>NC_079292.1:15024309-25024309 GCF_023638135.1 Falco biarmicus | reverse complement strand
ATTCTTCTATCTGTGCGTTACATTTTCAGACAAGCACTTTCTTACTTCCTGCCATGCTGCTTCTTATGTTACTTATAAAGTTGGGCAAGGCTATGTAATTTTTCCCTTTTCAAATTCTCTCTTAAAACTCTGACTCCCATGCTTATTAAAACATGTCATTCTTAACTTTTTCCTTCTGTCTTTTGGGGTTTTTTTTGGTTTAGCCTATGAGTTCTTTAGGCCAGGCACCATCTTTTTGTATGGCTGCCTTCGCATCTGTGTGCTTTTAAAACATCTAGGACACTGATATCTCCTCTGTGTTACATTTGGTGTGATAACACTGTAAAGGTGAAATGGAAAAGCATAAACAAAATTGATAAAAGCATGTACAATAATCTGTAGAGTTTGAGAAGACAGAAAAGCGCTGTTTGACAATAATTGTTTCTGTTACACACTGCTTTCCTATTCTGTGATACTGTGCTGCGGTCTGGGCAAACACACGCATGCATTATTTGATCAGCAAAACAGGAGTAAAATTTTCATTACAATTGTAAAAATTAGATTGCTGAAAATAAAGGACTTTAATTTCCAGCGGAAGCAGATGACAAAACATCAAAGTACGGAGATTTGGGGTTAAGGGCTCCAAGCTTCAACATTAACATACAATTAGCTATGAATGTTCAGATGGGCTCTTTTTCCCACCTCACCCCAACATTATTTACTGAAGGAACAATGTCATTTTTTCACAGTGTTAAAAGTGTGTGTGTAAACAAGTACACAACAAGCCCTAAACTACAGCACACTAGTATCAAAATTTTGCATTTCCACTAATGTTGACTCGAAGTTTGTACCCAGCCCTTTGCAGAATCAGCTCCATCTTTTCACCAGCAACGCTGTTTCTCCCCCAGAAATACTACAGGTAATGTATATAACTGAACCAAGAACGATAAACATCGATGCTATCCTAATAAATACTGTATTACTTTCTTAAGGTTGACTGATAGTGTGTTATTAACAGCTTTATTACCAGGGCAAAGTTCCATGAGTAACAGCAGTGAACTGTCAAAGATACTCATAAAGAAATAACAATAAGCTTACATTTATAAAGTGCTTTTCATCCCAAAGGAGGCGAGAGTACTTTCCAAAGTTGATATGAAAGAAACATAGCAACATCTGTTACTGAATAGAACTGACTCTGAGAGGAAGACAAAAACATTGTAAGGATGTGAAATGTGCTCCAGAATCTTTATTGCTGCAAATTAATTGCAAATTTTATTTATTTTTTATTTTATTTTATTTTTAATAAAGAAAACTTTAAAAACTTCAGCAGCGAACCAGACTGTAACAATCTTGGTTGGGTATTAGTCCAAAGGAGTGTCATCTCCTAACCACATCATGTGCCTAAACTCTGAAGGTTTTTTTAAAATCAGAATTCTCAGGAAACGACCAGGTCAAGCTATTACAAAGACCCTGCAAATAAGACTGGATGTGATCACAGGTACTGAAATGTAGGAAACACTCAGTGAAACTCCAAACCACTTGAGTTCTACTAGAAAAAAAGGAAAAGAAAAAAAGAAGGGGAGAGTGGCTGACTGTATGTTCAGAAAGCCATGGGCACACAGCTGCACTAATACTACATGAATACATTAATACATATCTACTATGCAGATACTTAATCGGTTCATCACTGAGCAGCTGAGAGGTATAGCATGACAGCAAGGAAAACAATTAAGAAGAATGTTTTCTGCTGGAGCATTCTAGGCTAAAATGCCCAATTGTAAGGATGTGACTATATCTTTCTTCAGTGAATATTTCAATTTATTATAAAAGCTTATTTTTTTCAGTTTTCACAGCTGATGTGATGAAGACCACTCTCTTCCCTGTTAAAGCCCTGGATTGCCTTTCTTGGGGAAAATGCAGAGCTCATTTCTGAGTAGTGAAAAAAGGAGTCACATATATAGTTCTGGAGAGGTGTTGAGAAGTCCCCTGGCTGGGGCTGATACGTAGAGGCTACGGATTCCTAAATACAGTGTTTCTAAATGTATATGGAAATGTATATGTATATATGCTTAAACATACACACAGATGTACACCCACCCACCTATGCACACACACGCCCATGTATATTTAAAATTCTAGATATACTTTTAGTATCATTTTTCACATTCATGCTGCTCTGCATCCCAGTATTTTGAAGCACTTTGCAGGTATTATCTGATAATCTCACAACATGGGGTAGTTAAGGGGTATTTCTGAGCTGGAATGTTTGTCTGCTGACCTAGTGAGAATTATTCTGGTGTTTCTGACAAAATTCTGTCAACCTCTAGCAGGCAGGTGACAGCATAGAAAGAAAGACATGGAAACAAAAACACCCCTGCTTCATACCTTCTCGTTGAAGTAGGATCACACCAGCTGAGGCCACAAGTGGAAAAGGCATTTGAATGCCAAGCACGTAGAAGTCCCAGAAAGGCAAACATCGTAATTAGCAATGGATGGGAAACCAGCATGAGGCAAAGTGGCCAGTTTGATCTTCAGAGCTATCATTCAAGACTGTGACACTGAGATTATACAATGTCATGCAGGTAATGCAAATGTTAAACAAAACACATCTTGAAATTTGTTAAACTCCTACTTTGCAGCTTTAAGATCAGACGTGGTTTTGATATTTGTAATGTTTTTCTTTGTTAGATTCCCTAATGAATATAACAGTCTTTACCTTAACAGGAAATCTGGAGTGACCATTTGAGGCCTGTTTTCTTTATATCTCGTGGCTCACAGGTTTGCTTTTGGACACCTAATAAATCATTCACTAACATCTAAGAATTTGACAATTCCTCCTTCTTATAAACACACTGATAAATCAAGGGCCACAAAATAGGTAAGAAACTTGCACTGTTTCTATTTTTCTGATCTAAAATGCCTGCCTGGTGGATTTCGGGCTCTTTTTTATCAGATGTTCTTCAATCTGGGGTGCAAATTTTACCTTTATTCGTACTGCAGATAGCATTGCAATTAGTAATTCCAAACCTTTCTTCTGATGTGCCATGGGCTGTCATGGATTTCACCCTATGCCCCTCTACATGTCAGATAGCTGCAGGCAGCTTTTTGGACTGGGAGGAAACTCCTAATTATTGTCAAACCTTGCTATACCTAATTGGTAAAAGTACACCTTGCTTTCATTTGGTTGGAAGCCAAGACAGAGATAGTTGCAGATCATGGCCAAACACAAGCTCTGTGAGGCCTTCATTCCCCGATGGATTACATGGGGGAACATTTAGACCCCATGCGTTAAATTTCCTTAAGACATCTAATGCTTGAAGTGACGATGTCCTTTCTGTTTGTGTAAGTAATCAAAGTGAAGGAATCTAGACCCAAACATTTTAACAATAATATTTATTTCATTCATAGCCATGTAACTATGTCATGATCTCAGTGAAGCCAATGCAGTTATCCCGTGTAATGGTGTAATAAAAGCAGAGTGTGACCCAAAAAGCCTACATGTGTCTTAAAAAGCTTTGGAAATTTAACTCATAAATAAATTACAGCAAATCAAACTGGCATTCCCTTCCTCAGTAAAATATTCATGTTTGACTTTCATGGAATTCCTCCCAGACTAGGGTAATAGAGGCTGTTCAGCTGATTTCCCCTCTCAATAATACATTCTGAGGGCTGTACACTACCAGTCCTCAAGGGAAAGGAGTTGCTTACAAGGTATATTTGCTGGAATCAGGATTGCCTTCCAAAGGACTGATGAATATAAAAAGCAGACTAAATTTCCTTTTCAGTTCCATGGTTTTACCAGATCACATTGAAGACAATCCTGGTGATTTTGCAAAATTTTCCTTTAAAACTATTATTAAACTGAAAAAATGTGTATGTATATTTTTATGAAGATGTAAATAGTACATTAAAAAGAAACAGAGGAAGCAGAATTTTGTTAAAAGGAAAATGTGTGTGTGCATAAAAAGTTCATGCCTTTCTTGGAATACTAAAGGATAAAACCTTTTTACTATTCTTAACTGTTGTGTTAAATGTTGTGCTAAGAATTCCTTTTCATTTTATATTAGATGACATTTCTTTTTTTATGAAATAATCAGTCCCAAAAAATTGTTTCACACTTGTTAGCCAACAGAATTACAGGGGAAGCTCTATGGCCTACTGAGATGTTCCTGTCTGGCTGGACTCCGAAGGTGAATGGTCACTGAGGGACTGTGCAGACCCAAGCTGTTGAAATAGGGAATTTACTGACCTTTTAATTGACGAAATCATCACTAAAGAGTGCGTGGTGATTTGTTATTACCAGTTGATTACACAAAACCCCACATCCCAAGGAACAGACATCCTTTCTGCGATCAAAGGACACAAAGATTTAGAAATAAATGGGAGGGGAACAACACAACAAAGGTAGTCCATTGCTACCATTAATGGCATGAAGACCACTTAGCCGTAATTGCTTTAAGTAAATGCAGTTTTAATAGATTCCAGAGGAGTGGGAGAGGATTTAGCACATAGGATTATGCAAAATCAGAGAGTCTGAATATTAAAAAGAGCTACAAGGCAGCAACTCTCAGCTACTACATATTATCTGGGGACTAGACGAGGTGATCGGCCTGGTTTTGTTTCTATGTCTGAGACGTACAACAATCTCTGGAAATTAATTTCTTGAGGGATGTGAAAGTGGACTTAGGAAAACTTACATGTAGATTAAAACTCATCTTCAGAGAACATTGCTGAGCTCGTGTCATTTGTTTCCCCTTTTTGAATCTTTGCCTTCAAAGCAGATGGTTTTATCCTTTTATTCGGAGCGGTTACAACAAGCTGCAGAGATGTTGCACCTGTCGGACAAGTGCATCGTGATGTGCTTCGTTCCTCCCACGAGATGGAGCAGCGGAGCTTAATCTCTTGACACTGTGTACCTCTACCCAAAGAAAATCAAGTTTCGTGCAGGTGTGGTGGTTGCCAGTCACCTTGCATAGGTAGTCCACTGCGACATGTGTCTTACACCTAATCAACCAAAGTAAAATTACACAATCTGAATGTCTCCAAACTGAGGAATCTTTTATATGGTTTAATAAATTTGGACAGGTGCTAAGAATGATATAATCTACCAGAAGACTAGTTCTCATAAGCAGAAAAAAACCCCATGACTCTGGACATATGAAATGATTACAAAGTGCTGTGATGAAATTTGAAGTGGTGAAGTCAGCAAGGTCAGTGCCAAAGGAAGGAAGGGGAATAAGACAGACGCAGGCTTATTCCTCCTCTGCCTCACAGCTTCCAGGTCAGTGTTTAGATAAACACTGGTCAAGCTCCAGTTCAGGCCGGATAAAACATCTCTGAAGTCAACAAAAATCAGACCTTAGACCAGCTATTGAGAAGCAAAGGAATGCTAGACATAAATGTAACACAAAACCAAGGCCATCAAAGCATCTGAAACGAAAAAAAATTCTGGTGGACAGGAGCTCTCTGGTGTTCTTGGTACACCATGTCACACACAAAACACATACACTGTTGTAACAGTAGTTGTGTCCTAATAGCATGAAGAGTCCTGTCAAAGCATCTGAACAAATTTAGTTCTTCCCGAGTTAATGAAAAGCCAGGAGAGTTCATCCTAAACCTGTTTTCCCCATAGTCCATTGCAAATTCCACATATTTGTCTGTCGGATGTTTGAGCATGTTGTACCAACATTCATTTTTAGCCTCCACACTGACGTTATTTGCAGAAGTGAATCTCAATCAATCTAGAGTCTCAGTCAGGAAAACAGAGGCAAAAAAGAACAAATGGGGAGAGAAGGCTTCCAGAAAAGAGGAACATGTAAGTTAAAACAACTAGCTCTTTTAATTAAGGGTTGGAGAAAAAAGAAGGAAGGAAGATCTATATTTTGGGGTGACATTTCAATATTTCATTATGCCTCCTTGTTAAAGTTTGATTTCTTTTCATACATCAAAGTAAATAAACAGGTACATATTTCTCACATCTTTAGATTTTTGCTTGGTTCGACAGTTTTTGTAAAAGAAACATAATATAATAAAAACACCTAAACCAACTGATACTTGTATAACTGATAGTATGATAGAACAGGGAGTGAATTTCCACCATGTCTCACCTCTGTCAAGAACCAGGTAATAAACTACCATGTATGTAATCTGTGCAGGGTTTTATATTGACTGTGTTTCTTAAGGTACACCAAGGTACAGACACAGAGTCCATCACAAAGCACATTCCAAGTGAAAATATGACAACAAATCCCCAAAGAAGGAAGAAGGAAAGAAAAAAAGAGTTTTATCCCTTGTTAAATCACAAAACTATTGATAAAGCAGCCAAGTAAACAATGGACTATCTCACAAAATAAGACCTTGAACTTTAAGAAAGCAAAACAAAAGTTTTGACTTTTTTTTTTCTTTTTTTTTTTTTTTCTTTTTTTTTTTAAGTAAGAAACATGGGAAGCCTCTCTCATGGTTAATGAGGAAATGGAGAGCTTTTATAGAAGAAAGGATAAATCCTTCTGGGCCTCCTAGAAGACTTCAGAGGAGACAATCTGTGAGAGCTGATGTTCTGCAAGAAGAGGTGCACTCTGATGATGGCTCTCCAGTGAAGAAATTATCTCCAAAAGTTTTAGAGTGAGGCATATGGTATGTATAAGGAATGAAACATTGGCAACCGCCTAGTCATGAAAAAGGAGCAAATCAGCTTGATAAGGTAAAGAGAAAGACAGAAAAACATTATTTGAGCTGAGTGTAAGATTAAAGTAATTGGAGCATATTTTTTCTTGCAGTCCTTCTCATCTATCGTTTCTACATTTGTCTTTTTGTAACAGTATTATCTATTTTGGCTCTTATGAGAAAATTATTCTAGTCACACTTCCTTTAATCTGGGTGAATTAAGTGGCCAGATAACAATAAAGAGTTCATTCCTCATGCAAAAAAAAAATCTATGAACTGGGGCACTGAGGCACCAGTGAGTACACCATCTTCCAGCACATCTTTCAGATTATCTAAAGAGTGATGGATTGCATTCCCTTTTCACCCTCCATTTCACCTGCCTGGGGCAGATAGGGAGCTATCCCTACAAGACTCAAGGCAAAAATCTCTTCCAGTAACTGACAGCAGTTAGGAAAATTGTCTGACATGAAATGAGACATTAGCCTATGTACTTAAGCCACAGCAATCTGCAGATGGTTTGTTTCTTCAGTAAATAGGTAATTGTTTCTTCCTCCCTCTGTTTTTGGGGAGATGTTTTTGTTTGTTTTTTTTATTTAAAACTGATCACTACCACAATAGCCAAGGGAGACCTGGGTCTGCATTGTGACTGAGCAAAGAAACTACGCTGTGTTTGCATAACCCCTAAGCTAAAAAGTTGTCTTTATTTCAGGTTTGTCCTGATTTGGTCTGCTTTCACCTTTTTCATTAGGTATCATTTTGACAAAGCACTGTAGCAACTGAGCAGTTCTTTTGCCTAACAGAAATTAAAGTCATGGTGCAGGAGCGTAACTTTAATGTATGCCCTGGGAGTGAAGTCCACCAAGAAAGCTACAGTTAATTTAACAGAGCTCATAATATACACTCATTTCTTAGCCATAGGGACTTGACTTTAAACTGTCTGAAGGTCAAGCATGCAGCAACTGCTTCAGAATCCTTCAAGAACGTGAGCCACATCTGCCACTCCTCACTTAGAACAATTCAGCACAGTCAGGAGCCTCCCTTTAAAAAGAAGCTGAAGATAAAGTAAACATGGCAAATGAATTACCCTTCTCCCTCTGGAGAGGTCATGTTCGAGGTTCACTGCTGATGCAAGATGGTGAAGCTTGCACCAGTGCCCACCTGCTAGGGATTAAACAGAGCGCTACAGTCTCCAGTGCAATCAATGCCTAGTCTTTAATGGGCTCTAAATTCATCACCGGAAGCTCTGACAAGCCCATAATCCATTCATTAATGTGTGTTAATATGTGCCCTGTGGAGCTGTCCTAACTTACAAACAAAAGGCAAGGCGTTCACATGTGTTATTTGGAGCAGGATGGAACAGGGAACCCTTAGCGCCATGGAGAGAGAAACGATTGCAAAAAGGGTTTTATTGCATGTCTCCCAGCAGGATGTTTAGAAAATAAAGATCCAACACATGCTGCAGCAATAAAGCAATTGCTTCTTGGCCAGATCCAGACAATGTTATGTAATTGTTCCCTTAACTTATTTCAAATGTATAAACACTTTTTCTTGTGTGCATCAAGCAGGTGTGCACAGGTTCAAAGAGGTTACAAAAACCAGACTCTGATCCTCTGTACTTCTGGTTTGGGGAGACCCAAGACATGAGGAAGGTAAACTGACAGATAGTGAAATGCTAAGGCTCTATCTACCCCTATCTCCTTTCATCCTTACGAGTCAAGAAAATTGACCCACCTCTATACAGTGGTCACAAATGTCATCCCACAAAAATGTCAATGGAAACACCTAAAAAAACTGCACCACTTTGTGTGGGTCTCACACTTTGCTGGCAGCTTAGATCATGGATTAGAGACAAGACGAATGCTAATTAAAGTGTCTGAAAGCATGAGGGCCCTGAAAGAAGCCTGTATAGGTGTAGACATACAGGCAAAAATTGACTAAAACGACAGAAGGACCCCAGGAACCAGCTCAAATCCAACTGTGGGTTTTCTCTAGGTTTGGGAAATTTAGAAATTTGTTATTATTCTTTAATATTGTTATGGTTTGATGATAGTTCAATTAAATTCAGTATTTCCCTGCATCAACAAGTAGAACAATTACTTATAGGTAATTAGCTTTAATTAAATTATAAAGAGTTTTCATAAACGCCAAGACTCTTGCTGTTTGTCCATAAAAAGGTGGCAGCTTTCCTGACATTATTTAAAGGAAACTTGCAGAACTGGTTAAAATCAGTTTCACTATGGTTTATAAAAGATGAGGTTTAATAGGGACTTCTATGAGCAATAATGAATCTTACAGTATTTGGATAATTTACATCATCTTTTGCCAGTTTTGAATATCATCTTTCGAAATAAAACATCACTTGTCATGACATTTTCCTTACTCTTTAATAAAATTAACCAGTGAACAATATCAAGAGAAACAGATGAAGAGGTCCTTGGAAGCATTATGAAAGTATTTTTTTGGAAAATAAAGTGAAAGGACTGGTGCTGCCTAGAAATGTTGTTATTCTTTTAGTTTCTTACCTTATGAACAAACTTTAATTTATGCCAAGCTTTAGCCTTCTGCTTTGTAGGAATAAAATTTAGCTGCTGTCTACAAAATTTCATGAAAAAACACTTTTGAAAAGCTGAAAAATCATGTTGATGTTTATCCATCATGTTTAGCTTTTAAAAGTCAGGGTCCTCTCAGAGTCTACAGTTGTTTTATATCTATTTTCTTTACAGCCGGGCTGGTTGAAAAAATTGCTCCAGACCAAAAATATCATCAAAGTGAAAGAAAAAGTTGACTGTGATTCTGGAAATTTGAACTTGGAATTACTGAATAAGACACTTCCAGGAGGTGATTCAGGATATAAATTAATGGAATCATGTTCTGCCTCTCTGTCAACTGACGATAGAGGGAACCTAGAACAGTTAGTAAGCTAAGCTAGATTTTCATACATATATATGTGCCTGACTGCATGCAGAAAGACTTTGGGAGGAAATACCCTGCAGGTCAGGCAACGGTAGAGAAGAACCTCCTTTACTTTCATTGTGTTCACCTAGGCATTTGAATGCTTGGTAAAAATGAGCAATACATTACTTGCTTTTCCCCACCTAAAGCAAAAAGTTCCCATGCTGTTAGGTAAATCATCATTGGACTAGACAGTAGAGTCTTGAAAACAGCGTCCCGTGACAGTGACTAGCAGGACTGGTGTGGAGCATGGTCGATTACTACAGCACTGCATTTTGTTCTGCAGCCCCTAACCGAACCTTAACCAGTTAAATTCTTGCTTTGCTTCCCCTCTTTTTTATACCTCTGTATCAATGCAACTGTAAAGAGTAGCTGTGATGTAGACATCTCCCCAGCACCCCCTGTGGTGAAGACAGATGCAGAGAGACCATTTATCTTCCTTGTATTCCTCTGCTTTTTGACTGGCTTCTCTGTACTCTGGAGGACCAGCAGACCCACTGGCTCACTCTGCAATACTTCTGATCTGTCAGAAAAATTTCAAAGAGGATTTCTTTTTCTTTATGTCTTCAGGGTTTGGGTTTTTTCTTAATCTTTTATATTTTACCTTTCAAACCTTAAATTCTTTTATGTTAGCAGCAATTGTCTTGCCTTTCTAGTATTTAAACTGGGCTATGTAACCTCTCATTCCTGCCCATATAAAAATTAGCCTTTATCCCTTTGTGCTTCCTTTCAATGCACTCATATATTTTTTATTTTTTTTTGAGATATGTAAGGATCCTATATGTTCTCTGAGCAACTTCAGTGACAATTCATTGGATTTTCATTTCCTGAGTTTTTCTTTTAATTACTGTTTAAAAATATCCTCTTTTTTGAATTTTGGTATTATAAACCTGATTCTTTATTTCAAGCCACCAGAGCACAAATCAGATTTGATTAGTTATGGTCACCATTTCTAACAAACCAAACCAGCTTATGGTATATTGAAGAAAACTGTATCTTGTGCAAGTGTAAGACCAGGCTGGTTTTCTCCTTACACTCAGAGTACACTGTCCAGTTGAAACCATAGCCTCATCCTAGCCATGTTCTGTTCTTATTTTGCAAATAACTAAAACATGTCTCATGCTCATGAGTGACAAACTTGGAATATAAAGAGGACTCAACTTTGGACAAATCATGAGTGTAAGAATCTAAGCCTTATCTCCCCTGTTACCAAAAAGCACAGCAAGTGTGGTAATGCTAGGGCAGGTGTGGCCCAAATTACTTAAGCCTTTGATGACCAAAGGCAATACCCAAAAAGAAATCCTTGTAGGAGCACTCAGGTGGCATATTACAGTTGGATACTGTTAGTGATTGTTTCTGCAGTCTTGACTCACTATTGCAGTACAAATGATTGAAACTAAAAACAACATGTCATTAAAAAAAAAAAAAGAAAACACACCAAAAAAACCTTCAAACAAACAAAATATAAAACCAACCAAAAAACAGCTTACAAGACTATTTTAAAGATAAGGTGAAAACTTCAATAATAAACCACGTTAACATATTTGAAGAATCCAAATAGTGGTCTAAAATGCTTCTCTTCCTTTCTTAAAAGTAACAGATACACCTGAGCCCCCTTGTGTAGCTGTATCCTCTGTATCACCACTGCTGGAGGATGCTGGAGGGTGTCTTCACCCAGAGCACAAGTGGATGCACAGTGACAGGAACAAGTACATTCAAAACACTGACGTTCACACTATTTAATCTCATTGTTCTCAGGTTCACAAATAGGCTTGCTGAGTTTTACATCTTTCAGAAAACAATCAGTGAACAGAGATCTTAAATTATTTGTCCAAAGATACAGTCAGTGTGCATAGTCGAAATGGAACATAGGTGATTGCTCCAACCACGTTAGTTTTTTTTAAATAATATTTTATATTTTATTTTATTTAAAATCATACAACTTCGAACATAATAAGTAATGATATTCAATTACTCTACAGTCTGTATTTACACTAGTATGTATAAAAACCTACTGACCTAAATCAGTAACTACTTTGTTCTGTCTTTGCAGTGCATAGAAATGTGAAGTGTCTAAAGACAGGTCCACAATTATTAATACTTACTGGAAAAGTTTTTGTTTTAATTTACATGGTATGGTGTTAGTTAAAATTAATCTATTTAATCTTGCCCAAATATTTCTCAGCAAAATTGCTGTCTAATGCCAATAATTCTCAGCATAAACAGTCTTGATAATAAGGCTGTCCTTCAGTGTTCTGGGAGGATACATTTGTTGCTATAAAAATTTATATATTGACATGAATTATTTCCTTGGCATTCTTTGAAGTTTCTTGCCATCTCTGGGTATCAATGCATCAAGGGAAGGAAGTGGCTGAATGTCATTTTTCAAAGCAAACTGTAAATGGATGACCTTTATTAATACTAACTGTAGAACTATTTTCATCTCCTCCAAGTATCGTAACATAAAAAGTCAATCAAGTAAAAAGACTAAGCCAGCTCTTATACATGAATAACATTGTATTTTCTTTTGAGGCAGTGTCCAGAAAGTTTAAATTTAGAATGGAAGATGTCACAATAATAGAAAGAATTCTAAAAAAGTAAATAAATAATAAGAAAAAATAATCTCCTTCTCCTCAGAAGGAAAATACCTGCTAAATTGCACTACTTCTAACAGCAAGATATAATTCCCTTCTGAAGGTATGGAGAGATTCAAGAATTCTGTGAAAGTGAGTTCAATATTTCAGTGAAATCTGAATAATTGTTTTCCTGACACGCACACTTGAATTATTTAAAAATATTTGATTTGTTTGTGCTGTCATCTGAAATCTATCAATAATCCAGCAGGTGCACAGAGAAGGAAAATTCCTGTGGTTCCCCATATTTACTTTTCATTGCTGTTTTAGTGAATTCACCTGTACCGTTTAAAGGAAAGTTGGTTGCACAGCCCAGGTCATTTCCCAATCTTCCCACCACTGATGTCAATTAATACTAATTGTGAAGGGGATTTTTAATGCTATAGACATCTGTCCATTAAGAAATAGGCTAAGACCACCAAAAACCTGCACAGCTTGGCCTACAGATGGGAACAATTTTCAGTCTCTAATGATCAGACCGGAGTGCTGGCTGAAGGTGAAGAGCTACATTTTCATGTTATGCATTTGAACAGTTTATTTATCTATATGGATATCTGTGAACACTGTCGTCAAACCATCTACATTTGAAAATTTCAAATTGAAATGTGTCAAACTATTTGGCTTGAGCACCTAACTGGTATACTCAAGTATCCACTGATTAATGTAAACCCTATTTTAAAGAAGATGAACTGACACACAGGTGAATAAATAGTTTTCCCAAACACATGGAAGAGCTATTAGTGCTGTTTCCAAATCGAATATCAATCTCTAAAGTGTTCATCCAAAGCCTTGCCTGTAGAATGACTTTCCTAGTTTAGAGCAACTAATTAAAACTGGTTAAAAATGCATGAAAGTATTTTCCAATCAAGAATACTTTGCAAGAGCATATCACTGTCAATGACAGAAGTTTGATAATGAAAATTAGTATGGTTAACTTGATTACATATTCTCTGTTGTTTAAAAATTGGTATCATAATAAATTATCTGGAATTTACAGGTACAAAGACATAAAAGTCTGAATAATGTAAGAAAAATATCACAGTTAAAATGAAATATTTCTCTCATTTCATTTCAAATTGTTTTATTTTATGGGAATTTAAGGATTTCTGTTCCAAGCCATGTCTTTGTTTTTCCAGAATTTAAAGTTTAGGCTGAAATCTTAGTAGCTCACCTTCTCTAACCTTGCTCAAACTAACCTTGTGGCAAGACATCATTACTTTTATCTCTAACATAAATATCCTTACAGTAGCTGTTGTTTGGTACACTCAATTTTTGAGCAGCAGTCATTAAAAAAGTAAAGGATTTTTTTCCCCAATTAAGATACATTAAAGCAACTATTGAGGGTTGCCTCTTGTCCCAGTTTTTGTTACCCAAGAAAATTAAAACTTACCAGTGGGGAAAAAAAATTGAAATTTCACAGCAGACATTATCAAAAAGACAAAATGTGAGTCAATGTGTTTAACCCAATATCCATCCACCTTAAATGAAATTAATGGAAATGAAATGTGTAAACAAGTGTAGAGTCTAGATGGAGGCCCAGTGAGTTATTTCAGCTACCATCCTCCTTCTCACTGGTTTTCTTTGCTGCTGATCACAGCTGCTGCTAGACTTGTAGGGGTGGCTGGAAGAAACTGAGAGGAGCAGAGCTGCAAAGCACAATGCAACGCTTTTCCCCATCACTACTATTTCCTTGTGAGTTAATGTTCATGCACTGTTCTTTCCCCCACCCCTGCACACCCCATTTTCCCACTTTGGGACTATAATTTCTCAGCTTGAGATAAGACACTGAAGAATGGAGGGAGGGAAGGAGGAAGACTACATGAAGTGGCTCCCAAGTCAACATGCTGAGACAAACACAAAATCAGCAAATTCATTTTGATAATGTCTGCTGTGAAATTTCTTTTTTTTTTTTTTCCCACTGCTGAGTTTTAATTTTCTTGGGTAACAAAAACTGGGACAAGAGACAACCCTCAAAAAATCTATTAACTGGAGACTGAGTGAGAGATCTAAAGTAGATGAGATGGATTGTCTCCTGTAGATACTGCTCTCTCTTTACTACATACAAGTCTAATTAAGTAACTTACACAATGTTTTGTCTGCTAAGAGCTGATGAGATAAACCCTACATGAGGCAATATACTCAAACCTGAATAGGAAGCTTTTAACAGGAATAAGAATATTATCCAGATTTCGAGTCCAAACCCAGAGCTCTAATTATAAAACTGTCCTGGCCTCCGCCCGGTGCTTTCCTTCCATTAGTATCCACTGCTGATGCATTGTACTTTCACAGGTGATTCAAACAGCAATGGATTCATAAATTACAATGCAGCCAAAAATGTTGCAATAGCTGAATACTGCTATATCAGAAAAAATGTTAGACTGAAGAATTTGGATAGAAAGGTTTTATAAATCTTGAAGTACATCCATGACTAGCTGGGAGAAAGGACTTGATTGCCGTTAAAAACTTATTATACACCTTTATATCGAGGTACTATAAGCAGAGAACATTCTGTCTTTAATACAGCAGCAGATAAGGTTACCCCAGCAGGATTACAGGTATATTATAAGATTTATGTGTTACTTATTGCTGGATTATGTTTCAGAGTGCTTAAAACATAAAAAAACAAGAAAGACAATTTCTTGAAGGCCAGTATTTAATTATAGACTTATCCAATAATCCGTTATTGAACTGCCTCATCAGATAGGCTATGTCCAAAGGATTGTACCTAACTGTGCAATTTTTCGTTGGATTTCATTTTTAAAGTCTGACCAAAGGCTTTGGAAATGAATGCAGGACTCGAAGACTGTCAACAAAATGCTCAGATGTTACCATGAAAGCATCAGTCTTTAGTATGATATAAATCTCAGTCAGTTGGTTTGCTGATTGTCCTTTGCTATATACTTTATTTGCTGGAGGTTCCAGCAAGAAACTTCAGCATTTTAACAGAATGTTAAAAAGAAATTTAGCAACACTATCTAAATCTCTTCAGCGAGGTCAAAAATATTTATTTCTTTTAGGTAGCTGAAATCTGTAACTCATGTCCTCTTGAGAATAGAGGAAAACAATACAAAACCTTAATTGTTCTTATAACCTACCTGATAATAAAAGAGAACAAACCTTATAAAATTCGTTGACCATAGTATTTCTTAGATTAAATTTACTGTTAATAATCAGAAAGTGAAAATAATAGCTCCTTAGTGACACACGGTACAATAGCATAACAAAAAATCCAAGAGTGGACAGAGAATCAATGAGCAACACACCACTAACCTAACCATTTAATCTTCTTTATTTAAACAATTTCACAGTGTACCCCTAAGGTTCATATCAGAACTCCAGTGACTGAATAGTGGGCAACTAAATGAGAATCTGCCGCTATATAAACCAAAAGCAAATCTGTTTGAAGATTTGAAAAACTGCAAACCAAATAAAATATTTCTGAAAACATTGCAATGTCACTGTCCTTTGGCAGAGTTCCAGGATAATGACCCAGGGATTCCCAGAAACTAAGAATTTATATGTTTATCTTCTTTTCTATTTTAAGCAGAGACTAAGAGGGCTGCAGGACTACCTGGAATACTCTGTCTGCTCTCCCTGCTGGATTTCTGATTATGAAACAGTGCAGAGAGATGCATCATCACCAAATTATCATCCTAACCCATTCTGAAGAAAGATGGGGTAGAAATGTGTCTTGGAGGTCTCTCTCAGATGTAGCATCTCTTAGATGTTCTCTTGGGTTCAGTAATTACTAACATAGCATCTCCCCCCCAGGTCTATCCAACTTAAAGCCAAGGCTCACAAGCATGAACGTACAAAATATGCCAACTTCAGCGTGTTCAAATGACTGAAATTGATTTATCAAAACCCAGTGATGCTTCCTACCATGACAGATAAAATTACAGATTGCCAAGGGGATGAAACTGAACAAAGGAAGGCCCAAATAATAATGTGCTGCTTCTGTAAGAAATTCTGCTTTTGACCTTAAAGTACGTTTGTCATTGGCCAACAGGGTGAGCACATGTGATTAGACTGATAGAATCAGCAGAATAATATGCAAACGCTTTTGTCCTTCTGGGATCTAAAGTAATAAAAGCAAGAGTTTCATGCCCTGAGGCTTTTCATCATTAGGAAATAGTCTGTTTGTGCTTGTATATCGTACGTACTCATTTACTTAGCCAAAGTTTTTTTGTTTTCTCCTCTATTCCCAGGAGCTCACATATGTAAGAATATGAGAGATTACAGATTTCTGTTACACCAGGGAATTTTATTTGGATTATCTTTCTGGAACAATAATAAAGCCTCTTCTCAAACACATTAAAGATCTATGAATAATATTCAATGATAAAGCCATTCTGCCAAGTATTGTGACTAATTTTCTGTTTGGGAAGTTATAGTCAACTGCCTAAAATTACTCTAAAAGGCTCATAAGTGAAAGAATTCCTCAGTCCCCAAACTTTTGCTCTCTGGTATTGTAAAATTCCATTCTGAATGTTGCTTAATGTTTATAGACATTCTCTGGGACAAAAAGGTCCCCAAGAAATTCTAAATTATTCCAGATTAGACTCTGAGATGCAGTGTAAGGACACACACATTTTCAGTGGCATTTGCACTGAAATCCCAAGATCTAAAACAAATTCATAGTGATAATGTGAGGTTGTATCCAAACCTGAAAAATGTCTACATCCAAATTTAGGTTAATGTTGCCAAGTAGGTTAGAAATACTCTGAAAACAGCTTGTTTTAAGGTTTAGCTGTTTTCAAAAGTAGATTTTGCACTGATAACTCACAAAATACTAATTTCCCAGAGCACGAACCTACTATTCTACTTATTTTGACCCAGACCCATATCGTAAATTCTAGTTCAAACACACAATTAAGTACTGCCTCCTTGCCCTGGTTAAGTACAGACACACCTTCTGAAGTTTGTTTCAGCAAAAGCAAAGACTTGGAGAGGTCCCTACTCCTTTTCCCGTACTTCTGTTTTGCTGAAGGCATCATTGTCAACTAATGATGTGAAATGGTTACATCTGACAGGCTGAATGTCGGTGTCAAAACACAGGGCCTGACCTGGGCTTGCAAAGGGACACTCATTACAAGCACACTTAGCCAGCCTTTCAATCTGCAGTATTGCTAGGCATGATTCATAGTTCAAACCAAAATAAGTAAATACCCCTCTACCAGTCTCCCATGAGCCATTCTACAGCTGAAGTGTTACACTGTGCAGTTTGGACAGCTCTGTTTTGAGTTTGTTCAGTATTTGTTTAACCTGTACTGCCAGAAACACTATAAATCCATCTAATTCAATTTCATATGTCCTTTTTCATTTACTAAGCCTTCTAAAGGTCAATACTGGCATACTCCTCCCTGAATGGATTGCCCTTTCTTACGCTGCACATCCAGGATGGGAGATGAGATGAGATGAGATGAGATGGGATGAGATGAGATGAGATGAGATGAGATGAGATGAGATGAGATGAGATGAGATGAGATGAGATGAGATGTGGGAACAGCAAAAGCCATCAGGAAATCCAGCTTGGAAGAATAGCCAAAACTAACACACCTGCTAAAGTACATATTCCGGTTATTTTTCAGTAGTACATCCACTGAAAAGACAAAAAAAACATGTTTCACATCATCCTTGTTAACTAGGTGGACATGTAACAATAACACTGCATCACAGGAAATGATAGTTAGGACAATTAAACTCAAACTGACAGGAAATTAGTTAAACATGCTCTCTGCAATAATCTGTCTTCAGTGGGTGGATGAAGAAGTCAAGGTACGAGTTTGCTGGGAAATGATATTTAGTTTGCATATAACAAAGCTGACTATGGGCACCTATATTTGGGAACGATAGTGCTGAACTCTCTGAAGCCAGATCAAGCACTGAACGCCAGCTCTTCATGGCAACAGGAATCCCACAGACAAATTCTGTGATGATATTTATATCTCAGTGGGATATATTGGGTGTAAAGTTAAATCATACCTGTGGTTCAAAATCCCTAAAGCAAAGCTGGGCAACTGTTGCAGCAGGGCCTTCTGTGAGCCCCAAGGCCTAGGAGCCCTCTAAAGTCGAACAAAAAACTTCAGTATTTTTCTGGTAGGTATTGGCTATAAAGCTGATACCTGTTAGAGTATAAAATAATAGAAATAACTATTGTAAGTGAAAAGGTTTTAGAATTTAAAACCTTTTTTTCAGTCTTTCCTGGATGAAGAAAAAAAACTTTCCCAGAATCAAATATTTACCAGAACAAAAAAAAATCCAGTGCTATTAAAAATGGCAATTACAAAATATTTTATAGGCTTGTTTTACAGTAGTGTAACGTAGTGGAGAATCAGTCCCTTGGATTCTGACATAAACAGTGCTTTAAAGTGTACACTAGTAGGAAATTGTAAGTCAACAGAAGGATTTGGCTAGAAGTTGTTTGTTCTTAGAACAGCTTTAAGAGACAGACAGAAGCCTTATACGTAGCAATGGATGAACAGTAAAGTGACATTTTATTTCGGTAAGAATTACCTTGTCAAATATTTAGAGATTTGTCCCAGATTATTTTGCAATAAATCTAGGAATTCCATTTCAGAAACCAAAGTAACCTTCAAATGAGATGAAGTATATAAGCTTACTGCCAAAACTAGCTTGCAGGAACACTTCTTCAGGACTAACTCATTTTTCACAAGATGTTGCATTACAAAAACACTTACTCTGCTAGATATTAGTGTCTTTGTTTCAAAATAACGGACTGTTTAGAATTCTGGCTTTGTATGCCTTTTTGATAACAAACTTTTCATAAAGAGAATCTTTTCTGCCAATCAGAAGTGAAAGAACAAAAAAAATCACAGCAATCCTTTGGCTGCTTTAGAAGAATAAAAGAATGATGCTTTGCAATCTCAAAATTTTTGGTAGGTTACTGTAGACAATAATACTTACAGAAATTCATGGTAACTCACTTACCTTTGCCAATTCATATCTGCTTTTTTTAAAAAGAGTGGGACAAAGAGTGGTAATCCTGAACTGGTTCTGAGAAACTAGGAATGTGAGAAGTTCATTTTTCTGACTGGTTTTAGTGTTCCCATCAACATTTTTTCACTAGGCTTTCATCAAAGGGCAAGTTATCCTTAATCCTTCTGTGATGTTAGACAAGTGTCTTAATTCCTTTCTGACTCCATTTTTAATACGTAAAATAATGATTAATAGATTTGTGTTTCATATCTATTTAGATGTAGTCTCTGGGGCAGAGAATCCACATTTTTGTAAGCTTGAAAAGCAAAGGGACTCCACCTTGAAACTGTTCCTATAAGAGAAATAAAAAGTAGCAGCAGCAACGTGAGTGGCATTTTAAGAAAAAATAATTATTAATGAACTAGGTATCAAATTTTGGGGGTATTTGGAATGCTTTTTTGCCTAATATAGATTATCCAAATGCATACAATTATAAATAAACTGCGAATACAGATCACACCAAGCATTACATGGAAAACACCGAAGTGTCCTCCTTCAGTTTTCAGACAAATGTATTTAGCAAAAGAAAATAAATAAGCAATATTACAATGTGTGAATGCATACACAAACATCACACAGTTTTTTAATGACACAACAAACCAACATATACATTTGGAGAAAAAAACACATTTTGTTCCCCAAATTAGCTCACAGACATTTTTTTTTTCTGATGTCTTATGCAACTGAAACCTATTTATACCATACCAGCAGCATGTGTAACTTTGAAAGCATGCAAGGCAGTTATCAGGCAGCTTTGACATCTGCTTGAGCCTAAAAAGTTTTCCTCACATTCATCCCTGTAAAAAAAGAATTGTTCCTTGGACTCCTGAAAAGGACACTGTCCCTCAGCAGATTCCTTCTTTACCAACTTGTTTAAACATGCATCCTGAAAATTTAAGAAGGGTATAGCACTTGGTAAGATGCTTGCATGAGGGGTCAGCAAAGGGAGAGAGTTAGGTATGCATGTAAATAGCTATTAGGCTATATAGATTTCCCCAGACTTTCTTTAGAAATTCCTTTGCTGTGATTTGAAGTTACATTTAGCTCCATTAAAGCTGGGGATACCCTGTTCTTTTCTATTCCAAATGGATATTTGACTCACAGGGAACAGTTAAATTTATCACTGGGCAGAGGCAACCTCACAGCACGGGCACAAGCGGGCCAGGGCTGGAGGGGTAAGGGGGGCTGGGGGTGTGGAATTTGAACAGCTCCAAAGCCGTCTGATATAAAACTGTGTAAAAATTGGGGGGGGGTGGGGGGGGGATGGGGGGGGCAGGGGGGAAAGTTGGCTCTGGTCAACAAAAATAACTGAGGCATTAGAGGTAATCTTGGCATCCTTCTAACAATTTATATTTTGTCTGACTCTGGAAAGTCCCAAAGTCAAAATTAACCCTAAGCAAATCTAAGTAGAGCCTCAAAATCTGGTCCACCTCTGTAGGGATGAAACAATTCCTTACTGCTGCTTTTTATCAATATCAAGTCCAACAGCCCCACTATGTGAGGCAAAATACATTGGTGTAGTAAAAAATATCCCCTGACATAAAGTAATTATGATTTTAGTCTGAGGAAAAGAGTCAGAAGCTGAAGAATGAAAGCATCTTCATCCTCTCAGAATAAATTAACAGGGCAGGTTAAAGGGATCCTGAATGCTGTGGCCATGTTGCCAACAAAACTGCTTGCCACCAGTGCGGGAGTGATTGCAGTACAGAAAGCCTAAGGAGACTGCTACAGTGGAAATGAGCCCTCGGCACTGCTTAAATCAAAGCTGAAGTTACTGTTTTCTCTGGAAATATCCCTGGAACTGAAAGGGATAGAAGGGGCATAAAGCCATTGTAGACTTTGCACTTCCAGACCTGGAAACTCGTTTGTTTAGCATTACAGCTTAAAATCTCACCATTAAATCAGGCATATTAGAGTGAGGGAATGTAGGGAGAGGAGAAGCTAGAAAACAAATTGCTATATGCAGGTTGACAAGCAGTATCTGGTGAGATGGTTACCTCCACAGTCAAAAGAGTACTTGTTAATGCAGCTTTGAAGCTGAAAAACTTTGCAAGACATCCAGTCAACTACTTAACTTCCCAAATTAAAATAAATAAATAAATAGATAGATAGATAGATAGATAAATAAATAAATAAACAAAGCTTTTTAAAACGGCCTTAGATAAGATTTCAATCCAAAAATAGCACATAAATGCTGTATCGTGGGTTTGTTTTTAATGTACTCAATTAAAGTAGTCATAAAAATACATTTACATATGTTCAGTAATTAATGTCATAAAGTATTCACACACAGACAATAGTGGGACTATAATTATGTCTCTCCCAGTCTGTCTGTGTAACTATTTTTACCATATGACCTTTTAAGTTTTTTTTCTCAACAATCAAAAGTTTTGCTTTTAATAGTTCCAGTCACAACTTACATTATTATGCCAAGATTTTCCAACAGTTGAAAGACTAATTATTCGGTATTCAGTTCTGATACTTTTAGTTCATTTTGTTGAGCTCTTCCATATGAATCAAATTATATGAGCAGTTGCCTTCTGTTTCTGTACTGATTTGTCAGGATGACCACAGCTGACCATTGTTTCACCTTCATTCCCTATTTTCTACCTCATGTTGGCCACAGTATTGGGCGGTTTACTTAAAATATCTTTTTTTAGTAAATAGGGCTACCGCAGAAGACTGGATTAGCGAGGGATATGGAAAGAAGCACACAAAAATCTAACAACAAACTTCCTATGTGAAAAGCAGTTTGAAGGTTGTTTGATATTTGACATGTATATTCAGTACAGCCCAAGTTCGACTTCAGAAACATTTTGTGCAAGGGGAAGTGCTACCAAGAAATGTAGTGTAATTATTACATTTCTATCACCTTGTATCATTAAGAATTAATTATTTACTGTAATATATCTTCTTGGAATGAAACATTCATCATTATAGAGCTGTGGTCTTGTAGACTGTCTTTAGGGACACATTTCCTACTAGTGTCTAATCCTGTTCCTCATCACTGGAAGGAGCTGCTCTAAGATAGGTTTTTTTCAGCTGCAACAGACATGTGGTATTAAACCGCTTTTCTTTGACTACAAGGTTTTATTACAATTCTGACTGGATTTAGCTGAGATGGAAAGCAATTAAGCTACTGCAGTGAATTCAAAACTGTCCCTAGCATGTAAGTATTAATATCCACTATACCACTGTAGAACCTCTTTTTCTTTATCCTTTAATTCATCCAATTCTTTTTGGCTTGTGCTGGTGAGAATTTTCCTGGCTCTTTATGGATCATTTAAGAGGAAATGTTGAATTCTACCGGAGCCTGGAGCCAGAGGATTTTGGCTTTCTACTCTTGAACTGTAGGAAGGCAGATTCATTGCCACAGCCTTAATATAAGCCTATCTCCTTGGCATCAAGCACCTTCCCTGTGTTATTCCAGGCTGCAGGCTGTGTTACCACCCATGTTTCTGTGAGCCTGGAGTATGCCCCTCTATTGTGGCAACATTGCTAAGATTAATTGATTTGCAAATAAAGTCTGTCGACAAAAATGGGGATACCAATATTCCTAACACAGACCCAGAACTGGCAACTGATTTTGTGTTTCAAGCTTAGTAGGAATGTTTTATGCTTTATGGCAGTGGCAGAATTAAATGTCCTGTGGAAAGTTGACTGTTGCATTGCGTACATGATTGCTGCTGTAGTGCTGCTGTAGAAACACAGCATGAACATAGCAATTATACACATTTCAAAGGATTTTCAGTAAAATTCTGTGATGAAGGGTGTTCAGGTCACTTTAAAAAGTCATAATGCTTAATGAATATCGTTGTACACATGGGGAAAAAAATAATAATCAAGATTACCAAATTTCCAGTCTGTGTTTATTATGCTTCCACTTCAACAGTGGTCAAAACAGGCCCATAGAGCGTGTAAGACAACATATAATTTGGAGCTAAAATGCCAGCTCAAAGGTATGAGGCGTTATGGTTAACCAGAAGGTTTTTTGAATGTCAGAAAATACAGGGCTCTATTTTATAAAAGAATGAAAGCACTATAGGAAACTATGTCCCCAAAGACACAAAATGCCAATTCCAGAGCAGGCATGTTACGTTAGAAACAAAAATGCAGCTTAGTTCTCAGTATTTCTATCCTGCCATTTTTCTTTTGTCATCTTTCCATGTACATTTGACTTTCCCTGAGGCCTTAAACATCTGGCAAGATTCATAAAAGCTTTAATGAGTCAGAAAAAAGTCAGAAGACATTTGCAACTTGTAAAAGCATCCTCTTGATTCAAATTGATGGCATCTTTGTAGTCAATCTCCTAACTGGCTTGTATTCAACAACAGGCTGACTATTTATTTAAACAGAATTCCCCACTGTGGATTTTGTTATTCCAGCAATAACAGGAATGTGCCGCTGAGTGTTGAACATTAAATGTATAGCTCTCTCTGTTACACATATATATATAATCAGATTTTTCACTGTCTTGTTGCACAGGCAGACAATATACCTTCAGCTGGCATAAGGCGGTGTATCTCTGCTGATTTCTGTGAGGATCTTCCCTGAAGACTTTCTATGGTGAAAATTCACAGATATTTCATTGATTTCAGTGGACTTAATCTGAATCCATGTCAGCTCAACTGATCAGAATATGTTATGGATTTTCTTCCTTTCTCTGGAAGCTAAGATTCAGACAAAAATTAGTAACTTTCACATATTTGGAGCAGTAGACTATGATTTCTCTGCAAAATAAGTGGTATTTTTCGTCATTTTGTGATCGTGGAAGATGATAGAGCTTGTGAGGAAATACATACGGAACCAAATTTCAAATCAGAATTGCCTGCAGCCTTTGCAGTAGATAGAAGAATGAACATTGAACGGGTACACTGAAGTCTGGAATTTATTCATATTTCAGTGCCTACAAAATGTTAACATTTTGGACATGCTGGATGCAGCTTCCCAATTTTATACATGATGGAAAACCCATCTCTTTCTGTGATATAGATATCATTAATATTTAAGTACATGGAGCTATACTGGTGAAAACCAATAGGTTTGGGATTTTTAAACTGACCTTATATCCCTCTGCCAGGTGAACTAGGCTCAAAGCAGTAGTAGTGACATATTTTCTGTATTGCACTGAAATTAGCTAGGAGAGTCTTAGGTTATAAAGGATATGCTTATACAACCGCTAGTTTTAATACCAGTTTTATATGCATAATTATAATTCTTTTCATGCGTAATTACAGTTAGTGATACTCTTCACTTATGAAACCTATGTAATTTATATAATTTCTACCTAACATTACTGTATTTTTTTAATCAGTTTCCTGCTCTGCAATTATTATGGAAAGTAGATTTTTGATAGGTAGTATCTTTGCAGCTGTGGCCATATTACGTTTCCAACATAAGAATATATACCCATTATATTAAGGAAATCTCAAAAATGTTGCCAAAAGAAGAATATCAACAACTATAAGGCAGTAGAGAAGTGTAAAACTTGTAGATTAGAACCCCTTATAGTAACTGTGTCAAACCCACACCAATGCCATCAGCTACTCACACCTGAGAAAATGTATCCTCGAAGACGAATAAATGCAGTCAACTGTAGCTTGCTTCACGTGTAAAGAAACAATCTCAAATTTACCTTTTTTCCTGAGAATAATTTTGTTAGATGTTAAAGGATGAAGTTAAGTACTGCAAAATTTATGCAAGAAAGGAAACAGAATAGTAACCATAGTCCTGACTTCTGCAGGTAAGTACCTTTTGGCTGTGTCCATTTCTTAACTGATAATTAAAATCAGTAATTGAAACCACTATTTGAATATTAATAATCCTTTCATACTCCTTTTTGTTATGTTGTTAGTTATTAACACCTTGTTAGGTTAAGAACTGGGTGGAGGCTGCCCGTTTTTAAAGGACAAAACATTGTGTGTTTGTGGGAACAGGGAAGGTAATGGTCAGCTAGGTGTGCATTCCTACAGCTCAGCGGGTTGTGGAGACATATTCCATCTCCAAGTAAGGAGAGTTTTTGAATTTTTCAGAGAGTCACAGAATCATTGAGGTTGGAGGAGACCTCTTGAGATCCTCTAGTCTAATCCTTCTGCTTATTCCTCAGCCTTTTTATGTAGAGCCAAGATTTGCATTTAAAAATCTGCATTAAGAGTGCACTTTTCTCAATAACTGATAAAAGGTGAGAGGGGGAATGGAACTGGATGGAAAAGCTGGATTAGTAACTTGAATCTGAAGCACTGCTGGTTTAGTAGTAGTAGTAGGGAAAAGACATATGTCTGAGGTTTTACTACACATGGAAGTAACTGCAATTTTCTTCAGCAGTCCTCCCTAGAGAACAATTTGCTTATTTCTAAAGCAATTTTTTAAACATTGTTTCTTAAATTTATGTGTAGCTTTTTTTGACTCCAATAAAATATTTTATAAGTTTAGTAGGTTCGTGGACTATTTATCAACCAATATATGCACACTATATGTTATGTTAGGGCACAACACTACACCAGTATTTTACAAACACTGGCCAGCTGATGTACATCCTGTCGCGTGCAATTGCTTATTCATTTAGAGGAAACTGGAGCCTGTGGGCTTTGATTCGTAATTCCAATTTTGATACTAACAAAATTCTCCTTCCAGTCATACAGTGCACATTTTTCTGATTTAAAAAGATGTTTTCAGAGGTAGGTCACTGTTTTTTTGTCCCCTTTGCATGAGTTAAAATTTTCAGCTGGGACCCAAATACTAAAAGTTGTTAAGCATCTGAAGCAAGATGTTGAGAATTCTTAAATTACTACTCTATCAAGATAGATTAAATGGTAAACAACACTCAAGCAATCAAAACTCTGATTTCAAGTTTCCTTTTAAAGAGTAAAAGGTCCCCAGAAAGCATTTCTGCATTCCTCTTCATCCAATTTTCCCTTGCAATTCAAAAGCAAATATGGCTTGTTTGCTACAGCAAACTGAGGTGGAGGTGAATCAAGAGATCCACTCCTAAACAGCAATCATTGAACATACAAGCATGAATTATGCAATGAACTTAATCTGATCCCGTGCAAGTAGGAGACCTAAACCATTTCAATATTAATGTCACATTGCCTCTCCTGCCCCAGTATAGTAGAACTGACATAAAACAGCTTGGAACAAACTCCTATTCAATGTTAACAAGTTGCCATGCAGGTTAGATTCTTGTCAGATAACTCAGAGTTAAAACATCCCATTTAATTGGTACCTTGTTTCCCAGAAAAGGAAGTTAGGAAAAAGCCACAGAAATCCAATCTGTGAAACATTAGGGGAGTCTGAAGAAATTCCACTTTGCCCCAAGTGTATTCTCCTGTTTTATATGTCTAAAAAGGGGATGCATACATTTGTGGTGAAAGGGTTGAAGATACCTCTGTGAATAATAGGATTAGGGAACAAGGATACACAGCACACTCATGTATAGACATATAGGTATATGTATATACACACATGCATTTTACATCTAATGTTTAATATATTTTAACGTTGTGAATACATTTTCATTAGTATGACAAAGAACTGAGACACCAACATTAATAGCTCTACCTGTTACACATCCCCACAGAAACACTATTCTTTGCTGTTTTGCCAGCAATAAAGGTCTCCTTTCTGTCTCCATAAGGCAGATTTTATTACTGTATTTCACACCTGCCCCAAAATCTGCTTCCCTTTTTTCTTTACAGGGTAAGGTGGCAAATTATTAACACATGAGGCTAGCACATAGTCCATAGTGTGATACTAGTTGCTCATGCAAAGGCAAATTATAATATCGGTTTATTCTTGCACTGAATACAGAAGAAACTTCACTCAACAGATGGCTGTTTACAGTTGTGGTATACAAGCAAGGAGAGGATGGGACAAAATACAGGTCCTTCCAAAAGGAGTAAGCGTGGAGATAGGCCACTAATTGATTAGAAGTATAATTTGTGAGGAAACTATTTAAAGGTTTATCATGTAGCTTTACAAAATAGAAGGAACTGGATTTACAGCAGGTTTCTGGGACTGTTCCTCCAAGATCCCGGCTATTTCTTTTATGCTGAAGTTTCTTATTTCTTATAATTTTCATTGAGAATTGAGCACTCTGCAAAACTGAGTCTTCATTTACCTCTGGGTTTCAAACTATGTTTCAGACTAACCACCATTAAGATGGAACTATTTTTATGAGACATACCAGAACAAGTCTTTCTCTAGTACAAATCTGCTAAAAAAAATTCTGCATACAATCCAGAGAAGGTGAAAAGTACAATCAAATTTTTTCTCCTCCAGCACAGTCTCCTCATATTCTCTTATCCTTTTTTTGCTCTCTCTTCCTTCTACTCTGGTTTCTTTTCCCCACTTTGTCACCTCTCAGACATCCTCTGTTTTCTTACTGCTGGGAGAAGTTAGCATTCCATTGTGCCATTTCCCAAACATTGATGTCATTTGTGATTCAGATTACTTCAGAAGCCATTGAGAGAAACAATGATATCCACCAGAGTGTTGGTGATACTTTTAAAACACTAGGTTTGCCTACTAAAGCCTCCAAGTTTAAGTTGCCATTTTAAGAAGGTTAAATCAAACTGAACTAATAGATTCTTCTGAATTACATTTCATTTGGTTTAACTCCTCAAATGAAAATCTTTTATAGTTTCTCTAAATTCAACACTCTACATTTTAAAAACACAACAAAATATTTTGTGTTAGTGACAAAACAATGACTTACTTAAATGGCATGACGAATTATTTCATAGAAGAGCAAGTAACTAACAAAATTAAGAGTAATGAAGATATTTTTTTCTCTCTGATGATACAGCAGTGGTTCCCCTTATATTCTGAATCTGATTAAAGATTGCTACCCTCAAGAAAGTTTTGAATTCAACAGGTTTCAAGATCAGACCTAGAAAGAGGAAACCAACGATTCATTGAATATTTGAGAATGTTCAATCCACAGAACTGAAGACTCAGTTTCAATATAACTATATTAAATTATCATGTATTCATATACTGGCAAGACTGGTATATTTAGTAACAGCAAAACCACTTCAATTCTGTTAAAGAAACAGGCCAAAATCAGAGCTGAATTTGCTTGCTACTCTTGAATCGCATTCCAAATGAAGCCCAAGTTTGTGTTAGTGTGTCTTCTTATCCCATTGCTTCTGTATAACAGTAAATTCTCCTCATTCTTCAGCTGAGGGGATTTAACTTCTTTATTTCTTTTAAGATGTTTTTAATATTTGTTATGCATCAGTTTTGTATTCCACATCATCCCTCACCATCATCCTATTTCCCATACCAGCAAATTCATTTGGAACAGCTTTTGTTTCCCATAACTGTCTAGACCATTGTTGAAGGAAAAGCTGACAAGAACAGTTGTTATTCCATGTTCTGTGCTAGCTTGAACTAAATATGTTTTGGAAAATGGAATGTGAAAAGCCACATATGACAAGTAGTCTACAAGTTAGCAGGCATTTAGTGAAAAATATAAACATAGGGCAGCGCTCTTGTTAAAAAAAAAAAAAAGAGAGATGCTTCTGCCAGACCACTTTCTTTTCCCCTGAAACAGAAAACAAAACTGATGTATGCAGACAGAAAAGAAAGAAGAAAAGTTTATTTAAAGAGGTTCTTCTACCTCACACTCTCCAGTCGAATACAAATCTTCTGTAACTTTTATAGAAAATTAAATCTTATTAGGAGGATCTTGATCAGTACACTGGTCAAAAACTGACCAACAACTGAGATACTCAGTGAGAACTGGGTATTAGATTTAATGTGATACATCAAGAAAACACTCTGGAGGAACTGTAATGAAATCATGAAGAAATAACATCTCTGACAAAGATCTGTCTTCTACTAGTGTTTTATTCTCTGTTGTAGGACAATTGTCTTTTCTCCATTGATTTTCCTGTAGTCCAAATTCAGGATCTTAGTCCTTGAACAGTTCAGGAACTAAGCACTGTTTCAATAAGCCCACTTCCAATAAATTTTGAGAGAAAATGTACAAAGGATAAGAAAAGAAAAGCAAAGGTAATAAAATTACTAATAAGAAGAAAGAGTTAATCACTAAGCTGTACGTTTATGCTATGGCACAAGATCAAAGGAATTTAACATGGCTGACAAGTTTATCTATCTTGGTAGCATTCTCTCCAAAGCAGCAGCAAATGATGGTGAAATATTTCTCTGCATTTCTAAAGAGAGTTCATCCTTTGGTCATTTGCAAACTTATGTTTGTAGTTTGCTGTAGATGAGAATGTTCTAATTACTGCTCTTCTATAGTTATCCCAGTCTGCAATTTTGTCCGTACTACCCATGCATGAACACTGGTGTAAACTAGTGTGGCTGTATAAACAGCACATATATTATTTTTAGAAATCACCCCTGTGTTACCCTCAAACGTGTCTCATTTGCAGTAGGCTAGGTAAAAAACCAGAATGGAAAACTTCAGGATCCTCACACAGATTTTTAATGGCCACTTTGTGTATAGCAAAAGCACACCTTTAGGCCAATAAAAGCATTTTTTGAATAGTCTGAAATCCTTCTGTAAAGCTTTGCAAAACACTATCAGTAACTGGGAGAAAATGAATTTCAAGTAAGACAAAACCAAACTGATTACAATGCTGCCATAGAGTTTGCGTTAAAATGAACAATGACACCAGAGATAGAACAAAAATGGAAAGAATAAACCAATGTCTTCCAAACAGCCAAAATTCAGGCAGCCTTCTGGCTTGTAACAAGATATATTCCTCACAAACTCACTGACAATGGAAGTGTATATGTTAACTTGAAAAACTGTGGTCACTGACTGTGATGGACATCCATGTACTAATGGACAAGCCAGTAATTGCATTCTGATTACACTATTATCTTCCCATTTTTTAGAACACAGAAAAGGGACAACAAATAGTATGACCACAGGTGATATTTTTGCAACATAACAGAAGTGGGAGGATGGTATAACGGTTACTTATAAAGAAAACTGATTAATTCATATATCACATACTGCTGCTAATTAGTGTACGCTTCTTATTTTTTCCCCTTACAGTTCCACCCTTCTGTTATTGTATTTACCACAAAACCATCTTTAGAATTAGGCTTATTATTGGTTCTTATTTACAGCTGTATTTTTTGAGTGCCCCTATAGCACAAACACAATTTCAGTGCTATAATCCTTTTATCACTCTTCTGGCAGGCCATATCTAGTTTATCCCCTTTGCCCAGACATGCCAGCTGTGCCAGCTGCTTGCAATTTTAATGTCAGCTGTCAGAAGTAGGGACCTTGTCCATTAATTATTTTGTGAAGAGTTTCATTGTTGATCCATAAGAAGACCGAGTATTTGTGAGTTTAGCATCTCCAGGGAGCACAGACAGACCAACTTTCCCAGCGCAGCTGTACGTGAGGCAGCTCCAAACACATGCAATTCAAAATCACCTGCTGCGCTGGCTTCTCCCGTTAAGAATTCTGTATCCACTTGGTGCAGCCTCTGGGATACACAGTAAGAACAGCACAGGGTTTCATGTGGAACATGGATAGTACATATTGACATGCTTCAGATATTTCTCTCCCTCATCCTAGAAGGCAAGCAGGTCTACAGTTAGGTCTGTGTTGTCCCAGGGTGCAGCCATGTAATTGGAATTGAGTGTGGCTTGTTTAAATTAGGAATGAGTCTGGTAGGAGGACTTTAGGGTCTTCTGAACAAACAGCTGCAACACACTGCTCAGTTCCATTACAAGCTGTCAGAATACTCGAAAACTCGGTAAGGATACAGAGAACTATTTGTTCATAAAACAGACTCATCTAGCGAGATAAGGCATGAGACAGTAAATATAACTGCTATTTTCCTCGTAACATCCAAACCTGCTATTTTCCACTCATTTCTGTTGTTGGCATTTGTTTTCTTGCTTGCAGCTGTGAGTTATATATCAAAGTACCAGGATAACTCAATTTACACTTACTCTTCATTTCTTCTTTTTACTAAATTAATTCCTTTACTGAGTTTTCTGGATTCTTTTAATTCAGAATTATAACTACTTTCTGCTGCAGAAAAAATCTTGTTTTAAAGTCTCATATTTAGGGTCCTATTAAAACGAACAAAAATAAACCTTCCTCGTTCTGAGAGCTCTAAATGGGGACCCAGACACCAAGTGACAGGTGAGCAAACAGCCAAATGGAGGAAGAAAGTGGGATGACAGCAAGCTATCAGTGCAGGTGTTGCTTCATAAATTGTCACAGACAAGTCAGTAATAAGGAGACAGGACCAAGTAAGGACTATCTTCTGGTTTGGTTTTCAGCCGAATAATTAAAAAAAAATATATAAATGTTCTCCAGGATTTTCAGAGATAATGTTCTAGTGATGAGCACTCTTTTCCTCAAGACTTACGAGCTCCTGCTCTATTGCATAAGTGAAACCAATGGTTTTCAGGCCCTAAATTTTATGCATTGGTAGCTATATTCTGCTTCACTTTCTAGGGTTAGCTAGAGAAATGAATGTTGTTTTATAAACAGCAGTATGGGCTTCATGTCTGGTTGCATTTGGAATGAAAAGAATTAAAATAAATATTGGGATGGGGCAGAATGAATCAAAATTCTATTTTCCCCCAAAGCAGCAAAAAGTTGACATCAGAGTTATTTATATGGGACATGGAGCCAAGCTCAGTACTAGTCTGACAGACAGGACACTCTTTCTAGGTAACTGATTTAAATAGTGGACTATAGAATCAGTATATGATTCTTCCATTCCTGTTGAAGGAGTCCCCTTTTGCATAAATTCATTTACATTGCAGCCATGTCAGCTGTTTCCAACAAAACTATATATTATCAAAAAGTCAGTCATGACTACATCTGTTATCTTTTAAGCATACCAATAATAATAATAATAATAATAATAATAATAATAATAATAATAATAACAACAACAACTCTTTACTACCTGCTCTCTGGTTTTACTATGTATATATGTGGCATACAGTAGATTGTTTAATAGTCAAAAAATGCTTTTATAATACTGTTCAGCAATAACTGACAAACATCTTTTACATTTCATTGAATACGAGATTGTAGTAGATATTTGGATACTCTGTTTTTAGAAAGGCAAAAAAAAATCTGGATATTCTTTAGCCTTCAAGTGATTACTTTATCACTCAAAAGATGCTGCATGTTGTGTTTAACTTTCATTTATAAACTTTATTACAAACTAGTTTGGAATAATTCCAAATAAAAACCCTGTGAGAATATTATCAAATTAGAAAACTGTTTTTCTGAGGTTAGGAATTTTCCCTAGTTATTGGTTTTAAAAGATGACAATCCATGATATGAGTTACTCTTATTTTTTTGTTGTAAGTCACGTACTCAGTCATTCAGGTCTAAATCGTTAATCTTCACAATTAGTAAAAAGAATAAACTACCACAGTTAAAATGTTTACAGGGTCTCCTGCTTTGTAAGCAGAAAGTTATTTTTGGCTCTGGTTTTCTTTTTGAGTGCAGAGATATATTTACAGGAACAGAGTAGAAAATACTAACAAAACTGTTAATGCTATTCTTTTTGAAATGTTGGCATAAAGCACACTTTGCAAGTGACCATGTGAATATATTCCCATTTCTCCCAGTCCTATTTATTTCAGTCCTATGCTGTAGGCTTACAGAAATGCTAACAGCCTGGCCTGATCAATAACCTCTGTGGATTTCTGGACAGCGGCATCAATTATTGTGCTGTTCCCCAGTGAAAAACAGCTGCTGATATGATGATTTATTAAGCAGCATGCTGCCCTGGAAGAAGACAAAAGGCCTTATTCTTCTCTCATTTTCCCATACATGAAACCAGAAGAATTTTGTTCACTTCAAAAGAGCTACTCCTGTTTTACTGAGGAACAAGGCAGATCTGAGTCAGGTTTGAGTCCCATACGCTGACAGGTTAAAGGAAAGCATATCCATTACACAGTTAGTGCACAGAACAGAGCAGGTCTGACCACTCATGAGGTCCTCGCTGGGATAAGCTGTTTATTAAAGGAAGAGAGACGTCAAAAAGTGAGCAGATGAGAATATCAATATTTCTTCATTAATCATCTAGAAGGTCAGTCCTTAACAACAGGCACAGTTGTCATACTTAAAATCTACCGCGAACGACTAAACTGGAATTCTCTTCAGGAAACGGTAACTCAATCAGGAGCAATGAGTGTCTATGAGGCAGGTGTTTCCTTATGCTTCTGTTTTGAAATTGTGACAAATGATTTATTCAAATCAAAATGACAAAATCGAAACTGACGGGAGAGGAAGAAATTTTAATTTAAGAGTTAAAAACTGTCTAGGTTTTTTATTCAGACTAATAGCAAAGCTGGGAAAAGTAGCTCCCTAGGTCTGGTCCAGCACTTTTTTCACTAAGTGACGATACACTTAACACAGCTCCAAAAAGGGAGGATAAATTACAGTCTTATCTGAAAAGCAGCCACAGAAAGGCAAATAAGATTATAATTTCAGTTTCCACATTTTGACGGGCTCAAACCAAACTGATCTGTGTTAATGAAGAGTATATTTCCCTGGGAAAGGAGGGATGAAATGCTTTGAAGTTTTGCACCAGGAAATTTCCCTGCTTTGGTTTCTTAAGTAACATTCAACAATAAAAGCAAAAGTAATGTGATTTCTAAATAAAATCAATTTCTAAAATTAAATAATGATTGTAAATTTGTGTCTATTTTTTCCTTGTATATAATTAGTTACTAATAGCAGTGCCAAAGCTGGAAAAAATCAATAGAGGCTGTGAATTATGGGTTAGAAGTATTTCAGGGGTTTGGGTACAATTTTTGCCTTTGAATAATGTATACTCACAGGATGAGATACACAAACTGATAAAAATTTGGTTGCTTGAAGTGCGTATGCAGTATGCAAGTTTTTACTTGTTGTAAGTTCTCAATTTAGAGTCCTAGTTTTGCATGATGATTTAGTTTCCTTTACTCATACCTAACATTGTTCTCTCTTAAAAAAAAAAAAAAAAATTAAAACTTTCAATTCTATGTCAAATTTTCCATTGTAACCTACATCTCCCTGGAAAAGTTTTTTTCTAGGTACTTTAATAGTAAAGAAGATGACCAACTACAGACTTTATACAACATCAGTTCAATAACCACGTGTGATCATGACAGAGATTGTATGATCTCTGGCCTTTAAAAATACTTCTGTACTTTAACGTAAAGGAACCCTCTTTATATCTTTTTGCAAAGTTAGTGTAGATTTGGTTTCTGCAAGACTTCATTCATTCTTTTAGAAAAAATGCACTGCTGTCTAATAAAATCAAGCTGTTATAAATAACGACACTAATCATGACAGAGACACAAGTAAAGAATGCAAAATAATAGGAGCAAATAATTAGTTGTGAACTAAAAAAACCTTGAAGAGTACTTTTATTGAATATTTACAGAGGAAAAAAATACCCAGCAAATAACACTGCTATACAAAATGATTCAGAATCAAAAGTTAAAACCAAACAGTGGCAAGAGGGTTTACGAAGACCAAAGTCTTCAGCCAAGACAACTTTCTCAAGATGACAGAAAAGCAGGTGGGCACTCTAAAGCTTGTTGATGGAAAACTGAATTTTATGACAAAATACCTAGGGACTAAGAAATTGGTCAGCCCATATGTAGTGAGAACTGTCTTTATTAAGATCTAGGCTAAGCAGGCTTGAAAGGAAATGGGTCAGATAAACTGATTTTCCAGAGACTTTATCTACTGTGGATAAAATTCTGCATGTAGATGTTTTATCCAATATATATCTTACTGTTTTAAAATAGAATTTATGCAGTCTCTGTGGTTTGGATTTAGGACTCACATACTCTGGAATATTGAAACAAAATAACGTTCAATTTTCCTAAACTGTATTATTTTACATTAATAAGGAAGAGAAGTAGGCAGAAACAGTCATCTGGGCAGGCTAAATTGCATTTTTATGAGTATAGTTGGTATTGATAATAAAACGACAAAGAAGCATACACATGAATGTTGCAGTCTCATATCTGATTAGAGAAAGAAAGAAGAAGGTATCTATTGTATGCCATGGAAGTGTGCACAACTCTCATCTCTGATTTGAAGCATACGTCTAAACTCTGGGCTCACACGTTCCAGACACATATGCTGACCCATGACTCATTGGCCCTCCTCTATTTCTGTTTTCAAAAGTAGATGAATAAACATCCCTTGGTTAATCAAGGATAATCTATTAAATATGGAGAGTAGTTATGATTATTTATTACTGTTATTAAACTGAAGTTTAAAGGCCCTTATGAAAAGCAGGCCTTCAATATGCTAGCCAGTACACAAACACGTCATGGGATCCTGCTCTAAGGGGCTTCTAATTTACATGAGGGGAAAAGAAATATGGTTGAAGAGTAAACGTCCGTTTAAGAGGACAAAGCCTGGTAGTTCTTCACTTCTTGTAATAATCTGTTGATGGGTCTTAGTAATTGAAAAGCAGATTTGACGTAGATGGTGCAAATTCAAAGAAAATGTAGATGTAAACTTCAAGCCAGCTATTTGGTGTGACTTGCAGTTCAATTTATTAATGCTAGACATACGAGCACACAGGTGGAAGTAGAAACTAAAAGGCCAATGAGCACTCTGAACTTTCCCAGCATATCGCAATTACAAAACCACATGTTTGAGCCTGTAGCTGGGTGCAAAACCACAAAAAAAGCAGAAAGCAAAATAAATCAGCACACTGAAATGATTTTTTAATTGGTGGTCTGTAATTTCACTTGGATTCCAATGAAAAGCAGGTCAAGAGAGTGTTTCAGGTTTGGTTTGAACACAGAAAACCTTTGCTGACTACTGAAATTAGCAGCAAGTAAAACTGAGTAAAACCTGTTAAACATGAAATTTTTAATGACAATATTCCACTGAAATATTGCAGCAAATCGTAATTATCATGTCTCCTTGTAGATTCAGGTCATTACTGGAGAATTCCATATGTCAGTTAGTGAAAGAAAAGGTTGTGATAACAATGTAAAAATGACAAATATTCAAAGAATGAGGATGATGCAATAAACCCCAACAGTTTTATGCCAGCAGTAGAAACAGTGGAAGAAACTCACGTTGTATCTTAGGTACCAAAAAATTAAATGCTGAAGTGTGGGTGTGCTAGACATCCTAGGTCCCTTCCACAGCCCGTGGAGATAATACCTCCAAAGGACTGCTCATCTAAGCCCTAGATAAATGCCTAGAGGCCAAAGGAATCAAGTTCTGCCTGTTGCATGTCTTCTTTGACTTTAATGGGACTGTAGGAGGTTTACCTCAGATTTACACAAATGTATGCTGTAGAAAGCACCAGATAACACAGTGTTAGGGTTTTATAGCCTGTTTCTGTATTATCTTTACCTGCATATTGGGACTGCTTGCTAAATGTATGTGAAAGATGGTGCTTCTCCTTCCTCTTCTTTAAGAAATGAAGGTTGAGTTGTCCTTCCAATCTACTGAGGGAAAGGTCTGCAAGTCCATTAAGACTGAGTGCTGATAAGCTCTATGGTGAACCATGAAACATAAATATCATCTCTACCTGCTATTACACACCAGCACAAAGGCCCACAGTCACATATGAAGTCAGAAATAACATTGCAAATGAACCTGAACTTGTCTTGACCATTCACGCAAGACCAAACTAATCTAGTTAAACCACAAAAGATGCATTTGGATGACGGTACCAAAACTGTTCTCTGATATATATAGGCTTCCTCTCACCAGCAATAAATCACAAAGAAATCACATACACAAACCAGACAAGAATAAACAGTTTAGCAGCAAGAATCTACACCCTCTAGGCAAGGAACACAAGTTTCTGTCTCACTGACCTTTTGCAATTTGCCTTTCTCCAGCAGAAATTATATTAAATTTATATAAACTATTCTGAAAATCTAAATTGTAACCCTGTTATAAGCACGAAGTACTCCTTTTTACTGTCATCCATGTTATTTCTTATTTGGTAACACTACTGAAGGTGCATATATTCAATATTAAAAACCTCAGGCTTTTTTCATCCATGTTTTTTATTGTCATATTTGCACTGATTTAACTAGAATTATCTCTGACTTGTGTCTCAGTTTAAATGAGATCACAGTGAGTCTCACTGTTCTACAAAAATGCAATGTTAAACACACAAGTCACTGCACTAAAAACAACTAATGACAAGTTCTGTGTGGAAGAGGAAATTACGGTCTTCATGATTAAAGATTTATACAGGCAGTAAGAACACAGTCTCAGCTATAACATAAAAGCCAAATGCGGTTCAGGATCTTACATAGCATTTGGAATCTAACCTAAGAATGAACTTTTATCTCCACCCCCAAAACTTTTATTTTTTCTATCAGCCACTTTCTGGGAAGGTTAGGAGATGTCTCCTTTTTAATCCATGAGTGATCAGATTTCCTTCCGAGGGTGTAAATGCTTTATTTCACTAAGGATGTGTGCTATTTATAACATGGAAAGGACCAATGCCACACAGATATTTTCTGACACATTTCCCTCCTCCAGTTTCTCTCCAGTAAGAAGTAAACCTCTGCCTTTTATTAAGCACTCAAAAAAGGAAATAAAAGCCTAGGCTGGTAGATCAAAGGAAATGCAGGGAGTAGCCACCCAGAAACAGAGCCTCCACAGTATAGATAGAAAATTGAGTATATAGCAATGGCAGGGAGGGAGGGAAAAAATGGGGTCCAACAGGGGTGTCTTCTCTTGTGCTGTGTGCCCAGGATCATGCAGGGCGTTCTGTGGTAGCTGAAGTCCCAGCATCACACACTGAGCCCTCCATTACAAGCTGGCAAAGCTGGTGAAGTAGCAGTCACAAGCTAGCTGGAGGTTCAACTCAGCAGAGCAGCTGCAGGTGTTCACAAAAAGACCTTTGAATACCAGCTTGCTTTATGCATGATATATTCCTTTCCCTGATCTTGTAGCCAAACTTGTCCCAGCCATCCCATACTACTGGCTGCTTAAAAAAAAAAAAAAAAAAAAAAAAAAAAAAAAAAAAAAAGGAAAGAAAAGAAAGAAGCAAAGAGAGAAAGAAACAAAAACAGAAACAAAACCAAAACCACAACCACCACCACCTTGTGTTTGCTATGACTACTGCCTTCCCATGTACTACTGGTTTCCTTCCTCTTAGCTCTTGGACTGTGTGATCTTTGAGAGAAGGACTGTCTCTTATATGTCTAAAAAATGTCACTGTGTACGTCTTAATCATCATGAACAATGGCCTTTCACAGCAAAAGCAGCTGTTTTCCAAAATCTGAATCTCAATGCATAAGGAATAAAAAGCATGAGGAGTGACAATGGCAGCGGATGAAGGTATGAAGTTCGCAGAGAGCACACAGAGAATAAGTGACATTGCTTGACTGGTCTTGCACAGTTTGTATGACTTGAGGCCCTGGGTTTTGAAGCACACAGTGCAGGGAAGAAGATGAATAGACAATTGATATTGCATGCTGAGGACAAGAATTTAAGAGTAATTTTTCTGCATTGTATCTATTCAGTAGTAACAGGCTCATTCCCAAAGTGCACAAGGGTAGGGCTGAGGTTCTGTCGCTCCCAACCATACCTATATGTACTTGAAGTCACATTTTTCTCCTCCACCCAACACAACTGTGTCTAAGATCAATCTACATTTCCATGACTTTTCATCCAGAAAGCCAGAGGTTATAGTATTTCTTGTGCAACTTTAAAAACTTACTCTGTGTCCTGTCCCAACTTCTGAGCAATGTGTTAAGCGCTGGCACTATCACTAGGAAGAGATCAGGAGGTGTGATCTCATTTATACAAAGCTTAACAGCAACAGATGTGACTCCGGACACTTTTCTCTAGCAGTAAATTTTGCCACAGCTGACAAGTATAGCAGTTTAGAGAAGGATGGAACTGCTGGTTTAAACAGTTAAATGCTGTTTAACCGCTTAGATTTTAAGTGTGTATGGTACTTTCTTGCAGATATAAGTACAAAAGGGCATATACTTGCCTGATGTTTTCAAAAAAAATAAATGTTTTATAAGATATCCGTTGCCAAAGCGTGCAGCAGTCTCATGTATCACTATGGAAAGGTAAGAAACACAGACTGTTTCTAGAGCAATAAAAGTTTATTTTATGTTCCATTCTCTTTAACAATGGCTGCTATTACTTCAAATCTCTGTTGGCAATAAAAAGAGGCACAAAATAATCTCCTTCAAATGTGCAAGTCCAGCACACAGCTTTTTACATCAAACGTGCTTGCTTAAAATATTGCGACTACCTTCCAATGACGGCAAAAAGTTGCAGGCAGACTGGATATAGATCAGAGCAGAGAGTAAGGAAATAATAGACTTGTAAAAATCAGTATCTGCACATAGAAACTGCATTCGACAAAAAGGAGCCTGGGGGAAAAAATGTCCCTATGAAACATTTTTGTGTTAAGCAGCACCTTTGAGAATCAAATTTATAGCAGGATCTGCTACAACAACAGCAGAATATTAGAAAGAGGGAGGACTTTTTTTTGTAATACAGAGTCCACAAAATAACAGGTTCAAGCTGACCACAAGCAAATTTTGTTTCAGAAAAGAGTAGGAACCTTGCAAACATGGTTTTATGCTTTGTTGAGTGCATTCATTTTGCAGGAAAAAGCAACAGACATTTCAATAAATTGTAAGAAATTTCTGTCAGCAGAATTAATTCTACTCAGATTGCTATCTCATTCTTTTCTTTCTGAATTTCATTAAAAAGCAAAGAGTAGCAAGTCAAATTAGACATATTTTTTTTAAAAAAAAAAGTGTGTCACAAGGGGGAAACTAATATGGGAAAACTTTGATCCTGTGTGTTTTTATGCCCCAAATGCAGTCCCACCTGATAGAAAAGGGCAAGGAATGTAGGCTCATTCCTTCGAGTTAAATATTTTCAAAAACAATCCGGAATTACACGCAGCTAATTTTATTCTATGCTGATGTCTTAACTAAGTACATTTCTATGTTTCTGCCTATTTATTTGCTATTTATTCTATTTATATACATATTTTTAGGAAATTCAGTGTAACATTTTGTCTGTACAAAATATATGACCACATGCTAAAAAATTAAGTATGCAAGGCAAGTCTATACCCATAATAAACCCTGGGTTTTTTTGATAGCTGCCTTGGAAAATTATGGTCCCTGCTTCATTTCCATTTTTATCATTTTATTAGGTCACCTGAGCTCCCTACTACAACTGTTCTTAAACTGAACCATTGCTAACATATTAATGTCTCTTTTATTGATGTTATTTCAAAGTTATACCTCCTTGGTTTGTCTGCTTTGGTCAGGATTATATTAAGACTCAAGGCTGATTCTCTCAGTCAAGGAATTGAGTATATATCTAAATTGCCATTAAGTCTTGAAGACTTAAACATACTTACTATAGTTGAAGTTTACAAGCTGGTTCTCAGTTTACCAAGGTGTAAATTAAATTGAGTTCTGCCTAACCAATGGATAGGTTAATAATGGATAAGCAGAGAATATTTGCCCCATATGTTCTTTCCACTAGATTCATGAAAACACTTCTGCCTAAGTATGTTTTCTAAAGGCAAAGTGGTCTTCTGTACTTACCTGCCTCTGAGTTCCAGCTGTTTATAACCTGACTCATATTTCTTCGCAACAGAACTTTACCTTTATTTCAGAAAATATTTTACCTGTAGCAGGCAAACTTTCTAGTAGAGTGTACCACACCTTCAGAAGAACATATTACATCCTATCTACATGCCTGTCTTCTCTTTAAATAAATTATTCACCGTGTTTGAATGACATCACTGACATGTAAGTGATGAAAACTAGAGTTGGGTTTATTCACCCTCACAGGAGCCAGCAGGCTGGCATGTGGTGTTACAGAGCTTTGCCCCACTCTCCAAAGTATGTCAAGGCTAGACAGCATCATTGTGTTCTCTTGAATTTTTTCTGCAGATAAGGCATAGGCTGCTTCTTTGTCACACTTAACCTTACCCTCCAGTCTTGCCTCTACTGTTCAAGGATCTTTTCTAGCGGACACTTGGTGTATATGGCCTTTATTAGGCTCCATGCATCTTTATGTACACAAATCATGTGGGAAGAGCTTTGTGCACACTTTCATTTCATAATGCATGAAAGTGGTATAAATTAATTAGTTTCAAACACTTATACATATTCAGCTGAAAAAAATCACCCTTGTATTTCCATATTCTTTGACTCAGTGAAATATTTATATTTGTGCTTGTCTTCTGAAAAGAGTTAGGAACACAGGACTGGAATCAGGACTGGCCATTACATGTATTGTGCTAATGCAATCGAAAACCATAAAAAAATCTTTTCATGGATGTATTATAATTATATGCCATTCAGTTAGCTAACAGTGTATAGTTAACCATACCAGATGTTATCAATAAGCATAAGCCAGTGGGCCACAGACAGGCCTTAGATTTATGATAACTATCACACTCAACTGACAAGGATAAACTGTACTAATTCACAAAATAAGACTGAGTTACTTTTTATTTGAAATGAATGCAAAAGAATTTCAGTGACTACCCAGTTATGGATGTGGACCATTGTCTTTTCAATAGAGAATTCAAATTCTGTGGAAAAACTAAAATCTTAATTAATGTTTTCCTTAAATTAGAAGTAAAAGTCTCATTATCAAAGCAGTGTTAAGAGAAGTTTAATTCATATAAATACTAAAAAGCATGCCAGAAGTTCAGTGATGGAAGGTAGAATACAATAAAAGTACTTTTGTCCGGTGAAGAGAAGACAACAGATCCCTGAGTTCTGGTCAATCAGTTCACTGAATTTGAACTTCTGGATGTATTTCTGGCATGCTAATAGCTACAGCATATATGAAGGTAAATATGTATATATATATATATATGAATGCGTAGAATGTCAGAATACAACTAAACAAGCCAACTTAGTTTCATCTGTTGGGAAAATGTGATGATTTCTTCATGAATGCGTTCATTGTTTTTATTTGATCACAAATCAGTACAGGTTAGCTTTCCCATTATGACCAATGCTAGTTGCTATTCTTATTCTTCTTCAAGAAGGAAACAAAACCAAAACATTTTTGTTCTTGTTGTGTGTCATGTTTAAAATGAATTCATTAGCAGCTGTCAGCCCCCAAGGAAGAGTGTCAACACCAATGAAGACAACATCTAAAGGTTTCATCTTACCTTCATTTATCTCTTGTCCCCAGAAGGTATGAATCCATAAAAAAAGAAACTCCAAAGTAATGACTGCTTTTGTCTTTTGTTAAATGTGTTTAGAAAGTAGCTGTTCGGGCATGAATGTTGGCTCCAAATGTCAATGACACCTGTTTTGTTACACAAAAAAACCAATGAGAGAAAGAGTTACAAGGCTGAACTTTACTGTAGGTCTCTGTGCTACTGTTCCCATGAAATATTACTTCCCAACAGAAATGCTGATCTGATTTATTATGTCTGCAATAAAACGCACATTCCTTTGTTATAGAACATTGTGGAAAAAATGTTCTTTTTTTAAGTTTCAGCACAAAATAAGGCTAACCAGATATCTTATGGGAGATGATTGTTTATGCAAGATGGTTGAAATTGTGAACAGTTACTATGGCTATAGATTCCTTTCCACTGCAATGTTCAGTCATTAGCATATGCACGTGATAAAACTGGAACTGCTGAAAGGCCAGTACTAAGGCCCAGCTTATATTCCTGGATTGACCTAGCAAGTTAGGTATTAAGCCTTTGAACACAGAAATGGATTAAACTCGGACGTCTGGTCCATGGATCATCAGGCAGATGCCTAAGTGTTCCAAACATTAAATGGAGACAATTACATGCTTTTAGAAGACAGTTAATGCTTTTAGAATCCATTACAGTCTTTCCTCTTATGGAAAATACCAGCCTTACAGAAAATATGTAAGCATATGTAGATAGGCAACTTAGAGGAGGATTTTTGGAAATCACTTTGTGACAGTTACTTATTTAAATGTTAGTTGAACAGCAGTTCTACTACGATGAAATTTAGACACTCTGAAGCATCTCAGTAAGACTAGAATTTAGTATCAGATGATTGCTTGCTATCTTATAGTATGTCTATTGATTTTAAAATAACACTTAACCCCAGAAGCACTCATTTCCTGGACTGAGACAAGAATTTCCAATTCATTCAGAGTTATTGATGCTGTTCTTACAGAGATTTACATTATTAAATTACTATTTCCATTTAATAGACAGAACAGTTTTCACTAACTTCAGTGGAAAATTTAATACACTGCTTGCATAACAATTCAGCACTTAATGGAGGATTCTGTCCTTGTAGACAAAGTCAAGGGCTATACGTTTTGGTAAAACCTATTTTGCATTCAACATCCATTTTAGCTGAAAATTCCAGGTTTGTTGTTACATTTGCCTGCTGTATTACATACTGTATTTGTATTATATATGTTTGCATAGCATTCCTGCTAAACGCAGTTTGACAAAACATGCTGATTTTTTGGTCAGATGGGACTCAGTGTTCCCTCTGCTGGAGCTGCCTTTTTTGGCAACACCCACTGCAGAGCACCGGGAGCGCAGCCTCCTCCTCGCGTCCTCTGTCAGTGACGGTTCAGGAGAAGAACGAACACCTGAGTTCGTGCACTGAGGCTACAGAGCTTTTCAGACACACAGTTCTTACCCACAGAAAATAGGTAAAACTTAGTGAAATGAGGCATTTAAAGCATCTTCTTGAAAGTCACTTGAGAAATGAGATTAGCTGAAAAATATGGTAGACATCAGAAGATGATTCATTGAAAGATTCTTATAAAAGACCAACTTTTTAGAAAAAATATTTTTACCACTTCAGTTTTCAATATATTGCAGTATAAAACTTTTTTACAGGTTCTAATTTAATGATTGACATTTAGCTTTTAATGATTGACATTTAGCTAAAATGAAAGCTACAGAAGTCAAGATACAATTGCAGTCAAGTACCACATTTTAGACTAAAAATAGTAATCATACTGTTTATTTGTTGTTTCTCTAATAATAGAGCTTTGCTTTTGTTTCACTAGGAGTAATTTTAGAAAGTAATTTTGAAATGCTACTGTTCTTTACTTCCAAAACCAAGTAATTATGGTTATGATTATATTTCCATTGAAAGCATTTACAGCACTCATAGCTTCAAAGGATTGATTTTCTACATATTATACTAATGTAATATGCATTGTCTTTGTTTTCCATGTTTGAAACTGAATACGATGGTAACAAAATAAAAACAAGGCTGGAAGAATCACTCAGGCTTTATGAAAATGAAGGGCATTCAAGAAAGAAAAGTTCTGCACCAAATTTATTTTATACGAGCTAAGATATGCTATATATTCATGTTTATTTTCAGAAGTATTCATGAAGTTTTGAGGAGAAGCATTTGTCACTTACAACCTAATCGCCTCACTACATTGCTAACATCACTTGAACTGTCATGGAAGAAACTATTTCTCAGTACAAACACAAATAAAAGAATAAGGCATCCAACATGCAGACAAATTCAAGAAAGAAAAGGAACCGTTTACATACACGGTTGTTATTTAGCTGATCACTATGAAAAAAAAAAGTTTGCATAGGGTTACTGGCCAAGACATTTTCTGACATTATAATTTCTACTTCTGCTTAAAACAATGGCAATCCCTGTAACTGATTAGGAAGAAATATAGACAAGTGCACCTTGTTATGTAAAAAAGCTCTTCATTTGTCTGCTATAATCCTACTTATGCATCTGTAGGTAATTACAAAAATGGCACCTAACTTTGAATCCCCTGAGAAGCACTGGTTCTCCTAGGTGCCAAACAAAAATAAAGGATGTCAAACATATGTTGGCACAAATACACCCTTTCTTCTCTGTGGATCCAAACTATCCACTTTGCTAGTGGCATCTGGAACACGGAAAAAATGCATTTTGAAGCCAAAGTTATAACCTTATGGCTCCAGTTTCTTCAGCAATATGTAACTCTATCTACCCCCACGCCTTTTTTTTTCTTTTAAAATCTACTGATTGCATACTTAAATTCAAATATGTCCAAAACCATCTTATCCTGCATTTTCATCAGGTTTATTTAGATGTTATCTAAATATATCTAAATATATTTGATACTTTCCAAGACAGTTTAATCTTGACAGGAGAGACAGAGGAAAATGGGAGTGCTTTTTTACCTTTATATTGATCCTTATGTATATTTTACCCCTTTATTTAATTCTGAAGATCTAAATCTGTCTGTCTTTTATGTTCATTTAAAGAGATCTCTGTCACCAGAATGGCATAATTTTCAAGTGGGTTTGGAAACCATCCATTCTGTTTTGCTGACAATGTTGTATGCCAAGTGTACCAGAAAAGACAGGCCCACAATTACTGAACAGATTAATCTTAATCTGTCTATAGATCTTTTTATTATAATCGAGTACTCTCTAGAGGAAAAGAAAGATTAAATCAATCTTCTTTCTAGATAGGAGCTAAAACTTGCACAAAAGATTTCACGTTTGCAATTACCATGCCAGAAGCTCACTGTTCGTACCCTCACCCAATTCTTTGAGGAGGATTATGTCTACCTTTGAAGTACCATTTATAAGGGCGGAGTCCAAAACAGGTTACCCTTAACGCTGCTCCAGCTTGAAGGATTTCTGTCTTTTTTATTACATTCCCTAAGAAAATATCCTGATATAACAGGCTTTCTTTTGGCATCATTAGCTCTTAACAGGTGGCCAGCATTCACCACATGTTTTTAAAACATAACCTCTTTGCAGAGGTTGAGGATCACAAGAACAGTGCTACAGAAGGCTACATTTAAAATGATGCTTATAAGTGAAACGTTACTCCAGGGAACATTTAGGGAAAGCCAGCAGTCCTGGGCAGCGGTCATTAAGATGCTGCTCTGGAAACTGAAGATAAAACACACAATCACACAGCTGATTATAATGCACACACAGAAAAAGATTATCTCACAGAAGCAGTACTAGCCACAGAGTTTCAGCAAAGCGCTGTGATTTTACCTCTGTATTGCAACATTTAAAGATTTAATCTTATTTTTCTTGCTATCTTGCAGCACAGTCGTTTAAAAAATATTTAGGGGTTCTTTTGCATTTTGTTGTTTGTTTTTTTTTAAATAAATCTTACTAGGCAAGGTAGGCACCACCTTCCCTCTTGGTTCAGTATCTATAAAAGATGACCTACTTAGACGTCAGCTATTTATTTGCGTGGACTTTGTTTTATTGTTGCTTTTAATGTTTTCTGTTTTCTACTACATACAACATGTAGTTACTACTGCTCACATGCTAATATTAGCACCAGTGCCTACGGCCTAAATAGCAATTGTTATTAGATGACATAATGGCTTCTATTTAAACTGACATCTCAACAATGCGTTACATCTCTATTACACTGCAGTCCAAACTATTCTATAAAGCATGCCTTCTTTGTATAGATCACCTGCCGACGTGAACAGAGAAGCTGCCTGCTTGCTTGGGTATGACTGATAGCTACACACCACTGAAGAACAACATGGTAATTGTTTTACAGAGTTGCTTAATGACATATACAGAAATCTTAGTAAACTTCATTAAACTCACACAAGTTACGTATGTCTCCAGGGAGGAGAGGTGGGAAGAATTAATTCCAACCCTCTTTCCCTGAGGAAAGCATAAAGAATTTTAGCTTTCTTGGTAACAACAGGGACATGCACAGTTTGAAGAGTTTCCCAGGTATTATATGCAATCAGAAATAAGCCAGGAAGACAAGCTTATTGAACAACACCTTTTATTGCAATTTACAGTGAAAAATCTAGATAGGATGATGAAGCTAATGTCTATCTTGTAGAAGACAAAGTATAAGACTCTTGTACAATTGAGCGTGCTTTCCCAATACATCTGAACAAATTGTTGTCTTTTAGTTACCAATGAATAAAATCCATTCATTTTTCTGACTTTCAGCTGCTGTGAAATATGCGTGAGCATTTCAGTGGGTGAGCACACCCTCACATGGGTGTTTCAGAGACTTCCTGTGACAGTGTCCTGGCATTACGGCATTGGGAATTGTGGAACGGAATGCCTTTGAACTTCCTTCTCTCTCGTTTGACCTGAACACCTGCATCCTGGATGGTATCTCTCCAAGTTCGTCATGACAGTTCAATAGGAAATGGTGTTCATAACAGATTCACTGAAGTCCTGCACACCAAAAGGAAATAAGGGCAGGTCTCACATGAGCAATAGCTTTTTATCCTGTGGTCTTCAAAAAAAGAATAATGTAACACTGTGAGTAAAAGGACTTACATAATTGGTGTGACTTTAACAAAGAGCAGCATACCATCTGTTAGCTTCTTTTTCTTTTTTTTTTTTTTTTTTTTTGCAAATGCTGGCAATTTGCTTGAAGAATACAGCTATGTGTAACTATATATTGAATTTTTATATACATTATATGTAACTATATATTTCTGGAATTAAGACATATATAAATTTCAAACAATAATCCTTTATGCTTCATGCAGGACCTGCCATTAACTGCAGAATTCTTTATCATCTACTAGGCCTCATTCCAGTTTCTTGCTTATCTGAATTTGGAAAGTGCACATAAGATCTCTAAGACTGATAAAATAAAATTGCACAGGTAGTTAAACTATCCCATTGAACCAGGAAGTGATCGTGGAGAGGTCAAGGAGAAAATACAGGACAGATGGATAATAGCACTGACTTTTGCCCAAGGGGGCAAATATAAATTTGGATGTATGTGCTGAGTGAACCGGAGAGACAGAACATTTGTCTACCCTGACAGTCTGAAGTTTGCTAGTAAAGTAACGACGTCTAGTCAGGGAAACTTCAAGGTAAATGACATAGTAAATGACACCTGCCAAGATCTTCAATCATTCTCCAGAGGTTCTAAGCTCCACAGCAGTGGTTTGATAGTGTATTTGCTTTCAGGGACTGGATTTCACTGATCATGAACTGCCCTTAAATGTTATAACTGTCTAGTGCTTTTTGAAGACTGTACGACACTTCTGATTCATGAAACAATAATTCATTGTTCAAATGTTAAAAAATTATTAAATCTTTAAAACAAGATAAAAACGTTTTCAGGATGCTGTCTTAGAAAGGATGTTAGACACAGCACAAGTATTAATGTCATGATAAATGAAACAAGAAATAAAATGTCCCTACTATTTCTAAGAATAGGTGACTTGCACTCAATCTGTTCAATTATACCATTATCAAAAGTACAAACATTGGCAAAACACCCCAAGACCAGTGTCCTTTTGAACTTGTTTAAAATTTCAGTATTTTAAACAAAGTATGTGTATTTTGCTTAAAGAAAATAAAAAAGTAAAGAACAGTTGTATTTCATTTATTCTGCCCACTATCTTCCATTATATAGAAACAGAAACGATAGAAATGCCTTAAGCTTCTCAGGTATACAGTTCTGTTTTAGTTTAATCTTTAGTCCAACCTTAGCTTACCGAGAAGTCTTTGCAGACCTTTCTGTGATAATTATAACCCTTCAGAAGCATTACCATATGTCCTGGGCTCTCCAAGCACTGGAAAATAGAAGAGAAATTATATGTAAAGGTACAGTTAGATGATATGGCTGAATTAATAATTTGTCTTCTTGATGCCAAATGAGCAAGATTCTATTTTCCCCATCTTTCCCATGTTTCCATGCCTAAATTATTCATATTTCTAAAATCTTAACAATGTGTATGCACTGCACACACAAAATTGAAATTTGCCTTAGAAATTTCTATTTTAGTGTTATGGTTGTTCCTTGTATTTAATGGATTGGTGATAAATTGAGACAAAACCACTTTTTCAAAGATCCAGCAAAAGCACTGCATAGCTTGAGCCCCATGCACATTCTCAGAAGGGATTATAGAGTGGGTGTTCATAATAAACTCACTAGTAACCCTTAATGAGGAAGGGGTAACAATGAACTAGCAAGTTTGCACCAAAATTTAGTCTAAAGGAAGTTTAGGTGTGAACGTACAGTAAGCTAGTTACTGTGTGGTCACTCCTGCTCTACAGGGTGTATATGTATCCCTCACATGTTACTCAGACTTCACCCTGAAGCCAAGGCTCCTATGCTGACAGGTACTGGGATGTGCCCTAACTGAAAGCCAGATGGGATAAACATTTAAACATTCAGATCAAGGAAGACAAATGTCTCTAAGTAGGACCAGGAGGATTTTCCTGAACTGCTTCCCCAAATACTGCTTTCCTCAATACCCTGCCAAAAGTGTCTCCCTGTGAAAGCCATTGAAAGCAATTTGTTTGTCAGCTGGTTTGTTTTCTTAATTGTTTTAATCACTATTCTATTGAAATCACTTAAATTTAGAATTATTTTAGAAAAACTGGTTAGTCATTGGGAGAGAAATAGGTTTTTTTAATACTTTCTTCTTCTCTTTTCTGTACAGAACTTAAATTCAGCTGCCCTCAGGTATCATCATCCCCAGCTGATGACATTCTAAATACCCGGTTCTGAAAGTGAGAAACTCCAACTGAGAAAAAAACTGCTTCCTAATCTTTTCTCAGTCAACTTAAAAGTTTACTTTTGACTTGTTAAACACCAACGTTTATAAGAATAGAATTACAAGATAGTTATTAAAGATATTTTTAAGAATCTATTTTTATATTCAAAACAGATTAAGACATATGGTTCACACAATAAACATACTGAAATACACTAATTTTAAACACACATCAAGACACACATACACACAAGCCTGATCAAAAGGGGCAAATTAATCAGAGAAGGTATCAACTATGAACCTGTATATGGATGAAAACAGCTCCTCACTTTATGATGTGTCAAAGTTGCTTATTCTCAGCTTATTTACTAACAAATGCATGCACAAAATTAACCATGTTTACAAGTACTTGCAGAATGGAAAGCATTGGATGTTATGGCCAAAATCACCTTAAAGCTCTTCCCTGTTTACATCTTTCTATTTTACTCTTGAGGAAATGAAAACTATGTCCCTCTGTCAGTCCCCCTCAGTGAGATGGGGGAGAGAATCAGAAAAAAGGTAAAACTTATGGGCTCACATAAAGACAGTTTAATAGGACAGAAAAGGAAGGGAAAATAATAATAGTGATAAAAGAATATACAAAACAAGTGATGCACAAGGTAATTGCTCACCACCCACTGACTGATGCCCAGCCAGTCACTGAGCTGCAGGCCATAGCCCCCTGGCCAGCTCCCCCCAGTTTTATTGGTTAGCATGATGTCATATTGTATGGAATATCCCTTTGGCCAGTTTGGGTCAGCTGTCCTGTCTGTCCCCTCCCAGTGTCTTGTGCACCCCCAGCCTCCTCGCTAGCAGGGCAGTATGAGAAACCTGACAGTATAAGCACTGTTTGGCAACAACTGAAACATCAGTGTGCTATCAACATTATTCTCATCTCAAATCCAAAACACACTATGAAGAAAATTAACTCTATCTCAGCTAAAACCAGGACACCTTAAAGTCTCTGTGACAAATATAAAGTCTCAGCCATTCAGCCTATGTGCTTATGGTGTTTTACCTGTGACACTTTTTTGCAACCTCCCAGTCCCTATGATGTTTTGTGGGTAAACAAATCAGCAACCATAGAACCATGGAGTCACAGAATGGTTTGGGTTGGAAAGGACCTCAAAGACCATCTAGTTCCAACTCCTCCACCATGGGCAGAGACACCTTCCACAAACCCAGGTTGCTCCCAGCCCCATCCGACCTGGCCTTGGGCACTGCCAGGGTTTGGGGCACCCACAGCTGCTCTGGGCAACCTGGGCCAGTGTCTCATCACACTCATTGTGAAGGCTTTCTTCTTTCTATGTAATATAAATCTACTCAATATTTGGTCAGGACATTTATATCTTTCTTTCACACCATGGTTATGTTATACGTATGCTTATCCCATCACTGTTAGTTTTGTGACTACCTTGCAGATATTACTTTTTTATCTATTGTTTCTTTCAGAGTGTGATTTCCAAGTACTTCTCAGAGATGCACGACTGTACAAGCTCTCTACAAACTTTTCCAGTTCTCTATCCAGTTGTCTGAGTTCTTATACACTTTCTGCATATATCAATATATTTCATCAAGAACGAGTATTTTTCATCACAAGAATTGAAAAAATTACCCAAACCCTCTCAAAAAATAGTCTTGAATAATACAGAGCTGGAGATTTTGCATAATTGAAATAACCAGACTTTGTAAATATTCTCTACAGAAAACACACATTTTGTAGTAAATTCAAATGTAGATAGTACAGAAAACACGCATTTTGTGGTAAATTCAAATGTAGATAGTCATTGCCAACCATTATTAAAAAGTCTTCTCTGCTTAACAGAATCCATCTACAGTCTCTGGCACACTCTTACTATACTACAGCAATTAAAATAGTAATGGAAAACTAATGAAACTTGCAAAAATAAAAGTGTCATAACACAGAAGCTGAAGTGAAAGGCTACTCGCAAAGAGCATAAAGCTAACAGAAGTTATATTTCAATTACAAGTAGAAAATAAATTCCAAAGGAATTATCAATGTGATTTGCATCTAATTACAGCAGTAGAGGTCATTTTGCCATTTGAAAAGCTGCACCAAACTGGCAAGATAAAAGGTAACATACATCTCTACTACAGGAGTTAAAACAAGTAAAATGCTTTTTAAGAAGTAAAAGTTTTCAAGGAGTATAATTTATGTCTTCTATTTTAGAACTTCCAAACAAGACAGGTGTTTCCTGAAAAAGAACACAAGCTACAGGCCCTAGAGGTAGAAAAACAAACATAAAAATATAAAGGGTTCAAAGTTTCATTGTTTGTAAACACTGAGAAATTACTACTAAGGTTTGCAGGTTTTTTGGACATTTTATAGCCAGACGTGGACTGTCAAGTGTTATTTGTACATTAAATGTTTTAAGTGTTAAGAATTTGCAAAAAAGCCATCTGGAATCAATAACTGTACCTCTTGGACTAAAAATAATGGGGATTTTTTATGTAATCAACAGTTAATGTATTGTTAAGCTTTGAAATTGCTACTTGTTTTTACACTTTTTTTTATTATTATTATCTTTGGAGGAAAACCCACCTGATGTGAACACCACACTTGAATATTTTATATCTTGCTCTCTGTAAGTCTACATCAGTCTACCCACGTTTCCATCCACACACTTTCAGGCACCAAATTTTGCCTTGGGACATTACATCACAGAGACATGGAACTGCGGTGTGAATTGGGGTTGAAGAACCTCTGTAAGTCATTGAGTGTAAGCCCCCCAAAGCAGGCCTACTATCTCAGTAAGATCAAGTGACTCCCACCCTTATCCAGTTGAATTTTGGATTTCTCTAAAGAAGCACACAGCCTCTCTGCTGATTGAATCCAACTGGACTTGTGATGTTATTTGAACTCAGCAAGTAGATCCCTCCCTGTTAGCCTTATCTTTCCCTGGCAGCTCCCTCATTCTCTTCTATACTAGGTGCTACATCCCTATAACCATTCACCATCTAATGACCTTCCACTGATTCCACCAGGAAAGGTGACATTTACTGCAGTAGCATGTGGAGGCACCTCACAATCCAGCAAAACCCAAGCACAGGTATGCAGAGGGGTAAGAATGAGACACAGTTCTTTTAGTGTAGTCCATCAGCATGGTTGCTAGGAGTACTGGAAGGCAGCATCACTACTTATACAGCCCTATTTTTATATATTTACGTGTATGCACACATGCACATACATATTTATTTGCATATACCTGTGTTTATATTTATCAATATAGATGTAATAAATGAGGACTTCACTTTCATTCTAAATTGAACAAATAGTCTTTCTATGGAAAGGTATAGGAACACTATGGTGGTTAAGGACAGTTCAGGGGAAGTCACCCTTTCACTGATAGAAATTTCCCCATGTCTTGGGTGATGCTCCTAAGCATGAATTTTACTAGAGTCTCAAGACACTGCCGTGCCTCTGCAGAACAGGACTTTTTTTTTTCTTCATTAAAACTACGAGCCTCTTTAAAGCCACTGGTCCACATGCCTTCGTTGTTAGCCTCAGCTAGCCATCTGTGTCCTCTCCAGGCATACTGTACCTTAACCCAATGACAGCTATAAAGTTATAGTTACTCTTAACTTGACATTTAACTAACAATAACCATAGATATATTCATTCTAAGACAGTGACATGATGTATCGGGCTAGTATGGCTAGGTTTTGGCAGCAGTGGGTCTACAGGGGTGGCTTCAGTGAGAAGCCAGAAGCCTCCCCCATGCCTGATGGAGCTCATGCCAGCCGGCTCCCAGCCTGACCCATCACTGGCCAAGGGTGGGCCCATTGGCCACAGTGTGAGTACCCCTGGGATATCATATTAGGGGGGTGGTGGTGGTGGAATAAAAATCTGCAACAGCAGGAGAAAGGAGTGAGATTATGTGAGAGCAACAGTCCTACAGACCCCAGGCCACGGCAGGAGGCAGGAGGAGCTCCAGGCACTGGAGCAGAGGCTCCCTGACAGTCTGTGCAAAGCCCTCAGCCAGGCAGGCTGTGCCCCCAGCCTGGGGAGCCCATGGGGAAGCAGACCCCCACCTGCAGCCCATGGGGGACCACGTGCTGGGGCAGGGGCTGCCCAAAGGAACATGGGCACCTCGTGCTGGAGCAGTCCCCAGCAGGGCCTGTGGCCCCGTGGGCTGGGGCAGGGCTCCTGGCAGGGCCGGGGACCGTCTGGGCCTGGTGGGGGCTGCATCCCATGGGAGGGACCCTGGCGTGAAAGGCTGCAGCCCCTGGGAAGGACCCATGCTGGAGAAGTTCATGGAGGACTGTCTACCATGGGAGGGCCCCAGGTTGGGGCAGGGCAGGGTGTGAGGAGTCCTGTCCCTGTGGGGGAAGGAGCGGCAGGGACAGCGTGTGATGGACTAACCGCAGCCCTGTCCCCTGCACTGCTGACGGGGAGCAGGGAGAGAAATCAGGAGTGAAGCTGAGCCTGGGAAGAAGGGACGGGTGAGGGGAAGGTGTTTTAAGATGCTGGAAGAGCAAAATTTAAAAAGTAGGTTCTGCACAACACAGAAGAGAGTATGTATTCTTACTTTTTCTTACTGCATGTCAAATAGAGGGAATCCCCTATGATACACATAAAATACATTGTTATGATAAGCATCTGACTTTAATTACTCTAAACTTTAATTGAGTATAACAACTGATAGATGTGAACGTCAAAGTAGCTAAGACAGAAGATTTAGACGGCTTGTATCTTAAATAAAGGAACAATACAAAGAAGAAGAAGAATAAAAAATAGAGATGAAAAGAAGTAACAAAACATGCCACACTAAAATTAATAGCAAAACATAGAAAAAAAGTAAAGAATGCCAGTGCATGATAATTTTTGTTTCAGCGGTTTACCTCTTGATGTTCTTTGTCTCTCAATAGACTGTTTCTCTGTAAATATTCATTATAGTACATTTAATGAGTAACTATTTCCCCACTTTAAATGTAAAAGGCTAATGTGTTTTCTTGAATTTGTTGTTCCTTGAAGGTTTTTTTTTCACATGCGCATACAATTAATGAAATATTCATACTGTAGCTGCCACATCCATGAGAAGAACAGAATTCTACCATATGTTTAAAATACATTATAATACAAAAGGTCATGAAAAGTTGTCAGTTTTGTAATACTGTCACTTTTTTAAATGTGTGCAGTACATTTCACCAGACATATAACATATGTGGTATATGGAAAACTTACATTGTTTCCTTATGGGTATCTCTGCGCTCAACAATCTTCAAAAAGATGACTCAAATGACTTAAATGTAATAGATTAGGATCATTTTACAGACTGGCTGGTAGCGTTAGGAACTGGAGCAGACAGAAATGGACTGCTCCATAAAGTGGCTGAAATTACAGCTGCTATAACTTATAATGGGACCCCAGGAATCTCAGTGAACCATTTCTCCCATAAAGGCCAAATGATGCAAGTCATTTCATATCAAGTCTTTTTAGACAAGCACAAGGAGAAATAAGATAAGCACTGATGTGGTATGGAAGCTCAGTGCTCACCATATTTCAAAGAAAGCGCCACCCCCAACAATAAAGACATGTTGGAGCACAGAAAGCTTAAATATTTTCACTGCTGTGCTAGAGGAAAGACTTACACCTCCATGAGAACCAAGGTTCAAATATGAGTCTGCAGCACTCTGTTGCCCGACTTCAGTCCTCCATAGGCAAGTACTTGTTCACAAAGGGCACCAGACCAGAGTCATTAAAACCCTTGTCCACCATCATTTTATGGTCTCCATGGAGCACCACTGCCCTCTTCTGGGACTTACCCATTATAGAGCTGTGCAACATTAAGGGTGTGGGCTCCATACATTGACTTCATTCCATATCCACCTCAAGAGACCTGGTGTCTTACTCCTCTTGGATTCCAGGATAAGTAACTGTCTGCTCAGAATAAGCTGTTTCTTGCTTCTATAGTTCTATTTTCCCTAAATTGCCTCATTATCACCTGCTTAATTCTGTAATTGGTTCCAAATACTTCAAATTATTACTCTTGTTGTGTCTCTGAATGTTTAATTACCTTGTTGCAGAGTTTATTGCCCTCCCGGAGAATCATTTATTCACTAATAAATTTACTAGTGGCTTATTAATTTTCCTTCACATACTCTGTTTTACCTTCCAATGCCAAGTCCCTGTCCATCTTCTGTACTTAACAACTGCCTTTATACATCCCCACATGTCTATTTTTATTTATTTTTATCAGTGTAACTTTGGCCTTTGCTTACTCCAGTGAAAATATTTTACTAGCCCTCAAACATACTTTTAACTGGCTGAGAATAATTTATTAAGACCTCCATAGCATTCTTTAAGCAACTCTTTAGTTGTTGACTCATTATTGACTTTGACAACCTCCCTACTCTCATTATAAAGTCTTGAGAGGTTATGTTCTTGTCAAATTCTCTCATTGTCTCCTCTTAGGTGCTTCTATCTCTTTTCCAGGACCTAATTATCAGATGATTTTGGCAAGCCAGATTTTAGAAAAGATTTTGGCTACAGAAAATTTTGTTATACAATTTCTTTGATGGGCTGACAAAGTTTGGCCCAATTTTTCATTTCCTTGGCAATTGCAAATCGTAAAGCAAAATCAATTTGTTTTTTGTCTCACTTGGGTTTCAAAAACTTCAAAAAAGCATCTCAGCAAATTTTGTAAAGGATAGAATGATAAAATACTATGAAATGGAAGATTCTCACATAGCTAGATAATTAATTAAAATATGAAGCAGAGTGAATGATCAGTTTTTATAGTGAATAAAAATTACAGGTGGATTTCTGCATGAATGTCTGTGCCTTTCCATGCTGTTTGCATATATTCAGAAACTATATGTAGAAAGATGTGACTATGGAGATGATAAAGTTTATTATTGGCACTAAATTATTCAGAGCAGTGAAGACAAAAGTCTGTGGAGCAGAACTGCAAGAGACCCTTACTAGAGAAAGTGACTGAACATTAGAATGGCAGACAAAATTCATTGCAGCTGGGTGCACTAATTCATTAGTGGTGCACATGAGAAAAACAGTTCTGACCTTACTAATAAAGTAATGGTCTCTTGTGCCCCAGGGACAAGATCTTAGAAGTATGATATGTATTTCTATGAAAATATGGCCTCAGTGATCAGAAGAAGGCAAAAAATATTGCAATTATTAGGAAAGGGATAGGTAATAAAAGAAACAGAAATCCTGGATATAAGTCTATGAGATGCTCAAGTTTACTCCTCCTGTTGGAAGGAAAAGCTAGAAGGTTATGGAGCAGGTTTGATATAAGGAAGAATTAAATAGAGTAAAACACAAGAAAAAAGACAAAAACAGACATGATACAAGCCTGTAAAAAAAGGAAAGAGGAAATTCTGGACTCATTCTTCATTGTGTTAAAATGGACATATAATGGGGTTTTTACCTAAGGAAGAAAATTGCTGGCTAAAGAAGTTCCTGATACTTGTTTAAAGCTGTGTGTTTATTCTGAGGAAATATTATTGTATTTTTCCCATGTTACTGTATTCTCCTCTAGCATTTGGGAATTAGCCATTATTGAAGATAGTTACTGGCCTAGATGGATTTTTAATCTAACCTGATTTTTCTTGTACTTACATCTCAATATGCTTCCTCAACCTAAATTGTATATAAAGTTGGAAAATTTCAGTTTAAATCTCATATCCATTAGTAATACATTCCAAAGGTGGTGGTGGAGTTGGGGATTTCTTTTTTTTTTTTTTTTCCTTTTTTTTTTCCCTCTCTTTTCTTCTTCTGTTTAGATTAGGAAGAGGATCTGCAGGAAAAAGCATAAAAGTTCTTCATATTTTTATTTTTACACTTGACTTCCTTTTGTGATCACATGGTGAGGCTAATCAAGGACAGGATTCTATAAACACGACAAAAATAGCTCTGCAAGAATGCTTCTTTTTGTCTTTGAGATACCTAGGTTGAATTTAAGGATTCAGCTCCAGGTCTAAGAGCTTGTGGTCTTGATTTTGAAAAAGTATGTAGAACCCACAGCCATTACTGAAGTCAATCACTGCTGTTGGAACTCAGTACTTCTTCAAGTAGGTCACTAGATATTATTGATTCAGCAGGGAGAGGCTGGTCTAAACTATCAGTTCTATTAATTTTCTCTAAAATTAATCTTGCCATTCATTTTTTTTTAATAAATGTTCACTTTTCAGCACCTCCATGCAAAACATACTAAATATTTCATTTGGCTCATCAATTGTTTGGCACTTTCTTTAACCTAAGAAATCTAGACTCCAACTAAATTGTGCAAATCATCAAAATGCACAAGTACTTTTCCAGATTTCTTTCATCGTTACCTGGTGATGCCAATTGCAGTCTGGAAAAAAACAGAGTAGGATAAACTCTGCCCTCTATAATACTACTACGAGCCTGCAGTCTTCTACAGGCTTCAACTTGGATATAAAGCAGACCAAAATTTTGGCCAATTAATATAACAAAACAGCACTGAATTCAGAAAAGCTTCACATTTTCAACCCAGCTCAGTGTAAATGGATGGATAAGGTTTATGTTGGTTATCAAATAAACTCAAGAGCCTTTCTTGAGACTGCGCTTCTAAGTACATGGGAATTCTGCCCCCTCCCAAATCACTGGCACGTTTTTGTTTCAGCTTCTTCTTCATTGAAAACTGCTCTAAATATTCCTGGGTTTAAGAATACATAACATCCATACAAAAAATAAATATATTTTCAGAATCAGCTATTAAACAATGTTTTTCCAAGTTTTTGAAGCTGTACCAAACAAAATTACCTATTGCCAATTTTACTTTATGCTGTGCCCCAGACAGCTGTTTGAGCTTTCATAAAAATAAATAAACAAAAGACCTTGTCAGAAATCATAGAACAGAAATTTGCTTTAAAATCTTATGAAAAATTTCAGACCAGTCAGTGCTTGTAATTCTGTTAAAGCAAACTTATTTTTTGTATTCTGATACATAGTTGCAATTGCAGCCTTCTGAGAAATTTAGGTAAAAAGAAATAGGCCTCTTCTATGGATTTGGGAGCATCCTGGAAATGATTCTACAGTCCTCAGGAAAGAAACGGTCTAACCCGCTGCATGCTTTGTTACTCCCACAGAAATTTAGAACCTGAGACATTAAGAAGGGATACATTTATTTGGTTTAAAATGGTAATTATTAGTGGATTGTCTTGAACCATGATAAGAAATATGAATAATCATGCATGAACAATAATTAATTTTCATTTCCACGTCCAAGGAAACTCAGGAAATACGTAGTCATTTTTTTGGTACTAATTTGCTCAGTCAACAGCTGGAAGATGCACTGTCCTGTGTGACATTGCTATCCCCAGCAGCACACTCTGCAAAGTTCACTATAATTACTTTGGCTTTCTAAGGCATACTATTTCTGATTAGTGACTCTATTTCTGAGTTGATTTGGAGCCAGCTGAGACACCAGAGCAAACTTTAAGCCTGTTCCATAATGAGAGTTATGGCTCAAAATCTGCCTCTCCAGTGAGTTTCCTATATTGCTCCTGGGGGGTCGGGGGGAAGCAGAACACAGTGGTTCCAGTCAGAGGCCTTGTCCCCACAAAGATCCCCTGGATCTCATGTCACCCAGGAAGAGTTGGCTGTGCATCCAAATCAGTTCTAAACAGAAAAGCTCCAAAGTTAAAAATATTTTAACTTGCAGATACATTCTCTGAAGTGCCTTCTGATATTGAGATAATCAAAATCCTCCTGCTTCAGACACTCATATTACTTCTCTGCAAGGGAGGAAAGAAATTCTAGAACAAACTGCGTGCAAAACTGAGTGCCGACACATGTATTAAAAAGTAGAAGGACCCAATATGACATCAACCAGGAAGTTTTAACTGACTCAAATGTTTTATGCTTAAAAATTAAACAACCCTGCCTGATCATTGCAACCATTATCTGGAATTCCTATAGGGGAAGTCATTTGTCATTAGAAGGTTTTTCTCAGAATGCATTTGTGAACCCAAATTGAAACAAAGAATAAAACAATACTTCAGTTTTTACAACATATATGAACTGAAAAGGGCTTTGAGTTTAGGACATCTTTGAACTGAATGTGAAGCTATTTCTTTTATGCCAAAATCCATTCTATCTGTGTAGGAGTGAAAAGATGGAAAAAGCCTTGTAACACAAGGAACATTTCTTCCATTCCTCTATATGATACTGGTCTGGAATTATGGCAATGATTTTAGGCCCTGTCTGATACACCTGGTCAAAGCTGAGAAGCTTTGAGACAGCTGCCTTAGCTACCTTAGGTTCCCACCAGGGTCAGTGGAGACAGTTGCTCCCCTCCCCATGGGGAGTTTACGTGACTAATACACTCTTTTATGACATCACTAGGTGCACATTTAAGGCAGGATTGAATCAGACTATGGTCCTTAAAATATATATAGAAATATTTAACTTGTATGTAGGGGATAAGAATTATTTCACAAGCTCCACTGTCCCATACACCATGTCAGGAGGTCCACTGTAACGATAATTTTTTTTCAGTGTTTAGAGCCCTCAGCTAGCATAGATTTTAACTACCCCACATACTTAAATGGATCTTTATTTTAATTAAAAGGCTGTTACTGTGTTTCCTTGAATTCAGAAATTCAAGAAAATTAAACTGGGTTTTTGAAAATGCTTATTAGCTTTGTCCATCTCAATATCTAGTGCTTAAAAATCACAGTAATGAAAGGATTTCTATTTTTTGCTATCCTTTCCAAGGACAGACCATTCTTTATTTTCACTTGATGACTTTCCAAATGCAATGCAAAGTCATCTCAAAAAGAGTGGTTATGAACAAAGCTGAGAACGTGGATGATGAAGGACAAAAGAGTAATTTTTCACAGGTAGTCAGCTGCCTAAATGTCTGATGAATCATCAGATAATTGTTGATGTTTGGAATTAATTGTCAAAGTATGCCTCAATACATGAAACTTGGGAAAAGTATCTATGTAGTTACATCTATTTAATGCTATGAATATCTTTGCAGTTACTTTGAAAGTAAATCAATTTAATCCAATCAATGCAAGTAATAATAAACTATATTGGAGAGTTGGCATGTATAATAGCACTTTCAGGGTGTTTTTTTTCTAGATAGCGGGAATAATTTTTAAAAAATATGCAAACATTTTTATTGCCTCTGCACAAATCTTTGTACTGGAATGAATATCATGGGTTCATTGGGGTTACTTGTGCATAAAATAACATTTTTTAAGATCAGGACTAGGCAATTAATGTTCCCAGCATTCTTTTACCTGCACAAATTTACCAAGTGATTTGCAAAACTCCTTCCTTACTGCTGCCAGCCAGTGTCCTTTTGTTTGTCATCATGACTGAGGCTTTGTTTTAAGATCAAATAAGAAAGAAATATGTTACTTAATAAGAAAAGTCAAACTTCTCTGAAAGCCATTGAGCAATACACAAAAAGCTCTTCCACCTGGGGAAAAGATAATTTCAGTTGATTATAAAGAGATTAACTTGATCTTGGCATTAAGGTTAAACTAAAATGCTAAATGCCTTTAATATAGCAAAATTTTCCTTCTCTTTATGCATTTTCTTTTGGAAATTGTCAATTTATGTACTTGGATTAATGTAATTTTATTCATCTGTATTAATCAACAGCTGACATGCATTTCAGGAAATCCTATGTCTCTCATGCTTATTATAAATAACCTAAAATATTTATTATGTTATGTCAGTCTTTTCCTTTAATTCAGCTGTATCTTTGCTCTCCTTTGGTAGATTTTATTCCTTTCCTATTGTATACAATATTTTCATATTTATTCTTTAATTATCTTATTTTAATGTCCTACCTCTTTATTTTTTCCCTTTCTTTTTCTTATTTGTTCAACTTTCTCTTTTTATCCTTGTTCACTATTTCCTCCTTGCTTACTGGGTGCTTGGAGTTCCGTGCCATCTGCCCCTGAAACACTCTGGCCATGGTTCAGATCTTTCTCCTTTCTCATCAGATTCCATCTCAGCTTCTTCTACATTTTCTGTGCCCTTCCACAGGACCTACAATGTCCCCTTCTCCCCTTCATTCACTCCATGCTTCCTCCTCTTCTTCCATTCTTTCGTGTATGGTATAGATGAATCTCTCTAATGTGTTCAGATAAATCATGATAGACAGCTGATGAATCAGTAGAAGGTCAGATGACTATGTAATTCTCTTGCTACCAAGACTACTGCATAGTTCAGTAGGATGTTTACTTTCATGATCATTGTTCTCTGAGTTTTTGTGGAATCATCTTATCACATGGCACATACATATGTGTGCCTTCACAGGTTATGTGACCATAAAGAAAAAAACCCAAAGAACACCAAAACACTGTATCTTGTTGCATATTTTATATGTTTCTTCTGGTTAAGAGACATCCTTTTGTCAATTACAAAGCCTTCACAGCTTTTCCCTTTCCTACCATATCATCGTAGTTGTAAGAAGGCCTGAGGTGAAGTAAGGAGATGGGGCTGAATGTCTCTAAGAAGAGCAATATCATGGAGCTCAGGAGCCTGAAAAGGAAAGGTGGAAGAAGCTGACAGATTAGCGGTCTTGTTCACTTGGTTGGCAAGAATATATAAAAGCACTGCAGTGTTTTTCTCCCATGCTGTCCCTTATGCCTATAAGCATTCACTGGAAATATCTAGAAGGCTCCTGCACTACCCTCCTTAATATCGTCCTTTGAAAATACAAATGATTCTTAAATAATATTTGATTCTTGCTAGGCTGTCAGCCTTGTTAAAGGATTTTGTCTCATTGGGGTTTTTTTGTACTTCCTTGTTTTCCTACTTACATCTGTCATCTTTTGCTTTGTGTTTCATCTGTAAGATCTTGTCTTTGGGTTTGGAGGATGGCTAGCACATTGAGGTCCTCAACTATGACTACCAGCAATGCCTAAAATAACACAGTTTACTACTACGGTACCAACAGTATTTAGAAATGTCAGCAGAACTATGTAAAGTGCTAAGTAGATAATAAACCTAAAACAAACTCAGGGGAGGGGTTGAAAATAACAGTATCATGTAAAAAAATACATAAAAGTAGAAAGTAATGATGGAATTTATAGAAATGCAGTTCTGCATATAGAAATCATGTAGTTATGCCACCTTTAAGATAGAAACCAGGTGGAGCTTCCTGAATAGCAGTTCAGCATATTTCTAGGTATAATGTTGTTTCAGAAAGCTCATAGTATTCCTTAGAATGTGTCAGTAGCTCCCGAAACACAATAAAATGGAATACACTTGGAAGTAATGCACACAGTACAAAATTACGTTCCCAAGTTTCAAGTAGTTCTGTATATACATCAAGTGACTTACAAATGAAATATTGGTTAAGCTTTATAAGGGTACATAAAAAAAAAAAAAAGTGACTTAAAAGGAAAAATGGTCCAGAAAGCTTTACTGCCAGCATAATTTATTATAGAATTAATCTATTATGTGTTTGCACCAGGTCAGGCCACTAAAGGAAACCTGTGTCTTATCGAAATCAGATTGAGAAGTACAAATCGAGAATCCCTAATGGAGTACTAAGCGCACTTCAAACAACCAGCCATATGGACTGTGTTACGGCCTGGGGATGGTTTCTCTTGGGCCATAAACTTAGGCAACAGTGTGTGGAAGACCCTTTATTTCATATAAGGTCTTCAAATACAATGATGCATTTGAAAAAATAAATTAATGCTTGGCTCTAAAACCAAGGATTCAGACCTCTTCCCGAAGACACCTCCTTTCTATTTCCTTCCTAAACCCTATCCTTTTAAATTAGGTCTATTTTTAAATAGATTTTGCAGATTATGCACACTAAGCTTCTGAAGTCAAAGTGTTTAAAGAGGAAAGCCTGGCTGATCATAGCATGTGAGACAGAGATATCATATTATCATTCAATACCCACAAGAAATTCATATAGAGCCAATTTCAATCCCTGTATGTGCAGAAGTAGCACTATTTGAAGGTGTAATTCCATGATTAATAGGCTTATGGACTCTTTTGACTTTTATCCATCTAAGAAAATTTAGCCTTCATTATAAACCAGAGAGTGTTTATAGCACAGAAATCAGTTTTCTGTGAACTCACATGAATATAGTTGAGTAGTTGTGCTAGTAAGGCACTAATGTGGCATTGTGATAGTTGAAACAAAATCCCTACCTCTGCCATAGGCTTCTGTAGGAAGTTCAGCAAATCACTTTCGTGTATAGATATACTGTGTCACCACAAGATTCATATGGGATCAGGTGGGATTTTCCAAACTACCCCGACAAATGCAATTCCCTATCGATTTCCTATGTGTGTTCTACATACTTGTTTGGAAGTCTTGCACTTAATTTTTATTTTTCCCTGTGCTATGTCTAAAAATTGAAGACAATGTTTTCTTTTTTCAGTCTCTTCTCTGATATTTGGTTTATACATGTTTTAATACATGTCTTCAGGTAAGGCACAATAGAAGATCATATTATTTAAAAAAAAATCATGTTTTCCCCATCACATAAAATTTTACAAAAGTAACTTTTATACATGATTTTATTTTTTGGCACAACATTGGAACTGCTTTTTCAAATGTTTATCATTTTCTTCATTTAATACTTTTGTAATGGCTTTCCTTTTTCTACTAACATGTAGGTGGCAAAATGATTGTTGACAAAATATTGAAATTAAAATTGTTTGTTGTATCTACTCTGTATTTATATTATAAAATACATGAAGAGGCATACAAAATTAGAAGTTATTCTCATGTTCAAGTTCATGGCCTGTATAGTTTTATCCACAGTTTTCCTAACACCATGATGCTTTTCAGAGACTCAGCTAAAATCTGCCAGTACTAATGCATAAGAGAAAAATCCAAACAGAATTCATATAAGGAAAAGTGACAAAGAACTGACTTGATTTTATTTGCTACATGTTACTCTGCAGCTGAGTGGCTGTACATGGGCTTGATCTCATTTTCTGATTCTACCTAGAAGAGGAGAATAAGTATCCAATATTTTAAGAATTGTTCAGACCTTACACTGGATCGATGTATATATGTTACTGACCATTTGTATAAAACACTTGTTCAGACATAGTCATTTTACCAAATGACTTACAAAAGTAATGCAGAAAACTAGAACCCACACAGCTGCTTAATGTGGACAAAAGAACTTTTCTACCTACTACATGGAGTTACAAGTTCATGAAAACCTGCTTGTGCAATACGGCTGAAGTTGGCAGACAAGTTACCTTGTCTTGAGATGAAATTCAGTATGGTATTTTCGAGATGTGGAGATGACCAAACCACACCTGACTTGTGAGAAGTTGTGCTGTGTGTGCACAAAATGTTGTTTGGGTAGTGTGCTCTGCTTTCACCCATCCACTGAGCCCCTGCCCATCAAGCAGTTTTGTCCCAGCATCTGTGCCTGCTAACGTGGTAGCCACGTGTATGGACTCAGTGCCAGCACTCTGGAGGTGAGGGTTCAAACTCCAGCTGTGCCACTAAGTCATCTTGTCACGTGAATGGAATCACTTCCACTCTCTTGCATCTCTTTCTCTGGGTATGTGAACAACTGGGGCAAGATCTCATTTTATTAGTACAAGAGGCTTAGCCAATTCTCACTGGGTACCTGCAACAGGAAAAGCTAACGTTCAGCTGCTGTTATGTTCCATGTTGAACCGATGCACAGTTTTATCTAAGATAAAACACGTAGAGATCCTGATTTTGTGCCCTGTTCATAGTTGTCTTAAAAGTTGCTTTCAGACATAACCCCTCACCATTTCAAAGAGTCCACCTTATGAAATTCTGTGTGCTCTCCATCTCCCTGGGAAAGCAGCCATCATTTCACAGCCCAGCATTTTACAGCTGAGACCTGCAAACAGAGAAATGGAGCAATGCAAATAAAGATTGAATGCTGATGTTATTAATGCCTTTATCGATGAGGCGAGTTCACAGTGCAGATGAATCATATAATCAGGTCTATTTTAATAAGAAATTCACTGTGATAAGCTAACTTCTTTGTCAATATTTGTCAAATCCTTTGTTTACAGGATTATCCTAAGAATACCAATCAGGACAGTCTTCTTTGATACAAATAAAAGGTCTTTAGCATTACAATACTTTCACTGTACCATATTGCTATCTTGCAGTCAGTTTTAAGAGAAGTACTAACATTAATTGTCACTGGTAACTTTGTTTTGCACTGCCAGAGAAGATTTCTCCAACAATTTCAATATTTAAAGAATATCATGTGCAATAGCTAAACAGTTATTTCAGTACGGCACAGTAAAAAAAAATATATTTTAATTATATGCACTTAGTACAGAGGGTGACAGGTAAAAACTACTCACTCTAAGATCACATAGCACATCAGTAGTGTAGCTGAGAAGAGAACTCATTGCCACTTTGAATTACCAGTCCAATGTCTTACTGTAAAGAAAAGGATCAAGTAATATGTCTTAGTGATAAAAACTGCAGGGACACTCCATGTTTAGAAGCCCTTCTAGAGTAATCACACATAATTAAAAGCATGTTACTTATAGCTGGCATATTACATACTGCTCCTTTATCTTATATTTGTTTTGAAAAGACCAAAAGTCGATGTTTCAGTACAATGATATTGCCTTCCAGTGTTTTCTTGAGGACTGAATCAAAACATAATGAATGTAAAAATATACTCACACTGTATAAAACTGTCAGTAGTCTTAGCCCTATATATTTTAATCAATATGTTTAAGTTAACATTTAAATTAATTTTCTACTTTTCAAAATATTAGCTTTCCCAGAATGAACAAAGAAGAGAAAAAAGAGAAATGTAGTAAAATTATCAGGTGGTAAACAACATAAAATAATACTTCCTGCTGCTATTTAATCTTGAGTCATGTTTACATACTGACCACTTAAGAAAAGCAAAGGAAAAAAATACCCGAATAAAAGCAATCTGCTTTTGGTATGGTCAATCTATTGTTTGAGAGCAAATCCTGAATACAAATGCAGTTCTATTCATTTTTTAAAATATTATTATAAAAGGTTACCTCTTACATTTATGTTTAATATGTGTATAGACGTGTACATACACTTTATGGTAAGAGTAATCTATATAAAAAGGCAAGGCCAAGATATTTTAGTAAGGAAAGAACACAATATTATATAATTTCTATATTGAGACAAAGTATATGCCAGACAGTTGAAAAAAGATTTATGCTGAAATAGGGACTAGACTAATATGAACCTCCTGTGTCATTTTATTAGTTCCTTAACATCTGACCTTCATCAAAGAATCTATCATCACAGGCTATCATAGACTCAGTGGACCATATTCCGTGGTTGTGTAAGGAGTCAAAAGTTATGCTGACATTGCACATGAACATCTATGGTTCAGTTTTACGTTACCCATTTTCATGAGGTGCTGAACACAAATCCCTGCTATCGATTACAGAGAGTATTGGACTACAGAGTCTTAGCTTAGACCATCTCCAACCAAATGAGATAGGCTAGGTTTCACCGGGAGTCTACCTCTGAATATTGTCCATCTACAAACTTATGTCACTCTTCTGTGCTTTTAATATTTTTCATGACTGTCTTTATTTAAAACCTTTTGTGTCACTTCTGTTACTGTAACAGTAAGAAATTACTGACAAATTTCTTCAACGTTATTAGTTGCATTGAATTTCATTTGCAATCCATTGCAAAGTTAAAATTTCATTCTGGCATAATGGGAAGCAAAGAAGTAACATATCAATAGCATCATAATGCATTTAAACTCAATGCAGTATTAATATTAAATTAAAAACTAAATTAATGCATATTGAGGTCATGTATCTGTTAACCCCGTGTTTAGAGATTTTGATTCTGTCCTCTAAATTGTTGCTGCAATGATGTCAAAGCTTTTGCAATATGCCAAATCAAAACAGGGATTGCAGATTTGTCCTTTCCAAGGCACATATTTTGGGAAGGTATTTTATCAGGTTATCTACAGTGGGCATTACTATGCCAATGAAATAGAGTAATGTTAACACAAATGCGACTAGGCTAACAGTGTTAAGATATTGAAAATGTCCAGAGTACAGCAGGAACTTTTCTAGAAAGTTTAACTCTCCCAGTATAAGCTATGTGCACCCCCCCCCACCTTCCTATGAAAAGGCTTATTGTCCTTTGTTGCTACTTTGTACCCTACAGATTAAAGGATATGGATATTCTCTGTATTTTGCCCATCTTGTTAAATACTTTTAATAAACCTAGCCATTAAAATATATATGCAAATATTTGTTGATCTATGTATGCTTGAAAGCCTTAGAAGCTATATAAACTCACATCCTTACAGGATACATCTTCCTAAAGAAAACTGTCCTTTTAAGCAGGAGCATTAAACTTTACTTTTGGAAGACAAAGACCTAAGTAGCATGATGGGTTTACTTTCCTCCCTCCCTTTTCCCTACTCAGTCAGGCAATGCATTTTCCAAAGACACCAGTGCCTCAGGAATGTTATTTTATTTCATTTCAGTAGGGATCAGGGGTCTCTACCTTTATTTATGGTTGTCATTTTTATGCTTTAAACCTCACAAGCTTTCTCTGACTATGGAGTCATTCATCTATCCTGCAAGAATTTAAAATAATTTACTGTTGTTGGACAGAGTTTTCTTCACTATGGCATGAAGAATTACATGCACCACTCCTCTTTTATTGCTTATGGGCAAAATCCTGTCCTCATTTACACCACCACAACAATAAATAACCTCCTTTGAGAGCATTAATATGTGCCTTTTATTTGATCAAGGAGAAAGAAGTTACTCAACAGCAGTCTAAAAAGTCTTCAAAGGTTACTGCTCTGCTAACCTGTGAGGGCAAAAGGTTCAGTGGATTTAACAAAAAGAAAAAAAAATAATCATCTATTAAGTGAATACTAAGAGAAACAATGGTTCACATTCAATTCAGCATTCCTTTAATGCTGTCTGTCTTTCAATTTTGGAGAAAATCAGACCAAAAAACCCCAATAATGGAGAATACAAACTTATTTAGACAGGTTAGCAGTAGCAGTAGCTTCAACTGCTTCTGTGATTTTGCACCCTAACACATAACACCTTGCTGAAGGCCATTAATACATATCATTGCTCCTCCCTGAACAGTCTGCAAATGATGACAAACTCAAAATGTTCTCTTTCAAGGAGACAGGTCAGAGCTCTGGGTTGCAAGGCAGGTGTTCTCTTCCCCCAACCTGTGGGGTGCACACACACTGCAGTCATCCATCTGCCTCTGCCACCCCAGCTGCATGCAGGCCAAGGGACCTTCACTGGGAAGCAGGCAGGGAAGGCAGGGATGCACACGGACAGTATGAAGTCTTGGAGACATGGAGTGCTCCCAGAGACCCTCTTCTAGGTGGAAATGAAGTCATGTGCCAATGAGAGGGTGAAAAGGCACTCTGACTTATCAAAGAAAAAGGAAAATGGATGGAAATGTGGAGAAAAGAAAGTATCCTTGAAAGCAGAAGGGATTTGGGAATGGCATGTAGCTCAAAATGGAAAAGGAGTTGAGGGGAAATGATACAGGGAGTCTCTGATTTATGCAGTGAACTGAAGCTACACTTCTGGAATAGATGACACCTTAATAGAAAAATTGGTTTGTGGATCATAAGGCTGTGTTCCCTCCCAGTCATAGCTACCTGAATCAATTCCCTGTCCCATTCATCATCTTGCAGTACTGCAGTGGCAATGACAGCAATAGTTCATGATGAAAAGTAGCTTTACAGGAGCTTCTACTTTATTTTTACATAAAATGTGATTTAACAGGTGGAAAGAGTAAGAAAATTACTGATCTCTATGCAATCTTCATTGTAAAATAAAACTTTGATGGCCAGAGAAATCCTCATTTCAACTCCCAACGAAGTAAAAGTCATTTTCACGACAAGTTATTTAAAAACTCAGCTTAGCTAGTATAAGTACTTATAAGCCTTATTGACAGGTGGGGATCCTTTATCCCCTGGGTCACAGATGTGATTAATCCTAAAGCAAAGTTCCTTTGCCCAGGTCTTTTAACTTTTAAAGCACTAAGTATGCAGCAAGTAGTAATAACAATTTTCTGATGCCTTATTTGAAAAAGTGTATAGAAAAGGTCTCTAAATATAAATAGCAGCTAAAAGTGATTAATGCACAAGTATGTCTTATCAGATATGAGGACAAGTTGGACAGAACCTGAGGACAAGTCACTTCATAGTCTAAGAAATAAGTGGATCCACAGGAGAGAAGGAACTATGGGAAACAAGCTGGCAAGCTAAGTTGCTTTGACAACATTTTGGGGATATCTACTTGGGAAATATGATGCATAAATACTTTATAAAAGCACATAAAAAAAACTTGTTTCCAGATGAGTTGTCTTTCACAAATGTTCTCACTAATGAGCAAAGGTTTCAATTACAAATGATGACCATCAATACTTAAAAAATGAAAAAAAGAAAAACATTTTCAGACCTATGTGGTTAACCCTTCCAATCTGATACATCAAAGAGTGGGTCTACATGCAAACTGAATATGAAATAAAGCAACTGAGTAACATTCCTTCATAGCGCCAGCCTCTACTCAAACGTAATCCTTTAAAAACCTTACCTCAAAGTCTTGGGGTTTAAAAACATTCACTACACTTTTAAGGCTGTGCTAGAAGCTCAAAATATTTTTTTTTTTATTTTTTTTTTATATAGTATGAAAGGGGTCTCCTCCCCTCTCCCTTCCCCCCCCCCCCCCCAAATTGGAAAGATTACATAAGGTACTATTTACTATTTTTTCATTACTGTAAACAGTTGAATACATTCAATCTGAAATGGAAATTAGTTTGTCCAAAACCCAAAGGATTTTATTCTTAAAATGCTACTATTTTGATTTAACTGTGAAGACTGTATATGGGACAGGTTGACAAAAGATCTGTGGAAACTCCACCTTTGTTGATGCTCAAAATTCAACAGGACCAGGGGCAGAATGACTTGATTAATTGGAATATTAGCCCTGCTCTGAGCAGGGGCTTGGTCTAGATGACCTTCAGCATAAATTAGTCTGTTGTATAACCATCCTTTTTGCTTCAAGAAGGAACAGAATTTGGCAAGCAAAACCCTCTTTCTTTCTTTCTGTCTAAAGAAAAGAGTACCTACAGCCTGAATTTACGAAAAGCTGTGTGACCTAGAGACATATACTTCTTACTTTATGGATTTGGTGTGTGAATTAGATAGATAGATAGATAGATAGATAGATAGATAGATAGATAGATACATAGATACATAGATACATAGATACATAGATACATAGATACATAGATACATAGATACATAGATAGATGTATATCTTTGTGATGTAAATTGGAATTACACTAGATTTGTGGGGATAGTGCCCAGCCAGCATGGGGCTGTGAGAGGCAGGTCCTGCGTGAGGAGCCCCATCTCCTGCTGGGACAAGGGGACCCGCTGGGTGGCTGAGGGAAAGGCTGTGGCTGGCGCCTGCCTGGGCCTTAGCGAAGCCTTTGGCACCGTCTCGCCCAGCATCTCCTGGAGAAGCCGGCTGCTCCCGGCCGGGCCGGGGGGGCTCTGCGCTGGGCACAGCCGCTGGGCAGGAGCCCCCAGCGTGCCCAGGTGGCCAAGGGGGCCAGCAGCGCCCTGGCCGCTGTCAGAAGCGCTGTGGCCGGCAGGGCCGGGGCAGTGCCCGTCCCCCTGTGCTGGGCACCGGTGCGGCCGCCCCTCGGGGCCTGGGCTCAGGGTCGGGCCCCTCAGGGCAGGGGGGACGCAGAGGGGCTGGAGCGTGTCCAGAGCCGGGCAGGGGCTGGGGCAGGGGCTGGGGCAGGGGCTGGGGGGGGGGCGGCGGGGGGAGCTGGGGGGGTCAGCCTGCAGAGGGGGGGCTCAGGGGCACCTGGTGGCTCCCTACAGCTGCCTGGCAGGGGCTGTAGGCAGGGGGGGTCGGTCTCTGCTCCCAGGGAACAAGCGCCAGGGCACGGGGAACCGGCCTCACCTTGTGCCGGGGGAGGTTTAGGTGGGTGTGAGGGGAAATTCCTTCATGGAAAGGGTGGCCGAGCCCTGGCACAGGCTGCCCGGGGAGGGGGTGGCATCACCAACCCTGGGGGTGTTTAGAAGATGTGGTAGATGTGGTGTTTAGTAACATGGTTCAGTGGTGGGCTTGGCAGTCCTGGGTTAATTGTAGGACTTGAAGATCTTAAGGCTCTTTTCTAACCTAATAATTCTATGATTCTAGACACAAAACTGGGCTCCCAAGTAATCTGATCATGCAGAAGGGAACATCTGTTTAGGAGCCACTTCAGACTGTAGAATGAACTCACACAGGACATGAGCAGTTTACCAGTTCAGCTTCTTCCCTGGGTACTCTTTCCTGCCTGCATATACACACCTTTCACCTTGATGGATAAAATTAATTTCTTTGATCTGCTTACAACAATATGTAATGCAATATATACACATATAGATATATTTTAAAAAATCATATACTGAATTCCTAAGTTTCTCCAGGAAGAGTCTGAAAATCATCTCATCATGTAGATAGCTTTTAATGCATTTAGTCTTGGGAAGAGCTGGGTTAGCTATGGTGAATTATGAATGCACTCCCATATGCAAAGCGAAAAGCAGCCAGTGAGGTAAGTGGACTGGATGACACCCCCTGTAATTGCATCTTTCCTTCTGCCACAGAGGCATGTGTAAGTAAAAACTTCACCTCAGACTTACAGCTGGTGCTCACTAGCACCATATTTTCCATTTGCTGAAAGATCCTTTCAAGACTAAGGAGTAGGATTTAGAGATGTGCTAAGCTTCAAAATTGCAATGTAAATTGAGAAGATTTAATTTTTTTAATTCCTTGCTGTCATATATTTGGAAAAATTAGGCCATGTGTGTCTCAAATTGTTCATTTTATGTTAGCAAATTTGTTTGACCTTTAATCTCTCCCTCCTTGCCCTTTTGATCTAAAACATATGGAAAAGATCATTCTTTTAGCTCAAAAATTCTCAAAGAAAATTAATATTTGTGTAGCATTCAAAACCGACAGAAATCAGTATCATATATGAATCCCTGGAAAAAGCTGGGTGCTCTTTGTAGTGAGAAGTGAAGATAATGAAGAAGAGTTATACTATAGCTTTTAACTAAAGAGCACTGTTCAAAGTTGTATGGAAAAAATAGTATGAGTCCATACAATTAAAAACTGTAACAATGCACATGTAAAAAGGGTCCCAAATCAAAGTTGTACAGGCATCCAATCATGTTTTGCAACTTTACACATTATTCCTTTAATAAAGTTCCTGGGTACTCAGTCAGAAAAGAAAATACCAGCATCCTAAGATTCAAAACCCATATAACACACTAAGAGTAGAGCCCATCCGAAGATTACGACAGTTAAAGGAGATCTGCAAAAATATAGATTTCTGCAATAGGTTGAAAACTATACTCTCAATATCCCTACTTTAAAAAATCTGAACAGAAAAATGAATAATTGCTGAATTGAAACTTTGTGAAAAGAGACTGACTCAAAATATGATCTCATTAATGCTCTATTTTGATTATTACATCTATTTTGATTAACTTATTTTTCCTCAAATATCAGTGACATACAGCAATGAAAGGCATAATTAAATATTTTCAAAGTTAACAGGAGTAATTAAAATGCCTATACTTCATTCCTATTCCTAGAATGTCAATGAGAAAAGAAAATGACAAGAGTGGCTGCTTGTGACAAGAGAAGAGTTAACACTCCAAAAATAACCTGTTCCAATCCAATTTCAAGACTTATAATTTTCTTCTCCTTCAATATTAATTCAGAAAAGCCTAAATGTATTTGATAGATGGCAACCGCAGAGCTGTACACTGCCATCAAACACCTGATCAAGGCTTTAACAGCTTGGTATTTATATGATACATAACTGATGGAAATTACATAAAGGCACACTGGAACACAAAGAGAAGCTAAATCTTTTAATGACGTTTCTTTTTATGTCTTTTATTTACTGGACTGAATCACTGAACAATATATCATATTTTAACTTTTCACACTGTTGTGTAGATGCAAATCCTTTGGTATGACAGAATGAATAACTTGATTCCTGCTCTACAGTGACAGAACAAGGATCAGCAATTTTAAACTAAATGAAGGTACGTTAGATTAGATATAAGGGAGACATTTTTTATAGTAAGGGTGATGAGACACAAACAGGTTGCCCAAAGAAGTTATGGATGCTCCACCCCTGAAATCACTGAATCACAGAACAGCCAGGGTTGGAAGGGACCTCTGGAGATCATCTAGTCCAAACCCTGGCTAACGCAGGGACTCCTAGAGGAGGTTGCACAGAGTCGCATCTAGGTGGGTTTGAATATCTCCAGGGAAGGAGACCCCACAGCCTCTCTCAGCAGCCTGTCCCAGTGCTCTGCCACTCTCAAGGTAAAAAAGCTCTTCCTCATATTCAGATGGACCTTCCTGTGTTGCAGTTTGTGCCCATTGCCCCTTGTCCTGTCACTGGGCACCACTGGCAAGAGCCTGGCCCCGTCTTCTTGGCACTTGCCCTTAAGATATTCATATGGATTGACAAGATCCCCTCCCATCCTTCTCTTCCCCAGGCTGAACAGCCCCAGCTCTCTCAGCCTTTCCCCACCAGGGAGATGCTCCAGCCCCCTCATCATCTTTGCAGCCCTCCACTGGCCCCTCTCCAGCAGCTCCTTGTCTCTCCTGAACCGGGGAGCCCAGCACTGGGCCCAGCACTCCAGATGGGGCCTCACCAGGGCAGAGCAGAGGGGGAGGATCCTCTCCCTTGACCTGCTGGCCACAGTCCTCCTAAAGCACCCCAGGGTCCCTTTGGCCCCTTGGCCATGAGGACACACTGCTGGCCCATGGGCAGCTTGCTGCCCACCAGCACTGCCAGGTCTGTCTCCACAGAGCTGCCCCCCCAGCAGCTCAGCCCCAGCCTGTGCTGGTGTGTGGGGCTGTCCCTCCCCAGCGGCAGGACCCTGCAGAGGAAGCAGGACCCTACAGGAATTTCAAGGTCAGGTGTGATGGGGCTTTGGACAGCCTGATCTAGTGAAATATGTCCCTGCCTATGGTGGAGAAGTTGGACTAGATGATCTTTGAAGGTTCTGTGCAACCCAAACCACTCTATGATTCTATGACTGTAAGAAATTGGCATATTTAAACAGATTATATATTGCAAAATAGTAAGTTACACAATATAAAAATTTACTTAGACCACACACTAGCCGTGACAATGCAGATACATTGCATTCATTTTTTGAGCTTCTTTTATTGGTGTAGAAGTATTTGAGTACAACCTTGATATTTCAGGTTTTTGAGGATTAATGAGGAAAAGAATCTATGGTTCTCCAGATGCCAGGGCTTGTGCTTAGAAGACTTCACCGATTCCTGAAGAACCAAGCTTTTGTTTTAGTCACTTCTGTACCTCTGCACAGTCATCTAACACAAGAGTAATACAGGTTTCAGGAGTTCATTGATGTTTTTCTGCTTATTTAACATGATCTTGTGTAAGGTTAGCCATCAATCTCACAAGACAGTACTTCACAATAAGACTGATTCCCAGCTTGTCCCCTCTATCTTTGTGTCTAACCCATGAGAACTGTGTAGCACTCTGCTTCTGAAAAGCACCAAAGTTCTAGTTCTAGTTCTAGCCCCAAACTTTTTGTATCTTTAGAAAATAGAAGAGAGCTATTAGTATGCTTTTTCTTCAGGATTTTCTGTAGCAAGTTTCCAGGGACCTATAGCTTCTGGCTTTTCATTTCAAATATCATCACTGTTTAAGGAGAATTAATAAATAAAAATGGTACTTTTAATTGGATCAACAACAGTAGCAAAGGATTGTTATTTTGTAGGTAGTTCTGTGAAGACAGTTCAGTAGTGCAAGAATGCAGTTTTTAAATGGAAATAAAGTAACAGTAAAAGCATAAAAAGTGAGAAGACAAAGGTTTTATTCTTACTCCTTTTTTAAATACTATGATATATGATTTATGACAGCTTATATGTGTTTCATTTCAGGAAAAAAATATTTTAATAGGAAAGGATTTATACAGTCAAAAAGTCTGCCTACACCAGCTCCCACAGAAACTTTTGATTACAATGTACTGCTTTACCATTAATGCATACCATATAATACATTGCAAGAAAATGCCAGATTTCATCCTCTGACTTTCATTTAAAACCCAAAAATGTTTAGACTCAAATGTGCGTAATGAATTGAGAATTCAGTTCTGAGTGACAGATAAAAATCAGGAAGAAGTCTGACACTAGTCAGTCTTGTAACAGAAATGTATTCAAACTGAAAGATAGAACAAGATGAGAAATGTGAGTCCATCTGAACACTCCGCCAATTCTAAAGAACACAGTCCTACTCATCTTAACAATTTTCTGTTTCTTAACCATTAGGCTGTTGCCAGTTGCTAGTTGGCAACTGCCAGTAAAGCATCAGCTAAAAGAGTGGAAGTGCCATTTTTACAAATAAGTTAAATGTCACATAATGTATGAATTGAGTGTTCAATGACTTAAGAAGGCTCAGTTTCCTAAATATTCAAATTTTAGAACTGCTGAACTTCATCGTCTAAAGGAAGTGCTGAATGTGGATCATCATCGTACATTAGAAAGGATTTTGATTCAGATCCCAACTTTGAAAATATTCTTCTACAAGTGGAACATCTAAATTGCCACATACCTGAAAATAGGGTTAGACTATCACGCACACATCTTGAACGTATTTTTGTTTTATAAAAGAGGCAATTCATCAAATGACAGAACAATATATCCTATGCAATGAAAGTGGTATTGGAAGTCTTCCAAGTGAGAAAATAAATATTTTATAACAAAGCATAGCATTTTCAAAAGTGACTTCGAAGCTTGAATCAAGTAAATCACTTTAAGGACTTTTAGGTATCCAAGTGCTTGGTAGCTTTTGAAATTGTTTCAGGCTCCTGAGTCAGGAAAGGTCAGATTTACAAACACCAGTAGAGGGGCTGGTCATACACATTTAAACTCTCACGGTACAGACATCTAGGTTTGAGCTACTCATCCCAGTTTCCCTTAAAATCAGTGGAGAAAAGAAAAGATGATGTTAAGATACTGCTTACCTCCTCATGGTATAGACATCATAATAGGTCAGATGAATTCCACTTCCTGAGTATGTCTTTGCCTTCATTGACTATATGGAAGCCAATGTCCATGTCAAACTAAATGATCTGAAACCTATCCTAGATCGCTAAAGGTGAAGGTTTTTGAAGGCATTTACATAAGAAGCTAAGTACCTAATTCCCATTAACATCCTTTCCACAAACACACACACACACACACAAGTACTAGAAAAGAGTATCCAAGCCAACTGTCCAGGCCTGAAATCAATGTAATTTTAGGTATTCAGCAGCTTTCCAAAAGCTTACTGAACTTTTGAAGTCTAAAAACTTTGCCTTACCCCTATGCATATTTCCTTAGGTACGTTTGAGAATCTTATATTTTCATGCTTGTCTTTAAACTTTCTAAGCCCTTCTTAGTATAATAAGTAATATTAATATATCTTCTTCAATATTTTTAGTCATCATGGTAAAAGCCAATTCACCCAAATTTTGCATCTTTTAAGCACATCAGTATTGAGTTACTCCTTGCAATGCCTAAATTCTTTTAGTCAAGGAAAAGCATAAAGTGTTTTTGAAAGCCTTTAGAGCTACATTATGTTCACCTAGCTCATTGACCTAAACTGAGATAGAAAATTTTATGAAAACATTCAAATACCACTGATTTGTAGCATTTACTTTACAAAGAATGGTGGTATGTACTAAAAAAACAGAGCAGTTTACTAGGCACCTAAAAGGCAGGTGAAATCTAGTCTCAGAGGGACTGCATCAAGCCTAGATAGTTTTCTTTTACTCAGATTCATTGAAAGCACAATTACAGAGATATTAAAGGTTATGCATTGAATCAGAATATGCTTTTAGGATAAAAAGGGGTGTCTCAGCAAAGTGCATCCTAACACTGAGGATATGGGGAAAAAAGAGCAATTAATTGAATGGAAGATAAATTGGGCAAGACAAGGTATTTGCAAAAATTCCATCTTGGAGTTTAAAGTGTTTGATTTTCTGTTTCAATTTGACTTCCATACTTGACTAGAACCTTTTGAAGGTAGAGTTTGAAAAAATATTTTGAAGTTCTCAGGTGAAATGCGCTGCCTGAATGAAGAGCATTGTTATATCACCCATGATTTCAAGCAGCTAGTCATTGCCAGGCAATTTAGTATTTACCAAGGCAGCTGAATGACCCTGGGATCTTTCACCTCCTTTGCCTTATTCAGTAAAAAAGCACTGTATGTCAAAGGAAAACCAAATAGCACTTTGACTTGAGGATGCACACTTTTCACCTTAACATTAAATTCCAGCATATTTTTAAAGGCGATAGAAAAAATGATGGAGAGCTCTTTAAAAGTAATATTCCCAATAGAAATTTTGTAATAAATGCCTTCCCTTTCAGAATGAAAAGGAACTCTTTGTTGGAACCAGTGCATCACAGCAGGAACGGTAATGGAGCTGCAATGATATTCTTCTGCACATATGGAACCAGCAAATTAGGCCAACTTTCTTAATTGTAAAAAATGATTGAATCCCTTCCATTTCAATCTAATAGTCATTTTCCCTAACAGCAAGCATTAATGACTTCCCTGACTAATGAAAATTAATTGCTAGCCCGCCTTGACAATTACATTGTGATCGATCAAGTTTAAAGGAGCTGCAAGGGTCATTTGCTGTAATTCTAATGCAATCCATTAAATCTGAAGCAGATGATAACCTTTAACTTAGTTGCATATTAGGGAATACTAATGGCAACTCTAGATGTCACTGTTTATACAAGAGGAGATACATCATATTGTCTGTTTCTCCTAATGCTCCTGAGGTGTTGCTTTCTCAGTTGACATGGAAATTCCCCTTGATATCAGACTACAGCATCTCTATAATCTTATCAAGGTGCTATAAAGGCAGAGTTGTACAAATCCAAAAAACAGTCCAAGAGTGCTCATCCCATTTCTGGGTAAGGCTCCTGGCTGTTACACAAAACTGAGTTGTAAAATGAGGGACAAATTTGTTAAGTCGTGGTGGAATGTACTGTCAGAGAAATATATCTAAAACACACATCATATTTTATTGGTCCTGCAGAAGCCATCAACTGTGCTACACCCTGGAATGTGATCTACTGTCTCCTAGACAAAATGGACTTGTAAAATAAGGTTCAAATTTGCGAAGAGTTATTGAAGGAGTTTATAGTGAACAACAAATATAATTGGTACTAGAAAACCAGAACTGCACTGTATATTCCTGAACGCCTTTCCAGGCACATCATCCAAATGTTTACATCGCCTGCATGCTGAATTAGGTATTTTTCAACAGGAATTAAAGGCAAATCACAGTGACTTTAAAAATGAAAGGCAGCAAACAGAACAACAACAACAGAAACCCAAACAAAAAAACAAAAAACAAAAAAAAAGATCTTTAAATTGAAGCTTCATAGATTTCTCAGCTGATTTGAGCTATCCTATACACCTGAAGGCACTTTCCGGGCAAGTCAGTTTTCCGTGAGATGAGAATACGGTGCTTGAAGCAGTGTGTGAAAGAATTAATTCTAATCTAATTCTAATTTGCACCTATTTAACCCATTACCTATTTTTAATCATATGGGGACAGCTACTGAGTTTAGACTTTTATCTAGGATTGACTGGTTTATGTACGCAGAGACACACGCATACAACCTCACCTCAACATCTCATTTCAGAGGTTGTGGAAGTGTGTCCTGATAAAAAGTCTGCTCATTTTGATCTAGTACCTATCTCTTCACAAGCGGAAGTGCATATTTTGTAGGTCAATACATGCATTTGTGATGAAGTTACTGAAATAAATTATTATCTTATTCATTAGTTCTTGAAAAAATTATAATCTAGGGTTATTTTGTCTCTTGGGACAGTGTATTCCACCATCTACTAGATACTATGCTAGCTACCTTTAGGAAAACTGATGTCAGGTATTTGCTGCTTGACTGCAGGTAGAAAGTGCAAGAATTCCTGCAATGATGCCAGCCCACAAGAACGCAAAGCTGTAAAATCCAAGGAAATTTTGAAACAGACAGGTCCTGCTGCGTCTCCCACTCACATCTAAGGCAATGACCCTTAGCAATCATTGCAGAGAATCTCTAGAGGATTTTGCGTAGCTTTACCAAAAATAAGCTCAGAAATATGATAAAGAATACATCAGTTCAATCTAAACAGTATCATGAAAAAAAACCTAAATCACAAATTATTCTACTTTGAAAGGTAAAACAGGTACTCTAATACACACTCTTTTATAATATTGTCTCTCAGGCAGACTTAGGTATTTTTCTAGTTTCTTCTACAGAGGCTAAATTGCAAATCTACATGAAAAGTCATGCTCTGACTAAAAAAGAAAACTGACTTCCACAAAGAAATATTACCACTCTGCATTTCTCAAAGACCTTTTTGTGCAAGAAGGTACTCAGCAGGTGTCAGAACAAAATGTCTTACATTCTTTTTATACTGATGGAAAACAAGACACAAGGAAGTAGATTATCAGCCAGCATAAGTAATAACTCTAGAGCTGCAAATGAACAGAAGTGTAGTTCCAGAAGCTAGGGATATTATGACAGAACTTTGGTGAAGTAGTCAGCATCACACTAAGAAACAGTGGTCATTAAGGATTAGAATTTTTGAAATGTACCTAAAAACCCCTGTATTTAAAAGCTTTTCCTGTACTACAAAAGAAGAGTTACCTATTCTTAGATTTGCTTGTAGTGTGGCCGAAGTATGCATTCAGACCAATATAAACTGGCAAGAATTCCCTGAAAACCAATTAAGTTATTGTAAATTTATAGAAGTATAACCAAGTTCAGATGGTAGTCTATGTAAATGTATTTGAAACAACACAAAGATATGAAATCCTTCAGACTAGAGCAGTTTCAGCTTTCATAAAATGAATTGTAAGCACTGGATTGGGTTTGGGGGCAATAGACTGTGGTGAATTACCAATGGTCTATAAAAGTTTCCCACAGGTATCACCAGGGAAGAAACACTCTTAGCCAGGAGACAGGAGAAAGCTACACAGTTGCCTGTTATATTATATATAATATATAGCATGTCTATATTAAACACTGATAAAATATTGGACAGCTTCTCCAAATAATTCTGCTCCACCCAAATACTCTTGGAGTGCTATTTTTTTTAAAAAAAAAAATAATATTCATGTTATCATCTACCTTTTTGGCAAATCCACCATTAGAAATCACATGTATTTTATCTTAGCCATGATTTGCTTGATCTATTTCTCATTTTATCCAAAATCTACTGCAGCCCACTGATTATGGAAACTGTTTTAATAACCGCGTTCCGTATAAAGTTTTCATATTGTCAACTATGATGTAAAAGTCAATGCTTGCTGAAATCAATGAAATGGTTTTATAGGTCTTATTAACTTTTACCAAAACTGCAACATGAACAGAAGCTTAAGATTTCGCCACGAGAGTACGTTACCATATGCCTATCTTATGTGTGAAAGCATTTCCACTGATGTCAGCGGCTTTCATATTCTTCAGATTAAGCATATGCTTATCTGCTACACTGAATCAAGACTTTCATGTCTACTCCTCAGACAAAACTTTTGCCTTTTAGTCAAATCTCAGCTCAAGTATACTTATGGATTCTGGCATTTTCAACTAGCCAGCACTTAAAAATGAAACCTCTGACTAGTTACGGTTCTGAAGCACTTTAGAAACCATGCATGTAAAGTAAATAGCCACGTCTTGTTCAGTAAAAGTAAAAATCACACCATTATCAAGTGTGACACTGCTGATGTGGAAAAAAATTAAGTATTGCAACAGGTTATTAAATTGTTAATGGCCACATTCTATTCTCAGGTTTGTGGTTTGATGCAGTCTGGGCAAAATGTCAAACTGTATCAACATTAACAGCTTCTGACAAGCTCAAGGGGAAAAAAAAGAGCTGAATGAATAAGCTGCTCTGTAAATAAAGAGACATTGCAACCTTTTAAAGTGAGACAGAATTTAATTAAGAAAATTAACAGAGACTTGAGAGACTGCAGTTTTCTGAATCTCATTCTTCTCTGTCAAGAGAAAGCTATATTCCTTTATAATAAAAAGCAAGAAGTGCCTACTGTCTGATCAAAAGTTAGTGGTATCATCTAGATAAAAAGCAGGAGGAATGAAGTTCATTAATTTGGTGTTTTCCACTTATCCATTTTTAGTTTATATGGCATCAGCATAAAAGTTGAGAAATATGTGAAAATGCTACAATATTTTTTTAATCTTAGAAAGACCAATATTAAACACATCAAATGGTTTCTCATTCAAATTTAAACTGGATTTTATGGGGAGAGAGGGTTTCACTATCTGCATTTCGAAGATGAGGAAAATGAAGCATAGTCAATACTGAATCAATGTCCCGGCCAGGGTGAAAATCAAAAGTTTGGGTTTGCATCTGTTTCTAGTAATGTGCCTGAGGATCACACTGACTTCTAATTTTAGCTGTTAAACTGTATTTGCTTCTTACTCACCAGCTTAGAGAAATGCATGTGAATTTATGCAGGTTTTAAATTTGAATACTAAACTATTCTATTTATCAGAACATGTTTCTTTCTCAGTTGCTGTATTTTGCCCTGTTTCCCACGGTACAAACTCCTGGACAAGGAAAATCATCCGTATCTTTTTAGCAGTTAGTGAGCAAATTAATTAGTTAAAGTGTTTTTTGTTATAACTTGATGTTTTATTCAGATAAAGGCCTTTTTAGTATAGATTCAGATGTTAGACTTTTAATTACATTACATTATATATAGAAATATAGAAAAAATTACATTACTGCTGAAAATTGAGGTCTGGATAAACATGTGGTTTTTTGTTTTTTTTTTCCAAAGAAGGAATGGAACAATTAATTATAGACAGAATGAAGAACTGAAGACAGGAAGGAAGGAATACAGAAGGGAAGGAAAGAAATGAAAGAAGATAAAGAAAAGATGGGGGTTTTTTTGTTGTTCCTATCATAAATTAGCAAATCACTGCATGGATTTTTCCAGATATTGTCATGTTCCTGATTACAGCTAAAATTTCAGAAAAGCATACAGGAAAAATATTTGGTTTTATTCTCCGTTTTAAAATTTTCATTGTCATTCTGTTAAAAACAAGAACACAGAGAAAGAGTAAAATGTTCAAGGGAGATTTAATGCAAACAGAATAATACTGCCTAATGCTATATTGGCTTCTATCTTTTTAATGAGCAAGATAAATTTTGGGTGCTAAATAGGGGAGAAATGTTGACTGCAAGGGTAGATGCTTTGGATCTGCACAGCCTTATTGTTCTATAGACTCTAAGTATATCAACAGGTCTGCACTGACTACAAAGGGAGCTTAGACATCTTGATTGTATATGGAGACATCCATGAGAAACATGAAACGTCCATAGTTAGGTGTCTAAATCCAGAACTGCTTTCCACCCCAGATGGTTACATGCACAGTTTATAGTTCTGTCTCTGTAGTATAGACAAAGTTAATCTTTAATGTGTTTCCACGTAGAGTCCTAATTCATATAGACAAGGAAATAATGTCATCCTGAGAAGAACAGCTCAGCTGTCTTTGTCTCAGGAAGCTGACACACTTCTCTGCTTCTAATTAATCTTACTCCATCAGCTCATTCCAACAGCTGGAAAGGGTTTTCCTTCTGAAGACTGAAGCAGCATTGCTTCACTAACCTGACAATATCAGATCTTTGCAGCTGGTACACAATGAGGGCACATGTTACCTACACCTCAGCTTACCATTGAGCCAGGAAACCTTGTCATGGAAGTATCTCCATCTTCCCTTAAGAGCACTAAGTAGGAAGACTGTATTCCACACTTGGAAGACTACTTCTCACCACAAAGCAGAAAAAGGTTATTATTGGGCCTATGTATACCTTTTATTCCTTCTAAGTTCATCTGCAATTAATTTCAGTTTCTATTGAGCATCTTCTCATTACAGTGCAATATAAATGTTAAGGAGCAAGGGGAACTTGGGCTCTTCAGCCGCATCTCTGAATAGACACTGAGGCTGGGGTTTTGTTGGTTTGGATATTTTTTTTTTAATCTGCATAAAGCTGAGACTGTTATTTTCAACACTGAATGCTTTGTTTGATAACATCTTAAAAACATTATTGATCTTGAAACTTTAATGTAGAACATTTGTTAGCTTTATGCTCTGCCATTCACTCTGCTGTTTACAGAGATGTAAATGTTATGGAGGTTCCCTATTATAGAAGGTTTATCACAGTAATTTATTTGGAGACTGAAGCTTCAAGAATGTGAGCAAGTCCTGTGGAATATACTAACCATCCTTCATTCGCTTTGATTGTTGACTGTCTTTATCACATTTCTGGATTGGATCACAAATATGCAGCTGTTCTTTGAACTTTTGTATGTTTTGTACTACCATATTTATGGCAGCTGTAAAACACTGTGAATCAGCAGAGGGCTGGGCCAGCATACTCTTTAAAGAAGCAGGTCTTTTTCAATAATCCAAAACCAATTTTTCATAAGGGCAGCAATGAATATTTCTTTTCTTTCTTGGTAACTATACTGAGTACTTAGAAATTATTTGTTTAACATAGAACTAATATATAAATTGTTCTTGGGATTTATGAGAACGTAAACTTTAACCCCCATGCTCATTTCTGCTAAAGTCTGAAAGAAGCTCAATACTTCTTTCCAAAGTTTCACTGAATTTGTAATACCAAGCCTCAGTTCCAGTTGCAGGCAGTCAGAAACACTGACATGCCTACCAATATTTTAACAAGAAAAAAAGAAAAAGAGAATATATTTTTTTATTTTGTTTTTCTGTCAGATTACTGAGGAGCTTATTTCACCTATGATGATTAAAAGTTCCCTGATGTACCTTCATATCTCTTTCTATGACTCAATAGTTTGTTTATCCAAGATAGAAAGTGTAGAGTGAAACTTTTTCTTAACCTAGCTGCCAACAAACAACTCGAATGAATGTTATCCCTGAGTCAATATATGCAGTAGGTTGCATTAAAATAACACCTTTTGGAACCTGAGTTCTTTAAGTACATCTTTGAACATCTTTAACACTATCTGAGTTCAAAAGACTGCAACTAAATGTTGCTTTTGTTTAAGTGGCTGGACTACCACATTTAGCCAAGCCAAGAATACTGCTGATAGCACCATTTATTACCATATTTTGCACACAGCTGCTTTCAGTAAAAGTGCAGCAGGAAAATTTTCTGAGTGGTCCTGATCCACACAGGGGTGAAACAAAATGTTTCAAAGCTGTTCTCTTTTTTTTTTTTTTTTCCCTCCTTTTTTTTATTAAAATATTTGCTTGTTTCTCTACATTGCTCTGACTTGCACTTACAAGGAAAAGCAGCATGAGATCCAGAGTCTACAATACTTAGTAGACCTCTTTGACCTCTTGGTCAAAGCACTGAGTGGGGGATATGATGTGTTAAGACTGAATTTCTACTCTGAATTGACAACAGCATCACCTGTTTGCCATATATACACCATAATCTCTGTCCATTTTCTATGAACCATTTATTTTATAAGAGAGAGAGATAGTGGCTTTTTTCTTTGTACAAATTAAATAGACTGCAATAACTTAACAATAAATATGTATATATTTATTATTGACTGCTCTCTAAATCCTTAAAGCTATTATCAATCCAAAAATATTTCCGTGAATGCTTTACTTTAACATTAGGTTTCAGAACGTGTGGGTTTTTTTCTAACTAGTTCATCATTTATCTTCAATGCTTACTGCTAATTTGTTTACAAATATATTATTTCTTTCTCTTTCATAAATTGCTATAAGTAACTTAAATTATCTATAGATTAACTAAAATAATGACAGCTGCATTCTGTCTCTTGTTACTGTGTTTGTAAAGAAACAGAAATTTAGATTACATTGGGAAATATTTTCCAATGTACATGAATAAGACTAAATCTTAACAAATCTAAAAATAATTTTGGACTTCAACAGACCATTTTACTGCTATGTCCATCTGTTTAGAGTATTTTACACTTTATGGTCTAAAGCAAGATGCTCATATCTGTGAAAGCAAAAAAGCCTGTCAGGCATTAGGAGGTCAGCAATCTGCTGAGAAACAAAAGCAGGATGTCAACATCTTCAGTAATGTTGTTGAAGACCATAGCATATTTGAAATGTGCTCCGCTAAATAAAAGGATGACTTTCTAAATCATGGCAACTACCAACAGAAGAGTTCAATATCTAACAAATTCACTGAAGCATGAGGTTGTCATTGATGCAAAGTAAACATACATAGAGGGAAAAGTGGAACAACTGTCCCATCTTACAATTTTTTTTTCAAATGATTTATTTGCTTCAAATGCAACTACTGAAAAGCCATGATAAAAAGTACTCTTGATCAAATTAATGGGCATGGTTCTATAGTGATATACATCTTTCATCTCACTTTATATACAAAGGCACTGTTTTCCTTTGGTATTGAAATTTGTGTTTCTTATATGTTGTACACAAAAACTCATGTTGTCCATAAATATCTGCTCTAGCAAGAGGTCTTTCTATGAGTAGAAGATCTTAGAAATACATTTACCATCATTCACTAGGTTTCTGTATGAGTTTCTTTGCAGAACAAACTAACTGAGAATCAGTTCTTCACAGTGTATACTGCACTCTATTTAGATTCCTGTAAGATGCCTGTAAGGAACCTTGTTAATTTAGCTTAACTGAGAGTCAAGGTGTTCAGAAGAGAAGATATTTCACCATTCTCAGTTGTTTAGAAGCCCCCCATAATTTAAACTTTTAAGAGACACCCTGAAAGGAATGTACAAGCCAGATTTGTTTTCTGGTGCACGTACCTCAAGCAGCTGTTTCAGCCCAAGAATTTTCATAACTCTAGGTGGTGTGAGAACAGAGAGACCACAAGTTCACTTCTACATCCCAAATCATGCTGGTAGAGCTGATAGTTTAAAGTAAAACCCACAAAAGCACTCAGTCCATCCTTTAACTTGTAATCTGTGCAAGCTTGACCAGGAGCCATCAAGAAGCAGTGAGCATGGGACCTCACTTCATTGACTGAGAGTGCCATTTCTGGCCTTGTTTATTTCCTTTGCATTTTCTCAACTGTGTCAAGGAATCAGATTTTAGCTATAAATCTCTGTTTAGGTTACTAGCAGTTCAGATTCTCCAGCAGGCATAGATCTGACACAGCCAGCCTCTAAGCAGGCTGTAGCCACAGTACAGGCTGGCTATGCTCAGCTAGCATCCTGCATGCTAGGGTTTCTTGCCAAATGATACAAAGCTTTACAGCTTCCTGGTATTGGTTCTGGGGCAGAGAAGTGGGAAACTGACATCTCTACAGGACACAAGAGAAAAGATAAGATGGAATATCTTTAGTAAGGCCTAACAATAAAACATATAAATCCTGGATATGTAAGTCTTAAATGGATTTTTCAGCACCCAGACAGGTGGCTAAATGTCGATTAATAGATAGTGGGTGGATGATGTATTAACATATCTCTGTTTAGTCATAGATCTTATGATTTGCTAACATAAGAAAAAAAAAAAAGTCTATTTGAATAAGCGCTGCCCACGGAGCTCAGATATCTTTCAAGGTGTAAGCTCCAAGGATTTACACCTAACCATTGCAAATCCACCATTCCAAATGTTAAATACCATTAATTCAAATCCTTTATCATGTTTATTATCTTGATTTGAAATTAAAGTATATATTATTGAAGAAAGAGTACAATAATGGAAAATTAAACTAATGTTCCCATTGGGGCAATATCTGTTGACTACTAATTCAGACCCAGTTTGGCTCCAGGCATCAGTGTTTGGACAACACCGCCTGCAAAATGTCAGCCACACATTCAAAATAGTAAAGCAAGAAGAAAATTGGGTATGAAAATTGGCATGTTTAAGCTGCAGCCTTGGGAACTCTCGATTTTGGGTTGAAGTAACACCAATTTGACTATTTTTTAAGCACAGAACACACCTAACCAACAGACAGCTGTGAATGATTTGCTCTACCCTTAACCATAAAATTCAATGTGGTGTGCCAAGAATCTGAATTATGAGGCAAAGGGAAAAAAGGGAACAGGCTTCCAATAATGAAGTGTCACCCACAAAAGAGAAGAAAAATAATGGAAAAACTATGGTTATCTCCACTCAAGGAGTTTTCAGTAACATAGGATGACAATTATTGGTGCATGAATTCAATCCAAAACCATGTGTTTGGTCTTGCTTCAGCCTTGCAAACTGTAACCTATTTTATGATGGAAGGCATCCTGCTGAAACAGAAGATGTCACTTCATTTCTGAACTTCCTTTTCCCATAAATCATCTTTTCTAATTGATGTAATAATACATTTCACTTGCTGACATGATTAGCCCAGTTATATAGATGCTATTTACCCTTGCAAAAAAAATCTGAGAAAGTCATGAACAAACTAGGTTGCAGTATTTTGGGTGAAGACGAATGAGGAGGTATTGGAAGCAGAACAGGTAATATTTAAGTTTAGTTATGTTTAGATTTTTAAAGCATATTTTGCCTTTGTGTGCTCTCCAAACCTTCTGATATGGCATTTTGACAATCCTGTAGTAAAACATCCTGGTCTTACCTGCAGCATTAAGCAAATGAAGAACCATTTTCAGGCCCATTGCCTTTATTGTCTACACAGATTTCATAGTATTGCTTGGGTAATGAAGCAGAAGAGAACTGCTGGGAAAGAACAGCAGGAATCTAGACAGAAAGAAATGAAAGTGAACTGACATGTCTCTGTGGGGCATGGAAGCTCAGTAGATACCAACGTACAGAAATGTACAAATAGTTACTTGCCGGAAAGATCTAACAATTTAACCAGGTAACAACTTAATTTATTGCTACATTGTTTGTTCTGATGTAAAACTTTGAGATTCCAAGAGACAATCCTGGTTTAATAGAATTCATACGCTAAAAGATATTTAGATGAAGGATGAAGCACTGCCTGCAGTGCTTTGGCAGTTTTGAAGGATTCTTACATAGACAGCAACTGATTAAAAAAAAATAAATATCTGGTTTTCAACAAGAAGCCAGAAAACACCAGTAAAACATATTTCCCATTTTTTAAGAAAAAGTAATGTTAATTTTTGTCTGTTCCAGAGGTACCATCTCCATTGCACAGACTGTGGGCTCCTGTGAACTACAATGAAATTACATTAGGAGATCACAAAAGAAATTTCTAGAAGCAGCATGCACTGAAGTCACATTTCTCTAGCTTAGCCTAGTCCTTCAGTTACAAAAATAATGTCCTTAGGCATTACAACAAACTTGCTTTTAAATTTACTTTTAAAACAGGCTTATTTTACTTACCCGTATTACCCTTTGCCTTAATAGGACATACCACCATGGATTGTATGCTTGCAACAAGCTTAGCTGTCACCTTTCATTCAATTATATACATTGAACTATTTTCAAGACCTTATTTGCCTCATTTGTTCTGAAATTAAAAAAATGAAAGTAATAATGCAGAAATGCCTAATGTAACATTTCAAAAGCAGTAATTTTTTTTTTTTCTCCTTCCTTTCTTAAATGAAACTTCACCAGAATTAAAGTTTTTATGAAGAATGCTTTATCTGGTCAATCATACTATTTTCAATAAGCACAGAGCTCATTGAAACAATGAGTTCCATGCTTAAACAGCAGTAAGCAAATTAGATTATAATAATGTGCTTTTAGCAGACAATCTGTAAAAAAAAAGAGACTAAGCTTTATAACTGAATGGTTTATGTCACTGTAACTTTGTAGAAATACAGATCAGGACTAGAATTAGAAGCTTTTCAGAGCACTAAGATGGGACAGAGTATATTTTTTTTTTTTCCATATGAAAACTTCCACATATACACAGGCCTATAGAGTAGTAAATACATTCCAAAGTAATTATTTTCCATAAAGACTGTTCTAAGAATACATCCATGGTCTAAGCATGCTTGGATCTGCAAAACAATAATAGTCCTAAAGTGCTTTTACAAAGCTACTTCACAAATACTCTAATTCTTTCTTTAGTTTTTCTGTAACTCGTAACGAAGCAGTGTCACTGCACCTGAAAAGCACCACTAACAATCATACATTTGTATGGCATCTTTCATCTAGAAGGATTCTGAGGAGCTTAGCTTTTATTACTTCGATGCAAAGGTCATTCATTTCCAAATGACAGTTTCTTTATATTCTCCTTCCTGTCATGCAAAGACATCGAAATGAAAGATTTGGTGAGCTTTGAGGCTAAGCTATATTGCTTTACACTTTCCCTTTATGATTTCAGGTGACTTCCCTCCCCCACACACTGCCTAACAATGAAAGGATGTAAAATCAGGACTAGAGTGGCTAGCCCCTAGAGTCACATGTGATTAAAAATGCAGGAACTAATGTGCCATTGGCCTGCTATGGTCTTAGCATATAGTTTATTATCCAGTTTATAAGAAATATGTTATTCATATAAGTGGCATTATTAGAACCATAAATTATTGTATAAACATAGAACTCTATTTGCAACTGCTATGGCTTTCATTAGAACTGGCTAAAAAAATATTCCCATCAGTTGTCTCAGGAATGATCTGTATTAATGTCCATGTCTTCTGTCTGTCATCTGGAATTTTTTGGCTTTCTAGGGAGAGTTAAGTACTATGTAAAAAGACAAATGGAAATAAAGTACAGTCTATGAATGAAACTGTTCAGTTCATGTTTGGCATTCCAGTGCAGCTTTGAAAACTAGAGAGTAATAAAGGCCTTAAAATGAAAAAACTGCAAAAATTGCTCAGCACTACTGGTTCATGTTCCTTTACAATCTTACAATTTTACTAATTTTACTAAGTGCTTAAAGGCATTTTATGCCTTGTTAAAACTCAAACATAAAACCAAAGGCAATCTTGCAGTAAGGAAATTTATCACTATTTTAATATTTTGTGTTAACTGAATATAGGAGGGTTTTTACTTTGTTTAATATTTTTTGTTGTTGTTCTTTCAATTTTTTTGGGGGAGCAGGTTCTTTTTTTGGGGGGTGCATTCCCTTTTAAGGGTAAAAACAACAGCAATGAAATATGAACAGTTTAAGGTTAGGGTGAAAGTTCTCAATTAAGGCAACTAGAATTGCATACCCAGAACTTTTGATGATTTTAATGAATCTTGAATACTATTTTTTCAAATATTAACTGTTTTTTTGATTCTTTTGCTGTCCTAGACCTTGATGCTCAGAGTCTAGGACTAAAAAACATATTTTAAATGCATTGGTATTGTGTATCAAAAAGACACTATGGTATTAACCCTGCATCCATTTTAAAAATTAGCTGTAGTAAGACCAGAATTAGAAAGGATCATACAGAAAAGCCTTACATACTCTACAAATGTCATGTAACCACTCAGAGTTCAAATAAGCCAACAGCTACTGTATCATGCATTGCTTTAGGGTAGGTCATAAAGAGTCATAAAGCAATTCAAAAAATGTGCATATAAATTTTAGTACGTGGTTTTCTTTCTTGGTAAAAAAAAAATAAAATTAATACCTTATTGACTTTTTTTCCTCCTCCTCCTCCACATACACCAGCAATAGGCAACTGCCTTGAACTGCAGTGTAAATTACCAGAGATTTTACAAAAACATGATCATAGCAATAACAGTGGAAGAGGTCATGGACTTGACCGCATTCCAGTTACTTTCTCACATGTCTTTCCACAGCTTCAGAAGAAGCCATTTCATTAATGTTTTCTTTTTTGGAGATGCCAAGGGGATTCCTAAACCCAGGTTTACTTACAATAGTCTGTTTCAACATCATAGATTAAATTTTCAAAGCATATTAAACACACCTCTGCTACATTTTTAAGGGGAACAGATTGGCTAGCCTTTCCTTTTCTAACCCCCCTTCCAATGGTTGAACCTGAGCAATCATGAGTGAACACAGAGATTCAGAAAAACTAAAACATACGGATGGTACAGAGAGTAACATTATCACAGGAAAAGTAGGAGCCTCCCAAGAAAATGTGTGAATTTTTTACCATATTGCAGCAGCCATGCAAAAGGCTGGTGCACAGAAAACATGGCTCAAGTGCCTCTTTTGAAACCTAACTCAGTAAGAATCTCTCTGTAAGAAGGCTTATATCATCATCAACAAGATTGCTTTCTGAAGGCCAAAGTGGCAGAGCCTTGAAAGCACAAAATGACATATCCACAGAGCTACAGAATATGTATGAGAACAATGGAATAACCAGGCAGGCATTGAAGCTTGTGGATGTCCTGGGAGTACATGGGCATCCCCTACCTCAACATGAAAAGACTCGCTTTAATGGATTATGAGTTCTCTTTCCTTTCTGTCCCTGTAAATCAGACATTTAATGTCTGTACAGGTATTTTGTACTCATCTCGTAGGAATCAAAGAACAACAGTATTCCTGCAAACACATCAATATCCTCTTCTGGCTGACATAAACGAAGTTGCTCTTTCAACATCAAATTGAGGTTCTTTTTCTGCTTTTGGAGTGTTAAAGGGAGCATGTGAACAGATAACGGAATGATGTGCTGTTCCTGTGCTTTTGTAGGACTGAAGCCTTACAGAAGTTTTTTTACAGCAGTTCCATCAGTGACCTCTTCATTTCCCGTTATTGCTGTATCAGTGGAAGGCTAGAAGGAATACCCAACAGAGAGTGGTAAATTAGATGTAATTAAACACATCCATACATTTTTCTTCTAAATGTATCTCCTATAATGATATAAGAGAAGGAATTATCATGTTTCAGATATTATAATATACATTTACTGAGATCCATCCATAAGATCACCGTACGAGGGTTTTTTCTGTCCTTCAAACACCAACATGATGCCTACTGAAGCTGCTAGATTCTCAGACCTGTGTATTCAACAGCATTGACTGACCATAAGACGTGCAGCAGTGTTAACTGCTTTACAGAAGGATGTATTCTCTTCTCTTTTCTGCAGCCACAAAAAGTCTTGCACTCACATTGTTATTATAAACTCCAATAATTTTTTGGAAAATACATGAATTTTTAGAAAATACATGAAACACACTAAACTTTACCTTTTTTAAAAAAAATGTGACAATGAAGGAATGGAATTTTTTTGACTGACCTCCTAATGTAAACTGTGACCTTAGCATGTTAATTTAGTTATTAAATTAAACACATTCTGGAATTCTTTATTGGCACAAAAGCCAAGTGACACAGTACAGCTTGCATCTGTGTTCATCCATGTCTTTCCTTCTAAACAGCCTATGCAAACTTTTTAGAGGCTCTATGCAAACTTTTGAGACTAGTCCACAAGAAGTTCCAGCTCCTGAATAAGCCAGGAAATTCTCTGAGTGGACAATTGACACCTTCCAAAACAATCTCAGGAAACAGTCTAACTGCTTGATAATGCAACTGCCTAAGAATGTTCCTGCATGTTGCTTAAATTATTACTATAACATAGCCAAACAAAAATTCTTTTAGAACAGAAAACGGTGGAAGATTACTTGACTAGACTGGATTTTTCTTTCTTAAGGAACACACTTTTCCAGGCACTTACTGAAATTTATGGGCACAGTCCTGTCATTGAAACTCCAGCAAAGTGGTTCCAAAACTGCACCAATATAGGTTACAGCAGGACTACATCTCAGTTTTTTTAAACATTTGACACAGTACTTACTTTCATGAGGACCTATTAAAAGAGAAATAACGTAAACCGTATCATCCCCTTCATCCCCCATGGGCAGTTAAGATTAAGTCCACATTATTTCTGCAGTGAGAAACAGAGTATAAACTTTAAGGGTAGTGTCTCTAATCTTGAAAAAAAAAAAAAAAAAAGAAAATAATTCTACATTTGTTTCAAGGGTTTCATAGGATTCATGAGCAAGAATGAAGCCTGTGTGCTGGCTGTTCTCCATGACACTGCTGTACAAGTTTGTAACCATATGAGGAAAAATGAAGAAAATGCATGTATAGCTGAGTTATGGGATACATGCTGGATGCAAAAACTCAGATTCAACTTGCTCTGCTGACTTGGAACACAGAGAGGAAACCCAGTCTTCTGTATTTCAGACACACACCAGAATCAGCAGACTTTCATGTGCAATCTGAATACTTTCTCAACAAGAGATATAGATGCTCGGGTACTAAAATAAGTTGCAAAAAATACCAAATACAAATTTAGTATCTGTGTAAAAGAAGTCATTTGATCTCTTATCTCCCAAGACTCTGTCTTGGGTAACATTTCTAAGCTGTTTTTCTCAGTTTGTCCATTTGAGAGGTTTTCCACTCCATACAGAACATTCAGATGTTTGCTGAAGCACAAAACAGGACTGTGAGATAATTCATCTGCCACAGAGTATTTAGGGTACTTATCCTAGAGATGTGATATACAGTCTGTGATCTAGAGAATATCCAAGTAGTTTACACAAAGTGAAATAACTTAAACAGAAAAGGCCTAAGCTATCTTTATCTTGGATATAAAACATAATGATTGAGAACTTTCTCATACTTAGATTTGAAATTCCTGAAGCACAGCAGAATGATGAAGCTATCTTCTTCCATAGCCATAGGAAAAAGTTATGAATATGTGTTACTTTGTAACATGGAAGACACTGTTATTTTGTGAGTGCTGTGTAAGTCCACCAACTAATTTTCTTTTCCTAAATATACTTAAATATGTTTTCCTTTTGCCTCAGATTAGAAAAGAAACCTACATTTGCTTTGGCCAAGTATGGAATCTGGGCCAAGAGTTGTTTGTTTTGGTGATAGTAATGAAAAACTCACACTACTTCATTCAAGAAGGATTCCTTTTCAAGTTTTATAGATGTCCTGGAAAAATAATTAATCACACAGCTCTGTTGTGAACAAATATTTGACAATGGCACGGGAGTAACCCATATGGAGTGTGTTAGGATTCAAAATCTTAACAGCAGAAGCATGCCAGCTTTGTAGCAGTTGACTTTTTATGTGAGAGTGATTACAGCTGGAAGCACACTAAAAATTAACAACACATAACTAAGTCACATTAGTAGGAGCTGCAAAACTGAACTGAGTCACAATAAAAGCACAGAAGTTGATACTGCAGTATTTAAGTATGTAAAGCCATATGTATTTCTTGTTGAAATATGGTTTGGGTATTTTTAAATGTTTTTATCAACATGACAAATCTATTTTAAAATATGTCTGTTGTATATCTGTTGTGCAAAAATTTTGTTCACATCCAGAAGTGAATTATGCTTATTGATATTCAGTGATCTATGCACTGGACATTCAGGCTTCTGATGTCTGATGCTCACGTAGACTTCCCAGTTATTCAGGCCATATCAAATGGAAAGGGATGGGGGTGGGGGAGAAAATGGGAAAGAGAAATAATAAGAGAGATGGGAGCATGAGATAACAAAACAATTTTTTACTGTGATGCTTTAAAGAGGAGGTGTGAAACTCATGCATACTTCCCTGGAGTCTGAGTCATCCAATACCCCTCAGCATTTGAAGTAACGGTCTAAGTGAGCAGAAGAGAAAAGAAGTATTATGACTACATTAGATCATTCTTGGTAGATTTCTGAATTCTTTTTTCTTGTACAAGTCCAAGGCATAGGAAACTGCAATCTTATCCATGGAGACCAAATTCAACAGCCATATTGAGCTTTTTCGCAGAAAACAGGACAGCAGCTCCCACACAGCCTCCAGGAAAGTGAGTGTGATGCTAACAAAGCCAGGTGAGGGGGCTTGTGGAAAGTACTTTTTCTGACAAGAAGCAGAACTGTACGTAGGATAAGAAGGAATTAAATAGCCTTTTGCTTTTTTTGTTGTTTTGTTGGGGTTTTTTGTTTGGTTGGTTTTTTTTATGAAGACTTCTGTTTTAGTAAAGTGTTACTTGTAGCAATTCAAAATTATTAGTCCCTGATAACATTACCACTGTGTTCACAGACAAGTCTGACAACTGTTGTATTTCTAGTGCTGTTGGAATAGCTAGGGGATGTGTAGGAGGCAAATTTGGAAAATAACCTGTCCAGAGGTAATTATGGAGGTTAATGCAAAGAATATGCTTGTAAGGTTATTACAACTGGTGCACCAGATTCACAGCTTACTGAAGTCATACAATATTCCTCAGTGCAGTGTCAGTGGGAACAAAGATACTGAAATGAAAACCCAAAGCCCACAGAAGAAAAAGAGTTTCTTAATTATTTTCACTCTGGTGTCTAAGGTTTCTACAGTAAAGTACAGTGAGGATACTTAAGCCTTCAAAGAACAGTATGTTAAGAAAAATACAAGTTTTCCCATGTGTTTAAAACTAAAATCTTATAACAATCAACATTCCTACAAAACATTCTGTTGATAACTTCTGCCTTATCACTGGTTGAGATCTGGTATTATTCTGTTTTGATCAATAACATTTTTCTTGTTTAAAAGTGCCATCTTTATCTGAATTTAATCCTACAAATTACCTTCAAACTCCAATTTCCATGCAGACTTCTTTGTAACATCCTCCCACATAACTCAGAACATGTTTTTTGACCCATGTATAAAGTTTTGACTCCATCAATCTTATTTTACTTTTGGCCAACTTCAACCAACTCCTATTAGGACAGAAGGCCAAATCCTTATTTGCTCGCCTTTGCATTCCTTTCTGTGCACCTTTGCCATTCCTTAGTAACAGCTTAATTTGCTGACAAGAGTAATTTATATTCAAGATCATCTCAGACAAACTATTTCACTGAACATTAAAGGAGATGACACAGGAGACTTAAGCATCTCTTAAACAGTTTCTATGAAAAACTAAAAAAAAACCCCAAACAAACCCTAAGTTTACTTTTATTAAAATTCCTTCTATTTGCATCATTGAAGTTAATTCCCAGACAGTATTGCTTTCCAGGCAAAAGTATTGCTGTCCAAAATGATATCTGAACACACACTTTTTCAATTTCAGTGGCAGACATGCTACTGAAGGTTTGCAAAAAGCCACACTGCCTGATACTAGTACTTGTTTTGTGTGCAACATAGCATGACAGATCTGGCAGATGCTTTGTGCTTGTGACTTGATGTATATTTTCTGTATTTTCTTGAATGTCTAAACCAAAAATACAAATAACTTTTGTAAGTTCAAGTGGTTTTCATGATGGTCAAAAATCAGTCACGTGTGACTAGGTCTAAGTGCCACAAAGTTATGGCTTGTTTAGCTGTTGTTCATTCAGGAAGAGCTAAAGCATTTTAAAATAGATTTCAAAACTTCATAGCAAAATTCAGTATGAAAATACATTTCAAACAGTTTGCCATTCCTTTAAGCAATTTAATTTCCTAATTTACTGCTTCAAACTAAACCAATTTAATTAAGATTTAAACCTTATGAAAAGTATCTACATAGGGGACTTGTACCAAATTGAAAGAACTCTTAAAAGCTGAGCTAGAAAAGTAGGACTCATTTAAATTCTAACACCAAAGTCAGTCCCAGTCAAAGTGAGAATGTGAGTGTGCATGTGGAAGTCATCTGTGTTTATCTGGCTTTGCGAGTTGTTTCCCAGACTTCAGTAGTTAACAGTCTGACTTAAAAGCTTTGTTACCTGGAGGATCACGTAAACTTTCTTGTTACTGAGCCAGCTTTAAGAATTCAAAAAGAAGCTCCCAAGCAGTAAGTGAAATTTTCAAAGCTCTCCCTTACACCTATTAACTCAACAGCCATTAGTCTTGTCCACTTAAAGAAACATTTTAGGGCCAGCACTTGCTTAGCTATTTATCCGAAATTTTGTAAGCACTTACAGCAGTAAAAGTAGGAAATTGTATCTGTAAGGGATTTTTAAATTCAAAAGAAATAAGACTACGTGGTCAGTTTAAGCCACTCTGTATTGATCTGAGGAAAAAGAAAATCAAGACTACATTCAACATAAGACTTCAGTGAGTAGATATCAGCAGATCAAATTTGGAGATAAAGAAAAAAAACATAAGCCAACAAAGTTTATATTCTGTTGTCTTTACATAATCAGATGTTGGCTGAGAACTGGACAGAGTATACACCAAGATGGAAAATTATTATGGGCCCACCAATATTTTAGGAGGCTTGAGAATTTCGAAGGAGACAGCGGCAGTATGACCATTGATACACAAAGATACACAGGTATGTAGTTATCCATGACTGATGAAACTATCTTACAAATGTCTTTCTACTGATCTTCTGCTGGTATCATCACCATGGAGTTTACGGTGCAGTTGTCACACCAAGAAAATACGACATTTATAAAAACACCTCAAGTATATAGCCACATTCCAAGTTCCATTCTCTACCCAAGATCTGGGGAGCCAAAAATACAAAATGTTTCTTTACCTACGGAAGAAAGTTAAAGTTTCAAAACCTGTACCCTTAGTCCCAATACCTTCATCTTACTTCAGACAAGATTGTACATATCAAACGTACTTTCAGAGAGCATTCTGGAATTATGTGTAAAATGTGATAGAGTAACATGTAATACATGAATGCTTAGGCATCTATTCAGCTCCTTAGCTCATCAGCTAATTAAACCTTCTCGGACAAGATGCTAAGCAAGATAGTAATCTGAGAAGCATACACAGAGATTTATTAATAAAGAACTTTCAAGAAAAAAGAAAGACTAAATTATCAGGGTTTTTTAACTAGAAAAAGGCCACAGAATCTGCCACTGTTTTTCCAATCGAACTAAATAGTCCAGCAGGGACAGTATTTCAGGCAAACAGCTTATCTGAAAGAATAGTTCCCTGATTAAACCAGCAATGATAAATCATAGAGTATTCTCTAGTGCAATGCACTGTTTTAGCCATATAAAATTAAAGAAAAGCATATGAAATGCTAGGCCTTAGAGAATATATATTGTGAAAGGGAGTTCTGAAGTCTGCAGGGAGTTGTTCTTTCTCTTTTTTTGTTTAATGATCTCAAGGTGGTTTGTACTTTTCGTAGTTTGGACCTACTCCCTATAAATGATGAATGATTCTAAGGAAAATTAGTTTGATCATGATTAAAACTATATTAACAACGGCAAGTTATTTTTAATAATTACATATAATAGTTAACAGCAATGTAAAACCTATAGTTTAGTACCGCTAGTATTGTTAAACTAGGGAACAGAAACATTTAAAATTGCAGAAATGAGATTATCTTAATTTGATCCTTCAATTTACTGCTTATTCTTGTATTTATACGTCAGTCTTTAGTATAACCCATATATATCGAGGTATACTCACATACACTTATGGGTTAATTTCCTGTCACTTTGTATTTTTACCACAAAACAAACCTCATTTATTGCTCAGAACAGGCATCACTCAATTAATAGTTGCTTTTTCATAGTTAAACTTGTGTCCCTGGACCTCATTAAAACATACCATTCAAACAACGCACTACATTTTCCCTTCAAGGCGCATCTTTGTAGACCGTCACTACTGTTGGAATGTGGAGTTTACAAACAGGAATGAAGCTGGTTTTAAAGGACACAGGAAGGTCTTCAGCGATCCAAGGAAAGAAAACACCCGACATCAGTATTTTGTCCCGCAAAGAACAAAATACGCGCACTGTGATGAGCAAGTCAACAAAAGGATGCTGTGCTTTCCCCTTGGAGCCAAGGCGGAAGATGCCATTACAAGACTGGGTTTACTACAGTTTGCTTCATAGGTAATCAAGAAAACATCTTGTAGTTCAACGTGATCCTAAGAGCATGATCATGGCTATAACTGCTAGCACTATATATGACTAATTGTAAAAGACTCTGAAGATCTCTAAGAGGCATTGAAGGAGAACATTAAAGCATTTCCCAGCAATTCATCCCATGTCATAAGCAAAAGCAGTCAGGGGTCAAAAGAAGTTATAACCTTTTTGTACACCAAAAGAAGGATGTGCCCTTCTTAGAGCTTCCCGGAATCAATCTTCTGTGAAAAGTATGGTTAAAGTAGCCATGAGGGATGAACATGAGAGGGAAGTGAAAAGGTGAAAAAATATACATGTACACTTATCACTAAACTATGAAGTCAGGATCGCTTATAACCAAGTCACAGATGAACACAAAGGAGAAACTATTTATCTCCTACATGTTACTGTGAAAAGTCTAGGTAGTAAACAAATGAAAATGGAATTGCTCATGTCTGGGATGAGTTTGACCTACTTTGGAATTACTGAATTTGCATTGTGATATTCAGTACTTCCTAAATGAAATCACGCTATAAGATTTACATTACTGGAGCCTTTTCAATTGGTGATTATAACCTATTTAGAAGAAGTCAGCAGGGAAAAAAGGAGAGGGGTGGTATAATGTGTTAAAAATATCTTTAACAGATTCTAAGTTACTGACATTGTGAATCAAATATACTTTAGCAATTAGGAGTTGCTGTGGTAATAAATAAAGCACTACATGTGGAGCTGCAGATTACCAAATCGCACTAGACAACAGGATGATCAACCTTTTAAAGAGCAATATACCATGCACAGGCGGAAAAAGATGCGTTATTGTCAGGGGTTTTGGTTCTTACTGACATGCGTTAGAAGTCACATACAGAGAATGCATCTTTCAAAACTTTCAGGATTTACAGGATTATAGAACATAATCTGAAATAAAAATGTAATGTCTAATATAGAGGAACTACAGGCTTTTGTCTCCGTGTATAACGAACCATTGATCTCAGAGCAAAAATTAACTGGTACAGTACAAGAAATAATGAGTCAATTACGTCTGAGAGTGCAGAGCAAAGTCCCAGCCTCCAACATATTTACAGTTCATTTAAATTTTATAGGCTAGCTTCATGAAGTTGATAACAATTATGAGAAAATTCTACTGGGAGAAAGTAATTAAATATGACTGATAATTGGGAATTCCTTAACTGCCAAAAATGTCAAAATTTCTGCTGAGGACGAAAGCTATGCTAGCTAGAGCAGACATAGAAGGAAACTGAAAGCATCAGTTAATTAACTTATAATTATGATAGAAAAGAGGAGGAGCTGATAGTTGTAAATATATAGAAAAAGATAGGAAATAGAAAAGATTTATAAGGGAAGCAAAGAGAAATCTACAGTCTGTATATCTACATGATTGACAGTTTTTAAAATATGTTTTTCAAACTATTATACATATTTGGAGTATATCAAGTGGTTGGATGATAAGCTTCATATTTTCAGTGTAGGTAACTTAGACTTCCACATCTTGAAAATTGATAAGTAGTATTACAGACTTGAAAGCTTAAAACATGCTAAATATATTTTCAAAAAATTAAAAATTACTGTAATAAGGTAGTGCTTCTCATGTTGGCCCATATATTTTATTTCTTGAATAGATGCTATTTAACCTTTTTAATCAATCACTTGAGGAAAGACAATGTAAACATATTATTATAAAACTTACTATTGATATAAAGATCAAGAGAATCAGTAGTAGCAAAAAGACTGTGTCACAGATGCAGGATGAACTCAGTTTCTCGGTAAACATACTGTGGGAAAATTGTGTGTGTTTCAACATTGCCAAGTAGAAAGAACATAATTATGAACAAGGAATGTAAGTCATTCTTCAGGACTGGGAATTCTAAGGAATGAGAGAAATATTGAGTGACTTAGAGGTCAGCATGGCTAATTACTTGAACATGAGTTTTAATTGCGGAATACAAAAGTCCTTGAAAGTTTTAGTAAGAAAATGCAAAGTATGAGTGAAAAGTTTATATTACATGTGTACTGGCACTGAAGCCATCAGTGCTAGATCATTGTATCTAATTATGTGTTCAAAGAAAGAGGATGGAAAATAATAAAAGGATTGGAAAAGTCCAGGAAAATGATTAAGGGACCGGAGAACATCTCTTACAGGGGAAAAAAAGAAGAAAAAAAGAAAGAAAAAAAAAAAGAAAAAGAAAAAGAAAAATTGAAGGTTAAGAAATGACATGATCAGTGATTAAACATTCTTTCCTGATGAAATCTAATAACAGAGAACTTCTCAACCAGAAAACATAAGGACAATAATCCCTTGTTATTACTCTTCCCAAACATTACCAGCATTTCTGTGGGATGATTCTGATTCCCATGGATACCCATTTTAATTCCTCAAAATCCTTTCCTGAAGGTAATTTCTGATCTCCATATGATTCTAATTCTGTTTCAGAATAAGAAATAGCTGGGCAATTTATGCCGTAATTATCTGTTGAAAACTTCATCCTGGGGTCTGATAATGAAAATTTTGAGTAGTTAAAATCAGCCTGCCTTCTAAGCATCTAAGAATGCCTCATGCACAATCCTGACCTGAGGTGTCACCTTCCAAACTACTTACAAACTTTCTGTACTTTTAATACACGTGACCTCACAGAGTTTCTCAAAAATGGAGGAGTGCTTTAATCTTCATTTTATAACTCAGCACGAGAAAAATTGGGCCTTTGTGGTCTATCCAGAGTCACAAATAAAACAGTGGTTAGTAGTTAGAATACAAAACAGATCTTTTGACTTCTAACTTGTGTTCAAGCTACCATTAGACTTCCCTGCTAATAATGTATATTGATTAACAGTTACTTCATTATATCCACATTATAGTATCTACAGACTCTGACTTCCTATTCAGAACTCTGGTCTTCAACTTGCAATTTATTTAGTCAAATAAACCAGAAATAATTAAAATGAAATTAACATGTAAACACTGTGGGCTATTCAGACATTAAGCTTTAGGCAACATGAGAACCTCAGCATAAAATAACCAGTTCTCCTCTAAAATGTAGAGGAGAGATAGGTGATATCTGAGTGGGATTTTGATGTTCCTGGTCCCAAGCTTAGAGACAACCCTCTAGGCACTAGGCATACAGTGCATATGGAAAAGTTTCCATGTGCTGCAGTTTATGTCCTAATCTAAACAGTACAATATAAACTAGGGCATGCGTTATTTCACGGATGACACAGTTTTCAAGTTACGACAGTTTAGTAGCATCCCAGGCTCTTGGTTCCCACACATTCCTCTACTTTTTCATTTTCCAGAGCTGTCATCAAAAGCAGCTTCAGACTGCTGGAGGACACCGAGAGAAAAGAAAAAGAAAAAAAAAAAAAAAAAAAAAAGATATGTAATAATTTAGATAATAAATTGTGATGGATCCGTGTTATGACACTATCTGTTACTATGATGATAGGTCAGGGTTGTAGTCAGGCAGTTTAGAGCAGTTAATTTAAGAAAACAAAATAGTTCCCAGCAGATTGCTAAAGGCCATTACAAGCAATAGAGAAAATCTTTCCTCATCCTCTCCAGTGCTCAGTCTCTGCCTTCTGCCATGATGAATCATAATGATATACATTTTTTTCAAATTAATTTCTCCAAACCCAGAATATTTCCTTGAGAACAATCTATCTACCTACCCTGATGAAAATTAAATTGATGTCAAGGTCCCCTTGTTTTAGAATTGTTTGGTCCTTTGGTTGCTGTCTTTGAATTGGTTTGATCTAGTCAGCAAAATGTATTTTCAATAAGTCACATTTGCTGAGCAAATGAACATATGCTTTACCACCTCCTGCTTAACTGAAATAATTTAAGATCCATGCTTCAAGCCTGGACACTTGATTTTCCTCTTTTCCTATATGCTGAATTGTCGTTAGTCCTTTTATGAATTATTAACTATTGCATGCAGTAGCGAACTTTTATTTTTTATTTAGCATTTTTCTGCATTACCATTGAAGAGTTTCATTTAGTGTGAAATATGCATATGTGATTTTGTTTTCCTTCCAGAACTGCAATTATCAGTATGGATGGGAACAGAAGGAAAAGTACACTACAGCAAAATGGAAACAAGGTGCTAAAACACTAATTCAGAGATGTGCTTTTCACACAAAGCCTTTTCATAGCTCATTTGTTGTCAAATTCACCAAGAAAAAATACTTGAAAGTTACAGATGCTTTGAAGAAACATGTGGAAATAAATTTACAACTGATTTAAAAAAATAAAAAGCAGATTCTGCTCTAGGCTGAATCTGTTAATGTCATACCAGTTCCAAACTGAGAAAGACTTGGTGATACAACCTTTACTGCTGAAAACCTAGTTACATACCAAGGGGCGCACACAGATTTGTTTGCTACATGCTGCATCTGTGCTTATACATATTAGTTTCTGGACTGAATTTAGTTCATCTTCCAGTGACAAAATGACATCAGCCTGTATTTAGAAAATATCACTGTGTTAATTCAGATTATTCAGGTATGTACTTTTAATTAGGGGAAAAAAACCCATAAAAGTACATAGGGAATACAATCCATTCTAGGTCAGGATTATTATAAATAGTTCAATATACATGAAAAGTGTGTTCTCTTCCTGGTCCAGGTCAATAAAAAAAAAAAAAAAATCACCTATCTCTTAATCCAGAACTCTGATGGGTTAATCTATGGTTATGCTACATGTCACCATGCATTGTTATGTTTGTTAAAATATTACTGACACCCTCTGCAGTTCAGAAAATTTGGATTCCTTTAAACTGTCATCTGTAGATAGATTTATTCTTAAGTTTATCTTCTGTAACTTAAATTTAACAGATTTTCTGTTCCAGCCATCAACATCCAAGACTTCACTGTGTTCTTTCTTGGTTTTGCAGAGATTAAAAGGATTTTAGTGGTAAATTGAGAAAGATAATGTCTCTTTCTACCCTGTACTATGCACTTTTAAAGATGTTTTTTTCTTGTTGCCACAAAAATCTGTTCAAAGTACAGCATCTTGTTTCAAAGAACATAAATAACTCGAAGCAAGTTAATGGTCCCTCACTTTGATCAGGCATATCCCCTCCTGTACAAGTAGCACAATGAAACCAGTCAAATAATGCATGTAAGTAACAGGCCTTTTGTGTTATTAAAAGATAGATCAGCTTTGTGCCTACACTCTTTTGTAATAATGAGGAGACAAACACTGCTGCATCTGAACCCAGTTTTCATTTTATTTCTGTAGGAGGAATGATGCTAGAAAAAAAAATACTGTATAATTATCCTCGCTAATGTCTGCAGCACAAAGCAGACCATGCTTCTGATTATAAGATATACCAAGGAAGGGGTTTATTTGCCTTTTTTGCAGGAATGACTATACACTGGACCAGTCACCATTATGCCCACATCCTGGGCAAAATTCAGCTGGCTCCACCATTTGCAGTAGCAAACAACAGCATCCATAGTGACTGTCTGACAATTTTCACAATCTGGAGATTGTCCCAGATTTGCAGGATTTTACTTCATGTGATTAGTCCAAATGAATCAATCCAATTAATCAGATTTCCTCAGCTGAATCCTATTCAAGACATCGAGTGAAATCTATGTTTTATAAACTATAAAATATTTCTGTAGTCTTATATAAAATTCAAAAAAATTATTTGTGGCATACTTTTTCTGTAAATAACATGAAAGTTGCTATTTAATCTGAATACAATTACTCACTGAGGTGCTGCATTGCAGGTGAGGGAAGACCGAATAAACAAAATCTATATTTTTATGGGTCTAACTGCTTCACAGGTTTTTATTAATGCTAATAAGTATTACCAAATCTAAAGAAATAGAAATGACAAAAATATTATTAAATATATTGCTGTGTGATGGGACTCCAAACTGAGAGATAGAGTTGCTCCCCCTTTCCCTGAAGAACAAATACAAAGGCATACCCTCCAATCTCTTAAGAGTTAACTTGTTTACAATGATTGCATAGGAGCAAAGTAGCTTGGTAATTAGGGAAAAATAAACTGTGCAGGAGGAGTTTGCCAAAACAAAGACACTCATTCATTTCTGGCAGGATGCAATTTCTGCTTTGCTTCTTCCAGTCCAGCCACATTCAGTGATTTGTGGGTTGGCCAAACCATCAAATCCCATTCTTCCCGCAGGGTCACAAGGAAATTCCTCCTTTCCATCACCACTGAAGCTTGACTATGCAGCTCTTCCCTTCTGCATGCATGACTCTGCTCAAGACCCTCTTTCCTCTGCCCTCCACTTGCAAGCTCTTCATTTTCTGGTTCATGCCTTCACCTGCCTTGTGCCCTCCGACTTTGACAGTATGTACAGGACTTTCCTGCAGGGCTCAGGAAGGTTTCTATGCTGATCTTGGATGATGTTTGAGGATAATAAACAATTTTTTTCTCCTTCCAGGGCACTCCCAGAGGGCAACACTTGAGACCAAAGGTAACTGTCCTTCCTACTTTCTACTAATAAGATTTTCAAAGGATCACACACCAAACAGCATTTACACAACCAAATGAAAAGAGATATATTAAGTAACTTGGCTTGTCACGCCATTGGAAGTCAAATTTGAAAGGAGATTATTTTTGTGCAGCTGTAAATTACATTTCCCTCCTTAATGTTCTGAATGTTCAGTTGGTTACAAGGTCGATCTTACTTTTCTTTTTTTCCCTAAACTCTTACTAATTTCCAAAGCCAGAGAGAGTTCGAAATGTAATTCAATCTGTACAACACAGGCTATAGTTTCTAAAAGATTGCAAAACCAGAGCGAACACAACAACATTTATGGCTATTTGGGAAATAATCTATAGTAAACATCTTCTTATATTAATCACCCATATAAATTACTACAACAAAATTAACTCGGAAAATAACAGCATCAGAAACCAGGATTCAGATGCTCAGAATTTAGTCACCTGCCACTATAATTCTTCAAAATGTTCATGGTTGGCCTTACAATGGTGATAAGGTCAGCATATAGAAGTGCTGCTATTTCCTTGTGAAGTGACTGGGAGTAAACAACACACTGGGCAATGGTGAGGTGGAGATAGAAACTTTCTTATTTTATCATAAATCCAATTTTGTTAATAGTGAAGATAGATTTGCAAAGAGTAAATCTCATCTCTACCACTGCTTCTCCTTTTCCTACTTCAGAAACTGAGCATTATATACAGGTGTTCTGTTTTGTTCTTTGTCAAGTGACTTATTCTATTACTCCTGTGCTTCCATAGCTGCCTAGTATCTGAGAAAAACACTATTTTCAATGTTTTCACAACACTTTCCCCATAGCAGAAATATACAGCCAGGTTTCCTTCAGCTGGGGCAACCAGAAGGGTTAGCACATCCAAAGTGTTAGGGAAGTTCCAACCCAGGGAAGTCATCTTCTTGGTTACGGTGCCTCCCTTGCCAGGTGAGTAAAAGCAGTGTTCCTGCTGTGGCCAGCTTGCACTTAAACCAAGCACTTCAGTGTCCATCAGCGTTAGTCTACAAACTTCTATGAACTCCGTGAGAGCTAAACTAACCTGCAGTTGAAGCCAACATAAGATTCAGGGAGAATATTCCCATTGCTTGTGCCAGCTTTGTTTTCTGGTAGAGTGACATCTGCCTTTGGGCAGGTCAGCCTATGAATATAATTCACATAATCTTTTAAAACAAAACAACTCCCCTCAACAAACAAAACAAAACAAAAACAACAGAAAAAACCCAACAAAAAATATGTATAATAAAAAGCATTTCCACAAGCTATGTGGTAACAGCTTTCTCCTGACAAAGCTTTTCACCAGACAGAATATCGTCTACTGAAACCACAGAATCATTAAACTACTAAGTTTGTCATGATTTTTTGAGTTATATTTACAGTAGTTGTTCTTCCATCTCCCCCTCACAGCCTTTAAATCAACTAAGAACTGTTTTCTGTTCAAAGCAGTAGAGAGGTCATGAAAGCTGAAGATGTTACTTGTGGTGGAAAGAATCAGTTCATGAATTTAAAAGGCAAATACATGACAAGCTAAAACAAAAAAATAAGTTCACTATTTTACTTCATGGCACACTATCTCAGCTCCTCTCTGCCATAAACTATGACCAGTGTAAATAATGAACATTAATGAGAATACGGCCAAGTACGGACTAAGAAACTTTGTGTTCTGGCTCCATTACTGACCATAAGAGGGTCCCAAGGTGCTATCAGAAGATAAATTTTAAATTGCTAAAATAAGTTGAGACTCCCACTGCACACAAAAAGAAGCTCTGTTCATATATAATTATAGGATTACGACCTATTTTCCTACTCAAGATCTGATCTGTAGGTTTGCTAAGCAGCCTCAGCTTATATGCAGTTCCTGAGAGGGCTTATTCTCATTCTAAATAATTTCTTTATATAAGTATATTTTTAAAAAAGCATTGCATTAAAATCAGGAATTATTACTATTCCACTATTTACTGTCTTTTCAAGTAATCCAGTTTGCATCATAAAATATCCTTTCAATGGCCAGTGCTTGAATAAATATAAACATCCTAAAATTCCATCATTCTGTTTTGTTATATTTTTATTACCTGTTTGACATTTGCAACATCACTTTTTTTGCAACTGCCCGTGATTATTCTATTTCAACTGTTCCAATCTGCTATTTTACACAGTTTGCAATTTACATAATTTTTGGATTTTATATTTTACACCTATCAACCTCAGTCCCTAAAACTATGTAATTTATAGAAGAAATTTTTAACACATTCTTTGGGATCAATGTTTTCATAACCTCTTTGTACATAACAATTCCTTTTACAAACACCTGAAAGCCATCTGTGTTATTATTTGCCAGGTAAGATGATCTTCTTTTTCTTTTTTCACATCACTTTGTTTTGGTGAGGAGGGTTTTTTTTGTTTGTTTGTTTTCTTGACTTTTGGCCTTTTAAAATCTTTTTTGTTTTGCTTTGTTATTTATAGATTCTTTTGCAGACAGTAAGCATAGTGTCTTTTTCAGACTAGTCAAACAAGGAGTCATTAACCTAAACCCATATTCAAAAATATGAAAATTATATTGTGGTGAGAAAGGATGAAGAAATACTAAAATAGTACAAGAACATAGCTTTAAAATAGTACAAGAACATAGCTTTAAAATATTTTCACATGTAATCATGTACCTGCTGATGTTATAATAAATAAGAATAGACCCCTAGTGATAACTACAAATTAATTTCAAAGAAATTATAGAATCAATTAAATATGCTGCTTTCTCCACACTTGGAAGATAAATCACTTAAAATATGTGATACGAAGACAGAATGAACTGACATACATGAAAAAATTAATTCAGCTGTCTTCATCTTGATTTCCCTTTCAGTTTTTCCTTATTTTCCCATTTGTTTTCCCTGTGGTATTCATTCTTGTATTGGTGGCAAATATTACCAGCTGCCTATCATCAAAATTACTAAACTCATTATCTTCTGAGCGTATTCTTTTGTGCCAACATAGCAATAGGGCAGATAATCCTACATACTATCCTTGTAACTATATATGGCTTGAATGAACTCTAATTACTCTGCAAGTAGAAATGAAAAAAATTCTACATTTGTTAGTTATTACTGCTTGGTTTCCCCAAATACTTTCTATTAATAAAAGTAAGCTACTAGTGACTGAGATAATGAAAAATACTAGTAGATGGCAAGTCTTCAGATGTAAACCTTTATTTGTTTTTTCAGTGTCATTTACTGAGTGAAAGTACACATTAACATTAAATTTTACTAATTTAAACCACTATAAAACACTGCACATTAAAATCTGTTACATAATGAAATTCTGTGATGAGTTATAGCATTCAAAAGGCTAATTTCTTGTCTTTTACCAGCTTTTCCATTGCATGCCTGACCAGAAGGAGATGTTAGAAGAATATTTAAAACGAAATGAAAACAAAACAAAAAACACCAAAAACCCACAAAAAAGATAAACCACAAAAATAAAAAGTAGATCACAGAAGTCAGAAAAGGAAAACAAACTATTTCAAACGTAGCTTTCTTCTTGTGAACCCTTGCTTAGCCCTAGATGCGGTTAAGGGAGAGTTTGCCTGTATTAATACTACTATGCCTGTTCCTAAAGATGGTGTCTCCATGGACATTAGCAACTTTGATGGACTGTTGATTTGTCATACTTAACCCAGGGAAACCAGAGAGAACAAAACACAATGCAGGAGATCTCTGCTCTGCTTTCTGCTCATGAACCACATAAAAATTTTTGCTTGTGCCCATAAAAGGCAGAACATCCTCCAAATGTGGGCTCCTCCAAATGTGGGCTCCTCCAGCAGAAGCTGTTTCCCTGCAGAATGTAGGTCACTGTGTATACATTGGGGTAGAAGATAATTGTGGGGAACTGCAGCAGGATTGGACTTTACTAGAATCTCCTACACATTCAGAATGTACAACTGAAGCCAAAGCCTATAAACTGTTAGACATTTTGTGTGTGATTAACCACCACTTTGTTTATGCTAGCTGTAATTAGACCACATAACAAGACATCATCACACAAGCAGGCTGTATTGTAACTAAACATTACTTTTTAGGAGTTTTGCAAACCCATGGTAATTTTGGAGTGACTCTACCAGAATATATTGAAGAAATACTGAGAGTATGTGTATATTTTGTTTATTGGTATTCTCCTGCAGAGTTATTTCCATATGATTTTCCTTTTGTGCAATAAACAAAATTGCTTCATCCCTGAAATAGCTCTGTTATGGAAGTGTAAGTGTCAAATGTCTTTCTATTTCTCAGGTCAATGTTAAAATATTTGCCATTACAGCCAAGCTTTAGTTTGCACAAAACCAGCAAACTAAACCTTTCATTCCTTAAGTGCTTTTCTTTATCTGTGAAAAACTAAAAAATGTCCTTTTAACTGGCACTGGTGGCCTTGGGGAGTGTTTTACAGTACATTTTTACAAATGCTTAGTTCAGGTTTATTGGCCTCACAGCAGAGATTACAGAAGACCACACAATTGGAATGATCATTTCTCCTAGCATTAGCAGAATACATTTTGAATGGCAGCAGCAAATCTTAGGGGAACCTGGACTAATGAATGATGCTTCATGGAAAATGTTTCAAGATTTAAGAGGGAGCATTGAGGGGAATCTTCAAAATCCAGAAGTCACAGTGAAAGCGAGTCAAATTGGGTTTCTAATTCCCTGTGTTTTGATGTTGGTGGGGGTTTTTCTTCCATTTAGGCCCCTATCTCCCAGTCTTCAATAGTTTATAAGCACATTTTATAGAGTAAAACCAAAAAGCATGATCTAAAGCTCATGGGTAGAAAATTACTCATGTAGATGCAGCAGAACAGACGTTTCTGCATGAGAGAGACTTTCCTTGCCATAGCAGTCTGGCATGTCATACTGTTTGGGAAAATGTGTTTCAGCAAAGGACACATCCACAACAAATAAGTTTTATGGAATCCTAAAAGCTCCTTTGGCATTACAGAGAAGGTTGTTGTCTTCTCTTGAATTGACATGTATATATGAAGTGATTTGATCCCTCCTTCTTTATTCTATGAAAGATAAATATGAATAACTGCTATTCCTCGGGTTTGAAAGCTCATCTTTTTTTATTTATCTTTTGGCTGCTCGCTTCATAATCACATCATAAAGAATCATCAAACTAGACTTAGAAAAATTATTATATCATCTCTTCAATCCTCTTTCAAAGTTAGCATATTTTACAATTCTCCCACAGAGGCTAGCACAGACAACTGTCTTTTGCAGAAATTATGTGAAAATATAGGAACATGGGTCAATCTCATCCATATTCATTGACTTTCTAGGGACATCTTTCACAAGGAATGAATTTGGAGGCATAAACAGTAGTTAAAAATAAATGCTTAAAAGCTAGCCCCTTATACTGTTTTCATTACATGTCTGAATAATGCAAAAATGGGGAATGAAAATGCAAAACATATTGCCATGATCTCTAAGTAGCACTGTTTATTAATAAAGTAGTTAAAACAGTTTTCAAATAAACTGTCAGCCAGCCAAAGACAACTTCTGTGAAATATAAAAAATTATACCATATTTTAAGTAAACAAAAAATTACTTTATGAGTGTGTTCTGCATAATATCACACAAGCAGATTTAATGAAAATCAAAAGCTAAATAAGTGAAATCACTGAATTATGTGAGCTTGTCACTCTGGAAGTCTTAGGCACAAAAAAAAAAAAGTAAATTAAGTCTGGAAACCAAAGACTTTATCAACCCAACATTCAACACCACAGAGACTGGATAAATTCCTGCTTCTTGTGTCCTGAAGATTCAGAAAAACCTCTGAAAAAACTGGATATTTGGTGAATTAAAGAGCTTTTTCAATATTTAGAATAAACTAACATTAGTATAAACACAGCTCTTTAACTAGTAGATCACAAACTTTCCTACTGTAATCATCTACAAATAGCCTATAGTCTCTGAATAATATCACTAGCTTGCACAAGTCAGTTTAGCCAGTTTGAAGATTTGGGGTAAAGACATATTATACACTAAATAGTGTATGAAATTGTTCTTCCAGCCACTTCACATTGCAGTAATTAATTTTTTGTATAAAAGTAATTTCATGATGATTGCAATTTGAACACACTGAACTCTCAGAATCCCTTTTCAAATAAGAACACATAATCTTTACAGAAGAAAATGTAACCAGTTTTTATGTCAAATTGTTTCTTGCTCTTGGCTGAGACTGGGGAGATGATACGAGGTTGTATTTTAATTTAGCTTGTATTTACTTCCTTTTGAGGATTAGGAATTGGGATTATGACAGTCATATAGTCTGGATGATAACTTTGAGTATTGAGAGTTATTGATTAAAATATAAAACCAGAAACCTATGAGTTCAACGTCAGTGACTTTATCAATCCTCTTAGTCATAAGAATTTAGGAACCATTTTAAAACCACAGGACATGATTCTTATAAACTTAAAAAAACCCAATTGTACATTTTGTATAGAAAAATAAACTCAGTGTGTGACTTTAGAATGATATGAAAACTCCATTTCTGTTTTAGAAAATGTAGAGGTTTTTATTTCCTTAAAATACTAATGTCATGCAATATTCATCCAGGTTTTATATTGATATTTGATAATAGATCCAGCTGGCAAAGAAATACTTGCAGGAAAAAATAATAATAATAAAAAAAACCCCAAAACCTCAAAAAATGCTGACAGCTGAAATGAAAATATATCTATTTTTTGATGCTGGTCGTGTCCTAAAATATAACATCACAAGAATTAATATGACACAGTAAGATTTAATTATATGTTTCATATAATTGGCAGCAGTTGAAGAAATAAGAGTTTGCAAACTTCTTTGATTTAGTGTATGGTTGGGTCTGATCAGCTTTAGTTTATCAGAAAAATATGGCCAAATGACAGCTAGTGTAATTCCCTTAACTTTAGGACTAATGAGTCATTAATGAATTTGAAAGACAGAACAGGAAAAAAAAAAAATGTTTTCCAATCTAGGACTTTCCTTTTACTTTAAAAACTTGATTTACGAAACAAATAAATACGGAATTATTTTGGTTCCCGGTTACACAGAGCTAATAAGCTTTCTGTTTATAAACCAAACCACCCATGAAAAAAAAATATTCATATTTTTCTAAACAAACAGTGAAATTCTTCATTTCAAAAATGTAGGTTTTCCCTAGCATTGGAAGGCATAGGTAAGCAAAGTTCTGGAGTGCTTCCCTTAAACTCAGGAATTATAGCCTGATCTTTTTCCCCATGCAAAATATTAACCTTTGCCAAGTACATAAGTCAATAATTAAAACCAGGTCTAAATCCTTTATCAATCAAGATTTCAAAGATGTTGTAACAGACAGATGCTATTTCAAGCTAAGATGAAAGAAAGCTTTACATTAGTATGATGACAATTTATGAAGTATATGGCTCTACAACCATAGTTAAACAGAGGGAAGATTTAAAAATTGTGCTTTGTTTGAAAAAGGAGAACTAGCTCCCTGCTTGCAATTAGTAGGTGAAAAGCCAGGAGAAGAATTTCACTGATAGATACTTTGAAAAAGTACCTTACATATGTAGCTGATAGGTTGAAAGTGAATCAAAGCATCTCCAGAGAGAATGAGCAGGGGCTGTACTTGAAAAATGATCATGAGACCTCAAGGGAATGAATCTCTTCCAAGTGCTATTTCAAACGAAGCTGGCCAATAGGCAACAGAAGCCAGAAATATAGGGGGTGTGTGTGTGGTTTTTTTGTTGTGTTTTTTGGTTGTTTTTTTTTTTACCGTGGGCTGTATGACCTTCTAATTTAAACCACAAATAAGATGAAGAGTGCCCTTCAGCTCCAGAAAGCAGTATAAATAAACTATAGTGAACATAGCTCAGCAGGTCATTTTATGTTCTTTGAAGTGAATAAATGCCTCTTTTTTAATTCTTATTACTTATGCATATAAATACTAACACTATAGTCAAAGTCAATCCAGCCAAGCCATGGTCATTTAGTTATTGTATCCTCTGATACTTGAACTGGGGTTCTTATTGCTCTCCAGTTTCTGTGCTGATGTATTGCACACTTAACATATAGTTTAAATAAAATATGTCTGTAAAAGCAGATTTCAAAATGGTAATGCAAATTTGTTAAACTGCCATTATAATTTACCTTTCAAAAGGAGAAATTAGAGTCTCATTTTTAATTCATTCATTTGCTTAAAAAAAAGTGTGGTTTATTTCAAATTACGAGATAACAATGACTTTGACCAAGTTTTCTGAAAAATTCTTGAGCAATGTTTAAAAGTACTGTCCTAAACTGTCCTTTCCTGATGATACCATAAACAAATCATTGTATGTTTCTCTTCTTTCTGCCAACTTCTCTGTTAATGATTGATGATGATGATTATTATTCAGTCGTTTAGTTTTTAAGCATAGACAAAATATTTATTAAGATTTTTTAAATTATTTTATACATTTTTAATTCCAGAAAGATTTTATATAAACATGATTACTACATATGATTTTTTCTGAGTATTCAACCCTAATGAATAGTGTTTTGTAGGGAGTGGGAACATTTTTAATATTTACATTCCTAGAGGAACTTTCCTTTTCACCTAAATATGATAACAATTTGCATGTATATCAAAGCTGTTATATACAGGTTGACATTGTTCGGCACTCAGATAAAGTAAGCTATTTATCACATTGTTGAGCTCTTCAGTCAGTCACTCAGCAAATTTCTTTGGCTTGCTTTTCCCAGGACAATTATTCTAGATATATTGCTTTCATGGGAGATGTTAACCAAAAGCACTGCGTTCTTTGAGCCTTTCCCTAAAAGTCTCTCGGCAAATAAGAAATATGAAACACATTATTTAGATTTCACCAAACCTAAACCAGCACAAGAAGGGGCAACTTGAGCATTCACTAGAAAGTTAAGTTAAGAAAAGGTAAACCACCCAGGAGGGAAGATTTTGTAAGATCTTTTATGATAATAAATAAGAAACTACTCGCCCATCAAAGGCAATCCATTCCCCTTGCCGATGTAATAAAGGATAAGCATAATATAGTTGGCACATAAAAACTCATAAATTTTTAGGGTTGCTGAATTAAAGCTTTCTAATCCTCTCTAGAGCTGCTGTCTACTTGCCCATGAACCTGTTATTGAAAGGAGATCCAGAGGGACCACCCATCCAGAACCCATATCACCAAGCAGGGAAGTGCCAAGTTTAATCCTATGGGGAGCTTTTTACCCCCACTGCATATCCAATGCTTCCACCAGGCTACAGGGTTGAGTGACAAGAGATTTAATGCTTTGTAATGAGAGGCTAATTTTTCAGGAATTATACTTGGGGGCAATGGGTCTCTGTAGCGAGCTGTGTCAATGAAAATGCCACAATGGTGATATCACATCCAGGTTGCTAAGATTACCACCTACTGATGTCCCAACGGTGGAGACTAAAGAATGAACTTCATAGATTTAGCTATGAGTTCATGTTACAGAATGCAACCATATGTTGGCACTTAGGTCGTAGAAGCAAAATTCCCGGCAGTGGAAGGAATTGATAAGACAGTGTGGGAGAGAGACAGTCACATACATATATAACAATATCATTCCTACATTTACATAAAAATCAGAAGGTAAGATTTGTTGGATTTTTCAGAGCAAAATAACTTTTCACTTAAATATGTTGAAAAATATTAGCTAAAGTAACAGATATTTATTATTAATTTATTATTCCATAAAATAATTTAATAAGGGTAAGCAGAGGCTGGAGAATAAATGGTAATTGACTTTAATTTTTTTAGCACATTAGATTAGTTTGTTTAGATGAAACTCATAGAAAACTTTTTGTGATTAAAAATGTGTTGATGGTAAGTTAAATGCATGAGTACTCTGATTGCCTCGGGGTGGGAAGAATGACTCTATTCTCACACACAAAAATACTTGACCCAGGGAATACATTCAAAAATTGGGGTCAAATGTGCACCAGCTGAGTTAATTTATAAAAGCCTCGTTTGTCACAAAAAAGAAAAAGAAAAAAAAAAAAAAACCAAACCAAAAACCAAGAAAATGATGGGAAAAAAACCCCAAACTGATGAGATCCTAGATTTTTACAATAGCTTCAGGTGTAAACAATAGCTGCTAAAGCGAGACGTTCTACTATATCTAAGTAACACAACTCAGAAAATGGATAATAAAAATGTACTTTAAATCTCCTCAAGTTCAGTTGAATACTCCAATCTGAAATTCATTACTGAAAACATTTTCAAGCTTTTGTTTCAGTCAACTCTCCCATAAGTTTTCTATGAACAGTTCTCTTACTTGGTGCTTAAGTTTAGAAAAGTGATCTAAAAAAGGTTGATAAAGGTTAATTAACAGAATGATGTTGGCAACAGGGCAAATACATTGAAGAAAAAGAATGAATTAGTTTAGAACGTATCTTTGAAAGGCTTTTATTTTTTAAAGAAAGAAAAAACAGAGCAGAAATGATCACAGAATACTGAAAAGGAGGAGAGAATGGATAGTCACAGTGGTCTTTTCTGTTCTGTAAGGTTAGTGAGTCCTAATTCAAAATGGAAATAGCAGTCATTATTACCTTTACTTTATGTAAAAATTATTAATTATGACTCACTTTGGTTTGTTTACATATGTGCTTTAAGACATGCTTCATGGAGGGGATTGAGAGTCTGTTTTTACACCTGACTACATTTTATGTATCTTTTATTTCCCCTTCTGGGCCTGATGGATGAAGAAATGGCTGGCTTAATATAAATAAATAAAAGTGCTGATATTATGAGATGTGAGTTCATAACCTGCCATAATGGTTAAGGGAATAATATCTTTCAAAGATTACATGGATACTGAGAATCCAGCATCTTCCGGTGACTATTGCATGCTTTGGTAGTGGAAGTTATGCTAAATATTTAGCTAAATTCTTTGTTGGTCTACTTTGTAACTTTTTCCCAACAATGTAATGGAGTCTACCCAGACAGTAATACCTCCATATCTTTCCCCATGCCATGCCACCTACAGCGAAGGAAATTTTAATTAAAACAAGACAAATATCTTCATTGCTCCTAAATAATGTGATAAAATCTTACAAGCATTAATAAGACCTTTTTCTTGTGGAAAGAGAGTGGGAACAGAATCTGATTCTTTCTTCTATATTTTCTTACCTGGTACATAATCCAGCTGGGGAGGAGCATCCTAATAATGTAACTGAGAAGCACAAAATCAGGGCATCTAACACATCTGAGACACCTTTAATCTAGCAAATCCACGTAAAAAATCTCATTCAGCAGTATAGGGTTCAGCACACAAGTAAATTCATGCAGTAGATTTATGATTTGGGTCTGGCCATATGGTAAACTGCATTTTTACAGCAGTAGTACAGGAGTTACTGACATGTTACAGCTAGATTATAGTTATGCTGAAAACAACTATAAATGTTTCAATCTTTTATCTAAATTTTAAGATGGATATAGGCTATTACTTTGAATTTCAATATACTTTTCTCATTTCTTGACCCCAATTAAGTTTAACTTTTTCCCTATTGGTGGGTGAAAATAGCAATGACTGAAACACAAGAAAATGCATTTCAAATTAGATGTGGATAGTGTTGCTTTCACACTGACATAATAGAAGAAAATATACTCAATAGGACTTGAATTTTATGAAGACACTTGTCCTCTAACTCATGTCTGCTCCATATTTGACACATTTCTCCTCTTTCTCAAGATATTTATGATTTACAATGCAGAACAGCTCCCTTTGGATTAGTATTCTTCCAGGTCCATCAAGCACGAGAAGCCAAATTTAATGCGTTACTTCCAGACAAAATCTATTCAACATTTACGTGGTATGAAGGATAAGAGGAAAGGAAACATCATCACTGTCATTGTACTAGCAATTGACTTGATAACCTAGACAGCAGAGGCGAATGATACTGAGCTTCATCAAGCTATTGAATCACACCAGTGTCAGTATTCTGATCAGCAAAAATTAAACATCAGCAGCAAAAATGTGTAAGTTTTGGGACACTGAAGGCAACAATTACAATTGTAACAGAACATTAAATTAAAAAAAAAATATCACCATCTTCACGCTGCATTCTGAATACCAGAAACAGGAATAATTATTCTGTGCATATGATTGTGATAAAACTTCATCACAGATATGTTGGAAGAATAGATCTTTATGGAAGAAGTCCATTAAAACCCAGGGAGAATGCAGAGGTCATTGACATCATTACTTACTTTGCTATGAATTATGATATTAAGAACTTGGTAAGAACACTAATCTTTTAACTTTACTCTGGAATGTCTCTCTACTAAATGTTCCAAAAGAAGTTAGAAGGTTACTAATACTTTTGAATGTGTCCACGTTGTGCTTGCTGACCCTGTTAGACTAGTCTACTCTCTACTCTGTTTGGAAAGGTTTCTCAGAGTTCATGGAAGTCTTGGTTCCTCAGGGTCCTCTCCAAGGATATCCAAAGTCATTGAGCTAAAGGGGAATGCAAGAATATGTGCAGCAACGCTTCTATCATTACCATTACCAAGGTATTTTTCACCCATGAATATAGTGTGAAACTGAAACACAATTTATTTTCTTATGAAGTACTATTTTGATTTACTATATGTTTAGATTTAATATATGTTGACATGAGACTTTATTTGTATCTGTTCTGAATTTAAGTTATTGGCAATGCCAGTTTACTGCAAAATGTAAAAAAGCAGTGACAATAAAATGATGAATAATTCAGCTTTGTAAAGTCAGGATGAAGAAATGTGACTTTGGAGTTAGAAATTAAATTTTAATTGTTTTAGAATAGCTCATAAGACACACCAGATTTATTCTTCCTTGCGCTTTCATAAAAAAGCAAGCTTACATCCAGTTCTACAAACCTTTTTTGTATATTAATTTAGTATTATCCTCTGAAAGAAACACAGAACTGAAGAGAAAAATCTGTGAACCTTATTGCTTGTATATAAAAAGCTCCCTTTTTAGAAAGTAATACAGATGATTGTTGCATCTGAATAACACTTGTATTAATTTATTAAGCTATCAAATCTTGTAGAGACCTACTGCTGCAGTGAAGTCTGACTTTTTTTAAAAAAATTTAACATCAGTAACTTCACTGTTGATGTTCTCTTATGTAAAATTACGTTGTGTTTAAGCAAGCAAGGTACCCCTTAAATCTTTCCTTGCAACAAAAGTGAAGAGAAGCAGAATAAGACAAACAATTATCAGAACTTATTTTAAGGTTAGAAGGTAGCTTTTTGAAGTCTGGTGAGATATAGAGTAAAGCCCAGTCTTACTGAGAACTTTTGTATTTGGTTTCAGACAGGGAAGAATTTAATACCATATCTTTCACAGATGTCTATAGGTGTCACAAATAATGAGAAGAGAGAATAAAAACACTGCATAAAATATTAATTAAAAATTCATATTTTGTGAAAGAAACACCAAAAGGTTGTTGGTTAAATTCCTTTGAAGTGTTCATATCTGAGCTCTGGAGGAGTGCCTAAAAAAATATTATTTTGATCTATAAATGCATATCATGTGAAATTCATGTCCTTGTTTTTTACATAAAGCAGAAAATATGCAAACTGGTATGAAATCTAAACACCCTCTTCTTCCGTGATAGGATAAAGTATCAAACAAAACAGGTCTGATTTATAATCTGCAAGAAAATAATTTGGAATTCTAGATCTGAGGCAAACACGGAAGAAACCATTCAGATTTGACTAAACCTAACTTTGAGATTTTACATTCAAATATGAAAACTGGAAAATTAAGATGGCATTTCAAAAATTTGGAGGAAAAGCAAAGAAAACCATTTCAAACCCTGTAAGAACCATGAGATGTCTTACAGATCTATAGCCAAGCCATTGATTATAAGTAGAACAAAAGTACTATATGTAGTTAAGATATATTTCATCAAAAATGAAGGAACTTGAGCTTTGGAAAACCTCCAGGGAATTAACTAAATAACAAGTTTACAAACTTTTATGATACGTGGACCCATGAACGTTTTTCAAAGAGAAGTGTAAGCGCCTTTCTTTTAGGAGTTTCATGTACATAGACTGCTGTACAATGTTTAAGAATTTGTTTTCCCTAATCTCCTTTTGCAGAACCCTGAAATGCAGTCCACTTATTCTAAGGCTAAAATTACATTGATCAATTAAATGGTACTAAGAAACTTTTCCAGGCACTAGGAAGCTTCACCATTCATACTGTTAAATTTTCACAGCCTCTGTCATGGACTAACTAGCACTTTCCCAAATATTTCCTGGGCATAGCTCAGAAGATAAAAAAATAATGCATTGCTTCTAATTGGCAATTTATAGTCAAGTACCTTGAGATAATGAGATATTTTCGTAGTATGGCTGGAAGTCATTCCATGCAGTCTGGACTCAGGACCAGAGAATATTTTCACATTTAATATGCTGATATAAAGACATCTTCAGGGTCTTAAGATTAATAGCTTCAACTGTAAAAGTGATATCATCACAAACAACTAATGCAAAAGTTAAACTATCGGACTGCTCCACATTTGTGGAACTATTTTCAAAAATTAAAAACAAATATACAGAACAGTATTGAATGAGAGAATGAAGTTGCATACAACATGGAATCACAACATAAAAATTCGATTCTTCTAGTTCTTAATAAATTCTAAAGGAATATATTTTGGAGAAACATATTTTCCATGCAATAAATTTTATGCAGGCTTAATATAAAAACATTTTTTCCTATGCTCCAAATTTTATTATGGATCTATTAATAAACTTTGTGTTTACAGTCACTCTTAAGAACTTGAATGGGTCTAAGTAGTTTGCAAGAACTTGCGTACAATAAGAATTTCTAAGCAGACTGAGAAATTCCATGTGGATGCTTTTAAAAATCAAAGAATTCATACCTGACATTCGGGATCCAATAAAAACTGAAAAAGATACTGGGTAGAAGGATAGTCCCCAAAAATATTACTATCAATTAAAAACATTGAGAAAGTTAAAACCAGTTAAGAGTTCTGATCAGTGACTGAAGGGTCATCCTATGTCCATCAAAATACCACAGAAAGTTCATAGAAAATATGGAAACTATTGAATGACCCTTCCCTTTTTAGTCTCCCAGCTTGTGGTCATCAGAAATTTAGATTATTGTTCACAGGGTTAAGTTCTGATTATAATTATATTAGTTGAGACTGCTTCTGACAAGACAGAGGCCTGCAGTTAACTGGCAGCTGTAGTATCTCCTGGGTTTGTAGAGGCAGCTAATGCCTGCTCTGACAGGAATTCGTGTCCACTGCCTGGGGCTGGCAGCTTTTAGAAAGCTGCAGAGAGTTGTAGGCATAACAACTTGATTATATTATTTTTATTTTTTAATTTGGTTTGGTTTGTTTTTTATTTTTATTTAGAAATATCTGGGTGAATGAGTATGGTTATGTGTGCAAGCCTGTAAAGAACAAAACATACAAAAAACTATCTTACTATACAGTCATCTGCATTTCTTGCTACGAGAAAATAGGCTGAATTTCCCACTTTTACTTTCTGCACTCTAGATCATTAATATCAATTTGAAGAATTTGAAGAAGGAGCTTCCTACAGTCCTTTCATACAAAGTCTCTACTTTAGGAGGAATATTTTCACATTAGAATATTTAATAAAATGTATGACATTACCAGCTAATGATCTATAACTTTTACTGTAGTGCAAATGCCAGGAGGCACCATGTCTAAATACAAATAAGAATAAAATCTTGACTTTTATTCTGCAGTGAAATAATAAAATGAAACTTCCAATGATTACAAATTCAAATTAACCAGGCATTAGCACAGGTGGCTTCCACAGGTCTATTTACAGTTTAAAATTTACAATGAGAGTTTATCATGCTTGTATATGGTTGGACCCAATGATGACAGTTGGACTTGATGATCTTAAAGGTCCTTTCCAACCTAAATGGTTCTATGATTCTACACCTCGATTCTTCAATCCTAAATTTAAATTATTTGCATGTTTGAATGAAACAACACTGTGACCCCTCATAGTGAGATCAGGCCACACACTGGGTTTGTTTTTTAGTGGAAACTATTCTCTCAGATGCAATGATCTGGAATAGGGAAAAGCAGCAAGGTAAGGTTTCTGATTATCATAAGAATGTGATTGTGTTCTTTAACACTGAGCAGTTGGTATGATGTCATTAATCTAGATTCATCATCATTAATTGACTGTGGGCAATTCATAATGTGTTATATAAATAAGAACCATTAATGACTTGAACACAGATCCTTAAAAACACTTAAGCAAGTTAAATCCCTCAGGTTGTAGAGGGTGTTAATATTGCTTTTTATAGTGTTGCATAAGTAACTGTAAAGTTTGGATTATAAATAGCAACCCAAATTTAATTTGCTTTTACTACAAAGGCACAGCTTCCATTCACTCAATTAGAGCTGTCCATATGTAGCAGTATCAGTGGCTTGTATCTGCAACAGCAAATCAATTATCTGTTTTGATGAACCTTGGATTGTTCCATCCTTAGATAAATGGCAGGCATGGAGCTAGTATCTGTGAATCAAAATTGGTGTAATCTCTGAAAAAAACAGAATTACAGCAGTGGAGTCCACATAGGCTTTGTGGGAGGTATGGGGGAATGAACAAGAGTTCAGAATCATACAACCAGAAATTAAACTGAGGCCTTTCATTCTTGTGAAATGATACTATAGTACTTCCTCAACAGGAATGAAACAAATTGATTTCCAAATACAGCAAAGTGGTTGTACATGAATGCATGCTCTGTACTACAATAGTGCACATTTGCCAGCTAATCAGAACTGCGTCTTTGATCTTGATATTCTCTCTCTAATGCGGAAAATAATGAATCTGTCATACAAACCTGAGCAGACCAGTTAAGCCTCAAGCTTATTCCATATGTTTGTTGCATATACCAGGGGGAGTTGTGATAAGTAGCTTTTCAGCATTACAGCCAGATTCCATTTCACCTCAGCTAGGTTTCTTTTGTGTTAAAATGAGAAAATCCACATCTATTTGCCCCAGTTGTCTCTAATTTTATCCAAATCTGTTTTACTCTCATCAGCTCTCTTCAATCAGTGCTCCCAAAGGCCAGTGCATATCAACACCGTAAGAGCAGTGTCTTGCAAGGTCTACAATTATCCAATGACTTGATACGGCAGGCTAATCGCATTAAATTGTGGCTGTATCCTTTCAACTGGATTCCCCAGCTCCAAATAATCAACATCAGAGAGTAAGGTTCTCAGTTTTAATTCTCTCTGGACAGTCAGATGCAGGCAGAGTCCTGTGTCATTCTCACAGCACAGCATTTAGCATAAATCAATGTTTGAAAACCATCATATTTTTAAACCAATTATTTTGGTTCTTGGGCTCCTCACCAAAACAATACACTTCTTTCAGCCTTAAATTGTAAGCTAATTACCATGATGATTTGCCTAGGACATAAAATGTCCATTAGAAAAAGGCTACATTAGCCAGAGCTAAGTTTGCCAGCAAATCCTTAAGGGATGCAAAAGAGAAACAGGATTCATTCAGCACCTGAGAAGCTGTTTCCAATTATTACATATCCATCCCTAATTGATATTTTATTCCCTAAAACAGTTTTTAGTGTCTACTATTGTTAACCTTTCAAAAGTTCCAATTACTATATAAAAGGAGGTAGCGAAAGGAAGTAGAATGAAAATATCCCAAGTACTGCAAGTGTATAACTTAGATGTTTTTCATACAAAATTGAATCACAAGAAATTTGAAAATTTCACCAGAAAAGTCTGGGAACTTTGATATCCAATTTAAAGCACACATTTTTTTTTCCAGAAAACATGAAACAAATACATGGTAGATTAAGTTTCTTTCCATTTCTTTAGTAGTCCCAAGCCATCTGCTTCTGAAAATCATGCCTCATATTCAGAACAGTCTCTAAGTGTATGGGGTTAGTATTACTAATATTATGGATAAATGAGTTAAAGTATGTATAAAAACAGAAAGTTTAACTTCATTTAGTCAGACTCTAATGTACTAGAAATTCTACAGCATTATACAGTAGCAGCATGGTCATCATTTTTAAATAAAAATTTTAAGAAATAAAAGATGAACTCTAGAACTAAGGTGGTGATGGTTGTGACATTAAATTAGATTTCTAAAACACTGCCACATGTGCAAAAAAACTTTTCAGAGTCCTGTCATAGAAAGCTCCCAGTGCCACACTACAGCAGATTGGGGATACTCAGAATGATTAGCCAAATATCATCAGTAAGAAGTTTAATGCTGTCATTTCAGTGTTCACCAGACTCCTGAGAAGAGTGGACATAGCTTATGCCTTCCAAGGTGTAAGTTATCTTCAGAAAATAATATATTTAAATCATTTAAGAAAAAGACCTCTTTCTTTCCCCAAACCAACTTCAGTTACTTAAAAGCACTGTAATAGGACTGAAAATTCTGTGGAACTGCTCAGATACCTGAGCTCACCTATGCATTTCCCAAGCAGTTCAAACAAATCACTGTGCACAAAGTAAACCCATTCTGTGTCAAGAGCATCGAGCTCAAAACAAAGTACAGCAGCAATGTCATTTCTCTCAATTAGACATGGACTAAAAGGTCATGATAGTTTTGTTTCCCTTGCAAAGCGAGGCTCAATCACTTCTGTAGAAAATGGGCATACTCAGCTTCCTTTAGGCTGAATCTACCTCTGATGGAGGAATTTACTTTCCTTTTACGATAACGGTGCTCTGCAGGCTTATAGGTTTAGTTGTCTGGGTATATTAGCTGGGTACCTCTACTTAATGATTAATCATTATATTAAAAAAAAAAGAGGAAAAAAAATAGAAGGCAGAAGGTGAAGGGAAATAAGCCTTAAACAGGGCCTGGAAGAAAACAAAGGAAAAAGAACGGATCTTATAATATCTTTATTCTCTTCAGAGGACAACCGTCTTGATGTGGTGTTTTTTATACAAGTGTTGGTGATTTTTTAACCTTTTTTAAATACATAAGAAATCACTAGAACTTAGATTGGAACAGTAGAGTATATATACTGAAAAAAGTCTCAGTGGAATGAGAAATAAAGCGGTAGTACGAATCACTTGGCATTCTTTAGCAGCACCTTAGTTTGTATCAGAGTAGAAAGGCCCTGTACAGTTTAGTTTAAAGTGGAGGTGATTCACTGTAGCAAAAGACACTTTCACATCACCGAAGCACATATACGTCTCCTAGAACAATAATGTCTTGATGTCAGCTGAGGCAGTTGAATGGTATGATGACATTAAATAATGAGGTAATACATTTAAAATATTTGTCATTCCCTTTTAGTAACTACATTTCTACCCGGAAAACCTTGCTCACTAAGTAGCTCTGTCATTAATCTTACTGTGAAAATGGAGATAAGGAAAATAAAAAACACACACCTGCATTCTGGAATTAAGCTGTCTTTAAAAAAAAGAAGGGGAAGGCAGACAGCAGCTATAGAGCAGGAGGCCTTCCCTTCAATTACTTAATAAATTCAAGGGAAATGCCAAGAGGATGGCAGGCCTCACAACTGAGGAGGGAGAGATAAAACAAGAACACCAAGAAATAAAGACATTAGGTGACCATCCAGGTAGAGGTATGTTAACATTTTGAGAGGAGGAAGGAAGCATTAAGAATCATTCCACCCACGAGCATTTTATCCTGAAATTGCAGGTTTGGTGTTAAAGGAATTTAAAACATCCATTATCCTTTCACAGGAAGAATAGGTCATGAATCATAACTGCTAGGGAAGCAGTGGAAGAAAAAACAATTCTAGCATATTTTTAAAGCTCGTTTTAAGATTTATGTTACAGTTTAGATCATACAGTATCTTTGCATGTTGCAAATGAAATTAAGACTAGATTCTTCTTATTCAGGTTGATTAATAACTCCTTGTTGAAATCTATAGTGCTATTAAGAATTTTCATTTATGCTTTGAGAGTCAGGCCCATGGAGGTGTTATAAACAATAAGTAAATTTGCTGTGTTAACTCAAGAGGTGACCACAGAAACAGTCCTTACTATACAATTTCTTTTAACATAGCAACGTTGGGAAAGTATACATAAAATTCACTATTAAAGGAAACTTTTCAAAGTATTTGTTCTTTAAAAGGGAAAATAAGTCTCTAATGGCTCACTGCAATGAAAAAATAGGCACAAAAATAAATGGTTGACCAAATTCTTCCATCTGCCACACTGAGCCCACACAACTGGTTCTAGTGGGGGGTTTGTGCTGCAAGAGGCAGTGTTTAATGCATTACATTAATGAATGATAAAAATTTCCTTCCTTTTTCCCTCTTACTCTGCTCTTGCATTACTAGGTTTTCTAGTTGTGCCTTTTCAATTAATTTTTCAGTCTTTGCAAATGCTAATGTTAGCTGAGAAAGCAAGCTCTGCACCACCCCCACTACACTGTGCACAAAGAACATAGATTTGTAACATCTCAGCAAATAAGGATTCAGTATTTGGCTCAAGCTACAGAGCATATTTTGTTTCTAGTTCTCAACGTGCTGAATTTGCTACCTTGACTAGTGAACATCAAACACATGGGGATTAAGCACTGTGAATCAGGCACAGAGGGGAGCGAGGGCTACCAGCCAGTGGATTATATGAACAGAGCTGTAGCTGCCCTAAAGTCTTCAAAAGAGATTTTAAATTCAACCCCAGTCATGTGTTATCCCAGTACAGAAGAGTGAATTTCACCCTCAGGGATCTTATACTAGTTCATATAGTAGTCTTATTGTGGAAAATTCACTTCAGCCTCAATTTACAGTATTCCCCCTCTCTCTTCTTCTCTCCACTTCCTATCCTCAGGCCAACAAAAGGAAATCTGGTTTATATTTCTCAGCACAGCATTTTTTTTCACCTCTGACACACACCGAACAATCTCTATAACCAAGCGCTGTGTTACCACCAGCGCCACGCTTCTCACCTACCAGTCTAATCACTCATGGTCCGTAGGGCCTTCTGCCCAGCTCACAGTCCAGTCAGTGACACCTCACTTGACAAATGCTTAGCAAGGCATTTTATTCAGGGAAAGGAGAAAACGCACAAAATCTTATTCCTGACTTAACTGGAAGCGTATCTTCCCAAAATTATAAGGAACACTTCCCTAACATGGATGATTCCTATTATACATCTGTGGATAGCCAAGTGTCAGAAATCAAAGACAGAACAATTTTCCTGTAAATGTGTTTCAGAATCATCCTTGTTTCAGCAGCAAAACCTTTTGAGTATAACAGCAGAGTTAAACATACGCAAATGGAAAATAACTTTGAGCTATGTTTCTATGACTAATCAGTGACTGGATATGAAAGAAAACTAAAAAACTGTGATAAACCCTACACAAACGCCATTCTCAAAGATGTCTTAGTCTGCAGAGATGTCTTATTTGAGAAGTCTTGTGTTTGGATCCTAATGGAAATTACCTTTTCATATTGAAAGCGGTGCTCAACAGCCCCTTGCTATGTGTTTGGATACCACAAAAAGCAAAAACACATTCAAAAAACTCCACATGATTCTGTAGAACCACAAACATGTGACTTAATAGACATTCATATGACTAGCAATTCAAGATAGACCTGATTTTTTTTCATTCATTATAAAAACCACTTCCATCCTTGGTTTAACACAGACCCAACTCCCGGCTAACCTCAGTACAACCATTCCCAATTTTGCTTATTTTATATTACATTTTCAGGCACGCGGAGGCTCAAGTCCCATAAACATTTGTGCTCATGCTTAGCATTCTGCAAATGGATTTGCAAATGGCCTCTCTGCGACCATTCCTATAGTTAAAAACTGTGCATGGTAATACAGTTGGATTAAATATCATTGTTCTAAACACTATATACAGACAACTCCTCCTCAAGGGCATGTAAGCTAAATAGACTAAACAGACAAAGTCTTGCAGGGGAAGCAGAGGCATAGCAGCCTGTATTTAACTTATTGCTACACTTCCATATATGAAACCTTGACTTGTTTTTGTAAGCATTTTTAAGCACTGGTCTAAAGCAATCTGACTACTGTCAGCAAAGTCTGTTTGAAAGAAGAATCAAGCAATTTGCCCAGGTTACTAATGCAGCTTCCTGGTACAGCTGGGAATAGGACTGAACTCTCTGGAGCTCTATTTATTATTGTGATTCAGACTTTGACTAATTTCTGTTCAGGTGATAAGTACTGAGATCTTAAGTAAATGTGTTCTCGTAAAAGCAAAGTCTTTTTTTAAATCTGGATCTGGGATCTTCTGTTCTTAATGATATTAATCTTGCCGCAGTCCCTCCAAGTCCAGAGCATCTTTCTGTAATATCAGACTGCCATTTTCATCTCTCAGATGCTGACTACACATATAGGTGAACCATCACTTTTTCTGTATGTGGTAGGTTAGCTTTGGCTAACAGTCAAACTACCACCCAGCTGCTCACTCACTTTTCCCCCCTCAGCAGAAGCGGGGAGAAAATCTGAAGAATGGGGAAAAGAAAGCACATGGGTTAAGGTAAAGACAGGGAGATCACTTACCAGTTACTACCATGAGCAAAACAGGCTTTATTTGGAGAAAATTAATTTTATTGTCCATTAAAATAGACTTTGATAAGACAATTACTAAACCAACACCTTTCTTTCCCCCTTTCCCACGCTTCCTTCACTCTTGCCTCCTCTACCTTCCTCTGAACAGCACCAGGTAATAGAGAACAGGGCATTATGGTCAGTGCATAATGGTTTCCTCTCTGCTGCTCCTTCCTCCTCGCACATTTCCTCTGCTTCTCCACGGGTTTCAGGAAACATCTAGCTGCTGTAGCATGGTCTTCTTCATGGGCCACAGTGTGTCACAGCACTCTCCAAACTATCAAGCTGCAACAAGGTCTTTCACCATCTCATACCAGCATACTTTTCACACAGTCCCTCCACTGCCTTCTCCTCACCTCATCCAGAGCCCACTCTCTCCTCTCTTGCTTCCTCCTCTCTCCGCTTCTTCCTCGGCTGCTCTCTCTTCATTGGCTCTCAACCACTTAACCAGCCACACCTGCACCTTATCTAATCAGCCAACCCACCGCTCCTGAAGCTAACCCACAGCTGTATATTATCAATGATAATTAACTCAGCTTCATTCCCCTACAACATTGGACACCTGCAGTGGTGTCACCTGCCTTCTCTGACCTTGGTTCCTTCTCCTGTTTCTCACTATTTTTCCTTCTTTCTCCTCTGCCTGGGTGGCATTTTTCACCCTTTCTTAAGTACATTTTCCCCAGGGTGCCATCTACTCAGCCAAGGGGCCCAGCCGTGCCCTGCAGGGGGTTGGCTGCGGCCAGTGGGAGCCGACTGAGTCCAGCCCAGGGCACTGACTGCTCCTCGCAGGAACCACACCTCCAACCCTGTTTATGTTATCTTTGGGACACCTTGAATTTACTACAAATTAATAGAACAGTAAAAATAAATGTTTTCTTCCAGGTAACTGACCATTTGTTTATGCTGCACAGTCAACAAATTATGCTGAGATTGATCAGATAGGTTGAGAAATCAATATTTGATAGCCACGTTTGCATTCTAATCTTCATTTTATAAATGCATTCAGAAGAACTCCCCCTCCCCCCAAAAACATAACTACAACCCACAACCAACCCAAAAAAAAGAAACACAAAACCACAAACCAAAACCAGCTTCAAATGAGTGGAAATGTTGAGGACTTTCCCCTATCTAAATAGATATTTCCATACTCTCTAACCGAAAACTTGCTGGTAATGTTTTCAGCAACTAGAAGTTGCTGTTGTACATTAGATGAAGACTGACCAGATGTAGTTTATAAATTATTTTAAGAAGCTAAGATGGGAATGATAAAGAGTATCTTTCAATGATTGAATGTGATTTAGTTTTCTTTCAAATGTATTTAAAATTGTTAACAATGCAGTCTTAAAATGAGAGCAATCTGATCTTACATGTGCTGAACTTAATGAGATAATGAGTTCAATAAATACAAGTTGCAATAATGAATTGTTGACAAATGATCAGATCATAAATTTGATGCAACTGAAAAAACATCATGACAAAGCTGAAAACAGATAAAAAGTTTCATTTAATTGTATACGTCAATTCACAGATAGTTGAATTCATATTTCACTCAGTAAATGAGCTTGATCTGGTTTGATTTCATACTTCATGTAAGAAATGTGTTGATTTTTCAGAACAATTCAAATACTATCAAACAACTTCACCAAAACTAGATACAGTTTATTTGTATGAATAACAGTGTGACTTGATTCAGGGGTTATTTGCATGCATCTTCTGGGATATGTATTAGGAAAGGAGCTGATGTACTTTCTTCAAACCCTAGCTCGCTCTTCAGGGTTATTTTTGTTCTCATTTGTTTTGGTTTGGTTGTTTTTTTTATAATGGTGGTATTTATGTGTCCTGAGATATAGCAGTGGAAAGAATGTTTACCTTTATAGGTAGACTTGAATAGATCACAGAAAATTCCCGAGTATTCAATCTGCTAGGCTAGAGTCTAGATTAGAGTTATGTCAGTTGTATATTTAAAGTTATCAAAAATAAAGAAGCACTGAAATTAATTGAAATGTACTATAAATGCTACCTTAAACAGTGCCCTGAACACTGTTCATGTCAGGGAAGCAGAATTATGCCTATAAGAAAAATGTGGTAAATTATGTATTTTCCCAAAGCGTTCCCTGAAATAAAACTTTATTCCTTGGTTTTCATGAATAAGTATCTCCAAAAAGAGAATTTCAATGTTTATCCATTGGATCCAGCACTCAGACCCAGAAATACCATGCTTTTTAATTAATTATTGCTGGGATTTTATATTACACAGTTAGCAGGGAGTTGGAAGGGGAAGGAAAAGAGCAGAGATAAATCTGTGGGCAGAGGCAGGTGTACAGGACTGCTTTTTCCCATGTCAGTGACCTCTTAGCTGTTCTTCTGACATCACAAATCCCGTAGCCTTTCCTGCGGACTACTCCACCCAGAACGGGCTCCTGCAGAACATCCCCATTCAGAACAGCCTTTAAACGTCAGCACATTTTCCAAGGCTTTGGTCAGGAGGCCATCGACTCACTGCCTTGGCGCTGGATAAGTACGCTAACCACCAGGCTGTTACAGGGTAAAGTGGCGGGTTGATAATGTGTTTTAAAATAAACATCCTGGCCTGCACTTTTCAAAACTTAATTGCAATTCCCTTCCCTCAAGAGAAATTAATCTACTCCCATTTCCTATATCCTATTGGGCTGCATGACCAAGGGGGAAGGAATCCAAGCACATGCACTGTGTCGCCGTGGTTGCTTCTGAGGCTGGATTGCTGCTGATGTTTCTCTTCCCAAATGGTCTTCAAAAAGCAGCTCTGCAAAGACTGCACAGCCAGGTGGCACATCTCTGTGAATCTGAGACTCAGCTGCTGCAGCTAACGGTGTTTGTTTGGCCCAAATCCCCAAGGGTGCTTGACCTAAAAAAGCAACTGTTTTAAATGACAATAGCAGGATGAGTCCTTCTGTGGATTTAGGACCCCAGTTTTTCAAAGCGTTTCAGCTTACTAAACACTGATACATGACAGCTGAAACTTTTTTCGATTCTAGTCTTAATATCTTACTAACAGGATTAACTTTTGTCAATATGTATTGATTTTACTTTCAATTAAAGTGTAAATTATGTGGTAAATAACACTTTCATTTGGGGACCACAGAAACATGGTAAATACTGTCATCACTCTAACAGTACTTTCAGTAGGTTTCTAACATCTTTTATATAGCAAAAATTTATTTTCTCAATAACTAGTGTTATTTTTAGACAGCAGAGCACCTGTAAGTCCATGCAGGCTCCAACTTTTCACTTTTTTCATTCTGCAGTATTAAAGGAGACATCTTTCAGCATGTCTTATGTACTCAGGAAGAAAGTAGGGCTAGTTCTCCAACAGAGGGAAAGAACTGGCAAATAACCACAGCCATGTCAGCAGATTCACGCCCTGACTTTCCAGGCTGCTACAACAACTAAAAATAACATATCCATTTCACCCATGCTCTATCATGAAGGTTCAGAAGGTGAGAGGAAAATCTTGCTATGTATAAACAGTCATCTACAGTATATTTGACAAAGAAATTTTATTGTCTTAAAATGGCTTGGCTTCTACCACCCACAGTGTAGAAATACAACATTGGAGCTTGTAAACCAGCTTCTATCCTGTTCTAATGATAGTTTAACAACCAGAAGAACTATAATGTTTAAATATAGAATTATTTCTGTTTACACATGTAACTACCCCTGGTGTTACAGGGACTTTGGCAGTTTACATAATATCCTCTGAACAATAGATATGTGCAGCCTGCACTGGGTGAAATGATACAGCCATCCTTTAAAGGATTAAAAGTTGTAGCTTTTTTGTTGATTTTTTTTTTATATTGCAGCTAAGCCTGTCTTTGATATGCAATGCCTGTGTTGGCAGCCTCTTGATGCTGACAGCATCTAGATTCAGTTCAGGAGCTCCAGCTTAAATTTGCCACTCTGTCCAGACTCATAGGCACCAAACACTACGCTGATGTCCCTGCCAGTAAATAAAACAGGGTACAATGGGCAGCCTGCTGAGCATCGGGATATTTAAATAAGAAATGTTAAGGTGACTCATGCATATGAAATCCTTTCTGCCTCTTGCAAATTTAAGTCCTAAATGCAAATGCATCTATATGATACAAGTACTCAGAGGTGGGAATCCCTTCTGGCCTTTAGGTACCTCGTGTTTGAAATGAGTTAGCTCCTTTAAATGCAACTGGCTAATAACACTCACATTTGGCTAATACTTAGCAACTTTCCTTAAAAATGAGAAGTGGGGTTTTTTTAATTTGCATTGCACATAAAACTTAAAGACTGAGATTTGAATTCACTCATTTTCCCCAACATTCAAAGCTGAATTTGGGGGTTAGTTTGAACCTTTCAAGCAGGCTCATCAAACAGTTGATCCAAGAATGTTTTTCAAGTAAAATTGTGCTCAGCAATTTGACCTTCATAGAATTATCTTCTACTGTATTTACAGCACTGACTGTATATTAACCATATTGTCCTCAGCTCACAGTAGGGTTTTTAGTTTGTATTTTTGCTGGTTTATAATCCCCATACTTTATATTAATGCAGATCCTTCACAGATGTATCCAGAAAGTACAACCAGACTATCCCATTGCTAAACTGTGATAAAAAAAACAACAACCAAAACCAAAACCACAAAAAATCTGCCTTTTATCACTTTCTAACTTTTGAGAAAACCTGTATTAGATGAGTCAATTTCATGATTTCCTTGTACAAGGATGAACTGCTATGCTTGAAATTTGGTCCAAGGTCATGTGAAGCCCAGCCAAATCTCACTGCCTGGAAGGTCAGAGGGCAGGTACATCCTGCTCAACAGAGACCTCAAGACTTCTGGTTATCATTCGTGCTAGAACTAAAAATTTGACACCTTTTTTGACTCAGACCCCAGTGACTACAGTAGAAGTACAGGGAAGTAAAGCCTTTGAGTGTCAGCTGTGCTCTCTGTAATCACATTTTCTAAAACCCTTATGATTTTTCCTTGCAACAACATGGGGACACAGGGTACAAGTTGAAAACCACTATGCTAAAATGCATCTTTCAGGCAAAAGGAAACAAACCAAAACACCAAGAAAACAACCTAAAAAATCTGCTTTCATTTTACAGTTATTAAAAAAAACTGAAATCCAGATGATATTGCCTGACTTCATATTTCATAAGAACTGCTTCATAGAGATTAAAAAGAAAAAAAAAAATCCTTTTTCTCTCAATGATTTGTGTTTTCTTTGGATTGCTAAAAAAAGTCAATTTACTGCCACTGCTATCAAATCAAAGGTGACAAAATTGTCTTTAGAAATGAATCAATCTTCCAAAGTTGGAGGCCTGATCAGGAGCTATGCTGTTACTAGGTAGCACAGATAAAATGTATTTGGCCTATGTGTGCTCTTGGTTTATATCAGCACATATATCCTCCAGCCCTAAACACAGCTGTGAAAGAGTGAGTGAAGGAAGCAGACTCTGTGGTAGTGGGAGCCTTTCTCCATTTTATAACCTGAAGCACATGTTTGCATTGAACAATGCTAACAGGCACCCACAACTCCATCAGCCACTTCTTTTTCCCCACTCTTGTTAACGTTTTTAGGGGTAGTGTGAGAGACACTGCTACTAAAGAAGCAACAAAGAAAAAAAAAAAGAAGAAAAAACAATGAAAAACTTTTCAGAAACTCATTAAGAAAACAAAGGCTAGATTTACATCTGTTATGCCCTAGTAAAGATTATTACCACAGGCCAAATGTGGAGACACTTTAAATTGTGATTTTGAAGGGTGGTGACAATTTTGTATCTCTTTGTTTATCACTCATACATCTGGTTTATATCTGGGCATGGTTATAATTTGTTAGCATCTTGAAGTATTTTTCTTTTCTTTATTATACTTGAGTACACGGTGTCTAGATAGATGTCCTAGCAGTTAATTGACGTAACGGAAAGGATTGCAAATATTAACATAAGACAAAACAATATATAAACTAATCTGAAGAATGTAAGAAAGTTGTCAAAGATTGTTAAAATACAGGGTGAATACAGTGACAAACAGACTATAAGACATACAAAATCCTTTCAAAAAAATTGATATAAGAATAACTTGATACAGAAACTATATAATTAATCTATACAGAAATTATGTAATTAATAACTAAAGAGCTCAACTGAACTGCAGCAATGGAGGTACATCTATAACTTTTTTCTTGTAAAGAATACTTTATAGATACACAGCATGGCTGCTCAAGAATGGCAAACAATGTGTTACAGTAAAGACTAATTTAGGGGGTACACTAAAGAAATGAAAACTAAATCTAGTGATCTATGAACGTAATGCAAACTGGTATGACAATAGAAACTCAACAATGAAAATAGTGTTGTGGTACATAGTAGATGTGATGTGATCTAGTAATTAAGATCTTGAAACTAAGAAATCAGCAAAAAACAGTCATTGAGTTTGCAACTATGAGGTGTGATGTCTAAACCTTTGGCTAAAAACTTTGGGGTGTAGAATATCTCTTAGTGTGCCTATTGCACCTCTTAGCACCCCAGTTAGAACCAGCAATACCTTTCAGCCTTTTTAAGGTAAAAAAAGGTTTTAAGCTTTTTTTCTGCAATCCAAAAGCTCAGAAAAATACATGTACTTTTTTTTTTATCCTTATATGCATTCAACATTTCTGCTGTTAAGACCACCCAGGAACGAGTATTGTTTATGATGGTATCTCATGGGCTTTAAATCCAATGGATCTAAAACACCAAACTTGGGGGGAGGGAGTGAAATTTAGTATTGATAAACCAGATAATATCCAGATTTTAAATTATTTTAAAAGTAGGGAAAATATGTTATAACAACTGCATAGCAAAGCCAAATCTGAGTAAGCCTTTTTTTCTTTTTGCTAGAACAAAATCTTGTGTAACTAAATATATTTTGTTATAGATAGTTCATATCTATTTATTCCATGCAAATTAATTTATCAAGCATAATAACCAAAATGATTTAATAAAAGTTTGTCCTGATTTGGGGAGAATATAGTGATTATAATGAACTAATTTTTGAGTAAATATGTCCTCCCATGTTGTCATGCAAGTTAGAACAAGGTCATACAGCTGGTCAAAAGAGAGACATAATAGATTCCTTTCTTTTCTTTTCTTTTCTTTTCTTTTTTCTTTTTTTTTTTTTAATTTTAAGTAACCATGCAAGGATTTAAAGTAAAAGTTGGAAATCTTTAGCTTTCTGTTAAGTAAGAAAATATATCCAAGCCCACTGGCTTCTCATTAATCTGCCCTAAATTCCTCTTTCTCCCACACTTAGAAACTTGAATGTATTTTCAAATAATGCCCTCTGAAGAATTTATTGCTGTTTTGTCTATTCTTATTTCTAGACTGGTATATAACACACACAATCTTAAAACACAGTAAATTTTGGAAAGAGTATAGAACTCTTTCCCTTTATCAGAAAGCTGTCTGCATGTTGGTGGCTTTTTCTTTTCCTCCCTTTCACTCACTGATACCATATTGCCAGAAATGATGTCATGCTATTCATATCATATCTCACAATAACACTTTTCTAGAGTAACCCTTAATCTCCTAAATCCAGTGTACAGTGGCTGTCCAAACAGAATAGATCTCTCTCTGTTTTTTTAATAAAAGCCAGGTGATAAATTAAGTGCTTCTGATAAATGAGAGCACCACAGTTCTGTGGATCTAATCCTCCCATAGAGAGAAATATTTGACCAAGCATAATGTGTTTCTTATGAGGAAGGTATCTTTCACAAAGGAAACAAATCATGGAATTTCTGTAACATTCCTTGCATAAATATTCTTATAAATATATTGCACATGGAAATAATAATAAAAAGCCAGCTACTTTCATCACTCTTTTTGGCCCAGGAAACAATAAATAGGTAGGAATCCTAGCCAAAGTTTTCAAAGCTCGATGTCTAAATGTAGTCCTATAAATTGTATCTATGTGAATGCAATTTTTAGAGGTACTGAGAACCCACAGTTCTCACTGATTCCCACGTGGATATAGGTACTTATTTCTAGACACTCAACTTTGAAAAATTTTTGGCATGTAATTTAGCTATATAAACTCAGGATTTGCCCCAATAAAAACATGAACGAGATTTACCATTGCTTCTCCTGATATTTACTGTCTTTATCTAGCTACTTATATGGTCCCATCAGCATAGGTTTTGAGCACCTCCCAAGATTTAAAAATTAAAACCAATAAATCTCTCTCTCTTATTTCCTGTCTTTCCAGTCTACAGAACACAGTTTGATTAATCTATTTGACTTTGATTTTTTTTTTTTTCTGAGCTTGAGTAAAGGCTCAGGAAAAAAAAAATAAAAAAATAAAAGGATGCTTTTTTCTGAAGAATAATTTAGAGATACCCGAAGTAGGTTTTAAACAAGTGAGGCTGGGATGTGGTCAGGTTGTAATGCACCTCTGAGAAGCAAAGCTCATACCTTCGCGTTGCAGCCTGCTGTGGCCATGCTGTCTCATGCACGAATTGGCTCCTTTACAGCTACCTTGGGCTAATCCCACTCTCCAGTGTGGCCTGTAGAATAGACATGCCATAAATTAAACAGGGGAATTTCACTGGTTTGTTACAAATGTGATGAGGCCTGCAGCCATGCTTTCTCAGGGGATGAGCTGCACACACATATCTTCTCCCCCAGACTGCTCATGCCTGGGCCAGCTCCACTCAGCTGGTGAGTCACGTCCACCCACTCCTGGCTGGCCAGCTCCACTTCCCACCTCACCTTGCCAGCAGTGCTGTGCTGGAATAGCTAGAAATTATTCCTGTGCTGGAATAGCTAGAAATTATTCCAGAGGGATGAAGGACACAAGCCCCAAAGAAGTGGTGTAGAGCTAAGCAGAATGCTTTGATGTAAAGCAGCACCTCTTGCCACAGCATGTCCCCTCCTTCATCAGGGAGGTTTTGTGCATCCCTCTGGACACTCCCCCAGTCTCTTCTTGCCCCTGTTCCTCAAGAGATTATAGTCTCTAATTTGGAGTAAGACTAAAAATAGTCTTAGGTACAAATTTATTATTATAACAAAATTACCATTATAATTATTATTGCAATGATAATATTTTTATATAATATATAATATAATATAAATAATATATTTATCATAATGAATGCATTGCCTATGAAAATCATAATAAATAGGAAAAAAACCCAATTATTAATTTACACATCTACACCAAAAACATCATGAGGGAGTCCCTAAATACCCTCCTGTGCTCAGCATGGTCAGAGAAGAAAAGCACGGCGGCGTGTTCAGGATGGCACATTGCTAAGCAGGGCCCTGCTGTTCTGCTTCAAACAAATAGTGGCTTTGTTGGTTTATGAAACATCATTCCTTCATTCCTGGGAATGGAGAATTGCATTAGTCAAGTCTGGGAGGGAAGGATTTCTGCATCAACGGAGGCAGGTGTGTGATCTGGTAGAAAAGACAGTACTCTGGCCCACGCAGATGGAAACTGCCTTTTTCGGGTATTCGGTAGCACTACCAGGAAGGATCCACATTAATGAATCCAGTTAATAAATTCATCATGAGGCAGCTTTCCTGATTTCTCCCAAGTGCTCTTTTGCTCTTTTCTCCCTTGACCAGCTGTCCAGCCTGCCTTCATTCCTTCCTTTTCCTCCCTCTTTTAAAAAACACTTTATTGCTTCATTGGGCTTCAAGGAAGGAAAAGAAGGTGCAGTTTCTGTCTGACACATTGCTGAGTGAATTGTGGATCGCTAGGGACACTGGCTGTTGGTATGTTGGTCCATATTGCATCACAAGGTTTGTAGAGATGTTGAACAGTGCACAGAACGTTAATGATTTCTCCAGGAAAGAGAAAATCTGCAGGGGAGATTGAAGGTGGAGAAATGTTGGCCATGGAACACATCAGGCACTGCCAAAGGGAAAACAAACCAGGTCAAGTTTTGGCCATTCAGTTTGCTCATCTCTGACTGTCAGGCAGAAATTACTGGAGTGCTTAAGGGAAAGAAAAATTATGTTTCTCTGTGTGAATGCACTGGAACCTGGCTATGCTCAAAATAACAAACCTACACTCCTTAGACATTGATACAAAACAATAATAAAAAGGATGCATAACTTAAAATTTAATAGCACATACCTATTTATGTAGCTATGGTTTGCAAAATTTTCTCCAATCGTTCAGCAGATACCTTTTATACTGTTTTTCACTAGTCATAATATGAAGACAATCTACTATATTTAACTTGTCCTTGAACTTATTTTACACCAACTTTTAGTAACACGGATAATTTTAGCTGCAATATTTAAGTAAGAAAGGTACCAAAAGGGACTTTGCAATGTATCACGGACGTGTACTCTGTCTTTCTAGCAAAGCTAAAGCAAAATATAAACAGGGGGTAGAAAAAAAAAAAAAAAGAAGAGGACGGGACATTTTATTTTAACGTTGAAAAACTGTATCTGGAGACTGCATCACCACAGCCATTAAGCATGGACATGCCACTGTATTCACTTTCTCTTCTGTGAGAGTACCAGGACAGGAGAGCTTGCCTGGACCTCAGCAGCCAGCCGGTGCTCCCACACCAGGCTGCTGAGTCTGATACTGGGGCGGGTGTTTGTGCAGCCACCAACATGGGCAAGAATGAGCTGTTAAAAGAAATACAGCAAAAACAGTAATATTTTCCTAATTTTCCTAATATTGCACATGAAGCATGAGACAGAGTCAATAATTTGTATCTCAGTCAATCCATCTATTTTTCTAGGTGTATTTTCCCACTCCCCACCCCCCCTTAAAATTCAATAATCTTCTAAAATATGCTTTTTACAGGAAAATCAACATGTTTTCAATGGATCACATAGACTACTATGTCAGGTAAGTATTTGATAGATACTATATAATGTAATGCTTTGTGTTCCGTATTTTGTTGGTTTAAGCTGTTTACATATTGCCTTCTGTAGGCACTAGGACTTATTTCACATAGCTTCCCACAAACTATTTCTCTCTTTTCCTATATTTATTTATTTAGCAGGCCTAGAAATGTAAAATATTTTCCTATCCATGAGACTGAGGCTAGGGCTGGGCAATATTTCATCACAATAGCAGATCATGAAAAATAATGGTTGTGGCAATGTTTGGAAATGGCAGATATGAAAGTCAAATCGTTATTTACAGGATCAGAGAGGTGCCCATAGACAATGATCACAGATCTAGAATGTAAATTAAATAGATATGAAGTGAGTTTCTCAGGTACAATGCCCTAAAGTTAGGAAAGAAGAAAACCAGGCTTTTGCCTTCACATTGAAATACTTTCAAATATAATTGTGGGCGGTCGAGATACCAGTTTAAAATATTTCTCCATTTTATATGTAGTCAGACACTTCCTTGAACCATACATTATGCCAGAGCATGCTTTTGAAAATCTTGATGATCTAACTGGCAGAGGATCCACAGTACATTATTTCTGTATCTTCAAACACCTATACTATTTCAACAAGCTAGAGGAGACAATTAGAATAAATATTTTACTAAAAATGTTCTAAACTAAGTAGCTGCCTCTGCACTAGTCTATTTATGGCTTGCTAATGAACATTAACATTGTGCTGAAGATATTCAACAGATGGGTCACAAGGAAGTTCTGTGCATAATTTACATTAGCATTCTTAAGTTGTTCACAGCAAAGCAGGGATTTCAGAAAATTCAAGGTTTTTGTAGTTTCTTTGTCACACAGGGGGAAATAGTCTTGCCAGTTCTCATGATTTTACTTCATTTCTCATGGTAATTGTTAGTCGTGAAAATAGCTGCTCCTAAAACTGAGAGGTGTGCAAGAATCTCATTTTGCAATTATAAGGAAATGGAGGAAGAGGAGTAAAAGGCAATTTTCTCTCCTTACTAATCAGAAGCAAACATCAAAGGCTCAAAAACTAGACAACATAATTATCAATACCTTGAAAATTTACTTTAAAAGTCTTTATTGCTAAAAGGATGTACAGATGCTGAAAACCTAAGAACATGTCATGCTTACAGTGAGGACAATGAAGATTTTAGAGGTCTGCAGTATTCGAAATAGCAGCCTCATGTCTTTAGGAAGCCTGAGCACATGGCAAGCATAGAAGACCACACGAAGTCTGTAATTATTGTCTTGTCTGGCAACTCTGACTAATTTTTTTTAATGGCCAGCTATCAGACATTGCTGGGGAAATATCCAGCACATGGGTATTTTGTGGATCTGACTGGAAAGAACAAAAAACCATGAAAGCAGAAAAATAATAAACCAACCACAACCTTAAGTCAAGAAGCCTCTAATTGGAACAGTGACTCACTGCAATTAGCAGCCTTTTCCTTAGATGCATTCATGGCCTACAGGCAAGAAGGCTGATTCCCTGTTTGCTGAATTTCCACACAGCATATACAGTATAAGGTTAAAGAAAAAACTTTCTCTAGATACCCACTACATTCCCTAAGCGTAGACAACCCTGATTTCTTCTTAAAATAGATTTCTGAAATAAATCAGATTAATTAGTCCCCAAAAGTGTGTGTTTCTCTCCTCTCACATCACCGTGACCCCAAGACAGGTGTCTGAGGAGGAAATGTAGTCACCAGCAGTAGACGAGACCATTCCTGCCCTGGGCATCAGGGGTCCGTTTACTGAAACATCCCTGTGCAGGCTACGGTACCCTGTTCCTTGGTGGTAAGGCTGCTTCTGGCACTTGAGTTAGCGCTGTTAAAGCCAGCATTCCTAACTATTTGTCCCGCCTTGATCTACACTGTCTGCATCATGGATTCTCTTGATCATTCCCTTCAGTAACAAAGTAGACAAAGAGCCTTGACCCGTCAGGAGCTGGTGTAATTCCGAAGCAGGATACAGCATCTAAATTCTAAAGGAATCAGGGACTGAGTGGTTTCTCATGCAGCTCTACACCTTGGAAAGTCAGGTCATTTTTAATGAGATTTCAGTGTTTTCAAATAGCTGATTCATATCAAACACATATCATTTCCATGTTTGTATTAGTCCTTTCAAAGACAATTGTGGAATAGGGCTGGAGGATAAGTTTCTTGCCATCTAAAATGGCTGTTGACACAGAATAACTCAAGAACATACTTTTGGCCTCTATTTTATAGCTTAAATCTGTGATTCATTTTGACAGTCCAAGTAATCTTTTTATGATCTTATTTTTTTTTTTTCCTTTATGTGACTGATCATCTTCTCACTTGTTTTTATCAAAAGTCCAAAAAGTATGTTCTTTCTTTGGTTTTGGCAGTTTGGCCACCTTCTCCAGTTGCCTGAGAAAAAAAGAAGAAAAAGCCTAACAGTACAAGGAACTGACAGATGGTTACAGTTTCCTGACAAATTATTTATTTGAATTCTCAAACACTCAGCTCTTACTTATGACTTTTTCACTTAAGTTTTAAGAGTCCATTTATCAACAAGAATGATCACATATTGACCATACCAGTACTCAAAAGCAAATGCATTCATTTGTTCACTACACAGCAATGAGTTAGTGACAAGTGAATTGGTTCAGACAAAACACCCAGATCAAGGCTTCAGTCCAGCATTTGAACTATTATAAAAAGCTTGTTTACATATTTTCTTTCTGCCTTTTTCTCAACCTTGCTTGTGGGCCCCCACTCAGTATCACATGCCCTCATGTGGATCTCTGATTTCTCCCTTTCAGAAAATTGATCTTAAAAAATCTTTGAAAATACGAAGTTGCTGTCCTTTATATTTACACATACCAAGAAAGATCAACTTTTATCAAACATATATAGATGATCAGAAATGATCAAGAGAGCGGAGCCCCTCTCCTGTGAGGCCAGGCTGGGAGAGTTGAGGTGGTTCAGCCTGGAGCAGAGAAGGCTCCAGGGAGACCTTGGAGCAGCTCCCAGTACCTAAAGTGGCCGACAAGAAAGCTGGGGAGGGACGTTTTACAGGGGCCTGCAGCGACAGGACAAGGGGGAATGGCTTTAACCTGAAAGAGAGGAGATTTGGATTGGATACTGGGAAGAAATTCTTTACTGTGAGGGCGGTGAGGCGCTGGCAGAGGCTGCCCGGAGCAGCTGTGGGTGCCCCATCCCTGGGGGTTCTCAAGGCCAGGCTGGACGGGGCTTGGAGCAACCTGAGCTGGTGAGGAGTGTCCCTGCCCATGGCAGGGTGGTGGAACTAGGTGATCTTTAAGGTCCCTTCCCACCCAAGCCATTCTATGATTGTATGAGATACGGTATTCTCAATAGGAAACTCTTTTGGAATGAAATTATTTTCCATTTATTGAGAAATTTTGCTACTTAGATTTGAGAAAAAAAAAGCTCTTGAATACTGGCTGAAAAGTTTGCAAACTTTTTTTTTTTTTTACAAAAAGAATTGGCTTTTCATACAAAAAGTAAGTTTTTACTCTTTAAAACAGTTTGAAATTTTCTGCTGCCTCCCATATCTCTCTGTTAAGTGGCATCTCTTCAGTACGCATAACAAGCAGTCCTAGCTGTCCCCCTCCTGGCCCTGGTACCCATAGTGAGTCAATATCTCAATCAATAGCTAAATGTTTTGATTAAAAATGGTAAAAGCTGAACCCTAAAGTAGCTACAGAGTAGTTTTTTCTTGTTGCTGATGCTGCAATTTAATGTAATCAAACCTCTCAGCTTCTTGGTGTGAATATTTCTTTTAGAAGTAAAATTGTATCATTACATGTCATCCCTCTCAAAAGGGACCATTTCTCTGTGTAATGCAATTTATGGGATATATAGTATGCATATATATGTACATATATATGTATATGCACATTTATCTGCACTGGTCTCTTAATTTTAAGTGAAATATAGTTTACCAGTAAAAATCCACTTTAAAAACATCACATAACAGAAGCACAGATTTGCCTGACTTCCATTACACTGAAGTTTTGCTTCTTCTTTTACATGTATTTCAGTGTATAATGTGAAAGTATATCCAAACTTATTCAGACTTTTAGCTTGTGTTTTATCTCATTAGACAGTGATTACACATACATAAAATTCTTATGCTACAAAAGTGAAAACTTTACCATCTTTCAATGGCAACATTTGGGACTCCGAGATGGAAGCAATCTCTTCTAAATGTGATACCAAATTAGTGAATTTGTGTGCATGTGTGTGAAGGAAAGAAAGATCTTCACTGACTCCACGACAGGCACTGTGGAATGGAGGCAACCTGGTGTGTAGACCATGTCACTGCATACTATTTGATTAATTCACAAAGCATGTTATTTGAAGCAGGCATGTGGGAAGTTCCAAGTTTCTTATTTGCTTGTCCTAGGCTACTGTCTCCCCTAGGATGTGAGCTATGGTCTTTTTTTCCCCTGAAGCCTCCGTGAAATCTGCAGTAGCATGAAACAGATGAAAGAGATCTTAGACTGAGGGGCAAAAAAAAGTGTTTCTCACTCAACTCTGAACACAGTATGCTCATTCTGAGTGTGAAGGTATACTAAAAATTAGGTTCTTCATAAGAAAATTTATCTCACACAATTATGGCCTTAGCAGTGAAAATGAAAGGCTTGTTACCAACACCCAGATCCTCTCAGCCTAGTAACAAGAATATCCTCTATTGATTCGAGTAACCGGCATTTCAGTGACACCGCACTCTGGTTGCAGAATCAATATTTAGAACATGATGAATGGGTGCAAAACTAAGAAAACACACCAATCAGCCCTGCATCTGAAGGCCTTCTCTAATGGAAAAAATAACTAAGTGATGTAAACAGAAAGGGCAAACCAAGTGACAACCTGCAAGACCACCCATCTGGGCTCAGCAGCTTGTGTCAGGGTTATCTGACTGCTTCCTTTGTGCCGGTTCACACAGTGACTATTGCTCTAAGTTTTGTTGACAGTGACTACAGATTAATTAGATCAGTGCTTTTTTAAAATGTAAACATTCCCAAGTTAGAAGACTTAGTTCTCAGTGAGTTTTCTAGAAAAAAAAAAAAACACGTGTCTTCATAAATTGCTTAACTGTTGCGTTTCTACAACACAACTTTCCTTTGGAGTTTTCAGTAGTAGAATACGTGTGAGAGCTTCTGAAGTTGTGCAATGACAGCTATTTACACTATATTTCCATAGTACACTTTTAGAAAATTACTTTTAAAGGAGTTTTACAGCTTTTTTCTGAGAATTGCAAAAGATGTCCAATGACAATTCAAAAAAGAAAATGAAGCATGTTACATGTAGCCACTGTAGAAGAGGAACATTACACAACAAGAGAAAATAAACATGTTAAAATATTGAATTGAACATGAAAAAATGTTAGTAATGCTCTTTATAATATATTGGGCTTTGAAATAGTATGATCAGAAGATTTTGATCATTTCTTTTTATTGTAAGCCATCAAAAATTCAACCATATGAGTCAGACTCTTCTTCACAATAAATGGTACTACACTCCACTAATAGCCCTCATGATTTCAATGGCCTACTTTTTGCAGAAAAAAAGGACTCTGCATGCATCACAAGCCCTAAATAATGCAAAGAGCGCTTGCATCTCCTGCTTTTAGATATTTGTTCTCTTCCCTAATTTCAAGTGCTGGTTGCCAGTTACTAATGCACACCTGAGCTTTCTATAGCAGATCTATCTGTTCCCAGCTAAACGCCTTGTTCCTCCCTTGAAACTGTTGAATTATTACCCTGACTTCTCTCCTCTGGAGTGCAAGCAAAGTGCTAGGGGAAAGTGACTGAAAGCTCCAACAACCTATTTAATTATTAAAAACCAGAATAATAGGGGGCTTGGGCCAGATAACTGCCCTTCTTTTTTCCACTTTGGGAAACTTTTTCCTGGTTTTACAAGCTCCCAGACTGTACTGTTACTGAGTATAGAGTGATGACCAATAAATAGTTTTACTGATCACTGGTTGAGGACTAAGCTGTACAATTATTCCTGCCTCTCCTGAGACAGCCACACAAGGGAAGGATCAGCAATACACTAGGAGCCAAAGTAACGCCCTTCTCCTTTTGAGAATGATATCCATCTCCGACAGCAAATATAAAAGCAGTTGAAACAAGATTTCATGGGCCTCAATTCCCACAGCTTTTTCTGGGCATCAGATTTGATCACCATTGTAAAACATTCTATGTGAGTAGCTTGGACATTGTAAAAAAAAAAGAAAAAAGAAAAAAAAAAAGAGAGAGAGAAAAAAAACATCCCAAACCCTTCAAACCCTTTAGTTCTGTGTAATTTAGAAAGTAGAATGAATCAGTTCTGTGGAAGACATTTTGATGTGAACCAGACAGCTTTTAAATCAGTTTTCCACTAAATAAAGAAAGGATCCTATTCCTCTTTGTTGAGCTATTGTACAAATCTTTTACCCTCATCTACCTATTGTGACTCCATTTTTTCTATTACTGGAAAAGAATAGTGGCTGCTATTTGAACCTGGTTTAAAACCTGAAATCATTGTAGGGCTACAGGAAGAAGAGAGCTGCTATATTACAAATTAGTTTCTGGTAATATGACACTGAAACAATTAAAATACTATTAAAATTTTTTTTCAAATCCAATATTTCTGTTTGGGTTTTTTCCCTTAATAGAAATTATGCTCTCCCAAAGCAATTTTGGAAGGGGAAAAAAGGCTGGAGATTCTTCACTGATCTTTGAATTGTTCTTTCTTTTCAGAGTACATAACACCACTGAAGTTTAAGCCCACAAACTCCATATGTGCTTTTATTCCTGGGCCAAACACACAGATAATTTTTTATTATTAACAACATGTATGCACAATGGATGGCTACCAGATAGTCAAGACTGATGTCACTGACAGATGTTTGCATAAAAATTCAACTAAGGTAACCTCACCAAATTAAACAAAATGTTAAAGTTTACAAGGCATCACAAGCCATAGGCATTTCAGAACATATTCCTGTTGTATGTATCTAAAGCTCACACATAACTCTGAGCATGTTCCCTGGTGCTGAATTGCATGCATTTAGTATCTCTGGAAACGGAGAATGTTCTGGAAAAGAAGCGGGAGGGAATAGAGGCTTTCATAGGACAGGCATAAGCAATTACAGAACAATTTCATTTAATTTGCTGCTGAACAAAGAACTTACAGATACTCCAGGCAAATGGGCTCAGCTCAAACAGCTCAGCTGTGTTTAATACTTTCCCAAGTGTTATGTAGGGTTTCTATCATGATGATACCAACCATTATCTTCCACTAACTATGTATTTTTTACATCAAGGTTATCTTTCACCTGGGCTAAGATTTGGATTTACTGAAACAGTAAACAAGAGGTTAAAGATAAAAGCTTTCCAGTCCTTAAATTAGTACTATTACCACTTCACATCCACTCGGGCATCAGAGATTTCTCTCTAAAGCTGCCAGTGTTATTCTGTTCTGCTGACCCTTAAGTAGCTGAAATTTGGGCTTACTCCAGTGTGTGGTTTAGGGGTTCCCCTCTCACTTGCAGAGCTTGCATGTCGTATTTTTTTGCTGTAGAACTCCCTTAGCAACCCACACTTCTCTCTTTGCCAGGCTTTCTCTTGTGGATTGTGGGGGTTTGAAAACGCATGATGTCCAAAAGCTTGGGGGTCAGAGCTGGCAAACTGTAGCTTATTGTTGGGAATTACTTTTTTCTGGAGCTCCAAAAGGAGAGAAGTTTGCCTTTTAAATTCCAGAAGTTCTGCTGAGTCTTGTAGGGAGAAGTGTAATATCTCTATATTTTGGAAAATATAAACATTTCTTTTCCTTTTCTCTTCATGTAAGCCAAGCGTTATTATCTGACAAGGTCTTTTAGGAAATGTCTTGAGGCAAAAGGAACGTTTTGCTGCTTTGAGCATTTTGCGAGGTACTATTATTATATGATTCTACCAGACAATTTAAATTCTGTCCTTAGTTAAAATAATATTTAGGCTACCTCTAGACACTTTGCAGGACTTTGAGAGTCCTACAAATATTCTTGCTAAGATGTCATCCTTCAAGTGCAGTGAACCAACATTATAGTTGCCATAGAAAGAACTGACTGTCTAGGATGTTCCTAATGCTTGGCAGTATCTGTTTTTACACACTTGAATACATACCTAAATCTACACAACAAGGTCTTTTCATATTCTCTATCTTACTAGATACCCATGTGTTTCCAAGTTCTCCTGAAACTCTGGAGAAAGAGTAACAGACAGTTCTCTTGAGAAGTGATTAGCAGTCATCAGTATACCAGTAGCTAAGGTGATCTCTCAGCAAAAGCTTGAGTTTTATTAAAAAAGAAAACAAACTCTGACACAAAAGTCTGTGTCTATACTCCAAAACAACTTTTTAGAGTGCACAAAGGGTTTTACTGGCCCATTCCTCTGCGTAAACACAAAATAGAGCAGAAAAAATGGTGTACTCTAACTGGTATGGAGCTGGGATGCAGCTGGCACACAGCTAGGCATAGGAACTGGGAACTGCTCCAGCATCTGGTGATATTAAGCAGAATATAATCATGTCTGCTCTGCATTTTTACTGCTTAAGGAAATATAAAAATGGGTTTAAGGCTGTTACAGTTTTGAGATTATCAAGACCAAAAAAATTCTTTAAATTTATCACACTCCTGTATAACAGCAAAACATTTTTTCTCTACTTGTGTGTATCTAATGGCTCAGTAGCCGACATTCAGTGAAACAATATGCTATATACATCCATGCATCTCTAAATAGCTGAAGTCCCCGTGTGAGAACCATAGCAACCAACATCTGCAAAAGTGATCATACTTAGAAATGTTATAACTTAATACAGGCGATGTGGTCAAGAGGTTATTTAAGCCTTCCTTGCTATTCAGAGTTCTATTATTGTCTTTTGTAAGCAGTTCATAATAAGGAAGCCTGGTTTTCTGAAAGCCATCAAACAGTGACTTTTTAACCTGTTCTATGAATACTAGGACACAAAAAACAATAAAAGCTTCCTCCAAATATGAGCTAAACCATTCAGGTTAAATCCTGGCACAACTGAAGCCAGTAGCAAAATTCCTGCTGACTTCTGTGTATATAGATCATACGCAAACCTCCATTTTTGAACATTTCTCAATATTCCTTGTATTTAGCCTTACAGCCTCCTGGTGAGGCAGCAAACTGTTGCAAATTTATAGATGGCAAAGCCAGTCATGAAGGTTAGGATTCATTTAACCAGTTCCACTTATTGAAAGTTAGGCATTTAGTCTAAATTGATCACTTAAGCTCCTCTAGTCAACAGAAAGAGATTTTTCCTTCTAGGGGAAATCTTGAATTAAAAAAAAAAAAAAAAAGAAGTGGGTGGAATCCTCAATCAAAACCCCACAAACAAAAAGAAAAAGTCTAGTTTAAGTAGGAAGAACCCACAAACAAAAAGAAAAAGTCTAGTTTAAGTAGGAAGAATATCCTGAAGGAAGCTCCTCTAGGATAGCACAGCTACCTTGGGAGGAGGTCACTTTCTTCCTGGAGTTGCCTGGTAATGAGAAGAGATCCAAATGACCAGTTTTCAGAAATTAAAGTCAGTTTTAAAATCTGAATCTGCAAAGCAACTTAGGGATCATTACAGGTACTGGGGCAAGGCTTAACTTCAGCTGACTCCATCTGCCAGCACAATGCTTCACTTCTGTTTGCCAACAGTGCGGCCTGTGGTTATGGCTTTGGTTAGAGGGCTGAGCTCTGTGCACAGCGCTCCTCAAGGTGGAGTGCAGAAGCCACCTGAGATCACCAACCAAGACATAAGAGATATTTAGAAAGAGACCTCCGGATCCCTACTCCTTCTAAGGAGGTTTATATTCTATGTTCCTGGTAAAGTTCATGATAACATTCAGCTAGAGGTCACAGTTTGGATTTGCCTCCTGGGGCTGGACTCCCAAGCTGTCAGTTCCTGAAAGCACAATGTAAGCACTTCTACACACTATCTCCCTCTCCAGAGCCCTCAGGGAGGAATCAGGAAACATGGGTTCAAAGCTCATCTCCTCATAAAAAGGATTCATTTCAAATCCACACCTCTCGCTCCCCCAGGGGAGAACTGGCTGTGAGCCGTTTCAGGTGGAAATGTTTACTTTGTTCCACTTAGAAAACGATTCATGATCCAGTGAGCAAGAGTGATCAGGACATTCACTGGGTAAAGTGGAGACAGGGACTTTGGTCCCTGCTCCCTGACTTATAGGTAGCCCAGCTCCAGAAGCAGAAATGAGAAAGAGAGTTTCCCCATCTCAGATACTAGCTTACTAAACTTTCCCTACAATACTGTTCCACATCTAAGGTACTGTTAGAGTTTCTGGAGTGGACCACAGCTCTGAGAGACACAAAATAAACAACTATATACCTTAGAAAATACCCTGAAATATGAAAAATATAATTTGCTTCCTTATAAAGTGTTTTCATGGAAAAATAATTTGCTGAATCTCTCTCCTCTGCCCATAAACCCTTCCAACAGTGTTAACACAATTTGGATGCTCCAACACAGACAGTAACAACTGTTTCTTCCTGGATTACGTGTGCTTGCTAACCACTGGCTGCAGGCAGATGTCTTCACCCCATCAACAAATCAGTGAAAATTAGCCTGGAGGTTTATTTTCCGAGGTGATTGATAACCACAAACACCTGTATTTAAACCAATTGACACCTTAGGAATTATGTGAGGTAATGAAGAGGCAACAAATCTCATCCTTGCTGCTGAGCTCCTTGACAATTTAATTCTGTTTGACTGTGTGATATTTAAGCACAAGAGTAGGGTGATCATGTGAAGAAGAGGGTCACCTTGTGTCAGTTTTTTTGTCTGTGAGGGATACACACCAAAGTTATGGCTTTCTTTTCACCTGTACAGGTATGGTAGCTTCCTAATATTACATTTCACTTGAAAAATAAGAAGGGAAAATCTAAACAATCACACATAACAGGTTATGTAGTCTTCTGTAAAAGTATACAGTGGCCAGGTGCAATTCATGGATGTGAATTCAGGGACATTTTTTTAATGGGGGCATATGGCATTTCAACTATTGATACAAATCTTAGAATGAGTGACCTATTACTCATGTCACATCTTTCAGTGAGTCATAAATTAGATTCCTATCTTCCTTTTTTTCTATCATATATACATGTTAGATATACAAAAGATAATGTAAAACATTTTTTTAAAAATATGACAATATTGACAGCCAGCTGACTTTGTTGTATTTCTGTTGTTTAATAGCAGGGAAAACGTAGCAGATAAACAATCTCTAACATAAAAGTATCTAACTCTTGCTTACAGGACAGTTTTGAAATGATGAAGCTTCTTTCAGTACAATTTAGTACTGAAACAGCATTAGGAATGCAAGGCCTATCAAATTTAATAATTGGAAAACCTATGTGTTATTATGATCCATGATTATCAGTGCAAAAGACAAATACATGACCATCATAATACAAAGACTAGGCACTAGGATACAGTACAAACAATAAGGTTATTTGTCACTGGAATAATTTTCCTAGGATTATGGTGAAGTTACCAGGACTTCAGATATAAGGTATGAAAAGCACAAAATATGTGCTTGGGTTGAACATAGTGAGCTTTTCAGGAGAATTAGTAGCTAAAATGATGTAGCATGTGCCACATGAAGTGTAGAAACACATGATCATAGCTCCTCTTTCTGCTCATAGATCCAGGAGCCACTGGACAACCATCCTTGACTTCTCTGAGATGCTGCTGCTGCCTTCACTATTTGGTGCAAATGGGTACATATTCTCTACTCTTTTTATTATTATAATTTGATGGGGTTTCTAATTTGATACCTTAATATGAAGAACTGGCCAGGGATTTTACCAAATTCATTGCCACGCAAACATTTAAGTAGACACTAAAGTAAGAAATAAAAAATCCACTGCCTGTTGCTACTGATTTGGTTTAGAGTTGACTCAATCACCCTTTGTATAATTCATTAAGTACATTAGAATACTAAGTCACTGTAATACTCTCCTGATTAGGATATTTTTTCAGTCTCTCCCTCCTTTATGTTTACAGTGTCTGGTATTCCAATCAGTGACATTTAAACATGACTAATTTCAACTTAGAGGTGCAATCAGTGATTTTGCACAAGCAATCACCCCAGTATGTTAAAGAGGCTGACTCTCTTTCAGGAAATCATTTTCTTCTCCAGCGTTTTCTGGGAAGCAATCTGGTTTGAAGGTAAGCAGTATTTTGAACAAGACCCAGTAGTCTTGGCCTCTGGTATTTAACTGGAGTGTTATAAAAACAGGTGCTAATATCAAGCACATTATGTACTCACTCCCCAGCAGTTGTTAAGGTGATAGATAAAGTGGCTGAAAGCACCTCTTGGCAGATGAAATTTCCTGAAATGTCCTTGTATTCCACACCAGCTGTGTAAAAGCAAGGTCAACAGCCATGCCCTGTGGGCTGAGAGGAGCGATTCAGTTATGAATTTTCTCAGCTACAAAGCTTGGAGGCCAAAGCAGGAATGTGAGGTAGCGGGTGAAATCCTAGCCCTGGCATAGTCCAAGGGAATGCTGCTAATAGCTTTAGGAAAGATCAGGCTTTCATTCAGTGTGTTTTAGTAGTTAAAGTCAGGTAAGGGATTCCCGAACAGATAGGAGCTAAGTGAACTGTTTTGTTGGTTATAGGGCAGAAGCATTTCCACTAAGAACCATTTGAAGCCTCACTGCTGGAAAACTGCTGTTTGCCTTTCTTCACAAGCTTATATATTTTCTAAACCACAAAAACGCATCAACCAAACCATGATTCCACTAAAAATTATCCTGATTTCACCCACAAGACAATAATGACTTCAAAATTTCTGCATGGTCCAATTTTAGCATTGGGCTTTGCTTTCTGCAGCTTGTGGGGGTGGGCAAGGGAGGGATCATGCTGAGAGCAAAGAGCACCCAGCAGCTCATGGGAGGATCATGGAGCAAACAAGCGCTCAGATTGCAAGGCCAGTGCCAGGCTGCCTCCCATTCCAGATGAAGGGTGATACAAGGTCACGCCTCTGACTCCAGGCTGTTGCTCCTGGTGCAGGCTGCACCGCGAGTAGGGAGCACCACACTGGTCCCTGCCCTCAGCCACTGGCTGCTCAGGGATGTGCAAAGGTGGCTAGATCAGTCCGGCTTTGTCCTACTGCAAATGTTAGCACAGAGTTGTCTCACCAGTTACACCATTATAAACCATGGCTGGAGCAGGGGTCTTGCATTTTTGTCAAACACAGCCCCCGCTGGTGGAGCTTGTTCAGCAGTGCAGCTTTTCTGCCCCTCCTTCTAGCTTTTGATCGATACTTGTGTCTAAAAAATGGAGCATGTACTTCAGAAGAGTTCCTCATATTCATAACATCAATTCAACTTACGTATATAAGAACCATAATGCTGTTTCAAGGGACACCTATGCTAAGCAAACTAATAAATGAAAGTGCAGCAGACTGGTCCTTTCCAGCACATGGTTGCCAAGGAGCTATTTCCTACAGCTGCCTCCTAGCCAGAGTATTCATTCAACATCTGAGCCATGACTGAAATTCTTTAACTATCTGAAGAATGAGAGGTGGGACAGAGACATTCAAAGCTAGAAGGTATTAACTTACAGGACTGGGGGATTGCTAGAATATTCAGGACACCAAAGCTATCTCACACGAGCTCTAAATAAGAGAGCTCACTGGAACTTTTACAGAGTCTATTTTTACTGAGCGGAAAGCTACAGTACTGCTCCATGGAAGAACAGAGATTCAAGCTGAGTGTTCAGGGCCCTGACCCTGTGGCTTGCTATCGTCAGAGGCTCTTCCATTACATGATCACATAACAAATCCGCACCCTTATTCCTGTTAAATAATTTGCAACTGTTTGAGAGCTGCTCCCCTCTGCAGCCGAGCCCCAGGGCAGCAGACCACAGGTGTGCACCCTCTGAGCAGCTGGAGCCAGTGCTGCACTGCTGGCTGCACCACCAGGGCACGCTCCTCAGTGCTGGGCAGCACGGGTCCTGCCTATGTAGTTGGACGCCTTGGTTTGAGGATGTTTAGGCAGGGGGTGTTATTATGGCCTGTGAAGCAGATGTGCATCTGAGACTAACAGATGATCAAATGGAGAAGTTAAGAAAGGGGTAAGAGATGAAACACTTGCAATATCGCTGGTGTTGATGTGGGCTCAGCGGGAGTCCCAGGTGTAACCGTTGTTTAAAGGACATTATGTGATTTGTGAGGGTCATCAAGAAAAACTATGTCTCAGTCTTTCTCTGTAGTTGCTTCTCACCTTTGCTGTTGTCTTTCCCTGCACTACCCCTGTATTTACAAAAGAATTTTGTAAATATCCTAGTCAGTTATAACATCTCTTTTCCACAGGGTTTTAAAGCATAAAGCCACTTAGTTTGTACGTTTATTTCTAAATAATCTAATAGAAAGTCTGAATAGCCACTGTAACATTTTTGGTGCACTCTCCCTCTTTTTCTTCCTTTTCCTCCTTTTTAACTTATTTCATAAATGAAAAGACAGAGCAGCCCATACTGAACCCTCATTCAGATTGAATAAATAACCAAAGAAACAAATAGGTGAATAGGTGAACAGGTAAATAGACAAAATCAAACTACCTGATAAACACCTCAGGAAAGCAAATGAGTTAAAATACCACTTCATTACACTAAACCTGAGTTTCAGAAGTCCTTTTCTGATGTTAATTTAAGGTCAATCAGTGCTTAATAGAGAGCTAACAGCAATAGTAGTAGTAGCAATGCATAACAAGAGCAAATTAGAAAGGAAGAAAAATATGACTTTGGTGTGGGGCCAATGGAAGAAAACTGGGCACTATAAGTAGATTGTCAGATTTTTCAGGTGGTATAAACTCTCCTGATTTCATGGGGTTTGGCTCCAACATTTTATTATCCCTGCTTTTGCCTTTGATTTACAACTGGATCTGCAGTAAACTTCATCTTATTTTTTCTCTGCCTCTGGTCCCTGAATATATCTAGCTGCTGAAACACAGCTAGTCCAGACAGAAGGTGTGTATACTTAAAACTTTACAATGCACAGAAAATTTCGAAAAGCAATTGCCTACAATAATGTTTTATAATATTTATAAGAGTCAATACCTCATGTTAAACATCAAACATCTTCTCCAGAAGTGACTGAGCTTTATTTTGGGGTGATTGGGGTTTTTTTTAATTTCTTTTTCTCTCTTTTTTTTTTTTTGATTAAACCTACTATATGATTAGAGTAGACATATCGTATCAAGGTATATTACAGGAAGAGTATTTAAAAAATACTTAAGTTGTAGGTCTGAGCACTCAGCCTCATACTGGGTAGCCTATCTTAAAGGACTGAGACTGAGACAGAAAAATGAATAAATGTGATTCCTTTTAATTTAAAGCTACCACCTTGCAAACTTAGAATCACAGGGTAACAATAGACTCTTAACTGAATTAATTTAAAAGACACATTTAAATATCTAACTTTGAGACTCAAACCAGGAACTTTCTTTTAGCTGAGTCAGCAGATTCAGCAGTAAACTATTCTCAGTTGGAAGTCAGCATCTGAAGACCTTACAGACCCATTAATCCACACCTACTAATTCACCAGACTGAAGAATATAATTCAGTAACTTCCAACTGACTCAGCAGTCCCCAGCAACTTGTGAGCTATTTGATTTTCATCCTTCATGAAGAAAGGAAAAAAAAAAAAAAGAAAAAAAAATGAAAGAAAGAAAAAGAAAGAAAAAATTATAAAACCATGAAGACATTTAGCTACAATGTCTGATTTCAAAGATGGCCACAATATCTAGGCTCTCTGCTTTCTCTCCTGGACTGTATTTAATTTAATAGAGCTGACATGTTTGAAGTATCAAGTGTACCCTGCACAAAATTTAATATCTAATTACAGAAAGTGACTGAAAGCCATAGTGAAGATGACACCAGCTGACAGTCATTGCAGCTTCTTGGATTTGACAAAACATTTTTTCATTGTTCAAGTACTAAATATACATCCAGAAAACCTGATGCTTCCTTCCCCTTTGGACTGGGCCGTAAATTAGTCTTGTCCTCCAATAGCTGTGCTTATGCAGTGTTTTGCAATTAATGTGTGTAAATAATAAGGTGTAAAAAAGCATCTCAGACATAAATCAAACATGTGCCACATGTGCCCTCTGGATCATGTGAGATTTTGCCCAGACTTGAAGAATCAGGAATGCCTCTTGCCAAACAATCTGCATTTTCAAGATAAGACCAACTACAAATGGCATAACTGGGTGCCACGGAGAGTATGATTTACCTTCACACGGGAATACTCTAGTATGTAACACATAATCTGTAACTTAGTCCCATTCAAGAAAATGCACAGCCATTTCAGAAGTCTTGTTGTAAATTACTGTTAGAATGTAAAGACAAATTCTGAGTCAGTAGAATATGGAGACATTCAGACCAAGTCTTTCAATTTTGACACTTGGCTATGAGGAAAGGACATGGGAAATTATGGCCAAACCTGCCTCTTTTGCCTTAGCAGTTGCGTTAGCCTCGTGCTGATTGCTCCTGAAAATCTTGTCTCCTTTAACATGCAGCTTTGTGGTAATTCCTTTTCATGGCATGGGACCATATACACATTTTACATGTCAATTAAAACCCAATTGTAGAGCTTGAGGGCAAATCTATCATCTTTTCACACTTTCCTTATTTCTAGTGATGGCATGGGGTGTTGTACATGGGTTGAAAAAAAATGGATTACAACATATAGGGTGGAAGTTTTAAACAACTATATTTTCACATGCCACTCGAAGAACAATAGTCGGGGGTGGGGGGTGGGCGGGGGGAGGGAACCAACAAAACCAAACCCACACAGAAAAACCTGCAATTAACTGAAAGGCTTTACACTTTGGCATTGTTTCTTCATCAGTGGAATTTGAACTAATACTTCAGCAGCTCAGAAAAATGCAGAATACTTTTAGCTTCAAACCCCACTGGATATCAGCAACATTGGTACTTTATGAAACAGCTAAGCAAGGAGAATCAAGTCCTGCTTGTGTTACCAGGAATGACTATTCAGATTTATGATTGATTAGTCAAGTATCAAGGGATCTGTATTTTAATAAGAACATCCATTGCAATAGCAATATAAATTCATACTTTTTCCCCATAGCTTAACTGTCCAAGAATGCAATGATCAGTCACAGAAGACCTAGGCATTATTTTTTTTTGAAAGGAGCAGTTTTCCAGCAAAAACATTTCTGAAAAGAGCTTAAAAATTTCAGAGGAACATGACATTTTTATAAACAATTGTTTTTGAGGAAGTCATCAGAATGCTTGCTTTATCTTGGTAAATAACCTTTAACATACAATCTGCCTTAAAATATTTTAATAAGTACAAAACAGAAATATTTCGGAACATTTTATTTGACATAAAGTTTCAAAGAGTTTGATATTCTGTAGCAATTCAGAATGAAAACAAATGTCAAAATGTCAGAATTTACCATGGGTTGGAAAATTGTTTGAAAGCCCACTCTTCGGACAAGTATTACAGTAAATTGTAACAATGAAAACTGACGTGCAGTTTGGGAATGCATCCTTCCACATAAACGAATGAGCAGCCTTTCAAAAGATGGGTTAGGACTTGGGAACCACTTAATAACGGAATTGAATGGAACAAGATTTCAATCATCCTTCCACTCCTTTGAAAAATCTTAACCACAAAGAACAAAGGAAGGAAGACTTTTGAGCAGGTTGCACCCTTAACTGTAACAGATTGCTGAATTTTTGGCCCTAGAATGATGAGAAAAAATTAACATTGTACGTCCTGATTCCACCTGATAAGTTGAACATCTTCAGTGACATTTAACCTTTATTCTTCTTTTAAGTAGTGGAAACATGCATTAGTAAACTTTGCAGTGTCACAGTGTTAGTCAGAAGAACATTATTCAGAGTTTCAGCTCAAAATCTTTGGACATGAATCCTGGCATTGGTACTCAGACAAAAAGGTGTTTTAGAGCAGCTGTAATTTTTTTTAAATATAAGTGAAAAACGAAAAACTTAGATTATAAGGGCTTTTTCCTCCATGCTCTTAATTTCTTCTTTTTGGCTCTTTTGGCTGGTTGGTTGGTTTGGTTTGGTTTTGTTCTTTGCCTACTTGTATTTTGACTTTGGTTAATTATTTTTTTTTTTAATCAAAATAGTATAGGGAGTTTGCTTAAAACTACAGACTTGCTCTGTCTGGCAGTCAGATGTAGCAGCATTTAGATAAATACGTTTTCTGGATCTTGAATATTGAAGTCTTGAATAGTTACAATGTGAATTCAATCCATAAGCCTCGGGATATAAATTGATCACCAGATGGGGTAAGGAAGAAATATCCCCTATGGTATAATACCACGTGCACTGAGTGGGTTTAACGCCTTCCTCTAAAGTATCCAGAATTGAGACAAGATGCTGGATGAGATGGATTATTGATCTATTCTGTTAAAACAGCTCCTTTGCTAGTATATTCCACCCTTAACCTGATGACTCCTTCCATGCAATGGGTTCCAGCCGCTCCAGCTTGGGTGTCTTACACAACACAACGAGCCACGAAAAGGAATCAGGGGGCTTCCCTGCTTAGTTCATGGCAAAGGGGAAGCTGTTCTTTTATACCAGTAGGAACTTTATTTGCAAAGCACCTAAGTCCTCCTACTAGTGTAACAGAAGCAGCAAGTGTTCAAGTCCTTCTGCAAATGCTTCCCTTGGTTTACAGTGTGCGTTAAATACGCTGTAAAGTTGGCAGGGGGATGGGGGATGGGGGGCGGGGTGTAAAGCAAAAATACAGGACAAAGTTAAAGAAAAAGCAGAAACAGAAAACTTTCAAATACTCAAGGATGAGCTCCAAATGGGTGTCATATGGACATCTAAGAAATCAGAAAGGAGATTTTCTCAAGCATCTAAAAATTCAAATCCCAAATTACAATTGTTAAAAAGTATGAGGACAAGGTTGATGGCATGGCCAATATTCCTTGTGGTAGTCTCGCTATTTAACTTTCCAACTGCTGTCTCTATACTCACATTTTCTCCCCTCTTAATCCCCTGGCATTCAATGCATTAGATACTGAATTATCCTAAGCATGTATTTTGCTCCCATTGCATTTAAAGGGAATTTTTTATTTTGCCTCCAATGGGATTACAGTTTGGAGGGACAATGAATTTGTGACTTTCTCCAGAGGATGGCAAAAGATTCAACTTCTGAAATCTCCAGCTGATTACACGGGTTGCCTATACATGTACACATACACATGCCTATGTGTTGTAAGGTTGGGGAAGGGAATCAGAGTAACTGAAGATATAATCAACCACATGAGGAAAGCTTTCTTACTCCAGCCTCAAAAATTTATCCTGTCCTGCAGAAGCAGTCTGAGATTACTCAGATCCCTCCCCTCTCTCCTAAGAACTCTGTGAAATGGGGGATAATTTCGTAAGTCTTATGTAAAATTTCATCATTGAACAAGAGCGGATCAGTATCAGACTTGAAGCTTAGTACTCTTATCAGTTTTAACCTGGGCTAGATTTGCTATTTCATTACCCCTAACCCTCAAGCAATGGCACACCTTTTTGACTATTTTCTTTGAATGCAAAGTCATCATGAAGACTGGTATCAGACACAGGTAAATTGTACTGCATGAACTGAGTTCATTGCCTCCTTTCTGTTTGATTTCTCCCAGTAGTCCCGACAGACAAATATGTTAGCATCTGCTGAGGAATGTGTGATAGCAGTTTTTCGCATTAAGTAGATGTAGCAAGCTCGCATCTTTTGTGGGTATCAAAGGAATGTGGATATTTAGAAGACTTACAAGAGATGACTATTTGATCAGATTGTCAAATTGACAACTGAGATTCTGAGGTTTGTCAGGAGCCAGCATCCTAAGCACGGATCTGTAAACCTAGGGACTTCATCCAAGCTTCTGATTGACTTGGCACTAATGGGTCCACTGATAAGAAGCAGGACTGCACCAATAGACACCTTATGTCAGGTGGATAGCAATCCAGCCCAAAGATACGCTGGAGCTCTGCAGCTGAGCATCCTTTACAACAGGAGGCATCGGGTGTCACGTTTTGCTGTTCTGTGCTGGAACAGTAACTAAGACATTGCTTCTGCTCTGACAGGTTGGTGCTTGAGCAATTTTGCATTTCCTGTTCACCAGCACATCCAGTTTTCAATGAACTAGGACATTGCTCTTTATTTCACTACAAATCTTATTAGCTGAGGAGAGGAAAAGTAAGAAAGAGAAGTCTACCCACCAATTTCCAATGAATTTGTTCAAGTAACAGTTGTGGGAAAGGTTTTCCAGATAAGACAGCTCCCCTAGTTTTTCAAGGAGACCTCATATTCCTATTCACATCATTTTTCGCTCTGAATCCCTAAACACAACAAATAATCATGCTTTAGTAAGCACCTTCTTGGCTTATTTGAAGAATCCTTCTGTGACGGCATTAAATCCTGACCTTTGACTTTTCCTGTCTGATGCCAAAATGATTATTTCTGCTGATTCTCAGTTTGACATCAGGGAGCAATTGGTTAAGCCTCTGATCCTTCACCTTGTTATCTGTCATTCTTATATATCTCTGTCATGTTTCTGTACTTCAGATTTATAAAGAAAGATTTCATATTCTAATAACTATAGAAAAACATGACTGAATTTCAACTAATGTTAGCTCACCCACAAAGTAAAAAACCCAACCAAACAATATTTGTGGGGTTTTTTTCTTGCTTTTTCTTTTCCCATGTGCCCACAGAAACTCTGATGAATGACAAGCAGACAGCTCAGTCCATAGAAACCAAACAGGCAGCTGCAGACAAATTTGAACCCTGCAGAGTTCAGGTCACCTCTGCAGAACAAATTCTGTTAATTATGATTATGCTATTGCTGATCACATCTAGATTCAGATAGAAAAAAAAACTGAACAAAGAAATTTTTTTGGATTAAAGCATGTTGCAGATTTATGCTGTCGCAGATAACAAAAAAAGAAAGGACATTAACAATTAAAACATTTTTTTAAATTAAAGCATTGGTTTCAAAGGAAAACTTTTGTTTTTCAAGTCAATAAGATATTTGATTTCAGATACATATATATTAATAAAAGTGAGGTGAATGTATATGTTAGGTGTACCTTGGAAATGAAACATTATTTTTGAAACAATTACTTTTACTTTGAAGGCAACATATCTTTTTCAATCTTCAGTACTTAAAATGCTGACAAACTTTCTTCTAAAACAAAGTTAAAAAACCCCAAAACAACCCAACGCACACTCAAAAACTCTAAGCTTCCTACAAGGGAAAAAAAGGTTTTGTACTTGATAAGTTTTAGACTTTCAGTGTTAGAGTTACCATTACTAGCAGCACGAGTAACATTACAAACAACTGGTAATTTTGGCTGCTAAAAAAAATGCAGATCGGTAGGAACATGGTTCCTATGTGGGCAAAATTCTGTGCTAGCCCCCACCCAAACAAAGAGGAGACCTAGATCAAGGACTCTGGCCCCCATAGCGGAGCAAATACAGTTTCTGCGGTCATGCTGCTAGACCTAATCAGCTTCTGTTCTCCTGATGCACCATTTGGGTCATCACGGAGCTCCACCAGCTCTAGCAACCCTATTACATGCTCCAGTGATGGGTGATCCATGCTCCAGTGATCTTACATACCAGTGAGATGGAAATCTCACATGAAAAGCTGATGTTAGGAATGCTTTGGCATTTGTGTGCAATGGAAGTTAATAAGCTGAAGAGCTCAAACACACATCAAAGTCAAGAAGCTAATGCCTAGCATCAGCGATAACAATGGCAGTGTTCTGGGTGGTTTGCATTTGTGGCGCTGTGTTCTAAGGCAGATCCATTGTGACAATTTCCTAAAGCATTCATTCAGAAGAGCATAGATTGTCGGGAATGTGATGTCTTAATTTAAACTGTTGGCTCAAATCACATTAGATGTCATCTGTTATTTAGTCGGAGCACTGAGTTAGTTTATGTCATTGCTTATTTCCTCCAAGTGCAGGTCACATCATTAGCTGAGATCAGTGCTGGAGCTCCATTTTACATTATCACTTTGTCTTCTTCAGAAAATGGATTAATTCCTTTGGTTTCATATCAGTGTTTTCTCCAGCATTACAGATGCTTCCAGAACCTGCCTTGCTCTATCTATTCTTTCAGGTAGGCAGACATTTTATTCCAAATTTGTATATGGTTACTGTGGTTAGTCCTACAGGCTACAAGAGTAACAATTTCCCTACCATCATGCCCATACTAACAGATATAAGTAGAATGTATTGTTTTTAATATTCCATCCAACCTGCCCTCCACAGGGCTGCCCAAGCACCATATTGCCATTAGCAGCAGCCAGGACATCTCTGCTGTGCCACTTGACTGGTCAGAGACCAAACCCCTTCTCTTACAAGTAGATGCTGGTGCTGGTTTCCCTATTTCTCTAGTCCATCTTTTATTACCTTATCTTCTTCAGCTGCCTGCTGCCCTTGACTTTCTCCATTCTGGACTGTACGTTGCCCTTTCTCATTTGGTTTAGCCATTTGTGGCTGGCCCTGGCCCTGGTGTTCTCTGGCACACAAACTGAATTTTGTTTCCAATGTACCAGTTCAGCACTTTGCGGATCCTACTTGCACGGTAGCTTCTGGCCAAAGTCTGTTCCCACTGAGGTCAGCTGGCAGCTAGCCACAGGCTTCAGTGGGAAGAGTATCAAACTGTTATTTTAAGTGCAAATTCAGTCCCAAATCTGCAATTTGAAGGATGACATTATTTCTCAGCCTCGCTCAGTTTGATCTGTTGATATTTTAGCCAGTTTAACATCTTAGATCATGTTCTTGGCATGTTGCTCTGAAGCTGCACACTCCCCCATCTTTTGTTACCATCACGATTATATTCTCCATGGGTTCTTACAGTGCTCTCATCACTGTTGTATCTGAGGCCCTTCCAATTATTCATTAAGTGACTAACATCTGTCACGTGTAATTCATTCCTGGTCTCCCAGGAGGAGCTCAGTGGAGACTTTTGCCATGGCTTCCTCTTCACCACATCAAACACAAGCCCTACCCATCAACTAAAAATTAGAGCTGGTAAGAACATTCTGTCTAAAAAATCCCTCTCCAGCCATAATGAATGTTTCCAAGGTCAAGACATTGCACTGTTCCCTGTGTAGGGGTATGTTTTTGCTCTGGGATGTATTCAGCTACAGATGTCTGGGCTACCTAACTCTGCAGGAGGGCATCTACATTCCAGATGTGGATCCTCATTCACATCATACCTACATTCACACCCGCATTAAGTGCCAAGATCATTTCACAAATGTAGCTTGAGGGGGTGTAGCGTAAAATACTCAAACAGACGTGCTGCAGGTACGGCTTGCCACACACTGTCAGGCAACATCCTAGTCCTCCCAAGTCCATGCACAGAAGTTTCTGTCCCCTCATGGTCTCCATACACCCCTCACTTCTGCCTATTGACACAGCACAGAGCTGGCTCTGCAAAGTGGAGGAGTCGCTTGTCCATGCAATGCCTCAAGTTGTATATTGCCCAAAGACTGGGAAGTGAAAGAAAGAAGTGAGAAATACCATGGTTTAAAACAGCAAACAATACAAAAAATCAGGGTACTAGTTAAATTAAGGAAAAATTGTAGCAAACTACACTAGCATGTTCTTACCTATCAGGAAAATATTCATTCACTAAAATTTACCTTAGACTCACTGAATACCCCAAAATACAATTGATTCCAATGGGGTGGGAAATATTCATGGTTAGGGCTACATGGTGGATTGGAATTGCTTCTCATGATACTGTTCACAACTTTTTATTCCTCAGAAGAAAAAAACCCAAAACTTCACAAAGGCTGGAAAACTTAAAATTGTATTAAAATAGCATTTTGGAAATGAAATCTCCAGGATCTTGTCTCAGAGGATGATTTCAAGCATTAGTCTGGACTGAGTGTGCATATGGTGCATTAATGTAGGATATGAAATATTCAGATATCCAAATTGTCTTTCCAGCTTTGTAGATATGCAAAATTAGCCTCTCACAAGCAATTTAAACCTAGGTCTCACCCCCACTTAGTGTCATTATCCATTAATGCATAAGACCACTACTCACAAAGAAAAAAGACTTAAACAGCTTCTTTCATTTCTCTTTCCACCCAAAATCACACTTTGTGAAACTAAAACTGAAATAGTTTGAAACTGAGTAACAGAGCTTTTCTGTCCTAATGAAACATCACAATTTAACAACAAAAAACTAACAAAAAGTGTTATCCATCTTTTTGGGAACAATTGGCACAACGACCTAACAGTTGGGGTTTTTTGGGGGGGTTGTGTGTGTGTGTTTGCATTTTTTTACCACCATATAAAAAGCGAAGACATGTGAAAGTAAAAACTATTCTTTCCAAACAGTTCTTCGTTTAACATGTGAATCCTGACTGTGGCAAATAAAATAATTTTGAATAATTTAGTCTGTGCAAGAGAACAGCAGACAGTGCATGATGCCATTTGTCCTGCTGGCACTCAGAGGTGCTATATTCGTCTAAAAGGAGATGGATAACAGTGCTAATGTAAAATATTCTGATCCCAGACAGTCACCAGGATTGATTTACCAGTAATAAGATTCTTTAAAAAAAAAACAACCCACAAACCAAACAAAAATCACTTGAAGTTGGAGCAGTGGTTTTGCAGGCCTCTCTTTTAGAAACTACGAGCTGAAATTCTCACCGATTCACTAAACAACATGTCATTAAGAAAACATCTGATTTTTGGAATGCCACAGGAAAATCTTGTCAACAACACTGGCAAGTGAAGTGGAATAGCTATGTTGGAAGTAAAATAGTCCGTTTTGTTTAGTATAAACCATACTGGACCCTCTGAAGGAAAACATTCTTTTCTTTAGAAGTCTTTATGTAAAATCTGGACAAGTTTAGGAGTGATATTTATATAAAACTTTCATATGTTTCTTTTCATTAAAACAGTTGTAACCTTTATCTGTCCCCACTGTTTATGCTTTTAATGGGTCCCCTGAATAAAGCACTCAGATATTATAAATAATCACTTCTGCAATTAGCCTTCCAACTTTCAGAGAAGTTATTGGATGAATCAGGAATGCAATATGACCAGTTAGGTTATTATGGAATTGTTAATGGGCAAATAAATTCTGAGGCAACATGGGAATGAAAGCCTCTCCTCTTTCAGAAATGGGCTTTATTTTTACTTTTTGCTAAAGTAAATTGTTTTAATGATTCATACCACAATAGTCAAATGTCTGCAGGAAAGTATTGCCTTTGAGGGTTATCTAAATAGTTATTCAACTTAGTATAAGTTCACAGTGGAAGATGGAATCTACATTAATAACATGAAATATGGAAACAAACCTATAAAAAAATTGTGAGTGAGATTAATTATCCTCAAATAAGAAGCTTTCCCTTGTTAGAAAAATCAGCCTGAAAAGCCATACACATATCAGTAAAGGAAAGATTTAGCTGTTTATAATGGCACTTCAATATAATGAACATTAAATTTGACTCCTTTTGGAAAGCAGAATTTTCCATTTCTCCTCTACTACCTTTCTGAATCTTGTTCTAGTATATCTAGTATATCCAGTAAATCCAGGGCACCTATGCATGTAAAACCCACCTTAATTAAAAATTATTTTTGTTGTTCTTCTAGTTCCTTTTTTTTTCTCGGTCTGTTTCTTAATATTTTCTTTTGCATTGTCAGTATAGCCACAGTGCTGACTTTTGGTAAAGATGCCAACAGAGAGGAAGATATTAAAAAAAAAAAAAAAAAAAGCCATTTTAAGCTTTATTTTTTAAATTTTTTTTATATTTAACTCGAAGGAGATTTTTTATTTTCATAGGAATTGCCATGCTAGAACAGATTAGCCACTCATCCTGACGTAACACTTTGTCTCCAGAAGTTGTGGTGCCTAAAGGAAATCAACAGAAATGCACTTCATTCTTCCATGCTGTCCTATAGGAAACAAACAACAAAAAGAACAAAAATCAGCATCTTTCCTTCAAGAGTAGTAGGAGTTAGTAAAATTGTTCTATATATTGGATAAATATGGGCCTAAATACTAAATTACTCAGTGTTACTGATGGGCATTTGAAGAGAGTGCATACTAAAGTCTTGTCTTTTTCTATTTATAATATATGTTGATACATGCTCATTCCAGACTTCCAGCTATATAAGCTGAGAAAATTGTACTGTTGACAGTCACATCTTTTACCAAGTAAGAACAGAAATTCTATGCCACAAATCCATATTCAAGGGTTATACACACCTAAATCTCTCTGTACCATATGCTTAGACTGAAATCTTGATCTAAGACAGTGACAGTTGGATATATCTTTGTTGGTCTTACCTTTGCAGAGGTTAAATGCACAAATGAAACCAGTCTGTGTGGATTTAACTAGATTTTTTAAATGATATGAACAGGGTGGCAAAATGCACTCACAGAAAATACAAGCATCTTTCCTCTGGTGACCCGGGTTTGATGTGATTCAGCACAGAAGCATAGAAAATGTTAAAGGTCTAGGTTATGTTTTTGAAAGAAGACTCCATAGAAAATATGCACACAAATTACTATAATGAAGCACAGTTGGCAAAAATGATAAGAATGATAAGAAAAAAAGAGTGAGCATATTTTAGTCTGAAATAGTCTTTCACTATCACATACCATCTGTTTCTACAAAGCATTGGAATGATGCTTAGCAGTGTTTTCCTAGCTGGAAATAAGAAAAAGGAAAGTATTTCTGTCAATTCCTCATGATCATGCTAGCAATTGTTTAATGCCATGGTTCTGAAAATTTTTCTTTGAAGTCAGACTCTTTGGAATTGCAGTTATTAATTTATCTCAAATAAACTGAATTCACAGTTTATGGCAAGATCTTAATGTAAATCAACAAATAATTCCATGGGATTCTTATTCTTCCACTCCAAAGCAAATGGAAATAAATATTCCATGTTCAATACTAATTCATTGCTTCTAGAAAAAAAAACCAGACACACACACACATGAAAAAGGTATTTCAGAGCAAGTTTCACTTTGATGGGCAAAGAACAGTTTGGGTTTTGTTTGCTTTTCATAATTTTCTTCCCCAACTCATCCCAGCCAACACAGAGGTTGTTTGATATTTAGACTTGATATTTAAAAACACTGAAACAATGAGACATGCCATGTTTAAAAAGTCTTCTGTAGAAGAAGTTGCAAAATTAAATGAGTGATTTAGCTACACTTTTTAAATGCTTGGTAGATAATACAGTTAACTGTAGGTTTAAGTTTAGCTGAAACTTGCCCTAGATATTTCAAATGCTGCTATAGAACAGCAGCTGCTTCATTTTAATCAATTATTTTCCGACGCAGAAGCTGCTTAGTGAGGAATAATGTCGTACGATGACTTACACCCCATTTCTTCAGTGCTGCTTACATCACCTCCTAACTAATCATGGAGAGGTCAGCAGATTTCAACAAGACAACTTGCTTAATAGAGTCCTACTGAGCACAGGTCAGACAGCAAACTGGGGTTCTAAAATTATGCAGTGAAAGTGTGTCTTCGGTCAAGTCACATGGAATAGATGTGCAGCTCCGGGGCTTTTTTTTTTTTTTTTCCCATTTTCAAACCAAATGAATTTATGACCATGCCTGCGTAGTGCATTATGTGTTAAATGAACGCATGAAGCAGCAATCTTTCGGCAGCACAAATAATTTTGTACTTTGCTGACACATACTGCGTGGAGGTTGAAGAGTGCTCTCTTTGCCAAGGCAAGGAGACAGGGACTGCAAGTCTATTATATCTCACTAGCTCTCTTAATCACTTCAAACAATTTGGAAGGAATTTTGAATAATAAAAGGACATGTCTCCAGCCCTTTATCCTCAACACACAGTTTAGGCAATTTTGGTTTGGAGTTTGGGAGATCACAAGTTGTGTAGGCTTATTAGGGAACCACAGGTAGCAGCGCTTGGCCGTTCTCAGCAGATCTGTGCCGCTTGTGAATGAATAATATTCACTGGCACCTCATGAGTGTGTTCAGCAGGAGAAAGTTGTCAAGTGACTAAACTTTCAATAGTATTTTGGCCAGGCAGAGTGCATAAATTTATACTGATAGCAGCCAATAGAATTAAAGCTGGAGATCGGCTTATCGAAGACTCCCCAGGGTGCCCAAACACCTTATTAAAATTTGGGAGTTTAGGTTATTTACAAGGTTGGAAAACTGGTTGAGAAGAGGGACAGAGGGCTAATGGTTGTGGAAGGAGATCCATTTATGGGGCTAACTTTCAGATAACTTATGAATCGCCACATGATCAGGAAACTTTCCCGCTTGCAGTTTGAGTGCTGGCTGTTTATTATATCACCTATACCCACAAGAGTGCAAAAGACTAGGTTTTTGGTGGTGACTTCATATTCTTGTCAGAGTCTTCAAATAACATTTTCTTTTCCAGATCATGTTATATACAGGCCTCTTGGAATTTGAAAATAGACCAACCTGCCTACAGAGAAATAACTTACCCTTTTTAGGGACATTCAAATTCGTTTAGCCTGTGACCAGCTTCCATGTAGTTGCCAAGTCATGGATTTAGCCTTTAGTGTGCCAGATTTCATAACTGTGATTCTTAAAACTCTGCGATACGCTCATTTCAAGGTTTAGCAAAGCTGTCTCTACCACACAGCTGTGATCTGAAGCACATGGGTCAGACCAATGCAGCACTGAAATGGGGCACAAATTCAAATAAGCTCTTAGGAAAATAAATAAAGGAGGATGTGAGTTTTGTGCATACCTTGGAAATTTCAAATAGATTAGACTGAGTTCACTGAAGCTAGAATTTAGTCAGTCTTCTAGAGGCATATCAGCCTGGCCTAAATTAACTACAAATGATTTAAGGGAATGACCAAGGGTTGGGATTGCACTCCATCACATTTCTGGTACTTTCAGATATATCATTTATGGTAAGCAAGTGGGAATGATGGCTGTTATCCTGCAATCAGTGAGCAGATGGATCCCATATTTCAATAGGAAGTAAAGCTACAAATGGCACAGGCAGATAATGATGGCTTTTGCCAATAGCCTTTGATAGATTATCTTTTCTAATAAAATAAGATCCTTGTGTATGGTCTATAAAACACCATTTCAGAAAATACTTTGAAAGTTTTTTTTATTTATTTTTTCTTTAAATGTTGTGCTCCTGCAACATTATCTACAAAGACATAGGGACAAATATGCAACATCTGTGTATCTTATTTCTTTTTTCCAATAGACACTCAGCACGTTCACAGATGTATTTTTCCCAAAATAATACAAACCAGAAAAGACATTACCATTTCCATTAGTTCATTATCAAGAGAAGAGAAAAATCGCTATTACTTTCACTTCAACATAAGATTTTTTATGCATTCTGCCATCTCTGAAACAAAGATGGTTAAGACACCCACTACAATATAGTCCCAGTCACTCAGATAGTTTAGAACTCACCTTGTCCTAATATGTTTTAGGATATGTCATTAAAAGTTATGCATACATCTCTCATTGTTCCAAAAGAGCTATGATCAAGCTTCCATATTTTGGATTTGTCTCTCCTATAGGGATCATATATCAAATCACTGGCAAAGGTGGCGTGGATGCTAAAATGTTGGTGACTTCTTCTAGACTAAGATTTCCTTAAATCTTCTCAACTTTCTAAAGACATGTATTGGTGTTAAAATGTTTCTTGAAGAGTTCCTGTTATTGTTATTATTTATATATATGCCTCAGCCAAAGTTCAGATTTGTGATTAAACGTGTGTATTATGCAAACAAAAAAGATTCATCTTTGAAAAAACACGGTGTATGACAAAACGTAATATAGTAGAAGACACACAGCAGTCTTCCACCTATACTTTCCAGGTCTTTGAGTTCCTGTCATTTCATTTAGCCAACTGGTTGCACATTGCATAAAACAAGCTTCCCATATTATGCCTGAAATTTTGGCAGTTTCTTGGTATTATGTTTTCCTCTTTCAAATAACTTTTATGCATAAATGTAATCCTACATTCTGTTATTAATAAAAAAGGTCTCCTTATAGTCTAAACAAAAGCAGAACATATAATGCAAACAACAAAAGCTGGAAAATAAAACCCAGAAGATTTAGTATCATGTATGGAGAAAAAGGACAAGAGCACTCACGATGAAAAAGGTTCTTTTAATAGGAACAGAATGGAATTGCATCAGTGCGTAAAATAGCATGTGCTTCCTACCACTTATATTCCAGAACGTTTTCATTTATCATAGAGGACTTTCATATGCTGCTTTAGTGACATCGAAAAGGACCAGCGAGAGAAGCTGAAGTATGCAGCAAGTGAATTGTGAATTCCTGAGATAAAGGCACCTCTACCAAATGGAGTTTAGATTGTATTAAGTGAAACAAAGTATTGTTACCCTCTTCACCATGTTTTAAATCCTATAGTCAGGAATGCGCTTTGAAGCATGCTTCACGTGAGAATATGCCATCCCCTCAGGAATGAGAAAGAAAAAATATAGCAGGAGATAAAAATACTTACCAGCTGGAAGGGAAAGAGACAAAGGAAACAACATACAGATTCAGAAGGGTTGATTGGTGCCTATTCATGTTCTTCTACAGTTAAAGGTGCAACATTCCTGTTTTGTGCAGCATACTTTACTCATAGTCCATTCTATCCAAAATGAGAATATAATTATGATTTTCTGACCTAGCAGCATAGTCCATTCTATCCAAAATGAGAATATAATTATGATTTTCTGACCTAGCAGCATATTCTCATTCTCTACTGCTGTTGTCTTCTGTGTAGGCAAGAGGTATGTCAGCAGAGACTCAGACTCTCTCCTTCTGAAACTGCCTTAACGCTGGGTAAAAAGATTCTCATGCGTTTGGTTTCTGTCCATAACTCCATCCAGGCAGAAAAATCTGAACATTCTGAAAACTGGAAAATGCTGTAATTTCTTCCCTGTTTAAAACCTCGGGTTTCAATCTAAATGAAGCAATCCTCTTTATCTTTATTTAGTGGCATCCTGCAGATGACACTGCAACATTCAACTGAAGTTTAAATACATTCAGAATTTTTCTTTGCAGTAAATGACAGATACAAGCAGAAAAAGGTGAATTCCGTAGCTAGGTTGCTAGCCACATTTAGAGTTCACTTATTTTTCTGCACTACAAATTTTAAATTTGTGATTTAAGGCTAAATCCTTAATAAGACCCACTGCTGCTCTGCATCACAGCTCCTGAGCTTTAGCTGCTTAGTCTCCAGAATTACAGGTTTTGGTTTGGATTTTATGACTGGACTGCCAAAACAAAGAAAAAGGTGTTGGAAAAGTGGAGGTGGGGGTGGGGGGGGTAGGGGGGCTGGGGGAATGGACCAGGGAGGGACACAGCTGATGGTTAGATTACCAGCAATGACTGGCAATTCTACTTGTTGCCTAGAAAAGCAGCTGGTAAGTTTTCTTGCACCATGCCATGTTGAGTTTGCTCTCAGTGCCCCACTGACTCACAGATCCACAAATGCTCATGTATGCTGCAGTCTCACAGCCTGTTTGGGTCACTTCCACCACCGCTGTTTCAGGCCCAGCAGATTTTCTGAGCACACGTCTCTAATACATGAGAGTCGCTGCCTTACACAGGTACACACAGGGAGAATCAGAACGATGGGCACAGAATGTGCAATTTTACGTTATCAAGGCCAGATCGGTCTCCCATGTAACTGGGAGCAGTGGTACCTTTTTCATATAATAGCCAGTAATAGATACACCTTCCTCTTTGGCATTAGCTGAAGTAGCTCTCACACAGCACAGCCCATGCATACCCTAGGTATACCATGCACACCCTACCTTCCCTACACTAAAAATGTGTTGGAAGACATAAATCAGAACACACTCTGAACATTGACTTGTATCCAATTAGGAGATGGGGAATTACAGTCTTTCATCCACTGAAGGAGAATTATCAGTGTTTCCTGGAACTTTCTTATTACTTATCTGGATACTTGCTGTTCAAAAAGCTTTGGCCCACTGCTGTCCTTTGGGAACAGAGCAAAGCTTACCTTAGCGGCTGACATCCAAGGGCTTTCCCTTAAGGGGAACAACAATTTTAGACTGGGACCTGAATTTACAGGTCTTCCCTGTAATGCAGCATTACCCAAAATGTATATTACTTCAATTCCATAACAAAGTTCTGTGTTCCCTTGAATAGTAAACCTTAATGACACTGACTCTCATGTGAGTATATTTCAAAAGCCTCCTAGGTGCCCAAGCTGTCAACTTCCAAAGCTAAAACAACAGTTTCAGTGCTGCACATGCCAACACCTGGGCTTGACTTGAAATCACTTAAAGTAATCCTAGCCACGGAGAGAAGCAAGTCTAGTACGTGTTAGCAGAGACAGTCCAAACACTGAGTGTCTGTGGATGTTTTCTTTGAAAGGGAAAAAAAACAACATCCAAGTTTTCCTGGGAGAAAGTCATGGAGCCCACCTACCTGTAAGAGAGAAGCAGAAAAGGAGCAGCTTGCTCTTTTACTGCTGACTTTCATTCCTACCCATGGAAATGTATCTAACACTGGCAGACATAACTGTAACGTAATGTAATTGTGACACTGGAAGACATAAAAAATGATAGCCGTTAGCACTTTTATTGTAAGGCAAAGAATCAAAGTTTGGCCCAAGATATCAACATGTGTAATTTCCTGTCTTAACAACACTTCACTTTCATCTAGCAATTCTTAAAAATGCCTGCTACCTTTTTTCTGTTATATATTCAGTTGCAAATTGTTATAAAGTATTTGAAGCAAAAGCAGGGAGGCAGCTAATGTGTATTAGCATTTCATAAATTGTCCTGTTTAAGCTGGTGTATATTTTTGCCTGATATTTGATAAACATTCCTGCAGAAATGTGCTTGGGAACTGCAGGCCCTGTCATTCTGCACCAGTATCTGGTTATTACTCTACATGGTAACTGCATGGCTGCAGAGGTGCTACATATACAAACCCCTACATATCCTCTACGCTGTGTTTTACTTTGCAGAAATATAAATTATTATGAACAGGCTGTTAGCTCCCAGTTGCTTGTTTTCACAGTACATGTGGACTCTGTGTGTGAACACATCCCAGAACACTTCCCACCATTTGAATCATGAAGGGCCGGATTTTACCTCATACCTCTTACTTTAAGCACAGACTTCCTCAGCTAACAGCCCTCCTGGATTCCAAGGGCCTGGAAAGAGGCACCACACACAGAAAAGAGCGGAGCAGAGGTTGCTCAGGTGGCCAATCAATTCTGGAAATGTTTCTGAGCAACTGCAGATGAGCTTGTGTGCTTCTTCCCTAGACTCATCACTAATTGTCTTGAAGTTTGACCCTGTTTAAATTCTAACAGAAAAAAATGACAGATTTCAACTTAATTAGCTTTTGTTTCTCTGAGTACACAGGAAACAGTGCTGCATTTAAGCTCTTACTGAGTAAGCAGTGGCAGGAAGAAACTGAAGGATTTTTCTTTTTCTTTTTCTTTCTTTCTTTCTTTCTTTCTTTCTTTCTTTCTTTCTTTCTTTCTTCCTTTCTTCCTTTCCTTTCTTTCTTCCTTTCCTTTCTTTCTTTCTTTCTGTCTCTCTCTCTGTCTCTGACACCCATCTCTGCTAATGAACCTGGATAACCAGCCAGCCTGTGCAGATCACCTCTTCTGCAAGAGCTGAAAGCTCTTTACCAGCTGGATGCAGGACCAGTTCTGGAACACGCTGGCAGAAATCCCACTTACTTCAATGGGACCAAGATTGATCCTACATGAGACATTATCAAATGCAGCCACCTGTGGGGAGGGAGTGGGGGAACACAGCAGCTGTTTAGCAGTGCATGGTAACACAGAAACAAGAGTTCAGGCTCGGAAATGAAGAATACCATATCCAATTGCAACTGCAGGTGGAATGTAGGTGAGCAGAAAGCAATTGCCGCAGTTGGGATTTGGCGTCAGCTTTCTGGCCGGCAGTATCCTGGGATCTTTCCCAGCAAAGGGTCAGAAGCATCATGGTCTAATGGACACAGCATGGGACTGGGAATCAAGAATCCTTGAGTGCACCAGTGCGGATGTCCTTGGAAATAGCATGCTGACCATTTGTTAACAAAATAGCCTCCTTGACCTTTAATAAATCCCCTGCAACACAGAGTTCTGAGCTGAAGGCTAGAGGAGGAGGTAAACCAGTCAGCCTATTTATTTTCCTGCTTAAAGATTTTTATTTGTTTCAATATTTTTTTCCAGAAATTTCCCTCTCCTCATAACTGTGGACAGAAGCAACAATACCTGATTTTAAAAAAAAATAAAATGAGCAACCCTTCCTTCTCCTCCGATTTCATCCTGAAAACACTCTGAAGGGCGGGAGACATCTGCAGTCCCTTAGAGCCAAAGGTGCTCCTGAAGCAGTCCAGGATGGATGGGCCATTAATTTGGCTTGAGGGTAATTGTAAAACACAATGTCAGTGCAGTCTTTAAGGACAATGGTAGTTGCTAATCATCTAGAAATGCACGCATTAAAAAGCTATCATTGAATTTAAATGAATAAGCATAGAGCTGCCTATTGTGTATTGCTTTGCATGTATTAATCTAAATCACTGTGAGGCCCGTGGCTTCTCTAAGCTGTGACTGTAAACTCACTCTGTTGGTGTTAGGCACGTCCTCAGTGGAGGGGTGAAGCTCAGATAGTCCTTACTCAGCTAAGACTTCCGAAATAAGACACTTTAGATTACTGAACCTTGCATTAATATCCCTGCCATTTTGGTAACGTGCTGCAGCCTTGGTTTCTCTGAAACCTCATATTTTATTCTGTAGTTGGACATGGTTTTAAAAAAGAAGCATAACCTCAGAATTTTCTGTATATTATAATACAAATTAAATATGCATTTGTTTGTTACCTTTGCATATAAGATCAAAATATTGCTGTAAACCAGCAGGCATGGCAAATGCATAGCTTATACTTCAGTTATATCAGTTCAAAGAGCTGCACCATTTACAAATAGATACTCTTCTCAAAATGTTTCAGCCTTATTACTCTATAAATATTTATACTACAGACTGAAAAATCAACCTCACTTGCAAAGTTGACCCAAGTACCACTCATGCCTTGCAACTTAAAAAAGAAGGTATACGGCATGCAGTTCCTGTACTGAGCTCCTGAAGGAGTGATGAATTTCATCTTAGGACAAAATGTAGTCTTTACTGCTCAAATGTGAGGTATTAATCATAATCCTTGCAGTCATTCTGTTTAGTGTGACTTTTCAGTTTGGAATTTGGAATTTTGAAATTATAGGCTCCTGTATATCCTGAGACATCCCGAGATAGTCACTGGGGGAGAGGAGGATTGAGATGCATGCATCACCAAAAATCAAAAAGTTACGTAAATGTTTAGAGATAATCTATTTTCATTTGTATATTTTAGATTCATATGCTTTGCATCCAGCTTTTACAGCCAAGATATGTTCGCAAGCAGTCTTAAAATGTGATTATTACAATACATTTCTACAGAAAACATCCTTGAATGAAGTCACATAAAGTCTCCAAAAGAGGACATGAACAACCTCCAATGCTGCTTTTTCTTTGTCTTTTTTGAAAACACATGGGAATATAAAGTATTTTCCACTGCCACTTACAGCTTTCCCATTTTTTCTGATATTTTTGCAAAGAGAGATCTAAAAGTGCAGATTTTAAAAGTATTTAAGAAAATAACATTTTCTTAGCAAAAAACATTTTTAATAAACATATTTTAAAATTAAAATTACAGCATTTTTAAAAATAAAGCATTTCAAAATATAGAAATAAATTTAGATAGTGGAAACCTGTGGAATTCTGTTCACATATTTTTATTTCCGTATTTCTGGCAAGCATAGATATCAGACCTAATAACAGATTAGATTTTCTGGATCTGTTTATATTGACAGTATTTCAGAAATTTAAAAATATACCTTCTGTAAATCTACCCTCAACTTTAGCCTGGGCCAGAGAAATGGCACCAAGCCTTTATACTCTCAGCACAGTCATTTAAGCCACAAGACTTTGCCCCTTATAAATGTACTGTGTTGTTTCCATACCAAAATATCTGCCCAAGCCTTCTGTTCCTCTTTCTGCTTCATCATATGTTGCACCACTAGAAAGCATCTGGCTTTGGGCATGGTTCCTTGTAGCAGGAGAAATAACGCAAAAAAAACCTAAGTAGAACACAAAAAGCAAACCACACACATGAAACAAGAAAAAAATAAAAAACCAAACAAAAACAAAACATCAAAACAACACCACCACCCCCAAAAAACACCCAAGCCAAAACCAAAAATAATTCCACTCCACCCCAAAAACAAAACCAAAACCAGAAACCCGGCCAAAGCACTTACACACTGAAAGACAAAGGGAACAGAATATGCAACATCACCAAAGCTGAGATGTGTCTGGGCTCCTTACAAGTATCGCAACCATCTATGGCTGGGCAGATGATTGCATTGGTTTGTACTGTTTGAAACTATTAACCAGCAGTCTATATCAATCAAAAAAATCACCTGGAAATGGTCTTCTGGTGGTTGGGGTTTTTTTAACATCACATGGAAAATCTTATGCTTTAAAGCACAAAAGACTGATTTTAAATTTGAGAACTATCCACAGCAACCACATAAGCAAAAAAAAGAAAGGAGAGCTCTGAGTAACGGTCCCAAAATTTCCTTTCTAAATGAAAACCCCATCTAGTGTCCAATTTATCTCACAGTGTTTGGTTTGCACCTGCAACTGAATGCAAAAGCTAATGCATAGAAAAGTCATCATCTGACGGCAGACTGTGATACTATGACTTTGTAGGGAAGTTTATATGTTGAGGAAACACCAAATCCTGAGTGTTCCTCCATATAAAAGTGGGGTTACCTGGCAGACCAGAGCGTCTCAAAGGCAGGAGACAAGGGGCTTAACCGGTGGAAGAAAAGAACAAGCAAGTAAAACCCTAGTCTTGCTACAGCTGTCAGACCAGATGTTTCAGCCACACATTGGCAAGTGATAAACTTAAGAGCGCAATTTGTTATGTATCGTTACCAGACCAAAGAAGGAAAACAAGTACTGATGTTTCTGACAGATTTCAGGATAACGGCTATTTTGATACACAGAAATAAAATCTGCCTTGTAGAACTTATAATTAAACTCTTTTCCCCTGCCTTCTTTTTTGTTACTGTAATGAACTTACTTTACAAACCTCCGAATCTTGATTACAACTGCAAAGAATGTCACACTTCAGCTAATGACAGAAGCCTAGTTCAGGGTAATCATAGCAACGCCATAGTAAAATATTACAATAGAGACCATTTAAAGTTTATAAAATGTAACAGAATATATTAGAGAGACATGTGGGCTTAATTTTCCATTCATGCAGATGTAATTCTTTAGACCTCCGCGTATCATCTACAACTATGTGCAAGAAGAACCAGGCCAATACTCTCTACAGAACAACACATAACTTTGGGTGTTTGACTACCAGCCTATAAATAGACTATTGTCTCCTTAGGCCACAATTGAGTTGCAGAAGGATTTTAATCTCTGCTGTCAGTGGAAGCTGAGCTGCACCTTCATTCTTGAAATCACATTCGTTTTTTGCAAATTAACCTGTTACAAAATGAAGAGAAAATAAGACATTTGTATGTGCAATCCTATACACATATGCTCATATGACAAAACATTAGTAAACTCATTTTCCATTAGTCGTTATTAAATCTTGAGACAGACATTATTATGAGACATGGGCTTATTACATGAATAATGAGTAATAATAACAAATAATTATTCATTATCTGAATTGTTAAATGCAGATCAATATCCATAAAGGTTAGACTAAAAGGTTCACAGCACTTGAACTGTAGGGATCTTCTGATTTCAAAAGCACATGAACCAGAGGAAATCTGTTGCATTCAGCCTAATTACTTTGTTATGAGTGACATAAGAACCAGGTCCAAAATCTATGCATGAACTAGAAGGTATTCAGGCTCTTAGATACCTCAAGCAATGTAAGTTTAATGGCTTGGAGAGGAGAGTATTTGCTTATGGCTTGAACACGCATTCACACCTGTTGTTGGAACAGTTTCCAGTAATGGAACTAGTTTATCAGAATAAGTGTTAATACTTTATTCCTTTTTCTGCTAATCCCATTTTCTGTTTTATTTTAACTGACTGCAAGATCGCTACAAAATTTAGGGCTCTGTTGGGTTTTAAAGCTTATGTCAGTTTTCAGCATTTTTATAACTACAGCTCACATTGTGCTGGTGATTCTAAGAATCTGTTTGAAGCCACTTCAGCACAGCCCAACACTGACCTTTTGTTGAAGCAGGGTCAATGGAAAGGTTTTGTTGAATGAAAAGATAATGTATTAATAATTGGACTCCTGGTTGAATGCATATGTAAATAAATATCTATGTTGTATCATATGCGCTAAGGGATCTGTTAAAAACCTACAGTTATTAAGGCGGAGGCAGCTTTTTTCCACTCTGGACAAACCTTTGTTCAACTTCACTTTTATGGAGCTCTTGAAGGAGGCAAGGCTCAGTTTCATTTTAACTATGGGCCTGTTGTGGCTCATAGTACAGATCACAGCAGCCCAGCTGACCCCCAAATCATTGATTTGAAATCTAAGCAGTCCTAAGAGTTGAGCCTTTAAATTATACAGAAGATGAAATATTCTGAAAAGAGGGGGATCCCCTCCTGTTAAGATTTCTGGGCTAGCTCATCCCCTGAAGCCTCTCTGGGACTGCAGGTTGCAAAGAGAGACCCACCGCTCCTCCTGCACCTCCTCCTGGGTCTGCACTGTTGAGTCCTGCCTAACAAAACCCTATCTTACCTCCTGGAGTGATCCCTGATCTGTCTCTCTCATTCCATGATCTCCAAGGTCCTCCAGGCTCTGGTTTGCATGTGGATCTGCTGTGCATGAGCAGCTGTGCCAGCCCTGCCACCTACAGCGTACATCTTACCCAGTGTACCAAAACATTGACTTTTATCTATGCAACACCATTAAATATGCTCCCTGGGGTGGCATGAACCCAATACAGCACACTGGTTTGGGGCATATTGAATTTATTTCCCGTGATGGAAGAGGCCTTATATCTCACTTGGGGGTTTACACTACCACTGTACCCCAGACTGATGAGGTCATTTCTTTAAGAAGAATCTCATTGCAGCAACATTTGAAATAAAAGAAATGAAAGTTGTTTTAAGAGTAATAACATTTTAATTCAACCATTTAAATCTAATGCTCCCAGCACTGAGACCCTTAGTCATCCCAGACTTCTACTAAAGTCAGTTGGGGGGGTTCATTTGTAGAATGCATAACCCCAATTATATCTAAGCATAAATCAGATTATTTCATTTTCATGGAAGAGAAAAACCATGGGTTTGCTTTTTTATGAATTAGGCAAACATGTGATGAGAGTCATCTGAAATGCAATAATTAAAATACTGCGTCACCACTGGGTAGAAGAGTAGGTCCTTTGTCAGTGTATGCGAATGCAGACCACTGTTATTCCATAGACTTGGTGTCGTTCCACTCATTTACTTATGTCCAAGTCCGAGAAATGGGACTTTGTGGACTGATAAAATTCCAATAAGGAATAATTGGGCAGGTTCTGTATGGTGACAGCACAACCTTCCAGCCAAGAATATTGAGTATCCCTGTCTTAGGGTGCTTTATATGTAGTAGTTTATTACCCCCCCATTCCTCCTTTAAGTAGTCTTAATTGGCCTTAAAATCAGGGTACCCAACATGACGAGCCTCTTGTGAAATGCCTGGCCAATGTTATTTTGCAGCAAAAATGGCAAAAAGTTCTCTGTGTGTTCTCAAAGTACTGTATGACTGGTTAGTATCTTCAGCGTCAGTCTCTCTGCTGATTAAAGGTCCTGTGCTGAGAAATTCCCTCCTCCCCACAGCCATATTTTATAATATTTAGCACTCAGTGCTTTACACTATCAAAGCATTGTAGGCATGCTATCTAACATCTCCTAATTAACTCATACATCTCCTATTAAAAAAGCACCTAAAATTAATGACATATGGCATCGCTGGCTTTTATACAACACATGCAACAACTCAGCCTTGGGGTTTTACAAGAAACGTGGGTAAGCTGAGATTCCTTGCTGAAATCTGACAAACACTTCACTATATCTGACTTTCAGCAGAGAGGAAATGAACAACGATGCAAATTGGATCTACACAACTATAGATCAGGAACTGAATGCGCACACAAACACCAGCATGGGCAAGGGCGAATCTGCAACTTTCAGAGCCAATGTTTTCGGTTCCTTAATGAGGTGCACACCAATTACATGGGTTTCCCACAGACTTTGCTCTCAAGATCTGTAGAATGCATGAGAAACAAGCAAAGTCTGTCGTTTTGGTATCCGTCAAAGCTCTCTTCCATGTGAGGAAGTGGCTAATTTGTCATTTCACACTCAAAAAGGCGTGAAAGGCAAAACGGAGGGAGGTTAGCTGGAAGAGAGGAAAGGGGGGGCGGTGACTCATGAGAAGAGACAGTAGGCCTGATTTTGAGCCTGTGTTTGTTGCTGCATATCAGGAATAAAATCAACGAAATCACATGCATGTAAAATAGACAGGAGTGAAGTCAGTGTTTCTTGCTTATATGGAAAAATTTACACTATTAAAACACAATATGAACCAAGGAACACTTTACAAATGAAAATTATGGTATATAGCAAATTTCAAACTTAAAAGTTTTATTTACACATGGACATCTTTTGTTTTATTTAATTATAATAAAAGTATTAATTCCAACGATGCAAATTTTCAACTTAAAAATACATAAGACCTTTGGGAGAAAATCCCAAAGAATACACACATCTGAGGAATGTCAGCTCTGTGTCAAGAGCACTGGTCTCAGCCACTAAATATTTTCCCTCATCGTCTTTTTTTTTTTTAGCTTTATTATTGTCTTTTATCTTTCTTTTCCTCTGCATAAAGCTAGCAAAGAGCCAGAGAAACAGTCAGAGTCAAACCTTCGGAGAGTCAGGAGAGGTGCAGGCAGGAATCCCATTATTTGTTAATAGGATTTGTGCACATACCTCCCACTGACCACTTAGGAAATTTACTTCCAAGCATCTCGGTGGCAGTTTCAATTAGAGTCAACATTTCATTTCAGCAGATGGACTGCAAACTGGTGGCTAGTCAAACTCTAATGAGTAACGCTCGATAATTCCCCTCTTTTTTTTTTTTTTATAGGGAGAATGAATGCTGTTGCTAAGCCAATATTTAATTTGATTTTTTGCTGTGCCTGTCTGTGCTAGCAAACCCCACCCACGTGCCTGTATACAAGCCCAATGGGTAAATTAGCGGGTATTCTTGCAGATCTGTCACACATTTCTACCATGCTTCTTTTCAGAAAGATGCCAAAGAACTAGAAATACATCTGCCCTCCCCTGAAATGTAGCCACCTCTGGGGTGGAATGTGGCAGCAAATATTAACATGGGAACACGGACACCAAATCCTATGTGAAAATTATGCAGGAAGCACAGAACACAGCCCACGTAGCCTCAGGCTAGCCAGAAATTAGCTAAAAGTGTACGTTTTCTTTTTAATGAATTCATTTAAAATTATTGCCTGGTGTGTGGTACTCCAATAAGGAACATCTCATTTGGTATGGAATCCGCTTGTACAGTCTCATACAGATTATTAGTGATGGTGAGTTATCTGATCTCAATAAGAAGCAGTACTAATTCATAGGCAAGTTGCACAAAACTAGAACACAGTATTATTTTCTTTTTCTTTTTTCATGGAAAATGTCCTTTCTTTAAATAGCATTTGCAAACTATGTAGATAGTGGCCCGGCTGGCTCATGGTGCCTTCGGTTTCGCTTTTTTTTCATCTCCTGCACATGCTTCCATTTGGCACCACCTTTGTTCCGCTGCCGCCTCTTCTCCCGGTGCCACATCTGTTCACAGTATTCATCCAGGCTAAAGCTGGGGCTGCTGACGAGCTGGATATAGTCCTTGTACCTCAGCCGGGACTCCGTCAGCAAATCTCTCACCCGACCCTCATCATCCTCAGTTTTCTGAGTGCTTTCCATTTGTCCATTCTCAATGATGTTCAAATTCAGTTTCACAATGGTATGGACAAAAGTGTGCTCCTGGGCTTTGCAGAAATAGGCTCCCGCATCCCTTCTTTGCAAGCTGCGGATCAGCAGCCCATGCTCTGTTTTGATGACCCTTTCGTCAGCCTTCAGCTGTGGGGTTGGACAAAAAAGAACGCTATAGGTGAATTTCATCAGCAAAACCAGAATGCATGTCAGTCTACACTGAGGTGGAGAAAAGCCTCGGCTGGCACACGGCACGTCCCTTGTCCCCGGGTGCCAGCACACGGTGGGGCATGAGCAGCTGGGACCGATACCGGGAGATCCTTTCAGTGGCTGAGTTCTGCTCCTAACTATAGCATCTGCATCACTTACCATTCAGCATACAGCTGTAAAAGACACATGCTGTACAGCTGAAAGGACAGACAGTAACACTCGTCACACCCCGGTGCAATGAGTCAGACCGCATTCCCCAAGGAAGGGTAGCTACTCAGTGCCACAGATCCCACTCGTTTAACTGCTTTTCTTGAGGTATCGCTAATGCACCCGATATACCAGTATGCTTACACATATGTGGAGAGCTGAGGCCCTACTATTACACTTGAAAATAAATACTACTACTGATTTTTAAAGTGAAGTGCTGTGATTCTGATCTTTTTGACCGGGTTTTACAAAAGGAAGTTGATCCTGGCTTTGACTCTCTGAGAGGTGATTAAAAACACCCAATGCGGTTAGACAAATGCAACAAAGTACAATTCTTTTATTGCTAAGATCTGTGAAAAAGGATGTAGAGGGAAAAAAAAAACCATTAAAAAAAAAAAGCAAAGAAAAGAATGAGATTGCAAGTGAGAGCTGAAGTGTGTCAGCGTGGAACTGCAATTTCGTTTATGAATGGAAATATTTCAAAAAATACAGCACGATCTCACATGTTAAAAATAAGGTGCACCTTAGAGTAATAACACTGTCAGGTAAGTTACATATCTGGTGATCTGAAAATGATTTCCAAAATAACCCAAGAAAAAAAAAAAAAAAAAAAAAGCATAAAAGCATAAGCCCACCACTGGGAAGAAAATAAAAGAAAAGAAAAGAAAAGAAAAAAGAAAACCACAACAGGATGGGGTACTGGGCACCTAAGTATTTTTGCAGCTGGGAAGCATAGAAGGTAAGTGATTTGCCAAAGACCATATAAAGATTAGTAGCAGAGGTGGAAGCAGAAAGCAGAGCCCTAGGTCCCAGTGTCCAACACCAGCATTTCCTTTGAAAATGATCCTGGTCCAGCCCAAAGCTGTCACCTCCCAGGTGTGCTATGTTCTGCTGTCATGCAGAGGCTGTGGCACACCACGGCACAAGGGACCTGGAGCGCTGCTCACGCAGCCCCCAGCAAAGCCAGGGCCCTCAGCACAGCCTCAGCGCTGCTGGTGGCATTGCGATAACGTAGAAACACTTAAGCACAAGGCTGAGTAGTGGGTTTAAGAAGGGGGGGGAGTGGGGGCAGAAAGAACCAACACAGAATGTGGAAAATTTCCCAGAGTGCACATCTGACCCTCCAGCAAACTTCAGAGGATGAAGATCAGGGAGGCATAAAGATGACTAAATTAGATTTATTCACAGTGGGTAAGCTACACACTGTTTCTTTATGTAAAAAATCTGCACATGATTCCCTTTTCTACTCCATGGGAAAAAGTGTATACATACGTATGATTCTCCATCTGTTATGATTCTAACTCACTAGTACTTTATCATAATAGGGTCGCCTGGAGCAAAGAGATGGATGAGATGACCTCCCAGGGCTTTTAGCTTTACCCTTTCTAAGTTTCTATGATAATGACTTTGGAAGGGTTAAAAAATTTGAAAGACTATTTTGAGATCACCAGAAAAAGCAATACACATATATATAAATTACATGCAGAGAGAGAGATAGATGGCTTAATACTGTATCAGCTGTAGCAGCCTTCAGTGACACACAGATTGGATAGGTAGGTAGGTAGGTAAGTAGGTGGGTAGGTAGATGGATATATAGATGTGTGCGTGGATGGATATAAGCCTGTGTACTGCTATTCATCTGACTGCAGCAAAGACAAGAAAACAACCGCTACAAAAGCCTGGTCAGAACGTGCCTGGTTCTGCAGCCAAATATTTTTTTGGCTCCTCCCACTATTTGACGGTGTTGGGTCAACCCTGAGCTTTAGTTTCCTTGTTTGCAAACTGTATATAAGCATGCCTACTTGGCACCAGCAGGGTGAAATCATACTAATTTCAAGAAATTCCTGGAAAATTGATTGTCCTGACAACAGGTGCTACATAAGCACAAGCTACTTTTGATTTACTACACTGTGTTTAAACCAAAGAAATCATAGTCAAGCCACAAGCACATACACAGAAGATAGGAGGGAGACAGACTAGCAAAGACCACCTTTCCACCTCCAGACCTACAGCATAGGGCAGGAGTCCTCAATTTATCAGCTAGTGACACTTCATTCCAAGTAAATGTACCTTTCTTAGGCTAAAAAAAGGAGCATGAAATGCATATAGGAATCCACAAAGAGGTAGCTGTAGGCAGAAATATGTCTAGGGCAGATGTTTCCTTGTGCTGATGTACCCCAGAGAGAGAAGCAGGAGCAGGGGCCAGGTGGAAGCGCTGGGAGGCTTGGCTGTTGCAATATGGCAAGGAACCCCCCCCTTTCTTCTGCCCAGGCTTCATGTCAATGTGAAGACCCAAGTTTGAGCAAATTAGGGAAAAGAGTGGGAAGAAGCAGCTCATTGCCAGACATTTGGGTTTCATAAGGCACTATGCAAAGACCAAGTTCCCACATTGTCTGAGTGAAAACAGGATGGATCTCTTTGAGCTCAGGGCTTGATGCAATTGCAGCAGTAGCATCTGCCTATCGGTGGCCCTGCCAGTATTGTAGTCTAGAGCGTCTTGACAGCTGTGTACCTCCTACACTTGGAAGATCTCCAGCTGGCTGTTTCAGCTGGCTGGGCACCAGTCCAAAGAGCCCTCAGTAGTGCTTTGCCTATTTTCAGTGAAAGGAAGGCAGAATAATGGCAGATCTAGACTTGAAAAGATCACTGGACCCCCAAGTCCAGCACCCTGCTACTCATAACTATTTACCATTTGTTTAGCAGCCATCACTTTCTAGTCGTAAACGTGTTAACTGATGGAGTTGCCTCCCCATCTGCCTTGGGATACTGCAGAGAAAGCTAACAGCGTCTAAATTGGACACGTCCCTTAATCCCAGCCCATCATGATTCCTATTTTTAATGAAGCAGTGTTCTTACCGAATGTCCTGTGTTAACCTTGGGTATTGATTTACAGTGACTGTCACCTCCTCCTCCTCTGTGCCTTCATTGTTCATTCCTGTCTTATCCTCTGGCAGGATGAAATTATGGCTCTGATTTCACAAGTACTGAGCAGCACTTCATTACTGTCCCCCCCCCTCCCCTTCTCTGTTTGGTATCCTGTTTATGTTGTTTTACCCATAGGTTCAGAACTCTTCCTGTCTTTCCCCTCTACTTTTCCCCTCACAGGGCTCTGGAGTTTCATAAACACCTGGCATTTCATTACTTGGTAGTAGATCTTTAACCTTTCGCTTGAATGCTTAATGTGCTCTTTGGTTCCTGACCTATAGATGTAAAACATATTTTATTAAAATTTGAGGAGAGTGAAAGGACTAGTTAGATAAAAGACATAATTTTGTTTTGGACAACTGTGGATTCATTGTCATCGTCCGTCCCCCTCCTCCCCCATGTCATAATCAATAACTCTCCTAAAATATTTGTAAATAGTATTTGACAATTCAGAAGCACAAAGGCTTCATTCATAAAAGCTTGCTGACATGTGCTTAAATTTGAGCATACAATAAAACTTAAACATGAGAGACATAGTTTTGTTCAATAGGGAACAAATCATAAGCCACAAAAACAAAGCAATTGATTACTATTAACTTTCTTTTCCTAGTGGAGTGGGAGCAGATTTTTTACAATATTTTATCAACAGATTGTATCTTTTATCCTTCATGAGAAGCCCATAAGTTTGCCTACAGTTACATTACCTGAATTTTGCCACATGCCAGAGATACTGGTAATATTTGACAAAGGGAAAAAAGATCTCCATGCAAATCAAACACTCTGTTTTCACAACCTGAATTTAACAATGGAGGAAAAAATAGGCATTGCCAATAACGATGGCAAACATTTAAACAATCAGTAAGTTGGAAAGCAACCAAGGATTTGGAAGTGCTGTGACACCAGGTTAGGTCAATGCCTTTTGTCCTTTGCTAACGATGTGTTTAGATAGCTCCCTCTGTACAAATAATTCACATGTCAACTCTTTCACAGTTAAAACACTGCACCTGTCTGGGAGAAGAAAGTGGCTTCAAAGCCTGCCTTCCCTCATTAATCAACATGTGAAAAAAATGTTAGTGGTAAGCTGGTTAGGGTGCAACCCCTGAACAAATTGAGAAGGGGAGAAAAGAAAATGAGGAACATTTGCTGAGAATTCATCTTTCTCTATTGTTTTCTTCTTCATCCTCATCATTCGACTGGAAATAAAGATCACTCTGGGGTTTTTTGGCATTATTGTTACACATTACTTTGTTTCTCTTGTACTGTGAAAATAATCATTTAACTTCAACGCAGCTGTAGAATTAATTTCTCTCTCCCTTTTTTCTTTTATTTTTTTTTAAACATGTTTTTTTATTTATCAAGAAGCCACAGGAAAAATGAAGAACATGTTGCTGGTGCAATGTCATTATGGGAATGTATGATTCCTGTTATTTTCAAGGTGAAGCTAACTTCTTATTCTGAGACTAAATTTTAAACTCTCCCTCTCCCCTCCACCCCTCCCCCAGTATATCCAAATCAAAGGAGAAATGTCATGTGCTATATCTCAGTTCAGAGTTATTTCTTCTTTTTCCCCAGGAAACTGTCAAAAATATTAGTCTTATTTAAGAATCTTGAGGTATTGGGGGGGAGACCAATGGGTCATATAAAATAAAAGAGTGAAAGCATGAAAGCTATAAGTAGTCCCTAGCCTGCAGAATGAACCTCTTCTTATTTTTCCCACTCTCTTGATCTCTTTCTCATTGACCAAAGGATTCAAGCACTGAACTACTCTCACAGAAGGTACTGCTGGAAACTCAGTTCTTGGTGCATGTCCTCCCCCTTACTCAGCTCCCACCCAGCTCTTAGCTTTTGGGGCTGGCACTGAATCTGTGACCATTTTTTCACAAGATGCTGCTGACTAGATGTTTGTAACAAAGAAACTGGCCATGATGACACAACAATCCGCAGCCACAAAAAAAGAGAAGCTTATGTCTTGGATAAACTGAAAAACGTCTTTTCAGTCTGGCTAAAATGTGGAATGGAAACAAGACCTATTTGCTGTGGTGGGGGAGCTAGGTCACAGTCTTGTGCCTGGCAAGATGTCCTGTCCAAACTCGTGTACCTACCAAACCACCAGATGGTCATCAAGCTGGGTCTGTCAGAAAAACACAGCCCAGGGCTGTGGGCAGGAATATGGAAAGGGTGAGAACCACTGAAGAAAAAACTGAAATGTCCTCCTGCCTTTTAGTGGATTCATTTTCACCCCCAGGTCTGAACAGAGCAGGAAGGAGAGAGTTAAGAGTGATCTGCACCTATTCTGCCACTTCAGGTTGGTTCTGTCCCTGCAGGGGAGGTGGCAGTTTGGCAGACCTGGAGCCCCAGCAGACTGGGAGCAAAGTCAGCCTAAAGCAGGGGGGGGTAATACTTTTCAGAGGCACAGGGCACCAAAATTAATGGCATTGTGGGGAGCTATGCATTTGCTTCTGGCAGTCCTGGTGCCTATTATATACACAATATAATACATACGATTTTTTTTGAGAAATACATAAATATCTGTTTTAAGCTTCAGAAAACTTCAGCAGTTTAAGACATTATGAACGTATGACATCCCTGCTCTTCTTTCATGAACTGCAGCCACTGAAATGTTCTCCCTCATCTCAGTGACTAATCCTGTGTGAACAGGAACAAACATAATCAATTGCATGAGCAACACTAAACACAAAAGCACTAGATATTTGACTCCTGACCTTCAAACAGCCCCAAACTACAGGGAAACATACTCCCACTGGCAGCAAAATGACCTGGTGACAGCTCCTGTACCGCAGGAGATCCTGTCCCTCCCCACAGGTTGCTCTGCCTGGAAGTCACATTCTGAACCATGACCCTAAGGGTGAAATGTTAGGGATATCCTGCTGGGCCAAATGCTTCCCATCTAGTCTGGATTTCACCTTTTCCTTCCCTCTGGAAGCTGTAGTGCATGTCCAGGACAGTGCAAAGCCATCTATTTGTAAAACCAGGTTTAAAGACTTGCTGAGACATTGCAGTTCCAGCCCTGGAACTAAAAGTCTGTAACCTAAGTTCCAGGTGCATTGAGTCATTTGCAAAGCATGGTATCGTCATCACAATACGTTATACCGCTACGGCACCCACTAAAATCATGTACAATGTTATTTGAGAAACCTGCTGCAGGAAAGGAGAGAGAGCCAGCAGAAAATACAATTGTAATGGGAAAAGTTATGATAAGGCATTGGCTGAGCAAAGATCAGGTTATACATTAAATATGACCACACTGTCATATTCTGTCTCATATGGTAATTTTGTCAAACTGAAGTACTTTGAAAAGAAAGTCAATCATTCTGCCAATCTTTGGATTTTCTGGGAAGGCCTCCAATTAGGCTCTAATACTGATTAATTCATTTTCACTGATAAGTCAAATTAGAAAACGTTAAAATCTCGATTTCTGAATCCCCAAATTAACAAGGGATTAACATCTTAACCTGCAAATACCCTTATCCTATCTAATAAGAGGAGTGATTTTTCAACACCTCTACAGGCCCACTGATTTATTTAGGCAGCCATATATGAAATTAGGAATTTAACTTTAGGTACATGCACTTGAAACCATGACATTACTAGATTAATAACTTTATCTTAAAAATAACAAAAGAACCCCAAACTTTTTTTTCTTTTTCTTCTAAAACTTATGTCTCCTGATATGATGATTGGAGATCTGCAAGATGAGTTTGCTCAGAAGGAGTTCAAGTTCTTAGGATCCTGGAACCAACTTGGGCCAAAACACTAGAAATTCTGTTACTATAAGAATTTTCTGGCAGAAACCAAACAGAATTAATAGCTGTATCCTGTCTTTAAGTGATCTAATCCTGTAACCTTCAATGCATGCATATGCATTTATACAGGCATTTATATATTTATCTTCAAAGGCTGAAAAAAAAATACATAAACTAACAAAACCACCCTGAGGAGTTGTGGAACATGTGCTCCAACTTCTATTTTATCAAAGCTAGATCACAGAAACACTGCTATGGCTTTAGGGACGATATGTGGTAAAAAGCTATTTGCCTACTGTTAGCATTCATAATGCAGAAAATCTGTCTGCAGATTTCTCCTTCAAATTTTCTTCTAAATTTGCCTCAAAGGTTAATCTAGCCTTTTAGCAAAGCTTTGCTTTTCTCCTACAAACAGATGTCAGACTGTTTACACAGAGCAAGCCCAGTAAACATTTCTGTGGAAGGCTGCTAATGTGCAAAGATGTATGCTGTGTGCTTGCTGGAGCTTTAAATGCCATCACACATATGCACGCATTCCCTTACTCTCTCTTCTTGTGCACATCCTTGGCACGCTGGGCCATCCTGCAGTACTAGCCACCACCATGCCTGGGCACCTGGCATTTGGCCCGGAACAAGCAGCAGGGGCCAGGTCACTGCTACAAGGAACCTTTTGGAAATACAAAGCATGGCAAAAAAATAATATAGCTTTAACTTGGGCTATGTTAACTGCCCTAACTTTGTTCAAAAGTTGATTTGACCTGCAGTTTGTTCTATGATCAAGTAAGCTTGAGTTTGGCTTCCTGACTTTCAGCGGCCTATCTGAACCTGTGATTCATAAGAAAATCAACTGATTTTTTTATTTTTTTTTTTGGCCCACTAAATTGACACAGATAAAGCTCAATTTCAAAATTTCGATTTCAGCAGCCCTTCAAAAGAGGCTTTCACATCCTGGAAGTGTGACTTTTTATGATAAAGCAATTTTACATTCTTCACAGGAAGTGTGACTTTTTATGATAAAGCAATTTTACATTCTTCACAGGGAACTAGCTGCTTTAAGCAAAGTTTGTAGCTCTTTTTGAGATGCTCAGGCACATGCTATTTTTGCAATACATTATTTTTTTAAATGATTGAGTCTCCTCAAAACTTTCCATAACTTCCTCTTCAGAAAAAAAGAAGAAAAAACACCAAAAAAACTCCAACCCTAAAAACAATAAACCCCAAAACCTGTTAACTATCTGCTTAAATTTACTTTGAAATTAGTCTTAAACAAATGGTTAGAATTAAGCAAATACTTTACTTGTTTCCCTGATCAAATATGGACGTGCATTTACAAACTGCTGCCTTAGGGAAGTAAAGCCCTCTTCTCTACAGGGCAGTTAAAGGTAAATCAACTAAAGCACAAACAATGAATGCCTGTGTGTTAATTAGCAGCTCATCCTGGAGGTCATGTCTAAGCATGTGGAGGAAAAGAGGGTTATCAGGAGTAGTCAGCATGGATTCACCAAAGGGAAATCACGCCTGGTGATACTGTAACACCCTTATAGGTAAGCTCAGGCAGTGTGACTGAGATGAGTGGACTGTGAAATGGGTTGGAACCGGATGAGTGGCAATGCTCAGAGGGGTTGTGATCAAAAGCACAGAGTTTAGCTGGAGGCCTGTAGCTCGTGGAGTTCTCTCAGGGCCCAGTCCTGATCAATTTATCTATCACCGACCTGGATGAAGGGACAGTGTGCCCTCAGCAAGGTTGCTGATGACACCAGGCCCGGAGGAGCAGCTGATTCACCAGAGGCTGTGCTGCCCTTCAGCCAGACCTGGGCAGGTAGGAAAGTTGGGCGGAGAGGAACCTCATGAAGTTCAACCAAGGCAAGTGTAGGGTCCTGTCCCTGAGGACAAACTGCCCCACACACCAGCACAGGCTGGGGCTGAGCTGCTGGGGGGGCAGCTCTGTGGAGACAGACCTGGCAGTGCTGGTGGGCAGCAAGCTGCCCATGGGCCAGCAGTGTGTCCTCATGGCCAAGGGGCCAAAGGGACCCTGGGGTGCATTAGGAGGACTGTGGCCAGCAGGTCAAGGGAGAGGATCCTCCCCCTCTGCTCTGCCCTGGTGAGGCCCCATCTGGAGTGCTGGGCCCAGTGCTGGGCTCCCCAGTTCAGGAGAGACAAGGAGCTGCTGGAGAGGGGCCAGTGGAGGGCTACAAAGATGATGAGGGGGCTGGAGCATCTCCCTGGTGGGGAAAGGCTGAGAGAGCTGGGGCTGTTCAGCCTGGGGAAGAGAAGGATGGGAGGGGATCTTGTCAATCCATACGAATATCTTAAGGGCAAGTGCCAAGAAGACGGGGCCAGGCTCTTGCCAGTGGTGCCCAGTGACAGGACAAGGGGCAACGGGCACAAACTGCAACACAGGAAGGTCCATCTGAATATGAGGAAGAGCTTTTTTACCTTGAGAGTGGCAGAGCACTGGGACAGGCTGCCGAGAGAGGCTGTGGGGTCTCCTTCCCTGGAGATATTCAAAACCCACTTAACACAATCCTGTGCAACCTGCTCTGAGAGACACTGCTTTAGCTGGGGGTTGGACTAGATGATCTCCAGAGGTGCCTTCCAGCCCTGGCCATCCTGTGAATGCCTCTTTAAAGGCTGATAGACTTCTAGCTGGGTTTTTCACTTCATCCACCTGTGGCTTTTTCCTCAAGTATGGGCTCTAATGGAGGTTAGAGGCAGTAGGCATTTCAAACCATTAATCTCTTTCTTTTGGTGTTTACTGCACATTGTGGGAAGCACCATGTCTATAAATTAATCAGGTTTTTATTCCAAGCAGAGGAAAGAAGTTTTGCCAGTCCAAAGCATGAGAGAGAGAAGGGGAGTACAAGTACTGCAGTGTTGTAGTCAATATACAGCCGTGTGGTGTTTTTTGTCTTATCTGGTGGAAAATCAGAAGTGCATTGAACCCCTTTATTCTGGCTTCCCAGGCCAAGACACAACTGGGGTAGTAACTTTGGTACTACTGCCATGAGTCACATTGCTCACCCAGACGTGAGGTTCTCATGGGCACCTGCCCTGACCAGCCTTTAGAAAGAACCTGCACATATTCTGCACTCAGAAAGTCTCATAGGATGAATTACCATTGAGAGTGGAAGACTGGTTGGGTGTTTGATAATTCCTGTCATTTAAACTAATTTTTGTCTTGGATGAACATTTAACAAAAAAGCATATCTGACACCTGGGACCAGCTCCTTTGAAAGGGCAGGTCTTTTCCCGGCTCCTTCCCTGACGCCATGGTTGCCATCACAGCAGGACGTGGCCTCAGACACAAAATCAGCCATGTAAGGAAAAACTGTGAAAACTCCTGAGGTTTGAATCTCACTCAAACCCAGCCCTAATCAGTCCCAGTGCATTGACCATCTTGGCAAGTCGGAGGGTCCTTTTGCCACCACCTCACAGAGGAACCAACAGAAAATTGTGTAGGGGGTACGTGCGGACCCTGAGGCTTTGCCAGGGCTTCTCCACCAGTGAAGACCCTAAACCTGCCTTCTGCAAGAATGAAGGGCTATCACAAGTCTCACTGCTTCCTACTTCAGATGCAAGGTGCAGTTCTTTAACATGTCATCTCTACATCAGCACAGAGTGCCTTTTAAGAAAAATTCTCAGACTCCACTAACAAGAACAAAAAAAGCACACACAGAAAAACCCTCAAAAAATAAAAATCTTTTTTTACTGCACAGAGCATTCCTTCTCTGGGGAGAGATGGAGAGAAGCAGCAAGCCATACATGCAATTCTTAGCTACACTGCTTAACATGATAAGGGAATGCAATCAGACACTAAATGGAACAAAGATTTTATTAAAACAAAGGGGTTTGAAAATACTTTTACCTATAGGATAGTTGTTGTGTTAATTATTGGACAAAAGGGTGCTTTTTTGTTTAGTACTTTGATTTTTTACCATTAATTAAACCTTATTTACCTTTTCTTCTGGGTTTGTTTTTTTTTAATATGAAGGCATGTAAGTCAGAATAAATATTGAAACCTGCTTATGACACAGTGCAAATGGTTTCTCTCTTCCGCACTGCATGCCCCAAATGGTGATAGCAGAATGCTATGTGATACCTAAGGTGAGGCAAGAAAAAGTAGAACATTGACTAATCCAAATAACTCCTGCTTTTTAATGCTCAGGTGAATTCTCTATAAAGGAAACTTGACTTGATGACTATAACTTACCTCTTCTCGATGTTCTTCTCCAGAGCGCTGAATATACCACCTAATAGAGGCTTGCTGGGACTTAGGAATACATTCCAGAAAAGTCGAATTAAATTCAATGCCAAAAATCACCTTTTCATCAGCAGTTTCATGACTAATGCCTGGAAAGCAAACATGGTACAGGAGATTAACCCTGACCTGGTTTTTAAAGCAATGGGAAAATAGCCTGATTCAGAACAGATGCTGTAAGAGTGGGTGAATTATAAAAAAGCAAAAGGAAACTTAACTTTTAGCTTAAACTATAACTATGAGGATTTAGAGGCGGCTGCTAACCTTCCGTCAGTGCAACCGGTTTTTTAGGAGGTCAATAAAATCTATATCATGAGCTTGCTCCATTTTAAAGTTGAGGCTTTCACCTTTGAGGAATTTAAAATCTGATCTGTATTTTTCCTTTAAGTAATGCAACTGTAAACCTGAGCTAAAGTTGCTAAAGGTAGATTGTACCATCTGGTCTGTTCATCCCAAAAACTTTAAAGGAGTCACAGGACTAAAGTAAACTGAAGTTTACCTTCCTTCAGTATAATTTCAAATGCTCTGTGTACGTTTCAGACCAAATACTGAAGGAGCCATGAGCAGATGTGGGCTCCTTTCTTGGCCTTCTGTAAACCTGAGCAAGTAATTTACTAGCCTCTGCATCTCTGTTTCTCTTTCTAGTCTATCTTACCCGTCTCTTATCTGCCTTACTATGGCACTAAAGCTCTTTCTTATGCCCTGCCAATAACAGAAAGGAAGGTGAAAGCAGTGGTGTCTCCTAAATCAAAAGTTAGCTCAACAACAAAATTAATGCAATTTTTGATTGTTTTTTCAATATAATAAGTACCTATATGAGATCTATAGAAATTCAAGCTCTCCACATTAAATGCTTTTCTTTTATTTCACTGTGCCACTGAGATTTCAGCAGAGCCAAACAACTTCACGCAGCCAATGAAGTCTCTGGGAGGGAATCTCACACAGTGGAGCACTGAATTTAAATAGGTTTTCGGGCCATAATGTTATTAATTATCTCAAATGGTATAAATAAGCCAAGAGCCTGGAGTGGCACAGGTCAGCTTCATGGTTTTATGGCACAGTCATCTGGCACAGAAGTCAGGCCCAGCTGGATGAAATTTCTACTGGTGGTGCTACAACGGGGCAAAGGATTAATACCCATTTCTGTGCTAAGTCTTTTTACATTTATCTAGCAAAGCTAACTCTTCCAGTATCTCTTTCATTCTTCCAGAAAAATGTGACATTGTCAGCCTTTCTGCTAGGGTTCCTATAACCTTGAGCTTTGCACAGTCTCAGACACCCCTATTTGGAGAGCCACACTAAGCAGCAAGCAAGTAAATTCTGTCCCTTGGGAACGAACAGGAGTTTTGTCATTGACCTTAATGGAAACGAGATTTTACCCTGACTTTTTAACTATGTCTGCAAGCACACATGTACAGTGAGAGCCCTCTGTACTGTGCAACAGACTGAAGGCTTTGATCCTGTGGCAAGCAGCTCTGATTTCTGCACTGACTCATGCCGAGATCTGCAGCAGGCACCCAACACTGTCATGGCAAAAAAATAACCAGAGATCAATGGAAAGTGGTGGCTCATCCTGAATCAGACGTTCAGTGCAGCGATACAATCGACACTGTTTTGACTGGGCTGTTCGCTTTAATAAGCAGCTAGAAGAGCCCCAGACAAACCCAAGCATGGTTCTGAATGCTTTTCATTTATTTTACGCTGCCGCAGAGATTGCCGCGTAACCGCAGGATTTCATACTGACAGTGCTCGCTGGAAGAGAAGTGCTGCAGTTGCCAAAGGAGCGAGCCAGACCCTTTGGCATCTGAAAAGGGGGTGTGGGAAAGGACGGGGGGAGCCCACAGGGAGAGGGGGTAGGCTCTTGTTAATAACAGGAGTATTTAAGTAGCTGCAGGGAGGGGAAGGGGCTGGTTTGGCAGCTGGAGCTTGGGACTTGTGTCAAGTGTATGCAGTGGAAGGGGAGAAGATGGCATGTTCCCCGTTCACCCCTGCAGGTTTCTTTGCGGGACTATCTCCTCTGTTTCTGTATGAAACATCACACACATCCCATTAGCTACTTGTAGGGAAATGTGTGAGGTTTTTGCATCGGGGCACATCTCCCTCCCCTGGGTGAGTGCTGGGGAGGGGCACCCATAAGGGATGTGAGGGTGCTGGCCCATGCCGGCCATCCCTTAGCAGCCCCAGCTCTGCAACTTCAACTGCAGGAGGGGTAATGTATATGAAGTGTAGGAAAGGCAACTGCTTTAACAGTGCTATTCTGTCGAGCTCAGCAAGTTTTTTTCAGGCAGAGAACCTCACAGTAAACTGTTGTCCAAAGTAACAAGAGTAAGAAAGATGCAAAATACTCACTGTCTTCCACATCCCAGCACTGTGCAACAGGGTCTCCATATTTGACATCTTGCCTTCTGGCTCGCCTATAGGAAGAGCATGCAAACTTGTAACACTTTGGGCCTAATTGCTGGAATTCAACAACAAAATACAGAGGAGCTCAGCAGATGTGGACCCGCGTTGCTCCCACACTACTGCTGACAATTACGGTCTTAACTAAAACCAGCCTCACCCTCAAAGCAGCATGTGGCTGAGAGAGATTTGTACAATTGACATCAAGAGAAGGGCCTGTGATTTGGGAAAACCACTGGGAGGGAAAGAGAAAATTCAAGAGAAAAAAGATCTGCCCAAAATAAAAAGTGCGTAATATAGTGACAGAAAGGACGTCTAAACCTGCTTCAGGAGCATGAGGCACAGGCCTCCGGGTGGGGTGTACTGTCTTGGAAATACCTAAAAACATCCTTAATGTAGTAGGTCATAAAAAAAGATCTTGGGTTCAACAGAGATATTCAAAATTGAGCTCTGGATCAGCCCAAGGTAATACTGACTGGTAAACCCATCATCAAAATGAAGAGAGAAAAACATATGGTTTAGTTTAGTAACAAACAATTGAGAAATGTGATTATCTTTCATCTTTATGTACAGAAAAAATGCTTGAGACAATGGTCTGTGATGGTCTGCTCCCTTCCACAACTAACTTGCCTGCTAATTGCTGGGTATGTTACTTAAACTCACTGTGATTTATGTAATTTCGGTGTAATAGCATTAAAAAAAAAAGCAAATTCTTCCTCTGTGGGTGATTGCATTTATCTCCCAAGAGCTAATAAAAAAGAGTTTGTATTTTAGGTTTTTAATAGAAGGATTGGAGAGCCAGGGAGGAACGGTTTCCTCCCTCACAGCCACGCTGAAGGCAACAGGAGTGGGACTTGCTACGTGCAGAGCAATGCCGCAGCTGGGGGGGTCCCGAAGACGAGCTGTCTGTTGCTATATAAAAGCTGTAGACATGCTGGAAGCTCAGGCTGCTACGTAAAAGAAAAATATTAAAGTAACTGATCTACTGGAGGATTCCCGTGGCCAGTCACTCATCCTTTGTTTTGGAGCCACAGACTTTTGGCCTTCCCACCAAACTACGCATCTGTTAAAAAAACATGGACCATCAATCTCCCTGTCCCAGCCCACCTCAGGCTTCAGCAAGCCTCATGTGTCACTAACTTTGCAGTGAGCCTGAACACTTGCTTTTCTCCTTTCATTTATGCTTCTCTGAATTTAGTTTGCTTTGGCTTTGAGGAGAAATGCATAAAGTTCCTTGACACCATGACACGATATCCTATGAGTCATTAACTTCAATGGTTTGTCTAATTGCTCGGGTCCCAGCCCTGCAGCCCTAAGGTAGAAAGTCTTGTTTCACAGCCTGAGCTCAGACTGAAGCCTCACTGCAAGAATTACTGTCAGGAAGACCTCGTCCAAAGGGGAACAAAGAGGCTGTGAAAGACTCTGGGTCAAGGAGCGAGCTCAGAGCTCTGGCTAAATCAGCGAAGAACTCCGAGAGCTTAGGCACATTGCTGCTAGAGCCTGCAGCATGCTCTCCCTCCGTGCGTTTGTGCTGCTGTCCTAGCTGATGGGTACAGAAAGTTCAGATAAAGCTTCTTTTGCTGGTGGAAAAACGCTCCCGATGTGGTCAAAACAGAGTACTTCAATCTCTGTCTCCCTCTCATGGCCAGACCACAAATACAATTATTCATTTAGATCAAGGAATTAAAACTATTTTATTATTGACCACTCTGGGATACGAAGTTAAACTTCATTTTATAACTACAGTGGTGCCCTGTGCAAAAGTCAGAAGCTTGAGAGAGGCTCTTGCATCTCAAGGCAGAGTTAGCTACAACCTGGACCTCCATCTGAGCATCCCATGCCTTAATGCACTTGGCATAAAAAAGGAAAGTGCCGGACTTATGATGTTAGCTGCGGTAGCCGAGTTACTGTCACACGCACTTAAACAAAGCTATGTTGTCTTCACAGCCCTTCAAGCACAAATGTGAAACATGGCCAGAATATGATCAAATTTTAAGGCAAATGGCATGCCAAGTAAAAAGGCAACACATTCTGATTAGGAACCTCTAAAATTCTTGCAAGCAGCAAGATCTTTTACAGCACGCTGTGGTTTTTGTTTTTTTTTTTTTCTTCTTACCTTTTAGAAGTAGGGGTATATCTGGAACATGAGTTTCCATCCCAGGCACAGTATGGGTCTCTGGCAAGGCAGCAATCTGCACAAGCCTTCCCATACGTGTGACATCTGTGCAGAGAGAGCTGAACCAATCCATCCCTGGAACCAATGTACAATTGTTGCTGCAAATCAGGCAAAGCGAATTAATTAGGAGCGTTCTCCCAGTAGCCCATTTTAAAAGTTCCCTTCTCCAATGCCACACTTGCAGATTATCAGCCTTGTCCCAGATTCTACAAAATGAGGGAGAATTCCTCCCTTATGATAAAGTGTTTCTCAGGGCTTGGTGTAAACTGGCCAGTCCCCGTCCATCCCTGACAAAGCAGCGGAGAGGAAAGGGGATAGTCTTGGAAAGACACCAGCACTCAACACCCTTACACCTTTAGATCTATGCTGCAATAAAATATCAGAAGCAAACCATGGAAAGAATGGATGGATAAACACATTTAAAAACAAGGGTCTGGGATAGCCACGACATGAAGAATCTGGGAACTAAGGACGACCTTTTGCAAATAAAACTTCATCTTCTGCTTCTGATCCTTAGGTAGGATGTGATAATATTACTCCCCTCTCCCCAACATATGAGCAGATTGCCTGTTGAGACAAGGGTGGTCCAAATGCTTGCTGTTGAGCCGGAGCTGGCTCATGCAATGCTTCCAGCTGGCCTGCCACCTTTTTTCAGGGGAGATGGGACCCAGCTGTGCTGTGCGTGCCTGAACAGCAAAATACCTCCTCCTGCGTGAGGGAGGCACGTTGTGCCGGAGCTGCTCCGGCCACTTCTGCAGGGCAGGGAGGGATGGCTCCGCTGTCACACTGCCTCCCAAACAAGCATGTAGCCATCAGAGAGCTCGGAGCTGCCATAAAACAGTTTCCCATCAGGAGGTTCCCAACTGGGACTGGTCCCCGTGCTGCCAGGTTTGGACCACCCAGCTTTAGACTGCAATTTTAGAGGAGGGGGACTGGTTTTCAGTCTGTGTACACACAACTTTTAGCACAATGAGGCCCTGATGTCTCCTGGCTACTAATAAAAATCACAACAATAATAGTAATAATAACTTATTACTAGATTGTAAAGAGACAAGTATTTCTAGTGTCCGGAAAATAAATGTGCATTGACTTCATTCACAAATCCCATGACCATACAACTAAAGATTTGTTTCAATGAAGAATTACCAGCTTGGGTACACAAATTACTCTTTGTAAACCAATGTGAATTAGGCAGGCAAAAAGTTCAAACATATCTCCTCCTTCCAGATACATTTTAAGTCATCCCTAGAAACCTTGGCCAGTAACAGGCGTCACCTGAAAATAACAAGCTACGCGTTCAGCATACCATATAACCTGCAGTAAGTAAAGGAGCTTGTGATTACCTGCTTCTGAGAAATCTCCATGGTTGAGATAAATGAAGGATGCTGAAAAATGAATTAGTAAGGTGCATTAGTTTACATATTCCCTGTTCTTAATTAAAAATAGAACATACAAAAAGTAAATAAAATTACAGATTCATTTGCTTGGTTTAAACAAATATGAAATAGGAAAAGAAAAAAAACAACCAGAAAATCACTAAATTCATGCTTTCAAAAACAAAACAAAACAAACCAAACCTCGCATCAATTTTTGCTACTGCTTATGAGGCACTGGCTTTAATTGTCTGAGTTTGCTATTTACCCCATCCTGGGGACTGCCAATGAGCCCTCACATCAACTTCAGTTCTTATTAAGCACTATTTGAAAGGCTTAGATGGCATTTAAGGGATACACAGGCAGATCCTCTGCACCAGGATATATTTCACTGCTGTGAGAGACAGTGAAATTTTTGCCAGTGGCTGATGTTAGAACAGGACAAAGCTCAGCGTATTATCTATTGCCTAATAGAATATGTTTAATCTAAGCCTATTGTTTAATGTTAATGCAGTTTGAGGAAATAAGGGACATTTTTTCAGCCCTTCACCCTCTTCAGTTTTCTGGATGCAAAAACACAGTTCCTGTCCTTAAACTTGGAAAATACTGTCCCAGATTCATGTATGTAGTATGGACAAAAGTTCCGGCTAAGACCCTGTATAGCACACAGGAGAGAGGATGTGTGAGAAAGTAATCAAAATCCCAGGGATGCAGATTAACTGTGACAAAAACCAAGGTGACAACTGAAGAACAGCTACACAGCATGAAAAGAAAGCAAAATGAGAATGCAAAGAATTAAGAGGAAATTACTAAATGGAAAATAAAATCAGTAGGGAAGGCACAGGTCTCCATTTTCCTTCTGTAACAGTACGTCGGCGTCAGCACCCTCATCAGCAACGAGGTTAAGAAATTGTGCCTGTGCAACAGAAAGGTGGTTGGGCTTTTTGCGAGCTCAATTTATGAATAAATCATTGGTGTTAGCAGGGCTCCAGTTACTTTTCTTCTTTATCACTCAGCCAGAATCAGCAATACATTGACTCAGCCTTCACCAATAAATTAAAACACATTGATAATCAAACCTAACTTTGCTTTCTTTTCTTTGTTTTCAGTTCCTGAAGTTGTTATTTAAGAATTTTTCTGCATCTGTGGAATTTTGTTTGTTGGTTTGTTTTTTAAAAAATATATATAATTGTACTAAGAACAGTCCCAAAGCTGAGACAATAGGAAAAATTACATTAAAAATAAAATACTACTAAAAAAAATTTTGGGCTCATAATAAAATTTCAGACTGGAACAAGGCAGGATAAATGGGGCTTTGAAAAGGATAAATGAGTTTTGGTTTGGAACTTTTTTCAACTGACTTACCCAAAGAGTACCAAGGCATTTAAAAATTTACGTAGTGTCACTCTGGAAACTTGAACTAGTTCCAGTAAACAAACAGCCAGACAGACCAGAAGCCAGTTTGGGCCTTGAAGTCCCCTGAATAATATTTAATTGATGTTGTGGCTGTTAATGCTTACCTTGAATATCTGCAGCTCTTCCAAGACCACCTCCTCCTTAATCCACTTCTCCTTTGTGATACTCACAACTTTCAGGACTGTGCCTATGTCTGAAACAAATTGTTCATCATGTAAAACCCACAGTTGTGTTTCAGTACATATGCCACTCCATTTCACGCCCTGAAGATAAAGCTAGTGCATCAAGGATGTAGCCTTCAAACAACATCTATTCCTATCCGCATATATTGATATCTATATAGCTCTATACAATACATCTGTGGTTTTGATGTATGGCTGAGCCAAAGCAATTGTAGGCTAGAAGTGCCTACAGTGCCGCCAGCTAGGAGTTTCTGCACATTCCCTCGACCAAGAACTGGGGCCTATTTGACTCCAAAAAGATCCAGTTTAGGAGACTAAATTGGCAGAAAATTATTTCCCCTTTTTTAGAGAGTTAATTTTTATCCAGTATAGAAACTTAATTAGATCTCATTTTAACACGGAGATTTATGCAGTGCACTTTTTCCATTTGTGGTTTGCTTTTGTTGTTTTAGGGAAATGTTTGAATAAAAACTCCGTTCAACATCAAAATCCTTATTTAATCATTATAGAAATTACCTCTTTGGAGTTATCTAGATTTTATTTTTTTTTAAGTTAAATCCATTCAGCAGTTTTAACCTGAACTCCTGCTTAGTGAAAAAAACAGCTGCTCATTTCATCTCAGAACATTGGACATTACTGAATCTTGAATGGCCTTAAAAAGAACCCTTAAAGGCTGCTCGGGGAAAGTGGGTTGAGTGCCGAGACGTGCGGTGTGGAAATGACACAGCACAGATTAGTCCTAAGCACTACACATAGTATTGAAATGATGAAAAATAATACATTATAATGGAAAGAATGAGATTTCCATTCTTGTTTTCCCAAAGTACTGAAGATCATATTACCAATCAAAGCCAAAAGTATTTCAGTTTGTCTTATGTATTAGAGCTTTCTTTTGTTTGTGTGTTTGACATAATTGCTAAAGCCTGCATAAGTACAAGCTCGTTGCAGATACTCAAACATATAATAAGCTTCTGATCTGCTGCTGCTCCAAATCTCCTGGGTTATTTGGTATATCTGTATTCAGCCTTTCTAGATAATATTTGAAATTTTATCTTCAGAGTTTTGTTTGGTTTGTTTTTTTTCCATAGGACAAGTTTAGAGGATAAAATAGAACAAAAACATGTGCTTCCCGAAAAGAAAACTCACTTTTAAGGAGGGCACTGCAGATAAATAAAGGTCTGCATATTATGGAGTGCCATCTAGTGACTGCATGGAACATGCTGGTCTTGGCATGTCTAAACCAGACGATTTACTCTGAAAGAATTAACACCGGTGCTGAGTAGTAACAGTTAACTTGGGAGTATTCGAGTTGCTTGTCTCTCAATATAATTTTATTCCCATTACAAATTTTGCAGGGAGGTTAGTAAACAGCTGAAAGCAGCCTCTATAGCCACTGAAAGACTGTGCTGTACATTTTAACTAGTAAACTCATCTTTTCAGACAGCTAAGTTTTAAATTATTTTTTCTCACTATTCTCAGAAGAAAAGTTTTAGTGACTACTCCCAAATCCTAGGCATCTCACAGCTTGGGAATGTGTGTCCTTTCCTTCTCTGTTGACTGTATTACAGATTGCATTCAGAAAGCAACACAGATTTTCCATCATCATATCTAAAGCTCATTCCCAGCCTCCTCAGGCAGCAGGGGAGCAAACAGCACTTTCATGTTCTTTTTTACGAAACTGCTTTTCTCTCTGACACCACTGTACTCGGCTTGTGGGCATCATAGAGGGACTCTCACGCTACCTTGTTTTAGAAGACAAGACTTGTGAGAGAGATTGAGCTGAAAGACATCAACGGCCCAAGAAAGAGGCTGTCTCTGGACTCACATGTGTGATAACACAGCTGGGAAGCTCTTGAAGGCTGAGACAACCCACACTTTATAAGAGTTGATGCTCTGTGACAATTCACTCCTTTCCCCAAACCACTTCAGAATATCCATACCTATCAAACTCCACTATATGACACCAAATTTGCTTATACTCCAGATAAAATGCTAGGGCAGGATTTAAACAGAAATCGTAATTTCCCTGCAGCTCATGGCAGTAGCTGATCCACTGCCCTTGGATAAATCTTAGTTTCACCTGCTGTGAGATGGGGATAATGGCAATGACCTTCTTATCAAAGTATTCAGATCTAACAGTGAGAAGTGCTTTGTAGAACGTCAAATTGTCGGTTAAGAGCAAGAAATTCCAGTGGATTAAGACATTAGATTATTTCTTCAGAAATGTTATGAATATTTCCTAGCATACCATGCTGCTGGGTGATTCATCCAGTGTTTCTAAATTTAATTACTATGGTAAAACTAGACTTTTTCCTTAAGGCGTGTAACTGTTATTAAAATGTAAATAGATGGATAATTATCCATACAAAAATGGCAAAGCAGGTTTCTTCAGTTTTACTAACGGAGTAATTTAACCTCTCTCTGTTCAGTCCTGGTTCTTTTGTTTGGAGCTATTCATGTTGCTAAGTTATATCTTTAAAAGTATTTAAGAGGAATTGTTGCCTTAGGCTCAATTTTAAATCTTTCTTAGCTGTTCAGTGTCACATGAAATTTAATGCTGAAGAACCACATCACTACCCATAACAGAAAGTAATCCTTGAAGTTATTAAGGTGTTGGTGGTTTTTCTTTTGTTTTTTTTTTTTTTTTTTCTTTTAATTGGTTATTGATGTGCTGCCAGACTACCATGTAACGTAAAGAGAGGTACTGAATGGTACCTGGCAGGTAAGAAGTCCAGGTACTCTGACCCTTCACTGGTTTGTCACCTAGGGACCAGAAGTCATTAAAATACCAATGGAAGTGATCTCTTGAGCTGAAAAAAATAATCTAATCTTAACATTTGCATGAAGACCTGGCACAGAATCAGAAGCACCTAAATGCTTCCCAAAGCTGCATGTGTGGGAAAAAGCTTACCAACAGGTTTATTCAAGACCTGCTGTAGTAAAAGTTCTTAAATTATGTGTTTTGTGTAGAATCATCATGGAAGTTCTCTCTCATACCTGTTCCTAGGAAAATAACATCATATTGCCCATCCTCTGCCATGACGTGATCCACCACAATCTGAGTCAGACGATAGTCCACATTGATTTGAGTGAATACTGGTCCTCCCGTCACTGGGTAAATGGATTTGTACATCAGTGGATGGCGTTTAATAAAGCTAATGACTTCATCAGGAAAGTCTCTGGTAGACTTTATGAGTGGATCATAGGTTTTGCTTGGACACTGGATGAAAGAGAGAATATAAAGATGAGAAGAATATTAGGAAAGAAGTACAAGTGATCTGCAGGTGTCTTTGTGTAGTAGGAAAGCTGCCTGGGCCAGATCAGCTGTATTGGTTTGTAAGGCACATTTGCCAGTGGCTGGTGATTTGATTTACAATTGAGAAAGCTCAGTGTTGATCTAAAAGCATGGCAGCATGCTGGCTGTGTGTGCTCCTCTGGTGCTTCAAAGTGTCGTTCTCTCCCTCATTTCTCCACTCTCCTCTTTTTCATTTTTACCTCTCTTCAAAAGCTCTTCCCCTTCATCTTCCTTTATCCTGTTCCCACCTATTCTCTTTCATCTTTTAAAACCACCCAAAACTTGTTAATTTTTTTCATCTCAATCATTTGTACTAGCACTCATAATTATAACTGCTCCGTTCCTGTTTGTTCCACATCTGCAACTACCTATATATGCAAGCTTTCAGGAAAAATTCTTACAGGCTTTTCTTCTTTCTTAGACATTTTGATAACCTAAATTAAAACTTAGAGGGGAGATGAACTTCCTTAGCTTCTCTAAGACACTCAGGGAAGAAGACAGCAGCAGAAAAAAGAAGTTGTCTGTCTGACATTGGATAAAATGTGAATTAATTCATATTTATTGCATTAACATATCTGTAAACAGAATTTACTAAAGGCTACAATTCTTTTTTTTTGTTTGTTTTATCACCAAATGGTCTTTAAGGCCATAACCAAGATCTTTTATGTTTCTTTGTCTAGTAGCGTTCCTGAAGAAAGTATGAGACAAGCCTTAACATTCATACTGCTATCATCAATAATGAAAATACATTATTGTTGTTGTTGTTGTTATCATTAGCATTATTATTACAACAACAACATTCAGGCAGTATATTCAGTACTGTGCTCCTCTTTAAACTTTTCTTTTTAATCATATATTGAAGTCAGCAAAATTTAGCCATAAACAATCTGACAATATAGGAAAGTATCTAATTTTTCTTTAGATATTTAGAAGCCACTTGTATATAATACCATAACAGATGTCACCAGTGTAAGCCACTTTGCAAATTTGGCCTTATGAATAAGTCACAAATTCAGCCCATATTCAAGTAATCAAATTTTCTGTGACAACACTTGTGAAGCCAGTAAGAAATCAGTGGTTTTTCTCATCCCAAAGCAGCACTTGATCACCATTACTTGCTTTAAAAACTAATTACTTGGTTGCATTAAAACCAGAGAAATTCTCATGATGGGCTCAGTACACCTGCAACGAAGTTCACCGCCCCACTCCCTGCCCCACTGATGGGCTCCTTATCACGTTGGATAATTTAAGTAGACAAGGAAATCCAGCCTGGGGTGAAGGAGAGCTGCCAAAGCCGGCGAGCGCTCCTCTCCAGGCGCAGGTCCCGCAGGAGTCGCTGGCGCAGGCACCGTGTGAGGGGCTTCCAACAGCGAGGCTGGGGTGCCCTCCGGTGGCTACCATGGCATAAGCGCAACTCGTTTAGAGTGCAGAATCTTCTCACACACCACAGTTTTTCTGCCTTTTGTATTTCTTGCTCTTATCGAGGCTGAGTTTCTGCCCTTTTGATGCACTCAACCAGAAGGAGGCATGACCCACCAGCATGTCCCCATATTAAACTGATGGCCCCCAGTGAATGCTTTAACCACGTTCACTTTTCCAGACCAAAACACCCCCATCGATCTTCTCCCTGTATGTGGCCAGCAGAGGCCATAACTTTTCAGTGAACTGCACCTCCTACGCCTCCCGTTTATTTTTTTCTCTAAAAAAGGCAGATTCTCCAGATGCCAGATGATCTCTGTAGTTCATTATTTCTCAGAAGTGACTTTCCTTACGCATCCACATGGCCAAAACTCTTGCCCAGGCCCCTGGCTCAGCTGCTGCAGCATCCTTTTCTCTGGCTTTGAACAGCACACTCTCATCTGCTTCTGCCCCAGACAACTGCTACAGCCATCACTCCCGCAGACACTTCCCCATTGTCACTCATTTATTGCAGGTGTTGGCTCCCACCTCTGTCAGACCCATACTAACTAATGAATTCAGCCCTTGCTTTAGCTTACATAAAGCTGGTTCTCACACGTCTTGCTTGAAGACCACCCACAATCCCACCTCTTCAACCTCCTTCAAGTTATTCCTTTTTGCACCTTTCGGCGTGAGCCCAGGAACGTATTTGCAAGGTCAGTCATGCTGGTGACCCACCACCTCTCATGCTCACCTACCTCTGCTTTCCTTCCCATGGCTGTTTGTATCTCTTTTCTGTCTGTTGTTTCACACCTAGTCTCTAACCTGAGTCTGAGAAAGCTCCTCCTTTGAATCTGGAGGCATCTAGATGGGGCACTACAAATCCTGTATAATAAGATGAACTGGAAATATTATTCCTGTTGGTGACACCCTTTTACATATAAACTGTTGATTGCTTCTTTTTTAACACTATTTTTAACTGACTAATCCCTGTTTTTCCTGCCAGGTGGAGCCATAACACAGTCTATGAAGAAAGAAACACGATTAAATAATGCCTTCATAGTCTGCCAGAAGAAAAGATTTGTGGTGAAGTTGCTCTACAGTCCACCTTCATGGCTAATTTTGACAGAGGAGACTTTAGTTCACATTCCCAAATCTTCAGTTTTATGTATTCAATCTATGGTGCCAGTTAAGGGCTTGCTGTTAGGATCTGTTCCACTATGTAAGGTTTGGCATTATCTAAAACATTTGCATTAGGAATGACATACACAGCACCAAGGGTTGAGCATGTCCCTCCTCCCTTGCTGGCAAACCCCCTTCTCACGGCTACACAACATCAGCCACTAGCAGCGAATCCATCCCAGCAGGCTCAGGACCAGCCTGGACTCTTTACTCCCTTGGGTTTCTACTGCCTGCTCTCTTCCTGGGCTGTGGGATGAACGCAGCACCCCCGTGACAGTGCTTGCTAAAAAGGGAACATAGCCTCTGCTCAGCGCACACAAGGTATTGTGGACACGTGCCTAAGGATGAATTCTTCATGCAGTAAATAGAGATAATACCATGCAGAATTATTCCCGTCATACACAGCTCTACATGAACACACACCTGTATAAATACCCTAAATGCAAAGACGATAGCTTCTAGTTAAACAAAAATTTCTGACTGAGGATAATATTCTCAAAAGTGTTAGAACTACCTGAAATTCGGAAACAAAACAGGCCAGTGAAGCACAGACCAGCTGACATTCTACATCCACATCTACGGCCACACCTGAAATGCCTGTCATGAGCTCGTGAGCAGTTCCTGATCCACCTTAGACCCCAAACATCGTCACAGCACTGCCACAGGGAGAGTGCCATTTGCACATGCCTAAACAATGGCAAAGCCCACCCTAGGATTAAAAAGTACAGTGACTGTGGGTCCGCACTTGGACCTTACCCATGGTTTTATTTAACAGAGTTGTAGCCTGAGTGATTTAAGAGTCTACAACCCATTTCATTCCTTCCTTGGACTGCTTTTTATGTCTGTCTAGAGACCTAACAGAGTACGTGCAAGTGCCCACTTGATTAGCATTATTTCAATCCATAAGACTTAAGCCTGTGCATCTCATCGTCATAAAAACTCTGAAACTGTTTATTGAAAATAGGTCTTAGGCTCCTGAATTATCCAATAGATTTTGAAAATTTCTGTGAACACTAGACCTGTGCTGATTTGAATTAAGACATATTCCATTGCATATTTGGTCATTTTCTTTCACTATACAATTTAATGTACAGCTGTGAAAGAACTAACAAGAAAAAGAAAAAAAAAGATAGGTTTGTACTGCTGTCCTGTGGCAACTGCACAAAGGCCATCCCTTAAAAATACAGCTTTAATACAAGTCAAAAAGAAAAGTCCTAAATGAAAAATAATAGTTTGACTAGAAACATATATTGCAGTGAGTTATCCCTTGGGGTTTTATGCTAGCACTTCTGAAGAAATTCTCCCTCTGTCTTGCTGGGTGTGATCTCCCACATTCTGTTTTCTGCTGTGCTTTCACAAATTAAAGTGTTTGCAAGGTTACACCCTTGAGGTGGGCTGTAGTCAGCTTGGTTTTTGAAGAAAATATCAGTTAAATAATCTCACAAAGAAATACATGTTTTTATATTATATAGCAAAAAAGACAATAGAAAGCCTGTAACAAAAAAAAATAATTAGATTTTAGACTCTGAGATAAAGAAATAAAGCAAACCATGATACAGGGTAAATTAAAAAATAAACATAATGATAAGTACATAGAAACCAAATAATGTGCACACTTGCTACATGAACAGGAGTTCAGGAATGAAAATTTCTGCTTACCCTCAGAACCACCAAGGTCTGAGCCTTTGCCACTTATACCAGAATCAGACCTCAAAAACCCTACTGATTTCAAAAGCATGTTTATCTTTGCAGGGGCTGAACCAAAGTTTGTTGGAATCAATAAAACACATGGGCTCTAGCTGGCTTTAGATCAAAATTTTGCATCAATTTCTTCTCTATAAGATGAGAAACAAATTCACCTCTTCGCTTCCCCCTCACTGTGTACTAGAGGCTGGTTTTCCCTTATATATGCATTTTTTTGTGGTTCATGTTCTCATTTACTGCTCCAAGTCACAGTCCACATCTTCTGGAAATTTGCTGATCCCTCACCTATTTACAGCTCAACTCCAGAAGCCCATTTCTATGTGAAAAACGGGAGTAGCCTCACGGGTCTTAAAGATGTCCTAGATTTTTGCCAGAAATAACGTCAACAGAGGAAGATGAGAGCGATGACATCACTTACTGAAAAACACTCGGATAAAATATCTACCAATATGGAACTATGAAGCTGATAGCAGTAATCCCAAAGGCCCAAACCCTGCTATGCATGATATAGGGAAAACTATGCCAGCTTGTACAGCTAATTTAGTAGAAACAAGGACTAAGAGTCTGATTCAAAGATCCACTTGAGTCAACAGGGCCTTTTCCAATTATTTCAGTGGGCTTTGGATCCCATCCTAAGACAGCATGACCACCAAGAACAGCTGGGCAGGTGTGACCCTGTTATGCTTGGCTGAGGGAGCTATTTCCAGAAGCGTCACTCACTGTGGCATGATGGATGAACCAGGAGAATGAAAAATCCATTTTGGCCACCCTTTGGCAAAGTTCTCAGGCAGCTGTTTAAAGCTGCGGCCACCCATCACTGCAGAACAATTCCTGTGGGCTTGTGCTTCCTTTCATAGCAATCAATAGGATGTAGGATGGCAAAGGCTGTGTGGCCGAATGGGTGAGCGAAGCAGCCTTTCACCTCTGAAAATGTGAGTTCACATCCTGTTGCAGGTCTCATGATAATGATATCGGTGTTCTCTGCCCAGTTCACAGAGCACATTTATTCACATCCTCAGCACCAGATGCTGTCCTAGATATGTGACATCTCCCACCGGAGACAGTAAGAGATTTGCATTTATATTGAATGTCACAGAAGTCAGTTGGCAGGATTGTTTCATGTGGACTGCAAGAGAATCTGGCTTCATAAAAGTTCTTATAACACCATCACTCTGCCTTCTCAGCATCTTCTGCTTTTACAACAGGGCGGGATTCATCTCACCTGACCTAGATTCTTATCTTGGTTGTGTGTGAACCTTACTGAGGAGGTGCCTATCTCTTTCTTTCTGATCAAGAAGTCTAAGCAGCTGGCTCAGATTTGATGTTTCTCTTCTAGATAGCTGACATCAAGAAAAATGAATCACATTTAATTACTAAAATTAGTACTGCTAAGTAAGAATCCTGCAAGAAACTTATTTACCTTCTCATTTATTCGGCTGAGGTTGCTTAGTCCTCCAGTGCTGTGAATGATAACTTGATACAAACATACAAGTTAGGAAATGAAAAGTAACCAGAAAAGAGAAAAAAAAAAAAAAGAAAAAGAAAAAAAAGGAAGAAAAACCCTAACAGAAACAGAGTTAGAAGTACTAAGGGCATCACTATTCAACTGTATAAACTCTGTGGCACAAAACTTTTAAGGACTTAATTCAATAGTTTCCTGAAGTTTTTCTAGTGCCTTCTGTGTGAGCTCAGTCTGACAATAATCACCCTCGACTACGCCCCAATCCCAGATGATCTACAAAGATGTCTTTTATTTCTTCACCTTTTATTTGTATCCAAATGTAATCAGGAGGTGGTAAATTAAGGCTAATCTTTCTCAAATAAAAGCAAATACACCCTAACTCAGCCACACTGCACAGACATAAGCTTGTCTCTTTTTTTCATTTGTCTTATTAAATTTGCAGCTTAGCAGAGTGCTGGATGTGTAGATCTCACACAATACTGAGACATACGGTGTGACTGTGTTAACGTTTTGTGGGAACCCTGGCCAAGATTTTCAAAAGCTGGTGCCAGAAGTTAGGCTTCTAGCTAAACCTCCAAATTGCCAAAATGCACAGTGCTTCACATCACCCAGTGCAGTCAGTAAGAGCTGCTGGATCTGACACCTATTAAAATTGTGACAATTATTTGGGAACCTAGCTATAAGGTATGTAACAAAAATACCCTTTGCATTTAATGGTGTACCTCTAGTTCAGCAGTGCTGCTGTCTACTGACAATTCTGAAATAAAATGCTGCTCTCTGTGAGCTCCAAAAGGGTTTCTATTTCAAGTGTGTTGAAAATCCCAGTTTAAAAGTAACTTGTCACATTGAGCCTTAGATCTACCTAACAATGAGACACCAACACCCATAGGCTAGATACACAACAGGACTTGATAATATTGGGTGCAGTAGGCATCTGCTTGGACATTTGGAATGTCCAGGCTGGGAATTTTTAGGCAATTAGGCACAAGGAGAATTAAGCAGCACACCAGCAAGTCACTCGCTTGGGAGCATCTGAAGTAGCCAGCGTGAAACATTAAGGAGTGAAGTATTTCTTAAATCTCTCCCGTATCGGGCAATGAGATGTCTCAGTCTGGGATTCCCTCCTAGGGGAGGTGTACCTCCATTCCAGGCATGTGGGCCAGTGCCATCCTGGGAGCTCCTTGCTCCTTCCTGTTGAAGGTGTTTCACTTTTCATGAAATATTACCTCTCATCTTAGCCAAAAGTAGTAAGAATTTTGTTCAGATATTAACCAGGAAGGAAGGAGATCTGTTTTTTCTCTGAAAAGCTCTCTATTTTATGTTAAGTGCAGTAGGAACTTGAACACCGGACTTTCTCACAGAGGGAACGAATTAACCACACAGTTCTTTTCTCCCAGTCTCTCAGTGAATGAATATTTTTCTAGCAAGGAGATGTGACCTTGTAATCAGCATTCCCTTACAATGTAATGTAAAGTCTTCCAAGCTCTAAATAAGGTCCCTTATCACTGATCCATCAAGCAGCAGAGAAACAGAAGGACTACCTTCAACTAGTCACTTTTCTCTTAAATGAAGACCTCCCACACACCCAGCACATTGAACTTTACTAGTAGTTCATCAAGAAATCTGAAGTCTGAGTCCTGAGGGGTTAAGATTTAACACTGAGGACCAGTATGAGCTTCCAAGATGCCCAGAAGTACTTTAAAAATTGGGGTACTTCTAGGTTTATGACCTTCTGTGGTTTAGATGACAGCGGAGAGATGGCTGTCAGGGCATAGACACTTCTGGGCCATTAGAGATTCAGCCATAAACCATTCTGAAGATGAAACTTGGGCTCCTGAGTGGCCTAAATACTGTGTAGCTTCTTCCCTGTAGTCTGATCAGAGCTGCACAACACATTTCAAATTTGGACATGCTTGCAAAAAGCCTTAGTGCTTCTCTACAGGATGGATGGGTTGTGCCAGAAGGACCCAGCACTCAGCAGGGAGACTTTCGTGCTAACCTTGTGGCTACTCAGAGCAAGCCTGCAAGAGGACAGGGGAGAGGGGAATGAGTCAGGTTCTGCAGAAGACAAACAAACAGCAAAAATTTTAAATGGAATCGACGTCATTCCACCCCCACCACAAAAAGCATGAACAAAACTAACAAAAAAAAATCTCTACCAATAAACTGAAGCCTCTTTTTTATATTTTTTTTAATTTGAGATGGAGTTTGAATCCTAATGGATGTGCGAGATTTACCCTAACCTGTTCTGGTGTTTGCCCTCAGCCCATTGTATTGCTTTTCCATTTATCACACCTGTGTTTTGATAGAAAAGGCTGACATAAGGGAGCATTAATCTGAGGCTAACAGGGCTGAGACTAGCTAGGGGAGTGAACTTGACTTTGCAGGTGGACTTTGCAATTCTCTGCTGGCCTCTGCCAGCAAGAAAGGTGACTGGGTTCGCAGCGTTTTGAAAGGCTGCTGTGATTGAAAGGTGATTCATGTTGGGGAAAACAGGTTGATAAGTAAGAGGAGGTGGGGGAGACTTTCTCAGGAAAATAAACCCTTAAAGTGAAACATTTCCCTTAATTAGGCAGCCTCATTTACAGTGGGGAGATCAAAGGAGAGAGGAATTGAAGAAACAAAGAATGCAGCCTATCCCATAAATATCAGGTGAAAGAGGAAGATAAGCCTACAAATAACAAGAGAAACCTGTGCAACCCTCAGTGTTTTATGAACACACTTATTAAAGCAGCAAAACTAACCAGATGGGAGGACAAAGGGAGGCTTTTTGAAAGACAGTGTTCCTCTGTGGCTCAGCCAAGTCCCAATGGGATGGACACCACATCTTGACAGACTGTGTGTATTAGATCAGCAGAAGAAATAAAAGAAGGGGATTCATTGAAGAAAGGGAGAAAAAGTGATATATAGAGAAAAGGGTGGAAAAGATCACAGGAGAAAGTGACAGCTTGTAAGGGAACTTGTTTTTGAAAAAAAAATACACAGAGAATTCAGGAGCTCGGGGCCATATTCAGATCTGAATCGGAGAGAGATGAGACATAAAACTCTTCACATGGACAAAAGCAACATGCTGGGCTCTTCCTTCTTGTAGCTAAGAAGTGACTCAGACTGCAGGAATCTTTGCTGGTTCAAAGCCTGATTTTGAACATTTAGCAAATCAGTTAGTAAAATATCTAGAGCTATCAAAAACATTTGGTGCTTCCTTGGATAGTAGTTAAAGGCCTGTGTTCTACAATAGATGAGACTAAGAGTTAATCTGCCTCCTTAAACACTGGCATGCCTCAAAAAATCTGAGCTCATCACATTTACTCACCATCAATGAAATGAGAATGACTCCTGTGTATCCCATCAAAATTTCCAAACAGGTACTATGAGTTGCTCTGATACCGCAATGGTTACAGCTAAATAAACAAGCTAGAAATGTTTTTTTCCTCCTAATTCACTGAAAATCTTGTTAAAATGCCTCTGTGATTGCTGGGAGGGTGTTACGAAAACTCTGTTTCAGAATACAGAAGAGATTTTAAAGAAAGTCCTAGATGTTTTCTTTATCAGTGGGTTGTTTCCTGGGTGAAACCCTAAGAGACTGGAAGAAAACTGGACTCATTATCTGGGGACAACTGCAGATACACAAACCCAATTTTCAAATGGCTAAAGAAGATAGAGCCAAAGCTCCCTCAGTTTTCACATCACTCTTTGTGTCGGGGCTGCCTGCTACAGTTTTTTTCTGTCTCTTCTTCATCTTCCCAGTTGAAATAGATTTGAAGCCTTGCCTCTGTTTAATTCCCATTATTTCTACTTGCTCTTTAATACCATTGGGAGAAAATCAGAGTAAAGGAGCTGTACGTTTTGCAGCATCGGCGGTATGGAGTGCCGGAGATGCCCAACACGTGCTCAGGGGTCTCCCAAGGACGGCAGAGGGCAGGCAGACCCCGCCGCAGCTGCGGGTCCCCGGGCAGGCACGGGCTCGGCATTGCGAAGGCATGATATCATGGTCATGTTGGGAGTTTATCTCCTAAACAAATTGCCACAGGAAGCATTTTGTCAAAATTTCAATATCAAAGTGGTCACAGCCTCTATAACGAACAGCTTTATTTACTTAGGAGATAAAGGCGGCTGAGCAGAAAGTTAAATTAGGGTAAGCAGCCTCCTGCTTCTGTATAAATGCTGAAAGGATGTCGATGCCTCTCGCAAAGCCAAACATCAAAGGAAATGCATTCGCTAGTATAGCCATTTTTAGACTCCACCAGTAACTTAAAATACAAGAAATATAAAATCAGGGCAGTGCTCACTACACTAACTGTAGGCGACACTTCAGTAGAGCTTAAACCTAAAACATGTTTTAGGAACTTAAAGAAGGATACGTTACCCCTCTTTGGTTTTGTCCTGAGCATTCCTGAACCACCTCATAGCTGGCAAGAAATGATGAATTTAATCTTCAGGAGTATTTCAGCATTCACACTGCAGAGTTCTGCAGGGGTGTAGCATGCTGCTTCTTTTCCTTGCCTTTGAGCACTGCATTGGTTTTTCAGATCCCAGTCTAAACCTGTTCATATCCAGAGGTTTGGCATAGCCCATTATAAGATGAGAATATGGCATGAAGCTACTTATTTGGATACCGTATATTAAATGACTGAGCCTGAAGTACGTTGCAGTCCAGCTCACTCAGACAAAAGACAAATAACTATGTAGCAGTACATTCACCTTATCTACATAGCAAATAATACAGATATCTTTCTTCTGAGAGCTTTCTTCAATAATATCCACTTCTCTTCTCAGTCCTTGGTCAGACAAACTCCTACAGATATCCACTGAGTACGGAGGTCCTAAGGATTTTTATGAGACCATTTTCTCACAGCTGTTATCAGGTGCTTAGAGGAAGTAGCTGGAGAGTTAAGGGGCAGCTTATGGAAAATATCTGTTTATCTTTAAACTTTCCAACTTTTAAAATACTTGCAAGCACGGGTATTCAAATCAGTGATAAAGATCAGTACTGACATGCTTTAGCATGACATGTTTCCTTCCTTGCGAATCCCAGCTCAACCATGTGATGGCTAATACACTCAAAAATGCAATGAGCTTATGACCCGTCTATCTGTGCAGAGTGTTCATCCTTATGGGGCACTCTGAGGTTTTCAAGAGAGTTATTTTAATCTCTTTAGATGCCATGGGACCAGCTATTGTTCTCACTGGCACCATTTTTGTACTTAAAACTAAATGCATCTGCACTTCTTAACCAGTAATGGAGTTGCACATGCTCAAAAAATAAATAAATAAAAATGTAAACTTCTTTTCTGGGGGCACTATATATTCTGTGTGAGAGAGAGATGCGTAAGCCGGCAGTGCCTAAATTGTCTAAATTAGGAGTGTGTTTGCTCTAACAGTGCAGATCCTAGGCAGGCCAAATCACTCTCTGGAGCTGCCTTAGTCTTTGTAGAGAAAGCTGCCCTCCATGACTCGCCTGCAGTTGAGAGGAGGCAATCATTGCTGGGGGCCTGACCCACTGAAGCCAGGGACCACCCAATGCAGCAGACAGCATGAGCTTGGACCATGCAATTGGGTCCTTTGGAAGGATGGTGAGGAAAACACAGACACGCAAGAAAATGTGTGAAAAGAAGAGCTAAATAAGCTAGATAACATGGCTTGAAGCAAAGGTTACGCCAGTGCTGATGTTAGAGAAATAGCATGGAGACACCCAGGTGGCTTCTAGGCAAGGTACCAGCAGCAGCCAAACCTCAGTAGCACAGTGCTTGGCTGGATTTATGCAGCTGCCTAGTACTAGTTCACTGAATACCTGACGAAGACAACATAAAGCTATCCTGGATAATACCTCTCCTACTGTTAAATCATTGCTCTTTTACATTTTACATACAAAGAGTTGTTCAAAGTTGCAATGACTTTTTAAAAGTAGATGAATTTTTTGGAAATGCCATTTTCTTCCTCAGTTATAATGTAGGTCCATGCTCTTCCAAATTGAACGCCAAGAAAGAAGTAGGGAAAGAATTCTTTATACAGCTCTTCTGAAATTTTCCTCTTTCATTTGGCCCAATTGTTACATCAGAAGTCTAAGAGATTGGGATTTCAAAATGTTTCCACGTATTAAACTTCTTTTTTCTTGCTATTGCTTATCCTTCATCCCATAAAATCTCCAGCAACTCCTTATTTTACTTCAAAACACAACAGATGTACAAACACACAGAATAGAATAAATGACCACATCTCAAGGAACAGGATTTTAACAGACACAAAGATAAAAGAAATACAAGCCTACAAATAAAATACCTCGTCATAACTCAATACTCCATAAAGAAATACCTTTGGCTTTTCCTGAAGTGTTGGTGCCTTAGAGGTGATCCCAACAGACAGAAATTCAGCTGTACAGTAGGAGACCACAACATGAGAGACAACCAGGAAATAGACAGTCTGGACACAATGTTATCTCAGAGACATGGAAAAATGTATATTTATATACCTACAGGATAGGTAGAAGTCTGAGCTGTCAACAGAAGCGTAAGGGTTCAGAGCATAATTTGAAATAACCCGAGTGGAAAATATAAATTACCAATGCAGGGAGGGGTGTGAAGTATGATTCCTCTGGAGTAAAAATAGAAGTATGTAATTAAGAGGACACTTACTGTACCAGGTCTGGGATATGGGATGCGACCTTCATATTGTACCCACCGATGATCCACGCTCTCTTTGTGAGCGTAAGGGCCATTGAAAACCGCTCTGATATCTGCCATGCTGTACACACAAACTGCAGAGCCCTTGAAGACGGAGCTGAAAAAGAAGGATTGATGAGCATACTGTAAACACCTCGTCAGTGCATGCTTCATCCAGTGAATTAACTAATTCCAGAGTCCATTGGGGTTTGGATCAATCCTACACCTGAGAGTTAATATAAGTGGTGGCAAATAACAGACATCTACAGGTCTAATAACTGTGGGTACTTAATGTCAATACAGTTTAAAGCTTTGCTTGGTTGAAACCTGGATTTAGCCTTTGGGACCACTTGATAGACTGCTTTTTTTTTCTAGTGGCTGACAGTTTCCAGCTATCATTAGTTATTTTGATTTGAAACTTCTGCAAATGAAGGACATTCCTTTACATTGTTTTCACATCTGGAAGTCCATATATTAGTGATATTACAGGTGATGTGCCTGAAAATTACAAGTTGCATTGAACAGACAATAAAAAGAGATAGAAATAAACATTTATTTCTTTTTCTATGTCTTTTTCTTTTTTCTTTTTTCTTTTTCTTTTTTTTTACATATTTTTCTAAAGAAAACCCCAGACAGTACAGTTTTCCAAAGAACACCATGCCAGGTTGTTGAGTGGCATGTACTTTAGTTACTTCATACACCATTTCATTCATTGTGCAACATTTCATTCAATCTTGAACATTTTGTGTGGTTATGTATTCTGTGGAGCCACCGTGGTGGCTGCTTCTGAGTTAAGGTGTGCCTTGGCAATTCTTCAACATCTGACTGGTCATTATCTACACTCAATTCAAAGGTTCAGGAGACAACGAAAGAATTATTTATTTCCTTTCTGACATTTCTATATAGAGCACCTCAGTATGGCAGCTGAGAGATCCATTAATTAATTAACCTATCCCCTTGAGATAAGGGTGGGGTTTTCTTCCATCAACTCCTGTCCATGAAAACACTGAATTATCACTTTAGAGCATAGTGTGGTTTGATTCTAAGAAACAGCTGATGTCAAGTTGTTGGTTACAGAATTAATGCTTCGTGGCAGTGATGTGTTTTAAACAGTAACTCTCGGTTGCTCAAAATAGCATGACAAATTTATAATTCAACTACATAAGGCTGAAATAAACTAGTGTGCTTTTGACTGTTTAAATATTCATTACTTTTTACAATCACTCTCAAAAGTCAGGCACACAAATGTTTAGGGACATAATTTATTATTTCCATTTCTGAAATAATTCTCCTTACTGACTACAGCCCCAATATTGCAAGTTTTAGACAAGCAGTCTCTCACTGCTCACAGGAATCAGGATCTAGTAATAGAAGGGTTTAGTAAAAGGCCTGAGTAAGGTCTTCAGCATTTGTTTCCAGAGGCACACGTGATCTTGATACATACCTTGTTGTAGTGAAGACTCCATACACAAGTGGGTTTCTCTCATCTCTTGTAGAAAGTAAAAATATATCTTCTGCAATGGAGAAAATGTTTGTTTGGTTTTGTTGTCTTTTTTTTTAATTAAATATCCACTGAATGTTTCTGCATTTACTAATTTGGATATTTGTTAATATATAAAAAAACTCTATTTTTGTCTAAAATTTAATTTCTGCCCTGTGATTTTGTGCTGATATTCTGAAGTTTTCCATTTTTATATAGTCCATTCTTTATACAGAATGAAATTTTCACTTTCCAGCTTTTGGAGTGAAAAGTAAACCCACCATATTTCTGATTAGACTAATTCCAGTTATAATCAGGACTTCTGACAAAAGACAGAGATATTACTAGCACTGTCTGGAAGAAGAGTAAAATCAGAACAAGACAGTGCTTCTACAAACAACAACCAAAAAAAAAAAACCCAACCAACCAAAAAAACCCACAAAACAACCAAAAAATCAAGCGATATGGAGGTCAAAATAGTCCATCAGAGATAAATCAACTTACGCAGCTCATCAAAATGTGTGTCTGCTCCTTCAGGACCAGGTATTGAACACACAAGCCTGGCTTTCAGAAAAGTAGTCCACTTGTTTATTAGGCTCCTTTGACCTCCCATATCATTCTAATAAAAATAAAATTAAAAGACATAAATATTAAACAAATAAGAAGAGCTGTAACATATGATGGTAGATGGTAGCACAGTATTGGCCGTGCTTCTTCAGTCTGATTCCACGGCCTGATCTTACTACAACAACAAAGTCTTTTTTTCAGGTTGTGGTTTGGTTTTGAGTTTTTTTCAAAAATAGAGTAGGACATCCTTTTTATAAGTAGCTCCAGTAGTCACTTCTCAGCTCAGGGACTGAGCAACTCAAATTTCCTAATTATACCCAAATTGGTTTGCAAAGTTCTCCCACCAGGTCTACAGCTGGAATGCTGTGAAAACATATGTCTCTATAATGTGATTTCTTGTTCCCTGTCATGCTATTTTTTGCCATCAGTTGTTCTTCAAGAATTCTTTACAAACCCAGTAATAATAGAGAACATTATGGATAGATTTCTCAAAAAAGAAAAACTACACTCATAAGCAGATCTTGCAATGTAAATACTGCACTGCTTGCTTTGTGTACGGAGCAGAGCTACATGTGTTCCAGGGAAAACCAGTCATATTATTTTAATAATCATTTTAATAATCATTTTTATGGAAATATCAGTCTATCCTCCACAAAAGGAATTTCTTTTTTTTTATTTTTTTTTCATTTTTTTTTACTATGGCTTCCAAGATACGAGCATACTTGCCTAGATTTCCTTTAGTGACTGAAGAAAGAAATAATCTCTAAAAGGTCACTTGAAATTTGAATTATCCTTATGAAAGGTAGGTGTCCTTCTACTGACTTGGATCAGTAGAGGGGTGTGGGGGAAGTAGATCTTAGAAGAAAGTTTTCAATTTTAAGAAGCCAGAACTAGGAGTTTGCTTAGCTTACCTCCTTCCATTGAGTACATGAAAAAGCTAATGTATAACATTTATCTGTCTCCTTTGGTCCCAAATAACAGATCTGTTTAGGTTCTGCAATGCTATTTCGATCCAAATTATTTGCATACTGAAAACTGTAAGGGCAACGATATCCCAGCAGGAACCAAGAATTCAAACACTTATGAGAAATATTAGCACCAACAGTAGTCTCCCAGGTTCTGAATTCTATAGGTTCTGAATTAGCCCATAAAGGTGCCTATTTCTTTTCATTTATAAACAGAAGCTTAGGGGATCTGTACTGTAAGGTTAAGCACCACAAATTTGATCATAAATATTCATTGCCTCCTTAGGAGAGATCCCTTTTTTGTTAACCGGCTTTGCAACTTTGAAGGTATAGAACGAGCCAGTAGGAAACACTGGGTGGTGGAAATTATGTGCTGTTTCCATAGATTGTATTTGGCCCTTCAGGGTTGTATCATAAATAGTATAGGCATTCAGAAAGATGGTTTTAAGTCCTGAAATTCATTTCAGAAGGAGTAACACTTCTCTGGTAATGCATTCTTAACTGTTTTCCCTTTTCAAGTACTTGCTACTTTTAAATAGGTTAGCTCAGTTGGAAACGATTCCTGTTAATCTATCGCCTTTGGAACTCTTGCTCTTACAAGAATTGCTACCTATTCTCTCAGTTTCCTGAGATCCTGCCAAGCCTGAAGCTTTGCATCTAGCCAACAGATTTATTATAAAGGTGTCAAAAGTAGCAGCCCAAAGCCAATAGGAAAAAGAAGCTTTGCGTGTGTGTGTTCCGTTCAAAGGCACAGCAGATAAACTTTGCACTTTAATTAAAATCAAACAATTACAAAGATGCAACAAAGAATCTTAAAAGGCAAGAAGCATTAAGCTTTTCCTTCCCCTGGCAATTGAGATTTGTTAAGCAATTCTCATGTTGCAGGGCTTCCACTTTGATTTCTGGTGGATGCAGTGCAGCATCACAAGAGATGTGCCTGGCTGGGATCGGAAAGTGGGGAGGAAGCAAGATGTGATTGGACTGGAAAGGAAAAATCACCCTTGTCTAGCTTGTGCTCCTGTCATCACAGGCGTTCAGCTTCTGCAAGAGGTGGGAAAATACCTACTTGTGTTTTACCACCCTTAAGTCATGATCCAACACGGGATTTTCACAAATGCTTCTTTTAAATATATCAGGAGTTCCACTAGAGCAGTGTGAACCATATACTGTGCTCAAAAGAAGCAGTCTTAGCAAGTGCTATGTGCTTTAAGTATAAGATTCCACTGGATTTAAGATGTATCCATATTTCCTCACCCTCAAGCCAGGACATGATGTTAACCATGTTACTTGAATTTAAAAGACATTAGAACAGACATTCACTGGGTGTGCCTTACATAGGCAAAAGTTGCCAATAACACTGCACAGTTTGTAAAGCAGGAAGGGGAATCAGTGACCAGCCAGCACTCCACCATCTAGAGTCCTTCTGAAGCCAGAGCACAACAAATTTACAGTGCAGAAATGGAGACTGGAAAGACCTTTCACTGATTTAGACAGTTGCACATACAATACACACCGGATCCTCCAACATGCTTCTTCCTGTTGCCATGGCTGAATGAAACAAAATGTACGTTTTATTAGGAGGATGTTTTTGCTTGTTCTTTTTGGGGTGTTGTTATTATTATTATTATTTGTTTGTTTGTTTGATTGATTGATTGATTGTTTATTTATTTATTTCTTTACTTATTAGCAGCCATATAGTACTCCTCTATTCTTTATGTCATCTCTGAATAACACAGTGTCTTTGCTTTCCTAATACATACCCAGGATGCACTGACTGAGAAAGTGCAAGAATTTACAAAGACTGTGGTAATTTTATCTACAGGTAGAATTAGCTAAGCTCAGCCCAAGGAGGTTCAAAAACTGTTCATAGCAGAGACAGATCTTTACTTCTGGACTCTCTCAAGTAGTAGTTATCTTATTAAGCTCTGGAAATCTCAATTTTTTGGAAGAAAATGCACCTATTCCTTCCTAACACCATGTTTTGGTGCATATCAGGTCAGTCTTTGACACGTCGTGAGGCTTCAGGTGCTGGTAAGCATGTGATTACTCTCCTTTCCTTCAGACCATGTTGGCACAAACTCATTAGCTTTGCATCACAGATGCCTACTCTGCCACAGACTCCTTGAATGGACCAGCATTGTTCACAATTATTGGCTGGGCAATAATTGTTGGGGGGCCAAAAATGAGTGGGCCAAAATCTTTTTGGGGCTGAGTTGCTACAGAAGGAAGACAGTCTCTTCTCTGGAAAAGATTATTTAATAATACGTCTGCAATGAGTCACCGATGTGCTCAGATGCTGTGAGCTGGATTTAGAGCATGACATTAACAGAATAAGATGTACAGGGTGGGTAGTCAGTGGGATAGAAAAAACAGATGGAAAAGAGAATATCACCAAAGCAAAGGCTAGCCAATGCATAGGTGAACAGAAATAAGGATTCAACACAAAGCTGGAGAATCCCAAGACTAGTGGACTGATTTACACCAAGCAAGGATTTGCCTCAACCCTGCTGGAAGCGTGTGGTAAGCTGGATGTACTGAAATGATTTTGGACAGGAGAGACTGTTACTGAAGACAAAGAACGCTAAATATTTCAGGGAGATGAGACAAGAAGACAAGATAAATCTAAGCAGTGAGAGAAGGGGAAGGTAGCGTGAGCAAGCCTTTCATTCCAAAAATACAGCTAATCTACTTGTAACAGATGAGCAGCTATGAGTATTTGAAATCTTATCTCCCAAAATATCACTTCTAAGCACACTGGATTAACAGTGTTTACTATAAACTTCATTACAGCATAGATGAAGGCACTCAGGACTGCACATTTCTTTTTGAATGTAAATAAATGTTTTAGTTAGCACTTACTGCTTCGTAATCTCCCAAACTGTAACAGATACCAATGCTTCCGCCTGAAATACCTTCTTTTTAACAGAAAGAAGCGCCTGTAAAATCTTGGTTACTTGTGTTTGCCTGAGTTAGGGATTTAGGTAATTGCCAGCTAGAAGGTGGGCAGTTCAATCTGTCACCTGTTGAGGAAATGTTACCATTAAACATCACACAGATTTAAACACAGAAAATGTTTAATGTGGAAATAGTTAAGAATTCAGATATCTGGTGTACCATTTCAATGAGCAAAGGTAAGTGTATGGCATTCTGAAGTCCAAGAAGAATGCTGTTCAAATGCTACAATGTAAAATTTGTGAAGTAAATGAAGGTCATATCATAATCTTTCTTGGGAGACTTCCACAGAAATCTCAGTTTTCTGATCTGAAATTTACATATAACTGACCAAAAAAGCAAGTTTTTCAATCACTCTAGTTAAAAATAAGTTTATCATGGAAACAAAAACCATCAGAAAAAATACTGCTTTATGAACAAGTGATTTAAAAATCAGCTTATATTAAAGACTTTCTGTCTATTATCTGTTCTATTGCATTTTATATATAACTGTAGCTTCATGAAAATGCACAAATGTTTGTCTTGGAACCCAGCAGGCAGGAAAACAGATGGCAACAAAGCTAAAGAACATCTGCATCTTTGGGGTTTAAAATCTTTTATTTGTTTGTAAGTAACAGTGACAAATTGAACATTAGGACAAAAAGTGTGATTTTTCTGAAAATCAACCAACATCAAAGATGTCAAGCACTGTGATTCATAAAACTTTAAAGACAGTAATTATCCTGAACAGCCTCTTAAGGAAAAAAAAAAGAAAGAAAAAAAAAGAGAAGAGACAATGAGTGGAATTTCTAGAAGCAGGTTATTAATTACAGCCAGTGGCAAGATGTGCAAAAAGACCATCCAAAGGGAATTCCTGGCCTGAATAATAGGAAATGCTAGAGAACAGAGGGAAAAAGTGCTGAAACTGCAAAAGACCCTGGAGCCCTTCTCTTGTGTGAAGCTTAGCTAGTACAAAGCCATCAGAAACAAATGGCATCTCCTGCAGCAAAGACTTACATTATGGAAAAAACCCACCCTTCTAGCAGACTTTATAAATGGAGAAACAGCCAACAATATTCTCTGTACTTCTGCCTTCAAATTCATAGTTCTTTTTTATTTGTTTCATTTTACTTTGCATTTTCTGGCTCTACTGAACTCTGTTAGGTATTGACCTAACAGGGGAAAGTAAGATTTCCTCCTTCAGGAACTCAGGTTCAAAATTTCTTGTCGAAATCATATTGATGTGAGATGAAAGATTCCTCCCATGATTTTGGCAAGCTGTGGGTCAGAGCCAAAACCATCAAGCAACACATGAAGTGTGACTTGAGAAAGAATAAAAATACATTTGCAATATAAACAAAAGAAAGGAGGCACATATGATTTTAGATGTTTGACTGCTCTACTATGACTACTCAGAGTAAACTTGGGAAAGTCAGTTCACCCTGTGTCTGCTGTCCCCATCTGATAACAAGAGTGATGACTCTGTGTAGTAATTCTGCTGTTTCTATGAGGCTACAGAATCTTTCATGGGGAAAGCTTCTCATTATAGGATTGAATATTTCTTCATATAAGATAGCACCGACCTCTCTGGGCACTGCAGTTATCGCCAACATGTAAAACTTCACCTGCCTGAACCAAGATGAGTTATTGAGAGGAACAGCATCATATACTACATGCTTACCCACAGCGATGTCCCTTATCAAGTCTAGCCTGGCAGAACAGTGCAATTCTTCAGCCTGCAGACTGTGCCTTGCAAGGTGTCTACCACTGGGGTGGCTTTTGCACCTAATTAGACAGCAGAGCTAAAGGTGCAAACACCCACAGACCCCTGATAGGAACTGTGCGGTTGCACATCACCTCAACAAGAAAGCTTGGAATAAACTCAGCCCTCCTTGATTGCCACAGTGATGCATCAGCCTGGTATCTCTACAGCTCTCCTCAGACCATCAGGGTGCAGTCTACGTGCTCTTTGCCTCCTCCAAAAGGATAATCAGAAGTTCCTCTAGATTTGTGTGGCTTGAACATCAAGCTTTCTCCTATTTTCAGAGAATCCTTCTCCAATCATTTTTCACATCTTTCTTGAGACCCCAATACCATCACAACTTGAGACAGAAAACTCATGGTCTGGAGTACAGACATGCAAAACCCTGGACTACTCTTTGGTCCCTGGGACTTGCCATTTCTGAACACCTTTCTCAAATCATCGTCCGTCACAGTCCAGAACCGAATGCACAGCTTGTCCTGGCTCCCTGCTTATTTTCCCCATCCTGAGACAGTGCCATTGTGTCAGGCACTACGACTAAAGGGTCCTCATTGTTGGTGTGGTATATTTACTGATCTCACCACCTGTCACTGCTCTGTACCGGCTGGCTTCATTCCCTTAGCGTAAACCACACTGCTTGTTGCAAAAGGCATGGCATGGTCTCTCCTACAGATTAAGATTATGGGCTGTAGATCAAATCATTCATCAAGCTCTGTGCACGTCTAAAGCTGATTGCATAACCATGGCCAAATATAGATGCCAAAACCAAAATCAACAGAAAAGCTAAACATTTGTCTCAGGCTGTGTCCGTGCCTATCTAGCCAGCAAGATTCAGCAAGACAGGCACACATATCTATAGTCATCAGCATGCAGCAGTGCTGCAGCTAGTGTCCAGCCTGCTTTTGGCTTCCTCAGCCGAAATGAGCAAGTGCCCAGCAGGACCAAACCAGGGAAGCTTTTGGCATGAAACCAGAATGAAGCTCAAGTAGCTGAATATATGGCAAGATGACCCAGTGTTGTTTGAAAGCTGACATGAGACCTATGGGTACAGCTGCTGCTCTGGGCATTCACAGATTTCTAGGCATGAAGACAATGGGAAAAAGGGTCTTTATTGTGACTGTAGCAAAAACTACAGGACTGCAGACCACATCCACTGTGGAAAAGCCCTGGTCTGAACTTTAAGTGAGAGAAACAGTGTCTCTTAGCTTTGAGTTCCTGCTCCGTAAGCAGTTTTGTTGTTATTTCATTCAGAATGGCAATGTACTCATATTAAACGCACGTAACTGTTTGGTTCACTAATGAAAATGTTGATTTTTACTTCGGAAAGTATTTAAACATCAGACCCAGAGGTTTCTATTGAATTATCTTTGGATGGGATCCGAATTGGAAAATATGATAACACAACAAAGAAAAATCCTGGACTGTTAGTAAGCATACCTTGCAAAAAAACCCCACCAAAAGCCAGAAACTAACAAGCTCAGGTAAAGACAGGGATATGACAACAGCAAGTTTGAACATGGTTTGGAACAAATGAAATAATAAAATTAAGCACCGTTTTACCACAAGGCCATTCAGCAATCCTGCTCAGATTACCTCCAACAGGTTTGCTAGTGTTAAGAACATTCCCCAAAACTGTTCAAAGCCTACCACAAAGCAGATGTAGTCTACTGTATCCATCTTAGGATGTTCAACTTCAATGGAAATTTGAAGTCAGCAAAGGGTGATGGCTGAACTAATGAAATATGTAAGGGAATTATCAGGGAAATCTACCTTAAATTTTGGGTATAACTTTTCATGGTTTATTCCAGTGTGTGACTTGCCATTACCTGTCGCTCACCTAAACTTTCATATATATTTAATATAAATTATATGATATAAATATATTAAAAGGATATGAAAAGACAGGAGGAAGAAAAAAAAAAGAACAAAACCTTCATGTTATGAAATGTACCAATCTTGATCACAAAACTACAGGCAATTCAAGTGACTAGGTGGATCATGCAATTAATGTCACGAAGGAGTCAGCATTTATATGGTTTGAAAGTATTGAGACAATTGTGAAAGTGAAGCAGTGTGGGATATGGCACTGGGATAGGATGGTTTATTTCTGAACAAACAGGTCTGAATTTACCATTTCCCATCTTAAATAAGAATCCTTTGAATTTCACGTTCTAGTGACTCCAGCAGGGCAAACCTCCCTTTATAATCAGTGGAAAATATGTCCTTCAAAGAGTGATTTGAGTTGAAGATGGAAGGAATCTTCCTCTAAAAAACAGTCATTTGCCTTTACTGACTGAAGTGAATCAGTGATAATTGCTTTCCTCGCTTGGGTACATAAAAGTGCCTGAAGTCACTAGCGTGGGGCAGTGTGCCCACAGTATTGACAACCACAGGTTGAGAGCTGGAAAAGCATGAGACCAAAACACAAAGGTAGGTCAACATCTGAAGGAGTCCTTTAGAAATTCACATCCTGAAATGTCTACATTTACAACTATGTACTCAACCAACAGCAGCAAAGCCTGAACTGTAAACCGTGGCACATTTTCATATTAAATGTACTGGTAGAAACAAAATGCAGGAAGGTAATTTTACCACATCAGAAAATTTTCAAAATCATAAAGTCATTATTTGCTACTCTTATAGATATTTGAACATCTGATTCAAAGCACTCTGAAGTCAGGACTTTGGATTAGGCACAGGAACTCAGCTCGAACTAACTCTGAAGGCTTGCCACTTCCAAACCAGTGGGTCACTGACAGTGTCTTCTGCAATGAGTATCTGGAAACCAGGATGATTTCCAGAGTTTGCTTCAGAGGTTGTGCAGCTGCATTTCCGTAATCCAGTTTTTAAAGCTCTATCTTGACACTGCAATTTCTTTTTCATTTTCCCTGAGGCTCAGTAAAATTCAGTCACACCTCTTTATATATAAGCATAACTTACATATTTTTGCTTCATCTGCAAATCATGATTTTTCCCCTCAAAAACCCCACCAATTACATAGCTGAAACACACCCATGAGGGACAAAAATATACAAAACTTCCTATGCTTACACCTGTATCCTTGCCAATACGGAAAGCTGGACCAAAAGACCTGACAAAGCCTGATGTTATATCTCTTAATTCATCACAGTTAGAAGCTTATACTATATGGAACTAGCCTGTCTCCAACACATCGAACCTTAAAATTAAGTCATCTTGATGAGAATCTGCTTTTCTACATATTTTGAAAACTTTCAAATTGCATATAATATCCAAATTTGGAAGTCCAAGAGGAGCTGGCTGCTGAAAGACCCATTGCTGTGAAGATGCTCAATGGGCAAATAAGGGTCAAGGTTTTTCTAGACATATTCAAAGTGGTTTTAATCACTATCATTAAGAAATTTAAAAAAAAAAAAGAAAAAGAAAAAAAAGCCAACAAAAAATATGATCCATGGCTAGTATTATGGCTAGGCAATATTACGGTGACAAAGAAAGCATGTAAGCATGTAATACGCGGTAACTTAAATCTCATCTGGAATGACTTGCCTCCAGAACTGGAAGCAGGAGAGTTGCACGAGCATGGCTCTAAGCCCAGACTAATTAGCCTTCCTGAGAACATGTTAACATGGCTATTTTGCTTCCGGGACCCAAGCTAATAGGGCTGAACGGTAAAGGATTATGCTGTGCGGACAACTCAAATGGTTTTGGAGATAGATCAATTATCTACACAGTGATGCATTACACAATATAGAAATACAAAGGATGTTAATGACCCAGTTATTCCTAGTCACAGTAAAGGCATGGCTAGACTATTTCCAGGAGAAGAAAAACACCTTCTAAATTTTACACACAAGCAGCCCCCATGGCAGAGCCCAGCAGAGAGCCTGGGCTTGGAGTTACAGAGGAATAGCTCCCTCCCGCCATTCCGGGAATACAAATTGCCTTAAAGCACCAGACGGGAGGCAAGGTCGTAGCCTTGAACTCTGCTCATGTTCATGGCTCTGAAAATAAATCACATTACCCAAAGGTGGAATGCAGGGTGTGTCCTAGGCTCTTGACTCAGGAGCTCTTAAAATGATTACATTCCAGTCTGTTTAGAAAGTACAGTTTAACCAGGAGGGCTGTGCCTAATTGCTATACTCTTGTCCCCAGGTACAGTGTGGTATATGTGAGGGTGGAATGGCATGCCAGTAAAAAAAAAAAAAATAAATAAATAAAAAAAAATACAAAGAGCTCACTTGTTCCCACTAGAACAAAGGCCACTTCTGGATATTAAACACTTTGGGAAATAGGGGAAAGCATCAGGGGCCGAAGTCTGATTTCTTGCCAGTTGAGGTCTTGGAAATCAGTCTCTAAGACTGCATGCCGTAACTTTTGCAATACATCACTGAAACTGTTAAAGAGAAGCTTGTAACACAGCGAATGCAAACCATTGTAATAACAAACAGGATTTTCCTACTGCAGCAGAGAAACTACTGCTTTTGGCTAATGTCCACTCCATTCCAACAGAATGAGGTTGTAACTATGAAAAAATGTGTTTCTATATAGAAAACAAACAAACAAAAATCCCAACAACCTTCCTCCCTCTCCCAAACCTTTCTGTGGACTCCTTTAGGTTAGGATTTTCATTTCTCACTTTATGTGAGTGGGGAAAATAAGAGAGAAAACTAGGTCTTTCCTGGGGCTATATTTGTGCTTATGTGATGTTGTCCTTAAACAGATTTACAATTATGTCATCATTTAGTGCTGGATACGTATACAAAAATGTGGCTGGCTTGTTAGTTGACTGCAGACGGCACAGTGGATGGATGCTGCAAATTTTTTTATTTTTGTATTTTTTTCCAAACTCTGGCTCTGTGTAACGACTGTTGTGTCTGTAGCCGATGTAAACTGGTTCAGCAGTGTGGGCTTGAAGACAATGTAACAGCTTATGCCTGTGTTTCTAGATATAGAAATACATGGGTTCATGCTCTTAAGAAATTATAGTTTGTATGATCATTTAATATACATATGTGTATCTGTATGTGTTCTAGAAAATGAATAAACATTGCTGGCTAGTCTTTAATAGTATTTTTTTCTTTTTACTTATGACCTTACTTGAAAAGAAAGAGAATAACCCAACAAATTACACTTCAGGAACATACCATAAGTGGTATCAGGTATTACAGACAGGCCAATGGTACTTCTTCTGCCTCCCTCAAACCAAAAATAGGAAATGCCTTTTGCCATGATAAATTATACAACTGGTTCTGAAAGTGACTGTTGAAAGCACTTCCTCCCAATTCATACTGATATCCCCCAGTGACATACAGAACACAGATGACGTACATCTGAATCAGTGCTCTTTAGTGTGGCAGGGGCTGCGTTATGGCAGCACAGGCTGCAAGACGGTAAGTACGGTCTTATGAACAGGACAAGTGACAGCTGTTTGACTCTGGGCAAAGAGCTGCCAGCAAGAGCATTGTAATCTTCTGGGTCTGAAAGTAGCTGGGAAAAGGGAATGCTTTCCACAGAAGATTTTCCCTAAGGGGAAGGATCACTGAGAGACCATATTGTTGAGCCATTGAAAATTAGCCAAAGAACAGGCTGCATTGACTAACCTCCTTATTATAAACAAAGCCTATTCTAACTTCAGCATGTGTCTCTGGCATTAATGTACAGGAGCCCTAAGGCATAGTGAGGTAGAGAGCAACTGAGTTCCAGCAGAACAAAACTGGGTTTACACCAAGCAAATCATTTCAAAAGTTGCTGGTTTCCTCCCATCTGCTGTCACTCTCTGCTTGCTAGGGAAAGAAGGCAAAGGCTTAACTTCCCGCAGTACAGGTCACCTTAATGAGACAGTGCAAGTAGAAATTGTTATGTTATCAACCATTCCAACCAAAGACACTGATCTCATATCAGTGAGAATTAAGTATAGCAGATGTTTCATGTCAGAGCACAGATCCAGAGGATCTTAGTCCATAAACAGGAGCCTGTTTGCATATTTTATTTATATTAAGTACACATAATAATTCTATTTTCTTTATAATAATTTGCATTACAATTTTTTTTATTTGCAAGTAATTAAGACAAATCTACAAAAGATCAGGAGCCTGAATGTTCAAGAGAATTCTGTATCCATTGGGAAGTGCTCAGTAAATAAAGACAATAGTGTAAAACTAACAATAATCATCACCTTACTTATCAGTTTCCATTGTTTTGTTTTGACTATTAAAAATAAAATTCAAGACATTTTTTTCCTGTTAACATGATTACTCTACAAATTCAGTAATTCAGTCTCATTTGAGGTACAGTTACGCATGGTCATCAGAATTTCCTTGCAATATATTTGCTTTTATTACGATATCTTATCTCCTTTTTCCTCTAGGTAAAGGATGCTTGAGATCTGTAGCTAATATATCTTAGTTTACTATAATCTCTTATGTGCCTGGGCTTGAAAATGTTGTCTACCAATTTCTCCTAATGCATTAAGTGCTTTCTCATAATCAGCAAATGCCATGTCTAGCAGCAAATCATATATGTTTGCATTTCCACTCTGCCATTAATCACCCTGCTGTGTAATACCCAACTAAAGATTACCCATTCTTTCGTCTGGCTAAAAACCTGATTTATGAATGAGTTTTTTTGTATTCTTAACATGTTAGGTCAAGGACAGAAGTGTGAAATGGCTGTGGTCACTGAGATCTCAACTGGAGTTATAAGTTTGCTGTACAGCAGGGCAGTTGTAGATTTATATACTCATACATGTGCCCACTGTTTTTCAGTGTGTGTCCATTAGCTGAATGGGTGCTCTTCTCCTAGACACTTCTTACTGCCAATCACAAGCTCTTTTGGTTGTTTAATAATTTTCAAGCTTCTTAAGAAAATAATTCCACGACCATCAGAATCACTTTGCTCAGAAAATGCGAGTAAATGAAAGCTGCTGAATCCATTATCACAGAAACATACTTGTGTGATTGTTGTGATGGTGTTGCTGATAGCTACTTCAGCATGAGACACACAATGCTCAAAGCTTATATTTCCTAATATGAAGGCAGCTTTAAAATCCCATTTTCCTGACTTTTACCACTGATTCCTGGGTACGTGGATTTGCTGAGGACCTGGCGACAGGACAGGAGCACTTGTACTGACTGCTTCTGCTCCTACGGTATCACGGAACAAAAGAGTGGATAGAGAGTATGCCTGACACGGGTGTCAATGGACTCTTCTGCTGTAGTGGGAAGGAAGACCACAGCCAAACCAGAGTTAAACAGCAAACCCTACACTGACTGCTGTCTTCATGTACCGGTATTGGTTTATTTTCTCATTACCATTTGAAGAGGCTTCTGCCCTTGACAGAGATGCTTCTTCAAAAAGAGTACAGCTCATGAAAATCTGAGTCCGCATTATGAATACCAACAGGAGCAGAAATCTTTCATAAGAGGAAAAACCAAGCATATTGAAAGAGAAAGTGAAGGGAGTAATCATTTAAAGGAAGTCAGGAAACAACAAAATGAAGCTTTTTACACTGCAGCAGACCCAGGGCCTGGTTCTCCTGGTCAACAGGTCAAGGACTGCATCTCTTCCCAGGGGAGGAAACCTCTGGGCAGATGTGGGTGTAGCTCAGAAACTATATACATTTTTAGCCTCCTCCTCACCCCAACTGATTATCAGGAATGTGCAGAAACAAATGACTGACCCCGGCTCTCAGCAATGCCCAGGAATGATGTGCTGAGCGAGGCTGAAGGGATGGGTTTGTATATCCCCTCCATTCAGTGGGCACTTTCAACAAAAACTCTAATACCTTGCCATTGTGTGCACTTCGATAAATAAATCCTTGCTGAAAGCTTATGAAATAAAGCAGGTCACTTGCATATCTGAAGGTCAGTGCATTATCGTTTAGACACAGGAGTATAATTTATAGGCATAATAGCTTTTAAAAAAAGAGGTACACAGTCAATATCAGGTCTGTTTTCCAGCCAAACAAATTTCAGAGTGCATCAGCACTCTACATTCAGAAAAATTAGTGTGGTGGCTCATTAGGTAACAACACTATTTCCTTCTCATCTGAAGGGGAAAACAGATTTCCCACAGAAACAAACCAAACAGGTGGGTTTTTTTTTTCCTTTAAATAAAATAAAATAAAATAAAATAAAATAAAACAAAAACATAGAGTCCTTACCTTACAAACTCTCCCAACTCGGGAAAGGATTGTCTTGTCAGATGTGCCACTATCTTGTGATATTTCTCGGAAAAAGAAGTAGATTTTGTCATCATCTGGGTTATAGGTGTCCGGGATGGGAAAAGTTCCAATGAATTTCGCTCCTAGAAGATCCCAAAAAAAGTTTAAAAAATGTGAAGTCTTAATACTTGCTACTAAATTTCTGCTTTATTATGTGCTTTTTAATGTTGCATCTTCCAGGGAAATAAAAATATCACTATTTATACATGTAATGGCGAGTTTCTTACTAACTTACTAGTGAAAACCACCATAGATCCTGAAGTATTTACTCTTAGCGTGATGGTTTTGTGTATATATCTTACTACCACTTGCATAAATGTGCAGCACTGGCTATCATTCTCTGTGTGAAAATAGAAGTCGTCTCAGTCCAAAATATTGCCTACAAAAACCTTCCTTACTGCTCTTGCCACCAATATCAAGCTAAGCAGATTTTCTGAAACCACACGGTAGAATTTATATCAATGTAATTATATATTGCAGCAGTCATGGCTACAGAAATACACTACTGTTTTCTAGAGACAGCTTACAAAAGAATGGAAGAACCTTTATTGATCCATGCGATTAAAATTCAATATAAATGACAGCTTTCCTAAGTTAAAAATTTCCTACACATCTGTGCTATAACGATCTTACTGCCTTTATCTACCAAATCCAATACAGTGCTGTCCTGGGATTCCTATGTTAGCACACCAAATTCCACAACTGACTAATCGGTCTTAAGGACACAGTTCCTTGTTGAACATGAAAACAGTTTAGCTATATCAATGTAATGGTTTCTTTGGGTTATTTTAAACCTGCTTTTTGCAAGAAATTCTATAGCACCTTGTCTTGATAAGCTGAGCCATTATATTACTTCTAGTCTCTTCTAAAGCAAGCTTGGATGTCTCCGCCTGCATCTTACAGGCATGTTTATTGGGCCATGTATTTAATACATGTCCTTCAGTGTCTTCCTCAGCCCCCTCACCCAATCTCCAGTCCTCTACCTGTTCACCATCTATGTTTTTTGTTGGGTTTTTTTTTTTCCCCTGGGGTTTCTTTTGCAGTCTTTTCTTTAAATTTTGCACTAAAATCAGATATTAAACTAATTCCAAGAGCCCCTGAGTGCAGCAGAGCAGGCAACAACACTGTCTTGCACAAGTAAACCAGATACTTGGGGAAGTAATTTTCAAGACATTCCCCAATGTGCTACAACAGACGAGCTCTTCTGAGGGCACTTGGATCAATAATGTTTTTCTTTAAACAGAAGCTGCTATACAAATACGGTTGCAAAGAGACCCTTGACTCTAAAATACATTCTTTCAGCAATAAAATACACAGTCTTTGTCCCCCATAAGCAGGCAGGCTGCAGCAGAAAGCAGCAAGGAGGGCGGTGTAAGGCTGTAGAGCAAACAGAGCACACTGGTGATACGTGGGGAACGCTATTATCAGCTTTTAATATATCTTCATGCCTTTGTCCTTTTTAGAACGATTGTTACTTTATGTTAGCCCTGAGGAATTTTCACCACAAACTCTACAGTACAAACAGGACAAAAAGAGGGTCTCTGTTGCAAAAGTTCACAGATGAAAGCTTGAGACAAAATGGGATGTGTTTAAGTGTTGAATGTGCACCTTCATGACAGAGGAGTAAATTTATGGGTCAAAATAGCCACAGTGCTGCTTCTATTTTAAACCTTTCTGACACTAGAGAATGGCGTCAGCAGAAAAATGAAATGATGCAGGCATCAAGCTCTATAAATTTAAGTTAGGATTTCAGAATGAGCCTAAAGAAAATATTCAATTACCCCTCAGGGCCTGTAAGGCTACTTTGAAGATTAGATCTCTAAGAGTGAATAAATACATAAATAAGCTTCCAGTATGGTTTCTTAAATATGTGGTTAGCTAAGTAGCCATTTAATAGGAAAACCTGTGAAATACTTCTATGGCATGCTCTGCAATTTCACATAGTTGGGTTTTTTTTGTTGGGGTTTTTTTTTTTTTAAATCCATGGTTCCAGAACAAAACTCTGAATATATGTTTCTTCTAAATTAAATTTCATTGCTTTACTTGGCAAGCCAAATGCAAAAACAAATGTCTCAATACCAATTCCTGGAACACATTTAGAAGAATCTCTAACAAATTAAAGGAACACAAATATTTAATGATTTTAAATCACAATTGAAAACACTGAAGTTGAAAGTTAAATCCAAACAAAAATACAGTGTAAAAGATATGAAGACAAAGAGACTGAAAAAAAAATAATGAAAGAGATCATGATCTTAAAAGCACATCATATTCTGCAAGTGAGATCTTTGTCTCATCTTTTGTAATCCATCCATGCAATAGAGAAAAGTGCATTTGAACCAGCTGTGAACCAGGTTTTGGATTCTTTGCATGGGAAACAAAATATATGAAGATGATTTTGAACCACTGTTTGTTTTCCCATACACACAGTTGTCCCTTCCTAATTACTTCAGTAGAAGGTTTTACTACAAATTAATTTCATGGCTAGATTGTGTGCAACCAAACAGGAGGCTGAAGGCATCATGAGCTCCGACAATAGATGGTACCATAAATTCAGGTGTTGCTCATGCTTTTTTAAACATGTTTTTGTGACAGAGTGGGAGGAGTGGTTGCACCTAGTCCTGCGTTGCTGGGTTGGCTGGAGAGGTCACGTTTGCTTTTGGTTACCAGCCGGCAACCACACACTTGTAATGCCAGCAGTAGTTCTAGGCAGTGCAAACGTGCATGCCTTAGTAGGACCTCCTGAGAAGTGAGGCTCAGTAGGCTCAGAAAAAGAAGAACAGACAACAAGTAGCAAATCCTGGAACATGAAAAAATGCAAAAGCGACCTAAAACAGTGGAAGGCAGCAGTTCTTTGTAGCTGGTATGCCAAAAATATGTGGCATGATGAAACGCAGAGGATAGCGCTCACCTCATTTACCTTCAACTATCTAGAAGTCAAGCTCCTACTCTGTGCTCATCCAGGTCCTCTCTCAGAGAGGGATATAAGGAAGCAAGTGACAATGAATAATCCTATTTTATGACAGATTCCTACAAAAGGTGGAGAGAGTCACCCTCTGGAAGTATCACCTCTCTCTAAATTACAGACAGAGACAAGTGAAACAACTGAGCTCAGACAGGATGCTAACTCTTTCCTTTTAGAGCTAAGTGAGCTGAATCCCATCCAAAGTTCACAGGATATAAAGAAGTCATTGCCTGCAAGTCTTTGCTCTGGCAAAGACGAGGGGAGGGGGTAAAAAAAGAAAGAAAGAAAAAAAAAAAGACTAATGCAGTTCAGGGAAGCACTCATTACAGCCACAGCTTTAGCTTTCTATAAAGGAGAGAGGAATGTGCAGCTGTTCAGTGCATGCCTGTACATAGGGCTCGGGTATCCCACCACGGGATGCTCTCCCCTGCCCGCTGGGCTGGGACAGGGCAGACTCGGTTCCAGTTGGCGGCTTTGCCATCCGGAGCGGGGCCACCAGCCCCACGTGCCTTGTCCCTGGCCAGTGCCACGGGTGAGGCAGCTCTGGGCAGCGGCTGTGGGAGCGCCGGATTCCTCAGCTCTGCGGGAGAAGGGCTGATGTCTGAGCAGCGGCAGCATCCCCTCTGTCTCCAGTGCCACTGCGTGCAGGAGTACAAGCCTGTGTGAATGTGAGTCATGGGAAAGATTAGCCGCCTTCCTCCTTTTCTCCTTTGTGGAGCTGCTATTCAGTCATTGAGATTAAGACATGTCTTAATTAGTCAAGATAGAGGTGCCCTGCAAGGAACTGGAAGGTATCCTACGCATTTTTCCCTTATGCTTTGTCTTTCCCTCCCTTCCCTCAGGAAAGTATAATCCTGTTTCCAGAAACAGAATAAGACTAAACTTTAAGAATATTAAGGTGCATTACAGAAAAACTTCCTCAGCCCTCTAGAAAAAAAACAAGTTACACATTTAATGCTAATGATCCTAAGTAAAACACAAGTCACGCCTGGAAATAATTTATTTCTAATTGTACAATTACTCAAGTATGTACAACTTTTCCTGGAGGTCTAACACATGCTTGGTAAATGGGTGGTAGGCTTAGGAAAGAGGTGATTTAGATGAGATGGGAGTTTTAAACCTGAAATCAAGTAAATATTTTCTTTATACCAATATTGGCTAAAAGCACAAATGTATGTAATTGGTAATGTTACACAGTAAACTAGAAATATATTGGCTACTCTATGGCTTGTTACAGAAATGATCCTGTCATTTAGAGTTGCACTCAAAATTTTCTCCAACCTTAAAAGGACTGTTTCAAAATATTAAAAGCACCTAGTTTATATCTATGCCTCTTAGTATAACACTGCATGGATTGTGTATGTGAAGTCTTAGACAGAGCATGACTGTAGTTTTTTATATGGCTGGAAACAAGGTAAACCTGAAGAATATATGGGGTCTTCAGTGTTTATATAGTGTGGGGTAATTTTCACGTCGCAGTCTAGCACACTAAAGCTGTTTTTCAAACCCAGACATACTAATATATTATTCTCCTTAGAAAACTTTCACAAATACAGACGCTTTAAGTGAAAACAGAATAAAACATGAATCAATCTCAAAGAAAGAAGAAAGGCAGACACCCCCCATCCAGCTTCCAAACTGAAAAATATAACAGTTCTCAAACCTTTAGTTTATTCTGTGTTCTTGTACTGTTCTCTTGCCTCAGACTGCTCATGGAGAAACATTAATAGCATAATGAAATGTTTGGAACTGGATATTCAAGCTGTAAGTTCTTTTGGGCTGAGAACTGAACCCTGTAATGCTCATCAAGGTGGATCTAAACTAACGATAACACCAGATGCTCCTCAGGACCAAACAGCAGTAAATCTTTCTTTTGAGGATATTATAGCATCCCTTAGGAAAGCAGCTACCCCAACCATCTTTCCATGCTGAGCATCAGCAGGCCACCAGTGATAAAACTGGGTATTCAGTTGCACGGTTAATTACAGTTAGAGAACTGCCTGCCGGGAGGACCCACCCCAGTCTGTATCATATCATTACAGCCCATTTCTGGTCTACGCAGCATGAGGAAGTGTAGAAATGAGGAGACAGGAGAGGTGGGATAAGAAAGGTTTTGAGCACAGGAAATGAAAGTGCGATAGGTCAGCAGAGTCAGACGTGAGATTTTTCTATCTGTCCAAAGGACCGCTTCTATTTGGAAAGGTAAAATGACTTTTAAGTGGCTTTTCCTTTCCTCCTTGTCTCACAGCAGAAACCCTGAGGTTATGGAGTTACATCTAGACAGAAACATACGACAGCAGCTTAAATTAAAAGAGAGAAGCAGTAGGGGGGTAAAACAAGAAAATTTAAAAAAAAAAACAAAAAAAAAAGGAGAGAGAACATTTCCTCTTGTCAAGGTCTCCAAGAATTAAGAGGCAAAATTACCACTTTCAGAAGTTGTCTGCTGGGAAGACAACTTAACCCTGTGGTCAGCAGGCCTTTGGCTTTACAATACACCCATAATAGTTACACAGGCATCCTGAACCAGGGCCAGTGTTGCCACATCTTTAAAGACAGTTGATGGCTAAAAGGGGGATGCTTTAATTGAGCAGTGCTAGCTTGTGAGTGAAGTTTTCCATGTTACTCTGTGTGTGGTTTGAGACTGGCTGGGTGTAAACGCAGCCAGTTTTTTAGAGGGTTTACTAGCTCAGAATGTTTCTTAACGGTCAAGAAAAAGCAGTGTTTTGCTTGGGAAGCTATTTTAGGGTGCCCTTAGTGGTTTTAAAATGATCCTCACAGCAACAAAGGGTATTTTTCCCTCTCAAAGAAGGAAAAGAAAAAGAAAAAAAAAGAAAAGAAATAAAAAGACCTCCTACCTAAAATGTGGACTTTCTAGTCTGTCATTTCAATGTGCTATAAGGAACAGCTTCTAACAAGTGATCGGAAAAAAAGGGTTTAAAAAAATAATATATTCCAACAAGACTAGAACTAGAAGCATTTAAGTCATGACATTATTCCAATTACGGGACTATATGCAGATGTATAGATCAAAGATTAAAAGAATGATTAGGTCTTACTCTCTTACTCTTAATTAGCATTATCACCTCTGTGGCTTCTCTCAAGTGCATTTTTGCTCCACTGAGCTTTTTTTAAAAAAGCCTACGTAATCCAAAGATACCATGATACAATATCTATATTTATAGTAACTGGACATATATTTATATAAGAAAGGGGCTATTAACTTCAGAGAGGCAGGGACAATGCAAATGACAACAGCATATGTTTAGGATCTTACCAGTAAGCCAGTAATGTTCGGAAATGTCAGTTCTGATGTAATGGTGGTCGTGAGAAGGGCCCAGAGAACGTGTTAGAGCCGTGTCTTTGCCAAGGAAATCAGAAGCTGTTCCAGCATAAAGATACTCATCTGCAAATGAAAAAGAAATAGGGTTTCTACAGCTGTGGGGTAAACAAAATTAAAACTGTTTGTATTTTGTTGGGTGAACAACACCTGTGTTTAATTGGCCTATGAGCTAGGTTAATGTTTTAAAATATTATTGGCTTATATTTTAATGGGATTTGGGGGTCTGTGAAGTCACTTACATTTAAATCTGGGTAATATTTGTAATTATATGCCTGAGAAATGAAGAAGTCCAAGTCTAACTTTCAGATCTTTTAGGCACACAGAAAAGTAAATCCCCCAGCTTTAGTGGGTGCGGGGCTCTTGAGGGTATAAAAGTGTGTTCAGTCTGAGCATCCTGCCCCATGGACACTGACCATGTACCTGTGGGCTGCCCAAGGATGTAGCCATCATTCCACTCAAGCTAGCTCTTGTGCCCCAGGCTTGCCACAGCCCTGATGGCTTTGGTGCTCCTGGGCTTGAGCTAGTAAACATGATGGATGCTTCACTACAGAACTTTGCAGCTTGGCCCTTTCCTGGTGTAGGGATCGCTATCCAACACTTCATACATGCAGAGGAATTTAAGCACTACGAGAATTCTCCTCAACTGTGTAATGTGTTAATGGTAGGAATATGGCTACAGACCCAAATCATGATCATTTTAACATAGCAAGTGGTCACACTAAAATAAATGAGACATGTTGCTTGAATCAGGCAGCCAGGGTTTGTCCCACAAGGAAAGCACATCTATGATACAGTACAGTGCGCTTGCTGCAATTGCAGTTATATTTAGTCTTGTGCCAGCTTTGTGGGCAATGTAAAACTTCACAACCTTAATAATCGCACAATATTTTCTGTTTTCCTTCAGATGTCAGTACTTTCCTAAACAGAAGGAAAGAAACAGTATCTCTGTGAGTGATTTTTTACCGCATAATGCGTTTTACATTCTCTTTTTTTTTTTTTTTTCCCTGAAAAATAACAAGATAGCTTTATTGGTTGGAAGAGTTTAGTTTTTGTTTAATGACTTGCAACAGTAAGTCCCTGGAGTTCATAAAAAGAAAAAATATTTATATTCATAAAAAATAAACATATAAAAAGCTATATGATACATAAAAATCCTCTTCCAGGAGCTCCTTCTTCAGGTTTCCTGATACTCTGGCTGGAAACATTTCATAAGATCTTTTAGAGAGAAGTCCTTTGTTGAGAGTGAATGCAGAACAAATACCGTTCAACACAGACATTTGTGTTTGCATTTGCAAAAGAGATAAATGCACTTAAAAAAATAAGATCAAGGGGGAAAAAAAAAACCTACAAAAAATAAACCAAACAAAACCAAACCCAAAACCACAACCCATGACCCACAAGCACTTTATTTGGCAAAAAAAAAATCTATCAGCTTTCTTTTTACCTCATTATTGTTGTTACTTACGTATTATTTCCATGACAGTATTGGAAAGCACATATTTCAGACAGCATGTCGCCTTTGTAAAGAAACAATAGGGCTTTCTGAAAGGTATTTGTCATAATGAGGAATGGGCAGGGTAATTGGTGTTTGCTAACTGACAGGCACTCAGTGATCAATAAATCTGAAGGGCTAACAGAAATTCTTCATCCTTGCTTAGGCTCTGCTGACAAGGCATTTTCAGTACTTCTCTCAGCTTTTGGTATCTCATTTTAAGTTCCAGTTATGTCCAGAACCATTTCGGTGAGTGGTAATTTGTAATAGAAGACAGATAGTGAGCAGGTGACTTTTCAGTCAAAAAGGTTAGCTTTTCTAATTTATCTGTGGAATCTACTTGGGGAAAAATGCTGTGTAGAATTCAAAGAGAGATTATGTAGTTCTACAAAGAATGAAAATTACTCAATTGTTTTATATTATATATATAATATGTATTATAACAGTGTTAACCTACACACATGATTGAAAATATAATGAAATATTATTTAGCTCATATATGTAGAAATGATTAGAAAGTGCTTTCTGAAGGATATAAGCAATCTTTATCATCATTTTGCAGATAAATAGAAGTGACATGCCAAAGGTTACTCCTCTCATCAGGGGCAGAGATGGGAACTCAACTCCCCTGAGCTGCAGGGCAGTATCTTATCCCTGACCATATTGTTCTCCCAGTAGTTTTGAGAATAAAGTAATCACCAAAAAGATAGGCCAAGAACGCATTCTCTGGTCAGGCTTGTAACTCTTTACAGTGCTCCTTGCATGTTGATGCAAAGCACTCGACACCAGGCACAGTCAGAGAAGGGATACTAGAATACTCTGACCATCAATTTTATCTAGCTCAAAAATTCTTATATACCAAAGTTCATGTTTTAGTTATCTAAAAGACAGCAGCTTCTTCATTTCACAAGATTTAACAGAGCATTCAAAGCACTGGAGTGCTACTGAAATTAGCCAACGTTATAATAAATCATGAAGTTCTATTGCATCTAAACAAAAAAAAAAAGTTTTTTTTTAAAAAAAAGGTTAAGTTTTTTAAGTTTTTAGAATCCCATTTTAAAAATAGACTTCATGGTCATTAAACAGTACTAGGGGTCCCTGAGAAGAATAAGCACTGGCTTTAATCTATTGTTTTTAATGAAGGAAGTCCTGCCCCATCTGTTGGGTCAGAATCACAAATCATCTATCTTATTATCTGAGAATAAAGACTGAACATTAGTCATATGCTTTTTATAACACAGAGTGACCGATACTTCAAAGCATTGTCACCACTGCTCTTTGGCTGTAAATGAAAACGTCATGGTGCTTCACCCTTATCTTGTATTCATACGCTTGATGGACAAGTTAAATGAAAATTGTCCAAAGCTATGAACCAAACCATGACAAAAGTAGCTCTTATAGTGATTTGAGATCCGGAGGTCAAGCTGACATTCCTCGGCACCAAATGTCAGACCACACAGCGCTGCGACACACGCAGCCGGCAGATTGCATTATCTTGTTCCTGGGCTGGAAGCTTCAGAAGTGGCTACTCGAGCAAATAGAAACCTCAAAAATGTATTTATGGAAGTAGTGGATGTCAGCAGACTTCAAAGAGCAGAACATATTGATAATTGCAGAAAGAGGCCCAGAAGCGCTTCAAACATCGTCTGTCCATGTGGGGGTTTTTGTTGTTGTTGTTGGATTGGTTGTTTTTTTGCTGTTGTTCTCTTCTTAAAGGAGAAATGACTGGGAGAGGGTGAAACTGTCTTCCTGCCCAGCTGGCAGAGGCTTCACAGCCACTCAAATGCCCTTGTTTGTGTTGCTGCATTTCCAGCTCTTTGGTGTCTGCAGACCGGAGGCTCCGTCAGCTCTGAGAGCACAGCCCAGCATTGGAAACCACAGCAAGGCCAGAGGAGCTCTGGTGAGGACATCGTGCTGAGCCTCCCACCCCCGGCTCACCTACAAAGCCATGAGAGGATCACCTGGCTCTGAGGGTTTCTCACCTGCCATCACCGAAGCAAACGGCTGCTGAGGATCGAAAGGGCATTTCAACCTGCCAGACTCCAAGTTCTGAGTATCCAGCCGGAATAATGTTTCCTGAGAATAAACACATATTCATTACCCTGGTGTGACCGCAGAGAAAAACTTGCTTAGGCAAACTGTTCTGCTAACATACAAAGTGAAGGTGTGTTAGACCATGCAGCTCTCATCCCAGCAGTGATGTTTACAGTCCATGTCCCTGGTTTATATCTGGATTTTTTTTCACTCACTGGTTTAATGTACCCTGTTCACTCTATAGCAAAACACAGATCTTAAAAAAATATGATTATTTTCGGGGGCGGGGGAAGGGGGAAGATACATTGTTCATTTCTACTCAAATTAAAAGCTGGATTGTACTTAAAAGGCACTGGCTTCTATTTGGGAAAGTGCTGATAGACTCTGTTGCAACAGGAGACCCAGAAGGGGTTCTGGCTGACTCTTAGATTTCTCCAGGGACTGCTGTATAATGTTTGCATCAGACACAGTCCAGCCCCTTTTAAGTGAAAGCAGCATATGCTCTCTCTTGTTAGTTTTTAACAGGACTAATGATACAAGAGGTATCAGAATAGATCCTTCATTGGCATTCCCAAATGCAGGGTGGTTAATTCCTGGGTCACAGAACAAGGGCGTAAAGGAAGATAAAGAAAAAAAATTATTTTAAAACTATTGCTGATGCTTTCAGTGGGCATTAAACTCAATTGTCATAAGCATCAGTTGGAAGTTTTATTATAGTTTTGAACTGCCAGCAAGGATGTTTTCACCCGTTCCTTTAATTTCCTAAAAGCACGCTTAACCTGAAACCCACAGTGAGCCCTTCTGAAGGCAAACTGATTGCTCCAAGGAGTAAAGTGAAGTCTTTGCAGGTATTAAGACTTGATTTTCAGAATTCAGCTGCTGTTAAGAGAGGAGGGATTGCCTACAGAAGTACTGTGAACATACTCTCCTACCTACAGTGATATTTAAAATCCCACTAGTGTTCAGGAATCAAGTAACTGTGGGTTTAATGTCTGTTGCAGAGAAATAATTTCTGAAGCTAATGAAAAAATAAAAGAAGACCACACCTCTGTGATTTAAACAATTACTTAAAAAAGGATGAAGTTGTTTTAATTATTTTCTTCTATACCTCTTTCTTGCAAGAGGACTGAAGAGTACAAATGGATGGTTAAATATGCCCAAAGATGGCCACAGAGGATCAGACTTCACAACACGTTAATTCAATTCATCCTTAATGCACATCAGATTATAAATGACCAAACCTTTCTACTTCATTGAGGTGACTCCTATACTCTCTAGGCTCAGAAGACAAAGGCCCAGGATATTGAATAATTAAGCTCCTTAAAAGAACAGAAAAATCAATTCCAATTTGTGAACATAAATTCCATTTCCTCCAGCAATCCTAGCTGACGCAAAGCAGGATTTAATCATAAAAAAAACAACCCCCCATTATCTTTCCGGACCTGTGGGTTAGTGCCCTGGTTTCTGCTGGGATAGAGTTAGTTTTCTTCTTAGTAGTTAGTACAGTGCTGTGTTTTGGCTCTGATGTGAGAACGATGCTGAGAGCTCACTGATGTTTTTAGCTGTTGCTGGGTGATGTTTATACTAAATCAAGGACTTTTCAGTTCCTTGGGCCCTGCCAGCCAGAGGGCTGGAGGAGCACAGGACATTGGGAGGGGACACAGCCAGGACAGGTGACCCAAGCTAGCCGAAGAGGCATTCCATACCATATGGCATCAGGCTGAGTATATAAGCTGGGGGAAGAAGAAGGAAGGTAGGGACATCTGGCATTATGGTGTTTGTCTTCCTGAAGTAACAGTTACGCGTGATGGAGCCCCGCTGTCCTGGGGGGGGCTGAACACCTGCCTGCCCATGGGAAATGGGGAATGAATTCCTTGCTTTGCTTTGCTTGTGTGCGCAGCTTTTGCTTTACCCCTTTTCCCCACCTTTCCATTTTGTTATTATTATTATTATTGTTATTGTTCTTATTGTTGTTCTTACCTCTTTATTCTGTTTAAATTATTAAATTTGTTCTTATCTCAACCCTTGACTTTTACATTCCTTTCCGATTCTCCTCCCCATCCCTCTGAGTGAGGACAAGTGAGCAACTGGCTGTATGGTGCTTGGTTTCCAGATGGGCTTAAACCACGACAGTTAGCAGGCAAACCAAACTCTCAGGCTACTAAAGTGGATCACAGGAGAAAACTCAAATAAAAATTAAGCTTTTGTTTTGGTGTGTTTTTTTTCTGACGATGTTATTTCAGTGTCCCATTCTCCTTTCTCTGAGATGTGTGACCCTGAGCTGCCGGGAGGACCCTGTGCCGTGCAACATGCAAGGAGGCTGCCTGCAAGTCCAGCAGGACTCGAGGGACTGGGGGCTTTACAGATCAGCATCAAATATTCCGGACTTCACCAGGACAAACTAACCAACACTACCAGGCACTCACACACAATTAACCTCCTGCTTTCCCTTTGGACAAAGCTTTCAAAGAAAAGAGCATCCCTTGGAGAGCTGTGGCTAACTGCACCAACCGGGCCAAACCTCTTCTTCACCGGCCAAGAGAAGTTTTGGCAGTGACTTCAGCAATAGCAAGATCAGGACTTTAATCCCCTTTAATTGTGTCATCCCTTAGGGGATTTGTACTGCTTCAAAAGCAATGTCTGCTGTGGTTTTCAGTCACCTGACCCACACTGTTTCCACAGCCCTGGCACTGGCTGGCAGACCACTGGGCAGAGCCGCCAAGCAGCTCCCAAAGGTCAGCAGAGCCCTGCCTGGTCTCACAGCCCCCATGAGGCTATCTCAGGCCCTGGCTTTCCCAAGCATCCCACAGCTTCCTGTAGAGGCTCTAATTACCGAACATCTATTATCCATTCTTATAACCCAGAGATAAAAAAAAAAAAAAAAAAAGGGGTGGGGGAAGGGAGAAAAGAAATACTAAAAGAAGAGATGTGCAATAACGTGCTTTGCATTACTATGTAGGGCTCCTGGCTCCAGTTCCTACAAGGAGACATTTTCAGCTGCCTGTCAAATTCATGTCAATGGGTCTGTCCTCAGCACCCTCCTGCCTTATCACATCTACCCGGAAAGGCAGCACAAGACCAGTGGCTGTAGGGTGCTTGTGGTCCAAGAAGGAAAAGGAAAATACGCCTGATGCTATTCAAAGCTGTTAATTCAGTAGGAGGCTTAGAAGCGATGCACCAGCAGAAGAAGCGTGAGCGGTGCTGCACACTGTCCGACCGACCACTGCAGCTGAGCAACCAGGAGGAATGCAGCAGAGGCAGGCCTGGGAGACACTGAAGGAGTTAGGAAACACAATACCAGGATTCTTCTTTCATTTCCTCTCATAAGGTAATTGGTCACGTCTAATTGAGACAGACCCCTCGTCTAGACTGGCTCCTGGACTGAACAATCAGACCAAATCCATAATTTCATAACGTCTGATGAAAACAACCTTCACAAATGAAGTAAAGGTGCAATGGTAGAGTGAATAAGGCATCTTACTAATGACCCAGAGGTAAACCACAGCCGCCTTATACTCTTGCTGGGAGCTGTTCTGTTCAATTCAGCGAGGTATTTGATCATTCAGGCTAAGGAATCAGCATGATATGAGGTATCTGAAACTTCAGTTGCTCCCACTGTAGTATTTAAAGTAGCAAAGCAAAGAAGCCAACAAAATTATTTCATTGCAAGCCCAATTATACAGCATATACCAGACAATAGCAAAAGCATTAATGGCTTATTAGGGAAAGAACACCACCGTGCAGATTTCAAGCAGCTTCAGTTTTCTGTAACACAGGCAGTCCCTCTGGGCTGGTCAAACAACCCACAGATTGTGTTGAATATAATGATGGGTCTCAACCTGGGCAAGCACTAATAACTTTTTTCTTTCTTTCTTTTCTTTTTTCTGCAAGCATCTGCCCTTGATTCCACATGTCAGAATACCTTTAACGTGTACATATTTTAGGTTATCACATTTAATAACATATCACTAGACCCCACTTCTTTTATCCCAGAATTTCAACAAGACACCAAGAGAAAGCTATTTCTATAGTTATTTCTATAGCTATAGCTATTTCTACAGCCTGCACCGCAGGCAAGTAGCCAGACAAGTCACATCTCGACACTGAGAACAGAGCCAGCATTATAAATATAGCCAAGGTGTTATACATATAGGAGTTAAAAAGAGACTTGTGTACTAAGTGGCTGCTGACACAACACCAAAATTCTCCTGTTGTGGGGGTTAGGTCTCAAACATTTACCACTTAGGACAGAGATTTCTTTGTCACCAGCAACTGCAGACCAGTCAGCTGCTGACTTCAGTTCAGGAATATACCACTAGCGATGGAGGATACACAACATCTACTTAGTGACAGGGCTGCAAACTGTCTGCAAGGTCCTAAGATGCCTCCCTTGGACTCCAGCTCAGAAAACATTTACGAGCTGTGTATGACTCTCACGCACAAGGAATAGGAAACCATCTCTCTGGACCAAGGGTATACGGACATGAAAAGCTAGACCTACGAGTCTCATCTTGAACTCTGCGTGTGTGTGTGTGTGTGTGTGTGTGTATGTACGCAGAAAGTACATGCGGAAATGACTTACTAGAAAAGCAGACGCCTGGGTTAAATGTTCTCTTCACTTAGTTAATCATGTGAAAGTGTCATTCTGAAGAAGTTTGTGTATTGAGCCTTACTGCGGAAAGTGCTTTGTTCAAAAGAGATAGCACATACCGAATGTGAGAACAAGAGTTCCCGTCTGACCTGCAAAATCCACCATTTACTCTGTTATTTACGCAAGCTGCTGTCAGTTCATTTTTTAAACACTCACATAGTATTTTCCAATCTATGATGAATGCTAAACAAAATGAAGGTTATTCCTTGGCGTGTCAGAGTAGTGAGGAAATTAAATTACCTCTTTGTGAGTTCCGAGTTCAATGTATCCACAGAGAGGGTGAAACGCTCCTGTGCCACAGACATAAACATGGGTTCGGTTGTAGGGCTGAAGAACCCTGATAAAATTGGCACATTCTGTCTATTGGGAAAAGAACGAGAAAAGTTAATCTCCACATTTATTCTTTCATGTTATACATTGTACTAAGTTATAGGCATAGTGTTGGTGTATTTAAACTCAAAATCACTGTAGCAGAGACTGTTTACTAAATAGATGGAAGCTGCAACAGCTACACTTGCGCAGTGGCTATCTACTAGGCAGTTCATCAATCAGACTTGCAAGACTAATTCTGCTATAATGCTTGCAGCCACGAGAAGGTACATGTGTAGTGCATTTGGAGGGTATCTGCTCAGCCTGTGTTGTAGCAAACAACTTCTGTCAACAACTGGGCAGAGGTCGAAGGGCTACTGGGTTAGTCTGGCTACCAATTCTCCCACCTTTGCTCCCAAACCAGGGTTCTGTGCAAGCTTTAGCACCAAGGTTGACATGATGGAAGTCATTGTGGTGGGCTGAAGGGCTTCAGCATAGTTCCAAGGGTATGTTTTGTATATGAGTGCACTTTCTTTGCACCAGCCACATTCTTCTGGTCACTTTTATTTGAGCATTTCTGAGTCCTACGGGATGCTTGGGTCAGTCCCGGCTTTAGCTGGACTCAGTCCTTGCTGGTGAGTAGCGCAGGCAGCTGCTGCATGCTGCAAGGGTTTCTCCGTGGGGTGGTAGGAAAGGCTTGCCACAGCCTTCCCCAAAATTAAATATATACATACACATATAACAAGGTACTTAGGAAGGAATACACAAGACCTGTTCATAGGTCCAAGCTACCACCCTACACCTAAGTGAGAGGCCAGCTACACAGACCAATTAAGAAGCAAAAAGAAGATATTTATGATCTATGTCAAAATAAATATCCCCCTCTCCAGTCCCTTTCCTTTTGTCTTGGTGTAGAAATAGATCAGCACAAATCCTCCATATAGAACAGTATTAGAATTTTCCCAGTACTCAGCAGAGGTGTTGTTTAGTTTTTCTCTGCTGTAAAGATAAGGGTAGCAATAAGTTAGGATAAAAAGTGGAAATTCCTCAGGCAGAGAGCTGAGAGAGTGTTTTGAGCTGGCACCCACCTTGGTAACAGACAAGCTGGATAGAAACTACAAGATTTGTGGAGGGAAAAGGAAGAAATTTTATTATACAGCAGGGAAATGTTTACATTTATAGTTGGCTCTAGGCACATGATGCAATCTGTACTATGCAAAAGAGATATGAAAGTTTTATTGTATGTACTAATGCACCTTAAATACGCTTCCTAAAGAGACTTTCTAAAGACTAGTGGTTCCAGGGGAAAGCTAATGAGTCTGAGAGTTTGTTTTAACCTTAACTGCAGCTGTCTACAAATTAAGTTAATTTGTACTCTGCTGTGCTACTGTTTCATTAATGAATTATAATGAAGTTACATTCAGGATATTCCCAAGAAAAAAGAAGCAGTTTGATGGGAAAGAACAGATTTCAGGGGAGTATCACCTGGGATACGGTTTGGAGGAAAGTCCATTCATCTCTCAACTGCATTTATTACACACAAAGATGGCTTAGCATGATTGCTGTTTGCAATACTGAATATTATTTTTTTCTGGAAGCATTAACATCTAAAGGAAAAAGTAGAAGTGTAACATTTTTTTAAATTAAGAAAAAGACAGTTCATTAGCTCAGGAAAAAAGTGTAACAACAGCTGACTAACCCATTTTGTGCATTTAGAAACAAACATGCAGATATATGATATCCTCAGCAATAATAATATATAACATACTTACATGGGCATCTTTCCCAGCTAATTTGCATAATTCTACCTTTTCTTTTGCTGCAGGCCAGTAAATCTGTAACATAGTTAAAATAAGACAGAGATTATGAATATTATAAATTGTCCTGTGACCGTGGTTTATTTCCTTGAATGAACAGTTAAAACACATCTATGCATTTCGAAGGAATTTGCATGTCAATTAAAATGAACATGACTTCAAATGCTACATGGGGTGGTAGGAGAGGCTTGTTGCAGCCTTCCCCAAAATTAAATACATATATATACATATAACCATTACCAGGTTCCATTACAAAAAGTGAAGAGGCTTTAAATCAAAAACCCTGTCTGTTTATCGCTTCATTGTCTATATGTACTTTTAAAAAATACTAAGTTGATCTGGCTGGCACACCTTGTCACCATTAGGAACTACATGGTTTCTCAAAGATATGATGAGCCAAATCATCTTGAAACTACGCTGACTGCAAAACAAGGCAAATGACATTTGTGATTAATTTGGTCCAGTGAACTTGGCAAAGCCATTAGAAAAAAATACTTAGCTGTTACTGCCAATTTTCAAATGAAAAGAAGTTTTGTTCAAAAACCCTAAAAGTAGCTTAAGGGAAATTTGTAGAACAAAAAGTACATTTGACAGAAATCAGTAGCACACGGTTTAAAAATGTCACCCATCAACACTAGCTGAGTTTGCTGAGAAAATGACATAGACGTTTAGAGGAGAATCAGTACTTTAGATAATTGGTAGCATGCATTATCACTGTTTCTCTTTGCTCTTTCATCTCCACTCCAGAATTCTATAAACTAGGTTTTGGTGTAGATGGAGCCAGAAGACAAACTACTATCAGTTACCGTAATCCCAGTTATGTTAGTGAAGAAATGCCAACGAACGACAGCTCAGGTTCTGGCTTACTGATTTCAATGGAACAGTCAAAACTGGATATGACTGAGTACACGTTTGATTCTATTAAATTAAAAATAGAAGCTAAATAAAAACTCTCCCAGAATCACCTTGCTAAACATGGATCTTTTTTCCTTCTCATTTTGCAATGAGAATGCATAATGTTTGTCATGACTGGTAAAAACAACAACAAAAAATCACACTAATTTTTGAGAAAATATTAGTTAGGAAATTGCCTCAAGTCCCAGGAACCAGTATACAGATTATTAGTAGTCTTGGGTGCTCTAGAGGAGTGTTGAGTCTCAAATCACACTTATAAAATCTTAAATCATGAAATATATAGGAATAAAGGATTATCATAATGTGCATTAGGAAAAAATCATCATCAACGAAGGATGCACAACTCAACCACATGCCAGAGGAGCTAACTGTTGTAATATTCTCCTTCTCTCACCCAGCTGTTGGCACCCTGTAGGATGTGGCTTGCCATATACACAGGCTCAGTCCCACACCGGTAAGGAAAGTGAAAGAGTGCCCTGTGTCAAATAGGTTTATCACTGTCAGAAACCTACAGCCAGCATGCCTCTCAATCTGAAAAGTCTTTTTTTTTTTTTCACTTCCCTTTCTCTTCGCAATGAAAATGGATGGATTGGCTTTCTGCAAGGAAATTAATTTCCTCTGAACTGAATTTACAGTTACCTTTCTGATGAGAAGCTCTTGGTAAAGATAACGCATTTTAAGTTACTGAAACCTTAACCCTTTACAGCAATATTTACTTAAAGTCGAGATAAGGCAGTATAACAACATCTCAGCACAAATCTACTTTCTCAGAGCATTTTCTCAGATTGATGTCATGATAGCATTCAGGTATGAAAGTGCAATCTGAAATCAGCCGTGCCACTGGATTACACAGTGCACAATGCCAGAAAGTACTAAGAACAGCACTGGGAACATTGCAAAGCCATCGGGAGGAGCCAAAGGCAGCACCAGTCAACCCATCTGGTCTCCGCCTGGGCAGAGTGGGATGAGTCTGGCTTGTAGTGCTGGTCTGGTTAAAGAGGAGAGCTAAGGCTTAAGAAGTGCTCGTGAAGAAAAGCTGAGGAAAGGGACCAGCTGGAGAAGTAGAAGATCACAGATCTCCAAATACATTTGGCCAAGGAGACGTAAGCTGAGACCTGATCTTCTTGTACATAAACTTTATGCCCAGTTCTGGCCAAGATCCCTATATCGGTAACAGAGAAGGCTAGCAGTCTTTGGGGGTTGCTGGATATTTCTGGACAAAGTTTAGGTATCCGGTTAGGCAGACAAGATGCCCCTCTGCATGCTTTTGAAAATGCTCAGCTCTCCTTGCCAACTACACAGAACTGGACCTCTGCTTTGGGAGACCCAGTTACATTCGAGGACATCTGCTTGAAGGCATGACATGTATTAATGGACTCGACTCTACCCTCAATTATCCTACAGATTCCTTCATGGGAAATAGTGGGTTTTGTACAAGGCTGAGATATACACCCCCCTTTTCTATGATAATTTACCATAGTCAATTATAGAAAATTAAAATAAAAAAATCAATTGTTTTACTTTCTGGCTACTCAACAGCCTTAGCATTTAGCGTCATACAAGGCCACATTAGACAATGAAAAGCGAAGCTAAGCCATCCAACTTTAAAATCAATTTGCAGTTATATATGGGGGAGTTAAAGTGTAACTCATTTGCTTTCCACATGAGAAATGAGAGGTTCCCAGAAACTGTCAGTTCCAAATTGTAATAGGTCAAGCAAAATGCATAATAAATAATAGCCAATGTGCTGAGCAAGAAAGCATAAACTTGATTTTTCATTACATCACATGCTATGTAACAGTACCATAGATCTGGTTCCCTCACACACTGACACACAAGTAACTTTACACCTAATAAAATGGTCTCACTAAATTTTCACATGCATAAGCTTATTTACATGCATCTGTATTGACTTTTTGTAGGGGGTGAAATTAAGTCATAGTATTATATTTTATTCAGACTAATTACTTAGTTTCATAATATGTAAAAATAAGACTAGATGCTCCAGTAGTTTCTTCTATATTTAAAATCTTTGAGCTTGTAGATGGCCTGATGCTTTGAAATTGTTTGAGGTTTTTTTCACAATTGCTTTCAGTTTACAGGCTGAATTCACAGTGGTAACATTTTATTTAACAAAGTCTTCTTCCTAAATTCCTCAAAAAGTAAAACCTCAAAGAAAGAAAATAATCCCAAATAACCAAACAATAAATAATAATAGTGACAACAAGACTGACATGTAAAATTATAATCATTTCATGTTACATACAATAAAAATTATATATTTATATAAAATATTCTGTGGTTGCATCTGTATCTGAAATGTCTGGAGAAATCTTAGAATAGCTAGATGGGGTTACTGAGTTTAAGGCAAGAATGCAACCAGTTGAAATACATGAACCATACACTTAAATAGGATTATTTTCTTCTCTTAATCTTCAGTTTATTTTCCTTGCAAAATATCTGTCTCAATATTCCAAGGGTTGGCTACTGTCATGATTTCCTGATTTTATCTTCTATAGCCCAATTAAAAAAAAAAAAAAAAAACCACAAACCAAAAAAAACACACAGCCAAAAAAACCCATTACCATTAGTTTGAAATCATTCTACAAATATTTTCTTAAATTTAGCAACAGGAAAGGAATTAAAATCTCCTAATAAACGCAAGCTAATAAGTTCTCCACTAGCAGAGTGAAAGAAAACTTCCCAGGAGTACAAAATTAAGTAATACATAAGTGTAGGACAGATAAGGTATCACTTTAAAGGGTAGCTGGAAATTGATTTCTCATTAGAACAAAACATTAAAAACCACAAAGGTCCTTTTCAGATCAGGAACAGAGTAATTTCTAAAAGTAACATTTTCCCTTCCTCCAAATATGTATTTTTTCTATGAGAAGAAAGGAATGAAAAGGGGAAAGTGAAAAACAAACAGACAAAAAGATTATTTGCATACATAAATTGATATGTGGATGCTGAATATATCATTATAAGTATATACAAATAATAGCTGGACTCACTTCTAAGAGTTTCATTTCAGCTGCCATCTGTCATGAATTAGCAATACTGGTTACAAGCAAGATTTTCCTCATCTTTCTGTACATATCTTCGTCCAGGTTTTTTCCTAGGCTAACAGACTATAAATCCTTAGGAGAAGTGATGCCTCAAACACACAACAGTGAACTCCAATTCCAAATAAACTGTTGTACGAAAGTCCAGCTTTTCCAAGAGTTGTTTCTAATGAAGTTACTAAATTTAGGTTGATGCAGGATTTTACCAAAAGACTGGGAAATACGGTATATCATGACAAAATAAAAGAGGAGGAACACAACTTATCTAAGCAAATTACAGGCCTGTTGGTCTTATTTCATCTGTTTGTAAGGCTTCAAAACTAATTTTCAGTTAGGGAAGGAATAGCTTAAGTTTCCAGTGAAAATGAAGTATGGTGCAGAAGACAATATAACTTGGTAAAGAGCTATTATTCTACTCCAGTATTGTACTTTTCTTTAATAACATAGCTGAATTGAAAACTATATTAATGCAGTAGAGCACGTCTCCACCAGTGCTCCAGTTAAGTATTTATTAAGCTGCCACATGGAAATTGATTAGCTTATCTGGCAAAAATAGACATTATTATAAGGAAAAATGGCCTGATAAGTAAAGAACTTGTGGCAGAAAGTTACTCATCAGGTTGCCCAAGAAATAGTATCAGAGCTCACCCTATTCCATATACCCTTCAGCAGCCCTGGCCAAAAACCCAGCACTCTGCAAGAACACGTGCAGATGACACAAAGCTGGGAAGCATCACTAATGCAAATAGACTGGTAATGTTACGCAGGAAGAATCAAAGGGCTCTGAAGACCAATTACAAACAGTCTGAGGGAACAGGTATAAACTGGTCATAAATAAATATAGAGTGTGGATTTTAACAAAAATAAATCTGAAGCATCAGTGTTAATGAGGTTCTGGTCTATAGCAACAACGTTGCTGAAGAAGTTGCATGAAGCATCCCACAAGGTCCCTTGCAGCAGCTTTGGACCAGGTTACGAAAGGAGTAACTGCTACACCTGGTAGCTGCTGATGATAGCAGGGAGCGAGACCAATTGACCAATGTGACTCCTTCCAGTTTCACAGTCATGCCAGCAGCAAGCACTTGAGTGTCCCACTGAGGTCGATGGCTTTCAGCAGCCCTGGGGGTTGTACCAGGACCTCTCACGTGCTTGACGCCGCACATGTGCTTCAGCACTCTGTCAGCACAGTCTCGGGCAACAAAAACCCCAAGGTGTTTTATTAGCGGTACATGTAGCACCAGCAGGATGTGTCCATTTCTGGAGTGAAGGACATGGGCTGATCAGCATGTCTCGTAACACTCACTCGCTGCATCCGTGTCCTGTGAAGGAAAGGCTTGCTTCTTTCCTATTCCAAAGGAATAAGTGGTGGTAGGAAGCACTTAGAGGAAAACACATTGATTTTAAACAGCTGCTTGATGCAGCAAGGGAAAGCCTCCTTTCTTCCCTTGTTTTATTCTATGTACTAGATATTTGTTATATTGACTTATTTTGGCTTAAGGGAAGGCAAGCAAAAAAAAAAATAATTACACTTTCCTGGACATCAAAATCTCTTTTTAAGGCCTTGTGAATCACGTAGAACATAATTCAGAAGCTTAAGCTCATTGGTATGACCGGATTCCCCATATGACAGTCCCAACTGCAGCTCCCAAAGAACAAAGCCAGACTGAGCTGTAAAGCCGTTGTCGCGCTGGCATGTGCAATAGGCTCCCCCTGAGAAACTCTCCGCCAAAACGCCCCTCCATGAGAAACTACTCCGCTGCATGGAGAGGGAACAAAAAAAAAAAGGGGGTGGGGGTGGGATTCATGACTTAGCCCAATGTAACCATAAAATGGGTACAGTAAAGAGTGCAACATGATCCAAAACCACTAAAGTAAACCAGGAGACAGTCTAATCCCAGTTCTGCTATTGCCCTCCTATACGTGACAGTCAGATCTCAGTTTTCCCACCAGTAAAATGACAATAATGTGACTTGCTGCTTTTTTTTCCCCACCACCCCTGAAGAATTTGTCAATTCATAGCTGAAAAATGAAAAGCAAAGAAAAACAGATCAAGGAGCCCTGAGAAAAGATCTGGCTGTGATCCAATAAGGCTGTCACACTGTTGCATAAGACAGTATCATAAATGTCACATCCCAGTGCCACCCGAGTGGGTGCTCATGGATTGCTTCCTGAGAACTAGGACATTTGTCACTTCTGCATACTGATCCTGGGTCACTTCACTGAAAACTACTGCAAGCACTAGAAATCTATTGAATTTCCCAACAAACCCTGGATGGGATTTAACGCTTTTTTAGCAGTATTTTGCTGAAAACAGAGAGTATTTTAATTAACAGGAAAACGAGCTGATTTTAGCATAGCATGCATGTACACCAGTTGCTCTCTAAATACCGCACATCTGTTGCATTCATGTGTGTGGTATGGGAAGTCCACAGCCTGGGGAACTGGACAGATTGTTCTCATATACAAATCCTAAGAGGAAGGCTACGCTGAGCAGTTCTTGTATCTGGAGGTCAATATTTGGAAGTCATCAGCAAACAAAGGAAGCCAATACATCTGAGTTCCTTATCTGAATTACTCCCTGTGTTTGAAACCTAACCAGGCTGTCTTTAGAATGAGATTTCATTCACCTACTTTTCTTTTTACTGGTTTTATCAAGGTTTAGACTCTCAGGAACACTTAGAGATCCCTAGAAGCCAGAAACATATTCTTAAATCTCTTTAACATCTGCCAGAGATATTCCAGCAGGTATTCCTACACCTGATGCACTAATTCCATTCCCAAAATATACATCCAGGGAGTTACCTGCTCAGAATTTCCAGCTCCAATTATAAAATTGAATCTCTGAAAGATATAATTTGATATGGCATGAGGAGGGGGAAAAGAGGATATGAGGATCGTTTCAGAGTGATTTACAACACCACGGGAAGTGCCAGCGTCAGTGTATGGCATTCTTTATTTTCACGCTGCTGTCAAATGGAGTAAAATGCCCTGGAAGTCAGAGGGAAATAACAGTTGTGTATTTGGATGCCACATTCACAGACTGTTGGTAGCTTAAACTTGGCAGGTGGCTGTTAGAGTGAAACCTCTTATTAGAACCAAATGGGCTTTTAATGTTGCATCTGTCTGAGACAAAGCAAGATTTCCACGTGCCACAGTTCTCTTCAACTGTGACCCACACTCCAACATGACTGAAGAATTCATTACTTAGGGGTTTTCTGAAAAGTGCGTTTTCATGTGTACGTTAGGAGCACATGTGAAAGCTTAAAGAAAACTGACCAGATGCTGATTTCATTTACACTGGATTAAATCTTGAAAGTCTTTAGTGCTTTTACACTTCATTTTCCGCAGTGTAACTACAGTAGACTTCTGACTACCTTCTGTTTCTCCTAAAAGGAAACTGTACACCAGGATTTTTAGGGCGAATGCATTGCTCCTGGCATGTTTTGGCATTGCTCCTGATACGTTTATTGCTTCAGAATGAAGATAAATCCTACCTTTGAAAAAGTCAAAGCCCAATACAAGCAAATATTTTCAGAGAGCAGGATACTGGCAATTCTTTATAGCTAAACACACGGGTAAAATATAAAAATTACAACGGATGTTTATAGAAACATAATTTATAGCAACAATGCAAAAGGAAATAACAGAGACACCCTCTTCCACCTCAGGCTGCTGTCATTCTGGTTACATACCGCTTTCTTCATATCTCTTCCATGTCTGTTGTTTTGTGTCTGTAAACACCGGTGAAAAGCTTCCGCCTTTTCTACACAGGTGCCTGAATTTATCTGTCAAACAATTTCATGGACTCCGAAAGCTTTTCAGCCATTCAAAACAAGAGTGACGTAGCTCAATGGTAAGAGCTCGCCAAGGGGTGGCAAGCACAGGGTTATCACCTCTACCTCTGGACGTCCCTAACCTGAAGCACCGTTACAGCTTCTCTTCATGCTCTTCTTCCAGTGCCCACTGTTGACCACCTATGGGGACAGGACACTAAAATATATGGACACCCCAGCAAAACCAGCCTTGTTTTATTGTAAATGATAGATAAGATGGTTTCTATTTCTATTAAATTTGGAAGGAAGGGAAATACTCTAAAACAGGTGGAAATGAGTGTCCTATGAACTACAACACCCAGAAAAGTTCCCTTCATTTCAAAACCAGGGCCATTTACTCCTGGGAACTCATTCCCCACGTATGGAGGGTCAAACCATGCCCCTGTCAAATCTCAACCTCACCTCAACAACTGTCTTAGAACTTTTTCTAGTCACAGAGACTAAGAACAAACCAACATGGTCCCAGATGGACTCATGACCATCCTCCACCTGTTCCACTGAGTTTGTTCTAGACTAACCCAGTCCTCATGCCCTATCTCCAGTAGTTTCCCCATGACTCTTTGGGCTTCACTGATGTTTCCTGGCAGCCTTTTTTCTTTGACAGGTTAAGGCTTCACCCACAGTCTACAGCTTTTGTTGGCAGGCAGAAAGCTAAGTTCCTTTGAGTTATAGAATAAGCAGCACATATTTGTTCAGAAAGGACCAGTCTCGGTATTCATATATATCTGTGTTTCAGGGCTGCAATAAACATCTCTGACTCTGTATTCCAGAGGCTCTGGCTTGATGGCAGGAACCAACGCTTCAGTACTGGCTGAATTCCCAGCTGGGTTCATTCCTAATTGAAAGCAGGCTTACAAAGACTGACAGCAGGTTTCCCAGAGCAATGAAGGTAAAATTCAGCTCCTTATCTTCAGGGTGCTGTTATACATAAGTATGCATATGTAGTCAAATACATGTTCCCCTTCCTGTAGAGGTGGGTGGGTTACAATGCAGATAATGCAGAATGATCGTAGTGCTGACATATAACCCCCCTTGGACTGCTGCTAAGCACTGGGGTTATAGAAAGGTGCAGAATTTATTTGTGGGTATTTCATAAGCACTCACCCAGCTGATACATGTGTATGTCTATATATTCTATATATGTGTATATATATGCATATGTGGTTTTTGCTGTGAAATACAGATAAAAATCAATACAAGAGGACATTAAAGGATAAGTCACAGGGCAGCTGCAAGTGGTAAAGCCAAAAATTTAGTAGCAACAGTATGAACTAAGGATGCTCTAAGTAACAATAACTTGTGACCCCGTGCCAGTACCCACTGGGGCAGGTGAAAACAACTTGTTCCAAAGCTGCTGTTGGGGATCTGACATGTTTATCTATTTGGCCCACATGTGGCTATGTCTTCTAGCACTGACAGCTCCTGCAGGTTGGCAGCTTTTCAAAAGCTTGTCAGCCCTTGATAGCATTCCTATTCCTGCAGAGATGGGCAGGTTGCGCTGCGGATTACACGGTGATAATAGCGCTGACATGTAATGCCGCTTCCACTGTTAGCGAGCACAGGACTTGCAGAAAGGTGCACCACTTCTTTGCAGCTATTTCATAAGTGTTTACCCAGCTGGCAACATTTTGTATTTAGTATTTGTTTAGTTTAAGGAGTAAAATAAGAAAGGCTTTAGGCAAACTCACAAGAAAATTCTATGTACCAAAGTAATCCTTTCAGCAGGATCTCAGACTCCAGGATTCCTATAAAATTTCTTTACCAGCTTTTCCACCTCTCATGACATTAAACACGTTTCTTTGTACATTGTACTTCTGCTGGTCATGACAGATTCACCTTATGCCCTGATAAATGGAGGTTGCTGCTCTTTTCTGCTTTCTTTAGCTGAACATCTTTATTTTTTTCATAAGAAGTAACTGCAAATCTTCCAGTTCACAAATAGCTTGCAACACCTGTCAGGCATATAAGGATCTTTCAAGAAAAGACTGTGGCACTTGGTAACATTATTCCTGCAATAGGAGCTAGAGGCTTCTATTCAGAACAGCTTTGCAGAAATTATATCCCTGATACAGAAAAATGATTATCCTCTGCTAAGCTTTAGCTATTTGTAGAGTGCAACCATTTTAGATTTCCACATTTGTCTTTCATTCTGGAGGAGTTTTCTATTATACTATGGTACATCCTGTTGTTTTATAATGAGGTTTGCAAGCACTGGAAACTGGATGGATTTTTTCAGGCTGCCAGCTAAGGAAGTTTTCAACCAATTACACAATAAATTGAATAAAAACTACAATGATTTAAAAAAATTGGAACTCCAAAAGAACTATTGATTTATTTCCTCAGGAAAAATATGCCAGGAAATAAAGCCATAACTTAATATATGTAAGTTAAATTAACTAATTTAGGTAAATAATTAGGTTGTAAAAAGGAAGTTATTAAATGATACGTATATGTATACATTAGAGAAGGGAGCAGGAGACAGTGCTCTGGATGTTTCTTTGAATACTATTCCAGAAATGTCTTAATATACAGCATCAGGCTCTATAATATAATCTTGCCAAGTAATTATATCCACAGATAAGAATTTTCTGAGAGTAAATTGTTGGGGACCATGACTTGGCTTTTTGAGGTATCAGTAGTTCCTAATATAACAAATATCTGAAATTGAGAGCTTTTTCTCAAGTAATCTGAACCTACCCAGCATAGAGCATTCTACAGTTCATGTTCAGTTTTGTGGTTTTTTTTAAAGAAAAGAACCCCCATACTACGCACAGTCTTACATTCTCATTTCAAAGCTCTTACACCTCTCTTACCCCCCTGCAACCTGCTGTCTTTCAACCCTTCTTTCTCAGAGTCATTAATAAACACATCACTTAGAGGCAGAAACTTAATATTCTAATCAATTACTTCTCATTTTAGCCGCTGTATATAAGAATTATTTTTTTTTCCAGATGACTCTTACTCCAGAATAGTACAAAGGACACACTTCAGACCCTTGTAGTCCCAACATGTGTGGTTTCCTCTCACCAGGAAAGCCTGGAAGCAAGCCGTCTGGCCCAGCGCCAACCCAAACCACTGTCAGTCTAAACACAGCGCCCACAAACGCTACTTTCTGACACTTCCCTGCTGCTGGAGAGCATCCTTTAGCATTGAAACCTTGTCAGTGACTGAGACTTATATACAGCCTCTTGCACAACATCCTTCATCTCATGTCTTCCCCCCCCAAAAGAGTTTCTACCAGGACAGAGGAACCAAAGAGAAACACTTATGTGATATTGTCTCATGTTACCTGTGAATTTAACTAAGAGGATAAGTTCATAAAGTTGCTGAATGGCCACAGGGATCTCAGAAATCAGCACACCAGGATGCTCTGCAGAGGTTTTCAGTCAGTTTTAGCTTTTTTAATATACTTTTCTTCAGTGTTTTGTCTGAAAAGTTAAAGATTACCTGAATGGTTAAACTAAGTAGAAGTATCTGAACCTGCAGACACTGATTTTTTTAGTCCACATGTGCAAGTTGTTATGAATTTTATTCCCTTCTTTCATATTACCACAGATATGTAGGCGTACTTTCTCTGTTCAGCTTACCAAATACACATTTTCATTCCGATACAAAGTGAGCCTCTGCTCTACAAAGTCTGTGTTGAGAGGCATCATCTGATTGTAAGCTAATTCTCCTGGCTCTGTCTGTGTTCTGCTCTTCTTGGAAAGCACAATAATCATTACGATCAGTAGTGGTTTGGCTAAAGGGAAAATTGTACCAGCTTGGATGGAAGGGCAGATCACGCAGGGTGCTACCACCTCCAGCAAGCTCTGAGCTAATCAAGCCCTGCCGAACATAACAGGAGGTGACAGCACTCAGCATCTCTCAGGAGGCAAGCAGCATCCTACAGAAATAGAAATCTGCTTTTCACACAGACAAAATTTGTCTTCTACAGAATGTCTATGTCAGAAATCAATCTGTAGTCTGAAAAATCTGCAATATGAAATATCAATGCAGTATTCTAACGAGGTGCTGTTTTTTGAGTAACCTACCGAGATGGCAGATGCAAGTTAAGTGTTCGATAAAGCATCCCAGGGAAGGAATTTCCCGAAATGCTCAGAATCTGAGTTCTAAAGAAACTGGCATTTGGAGCAATGCAGAAGCCAAAAGAAGAAATCAGATATTCAGTACTGGAACTCTTCTATACAACAACAGCAAGTGTTGCACTAAAACATGTCAGGCAAAACAGTTTTGTTACACCTGTTAAGCCCCTGTGCTGCAGTTGTATTAACTCAGGGTCAGTTACCTCTTTGGAGCTGATGGCAGAACACAGTAATTTAAAACCCCCTTCTGGTGCTTAAAGAAAATATCAAACACAGCTGAGAATTTAAATTTTCTTCAGTAAGTAGCATATCTGGAACAAGCAGGCAAGCAGTTTTCACGTGTGTTCCTGCACAAGCATCTGTTTTTTACATGTAGCAGTCAGTTGTGCTTACAAAAGCTCCAGTTCATAATTTCTGCTATAAATACTGAAGCCAAAATTACCATCCTATTATCTGGAGCTAATACATTGTCACAGGGTATGGGCAAGGTAGTGCAGGAGATTCCAGTGGAAGCTCCTCCTATCACTAGTAATTCTAGATATTAATACAAATGTTAATATTGAAATCACCACTAACATCTTTTACTGTAATTTAAACCATCTGCTCTGTTTAATATCACAGTAATCCCAATGATGCCAGGAAGCAAAGAAAGAGCTGTCTTCGGTTCCCTTCTTTCAAATGCTTTTATTTGAGGAGGGTGATCATGATCAGAGAAATTAAGAAGCACACACTCTGAGCTGCATTTTTGCCTATTTGCTGGTATTTTGATGCTACTTTCATGCACTGCAAGGCTCCTCCAGGTAGCTGACCTCTTGTAGGACATCAGTCTCACAGGACATCACATAGCATGAGAAATTTAATTGACTAAGATAATCTGTATAATTCTGGGAGGTGAGATTATCAAATCCTGGTATACAGCACTGCACAACAAACCTGCCAGTTGCCCAGTGAAGGGGGGTGGGGGTAGAAAAAGGAACAAAACTGCACTTATGAGATGAACTCTGTGTAAAACAAACTGACCTTTTTCACATTTTTGTTTAAATCAACCAAGTTGAGCAGGAAGATGTGGTCTTTAGCCCCGATTAGCAGCCGGCCCCTCTCCTCATCTAGCAGCAGGGTTCGAAAATCAAGCCCCTCTGTTGAGCCCAGGAATGGGATGCAGCTGTTTGAAAGCAGCAAGTCTGTGGGAAAACGAAGAAAATCTTTATAATCAAAATGTTTACATATGACTCATTGGTGTCTTTTATAAATATATGCAACCAGCATGGAGTATGCCGGTGAGATAACTGCAGTCTTAGAGATGTCTTTCCAGGGTCATAATACAGTTCCTATTAAACTTGGGGATCTTTGAGTTTTTTATACTTCCAAATTGGGTAATATTTCCTTTCACAATACATTCTTCTGTATGAAATTTTCATAATAAATTAACTTTATGACAATAATTCAGAAAATCAGCAAATATTAGGAAAAAAAGAAAGATCATTGCAAAATACATGTTATATCTTTCCTTTGTTGTAAGAAAATGAATGTATGTTTGTATCATCATACTATTAGATACACACGATCAAGGATTAATATCTCACCATATTTGGTGCTCTACATATAAAGCAGCAACGAAGGTCAATGCCAGCAAAGAATATTTAGGAGTAGGAAACAGTGGTTACATGTGGCAGGCATTGTAGACCCATAAAATGGTTTGAGTTGGAAGGGATGTTTGACAACCCAGTCCATCCCCCTGCCATGGGCAGGGACACCTCCCACCAGCCCAGGTTGCTCCAAGCCCCGTCCAACCTGGCCTTGAGCACCCCCAGGGATGGGGCACCCACAGCTGCTCTGGGCAGCCTGTGCCAGTGCCTTATCACCCTCATCATAGAAAAATTCTTTACATCCAATTTCAATCTACCATCATCCAGTTTATCCTGTCACTACAGACCCTGGTAAAAAGTATTTCTCCTTCTTTCCTATAAGCTCCCTTTAAGCACTGAAAGGCTGCAATAAAAGGTCTCCCTGAAGATTTCTCTTCTCCAGGCTGAACAACCCCAACTCTCCCAGCCTTTCCTCACAGGAGCGGTGCTCCAGCCCTCTGACCATTTTTATGGCCTCCTCTGGACCAAATAGAAGGGGAGAATCTACTGGCCATGCTTCTTTTGATACAGCCCAGGATACGGTTGGTTTCCTGGGTTGCAAGCACACATTGCTGGCTCACATCCCACTTTTCATCCAGCAGCATCCCCAAGTCCTTCTCTGCAGTGCAGCTCTCAAGCCGTTCATCACCCAGCCTGTTGTTGATATTGAGGACTGCTACAACCCAGGTGCAGGACCTTGCACATGGTTCACATGGGCCTCCTCCTCCAGGCTGTCAATGGACCTTCAAAGATCATTTAGTCCAACTAAATGAGTATAGTATCCCTTCCCTCAAGTGTATCAACTGCACCATTCAGCTTGGTGACAGAGCACTCAATCCCACTATGTCATTGATGAAGATATTAATTAATATTGATCCCAGTACAGACCTTCAAAGGATACCACTCAAATGATTTCCACTGGGATGATAAGCCACGTATGAAGTTGAGAAGAACTGGAAGGAGGTAACAACCATAAGGTGTATAGAAAATTTATTACAAGGTTCAGTTTACCCATTGTCTAATATTAAGTTCTGGTGGCAGTATAGATAATTGCTACAACTAATTTTTCAATTACTGTCAGCTCAATTGAGAATTGAGATCTGAATCAACAGTCATTAGCAGAAGTAAATCTCTAGAGCATAGGATTCAATGAAAGCAATACAGAGGCACGTGAAGGGGAGCATCCAGTAGCAGCACCTCTAAAACCCTGATGTCTTTATTTGCCTTACAGACGTGGCAATAGGTGGCTGTTCCTGCATCCTTGCCCCCTCTGCAGAGAAAGTTTTCCCTATAAAAAGCACAAATTTCACACTTTTTACTGTGTTTTAATAGTGGCTTCCAATCTCTTTCAAAAGGTAACAAAGAAAAACATATTTCTCTATGAAATTAATGAAAGAATCTATGCTTCTCTTATAAAAAAAGCTAAAAGACTGTAAAGTAGAAAGTCTGTAACCTTTTTCTTAATGAATACTCTGTGGATGTAATTCTGGATGAGGACACAAACAACATATAGAAGAGAGCACACAGGGAGTTTAGTCTTGTTGGGTAGCCATTAATTTGGGGACAACGAAAATAAATGTGAATCAATTCTTCCACGAGCAAACTTTCCAAGCTAAACTATTCAGAAATCTTCAGACAGAAAGGCAAATCCTGTATTTAATTGAACATAAAATTGAGGGTATTTCCACATTCCTGGCACTGGATGGACAGCGTAGCCTTCCTGCTAGAGAAGCCAGACATAAAGCACAAGTTATTTACACTGCCTAAGCATGATGAAAATCAGGGCCGGTGTTTTGCAGAGTAACTCCTGAGCAAAATAAAGAGAAAGAAAAAAAACCAAACCAACTTTTTTCTCCAAGGTGTCTCATAAAACATGTAACAGGCAAAACAAAGATTAAGTCCTGTTGTTGGCTAATAAACAGCACTGTGGGAAAAAAAATATTATTAATCTGACTACCTGGTATATAATTATGACAATTATTTTTTGGCTCAGACACTTCTACTTAAGCTCATGTGGTTTCGTCTGGCTCACTGCTGAATGTTGTTATGGTACAGTCTGAAAACAAATTGTCTTGTATTGCAGCTACTATTCCCCTAGGTGAGATTTATTTGGCAGTGTTTTGAAAAAAAAAAATCTTACTTCACATTGAAAAAATAAATCCAACATTAAGCACTACACTGCTTTACACCAGTACTGTCCTTTCTCACAAATCTTTTGTGAAGACAAAGATGTCACGCTTGGGTTGGTTTGTTTGGTTTTTTCCCCCAATTTAGTGATAATTTAAAAGATCTGGTTATTAACTGACAGCAAGATCACTTAGGAACAACTGGTTAGCATGGTACGTTACAAAAACCCATAGCCCGATCCAGACTGCTTACACTGGAGCTGGCTGATGAATAGCCAAGCCAGTTTGAAAAATTTTACAAAGGAAAAAGAAAAGCCTTCTAAACACAGGATTTCTGAAGCTTAGCTCCCTCCACTAGTATGTTTTCACCCCACAAAAAATAAAGATGTACTCCTGACACTCGTTACTGGGTTCTGTGTTACAGGACAGTCACTTCTAGCAGAATTCTGTTATTTCTGTGTGATGTCCATGTGTCGTCACCAAACGTCATACTCTGAACAGACCTCCTCCCTTGTTTTTTTCTGACTGGAAATTCTAGGTACTGGATATGATGGAGCTGTTTATTGGGAAAGAGTTCTCTGGTGCTGATCACAGCGGGAGGTTTTAGCTCCCTTGAGTTACTCAAATTCTTCTGGGCTGATCTCTGTAATACTGTTTATCAGCCAAGCATTGCTGGAGTACATCGTTCTCTTCTCCACCCATGACATAAGACCTGGCTGCATTACTAGATTATCTGATCCACTGTACATAAAAAATGCTTTATAATTACTGTGGTCTAGATTAAATCTCTAACAGTTCCGTATCCCAATTAATACAGAAGATGGAAGGAGGAAGAGGAATAGAGGATCACAATATCTAGTAATTAATCATGCACAGGCATTAACAGGAGAGATTAATGAATCTCACAGGCTACTGTATTTCAGCAATCCATATCACCCTCCGTGCTTTTTAAATCTCTTCTGATGACAAGCTCTCAGTCGTATCACAGCGCTGTAGGACATGAGTAACTCAGATGCAGAATATGAGGGGAAATTCCTTCTTGTCTCAATGCCATCAGAATTTGATCTGAGTGAGGTTAAATGATAACGTTTGTGCAAATGCTCTAAAGCACTTTCATTGCCCAGTCATGCAGCCCATGGGCCTTTGCAAGGATGTCACTTGCCAAAATACGTAAACCCAATTCTCCACATACCTGAAAGGAGATGACTGAGACTGGTCCCACTTCCCATTTCATTCTTATTTGGAAGGAATGCGCTCTGTAGGACCATCCCCAAGGGACATACGTCATCTTTCTCTTAACACCTCTTCTATTTCTCAGTAAAGAACCACATAGGACAGCTACAACAGGGAGGGGAAAAGCTGTCTCAGGGCTGAGACACCCAAGTAGGAATGAGCCCTGCCTGGTGCCTTGTACAGTCATTTGTTTCACTGCATCATAAGGAAAACATCTGTAAAACATTCCAGATGGAAATGACAGCATTGCACACTGGTTTGTTACTGACACAAACGACAACACAAGCTGTAAAGTGGTGAAGAATCATGTTCGGCCAGTTATTTACTAACTATTGAAAAGAGCTTGGAAATAAGACTCTGAATGCGGCCACTGATATGATTAAAATTGAAACATGACCTAATAAAATTTGTCAAGTAAACACTAACAGAGAACTGATTAAATTACAGCCAAATTAATCATTGTTCTCACTCCATAAAAGCAAAACAATCCAATCTTATGGGTTGAAATTGCCTTTCACAGCAAGATATATTTAATATCACAAAGGCTATTACACTGCGAAAATTTATTATGAAAAGCACATTTGCCCAATGGTTTTCAAACTTAGAGCTTATAGAAAGCCATTGATTTGAATCACTGCATCTCTGTAGCCACGTTAATATAGAAACAACATTCTCATAATGGACAGACACGAAGTTAATTGCAGGGATGGTCTTTCATGAGTACATGCGCAGCACTCCATTTATAGTATTTGCTGTTTTACTGAAAATTAAGTACTTGTTTCCAGTCTGTAAATTAAATGAATATTCAGCAACTCCCTTTCTGGGTTAATATTTCACTGTTGAGTGATAGAAGCTGGAATAATGACTTTTTTACTCATTTACAAAAGTATCTCAGTGGACTTGGCTCACAACAGCGTGATCATTGCTTACTTAAATAATCTCCAGCAGCAGAGACATAGCATAAAAGCTTTGAATGAAAAGATGCCATTCTGTTCTAATAATATGTATTTAAATTTATACAGTGTATTTCGACTTTTTAACCCGAAGTCACATATGTGCTGACTGTGCTGCCATTCCTCAACTCCAGCATGGTATAAGCTTACTGCAATCTGGAACCACTTGGTCAAGACCCAGAACTGCCTTTGTGGCCAGTTACAAACATTTTCCCGATGACAGGCCACGCCTAAATTGGCAGAAAGGGAAGTCCTCAACCTGCTTCAAAACAGCTACATCTAATGACACCTTTGAAGGACTCCAAATTTAAAGGCTGTATATTTATGTAATTTTCATATACAGTAAAAATAAGACATCACATAGTTTTTCTCACATGCTGAAAAATACCCGTGACAATTTACACAGGTGTTGTGTGAATCCTCAACTGCGATTTTGAGATAAGGAATTGTCAATATAGCATGAATACAGCAATTTACTTAATTCCTAGAGTATTCTGAGTTTAAAAGATTCAAGATTGACCCCACACATATTTGTATGAAGGCAAAGAGAATAGGTCCAGTCTATCACCAATCTCTACTACATATTACAAGAAGCAAGTTATATTCCATTTAGCTGCATCTCACCATGGACAACGATGATTTGTTGTGCATGCCATGTGGCTCTCATTGCTACACAACTAATTTTATTTGGCCCAGAGGAAAACCTCAAATTCAAGGCACAGAAGGGCCTTTCCAAAAGGATATGGATTATTGGGAACAGAGAAACATGATTTCTTCTTGTCACAATATTGTGTAAAAATCTTGGTTCTCTTCCTGAGTAGTTCCCCAAACCACCTTGTACTCTACCACATATTTTGGGGTTAGGTACTTCTGTTCCTTTTTTAGGATTTAATTGTTCTCCAGAAGGGTGTTACAGCCTAGGAAGGTGACAACTTTTTTTCTAAAGATTGATCCAAATTTCAGAAACAGTCTACTGCTGGATTTCAGGAACTTTCTGGGTGTCTTCGCTTTTTGTTCCAGGGACTTTTATGGGCCTGCTCAGCCATCAACCAACTTCCCATTTCCCACATCTCTGTTTGCAACTACTTACTGATGGATGTCAAATCTATCAACATATACAACACAGAAAATCATGTTAATAAAGTAGTTCTATTATGCATTGCACTATGCTTCTCAAACCATCATTGCAGACAAAGGTAACTGAGCAACAACTCTCTCTGCAGAACTGTGAAGCTTTTTTTTTAAAAAAAAAACCACCACCACCTCTCATCAGGAGAGTACAGATCATTTTATCTTCAGATAACCTTCACAATGACTACTTCACCCATAATGAGAAGAAAAAAAAATATGCTGTGGGACCTGATTCTCTTTCATATCAGTAAAGCTCACTTGAAATAAGTGCTTCTGCAAGATGAGAACTGAGACTACTGCAGATTATTTAGTTCATCTGTTTCAGAGCTAGGGGTTATAATCAATCTATGGTCCCATCTTTGTCTGACTCAGTGTTTTTTAAATCCTCAAAAAGGGTAATACTGTAAAACAAAACAGGTAGCTGCTTACCACCCAAAGCACATCCAGTTAAAGCATGAACTAAAAAATGCACACTTATGTTTATGGAAGTATGTTTTAGTTGTGTTTTAACTGCAAATACATTTGACTGGCGAAACAGCTGCACAAATAACTTGTAAAGTGTTATTATTGCAGAGATGATTAAAAGCTGCTTTGTGACTACATGTTATCAGTGAAAAAATGCAAAAGCCCAATTCACAAACTTCACAGAGCCAAACCAAATAATTAACTTTAGACAGCACAACTCAAAACGTATCTGAGTGAAACATTTGTTTATCTGAAGAAGACCTAAGACTGCACAGGTTCCCTTTTCCTAAGTAGTTTATCTTTCTTGCAAAACTGCCAAAGTAAGCAAACTCACTGTTGTTTCCAAAGCAAAATTAAACCACCTTTTTTTTAAAAAAAGTGATACTGTGGATATTTAAACAATATGCAGTACAACTGTAACTCAGTATAAATGATTGGCAAAAGTATGATCTTTGGTAATACGTAGACAATTGTTGGTATCTCAACACACATACCTGTCAGGCATCCCTGCCTGGCACAATGATAGACTTAAATAGTACCAAATGTCCTCTTTAAATTAGAGGCAGAACATGCAAACAAGCGACCCATCACCTCTCTTTCATAATTTTCAATTGTCAGGGCCAAACTTACTTACCTTCCATCCCTTCACCTCTCACAGACCCTCAGCCTGTGTAATCAGTAAATAATCTGAGTCATTTTACTGAAATCTGCTTTCTTACACTTCAGCTTTAATTTAAATTCTCTTCAAAGTATGTATTCTCCCAATAGCAAGAGGATATTAAGAGCATAAAACTTCTTCCTTATATCTCGCAAAGCAAAACTTTAGTCCATTATTGAAATCAGAAGCCAGTTTTCTTCACAACTATATAGACAAGGAACTGTCAACTTAACCAGAGACCACCTTCTAACCCCACCTTTTAAAATTATCTTCCATCAACCTCAGCATCAAAACTTGAGATAAATCCTCTGCCCTGTTCTGAGGAAGATGGCTTATAAACTCACCTATTCCTAAAGCCATTCTGAACATCCACATTACTAGAGCTGTAATAGCAAATAAACCTATAAATTTACCAACCCTAGGAAAAAACAGCTTTAAATAAATTCTACCATTCCCACTCTCCTGAGTTAGGATTTCAATTTTTAGATATCTTAGAGCAACTCAAAAGAAAGCAATTTCAATCATGCCCTGGTTAAATATTTCCCAAACTCTTGTCCCTCCCAATTTATCAGCCAATCAATTACAGGGAAAACAAGAGAGTGATGATAGGCTTCAGGTGGAAATAATGGCAAAATCCTCTTTAACTGGCTAGCTTGAAAAAGATGAGTTAAACTCACTGATTGTCAGTCAGTTTTACTGCTCTAACCAGCCTACTACCTCATCCCATAAACGTTCCATTTACCTCAAGGTGCATACCCATATGACCTGCCATCAGAAAGACACGAATGTTATGATAGACATAACCACGGGGAATGAAGTGTGGAGATCAGTCCACACTCTGAGGAACAGGCAACCTAAGCAAAATGCCCTGGTGATAGGCTGTGCCTAGAGACGCGCAGCATCAAACCCATCTCAGGGATTGGAGGCTTGCGGTAACTTGCATGAATGAACATGCGCTGCTCTGCAGGGGTAGACTCATCCTTTCCTGCCTGGAAAAAGTGTGTTGTACTCTGTAAGTACGTTCAGGTGTTAAAAATGTAACATGGTGATTGTATTTGGCACTGTAAGGTACACAGTTCTTCCTTTGTCGAAGTATGGTTTGTAAAATTATATGCAGTGCTATCCCTCCTTTCTAAATAAATTACTGTCATTATCTTGCACTTGCCTTCAAAATAGTACAAACCCTTCATTTCAGACTTTCTTCAGAATGATGCAAAAATGGCTGGAGTATTTTCAAGCATCTGTACCTGCAATTTTCAGCTGAATACATCTTCTGAGAAACTTCTGAGAACCTGATATTCTCTGGGGATGCACCCAGCACCCTGAGGACAGACAGAGGAGCTGTTTGCTGCATCTCACAGCCCACGTATCTGTGGCCTGATAAAACAGCAGGCTGTGCCATTGCTTCTGCCCGTACTATCTGGTAGCAGCTGTACAGAACATGACCTATTTTTAAATCCTTACTCAGCTTTTACTTTGCCGATGACATTACAGCCTTAGGAAGTCAGATAAGTGGACTTTGTTTCACACTTGGAGCAAATGAGAATTTTACTGTGGATTTCAGTGTCCAGGATTTAAAGTGCACAGAGTTTTCTCAAGTAAATCCGGGCTAGAACAGGCTATAGGAACCTGGATTTGGGCTCAGTAGCAGGTCTGACACTACCAATGGCTGTTGACAGATCTCTCTGGCAGCCTGACTCACTTTATTTAAACCTGCTTTCTCAGACTATGCATGTGACTTCAGGAATTGCTCCATTGCGCCTACAGCCATCCTATATGAAAGAAACTGCTTTCAAAATGGTCAGATATCTTAATAATACTTGTGCTTTAACATTTTTCTCACCAGATTCAAATGTATTTGCCAGCTTCCTCATGAGTGTCCTGTTCATAACAAAGTAGACAAGGCTTTTGTGCTAAAAGATGAGAGACCTTGAACTGCAGTGGCATGAAGAATTCTGTTTAATAACAGTGTCAGATGGCATGGGCCTGGAAAACAGATTAATATTGATACTAATAGGCTTAGGAGAGATACAGAGCAGTACGAGCTATTCCTGAAGAAGGTGAGTTGTCAGTGCAAAGGACAGCTAATGCCAAACAAACATTTACTTGCTCTGTTGTTTTATTAGTACCTCTGTTTTCAAGACTTAAAAGAACAGCTTAAAAGAAATCCAGCTTTGTTGACTATCATTGCTATTATTGAAAACTGTCTGTGATTTCCATACTAGTGTAATTACGTACTACATACCAGTTGTAACCAGTGTCTGTGAGCAACACAGATTTTTATGGAAGCATTCACTAGCTGTACATGCCAGCCTTCCCCTCCTTCTTCAAGCTCTACAGACACACAGACACACACCCTACTTGCACTTGCACCAAGTCCCAGAGCCAGACCCTCGGTTTAGCCACTGGAACCTGCAATAATTTTATCAGTTGAGGTTCTAGCCCTGAGTGTATAGCAAGAAGCCATGGGGGCCATTCGTCTCTCCGACTCCAAGCATTGGACCAGAGCCCACACAAGCTGTATGGTCAGGCTGTAAAGCTAAATAAAATTCAGACACAAAGTCCTAACTACTAACAGCATATGTCCTTGCCAAAGGGGCTGATGAGAGCTGGAGCTGGTGCAAGAGAAAGGCCCAGTCAGTGCATCTGGGAGCAGCTGATGGAGGAAAGAAGTACATATGTGTGTTTGGGGGGAAGGGAGCAGCAAGGGAGATGTCCTCCTTCCAGAAGCAGCACATTATGTTGGCTCAGCAGCCATGAAACCACTGTCTGAGAGCCTGTAATATCTCTTAAGTCCTGATTATCCTTCAACAGACCTTCCCACAGTTTCTCTGAGGGCAAGGAAATCTCCTCGTAACTGGCCTTGAGAAGCTCTTCTGGTTTCTTGACTCAACCAAGACAGGCCCAGATGGTTGGGGAGGCAGAGCAGGTACAGTAAAGGAGGTGAAACCTGTTCTGGGAAACAATAACCAGCTCCCCAGTCTGACTTGCTGCCCAGGGCGCAAAGGCAGCATTTGGCAGGGCTGAAGGGGCTGCAGCAGGAGGAGTGCCTGCACAGGAAAGGAGGCAACGGGCCGGGACCTCTACAAGCAGATTTACCTGCCAGTGGAACAGATATTTCCGCTGCTGGCAGCAAACCTGCTTTAGGAGGTTCCTGCTTGCTTTCCCCACACATAACTGCTTGTTCCTGTCCCCACAGGGGGGTTCCCTTTCTGGCATGGGCCAGATAATCTTTCTTTCCCATGCTCTGAGTGAGGAAGGAGAACCTATATAATGACAGTGGCATTAATATTGTAGGTGTTTCTTCAATCGTGACTGCTGGTTGAGTTCACAAGGCAAAACTAATAGCCCTGCTCTAAATTGCTACAGAAGTGCAGTATGAAGATGCAATTGCTATAGGAAAGCACCGGTTAAGTCAGTCATCATCTGGGGTAGCTGCACAGGACAGATTTTTTTAAGAAGCTGTGAGTTGAATGCAGATAATGATTGTTTTCACAAAACTTCAAAGATTTTTCTCCTTTTATTCTTTTTCCAATTTTCTGGATATATTTCACTTGATTAAAAAGCAAGCAAGCGTAGCAAAGTAACTCGATTAGCTAATGTGAACGTAGGTTTTCAAAATAGTTTTGCACTGGCAATAGCAAAGGACCCCTTCCAGTAATGAAAATAAACCCAACTGATGTTATAATAGCTTGGACTAGCATAATATTCTCCTATGGTAAAGTGAAATCCCATTATCAGTTACACTTTCTGCTATTGACAGGAGTTTTCTTATGAAGCCATTGAAACAAGAGGTCATCAAATGTTTGTAGTGATTCCCTTTGATGTTAGTTGTGTAGGAGTTGTGCCTAGCAACTTCCATCAGATTCAGTCCCATGTGCAGCTGTGCAGGTGGACCCAGTATCTGCCTTGTAGACTTAGGCAATAGGACCGTACTAACTAAAAGTTACAGGGCAAAGAATATCAGAGATGTGCATCTGCACACACCGTATTACCATCTTATGTGCACCACCATACTACCTCCTGTCAATTATTAGTATATAGGCATAAGGTATTACTTAATATTGGGGGGTGATATTTTTTATTATTGATATTTATATTTATTTATCCATTGGGGGGCACCAGTGGGTGTCATATAGGGTGCTGTTGTGATACATATCTAGTGAGAAATACTTTTCAAAGAAATCCAGGGTGCATGGGTGATGCAGTTTTAAAGTTATCCCAAAGCTGTCAGATAAACTGAATATATAATTTCAGTGTCTTCAGTAACCTCAGCCATCAAACTCTAAGGTACAGAACGGTTTACTTCTCTGGGACAGGCAGAGTTTGGATCACAAAGGAGAGCACCTGTTTTCCCAAATTAGTGGGAAAAAAGGTACCTTTGTCACTCCCCCTCCCTTGTCTAAACACCCCTATCAACCACAGCTAGCCAACCCCTCTGATTTCCCTCATAGTCCTCTGGCATGATAAATAAAATTTTGTCTCTGTCTCTTTCTGCTGTCTCTGTGTATTTATCTCCAAAGGACTTTGACTACAGAACAGACCTCCCCTGCACCCCTTGGCCCTTCTCTGAGGAACTCATCTATAAATGGAACAGCAGAAATGGGGAGGGAGGAAAGGGAAATAGGATGTGACTCAAGGACCTGCGCCGCAACCACAGATGTCCACTGCTAGGCACACGCTGACGTCAAGAGGATCGTGCACTCAAATTAGTGCATAGACAGAGAATGAGGTTGGGATCTTTGAAACTACTTCGAATTGGGTTTGCTTTGCAAATGTATTTAGTAAAAGTGCAATTTGAGAAATATTTTTGAAAGTACCCTCTTCGAAGCTGATGCTACTGATCATGTATCTTTCCCACATTCTTCTCCTAAGGAGACAGTTTTCCGTGTTGTCTCATTCTCCTTTTCACAAGGGACCAATCATTCTTCCCAAAGCCTTACATTTTTATTTTTCCTTTCTCATCTTCTGGGATTTAATCAGGTGAACATTCAGCAGAATAGTTTGGTGTTTTGTGAACACAATCCTTTCTATCTCCAATTGAGGCCCTTTTGTGATCTCAAAAAAAGAAAACTGTTGTGAGCTACAGGCTGTTTACGCTGTTAAGAGGTTGATACAGGTCAGTTCTCTAAGGTTATTCTTAGTTCAACTGCTATGTAAACTGCTGATGTCACTGACTGGAGGCTGCTCTCCAGGACATTATATATATGGTAATTATATGACAGAAAATGCAACATATAGTTGGATCTGACCTCCAAGTTCACTAGTTTAAAAAAGGAAAATAATGTTTGTAAGAAAGTTGCTGGTTTTCATGTTACTAAAATGTAATAAATGCCTTCAAGTTTATACTTAGTCTACAGCATATACAAGAGTCTTTCCTCACATGGACAGCAATGCTCATCCATCTTCAACCCAGGGTACATTTTAAGTCTCAATGTGCACTGCCTGCAGAAAGCACTTTTGAGACAAAACAGGCAAAAATCTATTTTATAACTAGAAAATCACCTGAAACTAGGACCTTAACTCTCACATAAACCTTTTATGTTACTCTACAGAGGAACCTGAGAGAGATTTTTCTGAGAAATCGCAGATCAGAAAAAAAAACCCACATCAAATGAGACAAGGTGTTCAAGAAAAGCCGTGCTTCCTCACTCAGCACATCTTCCTTGATCTTCATGGACATTCAGAATTACAGCTGCTGATATTACCACAAAAGCATGCTTTTACTGATCTTTCTTCTTCTTCCTGCAGAGCAAGCACAGCTGCTGAGCTGCAAGCTCATTTCTAGGCTTTTTCATCCATCACCAATTTACCATATTCCAACCATTCATAGTTGTGCAACACCCCCAATGTGGTACTGGGATGACCACAATGTCACGGACAGTTTAAATGAGACTCATGGAGCTATGCAATTGTAACTATATTTTACATGCACCATTAAACAATGCATGACATGGAAATAAGACAGCTTTACTGAAACAGAACAAACTAACTGCTCTGATGCAACAGTTAAGCATCTCTTCAGTTACAAAATGAAAGAGGTTTAAAGCAGAAAGTATTTAGAAAGAAGGATGCTTGAGGTTGCAAAGTAGCATGTTCAAAGGATAATGTTTAGGGCACTAAGGAAATGTACTAATCCAGTCAAGTTTTCAAAAGAATTCCTGACACCAAAATGTTATCCTCTGTTCGTTTTTTTACCATGTTGTAAGAATGGATCACTTAGAGTGAAGGAAATCATTTATGGAAAACGCTGCATGAAGCTAAACAATGCACAAACGTGGCTAATTTCCATGTGAAGCTGATGATTTAGCATTGTCACCCTTCAACAGAGGAGACAGAATTGCTTGTCTTTAGTTTACTTACTTAAGATGAAAAAAGCGAGGAGTGGAAACATGATCCTACTTCAATTTACTTCAGTGGCAAAACTCTTGCCGTGACTTTAGTGGGAGTGAGGCTGCATCTTAATTCATTCAATATGAAGAAGAAAAAAATCAGCTGAGAATAATGTTCTTGTTTATTAGATTTAGGTGGCTGCCATAGCTGTTTTTAACAGTGTTAAGTAAATCCTGTTTTAAAAGCCAAAGGTTGCCTTCAGTCTTGCCTTTTCCTGTGTGCTGTATCACAATGCAGGAACCTGGTCCTCTGACCGAATCAGCACTGGTCACAGCCAGAGCGATGCTTTTGGGGCATGGCTGCATCCCTGCATGGGAATGATACGTGTCTGTGGATGTCAACATGGATATGTCACAAGTGACAATGTCCAGATCTGGGCTGGGACATATACCCGCAGCCAAGAAAGCAGGGTACACACTTTTGTAATATAAATGTATTCTTTTGAGTGCACAGACTACCAAGATTTCCATGGAAAGCAACAAAGTAAAGGAAATCAATAGGCTTATATTTTCATTTAGGAGTTTGTATTTCTAATGGAAAATTTTAGGATAGCCACAAATTGAAAAAGGTTGAAATTTATTTTGGTTTTGGGTTTTTTTTTCCCTAGATGGCAATCGACCTTCTGGTCTGGTTATTCTCTGCATCTGCCTATAATGCAAAACCTAGAAATGCTTACCAAAAAAACTGTATAAAGATACCTGTCAATAAATTGGCAAAGACTACTACCCAAAAGATAGAAGACTCTCTACCCTGTATGAATTATACACACACAGGCCCTTCCATTCTTCAGTAACAGAACTGCTGCTGCCTCATAAGTGACATCATAGGATGAGACTGGTAGACAAAAACCTTCTGCATTTGCTGCAGAGGTTTGAGTGAGGATGCTAAATGAGGTAGCAGACAATGAGGATGTGCTGCTTGGGGAAGATGAATGTCACTTCCCTGCTTGAGAAGTTCTGCAGTTTGGATGATGGTCACTGGGTATCTCCAGCCACACAAAAATGAATAAATACACACTGTTGCTCCGAGACTGAATGTAGTGATGTACAAAGACTATTAAAATAGGGAGTATTACTCAAAATTCAGGCCCTAGTTTTCTAAAGATGGTAATCTTCTACTAGAAGACAGTTTGTTTACCTTTTCCTAATATTAAACCTATAACATAATAATAAAAACACCTCATAAACTTGCAGAAGTATCCTAGAGATATAGACTAATTCAGGTCTATGTAGTGGCAGCACCCTAGAAACACATGAGAGCAGTGACAGTTTCTGGCATATGAATGACATGCACCAATATCTAAAAGCTAAAGTCTAAGTGAAGAAGACAAAATGTTAAGAATTATTCAATTAATAAATCAGGGAAAATATGGGAATATAGGATGAGGTATGTAATTAAACATCATAGTGTATTATATCAACACAGGTGGAGTATACATGACTTTATATTAAAAAAATATATTTCAATTCACTTGTGTGCAATTGTGGTTTTATGTGTGTGTGATTTTTTTGAACATATTTTTAGAACAGGGGCAAAAAGTAATGGAAGTCCATCATATGACATCATGTTGATATGCACATCATTCACTGAAATAGCTGTATCTTAACATTTCCAGCACAGATTTCCACCCCATAAGCTACCTCACAGAAAATGAAAACCTATAAAATCCATGCATACAAGCTCTAAAATTTTAATTGCTGTCGAAACACAGAGGACCTGTGATGCACTATGGTTTATTGAAGCACTCTTATGGTTATAGACACATCTTCTAGCTTCCCCACCCTGCTCCTTCTCCCTCTTCCTCTATCCACCCCTGATTTCTTTCTTCTCTCTCTGTTTCCTCCTTCTCTGTGTTCCTTTAATACCATTCCCTCTTCCTCTTTCTCTCTTCTTGTCCCCTATGCTTCTCTGTTCTCAGCATTCGCCTCTTGATATTCCCTTTCTTGTCCTTACTGTCAGGGCATGGGAAGAAGCAGTTTTGAAGCCCTCAGCTGAGTTGCACTGGGCAATGGTGTTGCAGCTGGGCGATGAAGTAACGGCAGGGGAAAGTCCTCCTTGCTTCCAGCTCTCTTGCCCAAGCAAATGCTCAGCTCTTCTGGGAAGATGGAGCTATGCCATCCCATAAACACATTGCACTTGGAAGAGGATGAAACCTTCCCTTCAAAGACAGCGTCTTTAGCAGCCAAATGAACACACACGTGTGACCAGGTTTTCAGGGCTGCCTGATGTGGCCAATTTTGGTCAGTTTTCCATAAAGAAGGAAAAGAGCCCCGTATGATCATCCTCATGATATTTCAATTCTTAATTCCCAAGAATGGAGATGCCAGGAGTTGTCAATGACATGACTGTAACAGTTTTATGAGAACTGGCAAGACAGTTAATTTCTCCTGCATCTTTTTCTCAGAAACCTTGGAATTATTTTGGCTGGAATACTTGAGGTTGGGAAGAGAAGGTAATCTTAATTCTGACAACTGTATCAAATAGTCAGGACATCTGCCATGCTGTTGTTATCAACAACAAAAATATGACTTCACAATGACAAGGACTACTTGCGCCATTTACAATGTAAAGGTGTGAAAACCAAGCAGTAACTTTTTTCTTGTTCCCTGTTAAAAAAGAAAAATACTGCACACCCTCACCCACCCACCTACCCCCCAAAAAAAAAGGCAAGAGAAGGTGCAATGAAGTCTGATAATTCTCTTTTCCTTTGGCTTTTCAGTTCCATCAAGCTCTCCAAATTAAGATTTATGTGCCATTTTGTATCTGTTGTTGATTTTTTCCCCCTACAGGGATATAGGTGGATAAGTTTGGATAGGAAACCGTATCCCTGAAGCCAAACTGAAAGGTTTATAAAGTTGCTAATAAAAGTTTGGGTCAGGGCCTAGATATCAATCATCCGTTCATTGTCCTTTTAAACGAGCTCAGGCTTTTTCCCAACCACTCCCAGCAGGTCTCTGCCACTATTTTAAACTAAGATTTCAGCGACTTCTTTTTTTCCTGTGTTGACCTCAATAATTTTTCTCTCTCCCCCTCCTTACCTGCCAAACGCATCCATCAGGATTTTGCCAAAGGCTATCTGCTTTTGAAGTTAAGAGGAATTCACTAATCGTGAGTGTCAAATCTGTAATAAATGCCATCACCATATGGTATATGCTGCTATTGGGAATTATCTCAAAAGACCTAGCTGTGAAAAGTCTGGCTCTGTGTTAGGAGGGTTTTATTGCTAGCTTTCATAACTCATGTCAGGTCTTTCAGTTTCTGTATTCATTGGCTTCAGTGAGTGCAAATGTTTCCTGAATTTATAAAAATGTTGTCAAGATCCCTTGATCTCTCTTCCTCTGTCTTCCTCGCACAAACGTATGTATATATACATGGCGGAACAGCATACACAGTGGCATGCGAATCTAGCAGAAGGGAAGATTGTAAATAAATAGTGTGTCGTTGTGCTTACTCAATAAATTCCTGTGTGTGTTAAACTCATGATAAACGTATCATAACTGCTGATGAAGGCTTTAAAGCCTCCCGTCCCATCGCACCACCCTGAGTGCAATCCTGCAGTGTATAGGAAGACTTAAGTTTGAAACACTGCGAGCAGAATTCGCTCCCACGAGGGCAGGGTGCTGACATAACAGAAAAATAGCTAACTGGAGAGCTTTAACTAAAGAAGACAATATCAGCGGTGTATCTCTGCACTATGTAAAAACTGTGGAAGCGTGTTGTATGTTCAAAGCTGCAAGAAAACTGCCTTCTATCAAAATTTCTCCATCAATACATAAATGTGTCTGTGTTTAAACCTCTCAGCCTTTACCATTATCAACAAGAAGTACACACAAGGTTAAGAAATTCCTCAGAACAGCCCACTTTCATGATCCAAAGAGGTAAGAAGAAAGAAAACAACATTTCAAGAGTTTCACATACCAACTTAGTGATAGAGAAAAAAAGTAATTAAAAAAGAAAATGTCAGTGCCATCTGACGCACTCGGGGCAAGTCTCTCGACTTTCCTTGATGCTCTAGAAAGGTGTGGGTGTCCTCAACATCCCACATCATCCTCACCAGCCACATGGAAATGTCTCCAACAGGCTTCACGGTGTTTCAAGTAGCACTAGAAACCTATGTTTAGGCAATGACTCCCCCTTAATTTATGTATAGTATATTAATATCCTCTTGGAGCAAACTGAAACAATAGTTTAAAAACCCAGTTATATTTGAGAAGCATGTTCCACTCCACCCAAAAAAAGATAATTTAATACTGTCCCTAGGCAGAGTTCATTTATCTTCAAGGTTTCTATCACGTGTTTCTGGGAACTGTAGGGACAGCATTTCGCTTTCCTAGTTACTAATACAAATGAACTGCTGGCAATATCACATCAAAACAAAAGTCACAGAATCAGAAAAACTACAGAGAAGTTTACCTTTATAGGAAAGCTTAAGTCTTGGGATATTTTGTTTTGACATTCCAGTGACCGGAAGGAACAGCATCGCTAAAGATAGCAGGCTGCAGGCATGTGGTACTTGGGAAGCTCTCATTCTGGTCTCTTCTTTCTGTATCTTCTTTTGCACTACGGTGAAGTATCTCCCCACTTTTCAAACAATCCAAATTTAATCTGGAAGAAAAGCAAGACATCAGTAGATTTTTTTTGCATTATTATATAAACAATAAATCTGAAAGCAAGCCAAGCCTGTCTTTAAAGAGTAGTTCATTTAAGACACTTGTTACAAAAGTATGTTTTCCTCTAGTAAAAATCAAAATGTTGTAAATCTGTTTCTTTACTACTAAACTTACACACTCTGAGGTTGCAAAAATACGTCAGGTTTTCAAGCACGAATGTACAGCACAGCCAAAGTTTAAGCAAAATTAAATTAATGCAGTATCCATAAAAAACACATTTGCCATTCAAAAATTACGATGCAACTTGTCGGTTCATACTGCTCCATTAGACTTCTCAATATTGTATAGCTCTCTCTTTATCTCAGTACAAGAGCTATTGTATGTTTACACTATGACTAGAATAAACTATAATATCTCAGATACCATGGGCATACAAGCTGAGTTAACATTGAGTACATACCCATCATAAACTTTCATAAATAAACTCCGAAAATTGGATAGACCAAGCAGTTGTGTTTAGTTTTAATAGAGAAAAAAAGTCAATGCAGCTGATGGATTTAAATGTGCTTTCAGTATGATATTTCCAGCAGAATAACTGCCTCAGTTCACCCACCAAAATGTCCTATAAACTTTAATGAGCGGTTCATGCTGAGGTCAATAGGCTGATATGGGACTGTGTTAGCACAGTGTGCAACTAAGCCAGCTTTGCAACACTTTTCACTTAGTAACAGTCATTCATATTCCATAAATCTAAAAGTGTTTTACAAATGAAAGTAATTATCACTGTCCTTATTTTCCCCATGCAAAAACAGAATCATAAAACTGCAGTGAACTTAATTCCTCAAAGTCACACAGGCACCACAGTAGCTGAACAGAAAGCAGCAACAGCAGTCCTGGTGTCCTGGTTGTACCCAGTTCTAAGGGATACCTTTTGCCCAATAACTCCACTTTTGCATAGGAAATTATTTGAAATGGAATCCTGAGTTCTGAAGGCAAAATTTTGATGGTTAATAAATCACAGAGAAGAGTATGAAAATATTTGTGAGACCAGATCCTTCCCCCTACAAGTGCATGACACCAGAGGTCAAGGGAGATAGTTGGTGAAATGACCAATGTCGGTCTTTGAGTAAAGCTGTAAATCAAGGAGTAAGGAAATGTTATGTTTAGTGGAGAGATTAATGGCTCATGACTTGCCATGAAAATTCTTTTCTGAAAGGTACCAAAACTGCCCAATTAAAAGTGTAATCCTAGTGTCTGTATCGGCCAGTGCTTGCATGGACATCATGGGAAAGGCTCCAGGTAAGCCCCTGAGAGATGCAGCACAGCTCGCAGCCCATCAGCCTCGCCACCAGTCTGGCACTCAAGCTGCCTGCAGCGCCAGTGCCAAAGCACCTCTGTCAGCTACAGAGGTGTCCAGAATCAATTTAGCACCTCATGATGCTGGCAGTACATCCTTCCCGGCATGAAGAGACTGGAAAGAGGACCCCCTCAGTTCTTTCTACCAGAGGAAACCTCTCTCAGAGGAAGCTGGGGCTTTCCAAGCTTCCAGACATTCCGTCAATAGCAAAAGACAAGGGATCCTGCGCGAAGCGCATGATGGGGAAAGAGAGGGAGGCAAACGATTTGCAAAATGCCCAAAGCATCGTTCCTACTGCAGAACATTGAGCTTCTTTCTTCTCAGTCCCTTCCTCAACCCACACATTCAGTGTCTGACTGCATGACTTCTGCCCAAGTGCCACTACGTATTCGTGAGATGGCATGGAAAGAAAAGAAAACAAACATAAAATGCCTTTGGTTCTCCTTTCCCTTCTCTTTATTAGTATATAGGATCCTAGAAAAGGCCCTTACTTCTTCCATGCCAGTACATGTATTTGTGGTCAGACTATGAGGCACTGTTGTTGACTAGGCTATCATAGGGTTATATCACCTTAAAGAAGTTTAATTTTGGAGGGAGGGAGGAGGGGGAGGACTATATTAAGACAAGAGACACCAGTTCATCTTCAGTGGGATGATGAAGACAAACCACACTTCAAAAAGAAGCGATTAAGAGCCATCTAACTGCAAATAGCTGTGAAGACATGGCTTGAGGGTCTGGACCTTAGCCAATAGGGATCTCACCAGAAGATTTGGGGCTCTTTTTCTCCAGGCAAAGTACAGTGAAGAATCAGGACTAAATCTGCCACTTATAGGAAAAAAATGATGTCTGAACACATGTCATTTGCTTGTTTGAGAGGACCAGAAACAAACTTGGACCTTTGGCCACATCTCACAACCTGATGTTTTCAGATGAGATTCTTTTGGTAATAGGAACTTTCCTTTGTCCCCGCGCCACCATCCCCCCCCTCCCCAAAACTTCTTTCCTCTTCTGCTTGAATAATGTCTGTGAAAAACCGTGTGCTTTAATTTCTGACACAAGGCAGTTAGTTTACATTGGAGGCAGTTTCTCTGTGAGCTCAAGCCAACCCTGTCTTGCCCTAGTTTCATTGCAATCTAGCCAGATTGTCAAATATATTTTTATTTTATGATGATCTTCTAACATAATTCCAACTTCCGCAAAGAGTCCTTCCAGCAGTCTAATGACTAACTCAGGTTAATGAACTTCAGACCAACTAACTGGCCATTAATCTTCAGGAAATATCCTTCCTTTTTGTAACATATGCAATGTCAATCAGTGTCCTGTGCTGAAAAGAGCCATAGTCACGCTGCTCAGAAGTAACTGGACCCAGGAACAGAAATAAAATATAAAACCTAAAAGAAAATGTAATTCCCCTGTCCTTTTCTCCCCTCAAAAGTAAGAAGAATGTTGTGAGAAGAGGAAAAAGTGTTGTTTCCGTTAGTTTTTCAATACTTCTGCTAAGCACCAACACACTCTGCAACTCCCTCATTACGAGCAGACCCAAAATAAATGAGGAAAAAGAGTTTGAAAAGAAAAATGCCAAGACTAAAGCAGCCTTCCCACCTTGGCTTCAGCAAGGAAATATCTGCACTGTGTTAATTATCACCTCCGAGACCAACTGGAGAAGGAAGCTATGCATCCACCTCGCTGAAATAGGGGTAATTCCAGTGGAATAAAGGAGCTTTTCTTTGCCCCATATGGGGGTGGGGGGCGCGATGCTGAAGACAGGCTGAGGAGCCTGGCTCCATCCTCCTAGGACCTCCCCTTGGGGCTCCTAAATTTGTAGCAGGCTGTAGCTTAAAACTGCCAAAAGACAAGATGTCAATCTGCTGGTGTCCTGCCATCTTGCCAGAGAGGCAGCTGGAAGTAACTGGCACATGCGCGATGCCACGTCCTTGAAATGAGTTGTCACCTCCCTCAACCAGTCCGATTTAGTGGAGCCTATAAAACAGATTGCTACGAAGCTACTGTCTGAAACAAGAAAACCTGGAGCCAATTTACTAAACATAATTTATTCCAGGCCTTTTGTTGCAATAAACAGGGCTCTTCAGCCTTCTCAGACACACAGACAGTAGGGAGCTCTGTGCTTATGGGAGTCTTTTCAGATCACTCAGCTCAAACCTATCTAAATGCAAAATCTCACATTCACAAATACTGTGTAGGTTTCCCACTTCTCCTGGCGTCATGAAGTCCAGGAGCTGGAAGGACTGTGACCCATCTTAAAGCGCACACATTTTTAACAGTAGTTCATGTAACTCTCTGTTTAATCCCATAACAAAAACCTACACAGAATTGGAGGATAATTTCAAGCCTGTCTCCAGCACTAGTTTTCTGAAACCATTTTAAAATTTGGAATTTTGTACTCCGATAAAGACGACAATGGAAACAGCCTGCAGCAAATACAGGAAAAGTGACTACCCAAACGGTACGGCTCAGTTGTACTGAATAAAATAACAATGTTACAAATTGCAAGTACTGAAAATCTAGAGAAGAGACCAAAAGATGCCCCTTGCAACATCAACCACATAGCATGAGTGGCCTGTTAGACAAACATATTGGTTTAAAAGATTTAAAACTAATTAGCTGCAAAAAGAAATAAAAAGAACTACACCTACAGTTAGAATTTATTGAAAGGTACATTATCTCTTTACTCATATGATACATGTATTTACTTTATATATATATATATATGCATACAAATTTGAGGCACGTTACTTTAACTACAAATATACAGATATGCATTTACCTGTAGATGTCTAACCTATAATTTATCATACATATTCAAAAAGAAAAATTACTATGGTTATCTAGTGTGTGGTTCAAAGCTGTACAATAACCTTGAACTGGATGTTGAATATTCTGTGTTAGTAAGGGGGAAAACTAAAAGCAGACGTGAGTCAGATTAATAGCTTATAAAATAAAATAGACTAAAAATAAATTTACATCTCCAGACTTACTTAACATTCTTAATTTACTTCTTAAATAACAAAGATGACATTCATCCAGGGTACAATGAAACTATGTTCTTGTACCCCTTAGATAGACAGTCTGTTGATACATAATTTGGCAGAAGAGGCTTTTCTCTTCATTGTGAAATCTTAGTTTAAAGCTAACTCCATCCAAGAACTGGTAAACACTATTATTCACCACTATTCTGCCATTTATTAATCAGCTTTTGTGCTGTTTATAGTGCAGCAAATGTTCGCTTCCAGGATTCAGAAAAATACTTCTTTTTACAAAAAACCCAGATCAGTATTACATCACTTCCCAATGACAGCAGGAATTACTGAATAAAAAGACAATGCCACAATCAGAAAAATTGTGTGAGCCTACAGAAGGTGATTTTTTGTTTTGTTTTGTTTTGCTTTGCTTTGCTTAAATCATTGGGTTTAGTATATCTGGTTTAAGATAACGTTTTGCCCTAAAGCAGGCTTTGCTATTGATAAATACCCAGGTGAATAGTAAAGACTCATATGAAGTATAACCTAGCATACAATGAGTTTTACAAAGCTTTACAGGTTTTACCTTTACTGAGCTACTCGCAGCATTAATACTCTATCCATTCAACCCGGTATTTAGAAAACGAGAAAAACCTCTGCTCTGCTCCCACTTGAGAAGAACCAAATAGAGCAAAGAAAAATGAAGGGACTGAGTGGCAAGGAGGATGCAACAGAGGGAACAAAGGGTCAGCAAAAAAACACCCTGTTTTTATTACAGAGGACCATCTGATAATAAATAAAGCTCTCCAATGGATAGAAAATATGTTTGAGGATTACACTGGATTTTTTGTTCATAAAAATAAACTCAAGCTTAAATAAAAATGGTGACTAAGAAAGTGAAACATGAGAGATGAAGAATGAACTCACTCACTTATTTGGTTTATTTTTTATAGTTGTTTGCATCTTTCTGAAGCTAGTCTACTGATGGAAGCATTTATAAAAGGCAGGCAGTACATTTTGAGATAAACACTGGTAAGAATGGGTAACCTTTATGGAGTGGTCAGTGTCACACTGCTGTGAAGAGCTTATCTGACCATGAAATTTACTATCAGGGACCTAAAATTATACACATAGGAAATGAGCGCTTTATCCTCAAAAGATAGCAGGATATTTTTCAGGTCAGTGGCAGTGGGGTCAGGATTACACCCAAAGATTTCACATAGACATAGAAATAATCCTTTCAGAAAGTGACAAATAGATAGCCGGGCACACAGGCATGTTATATATCACTAGAAAGAGTGATTCTGAGCAGTTTTATCTGTGGCATTGTATCTTTTGGACATGCATAAATCCAAGACTGAAGATAAAACAAGGGCTACTCTCTAACCCTGGTTCTTTGTATGTTGTGTCTCCTAAAAAAAAAAAAAAAAAAAATCAGACCTGCAGTTTTACATTCTATAGGCTGTTCCCCAAGCACAATGTCTATTGTCCAAGAAAAAGGATGGGATGGAAAGCAACTTGTCATCTGATAATGATATTGCAAAGAAGAGATAGGGAGATGAATAAAAGGTCCCACCAGTCAGATGTGCAACTGGTATCTTCCACATATAAATATCTATATGCTTTTTTACTCTAAAGGTAGATGCATACGCATCTCAGATGGTGGGTTTTTTTCCTTCATTCTTTTGGTGGAAGTAACTGTGACTTCAGATACTACATCTGTAATCATAACTTTCCATAGGCTCTTTATTTAGACTGACATGAGAACACCCTACATGCCTGATCATTAAAAAGAACCAAACCAAATGAAACAAACAAGCAAAAAACCAAAAGCAAAAAGAAACCCCACAAGCCAAAGCAGAAAGCAGTGTATGGCACGATTTAGCAACACATAAGAATCAAAAGGAACCCTAAGCCAAACCTCAGTGTTACATTATTTTAAGTACAACATGTTTCCCCAGCAGACCAAAAAAGCTTCTCAAGCTATGAAAAGTGATTCTAAGGCAGCTTGTGTAACTTTGGTATCCAAGAAAAGAAAAAGGCAGTAGGATGGAAATTCCTAAAGACATTAATGAAAAGGTAGACTAGATGAAAACTGCTTCGTGCCAAGGACCGTGACATCTGAAGGTTTTTGAAGAGAGCCAGAGAATTTTCCTCTGAAATGTCTGTCACCACCTGCAGCACTTGGGGTGGCTTGGCTTAGCTCTGAATAAAGTAGACAGGGAGAGAATGCTTGCAGGAGGCTTTGCCTGTGGAACAGCCTTGGCCTGCTCTTGAGAAAATACTGAAAAGCCAGAAAAGTGTCATGACAGCTGTCAGAGAAAAGAAATGCTCATTTTGAGGAGACCTGCCTGAACATTTAAACACTAACAGATTGTATTTGTCCTGCTAAAGCCTGCATTAACCCCAGGCAGCACTGTCAGGCCAGCTAAACCACTGACCCTGCAACTACCATTCTTTTGCTGGAAAAAACACATACATACCTACAATGGCCAACTCAAAGGAAAGATTACAGTTTCTTTTTCACCTCCAGGGATTCTTGCCAGTTTTTTGCTATGGAAAAACTGTTCTCTGTACCTCCTTTCATAGGAGACCTTCCACTATCTTCAGGGGTGGAGTATGAGTCCTCTAGCAGTTCTATTACCAGAGGTCTGGACTGGCTGGTATTTCTGGGGCCACCAGTAACTGGTGTCAATGGGGTATTTTACAGACGACTGTGAACAGATTTACAGATTAGGTGAACCAAGACTTGCTCTGCCATGTGTTTTTCATGGTTGTGAAAAACCCAGCTTGATAGGAAGATAGTGTGGCACTGCTGAAATTTGTCATGAATCAAGTCCAGGCTTCCTTCTAGGCACAATACAGCAGCAAGGTAAATGGTAGTACATATTCAAAGCATATAGCCAGTGAGCTGTCTGCATGGATATATTTATAGATCTAACTAGGTCTTGCATCTTCTTGGACCAAGAATCTTCTTGGAACAAGATCTTCTGTCCTTGATCCAAACAATCCAGAGCTAAGGCAGTTCCTACTGTTGTTTGACTCCATTCATTGCATCGTATACAACAATACATTACACATTACAGCTATACATGCATCAGAGACACTACCAGCCAGCCAACTCTGTGTACAGACAGAAATAGCTTGGTTCTGCTTTCAGCTACCCAACCCGTCCATACAATCATAACCCAGCAGATCCTACAAACAAACCAACCAACCAACCAAAAAAAAAAAAATCAGAAAAAAACCAAAACAAACCTTCCCCAAAATTAAAAGAAAAAAAAAAGAAACGAGGATTTATATTTACAAATATATATATAATGGTAATTTAATTTCTCAAGAAATACTTTATTGTGCTAAAATTTGTAGCTAGATGTATCAGATGTAAATGGAAATGTATTACCAACTAGATTCAGATTTTTTTTAAAATGCTTGTAGGTACTCACAGATTTTCCAGCTGTTATCTAAAAGCTGCCTACGGGACTCAGAGAAAACTAGAATGTTACAAATATTAAAGACAGGCAACTGCATGTTGTACTTGTCATCTTAATATAATTAACAATTTTTTGGAATTATTTCTATTGCACTAATCCTAATAGGATGTTTCATTCACTGCCAGTATTACTTAGTTCATTGTCAGCTGTGTAGAAGTCTGATCTGATAGTTTTCAGAAGAATTCAGGCTAATACAGTTTAGTGATGGTTAAAAAACGTGCACTTCATATGGTGGCTGGGCTCTGATCAAATATGTTTTTGCTATATGCATTGGCATATTTTCATAGCATTCTTTTCATCGATGTATGGGCTCATTATTTGATGCACTGTCAGTGAATTCTGCAGGGCATATTTGGCAGGGCTTTACTAGATATACTACAGTATGGGGGTAGACATGCCTGATTTTAATTTACACTTCCAACAAATTTTGATTTAATAATTCATGACTATAGACTTAAACTCTGTTGGAGAAGGGGGATTTATTTATCCATTGTCCGACTAATTTTGGATCAACATTTTGTGCAGGCAATATGTAAGAAGATATACATATGAACATGTACACTGCTGTGCAGTGATCTGTGTTGGCACATTAACCCAGTTATGTTGTTAGGCTGAATGCATTTGCTTTCTTCCTAGTTTTTTTAAATGCTGTATTTCATTTGCATTTGGAGGATGTGTGACAGGGAATCGGGACTATAACACATCCCATTTTTAAGCTTACGCTGAGCACTTTAAAACCTTTAATGCCTCTATTGTCTATCCTCTATCCTTGTCATTATGAGTTAAGTGATTTGTTTTTAATGTTACCATAGGAGATGACATCACTCATGTAAGGTCACACCGGTAGTTAGGACCACTACCCACATCCCCTCCATGTCCAGGCAATGCCTTAGTCACCCAGCCACCCTTCTCACCAGGGACTACAGACTGCTGGCTGTGATTTCTGTGGTGAGATCTGTGACTCACATACCACTTCTTCCAGTGTTTTACTCTTGATTTAAGCCCTGGTGCAAACTGCAGAAAATTACAAGCAGTCACAGTTTCATTTTCCATAAACAAGAACTTCACAGAGCTGCATCAGGAGTAAAGTGCGGCCAGTGTGAGTCCAGATGGCAGGTTATCAAAGCTTTAATGGTCCTGTGGTCACTGAGCACCAACTTTACCATTTTCAAGGGTTAAAACATGCTGCTATCAGACCATAAGAGAACTTTCTGCTTGTGTTGCAGCAGAAATCAATTTGTATTTGGTGCAAGAGAGTTGTTTTGCTGGTCTATTTTTAAGCTGCTTTGTGAAGGGTGCTAGCATGACAGTTCCTGGAATCTGAAATAGCCGTACTGAAAAAGAAAACAAGAATTCAGGCATCACCACCTCCATTCAATGCAGAACTATTTCCACTTTGGTTTAAAACCACAATAACTTTCCTTTGTCTCGTGAGGACAAAGTGAGGACACAGAGTGCACAGATGAATCAATACTTCACTGAAAAATAGCAAAGCTTTTTAGATGATTAACCAGTTAGTTGCTGGGGAGTTGCCATAACCAGAAGATTAACACAAAAAAGGTAGGATGTAAAACACCACCTCTACTTTCCTTTTCCCTAGTAAACACTTGCCTCCTAAGACAATGAGGCAGTCTCGATCTTGAGGGAGTCCTGAGGCTTCATGCCCTACAAAGATGGTCAATGCTGGAACAGGGGCTCAGAGAAGCTTGGATTCTCCATATTTGCAGACATCTGAAACTCTACTGGGTATAGCTCTGAGCAATCTGATCCAAAGTTGAAGTTATCCCTCCTTTGAGCTGCAGATGGGACCACATGACTTCCTGATATCCCTTCCAACCTAAATTTTTCTATTAGTTTTTTTAACATCTAATGAATAGAGGAATAGCTGAACTGGATCACACACTGAAGCTCTTCAGCAACTCCAACACCTTTCCACTGACCAACTTAAGGGTCTGGCAGCCATCAAATGGCTTTTCCTAATCTCCAGTGATCACCCCTGTCTTTCCAAGGACTCATCCGATGAGGGCAACACCCACCTGATCTGCTCACAAATCAAGTCCTTTACTACTGAAATCTGACTGAAATCAGGAATGTTTTTCTTTTATAAAACTGACCAAAAGCTGTGGTAATTCAACAGCTGATTCACAAGCCGATCATAAATGCCTGTACCAAGAATACCAAGTGTGCTCAGGACAAGGGAAGTACACACAGAACAGGTACAGACGCTGCATTAGATACAGGACTTAATCCAATATCTCAAGGCTGCTACATAATGTTCACCCACACCATCCTGGTTTGCCCATCCTGTGAGAACTAAACACAGAACCAAGTGTCAAAATTATTGGCACTGTATTCGAAATAATGCTTTTGTCTGCACTGATGAGACTAGAAGGGGATTTCTTTCAGGATTCCCCTATTGGACCTAGAAGAGGAAGCTATGTGAGAAATACTGCTGGATGGACAGCTGACACCCAAACCAAGCCACACAGAGTTCTGCTTACCCAGAAAACAACATATCAGCTGTATGTTCCAGCCTGACCTCTCTTTTCTGCCCAAATTAGCAATTCTTTCCTGCCAGTCTATTATCTCCCAGTTGGATCAAGTGGAAGCCATTGTAGTTACTGCATTAAATGCTTCTCAAGGTTGTGGGGAAAGAAACAACTAGAAAGGATTTGGCCTCCACACCGGCTTAGCTCGAGAAGGGATGTGGTGGAGAAGGATTAAGTTGTGTTTCCATAGCCACAGCTGAGCAGGTGGCAAACATCCACCACAGGTGCTTGTTCTATAGAGGATCCCAATCCCTGGTAAAACATGCACCCCCCAAAGAAACCAGGGCTTGAAGATAGCCAGGACTCTTCATGTCAGATGAACCCTATGTAAGTTTATGAAACCCCATGGGATCATCATGATTAACTATCTTCTTTAAGCTATTCCCCACCAGGCTTTAGTGCTTTTATGCCATTGACCCCTCGAATTAAAGAGGTAGATTTCTCTTTTCACAGCTGTGACTCAACACAGAGAGGAATTCAGAGACATCTGAAAACAAAGCCAGGCAGAATTTAAAACAAAATCCTTCAATGACAGATTTAGAGAGTGATGGCTGCAGCTGGAGCTTACAAATATAACAACTAACTAAATGAGCAAGCGTTATACAAAAGCCCTACATGGACAGACCCTGTGAAGGGCAGTTTATTCACAAGGAACCAGCAAAACAGAACTACTAGGAAAATATCATGAGAAAAACTAGATATCGGCTGTTCAAAAGGAACTGTGGTCCTAGGGTCCTTCAGCAAACTAAACAGTAACCACCTCTGTGATGAGTAGTTACATAATAACCTGTTGCACAAATTAATTCTTGGGGGTTTTATATATATATATTTTTTTTTAATCTGCAACACAAAACTCAAATTCCTGTGCCTGGAGGGGAATAAAATACTAGTAAGATTTTTGGGTTTAAAACTTACAAAATATCTTCCATGTGTTCAATTTAAAATACACAGCAAGCAGTACATACATCATTGGGTCTTTGCAAAGGAAAAGTATTTCTACTATTCCAGTGTCACAGCTGAGGAAGCTGATGCTAAATGTACTCAGTAGCCATCCTAGGAGAACTTGAAGAGAATAAGGAGGAGAATCAGAGTATATAAATTAATAGTTATCAACGCCATGACCTTAAACATGAGATGCTTCTTCCTACCCAGCCAAATGGGCTACCTGACACAGTATATCAGTTCTAAATAAACAAGCACAAAAGTAAAGATGAACTTTATAAAATGCAACAAATGCTTTGAAGATACTCAAGCATGGAACACAGTTACAGAGGAATAAGCCTACTGACCATCTCCACACAGTACTGCAAAAGCAACAACGACTACTGGAAACTCTGCTTCCCATGTCTGCTTGGCTGGGGTATATGACTTGCATTAGTGGCACAGGGAATAACGTACTTGCACTCAGACACAGGACTGACTGATGTCAAATGAAGTTCAACCATTCGTATTCATGGGGATCAGCATTTGTCTGGGGGAATGGAAGTCTCTTGGACCTTAGGGTCATGAATTGACAAGCTATCAAACATTTTCTCTGTTGTTCTGACGATCCTCCGCCCTCAATGAAATCAGCTGTCTAGACCCTTAGTCCCACTACAGCTGCTTTGCGCTCCTCCTGAGGCACGGAAAGAGCTCAGCGCGCTAATTCTTACTGTGCAACATGCAATATAAAATGAGGTCTCACAACTCCCTTTCTAGGATACACAGAACAGTCACATTTCTCTGGAACCCAGGAAAAACATAGACACATACATGTAAACTTAAGTTCTGTTATTCTGGAGATCTGTGATTGACTAAGACGTATTGTGACAGAAGCACCATTAATGGGGAGAAAATAAAAAAGAAAAATAAAGGCCCACTGAAAGCATCACCTAAAAAGAGCAAAGAGTAATAATTACCAAGTAATAAATACCAAGAACATTATTACTAAACCACTATCATCTCAACCATTAACAAAATGGGAGAGGGCAAAAAGCAGTTGCTCTTTCAGATTGATTTTCTGGAAAAACACCTTATTGCAGCATTTTTTCTTGACAGGTTCCAGAGTATCTATAAGCTCATGGGTTGTAATCACTCTAATGATCAGCAAGCAGTTATTTCAGACGGCTGATAGAAGTCTGTGGCTGATAGAATCTGCCAAAACATTAAAATATGCAAAGAAAAACACTGCAGCAGAATTTTGTTCTTCTTAATATTAAGTAGATCAATTTGGGGAGTAAGGACAGCTATAATTTTCACCATCATCATAGATACTCATCATATTTAAAACAGCAATAATGATACCTATAAAAATAACTTTTTAAAAAAACTGCTTTTTTTACAACAATGATTCTGCCAGACAAATGATGATAAAAAGTAGGCTGTTTCCAGTGATATTTACAAGTCATAACCCAGCTCAGTCAGGACATGCAGAGTGAGTCAATTCAAAAAGCCCACTCAAACCTTGGCATCTCCAGTCCTTCAGAGGCACCTCAGCCACATTCTTGTTTTTCAGAAGAGCTTGTATAAACATTAAAAAGCACGAAGCAATAAAAAGATAAGAATCCAGCATGCAAGGCCAATCCTAACAAAGGATGAGACAAATAAAAAAAAACAAGATTAAAATAAATGCCTTATGTGCATAATACATTTCAATATGATGTGTCACTGAATTGACTCATGAACTGTGAATTGACCATGCCCCTTTTAATTGTTCCACATAACAATCTCCCTTCTGAAAAAGAGGAGCATCTTTAGGAGACATAGTTGCTAAAGCTGATTGTTTTTTTGTTTATCAATAGTACGTGTCCTGTAGTGCAAGTTAGGGTACTTAAGTTTGGCTACAGGTTTAGAAAGCAACGCATAGGACATAGGAGATGTGCAGCTAGATTAGCAAACGCCCTCTGTATGTGCTTGGAGAATTACCAGGAGAAATCACGAAGAAAACAATGGAAATCTGTTTCTCGCAATAATATTAGTGAGATGGAAAAGCTAAAAAAGCAAGAGTGAAGACCTATGCAGTCAGTAACTGAGAACATAATCACATTTGAGCCCCTTTCAACATTAAAGTTGCCTTTCAATTTGCTTTCGTTAGCAATACGTATCACAAAACACACCACTGATTTTCTACATTTAAGCAGTTCTGGGCTTTCTCCACCTTCAACATTCATTTCCTGTTCCAGAGAAACCCTCTCACACAACTCCTTACTTAAATACAAATATAAAAATGTTTGTAATGGCAAGACTGAAGGCTCATCCAGTCTAGTAGTCTGTTTTCAGCAGTAAGTGTGAGGAAGAATAAGAATAGAACATTTATATATGATATTTCCCCACCCTTAGTGCTCCCCTTTCTCTCCATCTATTTTGAGCTCAGGAGATTTCCTGAGCCAATTGTGGCCTGTCTATTTTGTAACCTCCAAGTAGATATCGCTTTCAAGTACTTGTCCAGTCTCCCTTTGAGCCTGTGTAAAATTCTTGCATCTGCAACACCATCTGGCAAACAATTTAGTATGTCTGCTACCCTAAGTGTGAAGAACCACTTCCAATACAGACAATGCAATGTGACAACATATTGATTTCCACCACCTTCATAATATTAGTCATAAAGTAGATCCCACTGGACAATAAAAATCAGAAGATTCTGATTTAGTTGTGATGATCATCCCAGTGTTTTAACGTTAGAGGTATGATGTGTGCTACCTCGTTATTTTACTTTGCATGATAGATTCAAAGAGTGGCTGGGAAATTAAGAGAAAATTGGTCAGAGGAAATTAAGAAAGTGATAGTAGTGGCCAGCTCCAACGAGTGTTTGCTGACGAAGAAAAATACCTTGCTCTGGTCACTGCACAAGATGAGACGTAGCATTTCAGAACTAAATCTTGGGTCAGAATCCAGGAACAGCTTTGAACATTGAACCAAAGAAGGTTTTGCCAAGGTGGGCAAATACATGGGTGGGGCAAAAACAGAGCTTAGATCAGTGAAAGAGGAGCCCTCCAGGTTTCACAGCTAACAGTGGCTCAACAACAGTAGCAGAAGGGCTCCCACTCATCGTTCTTGGTGAATACCTCCAGGCAGTAGGATGTAAAAAGCATCCCAGTACCCAATAGTTGGGCAGCTCTGTCACCTTTCTCCCTAGCAAGGCACTCTACCTCTCTCTCATTGCAGCAAAATTAAATTTTGCTGCACTGAAATAGTCAGGTTTTCCCACATCCAGAACATTTACTGCCATTACAAATGAAATAAAGGGGGTAGGGGGCAGGTTTTACTTTTGTATAAGTCAATAATATATCTTTAAATATCTTCTGTTCTCAAAATTGTTAGGATAAATAATTTAAGAAATGTACTTTAAGATTTACACTATAAACTGACTGTGGAAATAGAGTTATAAGCTCTATCAATCTTCATGTTTCAAGGTATAAGTGCTGTAAAAAGCAGCATCTTGTAATATAGAACTGTAAAATTGTGGAGATTTATGCCTTCCATTGAAACATCTCGTCTTACCCGCTCTTGGTGCCAGAATGGCAGACTGGATGAGCTACTTGTTTATTCCAGGCAGGAGTTTCCTCAGCTCCTGGACTTTATGTTAAGACATGATGAATATCTTACTCCCACCAGAGAATTCATACTCTCATGAAGTCAATAGGTCAGAACTTGAAACTCACAGCTCCTGAAAAGGATTCCTTATTTGAGTTTGTCATATTCTAGTGGATTAGTAGACAAATATAAACACTAAAAAAACCCTGTACTTTATATACCTCATAACTATACATCATACATGCATAGTCATTAATTTAAGGGCCTGTCAGAATTGAACTTCTTTAGCAATATCCCACATAGGGAATTGTGAGGAGTGGCAAATGTTCAGATGGGTTACATCTCATAGCAATACTACAGTGAGCCCTATAGAAATACATTCCTTCCCTTTTACAACAACAAATTTTTAAATCAGTATCATAAGGTGTAACTATTCCAAAGGATCATATTAGTTATATTTGCTTATTTAGAATTATAAATTATTTAGTTCTTTGGATTCTATCTATCAAAAGTCAAGTTTCAATTTAGTATCTGCAGTGGATCATGGTAATGTAATGACACTTCTGTGATTGCCTGGTGAGTTTCAGAGCTGTTTCAAAAGAACACACAGATTCAAAAGTTCCATGACTTTTTTTATCAAGAACTAACACTAAAATGATGATGGAAAACATTACACTTTCTGGAAAAAAAAAATCCTCATTAAGTTTTAAAACAGAAAAGTTACACACCTCCTTTTTCAATTACAAGCTTCTTTTAAGATTTTCCAAAGGTAGCTACAATTTGGCTTTGATCTTGCTATTGCAAAGTGCCAGAAATACCTAATTATAGCAGGGAAAATGTAGTATACACACATATGTATGTGTTTGTCTACAGTCTGCATGAGCAACTGAAAAGTATCCAACATATACACACAGCAAACCACATAATTAAAATTACTTTTATGCAGAGTAAATTTGTCTTTAAAGTAGAAGATAATGGAAGGATAGCAGAGACTTCTCAGTACTGAAACATAATGCTTTATTTAATGAGTAATCCCTGGAGCACACGGATGTTTACCTCACTCCGGGCAAGCTCAAGTGCAGGGACAGACAACTATAGTACTTAGCTTTCAAAACAGCTGTAATGCAATGACATTCTTTTATGGACTTACAGGCTGCATTTCTGTGTTTTCCTCCATGCCAATATGACTTTTGACTCCCTTAAGTGGCTAAAAAATACCAGTATGTTCAAAGTTAGAATGCCTGAATCTGGATCCACAAAGCACTAGAGACTGGTAAAAACTGAAACCTATGTCTGAAGTCTCTCCAAGTTTGGCAGGTACTCGTCTGAATCCACTCTGCCTTCAGAAAAATAAAATAATAATTTAAAAAGAAAAGACAGACAAGATTTTGCAATACAAAAACCAGAATACAGTTAGGTTGCATTGTTTCTTAGATGACTAATGGCTGGATAGCAGACATTAACGTGACCTATTGGTTGAATATGATTCAGGAAAAAAAAATGTAGACATAGGCTGTAGATTAATAGTAAATGTTGGCAAGTGGCTTCAGAGAGTCTCCAAGTTTTGCTTTTGGAGAACAGCAAAAGGAGCGGGAATATTTCTAAAGCTTCACTTTCCACCACTTTTCCACCACTGCCTCTTGTCAAAGTGTAGGGCGCAAAGTACTGAGACTGATGTTTGGCAAAAGCACAGCTTAAATTATGAAGAAAAAAGAAAATCTAATGCATGAATCGGGAGGTACAATTGACATGGAACCTCTCAATATAACATTAGCTTTCTTTCAGCTATGTTTTAATGTTTCATCATGTACACAGGACATAGATTTCATTGCTTTGGTCAGTCCTGCAGAGGCTATTGAGCACCTTCTTCAGTGTGGTGACTGCACTTCTTCACGAAATCTGTGAAAGCTGAAGGCAGTACTTCAAACTGTTCAAACTATTTTCCAGGCTTTTAGACCCTGTATAAAGCTTTTCTGTAAGTTCACATTACTAGGTAAGGAAAGTTTAGTATAAACAGAGACTATACACTGTACTGCTTTGTAATGTGTGAACTCTATAATCTCAGCAATGCTCACTTTTCTGTATTTCTTTCAGTGTATTTGATCTAAACTTTTGGTTGCTGATGTAAAAGTGGTTTTAAAGTGATCTGCATTGTTGTTATATCCATAATAGTCTAAGGATATCAGTGATGTAATATTCACATAAAAGTAACTTGTGCATACTTAGATATAGGTATACAAGGTATGTATATGTGCCCTGTTCCGTAGGGATTTATTGTGATTCACAGCACCTGAGCATGAGTTTCCAGCTTATCATGATAGTATTTCTTAAATAATAAAAATCAAGTAGATTTGAGAGGCTTTAAAAAAAAAAAATAAGTAGAATGTACCAATCAGTGGTCATCTATATTTTTGTTGGCATAGTTCTGTATTTCACACAAGATACCTTTGATATCAAAGCATGGCTGAAATAGTAAAATTTTTTCAAATACTTATCTCTCTTAATGATAACTACAGCTGTACTCAAAACCCGCTGCCTTTGGTATTACTTCCGTTCCCACAGGAATATAAATCTCTGAGAGGCAAGGGCTGAAAAAGGTATTCTTCTCAGGCACTGGAGAAACACACAGCTTTGTTCTTTTGATGCTGCATAACAGAATTATTGGGGTAACATGCTGAAATATAGGTTCTTTTTATTATTTTTTTCCCCTGAAGCTTATCTACTGTCACACTATTAATCTGAAAACAGGCCAAAGGAAAATCAGGAAGAGAAAACCAACACATTCAGGATTCAAATGCTGTCATTTGGGCCACTGAACTTCTTCAGTGAAAGCCATTTAATCCAAGGCATGGGAATATTGAAAAAGGAACATTATGAAGAGTCACTACTGAAAGCTGGTTGCTATCTGTTTGAGATCACAGAGGATCAAATCAAATACGAGATTGTCTTGTAGATGAGGTAATAATATACCTAGTGATCTTGAAATGTGTTCTTTAAATATTCATATTTCTACATTTTGTTTTAAAAGGTGTGCATTTAAATCCCATAGGTAATTGAACGTTTAATTAATATTATAAAATTATAATATGAAATATAATATTATAAAATAATAAAAATAAATTTTAAAATGAGATCTAGTCCACCCTTGAACTAAAATTATTTCTTTCATCATGGTAATGCCACGGTTTTTTTAAAACCTAGTGTCTATATTTGTTTAATTTAATTCATAAATCCCTGGTTATCACTGCAATTTTACTCATACATATGTTATCTAATGTGTGTTGCCACAGCCGTTTGATGTGTATTTCCAAAACCAGAAAAAAGCTAAGCCCTAGAGATGCATCACCACCTCTTGCAGAAATGTCACTCATTCTATGAATAAAGCATAAGCTTAGAGAAACATCATCACCCAACAAACAAATAGCATTTGCTGAACCAAATACATGTGTCTGGAATTGTGCTCCCAACCTAATTGGAATCAGGCTCTGGTGCAGGACGCCGCAGTTGAGAAATCCTTCAAACTGGTCATGCAGAGTTCAGCGCCCTGTGCCACGGCAATTGCTTAACTCTGGGGGCAGGAGGCATCTGCCACAGCTCAGAAACCAGGCTGGGAAACAATGCCATCATTTGTCATGGACAACCTCGGCAGCTCGAGGAAGCCAGCGAGGACAGGGACCTGAGCAATGCTGCCTGTAAAGCAGTTACGTGCCATTGCAAAGGGCGAGCACTAGTCTGTAGGATAGCGGGGGATGTTGTGCAGTGGAAGAGCACTGCGGGAGATGAAGGGTAAATAAGACCAAGAAAGGATGAGGCCTCCTGAGCCAGCTCGAGGCCAGCACCTCTTCCCATAAGTGCTGCCCCAAACCACCACTGCATCTGCATTTGGCTGTGCCAAGCTGGACTGGTGCAAGCCTACACCTGGGAGACCATGGTGCTTGGTACGGGAGGTATTATTGCCTCTTGTTAGTCTTCCTTTCAAAATTGGAGGAACATCTAGATGAAACAGGAATTATTCATTATCCACATAGTAAAAGTGGAATGGGAGCATGCATACCCACAGCTGGTGGATTGTCTTATCCAAGGAGACACTCACAGGACACCCAAGCCCTCTATGCTCGTGTTTAGAGCCCAATTCTAAACTGATGGTTTAATCTAGAGAACTACTGCTACAAGACAGTAAGCTATGGCTCCTTGGTATATCCAAAGACAGAAAAACAAAACAAAACAAAAAACCAACTAAACAAAAACCCACAACTGATGGAGCTTAGTCACTCTCAAAAAGCCTATTTTAATTTTTAAAATCCAGTAGGTGCAAGTAATGAACTACAGGATGCATTGATGGGGTCTGGCCCAGCCTGATATCCAAGCTGGTGGACAGAAAATTTCAGAACTTTGCAACAACCCCTCTCCTTCTTTCCTGCGTGTCAGACTTAACCCCGACCCTGAGTGTATCTTCTAGTTCAGCCTTGTCCAACAAGTGGTTCCAGACAGGATGTTGCCTGTAAAACCCTTATGCCTTAATTCCACTAATTGGAGCATTCAAAATAAAAGCAGAGCTTCCAGAAGGGGGCCGTTGGCCTTTCCGACAGTAACATGCCCTCTGCCACAGCCAAGGCTGGGAACTCATGCGTCAGCGAGGTATTGAGCTAACACGTCTTCACAAAAATCATTCAAGCCCATCAGCCAAACCGTGGACCTTGTTTTATACTTCTGACAGCCCTGTTCAGCCCTGTTGGGCTGGACTTTACTCAGTGCCACTGCCGGGAAGCTGCAGACCATCTCTGTGAAGAGCACTTGCAGAAGGATGGGGAGGAAGGAGCACTTCAGGCTTGGTGAAGTAGGTTTAATGGAATTGCAGGTGGAAAAGGGCTGAGCTGATTGCCCTGTGTGAGTTGACTATAGGAGCAATACCCAAGCAAAAGACAATCTAACGCACACAACTATCACAACAAAGCCAGCTCCAAATGACATCTGACAAGGCAACATCCTTTTTAAAAATCCTCAGGATATTAAATGCATATTTGTGTGTTGTATTAAGAAGACTAACGTCATGACAACAGTTCAAATTAGCACAAACAATAGGCCAATAAATACAATTCTAGTGCTTTAAAATTATTAAATGACCATTTGTTCTTGCATTTATGTTGCTTCCAAATACTGGCAGAATTCCTTCAAATAAACAAACAGCTCATTTTTTTATTATTTTTTAAAGATTACATGTTGGCAGTAATTTAGGCAAATCTGGACATTTGTTCCAATCATCTGAGGTGAAAAAAACAAAGGCACATCTATCACATTGCGTTTTCACTTTTAGAAAGCCAAAACAAGGGGCCTCCAGGGAACAAGAAGTTTAATTATAAACTATCACTGCAAAACAAGATAGATTCTGGGACGTAGCTCTGGGAAGACGTTCAATACACTATGCCAATATAATCTGAAATGTAATTTTTATATATTTTTTAATTTTAATGTGGGGCCATGGTTCTTTTTTGGTGTAAAAGGAAAAAGTCAGCACAATAGTGACCAATTACAGAGGCACAAAGTTTGTTGCAAAATAATGTCCATAATATACCTAGTGGCTCTTCAGAAGCACTCACAAGGATAGAAAATCACAAGTGGTGTCATTGATTAGCAGTTCACTTGTGTTTTTTTAAACTGTGCACTAAATTTGTGCTGTGCAATACTGAGAAGAGTCATAGTGTAAAACTTAGCCTTCTCTGCAGTTTTCAGTTTCAGTTCCTATAGAGCTTTTTATAATTGTTATATCGTCACAGCAGAAGCATCTTAATTAAAAACAGAATTAGACTCATATTTTTTTTTCCTTTTCACCCTCCTCACCAAGAAAAAGCAGGAAATATATTCCAGAATCTTTTGTTTGAAATATTTCTTAATCGCACATGATGCATCAAATAGTTGGTTCATTTCTGTCCACAGAAAATTCCCCTAATAGGAAAATGTGTTTGTTAATAAAAAAAAATTAAATTAAAAAAAAAAAAAAGAAAGAAGTTGTAACCCTCCTACAATGCAACAAGACTATTTAATAAGGGTGCATTTTAGATTTCCATCATGTAACAGAGGAAAATGAGTTATGTCAATAACACTGTCAACAAGGTCAAGCCCCATGGGAATCCCTATGAATTCCTTCTAAAATCCTGTGTAGATCTGTAAACTATGTCATGATCTTACCCACCACATCGGTAAAGCATGGAGCTTATTTTAAACAACTGCACACTGACAGACTAATTCTGTTTTCACAGAGATGAACTGGATCTCTGGAAAGGCATAGAGGTGTCTCATAACATGAGGGGCATCCATCAGGCAAATTGATTCTCCTGAGCAAATGAGTTGCAGGAGTGAACGTAAAAGCTTTGTACTGAATCTAATGTAGAGAAATAAAAACTGAAGATTCCAGGTGCCAAAATCTACATACATTACAGATGAATGCTAACTTACCTTTTCTAAGAAGATACATTTCTACTTAGATCAAATGTATAAATTGGTAAGGATACTATTACCTATGGGAATACTATTGCCAATGTTCAATATCTTTGAAGATTTTCAACCTTCTTGAGATCATACAATTTCTAAGCATGATAATGTGAAAATGCAATTTTTTTTCCCTAAATGGTGATGATCAATACTTTAGAAAAGCTTACAGTTGCATGTATTGATTATCTGGTAAATCATTCTCATTTTCCTTCTTCATTCTTTTCCCAACAATTAACTTCCTTGTATTTTACTGAATGTCTTCACATTTTTAGTGAAAGTAGCAGAGATCTATAATAAAGATTTATTACAAAGTCTCCACTGTGGAGCTGTATCAGAGTAATGCAGAGAGTAATCAGTATATTGGTATATTGGCACTGGAGTTGCACTAATTAGGTAGAAAAGGATCATGACCATCATGACCCTGTAATACTGGTGATACTTACGTTCACTAGTACAAAAATATTACATTTATTGTCTTAGTTCCAGTTTGGAATTGTCTTGACAGAATTATTAGTGAGCACATTCATTCAGATAATTTGAACAAAAGAAAAGCCTGTCTTTAAAAAATTTAGTGTAAAAATAATTGACAATATCTCTAAGGTTCAGACTCACCTCCATTCCATTTAGGTACCTGAAAAATAGAAGCCGGGTCCCTTGAAGCTACTTGAACAACCAACAGAGAAAAACAGCAAGCACCAGAAAGTGAAACTACCAACCTGAGCCGCTAAGCCCCTTCTGCTGACTGTGGTTAAGTATCAGATCCTATATGAGAGGAATAAATGTAGATCTGTGTGATCACTTCTTTATCTGTTTGGCTATACCCAGACCAAACAAATGCTTCCAAAACCAACAAAAAACATTACTAGCACAAGCACTTTTGTTTCTCCAGTTCCAGGTCTATGCATAGTCACTCCCTACATAACGCCCTTCACCGTGTATCATTTGCTGAACCATCATAAAACCCCGACATGTCTGAGCACGGTCCCCTGACATAGGAGGTAAAGGAATGAGTCCCTCCGGTGGCTGGGTTATCCTCCTGCTACTGAAAGGGGAAAGTACTTTAGCAATGCTAGGTGTACATGTCCTTATTGCGATGGTATTCTCACTTGAGAGGAAACGAAAGAAAATGTCATGCTACGCAAAAGGGATTCCACGATAAAAAGAAACAAGGCCAAGAACTGAAAAGTTACAAATGGCAGTGCTACAGCTGGAATGTGATGGCAGGCAACGGGAGCCTGCCTCTCACAGCAAGCCTGCGAAGCAGAGGGAAAATATAGGCAATGTTTTACTAAACTCGTATAAAAATATCAAGACCACATTTCTACTTCCTTGATGTCTTTTTCATTCAGTGTCCACCGTCTGCAAGAATGACCCAGCGGTCCTGAGGAGCACATGCTTTCTGATTGCATAGCTAAAACATGCAGCCTAGTGCATGTTCATCCAAGTGGGAAGGAATGAAAGTGCAGGCAGCCATCCTTTGGGATGCTGGTAATGAAAGCACTTGTAAGTTACTTCTCAGTGTTTCCAATGGAGGGGAGCACGGCTGCAAATCACTGAAAACTGACACATCGACATGTCTGCTAGTGCTTTATTATTGTTATTAATGAAAATGAAAACATTATTTTCTTCTGTTTTCTATACAGATATACTCTCTGTATTTGAGTAGTTAAAGAGAGGCCTGATTAGTCCTGTATGCTATGAAGGGTTATATGCCTGCCTCGCCTTGTCTTCCAAAGCACTGAAGCGTTCCCATCAGTGGCTGCGGAAGAACCAGACTAGATGATAGAATTGCCATGTCAGGTTCCAGAAATCTTCTGAAAATGTGACAGAATATTGCTGTCCTGGAGATACAAGAAATGGGAGAGGGAAATTGTCACAGTCATAGACTAGAAATGAAAGGTATTAAAAATGAAAAACCTGTTTCCTCTCTCCCAAGGTTTTTTATTTACAAAACTTGTAATTCTTTTCATTTGACATATATATATATATATTTGCAAATGTAACTGAAGTAAACTGAATTTTTTTAAAAAAATTGAAAACCTATTGCTACCTTTTCATAAGACCCCATATTAGTTAAACCATCCGTGTCTAGCTTCTGATGCTACTTCTGTCGCTAGTGTCTGGGTAAAGAGCAGAGCAACTTTCTTCTGGAAAGTCCCAGGACATTTCACTTCATCTTCCACCTCCCGCTCTGGGTCTCACTCACATATTTCAGTTTCTCTCCCTGTGTGGCCATACTGGGAGCGCTCACAAGCTAAACCCACAGGAAAGAAACAGAGAGGAACAGGAACCGCACAAGAGCCTGCCCGGACAGATTGAATAATGCTCCCAATTTGTTAAGCACTAAAAGACGACCGAACTTCCCCAGTGTTACTTTTCTATCGTTCTTTTGAAATCATAACTTAATGCTTTTATTCTTTATGAACTAGTGCACTGAACATAGTAACTGAATAGTGACGCATTAGAAAAAAGTTAACATAAATATATAACAATAATAATGTAAATGTACTGACATATGCTTATAATTATTGTTACAAATGCCTTTTGGGAAGGCCATATCAAATCTTTAAAAATCCATCTTTAACCGTGGCCCAAAATTCAGGGTTCTGTTAAATACATTCAGCGTGAATCTTTCTGAGTCTCCATTTGAAGAAAGTATAGGCTTTCAAAACAGACCGAGTCTGGCCATAACACACCAGGATCAGAGACATACTTCTGCAGCAAGGGAAAGCACTTCAAACATCAGGGTGCCAGTCTGTCAGCACTTATCACTCAGTGGGTTATACTATCTCTCCTGCAGATTCTCCTTCAAAACTTATACTTCATCACACTCCTGACCTTGCTGCATGTGGTCCCTTCAGCAAAGTTCAAGTCTGTATCATGTAAGAATGGAGAGTTTATTCACCGCTTCTCATTATCATCTCAGAGCTTTGTTCATTGTAAGCCAAAAGTATTTACTCTACAGTTTTGGGGGGGTGCGTGGAGGAGGAAGGGGTGAAGGAAAGCCTAACCAAGAAAATGTTATGCTGCAAAGAAAATGAGCAAACATCCACCCGTCCATGAACAAATGGTTGTTGCTTCTGCGCCTGTTTGGAGTGCAACTTTCCATCCAAAAATGGGATGGAAACTGAGTTGGCCAGGCCATATTGCACTCCAGCTAATAAAGTGTTTCAGATCAAGAAAAACAGGCAGGACTGCATCACCCTGGCCTACATTGTACGGAGACTTTTTTTTTCCCCTTTGAAACATTCTATTTGCTGTTCAAGCCAAGACAAGAAAAGAAACATGTTTAACCTTAAGGGTCTGACTTAAGCCTACAAAATTAAATAGCCAGGGCTGAAGTGAGGCAGGTTTTACGTTTCTTAAGTAGCTACCCTTTGTTCCTTCCTAAACGGTACAGTTATGGTCAGGGAAAGCATTGCAAGCTGCAAACAAACAGGCAAGAGCAGATTCAACTGCCTTTCTTTGCACTGAAATCTATGCAGGTCATGGCCACATGGTACTAAATACTCTACAAATAAAGAGCAAGTGTCAATACCTTCCCTGATGAGCTTACATCTAAGAGAACAAAACAAACAAAGGATAGGTGGAGGGAAAGCCTGTGTAATTACAGGAATATGGTACAGTCACCCCCAGCGCAGCTCTGACTTGAGCTTCCAGACCCCAAGCCTAAGTCTGCAACAATACATAACATCTGCCAGGCACTACCTGCAGATCCTGAGGCAGAATAGCGCAGCGCAGCTTCTGTCCATACAGCTGAAACCTCATTCCCTTCAAAACAAAGTGGTCTCATCGATACTGACTCCTGGGAGGCCTCCGCATCCCCCCAGCTCATGGTAAGGCAGTCTGGAAACACACTAGTAGACAAGAGTGAAAACCAGCACAGTGAACATGGCTCATCATGGGCTATTCCAGGCCAATGCTGTCTTTTGGCCTTGTTCAACTTGCAAATACAGATGTGACTCACCTGTCTCCCCTGCGGTCTGCTGGAGGGTCCCAGCACCCATAAGGGAAATGTGCCACTATTGCCACCAGCCAAGCAAGACAGGTAGTCAGTGACACAGCCAGCAAAGCATCCCATCAGGTTTTGGCACTTAAAAAATACTGTCCTTCATTGTGCAATTTCTGTGGAAAATACGAGACGTGGCAAAACCATGCCAAATATTCCAACAGTGTGAATACAGATGTCCAAGTCAGGCTAACAGCACCATCAGAAATTAAAAAGGGAAGGAGGTTCTAGGTTTTGTGAGGGTATAGGCAGATAATTTACAGGTGAAATCTTTGAAATTTAGCTCTGGTTTTTTAAAAGGTGGTGCTAGGCTAAGACATCAGCTGGATTTTCATGATCACTGAAAATCTCTTTTCAGAAAAGCTCTGATGAACTTGGAAAAAAACAGCAAAGAGCCACTATCCACTGCAGTGCACACAAGTGTCCTCCTACAAGACCCTTCTCAGTGGCATGTTTTTAGAGCAGAAGTTCACTGACATCTCCACGGATGTTCTTAGTTCACCTTCCATGAGACACAGACCTCAAAAAAGAGAGGCAATAAAAGCCACGCAGGCAGCACTGTGACAGGGAGGCACTGCTGACCTCTGCTACTTGTCATGGTCCTCGTGCCACATGTCACCGCCTCTTCCCTTCTGCCAGAGCACCCGTTCATGGAGTCATTCTCAGCTGCAGTCAGCGTGGGCCAGTTGACTTTAAACACCTTAAGTTCAGTGTTGCTGTATTTGCTGGAAATGGCTCTGCAAGACTGAGGACAGAAGGCTCATGATGAAATGAGAGGGGAAATGGGAAATAAAACTTTTAGGATGGTAGGGTTGCAGACAAAGAAGGATATGTGATGAAGCCCTTGCTCTCTTCCACCAAATGCTCAGCAGAATGGATGAATAACTGATTGCACTTAAGAAACTAGCAAATTATTGCTAGCATCCTCTCACCATATTCAGAAGATGAGATGCCTAATTATTTTTTTTTAAAATGAAATCAATTCATGAGAAAGAAAAACTAAAACAAATAAATAATCAGCATGGATCTTGGAAGAAAGAGTTTCAGGAAACATTTTATGGCAAAGAACAACCCTTCTGCCATCCAGCTGTTTGTTTTGTTTTAACAATTCATGAGAGTTGAGCTTCTGCAGCTTCTTTTGTTCTTCCTATTCCAAAAGCCTTGGGGATGTTTCTCTTTTAATTTTGAGCCCACTCTTGAGATGGGAATTCCTTTCCCAACATGTAAGTGTGAATAATATGAATGGAGATTGTGGAACTGCTTACCTCTTCTCTTGCTGCTCAAGTTATTTGCCTAACTCTTCCTGAGAACTATGAAAGAAACCTTTTTCTTTTCAAGGGTTTATTTGGGTCTGTGGAAACCAAGCACTCTTACTCTCCCTACATGCATTTATAAGTCTTCTGCAGAACTGAAGGACTTTGTTCAGTATAAACTCGAAAATCAGGAGCCACCAGTTAGTCTGATACAGAAAGAATCAGGGGTCTGACTTGCACTGTTCTCAGCACCTGCACCTGCAGGGGTACTGGACCTCCAAAAAGCTAACAAAAATAAATTGTACAATGCCACTGAGAAGACTCCCTCTTCCAGTCTGGGCAGGACAGCAGGAAAATGACCATCACAGCTCCAGCTAAAAAACAGAAGACTAACATCCTACAGAAAGCAGATAAATAAGGTTTGCCTTTGTTTTCCTGTATGCATACATTGTGCCTACAGACACAAATTTAGATTTAATAGGCCAAATCCAACTCTTTGAAGTTAAGGGAAATGCCTCAGTCTCTTCAGTCACATTCTCTTTGGTGTACTTGCTCATGTCATTTATGATGTGACATAAAAGCACCCAGCAAGCTGTTATACTCCCTTCAACAAACAGCCACCCAGATGCTCAACAGCCGTGACAGTGATGATCCCAAATCAAATCCTATGTTGTTTTCCTATACTAAACACCATACATTCCTGCAGCCCCATTAGTGAACAACGAGAGTAATTGGCTCCAGCAGCCACCAGCATGGAACCCCATCCTGGTCCATCATCATAGAAGCCGGTTCAGCAGCAGAGACTGGAGATGCCACCTCTGCTCCAAGTTTGCAACAGCATGTTTTTCCGAAGGCAAAGGGGAAGGGAAAACAAGAAGAAAGAAGGAAAAAAAAAAAGTGAACTAAATATTTTGGACCAGGGTTTGCTGTCAGAGATGCTGCTTTCCAAGGGTTTGCTGTCATCAATAGCCCAATGTCTGCAAAAGCAGTTAAAATGACTTAAGGAAATACTGCAGTTTCTTCATCCTAAATTTCATCATCTGAAAACGAGGTGTCAGTTCATCTAGTTCCCGTTGTCAGTCATTGGAGAGAAGCAGGCACTTCAGGGACTGATTACTCCCAGCCATTACAGACTTCTTGGATGGGAAGCCTAGTTATCTCCATCTCTGCTGATTAGACAGAGAAACTATATGACCATTTTAGTTAAAACACTTAGATCTTGCCCTTCGGAGCTCTCGACTGGGGTTACCAAACAGACATGGAGCTCCAACAGGTGGAGTCAAGGGTCAAATAGAAAAGTACTTGCATAAAGGGAGGTGGATCAGGGGTCTGAAAACAATAACTGCAACCAATTTCTCTTGAAAAGCATCTGAGGATTGGTGCTGCAGGTCCAATGCTTTGCTGTCACAAGAAACAAATCCTCAGTGACCATGGACTTGTCCATTTCCACAGTCCAAAGCTGTGTCCACAGTCAGCAATCCCATTAAATCAATTGCAAGGAACAATTATCTACAACTACGCAAGAGCAAATCACCACACCTTCGTGACTCCAAGCTGAATGAGAATAGTAAGACCTCACTTCTGAGGTACATCTTTGTTTTCTATTGTATTTCTTAACTTTCTTCTGAAGAGTTTTAACTCCTGCTCTTTGCACAGAGTGTGTACTCTAGCGAGGCTCTGAGTGCAGGAGAACTTTACAACAAAGGCTATAATACAGGTGATAACAATATCCATTTCTGTTGTGTGTTGCCCTTGCACACCTCAAAAGCTGTCAGTATCGCTCAGTTAAATTGTTTTGCTTAACGTGATCCTACCTGGTGTAACAGGAACAATTGGTGCTGTGTCAAGAGAGAGGAAGCTGCTGCAAACCCCTGGGTTATTGCAACTGCTGCTGCAGCTGAAATTCAGTCTGATTGCTCCACTTCAAAATGTTTGACTGGGTTTTTTCTATAAATCTTGGAAAGCTTCCAAAATAAACCTGATAAAGTCCTGAACATCACAAAAGATGCATTCTTCCCTGTACTTGTAAATCATCTTTGGCACACTTCCCAATTTTCGTAATTACAGATTTCTCCCAAGCTCCCTGAACATTGCCCAGAGATACAAGGCTTTGTATGATCTGTCTTCTAATTCAGAAAACTGCAGCAAGCTATTGCATGAACCCCACATTAGACAGTAAAGCAATTCAATACTAAAACACTTTTTAGGTCTCTGTATGGTTTTCTTGACAGATGTTACGCTGCTGATCTATTTTTATATATCTTTTATACTGGGATAGTGTCTAGAGGCCCCAGTCAGGGGCAGGACCCCATAGCACTGCACATACTATGAAGGAGGATACAGAGCCTGTCCTTCTTGCAGCTTATAGTCTAACGATGTAATGAATGATGCTTGATGGATAATACAGTCAGAGGGAGCAAAAAGTGAGATACTTGTTAATGATAACAGCAGCAGACAGAGCACAACAGCTACTTTGCTGTATATAGGCAGTGTGGTGCTCCTGTCACTGTTGTCTGCTTTCTCCGTGTCCTTTGTGTTTTGCAACCTGCAGTGACCTGTGGACAAGCACTCGTACAGAGTCATTCTCTGTGTCTGAAGCACTGGGCACTTGGAAGCATCTTTCGCTACCCACATCAGGCATGTGGCTCAGATACAGAGGACGTAAACCAGAGGAAAGAGGTGGCCACTTACAGAGAACAACTCAAAGCCCCTGCATTAGGGTGTAAAGCAGATGATGTGAATTCACAGATTTGTAGTCACTCATGGGAAGGGTTAAGACTTTGGGGTGTTGAGTGAGCCCAGCAAGAAGCTGGTCTCAGTGCAATTCATATAATCTCTGTCTTTATTCCCTTACACGTAACAGTGCAGGCTGTGCTTATATATTTGTGTTTCTGCAGCAGGAGAGTCCTTACAGTGCTCAGGAACAGAGCGCCTAGTTCAAGTTCAAGCCCCAGCTCTCTGGGGAACCAGCAATAAGTGCATCTCCCACCTATCTCACCAAGTCTCACTCAGGTTTAAAATGGGTATTTTAGCCCTGTGGCCCAAAAGACCTCTCCAGCTCACGAATTCTTATTTCATGTCCTGATCTGAGTCAGGATTGCTCCACACCCAGATAAAAGCTCCACCACGTTTAGATCCTCTGTGCGAACCCTAAATCCCTCACTAAGTTCTTAGGACAGATCAGCTTTGATTTCCCAAAGCAACAGGTGTTAGGTCTGAAAGGTCAAGAAAAAGCAATAAGCATAAACTCCCACAAGTATATTTTGCTCTTCTGAATCCACCAGATTTTGGACATTCCCAAGCATAAGTCTAGCCCAGTATGATATGTAGCCACCGGCTCTGTAACCAGGTCCCTGTCCCTGAAGTGACTGATTGCTTACTCATCCCTGCCTCGTCATCAGTAGGTGAGCCAGAAGATGGGGCTGAGCGGCAAAGGGACTCTCCCCTTCCCTGCGGAGCTGGTGCTGTAGGTCAGTGACAAGCATGTGGAGGGAAACCGGAGTCTGGCTGCGTGAAGATGAACTCTGGCGAGGCTGGCGGTGGGAACTACCAAAACAAGAGGGACCAAGCCTGAAAGCAGGCTTTTTCTTTGAAGGGTGCAAACCAGAAAAAAAGAGTAAACTAGTTGCAAAAAGATGTTGCTGTCCCACTGGGTAGAAAATTAAATAGTACAAGGGAGGACTATATCACTGAGTCACGCCTGTATCAGGATAAACTAATTAAGCTCATCTTTCTTTGAAATGCAAACTTGTGCAATTGCATGGGTCAGCAGGGACCTCAGATGACAGGTCATCTCAGTCCCCCTTGTCAGTCTGTAGTTCTCAAACTCTCCTCAGATCCCCATTATCCTACAGCAGCTTTGCAGATGGACCTCTAGCAGCTCTAATAGAAGTTTTCAGAATTTTTCTAGCTGTCCATCGAATAACTTTCATTTCCATGCCTTTTTTTTTTTTTCTTTAAACTCACAGGGCCCATAATCATATTTTCTCTGAGGATCAGTCATTTTCAAGGGTGTAGCTACCACCTAGAGGTAACACAGCATTTGTGACTAGCATAGGGCAGTCTTATTAAAGAGCATTAGGAGTAGATTCCCAAAAAAGTTCAGCTCCCATTTAGTTATGAAGGGCTAGATTTCCAACCATAGTGTTGGGTAACTGGGGGCGTGTGGGCCTTACTGGAGACAACATCCATCCGTAGTACATGCACCACAGCGCTTTGGGGGTGCTGGCAGTCTGCACAAGGACTGCTTCACAGAAACAGGAGTGGGAGGTCTATCATGTAGTTAGCTTTTAATAAAAGACTTCCTGAGTGCGAGATATAACAGGAGGAAACGCAAGTCCTTTGAGGTGGTTTCTGTAAATCTTTTAAAAGGACGTTTCAGCAAATACACTCATTCAAGAGATTTTTCCCCCCCTTAAAATCAAGCTGAGTCGATTTTATTTGATCCTTTCATTCTTAAGATAACATTCATCTTGCCTAATTTCAGCCATCTAAAATTCAGGCGTTGTCTTGGCTCCCTCCAGAGAGGGTGGGGACAGGCACTGCCGGGGGTGAATTCAGCCCCTGTCTGGGATACTGCTGCGGAATAGGGCACATTGCCCTTGGGAGCACCTCCATCTCTGTCCTGAAAGCAGGGGAAGATTAGGTGGCCACCTTACACTATAGACAAGTGAAATAAATCCTGTCTTAATTAGTTTTTCTACTCAGTATACTTGTGTGGCTCCCGATGTAACGTCTGAACACCCACACTTTACAAATACTCGAGCTCTGTGATGACAAAGGGCAGTTTTTACCCACTTACAGACACATATAGCTGAGGCAGGTATAGACCAAGACCCAGACCTACAGAGGTATTTAGCAAGTTAATTGTCTAAATTAGGTGGTTTTCAGTCTCAGCTGACTAACACTCACTGGTGTAGACAAAGAAGTGGCAGTTGGGTGCCTTTAGGAATTTGCAGGGATCTAAGCAGAAATGACTTGCCTAAGGACATATGTCATGGAATTAACCCCAGGTCTCCTGAGCTGCTGTCCTAACCTTTGGAATGTCCTTAACACTAAGCAAATCCTCTGCTGTTTTTGGAATTAAACTTCTGAAGTATTTACAGTCATGTCATCGTCTTTGTCAAACTCAAACAAGCTATGCACACTCAAATGCTTTAATTTTTCCTCATAAATCAAATCTGACTCAAAGCCTCCCTTCCCGTTTTTACTGCTCTTATCTAAGCTCTCCTTAGATATTAACTTACCAGTAACAGAACAATGAGGCCAACATTCCAGACTGGATTTTTAGGTGTTGCTGTGATACACATGAACACCAGCATAAAATTGGATCTTTACTAAAATCAGTGAAAATATTATATTCACTTCAAGAAGCACAGTTCTACCCTGGTGTGCAGCATCCAAGCCCTCCGTATCACACTACACGGTGTCCACTGCACTGATCCTGCCTGTTGCACTTACAGAAACAATTGTCCAAGACCTTAAAATTGAAATAGCTAGGGCTTGTCAATGTGAGAGTCCAGACACAGTAAGATGTGAATTAACAGCATACTGACTGCTCTGCAATCACATCACACACAAGTGTATATTGGAAGACTTTTTAATTAGAAAGCAGCTTGCTTCACTTCAAAAGCAGCCTTAGGACATATACCCTGTGACTGGGACTGGTCATGCAGAGAGTTAGCATGAAGAAGATACCGTGCCCTGTTATTCTAGTTTAACAGCACACTGACTTCCACATGTAGACAAACCTTATCAGACCAGAGCAGGCTTCAGTACTGGGTGATACGTGTTTCCTAGAATAATCTTGGGGAGAACTGCTGAACGCTAGGCATGTCCTCATGAACCCCCCTGGGACTTGCACCTGGGTCACAATAAGGGTCAATTTATAAAATAGGCTCTATTCATTTCATCTTGTGATGATATTTTTGGGGGAAATTAACTCAGTAAGGTGAAACAGAAAAAAAGAAGTTTCTGTAGGGAGAGAGAGGTGACAGTTTCACACTATTCAAACAAATGACAAGATAAAATTCTCCTTCTGGTACTACACAAGTGCAATTCTCCCCATCTAGGACAGCAGCCTTGATCTAATCAAAAAAATACTATATCAACTTTGAATTATCACCAAAGCTTATTAATGTTTTGTTGTCAGAAACTATAAGCACAAAGTATAGAGAGCTTGTGGGAAACAAAATACCATTCATCCTTCAAGGAAGATGTTTAAATATTGTAAAAAGTTTTCCAGACTTCAGATTATTAGAGGGATATTTGATCGACTCTTGTGTTTAACAGACCACAGAAACCTTACACGGTTGCCCTTATAGTGAATCCAGTAGCTTGTTTATGTTCTAGTGTTTATTGTCCAAATAGGATTCAGTTTCTGTGGAGGTTAGGAAAACGAGATTCTGCAACATACTTTCCATTGAATTCCTTGCCCATCTTCTGAAATTGAAAAAGGTAAACCTCCTGCACCAAAATGAGAAACTTTTGCCTGAACATCCAGCTTCGGATCAAGGAAACATTTTTTTTCTGTGTCAGGGTTTCCAACCTACATCTTGTGAACCGCAAGAGGAAAACGTTACTTCAAAGTTTTGCACAAACCACAGAAACACACGCAACACCTTATCTCTGTGGGGAATGAAGAATAAGTACATAGGCAGCAAACACTGCCAAAAACTCAAATGCTTATTCTGGGACTTTCTCCCAGCTTAACAGAAAAGCAGGAGGTGGAAATGACAGCTACACAAGAAAAGACACTCATGGGACTGAGCTCACATCTTCAACTCGAGCATGTCTAAAAAGAGCTCTGAGCAATTGCTGTTGCCTCCACAGTATGGCTGGGTTTCCCTTCGGGAGTGGTGGCACACACAGGCTACGCTGAGGAAGCTTTCTGTAACATATATATTTGTAGCTCACCTCATATCCCATAAGGGGGATCTAATAAAACTAGTTGGAAAAAAGCTACTGATCTTCTAGGAGAAAACGCTGGAGACACTGACAGAGGATCCTGGATCCATCCGAACGTAATGCCCATACAGTCACAGCAGCTCTACAGAGCAAACTGTTTCCATAGCATCGGTTATTAATTCCTCCATCCTCCACCAGCACCTTTTCAACTTTAACTGCTTGTGCTCATACCTCTTCTCCCATGTGGCTCAAAGAAGAATGAAGAAAGACAGAACAATTTACAAAGGGTCGTGCTTTCCAAGCATCAAAATAGTATCTTGTTGAGAAAAGAATGCAAACAAATAGTACTGTCCTTACTGCAAGTCCTTGTGAGAATCACAACAGACCGTTGTAATCTCTGCTGATGCCTCCACCAAAGATAACACTACTTATATTCAAAGCTACTGTGCCCCAAGTTTTCTGGCCTTACATACAATTTCACTTATAAAGATGAGTGTAGCACTTTAAAGATAGCCTAATAGTTTATCTCAGAGGTGTCAGATCCCACTTTCCGTTGTGTCATGTGAATTCCTGGACGGAAAACAAAACACAATGAATCCAAACACATTCCAAAATGCTCTTCTCACATCACTTTAGTGGCATTTACCTTGTTTGCAGCAAAAGGAAGGAAGGAAAAGACAGAAAGGATGGAAAGTACTTTTTTTTTTTTTTTAATGCCATGCATTAGAGCAGATATTATCCTTAAAACAGGGTGATGTGATAACCAAGGATAAAAATAGAAGTAAAGCCTGTCTTTACTAAGAGAATTACTATCCATATTTCAGCACTGACCAACTGCAGAACAGCTGTGCCTGTGGTGTCGGTGGCATAAATGCTATCATAAACAAAGGCATTTTTACCATTGTCATGGAAACCTGACACAAGACCTGAAATCTGTCTGAATTATCTCCCTTTAACAGCTTAACACTCCACAGGCAAGATTGCTACTGAGTAGGGTATCCCTAGGGAGTGAGGTTTTTTCATCAGGTGGGACTGTTTCTGGGAACTGACAGGATACAGGATAACAGTGCCTGAAGTCTTTACAAAAGTACAGGAGAGAGTTAAACTGTAGGAAGGAGATGAAATTTCAGAGGAGAGAAGAGCTGGGAAGCCTGTGCCTCAAAACCACCTGGAGAACTGCTGCAGCAAAGAGGTGAGAACAGGCAATTCCAGCTAGGAGAGACCTAACCCTTGTGCCATAGGACATGCTGGCAGCCAGCACAGGCCCAGCACAATGGAAAAAACAGGGATAAACCATGCAGAATCTCACCTTGGATGTTAAACCGAATATGACAATTTCATTCTGCTTTGAGGTGTTTTTCTCTTGCTTTGAAACCAGATGTTTGGGATTAAGAGAGGCAAACTCCCTGCACTGTGTGCTGCACGTACCTCTTGCTCTGCTGTCAGGCTGTGAAAAGGTACAGAAATTGGCACTGGAGCTTTCAGCACTGTTTTAGTCTAGTCTAGTCTAGTCTAGTCTATTTTATTCATCCTTATGCATCAATGTACAACAGCAAAAAATTGAGAAGAAAAAAACCCAACTATTCCATCACTATAAAAGATAAAGCACAATAATTCATCTGTCACCAAGTAGCCAGGATTTGATTTTAAGCACAGTCGAAGAAATCAAAGTCTGTGCTGTGAATCTCATAATAGTGCCTGTGTTGCCATTTAGGAAAGCAATGAGCTGTACCAAAGTAACAGAAAGCAAAGGACGCAGGACCTTCAGGCTCGTGCAGACAGCATAATAATTTATCTGCATTTAAAAGTGTAAATCTCTTTAGAAAAATAAAACAGAACAGTGACAAAAAAAAACCACCCAAGATACATGAGTTTTCAGAGGGATACTGTACGAATATCAGTCTACCAATTCCCCTCTCATATATTTTATTTTACTCAATCTTCAGCCTAAGCTGGTCTATCTATAATGATTTTATCTAAAGGTGAAAATCTTCCCACGTGAAACCCCCTTAATTTCACTGAAAGGTGCATGGGTTGTCAGGGTGTTATTTTGTGAAAGATATTTTCCATAGATTCATTTGTTACTTTTTTCAAGCTGAGGCAGCTTTATGAGATAATATATGTCTGCTTTTTGTAGATGTCACTAGAGGACTATAAACACCGAGTTGTAACTCCAGAACAAATCTGTACACCGCAAACAGTATTACCCAGGACACTCATCTTAAATAGACAGACAGCACAGAGCAGCAGAGGTAAATGTCCCTTTTCTTCTAGAAAGGGGACCTAAAAGTCCCTTAAGCCTGAGCAATGTTAGTAACTCTCTTAAAGGCATCAGTTGTCTCACATTTTCCTCAATTGGATGGGACTGACATTCCAAAAATTGCATCCGGCCAGCTTCTCCTTAAAGCATTTAAAACTCTGAGTTCAGTGTACAAAATAATAAATTGAGTCTTAAAACAAACACCTTGGATTTCATCAGGTCTGAGGAAACCTCAGTCCTGACAGCATTATACATTGTAGAAGACATCAGATCAACAGGCCACAATGATTCAGGCAGTAGTTACATAAAGCATCCCTGTCTACTAAAATTGTTTTAGCCAAAAAGATTAACAGACTTATGACCCTAACTGCCTCCTCAACCAATCAGGTTCAGCATTAGAGACCAGTGTAAAACCTGTCTTCTGCTGCTACCTGGCTTTGCATGTAGCCAAACCCACCTAACCACACACCCCCCGCGGCACCTGGGCCATTGGGTGCACACACAGCAAAGTCACAACTATCCCAAACTGCTGAGTGCCTGTGGGGTTCCAAACCAGGCATTGCTCTGCCCACCTCTGCCCACAGCCAGAGTGAGCTCCAAGCATGCCCATTTCTCCCACAGACCCAAATCAGCAGATCCAACTCTCCCAAAACCTTTCATCCAGGAGCCCCAAGGTTGGCGCACTCCTTCAGGAACAGGTAGGACTGGACTCCTGACGATCAGTTCAATAGCATAGTTCCATATCAAATAAGAAATATTAACACCAATACCAAAACCCCCAGCCAGAGCAATCTTGTCCCTGAGGGTGATGCCCTGACCACACCAAGTCACAGCCCCTTTCTGTGGGGCCTGGGGCAGCAGAGCCCTGGCAGCAGAGTGGGACGATGCTGGCTGAGGAAGCCATGCTCCTGAGCACCAGCCACTCCACCGCCCAGGCACGCGTTGGAAAAGCTGCCCTTCCATGTCACCAGCAAAAGCAGGCACCTGAACCCCTGAAATATAGGCTAGAGATATTTTTTTTTTCTAATTTATTTTAATTTTTGTTTTATTTTAAATTTTGACACAAGGAAAAGACTGACCCTGCAGAGATGCCTGTCTGCTGGGAGGGCTCATGGCTTGAGGGTCCCAAATTAATTTAGGTGCTTAAATCTGCAGCTCAGAGCCTCAGCTGTAGAGTACTCCTCCTAACTTTCTGTCAGCTGGTTTACACAGCCTTTCCTCATGACCTGGGGCTTTTGGCCATCCCACCACAACCACCCTGTCAGCCCAGAAGAAGTGATAGCACTTGCTCAGTACTTCAGCCTCTAACTTCTCTCTACAACTCTTCTCCCCAAATGCTTTCAGTGCATACTGCTAGCTTAAATCTCTGCTTTCCTTTTTCTAGAGACACTCATTTCTTCTGAAGATGTAGGACTATCCTTAGCTGTTACAAATCACTTCGCTAATTTCAGTTACGTGTCTCTAATTTACCCAAACCAACCACACACCTTGTTATACTGTGATATTTTTTGGATCAACTGGTGTGTGCTACCGTCATTGCCACGGGGGCTGTCCACTTGCTCAGTGCAGCAGTGTCACCTACAAGCTGAAGCACAAGTTTGCCTCTCAGCCCGAGTCCATCACGTTAACGGGGCATGTACAGCGGCTTGTCCTAAAGTAAAACCCACCCATCTGTGGATGGTTTTGCTGTTGTTAAAATGATCAGTATAAAAACCCTCACCCAGGACTACTTTTGGAAAATCTCAGTCAGGAAGTGTGCTTTATTAACTTAGAACTCTGAAGCAAAGACAAGCAGATTTAAAGATCTGTAGACAAAAAAACTCCTTACAAAAAAAAAAAAAAAAGGGGGGTGTGTGTTACATTTTGGCTTTAAGAAAAGGATAGTGGTAATAAAGATATCTGCTTTTATTAACTCACTCTTTATGCTTGGATTTCTGGTCATTTCAAATGACCTGTTTCTACAAATTAATGACTTACAATATTTTGCTCTTAAATAGCAAACTGGATGACACCATCTGTCTCAATATTAATGTGCTGAGACACACGAAGATCGGGCAAAACTAGGTATGCCTGCTCCCTAAATGAATAAGACCTGAATTATGTCTTCTCTTTCTTGGTAAGTTTGTGTTTCTGCATACTATTTCTAGCAGATTTTTTTTCTTTCTTTTGGAGATGGGAGTTCTGCTCCAGTTGAAACACAAAGGCTTAGTCTCTGACTCAAAGTATTACATGGCTGAACGGATCCAAGAATTCCAGATTTGTTCATGTGGAGACTTTGTGCCTCTAGAAAATCCTCTAACTTCCTTATAAAATACCTCCCCAGAATAAAGTGGATTCTTTGAAGATGCATTTTTCAGAAAGTAATCTGTTAAACTAAGGAGGTCACAGGAACCAAAAGTCAGGTTAATTCAATGTAATTAATTTATTGAGGCATTAGGCCAAATTTGCTATTTATCTTTCACAATAGGGGATCCCATAATGCCACTACAAATTCAACTTTGCCCTGATGCTTATGTCATTCAACAACAGAAAAAACAGGCTGAGACCTCTGTTTATTCTAAGAAATAAAGCTGGGTTTGTTACTTGTCTTCCTGAGGAAGCCACATCTCTCAGTCATCTGTGCTTGCTGACTCTTGCCTGATGCTATGGTTGAAAGTGGATTTTAGCTTTTTGTTTAATCAGATACATCACAAATGTCAACACAAGAGGACCTTCATTTCTGACTGGGACCTCCCGATGCTACTGCAGTATAGTTGGTAAATTAATAAGAACTTATCTGAATGAGAAAAGGTCCACTGCCTGTAACTATAGAAACAGAAGCAATAAATCATGACTATCCATATCTTATGCATTCTTCCTACTAGAAACAAAGATTTTAAGAAATATGGAAGACAGTCACAAATAGATTTGCACCTGTGTCTCCTCTGATTTCTATTAAGCAGCAGCAGACCTTTGGAGATGTAATATTGATCACCCTGTTAGTAGGACATACTGTAGTAGCTCTGAAGATTTATTTATGTCCTTAATAAAGGTTTTCAGGCACTTGCTTAAAAAAGAGAATAAATTGTGAAATTATGTAAATGATAGGTACTTTACATGCCAATAGAACGTATCTTTCAGAGGTCAGAGAATGGATATAGGAATGTTACATCTTGCAAAGGTACAGATTGTGAAGAAAGTCAGAAAAGTAGCACAGAGAACCTTACAGTCAAGGCTGGTTCTTTTTGTGATTCTTGGAGAAAAGTTTCTTGGAGAAAAGAGACTTGCAACAGTCTATCACTCCTTGTCATCGCCCTTCATTTTATTTCCCTCTCTCAAAGTGTAGCTGTTTAGCTCTTTTGATACTAAGGTTGTTCTGAACAGTTTTCCTTTATTACACTGTTCTAAAGCCTTTTAGTATAAGTCTTCATAAAACCTCACATATGTGCATTATAAAATTACAGGGAATAAGTTCCATATGAAAAATACATCATATTTTTTCTTACTATTTTTTAGCAGAGATTGTGACATTAAGCATGAGAGCAACAGACATTGTTTCAATTCTTCATTGTGGAAGTGGGGGGGGGGGGGTGGGGAGATCAACTTTTTTCTTTTGGTTGAGAAAGAATTTTTTACATACTCCCTCTTTGCAGGCTCTCCCTTGCAAAACCAAAAAAGGATTTTAGGCGGACAAAAAATAACCACAATTATATGGAGTGTGTCATTGATAAATTCCAGGGGAATATAACAAGCTAGGTAGGCACATACCATTAGACCTAGCTGTTCAAAATGTTAAAATTCTAGCCAAGATTGAACTGGAATATTTGGCCACATCAGCCCTCAGGACTGCACTTAACTTTTAACAGACTTAATCTCACTCTACATTTAGACTTTAGGAAAGTACTTCTTTCACGAGAGCATTTCACACAGCAGTCTACCTTTAAACATGGGCTTAAGTCCCTTGAAGTCACTAAGTACAGGCAGCCTGAGAACAGGCGCAACTCTTTCATTTCACGACAGCCTTAAGTTTGTATAATTTTCAGTTAATCCTAGGTTTTCTCTTTCCAGTGCATTTAGTCCTGAGCTATGCTGACACAAGATGAGCTCATACTCAGGGCTGCAGCATCTTCAGGATTTTTAGAAGGCGACATTCCAGGAAAACCGGTAACTTCTCTCCTCCCCATCCCCTTGGAAAAAAATAAACAGGAAAGTAACAACAACCCAGCATGTTGCTGGAGTATGCTCAGATGTTACAGAAATTTTAGCCTCTCCTCTTCTGCATGGCATCAGCTTCCTGCAAGTCTCCTGATTCACTGACCAAGTAGATTGGCAAAAGTTTAATTATGGCTATTTATTTTACTTTTATACTGACCACATTAACAGCAAAAGCTGACACGACTCTTCTTTCTGTTTATCATAACCCAGAAAGAAAAATATGCAAAGACGTATAGAAAGGATGCATGTTACTGAAAGCTGAGTACTACATACAGTGTGAAATTCATGCAGTGCAGAAGGTCCTCACTAGTTACAGGTCTCCATGTGCATATAAGTTCTAGAGCATTAATTTTTCTTTAGCCATATATATCTTGAACCCGTTAGGATTCATCCTGCAAATTAAGGTTGCAAATAGATGTCTCTAACATACTGTGCTTAGTCCAGCCAGTGAAGTTATTAGGTAAACTGTTAGGTACCAGCAGAGCTCTGAACCTTAATCACATTTTCCAGTTATGTTGTGGGGAAGTGCGATGATTTAGTTAAGGCCGGTATAATATTCTAGGCTTAAATACCACACTCATCACTCTGATAGTCAAATTGAGTCAATGATTCAACCCAGATGGGAATCCAGGTTCTTCTTGGCTTACTGTTATCTGTTCTGCCCATTAGTCTATAGGGCTTCCATAAATTATTTTGCAGTTCCTGTTAAAAGAAAATAAATCCACATGATGCTGAATACTGCCTCCCAGCTGTAATGCAAACTGGAATTTTGGACCACAGCACTGCTCCCTGACTCATCCTGGATCCCCTCCATGTGACGCTGGATCCATCTAAGCTGGGGAGAGTGGAATAAAAGGGCTGCTCTTTTTTTTAATCCCCTCCCTCCCTTTTTTTTTATCACCCACTGTCAAATAACATGTGGTTGTTCATGCAGCATGTCTCTAGGATGTGAAAAATAACAATACCAGAGTGGGGCCTTTCTGAATACACAAGGGTAGGAAGGAGAAGATAAAAGGACTAAAGATTTATACAGGGATAATTTAAGCGCTGACTCATTGCCACTGCTAAGTTTATAAAATACATAAAACCCAGACAGAAACATTGGGGCGGGGGGGGGGGGGGGGGGGGGGCGGGGGGAGATTGTGTTAAGAAGTACAACAGAGGTGCAGCATTATAAAAAAGATAAAAATAGCACACCCATGGAGCCACAATTTGCTTCACACATCATTTAAACATAGCCACTATGCTTCAGATCTCATGGGCATGGCTTTACTACGAGATCCTCTGTCGCTTGTTTGCAGTTGGAGAAAATCCAGCAAGCAAGGAAAACAAACACATCACACGTTCACTGCGCCTATTTGATTTAGCGACACTTAGCATGCACCTTTGGCATTTGCCATGGGTTAAAAAGACAATGGGCCAAATATAGCTCCGGCTATCCCGCAGGCTGCCTTGCCAGGAAAGCGTGGTGGGAAAGCCTGCTTAACCAGCACTGAAGGATTCCCTCATCTAGGAAACCTCAAAGAGTGTAGAGGTGGCTCAGTGGCCAATTCCAGCACCAGGGGTTTTAGCCAAAGAAATGCGGGCATGTGCTGGGAATTCAGCTGATTCCCAGCTGATGAATCAGCCTCCCCGGAGCCACAGGTAACTGGTACGTCTACATTGCAGTGGTGCATAGCGAAGAGACACCTGAGATTACAGCTTCTGCATTTTTAACTGCAAAAGGAGTGAGAGAAAAAGCAGAACAGGGATTCAAAAAGACTCCAGGAATGCCTCATTATTTTGACCACCCTAAGCTGACAGCATGCTCACAGAATGGCTCTGAATGATTAGGACCTTCTGCAAATTAACACTGTAAAGATCCTGATTGTGTGGGACATTTGCACATACACTTGTTCCATGATATACATGGAAAGAGTTGCTGAGTATATCACTTCTGCTAGGACCAAAGTAGGGACAGGTTTTGTTGGGAGTATTTCATTCTTTGGCTTCACTTTTTAATATCGTGGTGTTAATACCTTGATTTACTTAATTATCATTATTTAATCTCTGAGCAATAGTGATGCAGTATACTCAAACACTTTAAAAGGCTCTTTCCCAATGAACAACACCTATTTCCATTTAATAATCTAGCTTAATTAAAAGTTGGTTTTTTTCTTCCTACGGCCTTGTTTCATTTAATTCCATTGCAAAATCCCAGTAGAATTTCAAGGGTGCAGTATAATTTGCATAACGAACGCAGTGGTATCTACAGTGAAAACATTACCTCTCAGAATAACAAAAAAACCCAAAGAAAAGCAAAACAAACAGTAACAACAACAAAAAAAAGTAGAGTGAGATCAGAGCTATTACAGTGTTTTGGAAGGCTGGCTGATGGCATAACCTGCAGCTGGAGAGAAGCAGGTGGAGGCTGGTACTTAGGAGTGGGGTCCAAAAGAGGTCTCACTCCTCAGGGGGGGTGTCTGACAGCAGCTACCCACCAAGCCAAAGCTAAGGGCAGAAATACAAATGGAAATTAGATCTTTCTGAGCTTTAGTCACCTTACTCAGCACTACTGGAAGGCAATTGTCTCTTCCTGGTATTATTGTCCTGAAAGCATCTTATACCAGCTCTTGTAACTGCAGCCATTCCTGTGTTCTGAGGCTCGGCAGAGGTTACGGGTGAAGCTGCTATTTCCATTTCTGGTTAAAGTACTCCATGGGCAGAGCCCACATACTGGCTGTGGGAGACTTTGGCTCAAAATGCTTCTGCCTGGTTTGGAGCACATCTCACTGTGCTTCAGCACTGCACCTAACGGGGAGTCTGCTCTGTTGCCAGTACCCTGAGAAACCCTGTTGGATTGATCCAGTGGTAAGAAGAGGGAAAGCAAATTTAGTTCCTGGATCTCAGGCTAGTCTGGATGTCCAAGCCAAAATAAAGTTCAAACAAAAGTGAAGCCAGGCTGCTCAGCCTGATCAAGGCTAAAATGCTTCTATTTATGAAGCATCCCAGAGCAAGACTTGCCTTGGAAACTAAGAAAAAGGGGTGTGACACCTGTAGAATTTGGGCACCTCTGTTTGACAGTAGGTTTACAATTATGGATTAAAATACCCCAATTCCTCTTTAGAAAGCTATCTAGACACCCAGCTTTTACAGATTTCATAAAGACCTCAGCCCTTACATACCTTGCAGGAGATGATAAGCAGTGCTTTTCAGGATCAGGCCCTTAATAAGCTAAACGAACTGATTAAAAGGCAAAAGTGAAAACCACATCAACTATACTAATGAGGGTTGGATAAACAGTACTAAAAATTGTGCTATATAGCATTGAAGAGAGACTTGTTCCTTAGGTTTGCAGCTAAGTAGTGAAAAAGAAGTGACACGCTAGAATTCTTGCAGAAGTTCTTGCTGCATCTTCCTGGCCTCTGTCAAGTTTGGCTGCTGCTTTCCCAGCAAAATGCCCCCACTTACGGCCAGGCTGCCCCATTGATCTCTATTGTTCTTGGACAAGGTTTCCCACTCAATATCAAAGCGAAGCTTGTCCTGAGGGATCATAGGTGGCTGCGGAGCCCCGTCAGCGCAGTCACCGGTTACCTAACGCACTCAGGAATGCTTCCCTTCCAGAAGCAACTTTCAGTTTGCCTGTTCCCTGCCAGGCGAGGAGCTTCGCCACCCTCTGTGTCACAGCACAAGGCAAAGCAGAGGCTGTCAGTGCGACCGGTCGAGTAAGCCCATTGCAGCGAGCACCCCAGGCCAGCCGGCTGCTCCGCAGCTCCCGGTGACGGGCACGCTCAGCAGAGCCGTGCCCGGGGCCGTGCTGGGGGGCTGTGGCAGGGAAGGGATTTGCCTACCGCTCCGGGTGCAGTCCCGCTGATGAGCAGGGCTGGTGGTGCCCACGCCGCCCTTGCCATCGCCCTGAGCCACCCTCTCCAAGCAGAAGCCGGGGTTGAGAAAACGAACCCCCCTCCCCTCCGCTCCCACCTCCGCAGCCTTTAACCCTCCTCTTCCCAAAATTGCCACCCGCCCCCGCTCCGACCCCCCGACCCCCCCCGTCCGCCGCGCTCCCGGGGTACAGCCCAGGGCTCTTCCCCCGGCACCGCGGTTTGCCACCTCCCCGGTGCCAGCGAGGCAGGTGGCCCGGGGACCTCTGCCAGGTGCCACCCGCCCCGCGGTAGCCCCGGCGGCCGGCGGGACAGGGGGGAGCGGAGGCTCCGGGATAAGCAGAGGGGACCGCATGCACTTTTCCATCCACATCCCCCAACCCCCCGCTCCTTCCATCCCTTCTCCGCGGAAAAAAAAGCGCTCCAGCGCCCGGCGGGAGCTGGCTGGTACCTGCCGGGGGCCGGAGCGGCGGCGGGGGTGCGGGCTGGGGTCACTGCGGGGCCGGGGGCTGGGTTCTTGGAGGCGTTGCGAGCGAAGCCGGCTCCTCCCCAGCGGCGGAGGGTCTCGGTCCTTCTGTGCGGAGTGTCAGACTTTCCCCTGGTTTCCCTTCCTCCATCCCCGCCACCCCTTTCCACTCCCTCGCACGCAGATGCACACCCCCTCCAGCAAATGGGCTGCTTCGCGGTGCGTGTGCGTGTGCGGCAGCCAGCTCCGGCACACCCCCCCTGCGCGCCCCCGGGGCGCTCACGGCCCCGCCGAGCACCAGCTGCCCGAAAAGCAGCGCAGGGCACGCACAGACAGGCGGTGGCAGCCAGGTGCCCTCCGTGCTGCCACCAGGCACCGAAGGACCCCCCGGGCTTGTGGGTTTCCCACTGGAGCGCAGCCCTTCCCCGCGCCGCCGCGCCACACGCCCAGGAGCTCGCACCGGGGCATCCCCACCTAATATTGCCATCACCCCACGCAGGTGCCGGCCCAGATCATAAGATCTAAAGCAGCCTCAGGTCCACTCACATTTTTCCAGCGATGCATTCCCACTGGAGTGGAACTGCAAGTCACTGGCTGGTAGACTGGGAGTGAAAAAAAACCAACACACACACACCCCTCAAAAAAAAAAACAAACCACCAAACACCAAGCCAGCTCCCCACGCTTACTGATAAGGTCAAAACAGCTGGGCAGTGACTGAGAGCCAGGGCTTGGTGCGCATTCAAGGGTAGCCCACGTGCAAAATTGTAGCTACCAGGGATATATCTGCCTTTGCATTTATTTGTTTTGCCTGTGGAATGTGCTACCTCGGTGGTTCTCCAGCTTTCGCATGCTGCAGACCACTTCCTAAGAGAGAATTTCTTTCCTGGACCAACCCACTCCCACACCAAACCCTTCTCTCCAACATATTTCCTTCTGTGGCTGCCCAAGGAAGAGCCTTTCTGCCCACAGGCTGAGAGCCATTGAACGCATGGCACAGATAATATCAGGCACTTCCAGACAAGACACACTGGGGTTCTTTCAAATGCTGTGTTTCCCTAGTGAAGGGTTCAGATTGAAAGTCTTCAGCTGGCAACTCAGTTGCAGAACAGACCCCGACTGTTGCTGCCGTGAAATAACAGCAGAACCAAAGAAGCCCAGAGAAATATATTGGAGTTTCCACCATGTTCATCCTCACCAACCACTCACACAGAAGTCGGATGGGTGGTCTGGTCGTACAGGACAGGATTTAAGTATGGGCGGGTTTTTTTTAAGATCACCAGAAGGCAGCTTTACACTTTTTAACTGGGTTTTTAAAACAGTTTCTTACTACGGTACCACCACTAACATTGTATTTATAAACTCTGCACACACAGATATGTAGACTGTACTCGTCTACATTCCCCCCAAAATAAATGGAGGACTTTGAAGACAGGCTGTTTCACAGTTGCCATTGACTTCTTCTGTTAAAGATTTTCAAAAAGGGATTTTATACCTGGTTTTCCACATTCATTACATTATCATTAACAAAACTTCCCATTGCCTTAATCCCTGGATGGCACTGTTCCATAACAATATCATTGTGATTCGTAGGATAGAGATTAGAGCCCAGTTTGTGTTTTATAAATTCCTGTGGAGTGTCTCTTGCACTTTACCTTATTCTCAGGTACTGAACATCACATGCACTCTGCCTTCTGCACCAGAAGATCAGCAAAGAGAAAATGTGGAGCAGGTTGTTGGAAGAAAAGTCCCTGTTGAGTTTTTAAGCATTCATTAGCACTACAGAATTAGGCTTTGAGGTACTCTGAAAACATGCAACCTGCTAAAAAGTAAACATGCTGAAAAGCCCTGCTTGCTTCATGTACTGGAGATATTTCAGACTCCTAAGAAAAAGAAATCAGCACGAATGTCCCCTTTTCTCATCTGTGGAACCAGTCTGCAGTCTCTGTTAAATGTAAAAGGAATAGTTTTGGAAATGGTTATATTTTAGTAGCCACTTTTTCTTCTTGCAAATCATGCGAACATATTTTTTTTGTGTGTGTGTGGAATAAATAGCAGAAGACTCATCCGCGAAGAATTATAAAAAGGAATTTGTGAAATAATTATGCCCATCATTTATTGACGTGGAAGAAACCAAGAAAAAAGACGCCCTCTTGTGGCTCTTTGCTGAATGAAAACTGCTGAAGTTCATCAAATTTCTGTGCAGACAGCCCAGAACGAGCATGCCTTTTCATTCCTTGTTACTAAGGCTGTAAAACAAGGTTGCACAAGGTCATACCATGGACACAGGCTGAGGAGAAATTCTCCATCTGCATAGTATCATTTCAAATGATCCATTGATGCATTCTTTGGCACTGTATTTTAAACTACTGTTCAGAAAATCTCAGAGCAGGTAAATACATCTTTACTGGGAAAGTAATTTTACCTTTCTCAGTGTCTGCATTAATGCTACCTCTTTGAGTGACCTTTTTAGCCAGGACTGCATTTGCCTCTTATGGGGTGTTCAAAATGTTATAGGAATTTCTTCCAAATTTCCAGATATTGTTTAAAGCTTTAATAGGAAGAGAAAGGTTCCTTTCAATACTATGAAGATATGATAATTGTAGTGATGGTGATGATGATATTATTTTTCCTGCAGAAAGGACACTGACTATTGGGTGGAAGAATTATTCAACAGGTTCTTATAAACATGAATTCGAAAAGTTGGGTGGTTTCTCCCTTTTTTTTCTTTTATAGCTAATCTGAGGCTCCCCTAAGACCAAATTCCACACCCAGTGCCCTGGGCAACTGTTCACATTTCCTGAAAGGCTGAGTGGTTCATAAAAGAGAAAAAACAACATTAGATATCTGCATTTTTCTTTTCTCATCAAACAATAATACAAGCATGAATTAAATTACGTAATAGATCTTTAGCAAATTCTTAAAATTAGGCAGAGGGGTGAGCTGGTTTTGTTACTTTCTATTTTCTGCTTGCTCATAACTCTGAACGCTGTCCGGATACTATAATGCCAAGCTGGCATATTTCAGGCAAAACTGTTCTCATCTGAAGTAAATTGTCAAAGCAGATTGATGGCATCTTTAGCAAAGGCTGCAGGAGAAACATGAAACGTCAGCATGCTGCCATGCTGTAGGCATTTATCTTTATGATAAGCACTATTATTCCTTCTAGAAGTAGTGGCAGAAGCACCTGCAGCACTATACAGTGCAATGGTGTGGCTTAAATCTCTGAAGGAGAAAGACTGTTTTCCAAACATAAGGCTAAGTTGTGCCTGGAGAATCCCTTCCAATGGAATGGCTTTGAATTTGGTGTCTTTGAGGTCCTTCATGAGAAGATCCTCTAACTCATGTCCAACTCTGAAAATTCACAGAGGAACATCCCACTCTCTATTGACAAGACCAAGAAATTGGGTATTGACTTACAAGCCTGGATGGCCTGGCAGTGCTTATTCCCAGCCACTAATTGCTCCCCTTGCTTCCAGCAACAGACATGAAAGTGTCAAATGTGGAGCAACTTCTGCACCTAGCACGTTCAATAAAGCCACTGAAGCAGAGGACTGATGTACCTTCATCTGCTGGATTGCCAGTGCAGGCACTGCTGCTTGTGCAGTTCAGTTCCTCATCCAAAAGTAGGGAAGCCTTCGTAAGGGTGGGGAGGGAGTGATCAGCCGGGGGCAGAAATCATCTCAACCAGTCAACCTCAAGTGCCTGTATTCGTGACTCAGCCACAAAATTTGCCTTTTGGGGGAGGCTTGGGTCACTGAGTCCCTTCAGTTACTGTGCAGGCGTATTGGCAGGTTGGGTCCCACACTGGCAGTATAGTCAAATTCAGGCACTAACACTGTCCAAGAACCTGGATCAATATTCTCTGAATACAGCAGGTGTATTTCCACTGACAATAACAGGTCCTGCACTGATGGATGGGCGACTATATAAAGGACAGAAGAACGTATACAGATACATATATGTCACAGAGCTACTAAAAGTCAGTCCAGCAGTAGGTAAAGGTTCTTTTTCTGGACTCTCCATGCAGCTCAGGTTTTTACCATGTCTGAAGGGGAATAACCAGCGATTGCCCATCACCCTGTGCTGATGCAGGTAGGCTGACCTTTGGGGGTCTCCAGAGCAAGACGAGGGACTCTGCTCATCCCTTTTATCACCAGTTTGGGAAGAGGAGAATCTCTTTTACTCCAGTGTTGGTAATACTGGTTGGTGCGCACCATAGTGCACACTGATTTCATGTCTTCTCCCACCCCAGCAAACCTTAAGGCAGGGTCAGGTTCTGCTGCTTTCTTTATGATATAGCTTGGGCAGAGTCTTGACATTGCAGCTGTAATCTGATTTATTCATAAGAGTATTTCTCAAATAGCTTTTTAGTTTGTGTTGGGTTGGGTTTTTTGTTTGGGTTTTTTCTTTACAATAAATACATGCAGGTCATCAGAGAGAACCAGGCATCTGTATAGCATCCTTATTCCCACTGCACCCTGTGCTTGAGGAACATAAAGTTGCAAACACAAAGATTGCAAACCCTTACTAACAGTTCCTGTAAGCCCTTTAGTTTTATTTTTTTACCTGAACATCCCAGGTTCTACCTGATCTAAAGCATTGAGAACAAGCAGCAAGCAGAGCAGCAAGAGAAGGTCAAGGCTCCTTCAGTCTACCCATTCGTGAAGAAGCTCAGTGTGTGTGCACTGAAGGTTGCATTAGGAGAAATCCTACTGGGAGTTAGAGTGCATGGAGGAAAGCATTTCTAGCCCCTGAGGCTCACAAATAAGGGCAGATTTCACTTCATTCATTGCTAAAAGATGGAAAACATAAGCTATTTCCACTGAGTTGATGTTCCAGAAAAAAATAAAAAAAATACAAAGGGAAACCTTTATGAAACGTGCAGAGAAAAGCCTAAAATATTGCTTAAAAGGGGATGAAACCTTCCTTAGAAGTATTAGGTGAAAGTAAAATATCCATCTTTGTCTTGCTGCCAAATTCCTGGCAAATTATCAAAACTTAATCATAAAGGATCTGATCCTGAATTACTGAACATGTTTAAACTCCATTGGAGTTCACAGTGTTTGCCTTTCTTCAGCACATCACAGGGTTAGGTGCAGATTATGCAGCGTCACATCCTGGGCACCTTCTTGTCACCACTGAGTCCCCGTCATCTCAAGACTTGCACCTACAATTTCCACCGACTTTAGTTCAAGCTTTGGTGCACAGTGGGGGTGGGATCTGGCCCAAATATCTTGTGAATTATAAACATTTTTGTCTACAGGCCATTGTTGGGACATGAATTCAGTCTCTACTAAATAAGCAGTGTGACAAGGAAAAATTTGTTGAATTTCCACGTATGTTCTGGATAAGAAAAGAAAGCAATCTTTGAGAGCCCACAGTTCTATGTATTTTCTGAGTCAAACAGGGAATTAATTTCCATGAAAAATTATCTGAGGCTCATTTTCCTGCTTTGTAAAAATTACAGTTCTATATTTCTAAGGAAGGGCATTTCTGCCTCCTGTTTCTACTTCCAGTGAAACCAGTGGTTGAACTAATTGGTTTAAGGCGTTATCCTGCTCCCACTGAATGGCAATGACTGCTGCCATTTGTTAGCTTCAGCAGCAAGCTGGGGAGGGGGAGAATAAAATCAGCTCTGAGCTGTACCCAAAGAACTCCGGTTCCTCTCAGCAGTCGCTGTAGCAATAATAAACCCCCCCTCATTTTAATAAAACATGAGTGCTATTACAAGAAAAGGTTTCATGTATTTTGTTATCTAGGAACACAGGATATCTAGTTCTGTTTATCCTTAGCATAACAAATCTTTGTGAATGCCTGAAAGTCACTTTTTTCTAGTGAAAATATGTACTTGTGGTTAACAGAAGACAAACATCCAAGCAATGGTTCTATAGATAGAAATGTTCTTTCTGGCTCTAAAACATAGCTTTGTCCAAAACACACCCTATTTATTATTTATTCTTGGATATTTTTGTTTCCTACCCAGCTTAGGGCAAACCTTAACTCTAGGTGATCACTTTGCAAGCAAAATAGTGTTAAATGGAACCACATGCCTCAATGATTTACAGCATACATTATGTGGGCTCGTGTTCACTGTCCTCAATAAATAGGTATTTTGATTGTATTAAAAGATTGTCTCCCTTAAACTGTAAATATTACATTTGTTACAGAGTCATCAGTGGGAACAGATTCTTGTTAGTAGCTTAAGATAATATACTACCAGCCAAGTCAGTATAACATGTGTCTGGAAAGTAGGAGTTACCAGCACCGTTGAAAGGTTGAACACAGTAACCTGGTATAGTAGGTTTGTGTACACCCTGCCTCTGTTCCGTGTAATACTTCTCTGTTTAAATCCTTTCACGAAATACCTGAGGAACAGGTTTGAAGGAAATGGACTCTTAACTTGAAGGCCACCCCATCAATTGTAATGCAGACAGGCAGATTTTCATGGAAGCTGTGGATTTTGGGAGCTCTGCAGGGGAAACTTCAAAGGTTTAAGTCTGGATTTCTCTGTACAAGAAACCTAACCTAGCCAAAAGAGGTTAGTGAGGCATCTAAATCCCAGTGAATGGTAGCCAAATCCCAAAAGCTTAGCAAACTCCCTGCATCATCATTTTTTAGTACCTTGACAATCCACAGCGAGCTACGTTTTTAATTAGAAGTGTATTTTGCAGGGAGCTGTTGGGAAAACACCAGTACCATTTTCTTGTCTTTTTTTGCTTCATAATTCAATGACACTTTTTACAGGAGCACAACACACTCTCACCCACATGGTCAGGTGTAGATCTATAACAGATCTAGCAGATATTTATGACTGGTTTCTGTGGGAACTGTAGCCCACTCACCCCATTAGCGTTGCTCTGGCACATATGAAGTAAGTCCTTCTTGCATACTGCTTTCATTTACACCAGAACTGCATCCAGGTTGGGTTGTACCATAGCATCTCTGTGACCTTCAAACTACTACCTTTCTAGCCAAAGGATGCATCAGTCATTGCTAATATATGCTTTACACTAAATAGTGATGAATATTGCACTGATTAGTTCTCTCCACAACTAGCTCAGTTGACTGGTCTATGGATCCCAGGTTTTGCTCGTCAAAAATGTGTACACTCAAATCTGCAAATGAACTTATTTCCTAAAACCTAGGTTGCTAATCACAGAGGCTCCTTATGCAGTCAGTAGAGACTGATGCCAATCTCCCTCTACGATGATGCATCCCATAATTTAAAAACCCATTAACAAACACTTCAGACAAGGAACACAACTTTTTCCTTAGTGCTTTCCATATCTCTCCATTGACTGCAGAGGGAGCCTACATGTCTACTTCTAAACACCTAATGTTTAAGTGAGTGAAACCCACCCTGAAGTAGTAGGGCTGAGGCCAAGATAATTACATACAAAGTGTTTTCAGGATCAAGTCCAGAGGTTATTGAGGACTCTGCTATGAAAGGTGCTATTCATCTCTGCAGTATAACGTGGAAACAGAGTGACCGCATGTTGGTGTTTGTTGTTGAACAAAATTACCTTCAGAGCTGGACAGAAAGATATTTTATTCAAACTGAACAAACAGATTTTTTAATTAATTTTGTTTGTTTCTCCTTTCTTTACAAATCATTTATTCAATTTTATACTAGATTTAATTCAGTTTACATCAGCAACATTTCTAGATGTGGCTAAGCCTGGCTGCCATTCAGTCTTCAGGGCTATGGCTTAAAAATTTAAAAAAACAAACAAACAAAAAACCCCAAACTAATACATGTAGCATCATTGAAACCATGTGCATCTGTATAAAATGCTTGTATATTCAGTGGCTGTATCAGCTGAGAAGGCTGTAACTTGAACTCAAATGTGCAGGATTCCCCTGCGTTCAAGAGCCAGCGTTTGATACTGTGGTTTGAGTAGATACCTTCTGTCCTAGCTAACTGCAGACATGAAATGCAGCATATAGATAGGTTTGGTTAGCTAGCTTTTAATATTTCCTCTTTCAGACTTTCTCCTTTCAGTAAATGAGGGCTTTTGTCATTGATTGCAATGAGCAGAACCTGAAGCAGTGGAAAAGAAGCTGCAGTGAGTGTATGTTTCTGAAAACAGACGTGCACACCAGGTACATTTATAGGTGGAAAGCTGCTGTTCCTACCAAGTCAATGCATAGCTCCAGGCGCTTTCAGTTTGCAAAGAAACAGAAGTGAAAGTAATAGAAAAGAAAAACAGTGCTTTAGATTAAAAAGGAAGACTGCAATTTTTGCAAATCAGCTACTTTTCAACAGCTTTGTTCAGCATAGAAAAAAAAAATCTCAGTTTAACTTTTCCTTAGTTAAATATTCATTAGATTGGCACTAAAAAGAAAAAAAAAGAAGAAATTAAGCTTAAATAATACCATCTCTCACTGATACTAATAAACATATTTCCATCATTTATTGTTGTTTATTAATTATTGTAGTCTAAGCTACTTAACACTACACATTAGTGTCAGTCAGACAAGACGATTTAGTTTACATAGAGAAAGACTTCAAGGCCAAAACTACAATTTGATCACTTACCTCTGATCTGACTTGGGAACTTCAGCGGATGATGTCTCAGCTCAACTTCCAACCTCAGGCTGAGCTAGAATAGATAAATAAGAAAAAATGCCTGTCCTGAGCTAAGTAACTAGAAGGAAGAGAAATCCCTGGAGAAATTGTTCCAATGGCTAATAACCATGATCATTATCAAGATGACTGATTTTTCAAGTGGTGTTAGAGCAAACCCCGTTGTAGCAGTATGGTTCATCATCCTGATTTTTGGAAGGTAAAGGTACAACAGCAAACTGTTTTGGCATGTTAAGGTCTCTGAATACATGACACCCTGTACACCATTTACCAGACATTATTGTGTTGCTGGCAAAATCAAAAAACCAGAGGAGATCCAGAGGTGTGTTAGGGAACTCCGGGTTATGCCTAAGCAGTACTAAAAATATATGGTAACTTCTGAGTTTACCTGGGAGTAAACTATCCTACATTCAGATGCCAAAAAGGTTCAAACAATCACACTGTGCTATTTGTGAAGCTATTAGTTGAGAAAGACAAAAAACTCTCATGATTTAAAATCTGGGTTTCAATAGAAAGTAATAAAACACAAATAAAAAATAATTAAGGAAACAAATGAAGTGATTGTTCACTTGATCTTGCATCTGCAAGGTCATAAAGAGCTCAAATATATATCCAAGCTGTTAACTTATGTGACTGAGGGACAGAGACCGATCCAGCTGCCTACATTCCTCCAAGATGTATATTGTAACAGTGAGGCCTACTGCCAGAATCACTCTGTATAAAAGCAACCCTTTTCTAGAGATCAAAAAATAAAATACGGGTGGAATATTCTCATTAAATAAGGCATTTTTAAAAAATACTGTGAATGTACACTTTTGCTTCCTCACTTCCTATTATTCAGTTTGTGACCCCTTTTCTTCTACTCCTCTCTTTGGGATACTCCTTGGCATCCCAAGGTTGACCATGGTCATGGTCAACCATGCAAGTATGAGCCAAAAGTGAGGCACTCATGATCCAGTCACCTAAGGCTGCCAATTAGTCCAAGAAGGGAAACAGGCACCTCCAAAGAATACACAACCCTCTTCTAGAGAGGTCAGATGACGGCTTCTTTGGAGGATTCCCACAAAGGCAACCTATGGTGACTAGTTCATTGTCAGAACTTTAATTTTCAGAGCTCTGAAATCAGGTGAGATAACTCTTACCCATAACTAACCCATAGATGACCTTTCCAGGTGTACTGCCATTCTTCATACCATTTTTGATGGTCACTTGCTAGTTTCTGATTAAAATCAGGTGTAGCCTAGGAGAAGAATGCATTTTCCTCTCTATTTGTATAACATCTGATAAACAGGTCTAACTCTTTCCGAAGTCTTTAGTTATGGCATCAATATTTATGTTTTACGTACATATAAGTAAAAGCAGATTGAACTGGGCAACTGCTTTGAAGCACAGAGAAGAAACTTTCATTTGCATATTTTACTGCCGTGAGAAGGTCTAAAAGCAGTGTATGCCTTTGCTGATTAATGTTGGGTTCAATACTTTCATTTACATAAATTAGGGGATGCATATTTTTTATTTAAGTTGTGCACTGATATAACGCTAGAGATCACTAAGGAATTACATTAATGCTGTTGAATTATTAGATGTTAACTCAAGCATAATTTTTTTTTGCATATGTTTGTATAATTTAAATTGTGAAGACTGTTATCAAAGTCTTTCTTTTGGTTTTAATCTGAATGAAATCCTAGTCTTCTACCGTCAATAGTAAAAGGCTCCTCCCAAATTCAAAAGCCAGGATTCAAGAGCACAGTTCTTAATACTATCTCTAACCAATAAAGATACCCATTCAACATAAAACTTCCATAAACCACAGGCACATACCTTTATTGCCGATGAACAGACCCAGTGTAGCGACACACTTCAAAAATCTTAGGAAATTTGACTGCAAAATGAAGGATCATTCTGCCTCAGGAACATTCACAAGGCTTTAGCTTCTGGAGCAGGACTAAATGCTCAGGTTGGTCCCAATGCTATTTGCTTTTATTTTCTATGGGGTGAATTTTAATACAGTTCTCTTGGCCTGCAGAGCCTGTTTGGAACTTCAGATCTTTGATATTTTTATTCATCCCTTACACATAACATCATTCGTCTGCCTGGTTTTAAAAGATGTTGGCTGTCTGAAAGCACAAAAGCTGTTTCTTTTGGCAACATTGTTCGGGAGCAGGATTTCAAAAGGGGACCATAGCTAAGGAATACACACTTTGTGTACATATAATGTATTTTACTTTTCTAAAAATCCAGGAAATATACATTGCAGGTGCAAGTTGTCAAAACTTGTGGTTCTTTCAATTCAGCCCAGAGACATAACTGTATCCATATTTTTATGAAACACCAGTTACATGTTCTAATTGTAAAATACGTGGCCTCTGTTCTTTTGATGGCCTTTTCTTTGTGTTTATTGAATCTAGAATTAAACTATAAAGGAAAACAGTCTTGGCAAGGATCTAGGTGGTTTTTGGAGTGATCTGAAGCAACTTACTCCTGGGTTTTGTGGTGCTTGCGGCAGAAAAGGGGTTTGTGCTCATGGCTTTATGGAGTATCTTTGATGCCTACACAGACATACATTCTTCCTTGTCCAAAACATTTAGCCTGGAGTTCAGTGAAAAAAGTTCTAAGTCTGGTTTTGTGATACCACACCACTGACAAGGCAAAATACAAATGATGTACCAAACTAGTATTTTTGTGATTGACAGTGCCCATTCCTTTCATATGTGGCCATCAGAATCAAGTCCTGTACATCAAGAGAAGCAGCTCGTGCACGTCAGGCTTATTTTGGGGATAGAACAATTAGAGGTTTTGCAAACCCTGAACCAAAAAAGAATTAGCAGAAGCCATCATAATCAGTTTTCAATGCAAAAACGAACACACACAAAAACAACCAAGGAAGATCCCTCTGGGAAGAGAATTTTATGTTTTATTCTCATCTAGAGGCAATCAAGAGAGCCAGATTTTCATCTTAATCCACCAGAAACATCAGAAAAACAGAACAATTACAGAAATTTAGTCTTTATCACTCTGTAGTTTTTTGGTCTGGTTCATGTAGTTTCCTTAATCTCGTTTCTTAATGACCTACCTCACACCAGGGGCTCCAATGGGTAAGATGGTAAATAGTACTGAAGGTGAGCAAGAACGATGTGGGGAACAACACACCATTGCACAATGGAGGTCAGCTGGAAATGCACTAACACCTAAGGCAAATCTAGAAGGACTAACTGAAAGGCATGTTTGTGGGAAGGAGCATCTGTACCATGCAGCTGGACAGAGATGAAGGTGGGAATTTCTGCCTTGCAGTCCCTGCGCTATGAGCACCACAGGTGCTGCTGCAACAAAGGGGTAAGGACCCTCATTATTATTTTCTTTTCAAGCAGGGGGCACGACAGCCCCAGAATGTCACTGCTATTCCTGCGCAGTCGGAAGGGGAACATAGGCAGGTTAGCAGTCTGCAAAGTAATTAGAGCAAGATAGAAACCTCCAGGGAAAATACCCAGAACCAGCCAAATTTTACTACTCCCTTGCGAAACAAGGGAGGTGAAGACTTGTGGTGGGCTGAATCTGAGATCCCGTGAGTCACAGGATGGATTTGTCAACTGTTAATCTCAGCTGTTAGGGCATGACTCTAAAATCTTGAGTGGTCACATCTTCAGGTTAGTGGAAACAGCAGACGATTACTTTCTTAGGCTCAGCCACTTAATTAAATATAGAAAATCCACTCAGTTACAGCCAACCAGACTCACTGACCTCAAATTTTTAGTCTCACAGTATTTCTTTAAAGTGCAGCATCCTGTCCATGAACACTCAAGAAGAAAAATGTGATAGAATTTACAACTGTCATATTACATATGTTCTCCAAAAAGCAGATAATCTTTTGGCAGACATGAACTCACCAACTTGTGAAGGAAACCTTAGTATAAAAACCTCACATATTTTTACTTAACTGATACCTCACAATGGCACTAACATTTTTCATTCATGGTCTGATATTTGTTTTGAAAGATGATGTGTGAAAGTAGGCTTAAGGTTCAGTTCTATCGTTTTTCAGTGAGGGCACCATTCAAAAATGACATACATTATTTCTAAGCAGAGCTTCCCTTCTAGCAGACTTTTTTGCTTGTGTCCTTTAGAGGAATTCTTGCACCTTCCTTTGAAACTTGAAAAAAGTGGCATCTGCTGGAGCCAGGATGAGGAAGAGATTTGCTATTGCTTTGAACACTTGTGTTCTTTTTACATTACTGGAACCAGAAAGAGGGATTTTACTTAGGTAGAACTTTAGATCCTTAGATTTGATTAAAGCAAACATTATTTTTTTATTTAAAAGACAGAAGGACAATATTTTTAATTTTTCTTTTTTTTTTGATGTCAAAACCTTCTGCTGACATAAATAAAAGACTTCTGGAAGGTTTTTGATTGTGTTTTTGGTCTCTCAGATAGCTCCGCTGATATCTCTTTTTCTGTGTTTTGTCGTGTCACTTTGCCTCTACCATGACCCTTAAGCTATGTTATTTTCTGTATCTGGTATGTAGGGGTAAAATACCCCAAAACAAATACCTAGTATGGCTTAGTGAAGAGTCATTGAAATCAGCAGTAACTGTAAAATTTGTTGGTAGCAGGAGTTTTTCTGACTAGGGACTCAAGCCTTTGTTCTTACTGTTTCATTATGAATAGGGCATTTTTTTGTCTCTGTATGTTCCACACTAAATTTGCAGCTCCGTTTAATAGCAGATCCTCGGCTGATGTAATTTGTTGCAGAAGCACTGACCTCGGTGAAGCTATGCTGAAACATTGCAACGGACTGAAAGTATGAACGCTGTTGTGTATTGCACAATATGCTACCACATACACCAAGGAATACACTGTGTTTTCTCCAAAACATAAAGTGGTGAAATGATTTATTAAAAAAAAATATAAATTTCTCATTTTCCATTGCAAGAGTGGGTTGTACATGTTAGTCTTCTATGTTACTAACCGTAACTTAAGAGAGATCAGTTCCTATACAGAATGGTTAATTTGTGTTAGCTGTAGGCAGACCCTGCTTGACATATGAAGTGAAAGCCACAAAATGCTTAAAATTGTCAACATTTTGCAGTGAGAGGAGTTTTGGTGAGGGTTGTTTTAGGGGGTTACTCAGAACAAATGAAAATATGGACTTCAGAAGCATTTTTACCTTGACAAACTTTAACTTCCTCAGGATGATTTTAGCCTTTGTCTTTGCATCCTCATTAATGAATTGGAATTTGAAGCATCTTCATTCTACACAGATGCCCTTCAAACTGAGAGCAAAGAGAAACAATTGTGAAATATCAGCTGTGTTTACAATGCATTTCTTGTTCATATAAAAACATTTCTTAAGTGTTCATGGCCATAATGGGCTTTTTCTTCCTTACCAGTTTGACCCTATCTTTGCTTTATTTTGCTTCTGTTTGTCAGGCAAAATCAAACTGTCATCTCTGTTTTTTTCTTTTGTCATTTTATTTTTCTATGACCACACACTCACATGTGTACAAGACTTAGAATGTGTACAAGACACTGGAACATGAAAAGATACCACTAATGAGAATAAAACTCTAACACACAATAGTTTTCTTATGTAAATACTTCATGACACTTAACCTTCTATCCTGATTGACAATAACATAGCATATATAAAAATTAAAGCCAGAACAAATCTTAAATTAAATCTAGCCTGAGGATTCTCATTTTATTTTGATCATGAAAAAATACCAAACCTGTCAGAGTCTGAAAAATTAATTTTGAATGAGGTATCCATTGGTTGAACCCAGAGCTTAGTTCCAGCCATGGATAGCAGCAGCCATGAGAGGGAAAGACATACAAACACAGTGTATGTTATTGTCATCACAGCCAGGTGTTAGCAGTTGCCACTCTGCTATGACAGTGACCTGCTTGACTACAAGAATTGTGCCAAGCATTATTCATAGATGTGTATTTTTCCAGTCTGCTGTCAGTCTCTGTTATTTAAAGTGTGAAAGAAACTCTGCATATATTTATCCTGCTGGGCTCTACCAAAATGCAGAAATTCAAATAAAGTAATCACTTACTGAGAAGCCCTGCAAAGTTGTGTCTTTTATTCCAAATAAAATAACGTGTAAAACTGTACAAAGCAAATTAAATTATGTATGGATGGTTTGTCATTTTTCAGCCAGTGGGAGACTTTCTCTTTATACCAAGAGATGGAGTTAAAAAGGTTTCTTGAATATCTCAACATATACATTTTGAAATGTTCTAAATAGCCTTCCCCTGTGCCTCACTAATTTTAAGATTGTCTTACCCTTTAAGTGACCTGATCGCAGTCACTTACACAGCCAACTAATTCCCTGACTTGTTCATTAAGATTATTATTGAAAACCTGAAAAATTCATTATGTGTGAGCACAATGAAAACAGGACAAGTTTTTGGCTCACTGCTAATAAGAGATAAGTTTATTTTTTACCTTGAAAGGGAAAAAAGAAAAGACGCTATATTTCTCAATCTAAGCCTATCAGAAATATAATTCTTGAATATCTTACATGTATGCACATAAAAGACCGTTAATTCTTCCATATGGAAAGAAATCTGTGAAGCAATTTTGCTCTGGGGCAGAAGCTATTGAGTATATCAACTAAATACAAAAAAAAAAAAAAACACCATAGGAAAATTATGGGATAAAACACAAAGCAAGCTTTTCAAACTTTAGGAAATTGAGCAATTGAAGGCAGGAAGTTTTGTATATACAAAATCATAAAAGATAGAGTTTAAATCACTATAAATACAGAAGTTTATGCCCTGTGGGCTAAACCTCTGGAGAAGGTTTGCTTTCAGGACCTAAACCTGATCAAAGATAAATTCAGTTTATGTTTTTAAGTTTCAAGAAAGAGCTCTAAGAGGTGCAAGATCAGTGGTGAGAAGCCTTGTCTACCATTATAAGGGTAGCTATATATCTACCTGTATATAGGTATAGTTATGAGGGTAATTATGCACCAAGTGTGTTACAGGGCGTTGCTGGACCCGAACGGAACTTTGAAAGGCCACGAGTTCTTTTTCCAGATTATTTTTCATTTTTGTAATTACTTTTTACGTGATTACATATGTGCTAGTTACAAAATTCTGTGAAATGCCATGCCAAAACTAACATGCAAGATGAAAAGTCATCGCAGTTTACCGAGGACATTTTTTAATGTAGCGATAAGTGAAATGTTCGTTTCTCCAGATCAAAGCATCTCCTGTTGCAAACAACGTAACGTGTTGTATTTAAATGTATCACTGCTGCTAAAAGAGCCTTTTCAGATGAAAATGTGCTGACAATGTTTTTATGATCATTTCTAGATATGATGAACAGCTCTTATGTGCAAGGCATCTCTGCCATTGTCTTCTGCCAAGGTGGAGAGTGAAATGCCCTGTGCAATGTTTTACTGGGTGATTTCTTGATTGGTTTCACTTGTTCTGTTTGTTAAATATGTAAGTAAATCTTTTTCATTTTCAAAGCAAGCAAGGTTTGTGGTGTCCCTGACTTCTTGGGAGCCTATCCCGAATGCTGCTAAGTTCTTTTATCATCAGGTTTGCACTTGATAACACCAGAGGCTGAGTTTTTCCTGGATAAGTATATTTGAACACAGGAGAGAAAAGGACCCAGAGAACAGAGAAGTCATCAGTTCACATCTACACATCTCACAGTGTATTAACAGGTCTGGTTCATCAAACAGCATGTTTGGTCCACTAAATCTTTATTTATCACTAAAAAGACCCTAGGTTTTGTTAAAATTAACTTTGGAAAAATTTTCTCACCATTTCCAGCTTGCAGGGGGGGTTGAAAATAAATCTTTGAGTTTGATTTAGACAGATAATAGATTTTCTTTAAGAAAAGCCTTGAATACACACCTCCCCATGATTTAATTAACCTTACAGCTACTTCGAACAAAACCACAAAATTGCACAGAAAATGACATTCCACTTGCAGCTCAAATGAATAGTCAGTTATCTCACACAAAATGAGTTTTAATATCAGGCAGAAGAAGGAAATCTGCAACCTAGAATATATTGAGTGAAGGCACTAATGTTGCATTTATTGGTCTGTTTTGGAGCTAGACATGTTGTAAGCAGGTCTGCTGTCTCAGGTCACACAGGTGGGCTAGGCAAGACAAGAGGATGAAGTCATGCAGGAGGGTGAAGGCGTGAGTTTAGCACCTTGCTCCTGGACATCCTCAAAATAGACATTTCCTGCCACAGAACTGCAAATGTCCTGGGGCTGCTCCTAAACTGACCTGTATCTCTGCACCACAGAAAACCCTGCAGTGTTTCAAAAGAAAGACCCCTTAAAATTTCACCATAGATGACAGTCAGCCTACGCCTCAGTTATCTTTTCCCAGTAAACAAGATTTGGAATATGTCTGGGGTGTGCTTAAATCTCACTTTCATGTGGAGTTAGGACAGGCTAAGATTTACACGCAGATAGGGAACCTTCTTCTGCTCTGGAATTTCTCAATTTAGATGTCACACTGGAAATTATGTGGAATAATCACAAACAATAATGTGAGGGAGACTAATGTCCACTGTTCCCTTTTTATTCCCTGCTGAGAAAGATGGTTTGTGCTGCAGGGCATTCAGAGCAGAATCCTAATGCAGCCACTTGAAACCAGCCTGTAGGAGCTGCTTTCTGTCCATTAAGAACAGAAAAATTATCACAATGCTACAATTCTGTGGCTAACGCCTTAATCTGTTAAATTAGGCACTTAAGGTATCTACAGGATTAGGTGGGAATTTGATGAATGATAGTGGCACCTAAATGATGGCTTTGGGGACCCTTGATACAGCATGCAGATCACCTGTCATCTCTTTGTAGCTGTGAATTCCAAATTCTGTTGTATTGTGAAAAAAATTTACTGTGAATTGCAACTTCAGGCAAATTCTTTGTTTCACGTAGCATAGGGACTTTCCTGACACACAGTTTTTCAGTCTGAGTATGTGCTGCCTTATAACCATTTAATGATAAAATGACCTGCTGTCAGAAATTTGGTATAAAGTTTTGAAGATATAATGTTTCCTATAGATGGTTAAAAACAAGGCTTGGGAAAAAAATAGAGGGGAAATATTTAACATCTGAAGTCATATTTATTGCATAGAAAACTTCCTATGCATTTGGATAAGGACAAAGCTGGGACAGTTGTACTCAAGTTTAAGAAGTTTGTACAAGTATGTGCTCTCTTTTTCACAAGAGACCAGTTTGAAGCTTTACAAATGTGCTTTACTTCAGAAGCGTTACATGTGGTTACTTCATAGCTCCACACTCTCAAGACACTTTCTTTTGTTCTTGCCTTCTAAGCCAAATGCACGATTCTGGCACTGAGATTTAAACACCAGATGAGGTGGTTCATGTTGGAGTGCTGAAGCCATGAGTTATTATAGTTAAGTGGTCAGAGCATGCTATTTGTTCCAGGGATGCAAAAATGGGACTTTTCAGAAGGCCTACTCCCTTCGACTCCAAATATGCTAGCAAGCTTGGGAAGAAGGGCAGGAGGAAACTTTCCTAAATGGCCAGCTTCCTCCATTGGCATCGGTGCATAGTGGCCATCTGTTCAGGCTGGTTCCCAAGGGCATATCTGGCCTACCAAACAGGCTAGTTTTGTTTTACTTAATTCACAGGTTGGGTTAAACTAACATATAAACTACCAGGGAGTCAGAATTTCAAGTCTACCTTTGACTTTTTCCCTACTTGAGTTCCACCCTTCACACCTTATCTGAGCAGGAAGGCCTCCTATGATTTGATATATTGAACACCATGTATACTTAAAAGAAATAATCTTCCCAGAACCTACAAACAACAGTCCTGGCACAGAACAAAGGCCCATCTGTATCAGTATCTGGTCTCCAACAGTGGGTAGTCACAGGAAAATAGGTAAGCAGGTGGTACTTTTATGCAAGAATACTCTTGAAGAACCTATGCCAAAGCCCTCATTTGCAGCTAAAATGGCCTCCTTAAGTTTGGCATAGTGTATTCATGTGAGAAAACCTCCCATGGTCCATTCCTTTCATGAACTGGTCAGTTGTGCTTTTTGAACTGATTGTCCACAACAGTTCATGAGTACACTGTTTAATCATATGTTAATAATCACCTCCCTTCTATTGTTTGAACATGCATCTTGCTAAAGTGATTGATGCCCCAAAGTTCATGTACCACGATAACTTGTTAGCAGTTACCTCCTCTCACCTTTTCCCAAAACTGCTGGGTTTGCAGTACTTGGTGATAATCTTCCCTTCAGTGTTTTATTTTTCATGACAAATAGGCTTCATCCGTTCAGATACTTCTCATGCAGAAATCAGTTCTGTATGAGATCGTCAGCTGCCCCTGGCTCTACTTTTTCTAGTACAACTGTAGCTTTTTTGACAATACATTCAATATGTCCTATACCTTTGGAGTGCATTCAGAGCATAGCTTTTAAGTAACTGCACGAGTGGTAACTATGTCTCAGGAAGAAAACTGATTTTTATGGTAACACCTTACAGATATTAAGCATTTTTGCAGCCATTTTCAAGCCAATGGTATATCAGAGGCTATGAACAAGTCAGCAGAGATCATGGAACAGGAATATAAATAAAGCAGGTTTTTTGCAGGCTGTTCAGATTTAGAAGTGGTACTAGACTGTGCACTTTGCAAATGGATTTAAAACAGATACTTTAAAACATTCAAAAAGTCTCTTTTGGTTCATAATAAAGTAACACATAAAATTTAGATAGATTCAGCTGTCTAAACCCAAGCCTCACTCTTCTCCAATGAATAAAATTATTCAGTGATGCTCATTTCTCTTAAAGTCAATTAAATGTTGACCAGATTGCTAACAACACTCTCTTTTGGTATAGAATTTTAAAAACACATTTTTCTCAGATCAAAACTCAGGCAGTGGTTGTTGTTCTCAGTATCAATTTTTAAGTCCTATATATTTAATCCAGCAAGTGTACACCAAGTCCATGATTTCTCTGTATTTAATTCACACCTCGCTTATGCTTCTCTTGTGAGACCCCCCTGCAGCGCTGCAACCAGCTCTGGGGTCCTCAGTACAAGACAGACACAGACCTGTTGGAGTGGGTGCAGAAGAGGCCACAAAAATGCTCAGAGGGCTGCAGCCCCTCTGCTCGGAGGCCAGGCTGGGAGAGCTGGGGTGGTTCAGTTTGGAGAAAAGCCAGCTCCAGGGAGACCTTACTGCAGCCTTTCAGTACTTACAGGGGGCTTATAGGAAAGAAGGAGAAAAACTTTTTACCAGGGTCTGTAGTGACAGGACAAATGGTTTTAAACTGGAAGAGAATAGGTTGAAATCGGATGTAAGGAAGAAATTTTTTTATTATGAGAGTGGGGAGAGCGGCACAGGCTACCCAGAGCAGCTGTGGGTGGCCCATCCCTGGGGGGTTCCCAAGGCCAGGTTGGACGGGGCTTGGAGCAACCTGGGCTGGTGGGAGGTATCCCTGCCCATGGCAGGGGGATGGAACTAGGTGAACTTTAAGGTCCCTTCCAACCCAAACCATCCTGTGATTCTATAACTCTGAAGTCTCTGTTTCCTCCAGTGAAGAGACAACTGCAAGGAAGTGCTGAGTGATGGCCTGCTTTGCACTTATTCTTGTGGATCTTGACAAGAATGATTGGAAGAGTTTAAACAATTATTTTTGTGTTTTAAAGGGTATGGATAGTTACTCCTCTTTCTGACTTACCTATAAATACCTCCAGTCTTGTTCTAATCATCCAAATAACCTAGTCAAGCAAATGACAGTTTTACATAGCAGTTCAAGGTCAGAGTTTTATCCTCAGCAAAGAGTTTATTTTAAGAGTCCCACAGAAAAGCTGATTTGCTTTCTTTCTAGCACCGATTGTGCAAAAGTATTTTGCATAAGGAAGCAGAATTGGCCTGGAAATATAGGAGTCTTTGAGAAACAGCAACTACTCACTATATTATACTCCACTGCACCCTGTGAAAAACTGTTTTTCCTTCACACAACATGTTCTTGTAAAACACACTTCATATATGCAGCTTCCATGCATATGTCTATTAAACCTTTGTAAAACAGATTGGCTTATGGAGCACTTTTGCATCATTGTTTACCTTTAAAGCTTGTCAGCCTCTGTTCTAGCACAGCCTTAGCCTGAGGAGTAAAGGAATTAGCTCTAATTAAGTCAAAACAAGTCCCTATTAATCTTGTCAAGAACTAATTAACAGCTTTGTTATTATGTAAAAAATGTCTGCTTGAATCAGATAAAGGGAGAATGCAGATAAAGCTGCTCAGTGCTGAAGTCTGGGAGCTGCTTCGAGGGGACCACACCAGGTGCAAAGCCGACTGTAGCACCAAGCAACCACCACTCAGTTCTGCTGCAGCAGTTCCGAAAGCAGCATCTTCAGTCCAAGGGCCCAGGGTGTGCTAACCCAGGAAGATCTGACTTACTTACCTGAAGTGCCTTTTGTGCTCATCTGCTTCAGCCTAGGAGCCCTCCTGCAGCCTACATCTAAATCGTACCGGTGAGGAATTGCTGAACATGCAGGGGTTTTTTCCAAGTTCTGGCCCCATATAATGCCAAAATCATTTTAGACGTTTCTTATTTAGAAATGTCTTATCTAAGTCAGTGAGGATGTTTACTACAGCCTGAAAGGCTTCATGCGGAAGATTACGTGTCCAGATCCCGCTGCCTTTCCAGTATCACACGTCTACAAACAACATACTCTGCTGTGCAAAGGTACTTTTTGTGAAAGTAATGTGTCTTAGTTAACTTTTTTCACTCAAAATGTTTGAAGTCTAAAAAACCCCCATGTTATCTGGCAGTACTATAAAATAAACTACCAAAGCAGAAATTAGAGAGCATGTTTTGATTTACTCAACCCAGTGCTTTTAGTCAATGTTCTTAAAATGTCCTAAGAGTTGCTATGTCCCAGTGCAACATCGTGTTGGCACACTTGCATTTTCAGAAGCTAAAAGAAGTATCAAAATAATAGGACACAATGCCCGTTTTCTAACATGTTCTTTTAAACTGTGTTGCCATCCTGCAAGCAAGCTATAATTGTTGGGTTTTTTTTCATGCTTCCTTATAACCTTACCAATCTTTCTCATTTGAACCAGCAAGTTTCACAGTTATTAGTATTTTAAAATTAAATATTGGCCTCTGTTCTAGAATAATCTGAAATGTTTTGGGTTTTTTTTTTACTCTGGACTCGAGACAGTTGCTTAAATGTAGGAATTTAGTGCCATCTGAGTGCCCTGGTACAAACCTGCGTGTGCAGGTACAGTGCCAATCTCAACACATAGTTTCACAAGTAGGCACCTACATGTAGATGTCTAAATTTAGGTTTAGTCCATGAGCTGAATCATTCTGAGAGACTAAATAATTAGCTTTGCCTAGATTTTATCCAATGTTTTCCAGTTTGGAATGTACCTGCAATTTAGATACTAATTATCTTAACTTGTTAAGTGTAGGACATTAAGTAAGGATACTGAATAAACATCCTAGCAGTTTAAGTAGCAAGCAAGCATCAGTAAGCAGTCACATTTTTCATTTATCACAAAGGATGGACACTGAATCCTTTGGTCCAGAAGGAGAGGGTTTAATTTGTACTGGAAGGAACCATGTGGAGTTCTCAGCAATGGGAAACAAGAAGCATACATGATAGATTACTAGTCAAATTGGCTAGAATGCCAACCTAAAACATTTTGTAACCATTCTCATGGCAAACTGGCATCTTTAAAAGTTTCACAATGTTGTGATGTTTTGCTATCAGAAACACGACTGTTTTCAAAGTATTCTGAGCAACAGATTAATAACCAGATTGGAAAATGTGTGAAGAAAAATTGATCTTATTAACAGATACAGATTGAACGTTTCCAGGGAAAGGCAGCGCTGCCGTTTACACATTGCAGCATCTGTACAGATCTGTCACAAGCGACCCATGAGAGACCCTCAGAGCAGAGCTGCTATCAGCCACACAGAACTCCCAGGACTCTCCCTCCTGGCTGTGGCCTTCTGCACTGACAGTGACAAGTGGCATGATCCCAGCAGGGATGAGAATGGCAGGGGAGGTGTTTGCTATGAATGAACACTACTCAGTATCGCTGAGTGCTTATGCTTTGCCAGATGGACAATCTGGAAATGATTCTGAGTGTATGTTCATAGAAGTTAGTGATGTGCCTGCCATGCTGACCCAGCAGGCCTGGGTCTTTCTGAGCCTAGTCCACACCCCTGACAAAATGCAGATGCCGCACACCTCAAGATCATGAGTTCTATAGAACTGTCACCTCCTTTTCAGCATGCAGAAGATCCAAGGATTCCAGCTCTTCAGGCCATAGTGTCACAGACCCTTTCAGAGTGGTGATGCTGGAGAAGAACAGACTTTTTCTGACAAGTAAATGTACTTACAGAGTAAAGGAATATGGAAGTGGAGGTCATGAACAATGCCTCAAGATCTCAAATAGCTTGAAAAAACAGTATTCCTGGGTGAGGTTGTTGACATAAAGGTAAGCTGTGAGGTTCTCAGTGTTCTTTGCTGGTTACTTTTGAAGCTAGCAGTCATCCTTTAGGTTCTTTACATCTGCACATCATACAGTTCAGCTGCGCTACTCTTGGTCACAGTATGTTGGAAATGATTATTTGTTCTTTCTCGTGATGTAAGATACAGTAAACGTCAAAAAAATTACCCAATGGCAGATCCCAACTGCCAGGGAAGCACCTGCTCATGCAGTGCAGACTTAAACTCTGACCTATACTGTAGCAGGCTGTAGTAGATGTCAAAAGCCCACAGAAATGAAAATAGGGATTAGACAAAAGGTGGGAAAAAATCATTAAAATCATCCTTATATGAGAAAGTCCCTATGTCGCAGGCAATGCTGTAGACAGATTTATAGTTGCACACAATACTCACACTGCAGTGAGGGCACTTCCCTGATTTATTCTGCAGTCTACTTCCATAAGGCTGAGAAATAAGAACAAATATTTTACTGAAAGAATGATTGAGATGAGGATACAGGTTTGTCAATGGGATCCCAGTGCTCACTTGGGGTTTTTCTGTATCAATACAAACAAAAAATATAAAGCTCAAATTCAAATCCACCCTCTCAAGGCTCTTCTTCTACCAGAAGCTCCAATACATAACAGACTTTTACTGAAATATTTAGTGTCTATCCTGTTTTAGCTAAAAAATCCAAGTCTGAACTGTTCAGTCCCAAGAGAATGATTTTTGCGATGATGAAATTTCCCCATGTGCCTACTAACAAATTCAGTAACTTGCATGTTTCCTTTCATGGTTCCCAAAAGTGACAATGCAACAAACTGCTGTGTTAATGCTGTTACAAATTAAAATCATGTTTGGCAATCCAAGACATAGTTGCTAAGAATGATTAAAGCAAACCACTATGTAAAAACCCAGTGGCAGCTTTAGTTTTCAAAGAATGCAGTCCTCTTCAGACTTAAGAGTTCACTCTTTGGCAGTTTTCTTACTCAAACACTGGAGAACAAGATTCATTCTTTTTGTAAAGATGTTTATATTAAGCAATTTTATGTGAAAGTACAGAACTGTATTCATTGCTCATAATGCATATCGGCAGTTTCCCTTTTTTTGGTATATGTGTAAATCCAAAAGGTGTTTGAGTTAGAATAAAAAGTACAAAATTATTTAAGCTATGATGTTAATACTGAAATTTTGCATTTTTCAGTACGTTTTTTGACAGCTGCATAAAAACTAGTAGCTACATTACCATGAGGACTGTCATCACCTTTGATTGTTTTAACCTTTTTCCACTAGTTCTAGTGATGTTTTCATATACAAAGAAGTAGCAAACGAGTGCTGGGAAACATTAAATAAAACAATAGTTTAAAATATTTATTTCTTTTCTCTGCTTGAATTGAGAAAATTGTGAAAGACTACTTCTACAATGGTGGGCTGCATAAAGTATTTGAATGTGCAAAATGTCATCGCAGGAACATCAGCTAAAATTATCAAAGTTAGATGCAGAAACCTGGGAGCTCACATCAGATTTCAAGCTGGCTCATTTGGAAATTTGAGTCTAATGACTAGGGGTTATAATGCACTTTTAAACATTTTTCACTATTCACAGAGGACTGGTTCTCTGCAAACTTTTTTTTCTCCCACTTAATAATGGAGTTAGCAGAACCACTCACATGTGCAAGTGTTCAGAGCAAACATTTAATCAATGACATATTGTGAAGGAAAACAAAACAAGAGAAAAAATATTCCTGCTCCCCATCTTATAGTCAGGTGTGAAAAAATTCAGAGAACATCAAGTGTAGGTGTAAGGGAGGAAGGAGCTACTCAAGCAAGGAAACTTTTTTATAGTAGAAAGATTTATTTTAAAAGATAACTTCTGCATGGAATTTCCTCTTCTAAGTTGTGGAGGCCACCGGAAAGAAATTGCAATTGCAAGGAAAGCTAAGTTGTGTAAGCAGAATGGGGGGAAAAGAGGTGTAAGGAATTAACTGTCAGCTCTCATAAATCTGTTCAGTTCCACTCAGCTCAACTGAACCATGTCACTGTGTGCCAGCCAAGGAAATTAGCCTGTGGTTATAAAAAGATTTAGTGAAGACATAATGGAAGGCAATGTATTTGGGTGTCTAAGCCTCTCTGTTACTCTTCAAAAATCCATCCACTGCCTTTGCTTGATGTCTTAGTATAGTGTCTCGTGTATTCTGCATGGCTAATTGGTTAGCTCTAATCTAACATCGATTGCCCTGAAATAGATTCATATCATTCTTTTATTTTTACTGCAGCACTGAATTTTTTTTTTTTAATCATTCTTCTCTTTGGCTCCTATGATACGTAATAGCGTTATATATTCTACCCAGGTGGCCTCATACCTGGCATCACATACATGTTGCTAGGGCAATGAAGATGGGTGATGTCCTCAAATCCTTTCTGTTTTTCACCAAAATGGGCTATTTTATCTTATTCTGTATGAACTGTAACATTGAGAATCAGAAACGAAGGATGGGATTCATCTCACCTAGCTCTGGGTTCCAAACGATTTATCAGGAGTTAAAACAGCCAAGGGTTTCTTACCGCTCCTGATTCCCCTGATGCGAGAAGACATGCACTCTGCTCTCTATAGCAGATCAACAGATGAATCATCATCTGGATAAAACCAAAGTGGATAAATCAAAGTTACTATTGTGGTGGCTTGGAAAGTGCCTGCCTGATCTATGGATTTATTTGTATCTGGATTCAAGGCACTGAGTGGGCTAGAGGAACTGAATCAGAAATTTTCTAAGAAGATAAGGATACTTCAATGAAAAAATGTCTATTCACTGATACTGAATCTCTCTAAACCTGTTTCAATACTGTTTTTGTAAGGAGGGCGAAGTATCTAATCAGAAGCATGCAATCTATCACAGTTAGGGCATTCATGAGAGGTGATGGTCTAAAGGAATTCTGTAGTTAAATCAGTAGAGCTCCCTCTGTGTAAGCCAAAGTAAAAAGATCACAGGTAGGCTTTATGTTGTGTATTGTAAAAAGAAGAGTATCTACTGTCTTCTGAATGTAACATTATACTTATTTTGCATTTTCACCAAAGCCCAGATCCAATTTATGCCAACTTTTGCATCATTGCTGACAGTGACCTAATAACCTTTTTTGTGTTACAGCTGAGTACACAACCTCCAGTTTCCCATGACTGGAAATCCTTCGTCTTCAAACTCACTAACTATAGTGGTTTGTTTTTGCCAAGTTATAATATCATTTTTGTCTTACTGATACCAGATAAAGATGGGAAATTCATGGATGCCCTATGACAACAATATATACACGAGGCTTATGGAGGCTGAGATTCGAGTCATAAAAAGAGTTTGTTTGGCATCAGGTTTGGCTTAAAAATTTATTAAATTTATTTCTTCTTAAAACAAATGAGTTAGCTGGAACTCCTGTCATTCTCTTCTGTTAACCAGAAGCAGAGCTCAAGGCTTCCAGCTGAGTGTCCTCCCTCAGAGAACTGCTGACACAAGTCTGGTTGTATTCGTGTTGCAGTTATTTACCCTAAAATAGTAGTCCAGAACAGAAGTCATATGAAATACAGATAAATATATGCCCTGAAGTGGTCAGGCAGTTGGACTAGATGATCATTGTAGGTCCCTTCCAACTGAAACTATTCTATTCTATTCTATTCTACTTTACTCTACTCTATACTCTATACTCTACTCTATACTCTATATACTCTACTCTATACTCTATACTCTATACTCTATTCTATTCTATTCTACTCTACTCTAAATAATTACATAATTTCTAATACTGCACATGTATGAGATTAATTTTCTGTACAGATTGGAAAACAGTTATTGGTGTTACTGGTATGTTTCAGTTGTTCCATTGATCAGATGTTTTTAAGAATAGACACTAAGCAAGAAAGAAATGACTGCAGTTTTAAAAAGTGGCAGGGTCATTGCCAAAGATGTTAGAGACATTACAGAAGAAAATTCAGCATCAGGTATTTTGACCTGAAGGAAAAGTAAACAGAGAAAAAATAACACAACTTCAAGATTTGTGGAAAACCAACGAAACAAACAAAATGCTGATAAAATGACAGCTCTGATATGAAGGAGTTCTAATGCATTTGCCAATTTGGAGTGTTATCTTATGATGGGGAAACTAGAAAACCTAGTAGTTGTATATTAAAAGGTTAAAAAAGAGATGAGGCAATTATATGCTTAATGGCATTACTCAAGACTTAAAGTTTTGGAAAAAAAGGAAAAATAAAGTCAAAACAAAATTTAAATCAAAAAAGTCAATTGAAAATATGACAAAAACACAGATTGTCCAAAATGTCTTTTATTAAAGATTCTCAATCTTCTTTTGATAAAACAATTTCTCATGAGGGAAATGCAGTAAATATGGGCACATATCTGGACTTCAGTAAAGTATTTGAGAGTAGGTCACAGGGGAAACTTCTCGCCCTGGAGAAAATCAATACAAGAACTGGAATTTGGCTAAAGAATTGCTTAAACAGGAGATGACAAGCTGTATCAAAACGGGAAGCTTTGGATCACATGGACGTTGCAGTGAAATTTCTCAAGGATCGAATTTGGACTAACTTTGTGTAATGTTTTCATTATGACCTTGGCACAGAAACCCAGAAGTGATATAATAAAACATGACATCCAACAGAGTTGGAAGTCATTGTCACTGTGGTGAAAGATGGGGGTGCCATAGAGAAAGAACTGAATGGCCTTTTGTTAGAGAGACAGAAATGGCAGAAAATTCAGTACTATGAAAAGTGAGAACTTTTATTCATGCGGTTCATTTAGGCAGTACCAAAACTTTCTGCTGGAGGGGCTGGATGCTGAGGACTTGAAGGTAACAAAGATAAGAAGAAGACTGCATTCTAGAGGCTCACAGCATGACTATGAGCTGCTAGTCTTGTAGAGCTGTGTAAAGGCATACGTAATCCAAAAAGAATGAGGGGAAAAATGCCTGTGTACAAGGCAAATGGTTGGACCTCCTCTGGTGCAGTGTACACAGTCTGATACTCGAAGAGTAGAAAGATGGATTAAAATGGGAATGAAATGTCAGGCAGCACCATAATATGGAAGTAATTTGAGAATTTCCAAGTACTGGTTATGGTTTGTTTCTTATTGTGAAAGGCAATCTAGTCAGTCCGCTTGTGACAGTGATGACTCTTGTACTCCAGCCTTTCTGCCTCTGCAGAACCATGGCCAGATGAGAGCACGTCCAATAGCACAGTGAGCCTAAGGAAGCTCTGATCATTAGCATTTCTTCAGGTACCACATGGTGCTGAAGAATAAGCAGGGAAGGCTGAAAAAGAATGTTCATCTCTGAATAGTTTTCACTAGCAAATTTTCTGTACAAGCTATTTCACAACCTCGTTGTATCTATGTGTTTTCCATATCTGACAGTGTGATCTGGTATGATCTGACTCCATTTAAAAAAAAAAAAAAAGCTAATTAATGTGACAGCAGTTCACTCCAATCTTGCCTGAAATCCCGAAAAAAAAAAAAAAAAAAGCCTCTGAAAGCTCAACCATCTCTATGCTCCAATTAGATTTGCTTCTAGTTCATTCGAAAGTTAGACAGACTAATGCATCTTACTTATCCTGTGGATGGAAAATACTGGGGTCCACCTTGCCCATCTTAGTTACAAGGATTATAAAAGTTTTCCATTCAAAATGTTCTGATCTTCTATAAAATAAGAAGTGAAGAACTTCAGCTTCATCAGCTAGTACACTGTCTGCACAATCCATAAAATTCTAGTCTCTGGATAAGGAAGCTAAAGCAGCCTAGTATTAAATAATAGTAATAGTAATAGTAATAATCTGAAGCTGTAGTATAAAACTTAAGTGTCTGGAAGAAGCCAGTGAAGCAGGACTTTAGCATGCAGGTATTTCTTATATCCTTCTTTTCAACAAAAGATACAAAGTCCTTATCCTGATTATTACATTAGGCTATTATGAGGAACTGATCAGTCTTCTGAAGTCTATATTCCTTATATTTCTATTCATCTTGGAGTAGCATATTTGTTAGCTTCTTTTCAGCGTTTTCTTTGAGAACATTCTTTATTATATTTGCTTCCAAAATGACTTTCCAGTGCTGGATGACGCTTTTCAGTAATATTTTTTTTCTATAGTTGCTTAAAAATAAATTAAAAAACAAAAACAAACAAACAAACAAAAAACCAAAACACAACCAAACTTCAGGATTACTGAAGTATGAAACAGAATCTGAAAAGTTGTTTCCACTAAAACAAAGAACTGGGGGGGGCACCACATCAATTTATCTTTTTGAGGTTTAAGCAAATATGTTTCTAATTCCAGTTTGAAATTATACTCTACATTTCAAGAGCTGAATTAAATTTGAAGAAAAAACCCAGGTTTTGAAAAGGGTTCAAGAGCTAAACTAAACCTTCCTGGGTGCCCCGTAGTAGAGGGTTTTGATTTGGGTATTTTTCCCATTTAATCTAAAATTCAGATCCTGAACAGACTTTTTTTTCCTTTTTTACATTTGGCTGCTAACCCGGAGACCCCAGGGTTAGTTTGGCTCCGGTGACTGGGAGCCTCTGTGGATGGAAAATACTGGGGTCCACCTTGCCCATCTTAGTTACAAGGATTATAAAAGTTTTCCATTCAAAATGTTCTGATCTTCTATAAAATATGAAGTGAAGAACTTCAGCTTCATCAGCTAATACACTGTCTGTGCAATCCCTAAAATTCTAGTCCCTGGATAAGGAAGCTAAAGCAGCCTAGTATTAAATAATAGTAATAGTAATAGTAATAGTAATAATCTGAAGCTGTAGTTTGGCTGCTAACCCGGAGACCCCAGGGTTAGTTTGGCTCCAGTGACTGGGAGCCTCTTCAGCTGTGAGCAGTGAGAATCAGCAAATACCTGGGAGTATTCCAGCCAGGAGGATTACAGCCGTGCCAGTGTTTCCCAGAACAGCTGCTGCGAGAAGCTTGCTTAATACCTGCTGCCTGTCAGAAGAATTACGCAGTAAATGAGGGCTTGCCACGGACCTGTGTCCAGGTTTCCTGAGCATGCCTGGAGAAGCCAGACTGCAGGCATTTTGCTTTCTTCAAGGATATCTACGTGCCCCTTAGCTGGGGTTAGCTGCGGCTGTGAAAGTAACTGATTGAGGGTTTAGAAGAGGCAAGGAGAAGAAAACCTGCTCGTGCCACCGGTGTTGCTGTAACCTGCTCCTGAACTTTCAAATTAAGTATCTTTGTTTATAAGGCTCAGTTATCTGGCATAGAACAGCTTCATTGCTCATGCCAAAAAACCCCCGTGTGGTTTGGAAAAAGCAGTCAGTCCCCTCAACTCCTCTCAGCAGCCCTTAAACACACTAATCCAAGAAATAAATATATAAATGCATTGTAAATACTTGTATTACCCAAAATTTGTTTTTAAAGGTCTGATTGCTGAATAGTAAGGCTTGAGGGTCTTTTTCATCAAACTGTTTTGGAGGGATAAAAGAAAAACAGGTTTTATGTGTAGAAAGCAAACACCAAGCAGGGGTGTTTCAAGAAAAGCTAAGTAGCTTGGTTTTAATAAAATCATTTTGTGTTTGTCTTCAACTTAGAAATCACAGCAGGTCAGTTTAAAAAGTCAGGCTACTTTCCTGATAGAAATAAAAGGCAGATTAAACTCCTGGTACAACCTTTGTGTCTTTGAGAGGAAGTAGAAGTGCAGTCTGAATTGAAGGCGTAATTATAAGGAGCTCTATTTTTGTGAGATGGCAACAAACAGTGAGTTCCTCCTGGCTGGGTGAGGAGGAAGCGTGCGGTCTGGTGATGGTTCAGGTTCTGCTCTTCTGGTGATTTGCCCGAGGTAATCTAATCTGTCTCCTGCCTCCCAGTTTACAGGAAGGTTTAATGCCGATTTCATGAAAATTGTAGCGAAGATAAACACATGCAGACTGTGATATGGAAGGCATCACATAATTACTGTAGATCCCCAGTTCTTATAGACTAATGAAGGAAGTGCAATGCATTTTATAGATGAGCTTTTTGAGCACCAATCTTGCAGTACTGTGCTGTAGTACCTCACACATTCTGGGGTTTATTTCTTCTCTTAGAGAGAGACTGCAAGTAATGCTATTAGCTTACCTCAACACAGCACTATATACCATGGTTTCTGCTGTCTCACTCAGCCAGAGCCCACTGAACAACCATGGGTGAGACTGCAGTAAGAGAGCCCACTTAAGGCAGAAGAGCACAGGTCCAATGAAAAGATCCCAAGGGATGATTTCTTGGGCCCTGCCAAACTGTTTTGGTCTTCTTTTTTGAGGAAGCCTTTTGTGGAACAACTCGGGTTTTGCAATAACGCACTGGGGTCCTTTAGGAGGAGAACCTCTCAAGCTGTCTGAATCACAGAAGCAAAATGCCATAATGCTTCCCACTAGCAAATGTCAGCTGGATGGATCAATTATTCACCTGGTCAAAGAAAGAGGTCTGGGCTTCTTTTTTAAGAGAGTTGATTTACCAAGAGCTTAAGCCATTCTCAACATCTCACCAGCCTGGAAAACCCATTAAAACACTGCACGGAAAAGCCCTGTACTTTTTGAAAGGCCTTTTCATGCAGTCTTACTGATCTTACAGTGCGGTGTGTCACACAGTAAATTTTGAATATTAACTGGGTGACTTCTTACCTGCCTTTCTGACATGGAGTCTCATCATGTTATCTCAAGTCATAAAATAGTTGAAGGATTTCTGAAAATTCAGCTTCAGGCTTTCTGTTTGTATGAGATCAGTTTCCATTAAAAGTATATAAAAAAAAGATAAAACATCAGCTTTCAGCCCGTGATGGAGCAAAGCTTGCATATTCAAACCATAGCAACTTAATAAATAAATAAACCATATCTGAAGACCATGCTTGGAAAACATTGTGTATTTTGAGTCTCTCATGTAAGACGACTGATTTTTCATGTGTTTGGGAATGGTAACAATTAATTTTGCCTATAGAATTCCTGTTAATATTACTCATTCCATGTTCCTTTGAAACTCCTGGAGGGTACCTTCTCATCCTTGGAATTTGTTCCTGTTCATTAAAAAATTTCTTCATTCTTTCTAAGCCTTGACCAAGCAAAGCCCACATGAAACGAAGACCGTATGAATAAAGCTTTACACAGATGAGATTGCAACATCAGTGAAATGAAATTCAAATCAAAAACAATTGGAGATACAGGAATATTTAGGCAAATTCAGCAAGTAGATGGCAGGGTGGTTCATCTTCATTCCTCATACAGGTGCCTCTGACATTTTTTCTTTATTTATTCTAGCAGGGTCTTTCAAATGGTTCCTTAAATTCACATTCAAAAACTAGAATGGTTGTTTAATCTTGGCTTCTACTTAAAAAGTATGTCCCAGAGTAAAATCAGCCAGAAAGACTTCACTTGTGACTTCAGAGTAGCAAAACTGGGTGGTGGCTGCTAATCAACCTGAAATCAGTTGTCATGGATATCTTAACACGAAGAACGAGAAACCATTGCATGCAAGCACTTAGGTAATCAAACCTTTTCTAGGGGTGGAGCAACCAGCTCATTTGGTAGTGGAATCTGCACACAGATTATATAAATCCTGGTAACACTGCCTACATTTAGAGGTAAAGCTCCTGCCTGTTTCACTTCAAGGATGAACAGAGAAATCTAAGCCAAAGGCTGGTCTTGGAATGAGCATCATTTGCTAGCACATGTGGTTTCCAGGCACCACACTGCCTCGTTTCTCTTCATTTAGTACTTCTGACTGAATTGTTTGTTAAATCAATCCTTCTCCTCATGACTGATATTTTTTTCTTCAAAATACAGTCTCTAATTCAATTTGTGGATAGTAAAAAAAGATTTCTAAGACTAGTAGACTTTGCAGACACATAAAGATTCCACATTTTCTAAAATGAGGAGTTACATTTCTTTAGTATGATACTTGAGCTAGGTAGTCATATGATCCAGAAACAGTTTTATTAAGAAAAGAAATAAAATCTACATCTGTATGTGACAACTATAGACAGATGCAAATTCATATCTGTCAGATATATTGTTATAAAAAATAATGTTAAATCCTAAAGCCTGGACTTGTTTAGGTTATGCTCGTGCTGCATTTGAATGATTAATTTTTGACTTATAAAGTGTCCTATTAAGCTTCTCAGATTTGCAGAATAATGGCATTTTGGAGTGGGTATCTGATCCAGGCTTGTTCATTTAACTTTCCACACATTTTTATTGTTATACAGCAATGCATAGTGAAAGGCATACATCAGTTCTCTTGCCATATGAAGTTCCAAAACTGGAGTGTGGTCTGCATTTTAAACATTTATTGGCTTTACGGGGACTTTACCGTGCTTAAAACTCAGTGTACTGAGCAACAAGTGAAGAGCTGGAGTTTAAATCAGGTATACTGCAGGAACTGATCAAGGATGTCATAGAAGAGGGGAGAATAAGGGTTAAACATTAGTTTCAACATTTGGATTGAAAAGACTTTAAGAAAGTGAGGGTTTTTTTAAAAAAGCAAGTACTTTCAGTCTGAGCAGGTCCTTTTTCAGCTGCAAAGATTTATATGGTTTTAAAGTGATTTTCTAATATTAAATATTGTCTTACTTAGCATGACGAGGTAAATAAAAGCTGTCAGATGTGCTCAGGAAGAACTTAATCCAGCTGGACTGAACAAGATATAAACACAATTAATATCTATTTTTACCAGGAAATATACTGTATTTTACAGGGTCTTTTTTTCAGAAATTATTTAAATAAGACATGCAGACCAGTATGTAGTCTAGGAGACCGGATTTCTTTTAGCTGTTAGGAATTCTCTGGGCAATGCATTTTGCATTTTGTAGGCTCAGCTGTTAAAACTAACTGCAGATTTTTGGTGCCACTTCTTAGATATCCGTATTGGTAATTGATTTTCCATGTCAGTGTTCAGAACTCCTTCAAATTACTGCTCCATTAAAATCACACAAACTGGAATCAAAACCTACTTTTTTGGGGGGATTTTGATCTTATGATTACCAGCTCTCTGCACCAAGACAGCTCCTCTAAAGATAGCAAGGATGCTGCTGGCCTTCCTTTTACACTGTTTTGCAAAGAACCCAAGAACTGGTATGATTTCCAGCTCTATGGAAAAGCCAAAAGGTTCATGAATAGAAGAATACTGCCTACCCTGTCTCTGTGGCCTCTGGAATGCATAGTTTTTTCTGTCTGGCCTTGTTCTGTTGTGGGAACAAGGTTTAAGTACAGTGAAGGTCTTGAGAAGGTTAATGCTGAGAAAGAACAAACAAGGAAAGATGGTCTCTACTCTGAAGCTTTTAGTATCTTCTGCTTCTTTCAAAGGTCTAGGTGAGACCTTACCTTTGCAAAGCTGAAAGGCTATAAAAGGGCAAAGGTCACTTTATATTTGTACTGTTTCTTTCTGTGTGTTTTTTTCATCGTGTGCATCAAGCCATAGTCACTGGATGAGAGTAAGGAAAGGCTAGATGGATGTTTTTACCAATCTGCAATGGTAACCTTCACATCCTGATGTCTCAGGTTCAGTACACTGCGTTGTCAGATATCTGTGGAGAAGGAGGGTCATTTTTGCCAGTCAGCAGTGAATGCTTTTTTTTTGCTTTTTTTTTTTTTTTGTTAAATACTTTTTTTGACAGTGTGTCATATGTTCAGCAGACATCAACAACATAGCTCCAGAAACAAATGAAATGATATAATTACAGAAATTTATATCAGCCCAAGACTCAGGCATATTTCTTTCTCCAGGATTTTTCCAGGAGGTGTCTATTCATGTGGCCACAAAACTAAGAGCCAGGGACTTGTAAGTACTACTTTTCACTCTTTTCCTCTGTAGCTTTGGATATTTTGAAGGAAGCAAGCCTCTAAATTCAGCAGCAAGTTTCAGATGTTATTACTCAGGCATAGAATATCAAAACGTGGGTTGTAATTCCCATGCTTTTTAGTTGAGCAAGCATACAAAGGAAAACTATGTTATACAAAACATTATACCTTCCAGCCTCAATATAATATTCATAAACTACAGATTACAACTATACGTGAGAAAAAATGCATATCCACACATCGTATATTGTATTCTATACACTTTCCATTTTGTCTGCCACTTGAGATAGGGTTTCAAAGTCATGCAAAACCCTTCATTCACAGGGCTTATGGAAGCATTGATGGATGAAGCTCTTATGCACTATGTGTATGGGAAAAGGCACTTTATGTAATCCTTATAAATCCTGTAGTGATGTGAGTGCTGTTTCAGCTGAGACAGTCCAGGGAAAAACGAAAGATCAGATTCCAACTGCATGTGTTAATTAGATAATATTGCTTTTTGTACTATTGTTATCTCATGGGACTTTTATAAGAATAGACAAATGTGTAGTCAATTGGGATATTAACTGATCGTCTCTGGAGGCCTAAGTTAAAGTCCTACCAAGTCTCGCATATGTTTAGTTATCCCTCTTAATTGTCCATTAGACAAAACCATGGCTTAATGTGGTAAAACTGGTTCTTTTTCTTCAAGGAGAGGCCAGGGGCTGTACTGACAGAGATACTGTAGTCCAGGCCTGAGATGTGCTAGACAGTTTAGAAGGAGAAATCCAGCAGAGCTTCTTCTCATACCATGCCCTGCTTAAGCAAATGCATCTCCATGGGGTAGTGAGGAGGAAAGCTGGAAGAGCACCAGGAGCTATTTACACAACTGGAACCATTCCATCCTCAGTCAAGTGAAGCAAATAGCTATAAAAGCGTTCTCTATTTCAGCCATCCAAGAACAACACAACAAAGTGGACATCATGAGAAGTCAGTTGCCATGGGCACACAAGTGTCTAACTGGGAGAACACCCACGTACACTGAACTTTGGTTCAGCATATCCTAATTCCACTTCTTTTTAGTGCAAGGGTTGCTGTCACCCAGCTTTAAAAGAAGCCTAAGAGCTTCAGGGGAAACCTGTGGAGCCACTGGCTAGATCCATCTTTGAGATGAGACAGGAAAGAAGCAAATACAACATTGAGCTTAGACAGAGGTGGGATATCTTGTTTTCTCACCCGAGGCCCCACAGACACTGGTTCCACTTGACTAGCTCTTCAGGTCTGTGCATCTAAGCACAAGCTGCCCACTGTTCAGTCCTCAGGGACTCTAAATATAAATTCTGATAGGGATGGATAATTGTTGCAGTTAATTCTAGTACCAGCACTAAAAACTTGGGTGAAAAAGTCTTTGGAGGTACTCTGAGTTTTTAAAGTCTTACTCAGCCATGGCTGCTCAGTTTTGAACGTGGGTAACAGGTTTCTTCCCTACATGACTAACTATAAAACCCAAGGGCAAATGGGCAGAATTTGACTAAACTAAGCTGGACAGTAAAATCCTGCTTTTACACATTTTTTAAAGATGGACCAAATGGAAGAGGTAATTTTCTTTGTGGATGCTTCTGCATGTTCTTTTTATTTTGGAAACAACTTATTCAGTTGCGGGTGGGGTTTTTTTTTCATTTGAATGAGGCATGCACATAAATTCCTATAACGACACAGCCATTCAGTGCCAAATGCAATAAAACCTCATGACAACAACAAAAAAATATGATTATTCATAAGTTATAATTCAGCTCTGCTGCCGCCCTCCCTTCCAAGCAAGCTTCCTTCTATCTCTACAGTGCCTCCAGCCTTCCCTTCCACCCCTCATAAAAGAAGGGGCTGGAAAAGAGATTCTTAAGCCATAGCCAGTGCCTTTCCCCAGGCTTTTTTTTGGACTTGCAGCTTTCTGACAAACACAACCCCTTGCCAAACGCCAAAGCAGAGGTTTCATCTGTGAGTCCAGTGATCTAACCTGGGACACCCTCACCTGAAGAATGTCCTCCACAATAAACTTGCACAACAATTTTATGACCCAGCCAAGGCAGATCAAGACTGTTACTTTGTGGAAAACAGGATCTGATCTACAACTACATTACTTTAAGATGTGATCTCCAAAATAAGCAGTTCAAGTGTTTAATCTAGGAACACCTAGTTATTGTAGGTCGTTTTCCTAGTTCAGCTGGGCTTAAGCTTCTCTTTAGGAGAGCTCTACATACACATTGAGTTTTGGATTTAGGAAACATTATATCATAGGAGTTTTATTTCTTCAAATAAAGTATATCACAGAAGAAAGCAGTGCAGAACACAGTCTTACTGTGATATCACCAGGCAGTAAAAAATAATAGCCTCTACCCAAAGGGTACTTTGTCACTCTCTGATTGGTCTTCTTCATATTTCTCCCTTCTTGCATTCCCATAAAATCCTAATGTGGCTCCCATCAGGAATTATTGCCTCATGTATCAGGAAGCCCATACATCAAATACATAGCTGCAATATGAATCAGAAGATGCAGAGAGTTTTCAGAATAAATAAATGGCAAAATACTGATGTAAAATACTGATCTGAGACAACTGAGAAACTTGGATTATCTTAGGCTAGATTAAATCTAAGAACAGGATTTAAAGTGAAAGCTGGGGATTTTTTAATTTATTTTTTTCTTCTTTTTTGAGAAATGGTAGCTTTCTCGAGTTCTGTGTCCAGGTAATTTTATGAGGCTGGAAGGAAAAGAGCTAGTTTCTTTAATCTGCCTTAAAGAGAAACAAAAACAATGTCTCCCTTTTTACTCAGTATTCCAGAATTTTGAAAACACAGGATGAAATTTTGTTTCCGTCAACAAAAAGTAATGCAAGTCTTTCTCCTCCCACAGCAACCGGGGTAGGCTTTCAAGTGAATATAAAATGTCAGAAATTGTGGAGGTGTCCTCCAGTTTCTCCTTTGAGAACTTGAAGTTAAACATACATTCTCCCATATAAAAATAGTTGCACTAGTTATCCCACCCACTTTTTCTGAGACACTCACGGGGAAGCGATAACTATGCTCTACTCTTTTGAATGTTTATTTACAGAAACTGGAAGAGCTCAGCCATGATGGTGCCATGAAGCTGCATTTGTGACATTCTTCTAGGGAGGCTGAAATAGGTTCAAATGGTCTCAGGCAGAGTGATGCATTGAACCTGAACCTGACCCTGAACCCAAAACACCCTTGAATCATGCCCAAGGGTTTGATAGCCTGTACTGAAAGGTTATTGGATCAGAAGGAGGGTCAAGCTGGTTTTCAGTGGTAGCTTTTTTCAGAAGAACTCTATCTCTTTTTTTTTTTTTTTTTTTTTTTTTTAGGTTGGGTTGTTAGACAAAAGAACAGGTTTTCAGGTTTTTTGCCTTTCCAGATCTGAACTGATTTTCCTCCTGTACCTAGCTACATACCATCTTCTTCTCTCACTCTCCTTTTGATTCAGTTGTGGAAATAAACTAAACAAATTACAGCTCCATTATTTTCACAGCCCCCTCACAACCCATGCCAGCTGTCTAATCATTCTCAAGTCTTTTGAGGGCCTCACAGCTGAAGGACTGCAGCAAAAGTGAGAGGAACGTGAGGGCAAAGACTAGTTGTGTCCATCAATGCACGAGTGGCGCAGAGCATCGCCTCAGGCTATGTCACTGGGGACTGGAAGTGATGGGCAACAGAAACCCAACCTGAACAGGGATAAAGCTGATGCTCTGACAGCAGGAAAGAGATAACGGACACGGGATGACCTGTCTGTGCTCAGCCTTGGTAAGATGAAAGGAGGCTCCTCCACGGATGTCAAAGACCTGACTCCCAGTAGTCAAGTCAGCCTCAAGATAGGGGGTATAGTTTTCTTGTCAGTCACATGTAAAACAGAACTTCAGAGAAGCAGCATAGTACCTCTGAAGAGGCTGCACTGTTCAAGAATAATATGTGATATGTTTTACTGGTTTGGATGCTTTGGGGTACTTCTGTAATTTAATTCCTCTCCTGTTTTTATGTAACATTTACTGGCTGTTTTCCCTTTCCCAACACCAGAACGATTCATATGAGCAAGTCAGCCAATTTTTCTCTATTAAAAAAGAATCAGGATTGTAGGAACCATAAAATTATGTAAAATATTCAGCAAAAATGTCTCTCAGTGATCGGTTAAAAATTGCCACTCATTAAGAAAAACCCTTCATATGCCACCTAGTACTGTGCCTTCAAGAGATGCAGAAGTGCTAAATTAGACTGTCTTGTGATATTAACATAATGTTCACATTAGGCCTTTCTGCTGCGGTAATTCCCACGAGCTGGCCTTTAAATTGTCTCAGCTACTGTAGCAGAACAGAGTAGTGCAGAAACAATGAAGGATTTTCACATACTATGGTTCCAATGACTGTGGCAGTGGTCTCGTTACAGTAAACACAGCAAGGGTTACAGCCGCGGTCTGAACAAATTTCCAAGTTAATACCATTGCAACTACTATCTCTGTCAGAGAAGACTGAATGGCTATTAATTTCATTTTATTTACTTTATTATTTTATTTTATTTGGAAGTTACTGGGAAGACTGTGACAAGCCCTATCCCATTGTTACACTGTCATTAAGTCACATTAATTCCCTGGGGAATTTTTAAGGCTTTGCTGATTCTGCATGCCCAACTGTGTGAACAGAGCTTAAGAACTTGGGTTTCATGTGGAAAAAAAAAAAAAAAAAAACCACCACGCTTTTCTCCCATAGCTTTGTAGTAATTGACTTCGGGAAAAAGAGGACTTCAGCTCTGCAAATTTTGTCATTTAAGAAAGCCGTAATATATATATTGAGTAAAATTATCTGCTCCTCCTAGCTGCAGTCTTGGCATGTTGTTAAAATACCACAGCCTGAGTAACCATGCTGGTCATGAATTGAAGCTATGTTGAATCTGCAAGCTATGTTAATATCTTAATTGTTATTACATTTTTAATGGCTAAAAAGTCAATATTCACATTGTATATATTCAAGACCTAATGAAACATGCTGCACTTAGCCCGCTTCATTGCAAAAGTCTCAAGACAGAGTAAAAAAAAAAAAAAAAAAAAAATTAAAATATTCAGTGTACTATTTTTTTTCTTGGGAAAAAGTATCTCTAGGGGAGGCCATATTGTATTGTCTTAAGGCCCAGCTTTAATGAGTGGAAGTTCAGGATGTTTGGGGCCCACTGGGACTGTGTTTGTTTGTGATCTTACCCAGGCTGGCTGGTTTGGAGCAGCAGGAGATGGTGGCTGCAGAAAGATCTGGCATTCATGTTAAAGTTCACTTCTTCACCAGAAGGACTTGGGGAAAAAAAAGAAAGAAAAAGGGAAATAAAGGAAACTTACTTCAGGTTCATGTTAAAAAGAAAAAAGCAGACAGGATAAACCTTATGAGTCCACGTATACTTTTTTGGGTCACAAGCTTCTAATTTGTTTTCCATGTAGAATACTTATGGTGGGACAGTTTTGATCTCTTTGCAGAAGAACAATGCAATATTAATATCAGAAAGAAAGTGACTTTGTTGGAGATAAATTTATTTTTCATTTTCTTATTGCAGGGGTCTGACCATTCTCCTTAATGGCTTTGTCATTCAAGTTATTACTCTGCAAAGACCACTGGTCCAAATTCAAGTGACGTATTTGACTCACTTTTTTTTACACTTTTTTGCTGGTTTTCTTCCTTTCATGGATTTTTTTTTCGCAAGTACACCAAGTACAACTTGCTTATTCATATTTTCAAACTCTCATGAGTATATTTCTAAAGTTTCTCATATCCCAAAGGAGATCTCAGTCTCCACCATAAGGCTGTTATAAGGTAACCAATTCACCAGTAGTCAACTTTGCAAATTACCTTTCTGGCATTGTTTTAAGTTTTTCCCAACACATGGCACAAAAATCAACATAATAGAGAGTATTGAACATTTTATGGGGTGTGTGTGAATGAGTGTCTGGGAAAGGTCAGGCTTCCATAAGGCAGATCAGCCACCAGTGGAGCAGGAGAAATGTGCTCTGCTCCATTCTTATCCCACCTCATCACTCTTTTTTTTTTTTTTTTTTTTTTTTTTTTTTTTTTGTATAAGAGCTGAATTAACTTTTTGAGTGTCTGGTCTCCAACAGAAAAAGTGAAAGCCACCACTATGGGCAGTGGATAGTAATAATATGGCCAATGGTTTTTTCTCTATAATTTTTCAAAGTAATGTATATTTCTACCAAAAAAGCAAAACCTAACATTCCTGCCCTGTTACCTATTCTCAGTATTTAAACCAGGCTTCATTGTTTCTTCCATCTTGACCATCATGTTCTTGAAAAGCTCCTTTTTAATACTGTCAAGGCTATGCCAATATAGACAACTTTTCTCCAGGTAGTGCACTGCAATTTTTTCTTCCTGTGGGCTGATGCTCCACTGCCTTCCTCTGTTGCCACTTTTCTCGTGCTTCAGCTGCAGCCTCTCTGGCTGCGCCTGTGTTACGAACAATGGACAAAGACCATTCTGTGCTCCTGACCTCCGATGACATGGTATGTCCTGCCTTCACACACTTCATCTAGCTTCTCTGTGAACAAAACCAGGATGAAAATGCCCAAACTACCCATGGGAAACAGACAGTGTCTCCTGAATTGTGCCCAGGTATTGTCTGGACAACACTAAATGGCACAAGGCAAAACACTGGCAGGGAGCATGGCAACTGTTAAATAACATAGATATTCGTGTGCTTATGCTCTGACTTGCTCCCTGGCCGTGGCTTTTCAGACTAATATAGGCATAATCTCTGGGACTGGGACCAGCTTTTGTTTTTGTTGGTGAAACAGTGTTAGCCCAACAGGTTCTTTATCACTGATGAAAGCCCTCTGGAATGATGGAAATAGTATCCTGTTACTATATTGCACTTCTGATTTTTCTGGGAAACTTAGCTTGTGAAACTAGAGTAAGATGAAATGGAGATTGTGGTCATTTAAAAAAATTATTTTATTTTTCTTTCTGTAACCCAAAAGAAGGACTTGGAGTATTCTGAGTGAAACTACTAAAAATGTCCATAATACCATCTGTTCTACTGGAAAACAGAGAATCATTTTTCTTTCTGAGCACCATCGAAAGTGTGGCTGTCCACACAGCCCCTGTCAAGAAATAATATGGATGATCTAAGAGAAAGAAAAGCAAATCAGGAAACTGCCTGCAGAGATAAGAGGGAGGAGGATTTAAAAGGATAGTGTTTCCATAAATCAAGGCAACCGGTGACAGCTTTAAAGTAAGGGTCAAAAACATTGCGAGAGGTGTCACTTGGATAAGAAGTTAATCCAAGTTTCCATCTCTCTGCCTTTAGTGCTTGTTCAAGTGGAAGTTAAAGATCCCATGGCATTATTTCAGGATCATGAGAGATTGATATCCTGCCCAAATTCTCTCTTTCAGGATCATCAGAGACTTCTGCACCGGTATCAATACACACAGATTTATGCGATTGCTATAAACAAAGGAACACATTTGTCTTCATACCTTTGCTACAACTTGTTTGCGTAGCAGCAGAGAATGTTAAATTGGCAGAAGAATGCTGGGTAGTGTACCAGTTGCAAAACATGTCAGGCTGGGTTTGCAATGAGAAAAGAGAAAAAAAAAAAAAAGAGAAAAAAAAAAGAAAAACAACCCATAATAGAACTCTCTATCACAGAGGATTCCAATCAACCATGAAAACTGAGCATCATATCATCCCAATACCTACTGACCCAAATAACAGGTTTCGCATACATTTCTAGAAAAGTCCCTGAGATGAACTGTGCCTGGAATTATGTCGCCACATACTAATAGAAATCATTTCCACCTCTAAAAGAAAATGACATTTACACCATTCTCTTAGGAGTCTGAAACTGAAAAGCTGAAATGCCAATGTTATAGATTTTGCATTAGAGATTATTACATTACATTATATTATAGATTTTGCATTACCTTACACAAAATAACCTTTACTCACAGGGACATTAATGTAGGATTATTCTCTTTCAAATAAATTCAGTTGGTAGGTTTTGAAAAGGAAAGTATATGAGGTAACTGGCCTGAGGAGAGAAATAGTGCTTGTGTTTCACTGAAGCAGAAGTCAAAACACCTGTGCTACACACACAACAGATCACCAACAGCACAGATAGGAACTTTGATGTAAAAATGTAAAAGAAAAAAACCTCTTTAAGCTCATCTATAGAAAGCAAACCTCTAGTTTAGCTATGACCCAATCCTGATTCATCCTGCCTTAATTTTCCTGCAAATCAGTTGAGTTGCTAGAGAGCTTTCATGAGTACGAAATCTATCAAGTAAGCTAATTTGGAAGTAGGTAAAACTGATTCCATAATACTTTGTTTAAAAAAAAGAAAAAGAAAAAGAAAAAAGAAAAGGGGATTCTGTGTTAATATTATTTACATAAATAATTTTAGCAGATATATACAAACCAGATAGTGAAGCATGGTTCTCAGGAATGGGAAACCAAAGGCAGTACTAATAGGATTTCATTTCTATAATGTTGCCATGAGTCCTACCCTTCTATTTTCATTATCCAAATGGAAAAGGGGGGAAAAAAGGTCAGGGAAGTGACATTTTTCAGTATTAATAGCAAAAAGGAAATTAACTTGAAGGCACTTTAACAGCTGGAAAAATTGAAAATTCTGAGTCTGATTTTCCACTGACACCAGTTTTACACCAGTAGAACTAACTCCATGGGATCAGGCTGTTGGACAGGTCTCAGGGCATGCTTCCCAGAATGATGATGAAGTGGAAAGGAGTTTCTTTAGGTGGCTGAGTTCCTGTTTAAATGACTCTTTGAATGCTAAAGGGATTTTGCTCTAATTGTACTGTAGATAATCTGCAATCTTGCATAAAAACCTTTACTATTCAAATCTACATATAATAAATCTTTTTGGAAGATGCCTTTGGCCTCGATTAATTCTGACATATCCCAAAGGAGTGAAAGCAGTTCTTTCTAAAGGGAATAATATTGCAGGTGTAAGGAGGAATCTAAGTGGCTGCTCTAAGGGAACACACAAGCTGGAGAGGTTAGAATGGGGGAAAAATCATGTATGCCAATTCATATAATCCCTAGGGTGGCAACAAGAAGATTTGCATCTGTGTGAGATGATTTCAGTTTTAAAATGAAACACATGTGCTAGGGAGTCTGAAGCAAACTGACAATATCGTTTGAATAGACTGGAAATTATGAGCAGCAGAAATGGCATGACCCTACAGAACACTAGTGTATAATCTATTTATCGAGATAACAATCAAGGAAGAATCAATAACATAAAAACAGCAGGGTTTCTTCCTAGGTAGCAAGTAAATAAAGGGCGGGGAAAGGCTTCCTGATTGATGCTTCAGTGATTCCCCAGATTATGGTAAGCATTTTTGCTTTGATAGCTAGTTTCTGGAGGACACTGAGAGGTTGCTTTTCTGACAAGGTCTCGAGGTAGCAGAAAGGCTTATACATTTGAAAAGTGTTCAGCTGCAGTCGTGACAACAAAATGCAGATTCAGTACTCCAACAAACTCATCTATGATTTCTTACAGTGATGAAGCTGTCAGGATTAATTCAGCAAGGTAGCAGAAAACAGGGTCATTACTGAGGCACTGGATGTCTGGAGTCATGTGAAAGGTAAATTAAATGTATAATGACATTTCAAAATATGCAAAACCAAACCCTTACCACTAATAATATTTCTGCATTGTAATGGAAGATTATTAGTTTAGCGGGGGAATCTTTACATTTCATGCAGATTCTAACAGTTTGCTTTTACACGAATATGGTCAACAGTCTTTAAAATGGTCATGGGCAGCACATCTGGAGACAGCAGGCATCACAGCTGTCTGGGAATTTGTTTAAGCTCTTATATTTGCAATGGGTACCAGAGCAGCTATTGCTGCTCACTGATGAATCATTTACATTTACATCAGTGTAAATAAATCACCTCTAATTTCTTAAGTGTTATTCTGTGTTATCCAGGAATAGAGGGAAGCAAGAGTGTCAAAATGCCAGTGAGAGTCAAGAAAGAAAATATCACCTGTCCTTTCTAAAGAAATAAATTACTTTCTATAGAAATATCTATTAAGGAGTGATTCTTCAGGTAAATTACATTTATTTTAAAACCTTCATTGAATGTTGATGAGCTGGAAAAGACTTAATGTTACATGTGTTTGAATAAATGAAAATATATAATGATCTCCCCCAAAAAAATAATTTTATTTGGGATAGAGCCAGAAAATGACTTGCTGATCTGAGAAAAAATACTTCATTTTGAAATGGGAGAAAGAGCTCTTTTGAGCAGTGAGCAGAGAAATCCATCATTCACAGTTAGCTGCAGATCTCAGAGCAATTTAAGCAAGAACCGTAGTTCCCGTATTGCAGGTAAGGCAGCAAATTGACTTCATTGCAACTGCTCTGCGAGTCCAGGATCAGCGTGGGACCAGAGCTGGGACATGTTTGGTCTCCCCAAGGAGCATGAGGCCAAGCTGGCTTAACGAAGCTACTTTCAGTACATGGTGCTGCCTGTTTTTGATGGCAGAGAGCTCTGTGGGTTGTCATCCACCCGTGATGAGACCACTCACCGTTCAGAGAACACCCCATTGCACAGTGCAGATAACAGCGTAGACTTCAGTTTCACATTTGGGACTTCGGCTTCAAATCACAGCCCGCTGCTCTGTCAGTCTTCCCACACTGCTACTTTTGTGGTGGTTTGGGCAACCCGGGGTTCTTGGTCATGAAGCAGTTACCTCTTCAGCTTTACACTTCAGTTTCTGCTTCCAAGCCTCTGTGTGCTTCTGTCTCACATTTGGTGGGTGCAGATCACTCCTGCTGTGTAGGAGGACACAGGAAGGTGTCCCTCATGGGGCTGCTTGCATTTTTGGAAGCTGTGCAGGCTTTGTGATGAGGGAAGGTCGCAGTTTGCCTCCCTCTTCATCAGGTGGGCTGGGAACAAATGGCAGGCACCTTTCATCTCCAATAGCCAGCACTAAGCAGAAAGTAATCAATGCCTGTATGAGTGCTGGTATCATGCTTTCAGGGAAAATGTGGACCAGAGTTTGATTCCTGCTCTGCCCTGGAAGCAGGGATGCACTGTAAGCACTGCAGCTTGCTCAGATTCACGTTAGCTTTGCAGTTGAACTCAGTTCAAACTGCTTTTTTTGCTTTTTTGCTTTTTATTTTAATTAACATCTTTTGTAAAACTCTTTTCTATTCCTCCAGTTCCTATTTTCCAGGACAATTTAAGTATGCTGGCTGCATTACTGAAGCCAGGCTTTCATCGGCTGACTTTTATGTCCCTGGGGTGATGGCTGGGTTACTCTTCTAGAGCTTGTGCTGCTATACTGTGGGGGCTGGAAAGTGCCAGAACAAATGCAGGAAGATGTGCCAGATCTTGGTACATGCTGAAGAAACCCGAAGCAAGGACAACATTTGGCAGAAATAGAAACATTGTTAATACGGCAAGCCACTAAAATCTATGTTTAACTGTAAAAGCACCATGTCCCCACACTTGCAAGAGAATTTTAAAATGAGAAGGGAAACAAAAAGGCAAATTAAAGTGTCACACAGGGTAGGAGCAAAGTATGTGCTTAAAGATTTAACTCCTTAGAGCAGAACTTCTCCTCTTAAGCCAGTTTTGTTTTACAAGTGGGGCAAAGATTATTCCTGGATGTATGTGTGTTTATTATAATATGTATGAAATGACCATATTTCAGTTAAATCCCCAGACACTCACTAGACAACACTTGTGTTGAAGAATGAAAAAAAAAAAAAGTGGAGGTAGAAAAGACCTATTAATGTTACTTTTGCTGGTTGCCAGCACATAATTCTGTCCTACAGACCATTATCTACTATTTTGGGTGGGATAGTTGAGTCACAGACAGGTCTAATGAAGATGTTCCCTTCTTTTTCTGTGAATAGAGGAATTTTCTTATCCACCCTAACTACTGCCCCAGATTCGTGTGTATTGGTCTATAAGTCTAATATGTAACTTCCTACCACACACCACTGAAAAGGAAGTTTCCTACTCAGAAATTGCTGCAATCACATAGCAATGCAAAATAGTCAGCAAGATATGACAGATACAAAGGGCATACTGGCTTGTTCTAATCTTCCCCCATTTCACAAGAGTATTTTTTGGGTTTGTTGTTTTGTTTTGCTTTATTCTTCCCAGGTTCAGTAAGTCAGTTGTTGATTTTAAGGTATGCAGAACATATGGCAACTGGAGATGTGAATGTGTCATTCCAAACAGAACTGTGAACCCTAGTTTTCCATCCCAGATCCACAACACTATGAACACAGCTCCTGAGAATACAGCCATGATCTTGGTTGGACATTTAATCACATACTTATCCAGGATGAATCAGTCTTGTTCGCTGAAGGTTGGTGAATTTACAGCAACTGAGGATGGAGACCCTCGTTTTAGTCATTGGCAGTACAATGATTATTTTCCACTGAAATGCAGTGGGCAGTTGTGAAATGTTTGCCAGGTAGACTTGAAAAGAGTATATAAAGTGCTATATATGTAATCCTTCAGCCAGGCAGTTATATAGGCCAGGTTAAGTTTTTAGGGATCATTAATAAAAACCAATTACAAATACATAGTGCATACAAACTATCTGGTTCATAACTATGAACTAAACTTCAGTCCTGCAATCAAGGAGACAAATAAACCATTTTATTAAGGAGGACTTAGAAATGAACAACAATTAAATAAATAGGATAATGTACGATAAGAAGTTGTTCTTTGCCCAAAGTTGTTCTCCTTTAATGAGTAGTTCTCCAAGGTTTCTCCTTTAATTTCTTGGGTAGACCACTGCTTGGGCAACTGCAGCTTCCCAGACACTCAATATTAATGCTCCATTCACAATCTGCAATTTCCAGGGCTTTGATAACTGTCCTGGACTGTAGTAAGGACACATCTAAGTTTCAGCTGACCCAGAAATGTGAGCTGCCATTCACTGTACTGAGCTGCTTTTGCTCCACTAATCATCTTTATTTTCCAGTGATTTCTACATTTTACTGAGAGTACATGTAGGATGAAGGACCACACACAGTTCTTCCTGCTAGAAGGAGACTTAACAGTCTCTTCAATGTTTCCTTATGGTTTGTGACTATTGCACCTCTAAGCCACAAAATGTTGCCCTAAATTAAGGTAACACCTCAGCCCAGGCATGCCTAAACATAATTAGTTTGTTCAGACTTTCACAGATTATTATTACAGCTATAATTTCTTCCAGGTTACAACAAGCTTTACTTAAGCAGAAACGTTCCCAAACATTTTAGAGCAGAAAAATGCAAACTGAACGTGATTCCAACTCTCTCCTTAGATCCTTTAATTTAGCTCCCGTCTTCACCCTTAGATTCCAACAGAGTTCATCCATGCTTAGGGTTCCTTTAGTCTGAATGTGTTCTGTTGCTAGTTGTTTTTTGGTTTGGTTTTACTTTTCAGGTTTCAAACACCAGAGGTACCTGCCTGGATCCATTAAGCACTATGGCAAGGTAGACAGAAAGAGACACACAGTAAATTTAAATCACATCAAAGATTCCCAGAAAACCCAATGTCAGACAGAAGATAAACATACCCTGCCAATAATTCCCAAATATGAGCTTTTAGTTCCTAAATATAACAAACTGAGGAGCGAGACAAACTCTTGGCTAAATTCTACCTTTTTTTCCAAGGATTCAGTGGCCTTGAGTGAAAGCTGAGCTTTTAGGGAATGGGGTGAAAAAAGGAGAGAATCTTGATCCTTATAAGCACCCAATGCAGCTGTAAAAATCAGACACCAAGGATAAACCTTGTTTTGTTACAAGAACAAGATTGTTCATTGGCTTCCCGGAGTTGCCCTGGTACCAAAAAAAAAATCTAACTCAGCCTTGATGTGAACAGTTGTCTCCCAAATACAGCCTTTGCTTTCCAAAAGCTGCATTGTGTACTTTCATATAATGTTAGCATTTCTCTTCAATTGGATAAATACACATGAATGGAAAAGGTTTCATGCAAATGAAACTAAGAACACATGTTGTATTAATGCATAAATTGTGCTGGCCCATTTTGTTGCCAAAGGGGTCTCTCCACACCTGCTATTACTTCCATCAAACTAAGACCAGCCTCCCACCAGGTGGCCTGGATGGAATTCCATTTGGAACTGCTGTCTAACCAAGCCATTAGGCAGCAAAATGCAACACTTTTGGACGAAGCTCACTCAGGAATGTTTTTGTCTGTGAAGCATAAAGCCAAAAACAAGATTCAGCTGGTCTCCAGGGTATTAGCATGGAGTGCTACCAGCTACTGTTGTCCATTGCTAGCTTACATCAATATACTAGTCACTTTTAGCTCTGCTTTCCTGAATCTGTGTATTTGAATGTGGTTAGGTGAAAAGACTGTACCTCTGCAGGGCTATTTAGTACTGTCAAAAGTCCGGCATAAATAAAAATTAATGACACTGCAGATTCATATTGTCTAAAATGTGTCTAAATGTAGGAATATACATGCAGAATTTTAAACATTCAGTAGGTGTCAAAGATCTCACAATAATCAACAGAGATTTCAATAATATGGTTGACAGCACCTGGAAAAGCTATTCATCTCCTTTCAGAGTAGACATCTATAGCACTATTCATTTACCTGATATACTCAACTAGTGCCATTCAGTACATGTTGGCATATCAGACAATGCAGAACAATAGGGAGATGTATGCTCATACAGAGTGACACCTGGAGCCCAGGTGAGATACTGTAAAGCATTTCAAATGGCAGTAGACCCCTGTTCAGGCAACCTGGCATTTGACCACCTGTGATCTCTAGCCTCTACTGGACTCAATTAATTCATCTAAATTTAGGTGTCTGACATCTGTTGAACTGCCCCAAGACTGGAAGATACATCGAAGTAGTTGCAGGACAGCCATGTCCTTCTCAATTGGCAGAGGGAGGCCAGGCAGCTGCCGTAAGGCATCTCAAATGCCACCAAACATTTATACGTGACTAAATCATGTCCTAGGTCTCCACTGACTGCCACAAGAAATCAAACAATGTCTCTTACTCACCTGGAGAGTCTTAAATCATAGGCACTTAAATTTAGGTGTCCAAATTCAGACCTGAGTCCTACAAATGACTAACTGCTTGTTGAAACATTGTTTGATTCATCACAACTTTTAAATTCAAAGTAAAAATTTGCCTTTTTATTTGAGTTTTTAAAACACAAGACTGTCCTAGTGTGGGTCATGGAAGTTACTGCAATGGCAAGGAAACTTCTGTGATTTCCATTCAGAAAATCTATCCATTAGTACCTTTTAAACTGAATTTCTGCTTACTCTGGTATATATTTTCCTCTCTAGTTTGTCTGCTTGATATTAGTAACACAATGATTTTTGAGATGCAAAATTAAAAAGAGAATATCAAGATAATGATTCAACATTCTAATTAAAAATGAATCATGGTGAAATGTGGCAGATGACAACTGTCAGATTGCCTATGAAAAGAAATGCAGACACAGTCACGATCACAGACTGTCTACAGCTAGATGGTGGACCTCATACACAGGGCTGTGAGTTAAACCTAACAGAAGAAAAAGATCTGGAAAGAAACGAAAGAGGAGGTTGTGCTGCTTGTCTCCAGCATGATGAAGAAGACGAATTTAATGCAGTTTCCTTGAATGGGTCATCACCAGTGGAAAGATAGATCCCAAAGCATGAACCTTTGCTCAGGATTTAGCAGTCTCAAGTTGCTACAAGTCAGAATGGTCTGAAATCACTTTGTCTAATTACAAGAGAACATGTGACTTAAGTTTAAATTATTCTAATATTAGCTATAAACCTACGATACAGCCAGATGTTTCCCATGAATATTCTTTGCTTTGCTGAAGCCCCATCACATACACCTTGTTCTCTGCTACAGTCTCGTTATGAAGCAAACTTTTCTGCTAAAGAACTATATCAATTTATTCTACTATATAATGCCTCTGAGTTCTTCTACTTGGACAAAGTGTTGCTTACTGCAACAAATTCAGCTTTACTGGAATATTTTTCTACGTGTTTTAGCAGCAACTGGGTTTACATTCATGATATAAAAAAGAACATGAAATTATAGATAGGAAGAGAAGAGAAGAAATTGTCAAAAGCTCTCAGCTCTTTAACTGAAATGTTGTTAGGCTTAGCAAGCCTGCTGATGCTGTGCATCCCATGCAACGCTTCTCCAGTTCCTATTTATTTGTTCCCATTTTACTGAGGTATTTTTTGTTTATCTTAGACTGGGTGGTATGGAGTTTTATCTGATACATGGATAAGCTTGACTGGACAGAAACCAGTTATCCAAACTCTAGTCATCACCACTGACTGAAAAAAGTCTCCAAGTGAAAAGAACAGAGTGGTTGTTTCAGGCAAATGTGACATAAAGCTGTTAGGTTGGCTTGCTCTGCTGGACTTCAGAGGAACATAGGAAACAACCTTAATTTAAGGAAAAACAAGCCCTAGTCAGAGGAATTTCTTATCCAGTGACTGATGTGGAGCACTGGTTGACTCTGGAGATGTATAGTAAGACGATGATGTGAGTTTCCATCGTAATGCTTAGGTCTCCAAGTCTTTCAGGTGTCAGTGTTCATTAATCATACTCAGTTCTCTGTGAGTTGAAAACATTTAATATTAAAGTAAATTAAGTGAAGTTTTCTAGAGCCTCCACACTCAGGGTAACTTCATGGATAATTTCTCTTCCTTTATATTTTAAAGGCCCAGCACTATTCAGGTTACAATAATGCTAATGAGTAGCAGTATAAACATACACACTACTCTCTGTAGTCTGGCATCTGCATTAGGAATAGTCAGCCTCAACTCACTTTATATTTAATGGATGGTACTCGGTGGACAATATTGTAATGGGGGACTTGAACCACCTTCTGGACATGTCACTGCACAGAGGGAGTCTAGACCGCAGTATCTATAGAATTCCACTATGTATGTGAGGTGATCGAGGTAAATCTTGCCACCTCCAGTCCGGAATTCAGGCTTTTTCAGCAATAAAGAAAACTCCTCACACTATTCTCTCAAAACACATTATTTTTTTCATTTGTGATATAGAATATTAAAATCCTGTTTTTACTGTGGGTGAGTCTTTGGGTAAAGATCCATCTTCAGGATTGTGCATGAAGGCAACAGTCTACTGTGGGTGACCAGGTGGCCAGTGCTTAATATTTTAAAATAGTAAACTAAATGTAGAGAAAAATACAGAATTGTAAAAGCCATGAGGACATGCCAAAAGTAAGTTGTTCTCTCTCTCTAAAAGAGAAACTGTATCAATGCTGTTGTGTAAAAGGTGGGTAATGACAGACTAATGCAGAAAATGAACAATCAAGCTGCTACAGTTAAATGGCTTACACATAGATTTAAATTAATGTGACCTTTATAAGGCTTAGTAGTTTGGCCTTTTCTCATTAACCTGTGTAACATTTTCTTCTTGCAAATGAGTATTCAAGCTGCTGAGTTACGGCAGTACCTGAAGAAGCATTACCGTTTTTATTCCAAACCTTTAAATAACATACGTAATAGGTCATATGTTAGATCGGTGCTCAGATATCAGGCCATTCCATGCTTTAGTTACAATGAGCAAGGATTTATTTTCCAAGCTTTTGTACATAGCAAAGGCCCAGTAAATCTTGTGACAAACACCGTCAGAGACACGGACTTTCCTAACTGCCCGTAACAAATATACTTGACAACATCATGTGGGGAAAAAAAAGGTATTTTGTTGCTCTTAGAATTGTGTTATTGGACTAAGGGTTTAGCTTTCAGTAAAAAAGGAAAGTATTTTGTCTCTTAGTACTTCTTCTGTTAAGAGAAATCAGCTGTTTAAGAACTAGATTTTTAATTTAAGCCTGGTTTTTTGTATTCTTGAAGAAGTGCCAAATGGACATCCCAGAGCCTGAAATACTCTGTTCATCTGCAATGCATACAAAAGCTCCACAGGCCTCCCCAGCCACATGCCTCAGCCTTGAGCCCCTCTCCCCTTTGGACGTGCCTATGCAGAAATGGAAATGTATGACTGTTTTCTGGACTTACTGGAAGCATTTTGGGTGTCAACAGCGGGATATCTGTGGTATCTTAACACCAGCTCCCTGGGGATTCACTCAGTGTGCTGTGTTAACTCATGTCACTTTGAAGCCAAGGTGGCTACACTCATCCTGTTTCTGGAACTATTTAATTTAGAGGGTGCATTGTTCTATCTGAATTGGTATTTCAGAGAAAAAAGTTCCATGACCCATTATAATGTCTGCCACAACAGTGTTTTCATTGTTTTTAGACAAAATAGAAACACAAATAATGTGAGATGTCAATGCTACTAAACTTAGAACCTGAAATATCCACTAGGTAGGTCATGATTACTTTCATAATTAGACAGCATAGGATAAATTACTTGAATCTGCTCAGTCTCAGAGGCCTTTTTACCAAATCCATTACTTTCTATATGCGGAACCAGGAAACTGTTACTAAAATCCCTGAGTAGCTAAAGGTTTTATTAACTCTGAAGATGAAACAGGCTAGCCACATTCCTGACTATTGCCCTAAGTTCTGCCCGTGTTCTAAAACCATTGTAGAAAAAACCTGTTCCATTGGCCAACCTGATGAAAGGAAAGGACTGTAAAACTCCTCTACGTGGATGCTGTGAAGAGATAGGAATATTTCTAAATGGTTCTATAAATATAAAGTATTATCAGTGACCTTAATGGTCACTTCTGTTCATTACATAAAAGCACACCCAGTTATATACATTAAGCAGAAAAAGAAAGTTTTTAGCCTGTAAGATAATATTGTTCAGTCACTGAACCTTTCCTCTGAGGTTTTTAAATTGCATGGCGCACTTCAAGACCCTTAACCTTTTCCACTGATGGCTATACGAGCATTGTCCTAAGTGATTAAGGCTCACAATGACGCAGGGAAACAGACAAATAGCATCTGACAGATCGGAAGAGAAAGAGTCTGGCTTGGAGGAAGTTTCTTATCATCCAGCTCACAGCCCTTGCCTGACACATACATTGCGTGCCAAGCACCATATTCTAGAAGAAGTCTGCTTTAGAGGAAGGATCCTAGTGAAGTAATGCATTGCGTTCTCCCCCCTGCCATTTCCAAGCAGTTATTATACACTTGATGCTCAGTCTAGCTTATGGAGGAAGACTGAGCAAGAGCATGTGAAGAAAGAAAGACATGTCCCTCATTTCATCCTGCTTTCAGACACAGGCAACCTGGCTGGGGCATTACCCTGCAGGCCAGATCTGCATTTGCAAGGAAATGCTGAGGAAACAGGTAGGATGTGCCTCTTATTTTATGCAAGGTACCTTCAATCCCACATTGTACTAGGCAACCTACTGAGCAGTGCATTGAATATTAAACATCATGGGCTTTCACAGCCTATTTCTCCTGTAGCATTCAAAATTATGCTCTATGCCACACCAATGTAAATAAGATCTTTGTCACAATTTATAGCAAGGTAACAAAGGACAAAATTGTTCATGTTGATTAGAAATTATGTTAGTAGCTAAATGAATATCTAGAAATAAAACCATGTTCAATTCAAAAGCAACACAGTTGTGGTAGGGTAGACACTCAAATGTATTACAACTAAAATCAAACTAGAGCACTGGCAAGGGGAAGGGAGCAGAGTTTAGAGCGCTCTTGTATTCCATTGTTGCAGCACTCTCAAAACTAGCCGGCTACAACAAGGTCTTTTACCATCGCATACCAAGTTAACTTCAACAAGTAGTTAGCACACCTTGCCCCAGCACAGCCACCGATCCCCCACAAGGTCTCAAAGGTCCATCTACTGTTCGTGCTGTTTCTTCATACTCTTCAAGCCAGTTCCTCTGCTGCCTTCTCCTTGTCTCCCTCAACCAGGGTGCTCTCTTTCTTTCCTTTGCTTCTTCCCAATCTCTCTTCATCAGCAGATCTCTTTTCATTGACTGCTCCTTTTCCATACCCCTATGAGCTATATAACTACCTCGCAGGAACCAGCCACAGCTGCACCTTATCCATATCGGCCAACCCACCGCCCCTGAAGCCAGCCCACAGCTGCATATTATCAATGTTAATTAACGTGCCTTCATTGCTCTACATTCTGTGTTAATATTTCCTACCAGAACTTCGTGAGAAAGCAGAACATGCAAACTGTGGATCATGAACATGCTTCAATGACAGAACAGGTTCTACTCAAGAAGTCTTTTGTGGGAAATATTTTAATACATTGGACTTTAAGCTTATTTAAATTGATGTGTGGAAATTTTTTTATTCTTTTAAGGGTAATAAAGATAGGTAGATGATGATTTCAGACCTGTATCAATCCAGGAATTCAAAGCCATTGTCTTCTGTGTAAATTACCTGAGAGAAGGAAATGACCACCAAGGCCAAGTTTTTAGGGCTAAACTGAGTAAGGTGGGGATCAAGCCCACTTCCCCCATCTATGAATCTTCGGGGCAATTTCAAAAATTGTAAGATGACTTAGAAAGTTTACCTGCAGGCCCATCTTAACATGAAATAGTATCAGTTCCCATGAATAAAACCCAATTATTTTAAATATCAGGCAAGTCAGTTCACATATGTGCTGTAGACCATATAGAAAATGTAGCAAGTATTAATGCTAGGTGAGCACAGACTAAATATTTGGCATCAACATGGGAAATAGTCACGTGTTTCATCTATGAGTTTACAATTAATTCATTGTACCAAAATTAAAGTTCAATTCATAAACAATGGAAATCGGTTCAAACTGAGTAATTAAGACTGTTGTTTAATCCTCTTCAACACTTAAAATTAGAAATTCTCATCTGTAGCATTTATGTTTCTGAGTGCATTTGTTGCCGTGGCTACACATCGCAGTATTCACACAGTTTCTGGGTCATCAAGCACCCATAACAGATTGCTTCAGCCCCACCACCTTGCATGGCCATCCCAGGCTGGGACTGGGATTCTCCTCCCTGATTTGGATCCTGACCCCCACACGCAGGCTGGTGTCCCAGACTGGCCCCATCCCAGTACAATTCCCAGTCCTCCAGGTGCCTGAAGCCCAGGGCTGGGGCTGCCTCAGATGCCCATTGGCCTGCCCTGCTCCTGGTTGAGGGGACTGACCCTGGCTGTGATGTTCTGCCCAGCCACCCTGAGGAGCCTCCTTGTCTTCTGTGCCCCATAGGAAGCAGCTGGTCCTCACTACTCCATGATACATCCCAGTTTCCTTGATAAAACTTTCCAGACCTTTGCAATCCTTTGTCCACTATATTTTTGCTGAATTGCCTTTCATGGAAATATTTGCAGATCTCTTTCTGAAGAGTTGTTCCCATCGTCCGTGAGCAGGTGATCTGAAGTCATTCTGATGCTGTTGCTACTGTCATAGCTCATCCAGACTGTAGTTTTGGAGTGAACATAACAGACTAGTTCACTGCTATAACACAGAGGGATTTTTACTGCTTCCTTAAATGAAGGTAATTGCAGGAATTTTATAAAACTGCATTGATGAGGCACTCTGATCCTCTGGAAATCTCCAAGTGCCTTGAATCCACCTTAGCAAAAAAATTGTTCCTGGATGCAAACCTGCATGGCAACAAATTACTTCTGCTCAGTTTGCACAGAAGTGAAGGGTTTACATCAATGATACCTGCCTGCAGTTGATAAACCTTTTCATCGTCATCTCTAGACTTTTCTTATTTATGGTATGTGCTCCACGTACCACCTTTTCACATGGCATTCATCTTCCACATGGCATACCCACATTCAAGCCATGCTCCAGCTTTTTGGTTCTCCAACCCCAGTTTCTCCATGCTCTGAGCTACTCCAGACCCTGCATGCATTTACACAGGATACACTTCACCTTGCTGAATTAAACTCCTGCACATCTTCACCTTCCTATTGCCATTTCCCCAGATCCAGATGTCTGCCTTTATTTCCATCTGAGTCTTCTAGATTCAGCACTTTTCAATACAGAGCAGTTCAAGTCTGATTTCCCTAAGACAGTGTAGTTCAAGGTCAAGATCGCCTCATACCATCTAGGAGCAATTCCTGTTTCTTTCAGACCCTTAATCAAGCAGTGGAATTCAGTAAGAAGCACACCATCTCTTTCGATCTCCTAATTCCTCTCAAAATATATTCCGTGCAATGAACTTACTTGTAACACTGATTTATTTGGATTTTTTGCTTGAACATGAGTTCTGTACTCCACCAGATTTATCTAATCATTCTGAATTCTGGACTGAATTCTGTCTGAATATGAAGACAAGTTGTATTCCAGCTAAGCAAAAGGGTAAAATTCTTAATTAAAGAATTGGAAACACCTGCAAAAGAAGTTGATAAAAATAAGGAAACAGTCTTAAAATGTGTCTTATCCCAGCTGTCACTTGGGAGGGTATTTCTCAACTGGTGAACTGAGAAGCTGCTGAATGCATTTATTCTACCAGAGTACAGTATTTCTGCCTTTCACTTACGTTTGAGGATTTTCTGCTGAATGTTGACCAAGTTTCAGCCCATGTCTTCAGAATCCTTCTATTTCTCTACTGTTTAAGAGCTCTGGGAATACCATGGCTTTTCTTCTAGCCACTTGCTGTCTATCAGAATGTAAAAGGAATGCTTGTAAGCTCATTTGAGAATAAATCTCTTTAGGTACAGACGAATCAAGGAGTGCTGATGTGTCTATCCTGTTTACTTTTTCTCTCAGGATATCAGCTGAATTGCAGCGGTAAAGATGAATTGCAGTAGTAAACCTACCATGTACCACTCTGTAAGCTACATATCATGAGATACAGTTTTGGCACAAGTGACCAGTTTATTTTTGGTTTACTGGCATATTATAGAGGCTGCATATAATGCACTAATACACTTTTGGGGCTGGGTCACTCTGTCACAGTCCTGTTCAGGGAAGCACTTAAGCATCTGTGTAATATGAATCATGTGCTTAGGTCCCACAGGTGCCAATGGAAATTAAGCAACTACTCCAGTGCTGTCCTGAACAGCAAATTATTCTTAAACCATGTTCCTAAAATAAAATATTCTCCTATACTCTAGTCTTAGGCATCCTAGGCTGGAATAAATGAAAATGAAACATTTTTCATGCAGGGGTTTGGTTGGGGGTTTTGTTGTTTGTCTGAGGGTTCGGGTTTGGGTTTTTTAATGATGCTTTTTTAGAATACCTCAAAGCTTCCTATTCATCAAATGTGTTTGTTTGCAGTTGTGCAAATGTTAAATCTACTTTAAGCTTCTGAGATAGATAACTGCAGCAATTTATACAGAGATGGATCTGATAAGCTTTCACTGAAATATTGCCCTTGCACAACCTCCTACCACTCCTTTTTGCTTTAAAAAAAACGGGGCTTTGTAGTTCACCCCTAGTCCATGCTGAAGCCTGTCTCCAAATTCATAAAAGCCTTCTCCACTGTAAAACTGACTTGCACCAGCAGCCACTCTGCTGTGAGAGGTTAGACCAGAGAGCATTGCTGCCTCTGCTTGCCTTTCCAAACTTTCTCCTTTCACAATGTACGCGATGCACTAGGTGCTGCAGGACACTAGCTCAGCAAAAGCAAAACCCTGGAAGCAGCAATCCAACAGTTGTGTAGTCTTCACTTGATAGTGTTCTGTTTTATGCTTCCTCTTTCTACTAATCTCTGCTTTTTGTCCCCTTCTTCTCCCCTCTCCACCCCTCCTCCAACCCCACCCCCCCTCTGCTCAGACTTACAGACCTTTTCCTACAAGGCCTCCATCAGGGAACCAGTTTTCTTGTTCTCAAGAAGTAAGCAGCACAAAGTTGGCATTCTCCTGTCACATCACCTCCCAGTTTTAATCAACAAACCTTTCATGGACATAAAAATTAAAGGGAAATGAATTGTGTTTCCAACCAGAAGCCAAAATTAATTCAAGATCTGTATTGGAGAAATAGGTGGTTCTTATTTCATTTCCAGGCTAACCAGGAGCCTGGGTCTCATTTCAGAGCTGGTAATTTCTAATGCTATTGGAAACAACAGACAGCCTGCTGTTCCCAGTCATCTTTATAATATTTTCCAGAACTGGAAATTGTTGACTAGCACGGCCTTTGAACAAAAACATTCACTATGCTAAATTTAGACTACAGTCTTGTAGAAAGTGTGTTTTAAAAGAGCAATTACTAGATCAGTACCAGTTTAACCACCAGCTGGATCAGAATAACTCGTCTCTAGTAGTCTTTCAGAAAGAGTTATTTTTTGAAAGGAAAGATACAGGCAACTTGTCTAGCTGGTACATTTTATCTATCCATGGGGTCAGTGGTTTAACTGGGAGGATATCTAGAAGAAGAATGAGAGCATCCACAGGAATATTTGCTCAACATATGACTCAGTTTCAGGAGCTCAGAGGTCCCGGTTCTGCACAGTCCATGTGGTGCGAGCATTGGGTGCCTTAGGAAAAATCACAGGTAATGGAGAACAGTCGAAAACACAGTTGTAGGCCCTAGTCTATGGGACTCAACCATAGACAGAGTGTTTTAGGATGACACGGTTCTGAGTAGTGTAGATATGTGCCTTGTCTTTCCACTTGGCCTTAGGGTCAGGCATTAATCACCAAACTGAATGGTTTTAGAAAGAGAGGTTGCCAGATTATGGACCATCAAATGAACAGATATGACTTCTGTACAACCCCAAGACGTTGTCTGTAGAAAAGAAGAACTTTGGATATACACCTGAACTGAGCTAATTTTTAATGAGATCCGGGTAGCTCATCACTCATACAAACTTTCCAAATTGTCTGCCAGAGATACTTTGGCTCACTCTTTTAATGACAGAAGAAATTTACATAATCTAGATTACCTTCTACATGCCAAATGTGGAATGCTTTTCAGACTAAAGATGCAGTTTTGATTTCCAGTGTCATTTGAAAGGGCCTCAAGTGTTGCTTTGGATGATCATCGGTAGTGTGTCATACCTGCTAGTTCTGTCTATCATACTCTCAAGTACCCCAAATGGCTTTAGATGCTTAAGTCTAGGATACTGAAGTTTATAAGTCTCTTTAAAGGTGAATTGAACTGCTCAGTAAATTCTATTGATGGTGTTGACTGTATTGTAACTAAATCAAAAAGGGAAAAGGAAATGAAATACCTATCTCACAGATAAGTGCCTTTCAGGTAAGTATATTAATCTTAACCTAAATGCCATGCCAAGCCTATTTTTTGCAACTGTCATGGTATCTACATTGTATGAAGAAAAGAGGCATATGGGATCTGGAACCCACACCATCAAAGGCTGAAAAATAAATTTGCAGGTGAAACAGATATACATAGGCAGCCAAGGGCTTTTAAGGAAATGAGATCATATTGGTCAATCTGGTTATTACTGATAGTGGTCAATGGTCTTAGTCTGATGTCAGCTTGTGCATTTGTAAGCAGCCCAGGGAACAATTTTAAGGAATGGTTTGAACATTAAAGAGATAACCTTGTGGATGTGGCATGAGAGGCAGCATGGAAAGGAATATGAATATGTTCTTTCTGAAGTTGGACAAGTGACCGCATTTTGACAGGTTGGGAAGGAAAGTATTTCTGTACTACCAAAGGTTGAGGTTGGAGTCAATTCCACTAAACAGAGCTGCAAAAAGACATCTTAAAAACATCATACAGTTTTCTAAAATGCACACATTCCAATCGGGCCTCTTCCATGGGATTTCTGGTATAGAACTAGTGATTATATTGGAATTTCAGAAACAACTTGTTGGGCTCCCAAAACACAGGGAGGAGTCCGTCCCAGGGCTGGAGTATTAAGTTGGCTGGAAGAGTTTTTGGCTTTAAAAAACATCCAGGACTATATTGTGATCATAATGAGACTTTCTTACATTTTTTAAAGATTTACATGAGAGCTCTGCAGGAATATGGGCCACTTATCAGATAACTCCCTGAAAAATATCTTGCTTAGTGTGACAGGCTTTCTCTGAGGCTGCCAGATACAGTCCATGAGCATATGCAGTCTCACTTTTAAAAATGCAGTTTCTGAAAATATCATTAGCAGCTGATAACTATGTAAAATGTCATTGCATTATGGAAAATATAGCCGTACATTTAATGGAATCATTTATTTCTACTCAGATCTGTGTTGAAAACACAAAGAATCAAGTTTCATTTAACACATTTGTTCAATGCGTTCATTGCATGCATTGAGCTCTATGGAAAGAATACGAAGTGAAACTAGTTCTGATAAGTCAGACTAAGAGAATTAATTCTATCTGCATTATTATATGCTATTCCAATTCAGTTAGCGGTTAGTATCCCTACCCTGCAGCCTCGGGGATGAATTTTAATATCATGATGAAACTTTGTGGGAGAAGACACTCCTTGACACTGAAGTTGTTTACAAGCTTTCAGGGTGTTAATGGTTCAGGTATGGACTCAACGCCTCCAGTTTTGAATTATGAAATAATCCCTGTAGATTACTGGAACCGGAACAGATTGCATCTTTTCACATGGACTCTTCTATAGGTTGCCAAGCAGGCACATGTTTACCTATAATTTATTTAAAGGAAAAAAACCAGCATGCTGGTAACTACATATAGGAAGTTAGCATGTTTCCTTCATAAAGCTCCATCTTTCATGTACCCACACCAACAAAGAATTTTCTTGAAAACAAATCATTTTTTTGCTGTCCATTTAGGGACAAGAGTGGTGTGTCGACACCAGAAGACTCTGCTTGGAGCTGATATGTCTGTTGGCTGTTGAACAATCAAAACCTGTTTTCGTTTCTCTTCCTAAATAGACCTTTGTGTGTACACTAAAACTGGTTAATTTATATTGGAAATAAATTTATAAATGTATTTTCCTTTCAGTCACTATAAGTTGAAAAGCCCAGAAACTGAAATATTTCCATTTTTTTCTTCAGAACTTGTTGGAAAATTTAATTATAACAGCATTAATTCAGGAGTGGTTTATTGAACTCAGATTGTTTTGAAGCAATTCCAGTTCAATGATGATTATGTTAACTCCAAGAAAAGGTTAAGTGGATTTTTCCCTAGGATCCCTCTCCCTGGCAAAATCAATGAATCCACAGTTTCCATGGTCTCGCTTGCAAACAGATTCATCTGGTAGGCTGTAATCCCTGAACTGGGGAAGTCTTAGACCTTTAGCTGGGCTAAACTCTGTACATGAGGATTTTGTGAACAAGGAGAAAAAACGAAACTCGTAAATGAACACCGCAGAATCTCTGATCCATGGAATACTTTGGAAATGTGTGATTTTGATCTGATTGGACTAATCCATTCTTGCTGGAAAATATAACTTCCCAAAATCTGAACTGTCTGCCTTTTGCTAGTGCTAGTTTTCTTTGTTACTGTCTTCAAGAACCATATTGATTTGGAATGGGAATGTTGTCCTAGCAAGCCAGTTTACAAAGTTGTTGCTGGAGGAAATAGACATTAATTTTTCCATATTCCTGAAAGAAGTACTCCATAGTCCTGAATGATTCTGACTGCACATACCTCTGTATCATATATATATCATATACATATGATGGCTCAATGACTTCAGTACACAGCCTAATTAAGGTCTAGGCAGGCTAAGATATTGCACATTCACAAAAATGTCTACACACTTGAGTTTATCCTCTAATTCAGACATGAGGCAATGCAAATCAGTTTACAGGTCTCATAACTAATTTATAACCTCACGACTGGGGGTAGGCTAATAATAACTGTCATTGTCCAGAAGAGAGTTTGACTTAGGTGGCAGACAGGGATTAGCTGAACTTTGATAATTCAATCTTGTATCTCACATCCAGATTCTATTATTTTGAATATTGGATAAACAACATATATTTATTTCCATTTTTTTCTTTCTTTTTCTTTCTTTCTCATGTAGTTAAATACATTTATTTTTTTCTTTAACCTGTGTAACACAACCTGAAAATGTGAAGTGTTCCAGGGGCAGTGGTCTAATTGTTACTGGATCTAATCTCCGTTCATCCATAGGCTCTGCTCAAAACAAGACGTCCTTAGTGCAGGTAAATTACGTCTCAGAATGATAGTGATTCTATTTTTTTAAGGCTTCTTTTTTTTCCCAGGTTTTCCAAGGCTTTGGAACATAGAAATTAAATTTTGCTGTCAAACACACCTTCTAAACTCAACTCTGCCTTATTTTCTTATCGCATTTGGAAATGAATCAGTTTTCCACACGTTCTTTCCTCCCTTCTTTACAGAAATGAACTTGTTATCACTTAAAAATACATATTGTCTTCATGAGGTGAGATAAGTAAGTGTTCCCAGATACATTCATGAAACTCCCTCCAAGCTATTGGAGTTATCTTTAGATCAAATATAGCAAAACTTTTGGTTTGAATCCAAGAACTGTCAGTTATCAGCAACTCTGAAAGACCCAGAAAGAACCACTTGGTCTTCTCTCACTTGTGATTTTCTCTCATTCATCCTACTGTTCTTCACTATAACAATTTGGTCCTTTTCCCTCCCTAACCAATACTCTCTTCAGCTAAACTGTTCTAATTATCATTTTCTTCTTTTAGTCCTTTAAGGCATCTGGTCCTCTTTGAGCCCTACTCTTGCTTTCTTTTTTTCCATGATTACATCTGGCAGAATTCTTGCCATCAATTAACGTTTCTTTTATTGCTGAGTCCAGCCTGTACTACTGACAAAATGTGAATTTCTTCCTCATTAACACTCATGCCAGGCTTTATTGCCTGCTCATCAAGTCTGCAATCAGCACACATAAGCCTGTGCCCCTGCATGTGCAACTGGAATCCCTAGTCAGGGAAAATAAAATTATCATTATAGCCCTAAACTGATTCTTTTAAAATTCCCATTGTGAACTAAATGTAGCTCTTCAATAACTGGACAGATTTGGAGTAGAGGCCTCAGAAATGTTTCATCAATCACTTTAATGCTATGTGCAAGTTCCTAATCACATCTGACAATAAAAGTATAAACACTTGTTCTAGGATTTCTGCAACAGACATCAATAGCTGAGTTTGCAAATGTCAATAGACAGAAATAAGCACTTCCAGGGTGTGATACACTTGACCTATTTTTGACATCTATTTTAAGATGTGATGAAATGTGCCTCTGCTAACTAACTCTGCTGTCTGCAACGAGAGTCTCAGGTCAGCAGCCACAGACTTTAATGTCTAGATTTTGTCAGTTGTATCACATACTTCCACTCTGCACGAATAATTTCCACCCTTAAACTCAAGGCATATAAAGGCAACATTAAATGAACTATGATTTTAAGTCATACCCAGAAGAGATCAAAGCATTAGAATTTATCAAAAAACAGATAGGTATCAATAATACTAATTAATGTAACTAGTGGTATGAGCCCAGTGTAAGATCCAGAGCTTGAACACAACGTCTCAGAATGGTCAGCTGTTATTCGAAAGTTGGTAGTTTTTTCAACTAGAACAGTATTTCCTGGATTTATTCAGAAGATCCATTGTATTAAACTCCTGAATAACATATAATAAACACAGCATCTTCTTTTATTACATCAAGGAAAAAAAAATCTTCCCTATAAGTCTGTTTTCATTTTACATATAGAAGATTCCTTTCAGAACTCTATTGGCTACTCTAATGGCAAAAAAAAGAATGATTTGGATAAACAATTCCTGTCTTATACTCCCAAACAATGATTTATTTATTTGTGCACAAGTGAAATTATAAGGTCTGTGATTAATATTTATATGGGCATCAGGCTTTTACAAATGTCTTCTTGGCAGATAGGGTTCACACAAAACATTTATTTCTATTAAACCTTCAGACTAGGCACTGGCCAAGTTTAAATTATATATTAAGCATAGTTCATTGGGGTTTTTTCCTAGATCTGATACTGGTAATGTAAAACTGATGGCTGTAACAGCTGAAGTACTATTTTTATTATTATTTCTTTATTTCTGATCAAATGTCCTTTTCTAATTACTATTCCCACCAAAGCTTGTATTTTAATAACTGCACTTTCAGTCATACAAACCCTAAAATGTTTTGTTAATTAAAAAAGAAAGTGTTAAAGAGTGCTTGTACACTTCAATTTAAGACAAATTCAGAAGTGTTGCATGAGATGTGATGAATGTCATGGCTCATTAACTTGAACTGGTAACACAGAACTAGAAAGTTTTCTCTTAACCAATTAACAAGTACCTCAATTTGTTAGACTTCCAGGACAGTCATGATCTTTCCAAGCAGATTTATATTTCCTATTTAAGGTGAGATTAGACAACCCATTTCCACTAGCAAGGTCTTTAGTGTTTCCACTGGGACATGCTCTTAAAATTTAAGCCCTAGCTTGCCAGCACTTGAGAGCGTGATTAAACCATGGTCAGTGTTCAAAGTGTTGGATTGAGTTTTTTGTATCCAACATTCAAAACAATGACACACACCAAAAAAAAATATTCTTTACAGTGATAAAAAACAAAGATTTATTCCCACAACTTAAATGAGGGTTAAACTGGGTTAAGCGCGACTGTATTAGGCATTTCCTCCTTTTGTCTGCAAAGGTTTGAAGCTGGCAGTGTTTTAATGAGCTTAATTTAGTCATATAAGGACTTTCAGTCATGTAGAAAATGTCAAAATCCCCATATTGAGCATAATGACTGACAGTGCATTTGTGCAGTATTAGACACAGAAGGTGGAGTTGGGGACTGGTGATTTTTATAACTGGTAAGAATTAACATCCCAAAATAGTGCTTTTATAGGAAAGCTTATGAATGTGTCTCAATATTTCCACATTCACAATGAAGTTTATCATCTCCAGTATCTTCCAGTAGTTTCTTCTAAAAAGTTTGGCATAAAAACATTACGCTGTTTAAAGATAGAAGACTTTGTAGATAAGGTTATAGACTTGTTTAATAGAGCATTCTCTCTTCATCTATTCACATTAAATGGATGAAAAAATCATTTATTTTTCACAAGTTTAAGAGTTTAAATAGACCTAGCATATTCATAGACCTTTTTCATATGGTTACTATTTAATGACCTCAGGGTTTTAGTTGTACTGCACTTGCTAGTACTTCAATGTCAGGGAATATATTCATTCAGCATATGAATTTTACTTGAATACCCTTTTCAAGTAATGGGAGCTCTCTACCTACTAAATAAAAAAGTCCATGGAAACCAAGAAATAATTCCAGAAGCAAGGTGATTTTATCTCAATTTCAGATTATGGACATGAGCATTCACACGTTATCTTCTGGTTCAGCTAGTCCTAGTGCCTGCTGGAGCAAAACCAACAGAACAAAGCTTCACTTCAAAAGCGTTTACATGATCCGTACTAAGTACTGAAGCCAATCCTGCTTAGTAATGTCAGCTAATTAATGCCAGAGAATTTTCCCCTTTACAGAATTCTTGTTCATCAGCCTTCGCCATATGTGAAGGCTTTCTGGCCAGGCACTGCCATAATTAAGCCAATGTCTATAAAAACATTACTTATGCCAGGAAGGATGTCAGGGAAATACATGAGAACACTTGCACACCTCATAGATGCAGGATCATATGTATTTCCTTAAATATTTCATTATTTATCCTGCAGCACTTTTCAGTTGCTTGTACCTCTTGACAATACTCAATCATTGATTACTAAAGTTTTAAAATTTTGTGATTATTTGGTGATGGGTTTGTTTAATTGCTGTCATACAGAGTCTGGCTGGGACCGCATTAACTTTCTTCATAGGAGCTGCTGTTCTGCTGAGCTTTGAATTTGTGGCTAAAACAGTCTTGAAACACCAACGTATCAGCTATGGCTGAGTAGTGCTTTCACAGTATCAAGGCCATCTCTCCAACTACTGCCCACCATGGCCAGTACACTGATGGTTGGCAAGAGACTGGGAAGGGGACACAGATGACCAACAAGATGTTCCATAGCATATGACATTGTGCTCAGCAATAAAAGCTGAGGGAAAGGGGAGGATGTGGACACATTTCTGGGTATGGCATTTATCTTCCCAAGCAAAGCAACTGCTAGGTGTACTGAGACCCTGCTTTCCAGGAGGGTAGCTGTATGTCTGCATGCCTATGGGAAGCAGTAAATAAATTCTTTTTTGCTTTGTTTCCACACACAGCCTTTGCTTTTCTTATTAAACTGTCCTTATCTCAACCCACAAGATTTTCTGTCTTATTTTCTCCCCTGTCCTGTCAAGGAGGGGGATTAAGAGAGTGTCTGGTTATTGGCCTAGCAGACAGCCAAGGTCAGCCCACCACACTGTCAGTTATGTGGAGAAAGGTAATACCCATTTAAGTGGAAGATTCACCTAACAACATGACTTTGCTGAGTCCAGCACAGTCATAGGCAGGGTTCCCTGTGAGTGCCTGGTTTACTTGCTGAAAATTGTGTTTTTCAAGACAGAATAAAGAATATAGTCTCTCTGGTAGGTTTCCCCCCTCTCTCTTTAACCTCTTGTTGTAAAACTTTTTTAAACTTTTCTATTTAACTCCAGAAGATCCTTTCCACTTTGTCAGTATGTATTCCCTCTTAAGTAAGATGCCAGCTAAAGCATAACCTCCACCCCCCCAAAAAAAGTTCCTTTAATATTGTTGGAATGATTTTGTGACATATGGAAACTTTTCATGTCTGAAACAAAATAATGTCAAAATATGCATAAAAATGTTCATCTGCCTTTTAGTCACTTGTTTTGTGATGAAATCTGAAGTTTTTCATTTCTCACCAGTAGAGCCAAAAAAACATTCTTACTAGAGGAACAGAAAGGTAGTTTTAAATTTATTGTTCATCTAATATTGTTCATTTGCTTGTTAAGTCTAATGTGTATTTATGAATATGTGCAAGAAAATATGATCACTGACTTAAAAGCATAAAAGTCTCGCCATCATCCTGTGAATAAATCTGCTGCCCTAGTATCAGGGAGAAATCAGTAACCTATGTGTGTGAAGTTCAATATTTCATATCTAATATTGATACTCGGTATTCAGGTAAAAATGTGTATTTGTTTGTAAATACTTATATGTTGTCTTCCAGAATTATAGAATCACTTAGGTTGGAAATGACCTTGAAGATCATCGAGTCCAACTGTTAATCTAACAGTGCCAAGCCCACCACTAAACCATGTCCCCAAGCACCGCATCTACGCATCTTTTAGACACCCCCAGGGATGGTGATGCCACCCCCTCCCCGGGCAGCCTGTGCCAGGGCTCGGCCACCCTTTCCATGAAGGAATTTCCCCTCACACCCACCTAAACCTCCCCCGGCACAAGGTGAGGCCGGTTCCCCGTGTCCTGGCGCTTGTTCCCTGGGAGCAGAGACCGACCCCCCCTGCCTACAGCCCCTGCCAGGCAGCTGTAGGGAGCCACCAGGTGCCCCTGAGCCCCCCCTCTCCAGGCTGACCCCCCCAGCTCCCCCCGCCGCCCCCCCCCAGCCCCTGCCCCAGCCCCTGCCCGGCTCTGGACAAGCTCCAGCCCCTGAACATTCCAGCACCTTATTAGACAGGTCAGTTTAATATCATCTATGTACTCTTAAAACCATCTCACCAGTCTTCAGCAATGTAAGTGATTCAGTGCTGGTTCCTTGGAGAAATTTCCACAAAACTGGTAGAATGCCATATATTTCAGAGGAAAGGGAACTTAAAGAAAAAAAAAAAAAAAAGCAGGAATATAGGGACCGCTTCCACTTGTGTTTAGAACACCTGACAATTTCAGCAAGGGCTGTAGCCATTCCTGTACCAGTTAGTCAAATAGAGATGCCTTTCAGCAACATGGCAGCACTCTTCCAAACTCTGAATCTGTGCAATGGATGAAAATGACAACACCCTAATGCCTTCTTTTAGAGTTAAAACAAAACAAGAGTAGTAGATGTAAAAGAGAAATGAAAGAATAAAAAAGAGTTTATTCCTTTCCTCCCAAACCTTCCAAGGCTGGCACTCCAACATCATGAAGATGAGGGAGGAGAAGTTGGAAGACAAAGAGAGAGGGGAAAAAAAAAGATACTAGCAAGGAAGAAAGTCTGAAATGCTTCACCAAATCAATTCCAAAGTCTTTGAGCAAGTTGCAAACCTCCGGGGATAAATTGATTTCAATTAAAGTAAAATAAATCAGAAAATCAGTAAAATCCGTCTTAAGATCACAGTTCTCAAATTAGGGGGAAGAGAATGGAAAAGAAGAGAGGCCACATTGCCAGGCAGATTCCCACAAGAAGCAGCAGCACTTAGAGTCAAGGGGAAGAATCTGTTGCAGAAATCATTTTTATTAGGGGCAGAGATGGATTGCACAAGCAGAAGCATCAGATAGGGGCTATAGTTCCTGGGAGCTATAGAGTGAAACCTTTATTACTGTGTCCTAGCCCAAGGCCTCTCATTGAGAAGCAAAGAAAAACTAGTTTGAGAATCACTGACTATCTGGAAAAAAATGTGTTGTTGCTGTCTGAAGAATAATCTCTCCAATACCCTCTGCTGCTGACTAGTTGTTGGGTGGTGAAACTGGATGACCCAGAGCCTAATAGATTCCTAAAAGCCTAGAGAAGAGGACTATTTGTTTTTTTGAGCTATGCCAAAATTATTAAACATGATGTGAACAAGCCACTTCACCTGTCAGGCATCATTCTTATCTGAGCCAGAAATATATCATCAAACAAAAATTCTCTCTTCTTGTCATAATTTGGTATCAGACTCAGTATACACATTTTCTAACCTCATGACTTTCCCCCAAGCTCAGGACTTCCTTATTCACTGGCGATGAATCCAGGCTTCCTTGTCTCCTGGCATTCTCTCCTCTCCTATCTGTATGTTTCTGGGCATTTCCTTAAGCCACATGCTACACCGTGGATAAACTATAGTAGTCACTTTCTACGGTGTCTCAGAGAGCAGGTTCCATAGCCAAATAGCTCTTATTCATGGCAGCACTAAGCTAATCCTCTGACCACCCTGAGGTCAAAATCATTTCCAGAGGAGCGTATTAATGTGGCTAAAACTACTTTGCACAGCGGCAGAGCGTACCAAGTTCAGTGATTCATTCAAGCTGCTTGTTTCCCTTCCATCCCTACCCAGGGCTTAAAAGATAGGCAGAACTTTGGCCATTTCCGCTACTGGGTGAGTGTTATTCAAAGTGTCCAACATTAATCAGGGCAGAGGATGAATAGTTGACTGTCTCTGTTCTAAATATTATCCTTTCAGCAGTACAGAAGAGGACTGCAAGCCCTAGGGGGACTCTTCAGCCATGACTGTTGCAAAGCAACATAGCTCTTTTGAGAAAACCAGATGCTTCCATTAACTATCCAATCTCTGATGCTGAATCTCTATCAAACTTCCAAAGTTACATAATATCCCTTTCTGCTACTAAAAAAAGAAACGTGAATGAAGTTTTTGTACTTCTCTTGGTGGTTAGGCCAATATCCCAGGAAACACAAAGGTTGAGTGTATGTACCATCTGAACTGTGCTCAGGAAACCATTAGCATCTAAGGCCACACTTTTCCCAAGTTAGTCGGGACCCTTTTACTGCCATTACTGAGAGGAAAAGTGGATGAGTGCTGCTGATGAAGCACAATGAGTTGGATTGTGTATTTCGTAGCTCCTCATATAAGTGACAGGAGAACAAAAGTGACTTTAAGTTACTTTGATGCTTTTTATACCCAAGACCCTGCCAGAGAGCTGATAGTTAGTTGTGAGTTAGAACCAAGAAGATGAAGTACTGTGCAAGGGTAAACTTAATACAGGGCTTTCTTGTCTGGAGCTGCTCTCAGTTTCAGTCAAAAGGAAGTAACACAGCTGTGTTAGTGCAGTGTGTGTAGAGGGGGAAGTTTTAATTTAAAATATTGCAGTGGATTTAATTTAAAATATTTTTTCAGATATTTATTTCTAAATCTGGTGGATGAAAACACCTAAGCAATTCCATGGAAAGTTAATAAAGCCTATCAACACACTGAGATTTGTGGTGAGGTGTAAAGAAGGTAAATTTAAAGTAGTCATTCTACTATTCATATCGTGTGGTTTATACTCACATATTCAGGATTCTTAAATGACTCCCTCTCCAGTTTTAGAACAATGTCAGTGACTGCTGGCTTGCATAAGGAATTGCAGTAAAGACCCAGTATATCACCTCTGAAGGCAGGGAAAATTCAAAGGAGAAAACAGATGGGTGAGAGAAACAGAGCTTCGAAAAGGAGTCTAATTTTCAGTATGGAACAGAAAATTCAGTTCAACTATAGAGTTTGCTAAAGTTAATCTTGGCTAATATATAAATTATAAACTCCAGTAGATTACTGTTAGGATAGCAGTATTTTATAGCTCTGTAATTTCCTACTGAATCAGTCAGTAGGGTTTAGCATAGCAGACCTCCCAGGAGTGGCATGTTAGGAAAACGTAAGCCTGTAGATGCTGTAGAGATCTGTATCTACACTGCAAGTCCAGTCATGTCCCAAAACTGCTGGGCTCCCTAACACTAGCTGAGACAATGAAGAGTAGTGGTCAGAGATTAAAACATGAGAAGAAAATGCAAATTAGCACAGGACTTTGTGCCTTTCCTTTTAGCTCTTGAAGAAGCACAGAATCATAGAATCATAGAATGGTTTGGTCTCTAGCACTTGGAGAAGTAAGTTATTGTCAACGTATTCCACGATTCTCCTGGGGATTGCCTGTGCCCTGGTGTGTTGACCCTCCAGCAGATATTGGTGTGGTTGAAGCCCCTCATGAGGACCAGGTCTTGTGAACATGAACCTGCTCCAATCTGTCTATTAGACAGCCTCATCCCCTTGGTCTTCCTGGTCGAGTGGCCTGCAGCAGACCCCCACTGTCATGTCACCTCTCCCGGTCCTCCCTTTAATCCTGACCCACAAGCTCTCGGTTGGCTCCTCGTTCATACCCAGGTGGAGTTCCATGCTCCAAGCCAAAGGATATAGCAAACATAGCAATAACACAAAATCAAGCAGACAAAAATACCACATTACAAAGAAATGAGAGGAGAAATGTGAAATTGCTAATGTTAACAGTGTTTAGCTATTATTTGGAGCTCAAGTTTTCTAATCTGTCATCACTGGTGCTGTAAGCCATTGAAATCTGGTCCATTACACAACTCTCCCCTGAGATGTAGGATATTTTCCTCCCCTTACCATCTTGCTCTCAGCAGGAAAGGCTATGAAACCCACACCTCCAAAGTTTAAAGATAAAGCACTAGGTACAGTGATAAAAGTCTGAAGTGGTAACAAAGAAGGAGAAAACTTTGGTAATAAAGGCAGCCCTAACTATAGGGAAACCAAATTACACCTGTAGTTGACAGTATCTACATGCCTGGATTTCTCTCAGTTTCCTGCAGAGAGGGAAGACTGGGAAAAACAGAGTGCTTTATATAGCCATGCAGATGAAAGTATTACATTTCATACTGTCAAATGTATTAATGTAGATTATTAGCTTCTAAAAGTAATTGTTACAGTCCATGGGAAGAAAAAGGAAAAAAAATGAAAGGTCAAATGAAAAAACAATGCCACTGCCTGAGCATCACCATACTTACCCTGTTCTTGGTGAATGACCATAACTCTAAAGATATACAAGTTTTTGAGCTTTTACCAAAGCAAACCATGAAAGCTTCTCTATCCCCACAAGAAGATTGATTGTCCTGCTCTAATAAGGGATTAGGTAATTTCCTAGATTTGTTCTAGATCTCATTAAATAACAGGGAGGAAATCATTATACTCTGGTTATATGATTTACAGGAATATGTGTTCTGCTAGTTGATGATAATGGGTCTTGCTGGTAGTTATAGCCTACCCTGCACACTAGTTCCTGAACACCATTATAAATTGAGAAACCAAATCTTATTGTGTTTGGGTTTCAGTGTTTAATTTTGAGTGTCAGGAAGATTTGATTGCAAAAGGCAAAAGACACCTGAAAATTAAAGTTATTTGAAGATTAATTTCCCGTAAACAACATAAAAACCAGGAGCTAAATCATGGTGACAAAGAATATACATATGTTGTATATGTGCATATGTATCTTTCAAGATCTGCCCAAGAGCTCTTGTAGGAACTCTGGATTTGAAGGAAGCACAAAACATCCTTTTACCAACCTGAAACAGTCTGTAAAGAAGACAGACAAGGTAACTAAAGAAGTTTATTTAATTTCCAGGCATATGCTGCAGCAATAGCAAAGCAAGTTGAGGTCAAGCAAATGTGTCCTACTGCCAGAGGCTGAGCTTATTTGTCTGCTACTCCTGCAACCTCCTTTGGCAAAAGCAAAGCAATTGCAGGTCAAATAAAGAGCTTCTACCTTCCAGGCAGAGGGTTTGAGTTTATGGCCTGCCCAATAACCCAACATCGAAAAAGTTAAAAAAACCCAAGAGGGATATCTGAACCCCTCTGGGAATAAAAGATCACTTTTATGGGTTGTCCATGGAGCAAGCAAGTTCATCGATCTGAAGGGTGACACGCCATTTAAGCCTTCAGAATAGCTCTGTAATGGTTCTCTAGACTAGACTGGATTTCATTTTATGTCTTCCCAATGCCTATCATCATACACATAGATTCTGCTCCAGACATGAATAAATTGCCCCCTTCAAGTCAGAAGCACCACAATGCAGCATGTCTAATAACTGGAAGATTATAATAAAGAGATAATTGATGACTGATCTTCTGCAAAATATTCCTTAAAGATTGACCTGAACCATAGCATATTGCAGTCATCTGTTTCCCTTCAAATTCCTCCTCCAGACCCTTCTGTTATGAATTGTTGGGAAATTCCCAGCCTGCAATGAACACGAGTGATTCTGTGAGTCGGTTTATGTATATCACAATTTATAAATATTAGTATTCTCAAAACTGTTTATTTGGTTCTGTGTGCAAATAATATACTAACATCACACCATATGTGTGATTCTGTCCTCCAATTCCAACTATTTGAAAGTTTAAGCTGTTTAGAAATCTAGACTTGCTCTAGCCCAAGGAGAAAAAATAGGCATCCCAGGGATTGATTCACCCTGACATAGGAGAGGAATATGAAACGGGTGGGAACAAGTATTTTCTGGAGGTAGCTTTTCCTCTGTTGTCTACGAAGGTAGACTGAAGACTACAGCACTGAAGGACCCAGCACAGAAGGGTTGGGATAATCAGATTTCACCTGTATGCGTCAAGTTAACGCTTCAGGTACTAGCAACTATCTATTAATAAGGAAGGAAAATACAATTTATTAAACTGAAGTAAAAGGGATCTGAGGAAAAGAGGGTAAGCTGTTTCCAGGGATAGTATAGAAAACCTCTGAGCGAGGAACTGCCTAGGGTAGTCTGTCTCAAGACCTTGGGTAATATATTGGGGTTTGCCTTACCATTTCTAATCTCACTACTTATTGTATCTTATAAATATGTTATATATATTATATATTTTCTAATTATATGTTAGTTGTATAGTTTTTCAGATATAAAGTGAAAAGAGAAGCTGACCATATATATATAAACATATATATATGTATATCAGCATATTATGTTGAGACCAAATTTCGCACAGTACAGTATGAGTCAAGTCAAGGGCCTTATAAAAAAAATCAAAAAACAAAATTAGGATAAAGGTTAATTCCAGATTCCAAAGAAAAAAGGACAAACACCATTGTAACTGTAGATTCCCAAAATAAGTAGCTGAAACACCATTTTGAATGGTATTGCTCTGCCTTGCAAATGAACTCAAGTGATACACATTCCTTATCCCTATTATGTCTTCCTGGAAAATATTTGTTCAAATTTAATTAATTCAGCAGAAGGTATTAATCTCTGCAAAAAGAGGCTGAGAATGTTAAAGACCAAATCAAATGTATGGAGGCAAAGCAGAAGAGAGAATTTTTCCAACACAAAAGGTATTAAATGAAACATTTGAAATTTTTGCAAGTAAAAACTTAGTGAGGATCTAGTCCAGAATTAACTGGCTTAACTCCACTGAAATCAAGGTAGCTAAGCCAATTTGCATCAGCTGAGGACCTGACCCAGTATCCTTCTGTGAAGTAATATTCTTTCTGTCTTCCAGAAAACATTAGTATGAGTGTGTGAGGTTTTGCAGGTGGATCAGTCTTTTAGTGTATGGTACTTTTACATTATATGAATCTAAAGTATCCTTACCATATTTACTTACCTTGGTGTTGGTCCATCTGGAGTTTTATTTCACCTAAAGCAGCAAAGCTGAGCAGTTTTTGATTAATTTTTTTTTAATTTATTTTTTAAGGTTTTCTAATGTCTTTTGTTGCTCATTTTCTTAATTTTTGCACATACTTGAGCACTATAATTTAATTTGCTTTCAAAACTGCCTGAATTCATTTCCATCTGTCCAGCCACCTAGAAGTGGTTCCAGCTGCCCTTCATTATCTTCTGCTGCTACTTTCACCCTTTCTCCAAAAACTGACTGCTTCTCTACCACTGTTCATCCTACACCTAACATCGGCTGTTGCCAAAAGGAGAACCTCCATCAATCTACTAACTGAATACCTGTCTATAAGTGTGTGCCTGGTGGTCCATCACTGTTCTGGGAATTATTTTAACCAAAGTTAAGTCAGCACTATAACCACATGAAAACTTCATTTACGCTTTGGAATACATGTTCTTTCTTGTTTTGGATCCCAGGCAAACAGATTGTATCTGCACCGAGGGAAAGTTAACTGACTGATAAACCTTGGCAATAGCACTTTTACCCTGAGTCATGTGTTAAAAAAAACAGCTATTGACATTTTATTTTGAAGAGTTAAGGCACCCAAAAGTTTTACTGGCAATGACTAAGCTGTTGAATATTCCATTTGGAACAAGAAAATAAAACCTGTATTTTGGATGAGAAAAAGAATCAGAGGAGACATGTCTGTACACACAAACACATGCATGCAGCGTCAAAGTCTCTGTTTACCTTCATCTCTCTGCAGGGTATAGTCTTAGAACACATCCCAAGACCATTCAGTAAATACAGTTAATTAAAACCTCCTTTTGGAGCCAAGGTTTCAAACCATGCTAATTTGTAGTAATATTTATCACACTGAGTTCTCTTCAGGGATGCCAGATGGATATGCTTTAGCACACATGGAACTGCTCAGACCAAATATCTTCGCCAAAAGGTAAGAATTTAACCGTATTCTTAGACTGATGAGACAATAGAAGACTCAAGCTGTCTTGGAGATAACTGAACTGTCTGGAAATAGCTTCTGAAACAGCACAATGAAGAGTAAAGAACACATATGATACTACGTTGATTAACGAACATCTGCTCTTGGATTGCACAATTTGTGCTTTCACTCAAATGTTTTAGAGTACTATGTAAAATCTGAATTTTTACAATATATTTCAGTGTACTGTGTCTGCAATATGTCACATGTACAGATGCAAAACCGCTCTGGGATTTGCTTGTCAGAGAAGCCTTGGAGACCTGGATGGCAATGATGGAATGGAAGGGTAATTGTAAACGCTAAATGTAGACTGATCGTGAAAGTGCTGTTGGATAGTGAGAAAGGACTTCATCAAGCCAGATGCAGGATAGGAGGGCTACCAGAAGGTCACTTGGCAGGTGATGGAGAAAAGTATTCCTGAGGAACAACTCATCTCATCCTATATATGTGTAGAATATATTTAGCCGGGATATTTATGGACTAAATCTTTATCTTACAGTGATGGTCTGTCTCCATGGACAGTGAAAGGAGACTCAGGTGGTCAGATCTGATAGAGGCACCCACTAAACATCTCATCCCATCTGTACAACATGTTAGATGAGACCCACAACACATTACTCCATTTCATTACTTACAGCAAGTCCATTGCTGCAGCATTTGTTACATATTTATGGCTGCAACACTTTTCAGTGAGTTGCCTTCAGAGAGAAAAAGCCTTCCTGCTGCCATCTACTGACAGAGGTTTTCTTTAGCTCAAATAAATTTATTAAGAAGGCCCATTGTGAAAATCTGACTTCCAGGCAGATGACAAATTTTTTTACCCTACACAATGAAAGCAAGATTTCATTCCTAGGTTCTAGACCTAAAACTTTAGTACAAATGGTGAGGTCTGGAAGAGGGGACTTTTTATCTACCTTTCATCCATGGCAAGGCATTTGATATTTGTGCATCTGCTTTGCCTTTTCAAAAGCAGAAATTATTTTACTCCCGTGGGTGATTTTGCAATTCTTTGTGTGTTAGTATTTGTAATTCAGGAACACTTCCAGAAAACAGCTAAAATGTGACTGTGCTGTAGTCTTGTTCTACAACTTTATTCTAAAGCTATCACTTGCCCTGTAAGTCCTTGAATTTAAACAGAAGTGCTAATTAATACTAGAGGAACTCTGTGCACAGTAGGCTGAACATCCATCTCTTTTCTCAGGACTTGGAAAAGCAGAATTAAACATCTTTGTTCTTTTCAATTATATTGAGAGCAAAATGTCACACCCCATAATCAATTAAACATAAACTTTAAAATGATTGGACATTATAACTACAGAGAAGGGGGTCAAATCCAGGCAGCAGATGCTCACCTATTGAAGTCATCATGTGTTTGGATAAAACCTGTCCTCCAGAAGAGGCTGAAGATTTTCTCCTGATGAAAATCATCATACTTTTACCCTTAATCACACAAAGCGTTTTGCACAGGAAGCATTTAATCCATTTCTGAAATGAAGGTGACAGTAGTTACGAAGTGGGAGATTTATTGTAAAGTTTGAGGTACCTGGAAAATTATTAGGTGAACCTAGATAAATCATGGCAGGATTCTGATTCAAATAGGCATTGCCCTTAGTATCTAACAATAAATCTGAAGCCTTTGTGACTTATTCTTGTAAGAGCATACTGGTATATTTAATGACCCTTGTGCTCTGAGCATAACACCACCTCTGGCAGAACAAATTCTTGAACAGCCAACTCTGCTTTTGATTTGGTTCAGAGTGAAAAATGCTGTGGTTTTTTGCCCTTTTTTACTAGCAAGAAAAAGAAAATCACACTGAGAGAGCTCTTCTAAGGTCTAGTATTGTATCATATGTCCAATATGTATGGAATGACCTCCTGGGAGAGAACAGTATGTTCTTCAGCATTGTACAAGACCGGGCACACAGTCAACACCCAGCTGAGAATCAGAAAGAGCAGTAACACCCTGCCCTTGCTGCTGTACCTTGTGCAGGCAACGACACAACGCATTTAGCACAGGCTCCAGGCAAGGAATGGAGCAGAGGTCACTTGCCTGAAAAGCCTCTGGGCTTTCCTCTGGTTTGAAATCCTGGTACACAGGGAACCTGCTCTAAGTGCATCAATTTTGCTCTCCATAGAAACATCACTGCTGAAATGTCCAGAGAGGTAGGAGTGGCTAGAGTGAGAGAGCAACCAATTTATCCAGCTGGAAGATGGGCTCTGGAGAAGCCTTGTTCCCGGAGCCCCAGAAAACTGAAGGAGCAAAGGTGAAAAGAGGGTCACAAATAGGCAGTGAGCAGCAAGACTAAAGATGAAGAATGGCCAAGCACAAGCAGAAAGCCATCATGATAAATGGAGACAGGTTTCATCACTGAAGGATCATCAGAACAGGACTGTGCCAGAGTCCTTTTTATATAATAAACTGGAGTCTCATAAAAAACTTTAGTAACCCTTGGTCAGCACAACCTTATGTGCAGGAACTAATTTTTCTGTTAAGAGTCTCCCAGATCATAACCCAAGACAGTGTTATTATTTTAATAAAAGCAGACAGACTAATATTAAAAACGGATAGAAATAAAGGTGGAAACAACATTCAGACTGAGATTTTTCATTCTTTGATGCTTTGAAAGAAAAGAAATCAGAAGATGTGACTGTACTTCTTGTTAGACAAACTCGGAGAGCATTAAAATAATTTTATTTAGCTTGATGAAAGTATTGGAAAAAGAGGGATCAAATTCTGTTTACCACAAAGCAGTATCTACAGCAAAAAGAATGCAATAATACATCTCTTTAGCAAAATGCAGTTGGAACACATAGAGACAGAACACTGAGCGAAGCCAGAAAATGAAAGGAAACAATTTTTTTTATAAGTCGTTTTGAAAGGCTAGCTTAATTTCCATTTCCTAAATATTTTTTTTTTTCATTTAATGCTTGCCGCAATGCATATTTTTCTCTTTTAAAACAGAGGCTTTTGACCACGTAAGCAAAACTGATTACACTGACCTGCTGATGCTAAGGATTATTTCAGGCAGGCTGGGCTGAAAACAAAGCTTCCATTTTTTTCACAGATTTTAGATTGTAAAATATGTTTCTACTCTGATGGGGAAGGAAAGCAAGTCAAACCTGGCAAAATTTTTTCAGAGGCAGGGGAAAGGAGGCAAGGACAGTGGGTGGTAGAAGAAGAAGAGGCCCAGAGAAGAGCTGCCAGCGATGTAGAGAATAAGGTTCTCATCTGGCAAGAGAAGACCCAAGCCTCATGTTCCTCTTCTGAACCGGGCCGGTTGCCCTGAGTGCTGGCCTATTTGGGTTTGGCTTTCCTACCTTAAAATTAATTCCTGAACCCAAGAAATTTCTTCAACAGAAGTTTTGTCACTTCAGAGTAAGAGGCAGACTAAATTATTTACTGCCAAATTTTCTGTTTTGGGGATAATAATCTTTGTTTCAAGCTGTGTTGAAAAGCAAGGTATTAGCCTTTAAACGCTAAGGATAACCAGTACATCTGTTTCATAGCAGGGACGGGTAGAGGACAGGGAAGAAAGAGGTATTCAAATATTAGGAATTTAACTTGACACTTCTTCAATGTAGAGGTTTACTTAATATCAGCTGTATAAATTCTCTTTATGGCTGTTTGGACAAACATGCATCTTTTGTGACAAATGTGTGTTTTGTACTCTGAAGTGTTTATTTCTCCCCCTCCTCGAACCTAAGTGACTAGTTCAGGTAGAGACATGTGCCTATCACATTGAAACCTGGTGAGGTACATCCCATGCTTAATTACACTCTACCCCCTGCATAGGCAGTGATGACTCTTCTGAAAGTCAGTTTAAAAGGAAAATCTGATTTAAATATTCAGAACGCCCTTTAACAGTCTTCTCTGTAGGTAATACAGATAACCAGGGAAGACTTTCGTTAAGTTAAGTTTAGCCTTTCAGCTCAAAATTATATACCAAAAATAAAAGAAAAAGGTACCAAATCCTTCCCGTGGTCAAAACAATGCATTTGAACAGTTATTGATGTTTATGATGTAAACATGATACCATTTCTACTGTCTGGCTAAAGCTTGTAACTATCTGAAACCTTTTTAGCTAAATAATTGCAAATTATGCTAAAGGCAGACAGTGAATACTCTTGTCAGTGTCTCAAATGACATTTCAGCATCTTGTGTTGTTCACCCAAAAATAACTCTCCACAAAACCAACTTAGCAGTCCAGCACCAAGAGGTATGCAAGTGCTACATTAATTTTACAAGTAGTTATTCAGAGGGAGAGAGAGGGTAAACGAAATGGTTTATTTCATTTCACAGTCCAGGGCAAATCCAGGTCTGAAACGCATACATTCTGACACCCAGTACTTTGTTTTTACCATACAACTATCCTTTCATTATATATTACTTCACAACATGCATAGCTGGGTTCCCAGCTGGAGTTAAAGCTACAGTGAAATACATCTTTGTTATAGTCGGAATGTAAAGCAATCCCTGTCATTAAAGCTACAAAAAAAAATTTCTATGAGACCTCTTTCAATTCCCTGTTCATCTCTGTTTCAATGTTTCTGTCTGGAATAGCCTGTTTCTTCTCAGTCTAAGTAGTAGTCCAAAATTATATTTTCCTTAGCAAATTCAACCTTCAAAAATAAGGAATGGATGAAAAATAGTGTGTTTTGCATTATTAGAAAACCTTACCACTGAATTTCAAATACAACATAACTGAAGGAGTTGGATCATAGAAACTTGAAATGCAATAAGAAGGTCAGAGACTTCCTGGAAAACAAGTGCAAACTGAACATACATCAAAGCTTTAAGGACATATATAATATCTTTCTTATGAGTGTGGTAGATTTTATGGAGTAGGTTTTTAGATCATAGAATTGCAGAACCATAGAATCAATCATTGAATAGGTTGGTTTGTGTTGGAAGGTCCCTCTGAAGACCTTCTAATTCCAGGCCCCTGCCATGGGCAGGGACACCTCCAACCAGCCCAGGTTGCTCCCAGCCCCGTCCAGCCTGGCTTTGAGCACTACCAGGGATGGGGCACCCACAGCTGTTCTGAGCAACCTGGGCCAGTGTCTCACCACCTTATAAAAAAAAATATTCTTTACATCCAATCTAAACACACCCTCTTTCGGTTTAAAACTGTTGCCCGTTGTTCTGTCACTACAATCCCTGGTAAAAAGTCCTTCAGTGTTTCTTATGAGCCCTCTTTATAGGTTGAAAGGCTGCTCTAAGGTCTCCCTGGAGCCTTCTCTTCTCCAGGCTGAACAAGCCTAACTCTCCTAGCTTGTCCTCACAGGAGGTGTTCCAGCTCCCTGATGGTTTTTGTGACCATCCTCTGGATCTGCTCTAAAAATTCCATGTTGTTCCTGTGCTGACCCCAGAGCTGGGCAAAGCGCTGCAGGGGGCTCTCACCAGAGCAGAGCAAAGGGGCAGAATCCCCTGCCTCGCCCTGCTGGCCACGCTGCTGGTGACTCAGCCCAGGGTACAGTTGGCTTTTGGGCTGCGAGCACATAGTACCCACTCATGTCCAGCTTTTCATCTACCAGTATTCCCAGGTCCTTCTGGGAAGGGCTGCTCTCCATCCATTCATCCCAAACCTGTATTGATACCGGGGGTTGCCATGACCCAGGTGCAGGACCTTGCACTTCACCTTGTTGAACTTCACACAGTTTGCACAGACCCGCTCCTTGAGCCTCTCAAGGTCAAACAATAGCAACCGGTTGTGCTGTGGGATTTCAGATGCTGCAGAGCAGCTCTTCATAATCAAACTGCAGGAAAGTAAAATTCTTTTTTCCATGTGGAAAACTTTAATTTTCTGCAAGAAACATCTTTCCTTGTAGAAAATTTGCATTACCTACAAGAAGAGGCCTGCCCATTCTCCCCTGTGAATCAAAGTTGTAGTGGAAATGCAGCAAGTAGAGTGCTGTGAGGGTGGAGCAACATTAGAGACAAAAATCAGGGGCAGCCCTACTGCTCTGCTCCGGTGCTAGGAGTCAGCAAACATCAGAAGTGGTAAAGCTCTATTTTTCCAAACATCTGTCTCCCTCCATGTAGGATTGGCTAACGGAAGCACTGGGTCCTTTGGCTGTGGGAGACAGTATCTGGCACCACAAGAAGGCAGTTCCACCTATTTTATCACCATCTCAGTGTTGAATCATAGAGTCACTTCCATCATTTCCATGCTGTCCTTTCTCCAGGCTTCTGTCCAATATTTGTCCGGGAAACAGAGCTACAAAATGGAATCGGTCCTTTCCTCTACCGCTGTACAATTCCATAAAACCAGTGTGAGTCTGGCTCAGTGACATACTTGGCTGGGAAGCTACAGTTCAAAACCAAAGTGGTCTTAGCCCTGCTGCTGGGACTTTGCTCAATGAGCCCGTACTGTTTGTTCCACAGCACTCACGTGCAGCTTGCTTGCTGAGCAGGGGAAGATGAACTTAGCGCTGTCCTGTGGTGCATTGCCCCCCAGTAATGCTTGCTAGTCTTAGTACTCTTACATTCATTGCAGAAAGAGCATGATGTATAGTGATTTAAGCCACCATGCACACAAGAGGCTAATTGCTCTATGAACTAGGGCACTGGAGTACAATCTGAGTGAGCTGGATATTTTTCAAGCCCTTGGCGCTTGCTCCTTACATTGTACAGAGAAAGTGGCTTAATCTCTTCTTTCATCTCTGTGGAATGTGGATAAGACTCTTCTGCCCCAAACTAGGAGAGAGCCAAAGAGGGGGTTGTTCTTGTTGAAGATGTGCTCAAATACTGCTGCAGCAAGAATTGGAGAGGCACCAACAAAGAAGATTCATCTGTGCGGACTTCAGCTAGTGTGGAGTAAATGAGGAAAAATGTTATACTGAAGGGTTACAAATGAAGACAAAAAATCACAGTGGCCTCACTCATTAAATACTGCTCATGTTGTGCTCTGATGCATGAAGTTGTGCTGCAGGAAATAGAGGCTCACAATATAATAGCATTGCAATACCCTTGTGCAAGGGGACATGTAATGATCTGGCTTTTTAAGTGTTTCCTGTTTATTTTATTCTCCTCAGCAACATTTGTTCATGTTCTTGCATGATATCCTCCAGGCTGTGGAGGATATTTGACTGGAGGTGTTGAGTTTTTCAGCTGGCAGCAAAACCCAAAAATGAAAGAAAACTTATTAACTAATAGGCAAAGAAATACGGTAGAGGATGAATGATGGATAGATGGATAGAGAGGAAAAGATGCACATCTGCCCATTGATCCTAAGTCCGTTTGAAAAAGGATAGCCCATAACAAGAGCTGTTGCAATGCCCAGACCTTCTGCATGGAAGATTCCCATGTTTCCTGCTGCCGGCTTTTCAAATTCCTTGTTAATTCTTTTCATAAATATCTTGAAGAAAGGAAACCTTAACAAAGATATCATCCTAAATAGTCACTGTTAGGATCATATCTTCATGCTGAGGTGGAATCACGTGAACCTGAGTACTTCATGTTTGCAGCTGTGTCTTTTAATTTGGAGGACTGTAACTCCCTCAGAGCAAGAAGTAAGCCCATTTGTTATGTAGTCTCTGGAAATAGAAATAGGAATAGGGCCCTAACAATAAAAATATACCATGAGGGAGAAGAAAACCAAAACCCGATTGTGTTTTTCTGAAGATTTGAGTGAAGTTGGTTTATTCATTGAAGCAATTCCCTTTCAAAGCACACAAAGGTACACAAGAAATATAAGCTGTTAAGAAGAAAATCAGAATTATAACAGTATATAAAATTAGGAGGTATTAAACTGCAATTGATTCAGAGTCTTGTTGACATGTCAAAGCACAGACTTGAGATGAACTGTGTTGCTTCATTCTTTTACCTTTTCTGGTCATGTCTACAACTCAGATCAGTTTAGTACTTAGACTCTTAGAATTTTTGCTCTCAGCCCATCTAAGGGTTTGGCAATTTTACCCGTTTGTCTTCCAAACAATGTTCATTTCCAGATAATATCTGTAGTTCATTTAATGCAGTATATACCTCCAAGTGGAGATGTTTTCTTAGAGTGATTATTTTATACCACTTACAACCAAATTTCACTCTAACTCCATGCAGAAATGAGGTCAAATACAGCATTCTTCTTACATATGTATGCATTGGTATGAATGAGGGGTTTAGATACGCAAATAGATCAGGAGCCTGACCTTGCAGAAATAAGAGCATGAGTACAAAACGTGCATCCATGTGCAATGCAGTTTAGGCATTTCCTTCCTGATTCATTGTCAATGTGGAAAGCAAGAGTGCCAGCTATGTACTGGCTAAGGATTACAGGTCCTATTACAAGCCCTATTTCTATATTGCTGGAGTGGTCAATCAGTCCAGAATACTCTACAGAATATATTTACTTCTTTTCTTTGCCAGCTGCAAGTTTCCACATGCTCAGTCTGCCAAGCAGTATTGATTTTTTTCAAAATCCTATGACTTCATTAAAATTCTTTACATATTTTTAGTTTGTAACATTTATTTTCATTCTTTAACTATGATTCTTGCTCTAGCATGACCTTTGAGTCTGATCGAGCTTCTGCAGTTAACTATTTTTTTGTTCAAAGGCAGTTGACCAAAGCCAGACTTCTTTTTTTAAAAAAGGTCAGATTCCATTTATGGTTCCTCTACAGTTTTCTCACAAAATATAAGGAAACTAAAATATTACCTTCTTCCTTCTGTAGTTTTTTAAGTTACAGCTGGCATAATGGAGAATAAAGAGGGTATAAAACATTTTAAAAAAATATCATCCAGTTGCACAAAACAGTTGCAGATACAGGCTTCAAAATTCTCAGTGAATACAACATTTTTGAATTAGCTCTGCTTTTCCTGTAATGCAGGAAAAAAGGCTTCATGCCAGGTTATACTTGTATTTGAATTCAGCTCAAGATATTACCCAAAAAATGCAAACCAAGTGTGATTATTGATAGTCTCAGCATGTGTAGTGGAAGACAGCTGAGTGATAATAGTTCTGTATATATTATGGTATCTCATCAAGTAGTATGGTACCTCATCAAGCATTATACGTATTTGTGCATCATGCTACTTATCTCTGGTATGTCAAAAAACATCTTGAGTGCTTTAGGATGTGAAGTGTGATGTGTGTGTTTCCTCTTCAAAGAGCATGCTTTCCTCATTAACATGAGGAGCAGTTGCACATGCGTGGGGAAGGAGTCTAGTGATCTAGGCCAGGTGGAGCTACAAAGTTTTACAGATTAACACTTTCTATGCTGCACCATTCGCATTATCTATAGCAAAAAATTGCCCTTCTCAGAGATAAACTGCACAGATGAGGAGAAGGCGCCACAAACCAGTGTTAAAAGTAATAGCTCTGATGCATTAAAATCTTATCCCTTCATAAATTAACAGAGTAAATGATCTATGGAAGTGATACAACATGTGCAACTGCAGCAAGAGATGTGAGTGCAGGCTAAGTTAAACTTACCCACGTGCACTGAAACACCGTAGAAAACATGGGGTGTGCAGTCCTACCATGGGGATATTGCTCCAAATGCCTAGACAATTCAATCAGTTCAGTGGGGATATCATAGAATTATAGAATTGTACAATCACTTACATTGGAAAAGACCTTTGAGCTCATCAAATCCAACTGTTACCCCAGCACTGCCAAGTCCATCACTAAATCATGTGGCTAAACACTGCATCCATGCATTTTGTAAACACCTCCAAGGACGGTGATTCCACCACCTCCCTAGGCAGCCTGTGCCAATGCTATTCATGTGTGTGACAAAATTCAGATCTGTCTTTCAGATCAGATGTCTGAGACTTCCAGTATCTGTCATCACAGCAGCTATTACGTACCCAAGATACAAGAACATTGCTGGAAACATAGGTCCTTCCCGCAGGAAGAGAGCACTGCAAAGGGCTTTTCCTCCTCAGTCAGATCAGAATGAATGCCCTGAAAATCCCCATAATAATGTCATGGCAGATGTGCTCTGTCGGAGATCAACATGTGGCTTCTTGAAGCTTGAAGACAGACATCTGCGATCAGTATGAATCCTCTCTCTCTTGGACTGTTACAGAGGTTACAAAGAATGTGTTGGAAGAGTATGAATCTGAGAAATGAAAAGTTTTAGGGAAAGGATCCCAGGTTTAATTTGATGTGTTAGTGCCATCCATGAGGTCTTTTTGAGAAAGGCCGGGGTATTGGCCCTGTGTCAAGCTCTCAGCAGCAGGTGTGTAGCCCCTGGCTTTCCATTCACATGCCACCACCTCTTTCACTGTCCACAGTATACGCTCCCCCTACCTTCCACTGGAACACCGTCGTTTCACTGGGATGAAAATGGGGATTCAATATTTATGCTCCTACGTCTGTAAACTCCTGTGGCAAGTCCTGTGAACAGAGCAACAACAAAATGCTTCCACCAGCAGATCAGTGGTAGCTGCTTACCCGCCAATGGAGTAACTGCCTAAACCACACTGCTGGTATGAAAGATGAAGGGTAGAGCTGGCACCTGGAACTGTGGTTTGGAATCTTTGATTTAAAAGATAATGGATGGGGTTTACAGGCTACTGCTCCTGCTCAGCAATGACCTAGCATCATGAAAGTGTAGCTACTCTGAAAAGAGTGGCTAGTTTCATCTCTATTCCCTGTTCACTAGAGTATAACATAGAACATCTCTGTCCATATTCAATAATGTTATAATGGTCAACACCATGGATATAACAGCTATAAAGTTTCCTGTTATGGCCTAGGTCTGAGAAGCATTGGTACAGACAGCAAAGGAAGTGACTCCTGATTGAGAAGTGGGAGCAAATTCCTATGTTCCTCTTTTACTACCATATATATTGGGAAATATAAATTTTGGTCTCTGGACCGATGACTTCCAAGGGTCTTACACTGATTAAAAACAATGTTTCCAGCAAAAAGAAATCCAGAAGTCTATAAACATTTATGTCTGAATCAAAGCGACAGAAAGATGAGTATAAAACAAATCAACAGACGATAAAAAAGTCAAGTACAATGGCTGGCAAGTGAGGCAGACTGGATTTCGTACTGCACACAACTCCACTACAAGGCTTTTGTAATAGGAAAAGGTGATGCAACAGAAGGCTTCTGGAGAGAAATAAAAAAAAAAAAAAAAAAAAAAAAAAAAAAGAGGACTTCTTGCTTTCTGTGTGCACAAAAACCTCTAGTTTTTGCCTTTTGCCTTTTGCACCTTCTCTGGATGGGAGAGAAGCCTTTCTGTGCCAAAGGTTCAAACAAAACAGGGCTACTGACGCATAGGCTTAGTGCTGTTCACACAGTGCTTTCCCTGTTTTGCTGCAGCACTGACATATTCTGTGTTTTACTCTGTTCTGTCAGGTTTTTTTTGTGATGCAAAAAACTTCTTTTAAAGGTACTTCAGTCACAAGAAAGGAGAGAGCAGAACAGCTGCTAATGACTTTCCACAGATCTTCCCTATTCATTTTCTTCTGATCAAGGCAACCTTCAGCTTTCTCTCCACTTCCACTGAAAGAAGAGTCTGGAAGAGATACAGCTTGCTCAGGTGGCCGTAAATTTCAGTGACATAAAGTCTTTCATGTTATACTCCATCTATGTATAAACCTTAAAAAGGACTACAGCTTTCAATGTTCAGGGACAGGCCAGGTACACAGCAACATAGCCCTGAGGAAGGCACTTCCAATGGACATTTAAAGTTTACAAATTACTTATCCTCAGAAATAAAAATAAAATTTCATGGGTTTTTATAAATGGCTGGTTCATTCCTTCCTGAAGACACAGAACAATTACCCTACCTTAGCTAGGTTTGGACAAAACCTGCTTAAGAGGCATGTTCAAAACTGATTTCTGTGACATGATGTATATGTCAGGAGATTTTGTAAATTTAATTTTAGAAAAAGAAAGATTATTTCTAATACTTACAGGCTGTATAGAGTTAGGAAAAGTAAAATCTTCTTTAGGAATAAAGAAATATTTTAAAAATTAATGTCCTGTGGGAACGACCCAGTGTAAAGTCACCCACATGATATATCTCTTATACACTATTTGTTGTTATATATAGTTACACATACACAAAACATACTTTGAATATTCCATACAGCTTGAAGTAGAAGCACATTTTAATATATACTAGATACAGACTGTTACTCAGACATTTCTGAACAACAGAGCAGCACTAGCCAGCCTAGCTCAAACGATGTTTTTTGAAAAGCTGCTGTGGATCTCATGTATCAATTAGAAAGGAATTCCCATCCCCTGCATCTCCATTAGTCATGGCAGTTTGAGACTCTCCCACTGTATGCAAGCCTGTGTCACAGATAAATTTCATTCAACCTAAAAAGAAGATTCAGAAAGAAGAAAAAGAAGAGGCTCTATGTTTCCTCATTAAGAAATACCCAACATATAGGAAAGAACTTTGGCACCACATTGGTCTTACATTCTTTAGGCCCTATTCCCAAATCTCCCACTTGTAAATATTTTCAGAGAAGCACTATGGTAGCCTAAAACTTCTGCAAGAAGAGAAATACTCGAGCAACTAAAAACCCAAAAGCTATTCACTGGAATGCACTGAAAGTCAAGGAGCCAAGGGATGTGTGTCCAGGAAGATTGATGGGCTGAGAAAAGAGGAACTGGATGCAGATGTATCAAAACCACATCGGAAGAAGAGGAAACTGAGCAGCTGCATGGATAGTTCTTGTCACAGCCCTGCCTTACCTGCCATGACAGGCAGTGCTGCCGAGACAGGCTGCAAACACCCCTCCTCCCTTCCTCCAAAACAACAAGCTGAAGGATATCTGACAAATCCCCTATTTGCCTAAAGGAACAAAGCATCCTTCACTGAGAGCTAAATGATACAGAGAGAGGCCCCAGAAGAATGATGGCTGAAGACAGACTAGTATTTGGACATTTATATTTGAATGCCAGATGGATGCTAGTTTCATCATGTCTTGGAGTCAGATGATACGATGCTGTCCAATTGCCCCATTTGTACCTGGAGGCCCCTTGAGCCTGCTCTCATCATTCAGCAAATCTCTGCTTTTGTGCTTCTTTTACAGTCCATTTCTTCCCCTCATTGCTTCTTTTGAGAATTGAGGAAAGCTGGGGGAGGGGGGCAAGAAAGCATATCTGGAAAATGCATTCACTTATCACCCAAACCTGAGCAGGAAACCTTCAGGAAGAGGGGCAGACTGGAGAGTGAGGATCACCTCCTAGGAATCACAGGTCAGATGTCATACAGAACAGACAGATGATATGCATCTTCTCCGTAGTAGTTATGTTCCATGGGAGTAAATGTAGAGAGAAGGAGTTCAGATTGGCTTGGAAAGCTCAGTCACAATTCTCTACAGAAAAGATCACTGAGAAAGGGACATTGTGGCAAAGTGAATACCCATCCTTCATAACTTTTAGTGTCATAAAGGCAAGATAGATGCATTGAAGATCTCAACAATCAGAGGCTTTCAGTGGGTGACTTGGCTGCTTCTAGATGCACAGACATTTGCTCAAGAGTTGAAAGAACTGAATATAAAGAATACAACCAAGTTCTTCTGTTTCCCTACTGTACCTCAGTCTTGTTTCATTCCCATCTCCAGGATGGCCTGGATGCTCCCTGGATCTCCTCTCAAAGAAGAACCTTTGCTCATGAGGACAGGCTGTTCAGAAACAGAAAACCCAAAGCCCACCCTATTCAAGTTTAGAAGACGCTATTTTAGATCCTGTTAGAGCAGGATTCTATCTCAAATACTGGAATTATGTGAGCAGAGTAACAAAGTGGCTTTTCTCAGACTATGAAGAAGGAAACGTGCTGCAGTTAGTTCAAAAGAACATCTCAGGCCTGAATGCCTTTAAGCCTTGTCCGTGCTGTTCTTCCATCAGTAAATTCAACTTTTTCTTATCACTGTACCCTTCCTGGTAACTGTTCACATGCAACATATAACATTACTGATTTAGGAAAAAAAAATAATATGGAACAGTTCCTAGAATAAAAATTTTCAGTACATTCTCTCCTGAAAACTCCAAAGTATTTATTGCCCTTACATTCAGCAGGGAGGAATCAAGCTGCAAAAGAATGCTTCTGTTCATGCAGTGCTGCTCCTTAACATTTTATTGACTACAGTGGAATTCTTCATTTTTCCTTCTGCCTTCCTCATCACTCAACACAGCCTCTTAGGAGCCAAATCACTCAATCCAGAAAACTCATACCATCCCTAACACCTCCTCCTTTCTCTTCACACACTTAAACTTTCACCCTCTTCTCACTTAGTGAGAACGATTTTTTTAAATTTTCCTATAGGTTTTGTGAGTAATGAAACCAACTTGCCATCAGGTTTTATTCCTACAGACTCTTAAATCTTCCAAGGCTTTTCCTTTCACATACTGATTTTATATTCTGGATTTACAATCATTTTATCTTAGCTCTCCTGTTACCATCATATATTATGACGCACAGGCTCAAGGAGACCTTCACTGGTTTCACTGCAGCTCCGTAACTGGCTGTATTTACCACTGATGAAGTCAGATTTCAGGTTCAGAGACTTCAAAACCAGTTGAGACAGGAAGCTGCATAGTGATTTCCATGGAAAAGTTTTCTATCTGGAAGCAAAAGATGGATGTACAACCGAAATACAAATTTGCTGCATTTTAGGAAAAACTTGAGAGCACAGCTTGTGCCTTCCAGTGTAACTAGAAGCTAAGACAGTCTTGCAGTGGCTGCTGAACAGCTAATGACTACCAGACTTGTTAAGATGATTTTTATCTTTGTTTCCAGGACTATTGTACTAAGTAAACTGTTTCAGTTATGATGAAGAAGAAGGAAAGAGGAAGCAAGAGACTGGTGTGGTGAGTAAAATGAGATTTTTCACTGATAACTTGTTCATTGCTCATAGCTTTGTAAGACCAAAATGAAGATAGCAGGTCTTCTCATTAAGAGTTAGTATGTGGCTTCCTTGGCAGGACCAAAGAAAAGAAGTATTAATATGCTAACCAGTAAGATATCTACAGATACTACTGAAATAATAGTAAACTCCATTAGCCAAAATAGTAATAGTTGTGGATAGAAAGAGCAAGCCATGCTTTCAAACATCACTCTCTTCAGCTGAGACCATACTGTCCTTCATCTTATAGATGGTTAATGAATATCATTTGGGAGCATCAATGGTCACAAAGTAAGTGTGAATTCACAAGAAAGAAATATAAACCAGTGAATTTACATTTTCATATAAGAAAAAGTCACAAGGTGACTGAATTCTACTCACTATGAAACTGGCAGAAGAAAGAAACCCAGGAGCTGGTTTTAAATTGCATGTGACTACAATAAAAGAAAATCGTTCTTAACTGCGTTGTTATCCATATTTCCAACACATTGGCGCCTTCTACCATTCTTATAAGATAGCGTCTGGAAGCCTTTCCTCTGCAAACCTGTTTTTCAGGTGCATGCAACCCTGCTGTTAAACTGAACCGGGAGCCCAAGATAGTTTTAATGCATTCTCACTTGTGAAAAATACATTTTCTGATTATTTTTCATTTATTATGGGAATATGAAATGTCATGGAATCTTTCTGGTTTAGAAATATGATTTTTCATGCTTCTAATTACCACTCCTTATTTTTTGAAGCAAAACTTCATGGGTTCCACTCTGAAGAGTTCTACAACCCCTGCAAATCCACTGACTTCAAGGGAAGGTAGGAAGACTCAGCCTAGGAGGGAAAAGAGTGTAACACAGGGTTCTGAAACTGAACCTTACTGAAAATCTTTCAGAATGACAAGGGCACATCCAGCCCTTTGTAAATCTAAGCTGAAGAGGCTTTGATGCACTGAATCTCAGATCTAATTGCTTATGAAAATCACAACTATAACATGTAGCATACTGTCCTGGTTTTGGCTGAGATATAGTTAATAAGATAGAACTTCTCTCCTATTTTGTGAATTTAGTGTTTTGTCATAGTGGTTATTAGAAATGATGATTTGGATGTGGTTTTAACTCTTTTCCAGACAATTCAAAAGTCCTGAAGTGATTTACTGCTGTTAAATTAATGACTTTATTGCTGCTAAAACCAGTGCCTCTCTGAACTCGGTATTTCATTTCTTCAGGCTACTTACATGACCACGGTGCAGATCTAATAACACTCTTACGAATGACACCAAGAATCTGTGAAAGGAAGTTCATTTCATGGCATGTGGCATTGTGTCAGTGAAGCAAAAGACATTTTTAACTGGGGCATAACAAAGAGCCAGCTGGTGATATGCTTTTCATTGGTTCAAGTGGAATGTCACATGCTCTGAAACACTGAAGCTCTAATTTAAATAAATAAATAAATAAAACACTACATAGGCACAGGTTTTCTTTTTTACATGCATTTTCCGCTAAACTTCAGGAGGATATTAATTTCTCAATAATTAAATTAATTACCCAGCAAAGCCATGAATGACAGATCTGTTACCATCTCTGCCAATGGCGTTCATCTGGTCTTCTAACTTTGGCTCCTTAGCCTCTGTGTATTACCTTTTCCTCATATTCTTTTTAATAACTGGCTAAAGTTCTTGAGTGACCCAAAAAATATCTCGAGTTGTACAGTTTTCAGAAAAAAATACTGCCTCTTCTCCAACTGAAAAAGTCCAGACTTGACCAGAAAGAGTCAATGGTTAATACAGATACCTACTCCATAAACAGTATAGATAAAACATTCAGTCATTTGTAGTGATAATTATACTCTCTGGACATTTACTTTTCCATGACAAAAAAAAAGACCAGGAATTACCTGCACATTAATATACAATTCTATTTCTCATAAAAAACAAGAAATGAAGATATTTATGCCTCTCCTCATTTGCAGCAGGGAGAGGTTATTTTTATCAGATGTAGAGATAGATCTCCAGCTAGTTACGACAAACAGCCAGAAAAACATCTATCATCCTTTACACAAAAACGTTCTAAAAATCAGTATGAAAAACACTACCGTGTCCTAATTCTCAAGCCCTATTTAATAACACCTGAGCAAGACACTGCCTATGAATTATTTCTTTATCCTGACTGCCTTCATATACATTCCATTTGATACTAAAGTCAGAAACTTTCATTTATTATTATCAGCACAGAGTAAATTTAAAAATACATAACTTCAGTTCAAAAGGTTTATTCTCGGACAGGAAGAATCAAGGAAACAAAAGAAGCTAAAGGGTCTGAAAAAGAAAACTTTCAGTAGAGCTTTTCCATTTGGAACCCAGCAAATCCTTTTTCTTCCCAGGAGATCATACTGATATCTATGAGAACATATATATATATGTGTGTGTGTGTGTGTGTGTATATATATATATATAATCTATCTACCTATATAAATACACACATATTTTTTTAAAATACCTTGGTCACAGAGGACATGGATCAGAAAGGTAGATAACATAAATACTGATCATTAAGTGCATTCCACTTGCTTTATACTTTCCAAGTAGTATATTTTCCTGGTCCTAAGACTGCTTGCTCAGGTATTTCTTGGTTTGACAAGATCCTACCTTGCTGTGCAGATAGATTGAAAACTTTCCAGGACTGTGCCATAGATCTATAATTGTAGGAGAGCTCTCTCGCTGTCTTATTCTTCTGTGCTTCTTATGTAGATGCAGAGAAACCTTTCTTCCCCATGTCAGCAAAGTTTACTTCCTTCAGCATTATCAGGGTCTTCCTGAGTTGGGGTGGCAGCTAAACTCTCAATTTCAGAATCTCTGGTAGAATTTTTAGGTTTGTTTTTCAGGAGAAACTTCATACTTTCTGTGTTTTGTTCAAATTTAGAGAAAACCTCTCCTGAAGTACTGAATTTTCCCATAGAACAGACTTTTTAATTTTGGGTCTTTTTAAGTCTCATCTGTAGAGGAGGTTATGCCCACTTAATATCTAGTTAATGTTATAAAAATCAAATAACCAGTTTTACTACTTTACTGCAAACGCAGCTATATTTCTACCAATTAGGAGATACTGCTGACTGTTCGTATTGTAACCAGAGGTTGCATGACATGAAACTTGGAAAGTATGGCTTCATCTTCCTTTAAAATGGTTTGCTTTTGTGTGTGTTTTATCCTCTAAGGCAAAACATTTGTTATTACTCTTTCGAAACAGAGATTAGTTCACCAGCAGTGAATCACGGGGTTTGCTGTTATGAAAATGTAGATCAGTAATGACTTTATCTCATCAGCAGTGTGACATACCATCAATTATTCTGTCGTCATGGATTTGCAACTGTGTCACCAGAAGTAGATCAAACCTATTTTACAACTCAACAGCAATTTCCTAATATTTAAACTATATTTTTCATAGCTATCCGAGGTAAGACATATGGTCTTGTGTAATATGCTAATTGAAAAGTACTCCATGAAAATTTGAACTGCTTTTTTGAGTCAGGGATGATTTTGTGATGGACAAGTATGGACCAGCATAATAGAATTTGTTCCGTCTGTCAGCTGAGTTACGAGACTATCACCCTATATATATTAGTCCTTTCAGCACTTCTGGAACTTCTTGCCAAAATTAGCCTGTTTTTTTCGCATTCAGCAGTTATTGAAACCAAAGTAAAGACAAATTAATGTGGAAAAAAAAAAAAGAAGCAAGTCAGGTTAAGATAAAGTGAATGTATTTGGCAACCTTGTTAAACCTCAGCGAGGCATTTGACTGCAAGGAGCATAGCCAATCTTTTATGGTACTCTGCATCTGTAGCCTAAAGGGGTATTTAGATTTATCTTTTCATGTGCTTCTTCAGGTACTAAGTACACAACAGGTGATGTTTAAAGTTTACCTCACAAAATTTATTGCCAGCCTTAGTTATCTACATCTCCAGCAAAGGTCCCCCTCTAGATAAGGTACATTTTTAAATAAAGTATTTGTGATTTGTATTACTTTCTGCAATCCTTCAATTCAATTTAAAATTTAGAAAACTTATATCTGAGCTGAACCATTTCAAACGTAAACAAAGAGAAATGAGAGAAAGAGTAAGAATCTGAAGGTACATTATATCAGTACTTTTTGGTTTATCAGTATGATTGGGGTTTAACCAATTAATTTGTTTCATTCTAATCCTCGAGCTTGCAACTAACCTGAATCATCAAGAGAAAACAAATGAATCTTCATTGTATCTTTCAGTGCTGAGCCTAACCATTTTTTGGTCAAAACTAAAATAGCTGCAGATTATATTTAGAGGCACAGCCTTCCCCCAGCACCATCATCTAAAATTTGTGTTCCCTTAAGTTCTGCAAGGTTTTTCTACAAGGAATACCTAGATGAGCTAAATTGCACTACAGCTGAGTGAGGAGGGCATTTGGAAGTCCATTCCCCTCATAGTACAGCTGCTGCACAATGTCAGCCAGAGCTTACAGCTTCATGATTGTTGCATGCAGCCACAGCACAGAGCATCACTTGCTCCATGAAAAAATGGGACAAACGTGACACATGGCTCCAATACTGCCTTTTTTAGAAGGGATATGTGGGCTTGTATTCAGCACATCTCTCTGAGTTTGTTAAAAATATTCCATATGACTCAGTCTTCCATTTGAATATTATTCCCGATTTCCAATCGTTTCATCTCCTGAGCATGACAATAAATATTAATTACCAAATGCAGCCATGAATATTTGCAAAAATAGACTTCATAAAATGAAACAGCTGTTTCTTCAAAGCTGTGACTTTAAAGATAAGTCATTAATCTCTTGCCTCAAAAATATCAGCAGTCTCCCAATAGCATTTAGCACATCTGATAAAGAAAAGAGTCAAGCACTAGCTCCAGGAGCTGGAATGTGTAAGCAATCTTCATCTCATCTGTGGATGCATGCCATAGATGGGTTGACCAAAGTTACAGATGTGATTGACTTGCTACCTAAATTGCTCTCCTTCACAAGCTGATGATTATGGGATGTAGAGTTGAATGTGAGAAAGTCCAAATTGGCTAATGGCAATTTCCTGCTGTGCCTTTCACACCGCTTGACTCTAAGTCAACAAAAGGTTCCTTCTATATAGTGAGTGTCTACATTTTCATTTGACAATGCTAATTGGACACTTCCTCCTCAAAATCTGAACACTGACATAGAAGATGCAATTGTGTGTTGACTTCCAATACTGAAGAGTTAATTAGCATGCAATAGTTCAGGGCAGGATCAAGTTTCATGTGCACAAAAGCTGAACCAACCTTTTTCAACATGCTATTCATTTAACATTTATTTCAGAAAATAATGAGAGGCCATGCAATAGACCAAGGTGTTATTGTCTTTCAGGTCAGGTTTGTTTGCTGAGAAAGAAAAGTTTAATTTGAGCTGATCAGCTAAAACAGTGTCAGCTGTGTTTATTAGCAAATGGTGCAAACATCTAGACAACGAACTCAGATTCTCTGACTAGACTGCTTCCACAGTGCTGGTTGGGAATAGGAAAACCTTCACTGAAAAGGATCACAGAATGAAAAGAGAAGGAAAAAATAATCACACCGTGAAGGTAGCTGATGCTAGAAAATACAAATAACATATTTTTTCCATGTGCAAATTAGTTCAGTGCTTAAACAACAGTGGTCTTGGTGTATTTTTTGTATTTATCTACATACTAAACTTACTACACCCTTCAAAAGCCACAGTTTTCCCTGGACAGGGACTTCTTTCTGTGCCAAACCACGTGGTGGTTTTATGCTGCAAACAAATGAGATCAACAGCTCATTTTGGGTTATGATCTAAGGCAGCATGAATGGTGTTCTCCAGAGGTGCATAGCTGATGTTCCTTTCCATCTCACCGTGCATTAAAGTCTTTTAACTAGTAGCTGTGACCAGTCAGTGGAAAATAAATGCTATCAAGCTAGAAAGTAGAATTGAAAAGACAGCCTTTTCCTTCTACTCATCACAATTAATCTTTCAAATAAAAGTTTAAATACAGCAGAACTCCCTCCTTAGGGCAATTAAAACCCTTGAGCACTGGCCACAATAAAGATCAAGCTCCAATGAGGACATATTTCTGTGAATCCTTCTTTAATGAAGACGAATTCTTCGTTAACAAAACAGCTTCAGTCTTTGTGCGTAGTTTTTGTCATGTTAGAAGCAGAATTTAAATTCATGTTTGCTGCTTTTGGCCAGTTTCTTTATGTTCATAATCCACTAATGTAGGCCTTTTTTTTTCTCTCTCTCTCTTTCTCTTTTTTCTCTCTTTTTTTTTTTTACTTTCCCTCAGTTTTTCCAGTTAAATAATCTTACTCAAGCCAGGGAAGAAAACAAACTAAAACAAACTAAAAAAAAAGAAAACTCTTCAAAAATCTCCAGCAAGAGGATAAACATGCTAATTAATCCATTCAATATCCTTTCTCTGGTTCTTTTAGATTTACGTAGATCAGTGTAAGTTACTACACGTAAAGTGCCACCAAAGTCAGATTTCACCTCATCAATGAAACCCCAGTCACATTAGATAGAATTGACTGGGTGAGTTTCAAAAATCAATTCACTATGTACAATGAGTTTTAGACACTCCAAAAATATGGCCAAATTCAGCAAAAAGTTAATAAGATCATAATCCCCATGTGTTAACTATTATTTTTGATATCTCTAGAGCAAGTGATTCCCTAGAACTGAAGGGTTAGGGTAATCTGAGATATGTTTTACAGTAAAAATTCTCTCTGTCTGATGTATAGAGGGAGATTGAAATGAGGAAGAGAAAGATCCCTGTATTCTAATCATTTGAATAGCCAGATCCTGATTTCTTGCTATTCTGAGCATTCAACTATTTTGAAGAGTAGACCAGGTTTCACAGGAGATATCAACAGTAAGGAGTCATAGCCTGAAGAGTTTATTGAAGAATGTTCTAAAACTAGAGTTGGTGGTAAGAAATAATGTTCTAAATCTTTTGTTCTGTTTCAAGTATTTAGCATTTGACTCAGGGTGTTTGAAATCCTTGATAACTCTGGGCTGTTCAGCACAAGAACATGTTGCAGCATCATGTCTTCTCAGTCTGGAATCAACCTTTTGCATATACTTTTAATACCCATGGGGAAAACCACAGAGGGAAGGGAAGTGTGCTGGTTTCAGCTCGAATAGAGTTAACTTTCTTCACAGCTGCTAGTATGAGGCTGTGTTTTGGAACTGTGCTGAAAACAGTTTGATAACACAGGGGTGTTTTTGTTATTGCTGGGCAGCAGGTGCACAGAGCCAAGGCTTTTTCTGCCCCTCACCCCACCCCACAGAGAGCAGGTTGGAGGGGCACAAGGAGCTGGGAGGGGACACAGCCAGGACAGCTGACCCCAACTGACCCAAGGAATATCCCATACCATAATGATATCATGCTCATTATATAAAGCTGGGGGAAGAAGAAGGAAGGAGAAGACATTTGGAGTGATGGTGCTTGTTTTCCCAAGTAACCATCATGTGTGCTGGAGCCCTGCTGCCCTGGGCATGGCCGAACACCGGCCTGCCCATGGGAAGCGGAGGATGAATTCCTTGCTTTGCTTTGCTTACACACACAGCTTTTGCTTTTCCTTGTAAACTGCCTTTATCTCAACCCATGAGTTTTCTCACCTTTACTCTTCCAATTCTCTCCCCATCCCACTGCAGGGGAGTAAGTGAGCAACTGTGTGGGGCTTAGCTGCTGGCTGTAGTTATACCACAACAGAAAGCTTAAAAAAAATTAGTATCAGGTCATTCTTTGAGCCTTTTTGTTCTGACACTGAAATAATAATAATAAAACAAAATTTAAAAAACAAAAAAACAAACAAACAAAAAAAAACAAATTGGAAAAAAACCTGACAGTAACTGCACACTCCAACAAATGAAAGATACTTTGATGCCCCAGAATCACTGAAAGCAAGGTATGGGCAAATGTAATAGCTGCAACTTCATAGATCTGAAAAGATAAAGCCAAGATTAATTAAGGCAAGAGATAAGGTGTGGGGCTGATTAACAGCAGAGCAACAAATGTTTGCTGAAGAGCGAAATTGGACAATATTGAGGAAGGACATGATAGCAATTCTTGGAAGACTAGAAGCATGGGAGACAAGAAGTCCTACACAGACTACTTCAAGGATGTGAACATGGAGAAGTGAAGCTTCCAACAGCCGTGGAGAAAAGCTCGCACAAGAGATACCAAGAAGAATGGGTACTTATAACTCTTTAGAAACACTGAAGTCTGAACTGGCACTGGAGTGTCAAAGAGGAGATATCAGAAAAATAACTTCATATTGATGATCCAATCTGCAATTGCTGAGGTAAAAGGATAGATATGAGTAATGCACTTGAAAGGAATCATTCATATCCTGAGGTCATTAAGGGGAGAGGTAAGCAAAGCAAGAGAAAAAGGAATGGGCTGCACAGGATTTGTGGGAAGTAGAAAGAGAATGCAAGGCTGATCAAATTAGGTAGAAATAAAGAATATAAACAAAAAAGGACAAGGGGAAGGCTGAAATGTGGCTGTGTCAGAGACCACAGTGAGGCAGAAATAATTTATTTATAAGCCATGAGAAATAAATATGCAGAATGTTGCTTAGGCAGTTTGAGCAAAGCAAGGAGAATGAAGTCTAGCTGGGAACAGGTCAGGGTCAGCTGAAAGAGACAAAATGTGTTTGCTGAGGTCAGATTCACAAAGTTTTGGGTCTGGGTGATCAAATGTCCTTTCAAACTTAACTTGCTGGGCTAGGTGTTGGATATGTAGCTAAGGCAGCAGGAATACTTTGAGTGAAAGACATGAGTGCAAAGGTAACATACTCAGTACGGACAGGTTATTAAATGCAAAGCCAAGAGAATAAGGGTCAGACTCACTCTCTTTGAATGTTTAAAATGTAAATCTCATTATTTCATTATAGTTCATGTCTGGTCCTGGATAGCCCAAGCCAGAAAACAATGCCACCTTTTAACTGCTTCTCTGCACAGAAAGATTGTCCTTTAATCCATGCTCACAGGCGCAAAGTCAACAAAAGTGCTCCTGTGCTGTTCCCCACCACTTTCTCGGTCGGGCAGTTACTGTGAAAGGGGTAACATGATCGAAAGGACAGAACAATGACTGTGTCTCTGCCTTAAACTGTAACTGCAGCTCCTTTAGCTGCTTAAAACATTTCCTAGGCACCCATGCTGTGAGTCAGCCTGTGCTGACAACTCTGGACATTTTCAATGCAGTACGACAGTAGGAGTTTTTCAAAGCCACAATGAGGATTTCTTTATTTAGTTGTGTTTACTCCTGCTACCATGTTTTGGATTAGTTTGGATGTCAGAGTAATTTCATGCAGTAAACCTGCAATATATTGAACAGTGAAGTGAGGCAACAGCTGTGTTATATGGTTAACCAGAAATGTAAACCCATTACATTTCTGTTGATGTTAATGTTTTTGGACAGCAAGCTTCCCTTTGAAGAATGTAAATATCCATGAAACCTGCTTATTTCTTTCCTAAACACTGTCCCCTATTTCCCCCTTCTCTTTGCACCAAGTTCTTTAGAAAAAGTCTCCAAATACCTCTGGTCAGTGCCAAAGCTCCGAGGAACTTAATTTCGACCTGGATTTCAGCCTATATGTCAACTCCTACACTAATGTTAGCTCCTTATCAAGCAAATTATTCAACTTCAATTCCAAATATGAAATTCCACGTGGAATCTGAAGCAAACTTTCATTTTAGGGTTTCATCCAGCAATATTTGACAGTGTTTTTCTCATTTACTTAGTAACAAGTGATCTAAAACTCCTAAGACTTGGAAATTTGGGCCAATTTCCATTTAGCACCTATTCAACACCCACTTGAGCACTTTCAATAGGTGAGACTTTTATTTTCAAACTCCTCTGCACATAGAAGCTTTCCAGAATATACCCCTGGCCTCAGTGTGTACGAGGAGCTTTAATTCTTACCGGTGGTGGTGGGTATCCTTCTATTGCTTCCTTTGAACTCTGCCAACAAACTACTTGACCACTGCTAGAAGCCTGTGGCAGCTGTGAGAATGGGGATGGCAGTTGACTGAGCCTACTGAAGGTCTTTCAACCCCTTTAAATAAAGCTGCATATTGTCACCTTGAGGATGAGAACTAAGAGAATGAGATGCACAAACAGGGAGGTGAGAACCAGGGGGTGTTTGGGGAAGACACTCCTGAAGAGTGCTTCTTCCCAGGGGTTGGGAGGACCATAGCTGTAGTCACTGGTGGCTCGGGGAGAGACTGGTTTCCTGGCTAGTCAGTAACCGCAGCCCTTGTAGCCCTGTCATTCCCCTGGAAGCAACAACAGGCTTGGCTTTCCCAAGCTGGGCACAGAGGTCATGACCTTCCTGTGACCCCAGCACCTTCTTCTGCTCCGCACAGCTGCCTGCTGGCTGTGCCTGCTGTCACTGCGGGCAGGCACTGCATGATAGTCACTGGTCACCAGCCGGTGTCCACTGCTGGGCAGGCACTGCTGGGTGGGCGCTGGTCACTGCCGGGCAGGCACTGCTGATATGGAGAAATAGTGTGAAATGGGGACAATGGACATCGATCGTGATTGTATATGTCTGCTCGGGAATGTGGGTATGGTGACTAGTCATGGGTGCGGTGTCTGGTCACATAGGCACACAGCCTTGAGGAGACGCCTACAGTTTTGAGGAGACGCCTGCCCTTCTTCCTCTAAGGAAGGGGCTATTTAAAAAAGAATGAGAAAAGGATGAGAGATATTCCAATGTTATCTAGAGGGAGGCAGTGCTAAGTCTCCTTGCTGGAGAAGATCAGATGGTCACAAGGACATGAATCACCGCTCCTTGCTGAAGAAGATCGGATCATCACAAGAACATGAATCACCTACAAACCTGCAAGACCACCACATTCCAGGCAAAGGACTGTTAAGCTAATTAGCATACGAAGCGAGAGTAAGCGGGTTTAGGTAACGAATATGTATAGGCGTTAATTGAATATTCATTTGTTTTATTGTATAAATGTGAGATGGTTCGTCACTTCGGGCATGCACGCTTGTGGAGGAGCGATCCCCCGTGCATCTGCGCGCAATAAACATACCTACTTTATAACTTTCGAGTTACAGAGTCTAATTCCATATGTCACTGCTGGTTGGTCACTCCTGGGAGGTCAGTGCTGGAAGGTCACGGCAGGCAGCCACTGACGAGTGGTCACTGCAGGTGGTCACTGCTGAGTGGTCACCAGTCTCTGCCATGTGGTCACTTCCAGGCGGCCACTGCCAGACGGTCACTGCCAGGCAGCCACTGCTGGGTGGTCACCGATCACTGCCAGGTGCTCACTGCCAGGCAGTCACTGCAGGTGATCACTGTGGGCAGTCGCTGCTGAGTGGTCGCTGCTGGGTGGTCACTGCCAGGTAGTCACCAGTCACTGCTGGGAGGTCGCTGCCAGGCAGCCACTGCTGGGCGGTCACTGCAGGTGGTCACTGCCAGGCAGCCACTGTTTAAGAGGTCACTGCCAGGTGGCCACTGTTGGGTGATCACTGGTCACTGCTGGATGATCACTGCCAGGTGGCCACTGATCACTGCCAGGTGGTCACTGCCAGGCAGCCACTGCTGGGTGCTCACTGGTCACTGCTGGGCTGTCACTGCCAGGAGGCCGCTGCCAGGCAGTCACCAGAGCCAGGGTCCCCTTATTGCTCGGGTGGCACCACCACACTGCAGACCGGGCCTGATGTGCTAAGGCAATGCCATAAACACAGTCATATTTCGTGAAGCTCATCCATGTATTCCATCATCCCCCAAGTTCCCTGCGTATTTCTGATGTTTTTAAAAACAAATAGCAAACAGCTGTCCCAGCAGCCCTGCTTCTACAGTGGGGGAGCCTCAGAAATGCTGCTTAGCTTTAGCCAGCCAGTGTTGCAACAAAGCAGAGGTACTGCTGTTTGTTTTTAAATATTAGAGGAGACACTTTGACTATCATCTCACCAGATAAACATTTGGCCTTGTTTTGTACTGATAGAAGAATTTCCTTGATGGGAAAGCAGATTATGTAGCAGTACTCAAAGGCCCAGGAGGTGATAATGATTTAAAGTATCTGCCATAAACAACCACTTAGCCTCAGCCAGGGGCAAGGGAGAAGAAAACATTAGCAAAGTGAGAAGCATCAGATTCCATCCTGGCAGGGGGTGGGAGAGCGATAACATCCTCTAGGCCACAGTTCTGCCTATAAACACCCCCTTTGAATTGGCCAAGGAAGCGGAGTTGTGCTGTCCACCTTTGGCATGGCATCAATAAATCAGGACTACAGAAGGACGCCTGACAGGCTTTGAAAGTCGATGGGGAGCACTATGCTGAAGAAGAAGACGTTTTATCCACACTGTAAGATTTGGATTTTCCAAAAAAAGATAAACAAAAAATTCAAAGAGCCCCTTTCACAGATCACGGTGAAAAATTTAAATCTCCAGCTTTTTTAAACTGTTTTTGGGGTTTTGTAAATTGTAAACAAATACAAATGGGGACAGTGAAAATATTTGGAAGATATTAGAAATTTGATCACAATGTTAATTTTTCACCTTCTGTTTTACTTAGAAGTGGAATTTCTAGCCCAGAAGTTATTTATTCTTAAAGACTTTTTTTTTTTTCCATGTACAGAATGTTAAAAGAAAATTTACTGAAAGCTATATCCTCAAATATACATTTGGGCACATTCATTAAAATAATACATTTTCCCTTTATGTGTTCTGTGCTTGTAAGAAAAGGCCAAACCTGTCCATGAAGAGTCTATGACCAGTTTCCCTGCCCCTCTGTGCAAAGGGCTGCCACCGTAATGGCCAGGCTCGGGCTGACTCCTCCAGTGCCAGCAGATGACTCAGTGCTTTGCAGGACACACAAGGTCAGGTGGGGATTCAGGACGATACAGCAGCTAATTCTGCTTTGATGCCAGCAGCAGAGGTGACAGCTGACCCGCTGACACCATGTTAGCCAGCCATATTTTTTTGGAACAAGCTTAAACTAGCAAAATGACCAGCACAGTGAGCAAACCAGAAACAGACTATATCAGTGTTCTGCTTCACATGATTGCAACATTTTTGATCATGTATTAAAAGTATTATAAAAATATTTACTGTTTCACAAAGTCATAGTCCATGCCCTTTGAGCCAAACAGCTTTGGCTGCCGCAGTTGGAGAAAAAATATAATTAAATACCTTTATTAAACCATCTGCTTGTAGCTATTTCAGTTATCTACAACCGGACCAAACATGTTTGATGGGAATTATTCCATAGAAATTTAACATACTTTGTCAGGCAGATGAATGAGAATCAATAGATTTAACGCAGCTTTGAGGTTCTTCTCCACTGAAGACAGGAAAAGGAAAGTGCTTCCAAGGAAATTAATAGGCAGGAAGTTACTGTAGATATATTTGCTTTGATTATAAATGCAGAAGACTAGCACGAAAACTAGATGGGGTTGTGTCTTTCTGCAGGGATTCCTTTAAACAGAGATTTCCCCAGGACTCATCACAGCCTATTCAATAATTGTAATTGTGTAGCTATAAATTTCCTGTCTGTCTTCTGCAAAGAATCATATGGCTGCAGGCCTATAGGAGGAAACCCAAAACTGTACTGCAGCTGCCCCAGTTTTACCTGTAAGTAGGTGTAGATCATTTAGATAGTAACAAGCACATTCCCGTTCCTCTCCTTTACTAACAAGATTTATAGGGAAAGGGCTAGGCCCAGTAAAAGGCTTCACTGTCTGCAAGTTAAATGCAAAAGTGCTTAGCTTTTAGATGTGCTGAGCCCTTGGAGTGGAAATCAGAGCTATGTCTTAGTACAGCAGAAATTAAGTTTTCCAACGGAACATTTGGGGAAAATGAAGTATCTTAACATTGTGCACCAGGTGGTACCCTATAGAAACTGGAGCACAAGATGGTATGCAGAGAAGTCCGATACTTGGTTGCAGGCTGCAAGCAGCCACCTTCTACTTCTTGGCAGTCCAACGCTCAGGACCTTCTGCTGACAATAGGTGTGTACCATGTCAGCTCAGAAGACCGAGCATGACTGCAACCTTGCCAGTTCAGGAAGTCTGTTACCTTTGAGTATGAAAGTTAAAGACAAACTTAAAAAAACTGACAGGAATGGAATGATTCCAAGCAGAAGAGTCCTAAAGGTCCCACAACTGCAGTACGTGCTAAGCTGAAAGATGTCAAGGATGACTTAATGAGTAATACATGTTTTGGGGTTTTTTAATTATTATTTATATATATATTATATATATAAATATATATAAAATTATAAATAAATACCTATATTATTATATAAAACAAAAAAAATTGCTCATGTATTTTTATATTATGTAGCAGTACCACCATTATCAAGGACCTTTTGTTGCCAGTAAGGTGTTGCAAATACATCATGGAGATTCTCACATGAATAGCTCAAGATGCAGAGGTTGGCCACCCCTCCGTTTATGAAAGAAGTCAATAGGCAGTGTTATTGTTACCAGGGCTAACATAGTTGTCCTGGGTGATGGAATAAGTGTTGTCTGTGTGTGTTAAATTTAGTTTAAGAAATAAGCCTTTCAGAGCAGACTGGTGGAAGGGTAAGCATAGCTGCAAGATGATGCTTCCTCTTGGGAAGAAACACTAATAAGGTGTGAGGTTTGGGTGGTTTGGGTGGCTTAGGGTGAGAATGATCTGCATATGAGAATCTATAAACAAGCAAAGGGGGTTTTAAATAGTTCAAAGTGCCTGTATCATTCTCCAAGTACCTTAAGTCCTTCTTGGATCTAGCTTTGAGGCTTAGGGCAGAAAGCCCTCCAGTGCTTGGCATTTTATGTGGTGGCATTAACAGTGTTTTTGGGTTAACAAGAGCCTGATCCCGATTATCCATTCCCGTGACTGCATGAAGCACTGGTAAATCTCTGTTATATGTATTTCCATAACCTGCAATACTTTAAAAGGCTGGCATTTCAGAGCAGCAGCATAACACTCTGATCCTTAAAGCAGCAGTTATTTGGTGTCAGGTACTTTAATAGCAAGCTTCCCCCTTTTCTTTTCTCTCATAATTTCCAAGAATTTTTGCTAAACACATTCCAGTTCTGATATTAGGAAAAGCATTGTCCAAAACTAATGGAGAAACTCATGCAAAGGCAGTCCAGTGAATTAAACATCAAATAGTGGAGTATTTTTCTTATCAAAAGAAATGAAACCAGCTTGATTTAAAAAAAAAAAAACAAAACAACCAAAAAAACCCCCACACCTCATGGTGCATGTTCTTCCAAAACCAGTTTGTTGTGTCAGGTCACACAGCAGTACAATTATGTCTCATCTTCTGATAAAGTCACAGATACATCTCCTTTAACGTCAGCTGTCTAAAGGGTAGGCATCTGGCCTCAGCTCATCATCTGGGCTCCCCCAGTAGGCTCTGATGAAAGACAGGCTTCCCCTTCATCCCTCTTCTACATCTGTTCTTAGAGAAGATGAATTGTCCTTTGTAGGTGCCTGCCCTTACATAAACTACAGAGCACTGACATGAATGGCTTAGACTCAGTACCTAACCCTTAGGTAGCTGAAAAGAGGTGAGATGTTTCTCACCTCCACACACAGGACATGATTTTCTACTTCTGTTTCTGTTCTTTCGACCTTTTGTAAGACATGTCTAGTATTTTTATTTTTCTCTGGATGCCCATTGAAAACACAGGGATAAACTGTAACAGGTAAACACCTGTTGCAGGGGGTTACTCACTTCAGCTGGACAATCCTGATCCAAGCACATCAGCCCAAGCTCAGGAAACTCTGTCTCCCATTACATGCAGCACCTTCAGGTTTAGAAGATTTCAGAGCCTCTGCAAATATATTCACTTTTGAAACAAACACAAAACCTTATTAACCCTGTGCATAATGAAAAGCAGTGACAACAAACCCCCCAGTAAAGCCCTAAAAGAAAAGGCTGATAGTGAACTTAGAGATAATCCCTTGAAAAGGGTCCTGCTGCATTCTGTCAGCTCTCATACCTTTCTGTTCTCCTCTTTGATAAAGGGAGGGTGGATATTCATGTATCCCATTTTCCAGGAATCTGCCATTCAAATATGCATGGCGCTACCCCCTCAGGGACAGTCTCAAGCAACCCCCTTACTGAGCTAAAGGGGGATTTGAACTTTTTTTTTTTTTTTTTTTTTTCAGTAAGAACTGCCTTGAGGGTCTGGAGAAGTGAAGAAAGAATTCAAAAACCTCCACATTTTCTTCCATTAACACCTGGACTTTCCTGCATGCCTGGTAAGTAAGGCAAATTTTAAAATCTATAATCTATTTCAACAGTATGGATGAGGTCCTGAGAAGGTATAAATGAATGCCATTTTCCTGTGAGCCTGTGTATTATTTCCTCAGTTTGTCATTTTACTACTTCAACGGTCTTCTATAGTTCAGATTTCAGTGATACATGTAAATATATTTTTGACAATTATAGACTGATGAATTGTATAAATCAGGGGGTGGGGGATGGGTTGTTCTTGTTTGTCTTTTTTTTTTTCCCCTCTTTTTTCTGGCAGGGCATCAGGTGTTGCTTCTGATTGGCTTTTGTGTTTGATTTTCAGATTTCAACAGCACTAAAAGTTGCTCTGCACTTTTAATGAGCCAGCCACATATTTATTTATGTTTAACTTCTGGCATCCAGCTTTGAATGCCTTGCTTAAGGATCAAAGCCACTGAATTTGACAGATCTAGCTCAGTTGGTTGTTTTTTGGTTTTTTTTTTTACTGGAGGTTTTATGGCATTACACAATTTGTATGCACTATATATCAAAGCTGTGTTGGTGGCACAGGTAAAACCATGTTCTTGTGAAGAAAATTGAGCAGAATAAAACCTTGCCTGCCAGGGAGGCAGGAAGAGATCTAGGATTCTGAGTTCTAGGTTCAAACCCAATCTGGCAGCTGCTTCTGCTGCTGCTTCAGCCTGCCTCCCAGAGGGAAGAGGTGTTTCCTGGCTCCTCCTGGTCTCACTGCCTGCTCCCAGCACACGTATCCCCACAGTTAGGTGATGTCGTGAATACGATATCGTGCAGTTATGGGGTTAGCTGCCTAGATTCTCTCCCTGTACTTGTGTAATTTTAGGTCTTCCATAACGCAAAAGTAGTATGGAACAGCTGTATAGGGCTTGCCTTGACAAGGATGTCCCACGAGGCCACTTCAGACACAAGAAGTTGATGATAAACAAGAATGGTTCCAGGAGAAACAGAAAACCTGAGATAAGCATGGAGTTAGCTGCTGCCTCTGAGGCAAGTTAGTTCCAGGAAGATCAGGGTGTTGAGCAAAGTGGGTGAAGGAAAAGGTGAGTGAGCAAAGCAACACACAAGAAAGAGAGGGATCATTATGGAGGAACTTCAGAAGGGAGAGGAGGGTCAGGGCAATTCTTGCCCAGCAGCAGCAGTATTGCGGTCAAAACTCTCCCCTTGTTAGACACCAGAAATTTCCACAGCAAAGAAACCAGCCAGTTTTCGTTGTTTCCAGTGTTCACATCATTCCTCATTTAAGCATCAGCCTCTTCATACAGCAGGATATGGAGACCCATAAGGTAGTAGCAAGCTGTGGTTAAAGCAGCCTACTAAACTGAAATGGAGAAAGTCCTCATCACCTTGTCTGTTGGTATTGTTTCCTCAACATTCACCTTCTCTGCTCATGTAGTTCAAATGTAAGGGTATCATTCCATGTTTGAGATGATAAAAACCTTGCTGGACAGCAGACAGCTCAAACCAACATCTGAATTAATATGGTTAGCTCACTTTTGCTCTGGGGATGCCTCTGTCAGCTCAAAGGACAGGTAGAGCCAGATCACAAGCTACACCCAACTCTGTACAAACACCATTGCGTATTTCACGTTAACAACTTATCCGTACTACTGCATATGCACTACGGTAAAATTTATTACTAAGTAAATCTTTTTTCTTATTGATGGATCCTCCGTAGCTGGAGTCTCTAGGGTGAACCCTGATAGAAGTTCCCCCTTTATTGGCCATCTCCATGAGGTCTCACCCTTTCTGGTGGATCCAAACCCCCAGTAAAGTCTCACTCAGTGGAAAACAAATACGGTCTCCCCCTTTATTCAGCTGCCGGTTGCCACAGCACATGAAGGAACAAAATATCTCTGAGAACTCCAAATCTCTGTCAAATTGCACTGAATTTGACAAATGGATTCAAAAGATATTATGGGGAAGATAATGAGACAAAAATGTGTAGATACATGTAAGTGATCCCATAAACTCATTTTTCTTAAGAGACTAAACTAAACCATCAGTTTGTTACTAGCTGAGGCTTTCTTCTCTAGTCCAGGGATCTTCTTTGTAGTCAAGAGAATAACCTTCTGACCTCGAGCCTCCTCCCTGACTAACAGCTGTCCCATAAAGCTAATCCTTCAATTTCATGAGCAGACCAAAATAAAGCCATAATTATGCTATTTGTATTTCTCCATTCTACAATTTTAGTCTGTCCCTGAAAGACATTTGCCAGATGTTTGAGAAAGATGCAATGTGCCTATGGACAAAATAGTTTCCAAAAGGTGAAAATAAAGGGGAGAAAGAATTCACCTTTCTAAAGTGAACATTTTCACCTACAAAATGGTATATTATTTAACATGTGTCTCTATTTCCAAGGATTCATAGCTTTTGTCTTCTATTAGATTTACTTTTACCATCTGTTATGGTTACAGTGTTGTGCTAGAAGCTGTGCAAACACAAATGAGAAAACAGAGCTTTTACTGTCTTAGCAGGCAAACAGGTACAATGTTAATAGCCCTGCACATCCAAGAGAAAGACAGGAGCATAATCCAAGTATTAGTGTGCTAGATAATAATATCTCCCAACATTATGTTCAAAACAGGAGCGCAAAAAGCAATTCGTAAGATCTTATCATGTTTTCCAATAGGGGTTCCTCAGGTTTTGTAGTTGGATGAAGCCGGTAAGATCTGCACAGAAAATCTTCCAGCAATTAAGGCTTGCATGTTAGACATCTTTCCAAGAAAACCTGTTCATCTGCAGCCCATGGGATGCCATTGCATACATCACTGGATGCAAGGACAGTATTGGTGCTTTACCGTCTTATCTAAGCAGCTCAGCAGGGCTTTGGTCATTAACACTAAGCTAACACAGAACTGCCCTATCCATTTCTGGGGGACTTTGGCATCATTCTCTTTCAAGAATGAACAAATCCCATCCATTCAAATGGCCTCAGAAAGGGGAGACAGATATGTTGCTTACATAGGACATGAGCGCTGGGGTGCTCGCAGACAAGACTACATTGTTTTCTGTGAACCGAAGCAGGTTTTGCATGGTCTGAGCTGCCGGAGACTGCCACTTTCTGACAAATAATATGGGAAGCACTGCTCAACTGTCCTTTGTGCATTAGCTTGTAATTAACATAAACACAATTATTTGAAACAAATTGGCATTTTGGGGGCCTTCATACATTGTTCATTACGCATCTGAAAGCTTCACACATTTAGCTCAGAGGATAGTAAATAAATTGTTAAATTGCCCATGGCACACTATGGCTGTAAATGTTATGTGGCAATACTTTATGGATTAGAAATGTCACTGAAGTTTCAGCTGTGAGGAGAAGCAGTTTCCTCCCAACAGCATAAATGACTTTTGTACCCTGGAGAAGAAAGGGGTTGTTGTCCTGCTATTATGGAAGAGCCACAGGAGGAGGGGGAGAAAGCATGATAGGGAAAAATAAGGTTAAGGGACATAGAACTGGCCACGGGGAATGCTAACATCCATTTTATTGTGATTTTCTATGAAAGCCTTCTGTCCTTTGCCATTCCTCCCTTTCTGTGAGGACTAACCTCTCTGTTCCATTGCTTTTGCAGAAAATCTGTTCCTTCAGGACTTGTGTTTGTAACATGCCGGCAGGTTATCTACGAGGTAGCCAGAAGTACAGAAGCAGCTTGCCTAGTAATTATATATCTTAAAGCTATGATTATAATAGCAGTAATGTGTGGCCATTTCCATTTTGTATTTCTCTCTGTGTGCCAGAAAGTGGAAATGTAAAATGCCCTTGCTTAAGATAATAGCGTTTCTATTTTTGTCTCATTAATGTCAGTGGTGGTTTGTCTTCAGCTGCTATGAGAACAAAGGCATAAGACTGTACATTTTTTAAAATGTCTCCAAATGTTTCTTAATGCATTTATAGCTCATGAAAAAGAATGAAAGCTACAAATAGGAAAACTCCAAATTCAAACAGTTATTTCTTCTCCTGTCACTCTAGAGTCATGTATTTCCAATGTTTTGTCTAGTTCAAAAAACAAATACTTTTCTAGTTTCAAGACAGTTTCCAGCAAAACCAAAAATAAGCAATGTAGATGGCAGAACACAGAAGCAATTGTAGACTGAGCAGATGGGAAGAGAAAACGCCTAAAAGACAAAGTTGAAGGAAATGCCTAAGATAGTCTCCTATTTCAGTTTTCAGAGGATTTTCCAAGCTTCCCCACAGTGTTAGTCAGCACCCCATCATTTGCCTCCTACACATGGTAACAGTGAGCGAGTTAACTCTAAAAAACGTTTTCTCTACTAGTTAGCAAAAGGCAACTCCATCGAACGGTCACCACGACACCAAATGTCAAGCACACCTCCGCTCCCACGTCGCCCGCCCAGCCTGCCAGGAAGATAAGCAGTGGGCATACGTCGTGCAGGTGGGAGGCTTTTTTTAACAGATACGTGGAAAGGAAAAACAGCTCAGTATTTCTGGGAGCTTCCCCATTGTTTTTCATCCCTGGGGAAACAAAACCTCACCAACGTAAAGGTTGCTGTTCCTTTTGCAGGGGACTTTATTATTTGGATCTCTAGCAAGCTGGTAAGAAAGATGCCAGAGTCTTACTGGGTTTGTTAGGTTTCACCTGACCACATTTGAACTACCTGGGTCAGCTTTGCATTGCTGTCAGAGCTATGGCATATTATTATTAATTATTTTATTTCATTTATCCAAAGGCAGCAGCTGCTAAGATGAACTGGAGTTCACAGAAACTACTGCAACAATGTTGATCTTCCCCCTCAGTGGTGCAGTTTTCATTAAGAGAGTAATTTCAAATTTCTTAGGAGACTTAAACAAAGACAGCCCCTGTGTGACAGACTCACTGCCAGAAACCTGGGGAGATACTCTGGGCTTCATTTTGTCACCCATAAAATGCCATTATTTTGGCTCCCTCCCACATGCGGTGCAGACTGGAGCGTCCCATAGCTGGAAAGCTCTGAGGGAAGGGTCTGTATGTGGCCTGGACCTTCCCTCAACCACAGGACTTCAACCCACCCTGTTCTTGAAAAAGCTTGGGTGATCTCAAGCTTATCTTGCCTGAAACTCATTGGCAGTGTTACAGTCTGGAGGGCTCACCCTTGACTCTGCTGCTGCTATTAATGGTACAGGACAAGTGCTCAGGGCTCTGTGCAGAGCAAGGACCAGAGCACCTGACATCATGCATGAGAAAAGCAAATACCTGCATCAAGAACAAAGAGAAATGGAATAGAGCATCTATTCATGCAAGAGCAAGGACTACAACTCAGGTTTACCTGCTTTCAGTCCTCTGTCTTCTACCATACGCTCTTGATTAATACAGACAGGTAGCAGTGATAAATGGGGTTAGATGTCTTCAAAGGCTTGATGACTTAGAAATTGCACACTGATAATTAAAAAATTATCCCATTTCTTTCTAGAGGAGTTAGCTGAGAAGTCAGATATCTGTTGTCCCAGATAAATGTGTGGATTTGGAAATTTCTTGATGAAATTCTGCCTATAAAAAGTGGAGACTTCTATCACAGAGCACTAAAGTAATCCTACAAGAGCATTTTTGCTTATAACTCAAAATACTCCTTGCAACAAGCAGCAAATCCCAAACTCTCACCTTCTAAAAATCATGCATGGTATTTTGTACCTTCCTTGTTGCATTTTCCTTCAACTTCCAATTCTTTTTTATTGCCTCTTTATTTATTTATTAATTTGTTTTTGCATCTGTTCACAGGCAGATTGATTCCTAACAAAGACAGCAAAATCCTTTGAGTCATTTGTGTCTTTTTGCTGGATAGAGACTGCTATTGTCCTATTTTCCTAATTTCAAAACATTTTATCTGCTGCTTGGAATTGCTTGTAGAGATAGCTAGCACGTATGGCCTGCTTGTGACAGTGTACATCAATTTGACAGAGGTCAAACCTGAAACTTTTTCAATTCATTTTGAGTATGAATAATGCATAAAGATCTATTTCTATTTGTAAAACTTCCATGGAAAATTTCACATAACAGAGGCTGTATCATATTTTGTTCACATATGCGACACCTCTACAGAGCTACAGTGTTGTAACCTACATGCAACCTTCAGAAACTACTTCTGAAGATAGATATAAAACATATGTACCCTTAAATGTTATATTATACTGTACTGAGAAGCAGGCTATATATGTTTGACCAATTAGTGACGTTTTGGTCAGCTGTGCTTAGTTAACATGTCATTAAATGGCCAACAACAACCACATAAGTGCAGATTGTCAGGCTTTGATTATACTTCTTTTTTGTCAAATAAAGTTTAGTCAGACCTTTGATGTATCCCTGACTTTCTGATGGTTTCCATATTTACACCAGCAGGCACAGCCATTCTCAGGCTGCTACTCAGTTCCATAAGGGTACCACATCTTGCCTCTTAGGTCACCTGCAGTGGTCTTTTTTTTCCTTTCTTCATCTACCACCTCTAAGTGAAACTACAGAACTGTGGATTGGATTTAACATGTATATATACCAAGAAATGTGTATCAAGAGATAACATTCATGCTATCGTAACCTAAACAAAGGTAGAAGAGGTTTTTCTCTAATTTAAGGAAGAGGTATAGAAAGAATATAGGAAAAGTCCAAATTTATTATTTCCCTGGCAGCTAAAGCATTGATTACCTTCGAGAGCAAACAAAACCAGCTCCTTGCAAGAGAACAGAATTAAAAATTTAAAACAAACACCTGTTTGACAGGTGTTTATTACAATTCTGTTCAACATGTCATTTTTCAGCCACATCAATCAAAATATATCCCTTTCATGTCCTCCTGTCTTTTGTCAGCTGCAAGGTTTATATTTTCACGGAATGATATATTTTCTTCTTTTTCTTTTGCACCAACGCTACTAAAAGTCTAGCAAAAACAAATCCTCCAGGAAATCAGAAGTGTAACCTGAAAGGATCAACGCCGCATTCCTTACCTGAAAGCCAGCCCAAGGTGGGTGGATCCGTAGGATAAAACTTCAAACCAGTTGTAATCTGCCAGGAAGCCCCTCGGCATTTGTGCATTCCCAGACAGTATCTGCTGGTTTAGGAAAACAGTTGTGGCTTAGTGAAAGGAAACACTTTGTGTGCCTGGGGACTGCTCCTCTAAGCAAACCAAAAGCACAATATTTAGGGACAACAGGTGACTTGCTTCAAATTCACACTCCTGATGTGAACTAAAACACTAATGAAGATGTATTTGGAGGGGTCATGAGGTCCCTGTGTCAAAAAATCCCCCGAGTCAGCTGCTGATGTAAAAAGGACAGCACCGGTTTTTGTGCAGTATTTTAAAATAAGATATCCGCAATTTTGGTTTGCCTTAATCAGCTGCTCTGTAAATTGTGGCTGCTGAGGAGCTGCTTCATGAGCAGTCCCTCTGCCTGTGCGCCTACTGCTTCGGGGCAGGGTGGCCAGGCTTGGGCAATCCTCAGCTCTGTGCTCCCCATCCATGAATCCAGAACCCAGAGGCAAAAATACTCCAGTTGCTTGCTTTCATTTACATGGTGAACCAAAATGTTTCCAGACTGGGAGATAAGAGGTGGGATGCACCCTGAAGGCTGTTGGGAGTTGAGGGAAGGAGCAGAGCATTGGCTCCCATGCCAGGTGACTCGGAGCACTGTCTGTGCCAGGCAGGGCTAGCAGAATGGCAGCAATCTCTCTCCTCCTGCCTTTTTGCCCATGTAGATAATGCCTATAAGGTAAAGGCTACCAGGTCCATGCCACTTCTTCATACATTTTTCTCTATGAGATCCCACCATAGCAGCAATTCTGTATGCATACTTCTATTTCAGCTCCTAGAAGATTTGTACAGCTGAATTTTGTATGTTTGAAAAGTGAAGTTTTTACTGGAAACACTGTCATAACCTTAACCGTAGCGGCATGAATGATGCTTCTATAGCACTGAGGTAATTTTTATAAGGTAAATAAATTCCAGTTATTGATGCATGTTACACAGGGTGCTTTGCACTAGGGATGCAATTGCTTTAGAGGCATTTTGGCTTCTTCTGTTCGAAATGGCAGCTTTTACTGTAAATGAAGAAGAGCGTATATTTATTCTCCTTCTGTGTCTCTTTCCACATTACTCATATTGTTGACGGGGTATGACAGTAATAAGATGTTTTGTTAATGTTACAGCTATATGTTAGCTGGTTTCCAAAGAGTGCTCAGCCAGTGACTCACACATCATCCCAGCAGGTGCATTGTGAGACACACATTTTCCCCACTGTTTTAGGGGCCGTTGTATTAAAATACTGAAATGAGCTGGAACAACAGAACTGACTTACTCATACTGCCCTGCATTTCAGTTGCAATTCTGTACTGAGATATTAAAGGGATGAAATCATGAATTTTCAGAATAAAATCTTTTTTTTATTGCTATAATACACATTGTGTTGGTTTTCATTACAGTATTCAGAGGAAATGCAACTTAAATATTTTTCTGTGTGCTTCTGTACAGAAATAGGCTGCAAAGTCTTGCAGTTTAGCAACATTAAGGATTCAGTTTCCAAGTAATAAGTTCCCAAATGGTCTGAATACAAATACAAATAAATAAATAAATATTGCCTGAGGATGTTTATTAAAGCAATTTAATACAACCTATAGACAGGCTCTGATATCATCTCACAGCTTGCTCATAAATTGTTTGCAAGTATGCAACTTGCCTCATTAAATTGCTAGATGACATGTCCACTCTTTCTTAACGAAAATATGGAGCACATGGAAAACAATGTACTTTAAATGAAGGCCAGATTGAACCATGTATGTGTAAATGAGGGCAGCTTAAATGTTTCTAGTTTCATAACTTTGTGTCTTTGTCTTCGCTGTGTATTTGGCATAAAAATGGAATGGGTGTTATATCTTAACTTGTCTCCAGCTCACCTTTTTAAAGACTTCTGCCTAGGCTATGTTGATCTCTGGTTAAGGTTTGGAAAGGTCTGGTGGCTCCAGAATCAAAAAACACGGACCCGTGCTGGTGCACGTTAGCATGGGCAATACAGCTGTCATAGCTGTTTATGAAGCTCTTTCTGACTGCCTTACAGATGTTAGCTGCTGCTTTCCTCCTCACTGAGTGGCTAGGTGGCAAGCGTGTTCCTCCTCCCTTGCGTTTTGGGAGATATAAGGACCAGGCAGCAGAGGGGACAAGGAAATGGCCCATGTACAGTCATACTTCAGCCTTGGGAGTCGTGCTGGAGAGTTCCCAGCACTGCTGATGAGAAAAAAAAAGCATCTGGGAGAGATCCTCATCAATGCTTTGGTGTTGCAAGCATACTCTTGAAAGTGGTGTATAAATTAGGCATCTCCAAACTGGTCGCTAAAGCAGAAGGTGACTGAACACAAGCAGGGAGTGACTGTGTGCACTAGCTATGTAACATGTGCAGCAAGGCCAGCACGTTTGACAAGACCTATTGCATACACAAATTGCTTATACTACACATAGATACAATAACTCTAATCCACATGGAAAGGAAGGATCGCAGTGTGTAGCCCTTTCCTGCCACCACAATATGTCATGGGGCCTGCCCAGAAAGGCTGAGCACCTTTGGGCTGGAATTAGACAAGGCTTTCTAAAAATTTGAAGGGCGAAAGTTAAATCCTTAGGGGTTTGGGTTTTTTTACCTTATTACTCAAGCACGTAAAAATACATCATGCTGAGAGAGATTCATAGACAGGTCTCCCCTTTCTCAACCAAGCTATCAATAGAAGTTCCTTTCTTAACACACAAAATCTGCACTTCTTTCTGAACAGTGTCCCAGACTCTCCAGGCAAGATGTAGAGTGTCATTGCCAAGTCATCTGTTTAAGGCACACCAGCAAAGTAACAGGTATTGCCATGAATGCCCTGAGACTGATCAGAAAACTAAACCCAGATGTCTCATTAGCGGTAAGAACTCAAACTCATACTTTAAAAGTAAAGCAGCCACCCCTAAACACACATGTGAAAATAAAGCTCAGGTGTCTACAGATCTCTCAGGTCAAAGGAGAGCTGCAGATCCAAGTGAAGAATTTTGGAATCAGAATTTTTAATTTTAGTGCCTAGCATCCACTTTTGTCCTGTTTAGGTGTTCAAGGTGTATTTGATCTAGTCTATAGGTTAGTTTTATAACTAAGACAGAGCCACACATTGGTACAATTCAGTAGAAGCATGCAGAAAGGAAGCTGGCTCAAGATGCTTGCTTATTTTAGGAGGTTATTTGATAAACTCAAACTGCATTTGAACACTTTTCTGCTCTATTAGTGTGCATCTGGAGTCTCAGTTTCAGAAATCAACTTGGCCTTTTTGATCTGGTAATATACTTTTGGTTTTTTAAAGAACGATCTGATGACAAATTACATTTATTGACACAGTACTATAGCTGCTTCAAGCTCATACAACTCCTGAAAGGCGTGATACATGTTTTTCACAGTGTCCTGCTAAAAAGCTGATGTATGTACAGGGCCAATTGACTGCATTTTCTCTCCTCTGGTCATATTGCCTACAGTACTGCTTATGTAGCTGTTATCTCCCAACTTTTTCTGGAAAGAGTATGTTTACCAACACAGGGACCACCTTTACCATGTGTTTGCACAGCACATGCATCACACCTCATAACACACTCTGCCCAACTGCACTGTACGCCAACAGGATCACCCTTAATTCCACATCGTGTTAGCAGAATATTCAGCTAGCTCTGAAGACCTTTGCACCTCCAGAGTAGATATAGCTGGTGATTTTTATCTACACCTCAGGTATAACTGTGTCGCTGAGCCAATGTACACACAAAATACATAAAAATTAATGTGCACTTGATCCTGGTGTTGGCAGCAAAGAGGCAGCTCCTCTTGGCTCTTACTTGGAAACTTTCTGCTAGGCATCAGTGTATGCTCCAATGTAAGCTTCCCAGAGTTACTGTAAGAATTTTGTTAACCACAAACTGGTCTTTGGTTCACTATTCATAGTTCCGCCTGGTCTTGCAACCACTCATACAGGCAGGGCCATTCATTGAATTTATTCCTGATGGTACTGGCAGGATCTTAACATTGGGTTGTGAACTCCTGAAGGCATGGACTGTGTGTTGCTCTGTGGTCCCCACCCCTGTGACAGACTCTTTGCCAATGAGCAGGTATGTGTACCACACAGACTTCACCTAAGATTTTCACAGGACCATTTTGCTCTACCAATTTTCTTGTCTCATGCTGGTTTGGAATGAAAGAGGATTTTGGGATGGGATTCAGCCACCTCAGTCTGGGTGTCTTGCCACATGAGGTGCTAGATGGTGTCCAAGGCAGGGGCAGAAAAGTCATGGGCCCCTAAGGGACACCTGCAATCTCCCGCAGGGGCAGCAGGAAACCAGGCAGGATAACCTGGAATATCACAGGTGACATTAGCTTCCTGTGAGTAGTCAGCCGAACAAAGCCAAGATCCTGAGGCTCAGTGCTGCTGGTAGAGCTCACCTGACCAAAGGACGTGTGTGCCTTATGGAAAGCTACATAGCTCCTTGGCCAATGTGTACTAGACCACTAACGGTGAGAGGAGAAGGTCCGCCACCTACCTTCAGACACCTAAAATGAGCATCTTGATCTGTGAGCTGAACCTGTTTCCCGAAGCTTCTTCTCTTCATAATCTACACTTGCATTAGACAACATCCTAGAGGAACGAAGTTACTGATGCAGTATAGCACTGATTACGCATCCTCTTCATGATTGCCAAGCGTACAGCATCGCTTCTAAAGAGATGGCCAAAACATATGACACCTTGGGTTTATATTGTGGATGTCTCTCAGCTCCGCTGTTTAAAGTACTTTATGTTCTTCTGACTAGGTCAAGTAAGGTCCTGCCATTTTGCTCTGTTTTTGAGGCATACTCAGATACACTCTCCTCTGGCAGATCTAGCGAATACACTGAAGCCGTCTAGCAAATAGCAAGAGCTGTCTGTGACTGTCTGTGACCTAGTGTTCACCAGCTCTCTAACTGAGATGTGGTAAAAGATCAGGTAGGGGCAAAACGGGATGAGTGGCTCTGAGAGTTGTAATAAGCAAGGTAAGGGATGTTTGTGTGGCATTTACTGATGTGGGAAGGATAGCCAACTCGATGAAGGAGTCTGTAAAAAGCAGCAGGAGGCAGTGGTATCTTAAACTACTGTTGCAACATCCAAAAAAGCAAGACTGATTATAGTCTGCAGTTCTAACCAGATCAGAGAATCAAACCATTATTTCATTTTTTTTTCACAGTAGGTTTGTGCAACAGCTAACACAAAGGCACACTGGGCTCTTACCATATGTAATGCACTGTGTTTTGGAGTGATTAAAAGACTGGGCCATCTACACAGAGTTTTCCTCTGCTATCCCCATGACTTCAGTACCTGACACCTCCTCACTTTTTTTCTGGGACTGCTTGCTTCTGCCCATGCTTCACCCACTCATTTTCTCAGTCTTCTTGTTTGAGGGGATGGGTTGTAAATGAGAGGTAAGAACATGTCCAGGTTAAAAGTAGGATCTTTATCTATCTATCTATCTGTTTGTTTGTTTGTTATTAACTTATTTGTGTTTCAGAGATGTCAGGCAAAGGGGTGGCAAAAGACTGGGAGCAAATCATGGGGTGGGAAGGAAGAAAGAGGAAAGAAGTAGAATTGCTTCAACACCCAAGCAGCCACTGCTGCCACGCTCACAGGCTGCTCTCCCCAAAGCCGAAAGCTACCTCAGCCACCATGCCTGCTTTTTTGTGGCTCATTTTATGATTTAAACTCTGGGTTTTCATATCTCTCTGCACTTGCCAACCAGAGGAGGGCTGTAAACAGGCTAGAAAAGCCCTGCATACTACAGGGTTTACAATTTGTAATAGCTCTGGTATGTTTGTGTTTGGAGATTAATTTTACAAAGCAAACTACAGCATGCTTTGTGTGTTTGTGCTTACTACTCCCTTGGCATACATCTTTCCCTACAGTAAGTGCCTGAAGCAAACTAAAAAAATGCATCTATATTCCTGCCAGTAATATCTGCCCTCCTCCTGTGTCACGTAGAGGGCTTGTGCTGGCAGAGAACTCTGCCCCTATGGCTTCAGTCATGTCCCCTTCTTTCTCAGCAACACGAGGAGGTGTAAGCCCGTGTTGTGGGATGCATCAGGCTGCTGTCAGGCTGCTGGTTGCATCTCCTGACTCAGCAGCGTGGCTGGGTGGGCACAGGGGTCTGTGGTCACCCACTCTGTCCTGGTGACTCAGGCAGAGACAAAAATTCATTTTCTGCCTGAACTCCAATGTTTACACCCAGCCAAGCTCCAGCCTGGAGCATGCAGTAAATGTTCAAGAGCAAGCCATAAACAAAAAAATCTGTTGCAGTACCGGTCCAAGCAGGCCTCCTAATACTATAGTGCCATGTTTCAGACTATAGGAGCATGCGGTGAGTAATAGAAACAGCTTATGCTGATCGTATTATCCTTCTCTCAGCTATAAATCTTTTTCCTATAGTAGCCAAGACCCCAGCCTTAAAGTACTGCACAGTAAACTGGATTTGCAGGGCAATGCTGCCACTGGGCTTTGCCAATGTTTCCAGTTCTCCATCTGCAGTATCTAAGCACAAAGGCAAACTTATTGTCTTTTCATTTGGGAAAGTCTTGGTTGTTTTATTTTTACCATAATTTGAATTTTTTTGATTGCTGTTAGTATGAAAATCACATTTGTCAGCTATGCTGAGGGTCTCTTTATATCAGGAAATTTCTGGATACTGGAAATAAGAGCCCATTATGCCAAGCACTCTCTGAATGTAACAAAGAGACTGTAAAAGTTCAGGAGCACTATCTAAATATAATAACAGACAACTGGTGAACAAAAGAAAAAAGGATAGTGAATCAACCAAATAACATCATGATAACAGTGAAGCAACAATCACAGTACCCTCACAACCTAAATTCTGAGTAAAAACTGCAGAAAAATTTTATCGGGCCAACTGACCAACTGACCACAATACTACTGAATTAGGTTGCTCAGAGTGGAATTGACTGACTGTCACCACAATTTGTTTGAAAGCAGGGCAGCTTTCCTCCATCTCCCTCTAAAAATTATTTATTCACTCAGTATGTGGATTTGGGGAAATAATGCAGTTCGTAAATTGGGCTTTCTTCAGTCAAGAAATAGTAATAAATTTGGAGATGCTGAAAGAAAATACTTTGTTTAGTGCTAGACACAAAAGGGCATTTCAGAAAGTCGAGGAAGGGGAAGAGATTTTATCCCCTTGCAGTTGAATGCAGCAGTGAGGTAATCAGGACGCTCACCTAAAATGCAGGACGTTTTATCTTGGATGAGAACAAAACCCAGATGTCTGGCTCCTCCAAAGATACTTAATCATCAGTGTATAGTTATCTTCAGGCTCTGGTCCAGTGAGAAGGGAATTCTCTACAAAGAATTCAGTCATATCAGTAGGGACCTCTGTGAGATCTTTGGTCCGTATCACTCTGCAGCCCTCGGATTCAGACTGCTGCCTCTCTGGATACTGCCCTACAGTGACATTCTCACTTCAAAACTTGCAAAGCACCTACAACAAAAGGATAGCCTTTCTGTGGTTTGGTCAGGGATAGCTACAGCTGATGGGTTGCCTTGAGGTCCCAACAGGCCTTTAGAATTTAAATTAGTTGCAGATGGTGACAATAGGCAGATTTGCTCTAGCCATGGCCTGGCTTCATCGAGTTTTTGGATTGCTTCTCCAAGGCTTTGGAATCAGGCGCTTCCGTTCAGCTACCCACTATTCTTTGAACTCCACCCTGCCCTGGACATCTCTGTTCATTCTCAAGGACATAATGCTTTGCTGAAGGCTGACCTTACAGAGATTCTTTAGAAGAGAGTCGGTTGTTTTTTTGGTTCTAAGGTATATAGAAAGACACATTGAGACACTACCAAACTCTCCCACATAATGCCAACAGAGAGCCCCTCACCACATTGTTCACCATGTACAACACTGGAAACTCTGCTCATTATAAGGCTAGTACCTTGTTTTTCCTCTAAATTACTTAGTTTCCACTATAAACACGATGAGGTCATCGCCTGGTTTTGTGGCTCACATTAGGTCCCCTTCCTTCCGTTCCTATCTTAGACTTCTTAGGGCTGTAGGCACACATCTGGACACTCAGCCTGCTGGTGCCAAGTCTCCCTTCCATTTCACCAGCCACGCGTGGGCACACATCCCTCAGGGGTTGTTGTCATCCCTCGCAGTGCCGTGGGTTCACCCTGTGACGCTATTGTTCAGCTGAACCAAGGGCCTCTTGCTGCTGTATTGGCTTGGACAGATCTGGGCTGGAGGGTTAAATGGGCATTGAGAACAACAAGTTATTCGTGGAGCACTCAGTTATGCTGCCGTCAGAAATTTCTGGGTTCCCACGGGCCTCCCTAGTGCATGTACAATGCTGGCACTTTAAAATGTTACAGCTGACAGCCAGAAAGCAAGGTTTTTAGGCACACTGGACCTGTTCCCTATATTTTCAGCTGAGAGTGGCAATCACTGTGGTATCTAAGTACTAGCTGTCCTTTTGAACAGACCATGTCACGTAAAGAGGGACCCATCTCACTTATATTCAGCTTTCTAAAAGCTGCCTAGCCTCTCCAGTTCACTGGGCTCTTTGCAGAGACAGTGGAGAGACAAACATGTCCAGAGGGTTGATTTTCATATCCGTTTTTTCACCCCTGTCTTGCAGTGGAAGTCAGGGGAGGGACAAGGCTCATGAGAGATCTTTTTCATGGATGGCTTTGGCTGGGTAGATTTCTGACTGCTGAGTGAAGGTAGGAGAAAAAAATCAGACTCAAGAGTGCAAATGACCTGTACCACAAACAGTTAAAGAGCCCTTTTCCTTCGATATGTTGCCATCTTGAAATCCGGTACTGCAAGGTGCTGTGGAGGGAGAGATTTCTGACAGTATGTATTTAACAGCTCAGAAATAGCATGTGTGAGTTCTAATAGCCAGGAGCAAATCCTAGGCAAATTCGGACTAGAAATTCACACAGGCATGCATTTTTAGTAGTATAAGTAATCAAGCATTGCAACAGCTTGCTGAAAGATGTGGCAAATTATCTAACACGTGAAATCTTCACCGAGTGAACACTTAACAGATATGTGTGCTGTAGCTAATACAGAAATTACAATGCAGAGGTGACTGGGGAAGGTTCACTGCTCCATACAGCACAGAGAATTACATTTGAAAAAAACAGTGGCTCTTTCTAAACCCTTCATATAGAATTCCTGAAGTGCCCAAAGATGGCAGCCAGAGTGGGAGTATGCAGAGCTTCAGAGAATTAGGAATCCCAGCCTTCTGAAGTAGAGAGGTGCTTGGTATGCCTTTTCTATCAAGTTGCGCGTTTATGGCATTGCATGCCTTTTGCCTATCCCTTCTTTCGCAATTTTGCCCTCATTCTAACTGCAAGAAAATGTGATGTAGCAGTGACAGAAAAGCTGTCTCAGGTTACAGGCAGAGTAGAGCCAGTGAATTTTCTTCCCTTTTTCCCCTTTGCCAACCCCCAACAAATCTGATCGTGTTGGGGTATCAGGATACATCACTTGAGGAGGATGTCTGTAGTGATAGCTGCAGAGCAAACTAGTGCTACACCTGATGGCCTGGAACTGGAGGCAGTCAAAAGATGTTTAGCAGTAACTAAATGACAGATAAGCTCCTTATTCTGAACAGATTCCTGCTAAAAATACAAATATTTTGCATGTACACAAAGTACAAGTTCCTCCCCAAACAGGAAAGGATGCACAAACTTCTGCCCAGCTGTAATCTTATCTAGACTCCCTCCCAGGGAAAAACCCACAAACCCCGCAGTAGGCTCTTGGTTTTCCCTTGCAGCTGAGGATGTTATCCTCTTATTCAGATGCCTTTCCCAGCTGTCTATAGTTGCCTGTGCCTAAACATCTCCCAGCTGGTATATCCCAGTCACCAGAGTCCCTGTTGTCCCTGGTGTTCCCCATGACATGTTGCTGCTAACCCAGAGGTACAGTACTTGCAGCCACCCACATTCCTGGATGGACCCCCGGGTGAAGGCTTCCACATCTGGAGATCTGCCAGTCACTGGCTGGAGCAGATGGCCAGAAGTCAAGACATTGTGTTTGGTGAAAGATGTTCACCAAATGTTGTGACCAGAAGATTTCAGATTTAGCTTTCTAAGGGAACAGAGCTGTACCACAACATTTCCGAACAGCTCCAGTTACAACTGCGTAACATTCAGAAGCTGTGCCAGGAAGCTCTCCACTTTGCTACACTCCTTTATTAATAGCATTTTGCCAAGCTGCCCTCTGGGACAAAATTATTATATAGTGGTTAAATGTCTGCTAGCGGAGGAATGCTTTATTTTGCCTTTTAACCGCAGTCTGACTTGAATTCCAACACACAAGCTAGGAGGTACCTGGGATGCATTATGGCTGCATCTGGCTAGCTTTTCCAGCCCTGCAAAAGACTACAGACAAGAGTAAGATTGATTTATTGAAGTCTTCTCTCTCCCACAGCTTACACAGGCAGTGGCAACAAGCTACTCCTACACACACACCTGCATCTTGATTCACAGCAGTCTTTTCCCAATGAATGAGCAATTTCTTTTTTTATTGTCACATAGATGTGTTATCTGATGTACACCAAGTAACAGTTGGATCACACTCATCTTTTCTTTAGCCTTCCAGAGCTCCTAGCAAGAAAAACATGATCAATACTCTTTCAAGAAAGGCCTAATATGAACTGTGCCTACTGAAGCAGAATAAGGAATATCTAAAAGAGAAGCCTATTTTGTTGTATACTGTGAGTGGGTGAGTGGCCTGAGTTTGTCCCACTGCTGATGTGGATATTATTGTGGATGCATGATGCTATTTTGTGCAATGATATCCTTTTAAGAAGTAGGTCTGAAACTTTTTTATATGTTTCTAGCTAAATATTTAGTAGTTGTTACCGTGAGAAAGGAAAAATAACACCAAAATTGATACACAGTGAAACACCAGCCAGCAAAGAGTTTCTCCTAGTGGCACAAACCAGAATGAACGATAAAGCCCAGGCTCTCTGCATGTTACAAAAGCAAAGGGACCTAATACAGATCCCATGTGTGTTTTAATGTGAAGGATAAAATTCACTGCATTTCCCTCCTGTATTGAAATACTAGGTTATAAAAAATAATGTCTAGAGCAACAAGATATATCTAGAGGGAAGTTCTAAGAGAGGTTTCTGTTTAAATGAGGCAGACATCATACAATGCACAGTCCTTGTCTGAACCTTTTAAAACTTTATTTTCAGCTTGTTCATACACTCAGACTACTGGGAAAATGAATTGGCCTAATTAAAAACTACTACCCTTTGGTGTTTGACTGTACTACAAATGTAGAGATATTTTTAAGCCAAAAAAAATCACATCACGTATTAGTGAATTCCAGTTCTTTGTGTTTTTCGCTTCAGTTTTATGAAAGCAAGGAGCACCTCACATATGAGTAAAGGCTAAGAGAGATGGGACTGTTCAGCCTGCAGAAAAGAAGGTTCTGGGGGATCTTATCAATGCATACCCAAAGGGAAGGTGCAAAGAGGAGGCAGCCAGGTTCTTTTCGGTGGTGCCCAGTGACAGAAGCAGAAGCTATGAGCACAAACCAAAATATAGGAGGTGCCATCTGAACATCTGGAAACACTTTTTTTATTGTGAGGGTAAGTTAGCACTGGAATAAGCTGCCCATGGAGGTTTTGGAATCTCCATCCTTGGAGATATTGAAAAAAAACATATCAGGACACAGTCTTAGGCAGCTGGCTTGCTTTAGGTGGGCCTGGGGGTTGGAGAAGATGACCTCCAGAGGTCCCTTCCAACCTCAATCATTCTGTGATTCTGTGAAGGTGGTTGTAATGCATCAGGTGATTTTTTTCATGACTATGGTACTACAAAAGGGGAGACTAAAGTGCATCTACACTGTTAATTGATTCATGCCTTTTCTCCCTGAATCCTTGCCTTCTTAGCATCCACACACACACCATATAAGTACACAAATAATCTCTGTGTTGGAGCAGATATATTTTTCTTAATAAGGAAACCTTGACAAGGTATAAAAGATGATCAGTCTGTGCCAGGGTCCATAGTCCATGTATTCCACCTGTACCAGTGTGACTTTCAGCATGTGGTGGTCATGTGAGGGGCTCCCTTGTGCTCTCCCAGATTACTCAGGAGTATGAAGTGTGCTAAAAATTCTTACATTCTGGCAAAAGAGAAGCAGATATCCCCTGCATTATTGTTGTGATTGGTTGTTAATTGCGTGGCTTCTGATAAGCAGTACAGTTGTGGTCTTCTTGCCTTGAAGGATTCAGTCATAGATGTACACAAGCCAGTTCACAGCAGCTGGCCAGTGGCCCTCTTTGGTATGGCTATCAGTCTGGACATCGTCTAAGAGAAAGTGACCTTTGAAATGTCTTTTTTGGCACATGTAAAGTTATGTCTTACTTTTCTTGCTAGTAGGGAATAAATGTGGATATGAAGAATGACTACTACATCACATGCATGTTCCTACTACTGTCCTGCTTCTTCATCCAGAGCATCAAGCATGCATCAGTTCGAGAAATGAAAAACACCAAAAATTCTTCAACATCTAACATATGAGCTTACAGAAGAGCAAGTATGCTCTGCATAGATGTATCAGATTTTCCAGTGAATGTGGAACTGTGACATATAAATTTATATGGATCTCACATGCAAAGCAGGAAACTCAAGTCTCTACAAACAAAAGGTTTGTTTTCAAGTTTTTTGTTCTATTTTTCTGAAAGAGGTTAATTGATTACGAGACTAAGCTCTACTTTTCCCTTTCACTCCCACTCTTCAATTTGTTTCCCCAAGTCTTAACTTATCCACTAACCATTGAACAGGACCACAGTAAAAGAAATACAGCAAGCAAATATGTGTGAAAAATAGTGTCATCGATATGGTAGAGGATAGACTAGGGCATTGCTAGATCTCTTCTGATTCTGCAAATTTCCCTCATTTGCTGTTAAATGCACTAAGCTGATGTTTCCTAGTTATGCTGCAGTTTCATTTCTGTCACTTAGGTAACTAATGTAACAGGTGCAAAAGGTGCAAAAGGTTCTTATGATTTGCTTAAGCAGACTTGTCCCCTTCTAGTGAGATATGTCCAAAAAAGCAGTAGAGTAATAAGAGGGTTGTCACTACAGAAAACTCCAAGCAAGACAAAAACCGGGAAAAGGAGGGGAGAGCAGTGCTCAGTGTATTGGATGCTTTAATCATTGCCAATTTTATTTCAGACAAATCAGGTTTTAAGGATGACCAAAGGAAAATGAAATGATACCTAGATTTGGAAACTGCTCGGTCTGGTGTAGGAGATGAAACCATAGTACTAAAAAAAAAAATAAATTAAAAAATAAAATCAAGGAGGGATAGAAAAGTATTTGGCTCAATTTTTCTTGTCAAGATTTCTGTTAATTGAAATATAATTGTCAATATACATGTCTAAACTGAAATGAAAATTACAGTAAGGCATGTACACCCATGTAGCGCTGACTAGATAGTGCATTCAGGATACAGAGTTAAGGATCATTCTAAAATAAACAGAATGTTATGGAATTGTAGAAAAAAAAACTTGAAGAGTGAGGTTTGCCTCTTTTTTGTCTCATCTCTCTCTATGAAATAGACACACATTGGCAAGATTTCAAGATTTCATTTCTCATGTTCTGTTTTTGCATGACTTAACTCTAAGCACCTAGAATACTTTAGAAACAGCAATAAATAACATAATCTGTACCCCAGGTGAAACAGGATTATGTACACATCCACTGCAAATAACAAGGGAACTTATCAGACATGACAGTGATTTGGCCCCAAAGAACACTAACAAGAACCTAAACCAACATATACTAAGCCACAATTCCCAGACAAAATTATCTTAGGGAGTAGGATTTGCAGGATATCCCAGTAAGGCAGATGGGAGGGAAACTTCATATTTCTCAATAATAGCAAATTTAACTGGCACTTGGAATAGGTGCTACTACCCATCTTTCGTAGGTGCTAATATCAATACAGGCTCAGCAGAGAATGGATTGAGAGCAGCCCTGAGGAGAAGGACTTGAGGGTGCTGGTGAATGAAAAGCCCAACATGGCCCAATGATGTCTGCTTGCAGCCCAGAAAGCCAACCAAACGCTGGGCTGCATCAAAAGAACCATGGCCAGCAGGTTGAAGAGGGTGATTCTCCCCCTCTACACCACACTCGTGAGACCCCGCCCTGCAGTGTTGCATCCAGCACTGGGGCTCCCAACGTAAGAAGGACATCGATCTGTCAGAGTGGGTCCAGAGGAGGGTCATGAAGATGCTCAGGGGCTGAAGCACCTCTCTTATGGAGACAGGCTGAGGCAGTTGGGGTTATTCAGCCTGGAGAAGGCTCCAGGGAGACCTTAGAACAGCCTGCCAATGCTTAAGGTGGGAGGGCTGCAGGAAAGATGAGGGACTTTTTAGTAGGGCAAAAGGTCAAGTAGGCATGATTTTAAACTGAAAGAGGGGAGACTTAGATTGGATACTGGGAAGAAATTCTTTACTGAGGGCGGTGAGGCGCTGGCAGAGGCTGCCCAGAGCAGCTGTGGGTGCCCCATCCCTGGGGGTGCTCAAGGCCAGGCTGGATGGGGCTGGGAGCAACCTGGGCTGGTGGGAGGTGTCCCTGCCCCTGGCAGGAGTTGGAACTTGGTGAACTTTAAGGTCGCTTCCAACCCAAACCATCCTATGATTCTGTGATTCTATGATCTTTGAAGAATATATTGTACATAAAATGTAAAGCCATTGAAAAGTAAAAATAATTATTTTGCATATGAAATGCACATGGGCTAAAATGAAATTACGGATTTTCTTTGGCATTTTGACACAACTAGAGTCTTAATATCTGGATTCCCACATGCAACATGCCACCTTACCACAGACAACCATAAGAGCTCAAGAAAATAATTTCCCGGAAGACAATTCAATGGTAACATTGAACTATTGAAATTGTTTCTGTTGGCTTTTTCAGACCAATAATTTCCATGAATGTAATTTGGGAGCAATTAAAACAGTGAATACCACTGTGGCAAATAATTTAAGTCACAAGGAAGGATGAAAGAAACATTTCATTTGATCCTTTCTGAAGCTGAGCTCATTTGTTTGGTTTTTTCCCTGAAGTTCATTTAAACTTGATTTCTTTTTTGAAAAAGCAGTGTGCTTATCCTTTTCCCCTCATCCTCCCCAACTTGGCAGTAGACAAGAAAGAAGCACAGACAAAACCAGCTTCAGACTGTGTTTTTTTATTGAACCAATTTATTAATTTATTTCGCCCACCCTAAAAAAAAAAAAAAAAAGTCATTTGAAAGGCCAATTTGTATGTATTTTAAAATGTTTGGGGGGGGTCATGTGACTAGAAAGAAAGTGTACATCACTGTTTTAGTCTGTCGTGTTGCGCCGATGGTAGCGACTAAACCGGTTCCAGCACTGTGCTGTAGCTACACATATTGTTTCTGTTTTCACATCCTTGATAAGCATTTGGTTTGTGTCAGTTTGCACTCTTTCAAATACCTTGACATGATTCAAGCATGGCATGAGTCAGGACTGCTCCTGATAGATAGCATGGGTAAAGTAAAGCCATTTTGTATGAGGGGAGAACTATATCTGTTTGTACAATGCCTACTGCAGTGTGATCCAGAACCTGACTGCATCCCTCCAGATAACGCTTGTAGGTGAAGTAGGCCAGCATCACAGGACCTTGGCTTTCCCATCTTCTCAAGGCTCTGACTTCTCAGTTCAATTCCTCTCTGCAGCACTTCCTCAGCTTTGGAATGAATGCAGGCAATGCTGAGAAAGAATAGCAACAGAGGGCTGATGTAGCAGCAACAGAAGTGGAAGAGAGAGAAAAATGGTAGCGATAGCTAAGGTGGTGTTGCTATCTTCATGTGTTGGTATATCCAATTTGCTGCAAAACTGTCTCAGCCTTGCACTACTACTGGCAAGAGGTCTGGGGCAGGAGACCGCAGAGAAAGGGAGCAAAGATGCATGGAAAATATTAGTGAAGGCAGCCTAATAAAAGTTGGGAATAAAGATGATATGTAAGTGGTAAGAATATCTTCACAGGGAATTCCAAGACTAGTGGGGAACTGTGGTACCTAATGCAGCACTTCTTTTACACTCACTTATCAATGCAGTCTCTTTTCAAAGCTGCACATGACAATCTCAGAAGCTCTCAAAGACAAAGCAGTCCAGTGTCTTCTCTAGCTCAGTTCTATGGAGGGGAGAGAAAACAAACAAGAGGTGCTAAATGAATGTGCTGAATCAGGCAGTGTGTTTGGTCTTCTGTATGTCTGTGTTTGTCTGTGCTAGTTTTCCCTTTAACAGTATTCACAGACTTTTTTTGATAGCCAAAGCATAGAGCACTCCATGAGAAGGCGTCTTCAGCAATCACTTAATAGGACCTGATGTCCACATGCATCTCTCCCAATGTCAGAGATGCCATGACCTCATCACCCTTTCCCACATGAATGAGCTGTCCTTTTCGTAGAAAGATTTCTCGGTGTCTAATCTAAACCTTTCTCACTGCCATTTAAACCTACTACTTCTCAGTAGATGAATAGAGATGGGGAATAGTCTATTTTCTTGCTTATTTCCAGGGGACTTCTCTTGTCCAGGTGGTGCCTTTTAATAGTCTATGTCAGTGGCAAGCTGTGTTTTGACAGCATCTTTTTTCTGCGCTAGAGAAAATCCAGATACTATATCCCTTCGGTAGTTCCATAACAGAACTACTGCAGATATTCAGTACATTTGGTGCTCCCAGGAATACAGTTACCCTCCTGCTCTGGTTCGGACACAGCATTCAGCACACTGGCTACTCTCATTGGTGTTGGAGGGAAGGCAAGGGAGGTCCAGCACCTCTGCTACTCTCACCAAAGGAACTGATACGCCTGCCAATCGTTGTGTTACTCTCAATACAATAAATGACTTTTCTCACAGGCAGCACATAGTCTCTTGACCACTTATTGAAAATCCTCAGTCTGTGACACTCCTTGAAATACATGCACACATTGTTGTTCATGCCCAAGGCACGTTTTTAGGGTCTTGCAAACTTCTGTATTTAGTTGTTGAAGTATATGGTTTAAGGTATGAGTCTGGCTGGTACGATATACTGTTTGGGGGTACTGAGGCACTCATCTGGACAGGTAGCTGAGCATCAGGTACAGTGACCTGACAGCTTATAAAATAAGCAATATTTAGGCAACTGATTCTTGCCCCCAAAATGAACCATATGAGGCTCATTTCAGTTGCAGGCATATACATCTAATTAGGCATGCTCTAGGCTTAACCCATCTAACCTCGAGACAGCTCTAGAAAAGTGTAGGGTTGCCAGCACATCATGGTGTAACTCCAGCCCTACCGTGAGCATATCTTAGGATATGTCAAATGACACTAAATACCTATGACTATGCAGTCAAACTGAGCTCAAGAGGTGGGATTCAGCTCCAGATTCTTCAGATTCCTTAATATAGCTTCCTTCATACACTCTAGGGATCTACACTTCTACCACTCTATCCTAGAGTTGAATCTGTTCAACTCTAAAGAGAGATTCAGCTGCCTAAGCATAGACAGATAGAGTTCCATTTTAATTATTTTTGAGTTTCCCACCTAACCTCCAGCTGCCACTCAGAAAGGGTGTTGATCTCACACAGAATCTGCATTCTAGGTGCAGGTCCTGTACATGTATCTTGGATACCCTGTGCTGCCTGATATGGCATTAAACATCTGTGTTCAAGAAACTGAAAGTGATCTATAGTCAGTAAAATCGAGTGAGCCCTGAGAGCTGTGTAGCTGACCATGTGCTAACTTTAGTGTGACATCTATCCCTCTTCAGCTCTCTTGACTGTATTGACTAGTTCTTCATGGACTCCAACAGTGGCATAGATACCTCACTCACCTATAGAAGTCCAGCTGCAACCCTCCAGTTAGGGGCCTGAATTGACGTCTAAATCCTACCCCAAGCAGTCAGTCCTCAAAGCAGGATCTTTGTTTACTTTCTAGAAAGAATAGAAAATCTTCCTGTTTGCTGAAGACAGAAAAAGATAAAATGTTTCTCTTTGACAGGTGTTTCCTCTGTACAGATCTGACCATGACCACATTACTTATCATTATAATTGGAGGGTTGACATGCACATATACACGTACAAACACTTAGCCGCATGATCGGAAACAAACTACAAAACCACCTGGTGATACTGGAGCAGGAAGATGTGTACCTTTAAAGAAGACAAAAAATGGAAATGAACAATGGATCCAACCACAGATACTCCAATTTATAAAAAGAAAGATATTTCCAACTTCATAATAGTAAAGTATTAACAAGTCCTTATGATGGTAAACTAGTATCCAGCTTGTGGTCATCAAAAAACCCACAGAATATTTTTACTTCAGTAAGTGATATAGAGTATGGAAATGCCATATTAAGCAGACAGCTGGAGTAATGGTTTTAAGGAATTTAAATGCTATAGTTGTACAGAAAAGGAGAAGAAAAAGTGTGTGCTTTTATGTATGTATCTCCATGTTTCTCTAGTTTGAAGTTGCCATACAAATCAGATCTTTCAAATAACTTTGCAATGGCAGGAAAATGGCATTTAGAAAGGCCATTACTGGAAGAAAGTTATTATTTTGTTTCAGTAAACCCCTCCACAGGATGGATTGCTGAAGTACATGAGTCTTATAACAGGTTATCCAGAGGTTTCTATAACAGCAGGAGCTATGCAAGCAAGCATGAACACAAAGCTCTGTGCCAATGCATATTAACTTGTCCCATGTAACTGCTACTCTTCCAGTCCTTGGCCCATGTCCATCCAATTTAAATGTCAAATACAGAAGGGAAAATTGTAAACCTTCTGTACTTACACAGTGCATCATTTTTTCCCCCCTTTCGCTGAATTTTCACCCAGGGAAGGATAGATCAGAGTTACATGCTTCATAGAGTCTGCTTGATATGAACTTTTAAAAAGTTTTAGTTTAATCCTGTGCACCTGGTACTGCTGTGAGTTCAAACAGTTTTATATTTCTTCCCTACCAGCTCTCCTATGACTTTACAAGAACAAAGCTAATAAATTCCACAGCACCAAACACAGAAGCAATTGGAAGCTCTTTTCTAATCCAGACCTACACAGCCTTGTGTCTTTCCCCATATCCCACATCCCTAATGACTGGATTGTCTCTCTGTATAGGTATAAAACAGTCTATCATTTGTACTTGAAAACTTTTCTTTAATCTTATTAGACTACATAGGCACATATTTTAAAGGGGTCAGATGGCTTGTTAACACGGGATATATGGTATTGGGTAGTTCTCAGGAAGCAGATTTGGAAGAACAGATTTTGAAAGACTTTAACATGAGCACTTACAAAGTTAAAGAGAAAAATATAATACTACTTTCTATTTTAATAAAGTGAATCTACCTTATGAAATAACCTAATTGAGGGAGAACTAGCCAGTGATTTGCCATGTTTCAGCACCATTACTGGATTACAGCTTTATTACTCACCTACCCCTTTGTTCACAAGTAGCAGCAACACCACATGCATCCTTTTCTGCACATAGCTTTTCTTTCTTGCTTTTTTCATTAGACTTAATTGACCTTGAAAAAGGGAAATACATCTTCAGTCCTCAAAGTAGGACCCTACATATCTTCACAAAAGCTAAATTTATTGAAGAACACTAGTCCCAGGATGACTTAACAGGGAAAATTGGAATCCTCCAAAAGTCAGTCTAATGTTAACTCTCTTCTGCCCTTTAGATAAGCCTTTCCCTCACTCAGAGAACCTGGGAAGCCTATAGTCTTTGAACCAAAGCTAATTTTGTTCTCCCACCGTGTAACTGAGGGTAACGCTGGGCTCATTGCCCTGGCACTTTTTCTGTGCAGTGAGGCTGGGATACAGGTTCCCTTAGGCATTTCCATTGCTCATGGTTCTCTCTGCAGAGTGGTTACACAGCATGGGCTTTATCTCCACATATAGTTTCCCTCTGTTCAAGTAATGGGAGTTAATGACAGGGAATATGATCCACAGTACAGCACAGTTTGCTAGTTATTTCTCTCTGTAAAAGTCAATACAGATAATTGAGAGGATTAAACCAACAATCTGGTTCTAGGTCTGCATAACAAAACAAAAGTAATTCTCCTTTTAATCCTAGGAAACAAAAGGAAACGATTGTTGTTGATGCTGTTAAGGACGTTTTGAAGCCTAAACATTCCTAGGCTTTTTATAAGCCCGGAGGTTTTTTGTGGCAATTGTAGCTTCCTTTCCTATAACAATGCATCCAAAAGCCTGAAAAAGGAAAAAAACCAAACCAGCAACCCATTTTTCTCAGAAATTCCATCTTGTCCCAGAAAAAGACAGAAAGAAAATGAGGATTGGAAAAGACATCCTCTTGCAGACTGTTAGGGTGCGATTTGTCTCACCTAACTCTAAGCTTTTACATTAATATGTGTCAACAGCTGAGCTAGTCACCCTGGGTTCCACTTACAGCCCGTGGGGAGACATAAGAGCTTTTGTAACATGATTTACCTAACCTGTTCCAGGTATTTGCTTTAGAGTAAACTGAACTTTAAAAATGCCTGATTCTCTCCACTGACTACAAAGGGAGCTCATTTTTACTAGACAATATATGAATGCCTGTTACCACTCCATTAAATGAATTTTGATTTTTCTCTCTCTGCTCATATTTTTAATGCACCACCTTTTTTGTTTTTCTTTTTTCATAAGTCACTTTTACTCTTTCTTTTTAGGACGGCTTGTCCTCTCTACATACGATCATACAAAGAAAACAATTGTCTGGCCACTCCTGCTGGAGAAATCTCAGGGGTACTCAGCAGCACAGTCAATTGACAGCAATCAGCTAAGTGCTGTGTACGGAGCTCACAGGAGAGTGCATCAGATTTGGAATAGCTGGAGACTTGTTACATTACTCACGGGAGGAGAGTCAAGCTGAGGAAGAGATTACAGTTTATTAGAGACCATGAATATGCAGACCAAGGAGTGACAGATTTCCTCTAACATCTTTCATTTGGGGGGTCAGTGCGTTCACCAATGTAGTGTGCTTTTCTCAAAAAACAACCCCATGCCTATAAAAAAGCAGCACATGCAGGATTTAACTTTCAAAACACCTTACAATTTTAGATGCATTTCCACTAGTGTCTAAATGCTGTTAGTATGGAAATATTTCTAATACTTTGTCAGTGCCTACTGTATTAATGAACCTTGCTTCTGTAGCACAGAAGTGGTCAGGACTGCAGAAATCAAGCAAAAGTGAAATTATTTCATTCCAACAGCACCTTTTCTGTTGCTATTGCATTGCTACCAAAACCTAAAGTAGAAAGTTTAAAATTAACTTTGATACTTCTGTAGTAGCTGCAACTGTATCTCTGAATAGAATTGCTAAAGAAGTAGTTATTCCTACAAAATAGCATTAAAATAATAAGATTAAGGAACATGTGAAACTAAACAACAGACATTTAAGGTTGCCCAGAGAGGCTATACAGTCTGCATTATTGGACATATTCAATATTGGACAGGACATAACCTTGAATGACCTAGTTTACCCTGCTTTGAGTAGGGGGTCTCAAGAAGTCGCTTCCAATTTGACAGTTCTGTGGGTCTGTGAGTCTAAATATGAAGTTGCATTTAATTTTGACTACACTGAGTTTACTGAAATATTTAAGCTAAGTGCACCTCATACCTGTGTGAGGCATTTAATTTTTAGAATAGTATCCCAAAGATATGAGCACACATCCTGTGTTATCCCTAGAAATGAGCACGTTAATGTCTCTGTTTTGCAGTCCAGAAAGTGTACAGGTATATCTAATTGAAACGTACGATATTCAAACTCCTGAACAGAAGCATACCAAGATGTTTAGAAATCTTCCTTTACTCATTCAGGGTGGAATTCATTTTGGCAGTACTTTTGCAGCTTAAAATAGATGTCTGGACTAAATCACTGAAGCTTTCTTTTTCACCAGCCCGAAGATACAGGCACTTCTAGAAGATGAATTGACCTCTTTGAAAAGAGGCTTTGAGAATACATGAGACGAGTGTCCTGGTGGAGGTCTCCTTTTGTTTTTCTGAGCTATGGAATGGGCCTGCCCTACTGACTGAGACTGCATGCATAAATTTTAGTGTTGAAGCATGATGAGCTCAATCCGAGTCTCAATGTAGCTTAAAAACAGAATGCCTCTGATTCTAATAGTGTTTAGAATCCATTAAAAACTTGCTTTTTAAGGTCTTTTGTCTTCAAAAACTGTCTTAGTAAAAATTTCATAGGAATTGTATCTTGAAAAAATTTTATACTGTTATGAGCATACTTCTAAATTTGTTTTAGTGATTCCTTATTAATCTAAAAAATCTTCAGGGCAAATAGTTACTGGGTAATTCTGTGATCCAAGCATAAATTAAATACTAGAGACAATAAACTGTCCATAAAACATCTGTGCTTCTGTCTTATTGCATTTGTTTTCAAAATAATCACAATGCTCTCTTTTAAAAACAAAAAACAAAAATCAAAACTTCCAAAAAGCAGTAAAGTTGATAATATGACATGTGAGAATTCCATATTATTTCAGTATCCGCTAGCTACCATGTGGAAGGACCGGTTAATTAATTGTTTATTATTCTAACTTCAATAGCTTATATTCACATGGACTGAAAAGGTTTGCAGGGATTCCCCAGAGCGTATCACAGCAATGATTTTTAGAAAGACAGCATAATCAGACATGAGTTTTATTTTACTCTGATTAAAGTATGTTTTCTGTTGAGTTTTACACTTTAGTCTCATTACAGAAACAGTTTTCCTAGATGGGTTTATACAACCAGAAAGAAATTTATGAAGACAGAGATGTTTAAAGGGGTGTTGAACATCTTGATTCAGACAATAAAACCTTGTTTGCTTGCTTGTGTTTCACATCACTAGGATGCCATGGAATAACAGCAGACTAAGCTACACTTTCTTTATTATTATTATAAATCTTGAAAGGAAAAATAAATGTTAAGCATCTGGAAATAGATGATAGATTTATAGCTGAACTCTGTGCTCTGTACATAAAGCTGTGGAAGAGGAATACTTACTTTACCATTATGTCGTGATTCATTTTACAAAAGCTGACAGAGCATTTGGTAGAGTTAACCTTGTTAGAGTTCTAGGCAGATGTTATGAACTCTCTTGGGAGACTCATGGTTCAAACATGAGGATGCCACAGAGCTTTCTTGGCTAATAGTAGCTACTACCTTACAGTCTTCTCTTTAGATACATGAATTACTAGCAGTCAGGGTAGCTCATTCAGCTCAATCAAGATACTTCTTAGAAACCCTGGGGAATCTGTGCAAGTGCTCAGATTACTCTGAACATGTTTCAGTTCCTGCTCTTAAAAATCATTGCCCCGAAGGACAGAGATGTCTTAGACGCTGCAACATTATTCAGAATCATCTTTATCAAAAATGTATTGAAACTAAGAAAGATACATTTACTTATAAACTCTGACTTCAGTGACAGAGCAACAATTCATAAATCTCAGAAAATGAGATTAATTATTAGGATCATACTTAAGGTTTTGCTTTAGCATTCCTTAGCTGTTTTGTGGGGATAGCTAATAGCAGCTGGCATAACCTGGAAAGTTCCTAAAGTGAAATCTGTTTGGTTCCTGTTTTTTACAGGAAGATTATAACTAGTTACATCTGAAGGTTCTGATCTGAATGAAATTTTCTGTAGGTAGTCCTCAAAAAAACCACATTTCTTCCCTTCTGTTGTTTTTTGGGTTGGTTTGGGATTTTCTTTACTTCTCGCATTTCCCTGTAATTTGGCAATGGGACCTCACCCAGTGCTGCTGAAATTTATCTATCATGTTTCTCCCTTCTTTCTATAAATATTGCTGAAATTTTAATAATAAAAGACTCCTATAAAAGTGAAAAAAATAAGCTAATTAAGATTTTTTCTTAAAGCAAGGGAATCACATACGAACACAAAGAAGATTAATTTGAAGACTCACTGGCTGTACTATACACCTAAAATATAAATACTATACACAATAGACCTAAAAGATACTTCTGAAGATATTCTTCATAGCTTTTATTCAGCACTGGCCTTTGTGCAGCAGGACCTCGGGGATGATTTTTCCCAATGTTTCCTGTACGACGTGTAAATCCAGTCCCCACTGGGTATATAAGTGCCAGACCCATAAGGAAATGGGTGTAAAAGATCAGCACTTGTGTGGCAGTGAGATTCCTGAAACTCCCGAATTTAACTTTAAGACATTGTCCCCAGCCCAATCCAAGCTGATGCTCTTCTAGCTAAGCTAAAATCAGTCTTCTTTTATTTTTCTCTTTCTTTTTTTCCCCCCTGTATTAGTCTTTGCACAGTGATACATTCTCAGCAGGAGTAGATAGGAGTAGACTTCCTGCAATCTCAGTTATAGGCGATTAGGCCTCTTTTCAGAGAAATGGGTTGTAATTTTCCAGACTGAGGGGGCAGTAGAATCCAAGCTGCCTGCTTGTCAGAGCATAAACACAATTCTGAATTGTCAGTCACTGAAATGTATAAATTGGAGATGATGTCTGATTAGGTGAAGTGGTACTCTAGAGGCTGGATTCCTACCTCTCCACTTCAGGTTCCAGTCAATAGGCAATAGAAAGTTATGCATTTCAGGGGGTGTTTCAACTCCACATATATGCCGGGGGGGGGGGGGGGGGGTTCAATCTACTTAACAGCCAGTTCTCCCTCTGCAGGTCTCTCTTTGTCCTCATTAACTCTTATGAAGAGCCTACAATGACCATATGCCTCTCTTAAATGTCTCAGTTAAATGTTTAAATGGAGGCAAGCTCTTTCTGGTCTTAAGACCCTCAAGAGCTTTTTGTTAAAGATGTGCCCTGACAGATGTGGATGCACAGGGCATTTTAAATTAGGCATCACTATAAATTCTCTCATGAACTCTAGGCCATAGTCATTACAGTCATGCTTTTGCTTTTTGTTGTTTATTGTGGAAACTTTTCTGTTAAAAAGTCATGTTAAATCCCAGTGTGACATTCCAAGATTACACTATTCTGACTAACCCCAATTCATATAAAGTAAAATTAGAAACAAAATTTCAACATTGCCTTTACAATGATTTGTATCTCAGTTGTTGCTGTACATTTCCCAAATTTACATTATGAACATTTGTGTTCTGTAATTAGTGTGGAAAGATGATGGTCTCCACAAATCCGGTTTCCCTAAAATGGTCAATTGCCTTTACCCATAGGTTAGTATGTTTTTAAGGCATTTTTCAAGACTAGTTTTGTTTCATTGAAATGACTTGTAAGACTTGGATGGATGTAAGTTTCAAATGGCAAACGCATATATATGCACAGACTCTAAATAACCTGTGGTGTAATTATGCAGAAGTATGAGTATGTTGGTTACTTTCAATGAATAACAAAAGTACAGAACCTTAATTAAGAAGTAGGAATGTGATACTGTTGGATGGTGTTGCTTTTTCTGGGAAGAATTATTGCATCTTTAATCACAGATGAGGTTCTCGGAAAATCTTTTGCCTCAAGCAAGCAACAAATTGGAAGAAGAAATGAGCATAAAGAAGACTCCCAGCAATCTTATTTTTCCAATGTGACCAAAAAGAAATGTTTGCATGCAATTAATGTAGCTGAAATAAACATATTGTGACACCAAATATAATTTGAAAGCACTATGGGACTCAGTCAAGTGAAGCAACTACATCCACTGCTGCTGTACTAAATTTTAAAGAAAACCCACAAAATCCCAAGAATTTCTCTGCCAGAACTCATGATCTCACAAACTCTACTAGAGAAATTCAACACTTAGCTTTCATTACTGTGAACAGTCCTTTTCCTTAATCTTTAGTATTATTTTATTGTAACATATATGTGTCAGACCAATTACATTGACAAGTCCCCTTCTATATCGTTTGTGTCTACAGATGGCTGAAGCCAAGAAGAGAAAGCAGGAGCATGACCACAATGCATAAAAGCAATACTGATGGTGTAAACTTATATTTACTACTGAATTGGACAAAAAGTAAAAAAGGACAGAATTTGAAATGAGTAACCACTGAATAGATCTCATTTCATTTGCCTGAATGTTGATTAGAGCACACAAATGTTGAAATTGGAAGAGGTTTTATGGATACAGATTGGCCTCTGTTTCCCATTCATATGATAATTGTCTTAGTTTCTGAATAATGATATTTATACATAAACATTTACAGCAATGAATTCCACTGGCTGTTTCCACAAGGGTCAGTCTAAATAGCCTGTTAAAACAGAGGTAAGAATCTGCAATGGCATAGAAGTCCAACAGTCACAAATGATTAGTAAACGGATCACTTATGATAAGCAGTTCAGTAACAGATTCTGCCCTTCTCCTCTAACTGTATAAGATCCGACACCCCTGGAAATAAAACGGAATCTGCATGCCTTGACTGTTGTGCTTCAATAGTGCAATAGATGCTGGAGCCTATCCCAAGTGCCATATTAAGTTGTCTGAGCATGACTTGCAGAATCGGATCTCAGTTTCTCTGTTCCATCACAGCAGAGATGTGACAAGATCCAGAAGATCCTGCAACACAGCTTGCAGAGCTGATCCATGCCGCTGAGCTGTGTAGGACTGACACTCACCTATCCCCGTGAGGAAGATGTTGGCTTTTGCCAACCAACGTCTATTCTGGGGGCATTCTGAGAAGGACATTTTGAAAGATAAGTAAACAGCACGGTGATCAAGAAGGTGTCAAGATGTCAAGTGGATCAACAGGGTCAGCAACCCCTTTCCTCCCCCCTAGGGGTTTAGCTGCCTCTGTTCAATATCAGCTCTGATATGGTAAAGCCACATAACCTTGGATCAAACTTTCATAAACACAACAAAGTGCATGAGAAAAGAGTGAGAAGCCTCCCCTGTTGCTTCCTTACCCCAGGAGCTGCACTCCAGCCATGTCCTTGGTCTGGTCTTTGCCTGGGCTTCACTATGGACATTCCCATGCCTCCCTTGCTGATCCTGATCTTGCTTTGCTGCCTCAACTTCCTAGTTTGACCTATGGTCTGTCTTATAACAGTAGACTTCCCTGATGATCACTGGACTATTTGCTGACACTGTTTACCATCCTCCAACCTACCCTGCTCTTCTTGTTAGGGCACTGTGGGACTGTACCCCTTGGTGAGATCATGGCCCCAGCCATCACTCCAGCTCCTGGCTCTTCTTTTTCTACCAGAAGGCTGCAGTGGGGGAGATTCTAATAGAGGTCACCTTATTTCAGGTTTGTATATGATCTGTTAATATTAAGACTTGTATACTTTAGACAATACACTCTGGCATATCTTTTTATGCATTTTAAATTCAGATAGAGAAGGATTTTGAGGGAAATATTCCAACTTTTCTTTAAAAATGCTGGTGGCTGCTGGGTGTAGACAGCAATGGAGCTGAAAACAGACAGCACTTCCTCATGCTCCAAAAACACACAACATCCCTCCAGATGCCTGGAATAAGACATGCAGGAAAGATTTCAGAGAGACCCTTCAACTGAAAAATAATGATTTGTAGGGAATTCTGGCAGAGAAAGATAAGGCCTGGGACCTGGTTGGTGGGATTCGAGGGGAAGATTCAGTTGTGCCAAGCAAAACACACATAACTTCAGCCATAAGAAACAATACGGTGTCACTGTACTTGTGGTGCAGTTTGATTGATTTGTTGGAAAGAAAGTAGGGTTGTTTTATTTACTTTGAACTGGAAAATGAGGAATGTCACATTGTCTTTATTAACTATATGTTTCTACCCTTTCCTACATTTAAATACATATATTGACATATTTTATTTTCTGCTGTGTACCCCTCTCCTAACCCTGGTTCCATGCTTCAGTTAACTTCAGTTAAATGAAGGATTAGCAGGAACAGCGATTTTATTTTTATTTTGCATACACTTCATACAACCATTGAAGTATGGCCGTTTATCTGCATGCCTTTCTTATGCATCCATGATGCAGACAGAGCAATTCCATCCCAGAAGAGACTAGGTAAAGATGCAGAGATGAGTAAGGTTGAGATTTATTCAATCTGAACTGTTTTCAGTGAGATATCATGATTTCTATTCATTAATGCTCATATTGATGTTTCTATGTTCTGTGAGATCGGAGAAGAGATGGATCACACTTCTAATCCAACTTTCTCAAATGCATGGAGGAATCTTAGCTACTTCCATATCAATGTAATTCACATCTGTGTTCCTCAGGAGTGAAGAAAGTGCCATCTTTTGGAGGAACCCACTGTGGAATGTGAGGGCTGCTGCAAACATTCAATTAATTTAAGGAATCTGTTCAACACTGTCTCCCCCTGACACTCAAACTGAATAGATTCCCTCCCTATATATCTGGTACAAATGTTTCTGAGGCTGATGAAACTTCTTTGGACACAAAGAGATAGGCATACTTTTTTCCTAATTGTTAGCAGGAAATAACAGTTATAGCATGATCTGCCAATTAATGATAAACTGTGATGCTGATGGAATCAAGATCTACAATGAAAACTATGTAGTCATGGCAAAATGGTTTTATAACTAGAACTAGGAAAACTTTTTTTTTTAATATAGACTATTAAACCCCCAAACCACTTGACCCTATTTTGACCCATCAGAAAATTTTAGATTTGCAATTTAGACTGAACACAGCAAATGTGCCAGTCTCCCAGAAACTCAGATATCTTAGCAACTTCTTCTTTGTGCCTAGGCTTTTCATAAAAAAGGAAATCCAGGCAAATGCCCTAGACAGGAACTTTAGTATGCAAAAGAGAAACCTAGTGTTGATAGCTGGGGCATGAGAACTCGGGACCATGCTAGTGAAGCCTCTGGTGACATCTTGTAACACTCAATCTTTGTAGGAACTCTGGCATTCCAGGGTACCTCTGAGTCATGGCATTTCTTGAAACTTGGAGAGAGGCTGGATTCTGTGTTACAGCTCCAGGAGAGAAGCCTCAGGTATAGTCAGGTCTCAAAGAACTTGGATTGACAGCAACAAATTCACATTTCCAGCTTTGCTGCCTAAGCTTGAAATGTGGGCCCATGGATCCTGGTTTCTCAGCCCCAACACAATTTGCCTGCTGTACTTGCTTAAGAGGCATGGTCAAGTGTGTTAACGTCAGCTGAATCATGGAACCAAGCCAAGACTCTATTTCAGTAATGGGAGTTTGTTCACTTATATAAATGCAGTGCTTTGGGGAATTGAAATGGATGTGCTCTAAACGTGATTATTGACAGAAATAGGGCTTGTGAAATCAAAGGCACAAATCAGAATAGGAAGCTGTTTTCCTCACGTTAGTTCCATATATGCTTGGCTTTTTACTGTCAGGCACTTATTTGAGAAAATGACATGCTCCATTTAGTGAAAGCAATGGAGCTGCTTTAGTGTGAAGCAGATGTAATACATGCAGTGTGAGGATGAAGACCTCACATGCTAAATATGGCTCTGAACAAGCACAGATTAGGTGGTCAATGGGGTTGTATTTACTACAGTGTTTTGTCTTTTCATTGTCATTCATTAAGTTAATCACTCCAAAGAAGGAACTATATGCATATACACTATACTCTCATTTATTTTCATATGGTATTGCTTATATTTAGACTCCTTTAGTGTGTTTTTGATCATTATAAAATACAAATGTAACACTATATACTTGTAGTTTATATCCACCAGAAAAATCCTATCCATTATTACATGGGAAATATAGAACTGTTCACTGCTTATGAAAGCAATGAATCAAGATAAATTTGATGTCTGAAGTTGTTGCTATCTTGAAAAATATTAACACGCATTTTTGTTCATTCATAGATTGGCACCTTTTTTGACCTTTGATAGTCTCTGAAGCTGGACTCACTTAGGAAATGTGTTGTAATCTTATCATTCAATCCTCATTTAAAAGTTTATTTAGTTTATATTAGCAGGTTTTCAAGTGGCATTCATAGGAAGTGATTAGGTTGTGCAACTCCTAGATGAGCATTCTGTGTTTACAAATATATCCTATTTTCTCTGCAAGTTTATTTCTCGAACGCATTCCCTCCTGCCACTCACACATGCAGGGAATTGTTTTGCAACAGCAGCATGACACTACCTATCTATCACAGATAATCTATGCTTTGCCTGGTCAGTTATATTGGCCTGTGCTTTATGTTCTGCCAGACCTTGAAGGTGGGGAGATCATAATGTTTTGATTGTATCTTAGCTGCTCTGAAAGCATTCTCATTAATGAGCAAAATTAACAGAGCGGTTGAAATGACATAGGACATGAAAGTGCAGAGCATTTTCCAGCCAGGCAGAGCAGTTCAACAGATCAGCCAAAGTAGTTTTCTGACAAACTGGAATAAGATATTTAAGCCCTTACGGGATTGCAGGACTATTCCCTTTCACAGCAATGATGAAAGCTAGTCAGATGCTTAAGCATCTTTCTGCATCACAGCCTCAATAAATCACAAGTTTAGGAAACTCAGTTTTCCTACAGCTTCATTCCAAAACACACCAGGTGTCATGTGTACATACATCCCCTCAGTAATTGTGCAAATGGATTTTCTGCTAGACAGTTTTCCATGAAAAAGACTGATTCTTAGCCAGGTACATAACTGTGCTGAATTTCCTTTAGCTGAAAATGTGACGTGAAGTTCTCTGTGTCTTTATTTATTTGTTTTGTCTGAGTGCTTAAGTTTACCATGGTAGCTCAGGATGGATATTCCAAAGACAGATTTATATAAATAATCTAACCAAGTCAGCTACTCAAATAACCTCTGCAGAGGTTAAGGTTAGAGCCTTAAACTGCTGAGATCCCCATGTACTAGTATTGTCATTTCTACATCCTCATTTTCAAAGCTGATTGGGAGTGCTGTACCTACAGTATGGAAAATGGATGTCCTGTCTTTTGCCTGGATTCTTCATATTTAATCGCAGAATACATCCAGAAGGTACACCCAAGTAAGGACACAAATGACAGGATTCACTTCACCTAACATTAAAGGTGACTGTAACTGCAAATTCAGAGATATACGGGCTTATTTCAGCTGTCCACATAGAGGTATCCCATGCCACTTGAGTGCCCTGGGCTGTCCATGATATTTGCCAAGGGACATCAGTTATGGGAGATCTGTGGGCTCCTAGGCAGCTGGAGGCCAGGCCAGGTATCCTATGCTACCTCAAATGGCATTGCTTAATTACATGTGGGCAACCCCTCACCATTACAGCCAGAAGCTGGGAGACTAGTTTCTTGAATAATGATCTTTGTTCCCCTAAAATGTCTAGTCACCATGAGCATAATTCATTTGCCTCAACCTTGGTAGCTACTGCCATTTGAGATGCTCCATGGTATCCCAAACATTCATGTGTAACTGGTAAAAATGACATCAAATTCACAGAAAATCTGTGACCTTCTGGAGCAGCAGCTGGACACCAGACAGGATTTCATGGGTCATTAAAAATGGCACTAAGTGCCAATTACTAGACACCTAAATAGAAACTTTAGCTTAGAAGCAGAAGCTTCTGTTGTAGACATCTAAAGTTAGGGAAAACAAATCCTGTCTTGCAATAACAGATAGCATCTGGACATTTTGCTTTCCTTCCTTCCAGGGCAGAGTTATACCTTACAGTACATTCACAACTTCTTCCAGTTTTATACTTATTCCAGTTTTATTTGATACACTTCCAGTAATTTTTCCAATGGAGCTGCCAACAAATGCATTTCTGTGTCAATAAGCATTTCCAGGATATAAATCTAAATTCTGGAGATAAGGGAACAGTTCAGATTTAATGCTCATTTGTTTTGCGGTCCTTGAGCTGACATTATCAATTACCATTTCAATTAGTGCCAATTGAATTGCTGAGGTTTCTAGATGGTGGGCTGATAGCAGTAACTCATTTCATCTAGACCAAAAAACTGCCAGGATCTTTCAATTACAAACTTTTACTTGTCATTATCATATATAGATACTAAAAGGTGGACTTACCAAGTAAAAAAAGCACCTGTGAAATAAACCCTAAAACTCACTGTTTTAAAAAAGCACATGCATGACTTTTTTAAAACCTCAAAGTAATAAAAAGAGTACAGTTGATCGCAAAAACCTGAACTTAATTGTCATGACAGTTTAGAGGGTTTATATGGATGTGCTTGCATGTATGTGCTCTTAAAAATATTTTGCCAATAATCTGAAAAATGTATAACCAACATATGATTGATCCAGACATCTCAGAAGTGGTTTTGATGTTTCTATGACTGTCAGAGTTTATGTTCAAAAGAACAACAGTAAAATGGAAAGATTTGGTTGGTAATGAATTTGTACCTCCTTTCTTTCCAGCCTACGTGTTTTTCCATATGGTTGACCACCATCATGCAAGGTTTTAAGTACATGATGTCACTCAGAAGCATGGGGTCCCTAGAGCCTTCCTGAAGTCATTATGTAATGCCAGTGTCCACCCAAAGGGCTCAACTGCAGATCAGGAGCCCAGGGAGCTCTGTATCTAGTCCATATACCACAGCATTCTTTAGGCCTGATGCTCAGGTATCTGTTCTATCTGAGTGTACTTTGCTGGTATTGCCTTTTCTGTTTATAGGAACGTAATAAAAATAATCTTAAAAAAAAAAACAAAACACCACAAAAACACCAAAGGACTGTACTCTTGGCAAAATTTATTCGAACCACAGATTTTCACATAGTATTTTCACTGTTCCTTGCCAGGATCAGGAAGTGCCATTGAAGAAGATGAAGAAAATAAAAGGACTGTACTAACTTTTTCAAAGCTCAGAAGGACTTTGAGGTTTGAGGAAGGATCTCAGCCAATTCTTATTTTATCTGAATCTGGTCTTCTTCATTCCTAATGGTAATACAATTCCTCTCCCGCCTTACCCTCCCAAATGCCTAAAAATTGGTGCCTGAAAGTAACCTGAGAGGAAGGATTGTCCAATAGTTAATGATTTCACCTCAGATTGAGAGGATTCAACCTTAATTTCCTTTTCAGACATACATCCTATGTAACCATCCCTCTCTGTGCCTCAACTTTCCTTACTAAATATAAAAAGAGAAAGAAAAGGGGTTTTGCTTTTGTCACAGTAGTGCTGAGAGGCTAAACCCATTAAAATGATAAAGTGGAAAAAATACTATGCTAAGGGGCAACCATGAGTTCCTTAGGACATGTTCACAAGTTTCCAAGCGATTAATTTATCACAGCTTAATGCATTGTTACTTTCCAGCTGAATTGTGATTGCTGACCGTAGCATTCTGGCTAACTGCAAATGTGAATTAAATGTTGTAGCATAAACCATTACACAGGAGATTAAAGATATAGCACATCACTTTGCAAGTAGGAAAGGGTGGGAGATCACACAGAAAGCTACTACTAATCAAAGTTGAGTCAAGTGCAAAAGCCATTCCACTCATGTGAGACCTACCCTTCGGTGAAAACACACTTTAACTGGGTTTGTTAAAATTATGCCAGAAATGTGTAATCATCCACTGCCTGTGGGTATACACAATTCCAAATTTTCTTTGGTGTTCAGGGCTGCTTGGCATCCTAGGTTTGGTTGAAGCTCATTCCTAATTGGTTATATTGTAATGAAGAGTACAGGAAGGGGGCAGGAAGAAGAAAGCTCAAAATTCCCTTCCAGGCATAAAATGTGTTTTGACTTAGAGTTAATGAAACTTTCTTATTATTCAAATTACTCCTTAATATTGTGGCTGGATTTACTCTGGAATGGGGTTATCACACACATATGTCCCATTGGTCTACATCTTAAGCAGTCAAGGTCGGTTTATTTTGGCGGGCTGGAAACAATGTCAGTGGTTCTCTTTTTATTTAAAGCAGCAACTGGCACACTTGCAAACTGCTTAATGGTTTGTTTTCAGAGAAAAGAAAATTGTTACAATTTGGGAAAATGTTTTAAAATTCTTAGATATGTAGATGTAGATATATATGTGTATAGATACACCTACTATATATTCATATATATGGATATATACATATGCTTTAGAAGCCATTGAACCTTCAAATTTACCTCCTTCCTTTTTTAAGACTAAAATTGTCTTCTCAAATATTCAACCCCAGTTGTATTTCCTCTCTTTTCACCTCTTAGTGAATCATAGGATGGTTTGGGTTGGAAGGGACCTTAAAGACCATCTAGTTCCGTCCCCCAGCCATGGGCAGGGTCACCTCCCACCAGCCCAGGTTGCTCCCAGCCCCGTCCAACCTGGCGTTGAGCACCCCCAGGGATGGGGCACCCACAGCTGCTCTGGGCAGCCTCTGCCAGCGCCTCACCGCCCTCATAGTGAAGAGTATCATTAACAAGTGATCCTTATGAACTACAGTTGTGGGTGATTTCAAAAAGCAGCTTCGCTATACTAGTTACTTGCCAAGGAAATTTTAACAAGGTCTCATTTTAGTTGTTGAATGGATTTAACAGCAGCTTTTGCCAGACAAATGATAACTGAATCTCAAGAGCTTTGTTTTAGTCTTGCTAGGCCTGCAAAAGTTCAAATACGCATCTGGGGGCCACTGAAACCACGGGAAGGCTTGCCGTTGACTTCAGCTGTCTTCAGGAGTTGGCCTCAAAATTTGCATCAGGACCGCAACATGTTTGGATTCCTCCTTTTCCTCTCGGCCCTACATGACCCCTGTCTGTCAGTAGACAATGACACAAACCTATGCCCTATTACGCTGTTCAACTCCACTTCCTACTTTTTTCAGTGGGTAAATTTTTAAAGCCCTACACCATTTCCAGCTGCTTCAGTGGAAAATGTATTTTTTTGGTGCATCTCAACTCCTGCTTCCTGAAGCCCTTCATACGCAAGAGTCTTTGCTTAGGCAGTCCCTGCACAGACAACCTTAGCCCAGACAAAATGCAATGGATCAGCAGCACCGCATGGCTTGCTCACACAGGACATTGCAGATAGGAAAGTCATTTTTGTTTTCCAGTTTCCTATAAATGCCATTAATGCAAAACGTTATTCCAAATTTAATTTAAAAACATTAGACTGAAGTGAGCTAAAATTAGAGTAACCTTGTTAGTTGAAATTCAAGACGTATGTAACATCTTCAGGAACAGCCATCATAATCTCTGAATAGCTTTATTAGGTTTTCCTCAATCTCAAATTTTTTTTTTCCTTTTTAATGAATTGCCAAAACACAAAAGTTTATATCTCTAGTGTCTGATAGTGATAAATTCTTCCTTTGTAATTTGATCTTGTCATATTATATTTAAATCCTTCAGAACAGACAACAGACATATCCTAATCGATTTTTACAGAGATCTTTCCTCCTAGTATTTATATTTTCTTTTCCCAAATAAGACACCACAGAGCTAACTAGCTAACTTTCCAACACATGTTCAGTTCCTGTGAGGGCAAGTAGGAGTATAAAACCACAGATATCTGATCATCTCTAACACTTTGATTGTTCAATTTTAAATGAAATGAACACCTACTTTGAGAAAACTTCCTTGCAGTCATATGTTTTCCTTAGCTTGATCCCCACTTTCTTTGAATTTCAGCTTTGCTCTCTCCTTGGGAATGATTTACTAAGTCTATGCTACTTCGAGAGACTGAGGCTGTATGCTGCCGAATTAAACAAGCAATTATTTTAAACAGGTATCATATACAATGCAATCCTTTTTGGTCATTTGTGATTCATGTTTCTTGGTGTGTCAGATTAAAGAAAGAAGAAAAAAAGACCTTTTTGTTCCTATTTACTCTTCTAAACTTTATCTTAAACTTCAGGGAGAACAGTATCTTTGCTTCCATTTATCAAATTATTCCTGCTATCTTTCGCTTATGGACTATATTATTCTCACTTGGAATATAAATTTCAAGGAGAAATTTTTCTTGTAGACCAAGAAATTACATAATATATTGTAAAATATAGTCCCAAATCTAGTTCAAATTGTTATGGCTTTTCCCTCTGCTTAATTACCTGTAAGAGCTCTACTAAAAATGATTTATAAAGGAGTTTAATGCCGTATTTCAGCACTGTTTTCTGGAATTTGTACTCTCTTGCTGTGTTGTAAATTTATAGATGGTGATCTGTCTTTAGCCTCCCTTGGAGGCTACTCGCTCAATGCTTGATGTGATGTTCAGTTTATTCTTTGTTGCTTTCTAAACACAGTAATCATCAATAGAGGAAAAATATTGCCAGCTTTTGAAAAGTCTTGTGGGGTGCTTTCTGGGAAATTATTTATTGCTTTTTACAATAGTGATGATTGCTTCTTTTCTTTTGTGTTCACTGCTTTCATTTTTGTATTTTTTTTTTTTTTTTGGCTCAGAAATTCATCCAGGAAAAATATTTTTTATTAATGTTTTATTGAATCACAAAGCTGGTTTCTTAGAAAAGATAAAAGAGAAAGTTTCAATAAAAATGAATAAACAAGTAGGTTCATACTGAACAATAGCACAGAAGAGCTTGTATGTGTGCAAGATGGATGACTGGGGATAAGGAGTAGACTAAGGAGTGATATGGGAACTTTTTAGTATCTTCAGAGGCCAGCAAGAGGCATTTGACAAGAGTCCAATCCCCTACCTCTGGTTTGAAGATACACTGTATTCTTGTACATTAACTGCGTTTTAGGAAGTGAGTTTATTCACATGGAGAACACTATCTTCAAAAAATTTTAATCTCATTAATATATCTATGAATAAGTGATGTCCTATTTATCCTTTTAGTCTTAACATATGCCTTTCTTCTAAATAATATTTTACTGAATCTTGCCTAGTGAACTGAAGGAGTCAGCAGAAATCCTAGCTAGGACATAGAGAAAAGCTCTCATTCTTCAGTATCTTTGCATATAACACGTAATAAACAAATGTAATATTATGGCTTTTTAAAAAAATTTTAATAAAATGCACCAATGGTGTTTATCTCAACAGCATTGTTCTTTTCTAATCAGAATTTGTAAAATTACAATACCTAACTACCTCTGAAAGGCATTTTTTAATCCAGATGTACTCCCACTAATCTGCATGGGAATGTAATTATTATTATGTAATATGAATATGAATGTTATGTTCTGGCTCTAGTCTACTTTGTAGATTAATGTAGAAAATTAATGCATTCTAGAACAAAGGAGAAAACACTGCAAAAGCTGTTTCTGCTTTCCTTTGCGTGCCTGAGGATTGAAGTATCCATTTATTATTTTTTTTAATAACTGACTCATGGTATGGTGGAGTTTTGGGTCTCAGATAACTCTTCTAATATTTTTTCTAACATCATGGCATTTCTGGCATGCCCATGATAAAATAAATCTTCCTTACTTAGAGGAAACCTTTGAAAAACAATATTTGAATAGATTTTCTCTTGCTGAAGACAGCTGTCACTTTTGCTTCTCTTATCTCCTGGGTATCCAGGGTTGGAAAGGTCTTCTTCTGAATTTATTTTATTTTTCTACATTTGTTGCTCATATGGTAGACATTTGTTGACTCTATGGCATATGTGTTATGCAAACCCCAGTGACTGGAGTGTTTTTAACAGCCGTGAGCCGTAATTCCAAACATATTAAGAGATTAAAATAATTGCACTGTTTACTTTTACAAGCTTTCCACAACAAACATAGCCACCCACTCCTATACTAAAAGAAAACAAAGTGACGACAAGGTCTTCACTATTTTCCAAGGTTAGCTGTGAAATTACTTTCTTAAACCGCATAAATTAAGATAATGGCCTTGCTGTCTTTGCACACCCAAGCCTTCCAGTAGGACTGGTTATAACATAACTAGATGAATTACTTCTGATTCTTCCCCTACAGCATTTTTTAATAACATCATCAGAAACCACATGAGTCTAGATTGCTACTGCCGGTTGGAAAAGCCCATAAGTACCATCGTGGTATGTGGGCTCGGGGACTTCCATCCACTCACCTCTGCAGCGTGTTAGCCCAGGCTCTAGCTTGGGTTTGGTCTGTGCCACATAGCCCACTTCGAGCCAACTCTTAGCCAGTGCTCAGTGGGCTTTGTTTCTCAGGGGAACGTAAATGTGAGCTGCACTGTGCCCCCACCTCACAGGGCCAGAGAAAGGGCCATGGTCCATTTCTTTCACAAGATCTATGTAGCCAGTGAAGAATGTATATATGAAGACTGTTGTCCCTCCTGTGTGTCTGTTTTATAGCTTAATTACATATAAAATGTAAAATTATACCAAGATATAAAAAGAAAAATCTAATAATGGATGTTTATATGTGTTATATACATAAGTGTGTATGTATATATGCACAGCTGTACTCTGCATCTGGAGGGAGATCTGAGGACTCTCGGGATTTAGCTTCCAGGTGATCAGGGTCAGGGTCCTGGAGGGAATTTTGACCCCCATCTGCTTGCAAAAGTAGGTCCTACATTAATCTGCACAGCAACACGAGGAAAAAACTAAACTATGCCTGATATATGCATCTATACTACCTATGCCTTTTCATCATAGAAGACTCCTGTCCACACTGTATAAATGGATCTATGTATATAATTTATTATTCTTCATGAATAACAGTAGCACATTACCTCAGTATAAACTTTGCTCCCGTTATTTTTTCTTTTTAACTTAATCTAATCTAATCTAAAATTCATATTAAATTAAGAGTAATCTTTGTCCTGTAAGTACGAAATATCTAAGAAAAGTACAAATTAACTGAACCTTATTACAAGTAGAGGAAAAAAAAATCTCACAAGAATAAGTTTTCCTGTAAGATTTCTGATAATTCCTTCTTACATTAAGGTGGGCACTGCTCCAAGCAACACATTTTTTTTTTTTTTTTGGTACATATTTGAAATGCTTCAGCTTCTTCAGTGAAAATACAGAGACTTGCAAGGAAGTACACTCCTGTGACATATGATAAGTTACAGGAGAGATACAGGAGAGAAATATGTATGCTTTCCATGATCAAGTATAAAAAAAATTGTGTGCATACTTCCAATAGTTTGGGGGATCATGAAATTTATTTACAAAAAAAAAAAAAAGGAAAAAAAAAAAGCTGGATTCAATCATTATAAATTTTGGACTTGTTTCTGTAATGTTCTGAAAACCACAAGGTTACAATTTCTGGCAAAGTCCTGGAAGCTGGGAGATACCACTGGAAGCTGGAGAACCATAACTGCAAAGTGTCACTATATCCTTGCTGCATTCAAACTGTGTTCCCCTCGATATGTCCACTGCCCGACATGTCAGAGACTGGAGACTGGGCTAGACTAACATTTAATTTGACCATGTATGTTTGCTCTTACATGAAAGTCACAACTCAAATGACTCAAAGTTTGCAGAGAAATAACTTTGTACAGAACAATCTTCTCCAAACTGATGGTAAGAATTCCATGACAGACATCCAAAGTACCAAGCAATCCCTCAAATTCTTTGGGAACATCCAGCTCTGAATCCAAGCACCAACCAGCTCACCTTTTTGATGCATCTCTGAGTAGAATATACAAATTATTTTTCCTTTCATCACAATTTCACATTCAGCTGCAATAAACATCTCCTTGAAGTTACAACTGTGTTGATCCTGTCTGGTAAAAGTATGCTGTTTAACTTCAGTCATGCTTGTAAAATGTTGATGAAGGTTTCTGGCCTTAATGTTAGGGAAGTATTCAAAAGGGAAGTGGTTTTCCAGTATGAATAAATGCTGATTTAAAAGATATGGAGAAATCCAACTAAATTCAGCTTATTTTTCTCTGTTTCTTGCATTACCCTTTTCTCTACTTTAAAAGAGCACTCAAATTTCAAATTTTTGTAGAAGTTTGTTTCATTTTTTGGAGGATTTCTGGTAAGAAGAAAAGGAATTAGGGTATAAGAAGGAAGTAGTTACTTGTACTTTTTTAGCTACTTCCTTGACAGTGTTTTGGGGAGGTTTTAGGTGGATTTTCATAAAAACCAAATCACAAGATGTTAATAGAGATTTGATTAATCCCGAAGGAAAACTCATTTAGAAAACAAATAGTTTTCATAAAGGCAGAAACATGTTTTTAAGTCAGAAAATAAAAACATTACTGTGTGATTAGGTCAGGGAATTACATGGTACAAATATCATCCCACTGGAAAAAGACTCAATGTGTATGCTAACAATCAGTGGCCCTCAGTTGGCAAAGGGTGCCAATGTGAGATAAGCATATGATAACCCACCAGAACTGATAGCTTATGCAACATCAGGTACATCTGAGAACCCCTTCCTGGCCCACGCCTGTGAGTTGTGCATCAAAAAATTGCAGAAGGCAGTGGATGTATGGAAACTAGATGACTAAGAAAAAAATAACAGATGAAAGAAAAAGACTAATTTCAGAAAACTGCTGAATTGTTTACTTGGGTTCAACAAAAGTGCCTGAATTTGTGACTTAGTCACAGTGAACACAGAATCTCCAGGTTTAGTCTCCAAAGGGTGTTGACAGTAACCCTGGAAGCATGTTGCAGTTGTTGTCTCCATAATCAACAGCAGTGCATGCCCTAAAATGTCCTTAGAAGAATCAGCTTTGTAGCCATGTCTCCAAATATTCCTCTCCTTTTCCCACATACCTAGTCACACTTCTCTCACTTCACTGTGCTGTAGTCTCATGAAGTGAGTTTTGCATGAAGGTTTCTCTGTGTTATTGACAATCACCCTTTCAAGTTAGCTCAGTTTCTGATCTTCCCACTGCTGGAAATGATCTTCCCACTGCTGGAAAAAGGCCTTGTCTTAGACGTGGACTCCAAGTGAAGCAGCTGGCTCAAACACGTTGAGAGGAAATAATATTTCAGCAGCACAGAAATCATGTGTGGAAGCTTTAGGCACTGCCTCTAAAGCTGACATATGTGCCCCTTATTTCCTCCTTCTCCCTGATAACACTAATGAGGCTTAGATTAGCTGGTGACATTAAAAATATAAGATTGCAATCAGAAGCTAAATCACACACTCCATCATGCTGCTTTCCCCCACTGTAGGGAGGTCCGTTGCAGATTCAGAAGGTGTCAGATCTAGTCCTTGGGGAGTTTTGATATTTTCTCCATTTCTGCAGCTGCTCCTTTCATGTCACTTTTGTTCTATCCCATTTCTCTTGCCCATTGCTCACAGATATAAACTTTGTTTAACATCTGGGAAAGTTCTCCAGCCCACTTCCTGAACCTACAGACACTGGTGGTAGTAATAGCAATAATAATGAAACATTTATGTATATATTACTTCTGTCTCTAAAATACTTGGGGCTCTGTACAAAAATGAATGTCATCCAATCAAAATAAATAGAATAAACCCATAATAAATAGATTAAATAAAATGCAAACAGGTTTGCAGGTTGTTTGGATCCAGGGTTACCCAGACACATGTGTTTTAGCTCAGTGTAGTTTGTAGCAAAGTCTGCACAGGCCATTAATTGAGTTAATCGTATTGCAGCAGTTTCTACAACAAAGTTCAGGCTCTTGCATAAACATGTATTTATTTTTTACATAGGCATGCACCTAGCTTTAAGTCCATTTGACCAGCATATGTTCAATATACCTGTCATTCTGCTGACAAATTTTCATTTCCACCACTACACCAAAGACAATCAAGACAATTATCCTAACTGGTGAACTGAGCTGAGATTCTCTGTGCTACTGTGCAGATATATATACACGTATGTGTGTGTGTGCACGCGCGCGTGTGTGTGTATGCCCTGCTATTCGTATAAGTCTTGATATACTGATAAACCAATAGTATAATATTGCCATCCTGATATAAATATCCACTGGCAGACCAGCACTGTTCTAAACTTGCTCAGCCATTTTTGCCTCTCCTATGTATCTCTTTTCATCTTACACAGTTACTACCCAGTGTGTTCTCTCCTAAGCTGCGTGACCAACTTTCTTCCCTCAGTGACAGCCCAATCTTGGCCACCATGACAAAAATGCTCTTTTGCTACATTACTGGGTAGGCTTGTGTTTTCCTCGGCTGGTGTGATTAAACAGTCTGCACTCAGATCTCAGCAAAATCTATGTGTCCAAGTCACTGGGATTTTTTTTTTTCAAATATCCACACTACATGATTGTTCTTGCTTTAACATTTGAAAGGCAGTTATTCAGCTCACTTCTGAAAGAAACAATGATGAATAATCTACCAAATGTCTTAGTGTCTCCTTTCTGCCTGTGTAGGTTTGGATGAATATTACCCACCCTGGGAAATGTGCTGTTCCTCAATTTCATGACGGCCCATTTTCATTTCAGATTGCATTGAGGTGTTTTCCTTGGCACTGGGACTGACTGAATGAATCATCCTCATCATTCACAGCAGGGATGTCTGGGATGGGGTGGCTGAGTAAATTGCTGAAGTGATCCTTCTTGCTTTCCCCTTCTTTCATCAAGACCTTACCATCTTTAGTCTGACTGTGGTTTTAATAATTCATAAGCATGTCTCACATTTCCTTCATAAGCATGTAGGTGGCATTTAACTCACCCTAATTTTAGCCATTTAAATGTTAGTCATTTTGCCTCAGCTCATCATCTGGTCTTCCTCTAGAGTCAGCACAGAGATGCTGGAAGCTTCAACAGATTCACTGCACCTAAAGGTGTCCAAAACAATTACACTATACATCTGTCTTTATTTTAATATCTTTTTCTTGAACCTGTTCTTTATGTCACCTCTTATATTTTCACTTTTTCTATTTCATCACATCAAGAACTCTTGATTAACTCCTTTGTAGGGTGAACTGCAAATGCACTGAATTCTTGGAGACCTAGAGATGTATTCAGGGTATAGTGAGACATATTGGTAAAAACTGTACTGATAGGACTGTCTTATAGTACTATTTTAATTACCTCTGTCTGAATCATTTCTATGACATTTATAATGACATAGAATATAATCAGATTGGATCTGTTGAATTAGTCAAAGCCTAAAAGTGTTTGGATCTGTTGAAGTCAAAGGTAATAACGACATAATTCTGTACAAACAATGACTTTTCTTCTTCTCTTTCGTATCCTTGAAATGTGCCTTGTAACTATATATGGGCGCTGTATGATTCTCAACTTGACAAATTCTTCTAGGTAAGGCTGTAAAAATTGTTTATTTCAGGAGGATTAAGTATGGAGGCAGCTGTTCAAAAAAGGAGATACTTTATTAATTATCAAATTTTTGAAATTTCACATGACTCTGGTTTGAAGTCTTCAAAAGGAATTCACATCCTCCATTTTCATATATTTTATAAACCTGTTTTGTAGTCAGAAAATATTTTCAAAACATATGTTATGGCAATGATATCCTAAAGACCATTATTTTTGTTTCCCATTACAATAATAGGAAGAATTGATTAAAAAAATAGTATCAGTATTCATGAAGACTTTTCAAGGCGTTGCTTCTGAGACGGGATTTATTTCACCTGAAATATACTGCATAAACCTAAGCATGTAATTTGGTCATTTAGATCTCATCTAGTGTCAAGATAGTCGGGTGTTATGAGTTTGCTCTGAAAGACGACAGGGATCATCTGAGACAGGTATTTTTTAAAATTCCAAATGATATTGGAATGATGAAATTGTTGGGTAGTTCCACAGCTAGCTGAATGACATTATCCTGGAGCACATATGTAGTTACTTTGAGGCTATGATGGAATATATAATGAAGAAGCTGACAAATAAATAGAAAATGTCATGCCATTTAAAAAAAATAATAAAACACTTTCTATTTAAGTTTGTGTTGATTAGTTTATGATTCCAGAAAGGAAACAGTATTGACAGAATACAAATCTCTGAACCTTCACAGTTCTGAGCTGGAAGGAAAGAAGCTGAAAGCCAGAGACACAAAGAAATGCTGGGAATGGTGAGATGGTAACAGGAATTGAGATTGCATGTACCAAAGTTAGACCTTTAAGCCTCTGACAAATAAGGATCAAGGCTCCATCTCATACAGTGAATACACTCTGTGCTTTGTGTGTGAGTTAATAGTATCTGACATGAGCCATATAATATGTACAAGAGTGCATTATTTATGTTTGACCCACTGAAAATGCTAAAACCCCAGCTGCACTGAAGAGCTGGCATAATGTGATCTACTCTCTGTGGAAAGAAAGTGGCAGAAGTCTCCATCCAACTCCCTAACATCTCTGGAAGGAACGTCATCAAATGAGACATTTCAGAGTAGGCATGACTAGGTCAAAAACACTCTAATTTAGAGGAAGGTTTCTGACCTATGGGAACACAGAGTTATATAGGCTAACAATTATTTACATTCTGGTTTGAAGTATTCTTGTTTGAAGTATGCTTGTTTGATATTGAGCTTTCTGGTATTCTGCATTTACTACAGCTGTAGATGAAGATCCTGAAAACTTAGCCAGAGCTGTTCTTGATCAGGCCAATAGTCTTTTCAGTCACACATTCTCTCAGCAGTCACTGATGGATGTCTAGTCAAGAGTTTAAAGACAGGATGAAAATGGAGTGCTGTTTCTAAAAAGCATTCTTTTAAAGCATTCCCTTAACATCCAGATTTTGTTCATTACAAACTTACTCTGCAGGAGAAAAACGTCTTAAAATTTATTAGCCCTTGATTGATTTTTCTTAATTGTTTAGCTGCCTTTTGAACATGTTTTCCTTCAAGCACTTGAGCATTTAGAATTTTACTGACTCTCTTTTGCCTAAGAATAAAGCTTTGAATCTTTGTCAAAGAATATATAATCCTGCCTCTGTGCCTCTCTGCACCTTTGGTCTCCCTATGACATTCAGTGTGAATTTTTCCCCTTAGCCCCTTAGTTCTATTTTGTTTTAGACAAAACCTGTATCCAATTCTTTATCTTAGATCTCAGATTACTTAGTTCCTGAAAAGTCTGAATCACTTTTCACTGTGCTGTTTTCTCAGTGTTGTCATAAGCCTTGGCTTTTCAAAATTTCTGCCTGGTCATACACGGTGTACTTCATAGCCCTCCACTACCATGAATGCTCTGGTTCTTCACTTCTCAGCAGCCTCAGTTTTTTCCCCAGCTGCTGGTGGGTGGTGATAGACTCTACTGATGACACTTGGCACATGGGAACCATCAGTGGAGCTCTTGTGATCAACACGAGACAAAAGTCTGCAAACACAAGCTTTTAACAACCTTTTTTAATGTCTTTTCATACACGGGTACAACCACAGCTTCCTCATTGAAAGGTAAGGACTAAATTCTTATTAATTTTTTATTTAATTGTCTGTTATTGATTAGGCACTTCAGAAAATGTAGGGGTAAGCCTACACTGGTAAATCAACATTGACATGATCTAATATGCCTTTGCTACACCTATTGATTAACTGGAACATTTAACCTCAGTGTCAGCAATTCTTATGACAATCTACAGATCTATGCAAACCACATTGACAAAGGATAGGTTTTGTTTGCGAAAGATTTACTCTTAATGCAAAGGAAATCTTTCCTAATTTCTGACTATACAACCTTTCACATTCTGTAGGGGTGCCTAGGATGTAAAGGAGGACAATAATTGTTTGTTTAATGTAGGAATAAACAGCAACATCGTTAAAGTGAAGTTATGCCATTGATATTCATAGCTGAACCTAATTCTTCTACCATGGCAGTGTTGTAAAGAACAGATTCACTGGGGCAGGAAAATGGTTTGACCAAAAAGGATTATGTGCATGTGTGCAAAGAACAAAGAAAAGCTAAGCATGACATATTAAGACTCATTTGTCTATATGTCAGGATTTTGTATATTTATCTTATAACAATATATTGGCAGCAGTAGAAGATTATACATTTCATTATAATATTATACTGCCTACGGAGCCAATGAGTGCTTAGCCTCCTCTCTTCCTTTCCCCCCAAAATGTATTCTATTATATGGAAAGAATAGTAAGTATACAGATCCATTATATGATCCATGAATTTAGTACAAATTGAACAGACAGATTGCAGTTATAGTACAGATGTTCTCTTTACTGGCTAGAAGTCCAATAAAGGCAGTATTTAAATATTTTCAAATAAATGTGCAATTTTCATTTAGAACGTATACAGAACCAGGTAAATGGGTGCACATGGAAATTACTTTTAAAAGCATTTCTATTTGCAAAATCTCTATATACAGAGTACATGCCCAGAACTCTGGTTGCTTTCCATTTCAAATTGCCTATAAAGTTGGAAGTATTTCCATAATTTTAAATTGCCCACATAACATAGGAGGGATTGGAATTATGGTTGCTCCTCAAATTTGTTTTTATAAGCACCTGAATTTGGAACTGATTCAAATGGCATTTTAATATGTGCTGGACCAGACCATGCTGATTTAATTTATAAAATGTAGTTAGCAAGAAAAGGGAAATTTAAAGAAGTGGAAAATAAAATAAAGTACAAAACTAGATGGCAGAAATGCACCCACAGAACATACCTGTGAAGTAAGTCCACAATAAAGGGCAAAATGTCGGACTTTGTGGGCTACTGGTGCAAAGATTATGAAAAAGCTCATGAAAGCATGTCCTTCTCTTCAGCATCACACAAAAACATGACAGGTGATTTTTTGAGTAGCTGGCAAGCTGAAAACAGTTTTTGCATAGCATACAAGACATGAGCTATTCAATAGTATATACAAGTGTCAGTGATTCATAATTTGACTCATACCTTTTGAAACTGATACAGACTCATCACATTGCTACAATTTAACCATTGTAGAGGACCACTGATTTCAGTGTTTGACATTTATTCATTGCACATGCGTCTAAAGAACTTGCTAGATTTTTTTTCCAAAGTAATATTTGATTATATGAAACATTCTAATTATTTCCTCACAATTTTGAGGGGGAAAAAAATTGCAATATTTAACATTAATCCAAATGTGCATTTTCTATAGACTAGCATAATTAATCTGTCTATAGAACACAGAAGTTGAAACAACAAATCAAGTGATTGTGTCAGAATGCTCAGTTCATAAGGAGATACTATAACATGTGTTAGACCTTCTTCCAAAAAGTATAACGGGCTAGGTTTTCAGGATTCTGATTTTCCTGTTTGTCTGAGAGCTGGACCTACCAGTAGGATGCCTCTTGGTTTTCATACAACCCTAAGGAAGGTGCTAAGCAATATGCAAGGAGAAAATGTGCCACCCACTGAATTGCCAGCAGTGCTTGTTGTAGCACCTGTAGGGACCCTGGAATTTTTCCAGCCAAGCTGAGCCCTAGCTTCGTATCAGTGAACTTGTGGAAACAAGGCTGCAAAGCTTCAGGCTACCTGGATAAAGGTAAAACCACCAATTTTAAGGTGCTCTGGTTGTATGGGTTTATTTACAGACTAATGTAAACTTCACTGAAAAGCTCCATGAATGCTGAAAGCAATATTTAAAAAGTGAAATTATGTTTATAAGCTGCTGAATTTTCTATATTACTGATCATTAAAAAAAACCACCTTGTATTAAAGCAAAGCAGGTATTTCAAGGAATAAAACAGCACATTAAATCATAGAATAAGAAATTACCAAAGCAGGACAAATAACTACTTAAACAAGTGAAAAGCAGAAAGAAACCAATCACAGAAGAACCAAGAAGAAAGCAAACTTTAAAAAAGAAAAACTCCTTTCAGGTACATGGGTGCCTAGCGAACGGTTTCCTGAAACCTTGCGCTGTAATTAAAGAGATCCTTGCAAACAGAAGAGATCCCTGTAGTTCAGTCCCCAGCAGCTCCATTAACCATGTTCTTTAGAGTTTTATCACCTTTCTGTAGTTTAAAGATGTATTATTTTAAAAGTTATGGAGACTGACAGAGATAGTAACGAGTCCTGGAGACGTTGGCTGTGGAGCCATAATGTCACGCTATTAAGGCAGGGAAATGTTTGGGAAGGAGCTGGAGTATCAAATAGAAATACTCAGGAAAATACAGTTTAATAAGTAATTAATATAATGAATAATTATTGATAATGAATCACTGCGGCAATAGCACGTGATGGGTGTTATCAGAAGACACAACTTCATAAGAGGGCAATTCTGATCTCTGTGTCAATCTGCCCTCAGTAATATTTTTATTAAATTCCAACACACAGCTCGTTCACCACAACTTCCTGCTCATCAGTCTGAGTGAATAGCTGTTACAACTGAATTGTCTGGAAACAGAGTCAAGAAGCAAGTGGAAAACTAGCTAGCAGCAAAGTAATAATGAGAGGGAAAGAGTCCAATACATGTAAAATTCATTTAATGTAAATGAAGGTAATATGCCAAGACTTAAAATATGTTTATCTACAGAAGTATTTGTCAAAAATCCTGTCATTACACTTCATGGCAGATACATTATAAGACAGAAGTAAAGGACACTTCTTGAACAAACATAAAGAAATTTAGTGGTTTTATCATACAGGGCTACCACTCACACCAGTATGGATATACCCGAACACAGATAAGCATGTGTTACCCGGTTTAGATTACATCTAGAAATACTTCTTCCTAGTAGGCACAATCTAAAAAAATAATATTCTCAGATTATTTTGGGATGTTTCTTGAAGAATGAAGCCAGTATAAAGGATTATCTGAAATAACTGCTCCTTTTAAAATTATATTAATAACTTTGTCAAAAATTGAATGTTGTTACTTTCAGTTGGGGTGTGTGTGTTCTTGTTTCTTTTTTTTCATAGAATCATAGAAACTTAAATCATAGAATAGTAGAATCATTTAGGTTGGAACAGACCTTTGAGATCATCAAGTCCACCCATTACCCCAGCACTGCCAAGCCCACCACTAAACCATGTCCCTGAGCACCACATCTACGTGTCATTTAAACACCCCCAGGGTTGGTGAGGCCACCCCCACCCCGGGCAGCCTGTGCCAGGGCTCGGCCACCCTTTCCATGAAGGAATTTCCCCTCACACCCACCTAAACCTCCCCCGGCACAAGGTGAGGCCGGTTCCCCGTGCCCTGGCGCTTGTTCCCTGGGAGCAGAGACCGACCCCCCCCTGCCTACAGCCCCTGCCAGGCAGCTGTAGGGAGCCACCAGGTGCCCCTGAGCCCCCCCTCTGCAGGCTGACCCCCCCAGCTCCCCCCCGCCGCCCCCCCCCAGCCCCTGCCCCAGCCCCTGCCCCAGCCCCTGCCCGGCTCTGGACACGCTCCAGCCCCTCTGCGTCCCCCCTGCCCTGAGGGGCCCGACCCTGAGCCCAGGCCCCGAGGGGCGGCCGCACCGGTGCCCAGCACAGGGGGACGGGCACTGCCCCGGCCCTGCCGGCCACAGCGCTTCTGACAGCGGCCAGGGCGCTGCTGGCCCCCTTGGCCACCTGGGCACGCTGGGGGCTCCTGCCCAGCGGCTGTGCCCAGCGCAGAGCCCCCCCGGCCCGGCCGGGAGCAGCCGGCTTCTCCAGGAGATGCTGGGCGAGACGGTGCCAAAGGCTTCGCTAAGGCCCAGGCAGGCGCCAGCCACAGCCTTTCCCTCAGCCACCCAGCGGGTCCCCTTGTCCCAGCAGGAGATGGGGCTCCTCACGCAGGACCTGCCTCTCACAGCCCCACGCTGGCGGGGCCCGATCCCCGGCCGTCCTGCCCGTGCCGTGTGACGGCGCTCAGGGCGATCTGCCCCGTGGCTGCCCCGGCACCGAGGCCAGGCCGGCACCTGCAGCTCCCCAGACCCTCCTCCTGCCCCTCTCGTGGCCGGGCCCACGCTGGCTGACCCCCGGCTGCTGGGGCTTCTCCAGTCTTGCTGTAATTTTAGAAAGAACAGATCCAAGGACAAAGCATTAAATGTTCTTACAATTTATATTTTGAAGAATATCAGGGCATGGTCTTGTTTAAAAAATCTCAGATGAAAAGTGTATACTGAAGGATCAACATTGCTGGCCAGTGTTCCTGAGACAACAAATGAATGATCAAGTTTTGCTAGTGTTTGCTGCTTTATAAAAGTTTTTATTGCAATTCCATACAGCTAGGGTCAAATCCTCCAAAGCATCCCCTATGATGGCAGACTGGTTTTGGAAGGAATTCAACCTTTACTGATGCACCAAAGGAAGCAATTAGGTTTTCAGAGATGCTCAATGTACTGTGCGCTCTCAGAGGAAGCCGCTCACTCTGCAGCTGATCTGATTGTGCGCTGCAAACTCATTGATTTATAACTATTCTGGTTTCTCCATGAACCATTTCAAGGAAGAGAAAAACTAAGGGGGGAAAACTGGAAGAAGACAGAGGTAAAACTATTGCTTTTGGATGCAGTGTTACTGGTGACACAGTGTGTTCTGTTCAGAGAAAACTGCGGGAGATTACTTTGCTTCCCTTCAAACATTTTGAATATATTCTAAATGTAAAAACAGATCTCTACTTCTGAGATTTTCCCCTCCCCTGGTGAAACAAATGTTATTTGATTTGGCACATTGGTCATCTTACTTGTAAATGTCTCTATCCTGTTTAGATACTAGCATACAGCTTATGTTTGAGTAAAAGGTCTTTAGGAGAAAAAAAAAAAGAAAAAAGTGGTAGGAGAAAGCAAAGAAATAAGTAAAAAAACTATATAAAAAAATAAAAGGTCAAGTTTTATGTCCTCATTACTGATTGTCAGTGCTATAATAAACAGCTTTGTGTGTTTGTATGTACAAAACTATGCATTTCAAAATATCAAATGCATAACAACTCAATGTCTGTCTATACATACATACATACTTGGTTTTATCTACATAAACATAGTTGTTGATGTATGTATATGTAAATACAAATCCAAAACACATATGTTTTGCAGTTTACTTATATGCAAATCTGTTTTCTCTCCACCCACTTTGTGTCACCTTGTCAGAGGCAACCTATGTTCCTTCTTCAAGAACGATATCTGGAAATTCGAAATATCATGGCATTTCTACTTCTGATGCTGATGGGATTTGTACAAGCCCACCACATTTCATTTCACCCATGAAACACAGCAGCCCTGGCCCTGGAGTCATTGACACCTCCCAAGATTCTATACATGTGAGCAATTCCCTGAAATAGCCATGGTCAGTACAAGCAGATGACTTCGGCTACATAGATTTAAGCATGTGGGACTGTGACAGCAAGATCCTGAGATTGGATGTGACTTTTTCTTTCTTTTATTTTTTTAATTGTTTGAATTTTTCTTAAAGTTGGAGGGAAGACTGTGATGCATTTTTCTTTTGCTCTGTACGGCTATGAAATTTAAAATTACATTTGAAAATATCTGTAGGAGAGAGGAATGGAGGAAAAAACTTCACAGTATATGCAATTCTAATGAGCTGGAAAGCTACAGAGTAATTTCAAAACCAAACAAAACAAAACTTGGATTGATTCTTATGGCAAGCATTATGTATTCCAGGACTGTGATAGTGGAACACTCAGAAAAGGCATTTTAATCCTGCAAACTATTTTTCTAAGACTTAACTTCACTCATTTAAGTATTCCCTGAGTGGGCAGCGCTAGCAGGCATTTCTAGCAGTGTATTCATACTGCTTATACTAAGAAAGTGAGTAACAACTAAAATTTAGGGATAAAAAAATATAATCCAGGTACCAACTATCCCAGAGACACCTGCATTTACCATTCCATATTGTTTGAAATCTGATGAGTGTGCACTGTCACACCACCCTCCAAGGGCTGGAAATTCACTGCTTGTCTGCACACGGAAATGGAGTTCGAGGCAAAACTGAGCATGCAAAGCAAAATCCATAGAAAGAGAAGAAATTGATTTTAGCACTGTTTGACATAATGTAGATGTTTTTAAGATGTAGAAGTAAAATAACAGACTAATTATTTGGTATAGCCACTCATGTGAGCTGAAAGTCAAGTGACCACCAGAGGCTTTGTTGGCTGTAGAGTTCAAACAGGTTCAACTGAGACTAGGGCAGTTTTGAGTCATGAAAGAATTTAACAGCTTTGGAGACTCAAAACCCAATCACACTTACATTTTTTGTGGGGGAAGGAAAAACAGTTCACTGTAGTTTAGGTCAGTCTCTTTTTTATTTCATTTCAAAACTTTATTTTTACAATTTCATGATTTATTTTTCCAGGTGTTTGCAAAATTCCTGCTTTAAATACAGATGATATAGAAACCAATGGCAGCTTTGAAAGAAGGCATTGACATAAGGCCTTGACACTAGGATATTATGTTCTGTGGTCACAGAAAAAATGAAAAAAAGATTAATCTCCCTGTGCTTTTTCACAGGATGGTTCCCCAAAATTTTGATTATTAGAAGTGTATGATACTCACACAGAGGTCATGTGTCTCTAATTCAAAGATAAACTGAAATCATGACCCTAAAACCAGGTAGCTTTGGTCCATCTCTGTGCCTCTTTCTTCAGTAGTAGAGTATCCTATCATAGTCCATTATATTTTCTTGGCCTGGTCAAAAGTCATGAGCTACACCCAGGGGGGTTTCCTATGGAACTTCTTGGTATTTAGAATGTACCTTCCCAAGATTATTTTCCCTGTTATAAGGGCATGATCAACCTTTTTGATCTCAAGAAGAGCCCTCCCCCCTTGTTAAGGGAAGCCTTTGGAGGGAGTGCTCCTTGCAATGTGCATCAGTAGTGCTGGGCTTGACAGAAAACCTGCAGAGTTTTATTACTTGAATTGTAATCTCTCTAACATCTTGGTGGATTGAAGTAATGCCTGCAAAGACAAAATAGTTGTCCTCCTTTTTCCTGAATTTTGAGACGACAGGATAATCAGCAACATCTGATCATTTTGGATGGCATCAGCTGTTTACACTTTTTTTTTTTTTTTTGGTGGGGGGGCAGAATGTGTGTCCCTGCCTCCTTTTTTTCCCCTAAAAAAAAAATCATACCAAACAAACACACCAAAAACTAACAGAAGTTTGTAAAGCACAGTCCACTGCCTATGCATCATTTTTCTTTAGAGTTTACACTTTCACTTTTTTTTTTTAGATCCTTTTAAAATCTTTGCTGTCAGTATCTGTTCTTGCTCAGTTTCTTATAAAAGTGTATGTTTTGGGGAAAAGGGTTTCAATAACCAGGAGGCATTTAGTGGAGAACTACATTGATTAAGCTTGAAAAGAGAATATTGTTTGCACTCTTAAACTTTGGGAAATATGATACAGGCATCTAGTTCCCTTTGACATGGTTGATTCAATTTCAAGTCACTATAAATGAGATTCTGACATGCCAAAAATGTACAGGCCATCAATATTATCCCAGGACATCCAACCAGTTGACTATAGTTCACAGATCAGTATAAGTAAGAATATAGAAATGTTTTTAAAATTTTTGCTAAACACATGTTCTTAGTAATTTAGAACTGGAGGTGCATAACATTTCAGTTCAGTGATCTCTGGTTAATTATCTGCTCCATGTATCCCATATGTTTCTTTTAATCAGACTTTTTGTCTTAAGGATGCAACAATGTTACAATTTAAAAAAATACACTAAAAAAATTATGCATGAACAATTCTTTTTATGTTAAAATGCATGAGAGCCATGGATTAATAGATTACAGTGTGAAAGATATGTATATATTTCACACACTAGATGAAAGATGAGATTGCTTTCTTTTAAAAATTTTTGACCTGGAGCAAACCATATTTATCTGAGAGATTGATTAGTAAGATTTTTCAGTAATGTTTCAAAATAAAACAAAGCAAAAGCAAAAGTAATTCTTGTATTTCCTACTTGGACCTGTGAAAATCGATATGTAATTGCAACTCCAGCACAATCTAATGCTACAGCAGAGGAAGGTTTATCTTTTTCTTTTTTTTTTTTTTTTTGGTCAATTTGCAAAATTCTTTGCCAGTAAATGATATTTTCGTCTAGAGGAAGGGTTTTATTCAGTTTTAAGTATGGCTAAGTTAAATATCTGAGAGCCAAGTTCACGTACTACTTATGAGAAAGGATTATTGATATTGCTTAAAGGAGCAAGATTCAGACGGTATAAATTCACTTAAAGTTACCTAGACCTACTTTTTCCCAGGCAAGTGCCCAAACCACTCAGCAGAGTCCATGTCCTCTCTTACCACTTTGCTGAAGCTGGACCACTGCAGCAACTGCTGCAGACATAAGGATCCTGGGGCCAGAGGTCATAAGACTCTTCTGCCACTGAATGGTTAGATCTCTTTGCTAAAAGTAGCAGACCACATATGGGTTCCTGTTCCTGATACTGGTTTTACACCGAAGCGTATATTGCTACTGGCTTAAAAAAAAAAAAAAAAAAAGAGACAGCATCAATGCAAGCAGGAGCAGACTTCAGACCTGCATCTTCTGCAGCACATCCCTTGCTACATTTTTATATTTGAACGAAATAAATTCAGAATTGAAGCATTTTCAAAGAGCAGTTTTATTTTGATGGAACGGTGCTTTTTGACAGAAGGTGGTTCCAGTGGAGAGAGCAAGCTGCTATATCAACACAGACATGTGATCAGGAAAGAAATAGAAAAGACCTAGCAGGCTACAAGGCCCTGATATTACAATACTGTTCTAACCTTTTAATGTATGCAAACATTACTGAATATAGAGTGGTTCAGGGAATGCCTAATTGCAGAAATCAAGGGCTAAGATGCAGATGCTATGGAATGACTCCTAAAAGTAGCGTGAAATAAAAAAAGGAGAGAAAGAGTTAAACTGTACACACTACCTCAGTTTTGAGCCTCTCTGCATCTTGTTAAAGTAGAAAAATAAGCAAACATTTGCAGAGAACAGCTGATGGCCAATCAAGTTTTAAAGCCTGATTGATAGGCTCTGCAATCTGTTTCTAGAAATACATTTGGATACACATTGTGCTCCTCAGTCTGGCTACAAATGCTGGTGAGAGGCATGTGGATGAAATTAAGGACCTTCAAAAACAAGAAGGGAAGAAGTCTTTTGCAGTGGAAGGAATGCTCAGTTTTATAGATTATTTTGTTATAAAAGAGGCCAAAAAAATTTACTTACTTATCAACTGGAAGCATGAAATAGTCAAAAAAGCCTAAAGGAATTAGGTGTTCAAGCGTTACTGAACTCTGAAGGAAGGCTGAATACAAACTTTCCCTTAGGTTCTTAGAAAATACTGGGCTTTATTTCCAATTGTTCTGTTGCAACACAACTTACTTAATGCATGGAGAGCAGCCAGTGGGAAAAATCAGTTATTGTCGTGTCATCTAACAAGGAGCAATGGAAGGTAGTTCTGAAAATTTACTCCAAAGACAGCCTAAAGCCCAAGAATAATATAATAATGACATATCCTATTAAAGAAGGTAGAATTTCAATCTGATAGAAAGAGTTTCTAATGGAATATTTTACAAGATATATTCAAAGGAAGTTTGAAATCCCAGAGCTATGGAAAACAATGGCAACAATCCCATTGGCTTTAGTGAGCCTAGAATTTCAGTGCAAGATTTTTAAACTGGGGGCCAAGGTAATGAGAAATCTTAACTCTCATGTTCATAGGTCCCTTTTTGAGTGGTTAATTATTTAGTAAACCTGAACTTCTTTAATCTCTTCTTCAAATGTATAGCATATAATAGATACTTCAAGGATATATATATGTAATATATATTTTCAAGAGTATTCAAGAAATTAAGCAGAACTCAGAGTCAATTGAGCTGAAACGTTTTTCATTGAGGCTGAAGAAAATGAAGATCAGCTATGCGTTTGTATTTCTACATTTACTACGTTTGGCTCAGAGGGAGTGTTTTTATGAGCTTCACAGCCTATCCAAAGCCAGAAAATATTGCAAATCTCTCCAAGTTTCTCTAAATGTCACAACATTTTCCATACAATTCCAGGAGAATAGAGTAATTTGATTTTTCAAAAGTTACTGGAAATCTTGTAGGAAATAATTCTGACCATATCTTCTGCTGCTGTAAATTAACTTATCTGCATTGATTTTGCTGACATTTTGTCTCTTTGCAACAGGTCTTTCCTAAATCTCTTTTAAAGCTTTCTTTAATTTGCACAGGATTTGCCTTTTTGTCATAGGCACATGAACCCAAGGACCTGAAAGTATATTCCAGGAAGATTATATTTCTCATTAAAAAAACCACAAAACAGTTCACATTGCAACTTCTCTGTGAAATTTCCAATTTTAAAAGGAAAATTGTAAATAAAATTATCATCTGGTTGTCTACAGTGTATTTATTTTTATCATTATGGCACTAAGAAAAGACTTACATAAAGACTTCTTGATGAAACAATTCTGTTTGCAATAACTAACCATAAAAAACTTTGTTCATTGGATGTTTCATTGTCACTTAGCAAAAGAACATGAAGTAGCCAACAAGCAATCACGAAGATTACAGTTGTGTTGTACAGTTTTACTTCTGCAGAAAATAAAGGGAAATATGAAAGAAGAGATTTGCAAGTCTCACCTAGACATGGACTGAAATAGAAACACCTTATGCATGGCATAGCAAAAAACACCTGGGCTCATAGCAACTTCACATGGAAACACCTGTAGTAGAGGACAGCACCACAACCCTGACTTCTGCGGAGTTCTAGCTTTTCATATTAGTATTAGTTCATCAATAGGAACTCTTGGTAAAGAATTATGTTTCTTACCTGGAAGTTCACAATTTTAATATGTGCAGCGTGCTTTTCTCACCAGCTTTTGAAGTGCCACAGTGGTTGTAGAGAGTGATCTTTTTCTTATAACTGCATTTTTATTTTACACGTTTGCTGTTGTGGGTTATTTTTAGGGTTTTTTTCCCCCAATAAATTAGTTAAAGGTCTCCTATCACAGTTTTATTTTCCATAAAGTATCAAATCTGGAGTTGTAGGTTTCCGGGTGTGGATATGCAGAGCACCAAGGATCATGAAACTTTTATCATCCTAAGGACTTCTGAACTACAGGTAGTGTTACGTAAGCCAAGTTCAGGATCCGAGGAAAAAGGCTACTTTAATCAGGTGCAAATTACAGATGCTGAAGATTCCCGTTTGCTTCCTTCTTTCACAAAAGCTCGTATAAGCAATGTTTATACTTCTCATTACTTATAACAGGGTTTAATAGCAAAGTAAAACTAGTAGTGAAGTGTGTAACCTCTAAGGAGGGAATTAGTTTATTCAGTCTTAATAAAATAAGTCTAAAAATACCTAATGGGATGATGTACTGACTCCTAGAGGTGCACAGTGGAAGGATGAGAGACAATGAATACTAGTCGCAAAACAGAAATTCTTCTTAGATGTTAGGATTTTATTTTATTTTATTTTTTGCCAGGAAGACGGTCAAACACTGGAAAAAGAGCCTAGTCTGTGCAAACTCTGTACTTTGAGACTTAACTGGACAAGGGCCTGAGCGCCTGCTTTAGCCGGACCAAGGGTTGGATCAGATGAACTCTGGAGGGTCCCTCTGGCCTAACATGACTCTACAAATCAGACTCATCTCTATATTCTGGAATTAGAGGAATTCATTTGCTATATGAAGAACAAGAATTTCTGAATTGTTACTTTTTTTAAACTTAGTTGGTTATATGGAAATGAATGATTAACTTTCTTTCTGTTCAGATGTGGGGGTTTTTTAACTACTACTTTTGAGGGTTAAAAATGGTGACCAGAGTTATATGCTGGCTTCCAGCTTTCTATAAGCAAATAGAGGGTCCAGGACATATTTCTTTGCAACAGTGCTTTAAAGCAAGTGTCTGGAAAAAAGGTGTTTTATAACCACTGGAAAATTTACAGTAATACATTTCAGGTTTGTGATAAGCATTACTTGTTCATTACAGAGAATCAATGTTAAATCCTTCAGGAAATGCTGTGGAGCTGTATATTTTTTAAATATCCCTTAATAAAACCACAGAAATGTTCTATATTTCACAAAATATTTATTGCATGCCATTAACTGAAAACAACGCCATCAAAGCTGTGGGAAAGAGGTATATGAGGATCCTAACAGCGATATGAAATTATTTTGCTTGCAAGGTTTCCATTTCAAGATCTACCATAACATAGCAACATGTTAAGAGCAAATCCATCAACTGTGAATCAGTGGATCAAAATCTTGCTTTTCGCTCTGGTGTTAAGCTAGCTAAAGAGCAGAAGTAAAAGGATATTAATAACTCCAGTTGCTTAAAATTCTTGTTAAACACATCTATGCATTATCAGTTATATGATACAGCCAAGTGTTTGCTTCAGTCTTTTATTATTTTAGCTTGGAAAATATGTGCAAATGTTTTATGGGACTAAAAATTAAAAACAAGTTAAATGTCTGAAACATTAATATTACCATAAAACTCTGGTAAGTGGCATTAATTACTGAAAGGACCATTGAAAATTCCTACATTTTTCAAGCTGTGTGCAGCAGTGGCTGTCCTTCAGAAAATACTGTATTTCTTAAAGTTCATTACTTTCTCTTAAGACTCTAGTCCCAGAATCAGTTTACTATACAAGAATGCTTGTCTATATATGTTTATTTGTCATTCTTGCCTTTAAAATGGTGAAGAAAAAAATTAGAAATGTCGATTTTAAGACACACAGAGCAGAAGGCAAAACCAAATACCTCAAATGTTATCCCACAATTCCCAGTCTAACTGGTGATTTGAAACTTTTCTGTATATAAAATTCAGATCTGGATACAGATGTCAAAGTTCTGCAAAATAATTCATGGTTCTTAATAAGTCCAGAAGTTCAAGTCATTTAGAGAAGCCAGCAATACTCTCACAATGCCTTTCATGTCAACTGAATCTTGTCTTTTTTTATAGGAAGGCATTACTATTTGATTTTGAAAAGACAGATTAGTGTTTGAAGTTGAAACTACTAGTTTTGCTGCATAATTTAACTAACATAATTATGATAATCCTATTTGAAATTTATAAAATGAAATCATGGAAATCCAGACATGCAAGTACACGGTAAATCATGTATTTCAGTTAATTGTGTAACTGTCCAATGTAACCATGTAGCTTAATCCTTCTGTTCCCTGTGCTCTTTTCTGTGAATTTTGACATGGCGGAGGCAGTGAATATTTCAGTTTATCTGTAGCATCCAGTCTTTGTTCACTTTCTGTGTGAGGTAGTGGAGAAACTTCTTCTGCCTGGATTCTGATGTATCTGCCCTACCTTTCTAACTTGCTTTTTTGTGTCTCTCAAACTCACTGTGAACTCTGCCATCCTGATTTTATTCCCGTGTGTTTTGTCATTCCTTTATGCCATTCCTTAGCAGTGAACCCTTAGATCCATTTTCTTTTTAATTTTCTAATACTTAAAAGCTTGGTTGACCTGTATAACCACACTGTTCATTAGCATGCTTTCTACTTTTCAGTGGTATTGCAACAAGACAGGCTAGGACTGGAAGAACTAAAACCAATAATCAGTACCAGCTCTAAGGTGTTTTTGCTTTATAACAATCTCCGGGGAAATATTCACCGGACTGGATCTCCTGATTATACATTTACTTCCCATGTTTAATCTCTGTATGCAAGGCGAAAGGCACAGATTCCGTTATACCAGGTCTAAGGCAATTGGAAATGAGTAATCTTCACAGAAAACTCGGTGAGAAAAGTAGAGGCAAAAGATCTTTAGTGCCTTGCTTATTGCCTCCTGAGACCTTTAAAAATAATGTTATTGTCAATCAGTCTGCAAAGAAGGACATGATGGTGAAGTCAAATTTCTGGTCTCATAGGTACTGCCCTTCTGAGATCCACCAGTGGCAGAAAAAAGTACAACATTGCCATCTACATTTAATAACAGTCACTCATGAAATACTGTCTTTATCCAGCCTATAGTTCAATGCCTTCATCTCTCCCACTGCGTCAGAGTTCCCTTGATGGTATTTTTCTATAGCTGGGCCATCTTTGCGTATTGGAAAGACTTCAATGGGTGCAATATCATGCCCTTCAAGATTTACATCTGAAATAGTTTAAGATTAAAGGAAACCTATTTAACTAACCATGTAACTGAAGACAAGGGATGTTAGGCACAGCAGGCAGTGTGGGTGGGTAAAAGACTGTGCAAAGGAATAACTGATATTGGGAACTTCTCTGTGCTTTTCATATCTCCACTTAGCATAAGAATAACTGATGCTAAGGAAAAAGAAAACATGTGTTATATTGGATGCTTTCCAGACAAATGAAGAAAAAGTCTAAACCAGATTGACTGGAATTAGTGGAAACACGTCGAGTCCAAAGTTCTAAAAGAATATGATCCTGATTGGGAAACATATGTTTCAGGATTTCATCTTGAGGAGAGGAAGAGAAACACAGCCTGAAACTCACTGGCCCATATTCTTCTTGGATAGTTATTTATACCTGCATGTAATTGAAATAGAACACTGCCATCAACTCCAATGAGCCACATTAATAAATACAGTTGCTGACCAGGCTCTTCGCTAAAAGCATCCATGAACCCTAAATTCTGAGCCTCATGGTGCTTAAAGCCTTCTCCAAATAGGTCATTAAAGATAGCAATTACTGAGCCTTGTCTTCCTAGCTCAGAAACCTTAATGTCCTTACTTGGGCAGATGGTATGGATCTTAATTATATAAATTCAAGCTAACAGATCTTTAAATGAAGTTGACCTATACCCAGGTCTCTGACAATGTGGTTCTGAGAGTAACTGATTCTTCACTCAGCCTGGAATGAAACCCACTCAGAAATTTTGTCAAATGAAAAATATTGACCAATTTCAACTCAGTTTTTCATCTAGGTTTAAATCAGGGAAACATACATGGGTTTGATAAATACCGTATTTATCATATATGTCACATGAGATGTATCTTGAAATCCTTGTGCCTATAGTCTATAGAGTAAAGAACATAATTTTAAAGGAATCAGCAGGTGAATAAGATAGTCTTGCAATAAAATATTATATCTGACAAAAAAAGAGAATCTATCTCAGCCTCCAAAATGAATATATCTGAGAACAAAAGAAAGGCAAAAAGTGTTCTTTTGTGTTGGTGAGGTTTTGTTTGGGGTGGGTTTTTTTGACATTTTAACCCTTTTTTTCTCCCCAAACTGTATTTAGATGGGAAATTATAATTTAAAATCTAAACATAAAACCAGTATTTATTTCAAGTCAGATATATTTTTCCTTCAACACATGATTTTTTATATATTTTGAAAGGAAAACTTGGTTTTGTCTTTTACACCAATTTCTTCAGCAGTTTAACAAATATGCTTAAAAACCCAACTGCTCCTACAGTGATTATTTTATAGATACTCTTCACTTCCACTACTTGTGCATTGATTCAATCATCCTACTTCATTACTAAGAACATTCTTCTGAAGGGAAGCATGAGAAAATGTTGCTCTTTGTTACCTCAGGTTTACAAATATTAAACTATATTCTGCCTCAAAGTAATTATTTACATGAGTTGAAACCTAGCAGCTGACATAGCAAGAGAGCCTACTACATTGTGTAAGTCAAACTCAAAAGATTTGGGCCAATTTTTTTTTTTTAGTGTCACCTGATTTAGATGTGTTGGATTCAGCACATGTATGTGTATGAACACATATGAATATGAACACAGCTATGTATATCTATGGTAGATGAAAAGGTTTTAGTTATAGGACTATTTCATTTATTGTGGAGCTGGTTAACAGGTTCAAAGGTATATATATATATATGTATATGTTTATATTTATGTATTCATGTATGAATGTGTGTATCTTGGAGCATGAAGTATCGTATTATGCAGTCCAAGTGTTATGTCAGTGAGAAGGCATTGCTGTCAATTACTTCATTCGATAGTAGGAAACATCCTTGTTATTTTTCTCCATCACTGAGTAAGACTTGAAACTGTGAGCTCCAAAACAGAAGTCAAAGACACAATATGCTGTATGTGTTGCTAGAATTCCTGTAAGCCATTGCTTTGAACTCTAAGCGTTTGACAATATTGATTTAAAGCAACAGACTGTGCAACGTCATGTCACATATCATTTGCACTGTGCTGTGAGATGATAGAGAGTGCGGACATGTGTGTGTGTGTATCTTCTGTAGTTTATAAATCAGATTAAGTTCAGAAAAGCAAGCAGTAATTTCTGATGCCTGGGTTGAATTTTAAAAAAGAACCCTAACTGCATATCCAACAGTGAACACATTCCTGGTGAAAATATCAGTGAGTTATTAAACTATAAATTTAATCTTAAAATTCTATACTCCTAGTAATGAATACCAGCTTGTTGTGAGCTTTTGGTACTGTTCATAGAATTCTGATCAGTAAAATGAACATTTGGAAGTACTGGGTCTTGCTGGCAATGGAAAACAGAGGTGTTAGATATAAGTCATGATCCAGTGAAATCAAGAAAAGTAAACTAAGGTTTTTTCTATAAAACATTATAGAGCCATTTTATAACAGAACCAGCTCACACCATATAACCACATTTTAACAGCTGTTGCCAAATTAGGTAGAGGGTTTGGTAGAAAATGTGTTAATTACACAATTTAAGCCTCCCAGGCAGCCTAAAACAGTCAGAAATTGAGAGAATCACTGCTTTGAGGAGATTGTCCTATTGTAAAATAGTATTTTTATTACAACAGCAAATACTTGTGACAAGCTTCAGGCTTGGGAAATACCACAAGACTACTGCTGAGTAGTACAGGGTAAAAAGTACTTAAACTGGAAGAGACAAAAGTAGGACAAAACATCATTCTTCTGTTAAAGGATGCAGAGCACTTAAGGAATAAATTTTCTAGGATCCACAGCTGCATATCCCTGGTTTCTCCATAATGAAATGGAAGAAATAAGTAACTGCTGTAGGGAATCCATTCTTCTCTACAATAGGTGTTCAAGGCCAAGTCCTAAGGGTACATGCCTGGAAGGTGTGGAGATGCTGAGCCACGTAGTCTGGGGCACACTCTGCATTAGACTGCTAAATGACTAGGTGGCTCATGCAGGGTGTGGAGTTGTGCATCCATACCACATATCACTACAAGCAGGAATTTGAGGCCATTTCCTCCTCTCAGAGATGTCCTCCCTTTGTCTAGAACAACATCTGAAGCAAGAATCTAGTTGTTTTTCTGAAACTTTTTCAACTCTTATGAAGTATTTAAGCATGTAGAGATCTAAATCTGTCTGTCAAGAAAGTGTTCAGTCACTTGCAGTTGAGTTATTTTCCCCTTGTCTCTCTTAGACATTATTTTAAGCAAGTTTCAACAAGAGATACACTTCAGTTTGTTTTATGCTTTGAAGGTTTAGATAGTGAAGGTATGTTTTGTAGATCCAGATCCTTTAAGTCACATTTGAATCTGAGCAATCTAAAGTCAGAGAGTTCTGTGTGCTGAGTTATTTGCTATGAAGGGAAAGGGGTTTATTTTCTTTTTGGATGGAAGGATTTACTGCTTAAATAATCCTTATCTTCTCCTAAGGGTTTCCTTTTTGGCTATAGGCACATCTTCACTCAAAGTTCTGGCTTTTCTGAATTCCATTTTTAGATGCTTATTTTTTCTTCTTCATTGTGTGGGAAGGTGATGTGACTATTGCAGAGGCTGCGAATTCAATTGGGAGGTTATGTACATAAAATATATCTCCTCTAGTATCTAAGTGCCCTTAATATGCCCTGAGATCCCCTAGCCTGTGACTACCTAAGATGTCCTCTAGGAAATATTAAAACCAGGTTATGTTTTATACTTTCCTCCTCCAGCGACATTACAACCTTACCCTGGTCTGTAAGGTCTCCTTCTGCTTGGGGTTGACAAACATCATCTCCCCATTTAAGGATCTGGGTCTTACTCAGATTTTTTCTTTCAAAGTACAGCCACAGAAAAGTGAGTTAGTAGGATTGTAGGATGCCCCATCCCCCACTCCCCACTTTATATGTGACTCTTGGAGTTATATTTGCCTGAACTCAGTCTATTCTTTCACACTGCCTACAGGAATCTGAATCCATTGTGTCTACTCTCTAGGAGAATACTTGACGTGACCCAGATACTGCAAGACCGATGCCTTTCTTCTCTGTGGAAACAGCTGTATTTTGCATAGAATACTTAAATATTAAAAAAAAATATATATAAAAATTTAACACTTACGTAACTCACCTGAACAAAAATAGTTCTGCGTTCTATTTCTTTTTCTAATTAAGAATTCTCTGTTTTATATTAACTAGTTTGTAAAGCAAGGGCTAGAAGTAAACCAGGTCACTGTCTTGGGCCCAGTTAATATTTAATTATTCTATGTAAAATGAAGCAGTTTCAACCAAAAAAATAAAAAAATAAGTGGGGCAAGTCAAGTTCAAATTCCTAAATAGCTAAAAAGAAAGTCAGATTCAGACTTTCTACTTCCCATGTAAGTGTCCTAACCCCTGAACTATGCATCAGCAGCAGAGCCTGGGAATGCATCTTCATTGGTATTTTGTGCAGAATATCGTATTCCAAGTGTGATGAAGAACATCAAGTGGATTCAACCTTACTGGGCAGGAGGTCTTGGTCTGTGAACTTGAACATGGAAGAGATGAAAGACAGATGAAGTTGAGCACACTCTTATGGAGAACTGTGGATGGTTGTAAAACATCATGCTAAAAAGAAGAAAACGAGCCTACAGTACTTACAGATTTGGGAGCTGTTGAAAAGGGGGTCCATTAAGACTTAAATTTTGATCTTTGCATCTAAAGATGTAGACCTATAAATCCTTTGTGAGTGTAGCCAAGAGCTCTGTTTCAAGGAAAACTGATCAGAGAAAGTATCTAAGCCACTTAGCAAAATGGTTAGGAAGCTCCCAAATAACATACCCGCTTTCAGAAACATCATTCTTAATAGTCTGTTCTTTCTTAGGACATTTTTGCCAACACCAGGAATTAGAGTCAGATTTTCTGAACTTGAGTCTCGTGTATTAACCATAATAGCAGCCTGTTCTCAGAGCTTGAAGTTCACAAATGCAGGTATAAATCATCAGTAACCCACTGGAGAGACGCCAGTGTAAACCAAAGCTCTGTATAAGATGGAAGAGATTCAGGCAGAACAAAGTTTCTTATTCCTCTCCCCTTTGCCACTTTTTAACTCTTTAATTTTAATCCTCTTTGAAGGTATATGAAAATAATTATACAAAATGTAATCTTTGTAAAAGGAAAAAAAAAAAGAGAGAGACATTCTGGTACTTCAGTGCTTTATCATTTCACTGCAGTTCTCTGGATAAGAAAATTATATTTTTTACCATTAACACCAGAGCTAATGGCAAAAATGTTTAAAACACATTTTCCTTCCAAGAAGAAATGTCAAAGCTTTTCAGACCTTATTCTCCTTCCCTGCTGGTCTTGCCTATATTGTACTACTCCATTTATGCCTGTTGGCATGACTTGGAGAAGCCCACGTGTGTAATGACTACTTGACGTGAGACTATGTCCTGTTTCTGTTCTCCAAGTTATAATCCAGAAGCATACATTTTGCCTGCTCTACTGGGTTAACTGGATTAGCCACCTGATTAAAGATTATGTTTTGCAGGATCAAGTTCTTCCTCTGTGATATAAAGAAAAAAACCAAAGATGTTTAAAATCTTTATTCTTAAAATTACAGGGTGTGTGTATATATATATATATATATATATATATATGTATGAATTGAAGAAATCCGGTGGGAATTCGTGTTATTCTCCATGGAAAAAAAATCTGGGAGGTGGTGTAACTGAAATTTTCAGTGTTAAGAAAGGGAGATAAGTGAAAATATATAAAGTAAACTCAAAGGGTGGGCTTTTGTTATTATTACTTAAAGGGGAAAACTAAGGGAGTAAATTGAAATATTAGGTAACAATGAGCAAACGGGGACTTGGGCAGGGTTGCCTCACTCTCAGAGGAAGAGACATATGGAACAATTTACTAGTGAAGGTAACTGAAGTACAGTCTCACAGAGATAAAGGGATACCTACATCTGTTTCTGGAAGGGAGGCTTGAAGAATAGGGTGAAAAAAGCAAGTGATTAAGCTAAACTATGCCAGGACAGACATGTCAGCACATATGAACCTTTTCTCTCTCTGCAGTTCTGTGGTTTATTTGCTTTCTTGCATTTTCAGCCTATAGTATTAGACCCATACTGTCACTTTAACTTTTTCACATCTACAAATTTCCCCTGTGCTGTTCAACCCTCAGTGCATCAGTGAATTCTGCCTGGAGCATTCAGACGCTCAGGACTTTTATAATGATGCATTCTTGGTATGCAAGCATCGTGAAGCAAGTGATAGATGACTACGGTGAGATTCTTCTCACCTAAGTACAATATAAGCCTTTGCTATTGAACAGATGATCTCTTTACAGTAACTGGACAGAAAAAGGCATATTTTAGCAAGCCATCTGAACTACTTCAGTAGGATGAGATAAACTGGGCCACAAATGTTTCTATTTCTCTTCCCTGGATATAAATAGAACGTAGGAAAATCCACACAGACATAGAAATCCAAACCTTAGAGCCCTAAAGCTATTCACATGAATTGGCACCACTCTCAATGCTATGTCAAGAAGCAAAGCCATTTCCATCTGAGTTATCTGAGGCCGCTTCAGCAACCCTGATATGGACTGTGATTCAGAGACATCTGAGCAAGAGGACTTGCCTTGAAACCAGCCTAGGGATGTAAATGTAAAGCTGCTCCAGCTTAGAAGCAGACTTAGATGGCTTTGGTATAGATCTGTTATAATGCCTTCATTTGGTTTTGAGGAAAATAACTTCTCTGAGTAACACTCCATTGGGTTTTGTAGATGTAACCGGCAACTGAAATGAAATCCTTTCACAAAAAATTACACCTGATGTTCAAGTCCTCTGGTGGGAATGTGTTTCCGTTGCCCACAGAGACCACTTTCTCCCGCATATTCTTTTTATGGTCTGCTATCTTCTAACCTTCACAATAAATTCAAGAGCAGATAGATTCAGGAGAACTGTAAGTAGTAGTATTTCTCCATCTCATCTACTGAAGGATCAAGGATGGGACAGACTTTGAGATAGGATACCAAAATTGATACATGTTTTGAAACATTTTTGCACACTGGGGAGTGCTACCATTTTCTACCTTAAGGCACCAAAACATTTATGGCTCAATTCTGCTTAGACACCGTAGGTTATGGCTTCCAAAATTCAGAAGACAATTCAGAGCACATGGCACTCTCATGATTCTTCCCCTTGAAGCAGTTAGACTTTATACAAAGCACTTAAATGTCTAAAAGAGAATGATTACAGCCAATTACTTAGGTCACACAGCTAGAATATGGGACATATGGACATAGCACTAGCAGGAGAACAAAAAGTAATTGCTCTCCAGTAATCTACAACATGTTCATCTCTAACTGTTGATGTCACCAACTTCAAAAACAAAATTGTATCTTAGCTTTTTAGAAGGTCACTTTTCTGTCTGAAAAAGTTAGTTTGCCCCCAGGGCTGTACAAATCACAGATTATGAATCCTTCTATATATCTGGTTTGCAATGTTCAAGTGTTGTCTCCTCGGATGTGTTTGAAGTCCCTAGTGTACAACAGATAGATTACTAAACTGAGCCCTTGTCTTCCAGATTCCAAGTGGTGGTCCTACACACTGGACTGCTGAATTACAGGAAAGGGGATAAATTAATCCACCCTGAGCATATGCCTTGTCCATACCTTTTCTTTATTTTGCATTCAGCTGAAAGTGCTTGGAGTTACAAACCTAGACATACATATGGGGGTTTTGCAACTGATAAATGCAGTTTCTGGAGACTAAATACCAATTTGAAAAATAATCCATAGGATTTTTGGAATTAACTCAATCTTGTAGCACCTGTGATAGGATAAGTGGTGTTAACAGGTATGCTATGGGTAATGTTGTTAACTGAGCCTCATAAGAAATTGTGGATGATGCAAAACTTAGTTTAATTAAGGATCTTACCACTGCCCTTTTTTCTACTGTTATTTTTTCCTCCAGAAAATAATGTTGGAGCAAAAATATTTTGTATTAGAAATATGATGGAAAATTGCATTACTGCACCTAAAAAATGTTAAACAATTCTTTCAAATATCATAGAAATCATTGCCATAGAACGGATGTATGTGAAATAGGTTTGTGCCAATTAAGAGATCTCCCAGCGTATTTCACCTCAAAATCCTGCTGGATCCTATGTGTACTTTTGCTACTTTCTTTAGAGACCTAGGTTGATTTAACATGTGTCACTGTGTTCTTTGATTGCTTGGAGAAACTAATGAATGGCATAAAATCATTATGTTGTGTTGTTTCTGTTACTCTTACCATACTCTGTGTTACGTAATTACCACGATGCTCTTACTAAGAACCTTGGCTGCATGCCCCTCTGAGTCTTATTTAATAACTTCATCTCTAGGACTACAAAGAATCATAATCAATTTCTATCCAAATGCTGAAATTAATTTTGTTGAAATCCATCTCTCTCTGTTACAATGCCGGCTATTGAAGCAATGCTGAAGGCAGACACCGTAAAGGGGGGAGGAAGGAGGGGAGCAGGGAGAGAAGAAAAAAGAAAGAAAACTTTGGCTCCAGCTCACAGAAATCAAGCTGTGTTCTAAGGCTCTGAAAAGAAGAGGGTGGTCTCCTTCCCACCACAACTCACACAACAGGAGCAGATACCCTCTCCAAGCTGCTGCCTGCACAGTTCTCGGTTTCCTTTTCTCAGAGGAATGAAAAGATGCCTCTTTTGAGAGGATAACCAGGTGAAAGAGTTCCTATTCCCAACATTTCTGAAGGCTGCCGCAGACTTAGATGTCTGCCAGGATGTTTCAGTGATTTTACTGTCAAACTTCTGTACCTCGTTCAGTCAATGGAGAGTTCTGAGAAGCCTTAAGTTAGGTACATACAGTAGGTTTTTAAACTCTTTCACTTCTTTGAAGAGTGTCTCAAGGCTCTAGACAGGCTGTGTCTGAACTTGTGTGTGACTTTTTAGGCACCTGCCTCCATCTTAGCAATCACAGTGGAAAGTCTGAATATCCTGAATATGTAGTAGTGATGGTCTAGAAGACGTAAGTGGAGACTTGACCCGCTTTCCTTACATCATTATACTAGAAAACCATCTGGAAGTGCCTCTGTTCAAGATTTCTTATGATTTCAAAGGCATTTTGGGAAACACAGCCAATTGGGTAACAGCAATTCTGATTAATCCATGACTTCAACATCTGCAGGAAGAAATGGGGAATATTAAAGAGCACAAGATGCTAGGCAATTTTCACTGCTGAGCATGTAAACGATGCCTCATTCAAGTGAGGGTTAACATTAACTGAGATAATCAGAAGTAATCTAGGAAAAAAAACTTCATTTCACAGTACTGCTAGACGAAAACACTGATGCCATGCAGATGGTGCTGAAAACAAAAAGGGAGAGACAATCATGGAGCTTTCTGTTTAATTTAAGGTCCTGTATTTACCTACCTGATTGGTGCAGTACGCATAGTGCAGTATACACGGTAGTATGCACACTGTTCTGCTTATTTTTCCATCTGGTGTTGACACTACAAGTCAGTGTTTGTCAAAAACTCATGGTCCAATGTCAACCTTTATGAACACATACACACAAGCATCGAGATGAACAAATGGATTTGGCTTATTAGCTTATTGATTTGGAATATAGTGGGTTCAGAATAGACACAAGGGCCTTGCCTTAGTAAATGCTACAAAGGACCGCACTCTCCAATGCTGCTCCTTTTGACAATTAAAGTAATCAGTAGAAACAAGGCAAAAAAAAGTGTTGTCATTCATAGCAAAGGTTTCGGTCAGCCAGAAAATATTTAGTGTCAGAGATGTTGCAGTTTACATCAGAAACAATATTATCAAACTTTTATGCAGAAGTGACCGTGTCTTTTCAAATATTTCATTCCTCATGAAACTGTGCCAGGTGCTAACACTGTCTGCCAGCATCCGACTGACACGCTCCGGTATTAATAAATGGGGCACTGTATGTCTAAGCTCCCTAGCTGAGATATGACACGAACTCCTGACCCTCAAATGAAAAGAAAACTCAGTATCTCCTGTTACTATTATAAATGTTGACTTTAGTATTCATTATTAAAGAACACATTTCGGTCTCATTCCACACCACATCATGCTATGTATGGGTCTATAACAGTTTTCATTTGTACTGTTTCTTTTCACTTTGTCTGCATCTGATAAGCCAGAAACCTTGGGGACTGAACGAAAACATAGGCATTACTGAAGAAACAGGCCTGGGAGATTTTGTGCTTCATCTCTTGACACCATGCATATGTAACATTATAGAGTAATGCAGCCTTTATTGTACAGCATATGAAAATGTGAACACAATTGAATTAGCTTTTTCTATTCCATACACACAGTATGCACAAAGCCCATGTTCAAGTAACGTATTGATTGATAGGGTTTAGGGCCTCTTCTGGGCCACTTCATAATCAAAATGAGCTGTTGCAGTTCTCAGTGATGAACTTTTAGCTCAAACCAGAGAAAATTAGGCTTTTCTGATCCAGAGACCCTTAACTCACTCTAATATGGACCAAAAATACAGTTACCAGATATAGCAGAGGCAAAAGATCGCATACTTATTGCAAAAAGTATCCACTTTGAAATTTGAAAAAAAAAAATAATAATTTGCTGAAATTAAACCAGCCCCTGCTCCCTCATTGCAGAGCATTAATAGTTTATTCCATGAATTCCACAATGACATGAACTGTGGAAGTTCTATTAGTTAGTCTTCTCAGCTTGACAAATAGTCACCGAAGTTGTCTATTTTCTTAGGAGTGGACTGGAATTGGAATGGTGTGTTTCAGCAGCCAGCTTGAAAATGTCAATTTTTCAGTTTAGCATTACATATTCATGAAAGACTTTATCAAGGACAGCAGAGGCTGTCTGAATTATGATTGCTGTCCTTGTTTGCATTGCAGAGAAAGAGGCTAGTGTAGCTACTGGATTAGTCATATATTTAAATTAAGCCCACGTTTTTATTGACTTGTAACTGTTGCCATCTAATCTCTGATGAGACCTGAATACAATGTGGCTTCTACTGAACAAATCTTTTAACGACCATTATTGTACTTCTCAGCTGAGGCCAGACATTCAATACTTTGACCATCTTCTCCCTGTTGCAGGTGATACTCCAGAAGAGCCTGTGAAACATGGAGATCAATTTTTATTGTCACCTATGGGATGTTTTCAAAAATCCCGGGTTGAACTGTGTGAAATATTTTGCCAGAGGAATACACTCATTTACTTATACACTTATACACTTAGCCTGCTACCACAAAAAGCATGCCAGTGCTTGTGTATTAATTAGGATGGAAACCCAGGCAGTCACAAGAAGTATCACCACGCCATGTGCAGACCAGTTATACTGGTTCAGCTGCAGAACAACTGCATTAATCTATATTATATGCAGCTGTTTCGCATTCAGTTAAGGAGCAGGATAGAAGAGAAGAGAATACCTTGGGCACAGGCAATACCTGGTGACCAGTGTCTCAATTCCAAAAGCTTGAGGCTGCAACTCCCTCTGCCATCGTAAACTGTGGTATGGAGGGATTGAGTTAGTATTCATTATTAAATTGATAAATTTAAGTTTTGATAATTAAACTGATTATTAAATTGATAAAATTAAGTTCCACATCCTGGGGAACAAGATGTTCTGGTCAGAGTTACAGGTCCATCATGTAAAGCAACTTAACTAGGTATTCATAGATTGTAAAAGTCAGGTCCAGACTAAGAAACCTACATTTAGGTGTTTACATGCAAACTAGGTTGCTGAAGAACAGTTGTTGAAATATTGGCACCTACTGCTGTTCTAGGTACTGTGTAATCAAACCGCAGCTGTTGTTTCTGAAGGGTGCAGCTCCTTTATAAAGCAAATGTCATATCTTCCACCCCATGCAGATGTCTTGGATACCTAAAGCTGTCTTAAATGTCACTACAGGCTTCTCTTTAGGAAGCCAAGTCCCAGCCTGAGCACATGCGAGTATGAGACCCTGAACCAAGCCCTCAGCATCTCCTCCCCTGAGAACTGAACTGAATAAAACCTTAGGGTCTACTGGCACAGCTGAAGGTGATGAAGAAATCCCCAGAAAATTTAAATACCGATGGGGGTGCAACAGAATCAACATCCCATGGGGACCAGCATTCCAGTCACCTGGAAAAATCTATGCAGTTTGCATTCTTCTATTTAACCAAACAAACAACCAAACTTTGTCCATCTTTTTATGCAAAGTGAACTCAGTTTTTACCTGGTTTATGATCCCAGTAATTTAAGTAGGCATTTAGAAGGTGATTAACACTACATAAAATTAAGGTGAAACAGGAACATTCACTGTCCATGAATTTGTGAACATGGATTTGTGAACATGCTACTGCATTTAAATGATGTTGCCTTGTGCAATTCACCCAGCTTAAGACAGCATAGAAAAGACTGGTCTGAAAGTACTCAACAGATTAATAAGCATAAAGGTGACCTTTTCTATAATACACATTAGCTTACTTTCTCTTCTTCTGTGTAAAAGGAAATAAACATTTTCTCCTTGTGCATTATGCTCATTTGTAATACAGACCAATACATGTGAACCACACAGGACAACAATGATGTTAGAGCCAGGATCTATAAATGTATCCAAGCTGAAATAAATTGACAATGAGGAAATGATCCTGGAGAGGTAAATCCTTAGAACTATATTCAGTTCCTATACATACTTGCATACAGATTTTGTCTCCAATTAACAGAGACATCCTAGGTATTTCATATCTTTATTTCTGCACATGCTTGAAAAAATTATGATACACAAACTTAAATTTATCAATGTCGTTGAGCCAGATTGCTGCCCTTCCAAGCAGAAATTAGTCCCACTAATTTCAAAGGGCTGATGGATGTCTTCAACGGCAGTGAAGAGTTCACAGCCTTACCCACAGAAATAGGCTCTTAAATCAGAGCATGTTCTTATCTTTGAAGCTTGAGTAGCCATTGACTCTTGGGCTGTTCCTGCCCATCAGCTGAGAGTTATAAGGGTCTGCAGTTAGCCCTGACAATTACAATTCTCAGGAGCATTTCCCCCGCTGTCATCAAATCCATCACAGATTCCTCTTCCATCCTTTATATGGCCATGGAACTAGCAATTGCTCCCATGCTGACTGCAGAGGCATGGGTGAAGATTGCTCCAACATGAAGCAGAGCAGCTCAGCAGAATACTGCTTTGCTAATGTACTGAACACCAAAGTAAGGTTAAAGTATTCCCTGACATGGATTTGCTTGCTAGTGCACCAAGACTGCAGCCTGTCTGCCAGTCCATCCACCTGAAGACCCACTGCCCGTTTCCAACTTTTGCCTCTATCTGAATCATGAATTCTTCAGGGAAGGGAGTAATGTTCTTCCCCTCTTTATATAGCTGACAAACACAGGGCTCTAAACACCACATAAATTCAAATGCTGAAGGCAAATGATAATTTGTGAATATGTTCTTCCATTGAGAGTAAAATTGCCATAACTTGAACCTGTCACACGTCACAGAGAAAAGGACATTTATTTTAAGATCATGGTATCTTTGCATGGACTCTACCAATTTAACATGTCAGCCTTCAGAGTTATGTCCTCTACAGAAATCTTTCAATGTGTAATTTCACTTTTGCAAATTACAGTTTGAGAGTTTGTGAACCAGGGTCACTTTATTCTGCTGAATACAGCTAAAAATCTTAACAGAGTATTGGAATGTTACTGCAGCCTTGCTCAATTATTTTGTACTTCTTGCAGCAAGGCTTAGTGAATCATGTAAAAACACATTGTTTTGTTTTGCTTTGGAAGAACACACTCCTTACTGAATGATGTGTGCATAAAATATGTTGGAAACCAGCATGTTATTCCGCAATGGGACTCTGCTTTTGATGGGAGCTTCTAGGGGCTGCATTAATACTGGTAATAAATAACAGTAACAAACCCAGTACACAAGCTTAGCTACACCACTGATTTTGAAGTCACAAAAATATCTTAAGGGAGATGAAGTACCTTCATGTATGTTCAATTCTTTGCTCTCCTGTTATTCTGAGTTAAATAACAATTACTCTGTCAATTAGGAACTGGATTGAGTCCACCAATTCATGCCATGATACAGTCTCCTCACAATGATGGAGAAGACAAAATGAGCATCAGATATTGGTTGATTTGTAACTGTTAATACAAAGGTGAAGACTCAGCATGTCCTTCATTCCAACTTGAAGGTCTTATAAATAAAAATGGAGATAAAAGAAGTAACCTAGTGTGGATTTTTCTTTCTTCTGAAGGGATTTATTTTTCTAACAGTGAGAACAATAACCAGTTTCAATCCATTTAATGTAAAATGGACCCAAAACAGCCAAATAGAAGTGATATAATATGCTCCACAATGATTAATAAACAGTCAATATTTCTGTGGGTTTTGTTACATATCACACTGTTAGGGTGAGGATTTGTTCTAATGAAATCTAGTTCCCCTGCCATTGTTGATTTTCTTTATACTAAACCCACTTGAATTCTGATTTTGCAAATCCTGTTCACATCAGTAATGCCTAGATGTGAATGGTTTCCATATGAGGAAAGAGCAAATGCATTAAGATCATTAAGTTTGGGAAAGAGATGACTGGTAGGGGGAAATGACAGAGGGCTTTAAGTCATAAACTGTATGCAGAACCTGACAGAGAGCGAATATTCACTCCATCTCATAGCACAAGAACTAGCAGTCATGAAAATGAATGCATTCAGGAGTAAGCTATACACAAAAGTGGAGCATTTTTTTCCACACATCACATAATTACATTATAGAGCTCATGGCCACAGGATTTCGTGGAGGTCAAAAATATACATGGATGCAAAAAGGAACAAATTCATAGAAGGTAAATCAACTGGTGTCATTAAGTATGACTTGTCAGAAAGACATTCTGAATCGGGAAGTTCTGAAACCACTGATTACTGTAAAATATGCCAGACCAAGACATTTTTGTACGTGCCTTTCCTATTTGACTACTGCCCAGTCTCAGAGACAGGACAGTAGGTATGGAGAGCTTTAGTCTAATAGGTCTTCTCCCCTCTACTCTTAATGTCCCGTAGGATGCAAGTCACCTCATCCCCCAACCTTAGATATCTACAGTGTAAATGCCTATGGGCAAGTCCTCTTCATAGTCAGATAGAAGCAACAAACACTCCTGGAGTAAAGTCTGGACTGTTTCAGGCATCTGTATTACAGAGGAGTGAATTGAACTGCAAACATAGATATTTCTACCCATCACACTAAAGAAAATACAGATATTATCTCAAATAAGGGTATCTATTCCGTAGGTTAAGTCAGATATTTATGAGTCCTATTACTATAGTCTTATGCAGATAACAATGACAAGGTTTTTCCTTCTAGCCCTCAAATTTGTGCCTTATTTCACATTCAATCCACTGAACTAAGGTACTACAGAAAATGAAAGAAAAAGGATCTGCCTCAACATGTTTTTCTTCATCAGAAGCATCATAAAGAAGAGTTTATAATCTGGCCCAGTTTTTATAAAACATCTACACATGGGCTTCAGTCCCACTGAAATGATTAGATTTAAGAAAGTGTTTAAGATCTTTGCTGAGCTGGGATCAGAGTGAAATATGGTAGAATGAAAGCCACCAAAATGTCTGAGACATTGAAATATAGTTCAGTTCCATTAATAGCAAGTCTCTGTTTCAAGTAGAGCTGATCTGACAAAGAGAAGCAAAATTACTCCAGTATATAAAAAGCGTTTCCACTGTGCTGTTAAATTCTGATATAAATTATTAAATCCCACAGAGATTTTTTAGATCAAAGGACCTTTGTGCTTTAATTATGTAGCCACTTCTACAGAGAAAAGAAATTGCCAAATATCCTGCAAGGCAGATCTGAAAAAAAAATGATCTTTTAGAACAATTATGACTTTTTTACTTTCCCATTTATTTTTTGTGCTGCATCCAAAAAATCTTCTTATGATATGCTACATCCAGCTACAGAGCTCACATGTAACACAGAACCGTTAAGGTGTACTTCAGATGTTGCCCATGCAATTGCAGATCACTATTTTGAAGTTAACTGGGGAGGTACTATGAGACACTAGCAGACTTTCCCAAGCACTTTACAAACTACATTGTTACTTTTTCTAATTACAAATTTAACCATTTCCACATGTTCCTCTAAAAAGACATGCTACAGTTTTAAAGACATAGTGGTGGATATACATTTCAATCTTGCAATTGCCATGAAAAAAATCAGTCTGCATTTTTAACTTCTCAGCCATCCAGGCACCAATATTCTTCCAGGAGAAAAAATATCATTCATTTGGAATATTTTATTTGTCTGAATTAGCAACATTACAACTGCAAACAGGATGAAACATTTTTACACCTTCTGCTTTGCAATTAGTTGAGGTAGACCTCACAAAGACTTACCACAGTGAGTCCATGTTTTCCCACCTTTAGACCTACAAAGAAGTAATGGGGTATGTGGACTCCAATTAAGTCCATCACAGCCATGCCTCGGGTCCTATTAGGCTATGCAAAGCGAAGCACTGTGTCATTTACACATCCGTACATGCATGTAATATAAATTATCAGATAGGTGTAATGCTGGATTTTGCCTATTAGGCACAATCAGTTTTTTCTCTGGGGATGGTGCCTGGTGACATTTTCAGTAGGTGGCTAGGCTGTATCATCCTATATTCAGAGAAATTCAGAAATACGGAACAGGACACTTCCTTACCTGCTAAATTTGTCGTTTGCCTTTCAAAAATGTTACAGTGTTACAGATCAGGAAGGGGTAGGGGGGGAATGGGGGGGGAGGGTTAGGGATGAAGTCTCTGACATTGTGAATAGGGACACCAAATTGAAAACAAGGAATTTTGATTTCTAGTCTGATTTTCTCCAATTAACATTTACTGGAAAACACAAAATAGGTCTTCAAATGGTGAAACAAAAGCTGTGACTCCCTTTTCCTGAAGAAGCCCTAATGATTACATTACCCAGTTGCATGTTATTTCTTTTCTTCTAACTCACTCTTGGGGACAGTAAATCTTGTATCCATTCCCCCACCGAGGGATAGGGGGTGCCTCTGCCCTTCCACATTAACCCTCCTGACATCAGTTCTGGTTGTCATCCACTCCCCTTGGAAGGAGGAAATACGGGTCTGATCCCCTCTGTCGGAGGAAGGAAAGGAAGACAGTTTCCACACTTCCCGTGCCAGTGGTCTAAGTGCTGCATTAGTATATTAAAAGCCACCTCTGCAATTACTTACTCACCCTGCGCCTGCACATTAGGGCTTGTCTCAGATGGATTTTGTAAGAGTCATCATCTTCCAATGCATTAGATGCACTCTAATGGGCCATATACCATCAGTCAAAGGCTCAGATGGAGAAATAGCTTTTTGCCTCAATCCTGATTAGGTTTAGCTAGAAAGTAAACACTGAGGCATCAGTTCAGTTGCCAAATTGATTCGCGCTGTCCTGATCTGAGATGCCCTGAAGTTGCTGGGCATACAGGTACACCTACCAAAAAAATCTGTGCCCTTTCAGACTGGAAGAAAAAAACCAACCAAACAAAATAACCACATAGGTATACCTAGTCTTGCGAAAAGGCTCCAGACACATATGTTAAAAATCTGAAATAATTCTGAGTTTCTCAGGTTAGTGCTGTTCCCAGGTGAACCTGAAGCAGAAACAAACCGCAGGAGTCAAGCAGAGATTCACCACGGAAGTATGGGATTTGGAAGCAACTCCATGAAGTTTATCTGTTTTGCAGTTTTCAACTTTTTTACTTCAGCTTTATTTAAGTCCTAACTCAAGTATCTAAGAATGAATATCAGATAAATCCCTTTGCGGATCTGAACTTTACTTACCAATCCAAGCACTACATTTGCCTTGCATTGCTCAGCTGCAGTACTCGAAGACCACACTAAGGAAGGAATTGTCTAGCAGGAGCAAAAGTACCAGGTTATGTACATCTGTGCAGGGCTGACAGTTCACTGGAGAGGGATGGAGCCAAGATTCTGCCAAAATTTTTTTTCTTCTTCTTGCTCTAGTTACCCTGCACGTAGATTCACAGATCCAGAAGGTCACGAAGGGTCAAGGGACAACCTTAAACATAAGCTTCTTTATATTCCTCTACACTCCACAAACTCTAAACTTGCCTGATGACATCTGGCATACCTTACTACTTCCTAATATACAGAGGGTCTGTTCTCTCAATACTATATAGAATTACTAGTCTTGTTAAGCATGTGAATCTGTAATGCCTGAGAATCATTCTTCCTTATCTGTATGTCTTCACCTAAATAATCCTTCCAAAAGTCATCTTACATTTATTCAAGACACTGAACTTACAAAGCATAAAATTTCTAAACTGGGAATGTTGGCATTTCTGAGATCAGCAGCAAAGATTGGTTTGCAAACCTAACTGAAGTTTTGATTTGCTTCAGTGCCATACAACAGTTTGGCTTTTAAAGCATCAAATTGCTTTTTTAGTACATTTAATTAAACTTCTAAGATTGCTTGGCAAGCTTAAATTCCACTTGTTGCAATCAGCAGCATGGTGATTATTTATAATTTCATGAAGATTGCTTCCATCTGTACTTCAGAGTAATTAGGGAGTTTATTCATAATTAATTAATTTTAAAGACATGTACATAAAACATGATTATGTGCTCTATGTGTTATGATTATAATGACACTTAAGAATACCTGAAAATTAACCACCTTTAAACAAACTAATGATTTATATAAGCAGAATCAAATTTAGCAGCCAGCGTTAGAATTTATCCCCATTACTCTGGGTTTTGTGTTTGGTTTTGCAACATAAGCAGAGCAATGCCTTTTTCAAGGCTAACTGTTACATCGGTCCCTTTGTGACACGGATTCCAGTCAGTTTCTAGGTATTAGAAAAAGGGCATGCAAGGAAATGATGAGAAAGAAGAAAGCAGATTAGTTCATCTCCTCCTGTCCCACAATTCTTGCAGCTTCTCAAGATTCCCAGTATTGGACACCATCAGCAGGAAAAGCTGAGGAATATGGGTCTAGTCTAGTCTGGTATTTCCTGCATTCTTTGATGAGTAACACCAATGGTGACGCAGAGATAATCCATACTTGCAGCAAACGGTTAATGTAGTTAAGTGTCGATGAAATTATAAGTAAAGGGCAATGCAGAAGAAGAAGTGAGAAATGTTGGTCAGAAAAAGTAAGCGATTTTTATAATATAGTCATGGATTTTTAAAAAAATCAACTTGATCACACAGTAACTGAAATATGACTTGAAATATCATCTCAACTTTAATGCACTTTCTCTGTAGTCATCTTCAGGAATGTAAATCAGATGGAGTGCAAAATTTAAAGACTGAGCACTTCAGTCAAAGTTCAAGTGAGTTGCAAGAGAGCTAAATGTCAGCTGTTTTTAGACATTGCACTTATGGCACAAATTCTCGACTAGATGCTCCTCTATCTGTTTGTAAAGAGCAATGTCTAAATTAAAATATATTAAAAATATATAGAACTTCTTGAAGAAAACAATGGCAAATGTTGGAAGTGATCAACTTCCATTTTCTCAGATTTTGCTCGCGATGTCCTCTGGCATGTTGGTAAACCGGTGTCATCAGCTAAATCCTCATCCTTCACCTCGCAAAGCTTCGGCTTGCTTGGTTTGGGGTGCTCTGTTCCCAATTTAGCAAGGGACTTAAACTTCTTCTTTAAAGCTAACTGCAACAGAACAGGGGGGTTAGAAACTCACCTGCTTTGCTGAATCAGTGTCAAGACACAAATTGAGTTGCACGTTAGGGCAGATGTCACAAGCGAGCATCTAGAGAGAATCACAGCTGGTGGCGCTGAACCAAGCCCAGAGGCTTCAGAGAGTCCCAGAACAGGGAACAGAGTCAGTATAGACTGTCCAGCATCAAGTCCATGAGCTGGAGAGAAGCTGGCCAACATTTACCACTACTCCTTTCAAACTTACTTTAAATACAATTTTCACCATATTCTGGTGTTACCACAATGTTTGCTCACACCAGCCTAGAAAGCTGAAAACTTAGTGACTAAATTGGAAGCTTGGGTTTGGTAAAACTTACCTCTTATGTAATTAGTGCCTGTCCCTGAGGCACATCTGTAAATTCTTAATTGTAATAACTTTTAAAATGTCAGGATCCTATGCTATCATACTGAGCACATAGATATCCAGAAATTTCTCTGTGTGTTACATATTAACATGATTTGTGCTGTGATCTATTCATCACGAATTTCTTCAATATGGGTGAAACATGGCATTGGTTCCCACAGCGCAGACAAACAGCACAAATTAAGTTCTTATGATCTATCTATCTTATACAATAGAATACCATGCATGTCAAAATATTTAAACATAATCAGACATGGGCCCTTACCCAAATCCAAATCATTGCTAAGGTTTTGGAAAGTTTTAAGGCTTTATCTCTCCGAAGCTCCAAAATCAGTCCAAATCTTTATCTGAACTCATCCCATCATGTATAACTTTGACTTTAATGTAACACAGACAAGAATGGTGAGATTACTTGCTGGTATAAATCAAAGTAGTGGTATGGACTGAACATGGGCTCAAAGTACACCTCACAAAAACTCAGCGAGGTTGTTACGTGTCCAAGCACAAGTTTTAAATGGAGTAGCTGTTCCTGTGCATGAAAAAAAGTTGTTTGGACACAGTTTCTCACTAAAAAAATATGTTGTAGTGATCCTCATAGATTAAAAATGTACAATAAAGATGCATAAGGATTATTAAATATTTTTTGACACTCCAGTATTACAAATTGATGGTAAATTTGAAGAAAATAAGACTGGTATAAATTAACTCAGGAATTAATTACAGAGCTGAGCTGAAATGGTTAAATATGCATAGCTTGTACAGATCATTGCAAAGTAAATTAAGCCTACTTTCCAACAGATGGAAATTATTAAAATGGCACAAAGCAAATTATTTTACATTGGATTAGAAGATAATCCTTAAGAACTCCTGTATTGATCTGCAGACTTCAGATGAGTAATAACTATCCTGTGAGTTTGTAGTATAACACCTAAGAAATTCTACCTGAGTCTTTAAAAATGTCCTTGATTCAACAATTAATGAATGCTGATGGAAACAACTCCTTGTTGATAGAAGTCAGAATAGATGGCATATCCCAGTACAGTATCTCTTTTTTGTTTTCTTCAATCCTTCTGGTCAAATAGAATCAACTCTGCGTGGCTCCTACTCCGGTAGTCCCTTGAGTGTTGCAGGTCAAAAACATGTTTCTCTTTGCCTCCATACAAACATAGTTGCATGTTACCTGTAGCATGAAGGTCTACAACCCAGGTGATACAACATAAAAGGGCAATCACTGTTTGGCAGTGGGTCGACGGACATTTTCCATGTAATTTCTCAGCTGCCACAATTGTATATTTTCTCTGGCTGCTACATAACCTGGACATACTGATTTAATGACTTTTCCTAAGAGCAAAATCCACTGTTATATTCAGAAAAATAGCTATATATTTAAAGTTTCCTTACATCAATATTATGACAGTACCCACATTGTTTTATAGCCCCATGCTGACAAGCCATTAACTTTGTTTACATTAGAGCATGGCTTAAGCTGGAATTTGGAGTTGGATTTCAAATGCCCCAATATCCACAGATGTTAGGAGAGGGGTCCTTGGCTTAGCTTATTGAGGAACAGTACAAAATTTGGATCTGGATCTAAGTGTGATTTTGAAGTTATGCCAATCTTGAGGTGTTTTGCATCAGGAGCTTAAAATACAGTTCTTCCAGAGCAGTATGTATGTAAAGGATGTAAAGGATGCTATGTTTCTAAGTCGAAATGGCATTGCAGAGTAGGCAAATACCTGCTGAACAGTGGGAATTCTTAGGGCCTCATACCTCATTTTTCAGCCTGTTCTATGTGATTTGAAGAAAAACAATTCCTTTGCCTTCAGTGAATTTTCTCTTGGTTGCCCATACTGTGACAAGAGTTAAGGTCTTTATGGGAGATTTGGCTTCAGTTTCTGGTCCTGTCATAGACGTTCCTCTGAGACACTGTCAAGCTACATCATGATGTCTAGTCTTATGGTGGAAGAAAATAATTCTGTTATAGCTCCCTACAGTTTGGTGAAGATAGACATTTGCATAGTAAAGTGATCCTTGCCTGCACAGACAGGTACTGCAAAACAGGACTCTATGGTGAGCATGCCTACACCATGAAATCAGGCAAGGTAACAGGCAAATCTTTACATCCTGGGCTTACTAGCTCAGACTAATACTGCACACAAGCAGCTAGGCAGCTTTCAGACACAAGCTGGCTTGCAATCTGCCTGTTCTGCCCAGGCTTAAGGCATGAAGAGCTAGCTTGGTTTGCTTGCAACTACCAGCGTGCTTTAAATTATCACCAAGGGCTACATAAGGACAGTATTGTTTCCCTTTACAGTGTTTCAATCAAGTAGCACAATTAAAAAAAAAATAATTATCGCCTCCTATAGTAGGATTTCACCTTTTTTTTTTCTTATTGAAAGTGTCACTCAATGACAACTGTCAAGCATGTGTTTGCATTGGGATAGGCTCTAAACAAAGCACTGCATTTCTTTCATGGAGAAAATAAACAGTGATGATTTGTATTTCTCACTTTCCAAAGCAGGTCCATCTGATGTCCAATGGCTACACTTCAAAGACATCCCCCTTGAACCTTTTTTAATATGGCTACATGTGTGGTATTACAGAGATGAATAAACCAGCTCCTAAGAAGTGGGACACTGCATTAAAACATATTCTGTGAACAGAGATTTATGGAAGATCAGAGGACTTTATAAAGTAAATAATGTACATTTCACAAATATATACAATGTACAGATTATTTACTAAGAAACTTGAAACGGCTGCTTTGGAAACATTCCAGTTTGTCAAGTAATCTGGTTATCAGGCCTTTAAAAAGACCCAATATATATGGCACTGAAAAAAATGGACTAAATATACTTTTTCCACAAGGAACAGGATGATAACAGGAAAATACTTTATAAAGCAATTAACAAACAGTCTTTAACCGGCAAGTTGTTCCAAGTAAATGGGGGGTGGTGGGGTGGTGGGGTGGTGGTGTGTGTGTGTGAAGTCATCTTATTCAGAAACATGATTTCAATGCATACATGTATGAATCTATTCTAAATTAGGCCTGAAAAAATGGACGGCGATGCAGTATAGAAACCCCAAAAAACCCCAACCCTTTAAATTATCTAGCTGAGGTCATCGCAGCAGCCATTAACTTGTGCTGAGGGACAGGGGTGCCAGGGCTGGGTCCCTTCCTCTAACCATGCCAGACATCAGGCAAAACAGCTTGTCTGCACAATTTTTTTCATTTCCTATTAAAATTAGAGTAAAAAGTTGCCTGATGAAAAAAATAGATTTAAAGAATGATAGAATGGGTTGGAAGGGATCTTAAAGACCATCTAGTTCCACCCCTGCGCCACGGGCAGGGTCACCTCCCACCAGCCCAGGTTGCTCCCAGCCCCGTCCAGCCTGGCCTTGAGCACCCCCAGGGATGGGGCACCCACAGCTGCTCTGGGCAGCCTCTGCCAGTGCCTCACCGCCCTCACAGTAAAGAATGTCTTTCTGAGAGGTGCTCCGGTCCTCCTCTGGGCTTGCTCCAACAGGTCCATGTCTTTCCTGTGCTGAAGACCCCAGCGCTGGATGCAGCACTGCAGGTGGGGTCTCACGAGGGATGAGTAGAAGGGAAGAATCACCTCCCTCAACCTGCTTGTCACACAGCCCAGGATTTGGTTGGCTTTCTGGGCTGCAAGCACACGTTGCCAGGTCATACTGAGCTTCTCATCAACCAACGGCCGTAAGTCCTTCTCATGGCTGCTCTCAATCCATTCACTGCCCAGCCTGCATTTGTGCTTGGGATTGCCCTGACCCATGTGTAGGACCTTGCACTTGGCCTTGTTAAACTTTGTTGAATTTTAGAAGGTTCACACAGGTCTGCCTTTCAAGACTGTCAAGGCTTCTTTGGATGGCATCCCTTCCCTTCAGTGTCAACCACACCACACAGCTTAGTGTCTTTAGCAAAGACACCACCTTTTCTGAGGGTGCACTCAATCCCACTGTCCATACCACTGACAAAGATGTTAAAATGGCAGTGGTCCCAATATCGACCCCTGAGGAATGCCACTCATCGCTGGTCTGGACATCCAGCCATTGACTGCAACTCTTTCACTGCAACCATCCAGCCAATTCTTTATCCACCGCGTGGTTCATCTGTCAAATCCATGTCTCTGCAGTTGAGAGACAAGGATGTCGTGTGGGACAGTGCCACACATTTTGCACAAGTCCAGGTAGATGATGTCAGTTGCTCTTCCCTCATCCACCAATACTGTAACCCTGTTGTGGAAGGTCGCCAATTTTTTCAGGCATGATTTGCCCCTAATGAAGCCATGTTGGCTGTCACTGATCACCTCTCTGTTTTCCATGTGCTTTGGCATAATTTCCAGAGGATTTGGCCCATGATCTTACCAGGCACAGAGGTGAGACTGGCCTGTAGTTCCCTGGGTCTTCCTTTTTTCCCTTCTTAAAAATGGGAAAAATATATTTCCCCTTTTCCAGTCTGTGGGAATGTCACCAGACTGCCATGACTTCACATCTATGATGGATAGTGACTTAGCCATTTCATCCACCAGTTCCCTCAGGACCTGTGGCTGCATCTCATCAGGTCCCATGGACTTGTGCACCTTCAGGTTCCTTAAATGTTCTCGAACCTGATCTTCTCCTACAGTTCATTCTCCCAGTCCCTGCCTTTGCCTTCTGCTACTTGGGCAGTGTGGGTGGAGCACTTGCTGGTGAAGACCGTGGCAAAAAAAAGTCATTAAGTGCCTCAGCCTTCTCCAATCCTAGGTAACCAGGTTTCCTGTTTCCTTCCAGAGAGTGCCAACATTTTCCCAAGACTTCCTTTTATCACCGACATACCTATAGAAGCTTTTCTTGTTGCCCTTGATGTTCCTGGCCAGATTTAATTCTACCAGGACTTTAGCTTTCCTAACTTGCTCCTGGCTGCTCAGACAATTTGTCTGTATTCCCCCCAGGCTACCTGTCCTCGCTTCAACCCTCTGCACGCTTTCTCTTTGTGTTTGGGTTTGTCCAGGAGCTCCTTGTTAATCCTTGCAGCCTCCTGGTGTTTTTGCGCAACTTCTTCTTTGTTAAGATGCATCGTTTCTGGGCTTGGAGGAGGTGATTCTTGAATGTTAACTGGCTTTCTTGGGTCACTCTTCCCTCCAGGACTCTATTCCATGGTACTCTATCAAGCAGATCCTTGAAGAGGCCCAAGTCAGCTTTCCTGAAGTCCAGGGTAGGGAGCTTGCTGTGTGCCCTCCTCGCTGCCTTAAGAGTCTTGAACTCCATCATTTTGTGGTTGCTGCAGCCAAGGCTCCCCTTGAGTTTCACATTCCCCACCAGCCCCTCCTTGTTGGTGAGAACAAGATCTAGCATAGCACTTCTCCTCGTTAGCTTCTCTGTTACCTGAAGAAAGAAGTTATATCATTAACATATTCTAGGAACATCCTGGATTGCTTATGCCCTGCTGTGTTGTTCCTCCAACAGATACTGGGGTGGTTGACCCCCATGAGGACCAGGGGTTGTGAATGTGAGGCTGCTCCTATCTGTCTATAGAAGGCCTCATTTGCTCATTCTTCCTGGTTGGGCAGCCTGTAGAAGATCTCCACTGTAACATCACCTGTCCCTGCCCTCCCTTTAATGCTGATCTACAAGCTCTCAGATGGCTCCTTATCCATCCCTAGGCAGAGCATCACATACTGCAGCAGGACGTTAACATAGGGGGTGACACCTCCTCCTCGTCTCCCCTGCCTGTCCTTCCTAAAGTGCCTGTATCCTTCCATCCCAACACCACAGTCATAGGAGCCATCCCACCATGTCTCCATGCTGCCAATAGGATTATAATCCTGCAGGTGTATGCACATCTGTAATGCCTCTTGCTGAGCCTGTCCTTAGTGTGTGTGCATTAACAATTGATCTGATTCCTCTTTACTGCTCTCCATATTTATAGTTTAGCCTGGACTTTTTTTTTTCAATTGGGTATTAAGATCAGGACAAATGTAGAATTTCTGTTGAGTTCAACTATACAGACTTGTTAAAATAACCTCTTATTTTCTGCACCTTAGCAACTGCAAGAAAAAGGGGAAAAGGCATAGGGGAGAGAGAAAGTGGAAAAGAAAATAGAAGTTGGAAGAAACAGGAGCAAATTTTAAAAATATCAGAATACATCTTTTACAAAGTTCTCTTGATGAAATAACACCACTCCATGATAACAAAATATTTTGTTTGGAAATGGAAGAAAAATGAGGAAAAAGACTTTAAAAATAACTTCAAAATGGAAAACATTTAAAATTAATGTAAAAATATACCTCTCACCTCAAACACCTATTGGAAAAGACTGACCTAAAATGTCAAATTTTCCTTCATTGTAATGACACAATCTTTGGACAATGCCTAGGGAAGACCTTAACTAGTTTTCCTCCTTTTCTCCCTTCCCTCAACTTGCAGGGTGACGTTTTTTTCTAGTTTTGGCATCTCGCCATAGACACTGAATATAGGCTACCAGTCAATTTAATGGGTCTCTCACAAATGTAAAGCTTTTGGGAGAGAAGTATTTCACTTTGTTACAATGGTCTAAATGATAAATGTGATGTAAGTTAGGTGCACAGACACTTTGGATAATCAAAGGAAGGAGACAGCTGCTGTAAAACTGTTACTTACCTTATTCTGAGAGGTACTCCTAAGCTGACTTGCTCATATATGGACCTTTACATGAAATTTATGTGAGTTGAAAACCAGTCTTAAAAATAAAGCTCATTGTTCCTCAATCACTTCTCATTACCAGCTCCTTTAATGCAACACCATATGTTGTTAATTGGCCAATCTAATCAACCCTGTGCAATAGCACTGATGCACGGTAGCTGAGGGTTTCACTCATTCTCCTTCACTTACCATTAAATACCTACATGCCCCAGGTCTTTTGAACATCGGCTAGCATGACTTTGTTTCTCCAGAACAACTGAAGTTTCTTTTCTGCTTGAAATGCTAACCCTTTGAATACTTTGTTGTTGAGTTTGGGATTATGAACAACACAGAGGGATCATTTATCACTTCAATAATTCATCCTAATTCTTGCCCAGGGAAAGCTGATAGTTCCATTGCTAACCCAGAATTTGCATTTGCATGTCTTGTACTCTTTAGTTAACCCGTAGCAGGAAGCTCCTAAATGAGTGGAGAAACAGTATTTAGAACTGGGTCAACATTATAAATCACTTTAGGTGATATTTCTATGTCTCTGTGGACACCTCAAGAACGTTTGTGTTCCTATTTTCATGTTATCAGATCAACAAACATACCACTTCGGTCTCAGATGGTAAATTTGTAACTGTCACAACTTAAAAACCAAGTGATCAAACAGCTTTATCAAAGATAGAGAAGCACTGCACTCAGAGCCAAAATCAGGTCTGCAAGCCTCAGGTATATCAATGTATCTTTAAACTTCTTTCTTTCTTTTTCTCTTCTTTGGGACTTTAGTTTTAACTATACAGTCATAAGAAATACAGAATTCATGGTGCAAAGAGTTAAGAAAGCAGCATAATCTTAAAAAAGAAAAGGTCATATTTTCATAATGCTGTAATAGTCCAAATAATAATAAATTCCATCTGGGCTTTTGGAAAAATACATCACCACTAAAACTCAAAATAGCCAGATAGAAAAAGTGGACTATGGGGTGTTAGTGAAAACACAGCTTAACAGTTAGACACCAGGTTTGATCTCTGATATGGTTTGTGACATTTATGGATCTGCACAGTAGCTCTTGTTCAGCACCACACAATAAAACCACCTGAATGCCTGACAATAGGAAATGTCCTCAGGCATGCAAAGCAAGACACCCATTTCCCTCAAATGTTTGCATTTCTTCCTGACCGTGTATTTTTCGAAAAGTACTCAGATGAGTACACAGTCACTTGTACAGAAAATTCAATTTTCCCCTCCAGTGAGTGCACATTCCTGAAAGTAGAAGTTGACAAGGTTAAAGTATGTGATAGATTATTTGCAAATGTCTATCTATTAAAGAACAAATGGCAGAATATGGGATTTTCAAATTAGTACATGCTTGAAAGTTTACACAAATATGTAAATTCATCAAGTCAATTTAAAAAAAACTCCTTTTTTACACTAGTGATTCACAAGGAAATTACACCTGTGTGCTGTTATATACATTACAGAATTAAGTACTTAACATGGCTTATATATGTTAACAGTATATGAGATGAAGTGACAAAATCCACTATGTTTCAAAGTGAGAAATACATCTTGTTTCCAGTTGTTAAAAAGTGGAAACTGTCGTTAATTTAAGTCTTTCAACCCAGTGTTAGTATTTTACATTTCTTCCTCTGACTTAATCTGTTGTTCACTTTGGTGACTTTATTGCTTAATTTATGCTTTCATTAATTACACAGTGATGTAGTTATCATGGGCCAGATTCAACAGAGATGTAAACCAGTGTGATCAGTAGCATTATAGCAGCTTGTATTTGGCTGCTTGTGATCATAGTAAAGGTTGCCTTCAAAGTATGCTGAAGCAAAGCCTGCTAGCCAAAATACATATTTTTATAGGACTGATGCTAAAAAAATAAGGAAGCTCCAGTATGGAAATGTTTTTACTTCTGCCTGTGTTTGGCATGTCTTTCCTTCTACCTTCTCCCCTCTTTCAAACTATCACTGCATATCATCTCAGAACAAAACATTAAAACAGTTCAAGCACATTTCAATATGTAATATGTAGCCATTGGAAAAAAAATGGGTGTGCAAGCATTTTAATTTTCTATATCCTCAGTATCTCTTTCTTCCCTAAATGTCTGTTTTCAGGAAATAATTATGGGGGTAAATTCATGGCCGTATTCTGTTAATAATTATCCAATGCAAACTCCATTGTCTTCAAGGGGACACAATCAACAGAAAGCAAGATTTAGTGTATGAAATATCAGAATGCTACAAACAAAGTAGTATGTATGTGTAGAAGACATTTTTCCTTTACTGAAATTCCTTTTGAAAAAAGGGTGTACTCTGTAGGATATAAAAGTATGGGTGTATAGAAAACAGTGTCAAGAGTTTTACACAAGACAAACCTTCTTCTGTTAGAATCCCAAATTCTCATCTTGACTTTCCCAATAACCTTGAGTCATGTTGACAGAATGAAAATGTAAATTTAACTTTTAAGTCTGAAGATGTTTAGTTTAACTTTCATCTTTTATCTCTGTCCCTTTTTCCCAGGAGTATCAGAACAAATGAAAAAAATGGGAGCTGTTTTGAAGGAAAGTATGCTGCCTGTAGCAGTCTGAAGGCCAGATTTTCAGCCAAGACAAAAAAGAAAAAAGCAGATCCTCTGACGATAGAGACGTAGTCATTCACATGGACTGAATAGTTGGCCCTTCTCTGAGTGCTTGAAGACAGCCTGGTGAGATATCGTGTGAGAGTGTACTGCCATGGCTGGTGCAAGGCTGCACATATGTCAAACACATTGGGTTAATACGTGCCCTCACAGTTGTCTCTGCTGAAATAGCTCCCACCAATTTTAATGCAAACTGTGCGTGTTAGATGTGGATATTGCACTGCTGCCAGTAAACACAACAGAAAAGGGTCAGACTGCAGTACTGCTTGGTACAAATCCTGCAGTAATTTTCCATCTCTCAGCATTGTTTCCATCGATCTATTGAAGATAGCATTCTTAATCTCAGACAATGGAGATTGTAATAATGGATTGTAAATGTGGAAAAAAATAACAAGGATCAGATAGTTTGTTCTGATATCAGGAAGTGGCAATCACTAATCAAATCCATCCTGTGAATCCAGACATCAGCCACCTTTGAGGAAGGAGGAGCTTAGAAATCTGGATTTGGGCTTACTTCTTTTTTTCCCAAGAATGAAAAAGAAATCTGATGGAGCTTGGAGATTCAGAAAGGCATTGCAATAAATTGTAGAGTTGTTCTGGTGCTCTCAGAGAGGTAACAGACTAAGAGAATGAATGAATCAATGAATGGATGCATGGCTTTAAAATTCTATACTGACTCAGACGGAAAGTCAAACGCTGAGATTCAAAAGTTACTGATGAGTTGGAAAAACATGGGGTAATAGTTTGAATCCACTAATATTTGTCCACTGTTTACTGGGAACTTTGTGGCAATGTTTACAATAGCATTCACCTTTCCTTCTGTAACACCAAACTACTCTTTCCTTCACCTTTTCCACCTCCTCACACTGTTTCTTTCCTGTGAACTGCAGCAGCCAGTGGCTGCTCCTAAATTAGACAAGGAGCCACTTTGACCCAAGATGGTGTGGGATAAATGGAATAGAGGGGCTTTATAGTAACATCTCCTCCATCCCACACTTCTGCTGCAATGAGTCCGAGCTGGCCTTTTATGAAATGCAAATTCACAGGACCCAATTCTTAGTTTGTATAAGTTGGCAAAAGCCCATCGACATCAGTGGATCGATACTGATTTAAACCAGCTGAGTATCTGACAGGGCTTTTAGCTTGTGCCCCTGAAGTTGTGCTTGGTTTAATTATTGTGTGATACATCGATATGTCTTAGATGGGCTGTTTGTAGCTAGGTAAAGAGATAACCATCTGGTAACCATGAGAATCCAAAGTCAGGCTCTCAGAGAGCTGTACTTTTAGGGGACCCTCACTTCTGTTGCATATCAATTTCCTTTTAAATCCTTTTCAGCTTCACATACAAAGAGCAATGAAAAGAGGATTAAATACTGTGTCTGGATTTATTAGATTCCAGTGCCATTTGGGATATTTTCTGACTGCATCCAAATAGTTTTCCCAACTACCCTGGCCGATATCTGTAGCAGAAGAGCCATGTTCTTCTAATCCAGGAATTCGTTACTGCATGTTTACTGCTGAACTTATTTACTGTCATTCTAGAAATATTTTTCCCCTCTTGAGATGCCTGCCTCAACCTGGAGAAAGAATCAGTGATTTGCTAATGGTACAGCACATAAAATTATTTTTTGTTGTTCTTTACATTGTAAGATGTATTACAGCTGTAACTCTTGCTGTAGCTGTATTAGTTAACATGAAATGAATTATACCAATATAAATGTATGTTATTCATTTTAATGAGGGCCAGGAGATTTACACTGGGCTTAAAAATGTTTTTGCTGTAAGTCAACATTTAGAAATCTTCAAAGAACTGTACAAATATATTAAAAATAGGCAGATAAGTATGATTAGAGTCATCCTTCAGGTGAGAAAACAGATGTAGAGTATGGAGCCTGGGTTGGTAAAGGGATAAGGCACTTTCAAGTTAAGCACCACATTGCCTGACTGCTAGGTATCTGTCCCCAGGAGCTAGATCACAGTGCCATGAACTGGGTACCAAGTTTGTGTATACAGAACATGGGAGAATGAGGTGTCTCATTAAAGCAATTCCATACCAACACAATAAAAAATGATACCCAGGAGCAGCTCATCAAAAACATCAACCACGAGTGTGGACCTGAGTGCTCACCCATCATGCAGCCCATGGTCTGTGTCAGAGCTAGGGTGGAGATGCTTGTGCTCATTTAAAACCTCAGCTCCATCAAAAAGTTACCAGGGGTGTGGGGAGGAAATCAGGACCACCTCTTTTAAATTGAACCATGCCAACGTTATGCCAGTATTTTCATAACGGCTGAGTGTTCAGACAACTCTCCAGCAAAAGGAAGGACCTTATGGTTTCACACTTTCTTTCACCTCGGAGGATTCCAGCTTACATGTGAGTTCAATTTCCTGCTCTGTTAGCTGTTTATATAGTTTACATTAAACAGTCATTGGAATATGAAAAAAAAAAAAAGAAAGAAGCACAAAGAAGAGTTTAGAAACTAGGTCTTCACCGTGCCTCAAACTGCTGTAATTCAAAGTAACTTCCTTTTGGCTTGCGCTTGTCTTTGGCCAGTGAATTGCACACTGGGCCAGCTGGAAAACAACAGCAAACCCCTTCCAAAACAGCTGATCTGACTTTGTGGGTAAGGCAGTCTTCCGGAAAGGAGTTTTGAACCCCTAAGATAAAACCTTAGGGTAAGACCTGGAATCCACATTTCTTACTTGCTAGGAATTAGGCTAACACTTGTGCAGGCATCATGACATCCTCCTCAGAAGTGTTTTAAAAGAAGGATCCATCACTGGTGAATGGAAGACACTGTGATGCTTTGGGCTCTGATTTCTATATTCCATTTAACAACTGCTTAATGTTAAATGTTTAAACAGGGACTAAGGCAGGAAACAAAATAAAATTCTTTATTTTCATCTGGAAGACTACACTTCTTTTAGTCTTCTGCTTGCTAATCTCATAAATCTTTCGTTCCTTTACTTAATAGCATGGTACTAAAAGGAGGGATGCAGTAGTGTCTGTCTGTTCCCAGCACAGCCCCAGAGCTAAGAAACTTCCTTAGGATGGAGAATTTCTGAATTTAGACCCTTTCAGACTGAACAGGAAATGAAACCCAGCCCTGCAAATTCTGTAGACAGTGCTCTAACCATTAAGGTATGGCATAAACACTGATGGATATCTTTCTGGTAGTCACAAGTCAAAAGAAAGTGGTGGCAAGTAGAAAATTTGACCAGGATCCTGACACCAATGGGTCATCTCAGAAAACATATTTGCAGAATTTCCATTTTTCCGGATCACAATTAATGAACAACTCTGCTCAGTCCTGCCAAAAAAAACATATAGGAGAATGTCTTTTAACTTCATAACAATATAACGAAGACACCTTGGAAGGAAGAGCCAGTAGGAATTTTGTCACCTGGCCTTACTTAACAAGCGTGTCTTTCAGAGTCCAAATTCCACTTCAGAGTGTTAATTCTTTCTCCAGAGTTCTTTTTTTTCTTCTTCTGCCTTGAAAGCCTGATTCATTTTTACCCCTTTGCTTTTCGCCTGAAGAAAGCTGAAAAGAATGTTTCACTTCAGTAATGCAGATGATCGCATGAGTCTCAGACTAACAGTGAAACAGGACCAGAGAAGCAATTTATGTAAAAATGCACAAGAGTTAAACAGTGAATCAACCACCTGATACACCTGGGATTCCTGGGTGCAAAACCAATACTGGCCTGATTTTCTTAGCACTTCAGGGAGACGAGCTCAACATTTTTAAAGATGTAGCTGGCTATTTGACTGCCTAACTGTCTGCAGGCACCATTTTTTAAAAAAACCTGGCATTCCTGTAAATTCATCCTGTAAACTGATGAATCACATTTATCACTGGAAAAACATTTCACTGTCATATTGGAAGCATAGAGAAAAATGTTTTTCCCTTTCAGCCTTTAAAGAATCACACGTATTTGCTGTTAGGGAAATGGAAAGAATCACAGACTCACAGAACTGTTTGAGATTGGAAGAGATTTCTGGAGATCACCTTGTCCAGCTCCTTGCTCAAAACAGGTTGCTCAGGCCTGTGTCCAGTCAGGGTTTGAATATCTCCAAGGACAGAGACTCCACAGTTTTTCTTAGTGTTTTGTTCCACTGTTCAACAAAGTTTCTTAAGTTTAAAAGGAATTTCCTGTACTTCAGTTTGTGCCCATGGCCTCTTGTCTGTTCACTGGAGACCACTGGGAAGAGTCTGGCTCCCTCGTCTTTTCACCCCCCTTCCCCCTGTTAGACATTTATACACGCTGATAAGATCCCCCTGAGCTTTCTCTTCTCCAGGCAGAACATTCCCAGCTCTCTCAGCCTCCAGAACCTTAATCCTCTTCATGGCCCTTTGCTGGACCGGGTCCAGTAAGCCCATGTCTGTCTTGTACTGGGGAGCACAGAATGGAATCCAGCACCCCAGATGTGTCTTGTCAATGGTGAGTAGAGGTGAAGGACCACCTCCCTCAATCTTCTGGCCATCCTTTGCCTCATACAGCCCAGGATACACCATCAGCCTTTGTCACAAAGGCACGGTGCTGGCACACGGTCAACGTGTTGTCCCACCAGGACCCCCAGGTCCTTTTCTGCAGAGCTCCTTTCCGGCTGGTCAGCCTCAGCCTGGGCTGGTGCCTGGACTTGTTCCTGCCCAGGCAGATGAGAGCCCTTCTTTGGAAGCTGTCGGTCAAACATCACAGGACATCAATGGCTGAAGACAGTACAGAACAGCTAAGTCTTAATGTTCTGGATTGCAGAGGAGGAGGAGGTTGTACAATAGAGCAGGTGAAAACATAGTTTTACTTTAAAGAAATGAACAATTGATTGCACCTGGACAACTAATCATCCAGTTACCTCCACCTTAATTTTAAGATCCCGATTAGTGAAAAACTGGAGTATTAGACTAATAGGAAAGGTTGTCTGATCCTTCAGTTAAATGTCTTTTTGGAAAATATCCATTTCTTGTAAGGGAATTATCCCAAGTCTTCAACTATACTTAATAATTAACTGACAGTTGGCAGATATGACTGCATATGCTGCTGTTATCGTAAGTTTATTTTAGGACTGGTAAATTAGCAGATGTTCTAGATAGTTTGTCCTTTTAATCCACCTCATTTAAATTCCCTATTCTCCAGTGACTCATTAACATTCAAAATCCTATCTGCCCTTTTTTATATGAGGTTAATGAGATCCATATAAATGGATGCTATGTATTCCTCTGGATTTTTGAATGGTTTTATTGTTATTTTTTGTATTTTTAAAGATTGATAACGGCATACAATCAATTCATTACCCATTCGGGACTTAATAATCTCCTTTAACACAAAACCATAACTGTGTGGCATGTGTTAGAATTAGTCCAGTTAAGAATAAGATTTTAGAAACTAGATCCAGATATCAATCATTTCAAATCATTTATCCCCACCTCTTTATTATTAACACAAACCGTTTGGAAATCTCAACACTGAAATGCTTTCTTATGAATTTTTCCATTAATACAACTCCCCTCTACACACACATATAGTACTGGGACTTGACAGCTGGCCTGTTGGCACCAATTGCTTAGACTCCTTGAGGGGAAAATAAACCTTTTAAAGAACCCTTGGATTTTGCAAACAGGTTTTAAAAACAAAAGATCTGTTAAATTCCGAGTCTAAGAGCTTTGCCAGTACAGCTTTCAACATTTAACTTCAGTATCCTCTGTTCCACATGCATACAGCTAAGAGAAAGTATGGGAGAGCCGTTCATAATGACAGGTCACTTTGTTATTTTCAGGATAGTGTCTGTTCTTGTGTCAGAGTCTGAATTTATTATGCTTAAGGTGCTGTGTAATGTTTTTATTTACTCCTGCCCCTAGATGCTAATATGATTCATACCACATTGTTTGTAAAGACTAGAAGCTCTGTTCAGTTGTTTGTACGTGGGCACCTTGTACAATCCGATACTCCACAGGTCAACCAAGACATGACACAGTCTTTTGTACTCCTGGAGAGACACCTGGAAATCAGGAAGGGTACCTCAGGGCTTTTCAGTGACTTTAGGTGCTTGAATGCTTGGTGCAGCACTAAACCAAGCCTGAACTCAAGGCCAGCTCAGTACACTTCTCTGCAGGTGGCTGCACTCCCAAAAATCAGATCTTGCTTCAGTATATAGCTCCAAGCACTTCAGCCTTTCCATGATAAGATACTGACATCCTGTTTTTTACCTCCTCCCAAGGAAAATGCTCTGCTTAGGAACAATTTGTGATTCAAATAAACATTTGTTCAGCGGGTGCAGCCAAAGAAAAATCATTCCTTCTTTATCTGCAGAGAAAACTGTACGTCTCCAGCTTCTAAAAGTGACTTCCAATAACCTATTCCATTTTATCACAAAACAGTGCAGCACAAAATCTGTACCTGATCTAAAGTCACTGTTGGATTATTTTTAATAATTTAGTGGAGAGTGCTGTTTTAGCTATGCTGTTTTTTTCAACAGCAAAGATATTTTCATGCAACAGCAGTAGGTTACACCACAAGTGATGGTGTAGGAATCATTCCTGGGACTGACTTCTCAGCTGGTGTAATATGACCCATGACAAGTTTAAACCATATGAGGAGCTGGCAGTGATTGCAAAGGAGGACACCACTCAGCAAAGAGGTGCGGTGAATTCTAACCCCCAGAGCATTGCCTGAAAAGTTCATCCAAAAAGTTACATCAACATATGTGTAACTAAGGACATCCTTGTAAACAATTCATAAACCAGACATAAAGTCACCTTAAGTGAAAAGATAATCCCAAAGAATAAATGGGGTTACTGAACAGAAAGTGGGACAGGGGTCCTATAAAACTCTGATGAAGAGCTGTTGATGTGGGAACACTGTAAGAATCAACATTAATGACAAGTCCGGAAGGAGAGTGTCTTTACTCACAAATGAATAAAATCAAAGTATATTTAAAAATCAGAGGGATGCCCCTAAGTATGAAGTAGAAAGAAGGCAACACATGGAACAAGTTTTTCTTTTTCTGAAACCCCATTATTTAAATGTCAGTCTAAAGGATGTCCTTGTAACTCCAGTAGATCATGTCTGCTTTATGCCCTTCTTGAGCAAAATTAGTGGGCAAACTTCTTCACTGGTGTGAAGTTAGCTTAGAGAAAATGAATTCCATGAGGAAAAGCCAATTTAGATTACTGAGGATACTGCCTCATAGTAGATTGCTATTACGATATACACCATGAAAAACAGGAGCACAAGTCTTTCTGTTTAGTAATGTTAAGGACCCAAACCAGCCAAAAATTAGCTGTGATGGTAAGCCACAGTCCACACTGCTGCAAAACTCACAGTCAGGCTAGATTAACCTGAACTCTAAAGCCACATATAACTGTTATTCACAGAACCGTAAGTCCACTCTGACCATGAGCCTTGAGTTTAATAAAGCAGGGAATGTCATTTCCCTCAGCTTTCATGCTGCATGCTTGTATAAAAAATCTGCTGCAATGTAGCTGCTGCCGGGAGCAGAAGGCTATGGCTCTGGAGCAGCCACGTCAATATGCACCAGTAGCCCTACCTCTTAGCAAGTGTGGCAGGGACAGTAAATCTGCTCCAAGCCGCCTGATGATGTCCTGCTGCTGATGGCTTTTGCAGATACACTAACAAAAATTGTTTGCTGGCTCTAGTCTAGACCTCTGCGGACCTCTCAAAATGCTGTGTACTTTTTTCTACTAATAGAGAACTTGGACTTACATGACCTCTAGAAATGGTACTTTTCCTTTCCCAGTTTGGCCTAGGCATAATAGATCTGTAATTGCTTAATTGGTGCTTATTCCTTTAGGGTTTTTTTTCCATAGTCTGCAATTGTTTTGCTTCCATTTGGTTGCATTTTACAACCTACAAAAACTAACAATCCTTTTCACTGCTATAAATGTCCTCATAACTTTTAAACAGGTACAAGCAAACAACTCACCTATTATGTACACCATACACAATCCTATAAAATAAATAATGCCCTCAAGATTTTTGCAGTTAATCAAGTACAAATGTTGGCTTCAAAAGTTTGTCCACTGGTAAGAATGATTTCAATCATAGTCTATTTTACGAGTTTTACTCCAATTGAACTCTATAGCATCACGAGAGATTTAAACGTTTTAAACCCAGTAGATTTTGTAGAAATTTTGTTCAAACTGCTCATTAGAGAAGTATTCTTGAATGATCATCCACTATCTATGCTCTTAAACTAATAAAATAGCTGTATATGTAATGTAAGAAGAGCTGATGACCAAAACAAAAATAAAATCTCAGTGTGTATAACACAATTACTTGTCAAATGATATGGACTGTGCCAGATCTTTAACAACATAACAGAAACCTGCTCATCCCAATAAATGTAATTTTAGCTTTGTCTTGTTCTAGATAACAATATTAGCATAAACAATATGGATTCATTGCATTCTGTTTCAGGATTATTGATATATAGCTGAACTATAAACTATGAAAACTAGGAAGACATGAGCCAAAAAGGCTACATATCTACCCTGAGATACATATATCATTTTCTTAGTTATGTTGCTCTTATAAAAGACTGGAAAATTCTGGTGGGTTTCCAAGTTAGTGGGTGTAGTATATATGTATGAGAGCTGGTATGATATCAGAGGCTGAGGCTGGTTCTTTATGTGCTTATTCTCTGTTGAGTCAACTCCAAAGACTGCAAATTAACCAAAACAGTTTTGCCCTGCCCGAGTGATGGTCTGACAAGAGTGGGTCTTCATCCTTGTGAAATTTGCTGTGTTAAAAAAGAACATATAAACACAATTCACAGGAAAAACAAGGCAGCTGTTGCTCAGAGCAAATGTATAGCTAAAATGTGCCGGACAGATGAGGACAAACCTTTGAAAATAAATGATTTTAAAAGTTTTTATTTTCCAGACATATGCTAAGCTGCCCTTGGGACAGGAAGTCTTACAACATGATCTATTCTATTTTAACCTCAGTCTTACAATATGATCTATTCTACATTAACCTCCCCCACTTTAGGATTTAGAGTGGGCTGTCCCCTCTGAAGCAATAATGTCTGTACGCCAGGAGGCAGCTATCCCATGGGGAGATAATTTTGACACAGTGACATAAAGCACGCTTCGTGTTCGGTGACCCTTCAGGGCTGTTGCAGTGTGCTCCCTGCCTCACCTTTCTATAGCTCTCCTCCCTTTTGGCTGCTGTTGTCATTCCCAGCCCCTTGCTAAAACAGCTTGTCAAGGGATTTCCTGCGGTACAGAGGAATAGGTCATTCTGAAGGTCAAGCACAGCCCTGAATGCTCTCATCTGCTGTGATGGAAGCCACTGGGCTGGAATCAGCATTTTCTTAAAACTACACAGTTACCACCTTCTTCTGAATATGCCAGAAGACCTTTAGCAACTAAATTTAATAGATTAAAATTTCCAGTTTCATTGAAACTTCTGCCTGGAAGTTCTGCTTTATCCCTGGCATCACTGAGCAGCTCGATCCTTGCATGCAGATAGTGCTCAGGATGCACGAAGTGAGCATTTCCTTGCCTACCTCATCTGAGACATTCTATCTAGAGTCAGAGACAAGGAAGGAAAGTGCAATTATGTCTCTAGCCTTGGAGAAAGGACTGGGAATTCAGGACTGGAAACCTGAATTTCAGTACTATATCAAGCTCTATCAAAAGCACAATGACAGATGCAGCAGTTCATATGGGAGGTCCATCTCTGCTTTTCCCATTTCCAACAGCGTACTTTGGGAGTCTGAGGGGCCAGGAGCAGGATGCTCAGCAAGGGTTTAGGGGGATGTTATGTCCCACCTTTGCAGAACTCTATCCCCTCCTGGCTTTCATGAACTAGAAGCACTGATCCAGGCTTGGCACAGGCCATATATTGGAAGCTGATCCTTGCCTGTGTTTCCTACATCAGCGACAAGTTTAAGAAGGATGACTAAGCTATGGCTCTTCTCTTAATGTAGATGACTACTGGCTGGGCTGAGTGTGCTGGAGCCATTCCTCTTCTGACGTGCTCTTGAAATGCTCAGCACAGACTTTGCTGGAGGCTATAACATCACTTTCTCTGCTATAAACTGTAGTGAACTGTGTACGCAAGTTGAACATACTTTGCCAGCTGATTTAACCTAGAACACCTTTCTGGATTGTTTCCACAGCATGTCTCATCCTAATGGGACTAATTCATAAAATCGGCATGCAAATTAATTAAATTGAGAGTAATACAAAGAGTGTCCGATCAGAGGAGGGTGGATCCCACCCCCTGCTGCTCTGTGAATGGGGTATGCTAATGGCAGACCATTTTTCCTAGATCTCACCCTGCACAAATTTCCCCCTGTAACCTGCCTCATAAAAAGAAGAAGAAAATCACCCTTAGGCTGTAATCAAAATGGCTCTGGGAACCTCTACACCTACAGACAGCAAGACATGATCTCCTCTGACAGTAGCAGTCTGCAAATCACTCAGATCCCCACCAGTCCCAGCAACATTTCCCTGACCACCAGCATCCAGACTGACCCTCTCTGCAGTCACATGCAGCAGGGATCAAGGACACAGCTAAGGCCTGCCTGTTGCAGTGTGACATGCCCAGCACCGGCAGAGAGGGCTCTTCCCTCCCCTGAATTTCTCCAAACCCCTCCGAACAAAGAAGGTCTCTCAGGTGCCATCACCAGTATGTGATGCACTTCCAAACAGGCAAATCCAAGGAACAGTGCTTGTAAGCAGATGCTTAAGGAAGAGGAAGCAGGCAGTCAAAAATATGGGATACTTCCCTCATCATATTTCCCCATCTTCCAACTCTTTTCAGACTGAGGAATTTCCTAAGCCTGGTGCGGTTTGTCTCTTTGGTAACCCCCAACAGATGTCTCTTCTAAGTATTTGCCTGAGCTATGATTGAATCCCCATAGATCTCTTGTGCACACAGCGTCCTTTGGCAAGGAATTTCACAGAACTGCTACCCACTATCAGAGAACCACCTCCTTTTGTTTCTTTCATATCTCTATCTTCATTTGATGTGCCTTCTTTCATGTACTGGAAGACAGTGAACAACCAAGCCATCATCACCCTGTCCATACTACTCATGATTTTATATAATTTTTGTACCATAACTCCTTTTGGAGAGATAGAAGAACCAGTTTGCTAAAGGCTCTGTATTGTAATATAATTTCTATTGTGAATCTCTGCTCAATTGCGCTTCTTGATGATCACGTTTCCGAAAGTTATGTGGAATTGAATAATGTTTGTATATTCTCAAGATTTCCTATGTTGAAAGAACTTTGCAACTTTAATGTACATGCTTGTAGCATAACCCCCTAATCCCTGAGTTTAGTATTATCGACAGAGAACAAGGCAGCAGGTGCAGCGAGTGGTGGCCTTTTCCAGCCTCATGTGGGATTACTCTATTCACAGCTATCATCCTGAAATTGCTCACCCTTTCCCTACTTCAATCAAATGATACACATAAATGTTAAATATTCCATATTGCTACTTTAGGGTTAGCAATAATAGCAGTCATTAATGTTTGTTTAATCTCCTTATTTGGATTTCGGTGTCGAAGCAGTAATACTGCAGTTAGAAGGACATCAGAGAGCAAATAACTCTGTGACAGCAATTTCCTAAATCAACCAAAGAGCTAAAGATATAAAATACTAATTTGGATCTCTCCCAGACAAAGTTGGGAGAATGGAAGAGAGATGGTCAGTGGCTTCAGGTTCTGAAGGTGACAATGCTGCAACACATGCTGGGAAAAAATGGGGCTGATACAAGCTGGTATTTGCAAACGTCATATCACAGAAAAGCAGAGAGCATCAGCTGACATGGCTTATCATGTGTGTGCAACACAGGAACTAGGCAGCACAAAATTTAATAACCACGTTTCAGAGACCTAAAGTTCCAAACAAGGGGATTTGAGACAAGCCAAGGTCTCCCTCCCTTTAAAAAGCAGCAAAACAATCACAGGAAGTATTTGAGAGAGAAAACACAGGGGTTTATGCCTCCTTTACTTTGAGGTGGCGGAGATAACCTTACAACTTACATCTGTGCTACTGAATGTGACAAAGCCAAGACATGCGCTCAAGAATTGCCATAGAATAACTTACACAGTCAAATCACTGGCAGGAGCGGTAGAACTGTTAGCCCAGGCCAAGTAACACTCTCGTAAACAACCCCCAGACATGATTCAGGAGCTAGCACAGGCAAATAGACCTTATTGTTGTGGCTGCCCTGTTGTGGTGGGGAAGAGGGTTTAGCTGAAATGTCATATGCCAGTTAATCCTAGGATCACAGATTGGGTTGTGGCTTATTTTGCTTACTACTAAATATGCAACCACAAAAGTTGGGAGTAATGCACTTAAGCTCCAGAGAGAGGTAAAATTTCAGACAACATACTTCTTGTATTTCCAATATGTTTCTAGTTGCCTAGATCTCCCAATCAACTAGGTTTGCTCAGGGGACTGGCTGGGTTACTTTTCTGAAGCTTATCGTAATCTTTTTCTTTTTTCTTGCTGTTGCAAAGAAAACCTTGGCACCTAGCACAGCAATCTGGCTTCCATTCTGAGAGCAAACCTAAGCTCTTTTTGGATCTACCCTTATGGTAACACCAAGGAGGAAGAGAAACAGGGAGGATGTCATAGTACAGTAGGGAAAACAAACAGATTTGAGGGCATAATGCATACTTCTCACTTTATGTACCTCCAGTGTTGCCTTTTTCATGCAAGCTCAAGCTCCGGAAAGATAGAAAATCTCAAGCTGAAAAAAAAAAAGAAACATCAAAAATAGCAGCCATCCTAAACCCCAGCAAAATATGTGATGCTCAGTGAAGCTTTTTGAAGAATTTGGGGGAAAAAAACAGAAGATGTAAGTTTTCATCTACCCTGGATGGAAAGGGTAAGAAGAGGTGCTAAGATGTGGAGGAAGTAACTTTAATGATAGCTTTTATCTCAGCTAGAATAATTTTGTCTTTGGCTTAAAATATATTTGCAAATATAAATACAAAAAAAAAAAAAAAAAAAAAAAAAAAAAACGAACTAGTTGAGACTTTTACAGGGGAGGGGATTTGAGTTTAGGTCTTTCTTTTCCTGTTCTGGGAATAGCTTGTATAAGTTTAGACTGCCGAAGTCTGCAGACACATTTATTTGGAGGGAGGAGGGGGGAGGGGAGGGTGGGGCAGCAGGGAAGAGAAAAAAGACATCTGAAATACCTGTTTGCTATGTTGAGGTCATTAACTCCTGTGAATTTTTTTTTTCAGGATTTAACAGAATCCAGGTAACTGGAACACCTCTGGTAATGGATAAGCATCACTAAATGCAAGTCAATTGTCTGCTTGACCATTGAGTTCATTGCATGATGAAACATTATTGTTCATATTCTCAAAAAATACACATTTGACCAACAGAACAACTGGAGCCACTTTAACTTTGGAACTAAATTTCAGTTGTTTTGACAATTCCAGCCTTAAAGATATTCTATATTGGCTTCTAGATGAAAAAAGAAAGTTCTTCTACCATTAGATACCTGTTTTGTTCAGTACAATTCAGATAGCAAACAGCTTGAATGCATCGTGGAACAATAATGACAAATATCAAGCATTGCAAATCATTTTGTATTATAAAAAGGAGCTGTGAATTAAATTTAGATCTGTCATTTTCACTGAGGGAGATACAGAAACAGAAGAAAAGGAAACAACCAACTTTCTGAATTTCAGAGTTTTGCTCTCTAATCCAGTAAGTATTGGATAAAGCGTCTTCAGGAAACTGACACTTGAGCCTACAGCCCTCCTGGCTTGTGTAATCAAATGGGAAAAAAAACTACCTTCGTAGCAGAAATTCTATTACTCCTTGACAATGTGGATAAGCTAGGCAATATCTTCTTTTACAGTAGGGAGGAAAGAGAAGAGATGGGAAGATTTCAGTTTTTTAAGCTGAAGACTTTTCCTTCTCTTTAAATGGTGGAAAATGTATTATACATATTATCTGGAACTAATATTTTATTTATGAAGTCCTCCCTAATTCCTACAAAGATCAAAAGAACTCAGCTGGGGAGGAGTAGATATATGATGCAAGTTATCTTTTCTACTAGAATTGAGAGTTCATGACTATTAATCAAACAGTTCATAAAGGAGGCACTTCTGGAGAGCAGAAAAGGCTCAGCAGCGTAGCTCTAGCCTGATGGATATGGGTGATTGGTGCTCCAGGTTTTGGAAAAACTTAAAGTGGAATGAAGACCTGAACCAGGCTTTTGTGTAGAGTCAGTCCTTTCTGAACTGCAGAGAGAAGCCAGCAAGCTGCAAATCTAAGATTTAGAAACCCAATGTTTGACTGCAAGGCAGAAATCTGGAGGAATTGTCGTCTCTGAAATTCAATACACAAGCACACTTGAGCATGTTCTGCATCAAATTAGGCTTTGCTTGTTTTAATTAATATATGTCCTATTAGAAGTGGGTAGATGAAATATTCTGACAGTTTTATTGTGTGTGGGATTTTATCAAGGGTTCAGCATATGAAAGGCCAAATGCTACTGACTGTACATTTCCTTTGCAGACAATCTAAATGGTAGATTTGTTTTGACACATTATCTTTTGGAAAGGCCCCCTGTTACCTGTGCCAGGTATATGAACTGTGTAGTGAACACTACTAATCCAACACTAGCTGATGTGCATCATTGCAGTGAAATCCGTATGTGTGATAATGAATTAATGTACTAAAATATGTCATGGTTTAGCCAGAGACCTCTTTTCATGTTACCCAAAGTCTGGATAGGGTGACTGCGTCAGTGTTTTTAATTATGAGTCAGTGGAAATTGCATTATTTCATCCTCGTGTGTTCTTTACAGATCAATTTGATATTCCAAGGACCTATGATTACTCTTACCATAATGGTTCTTCCTTGGTGGGATAATCTAAGGTTTATGTTTTGCTGTTGGATTTGGCAAGATTCTTTAGTTTAAGCAATCTAGTCAGAGCTACTATTTCAACTTTTCTGTGCTCCTTGCAGATATTTATATATTGTACCTTACACTTAGACAAGTATGTAAAAGTATTAAGCCCACATGTATTTTCTTGTTGGTGGTGATGATTTTTTACATGTTTCTGGTCATAGTGTAATTTAAAATGCAGGTTAACAACTGATAGCTTTATTATAAAAATGAGGAAACTCAGACTTGCTCAGGTAACAGGATCTGGAGCATCTCCAACTGCCTTCAACCCTGGTTCTTGGGACCTGCCTTCTATATTCATAAAGTCATAGAATCATGGAATGGTTTGCATTTGAAAAGGACCTTAAAGACCATCTAGTTCCAACCCCTGTGCCAGGGGCAGGGACACCTCCCACTAACCCAGGTTGCTCCCAGCCCCGTCCAGCCTGGCCTTGAGCACCCCCAGGGATGGGGCACCCACAGCTGCTCTGGGCAGCCGGTGCCAGCACCTCACCGCCCTCACAGGGAAGAGTTTCTTCCTCGTTCCTAACCTTAATCTCCCCTCTTCCAGTTTAAAGCCATTCCCCCTTGTCCTATCACTACATGCCCTTGTAAAAAGTCCTTTTTATACATTTATATTTTGAACCACTTGTTATTAAATTATCTTTTCTAAATTGTGCTCTGTTCTAGGAATCATTCAAAGAGATGTAGTGTGATACACCATACCTATTTCTTTTGTGTCAGTTTTGGTCTCACTGCAGTAAAAGGTTAGTTTTGTATTAACTTTAGGGAAGCTGGGATTTCACTATCTTAATCTTGTACATAGGTAGGAGAATCACACAACCTCGTAAGTAAAAGACCTTAATCTTTTGCTCATGTTGCCAAACTGTCTGAAGAGAATGAGCTGCACTAATCAAACTACGTAAGGACACTGTTTCACCAGGCTTCATCTAAGTGCCTTGTTCAAGTTAATTACCTAAAAGTGAGTAGGGAGGCAGTGGCATGTTTAGAGTTATTTATCCCAGCAATGTTGCAATGGAAACAATTGCTGTTTAGAGATGAGTGCCCCTCTCCATTGACTATGGTGGAAGTGTAAATGAACAGCACACACAGAACACCTAAATTTTAAGTAGATAAAATTGGATAACATGAAAGTTTGTAGTTATTAAAAGGGACATTTTTCAGGAAAAATTAGGATAGCTGGCCTTACATGACCCAGTAACTTTTTACAGAGCTTTGTGCACCTTTAGCAAGCACCCACACCTGCAAAGGTACAAGATAGTATTTCTGTTGCTTTCAGAGAGCTCTGGCATAAGGCCATATATTTTAAGAAAGAAAGTATTTGTGACTTATGAAAGTTTTGCGGTACAACGATTTTTATTTCTACAATATTCTATTGCCATCACAAACTACAACTCCACTGTATTAAGTACTCCACACAAAAAATAAAGAGATAATCCCTGACCCTAAGTTTTGTAGGATCTGTCTGGGCCATCTGAACCATCCATTCAGTCACCAGCCTGATCAGTTTTTCTTCTTCCCAGTCCGCTCTGAGGGGTGGATGAAGAAAGTGCTGCAGGACATACAAATTGTCCTGGAAGTCTGTTCTCAGCTGCTCTTTAACATAGTATCACATCAAATCTTCTGTAGCATTGGGGCAAAATGCTGGTTTCTCCTACTAGGTGAGGAACGTAAAACCAAGGAGGAAATAAAGGAAAAACAGCATTTTAATTGCCGAGCATGCCCATCGACCACCCTACCACATCTGTGGCCATCACAAGTCCTTAACATATCATATGATTGAATCTGTTATGCAGTAAAAGATGACTGTATCATGGTGTTAGAATAGCTGCACTTTCAGTCATGTGGCAGGCAAAGGGTTTAGACGTTTGGTTCTCAGACAACCTACTGTACCAAAAGTCGTTCTAATGTTGTACAGCATGGTGTTTAAAATAGGTTTGGAAATCAGATGACGTTCATGGAAAATGAGAAGAAACATGAAGGTCCTTGTCTGAAAGCGAGCAAGTAATGAAAAGAAAACTAACACTGGATGGTCACAGAGTTAACATTTAGGTAATGAAAGAGAAAGGAATCTGGAAACCTGGAACAGACTTTAAAACTGAAGACAAGCAGCTTCTGTTAGACTTGGTAGAGAAGGGAGAGCCAGCAACAGAGTGAAAGGGAAATGTTACGTGGTGAAAGCACAGGGATGATGTGTAGTGCTCTGAATGGGTCTGAGCACAGCGAGTTGCATGTCTGGAGGCCAAAGGAAAGGATGTTGTAATAATCAAAACAACCAGCCCTTCACCTTAAGGGAATTCAAGCTGAGTAAATGAATAGGAAAACCATATTTTAACTTCCACATAGAGAAAATTGGCAAGTTTAAGATAACGCTTCATCTAAACTTTGGATGTGTTGCCTGAAAGGTTAGTGGAGCCATTGTGCTGGACTGGTGCAAATTGCCTTAAATCCCCTGAATCTAAACCTGGCCTAAACGCTGCATATAGGTTTGGTTTTTCTGAAACAGTCTCCCACCTAACAGACAGGAGCCAGAAAAATGTTGATCAGCAGAGTTTCAAAACACAGTAAGAAAGCCCTACAGGTTGACAGAAACAGTCGTTCAGCCTTTCATTCAACTGCCAGTCACCCATCTACTTTGCTTTACCTTGACTTTATGTTAAGCTCCATCTCTCCGCTTTAATGCTGCACACTGACCTGCTTCACTCTGGGTTGTTAAGGTTTTCCTCAGCACAGCCTCTGGGGGTTGGAAGAATCTGGTGAGTGAGGGCTTAATTGTACGGCAGAATTACAAGGCATTTTGCCATGATGTCGTAGACTCAACATTGCAACTTCATAAGTTTAATGACACTCCTTGGAGCAAATGCAATAAATGAATTTGCATTCCTGTCTCTGTGATGCTTTCAAGGAACTTTAGAAGAGATGTCTGTAAGAAAGGGCAATGACAACAGCCATATTTTAAAAAGGTAAGGCTTCACTTCTGAAAAAAGCGCTAGTGTTCCCAATAAGCACCAAATTATGCTAGGGTTTGTGTCCAGCTTTTGTGTGTCAGTCCCTCTCATCTGCACTTCCATAAAACCAGTCTTATGGTACACCTGAAGTTTCTATCAGATGTCTACTGCAAAAGGGAGCCTTTCGTAGGCAGACTTCTGAGGTGGTAGAGGGCACGTTTAAACAACTCTTCTAAACCTACAAGTTTACAGGGTGGAGAGTCTTGTAGGAGGGGTTGGGGAAATGGAGAGGAAGGGTACCATGAAACCTTTACCAGGGATTGGCTTGTTTGTGCCCTGATTTCTTTAGAAATTTAAACTTTTATCAGGAAAATCATAGGAAAACAATCTACTTTAATGTCATTAAAAAAATCCCTGCCTGTTCTGGCACATTTTGTTGTATTCAGACTTGTTTCCTTCTGTTAACCCTCTTGCCATGTGGCCTGATTGGTAGATTCCTTTTCTGTTCTCATTTCCTCCCACACTTGATGCTTCTCTTGCATTTCCTTCCTATGAACTGTTAATCTCCCACTGCTGAATTATTCTCAGTGAACTTCTGTCTGGTGTTTTTCTAAAATCTTCTCCTTCTAATCTCTCTGTCAAAATGATGATGATTTGTTGATGGATAGACAGACCAGTAAAGAGAATGCACCAGAGGCAATCTTTTACAAGAAGCTCTCTCCTTGTGAAGTGATTTTATACACTGAAAACTAGGAAATTAAAATTATTTCCAAATAAAAATACACAAAATCACAGCAGCAGCTCTGGATCTAAACAGAATCTAGACCTGGATCTGGTAGGTCATGGATCTGCCCACAAGTATTGAAGCTAGAACGTGAGCCAGATACCAAGGAAGGACCCTCTCTCCTGGAGCAAAGTCAAAATGTGGTTCTTTCTCACAAGAAATCCGAGATGTTGGTCATAATATTTTTTGGACTGGAAGGAAAGCAAGGAACGCTAAATAGCTGCTGACCTGTATACCTTCATGAAGGATGAGAGAAATCTAAACTCAAACAGCTGCCCTGCCTGCTGCAAAGGAAGGATTTGAATCTGGTTCTTGCAAACAAGGGGTGTTTGCTCTAGCCACTAGCATCTTGGTAATTTGGATTCAAGCATGTCTGTTTCTGGTTTTGACCAAAAATTGTGCACTGCATATGAGAAGATTTTCCTAATGAAGGTTTTATCAAAACCAGCATGCTCCTTTGAAAAGCGTTAACGAATTGGAATTTCCTGATGAAAATGTTCCACCAAAAAATTCCTGAACTAGCTCTCCTCTTCATTTTAGCTAGATTTGGATCCGGTCCTCAATTACTAGAAAACATTTCCTTCCCCTGCAGAGTTAACTAACAAAAGTTCTTTCAATGAACAAAGACAGACAAGTCATTAGCTTTTTTCACAGAAAGGTCTGAAGTGAATATAAAGAAAAATCCTGTACAGGCCGGTGAGGCTAGAATTGTTACTGTCATATAAATAAGCCTATCAGGAATCAAACATGATTTTTAGATAACTTCAAAAATAACAAAGCAGGCTTGTGAATAGGGACTGTACAAATATTTTTTGAATGAATGAGACTCACTTGAAAAGTTTAATCACTGTTTTAATTTTACACGTGAGATCATTTGTAACCCTGTTTCTTTTTAAAGAAAAACTGATGCAATTTAAGAAACATGAAGGCTGCAAGTATTTGCAAACCTTAATTTTAAAATATCACTTAAGGAAATAAAATTATCTCAAGTTCATAAAGTGTTTAAAAAACTTTTTAATAAAACAATGAAGTACTAAACCAGTAAAGAAATCCTTATTCTGAGAAGTCATTGGGTATATCAGACTGATTCTCTTCTCTTTTGAAGACTATGGGGCAAATTTAATTTAGGTGCTTGCTAGGACATAAACTGTGCTTAATTTTTTACTTGTCCTGTTAAATATGAACTGAAAATCCCAAGCTTGGACCTTGTTCTGTACTGCAGATGAACAGTCATCAGGGAACGATGGGAAACCTCAATAGAAAGAATGGACATAAACCTAAAGTAAACACACAGAAAATTTAAGCACAGGAGTTTCTCAAACCATTTGCACTGCACCTTCTTCCCCTCAGAAAAGTTGCTCAAGCCACAGGTAGAGACATCCTCATGTGATCTAATCTGGGAAGTTATTCAGCACAGGCATTTTCATGTATTCCTCTCAAGGTCTAAATAGACCCATAGTTTTCCAAACACAAAATTGGTGGTGACAGTGCCAGCATCTGTGTTTTATGTAGGTATCATATACTGATCGGTACCCAGCCAAGAAATGTCTGACAGAGCTGGAGTTGGGCACCCAAGCTGGAATCATCCAAGCTAATATTGTACATCTGCAAGGTACATGTGTGCAAGAGAGAAGCTCGCTTTCACCCAAGGAAGGAAACAAAGCGTTCCAGGGTGGAGTTCATCTGATCAGAACGGCATGCCTAGCTGGAGTGAGATGGATTTTCCCTAGCCCTGGCAGCTAGCTCAGGCGGGACTCCCTACACAGTGGATTTCTACAGTAAGTTGGAGGAATACCACACTTGAAGTCTGCTGAAGCCTTAAGTTTGGTACCCAATTCCTTTCACATACATGATCTGCAGTCTATCCACTCGATTACTTTTTAGCTTATTAAATGAGGAAAACAGCGAGGCTTTCTCAGTTCCCTGGGGAGAGTATACACACTAATCATGTGCCAGCTTCATGTTGTTTGGCAAGATCTGGGTGTGCATCCCTTCCCTGCAAGCCAAGCAGGATTTTCTGTGGAAGGAAACATGTTTTTCCACAGGCAGGAAGGGACTAGCGCGTTTCTATGGCTTCAGTCAATCCGGGTGAAAAAACGATGCAAGTGGTGGGGGTACACTGGGGATTGTACCTGGACTACAGCTTAGATCCAGCTGGCATGTCAAAAGTATTATTAGGAAAACCTGGGTTTATTTTTTCTGATCATAATAAAGTTGTGATGATTTTATAGCCAAACATATACTACCTGTCGCAGACCTCTTGTGTTGGGTGTGAACTGGCAGGATTAATTGTAGGTTTCATTTTTAAAAGCCCCAAAGCTTAATTACTGTTTAAATCAGTATAAAAATACTATAAATTCCACTTTCCAGTCAAAGGTTACATACAGACAGAAGGCAGTTTGGGGGGGTTAATTTAGTATCTAGGTCAGCATAAAGCTTTAGAATTTTAAAAGATCAAGTTGAAGAAATGTCTGGATAATGGTATTCTTGTTTTGCCTTTTACTACATCATTACTATTATTAATAATAATAATAATAATAAAAATAAAAAAATGTTTGCATGAGTCTTGGCATATTGGAGTATTCCAGAGAACTGGAAATAAGTAAATGCTCTGTAAATATTTTAAAAGGGTAAGCGGGACAATCTGGTAATTATATGCCTGACAGTTTGACATTGACACAGGGCAAAATAATAGAATGGCTGATACAGGGCTTTACTACTCAAAATCTAACGTAGGGTAACTTAATTAAAGTCAGTCAACATGGGTTTATAAAAACAACTCTTGTCAAACTATCTCTCGATGAGATTACACATTCCCATTGATAAAGGTAAATGATGCAATGTACTTAAACACTGAGTGGTATTTGACTGTTATCACAGAACATTCTATGAAAAGGGTACATTATAAAACCAACACATGACACATTATGAAGATTAAAACCTTGCTAGCCATTAAGTCTCCAGATACACTCATGAATGGGGAATTATCAAGTGGATGTGTTTCTAGAGAATTTTTTTCTGGTTCAGACCGCATTGCCCTCCAATATTTTTATCAACAGTCTTGAAAACACACAATTCCTAGACACCTTCCTGTGGTAAAATGTGAGTGAGAAGAGAATGAAAAGAACTTGTTAATATGGTCTTTAATATCAGCGATAAAAATGTATACACCTTACAATAAAAATGCAGGCAATGCATCTAGAGTAAGTGAGTGCTTCCTGGGATGCAGTGACCATGAAAATGGAGCGTTAGCACTGTGGATGTGTAGCTGATCACAATCCCGGCCTGACTCATGCCTATCAAAAAAGAATATAATGAAAACCAAGGGAAACGAGTGGGAAGGTTGCATTACCCCTGTATTTGTCATGTTTACTGCTCTGGGGATATTGTGCATTGTTAGAGTGCCTCTGCTCTAAGAAGCAGGTTTAAGCAACTAGAAAGAGTTCAGAAGAAACTCAGAAAGTTTGAGAAATATGCCTGGGAGTGACTGGATCAGTCAACTAAAGGGACTTAGCTTGTCTGAGGGGAAGGAGAGGAAAAAAAGATAAATTGTCTGAAGTCTGGAACTTTGACAAAAAGCACAGAAATGTGATAATGATTTTATGTTTTATTTTGTAAGTTTTGGGGGGTTTTTTTGAAGTTTTTTCAGTCTAGCAGACAAAATTGTGTATGTATGAACTGGATAAGGGAACACAGACTCCATGTAGAAAATTGCTACCATGTAAGACTAAGAGACATTAACTACTTACTGATACAATCTTTCTAGAGTAATAATAACTTTATCAGTAAAATATGCTTAATTAAGGATATGTGTTTATCTAATGATACCATTTGTTGGGATTAAGAGTTTAATATATCTATAATATTAATACCAGTTAACTGCATGCTATTGCTTGTTGCAGAAGAATTTATGTTGGAGGCCAATGTATGCTGCACCAGATGTCAACATCTATGAAAAACAATAGCATTCATGCCGATGGTCATGTTTTATTCACTAACTGTATGGTCAAATTGAATTCTGGTGAAGTATCCAAGTGTTTTTCCAAAGATCCACCAAACCGCATTACAGGAAAAGTATGTTCACTGAAATTCATGTTACAATTGATAGAGGTTTGGGGGTTATACTGAATGCAAGACTGGGCTTGTAGCAAATGTATTTAATCCTTTCATGAAAGATGCAATAAATTACAAGAAGTTGAAAGGGAGTCTCATAATTCTCCTCCTGTGAAAGTTAGGAATGTTTCAAATTGAAAACATGTAAAAATTCAAAAGCTGTTTGCTCTGACCAGTAGAGCATGTTCTCCATCCCTGACCACTGGCATGGAAAGGAAAAGAAATGAGTTAGTACCAGAAAGGTAGGAGAGCTTTGGAAAAACACCCCACCATAATAAGTGAACAAGATCATTAATATTTTTTCTGTTGTTGCTCTTGCTATTTACTTTATCTCTTTGACACCTGGGGTTACACAGGTAATTACAGAAATGAGCAGTAGATTGGGGAAAGTCCAAAAGACTTGACAAGGTACTGACCCACGCTTTGCTCTGGGAAGCACAGACATATGACTGGCCAGAAGGCAGAGAAATCTTCAGAGCAGCCCAGAAAAAAAAAAATCCCTGTGCCAGCTAGGGAAGAGGTAAGGTTAGGCTAACCAAACACCTTGATTCACATCATCTCCCTGGCACCATCTTTCAGGAGAGCCATCCAGGTTTTAAAGTTGGCTTTCTCTGGTAAACATCCAGGGAGGTGAAGGTACCAGTTCTGGTGCCTGCTTTACGCCAGGAGGGCGTGGATTTGCTCGGTTGTCTTGCTCCTAGGTGGTGCAAACTGTGAGGCTTATTCCCAGTAGGTGAACAGGAGCTATCACCTGCCGTGCAAATGTTGGTGTAAAGAACCCTTGATGTGCAACAGTCAACACAAAACAGATACTGTCAAGATCATCTCCATACAGACAAGTAGGAAGGAAAAGCAAACACATTCTGCTTATACTCATTTACACGTTATGTTGCCATAAGCCTTCCCCAAATATTATGTAGATGGAAAAGTAGACCTCATGCTGCTGTAAATCAGTAGCTGTGCTGTGGTGGCAGGAGAAAACAGTTAAGGGATTCATTTTTCTTCCAAGAAAAATCATACTTTTCAAATGCATCTGAATCAGAGCCAAAGGAATATTCCTTATCTGGCTGCAATGAGCGTTCTTTCAAGCAGGGATATACGACCAACACGCTATGCTCAGGCGAGGTCTGCACTGCCAGGAGGTGGACGGGGGGGATGAATCAATGGGATGTGAGTGCCTAAATGTCTTAGATCAAAAGACCCTGAGGGACTTAGGCACCCACCCTCCCCTGCATTGTAAAAGGGATTTGGGTTCTTGCAGCCTCACAACTTAGGAGTGCCCTGAAATTTCTTTTCATAAACAGCAGTTCATATTTTTATTAAGGAAAACCACAGATGAACTTTGCATCTGGGAATTCTACCACACACATCCTGAGCTGGAAATTACTGGGCAGGAATTAGGGTGTTTAAATTTATGCATTGCTGCAAAATCGCTGCTGCACAACAACATCACTGTCTTAATATATACGGTTACTTTACTTGCATTGGAAAAAAATGAAATAATTAAAAAAAAAATCAGCAAAAAGGCTTGATTTTGTTGCACCAAACAAAACCATAGTATGTGGCCTGTGATGGCACAGATCAACAGACAGAGCTAGCTGGGATTTAAGGCAGGATTTAGAACTCCTTCTCCTTGTTTCAAATTGGCTCCCAAAGCAAAGACGTAGGTAGAACAACTCTTTTGTCTTTAGTGCATTCTCTCATGAATTGACTGCTCATTTTTCATTGTTTCAGGGAACCTGTCTTTTGAACAGTACAGTTTACATCCTAAATAATCAGCGCTAAAAGCTGCGGATATAATTTTATGCAGCATCTTCATGTGACCCTGGACTGTGGAAGGTGAACATCATTATCCTCTCCACTATTCTTCATATACAAACGCTTCTCTCAATTGAATCAGTGTATCCATTTACACTATGTGTTAGTTCCCAGCTTGCCTGCAGTCAGCTTTCAGTTCTCTGTAGCCTGCTTGCCCAGGTGCTGGATTAACCACACCCTGGATGTAGAGACTGAAGCTGCCTCAATATAAAGCCAGTTTAGATCAAATAAGCTTTATTACTTCAAGCACAACTTCTCCCTGGAAGCTGCTCTGCTCCAGAAACTGCTGACCCCAGGCTCAGTACAGAAGTGAATGATTTGGATTTAGCCTGAGCTAAAAAGCCCTATGGGGCATGAGCTGGTCATGTGTGGAGGAACCTCAGTTCTCCCAAAAGACATTAAGGACCGTTGCAGATGCTTTGTGGCTCTGGATACAGCCATCCCTCTGGCATGGCCAGCACTAAGTTGAACATAAATAAGCCCAGCTTTACTCCAGTGACTCTTCCCAAATCATGTGGACATCTGCACTGGATTTCCCACATTGCAGCTATGTCTTTCTTTGGTTTTATGTTTGATGTTTTCTTCAAAATGATATTAACTGGGGTTTCAAGTACCTAGACATCGTAGCCTCCCATTCATAATAGACATTTCATTGTATCAGAAACATTTAACATAGAAACAATTTATTCCCCCAATGAGTGTTCAAAGCTACCCTTTCTCATACTTGAGTCCGCATGTCTAATGGGATCCTAGCTGGGAGGCAGAAAGTATTTTCATATTGATGTCTTACAGCTTCTCCTCCAAAAGATCAACCACTTTGCACAGCCTAATTCAGTACAAAGGAAAAGAGAGAGCAAGAGAGAGGGTCGGAGAGGAACGTGCCCAGGTCTCCGCAGCACCCAGGTAAAACAAGCTTAAAACTCTGACTCCAGGCTCTATTCCAATGCATATTTAATCATTTTATGCAAAATGTGAAAGATGTCACAGGAAGGATTTAGAGGGCTTCCAGCCCAGAAAATTCTGGCAGTTTCCTGGAATGTGGTAAATACGGAGCAGTGAAGGGCTTTGAAGTCAGGTCTCCCATCTCCCAGAGGTGTGCTTCTGTTACAAGGCTCCTGAGGAAAAGCAAAGCTCCTCTTCCTTACCCTGGTCATCCCACAGCCAGGGGAGAGAGGAAAAAGAGGCTAAGTGTCCTCTGAGGCTATGCTTCCCTGCAGCCAGAGAACGAGGTCCATGTTCTCCTGCCTCTCTTGTGAATCCTGGCGGGACTTTGGGGAAAGGCAAAAGGCCTCACAGTCCAGGCAGTGAGGGCGTGTGCTCAGCAAAAATATTTAGGGAGGCTGAAGACTTTACCCGTGGGAGCTGAAGTACTCGATGCAGCATGTGATGTTTGGGATTCGGGTAGCAGTTTAGTCATTTGGAGGAAACAGCTTTCCGTGCACTCGCGGTGGACAGGAAACACCACAAACCATGGTCAAAGCTGCGTCCATCTGTTTTGAGCATATTCAGGTAATTCAGCTGCCGCTCATTTTCTATTTATTCCCAAAAAAAGATCTCTTGAAATTCTTCATGTTGATTCATTTTTAGATGGAGGAAAGCCTCTTTACAGAATGGGAGCCTTCTTATAAACCTTTGTCATTAGTTTTCATGCTTGCATGCATTTTAAAACATATAATTTTAGATTTTGGATCCCATATGCAGCTTTCTGTTGTCACATTTTGTACTCCAGTTTTGACTTGGTAATTTCTAAGCTGGTTTTTCAAAATTTACTTACATTTTGGAAAAATTGTAATTTTAAACATGGGGAAAAGAGATTGAATTTTGCATTGGAAGCTTTTTCCCTGAATTCAACAGCTGGCTATGAGACTGCAAGGGGAGATAATAGGAAGGTATTTTCATTTTTTAGCTTTTTTAAAAAATAAAATACACTTATTAAACTCTGAATTTCAACTGCTTTGGAAATTATATATAATTTAACAAAAAAAAAAAAAGTATGTTTCTTCCCATCATTCACAAACAAAAAGATTGTACTTCTGGTTTTTTTTCTAACAGGAAAAAAAATACAATTCTGTCATGTCCAAAATCTGTTCAGATAGGTTAGGTACAAATGTAATGAACTGAAGACATGCAAAAAGAATTCAAACCTGGTAACTGCATGTGGAGAATTATCTCCAAAAAATGAGTGATAAAACACCTCTTTTGCAGATCTTTAAGGAGAAATGCACACGTTTCTATTAAACAGTTCTGCTAAGTTACTTCTTAGCAGACTCTTCCCATCATAATTTTAACCTGTTCCGTATGGCTGAAGAGGAAAACAACTGGAAACGGGGAAATAGAGAATGACAGAAGTCATGCACCTTTTGTATCCCTGGCAAGCTCTTGCAAATCTGGCTACAGGGAATTTATTAGGAAAAAAGCCCACATTTCTCTTATCAAAAATTAAAAGAGATCCTGCTGAGTAATTTTGAAGTTTACTGTGGTATATTCAGTGCACTTGCTGTTTGTCACCCTAACAATGCATGTTGTATTTGCTTATAACTGGGGACCAGGGCAGACTGGGAGCAAAAACGTTTACTTCCACACTGCAAGATGGTCACCTTGCACCCTTGATCTTGTTGTTACAACTCCAGATTCCCTACAACTCTCAATTTGAGTCTCCATGCACAACTCTGGTACTTCCAGCCAGCCTTAATGGGTAAGGGGACAGGAAGGTATAAATAGAAAAACTCAGGCAAATCCCTTTTTTTGCCAATGCAGCGTTCTAAAATCATGGTCTGGGCTTAAGAAAAATGTCTAAAAGTTCCCATTCTGAGGGCCCCATGTCTTCTTTCTTTGCGGACCAAACATGCAATGTGAATTAATTAATTAGTTCTACATTTGGATCAAGTCTCAATTCGGTTGCTAAAGATCAGCTTCAATACCAATGGAGTATCCCGTGGTACTGGAGACATTTATTTCCACAGGACAAGCAGGTATAGAACAGAACCTATGGCAGGTACGCAGCCTTCTGGAGCAGCACCTGCAGGTTAGTAAGTGTGTACTGCAGTGCCCAAAATGGTGTCAATATCCTATTAAATGTAACTGAATCACACTGAATGTACAAGGGCGAAGAGTCAGACACGTGGAAGATCCGATTCAACCTATCTTGAAATAAACAACATGAAACAAGCAAGGACTTCTCTTTTCTTTCAACTGTTGTCACGTCAACTACCTCTAACTGCAGAAAACTAAGTCAAAAAAATGTATGCTTGAATGTATATATAAAACCCTGCAATTTTTATCCAAATTGATCAGTGAAGTAGAAAAAGGGTGAAGTTTTGTTTAGATAAGACATATAGAACCACATCCTTAGACTTGGACTTCTAAATTGCAAACACATGCATTGATAAAAAGAATGATGAAAAATAAAATATAAAAAGTAAACACTGCTGTCTTGGAACTGCACATTCTTTGGGCAAAATCTACTATACCACACTGTCAGACACAGAGACATCATCAAATACTTTAATTTTTCACCACCAAGAATAACTTCTTATTTTACCCATATTGATTTGAATCTCGAACTTGAAAATATGCTTGTGTTTTTCATGGGCTTACTTAACACCACTGAGGATAACTCATCTCTAGCATCAAACGAAGATGCAACACTGCCAAAGCCCCAGTGGGAAGCACCCCCCCAAATCTGAGCAATTTGTATCCCAACATTGTATGCAGCCAACCAATAGCTCCGAGAAATGGAAAGAGGCAGGCAGGGGCCAAAGTTCTTAAAACTGTTGTTGAACCTAAGCAAATGACCTTATAACAACAGTGTACACAATATACATAGTTCTGGAATAATATTTTCCTCACTTGTTCATGTGTGTTACAGCTCTATGCAAAAGTTACAGCAAAGGTTAGAAACTAATGATCACTCCTCAGCGTGTTCACTGCACTATTCACAGCATAGCTGCTTAGGTAAGAACATGAATAGCAGCAGAATGACTCCGAAATTAAAGCATCATAACCTGAATCCTTCAACAATCAATAAAAATCAATAAAAATCAAAGAATCTCAATTTTCCTGTTACCTGTGTCACAAAACTTCTCTTCCCACTTTCCACTTGGGCTTTTAAGGTGGGCAGTGGTGACCGCCAGCTCTGCTCGCTCTCTGCAGCATGAGTCCCATCCTGCTGGATGGATCAACAGCAAAATGAGCTCCTCTGCTTAGATGCATTACCCCTTCTGCAAGGAAGTAGGAAGCAAAGAATTCTGCTGCCACACAGCCTGCAATGGAGGTACAGGCCAACTGCTACGGAAAAGAAAAAAAATATCAAATTTTATCATGGGCATTGCTGAACCTACTCAGCCACCATTTCTTCTGCCAGGTATCCTTGTAACCCAAGTTAACCATTCTGCATTTCACCTATTTAGCCAAATTCTAGCGTGCAAGCATAAAAATATAAAACCTTATGTATTGCCAAATATAGCAAAAGTCCAATCTACAGTTTTAATTAGCTACAGGAATATATCATTTCCATCTAAGCTCTTTAGACAACATCAGGTGCATCTTGGCAAGCTGGAATTTATACGTTTAAATCCTCTTCCCATTTCCTTACAAACAGTTCAGTTACGCTCCATGCTTTCACTGCTTCATATAATCACAGCAGTCTTTCATAAACAGCTTGCTAACCTGAATTCTAAGGCTAGAGATGTACAAATATCAAGAAATTAGGCATTCTGTGCTGTATTCTGACTATATATACATACCTATATGCATGCACCATAAAAATTGTTGAAAGAGAGAACCATTCTGAGGCTGTGGAAGTTGCCCTCAAGCTGTTCTACCTAAGACCAAAAAGTGGGGACTCTATGTACCCATTTCAACATGTGGAGTAAACAAAATGAATGGTGACATACAGTTCCTGTCACCTCTATGTCAAAGAGAACGTGTATAGCAAAGTATTTTTGCCAACCCAACATTTCCACTTCTAGGAAAACTCTGATCCAACCGTAAAAAGTCACCTGAAGGGATGTGATGGATGGACAATGACTTGAACTACTTAAAACACTTTTGAAACATTTACTTGTAAGTAATAGTGGAAAAAAACCAGTTTCATTCTACTTATTTTCAGACAGCCACCACAGGAGTGCAGTCCCCTTGGGATCTTTATCCAGACAGGAGCCTTGAGCCAGCTCACCCAAGATCTGCGTCACCCCTCCGGGAATTTCTCTTTTCTGTATTGAAGAAACCTCCGGCCACAAGAGACTGCACCGGCTGCTGGGTCTAAGCAGTGAAATCTGGCTGCAATGAATTTGGCCTTAGGAAACTTAAGGAGTCATTTCGCCTCAGACATACATCCAGACTTTGGATTGAGTCAATTAAGCATTTGATGTTCAGCACTTCCAAATGAAGGACTGAGCAGTGCGGCTTGCCAGTAGCAGCCCTATAAATTTCAAGATAATAAGGTATGTTGTGAATAGTAGAAAGCTCAATTATATTAAAAGCCTTCAGCTTAAGCAAGGCTATTTCCTTGGTTCCTTTCTCTGTTTAATTTTCAGGCTATGGCAGTAACTACTTCACTGTGTGCTGGTTGATTTCCTGAGCGTTAAAGCATACAGTCAGTCAGACACAGCCATTGCAAAGATGAAAACAGTGAGGCAGAGCAGCCCTATGCAAAGTTGTCCTGGAAACGTAAGTGAAATAGGGTTTAATCACCATCATGAGATAAGTATAAGGATTTATTAATTTAGCTAGGATTTATTAACTTAAGCACTGGTCTCCAAACTTTGACATCTAGTAAGTACTCTAGAACTGTATACAGGGTTTGTAATAATTTTCCTGTTTGCAAACAATGGGAATGTCAAGCTATCAAAGTGCATTATTGCATTCTTTTTAGCTAATCAGTTTTACTGCAATTATATGCAGTTCCAACAGGATGGAAAAAAAAAGGGGAAAAAATATCCCTTAAAAGATAGAAAAGACAGCTTAGAAAATTGACCTTTTTTTCCAAGTTTTAGCTCCATGCAAACTTGGACTTGCCACTTTGGAACTCACCAAATTTTAGAAGATATTTATGTGTCAAATCACCCAAAGAGATTTTATAAGCACTTTGTGTATAAGTTCTATTAATTTCTTATAAAAAATAATATTTTTGATTATTCTATTGAATGCCTTCAAAATCCTTACCTTATTCCTTTAAAGAATCAATGCTTAAAGTAAAAGCATCTCCCTAGCACCCTATATATTTCTCATACAACCCTACAGCTTCTTGCTCCCCTGAAATGGGGGAACTGAAATGGGTTAAAGCACCATATCAATACCACGCAGGCCCTTCCAGTGTGCTCAGTAACCAAGTCTTCTATTCCTTTATGTTTTCTAGTAACTGAACCTCACCCTTCATTTTGCTTATAGGCATACCACTCCCAGGTCACTGAGTTTTAATCCTCCACAAAACAGAAAAGGTGATGGCTGTAGCAGGGTACCATACAGGTGCATTTGTAAATGCAAATTACTTTGAGTACCTGAGGTGCAAGAATTCATTCCAGTGCAATGTTTCAAAAGCTTTCTGCCAATTATTTACTTTCTTCTCTCTACTTCTTATGCAGTCACCTACAGCAGCCAGCTGGATAGGCAATGACAAGCTGTCAGGTGCCAGCACAAACGCTGCTAAAGCTTCAGGTTTGTTACAGCACTGCACTGTAGTGCTGCATAACTGAAATAGCCGTCGCATGGTAAAGCAGACAATAAAGCACTTTTCCCATCAGAAAAGAGCCTTAGTTTGACAAATCACCACATAAAGCATTTCTATTCAGAGTTAACTTCAACTATAAAAATCCACTTTTCCTATCCACAGACAGAAATCCTGGCTCTCCAGGGGTCCCTCCCAACCGTGACCATTCTGTGATTCTGTGAAACTCAGGCTGCAGTAATTTGCCTTTCTTCTTGAAGATATTTTGCAGCATGCAGTGCTCTGTTCATTATATCTGTTAATATTAGTAGACTAGTTGTTAGTGAAACATGGTACCATCACAGTGATGGAGGCTGTCTTGGAACGATCATTGTCCAGGTCCAAGCAGTCAAATACTTTGCTGGTAAACTGAGAGGAAAAGAAAAACTAACTAATAAAGAGGAAATTAGCACTTCAAGATTTAGAATAATGGACAGAAGATTTCAGAAAAGAAATAAAACCACCTTTTTTACACATTTTAACTGGGGAAAACATTTCAATTTTGTTGCTGGCAATTTTGTTTTCACATTTGGTTTTGAATAGATGAAAATAAGGCTGTACCTCAGAACAAAGAGATTGGGTAGAGCTGAGAAAACAGCATAATGTGTAAGCTTCTCTTTGATGTTGAGCAGTTCACTCAACAAGCAGTTCAGTTTGCCCAGAATCCAACTTTAACAGCAGCTTGATCAAATTCACATGTAACAAACCTGTCCCCTGGGTATATTACTGACTGCTGAGGGATTGATCAGGGAAGCAAACTTCTTACCTATGTTGTCACCAGCATGCTCCTGTGTTTCTATTCTACTGTTTCTCAACACCAGTGTATGCAACTGCCCCTAGAACATCGGAGAGAAGTGAACTCAGAACAATGATCCTCACATTTTTTTATCAGGTTTCTGCTTTTGAAAACAGACTGGAACTTTGCCAATCAGATGCAAAGCAAGCTTAGAGAAACCAAATAATACCTACAGCTCTAGTAGCATGATCTAAATATGTTCCAGGGTTCACAATCTACAGCTGTTGGCAAATAGTGAATGTCACACATAAATACTCTTTATAAGGGATGTATCTTTATTTAAAACTTGATTCTTATATAAATAAAGTACTTCAGGAAAATAATGTCAAATTGTTAACAGTGATATGAAGCAGTCTCCATGTGTCATTTATTCCTGCTTCCATGCAAAAAATGTTGAAAGAGCTAAAATATTCTTGGCTTCTAAAGAAGAAACCATATTGGATCTTTCAGCTATTTCCTTTGGGAGAACATTAAAGTCAACCCTGAAACATCAACAGGACATCTAAGGAAAAGGAATGGTAAGAGAGAAATCACAAAAAGAAATTATGATAGTTGCAGGGGTCTTGAAAGTTAGATAAACATTTCATGATTTAGCTGGCTTAAAGACATTAGCCTTACTGTTGCCTGCAGCAGTATTATACTGCAGTCATCCTTTGTACAAATGATATCAGGCTATCTATTTTACTCTCTCCCAATTAAAAAGTTCATGTTTCTTTTCCACCAAGACTTGCTGATAATAAGAAAAAGGAAATATCGGAAACAGCTTTTGAAGGTAACTTCAAAGTTTTCTTTTTGGCTGATAATATAAGATTTTTCTCCCACCAGTTCACCCATCCCCACCCTCCTTGTCAACTCTTCAACCTATTTTTGCACTATTCCTCTACTTGTTGGTCATTAGATTTTGTCCTTTCCCGTGCTAGAACACCTCTTGTCTAGTAGCTTGGGAATCTTCTTCTAGATTATCCCTTTTTTCAGAACTATCTGCTTTCCTGTTGATTAGTTCTAACCACGGTCACAGTCCTACTTATGCAATAGCTTATGATAGAAAACAGAAACACCTTATTTCCCTGAACTGGAGATTATTTAGGGAAGATACAGTCCTAAATAAAGAGAAAATGGTGTATTTTTCATTGCATCTTTCAACTGTGAAAGAATGTCAAGCTTTTTTCATGCTTGGCTCAGCATTATGAAAGGCACTACTATAAAAAAAAAAAAGCAGATATGCTTTAAAAAGGTTGCTTTTTTTTTTTTTTTTTTTTTTTTCCAGCCAGACCTTAAATTGCTGTGGCTGCAGATAAAGGCAAATTTGAAAACATTTGATTTTTTTGTTCAACAGGAGAAGCATTACTTGCTTTGCTCATGGGAAAGGAAAGGTTGTGCAGAAGTGGGTAGAGTTCAGTGAGAAACCTGGATGAGACGGGAAGCAGGCTTCCTGGAAGAGGGAGAGGCAGGTCACACCAGCCTTGGGAGGGGCAAACATCAGCAACAGCCAGCACATGAAGCTCCCTGAACCCAGTTATAGCATTCTGGGACACTTACATAGTCAAAGTAGGCAGACAAGCCATAGCTGCTCTCCAGAAGTCCAAGCTTCTTCGCTAGGCCCCAAGATGCAGGACAGACTTTAGGTCAGAGTACCTCTGGGGTAAATGCAGCCGGTTAGAAAGATCCCAGATCACTCCTGTTTCATATTCTCTCTAGAGAAACAGATCCTTATTTTCCAGAATCTTTAAAAAGACAAATCCTCTAATGCCTGGGGCAAGAGCCACAACGATCCAGGAGCATCAGTCTGTGCTGGCTCCAAACTGTTACCTCAGATATCTTTTGATTTTTTTTTGTGGAGTAGTGGAAATCTAATAACTTTCAGACATCCAAACCAACCACCTGCCCCGGACCATCATCAGCAATGCATTCTGTGCCAGCTGGCCAACCATAGCCTGAGCACCTCCGTTTATCTGTACTTTTTCTTGAGCAACATTTGTCATGTAATACGAGGAAAACGGATCAGTTTTTAAGGCTAGATCCAACCTCATCAAAGTAAACACAAGACTTTCCAATGACCTCAGTGGAATTTGGATATGGCCCTTCATCTGTTCTTCTGTCTTTGAAATATAGACGATGATTTTGAAAAGTCCTTTGTGGCTTTGTGTATCTTTTCTGCATCTAAGTCTAGTAATTTATAAGGTGTTTACACAGAGGTGGGTGCTTGCAGCTTTTCTTTCCATCTTTTTGTTGTTGTTTTACTAATATATCACATCCTTTAAACAGGGGCTTAACATACTTGATTTGTTTCCCATTACTGACCTGAACTTTTAAAAACCAGATGTCAGTCTTGAGCCACACCTCTGTGGAATCTACACCTTGTCTCAACCAGTACAGCACTGCTCCTGCTGCTGGAGAAAAGAGCTGAGTGACCAGGTCCATACCTGCTGCAGACAAACTCACTTTAAGAAAAATAATAATTAAAAGAAACACCTATCTTTTGTGCTTTTACTGAAATTGTACTGGAAAACTCCTGAAGTATCTGAGGCTAGCATCCATGGCAACATAATATTTGCAGTCTCAAATCATAAGAAAGCTGTAAATGACTATGTGAGTTCAAAACAAATGTTTCATTCCTTCGGGAAGGGAAGTCAAGCTTGAAGAGATAGGAAACCAATAAAGGTGCATGACTATGATATTTCTGAGACTATTCTGAACAAGGTAATATCGCCCACCCTTTTCTCCTATTTCCCCTTCCCCAAACCACTCTGGATATAATATTTCAAATACATTTATTTCCCTTTTAAATGTGTGTGAATGAAACAGGAATAATATTGGAACATTTGTTCATTCTTCTTACAGCTGTTCCATGACGTTCCCCATTTCAGGTTTGTGTTCTCCCCCTCTCTGCCCAGGTACACCTGCCTGAGCCCTCTTGGTGCACCTTTCCCACCTCACGGGCATTCTGAGCTGAAGCAGTCTCTGGTCACTGTTCCAGTACCAAAGGTGTATGAACAAGTCACAGACCTCATAGAACACGTCTTCAGATTGCCTGGGGGAGAAGAAACCTGCAAACACCTCTTCATCACGTTACTATTTCGCAGCCCTTTGTCACCTACCTTTCTGCAGTCCACCAGTCCCTCCTTTGGTTAGCAGCTTTTCAGGCACCCTTGGCCTTACATGAAGGGAAGGACACAGCAACAGTCTCCTTTCTGCATCAAGGAACAACATGAGATTTGTTCCACAAAGCATGATGTCCAACACTTCTGCTGAGTAGTGGCCTGGGTTTTTTTCTTTAGAAGCAGGGCTGCCTTTTGTGCAGGTAGTTCTCCTCTTTGTTCTTATTTCACTCATCTAGTTTGGGGGAACATGAAGAAACACTTTTCTCAACTGTACTAAATAGTACAGGTGTTGCAATTTCTTTCTATGCAGCGATGTCCTTTGGTTTTATTTGGGTCCACAAGTATGCTGAAGAACAGATATGTCCCCAAGTAAATTCACCAACCAGTGCTCCCTGATATGGAGCCTTAAAGGCTTACTGAGGTGCAGTGCCCATTCATGGATACATCCTTACCCCCCAGTAAATGCAAGGTGGTTGTGCATGCTCTGTCTCATAGCCATGTGCCCAAACCCCAAAACACATAATCTTCGGTATTGCAGCAAAATATTTCTGTCATCTCTTATTTTAAACTTTTTGGGGCAAGAGTTCTCTCTATTTTTGTTGATTATATTGTAATAAGCATAATAGCCTTCTGATCTTATTCATAAGACTTACTCCAAAGCAGTAGTATTACAAAAGTTCCTATTTGTAATAAAATAAACCAAAAATTTTATTCTAATAGATTGGAAAAAGACTAAGACATGCTTCAAAACAGCAGTTCACCATATATTAAATCAATGGATTGTCAACTAAAATTTATTCCAGTGCTTCATCATATTCTCTTATCTGTTCTCTTAATTGAAAATATTATTTTAAAATCTCCTAAACACTATTCTTATCATGACCTCCAGCCCACAGAACAGTGAATCCTGGGCCGCAGTTCAAAAAGTGCTACCCATCAGTGTTTGAACCTTGTCAGGAACTGGCTCTGCAGAATTTTTAAGAGGATTTCACTCTTCTTCTACATTTCTCAAGAAATCTGCTTCTTGCAGCTCATCAGTTTGTCAATGAAAGGGAAAATACTACTTCCCCACTGTTAACAAAAGATATGGTTTTGTGGTTCTAAACGAATGAAACTTTCTTATCTGTTCTGTCAAGACATTCTTCATGGAAGAATTTGGAGATATAATTGGTGAAGAAAATAAAAAATAAAAGCCTTTGGTTTTCCTAAAGATTGATACAAAGATACTACAATTTTCATGTCAAAATCCCTTTTGTGTGCAAAATTAGGGACTGTGTTAAATCAAAGATATATTCACTGTTTGCCAAAAGCAATAAAAGTCCAGTATTGTTTAAAACACAGAAATAAAGCAGAAGCCTTGAAGTGGAATAATTGAACTTTTGGCTAGTAGGCTCAGCACTGAGGCACTTCTAAGCTTTGTAGGAGCTAGTAGTACTTAGCATCTTGAGTTATTAATCACTTATCCCCCAAAAGAATTATCAAGTAGTTTTGTGTTAAAGGATCAAATTCAGACTTTGAGCATATGGAAATAACTCCAAGGTTTTTTATATATTACTCAAAAAAATAACCAAAGTGATCTCAGCCAGTTCTGAAAATGGGACTCGGGTACCTGTGTTTCACAGACATTTAATGTTATTTAGGGCCTAAATGCCTGAAGATCTTTTAGAAGTTGTGTACGTGTGTGTTAACTTGTTTTATTCTTTATCTTGGGCTCCAATTCTTTCTGAGACTGTGGCTATAGGAATTTACGACACTTGTTACATAAATTCATCTAAATGCAAAATAAACTCATTTTCTCTAAACAAACATCAGATTTACTCAGTCAGATTGTTCACTGTCAGCCTCAAGAAAGGCTTCTCTAACCTCGTTTGATTATTTTCCCCCCAGCTGTACCACTTGCTTTAATAGAAGGTGTTACATTTTCCTGCACAGTTGGTTAATGGACTGGGCAGAGCAATTGTGAAGAGCAGAGATGACCAGAAGTTCACATGCATAGTTTCTAAGAAAAGTAATGCCGAAGTTCTTCATCCATGCAAAAAGGACATCAATAGTGGCACATTCTGTAAGCTGGTTTGTGTATCTCTGACAAGGGAAGACAGTGCTTAGAAGAGGATACTATTATGAATGCAGAACTAATAGCAGATCCATGTGACAGACAAAGAGGAGAAATTGCCGTACAGAAATACAAAGAATCGAAATATAAAAAAGATTCTACTAACTGAATTCAGCTGGAGTTCTTTATAGTAGACATTATACAGTACATACCCTAACAGACATATTTCTTGGCTAAATTGCACCTATAACTGGAAAATATTAATTCATTCTGCTGATTGACCTTTGCAACTTGAGTTTAGCAAAGCTTCATACAAAATTATTGCCAACAAATCAACACAAGACCAAATTACATTTCTTGATTCTATCAATGCTGTTGTTACGATCTTAACATGCAACTGTTAGAGGTTTAGGGGTTTTTACAGATATATACAATATTTTATGTTATGTAGGAAAAGAAATTCTGGGCTAGAAGTCCAGGTCTTGGGTGTGTCTGGTACTTAGTTTGTCTACTTTGAAGGCCTTCACAAGGCTGTGCCCGACTGATGGGTTGCCGCCCATAATGAACTGAACATGAGGCAGATCTTCCTCCCAGCACACATTTTCCTCTTTCATCATGTACTTGCTCTGGGACAGTTATTTGGCATGAGTAAGCCAGTTGAAATGAAAGAATAACTGGTAAAATTTTGAAGCCTCAGCTTAATGCTTTTTGGGAACAATAACATTTGAAGATGACAAAACCAGTTAGAACTAGTTGGAACATCAAGTATTTTAGAAGAACTGCAATTTGAGCCTCAGTGTCAGTCATATGGATGTTGGTTTGTATCAGCCTTTTTATATTGGTCGGGTAAATCCAGAGAAAACTAGTAAAAGCGGTGTGGCTGGAAGGTTTGGGAGAAGGTTCTTAATTAAGCAAATTTAATTAAAACAATGCAATCTGCAGTGTTACATTTAAACAATGTTATATTTGCACAAAAAAGACAAGCATCACACACTGTCCAAGAAAATCTCTCTGATGCTAATCAGAGAAAAATAGAATTTAAAAGATGTAACTTCATATTTATCAAAATATTTGCATGCAGCCAAAATAGAGAGTAGCTAAAACTAAAGAAAAACTGAAGTTTTCAAGGAAGCAAGGGCTTAAACCACCTGTCTATCTGTTTAACTCTATAAAGATCACAGTTATTTTTTGTATACGTCATAACTTCCCCATCTTTTTTGGAGATCCCAAATCTTTGTGTTGCTTTTATTTGGCTTCTGTTGTTGAGTGCGGAGACTTGAGGGCAGGATCAGGCACAGCACTTACAGGCACACCACAGTTATTTATTAGCTAGTGCATACAGGTGTGGGCTTGGAAAAGTATGTTGTGAGGAAAAGCTATGGCTTGCCCTGGAATAGATTAAGATCTATGGCAAGATATAAGGTAAGATACATTCACACACAGCAGCATAGTCACACCTGATGAGTGCTTGCTGGCCATATCGCCATCAGCGAAGGGCAGTGTTAAGTTCTGCCATTCTTTTGAAATAACCTGACCCTCAGTATTGCTGATTTACCATCATCTCAATCTACCTTTTATTTCCCCAAATTTTACGCCTTTGCCTGCCGGTGGTTTTCTTCTGAATAATTAATTTTTAACTTCTTATTAACACATCAATCTCACTTCTTTGTTTCTGCCTTCTTACTATGCACAACTTAATGTCCTATGTGTTCTCTTACAGATTAATGGCAACAGCTGCTGCTCAGTGCTAGCTGCACCTAGATCACAAACTCAACCTCCTGCAACTAGAGCCGGGTCACGTCGTTGGCTGTGCAAGTCTAATGGCACATGAAAGTGGAAAACTTCGCTCTGCAGTTGATCCAGACGTTACATTCCCTCTACCATGTGTGTTTGTTACCGGTCAACTTGATTTCTGCAATTCACATTTAGACATGAAATCACATTCCAGCTGCGTGCCCCACGGTCTGTGGTGATGCCTTACTGATCTTGAGCAGAGGTTCTGTCCCAGGTTTCAGGCTTCAGTGTGACTATAGTGTATCACACCAATCCGTGCCTGCTGGCACCCCTAAGGGGCTCCTCAGCAGTTAAGGATTCCTGTGCTCAGCTATCTTGGTTTGCAGATGTGTCGCACAGCTGTTTAGAGCAATAACTCAGTATCTGTCAACTATTAGGACACTGGGGTTTTTTAGCCACCAAACTCCAGAAGCAGAGGCAAGAGTCTAGATGTTAGCCACCAAACTCCAGAAGCAGAGGCAAGAGTCTAGATGTACTTCAATGTGAAAATCTGTGTCACAGGGTAAAGTCTTTCTTACAAAAAGTACATTCATATAGTAAACCAAAAGTTTTTCCAAGGAGGACTGTGAATCTTTATCAACAGACACTAATCTGCTGCTGAGTTCACTATTTTTAAGTTCTAAGTCTCCTATTAAGTGCAAAGTCTGAAAGACCTGAAGCTGGATTTCATCTTAGACATTAACCCCTTTGTGTCAGTGAGGGTTTGTATGTGTTACAAAGTTTTGACATGGCAGATAAAGAAGGAGTCTCTATGGAATGTATACAGACAATTTTTATTTTTTTTCTGTTCTCTCTCCTGATTGTTCCATTAGCCCTGGAATGCCTCAAAACTGAGCAGGAAAGATCCACCAACTGTCAACAACTATTTAAAGACTCCTTCTGCATGGATCATTTGTAGAGCCATTAGAGCAGGTCTGTCACTTCACTCCACATTGAGAGGAAAGCCTAACATGACTCCTACCAGCTCAGGGTTTGCTCCCTGAAGTGTTCGCTTTGGATTGCTTAAAAAGGCACGTGCATACAAGGTAACTGGAGCTGACAGAAAAAAAAACCTAAATGTAGAATCTCGGGGGGGGGATGAATAAACATCTCAGACTTTTTCTTCAGTATCTAAGAAGATGTACTGTAAGACCCTCACCTAAAACTTAGGCCCTGAAAGGCAATTTCTTCCTTCTCATCCACATTCTAATTTTCCATATTAATATTTTAACAATCCTAGTATGAAGCATCTTCCTTCCCAGAAGTGACTGAAAATTTGCCGCTTTTTTTTTTTCTTTTTGGTTGCCTTGTTTTCTTTAAACACCCAACAGGTCACCTAAGGAATTCTAGTTATCCCTTGACAAAATACCAGAAAATTTTCTTCAGAGTACACTTGTTCTTTGGTGTTCTTTGTAAATTGCTATTTACAGTTGTATGAGTTTATCTAGATGGTTACAATCAGAAAATTATAAAACATTGTTATTAAATGTACCCACAAGTGCAGCAATAAAAGGCAGATGTGGAGTTTGTCCAGAATTCTTCCTTTCTTACAGATTTCCCTGTAAGGAACTCTACACTTATTAAACATTCATTGTTACTGTAAAAGCCTTTTGTTAAAGTCCAAAAAATTTGCTTTTTGTTGTTGCTTTTTCTGTTATTTTTCTCCTTGACACTCCAATATTAGTGCCATCTGCCTTCTCTCTATTTAACACACACGCAAATCAAATTAACTTGTTCTTTTATGCTTATCTTTGCAACAGGCATATTTTATCACCATCTAGCTATGGAAGTTCATTGGTTTGTTTCCTTTAAAAGAGATCTGTATAAAGAGTCTTTCTGTGGTTTTGTATGTTGTACAAGTCCAGTCCCCATTGGAAGATCATTCAAAATGTCTTACTACGTTGGAAAAGCTTTGACCCCAGTGTAAAACGTAGTTCCACCAACCAAGACCTAAAATTATGTTAATTATTATTCACAAGTTTAACAGCTGCTTCCATAGACTCATACTTTTTTCTTATGCAGTTTAGAGTGCTTTCTCAGGAAGATCCGGAAGGTTTGTTTAAATGAACATTCTGTGAGTTGTAGTAAATTAAAAGCATTAGCATGACGAATGCCTCCTTCCCCCTCTGCATGCTGTCTTGTTTCATAGGAACAAAATTTCCTTCTCTACAAACATAGTAGAGACACATCAGGTTTTGATATGATACAGTTTTGTATCTGAGCACAGGGAAAAAGGGGGTTTTGGAGATGTCTTGACACCTCTACAATCTTGTTTTCAATTTAAACCTGCAGGCATAGTTTGCCACCTTGTGGCAAATGTGCTTTTCAAAACCATGAATGAGTAGGCCTGTGGTCACAAATCATGTCTTATTACAATCACTTTCCAAAATCTAAGTCCATAGTTCAAAACAATTATCTTTAAAACATGGACCCTCTTTTAAAGGAATGAATTTTTTTAAAAAAAGATTTTTTTACAAAAAGTGATCACTCCACTTAACAAATTGAAATATAGTGCTGATATCTGCAGCCTAGAAAAAAACATTTAAGCATTGTTCACACCAGCCTTGGAAGTCATATCATTTATATAGGCTGTTGACTGCTAAGTAACTAAAGGCGATTTTTTTTATGTATATAGATGCAGTCTGATTAATAGAAAAGCTTTGTTTTGAATAACAGTGATTATAGTTAAACTACCAGCAAAGACCAAGGTATCACAAGTAGCTCATGTTTCAGTTTGGTGGCAAAACCACAAATGAAAACTGGAAAGTTGAATTGAGTCAACCAGAAATAAAAATACTCCAGAATTATTTTCTGGTTTTTTCCAGTGATTTTATATAGAAAAAGCAGCTTGAGTAGACTTCCATGCATTCAACTAGGATGCTAGAAACAAAGATCCAAACAACTTTCTACTTACTTCGGAGCTACAGCTACAGCCATCCTGAGGATCTAACTGTTAGGCAATAAAATCTGCTTCCTCTTTCCAGGCCATTCACTAGTCAAATAGTTTCTAAGAAAGCCGAAAAACAAGTGTTTTAGACATAAATCTGAAATGTAAGAGACACAAAATTTATTGTCAGTTGTGGACTGTGGGGAAAGAGGCCCTGGACCTTGCCTTACCATATCCCAGATAAGTCCTTTAGAAAGTGAGCACGTGTATCTGAGAACTACTGTCATCCCTACATTAGCTTGATGAATTACTCCACAGACCCTCTCCTTTCCTCCAGATTTTTTGTTTTCCTATTACTATTGCCTGAATCTGGGAAGTCATTTGAAGAGCTTTAAGTCACCTGAAATGCTTTGTTTTCCTTTTTTTCTTTTTTTAGTTAAGAGGCTAAAGTACCTTGTGGCAGTGCCAGAATTTACTCAGATTTAACAATTGCACTTCAGGCTGTCTTGTCTTTAATTTTTCCAAATGGAGATTCAGTTTGACCTAGAAGTCTCAATTGGCCCACAGATCCCATCCTGTGAATCTTTGTATGTATTTCACTGCTTTGGTACAGGCTCTGAGGCATAAGTTAGATGTGGAAGAGACACTCATGTGGCTTAGGCTGATAAGCAATTGTCAGCAGGTCCTTACTGTCCTAAACAAGTTAATCTCCCTAACACCAACTACACAAGAGAGTAACCAACCTTTTTTCATATACAGATATTCTAAAAAAAGAAGAGGAGAGCAGTACTTCATCAGAAAGGGTTTTCCTCAGCTGCAAAAGTTGCGTTTTCCATCAGGTTTTTAATATTAACCCATAAAGGACAGTTGGAATACTGTCCAAAAAGTAAAGAGCAATTCATGTAATTAATTCAAATGGCAGAGAGTTCCATGACAAATTGTTGTTTCTGTAGCATATAATGTGCTAGATCATTTGGGGATGTCATAAAACATAGTTCTCTGGATGACTTTTTCTCCAGGTACTTAGGATAACTTCCATTTCTGTTTTGAATGAGAGGTTAAATCAGACCAGACAGCTGTTTCTCAAAGGCATAGGTCTCAACAATCTTTCTCTTCTTAAAAGCAGAAGATCCTTCCCACCTCCTCCCCCTTACTGTCTGAATACATATACTGTTTTGATTGCTTATGTTTTGCTTGTACTTTGAAGCTATATTGACATATTATCCTGTTTCATATCACTTTATGGACTGATACAGTCATGCCAAGACTGAGTCTCCTCTCCCACAAGTGTATTTTTTCCTTTACAATGCAGATACAAGCCCCCTCTCTGCTCCCTCCAAGAAGCAATTAATGCAATTACAAAATGAGGGGAAACTAGATGGCTTTGACTTGCCTAATCCCTCAGTATCTATAGTTTCCTAGGTAAGGCTACAGGAGCCTTAAGATGGTTTTCACTTGCCACAGCTGTTTTGAAAATCAGGAATAAGTAACGCACGTTAAGCCAGCCTTGGCCGTTTTCTAGGTTCAAGATATAAGAAATCCTCTACTATTTAGCAGTAATGAGACTGAAAATCTGCCCAAGGTGTATTGGTTCCTTTCCTCCCTTCGTTTACCAGGAATCTTTTTGGTCCTTTGTGTTTCTAACGCCTGGCACTCAAGAAGAGGACAGGATACCTCAGCTCTACCATAAAAACACAAGGGTTCAGGTTCAAGAATTTTCTGATGCCTAAATTAAGTAAGTTTAGTCTATCAGCAATTCAGTTATACACTTCTGTGTAAGTATATAACAGTATCAAGATATCCAGAAGCACTTTAAAAATTACTTATTTTTGATTGTCAAGCATATGAAAAAATCAGCATAAAATAAGGATGATAAATATTCTAGCATGTAGATTGTAATGACCCTACAGTAGAAATCCGAACTTTTAAAAATATTGGAAGTGAAACAGCTCTTCAGGAAAATGAAAGTTGTAATTTCTTGTAAATCTGAGGTCTAATATGTTAAAGGTAAAGGGGGAGGGGTGGGAACGGAAACACCACTTAAGGCCATGAATCTTCAGTAAAACTATGGGAGTCACATAAGTTAAAAATGCAGTACGCAACCTAACTTTTTTCTTCCTATCTAACTATTAGCCTTTGAACTAATATGAAAGATAGGCAGCTTTTACAGTGGGCAGATGATCCAGTTACTCAAGGCAACTGCCCAGTTAGGAGGAAAGTGCTCCTAACAGCAGCTGAAGAATGAGCAGCTGCAGATAGCAATCCTGTACACACCAGATGGTATAACCGCTAGGCTTCTCCCTTCGTGCTCCAACACGAAAGTGTAAACTATCTTTGGGGGAATAATAGATCAAGTAGGTAAGTGTTGCATGAATTTGTATCACTGAGCATTATCATTTGGAAATGTCTAAACAGGATCATGTTGATGAATTTAAATTACGTTCCTTAACAATTGATTATTAAATGAAATTAGCTTCAAGTATTCTAGGAGGTATCCAGTGTGCAGACAAAATATACTACTTATCAGCTGTATTTGCCTTAGGGTTTTTTTTAATTCTTTTCATGAAAATATGTTCTTGCCTTTTCAAGGTGCAGTAGAGGCGAGGGATGCTGGTGGGCAGGGGTAGATAGATGCTAAGTCGCTTTGGGATGTAGCAGCTCTATAATTTTATGAGGAGGTTTTGGGGTTTTCTTAATTAAGAGGAAAAAGGGAAACATCATTTTTCTTGGAAACATTGATTGAGACTTTCAACCAAAGGGTTAGGCTCAACACTTCTATTATTTTTGTTAAACAGTCCCTGTCTACATTCCAGAAACTCCAATTTTTCCCTTAAGCTAATAGGAAAAACATTTGAAAACTTCAACTTTGATTTGACCAGGACTTCTTCTTTTTTTTTTTTTTTTTTTTCCCTTGGTAATTTTAACCCAAAACTCTACCCACTTCTAAGTGGAAAATTTAGACTGGGATCTAGATAAATACACGTAGGTGGTCATTTTATCTCTTATAACAAATCAACACAAAACCTCAGGCATGAGCACCTTTAGGGAGTTCAGATCCATGTTTGAATCCAAATGATGTGGCTTAGGCTCTCTTCAACATGTGCAGTAGTTGGAAATCATCTCTTGCTGCTTGGAGGAAACCTTTGAGGGGCATAATATCGTTTCTTCCTATGTCAGGGAATAATGAATGCTAAAAGCCACCCAACCAGCATATTAAGACCTACATGTTTTCTTCTGTACACTGAGTACAATTAAGTTTTTGTGGGTTCCTGCAGTATTTTCTGGGTTTGCTTATTACAGAAAACCATAAATTTTTTTGTAACCCTTGGAGTAAAATCAACAGCCTCGTGTATGTAAAGAAAATGATCTTACCTGACATCCACACGTGGGGTTTTTAACCTGACTATGGCAACAGGAGGCTTTTGCTGTCAGTGTGCCTGTCCGTTATAGCCCTAATCTGGCACCTCCTTTCTCCTCCTCATAAAACCAATATTTTATTAAAGGACTTCAGCAGGGGAGCAGAAGCATCAAAGATAATCAAGCTTCCACCTGTTTCGTGAAAATGGATGACCAGCATCAGCAAAAGAACCTGCGTGTTATGCCTAATGGAGGAAAAAAGGAGATGCTCACATTCATCTCTCTCCCACATAGGAAGAGTTTTTAAGCAGGTCCCAGGTGCAGGAAAAGTTCCAAATGGAACCTGTGCTTCCTTCGGCTCTGAAGTCAGTTAGGCATGCAGCAGAAATATATGGAGCAAAAGACATCCTTATTTCCTGTGCTTGTGGAACTCCTCGTTTAACTAATTAGCCTTCATGACCGTATACAAATAGCTTATACAGAGTGAATGCTTCTGGTACAGTTGGGGTTTTTTATGTGCTGGCAGATGAAACATCAGTTGCGCAAGAGATTTCCCTCTGTGAATTAACCGACAACTGCAGGGTCAGTTACCTCTCATCCTCCCATACGCTGAGGCGGAACAGCAGCTGCCTGCTGTGTTCTTGCTGCCTGCAAGGCGTAAGAGTATGTGATAGGTATATTGTTTTAATTAGCATTCTTGCATGAACTTACACACAATGAATGTTAGATTTAGTGCATGAGGAAGCAGCTTGCAAACTGTCAGAAGGCAGGCAGCTGGGCAAGGTTCTGGGTTTGATCTTTGGTGTACCTTGAATCTACCAGGCAAAGGTCGGAGTTCCTTCTAATGAGCATTGCTAGTGTGTTTCGTGTCTTAAATACGGCTCATTGCTTTGCAGTCTCATTTCCTAAAAGTCTTGGCTGAGTAAAATATCTCGTTATGCCCTGACATGGAAAAATAACCATGACTATTTCTTAAATTTCTGAAACAAGTTCTGTGGGAGACGTACATTCTCAGAAATGCCTGAGCAATACTTTGGCTCTTCAACCCTGTTATGACTCCACAACATCTCAGAGGTTACCCTAGAGGTAAACGCAGAAAGATATCCTTGCTGAAAGATTTTTTTGTGGTACTTTTTTAATTTGCAGTATGGTCTTGTCAATGTGAAGACCAGAAATATGTATGAGACAACCTGAGGGAAGAACTGGAGTTTTTCTCACAATATATTCACAAGACATAGGGACATCTCCAAGGCACGGGTTGTAATTAACTGTCTACAGAGAAATCGTCAGCTGAATAAACTTTGGGATGTCTGTAAAAGAAAGCAAGAAGTACTGCCATGCATCTTGCCTGCAGCGTAGGATAGTGGAGGAAAAGTTTTCCTCAGAAATGCTTCTTCTCTATTCTTCCCATCTTTTCTCTCTCAAGATATGATTTCTTCTATTTTCTCTAATATTTTGTAATTTATCAGAGGTTTTGTTTTCAAATCTAAGTGCTTTTATAGAGGAACCAGCTATAGATGAGGATCCTTTACTGTTTCAGGAATTTCTAACAATTTGCCTTGTTCTTGGAAGAGACAGCCTTCTTCTCCATGCCTCTCTCAAAGTTTTAACTGATTTACCAGGTCTCTCTTTTCCTTGGCACTTACAATTTTGAACTGTAAACATCCCTAGTCTCAGCCTTTTCTGCAAAGGTAAGTCTAGCTGTGAACACAATTTTTAAAAAGCTAGTCTGGAAGAAAAATTAAGAATAGTCAAGGGGGGGTAAAAAAAAGTGGGGGGGCGGGTGAGGGAGTGGAGAAAAATAAAAAGAGAGGACTCTCTGTCCCCTGGTATATCTGTCATGGCCCTCTGTGTTTAATTACAATATTAAAAGTTTCATCCTGGGATATCTAAATCAGTAATCCCCAATGAGCCAGACATTAGTAGCTTTCACCATGACAGCACTTTCCTGAAAGTGATCCTCCATGCTCCTTCAAACACACAGTCCTTTACCCCTATTAGCCAATAAATCTGGCCTTTAAAAATATAGAAGATTTTCTCTTTTAATATTTCCTTCCTCTAGTATAACAAACAAGAGAAACAGTTTTCCATTGTCTGAAGGATGGGAAGTATTTTAAAGAGCATTAACAGGATTTTTCTGAAAGCATACATTGTTATACTGCTACCGGTGCTTTTAGTCTCATTATCAACAAGGCAAATCATTTTTATTCAACTCTATTTATACATGTGGTACACCAAGAAAAAATGTTTTTTAAAAGGCTCAATGAGGTGTTACTTAAATGTGGTTTTCAGCTTCAAGTGATTTATTATCTATAAATTGAAAGTTTTCATTCCAGAAGGCTCTAGGACACTGCACTCTTCCTTCTTGTTGCAAGCCGTATTTGAGCTAAGATTACAGCAGGTGAAAGTTTTAATGTCTGTTCAACAGACCTTATGAAATAATTACATCCAGGAGCCATTTGGCTCTCATTAGATCCAAGACTGAAGGAGCAAAATCTTTTGAAGGCAGGAAACATCTTCCCCCAAGCAACACCCCACATCCACACACAAACATCCTACTGGCAAATTCTTTCTCCCCTCAAAATATTCTTAGTAAGCACAAAAACCCAACTTCATGGGCCTACCACTGTTTTTTAAATCCCACGGTATTTTCATTTCATTGGGCATTACTAATTATTTATGTGTCTTAGACTTCTTCTGCCTTCCAGTGTTTTTCCCTCTACTATATTTTATAGCTCTGAATTTGCGTGGTTTCAGTTCTCTGCCTAATTTTTCTCCCTACTGTCTCCAGCTATTCCCTCCAGCAGTGCTATGGCTCTCCTGTATGATAAAGAAACACCATCACTAGTCTGAAAAGTTGTTTCAGAAGAGGAAGAAAGTAAATGCCCTATTTTATACTCATAATTCCTGCTTTCTTTTGTTTGTTATACCTTGTGTAGATGATGATCTTCAGAAATTCATCCTGGCCAAGAAAATTCCCTCGTAAATCAGACCCAGGAGGTTCTGTCTAAACCTTCTCAGTAGGCCAGGCATCAGAGAGTTGGCTCAGAGCTTCTTTTTTTCTTTCTCCCTCCAAACACATTTTTCTGTTTCTTTCCTGAGGCATTTCTTCATTTTCTATGACCAGAGATGTTGCCTAAGTGTGAAAAGAAAAGGAAACTGTCAGCAACTCAGACTGGGTATATAATTGGCAGCAGAATATTACATTTCTCAAGTCCAAAACCTCTTTTTTCCACGTCACGTGACAACTGTAGACTTTCTGTCATCAAGACTTACGTCTGGAATGGCAGCCTTGGGAAGGCCTTTAGGGTGAGCAACTACTGAGATTTTTTTTTATAATCAGATCATTAATTCATGAGAAGCTGTGGGAGTTGAGTACACAGTTACTTACGGAAATTCTAATGAGTATCTATCTGTATCTTCAGGTGCCAAATCTAGCCCGATGCATCCTGATGGTTCCTAACAAACCCTGACGTCTGAGCAGCGTCATCACACTCTAAAATTACTTGAAGACTGACATGGGAAAGTTACTTAAATGTTCAGGGATGTATTTGTATGAATGTCAAGAACAGAACATAGGAAGAAGGTCTTTCTTTCACCAATTAACTCATTAGAGGTCCATTGAAAAATTAATAGGATAAAAGGGGATTTTTAAGGAGCAGATTTGTTTGCCAAAATTCCATAGTCATCACTATGACTCATCTTCCGTAATCATTATCTTAATTGCTGGTGTTTCTGAGATCAGTCTGTAACTTTCTCGGATGGTTTTAATTACAGATACCCAAGAATAATTGTGGTGAAAGTAGTGCAAGAGCACAGTTCATGGTGGCCCTTGAGACACAGGTCCAGTACAAAAAGAAGCTAAACCCAGTCCAGTTATATCCTACCATCAAGAAGATAAGTAATAGATGTTGAAAAATGATAGTATATACTTCAAGGGTACCAAGGGTGGTGTCCTTCATAAAACACATTACTCTTGCTGTGGTTGATTGTCTCATCATCTGCTATGAATATTTTCGTTGTTGTACCTACCTAATATGATTTTCTGCTTCTTATGGAAGCTTGGCTGTAGGGGTCTGAGAGATGAGTCAATCTCCTATGCTGCAGAGACAGCTGCAGCTATGCTGCTGAAGTGTTTTCAGTCTTACCAACTTATGAAAGCTTGTATATCTATCTATCCCGTTTGATCAGTATATTCCTCCATCATGGTGTTAGAATCCTCTGAGTTAAAGAGAAAAGTTTTCCATTTCTTCATAGGTCATCCTCCCTAGTTTTATGTTTCATTCCTCAAGCAGGGACAAATGGTGTAGTTAATGAGGGCAGAAGCACAGAGGCCAAAAGCCTGGGTTTGCTTTCCTTCTCTGTCATGAGTTCTCCTGCTTCCATGGCCACATTTGTGTGTGTCTCAGTCCCTTCTGTGGTTCCCAGGGTGCTCTCAAGGTACACAGCTGAAATATTCTCTGAGTTGCTAAGATACTCTAGTAATAGAAGGGGATTTCAGGTTGTTTCTTCTGTGGCCACTCTCTAGAAGTTGGGGGTTTTTTGATAGTTTGAGACTGTTGTGGTACACTCCCTGCTCTGATAATTTGGAAATCATCAGAGTTTTCAGACTTATTAAAAAGCAATATTTGGCAGGAAAGGGTCTTCCTCTTCAGTGTTCTGAAATATCTCTTCCCTCCCCCAGTGCTTAGGTTGCATGAGGTGAATATCCTATGAGTTTAAATACCCTTTATACCATCTTCAGGAGAAGACACTGTCAGGAAACTCAGTCACTGAGAATAGACCTGTTACTTTTGGAAACAAAAATCTTGTCCCTGAATAGATTTATTTATGTGTCCCAGTTAAAGCACACTTTCTCAATTATTTTTCCATTTTAAAAAGTCTCATTAACTGTACATTCTAGATCCTTTATTTCAGATAAGGATTATTGCATCCACAAAATTTATGGAAGTCCCTTGCAAGTACCTCTGTAGTGCATGATCGCTATTTCCATTTCATCATGTGAAGAACAGGGACTGGGAGATTTAAATGAAGGAACATCAAAGACATAATTCGCTGGTAGTGCCATAAGGCTGGCCAGAAATGTTTGCAATCTGCTAACATGATTCAATAGTGGTTAGGGACTACTTCAGTAGGAATATCTGACTGCTTAGTATTCACTACACGTGGTCCTTCTCTAAAACAAGTGGTTTAGATCTGAGATTTTTCAGGGAATTTTTATCTCAAATAAATACGGAGAAAGAAATAATTAAATCAGTGCTACAATGCTGCTGTAGTTAGCAAGAGCATTGCATTTAACTAGCTGTTAAAGCAAAGACGTTATTAAAATAAATGGTTCTATTGTGAGTTTAGAGTTGAAAAAGTGTCACAACACTTGCTCGAAGAAGAAAAATAGCTAGTAGAAATGGAATTACAAAGAAATTAAAAGGATGGACTCGTGTGATGAGAACTCAGATGTAGCTGACCACAGTTTTATTTTTCTTTCTCCTTCCTGGCATTACTTACTTGAAATGAAGATTAATACCACATGATCATCCAAATTCTAACCCTCTCTTCTACTGCCTGTGTGCTCACCTGCATCCTAGAAGATCTAAGGAAAAGGCCACAGATTCTGCCAGTTCTTTTGTGTTGAATGTTCCTCGATTATATTCACCTTTGGCAATTATAGAACACGGACAGGAAATTTAAAGATATACTCTTTCTTCAACTATCAACCTAAAGGACTTCCACAGTGGAGTCCCCCAGAGCAATAAAGCAGTGTAAGGAAAGCAGGTTATCTGCTTTGCCTTTTCCATCTTTGATCTTTTTTAATGTGAGAGTCTAAGCAACAAAGGTACTTTGTGAAGAGTTTGAGGAAAGATGAGAAGGAATCGTTGAAGCTAGAAGAGGGATCACACAAGTCTAATTCTGCTGAAGCCTGGTCTAACTTCATAGTGCCAGGAATCAGAATCAAGGCTCGCTGGCTTGAATGCCAAAACTAACATATAAGCCCTATCTAGCCTTAATTCTTCCAGGAGTACCAGAAGTATATATATTTTTCTAAGTGCTGTTTTTACCAGTCTCTAACCCCATTACCCAAATGTTGTCACAAGGCCCATTCCCCGCTCCTTCAAGTTATGCTTCGGCCTGCAGGAGTCCTTACGGAAAGCATGCAGAATAGGTGTTTAAAGCCATGCACGAGGTCACAGAATGCCCAGGCTCTAGCAGCTGTTGCCATCACTTTCAATTTAATGCACTGAATGTGTGTGGGATCTCACCTTGATGGCCCAATCAAAATCATGTCAGTGAGCCCAACTTCTTGCCTACGCCCTACTGACACCTCTCCTACACAGAGCTCACGGGCACAGATGGTCAATCTGTACAAAACTGAGTATTGTCAGTCACTGAACACACCACAACATGGTGGTGTAGCATTATCAAGAGGTCAAATTGCCTGGAAAAGGCATGTCTTTGCAGCCTGTTACTGTGCCATGTGGGAAGAGTTTCCAGTCCTGAAGGCAGAATAGCTTATGTGCATCAACATCTTTGTTTTCCTTCTAACTGTCATCAGCAGAAGCTATCGTCCCTATATCCGACTCCTGGCTAAACTTTAGATGAAAGTGAGTCTATGTGAAAGGAAAGTTCTTGCTTACGTGCCCCTATGTGACAGCAAAAGCACTAACAGTGATAGAAATGAAGTGATACCAACAACCATGGCACCTACATCAACCAAAGGAAGATGGTGTTGAGAGCTTTTTTTTTAATTATTCTTATTTTGTTCCTGTAAAAACACCAAACTCAAGAAAAATCGAAGCACTCAGAAGCACAAGAGAAGGACAGCACCCTGATGTCCAACGTGCAGGAGGGCAGGGCACTGATGAACACATGGATAAATAGCCAGAGGCTCTCATAGGCCCCTGCTAACTTATAAACACATGGGCTCCACATGTTCACTTCTGATCTGAAGCTGGTTTCAGTCTCTAAATAGAAGGCTTGGCAAGCATGTTACTAGTCCTGGGGACATGGGCTTTTTATCAGACCTGAGATGTTTGCTTAAAAGAGCCAGCCAACTCACGCTTCAGTAAACATGCCCCTCCAAATGCTGCTGTGGAGTTCCTTCATCACTACGCCTCCAAACCTGCCTTGTGCTAGGCATAAGGATTTAGAAACCAGGAGTTAACCTTCCTTGTATTAGGTCTCTGTATATCTGTGTTATCAAACCACGTAAATGCAAGATCTCATTTTTACCCCCACAGTTATAGCAAAGTGTTTTAATATTTTGCTCAGAAGGATAAATCAATGGGCATTTTCCAAACCGGCTACAGAGAGGAACACCAGGAAAAATGCCACTGTGCTCCGCCGGGAGAGCACCCACAGACATCCAGTCTGTTGAGCGCACAGACAGAAACCTAACAGGGGTGCTGGGAGAGCTGCTGCTGCAGCTGGGTCATTCCATCCTGGGCGAGACAAGGCAAAAGTCACAAAGGGATTCAGGTTGAAGTGCAGCAGGAAACTTTTCCTGGGAGAATGGCAGATTCAAAAAGCTTTGTTTTGTTTGGTTTGTTGGTTTGGAGTTTTTTTTGACTGGGGACAAAATCTGTCCCCAAATGTTCATGATGCAGTAAATATACCTTGAAACATACTGCTGTCATCCTGCTGAAAAGATTTGGTTTGCTTCTGAACTTTGGGATAGCGTAAAAGATTAGCAAACAAAGTTTGGAACAGAACAATTAAAGTTTCGGAGGACAAGACAGACCTGATATTTTACAGTCTTAGAACACTTAAAACACTTTGCCATTTTAATTCTTTTTTCACAATCTATTCAGTCTGGGATTTATCAAATAATCATTTTCACAAACATTACCAAAGGATTCTTGACGTATAGAGACACACTAAAAAAGGCAAGGAGCAATAATATTGACAAATCCTTAATTTGATCCAGAACTGTGGTTATTGTTATAGCACACGTCCACATGCAAACTTCTGAAATACTTGATACTGTAAACAGATTCTTAAAATCTGATCCTAATGACAGAAGATTGGGAGGGGAAGAAGTTCATAACTTTTGTTTTATAAAAAGCTCGTCATTTTGGTACGCTGAAGCCATGCTTTCTGGGAGTTCAGATACGGTATCATTGATTTAAAGAACAGCCAAGGACTTTACTCCAGAGATACTAGCACAATCAACGTCCTGCTCTGGCCTTTCAAGCCAAAATATTTGCACACATTTTTTCCCCAGCCTTCCCTTCTGCTTAGAACATCATGCCTGTCACCACAAGCCAATTCTTGAAACCTGACAGATGCTGAAGTATTTTGTAAATAGTCCTAAAAAATTAAGACAGCTACTTCTTGATACACTTTAGGTCTATCCCTGAAAGAGTGGTGAGATACTTCTGCAGAGCATGTGATACCCCTGGCTTCTTGTGTCGTTATATCTGAAGATCTGGGTCCATCTTTACCCAGACACACTGCAGGAGTTTCAGGTATCTGAACCAGCCCTGAAGCACAAGCTCGAGACATATCAGAGACTCAGACTACAGCAAATCTTTAACTTGGCTAAGATACAGAATGTTCCCCTTTACCATGAGCAGCCAACACAAAGTACTTTAAATACAGAACAGTCTTTTTCGACAGACGTATATATGAAATACCCTATCATATTATTTGGGGGGCTTCATGACGTTTATGGATATTTACTTTTACCAGTAAAACCCTATATTGTTCAGAGATGATACAGTAGTTTATAACTTCACAATTAATGTTGCTTTTTGGGGGTTTTCGTTACCACTGTATTTCTGAACTCTGAATTTGAGGGAGGCAGCCAACGAGACAGGCAACAGTGGACATTTCTAAGGTCCTAATTTTTGTGTTTATTATGATCCTTTCAGAGATTAATTTCATGTCCAATGGTAGGTCTCTTTCCCTCCCCCCCTTCCTTCTTTCTCTCTTTTCGTGAAACAAACAAACCAACAAAACCCCCAAAAAAACCCATTTGAATTAGAAGTCTGAATTTCAGAGATTGCTGACAGATTCAGAACGTGAAAACAGTTTTTATGTAGAGGTGAAAAACTAAAGTTAGCAAAACTTATCTGAAGGCTGAATTGCATATTGGCGGCCACCTGCCACACCGTTAGTTCTGGTTATTTTTGGTATCAGCTCGAATAGAAATGCAGAATGTTGTTCTTTAGGTGTGCGGTCTTGCTACCATCTAGTGGCTGAAATAAATCTTTGCACTATGCTTTCCACGCCCGTATTTAGGTGCTACAACTATCCCTATCTGCCCTAAAGTTTTTTCTGAGATCTCGTATTCATCAGCAAAGGCACGGCAGGTGAGAAAATTATAAAATGGTGCCACGAATGGAGACCAAAAAAAAGGGATTTTTTTTTTTTTTAGATGAGTAGGAAAGTATGTTTTCATTACCACACAGATAAATTGCATAATTTTATTGCAGGATTTTAGACCTCAACTTTTTTCAAAAAAGGAGTCTGGGCGAAGCATTTTATGTTGACTCTTTCTAACATTCACATAACCAGCCTAGCAGATCTCACCCTTGGTCTTCAAAGGCAGACATAGTGACTTACTCTGATACTGATAACAATAACTGATACCTAATGGTGAAAATACTGTTATACTGAATGCTGGACCCAAAGATAGATATTGTCCAGCTATTCTTTGCTGCATCCTGAGTTTAATAGCTAGGTGTAATCAGTGGAATAAAAGTAACAAATAAACTGCTTAATCACTAATCATAGTTCTCTTCAATCCTGTTGCTTCTGCATGGTCAAACTCACTGAACCTTGCATGGACAAACAGATCGATTTCTTACTCCATGATGGGGAGCAGATTTTCTTGTGGATTTTTTACTTGTGGATTTCAGCTACAATATTGACTCTGCCATCTAGTGACAGACCTACAAATAAATTAAAAATACTTGAGTTCAGGAACACCAAATGGCTTGGAGCTTCTGGGAACTCTAGGAAGGGAGCCCAGTTACTACATGAATCTTTCCATTTGGTCTTCTGAACTAATCTATGCACATTTAAAACTGAACATAGAGAGTATTTAGACATTTGGGACATTATTTTTGAGAAGGATCTGTGCTATGGAAAACACTTCACTCAGGTTTTTATGCAAGTCAAAATATTGGGTTTGTGGTATCTCAAAGCCATGCTTGTGATCAGAGCCCTAATGTACCTTCCCTTAGTAAAAGACTAGCAGGTTCTTAAAGTAAGTTCTCTAAGCAAGCCAGAGGAAAGTTTGGTAATAAAGTTATTTGTAGTTTTACCAGCAGGGAAATCAAGGCACATAACATTTTACAGGAAGTCTCTGATTCAGCCCAGCACAGAAAGCAATACCGGTGCCACAACTTTGCCTTCGCTACAGGCTCATGCACTACTCTGTAGCTAGTATCAAAAGTGATTTCTCCTGTTAGTAAAAGCATTTTAGGGTAAATCCTTTTCATTCAATGTGATCTGGATGCCAAAATACTTTTTTCAAAATTGTTTCAACTGTTTCTCGGGATTCCTGAAAATTACAACTGTTAGTACTTATTTTCTCATGTGTTCCAGACCTTGAAGACTTTGCTTCTTCCCCTAACCTTAGGGGAAAAGTCTATTGTAAAGGTAATTAGTTGAAGTAAATACTGTGAAGAAAACAAATGGTAAGTTAAGAAATACCACAGGAATAGATGGAGGAGAATCAACTACAAACCAATAAAATACATAGGATGAGGAGCACTCCAGAAAAGTGTGGGAATTGAAGTCTTTTTCTTCCCAAGTTTTAAATATTTGACCTTGTGCAAGTGCTGCTTTCAGCTTACAAGAACAGAATGGGCCAGAAATTTTTGACTGAAATGGAAACATGAACGCAAGATCAATCACATCTGTAACTCTTGGCTGGCCAAGATGCACAACCTTGCACATGTTCAGTCTTCCTACAGCCTTTTCTGTTGCTGAGCCAGTACCTGAGGCAATGTCCAGTATATGAAGTCATAAAACACGAGACATTGTGGAGCTGTACTTGTGCCAGGGGCCGTATCACATAGCACAATTCAGAGTATAATGGTTTTGAACGAGAAACCCCACACCAGAGCTGCAGGCTAAGGGCTCCTCCTGCTTTATAACCCCAACACATACAGCATGCTCCCATGAACTGAGGACAGCTATACCTAGCTAGACAATGAACAGAAACACTAACCTCATCTAGAAGCCGATAAATTTGCAGGACTGTCTCCAAGCTGCAGAGATTCAGGCCTACTGATGCTTGAAGCGTGCACTACAGATGAATATATTTTTAAAGAAGCAATCCTCCAAACTAAAAGCTTCAAGGCAATTTGGCCTTTCATTGTGTGGAAGACAATTTCAGGTTGAACAGATTGCCACTGCAGATCCAACAGCCTTAACGAGCACTTGATTCTTCTGCAAAAGTCTTCATATTCCAGTAGCCAAGAGCCAGGCTTCAGCAGAAGGGCACAGACAGCTCACATCTGCCTTGGCCAGGCTGGCACAGGTCAGTAAAGGAACAATCCTGGATTTGGTGGAGAAGCTGGTGTAATAATGACAGAAAACTGTGCTGGAAGGGATGTCCATATTAATCTATGCCTTTGCCTGCTGACAGGATCAACTTACTTTGTCACCTGTTAAAGTTGCTCATGTTGGCTTTCATAGAAGCTTCCATAATAAATAATTTGCAGCCTCCTCAAGAAACTTCTAGTGTTTAGATTACAAGGCTCTCCTGTAACCTAATCTCAGTCAGTATTAACAAAGAAAGGTGATCCTTCCTTTTCTTTTTTTTTCTCTGCACATTGTTTAGTCTTTGAACACAAGTTAGCTACCCTGTAATTTTGTCTTAGCTGACTAAGCAACCCGAATTAAATACGTGACTTCTGTAGAAAAAACAAAATTCTATTCCCTTCCTTAACTAATCAATGTCTAAAGGCATACTGGGATGTGCAGGTCCGATTGCTCTTAATTCTGGAGAGGGAAAGTTGCTGTAGACTGTTACAAATATGAAATCGTAGCTGCCATATTTCTAGTGGAGCCAGACATACCTGGGTTGTGTTCCTTCCTAACAGAAGTCTGCAGAGCTCTGTGAAGATCCTTGTTCCCAAAGCTTCCACAATAATAGAAAATGTGGCAAATCATTTTAATGTTACGAAGATACGTGTGTGTGTGTGTGTATATATTGATTATGAGAAATCGAGAGATTCCGATATAAACATAGTGAACATGAATATATATAACTTTTACCTTTCCATCTCAACAGCACTATTATTAGGAATTTACACCTCAGCTGGCATAAACCGAGCCACTTGAAGTCGTCTCTAAATTTGACTGAGTCTGCATTTATCACAGTTCTCAATTTCCTATGTTTAATCTGGACTTCAAGAGAATAACTTCTGTTTTGTGTCAAGATTGTAGGAGTTTAGAGGAGCTATGTCAGCTCTGAAACTGAGGAAGTTTTGTTCTACCTCTGCCATGAGTGCCAGGTCTGGCTTTCACGTTCAAACACAAGAACCCCTGTAGACAAATCCATCCTTCTAGCATGTTGCTCTAGTCTCAGTGCCTACTGTAACAAGCTACAGAAGTCATGCACTGCTGTACAAGCCTGGATTTGTAGAAGTCAGTCCTCAGTTCAGCTCTGAGCACAGCCCTGATGGCAGGACCCTCACCCACCATATGAACTTATGCGTCATCTGGCTGCATTCTCCAGCATCCCACATCTTGCAGGGCTGACCTCTGTGTTTGGTGCTCATCCACGCAAAGCAGAGGCTTCAAAACAGACCGACTGACTGGCCCTCCTGTGCCTGCCCACCTGCCCAGTGGCACTATGTCCCTGTAAAAAACGAGGTCCTCTCTCCAAATCTCAGCAGAAAACACAGCACTGTCAGTACTTTGACGCTGCCTTCCCAGGCCAGGTTGAACCTGTAACTCTCTGCTGCTTTACGGATGGTGCTATTACACCACTGCACTGCTTCACCCCCTTTAGATTGTTCCAACTGCTCCCACTCCTTTAGTATGATGCAGTTTTTGAACAAAACCACTGACAGATGGCATTTCTTTTATTAATCTTCCATTGTTGTTTGTTTTTAATTATAGCAGCATATCATGGTTCTAGGCTTGCACAGAATCTTACTGAAGTGGTAGGGCTGTCTGTACCTTTCATTGACAGCTTGTCTCTTACATTGCCAGAGATACTTTTATAGACTCTTACCAAAATTATGGGGATGGAGAAGAAAGCAAAGCAGTCTTCCTCCCTCTGAATTATATGATAAAGGTGTCACTTGAGTAATATGATGATTATAGGCTGAAGAGAAATTCAGGTTTTTCAGTTCTTGCTAATAATTTTCACAGATATAAAATATCTGCAGATCTTCAAGGCACCCTTCAAACTTTTGTCAGGCAAGGATGTTATGATGCACAGATTCACCATCTCCAAACACAGAACCAGGGACTAGAGCAAAAATCTTGAATGTCTTAGTGTTGAATTAGGACTTTTAGGCATCCATTTATCTTTACTGTATTTAAACTCAAACATTTCTAAGGAGCAATGGTGTTTTTCTGTTGTCAGGAGTGTAAAGCAGTAAGATTAAGGGGGAACTGTGAAGAGTATTTAGGCATAAAACTGAAACTGAAATTGATGAGGGCTGAGTCCTTAAATATTTTTTATACATCTATTTGTTGAGTTGAAGGAAAACATCAGCTCTGTCCAGAAAAAGTTATGGGCAGGAAAAATCTTTCTTTTAAAATTTATGAATCTCCAGGATCATTTATAGGGGACAAATATTTAGTTTTCTTTAATTTGTAATTGCTATGATAATTTTTCTTTCGGAATGACTGATGGAATCAAGCTGGCCAAAGCAGCTGGGTTAAAATCTCATCGTTTCCCATTAACATTTATTCAATGAGAACATGATGCTCCCCAGCAAAGATCTTTCAATTTATAAAGTAATACCCTATCACACATCTCTGCAATTTAAAGTGAGGTTATACCAAGAGACAACACAACTTAAGAGATGTATGGGAAGGGACTAGACCTTCTGTTTACCTTTGATGAGCAGGTGGGATAGAGATAATGTAACTAGCTTGAGCCAAAATTACATATAATATTTGGCTTTTGTACTTTTTCAATAATTAGACTAAGACAGCCTTTCTTTGTTCAAAGATGTTATATTCATGAAAGATTACAGACACATTATATAAAGACTGGTAGGTTAAAAGAAGCAAGCATATAAAGAATATCTGATACTGAAATAAAAAATAATTCGCATTCCAGGATGTAGAATTCTACTACTTTGTCATCTTGCCAGCATCATTCTTTTATTTTTCATGCTATGAACTGGCCATTGTCCACCCTTTTTTGTCCAAAAAACATTAATGTACACCAAAGAACTGTACCTTGAAAGCCGGTGATACCTCTTCAAAGTGAAGCATATGGGGTCCTAACAGCTTGAATTGATTCATAGAGATTATTTGTTTAGGTAATGAAGATCAATAAATCTCTACACAGATAAGCAAAATTTAGTAAGATTAATAGAGTAAACAATTGGGACAATAGTTTTGCGGAATTTCAAAGTGCATCATCAGAGAAGCCTAATGTGCTGTCTGCCTCATATTATCACTTTACTAACAACTCGTAGTTACCCTAAAGCAAACAGAATCATGAAGGAAACATGGGAGCAATGTATTGCCAGCGAGCTGTAAGGCTTCCCCCCGCCCCCAGGCTGGCTCTCTGTGCTACTGGTTTGAGCTTTCATATGTTCCATGTGCAAACTGGATGCAGGGGGAAAAAAAAAAAAAACAAACAAAAAAAACCCACTTAGGTTTATCAGATGTTTCTGCTCCCTGCTTAATGTTATCATATTCTGGATAGGAGATAAGTACCAGGAAATAGAAAATTAATAAATAAATGCGGGGGGATGGGGAGACAGGAGGGAGGAACACAACCCACAAAATTTTTGGAGAGACAGCTTATTGAGATGTACTGCTACAACTTTACAACTGGAGGCAGAAGAAAAGGTCATAAGCCAGACGAAGAAGAAGGTGTGAGCCCATTAAAGCTACCGGTGCTACTCCAGTCCCTATTAGGTGAGGAGCTGTTCTTGTGCTGTCAACTATCAGACTGCATCAAGAAGGCGATGATGTACAAGAAAAGTATCAAAACTTCTCTGCATTTACTTTGTGTTGGTCATGTCTGTGTAGTTCTGCTTTGCTCACTCACCGAAACTGTGCTGTTCTTTAGGTGGTTTGGTTTTTTCCCTGCATTGAACGTATTTTTTACTTTTTCATTCGAAAACACAGGTGAGTGACAACAGAATAAAACCTGAAAAACTGTCAGAATCTGCTTTCTCATTTAGATATTTGTGCTTTAAAGGTTTGTGATTTGGTATTCAAGAGAAAGAGAACATTGTCGGTTATGACTTTTACAAGCGAGATGCAGTAACAGCAGATCCCAACATCAGTATTAATGGATTTTTGCTGTTCTGATAACATCCTCTTATTACGCTCAGTGGAGGTTACATCCCAGGTCATTATCTTTACAGAACCTACAGCACAATTTCTCTTAGAAGTCTTAGAAAAGATATTTTGTAAGTACAGCAGGATTCTTCCCACAAAGGTTATAGGTGTAGGAAAAACAGTATCTTTTTGTCCCCTAATAATGATCACCCACCCCTGGTTGTTTTGCTTTGTTATTTTCAACACTAGCCTCACAGCTGCCAAGCTAAATAAGTAGAATCTGCAGCTACAGAAGTCAGACAGAGTAATTGATTTGTCCAAAGTGAACCAAAGTTCCAATTACTGGTATCAAGCTTACAAGTCTGGAACAGCTGCACCAAGATCCTGGAGCAGCCCTGACAGCCCTGGTTAAGCTGCCGCTTTTCGTGATGTGCTTCAGAGGGACTCAGCTGCATTTCTAGTCGTTAGGTTGAATGGAAGATCTGATCTCAAGCCTTTTCCTTGCATTGACTTAATGTTTCTCTTCCTCCTCCATTTTAAACTGCATATTAAAAAAAGAAAATCTCACATTAAAGAAAAAAAAATTCTTTCACAAAAAGAAAAGAAAGTATGGAGTCACTATACCAACCAAAACAAAAAGTTGGTGACACGAAGCAGTTGTTAAGAAACATTTCAGACCTAGAGCCCTTTATCTGAGCATTTTCAGTTGCTCAGTTCCACCACCTGACTGGAAGCAAGACTGTAGACTGAGAAAACAATTCAACCTTTCTTCTGAAGACTTTGGAAACTTTTTAAAATATGTTTCTAAAGTTTCAGGTTAAAAGTCAGATCACATTGTGCCTGTCACATCCTCAGCTCTCTGCATCCACTTGAAGTTAGAAGGCATCCACTTCTATTCAGTGGCACTTACTCTGAAGGTATGTACTTTAATATAGGTAATTCAATAAGCAAATAAGCCAATTAATGAATTCAATGGTGATTATTGTGGGGGCAAGCCATTATTTTATAATCTTACAGCTTTTTATGGCTTATAATGATAGAGGTTCATACTTCAGAAAAATCTCAATCATCAAAGTAGTGATACCTGGGTATATATGTTGTCTAAAAACTGTAACTTTGTGTCTAAGGGCTTCGCTTTAGCTCCAGGGCAGATAAATTATTATGCTGTAAGAGTTTCTTGTTGATTGCTCATTCTATGCTATCTATTGTTAGCAACAAAGTGATTCCTTGCTTTTTCTGTTTCCTTTTTGTTTTGTTTGGGTTTTTCCCCTGTTATAATATTCAGAAAATGTGAGTCCATGCTAGGTCCTTCAACATATCTGCCAGGCCTAGAAGGAAGTTTCTGAAATCCAAAAGTATTTCAGACATTGTTAGTTTTTTGCAGTTGAACTGGCCGTCATGTACCACCGCAGAGGAGCGCAGCTCTCCCCAGGGGTTGGGTGGCATGTTTGCCAGCTATATGCTGATATCTCAAATACAGTTGTTCTGGCAGGCTCTGTTGACTGTATTGGCTAGAATGCCGTTAACCATGAGATCTCAGACATCTCGTTTATATAGACAGCTAAACATAGGTGTCTTAGTCTTGAAATGAATCCCACACAAAGTGACAACTTAGTCACTGGTAAATGACAAGTTTATCATCATGTGCCATGTGTAATTTCCATGAAAAGTTAGATTAACACTTCATAATTCATTAAGTCACTTTTTCTGGAAATAAAGTGTCCCTCAACCTGACTAAAAACATGGCAGATGTGGAAATGGAAAGAAACATTTGAAGGGAGTAACTCACTCTTTCCTTAATTTTCCTTTTATGTGTCAGTGCTAAAATCCAGAAAACAGAGGGAATTAAAATCAGTTGTTACAGCCATATTTACTAAAGACCATTATATTTTTATATCTACTTTCTAAAGACAAATGAAGAAAAAGATGGGTAGAAGCTGTGGAAAGAGAAACAGAAACCCTCTACCATTAGTTGAGGAGATGGGAAAAAGGAAGAAGAGAGGGAGAGGAAATGTGACAGACACTTGTCCATGTCCCTCTGGGAAGAGGTGGCCTGTACTAAGCATAGTACATACATACTACAGGTGATAGTACTTCATACATCCTTGTTTGTACGCATTAGTAACAAGAATAAGCAACAAACATGCAATGGCTAAAGCCTGAGAGACAAGGATCCAAAGCCACAGATCACGTGGAGATGTTATGGAGCATAACATCTGATGGCTTTGGAGAATGATCTTTGTCTCATGGGAATCATTAGCTGCAAATTACAGTTATGTGTGTAAAAACTAATCAGCAAGAACACAAAGGCCCAGTGAAGATCAGAACAATGCCAGACTGAGGAACCCTGTAATGTAAATGGTACACCCTGAACAAGCTGCTTGGGACTATCCAAGGAGAACTGCAGGACTGTTGTCCCTAGTGGGAAGCCCACTAAGAACCAAGGACAGTCCCTCCCAGTGCACCCTGCAGACCAAAGGAGTTGCTGTATGCACAGGTTGGACCCTTATTATGGGATACCAGAGGAAGCAGACTTGAGGGGTTACGTAAAATGTATTATGAAGTATTTAAAGGAATTGTGGCAATGTGTGAGATATTACAGGATGATTAGAGAAGGACCAAAAGTGGAAAAGGGAACTATCAAGATGGATTAGGAAGTAACAAGCAGGAAAAAATAGAGAGGAAAGGGGATAAAGCAAGTTGGCCAGATGTAAATGTCTTTTGTTGGTACACTCCTCAAACAGCCCAGCATTTCACAGTTCCAGTCTGCCCTGTCTTCTCATTAAATCTTCTTTCTAATTATCTTCTGTATGGGTGTGCTCTCTATTCTGAGTGGGTATGTGTGAAAGTTGCTGAACTTCAAACGGAACTAGCCAGCAAGTAGGCTACAAAGTACCAGCTACTGGAGTGAAACTGCAGATCTCTGGGGATCCTGTGTCTGGGTACCAGCAGCTTTGGGGACCAGGATATCAGGGGAACAGCTACTGGGTAGCCTGAGCATCTCAGGCTCACCATTGGAGCGATTAATATTTTGTGCATACATATCTGTGTGTGTGTGTGGCTTTTTGGTTTTGTTTTGGGTTTTTTTCTCGACACCAGATTTCCACCCCCATAGCCAGAAAGCAAGAACAGGATCAGGCCATCCACACTGCTCATGTTTGTGTGAGTGCTGGATGCATTTATCTGGGTGCTGGCAATGCAGTGCTGTGCATGTTGATCCATGTGGCCAGCAGTGCATGTGTCTGTGCATGTCTCGTGGATACATATTCAGCCTTGCTACTGGCCACAATGCAAAGCAACCTCACATCCATCAGGCTACTGCTTTCAACTACCTCGAACAAGAAACATGTCTGCCCTTGTGCAGCCAGGTGGGACAGGCCTTCAGCTGAGAGGCTATGATACTGTCAGCTGAGATCAACAGAATCGCAATAATTGGCCAACTAAAAACTTATTCTCTTATAGATTTTCACAATTAAAAGGGGAAAGATGTCTGTTCATTTTTTGATGACATAGATGCTTAGCTTACCTTTTAATAACAGTCCTATAGGGCTTTTGGGAGGTAGGGCTGGGGGGGGTGGAATTTGAAGCCACAGCAGCAGTATTTCAGTTACCTTGGGTTTGGAATATTCAGAAATAATGCACTTTTATTGTGAGGAAGCCTACAACTGTGTCCTTATTCTTGATATGAATATATAAAACCAATAGTATCTTAGCTTCATATAAAATATACTATATTGCTACTTATGAGTAAGAGGGCAAAAGTGGGCTCTGGTGTGATTCACATTGATTCTTTAATATAAAGATACTGCATTTGGATATACTATGCATATCAATCTGGTGAAAAAGAAGCTATATTTTCTGCTACAGCTCAGAGTTCTTCAATATGTCTGAGGAAATGGTGCTCTGCAGGAAGCACTGTGAAGCTAAGCAGCTGTGGAAGCCCACAACAGATATGTGTCCGTAGTGTAAGTATCAGAAAGGAGTATTTCCACCCACAGGAATTAGTTATTGTTCTGTTTCAGATGGCTTTCCCAGGTTATATGTCAGGATTCCAACAAGCTGGAAAGTACATGGGCAATTTATGATACCAAATGTATTGTACCTTGGAAGGTCAAAGCCATATAAATTGGCAAAACACAGGAGCAGTCTTGAAGAAACTACCATTCATTCTTTTGTGTTAAGGAAAAAAAAAAAAAAAAGGCTTTAAGGCTCTAACTTATGGCATCAAATACATTGTGATTTCAAATAACTATATCATAAAGATATCACAAATTGACCTAACTTACCTTGAAAAATATTTGATTCTTTTTGACCTACAATATGTAATGGAATTTAGTTTAATAAATTCATTGGAATATAATAAAAAATATCTGATGTTTAGAATTCTTCCAATTTCTGTCAAAACTTTACCCTTGACACTTTTGCTTTTGTGCCAGCATTGCCCACTAATATGCATGGGCATTTTTCCATTTTTTGATGGTTGCTCTTCAACTACTACAACCCCTTTCAGCTGTTTGGGTTTTTTACTTTAAAAAAAAAAAAGAGCTGTTTGGATCCTGGGTCTGCATAGGTGTGCACAGCCATGTACAAGCAGTGATTGAAAAGCTCTTTCCCAGCTCTGCGCAAATGAAGTATAACTCAGTTCTTATCTCAAATATTTTTAAGCTAGTTAGTATGCAACTATTCTGTTCTCAGCCTCTCAGTTCTTCGTTGCATCAGTTCTAATACAAGAGCAAAAGGCAGCACACTTCTACTGACCTGCAGAGTATTACACTGAGTTGTACCAGCTCGGTGTCCTACAGTAATGCAAAAATGTTAACAGAAAGGGGCTGATTGACTGTTTCTGGAACTTAAATCTGTTGTGATTCTAGTAATGAGCTTAATTTAAATTAGTGCAGAGAGAAAGGAGAACTTTCTTGCTTTTGATCCATACCCGGTATTTCAAGATGCCTGCTGGTCAAGAGCTGGTTTGGATGGGAGTCAGAAGAAAGACCATTTCAGATGTTGATAAGGCTGAATTCCTGATAAATGCAGGCAACTTTCCTGAAAATGCCACAGTTACAGTCCTAGCAACATGAGGAGTTTCTGTAGATGCAGTTTCCTGTGTTCAATTAAATGGAATTGATGTTCTGCGAGACTCATTTTGCCAACTGATACAGTAGCTAAATGCATTGACAGACAAGATTGGAAACTGACAACAGCAGTGACAGATGTATTGTATTTAATAGGTCAGTTGTCACTCTTTGGCAGCTTTCCCATGCTCAAACTATCTTCAGGATACAAAGTAACTAAGGTGGAAGAGAGTAATTTGTCTTCAGTATGGGGTATGGAGCTGAAATTTTTCACAATCATTTTGTTTGAGATGGATTTGTTTGCACACTGCATTGATGGCTCTATTCTTCTTTCTTTATTAAGACCAAGAACCTGCAGGTATGAAGCTTAAAAGTCCATTTCTCCTTGACAGCTTCACCTTTCCATAGGGACTAAGGTGCTGTCTTAGTTTTCAGCTGTTAATGGTGGTGTCTGTTTTCTTCACTTGGGGGGTAATAGCTTCCAAAGTGAGTTTGGAATCAAGCACTCAGGCAACCAGCTAGTTGCTAAGTCTGTGTGTGCTAAGATAGACATGGAATAAAATGGGGCTTCTTGGGTTGTAATATGATTTAGTCCTGCCATATGATCTTACTGATAAATTCATAAAATCCTAGTTTATAACAAGTTGTATTTTTGGCCTTCTGGAATGCAGTTTTGAAATCCCGCCCATCTGGCGGTAGGAGCCCAGTATACAGGGGAGGGGGGGCAGGCTGTTACCATGTGACTGTACCGTACTGTAGTCACCACTGTCACCTGCACATTGCGGCACAGGTAGAACACTAGGCACAGTGCTGCTCCCTCCGAGGGGATTGCCTGTGTTGAGCACCTTGCAAATTCAGAGCCGAAGAGGAGTGTGGGCAAGTGTTGCCACTGCTAGTTTGCAATTATTGAAAATGTTTTGCGTTAAAATCTTTTACAGATAATGGTAGGCTGACTTTTGAGGTACAAACTCTCTTTTTCCCTCCCTTTTGAGAAAAGGGCAGGAAACGCTTAGAAAATTGAGAAATGGAGAACAATAACATTAAACACTAATATTATGAAATTATCTAAAGCATCTTGCTTTGCCTAAATGATATGGCATAGTTGTTATATTGAGACCCATACTTTATATCCCTATTTAGAGAATTCAGTACCAGCTGCAATGAAATTGGGTTGCAGGTGTCATGGCAACTTTAACTCAGAGTTCTGTGTTGTATGTATACCTGGTAAATGGGATCTTCTTCTGTTTGTTATTTTCTCTCTTGGATGTTGCATTTCTATCCTTGATCCTCTTGTATAAAGCAGTATGGGGATATATTACAAACTAATTAACATTCTCAGTATTAACAGTGAACCCTTATCTAGAAACCCAGCTTAACTGAAAAATCAGTGTAATGAATCCATAAGTAAACGCTAGAGATACTGCTGGTATCTTAATGCTGATAGATACCCCGTGCTTTCCGTCCCCTCAGGTATGATTTTGCTGTCTCTACCACAGTTAACTGTTGCTCAGGAACGCAGTTCTTCCTCACCAGGAGTTATCCTGCAATTCTCCACTGACCAAAGCAGGGCTTTTCTCAGCCCAGGCTGACCTGCAGTCTGGCAAGACACACGTCAGTAGGGAAGGAGCATCACTTGCACAAAGAACAAAAAATCTTCCAATTTTTAATTTATTTTTTTTTTAAATATTTGTTAGCATCTGACAGTATGCATGTTATGGCTGAGCACAGGTCATGTGGTGCTCTTTGTTCTGAACAGATAAGTAGCTGAGTCATTTTTAGGATTATTACAAATGTAAAATCAGCATTTCTTTAAGATTTGCTTAATATGTGCAATTTCACTATTTCTGCAGAAAGTTTTCAGGCTAATCAAGAATGACATGAGATAATAAGCAATGAGAAATTTTAAAAAATTATTCAATTCTACTTCAATTTACTTTACAATGTTATCCACCTTGCCCAATTATGAAATGTTGTAGATTATAAAATTCAAAGGAAAATAATTTTTATTTAAATTAAAAACTAACCATGGTTTATCTGTCTGGAGATGGCTATAGAAACACAGATTAACATCACTCCCTCAGAAAACTCTTACAATTAAAATTAAATTTAACAGATAATTACTTCCATTTCATAGGCTTTTTAAATAATGTAGAAATTTACAGCAAGAGTATTTAAAATTCCAGACGGATTCAAAATCCACCTCTCACACACTTATTTTGCATGTGCTTGCACACACACCAGGTTCTTTTACAGGGCCATTTTACAAAACTGAACAGTATTTCCCTTATCCCCCAACCCCCACACACCCACCCCTTGCTGCCCTGGTTTTAAATTAGTTTTATAAAACCAGTACTGCTTTGTCTTCACTGCCCTCTGGGTCTAGGGACGTCTCATGTCTCCCATCCTACTCACCCCTATGCCAGCTCCTCACACACTGTCATTTTTATCTTTTTTTTCTTTTTCATAACTGGCAATGTACTACATGGATAAATTAGCAGAAACATTGATTTTAGACTCCCCTTGATATAATAAGGGGGGGGGCAGCTGAAGGGGGTTTTTTCCATAAGATCCCCAAGGCTCAGAAAAATCCATTTTTATCAGGCTGTTAGACATGGATCCAGATGATGGCCCCCAGCCATCAATACCTCAAACACTGTTTCTAAGGAAAAGACTCCTGTTTGTGCCATGAAATTTGGTTTCTGCTGGGGTAGAAGGGTGTAGCTCTGGGTGTCTTCCAGAAGTTACCTTCGTTTTGTGCTGCTGATTTTACATGCTTGGCAGCATTTTCAAAGCCTAACAAGAGTACACTGCACTAATATAAAGAAAAATAAAAAGTATAGCTGGTCATTTGTTATGCCATTGAATTTTGTCTGCTTTTCTACTTTGTTCTTCTTATGCATTTTAGGAAGTTTTAAAAGAACGCACTAATGATTGAAGCAATAAAAAGCTGTGTTCCCTGTAGCCTCTCTTTTCAGAAGGATGTAGCAGAAACATGGACAGATGCCAGCGAGCTGCAGTTCTCTGCACCTCTTGATTTTTTAATTTCCTTGTCTCTTTTTGCCCAGGCCAAACTTTGCACACAAAGCTGGATGATGAAAGAAGGTACGGGTACACCAGCTCTTTGCTTTCTCAGCTTTCTTCACCTTGCACCTAAGGGTGACCTAGAAGCTATTTGAGAAAAGGACTGGGCTAGATGAACACATTGCTGACTCCAAAGAGCTTTGTATTAGACTGTCTCTGAACTCCTGAATGATGCTGTTACTGAAAAATGACACCAAATATCTTGGGACAATGCCAAATGTTTGGGATCAGTAGGTGTATAGCTCAGAAGGGAGGCTTGAGTGAGAGCTGTCTGCTGGCACAGGCTTTCAAGTGTGTTGTTACTCTGCTGCTGTAATAATTCTCAGCTCCTCACGGAGGAGCTTGTGTGTAAGCTACACACCAGCTTTTCGTGGGCAAAACACTCTGCATTATCTGTTTAGTACAACATTCAATTTTACATGATTCGTTATAACTTGAAACCTCCTGTTTGGCAAAGCTAAATAAGCATCCGGTTCACGTAACTTTTTGAGCAACATGTAGTTAACTTCTTAACTGTTGAAATGCTCCTATTCTTTAATCCAGTATCCCAAGGTTTAGCCAGAATAGCGTAACTCCCCTGGTACTGGAAGAATAGGTCTGAGGTAGGGCTACACAGCTGACAGCCACCGACCTTGGAAAAAATCTGTTGAAATCAGAATTTTGCAGTGGGTGTGTTTGTCTAGTATGTTCCCAAATAAGGTAGACTAATCACATTTCTGGTTTTAGTATGCCAAAAAGATAATTAGAAATATAGATACATAGAATCATTCAGGTTGGAAGACACCTTTAAAATCATTGAGTCCAACCCTTACCCTGGCACTGCCGAGCCCACCACTAAACCATGTCCCTGAGCACCACATCTACGTGTCATTTAAACACCCCCAGGGTTGGTGACGCCACCCTCTCCCCGGGCAGCCTGTGCCAGGGCTCGGCCACCCTTTCCATGAAGGAATTTCCCCTCACACCCACCTAAACCTCCCCCGGCACAAGGTGAGGCCGGTTCCCCGTGTCCTGGCGCTTGTTCCCTGGGAGCAGAGACCGACCCCCCCTGCCTACAGCCCCTGCCAGGCAGCTGTAGGGAGCCACCAGGTGCCCCTGAGCCCCCCCTCTGCAGGCTGACCCCCCCAGCTCCCCCCGCCGCCCCCCCCCAGCCCCTGCCCCAGCCCCTGCCCGGCTCTGGACACGCTCCAGCCCCTCTGCGTCCCCCCTGCCCTGAGGGGCCCGACCCTGAGCCCAGGCCCCGAGGGGCGGCCGCACCGGTGCCCAGCACAGGGGGACGGGCACTGCCCCGGCCCTGCCGGCCACAGCGCTTCTGACAGCGGCCAGGGCGCTGCTGGCCCCCTTGGCCACCTGGGCACGCTGGGGGCTCCTGCCCAGCGGCTGTGCCCAGCGCAGAGCCCCCCCGGCCCGGCCGGGAGCAGCCGGCTTCTCCAGGAGATGCTGGGCGAGACGGTGCCAAAGGCTTCGCTAAGGCCCAGGCAGGCGCCAGCCACAGCCTTTCCCTCAGCCACCCAGCGGGTCCCCTTGTCCCAGCAGGAGATGGGGCTCCTCACGCAGGACCTGCCTCTCACAGCCCCACGCTGGCGGGGCCCGATCCCCGGCCGTCCTGCCCGTGCCGTGTGACGGCGCTCAGGGCGATCTGCCCCGTGGCTGCCCCGGCACCGAGGCCAGGCCGGCACCTGCAGCTCCCCAGACCCTCCTCCTGCCCCTCTCGTGGCCGGGCCCACGCTGGCTGACCCCCGGCTGCTGCAGCCCCCCCTGAGCCAGGGCTGCTGGTAGGGGATGGAGAGCGGCTGGGAAAGCTCCTCCACCAGCTCCCTCGGTGCTCTCGGGTGGATCCATTGTGCGTGTCTAAGCAGGGTAGCAGGTCACTGACCATTTCGCTGCAGCATAACTGCCACACTATGTTGTTAACACCATGTAAGCGATTTATACAAGTATTTGAATTTTTCTGTGTGAGGAGCTATCTCAGCCATACAGTCAATCACTGATCAAATTCATTCAACCACATTTACAAAATAACATATAATTTCATATAAACAAATAACCATATCTTTGACTCAAAATGATTGTTAAAAATCATTCCTCTAGCCCAACAGAAGAAACACCTGAGAACTGTTTACTTGTTCTCCAGGTCTGGCAATATACCAAGGGACCTGATTCACAAAGTGAAAAGCTCTTTATCTGAAAGTCTGATGAAAACAAATTTTATTTCATTCAGCACTCTTCCATGGAATTTTTTTTGTCCTCTGACCCTGTTCTCAGCAAACTACTGAACAGATTTGCTGAAACCTTCTAGAGAAATCCAGCCTGAGGCAGACACCTGGTGTTTACATTGTAAGCCATCCAGTTAAAGTTTAGAGAGGTAACGTGCCTGAAAATGGAATTTTAAAGTAGAAAACATAAGGCAAACTGATAAATTGTGCTACTGGCACCAACTGTAATCTGCAAATAGTTAAATGTCTGGAACTCAAAAATATGTAGCATATTTCTTTCGGTTTGCATGATTATGAAAATCCCTGCCATCAAATGGCAGATCTTAGCATTAGTTTATAACGATCCAGCCAAATTGGGACAGACCAAATTAATGGATCACTACTGTCCAACTGTTATTCACTAGCAAATCTGAAAGATTTTCTGGTATCTTGCTGAGATGTCAATGGTTCTAGAATGTAGGTAATATTGAATATCCAGGTGCTGGCTTGCACAGAAAACACATTACACTTTTCCCTACTAGTATTACACTTACATTACATTTTAGTATTTACACTAATATTTTTTTCCATTTCAATGGCAGACACTGAGCCACCTTGAAGAATTATGAATGAAAGACAGCTGTGAACTGTAAAGTTGATTTCAACACTGCAGAAGTTTGAGAACTTACACATTGTAAAGTACGTGGCAAAGGAAAAGTTATACTGTGGGATGGGTGGAGAACACATGATCTCATATGTATCAAAATGTAAACTGGTGCCAGTTCATCACTGTTCAAGGTGGGCACTCAAATTATGAAGATTTCCTTTTTTTTTTTAACTTGAAAATTATTTCTGTTTTCTAAACTATGCGTGAGAGAGAGATTTAGTGGCTAGAAACTGCAAGGGAAAGCAGTAATCACTGAGCTGATATGTAACATGCAATTCAAAGTAGGATTTTTAGGGATTTATAACTTTAAACTTTTTTCAATATTTTTCTTTAAATCAAGACAAGGAATCATCCACATCATTTAGAAAAAAAGCGTTCCACAAAGAACCTAAGAAATCTATGGAAGCTACTGGATACATCATCTACTGAAAAATAGAACCAAGCTGACTTAAGCAGTAAAACTGAGATCCATCACATACCACTTTTTCAGTACCTTGGCCTTAACTTAAAAGTTTTATGCCCCTAGTTTAAAAATGAGGTGTGCCTCATAACAGTACAGAGCTTTAAAAGGGCCAAATAAATATTGAAAAACTTGAATTAAGCTTACAGCAGAAAGGTAAGGCTTTGACTGATTATAAGGGGGGGGGGGGGGGGGGGCGATTCCAAAAAAAGCAACTTAATCCCCATGTAAAGCTGATTATATCCTAGAATTATATCTAGAAAAATTCATCTTCTGTTCTAAAGGTAATTGCAGTAACTTTCTTATCTTCATTTTTCTTCTTTCCCTCTATTTTTTAATTTTCCTATAGACTAAATACATCTTTATTTCTACATTATACTGGAGTTTGTATCTGAAATCTGTATCCCAGATAGGTGTTTGACGTAAATTTGTATATATTTGCCCTAGTCATTCTGTATGAGTTTGAGTTTCTTGAACTCTCTTGGCACAGATACTGATTTTGGCAAAGAACAGAAAGACTTTACTGCTTTTCACTGTTGAACGCTTTACAATGAGAACTAATCCAGGTGCCAAAATATACCTGAAGTCACTAACATGCCTTTGAATAACTCAGAGAAGAATTGTTCACACACAAGACTACTTCACAGCCTGTGAAAACTAACAGAAAGGCTTCTTCTGACTTAATTTGAATCCTGATCCAACATCAGCAGATGCTGATGGGCCAGCTCATGCAAGTAAGTGTTGCAGGATTAGACCCTGTAGGTGTATTTATTTTTATTATAAATACCGTGTAAATAGATCTACTTTTGATGTCTTTCAAGAAGAATTAAGGTGGCAGAAAGATTATTTTTAAGTCTTTTACCAGGACCAAAAATGTAGAAGCAAAAATATCGTACACCATAGAACAAGAGAAAATTCAAAACTTAATCACATCCCATATAAATACAACCCAGTTCTACTAAGAAACATTTGTTTTCAATGAATAGATGAACAATTGTTTGTGAAATATTTATCACTTATTCATGCTTTTTTTAAAATCACAGTTGCTAGGAATAGCTGCATTAAATTTGCCTTTATCTGAATTATATTGTGCTTACTGTAATCGTATTGCTGCAGGTACACAGGTAGTTTTTATTTAAAGTCTGACTTTACAGTCAGACATTATGGCTGGATGTGTGCTAGTTAGGGGCAGGAAACATCACTGGTTATAGGTCTAAAATATTAAAATGGTCTCTAGCACAGTACCGGTCTGAGCCAGCTAGCCCAGTTAGGCATGTTTTGGAAGTTAACACAGATCAGGCTTGACTCCCAGTAAGTAGTTTGTAAGCATCCTGCGTGATCTGGAGGCTGAGCGTTTAACAGCGGAGATACAGGCCACCTGGTGGCAGCTGGCCCCAGTGACAGAGAACAGCCCCACGCAGATCCCATTTGCTCCTGCAGACACAGCTAACAGTGCTGGCAAGTGATACCTTATCAGACTTGATCCTGGGTAAGACACGCAGGACTTGCGTAAGAAATCATGGAGGAACCAGCTGTCATGGGAAAGGCTCAAGAGGATTGATGGGAGAGAAGGGGGGCGGGGGGAGAAACTTCCTCTTGAGTCATTTATGCTTTGTTTCTATTTATCTCCCAAATGCAGATCCACAATATAATTTGCAGCAGAGCATGGGCTGTGCAAGCAGTTGTTAAAAGCACCCAAATCTGTCAGTAAAGGAGGCAGTTTCCATTAGCAGGCATGCACTGAGCTCACTTTGCATCTGGAGCCTACCAGGCTTCGCAGGAAAGTTATGTGTCATATTTAACCTACAAGAAAGTGTTTGATCTTCATAGCTGGAACCTCAGGGGACAGTTTTGTGAAAAATGACAGCAAGAAAGTCAGTAGTCCGGCTTTTCTTTAAAATGCATTTAAGTGGTAAATAATTCCACTAGACAAGTCTCTGATCTCAGTCAAACTGTTGGAAATCCGCATCAGAAATCTTGCTGATAAACATCAGCTGCATTACTCTAATTTATCAAGGAGTAATGGTATAACAATTACCCCTAGAAGAGACTACACAATGTCATGATCCAGAGAATAAACAGAAAAGCATAAGGGTTGTTAGCAGATTATCCTACATTAAGCTTAGCAAATAAAGCACCATATTCTGAAGTCTGTGTCATACTGCCTAGCAGCAAACACATGTTGTGAAAAATGCACAATTTCACCCAGAATGTCTTCCTTGGAAAGAAAAGGTGAGGATTAATGACTGTAAGTTGTGTTAACTTGAAGTGACATAACACAGAACTCCAAAGTTGAAAACTTCCTCTGGGTTTTCTACAACGGATGAAAGCTTTGCTCCATAGTAACATTTGGCCAAAGTCAGTGGAACTGCTTCAGCACCTGAAATTGAGTATTTCTTTATCCACCGGAGTGCCGGAGTTCTTACGGCAAATTCTGTCTCTCCTGTTTCCTTATATCACAGCAGAATGGATCCAAAGCCCAAATCTCCCAACCTTCTGTGTGCTTCCAGAAAAGTCCTAAACTCAGATGCAAGTGCCATATATAAAGTAATCTTCAGTCACATATATCTTCATATGGATATGGATATCTGCAGATGGATGAACCCAGTTTGTCAAAGACAGGTGCACTCAACATGATTCACATGTTGAGCCACCCTCTGATCTTCCTCCTTAAATGTGTGTGGACTGAACAATTTTAAAGGACTCAGCACTAGAGACCTGGTTTCACATTTATTTTCACACCCTTTTTTTTTTTCCCCTTCTTTATTTAGCAATCTTTAAATGGTTTGAATACACATTTAATTTCCCAATTTTTTCTGCAGGAAAAATAAATTTAAGAGTGAACCTTAAGAGCTACTAACAGGGACAAACTGTCAGATTGTAGGACAGAAATTTCCAGATTGTGATAAGTCTTATTCACATGTTTCAAGAAAGCAAGCTAATCTCCCTTTTATATAGCAAGGTGGAATAACGTTTACATATTAGATTTTTTAACTTATTTCCCCACTAAGATTCTTAATAATGGATGAACTTTCAGGTTATGAAATATTAATTCATAAAACTAGGATTTCTAGAGTCTAAAAACTTCACTTTTGATCTTTTTCTCCAGACATATCTCAGATGTCCTTTTTCCTTTTTTAAGTCTAGTCCCATAATGAAAAAGTCCATCTGCTTTTTGTTTTCATGCCTTCTTATGTTTGTTAAAGCATGGGAATCCTCCAAGTTTCACATGTTTTCATTATATATTGAGGATGTAATGCTTTCTGAAGATGAAAAACAGAGCCTTCTTGTAGTGCTTAGAACTATGGGAGATGCATTGTTTCAGTTTGATAAAACCAGGTTGCTTGCTTCTGGCATTCCCAAGCCCTGTTGTGTCAGGTCCATGGCACCCAGGGGTTGGTGAAAGCCAGCAGCAGAACTCCATCCTGGTGCCTTCCCTGTGGAAGCAGAGGCCATACGTTTGTATGTGTGTCTAAGACCCTCCACCATAGCTGAGAACATGCCAGGGTAGTTCATTCAGCTCAGAAATCAGGCATTTTCAAGTGTGTCTATCCTAAGTTGGAGGATAACAGCAGCAAAATTGAAGCTCCTCTGTTTTCCTCCATATGTGCATGAAGAGGAGATGGCTGCAGAAAACTGCTAAAAGGAAACTAACTAAAACGTCCTGCAGACAGTCGTGGTTCATTTTGTTACTGCAGGGTCAATAAAAAGAAATGAAAAGCAGCCTCCCTAATGGGAGAGCCCGAGGCATACTCTTTTGAGAAGCATGCTGACCTGAAGGTGCATAGATCATGTTGATCAGATCCAAGAAAGGGATGTGGGATGGAAAAACCACGATGAAAAGGGTCATATGGTCTTGTGTGGGGAAAAAAAGAAAATGTTTGGACTTACTTTTCTAACGTCTTTGTGAGACATCTTCTAATTTCCAGGTCCACCAAGCAACACTTTTTGCAGCTTTTTCCATCTGCCTGCACACATGCCGGTGGCGGTGCACTGTCCTCCTACATGCTCCGTGCTCTCTTCAGGTCCAATTCCAGAGCTTTAATTCTCTGTTCCAGCTGTTTTCTGCAAGAGGTTATCAGTGATGCTGATCTCTGGAGTGGCTGCCTGTGTCTAAAGCAGGTGATGCAACTTGAAGAAACAGGAAGAAAAAGACCATGCCCACTCCTCTCAAAAAAATGCTCTTTCTGCTGTTTTTATGTGAAAGCTGGTATTAAACAGCCTACAATGTTCTATAAGCACGGGTGAGGAAAAGGCTCACATTTTTCATGCACACAGGCTCCACGATGTATGCAGAAGCCCTTTGATACAGCCTTTTGCATCTCCCCAGCTTCCCTGCAGAAAAGCCAAACCCACAGCACTAACAAAGAGAACTAGATGCCCAAGACAAAACACCTAAAAGCCACAACCACTGACACAAATGAACGCAATGCTGTGCCAACTACAGATAAAAATCAGTACATCAACTGACCTGCAAGGGCAGACTGGAATATTGCTTCTCTCTCATTTCTTCTTGCACTGGCTGCTCACACTGTTTCCCATAAAGCACTGTTGTGCTATGATCCACCCCAGGAGTCACCAAGTGATGTGACAGAAGAGGCCCCAGCCCTCACAGCTGCTGATTTGTAGCCTCAAGCTGCAGAGATTTTTGGGACTCCAATTCCAGCTGCGCGGAGAGTTCATGCATCTGTATGCTGGGAAAAAGCAATCTGCATTCAACAAGGGGATCAAATATCCCTGTGCAACTCAAATGTACAGATCAGGGTCAGAGCTGTAAGCCACCAAGTTTGTATTTCAAGCCAGGGAAAAGCCACCTGGTTTTTTGAAGAAAAGTATGCCTTTCAAGCCCTTGCTGAGAAGACAACTCCAGCTTCCACCCTTCCCTCCTTTCCAAAGAGGCACTACAGCAAAGGCACTTGACTCCTACAGCATCATACAGTGTCCACACCTGGGAAGACACTCTTTTGCATGCCATTGCATTCATTGCATTTCACTTTGCTTCCATGGCACTCCTGTTCTGCCCCATCCCTTCCCACAGGCTCAGCCTTATACTAATGCCTGCCTGGGGCAGACAGTGTGGGGGAAGAGACAAGAGCCTCGAGGCCTTACTCAGAGGGAGGGTGAAGCCTGGCTTATGAGGTGAAAGCAAACAGAAAGGTACTTTCCTTCCCCCAAAACACCGCTGTAAGGGAACTAGACACCATCTTTCTGCAGAGACCGAGAGGAGAAAAACTTAGCAAAGAAAGCATTCCAACCCAGTGACATGTGGGAGCATGCAGCTTGCGATGTCACATCATGGCCACAACTTTTGGACGGTGTTGGAACAGAAGCGATTCTCAAAAGTTGCTTCCACCCGGATGTTGCTGCCAAGCCACTGCTTTCCCTCTCAGCCTCGAAACGAGCTCTGTGAAGAGCTGGGTGAGTTTTTCTAGGTGACAGAGGGATAGGCAGGGAGGAGAAAGGAGCTAAAAGACCCCTCTAGTCTGGAAAACAGTTGTTAGTGATGTTGAAGCTCATAACGTCCTCAAAGAAATCTCTCCTGTCTCTGTTCCCATAATATTTTCTTCTCTTCTGGTCACTGAAGGAAAAGAACAGCTTCATATATTTTAACACATTCACAGACTTTGTTTTACCTTGGCCTTAGCCTTGTTCAAGTCCTCTTGCAAGTGGGAGTTTTCTTTCTTCAGGTAATCACGTTGGTGTGTAGAAGCTTTCAGTGAAGTTTCTGCCATCCACTGCTTTGCAAAAGCATCAGCAAAGAATCCTTGCAGTGCTCTCACTGTTCTCTAGGGAAACAATGTCACAGGAGTATGAAGGAAAAAGTAAGAAGCCAAAGTCTGTATTCTCAATTACTTGTTAATATAGCGAGATCAGTTCTCTAAGTGCAAAGAAATCTCATCCTCTGGAAGAAGATGGCATCTGCACAGCTGCTCATCTCTAACCATCAATGGCAAGTGAAGACAACTAAAGAGACATCATCTCTTAATTAAGATTTCTGTTTCCCAGCACATTACTCTCAGAAGATGCTGAGGCTGTGCCTTTGTGGGGTTTTGCTCGTTTGCCCAAATCCCATCCGATGCCAATGCAAGAGCCATAGCTGGACTGCAGCCCTTTCTTCAGTGATCAGAGGCAAGGCTTTCTAAAGCCAACTCCATGCATATCCTTTACGCTATTCTTGTGCTACGCAAACAAAAACCAGGGCACGCCTAAGCATTTGTATGTACACGTGTCTATAAGCTCCTCTCAAGGCTTGCCAGAACTTTCCATAATTCCAACAAAACCAGAACCAAGCAGAACCAACTTGACTGATGGGCTCCCACACATGTACCTTATACCTGTGGATTTTTAGGAGTGCCAGATAGCCTTGAGAAGTGCACTTCTTTACATCATTCCTGATCAGTGCTCACCTCACATCTTTTTTTCCTTTGTCACCTCACTTGTAAAGGCATCACTTACCATTCATTCTCAGGCAGTCGTCTTCTGCATGTCTCCCAGATGGTGACAGAGCTGGAGCTGGACCCGTTGTTCCTGCAGCCCTTCTGCCTTCCTGATGGCATCTTCTTGCTCCTCAGTTTCCTCAAGGTAGAGAGTATGCCACTCCTCTGCCAGCCTCTGGGCCCAACGTAAATTTCTTTCTGAGATGTCTAAAGCTAATGTCTTTGCTCAGAGGGTTTTTTTCAGTTGGTCCACTTTGTTTTCCAGCTTGTCAGCTTTCATTTTGCCTTTGCTCAGTTGCTTAGACAAAGTGCTTTTTGTTTCTCACGTCTCAGTGATGTCCTCTTTGACCTTTTCTTGCACTTGAAGCCATTGCTCATATGCTCCCTGACACATCTCCACATCAACACTTTCTAGTGTCCAATGACTTCCAGAACTCAGGTGGGAAAAGGATGACTCAGATCCTGCTGTTGGCATTTGGGTTGTGCCGTTTTCTGCCTGTTTGAAGCTGAAGAATAAAAATTGACAAAACTTAGAATCCACTCAAAACAGGAGATAGTGACAGCATAACATAAAAGCAGAAGAGGACTGTCACCAACTTGACATCAGATTTTGATAAAAGAATTTTCAACATCTCTGCATTAGACGTTATTCATGGAAAAGTCTTATTTGGCATTCACATGCAAGTTAATCCTATAACGAAGACTCTCAGTTAAAAATCTTTGGGTTTACTTACCTCCCCCCCAGAGCTTTTGCTCTCCTTGATGGCTTCTTCAGCTGCGGGGGACTTGCGGATGGCAGGCTCTGATTATACTGCAGGCTCATCTGCATTAAAACCACATATTTTTGGAACCAGAGTGAGCTAATACAACTCCTTGGTGCCTGGAGTGCTTTCCGAACCATCATGCTTCCAGAGACAATGTTAGCACAAAAACACACCCCAAACCCATGAAATTCAAGCAACGTATCAAAACATGGATTCAAAATGCATCAATTTTCCTGCTTGGAAATTCACTTCCTCTAGCGCACACACCTTTTCCACATGCCAGGGAGATCCCTCAAACTGATCAGAAACTAGCCAAAAGAGAATCAGTGTCCTAAGAATTCTGCTTCCCAGGGACAATGCCTGGCAGTGTGATTTTTTCCTGCATCATGAGCAACACGACATCATCATTTCCAAACATCCTCTCTCCAGGGCATCCCATCAGAAGGGCAGGTGACAGGTCTTTTCCCCATTACCTCCTCTGCACTGGAGAGTCTTACCTGCTCTCCCCAGAGCAGGTGTACACCATGTAACCCCAGCAGCTCCTGCCCCATAGACAGCACTGGATGCTGGCACCCCTTTTGCACAGCCTGGAGCAGCTTCTCCCTTGTTTTTCTGCTCCCTGGGGTCCACAGGCTGTGCTGTGGGACTGTGCCTGCAAAGACAGAAAGCACAACCAGTTGTAAGCACAGCTGATAGCAAGGTAACAGCCTGTTATTATCTGCCCTTGCCAGATTTACCTCCCTTGAGAACAGCCACAAGCACAAAGCCCCAGGGGAGGAACACAGCCCAGAGGTTTCCCAAAAAACACCCATCTGCTGGTGCTCCATTACCTGTCATCCTTGTCGCAGCGGTTGGTGTTGAGCTCCTTCACCCACGGCTGCCCTGGGGCCAAGTTGCCAATGGCAGCCACATGCTGCAGCTCCTCCTGGCCCTGTGGCTGGAGCTCACCTCCCTCATTGTCACTGCTGCTCTTGGAGGGCACAGGACCTCCCCGTACCCTCCTCCAGTGCAGGAACTGCCAAATCCTCTTCTGAAGAATATTCTGAAGAGTACCTCCTAAAGAGAAGGTGTCAGGAAGGAAAATTCCCTCCTGGCACCTATTCTGGGGGAGCAATGGCTGGACATTTCCAATGTGCATTTGGGCTCTGGGAGAGTGCAAAAATATGGGGTGCTGGTTTTCTTGGTTGAGAAAGTAGATAGCTCAATTTTTGTTGAGTCACTACCATGGGTACAAAGGCAAGGCTAGAAGCAGCAACAGAATTCCTTCTAGGCACCTTCTCCAGGGAAGCACTGGTTGAACATTTCCAACGTGTGTTTGGGTTTGAGTAGAATTCAAAATTTAGGGGACTATTTCATTGGCTCTGAAAGCAGATAGCCCAAGTTTTGTTGAGTTACTTCCATGGCTACCACGGCAAGGTGACTGCCAGCAAGAAAATTCCTTCTTGGCATTTTCTCTGGGGGAGCGGTGACTGGACATTTCCAAAGTGCATTTGGGTTTCCAGTAGAGTGAGAAAGTGAGGGGACCGTTTTCTTGGCTCAGCAAGCAGGTAGCCCAAGTTTTCTTGTGTGACTTCCATGGCTTCCAGGACAGGGTGAGAACCAGCAAGAGAATTCCTTCCTGACACCTTCTTTTCAGGAGCAGTGTCTGGATGTTTCCAATGTGCATTTGGGCTCCGGGGGCACACAAAAGTGAGGGATCTGTTTTGTCAACTCAGAAAGCAGATCGCCCAAGTTTTGTTGTGTCACTCACGTGGCTACCCCAGCTCCAGCGGAGGCACTTGCCCGCAGATGGGAAAGTCTGGCCTCTGCTCCTGCAGGGAAGGCACCAGGCAGGAGTTCCGTTCCTAGCCCTCACTGGCCCTTGGCCACCAGGGACCTGCTGCAGCAGCAGCAGGTCTTGGGCTACCTGCTTTGTGAGCTGAGGGAACGGTCAATTATTACATTGTTCTTCTCTCAGTCCTCGTGTTTACACTCCTGGCTGCCCTTCCCATCGCCGGGTGAGGGGGAGCGGGCGAGTAGCTGCGGGGTGCTTGGTTACCAGCGGGGTTACACCACGGCAGACCCCAAAGCCTATAGTACGGAATTTCATCCCAGAGAGTTACCATCAGCCCCCGAGTGATCTTGTTCTCTCTGCATGACACAGCTGTCCTCTCTGCTGAGGGTAAATCCCAGCTTAGTGACACCAACAAGTTTTCTCAGCGCAGCCCTCACCTCCACCCCGTGGTCACCGACGCGAACGCCCCGTGGAATCTGGAGACGTTACAGCACAAGTCACCGTTCCCTAGCAGGCCGCCGACACTTCCTAGCACCCTCATGACTGACCGCCCCCTTCCCACCCTTCCAGAGCAGGAGGTCCCGGGCGGCCTCATTAGTGCTACAGCCCCCACGGCGGGGAAACGCGGGCAGCGCTCGCCGCTCCGTTCCGGGCCCGGCAGCACTCGCCGCCCCGGCAGCCGACAGGGGCCGGCCCCGCGCCGGGCGGGCGGGCCGCCCTCGGGGCCGGTAGGAGGTGCCCGCCCTCGGGGTCGGTAGCGAGGCGCTCCCCGCAGCCATGGCCGCCACCCGGCTGTGGCGACTGCGGAGGCCCATGGCTGCTGCCTTCAGCGGCGCCGCGGCCGCGGGAGCCGGGCTGCCCCCCCCCGCCGGAGAAGCTGACGGTCCGGCGGCAGGCGGAGGGCGTCCGGTGAGGCGGCGGCGGCGGCCGGGCCGGGCCGGGCCGGGGGAGGCACTGCTGCGGGCCGGGCCCTCCGGCTCTGGTCAGCGTTACACTTTGTAGTAACCCTGCTGTGTTTAACGGCTTCTGCAGACACATTGTCTTGAACAACCCGCGGAAGAGAAACGCCCTGTCCCTCGCCATGCTGCAGTCCCTCAGGGAGGACCTGCTGCACGACGCCAAGGGCAGAGACCTCCGAGTTATCATCATTTCAGGTACTGCCGCCATTTCAGGCCGGCGGGAGAGAGAGGGAGGGGGCAGAAACGGGATAGTTGAGAGTTCAAACCGAGATCGCTCACAGAATTGCAGAAAACGGGACGGAAGGTACTTGCGTGTTGCTGTCCGTGCAGCAGCCCAGGAACAGGCAGCGTATCCTGCCGGTGCCTTCGCCCTTCAGTCCTTGTTCTTCTATATTCACCCTGTTCTTCTATACTCGTCCCAGTTTCCACCCTCACATACTTAATTCCTTATTCTTGAACACCACATTAATTTGGTTTTTATTATATATTTGTTGATAGTTAACGTGTCTAAGAAGAAACACTGTAGAAACACGTTCCAACGTGTCAGTATTTCAGTCAGTTTACACACAAACAATGTGTTTTCGGAGTTGATGAGCTTTTTCCTTTTGTAAAAACGTTTGGTAGATTTGGGTTTAAAACTATATGTAAATAATACTTTAAACAGAATAAAAGCTAGGTCATCAAACTAAAAAACTAACATTCCCAAATAGGGGATTTTGTGCTGGGACATGCTGATCTCGTATGACACTTGTTGCCTTTGGTGGCAGGTATTGATGGTAGCAAACAGGGTTCACAAGGTTTATTCAAATTATGTGCTCTGTTCCTCTGCTGTAAGCCAGGATCAGCCTTGTATCTTTGCCACTGGTTTGTCAAAAATGTTTTTAAAAAACTCTCCAATGCAGGAGAAACCATAATATTGATACTGCAGTCACCCGTAACCTACAGTTGTAAAATACTCTCACAGTCTAGTACAGTTTTCTTCCATTTAGATATTAACCTGCAGAGTTATTAAAGATAGTGAAACTTGAGCCTGAGCTGTTCTTAAGCCACCTTTTTTAACTTTGCAATTTTAGGATAATCTTTCCCTGCCACCCTCTCAAACATCTTGGAGAAATAGGTTTATTAATTTAGGATGTTGCTGTTCCTGTACGCAGAGGAAAACACTGTTAGTGCACAGACACAGGAGGGAGGAAGTAAGCTAACTTCACAGGGGTGAGTTTAAATATACCTATTCAGTGTTTCAAAGAGCAGTTACAAATTTTGTGAAACACTTCAGGTTCTTCTTTGGGAGTATAGTCTGGCAGTTCACAAGCACAATTGAATTTGTTCAGGTTTTCTACTTAGAAAGAAATTGCACGTTCCTGTTGATTTTTAATTCCCTTGCTGAATGGAATGCAAATGAAGAAATCTGAAGATAATAAAAGACTTTTCAGGGAATGCTTTGAGTCTTTAACACAGACTTTGTAGTGTTTTCTTCTTCAGTGACGCACAAATGCAGAAGTGATTAGTTTCCAGATACGTATTGCTGATCCCATGAGCTGACTGATGTTAATTGTGTGGTTATTTATGGATAGACTGTGTCACAATAATGTGATCCGTAAGAAACAAATGCATAGGTAAGGTTGTGTCTGCATAGTTGTAGCTGGAAATCTCACATCCATACAAATACCTGAGAAGTTCTGAAGGATTCAAAAGCATCAAATTAGTTTATTCATATGGCAGATATCCTCATGACAAAGGAAAACTGTTGTAAAGATAGCGAACCTGTGAAGGGTGTTTTGATTTTAGCTGCCACTGGAGGCAAGCAAATCTAAAGCTTCGGTCCACAGAAACCTGCTTTTTGCTGCCCAAACACTGGACATGCTTTTTGGGGTTCACCAGATGACAGTTTTAGCAGTGGAAGAAAAGATACCCCAACAACCCTTTTGGTTCTGCTCTAGCAGAACAACTTTTTTTTTGTTTTGTTTTCTTTCCATGTGGCCTTGAATGCCGTGACACAAAAATCTTCATGCTTATTTAGTAAAAGTTAATCATTAATGCTGGGTACAATAAATGGGGACTAACTGTATTTATTAATCTGAGACCAGAGCACTCCACCCTTGCTCCAGCTGCCCAGTTTACATTGTACCAAGGAGCTGTTTAGAACAGTATCCTTACAGAAACTGGGCTCAGAGGTGTGAAGTGCCTTATTTTTAGCAAAGTAACTTGGAATACAAGTAGAACTAGGCCTTTAAAAATGTTTATGGCTGTTATTGCGGTTAAATGTTGCATTATGGCGATTTAAAGTTGTTATAAAACCCAGAAGGCAGTATTTTGGAACTCTGTAAAACTCCCTCCCCAAGCTCCTTTCTGACCATTGACACCTCATTGACATACCTTTAGGGGGGCATTGATATGCTGCTACCCCTGGTTTCTCGATTAATTCAGACTGACTTCCTGAAATTCTTTGCAGCTGAAGGACATGTGTTTTGTTCCGGCCATGATTTAAAGGAACTGTCAAGTGAAGATGATGTGAAGCATCATTCTCAAGTATTTGAAATATGTGCAGAGGTAAGCAGATGTTCTTATGTGCCACCCCCTTTTGCCTGGTATTGAGAGCAAGCAATGATACTGGTTTAAGGAGGGACAGCATTGCTCATCTGCCATCTAAAGCACATGCTGTTGCTCCCCATTCCTTGCTTTTTGCCACTCTGTCATTTTAATACCTGATCCTGGTGAAATTATGTTTTCCGTGGTTTTCTCCACATGCTAGTAGAAGGGCTAGAATGCCAATGTGCATGTCTCCTATGATAGGTACAGTCATGGCACGTTCCTTAGTTTAGCCAGTGTTCCTTGCAGCTGTTTGGGCAGTGTCTTTCCTAGAAGTCCAGGGATAACCATTTTCAAATCACTTGTGATCAAATGTTCTAGCTGGTAACTCAAGACCATCTTAAACATCAAGTAAACAACATGAAAATAAGGTCTGACTCACTGGTTGCCCAGTCAGCCAACCAGACAAGAACTTGTCAGGAAGTTGAAGTGAATCCTGGAGCCTTTGCAGGGAATGTCAAACCCCGATCTGATTGTAACAGCAGTAGAATCTGACCCCTAATCGTGCTCAGTGTGACCACAGGAAGTAATTTGAAACCTTTTGTTCTAGTTCCCCCAGTAATAATGATCTTATACACATTGTCAAGCACATATTTAGTAAATGCTGTAAAAACCCTGTGTGAAAGTTACAGCTGAAGGGCCTTCAGTGTAATATGAAGAAATTCTCCTGGCAGCTTTGCGGGGATTTCATCTTGGTATGTTGATCACAAAGAAGTAAGTACAAATATGGCTGAATGACAGGTTAGTCCCTTCATCGGAAAGGAGCCAAGGTCCAATAGTTTAGCCGCCAGTAGCTTAACATCAATTTTTCAGTTGCAGGGCAGAATACCAGTATGTTGTCAGTGGAAAACTGAACCATGCAGCTTCCAAGTCACAGAACAGGAAAGATTAGGCAGAAAAAAATGTGAAACTTATTCCATATGGCATGAAATCAAGAGCTGGTAAACTTCTCACTTTAAGGACCATAAGAGTTTACATTGTCCTGTATGTGTATCTAGCACTGTACCTATGTTCAGGATTAATTAATAGTATAGCAAGCTTAACTTTGGTTAGTAAAGAGAAATAGCCAAAAATGTCAGCATTTAGAGTTAAAAACAAGCCTAGCTTTCTTTGTGAGTATTGTGCGCTACTGAATAGTAAGTTTAGTAAGGGACCATTATGATAAATAATAAATGGTGTATCAATTTCAGATGAATATTCCTGAGACCATGAAATTCAGAGATAGGGAGATATTCAAAATCCAGTTGGAGACCGTCCTGGACAACCTGCTGTACCGAAGCTTGCTTGAGTAGGAGGGTTGGACTCATGATCTCAAGAGGTCACTGCCACCCTAAATGCTTCTGTGAAACTGGCAAAGCGAGTTCAGGAAGAAATTAAATATGAGAGATGAAAGGACACTTGAAGTGATCCTTTTTCTGATGTTCGTGGTAGTGATAAGTGCTTTAAACTTTCTACCTGAGTATCCTAAATGGATTTAGGTTTCTCATAAATCACAATTCACTGTTGTCTTACTGTTAAATAACAATGGCACTTTACAGGCAAACATAAATAAAGGTAGTAATTTAGGCTTTATTTAGGATCCTAACTAATATCTAACTTTTAGTTTTAGCTGTTGGGTAGAATAATTGATTTTTGCTTTTTTTAGGTCAATAGAGAGAGAAAGGTGCTTTTGAGGGCTTCCAAAAGGGGATTGTATCTTCCTAAATTTCAATACTTAAGTAGGACAGATCTTACCCTAAATGACATGCCTACAGTGTTGTGGACTAGGGGGTCCAGAGTGTTGGACTACTTTTCAGGAACCTTGTATTCTACATCTGTCTATGACTGTTAGTCCTAAGCAGATCATCTCAACTGCTACACCTCTGTTGCCCCATGCATATGGCAGTGTTAGCAATACTATAATGCAGTATCCAAGAACTAAGTACTTGCCACATACAAGATTGAGACAGCTGAGAATATCACTTCTCCAGAGGTTTTTCAAATACAGAACCGTAAGTACCAGGGGTGGGTTTTTTCAGAGAAGCAGCTGACTTTGAATTTTTATAGCCACATGAGTACTCTGTAATTGTTTGTCTGCATACATGCTATATTGTTACTCTTTTGTTGTCTGCTTCTCAAGACCCACTGAAAATTTGTTTTTAAAGAAAGATAGAAAGAAGAATGGATACAAAGACTGACCAAATTCAAAACTGAATGTAGGTAATTTTACCTAAGCAATGTAAAATTTGCTAGGCATCATCTACTGGAGAAATTGAAGTAGCAAATGAAAAAATGTTACCTTGCTACACTGTGCTAACATGAGATATTTTTTTTTTTGGTCTACATAATGACTGCAGTCATTTAACTAGCATTCTGTATCTTCAGGCATTAAAATTAATTGAGTTCATTTATTCTGATTGTACGGAAGGACAACCTGCATTAGAAATGTTAGGACAAATTAATCTTTCTTAATTTCAGCTATCTGAAGTTGGATGTCCAACCTTCAAGAGTTACAGGGAGAGAGAGAGAGAGAGAGAGAGAGAGAATGAGCGTGTTTTCCCATCTTGTGTGTAATATAAACAGGAAAAATTGTTTCCTGGCAAGTAAGTCTCTCCCTGGAATGCAGAATAAGCCTAGAAAAACATTCAGCGCTTGTGTTTGGGGGAAATTAACCCAGTCTTGAGATCATGCAGAAACCAGCAAGACAGGCTGCAGTGCAGAGACCCCAAGCTCCATGCAGATCGGATAACAAGCGTTTCTGCCTTTCATTCTTGTGTTTTCCATTTCCACTGGAGTTAGCAGGACCAACTCGTGCTACATAAACACAACTGGGCATATCGTGGGATGGCAGTGGTCTTGTGCATTAGAACAGGTTTTGCAGAGAGTTTGCTTCTTTTACTAAACTCCAGTTAATAAAGCTGAAAAATGCACACGAGGTGCATGAAGCAATTGCAAGTTTTAGAACAGCTACCACTTAAATTTCAGAGACTAACTGACTGCTTTCTTTTGTGTATGCAGGTTATGACTTTAATCCAGAAACTTCCAGTACCAGTGATTGCCAAAGTAAATGGTTTGGCTACAGCAGCAGGCTGTCAGCTTGTGGCAAGCTGTGACATCGCAGTGGCAAGTGAGAAATCTCAATTTGCTACTCCGGGAGTAAACATTGGACTGTTTTGCTCCACACCAGCTGTAGCCTTGGGCCGATCTCTTCCCAGAAAGGTAGGCTTCCTTCCCAGCTGCTCTTTGTAATTTTGTAAGAAGTAGGTTCCCATGTTAGGAGTTTTAGTTCCATTGCCTAAACTTTATGTTGCTGCAGTACAACATACAAAATACTTCATTGCAAAAGACACCTTCATAATTCTTTGGACTGGGAAAAAATAATAAAGGGATGAACTCTGTTTAGGGAAAGCAGCTTTCTGTTGATGCAGTTTCAACCAGCAGGAACTCATACCAGCAGCACACCAGCTCAGCAATCCCTTTCCTTTCCAACAGACAGCTCTGTGCTTTAGCCAATGATGTTGTCCCCTAATGAGGAAACCCCTGCAAGCTCAGGATATCAGTCTCACTGAGGTATCAATTCTTGCCAGGCAGTGACATTTCACAGCCAGCATGACCCGCCTGGGTGTACATCAAGATGCTTTAAACAGCATCTAAAACCCTCCTATACTTTCTTCCTGCTTTATTTTCTATTGATTATGACTACAGGCCTCACTGCATAAACAATAGTATGATCTGTAAAGCTTCCATAACTGAGAAAAGAAATTTTAAGTTCTGATCCAGTTGGGTTCATGCAGACAGACTCTTCAAGCCCAGCAGGGCTTGCTGAGATGCAGTGTCTTAACTGCACAAGTCCAATTGCTGGATAAGAGCTTCAGCTTTAAACTTCCCATCTGTAAGGCCATCTTGTTCAAATCTAGCTTGTCTGTGGGGTTTTTTTTCCCCCAAGTCTGCTGTAGTATACAGTTAGAACTGTTTCTGAATTAGTATTTCTGGGGGTTGTGATCACCTTTTGAAAATGTGTGGGATATACTTTTCTCTGCCACTTTTCAAAGTAGCAAGAACATTCCCTACAGTTCTCATGATTACTGATTTTACCTTTTATAAAATGAAATGTTACCATTGTTTGTAGCTACCAGAGCAAAGACACTAGGGAAGATAATCAGCTTTCACAATTCAGGGCATTGGTCAATTGCATTAGGAGTCATGGAAAAAACCTGTTATTGATATATAGCATTGAATAGTCACTGACTATTTGGGAGACTTTTTAATATGAAACCTCAAGTACAAGATGCTGGGAACAGCAGAGGACTGAAATAGCTGTGGCTATAAGAAGGACATACTTAAAAACACCCTACTAAATGTAAAACTAATGCAGGTATTTTCAAAAACTACACATTTATGTAAAAAGTCTTTATTTATTATTATATGCCCAGCTTAAAATACCAAGTTCAGTCATTTGACATCGTGGATGATCCATCTCTCTCTTAATTCCTCCTGCAGTCACTAGAGACTGTGAGCTTTTGAAAGGAATCCCAGGGGCGTCAGCCTAGGACAGCTGGAGTCAGTGGGCAGGTTTGAAAAAAGGTCAGCTTTCGACCCAGTCCCTCTCTTTGCTGAACCCTCTTTAACGCTTCCTTGACAGTTTAAGAGGCCAGAAGATTTAAAACTTAATCAAAAGAGTAACTTGCACTTGAAGGAGGAGGCTGAAATTCCCCAGACAAACCAAAGCAATAAGGTGGATGAATTGACTTAATACAATACTTTTTCTTGTTCAGGTGGCACTAGAGATGCTTTTCACGGGTGAACCTCTTTCTGCCCAAGAAGCATTAATGCACGGGCTTGTCAGCAAGGTGGTACCTGAAGACAGGCTGGAAGAGGAGACCATGAAAATTTCTCGCAAGATATGTGAAAGCAGCAAATCTGTCCTGGCACTGGGGAAAGCCACCTTCTACAGACAGATGGCACAGGACCTCGATACTGCTTACAAAATGACTACTCAGGTCATGATGGACAATTTGACTCTGAGAGATGGGCAGGAAGGTATTGAAGCCTTTATTCAGAAACGTAAGCCCATCTGGTCACACTCTCAGGATAAGAAGAAATGAATTTTGTTTCTAAGCTAACCTTAGCTGTGCTTTGTGATTCTTCATGCAGTTGCCTTTGGGAACTATATTTTTGTTCTTACTGAAAGTTAGATTTCTCTTCTTACATATGCCAAACACACAACAAATTTATTCTAAGTATATAATAAATCTTGAGAAAAAATCAAACAAAATGGTTTTTTTCAGCAATGAATTTAATCTATGGTTTTAGAAGGAATTCTGTGCTGCAAAAATCAGTTTAATATGTCCCAGGTTATTTAGGGAATCGCAGGAACTTTGAGAGAGCTCAGATCACACTGTTCAGTACCTGTCCCCATAGTTCTGGGTGAGAATTTCCATTTTGTAGTAGTAGTAGTAGAGAATTAAAGGGCTTGGACACGTTCCAGAGGTGATGGTAGAACATATATCATAATGGATTCCAATCCTGTTTAGATGTTACAGACAAAAGCCTGGAACAGTAGTCTGTTGCTCCGTATGATTATATCTGCTTATGAGCTATATGTTTGTCTCTCTCAGCACTGTGGCAGACGGACGTTTTGCCTTAAACATTTCTTGGTACAAAAGGTTGCCAGCTTTGCTGACTCAGGTGCATAGCAGGTGTTATAACCACAAGAAAGAATGAGACAGTGGTTTCCAGCCCTGCAGAGGCAGGACTGAGGTGGTATTTTTTCCACCCTTGCATCCCATGGTTTTGGTGCCTGTAAACAGCTAACTGCACACGTGCAAGGGTACTAAGTCATCAGCCTTGGGAAGGGTCTGGTCTGGTCTCACCCCAAAATCATATGATGCAACCCCAAAATAGTCCCTCTGTGACCGCCCAAGATCCACTGAGCCTGTGTGGAACCAGGCCGTACTTACTCTCACCTAGCGTCACACCCACCATGCATATGCATCAAGTTTCTTGGAACCGGGTGGAGATTTTGGGACTTGGCCTGTATAAAAATGGTACCGTCAGCCGCTTGGGTGGGACACCCACCACCAAGATAGCCAGAGTGAAGAGGACCAACAGGACGCAGCTGGATCCACAGGTGGTGATATTTCTTTCTTTTATCTCTCTCCTCTTTTTCTAGCTCTCTCTCTCCCTCTCCTCCTCTCTTTCTTCTTAGAAACTTGTGGCATGGAACTTGCTTATCCAATTAAGTTATTCAGTTAAGTAATTGCCATTGAGTTATTGTATCTACCCACATGCCTTCTATTGTGTGTTAATAAATCATAAAATTGGTTGGCTGGTGTCATTTCACCTTAATTCAGTCCAAGGGGATCGTGAACTTGGTCATTAGTCCCAAGGGGAGGGAACAGCTCCCTTTGGGTCGCAACAAGCACATCCTGGTTTTCCATCAGTTCAAGCACTTGTCCCAGCTCTGGAGAACTTTGCTGTTGACTCCGGTGAGGCCAAGCATGGCTTGGGAGTGTTTAGTTTCACAAAGGGCACACTGTGAAAGCCACTGCCTGTGGCTGTCAGCAGACATTTTCACCTGGCAGTGTTTTGACCCAGGTGTAATTTTCAGGCTGTATGTCTTCCGTTTATCACATCATTTTAGATGTGTTCGTTGGAAAGCCCATCCTTGCACTTAAAGCTGGGCTTTTACTGACACTGCAGCAGTTCAGCTATGGATTTACGGTCTTGACAACCTCCAACAACATGGATTCAGCTGTTCTTCTGGGTAATCTGTTATAGCACTTTGCAAACCTTCCGGTGAAATATTTTTTCTTAAAGTCCAGTCTGAGCCTCGAAGCAGCATTTTTTTGGCCAGTACCCCTTGTCACATTATCTGACATGGAGAAAATTTCAGTTCCATTATCTTTGTAACTCTCTTCAAGCAGTCACAGGCTGCAGTTAGACCATGCATAGATTCCTCTGTGCCAGACTGAACACGTTCAGCTTCCTCCACTTTCTTTGTAGGTCATGTTCTCTAACCAGCTTGGTAGCCCTCCAGTGGACCAATTGCAGTTTCTCCACATCCTTTTTGTACTGGTTGTGCCACAACCGGACTGTATTCCAAATAGAACCTCACGAGTGCTGAGCTGAGGAGAACAAAATATTCCCTGTATCTGCTGGCCAGTTTCAGCCAGTCAGTATCGCTCAGTATGTATGCATTTTGTCTTATTTGTGATGAGAGTGCACTGTTGGCTCATGTCCCGTTGGGCATCCACCATAAGGCCGGTTTCAGCAGGACTGCTGCCCTGCCAGGCAGCACCTGGCCTGTACTGGTGCTTGGGGTTGTTCTTCCCCAGGTGCAGAAACTTGCCTTTCTCCTTAGATTATTCTTCTGGATTGAAGCCAGGCCATTTGGTGTGTCAGCCATTCCCCCGGTTTCTCATCATCTGCAAATCTGCTGAGCATGTATTATTGATGATGATGCCAAGTAATATATATGAGCCTCGGTATCAATCGATGTTGATCATGGGATGGTGTCTCAGCAAAGACATTTTTTCTACAGTTCCACCTAGCCAAATTGTGTAGGCTCATCTGCTTTATCCTTAAACAGGCATCTTAGAAAGACCAGGTGAATCACTATATGGATGGGCCTTTTTTTATTTGTTGACAGTAAAAGTAGCCCAAAGTACTTAGCTCAGACTTAGATGTCTTAAGTTAGATCAGATGAGTCCTACCTACAGCTGCTAAAACTCCAAATATGGAAGTATCATGAATCAAGGATTGTTTTAAGGCATGTTTGCTCCTGTGTCCTTGGTTCCCTGTCTTGTATGAATGTTAGTTCATTCCTTAGTTCTACTCTGGAGTGAATCAGATACCTAGGAAAGTCCTGGCACAGTTCTCTCCAGGGACTGATTACTCCTAGGCAGTAGGGATGAGTCCACATGAGTTTTGGCTCGCTCAACCCTTCACAGTGCCCTGATACCACACCCATAGGCCTTGCCTAACGCTCCTGAGCATCCTTAGCATTATGCTAAAAACCGCCCTGCCAGCAGGCCTGCCTTTATCTTGGGCACTTTGAACTGAAAAACTGCCACAGCAAAAAGTCAACACTTCCGTCTTTGGGCCTTTGGGCCATGAAGCAGCACCTTCATAGAGCTAGAGGAAGCCCAGGGCAAGTGCTATGCAATGCAGTTGATGCAGGTCTAATTCAGAATGACCTAAGCATGAGAGCCACCAAGCAAAGGCCATTGGTGGTGGTGTCAGCCTTGTTGCTGTCCCCCTGTTACGAGAAGTGGTCTCAGGGTTCAATCAATCTGCCTTCCACGCAGCAGCAATGGGCTGCACTCTGTCAGGTGTGCTGCTGGGGTCCAGGCGTTGGATGACATTTTGCTTCCTGAGTAGCGGTACTAAGTTCTGTTATTCCTTATAGTGGAACAAGACCTGAATAGTTTGGGGTAAAAATCAGCCTCTTTTCTTTCTGACTGGCCTACACATTTTCATTCAGTAATATAAAATCTCCTATCATTTATACGTATCCAGCCCCACACAGCAGTTCCCTTTTCCATCTACAAAGCATATTCAGAATGAAAAGAAAGCAATTTCCAGTTCTGCTGCTATTTTTAATGTGATGAATTAAAACTTGAAACTTGAATTTACCATTAAACTAGTTTGTTTCTACAGGAATGTGAAAAATGTGGATCATTGGGAATAGCTGCTTTAAAAATGTTCCCATGAGGAAAATGGGTAAGTTTTACATAAACTCACATAGCGTATTTAGGTTAGGAACTGTTATCAGCATTTAAGAGATAGAAGGGTTAAATTGGAGCCCAATAACCTTCATCATGTCCTTTTTAATGCAGTAAATTGCTGCACTTAGACTCTGTTCCCACATGCTGCTCTAAAAGCATTAGGAAAGAGTAAATTGTTTTTAAAAATATTTATACTTAATGGCTATCTTGCAACTACTCAGCAAATCTCTACTGGCTCTTTTGTTCCAGGCTTTTAGAATAAGTACATTACCTTATTTTTGCAATCTTTCCAACTAACTGCAGTAATAAAATGGTTTCACTGGCCATCTTAAAACATGAGTGATAATTTAGATGAGGATATTCTTTCCAATATTTAGAAATTCACCTTCTGCAGTTGATTGCCACCTATACAAGACGGGCTTTGGCATTATTATTAACTCCTGGTTATAATTTCTGAAGGAAAAAGGTCTGCATTTTAAAAGAATAATAACTTCATTTTAAATTGTTATACTGCAATGGAATCAAATTCTGGTCATCTTATTCCTTCACGTGGATACATTGAATTCAAATGGCCTTGTAAGACAGCGGTATTACAAAGACATACAGGTATCCTTGGCCTTTTTCGCTATGAGCAGGCCGACATTAATGGAAGTGCTATGTAAAGTTAAGAACAGGCATACTTTAGCAAGACAAAACGGTGATGGGAAGTTAACTATCAAAAATTATGTTCTGGTTGTTTATATGATAGGCACAGGGTAGGAGTGTTACCTTACCTTTGGCTTTCCCTGTAAAAGACCAAACACCACACTGCCTTGAGCTCCTTCACAGTTCAAATCCATGGAAGCTGAGGAAACACAGTTCTCTGGATGACTGAGTTCAGATCCTTAAGAACACTGCTTTTCTAGGCTCATGGTCTTTTTCAGTCTAATTCACAGGTGTGTTAAATGTTTCTGTTGTCCTTTCAGGTTGTAAGGAGAAAAAATATTTGTAGGTATGTTTTAACTCAGTTTTCACGGTATTCATTTGTACGACTTCATGCAATGAAGTAATTATGTACTTAGTAATTGTCTGTTCCAAAAATGATGACATCCACAGGAACATTTCCCTCTTGTTTGAACCACTAGACAGAAAAGCTTCAAAAGGTTTTAGAACATTCCTGCACTGGCCCCTGTAGATTGACAAAGCAATATAATTTTTTTTTCTGACTTGTATGGGATTTTTATTTTTGCTCACATCTGCCTTTATTGTTTAGTTGAATGGATTTACTGGCCATTTCTGAGAAACAGACTGGTTCCAGTATTGTTAATTAAGTTCTACAGCCAAGAAACAGCAAACCAAATGATAGATTGGGAGCCTTACCACTGTGGCTATCTACTGCCTGAGGAGAGTTTGTCCCAGAATAGCAAAGAGTCTATCCCTTGTCATATCCATTTTTATTAAAGAATCTGCTCTGCAGCGATATCTGCCAGGTAATTAGCCTAGTTTCAAGTGGCCCTGACAGCATGTGGCATACACACAGCCTTCTCTGTAAACTAAGAAGGAGTTCATCTGCGTACAGCCTCTAGGATGCAGCTTATCACTGCAAATTACAGAGAGGTACGCATTTTCTATTCATATACACAGGAACAGCTGGAGTAGAAACTCGTCAAGAAAACGCAAGTGAGGAATTGCCAGTATGAATGTAATGAACTATCGAGCCACTGACCTCAGTGGCCCTGAGGAATGGCTTTGAGACTCTACCTGGAAATTTTAGAAAAGATATATAGGCAAAATCTGGGGATACGATCATATCACTTTATGATGTAACTTTAGGCTGCTCTCATAAACAAGGCAAGCAAAAAGCCGGGGTGCAGCAACAGCTAGAGCAACACTTGGAACAAGGTTTTTCCTGATTCATGGACCAGGCAACAATCCGCCTCACCACATCAATTAGGAGATGTATGCTGAAGATAGAGTCAGACACCTTTGTCTGATTTGGGTGATGGGCAAGGGATTTATACCTTTCACGTTCCACAGAGCCGAAGAACAGGATGGGACTTCATATAAGCTCATATATAAACCTCATGATGTTTTCTTAAGGCCACCCAACCCAGGATTGAGCAGACTGGGTAAGAATTAGTTTTGTGCTGGTTTGAAGTAACATCCCATAGCCGTGGAGGAGAGAGCTTGAAAATCTGTACTACAAAAGCACAAAAAGCTGGATGTAGGTAACATTAGAAATGCATGACTAACTCATTGGCCAAAGTCAGTGTGGTAGTTTTTACCATCTAGCTCATGATTTCTGAACATTTGGAAGGCAACACTGTGTCCTTCATAGAATTGCCTCTGGGTAATTCCTGTATTGTCATCCCTGTGTTGCAGATGGGGAAATGGAGGCCAAATGTGCTTTACCTGAGGTCTCACAGTGAGCCAGTGGCACTGTAACAGTGGCATTCAGAATGCCAACACCTGCTCCTCATACTTCTTCAGCAACAAAGTTTTAAGCAAAATCAGAGGAAATGAAGGATGATTACATACCCTAGAGAAACTGCAAAGACTTCTGAACAGGAATTATGAGCTACTGCATCAAAGGCCCCATGCTTGACATTTATTGGCTTTTTGATTAACGTTGGGGTAATTTTACTATCAACAGTTTCTCATTAGGAACTGGCAATGTTCTTTCTGACCGTTATCTCGCTCAATATCACATTGGGTTGCTACAAAGAGCAGGGATTTTATGTAAAATCCATCCATCTCTAGCTGCAAAATTTTGTAATAATTCTACATTTAAATAATCTCGTAGAAGTGCTTGCTGCCTTCTCTAAGCAACAGGGATAATAGAGAAACAGTTAAATTTTCATGAAGGCCTAAAGCTATAGGATAAATCTCATACTGCAATGAGCAGGATTAATTTGTCTTGATTTCGCTGGCATTGCACCTTGATCATACTAATTCTGAATTTAGCCACTGAAGAACACATCCCCATCCTGTTTTACACTCACAAAGGAGGGGGAAAAACATCAGAGCTATAACCTTCTATTTCTCCTTTGTATGATGTACCATCTCCTGGCTGCTTGTTGCCAGTATTAGGAATTATTTTTGTCAAACCCGTAGCTTTTATAAAAAGAAAATAGTAGAAATGTACCCCTAATATCACTGTGTATTTGAAAGGGTGAAATTGTTCATTAAACTTCCATGTGTCCAAATGTAGTCATATTCATTATACGGCCTTTTAAAAGTTAATACTTATTTTAAATATTTGTATTCTGGAGTCATGACAATGTGAGCATCACAGAGTTATTGTATATTTTATTGATCATGTTTGTTATAGAGAAAAAATCGAGAACAAAACCAGGTGATAAAATAACAAATTGAATTTGTAGTGCTAAAAGTTAAGCCACATTCATGGGTTTGATCCATGACTGCTGTTCCTAGCTACTTGATACAAGAAAATTTAATTTTCCCTCTTTAGGTAGAATAGTGTTTTCAGCCTGCCGAAACCAAAACTTGTAATGCTGTGGAAGTAGTTCAAAATAGGAAACATTCCTGTAGCCTAGATCAAAATACAATCATCTCTTTAAACTAACTTTCATAGCAGTGCAAGTTAACCTGTTGGACTTAATACAGATATAGGTATAGGTCTCGACCACCAATTCTGCTGAAGGAAAGTCACCTCCTGGAAAGGCATAAAAGGCATGGATGGCAGTATCTTAGACTATCTGCTACTTGGCTCATTAGAGCCACATGCCAGTGAGGTCTGATGTAATGGGTCATGTCTAAGAAAGCAGAAGCTCCAACCGTAGTCTGCTCACTGAAGGAGTCTTTAAGGACAAATTAACTGCAATAAAGAGAATGTTGGCATTCAGGCTGCCTCAGCTGCTGATGACAGAGAAGTCCTTAGGTCTTCCAAAGGGGACTCAGGTTTTATTCCAGACCTGTCCTCCTATAAAAGTTACAGTGGATGAAATCATTTTTGGAAAGATGAGCAATGTTTTCCCTGTCAACTCTACCCTGTCAACATTAAGGATAATGTAATATATACCTGCTCTGGTCTTCTCCACTTCCTGGCCCAAAATCATTCTCAGTGTAGACAGCGAGTGATGCTTCTGGAAAGAAACAATAAAGAATTAGTAAAACTTACATAGAACATGAGGGAAAGGAGAAAGCAAACGAACGCATTAAGTGATTCTCCTAATTCTAGACACAAATATTTTGTTTCTTATACCTCTTTAATAAAATGTACCCTTCATGCCATTAAAACTTTATCCTCTGTTGTTTAAGGGCATTAATCCTATAACAAAAATCTCTATTCTGAGTGTTAAGAGACTATATAAATATAGACATGATGAATACTTAGTCTCCGTTCTCTTTCAAGACCTCACTAGATTAGGTTAAAAATACTTTAAGATTAGTGTGCTTTTTCTTGCTTTTTTGTTTTTGAGTCTTTAGTGTGAAGGCAGAATTTTAATTCTGTTTTATCCTCTCCCTCCTTGGGTTTGTTGTTTGGTTTTTGTTTTCATGAGCGCTGAGGTCATTGCTTCTTGGCCTGCTTACTCCCATACAGCATTGGCCTGAATTGCAACTTTGGTTGAGCTAAGGCAATATCTAACTTTGTGAAGGAAAAAAGAAAAGGAAAAAAAAAAAGGAGAAAAAAAAAAAGAAGATGCCAACAATATGATCCATTACCCTTGCAGTCAGAACTTGTAGCTTATTTCTGCTTTAAATTCATCTGACTACAGCTTCCAGACAAGGTAATAGAGCTGCCTTTCTGTGGGCTCAGCTAGATCTTTCAGTATCTCAGCAGCCTTTATGTAAAATGGTGCTGATCATTCTTTTTTTTTTTTTAATTATTCTTTTTTTTTTCTGTCTTTTCTCTGTAGACAAGCTCGCCAGTGGAAAATCGGCTCTCACTCCATGTACACCTTGCACAACAGCTTAGATGTGGGATGATTGATATGTAGCATCTAAGTTATAACAGGGAGAAAGGACATTAAAAAATCAAGCAATAAACACCGAAAATCTCTGAGAGAGGTTCCTTCAGTTTACTGCAGATCCTCAGAAATCCTTGCTTGCACAACAGAAAACCCATTTTAAACGTGATGGCACTATTAGCAAATTGTCAGCAGAGGGCAATAACAGCTCACATCGTGAAGCAAATCCTGGTTACTGTGCCAGACCAGTTCTGCCAGCGTTGTTTTTCTACTTGCCTGCTCACAAGGAACGAGCCCCTAGGTTAATCAGGCAGCTCTCTGAACAGCACGTGTCTCAGAAAGCACTCCTGGAAGTCATGCAAGTCATGGGTCTAAACTCTCTTCTTCCACTTTCTCTGCAGCCCCTGTCTTTGCATCCTCACTGATTACATCGGAGGATCAGTTGCAGTCCAATAGTCGAGGGACGGTTTGGTACCAAATGCTAGGAAGATCTTTGGAAGCAAAAGGAGACCCTGTTCTGCTTTAAGAAACACAGTTGTGAAAAATACAGATGTGTCTGGGGTCCTGGACCAGTCAGCAGAGCACAGTTTGGGAGAGCCTCGCTGTTCTGGCTTTCCTAGGGAGTTTTAATTGTAGATCCAAATGAGCTTGTGTAAATTGGTAAAAGGTTCTGGAGGGAACAAGTGATTCAGAAAGACCTTCCAGGAGACTGGATCAGCAAACCAGGCAGAAGAGGTGAGCAGAGTGTGACAATCATGCCTTCATGCCTCTTTCAGAACAAAGGATAAATCCACAAAATCAAAATGGATTTCTAAAGCTATCTTCGTCAAAGGAGTTAAGAACAGAGGACACCATTAGATTTTCTCTCTTACAATCCAAGATCAATTCTGCAGGCCAAATCCTCAGCCAACATAAATCAGTCAACTTCATTCAGACAAAGCTGACAGGATTTTATACTGTCATTCCAGATATATACTGCAATCCAGAGGATGGGTCTCTTAGCCAGAGTTTGACCAGCCAGAATCTGTGTCACCTCTTCCACCCTTCTTAACAGTGAACTAAGTGACACCCACCACCTCTGGTCTCCGTGGCTCAGTTTCCCCACCTGTAAAGCAAGCTATAAAGTTCTCTGTGACACACTTACGGCAGTGAATGATAAAAACTAATCAACTGTGCTACTCACAGCTTGGTGATGAACTAATGTGCTTGTCACACTGCTGGCCCATAGTCTGCTGGGTAGATAAGAAAACTGCTGAAGGTGTTAGTCCAGATGGACTGTAAATGCCAAGGCACAACAGGAACTGTTGAAAAATAAAAATATTCTCTCAAGTCCTCTCCCAGCAGGAACAATATTCCAATTGTAATGCAGATACCCTGCATTCATCCCTCATCCATCCCTTAGGGCAAGTGAACACTTTGCAAGAGTCTGCTAATCATTAGACTATTGTAAATATTGAAAAATACAAATGCCAGGTGTTTCTTTATCTGAGCTTTAGCTGTACGCGTGGCTTCATGAAAAGTAAGAAAACATGACCATGCATAATGATACCATTATTAGTATTTGGAATTTCAGGGAACAGTAGTTATTAGGCTGAATTAACTGATTCTCCCCAAATTCCCATACTGTAGAAAAAGGATGGGGAGCAATTACATTGTTCAAAGCCACCACAGTAAACATCAAAAGAGCCAGTTGTACAAGGCTGTGCTGAAGCTACAGAGAAATTCAAATAAACAACATTAAATGACCAGCTCTGGAATGCAGTGAACCCAGGCTGGGTCAACAAGCACACTGATAAGTGTGCCAGGTGACAAGTGGGGTCCAGCCCAGGCTAAATCTCCGGCAGCCCATGGTAACGGGGTAGAGGTTATGGCAGCTTTGTGCTTGGCAGCTTCTAGACAACTCTTACCAGCAGACTGAGTGGAAGATGTAGTTTAACTGCTTCATCAGTTTTTACTACAAAGGCTCTACTCAGACCAGAGTCATCCCTATCAGTCATGATTCAGTGCCTTTTCCACTAGACAGCTTTTCAGCACAGTACAATTGTGCTCCCACACAGCTGAGACAGAGGTGATCTGTGCCCTCTGTTTCGTTTTCCTCTCTGCCACTTTTTGATCTTTCTCTGACTCAGAGAAGCTGGTGCACGCAAAAGCCATTTCAGACTATGGCCATCTGTAACCACAGAAATTGAGCCACCACCAGTAACACTAAAAGCAAGAAGCAGAAACTTTGAAATGAAAAGCAAATATTACCTTGGAGTGATAAGCAGCTATAACAACAGACTTGGCAAGCCAGCATTTTAAGCCAAAAATATGTTAAAGAGATATTTTTGCAACCTTTTTTGAAATATTCTCTTCAAAGAAGCTAAATGCTGGTCTTAGGAAAAAGGTACTGAACATCAGTTTTAAGCAAAGTTATTTTCTTCTTCTGGATTAAAAATCTACATTTTAAAGAGTTTAAACAAAAGTTTATGCAAGCATTTCCATATAGATGAAAAAACCCCAACATTCTTTTATGTGGACAGAGAGTTCCTGTTAAGGCAGTGGTTGCATAGAGGATACAAAAATAGCTGGTAGCATAAGTATATACGGGATGCCATTAAGAAATCAGGTGCTAATGAGACTGCTCAGGACTGATTCACGACTGCCCTGTGGCTATTCCATGACAGCTCTTCCAGGAGGTGTTCTAGCAGCCATGAGTCAGATCCCTTCCCCTGTGTCGATCCTTCAGCAGGAAACTCCCTACAGAAAAGCTGGCAGGTATGTCCTTAAAGGCAAAGGAACCAGGGTTTTCCCGTGATTTAGCTCTTCCAGCTGCAAGAACTGAGGCAGCTTGGAGTGAGCACAGATAAAAGCAGCCTGAGAAGTCTCTGTACACTGGCACAGGCAGGAACCCGTCAGCATCGCAAAGGTACGAAAGATGGCTGTGAGCCAGTTATTCCTGTTGGTCCTTGAACTGATGCTGGCTCTGACACCCTTGTGATCTTGAACACAGGCCTAGAGGACAGACTCTTTATTGCCTGAAATAAAATCCTGCCCTCAGTTACCCTAGGCAAGGTTAATGACTATAATTTATTAAAAGACCTATAATGATTTGTTAAATGATGTTGAAAATGGTAGTTTCATGAATACAAGTTACAAAGCAACCTGACAAACAAAAGGTTTGCACTGTACTTCCTTTTAAAAGGAACATGGCAGATACATCTATTTCTCACTTCTTTTGGGCCAAGAACAACACATTAACTATATACATTCGTATCTACCATATACACACAGGTGCCCTATACCATATTGTTTCTTGATGCCCCAAATGCAACTGCACAATGGTTTCCTTCCCATTGCATGCAGTCCATGGAATTCACGATAATGGTACCGATAGCGGAGTCTGCGTGGAAAGCAACAAGTGAACTAACTGTAAACCACTTCTTTTATTGCTGTCTTCCTCTCGCAATGTAGTCTTAGCGAAGCAGCACCCTTCCTTTTGAGAACCAGCAAAATATCCATAGGCATTACCTCCCGAGAGGCAGGGCTGGCAAGAAGGGAAGAAATTAGTGCACAGGTGACCTCACCTGTCCTGTTTGTACTGATGTTATTCATAAAACACTTTTATAGCTATTAAAGAAAAGCCCAGTATTAAAGACTAACAATGTTACTTTGGTATTTAGCATTTGCAAGAGACCCTGCATGGCTGGAACTCAAAAGTCTCCAGCATTCAAACAATTTTCTCCCCTTTCCAGGGTCATATGCTCTCACTAGCCTGTTGTAAATCTCCTGATATCCAGTGTTTGGAGCTTAGGTCCCCAGCCAAAAATTATATCCAAGCCCAGAGCTAATTGTCCAGGTTCCTTCCATAGTTATAAACAGAAATAAATGTTTCAAAAGATCAAAACACCCGAACTACTGGAAGGTACAGAGCTGCCTAGCAGCAGCTGGTAGGGAACTGATGTCTCTGAGCACTTGACCTTTGCCAGAGAAATCCTTGAGTGCTGGAGTCTGACACATTGTCCTGAGCATAGGAATATTTTCAGGAGTAAAACAGGGCCACTGTTTTCCTCTTGAAATGCACAGAAGATTGTAAAATAAACTTTTTCAATGCTATTATGTTGCTGTGCACATATATCGTTACTTTGCACTTATTTAAGAGCTTGAATATTGCTTTCATCTTGATGTAAGCCTTTTTTATATACTTTTTTTTTTTTTTTTTTAAGTCAGGAATGTCTCTCCCACTCCAGTTTTAGAGATGCATATGATAGCAGTGTCCTGACCTTAGAAACTGAATTCTTAGTGCAAGATTTGGTACTAATTGTCACACTACCTCTTCCATTTGTCTGCACAGCATCAAGAGGATAAAAGGTGGGTGGGTGGAAGCAGTAACAAATGCGCTTTCATTCCTCACTTTTAAGGGTGAGATTTCCCTTCATGGGGGTAGATCTCAAATTATTTACTATTGGAGCCTGATATCTTTAATAGTATCTTCTTTCACCAACAGAAGAAATTCTTCTGAAAAAAAGCCAGTTCTCTGCTTGTTGCCACTGCCAGCTGCATGCAAGTACAAAATTACAAAGCACTCACTTAGTTGAAGTGAATACTTCATTAAACAATTAAGCAATAAGGCAGAACAAAGTCTGTGGTTTCCAGGCCTTGTTCTGTAATTGTATCCTACAGCATTAGGAGAACCAATGCTCCCATAGGGTTGCAATTTAGGCTAGGATTATCCTCTAATAACTTTGTCCTGTGGGATTAGAGGATTGCCATGATGGGGAATTTTTTTATCCATCAATGGCAATGTAAAATAGATGATTTGTCCTTGAAGTTCTGGAGGTGAGGATTCACATCTCTTTCCTCCTTTCATCATCTTGCTGTAATGCCTTGATTAGAAGCTTTTATCTCTGCTTTCACTTTCTGAACCATGAAAGCTATCCACCAGCCCAGTTTCTATGAAGGTACAGTACACAGAAAGCCAGTTTATAAGTAAGTAACACTGAGTATCCCCAAGCACACTGTGGACACTTTGAGCCTGAGTGACATTGAGGATGGAGAATGTGTAAGCCACTACGTTGAACAAGACTAAGTTTGCGCTGAAATTTTCTGTTCATCTCATACAGCACGTGCAGCTAGTGAACTTTCAGGTCAAACTGAGAGGGACCTACAGAGGTAAGGCAGATGCAGGTTTAGATGGCTGGTAGGCAGAGATTGTTTGGATTGCAGATGAAATTTAAATGTCTGAAGTCCATCTACATTCTGCTACAGAGGTCTAAACCCCTTTCTTGATCTAGTAAAGCTCTGATTCAGCTCCTAATGAAATTACCAGGATTTGTTCTACTGACTTGAAGTTGACCCTGGACAGAGCCCACAGCCCTACCAGAATCCCTTTCCAGAACAGTTACAAAACATCCTGGATGGCAACAGCAAGTCCTTGCCTCAAACATGATACATAAGGAATCCCTCCATGCTGTTCTCCTTCTCCATATTCAGTTCTGCTGAAACAGAAAATACATCTCAAATGCAAAATACAGCTCACTGTATGACAGGACACCCTGTCCTTGGGAAGTGGAATTATGATAATCCAGATTCATATTACGGGTTAATGGAAGACCATTAGAAGAATTAACTTCCAGTTCTAACAGGAATCAAACCAGAAATTAAAAAAAAAAAATCTAAACCCATAAAACCCCACAATTTAAAAAGACAAGTTTATTTCTGAATATATGTATCTTATGCTGTCTTAGAATAAATAATTTTCTATACCTCTTTGATTCTACTTGCACTCCTTCCCTTTAGAAATAATATGATTAATATTTAATTAAATTCAGTGGCATATGTCTCCATTCCCCATAGGAAAATAAGTTGCATTCATTTCAGACTTACTGACACTGGAAAATAACTAGCTGCCTATACTCACTGGAATGTATGGGAGAACAAACTATCATTAAAAGTCAGAAAATACATGTTTTAAATAGTAGAAGCCAAGAAAAAGCTATTGGGTATATTTTTGTATTGCATTAATGCTACAGGAGCCTGCTCAAATTGGGCCACTTTCAGCCAGCTACTGCAAAACCAGTAGAAGGCCATCCCACCTCCCTCTGAACAGACAAAACATGGGACAAGGGAAGTATTTGCCCTAGCGAGTAGGATCTGCTGAAGGAAAGGATGAAGGACTAGATCCAATAAGGATTTAGGAGCCAAAACGAGGATTTAAGTGAAAATGAGGTACTGAATGCCAAAAATACACCCCAGCTCCCCTTTCCCTCCCCCCAGCTGAACTGCAGACAAACCCTTGAAGACAGCAAAACTCATCAGGTAACTTCTTTCTCTGTACCTGCAAAACCTTTTCTCATCAGTGAGGTGTACTAACATCAGAAGTAAGGCAAGGAGAGAAATCAGGTCCAACTCATTAGACAAGTCACTAGTATGCCTGTCAGGTTAGGCTCTGGGGCCACAAGGAAGAGGAACATGGTTTGACAGAGACAGAAGGCTGTAGGAAGCCACAAAGACAATATGGAGAGCTCTGGGGGAACAGGGTAAGTCAAGAAACACTGGTGGCGTGGGAGTGATGATGGAGGAGGCAGAAGGGATGGCTTGGGGACAGTGAGATGACCTCAGCAATACAGGAAGGAGATAAGGTACTGAAGAGTGAAGGAGGCAGGAGTGAATCTGGGTATCCACAAGACAAAAGGAGGACTGTGAAGGCTGGCTGGAGGCAAGCTGATAACCACAGCTGCCTCCAGTTGTGCTTCTGCACAGGTACAGAATGGCACGGGCCACAGCAGTTTCAAAGGCAATTTCTCAATTAATTTAGAACACAAGCTGGAACTTAGATATTCTGGCTTAATCACAAATAGAACTAAATGCTAAAGGTGTTCCTAGACAGCGCCCAATAAATGCTGATTGTGTCTGCTCTCCGCAGATCCTATCTTGGCTGGTTTTTTACAGCAGGTGATGGTATCTCAAGTGCTTGTCTAGGAAGTGTGAGTCTAGGAGACTCAGTTGTCTCTGAACAATCACACCATTCGAACTCACCTCTCACTTTAGACACATGTACCCTAATCACTCAGGGGAGGAATGGGAGTTTCTGTCTGCAGCTCAGAATTTTTCCTGGCCCTGTGGCAACAGATCTGGTTTGAGAGGTTGTTATCTGTCTCCCTCAATGTAAAGTTTGGTTTTGTCCCATGACACTCTAAACAAAGTACAAAAATATCTGTGTAAAAAAAAAAAAGATGATACAAGCTCTGCCAAATATGTTCATGGAATCATAGAACAGCCCAGGCTGGAAAGAACCTCAAAAGGTCATCTGGTCCAGCCTTCCATGGGAAAGGGAGCCTACATGGGATTCACCTAGCACCCTGTCCAGTCACATCTTGAAAATCTCCAGCGATGGGGACTCTACCATGTCCCTGGGGAGGTTGTTCCAGTAAGATTGTTCTCACTGTAAACAATGTCCTTTTTATATCAAGATGAACCCCCTCCTGGTGCAACTTCTATCAAGAAGGCCTCTTGCCTTCTTGATGTGGCTTCTTGTGAAGACAGAGCCTCCACTCTCTTTGTAGCAGCCCTTTAAGTACTGGAATACTCTGCTGACATTCCCCTCAAGTTTTCTCCAGGAAGAAGAGACCTAACTCCTTCAGTCTTTTCTCACAGGGCAGGTTCTCCAGTTCTTTGATTATCTCAGTGGCCCATCTTTGGACCCTCTCCAATCTGTGTTTTTTCTTGAATTGCAGAGACCAGAACTGGACACAGTACTCCAGGTGTGGCCTGACAAGTGCTGAGCAGAGTGGGGGGATCATGTCTCTACTTCTGCTAGTAATGTCCCTGTGGATGCAGCCCAGGATCTGATTTGCCTTCATTGCTGCAGTGACACACTGATAACTTGCACTCACCTTGTTGTCTCTGGGACACCCACGTCCTCTCAGCAAGGCTGCTCCCCAGCCACACAGATGCTGGCCTGTATTGGGCTCTTGTGTTTTGTTGTCCCAGGTGCAGGGCCTTGCATTTGTCTTTGTTAAACTTCATAGCGTTCTTGCTAGCCCACTCTCCCAGCCTGTCCAACTGTCTCTATAAGGTGGCTCTCCCTTCTGACATGTCCACCTCACCATCCAGTTTAGTGTCATCAGCAAACTTGGTGAGGGTGCTTTCAATCCCATCATCCAGTGTTGAAAAGCATGGGGCCCGGTATCAATCCCTGGGAGATCCCACTTCTGACTGGCTGCCAGTCTGAGTAAAAACCACTGATCCCCACTTGTAAGCCGATTTCTTACCCATCTCACAGACCACCCATCCAGTCTGTATCTTGCAGGTTTGCCCTGTTTGTTTTGATCTAGTTCACTACGCAAACCTGACTGACAGCACCACAAAAGTCACTGGTTGGGCACGAGAGAGGCAGCAGTGACATCTGGGCTGGAATGTCAGCCTGCTGCTGAGTCACGGATAAATCCCAAGGTTTTGACTACTGTAAGTTTATCTTGCTGTTTGGAAATCCATTCTGCCAGCTAGGCACTGAAAAGCAAGGTGTGCTGTCACACCAAAGCCTGTCATTGGCTCTAGCTGTAAGTGCCTTGCCAAAAAGAGGACACGGTCAGTCAGGAGGAAAAGTTGTATAAATGAGTCATGAAGCCTATTTCATGTGGGATTACTAACTGTAAACAAGAATAACAATGACCGTACACTACCTGGTATTTATACAATACTTTGTACAATAAACCGTGGTCTTGTCTTGAGGTTTCCAATGGCACTCTTCTACAAATAACAAATCATATTACCACATTTATCACAACAGTATGTCAACTATAATGACCATAAATGTAACTCAGCCTTCACTTTGGATAAACCCTGTTTCTTCCACAGTTATTTCATATGTCAATGCACATTTATTCCCTATTTTGTCTACCTGTTGCCTTATGTCTAAAATGTAAGTTACCAGCTTTCTAAAACAGGATTATTTTTTTTACTTTATATACCCTGCCTCACATAAGGGGGCTCCAAATTTTAACTGTGGAACTTTCTAAGCCTACTGAAATTCAAACAAATAACAGATAGCTTTCCACCATTATACATTTTCTTTCTGACTGCTCAGTTCTACTAATTGCTTATCAAACCCAGGCCACATGCTTGGGGAAAAAAAAAAAACAACCAAGAAAAACCCAACCAAAACAACCCTAAAATGAAAATTCTTTATAAAGAAAGTCCAAACCAGGTGAATAAGATCTTCTCTGACCACAGCTGCTTAATTCTATGTGTCTAGTGTCAGCTGTTCGCAGTAATAAATATAATAAGCACATTCTGTGAGAAGAAACTTGAATTTTGACCTGTAACACAAGGAAAAGGAGTCAGATTGCCAAGAGGATTTTTGCAAACACAGGCTTCATCTAGTAGCTCTGGTTTGGGTGGCATTTCCAGAGAAGCTGCAGAATGGACTTCCCATGCATAGGACTATACTGACACTGGCAGCTGGGAATGTTATGACGTCGATGTTGGAGTATGATAGAAGTTAGAAACCCACATAAAATAGTGTTTTGCTCTATTAAGTAGCAACCACAAATGTCAATATCACATGTTAATTAATGATTAATGTTAGAGGAAGGAGATGCATGCCTGACATATTTTTAAACTGGTACAACAAGTTTCCACAGCACAGAAGAGGGAAGTTCTCTAATACATAGTAATGGACTGTGTATTTGGAACTGTGCACCATAAATTTCCCCACCTCCAGGACAGAATGTGTCAACACACGGTTGCTCTCCTAGAATAAAGTTAGTGCTGGGATTAGCAGCTGGTAACGTTGCAGAACAAGGAAAGAAGAAAAAACATACAAATGACGATCAAAAGGAAAAAAAAAAACCTACCACCTCTTTCAGACACACCTGGGGTAGAAAAATGTCAACAGGGCACATTTTTAATATACGACTAGACCTCGTATTACAAAGTGCTGAGAGTAGATCAAGAAATAAAGAAATAACACTGTAGAGCCAACAAAGCCCTGGAACTGTAAGATCTTCCTCAAGGTGATATCCTACTTAGCAAGGAGAGCTTTAGCTCAGGCAGGATGAGTTGGCATATACCTACAAATAACACTGTAAGAATAATACATTGAAGTTATCTAACATCCCACATTGATGAATTCCAAAGCACTCTGCATTTGTGTTATTAGTGCTCCCACACTGGAAATCAATAAAGTACATGCTTACCTTTAAGTACATTCTTGAATTAAATATGTTTCCCAAATAAAGATATCCTCCTTAACCAGGGTCTACATGCTATATGTAGTAGACACCACTCCCCTTTGCTCCTTAATGAAATAATGCACTTTCCTCTCCTGTACTCTTGTGTAACAGATGTTACCCAGGACAGTCATACGATCCTGTACCAAGCTGCTGGCAAAGCCAAGCATAGAAAATAGAGGTAGGCGCACACTGCACAGCTCCTCCTTCCCAGTTCTGCTATGCCATTTACTTTGGGTAGGTTGCATCCTTTTGAAACATCTCCATCTTCCACAGTTTGAGGTCCTTCCTGCTCTAGGATTATTTCTGCCACCACAGCATGGGTGAGAAATAATGATTTCTGAGAGCATGTTGAAATTTTTAGTGTGACATAAGTCAAATAGTTACTTTGACAGCTGTCCTGGCTTTGTGCAACGGAGGAGGGAGGAGACATGACTGCTTGATAAATACCAGTGAGTATGATGATATATTAGCAATAAATAGAAGTACAAATAGGCAATATTTGTCATTGAGCTGCTAAATATACAGGTGGCACAGATGATCAAGGCACGTAAACCTCTTTCCTCTTGGCTGCGGACGCAAGCTCAGGCAGGGAGCATGGGGCCCCAGGGAGAGACCGGCTTCTCCTTCACCTCTTACCCTCAACGTTTCCCAGTAGGTCAGTGGAGGAACAAGCCCCACAGACACCAGATCCAGCACGGTTTATCCCTCATGATCGGGGCTGCCCCCGTCGCCCTGAGAAGCCAGCGCCGGGCAGGGTTTTACCTCAGGGCTCTCAGGGGAACCCGAAGGTATAGTCTCCCACTTTCACGGCTGCGCGCCGCCATGGTGCCCAGCTCACCCCCACCCTCACAGGGGGGCTGTGAGGACCCGCCCTACACACGCTGCTGAGGGGACACTGGGGACCGCTGCTTAGCGAAGCCACCTCAGGCAGCACTGTAGATGCGGGGACACGCGTTTAACCCCCGCTCCAGGGGGACTGTCAGCAACACAACGCAGCCCCCCGGGCCGGACAGGGCCGTACTGCAGGCTGCCGCCCCAATCCGCCCAGGGAGTAGGGAGGAGTACCGGCCTTATGCCCTGCCCAGAGGGTCGGATCAAAGGCGCCCGGTCCCGCCCGAGCTGAGGTGGAGCCATGACGGGGCGCCGCTCCCCCCACAGGGTGAGCCAGCCCCGCCTGGCGCTTTAACCGCCCGCCGTGGGTGGTGGCCGGGCGCAGTGCGCATGAGTTCGGGGCCGACTACCCGGCGCAGCCCGTGCCTGGCTGGGGCTGTCGCTCCGGCCACCTGCCCGCTGCCGCTCGTCCTCCGGGCTCCTCCCCGCCCTCTGCCGGGAGAGGTGCGGGCTGCTCCCCGCAGCCGGTGAGTGCAGCCTCCCCGCAGCGAGCTCCCCGCGCGGAGCCCGGCGGAGGGGACCCTCGTTTCCTCTCCGGTGTGAGGCGACCCGCTCCCGCCGCCCCGCCTCGCCCCTGGCTCAGTCTTCCTCAGCGGCCCCTTCGGGGAGAGGCCGCGGAGCGCTCCGCGCGTTGATCAGCCCCCGATAGGAACGGTTCGGTGTTGGCTTTGTTACTTGCTAAGGGATTTTTCGTTATTCCTCGCCCCGCCAGTTACCGCGGCTCCCCGAGCGGCGGGGGGGACGGCGCGGCTCCCTGTGGCGGTGCGGGCGGCGCTGGGCTCGGCTTGGGTCGCTGGGCAGGGGAAGGGAAAAGCTACGAGCCAGGAGCTTCCCTGCTGCCTGGGAGGCTTAGTTTGAGCTATGTTAAGGAATTATTTTTTTCCCCTTGGATTTCTTGTTCTTCCCCGTCATACCCTGTCTAAAAACAATTTGCACGTGCTAACTGGCAGTTTAGAGAGCATAATAATTAAGGAAAGGTTTTGTACCTGTGCATTGTTAAACTTTGGATGTGTGATGTTACTGGGGATGTGTGTGTGACTAAGGGTAATGGGAAAGAGCTGCCTTATTCCTTTTTATTGTGTTCTGACTGCAATGTAATGTTACTATTGGAAAAACTGTTGGCTTAAACAGTAGCAGATTAAAGTATCTTTTTCCACCTCCTACCCCGTCAAGTGCCTTTTCCATCTGGACACGGCAAGCATGAGATGGCTGGTGCTTAAGGTGGTAGTTCAGGTGAAGTTTAGTACGCGTAAGAGAAACCACAGCCTTAAAAACACTCTCGGGATTTTCAGTAATCCAGGATCTCATGGGCGTGTTTCCTGAATAGTTTTTGTTTTACTGTGGCACTGAGAGGAGGAGGCAGCTGAGAGCAGAGCTCTGTTCTTGGTCCTTGCACTGGTGTAGCAAGAGATGATTCCTGCGGTCGCAAGCACGCCGATGAAATAGGAGGGAAATCTGGAGGAGGCTGTCTCTCTCTCTAAAAATTTTGCGTGGATTGTAAACTATAACAAGTATCAGAAATGTAAGTAACAATTATTTCCTTTCCCCTTCCTTTTATGAAGGGCACAGAAGGAAAGACTTCTTTCCAAACCCTAAAGCACAAGTCTTAGTTTTAAAAGCTTTTGCAATTTCTGTCTTAGGCTAATAAAAAGATATTATTTTAAGACTCTTTGGCTAATGCAGCACTGCAGATGGATTTCCTTGTACAGGTGCTACTGTAAAAAGTAATGATTGTGGCTTTTCTCCTTCCTTTGCAGTAATTACTGCTGTACAAGGGGGAAGCTGGAGTGTAAACAGCAAAGGGGTGTACATGTGTGTGTCCTCAAGCTCACTCAGGTCTCAAAGAAATGAAGATTATTTCTCAAAAATGGAATGATTTTTTTTTCCAGCTGTGTCTCTTATCAAGGATTTGTTGGCATTTTTTACAATGGAGAGTGAATAGCTGAAATGAAGTGTTATGACTGGAATTACAAGTAATACCTGGCATTGGAAAGGAAGAGGGAGATTCTATAGTACATTTCTCTATTTTGTCAGTAGTCTTCTCCTGTTGGTCATAGCTGCTTTTTCTCTGCATGCCTCTGAGAGAAATATTAACCAAGAATGTTGGCAGAGGGGCTTGCTGGTTGGGTATAGTAACTGGAACAACATAACTCCTGAGCAGTTGACACATCTCAGGCTGACCGACCTTCTGAAATACTGGAGCATGAAAATAAATGAGCATATGAATGTTGCTTTCAGAGCCAGCCAGACAGGCTTTGTCAAATACTGTTACCAAGTCCTCCCTCCTTTTTTTTTTTTTTTTAATGAAAAATAAAAGCAAAGAATTTTAATTTCTAGTGTAACTAACTGCCTAAAGATATTCTTTTCAATTGGGTGTGTATTGATTATCCCTGTACCAAGGCAAGTCCAGGGCAAGAATTACTGCTCTGTTTTGCCAGTACTATTTTCAGCTCTGTTTGCCTTGGGCAGGCAGACCTTTATGTACTTACATAAGAATTAAATGTGCATTAAATTAGCTGCTTTTTAAAGTAAACACCTCTCCTTTGTGCTTCAGATGTCTTCTGCCCTCCTCCCTATGCCAGTACAGCAGTCACAAAAAGAAACATAGGAAAACAACCTAAGATCCAGTTGTGAGACTGTGACACAGCCCTCCTGGGGCTGAAAATTATCTTGCTGTCTTACATACTTTGTAAAACAGGATTTGGTTCACCTTTGCTGTGGCTGTAGCAGTAGTTACATAATGAAATCCTAAACCTGAGTGATGCTGCACCTGTAACAAGACAGAAGTTGACTAATTACAGAGGAGTCTGTGCCTGAAATTGTTTGTATACATTTCATGTTTCTAAAGTGGTGGCTGTCATAGATAGCACCACCCTGATGTTAACAGGGAGGACTTAAAAAGAGTAACTTTAAAAGACCTGGACACTTTCCTTGTTGAAATTTACATAAGGACATTTGTATTCAGAAGAGGCCCCAGCCGTCACCTGGATGTGTTTAAAACCCCACATAACCCTGGACTAGAGAGCCCTGGGTATCGTATATAGTTTTCCCACTGAGCAGATACTGGTCAACAAATCTCAGCTTTCTCAAGTGAGAGCCTTATTATCCTGGGGTAAGACATTAATCTAAAGAAAAGTAACTACTTGTCACTGACTGGAGTTCTATTTTTAGTTGGGGCAGTGAGGGATTCTGGTACTGTAAATACATACGAAATGTGAGCACTTCAGGGATCTTTCTCTGGTTGGTTAATCTATGAACCATTGCCACTGGCCTTCACTTTAGGTAATGGGGTTCACCTGAAGCTGTTGGCTGATGTAGTGAACTGGGAACAGAGTTTACTTGCAGGGTGTAAGAGAGAATATGCCTCACAATTGTGGGTTTTTTTCTTTCCCCAGTAAAGTCTGTCTTGAGGGTGGACCAATGTGCTTAGCATCATCAAATCCTGTATTGGTATTCCACTGTAATTCCATTGGTATTCCATTTAAAAAAAGCAGCATTTCCTAAACACTGCAGAGAGGATGATGAGGTAATGATGATCTAAGCTGTCGCAGAAGGTCTCTTGTCTTGTGTTTGCTTGGTTGCCTTCAGTAGGTAACAAAGTTTCTAAAATGTAGGTTCTCAAAAAACTAAAAAGCCTGTTCTTGAAAATCCAGAAAGACCAGTTAAGAATGAGGCACAGTACTGAACCTTCTCTTTCTGGTATCTTGAGGCTTGGATTAACATGGTCAAAGATGTGACCTTAAGCATTGTTTCTGAGCAAAGCGTGATTTGGAGAATTCAGTGTAGCAATTGAATTATTATTAGATGATGAAAATGTTGGTTTGTGATTGTTTCCTTTCTTTTCAAGTGGTTGCTACGTTTAATTTGAGATCCAATTCACCAAACCATTTAAGCATGTGATGAAATACCCTGGTGAAGTCAGCTGGATTTAAGTTTTACTGAATTGGTGCCTTGCCCATCTAGTTCTTTTAAAAACTTATGTACACAGGATTAATTATTTCACTGTTGGCAGCTCTTGCCAATTCTAGCGTGAGTTGTATGAATGACATTCAGTGTGTTTCTTGAGGCTTCAGCTTCCAGGTTTAGAGGACTGAGAGAATCTTTGTGTTTAGTTTTAAAACTAACGGATTTTGTAGTTCTCCAGTGTGTAGAGGAAAGTTTGAATTGTCACAAGTGCAAACCAGGAATCTGAAAGTTTAAAACAAAATAATGGGGTTAGTTTCATTAAATTTTCTTGAATTCTGGGAGTCTTGCATGGTTGTTAGCCCTCAGTTACTTTGGTTGCAGTTGCATGTCTGTCATGCTTCTGTGAGAGTACCCCAAGTTCCCACTTCGCTAAACATTGTTCAAATTTACTTGTCACCCATTCTGAAAATCTCAATCAGAATTGATGTCCCAGGAAGTGTCTGTAAAAATGCTGTTGGCCTGGTGGCTCTTGTTTAGAGGACCATACTGTTGTAGACTCTGTGTGTGTGTGTCTGGGGGTTTTATTGGGTTTGGGTGGTTGTTTTTTTTTTAATAGTCAGCATTTCTATTTGGCTGGCTGTACTATGGTGACAGTCCCTCTCTAAATAAAGGCAGGAATATTTCCTGGTTGCTGGATGTTGAATAACCACGATTGTCTCAGGAATTTTCATTAGCAGATAAGGAAAGTGCACCATAGTAAAATGCATTAGCTTATTATCATAAGCATCTACACTTATGATATGGAGAATAAAAGTTAGAGTTTAACAGTGTTGGCCAATTTTGGTTTAACTTTGTTCCTAAATGTCAAGCACTGTTGATTGTTATTTCAGTTTTATTTTGACTCTTTCTATAAGAACAGCTTATGAATTTACTGTCTGATTCTGGGGTTTTCATGCTCAGTCTTAGTTAGTCAGCTTCCCTGTGAGGTTTGTCCTTGGTAGGCAGTACTGTTACTTAGTCTATTCTTCTACCAGAAAGCTTGAATTTTACTGTATATCACAAGAGTAGGGCATGGGTTACCTCTAAAGCTCAAGAATTTACTCTTTCATATACTGAAGGAGGTAAGAATTCAGTTGCTGATAGCTGTGTTCATAAGGAGGAGATATGTCCATCATACTGGATCAGTTTTGAGGAGTTTGTAACAGCAATGGCTCAGTCAAGACATGTCATGGACCAGTTGGTTTTGTTTAGCTGTGATAGTGTACAGCAGGCCTAAAGGTATGTTGCAGGAGTACATAATACAAGGAAAAAGTCATTAGGTTATTAGACACAAATCCCTGGCCTGTTTTGGAAAGCCTGGTGGCTGACCACAACATGCAGGAATCTGAATGAATTCCTATTCTCTGCGTGCCTTGCTTTACATACTCTTCCCTCTGCTGCGAACTGGCAGAGGTTAATAGCGATACAAGTCTCAAGGCTGCCCCTATATCATCATTTTTATAAAACCTATCCCACTGAAACACTTCAGATGACCTCAGAGTGCTTTCAGATGTTTTTTCCAGATGCTTAACTCTCCAGACTCAAGCACTGCTGTGGAGTGCAAGGCAACTGATAGTGTACATTGGTGTGTCTGTATACAGCAAACAGATTAAACAAACCATGAAGTTCACTGGCCAGTTCTGTTTCAGTTTCATCAGTAAGAAATAGCTATTCAAGAACAGGCAAAGTATGTGTGATGCTCAGAGTACAGTCCAGGCTTAGAAATCTAACTTAAGAAATGGTTCGTGCAGAGTGTTCTAGAAATTGTATGTATATTGAAGGGAGGGAGAGACTCATTGTGCCCTTTTAAAAATGTATGATAACTCTCTAAAAATTGTTGACTCTACTTACTTTAAATATATCGTGCAGTAAATGGCATGATGCTATCTGCTGACTTTCAGCTCCTGGCTTATGTAGTGGTTGACTTTTAGCCTCTAAATGTCTTCAATTTTTTGTAGGATTTTATTTATTTTTTTTGTCTAATAACCTAGTCTTCAAACAGGGTTGTTAATAAACAATTTTTAAAAAATCTCCTGCTACTGTAGGAACAGTGCTAACATTGAACTTCAGTGAAGAAGTAATCTTAGTCAGCAAAACTATAAAAATATCCTTCTTGAAAGGACAGACTCCACCTCACTTTGATGGCAGCTTAATGCAGTCTGTGAGTTATATGCCTCTGTCAAAGCAAAATTAAATCTTTGGAAGTAAAATTCAGTGTTAACTTCTGAATATTTCAATTTCCTACTACTGGTCTCTGACAAACATGTATGATATGTGACTTGGTTTAAATATCTCATAAAGGCTAGCCCTAGTGTAACTGAGAAGTGATCATTTCAGCTGATGGCATCTTTGGGCCGTTGCAATTCTTTTTTGGTTTAATATTTGCAATATTTTCTCCAAATAGTACTGTTCCTGTCACACTTCTGCACTCTTGTATCATGGTCTGACTTTTTTTTATTAATCCCTAATAGTACAGGTACATATCTCTTAAACCATGAAAAAAAAATAAAACAAACCTGACAAAAAACAACCCATTACAATGCATTGAATAGACCAAGCAACAAATCCTGTTGTGAGCAACTTTCATATTTAATGCATCTCTGAAGGTCAGGAGGAACAGCTGCCTGTTATCCTCAGAGAGCAAGAACAGCAGGACAGTCACCTTATTTTTTTGAACCCTTGCTTGTTACCTAGGCAATTCTACTGAAACAGGCAGTGGGGGTAGTCTTGAAATTCATTAGTTTCTTGGCTATTTCTGTCTTAAATCCATTAAGTCCTTCACTTAAAAGAGAGAGCATAAAAATTGTGAAGAGACTTCTGTGTTAGCCATGGTTAGGAGGGGAATTTGTAAAGCTTGCTTTATGCATTCCAGCAGGGTTAGGCAACCTCACATCAGCTGTTGCTGCACAGGGCACTGTACAAATATGTTTTAAGGGAGAAACCCCTACATAAAAAAAACCACAGAAGGGGAGAGGAAACAATGTATATGAATGGGTTATGATCTTGGTAACACATACCCTTGAAGTGTTGAAGATGGTGTAAAAGATAGAAGGAAACAAGATTTTCTCCTTGCTGCCTTTCTGCAGGCTCACAAGCTATCACACAGCTCCTGAGCTTTTCTGAAATGAGTAAAACCTCCAAAGGAGTCACAGCTTACAACACAAGCAGAACCAGTACCGTAATGCTTGCTACTTCATCCTGTGTTCATAGGTCTCTTAACCAGTTGCAGTCAGTGCCTTTATTCATTGTTTGGGAGCTTTGTGAAACATCTGAACTTGAGCTCCAAAATGAGCCCCAGGAGCTTGCTGGAAGCAGAGTTATTTGTTGTTATTTTGAACTTGTGGCTTTAATGTTTATTACTACTGACTCTGGGTGTTCCTGCTGTCCTGGATGTGGATAGCCTATTATGAAGTTTAGACCTAGCTGTGCTAAGGTTTTGCTGTCAGAGAAAGCAGAGCAGTACTCTTAAATATTTTCTTCTCCCTCAAAGTTTTGGCCTATTGATTGGTTTCTTGGTAACTTGGATTAATATCTTTATTTGTTTAGTCTTTAAATGTGGGTCTTGTCTATGATGGCTGTTGTAATCTGGAGCTATAACCCCTCGTAATGTAATCTATAAAATGTTTACAAACAGCTCTGAGTATAATTCCAGAAATCTAGTAGTTGTCTATAATATATCACTGAGGGACTGAACAAATGTGGCATATCCAGGGATACCTGGATAAAAATTAATGCTGCAGCTTAGAAGTGCGGATGACAAATAATACTCACCTTATGTTGGATGTCAGTAGTGGTACTCCCCTCTTGCTGGTCCCTCCTTAGAAAAATACTCTTCAGTCCCAATGTCACTTTAAAGTCATGGGATGAAATCTGAAATCAGTGAGTGTTTTTGGTGAATCTGAGTTTTCAAAATTTTCTCTGATAGTCTTGCCTCCTAAAAATGTTACACATCTGTGTCTGTGCTTTGAGTAGCATTTCAGAGGAGTCAAGACTTTTGCTGATGATGTTGCCTTCTAAAAATGATATATATGTTCTTGTGTGTGTGGCTGTTCAGTGCCGCAGGGTTTCTTGTAGATGGAGCTGCTGTTGCAGTGTGTGTTCTAGACTGATGCTGTTCTTTTCCAGTTTAGCTTTTTGCAGCATAGCTTTTGGGGTTGAGCCTGGGTGCGCGGCAACCAGAGGTACAGCAGCTGCTGCAGTGCTCTCATGTCTGCCTGTCTTGTGATTTTGAAAACCAGGACCAAGAACATGTTTGTACCTCTGTGGCATCACTTAAGGACCATTATCCTGAGGATGCAGTGTATCTATTTATAGCTAGCTATTAATAGAAGAAAGGAAGAATGTTCTTTATGTAAAAGCAAGGCTAAATCTTAATTGTTAGCCTGCCTTATGAACATTAGGTCTATCAGATGATTTTATTGTGGCAATCCAGTGCTCTGTTTGTGGACTGTGCTTCCAAGACTTGCTGGACCACAGCCTAGCTACACTGTGTGGGAGCCTTCCCATAGGACACAGTTGGTGCTATGGCATGGGTGAAGGAGCTTCGTGTGTACCTCTGGTAATGTCATAGCCCTCTCCTGGGAGGAAATGATCAGCAGGATGGAATTGTTGCTCAGTACCAGCAGATGCTATCTCACTGCTATGAAACAGTAATCTGCTTACCAGGAGTTCTGGTTTCTCAGCCTGACAGGGGAAGGGAGGAAGAAGAAGTAATCCAATTGAATTGGAAATGCAGACTTGACTTTGCTTCTCATGTTACCTCTTGAACTATAACAAAGGGAGAAGCACTTGGGAAGCAGGACCATCTCCTTTCATTTGTACAGTGTGAGATAATGGTATCCAGTTCCAGCTGATTGCATATAACATGGTACCTCAGAACAAACTGTTCTGAGGAATGCATCACTGCTGTTTCCTGGTCACAGGCAGGGTGGGGGAAAAAATTAACTTCTAACAAGGCAATTCCTTGTTGCAAAGGATGTTTTAACATCTTGGAGAGATAAATTAGTTAGGTTCTGTTTTTTACCCACCCCATGTTTGTGCAGTTAGTGCACGAGGATGTCATTTGTTTGTGATACTTTGAGAATGAAGGAAGAAGTTCTGCCAAAGTGTTTTGGGAGATGACAACAATTCAGAGGGGTATTACAGCACTGAGCACTAGGATAGCTTAAAAGACTGGGGGCTTTTGCTCCAGTAAGTGTTGGTGCATGTGTCTGTTCCATTAAGCATCTTCCAAATGTACAAGCACTGTTCTTCATGGCTTAGTGAAATAAAAGCTCTGTAAGCTTTAAAAAGCAATTTTGCTGTGTAATGTGATGATACAAAAATGGCACCAAGTTCTGTTCGTGGACCTTTCACCAGGAGTGGTTGGCACAGGAATTAACTGCAGCAGTGTTGGGAAAAGAACTGGGTTCTGTTTCCCCCGTGATCTGATAAATGGCATTCTTGTCTAAAAGCTAATAAAAGATGAAGATGCTTGAACTGGGTCAGTTGATATCTCAGCTGATGGGATTTTATTGCAGTTAATGATGTGTCATAATGGAATACACAAATTGAATCTATAGGACCGGTGTGTATGCAGGGTCCATGCTTGTAACTGTAGACATTTGGTTTGGAAGCACATGAGATGGGGTATAGAACCTTGCTATGTTGGAATTTTAAAGTCAGCTTTTAGAATAAGACGAATTATTTTTTTTTAAAGGTACCCATAGGTAGTAGACACTTTCCAGAGCATAAAGATATGGCCTTTATCAAGAGGGATACGTTTTTAGTATTTATTTTTTACTCCTTTTCAAGTATTTTAAAACCAGATTTAAATGTAACACATTGTTCTTGTTTTCAGAAATGAGTAAGGCTGGCAGCCCTACATAATACACTGATGGCATTCTACGCAGTGTCGGGATCAATAAGAGTGTGATGCCTAGAAATCTCCTCTCAGATTCTCCTGAAATGGCAGCTGAAATCTCTCCAAAGCATGCACATGGGAGCATGGAGAGGGGTGGCGGTGTGGAAAATCATGGCAGCCAAGCTAGGTGCAGGAATCTTGCCTTGGTAAGTGTTTAAAGAACCTTATGTTTAGTAATACAAATTACATCAGTAGCTCTGTTCACATCCCAGGATTTATTTTAAGTGCTGATTTTTGTCATTTCTAGTCCTAAATGGTTGCTTGTAGTCTATGAGTTGCTAACAAACTGAAAGGCTAGAAATAACTGCTCTGACTTGGTACAACAGCTTGTTATTCTAGCTCTGAGAGCTTGGAGAGTGCTTCTCTCTTGACATACCACCATTCCCAGGTCTCTGGGAGGAATGGAGCATGCATTATGCTGGCTACTTGGTGCAACCCACCTACACGTGGTGCACAGTTTGGGGTGCATCTCTGCCCTTGCTTTAAGTAGCTCGTAAAGGAACTTAGGGTGTTAGTTCTATATGCTGTTTCTTGCTTAAGCTGTTTGTTGACACTACTGAATGAAGGTCTTGGCTTATTCCACCTTCATATAATTAGGTGAGTAACAAATACGTCACCATAAACAAAGCTGTCTTTGCGTTAGTGAATATGAGTGTGTGGCCATTTAAATAGTATGTGAGTAATTGAGGGAGTAGGATGCACTTCTGCATTTTTCCAATTAGCAGGATGATTCAGGCAATGAACTCAACAGTACTGTTTGTACTGTGGCAGGCTAAGCCTAGAAAGCAGATATGGTTCCGTGCATGGTTTTCTTATCACAACCATTTGAAAAGCATCCATTTTTAATTGAGGAAAGAACACTACAGTAAACATGCTTTCCCTAAATGAAAATCTAGATTTCTGCTTTGCCTTAAACATAGAATTCTGTATCTTTCCCTTTGACCTCCCTACTAGCTTCCTTTTTAGTGAAGTAGTTTTCTGTGAAAGAATAAGTGGCAGAAATAAGTTGGCAAGTTGATACCTGTATTTGTCTATATACCACAGAAATGCGCAATGGTTTTGTGATACATCTTGAGCTTTTTGGCAACAGGAGGTAATTGTAACTATGCTCCTTCTTGGCTGTTTCTAATGAAAATGCAATTGTGAATATTATGCTGTATCTTTCAACTTGTGTGGCTAGGTAAAACATGAAACAAGTACTACTAAATTTAGTCCCTTAACTTTTCTGATCTGTGATGGAAAAAAGTTGTGAAGAGTCAGGGTGGAAGAGGTCAAGAGCATAGCCAAGTACACCATTTGGACTCGGGTATTTGGAGTATGTTGTTTATTATATGAAGATTGGTTGGATCTTAGAGAATGGCAGTGGGAGCTGGACTTTGTTAAATATTTACAACTTAATTTCATGCAGAAATACAAGTTAATTCTACGCATTACTCTGCAGTTTTCCCAGTTATCAACTAGTTGCCAATTACGTTTCCATGGGTTTTATTCTTAGCTGCAGTAGCAGGCATGAAAGTAGTCATTTGAAAAAAAAAAAAAAAATCAGTGTTGAATAATGAGGCTATGTATAAATCGGTATGTTTCTACTGTCTCATCCTGAGTCTGCTGTGTCAGAATGACAGATTCCTTTAGTCTAACTAGATCTTACCATGTGATAACCAATATGATGATGCATCAGCTAGAAGTGGAATCTCTTTCTACTCTGTAATGCAATAATCTCTAGATGAAGTAAAAGCTAGCTGCAGGTTTAGGCAATTCCCATCAGACCTGCGCATCAACAAAAGAAGTTTCTGAAGCCTTTAGTTTGTCTTGTTTGAGTTTGTGCATGAGGGAAGTGAAATGCCTTTAATTCTGGTGCCATAAATCCCCTTCCATGACTGTTCTTCCAGCAATATAGTAGGTGGCATGTCTGATAAGGCTGACAACTAGTATGTGTAGAATAACAGGTTGGGGAATTAAAATGCTTTTCAATAAAGGCATAATTTTGGTTTCTGAGTTTGAGAAGGAGTCTCTGTTGAACTGAACATGAAGGAAATCTTGCCAATTGTGATTTAAGTAAATAGTAGTCAAGGCTTTAGTGCTGCTTAGGTCTTTCCTTTTTGTGATCTGGTGTGAGGAAAAAAGTGTAATTCTACAGGCTGATGCCTTCTGTCTGTTCAGCCTTGACTGGAACAGGCTTTAGAAATCTTCAGGGTAAAGAGCAGCAGGATTCTTCAAATATTTATTTTTCTATATCCTTGTGTATAATTTTGTACTAAAAGAGTGATTTTTATAGTCCACTAAGCAGATCAGGAGATCTATAAGAGGAAAAGCTAGTTGCTGGAATATGCTCCTAGAGACCCTAACTTCTTGCTTCATTAGTTTTGTTACAAAGTTCATTAGACCCTTAAAGCTTCTGCATCTTCTGAATAGGAGGGGATAGCTAATTCTGTGTAGAAAATTTCTAATTAAACTAATTCTGAGAAAGTATAGGGCAGACTCTCAGGAACACTGTACCTTCCCTTCACAGCCCTGAAACGGAGCAACTACAGACTTACCTGCCTTCTCATATATCGCCTTTCTGGGTCTGTTCACCTAGAGACACAGCAAGAAAGGTCAGGGTTGACTTTAATTTTTTTTTTTTATTGCCTTGCCAAGGAAAGAAGTGTAGCAGTACTTTTTATGACAGGCCAGTACTGCTGCAGATTTCTTCCTACTTGATTACAAAAAAGAGGCTTTTAAGCTTCTTGGTGTCAAATTACATTAGTCACTAAATATAACCTTTGTATTGCATTTGTGGAATTCAGAAAAACCTAGGGATGTGATAATAGAGACAAACATTTGGACTAGCCTATGCTGACTGCTTAGAGCTGGTTTGGCTGACTGTTGGCTGTTCATGCATACTCTGTGTCAGCGCTGGCATTACTTGCTGTGGAACTGGTTGTTGGTTTAGGAATGACTAGGAGATGGACATGAATTGCCATAAGGCAAAAACGTCTTAAAATTCTGTGTGTGATCCTTACCAGTTGGCTGTCATCAGTTAAGTTTAATTTTGCAAGATTTCTCACCTTCTTACCTACGCAAAGGTGCTTTTAGTTATTGTTTGACAATCGCAATCCTTAAAACCAAATTTATTTTTTCAAATGGAAAGCAAGGTGCTGATGTCCTGTCTTGATTGTAGTAGAATTTTCCATATAAATGATAGATTTGGCAGCATAAATCCAGACCTGAACATCTATCACAGCAGCTGAAGACAAGCACAAGAGCCTACATTTAGATGGAAAGAACATTTGCTTTGGTATCTTCATCTCACACCACCTTTCATAACCGTAAAAGCTCTTACAGATGAGGACATGAATTTGCACAATATTCTGGTTTCTTTTTAATGAAGGTGGTATCCATGCATATGCTTGGTAAAAGCATGAGGTAAGTGTACCTTCTCCGTACATGGAATCTGTTGCACTGTCCAAGGGGGAGGGTAAACAAAACCACTCTGTTCTGCTTCACAGTTCTGACTTCCAAAACTCATTCTTGAATGACTCTGACATGTGGTATAAGAATTAACTTGCAGTGAAATACAGTTGCAGCAATTTAAGGACACTTAATTTGGAGATAAAACTAGGTCTTCACTTTTTTTGAAGCAATTTGTCTTCCTCCGTTGACGGAACAAGCACAGACTGACATCTTAAAGCAAATCCTCTTTCAGTGCTTCACCTTGGTAATTGTACTGTGTATCTATTCTCAGCCATGAGTAACTGCTTTAGTTTCTAGGTGTGAACAACATGCTAGAACACTAGTATCGCCTGTGAAATCACACTAAAAGGTGCTGGTTGTGCCTAAAGTGAACTGTGCTACTTGGAACTGTGCTAGTAATAAGCTGTGTCAGTGCCTTGGTTCTGTTGACACGACATCAGTGCTATACCTTCTGTATTTCAACCTATCTTACTGAATGATAGGTTTGAGGGATAGTGAGTTCTTGTTAATCTCAACAGATTGTGCTGTGGGCGTTGTTTTAATTTGTTTTATTTTTGCCACGGTTCATCACCAGTCTTTTTGGGGCAGTGATGACCTCCAGAATTTGGCCAAGTGACTATTGCTTTTGGTCACTAATAAAGTGGTTTAAACTGGAAGATGGCGATGAATCTGAAAAGATGTCAGTCTCATTCCATTTGTTACTTCCGCCAAGTAGCTTCCTCTGTGGCTCTAACAAGACAGTCACTGAAAACAGCTTGTCACTACCAGACACCTTGTATAATACAGGTGACATCTTGAACATTGGTTACATAGACAAGGAGAGCAAGTATCTTGTCAGTAGTCTGAACTGCCTCAGTATCTTATTTTGCACACTTAGTCATTTAACTCAGCCCTGACTTCGTTATTTTGTGGTTATGATGCCTCTTGGAGCCTAAAAGTTAGTTGCTATGACCTTTGTCCTTTTGGGATCAGTACAGATAATCCAAATGCAACAGACCTGGCTCTTTAAGTGTACCACATAACTATATTTGCCCCAGGCTCTCTGCAGATGTCCTAGGATTCCAGTGTAGTTTTAGGAGTTAGTGGAAAAGGACAGATTCTGTGTCTGTTAGCCCACTGCCACCTTTTTTTCCTCACAATTTGAGTGTGCAGAGTCTTGTGATGCTGAACTGCACTTTGGGTGCATTCAAGGGAAAGTCCTGAGAGATTCTTTTCATAAAAATGTGGTTTTTTTTTCCCCTTGATACTGATACTTTATAGGCTTTGCTGTAAAATAAGGTCTTTTTCCATGTCCAACTACTTTGCTAAATAACAATACTCAAAAAATGAGAAGAATTCTTGACTGATACTTTCAATGGATACAACTGTCTTTGGGCAGGCAGAAGCCATTCCTTACATGGTATGGAGAGAAGAGCTATGCTGTGCTTCATCCACTTTAAATTGATATTGGTATGACTTGGAAGCAGTATGCCTTGGAAAAATAAGAGTTACTGTTCCTAGCAGCAGGGCAAGAAGTAGAGAGGAAGAGGTGCTGGAAGACTGTGTGCTTTGGGCCATGGGTATAGAGCTAGGGTAAAGAGCGTGGCTCGTAGCAAGGAATGGCCTTGCTGTAGAATATGCTAGTGAGAATTTAGATACTGAAGACAATTTATGCGCTGTGCACAAACTGCATCGTTCTGCTTCAAAGAAGCATCAATCAGGTAGATAAATGTTATTCCAGCAGGTGGGCAGCTCTGCTCTTCAACCCTCACTGATAGCCATTCCTGAACCTCCAAAGTGGTTTCTTTGTACTCCACCGCTTTTCAAGGAATACTTGGATTAAAATTCTTGTAAAATGAAAGCCACTTTCCACTTGTCTCACCTTTAGTGCACGTATAGAAAATTATTTGTAATGATATAGGTGGTCAACTTTTAATATATATAAATACATACAGGGCTGTGTCTGCCTACCACCCATTCCTCCTTCTCTGTTTTAAAACATAACATGCTCCATTCTTCCAGCCTTCCTGTGCAGCTAAACCCTCAGCACTCCTTGCTTTGTTCTGGACCCTATCTGGCTTGGCTGTATCCTTTCCGAAGTTTAGCGATTGAACTGGAACCCTGTGTTCCAAATGAGGAGTGCTGTTATTTCATCACCCTGGTTAATATATCCCAGAATGACATTTGCATACCTGAACAGCGCTCTTTCCTCTTTACAGCACTTAAACTGACCTGCAGTTCTTTCTGTCTAGTATTGCTACTTAAACATTTTTCATCATTCTAATGTGTTTTTCAACTGAATTTCATGTTACAGACTACTGGCACACTTAATATAGCTCATGAAGGTATCTTCTGCCTTAGTTCTTGCAGCAACATCTTCCAGCATAAGGGGATTTTCAAATACTAAATTAATTTTCTACTGTTGTCAGTGAAGTATCAAGTTCAGAAGTGTAGAGATAAATCTGTTCAGGATTTCTTGCATTATACAATTTGCAATAAATCGTGCTACTTCCCAAAAACAACTCTCCCCTGCCCCCCAGTTACACAGGTACCTTGTAGTACTGCATCTAGGCATAGTTTCCTTATTCATCCATGAGTGTATTTGGGGGGGAGGGGGGGGGGTTGGGGGGGTGGCAGGGGGGGCATGTCATGAAGCCTTCAAATCAAGGTATATGACATCTTGTGCTTATACCTATTGGCCAAGTCAGTAATGCTTTCATGAGAAATGTGATTGGTGTGAAATTACTTGATTTTTATAGACAGTGCTTAGTGGCTTTTGCCTGAAATGTCTCCAATTTTTCTCAATGTCATTCTAGCATAAACATTAAAGGGAAGAAAACTCTAAGCTTATCAGCCGAACTTTGATAACCAAGGTGATGTCTTCAGAGTTTAAGTAGATCTTGCATTGCTCTATCTTGCTTTTTTGAAAATTAGGTTAGGAGTAATTTAATCAGTTTTACTTCAGTTAATCTAGTGTATTTTTTGTTTCCTCACTTATGACCTATTGATTATATGCTTTGCTAACTATTATGAAGCACACAGGTACAATTATGTTAACAAACTGAAAAAAATAACATTCAATATTATAGTCTTCAGCAAATGAAATGGTATTATCAAAATCATCAGATAGTGGGTTGTAAAGGAAGTACTCTTTGACGCAGCACACAATTAAACTATGGAACTCATTGCTACAGAATGCTGTGAATGCCAGCCATTTAAGTGGACTAAAACAATAAGAAAAATTCATGCTAGAAAGCTTATTAAGGGCTATTAAGTACACAGATACGGATGCAACTGGGAAGTCCTTAAATAATGTGTTGCTGGAAACTGGAAGGACGCAGGGAAGAAAAATATAAACCTATCCAATATACAGGAATACTCCTCCCCCCAGCCACATTCCCCTGTCCTGTGCATTCTTGGTGGCTGAAGGCGGGCTACTGAGCTAAATGGACTTTTTGGTCTGATCCTGTGCGGTAGTTCATGGTCTGACCTGTTCTTATCTCTTGCTTCCAACTTAGGCAATGCAGTGGTATGACCCATTCTGTTTCCCTTTCCTGTAAATATAATCAGAGGTACTTGCCTTTTTCTTCTGTGCTGAAGCTTTTGTACCTGTTCCTGATACTGTTCCTGCATGTAGAGCTTTCACTCCTTACAAGTAGGACTGTTTGCTCTGTTATTAACAGGCTAAGGCATAAGTGCTGTTATACTGGTCTCTTTCTACTACATATTAGGATCGTTTGCTCCCTTCATGTTTTTTTGAGAAGCATCCAGTCATTTCTCTACTGTGGAACTATGCCTATTAATTCTTTGGCACTGTCAAGTGATTTATCATTAATCAGTTTAATCTGGTGTTCTGGTATTTTGCTAATTGAAATTTGGTTCTCTAGCAGTTTTCACAAGGAATTATTTTTTTATTTATTTTTGACTGCTACAGATGTCCTGTTATTTCCCCTGCTGTTCTGTTTCTGTCAAAGCTGTACTGGTTTTAAGATTCTAGGCCTGGGTGTGACTTTAAGAATTTCTTCAGATGCATGTGAAAAATTGTGGGCCTCTGATAGATATTAGGTTACTGTTTTGGACAGGTAGGAAAGGGATCTTTTCTATGAAACAGATTCTATTCTGGTCTTTTCCCTTTTTTTTTTTTTGTTTTCCTTGCTTAATTTTTCCTTTTTTATACCTAACACTGTCATAACAGACTCTTTCCTGTTTGGCGGAAGCAGGAAACGTTTGGCTGCACAGAGATCTAAAATATTAATGCCAGCTGAGCATATTCAGCTATTTCAGCTGTTTGTGTCCCAAATTTCTTCTGTCCAAGCAGTCTTTTTAATCCTCAGCTAAGGCACTATTTTCAAATTTTAAATTTAAGCTGTCTTTTGACAGTAGCTTTAAAGTCGGTAGTGCTAGGTATACGTGAGATCGATCTAATTTCGGGAAGTGTGTTTGTGTATTAAGAGTAGGGAGCTGGTGGAATGTATGAGGTAAATAACTTCAGTAGCTGAAAAGACTGCTTTGACTGTTGAAAACCCAGTTTCTTCAAGGAGAAAAAGATGCCTAGAAAACCAGCCCAGAAAGAATACGAACTGTTCCAGTACTCGGAATATGTCAAAAAGGCACTATTTGCAAATGGACTTGGTAACCTTAGTTAAAACTGGCACCAGTTAACTTATGACAAAATTCCTATTAAAAAAAAAAGCTTTACTATATTGTTAGTAATACAAGTGGGCATTTTATAATACCATACTGTTCTCAGACCAGTGGTAAAGCAAGTCACTGCTTGCTTTACATCTCCAAACTCCTTTGGTTTGACCAAATTGAGTAGGTTTATTTTCACTGTGCTTGTGTGTCTAAAATTGGATGATTTCCTTGTCTTGTAAACTGAAACATGCCCTGCCTGAGGAAGTTTCTAGTCAGGCTGTGTGCCTTACATCTCAGTACGGTGACCTGCCATAACGCTGCCCATTCTCCAGAACTGCTGTCTGTCTTTTTGGCTGAGGAGATGTGATATTGGTCATCTTGAAGGAAAACTGCATGAGGAAAGAGACTGAAGTGCTAACTGAGACGAGGTTGGCCATTCACATCTAGGTATGACACTTACTACAAATGTATTTGCAAAGGGTTGATTACTCATTTCAGATCATTAATCTAAAGGGAAAGTGCTCATTCCAGCAAGATCTGTGAGGGGTGGTAAATTTGGCATAGCTCTGCTGACCAGTCCTTCTGCAAATCCCAACTGGCATCGAAAAGTGCTCAGTCTTATAGCACGGAAACAGAAGGAAGGGCTTCTGAAGGTCTTTGCTTCAATTCACCTGTTGTTTTGTACAGCTCTTGATCAAATGTGTTGAGCTCACGTGGGAGCAGGTCTTTTAAATGAACAGTGTGTTGCAGTCATTTCTGTACTGTACTGTATTCTGGATCTGCTGCCACTATGAAATTCTTAAACACAACCCCTTCTTTTCCTTTGCTTGTGGAAGTCTGGCTCTTGCAATGAGCTCACCCACAGCAAAGGCTTCTTGGAGTCCCTGTTCAGCTCCAGCTAGGGCCTACCTAACAACAGCTCCTTTCCTGTCATTCTCTTGCCTACTAGACATAGCAGCTGTATGAGTATTTGGGTGGGGAAGGAAGGAGATTGCAACATCCACGAAGGAGGGGAAAAAAAAAAGGCTTGTCTGTCTCTCACTTCTCAAGTGCAGCCGTAAAACTTTCCTTGGCCTTTGAAAACTGAGCTCTGCCATGTGGTGTGCGCAAGCTGTGGAATACGTCAGCCTTTGAAATTTGTCCTTTAAATAGGCAATTGCAAATGGCATCCAAATTTAAGCTTTTGTAGCAGTTTTGCTGCAAGCTGGAATAAGTTATTTTTTTCTGACAGAGCACTGTGGATGGTAAGACTAAGTTACAAATATCTACACCCCAAACCACGTTCACCCTGATGGCAATAAAACTCAGTCTCTAGAAATGCAGTTGTAGCATGAGCCTCTTGTTGAAACCAACGTTGTATTTCCCTGCAAGGCTTCAGTCTTCTGTTTTAACAGAAAATTGTGCCAGCTGTGACTGAAGGATGCTGTGTTCATGTGATTGCAGCCACAGATCAGAAAACCTGCCCCAAAGTGGCTGGCTGAAACGCTGTGTGTCGGTCTTATGTCATTCATTTATTTACAGGGAAAATGTTGTACAGGCCACACAGAAGGCAACTAAGAGCCTTAAATCACTTATTTTCTCATCTGTAATATTTCGAGTGTTTAGAGCCACTTGGTACAATGCAGCACTTTATAGTTCTTTAATCTATAGGCATTACTTTTCTACAGAGGTACATTGTTCTTATTTTTAATGCTGAGGACAGGGATAAAAGCTTTGTTTGTGCAAGGAGTTAACTGGTAGAGCTGCACACAGCTTTTTCTATTCTAATCTAATGTAAGATGATCTGAACAGGCACAGAGTTTGAAGCAAGTTGCTCTGCCCTAGCAAGAACATATCTACCTCTGGGATATTTGCACTGCATTCCTTTGTGTTTACCTAAATACCCCCAGTCCTCCATTGGGAAGTAGCCTTGTTACCTTGCCTGCATGCATGATCAGATGTCCTTGGAGAAGTGAAAAGCAGAGATGAGAAAGGAAATGGTCTTGTATTGCTTTGCTGGTGCCTTCTTAAGTTATTGACAGCAAAGTTTCCAGTATATGCCTGGCAGGAGAGAAATTCAATCCAGAAAAGGGAAAACCTCACTTACTTTTCAACAATACTTCATTATGTTCCAGAATTTACACAGCTCTCTTGGGAAATGTCTTTCCTGTATCCATTGTCTTAATGTAGTGCCTTTCCTAATCGTTCTTTGTCATCTCCAAGCTTCTGGAAAAGTAAGTGTTTCCTAGGGTGTAGGTGGAGGGGAAAGAGTTCGTGCATTGCTGCCTAGCCTAGCTTCTCATAGTGATACAGTGTTAATCAAGAGCAGTGACTCAGAAAGTGAGAACTGGATAATCCAAGTGATAATTTATCACTTCTGTAGTCTAGAGGATTGTTCCCGCTGGAGAAAATACCCCAAGAAACTTTGCTGCTAGGGAACATATCTTCATATTTACTCTAAATTTTCCTTTCTGTAACTCAAAGGTAAAATCTTTAGAAACCTTTTCCCTCCTTATTATTACTTCTTTGTAATCTATCACGCAACTTCAGATAACTTGGAGATTGCAGTGGTAGAGCCAAATTTCAGCTCTAGCTCTGCCTCTAGAAGCCAAGTCCCACTTTGGTGTAGAGCAAAAAGAGAATCGATGCATTTGTTGGACTGTCCGGAATGCACCCCTTCCTTCCCATGCTGCTCCCTGAGTCTTGTCCCTGAACCTGACACAGCAATTGAAACAGCTTACCCCAGTCTGGAGCCCAAAGAAGTGATCTTAACCCTTGTAAAGGCACAGGGGTGTGTGCAGAGGGTGTTGCCTTTTTTTATTTATGATCTTTTAGCAATTTGTCTTGTCCAGCTGTCGTTCAGCAAAAAAATATCCATTTGAGTTGGGTACTTTAAAGGACAAAATACCAGTTGCTGTCCTTAAGTCATAATTAATGCCCTGTAAACTCCTGGCTTTGTGTTTTTTCCTCTTGCATTGTAGTGGCTGAATGCTCCTTTAGGAAGGGGTGAAACATCAAGCAGGAGATGCCTCTGATGTGACTGCTGCCTGTTTCATCCTGCCTCTTTCTGCCTTTGAAAAGGGGTGCTGTGTTTGCTCTCAGTGTACTTACCTGTACTTGTCCGTAGGAATTAATCTTTCTGGCTTTTTTCTCTTTCCCCATAGGATGATGAGAGTCTGAAATACTTAACTCATGAAGAGCAGGATGTTCTTATGTTCTTTGAGGAAACTATAGATGCCTTAGAAGATGACTTGGAGGAGCCGGTCCTACATGACAGTGGCATCCACTGTCAGTCTCTAAGGTCAACAGAAGAAAATGTGTCCAGTCATTCAGAGGCTGAAGATATCATCGACTTAGTACAGTCTGCACCTGAGAGTAGTGACCATGAAGGCCCTCCTAGCAAAGATACGGAACCAGGTAGTAGTATTTCCTGAAAGTGTGTTTTTTCCCTTTGATCTAGCCCTGACATTCTAGTTCTCATTAGAAACAGCTGAAGAAAGTCTGTACCTTCCTCACTACCTCAAGATGAATCTGTTATGCATCAGGAGCTCTAAGGACCATGATTTCAATTTGATTTGGGATTTCTGGAATTATTGCTGTTATTGCAACTCTTTGTTGGGTTTTTTTCTCATGGAGTCCATGCATATGATGCTGTTGGACTCTTCTCTGTCCCCTACCTGGTGACAGAGTTGTAACAGAACTGAGTATTATGCAGAGTGATCGCAGCAAGGCAGATGAGTGTTCATCAACGTATTCACACTCTGCCTCTCTCAAAGACCTCTTAATACTGTTGCTAAGAGTTTTAAGATAGCAGATTGTTTGTAGTGCTGAGAGGCACTTGATACACCATTTTGTTACAAACTTATTGATAGTATTTTCTTCACCCTGTAGAGTTTGCTCTCTCCGTTCTTGGAGAATGGATTTATCAGCTAGCACATACAGTGGGATGTAATGTGTCCTCTCCTGGCTGTTATAATAAAAAATAACTGCAAAAGTCTTACAGAAAAAGCAGCCATTGAAACACAGCGGAGCTAACATGCAGACTGTGAATGAATAGCAGGAAGGGGGCTTTTAGTGAATGCATTGTAAATATGGGGATTTGAAGCATAGTGTCGCTTACAAGATGCCATTGCTAGGAGTTCAGTTACAGTTTCTTCTGGCAGTGTGGGCTGAGTTTGAGTTTGAAAGGCTGGGAGAGGAGGGTACAGATGCTTGCTAAGGATAGGTGAAAGAAAGCCTTGTATTCTACTCTGTGTGAAGACTTACTGACATTATTGCCACTTTGTCTTTCAAGCGTTGGATGCTGCCTGGAGAGCTGAGAGCCCTAAGCCAACTGTACCTGCTGACCATCCCCCACATCCCCCTGTACCACCACCACTGATGTCAGAGATGCTTCCTCTTCCCCCTCTGCCCCCTCCCCCTGTGCAGCATCCAAAACTGCTTCGTTCTATCCCCACTCCGCTCATCGTGGCTCAGAAGATGTCTGAGCAGCAGGTAGAAAGCAGGGTGCGCTTCCCCAGTGCCCTTAAGGAAGGGAATTTGGACAGGAAGAAAAGCCCAGTAACCAACGGTGATTATTCTGTGGCTCCAAAGCACCCTCCTGCACCTGCACCCAAACTGCACCGGTTCCCGAGCAACATCAACATAACAAATGTCAGTGGCAAAGAATTCAGTGAGACTATTTCAAAAGCAGCGGTTAATGTCCAGGAGCGGAGAGCTCAGGTGCTGGCCAACATCAATGGAGGAGCTGTTCTGGCAGCTGAACTGGAGGAGAAACTGCAGAAAAATGATTTCTTGTCACGTAACAGAAGTTCTTCCTTAAGGGATCTCTCCTCTGAGCAAACACGGTATGAGGCCCTGACAAAACTTGGCCTAGTTAAGGAAAAGCCAGCTGAGGACCAAGTGGACCATGCTGCAAGCACTCAGCAGCTTAATGTGCAGCCGAAACAGGCAGATGCTGTTCCCAATGGATATCAAAACATCCATGAGATTTTAAAAAGCGAGCCTAGCCCTTTCCTTCCTATGGGCAAAACTGTAACAATCAAGCCAGACATAGCTCTTGCTGCTAAGAAGGTCAGCAATGCACAGGAGGACACAGCAAAAAGTTTTAATGATTATAAACAACCTAGTCTAAACCTGGATATGAGGAGAAGATCGGGTTCACTGCCTAGACCTTCAGGATTTCGATCGCAAGGGATAACGGTAAAGTTTTCTGGCCGCGGCTCAACAGAAGAAGCTAGGAGAGAGGCACTTCGGAAACTGGGACTACTGAAAGAGAATGTGTAATTCGGACGGGAATGTTGTGGCAACAGCGGGGAAGTCGTATCATGGCTTTGTTGGCTTTGTGCTAGGATAGTCCCAACAGGATTAGGATCAAACAGATCGGAAGAAGAAAGGAGACTTTCTCTGCTTCAGGCAAGTAAGGAGGTACTAGACACTGCAGAATGACTGCTGGTGTTTATCCTAGAAGGACTGGCACCATGTATGGTCACTTACAGCAGCGGGTTTCAGCTGTCCTTCCTACAGAGAAACTCAGCTGTTCCTCTTTGTGACTAAGAGGAATTTTATTTAAGTAATGCTGGACTATGAGACAGCATCTTGTTAATGAAGTGTACAGTGCAGTATTGTTGTACGTAGCAAACCGAACAGTAAATCTTCTTTGTGCTATTTCTGAAGCCAAAACAGAGAGTTCCCTCCATTTGTCTTGCCCACATGTCTATGTCTGTTCATGGGAGCTCAAGAAAATGTCAAAACTGAAATTTCTGACCAGTGTGACACACCTCCATGACTTCTTGTTGTCTGTGTTATCTGGCTTGGCTTTGTTTCCTACCGGGGCAGAGTCGCCTTCCTCGCTCTGTGCCCACTTGACTCGAGACTGTACAGAAGGGGTTTCTGTTTTGACCTTCTTGACAAAGCAGCCCAAGCTTTGAGTGGGTGACTGCATCACTCTGCTGCTTTGCTTGAGGTCTTGCCTTTCTTCCCAGCCACCTGCTGTTTGGTCACACTCTAGCAACCTAAGCGTCCAGTGAAAGACACCAGATAAGCCTCAAGGATATGCACCACGCACCGGTTTTCTCACTGACAGCCAAAGAGTCTCCTGACAATCTGTGACCCCAACTGTTCTGTACCACTGATGATCTTATAGCAGGGAAGCCATAAGAACAAGTTAATTTTGTACCAAATGAGAGAACCTAATGTTAAAAGTCTTACCTCTTACATTGGGGTTCCCATGAAAAAACTGTTTTTTTTGAACAATAGCTGTACTACATTGAACAGTTGTGCGTTCTGTTACTTCTAAAAAGCCTGTAGTATCACAGCCCCAATGATCCTCTGTTCACAGCCTTATTTGATTATGCCCTGCCAATGCATAACAAGTTACAGCCAAAATTCTTGCAGGCTAAGTGGAGTTACAGGAGAGAGCTGTATGTAAGAGCATGGAGCTGCTGACTGGTCTGAGTTGGCATTATTTTGCCTTTGTTCAACAGACATGCTTTTAAAGATGGTCCCAAAATATATTTTTGTGGTGGTATGATTTTTTTATGGCAAAGCTGCTCTTTTACATTAAAACTCACTTCCCTTTTTGTACACATGAAAACATCAAAAATAGCCATTTTAAAATCAAATGCCAAACTCTGGACCCTATAAATTTCTTGTTATTCCTGCATGTTTAAGAGTTCTCAGTGTTTTGGTTTTTTCTAAAGGGAAAAACTCACTCTCTGCACTTTCTAAAGTCTCAAGCAACTCCCTCTTTTTCCCCGAGTAGCTAAGTAATAACCTTGGAGAAGAGGAGGGGAGCAGCTATTGTAGAAACTGGCACACCCTTCAGTGAGAAGCTCTGATGTAACTGTGATAAACAAGTCTGTAGTCCTTGTGATAAAAGTATTTCAGACTTGCTGAGCTGTACTTTTAAGTGAAGCTGTCGTGAAGGAAAAATCTTTGCGTCATTTTCAACCTGCCTCATAAGTTAAAGTGGTTTTTGTTTTTTGTTTTTTTAATTATCTGCTTGCTGCTTAAATTTTTAATTGTGTTGTTATGGTATCTGGCTGGTTCTGTTATGTAGTATTTCTTTCAGCCTTTTCACTGGGTAAGTGATCATGTTCCTCAGTGTGACAGGCTTACTATACATAAGCAATCGGTAATTAAAATATGTGGCCATTCCTCAGTCTGGCAAAGCACTTACACATGCATAATCAAATGTGAGAAGTGCTGCTGAAACAAAAAAGGCTTCCTGTACGCTGAAAGTAAAGCACGTACTTGTTTTGCTGGGCTCTGAGTCTGTAGTCCTAAATCAGAAAGACAGAAAATACTTTCAAGCACCTGGTTCAGTGCAGCCTGGAACGGAGTCCTACATGTGCATGATGCATCATAACTTATCAATGTAACCTGCTAAGTAAATATAAATGTTTCACGACCTTTGTGCTTTTAAATCCTTTTAAAGTAAATTCTTTGTTATAAATGTGAAGTGCATACAACACAATCTTCACATCTAATAGCTTCTTTCTAGCTCTTTGAGTGGTTTATAGCTGAAAGTCCATGCTAGGCAAACGGGGGGGGGGGCCAAACCAAAACCCTGACACTAATTGTTTCATTGAAATGCAGTCCTGTTCAATAAATCTGTAATATAACCCTATTTAAAAAAACCCACATAAATTAGATGTTTAATATCTGAAGTATAAAGCTGCAGTATGCTGCATTAGCTGGATCATGTTCTTTCATACTTTGTGCTGGGCTGTGTCCTCAGCTGGTGGGAAGTGAGAGTTAAGATTTTTCATTAGGTAAACAGATTTTGGCCCAGTGAGGACTTGGAATGAGGTATTCATTGTGGCCCTTCATTATAGCAAATATCCTACTGGTAAATTCTTCTCTGTGCCTAAAACTGTAGTAAGTAAAGCCATGTACTAAATGAAGTTAAGAGTCTAGCTGCTAATAACCTGTATATAAATTTAGCTCTATTTTGTGTATCTTGTTTTGTGTGTATATGTTGGTGTGATTTTATTTTTTTTCCCCTTGTGTTAGAGGTAACTGTCTCACAGAAATCTGATAAATAATCTATTAAACTGGGATAAAACCAATGAAATGATGGCTGATGGAAGGTGGAATTTTGTTCTTTGTCACTCAGTACCATGCATCTTTCTTGGAGGAGGGAAGTGACTTTCTTTGATAGCTAATACCAACTTAATGGCTTTTCTCTTTGTAACTGTGGATGTAACTTTGTGTGTGGGGGCCAGTTTCTGTCATACCATGGGTGAAGGAGGAGTAAGGGGAAAAAAAAAAAAAAAAGGCAGGGGGGTGCGGCAGAGAGAATTATGTCTGTCCTCTGACAAGAGATATGTGTTCTCACTGCCAGATTTCAGGAACTGTGATAAGGGTCCTTGCAGAAAGCAAGTTCATCCTGAGCAGTGTTTGAAGTAGACAAAAGCCCCCCCTCTCCTAGTGTTTTGCAATACTGAGATGAGTTTTCCAAAAGGAATATTGTTATGTGAAAGAATAGTAATTAATCCTTGTGTTTCCGTGGCTGCCTTCCATGGGTGTTACTGTAAGTGAGTGTGATCCTGCCGAGGGCAGAAATCTATCTTGTTGCACAGGCCAAAGTTCCCCACTAGAGAATATTCCTACCTCTCCCTTCTGAGCATGTGCATGTGTGTTTGCAGCCTTTCTGTCTTTTGTTTGGATACTTGCACATCAAGACTGCTAAAACACTTCCAACAATAATTAGTGCTGACTCTGGCATGCATTACTGGAGTTACTGCTGCTGAGTCGAGCAGAGAGGTGAATGTTCCCTGATGAAATGCTGTGCAGCTGAGGTGGTGGCTAAGTCATCTTGTGCTGAGATTTGTCCCGCTACGAGCAGGGAATGGTTTAGAGCCAAAGTTAACAAACTTGGATTGAATAATGACGACAGCATCCTCGGAAGAACAGCTGTTCAGGAATGAGTGGCTGCTTTTTGCTCAGACTGGCAAGGGCTGTCTTCAGTGGCTTCAGTCCCTCGTGCAGGCTGCTCTGAGTAGGAGGCTGGAGGGTGGCACTACCACTCCAGCTCATACCTGGAAGGAATCCTTGAAACAATTCTACTGTTTTGAAGACTTATTTCATATATATATATATATATACACACAAGCATTGTTGAGCATTTGACCAAATCTCATGTATCATAAAAGATAGGTTGGTTTGGTGCTTTTGTTTTTAGAGTGATTTACATTCTAACTCCTGTTTGCATAAGATACTTTTTGGCTACCACCAATATCCTACCTGGGGGCATTAAAAAAAAAAAAGTATCAGCAGGTCTAGCAGCCTGTCCCCAAGCTTTCCAGGGCTGCCTTGGGGCTCTGGTATGTGTCTCAGCCAGGCCAGGTGGCCTCCTGTAACTGCATCCAGCTCCAGCCTGGAGCCAGTGTGAGAGAATTTAACTTGGCTCAATCTCTAATGAAACTTAAACTAAGTTACAGTGCCTCACCCTTGCCTGTAGGGTAAAACCTCACAGAGCTGCCCGTTTACTGTCAGCCTTCAAGTGGCTGCAGCTTTGGGAATAAGCTTTTGATGTTTTGATCCTTCTGTGCTTGTTTTATAAAATTTGGCTTCTCCCTTAGACAGCTTCAGAAAGTATTATCCATAAACTTATCAGGGAAGGCATGAGGCTAAAGGTAGGTGATAGTTTTAGCCCAGCAGCTTGGGCTGCTTTTCTGTACTGTTAGAGGCACGAACAGAAGGGCTGTAAGTGACAGCGCTCCTGAATGAACTCTTCACTGTTTTGTAACTGAACTCACCAAGGGAAAAATGATAGAACGTGTTTTTCACCTGGCTGGTTGGTGGTGGTTATTCTTGGCAGAGCAGGAGTCCAGGGTAGCACTGCTCAGAGCAGCGCGTACTCCACTCGTGGCAGGGTGTTGTTCAGGCTGCGCTGGAGGCAGCTGCAAAGCTGAGCCCTGATGGTTCAGTTCTCAGGTGTATCCTGTGCCCCTACAGCACCCATAACTCCAACTAACTTGTTCTTAGTGACTTGGACCCTAAGCATGTTGTTTGATGTCTTTAATAGGTCAGCACTAAATGATGCAGAGGTGAATTTGAAGTGAGTGGGAAAAACTTGAAAGTGTTTACTTTATGCAGACACATTTAACTCTAACCTTTCTTCTGCTCTAAGAATCTAAGAATCTTTTTCTCTACCATTCTACTTTTAATATTTTGAGAGGTCAGAACAGCACCGGCTGCAGCTAGGTTGGCAACAGGCACACAGAAAATGGTTTGAGTGGTGTCTTGGGGCCCGTGTTGGTAGGTTGCATGACTGTAGTGACAATGGCAGAGCTGGGGGAGGAAGGGTCTTGGAGCAGGAAGGCAGCAGCATAGTGCTCAACCCAGCACGGTGAGGCTCTCACTTAGCACTGCTTGGCCGCTAGCTGAAATGTGGGTTACGGTAGGTAGATGCCTGTTCTGTATGTAGCTTGGTGTGTAGATATGGACGCTCCCTTAGGTGTGATCTTGGAATAGTAGAATCGTTGAGATTAGAAAAGACCCTTAAGATCTTCAGATCCAACTGTCACCCCAGCACTGGGACCTGCCTCTCACAGCCCCACGCTGGCGGGGCCCGATCCCCTGTGAGCACTTGCTCCAGCTGCCCAGGGTCTTGCTCCCAGGTAATCCCTGCGTCATGCAGAGGCAAAGGCAGAGGAGTGGAGTCTTCCCCACGTTACTGACTCCCAAACTATAAATAACTTCTCCCCTGAGGTAAGGAGGGTCCTTAGACTAGATGGAGCCAACCCCTTCCACGGGAACACACCCTTCTCTGTGTGTTTTGTTTTTGTTTGGTCATCTTTTTTCCCTTCAAAACAGGCCGCTCTCTTCCCATGTGGGGTGGCTCCTCCCATGTTAGGAAATGCCTGGCTTGAAAAGTTGTCAGCGCAGCCGCGACTACTTCACCTAACGGTCAGATGCATTCTTGTCTCAAGGGTTTTGCCAGGAAAGATTATTTTTGTTAATAGGGCTGGTCAATACTTCTCAGCCTTTGGATTTTTCCACTGGGCCATAATTACCTGCTGCTACTTGCAACCGGCAAAATAAAGAAAACCAGAAGAGGCTTCTAGTAACTTTAGGATTAAACTGAACAGGCACGAGGAACCAGCTGGCAGGCTTGGAGAAGCAGCTCGGTTTCAATGTCCTTCTTGTTCGTGAGCCTTTGCACCTGCCCTGAGCTTTCATGAATGTCTCGTGGAGCCCCAGGAGTCAAACTAATTGGGAGAGGTTCCCCGGAGCTGCTGAGGCACTGTTATCCTAGAACCATTATTTTCTCAGATGGGTGTCTCTGTGTCACAAAGAAATGCAGCTGTTACAGTGTCTTCACCGGAGGGACAAAGCAAGCCCAAGGTTTTGGGGGTTCCACCCCTCATCATTTTTTTTTTTTAAAGTATAGTTCCCTTTCCCGATAAAACCTGGCATGTATGTTGAAGGTTTGAATTTAGAAGACAGACATAAAATCCTTCGCTCAACCATTGAATCAGGGTGCAGCTCCAATTTCCAAAGCCTGTTCCATAGCCAGCCCAGGACTCTGCTGAGCTGCTGCCCGAGGTCTGTCACACATAGCTGTTTGCCTTAGTCCCTTCACTTGTGATTGCTCAGCCAGTACAGTGTCCCCCGTGGTGTCCCCTTGGCCACCCTGCTCTCAGACTAGCCCTTGCCTCAGTCCCTGCCCCAGGCTGCAGCAGCCACCTGACCAGCAAAACACTGTGTGGGGAAGGAGGCAACGACTGTCTCACCATATCTATTGCAAAATTTTCTTTATTTGTGAAGCAGCAGCCCAACGCAGAGCTATGAGGAACCTGGGGCAGGCTGGGTTAGGACGTGCAGCTAACTGGTGCCATTCATTGCATAGAAAAGTGCTGTCTACCTTCCACGAGCAGCCCCTGGCGCTGCCGTAGCAGAGGAGCCAGGACATCCTTCCTCTCCATTTCCTGGCTTGCAAATGGAAGATTACAGCAGTTACTGAAAAAGCACCTGACCAAGAAACTAGCAAGACAGGACCAGCAAAGGTCAAGGGATGTTTTGCCAGAGACCGGCCAGACCAGGGGGAAGCCCAGCTTAGCGGGTACTGCTGAACACCACACATGTATTTGTGAGTTTATGCAGAAAACTACAGCCAGGCTCTCCCAGTAAGCTCACATCCACCCCCCCAGCATCACCACACTCCCTGCCAAAGCCCCACACAGACCCTAGGACAGGCCCCATCTCCATAAACCATGGCTTGTCCTGCCCAGGAGTAACAGGGACCTGACGGAGCTCAGTGCAGCTGTATGACAGGGTGCAAGCATCCTTCACCAGCTGGAGAGCCAGCGTGGAGCTGCACGGGGCTCCGGGGACCCCAGCTCTTGCTGGGTGTAGCGCACGCTTGTGCTTAATGGCAGCTGTCACAGTACTCCTCTCCTGTTGCTGACCGTGGCTTCCCATGCAAGTCACTTCCCTCTCTGATTCAGCCTCGGAGAGCTCTTGTAGTGGGATCACTCATTTCCTCAGAGGTTTGGGAAGGTCAACTTCACCATCAAATGTTCGTGATGTACTTTTTCCCATCATTTCAACGGAAGTTCTCTACTCTGAGCTTTTGTTATTGTAAGCATCAGAAATATGTGTCATTTTTTATCTGTTCTCTGCTGGCTTATCCGTCCCCACGAGGAAGGGCAAGGGCTGCGTTTCCCAGCTGGGAAACAAGGACAATGATGTTAAGCCACGAAAAAAAGAGCAGAGATGAGCTTGACCTTTGGGTTGCCAGGTTTATACACTAATCCTGAATCACCCTGCCTCTCCCACCACCACACCTACCACTTCAGTAGCATTTCCTTGCCAGCCCAGGAGAAAAACCAGCAGCCTGGAAGCTAAGACTCACGTGTGCAATGAGTTGTTCATACTGTGATTAACGAAGATAAGCCACCCATTGTGCTGATGCTGAGAGGGTGGAATGACACCAGAAGGAAAAGAGTATTCCTACCAGCCGTCATGGCAGGAGGGAGAGTATTTCTTCATTTCTTAGGAAACAGTTGTCAGCACATTTCTATTTCCGATATACAAGCCAGCACAAAGGTAGAGGATCGACAGGGTCTTCAGGCTTCATGACACAAACTTCATTACCATGGAACATTTCCTGCCTCCTAAACAGGTTTACCTTGCATGATTAGGTTTAAATTTTATTTATGGCATGAGTTCTCCAGCATGCTCAAGCCCAGGAAATAGGCACTGTGTGCCCAGCACGGCAGTTCCTGCTACATCCTGTAATAAATGCCCGGGCTCTGCACTGGCTGTGCCAAGAACAGACTTTCCTCTGCGGCGTGTCACCCTGCAGGCAACAGCGATGCTTTCCCTGAAACCAAAAGCTGGTTTGGTTTTACGTTAGGTAGGACTCACAGCTAGTAATAAACCCCTAGTTTCACAGGGCTTGGGATTTGGGACCCACCTGAATAATAAACCACCGACGATTACACCTCTCAGGTGTTACAGTAAGAAAGGGAGAGTTTGTCTAAGTCCTGCTGTTGCATCCGTCTTTCCACTGGAAAAGAAAGGCTGCCGCAGAAGGGATAAGGAACTGGTGTCTGCCTGGAACAGCTTGGCTGAATTCTCATAAAGAAGCAGACTGCTCCTCCTGACCAGGCTGACCGATGGGTCTTCCTCCCAGGAGAGGGTTCTTCCTGCCACAGGCTTGAGGAGGAAGCCATAGCCCCACCACCACAGGAAAAGCTTCCCAGAGCAGAGATAAGAAAAGTCCCTCTCACTACTAGGTTACCTGGGCTTCATTTCTGTCACTCCAGGGATGCAACTCATAGCAGTTTAATAACCACTTACTGGATTAATACAGCCTAAGCACCAAACCTCTCTTCAGGCAGTTATAAAAGCCTTACCGATGCATTCAATTCTTGCTTCCTGGGAGAGAACACCTGATCTTTAGCTTGCTACAAACAGACATACGAGAGATGTATGTGTGTGCATGTATGTATATCTATACATCTATAATATACCTAATTTTAAGAATTGGATACTGGCGCAGCAAGGAGGATGACCAGCTCAGCTGGGCAGTGACACTGAGACACAGGGGAGCTCTGCAGCCAGGACCAGCTCTTCCTCGTAGAGCAGATGTGGACTTCCCATCACAGCCGGAGGGGCTTCCAGCAATTGTTCCCTGAAGAAATGCAAGCAAGGATGAGCGGCAGCCCCGACACCAGGCAGGCACAGTGCGCGCAGCATCCTGGCCCTGCCGGTGCGAAGGGTTTCTGAAGCTGGCTCTCTCAGGGCATCCTCTGGCTCGGGAGAGGCGGTTGCAGTCCCTCACTCACTGCCGTTTCGTGGCATTGCTATGTTCGATCAGGAGCTGCCCAAGAAGGAAGCCAAGGGTTCAGAAATTAGCGCCTATCTCCAAAATGGGGATTTTTGATTAAATTTGATTTTGATTTAACTAAATTAACCAGAAAAGAGGCTTTTAAGGGACTGAGTGGTGGCTGCAAGCCCTAGGAACTAGGAACAGCAGGTGGAAAACTACAGTCCTGAGCAGGCTGCTTGGGTATCCCCAACTCCTGTACTTGCACAGGCTTGTCCTTGTTGGCAGCGGAGGCGCAGCTGACGGTAGTGGCTAATGCTACCAAAATCAAGACTCTCATTAACTCTGTTTCAGCATTTCTTCTCCCGCAGTGAGCTGACTGCTGTCAGAGCAACCCAATTTGCTTGCTCACAGGTATTTTGAGATGTTTCATGCCCTAGCATACCTTGTCTGAGCCTCTGCTACCACTGGAGGAGGACACAGGTCTACCCCAAGCCCCATATCATATCCGCCAGTCCCACACAGATGCCTTGGGTAACACCTCCAACAGCCTCAGTCACCTACGGGACTCAGCTCCAGATGAAGATGTGAATTTTGGTGGCTATGCACATGTGGGACACCCTGCTCCCACTACTGCAACAGAGATCTCACCCGTGACACCTAGGCAGTGACTGAAGTCACCCTAAAGAAGACACCTAGTAGCTGCTGAGGCTTCACTGATCTGATCTCCACCAGCTGTAGCAGGACTTTGATGCCTTCTACACAGTGTAGACATCTCAGCTGATTTCCACACTCAGGCACCTGGTAGATGCAAGAAGTAGGACCTGAGCAATTTTGCATCTGTATGAGACTTCATGGGTACCAGAGGGCTTTTTTTTTTTTTTTTTTTTTTTTTTTTCACAGAACTGGCAGGAAACAAAACATCACTCTTTACAGCATCACTCCTTGACTGTTTCACACCACCTTTGGTGGTGCTTCCATGGAGCTTTCTGCATTTTAAGGTCTTCTTCTTCCAGTTCAAATTCCTATTTTGAGGAAGAGCAGTACACAGAGGGAACCCCTTCTCACGCACACAGAGCTCAAGTTCCAGTGTCTGGGAAGGAAACTTGCGGTCTAAATACATAAGTGAGATGACGTGAATTCCTACAACAAGCTCTGTCTACCCTGAAACAAGGGTCCTCACCTCTGTCACTGCCAGGATGCCTACATGGACAGAGGAGTGGGGGTGGCCAAACAGCCACCAGGTGTGATGGAGCTTGCCTAGGACACAGCAGCATGAACAGGTTTAGCCATACAGCTTCTTAGATGCAGAGAGAACACCCTGCAGTCATGCCTGGAAGGCCAGTGATAAAAATGCATTCAGGCAATCAGCACACGGGAATGGCCCTGGGCCATGCGGGGAAGGACAGCCCATTAGGACAAGCCACCACAAAAACCATCCCCGTGTTACCAAGGGGGATCCGATGGCAAGAGGAGAACTGGCTACAAGTATCTGCTGCAAACAGAGCTGAGCAATGAAACCAGCCTTAACATATTGGGTAATCTATCAAGAACAGGCCAGCGGTGTTATTTCTTGGGGACGAACATAGCGCCAAGGATTTCACACCGTGTAGATAAAATCAGTAGTTTCCCAAAGTCAGAAGTTTCCCAAAACTTCAATCACTTACACCAAATGGATGGAGCAGAGCGCGCAGCCAGGTACCTACCACAGCCATGTGACCCAAAATACAGGCATCCGCTGGCTTTCTCATCGCACTGCTGACCCTAGGGCTGCACGGTACCTTTAGTGGAGAAGAGCATCACCAGTATTCAAGATCATTTCCCTGGTCCTCACGAGTATTCGGGCTGTGAAACCCATTCGTGAGAATGCGACGTGGGTGTCCTTACCAAGACAACCTTGAGGTACTACCAAAAAATTGCAGACAATTCAGAGATAAATACAACAACGTTTTCAAGCTCTTGGGCTGTCAACCCTGACTCGTTTCCAGCAGAAAAGGCCACTCTCCTTTATCCCACACGCAACAGGAACTTTTTTCTTGCAGGTAAATGCCAAAGAACAAATAAACATCAGCAAAATCTAAGTTTCTTTCTCCTTTTTAAATGTCTGAACCATTTTTTTATTTGCCTGGTGGCTTGGATCCAGACAGTGGAGGGAGGGAAGGAAGGACTGAGTCTTTTTAACAAAACACCATTTGTTCTTCTAATGACATAGATAAACACCAAGTGTTTTAATGGCACAATCATACCCCAACAATAACTTAAAAGCAAACTTTATAATCCAAACAATACAAGTAAATGTTTTGACATTTACTCACTTGTTTGATTCCTGCCCAAAATAGCTTCCTGCTCCCAGCACATTGGGATCTCCTTACCAGTGGTTGGAAAAAAGCTATTTCTAGTTGAGTTCTGAGAGGAGACTATGAAGCGTCATCTCAGATGAGCATCTTCAGCGGGGCAGAATGGCGTGTGGCTGAGGAAAAACCTCAGTGTGGAAAAAATTAGTGGTGAAGCTGAAAAGGAAGGGAAAAAAAAATATTTATTAAGGGGCAACAACAGGCTTGTGGTATCATTATTATCATATTTATTTTGAAAATATTCACTCACCTGGCTAGGATATGTGGTCAACAGCACCGCATTTTGAGGGTAATAGTAACTATCACAGTTTTTTACTCACTGTTTCATTCATCTACTTTAATTTATACCCCTCTGACAGAAAAGCACAATGACCATCTTGATAACAAGTGTGTAGCTGACGGCAGCCCAACAACCCTGCTCGGGCAGCGCAGCCACTGCTGCCGGTGCCACCAGTGCTGCTGGTCCTTCAGGTCCAGCCTGCATGGACTACTAATGGCTTGCCCTTGGTCACAGCCGTCCTGAGTCGGTGCTGATGCTGAACAGCTGGACGAGCTGTGAAAAGCTATGCTGCCAGCTGACCGAGCCCATCCTGGGTGATCTCCCCAAGTCAGCACTTTGCGACAGCACCACATTTACTGAAGTCAAAAGTGTTCCCACGTCAAGCACAGAGAAGGCTGCATCAGCAAACTGCCGAGTCCAGCAGCGTAACTCCTCGCAGCTCTCATCACGCTGCCCCTGCCAAGCCCACAATTACTGCTTTGCTGGAAAGGGCAAATCAAAAAAACCTGAAAACTTGAGCAAATCAGGCAATCTCCACAATACAAAAGTACTTTTCTAAGCCTTAACATACATAAAATTACATTCTGTGTGTGTGCACTGCGGCATGTGCGTCGATGTGCTTGTATATATTTTTAGCTCCATAACAAAGAGGACAACAGTTCTTCCCTTTGAAGGCCTAGAAAGTTAATAAAATTATAGCAACATATAGCTGAAAACTCAGCAAGTCAGGAAGAAAAAAGATCTTTTCTTCTTTTATCACGTTACAGCATTGCAATGGTAGAGAAAGAGAGCAGACAGCACCAGCTGGAGTTCAAGGTGTTGCCTGTGATTATGGACATTCCCAGTGAACCCACCACTTTCCCATTTAAGAGCTTCCCAGCCACCTCGGCTCCATCCTGGAGCAAGGACCAACACAGTACCTCAGCTCAACAGCCTTCCAAGTGACGCCCCATGAATCCTGGAATGGTTTGGGTGGGAAGGGACCTTAAACATCACCTAGTCCACCCCCCTGCCACGGGCAGGGACACCTCCCACCAGCCCAGGTTGCTCCCAGCCCCGTCCAGCCTGGCCTTGAGCACCCCCAGGGATGGGGCAGCCACAGCTGCTCTGGGCAGCCTCTGCCAGCGCCTCACCGCCCTCACAGGGAAGGGTTTCTTCCTGATACCTCATCTAAATTTCCCCTCTTTTAAACTGCTGCCTCTTGTCCTGTCACTACGGGCCCTGCTAAGTCTCTCTCCAGCTTTCTTGAAGCCCCCTTTATATCCTGAAGGGATGCAGTAAGGTCTCCCCAGAGCCGGCTCTGCTCCAGGCTGAAGAACCCCACCTCTCAGCCTGTCCTCACAGGAGAGGGGCTCCAGCCTCTGGGATGCCCCAGGGTGCATCCCATCGGGTCCCATGGACTTACATATGTTCAGGTTCTTCAGCTGGTCACAAACCTGATCTCCTCCAGTGGGAAGGCCTTCATTTCCCCAGCCCCTGCCCTGAGCTTTGGGGGCTTGAGAGCTGCAGGAAGAGAGATTACCATCTAACACCAAAGCCACAGAAAAAATATATGAAGTACCATCATGCAACACACTTTCTGGTTGTCAGCAAGCCAGCTCAACAAGCCTCACATCTGTGAAGGCACAACTTCAAATATCCAGACCTGACTTTAGTCCAAATTCTTTCCAGAGAACGATAACAGAAATCTTTTATGCAAGAAAGAATTTCTCCATCTACGTATGCTTTCCTAGATTTAACTACTTCCATGCATGCTCAGGAACACTACTCTAGAAATACTCTTTGCAAGAGCATATTTAACTAGCATCCCTTGAGAAACATTCCTGGAGGAACATCCTCTCTCTCATCGAACAATGCCACACCTTGAACTTGGTGTGATTCCCCCAGTGACCTGGTGCACCTGCAGGTCACCGTACTCCAGGCAAAGAGGAGATGCTCAGGGGGCTGGAGCCCCTCTGCCGTGAGGCCAGGCTGGGAGAGCTGGGGTGGTTCAGCCTGGAGCAGAGCCGGCTCTGGGGAGACCTTGGAGCAGCTCCCAGTACCTAAAGGGGCCGGCAAGAAAGCTGGGGAGGGACGTTTTACAGGGGCCTGCAGCGACAGGACAAGGGGGAATGGCTTTAACCTGAAAGAGGGGAGATTTAGATTGGATACTGGGAAGAAATTCTTTACTGTGAGGGCGGTGAGGCGCTGGCAGAGGCTGCCCAGAGCAGCTGTGGGTGCCCCATCCCTGGGGGTGCTCAAGGCCAGGCTGGACGGGGCTGGGAGCAACCTGGGCTGGTGGGAGGTGACCCTGTCCGTGGCAGAGGAATGGAACTAGATGGTCTTTAAGGTCCCTTCCCACCCAAACCATCCTACAAATCTATGATATTAGATAAAACTTCATTAATAAAAATAAAAATGTCATCAGGATAAAGCAGCGATACTCACAGGTAAGACAAGCACTGATCAAAATACAGGTTATTTCCCTGTTCCTGTACCGAAAGCAGGCTGCTCACCTCGCCATTTTCAACTAAATATTCTTTAAACAATGACAAAGCATTCTAATGACATAAAATGAAATGACATTCCAATGACATCTAATGAAATAAAATGACTATGGGGTGCTGTAACCCCTACAGCAACAAATTGTACGTGACTCGGGTGGAAAAACTGCTCTGCAAGCAGCAGGATGGCACCTAGCTGCACCACATCTGTGAGGCTGTGGGGCCAGCACAACGGAGAAGCAAAGAATAGATAGGATGCAAATATTTTTTTTTTGCTGTGTATGTTCAAACATCATTGTTTCACTCGCAATGACTTTTGACATAAGATTTCTATTCAGCATACCATCAGAATAATTTATTTTGAAATTAAACTTCAAAAGATTTTTGAGGTCAGCCTGAAGTCCAGGAAATCCCCAACTGACCACCAACTGTTTTCAGCGAGTAATTTTATAAATGTATTTCCATCGATCCAAATTCCATCCAAGACATTAGATTGACACACACAAAACAGCTAAGGTGAACTCACATTTTATGTTTATGCAGTTATTCAATTCAGATAAATTAAATGCTTTTGAAACTAAGCAGCATTTTCAGAAAAGGAAGCTGACTTCAGTTTGAACCACAATTAGATGCTTAATTTGCTATTACGAATTAGTAGGTATTTTTCATCAGGGAAGTGGAAATTGGATTGGCCCGCTGGATACAGTCATACTGCCGTAAGAAGATGTTCCTGGAGGAGCTCAGAGTTACAAATGTGATTAATAAACATACCCATAAATTTTATGTGGAAAAAATTCATAGGAAAAGAAACAGTTGAAACGAAGACCTGGCCTTCCCACAATGTACTCCTCCTTGTAGGGCAGGTACATCCCACAGCCATGCCACGTGAAGGACCTTCTCCAAGCACAGGGACATTTGCAAACAACTGTGACAACGTGGGGTTTTTAAGGTGACTGTACACTTTCAGGATACTTGCCTCCTTACTAAATGATATCCGGCAGCAATCTAGCAAAATGCATCTACACATGACATTGTAAAACCTTCAAGCCACGCCCTGCAAACTGGAAGTTGTCTACCAGCAGCCTGAGCAGAGGTGTCCTTGGGGAAAATGCGCTCCAACGATTTGAACATCTCCCAACCCTGACTGCTGTTACAGCGCACAAATGAGAGGAGCAGACTTAAAGCTGCGCTTGCACTTTGTTCACTCCCACTGTTCAATTTTGTGATTACAGAACACAACGTTAAGTAGGCACATTGCAACAACCTTGAATCTTTCTGTCCAAACCACATCACTTGAATTAAGGTAGGCCAGTTTTCCAGTTCAGTTTCCCAGGTGGCTGCAGCAAGCCCCGGCTCCACACAACACCAAGGGGGCAACAGGAAGCTGCTGCAGACAAGGTGGTGTTAAGCCACTTCTTTCAGAGCCACTGTCAGCATGACAGCTTATGGGATGTGAAACGATGACCTGTTTCACAACTCCTTGCTGAACAAGAAAACCTTGCATTTGGTAGGTGTGCTTCCAGTACATTTCTTGGGGTAGGAATCCTCCTGCTTTGGTAAAATGCCATCTGTTTTTACATTACTTGTCCGAGCTACAGCCTGATGATATATCACAAACTCTTCAAAACATCGTTTCAGAAGGACAAAGTCAACGTAAAGAGACAGACACCAATTCTAAATTACAACACTTTATTGCAGCATTGGCAAAGATCAGATTTCTGAAGCTGGTGAAGATCGGGCGGCATTTCTGTATGAAATGTTGCATTTTACAAGTCTCTCTTCCTACATGCAGAAACCAAAAACAGTGGTAAAAAGGATTTTAAAAGAGCTAGAAAAAAAATTAGTAGTAACATACAGATGAGCTCCTTAACCCAATTAACTATCTCTACCTGAAAGCAAACAAAAATCTATGCTAATAAATAACAGATTGTCAGAAACAGACCAAGAAACCTCAATTTCTACTTAGAAAAAATAGAAATTCTACTTGTTTCCAGACTTAAATCTTGTGGGTTTTTTAAACTTTTTGTTTGTTTCAATAGACACAGAGGCTTATCAGCCCATGAAGATCAACAAAATATTTGGATCCACTCCTTGACATCCTTCTGTTACGCTGACCGGCACATTTTGGTTTTCAATGATACATACAATGGGCTCAACCATATCCCTGTCCTTAGGCTGGTGTCAGGCTGTTCCAAGCAGTTCAAGTCAACACCCTGTGTTAATCAACTTCACATTCTATTTTAAACCTCAACAGATATTTTACCTTCTTGCCTCTTTAAGTTTTTCACACCTTCCCACCTCCTCCTTCCTGCTCATCTGGCAGCAAAAGGCTATTCCTTAACCAAAACCTGTATTGCTGAGGAGTGTTTGATAAGTTAACCTACTTGTCAGGGGCTTCTTTTAGATTTCACTGTTTGCTCTACATTTTTCTATTGTAGATTTGCAGCCCCCAAGGAATATCCTTCCAACACAAAGCGCTTGATTCGGAGATAACGTAACTTGCGCCAAGTTTAGAACTCTGTTCTCCCACATACTGAGCTGTCCAAGACCTTTTCCATTCCAGTGTGATTTATCTGAATTTCAGGTTGATCTTTGTTTTCACCAAGCTGCTCACCAGTCAAGTTAACCATCTCATTCATTTACTTCTGCTCTTACAAAAAGATTAACCCTCAATGTGGTTCCCATTACAAAAAGCTTTTTTTTTCCTTTTATTTTTTTTCTTTTTTTTTTTTTCTTTTTTTTTTGGTAGGCCATGACTGGAAGCTTCCACTTGTTCTGTGTGTATTTGGGGGGGAAGAGGGGAGGCTGTTGTCTCTGCCCCATGGCCCCAGCCTGTCCCAGGTTTTGATTCTGAACGCTCTAGACTGACATGCTGAGATGTGTCCACTGCTCTCATTTAATCACTGGAGAACTCCACTATCCACAACATCAGAGATACAGGACCTAATGAAATGACGCTTGCTGCTGGATCAACGTCTCCTAAGAAAAGGAAAGATAACAGAAATACTTTAGTTATAATATATCCAGTACTATGCAGGTTAGCAACCACTGAAAGCAACTGCTAGCAATTTTGATATTCTTTTACCCTATACATATTCAAGTTAGGTATTTCTATTACCTGCACTAATTTTTTTCAAAAGATTACATCAGATATAAGAAGGTAGATAATGTGTTTCAGGAAAAAGTCCCCTATACAATCTCAGCAGACGAATCTAAAATTGTTCAGAAATAGCTGCCTTATTCTCCCAGATGAGATGCTAAACTACTGAAGTGCACAACTGATTTGTCAATTTGTTGAAATACAAGTTATACTAAATCGTTTTCATCTTTTTGTGCAGTTTCTTAATGTTTAGAAGTACTGCAGAAATGTCAGAGGGCTTTCCAGAGTCAAATAAACATTTAGAACCTTTCTAGAGTCAACAGTTGTATTAAAATCTTCAATCATCCCTTGTTCACAAAATCATGTCCCAACCTAGAAAAAGTCGCATTTAATTACTCTTAAGAACGTAAATATCCATTGAAAAGTTACATCAATTTTCAGGCATGTGACTCAACAAGACCAGAGTAATCTAGCAGTAACGCTAATCCAGTATCCCTAACTTCATCACCACTGTCGGTTACTGGACCTGGGCTGCTTTTCATCTGATTTCTAGACTGCAAATTAAAATCTAGTAGTACAAAGCAAAGTTAAAATTAGACACTATTATAAGAAAGCTCCAGGGCTACACACCCAAGTCTTTTACCATGTAAACGAAACAGTTCCTATTTCTCTACATTAGTGCATAAACCCCAAGCATTTGTGGAACAGTAATTTAATCTAAACTTAGTTTTTATTGAGAAACTTGCAAGATAAATGTTTCAAGTATGTTAACTGGACATAGTAACTATAAAGCTTTCACAGTGATACTGTATTCTTATGTATTGCTTTGTTATGTTACCCAGTATTTGTGTATTTTACTTCAACATACTGTATGTTTTTGCCAGGAAGTACTGAGCTGATGCATCACTAGAACTTACTGCAGTATTGCTTCTATTACTTGGTTTTAACCACCTTTTAGTGAAACATAATATAATACTCCAATTCTTTGTGGCACACTCAATATCAGGAACACTGGCTATGTGTTTGCAAAAGAGAGGAATTATAATTTTAATATATTTAGTCGAATGAGATTTCACTTGCAGAATGTTACAACTTCCAACATCAATGAATTGCAGAATCATGCTTTTACCTCTACATGTCCCTTTAAAAAAATAATTCTGCTGTTGATGGGAAGGGAAGGGGAAAGGCTAGGACTAGCTGCGTGTATTTAACTTCATAAAAGTTACTCTCATCCAAACCAGCATGTTGGTGGCAGGTAAGGGAGAGTAAGCAGTGTTTCAGTGGATTACGGCAAGGTGCTGCTCATAAAAATCTTAGTTGTAGTTTTTCCAAACACAGGTATTTCACATGGCATCTCTCTCCAAACTAGTAAACTTGATTCAAACCTGTATCTGTGGCAAGGTCAAACTTGGTACACAGTTGTAATTAAAAAAAATCCTGAAATCTATGTGCAAAATATATCTTTTTTTCTGCAATCTACTCCCCTCCCCTACTTCCTGCTACCAACGCAGTTATTAATTTGTGTAAAAATCGTATAGTGAGCTTCTCAATGCCACTGCGTAAATATTAATAGTGCCTACATACTCCATGTGATGGAGAAACACATAGATACACTTTTACATAACCATGGCCACAGTAGAAAACTGGAACTCATAAAAATGCACAGAAACATTACACTGTAGTATACGCTACAAAATAATCACAAACCTATTGCACATGTGAAGTTGGGAGAGTCTAAGTCAGCAAGACAACATTATGGCTTAAGATGAAACATGCCCAGGAGAGTACATTAAATCAAGTAATTTCTGCACATCACCGATGTGTCCAGATTATATAAAAAACCTTATTATTTCTTAACATGTGAGACCTTTGAAATTAAACTGCACACTTCTGCCTAATCCCCTCAGGTCCTCCATCAATCCACAATGCCCTATGCATTTCTGAAGTACTGTATTTCTTCACAAATTTCAGGCACCTTCCTTCTCTGAACACCTCCTCTCAGAACTCACCTGGTGCTTTGCTTTTCATGACTAATCTCGGTTTTGGTGCTCTCTGTTGCCTCTCTCCCCTAATCACATTAACCACAAACAGGAATACAGTGAACACCTGAAATTTATTTTTCTGTTTTAAGCATACACTCTTCCACGAACAGCTCTTTTCTTTGTGTGCTTTATTCTGCTGAAAGCACTTTCTTGCTTTCAGATGCATGAGCTTGGGAGGGGACAAACAATTTCTCAGAGGGGAAAACAATCTGAAGTTCAGATTCCTGCTCCAAGCTGCTCCCTGCACGACAGCAGAGATAACTTACAGAGACGGATCTTTGTTTTCTCAGCTCTCCTCCCACAAAACTGCCCTTTGACAGTACGTATGCATTCCTGTATACTGGCAAGAGAAGAAAAATACTGGCAGATAGCAATGTAAATCCTGGGAAACTTAAATTCAAGCACTCGTCAAGCCACAGTCTGCTTCTTTCCTATCTCACACATCTATGGCATTGGACAAAGTATCCCTTGTCTTCCCCATGGCAGTACGCAAGTATGTTCACGTATCAGACCATGAGGTGATTTGATTCGACAGAAATGAATGCAGTAACAGAGATTACAGACTTACTGTACCTTAATACGGGCTGGAGAGAAACATCGACAAATGTAAAGTGTTTAGACTCATTCTAAACACTTTGCTACTGCTCATGTGACTATGCTCTCAACAGCAAAATTGAAAATTACGTTCTGTAGAATGTGAGCCTAGCCATTTCGTATTGCAAAGAAATAGCACTGGACTTTAAACAGCTGTTATCAATTTAGCAGTGCAAGAATATATTATCTGGAATAATCATATTTCAGACCATGTGTTTCCGGACTAATAAAATACTAAGACGCCCATGGCATTTCCTAACAAAATCTGAATTACCAACTTCCATACTGTAAACAGCACAGATTCAAACAATCCACAAAAGCTAGACTCAACTATGTAAGAGAATCTTAAGTTGTGCAAGTTCTTTTTTATATTCTCATCTGTTCAACAAAAATTAAATAACCTGACTAAATAAAATCAAAGTCATAGTATGCCAGATGGGTTATTACCAGGAAGGTGTTTTGAGGATTGTAAGGTAGTTTCCAGAGGGCCACAAAACTGCAGAGGTTTTTGTCTGCTTTATTAGTATGATTATTATTGAAATAACTCTTTTAAACAAAGAGTCATTATAAACTAGTATGCAAATAAATAAAATCTTGCCTTCCTTTCCCTCTAAACTCTAATTGTGATCGGGGTCTCTCCACCTTTGCTACATGGGTTAGACTCCCACCTACATTTGCAGAGCCCAACAAGCACCACCTTGCCAAGACAAACACCTGAGAACCTGGCTTTTCTTACTTTTTTTGGTTCAATTCCAGTGCAGACCATCAAAAGACGCTGCAGGACTTGGCCATCCCCCTACCCCCTTCATATTCCCACCCTGGGCTTCCTCCCATAAAACAGCTGAAGAGGGAGGCTGGAATTTCCCTGCTGAGTTTGGATGGCTTTCGTGGAAGGCTACACTAGCATGTGTATGTATTAGGGAAAAGGATGTAGTACAGGATCGAGAATGACAACTGAGAAAAGGTCAAGATGAAACTAGTAGTGAAAAAGATGGCAAAGAGTAAGGTCAACTGAGCTACCACACAATTAAATAGATGACTGAATTCTTTAGTATCTGTATCTAGTACTTGTATCTAGAATGTAAAAGTGGGAGCCACTTCATCATAAAAATCTCTGAAACTAGCAAAATATTACTGCTAAAGTGATGACCTTTCAATTTTATTTTTTTTAAAGAATACAAGAGATCATTGAAAATTACAACTAAAAATTTCAAAACCAGCATGAATAACCAAGAAATACATTTGTTAGTTGAAGACAGTGCCACACCAACACCCAGGAGTCTGTCTCATTTTAGAAAATGACAATGGTAGTCTATGACAATCAGCCAGACTGAGACTAACAGAGAAACTGGATTTAGGCTGCCCAAGACTTCTGGTATGTCAGTAAGAAGTGAATTCAAACCTTCAAAATACAATATTGGTCAATACATCAGCTACATGGCAGGTGATGTATGAAGTGTGTTTGTCCAGTAGCTGAAACAGGAAATTGTGTTAAATTCACACTTTTCCTTATTACCCCATGCTCTGACTTTTCAGCATTAATGCAATACTATTCATTATGAGAATATTTAGCTAATAAAATCCTAACATTCTGTTACTGCCGTTATGCTTCACTTTTATTTATTAAGTGGGTTAAACAGAAGTAAGAGTCAGATGCAAACAGAAGATGTAAAATTACCAATTAACTTGAATATCGTTTAGTTTATCATAGTGCTGCATCCCAATGAACCTTTAGACACAAACAGGTCCTCTTTCTTTACTATACTTTCAGAACAGCAGTGAGTTTTGAGGTTACTGCTTTTAATAAGGAGAGGTTTAACAAGACAAAAAACCTCCTTGGTAAGGCCCACTTTCTCTATGGTCAAATACTCACTGCAATTCTTGGTAATCAATGTTTTAAAACAGATTTCACAAAATGTGGTTGCTTTCATTTCACTTTATAAGCAAGCCATTTATCAGGTATTCATCCTCTTTAAAGAAAGGAAAAAAATATTTTTGAAGTGAGAGGCCAAAGTCCTCTTTTAATACACAAATGCTACAGAACTGAAGGCAAAAGTGGAAAGTGTTGCCTTCCCAGTTTGCTGAAGCAAATCAAGGAACCCTACTTCCAAAGGAGTCACAGTAAATTATCTTTAAGGCCAGTCAGTCTTGAATGTACGAGTCCCAAAAAGAATCTCCTCCTTGCAGGATTAGCAGGTCTTAAAACCTGAGGCTAAACCAGGCGATTACAAGCAAATAACAATAAACTCCAATTTTTGATCCAGGATTTTGCACATGTTAAATAAGAAGAAATCTGACAAAGTCTGTAAATCTCACTTCATTTAATTCAATATAGAAAAAGTACATACATCACAAAGTAAACACTGTGAAAGATTTCTCTCTTGTTTTTTAACAAAGTGCATGTTATATAGCCACAGCCACTAATTAATTCTTTCATTTACTGTGGGTTTATCACAGGCAAAAGAGGCATCACATCTGTGGGTGATTTTGTTTTTTTTGGGTTTGTTTTGGTTTAGCACCCCACTAGGCCCAAACTGAAATCACAGAAAAATTTAGGTTCCAAGGGCCCTCTGGAGGTCATCTAGTCCAAATCCTGTGCAGACAGCAGGGCTAACTGCAAAGCCAGATCCAGCTGTTCAAGGCCAAAAACATACAAGAGAACAACCAGTCCTGCCCTCATGAATCTCTGAATCATCCATTACGATAGGTCTATTTGGATTTTACTTGCTAAAAGATGTTTGAAACATGGTGCTTAGGACATGTCAGCAGCACAAAAGGATTTGGTGTTTTTACCTTTACATTTCTCTACTCAACAGTACTTAAAATGCAAGAAAGTCCTCATCTCAACTTCAGCTATCAGAACCCATCATATTGTACATTACAGTGGAATCAACAAGGAGATTTATTTGCTCAGATTATCCCTAACCTCAGAAAATTTAAAATAAAAAGTTGCATACCTTAAAGAAAGTAACATACATTATTATTTCCAATAAATTCGAGTTACTATTGTAAGAAAATAATTTATCAGTTTTCCGTATATATGAAGAAACAATGCAACACAGCTCACTCATCACAAGTGATAACAGCATCCCGTAGGAAAGTGAAAACTTCTCTAAACAGATACTAAAATTAATAGCTCAGATCTCTCAGCAAATCGGAAACACTCTGGTGTCCTCTAAGTCCACGGGGTAACTTCTTAACTAAAGCATGACGGGAGTCTGGGCAGAGACTGCAGTCCACCCTTCAAAGTCAGAAGACAATCTTTAATATTCCCTATAAATCAGAAGCTCTAAAAACGTAGGTGACAGACAATCTATACCTGAAGCGGTAAGCCACTGGTGGACCCACAGTCTCTGGTAAGAAAATCTCTGCTTAAATATCTTTCAGTTGGGGTTAAGAAAAGCAAAATTCCCTTACTACAGGCTAAGATGGCTCAACTGATGCATGACCACAAGCCTGAGCACTGCATGACACAACAAATAAAATATGCCTGCTAAAACAAATTTCCTGGTCCCTGCTCTAAGGAGCTTACAGATTAAAAGGAACAAAGAGTAAATTACATAATATAAAACTACATCAGAATTGTAAGTACACGGCACAGCTATTTGAACAAGCAAACACTACTTAAACTGTTTGCTGGACAATGTCTGACCTAGTTTACAGTGAAGTCCTAAACTGTATTTTCCCTAAAACATTTGAAAACAAAAAGCTTTCAAAAGAACTCATTTAAAAAAACCCTGCAAATATTGCACCTGCAGGTCTGGCTGCTGTTTTTAAAGAATTGCAGTGTGCTCCCCATACAGGTTGCAAGGCATTTGGGAAAGATGACCCAAAGAAGAGAAGGCTGCACAGTTATTTATGAAACACCTGCCGATATGGCAATTCAGTGTAACTGAATAGTTTCTATTCCTGTGACAGTATTAGGCCACAGTGCTATGAAAAAGCTAAAAGGACAGCACTGATCATTTTATTGAGTTATATTTGGTTAATTTTAAAAAAATATTATTTTAAACTGCAGCCTGTTTTCAAAAAACAGAGGGATTGTTTTGTTCAAGCAGTATCTGTATAGGGTCTCATTAGAGTGAGTGATCATCAGAGTTATTTTGTAACTATAAAAAAGTACCAGAAAGAATTTGGTAATGGTACTGTAACAGAGGTTTAGTATATTACGTTAACTTATTGGTAGTTTACAAAGACAGACCCATTAGTAGGTAAACTCTCCCTTCCCAGTTGTTGCTCCTATGTGTCCACGGCCAAAATTAACTTGCAAAGAAAACAGAAACATGAAAGCAGTCTGTGTTTCACCTGAAACTGTCTATTCAAATTTGTGCTGCAGGGTTAATTTAATAGTTTATTTGCAAGCTTAATTTGAGTGAGAAAGGACACACTGAGATACATTAAAGTCTCAGAATTACTATTAGGCAATCTGGAATGATTCTTTTCATGTTAATACTGGTTTTGGTATGCTCTCACACACCATATATCAATGGTTCTCCTCCTCCTTCCCCACCTTTACTATATTTACTTTCCATTCATGGCTTCAAATACAGAGGTATAGCTCTCAAATTCACATTCACCAAACTGAAAAAGCACAATGAGAATTTCTCTAGACATTCAATAATATCCTCTCCCCTCTCACTGAGAAAGCAGACTTGCATCCTTTCCTCTATAAAAAAGAGGCTCAGATTCTCCCAGTCATTTCACAACTGAAAAATAATCCTCTGGCTTCCAAACCTGTGTCAAGGAGGTGTTAATAGACACCGTGTTAGAAGCACAAAACACTGCTCAGTATTTTAACAGAGTGCTTTAGAATGGAAACTACTAACAAATGCACTTGCAAGTACACAGATCATTATCTATTTCAATTATGAAGGTAATTACTTGCCTAGAACCGGAATTACCACATTTAAAAGAAGATTGTCCTACCTCCCACCAGTTTTAAAGATTAGATCTGCGTTAGGTGCTCCCTTCGGATGCTGGTAACGAGGCCGCCGTTCACGATTAGTATTTGCTGGAGCTGGACGCTGTGCCAGAGACTGCAGCATCTCTGTAATTTTACACAGAAGAAAGTTAAACACATTTTCTATGCATCATTTTAAAGAGGAATTTACACAAGGATATTTCACCACCATGTAGTAAAAAAGACATCTTATTTACAATTGGCAATACTTCAGGGTTAACACTCAATTTGTTCCACAACAGCTAATTTGTAAAAAGTTACTAAATTGCATAGACAGCTTCGACAAATCCAAGCTACCCCGTAATAAGAATTTGCATTTCCAGATGTTCTTACAGAAGCAACTGCCAGCAATGCTTTCCATCATAGGTGCTCACAAAAAAGGCCTGTGACCTTTTCTTTGTAAACTTATCAGCCACCACTTCTTTTATCAGTGATCAGGGACAAAGCTTCACAACCATATGAGAAGCCACAACATGAAACTACCCTGAAATAGTAACAACCAGACAATGCTACTGCCAATTAAAGACTCAGCAAGAAACCTGTCCTAAAATTAGGCACTGAGAAGTCTAAGCTGGCCATAATAGGATCCTTTTACAGAGAAGACAGGAACCTGAAGAGGGTGACTCAGCTGACCTACATTACACCAGCTGTCCCATGGATGGAGTTTTTCACTTTATGATCAGTGAGAAAAAAATAGGTGAGTGTAGAAAGAAGCCTACACTACCCTGTTTAGACCTGGACATCTAAATTTTAGGCAGTTTAGGCTAGGTAAGTATTGTACTTTGGCATTTGCTAAAAATTTCTAAAATGTCATTTTTTTAATGATACAAAATTGCTCTTTACCAGGCTAAGTTACTGGTTAAGTATCAAATATAATTATGAATACATCATAGGAACCTCCACATAAGCTCTGCCCATATGTTAGTGCATCTAATGGAAAGTATTTCTGACAGTCCACCTGTGCAAGAATCTGCATTACTCAGCAAACAGACAGATGGAATAAATGAAGGGGAAAATCGAATAAGCTTTTAAACAGATTATGTTTGAAAGTCTGCTCTGTCTAGTTCTCTAATCTCTGGTAATCTCATTGGAGACACATAGCCATCATCTGCTAGAAACAAACTCCTGCTACTCTCACAATAACTTGCACAGGGCAAAACTAGAGACTTCAACGAGAATCTTTTGCCATTTACAAAATGCACATGAGGCTTTCAGTAAGTTATCCACCCAATCTTTAAGAAACTGGGAAATCATGAATGATTTTAATAGACAATATTGCTGTCAACAGTTAACAAACCATGTATTCACGCTCCACATACTCCCCTACTGACACCTGGAAAAGGCAAAGAAAGCCATTCAACACACTGACAGTCCATTTTTGTAAACATCATGAAATAACATCCTTTAAACCAATTCTGTATGCCGGGAGAGATCTCTGTTGGCAATGACAAGACTCAGGGAGAAAATAAGAAGAGATTATGGTACACTGCCAGCTAGACAGTAGAAGCAAGGAATGAATGAGCAAGTACGCACATGCCTGTCTCTTCTGTTTTCCAGTGTAGGTGAAAGAAAATATTGGGGTTTGTGAAAAGTCAGTAACTGAGAAACTGCGTAATGGAGAAGGTAACAGAAGGAAGAAATGGCAGGGGAGCACAATGTATTAGCTAGGCTGAAGGCATGTCAACCTACCTTTGGTTTTAGTGAAGAAAAAAGTTATCTACACAGAAAAATACTAGCCTAAATTAGAGACTCACCAGTTCCTAATATTTCTTTAAATGAAAAATGTTATTTTTAAAATTACTAACAAATATTGCTGAAGTATTAAATAATTACCTGATACTACTTTGAAGTACATTAGTGAATTTTAACCTATTAGCTACCTTGTGCAGATTAAAAAAAACCACAAAGTGCAAATGTTAGGACAACTCTGAGGCATTTTTCCAGAAACTGAGACTTCTTCCTCCACTGGCAACTTCAAAGCTTGGAACAGAAATTTAAAACCAACTTTTTCTTTCAATGGGTATGTACCAACTGGTTACAGGCAAGCTGACACTTCAAAAGTAACAATTAAATGCACAATATCTAAATAAAATATAGTTCCAAAGAGAAATGAATATGGCCTGTTTAACCTGATTAAAAGGTCCCTTTTAGTTTGGTTTTACTGTGTATATTATCCAGGTTAATAAAAAAAAATCAATACCCATTTTAAAAATGGACACCAGTTATGGAAAAAGCTCTTTCTTCCACATTGATTTACCCCTGTATTAATGCTTTATACAGGACACCTAGAAAATCTATGAGAAAGTAGAAAACAATTACCAATTACTGGTTATCAATTAGTAGCAGTTGTCTGATTCATTTCTCTTGGACATAATCAATGTGATCCTTTTTTGGATAAAAAGCACAATTGCTCACAATGAAGTCTTAGATTAAACAGACATTTATAAAGATACTAACAAAGTCATATGCCAAGGCATAAACCCCCAAATGACCTGACCAGTAAAAATATCAGAAATATCATTAACGAGGAAAAACCCACAAAAAGCCTGAGAAAAGCACCTAAATGTCTAATTCTAGAGTCTACTGTTTCTCTTCCTTTTTTTTCACAGGTGGGCTATTATAAGAGGGGAGTGTCTCAGAAAATAAGTTGATTAGGTTATTTAATACTAAGAATATACTGTGTTACCATTTCAGAGCTCTGTAGACACTCACTTTGGAAAAAACCTCACTTTTATGAGTACAAGAACTAAACTTGCAATATCAAAGTTCTGAAAGAAGTGTTAGATTCCACTCTGTTTTAGAATTAGAGCTGCTTTGAGTTTCCCATTTCTTGATGAATGATGACCTTTCACTAAATAACCTCAAATGAGATTTCCTGTTAATTAACTACTTATACTGTGATTACCACCAGACTACAACATCTTTACAAAAAAACAGAGCAAGTACTTTGGAGATGTTAAATGGAAACACTAACGCAAGAACTGATTACGATCAACTTTATTGGTCTGGTTTTATCTACTATCTTTGTAAGCCAAGGAAAGTTAAGCCTGAAAAAAGAAAACACCAAACCACAAAACAAACCACCCAACAACCAAACACATCAAATGCATCAGTTTAGGGGCTATCGGATCTGTTGTATTATCTGTTTGCTTCAATCTGTCCAAGTACCAAAATGCCTGCCTTACATACCTCTAAAAAACAAATTAGATCATATAATTTGTACAAAACTTTATTTCTGTTAATATATTCTTATGCTCCATATTTGTAGCACTCTAGAACCCTTAGCAATACGAAGCTGAGGTGACAGTTTTTATTTTTCAGGTGAAGGCTACCTTTTTGTATTTGCAAGTCTTAGCTAGACTGATGAAGATTCTAAATACTATGAATATCTAAAATAACTATTAGTATCTAAAAAGCAGAGTTTAAGTTGCACAGAATCAACTCCTCTTGTATCCAACTCACTTGCCTTGCAGTAATGGAGACAATGCCACAAACAACAGATTAATATTGTGTTATCTTATTTTTAAGGAAAGTCTCAGTTACTCCTCTTTCCCAAAATAAATGGAAATGCTGAGATCTGATGCCCACCTGAAAAGTCTCTTCCATGCAAAAGCTGTAAAAACTTCTTCAAGCACAGAGACCAAAGAGTAAAATAATGAATGACAAACTAAAATACAGGTGTTCCATGAAGTATTGCAAACCAATATTCAGAACTCGAACTGCTAGCTAGTTATCACAAACAATATTTTCTCTAGATCCATGAAAGTTCCTCTGAAAATAAAAATAAAAATTAAATACTTGGTGATTTTCATACCCTGGTAGTCCTCTTGTTCTTGCCGTTCATTGATATCCAAAGTGAGCTTTTTCATCCTCATTCTCTCTTCCTGTTCAGCTTGCTGTTGGTTCCAATGATTTGCAGCAAGTTGGGAAGACATTGGTACATTTAGGATCTTAAACTGCAAATGAAAATACATTTGTAAGTGCTCATCACAGAAAAAACCCAACCCCAAAACAATCCAAAATGCAGAAGGGTTATGGTTATTTCTACGTCATTGTGATGAGATACTTCCTACAGAAGTTTCTACTTCTACTACTAGAAGTATGTTGTTTCTTGGTTTTGTTTGTGGAGTTTTTTTAAACTCTTATTTCACATAAGGAACCATGAGAAAATACAAGACACTCAGATCTCCTAAAGGCACTGAGAACATAAAAAATGCTGACGTGCCGCTAAGGCAAAAGACTATACACACAGTATTTAAGGGGAACAAAACTGATCCTCTTTCTCCAGAAACACATAGCTGTATGCTTTATTTCTTATTTTCATACAAGCCAATGCCCTCACAGTGAATGACACTAGTCTTGAGATAAAAGCACCATGGCTGGCTCAGAAAGCTGCATCTCCCTCCAACAGTCTTTATTTTCTAAAGAGATGAAGCCCCTGAGCAGAATGTCTACTATCACTTGTGATAACAGAGAAAAAAGGTTCCAAGCATTTCAGATATCCTCTGGTATTCATTCCTTGGCTGGTACTTTTCCTTTTAGGGATGACTCGAGCTCCACAGGGCTTCTTACTAGTCTGGAGACAACTGTGGTGCCAAATTTAGTCTTTTCCTCCTCCCCCACATGCAAACACTCACACTACACATTCAACCGATTATCTGATTTGCTATAAGCTATGGTAAAGGTAAGCTTAGTACCACTCCTACGGAAGTACCCTCTCTCTGAAAAATACAGCTGAGCTTTTCAGAGAGGCATAGAGAAGATGCTTTCTTTTTCCCTAGCCTCAGATAATCCAAGTTTTTATTTCCACAGAAGCTCCAGAACAGAAAAGTGATTCTTAATCTTAACTGCAACTGAAATAATAGTTTTCAGAAACGTCTTAATGCTAAAGTTTGTGAACATATTTAGAAAAATTTCACTTCCTCCTTCAACTGCATGTCCATTAGAAAGAAATATTTTCGTGCTATATGTAGGGTAATGCATTTAAGGATAATCACTCTCAATATTCCACAAACTGGTACTAGTCTGAATCCTGCTGCTTGTTCTTGTAATCTATTTCCACAGAAACAGAAGCAGAGCAAACTTCTAAGTGTTCTTTTCTGCTACACTGTCAAAAGCTAGAGACAGAAAGATACATTATCAAAACCTCTGTTGGAAGGTATATAGTAAAAGCAAAATCCTCACTATGTATGGTTAGTATTTAATGCAATCATTACTAGAGAAATCTCAAGGTATCTATTAGATAGTTAGTGCCCCACTAGCAGCAGATGAATGATGTGTGAGAAGACACCAAGTACTCAGATGCAGCATTTGAAAATAAACTGCGTTTGAAACAGTTAAGACAGACCCTTGCAAAGACTTGACAAAAACCTGGGTACAGTGAAACCCTATAAACTACATTTATTTAGATGAGACAGATCAGGCAGAAGATTTTTTTTTTTTTTTAGGGGCCGGGGGAGGGTAATAGCATATTATACTAGAAATTAATACAAGGTTGTTATTAAGGTGTGCAGGGAAGAACAAAACTGAAAATTCTTCAAATTCCAACAGAAAACAGTACTTATTACTGAGAATACTATGCATGTTCCCAGATACTGTCAAATACTTCACACAAACTACATAAATATCTAACCCATTACAAGCATTTCATGATAAAAATAATTCCTTAGCTTCACCACTAAGCTCCTCATCCATTTTAATATGTCCTTTATGTTTTATCAGTACTATGGATTTATCAGCTTAATGGGACTGGTAAGTGTTTTCAGACAGAATGCTTCAAGTATAAAAAAGAGAACTAAGGGTGCATATTAAAGAAAGAAAAAACAACAGACTGGTAATTAACAAAGTATCACTGAGTCACTGTCCCAAGGCATTCAGACAGTTGCCATCTGAAATCAAACTACTGATGACGATTGCTAAAGGATATGATGATTAGTGAGCAAACAAAATATTTTTGATTTGCAAATAATGAAGAGGTATATTAAAAACCTCTTACAAAATCTGTGCGATGAGGACTGAACATAAGGACTTCGCTTTGAAGATGGCAATCTGAAGAAGAAAAATTATCATTCAGAAGACTAGGTTACAGATTTCATAAAAACATTACTGAGATAAAGAACTTCACGTAGGAGAAGGTAATGGATATTGCCACTCTTTTACAGAAATCTTTCAAACAAAAGGATATCTTTTGTCTTAGGTGTTAACCAAGTTTCTGGACATTACGTGACTTGCTTTTTACTGTCTAAATCTCACCTTAGCTCACACCTACCTGGCACAAAACTTCTTGGACAGTTTCAAAAACATCTAATGGTATTAGATAGACCTCAGCTCCGATCCTTTATGATAGCAATATTTCTTTATTTCCCCTTGTCCTCATGGCTTGCAGATAAATCATGATGCCACTGTCTCATTTCCAGTAACAATGTTCAGTTCTCTGCTATTGGTTTTCTAAGTTTTGTTATACAACTTCCTTGCTCAGTTGACAGCTGAAAAACCCACCCATCTACTGCAAGACACTGGTCTACCCAATATCCTTGCTATTGCATGTTTTAGTAAATCACAGTGTGACAAAGGATAAAAATATTGTGTCCTTGTCACTATCAGCCTGTAATGACTATTAATTTGGGTTGTATGCTGCTTTCAGTTGTTCTTGTGTTGCTTGAAAAAACTAGCTGTCAATGCCCCACCAAAATCTGGCTGAACACTGGCACATGAGCTGAGTACTTAGTGACTGGACCTCAACTACCAAATATTAGCCTCCAGAAGGAAGCACAGCACATACCATTTTCATCAGCAAGTACTCTCTTACTGTGTGAATTTCTAGTTTCAGCAGCACTGTTGACAAAGCACACAGAGACCAAACCAACTGCTAAGATAGCAAGTGATTAGGTTGATGTTGTAGTGAAGCAGTGATGCTTATCATTCCCGTGGCAGTGCAGATGAGAAGCTACTCACAGCCTTCCAAGGTTGTCTGCAAACTCCTTTTGACTGTTTTTAAAAAGCTGAAAGTTTACAGCTATAACTTAACACTAAAGCAGGCATCCATCACTTCAAAACTCTGCACATTCTGTTCATGCAGATTTAAAATCAAGTTCCGTAAGAAGGAATAATTATTTTCTTTTCAACTCCACCTCTTCTTCTTTCCTGCTTATTTTTCTGTTAAAACTGACTGCTAAGACTTATTTTTCTGAATACAGAACTATAGACAAAGAAGGCTTTCACTGACTCAAGAACTGCAGTAGTCTACAAAGCAACTGTTTTCTACATTTCTAGAAACACTGAGAGGAGTTTTGGCAGGAAGAGCCTACTCCCAAAACCAAATACTGGGGGAGGAGCAGGGAAAACTCCTGAACAAGTCCTGCTTTCTTCTTAAGCCACACGTTGGCAATATTTTCCCCTCACAGAGTACGAAGATCTTAAAATTCTTGGTAACTACAGATACTCTCAGTAAATTATCCTGAAAAAGCTAAACACCCTTTTTTTTAATAGACTTCTCTTAAATCCCTCCTCAGCCCGATGACAACAGTTAAAACTCCCCACTCAAAATCTCTGTAGAACTTTCAGTCTGGTTTGGGCTGGGGTAGAGTTAATTTTCTTCATAGGAGCTGGCATGTGGTTGTGTTTCACATTTGTGTTGGAAACCGCGCTGATAACACAGTGGTGCTTTCCTTATTGCTGGGCAGCGCTTACACAGCATCAAGGCCTTTTCTGCTCCTCATCCCACCCCACCAGCAAGTCGGCTGGGGGGCACAAGGACTTGGGAGGGGACACAGCCAGGACAGCTGGCCCCAACTGACCAAAGGGATATTCCATACCATATGACATCATGCTCAGCATATAAAGCTGGAGGAAGAATTAGAAAGGGGAAGACATTCGGAGTGATGGCGCTTGTCTTCCCCAGTAACCATCACATGTGGTGAAGCCCTGCTTTCCTGGAGATGGCTGAACACCTGTCTGCCCATGGGAAGTGGTGAATGAATTCCTTGCTTTGCTTAAAGACGTGGCTCTTGCTGACTTTACCTCAACCCGCAAGCTTTCTCACTTCTACTCTTCTGATTCTCCCCCCATCGCACTGTGAAGGGAGTGAGCGAGCAGCCGTGAAGGGCTTAGTTGTCAGCTGGGGTTAAACCACAACAAATTGATATACTACACTCAAGTTCCAGGAAAACAGAATAACCAAAGAAACATAGTAAGGAAATCAGTTAATCACCACTACTAAGTGCAAGCACGTATGTGCCCACTCAAATAGGTATCGCCACTTCCACTTTGAAAGCAGTTAGCACAGCGCACACTCGGTAGTTGAAGTGTTTTATAAGAGGCATCACTTTCTACATTAATTTTTGAAATGTCTTTCATATGAAAGAAAAGAAAGACTCTACTTTGGGTTTATATACCTCAACTGTTACACTACTGTCACAATTCAGTTAACAAATGTCCAGAGTAATTACAGGGATCTAAACACTTAAATGGTACAGATGCATGGAATGAAACAGTGCCTTGGGTTTCCTTTCCATATAAACGCGTTCAATTTACACAACAAAAATGAAAAGGTTCTTTCAAAGACTTAAACCATGATGAGAAATGCATGTGGAACATGTCAGGTATTTATTTGTATACTATGCATTTGCTGACCTAAGAAAATTCAAACATACTGAAGAAACGAGCCAAGACAGATATATAGCTTGGCTGCATGAAGCAAGGCATTTGTTTGGTTTATCTACATTATTTCCATTTAAGTTTCTCCAACAGATTCACTCAGTGTGTTCTGGAATAGTCCCCTATAAATGTCTTCAGAGATAATGACTTTTTTGGCAAGGTGAACAAATTCAGCCAAATGGGAGTTACTCAGGAAATGGAATTTAGCAAATGACATGTATCTCGACTTGAAGCCGAAAGTGTTTTCAGAAGAATCTGTAGAATCTTAAGATTCTGGAATATTCCTTTTTATTTTTTGCTACTCCTTTCAACATTCAGTGGCAGTCCATCAATCGCATCCATTCATCTTCCACAACTGTACTTCAAATACATTTAAGACATACTACTGTCCTACTGGTGTAATCACCAAATGTAACTAGCAATGGTATAATTTAACCACAGAGTTTTTCCACGTGATTTCTATTAACAGCCAAGAACTCCAAGAAACTACATATGGTATTTTCTGTTTAGCAAAAGTAAGTTATCTGTACCCCATTCTGAGAAAAGGGTGAGGAATGAAAACACCTGTGTGACTCAAAAGTCACAGTGTGACTTTAAGTGAAAGGATTTTAGTTATTTAAACAATATCTCGGCCTTATGTAAACTCCTACCTGCTGTTTGTTGCCTTTTCTTGTTAACATGACAAATGGCATTGTGTCTCCAGACTCTGACTCTCCTTCCCCACCACCAAGCGGAGGACCCTTCTTCAGTTGACTTTTGAGATGTAGAGGAATAGCAACATCCAACTGATGTACTTTAACAGATTCACCACTCCGTTGCTATAAAAAAAAAAAAAGTGGTAAATTATATAAATGATCAGATACTAAAAATGTCAGTTAAGTCTGGCAACATGCATATTTTCATGACTGAGAAAAGGTTTAATCTCCCAGGAAAATGGAACAACATAGAAATAAATGTATTAGGCTTTATTACATTTCCCTTTAGTTTCCTTGCTTGTGAAGAAGACAGTTAAAGGGACAGAATACTTCAAATTTTAAAGTTATTCTGAATAACAACCTTCTAAAGAAAGAAATCTAGAGACTTGATTAGACAGACTTGAGAAAGGATATTTTACATTCAAGATTTCTTGTAGGCTCTTAGTAATGTATTCCTCATACAGGGTTTGCTATACTCAACACTATTGATTAGATGTGACTGGAACAAAAAAAAAGAACTTAAAGGTTACGTAAACATAAATGCAGCTACATTTTAAACATATTAAAACCTAGGCATGGATGCTTTAGGATCAAGTCAGAAGCATCGTATAGTATCTGATGTAGCTGTTATATATGTCAGCATGTCATATATTCACTAGGCAAACAACACAACATCTATTTTACTAAAAACTACTTATCCAAATGTGTCAACTACAGAGAAGAGGCCACAGTTAAGAAAAAAAAAAATCATGTTCTTTACTATAGGAAGCTAAGCATTTCAATAGCTTATTTTAAAAAATAATAATTAATATTTATATATATATTTATAGTATATAGAATTATATTTAGAAGTTTAATTTAAAAATTTTTAAAATTAAAACAATCGAATATAGTTAGCTGTACAGCAAATTATATTAATTCAAGAAAATAAATATCTATACCTGAAGATTTTCCAGCATCATTTTATCCAATGCCTGAATGAAGTCCTCATCTTCTGCACAAGGGACATGCTTAAGTCCTCCTCCTTTAATCATTACTTCCTATTGCAGTGGGAATAAACATTCTACTACGTTAGTTTCAGAAATACAAATATGCAGTCTAGAAATAAGTGGAACAATATCCTTATTGCTTATTATGTATCATACATAATCAAAAGCTTTAAACAATTGGATTGTTAAAGAAAAAAAGCTTTCAGCCTGAATTATTTTCTTGAAGAAATATTTCCTGACCCTTATTGCATCAATTATTATGAAGGCTGGCCAGTCATAACATTCTGACATACTAGTGTATGTGCACAGATATGTATGTACACATTCTAGATACGGCAAAAATACAAAGAAAAGTCTCTATCCTTACCACACCTAATTTAACTAATTTTTCCAGTAAGTCCATAAAGTTAGATGGTCTTTTCAAGACAACCACTACTCTTCAGTATTTGGAAAGCATAACATTGTTTCTAGAACAATGTGTTAGGGTACTGGTAATGTTCATTACTTTCCTTACTATGTAACTGCAGTTCAGGATCAACCGGATGGGTTCTTTTGCTACAGGTGTTACAATCTACCAATCCCAAATTTGTATTTTAGCAATTCTGCACTTTGTAGTTTGTCTCCTTTTTAGTTTTGAAATCTAGTGGAGCGTAACTACTTTACCTTGTTGTATAATACCACTTTGCTACCATTGCTAGATTGCAAAACTATCATTTATGCAATCTTTTCCAGACTAGCTACCACCTGTGAAAGCGCACAGTCCTGTGAAAACATGTTGTAGTAAAGTTGACAGCGTCAATATTTTCAGAAGGTAATCATGAAAGTTTGCAAATATAAAAATAACTCTAAAATGTATTTGAAAGAATAGCAAGGAGTTCTTGCCGTATTTTCCCAGACATGTTAGGAGCAGCATGGGAAAAAACATTCAGTAAAGAAAACCAAAGATGCAAAATTCCATTCACTTATCTTAAGCTACAATACATACTGTATTCTCCTCATCAGTTTCATTTTCCTTATTGGAGTCTGTAAGATAATCTGTGTTTTCTTCCTCCTCTTCTTCACCTTCTTCTTCCTCATTGTCAGAGCCCTCCTGAAATATTCAATGAATAACTTCTGACTATTTTAAAACAAAAAAAGCCACTTGCATCTGATTCTTCATTCACCTTTTCTGTACCTTTCCTACCCGCTCCCCAGCCAAATCTGTTTAGTTCAGTTCAGCCTCAGTAAATGTGTTATGTTTTGCATTTAATGTTTCGGTCTGGACTCACTCAGCTTTATCTGACATTTCCACACAAACATACAGCAGAAAACTGGGAGCAATGGCTGATACACGAGATGGTTGTGCTGCCACTCAGAGAGAACTCGACAAACTGGAGGAATGGACTGGCAGGAACTCATGAAGTTCAATGAAGGGAAATGCAAAGTCCAGCATCTGAGGAGCAAGAACCCTGTTCCACCAGTACAGGCTGGAAAGCAGCTCTGCAGAGAAGGACCTGGGGTCCCGGAGGACACCAAACTGACCAAGAACCAGCAATGCACCCTTGCAGCAAAGGCAGCTGACAGCATCCTGGGCTGCATTAGGAAAACATGTTCTTGACATGTCAAACGAGGCGGCCCTTCCTGCCTGCTCAGCACTGGCAAGACACATCTGAAGTGCTGTGCCCAGCTCTGGGTTCCCCAATACACAACAGATATGGACACATGGAGTGAATGCAGCAATAGGCTGTAAAGATGATTAAGGGACTGGAGCACCTGTCATAGGAGGAAAGGCTGAGACAGGTGGTGGTGTTTAGCCTGGGGAGGAGAAGGCTCTGAGTGGGGTGAGATCTTCTCAATGTGTGTAATACCTCAAGGGAGGGAACAAAGAAGAGGGAGCTGGACTTTTCTCAGTGGTGCCCTGTGACAGACCCAGAAGCAGTTGGGCCCCGACTCAGACACAAGTTGAAAATTTCCATTTAGATGTAAGAAAACCAGCCTTCTTTACTGTGACGGTGCCTAAACACTGGACCAGATTACCCAGAAAAGTTGTACAGCCTCCATTCTTGGAGATACTAGAAACTTGATTGGACACTGCCTCAGGCAACCTGCTGTAGGTGACCCTGCTTTGAGCAAGGGAGGCTGGACAAGAAGATCTCCAGCGGTCCTTTCCCCACCCCACAACCACTTCTGATTCTAACGATACTATTAATTTGTGGGTAAAGGCACAAACCCAGCCAAACTTCAGGAACTTTAACACTGAGAAGCATGGATTGGAAGAAAGCTTACTAGTAGACCAACAAACCCAAGCATAAGGAGAAAAGTATTTCCTGTTACCTTGATGAACTCATTTTCTCGTAACACTACCATTACCACGTAAACTGCTGTGTCATAGTGACAAGTTAGAATTTCTATGTACACATCTTTTTTATTGGCTCCACCATTTCTGATTCAAAATATGATTGGCAGAGTAAACAAGGAAGGTTGTTATGCTCCATAACTCTTATTTATTCACATTATACAGGCATACTCTGAACACCTGTTATTTTTCCTACACAACTGCTCAGACATCTAGTCAATGCTTTTGCTTCTACAACAGATAAAGATAATTATCTGAAAGTGTTTTCATGCCAAAAAGTAAAGGCATCTTTTTGTTGAGAAGCAGCACATACCCTGAACAAAGTTATCAGGTTCACATTGCTGCCATAAATTCTCTAGAATAAGCCTCAGACACTGTATTCAGTTTTCCATATATACAAAACTGGGATGGAAATAGCCTCAGAGTACTGAATGAGTTGTGCACACCCACATTTCACCTGCTAACTCCATGAGATAGAAGGGCTTCAGAAAATAATGAGTAATCAAAATACCGATTACTCATTCTTTTTATGCAAGGCAAGTAAATTATTAAGTTCACCTCTTCTTCTGGCTCATTTACTTCACTTTCATTTCCAGATTGTTCCTCTGTCTCTGCTCCACCTTCTTCCTCCTCTTCATCTTCTTCCAGGTTCTCTCCTTCTGTAATGGAATCTTTGGAATCTTTGTCATTTACAATTCCTGAAATGTGGAAAAAGAGAAAGAAGTAGAACACATATAACCGCTCAAGTTATATGTGGAAGATCACTGCAAAAGTCCATTGTTACTGAACATTAAAACTTCCAATGGGTTGTAATACTTGACTTTTGAATGAAACATTTTCTATATAGCTACCTTACTCACAAAGGGTAATAATTTCCCTGCCAGAAAAGGAGGAAAACGTTATGAAGAATGTTTAAAGTCTCCCATAAAACAGAATCAAGATGCTGCACTGTGCAAACTGCTTCAAAATATCCACAAACTAAATGTGCAACCTTACTGAAACATAAGCACTGTTATAGATGCTCTACAAAGCCAGCAGAACCACAGAACACATCAAGACCCTGCAGTCTTAGTTACAGTACTTCACACTACTGCCAATTTACAGGTTTCGAAACAACTATATTCTCAGACTGTAATAAAACTTTCTGACCCTCTTTTCATGCTCTGAGGCTGCACTTGAACCTACGAGGATGTATATATATAAAGTCTTTAAGAAACCAGTCTCTTCCAAAAGTATTATCTAGTATGCTCACCCTACTTGCAGACAGGACTGATAGTTCTTTCACTGTTTTACTTCATCTTCTAGTTTTCCTTACTGTCCTGCTTGCTGTCTCTCAAGACGTTTTGGTTTACTCTGTGTGCACGTTACCAAATGTAGCTCCCTAAACCTCTGCTTTCTTTTAATAAGGTATCCTTCAGTGTAATACCCTTATCTATACCATTCCCACAGCAGTGAACAGTAAGTTTTAGCTTCTTTCAGTGTCCAATTTAGTCTTAGAAATAGACTTCAATCAGAATCGTTTTCAGAGAAAGTATTAAGAATTGAGCATGGTTCTGATTCGGGGGGGGGGGAAATCAATCTGTTTTTCAAGAACGGTCACTGCAAAAAATTAGTCATCCAATGCAAAACAGAACAAGCTTCCAGCACATACACTGTTGTTCTCATACATTCTTTTAATTTGGTTTCATTGATTTACAAAGCCACTTAAGCCTCCAGAGGATCATGGTTTGAGCTAGCACAAAGCAACGCTGATACCAGTCTTCTGCAACACAGCAGAACTAAGCAAGCAATTTTTGAAAGATTTTACTAAGGAGTCAATACAAGTCACTATGCAGTTCGTCATTCATGTTTTGACATCATACTGACCACACCTGGGGATGGCCATTAGCGTAAAGTCTTTTGGAGAGCAAATGAACACATCAGTTCTGTATTCATGCCACTCCTCGTTTGTTCTCTCCATATGCAAAGAACAAATGCAGGAGTACACAATTCCCAAGCAGAAGTCTAGATTCTGAGGGCATATCTCATTGGTTTTTTGTTGGGTTTTTTTTTATTTCTCTTCCAGCTGTCTTTAAGAGATCCAATATGCAGACACACACAGCCAGATCTCTGACAAAAATTTGACTAACATCACAAAGATCAGCTTTAGAAGGAGGTGAATTTTCAGAGCAATGCTCAAATTAAACAAAACTCAGAAATAAAATTAATAGTATATACGGTTTTATGGTAGTTACTGGCAGGAGTACACAATTCCCGAGCAGAAGTCTAGATTCTGAGGGCATATCTCATTGGTTTTTTGTTGGGTTTTTTTTTATTTCTCTTCCAGCTGTCTTTAAGAGATCCAATATGCAGACACACACAGCCAGATCTCTGACAAAAATTTGACTAACATCACAAAGATCAGCTTTAGAAGGAGGTGAATTTTCAGAGCAATGCTCAAATTAAACAAAACTCAGAAATAAAATTAATAGTATATACGGTTTTATGGTAGTTACTGAGGATTTCAGTTCTGTGTAAACACACACATATGCTTCCTCCTTCATATTCCAGACATTTCAAAGCATTCTTCTGCACCGCCCCCCCCCCCCCCCCCCCCCCCTTTATTAATACTGGGCTCTTCAAAGCACGTGCTGCTCCACAATTATGCACAAGTTCCTTTTGAATGACCCTATATTCTTACTGGTAGAAACCCACCAGAGCAGCACAGGAACCAACAGTCAGTCCCAAACGCACACTCTGCAGGCAACAAGCCACCCACTGTTCTGCATAGAATTACACTTAGGACTGACAAAGAGCAAAGCACACCATGGTCTTTTGCACAGTACCTTCTTGGTGTTACTGTCCATGGGCTGGGAAACCGTGGGGACAAACTGAATCAAGAACTGCAGATTTATTAGAGCTTTTGCTCAAGTATTAAAAACCTCATTTCCTTCAGACGTGCTTGCACCTATCATCATAACCTTTTCAAGGCATTTGTAGGAGAGAAGTGCCAAGTGTCTTTCAAAAGAATATTACATTTTATGTCACTACTTGTAAATTGCTTCTTGGTTATCATTTGGAAAGCATAAAAGCTGGTATTTAGATCATACCATAAGGAAATTTTTATCTACGTTACTACATAGGTAATTTTAAGGCATGTCAATTAAACAAACAGCATATTAAAAAACAAATTCCACGTAAAACAGAATTTGCAATGTTTTACCTGGCTCTTACACATACTTATCCAACTGGATTAAAGGATTATTCTTAAAAATTCTATTTGTCTAACTAGATGAAGTGCTATTAAGGCTCTAATTAACACTTAAATAGTGTAAAATTTACATATGAAAGCTTTTAATGAACAATCTTGTCTTCAAATAAAAATAGAAGATTAGAAAACAACTCCATTTAATGAGAAATGAGCACAGTACTATTCAATAATTAGTAAGAACTGATTTGTAAAAAGTTCTAAAAGTTAATATGACAATGATAGTTTAAGATACACACCAGTATTTTGTCAACTGAGCTGTACTGCAAACCCAACCTTTTTCTCCAGGAATTACTGATTTTTAACACAGCAAGATTTATAAATACATATTACTGTAATCTTAGCAAGAACTACAAACTAGCATGGAACCTTGCCAAAAGGTAAATATTAAGAAGAAAAAAAAAAACCTTTAATAATCTAACCAAAGCTCTAATTCATGAAAAGGAAATCACCCTCTGGCCTCTACTGAAATGTAAAGTCCATTCAAAATTATTCCAAAGGAAGTGTAATGCTCAAGGTACCTGATTGTGTTTTAAAAGCAAAATCTGTTCCCAGATTTTTGTAGTCTTAAACTAATGCTTACTTTGACACATTAACTTTGGTGAAATCCAGAACTGGGGAAGGAACACAGAGTTGCAAGCAACCAATCTACCAAAATGACCAAGCTGGTTTTCATCAGTGCTTACCAACCAACAGGCTGAAGGAACTGAGTGCACAGATACTACTTGCTTTTCGTAGTAGAGCATGCTTTCTAAAGTTTTCTGATGATATTCAGTTTTCTTCCTCATCATTTGCACCATACTACTGCATATACTAATATAATGTATCTACAAACAGACACACTCTCCCACTCCAAATACTACTATATTAACAGTATTGGTATTGACTTTTTTTAAAAAAAATAATTCATCACTTTAGAGTTATGGAGAGTCTATATGATCTCCATGGTGATGAGAGAAATGCAAAGAAGTTACACAAATATTCCTATCATGAGACTAAAAAGATTGTACCATGCAAATAACAAGTTACCCATCATTACCACCATACAAAAGACCATTTAAAGAAATACAGGAATTATCAAAACCAACTCATTTCACTTGTACACTTTCTTACCTAATTTTATTAAGAATTCTCGTTCCAAGTCTTGCACCTGTCTGATAGCTTCTTCCAGAGAATTGCAGAGCTTTATCTTTGGTCTCAGCAGTTCCAGAGTATCACTGATCATATAGTCTATGTCTATAGGAAATGGGTGGTCTTTTGTCCAAACATCCAGACTTTTCTTCCACCAAACATACCGCTAGAACACAAAATATTAAAATAAATTATATGCACAGTGGCATTTATAAACTATACAAGTTATTAATGCTTACCTATATTTGTACAGTAAAAAACGCAAAAGATTTCACATCACTGCTCTCCTATTTCATACAACTGTCAGATATTTTGATATCACTAAACACTGTTTGGTAACACTGGGTATCACAAACATTAAGAACATGATCCTTTTATCATAACACTTGCCAGAAGTATGAAGACTGAGCAAAAAGGCACTGAAAAGAAAGCACCTTCTAAGGGTAGATTCTTTCTATGAGAGATGAGCGCTTGACCAGCCAGCTTTCAACTCCTTCTTCTGTATATTTTCAAGAAAATTAATTCCCCCAAAGGCATATTATGAAGAAAAGGGGGGAAACATCACAAAATTTTTAAGACTGCAGCTAACATGAAGTGACTGATACAGTTTGCTTCATAATAAATTAGCACATACCCTTTAAAATAAAAGTGTAAGAAATAAATGCTGATCCTAAGTGAACCTAACAGTGGAATCCAAGAACAAAGGTGTTGCAAAAATCACATCTGAAAACAACATACAAGCAACAGATTTTTTTATTTAAAAGGTGACACGGTCAAAAGGAACGCTTGTCTGAAACCGTAAGGTGTAACAAAAATACAATGACTTTTTCACTGACAAGTTTATTCTGGGTTTAAAAACAAGACCATGCTGTACTTCAAAACATCATTTTACATCTTGTATACAGATGAAGGATATCCATTCTAGAGGTCTGAAATAAGTCGTTATCACCTATTTTTTTAAAATATCCTTGTTTTAGTACAATTTGAAGAGAGAAGCAGAAAGACAAAGAAATTAAAAGCCAAAGATTTTTAGCATGAACTCCATGGGCTGGAATTCCCCACTTTGAGGAACACATTCCAGTGTTTAAACACCCCCATCATGAAATCCTCCCCCCCCCCCCTTACGAAATCCTTCCCCCCCCCATTACATCTATTGAATCAGAACTTTCCTTGCTGCACCTTGTGACCATTACTTCTCATCCTTTCACTGTGCACACCTGAGAAGTTCTGACTCCTCCTCTACAAACACTTTTAGCTGAGGACAGCAACTTAATGAGCATTCTCTTCTCCAAGCTGAGTAAACCCACAATGTGAGCACTGACAGCCTCCTGATCATTTTGGTGAGCCTCCACCGGACCCAGCTTAGTTTGCTGATGTCTCTCCTCTCATCTGCCAGGAAGCCCTGACCTGGAAACAGTGCTCCAGATGTGGTCTCACAAGTGCCAAGAAGGAAAGTGAAAAAAGAAAAAAAATCATTCAAACCTCTGGCTACACCCCTGCCAACACAACACAGTATGCTGTTGGCCTTCATCACCCTAATGGTGAAAAACTTTATGTCATGTTCATACAGTACAGGAGTCCCAGACCTTTTCCTGCAAAGCTGCTGTCTAAGTAGTCAGTACCAGGCAGTATTGCTGCATGGAGCTATTCCATCCCAAATAGAAGACCTGATACTTACCTTGGCTGGAATTCACAAGGTTTCTGTCAGCCCATTTTCCCATTTGCTGAGATCCCCTGAAGGGGGGGAACCCAAACCCTTCAGTGAATCTACCGCTACCCCAGTGTCCTGCAACTTTGCTGGAACAGTAACATCTACATATAAATCACTTTAAAATAAAACTGCTATCAGACAGACAGGATTCTAAGAACTATAGTGCTAGAAAACAATGTAAGTAACAGTGTGACTCATGTTCGGCTTGTTAGAGAAATCTACAGAACTACATAGAATTTAGTTTAGCATACCTGAAAATATACAAGGAAGCAATCAAGTTTACGTTTGCTGGATCCTCTGTCAAAATACTGCCCACAGGTATCGAGGATAGTACAAACTAGTCTGATTCTGAAAAGATGCTCTGGAGGATCCAGTGGACTAGGACTACCATCAGGGTTCACACCAAATGATGTGAAAGAATACAGAGTTCGAAATATTACAGCTGATTCCACCATTCGATAATTGTAAAGCTCCCCCAAAAACTTGGCACTGCTGATCCGCCGTTGGTTAAACTTTGGCTGGTTAACCTTTATCAAAAAAGAAAACAAAAAAATCACTTTATCATGCAGACACAACAGAATCTTTGTAAAAGGTTTGTTGTTTGGTGGGGTTTTGGTTTGCTTTTTTTTTTTTAAAGAAAAAAGTAGCATACAAAAATTGATGCATTTGTTATAATTACAGATGGTTACTTCTGGCTACATACACTAACAAAATCAAACATTAAAAAGTAGTTATGAAAGCTGGTCAACTAATAGTTATTATAAAGTTCACATACATTTAGCACACACTCTATCTTGCCCAGAGAATTCTTGTAAATTCACCTATCAAAATATGGACTAGTCTCCAAAGTTAAGGTGCATGAATCTGACTACACTGTGAAAGAACAAATTGTATGCCATTACTACAAGGGGAGCACAGCAACTATCCTAGTAATGTCTGCAGTTTGCTGGGGTTTTTTTGGGGGTGTTGTTTTTTTTTAATTTAAATAAACCCACACAAAGCAAATAACTGAGGTAAAAAAGTCATCAAACAACAACCCAGAATCCAAGGACACCTTTCTTTAAGCAAGATTATTTTACTATTTTCCTTTCAACATAAGTAGATGAATATAGTTTAGTAAGAATGTCAGTTGTTTACCTCCATTCCTAGTCGAATATCCTCTAGTACTCCATCCACAACATGAATTCCAACATCTTCCTGGTATAAGACCAACCCTGCTAAGAGGTTGGCTACACAGTGAATACTATTATATTTCACATTCCAGATGTTGATCATACAGCATATAACATAGTCTTTTACTTCCGCATCCTGCCAAGGCAGCTTGCGCATCTGTCTCAGGACCTAAACCAAATTTTAAGACAAACAACATTTTAGCAGGCAAAGTAACAGGTTACTCACTGTCATCCCCACATCTCTCAGCTGGGATGAAATCTCTGTAGGCACCTGCAAGCAATCTCATTCTCTTTTTCAAGCATCCTCCAGATCTGCAGTAGCTATGGAAAACTCCATACATGTAACCCAACTTCTGTTCTCTAGCTACTAATGAAGCTGTCCAAATCTGTTCTGTAATTTCCTTGCTCTTACAGTCTGTATTTAACTGTAGCCTTTTATCTCTTACTCTGAACACAAGGTACTTAGCACAAAGATTCTCATTTCATTCTATATTTGTGCAGCACTTAACGCTGTGGAGAACACAGGTCCATGAATGGAACTTCTATGCATTCCAATAAAATAAATTAAGCTATCTTAAAATTTTTTTATTCCTACTTGATCTCTCTTGCTTGCAATTAAAAAAATTATAACCCTCCCCAAACCCTGTAGGTACTATATCACTTCCAGTAAAACCTGTATTAAAGATTTCAAAAGGACTTGCCTTCTCTGTGGTGACTTTGGAGAGATCCTTGTAAAGAAGCTTACGAATATATTCCTGCAAAGGAGGACGTTTTTTCTTCACAGTTTTTTCAGCTGGAGGGGGATTACAGTAGTAATATGCATTTTCTACCATTGTAACATAGCGTGCATCAAGATGCATTGCTTGTTTTTTTCTCATCATTTGTTCCTGGAAATAAATGCAAATGTTCAACTAAAGACATTGATATATTACATTTTCAAGTCAAAGGCTGTTACATCTACGTTTGGGACAAAGGAAACATGAAAGATCACAGAAAAGTAAGTTAAAAGCTTGGGTAGAGAGAAGAAAGGACAATGCATGTATGTAGTTCTGGGTTGCTATTTCCAGGATCATTTTTCTTCACAATCCCCATTTTAATAATGGTTCACCTATGGTGAAAAAAGTTTCAGGACAGTATTTAAAGTTTAACTTGAAATCTAATTGTTATGATTTAGATAAATGATTAATAAGATTATTAGCAATTCCATTCAAAACATGATTTTATTTAACTAAAGTAACTGAAATATTGATGTCTTGACACAAGCATAATGAATTATCATAAGAGTGGCAATCTATTTTCTACATCAGTATGCAACTCCAGAAAGTTTATACTGATGGTTTCACATTGCTTTTCAATGGTTTAGGCAATGACATTTTCCTTATTACATGCTCCATTGTTGTTTACCCAAGCAGAATAGGTAGTTTTTCTTGCAGTCGACCACAATGTATGACTTTGGGGAAAAAAAATTAGACAAGTAAAAGGTTACTACATCAACACTAATTACTGTGCTTAACTGTCAGGTTTGTCCTAATTTTCCTCACTGAATACAATCTTCTCTCCATATTTCATCTTGAATATGTACTTTAAGATTTATTTTGTGGGTTTTAAAAGTTTCTTGTATCTAAAAATTCTGTACAAGAACTAAAGTAGCTGTTCTAAGCCGCTGATTTTTACAGTTAAAGATGACAATGAGCTTAATTCCATTATAAAATATTTTTATACACATATGTGTATTTATGTATATATGTGTGTAATTCTGGAAGTTGCACTGCATTTTTATGTACAACATACGATCCCATATATTCTAAATCACTCTAAAGTGGTTCAACAGAAAAAGAAACTGCACCATTTTAGACTATTATTTAATAGAGGTTGGCTAAACAATAATTTACAGCATCAAACAGATAAACAAAACTAAGGTGTAAGTACTGTTCTATCACTATACGCAAATGTTAGTATATACATTCATGCAGTCCAGTAAACTAATGAAAAGGGTTTAAACCTTTTTTGATCATTAGTAAAGAAGTACAATTCTTCATGCGGTGGACTTTCCAATAAGATTGAGTAATTTAAAGTTTCTTTTACAAGACAGTGGTTGTAAATATACTTAAACAGCTCCTTAACCTTGAGTTTCAGCTGCTAATTCAATAAGGAAGAGCAGCTTTGTGTAACATAGTAACTCAACAAATAATGTGATTTGCCTCCTAGACTGCTCTATTCCTAGGAAGACTAATCTGACAACAATGCTAAGGCATTTCATTTTTAACCTTTTCCATGACACAAATGGCCTCCCCTTTGATTCCCTGAGACTGCTCCCTTCCAAATGGGAAATTTCTGTCAATTAGTAGCAAGTTTACCTACAGATGCTTAACAAATGCATACATAAATTGTGGGGAAAAACCACTTATAGTACAAAGTTCCAAAACCTAACAGTGTCATCATATACGTTAATGTCACCTTTGCAAATTTTTCACCTTTTCTAGATGCATCGGGAGAAAATACATCTTTACTGCCTTAATGACATTTATCATGCTTTACTATAAACTGAAAAATGAAGTGGGGCAAAGTAAAGCATACCAGAGAAAATGGCAGAAGGGCTTGCAAATAAAATTAAAAACTCACTAAAACTACATAATTTTTCTGTCCTCCTGTTATAAAAAGTTGTACATTATACTGTAAATAACAGGCTATAATTAAAATGTTTCTTCCCAGATGAGACAATAGGCACTTCCCCACGTCTCAAAATCACTGTAATTCATAATCTTTTTGAGCAATCCCAAGTATGTATTCTAACTCTAAGTGGATGGTATTAATCTTAATCTCTGTTTAAAATCATCACTATTTTAACCAACCATGTGTATTTCAATCCTTTTCCATTTACGGCATCAAGTCAGATGGACAGGCAACAAAGAGAAACCGTAACAATACACTGCCTACAATAACAAAAAACCTTGACACATTTCAGAAGAAAAAAGCAAGACCTGCAGTCTAAAGCACTTTAGGCTAACTCGTTTTCCTAGTCTAAAATGAAGAATCACAAAGGTAAAGCATTACATTTAAAGATTAGGTTTCTGGTTTTCCTTTAATAAAAAGATATCACAAATAACATTAAAATATCCAAAAGTTAAAACAGCAAAAGGGTTTAGTGTTTGGTTTTTTTCTTGGTACCAAAACCTCTCTGTATGTAGCGTATACTGCAGATGCATTTCAAAAGAAAATCTGGGGAGAATTAGGAGATGCTCCCCTGGTTAATAGTCTTGCTCTTGCCCCCCTCAAGGTGATAACATCAACCTGCATTGCAAGAAATAGAATTTTTGCAAAGCAGACCAAAAAAAAAACAAAAAGAGAGAGAAGGGGGGAAAAAAAAGAGAAGTCACCAAGTAAAACATAAGGAGCAGGAAAAGCCCATTTCAGAAAAGCATTTCAGCATGACTAACATTTACATTATCAGATTGTAATAAAGATTGTAATAAGATACTGAAACAGTTCAGCTTCTCCTTCCCTTTACTACCCACACTACCCTGCTACTTGTTCAACAGTTCAAAATCAAAATTCTAAACTTCTTGGAAGCACAGCACTGTTATAGTGAATTAACAGTCTCATTCTAATTGTAATTCTACAATTACACTGTCACATCCTCCCACAGTTTCAACTCCCTCTACGAAAGGAGTCTCCCCAAGAAACGGCCACTGTGTAGCTTAAGTTCTATATGTTTATGAATAAAAGTGATCTTGCCCTAAAGCTTTAAAAGACAATTGTCTAAATTAAAGGATTAAAAATGCATCAGAAGTCTTTTAATACCGAAACTTGGTATTCTTTTAACAAGGCCAGAACAGCATAAGACAAGAATTTGACATTTTAAAATGATTATATTAAAGAAACATAGATCAAGATAATACTGATCTTCCTTCCAAAGCACCAATTAAAATAATCCAATTCAAATAATCTATTTATCAACAGACCAACCCTAAAGCCAAGCTAGTTTTACATCAGTATTTTAAATTACATAAAGGATATTGAATTTGAAAGACTTGCCAAGAATGATTAACAGAAATAAACATTGCCCTGATAAAAGAATCTTCAAATAATTTGCGAAACCTGACAGTAGTTCTACAAACCCAGAATGTGACCATCAAATGTTTCTCTGAAGTCACTTAGTGCCACTAAGTTTGTGGCACTCTCACAGAACAATTTAGTGCCTAATAATTAATTTTCCCTAAATAACTTTCAAAATCCATTCTTAGCTATGACTTTCTTCCACACCAGGACAAAGCAATATTGTCTTTAATAGGAGACATATGGCCTGTTTGACATCTTACTACATAATATATCGTCAGCAGTGAAGATTTAAGACCAATAATTATCTGGAAGATCAACAGGCCTTAATTCTACTAGTAAGAGTCATTGGTAAGATCAGCTTTACACTTCCTTAGACTTTTACCACAAAATCCTAATTAGCTTGCTTTAGGAGTCATCTTTTCTACAGAATACACTAACTGGTACCACACTATTTAAGTAAAAATGAAATCTCTACATTCTACAGGGCAACATTAGAAGAGGCAGCTGTTAATATGGTTGTAGAATATAAATGTTAAGCTTATTTTACATCTTAATAGATATTCCAAACTTACTTGTCATCTCTAGCTTTTCTCCTGGTTCCTCAATGTGTAAGAAAAGGTTACTTATCCAAAATCTTGTGAGGCTTTAAGCCTCAGTTATTGACAGAGCATTTGTGGTTTGTCTCACACTTCACAGTCAAGTCATGTTTAGCATTCATCCAACAGATTTCAGCAATACAGCTAACAATCAGCATTTTTGCAGTGCATAAGACTAAAAGCAGTCTGTTACAAAAAGCAACTCTGGTAAAGGTATTTGATTTTTCCTGACCTCTAAAATTTTTATTAACTACAAGAAATTGGTAGCAGTGAGTAAAGTGTCTTTTAAAGACAATGGGCTAGTGTTTTCAGGGGAAAATACTTCATTATGGACAGGAATATATTTAACGATAAAACACATCAGCTGGCAAACCTTTCGAAAACTGAGAGATTGAGCCTTTCAAGATACAAAGTACACTGCAACAAAAATCACGAGCTGAGAACTTGCAAATTATTTGCCAATCTCTATCCTCCTGTGACTGACTACGCCACTGAAACAACGCTACAACATTCTAAGATGTTCAGAAAGAAATAGCATTTTGTAGAAAAGAAATCGTATGATGTACCCAAGTATGTAACAACTACGTCTTCATTAACTCTACAGCATGAGAAGGGAGGCTATAGAGTCAAGAAAATGACATGTCAAGTATAAGCCTGTGCTTTGGTAAGGAGGAGAGAGAGCAGACCCAGCAATATTTCAGAGTTTAAGTGCTGTGTCTCTACAGAAAGAGATTCCAAACACTTACAACTGCTCCCTTCCAGAAGGGTAAAATGTCCACTTTCTCCCCCAAACACAAATACTACTTTCTTTACTGCAGATACACATGTCTATATAATTCCTGCAGTGCACAGATTTGAAGGGAACATTAAAACATCTAGTCATACTTCTAATACAACAACATGGGCTATTAGTAGGTCTGTATCTGCTTAAGTTGCTTTTAATTTAACGCAATTTCCTATGGGTAGTATCTATTGTTGATGGACTTCAAACACGTTTGACTCAGTCTCTTGGCTTGGACACAGACTTTTAGGATTGTCTCAAGCCTGTAAACATATTATTCAGGGCTCAAATTCATACATTAAAAAAGACCCAAAGTTAATCCTTGTTATTTTTAAATCTTTGCCAGTACTTACCTAGACTTACAGATACCACTTCTACTCTCACCTTAATTACCAATCTCCATTTCTAAACCCCCTTCCTCTAGCATCTTCATAAACTTTTTCTTCAAATTCAGAACCTCAGGTTGTTATGCAGGGCGCATAAAGGCACACTCTCACGGCTATCTTCACCTCCAGCTGAAATATCTTACTATCTCTGGTTCGATTTACCACCATTTTCCCCCTCAAATAGCATCTCAAGCATGTTCAGGTACAGCTACCATGTTCTTTCAACCTCATCCTCTGGTTTTGCCCTATCTCTGAATTATCTGAAAAACAATAGTTTTTTTGCTTCAGAAACTAAATTCTTTATTTACATTTTAAGTCATGAACAGATTTATAGGTCAGCTGGAGTTCTCCAGCATACTTTCAGAAAGCTGTTCTCACAGGAGGTGCAATCTCAGAGCTGAGACAACACTGGACAGGCTATAAATAACAAGATGACAGGTCCATAGGACTACAAACCAAGGCTGATAGAGCCAAAGCAGCCCAGGACTCGCACATATATAATACTAGTCCATCTCAACCCCATTCCGCAATGAAAAGGCAAGATTTCAGGAAAATTGATTCATTGTCCTCCCATACTTGTCTTCTTTTTATTAAAGAATCTTATCCTCCCTGAGCAGCCAAGATAAAACTTAATGAAAGTTTTCACTTACAATTGTTTCAACATTGTAACTGACAATTAAGATATTAGTCACAATCATTGTTACAGTGACACCACTTCACAAAGCCAGAAAATAGAAGAATTGGTTTAATTAAGTGCATGACACCCTCCCCCATAAGACGATGAGTCTCCTCTTACCAAAAGAACACTGGTTCTTAAGTGAGATTCTGGTGATCTAAAGAGGAATCGTCCACAGGTTTCCAGCAGAGTACATGCCATTTCAATATGGTGATGAGAGAAGTCTGACAGAAGCATCTGGTATATGTTTATGTAAAAACACAGCATGTTAAGCATCTTTTTCAACTGCAGAAAACAGTAAGTTGTATCTACCAGACTTTACATTCCATAGTCTTTAAGAAAAAAACCGCTAATTGATTTTACTGATCAGATGTCAACAAAACCCAAAATATTCATCTTATTAAAAAAATATAAGAACTGTCTAGACCCCAAATTCTGACTCCAGAAGGCTGAAACACAGGACAGTTCCTAAGTCTAGCATAAAAAGACTACAATATTAAAACAAACACTGTAATTTCTCCCATATTCCTTCCAACTCAGGCACATCTCCTTTAAAATTCCTGCTGCTAGACTGGAAAATCACCAAATAATACTGCAAAAGGACACCATAACCTCAGAGCACATCTAATTGAATTGTATTGTTTAAGTTAAGCAATAACTACAAATTAATAGAGCTTTGCATTTTACAATAACCTATAGATGAGAGAAGAAAAATTATGAGTAACTATTTAAGCATTCAGCTTCAATACCTAATGAGTCCATATAAATGAAATTATTCCCACCAGAAGCCATCTTAATTCAAGTGAGTCTTCAACCACCTTTTATGAAAGGCACTTTTATTTTTTTAAACCCATTTTTAATTTGGTATTTGACATCAAGGATAAATTTGAACGTTTAACAGCATACAAATCGAGACTATATGCCTAGAGGTTAACGCTTTCCACAGATTTTTGTTCCTCAACAGAAGCATCTGCTAAAATGGCACATAAGCCTTTCCTTGCATCACTGAAAAACTTTCTGCCTTTAACCTCTCCCCCTTACTGTTATTTTCTCTGTAAAAACATTAATTGAGATCAACATAATGAAAGTTTTGCAATGTCTAGTAGATAAGTAGCAATGTCTACCATCACTTCACACAGAAAATTATTAGCAATTTGATTATGTCCAAAGGTGGAAGTTTATTTTAGTATATTCCTACCACTACAAAAATTAAAACATTCTAACTTCTAGAACAGCTATAAAAAAGTCTCCTCACATACAGTAGCAGCAGACATTAGGGTTAAAACATCTTAAGCAATGAATTAATGGATAACATCATCAACAGAGATACGAAGGGGAACAGGACACAACATCAGCACATACAGTAATACAGGACTGTCACAACACTAACCTTTAAACAGTGGAGAGTATCATTTTTGGAGAACATCTTAAACTTGGTAAGTTCACCAATAAATCTCACAGTTTTATTCTTTGTTTCAATGTTGATCTGGTCCTTTTTTCTTACCTAGGGGAAAAAAAAAGTTTTATTTTAGGCCCTCAAAAATACCTACCTCTTAGAAAATTACTTTGACCTGAATGTGTACAATAAGCTTGGGAATTCAGCAGTGTCTGGTATTTGTGTGGTTCCTTATGCTCTGTTTTTACCTATCACTGAGGTTCCTAAAAGTTTCTACAAACTTGTTTCTTTAGAAGCTTTTCATTTTCTTTCCCCATCCCCCCAAAATACTGAAGTCCTCTGACATACTTAATGTTATAGACATGCATCCACCTGGCCACCCCCACTTTAAGTAGTGGTTAAATATTCTAGATTCTGTATTTTAAAAATCAACAAACAGTCTCTATATGAATATGACCACTTGTATAGTCCATAAGAAAATATTAAACATTGGCAGCTTTTTCAAGCCAGGTTAATAAAGTAAAGACTTTTTTTCTTTTTAAAATTACTGACATCCAGCATAATTTTACTAACAAAGTACAAATTTATATCTACCTCTAAACATAATCCACAAAATAAAAAATGGTATTTCTCCCCAACAGAAAAAGCTTAACTTCAGATAGTTAAGACTTCAGTACATCTGATCAATTCATACACGTTTTTAACAGCAGTATTAGAAAAAAAATTTGAAATCTGTGCCATAAATCTCAGAAAACAGTGAGGGAATCATCACTGTGCACCATAACCGATTTGATTACAGAACTTAGAAGAATGTGGAAGAAACAATGCCACAAAATACGTTTGTGAGGAATATAAAATTCTGGTTGACGAAAACTGTAAAAAATAATTTGACTTAAGCACTACATTACAATAATAACAACTACATTAGAAAAGTAACCTTGTAGTGGGGAACCTGTTGTTAGAATAGGTTGGTTCTCATTTTGAATGCAACTTATTAATTTACAGAAGACTCAACGCTTACTGTTAAAGCAGTTTCTAATTTTTGCAACTTTTGTTTTGTTTGCAACTGTTGTACAGTTCATTTTAATACATATATATGCAGGCATACATGGTAAATTGTAATTCTAGAACAAATTTGCTTGGCTGACAAATATTCACTGAATTTAAGAATTAGTATCAACATAAAAACAAATGTTATTTTATTCCCCAAGGGATGACTTATTAGCAGACTGGTTAATCTGAATGCAAAAAACTGAATCAACAAAACATACATGAAACCTGAAATCCCCTTTCAGCATGGAACAAAGATCCTCTGCTACATCAGACATACACGGATGCAATGTGGCAACCAGTCTTGCATAAAATGGTAGCAAATCCAACCTGCAAACAAAGGAGTTTATAAAATAGACAACTAATTTATAAACAGAAATGCATTTCTGTCTACAAATATGGGCACCACTTTACTTGTGACAAGAATGAATGTATGTGTACCGACAGAACTACGTACATGCAGTTTTATGGGCTCACACTTCAGACTGCAGCATCATTTAAAAACAACAAGACAAGAAGGTATGCCACCACATCCTACTGGAATCCTTCGAAGTTAATTGCCTTTCAAAACTACTGCCTTAGGTGAAATGCCAAACACCACCTTACCTACAGAATTTGACCTTTAAGAAATCACCAGATACAAACAAAATTCAGAACCCATTTCAACATTCAAAACGAAAAATTCTTCCACAACTCCATTTGTTACCACTTTTTTTTTTTTGAGTAGCAGCGGACATACCCAGGAAGGTAAAAATATCTTTATTTCTAAGGCAGTGAACTTCTACATGAATGCAGTAGTTATTACATAAAATAAAGCTCAGCAGATGTGATGTGGCAACCCTGTTCCCCAAAACTAAGCTAGCAGTCCCACAAACATTACTTCAAAATTTTCTATAGAACTTTCCTTATTTTCTTTTTCTTTCCTGGATTATATGCCTTCATACCCATTTCAAAGTACTGCATACTTCCCTTAGGGAATTCTGGAGGGCAATTTGTATTTTCCTTGTTTTGTACTTTGTTCCTTTCCATCAAAGACTATCTGGTTGTAGAAATGGGATAAGTGCTCTTAAACCTGGTTTGCACCATCCTGTAACAGGACACAAAACGTAACACTGCTGCTTTGTGTCAATGTGTATGTATCACTTAAATGCAGAGAAACCAACTGCACTCTGAGGCCTTGTAATATTATTTAACGAGCTGAAAGAAGTCTTCTTGGTTTATTTTCAGAATGTAAGTCAATGCTCCAAACACATGAACTGCAGAATGAGCCTACTGTTTTAAGTGTACAGAAACATCTTAAATTTGCATGCCTCAAGTGAGAAATTGCCTATAAGTGCCTATAAGGGAAAAACGGATCTTGAGTTTACACTTTATGAAGTTTTAAGGTTTTCCCTACTGCTAGGGAAAAGAAAAAAAAATACCAAGAGAAAAAATCTAAAAGCATAGCTGATACATTGAGCTTGCCCTGGCATGAAGTAAAACTGGAAAAGCATAAAGACAAAAACCCCAAAACAAAGAATACTCGACCACCTCCCCTCTCCTTTCTACTGCTATGTCACTAGAGACATTTCCAAGATCTTTAATATCCACTCACAGAAAGAGGGATAATTATTTATTTCAACTGTGGATTAGAAGCGTCAGAATATACTACCTGGAAGAAGCAGCCATAAAACTCCTGGTGAAACATTGCAGGTAGCACAGTTACCTATTTAACAGTTTTTATTCTCTCCTGTTAATCGATAACTGAAGCAGTATTTACATTTTTCAAGCTTGTTGGAACACACAGTCACGAACGACTAGCCACAGCAAGTTACTATGATGTTATTAAGCATTTAGCCATTAACTCTCAGAAAAGTGAAAGTCTCATTACTTCATACACACCTACAAAAGCTCAACTAAGAAAGGACTTTGGCTGAATTGAGGAGGTGTATTTGAACTGAGGGGATTTCTGTATGGTATCTCTTTTAAGAGAAACAGCTGAAAGTTTTATTCTGGTCTGAACAAGTACCTGCCTGCTGAAAGCTAATAATTTCATCTCTGTGTAAAGTGAACATACCTGGGGGAAAATTAAAGTCTTAGAGCACATTGTTGTTATTCCCTTACAGAATACAAAAGGTTTCTTCATGGGGAAGAATACCAAGACTGGGTATTTAGAAATAGGTGAAATATAATAAGGAAAAGCCTTAGGTCAATTACAGTGAAATTGGCAATCAGAGATTGAATCTGTTCCCTCTCTCACAGGGGAGACACAAATTCATGTTCAGAAGTGGAGCTCTCACAGGATCAGTGGCACCATCTACTGGTACTTGCATAAAGGCTTATCAAACCGGGTTTTCTTTTCTCCAAAAGCATTTCTTTTCCTTGAGAAGGCGGGTAGAAATTAAAAAAACCCAACAGGAATCCCACGGGATTGCTTTCCCTTCCTACTCTTCTACATTATGAAGCAAGACCTAGCATCAGGGATGAGTCAGTTACTCTTTGAAGCCCCTGTTAAGCATCCTAAATATAAAGTATCACAGTAAAAACCCCACTACTTCTGACCATTGTCATTTTGACCACACACTTTGGGTTTAAATCTAGTTAACTCTGGATCACATGGACTCCACTTCAGTGCTGAGTACATCTTTTCCTGTAAGTTTCAAATGTTAAACAAAACAAAAAAACCTCAGAAAAATAAAACAACTTCACTCAAAATTAAAGTCCTAATTGCAATCTCTCTAGAAAATTGTATATCCAGAAAGTATATATATATATTTTGTACTTTTTTATATATATATATATATATATATAAAAAACACCTACACCCAGAAAGACTGAAGGGGCATTTTTACATTTATTAACTGGGATGCTCCCAGAAAGCCAGCTTAAAGAATGAAGTAACACAGCAAGAACTCCTGCCTCAGAAAAATAATCATAAACCAGATAAATGCAGCGTATTCACAGGGCCTGAACAGGTACAAACTGCCACCGGCACTGTTCAGTGGGAAGAGAATGATGCAGCGGACCTTGCACGCTGCCAGATAACCACTTTTTGCTTTTCTTTCTTTGCCATGGCATAAACTCCTTGATCTCAAGCACATCCCTCAGTTTTATCCTTAAATGAGACACGCCACTGAAATACTGTTAAGTCACGTTCAATTGAACAAAAAGAACCTGAGGATTCTCAGGATATAGAGCTACAGGACTACAATTTTTTCAGTTAAAATGCTCAGAAATATGCAACACTCAAGAAGCAGTTAATTAATAACAGTGAAAGATAATGCTAAAAACTTCTGAATGGCAAACAACGGATCCTTTCCTTAGTAAACTCACAACTTCAGAGATCACCCTAGATGGCAACAGCAAAAAAATCAGAAGCCACAACTCCTATTTACTGTTTAGCATTTGGCTAGAATTGTTTTGAATTTAAAGCATTTTAAACTTTGCACATTGAAGCTGAAAAATGTGACAGAATTGCTGTATGCAGTTAAACATAAATAATTACATGTATCTGTACAGGAAGATAATTCAGTTAGATAGCAAAGAATTACATATAAATACCCTAAAGCTGCAAGCAGTATGGGTTAAATCACTGTATTGTCACTTTATTGCAAACTATGTAGTCCTGAACTAAAAGGCTAATCATTAGTTTTAAAGCAATCCTCCAATGAAAATCTGAAAGCCACTTGTATGCTAACATTGAAAAATCTTTTTAAAAGGCTTTCTGTTCTGTTGGGTTGGAGGTTCAGATTGCAGCTGAAAATATAAATGCCATCCATTCATAAGTATTTTACAGAGCAGTGCAATGATGTTGTATACTAACACTAATCTACAGTTAGTTCAGGAAACACTGTCCTTTTCTGTCAAGTTCAGGTTTCTGTCTTGAAGAATCCTGCATTTGTCCCAATCTATCCAACCCTAGGAGCAGCGAGAAAGCTCCCTGGCAACACTGCATAATGACTTCAACTTTACGGTGTCTGCCTTACTCCTCCTACATGAAACCAGTTTGTACTTTCTTGGTAAAACTGTTGTCCCTGCACATTTCCTAAAACTCTTTAAGATCTCTCAAGAGTAGAAACAGAACTGACTCGGTTATTGAAACACCTTATTACTGCTGCCAACATAATAGCTAGACTTGGACAGCATTATCTTACATGCTTGGAGACTAAATGCTTTGGAAAATATACTGGTTTATCTACACCCTATAAAGGACACTGTTCCTCTGAGTCTTTCACAAAAATACCCAAAACCTAAAACCCCCACAAAAAAAACCTCCTCCAGGACATAAACACAACAAGCTTTCTTCTCCCATGGTATCCCAGAAGGATATTGCACAAACTCCTGGAATTAGTAAAAACCAGTTGCAGCAACAATAACGGAAGGTAAAGACATACCATTGTGGCTCAATGAAGAGATAAATGAAGCAAAACCACTGTCAAAACATAGCATACAAACCTTCAAAGCAGTGTATTATATAATTTTCTAAGTCAATTTGTAGCATTTTATAGCAGCCATTAGTACTGTGTGCCATATACACAATTCCACAAGGATTATAAACGTTGATTTCAAGACAGAAAGCAGAACTGCTCCTTTACTAACTGCAGTAATAAAGCAAATCTAAATAATACGGATAGATTGCCATTTGAAGTCATCTGCATCTATGGGCAATTCAGCAGGTATTTTCAATGCAACTGTCTGTGGTTCAGAACAAGCAGCTCAGTCCACATCCTGTTTCTCCTGCTTAGTAGTCCAGGGACAGGCACCACTAATGCAGGCAAAAGAACAGGCAGATATACGCTACTGAACTTCAGATCTTACAGCTGGAAGATGGAGCATTAATTAGTCCAGTAGGTCTCTGAGCAGACAGCAGAAAAAGGTATTAAAATACCTTTTTGTACGTGGAATATTAATATTTCCTAATATTAACAATAATATTTATAATTAAAAAGCAACAGTGAGAAGATCAGCTGAGCCATTTCAGTATTAGTTCCAACTATTAGAGAATTGAACTGTCACGAAGATAGCAGCTTCTTGAGCCAACCACACCATCTATACTAGTCTACTAGTTCCTACAGAAAAATTAATCTTTTTAAAATTATTATAAAACACTTTTGTGGGATAATGAAACTACCACTGGGAGGACAGCAACAATGTGGAGACTATATATGTTTCTGGGAACTTACTGTGTTCCTAGTACAGCCTCATCAAAGACACATCTCCTTTTTTTAAGTACTACAATACACAAAAGAATTTAACTTTTGCTTTCATGGTATCTATGAAACCAAGCTGCTGGATTTACAAGCCATTATGATGTTGTTCTTTGAAAAAACCTCTTCCACTGGGGACAATGTCAACAAGTTCCTTCAGATCATTATCATCTAGCACACTGCAGTGGATTATGCAAAAAAAATAATGCATCTTCAAGGAGATTCTAAGAGTTAACAATCAATTTAACCTATCTGGAATCCACAGCACCAGAAAGAAATACAGAGCAGTAGTACAAATATTACTGTATGTTCACAGACCAGCCAACAAGCCCCTTTTAATTTTGCAAACATGGAAAATCCTCTATTATGGTAGAGCTGAAGACAATAATTTAAGTCATCCTGCTGATTTATATTGCTGCAGATGTCATAGACCATGAAAAAAAAAAGTTCTTCTCAAACTGTGTTCTGATGCATTTCATGATTACCAGCAGGCTGATAAATGGAAACATCATTTCCTCTACACCGTCATTCGGACTGAAGAGCACCTAGTTATGTCTAGCACAGAAGATATTCAGCTGCCTGCCTCCTCTATCAGTCATATTTCAGGCACAATCAGGCCTCTATCAAAGCCTCCAAAGACTGAGACGTCAAAACCTTAATTTTTAGAGAAAAGAATGCATAAGAGAATGGAAGATTATGTGTACTATCTAACTGCAAAACCTAGTATCAACATAAGAGTCAGGTTAATGGATACGGTCAGCAAACAAACCATTGCTTTATATACAGCTAAAAGAGCAGGGTTATTAGCACAGGAGATGCTTATTGCAGATGGAGTGTAGAAATAAGCTAGAATTAAGGTTGAAAACACAGTGTAGGAAGTGATTAAAAGGAAAACACCACAACAAAGTGTTTATTCAAAGCAGTAGTCTACACAAGTTTTGAGACAAAATGGACACTCAAACCATGTTTCTTCCCCCAGTGTTAAAAGGGAATGGAATCCAAGTGGTGTGAACTCTTAACAGGATATCCAAGATGTTGATGAAACACTTGAAACTAAAATCAGGATCAAAACAACCAGGAGAAACAAGGCAAGGTGGAGCTGGAAGAGCGACTCCTTCATAATTGCACCTATTTAAGTTACACCTATTAAAGGTGTAAGTTTACCAGAGAGCAGAGAAATATATTATTCTTCCAATGAATTTAACATTTTTATTTTAACATTTGCAATCATTTTGTAAGCAAGGCTCTTCCTGGAAGTGCAGGGACCTTGCTTACACAAAGAGAGACAAGGAAAAAGAGCAAAACTCTACACGGACAGAAGAGGCCAGGCTCAAACTATTCTACTTGCTTTCTCTAAACTGGATGGTGTGGAATCCTCTCCTGCTGCAGAAGATACAAGGCTATTATAACAACTATGTACTGTATCAGAATTAACGTACCACAGAAAATCCTCCTACCTAAACTACACTGTGCTCTAACTATTCACAGGCTCTTACATAAAGCGGTGCAAGTTCTCCTGAATTAAATATATTTTCCTTTTTTGATAGAAGGTAGGTTTTGTTGGTTTCATGGTTAAAAAAAAGTAATGAAAAGATTCACTATAAACACGCAAGTACCAGAAAACGGAAGTAATTATTAAAAGAATTTACACTGCTGTGGCAAAATATTGTGTGAATTGCTTCATCATGAATCCTAAATATTTCTTTGGGGCTCTAGCATAAATTGGTCCAGAAGTGCACATCAGTAATAAACAAATGCTACTTGGAACATACATTGGTTTTCAGTTACTTAAGCAGTTAAAAAATATACACATATATCATATGTTAAGTTAAATAACCAAAGGGTGGATCCAGCTTGTTCCAATTCAGTTCTTACCTCTGTCGAGGCACTATGAAAAGTGCTCGTACTAGTTTTCTTCTGTTCGCTTTTGTATTCATATTCATGCAAAAATCCATTGCTGCCTATAAAGAGAATAGTCAATACAGTACTTCACCTTTAATGGAGTAGGTTTTTTTAAAGCAATATAGCATGCTTTTCAAAAGCATCTTTTAGAGCTATTGCTGTTACATGCAGCTGCTTTAAAAATAACCAGAAAGAAAAATCTTCATTTTTGTCTAGAACTGACATAGCCAGAAAACACGTCCAGTTACAGGAATACAGACTGATTCTTTAAATGAACACAAGGACGAAAGCAGCTGTAGGTAGATGAAGAGTAATTTGTCAGGCAGTAATGGAGGAAAAAAGGAAAAAGTCAAGTCTACTTCCAAAACAAACACACATGTAAGAAAATGGCCAGACTAAATCAGTATCACATGGTATTTGGGCAATGGCTAAGTGAGAAAAAGAAAGTATTTCCTCCAGGTTAAAAATTAATTCAGCTACCGCTAAACTCCAAAACTTCAAATCTTTATTTCTGATCTATTTGATCTAGCATTATAGCTTTTAAGAGTGGAAAAAATGAAAACTATGACTATACCTTGTCTATGAGGTCTCTGTTGACACAGTTTGGAAGCTGCTGGAGAAAAGCATCTACTATAAGTTTTAAATGAGATCCAGTACTGGCTTCTTCATCCTCTTGTTCTAACAGAGTGAAATAAACAAGCAGCACACATCTTTAAGCTATGAAATATCATGATTTACAATCACATTCCCAAAACACAATGCATTTGTAATGATCAGTTAAACATTCATCCACAGATTCAAAAAAATAAGATACAAAGATGAATACAAAATTTCATTTTTTAATGCAAAAAAAAAATAAATCCATTAATTGTCCAGGCTGACAAAAGTCAGAAGTATCACCTTCAAAACCTGTATTTGTATTAATGAAGTTCCTTCCCTCCTAATTTATACTGTCAGCAGCATCATCAAATATATATTCCTAGAAAACTATGGTAACTTCTTGAGGTGATAAAAGGAGGACCACAAGAAAGCCCAAACATGAAGGAAAATAATACAGGAATGAAAAACCCCAAACACCTTAATGCAACTGAAGATTCTACTTTTTCATGTATGTTTGCTCTGCAGGAGGAATAGAATTTTTGATCAAAAATGTCCACTCAGATCATTCTTTCATCCGGTATGCTCTTGACATCTTTTCACTTGAGGCTCTAAAAGCTAGAGGCCAACCTAATTCCTTCAGCTTACAGAAACAAGAGTATAGAACCATAAAGCAACAAGAAGGGAGGGTTGATCATGTAGCAATTGCAAGGCAAGTGACAACTTGTTTTTCAAGCAAATGCTTCTGTGTAATTAGCAACATGGGGAGCAGTGACAGTGACCTGTATCTACTGACTGAGTCAATAACACTACTCAGGTAGAAGACTGCAGGCCAACTCTACCACTGAAATCCAGATTTTCTAACATTAACTGTAAAGATCTCACCAAACCAATCCCCCTAGTTACCCTCCAATTGGAAAACCGTAGTATGCCTCAAAAAATGTCCAGATTTTACTAGAGAGGCATTTAGTTTGCTCTATAGCACAACACAGGTCAAAACAATGAATTATAACACAAACACTCAGAAAGAACCCTTCCTCAGCCAAAGGAACACTAAAGAACACTACTTCCTGAAATAAGGATCATCATGAAGCTTGGTTTTCTTTCAGTTTGAGGATGTTCAGTAGTAACAGAAGTACCCAAGACGTATGTGAAAGGAAAACAGGCACAGACTTCAGAGGAGAATATGGTGGTGGTGGTCGAAATCACACTCAAATAAACTACAAAATACCCAACACCTGGTGAAGTCACTATGTCTTTACAGACTAAACAGTAAGAAAAACCAGCATGAGAACACCCATTCCTTTTTCAAGTTACTGAAAGGCAAAGAGATAACAAAGATGCTACACTGTAGGACTTTTTTTTTTCTTTTTCTTGTTTTTGTAAACTGCTAGGGGCAGGGGTTGAGCTTAGGTAGACAAATGCTAAGCATTGCTCCAAGGAACACTGCCAGATTCCCAGTCTTGAAGGTACTAGAGATTAAAGCAGACAACATTTCCTCCTCTCCGGCACAGGCAACTAGAAGTTGGAAGAACAAGAAAGAAGGGTTCATTAAGAAAGGCAGAAAAAAGGAAGGTGTTCCAGGTGGCTCAGACAAAAGACTACCACAAAGTTTTAAATGCTAATGGAACCCTGACTCTCATCATCCATCTAATCAGAGCTGGAGTTCACTAGGATGCATGCAACAGCTCAAGCCAGATAATTTTTACTAGCAAGTCTTGTTTTAAGGCATTTTTCCATCTAGGTATTTATAGGCACACTTCAGAACATTCTTTTATCTTCCCCTTTTTCCCTCAGAGCAATTAGTTGTCTCACCTCAATCTTCTACTCAAACTGACTCAATGCTCTTGAAATAAATTAAAAAAAATAAGTCTTTGACAATTCAGTCACTTTCCAAGACAATCTTTCAAGATGCCCCGCTACCACATTCGATCTCAACAGTTCCCAAATACAGCTATTCTTTCACTGGTCCTCTCCTTCACTGGAGGGCCACAGATATTCTTAAACCGTATTTCTAAGTATTTCTTTCTCATCGTAGTACACAGACAGTTTTGAAGTGGAAAGGCTCTTTTATAGTACCTGAATCAGGTTTGTGACTTAAGATAGAAAATTAAGAATTTTACAGTGACAGGAAATGAAACAGTCATGGCTTCCTTCTCTAAGGCAAATGACAATTCTAGGTATTTAATTCGTGCAAAAAAAATCACTCATTTCTTGATTTTCACCTTGATCCTCTTGAGTTCCACCGTTTCATCACCACCACATTTTTACAACGGCATTACCTCTTTTTAAATATTTACTACCAGTAGTTACGTGTAACAGTTACAGTTAGACTATTTGTGATAGTCTATCTGGGTGCAGATCAAATCATGCAGTATGATCACTGCAGAGACTGAAAGTAAATCTCTTTTCTTTTTAAACACCTTTATATTTAACCAAAAATGGATGCAACCCTGCAACTTCCAGGGAGCAGAACTGAGAAAGCATTAGAAGACACTAAGGACTTACTGAAGTCATTCTCCTGCAACGATCAGTATCAAACAATCTTCTACTTCAGCAACAACAGTTATTTGCCTTCCCCTCTCCCTACACACATACATTTTCTGAGAAAACCCTGGCTCCCTTATTGGCAACATCTTTTTTTTACTTTTTGCAAAACTCTAAACTTAGAGCAGTCTCTCTCCTAGAAAATCCACTCTGCCTGAAAGCTTCAGTCTACTTTGTACAGCATCACCCAGACAGTGGAAATAGAATTGCTTTTGTAATGCTAGTAGCTATTCCTCTGTAAGACAAATTTCTGTAATGAATCTGATGATGCAGGAGCCCTCACATTCAGATGGTATAAACCAACACCATAAGCAAATTGTTGGCTGGATCCCGCTCTCTGCACAACACTCAGGCATAGTATTAAAGATCTTGTTTGTTGAATCAAAGCCTCACTGAGGAATGTGTTCAGAAGCCAGTCTCACAACTCCAAAAAATATTTCTTAATGACTATTTTTAGATTTTTCTTCAATTCCTGCTTTTCTGATAGGTTTTCTGATAGATTGCTAGCTCTCTGAACAGTGTAGTAAAATTAAAAGGATTGACTTTGAGATTCCTGTGCATTCCTGTGCAACCTGCTCTAGGTGAACCTGCTTTAGCAGGGGTGTTGGACTAGGTGATCTCCAGAGGTCCCTTCCAACCCCAACCATTCTGTGATTCTGTGACTTAATACTTCCTTCTACACATCTTCTCTGCTGCTGAACAACCTTATAAAAACTGGTGCTAGATCAATATGTATTAACATCACTCTTCATGCTTCCAGTACCCTTCATGGCTTTCACCCTGTCCATTCCTTACTTAGCATCTTTGTCTTCATTCACACAGCTTCATTTTTACCATTTTACCTTCTCTCTTAAAAATAACCTCAAAACTCACTTCTTGCAGCATGTTTTCCGCCACTATTTTCAGCTCCAGTGCTATCTGCTCCCTTTCTCTTCCCTGAGCATATTGAAAACAAGAAAATTAAGATTCACTCAAAGTTAACACAATAGAGAAACAAAATAAATTAGCTGAATTCCTGGTAAGCAAATCTCTTCAACTAACTGCATCAACTTTCCTTTTACACGTCATATCTTAAATTTAGCTAACTATAGACTCCAACCAGGGCAGACCTGCTTTAAAAACATACACTTTGGAAAACTGCCTTGTCTGCCTCGTATTTGGATGGGGGAGAAAAGACTGAAGTGACAAGTGATGCAGAAGTAACAGAAGATATGCAGTGCCCACTGTCTGACTGGACTGTCTACCCCATTTATCCTGTTTTCCCCTCTGTAATTTACTTATTTCCTCTGTCAATGAAATCTACACCCCAAGTCATCACCTTACATCAGGCTAGACGGGGCTTTGAGCAATCTGATCTAGTTGAAGATGTCCCTGCTTATTGCAGGGCAGGCAGACTGCTTTAAAGGTCCCTTACAGCCTTTCCATCTTTCAGGAGGAGTCTGAAAAGATCTGGCTCTGGAGCTAACTTCTTTGAATCTGTGAGGTGTCACAGACCAGCATAGTCCCAAGATGAATTTCAGCTCATCTAACTTTAGGTACACGAGAGAGTCATCCAATTTAAAGATTGACATGCCCTAACCCATCCGTATTGCCACCTGAGAGAAACTTGCACTTTCAGTTGTTCAAGCTACTCAACGCCCGAACTGACAGATCCATTCATGAGCCTGATCAGATGAACCCATGCTTTAAACACTGATACACATGCGTTCGCCGGGGTCTGAACTTCTCTGCTTTCACTGTGAACCCCATGGCTTGAAGTTCTGGCTTTAACTTCCTAGCTTTTAAAGACCAATGCAGATTCAAGCAAGAGGATGATTAGATTATAAATTCACTAGATCAGGTAGGATTTTCACTTTTAAACCACAGAATCTCCAGCCAGTCAATTCTAGATGTGATTTTTCCCATACACACACACATTCTAAACACAGAACAAGTTTCCTGCTTCAGAAGTTAAAAGAATCTGCACTGGCCCTTGGAAATCCAAAGCAGCAAAACCGATGGGTCTTACCAACTGGGCTCAAAGAAAACTCCTCACTTGCTCCTTTATACAGCTCTCAATACCTGCTTTACCCCTATTTAGTACTACTGAAACAAAAACTTGCAATTCATAAGAAAAATTCTCAAGAATCATTTTGCTGCTGTTTCCCTTAGTAAAATTAACACAGCTAGATTTTCACAGATGCCATTTGCAGCCCTTTACGCATAATTAGAGGTTAGAATTCTTAAATACTGCTGTGTAAAGCTGTAACATCAAAAGAAAAGTCTTTAATGAATAACAAGACAGAAAGGCAGAGATGAATCATAGATTTCAAGGGAAGTTAAAAACAGAAAACAATTTATTAGTACCCTAAGCACATTTGATGAAAAAATCGTTTATGCATTGAAGTCTATATACTCCTTTCTAGTCACTTTTCAGACAACTGCCTCCACATTCTTTTTTAAAAGCTGTATGAGGGCAACAGTAACTTTCACTATATAAACCTCCATGTATTTTTCACTTGTAGCCGAATGTCTCGTTTTGATTGCATTTCTGACCACAATCCTAACGGTTTCTAGCAACTACTTTCATAACTAAATAAATCTCCCTGAAGTCACTCTACATACTGACTAAAAACCACCAAGCTCAAAAAATGCCACCAGGGAACACCAAAGAATTCCTAAAAACCATTCTTTTTACCTTGCTCATCAAGCAGCTTTTTTGTAAGATCTTCTGCCTCATCTCCACAGTCTAACTCCAGGGGATCATCATTAATATCCAGGTTCTCCAGCTCCAACTCCAAATCCTCACTCCCAGATGCTTCCTTGTTATCTTTGGCATCTTTTGAATCTATTTAAAAGTTCAGTAGAAATATTAAATTATTAAATATACACAGTCACGATTAGAATACAGGAAGACTCGCATTTTGTTAAGTGTCTTCATCTTGTTAAAAGGAAATGGGACAAAGAATACCCACTTCTTGAGACGACACTGTCTCATCTGTTGGGTCTCAGTGGTTTGATACCCTCCATGCAGCTTTAACCACACGCCTAAAAATTGTAAACGTTTACCTGCACTGGGGCCTGTAAAGGACTGCCAACAGTTTTTAGTGCTTTGGTTTGTTTCAAACTATACTTGGTACATCTTCATTGGATGACATGCATACATTGAAATGGAACAAGATTTCAGAAATGTAGCAATCTAAGTCCAAAAGCGCTTAAAATGTAATTGCCAGGCCATCACATGAAAGTACAAGCAAACAAAACGTGCATACTGGGAAGGTCAGGTAAAAAAACATCCTCCAAAAGCCTAGTAACCGAGTATTCACAAACAGTATTCAAAAAGAGCCAGTTTCAAAGATACTAATTCTAATGCCTGCACTGCATATTCTTCATAGCTCAACTGGTAACAAAATGGACAAAGCAAGGTAAGCAAAAGTGTTTTACGCAGACAAAGGGAAAAAAAAAAAGCAAACAGCAGAACAGGAGGAAGATACTAAAGAAATCATGCGCTATGTAGAAGGTCAAATAAAAATCGTATTTTCCTTGAAAACAAATAATCTATGAATCTCTAGATGAAAATTCGGAAAGGAATCGCTAATATTTTTCTTGACAACACCACCAGTCCAGCATACAGCATTTTTCCAAGAGACTGCTATCTACATATTTTGCTATTCTTTCAGGCCTCCTTCAAACCTCACCTGCAGCCTACACATCATAAAAAAAAGTAATTTTCAAGGCAAATAACTTTATTAAAATACTTAAATTCTTCAAACAAAAATGTGACAACTTCTAAACAGTGCACACATCATATGGAAACAGCAGATTCACAAAGCAGGCAACCTGTTTAGAATGACAGATGAAATTAGTCTGGAATGGACCTTGGTGAGGTCTCCAGTTGAACCTTCTGCTCAGAGTGGCTGAGCACTCTATTCACATCAGATTTCTCTCACATTTTTTCCAGTTATCTTGAAAAATCCTTTAAGACAGAGATTCCAGTCTCCCTGGGCAAGCTGCTCCAACACCTAATTATCCTCACAGGGAAAGTTCAGAATTTAGAAATCAGAAAGAAGGCCATGGGCTATAAAGTTGAAATTCCATTAATACTCAGCCCTGACCTACTGCATGTGTATTAGAAAACCACGTGGCCTGTGTCTTTGCTGGCATTTCCTCAATGCCAGAACACTGCTCTTATCCAAAGATGCACCTTGTTACACTTTGAGCCAGCGATGGTGAATGTAATTTTCATCCTGTTATAACTGAAAGCCTACCAATGCCTGGCTGTGAACCTAGCGCTGCGTCAGAAATGAGGAACCACCCAGATCTTTAAATCTACTGGAATTTCGTACTGAGACAGTTAGCTACCATTAACAGTTTAGTGGAAAAAAACCAAAACGAACACTAACCATCTTTCAAAGAAGGTAAACTTTCAGGTTTCCCACAGAAAAGTTAATGTTTACTCACACTGCTTAATCTCCAATTATTTTAAATTTAAAATCCTATCACTATTACAATGCATTTACTTTTTTTTTCTTCCTTAATACCATACCCAGATATAACCCTTATCCCACAGTTTCTTCCCTAAAAATTCATCCAAACTGGTGTACTCTTCTGATCACCACAAATTATTTCATGAGACTCATTACTTCCATCAAATTTGTATACCTGTTGGACAAGATATGTTAAAAAACTACTCATCTAAGCGTTCTACCTCTTGATTCATCTTTGCCAGATTCCTTGTTCTGGGAACATTTTTCATTATCTTTAAACAAAATTGCTGGCACAAAAGCCTTTAAGTCAATGAGATTCTCATAGAAGTTTCTAGCATCTTCATCTTCCCAGATACCCCCTTCCAGGTCATATTCTCCAGGCTTTCCTGGTGTGAAAATATCAATACCAGGTCCATGTTCTGCAAAAAGAGTGAAACCGTAAGTTATTTGCACACATTTCTGATTTCCTAATGGTAGGCCCCTTGAAAGATTAAAAACAATACTTTTAGAAACACATTAATGCATTTATTACTACTACTGTTTTCACTTAAATATTGCAATGTATAAAGTGCTTTTAACAACCCAATCTTAATACTAGATACATCAGTAAGTTATCTTAAAATTGTAAATTTGACAATGATAGAAAACACAGACAGTATCAGCGTGAAAGTCAAATCAAGCAGCACATTATGTGGTAAATTAAAAGGAAAGCTGTAACAGACTAACTCCATTAGCATAAAAAGTAATCGCTTTGAGTATGATAAACTGTACCCCATTACAGTTTAAGAACAGAAGTTTAAAAAGAATAATTTAAATTTAGAGGCATTCAATAAATACAACTTTAAGCTCAAAATCAAGAGATAAGACTAAAGGTACAGTCATCATTTCAACAACATCTCTAAATCTAAAAATTTGAGATTAAGGCACTGAATAGCTCTGCCAGCTTAATGCTGCATTTCTCCTCAGGGGGCCAGAGAGCCACCTAGTGACTCACCCGGTTTAACAATATGTTCCAGCTCATAATATCATGACCCAAAATACACTTCAAACCCATTGTTGAACAATTTTAGATTTCAAAACTCTAACACAAAGTTCTTTAAATATTAAAAAATGCATTATATTAAATGGAATGGATTAGGTTAAAAACATTTTTAGTTTTCTATTTATTCCTATGCTACTTGAAACAAATCTAAAGAGATAGTAAGTTACCATAACTACGTGGCATATACAATAGTTAAGGTTACATGAGGTTTAATTATATTGATTAAAAAGTGTATTATTCGGTTATATCCTTAAGGGGGAAAGCCTAAATAAAAAGAAATCAGTGGAAAGCAAACATCAGAAAGGGTTTGGTTAGCTTTCCCACCACATCCAAGTGAAATCCAGCATTCTGTTTACTTGCTTTAGAAGATGGCCTACCCTCAGGTGTTGGTTTCTCCTGGGGCAGGTCAGGCATATTTTCATCCAAAAGATCAGCTAGAGATTGAGAATTTGCCAACAGCTTCTGATATGACATTGCAAACTCCTCATATTGTTTGTGTCTGTCTTCACTCAGCTCTCCCTTGGAATGAAGAATGCGCCTATAAAAATCAAAGTAAGACCATTTCTTTCTTAAAATATATTTGAGCTATGCTGAACCACTACCAATGAGCAAAGCTAACCTTCCCTCTTCAAGGTAACTGTGAGAATTCTAGTTTAGATCACAATAGCAAAAGTTTGAGCAATTCTGGTTTTTTTCCAACCAACCATACAGAACTACTGATTTTGGTATCATTGCGGATAGTACAGTCAACAGAAGCTCTAACTTCAAAGTCCAAAGAGAAAGGCTAACTTATTTTTTTGCCATGATTATCCTGTTACAGTCTTGCACTATGAAAAGACTTCTGTGGTAAATTAAAACATTCAACTTACATGAAAGCTGGATAAAAGTTGCTTTGCATCTGTAACAATTGTTTGAACAATGTGGAAATATATTAAGTGGGCAATCATTGCCAGGAGGCTCAAAAAAGTTGCATGTTAAAACAAGTCCATTAACTCTCTAACAAACCAAGTTATGTCAAGACCATCAGTCCAAATTAAGAGCAGTTACATTTATTTTTTCATTTGCTCTTTGTTTTCTTTTATGAAACTATCCATACTTAAATTATCATTTGTAAAATTGAAATCTGTTGTCAAAAGCAACTTGCATTTGAAGGAACGTAATCACTGCTTACAAGTACACAATAAAGCAGTTTCAGAATGATATGCAAAACAGTACAACTCAATGTTCTTTACCAAATTACAATTAAGACCATGTTGGATTTTAGACAAGACAAAAAAAATAATCAAGAACTTTCAGTAGTTTGAACCAAACATACAGAACAAAGTAGTCTCTGCTAGTACAAAGCTTGCCACAGAAGACTGATGAAAGACTGTCATTCTTGATTTTAAGTTAACTAAGAATAAGCTCATTGCTCATTAGCAATGTTCTAGTTTGTCCTCAGCTAGGGCTCCCGAGAAGTGCATTTTCCCCTCTGTGGCAGGGTCCACTCTGCATGAACCGTTCTTATATGGACAAGGCACAGTCAGTTCTTTACCAGTAAGGGACGCACTCTGGACCAACGGAGCTGTTTGGGGGCCTACCACAGCAAAGATACAAACGGACTCAGATCAAATGTGGACGTTCAAAGGGAAGCTGACAGAATGAGCTTGCCTTAGCAAGTTTCCAATTTGTTTTACAGTAATTTGGATAATGGTAGTAACATCAGACTGACTAGCTGTGACCACTGACAACACACCCTGCAATGAGATGAAAGAATCAGAAGATAAAAGTTTGAAAAAAGGTGCAATGTCATAATTCCTAAAGCAGGTTGTATCATTACATAATTAATAGGCTTTCATTAAGCAGTAAGTATACAATCATATTCTTGCCAAAATACCCTAACAATTTATGGCATAAAAATTCCAAAGCAGTCTAAGCAACATTGAGGGATATCAATCTTAGCTCTTCTCAGTTCCAGGTTAATTGTAAAATGAAAGTCATCTTTGTACACAACACATTCACAGGGTGAGCAACAAAATCCTTAATATCTGCTCAGAACCAAAACTTGACATAAATATCTTGCTAGAGGGCAAGAAGCAGTAACACTAGCAGAAGTTCTATTTCTTGTCCCTTTTACAAAACCACACATATATAACATGTATTACCTGCTCCTGCAAATTAGAGCAAAAAAAAAATACAATCACTGAAAATTTCTCAAGTGCAGTAGTTCAGTTTGGATTCAGGAAACATGTTAAGTGCCAATTCATAGCCTTTCCATAGAGACAGCTATCCATTAGGTACCTATTTTAAGTTTACAATATACCAGCAGTCTCAAACACGAGCACAGAAGCTCCGTGCTATTATTAAAAAACAAAAAAGCAAAGTGCTGTAACAACAGTACAGTAGCTCCAGTTCTTAGTTTCAGTTCCCAGAAGACAAGTATTAACAAATTCAGGCAAGCTAAAACCTACTAAGTAAACTTCTAAAAGCACAATTAATTTTTGAATACAATTAAAAGTATAGCACACAGCACTTATCTTACTTTATGTCTCTTCAGAATTTCATGAAGTCTCACAGCACAAGTTCAGCAGTTCTTAAAAACATCCTTAATTTAGATAAAAGAAGTTTCTTCTGTATCTAACTCTTGTTTTCGAAAACTCACGCTAGAATTTGGGAATCAAGTTGTTTCCTTCCAATGACCCAGCCTGCACAGATTTTCCTGTGCCCTTAGCTGGGTAACCAAACAACCTTCTACTTAAGGTAGTTTTCTTCATTATGCACTTGCAGAAAACCTTGTGTCTAATAATGTTTTAATTTTACTTAAATGATTCAGCAGGTAACACAGTATTAAAGCACTGTTAAGGTTAGTATATTAATTTCCAACTAACTCAACCAATCTGTACAGCTTGAGTTATGTCACACTCACTCTTCTGACACAGACAAATTCAAGAGGTATTTACCTGACAAACTATCATAACCTAAACATATGACACTATTGATGTACAAGAAGGAACAGTCTGCTGCCTGTTCACCTCATTGGTTCTGGAATAACAGTGGGAATAAAAGCTGTTGCTCTCTACAAAGTGGATCAGGTTTCAAATATAGACGACTTTTTTCTGGTAAGATCATTGCTTTTCTAAAAACAAAAAACCCCAAACAAACAGAAACAGAAAAAAACCCCACAAAACACAAAGCTACAACCTCCCTGCCCCCCCCAAAGAAAACCCAACCCAAAAGCAAGCAGCCAACCAACCACACAATCCCCTTTCCCAAAATCCACAATTTATGAAGGTTTCTATAGTATTCACAGACTTCTTAGTACGAAAGTTTCTATCTTTGACTTCATGCCTTGCACCTCCATAGCATGCAAATGACAAGCACCTCTCTGTTGCAGACATGCTGTAAGCAAATAAAATTAAGCTGGAAAGTTTTTTGATGTCTTGTTTCTTTAACAAAACTTATTCCCCAACTTTTATTAAGCAGTTAAAATACACACTTTACAGTTCAGGTAAATAATAAACTTATTCCAGTGATAAATGATAGTTCTTCATATTTCTTCCCCAAAACAAAGCTTTGCACCCAAGTTCATAGGTGTAATTCAGATAATAAGGTGCATAAAGAGGTCTCTAGTCTGATCTACTCAAAGCAGGCTCAATGATGAGAACAGACCAGGCTGCTCAGAGCTCTATCCAGTCATTTTTATTTAAAGCATATTTCCCTTTCCCAGATCACTTATGTTCTTTCGTCTTCACAGTTTCTTAGCATTCTTCATATCTCTGGGATTTTTTTCACTTTATTTCCTATCATACAGTCTTTGTAACACTCACTCATTGAAATCCCAGAACCAATTGTAACTGTGAAAGTATAAAAGTTTATATTCATCAACTTTTAAAAAATAATAACTAATAGCACACTTTAAAGTAATAAGGTACTTCTGCAAGTTAACAGTAGTTCAAAAGTCAGTTTATAGTCCTGTGAAATAAAATGCCTAGCGGACCAAGACCTGGTGGGACTGCAGCACAATACCACCAGCACAATGGATCCAAGTTGAAAGCCTTGGTTTACGAACATCAAAATTTAATGTATTCTAAGCATACATTTGGCTCTGCATGTTCAGCCTCCTAGTCGAAACCTGTGCCTACACACAATAACACATTCATTTCTCTCTGCCTGAAGTGCTTCCAAAAGGTTTTAAAATGACTGCGTTTTAAGACCAGCAGCTGGGTTTAGGCTGTCTGCAATAATGACAACTCAGGATGCTCTGAAGAAAAGCAAACAATTACTAAACAATGTGAACATGGTAGAAATTAAATTATTCAGATTCCAATGCTGTGTATATCCAGACCCTTCAATATTAGTACTTCATATAGACATTTAAGAGGATTTGAATCAAATTGTCTATACCCTCCTACATTTTAATATATAAAATTTGCCCACATTAAAGTGTAAGGGATACCTTGTTAATCTAACCTAATTTTTCCTCCATACTGATAGGCTAAAAGAAAAAAGTAAACAAGCCAAAGCCATGGTGGCACATGCTCCATTAGGTGCATGTGGGTGGAAAGGGAGAAATCAGATTGTGCCAAAGGGAAAAGGACAGTACCAGCTGGGAAGGCAGCATTACTCTCAAGCTGCTAAGGGAGCATCACCAAAGTAACAGATTTAAGAGAATTAAAGCAAAAGGTAAACCTCTGTTTTCTTTAAAGATATGCAGAGTCTGTTTTGGTTTTGCTTTTTAAATATTCAGAGAATATCTAAAACTTTTTTTCATAAATTGCAGAATATACTTATCGTCTACACATCACCAACAGGCTTTGTTTATAAATACTGCAACAAATCTAGGCATTTCATAAATAAAACTATTTTTTTCTCCATAAATAAAAAGCAACATTCAAGTGTCACCTGTTTTGTCTTTCAATATTTTGTAGCTCCCTGTGGTCCCTTTTCAGGTGTTTGGTCAAAGATGTAAAGTATTCCTTCAACAAATTCTGGAAAGGCTGTTGTTTCTCTGGGCTAATGATCTCACTAGGAGGAAAGCTCAGGTTAAACTTCTCTGCAACAGTTTTTACTTTCCTTGGTACCAAACCGGCAATGTCGTCTCCACAGTGCCGACAAAAGCTGATAACCACAGAAACATGGGTGTGGGATTCTCGATCAGCGTTAATAATATTTTTAAGCTGCTCATAGATTAAAGACAGACCTTCCTTGTCAGTGAAAATCCCAACTATTGTCAATTCTGCAATGAAACGCAAATCAGTTCTTAACTTGGTAATGTTGGGAGTCTTCTCTTCCTTCCTTGCTTCGAAATGTTTTTTCCAAGCCTGAAGTAATGAAGGAGCAAAATCAGCATAGCGCTGGTGAAAGAGAGAACACAAGTGCACAGCACAGTTCACATCTGATATTTTCAGTTTGGCTTCCACTATAGAAGCTACTGCTTCTGCAATGTATTTGCTTAAATTCAGGCTATTAAAGTCATGGGACAAGGAGTCCCTTTGTTGCTCTGTAATGGTTTTTAACTTCTTAACAAAAGCTGTGTTCTTCTTCAGACTAGAATCCAGTCTGCTGAAGAAGTTTTCCTCAGGGCGATTGTCTGGTGCATTCTGGTTTTTGCTGCGAAGCTCTTTTCTTGCCTGATGGCGCTCCCAAGCCTCCTGATGGAGCTGATGTGCTTCCTCTTTTTCCCTAAGAGAAATAAAAATTAGTCATTTTCTTACAGAACTTTAACCAGGTTAACAGTTCAAAGAAAAAAAAAAAATCATAGTTGGAAACCCTCCAGTAGTTCTAACAAGTTAATCATAGAAAGCTGAAGCATCTGCTTCATAAACTCAGTTTAAACTTTTTGCTGCAAAAGGCAAGTACTACTTGTAACAAAATGAAATTTATCAAATGTTTCTATGCAGAACATATTAATCCCAACAGACTTCAAAAATATAAACCTAAAACTCCATTTACTCCCCAGGAAGAGATTACATTCTTACAGAAGAGGACAACCACCTTTCAATAGGTTACTGTATTACACAGTTAAGGGAAATCTTTTATTCCCAGACTACTGAAATTACACAGAAAATTTTAAATAGGTTAAATACATCTGTCCCAGCTAGAATCTGGCAATAACATTGCCTGAGTCTTAGGAAGTGACATATTTCAAACACAAGAACGTCTGAAATCTTGCCTTTATTGGTCTAAAGATGCCATCTTCGACACTGTAGTACCTTTTGATAACATGCTAAGAAACACTGTCTTGGTAGTACCACATTAAACCGCCAGCTTACATGCTAAGAGACTACAGCCATCCTTCACAGTACATTTGCTCCTGTTATGGTCTGTGGTCTGCTAGAGCCTGTTTTCCCAATTTTATGACGCTAACACTCCTCTATCTTAACAGAAACTGCTCTTCTCCATTTTGCTCGCTTTGACTAGGGTAATTTAATTTTCTTCATAGAGGCTGGTATGGGGTCATGTTTGGGATTTTTGCTGGACACAGTGCTGGTAGCAGGCGTGTTTTCATTACCACTGAGCAGCACTGACACAGAGCCAAGGCCTTTTCTGCTTCTCACACGACCCCACCAGTGAGCAGGCTGGGGGTGCACAAGAAGTTGGGAGGGGACACAGGTGGGACAGCTGACCCCCCAACTGACCAAAGGGATATTGCAGACCATACAATGCCACGCTCAGCGGTATAAAGCTGGAGGAAGAAGCAGGGAGATATTTGGTGAGATGGTGTTTGTCTTCCCAAGTAACCATTACACATGACAGAGCCTGGCACTTGCTTGCCTTACTGTATATTAGTCTAGTCCTCATTAGTGGCTGATTTTTGCTTTCACTGCTTGTTGTAGTGCTGTATTGCTTATCATCTCACTCTCCTGTGCCTGTGAACATTATGGTAACAGCAATGGCGATGCACCTGGGCTGGCAGATGGCCAGGGCATCACTAGTGTTTTGGTGCTGCTGTACTGGACAGGCTGGAACTCCAGTATGAACTCAAGTCAAAAGGACCATGACCTGTGGATGAGTCCACACAGGAGCAGGACACCCTGAAGCATCTGTGGTCGTGGATAAGTCCATACCAGAGCACATGTATCTCAGAGCATCTGCAGCCATGGTTATATCGGTGCAGCCAGTACACCTCTGAAGGGACTGTGGCCCATGGAGAATGTCACACTGGAACAGGTGCACCTCAAAGCATCTGTGGATGTGGGTAAGTCTATGCTGCAGCAGACATACCCTTGGAGAGACCATGGCTCACAGGTGTAAGTCTCCACTTGGAGCAGGTACACCCACAAGGGACAGCAGTCTGTAGGTAAGACCACACCAGAGCACAGGCAAAGGAGTTCACTGCAACATAAAGCCCAATGGTCTTGTTCACATGGACCAGGGATGGAGACTGTAGCTTTAAATCATTGTAACCCAGGATTTGGGATGCATGTTAGAGGAATTACTATAGCAGAAACTACCTGTTGCTAGCCAGGCTAGGAGCACGGGGAGGAGTTTACTGCAACGTTAAATCCTACAAACTGGCCCAAATGGATCAGGGGTGGTGACTGTAATGGGAATACTTTTAAACTGTTTTCACCCATTATTTCAGTTGCATGTTACACAAATGACTATACCAGAAACCACCCAAACTAGTGGAGGACAAGTCTTACAAGAAGCAGTGCAAGTGCAGCAGTGACCTGACCTGAGCTGGCTTCGGTGCCCAACACCTCCATGCAACACACCACCTCTCCTGTCCTGAGTGACCACCATAACAGATGGAACACAAAGTCATGGACTCAATGGACATTTTGTGGACTTTTGTAGACATTTTATAGGGGTCATATAAAGACTAAGGGAATGACATCTATGTATTACATCAAAGGACAGGAGAGGGGGTGGTGGTTAATGATGTTCTAATGGATAGTGTGACCTTAGCATGATGTAAATAGTATGGAATAAGGGCAGGAGAAGGTGCTGTTTTGGGCTGGGGTAGAGTTAATTTTCTTCATAGGAGCTGGCATGTGGTTGTGTTTCACATTTGTGTTGGAAACCGCGCTGATAACACAGTGGTGCTTTCCTTATTGCTGGGCAGCGCTTACACAGCATCAAGGCCTTTTCTGCTCCTCATCCCACCCCACCAGCAAGTCAGCTGGGGGGCACAAGGACTTGGGAGGGGACACAGCCAGGACAGCTGGCCCCAACTGACCAAAGGGATATTCCGTACCATATGACATCATGCTCAGCATATAAAGCTGGAGGAAGAATTAGAAAGGGGAAGACATTCGGAGTGATGGCGCTTGTCTTCCCCGGTAACCATCACATGTGGTGAAGCCCTGCTTTCCTGGAGATGGCTGAACACCTGTCTGCCCATGGGAAGTGGTGAATGAATTCCTTGCTTTGCTTAAAGACGTGGCTTTTGCTGACTTTACCTCAACCCGCAAGCTTTCTCACTTCTACTCTTCTGATTCTCCCCCCCATCGCACTGTGAAGGGAGTGAGCGAGCAGCTGTGAAGGGCTTAGTTGCCCGCTGGGGTTAAACCACAACATTTATTCAAGCATAATTGTGCATTACATGGTCATCACATGGAAAATACTATCAAAACCCCATATTAGAGACTAAAGTAACAGGTGTTAGAGGTGAAAACCCAAAACTACGTAGGCATACATTACAAAGCATACCCAGCTAGCCATGTAAAACACTACATAAGTAACTCAAACAGTTAACCTTTTATAATTCTGCCCACAATCCTGACAGCAAGACTACAGCATTTGGCACAATTAAGCCCTTAAAAGACAACTTACTTCAGTTGAGCAGCTGCTTCTTCTTGTTTCTTTTTCTCTTCCTCCTCTTGTTTCTTTCTCTCCTCCTCTTCAAGTTTCTTTTTTTCTTCTTCTTCTTTCTTCTTTTGCTCTTCTTCTGCCTTTACTTTATCCTCTTCTTTCTTCTTCCGCTCCTTGTCTTCCTTTTTTCTTTTATCTTCTTCCAGTTTTTTCTTTTTATCTTCTGGAACCTTTAAAGTCTCTCTCTTCATGCCAACTTTGACGTCTTCTTTCGGCTTCTCCCTGGTGCTTACTGGTCGCCTTTCACTAAATTCTTTTTCTTTATTATTTAATGTAGATTCTTTTTCATCCATATTTGCTGGCTTTTTCCTCTCAGCTGGCATTGTGTTACCCAGGGAAGTCTGGAGAATCACAGGAAAATAAATACTTTTAACTTGTTGATGTATTAGCCATTTCCACAGACCACCCATGCTCACTTAGTTCTTAACCAAGTAAGATAACTCACAAATGTCTCGCCAGAATAAAATACAGCTTTAAAGTAAGTTTTATTGAACTAAGGAATGGACCTAACAACAGGTAAAATCTAATGATTTTGTTATGGCATTATACTGCAAAATTGTCTTCAACAAGACTTGTGAAGTAAAAGCATTTGAAGTTTTGACAACCAGAGGAATACAAAACTTTTTAACAAACTGAAGCCCATCTGGAAAAAAATAATAACCAAGACTGACAAAAGCAAAGTATTCCCAATTTTAAAATAAGTATTTGATTCATCAGCATGCACCTGCACCTCACTGATCTTTCCACACATCTCCTAAGCATACTCCCTCTTCCAGAACCTCTACTTAGGATCACAGGATAACTAGATAGATAGGACCTCAAGTGCGTCCATCTCCTGTTCAAAGCAGGGTCAGCTATGAGGGTCAGACAAGATAGCTCCAGGCTCCAGTCTTTAAAACTGCCAAGGATACAGACTGCACAACCTCTCCAGCCAACTTGCTCCAATACCTGACTGTCCTCATTGTGCAAAGGCATCATCTTGCCCCCTCCTTCTCAGCTTGAGAAGATTTCTCCCCAGTCTTCTCAAGCACTCTTCCCCATAGCACAAGTACCAGCTGGAAGAACATGCTGTGCTAAGATGTACACACAAACCTCCCTGCCAGCAGAACAAATGGAAGTAACAGAAAAACAACAATTAGCAAGCATTATCAATGGCTCCGATTTGTATTTCTTTCTACTCAACCAATGCTATTCTGGAGACTCATAGGAACTTCAGCATCTTTGGGGTTTCTAGCCCTCTAAGCTTTAGTTTCATTTGACTAAGGATACAAAAGATAACATATAGTGAACAAGGGTAGAATCACAGAATAGCTTGGATGGGAAGGAAACTGTGGAGGCCCCCTAGTTCAAGCCCTTGCTCAAAACAAGGTCAAATCAGATCAGGGACTTAGCTATCTAAGTTTTGAGTATCTCCAAGGACAAAGATGCATCGGTCCCCTCTGGGCCCCTGTTCCAGTGCCTGGATAACCACACTGTGAAAAAGCTTTTCCTAATGCCACCCTGGAATTTGCTATGCCCCGTTTTATGTCTATTTCTTTTCATCTTATCCCTGTACAACTTTGAGAAGAACCACCCAGCTCCATCTTCTCTTTAACTCTCCCGTTAGGTTGTTGTAAGCAGTAGCGAGACTTTCCTCTCTCTTCTTACAGATTAAGAAACCCAGTTCTCTCAGACCCTCTTCAGATACGTCCTTCAGCCCCTAATGACCTTGGTGGCCCTCCAGTGAACTTGCTCCAGCATGTCAATGCCGTTCTTGGAACTGAGACTGCACAGCTGGATGTGGTGTCTAAATTTGTTTTGCTAAGCACTAAACAGAGGGAAAGACTCACCTTCCTCAACCAGCTGGGTAACTTGTTACTACAGTCTAGAATGCAGCTGGCCTCAATGCAAAGCATTCTGCTGACTCATGTCCAGGATCAGATAGGGCTGGACAGGACTGAAAGAGGCACCTAGAATCACCTAAGCCTTATTTACTTCAGGTTAAATTAACTTCTTAAAACAAAAAGTAATTTTCACATATTTACGTGCTTCCATTTAAGCACATACATAGGCAGGACTGGTGGGACACATTGCAAGTGATACCTCCTAAATAGTTTTTTATTAGTAACACCAGTTTGATTCCCAATTACCACCCCTACTTTTGCCTTTCTCACATTTTACTCAGACTGGACAATGAAAATATGCTAGATTCACATGGATAATGAGACACTTGCATTCCAATGTAGAGTGCTTCTAGTATTATTTTTAACTATTTTTGAAAGATATTTATAAGTAAGACATCATGCTAAAGAAAACCTCTGTTTCTAACTAAGTATTCCACCTTCCCCCACCACCTCTCAATAAAACGACTTGTATACTATTCCATAAGGAACACTGTGCTACAGTTTTTTATATGCTTGTCCAGGTCCTCTCAAGAAAAAACTGTTTACAAAAGTCCACAGTATATTCAGAAATGGGCAATGACAGCTTCCCAATGGAGAACCTATTTGGGGCTTGGCCTCTCTGGCAGCAAGTGGCAACAGCGCCAATGAAGAAATCTTTGTTCTGACACCAACTTACAAAAGTGAGACCAATCAAATCGGCATTGCTTAAGCAAGTACTAGCAAATGTGGCTCCCTAACGCATGCCTACAACTAAAAGGTTTCACAGTTCAACATAATCTGAACTCCTTAAATTTCACAAACACTGATCTACATCATCTTAAAACAACATTATTATGCAATGAGTACTTAACCAAGAGGGGGAAATCAACAAAACCCAAACAACTAAGCATCGCCCCCAAACCCCTTCATATTAGAGGTCTAAACTAATTTTTGTGCCCTGTAGGGCAGTTAAGTGGGACCTGCTCCTCACACATTCATCTGAGGGATGCGAATCCTCTACAAGTCCCGTTTCAAATTCAACATAACTATTTATTAATCTTTTCTCACTATGAATGCACATTGGAAATTCCATCACTTTGAGACAGCTAAAGCATCTCTCCCACCATTTTTAAAAAAAGCGTTTTGAAAGGGAAGCTTTTAGCATTTAAACATCACCATAATGTCCTACTACTAAGATTAGGTCCATTAGAACATTGCGTTAAGACTCTCCAATAATTGTATCAAAATGTTTTTCACCAAGAAGCCTATTAAACAAAAAGAACAGAGTAACACATTCATTAAAAAGAAATTTAGATTCCAGAAGATAACAACTTGGGAGCCAAGTTTAAAAGGAAAACATTGGGAAAAAATGTTTTCTTGATTAAAGACATGCTGGAAAGGCAAGTCACAATTCCAATACTCTGGCTTTTATCTTTGTCCCCCACCTGTTGTCAGTAGGGCAATTCAATTGATTTGTAAAACAAAAAAAAAACCCCACAAAACAAGATATGCAGCTACACATGTAACTTTTAATGCAGTTGCTTACAAAAATCATCACAGTTCTCAAACCCTTATTAAATTTAGGAACTCAGATTTCTGTTTTAAAGACATATCTGACATTTGGCTTGTACAAAAGCAAAATAGTGAAGATAGGATAAAAAGAAAAGGGATGGAACATAATAGGATACATTGTCATCTTGGCCACAAGGCAGCATTATCCACTTTTCCCTACGAACACTGACTACCAAAATAATCCCAACAACCTATTTTACAATAGATTTCTGTCCTGTATCACGTATCTTACAATACTCCTTACTACCTGCTATGTACATAGCTGCTTATCTCACACTTCTGATCATACTGCCAGCTCATTTATGCCTAACAGCTACTGATGGCAGGAGGCAGGCAGTGCGGTTGCTGCCTCCAAGCTACACACAGACTGATTCAGCGGTCAGCGCGAGTGCCAGCAACAGCACAGACAGAACAGAACTGTCCACTGAGCATATGCTATCACCCTTCCCTCAGCAAGAACAGTAATGTAGCCCTTGTTGCTTTTCCTCAGCTGCCTGTTCTCCCAAGACCTGTAGAATGTTTATACCTTCAAAATATCTGCCTAATTTGACTGAAACTGGCTGAAAGGTTCAAAAGTTGCAGGAAGCAAAGAAAAATGGAAAGAGACAGGTAGCAGGCTAGCCTGGCTCTCATTTCCACAGGAAATAAGGCTGAAGATAAACACTTTGGTCCAGATTAAGAGAATGGCAAGAAAACAGTAAGAAAAAGTTAACCATTAAGAGAAATTCTATTTAATACCTAATGTTTATGTGAATGTACCGATGAAAAGACACAATAATGACATGAACTTCATAAGCAAATAAATCAAAAGAACCGGTGCTCACAACTGAAAATCAGAAAGAACAGAGAAGACAGATACAAGACAAGCATCCATGTGCTTCTGGACTCTTGACAGTCCATTTCCGTAGTGACATTTAGAAGCTTTAATACTCTATCTTCTTCGTTTCATCACTTACAGATGCTATTTTTCAGGAGAAAACCATTTCCCTTAATTTTTTCTATTATTTGACATACCTTAACTCACTCCTAATTAAGAAATTTTTTATTGTACCTGAATTTCTACTTAGTTTTTTTTCATGCTAATCCTGCTATTTGAAAAAGCAATGGGACTGAGCTCATGATACTGTAGGCTCAGAAACTTAAGAAATAAGTCTTGAAATATGCAGACAACATTTAAGAACAAGAATCTATGTACTTACTCTCAAGGAAACCAAAGATTCATATAAGGTATTCAGCATCACTAACTCATTCACCATTCAGAACATATGGATAAACAGCAACACCCTGGCCTGATACGCTTAAACCCTCTCAAATCTGTAAGAACAGCCTACTGTCACAGACTGCACTACCATGAACCAGAACCTCGATCCTTACAAACACTAGTTGGGAGGGGGAAGGAATACAGCTTTATTAAATAAAGCATACAGAGATTTTTTTCACACTTTCTTACTGCTGCTGGAAATTTATCACATAAACATTCCTTTATGCAGCTACTCTATCACAAAAGAGATAAGGGAGGTGAAAGAATGTAAGTAAGACATCCCAGTCCTGACCATGTGAAAAAACTTCAGAGAGGAACAAACTTTTCCACTGTTACAAATCACACCCCTCGAAAATTAAGTTTCAAGAATCGAAACGCAATTAAGGTCTCTCTTAAAGCGAGGAAAGGAACATAAGAGAAAAAGCATGGTGAATCAAAAGAAAGTAAACTTAACCACAACTTTTGAAAGGTGATAGACTGAGCAAGCCAGGCAATCACGGTGCTGAGAAGTCCCCCCTGTGCCCCGGCAGGGGAGGCAGGCCTGCCTGACCAGCCGGGCAGTTTTACTTTCGATTCCATACGTCCCGGAGAAAGTGTTTTGCTGTCACATCTGCAGGAACACGCTTTTCACTGGGAAGAGGCCTACAGACACGCCACTAAATACACGCTGAGCAGAAGACTCCTCAGCGAACAAGCCTCCCCCCTCGCTCCCTCCAGGACGCCCCTCACACGCCGACCTGCGCGCGCAGGCCCTCCCGCGAGCCAGGCAGCCCCCGGCTCTGCCTCCCCCGCCCGCGCCGCAAGCCCGAGAACAGCCGCCACCTGCCCCCCCCCAGCGCTCCCTCCCCTTCACCTTCACGTCCCGCCCTGCCCCGGGACCCCTCAGCCCTGAGGAACCCTCGCCCCGCTCCCCCTCACGGCCCCCGCCCCCGACAGGCCCCCGCGCCCTCCCACCGCCTCCCGGGCCCTCTTCCCCACGCAACACGGCACGGCCCGGCACCGCCCTCCGAGCCGCCCGGCGTCCCCGCTCCGCTACCTCCGCCCGGTGCGAACATGGGCCCGGCCTCCCGCGGAGCGACGACTCCTCCGCCCGCCACAGCCCCCTCCCGGCGCGCGAGGCCCCCTCGCTCTTCTCCCCTCACGACGCCCGCCTCGTTCCTTGCCGGGGCGCCCGCCGCGCTGCCTGACCGACAGCACCGCCCCGGCCGAGCCCGCCGCGCCCGCCCGCGCCGCCCGGCCGCGACAGGAAAGGTAGCGCCGCCTAACCGCGCCGTGGTCGCGGCTGCAGCCGGCTCGGCCAGCGGCGCTTCCCGCCGGGCGGGATCAGGCGGTGCTGAGGGCAGCCCCGGGCGGGGTCCTGGCGGCGGGCGGCCCTGCTCGGGTTACCGGGAGGCGGCGGAGGCGGAAGTAACGGAGGGAGGGGGCGCCCGTACGGCGCCTGGGGGGTTGGCCCCGGGGTGGGGTGTCCGCGGGCCCCGGCGCACTGTTCGGGCTGTTGCTCCGCGTGTTGTCGCTGCGATGGCGTGTCGGTGGCCGTGAGCCGTCACGTCGCATGGCGCTCGTCGTCATGTTCAGGGTGGCCTGCCTGAGGGGGCCGCGCCGCGGCTGCGGGGCACGGGTGGCTGCGGGGCGCGGCGCTGCCTGAGCGGCTCAGCTGTCACCGTGAGAAAACACTGGGAATAACTCTGGCGTAACACCAAGTTACTACATCAGTAGCGATTTAATGAGTGTCGTCGGCTGTGTTGCATAGCCTGAAGCTGGTGCCTGCACTGAGGCCTGCTGGCTGTCCGGTGTGCCAGCCGCTTGTGCCTACCCGGTGTCCGGAGGCCCTTTGCAGCAGTCAACGTGCCAGCACAAAACCCCCCGATTTGAGGCACTCACAACCTGCGTGCCAGTTCCATGTCAGCTGCTGGGCAGCTCTGGAGGTGCTCAAGCTGGAAAAAGCTGGCACAACCCAGAATTCCAGATGATAATCTGCTATTTAATCCTCATTTTGAATCCGGATCCATTTTTCTTGAGTATGGGACAATGTTTACACCGCTCCACGCCTAAGCACCCAGAAATGCCTGACAGTGCCAGCCGGCAGGCCTGGATGTGCATAACGAGATTATTCAGCTGTTAAAGCCACCTTTTTATTCAGAGGCAAGAGTCAGTCCAAATTTAAGACTGTTCACTGATGTAGAGGTTTAGGTGTACTCTACCCACCAGTACAGGACTAGACAGGTGGGTTTTTTTCAGGAAAGACCTCTCCTCCCTGTTTAAATTAATCACAGACACATCTAAAAATCTCTGAGTTTGAAAGGGCAAAGTCATGCTTATTATTTACACAGATCATTCCAGTGTCCCTACTACACAAAGATTTCATTTACTTGCCAAAATATCTGGAGTTACCAGGTTGATTAAGCTTGATTCACTAGAGAGAAGATCCATGTGCTAAATGTGGAAAAAAAGAAGTTAAATGGGGAGGCTAACTCCAGGCTAAGTGTTGGCACTTTATTTTCCAAAGGCACCAATCCCACAGCCTGTTAAAGGATGCCTTTGAATTATTCCTTTTTGAGTCTGTTTTGAAAAGGCGGACTCAGCATTATGTTAGGCTGATGTATCAGTTTCAGTGGCATTCCATCAAGAAATGTTGGCTTGTTTTCTTTTGAAGCATGATATTGCTGCCTTTTCTAACATGACTAAAATGCACTATCAAAATTTTGAAAGGAAACAAGTTCCTTCTGTATTTATACCACACTCCCACGCAGTACACCTGTGTCAGAACTCTGTTCTGTAAAGACCATGCAAGTAAATCTTGTTTTACCTTCGATAGCTCAGAAGGCTTTTCCTTGTAAAGTACCTGTTTCATCGGTGTACATACTGATCAAGTTTTCCTACTAACTTGCCAAAAAGAAAACCAGGTAGATCTCATTTCCTGAGCCTCAGATATAAAACATATCTTTCACTTTTTGTAATTCCTGAAGCTCTTATTCCCAGCTTTTTCAATATGTTTCCTCAATTAACTGCCACCAAACGTGGACACAGTATTCAGAGAGGAATCACAGTCGTGCCAAATACTGACCTAATGTAGAATCTGTAGGTGTCCTCAGTATTTCCTTGTAGCCAAATCCAGAAGATAATCTTTCTTGCCAAGTGAGCTGATATTCACATCACTTTTTTAGACCCATCTGTTTCAGTCCTATGATTTTCAGAGGTAATTCATAGCCACTATTTCCTGGAAAGGAGCTATGTTTTAATGCCTATACTCTTTCAAGGTATACAAGCTTGCGTCTCATCCTGTTAAAATAAATTGCATTTGCTTATGCCCAGTCCATCTTGACACTCAGATCCAAGTTAACCTCTCTTCACCATGTACCTCCAGCTGATAAATTTTGACAGGACTTAATTTGTGGGCAGTTTTTTCAGGTTGATATAGCTGCTGAAGTGGCAAGGACTATAATCCCTTTAGAAATACTCTCAGCTGATGATTTTCTGTTTAAAATATTGCAAGTTTAGATCTGCTAGGTAGTCAATTGCATACTATTTAGTATATATACAACCCTGATTTTCAAGCATTTCTGGTTTTCTTATCCAGAATATCAGGTACTATGAATCAGCCTCACACAGGAGTCCTCTAGGGCAGGCTCTCTGTGCCAGAAGGGTCAGGCCAGGAGAGGCTCCTTGCAAAGCTAGAACATATGCCCTTAGCAGTGGTGTTTCTGCTGGCACAGGCACCACTTTCTCAGATTTAGACATGAACCAAAGTCAACAAAATCTTCTGTTGACCTAGATATAGTTACAGCAAGGCTTTTGCCACGTCTAATCATGTCCTACGCAAGATGATTACACTGGCAAAAGTCTGCAGAGCACTTCAAATCTTTATTAACTGAATTTTGAATCACAGAAAATGCCCAACGAGTTAACTTGATGAAATATATATTCCATAAATACATGCTTAGACTTCATTAAACTGGTAAGTGAACCCATATATACAAATATGCCATTACTTCTCCAAGATCCACATTGTGTGATGGAATCATCTCCTTTAGTCCTTTTTAACTTGGGGAAAAAATTTACTGTTCAAACCCATTCCTATCAGTGCTAGTTGGGAAATACTCAACAAAGTCTCTATCTGCTTTAAAGCAAAGCCACAGTGCTATTTATTTATTTATGCTATTTGACTGATATTTACTTTAGAACTGTGGAAAAGTATTTCATCATCATGCAATCTGTCTGCAACTTTTGTCTTTTTTCCCAAGCACAGAAAGAAATATTTAACTATATCAACCTTTTTTGCCTCTCTACTGTCAACGCCAGGAAATCATGTAACGTTGCAACATTATTTTCAAGGTTTCTTTGTTCTGATATACATTGAAAAAAACAATATCCAAAGCCATATTTCCACTACACTTTACTCTGTTGGCATATGTCAACTGTCCTTCTATAGCTGCATCCTTTTGCTTTCTTTGCAGCATTAAAGGTTTTATTTAAAACATTTAAAGTTTTATTTTTCTCCCAAATTGGCTTTTCTAAATCTGCATAAACCCAGCCATATGAACTCAAGGAACGCAAGTGGTCCCTCTGCAAGAACTGTGAATATCTTAAAATCTGTGTCCAGCTGTGGTGTCATAACTGATTCAGTTGCAAAATGCAGTTCCACCTGTTCCAAAAGCATATAACCGTGGTTTGATGTGAAGGAAAAAAATACTCTTTGAGTTCCCTGTTGTGAAGGCAATATACAAAGTAGATTCATGAGCACAACCAAACCTGTGGAAAGGCAACTGGCCAGCTGCATTCACACAAAGTTTACTGAATGACAGAACGGCTGACATTGGAAGGGACCCCTGGAGATCATCTGGTCCAACCCCCCTGCTCAAGCAGGGCGACCTGCAGCCAGCTGCCCAGGGCTGTCCTGACAGCTTTTGAGTATCTCCAAGGATGGAGACTCTACAACCTCCCTGGGTGACCTGTGCCAGTGCTCAGTCACCCTTGCAGGGACAGAGCGTTTCCTAATGTTCAGAGCGAAGCTCCAGTGTTTCAGTTTGTGCCCATTGCCTCTGGTCCTGCCAGTGGGCACAACTTGTTCTCCTCTTTGTATCCTCCCTTCAACCATTTATGTACACTGATAAAATACCCCCAAGCCTTCTCTTCTCCAGGCTGAAGGGTCCCAGTTCTCTTAGCCCTTCCTCACATGTGAGATGTTCCAGTCCCTTCATCATCTCCATGGCCCTTCATTGGACTTTCTCCCCTATGTCCATGTTTGTCTTGTACTGAGCCAAAAACTCTACACAGGTGAAGCCAGCTGTGGCCTTACCAGCGCTGAGCAGAGGGGGCCTGCTGGCAGTACTTTAGTGAATGCAGCCCAGGATATCATTTGCTACCTTTGCTGCAAAGGTACGATTGCTGGCTCATGTTCAGCTTGGTGCCTGCCAGGAGCTCCAGGCCCTTCTCTGCCAAGCTGCTTGCTAGCTGGGTGGCCCCCAGCATGTGCTGGTGCGTGGGGTTGTACCTCCCCAAGGTGAAGTGAAAAGTTACTACATTGATTACTGCTTATGAAGAAGTGTTTGCCTTTAATTAGGGATCGCTTAACTTGGACAGGGAGCTCAGGGAGCTCAAGGACAGCTTTAATGAGCAGCTGGGGTTTGTCCTGAGCCCCCTCAACCGGCAAGATGTGAGCAGGACCATCCAGACAATAAATACTGTGTGCAGCTGCGTCATGGTGGTAACGCCACCACGCTTGGGGGTCTGGCCAACATCCCTGGCATGTGTGAGCCTTATGAATCATCAGATAGTGCACGCCTGCAATTAGCCTAAACTTAAAAGTTTACATACACTAGGTATATAAACTGGTTTTGTTTTTCACCAACTATGAAGGCTTGCAAGCTCCAGGATTGGGCCAGAAGCCTCACCTACGGGTGGATGCACCACGTAGAAATTCTCCCAGTTACCAAGAGACTCCTGGTGCCAGCTGCAACGGGGCTCCCAGCTGAAGGGTGGGCCTGGGCGGTGTTAAGGTGAGAATTCATCATGTCTCCTTTTCTTAGTCTCGGTAATGCTTTGCAGTTACAAATTGGTGCTTTGCTGCTGTTGCTTCTTTATCATATTGTACATAACTAGTAGTTTCCTTTTATCATATTGCATGCTATTTTTCTTTATTGTATCCTAATATATTAAACTGCATTTATTCTTATATTTGATTTGGAATTCATTTTTGCTTGGCAGCCAGTCAATCAGCAAAACACAGGTGCAGGACTTTGCACTTGTCCTTGCTGAACTGCACAGTACGGCTGTCGGCCTGTTTCTCCAACCTGCTGAGGTCTCCCTGGATAGCAGAATCCCCGTCATGGATCAGCCACTCCTCACGCTTTTGTTTCATGGGCAAACTCCCTCTGTGCCCCATCATCCCGATCATTGGTGAAGATGCTGAACACAACTGGACCCAGTGTTGACCCCCAGGGTACACCGCTCCTCACCAGCCTCCAAGCAGGCTTCACCCTGCTGACAGCCACCCCCTGGCCCCAGCCCTCCTGCCAGTGTGCAGCCGCCCCCCGTCTGCCCCCCCAGCCCATGCATCGCCTGTGAGAGGGTGCGGGGCCTGCCAGGCAGCAGCCCCCAGCCCCTCGCCAGCCCCTCGCCAGCCCCACACGGCAGGCAGCCCAGTTGGTCAAGCAGCGCCAGGCCATGCTGGCGGCTCCTGACCTTCCTCATCCTCCTTGTGTTTCGAAACGGTTCGCAGCACCTGAAAAGCAAAGCTTTTCGGTTTTGTTCCAACTTTCTTCCTCACGGCCTTTTTTGGTGGGTTTTGCGGAGATGGTGAGGTTACCATGCCGCCCTCAGCCCAAGCACAGCCCAGCACGCCGTAGGCACAGGGTGAAGCTTTGACTTTCACCGGAGGGTGAGGCAGCCTTTTAATGGGAAATACCAGGGCACTGGCACACATTTCTGCAGCCGCGGAAAGGATCAAACAAGCAGTGTGGGCGGTCGAAGCCACGGGGGGCACCGGCGCAGCCGCCCCCCCGCCGCCCGGGCCGGCCCCCTCTGGGGGCGCGGGGCGAGAAGCGGCGGCTCCGCCCGGCTGGGGGGCGGTGGTGGCGGCGGGGCCGGCGGTTGGCGGGCGGCAGCAGCAGCCATGGCGGCGGCGAGCTTACGCTGTGCTCCGTGGCGGGGCGGCCTGCGGCGCTGGTACCGCACCGAGCGGGGCGTCTACGGCTACAAGCCGCGGCAGGCGGTGAGCGGGCGAGTGGCGGAGCGGCGCGGCGCCGGGGCGAGCGGCAAAGCAGGTCGGGCATCGGGCACCTCTCCGCTGCTCGCCGGAGCCGCGGCGGGGGCTGCCGGAGGGTCTGCGCGTCCCGCCGCGGCTCGGGGGGCGGCTGGGGTCCCGCCGCGGCGGCCGCAGCCCCGCGCTCGCCTGAGGGAAGGCGACGGCCCTGCGAGGGCTGCGGGGCCCAAAGTCCGAGGGCGCCAAGCGCCGGTCGCAGGCGCTTCGTATTCGGTTGCTTGTGCCTGAACGAGCGCCGTGCGGGGCCGGCGGGGGCCGTGCGGGGCCGGCGGGGACCGTGCGGCAGCGCTGCTCCTCTCCGCGCCGTTTGCTTTGGCTGCCGGGGAGCCACCGGCCCATCCCCGAGGGCTGCCGGCGCCGCCTCAGGCGTGTGCCCCGCTCGTAGGAGTGCCTGCGCCGGGCGCCTGCCGCTCTCCCTCGTTATGTTATGCTGCTTGAACTAGCCAAGTACAGGTAACGCTCTCCTCTAGCAGTAACGGCGATGCTTGTAGCGCACTTACTTTTAGCGCGGAAAGGTAATTTCAAGCACAGAGCCCTCTGGGGCCCTCGGGAGACGCTGGTAGGATTTAAGCCCGTCGCAGAGGAGCCGGGAGCGCAGCCGGTCTTGTAGCTCCTGGACACCAAGTCCTATCACTAAGTAGCCTCCTTGTTAAGCTAGGAAAGGGTTAATATATTTTTACGTTACTTTTTTCAAACTGCTTTCTTGCTGAGAGTGCTGTAGGAGATGTTAGGGTCGTGTTCTGTTAGAGAAAGGGACCAGATTTGGATGCGCCAGCTGTGTGAACATAATAGCTGGAGCAGAGTGCCAGCAGTGGAAACACGCATGTCAGAGAAGTAACTCTGTGAAATGGGCTCCGAAATTGCATTGTTTTGTAAAAATCAGTCTTCAGACCTGAGTGGTGTCAGCATTGCCATCTTTATCAGGGTAACTCCCCCCACTCCCTCCTGCCTGGCCCCAATTGTTTATCCATTATAAACTGGTTCATATCATTACTTTGTAACAGATTCTGCTTGCAATATATTGTATTGTTTTACAGTTTTTCAACCTGGGCTGTGGCATGTGCTCAATGACAGCAATGTTGTGGGCATGACCTTTCAGCTGGTCAAGTTTTGTTTATGTTGATAATTTTTTTTACCTCAGTGCAAAATGCCTGCAACAACGTGTTCCTCGTGTCTGCTGAAAAACATTTTCACCTACTCGAATTTTTAGTGTCTGGCCTAGCTCAGCACATGCATGTGCTGCTGGCTAGTGGCTCCTGTGGATACACTACTGAGTTCTTTTTCAATTATACAACCTGAGTTGTTGTTAAGACCCTATCCTGCCATTCCAGCAAGGAACAGGGAAGCATAAGTGGTATGATCGAGTTGGCTGAGGAAATAAGACTTTGCACACTTGTAGTGTGCTGATCTTGAGTTGGACGTACGTGTTGTAAAGAGATTCAAAGCCAAGTGAAGTAGCTTTGCGTATGTTTACAAGAGCCTGTTGGGGGAAATCTGGAATGTACTTGCTTGAGAATAGGATGGGTGAGCAGATTTAGCAGTTTGATGATAGGAGCTGTTGTGGGGTGTTAAGGTGAAAACAACTGCTTAGAAAAACTGTCTTTACAGCCAGAATCTTGATTATCAGTGGACAGAATGCTCCTGTGTTGGTGCTATAAATGGATTAAATGTGAACACATGTGCGATGCTGTTCTACTTTCTTTTTGGTTTTAGTTGACCATGCTCTTGCTCGTTTAATAACTGCATATGCTGAACATGGCCACAAAGCAGCCAAAATAAACCCATTGTTTGCTGGCCAAGCTGTTATGAACATTGTACCTGAAATCCAAGAGTTGGCGGAAGTTCTTCAAGGGCCTCTCATTACTACAGGTAAGTTTGCAGCCTTATCACAGCAAATTCTCTTCACGGGTGATTTACTGAGAGGCTGTGGCCTCTGCAGATGAGCTAAATATTGAGTGCTGGTTAAATCAGTAATGAACTGTTGGATGGGAAATTGTTAACTTCAGCCTACTTACATGTTTGTTGCAGAAATAATCATGTGATGAGGAGCTACCTTGTAGCATCTTTGGAAATCATGAAAATTTTTACTTGTTACAGCTACTGAGATTGTACATTCATTTCCTGTGTTGCTGTAACATTCTGTGATTTACCATAATACTTAACATGGTAGTGAAGCTGTTGGAGCATTGGGGCAGAAGTCAAGACTTGTCTTTTCTTGGATCAATTAGACTCTTGCTGTGACCTTGAACAAAGGAGGCTCTTCATGCTTTATGTTCTTTGTCTGCAAAACAAGTGCTTAATTATTTGTGATGCAGCTGGGATCAGAGCTCATCTCTCTGAGCCGCAAGATACCAAGTGCTGTACTGAGTCACAAAACTAGTGACTTTGTGTCATTCACAGTAAACCCTTTCCAAAGGGCATTTTGAGCACCGTACAAATAAGGAAGAGACCCTTGTATTAATTACATTGAAGTGCACTTATAAAATAATTTATTGACTTTTGTTTTTAAATGGAGGAAAGGAACACAAGACGTTAATTTGTATGCTCAAAATGTCAATGTAATTGCAAGGCAACAGTTTAGGTCTTAGTGCTTCTCCCTCCTTCCCCAAAGTGACTAACAACATTTATTTCCCACCAGGGCTTCTGAACATGGGAAAAGAAGAGGCTTCCTTAGAGGATGTGTTGGCTTACCTTAACCATATATACTGCGGGCATATTTCCATAGAAACAAGCCAGCTTTCAACTTTGGAGGAGAGAGAATGGTTTGCTAAAAGGTTTGAAGAGCTAAAACAAGAAGCATTCACACCTGAAGAGAAAAAGCACTTGTGCAAACTGATGTTGGAGTCTCAGGTATCTTGTTCATTATTAGTGGATTTTAATAGAATTCTGGAGTCTGTTGTGAACCCTTTACTGCTCCAGACATTACTCATGCAGATAAAGAACAATCGCTCTCCTGAAAGGCTTTTACAGGGTGTAAGAGGAAGAAGTACAAGGTTTTGCCTGAAAAAGTGCAATATACAAATGCAGGAATCTCATTAGAGGTTGTTGCTGAGTTTAGCAGCCATCATCGAAACAAATAGCAATACCTTTTGGTTTGTGTTGATTATTTTGGAAATTATTTCTAGGAAAATATTTCCGGGCAGTTCCAAACTCAAAAGGCTTTTAGAATTAATTAGAACATACACGGTGTGTAATGTATATTCTTGTAACCTATATTCTTTATCATTCAGAGACACAAACAATGACCCTACAAACCCATGAGTAATCAGTCTTTAAAAGTGAGGTTCTCTTAGGCTAATGATCTGACAGCTTATGTTAAATGTTAGTGATGTGAATGCAAGGTTGGGCAGAGCTCTGTGAAATTGTGTGTTCTGGTGTAGCTGTTCTGCGTTTTCCTTCATCCTCGTGATGATCTGTTTACTAGCTTTTTAAGTATGAGGTCTCTCAAGGTTTTGGGAGAGCAAAGAGTCCAACCAGAGAGTTGGACTGAGGTGTTAGCCATATAGCACTGGTACATTTGTTGCTTTTCAGCAAAGGAACCTTTGTTTCATGCATCCTGTACAGAAATGGAAGATTTATGTACTTGCAAAATGTATAGCAAAAATTTATTGCAGTAATTCTGTACTGTGAAAAATCTGCTTTTTTTTTCTCCCCTCTTTTTTCTCCACGTTATCGAGAAGGATGGAAAGGTAGAAGAGCAGGTTCCACAAAAATGTCTGTTTCCAGTTTTCAAGTGAAAGGAGTGTTAAATGTGATATTTACCAATGACAAAACAGAAGTGTATGGCACATTTTGTGTTTTTCTTGCCTGTTTGGCAGTTAGAGGAATTTGACAGTGACACAGGAGGTTGAAACTGAGACCCTGATGTACCCTATCTTGATTTCAGTATGACCAGAAATATGCTTGTATGAGTGTAGAATTTAACCCTGACAGGAAAAACTGCTTCTAGGTGTGGCTAGTTTTGTATACATTATTCCTTAGAACTAAATGTTGCTTAACTAGAAGGAGTTCAGCAGTTGGCTCGGATCTTTGGCTGTGGCTCAGTCTTCCCTTCTCAGTTACAGACTTGATTTATTTTCAGTCTTCATTTGCAAAACACTACAGACACTTCCAGTGCTTCCAAAACTTTGTCATTTAGGAGAGCTGTCTAGGAGTAGATGAATGGAATGAAGTGAGAAGAAAATGAAGTAAATACAGATGTGTGTATTTTCCTTTTCTCAAGCATTCTTCTACCTATGCACTAAGGACTGTGTCCAATAGTAATCAAAATTAAACAGTGTGCTTCTCTAGCACTTTGCATCTCAGAATAGTTAAGGTTTATACTGTAAAAAAGCACCATTCCTTAATTTCCACCTAAAATAGCTAAATGATCAAGGAATTTGTAAATTGCTGTGGTATTGTTTCTTTGTGCACCTCCTTCCATGTTGGATGGAGAGAGTTTGGTCCTCAATTCAACATTTTTCTGCTTAAGAGGAGATAACAGCTGATTTATTGTAGTCATCATAGCTTCTGGTCTTAGTTTGTGTGGGTGGAGAATGAGCTGAGAAATTTAAGGAGTATGCTTAGGTTCCTATGTCTTAAAGGTACAAACATAAATTATATTTCAATTTTACAAACAGAAGACTGCTGCTTAAAATAGCTCAATACTGAAGTTCTCCTGGTTTTAATAGGAGTTTGACCACTTCTTAGCCACAAAGTTTGCCACAGTGAAGCGGTATGGTGGTGAAGGAGCAGAGAGTATGATGGGTTTCTTCCATGAGTTGTTCAAGATGTGCGCGTACAGCGGTGTGACAGATATCATTCTTGGAATGCCTCATCGTGGAAGACTTAATCTTCTCACAGGTTTACTTCAGCTTCCACCTGAGGTGAGTGATTTATATTCTGATTGGCAGTTGCTCTATGCCTGGTTTATTTGCACTAAAGTAAAATCGCAGAAGTTTGTCATGCTGCAAATGCTGGAGCAATAAAAAAAGTTACCTGTGTGAGTGTTTTCCCCTCCTGTCAGCACTTCAGCCAAATACCCACAGGAGACTGTTAAAAGAACTCTTGATGAAGGGGTTTATGTGCTGTTATCAGAAGCATCCTTGCAATTTCAGGACTAAGAGAGCATACAGTTATGTAAATATTTTCCTTTCGTTGTGTCAATGAATCGGAAAGGAAGTTTAACCATATTTATTTCCATGCAGCTCATGTTCCGTAAGATGCGTGGTTTGAGTGAGTTTCCAGAGAATTCAGCAGCCATTGGAGATGTTCTCTCCCACCTGACATCTTCTGTAGATCTCGACTTCGGTTCCCACAGGCCTGTACATGTCACCTTGCTACCTAACCCCTCACACTTAGAAGCGATCAATCCAGTGGCCGTGGGCAAGACACGAGGAAGGCAACAGACTCTGCTCGATGGAGATTATTCCCCAGAGAGCTCGGCACAGCCTGGAGACAAAGTTATTTGCCTGCAGGTATTTTGTTCACAATTTGTAACTAGTCTTTGTAAGGCTTCCTGGACTAGCATGTGAACAGAAGTAGCGTGTATAGAAATATCAAATGAAACCTGAATTAATGTAGAATATCCAGAACTGGGATCCTCTTTATGGAGAAAGAGGGCAAGGAAGATTTCCAGGTGACATATTGGCATTTAAACAATTCCACTTCTAAGATTTCTGAAGGACTGATTCTGATACCTTCCTTTTATTTTAATAGTACTCTGCATTGAGTGCCATGTATGCCTTTCCTCACAGACAACTTTTGCATTTAGGTCACCACTGTTAGTCTTCTTTAAATTTAAATGGGTTTGGAGAAGAGCTGTCAACAAGGTTGCAAAATTATACAGGAGGATGTAGAATTTTGTCATTTTATCATGGTACTGTTGAAGAGTCTTCTGGAATTGATTTTTACTCCTTGAACTGTCTTTTATAGCTGTGGAGGCAGTTCTAAATAGTTCCTTCATAAATTTTCTTTTCTTGTATTATATTCAACTTAGAAATATGAGTGAGTTGAGCTGGCAGTAAAAACAAGTTGAGGCAGAACTGTTCTCCTGTGAAGTATAATAAACGTGGAGGAAGTTACAGGTGGAAGTGCAAATGTATTTCAGTTAAATCTTTTGCTTCCTTCTGGAAGGATGTGGATACTGAGAAAAAGCAGAAAGGAGAATATGAAATACTGAGAGAACTGGAGGCACCTTGGGGTTCTTACTGGTCGTATTTTCTTTTACAAAAAAAAAAAAAAGTCTTTGGGGCATGTGAGTACTGGGAGAAAAGTTTGTTGCCTGATGCATCTTCTCCTCATCTTCCAGTGCAGTTATGTCAGTTAGTTTGATAAGATATTATTGTTTATTAGATTCTGTCGATCTTGTAATGTTAGATCTTCACCATGTAGTAATGAGACTACCACTCTTTAAACAAAGATTCTTCAGAATAAATGGACCTTCCCTATGCAAGAAAAATGTTTTATTTTTGGAAGGGGTAAGTGGTAAGGAGGGTTGATTAGTAGAGAAGAACAACATTGAGCTAGCCGCCTCTTTGTTATCAGTACTTGTGATTGTGTTTTTAAGAGGTCCAAGAATTACATTTTAAAAAAAAAAAAAGCAGCAAATTTTTCCAGTTGTGATAGTTAACTGCTCTCATTCAGCTAGTTTGGAAGCAGGCAGCTCCTCTTTCAGAATCTTGGTTTGGAGATTTCTCTTTGGGCTTTCTGTTTTCATTGCTGCTTTCTCTCCAGAAATATGCGTGGAAACTCTGAATTGAGGTTTACTCTGGCATTTGTTCTTTTATTCCACCAGCCTAAGTGCCAGAGCTTGAGGGTAGAAAGAGTAAAGATGAGCTAAGGTGCCAGTGTCAGTGGTGAGCGTTGTTGTCCAAGGTGTGAAGATCTTATTTTCTAGAACTTTATGGGGCCTGGAGTATATGAAAACTACGCAGCTTTGCATGGTTAACTACCATGGACACTTCTGCAATGTTTAATTGCCTACCTCCGCTGAAAAGCGGCTTATTTTTCACCTTCTCACATATCTTAACTCCACTTTGTGGAGTTCAGGCAGTTACTGGTGTTTATGATTTGAACTGAAATCTGAGAATAAGGTCTCTCTGAAATAAATTTCACATTTGATGTTCCACTGTCAGGGTCACTGTTTGAATTAAACTTGATAGTGACCTTGCTTTTATCTTCTTGGGTAATGCTGCCCAGAAAAAATATGTGCTAGCAAAAACTGTTTCCAGCTTTCAGCTAGAAGGAGTTGTGCCTGCACCACAGGAATTGAATCCTCTGGGGTTTGAGTTGCATATGATGAGTTTTGTGTAGCTGGATAGTCACAATGTCTGTAGGCTTTAATGCTTTGGGATGTACTGAAGGCCATAAAGTTCTTTAAGATACTCTAGGGTCTTCACTCAAATGGTATCACTGAGATACATAGCCTTCTTAGGCAGCAGAAGAAACCAGAAGGGAAAAGTGAAAACACAACACTTCAGGAACAAGTGTAGCGTGGTAAGAGAGTGGAGATGCTGTGTTGTTTCTGTTGCAGTAGTTAACTTTGTTTTTCTGTGGTGCCTTTTAAAAAAAGTCTCTGTATTAGAGCTGCATAAAACCCAGTGCTGCCATTTCACTGGGTGATTGCCCCTCTATTCTCTTCCAGGTGTCCTTGCACCTCCAAAAGTCTCTTAAGGCTTGAAAACACTATCCCATAACTAGAAAATAGAACTGTCATCTGCTTTCAGTAAGAAATCACATCAGTCTGCATAGTGGCTTTGATCTGCAAAGCATCAAGTCTGCATTTTGAGGAAGCTGTGATCATATTGATCAATGGAGAACTACCTCTAGTTTCAAACCACTGAAATGCCAGATGATGCTCATTCTAGTATCTCTCGCCTTTTGGAAGCCTGGGTTGGGAATTACAGTAGTCTCCCCTCCCCTTCGAAACTTTTGTTTTTTGCTTGCAACATTTATTTACAATTTTGAAATGTAATCAAGAACTTCCTACTGAAAGCTTTTAATTGCTTTGGAATGCTTCCATTAGTTCCTTTTCTACTTTTTTTTTTTCTCCTGTTGTGTCTGTTCTTGTCTCTACTTGGTAAGGTGGGAGTAGGTATAAGTTCCAGTTCACTGTCATTTAACTCTCAGCAAAGCATGTAGCGAATGCCATGGTGACTGGCTTCCTTTTGTTCAAGGACTTGCTACTGACTGCTGCAGTTTTCTATAGTCCTGATGCTTGTGGTCACTTGCACACTGGTGAGTCAATTTAAAGAGATTACAGGTCAGTTTCAGGTAGTATTACATCAGGCAGTCATGTACGGATGTTGGCTGCTATGACCTTGTGTTAGTGATAACACTGTATAAATCACGAAGGCAGTCTGAAAGGGGTTAAGAAGTGGATTCTACTGAAAATGTGTCTGTTCTACCTACTCAGTTTAAAATGTCTTGCTTAATGAGTTATAGTTTTGATTTTGCTCTTCCTCCATTGCTTTCTAACGAGACTTTTCAATCTTCTTCCCTAATATAGGTTCATGGAGATGCTGCTTTCTCTGGGCAGGGGATTGTTCCTGAAACACTGACCCTCTCTAATCTACCACATTTCAGAGTTGGTGGAAGCATCCATTTGATTGTTAATAACCAGCTGGGCTACACCACTCCTCCAGAGCGAGGAAGATCATCTCTGTATTGTAGTGATATTGGTATGTACAGTTGAATCAGAAGGAAGATTGCCTGTTCTGTTGGACAGTTTTTTTTACTCCAGTGTGAATATACGCTCTGCTATGGGCTTTTTATAGCAAGTGCCTATCAGCTCCAGGGAGTTAGATTAATATATCTCCATTTTCATGATAAAGTAGAAATTAAAATTATCTCCTACTAGCAAAAATTCAAGATGCTAAAAATATGTCCCCCTCATCTGCTTTTTGGCAAAGACTAAATATTAAGGGAAATCTTGTCACATTTTTAGAGGGTGTTATAAAATATTTGCAAAATTACTGTGAAGTCTTTATATATAACTCATTTTTGCCATGTCATTGACAGCTTTTAAAAATGTATTGTGACGGAGTGTATAATAGATGTATTTTAAATGTATCTTGTTAAATTTAATCAAAATCATTCTAGTGTGTTTCATGACCAAGATTTATAAGTCAGTTATTCCTGCGTTTTTCTGTGATGTTTGTTGTCAGGTGAGCTTGTTGAGCCTTCAATTGAAAGACGAGGCTCACTGCATTTCTAAGCTTAAAGTAGAAGTCTTTTGTTTTGAATTGGTCTTTCTTAGTGATAAACAGATGTATTATGATCAGCAGGATCAGAGACGTAGTAGTTAGTTCCTTTGTGTATGTCTCTTGTAATTAAAAATACACTGGTATAAAAATACATCAAGTGTTTGTCTTACGGTTTCATCAAACTGTGAACAGGTAAATTCACTAAATCTGATAAGATAGATAGTATATGTTATGACTACGTTTTCCCTGGGCTGCTTTTGTGTTGTGAGGTTGGGTATTTTATGTTGTTTCTTTTTCTTCCTCCTTCCTTAGTTTTCTTTTCTTCTTACCTGGTCAGTGAGGAGGGGAGTGTTACCCATTTAAGGTTCGGGATTTTGCTAGGGAGGGAAACTTGATGTGGGTCAGGAATGGCTGAAGGTTCTTAATTTCCCAGAATTTGGGCAGATGAAGTATAAGAGGAGCACTTTGTTGCTGTGAAGATTTGCAGCCAAATTGTCACACAGGAAGGGTGTCAAGATGTTTGACTTTTGCAGCATTTTCTGTAACGAGAGACTTCCCTGCCTGGAGGACGAGTGAATAGAACAACTGCTCACAAGGGAAAAGATTGTTTCTGGCCTGGATGAATTCATAGTAGTGATAGCTTAGGATAAGAAGGAAACAAAAATCATGTTTTCTTTGAAAGAGAAGCAATCAAATAGTTCTCTCCCATTCCCCATAGACTTCCATGGAGATTAATAAGATGCAGGAACTGTGTATAAATACAAAGTCCTTTGGGAATTTAGTGCTGGTAAAGAACTTGTGCTCAAAGTGTCACAAATACAACAGGTTGGGCTAATTGCACTTTCTCTCGGGGAAGACGACTACTCCTTACCCCAGCTCTCATCACAAAGAGCATCTTCTGTAGATTTGTTTTTGTTAAATACACTTCACATGAATTGTCTGTGGCTTTCAGCAGAATAAGTGTGTGTCTGCTTTCTTTGGAAGGCGTTGGGTGTGATTGCTGTTGCTGTTTTGAATTCCTGGGCAGGTAAAATCGTTGGATGTGCAGTTATCCATGTGAATGGGGATGATCCTGAAGAAGTTGTGCGTGCCACACGACTGGCTGTCGAGTACCAACGCCAGTTTCGCAGGGACGTGATAGTAGACTTGCTGTGCTACAGGCAGTGGGGCCACAATGAACTTGATGAGCCATTCTTCACCAACCCCAGCATGTACAAAATCATCAGGTAAGGGTAACACCACCTGATGGGGGAACCCAGAATGTCTACACCAACTCGGTATTGCCTGCTAGCATAGTAGAATTATCTGTATAATGATCCTCTGCTATACCGACAAGTCTTTATTAGTGTAGCTACACTGTCAGCAGCCCTTGACTAAGGTGTGAGTCTGACAGTGTTAATGAAGGTAACCACTAGAATTGGTTCTTGAACATGCGGCTTGATGCTTCTTGGAGAACAATCTTGCGCGTAGCCCTTGGATTTCAAATTCATGATTGCTAGTAATCAGAAGGCAAAGTTGTCTTCTGTGTGTCAGAGGGCAGCATAGATAATGTGGGAGAATAAGCAGGAAGCCAGTAGGGTGGTTGTCTCTTCTTTGCCCGGTCCTTCTGGTTCCAAATGGGGGCTCATCTTTATAAGCATTTAAATGTATTCAGATTCCATCTTTATCCCCAAAGAAAAATACACATAAAAATGTACTAGCCAATGAATTCTTGTATTTTAGGTGGAACATTTATGGAATGGATGGCTTGATTCTCAGCTAATACTGAAATCTGTAAATTTGTTCTCAGCTAATACTGTAAATTTGTTTGAATATGCATGATAGCACAGACTCAGCCTAACTGGGAGGGGTTTTTTTACTTGCTTTTACCTGTAACTGCCAATTATAGGTACTTTTTAAAAAAACGAAGGACTGTAAAGCACATATCCAAAAGAATTGTTATATTTCTGGAAATGCCAGAAAAGCAAACTTGATGCAAATGAGCGTAACGCACCAGGACGTCGTTTATTTTAGTTTTCCATGGTACCTGATGGTACTAAGGTGGTATTTCCTTGTTCTGCAGTGACACTTTTCAGGCTTAATATCTATGGGGTTTGATTCCCTCCCTGACAGATCCCGTAAGAGTATCCCAGATACGTATGCAGAGCACCTAATAGCTGCTGGACTCATGACTGAGGTTGAAGTATCTGAGATAAAGACAACATACTATTCTAAACTGAATGATCGTCTTGCCAACATGACTTTGTATAGTCCACCTCCTACCAACCTGCAGGCTCACTGGAAAGGCTTTGTTGAGCCTTCAGCTAAAATCACCACTTGGGACACGGGTATGCCTATACCACTTCTGCAGTTTATTGGAGTCAAGTCTGTAGAGGTGCCTGAAGAACTCCAGATGCACAGCCATCTTCTGAAGACCTATGCACAGGTCAGTAGAGCATAGTGATGCTTCTAGTCTCATGGATCAAAGATGTGACCTGTTACAGGGAAAACTAAAGACAGCAAGGCTGCCAGTTAGAGAACAGCATAGTATTATCTAGGAAAAAACAAGCTCGTGCTCTTTTTTGAGCCTGAGATCGTAATTTTTCCTCCAGTTTTGAAGAAAGGCATGTCATCTTCCCCAAATCTGACCATATACTTAATTTTGTTACTTCAACAATATTTCCTTGCAATGAAGAAAAAAGCTTATAGAAAATAGTTGTTTATTCTTAGAAATAATACAAACTATTATGATAAATTACTATCATTTATATACTTTATGATTTTAATGAATACTTTGAGAGAATGAATCGGGAGCTTGTAATAGTGTGTGCACTTTCCAAAGCTGGCATTGAATGTTAATGTTTTATATGTATAAACATAAGCATATGCATGTGGCCAAGTTTATCAGTCAGTTTTTGATAGCTTGTAAGTTTGTGTGCAATAATTGGATTGGTTTGGGTTTGTGAATGTTTCCCTTTGATGAATTATGACCACATGTGAGTGTCTGGTTGGCAGCCATAGAGAGGCCATGAGCTGAATATTTCAGAAGACTGGTGTTCTTGTCTTCCCAGCCCAAGGCAAGAACACCACACCTGGGTAAGATCATTTGTCTGCAGTTCTGCAGGCCAGAACAGGGGAGAGTTCTGGTGACTGAAATACTTAAGCCTGGTATCTTCCGTCACTGCTAACCAGACAAACCAGAAGTTTGTCAAGAGTATGCTCTGTGCTGTGCTAAGATTTTTAATATTTTCAGACTTAAGATCTAATTTGTCAGATCACAGTTCGTTGACTGGTAGGTAAACATGTGGGTAATCCGTGGTTCTGTGGTTCTCAGGGAAACCTTCTTCAGGATGTGCTGAAGTAAGACTGTGTGTATTCCAAACCAACCTAAGCTGGTGGCAGGAATATAGCATTTCTCTCTATAATGGTGGAGGTTTTTTCCTCCAGCTTCTCATACTGCTGAAAAAGATGGAAAAAGACAAAATGATAACTTTTCCTTGTTTATTTTAGTCAAGAGTTCAAAAAATGGAGGAAGGAAAAAAGCTGGACTGGGCAACAGCTGAAACTTTAGCATTTGGTTCTCTGCTGAGCCAAGGTAAGAGGCAACTAGAGAGCAGACAAAATATTTTGGCTTTGATGTCAAGGAAGTATAACCTTAGAATTCTTTGGTGTTTCTAAGTCTGAAGATTGATACGATGTATAAATTTGACAATTTGCATTTGTATGGTACTACAAGAAGGTAGATATGAATCTTGTGTGTCGCTGATATTTATAGATCAAGTACTAAATGTCTTCAAAGAATTGTTGCTCCCTCCCACTCCCAAAAAACATTTGTGCGTGGAGGTAAGGACATGAACAGTGCAGCTGACATCAGCGGGGCCTCCCAAATCCTTGTAGAGTGTGTTTCATGATACTATTTCTTTCTCCTCCTCTCTAGCCTGAACTTATATCTCCATTTACATATGATACAGAATGCACTTTTTTTTGCAGTTTGCTTCAGTAAATTGAAGCATAAAGTAATTCTTGGCAGCAGAGAGGAGAAAAGAGAAATGTCTGAGCATCTCTGTGCTTGTGAGTTGGAACTGCTGGTGGTTAAGAATTCCATCTCAGATTTGATGTTGCTGGTAAGGGAAAATCCAAGAAGAGGCATAACAAGAGAAGTAGTATTTTAAAGTAGCGTGGTGTTGTCCTGCATGTTTTCTTTTTACATGACTTGCTAATCCAGTGTTTTGTTTATTGCTTGGCAAGGGTTTAATATCCGACTAAGTGGACAAGATGTTGGCAGAGGAACCTTTAGCCAACGACATGCAATGTTGGTTTGCCAAGAGACAGATGATACCTACATTCCTCTGAATCATATGTCCCCAGACCAGAAAGGTTTCTTAGAGGTAGGTCCTGCGGTCCACAAGACAACCTTCATGAAGTTGTGCTGAAACAGAATGCATATTTTAAAGCTGCTGAGGCATATGTATGTAGCCTGTATATTCTGGCAAATGTCAGATACAGAGACATAAAAATTAACAAATTTAACAAGGGGTTTTGCTTTTCCCTGAGAGATAAGATTCTTTTCCCCCCGCTGTTTTCATTCAAAAGCAAAAAAACCAGGTGACCATCGACTGCCTTTAGGAGTGCATGTCCTCAGTGTGCCTAGCGCTGATGTGCCTGGTTCCAAAGGTTTTTAACCCTGGGTCATCTTATTCCTCACCCACCCCTCCCAACAATTTCCTTTTGTTAGGTGAGTAACAGTCCCTTGTCTGAAGAAGCTGTGCTTGGTTTTGAATATGGAATGAGTATTGAGAGCCCTAAGTTACTGCCAATATGGGAAGCTCAATTTGGAGACTTCTTTAATGGAGCCCAGATAATATTTGACACTTTCATCTCTGGAGGTGAGTGTACAAGGAACTAATATATTTAGAAATCAATCATTTATACTAAACACTAGAAAATCCTTCATCTTTAAAGTAAAAGGGCAATGTGCTGAGAAAACAATTCTATTTTCTTAAGAAGTCTTGTGAGCTTACCTATGTGGTCCTGACTTCTGTGCAGGTTTTCCCTGAAGACAAGACATCTAAAATGAAAGACACCCCACCCTTGGCAGAAGACAGTAATTCCAAAAGACAGTTCGTTATATCAATAGTGTTTCTTCCTGGCCCCCTCCCCAGTTTATTTTACTGTGTGTATACGTAGTTGATAGCTTTTTAGGCTGTACCTTTTCTTTTTGAGGTGTCTGAAAAAGTCCTGAAGCAATACAAAAGGAAAATAGTGATTTAAAACAGACAAATAACCCCACAACAAGGCTTGACAACTACCCTCAAAGTTTCACTCTAGCATACTTTCTGAGTGCTCAGATAAAAGACCTCTCTGAGCTGGAACACGCTTGAAAAAATGCTGGGATGGATTTCTGGAGTGAAATTCACTATATGTAAACATCCAGTGTTTTGGCATCTAGCCTCCCTTAGGTCTCAGCACTCCCTCTGTAATCATAGATGAAATTCAGAGGCCCTCTTAACCCACCTGTCTTCAACATGCATTTGAGGCTGGGATGAACACCTTCTGGATTTGACTGTAATCCCTTTAAATAGCGCAGGAGGTTTGACAGAGCCCAGGGGAAGCAGCCTGTGGCTAGCAGTGCTGTGCTAGCTAGGCCTAGCTCACAGTATGCTGCCTGGGTCACACCTGCAGAGAACTAAATGACAAGGTATGCAGGAGATACACAGTGAATTATGGTTAGGGGCTTTCTTACTGGAGAGTTAGAGGACACCTCAAAGTCAGGAAGGCAATTCCATTAAAAGGATTCTTGCTGTGGTGATGTTTTAGACTACATTTTAAAATCTTCACCTTATCACGTGTTCCACATGGACACTTAAGTCTTCTGGAAGCCCAAAGTTACATTGATAATTTCAGAAACTTCAGATCATCTTATGTGTGCAGTTTCACTGTTGTGAATCTCATGGCAAAATGTCAGCAGCATGTTTCAGGCTTGTATACAATGATGTGGAAATTAGCTATTTTATTTTCCCGAGTGTTTGTACGAAGTAGTAAGTGTTTTGTGGCTTTATGTTCTGTGGAAATATTTCTTTCCTTCCTCCTCATTGTGTGTTTTTAGGTGAGGCTAAATGGCTTCTGCAGAGTGGGATAGTAATTCTTCTTCCCCACGGCTATGATGGTGCAGGCCCTGAGCACTCGTCCTGCCGAATGGAACGGTTCTTACAGGTACCCAGCCACACCTTTCAGACTCACAGATCTCCCATCGCAACACTGGTGGTCAGTGCTCTGGGAGTCTTGCTGCAAAGTGCCCCATTGCTGGTGTTCCTGCTAGTGACAGCAGAAGCTGGAGGCATACCAAGATCATACCACCATGATGAGATAACAACAGGCTGGGCTGAAAGTGGAGAAAGAAACCATACTGTAATTAGAAGGTGTAGGTCTGGAAGTGGTGAGGAAGCAGTTCTGGTTTAAATGCTGCCACAACAGCTTTGATGCAAGACTCTGATTGAACCTTGTAATAAGTGCTTGCTGTTACTGTTGCATCTCTGTTACCTGCCCAAGTAGGTGTGTGATAACCTGGAATTTCCTAACATGAGATTTGCGTAGTGCTTGCAGGGGCCCTGTGCCTACTGCACACGGCCCTAGTGGGACATGCTTCAGTACTGCCTGCTGTCTTTTTTTTGGATTGCTGCTCCTCAGCCGTGGCACTGCGCCACAGAACAAGTCCAGTAGCAAGAGGAACTGCTGAATTGCAAATAGCAGACCTCTAATGAGCGCTTTGTATAGAAAATATTTTGGGGGTTTGCATCAGAAACAGGCAGCCACCCTCTTGAGCAAACCACTCGCAGATCTGTCCACTAGCCACAGATCGTACAAACAAAATACTGGACACTATTAAATACCAGTTAGTAACTATGTGGCACATTTAAAAAAAAAAAACAAACACCCAAAACAACCCAAACAATGACTGTTATGCCCCTGTGACTCCAGTAAGTAAATGAAAGCCTTTTCATCTGAGTAATGAGGCTTAAGGAGGTGTTTACAGTGTATTTGGAGGCATGCTGCCACTCTGGTGAAGTCATGACCTCTCTGCTGTTATAAAAACTGTCATGCCCTGGTTTCACTTTGCTAGAAGGGGGCAGTTCAGATACAATCCTACCAGTTCAATGCTAAAGCCATTTCTTCTCTGACATTGTTCTTCCCTTGCAGTCAATGTCTGAATTGGGTTATTTGCTTTTCTGTTCTTACACTAGTCAGTGTCCCATGTGTGTCTAGATTCTCTCTTGCATAGTTGGTTTACTGCTGGCTTCTTGACAAGGTATTACTGTGTTCCCCTTATACAGATGTGTGACAGCTCAGAAGAGGGAGTTGATGGGGACCAGGTCAACATGTCAGTTGTGCATCCCACTACCCCAGCACAGTATTTCCATTTACTCCGGCGGCAAATGGTCCGAAACTTCAGGAAACCTCTCATTGTTGCTTCTCCCAAAGTGTTACTCAGGCTCCCTGTAAGCTGAAAACTTTATCTTCCTGTTTCTTTTCTTACCCCTCCTCTTCTTCCTTCTCTTCTGTGTTCTCTTCCCCTTTCTCTTTGTTCTTCCTCTGTTCTCCGTCTCTGTTTTGGGGTCAAATTGATGAAGTTTTCTCTGTTTGGAGCTGGATAGGTTGAGAATTAAAGCTGGGTGGAGGCGAGCTAGAAGTAGGGTTGATTCTAGGTCTGGTGGTGTTATTGGGAATCTTATCCCACTTTTTGTCGGTGGGAGTGGGAATGGGAATAGGAGGGAGAGGAAAGCCTGTATCTTTTGTGCTTATCAAAACCCTGCCTGGATATCTTCTCCCAAACTCTGGCCTCAGGGAAAATGCAGCAAGATTTGGTAACTTCCAACTCTCCCCTGTGTAGGCTGCTGTATCAAGTTTTGAAGAAATGGGCCCAAGGACAACATTCAAGCCTGTCATTGGTGACCACTCAGTAGATCCTAAAAGGTAGCTCTACTTTCTTAGAGGAAAGGCTCAGGAAGGATGTCCTGTCCCTTTCTCCTACCTAACAGCTTGAGCTTGAGGTGGTGTGAAAGAGGTGACTTTGGGGGGGAAAATGTGTTTTATGGTGGGTGACTTAGTTTACTTGTTTCTCTCCTTTTCTTCTGCTTACTTTTTGGGAGTTACCGTATCTGCATAATAGTAAAGTGTTCAGGCTTTCAGCCTTTGCCCTACAGGGAGGCTGTGATTACAGTTAGTCAGACACGTGCTGTTCTGTGCCGGGCCCATTAGCTAGCAGTCACTGGGAGCAGCCATTATGTGAGTCATAGAATCATAGATTTGTTTAGGTTGGAAAAGACCTTTAAGATCATCAGAGCCAACCATTAACCCATCACTGCCAAGCCCACCATTAAACCATGTCCCTTAGCACTGCATCTACACGTCTTTTAAACACCTCTAGGGATGGAGACGCCACCCCCACCAGGCAGCCTGTTCTAATGCTTGACAGCCCTTTTGGTGAAGGAATTTCCCCATATGCCCAATCTAAACCTCCCCTGTGCAACGTGAGGCTGTTTCCTCTTGTCCTGTTGCTTGTTACTTGGGAAAAGAGACCGACCCCCACGTTGCTACAGCCTCCTTTCAGGCAGCTGTAGGGAGCGATCAGGTGCCCCCTGAGCCCCCCCTCTCCTGGCTAAACACCCACAGTTCCCTCAGCCACTCCTCACTCCTTGTAGGACTTTTGCTCCAGCCCCTTCCCCAGCCCTGCTGCCTGTCTTCAGATGTGCTCCAGCCCACTCAGTGTCTGTCTTAGTGAGTGGCCCAGAAGAGATGCAGAATTTTTGTTCTGGTGTTGGAACACTTGAGCTGATGAAGTTATGGCAATAATAAATTGTGTGTGTATATTTTCCTCCCTTTATGTATCATAGTGAATCCTCTTCACAATGTGCAATTCTAGGCTTCATTTTTTGCCTTCCTAAGCTTCTTATCTGGTCCTTGTCCCAGTAGTACCCGAGTCTGACAGCGTTGCTGATGTTTGCATCCTCACCCACACTCAAAGGCTGGAAGTATCTTAGCATCTTGGGTTTTTTTTTTAAGTGGGATGGTGAGGCACAAAGGGTGAGGTTAGGGAGCTGAGAGCTCTCAGATTGCTGGAGGGTGTTCTTTATCTCCAAGGTTAGGGAGCTGAGACCTCTCAGATTGCTGGAGGGTATTCTTTATCTCCGGCAGTCAGTTCCTGGCAGTCAGTTCCTCATTGGTGTGGGAGAGGATTGTTGTCTGGAAGTGCTTCTCTCTCTCTCTTGTTTATTCTCTACGGAGAGCACATAGATGACTAGCTTTGACTAGTTGTTTAATTTTTAGATATTTAAAGTTAAGCAAGATGAATCCCACTGTAAGGTAGCTTTCCCAGGATTACTGAAGAAACCAGACCTCTGGGCTGTGGTATAGTGCCCAAAGGTTAGTTTGCCACCTGTTGGAGGTGAGTGGGAGAGAAAACAAAGAAGAGAAAAGATGTTCTAGGCTAGCAGTTTAGCTTCATAAACTTGTCTTCAAAGTTTGGCTGTTAGCTGAATGTGTGAAACTGTCCTGCATAGAGTTTCTGTAACACACTAAACTCTGAAAAAATTCTTACTTTTCTTCAGTGTTACCCAGGTGGTGCTCTGTTCTGGTAAGCATTACTATGCTTTGGTGAAGCAAAGAGAGACACTAGGAGAGAAACAGCACAACACAGCTATTCTGAGACTTGAAGAACTGTGTCCTTTCCCCCTGGAAGCTCTACAGCAAGAGCTGAGCAAATACAGCCATGCAAAAGGTCAGCCAGATTTTTACCTTTGTGTTTCTACACTTTTTGAAGTACTGAACTAAATCTGTTGCCTGTCTTTTAGGATGAAGAGTTCTAGTGGCTTTTTGCTCTTTGTTCTTCCTCCAGCACATCTAGTGTTTCTGGGGTGGAATAATAGAAATTTTTACCACTTGTGCTAAAAGAACTTGTCTCTCTGCTATTGATAGTTTCCATAAAGCACTACTAAAAATTACAGTGAACCTTTAAGTAGCTTTTGAAAATGGCAGTAGACAAGCAGAATATACTCACAGTATACCCTAATAGTGGATATACTTTTGGTTTGACTTCAGCAAGCTGTGACCTGCAAGGGAATTCAATCTGGCAAGCCTTCATTTCAAAGATAGTGCCAAGACAAAAAAGGTAGAGGTGCTACAAAGAAAAAACTGTTTTTCTTGGGCTGCTGAGAAGATAAATATATGCATTTTAATGTACCCTTGTCCTTCCTTTAGTCTTCATCTGGAGTCAGGAAGAACCACAGAACATGGGTCCATGGTCCTTTGTGTCACCACGGTTTGAAAAGCAGCTGGGGGTTAAGGTAAGATGGTCCCCATGGTGTTTTAGTCTTTAAAATGAAGTTTGAAGTTCTCCTTGAATGCAGAATTCTTTGGTGCTTACCCAAAAAAACTAATCCTGATGCCTAAACCAAGTAAGTGTTCTAATTTAAGCTACTTATGCTCTTTATAGCACCATTTAGCAGTAATGAGCAGGACTGGAGCTTTCTTCTACCCTGTGTTTAGTTAAAGTAGACAGGATGAGGAAAGATCCCAGGTAGGAAACAACATACTTGAAGTGAGCAGGAGGAGAATCCAAAGCTGCTGTTTGCTCTGGCAGATCGTGCACTATAATGTTCCTGGAGCCACGGTCTCTGGGAGATGGAGGATAACTTCCTGCATTACTTCAGCTGGGACTGACCAGTATGTGACAGTAGATACCCCCATGGCATCAGGGGACCTCAAGATGCAAACCTATGCTGTTGCTTCATTAATCATTTCCTCCTGACTCAAATTTCAGCTCCGTCTTGTGAGCAGACCTCCTTTACCAGCCCCAGCAGTTGGCATTGGAACCCTACACCACCAGCAGCAGGAAGAAATTCTTACCAACACATTTATCTAAATTTTCAACACATGGACTACTCCTGCTGTCAGTCAGGTTTGGTGCTTCCTGCTGTGAAGAACAACAAAAGCCAGACCCCTAAGACTAATTTCTCCAAAATCGAAAAAAAGAATGGAACAAGTTCCGTAATGATGAAGCAGTTTTTTCATGAAGGGGAATACCTAAAGATGAGAGGTGATGCCCTTTACTCTAGATACTTCTTCTCTTGCAGTATTTTCTAAAAAACATCTTTTTAAAGTTAAAACCCCCTAAATAAATGCAGTCCAGGGGGCAGATCTGTGAGTTGACTATAAAATACTTTGTATCACATTGCTTATCTGCACTTGAAAGTTCCCTGAGATGGTGCATATGTGGAAACAGTTTCAGTTTCCATGGAAATGTTAGTGCTCTTTGGTTGAATAAATGCTTCCCCATGCCTGGGAATGAGGCGTTTCTATAGCTGAGTGTCATGGATTTTCTCATTTCTTTTGCTATGGGCCAGGAGTTAAATCTGTTGCAGCTGTTGATGCTCTTCTGAATGCATGAGTTGTTAAAGCAGGATTCCTGGGGGGAACCTTGCAGGATGGCTCCTGAAGGCTTCAGGCACCACTGTTTTTCTTGCCTGGAGAAGCAGTGCTTTCATAGGAGCTTGCAGGGTGGAAGGCATGCTGCAGACATTGTGCTGTATTTTAAAATCATGTTTTTTGGAGACCAAACCGGTTTCTGGAGGTTAGCTGAAGAGTGAAGACCTCCTACGTGGAAAATTCTCCTTAGTGTCCTTCTGGTTTGTTGGTTGTGTGTTTTTTGTTTTTGCTTAACCCCAAGATTGTACTGTTAAATTGGTTTAGTATTCCGTGTTGAGAAGGAATGTGTAATTTCTCACCAGTAAAGCCAAAGGGAAGTGCATTTAAGAAACCAGCTCTTTCCCAGTCCCAGGCTGCTTTGGTGGTTATCAGTTCTCGTGACTGGCCTGTTTTCAAGGGCTTACTTCTGCTTGGTTTCTTCCTTCAGTGGTCCTTGGGTTCCACACAAAGTCTTGCTCATGCTGGAAGAAGGCTGAAGTTGTGACCAAGTAAGAGCAACAGAAAAGAGTCCAAAGCTGTGGCAGGCTAAACAGAGAAGCGCAGTGAGGCGGCCTGCAAAGAGTTTGAGGGACAACTTGCTGAAAGGTGTGAGTGAGGCCTCTTTCGAGTACACCAGAAGCTGGAAGGCTGAGAGGTGGGAGAATTAGGAGGTTGAAGTGACTTACCAAAAAAACTGCTATAGCAAAAAAAAGCCCAAACATCACTACTTTTTTTGGTTGGTGGTTGGTTTTTTTTGTTGGGGGAGATCCTCATGGCCTGTTAGGAGGTTCGTGAGCGAAAACTCTTCTTTGCAGTGTAGGTATTGCAGACTTTGTATTGAAAAGATGTGTCAGTAAAATGGGGTTATAGAAAGCAGCAAATGACAAAACAGGAAGGTAACCAGCCAGGTTTTCTGAAGGAGCTCAAACAGATGCAGGTATTCAAGCCATTTGAAGAAGGTCCCAAGATGCACCTTTGCTCCAGCAATGACACAAACTGAGCAGGAGAGGACAGTCAGCTTTAGCTGTCACAAGCAAGGAGTGACCACGGGTCTTCCCCTTCTCACAGCTTCTGCTTATGGCCCTGAGAGGGCTTCTCCTGAATCCTATCTTACCGCACCAAGAACAATTCTTCCCTCTACAGCATGTGGGAGCTCTGCATCCCTTTAGAGGACTAGTGTGTCAGCTAGAGCTCCACAAGGGATCTGTTAGGCCTTCCAGAAGGCTCTTGCCCTTCTGCTTGTCTTAACTTTTTCAACTGAATGTGTTTGGAAGAAATGTGAAAAAAGCCCTTTGCCCTCCACTCCCACCTGCTGAGACATTTCTATAGCCACATGCTCTGTATCTCAGCAGTCAGCATCCAGTTCCTGGCTGGAAAGCCCTGGCACTTCCTGAGGGAAGGTTTCAGCACAGCTGTCATCTGGGGAAAGGAAAGAAATAGGTCTTTATTGGGAAGCAAAAGATAAATGACGAAAACATGAAGTTAAGCAGGAGAATAATGAAGCCAGATGGCAGAGGGAGGCAAAAGCTGCCCAGGCAGATCCCAGTGTTGATGGCCCTCCTGCTGCCCCATGGAAGCTCTCCCATCCCCACAGGCTTTTCCCCAGCATTTTTTCTTTTCCAGTCTAGTTGTCAGTGTGAAGTTGGCACCTCCCTACTCCTCTCAAAGTTACCTGGGGGAGCATGGAGCGTGCTTGAATAAACAAAACCCACCACAAGCCAAAAAGCTTTTTGAAAAGAATCAAGTGGGGTTTAAGCAAATCCAGCACTCTAGATGGAAAGTCACGGTAGGTGAGGAAGAGCAGATCACAGGCAGGGTGAGATTCATCTAGGGAAATGGCTCCCCAAAGTGTTTCTGAAGCCTACTTCGGTATTTTATCATAATTAATTCACACATTAATTCGTTAACTTTATATGACCCAGAAATAACCTCTGTAATCTCTGTTCTGTAGTCCGTTTACATGACTGACTGCTGTAGCACATCCATCACAGTGACATGAAATCACATTTCTTCCACTTTGCTCTAGCAAACTTTACAACTTCTCAACAGCTTTACCTGCTCAAGACACGTGCTGGTTTAAGCTTCCACTCTGAGATTTCTAAGGATTCCTGCCATGGTCCTTGGACAGTAGGCTCTTGCAGGTTAAGTCGCCTTTGCTGAGAATGGCTGAAGCTCTGCCTGTCCTTCTGTTTTAACCATGAATCTTGTCTAGTACAGCAGCTGCTCTCTCACAGGGATATGGTTACATTTTGTTTGGATATAATACATAATAATATGTATACTTCAGTTTGCTGGACACTTTGCCCAAACAGGCACTTTGTGTTGCACTTGATACTTACTTGTACAGTTTGTCTCCTGATGCTCTGCTCACAAAAAACCTCTACATTGATAACTAGAAAAAGGAGGCTAAAGACTAACAGTGCTTTGGCTGCAGCTGTAGCTCAGGAAGTTGTAGAGCTCAGTCACCAGCCTTGACTCCAAGCTGACGATTACATAAACTCATGGGTTTTTTTTCACTCTGACAATACACCCAAGGGAAGAACAGACTTAGTATTTTTGAGTTTCATGTTGCCTAAACCTGACCTTTAACGCACTGCTCGCACACGGGCTGTGCAGGTTTGATTATCTAACCAAGCAACACGCTTGAGTGTTCAGAGCCTGGTTTATCCTCCTGGTGGGATGGGAGAGACGGCTATTTCTGTACCGCTGCTTGGCTGAATGTCCCCAGCCCAGTGTTGCTGTGTTATGGAGCCCCCAGGGATGCTGCAGTAAGGAAGGGAGAGCTTCAGTACAGCTTTCCTTGCTATTGCTGATGCAGATTGCCTGCAGAACATGCTCTTCTGTGATGGCTAACAGCTACCAGGAGCAAGACAAAGCACTTGCTGATTTAGGGGTTAACACTATTTCTCCCACCAATTTTGGACATGCATGAAACTGTTTTCCATCTGTATGCTATGCTCTGCTCTACATGTAGACTTGGCTGTCCCTGTGTAAGTGCTGGGTTGCTTTTGCAAAAAAAACATTTTGGAAAAGAGAAGCAGAAATTGCAAAAGGCCCAGATGAGAGTGCTGCTTGACAATGGGAGCGAGTTTCCTGTGTGTGCAGGAAACTTCTTCCGGAAAGTGCCAGATGAAATGATATTATACAAGTTGGGTGAGTGGGTAACAGAGCAGGTCCCAATCCTTGGACAGGAGAGCTTTGTGGGTCATTAACAAAACCAAGGTGAAGCTTTACGTGCTGTTAGATAGCAAGAAAATAGAAAGAGAGGAAATGTTAAAACACTTGAGTGTCATGGTGTGTTCAGGAATTTCAGAGATGTGCAACACTAGAAGACAAAAAGTGAAGACATTGAAGGAATGAGATGTTGGGTAGTTCATTGAAGACAGCAGTAACTCTTAGTGACAGGAAGAAAACATATCAGGAAAACAATTTAAAACAATTGTTTAGTAACAGTGATGTTATTTTAGTTTCAAAAAAATAATATTTAGCCTGAATTATGAAGGCACAAAGTTTTGAACACAAGGGTATTGATTTCAAACAAGCAAAGAAAACAATACAGCATTTTGATTTTCGACTTATTTTTTTACTGCCATCACTGGGAACCCATTTGTGAGTCACATAGTAGCATTTTTTCAGCATGCCTGAAGTGGTGCATCTATGTTAGTATGGACTGAAGAAACCTTCTGGATGTTTAATCAGTCACCAAAACGTGGACCAGCAACTATAAATAGGAGCTGTGAGCACATGAGCTTAAAGAACTTTTAAGATAAATACAGCTAAAAATCCAAACAAAGGGTAATTGCAAGAAACTTCCTCAGTCTCAGCTATTAACCCAGCTATTACTTGGAGATTATGATCTACAAGTAAGATGCTAGGTCCATTAATCAGGCCATTTGTCAGACTAATCAGGAACTATAAGTGAAAGTAATTGCTACAGGGTAGCTCATTAATATTTGTAAAATTCTTGATTATATAAATTGGAAGAAAAAGCCTTTATCGGCCCTTTCAGATAAGGGAGGCTAGTGAACAAAATTCTTTACAGATATTGTAGCAAGGTCTTGGTTAAGAGGATTTCTTCTCAGGGACTGCAAAGCAAAACCTTACGTATAGATTCAAGTACTCCTTTCACATGTCTCATGTTCTTTCTTGGTAGCTTAGCGTAAAACTAGGCTAGATGAGTTGCTCAGAAGAAAATATTATTTTAATTTATTGTATCTAAATCCTGCAATGAATTCTGTTAACTCTAGACCGTCGCCTATTGTAACTGAGAGCTCGGAAGAAGGTTATGATACCCGTTTTGGTGCTACCCGTTCCCAAGTCTGTCTCCATTGTCAGGTTCGCTTCACCCACAGAGCTGTGCTTTTACCAAATTACCAGTGAAATTACCACGTAGAGCCATCAACGTGGCTGGATTAGGGTACGCACCGGTACCAAACCGTTAAATCTGTGCTTCTCACATCGATGGTTACCGTATCGATGCCATGAGGAAAACCTCTTTAATCCCCCTGAGGACTCAGGCAGGAGCCCGGCTGCGGTGTAGGGCGAGGAGGAGGCGGCGTGCCCGCACCCCCGCCCGCTCGCTGGCAGCCCGCAGCGAACCGCGGGGCGCCTGCAGCCGGGCCGAGGCGGTGCCGCGGCGGGAACGGCCCCCCGGCGGGGCGCGCTGGGAGCGCGGCCGCCCGCGGGTCCTTCGCCGCGGTGGCTGGCCGCCCGCCGCCTGCTCCGCGCCGCCCGGCCGCGGGGGGGCTGCCCCCGGCCCCGCCGCGTGTCCCGTTGCCCTGGGCCCGCGGGGAGCGGGGCGGCGCCCAGCGAGCCGCCAGCGGGGGCCGTGCCGCCCGTCCTCGCCGCGGCGGTGGCGCCGTCCCCTCAGGGCAGCAATAGCCGTCCGGAGCGATGCCTGCGCGCGAGGGGCGGGGCCCTGCGCACGGCGTCACGTGGGGGCGCCGGCCGGCGGCGGAGGCAGCGGCGCTGACAGCGGCGGAGGCAGGCGGCCGGCCCCGCCGCCGCCATGGGCAGTGAGTGCGGGCGGGGGGCGGCCCGGGGAGAGGGCGGTGGCGTGGGGGGCGCCGCTAGCGCGCGGGGAGGACGTGGCGGGGGGCGGCCCGGCGGGCTGAGGCGGCGGCGTGCCCGAGGTGCCGGCCCCGGGCGGGGCGGCTCCCCCCCCCCCCAAGCAGCTCTGCTTGCGGCGGGCGGCGAGGCGGGGGGGCACCGCGCTGCGAGGGGTGCGGGGGGTTTCCCTGCGGCCTTAGGTCCCTTCTGCGGGGCTGGGTGCGTGCTTTGGTGGGCTGCCTGAGGGGGTGGCACGAACGAAGGGGAGCGGTGTCACAGCCCAGCGCCACGGCAGCCCTGCCGCTTGGACCAGGTACCGCTTTACTTGGCTCGCAGCGCAATAAACATTTTCTTTGACGAGGTACTGACGGTGGTTTTCCATGGCTGTCCGAATGTGCTGGGAATCATGTAGGACAAATTCCCCACCAATCGAACGTTCTTTGATCTTTAATTCCACTCCTCCACCCCCTCCCCCCGCCCCCCCCCCCCCCCCCCCCAAGAGAGCTCAAGCTGTTGGAGCTTTTCTGTGTTTTCTAAGGAGAAACTGTGAAGAAAGCTGTATCAAAAGTTAAAATGAAATTCCCCGAAATTATGATCAGTTATTCTGATCAGTTATTCTGAGTGTTGCAGTGATTTAAATTAACGATTTCTCACCATATTTTACCAGCTGAATTGTTTTCTCAGCTAACTACTAATCTCAAGCACATGATACTAATCTCTGTGTGGATATTTTTTGATGTGAATATCCTTTGCTTCTGTGTTTAACTAGTACAGACTGATACTAGGTCATTTATTTTTAGGTGGAATACAATTTAGTTCACTTCTGGTGATACAGTGCAGCTTCTCATGTAGAAAGATTCCAGCTGCGGAAAAAATAATGGTCCAAATCTGATCAGAACAAGAACTTTGCAGATTTTTGCTCTGTTTTCAGCTGTTTTAGAAAGAGGTTGTTAGTTTTGCAACATTGAATTAACCTGTGTGTTAGGTGAAATAATTCACTTATGAAGTGTTAATTACATTTTTTTTTTCCTTTTAGAAGTTAAATAAAGTTGTATGAGTTTTATAAATTTGTGAAGGTCCATTAATATATTTTTCTCTCTTCTTTTGCGTGTGTGTTTGTTTTTCTGGAACAGTAAAATTTTTAGAAGTTATTAAGCCATTCTGTGCGGTGTTACCTGAAATTCAGAAGCCGGAAAGAAAAGTGAGTGCCACATTATGTTCTTGCTCACAGATAAGAGGATGTTATGATAATTCAAGTCCACACTCCAATATAAATATAGTAGGCCCTAAAGTAGGACATACTGTTTGACGGGGGGGAATCCATGTTAAGGAAAGAGATTACCATGATGATGAATTCTTAACAGCCTTCTGGTAAGTTGTTCCACTTGGTAATTATGCCAACTAATTTTTTTAAAGAAGTCTCATCTCTAGACTAAGTTTATTTAGTTTCAGCTCCATGTGATTGGATCTGTTTTAATACACTAGAACAGAGTTCTGAAGCAATTTTTTTTCCCCTGTGGATAAGTGTTGTCTGTGGAAACCACTGTTGACTTTGTGTACTGGACACAACTCTGGGCGTTGAGCTGGCTTATGTATTACTTTGAAAAGGCTTGCGCTATAATTCAGGAAGCACGAATTTAGTTCTTTTCCCACAAAGTATTGTCTACTCCCATAGTTGTGATTCACCTTGATGAAGTAGGAAGGTGCTCCATGATATAGTTTGGGTAATTGCTTCTGTTCATGTACTGGATATGACACTTTGTTCTGAACTAAGTGAACTGAGTTCATTTACAGCCAATCTGTCTGTTCCTTGAAATTCCTCCCATTTCTTGGCATATTTTCTAGATTAAAATTAGTTAATCTCTGCAGATCAGGAGGAGACCTACCTTGTAAAAAAAAAACAACCCCAAAAAACAAACCAAAAAAGCCCAAACCAAACAAACCCCCCACTGTTTTTACTTCCAAAACTCAAGGAAGCATGTATCACCTAGGTGACAAAGGTTCTAATTAGAGTAACAAATTTACCTAATATTCATTGTCATGACTGACCTGAAATTCCTTAAGAGCTAGGTTTTGATTTTTATATTCTTAAAGGGAAATGCATGGTTTGGAACATGACACCATCCAAAAGAATCCTCTCTGTTGATGAGAGATTCCCAAAGGACCGGATGCAGGGATGTTTGTGCCAGTAACTGTAGCTGAGCCTGCTGGATCAAATGGAGAAGATAAAGTAAAACCTGCTGATTATTCCCTTCTGGAATAGTTTTTTTTAAAAAAGATAAGGTTTTATCCCCTGTCTCTTTGCTCCATCTGTCTTTCCTTGTTGCTTTCCAGCATCTTTTCCTCTTGGGACAGGTTTCCAAACAAATTACTTAGGTCAGACAAGGGCATTTTCAGAGCAGAAATCCCCAGAGCCAGACCCCGTGCTACGATCTGGATGCACCAGATCTGGGTGGCAGGTACCCATCTTTGTTTCAGCAGCAGTGAACCTTAGTGTGGTCTTCTGATGCTGATTTACAGCTTATCTGTGATCAGCTGGTTACATCTATCCCATTTTTGTCTAGTGCAGTGGATGGGAAGAGGAATCTACAAGACAAATCTACAGATACTGATGTTTCTGTGAGGCTGATTGGCAGTAGTGATTTTTCTTTGGCTTTTTGTTTTCTTCCCCCCTTTCTATTTGCCAGAGAGGCATTAGGGCTTATCTGCCCATGACCTTCATCAGCAGATGAAGGATGACCAGAGAGGTGCTAAGACTCCTGTCCTCTGTATTTGGGTCACGTTATTACTATCTAGGTCACTGACTAGGCAATGACTTCCAGTTCCCAGCTTTGTACAAACCTAGAGTGAAAATACAATTGGGAACAATTTTCCTAAACCGAAGAGCCCTTTGACTATTTTAAGTTACATTCCTTGCTTGTGTGTAGTTTATCAAGTGACCCAGGTCATTCCATATCACTGTGATTCTTTGTTACTTACTGTTTTCTTGCAAGGTGTCACAGGCAGACATCGTTAGTAATGGTTTTAGTAGATTAGTTAAGGTCAGGCCAAGAAATGAAGGTAACAAAATAGAAGAAATCTGTTTTCTCTAAACTTGTATTGTTTGTTAAGTGAAGATGAAGTTTTGATTCAGTTGGGCTCTTGTTGAATCTTTTTGGTACTATTGTTGAGGAGGGAAATGGTCTTTTTCTGTCTCTAGGGAGTGTTGCTTTTATGTTTTGGTCAACTTGATTAACAGAAGCCATTGCTGCTTTTGTAGTTAGTAGTATGGGTCCATATTTCCCTCATATGCACAGATTTTTCTAAGTAGAACACACTGTTCAGAACACCGAGAAGATGCTGCTGAAGTCCCTTCATTTTCACAAGTTTTAAGAAAAATGTCAAAGGAATAAAATGTCCAATTGGATCTGATCTCATGATGAAATAAATGTACTGTCCCTGTGCTTGTTACCATTTGTGGCTGGAATATTTTGGTACCAGTTTGTATTTGCTGTTCCTGGCATATGGGTTCAGGTGCCGCCTCTTTCTTTCTTTGTCTTTTTGAGTCATAGAGACTGTTTTCCTTGTGAATAACTCTGATTTGGGTGATAACAGCATTTCTCTAATGCTCATATTCACCACAGTTACAAAGAGAGCCAGAGCACTTGTAGAGCCTGACTGATGTCTCAGAAGCTGACGATAACTGTTGGGCTGCAGATATAATTTGGTTAAGCATTCTTCTTTTTGGAAGTCTGTACATAAATTCTGAAGTATAGAATTCAAACAGCCCGTGGTAAAGTGGGTCGGCACTGCATGAAGAAAGACAAGATACTGTTTGGATTTATTTGCTGCTGTCACTATTTTTCTTTTTTTAACTTTATACTGTAAGTATTTTGAGCATCTTGGCCTCTTTTCAAAGAGTGAGGCAGTATCAGTAAATAAATTACCGGGATTATTTTGCTTCTAAGTGTGTGATTTTACTTATAAAGGTTATAGACTACTACTGGGTTTTCTTTTGCTTGAGAAGCTGTGCTGCTGCATTGCTTTTATATTTCCTCATTTGTGGGTGTTCGGTGCCTATAAAACCAGGCACTAATCCTTTTTCTTGTTACTTCTCTACAGACAGATTCGGTGGTTGGAGGCAGAAAGTTAGTGTTTCTGCTGTATCTGTCTTACATGTTAGTTCATGTCACGTTTTAGTAGCTGCTGTGCTCTTGTGTACAGTGAACACACATATCCTAATGTTTACGGTCCATGGAGGAGAGGTAGGAACTTTAAAGTAACACTACATATGAGTGCATTTCTTTCTGTCTCCTGCTTTGAGTAATCCTCTGGTTCAAACTTAATCTTGTGATTCTTCTTTTCTTGCACCTGGTGCTAGTAACAGTTGCCTCAAATGTTGTCACCCTTGGATTCTCTTCAGTGTGTTACTGACTAATGATCACTGAGCTGACGTTCTTTTTAAAGTAATACATAATCTACATTGATAAAAATAATTTGGAGAGGGAAAAAAGAGAGTCTTCAAAAATTACTTTGTGGTCAATGTCCATGAACATAATGGTGAATTTAAGCTTCCTCTAACACCCTTTGAAGAATTTAATTCAGTATTTTGAATTGCTGTCCAAAACTCATTGTTTTTATCACTTGTCTTCACAGCAATTAAATTTCTTTAAAAACTTCATAGTGCTTTAGTTTAATAACTTCCAGCCTTACAAAAGTGCCTCCAATTTGCTGAAGCCTAGAGCACTAATGACTGAAGATGGTTTTTTGCATTAATCTTTCATTTTGTTCTGATTATTTTCATGTTTTTAGCCATGCTGTTGCTATAAATACCCACTGTATTACAATATTATACATAAAATACATTCTACTGACTGCATGTCAGCTGTGTTGCCTGCCAGATCCAGTAAGTTTTCTTTGACTACACAGAAGCCCATGACTGTCTCTCTCCATAAAGTCTGAAATCATATTAACATTAAATTCTAATGAGAAGTCATGCCTTCTGGTTCAGTATCTTCACATTTAATTCTGAATGATACAGCATTTAGTGCTAATGTGAGAGTACAGTGAAAATTCTACATAAAATGAATGCTTAATCTCTACAATCTGTTCTGTAGATCCAGTTCAGAGAGAAGGTACTATGGACGGCTATCACGCTTTTCATTTTCTTAGTATGCTGCCAGGTAAGTATTGATGTTTTCTGTGTTCAGAAATTGTTGTTCTGTACATACAAAATAGAATACTGAAAGCGTGAGAAGTTCTTGTTTCATGTTGACCTACCAGTTTCAGTTATTTATTTTTATGGTTAAGTATTTAAAGTTCAGTTAAAGAAACCTGATTCTCTGAAATGAGTATGTATGTTTTCAGAAACTAATTCTCTCTATTTAGTTTAATATACATAATGTTTTTTCTTGTTTTATGAAGGGTCATAGCATCATAGAATGGTTTGGGTTGGAAGGGCCCTTTGAAGATTATCTAGTTCAACCCCCCCTCCCAGGGGCAGGGACACCTTCCACCAGCCCAGGTTGCTCCAAGCCCCATCCAACCTGGCCTTGGTCCTATCAAATGATGATACTGGCTGCAGGGTAAACAGCTGAGCTGATTATTCATTGAATAGTATAAACAAACTGAGCAGTTTTATGCGTTCTTTACCCTCTGTTCATAGCTAAATTTAAATTTTAGAAGTGACAAGTTTGAAAGTGAAATAGAAATTATTGTTTTTACCTGATAATAAGCTGATCGATTGTAAAGATTGCAGGAAAGTATTTTTCTGAGGTGTTAAAGTTGACATTTAGAACTTGTTTTTTGTGAATATACTGGCAAAGATGTTAGCTAAACCCCCTCCATAATACAAGTCTTTTTAAACATTTTTATGTGATCATTACTCCTAGTTGCAGGAGTGCCTGGAACATGTACGTGGGTTGTAAACAGATAGTGGTTTGTTTTGTTTGGGGTTTTTTTTGCTTATTTAAAGAATAGACATTGCAGAAAATGAGAATTACTTGATACACATTTTTAAGAACTTTTAGAACTCTTAGAAGACTTAAAATGAGCCATACATCTTCAGGACAAATCTTTTTAGTTATAATTAGTAACTTACCCATTCCAGACTCTGTAGCAGTAGTTTAATAATTTTTGTTTACAACTTTGAAGGACCGTTAAAAGGCTTTTAAAACCCAGTTCTTGTACCTACCTGTTTTTTTGGAAGTAGGAGGTGGGAATAATATTGGAGGTAGAACATGTATTTTATCTGTGTTTCCTAGCTGCTGGATATATACATAATTAAGATTTTGAATCTATACAAAAGATTATAGTAGTTGAATAAGGGAATCAGATGGTGCAGACTAGAGTTTACAATTAATCTATAAGATCACCTGGATTCCTAGTCTACTGTTTTTGTGATTAAGAAGAGTTCTCAAGAGCTCAGAATCCCTCAATATCAATATATTGGAGGTTTTGTGTAAACTTGGCTAACTTCTGATAGTTTCGTATGGGATATTTTAAAACATATTCAGAATTTGACTATTAAACTTGCTGGAGGAAGATACTTACATCGCAGTTTATGCTATATCTTTAACTTGTACTGAAAAGAACAATTTTTTAACAAAAAGCTCACCTCAAAATCGCTGAGAAATTTTCATGAAATAAGTAGCGAGAACATCATCTAATATTTTTCCCTGTTCTGTTAATGGTTTGTGGTGCCTAACCTATTTATACTTTTTTATGTTCTTTTGGGGAGTTGTGGTGCTCCAGAATCTTATGTCAGACATTTACATCTTCAACTTCAGTAATCTGTTTTATGTGCACTGACTCTTCTTTCTAGAGGTTTCTGCTTTTTCCTGTGGAAGGGTCTTAGTTTAGTCCTCTGAGTCCTACGCCACTTGGAGGATTAAAACAGAGAGTGCCAGTATCTCTGGTTTAGTTAAAAAAAAAAAAAGAAGAATAAATAAAAAGTTGGAATAAATGATACTAAACAGTATAGCAGTTGAATCATTACTTGTTAAGATGTTTGGATTAATGCATGCTTTCTTTGTGTGTCTGTTAATACTGTTGTGTGCTTTGACAGATACCTTTGTTTGGAATCATGTCATCCGATTCTGCAGATCCGTTCTATTGGATGCGAGTCATTCTTGCATCAAACAGAGGTTAGTAGATTATTCCTTTCTCTGTTGTGTGTTGGTATAAACAGTCCAGGGGAAAAACAGTTGGCTGTTAAATTTCCTGCAACCCAGATGTCACATTGAAATACTTTGTCAAGTTCTTAACACAGATGTAGTTAAAATTAACTGATACATGAGGAGTACTTCACCTTAGGAATGAGGTTTCCTTTGACATGCAAATGGGATTAATCTTGGTTCTCGGTTTTTGGAATAATGTTGTAGTCTCTTTCTGATTAATATATGGGACAGGGAGTCTTCTGCCCTGCCACTTAGGAATAGCACTGATACACAGTATGAGAGTGTTTCCTTCTGTGTGCAAGTCACACAGAAGGAATAATGTTTTGGCATCATCATGGGTGAATAATTTTATAGGTGTGAAAGCTAAGGGCAGAGATGAATATAGTTCGCTAAACTAACTAATTTTAGAATAGACAAGGTGATCCCAACCAAATATATAAGAAGAGTTAAACTAATTCTAGAAGTCTAAAACTTAAGATGGGTGACCTAGCATGTGTGACTCTAAATGAGGACACTGACCTCATCCATATCTTGGAAAATTGGTTGGAAATAAGGAAATCAGTGGAACCCTGTAATGTGAAGGTGCAAATTATTTAGGAATGGCAATTTTTGGCACACGTGTGAAGATAATAAATTAAGGTAAATAAGCTATCTGTTTCAAACTCTACTGCAGAATCTGCATATAAAATTCTGTGTCTCACTGGCAGTGTATGCTACTAAATTTGTTATCCACTACCCAGACAGAATGGTAATGGTGGCCAAGAAAAGACTAGAGAGACTGTGAAGGCAATAAAAAGCAGGAGCCAGAAAGTTAATTTTGCTTAAGTCAACTGACTAGATGTCATTGGAGGATGTGTTAAAGGTTTTGACATCCTAATTTTCTTGCTGTTGGAGATGTAGAGGTTTCCATGGGAGATGATGTAATATTTAACATGGTACTGAACAGTGTGTAGAGTCTAGGATGTAAGTATGAAAGAACCAGATTATTACAATGACTTCAGTGCTTTCACATTTTGGTAGCAGGCAAAACACATACACAAAAAAGGAAATAAAAAAATAGTTGTGCAATAATGCTTAAAATTTTCAAAAATCAGAACTGAAATGAGGACTCTGGTAGTTAGGTAGAAATGAAAAGAGGTCTCCAGACAGTAGTGGAGGTGCTCAAAAGCCCTTCGTTAAATTCAGATTACTTAGTAAAGACTCTTCAGGAAATTAAGCTATTGTGGGTTAAGAGGGAAGAACTAACAGCTTAAGAACTGGTTGAAAAGACCAGAAGAAATGTCTCCACAAATCTGTAAAGTTCCACAAATTGAATATTGCATGCAGTTCTAATGTACCATGCCATGACAGATAAGTGAACTAAAAAACACTCAGGAAAAAGCACCGAGAATCTAAGGTAGATATTAACGTACATGAAGAGATCCCAAGAAAATAAGGATTCTTTGCCACGAAATGTGCATATCCAAAATGTCTTTTAAGTCTTCATTTCTGGGAAAAAGTGTATAGGGAATGGATAGTCACTTTTTGCTTATACTGTAAGAGGGAATGGGCAGCCAATGGTGTTACTAAGCAGCCCATATAACTCAAAGTTTCTGAATGCATTACTGGCAGAAGTTGCCAGAAGCAGTTTCTGAATAAATGACTGGTATATGGGGAAAGGGAAATACAGAATGATACTTCCCCCAAAGAAGGGGCCCCTGTCAGAGGTGGGCTGTGAGGACAGCTAAGCTTCTAGGCTGATCAGGTATGGAGATGCTGTTTCTTCTTCTTTTCGTTTTCCATGTGACCTTACAGACCATGTTTCCCTTGTCACTGGTTCTCGTTATAACTTTGCAAGTCCGCAGTGGCTAAATAGTTTTTGATTAATAATTTTCTTGGTAATTTTGTGATGGAGCACTACTGTACTGCATGTGAGAGCAGAGTTATGCTTAAATGTACAGAATTGAAAAGAATTGTAAGCTGATTCTCTTTTGAATCTCCGTGGTGGATATTGTGGCTTAACATCAGAAAAAATGTGCATTATTTACATGGTCACTCAAGGGGCATAAAAAATGGTGACCAAGTAACTTGATCTGGCTTAATTGAATACTGAACTTGTAAAACGTGTCCTTACCTGAACTTTTTTCCTTTAAGGTTACAGCTTAGGAAATGTGGAAAGTTTCATCACTTGGTAGTTCTAGTTTCTTAATTTTCATCCAGATTTTCAACTTCTTGGTTTCTTAAGCTTCAGGTAGGAGAAATTTTTCTGGTATTAGCTGAAGGGCAACTTAAATTTCGAAAAGTAATCTCTTCATAATGCTGTTCCTCAAAAAAGTTGATGTGGGAGAATGATTCTGTATTGAGATGAGACAGGAGAGTATATTGTACAGGCAAGAGGCAGGCTATTTTCCTGGGTTTAACTGTTTTATGTACATTCAGATCAGCTCCCATACCACATTATAATGTAACTCACACAGGTATCAGTACTTGAATAAGACCTTGCTGAGAATATTTCTAAATTAGAGTATTAGGTGGTAGTTCCGGTGTTGCAGGTGCATCAGTCTGAGGATGCAAGCAAAGTGAGTGATGCCTCAGTTTTACTACACCGGACGAAGTGATTGGGAGGGAAAACCAGGCAGGTTTTCAGCAATGCACACCTGTGTGCTGCAGCAGTGGTCTTGTGTAAAGTTAGATTGCCCTGTTCGAGTTGTATACGGTTGGAAGTTCATAACTTGATGACGTTGCGCCAGTAGGTGAGTTGCCAGAATAAGAGCATCTTAATGACACATCTTTGTTTTGTTAAAAACTAGTTTAATCCTAAACTACCGTGCTTTTAACTAGAGTCAGTGATTCTGAGAGTGGCATTGTCAGCCACTGTGGATCTGCAGCACTTCTCTTGTGGTCTTCGAAATTAAACCTCTGGAAAATGTGGTGGTTGAAGCACTGATGGAATAAACAACCAGGGACAAGATGCTTTTCAGTGAAAGGTTCCTTGATATGATATGCCAAAAAGCTGAGCTTCAGTGTGCGTTGACCTTTAGTGTTAGTGTGGTTCCACAAAAATATTTGAAGAGCTACATAGGTTTTTAATGTTCCCTTCAAAAATACAGATCTTAACAGAGCAGCCTTCTTTTGTGAGGAGATAATGGTTTTTGTTTTGATTATACTTGTACTGGAATATACATGTTTGAAGTGTTACGAAGAATGTTCCTTACAGGTCATAAACCTTTCAACAGACTTAATATCCTCCGAGTATAATTCTTTAGGAGAGATACTTCAATGGCAGTTGTATTAATTTTTCTTCCTGTTTAGGTACTTTGATGGAATTGGGTATCTCACCCATTGTGACATCTGGTTTGATCATGCAGCTGCTAGCTGGAGCGAAGATCATTGAAGTTGGTGATACTCCCAAAGACAGAGCATTGTTCAATGGAGCTCAGAAATGTAAGCACTGTTCCAATTAAAATTAATAAGCATATTCTTATTGTTGGGAAAGCAGCCTTCCGAAGTCATACTAGATGTGAGATTTCTTTGGTAGGTGATTTCAGCAAATTTTTTTAAAGAATTTGCTTTCTCTCTTGTTTTAGTATTTGGGATGATTATTACCATTGGGCAAGCCATTGTGTATGTTATGACTGGAATGTATGGAGATCCCGCTGAAATGGGTGCTGGAATTTGTCTTCTTATTATAATTCAGGTTTGTAATGAGCTATTTTGTGTGTAACAGACTGGTTAGATACAGTATAGCTGAAAGGAAAAATGTATGTCTGGTTGCTGTTTATTTTTAATGCTAGAGAGCATCATCCGTTGTATCTGTCTGCCTGTATAGGAGAAATGCTAAATATTCTGTAAAGGAGGAGAAAGATGGGACAATTAGTATCAAAAATGTTTCAGATAGGAGTGGCTGCTTAATTTGAAGTAAAGGAATTAGTAGACTTTGAAAGCAGTAGCTGCTGTTCAGTTCCATGGTGGATTTCTCACTAAACAGCACAGATGCAGCTTTGAGACATTATCCTGTAGAGCAAAGCAGTAAATGCGCAAACTTCAACGCTTTTTTTGAAAAAAGTGCTTACTGAATAATCTTTTTGCTAGCATCTGTGTTGAAAAGTCACAGAGATCGTTGCCAGCTGAGATGCGCAGGCGTTTGTACATGAAAGGGCAAATGTACTGCATGAATGATATTTAGGTGAAAAACTAATGATCATGCTGCAACATGATGAATTAGTAATTCTTGACTTGATTTATTCTTGTTTCTGCTCAGTTTTGTTTCTTTTCCCACAGCTGTTTGTTGCTGGTTTGATTGTGTTGCTGTTAGATGAGTTGCTACAGAAAGGTTATGGCTTGGGGTCGGGTATTTCCCTGTTCATTGCTACCAATATCTGTGAGACCATTGTCTGGAAGGCCTTTAGTCCCACTACCATCAACACTGGCAGAGGTACGTGTGCTGTTACAAGCAGTTATAACATGTTTCATTGGATGTATACTATACATAAACTGTCAGATGTTTATTGAATAGCTATTAAAAAATATTTTAACGTGTAATGACTAGCTTCTAAAGTCAATTGTGTAACATGTAAGATGAAAATGTTTTCTGATTTAAGTGAAGATTAATAACCTACAAGTTTGGCTTTGCGGAGTTGAATTGCAGTAGTTAAAATGGAGCTTGAAACACCTTGAATGAAGATTTTCAGATTTCCAAACTGAAATGTCCTTGTTGTGGCGTCATTTAATCCACAGAAAGAGAGAAGAAGTTCTGTATCTTCAGAGGAGCTGATTATGATCCAGCTGTTGTTTGTGGCTATAGGATACTTCTACAGTTGATGCCTCCAAATTACTTTTTAAGCTGGTTTGAGTCTTCAGAGACTACCATCTCTTCGTTTCTTAGCCAGCCTTTGACAACATCTGGTTGTCAGAGACCCTAGAAATACCAAGATACAGGCTGTTTGCATCAAGATGTTAACTAGTTTAATGCATATGTTTGAAATCCTGAGCCATATTTTTTTAGTTTGCTTTCATTTTCATCTGATTTTTAGTAGTTCTTTTGAATGGTACTACTGCTTTTCTAAAGCTGTTTTTCTCCTCGTTTATTATTTCTTCCTTCCAATCATCCTCCTACTCCCAGAAAAGAAAGAAAAAGATTACTCTTTCATTTGTGTGACTTGGTTAGGTTATTTTGTTTTTTAACCAGGAATAATGTTTTGGTCTATTATTCTACATTCTATAAAAGCTAAAACAGAATCCTCTATTGTGATGTATTTGTTGTAACAGGATTTATGTCCTATTGCGTCTGATTTTTTTATGTGTCATTCTTAAAATTTCTGAAAGGAAGATATTTTTTTAAAATGTTTTTAATTTCCAGATTAAAATTTCTTTTACTTTTTTGCTTTGTGCAGGAACGGAGTTTGAGGGTGCTGTGATTGCATTATTTCATCTTCTGGCTACACGAACTGACAAAGTCCGGGCTTTGCGGGAAGCTTTTTACCGGCAGAATTTGCCCAATCTCATGAATCTGATTGCTACAGTGTTTGTGTTTGCTGTAGTCATATATTTTCAGGTAAAATGAGAAGTTCCTCTCCACAGCTGTGTAGGTAGAAGTGCATGGACCCTAGACGCTGCAGTCACTGGGAAAAAATGTGAAAGTTAAAGTAGAGTAACTGCAGTATCTTAGCTTTGAGTGAGGAGCTTTGTGTTTCAGTGTTGTTTTCAGTAACATACCTCTGTGACAGTACAGCTGTTAAATTTTACAGCCAGATGTACTCAGTGATGTAATCTCACATTCCATTAACTGCCATACATACTATGAGAGTATTTTTACTAAAAATGGATTCTGGGGATTCTGGAACTGCAGTCGTTGCAGTGCACAGATAATGTGCTTGATATTCATTGTTGAATTAAAAGAATGCTTTTGGACAGAGTTAGAGAACCTTGCTTCTTTGGGGTGTGTATGTTCTAGAAAACAACCATGTCATTAATGTATAGCTTATTGGATTTTCCCCTAATTGTCGTGAAATACTCAGCTACTCTTTCTTTTTAAATTTAAGTATTTACTAAAATGTACACTAAAGGAGGGTCCATGTGGTGATTTTTTTTGTTTCCTTTTTTTTAATCTGTGTGGCTAAAATATGAATTTTTTTTTTTTTTTAAGCTGTTGCGTGAGAGGCAAAAAAATGAATTACCTGGTTTTCAAATTCATGTGGCTTTTCTTGGGCCTACTCCGATAGGAGCCAGCCCTGGAGACCAGAAGGCTGGGATTACTACACAAAAGCCTGCTGTTAACTGGCTAGTTAAGTTAAAGCCATTAAAGGCTTTTATCAATCCCTATTCTGTAAGGGGTATTTTACAAGAATATAATGTAGCAGATGAGAGATAATGTTTATGTAAAAAGAATGTAATACAACCAAGCAGTAAAATTTGTAAGTCCTTAAAATTTGTGATCCAGACTGTAGCAGAAAGCCATTGGGATTTACTGTCTTGCTCCTTTTTTATCTAGCAAGAGCTTTGTGGTCAGGAATAGCTTTTAGGCACCCTAGGAGTAGCTTCTGTCTTGGAAACAAACTTGGTGCATCTGTGTTCTTTCCCATAGGGGTTTCGTGTTGATTTACCGATCAAGTCTGCACGATATCGAGGACAGTACAGCAGCTATCCTATCAAGCTCTTCTATACCTCCAACATTCCCATCATTCTGCAGTCTGCCTTAGTTTCAAACCTCTATGTCATTTCCCAGATGCTGTCTGTTCGTTTTAGTGGCAACTTTTTGGTGAACTTATTAGGACAGTGGGCAGTAAGTATTTTACCACTTTAACTGCATAAAATTATTTGTATATATTTACTTCATTGTGAAACTTGGTAATGAACCAGCAGAAAGCTGGAATACTTACTTCTTAACAGTGTTGTGGTTTAACCCCAGGCAGCAGCTAAGTACCATGCAGCTCCTCACTCACTCCCCCACCAGCAGGAGGGGGAGAGGAGGATTGGGAAAAAGGTAAAACCCATGGGTTGAGATAAGAATGATTTAATAATTGAAATAAAATATAATCACAACAATAACAATAATTGTAATGAAAAGGAGAGAGGAATAAAACCCAAAAGATGGGGGGGGGGGGGGGGTGGTGGTGTGTGGAAAAAGTGACGCACAGTACAGCTGCGCACCACCCGCTGACGAGTGCCCAGCCAGGCTCTGAGCAGCGATCAGTCAGTGGCTCCCAGCCAGCCCCCCCCAGTTTATATACTGGGCATGACATGGTATGGTATGGAATATCCCTCTGGCTAGCTGGGGTCAGCTGACGTGGCTGTGCCCCCTCCCAACTTCTCATGCCCCTCCAGCCCTCTCCTTGGACTGAAAAGCCCTTGACTTGGTATAAATGTTACTCAGCACTGAAGTTTTTAGTTGTTGCTATCAACGTTATTCCCACACCAAATCCAGAACGCAGCACTACACCAGCTCCCAAGAAGAAAATTAACTCTATCCCAGCTGAAACCAGGATAAACATTTGTATATAGAAGCTGTTTTAAACGTTGAAGAGGAATTCCTCTAAAAGACAGGACAGGAGTGCAAGAGGTCTGTGAGAAGTAACTAACTGCCTTTTTCTTCCCCTCTCATAGGATGTCAGTGGCGGTGGCCCTGCTCGCTCTTACCCTGTTGGTGGCCTGTGCTACTACTTGTCCCCTCCAGAATCCATGGGTGCAATATTTGAGGATCCTGTCCATGTAATAGTTTATATAATATTTATGTTGGGATCCTGTGCGTTCTTCTCGAAGACTTGGATTGAGGTGTCTGGCTCATCAGCGAAAGATGTAGGTGTTCTGATAAAAATACATAAATGTTTTCAAACGCTGCCTCTACTTTAGAATTGACTAGCTGCTAACTAATCAGTTCCTAATTACTCTGACAAAATATCAGGTGACTGAAACACCCCAGCAGTTTCGTAAAATTATGGTTTTTGCAGGTTGCCAAGCAGCTCAAAGAACAGCAAATGGTGATGAGAGGCCACAGGGATACTTCAATGGTTCATGAGCTTAACAGGTACGGAAATGCTGACTTCCAGCTGGATGGTTAAGAGTGCTGGGGAGTTGTCAGCTAGAGCAGATATTCTTCGAAGAATCTGAGACCTGTTTCCACTGCAAATGTCAAGTTTCTTCCCATTCAGCTGGCACCTTTTCTGGTAATGCAGAACATGTTCATAGTAAGAGGTTAAGCTGTAGTGTCTTTTGTTTGAGTGGCATAATGAGGGAATTTGGGCTGAGTCTCTTCCATGTTTGCAAAAGGAAGATCCCTTGATTTTTACTTCACCGTTACTGAACTAAGATGACACTACAGAAGCGGTATTTTGTGCAGTATGCAAAGCCTGCAGATCTGTATTGAAAGGTAGACCTACCTGTACGTACTTAAGTCAAAACAGTTATTCTTAGTTCTGTGACGGTCAGATCGCACATATATATAGAACTATTACAGTATGAATTGAAGAGCTTTGCCAGTGTTCAGTTATTCACACACCTTTCTTATCGGTGAATGTTTTATTTTAGCTTCTACTTTGTGCAGATACGGAAGATAGTAAGAGCAATGGCAGAGTTGCATTTGCAATGCTGAATTTGTTGCTGAATAGTCGGGTTGGTTGTTCTAGTAGTAGATGTATTGTTAGAATCCTTCAATGAAAATTCATTATTACAAATTCTTTTTCTTTTTTTTTCTCCTTTGGTCCAGGTATATCCCTACAGCAGCTGCGTTTGGAGGTTTGTGCATTGGTGCCCTTTCAGTATTGGCTGACTTTCTAGGGGCCATTGGGTCCGGCACTGGCATTCTGCTTGCAGTTACTATTATTTATCAGTATTTTGAAATATTTGTAAAAGAACAGGCTGAAGTTGGAGGAGTAGGTGCATTATTTTTCTAGGTGTCCAAATATTTCATGGTTTGTGTGAAAGGGAAAGTATTTTGACAACATGCGTCATTTAGTTCAATAATGCTGTTTTCTTTTTAATTGTTTTCAAGTGCTACATGTCCCATTACTGTAATGGGCATTAAGCAATGCCTGTGTGCAGCGTTAGTACCAGCTGCCTTAAGAATAAAGTTTACATTATCTTGTTTAAGTATTATCTAGTGCTGCCTGTAATGCTGGAAACCAATTCATCTACCTTGCTGTTCAAATACTGCAGTGAGATGGTAACATGTATCAGTTCGATATCGGTAAACATTTTTGCACACGGCATTAAAATGTTACATTTATTTCCCTGTCCTTGATAGGAAAAAAAATATATCTGGGTTCAGATTGCCACGTGCCAGTGTTCCTGACAAAATTTATTTGTAGCCTGTGTTTTACATTTAATTTTTTTATACTTTTTTAACTTGCATCTCCCCATCATTGAACTCAGCACTCCTTATTCCTTTGCGGTGTCTCCACTCAGGCACCTTTCTCTTAGCTCCAGGGTTGAACAAGCAAACATTTTACCGGAGACTGATACTCATCTCACCTGTGAACTGGTTCTGTGGTGGATTTGCTGCATGGCCAGGCCCAGGGCATTTCGGGCTCTTGCCCTGGGCCTTCCATGAGACAGCACGGTAGCTGCTGTCACGCTGGCAAGTCAGCCCCATAGTTTTGTTTAAACACGTACTTGTGAAAACTGTGCCACTGAAACATCACGTCCACTTTGCTTTTGTGAGTCTAAAGACCGAGGCCTGGTTCCTGAAGTGGTGTTCATAGAAGGGGAAAGGGGGAACGAGGAGTTCCTGCTGAAAAATTATTTGTCGCACTTTGCAGCGGCAACGTAACAACTGTAAATGTTAGACAATAAACTTATTTAATTAAGCTCTCTCCTGTGTCTTATCTGCGCGAGGTGTAATTCATACACAGGTTTTGGTCATTTCTAACGCGCTTTGTTAGAGAGGTAGGCCTGGAGGGTGCCTTTTTTTCTCTCATTATCCTTTCTAATATGTATTTCTGATCAGTTTTTGGCAGCCTTAATTGAAAAACAAATCTCAGGATTCCTCCCCTTAAAATCACTGGGCTTTTCTGCTCGGCTGTAATCAATTACTTTTTCCCTTTGATTTCATGTTCTGTCTTCTGTCGCGCTGAACTTGAAAGTAACTCTGTTTGTGAAGGGAAGAAAATCTTAAGCAAGTTCTCTGCTTCATTGCTAAGCGAGGAAAGCCTTCCTGTTTATGCATCTCATCCACATTTGTGGACGGTTTGTGGCTGACACTTTGGTATCTTGAAGCAGTGGTGGTGGCTTACATGATTAGAAGCAGGTGACCACCCACGTAGGTACACAGCAGGTTGGTTTGGCAGAAGTGTTTCCTGGCGGGGACTGGACTAAACGGAGGCACAGCCGAGCAGGTGGAGGTGTCCCAGGAGAGGGGGTGCTGCGCAGCTGTGCTGTCTCGGGCGTGTCAGCAAGATTGTGCCTTGAACAGAATGCCCTGGCTGGGCCATGTACGGTGCTGGTGTGCACCAGTGGATATCTTGTCTTCGCCATCATTGTCATTGTTTTCTTAGATCAAACAAACCAATTTTCTCTTTCCGGATAGGGGGCTGGAGCATCTCCCTGGTGAGGACAGGCTGAGAGAGCTGGGGCTGTCCAGCCTGGGGAAGAGAAGGCTGGGAGGGGACCTGATCGGTGCATGCAAATACCTTAAGGGCGAGCGCTGAGAGGGGGCCGGGCTCTTTTCAGTGGTGCCCAGTGACAGGACAAGGGGCAACGGGCACAAACTGCAACACAGGAAGGTCCATCTGAATATGAGGAAGAACTTCTTTACCTTGAGGTTGGCAGAGCACTGGGACAGGCTGCCCGGAGAGGCTGTGGGGTCTCCTTCCCTGGAGACATTCAAACCCACCTGGATGTGACTGTGCAGCCTGCTCTGGGAGAATCTGCGTTAGCCAGGGTTGGACTAGATGGTCTCCAGAGGCCCCTTCCAGCCCTGGCCTGTGGTAGCTTTAGTTGCGCTGAGAGAAAGCAGCAACATCTTCAGGTCTAAATTATAAAAGGAAATTCCCAAAAGTACTGTTTCAAACACAGCAGCCAGAGCACACACGCTCCATCCCATTGCTGCTGCCGCTGCTGCAGAGAATGACCTACAGCTGTCACAGCGATGCTGCCTGTGCACGTGGACTCGGGAGCCGCACGTTCTTCCTGCCGTCTTCCTTTTTTTTGAACAGGTGGCATTACACCCACTACAGTCACTTCAGCATCTTCCTTATACCAAAATGTAAGTGGAATGATCAATATAGTCAGAAATGAGCCGTTCTGAAAATTAAGCAGCATTTTTATTATGATTATTCGGTCAAGGCTTGATAGCAGTTAGAAGGAATACTTTTTGTCAGTTACATAACCCCAGGTAAAAACAACACAATCATTCGTACATCAGCATCGCTCCTACAAACCTTTTTTTTTTTGCTCTACAAGAAGAGTTATACTTCTAAGCCATCTAAATTGGGCAGTTTTCAACTAAATTTCTCATCATCTGGTTTTAAAATTTCATAAAAGGAACTTGGAGCGGTTTTTCTGCTGCACGCTTCAGGGCCAATGCGTAAGTATAAACCCTGGCATCCACTGCAATGTGTTCCTCTGCTACTAGTTCTGAAAATAAGAACAAAAATGTTATGAGATGCTGTTAACACTTTTCTTCTACAGAAATTTAAGTCCTTTACTAAAATGAATATATATAACATTCCAGACATAAATTCTTAATGCTAAGACCTAATGCTATCACTCTGTCACCTGGCCAGGTCTCTCCCAGCTTTTTGTTTAAGATACAGTATTCTAGGATGAGTGAGGAGCTGAGAGGAGAGAAGCTAAGGGTTACCTGAAGCTCACACAAGTGCATTTAATGTGTGGGAAAGCTCTTACCGTCAATTCTTTGCAGTAGGTCATTCTTCGGAAGTGAAATAACTTCCACAAATTCTAGGAGAGAAGAAATTAGTGATCAGTAGTAGTCCTGCTTCTTACTGTTTAGAAGGGGACCTGGCCCTAGTGCTCATCACCAATCCGAAAGCTGTGACGCTTCATGTATTGCAAAAAGGCCCATGAAATGGGGGAAGGCAGTGACCTGGGGCCACTAAAAACCAGGTTTGGCAGAAAGAAACTGGAAAAGAGCTGGGAACAACAGTGTAGCTGACAGCTATGGAGGATAAGAATCCTGAAAGGAGACCTGCTCCTTTCTGAGAACGGAAAATTCACTGTCGAACTGGAGTTTTGTTTGGCTTATACTGGTACAGTAATGGATTGTAGATGTGTTTGAAGACCAAAACGGCCCAGGGACAAAGGGTTTGCTCTTGGTGAATTGGTGTTGGCTTACACCTCCCCTGTCTATTTGAATTAGTTGTCTTTGGAGCTTGATCTACAGCTGTTGTGGATTCAGGAATTTGTGTTTCCTGAGATACTGGTGCTACAGATGCAATACTTGTAGATAACTGACACGATAATGCCCCACAGGAATTTTCATGTCTAAGCCAAAGTCAATTTCATGCGCGTTTGATTAGGGTCAGGAGATTAACCAATCCCAAAATAGTTTTAACTGACATTTTCTAAGTAAAACTTGCTGTACGAAGACCACACTTGACTGTACTGCCAATGGGAGCACAGTTCCCTGACGTACCTCCATCATCTGCAAGTAAAAGAAAACAATTGTAGTAAGTTAAGGGTTTTGAAATACACTATAGAGTTTACAACTAAACCCTATTTTGACAGTCAGTGAGTGACAGTGTAGTTACTCTGAGGGTCAAGCCACAACTAAGAGGAATATCCAGGTTCACAAGTGCTATGGCCCTCACCTGAAGTTTAGCACCTAAATTTCTCATTCTGGTTGTGCCAATATCTGACACTTAACACAGATGTTTCTTGTGAATTCCACAAAGAAACATGTCTCTGCTTATCCAGACTGCAGGGTATGATCTAAAGGACCTACAGCATCTAAATCAGCTGGGACAGAACAGATGCAGTGGTAGGGATAGTTCTTCTAAACACATCCTTTTGTTATCTTCTCCAGATTTTCAAATAAATGGTACAAAACTCACCAAGTTTTTGCTTAGGTCTTGTATTCTCAGCCTCATCTCCGTTAATGGTGACGCTCACAATGTGTGTCGTGCTGTTTGACAAACCTGGGTCCAAGCAGAGAGCTGCCAACAAGCACATGTAGATTTTAATTTATTGAAAGCAGAACTCATGCACCTTGACATTTTAACAAAAGCTTTCACATCTGGTATAATGCCAGAGCATGTATTTGGCACATGTTCGTGCTGGAAGAGTTGTGAAAAGTTTGGTTTCACATTGTCCTGGTTTCGGCTGGGATAATGTCAATTTTCTTTTCAGTAGGTGTGCAGTGCTGCATTTTGGAGTTAGTATGAGAATAATGTTGATAACACACTGATGTTTCAGTTGGTACAAAGTAATGTTTACGCTAAGTCCAAGGGCTTTCCAGTTGCTCAGGCCCTGCCAGCGAGAGGGCTGGAGTGGCACAAGAAGCCAGGAGGGGACACAGCCAGGACAGCTGACCCCAACTGGCCAGTGGGATATTCCATACCGTATGATGTCATGCCCAGTATATAAACTGGGGGGAGCTGGCTGGGAGCGACCAATTGATGGCTGCTCAGGGCCTGTCTGGTCACCAGTCGGCGGGTGGTACGTAGTTGTATTATTTTTTTCCCATCTTTTGGATTTTATTCCTCTCTCTCCCTACCCTTTTCATTACAATTGTTATTATTATATTTTATTTCAATTATTAAATTGTTCTTACTTCAACCCATGAGTTGTACCTTTTTTCCAATCCTCCTCTCCATCCCGCTTAGGGGAGGGGAGTGAGCGAGTGGCTGCATAGTACTTAGTTGCTGGCTGGGGTTAAAACAGGACACACATTCTTAAAAGTAATGTTTTTGAAACTCTCAGCTCTTTTCTGGATTCCTTGTAAGACTTGTTTTCAGCAGCTAGGTTTACTTCCCATTCCACAGACTGAAGATTAAACTGTAACCCTTACAGACTTCCTCAGTCTATTAGAGTCTTAATTTTGCCATCACCTGTCTCCATCTCTCTCAGTCCCCTGCATGCAGTTGTACCTGATAATCAAAAGCCAAGTCTCAACACGAATGACTGAAATCATATGTAAGCTGTCTCACCTTTCTACCTTTTCAAGTTTTATTTATGATCCTTGCTTTGCCTTCATTTTGTTTTGATTTATGTAGGAAGCGTGGATTGGCAACAATCACGTTCCAAAGGATCTCTGGATTCACTCAGATTATTCTCTCCTTTCTTCTTTGTGGTTGGAAAGCTGAGTAGTGTCACCTCCCTACAGCTGACATTAGGGTGACCTCCACTCAGACTGCATCGTGCAGCTATTTTTTCTACCCAAGTTCGTGGATGCTGTTCACAGTTGAGACCTTTATACTAAAATGCCAAATCACACCCTGAATAATTGGGTTTTGTGTAAAGAATCTTAATTAACACCAAATTTTTCCCTATAGACGTAAAACTTTTACTTTAGTCTTATATTTTTAACAGAAGTTCAGCAACTGATGCATCAAGGACCAAAGCCTCACTGGTACAGCCATGGGATACTACTCCGCTAATCTGCACAGATTTTTCCTTTGGTTTAGAGCATTTCAGACCTTTAAAGTACCCATCAAAGACAGAATTAGCTTTGGGTGGGAAAATAAAAAAAGCAAAGACCTGGAGTACATTCAACAACTTCCCCCTTGTACCCGGTTTCTTCCTCCAGCTCCCGCAATGCAGCACTCTCTGCAGTCTCGTTTTCCTCGATGAGGCCTGTGAGACAGGTAATACACAACAACAACAACTGAAAAGGGAGCACTTAGCTGCAATACCCATCCTGAGCTCTAATCCAGCTTTATGGAAGAGGTGAAACACCCTCACTACCCTATTTTTACAGAGGGATAAACTGAAGTGTTAGGAAGGGTTCCAGTTCCCGGATTCATCGTGCTGATGCCCACATCTTCTGATTATCTACAGAAGCATGCTACCTTCCCAGGAAATGGCAATAATGTTCTCATGAGGGAAAGAAGCTTTGACTCTTAGAGGAAGGAGGAGTGGAGGAAAATGTAATATTCTACTACCAGACTACTGTGCAAAGTGTCTCCAGTCTGCTACAATGAGCTCATTTCGCATTCTTCATTATCAAGTATTCCTATTTCTGAACAGCACACCAAGCTACAGAGCTCACCATGGTTTTCTGCTTAGAGCTGCTTCATTAAGATCGACACTCCAAGCACATCTAAACACACTTAACTGTCAGCTTTATGTGACTCAAGGTTTCGGTCACTTACCTGCAGGAAATTCCAAGCAATAGCTGTTAATTGGGGGCCTGAACTGTTTCACTAGGACAATGCAGTCGTAGTGGAGAGTTCTCTGTAGCACAGCTATCACTGCTACACCTACAGACAGTGACAGAAGACACAAGTACATAGAATTGGAATACAGCAGAAAGTGAGTATTTAGTGTTAGATCTGGAAAGGAACCCAAGCACTGTTACTCTGAGCATTAAACGTTTAGGTGCCTGCTCCAGAATCCTGAACGATGAATTTAAGCTCCTTATATCACGTGTGGTAAGACATAAAAGCCCAAAAAGGAATCTTCAAAGTACCCCAGCAAACAGGAGGCACACATGCCAAGCAAGACCAAGCCTCAGCCCACCAGTACCTTGGGAAGGGCTCTCTTGCCTGCAGAGACTGTTTGGAAGTCACGGTATGGAACCCCATCCTACACTCCTCACATGGCTAAATCATGTCCCTCTTTTGTCCAAAGAGAGCTCTATCCCTAGCCCCTAACAGCAGACCCCACTCAGTCTGTGCGGTGCTCTGTATCAGGGCAACCATGATGTCTTTGAAATGACTCCTGTTCTGAAGTGAATAAAATGATCTTGGGAAAACACTCCCACCAGGAAGCTCCTGATTCTTCAGCACTTAAGTTACCATTTCATTAGCTTAGGGGTACAGCAAGCTCTGCTGAGCTCTGCTGCTGCTGTTCTGCATCCTCATTCACTCAGAAACAGATCGGCTCTACCTCTGCACAGTGAATTTATCAGAAGAACTTTCACGGGAAGAAATGCAAACAAAACAAGTCACCAACATCTTACCATCAGCTGAAACTCCCTTTTTGTTGCCAGTACGCTTTACAGTTTCCCAAGTTCTGTTTAACACAGAGAAAAAAACCAAATATATACGTAAGTTGTCTTCTACCCTTGCACCTGACCGGCTCACAGATACACTATTAATAGAAGGCCAGTCTGTTTTTTAAGTTCAAATTTTGACAAAATATGTAAATATGTATAGTGAAAAACAAGAAGTAATTTGAAAACCAGAGGATGTCAATTAATCCTTGCAAACAGTTAACAAGACGTGGCCTTGGGAGACGGAATACATATCATAAATACTTCAAGCCAAGAAGTAACATGACAAGCTCAAGAAGAACCAAATGGTTAATGAGAATAAACAGAAAATTACTTGAACTGTGTGTGAACTAGCTTAATCAGCATTCTAAAAGGTCCGCCCTCGAGCAAAGAAAGCCCCTTACTAACAAAGCCCCCTCCCTACAAAACATGAGGTGAAAAAAAAAAAGAATGCTGTACCTTTAAACGGAGATGAGGCTTGTAAGAACCAATGAGACTTCAGTGTGACTAAACTTAATTGTAAATAATTGTTCAAAGTGTATAAAATGTTTTACTGTGTGTTAAGAGGTGAGCTAGTTTTTGTGTATTACCACCTAGCTCCCTCCTTTGCACAAACTAGAGTAAAAAGATAGAAATACCTCAACTCAAGTGTGTGAACTGGCACTGTGCACTTCTGGGACAACACCCTTGCTACTTTCATTTAAAAGCAAAATATACTGTCACACAGTGAGGCCCCATAAGAACGCAGCTGGCCTTAGGCATGCCCTGTCACATACCGGAACTATAAAATGTCTGTAGTATGATTTTGGTTTGTCTACATAAAGGAGGGATAGAGAAAATAATTAATGACTGCTTAAAGATGACTAAAAATAAGGGAAAGATGTAAATGATTGTCACAGAACAGGCAAGTCTTTCCTGTAAATGTGTAAAATAAAGCAATTTATATATGAAACATGTCAGATTTTGAAATAAAATTTTGTAACAAGACCATGTACATTCTACCTTTTATCTTGCTTCTGTATAAGGTTTATAGTGTAAGTTACTGTGAACTCTCAGCTCAGTTACTTGTGCACACAAGTAGCATCCAGGCAATGAAGACCAAAGCTGCTCTCTCAAAATAAACAATGGGATGAGTAAAAAAGAAAAATCCACCAGCAATAAAAATCCTTGCACAAAAGCTCCAATCAGTGCTATTCTTTAAAAGGATACTTTGCTGATTAATTGGGAAGGCCTTAGAGAAAGAAATCACTACAACATCTAACACGTTAAGGGGAGGGAAGTAAAGCCATGTTGTTACATCTAGATAAATACAGCAAAACTAAAGCATAGAAAAGAACTGGACAGGCGTGATAATATACAAGAGGACAGTAATTTGTCAGCAGTATGCAAGATCCAGCACCATCAGCAGGGAAAAAGGAGCCCTCGATGAAGCGCCAGAAAAGCCGTGAGACAGACTGGTCATCGCAGTGCTGCTGCATAGCTAGAACTTGCTTTTGCATGGCATTGTTAAAAAGGAGCATCATTACAAGGAACTGGAAACGCAAGGTAAACCAGGGTCCTGTGTGCTCAAAAGCATTTAGGAGCAAATTTGACCCCACATGCTAGCATGCCTGCTACAGGAAGATTTTTTTTCTCTCTACAGTAAGAACTATAACGAAATTGCACAATGAGATCTCATCTTGTGTTGAGTAATAGGTTTGTAACTCTGTATCCTCCAGCCTGGGGGTGGTCCGTATAACGGGGAACATCACAGGAATCTGAAATTTCAGAAAGGCAATTACCTGGTTTTACCAAAGGGATCAGTGTAAGTTGTTTCTTCAAGCTTCAACCATTTTCTTTCTACAATTACCTAAAATAAAGAATTCTTTGTTAAACACATTATAAGATTAATCCCAAAGATAACTTGGGGCTAAGGGGAGAAACACAATTATTTTTGGATTCTCTTGAAGCAAAATCTCAGCATCAGAACACACGCAGGAACACACAACATTCCTACAGCTAACCTGGAAAAAATCCCATTTACCCTAAGTTGTTGAAAAGGTATAGAAAATAAGTCCAGTAACTTTTCTTAGTGTGACTTTGATAACCAAGTTTCAATGAATTCAATGGGATTTTATGTACTGAAAAGTCATCATCTTTTTAGAAGGATTTTGCAAAGGTCATAGTTCAGCTGAAGAAGAAAAAGGGTCACTGGTCTGCACAGACTGTAGCTCCTCTAGTCATCGTGAGTGCCCACTTATCAGAGAGCATGGCCCGACAGCTAAGCATGCAAGACTAAAAAGCAAACGATTTTGAAACTTTCCCTGCCACGATCTCAAGACCGTGGCCTTGCGTAACTGCTGTTTTCTGTAACCACGGGCAGCGATACATACCTGCCCTTTTAGGATTTCTGAGCACTGCTGAGTGCTCGGCATCACTACAAAATGTCTTTTCTGAGCTAAGTGACTTTATTTGCTCTGCGACGTTACCTTCCATGTAATTCCTTTAAAAGGCAAACATTCCTAGCTATTAGCCCAGCAGTTTACTTCTTCTAACTTGTATTTTAAGCTTTGCTGAAGGTGTAGGCAGACAAGAAGCCTATCTCCAGAATTTATATCAATTTGGCCATAGGTCTGACCACAGAAATGAGAAGTAATCAGTAAGATGAACAAATCACTTCTTACTGTCTAATGAGACACACTGCTGACAGCAATAGAGCAAGCACAAGCAAAGGGAAGAAGAGGACCTGGGAAAAAAAATTACAAAATTGAATTGCAGCAAAAGGATGACGTCTGACAGGTCATTCACATGGCTGGCACACCACTATCCTCTAGTGCAGGACAAGGAACAAATAGGGCCCATGTGGCCATGGAGGTCTTGGACTTAAAAGTGAGAGATTCACCAACTCAAAAAAGAATATAGAGAAATGAAATGTAGTATATCATGCAGCTATAAGTAGGGTACGGAAGCACACAGTACAGCATCAGCTGGAGGCAGAAAGACAAATCAGAAGTGATTCATGTGTCCAGTAAATTAGAACTGAGATGGATAAACCCACATAATTCTTAAAATGTGTTCTTCAGAACAATTATTTTGATAGGCAACTGGCATAACAATAGTATTCCTATGGTTGTAAATGTGGCTACACATTTTTTACACTTAAAAGTTTTGGCATTTATTTTGGAAAGTACAGTATTTCCATGTAAAAGAAATTGGACAAGGAGAGCTATATGTTCTCAATAAGGTTTTCTAATGGCTTTGTGGTCACAAAAACAGAGCTGGAAGGGACACGATGAAGAATATTATGCTCATTATGGGTACAAGAAGTAATTCCATTTAGAAGCATTCAGGTATATTGTAAATAGCTTTGTATTCACTCCTAAATCACTGCAGAACTGGAGTACAGGAAGATCCACAAGAAAAATAGATGAAAATCACATTCCATTGGTTGTCCAAGGAGGGGAATATATATTTTTCAGTTAAGTAAACAGCCAAATATTTTGTGTTAATCAATTTTTTTTTTTAAACATTGCAGAGAACACAAAGGACTACATTACTGATCATGGTCCCATATTGCTGCAGCATGCGACAGAACTGGCAGATCATTACCCCTGTCACCAAGTTACCATTTGCTAAGCAGAAAGGGGAAAATGGCTGAAATCAGAACCACAGTACTGTCCCCAGGAATCTTAGAGGAAAAAAAATCCCCAGTCTGTAAGAAATTAGACATGTCTCAAGTCTAAAAAGACAAAAAAAAAAAAAAGAACAAAAGTAGGCTTTACGTATACAAAACAAACAATGTGAAAGTATCAGATATTCTTAGGTATAGCTCTTCGCCTCTACTGTCATGGGGCAATAATTAAAAAGTACTATAGGACATGCAGCATAAACCTTTACAATGGAAGTGGTTTCACAACCTTCTAAAGTAAGATGAAACTCCTGTTGCTAACAACCTACAGGGTGAGAAAAAAGAAAGTTGCCAAGTTTCCCTGGAAGAAAAAGATAAATTTATCACCTGCCTCATTGGGTGCATAATTAAAACCTGCAGAAGCTGCCCTAGAAGCAAAACTTCTGCTTTGCTAAATCCCCTATTTAGGGCCTAAAGACATTTTGCAGAATGTGTGGCACTTACTCTACTCAGTTTTAGAATGAGTTATTTTTATTGCTTTATCTATTAATGTGATAGCAAATAACATCTGCTTTTGCTTACAGCAGCCTGGTTGTGGGCTCCCAGAAGCAGGAAGAAGGAAGTAAGATCAGTCACCACTTTCATGGAAGAAGTGGAAAAGGTTGCCCAGAGCAGCTGTGGGTGCCCCATCCCTGGGGGTGCTCAAGGCCAGGTTGGATGGGGCTTGGAACAACCTTGGCTGGTGGAAGGTGTCCCTGCCTGAGGCACAGGGGTTGGAACTAGTTGATCTTTAAGGTCCCTTCCAACCCGAACCATTCCATAGTTCTATGATTCTAAGATATTCCAACATCAGACCATGTAGTTACTGAAGAGTTACAGAATCACTTTTAATGTGAGGGCCACTGGCAGAGGCATGGTAAATACTCTCCTGTATTAATCCCACTAAATGACTGAAAAAAATAAACAGCTTAAAATATGTAAGATCTTATTACAAACTTCCAATGCCATCAAAAAGTACAACAATCCAAAGGAGAAGAACAAAGAGACATTAGAGTAAAAAAAAAAGAAAAAAGAGGATAAAATGAAAATATTACCTGCAAAACCACAGGTCTTAATAAAAAACCCGAAAAGCTTACAAAAATGAAACCGTTTATGCTTGCAAAATATTCATATTAAAAAAAACCACCCATAAATATATCCCAGCAATGTGAGTCTCTCTTTTCCTGATGAAGTTTTGGTACCTTGAAACCTAAAGAAATTACAAGACTGTTCATTCCAAGGAAGGAACACTGGAGAAAAGAAACTACATTTGCATTATAACAACCATGTGATGCTGTTGCCAAACCTGCCTTTAACACCAAAGATTAACTTTTAAGAATTCACTTAAAAGAGAGCAGAAACAAATACAGGCAGTTCAAATTATGGTGAAATCGCTCCTAATAAGCACCCAGAAATACCTCTAAATTCCTTCCTCAGGACCTGACATTTTCTGATTCTGTGAAGATGCAAGCACAGTATTTTTGAAAAAATCTTACTACCTCCTTACTAATGTCTTTAGAACAAGTGTCTAAATTCAAACCCTTTCAGAAAGCAACAAAGAAGGTATAATCCTAAATGTTAAGGAAACTCTTAGTGGTTCATCATCTTAAAGGAACAGAAAACAAGGCTATTTCATGACCCACCAATTTGTATAGTCTCTCAGAGGTATCAGTATTATTCTCGAACACTGAAACTAGACTGAGCAGACAATACAAGAAAGAGATGCAAAATCAAAAAAAGAAGCAGCAGCTTAAAATAATGCAACACTGTACATTTCTCTCTGCCCATTGGTAATTTGTATGATTATTTCATCAAAGAGAAATGCCACCTTCTTTAAACTCTCTGACCACCAGGAAGAAGCATTTTGTCTATTGAGTAGATTTTTACAGAAGTACAGCATACATAGCATTTCTTACTCTGCCCTCACAAACATATTGATCAGTCTCAAATAACTTACTTAACAACAGAATATGTGTCAACCCAAGCATGTTATACCTCTTCTTTAAGGACGAATTGTCTAGCAGTTTTTGGAACTTCTGTGGATGTCTCAGCTGCCATTTTCAGGAATGTCAGGCTTTCCCCCTTCTGTGCAAAGTCCAGATTACTATGAAACAAAGTCAATATTTGCTTTCAGAGTAAAGTTAAAAGGTTCATTTCTGCATTCTAGATTAACAAATAAAACTTGCTGGAGAAAGTTAGGGACACGTGATGGCAAGTGCAATTCCTATTTTCAGCTCCACCTGATGGTTTCAGAGTCAATCAAAGGAGAAGCGGCAGTTTGGGTCAAATCCCTGACTTCAGTCCTGTCAGCTGCCAAGCAGCTACTGGCTGAAGACACCCTCCCTAATTATTCCAGGGTCACACACAGAGACAAAACTGATCCAGTCCAATTGTTTCATTCTGATCTAGGTGAAGTGCTCTGTCAACACAGTGTTGCCACAACAGGGCTACACACTCCACTGTGAAAGTGGAAAAAAACCTTATACCAAGAGGACTTCAGCAGTAAAACCTGCCTGCTATTGAGAAAGAATCAGAACTAGAACCTACCTCCACCTTACACGCATCAAAAATAAACACGTAAATGACTCAATCCTCCCACAAAAAACCAAGGTCAAAAAGTCACCTGTGTGTCACAATTCTAGGTGGCACGTGGAATTAGCATGACCAAAGCATGGCAGTTTCTCTTACTGGGAATGCTGTGGCTAACACCGTGCAAAAGGCAGTTAATGCATGGCCAGAGCAAGGCTCTGCACCTGCATCAATGCCTCGGCCTGCACCCTAATGCTCCCTAGAAACCTAAGATCGTCTCAACCCAGTTCTACCTGAAAGGCACACCAGGGAGCAGCAAAACATGATGCATCAGAGATTCACCATTAGTCCCTGCCTCACTGCAGAGCTATGGCGCACTTTCAGCACGGAAACTCTTATTCCAAGGAAGCTCGTCTCTGATACCAAGCTTCAGTACTCAAGTCCTGAAAATCTGCATGAATCACAAGCAAAAAGACAGTGCAAAGAAGCAAACCAGTTTAAGTGTTTAAAGAAGAGATGAGATAATCTCAAAGATCACTATCATTCTCAGTGCTGATGGTCATAAAGTTTCCACAAAATCAACAGTATTTCTTCTGTTGACTTCAACTAGAGTTTAATAAGGCTCTGTGGGGTCCCTAGCAATGAAACCAGAACCGAGTGATCACCTTCTCTGTCACACCCAATTTTAGCGCTTGCATTTTTTGCTTCATCTTTATCCTTTTATGATAACATCTACTGCCTATTTGTGAAACACTTCAGAATATGTGGCAACAGTCACCTTTCTTACATATTAGATTTGCATTTAATTCCACAAAGTAGTTAAAAGGAACTGGTAGTACAAAATATTTCTGGTTATCGGCAGGATTAAAACCAATGTACAAAAATCCATTTCCTCAGCATGTACACAGGGCAGGCTCCTTCTTAAGTCTCAAGACAGTCTCGTTGGATGAAGTAGGTCATAGTAGTCAAATGGTCAAGTCATTTTTATGTAACGTAAGTCCTGAAAAAGGACCCTGAACTATTAAACCCAATTCTGTTATTTCAGAAATATGTTCTATAATCCTTTCTTAAAGCACTGAAGCTTCACCTTAAAACTACATAGATTTACTATCTACCTTACTACTATTTGTATGAAAAACTGTTCTAGAACCTCACATGCTTATCTTCCAATTTCTATGTCATGCTAGTTCAGTTGGCTGTTCCCCATTTGTTCTTGAGTCAGTTATGTCTCATATTCCCTTCAAAGAGCTGTAGCTGGACAACGGCCATGGTCTTTTGCTGTGACTAAAATACAAGATCAAGCTTTCCACCAACCTTACGCAAAAGAAGTACAGCGCAGCACAGCAGTTCCAAGGGGTTCCTGGTCATTCAGAGGAAACAAAGGGGACTCTCTGTGATGCCTGAAGTATACAGCTTTAAAATTATAAAAACCTACCTCACATACCTAGCTACAACAAATTCCCCTCCTATGTTTGGAAAGACTTATAGCCTTTTTGATCGACAATATATCAAGAGAGTAGATAGTGAACCATATTCCTGTTCAACTTTTTTCTTTTCTTTTCTTTTTTTTTTTTTTTGATAGGGCTGAATAAGTCTGCCTTTTTTAGTCTCCCCTCACAGGAAATCCCATTCCATCGATCATACTAACCCTTCCACATAAGCCTGCAAGTATCAGTGTATGTTTCCAAAACACAGATCATCACAACTGTACCCTAAATCCCACAAGCACCTATAGTAATGGTTTGTACAACAGCATTAATACTTAGCTATATCAGTTACAAATACATACTAAATAGAACCTCATCTAATAGAAGAAGCTGGTTTTACACAACTTGCTCTCTTCTGCAGTGGACAGACTCAAGGGTAGCTTGTGAATTAAAATAACAAAAATTTACACCGCTTCAGTCGTTTGAATTACCACTAAAATCTAAAACAAGCGAACACGAGAGCTCATCTATCTCAGCCTCTGTAGTTTTGATCTCCTCCACAAGTGGGTGCAATAACTCTACGTGTAAGTGACATTTTAAACAGTTCACCAAAAAAGTATTTTTTTCCAAATTCAGTTGACTGTAGACAAGTGAGAATTTCTGCTGTTAGAAAGCTGCAACATCGTTCAGTTAAATGAAGGGTGCAATTCCGGTATCTCACATTAGTCATACTGTCAAGGGTGGCAACACCTTTTGTTCATCAAAATCAGCAGCAACTGAAAATTAAACTTGCACACTACAATGTCAAGTTTCTAAAGCCCTATGTTAGATTTCAGAATAGACCTTGTCTTGCAGCCCTCAGACAGGAAGGTTCTTCTATCTCATAATATTACCACTGTATCATTCGAGTTAAAAATGCAACACACAGCAGCCTGCGAACCTGACTGCCTGACATACAATTGCATGAAGTCTATGCTTCAAATTTTTTAATAGCTACCAGTGTGATCTTAAGCATATGTCAAAGTATCCACATTTATCAGTGTCCTTAGCACGAATCAACTGCACTTGAACCACAAATCATGCAAAAAGTTTGGCCTGCTTCTAGTATTGCAGGCTACTGCTGGCAAATCATGCTACTTGTTCCATTTATTTAATTCATGTGGTCAAACTCAGACCTTAAAAAGGTATACCATTTTAAAAAGAGATAACTTTATTCCCATTGCTTATCCCTTTATTGAGTGGCTTCTTTTCAAGGCAACATCGAACCATTCCACAGCTCCCAAATTATCCTTCCCAGGAGTTAAAATCTTAAACCAACTGAGGTCTGTGAATCAGCTTAGAGAGTAGCCGAGCCATCAGGGCCTTCTGTTAACCCACCCATGTCACTACAGGTGGATTAGCTTTTCTACATCACTTTTCAAAAGACATTCTACAGTAAATCTGCCTCTTAAAAGACAAAAGACAAACTACACATCCTAGCTGACAGCAGCCAGGTTTAATGGAAGCTCAGCAAGGCAAGCACAAGATAAAACAAAATATGGGGTTTCTTATAAACAGCGTGCAGGAGGGACGCTGGCAGCATTTACGCACCATTTACCCAACAGCGTGCCCAGGTGTGTGTGCTGAAGATAAACATCCCTAAAAGCTCTTGAGTCACTTGAAACTTGTGACCATCGGGCAGTGTGCTGGCATGTCAGCAAAATGACTCCAGCAACAAACCCAATTAATTAGCGTAAGTTAACGAGAGAGAGGGAGAAGAGGGGGAGGAGTGTTTTGCCAGGATGTTTAGCAGCACGGGTGACCAGCACCAAATAAAATAAGGAAAACGAACTGGCTCTGGCCCCGCAGAAGGCCCCACCCTGCCCACCGAGCAGCACAGGGTCAGCAGCAGCCCCGTCCCGCGCCCAACCTGCCCGTGGCTGCGGCCGCCGTGCGGGGCCTCAGACGAACGTTAATATCCAGCCACCGCTCGGCCCTACCCAAAATAAAATGACACGCAGCCCCGGCTGAGGGGGAAGTGGGTTCTGTCGGTACACAGCTCCGCTGTAACACCGGGGAGGGGATACCTTGCAAAGGGACGGGCAAAGAGGGCAAGCAGAGCCCGCCGGGCGGGAAACGCACCCGCCGCTTCCTCAGGGCCACCGTGTTTTCAGCGTATCGCCCGGACACCCCCGCTCGGGCCAGGCACACGTACGAGGCCGGGAGAGCGGCCCGGCAGCTGGGGGAGCCGCGGGCGGCGGCCGGACGGCAGCGGGAGCGGCGCCAGGCGGCGGCGGCCGAGGGGAGGCGGCGGCTGTGTGCGCCGCTCAGGCGGGCCCGAGTGGCACCGCGCCGGGTGCGCTGCTGATGGCGGCCCGGGTGGCAGCCGGGAGCGACGGGGAGGTTCCGGGTGGAGCGCGAGCTTCCGGGAGCGGCGCGGCGCAGCGGGCCGGGCCGGGGGTGAGGATGAAGAAGGAGCAGGTGGCGCACTGCCAGTTCTCCGTGTGGTACCCGCGCTTCAGAGCTGTCACTATCCGCAGGTGAGGGGGGCGGCGTGGGGTCGGGGGCGACTGAGCTCTGGCGGTGTGCAGCTGGGCTGGGTGTAGGTAGGCCCGGGCCTGGGCCAGGGCTGGGGCTGGGTGAGGGGCTGCGAGAAGCGAGTAGGGGGCGTGTGGGGGTGAAGGTGGGGAGGCGCGTGGGGCTGGGCTGGGTTGGAAATGGGCTTGTGCTGGGGCAGGGTTGGGTGGGATAGAGGGTCCTCTGTGGGGCAGAGCTGGGAGGGAGGTGGGAAGGGCTTGATGGAGCTATAAACTGGAGGCCCGGGAGGTGGGCTCTCTTCCCCGCACCCTGAGGGGGCGGTTTGAGCAGCAAACTCCCTCTGTGCTTCCTGCTCTCCCGGTGGGAGCCTGCACTGAACACCAGCTGATACCCACATCACTGCTGTTCCCACTTGGTTGCTCAAAGAAGCTGAGGCTGAACGCACCCAAACCAAGTGGCTGACTTTGTGTTTGTGTGTCTTTCTGGAAGCCGTGGCAAATTCTGCTGTTTCTAAGGTGTGGCTGCAGGTCACAAGATGGTTACAAGAACTATCAATAACTCAGGGAAGTCAGGCTCCAGATAGTTGCCCTGTTGGATTGAAAAGCAGTGACATAAGGCTTTTAGTCAAAGCATTTAATCTTTTATGTTTTTTTCTGTTTAGCACATGCATATTTTGGGCAAGTTTAGTGATAGTCCTGCATTCTTTGGACATTCAGGTGGTATTAGCAAATTGTGGCTTGGATCTGAGAAAGGAAACCTTTAGTTTGAGCAACATGTCTCCTCGCTGGCCACACACACTCTTTCTTTGAATTTCATAGAGCTTTTGAAGAAATGGGGTGCTTGTGAATTCCATCTAAAATGTCTGCCTCATGTTCCTCTGCCCCCCTGAAGGGAAAATGGGCATTGCTTTTTTGGAAGGGGTGAGAGGGGAGAAAGATTTTTTTTTTTTTTTCATAGTGTTAGAGAGTAAAACATACTGTTGTTGAGGTATGTTCTGTTAAAAAACAAATTATTCAACTCTTCTTGTTATTTTAACAAGTAATAATAACACGTTATTAAAGAAATTCTCTTTGTTTCTTCCAGTGTTATACTTCCCCTACCAGAGAATGTGAAAGAATATTTGCTGGATGATGGAACGCTTGTGGTTTCAGGAAGGTACAGAGTGTTTTCCTTCCACCTTTGAAGTATTAATACTGTTTTATATTTACAGCACTATTTTGTGTACACATATTGTGTTTTGCATAACGAGTTTTTAAAATTTGACCATTCTGGCTGCAGTAAACCTCATACTGTATGAGCATGTGAATGGGCTGACTGTTGCTGTTAGTAAAACTTGACTTGCTATAGCCTGATGCAGATCCTAAAATCCATGTAATAGTTTCATTCTAGGCCAAGTGGAGACAGTTCTTTCATTTTTTCTCTGCCTTTCCTTGTGGAGTCTACCAGTCTCTCAGGTGCTGGTTGCTTTGATATGGTTAGCACCAGTTCAGAGGCTTGACCTGTCCCATGCTGTTCACATGCCTCCTGCCTTATCCAAGGGTAAAGTGACATTACTAGCTTAATTCTCAATAGGATAAGCTATATATAAAACCTTAGTAGTTATTGAATTTGTATAATAATTTGCATACATGTAAGCCATGCATAGGACAAAGCTGAATGTCCTGTATGTATACCTATGCCAAGTTTTGGATGGAGAAGGATGAGGTGGATAGATGTGAGAAACAGCTGGAAAGAACCCAGGCCTTGCTCTTTGTTTTCTGCTTAGAATCTCACAATATGGCTTCCTTCTAAAATGATTATTGCATGCATACATCTTGTTAATGACCAGACTCGGAAATCAATCTGCACTCCATCATTTCCTAACTGGTAGTTTGCCTCTCCCAGAGCAACCAATTAGGCTATGAGTGTAAGGGAGCTACGTCTGATTTCTCAGAAATCAATTTATCTAAAATTGAGGCTGGTAAAACACCCTGTAAAGATGAAAGGCCTTTTTAAATTTTAAATATTTTTTTTTTTAATAAAAGGTATACAGAAAATTAGAATTGTTTTTTTAAACCATATTGCAGAATATTGCAAGTTACTTAGCAGCAGCCATTTGTTTTTTAATAAGCCTTCAGAAAAGCTTAAACTGAGGGTTTGACTTTACAGCTATGTTATACAAATTCTGCTGTCTTCAGTGGAATGATGGACAGCTGTATAATTGACTTAAGTCATGTTTTAATGTTTCCAATTCAAAATCCCTTTTAGAAACCAGTTATTCTCAAAGTTGAACTTTCTTAGTGGTAAGTGAATGTGATCGTGCAGTAAAGGCCAAGATCGCTTTTAATCCTAAGTGAACTGGTGTCTGACCTCTAGATGTCAAAACCTAAATTGATAGTTTCACCCCTGCAATAGTATGTTGAGGGCCTACAGAGACAGCTTGTTGAAGAGTTGACTTTTGGCAGGGACATACATTTGAACTTACCCTGTTTGCTACGCTGACTTGCTGTGAATAAGTCTTCAAGGGCTTGGCCTTCTCCAAGATCTTCACACTCAGATTGGCTAAAGAACTTGAAAAGTTACCTACAAGTTCAAGGGAATATTTGCAGTTAAGTGCTTTCGCCCAGATATGCTAGTATTTACAGCCGCAGATCTCACCTCTGTAGAAAAAGGAACTTTTCAGGAAGAAGCTAATGACTACATATCCACTTTCCATAGGACCTTCTTTTCTGTGTGGAGCGCGAGGATGTTTTCTTTACAGAACCAGAAATTAACAGGTCAACATCTGAAATTTAAAAATTTTTACTTGGGAAAGGAGTATGGAGGCAAAGCATAATTAAAATTGAACTTTTTTTTTAAAAAAGAAAAAAATTGTTTAATTTGTGCTTCTGTCAGTACAGTGAAGTTGGAAAAGAATGATTAATAGGGTGTTGAAAAGCTTCGATTATGGTGTTTTCAGAGCAGAAAGTGATCTGCTAATTTGAAAGAAGCAAAGTGTTTTGGGTAGGGCCCAGTGTTAGTGCCAGGGTGTTTGCTCTTTGGTTTGCTGTACTGGCTTGCATTGATCTTTCTCTTGCCAGGGGTTTTGAGGCCTGATCTTCTTCCAGAAACATTTTGAGATCAACAGCTGGTAACTGCTGTGGAAATGTAATTTATATGTATGATCAAGTCAAACTCCAGTGCTTAATTTTTTTTCCTGCTAATTTTTTGATTTAGAGAAGATCTGCCAAGTCATTCACAGGAGGGGAACGATGATGCAGAGGAAATACAGGTCAGCATAAAACGTAACTTAATGTCAAGTCTCCTGAGAAAAATATGAACGTGTAACCTGTTCTGCGTAATTTATAGGTGAGGAGAGTAGTTCACGAAAGTAATAATCACATGGTAGTTGCACCGAAGAACTTTAAAACATCAATTATTTGTACTGTGATGTTAGGCAAGGTTTAAAATGTTTCTGTGCTCTTTTACAGATGGTTTTTTTTATTTTTTTATTTTCTTAGTAGTTGCATTTGTTGTAGTAAGTAGGGAATGTTGAAGGATGTTGGAATCGAACTTAATGCTGTTTCATGTCCTGAAAAATTAGGAGGAGGAGTACATTTGGAGGACTTATTTCAAGAAACAATGAAAGTTTCTGAGGCCATAATTGCTCAGAAGGGCACTCTAGAAGAAAAATGCTAAAAGTGCCTTAAGTATAAGGTAACAGAAGGTACAGAAAGGTGGTGTAAGAGAAATACAGATGAAACTAATATATCATGGGTCTAAGGATGGAAGTGCTGGAGCTGGAGACAAGCTTTAGACAGGGAAGACTTTGCTGAGTTCTGAAATGTCCAAGTTTGTGCTATAAATCACAGTTAAAATATATAGGTGTTGTCTCATACCTATACTTTAGAATAGTACTTCTGCTGAATATACAGTATTTTTCCTGTCTTGATTTACAGACGTAGTAATTGGAGGGTGGTGGTGTTACGCTACAGAGGAACACCAGGCAGCGATTTGGTCTGTGTGTTGTAGGAAGCTATGTGAATTCTGATGTTCTCATAAATTACAAAGGATGTCTCAGGAAAACAGTAACCTTTGATTTGTTCTTCTTTGAACAGTGGTCAGATGATGAGAATACTACAACACTTAAGGTAAGATCCTGTAAAACCTAATGTGAGTTTGTCAGCAGTATCCTTTCTGCAACCTTGTGATATGAACTTTTTGCCAGTTAGAGATACCTGTTGCTGTATTTAACATTTTTCAGACCTTTCTAGACAGATGGCAGTGTAGATGCCTGCAACTTTAAAAAAAGTTTTGCTAGCTTAATTTTATTTAACTAAAAATAAAATGCTTTTCTTCATCCCCAACAATCACACACTTGTTAGACTATAGGAAATGAACTGAAGTATGGCTCTAAATATAGCTGTCTTTCATTTTCACTGCTTTGAATATCTCCCAATTACTTAATCAGACTGGATGCAGAAGAAATGAAGCCCCTGCAGCTCAATTTTCACAGCTCTTTTCTTACACCTGTGCCATTATTTCCTCCCAAATACATTTCTTTCTGTCATCTTTTTTTTTTCTCCTCCTTTTTTTTTTTTTAAATTTTTCCTTTTCCTGCCTATGCGTTTCTTGCACTGTGCCTGGCTTAGAATCGGGATCATGATGGATATGAAACAGGCTTCCTTGATAAATTTTTTTACATCTTTTTTGAAACTTGCTATTGCCCTATTGTTGTCAGAGAGTTAACATACTTGTGTCGGTTGTCTGCCATTACTTCAGTCATATCTGCTTCCTAAGCGTTGAATTGTTCACATTGAATTAGGTGCAATTAGCAGCACAACAGTTCTGCTCTGAGCTGTGTGTATGCTAGCACAGAATTCATGGCCTAGATTTTAAACCTAATACATGCCAAATTTGCACATGCTAATAGCTTCAGTCCAAATATCTAAGCGTTGATGAAGTAGATGCTTTAGATTGTAAATTGTTCTGAACAAGGATTTTGGCATCCATCTTACCTTTTGCAGAGCTCACATTAATGTTGCTAAAGAAATCGTATTGGAATTTTGAATCAAGCTTCATTATAGTATACAACACAACAAGGAAATATGTAATCAAGAGGTATGATACCCATCAGAAAGGTATAGGCCAAGGGATTTCAGTTTAGCTAGGTGAGCATTGTGTGCTGTGTACGGATTGCAGCTTTAACAGCTAACATTTTACTGGGGCTGGCTGCGATGGGGTTAACTTTCAGCTGTTGCTGAACAATGCTGCATAGCATCAAGGCTTTCTCTTTTCCCAGTCTGCCCCAGCCCCTCCCCAGAGGCTGGGCAAGGGGTAGGCAAGAGAAGGAGAGGGGACAGAGCCAGGGCAGCTGACCCAAATTGTCTTTAAGGGATATTCCATACTGTATAACATCATACTCAGCAATAAAAGCAGACGTAGAGGAAGAAGAGGGGTGTTTTGGCCTCCAGGGTGGCTCTTGTTAGGAGACTGGTAGGGCTTTGTCTTTTGCCAAACCTGGAACTTTGAAAATGGTTAATAATGAACATGGTTTGTGCCTGCAGCTAGTTCCTACAAAAATACAACTACATTTGGACAAAGAAAGAGACTCTAAAAGTAGAATTTCACAATGTGCTCTTTACCATCTTGTAAGTTTGGTGGATGATTGCTCTGAAGGCTTCATCTATGGCAAATATGCTTTCTCCACCTGAAAACTAGGGACTGCTCTGAGGTCAGTGAGTAAATGGAAAGTCTTTTGTGCTTTTCAGTGTTGCCTGTTAGCACTTTGTCAGCAATGAAGAGTGAAGAAACTGCTTGTGTGGAATGCAGAAGGGTGGGGAGCTGCATCTGGAGTTACTGCAAGAGATGAGAATGGATCAAATAGCGATGTGGAAGCTGAACAGGGAGACAGTAAGGGAACATAATGTGTAAAGAATAGTGAGACAGACTGGAGGCTGCTGTTCTGCATTCACTGTCAGCCTTGGGCATTCATAGCTTACTAACAGTAAATCCCAGGTTACAATTCTCTGTTGGTTTCTTGGCTCAGGGAGCAGTAAAGTGGGCTGTGCTTGTGATTATTTGGATTTGATGGCATGCCTGAGTCATTAGGTAAACTTACTTCCCTTTTCCCTTTTATATTCTGAAGAATTAAATATAGAATTTTAGAAAATTCTGTGTTTAAAAAAATGTGCATCAGTATTGATGGTTGCAAAGTCAGGCATTCAGAATTTAGGAAATGTTAGAATCTAGCTTGTTTATGCAGCCTTAGAGCTATGCTCTTGTGTATGTTTCTTCACTTGTATTAATCAAATGACATGATGGGCATTTCCCCAGGGAGGGTTAGTATGTGCTGGTATTACATATATAGTGTGACTCCTGACTTCTGTCAAAACAAGAGGAGATTTGATCAGAATGCAGCGGATGAAGAGGTTTACTTCTTGTGAGAACAATTTCTAGAATTGAGTGAAGCTCTAAAAATAAGAGAAGTGCTTTTTCAGTTTTTCAAGTGTAGTTTCCCATGGAGACTAGATAACATACTAAGGAAAAATTCAGAATGTGCAAAGTTCAGTCTAGGTCACTACGCTACAATGTGAGAGGGTTTTTTTTAAGTGTTTGCATTTGGGAGTCTGCAGAAAGGAGACAGCAAAACATACGAACTTTTTTTGGACACTTGTGTGGCCGTGAGGGCCTTGTTGTTTTAGAGACGGATTAACTTTAGCATAGAAGTTAGCTTTGAGTTGAATTCAAAAGTACTCAGGCAGAAATAATGTTCTTATATACTTTTTGCTATAAATCCTATTACATGAAAAGTCTTTGACGTATGCCTGAAATCCTTTCATATTATTTTAAAAGTCAGCAGTTTTCCTATTGTACCACATTCGAAGTGGAGTCTATAGCATCCTAAGGAGGCTTTTTCCCCTCTGTTACTTTTCACCTATTTCCCCCTCTTTTGATGCAGTGTATTGTTAAGGAGCTGCTTTAAAACCTAATGTAAGAGCAGATAAGTGAAAGTATTACTAACAACGTTTCATAAAACTAAAGCTTAAATGAGAGCTGTCCCTCATATTGCTTATGAATTGATTAGTTTATTTTTGCTCTCTTACTGTGCTCCTAAATGCAACTAGAGAACTATTACAAAACAGAGCTGATTTCTTTTGTACCTTATAATACTTTGACAGGATGCTACAATATTTCTAGTTTAGATTTTTTAAAGAGATGCTTAATTCTAAATAAGCTATTTTTGAAAGTTTGCTTGTTTTTAAATCTTCTTGGCTTTTATTTGTATACAATAATCTACCATTGGCTATAAAACAACAGGTATGTATTTAAGGTCTATTTGAGTTGTACATTTGCCACCTCTTGAAGCTTTCATGATGAACGTTGTGGAGTTTTGGGTTTTTCCCCTGAAGTTCATGGAGTCTTGCTAGTAATGAAAGTGAGAAGTGGAAACACATTTTCAATTTTCTGTGATTGAAAGAATGTCAGAGTTGATTTTTAAGTTACTTATTTCTACAAATGCACTATTTTTGTGGGGTTCTTGGTTCCTGAATTTGGACAAGTTTATTCCTTCTGCAATATGTATTTCAGATAGTGTTTAGAAGATGGCTACACTTCACTACTAAATGTATTAAAACTGATATTTCTGTTGTTCTTTGTTCAGGCACCAGAATTTCCTGAGTTCACAGCTAAAGTTCAAGAAGCAATAAGTTCCTTGGGTGGTAGTGTTTTTCCTAAACTTAACTGGAGCGCACCAAGGGTAAGAATGCTGATTTTCAAAACTTGTAACAGGTGTTATCATAAGGATGTTTTTGTTTGTTTTATCTTAATGCATTGAAAAGTAGAAGAGACTAGTGGTTCTGGTGAAGGACGAAGTGGTAAACAAGATACAGTGAAGTATGATACAGCAACTTGTTCTAGTGGGTTAGACCTAGATGGTGCACGTTTGGTGAGACTGATGCAAGACAGCACTGGCTTTCTTACGTAAAACTGTGTATCCTTGTCACAGGTAACAGTGTGATGGTCACAATCTTCTCATTTAAGATACTGGTTGAAAACTTTGCCTGGGATAAAGATTAAAAACCCCACTTTTTTTTTTTAAAGAGCAGTGAGCTTCCCTCTGGTTATTTTTAGGTACTCTAGCTACACCTTAAGTGTAGTACACCCAAATGTGTCTGTTCTCAAGGGAAACTTGTGTTCAAACAAGCATTCCAAGACAGTGCCTGGAAGCAGTAAGCTGAAAACTTAGTTTTTAAAATTGATTTGTTCTGCTTTCAACAGATTATTTATAAAAAAAGCAGTAACTATTGTGTCTCTTGTAACAGCTAATGAAGTTTTCCTCAAAATAAAAAAAATATTTTCTGCAGGTATTTCAAATGTTGTGTAATGTTTAGAAGGATCTGCAGCTCACATTCCTTCCTGTTAGTAAAGCTGTGTTTTTGGATAATCTCCATCTTTGTTTAGGATGCTTACTGGATAGCAATGAACAGCTCTCTGAAATGTAAAGCTCTCAGTGACATCTTTCTCCTCTTCAAGAGTTCAGACTTCATTACTCGTGACCTCACTCAGCCGTAAGTAGATTTCTAGCAGACAATCTTATTGATACCCAGTCAAAAAAGCCACCAACCCTCTGAGGGTAACTTTTCAGTTCTTTTGAAAGATCTTACTCTTTACTGTACCGCAACAATAAATAGCTGATAGAAGAATACATTTTCATGTTTAGAAGTTGTTCAGGCACAGCAGTATAAGTTTCAGGTACAGTAATAAGTTAGTTGCTCTTTGAAGCTCCCCCCACCCCTTCCCCCTTCTTCTTTGTCTCCCTCCACTGTGCAAAAATAATTGCCAGGTCCGATTTAGTGCAGAGAATTGCAAGACATGTTGTCTTCATTGTTACTTACTATGAGTGAGTCTCTTCTAGTAAATCAGAATTGTTTACTTGGCTTCAGTCAACAAGAGATGAGCAGCCTCCATTTTATTCTTATATTCTCTTGATTTTAATATGCAAATGAGTGAAAAGCAGAACAGGAGGACATTATATTTAAGTAGCACATGTGAAATCACGCTATGGACTAAGACCATTTTTATCAAGTTGCTTTCCAGAGCAAGAGAAGTTTTAATTTTGGGTTTCTTTGCCTTCTCGCCTCTTTTGGCATTCATTTGTTGCTACCTACTTTATTGTTGCCACTTGTAGTAATACAGCATGAGTTTACCATGTCCCTTTCAAAATTTAAAGCTGTTGAAGTTTGTGTGGCTGCCTGGAAGATGCCTGAGACTTCTGCTAACGTATTCCTAGAGCTCTTTCTTAACCCAAGTTCTTGTAGGTCTTGAACAAACACTTCATGAACTGTGACTAAGGTTAATCATTTCAGATAAAATTATAAATATGATGTGCTTGGGGTTTCTTTTATCTGCTCACATGACGAGAATGCTTAATTGTATAGGAACAGTTTCCTCCCATAGTACCTGCATCTGATTCATGTCACTTATTTCTAAAATACAGCCTTTTTTCTGAAAGAAAATAAAATTGTTGGAATTCAATGTTCTTGTTACTATTATAAAAATTATCTTTTTTAGAAAAGCAATATTTCAAAGAAAAAGGGCAATCCATGGCTTGGTATGAGGGATATTGTTATCCAGTAATTATTCAGTGCTTATTTGTATTGCTGGCATATTTAGGAAACTCAGTTGAATGCAGGGCCCTTGTTCTACATGCATTGTAGAGGGTTACCAAGCATAGTAGTCCTGTGTTAATTAGCTTATGACATGATAAGGATTGTCTTGTCTAAAATGTGAAACCAGTTGTGTTAATGCTGTGCAACTGCCTTCTTTTTTTATTCCGGCAACTCTAATAACTCTTTTCCCCCTGTTTGTTGGTACATTAAAAAAATGGTAGGTAGCAACATCCTCATCCTTATCTCTGCATTTATGGAGTGCTAGCAACACTATCGGTCCAATTCTGATGCTAGGTTTTACATTATGTCTAATCCACACCATTGTGAGGTGCAGGGGAAGAGACTGAGAAGGAGGGGTGAAGATGCTGGAGTGAGAAGAGAGTTTGAAAAGTATGCTGGACTAGGGAAGCAGTTGTGAGCATTGAGAATTCTGGGATCACAGAGAATGAAAGAGACGGGGGAGTTGAGAAATCTATAGTCTGCATTTCAGATGTGAGTCAATAGTGATTCTCAGAAGACTTTGGTGCTTTTTTTTCATGGTTTCCCCTAGTGGGAGGCTAGGTGATTTGGCCAGGTGTCTTGAGGATGGTTTGCTCAGAGGGTTGAGCACTAAAATTTGAGTCTTTTGTTGTACCTGCTTTCAGGACTGAGTCTTGTGGATCTGAAAAGAACTGTGACTTGTGAAGGGCTGATACAAATAATACGGGTTTTGTATTCTGCTATCCTCATGTATAAAAAGGTTCAGCAAAAAGCACCCTCAGCTCCTTGGAGAGTTCCTGTCTGGTTACCACACTCTAATGAGTTTGGGACACAGTCAAGGGTTTAGTAAGCACCAGTTGATGTAGAAGATGTGGCAAATCTGTGTCTGTGTTTGGGCTCTTAATTTATGCCGTTTGTGTAGTAGAATGAGTAGGTTTGACCACCTTCACTGAGACTGAAATCAGTGCATTTTCTGTCAGGTTTTATCTCTTTATCAGATAAGGTTGGTGGCATCAGCTATTCACCTTGCTCCTTGCAGACAGCACTGACTTAGTGGTAGAGGCAATGATTACATTCTAGCTCCTACATTGTGAGATTTCACAGCGTGGGTGTTAACCTGAACGATCAGTAATTTCACCTGAAGTTCACACCAGACTGAGAACGGTAGTGGCTGAACAGCCTGTAGCCGGCATGTTCTCTTCTACTGATCCTGCTCCGGGAGAATAACCACTAGCTAGAAGGCAACACTTCAGATTGCCGTAGTCTGATCCATTTAGATACTTTTTCCAGCGTGGTAAGACCTCACACCAGCTGATAGCATAGCTTAGCTAGTGGGTGGCAAATAAGCAAACTTTGTGACATGATTGTGGGATCATCACCTAATCTAAAGATTAAATTTAGTTTGAGAAGTATTGTATTTATTTCCCTTCCTGTAAAGTCTAATCTAATGTTGGTATAAGTTTGGATTATGTTTTTTTTGTGTTTTTTTTTGTCAGACAACCAAACCAACAGGCTTGGTTGTTTTGGTAAGGTAGAGTTAATGCAGGCAATGCAACCTTCTGGTTTCTGTGAATTTGAGTGGAAGTTGTACTTATGACTAGGGAAATGTGTGTAGTGCGTAAAACCGCTCTGGTCTGTATGTATCTTGTATTTTATGAATATGTTGTACTTGATTAAAGCACATATTGTTGTCCAGTTTGTGCATGGTATTTCTAAATTATTTCTAAGTTATTCGTACAAAACGTCCCCATGCAAACGGTGAAATGATTATTTGCTGAATCAGAACACTAGTCTTCCTTAATTATACTATTGATTAGCTGCCAGTTGCCTAGTCCTTAGCAAGCAGAAATTAAAAATGTAGCTGGCATAAGAACCTGAAGTGCTGAACAGATGAAAACTGGATACATAATACATACATCCAAATCCCTTGGAAGGGCTACTCAGAGGGAGGATAAATGCACTAGATTTCTACTTCTTTCATTAACACCCAGTACGGGCCAAAATTTTCTTGCCCTGCATAAGTAACACCTGAAATGTTGTGTACTCTTCTTATTTGTTTTATTTTCTGTTCAAAAAATCCGCTTCATGGGTCACAATATGGAAAAGACTTTGCAATGGCAATTTGAAGATCTGTTTCGTAATCCAGCTTTGCCAGTGAAGTGGGACTTAAGGCAAACCACTTTCTTTGCCTCTTCCTTCCTCTCCCATTTCTTATCTGCTTATATCTGGTATCGATCTATGTACATTATTCAGGTCAGGCAACTGCCCTTGCTGTAATTCTCAGCTGTCTCAAGTTCCAAGAAAACTTCAGCTAGGCAATACTTCAATACAAACCATTTAAAAATATGGTCTTAATGCAAATAGGCTGAGCGTGGTTAGATAAATTTTGACTCTTTTAAATGTTTGGATTCTCTCATTACATTGACACTGTTTGGTTGAAAAGTTCAGAATAATGAGTTAACTTTCCTCCTTGTTAATTTTATACAAATTAACAAAAACTTCAGACCAATGCAGTTGTTAATGTAGTCAATGTTTCTGCTTCAAAGTAAGCATTGCATTTTACTTAGATGAGTTCACAAAAAAACTTGTGGATGGTATGATCATTAACTTTTTGGGTTTTAATGTAGGCTTTCAAAAACTTAGCGTTGTGAGTATGTGATAAAAAAACAAAATCCCTTTCTAATTGGGATTTCTGTTAAGTGATTAAAAGTCCTCATTTGATCAAAAATCTTGTCAAAGCCGTGTTGAGTGCATTGGTTTAGAACAGTTTTCTTCCTTATTGTTAAGAATGTGTGGGCTACATTTTATTAAGACATGACTGCCCACACCGAGACTGGTATAAATATTAGCAGTAGTTCTAATTATATGATAATGCCCTTTCAGTTATAAGATAAGCTTGTGGTTATGTCATGCTCATTAATAAACCTTGGAAGTTTTGTCAGACTTCAGAGACTGCTCCTGTTCCGTAGAGCAATACTGGAAGTTTTAGATCTGCAGATGCTACCATTGGGATGTTGAATGCTAGAAGTGTTACTATTTTTCCAGTTGTTTACTAATCACAACCATAGAGGTGAAATAAGAACTCCTGTAAGTTCCACCTTGTTGAAAAGCAACCTAATGCAGAGCACGTCTTTTGCGGGGATTGCCCTTTGACTTATTATAGAGGGGCAGTATGAGTCACATCCAAGAAGGCTGTTTCTGAAGTGCATTTAAGAGTTGTAAATTGACTCTCAGTATTTTGTTGGACCAGCTGGTGCTACAGACCTGTTCCTTCCAGAAGTTCATTCCTGAAAACTTTGAGAAGCTGGTTAAGACAGGTGAAGTAAAGAGTCTAAAAGTAGCCACTCAACCCTGCCTAAGCCCAGGAAACAAAGCAAAGGAACCATCTATGCCACATTTAGTCGGTAAGAAATACCTACTAGGTTAATGGAGCAGGTGAAACAACTCCCACTGGGCCAGGGAAAGGTTTCCAAATGTATTAATGTGCGAGACAAAAAGAAACATGAGGGGTGATGCAATTTTTTAAACTTTATTCAGTTGTTTATAAGAGGGCTAGGTTAAAATTTTAGGCACCTGTTTCTGAGAACAGTTGAGAGAGCCTGCTTTTGAATGAGTATTCAATCGGTGAGGCTCCTAAGCACATTGTTTAACTTTAAAACCTAGCAGATGTTTCAGTCCTTTTTGGTTTTAAGCTAGCATTCTGGCTACATTTTTGGTACCAGACTTAATGCTTCTAAATATTGAATTAAAAATTATAAAGACATTATAGTTTTTCTGAGATATGGAGGAATAACAGCCTGTGTTCTCCTGATAGAACATAGGAGGCAGCGTTGGCTCATAAAGCTGTGACTTGGCACTCGTAGCTGTTGGTTTAGGGTTTAGACTTCAGTATAACCTCTTCCCAGCTAGGCAGTCCTACATGAGAGGATGTGGAAAATGAGGCCTTTGATGATTACTTTTTTTTTTCCTTGAGGTTTTACTTGCATACCCTTTTTCCTAGCAATTTGCAATTTATTACTAATTCCTAGCAATCCTCTTTTGAATAGTGTTTGAGTTTCTTATTTCTTTTAGTCCTTAAAGTTCCAGCAAGGTTCAGTATTCAAGAAATAAAAATGCAGTTCAAAGGTTGTTAGAAGGTTCTCCTTCATTTTTTATTTATTTATTAAGGTTTTAAAATAAGCTATGAGGTAATAGCATGGGAACTGTCGTACAGAACAACTTCTACGGTTTTCATTATATTTATAATAGTTTATTATCCACAGAATAATCTGTGATGTGCAAATGAGTTCATGGCTCTCTTAGCCGGGTAACTACTGGAGGTCTTACAAACCTTCTTAAATTGCTGTTCTCTGTGTTGAAAACAGAACCACATAGTGGCTTCATGTAGTATGTCCTGTTGTCAAGTGTATGCATTTGGAGATTAACAGCTGCTACACAGAAGAAGACCTTGATCCTTATGTTCTTGACATCTAAGTATAAATATGTAAGCAAGCTGTTGACCACAGCACAAGGCCTATAAGCAACTTGACCACAGCACAAGGCCTATAAGCAACAGAGTTTAATTCTGTCACCCTTAGTACAAAATGACAATTTTCAAAGGTTTCAGAAAAGTGAGCCCAGAAATATCTCAGTTTTAGATTCCTGAAGTCTTTCTGATTGTTCTTTCAGGTATCTCCAAACCTGAATAGTATGCAGGTTGAAGAAACCCTGTGTAGCCTTCTGCCTCTGGCCATGTGTAATAGATGAATTCAGCTGGGTCTAAACAATGAATGCTACAATAAGTTGGTAAAAAATATAAAATTGCAACTGCCTCAAGTTGCCCAATATTTACCCTCCAGAAAGGGGTGGTAGTAATGTCCTATTGTCGAAAAAAGTCTCATTGTACTATTTAGAAGAAAACTGAAACTACAAAAACCTGAGTTTATTTTCTTTTGCTGTGTTCTCCCATTTTCCCCCTCATTTGTACTCAGTCCTGTGTCATTAAGACTTAAGAAAAATAACATTACTGCATCCTGCAGTATTTTTATCAATATTCATAATTTTGCCTGTTTGCTTGATTTGACAGCAATACCTGAGCGCTCTGTGTGGCTTGGGATGGCACCCAAGGATTTAATTTTCTGACTTATAAGGAAAGAGGAAGTATCTTTCCCCACATAGCTCTTGCCCAAAATATTTGAAGGTTGAGCAGGGGATAATTTTGGTTGTTTGTGACTGTTTTTTGACTGCTGGAAAAGACTGCATGTTACTGGAATGAAGCAGGTACCCCGACCTCAGATACGGAACTCTGTGAGATGTAACACGGGTCCTAGCGTGCAGGGACTGTAAAACTCTGTGTGCTGGACTTCAGCTACCTTTATATAAATAGTTTATGATTGGTTTTGTGTGGGGGGGATATTTTCTTGAGCATGGTAGGCATGTATGCTAGTGAGGGAGGAATTTTGAGTCTAGCTAAACTGCGAGCTCTCATGAATTTGTTTCTGTTGCCTTGACAGATCTTAAATTGTGGGGAATATAAATTGTAGTTGAAGGATGTTATCTGTTTACATGGGCTTACAGATATATATGATCTGTTTGATTACAGTACTTTTGGAAAGCATGCCTGCTACTGCCCTTCTTTTCTGCATGTAGTGGACATTAAAGTCTAAAATGTGTGAAACGTATTTCTGCTGGCAGTATACTGAATGAACTCTTATGATAGCTCTTCAAACTGAAGGGTGGGCAGCCATGTCTTACAAATGCAATGCTTACGTTAAAGATGTTATAGACTTTTGGATTGCTTAACAGAGTTCAGTGCCAAAGGGAGACTGTATAAATGTTTCCATTTAAGACTGTTGCTCAGCAGTGGCCCTTTACATGGTTCTGTTCATCAAAGTAGTTTGTTGCCAATAAGGTTAGGGAGTACACTTGGAAGGAAAATGCATGTTCTTTTGCTAGTTCCCTATGAAAGTTACAGGATTTATGGCGAGGTTTGCTGTAAACTGATAAAAGTTGGCTTGGGTCTAACTGACTCCATTCTTGATAGTTCCTGAAAGGTGACACTGAGTCAGCTACTCACAAGGGACAAAACCTTGACATCTGCTTGCAGTTATAGAAATAGTTGTATTTATTCCCACTCTCAAGAAATTTGTAGTAGTATTTTTTAAGGCTCTTAATTTAGAAGGATACTGTGCTGTGGAATCAGAAGTGCTGAGTGGTGCTGTTTTGCATCCCTTATTCATGGAAATGAACTGCTGTAAGGCACGATGATACGTCTCTGTTGTGTGGTTTAGGAAGTTAAACATTAACAGTACCAGTGAAAACGTGATGCAATGGAACTAGATTAGATTGCTCAAGTTTCTTCTTTGAGAAACCAGTTATGCCAACATAACACTAAAGAGGAAAGGAACATAATTTTTGATTCAAACAGAAAAAAACTCAATAATGAATAAACAGATAAACAGTCATGTTTTAGCTACATCCCTGTCCCAACTGAAGTGCTTCCAAGTTACAGAAAAAAAATTTCTCCCCCCCCCAGTCATTGTCAAAAGGAGGTTTTTTTATTGATTTATCAAATTTACTTGGTTTGTATGTCTTGGAGATAATTTAATAGGTTTTTGTGATTCACGGTTTGGGGTTATTTTTCTCACTGTGGCTAAAATCTTACATGTAAAAGCGGGTTTTGATGTTTGTACCTTACTTTTCCAGATTTATTCACTGTACTGATGATTCCCCTGATCCTTCTTTGGACTATGAGGTAGGACACTTTGCATGATTTCTAGGCAATTTAAATGGATTGCTTACAGGCAGATTGCCATTTGTGCTTGGGTATGTGCCCATAAAATTTGTTCTGTTTAATTGTGTTCCTTGGGCAGCGTGGGGACGTCTGGTTAAGCATTACAGGTCATAAGGAGTTCAAGTTCATTTAATTACAGATCAGATGAGGTAAAGATCAGACTTTTGAAGCTTCCTTGTGATTTCCTCTCATGTCTGTCAGATTTGGCCAAGAAGGACAAGTTCAACAGCTGAAAGTCATATCTTCTTGACAGCATGCTGCTTGTGAATATCACAACTGAGGTTACTAAGAGAGAGAAGCTAGCTGTAGTGGCTGGGGACATCCTGAAGTGGTCTATCATATCTTGTTTAATATGCTCGTTAACAGACTAAAATGTTAAACTAGTGATGTAGATATTAGCAATGTTTCAAACTATTCATGTGGTGCTATTGCTTTTGTGATAGCATGTGGTCATTTCTCTAATAATAGTTTTTATGTAAATATAGCATTTGTCATCATTCTGTGGGCTTGAAGGGCTTTGGAAAAGTGAATGAACCCTGTTGTTTTTAATGTACTATCTAGTGTGCTTTAAAGGTGACAGACATCTAAAAGTTAGAACAAAGAGTTTCAAGTTTACACGGTAGTTAGGAATGTCATCTTTGATTACTGAGATTTTTCGACTTCAGTTGATAGGTGTTGGGAGTTTCCAGTATCCAGTAGCAGCAACTGAGGCCTTTAAAATAGTGTGGATCCATTTGAATGCTTCAGCCTAGGAATGCAGAAACTTGAAAAAGTGCCAGAGATATGCTTCAATTACCAGGCAATCTGTCCTATTGACTGTTATAGTTTGGTTACTATTTCCATCCCATGTCCTTATTTTAACTGGTTTGCGCCTTCAAAGGCGTCACAGCATTCTGCTTGGGTGTATACCAGAATAGAGGTTGATTTGGTTAAATTTAATTCTGCTCATCAGCTCTTTTGACTAGGAAGCAACTTTCTGCCAATTCCATGAGAGATTTGTAATGTACAGCAGGGTTTTTGGTGTTCATGCTTTATCATTAATGTAACTTTGAAGTTATTTCATTAATAATTTCGCAGTTATAAATGCCGTACAAAGTGGAAGAGCATAAGATAAAGGTGGGAGGGGGCCTCAGGAGGTCTCTAGTCCATTCTCATGCTCAAAGGTGGGTAAGCGATGAGATCAAATTGGGTCACTTTGGTGTTATATCAAATCTGGTCTGAAAATCTCAGTGGATGGAAGCTGCACAGCCTCTGGGAGGGAGCTGTTCCAACGCTTGACGGTCTTCATGGTGAAGAAGTTTCTTCTTATGTCCATTCTGAACCTTTCTGCTTTAAACTGGTTTGGACTAGGTGGTCTTTAAAGGTGCCTTCCAACCAAAAATATTGTGTGATTCTGTGAAGCTAACATTAAGTCTAGTTGCTTTGAAGCATTTGCCAATTATATGAACTGCAGGTTAAGATTGTTTTTTCTTACATCAGGAATAACTTCAGAGGTCATCTTATCATTACAGCAGAACTGTAGATCTAGAAGGTATACCTATTGAGAAAAAGTTAACCTGTTACCTTTCTGAAACAATACTTTGTCGCTTCTTTTTCCTCTGTAGCTTGTTCTTCGCAAATGGTGTGAACTAATCCCTGGTGCAGAATTCAGATGCTTTGTCAAGGAAAACAAGCTTATAGGTAAGGGTTTTCTTAAAGATAAAATTATTAGGTGACGTTCTGAGGATTTTCTCGTGATTCCTTGAATCAGAGCTAAATCTGAAGACAGTTCTTTCTTACCTTACCTCATTTCTGGAATTAATGTTTTCTTCTTCCTTCCGTTATTTAGAATGCTGTATGCCACACTTCTCTTTCCACTGTATTTGAAAGCATGATAGCATGCTCAAGTATTACAGTGGATATACTCTTAAGTTTCTGAATTAGCAATTAGAATTCACCCAAAGGCTGTTTTTTGAGTGATTTTTTTATATTCAGGAGCGAATTGCATCATCTCCAACTTGCAGAATCAATACAGAGGTAGTTGGGTATTATGTTGATAAAATGTGACCACATGTGGATATCATATGCAGAAAGTGGGATGTCGTAACATGTCCATGGATGTATGAGGTGTCTGAGTTCATATTATATTCAGTGTAGCTTAGTCAGAAAACCTATTGATTTGTTACTCTGGTTCAGAATCCTAAGTGTAAAATGTTTCAGGTGGCACTGAACATCTAGGGCATCCACAGTATGCAAAGAGCTAGTGGGTGCATCAGGAGACCTGTGACAGCTGGAGAACAGGCAGATTGTGCTAGAGCATGTATTTTAGGCAGCTCTAGGGCAAATTTAGCTGAATTACACTCCTCTGGTCATACTGACTATTCTCTGCTGACTATAACAGGAGCTTAGACATCTAGTGCACATACAAGTGTTTGAATTGAGGTGCTTAATTTCAGGCTAAATACTATTCTGGAGTTTGAATTCAATTTTGGTCTGGTTTACCATGGAATTTTTAAAGATAAACAGAGGTGTAAGTAGAACAGGACTGGTGCACATTTGTCCATAACAAGATTGAATAATTCCACCTAAACTCTTCTAACAAGGAAATGTTATAGCAGTGACGTAGCAGAGCTCTAATCCAGACTTTATAGGAAATAAGATGATTTTTAAAAAAAAAATAAACCAGAGTTTGCTCATTTTGTCTGTCTCACATCTATGTATTCACAAGCACCAAGATGCATATATACAAATGGTCTGTCCACAATTCCTTGTGGTGATATGGAAGGGAAGGGACATTAGCTAGCTAGTCCTCAGTTTCTCCTGACTTCTTTTCAGCATGACGACTATGTGCTTGGCTTGCATGTGCCTTTTTGTACCTGTTAGGAGCTGTCAGCAATCTGTTGCTCCATCCTGTCCCACCTCTGTGAATCATTAGGAATGTACCCTGTTCTTTATTTCCTGATCTGGATGTCCTATGGAGCTGCACATAGACATTTTGGGATGTGCTAATCTAGGTGCTGTCAACACATACCATTTGCATAGCCCTTTTATTTGGCTGTTCCTTCTGGTGCTTCTACGCTCATCTTGCCGTTCTCTCTCCGTTCATGTGAATTGCAGGGTTTATTGGAGTTCTCTGTAGCAGAGTTTATCTTGCTGGTAGCAGAGATTCTCCATTAAGTTGGTATTGCTTAACAGCTACCAAAATAGCTTTTTGAAGGGGGAAGAGCTGAATCCTGTCCTGTTATGTGCTGCTGGAACACCACAACTGCCTGATATATGCATCACCACAATAACCTCTAAAACGTTTGAATGTAGATCTATTATAGAATATATATAGTGATACTTACTTTCAAATACCTCAAAGCATTTGTATGCTGGCTAATTAAACACTGTACATTTCATTACTAGGTTTTAAACCTAGTAGATCTACCACTATGAGTTTTTTTTAGCTAGCACTCAAGGCTCTGTTTCTGGAGACTGTTGCAAGATTTTTCACAATATGTTCCCATGCTCTTAAAATTAATAAGCCTGTCAGTCAAACTAAAAAGTGATACTTGCACAGTGAAGTGAATTTTCCAGTTACACGTCTGCATCCCCTGAGATGCCACTGTCTCTTGATTTTTGTTCTTAGATCTGATTTAAGCTTTGCAGTGGTATTAATAATTCACAGTTCCACTGACATCATAAACTTTATATGAACTTATATGAACTTTATTGAAGAGCACATCTTTGGAGGAAGTCAGCATTGTCTTACAGTAAAACTTTAATCTCTGAGTTTTGTATATGGTTAAAAAAGCAAACTGCCATCATTGATACATCTTTTTGGGGGTTCTGGCTTTTTCTTTACCTGAGTAGCATGAGTTACTCATTCTGCAGTGATGGAGCATGTTGTGGCTTGACGTTTGTCCAGGAGGGTTTTGCAGTGGCTTATGTTGACACATCCTGTATGAGAACTTCTGTCACTTCAGATGCATGCAAGAATGTAATCCTGTTGATGTCAACTTTAAACTGTTGTCTTGTAGACAAATGTCTGAAATGAAGAGCTTGTGATGTAGCTGGGATGGTTTATCTAATGTCAGATAGGCAAGAAAGCCTTCAGAGGGGCAAATGGGAGAAATATGGTACTAGACTGCATGCCATCTCATTGATTTTAGGATTTAAGGTTTTACCTGTAGTGTCTTATCAAACAGATATGTGTTTTTCCATGCTTAAAAAAAAAGTGGTTAAATAAGAATCTTTATGGTACACTAGGATCTATCATTTTTGCTGATGTGCAAGCTTAGTGTCTGTCCCTTTCATTTCATGGTTCCAAATTCTGGTCCCTGGATCTGATGTGCAGAACAGAAAAGGTTTCTGACCAGAGTAACCAGAGGGAATAAAAGTGACAGGAAAAGACAGGAATTGGAAACTTAAATACAGGCAGAGGCTCCTACTGAAATTCACTTAAAAATAGTCAAAGTGTGTACATATAAAATGAGGTTCACAAAATGCAGGGCAGAACTGTTCAAGGAAAAGATTCCTAATGTAAGTTCTTTAAATATAAGGGAATAAAGCCAAACAGTAAGTCACTAGTAATGGTTGAAACTTGGGGGAACCCCATCTTCTGAAATATAATTTATGACGTGCATGTCTGATAACTGCATTGTGCCTGGTTGGGTTTTTTGCATGCCTAAAGCTCTTTATAATCAGCTGAAATTATTGACAGGTATATCACAGAGGGACTACACTCAATACTATGATCATATCTCCAAGCAACATGAGGACATCTGTAGATCAATACAGGAGTTTTTCAAGAAACACATACAGTACAAATTCTTGGATGAAGACTGTAAGTATCTTAAAGCTTCAGTTAGCAAGGGGAGGATGGGGGAGGGAAAGAGGATGTTTATGAATGTTTTAAAATATTTATTGCATGCATAGTTGCAAAGACATAAAAACAGAAATGAAGAGTCTACCTCTCTGAAGTTCTTTTGCAGGGTATGGAAAGGGCTTGCAAGGGCAAACTCCATGGAAATGAGACCTGGCCTCCTGCCCCCTTGCTGTTGCTAAGCCAGGCTCGTTTTCTCTACAGTGCACCGAGTTGCAATGTGCTAAATCCCAATTTACTGCTGGACATCACTGTTAAAATGGGTACTTCTCAATAAATAATGGCATCCCCAATATTTTAAGTGTGAGGTTATGCATCTCTGTCTTCACAGCTATTCCTTTCACAGGGCTTGGTTCTTTTGAACTTGAGGAAGTCTTACAGCTCTTGTGGCTAGAGCATGCAGAGCAGTGTAGTTTTTGAATGACTATAAAATTGGCAACAAAAAAACCCTGAAGGAATAAGCTGGAGCTTTTCAGGAAAACACAATAAATGAGTGAAAGATCCCTTCAGAAGGCCTAATGGCTGCTGCTTCTTTTTTTTCTTTTTTAAGCTTTTTACCCTTATACTTGTTTTTAATTAAGAAAAATTCTAAACCTGAGAAGTGAGGTAGGAAATGCGTAACAAAAGATATTCAGGAGTAAGTATACTTGTTTATAAAGATGTTGTCAGATATTTTCTGCTAAATTATTGATGTAATTCTTGAAAAAAGGATTTATAAGTTTCTTTTCAAGAAGTTATATTTTCTTCTAGAATATGGATGCACAGCAGTTTAGCTGCTAAGGCTAGAATAAAAGCCACAGTATTTGATACACCTAAGCAGCCCCAATGAATTGTCTTGTTCTTTAAATGCAGAGTCCTTTGCAAATTTTATTGGAAATAGTTTAGTAAGAATTGAATCGTGTTCCTTGTGATGGGTGGTCAGTAGTGGTGAAAAATATGATGAAGAGATTTAAATTGGGTCTGGCGGGGACTAAACCTCAGTTTAGTAAAATATATAAATATAAGAATTGTCTGGCAGTTGTATTGTCTTCTACAAAGCTTTGAAAACTCAACCTTTAGTTGAGTTTTGAACATGATTAATCATTTTGCTGAGCCACCAGAGCAACCAAATAGATGGGTCCTGTCTGACTTTCTGAAAAAGATGCCTTCTGTGCCAGTCTCGGTTATATTAAAATTCTTAATAATGTGATGTAGCAGGATTACTTTATTTCAGTCCAGAGAAGCTCTCAAGGACCACGGCTTGGAGAAGACTAGTCATCTGGAAGTCAGTATACTAATTTAATAGGTCCATAGCCCTAATGTTTTGAAGTAAGATCAGTCATATAGATCTGACATTCTGATTACTGTCTTTTAATTTTCCTCTGTGTTCCAACATAATTTTAGCTGGTATGTAATCAACTGATAGATAAGAATTCAGGGCATTATTTTTGGAAACTGATGCCTAGATTTAGGCAGTGAAACTGCTGTCTGGGGAACTGAAAGGTCTGAAGTGTCATCTTATGTAAAGGACATAAAACTATGTCATCTGAGTTACCTTCTGGGAAGAGGTTTCAGGGTGACCTTCTGGGATGAAGGTTTGTTAACCTTTTCTTCTTCGGCACTAAATGAAGGTGACTTGTCCATTTGCAGAGAAATGCCATGCAGAAAAGGTTTTCTGGTGGTTTTGGTTTTTTTTTTTGTGGGGTTTTTCTGGTTTGTTTTTTCACCACCTTTCATTCATCCCCCCATCATATCCTTTGATCCACTGTCTGGTAGCATATGTGTTGTTAACAATAAAAATCTGGATTTGCTTGTTTGTTTGCTTTTAAAAGGAAAGGTATTACAGCTTTTTTTCTGAGTTCTTGTTTTGTTGGGGATTTTCATGCTGTTTGCTCTGCTTTTTCCAGTTGGTCTGGTAGCATCTCCAGATGGAAGAGTTGAGTCAGAGCAGCTGAAGCATTGCAGAGTCAGAGCAGTAGGATAACAGATGGGTGAATGCTTTATAAATACTTCTAAATGATGTTAGAACCTTCTAAATACCTTTCATAAGAGCCCAGTAAGAACACTGTTCTGGAGGTGTTGATACCGTGGAGCTGAGCTTTGGTTTAGTCTCCATTTTGAGCAATTGCTGGTAGCTTTACTACAGTCTTTCTGGCACACAACACTCCTGCTCTGAGGTTGTCCCTAAGAAGAGGTAACAATTCATGTTTTCTTTTCTGTGCAATGTTTGTGAGTGTCCCAAACTAGTCACCATTGTGCAGTCAGTCTTAACAGGGATGTAAATCCCACTAAATGCTGTTAGCCTTAGTGATTGCCATAGGCTTGCTTTAAGCTGACAGATGTCATTTTATTGTGAAGCTCAGATGCAAGTTTTCCATTAATGGAACATGACTAATAAGAGTACATGGTACAGGCAACAAGTTCAGTTGAACGGCTGTAGAAGAAATCCAGGATTGCTGTACTACTTGTGTTGACAGTTTCCTTAGTCACTGAGGGCTTGTCTTCTTGAGACGCAGTTCTGGACAGACATTTCAAATTGACGTAACTGAGCTTGTGCAAAAAGCTGGGTGGATTTTTAGGCTGTATGGTCAGAATCTGTTACGTGACTGGCTTTGGCACTGTTGAGTTGTGGTTTTTTGCCCTTTGCTCAGCCAACTTCACATGAAATGTTAGATTAAGCTGCTGAGTAGCTTTACATGCATGGATGCAATCAGTCGTCATCCCTGTTACTGATGGGCAGCTTCCTGTGTAGTTGCTGAGGCTCAAGTGTTCTTCAGTCATATCCTGAGTTTAGTTTATCCTGCATGTATTGGGAAATCTCTTGGCTGAAGTATTCCCTTCCTTGTTAGTGAAGGAAGTGATAATACAGTGTTTGTCTGAGGTTTTTCTAAATCTGGCACTTTTTTCTTTCTTTCTTTCTGCTAAACTGGCACAACTTCTGTGTGTAGTCATGCCTGAATGCCTGTCGATTTCCCTGGCTGTATAGAAAGACAAAGACTTGTTTAACCATACAGAACAGAAGCTAGTAGAAAGATGCATGTACAAAGATTCACGCTTAATTAAGTCAAAGGGAGGGACGACAAGGGGGCTAGCCAAGGCACCTTTGCGTCAATCACAGCGTAGCAAAGGTTCTGTTGGAAAGAGCTGTCAGTAATGGGTAGGTGTGCTGTATTTGCTCTAGGTTACATTAAACATAGCCATTTCACTGCCACCTCTTCTCAGCACACCCACAGACCCCTTTGTTCCTACAACCTGTTTGGCTTGTTATCTGCTGAAGTCCTAATCTCTGTCAAGTAGGAACTTTCTCTTATTAAATGTTCACGCAATGTCTAGCACAGTGGAGTCTTTGATCCTTCCTTAAAATTTCTCCGTTCTGCTGTAAACCAAAGAGCAGTAATGTCAAAGATAAGCTTCTCTCTGGACTAAGAGTTTACCAAATGTCCTCCATGGGGGGAAAAAAATCAACAGAAGAAACTAGTGTTACATGGAGAAACCCAGCAGCCAATCTTTCAGTGCATTAACAGTAGTTCTTGGAGTGTTTCAACTCCCCCTTGGAAATGAACCTAATTCTGGCTTGTAGTTCTTTGGACATACTGACTTTGCAGATTGTGCTGTGTACACAAGTATCTATTCAGATTTAGACAACTTGTGTGAAATTATATGTCTTTTAAGATTAACATATTTTTTTTCTTCTTTTCAGTCGTTTTTGATGTGTACAGAGACAGCAGGGTAAGTGGATGATAGGTTGTATAGAATTGCTTGTTCTGTGGAAACTCTTCTTGAAATGATACAGAGATGGACCAAATAATAGTTTCATCTTCCTAGACGTGGTCCTGGCAGGAAAAAAAAAAAAAAAAAGGAAAAAAACCCACCCAACTCACTTGATGTTTTTCTGTTTTCTAGGTCTTTTTCTATGTTAGAGACTGTCTACAGTAGGAGAATAATAGGATTAGAGGTGTAAATATGTCTGTGCCAGTCATGTAATTATTTAGTAGTCTGTCTTAAAGCACGTAACTTTGGCTTCAGCTGCAATTCTGTCAGTTCTGTGAATCTATTCGAGGCAATTTAATTTTCATTATGACATGGAGAGTCTTTGCTGAATCATTTATAATAGCATAGACTGTTTCATTTGGAAGGGACATAGGACAGTCCTCTAGTCCAACTGCCTGACCAGTTCAGGGCTGACCAAAAAATTAAAGCGTGTTAAGGGCATTGTCTGAATGTCTCTTAAACATTGACAAGCTTGGGGCATTTTCTTTTAAGTTGGGTACTTAATAATATTATGCAACATTACTACATTGTTTTGGTGAAGGACTACCTGTTGCTAAGATTCCCTCTGCACAGTGCTTACTCCAGGTACTTTTGATGGAAATGTGTCTGAACATTCAGCAGAATGGCAGTGACATTTCAGAAAATAAGGTGGGGGTGATATTTTGCTGACTTTAAAAATCTGGGGGATTCTTATATAAAAAAATGAAAATAATTCCTGGGCTTCCCCCCCTCCCCCGTCCCCTGTCCTGTGGTCGTGATAACTTTTACTTCATATATGGAAGTCTAGGACATGAAGGGATAGTTGTCAAAAGAGGATATGAATGTGGCATGCCCAGTTTGTGACAGATGGAAGCTAATGGTTTTTTTCTTTTCAAACTGTTCCAGGCTGTGGTTCTGCCTTGGCAGATCAGAACCCTGAACATCCAGATAGTGATGGAGTGGGTAGAAATGTCCCATCTGAACTTCAGGTGCCAATAGCAGATTTAGTTACCTTGACCTCTCCCAGTGTCAATGGAGAGAAATAGGTCAGATGAATTGTGTTTGAAAGGCACACACGTATTGTTTTAAAAGCAACCACAACCAAAAATGGGTTGTGTAGCCTTAAATGTCAAAACCTGATTTTTGGGAATCATATCAGTGCCATGAGAAGCTTTAATTTTTTCCAAATCCTAAGCCAGAAATGCAAGAACAGTGGCTATATACTTTTGTTATATAGATTTGTGAGTCTCACCGTTTGACTTGTTTACAGTTATGGCGTTGGAAGTCTTTTATTTGAGTTGGGACTATTTGTAGTAAGTCCCAATTCTGATTTTGAATGTTGCTAAAGTATTTTGAAATTGTGTAATAGTAAATCATGCCATAGTTTGCAAAACAGAAGCTAAACAGGAATATGTGTCATGTGGAAAACAGCTGTTGTACTGTTACTCAGCTCAACTTTTAACATAGGTATCTAAAAATCAGGCTACAGGCTAAAACCAGCCATGCTGAATGGTGGTGAAAATTACCTGCCCAGGCTCAGGTCATCAGACTTCAGGATGCTGCCAGGCAAAATGAGGAGCAACACTTCAGCATTCAACCATGTTCTACCATTGCATAGTCTGCCTCGCAGCTGAGGCATGGAGACGTATTATTTAAGTAAAAGGTTTCAGCCTGTGTGTTCTCAAATGTGCAGTGTTTCTTCATCTGTCAAGATAAAGTATAGCTGTTTGTAGGTACCTCTCGGTGCCTTCTACCCTCAGGTCTTGTAAACTGCCAGATAGCCCTTTGTGCGTCAGATCCCCCTCCTTTCACACGTACTTCTGTGGTTTGCAACTGTGTTATTCATTGCTCCCTTTGTATGCGAGTTATAGGCAGCACAAGAATATTGAGTGTTGCCGAGTGTGATTAATTTCCAGAGCCCGTGCTCCTCATCAGGTTGGTTGCATGGCAACCTAACGTACGGAATGAGAGAAACGTCCACTTTAAATCAGATGTGAATGAAAGCAACCCCCTCCCTGTGCTTGCTTTAGTTACTGGAGAGACTGTATGGAGTAGGCTGCCACAGGTTCTGCTCCTTGAGTTTGAGGGTGGCAAAGAAGCAGTGGTGGCCTGGCTGAGAACGACGTTTTCTGTGTCCACCTTTCCTGTTACTCTTCACCGAGCTCATCTAAGCAAGTGCCTGACTTTGCAGACCAGTCATCTTTTAAGGAAGAAACGCTGTCAATACAGTCTTCCAAGCTGGGTGATCTGCAGAGCTAGTCCTGAAGAAGTTATGTTGCAGGACTGGTAGCCTGTTCTCATTTGGATCCACTTTTTTTTTTCTTTTTTTTTTCTTTTTTTTACCTGCTAGCCATTCACAGTCATAGTGCAACAGCTGAGAAGCCTGACAGGCTCTGCTGGTGCTCTTTGTTAACAGCTTGTAACCGTGTTCAAGACAAGTCACTGTGGTAAGACAAAGAAATGCAGCCAGTGGCTTCAGCCCACTGCTAGCTCACAGCTGCTCTTGTTAACGTGCAAACTAGTGCTTTCTCTGCCTTGTGAGCATTGTCACTGTGCGTGAAGGTGCAGCTGCAGTTAGGGCGATGTAGCAGTTCAGTGACATTTTAGCTATCTTTTCACTTCCTTTAAACAGGCCTTGTCATAGGTACTTCCTTTCAACAGCATGTTGCATAATTCTTTAGTAAAACAAAGCGTGAAGCTGACATGATGTGCTAAATCTATCGGTTCCTGTTTCAAGATGAGGAAAAAAATCTCAATGTAATATGAGTTGGTTTTGGTTTTTTTTTCTCTTCAGTTATGCACAGCTCTCTTTCCTGGCTCGTGCATTTATGTGCTGTACAAGAAGATGGCAGATAAATAGCTTTACTACTGCTCTTTAGTACAAGTGATCTGAAACTGCATTTAAATCGTGACATTGCATGTAAGACTTGAAGGAGCATTTAATCTTAAGATAGTTTGGTTACTGACCCAGAGTTATATACGCTCCCTTTAATGAGCCCTGAAAAGGAATATTTAGTTTGTTTTGCCACTTCTCATTAATTTGCAGCGACCAAAGCTCAGTGCAGATTTAAGACCGTCTCAAGGAAACAGTTGTTGTAGAAGTTGTACTGCTCTCTGGCTGCTCACAAAAAACAGGTGTCTCTTCCAGTAGTCTCAAAACCAATTTTTGTTTTTTTCCAGCATACATTCTTCCCTAGAGAAATGATGAGTTCCTATGAAAAAGCTGTTTCATGTCTTTGGGGTGAGGAGGAGTCTCTGTGATAGCCTTTCATAGGGAAGTCCTTTATGAAGTGTAAGCATTTCTGATGCAAGGAGATTCTCTGAACTGCTGAATGAACTTTGCCAGCCATTGCTTGTGTGTGTGATTAAATGGATTCATTAGCTTGTTTTTCTAGTGTGATAGAATAAATCTAAAATTACAGTTTCCTCCTTCTGCTGCCTTGGAGCTAACAAGATGTCCCCATTAGCAAAAGCAAAACATCGCTTATATAATGAGACTTTGTGACTGCCTTTTGAGATGAACAGAGGTGGAAAATGACAGCAGAGCTTGCCCTGTTCTCTCTCTGCACCAGTGGTGTCAATATTAGTGCAGAAGTGTTGCAACTTAGCCACGCAGATCTGTGCTGCTTCACCCTTCCGAAACAAGTAAGAAACCACTCAGGTCTGTGTCCCTGCAATTTGCTGTTTCTTTTGTAGGCGTCTGGTTTTAGTACTGCTGTTGGGGTGCACTGGCTTCTCAAAACTTGCTCTGTGAGAGCTGTACCCTGTGGCTCTGCCCTGAGAGAGAGAGACCTGTGAAAGCCTGCGTGCAACCACACGCCCGCTGGCTCAGTTCCAGTTTACAAGTAGTATCATTGGTTTCCTCTGTGCTGGGACTTCCCCCCCTCAGTAACTTGCTGTGGACTGTAACAGACCAGCCAGAGCGTTTCTATTCTCTATTGTATGGGTTTCCATGGGTTTCCTATTCTACAGTGCGTTAGTAGCTGTGGGGGTGACTTGGGTAGTGTGGGTGGGAGAGGAAATCTCCATGTTACTCTGTGATTGAAGGCTTCAAAAGCATCTTTGTGAGTTAGAAACCAGATGGCTGTAGTGTAAATCATTGAAGATCTTTGCTGTTTGTATCAAGATAGGGAAGGCCTTTTAAAGAAAGGAGATCCCTCAGGAATGAGGGAAAGGAAGAGAAGGGTAAGTAAGTTTTTAGTAGCTGCCCAGTCTTCAGGTTTGGTTTCCAGTTCCAGTTGGTCTTTAACAAAGACAATAAAACCCTTCAGTCCTGCTTATACTACAGCAACCTTTTTCTCTCCATATTTGATAGATCTGGTTTCTTCAAAATGTAATACTTTTTTTGCAAATCCTTAGTGCAGGTGTAGTCATATTTCATTATAATTCATTGTAACATTTTGTTTTATTAGAATAGATGACACTTCCTTGGGTAAGAAAAGATAGCCCTGTGCTGGTGATTGTATCTTAAGATGACTCAAGGAACACAAACTTATTTCTTGCTCCTCTGCAGACACCTCTTTTACCTTTAATATGGCTTGTTAGTCTTTCTGCTTTCATTTTTCAGTTAGAAAACGGGCATGCTCTTGTGCATACTACCAGTACTGTTTGGAACACAAATATATTAAAGATGAGGCAGGAGAAACTAGTCTGGACTGTTAGTAATGGCTATTAAAAATGCCTTTAAGTTATTCTTTATTTATCTATATCTGTGCAGCACCTTCCAGCTTTCATGATCTCCATTAGCATTTTGCAGACCCTGCTCTGTATTTGCTGGGTCCCTTCTGAGACCAAGAACAGCAGTTCCTGTAGACTGCTGAATGTACAGCAGTGCTGAGGTGGCTTTTGATGGAAAGCAAAATCCCTGTTTGGGGGGCGGGGATTTTTGTTTGGGGGTTTTGGATGTATGATTTTTTTGGGAGTTTTTGGTTGGGTTGGGTTGGGTTTTGTTTTTTTCTATTCCTTGCTCATGCTGTCTAGGGATCTCAGAGGACCGTGGGTATTAGCCAGAACTTCTGTGGTCTTGTCTGAAAGCACCTTGCATAGAACTGAATTCAGTTTGAGTTCTGTCCGATCTTCAGTTTAATAAAAATAAATAAAATATTAAGTCATAGCTTGCTGCATTTTAAAACTGTCTACTGTAAAGGATGTTTGAATATTTTAAGTGCTTAAAACCAGATGATTTCAAATTTGACATCACCTTATCTAAAGACCAAGCATACTACGGTAATGTGTGTGTATTCTGGGTTGGTTTGTTGTTGTGGTTGTTTCAGTTCTGTGGCTTGTTTTAATTCTTCTGTTGTTCTGTTGCAGGGTAAGATTTGGTTAATAGATTTTAACCCATTTGGTGAGGTAACAGACTCCTTGCTGTTTACGTGGGAAGAACTGACCTCTGGGAAAAACTTGAAAGGAGACCAGGGTGAAGGGGAAGCAACAGAACAGGTACAGCCCTGTGATGAGGGGGACTGGCTAACATCCAACAGGCGTTACGCCTTCCTGCCTTCCTTTTGTCCCTCCATCAGTCTGTTATAGTCAAATTGGGATGCAGATCCCATTGAAGTAAATGGAGGTCTTTATCTCATGAAACATAAACTCTTCCTCAGAAGAATCTACCTTAGCAGACAGTACTTAATCTCAACAAGTACTGGGTGCTCGTTTTAGATGCCTGCAAGGGAATTTTTAGTTCAAATGATACAAGCTCATATTACAGCTTTGGCCACATTGTGAAGATGATGCCTGCCCTGAAACTTGGTTTTGTGCGGTTTGGATGCATTCTTCTCAATTTATCTTAAAATCTGCTACTTTTCTATTTAATCACTTGAAGTTTTCCTTTGTTCTTGGTAGCTGTCGTACAGTTTCCCAGAGTTCCAGACTTATGTTTGGGGGGAGGCAGCAAGAAGCTTAACTTCATTCTCTTCCATATATCAGATACCCTCAGGGAAGTCTTGTCCTCTGGTTGAACTCTCTGACCTTGCAGAGCAGGGCTTTTATGTCCCTCTTCCAAGTTGTAGTGCCTCTGTGAAAACAAGTAACTTCCCATCGATACAGAGAGGGAGGGATAGTCTTCATTTATTTGTACTCCAGCTTTCTTCTCACTGCCTGTTTGAGACAGTCCTCACATCTTAAGGAGCCCTCGGACAGCTGGATAGAAGATACAAAGTAGCATGTTATCTTGGGAAACACTTGGTAGTTGTCTGAGGAGAGATGGCAAGTCAAATAGCGTGGGCTTTTGTCTATTTTTTTCTAGCTGTTAAACTGCATTAGAGGTAACTGAAATGGTATGCTTTATTGAGCCAAATTTAAAATTTGAGCTTCACTTTGGTTCTGTCGCCATTTTCATAACACACTGCAAGGGAAATACACCTCTCTGCAGGATATCATTCATGCTGTTTTCTCTTAGTCTCACCATGTGGCAGTTGCTGTATGAAGACCCATTCAATGAACCTTCCTGGTAAAAGCTGTGTCTCCTTTGTTAAAACACATGCCCAATTCTTGAGCTGTCCATGGGACACCTGAACTTTGTTTTGAGGATTTCTTTTTCTTAGTGCCAGACCCTTTGCAGTTTTCTGTGGTGTAAGCCTGGATAAAAAGTAGTGACCTGTCTTCATGTGTCAGCTTACATCTAGTCACAGAATCTGGTGTGAAGTTACCGAACTTCTGTCTTTTAAAATGAAGCTGCTTATTGCCACACAGTGGGCCGTTACGTTGTATGTCAATGTGTTGAACTGAAAATCATACAAATTACCCAAAACCTGTTGCTTCAGTTGAGTGTTTAGAGATATTTTTTTAGAGAGATATTTTTTTCCTTCAGTAAATAAATTGGTTGGAAAGCTTAGGTCATAATTTCACTAAGGTTATATTTGCAAACATGGGTTTAAACAAAGAACCTGTGAAGAGAATTTTAGGGATTCTATCCCTAAAATATATATAATTTTATATTTTTTATTATTATATTTTTTATTTTTATATAAAAATATATTTTAAAAACAAAAATATATTAGGGATGTATTTTCTTCATCCACATAGGTAGATACTCTTGCCTGAAGTTCCTTAAAGCTGTTATTACAGCACTGTTATAAATGTATGTCTATTAAATGCATTAACAATTGTTACATTTTAGAAACTTTCAAGTGAGAGAATAAATGCCTTTATGTGACTGTTAGTAACGTTTTAACTTTTGCTCTTAAGTGGGCAGAGATTTTAATAAGAAAACTACAATATTTAGAAAGTGCAGGTTTAATTGAATGAATGCCAAATAATATCATTGGCAAAGTGACTCAGTCTCACGGAAAACATTGCTAGTTTTATTCACGTACTCTGTTCTTGTCTTATCCAATATCTTTTCCAAAGGACTATCCAGTTTTCCGTTGTACGAACAGTAAAGTTACTGTCCAGCCTAGTCCATACCTGAGTTACCGACTGCCAAAAGATTTTGTGGACCTTTCTACAGGAGAGGATGTTCACAAATTAATTGACTTTCTTAAACTGGTAAGAAGTAGTGAAAAAAACCATCTTCTGACCTGTCATGTTTGTGAAATGGCAACATCAAAATGCCTGGAATTGTGCTTTTGTAATTAACATAGGTTACATAATTACAGAAAAAGTAATGTATGAAACCATCATACGATGTGTTGTTGGGTTTTTTGTTGGTTGGTAGTTTGTTTATTTTTTTTAATGACAAAGAATAATCTTTAATACTAATTTCACTTACGTTAATAAATTTTACCTTTACGGGAAGCAATGGATGTTTACTGAAGGATCTAGCTGTGTTTTCTTTCTTATTTAAATGTAAATACAAACATAGTATAAATGGAAATGCATTTTGAGTGGTCAAAGCTAATGCTTTTAACAACTTCTTTGAAAGTTAGAATATAAGTATATTAGAAAAAAAACCATAAACACCTGTTCCTTTTTCAATACAACTTTTTTCTTTGTTCCTTTGATGAACAGTGATATGAAAACACGGTATCTTTATAAGCTAGGGAAGAGAGGGCAGTTGCCTTCATCTTGACCACTGATTTCTGCCACCACCACCATGTTCTCTGGTTCTTGTACATTCTTTTGGTTAATGTGTGGGACAAATCTTGTTCTTTACTGGGAATAAAATCCTGTAGTTTGGGATGGGGGAGAGGGCTGATACTGCTCTGTTCCATTTGCTGGAAACTACCTGTTACCATTCAAAAATGGATTAGAAACGCAGTCATTGTCTAATAACCATTGTATCTGGAAACACTTGTTGTGATTTATTAGTGTTGTTACTTCAGGTAACTTTGTCCTAACATTATGAACTCTCCTGTTCTGCTGACAGAAAAGAAATCAGCAAGATGATGACTGAGGTATCAAGAAGCATTACATTGAATTACAAGGAAGAAATGTGGGAAAAGCTATATTTAGCACAACTATTAAGCTATTGATTTAAAAAAAACCCTGCTTTTTATAGTCCATGAAAGAACTGAAGAGCTGTTCATCCTGTGTGTCTGCTGGCTTGTATAAAAGTGTAGAAAAGTCTTTTGCAGGGAAACATGAAATATTAGGGTGCATTCTCACTGGATTCCGGGCTAAATGCAATTATACCCTGGTGCAAGCAAGCAACAATCTGAGTGCAACTGAACAACTGCTTTCTCATCTCATAATTGAAGAATGATGCCATTGAAGTATGCCATCAGACTCTGCAGTGGTAAATATGATAACATTTAATGCTTGTGCAGTTACAACATCAAGCATTCTCTGAATTTAGGCACAATCTTGCTTAAAATATAGTCACAAGGAAAGAAAGGAATGGTTTTTTTCTGTAGTAACCTTTTAAAATTGTAAATTGGCTTTCTTTTGGGAGCACTTCTCATCCTTCCTTTATATATAAAAAAAAAGAAAAGATAAAAAATGTGGAGAAGAGATTTTTTTTCCTTTGTTATGAGGGTTAATGATTCATTTCAGAGAACAGCTAAGATGTAGTAGAATACTTAATGTTTGAAAAGTTTTAATTTCAGGAAATTGAAATTTTGAATGCATTTCAAGTAAAGTAATATTTTCACGGTAGCTAAAGCTATGAAATTTGTTAAACTTCACCAAATTTCATTTTTCATAGAAAAGCTTTCTTGAAACTTATTTTTTAACATGATTACATACTAGATATCATCTGTGGCTTTAATATAAATAGTTAAACATAACATCAACCTGTAGTTTTATATGTGGACTCAGTTTTGTTTCTTTTGTACCACATCTCTGAGCTTTTTAAGAAAACTATTACTCTTTCAGCTCTTAAAATTCTAGATTCATTTGGTGGTACTTTAGGTTTTTTGTATAAAAGGAAGCTTGGCTAAATCTGGAGAATCAGAAGCTCTTGTTACCAGTTGCTGTTATTTGGATGGTGGAGAGAGGGCAGTTTCAGACGAAGAGCCAACTAACTTTTGAATATAGGTGTTTGCATCACATTGGTAATGTATTGACGGTGTGGTGTGCACAACTGTTGAAATGAAAGGACATTTGGGGATGCTTATAGCCCTGGAAACTCATTCCTGTTTCAAACTAATTATGTGATCCTTTGTGTATATAAAGCTGTTCATGTTTCTTTGCCTTGCTTTTCTGTCAGATTGATATGGTGCTCAGTTACAATCTGTTCTTAGATGTTAAATCTGAGCTTAGATGTTAAATTATTACTTACTGTCTTTATTTAGGTTCAGTTTTGAATGAATACTGACTCTTAAGTTAAAGATTATGCAGATTAAGAATCCAGTACTACCAAATACATTGATGAAACATCACAGATTAAAGCTCCTGGAGTCTTGAGAGTACAAGGTCTGCCTAACCCTTGAAGTGATGGAATCTCTTTCTCAATAGCTTTTTGTATACAAATTGGAAGATCATTAACTCAGGGCTGGGCTATACCTAATCCTGCCATACTGTGGGACTTTGGATGAGTTTTTCTCACCCTTACTAGAGGCATTATTTGAGTATAAATGTCTCTAAAACAGGTAGGAACTTCAAAATATAAAAAAATCAACAAAGCTTCCTTTTTCTTTTAATGTTTTTAGCTGTAACTTAAACTATTGTGATGATCTAACCACACTTCCTTTACATGGATGATGCCCTGGAATTTCCAGCAGATTCATAAGTGCTTCTGAACTGCAGATTATTGTCTTTAAAAATACTGAGTCTTGGTTTAAAGCTGTAAGATAGTTTCCTGCATCCTTTTTGTGGGCTCTGCTAATTAACTTACCGTTATCACAACTTTCTGTGCTGGATATTCACCAGAACATATACAGTGTTGGGACCAGTTTGATGGGACCCTGTGCACTCCAGAGTGTCCCTTTAGGCGAGCAGGTTGGGGAGCGGTAGCCTTTTAACAGTCCTTTGTTTCTTGATGTTATTATTTATCCTGAAAATGGCATTACTGAGTGAACTGGCCATAATCAGTGCAGAGCTCTTAGACTTGCTGCTTTATGTTTGCAAGAACTGCAGTTTTCTGTGCTCTACATTTATAGCTGAGTGTTTCTAGGACAAACGGCAGTGGAATCAGACACTGCCCCAGCACCTGGCTCCCTAAACAGCTTTGCTTGTTGCTAGCCTGTGCTGATCATCTAGTTAAAGGACCACCATAATAACATGCTGTGCTCCTCCTGTCTCCTACCCAGTGCGCTCTGGCACAGCTTACTCCTCCGTCCCTCATCGGTTTCAACAGCTTTTTAATATACTCAAAGTTTATATAGTTCTTTATGGTTGTATGCTAGTGGTAAGTGAATTCAAAGTTTGGTTTTCTCCCCTATGATTTGCTAACGGGTGACCAATCTGAATTAACAGACTGCTCACCCAAGCTATCAAACACTGACTAACTTTATTGCAGAGTTACGGGAACTTATGCCACTTTCTCTGGGCTTAGTCATCATGAAAAACAATAAAAGGTAGCAGAGCATAAAATACTAGTCCCATGTTCAGCTCCCAATACAGAAAGTCCCCACTATAAAAATGTGTTCTATGTAATCATATTCCCCAAAATACCATATTCTTACAATTTAAATACATACTTTATCTTGCTTCTTTCTCTGACTTACTGAATTTTGTCTGCTAGATTAAAGATTCCTCTTCTGAAAGAATTTTCAGCCCATACGATCTGGGAGGATAAGTAACAAACATATTCCTCTTGGGGAGGTGAGGAAGCTAGTGTTGATACGTAAGATCAGTTTTAAACTGAATAGTAGATGACGCTGTTTTAATTTTGTTTCAGGTCATGGTAAAATCAGTTTCTGCCTCTAGCTATCATACAGAAATTTGAAAATGCAAAATTCCAATTGTTCAGGTCTTTGTTCGTGTGATTCAGTGATATGATCACCATTTGCTGCATAAGAGCCAACTATATACTACATATTCTTAGTTACATCCTTAAAACATTGTATAAAGATATTTGTAATCTCACCTAGATGACCAATGTGGGAAGTGTTAGAGGGAGGTAGCATGCAGTCATTTTGTACAGATCATATACTTGCTAAACTCCTCAGAAGCCTGGCTATATTTAATGGCTCAAGTGTAGTGAGGTGCAGTTCTTGGACTGCAGCTCTACCAGGCGTGCCAAAGAAAAGTCTTCATTGTTTCACAGCCAGCGTTTGCAATGCTTAATCTCCCTGATGGATGGTGGGGATCAGGATTCCGGTAACCCCATAATTAGTAGTTGTTAACATGTACTGGCTTAGTTCAGGATCTGGAATAAGGCTTCCGTACTTCAGGGCTGAAGACTGTCCATTCTGTTTGTACTCATTTGACTCTTCTTTCTCCAGTGATGTCCACATCTTTCCTCACCCACCAATCTAATATTTAGGTGAATGTTACGATTAGAGTAAGCAGCAGCATAGGTAATACTGATCTGAATTTAAAAACCCTCTCTCTGTGCACTTTTCCTTCCCTCTTAGAGATGTTTCTGAGTAGTGCTCTATAATATCCAAATAAAACCCTGTAAGCAGGAAAGTAATAGCCAGCTCTGAGTCTCAGTAAAATGAATACCACTTGTTGGATTCTGGTCACAGTGTATGGCTTGTAAAAATCCCTATAACTGTGTCTGATGTTTTTAGATAGGAATTTCATGTATCTCATTCTTAAGCACTCACCTGTTGCTGATGTCCAGGATGCAGTGCTGGCCAGAAAAACATTCCCAGTGAGATGGAGTTCAGACGCCCATTTAAGCAACATAAATCATTAAACTAAACTGTCATGGTTTCAGGCTTTCAGGAGAGCGTTGTCAGATGAAAGGGTTCCAAAGCAGATCAGTAGCAGCATGGAGATAGCTAATGGCGTGGTACAAACCTGTGTAAAAATGCTTCTGGTACCTTTGTGCATGACTGAGTGAGTTTAGCTTTCACACATTGTCCCAAACTGAAGTATCAAATAGCTGGAGAAGAACACAGGATATCTGTCAGGGAGTATAAATAGGCAGATCAGCTTGGCAGCTGGTAAATAATTTCAACCTTGTAAAGGCCAAGAGTATACAATTCAGGTTGTGTTTGGATAGCAAGTCTATCACTTCAAGAAATGATATTGAACTAAAATACGTATTTTTGGCTAAGAGAATATGGGCCTTGAATTGTAATAAAGAAACAGACCGTAGTGCTTTTGATTCATGATGAATACTTGGTAATGCTGATATTTAGAGGCTTAATAAATCTGTGTTAACAGAAATTTGCCTGGATCTTATATTAACAGTGTCTTTATTTCAGTTTGAATTTGATGACCTTGGTGAAGAGAAAGTTTCTGACTTGTGGCCATCCTGAAATTATATAGAATTAGAATAAGATTTGCTGCCATAATTGGGGTATTTCGTGCAGACCTGAAGCTTTCTTAAAGATACAGAGTCCTTAAGCAGCAATGTGCGATTGCAGATTTTTATAGTAATAGAGACATGGGCACTGCAATAGGAGTGTGTGTGGGGGTATTCTTTTGGTTGGGGGAGGGGACATGCGACCTGCTGTACCTCTGTGTGCAAACTATTGTGGCAAATTACTCCCTAGCTACTAGGAGTGTTTTGACTACTCTGAGGTCCTCTTAATAGCTGACCAGGCTTCTTCCAACAATGTATTTTGTCAGGTTGCAGGGAGAGGTTGGATAGCGGGTCAGTCAAAAACGCTGACTTGTCAGGACCTTTCTTCATGGAAGCATACTGGGTACATACCTGTGGTTCAGGAAGGGCTGGAGGCATGATGCTGAACATCAACAGTGTCCATATTTCCAAAGCTTGGGAGTCATAGAATCACAGAATGGTTTGGGTTGGAAGGGACCTTAAAAACTATCTAGTTCCAACCCCCCCTGCCACGGGCAGGGACACCTCCCACCAGCCCAGGTTGCTCCCAGCCCCGTCCAGCCTGGCCTTGAGCACCCCCAGGGATGGGGCACCCACAGCTGCTCTGGGCAGCTTGTTCCTGTGTCTCACCAACTTCATCATGAAAAATGTCCCTCTTTCAGTTTAAAACTGCTGCCCCTTGTCCTGTCACTACAGGCCTTGGTAAAAAGTCTGTCTCCACCTTTCCTGTAAGTACTGAAAGGCTGCAGTAAGGTCTCCCCGGAGCCTTCTCTGCTCCAGGCTGAACCACCCCAGCTCTCCCAGCCTGGCCTCACAGCTCACAGCAGAGGGGCTCCAGCCCCCTGAGCATCTCCACGGCCTCCTCTGGGCTCACCCCAACAGGTCCGTGTCCCTGCCGTACTGAGGACCCCAGAGCTGATGCAGCGCTGTTTGGGGGGGGGGGGGGGGGGGGGGGGTGTCACACAAGAGCAGAGCAGAGGGGCAGGATCATCTTCCTCACCCTGCTGCCCACGCTGCCAGTGATGTGTGGATTCAGTTGACGTTCTGGGCTGCAAGCGTGCATTGCCTGCTCATGCCCAATTTTTCATCCACCAGTATCCCCCAACAGTCTGGTAGAGATGGGAGCTATTCATTGCTTTAGTATTTGTTGGGAAGGTACCCAACATGTGAAGACTTGAGAAGACAGAGTTAATGAATTCTCGTTTTTTTCCCCAGAGGACAGAGGTTGTATTCCAAAAGGGTACAGGTTGTTATTCTAGAGTTGGCTGCTCTGGGTTACAGTCAGGCTTATTACAAGCAGCTAAAAATCTTAAAGTCTGAGGTAATTCAGGTGAAAGTGGCTGTGGAGTTGGCATTCGGTGATCTTGAGAAAGCAGGGAGATGAGAGAAACAGAATAAGGACCTCAAAAGGCAGTTCTGGTAAGTGTGGAGGCTTGGGAGATGGTGGGTGGGATAACTGAGGAGAGGCGCTTTGTTAATGGCCCAGCAGCAATCTCCTAACATGAAGGAGAAATGGCATAGTGAGGACTTGTAAGGATCAATCAAAATGAAACGGCAGAAGCTGGAAGGAAAGGCACATGATTAAGTGTGAAAAGATGAGGGGATGGAATAAAAATGATAGATGATTCAGAGAAAACATGCATTTATGTTTTCTTTGCCTCGCTACATCCTTTTTACAAGCAAAAGAAGGAAACAAACTAAATTATCACAATGTCGCAGAAAAATTGCACTTGGAAAAGCTATTGAGATGTACCCAGAGATGGTGTTTTGAGTGAGACTACTACAGGTTTTATTGGAGGGCCTGTGTTTTTCCCTAACTTCATTAAAGACTGGAGCACTGAAATGAGTAACTCTTACAAAAATCTGCAGTTGTCACTGATTGAGAATACACGCAGGCACTTCTGAGGGTTGTATCAGAATTTGAAATGGCCATAATACACACGGAAAATGGCCTGAAATAACGAGAAGACATTTGATAAAGGTGAGTGCAAAGTGCTGTAGTTACAAGGAGAAATCAGACATTAAAGTACAAAATGGGGAAAGAACAGGCCGAGCAGCAGTACAGTGGGAGTGGATAAGTTAGAGATCGTTAAATGCAAGGCGATAATAAGCTGTTGGGGGAGGAAAAAGGCAGGTGTCATTCTGGGCTAGCAGGAGAGAGGGATGGAAGAAATGAGATTATTTTTTTGATGTGGGGATGGTGTACTGTGGTGTGTCGTTTTAGGCACAATATTGCAAGAAATAAGTCAGTTATTGGAGAGCGGCCAGAAACTGAATCACAGAATCATGGAATACCTCAAGTTGGAAGGGACCCATGAACATCATCAAGTCCAACTCCCTGCTCTCTACAGGACTACCTAAAACTAACCCATGTAACTAAGCGTTATCCAGGTGCTCCTTGAACTCTGACAGGCTTGGTGCCTTGACCACTTCCCTGGGGAGCCTGTTCCAGTGACTGACCGCCCTCTCAGTGAAGAACCTTTTCCTGCTGTCCAGTCTGAACAGCTGATGCAGCTTCATTCCATTTCCTTGTGTCCTGGTCACCAGAGAGGAGATCAGCATCTCCACTCTACTGCTATCCTTGAGAGGTTGCAGACTGCAATGAGGTCACCCCTCAGCCTTCTCTTCTGCAAGCTGAACAAGCCAGGTGACCTCAGATGTTCTTCGTAAGTCTTGCCCTCAAGACCTTTCACCGTCTTGGTTGCCCTTCTCTACATACACTCTAACAGTTTAATGTCCTTCTCTTGAGGCACCCAAAACTGCACACAGTGCTCCAAGTGGGGCCATGTGTAGAGTGGGACAGTCACCTCCCTTGACTGATTAGCTATGCTGTGCTTGATGCACCCCAGGATATGATTGGCCCTTTTGGCTGTCAGGGCTCGCTGTTGACTCGTATTCAATTTGCCATAGTTAATGTTGATGAGATCCATCCCCCCGAGCCTTCTCTTCTCTAGGTGAAGCAGTCCCAGCTCTCTGCCTTTTGTCACAGGAGAGATGCTCCAGTTGCAGACAGACTTCTTCAAGGGGCACCCTGGAGGTGGTAGACAGCTGGGAACTCAAAAAGCTTAGAGAAAACTACTGCAGTCAAGAAACAAGTTTTTCTAACTTCAGTGGATGGTAGGTTCTCGTCCCAGAAGGAAAAACTTGGCCTGTCATACCATCTTTGAAGTCCAGTGGAAGGTAGAAGGTGGCAAAGGGGCTGGCCTGCTGTCTCAGGCTGGCTTTTCCAAGTTGTTGCTTCCTGCTCTTGTGGCGAGATGCTACCAGTATCCTGGGTTTGTAGTCAGGAATGCACTCTTAAGAGCTGCCTCCAGCACCTGGTGCTCTGCAATCCCACTTTTCTTCCCATCCAGGTCTGCTTAGGTATTTGCATGGTACAAGTGGGCAAAGGCCTGCTGCACATCTCATACTCCTCCCTCCTTTCTCTTCCATGCTTGCTCCCAGGGAACAAGCGCCAGGACACGGGGAACCGGCCTCACCTTGTGCCGGGGGAGGTTTAGGTGGGTGTGAGGGGAAATTCCTTCATGGAAAGGGTGGCCGAGCCCTGGCACAGGCTGCCCGGGGAGGGGGTGCAGTTGCCATCCCTTGGAGGGATTTAAGAGATGTGTAGATGCAGTGCACAGGGACATGGTTTAGCTGTGGGCTTGGCAGTGCTGGGGTAACGGTTGGAGTTGATGACCTCAAAGGTCTTTTCCAATTTGATTCTGTGATCCTGCCTGGGCATGGTGATGGTTGCATTGCTGGCTGGTGGCGCTCAGGGCGATCTGCCCCGTGGCTGCCCCGGCACCGAGGCCAGGCCGGCACCTGCAGCTCCCCAGACCCTCCTCCTGCCCCTCTCGTGGCCGGGCCCACGCTGGCTGACCCCCGGCTGCTGCAGCCCCCCCTGAGCCAGGGCTGCTGGTAGGGGATGGAGAGCGGCTGGGAAAGCTCCTCCACCAGCTCCCTCGGTGCTCTCGGGTGGATCCATCCTACCCCACAGGCTTGTGCAACTTGGCTGGTCCGTCCGGGGGCTTTTTGCTACTCTCTGAAGCCCCTGAGATGGCTCTGGGTTGTGGGAGCAAAGGGATCAGGCAGTGGTGGCATCCCTAGTAGGGGACACCCTGTGGGGCCGGGAGGCAGGTCTTGCTCACATGCTCTGGGGACAGCCGATCACCAGCTGTGGGAACAGGGAGGAATTTTTTTTCCCCAGGGCAGACCAGCACTGGTCACCAGGTGGTTTCTGTTGGTTTTCTTGGCTGCATTGAGCACAGCCCCTCGCCAGGCCATTTTGGCTAGCTGCCTGCCTGCTGCTGTTGCAGCACAAAGATGCCACTTTGTCCCCTGGGTCTAGGGTCAGGAAGGACTCTTCTTCCCTGTGGGTTTTTCACCTTCCTTGGCCACATTTAGTACAGCCCTTTGCCAGGGCTTCTCTGTAACATTCTGGTTAAGTGCCTGCCCAGTGCTTTTGCAGCACAAAGACACTGTGGTTGCCCTGGATTCCCTGGAGCTGCTGCTTTATAGCTGTCCCTGCATTCAATAAAAGTGGAGTTTTCTCCTTGATCTGCAGTGGTATCATGTGCACGCTGGTCTCAGCCTGGGAGTCTTATCCTGCAGCTGTGCTGCCGGCAGTGGCAGGTACGTTCACACTATGGGCTTGGCAGTGCCCTGCCAAAGCCAGGAGGGTTGGTTGGTTGGCCAAGCCTAGCCTGGCTCAAGTGTCTCAGAAGCTGGAGTGGAAGGCATGTTCAGCTGCTCCCTCCTGGCTACTCAAGCTCAGCCTCAGAGGTTAGCACAAAGAACTGCCTTTAAGTGAATAGTTCATGGGACAGTTCGTTGTTACTACAAGAAAGCACGATTCATTAGAAACGGCAAACTCTGAATCCTTCACTATGGGAAAAGGTGCTGTGCTCCATGTTGTTTCTAAAAGAAATCAGCTAATGCATAAACTAAGATGAGCAGAGAGAGACTTTAGAGGAGAAAATGTTCTAATCCCAGCCCTAAGGCAACCTACAAGGGGAGTCTGGGGAACCTGCAGGAATAATATTGCTTATGCTTGGTCTTGAGACCCTTCCCCTCCCTACTTCAAGATGTGGTGAAAATTTCTGCTTTATCTAGTGAGACAACTGCCCCTAAAATGTCAAATCTCACCTATGAGTGCCAGGTACCCTTTCAAGGTTGTATCCATGCTTAATTTTGCTGACTTCAGATGGAAGCCCTCAGTGTTTTCCTATGTGCACATGACTGTCACCATCTCTTTTGGGGATGTGGTGGTCCAGCCCTTCTCAGTGCATGGGGATGAAGAGGAGAGGGAATTCAGCTCCGGCACTGGGTTTGGATTTGGGTTTTCTCCCTTTTCCAGGCGGTGATGATCCACCCCAAGTAGTAAAGTCAGCCAGAGTCTGGGAATAGCACTTATCCTCTCATAGAAACCATTTGATTGGCATCACTGAGCTGTAAAAAGACCTGGTGGGCTTGATGGTAGATCGTGATTGCCTAGAGAAAGGTTTTTCTCTCTAATCTCGCAGCAAGGGGAAGAAAAAACTCATCTGGTGGTGTACTTGCAGACATCTGGGAAAGGGATAGCAGATCTTTTGCAAAGGAGATGTAGAATGGGATCAGGCACATAAAAGGGAAGGGAGCGTTGTGTTGGAAGTCCTCTGTCTCAAAGGGTTTACCTTGTGGGATTTGGTGTTCTTTAGAGTGTAAATACCCTTAGTAAGGAACAACAACAACAAAAAGACACATTTTATTTGCTGGTAATTTTTAATTCTATAAAATCACATGTGATGGATTCATTGCTCAATTCCTCTCCATTTTTAACTTGTTTCGATCAAGAGCTTTCTTAAAAATATTAAATATTATGAAAATATGCAGCCAGGTGGAGAGATGGGCAAGAGTGAGATGCTCTGAAAGCCCTCTCCTGAAGGAAAGGCTGCAACAGTGGTTTCCCTACAGTCCCTAACGAATCCATGAGAAAAATATCGTGAATACCCTGAGGGCAGGAAGACCTTCAGTGTGAATTTCTTTTATCAGAAACACTGTAGAAACAAACCCCAAAACCTAAATCTGCACAAGCCTTGCCTACATTCTGCTCACTAGCAGATAAATTTCAAATGAGTTTGAGTCAGAAATGTTAGACTATTGAGGAACTTTGGTTAATCTGGACATGTTTGACTTGCTTTTGATGACCCTTTCCCACAAAAAAAGACTTGAAAATAAGTGCTAATGAGTGCTAATTGCTGCTTTTTCACCAGTCAGGCCTGCAGCCTCTAAGCAGTGATTGATGATGACTCCTTCCATCTCAGAACACCTACGATTTGTTTATGGGATTAGCCATTAGGGAAGCAGTATGGATTTCTAAATAAAATACTGGACATTTTAAACACTTTGGCAATCAGTAAAAGAACCACCTTTACTTCTCACTCCCTAGATCCTACTCAGCGTGTTTCCCTGTGCTTTAGGAAGAAAGACCTTTTCCATAAACCCATGAACATCTGAGACCCCGCTGCACACAGCCTCCGCCATGTGCATTCAAGGGAGAAAGCGGAGAACTGCCCAGGGATGGAGGCTGCTCTGGGCTGGGCTTTCAGGGTGGAGCACAGAAACTGGTATGGAATATTTGGGTGTTTGGTTCTCATTTTTCCTACTCAGCCTGAGATTCTTCTAGGTATGGAAACAGTTGCTCCACTTGATGTTAATTTCCTAAGCAAAAAATTATCTGCTTCTTTTTAATATGGACATATAATTTTGTAACTTCAATTATGTTGTTTTAATACATATAGCAATGGTAATTCTCCTTAATTATTACCTTGAACACATGGCTGCAGATGCTGTTTACAGATATTTTTTTTTTCAGTAGGAAATCCACATTAGTCCTAAATATTGAAGTGTTTTTCCATTACTGAAGGTGCTAATAAGTTATTCAGCCTACAGCTTTCATGTGTCAGGACATCAGGGCTGTATTGACTTCATGGTTGCAAAACCCTCTTTAAAATTAATGTCGGGGAAAAAACAGGACCCAGCCCTGAAATAAATTAACTGGAGTCGTTCCAGACACCTGCAACTGCCATGTGTAACCATCAGTCTTGCGGTTGACATTTATAGCTAGAGAAACAGGTTTCTGCTTGGAGTGGCATTAACCAGGTACTGGGAACCTCTGAAGCCTGAGAACAGCGTTGTGTGCTGCTGCCGGTGGGGGATTTTCTTCTGAGGCTTCTTCAGCAAGGACTTAGGACTGCAAAAAGTCCTCCCTGGGCAGGAGGTTCTCTCTTGTGCTCTGTGCCTACTGTAGGGACATCCTTCAGCTGTTGCTGCAGGAGCCTCCCCAGGTGGTCTGCACCCTTCCACCTGGAGGCAGGAAGGAGAGCAGCAAAGGGGAAGAGGCATGTTGGCAAGATGAGTGTGCTCTGTTGAGATTCAGGTTTCCAGTCCCAGAGAGGGAGAACAGTGGCTCTCAGCCTTTCTCAGCTCCCAGAAGCTTCTCTAGCAGAAGTGCAGAAGCTCAGATAGGAAATCTGTGCTGCTTGCCTTCATCGCCTCTTAGAGGTACTGGGGTGTGTTTCCGTGACCTCCAGGAACTCCGTGGTGGTGGGCTGAAAACCACAGTTGTACTCAAGGTGGAGGAGGTCTTCCCTAGTGTGATATTCCTTTGTAGCTTACCCTTCTCTCCTGTTATAACCCGTTATGGGAGTCAGGACTTCCAGCACACGCCTTGCACCCACAGCACCCCAAGCTGTGCAGGGAGAGCATCATCATGGGACAGAACTGCAGGACTGAGCATCCCCTGTGGAAAAAGGACCAGAAGGTGCTGAAGCAGAGGTTAAAACAAATAAATGCTGTAAATTGTTCTGCAAACAGTAGGAAACCAGAGTATGGTTTCCAAGGGCTTCACATCCCCTGTGTTTACACAGGCTCCCTTCCATTAAGCTCGTGTTCCTCCCATGTGCTCTCTTCATCCTTGGACTTCTCTCATGTATTTCTCGGCCATGGGCAAGGCAAGACACAACCTCCTGGGGCTAATTTTGAGCTGTGCCTGCGGCTCATCGGTTCGTGGGCTATCTGGTCAGCCAAGAGGACAAGCAACAGGTAACTGTTGCTCTTGCACTGTTGCTTATTAAGGCAGGCACTAACTTCAGTCTCTCCTTTTCCTCTACCCAACCATTGTTTTTCACAAAACTTGCAGCTATTTCATAGATTTCATTTTTAGCTGTCAAAGTTGGTAGAAATTGGCCACTGGACCACTTGTGGGGACGGATGGAGAGAGAGCAATCACAAAAGCCCTGCACCTTAAGGAAACCAGGCTAAAACAAGGGGTGTGTTTTGCACCTCAACATCTGTTCACATCTTTCTTCCATCTCTGGCTCCTGCTGAAGTCTCATCCATCGTGCTGCCCACAGTCCTGTGCACACAGAGGCTGAGCTGTAGCCCATAATACTTCTCAACATTGTCCGTGAGCCTCCAACACCCTGTTAAACAAGATAATCCTGGCTACATACTTCCTACAAATATTTCCATTCATAGATCGACGATGCAGTTCTCCTAATTAAAGGCAATGCTTCCAGTTTAGATATGTTTTGTCATCAATGAAGTGAACGACATTGTTAAATAAGAAACACAAAATACTATTAACATGACATAATAACATAACTGATAACGTTAGAAAGTTGTTTTCCCACTCTAAAGTACAATTTATAAAACTTAGCTTCAGCCTATATTATTTTTCTTCCTGTTTAATGATTTTTCTTAGAATATCATTCAGGCATATTTCAAAAAATATTTCATTTATTGGTAAATATTTAACTAAGAGCATCTTTTGGCAAAAGTAAATATGATTTTTGAGAAAATTAAGACAATGATTCCCAGTGACTTAACACTGAATTTTGTCTGATGTCAGAGTTCAGTAAATTCTATTAGTTTTTATTATATATATATATAGTAATTTCTATTAGAAATTAAAATGTTTATTATGCTTTGGAGGGGCTGTACCGGAGGAATAGAAAATAAGGGGCAGAAAATTACTGCCATGGAATATAGGGGTAAAAATAGAGGGTGAAACAGGAGAGAGATGGTTACCTTGATGCAACCAATATTTGGGCATAGGCTAGCCTTGCTTAGGATTTCCATTGAACTCTATCCTGTTGCAGACAACACCACCACGCTCTTTAGAGTGATGAATTTGTAGCTATTAAGCTGAACCTTTCCAACAGTGAGACTCCTGGCAAGTTGAACACAAACTGTATTATTCCAGGTCTGGTACTTTGACCTAAAAAAATTAAAAAGAAAGCATAAAATATGTGTTATTGCCGATGTGCTTGTAATTATATATCTTTAGGGTAGCGTAAGGTGACTGTTCCAGCTTGAGTGTTTTAGCTGTGCTTTGGATATGTGGATGGAGATGCTTTATGAATGCGTGTTTAGTTTCGTGCACAGTTATGCAAGAGCATGTTTCTTAAATAGAAGGATCCCAGGAAACAGAGATTGCAGCCCCCCTGACCTGGACCACCAAAAACCTCCGCAGAAACCTTACACCTCCTCCAAGATGCAGCCTCAAGGGTCAACAAGCTGAAAGGAGCAGATTTACACTGTTCTGTGCTATGTGGTGTTAATGAAAGTTGCAATAATCCGATTCATTTCCAACAGCTGAAGGGGCTGTCCATGAGACGGCATCATCCAGGCTAAAGGCTCCCGGATCTGGCCTGTCTTGAGGCTGAGGGAAAACCTGCTACAGAGGTGGTTCCTGATACAGCAGTCAAAACCCAGAATGATGAAGCCCCCCAAAAGACTGGTCCCTGAAACGTATTTTTAAGAGTGTAGGTTATTTTCTTGTATGTATAAGCCAAACCTGCCCCCTCAAAACCCAAGAAAAGCAAGTAAAGTATATTTTCAGTCTAAATAGATAAGATGAGACTGCAGGATGCATTTGGCTCTCAGAACATCATCTGTGTTGGATCAGGCGAATTAGGTGTGTGTGGAGCCAAATTCTGCTCTGGACAGCGGTGAGAGAGGAAGCAGAAGGAGCCAGAAAACCTTATGCTTGGGTTACAGTAATGAAGGCCAGCTCAGTAATTAGCTACATCCCATCAGTCTGTCCTGCACTGGAAGAGGCTGCCAAAGAAAATATACTAAGGGGATGTGGTTTGGACCTCTTTCTGCAGCTTTCAATAGTAGGTGCCAGAGCTCCCAGCTTGAACTGGCCCAGGGTGCAGAGTGGTTTTAAGGGAGAACATCAGAGTCTGGTCCGAGCTTGCTCCACAGTGGGTTGACTCCAGCATTTTGGACATCTTGCCTAAGTGTTGTTCCTAAAGTCAGGTGTGGGCTGAGCCCCTCAATTCTGGGTGTTGCAGCGTGGCTGCTCACATCAGAGGAAGGCAAACTGCATTATTCTGGGGTAAAGCCACACTCTTGGCACAGTCTGCTTCTCTGTGGCTTCTTCTTCAGCATCAAGCCTGTTTGTGAAGGACTCGGGTGTATCAGACCAGCTTTTCACCTCTACCGTTCCTGTCCCAGCTCCTGGAGCATGTTTGTGAACCAACAGCTTCGTATAGATACGTCTGATTCCCAAAAAACAAGCTGGGGGAAGCAGATAATCCCTTCTGGCTGTTTCTAAGTCTGAAGACTCTGCAAGTCCTTACAATTTTGTCTTTGGCTTTTCATTTGTCTAAGTCTGTGCACCAATCTTCCCTCCCCCCCAACCCCCCCCCTCCCCCCCAACCCCTTCCCACCTTCATTCATTTCCTTCCACAAAACCATTTCCGTCCTCCAAATGTGAGTTTTATTAAATTGCATTCATAGCTCATTAGGGTCTGCCAATTCATCTAAGGAGGACAAAAGCCAATATTCCTTGTGAAAAGCCATTACAGCCAGAATGCTGAAGAAGAAAGGCACCCACAGGCCTGCTTACGGGTCTTTGTGGTGGGCTGCGGCACAGAAGCCTGCCTGAACCTGAAAGGCCTCCTTTATTTAGTGAAGCTTTGCACCAGCAAGCTGTGCGGAATGTGGGGCTGGATCCAGACATGTCCTGAGCACCAGTCATGTGCGGAACTCCTTGAAGCACCTTTACAAAACCGCATCCTTGCTGGCTTTTAAGGGCTCTGCCAGTCCAAGACACCAAGGGGGATGACAGTGGAGTGTTTTGGTAGAAAACCAGGTTTGGGGCAGCAGAAGGTGCCCAGGACCTGGACGAAGGGCCTAGCTTTGAATGCAGTGGTTTATAGGGTCTTACTGAGTTTTTTCCAGAAATTCAAATCTCGGTATCAAAAGATGAGTTTGCACTGGCCTGACGCAGAGGATAGCTCCTGCCCCAGCCTCCTCTCGCTTCTGCCCAAGCCCTGCAAGCGAGCAGTAGCCCTAGACACCCTGCTAGGGCAATTCTCCCTCCGTCTCCCTCTTTCCCACCTCCATGACCCCTTTAGTCTAGGGTCTCCAGCTTGGGCATTGCATGGGGACAACCTATCCTGTGTTTTCCTTGTGTGTCCAGAGCTCACAGTCCCAAGCAAGGTGGTGTGGGATGGGGGGACTTGACCTGCACAGCCCTGCTCTGGCAGTGCACCCTCGCTGTGGGGAGAAATCACAGCACGACACTCGCGGCAGAAAGGTCCCGTCAGCAGGCTGCGGAAATGGAGATTTCAGGTTTTGTTGACAAACTTGCTCTCAGCTTTTATAGCAGCATGAAAGCTTTCAGATAGGTGTGTTTTTAATGTCTTTGTGGTATAAATTAGTATAAACCTAATGATGTACCATTGCACAAGCTGTACTGCTTTTCTCTCTGAATAAGGACTAAATCACTAAAGCAGTCACAGGTTTTAGAGACTCAGAATCCAATAACTTTTTTAATAAAGGCTTTTGGTTATGTAGTTTCTAATGTAACAGCTATTTCTGCTCCCATCGTGCTGGAGTCTGCCTCAGTTACAGTCCTTGAGCTACGAAAGCATCATAATTCCTTAGATACCTTCTAAAACATCTGGAAAACTTGATGGAAGCTAGAAAGAAATATTATTCTCTGTTCAGCAAACCCTCACCACACTTTCCTGGGTCTGTTAGGCATGCTGGCTCCAGACCTCTAGGTACATGGCAGCAGCAGAAAGCCTTTTTGCCTGCAGCATGTCTTGAGTGCATGGGCAATGCTGGCAGCCCTGCCACTGCTGGGGAGCAGGTCATGGGGTTTTGTCGTTTTATTGACGCTACTGTGAGGGCTGGGCACTTAGGATAAAGGCAAAAGATAGCTTTTTACCTTCTCAGTTGAGAAAGTAGGGAACAACTCATTAATTCACATTTTCTGTTGTGCTGAGAAAGAGGAAAACCCAATGTTTCCTTGTGGTTAGAAGAATAAATTGTTATTTTATGCACTGGGAGCAAGCTGCCGGCAGGCCTTGAGACTTTCTCCCCAAACAAGGATAGCTGCCCTTTCGTATCAGATACAGAAGTGGAAACAAATGTACTTCTTAGCACATATCGCATTCAAAAAAACCCCAAAAAACAAACCCACACAAAAAGTCCTGTTCTCTGCTGATAGAAATCAGCACAGCTCCAGACTTACACCATCTGAGATGCTGACCACAGTTTTACAGGCAGAAGTGATTCAAAGCGTAGCACTGTGGCTCTTTTAACATTAGCTGGAGGCTGGTGGGGTGTGGGGAAGGTGCAGGGAGCAGGGCTTTTGGGAAGCAACTCACTTTTATCTCTGTACCGCCTAGGGCAGCTCTCCATGCAAACCAGGGCTTTTGCATAAAAAGATGGTCCTTAGGCCCTCCTACCATCTACTAAGCAATCTGAAACAATGTGAAGCAAACTCTGTGCTGCATTCAAACCCCCTGCTTAGGATCCATCCCACTCCAATCCTGTGATGGAGCTGTGCCCTGAGTGCCCAGCCGGCCCTGCTGTCCCCCCCACTAATGCTGGTGCCTGGCTCCTTGTGTTTTGGTGCCAAGGCATGGGTGGGGTGTTGCTGGCGCCATAGCTGTTTGCCCATGCTTTCAATTTATCTATGTAAAGTTGAAAAAATAAAATATCCCTTTTTATTTTTATGTGCAATGTTAATATATTTATTATTTCATTTTAATTTTTTATTTATTATTTTAATTATATATATGTAATTAAATATAAATAAATCTGTATTTACCTGCCTTATAGGAAAAGCCCTCGGTCCCTGACTTTCCTCCTTCTTTCATGTGCTGATCAAAAAGGTGATATTTCCCCCCCCAAGGCATCTCCAGGCTGAGCCAGGGGGGACAGCAGGAGCGTGCAGCTGGTTCAGTGGAGGATGTATGAAGCAGTTCTGGTTGGAGAGGCCTGTTTCATCTCAGCTGCAAAATTAGGATGATGTTTCTTGTAGCTTTTGCAGCAAAAGAGAACCGGAGGCAGGATTTTGGAGGTGGCTACTGAATGGGGAATGTTTTTTGGGAGCATCCTGCCTGCAGGAAGGGCAGAGCAAAGGAAAGCAAGTGCTAGGTTTCTCAGTTCAGTGCAGGGCACATCAGGTGCACAAACACGCTGCATGAGAGCCCTTTGCTGTGAGCTCCTGTGCTTACTATTGATGTAGCATCAGTAAGCAGCAGGGTGGGAAAGCATCCCTAGCAAGGCCACACTGCTGAGCCATTGAGCAGCGAAGACGCTTCCTTGGCTCCAGCTTCATTTTGCTAAGGCTGGAAACAGCCTGACCAAAGAAATTCATAATGATGAAAAAGCGCATTGCCAGAGAAGGGGGTAGAAAAGTGTTAATGTTAACGCCCCTTGCTGCAGCGTCACTTCTGCTCCTGAAGTGCTGAACAGCAAGACTGTGAAGGTGGAAGCCCTTTGGGCGAGCACACAAGGATGCTTCTCCAGGGCTGAGTGGCCAGTTATGGAAGAAATGCTGGATTCTGTCCTAAGAATAGTATTTCCTTACTAAATTTCAGTTATCTTTCACAAAATGTCCCTTGTTCCTTTACAATGCCCATGGGTAAAAAATGGTGCTGATTCTGAATATCTCTAGAATTTCCCTTTATTTAGGTCCTTGCACTTCTACAAATTCCCCCATGCCAAACTGCAAATAGCTGTATGTCCACTAACTGTTGAATTCTTTGTTGGAGTTTTACCAGGATCACCCCATGCTGGCTTCAAACTGATGTTGGAGAAGGGATGATGATAGTGACATGCCACCTTCAGACTTGTCAGTCACTGCTCGGCACTTTAAATGCTGAAATCGGGAACCACCATGCACAGCTGGATGAAATCAGGAATTTTTGATGTTAAGTTGCCCGGTACTAAACCAGTCTGAAAACTACCTCAGCCACCAGCCCATCTGCTCTGGTTACTGCCTTGGATTTGGGGAAGAAAATGTCCTGGGCTTGCCTTGAATAAACCGTACAGATCCATTTAAAGAGAAGTTGGCAGTATAGCAGCAAAAAAATCCATCGGGGCAAATGTATCTTCATATATATTTCATTCGCAGCCTCTTCTCCTGCCTAATAACCCAGTATCTGTTATAATTGTGATATTCTATATATACACATTTGTATATATATATCATATATACTATAAAGAGAAGTGGTCCCAAACTGATACCCACAGGATCTACCTCATGCACCCACTCATCCCCAAGCACAGCCACACTATAGGTTTTTTAAATAAAAATGGCTCCTAAAAGGAAAATATTCCACATACACCTGTATGCCCACATAGCTATCAGCCTGGCTTTTCCAAATTAATCCAGGCTTTCCTTAAGTGAGAAGATGAGGAGACTTTTTTGCTCTTTTTCTTATGGCAGCATGGAGGCAGATGGCAGGGGGAATAATAAGAGCAGTAAGGAAAAGAGAGGAAAAAGGAGGAAACAGCCCTTTCCCTGCCCACCCCACCCCCCGGTTATACTCTGAAGACAGCCATTCTCAGGCAAACGGGAGTTTTTCTTCTGGCTGGGAGGTGATTTTTAAGGAGAGCAAGGCATTGCATGTGTTAGTGCAGAGGCTTCTTTTGGAGGAGGAAGTGGCATGGAGCTGGAGGATGGGAAGCAGCAGCAGGGCAGATGGGATTGTTGTGCTGGGAGGTAACAGGACAAATAAATGAGCCTGTGCTGGGTCAAAAACATCACAGCCGTGGCTATTACAGGCTGGCTGGTGCAGTGGGTTCCTGGAAGAGAGCTGTTTGTCTGAACAGCTATCCTGTGCGCTTTAGCCCGTGACAAACACAGAGCAACCCAGGGTACAAGAAGACCCATGTCACGGTGCTATAATAAGACACGTGGCATCAAGAAGACTATTACCCCTTCCAGGAGAATGGCAGGCATTTCTGGAATTACCCTTTTCACTAACTAAAGAAGCTGTTACTAAAAAAAACACAACCCAGCTGAAATCTTAATTTTCCCATTTGGTGCATAAATTAAAAATCAAATAGGCTGGGTCAAATAGACTTTTCCCATCCATCTTTCGAGGAAAAGGCAGTACCGTTCAGGAATTAGCACAAGGTCTGGTTTAGATCTGTTCTCATTTGTGCTGTGATTTTCAGTTCGTTGCCTTCAGTAGGTGCACTTTGCTTTAACAGTCTGACACTGCCTGGGCAGTGGCACTGCTGGAAACCAGCCAACCATCTAACCTGCTCTCACGACGGTGGGGAAGAGGACCAGAATCCCCTCTGCCTTTTAGATGTGCAGTGAGATGGAAATCAAGGGAAGGTTTGGGATGGGTCACGTCCAATGAAATGAGGTGCCGAGCCAGCAGCCCTGTTTTGCTTTCCAACCAGTGCAGAGAAATGGGCAACCCCAGCCCCTTGGTAGGTGTTCAAGGTAGACTGGGTGGACTAAGCAAGACAGCAAGCTCAGACGTGGTGCGTGCTGAAGGTAGGCAAGGTGAGTCCAGGTCTTTGTCATGGGCTTCTAGGGAGAATGGCAGGTGCACTGTGGTTTTTCCAGGTCTTCATCCACAGTGTGTTTCCCTACCTGAACCAGATTGACAGGAAGCAGTGGTCTTGTTTGCACAGTGCGTGCCCCCAAAACCTAAGGGTGAACGTGAATGGTGCATGCACAATGTCCAAAAGTCTGAATCTTTCTGGGTGGTCCCTGCAATGCCTGGTGATGTCTGTCTGTTTTTCCAAGCTATCAGAAGGGTGGAAGCCCCTGTACAAGGGCAGGATGAGCTCACCCTGATTGCAAGGCTTTGCTCACACTGGTGAAGTCATCTGGCTGTAGACCTGTGACTATCTGTGTTAAGCTACCTCTGCCAAATAAGTAAACCCTTCTGTCACCTTACCAGTTGACCCTGGCCCAGGGTTCTTAGTTAAGGGTAATTAAGACTGTAAAAAACAGTTGTATGACATGCCCGTAGTGCACACAATCCAGCTGGATAAGGAGCTATAAGGTTTCCAAGCATCTGCACAGTGCAGTCCAGTGCATCATTAATATTGAAATTAAAAGGATTTGAACATGGCAGCTTATGGGAACATGGGAGTTACACTGGTGGACACCATCACCTTTCTCTTAAGTTTTTTTAGAACATGCAAATCATTGCAATGTCACTGGGTTTGCACAGGTAGCCCTGGCAGGTTTGCCCTTATAGCTGACAAATGGGTTGTTAACATTCAAGACTCAACCTGCTCATTGACTCCGAGCATGGGAATGAATCCAGTCAAACCATCATTGCAAATGAGACCAAAGGTTAAGGGCTCTGATAATTTAGGAAGTTGGACACATGAGGTTCATGCTGCAGTTTCCCTAGCGAATATCCACCAAGGTCTGTTTCAGAAGGGACACTATTGCTCAGGTACTTGAAGTCTTGCCATGGAGATGGGACCAGGACAGAATGCTCTGTAGCAGCCAAGCTCTAAAGTGTGGTTAAACAGGGATAAAGCAAACGCCATGCAGGATGGAAAATGTTTTCCTTAAGGGGACTGAATATACATGAAAATGCTCAGTGAGGAAGACTGTGGTGCACAATGTAAAACCTTGCACTAGCTGGTGGTTTCCTGCCTGCAAAGCCCTGATTTGATCTTATCTGACCACAGCCAGCAGAGATACTGGGCACTGGAAACACACGGACATGGCAAAAAACAGTGCAGTCCTAGTGAAAAAGTGACCTATGGTGTACAGCAATGAAGGCAGGTTAACTAACATTGATAATATACAGCTGGGGGCTGGCTTCAGGGGCGGTGGGTTGGCTGATGTGGATAAGGTGCAGCTGTGGCTGGTTCCTGCTAAGTAGTTAAATAGCTCTAAGGGGTATGAGAGGGGAGCAGCTAATGAAGACAGGTCTGGTAGAGAGAGGGTGCCCTAGAGGAAGAGTGACAAGGAGCAGGCAGCAGAGGCAAAAAGCAGATGGACTGGCCTGAAGAGTATGAAGAAACAGCACGAACAGTAGATGGACCTTTGAGACCTTATGGGGGATTAGTGGCTGTGCTGGGGCAAGGTGTGCTAACTACTTGTTGATGTTAACTTGGTATGTGATGGTAAAAGGCCTTGTTGCAGCTGGCTAGTTTTGAGAGTGTTTCAACACCACGGGAACAAAGAGTGACTGGATTTCTCTGTGGTGGGAGGGTGATCAGCAGCTGTGCTGGGAGATGCAGTGCGCGGAGAAAAGCCAAAAGCTGCAGCTTGATTTGGGAGAGGAAGGTATGAAGGCACAGCTAGACTGCGTCACCCATGGGCATAGTGAGGTGGTGGGAAGACAGGCTGGATGCTTTGGCTGGTAGACACTTGTGTGGCAGCCTGGGCGTTGTGGGGAGCTGGCAGGTCACTCCTTCCCCATCATACCTGGCTCTTTCCAAATAGTTGCCTTTGTGCTCATTTCCATGAGCTCTGCCTTGCCTCTGCTGCGCAGAGCCAGGTCCCAGCCCAGACATGGAGCCTCACAGGCATCACACACAAACTGGGGGGGGGGGGGGAAATGGGACAGGATGGGGGACACAACACATGGGGCACTGCTAAATAGTCTCTTTGGCCCAAGCTATTATGAAAATTGAGTGAGACTGGAGGAGCAGCTGGTGAGAAGTGTACATCCTGAGCGGTTTCTCACACCAAGCTTTTTTATTTATCTTTTTTTTTTTTTTTTTTGTTGGAGCCATGGATCTACATTTGGGGGCTGAAGTTCAGGTGTCTGTTAAGGTGCAGGAGTTTCAATGAGACTCAGCCTGATTAAAACATGCCAGTGACCTGGATGATCAGGCCAATTGGCTTCTCTTCACCTCAGTTTCCCCCTCTATGATGATGATGATGATGATGCTTATCAAACAGCATGCAGTGAGGAAAAATCAAGACAAGAGCCTTGATGGCAAATAGGATACAGATAATCCCATTCCAGAAGAAATGACTGTGAAGTCAAGGTAAGGATGTCTCTTTGACAGCTGCTGGAGTCTGATGTGACTATAGAGCAGACTGTCCACAGCGGTCTCTGTTCAGAGCCCTGTGCATGTGTGGGAGGTGAGGGAAGGCAAACTGACAAGAGCCTGTGAAGGCATGATTCAGCCCACAGTTGGCCTGAGAAAGGGTTTGGCAGCTTGATGGTGGAGGGAAAAATGGGTACTGCTAAATGAAAGGAGCAGAGTTCAATAAAGCACCTTGGCTTTCCTCGGTTTTTATACCTATGCAAATTTAATTAAGGGAGAGTGTCTAAAATAAGTAATTCAATTAAATGAGTTTTCAAAGAGTACAAAGTGAACTTCAGTTCGTCAAAGAAAGCCACATGCATTGTTTAATCAAAAGGGTGTCTCTAAGCCTTGTATCACATCAGGTAACAACCTTTGTGGGGCTGTAGCTTTCATATCACTTAGATGAAAGCACGTTTTTCCAGCTGAGTTATAAAGCTCTGAAAAATGAGATTCAACCTTCTAATACAATCCTTTCCCTCAACTCCAAACTCTGCATAACTTGCCTTGTGGAGGTCTTTTTCACAGTCTGTTCCTATCCCAGCAGACACAAATATGGACAGCTGGAAGAATTACACCGGCTAACACTGACTCTGGCATCCTGAAAGTCAGAAATTCTGGTAAAACTTTCCAAAAAACGTCTGCTTTTGCCAAACACTGGCAGCTTCTGTTTTCAGACCTAGTGTTGAATGATGCTTTTGGCTACAACTGCAAGATTGGGCCCTTCCCTTGCTTGGCAGCTCACCTGGTAATTATGTTGTGTAATTGGAGTATAGCTTGCAAAGAGTGGAGGGCACTGATTTAGCCCTTGGGCAACTGCAGCTCAACTCCATCACTTGTTTGCTGGTGGAGACTGTGCAGGGTGAGATGGTGTTTAAACCTAGAGCCAAAAGAGATTCCAATGCTCCACGCAGAGTTTATGGCTACTCCATTAATAATGCCTGGTCCTGTGAACAGGCTTATCACCTGCATTAGTTCGCCTCTATCAACACAACTGTTAGCTTGAGTTCAGATATTTACACTCCATGCAGGAATTGCTATGTACATGGCCCAGAGCAGTCCTGATGTCCCTGTTGTGGAGGAATGAAGCTCTTGTGCTTTTTTAAACCCCTCATGCCAGGGAGCACTAGGGCATGGCCTAAACCCATTGCAGAATCATGTTTTATGTAAAAAACAAAAATCTAGATTTGAGCAAGCTCATGCTTGTGTGAAAGTCTAAATTTCCCTTCCAGGCTAGTGGGACCCAATTCTCCGATAGGTTCTCTTCACCCATTGTTTTTTTCCCAACCCATGCATGAGCTTTTGATGGGTCTACCCTTCATTTGGGGGTCTCCAGCTTCCCATGGGCTGCTAAGGTCCACTTAGCTATTGCAGGGCTGGAAGAGGCCAGGATACACCCAGCAACATTTGTTTCTCCTTTCTGCTGCTGTGCCTGCAACACAACCCTGCTGCCAAGAACCTGGTCTGAATGGCCCAAGATCGCGTCATGCAGGCCCTCAGGATATGAATAATGTGACGGAGAGGGAAATGGGGTGAATAAATGTGAGATCAGGCTGTATCAGCTGATTCCCAGCTTGCTGTCCAGTTAGCCAGGGATTCTGGTCCTCACCTGGTGCTCTCGCAGTGGGAAGGGGAGGAATGTATTCCCCAGCACGTCTCCTTGTTGTCAGTCAGTCTTTCCTCTATATGTGGAGATCTCTTTGTGGGAGGTAAAAATGTTGCCGACTTGATTTTTTTTTTTTTCATTGCCTGCTCAAAGGCATTCACTTTTTTCTGGTAGCCAACATCCAGAGCAAAAGGCCAAGGGGACAAGCTCAGCCTTTGTTTCATAAGGGCAACAGGTTTGTGTAGAAGACCAGAATGGAGAGACTGCTCCACATGTGTGTTTGTGTCATATCATGATTGAAAATAGGTATAATCAGTTTAACCTGTAATCCTGTGATGCTCAAAAGTAAGTAGTGGGGAACCACTGAAAGCAGGACTAAGTAACATTGGGATAGGGAGTCTGCCCATTCAAAAGACTAAACCACCTCATCTCTTGTCTTGGTCTGTTTGGGCAACAAGACTCAGCTCTGGCTGTTGTCTCAGGTGCCTGTCGCTGGCTGGTGGCACTGTGCTGCTTCTTGCATGTGAGTGTAATGTCAGCCCAGACTTAATATGATGCCTGTGGTTAATTAGCAAAGCTCCTCTCTTCATTACTCGGCAACATTAATGTTTGTGGAAGGAAAGAACAAAATTAGCCAAGTTCGTTTCATGTTAGAAACATGGGAAACCAGCAATGTTTGCCATGTGAGAAAGAGAAAACGAGGAGATAGAGGAAAAAAAAAAACAACCACCAATTTCCAGCTTCTAAGAGGACTTTACCAATAACAATATAAAAGATAACTGAGTGTTCTGCTTAAATGAAAAAAAAAGTTATTACTTCACATGCAAGTGAATGGTTTTCCATATCTTCTTGCCCTGCTTGTGTCATTGAACTTTTTTTTTTTCCTCCACTCTTCACTTATTATTTGACTCCATTGGTGCTGGAGGCTATTGGCAGTTCTCCTCTGTACAAGCAGAGGAGGCATCCAGAATAAGTCACCTCCTTCGGAGGGGACAACTTGGACCTGTTGCCCCTGGAAGTCAGTTGTGTTGATGCAACATTCACCTGGTTCGGATGAACCCATCAAGCTCAGGAAGATGAAAACTCATAGCAGGTGTCCAGCCTTAACAGTGAAATTGCATGAAGCTGAGGAGTTGTGGTCCATCACCAGGGTGAACATGGACCAAATGCAAGCGTGGGCCAGGCTGGAGAGGGAAGAGAGGCTCTTCCATGGTGCACATCAGCATAGCTGTGACCACTGACTGCTTCACAGCTGGTAGGATCTGGCTTCTACATGCTTTTTTCAGGTTCAGAAGCCCTGTTTCCTGATGGGTATGTCCATTGGATGAAAAAGCAGTGTGGTGGGCAGCTAAATCGTTGGAGCCCCATGTCCTACAGACTTGTGTCTCCAGCTGTACTTGTATCCTCTGCAGGCTCCCTGATGTCCGAGCAAAGCAACCTGTCTTTCCAGGGAGGAATAACTGTATCTTTTCTCTCTGCTCTGCCTCCTTATTGTAGAAAACTTCTCTGTTGGGGCTTCCCTATGGAGCCATTATGTCTGGTTGAAGTTGGCTGAGAGTCAAAAGTTACTGTGGGGGGAGAAGACCAACTGACACATGCATGGACATGGCACAGAATGGGGGTGTGATCAGGTACAGCTCCCTTTGGAGGGTGTGGGCTCTAAATCCCATAGGGAGAAGACACCAAGGTTGTAAAGTCAAATTCTCAGAAGCTAAAACTTGTCAGAATTAAACAGCCTGCAGAGCCACAATTTGGGCCTTTGTGCACAGTGAATGTGAGGCATCCTTTAATTATCTGATCACCTATCATTTGGGGTTATTTTAATCCAGCGAATTGCTGTAGGCCACATTAACACACGCTGTTCAAACCACACACTGAATTCAACATTAATTTCCTTGTGAGCGCCTCTGTAATGCTTCAGCATCTGATCAATATTAATGCATTTATCTTCACAGCGCTCCTGCGATATCACCAGCTGGTGAACCAAGTCACAGAGAGATTAAGGCCAAAATGATCAAATGCGCTTGCTAATTTTGGGTGCTCAATTTGCAACACTGGGGATCTGATGTACCAAAGAACTTGGCATTTCACCACGCTTTGTGTGCCTGAAGCACAACTCCCGTTGACTTGTTCCTGTCTCCCAGTGCAAATCCAGTTTGAGTGTCCTACGTGGGGCAGCGGGATTAGGTGAACACCCTCATGGGCAGCCCCTTCACTGCACAGCTGAATTCCATATGCTGAGTTGTTCATAGCAAGGGAGAAATCCTGGGGGGAAAAAACACCCAGACAAAACCCAAGTAAACCTGTATTGGCTGGACATGAGTCCCCAGCATGGCCAGGGGGGCCAGCAGCGCCCTGGCTGCTGTCAGAAGCGCTGTGGCCGGCAGGGCCGGGGCAGTGCCCGTCCCCCTGTGCTGGGCACCGGTGCGGCCGCCCCTCGGGGCCTGGGCTCAGGGTCGGGCCCCTCAGGGCAGGGGGGACGCAGAGGGGCTGGAGCGTGTCCAGAGCCGGGCAGGGGCTGGGGCAGGGGCTGGGGCAGGGGCTGGGGGGGGGGCGGCGGGGGGAGCTGGGGGGGTCAGCCTGGAGAGGGGGGGCTCAGGGGCACCTGGTGGCTCCCTACAGCTGCCTGGCAGGGGCTGTAGGCAGGGGGGGTCGGTCTCTGCTCCCAGGGAACAAGCGCCAGGACACGGGGAACCGGCCTCACCTTGTGCCGGGGGAGGTTTAGGTGGGTGTGAGGGGAAATTCCTTCATGGAAAGGGTGGCCGAGCCCTGGCACAGGCTGCCTGGGGAGGGGGTGGCATCACCAACCCTGGGGGTGTTTAAAAGATGTGCAGATGCGGTGCTTGGGGACATGGGTTAGTAGTGGGCTTGGCAGTGCTGGGGTAATGGTTGGACTTGTTGATCTTAAAGGTCTTTTCCAACATAAATGATTCTATATGCTTCTATGGTGTTGAATTTAAAGCTTTTGGGCAACTTCTTTTTTTGATATTTTTGCAGCTTTTTGAGTCCTTACCTCATCACCTAATGTTCTTTCAATGTAAACTGCAGAGGTATAATGTCCCAACTCAGTACTTCCCCCCAAAACCAAGCGTGTAAATCCAAATCAGCTAAACCAACTGGAGAAAGATCCAGTTCTCCTTTTGTGCATAACTTGGCTCATTGGCGAGGCTCAGCCTGTTGGATCCTGAGCCCAGACCTCCACCTCTGCAGCTCAGGGACTAAGTGAGGAGACACAGGAGCAGGGGTTGCATTAGCCATGTAGCTTTTTAATGTTATGAGACACATTTGGCCAGTGGTTTCACTCCAGGTGCTTGGCAGCAGGGAAACGCTGATTTGGGACTCCAGAGCTCAACACCAGGACCTGAGTGAGGTGTGGGGTTTTGCTTTCTGTAACTTCTGCCATTGGGAGCATCTCCTGCCCCTCATCCTGCTGTCCTGCCCATCTCTCATCTATTCCCTGCTGTCCTGTTGGGGTCCTGTCAGCTCTCCGATTGCTCACATCCATCTTTACCACCACATTACTCCTCTTTCTTTTGCTTTGGCAGTGGTAGGTTTTCTCCTCCCACTACACTTTTATATGACCATGATTTACGACCCTGCATTTAAAGATTTATTGCAATACACACGTGGCATGGCAGGTTCTAAGTGATGTGTTCAACCTGGTTATTATTCTCTTAAATCCCAGTTTTTCCATAGTGAAACAAGCATACTCTGCATCATGTTGTCAAGACTTTCATCCTCTAACTTCCTAGGTTTATTCACCTGAGAATAAAATCAGGGAAGAAGAGTCACAACTTAAAGAGGCTGGCTGGCTTCTATGAACCTCATGAGTAATATAAGCACCTGGGAGCTTAACCAAGCACCAGATGGTCTTCAGGCAGCTAATTGCAGGCTGAGGATTTACGTCTATGTCACTGCTCGCGTATTCCACTTTACAGACATGGTTAAAAGTCCTACAGAAATTTAAAGTCCTTCTCATGAGAAAAGCAAGACAGGCAGCAACTGTCTATCATCTCCCTTGCTTTTGTATGTTTTTCGACCAGTGTTTTAGCTATCTAAGATGAACAAGGGCCTTCAGTCATCTTAAAGAGCTTAAACTCATCAACTCATCTAAGGCTTTAACATGCTTAAGGGTGGTGTGAGGACAGTGGTTATATTTAACCTTAAAAAGAACACAAACCACCCTATATCTAAGACCTGCAAAAGTCTCTTGCTTGGCATGGATTTTTTTTTTCTTTTTTTTTTCTTCATGTGTGTCCTTTTGATGCGCAGATCAAGTCCAAGTCCCCTAAAGTCACTGAAAAGTCTTTGGTTAGCTCAAAGGAGCATTGCTGTTGGCACCAGCTGCAGCAAGTTCAGCCTGCTCTTGTGGATATCCTTAGAGGCAAGTTTATAATTGTCTGTACTGGACTTCTGGTGTCAAAACTAACCTGGAAAACGTTAAAACTCAACCATAAGCACTAGTTTCACCTGTGGTGAAAACCCAAAACCTGTGGTCCCCTATCAAAATGCACCTTTCAAACTGCGGTTATTTTTAATTACTATCCAATGAAAGAAGTAGCAGTTAATAGTTTTTTTAAAAATAAGCTGTTTTCTCATTTAAATAAGCATTTGCCTTCTTCATTTTTATCTGTCAGTTTTATCTGTAAAAACTATACTATAAAAAGTATATATACTTTATACTATAAAAAGACAGTTTTAAAAGTAAACAGTTCTTGTCATAAGTTAATTTTCTCATGACTCAGCACAATACCCAAGAGGATTTCCTCCAAATTTCCAAACAGGTCACCTTGGGACAAAGGCTGGAGCTACAGCGTCCCCACCCTTGAAAATGCCAAGAAATACTGTGAATGCATGAAAAATGAAAGTGAGTTTGGAGGAAATGTTTATCATGGTAGTCAAACCTGGCATCTAAAAAAAATTAAGACAGTTATTCATGCTGGAAAATTTGAAGATGCCTTGCCCCAGGATTTTGTTTCATCTTAGGTTTGTCCTAGAAGCTATGGAGCACCTGAGGTATCATTTTGTTTTGAGTTGCTTGCCAAGATCTACAATCGTGCCATGACAGCATTGCTATCAGTGTCCACAGGAACAGACCAGCACCAAATAACCTTGCTCCTGCTGTAGTGTAGTTTGCATGTGTATGTGCCTTGGTGTGTGAAACCAATAATGCACCTTCTCACTGGGACTAGTCTAAGTTTTATCTGTCGCAAGTGGAAAAGCCACTATCTGAGGTTGGTACGTGGTAGTAAAGGCAGCAAAGAACAGCTGTGTGCTTGAGTGTCGCTTGCTTTACATTGAAGCTGTCTGGCTTGGATGCTGGACGTTGCTGCCTTGCAAACTACAGCTTGCATGTGAGGTTCTAACCCTAAGCACAGGCATGGACATGCGTGTGCTTGTCTGTGGGGCTCAGACCTAGGCAGCTGAGCAACGGGCACGTTTCTGACATTCTTGCAGAAAGCATAAACAGTGCTGATCTGCAATTGCAAAGGAAGATTATATTGTATGACTCAGAAACAATGTTGTGAAAGAGATCCAACATTATAATATTTAAGCAGAAGAAAACCAGGCTGCAAGTGCAAGAGCTTGGAAAGCAGGTAGGACTCCTTCATTTATGCTCATTATAATGTAGTAAGCACAGTGCCCATATTAAGGACCAGCAGTGAGTGTGGCCAAGCACAGCCATACCATAGGTAAGCAATCCCAACATCAGTTGGAAGGACTGAAGTGGGAAAAATACAGGTTTTGGGTGGGTTTTTTTGTTTGTTTGTTTGTTTGTTTTGGTCTGGTTTTTTGTTTTGTTTTGTTTTACTTTATTTTCTTTTACATTATACAGTAAATATTACTCCCAAAATCCGATCACTTTATTCTGAAATAAAATATCTCATAGAAAAGTTGATTTTTAATTTCTCCTCTAAATTTCCAATATTTCCAGAGGAAGTGGCTTTATAAAAAAATTGGAACTTGTACATCCCCAATATAAAGGTTTGGGGTTTTGTTGCACAGAGTGGTTGGGTGCACGTGCAGCATGTGTAGCCATATCAAATGCACATCAGCCACGGCAGCTCATTAGCTATTTTCTGATATACCCCTTGGCAGAGCTGCAGAACATGTTCAGGTAATGGGAGATTGCCACCGTGCAGCCACAAAAAGGGCCAGAATTGATGTTTTGTCGGCAGCCTAATTTCTGGCATTTCTGTGTGCTTCGTTTTACTGCTCTGTTAATGTTCTTGTAATCTAGTTGTATGTAATTAAACATGGAATGTAGCCGTACAAAGCCTCATGGCTGCAGGATGCCCTGCTACACACAGCCACTCCAGAGAGAACTTTTCATGTAAGATTTTCATTTTTTAAAAATACCTGTTCTTCAAATAACTACAAGAGCTTTGCAGGAGCTTGTCAATCAAGTGGGATTACAGACTCCCTAAATTCAGCCTGACATGACAGACTGTAATGACTCTGAAGGGGCTGTTATGGTCTATTGTGCCAGTGGTCCCTGCCTAATAAGAGCATCTCATGCACTCACTAAAACTGTAATGGCTCCAAAGATTTCTATATTACCAGTTGCTTCAAATACAAGTAATTTTATCACACACCCCCCCCCCCAAAAAAAAGCACATTCATATGATGCTAAATGTGCACATTAAATAAGGTAAAGAGAACTTAGATTTACAGGATGACATGTACCTTTACCTTATGCAATTTTGAGGCTGAGAAATTGCAGCATCGGCAAGGTTATGAGCAATTTTAAGTAAAATTTTTGTCCGGTGAAACTGGGAATGGGAAAGTGAGTGATGCTCTCTGTGCAGTGAGATTTTAACATGTTGCTGTAGGGACCAATGCGACTTCATAAATAATAGTGGTGGATGGTTTTGGTATGCCTAGCTCCGTGATAAGTTATGGCAGTCATCTTCTGGATGGATGAAGCTCTTTGGCCTCCATCATGTTGGAGGTCAGGGCAGATGATCATATGTGCCCTTTCTGGCCTCAAAATCTCTCAGTCTTCTCCCGAAGACAGGAGGTCATGTTCGGTAGCCCCATTTGTTAAACCCAAATTACAGTACGGCATTTCTGATACCAAGTGATTTACCTGTGATAAAGAGAGAAAATATCACGGTGCTGCGGGTTGAAGGGAGGGTTGGCTGTGGTAGTCAGCTGCATCTTTTTAGGTCAGTCACATCTTTCATTTCCCAGGTATGCAGTGGCATGGAGAGCCTGCCTGGGGACTCCTGGTGGCACTACCGTGGAGCAGATCATAAGGATTGTGCAGGGAAGGAAATCCTGAAGGTAGCGAGAGGATGGGAAGAAGTCAGGAGCAGAAGGAAAATTGTTCAAAGTGCATTCTGTGTCAGCATATAAGCACCCATTGTAGGAAATCCCAAGCTATTTGGGCTGCCCATGTGGCTGGACAACCACGCCCAAACATCGTATCAGAGGGGTGCAGTAATAAATTGCAAGAGCTGACACGTGCAATGTCGAGAGGCTCTGCCCAGCAGAGGGGAGCATTGCCCAGACACCCCAGCCTGTTTTCCCAGCTTACACCATCATGCACCTCTGAACTCACACATCCACCACATCCCCTTTGAGCTAGGAGGCATAGCTCAGCCCCAACCCATGGAAAGCATCACAGGCTGATACCTTGTAAATTCCGCTCATAAATTATGAGAAATCTAGAAAATCAGCTTCGCAAGTAGAATTGTAAGGAATCTGTTAAAGGACACAACGCATGTTCAACAGTGATGTGCATGCAGTCACATCTGTTCTTAAGTAAATGTTATTTAGCTGCTTGTATTAGGATTTCTTTCCAGGTACCTAATTTGATGATCAGGTTTGGAGCTGCCCCCGAGGCACAGGAGTGCCTGTACCTGCCGGCAGCAAGGCCCCTGTTTTAGTCACCTAACTTGGGTATGCTGGAAAAACTGCGCTTTTGTAGTGTCTTACATATTCTGAAACTGAAGACCAGAAACACTAACTATAACCGGATCTCATTTGGTCTAGACTATAATTTTCTCTGATGCCTCTGACAAATCCCGCCTGTCGCCCCACATCAGAGCGTGGCCGATGCCCGATGCGACGACGCTAGAGGTCTCAGTGTCACTGAGAAAAAGCTGTTTTTAGCAATAATCTTAGCAGGGCCACGCGTGTGTGTGCCAGGCCAGTGCCGTGCCCGGCTCGCTGCTGTGCCGGCAGGATGGGCACGGTGCCGGGGCTGGGGCCTCTGGCCAAGGCTGCGCAGTGCCCATCCACCTGCCTCTGGGCCTGGTGCTGCTCCAGGGGGTGACCCCCTTGCTTCGTTGGGTGCACCGAGGGCTGGGCTGGGTAAAGGTGGTCCTTGCCAAGGGCTGAGTTTTCTCGTCCCGGGAGTGTGTGTGTGTGCGCGCGGAAGGCAGGTGGGCACCTCCATCACTGCGCATCCCGGCGCAGCGCCGCGCAGCGCCCGGCCAGGCAGCACGGCCGCTTGTGGTGTGGCTTTTTAATTTTCTTTTTCTGCTTTCCGCCGCCCCCCCCCGTCCCCGTCCCCGTCCCCCGCCCTTTGCTTTTCCTCCCCTCCCGTTTGACGTGCGCGGTTTTGGTGCAATGCGAATTATCTTCAGTCATTCAGTCAGCAGGGGCAGCGCCAGGCAGCAGAGCAGCGGCAGGGCTGCCTCCTCCTTCTCCCTCTTCCTCCTCCTCCTCTTCCTCCTCCCATTGCCATAACAACCGCGCACAGCCGCTGCGCCCGCCGTGCCGGCGGGGCCGCACCGCACCGCTTCGCACCGCGCCGCGCCCGGGAGGCTAAGCATCCCACGGGGCCCCGCACGCCCCGCGCGGAGGGGGAGAAGAGAAACAGTGACCTCCCTCCACCCCCGCCAAAAAAAAAAAAAAAAAGAAAAGAAAAAAAAAAGGGACTTTTTCGCAGGGGGGTGTCTATCGGGGACCAAAGTGACCCCCAGACGGGGGTGCGCGCAGCTGCTGCGAGGAGCGCGGAAGGAGGGAGGAACGGGGCAGCCCCGCGAGTGACTCCGGGGGGGGGGGGGGGCACGGAGGAGGAGAGGAGAGGGGAGGGGAGGGGAGGGGGGGGTTAGAGAAAGTTGGGAGGAAATAGCCCGGGAGAAGTGACACTCGCGGAGCCCGGCGGAGCGCGGAGGAAATAAAAGCGGCGGCGGGCAGGAAGTGTGAGGAGGAGGAGGAAGGGGAGAAGAAGGAGGAGGAGGACGAGGAAGAAGAAGAAACAGCAGCAGCAGCAGCAGCAGCAGCAGCAGCCGCTGCTGCCGCCGCCGCGGCAGAAGAGAAAGCAAAAGCCGCCCGGGGCTCGGTGCCGCCCGGCCCGGCGTCCGCGGGGCTGCTCGCCGCGGCCATGGCCCGGGAGAACGGGGACGGTGGTGGCTCCTGGAAGAAGCAGGCGGAGGACATCAAGAAGATCTTCGAGTTCAAGGAGACGCTGGGGACGTAGGTGGCGGGGAGCGGCTGCGGGGGGCGCGGAGCGGGGCGGGCGGCGCCGTCCTTTCCCCGCGGGGCTGCGCGGGTCGCCCCGCGGGTGGGTGCGTGGGCGGGGGGTGGGGGTGGGTGTATTTTCGCGGTGCACCCATCGGTGCTGCTTCGCGCCCCGCTCATGCAGCCGAGCAAGAAGTCGGGGCGATCTGGAAACGTGGAGAAAAATACGACTGTGTGGCAGGAGCTGGGCTAACACCCCCCGCCTCGCCCCCGAAAAAAAGAACAAAAGGGGAAAAAGAAGTGTTTTAAAACGTTCATAGAATGAGGAGATGGGAAAAGGCTTTTTCTTGATAATGCAACTGTAAATAAATGCGGTCTGACTTGCATGCTTTTCCCTAAAGCCGATGGCTGCATCTATTCGTGGACAGACAAGCAGAAATCATGTGGATTGGATGTGTTTTAGCTACGATGCTGAACTGTTGTTGGGGTTTATTTCTGTTATTTATAGTGGCGGAGCATAAAGATTAGTAAAACGTTAGAGGTTGGAGTTTTTTTTTCAGAAGGCTGAGAATAAACATGCACAGATGGTGCAAGGGAGCGGGGTGCAGGCTGATGCTTTTTTGGCTGAGCAGAGAGTTTTATTTTTGTTAAAACAAATTTTCGCTGATAGGATATTGTAGAGGTAGAGAGCCAGGAGTGCTGAAGGAAGTCAGCATATGGGCTGCTCTATGTATATACGTTGTAATTAAAGTTCAGTAGTATTGGGGGTGCTCAAGGGTGCTCTTTATTGCTGTGTCCCCCCAGCTTTAATTGCAACTTTAAGTGTGTCTCAAAAGGGAGCATTGCTAATCCCAAGTAGTGCTCTTCATACTCTGCGTGCCGCTTCCAAAATACAGTTGAACGAGTTTTGACTGTAATATTTCAGTTTCTTTCTGCTTCCAAGGGAGGGCTCTCTATAAACAGAGTATTTCTGGTCCACCGCCTCACTGATTTCCTACAAACAGACTGCGAGTAAGAATCAGGCTGGTCATTTAATATGGAGGTGGGTCACGCAACTCCGTTGTGATAGCAGACAGCGTAGCCCTCAGAAAAACACCAACTTAGCAAATCAAATTAATGTCTTCCGGGTCTCTGAAGAAGCAAAGTGCAGTGCAAGAGTTAAGTGTTATTGCATATTATCATCACCTTCATCAAGTTTTTGCTGTCAGAATTTAATGCTGTGAGGGACGTGTCCCTACTTGTCACCTTAGACGTGCCATTCCTTTCCTGAGTGAAGAGGTATTGGGGAGGAAAGTCCTAATGTGACGAGATTTGTTAGAACAGCAGGACAGTTTGCTGTGGTTTCCATTGTACAACTCTCTGTCATCTTCCCTGCTGTTCTGTATGAAGCCATCTGCAAGGGTTAATTTATGCCGCTGAAGAGGTCCAGAAATAATTGATGTTGTGGCCTTGATCCGTACCCTGCTGAAGTTAATGGGAGCAGGTGTAGGTCCCATGGAGGGTAGAGCTGGTCAGAGTTAATAGTTACACTTATTAGCATGGCTGTTGCAAATTAAATGCATTAAATATGGCCAATTATATGGCTCAAACTATTAACCACTGTCTTAGCCTCACAATTTGGTTAGTAAGTCCTTTCTGATGACAGTGGAAGCTGTGAAGTTTTTAAACTTAACAGTCATCTAGAAAGTTTTAGAAAATGAAAATAGCTGGATTATAAACCTGGGCCTGTATAAAGAAAACAGAGCTGTTTTCTTTTGCAGAACAACTGTATTAATTATGAATGTATGTGCATTTAACAGCTTACAGTTGCCTTCTGGTTTTGTATTCCCTATTTTCAGAGAGCAGGCTGATAATTAGATTTGAATCTGAGTTTTGGTTCTGTCCTTGCTGCCCACCGTGCAGCACCTGCAATTCCTGCCCGGCTGGTGTGACTTACCAGGGTGCGAAACTTCTAAAAAATTTAGGCCATCACTGTGCAAATCATTGAAGTACTTGTTCCATTCCTGCTGAAGGTGATGAAGGTCTGCTCACTGACTCGAGCAGCAGATACACAGGATGCAGAAGTCCAATTGATGGGACGCATTCCTAGTTATTCATAGGAAAGTAGTTAAGCAGGAATTAAGCAGAAGTCTAAATACCTTTAAAGCGTCAGGACCAAACTGCTTTCCTGTGGCATTATTTAAGAGTAGAGATAAAATCTGCTTTGATCCCTCCTGCAGTGTAATGCTGAACCATGTTTGACAGCCATCAGTTGATCTCACCATCTAATAGATTTTTCTCTGGCATTGATGGTCTTGGAGCAAAAAACTTGGTGCGTCAGGTGAGATGCACTGGATTATTGTAGTAGCTGTATTTTGCATTTCTCTGCCACCTTCCATTTCAGGATGCCGAAGTGCTAAAAGCACTTTTTAACAGGAAAGCAGTCTTTTTTCATGCAGCCGTCTTAACTGCCTATGGTAAAATGGGTTAGAGAAAGAAAAGCACTCAACCCCCAAATCAGGGAAGAAAGTGAAAGAGAAACTTTAAAAACATATTTTATTTCAAGTGCATTGATTTGTGAATGTTAAATTTGTGTGTATACTTTATTAATGATTTCTTCTCTGAGAAGAGTCTTTCATCTGAACAAAAGCTTTTTAGCAGATCTTTAACATGGAAGAGTTGAAACTGCTGGAACTATTAAAGAGGTCCTAACTCAGTTAATCATTATATCATTTGGGCTTCAAGGAACCTCTAATGAGTACCCAGATATCTTTTCCAGAGCTGGAATTAATTATTTACATGTCCCTGTAAATCATGTCCAGCCACACTGATACTGAAAGTCATCCTAAATTCAACATCACTTCCAGATTTTAGAAAGTAGCCTTTTCCACCTAAAGAATTGTTCTCTTTGGTGGCTGAGGCCTGTGTTGTTTGCTCTACTCAGTTGCTGTTGCGCAACAGTGTTTTCCTAAAGAAGTTAACAGCAATGCAGTGGCTGGCTCATATGGTGCCCAAACCTGTATTTACCCTGTTCTGTGTTTACGCAGTCCCTAAGCACCTGCAATCTTAGTTTGTGGCTGCAACCTCTTGGGTACTAGAGTGGCAGCAAAATATTTTGGTAATATTATTCAAGAAAATATAATACATTATAAATAAAACACAAATATAAAATCTATAATATATATATATTATATAGAAAAATATATATGATGGTCCTGATCCATTCTTGGGCTGCTTTGGTTTGGCAGTGCTGGTCCGTGTAGGACTGCAATAACATGGCGATGAAGTACACTCTGTGCACAGGTTTAGTGGCCGCCTCTTCTTGAAACTGGACCTATTCACTGCTGAGCCACGGAAAGTGAAATTACAGTTCCTGAAAGAACAGCTAGGAAGAATTACACAAAGTAAATCAAGGATAAAATACAATCATAGCAGTGGGCCAGATCCTCAGCTGATGCAGTTTAGAGTCCCTTCCAAGTCAAGGCAGGTAGGCTTGAGGGAAGAATAGGATCTGACTAGCTGCTTATCTTTTTAAATTTCTAGAAATTCACCTATTGTAGCTCTACTCAGTTTGTAGGCCTGACCGGAGAAGGGGATTTCTGCCCCAGCCCTTGAGAGATGTGGAGTTTCACAATACCAGGAATCTGATAAGATGGGTGATCACTGAAATATCATTTTTTTTTTCTTCATATTTAAATGATATTGTGTCTAAGGCGTTTTACAACTCGAATTTTGACATTCCCAGAAGTAATAACATACACCATGTGATCTACCAGCCAAAGAGGAAAGTCTTCAAGCATTTGGTCTGCCTAATTGGATCAGCCCTGCATTTCTAAGGTATCTGTCATTAGGCCTTATTGACATCAGACTTATGATGAAGTTACAATATTTAGAAAGCCTCAAGCTTAGTAACTATGGAAATATTGGTACTGTCCTTAAATGCAGTAGATTCCTTAAAGCTTAGTAATGGTAACACAGGGAGTTGCATGGATTAGCCACAACACAGTAAGAGCTGGGTGGGAAGACAAATATGCTTCAATGGTGTGTCTAGTATTTTCCTAAAGTAGAGTATAGAGAAAACTTATAGAGGTCCTGTTTTTCTCAGGGGCTGTACTGTAGTTTTTGGTTCATCTGTGTCTTGCATCTCTTCCATACTCCCACATCATTTGATGGGCTCCTGGCACTTCTCATGACTCTTCTGTGCTGTCTACCCATGTGTGCTCATTCATGCTATGAAATGAAGTCACTCCACGTCCTGCTGTCACATCTGTTTTCTTGCACACGCACACACTGTGGAGTCACAAACCCTTACATGCTGCCTCTTGTATTTTTGTCCTCTCATGTCCTTCATGCTGTCTTCCGTTGCATTCAGTCTTACAGTGACACTCATGTTTTTCATGAGCCGGTCTACCTCATGTTTCATTTGTTCATCTGGTTGCTCAGACCTTCATGGAGGACAAGGCTAATGGAGGTGACATGTCTCAGGCTAGGCAGTCAGCCTTGACTTCCACTGGTGAGAAGATGCTGGTGGTAAGGACAGGTCCTGATGGAGGAGCCCCATGCATTTGAGTTGCCATGTAGAGAGGAGGTGCTGCGAGGTACCAGCAGACTCAAGATCTCTTTGTTTCTGGTCAAAGATCTTCCCTTCTCATCAGCTGGGTTCCAGAAGCACTTGTGTTGGATTCAACACAACAAATCATCACTGTTTAGGCATTTAACTTGAGGCATCATGCAAGTTAATTGTTTTTCCCTTCTGATATTGGAAATTCTTGGGATGTAAGGAAACATGTTGATATTTGTGCTTCCTCTGGCTCCATACCTGCTGTGAAGATTGACGAGTTTGTATGATTTTTTTGTTTCTGCTGACATTACTAGCAATTTCTGCCTCTCTTTTATGACACTTCAGTGAGACCACAACAGTGGCTCTTGTTAGACTGTTTCATCTTTGTGTCAGTTCAGTATTTTCCTTTTTAAGAAGTTACATGAAAGAAACATTTCACATTAAAAAATAATCTTCAGGGAGAAAATACAGTGTCCCAAAGGTTAAGTTAAGGCACATGTTCTCAAGGGGAAGGTTGATGAACCACTGGGGCAAACTATGAAGGCAAGTTGTTCCCATGTCTCCTGGGATGACTTGCTGGGGGAAATCCTTTTGCCATCTGAAAGCTCTCAGGCTTCGTGCAGGAGTCACTAGGAAAGAGCCTCTTGTCCATGTTTACAGAGGAAGATGTTTCATGGTCATTTCTGACCTTAAGATCTGTAACTCTGGGGATCTTACCATCAAACCCATGTGGCGTTAGGGGTAACTTGTGCTAAGAGGCAGCTGAAACATTCTACAAGCAGCTGGGAGGATTGTCACAATTGCTAGCCCTTGTTCTCATGGGGGACTTAAACTTGGCAGATGTCCACTGATACTTAATGCCTTCTTTGCCTCAGTCTTTAATAGCTAAAGCAGTTATCCCCAGGGTACTCAGCCCCCTGAGCTGGAAGGCAGGGATGAGATACAGAATGAAGACACCATCCATAGTCCAGGATGAAGTGGTCGGTGACTTGCTGCCCCACTTAAGAGACACACAAGCCTCTGGGGCGGGATGGGTACACCCGAGCGCACTGAGGGAGCTGGTGGAGGAGCTCTCCGGGCTGCTCTCCATCACGAACCCGGCTGCTCCCGGCCGGGCCGGGGGGGCTCTGCGCTGGGCACAGCCGCTGGGCAGGAGCCCCCAGCGTGCCCAGGTGGCCAAGGGGGCCAGCAGCGCCCTGGCCGCTGTCAGAAGCGCTGTGGCCGGCAGGGCCGGGGCAGTGCCCGTCCCCCTGTGCTGGGCACCGGTGCGGCCGCCCCTCGGGGCCTGGGCTCAGGGTCGGGCCCCTCAGGGCAGGGGGGACGCAGAGGGGCTGGAGCGTGTCCAGAGCCGGGCAGGGGCTGGGGCAGGGGCTGGGGCAGGGGCTGGGGGGGGGGCGGCGGGGGGAGCTGGGGGGGTCAGCCTGCAGAGGGGGGGCTCAGGGGCACCTGGTGGCTCCCTACAGCTGCCTGGCAGGGGCTGTAGGCAGGGGGGGTCGGTCTCTGCTCCCAGGGAACAAGCGCCAGGACACGGGGAACCGGCCTCACGTTGTGCCGGGGGAGGTTTAGGTGGGTGTGAGGGGAAATTCCTTCATGGAAAGGGTGGCCGAGCCCTGGCACAGGCTGCCCGGGGAGGGGGGTGGCGTCGGGTATTTAAAAAAAATGTGCAGATGCGGTGCTTGGGGACATGGGTTAGTGGTGGGCTAGGCAGTGCTGGGGTAATGGTTGGAGCGAGCTAATCTTAAATATCTTTTCCAACCTAAATGATTCTGTGATTCTAAGAGGTACCCACAGCACCTCTCTAGCATCTGTGGGAAGAGGAGTGAAAGCTGTGGTCCAGGTATTAATGTTTAACTTAACACTCAAAACAAGTCAGGTGTTATAGTTTGCGTACATTATACAGGGCAAGCAAAAAATAGTTAGGACTCCTTTAACGTTTCCCTTTCGTGTTATACCAAGTAATCCTGTTTGCTATTGCAATGGCTTAGTTTAGTATCCAGTGTATTCCTAGAGGTTTGGAAATAATGAGTCCCTACTACTTGCAACGTGAATTGTAGTATCTTGTAATGTAGATTGTTAGTCTTCCTTGAACAGTTACAGAAAATAACAGGTTTGAGCATTCAGCTGGAATTTAAATAGGAAAGAGAGAAAAGCAAGATGGCCAGTGGATTTAAAGGCTGATGGAGAAGATCAGGGAAAAAAATCTGCAGCCGCTGCTGAGGAGGGATTTTTGAAAGCTCTCTAAGCATGGTTCTATGGGTGTGTTTTGAACAATGTTCATTTGGGACAACAGTGTAGCATAATGGTCAAATTTCTTTCATGGCCTGAAAATAAAATTTCAAAATACTCAAGTACCCAGTTTGCTGTACTGTCAGCTCATCTGTGTGCTCATGCTTCCTTCATGAGCCTAATTTTCTGCTAGCTGTGATGCCTTTCTTCTTTTCCCATGGCTGTTTTCTTTCAAGTACATCTTTGTACAGCCTGAGCTCCCAGCTGCCGGAGGATACCTGCTCACCTGAGTGCCTGTGCAACCAAGAAGTGTGCTTGACTGGCAAATAAGGCAGTGAGATGTTTGGGTAGGGTTGGAATAGGGTATTTGGGCTTTCCCCTCCTGATTGTTTGCACAGGCCTTAGGAAAATGTGATCCTTGCCTAGGCCAAAACTCAATATTGTATTTAGGACCTTGATATAACCAATACTGAGTCCACAACTGCTCTTTGTGTAGATGTGAGCTGAGGGTAAAGCACACATAAAAATGCTGGTATTTTTTGTTGGCCAGAGATGGAGGTGACACCCTAAAGTCTGCCACAAGCAGAATGCAGAGTCTCCAAAGACCTGGTGGAGAGGTAATGGATGGAGCTGAACCCAACTCTTTGGAGTCCTATAGTAATCTTTTAACTAAAAATCTATTCTTTACATCACAGCCACAACACAGTGGGTGTGAGAGCCTTCCTCGCCGCCACTCCTGCCATCTGGAGCAGCCTGTCTGCTTCCTTCACCCTCCATCTGCTTTCACGTAGGAGCTGAAATAGCTCTTTATGTAGTTTTTTCTTCCTTTTTGTCTCTTTTTTTCTCTCTACCTTGGTGACTGACTTTAATTATTTTTGTGACCCTTCACACACAATTCTCCTGACTATGTGCAGAATATTAGTTTCAGTTATTTAATCCTTCCAAACATCCAATGATACAATTAATATTGAGTAAAGTTGTATTGTTTTGGTTTCCTTGACAATAACAAGCATTTATAATAGGATTCTGAATTTACTGCCAGTGATGGTATTCACTTAACCGGTGACTCACAGTTTATATTCATGATTACTTAATAGGACCTAATTTTCTAGTATTTTAGATATCATGAAAACAAGTTAGAACTAAATGGGTACTGTTAGTAAACAGGTAATGGGTGAAATCCCTTGACAAAAAGTTCCTCGGGGCAGTGTTCTGACATTTTCATTGGAATTCAAACCACCTTGCATTTCAGCACTTTTCTGTAAATAATGATTAACAACAATAACAATAATTTGCAAACATACGTGTGTGATTGGGCTGTTCTTGAATGACAAATAGCTTAGCAATCAGAATATTTATCCTTTCTAGAAATCATACTGTTGCTTAAAACCTTTCTATCAAATCTTAACACTGATGTTTGTTATCTGACTTAGCGATTCCTATAATTTTCCTCTGAATGTTGTGTCAATCATTTTTTAAAAAGAAAACTATAAATAACAGTTTGTTAATAAACTTTGCAAGGCCCCTCACTGATGTTTTCATGTTGAAAGCTGTGTATTGAGTTTTATGCCAGAATTACTCACCAAACAGATTGTATGAGGTTAAATTAAAATAATACTCTTTAGCAGAATTTTTTGGCTGAGTTAAAAAGCTTTTTTTTTTTTTTTTTTTTAACACTGGATGGGCTAAGAAAAAGCTACTGGGAAGCTCTGTTTGGATCTGATCTGTGTGTAGAACAGCTGAGCATGGGGCTGGAGATCCTCTGTAACAATAGATCACTGATTTTGCTTGCTCTTTTCCTGAGCAATATCCTATGTCACATTTAAAACATCAACAGTTTTGGACAAGTGGACTACATAACTACAAAGATAGTTCTTAAAATACCTTTTTCAAGAGTCAAAAGGGGAAGAAGCATGTGAGAGAAAACAAGCAGGCTTAGATGTATCAAGGATTTATTTTGATTTTTCTTTTGATTTTCTTATATTCCCAGTTGGAGATAAAACTGAGAGGTTTCAGTCTACTTGCAGTTTCCCAGAGGAACAAAAGGGAGCTGCTTTTAATGATGCAAATGAACATGAGCATTTACCATCAGCAGCAATGGGTTGCAGCACCGTGGCATCTCTCCCCTAGACCTTTTGCCTTTGCAGTCTTTCTGCTTGCCATGGATTCTTCTCATCACCTTGCTCTTAACAGTCTCCCTAAATTAGGTTGAGTATTTGAAGGTATGTTCTTTCAAGCCTGAACACCCAAAATGTGGGAATTGCATCCAATGCTCAGTTGTCAGAGTACAGAGGACCTAGACTTTTTCTCTGTCGCTGACAGGAGTGGAGTGAGATTGGGAGCCATGGAAGGTCTGAGGTCTGGGAGCCTTTAAACTCTGTGTTTGTTTTGGTGAGGGTTGGTGCCGCAGTTTGGAGAGTAAGGAGAGTAATACCATCCTTGTTCATCAGCAGTGGGGTGCGAAGGTTTGCAGGTCTTCCTAGGAGCTCCAAAGGAAGGGTTCCTCAGGCATCGCAGGTTAAGACAGTCTCCCTTAAGACAGTACCACGCTATGCTGCAGAGTCATTCTGTGACGCTGGCATGTTTTGACTGAGCAGCATGTTTAAAACCTGCCTGCTGACCTGATGGCACGTGCACTTGAGAACTGTGGCCACCCTTCTCCCACCTGCTATGTCTGGTCACATTCATTACTGGTCACAGAAATGAATGGGCTTTGGAGGGTGGTAGAAAATAAAACAGCATAGCCACTAATGCTTAAAGGTAAGGATTTGCAAAGGCTGAAAATCTGGTGTGTATTTGAGGGCTGGACACTAGTAAATGAAATATGATGGGTCTAAAATATTTGGGAGTTGTATTCCTATGCTTTTTCTTGGTCTCAAATGAAATCAGGCACTGTTGAGCTAGGGATATTACAAACAGCAGAGTAAAACACTGTTTGTACCCAGAGGAACTTACAATCTAAATAAATAAGACAAAAATGCTAACAGTGTTTTGTTAAAGATGAGAAAATGTGTCACTTGTAAACCCAGATCTGAGCCTGAATCTTAACTCCAGCCTTATGCAGTGGACCATCCTGCTTCTTATAATAGCAGGCACTGTGTCAGCACCAATGTCTTCAAAATGTATTTATTTATATGTGATTCACCCAGGGTCATCACATATATAAATAGCTTTTACTAGCTCAAGTTTGAAGATGCAAAGTGCTGTCTGTGTGCTGTTGGTAACAGCGCGGGTGCTTTATTGCTGTGTTGTTTCACAGATGCTCAGAGGAACTGAGGTCTTCCCAGAGCTACAAAGAGCTGAAGCAGACCAGGCAGTTCTTGGGATAATGTGGGATCGCTCCCAGCAGGATCCCATCCTCCCATTCCGGCTTAAATAATTCAAGGGACCAGGCTTCAACTAAGCTTCAACTTCGCAACCAAACTCATTAGCTGTGACCCTGCCATCCCCCCTGTGATGGACAAGGGCTGAAATGAGGGAAACTATTGAATGAAGAACTGTGGGAAAACCAAAACAACATAGAAACCCCCAAACAACATAGAAGGGAGTGGGGTAGCAGGGAGAAGAGCGCTTAGAGGATTTGCAGCAATGTGGAAAACTCCTCTGGGGAAGGCACAGGTTGCTAATCAAATTCAGCTGTAGACAAGAGAGACTGTTGGAGCATCCCTGAGTAATCCTTCACTGTTACACTATTTCCTCCCACTGCTCGCTCTTGTCTTCTCCTGCCTCTCAGTGTAAGTAACTCAGTACAATATGCCCAGCCATGAAGCCTGCAGTGTTTTGGGGATTTCAGGCACTGCAGAGTGCCTGGTGTGTGCTGCCAACAGCAGAAGATACTGTGAACGTATTAAACTTTTTTTGTGCTCCCTACCGTGTTTTCTTGTGGAGTACTTGAACAAGTTCAAAGACTTTGTCTTTTACTTTGGGACATTTTGTAGCTGGGGCCTGAGTTATCTTAAACACTATCTAAAGCTCTGGGATCAGCATCAGCCTTACACCTCTGCATTAATGGGATTTCTTGCTGTAGGGGTGTAATTAATCTGTTCAAGAGAGACAATATTTTTTGAGGGGAAAAAATCTGACACTGAGCTTCTCCATAGACTGCTGATCATCATCATAAAAACACCACCTCCTTCTCTGAGTCCAAGCCACAGTGTTTTGAAACACCTTCTCTAGCATAATTACATAGCAACCTGAATATTGCAAAGCAAATAAGTCTCCTTCCCAACATAAAATACTCCCAAACATAAAAAAACCCACACAAAACAACATGCATCCCCCCTCCTAGAAGACTGCTGCACCTGTGCACCCTTCTTTAGGGAGAGAAGATGGAGGCAAACGTGTGGCTTGTTAGCCAAGTTGTTTTGATAAACCATGGGAAGATGCTTAGATAAAAACATTTATGCAGCAGAATAATGGTGTGACTCCTGTCAGCTGAGTGACCCGGGCACTGTGGCACAAGAGGAATAACTTAGAAGGAAAATGTCTCATGTCACAGATTTGACTTGCAGCTTACACTTTTTAGGAAACGGGAGGCTATATATTTAGACGTTGGGGGAGAATGTACCAAGAAATGAGCTGAAAAACCCAGGATTCTCTAAAGCACGTAGACACAGGATATACAGGTACTGCAGGCTGTAGGGAGGTTTCTGCTCTTGGGTATGTTAAGGTGTATCTGGAGTAATTTTAGTGACTAATTTTCCTGGCCATAGCCATATAATTCATGCCATGGTCGTATATCCTATGCTCTTAAGAGGGAGACCCTGAAAAAAAAGTCTCACAGAGCTTTGTAGGCAAGTCTGTTGAGTTCTCTGATGAATCCTGTATTTTTAAAGGAAAGAAGATCAAGTGATTCTAAGATTCCTCAGTGACAGCTGAGATGATTTGTGTCCAGAAAGCAAATGTGTGACTTTCTGGCACTGCTGAAGGAGAACATGATGAGTACTAAAGTTGAGAGCATGCTCGTTCTGCAGGTGAGTGGAGTTGCACTGGGGAAAGCCGAAAGGGAGAAAGCTGGGGCAAAGCAGACCCATGGGATTCAGCTACAGGGAAATGCCTGAAAAGACTTGTCTAAATGGGGTGCTTTTAGCTTGACTGGCTCTAGACACAGCTAGGTCCTCTGCTTGTTCATGAGGTATACAGCTGCAAAAATTCATAGACATGGATTCTTTGGACAGTATAGCTTGTACATGGTAGCAGGCAACACTCAGTCATTTTCAATCAAGGGCCACTAAAATGACTGGCAGCTTCGGTGCTGGTGTTTGCTCTGGAGATGGTGTGGTGCTGTGACATCTTGCATTGCCATGTGGTTACGTGGAAGGTGTAGGAACTCTTTATGTACATATAAGATATAGTGTCTATGTGTGTTTGTATATATATAAACACACACTGAAATACTATTTATATAGTGATATATTGATACGTAGTGATACAGAGTGCTAGTTTCTTGTCTCACAACATGTTGTTTGGCTTCATTAATAAATGCATAGAGAATGACTTGTGCCATTTAGCAAAAACCATTTAAGAGCATTGTGAACACTGTTAATTTATTCTGTAGTTTGAATTCTTTTCATATTTGGGTTACATTTAGGCGAAGGCAGGAGCGTTGTGCCTGCTTACATCATCTAAGCTTCATTACCCCTAATACGGGGTCTAATCCAAAATTCGGTATGAAGGTATTCCCAGCGATGAGGTGTTGTCATCTCATAATCTCATCATCAGATGCAAACTGGCTTTAGCTGGTTCCTAAATGCCTTTGTCTATGCAGTGACTTCTTGACAGTCGTTTTTCTGATGCCTTGTGTTCTTCCATCTACTGAGATAAGACTTCGGTCCAACCAATGGCTCTGTGTTTTTACTCATGTTCACCGGTCAGTTACTTTCAGCGATGGAAGGGGATTGTGGCTTTTTCCCAAAGAGGCTGTCCTCTTTCACAGGGATAGTGCTCCCAGCCTGTCATCTTTAACAGGGTAGTGCTCCACAGCTGCTGAAATGTGTGGTGTTTGACCTTGCTCAGTTTGTGACCCGAGACCATGGAAAGCTCTCAGAAGCAGTCTTGGCTCTGTGATGCCCCAGGTGTCCGTCTGTGTGTCATGTCGCACCCCCCACCCCCCCCCCCCCCCCACCCCCCCCCAGCCCTCTAACTCCATTTCTGAGGCATTTCTGGTAGATCCTCTTAAATATCAGAAGGAAAACGCTCGCTTTGCCTAAGGTTCAAACACGAACTGTGTGGTGCCCTCTTGTTCAATTAGCTAATGGGAGTGAACCCAGTAAAACAAGTAAGAGCATGATGGTCCTTCCGTCTCCTCTTCTCCTCCATCACCACATTGATTCACTGAATCGCCGCTTTCCATCTCCTGCCTAAATCCTGCACAAGCCCCTTAGTTGGTTACTGTAGTCACATCCCCCAGGTGTGCACAGCTGGGAAGCACAGCTGGAAGACAGCAAACTGTCTTCCTTTGAGTCAGTTAAGGGCTTTATTTGTTTAGATAAAGCACCCTTCACATGGGGAAATGAAGGCGGTGCGGAGCACCTGGAATCTGTTAGAGCTTTTTGGGTGCAAACTTGACTGCAGCAAGTGGGGGGTGAATTAACCAACCTTATGCTTGATGTTAGGAGGCCTGTTTTGGAGAGCTTGTGAGGGATTGCCCTCCGCAGATGGGGAGGTTGAAGTATCTTCACTGACCACATCTAACTGTGGTCTGCATGACTGCCTGCAGGGTGGTGGCAACTGCTTGTTGCCCTCTGCTGCTGTATGGTTATGGCTTGCAAAGTCGTGTCCTTTAAAACCCCACCCTGTAATGTCACTGCGGTGGTAGGTACATTAGTTTCTGTAATCAATTTCCTTTTCTGCTGTTATTTAATAACACCCCTAGGGGTGTAACAGTGGCTTAGCTATTCTCGTACTTTAACACTAAGGCAAAATATGGGAGGTAGGCAGATTGATAGTAAAAATAGTTCTAAAACCAGTTTTGGCTTCGGAAGGTGCCTGTAAATGTCTTCCTAGAGGTCTCCTCATGCATTGGCTTCACACTATGAATAGATCTTCCTGAAGTCAGAGGGTAGCACACAAAAGCACGCCAGACCTGTTTCTCATCTGATTTTATCTTAAATCATTTGTAGCAGTGCCAAGTGACTCTAAAATTTTGTCTTTGATGTGCACAGCTTGAAGGTTTTCCTTTGGGAGTCAAGAAAAGCCTATAATACTCAGCAGCATACTGGAATAGCAGCATTTTATGCTCCTTACGCTCAGGTTTCAAACATCAATATAAAGTTACAAGGCTGTGGAGGAACAGGTTGCAATTCCAGGACAGAAGAGGAAGGGTCTGAGCATGTCCCACTGGTGGTTCACATCTTCTGTCAGCCCACTTGTTTGCAGGGATGTGCTGTGGACTTATTTAATGAAACGATAAAGGTTAAAAATATTTCTCCAAAAAGGTGGTGGGGGAAGGGGAGAAATACGAAGTACAAGAAATTTTATTTCTTTTCATTCCGTAGACACTATAAATCAGCAGGGAAGTCAGCTGCGGGTTTTTGTTGGGTTTTTTTCCTTCTGTCTTGTGTCGTTAAAAAATCATCAGCCACTACACTGAAATGGTTGCAAGAGCCACTTCGCCAGGAGCAATTTCTGACCGAGAACAATAAAAAATTGGTAGATGCCAGGTTGAATTTGTGTGTCAGTGGTTACTGAATTCAACTTAAGAGCTGTAAATGGAACCAGTCATCATTTCTTAATGAGGTATATGAGAACAAAGAATCACAATGCTTGAATAATCTGTCACATCTCTATCAATGCTACTTAAGCAATTATTCTGTTTGTTCAATGGTTTGACAAGGTAACATGACAAAATCAATTTACAAAGCAAATTAAATATAAATATGTAGTGCTTCCCCCCCCCCCCCCCCCCCCCCCGCCCCGGAATGTTAAAGCCTTATTTTTTAATCCTTACAATTCTTAGCCAGTCATCTGTTTTCAATGGTACTGCTTGGATGAAGTCCTACATGGCCCACAGTGACATTATTCACCAGGTCATTTGTCATTTATCCATCTCTGGTCTAATGAGACTGTCATCTGGGCCTTGGTAAAAATGAATGATGCGTTACTCTGATACACAGTGTAAGTATGGCTTTCACTTGGTGCTAAGGCTGTATTTTTCCAGGGTCCTTAAGGAAGCCTGGCCCTCAGCCCTTAGTAACACTTAATGTAAATCTTTCTGAATATTTTATTCATTTGGCAGCAAATGTAGGAGAAACTTGGTATGAGTTCCCTAGGAGCTAAATAACAAGCCTTGTACACGGAGGTGATACAATCATCTATTTTCATACCAGACCTTTCATCATGTTGCAGCAGACTGTGACTGGGATGGTCCCAGCCCTGTTTGTAGCAACCGGTATATGCAGCAAACCACCCGTAACAAGTTACAGGGGCCATTGCAGTGGACACTAAATGCTATCTTTAGCAGCGTATGTTCACTGGTCTTACTTTTTTCTTCTGTAAATGATTCCCCATACTTCAAATGTGCTTGAATAGCGTGGTGTAATGAAGCTGTGTCACAGAAGAGGTTATTTCCACACACCCCCACACCCTCCGGGAACGTTTGTACCTCTCATCTTCTCCATGGAGAACTCAAGGATGTAAGATCTTTGTTCCTTGTACAAATAATTATGTGATTCCCTCAGTCCCTTTGTGTTTTATATAGTCTACAACATGCCATCGACATACCTGGTTGTGTATCTCTTTATGCCTCTAATGTTGTATGTCACTGGGTTCTCAACAGAGATGTTGTGAACAGTTTTTAGGGAATTGTAAGCACTTTTTATTTCAGACAAGGCAACAGGGTTCTCAGCAGCCTTTTAAATATATCAGAACACTGTGTCATGGAAGAGAATAGTATTTCTTAACTTACCATTGCCATATGACTCCCATTACTATAATTTCTGAGCAAATCACAGTCCTTACAAAATCTGTGATACTGAAAACTCATATGGTTATATTTTTGCTACATTTATGCATGACATATGGACTTCCGGTATCTGGTTACTCAGTTTCTGCTCAACATCTTGTATTTTCTGGTGACTGTTGAAGAATCTGAATACGTACAGTGTTTCCTTTATCTGTTATTGGTGTTGCTGCAGCCTTTATCTTGTGGTTTGTTGGCTAACTGTCAAATACTCATGGCTTCATTAAGAAACAGATGTACAGCTCTGCACTTTGTTTTTGTAGTTGCACTTTTGACATATTGTAAATGTCCTTAATTGATTTTGTTCAGGATAATACCATCTGCTGGCATCTGTTTCTGCTGTGCTGAATACTTGCGTCTATCATGGTCTATAAGGACAAATCACAGAGTTTCAGCAAGGTATAATGTCAAATATTTTTTTCTGGAATAAATAAGAGCAGAGTTTGAACATTGGATGACCGTATATCTAGAGAATTTAATATCTAGATTAATACAGTTTATTCCAAAAGCCATGTTTCATGCAAGAATCAGGCCCTGTGTCTGTGTTGGTCTCTCTTAATTTATTGTTGGCATGAATGCAAGCGTATCAGAGCTCCCAGACTGGGAGAAAAGCAGCCTTTGCATTTGTATTTGGCTGTCCTTGATCACAGAGGGATGTGGAATAAACTTTTAGATATCCCTGAAGCTTTGACATGAAACTGTCTAACAAACAGTCAAGATAAGTCATCTTTAAACATCACTTACTGTATCTGTAAAGTTGATGGGCTTCTTGTCAGTTTTCAACATAGCCAGGTGTGTTCTGATGTGAAGCTTTTGGTGGCAAAAGCAGTACTGGACAGACATTGGATGAAATGTCTGCTGGGGATGCAACTAGGGAAATATGTGCTGTCTCTTGAAAGTCTGGAACAAAATCCTCCTTTTTATGTGGCCTACTGTCATGTTGGGTTTAGCTCTCCATCCTCAGCTCAGTCCTTTTTATTAGATGGCATGAGCATTTATGGTAGATTTTACTGCCGTTGCCATGTCTATGTTCGAACTGTGAAACACAATAGAAATTCCATTTCCCGGCACTCTCTGTCTCTGGTCATGACAGGCAAGTGTCAAAAAGTATCTAGGTTGGGATTTATCTGTAGCAGCCTAACTCTGTTCCCAATAAAAATAGTGACAGTTGGCCTTTGATTTCAATGAGGCAGCGTTAAAGCAATTTTGAGATGTTTATGAAGCCTTTACCTCTGCACTGCCTACATGTGATGGCAACAGGGAGGAGAAGTGGGGTCATGCAGGGAAGTGAGAGTCCTCCAAATACCATTGGAGACAGGGAGGTGGGTGTGCTAAGTGTTTTAATAAAAGTAGGTCACTCATCTGAAATACTTGATGTCCCAGCTAGGGCTGGATCGTCCTTGAGTTGGAGTTGTCTTTGTGGTACTTTATATGGGCGGGATTCAGTAGAAAACTGAAATATGGAGAGCCTTCCTGGCTGTGCGTGTGTGTGAGAGCTCACATGGAGGTAACTGGAAAAGCACAGGTTCTCCTTTTGCTTTGCCAACCAGTTTCTTTGGCCTAGTGGCCTTGCTATTGCTGTTCTCCTGCTGTTGATGGGATCCCCAGTATTGGTACCTCCATGCTGGTACCCTCTCAGGAGTCAGACTTTGTATAGTCATGAGCTTTGGAGGTGATGTGGACTAGTGGTAGAGGCTTTTGTTGGGTGGAAGAGCACTAGATAACCCTTTGGGAGACGTGGGTTTCATTTCTGATTGTGCAACTGGCCTTTTTTATAACTTCGTAAAAGTTGCAGCACCTTGCTGGCCTGGTTTCCCCATCTGTCAAACAGTCACCGACCTACTTTGTAACTCACTTTGAGATCTAGCTAATTAAAGCTTGCTATGTGAGATGTTCAAGATGTACTGTGTAAGGTGTTGTTTTTGTCATGGTAATATGGTAAGAATCTCTCCTGTTGTATCTAAGTATGTTGGGAACTTGGCTGCAAGGCTCATGTTTTGCAGATGATGCTTTGTGTGGGACGCACTTCTGCAAGAACCTGCTCCCTTTCCTAAAAATACCACTGACCCCAAAAAGAGATGGACAGCCCCACCTCAGAAACAGTAGAAATGGGGCAAGAGAGTAAACCCAACGAAATGCATTTTGTTTTCTGAAACTGTTATCTTTGAGTGTGCTGGGAATCCTAGCAGGGCAGAAAGACCTTCCAGAAATGTCTCTGAGCTCTCAACTCCAGCTGGCTGATGGGTTCTCTAGTATTGTCTTGCCAGTGGACAGACATTAGGGAGAGAACTGGAAGGAACCGTAAAGATGTGAGTAGTATTCTGCTCCTGCGAAATGCAAGTTGTAAGAGTCAGAAAATAACAGTGGTTTTAGCATCCTGCTGCCAGTGGAGTGGGATTTGCAGAGCAGTTGATAAGGATGTGTACTGCCCTGAAGAGCCTTTCAGTGATAAGACGATGTGGTCTTGCCTCAAAAATATACCTGCAGCATTAGTGGTGTATTAGTTATCTGCTAATTATATTTTTTTAATGTCTAACAATGTTCATGCCTCTTGAAAATCAGTTCAATAACTGAAGTCAGCATGGTGAGTAGCTATGGTGACCCTAAAGTGATAAGCTTGTTGAAACACCTTCAAAAAACAATTAAAGCAATTGGAGGAATGTCTTCATTTCCATGTCTTCATGGGGAAAAAACTGATACCTGTGAGATGCAACAAGAATAGAGTGTTTGCAGTCACTGCAGCATTACCGTTTCAAAAAAAAACTTTTTGTAGGCAGAGTGCATTCAGGTTTTTTCTCTGATTCTGGGAAAAAAGTAAAGTTAGTGCATAAATTGGAAAGCAGGCTTTAATTTAAGCTGCATGATTTAGATCTGCTGGTGAGGGTTGCTGCTGTAGAGCATTTGGCATTCATCAGAAAAATCTCCAAGTCTAAACAGTTTTATTATTCAAAGTTATATAGTTGGAAGGTAAAACACTCTGTCTTTTTCCACTTTGAAGAACAGTGCCAGCTGATGGATGTCCTGTCAAATTTCTCATAAGCTTGCAGGGAAGGTGAATAGCTGTAAGCCTTACTCTTCAACCTGTGGCTGCTATAAGCAAAGAGCCCCGGGGGAAAAGGATGCTTAGCTGGGCTGTGGGTAGAAGGGCAGCTGTGCTCAAGAAACCACGTGGTTTCTTGAGTTTTCTCAAATAATTCTCAAATAACAGATTGCACAAAGTGAAAGTTAGCAAACCATTGGCATCTTCATGAATTAGGGTCCCAATGTTTGGATCTTTCCATTCAGATGTTATTAGCACAGCTTTACACTTCTTACAAGATGCTTCCGCTGCTCCACTGTTGCAAAGGTTGCACTGACCACATTCGCAATTCCACCCAGAGTCCATCGCAGCAGCTGTAAAAGCCCATGGGTTTGGGTGGGACACCTCTCTAGCCACTGCAGCTGAGTGGGATAGGAGCTGTGGATCAGACCTCAGCCCTGTGGGAACACCGGTGCCAACAGCACTCACCAACAGTTTGGTGGAATGGGGCAGCTCGAGCCCTGGGGATGGTGTTGCAGCAGCAGCTGCCTCTGGTGGAGGTGCCTGGCCCTCGGTGTCCTGTGCTTACCCAGCACTGAGCCGCAATGAGCATGAATCAGAGTCTTGTTGAGCCATTTTGTAAAACATCACCACAGAAGTATCTTGGCAGGGTGAGAGGGAAAAAAACTATTTAGCTTAGCACGCTGTTGATGCACCATAAATATTTTTCTCGATTCCATAAAAACTGCAATAAGGGAGCTCCAACCTTCATGAAATGCCCTTTAAAATACAGTAAGAAAACTCAATATATTAATAGATTCCTATTTAATCAAGCAATCCTTGAAAAATAAAATAAACTCTGAGTGCTCAGAAAAATAGCTTTCCTCCACCACAGGCAAAGGAAACGTGTTGGGTTTTATTTTTGGATAGCTTTAGCTTTTCTGGGAAGAGGACTGTAGCAGAAAGAATAACCCAAGGCAATAAACTGGACCTTGACCAAAAACAATTTCTTGCATGTAATTTGGGTTTATAATATATAAATTTCTAATAAATAAAACTTTGTGGTCTTTCAAAATTTTGAGGAAATACTAGAAAGGACACATTATCTCTTCACCTTGTATACTGCAAGATCTGCAGAGGTTGTGAAAAGTACTGCTTTTTCAGACAGATCTGCTGTTTTCCAGAAGTTACTGGTTTTTTTAAGGCAGTAAAGATCAGGGTGGGATTCACTGCACCTGCAAGAGTTGGGTGCATTTGCCTAAATTTAGGCATTCGGTGTGATTTGGGATGTCCCAGGGTATCTGAAACAGCCACGTGAAGCTGGCAGGGATGACACTGGATGTGCTGGAGATGGGCACCCTGTGGGAGCTGGCAGCTGGGTGGAATAGCAGCAAGGGTCTTAGGTGGCATTAAATGGCATATAGGCATGGTATACCTGTAGGCAGCTCAGTAGCATCCATGGACACTGACGTTTGGGTCCTCAGGTGAATGGAAGAGCAGAATCCTTCATGACTGAGTGGGCTGGTGAAAACAAGTCCAGGACTGACATAGCCCAGGAGCTCTTGCATCAGGCTGGGGGAGCTGATCTACTGGTTTGAGAAGGACTGAGCGGGGCGAATGCTGTTTGCAATGTAAACACTGCCATAAGGGTTTTTTTCCTGCTGGTTCATGGTCTTACAGGTGAGAATAAACATCTAATAGCTGTGGGCTCAGTTGCAGTTAATTCATCTGAAATTAGGCCAAAGGTACCTCAAATTGGGCCACCTTGATCAAAAACCAGCTTGAAAACGTACATGTATGATTTGTCTGTATTCACCCTTGAGAAAACTGGTTGTGTTTCATGTTTCTGATCTTGCAGCATGTTGCTGGAACTATTGGTAGGCTATTAAATTCATGGCAATATAGCCTGTGCAGAACTGGATCCCAAGGAAGGGATGGGTACAGCAGCTGCTTCTTTCTCAGTTGGGTCCAGTCCTTTTTACTGCATGTAAAATCTTCCATTAAATTATGTTGGCAAAAGTAAAAATTATTTCGGTTGGCTCTAATTTTATTCTCTTCCCTTTTTTTTGCTTCACTTTCCAGATTTCCAGTTACCTCTGGAAACTTCAGATGACCTTTTCCAGTCATCTGAGGGCGGTGGTAGCACTGTTCTCTCTCCCTGGATTTGGCACAAATAAGACATTCCTTTAAAGTTGGTCATGTATAAATAACGTCTTCCAAAGAAAAAGTAAAACCACACACATCCCCACTTGGGCTGTTTTCCTGGAAAACCTCCATTGTGAGAATTTCATATTGGGTTTGTAACCCAGTGGGGAACCTGTGTGATCCACCGCTTCTGCTAAGCAAAGCAGAATCCACAGTAATTAAACATTAACTCTACCTTTGCTTGAAAACAGCTGTCATCATTACTCTTTGTGAGATATTTTTTTTGTGCATGTACCGATTATAAGCTTTTAGAGCACATGCCTACCCTTTATCTCAGTTGGTATTTACACTGAAAGGTGACTGGGATCCTGCAGTGTCACATCAATGTAGCCAATCTGCTTGAAATTACTTCTGGGTCATTATGCAGAAAACCAGGATTTTTTTGCTCCTGGTTTAGTGGGTGATGGAAGAGCCTGTTTTCTGCCTTCACGTGGTAAAATTACCAAGAGTGGAGACGTGGCTGGCTGAGCATGGCTTCTGCTGTTTCTTTAGGGAAATGTGGGCTGTTAGTGGAGGCGCAGGCGGGTGGGAAATGGAAACTCCAGCTCTGTAGTGGGGCTTTCTTCAGCTCCGTTTTCTCTGAACCATCCTCCAGCTGGCAAAAGCTCCCTCCCTCTGTGGTGAGGGGATGGTCAAGTGCAGGAGCAATGGCTGGCTTTGGGTACCTGGTGCCCTCTTGGCTTTGAAGTTGTGTTAGTGTGGTCCCTCTCTTGCATGAAACCTTGCTGCACCGGTATTGTGCTGCCTGGGGTTTGCAGAGGGTTGGGGGCCGGAGGGTGAGAACACACAAGAATTGGAAAAACAAACCCCAAAAGTCCCAACTCTAGCCAAATAAAACCAGAGGGGGGTAGGTGAGTGGGGAAAGATGAATCAGAGTTGGATGTGATGTGTTTAAGTTGCTCCTTAGGTGGCTTTAAAGGAAAATCACTGCACAAAATGGTTTTGTGGCCTGGAAGACAAAAAAAACCAAAACCAAACCAAAACCAAAAGAAGGAAAAAAAGAAAAAAAAAAAAAAAAAAGGAAAAAAGATAAAAAAAGGAAGAAGAAAAAAGAGGAAAAAATGGGAAAAAAGAGAAAAGTAAAAGAAAAAAAGGAAAAAAAATGGAAAAAAGGAAGTTTGGTCATTTTTGGATTACAGAAAAGTCTGAAGCACTGATCAGCATCCTTATTTCCAGGACTGTGTGAGCTCTGACTGCATTGTTAGATGGTTTCCAGTTCAGGGATGGCTGATGTCCAGCTGTCAGGGCGTATGGCCGAAGGTCTCCCGTCTGTCTGCAAAACACCGGGTAGATGCACCACACACGGGAGCACAAGCTCCCCACTTTACAGTACAGCCCGCTCTTTAAAGAAAAAAGAAAACCCCAATTCTGAAAGACTAGATGTAAAGCTCTGCTAAAACACAGTGTTTGAGCCCTGCAGCAGAGGTTGTCGTCGTGGATCCATGGGTCCTTCTCTCCATAGCTCAGGCTTGGCCCCCCCGAGGCTTTTTTTTTTTTTTTAGGTTAAATTCCCATAATGTGGGGCTTGGGGGTGGGCATGGCTCAGACACATGTGTCTTTTAAGCAGTAGCAGCTGAAACAAAGGAATGAAGTTATTTCCAGATTCAGCAGTAACCGCTGAGCACTTTCCGTACCTTCTGCTCCCATCTGAGTAGGAAAATTTCCTCTAAGTCTGGGAAACTTGCATAGCGCAAGTGTCAGACTGCATACCCTGGGGAATTTGCAGTGATGAAGTTGAAAACAGAGGCTGTTGGTGAAGTGAAGCTGCTGAAGGCTTCTGTACCATTGAACTAGGCGGATGTGAAGAGACAAAATGGTTTTGCAGGCATGATAGCATTTGTGGTTGCAAAATCCAGCCTGCTCCTGAGTCTCCAGAAGTTAGTGCATGACATGGGAAGGGGATTGGATCTATGGATGCCTCCAGCATGGAAGTCTTTAAAAAAACATGGAGGAATTTTCACTGTCCCATCAGTGCTTGCCTCTTGCCATATTTTGTATTTCTTTTCTTGCACAGCCACACTGAGCTGTCGTGGGCTGGGGGCCACTGCGGCTGCGGTGGTTTGCTGGGCATCAGCCCTCGCCTGCGAGACAGCCTCAGGAGAGCGATCACCTCGCTCGGCTGCACGAGGGCCAGAACATGTTGGTTTTCTGAGGTTTTGATTTTTAAGCTGACTGGCAACAGTGGGGATTGAATTATCTTCTTGGGGAGAAGACGGCGGCGTGCACTGGCTGCGGCGCTGGGAGCAGCTGTGGCTGCCTGACCCCAGGACAACTCAGCTCGGGTGCTTGTGCTCAGAAGTCAGAGCTGGTTCATCTGGATCTGGTTGTAGGCTTAGTTTAATTAATCTTTTCTTCAAAACAGATTACATTGATTGCTTTGCCAAAAAAAAAAAAAAAATAATTAAATTCTTCTTTGCATTTTTCTTTTCGGTAGCCAGCTAGAAAAAAAGAGAAATTAGGTGGATTCAGATGGTTTTCACTCTTAGACCTTTATTGATGACTCTGGTCTATTGGGTATGAATCAAGAGGCTGTAGTATAGACTGTCCCCTCATTTTTATGATCCTAACATGACGCGTCCTGCAAAAAGAAAAACAATAATGGAAATAAAAATTTGCTGTACAAGCCAGTAAATAAAAAGAGATGACTACAGCTCAGAGCCACTCCATCCTCTCCCTGGAAGGCCCTAAACTGACCAAATATAACGAGTTAAAGCTCTGCTATTTCCATTTGGGATGTGTGTGCATGCGCTCTGTCTGCTGTGCCAAGAATATCCTCTGCACCTGGGATGTGATGGATTACTACACTTGTCTGGAGCTGGGGTTTCATGTGCTGGATGAAATTGTTACTTTTTTTTTTTTTTTTTTTTTCTGGATGCATGTAAGCTGCATGTGTGGAGTTCATACTGACCAGGACTTCCAAGATTTTGGATGTCCTAGAAGTCTTGTACAAATTGCCAGCTCTCTCTTCTTGCACTTAGACAAAATTTCCAGATGTAAAAGAGGATCCCTGTGGGGAACTCAGGGGGCAAATACTCTAAAACTGGAGCAGTGATCAATGAATTTGGGCAGGGTGGATTTTCTTCTAAGTTTTTGGTCTGGGTAAAAATTATTTTTGAAGTGAAATATTTCACCTGGTTTGCTAAATTTTTTTAAAAACCTTTTTGAGTAATTCCAAATGAGAATGTTGTTCTGATAAGGAGGAATTTTATTTTTTTATAAAAAGTGATCTTTTTTCCCGAACTGAAACTAGTTCTGATGGCCTCCGAACTGTATGGTCTAATGAATGTAACAGTCATTATTCTTTTTCCCCCTACAACTGTTTTGATTTTCATTTTTTCCATCTGATAACCAAGGATAAAGAAGAGAATATTCCTCTTTTCCATACTACTTTGAAATCCACTTTAAAAAATCCTGGGTACATGCTGTCTGCTGTTGTTCACTGTGTGGAGGGATTCTGCAGGAGAGCTGCTTGCTAGGAAAAATTCTTTGCAATTTGTGTTTCCATTTCCAGGTAACTTGCAAAGGGTTGAGAGAAGATTAGCGAATCTTTTGAATAATAAATAAAATAGCCAGGCAGAATTTATGTCAACATTGTGCAGGTAGCAACTGACTATAGCCACCTGTAGTGCCTCCCATGGACGTATGCATTGCCATTAATAATACGTACTGCCCAGACATACTGGCCAACTCTCCCAGTTCCTCTCAGCCATTTAACTGTGGGAATCAGTTTGTCCTTCACCCATGTCGTCAGCTAATCTGCTGCCCCAGTCTCTCAGCCCCGGTGTTCAGAGATCTGCTTTTTCGTGCTGTACTCTTCCCCTTAAACTTTTTATGTGGAATTTGAGCCTGAAAGATGTGTTCATCCCAGTGCTGGATGCGGGTGTCCCCCACCTCCGTCCTCTCGTGCCGTGGGTAGGCTGCAGAAGTTACCAGCAGCACTGGGGATACTGATGTGCTATGGGGGTGATCTCCCATCCCGAGAAGTTGGCAACCCCCAGTTTTCCCCACATGGCCACTTGGTGTCTTGTAGCCTGCGTGAGCGTAATGGAGCGGGTCTCTGTCCTCCGGGGTTCATGCCACGCTCAGCTAACATAAATGGCCCAGGGCATTACTAGGTGTTTCCATATTGGCAAGGGTGGATGTGGCCAGGCATAAAGGGATGCATTTATTTTCTTGTCTATACCTAGAGGGTCTACACTCGTGCTTCACACAGGTAAGTTTGAAATCCAGACTCAGCTGATGGCTGACTGTCTCCCTTTGAGGCAGTGCTGGTGCCCCGTGTCCCTGTTGAGCACCCATCGAGCCACGTCTCTCTCCGTGTGACTCCTCCTTCACAGCTTCAGGAGGCATTAGGGAGCTGTTGGACAGGGCTGCCTTCAGTGTTCTCTTTTGAAGGCTCAGCCAGGCTGGCATTTTGGTGGGAGATGAAGCAAAGAGGTGCGAAGAACCTTGGGGTGCTGCAGAGAGCTTTTATTCCCTGTTTGGTGATGTTTCCTTCACCAAGCACACCCAGGCTTTTGCACAAGCATCCCCCAGCCTAGCACCTGACTCTTCCCCGGAGCACAAAGACCCCTGATGTGAGGGTTAATCCTTCCTCACTAGGCCAGCAGCACCACTGACAGTGCTTGGGACCTCCTGGGGGTAACCCCATGCAACGCCCCCCAGGGAAGAAAACATGCCGCAGAGTCAGCCTGAGGCTTGTGAGGGCGGGAGATAAAAGCAGGAAAATTCACAGAGGAAAAAGTACTTCTTGCATGACTGAGGGCTGTCTGCTGCCCATAGCTTCCTACCAGGATGAGTGGAGGGTGGGCTGATACGGGGTAGAGATAGAGGAGGAGAGGAAGGGGAACGTAGGAGCAGGAGCCGGGACCATGACATCATTGTATTTTCTTTCCTTGTGTTGCTTAGAGCAGGTGGCTATGTTTATCTGTAAACCTCATCATAGCCTATGTAATTTGAGCCCAGTTTTAGGGATTTGGCATGTTTTGGAAGCCAATATCAAGAATACAATTTATCCATGTAATGTTTTCCTATTTTTGTGGGATGCAGACAAAAATGTTGGCACGGGAGCTTTATGTTGAGGGAATAATTCAAATTAATATGACTACCTGTCAGTTTTGGTGGAAAGTCCCTTTTGTCAGCAATGCAAAAATACCAGCTAAGAGGGTTCACCCTGGCACTTTTTAAGTTCCAGACCTGCATGGATCCCAAGGAATTTTAGTCTTCCGTTTGAGTTGGAAGGGATTTTGTGAGCCTAACAGCCTGTGCTTGCTATTCGGGGTGCAGGTTGGGTTCTCAGCTGCTCCCTGTGCCGGAGCATGGCTGCCTTTCAGATTGGGTAGGAATGAGCAAGGAGATGATGACGGGGTGTTGAGGTTAGAGCTGGCTGGGAATCACTCCTGAGGAGTGCGGCTAGCTGTGCACCGTCAGGCTTGCCTCTGCACGAGGGGCAAATGCTGCTCTGGATTGCATGGGCATAACTTTGGCTGGTTTCCGAAACATGAGCAGCTAATCTCACTGTGGCTTACTGACTTTAATGGAGTTTATGCTTTTAATTTTTACAATGGCGTGAGTACAGAATTTGGCCACAAGCCACGATAGTACTCCACTGGCAAACACAAATGAGAGAAACGTGCAGAAGCAAACCCATTGCAGGGCAGTTTCAAGTTTTGCGATACCCAAACCCATGGTTACAGGTCCAGGTTTCTCATTTCCAGGATCGCTAGAGGGGAGCCATCCCTCCCCACTTCTCACTCAGCCTGCAGGGCCAGGTGTAGAAATTAAAGAGTCTGGGGCCTTATTCCCGATTCTCATCCTTACTTTCATACCGACCGTTTCTCCATCCTGAACTGTGCATGTTGTGTTGATAAGATATGCTGCGTTGTCAAGCGCTTCTTGATGAGAGACATGCTTGTCCTGTCCAGGATGATAAAGACCAAGTGAGAAGGAGCGGGCGAAGCTGTTGTTCCTGCGCAGAGAGCCAGCATGTGACCGCTGGCCCATGGTGACACCTTCTGACTCCGGCGGCAGAGGCAGCAGCGTAGGCTTTTGGAGGAGTGGTAGCTGTGTTCTTTGGCACAAAAAGATTTTCTCCCAGGTGCTATCCTCCTAAATTTCCCCTTTTTAACACAGATCGAAGAGGTTGAAAGATGTGATGAAGTACGAAGCTGTGCTTGTAGCTGTAGTAGGATATAGTTGTGTATATATGCATGAGCAAGAGGAGGGGAAGGTGAGGACTTGACCGTGCACATAATTTCCTAATTATTTCTGTTGCTATTTCTGTATTAATTCCATTGCTACTGCAGTCTCAGTAGCATTGTGTCTCGCCTTTCCTTGTTCCTGGCAATGGCCTCTGCCAAATGCTGTGGAGGGAGGCACAGAAAGCAGATGTGCAGGGTGTGATCCCTCCTGGCCGTACTGTACTGCAGGTCCTTTTTGATTTCTTATGCTTCAGAGACTGGCTTAAGCCCCGAATATGACCTCTAATATGCATTCAGAAGATATTTAATAATTAGCCATAACGCTGCTTAGTCTTGTTATCTGTATAACTGCCCAGTAGTATCATACAGTACTATCCATGTGGACATATATTTAATTAGCTCATGCTTTATACTTGATATGATGGGTGTTAATCCAGCAGATGCTGTTAGCTGATCAGTGTTTTTGACTTGGACGTGATCTCACCCTCTTACAGCAAATACAATGTGTTTTTACTCATTGACCATACGGTGATGCACACATACGTGTACGACATGGATAGGCTTTTTGGGTGCATGGCATATGGAGAACAAGGGGAGGCACCTGTAAGAGCGGGCCTTGGCTGCTCTCTGGGCTGTGTTTAACTGGTAGCCTTGCACTTGGAAAAGATTCCCTTTATTTGGCAGTCTCTGCTCTTCCATACTGTTCCAATTTGTTTTCAACACAGCCTGAACGGCCTCTTTTACTTCTATCTAAAAAAATGCCTGGTTTACATGCCTCCTGAGGATTAGGCAGTGAATTAAAAGCAAGTGGTTTTTAAGGAATGGCAAATAATGCTTTAACCTCCCTTCCCGCTGAAACCAATGAATGATTCTCTGAATAAACAGATTTTCTCTTGTATACGTTGGGCTGGAACGAGACAAGAGTCAGAAGAGGGCCCCAGCCAGCCCCCTCTAGGCTGGACCCCGGTGGCATGTGAAAGTTGTGTTTTTACCAGCAGCAAAGTTCATCCTCCCTAGTGATGGGGAGCTGCCGAATTACTTCACACATGGGTCGCCTAGTCATCTGGGTCGGTTTTATCTCAAGTTGCATAAAGAGTTTAGAACAAGACTGTTCCTCTGTGGCTCTTTGACTATTTTTAGTTAATCTCTGTGACTTCCCTACAGCTCTCTTGCCCCTAATGCAGCTTATACTAATAGGCAGAGACAGTCACTGGGGACGTTAATGACTTGTCTGTCAAGGTCTGTCACTTGCTGGCAACTTATGTAGTCAGGTGGTTGTTTTTCTCTCCAGAGTGCTTCAAGATCCTTTATCTGAGTCCTTCTCTCTTGTCTCATTGGGATTGCTATAAAGATTTTAGTTGCAGGTGCACTTCATGAAACATGTGTTCTGCATAGTTTGATAGTGTGTTGCTTTACCTCCTCATACATGCTTTGTAGAGCCACTTGTGGAGCGGAATTAGAACAACTGACTCCTCTGATATCCACGCAATCTGTTAGGAGAGAACCAAGCATGTTTTGTATTGTGAGGGTTTGATTTGGTATGGATTATGCGATGGGTGACAAAAATATTGTGAAGGGGAGAGGTGCTGACAGACTGGATGATCTAAGTCTTGTAGCTCCTGTGTTACTGCATTTCTCTTAAAGGGTCTGTCAGCAATGCCCAGGCTTTTGGATGATTTCCCTTCAGTCAGGTTTTCCTTTTACATTAACCATCACAATGCGCCATCTGAGAGAGCATCTTGGGAAGAGCTGGGGGCACTGTAACTTGCTCACCCTTAAATGTGCTGGATTTTCTGAATGGATAACACTGATATTTTTTAGTGGTTTTGTTGGGGTTTTTTGTTGTTTCTTTTTCTTAAATGAAGTAGTCACGGGTGCCGGTCAGAGAGGTTTCCTTCACGTTAGGAGGAACTCAGGCATCTGGCAGCTGCTGCACAAAACTGTCACGGGTGAGCAGACTACTGCCTTGAGTCTCTGTTTTTGGTCTCTGTGGCCACAGTGGCTTCCAGCCCTGCTGCCTGCTTAACCCTGCTTCATTTGATCGCAAAGACAAGGCTTTCAGGAAAAGACTTTCACTTGTGCTTATCGAAATTGGGACACTGTTGATGAGAGCTTCACCTACCATCTGACCCAGTGAGCAGATACTCAAGCCTGTGGTCTATAATTGTGCTGTATTTTACAACTTTATAAACATATAGCAAAGCCAGGTCTCTGCCCTCTGGCTCTGATATCAGATTAAGCAGCTACACTTATGGTTCAGCTATTCTGTGTATTCTGTGTAGTCTGTTCAAGTGGTAGCTGGATGTATCCTAGTGGCACATTTCATGTAGCTAATTTCTGTCATCTGACCTTTAGGGAAATTTGAATATGAATCCAGAACTGGCTTGGATAAGACAGTATGGCTCTTCTGTTGGTTCTAAATGTGAATCCAGATCTAAGCCTTGGGACTTCAGTCCAGTATCTAACCATAATGGTTGCTAAGCAGGTGAAAGAATGCAGTAACAGAACCACGTGAGAAAAGCCAGAGTATTGTAGTTACAGGGCCAGAGAGGTGAAAAGGGGATGTTGTTGTGGCATTTTGCCTTGTTGCAGGAGCCTTCGGGAGAGCAGGATGATCTGCTGCTGTGGAGGGACCTCACCTCGTAGGTGTCATCTCCCCTCCATGTGAATGTCTTGTTGTACCAACAATGCTTTGTCAGCAGAGGGGGTTGCCTGGGGTTGGAAGCAGCAAGTGGTGGCAGTGGCATGTGGAGCTATCAGGTGTAGGGGGAGCTGGATTTGACACACCTGAGAGGGCTGCCACTGGGGACATGCCTGGTGGGGCACAAGGGCAGATATCAGGGGTGTCTAGGTGAGTTCCTGCTGGGTGCATGGAGGGGAGCAGATAGTCTGTGCTGGTCCTGGGGACATAGGAGAGCATGGGTGGGATGTTCTGCAGGATACATTCAGGTTTCTATGTGGGAAGCTGAAGTCCAGGATCTCCATGGTAGCACCCTCTCAGATACTGCCAATGCCACAGGTGAGTCTGGAGAGGGGGGCAAAGATCTGCAGACTCAGTACTTGGAGGAGAAGGTGCAGAAAGTCAGGGTACTCTTGGGTCTTCAGGAGCTGAAGAACTTTGGGGGACAGGAAGAACCCATAGATGGCCCACGGCTTTGTCAAAACAGATTAAGATTCAGAGCAAGGCTGCTGACGCTGAGAAATAAAAGGGCCATGGAGCAGCGTTCAAACCGAGAGCTGGAAGAAGGTGCAGAGAAGCGCCTGGCTTGGACTGGTGCAACCTGTAAGGTGGATGTGGTTGGTGCTCAGTGTGCATTTGGGAAGTCCAGGAGGCCTGCACAGAGCAAAACTAGAGTAAATGGGAAAGGCAAACCTGAGTGCCTGCAAAAGCAGCTGAGTGGTGTGCACAGTACTGGGTGCTGCAGTGAAGACAAAACATACAAGCGCTTGTACCCCAGTGCTGGAAGCCTGAAGAATAAGTAAGGGAAAACAGGGGGCTTCGTGTCAAGTGACAACCATGGTATAGCAGGTACCCCAGGGACCTGGTGGAAGGGAGATACGGGGATGCAGTGTTGCCAAGCTACCAGCTTTATAGGAGTGCTGGAGTAGGATGTATAGGCAGAGGAGCGACAGTGCAAGTGAAGGATAGTACAAAGTGCCGCAGTGTAGAAGTGTTACAGGAGAAGGGAAGCGCTGTAGTATCCTCGTGGGTGGAAATCCCAGCTCTAATTATGAGTGTAGTACTAGCATTGTACTACTGACACACACACCCCACTCCCCCACCCCAGAAATTAAGTGAGATTAAAGAAACTGCAAATTTACAACAGGTATTAATAGCAGGAGATTTTGGCTATCCAATGTAGCAAGAAATTTTGGATGCAGTAAGTAGTTGCTTCCTAGAACTGTTAATCTCAGATCCTGTAAGAAATTTTATTCTGGATTCGGCCTGGAGTGGCGCGAAGGACCTGGTCCAAGAGGCATTAGCAGGAGAGCTCACTGGTAACGAGTACAATACAATTAGATTTAGCATCACAGCAGGAAAAAGTAGGGCACATAAATCCCATATGAGGATAATTGGTTTCAAGAGAGGGACAGGTAAATGTGAGGGAGACTTTAAAAGGAGCACTTCAAAAAAACAAGAAACCTGCATGCAGCCTGGAGGGTGTTAATAATAATGTGTTAGAAACTAAGATAAAATGTGCTCTGCAATTTGGGGGGGGGAAGTTGTCCTCCAAATCCCCTGCAGAATTGGTAGGAAAGTTAAACAGCCTATCACTGGAGATGGTTGGCATCTGAGAAATGGAAAGTTTGTTCAAGTGAAGAGAATGGGAAAAGCTTTAAAATATGTTAGGTCGAATGTAAACAGAAAGTGGGGTTTGCAGAGGAAGCCAAGCTCCTTTGGGTAGTCAGATGCCACACAGATGGTGAGGAACTCCAGAAAGACCTCATAAAAATGACTGAGTGTCATAAAGGGGGCACATGAGCTTCAGTGTAGATAAACATAAGGTAATCCATCAAGGGGAAATTAAACGATGCCTTCATGATGCTGAACTCGAGAGCTGGGAGTTATGGCTTGGGGGAGAAATCTTGGAGTCAGGGTTGGCAGTCAGTTGGAATTGCCCGCTCCATGTGCAGGGACATCCGAAGAAGCAAACAAACCCCTGGATGTGGTCGAAGAGGGTGCTGGGAACAAGGTGAGCATTGTTGTGTTGCCACTGCAGGAAAGCTTGGTGTACCCATGCCAGGGGATTGCTGTGTGCAGTTCAGGGTGGAGGTAGAGAAGGTCCAGAGAAGAGCAGCTAAAATATCTGAAAGGATGGAGCTGCTCCTTATGAGGAGAGACTGCATGGGCTGGGTCTTCATCCATAAAGCAAAGGGAGAGGGCAGGTCGGGGTATGTTGAAACTAGCAGATGGTTGGATTAATACTGAGCGATTTTAATCCATCTGAAAAGAAAGTATCCAGCTGAAAGGAAGTATTTTTTTTTTACTTGGCAGGTAGTGAGCTTCTGGAGTATGCTGCCCAGGAGGCAGTGAACCTGCTGATACCAGCAGGTTAAAAGGGAGTTAGAACAATTTGTTGACAACAGGTCTATGATACCAGGAGCACAGGGATACGCCCAGCAACATCCCATAGCCAAAAAATGTGGGCACTGGAAGAGTAAGAGTGGAAGAGACTGAAGGCAGAGACCAGGCTCAGCAGCTCTCCTTGAAGAGCCCCTCTGCAGGGGACAGTCCTGGGCTGGATGAACCACTGAGCTCACCCAATACAACATTTTTTATTTTCCTAATGCAAAACCCTCACTTTGATGGCATTTCTGGGTTTGTGTGCTATCTTCTACCCTGATAACTTCTGACGTTGTATTGTTCCAAGCCAAGGACATCTTTTAAGTATGCAGAAATCTACTTGTTTTTACAAACTTTACTGTTTGTAAAGGAAAACAATCAAAAGGGGTAAACGGGGAGGTGCGTGGAGCTTCTGTAATCTGTGACTGGCCAGCAGCCAGTCTTTATCAAAAAATCCAACTGCTAGGTGATGGCAGCTGTTGGTGCCTTGCAGCACAATTTGCCTTCTCATCAGCCTTAGTTTACACAATGATTGCATCCAAATTAAAATATTGCTGCTCTTGTTTCCCTAAAGGACAGAAAGTAAGTGACGATGGAGCTGCTGGAGAAAGGCTGTGAAAATTATTTATCTATATGAAAAGGACAGAACATCTAGGATAGTGTGGAGGTAAATGCAGCACCCCAGGTACAGTGGAGATACTGTGTGTGGAAAGGGTAGAGTGAGAAAGAAGTTCATGGGGAAGGAGTCGCAGAGCCCTGGTGTGGGCCTGCCCAGGGGAAAGCAAGAGGTATGTATTAGAGGGGTAATTCTACTACGTTAGTAGAAGCCAGTATGATGTGCATTTAGGGCCATGCACTCCCACACTAGACTATAGTGCATACATACTGTATATGTGGTTATGTAGTAAAGGGGCATTAGCTTCCTTAATAAATCAGGATTTTGGTACCATACTGACTGGGTGCTCTAGAGGCTACTAAACCAAACTATTTTGATGCTCAGTCAAATTTGAAGAGCAAACATATGAATCCTGCCTAATGCTGAAGCCATTAGAAATCCACCCACCCCAAAACTAATTTTAACACTGATAGAAAAGTAATTTCCTGATGAGAAAGCTCTTAATAGAGTGTGCTAATAGCGAACAGCAAGGAGAGGATCATGGGCTCTGGTGCAGCATAGCAATGATGCTGGGAAGCAAAAGGAGACCAGTATCATGAAGGGTTGTCCACCATGGCTAGTGCAGGGACAGCATTTCAGGATGACCAAGACCAAACTGTAGAAGAGACCCCTTTGCTGTGTGGCTGTGGAGATGTTGGATGGCCTCAGTGTTGCTGGTCACGTAGAGCAGGAGAATAGCAGCACTCCTGGCCATTGCTGACGTGATGCTAGGGTAGGCTTTTAGAGGTCTTTGGCCAACCAGTGCAAGGGAGAAAGTGTAGGTGTGGGTATGGGTGCATTTTTATCCATGTTACAATGTTCTGAAATGCCTTTGCAGGCAAGAGGCATCTTATTTCCCACCTGTCTGTCCCTGGGTTTGATCAGAGGACTTGGTGTCCGCCAGGCCAAGCAGCTGGGAATGGAAAGCCTCCGGGGAACTCAGCATTTTCCCTTGGCTCTCTCTGTTGTTTTTACTTTCCTTCTCTCAGTTTGCAGCCATTTGTATTGGCAACCCTCACTCCCTGCGAGGGCAGAGGTGATGGCGTTGGTGATATCCTTAGGGCTCGTAGGAATCCCAGTTTGATGCTCCCATCTCCATTGAAGGGGTGGGAGGCCTTCTGACTCCCTGTAACCTGCATGGTATGGCTGATCTTGAGCTCCAGGTCTGTGGTATCTGGCTGTCTGTAGACCTTTGTTGGATGTCTGGTTTTTTGGTGGAAGCCCTCCTGTAAGAGTCTGCGAGCTTATAATAAACTAATGAGTCATGCAAGAGTGGGATTTGTTTCTGCTTTACCTTAGGATTGGGTTGTTGCATACGTAGACTGCACAGCTTTGACCTGATGAGGCTCTGGTTCATTCTGGCATCTGTTCTTCTCCTTGGGGACCTTCGTTTTTGTGTACATTTCTGAGCTGCCCTGAGAAATGCACACAAAAATACAGCTCCCATGGGGGCAGAGGGGATTCCCTGTCTGCTGCTGGTGGCTCCTGCATGGATCCGTCCTTTCCATGCACTGCAGAGCAGTGATGCTCCGTTGTGGCTTGCCCCATGTAGTCTCTGTGAGTCAATCTGTATGTCTCGTGTGGCTGAACCCTCTGAGTGAGTGCCTCTCATCATGGAATTACACTAGGGCCCCACTCTCAAGAATGCGTCATGGTGTCTCTATTTTGGGAAACAGCTGTACAAATGAAAGTTTGAAGAGTGCAGCGTGCATCAAATCTAGGACATACGTTTGGCTCCGGTAGGGAGGTGGAGGCTGGTTTGCTTTTCACCATGGGGTTGGGGTCCTCTGCTCATCCCAGAAGCTGTTCCCATGCAACCCCCCCACGTCTGCAGAGGCCACCCCATCGCAGCTGTGTGGAGAGCTGCAGGCTCTGCCTCAGAAGCAGGGGATGCTGCAAACAGTGTAACCCCTCATCTGCTAACCATGTCTTAACCATGGAGAAGGATTGTCACCTGGCAGAAAGCAGTGTGTCACGCTATCTACTTATATAAAGTCTTCCATTTGTGGATGCTTCTTATTCATCTAACTTCACTTGTGGAGGCGGTTCTGTCATTACATTTCAGGCCCAGGTTTTGGCTGACTTGGAAGCTGGTAATGGCTCCACTATCAATTCATTTGGACACACTGAGGAAAAGTCTCATGGGACTGAAGATTTCACTTGAGCTGGAAGCACCAATGTGAGTCCATAGGACTTACACTCTGAAATTCTGTAGGGGATACAGCAAATCTCAGTTTCTTTACACCTTTGGTACACAGACCGTAAAAGAAAATGGTACCTCTGACCCAGGTGGAGTGGACAGGGTGGGAGGACTGTTTAATTAATTGATAGTCTCTTAAGACTACAGAGGAACCACATGTAGCCACACAGAATTGGAACTGCAATCATAGGATCTAGAATTTAATCTGATGGCTACGCTTGTCCTAGACTATGTATAAGACTTGCTTTGGCCAGCACAGGAATTCAGCCCAGGGCACTGGAGGCAGATGTTTAACACTGCCCTGCTTATTGCTAGGTTGTGGGAACTTCATCTTCCAATGGAAGAACAAGGAGAGTTTAATTAGCCAAATTATAAAGACTCAAACTTGATTTCCCCAAGACAAGAGGCTGGGGCCAGCCAACGTAGCGCTCCCATCCCCTGTGGAGCTGAGCAGATTTACACCAGGCCAGAAGCTTGAAATCTGTGTTCAGTAGAGAAAGTGTTACACAGGATCTTGGAAGCAAATTATTTTCTGCCCTTTTTAGAAAAAGAAACTCAACCGTGCTGTTCTATGCAATCCAGGTTGTGCTGTACCAAGCCTAAGCTTTGCTCAGCAGAGCTGGGGCTGGTGCCTCCCCAGCCTGGAGTCTGTGGTGGGAGATGGGCACACAGAAAAGTCCTGGAGGCTCTGTCATTCAGTATTTGGCTTTGCTGTTTCCCTTGCTGAATTGCAACCACAGGTCTGGTAGACCTTCACCTGAACAATGGTTTATAAGCTTAGGTCCCTGAGGATGGGTATACTTCATAAATGAAAAGACTGAAGTATCTCCAAAGGTGGGAGGACCTCCAGGGACCCTGTTTGTTGAGGTGGGTTTTGATTCCCTCTCCAGCTTGGCTTTGGCCCCCACAGATGAGATTTCTTCACTGAACCTATTAAAAGCCAGATTAAGATCTCTGGAAGAGATCATTTAGCAAACAGTGAGAAGAATTGTCGGCCCTCCTCTAAGGAATACTTGTTTTCCTCTCAATCCTCAAAACAATCTGGGGAATGTGTTTGGAGTCAGCCCGCCTGTTTCTGAACTTAACCCTCTCATCCCCAGCAAAAATAGTCCGTGCGCTGCCCTCATGCCTGGGATGGGGCGAGCTGGACCCCAGCCCTGACTCTGCAGGCTGTGTTGATTTTCTGGAGTGTGTCGAAAGGTTTGTGTTGCGGGGGGTGTGCCATGACGAGAGCGGCTAAACCCGATGGGTGTGCAGTTACATAAATCTGCATCAGCCTATACGTTGTATGTAAAGCGGAGGGATGACTCAAAAGCAGGAGCTGCAGTGGCACGTAAAGTCTGCCGGCTGTGGGTGATGGACTGCCTGGGGTAAAGCTGCCAGATCCGTGCTGGGTCTCGTTGGGGGTCCCCCTCGCCTGCCCTGGGTGCTGCTGGGGCTGGCTTCCCCTGCATCGAGGCATTAGGGAGTAGGGAGGGTTTAGTACTGAGTCTCTGGGGCTGCAAACAAGTCAACCAGTGAGTCAGTGTTAGGTGGAAATCCAATATTGTATATGTGGGCTGTTGAAACGCAAACCAGCTGATAGGAAAATGAGCCCTGTATTTTTACCGGTGGTGAGTCCGCCACTGCTCCTAGGAGGTGAGATCATGTTTAGATGTAATGACAGAGGATGGACTATAAGCAGAACTCAGCTGCGAGCCCTGTTGAGCTCAGGATCCAGCCCAAAAACCCAGAGCAAAACACTTCGGACCACTGAGAAAGATTTTGCTGGTAAGACTTCTTTGTCAAAAAAAGAAAAAAAAAACCAGAAAAAAGAGAATGTTTTATCTGGGATTCAGTGCATTCTTTATGGCAATCCTCAATATTCCAACTCATGCCTTCAAAATTGCAAGCTGTAAACAAACAAACAAATCTAAATTTTTAATATGCTAATTAACTTTCTAGGTCGTGGAACTTAGATTTCCATGCTTTAATTTTTTTTCTGTGGAAGTCAGAAGCTTATTTGAAGCAGCACCCCATCCCCCTTTCCCCCACCCCATTTGGAAAGTCATGCTGGATGGCTGGCTCCGGGAGCCAGGGCATTCGGAAAAAGACCAGGAATCACAGGAGTGAACAGTGCTGGCGCTGCCTCAGATCCCCCAGTAATAAACATACCGACTGAAGTCAGACGGTAGAAGTTCATTTTTTATAATGTTTTATATGGATTTTTGATTCCAATAAACATTTTTCTCATTTGTATATGTCCATGGTAGCATTTCCATGACATCTAAGAAAACTCGCTGAGCTTTCTCTGGCTTTCTCGGTGGCTGCACTGGAAGGTTAAGTTTCTTTGATCTGCCTCAATCCCCTCTAATATTTGTCAGTTGTATTAGCCACCAGACTGCAGTGAGACAGCAGTTGCTGATCCCTGAGGGGTCTGGCTTTCCCCTGATGTGTCTGCAACTCCTTTCGCAATAGTAAGTTATTTGTACACGCGGAGGGGATTAGTTCATGACCTGCAACTCACAGTCGGCTGGGGCATGGCTCTCTGGTGCCTGCCCTTACGTGATGTGCCGTGGTGATTTCTGGAGCGCTTTGGAGACGTGCCTTCATTGAGCTGCAGTGCGTGGTAAAAACAAGTGCCATTGCTCGCCTTTCAAGATGGAGAAAACGGAATTGTTTCCTGTTTGGTGGGTAAAGAACGTGAGGGGCTGCAAAGCGAAGTGATTTATTGTATGTATGATCAGGGTGCTGTGGTCCAGCAAGTCACCTTTCCTCAGCTATGCTCTTGTAGGGGCCGCGGGTGCTCTCCTAACTGGGGGCAATTGCTGGGAAATGAGCTTAGCTCAAGAGGTGATTAAACTGACATAGGTGAGATTATGTGCGCCACATTTCCCATGACTGTGCTGTGGGGTTATTTGTAACAGGAGCGTTCCTAAGCCTCCGGTGTCTGATGCAGGAGCTGGGCTGGTGGCACGCTTAGGTCCATGAGGTTGGGGCTCAAGCCCATGCGTATGCCCATGCTTTCCCGAAACTGTCACAAATGGTAGGAGCGGTTATTAAGGGAGAGCACGGCAGCATGAAGGCTTTCCCTAGGCCCCTCATTTTGTCAAGTTTTCCTGCTTGTTGTGCAGTGTCTGTGCTGGTATTTGTACCTGTGGTGATTGTGTTGCATGGCCCCAGTTCCCATCAGCTCGATGTAAAGCCCTCGTCCCGGAGCTTACTCTGAGGGTGGTATATAGCATCTGGAAATGACTCACAGCTGCTGCATAGCACATCTACTCCTGGCCAGATGTAAAATTAAACACACGCTTTTAGTGTTATCTTGACCTAGACTAATGTTGCTATTTTGGGGTTTTATGTCAGAGGCACAAAAGTCCTGGAAATCACTGATGGAAAAGACCTATGAGATCATCCCTTCCACCCACACGACTGTTCCCTGCAAAATATTCTCCATTGTTTTGTCCAAAGCAGTCAAAATTTGCTCAAGTGGGGGGATCCTAGTGCTTCCCAGAGTGAATCTTACGTCTTCCAGCATGCCAGGGAGGACTCATTCATCCCCAATCTACAGTCCAAAGTTAATTTCACTCATTTTCAACCTGCCTGTCCAAGTTCAAATCCCAAAGACTGTTACAGCTTTTCCTGCCCTTCATATCCAGCACAAGAATGAGATGACACCCCCTTAGTTGAGCACAGGCTGCTCAGCCACCTGTAATGAGATGAGTTTGCAATCAGCCCTCAAATAATTGCCCAGGGGCTCCCCCGGGCCTTAACGCTGTCACAAGGGTGGTGAAGGATAGCAAGCCTCGTGCCCCAGGGCTGCATCTCCCCCTTCCCTCTGAGGCAGAAACCTCCCACAGGGCATGTTTTATTTCATTGAAATATCTCACTTGCTGCTTTATGGGATGTACAGACCAAGACTGATAGCCCAGTTGTGTTTCCTATTGAAGAAAAAGGCAAAATTCCCACTGAATGGGGGCAGGCAGCAGTGGTAGCTACCTGATGGACAAAAGCTGGATTAGACCATTTTAATGTGTCCACATGTTGGGGACACCAACCTTTCCATCAAACCTCATGTCTGAGATGCTGCAAGCTATTTACAACCTCTGCTAACGAGTACTGTAACATCACTGAGAGGTCCATTTTTAATATAAAATGCAGTTGCAAAAAAAGGAAAAAAAATTGTCTCCACGTAACAGATTTTAGAGATATGTTGGAAAAGAAAATAATCTGTCTGCAGGGCGGGGACTTTGTGTGCAAGCTCCCCGCTTCAGCCCGGCTGGATGCCCCAGCTCGCCCTCGTGTCCCTTGGGAGTGGAAATGGAAACCTCTGCGCTGAGCTCTGGCAGTACAAGTGGATACCAGGGAAAGTTTTTTGCCAGTATTTAGCAGGAGCCAGCTCTTGCTTCACTGCAGCAGTTAAACACATCTGTGCACCGAGCCCATAGAGCCCTCCTGGCACTGACCGAATAGGTATGCGTGGGTTGGATTGGGGGTTTTTTTGGGGGTTTTTTTGGCACAGAGGTAATTTTCTTCCTGGGCTTCTGAGAACGCATCTGTGAAACGCGAAACTGCCAGACCCCAAAGCCCATCCTTGGGTTGGTGAGATCCATAAGCTTGCAGTGAACAATATTTTCCCTCCTTTATAAATGGAGGAGTCTTCAGACAGCAATCACTCGGCAGCCAGCAATTTTCAGCTGTCTTTCCATTGTGTTTTAGTGAGATTTGAACATCTTTGGAAAGTGTAAATTTACAGCCAAGGGTCACAAAATGAGGCCTTGCTCTGTGATTATTTTGGGGCAAGCTTTATATAGAGGCCCCAGTTACTGCCTCTGAGGCACTACAATGGCTAAAGGGATGTTCTGCGGGACCCATCCAAGATTCCCTGGGACGGCTCCAGACTGCACACAAAGGATGTGACAGGTTGTCCAGTGCTGTAGCCTGTGCGCAGACTGAGGGGATCTGTTCCTTGATAGCAGATCCTAGGTAAACTGAAATCCTGGAGTTTTGTGCAGGGCTGATGCAGCCCCTCTCATCATTACAGGATGCTGATGCACAAAAGCTAAGAGGAAGGAGAAGGTCCTCCTGTCCGTGGGCAAGTATGGTTAATTTTGGGCATGCACTGGGAGGAACAGGTGCAGAGTGAAAAGTGCATTTCATAAAACCACCTCTTGCTCCTCCTGTGGTTTCTGTACTTCTACTGAAATCTGCTTGTCCTGCCTCCGATCCCCAGGATGTAGCTCTACTTTTGTCCCATACAGCTGCCTCCAACTAGCAATATTCCCCCATCTCACTCGCATTACTCTTATATTCATCTGACCTTCTCTTGTCTCGTTTATTTTGTCTGTTTGCATTTATTTGCTCTGCAAATTCCTTCAGGCCAGGGGCTGTCTCTATAAAGCATATAGTGAATGTCCAGTGGAATTTCAGTGTGCAGGTTTTTTTCAGAGTCTGCAAAAAATGGCAACTCCTACCCTATACGCTGCTTTTACAAGTTGCTTCCCATTTGACTTGACCCAACTTTTAAAAATAAAATTAATTCCTGTAGCAAAAGAATATAAACCTCAGTTCTCGTCTGAGTGTGGCTGCATAATAACTGAAAAATATGGGAAAAATATGCAAAAAAATCTGTTCTTCTCCATATCAAGCACAAACACTTGGAGCGTATTGGGTTATTTTTCATCATTGCCAGGCTCCACGGTGCCTGCATCCATTTCTTACCACCCACAAAAGCTGCTTTCAAAGTAACCAGGCTGAGTCATTAGTGTCCTTAGCTGCAAATTTTGCTCTTTGATCTTCAAGCTGCTTTGCGTAGCGCATTTGTGCCGACTCACTGAAGCGTGGATCATTTGTTTTATCAATACATCCATGGGACAAAGGACTGAGTCGAAGGCAGCCTGGGGTTGGGGTATTGAACCTTTTGTCTCTCGAATCATTGCAGCGTGCCCTGGGCTGGCAGGGGACAGCAGCCATCCCAAGCCGATGGCCTTTTTGCAACGATTTGGAGGTCATGATTGCGCTCATAGCAGTCGGATGTCTGTGCTGCAAAAAACTCACCACCGGAGCTGTTAGCAGAAGGCCATATGGAAGATGCTTTACTGCTGTCAACTGCACAGCAGGTCAGCATGGGACCTTGCTTTCCAGGCTAGCAGCACCATGGGTCTGTGGGAAAAATAATGCTGGTTCTCCCCCCTGTGCCCTGCAGACAGGCTCACTGCCTGTAGCACAGTGCAGACAGTCTCTTACGATGGCATTATAAAAACTGGACCAGTTATTTTTGCTTCATCTGTGCAAAATTCAGAGAAATCGACAGTCAGAGCAAAGCCCTTCCTTGTTTCCTGCCTTGCATTCATTTCCAGCTGACAGTGGAACCACGAAATCTCTTGAGTTTTATTATAAAATTACTAAACAACCCAGAGGCTGAACCCTTGCTTTAAGTGCAAGCCTCAGTGCAGCCTCAGCTCTTCACTTTTGTAATTATCCATTTACAGTAAATAAGAGAATATGATAAAATGGACTCACAGATACATTGCTGTTAATTGTTGGCAGTACTGTAGACTCGGCTGATATTTTGCTCTGTTGTTGGAGATGCTCTACCACACTGCAAACTAGACTGCTTATGGCTTGAAAAGGTCCACTGAGTGCCTGGGGAAGACCTCCATGGTCTCCCAAGGCTGTTGGTTACATCCATTTGGTATGATGGAGGAAGGAGTCTACCACATACAAAGCCTGAGGACAAGAAGCGGTTTGCAGTGCATGTCTCTTCACTGGGGCACACGCACCAGAATTCCTACTTCTATTCTCTCTCTGAATTTCCATGTCAGCAAAAGTCCCTTTTGGCATAACATAGCCATACTGAAAGAGAACCAAATCCTCACGCTGTAAGTCTGTGCTGCAAATGCAGGGTTTGCTTTGGAGGCTGACCTGGACCGTTTCCTGTCTGCACAGAGAAATTCCCCTTACTGAGGTTTTCACACTTTCAGGAATGCTGATACCCCCAGGGGCTCTGGTGGTGTAGAGACAATGCCAACATGTGTGGGGACACAAAGGGAGCTGGGTCTTGATGATAAAGCCATGGCTTTGAGCTCTGATAGTTCATATGCTTTAAGGCCTTGTCTGTGCCCAACAGAGCCAAGCGTTGCAGGGCCACCAGTCTCACCAGCACCCCAGACTGGTTGGCTTACAGCCTCCAGAAGGGTTTTCAAGGTTGGGCACCATCCAAGGTGATGTAGCTAAAGTGCATCTGGAGCAATCTAATTTGGGGTACCTTTGTGTCCTTCATGGCTGGATCCCACACTAGCCCTGGCTCAGACCTCCCTCGGGTGTCCTGCAGGACAGGTTGTATCCAGTAGCTCACTTGAGAAAAAGTAGTAAAAATCTGGCCTTTAGCCTCAAAGCAGGTGGGTGTTTTTTTCACAGCAGTGATGTGGCTGAGGTGTTGGGGTAAGGACTGGTTGACCCCAGAGATCTGTAGTAGCAATTCAAAGATAAACCTGTGTGGCTCCTTACCATCTGAGCTAAACAGCCAACATCTCCCAAGAGTGTTCCCATATCCAGTTGTCTAAGCCCAGACAAGGGCCGTAAGAGACGATCTCAGCAGTGTATCACTTCATGGTGTGATCCCTCCTTGCCATTTCACAACCTGGTCTTTTTTGGACAGATTATCTAATAGAAGCATTTGTTTGCAGAAGCAAGAAACTGCTGTCTCTCTGCCTCATACTTTTAATAAGTAGGGGATTGAGAGGTATAATCTGGCTGTTTAATATGTAGACTATAGACAGAGGAGATGGTCAGCCACAGAGAAAAGGGGGCATTTGCAATATGATGCTTTATATAAATAAAATACTCCAGATAGTTCCTGTGAAGCAGTGGCATATATAGATGATTAATAACAATAACACGCCAATTCCAGTTGGCAGGAGATGCTCTTCAGCGCTGGCACGTAAGTGCCGAGAGCTGAGCAATCAGGAGCTTTGCATGTTGTGTGTGTACAAAATCAAGATGTGGTTCTGTGGCTCCAGTGTCTGAAAGGGGTGGGAGGGTGATCAGAATGAAACCCATTTTCTTTCTTTTGGCTGCATTGTTTAAAGGGGATAGACTTCATGAAGGCTGAAGGCATTTATTGCTGTTTCTCTCAGGGATTCCTCACATCCATGGGTTCAAAAAGTGTGACTGTTCATTGCCTCTATTTCCATGCTGATAAAATGGGGATCACAATATCACTCATCTCACAGCAGCATTAAAGTTTGAATGAATTAACATCTCTGAAGCACTCTGGTGGTAGGTGCTTGTGATTCCAGGTAGAAAAGAATTTTGTGTGGTGAATGCTGAGGTTAGGAAGATGTGAAGCAAATGTAGCTTCCAAATGCTGTGGGCCTTGATGCAGCATCAGACAATCTGTGAATTCAGGGCCTTGATGATGAGCGGTTAATCAGAATCAGACTCTGCCACATGGTTGCTGAAACCAATAGGACTATGCACATGATAATACAGCGCTGTTCAAAAATCGTGGTAGACACAGGTTCTGTGAATGATTTTTTATGCACCTCCTAGTCATCTTGAAATGCAAAAATAATTCTTCAGGCTTTATGAATGCTTTTCCTGGGAGAACCTCTTATTTGCTGATTGGAAGCTTTTTACCCTACAAAAAACAGCAATCTTGTCAGGAGTTGTGGAGTTCGTCACAGTGTCAGCACTGCAGCAAAAGCTATTTTGCTGTTTGAAAGTTGGAGTTTTTCACTGGGCCCATCTGTTTATGATGACTAATTTCCCCCTCTTACCCAAGAGTTAGTTAATCTAAGAGTTCCCAGTGGGATAATGGAACAGGAATGAGGGCGATAGTTTGCCGCTGTCAAGGTGAAAAAGGAGAAAATACCCACATATTGCACTAGGCGGGCTCTTCAAAAATGTGCTGGCTTTGCCAGGAAAGATATGGGTCTCTCTGTAGCTGCAAAGTTTCCATGAGAGATGCTGCGAATGCTGCAAAAGTTGGAAAAATGGTCATACAGACTGCGTCTGGGGAATGGTCCCCAGCCTGTGCCACTGCTGGTTCATGTCACTGGTACTACTCAGTCTTAGTGACACAGACGTAGCCTCCAGCCTCAATTCCCTCTGAAAAACAGCAATAAAAGCGCATCCATATATATTTATATAAAGTATATATATATCCTTTGGGATACTTTGGTGCTGGGCTGGTGGTGGTTATGAAGCAATGCTGAGGTTATATGACCATGGGTACTCAGGGATCTAAGGCAATGAGTGTACTTCTGGACATTGTTCTCTTCCCCTAAACCCACTGCGTCCCACTTGGAAAGAGTTGGGAACCACAGTGTAAATGCAAGCTACTTGTACAATTAACTCTAATTCCCACTCTGAGGGGTGTGAAGCAGTGAAAGGGGATGTTGTAGCTCCCTAATCAGAGTTTCATGTTAGCTGTGGCCCTGCTGTGCTGGCCTGGGAAGCTGCAGAGATGTAGGATGAGATTCATCTGCACAAGCGTGGGTAGATACCTACGTGAGAACTGGTCATCTGGGGTTCCCTTTGGGGAAGGTCAGAGGCAGCAGGTCCCTCACGGGTGGCATTCTCCACCTCAACAGAGGTAGCTAGGATGGGTCAGACAGGCGCTTTTTCCTCTGTTGGGTGCAACGTGAGCTCAGGGTGGGAGGTAGGACATAGCTCTGAAACAGTAGATGTTTCTTGCAGTTGCCATTGGGTCAACACTTTCAGGGTTCATAATCTTGAGGGCATAGTAGTTGTCCTTAAAACCACTGCTCAACTACCACCTTGAGGGTATAGTAGTTGTCTTTAAAACCACTGCTCAACTGCCACTTAATCCGATGGATACTCAAGCTTCTCTTAGTGGATAGAAATTAATTACCCCAAATTCTACTGGCAGCCAGTGAGTTGCTGAAAACCCTCACTCCAGCTGAATCCTCAGGCATTCCTGAATTATCTTTTGAATTGAGCAGAGGAATAGGGTCTGATATCATGCCTATCATTGATTGGGTTAGACACCGTCTTTGTTTCACTCTTGGCTCTTTAAAATGGATTGGGATTGTCAAACTTGTGTTCCTGGAGCAAGGCACATCGGTAACCAGCGTTGGTGTGGGTATGTAGGACCGAATGTCAGTTTCTCATTATACAAAGTTGAAAATTTTAGCTCAAGAATCACGGACCAAGTGTGACAGCCTCAGGACTAGTATTTAAATCTGCAAAGACCCAGCATTAGCTACAAGACTGCTTGGTGTTACACTGTCTCTGGGTGTGCTTTCATAGAATACCTCACGCTGAAAATTTAATTAATCAGAGAAGGGTTATCACATTACCAGCCTGACTGAATTATTTTTTAGTGAAAAAATGTGTGTTTAAAAGTCTAAATGCTCCTGTTACAATGACTAATTATCTCCAGAAAATTGAAAGCACACAAGAAATTATCAAGAAAGAACATTTAGACATCATCTGTCTTCCTAAAAACACTTGTCTGAATGTATTAAGAAGAATGTTATTGCAGCATAATGTTGGCCATTTGGAATATATTTTTTCTGCCTCCTCTTTAAGTGCATTCTTGCTACTTTTTTTTTTTTTTTTTTTAATACAGTGTCTGAATGGATTAAAGATTTATTGAATTTTTTAACTGGGATGATTCTCTGGAGAAGATTGATTTCCCTGCTGCCTCAGATTCAGTTTAATTTTTGTGTTACTTATGAAATAATGAGAAATATACATCAAAGTAATGGGGAAAAGCAGTGGCACGGAGCGCTGGCGGCATGTCACAATGCGTGGGTCAACAAGGAGTCTTGCCTCTTGTATTTATGGAGTGTGACAGTATTGCAGGGATTGCACTTTGCAGAAGGAAACCGATTGCTGAAGCCAGAACTAGTGGAGCACACACCCAGGCACCGATAAGTCTGTGTATTCTTATTCTTTATTAACTGAGGATCAGGGTTCGTTAATTATACAGGACTTGATGATGACATATCTTGTATAAGAAAGAAGCATATAGTGAAACTCAGTAGCTTTGTGTTAGGCAAAATGGAGACAGGGCTTTCATAACCCAGCATGTGTTTAGAAAAGGAAAATTTACTCCTGGTCAGAGGGTTACACAAGCTCGGAGCATCCCTAGGTTTTTAAATGGGAATTTAGCAATGGGTCAGGCCTGTCAGTCATTTCCAACAGACTGAAAATTACAGGAAGGAAATAAACAGCTTCCAGTTGTTCTTTCTTAGGAAAGGATGCAAAACCAAAACAAGAAATGGACAGAAGGAATCCTAGGCAAAGAAAAAAGGTCGGCTATGTAGGTTACACAGGATGCACAGAGAAATCAGCAAATGTGCCTTTGATGACCACTTCCCTGGTTGACACAAGGCAGAACTAACACTGTAAATGCTGATAAAGAGCCAAATCTTTGCAACAGAGAGCAACAGCAGTTCACACCATGGCTGGACCAGTGTGGAAGAGAGAGCAAACAACTGCCTGAGAATAGGACATATTTTTAAGCCAGCCTGTCTTTGGGGGCCAATGTGCCGTTAAACTAAACCCTCTAAGCTTTGTAAAACTTCTGCCCACTAAAACCTTTGGCTCATTACACAGAGCTCAATATTATGGTCTGAATTAAATCCATTTATAGTAGCTTTGGAGGAGATCTGGGCTGAGTGGAATGCCTTTAGCAAGGAAAGTGAATGTTAATAACCACCCCAGCAAAGCCTGTGCTAACAGTTAGCCAAAGAAAATAGCAGCAAAATGAAAAATAAAGCACCTATTCCTCCTGCCTTTGCATATGCAAGAAGTCCTAGGTTCAGCCCTGCATCAAGCCTTATATATGGTCTCAGAGTCAAGGACCTGAGTCACGTGTCTGAGCATAACAAGATCAAGTGGAATTTAGTCTTGAAATGAATATTCTTTTTTTGTTTTCTAAACATCTCCAAGACTAAGAAAAGGACTTCTGTTGCTCTTCCGAGGCAGGTACTCCCCTAGCGTTCTCAGTGCCTTCATCCAGCATTTCAGATATGCTTATATATAAAAACAATGAAGAAAAAAAGAAATCAGTGTTCAAACACATTATGGTCACACATAAAAGAGTAAGTGAATGTTGTGGCTTATTCTCACTTTTTTTTTTTCTTCTAATCATTAAGAAAGATGGCACTAATGCCAGTAATAAATAAAAACTAACTGAGCACGTTTTGAAGTTACTGTGGAGTTTTCATCAGCAGAAAAAACCCAGCCCTTCTGCTGTAATTACATGATGCATAGTGCAGTTGTGTCACCCTTCTGTCTCCTTATACAAACAGCACCCACTCAGCAACGCTCATCATATTAACTGATATCTCCAAATAATTACTTGGTGCTAATCATGCTCTTAAAAAATATTCATTCCAAATAATGGCATCCCTTTATCATTTGTACTGCAAATGAAGATGCATTAGCTTCTGGAGAGCAGTGCCATCAACTTTCATCATGTCCTCCTGACATAGTGAGTCCAGACATCCCTAATGTGCTGCGTGAACTTTCACTGAAAGCCTAAACAGGCTTTAAAGAGATGCTACAGCTGTTCCGGATTTCAGTGGGTGAAGAAGGCTCCGTAGCCACGTAGCCGCAGGTTGCTGTCTCCAAAGCCATCCTTTCTGAACAGAGGACATCTTTTATTTCATTGTATTTTTACAGTTGCCTGTTTCTAGGTGTTAGTTTTTAATATTCACCACCTAACCATAGACCCTGGAGAAGGGGCAGAAAAATAATTCACTTCAATAGCTGATGGGTTGAAGGTTGCAGGAAAGAAAAAAGGCTTTTGGGGGAAGATTTGTCCAGATTGATTCTTGTTTAAGAGGTCTAGTACTGTGTTTGGTTTAGGAAAAAAAAAAAATTGTGCAGCTTCTGGCTTGTGACCAGAAGTGGCTGAGTTACCGCAGTTTAGTGACTTGCTGTTGTTGGCTGTATGGTGTCTTTAGGATTTATCTGGCTGGTTTCACTTCCCATCGTGGGGGGAGAAGTGAGCACACACAGCTGGTTACTGCAGCTCAGCTCCCTGGGCAGTAAGTCCCTCGCTTCTGGGTGTACATCTGTGCCCTAGGGAAACCCAGTTTTGGGCTCCCCAGATGTCAGTTTGGGGCTCCTCAGATGTCTATGTTTCCATAAAACATTGAGTAACTCGGAGACAACCAAGGTGGTGTGGGGCTGGAGCACATGGTGCACGAGGAGAAGTTGAGAAGACTGGTTTTGTTCAGCCTAGAGAAGAGATGACTCAATAAAAACCTTTTTGCTGTCTATAAGCACATAATGGGAGGGTGTAAAGAAGATGGGGCTTGACTGTCCTCAGAGGTATGTGGTGACAGAACTAGAAGCAACAGGAACAAGTTGCAACATGGGAAATTCCAGTTAGATGTAGGAAAAACTTTTTTACCGTGACTGTGATCAAATGCTGGTGGAGGTTGCCCAGAGCATCTGAGAGATCGCCACCTTGGCAATGTCTAAAATTTGGCTGGACATGGCCCTGAGCTGTGTGATCTAGTTGGATGTGCTTTGCATGGTGGAGTAGACTAGAGACCTCTGGGGGTTTGTCCCAACCAAAATTACTCCATGATTAGTAACAAATCCCACTGAAGACTCAAAACCCAGGAGGTGAATAAACTTTCATCTCTTGTTTGTTCCCCCACTTTGTGTTGTGGGGCTGGGCTCATGACGTGGACAGTGCTGTCTAGGTTAGGGTAGATGTGGGTGTCTCAGAGGCAGATGGGAGCCGTGGGTGGGATGAGGAATGAACAACTCCCAACATGGCACCATACCTGCTATAGGGCAGGACCTTCAGGCTGGGGCCTGGATGGACTGAGAGGAGGTACAGGAGCCCTTCTGTGAGCTGAGGGGGGCACTGACTCCACTGAGGCAACACCTGATGGGTTTTTACTGGTTATTCAACAAGCCCAGACCTGGCGTTTCTTGCTTCCTTGGAAATGTCATGTAGTCGAGGGATGCTGTGTTTTCTGGCTTGATGGCCACTCTTCAAGCCCTATCCCTTGAGCTGGCCTCCAACTGCCATCCTGCGCACCAGCATGCTGCTTAATGTCACAGTGTTTTATTGACACCCCATCAGTGGAGCCACGTGAGCTTTCCAGCCCCACTGCCAAGCCTGCCAGGACCTGTCAGCTGCTTCCCCAGCACTCCTGCCCGTTTCAGCTGCTCCCAAGCTCCTGCCTCTTATGGTTGTAGCTCAGTGCAAACAGACACCTCAGAGCTTGGCGTGGAGGAGAGATGTGAGCTAAATTTACCCGAATTCTTTTAATAAGTTCAGAGCTTCCTATACCAAAGGTGGCATTTTCCTCCTTGTTGGATATGCCACCTTCTACGTCCTGCTATGTGCCTGTTAACATGTGCCCAGGAAAGCGATATTGGAGGCAAAACGGGTGAGGCTCTCAGTGAAGCTTGGAGCATCTCTCTGGAGTCAGTGTGTGCTAGTTTGTTCTCAGACTAAAGACCTGTGGTTAAAATGGTACTGAAGAAAGCAGACGTTTTCTGGACAGGCTCTTAATGACCTCCAAAGACAGCTAAGCACTAGGGAATGAAGTGAACCAGGCTTGCCTGGAAATCAATATACACAAACTGAATTTTCACATTTTGGAAATGCAATCAGTTCATGTGGGTGCTTAACCATCCACTTATCCTCAGCTGAGTGCTCCAAAATATTCAACATTATATTCTTGTCTAACTGCTTTATGTCTACTTCTATTATCTCCTCTTGGTGCTTCATAGCTGGTGTGAAGAGATATGCAGCTTGTGTTTCCAAAAAGCAGAAGTATTTACCATGCTGGTTTTTTTCTGGAGTTTTGAAACTTGCTTTATTTAAAAACCTGAAAACATAGTGTGGGCACCAAACAGTTAAACCTCAAAAAAATTATTTGGCATCAGAAAGAGATGTACCTTTAGATCGAGGTTGTGTATTTACTTACGATCAAGATCAGCAGGGAAAATGGTGAGAAAAAAAATTTTCCTCCCTTTCCACTGCACCTGCTTTTTTTCCCCTCTCCCTTTCGAATCCCAAACCCAGTCTTGCTTTGCTCCCCCAAAGCGCACATGTTCTGTCCTCCCACCTGGGCTGTCCTGTGCTTGTGACAGCTGCCTAACAAAGCTCTAGCACAGCGAGGAGCAGTGTCCTGACTTTGGACAGAGGTCTTCCTATCCCCGGGGGAAGTTTTTTTGCATTTCCCAACTAATTCTCAGAAGCCCTGAAGAGAAGCACCCATTGAGAGAGAGAGAGAAAAAAAAAAGTATTCAGCTTACTTACTATTATACAGTAAAAATGCTATGCAGCAAAACAGCCCTGATCTGAAGTCATTAGCTGAGAAGCTCTTGGTTTTCACCTAACCCTCATTTCTCCAACTTTCCTCAACTTCCCAAACCCACTTGTTCTTGAGACTGCAGACGCTGAACATGTGCTGGGTCTCCCCAAAATGCAGGAGCCTACTCTGATCCTGACTGTGGGCAGCTCAGTATCCCTCCCAGCACGAGAGGGCAGGGGGGGTTATCTGAGCTGCGTAGCATCGAGGCTGTGGGTGTTGAGTGGAGCTTGTAAAAGCAGTTTGGGTGGAAGGTGGGGCTGGCTAGACAGGGTCTGGTAGAAAACTGCTCAGGCTTTCTGCTAGACATTAAAGATCCCCAATTTTATGAACTTTTGCTGGAGTCATGCTAGCAAAGTGCAATATTTCCCGGTATAACCCAGCAGATTTCAGTTTAACAGCTGCAGCAGATCTCTGCCTGCAGAGGTGAACGTCAGAGCCTGGGGCTTGAGCTGGGGACAGCAAGCGTCCGTCTTAGTGAGGCTTTCTGCTCTCTTAAAGGGTGTCTGGAAAAAAAAGACAAATGCTGGTTGTACTTCACTATTGCTGTAATAGGAGAGTAAGAAGGAAAGTGGAGGAGAATGAGCCAAAAGCAGAGGCGAGTGGGATCAGGGAATAGGGTGGTGTTAATTGTTCTCCCTCTGTCTGGGATGGAGTGAGCCCATTGCCCATAAATCTCAGGGTGCCACAGCACTCTAGTAATAAACTCTATCTCAGGCAGTAAGACAAATGGATTTTAGGAATGCTTTAACATTTCCTTGGCTTCAGACCAATGTTTTGGATAGTTCTGTATTTCCCAGTGTTTCACTAATGGGGTTGGAGGAGATGAATTCTGTGTAGGCTAAGGCCAAATCCCTGTCTGCCCTGAGTTAATGAGTGATGTGGGATGGGCAAGGTTGGCAGAGAGAGGTGGATTGGAGCCAATTTCTCCTGTTGTTGTTTTAGAAGTGATGGGAAGGTAGTGTGGGCGCTTGGCAGAAGTTGGGTTTGGGTAACATGGTCTGTGATGTGACTCTAGTTGATGAGCCAAGATCATCCTCCTACGACTGTTATCTGGAGGGACTGGTAGCTGATATAACCCTGGCTAGTCAAGGTTGTGCTTGGCCCTGGGCAATTATTTGCCAAGGTCTTCACCTTGGATTCGTCCTATGGCTTCAGTCACCTCAGACGGATGGTACATGGCAAATAGGGAAGTGGAACAGGTTGGAGACGCATGGAACATGGTTCAATACCCCATCAGTCACCCGTAAACATGCTTATGTTGCACCATGATGGTTGATCACAGTCTTCATGCCCAACAGTGCTGTATCCCTACTCATCTGGGGTGAAATGGTATCATTCCTGGGCAGCATGAAGGTCAGTTGGCCTCGACTGTTATTCAGAAGATTTTGCTGTTTGCAGGCTTGTTGTTGGTGATAATCCTGGCACTGTCCAAGGCACAGGGAGATGTGGGGTGTGTCAGCAGTGTTTTACACTGCTGTGTTTGGAATAAGGAGGAAAGCTACCAGACGGGTAATTCATTCCTAATCATAGAATCATTTAGGTTGGAAAAGACTTTTAAGATCATCAAGTCCAACATTAACCTAAGACTGCCAAGCCCACTGCTAAAGCATTTCCCTAAGTGTCCACACGTCTTTTAAAAACCTCCAGGGATGGTGACTCAACCACCAACTTGGGCAGCCTGTTCCAATGCTTGACAACCCTTTTAGTGAAGAAATTTTTCCTCATACCCCACCTAAACCTCCCCTGCTGCAACTTGGGGCTGTTTGGTCTCGTCCTGTCATACCGTGCTATGAAGCTTTTTGCTGTTTGTCGCCCTGTTGATGTAATTAGTCATGGGGTCTTTTCTTTAGGTGTAATTACACCACTAAGCATACTTTCATTTCAACTGCAAAAATGCATAGTTGGGCTCCCTAAACATACCACTTAATGACATTACATAATTCTGCATAAGCATATATGAAGCAAACGATGTATGGCTCAGCCTCCCTCTGACTCACTGCTGCTTTGATCTTCAAAACGGTTGCTGGGAATGAAAACTCCGTATCCTGTGTTGGGGTGAGTCGAGCTTGGAGAAGCCATTTTGTGCCAGAACCACTTCCACCAAGTGCAATAAGGCCACTCATGTTCACAACTAATTGAAGGATCTGGGCTTAAGTGACTGGCTATGATGTTTTCCAGTTTGTGGAGCTTATTAGTAGTTTGGTGACTCCTCATAGCCTGGTAGCTGTTGGGGTTGGTGTCTCCAGAGAAGGGAGGACTTTAGGGTCAGCCTGCTGAGGGACCAGAAATGTGAATAGACAGTGTGGAGGAGAAGACTGGGAGTATAACTGCGATGTGATAGCATGCCCTTGGGAAATTGGTGAACCTTTTCATGGGGACTGGACTGGCTGGAGAGAAGTGTGCCTGTCCTTGGCTGTCGTTGACTGCAGCAACTACCAGTCTTGAAGTGGGTGGCACGTCAAGTTAGAAGGGATGGCATCTTCAGAGCATATCTAAAAGTTTCCTGCATGGTCTCAGTGCCCTTCTCATTGGACAGTGTCACCCTCCCACAGAGAGCACCTGGTGGTCCCAGCGAGGAAGCTGAGGATGGAGGGGGGTGATGTCCCCACAACAACAAGAGGTGGGTGCCACCAGTAAATAGCAGTGGCTGCTGCACACCCAATGAAGAGTGCTTCCCCAGCACTGCTGGCCAGGGGGACGTGGAGGGATGAGGCTGGAATACAGCCTGTTTGGTGTGGCTTTCACTCGTAGCTCTCTCCCAGGCTAAAATCTCTTTGCTTATATTTTCAATGTTTTATAGTTTTGCAATTTGTTTTTACTGCTTGTTTGGAGAAAAAAAAGAAAAAAGTGAAATTGTGTTTATTGTGTTTCTTTAGTTAACAGAACCAAATAATGAGTCCAACCTTTAAAAGAAATCAAAACCAAACAACATGAGCTTGGGAGCTGCACAAGTGGCTCATTTCCTCTGGGTTTCTAAATAAGTATGTGTCCATGAGACGTGGGGGTTTTTTTTCTGTTTCTTCTATACACAACATTGCGGAAGCTTTAAGTAAAATCTGTCCCTAAATAGGCACCCCTGGGACATGCACCTGCCAAAACAAAAATCAAGCAACAAAACCGGGCTCATGTCCTGCAAACAATTTATTCTGTTATCTTTTTTCTTTCTCTTTAATCCCTTCCATTTAGGTTTCTTGACACTTTTTTTAAGCAATACTGTGCCTGGCCAGTGTTTTGTACTCACTCTTTGGGAGACTGCAGCCATTTCTGTACCAAATCAGGGCTTCTGGCAGCACCTGTGTGAGCTGCCCCATGCCCTGTCCTGGGTAAATGCTCCAGCTGTAAGGTTGGCTGGGAGGCTGGACCTCCACAGGGCTGTCAGCCAAGCTGTAAGTTAGGTTTGTGTTTGTTGGTGGCTTATCCTGGTTCTCTCTCGCAATTTCTCTGATCCCTTTTTGGGAAATGGTGCAATTAAGGGTGTACTTGGACTTGTATGATTAAATTGCATATAGTTCTGTGAAAAAGCAAAGCTGGAAGTGAAACTTTGCAATGCTAGCATCAGCTTATTGCATTTCCAGTATCTGTCTGCACTAGATCTGGTTACTAGAAAGACAGCTGAGGAACTTCTGAATTAGTTGCCTCCATCTCCTTTTAAAACCACGTGATTCCCCTTTCTAAGTTACATCACTCTGCATTTAGGCATCATCTGCCCTTCTCACACATGAGCAAAATATATGTCTGCTTACAGAGGATCACCCTTTTTATTTGAAAGAAAACTTTATTCAGTGCTACTATTTAAAGGCCTATGTAACAAGATATAGATGTCTTAAAAGCATAAGAAGACTCTTTTAACTTCCAAGAAAATATACTTTGTAGGAATGCTTGCATTTAAAGAAGTTGTTTTATGAAACCTATTGCTTTGTTTATCTTGTCATGGAAAGAGTTACAGTGCATGCCTCACATCTCAGAAAGAAGGACATGGTAATGGACTTTTTATAGGCTGAGGAGACACCAATTCTGAATTTAGGGCCAATCTAATATTATTCATTACAACGTTTTCTCCATCTGCATTTTTATTGTTGGTTTGGTAGCCTCTTTGTTCTCTATGTCATTCTCCAAAATTGCCTGCAGAATAGTACTTTATCAGAAACCGGAGCTGGAAGTCTGGCAGCAGTCGAGGAGTTCAGAGACAGAAGCTGATCTCTGCCATCTCATAAAGCACAGGCAAGAGGTTTCTTCTGTTTGGAGGAGAAGGTGAAGGGCAGAGAAGAGGCTGTGCTACCCCAGCTTGTGCCCTCTGAAAGTGCTGGTGTGGAAATTGGGACCACTCTTAGTGCAGCTCCCCTTTAGTTGCTGAAAAAAAATGGTGGGATGGTTCTTCCCTGTTCCCTGGCAGCAGTGCCAGGTTGGATGTGTGTAGCTCATGGTTGTGTATGTGGTTGTGCATATGGTGAACTGAGAGGCACGTGCACTCGGTAGTGTCAGAGGTGGGAAACTCGGTACTCTCTGCTGTAAACTGTGGCTGCAGTTCAGGAGCTTCTGTCAAAATTCACAATGAAAAGTCACTTAGCAGCTTTAGGGCACTTCTTTGCATGATTTTCACTGGAAAAGGGCCTAATTTTGTGCACACTAGCAGTACCGATTAGCAGGTTTCCTACTTAGCAATGCGAGCCTGTGAATGCTTTGCCTCTGTTTCTGCCCCTTGCACCGGCTCCCCATCGGATGCACTGTTCATGCCCTGTCTCTGCTGCAGAAAATCTTTTCTAGAGTCATGACATATAGGATTTTCCCAGAATGTGAATTACAAGGATGGAATTCATTGCTGCACATCTCTTCTCATCTCTTTCCAAATTAAATGAAAAAAATCATGCTTTGGCTTGACTTTTTTTTGGCAGTGTCATCATGCTGCCACTGAGATGTATGCAGGGCTGGGAGCAGTAAACCTCCTACATACCCTGCAGTCTGGAGGGGAGGAAGGTGACTGGTGTTTGTTAGAGGGATCATGAGATAAATTCTGTTCTGCATCTCTGTATGTAGCAAAAGTGTGTGGATGAGCATCATATAGTATCTGGGAACCAACAGTAATGGTTTTGCTCTGTTGGAGATACACGGCCACAAACCTAGGAGAACAGCATGAACATGAATGTGTGGCACAGTTTTGGGGTGTCTGAACTCTCAGCTTAGTGAAAAATTTTGCAAAACCAAAAGTAGTGTTTGTAGGTGTTGTTACAAAATCTAGATTTTTCTCCTGTCATTGCATATATGCAGGTTCCTCTCTAAAACACCAAAGCCCCTCGGTGGAGCCACCGGTTATGTAAAATATAGCAAAAGGAAACTTCAAGCAGGTCCTGGAGCAAGAATCATTAGTGATAATTAGAACTTTTCTCTTGCAGTAAGTTGCATCCACATTGGCTTTTCTTGAGAATTGAGTTCCCCTCTCTAGTGTCCTAAATAACATCTGTAGATGAGTGTGCAGATGTGAGCCAAAGGGTGGGCATGTAGCCCCTAGATTCAGCAAGGACAGTTATGTGTCTCAGTTATTAAACTGGATACTGATCTAAGTGTAGCTTTCTATGCTTAGATCATAATTTTCTGATAGACGAAAAAAATCTTAAGTGCAATCTCTTCCATGTGAGTTACCTTTACAGTATCTCTTTCCACCCTTCCACCACACCCCCCACCCCTACATATAAATGTGTAATTTCCTGAAAAAGTTTCCCCTACACACTTATTTTTAGGCTTGTGTTTGTTTACCAGAATCTGTCTGAAGTCTAGATAGCAATTCAATGTCCACTTATTGATTTCCTAGCTCTCATTAGCTTAAATACTTGCTTGAAGCAGAGGGTAAGGAGGTAGGTCTTCATCTTTTATTTTAAGAGCATTTGGTTTCGAGATGGCCTTTTGTGATCTGTTGTATTTGAATCAATTTTAAAAGAGACCATTTGTATTATCATTCTCTTTAATGTTTACTTTTTGGCATGAGCATCTGGTTGTTTCTGTTTTACGGTACTTAGAGACGGAAACTAAGTTAGATATAGAAATTAATGAGCTCACTGATCATTTGCCAAAGAAAACATGACATGGAAGATCCATGTAGCAAATTAACCCCAAGATTTCCCTGAGAAATGCCCTCTGTTTTATCAGAAATAACAAACATGGAACAACCTAAGATTAAATTATTATTTTGGTTTTGTGGGGGTCACTGTGCTTTTTGGGAGGCAGTATGATCTAAGGCAGCATTAGTAAACCCTGAATGCTGTTCCCAGAATTGATCTTAAATGTGCTCTATTAAGTGATTTCAATTTTCTAAGCCTCTGGCTACCATCTATTACATCTAAATATTACTTTTTTTTTTTCTTTTTGTTATAAAATGCTTTAAGACCTATAGGAAAGTGCTCTAGAAGAGCCAAAATGAGAACATTTGTGTTGGTAGCATGATTTGAGCCATGCTTCAGCATCCTCTCTTCTTGGCCAGGGAGCACATTCCCTATACAGTCCATATAGCTAAGCAGTACATTTTATCCTGCTTGGTTGTCATAGCATACGAGGGTCTGGCTTTTCTTGCTGCCAAGGAAAGATTTTAGGGACACAGAGAGTCAATTAACAATGCATTGCTTTAGAGGCAGAGACTGCTCCCATGTAGGAAGGTCCAAGAAGAAGAATTGCACGCTGAAAGTGGAGAAAATTAGTACTAGAAAGGCTTGTGGGTTTTTGTTTGTTTATTTGGTTGGTTTTTTAAAGGTAGCTGTTATTTAAATTTGAGACAGAAATGAGGGAAACTTGGAAGGAAGAAAATTAGAAAGAGGATATGAATATGTTGCAGTCACCACTTTGCATGGTTTTAACACAAACTTCTAATTTTCTTTAACTTTGCAATGAAGAAAATGCACTTTTTGTGGGGGCACCCAGACAGCAAAAGTGTTTTGATCTGCTCTGTAGTTTCAGTGGCTTTGACTGAAAGCCGAGTGGTCAGCAAACACGTTTCGTTCCCCAACTCCAAGCAGCTGGCTAAAGGAAAATGCTTTTTCTGGGGGATGTGCAAATAAACTATTACACCATTAGAGCAAGTATTAGTTATACAGTTAGATAAATTATTACAGTTTTGAAAACTTAGCTCCACAGGACAGTTTTAAAATCATGTCCTCCAGTTTGCCAAAAGACCCAGCTGAATTACTGAGTTTGAGGCAAACAAGCCCTCATGGTTACCCTCCGTTTGCCCACCTAGAGCTTTTTGGTGGTGCAGGTGCAGTATTTCCTGATGCCTGGATGAATGCTTTTAAAAATGGACTCAGCGCAAATCTAGGGGCATGTGCACATGCTGTCAGTATATTTGATCTTCAGACTCCAAAATGCAAATATCTTTACTGCTAGAGCCCTCAGCCTTTGATCCTTCCCTCCTCTCCCCTTCTCCTCTGCCCATTTCTATCTGGAAATGATGGGAAATGGGTTGCTTTGTGTCTCCCAGCCTGGGTGGTACATGGAGCCTCAGTGACTGGTAGGCTACAAAAAGCATCTCAAACATCCTGTGAGTTACACCTTTTAGTGAGCCTGAAGCTTTAAGATGGACCTAATGGTGGATCTGGATCAGAAGGCATCTTTGGACAGGGGCTTGCAGTGTCGATATCTTGTTGGTGTCCAAAAGAAAGGTGTTTTCTTTAAAGAAGTACAAAAGGTTGCCCTCGGACTCGAGGCTCAGGTGTCATCATTGAAGATGCTAGGTCAGTGTATTGGGATGTTTGTATGGCAGCTGTCCTCGCTGACATCTGTTTGCTGCAAAGTACAGAGGAAAGGACAGGTGAGCAGATTGTGAAGCTACTTCTGCAGCAGGAGTATACTTTTTTTTTTTTTGGTGTTACGAAAATTTCAAAGGTCAGACTTTAAGTGAGAATAATTTATTATAAAAATTCTGCAGTAAACAACTAGCCAGAATACATAAACTTTCACTGGAGGAAGATTTACTGAACCAGCATGTTTTTTCACTGGGATAATATAATTGCAAATAAATGCAGTACTCTATAAAATATTAGAAGGGCAGTATGGCATGCTTCCAGCTTTCAGTGCTGAAGTCTGATGAACAAATATTTGAACAGAGAAGGAGGAGGGATAGGAGAAGAAAAGATCCATAGCGTTTGTATGGGCACATGATTCTTGGCTTGCAGTTCTTACGATTCCGTGGGGAATGGGTAATGTCAGTTGTTTAGAAAATAATGTTGACACAGAAATGTGGGACGTTTAGAGTAAAACTCAGGTTCTTATCTTGCCAGCTCATCTTGTGATGCTGTCAGTGATCAGCAGCCGAGCAGAGCCTTGCCAAGGATATTGTTTGCTTTGGTTTTATTTTTCATCATTGAATCCTACTTTATTGATCTTTATTTCTTTTTTCATCTTCATAGTAAGAGTTGGTCCCTACCCCAGAGACTTTGTGGTCTAAATAGACAGAAGATGGATAAACAAATGTGAAGTTGCAAAGTAATGTAATAGCAAAAACAAATGGAGAAGCCAGGTGTCCCAGCTTTCTCTCCACCACCCTGTGTCCCAGGAGCTGCTATGTATTGTAATTATCCATTTCTTTCTGTAGCACTTGTGGTGCTTCATGAAGCACCTGAGCAGAGATTGCCCCTGGGCCTCCAGCCCTACTAGGCTGATTCTCATGTAAATACTTCCTTCAAAGGAGCTGCTCATGTAAAAGGCCGTTATTGACGTGAGGAAAGGCAAAGTCCACCCATAAATAATAAGCCAACTATAATGCAGGAAGAGCAAATCTGCTCATGTATTTTGCATGAGATAAGTCACTGGGTTCAAGTCAAACTGAACAAAAAAATATATCTGTGGATCAGGGATGGGGATCAGCATTGATTCCTCGCAAGCTGCCAGGTGTGCTCTGCCTCCAATGCTCAGCATCTGAGTTTTGGGAAGAGGGATGAAGAGTTCCACTGTCGCAGCACTGCCTTCATTAGGGAGCTCCTGGGAGAGGTTTGGCTGTGAATCCCTCAGCCTGGGGACACTGGATATTGGTCTTCCACTGGTGGTGTGAGTGGTCTGGTAGCATTCACTCCTTTCCTGTAGACATCTCAGTTGCCCGAGTCCAAGCAAGTTGTGTTTATGTGGTCAATGGGGAGAGAGAGCTACCCCCCATGGTTAATCCCTCTATTCTTCCTTAGAATAGAGTGGAGTATCTCTTCTTCCATGGCATAGACTAGGTGCCCAACATTAGACATCTGCACTTGAGAACCAAATCCCAACCTCCATATTAGTTTAATGGGGAAAACAGTTGGGAAAGGACCTTAGGAGGTCTCTCATCCAACCTCCTGCTTACATGAGGGTCAATTCTGAGATCAGACAAGGTTGCTCAGGGCTCTATCCAGTTGGGTCTTAATGGTTGGAGACTGACTAACCTCTCTGTGCAGCCTGCTCCATCTGAACCTGTACTTCATCTAAATATTTCCAATGATCTGCAGATCCTCGTAAGACTTATCTCAAGGTCACCTCTTACATGAATCCCCCTGGTTTATAGGCACAGGTCAGGACACTTGGTTTGTGGGATGGCTCCTTTAGGCATGCCCAGTGGCAGAACCAAGGTGACAAAGTTTTTGCCAAGAAATGTAGATTTAGATGGCATTTCAGGTGATGGAAGAGGTCAAACCGTGTTTCTTGGATCTCTGCTACTCTGCTACTTAGTCATTGCTGTTCTGTTTGTGTCGCACTTTAAGCACTAATGTCAGGAAGTGTTTTGGGGTGAATGGTGATTTTTAAGTGCACAGCTTCAGAGTGGATTTGTACGTGCCAGCCCTACAATGCCTTGCAGCATGGGCTGCAGTTTGCATTTTTTTCATGCTGATGCCAGAAGAATTGGGTCTTGTCCAGGGAAATTGTTCCAGAAAAGAGTGGTTTTGGGTTCTTTTTAAAAGGAATTTCAATGCCTGGTATGAATCACCTCTAAATGTCTCTTCTCATGCATATTCTGTGTGTGCAGCTTCACTGTGAAGTGTCAATGAGCGCAAGCTTTGGAACTCTCCCTTCCTCCTTTAGGGATTCTCTGTACAGGAGGAAAATAGGAAAGAAATAATGAATTTTAGTTCACAGAGAACTCATCAATAAACTTAAAATCAAGGGCTTGGGCAAATAAATATTGTTTGGATTCTTTCTGTTCAGTGCTTGACTTCTGAGCTTTTAAAGAAATCCTTTTAAAGGATTTCAAAGACTCTTCCCCATTCAGTTGAGTGACTGAGAATTTCTGCTTGCTTTCCTTCCTTCCTGAGGCAACAGAGCAGCAGGATGGAGTGGAGAAAAATCTGTCTCTCTTGAGCCTTAACCTAAGCCCCAGTCCTGCTATCTCATATGATGAGGCATCCCTCATAGTCTCATTTGCAGCTGCTACAGAGGGCAAAACCTACCCCTCAGTATTAGCAGTTTTAAACTGTCCACTTGCATCTCTCTGTTCCTTCTGTGTCTCCTGGCAAGATATAATTTAGGAATGATGTGGGAGCCTATGGGTGTTATTATTGAGATTGACTCTCTCCCATGGTGACATTTTGATCTTGCTGCCCAGAGAAAGCTCCATGGCTGTGCAGATTTATTGCTGTGCCAGATCTTAGCTGGATGTAGAGTAATAGGCAGCAGTCCCATCTTTACCTTCTCCAGGGAGAGAGCGAGCAAAGGAGAGATGCTGCTTGGCTGGGATTGTTCAAGGAACCACTTCCAACCTGAAAATCTTTGAGAATGAGCTTTAGAGTTGACTGGGTAGGAGATGAGTCTGGCGTAGCCAGAGAGCCCCATGCCACGAAGCAGTGCAGGTATCAGGACAGAGAGTGGAGCAATTGCTAGAGGTTTCGGTGCTACGCAGAGGACCAAGTTCATCTCTGATGAAGATCTCTTGCCATCTGCCTGTGCATTAGGCTGCAGACGGGGCCATCCACAAGGGCTGAAGTGGTCATGAGCTAAATGTATCTATGGCAGCTTTGTATTCTTTTGAAATTACTTGAATTATCTTCCATATATACATTTTATATCATTGCTTTGCTGATAATGAGGAGTTTGAAATACAGCGTGTTGTTATACAAGTCTGTAAGTCCATGTATATATGTATCTGTATAGATATAATCTGATATTGGAAAACATAAGACAATGTTAGCTGTTGGTATATACTGTCACACCAGATTGTCTTCCCTTTCTTGCCCTGTATGTTTTATTTCCCTGGCTTTGCAATGGGGAGTGCCTGGGCTCTGGGAGCAGGGCTGTTCCTGGCTGAGACAGCTGAGACCTGACCAGGACCTAGGGGTACCCTGTGCTCTGCCTCCCAGTTTGGGCTGTTCTTTGAAAGTCCCATATTTCCAGGTGCATTTGGATGTGTGAGATCACACCCCGGGAGCTGGGACTGGGAAAAATATTTGGCTTCAGACCTAAACTTTCCATGGCTCCAGTTGTGCCTATTAAACCTGCATTTGGCTAACGGAGGTTGGTGGAGTGCCCTTTGGTTCAGCTGCCGACACATTTTGAGCCTGACTGTTTCCAATGTCTTTCCGGACAGGCTTGTGCTTTCTGGAAGGAGCCGTCAGGAGCGGGAGTGGTTCTGCAGTACCCAACTACCAGACACTCATCACCAGAGCCATTGCAAGCTCTCCTTGCAGGCCATCCTTTGGTCACAGGGGTGGGATGAGGGCTGGTTTGGATGCTCCTGAGCTGCCTTCATAGCAACTAGCTTGGTCCCACTTGTGCTGTTGTTGAGGCAGACCAGGTCTGGTCACCGGGTTTGCAAGCCCACCTGTAACCTTACTCCCTGCACAGCCTGTATCTACCCAGCTGCAGTGCTGCAGACGTGCCTCTTTTTGCAGTAATAGCCTCAAAGCAAGACTCAGTTCCCCTTTGGCTTTCCTGAATGTGTGTGTTGGGTCTGGATAGCTGTCTCCTGTGCAGCCCATGGAAAAGCTTCCCTTTTGACTGTCATGTCCTTTGCTGGATGCAGCTCTGAAAGTCAGCTTGTGTGTTTCCACTGTGTGGCTTAGTGGCGTGTGAGCGTTTTGCTTGCAATCGTGCTTTTGGCTCCAGCTGAACTTCCTTCCTCAGGAGGAGGATTGAAGAAACCAGCCCACGCACTGGCCTTTATATGAGGGTCATTGTAATTTTGTTTCAGGATTCAGATATTGCAGTGATGGGAAATGATGCCTTTAAAAGGGGAGCACTGACAGGAGCTGAAAAAGCCGCTAAAACCACAGCAAGTGCTTTGCCACAGCAGACAGATGCGAGAGCCCTGGCTGCAGGGATCATCAGCCCTGAGATGCAGCTTTCAAGGAGGTAGCAGCGCCCTGGTCTGCCCTAGCCACAAGATTTTGTGATAAATGGCTGCCAGTGGTCTCAGATACAGTGTTTTTAATAGCAAATCTCATCTGCTTTGCGTCAGGAATGGCTGCAGCATGGCTGTGTGATAATAAGGAGCAGCGCTGTGCCCGGGAGCCTTGTGCTCTGGCATTTCTCTGCTTTGAGCTTTTGGTCCCCCTTGAACTGACACTTCTGCAGAGGTGGGTGTCACCAAAGTGGCATTTTCTGTAAAGAGCAGGAGGCTGCAAGCTGGCGTCTCAGAACCACAGCCGTATCAAACCTGCACGGCCATGCACAATAAACCAGGCACTTGTTCTGCGTGCCGCGCCGTGCTGATGGGGCTTGCGTGCGCTGCTCTCATAGCAGCCACCACTTTGGGGTCAAGGAGAGGAGCCCATGCCTGTGTCCAAGCATGGTTCCTGATGGGAAATCTACTTACTTGGGCTTGTGCAGGGGGAAGAATTTAGCACTCTGATGAGTTTGATTCCTCATCGGCCTCCGTATAGCATTCCGGGTGGAAAATGATGTGGGGAGGCCACTGGGGATAAGCAATGGCAGCCAGCGTGTCGGGCCATGCGAAGGGAAGAAGTGTTGTGCAGAGAGGGAGAAATGGGTGTTTGTGACTGCGTTGAGTAAAAATAGCACAATCCCAGGGGAGAAGCTGTTTAGCGACCTTTAGGGAAACCAGACTTATTTGGCCAGCAGAAGCATTGTTGGGAGGTGAAGAAAAATTTACTGTGAATTTAGTGATTTTTTGGGGGTTATATGAAGGATAATTTTGTCCTTGTGGCACCAGCCCCTTAGGATGGAAAACTTTTAACTGCTTGGTAATAAGAACAGTGAATGCTTTCTAAACCTCAGGTTTTAGGTGGTTTTTTGTTGGAAATGAAAACTGACGTAGATTTTTCTCAGAAAAGCTTGTTAAAAGTCTATTGTGTTTTTCTTCTCTATATATAGTCAAAATGTTCAGAAAATAAAATGTTATCAAGAAGTTTCCATTTTTTCATATAAAGGTTTGTAGAAGGTACTCTTAGACTGCTTCAGTGCTGTTCTGCAATAACCTATCCATTTACTTCAGAAGCTTCACTGATTAATTTCATAGTTACACTCATTTCCCTTCTTGGCTAGCCCTATATTTAATTATTTTTAATAACAGGAATATGAATCATAGTATTCAATATCTTACCGTTAGTCTTCATCTTTCCAGGGACGACGGAAATAGAGAAATTTGTGCTGGGCATTTTGAGGTACATGGTGGAAACACAGTAGACAGAGATTTTTCTTCAAGAATATTAGTGCCCACATAGGTCAGTGTGTATTGCTTGTGAATTTAACTCTGATTAAAGCAGCACGTGGAGAGCCATGTGAAATGAAAGCCCGTTGCTGTAAATACCTGCAAAAGGAGAATCTGTGCCCCAAGAAGCTTTCAGTACCAGACCAAGGGTAAACTGCAGGGCTCCTGCTGACAACCTGTAACCCAACCAGATTTGGAGCCAGGTCTCTTTGAGTTCAGTCTTTCAAGCACAAGACCATCTTTCACTTCCCAATGTAGTGATTGGAAACTTTAGGCCACTTTTTCCTAAGTTCCGAGCATCCGCAAGTTCCCAGTAAGAAGAGGCACTACACAGTCATTCATTTTTGAAAAGGTGGAAGGAAGCGGTCCACACTGGATATAACCTTCCTGGTGATGCTGTGATCATTTCCAGCAGGCTTTCTCAGCTACAAGCCAGTCAGGTTTTGTTAATGAAGTACATCTCTCTGTTGTATGTCTGCCCCCTTAGAAGCTTTGTCTTTTAGAAGCTGATCTCTGATATTGTGCCTTTGGGCTATATCCTACAGACAGGCTCAGGCAGCGCTCCCTTCGAGTCATACCACATAATGACTTGTGAATGAAACATATTTCAGATCAAGGAAAACAGGAAAGTTCAGTGCAAAAAAATAATAGCACAGCTCTTACCCGATTCCTTTCATTCCCTGATCTCCCAGGGATTTCTGAAGGAAACTGTTCATTTCTGCATATTCTGCAGATGGGGAAACACCCAGAAGGGCCAGAATCACTCAGCAAAACAAGAGTGAATCAGAACTAGGTTGTGGGACTAAAATCTCCTGGCCTGTCTCTTACTATGCCATTTTCCCAAACTATTATCTAATAGAAGTTTACATGGTTATTTTTGGTGGGATTTTCTTTTCCTGAGTGAACACTATAGGTTTTGATCATTTAATTTTCCCAGTGAGTTTACCAATGAGATGAGTTGGAAGATGGGACTTTTTTTAACCAGGGCAACTGGACAAATACCTGTCATTGAGAGGATGTCACTTGGGGAGTGTTAGAGGTAGGGAGAATATTTTACACATTGGGACAAAGTGAAGTATCAACATCCCGCAGCATACTTAAGCCAGAACACGTCCCAAGTATATCAAATGGTTCTGCCAAACTGATAAAGCCTGGAAGTTGGCCAGGAAAGCTATTTTGTTCTACAGATATTGCATAAGAACACATTGGCTTCTCATTTATTTACAGGAGGATGTATATACAATCTGAATTCTGTTCTCTGGTCCATGGTTGTTTAAGGGAGATAGGAGAAACAGGGTGTAAAGCATCCTACCCCCCTGCACCACCACCCCCGCCCCCTCCCATACTCATTTATCTGCAAAAGAGAAGGCATTGCCCCATATGTCCTTCGTATCTGGTTTGCTTGGTATTTCTGGGGCCTTGGCTGCATGCGGCCCTGAGAGCTTTGCTAATTCTGACAGAGCACAATCTGTTTAAGATAATGAGTTAAGAAGCTGGATGTTCATTCTTGCACTTGGTTGCTGTGTAGGATTGTAGAAGATGAAAAGGGTCATCAGCTGCCAGCTTAACATGGGATTCTCATACTTCTCTATGGCCAAGACACACTTACTGATACACAGGCCCTGTACCTGCAGATGCTGCTTTTAAAACAGGTCTTAACTCTTTTTCAGGCTCTAGATCATTGCTTATTCCTTTGTAAACCCTGTTCAGTCCCACAAAAGCTACTGCTTGGTAGGAAAGAAAGGAAGAGGAGACACCTTTGCCTCAGCTTCTGCAGCCATTCTTCATGGTTTCATCATGTCTGTATCATCGGTAATAGACACTGGTGTCTTGTTCAGCCATGAATATTCGTTGATTGAGGGGGTTTCTCCTGATTTGTGCTTCTGTTTTTCCGTGTATGTGAATGGAAGACCAAGATTAAACTGACCACCTGAATTTTCTGAGGAAATTGGTAGCGTTGGGTGATTCCAGTTTTGGGCATGCAGGTCTTTAATGTGGCCTTACGTGGGGGGAGGGATGGTTGGGGCTGTGGTGGCACAGGGCTCTGTGTGTATCTCATGTAGCATGTGAGCGCTCAGAGTTGCGCTGTTATCTTTCTTCCTGTTTTTATCTTCCCTCCACCCACTTTCAGTATTGCATGCTTTGAAATATTTGTTCTCACAGCATCCAAAGAAAGAGGGGGGGAAAAAAAAGTAAACCCTGACCTTTGCTATCCTTAAGACGTGTTAGAGCTCTTGAAACAGGCTGATAGCTGCCAAGGGTCACAGCACGCCTGAAGAAGGGAAGAAGGAAGTGAAATTAATAATAGGTAAAAGCTCATTTTCATGCTCAACAGATGATTCACAGGAGTCACAGCCCTGGAGAGTCTGACATACCCACTCAGCTCATCAGAAAGTTACGGTAAATTGCAAAAAATAGTGTTAGTATGTTGCGGTTTACCGCTGGCTGGCAGCTCAGCCCCACACAGCCTCACACAGCCACTTGATCACTGCTCCCCGGTGGGATGGGGGAGAGGACTGGAAGAGTAAAAGTGAGAAAAGTGGGTTGACATAAAGGCAGTTTAATAGGTAAAGCAAAAGCCGTGTGTGCAAGCAAAGCAAAGCAAGGAATTCATCCCCTTCTTCCCATGGGCAGACAGGGGCTCCAGCACCTGTGGTGGTGACTTGGGAAGGCAAACGCCATCACTTCGAATGTCCCCCCCTTCCTCCTTCTTCCCCCAGCTTTACATGCTGAGCATTTCGCCATAGGGTACGGGATATCCCTTGGATCAGTTGGGGTCAGCTGTCCCAGTTGTGTCCCCTCCCAGAAACTTGTGCCCCCCCCAGCCTTCTGGCTGTGGGGTGAGGGGCAGAAAAAGCCTTGACGCTGCTTAAGCACTGCCCAGCAATAACCAAAACATCCCTGTGTTATCAACACTGTTCCCAGCACGAATCTGAAACACAGCCCCCAACCAGCTACTATGTAGAAAATTAACTCTACCCCAGCCCAACCCAGCACATAGTGACCTGGTGAACATGGTCTAAGGCTTGCAGTGCGACTTTAAACTTTGGAAGTAAAGTTTTCAACACATGGCATTATACAAGCTAACTCTAATTAATTTTGAAAGCAGACTGATGCAGAATCCTATGTGGAGATTAGTGTTAGGGCATGGTTGGAGGGAGCTCTGTGAGTACGGTTTCCTTTGCTGTTAGTCCATTTACTCACTGAGTAAAACGATCAAATTTGGGTTTATGTTCAGGTGGCAGCGTCCACCCAGCAATGAAAACTGGTTGAACAGCTGAAACGGCTTGAGAAAGACAGACCAGGGCATCTTTCCTATGTAATCAAACCATGTGTTATGAGGAATTTGACCTGGGAGAGCTTATTTTACACCTTTCTTTGATAGGCATCTGAGGTTGCATTCTCTGAGCTGGGAGTTGTATGGAAGTGTGACAGGGAATGATAGCTTGCTTCAAAATTAATTATGGTGAGATAAGGGTTGTGAAATAGAGCTGTTCCTTTTGGAGCTGTCAGCGTCACCCTCATGCTTGCTCGACAGTCGTGTTGCTTTTTGTGGATGCTGGCGGCATCCCCAGTTATTAAAACCACTTTGTGATTCGTACTGTCTACACAGCGTGTAGAGAAATCTTGGTCTACTTGACAACATTGAGATCTGGTATTTCTGTGCTGTACTGTGAATATTTTCTCCATTTGCCCTTTTGTTGGAAACGGTTGAGGTCTGATATGTTCTGATTATTATCTGTGAATTTCTCTGAAGAAAGACTGAGAAGACCTCACAGGTTTGCGGCTTCTATGGGATAAATCCAGCCGGGATCTCACAAATCACCAAAAAGCAGCCACCCAGTAGGTCTTGCTGACTTAATCTTTCTGAAGCAGCGTGTTGGAAGAGTTGTTTGTGTGACACTTCAGTTGCTCCCACATAGGCAGCTGGTTTGGATGTAGTTACTAAAAGTAACGGAGTAGTGGGAAGAACAATGCTTCGACTGGGATGATTTGGAAGTTACGTAATTTTAATGGTTTGAAGAGTCTGTCACCTGTTAACAGTTACTGAATACCTTAAAGAAATAATATGCTGAGAAAGCTAGAAGCTAAAAAGGTGAAATCGGTGTCTGTTATAATTTTTATTGTGCAGCCCCATCACCTCAGTCAGGAACCTACCTTCCCTCCTCACTGGGCTCACTGTCCCTGCAGTGTTTGGGATTTAGTGTAGGCTCTGGTTCCAATATGCAGTATCTGGTCTGTCTGTGCCTCTGTTTTTCCACCAGTTGAACAGAATCGTATTTGCCGCCTTCTGCAAAGTGCATTGGGATATAAGGAGAAAAAAACATGAGAGAAAATTGAAATCCTGTCAGTTATGGTTGTTTTATTTAGTGTTTTGTTGATTTAATGCCGTCTTACTGTTAGCTTCAAAGATTCCCAGGGTGAGTTCCTAGAAATTCAGTATCTCCAAGAGGAAGAAAATTTGCAGAGGACTAAGAAAAAGAAAAAGGTCACTAAGACTGGATCTTATTAAAGGAGATGATAGAAAAGAGTCTTAAACATCTTTCAAAATGTAAATCACACTTAGGGGACACATCTGAAGCTAATGCAATTAGGCATAATGTGAGATTAATACACTTGTTTCAAATTATCCTATAATCAACCCCTTAACAAAAGCACTCAGTCCAAAACCAGATAAGTGAGAGGGATGAGCACTGAGAAGGAGAAAGTGCTTGAAGTAAGTGAAGAGTAATAATAGTCTCCATTTCTGCTTGACTACAGATGTGACAGTCTTCATTGGGTGTCCCATTTTACAGATGGAAGAAGTGAGGCAAGGGGGGAGATTGTGCTTTTCATCTATATCCGTGCTGGTGTCTGCATGAACATGGCTTGGGTGCTTTTCTAGGATGCGGAAGAGATGAGTAACGCTACCATCCCTCGCCAATTGTCGGCATCAAATATATTGCCAAATGGGTGGAGTGATTCTGTTTGATGGCAGCCTTTAGGTTTACCCTTTTGTGATTCAGGTGTGATTGAGTTTCACTTACTAAAGTAAACATAATTTTGACAAATCCAGGCAGTCAGAACTCCTCTGTGAAATAGGATGCATCGAATTTTTCATTGTAACCAAATGAAGGAGATGTGAATATGACTGAATTTTGCAAATACTAGCCCCGCCGTTATATATGAATATGTCAATATAGATGTATACACATGCATTTGCAAAACAATAATGAACTTGCAAAATGCATTTTTGCTCTTGTGGCCAAGCAGCCGCCTCAATTTCTGACATTTCAAGTTACATTAACAGAAGACTGGCTTCTGCAATTAGACTTCCATGGCTTTTGACACAAGCAATCTTGTGTCAAATTGCTAGGACTATTGCTCTCACTGTCCTTTAAAAAAAAAATGGGTTTTTTTGAAAGTGAATGTCCTGTGCAAATATTTCCCTATTCTGCTGATTTGATGATCCATTATTTGAGTAAAGTGAAATAATCTTATTATAGTGGTAGCTATAGGGATTTTCTGGTCTTTCAGTTAATAGTTTGATTGCAGTGATTCTGTGTGCAGGACAGAAGGACAACAGAATCAATTTTATTCTAAACCTGGCTGCTGCTTTTTCAATTTTAAGATTGTGTAATACTGGAGGTAAAGGTAGAGTGCATAAATTGGTCTTTATGAGACCAATAAGCTCAGCCAAGTACTTAGATACTTTGTTTTCCTTTTGCCTTCAATATATGTCTTTGAAATCTGAATAACTGATCTCCTTGGCTGTCTTGTAGGACGTCAACTTACATTTAGTATGTGTGACTAGAGAAGTCCTCACCGTGTCACAGCTGTTAATTGAATTTGTTTCAGGATGGGAAGGTCCACAGAGCAAAGCTACCATCTCCAGGAGGGCAAGTTACCATCTCTGTAGGAGGTCTCTGCAAAGGGACTATAGATTAAGCAGGCAGGAAAAACTGATTTTTACAGCTGCCAAAAGAAGTCTGAGACTCGCTGCAGGGGCGGCAGGAAACTGTTGCTGCCTCTCACCAGTACTGTGGTGGGCTTGTAGACCTTGTCTGAGTGTTTGGTCTGGTCCTGAGACCTTGTCAGCCTTAAGGCAGGAAGAAGTAAGAGTAGAGATGGGAGGAAGATGTTACCTTTGCTACCTCCTTTGTGCCCTGTTTGAGGGATCTGGCATACAAGACCTATGTGGGCAGACTGAAAATTATTCCAATAAAGAATTAAAGAGTGTGCTTTAAAAGTTAATTGAGCTCTTTGTTCGTCTAACCAGACTCGAGCTGGAGGGCTTGCTGAGAGTTTTTCAGAGGTGTGCCAGAAATAATAGAGGATCCTTTGGTCTATCAGATATGTCTCCCAGGCAATTTCTTGTGATGCCGAAGCTAGCCATATCCAGAAGCAAAATATAGATTTTGACATGGTCATTCATCACTGGACACAAAATAAAAAAATAATGTGTTGGATCAGACATGCCCTGAGAGACATACGTACCCTCAGTGTGGGATTAATTCAACGAGGAGATCTGATGTCCAGCTGTATAGACCATCTTCATGGTCTTTGTATCTATACTCATTAATGAATGCTTTTTGTTTAGCCTTGCTGAGATGACCCTGCATTTTGAAAGATGAAGCATTTTGTGATTTTTCTTTCTGGCTTTTCCAGTTTGTAGTCTGTTCATTCACCTAGAAGGTGTTCCCAAGTCCCTCTTTCTGAGGGTGTTTCCCCCACCTGGGGTTCCTCACCTGCAGCTCCTTTCTTCATCCTTCATTATGCCCCTTGCAAATGCACTCATGCTCGTGTTTCTTCCTTCGTAATCACCTCTGTACAGGTGAACTCTGGACCTTACGGTGTTGTTCATATGAAGGATGGGCTTCGGTTATTTTTGAGAAAGCATCCATGTGATTTTTCACTAGGATGGAAAAACTCAAATACAGTTGTCTCTTCTTTAAATAACTATGAAATGGGATGCACATGAAACAGCAGGGTTGATAATTTCAATTCCCTGTCTGTTCGTTTTGGGCTTTGCATACATATTGCTTATTTAGTGGCTGCTTCCTATAGTTGGTCCAGTCAGCCTGGTATGGCAATTTAATTTTTGAAATCCTGTTCCTATAGCATGTGTGCATCATGATGTTGTGGAAGCCTTGCAAACATGGAGTGTTTGCCAGTCTGTCTTCTTCAGCCTGTCACTCACAGTTACGCACTTTCTTTCTCATCAGTTTTGTTCCCATGTATGAGAAAGTATCTCAAGATACACCATGCACATTCTCCCATACGGCTTTTGCTTTTGGATGTCATGGGCATCCTAAAATCAGAGCAGACATGGCCTGCAGAGAACACCTGTAGTTCCTTATTCTGCTCATATTTGATGTTATTTCTAATACTGGTTAATTATTTAATCTGTCTGTTTGAATCAAGGCACATGGGTTTAGGAAGCTGTGCTAGCTGCTGTAATTTTTCAGATTTAAGAGGAAGCAGTAGTTTCCATCTGCCAACAGAACAAACCAATGTGATTCTCCTACTCTTTTCACATTTACTGAGAAGCAACTAATTATATCACTCGGTACAAATTAATATTACATCATCATGTTTATCCATCTGTATTGGAGAGTGATGTCTCTTTACAGAAAGAAGGGAATAATGTAATTAAGGAAAAGCAAGTACACTGATGTGAATTTGCCTTTGGTTGAATGTTCCTTGCTTGAGGTTTAATGAAACTTGTTTAGTCTAAATATGGCTTATAAAAGTAACCGGGACCAAATGTGTCCCTCAGCTGTGTGGCTGTATGGCTAATTGATCCAGCAGGTTAGCCTTAAGTGCATGGCTGCTAGCACGTGGGCTTGGACCTGCCAGTGAGCTGCAGATGGAGTCCTGTAGAGTAAAAGACACCTCTGAAATCATCAGTTTACAATATTTTTTTCTGACACAAATACTGCAGCTCTCTCCATCCATCCAGAGTGGGGCAAAGAGACCTAAATGCTGATGCTCCAGCTCGATCACAGCCCCTTCAGAAGAACAGAAAGTGGGGGCTGTCAGATGATTTGGCTGAGAACTGACTGTGCTCACTGAACGAATGATTCCCAGAATCAGGTTTTCCTCTGTCTCTCGGTGATGTGTTCCTCTTTCAGGTATGCATCGCTATGGGAAAAGTTCATGTGTCTGCAGTTGCAAATGACTGTAGCCTAGTTAGGGTATGCAGAAATGTTGCTGGATGATGCTGTGCGAAGTCTGACTTGGCATCCCGGGGCAGTGCAGGCAGGGGTCTTTGGAGTGGGGGTGGGGGGTATCACAGCGGCTCTGCGTTCAGCTGTGGGTCTGTAAGCAATTGCCAGCTCCGCAGGAGGACCCACATGTTTGAGAACACAAGCCAGTGTTTAATCCTCTTCCACATGGACTTGCTTTCTTGGCTCCCAAGGTGCAAGCTCTGTGGCGAGGAAGGATGGCTCAGCAGCTGAACAAGGATAATCCTCTTTAGTGCCAGCCTTGGCCCGTGACGTGGTTTGGGTCTGCAGCCCCTGTGGTCTGGGTGCCCGTGTTCCCACAGCGGCTGTTCCTCGGAACGGTGGGCAGTGAGGCTTTGCTTCTGCATTTGAAGGAGGCTCCCCAAGGGGAGAAATGTAATTACCTGAAAAGAAGGAAATAACGTTCACTTGTCAGTCCAGTGAAGAGAATCAGCCTCATCTAAATGCTCCATGAAGTCCTCTGTGCTGCCAGTGGTTCAGGTGGTCCCTATTTCATATGTATTTTTTTATTGCTATTGGTTTCTGTTGTGATGTGCTTCGTTATTTTTGCTGCCGTTAACACCCAGAAAACATGGCTCTTTCTCCTCCAGAGTAAGCGCATTAAAGCAGAGGGGATTTCTGCCCCAAGTGAGGTGAGGCAGGACAGCGCTCACACCAGCTGCTGTCACCTGGACCAGCAGCGCTCCTGCCATCACTTTGCAGCCTGAGCATACAGCCAGGGGTGCTCTCTACACGGATGGGGTTGCACTTTAAGATGGACTGGAAAGTCAGTTATCTGAGCTTCTAGCATCTGTGCCCTCTTCGTTTTACAGAGTTTTCTTGGAATTAAAGGCTTTTTTTCTAATTGTGCACAGCAATTATCCCACCAGCTTCAGTCAGCAGCTTTGATTTAGACCTACGAGCCTGTTCTCATAACTAATCAAAGCTTTTAATAACATTAGCTATAGTGACGCCCTTGTAACTTTACTAAAAATTACCTAACACCTGTCAAGAGATTTGTTTTATTAACTTGAACAGTGACAGGATTTATCCAATCAGTAGCCAGTCATTCTCTGAGGAATCATTTGGTTTTGAACGCCTACCCATTTTCTAAACGCTTGGTGTTTGCATGTTTTTCTCTGTTGTTTGTGAGCAACTTTACTGCATGTTCTGCACTACGGAAAAATCAAACTTAAGGTCTTTACCGTGCAGTGCTTGCCATTAAAATGAAAGGACCAGACGTAATGAAAGCTGGCAACAGACGGTGAAGGGCTATGCGGAGAGACAGCGCAAGAAGAGACAGATATTCATTCTTCAGAGGGCATTTGTTTACAAATGGTACAATTTGTGTTATGCCGAAGTGCACATTAGGAGCATCTAATTGCAACCAGTGATGGGATCAAGTGGGACAAGTGTATATTCACATGTATATTAACAAGACATACAAACTGGGTGAAAATCTTCATCCTTCAAATTCAATAGATATTTTGTCCCTGACTTCAGTGCAGTCTTTATTTACTCTACCACTTCAAAGGAGAAGATGATTTTGTCCGTGCCAGGCTCGTCTGTGCAGCCAGGAGGATAGGTGTGCATTCTGGGGCTCTTCTGTAAGGCTGCTATCTCCTGATGTAGAGATGTATGCATCTCCCAAGCCCATTGATTGCATTGTATTTATTCCAGGGATTAGTTGCCTTAATTCAGTAACAACCACATCTGGAGTCTGCTTGGGAGAAATAACCTCGCTGTGTATCTTCACCCTTTTTGCCATACTGTTGAGATTTTAAACATCTCACGGAGGCACTGTGCATTTGTGTGAGGCCAGCTTGAGCTTTGGTTTTGGCTGAGCACGCCGAGTATGATCTTATGGTGATTAATCCCCACTGAAGGTGCCTTGTCATGCCATAACCTGCACTGAGCTTTGCTGGGGAGCCTTGGCAGAGCTGTGTGTGCTGCTTGCTGGGGTGAACATGGTAAAGCCAGCGTCAGGTTTTCAGTGAGTTTTCAATTAAATTTTGTCAGAATCGGAAATGCAAATTTTTAAGAAAATAATTTATTTTTTTTCTCTGAAGCCTCTACTATTCATAGGTAAAACAAGACCTTGAAAGTTTTTTTTCCATTTCTGAATACTGCCCCAAACATGTGGTGTGTGCCACTGCCCAGGGAAGCACAGCCCTCAGCCCACATCTGCTGGAAAACAGTGGAGTTTTCATTTCTTTTCTGTCTGCAATCACCTTCATATATGCCACCTACTCCCAATTCACATAAGAGACTTAAAGAAACAGTCTGGCCCAAAGTTTCTCAAATCAGGGTAAACTAAGCCTGGATGAAGGATTTTTTTTGTTTGCTTTGAATGTTCTCTCCTGCATCAATTTTGCAGTAGAAATGACAGAAATTAATTCCTGACCTGCGTGTTTGAAATTTCAGCACTGCTTGCACAGCCAGGGTCAGGTTTGGCACCAGCAGTAATTGGATGTCTTCAGGGGCGCTGTCGAAGATGCACTGTGGAGCTCTCCTGGAATAAACTGCACTGCAATGTATATTTAATACCTTTACCTTTCAGTTAGGTATTGAAAACAATATGTCAAGTTGAAAGGCAAATAAAAACCTTTGTGTAAATATGCCCTGGAGGTAGGTTGATTGAACTGTATTTTTTTTTTCTATTTTTTATTCCTGGTGTCTTATGAGAAAAGGCTTTGCTGGAGAGGTGATACACGGCTGGATTTTATAACAAGGTTCCAACGGAAATTCTAACTCAGAAGTAAGTGCAGACTGGGGTGCATTCATTTTTTTGTTTGTTTCAGTTCAGCTCAGGTTCTGTCTTTTAACTACACTCCTTCTTACAAGAGTTTTATATAAAGATTCCTGACCAATTCGTGTTAGCTTTTAGGAATCTCTCTTTGCTAATGCCCAGCGTCTTCCTTACTGTTGTCACCAGTGGGTTAACTGTTGGTGGCAAACTCTCACCTTCTTCCATAGACCCTGGATTTCAGCATGCTCTTCAGATACTGGGTTATGGATTGGATACCAGCACTGCAGTTTTGCTCATTTTATACCAGTATAATTGCTGAGAAATTATGGCTGTACATGCAATATTAGATTTTGGTTTTTTTTTTTTTTTTCCTCTTCTCATTTGCCTAGATGCTGTGGTAATGGCCACACTGGAATGGAGGCTGTGGTCAGCAGGGATAGAAGAGTAGAGGGATCTCATCAGTATCACCTGCACTGCTCTGGCAGATGGTATCCCCTGAACCAGGGAGATGCTGGGCCCCCTCATGTGAAAAGGAGAGGAAAAGGAAACAGATCTTGAGCTGTGGACATTTTGTTCATACATGTTGATTATAAGGAGCTGCAGCATACAAGAAATTCAGATGCTAAATCTAACACTGTAGACAAGTCAAGTCCCAGAGTTAAAAAACCCCGTTGTCCAGCCTTCCTGGAATCACAAAAATCTCACTAAAAATAGCAAGATTACGTAAAAATTTCAGTTGGGTTCTTGGTTTTGAGCCTTTAAGGTGTACTTGACATGCAGTCAGACTGTTCCCTGTAACCCTGAAGGCTAACAGACACCCAAATAAAACTGAAAGCTGAGCCACAGCATTTCTCACATCTTTACAAACTCAGACTTTACCAAAGAAGCCCACAAATACCCAAAGACTGAGGACAAACTTAAAAGACTTGGCAATATCATTACTGCCAGTACAGGAAAAGCAGAGAGTGAAGTTGTCTAGAAACTGACGGTGAACTTGGGTTGTCTGGTACTGAAATGTGCAAAAAGAAAACCAGGGGTATTATAAATGATAAGAAAATGAGTCTCTTTTACAAATTCTTTCTTTTTTTTTCCTTAAATATATAGTTTAAGGTGCCAATTGGCACTTAGGAAAGAAAATTTGTTTGATTTTTGAAGATAAATTCTTTCTAACTTGACAGTGCCCTTTTCAATAATTCAATGAGATCGGTGAGCAGAAGAAAGGAGCTGTAGTGACTCAACTTTGCAGCTCTGTGATGAGCGAGTGGCACTGCAGCCTCAACACAGATAATAAAAGGGAGAAAAAAAAGAGCAGGCAAGGGAGCCTGAAAATGAATAAACGTGCTGAAACATTCCTTAGTGACAGACCTACGGAGCAGAGAGAGACATATTATCTTTCTTTCTCATTTTGCATGAGGAAATCATGCCTTGAAAGTAGGCAGAAAAAAATTCATCATGTAAAGTGCTATATTTGCCTCTTGGATTCACTTTAATTTTTCTTTGGCAAATTTTCCTGTGGGAAAAATAGGCACCAAACTCCATTTGACCCATGTTCTACTTGGGTTTTTTTCTGTTCTAAAAGTGTCCTTTCTGCTTTCTTCTTCAGAAAAGATGGAAAGGGAAAGCAGCACATGGCCTCAGTTGTTGGTATGAAATATGGCAGGGCAAGCAACAGTACTAAAACAAGAAACAACTCTTTTTCTCCTTCCAGGCACCAGAAAAAGCTTACATCTTCATGCACATTGTATATTTTAGGATTATCTCTTAACTGGGATGTGCTGGACTGTAAGGTGTTACCCACAGACTTTTACAGTCCACTGAAATGATCAAAGGAGAGGTTTTCACCAGCAAATCCGTGTCTCCTGGGCCCATCTCTAATCACACGCAGAAAGAGGGTGGGAAAAATAAGAACTTCTTGATTGAACTGTATGTTCATGCTTCTCTTCTCTTGCCCAGCATGGATCGGTGTGGGAACTTGAACTTGGCTCCCCATAAGCTGACAAAAGCAGGACCTTTGCCCTGAATCTTTGATTTGGGGAAAACCCTTTGGTTTGCTGTCATGTCCTGCTCCAGGGCAGGTTGATGGGGCCATCAGGTATTGGCTGATCCCATAAGTTCTGCCGATGTGGAATTCTTTTTGCTTAATGTTGGAGCTTCCCATTCTATATATTTAACTGCTCTCCCGCTGATGTTACACATCAGAGTTGGGGCCTGCAGCTGGCTTCCCTCATCATAAGGTGACATAAATGACAAAACTGCTTTTATGCGATAGGGTGTGTTTCTCTGGCTTACCCTGCGGTGGAGGACACGCTCCCCAGCGAGCACATCAGCATTGCTTGCACACAAACAGAACCTAGAAGGGCTTGAAACGACAGACTCAGCCAAGGCAATGGTTTGTGGTGCAGGTGATGGCGCTGCTGACGCCAGCCTGATGGTTCGGGATGCCACCAGCATCTTTGGTTTGAGGAAGACCCTCACATGCTTTACACCCAGTGCTAGCTCCGGGACACGGCAACATGGGCAGGAAGCACACGGGGGCTCAAGTCATCTAGAGCAATGAAGCGATGGAAGGAGAAATTTGGAGTAATGTCTCCAAGTGAGCTCAGATTTTCACTTCCCACTGATATCAGTGAGAAAGTGGCTGGAATAAAGCAGACTGACAGTATCAGAAGTGTAAAATGAACTTGGCTTTTCCTGGGAATAATCTCAGGTGCTTCCTTTAAAACAGGATGGCAAAGCACAGAGTCAAGAGCGGTGCTGGCAGTGTGCTCATGAGGAGGAAATGCTATAGCATGTCCCACTCTGTTTCCCATGGTGTATGTAAAGCATTACAGTAGCAGGGATTAGAACAACCCAAGGGATTTCAAAAGATAGAAAGACCCATCCTGAAGGAATAAACCAGTATTTAAGTAAGGTGGGTTAGCGTGAAGCTTTCCCAGGGCTGGGGTATTCTGTTACAGCACTATGGCCATGCTCTTACACCTTCCTCCAAGACACTGGACACAAAGCCGTGTCACAGGCATCACACAGCACTTGCTGGACTAGATCCACCTTCTCAGTGGATATCTTGTATGTTGGGCCTCAAAAAATCTGTTGAGAGGGCAGAGAGGCAGAAGAGGGAGATCATCAGCTGGTATAAAGCAGAACAAATCCATTAACATCAATGGCGTGCAGCTGGCCCCAGCTGCGGCACTTGCTCGTATGGCTTTTCTCTGCAGCGCTGCAGTGGGTTGCTTGGCTGAGAGCTGGAAGGAGTTTGGAAATAGCCATGGCATTGTGTGTACAAGACAGGGTCTTTCCTCTGTGCAATGGGTCACTGCATGGGTGGGCACACAGTAGTCCCACTGCACCCTTGCACCCAGCAAGCCCCTGAATAGCTGATCCTGGGAGGTCAGGAGAGTGAATCAAGTGAAGAACCTCTCCATATTTTCTCTTTTTTTATGCTTTTTAGGGAAATGTTTGTTACGAGCGCAGGGGCATTTTGCTAGACTGCCCTTTGGTCTGACCAGGTGTGGCAGGTCTTATCTTCTTCCACCCAGGCAGGTTGTTGCGTGGGTCTGTAATTACCATGGTAGATGGACAAAAGAGAAAACACTGAACCAGCTTTGTCTCTCTTGCTCTGCTTCATTTAACTTCTCTGGCTGAGTGTGTGTACGCAGCACAGTGCTCCCCTTGTGAGGCAGACGCGCATCGAGGTGGACTCCATGAGCGCTTTTCCGTGTATGGGCAAGAAGGCAAACCCTTTGCAGAGCTACTCATTGTGTGTAGCATTTAGAGATAAACTTGAAAAAAAGAAAGGCTTGAAATCTGCAGAGTATTAGTTGCTTGATTATTGCGTTTGTGCAGTTCAATGATTAGAAATGCTGGCTGAGATTTTAGTGGCTGACAAGCAGTGACATCTCCTGGGACTGGTTCCAAGCCTGGCCATGGCCGCCTGGCCTGTGGTGCGGTGTCAGGAGACCTGCGCTGGGCATGCAGATGGGAGGGAAGCCGCCAGCATGTTTGATGTGGTGCTATTGAGAATTAGACAGTAGGAAAGTTTAAAAGTGGGGGTGATTCCTGATGCCCACCAGGAGCAAAGGTTCTGTGCTCAACCCTGATTTGCAGCCCCGGTGGGTCTGTGCAGGCAGTGTGGGGTATGCCAGCCCAGCCGGGCGGAAACAAAGGGATGTCCATGGTGCAGTCATGTTTGTAATGTTGGAACCACAGAGAAAATGTTGGTACCTAAAGCAATCTGCTTTGTGCCTGGTGCTTTTCCTTGATGCTCTTCACATTCTTCCCCATGTTGCCTGCAGGGTTGATATGGGAAGAACATTGTCATCCCAGGAAAAGGCAACTCCCTGATCCAGCTCCAGCTGCAGCTGGTGCTCTCTGACCTTGCCTGCAGCAGATTGGGATGGCTGATGGGCAAGTCTTGTTGGTTTGTGTCTATTGCCTGAACCAAGGGTGCTCCATGCAGCTCCTCCTTTCCTATTTCCCCAACCCGTGCTTCAGGCATCTGCCCTCTTCTCATGTTTTATGTCAGTTGGGATCAGTGTAAAGGAACTAAATAATCTGAAGGCAGCAGCGTTGTTGATTCAGAGCTTGGTATGAGCTGATTTTCCCTCCTGCAAAACAATTTTTTTTCTAGTTCAGAACTAGTTTAGATACCTCTGCAGTTGTTCTGCTGATGATATGCAAGAGGGAGGGAATTCAGCCCACTCTTGCTTAGTTGGACCGACTATGCAAAGAGAATGGGGGGAGAAATCAACAAATCCCAACTTTTTTGTTTGGTTGGTTGGTTGTTTTTTTCCCCCACCCTGAGATGTTATTCAGGATGCAAAGGATGAGCAGGTCCATGGAATAAGAAGGTGCTTTTACAGATGCTTTTTAAAGAGCTACACTTGAAGTGTTTTGTTTAGATTTTTAAATGTCAAGTCAGTCCTACTGGTTAATTGAGATTTAAAAACTAAATAGGTTCCCAAACAGGCACAGACTGTGCAATGTCATGTCTGATACTAAACCTGCCACTCAGCTACCTGTTCGCTTCCATTTAAACAGCTCAAAATCAAGCACGTGTAAAATTTGGAAGGGTTGCACTAAAGGGTTGCCTGCGCTCCCTCATCTTCTCTCTTTTTATGTACTTAATTATTTTTGTTGCCTTCTTACCTATTCATAAGTGGCAACAGCTCTGTGTCTATGTGGGTAATTTTTCATTGTACTGTGCTTCCAAATTGACATTTATAAATTAAACAGTGGTGTACCATCCCAGAGAGAGCACCATTGTGGTACAATTAGAAATGTAATTGCATGGAGTCACCTGGGAGGCAGCTGAGATGGGGAAGGCATTGCAGATATTAGAGACAGGGCTGACACAGGCACCCAGGCAATCCCGTTAGGATTGCACTCGCCAGTTTGCTCTGGGGAGGGAGGGTGGAAAAGGCATTAGAGAGCTGAGTGCAGAGCCTGTTTTCGTTGAACTCATCTGAGATTTTCTCTTTGACTTCACCCTGAGCAACATATCGATTCTTAATGTAGAAATCTTAGATGCCTTATGCTAGGTACGGAGAAAACTGAAGAAAAGCAATTAATTTCTGTCCTGCATGCTGAGACCCATTACTTGGGCAAGTCCTTGGAGGGGACAGGTTTGTGTGTCCTTACCTGCGCTAGCATCTTGTCCCTTCCCAGGTGGGACACGCTCCCAGATAACATCGCCAAGGGCTGAGCTTTCCGGGTTGAGTCAAGTCAGTTCCAAGCTTGGAGAACTTGGCAGGGGAAACCCTAAGCTTACCGGAGCTGTGTTTACTTCTGCTTTTATCACACAGCTTGGCTTGTAGCCTCCTTTCAGATGTGCCACCGTCATAATTGGCCCTAATGAGAACGACACATGCAAAGGAAAGGGGATAACGCGTGTTCCTGCCCTCAATCTTGTTCTAGCTCCAAATTACAAGTAATAAGAAAAAAAGATGTGTGTCTATCTATATATATCCTCTGCATCGCTGTTGTTTTCATCATGACCTTCAGCCCCTGAATGTGTTTAACGTGGTATTTTGTAGCTTCTTCAAGCATATGAGGCTGAAAAAATAATATAGGGAATATTGGTGGTTATTTTTTCCTTCTTGGATTGGAGTTAAGACTAAACAGGCAACTTGGGAGGCATAAAGCTTCCTGCTGGTGACTGCTCCAGGTCCCTCCCTGTGCCACCAGCGCTCACCAGCCTTGCCTCGGGAAAGGCAAACCTGCCGTGTGAAACTGCTGGGTGTTCGCAGCTCCCTGGCAGCACCGCTGTGGCAAGGGATGGGTCTTGCTCCGTGCTCCTTGGTTTTGCAGCGCATGACTGGGTCGAATCTATCAAATTTGTTTCTTGCTGGGTAAATACTACCTCATGGTAACATGCCAGGGACTGCTGACACTGGCTGCTTTTGAACAAGTGACCTCCTGGGGGAAGAGGTCCTCAGCAGTTTTATGATTAACGTTTTAATGGCATACTATCAGGGAACCTTTTTCCCAGCAACAAATACTCAGAAAAACCTGCGTCTTAACTGCTTCTCTGGTTGGAGTTGTCACTGCACCTTTGTTAGTTGTGCTGGGGGCTGTCCAGGCTCCAGTGAGGGAGACGAGGTTTCCTTGAAGTTCCCCGAGGTCCTCCTTTTTAGTGGAAAGGGAAAAAACTGCTTGCATGATTATACCTCCTCTGTTTTCTGTCTGACTAGTTAGATGACACTCTGGACCATGTATTAGTTCAGGCTGTTGTGGTTTACTAGACGATGCGTAGGGGGATGCCTCTAGTTTATCGGGGTTGCATCCCATTTTGGTGCTGGGACTGACAGGGCAGTGCACAGCCTGGGCTTTGCCTGAGCTGCCAGAACAGACCCTGAGCTGCCCTGCTATGCTGGGGGAAATTGGGTGCCATCCTTCCTATTTACTTGCCACCTTGGGAGGAAGGCTGTGCTCTAGGCATAGGTGGTGTACAGAGCAGCAGCCAGAGACCATCCCTGGCCCCACCATTTACACCATTTGTGTGTGCCAAGACTGAGAAGCATGAAACTGAACATGGTGGAGCTCATCCTGGGGGACAGGAGCGGACCTCCAAAAGGCAGCAGATACCTCCCTAAACCACCTTCCCCATAACAGCAGGAACAGCAAATGGGTAGCTTTGTAAGGGTTCCTCTCCCTCCTCAGGGCAGCAAGCTTCAGCCTCGCTTATATTGCCAAGAAGCTTTGAGTTGACTCTGGCCTTAGCTGGTGTGACTCAGCATTGCACCGTCAGTATAGCTCCATCAGTGCAGTAACTCAGGTAAGTACCAGGGAAGGACCTGGCCCACAGATAGCATAGAAATAGTATAGAAAGCTGGGGATGAATACTTTCAGAATATAGATGTAGTCATGGTAGTAGTAATAATAATAATATTTTTCCTAGTGGGAGAAAAAATAGACCTTTCATAGCTGTTGTGCCTGGAGCTATTAAATATGGATGAGACAGATGAAATGCTGCTTCTCCTATTACACAGAAATGAATAAACAGTAATTCTCAATCACTGGGTGCATCTCAGGCTCAAAAAATCCACAAAAACAAGTTAAATACGAACACCTGCTAACATTTGTGTATGGTTAATGCTACTCCTAGGCTTTTGTCAGCAAAGAGGAAAAGATTTGCTTCCTTATAAAGACTCTGATGGCAGCTCAACCAAAGTATATTTACACTGCTAGTTAGGAAAATAGGTTTGCTGTCAAAGATGGGGCTCCAATAAACAAGTTCACTTCACTGTTGGACTTGCTGGCTTGATGCTGCTGCTGCTTTCCTGCAGATTTAGTAGTGTGTGATAGAGAAAGCAAGAAACCCTTCTGAAATTTTAAATTTTTGTGGCAAGATGGGAGGGAATGATGCCAGCTCTTTTCCAGGAAAGAACTAAGCTTTAGCCCCTATTGTGGATGTTACGTGTGCGGGGACAGCAGTCTGATACACGAGGAAGGGAGGGCTAAAGCAGAAGGTCTAGGGTGAAAACAGGCTTGTGCCTGCAGCATGATCTGGCAGCATGTCAGGATGGTCTTCCAGTTCAGTAATGGGTGCTGGCCTGGGGGGGACCTGGGGTTTGTCTGCTTTATGCCCTCCCTGCCCTAGTTCCTGCATTATTTCATACATGTGATGGCACTGTCTAATCCCGTAAGGATTTTGCAAGGATAAATGCATGAGAAATTTGGAGAGTTTGGGCTGTTCTGAAGGGATGCAAAGGAAAATGGTTGCATGCCATTTAAAATGTTGTAACTAAGTCTTGGGATGTGCGCTTTAGTTTAATTAGCAGTAGCTACCTTCTAATCCCACAAGGAAGAGATGACTGTTACCTGCAGTGGCAATAAAAGGCCCATCATATGATTCACGTAAAGCAAGAATAAAGGAAGTCAGGGCTTATGTTTATTCCAGAGAGCTCAGTATGAGAAGATCACAAAGGCTGTTTCCTCCATGGGCATGTGATGCCCCTTTCAAAGCTGTTTTCCCAGGACATCTTGTGATGATTCTCTGCTGGTTTAATTCCTCTGAAGGCAGAGGTTCTCTTTACTACTAAGTGTTCTGACTGGGTTACTTAGGCGAAAACGCTCTTGTTGGAATTAGACAGTATTTTATGTGCAGTTTTCCTTGCTTTTTGCCGTGTGTTAACCCTGAAAAAGTTCCCGTTTGTCTCAGTGAGGGGCTGACTCTCCACGCATTTTGCATGCCCATTTCCCCCCATGAGCTCCTGTCAGCTGCTGCTGGCTCCACCACACTAACTGACCATAAGAACAGCTGTACTGGGTCAGACCAGAAACACAGCTCACCCAGTGCCTCAGCCCTGCAGCTGATGCCAGACGTCTGGGGAGAAAGTATAGGTCAGTGTTTAACAATAATGTAATCATTCCCATACTGTGAGTCCCCCCCTAGTATTCAGTGAGATGCGTGCAGGCATTTTCTGAGATGCAAATGGTGTCTTTAGTGATCTGGGATTAGTTTTATCACCAGTATTTTTCCAGTGTTTAGTATCCAGTATGTCCTATGGAAAGAAGCTGCATGAACTGTTTTGAAGTAGGTCCTCACTACTCTCCTGTGCTGTCACCTCATCCTTGCATTGGAAGGGACAACGATCACTTTCCCCACTCCACCTGGACCTTTATTGTGTTCTCCTTAGTTGTCCCTTCCAGGCTGAAAAGTCCTAGCTGATCCAGTAATTCCTTGTAACAAGGCTGTTTCATAGTTTTGATCATCCCTGTCACCCTCCCTGGTTCTGTCATGTCCTGCAGGCAAGGAGAAGGATCTCAACAGCACGAAGCATTCAGGGTGTGGAAAATTGCTTTCTTAGTAATCTCTAATGCTGGATATTAAATGGATTTACATTTATTCCTTTCCTTGCTTTTTTCTGCCTTTTAAGTAGTTCTTTATCCAGGCAAGAAGCCTGTCCTATCCCCTGATGGCTCATCTGCTCAGAGATCCTGCACTGAGGCACCCCGCTGAAATCTAAGTAAACTACATCAACAGGATCTTGCTCTTGCTCACCCCTCCAGAGTACTCCAGTACGTTTATGAGTCCTGGCTTCCCTTCTCAAAAGCCGTATTGGCTTCTCCTCAATCAGTCAGATTCTTCCAGGTGTTCAATAATTCTGTCTTTTGCCAGAGGGATATTCTTCACTATAGGATTTACTCCTCTGGCGTTCTCTGTAATTCCTGAAGTCCTCTGAATCACTTTCTAAAAACTGTGTCATGTAAGCTGCCCTCTAATTTTTGCATACCCTTAAAGCTTTAAGGGAGAGACCTTAAGCCCTTGTTTAAAGCTCCAGTAGTTTCACACCTAAGTTCCCCCAGCCTGGCTGGGTCAGCCAGCTCTATAACCCATTCTACCAACCTTGTGAAGAAGGTTTCCAGCGTGAGAACTTCCCTGAACCTCTCTGCAGTGAGCACAAATGTCAAAAAAGTAATTGTTTTGCTATAGCCATGTGGGTTTGTTCATGCTGCTTCTATACTTGATTGCTTCCCGGCCCATCAGCGACCTGGCGCACTTCTGGCTTCTGAAATGTGCAAAACAGTTTTTATCAAATTTCCTGCCTGGTGCAACTTGTTCTTCAGATGCTTTTTCTTGCCTTTTGAAGTTTGGATATTTTACCCACTAGAACTTCAAATCCATTTTTTTTTCCTCATTTGGATACACAGATTCTGATTTTGAGGATGCTGTCTCAACTTGTCATGGTTTCTCTTTCCCAGCTGCTTGGCCTGCCAGACCTCTCTCTTTCTAGATTTTGTTTACCTGGGCTATATATTTGTTCTGAATTTCAAGCGCTGATGTTTTTAAACAGTCCTTATGCCTCCTGCAAGTTTTAACTCTCCTGGTTGGGTCACCCAGGGCCTTCTCACTTCTTGTTTAAGCAGTTTCCTCATTTTGATAGTTCTTCTTTCAAAACTAAATGTGACACTGAAGATTTAGCAGGATGTAACAAGTTCTATCTCCTTTTCTAAGAATTTTGCTTTTGTCTCATGTATGTCCTACTGTAAGTTGAGAGTTTCTTGCCATGGAGAATGAAGGAGAATCCAGTTCTTGCAGACTTCTTTTGCCAGTCATTTCTAGCACCACTCTCTAGTCCCGGTTTAAAAAACATTTGGTATATTTGTGATTAAAACCCATTACATGACAAAGGAAAGTAGTTGGTTACTTAACGTATTTAAAATGTGTTTTGCTGGAGAGTTATGGAAAGAAATTACTGAGCAGCAAATGTGAAATGGACAGACAAGAAGGACTGCTTTCTCATGTAATTTGTGCTCAGTGGAATGCACTTCTACGGGAGACTGAAATTTAAAGTGTAAGTGGGTTGAAGAAAATGAGTTCTACAGGTTAGTAGAGGATAAGTACATAAGAATGGTGGGTCAGTACATCTGTCACTTGAATAGAGATCCCTTTTCTGGATCACTGACTGCTGGGGGCTAGGGACATAAACTGGGGGCAGATGGGGGGTCTTATGCCTCATGAGCTCCATTTCTTACACTCCTTCTTTAAATAACTGTTAATGGCTGTTACTAAGGGAAGGACCCTGGACTGGGGACACCCTGTTTCTTAACCCTCTTGAGCATTTTTTCCCTTCTTCATGCCTGCCTTTAACCAGGATACAATTCATGAGAAAGCCACCTGAGTTTACATTTCAAGATCCTCAAGTCTCCATTCGCTTGGAATGAGTTTTCGTTCACTTAGAAATGGAAATATTTTAATAGGGAAAAGGCTTTGTTTCAAAGAGAGCATAAAGTTTCTAATCAAATTAGGCTTTTATTCACAGCAGAAAGCAAGGCTGTTTTCCCCAAGGAAGTATCATGCTTTTTCTGCTATTCCAACAGTTTCACATACATCCTTTTGACCTGTCATGTTTGAAAGGACTCAAAGCTGATTTTTTCACAGTGAACATCTCTGTCTGATCATGGTGAGGAGACACACTCTCATTTTGATCTGTTCCTAAAATGACCCCAGGGATCGAGTTGTGCGTTTGCTGTCAGGATTAAGTGTCCAACACTTCCTCCCTTCTGAGCTTTTTCAATGACAATAAACAGAAGCTCCCTGGGAGGCCAGATTTCTGGCATCTTTCTAGCTTTTTCTCTTTAACTAACTTTTAACCCGTTTTGAATACTCTGCAGCTCATCTCTTCTGTGGGCTGGTGTACCAGCCACAGCACATCTACCACGTGCAACTTGTGGCAGCTTTTACCGGCTGGCCCAGGCTCAGCTTAGCTCCTCAGCTCACTCCCAGGGACTTGCTGCTTGCAGGTTTTTGGGGGAATTGGCTCTCAGATAACCTTTACAGTGCATTGGGAGAGAGATTCCTGCAATCCTGCCTGTTCCTTATCACTCTGCCAGTGTTCTTGTGCAATCCTTCTGGAGGACTTTCATCCTCTCGGGGTGCATGTCACCTGGGAGGAGAATATGCTGCTTCCTTTTTGTTCATGTTTGAAATCATGCAGCAGCTTCCAAAGAAGCACAGAAATTATTGCTGTCAGGTTTGAAGAGCTGTGTTCCCCTCTCCCCACCCTCATCCAGCTCATCGGGCACGTTACTGTGCTGCTCAGACCTGTTGTCCAGGGTCTGGGCTGGGTTATCTGGACCCATGTAGAGGTGGAGAAGCACGGTGGTGGCGATTGTCAACGTGCATGTAGCGTGTCAACCCGAGATGGAAATGAGTTCCGAGAAATTTCATTTTTAAAAATAGGTAGGGCGCGTGGCAGTCATCTCCTAGGAAACTTGTCATTGTATTATGAGACTATAATGTGCTATGATTACATTTCAGATAAAGGGAATCAGCGTTGCTGTCAGATTGTTTCTGCTGAAGTTTTCCAACACAGAAGGTCATCTCTATGCAGCAGTTGACTTTGGTTGGTGTTTGTGAGCTGGTTGAGATACTGAGATGATTCCTCCCTGTTGCTTACTGGGGAAGGGGAGGTAAAGACTGAGGCATGAGTAGCCCAGCACTGGGCTTGTACTGTTTGTACTGGTCTGTACTGTGTGCTGAAGCCTTAGGCAGTCAGGCTGTCATAGTTCTGGTGAGTCAGGTGAAGCTCAGTAGCAGCAGCTTGTCTAGGCAGGTCTGGAGGTCTTCAGTCTTCACCTCCTTACCAGCAAGGTTGATAAATAGAGTAGTGATTGGTTTCTATGAAGACTAAACCAGTTGCTACTAAACCAGGAATTTAAAGCCTTTTTATGGACAATATGACAGAGATACCAATGTCTGCTTCACTGCTGATGGCTTCTATGGACCATCTCAGTGACTGGGACCAGATTCAACTCTTTGGGTGGGGAGGTCTGTCCTCCTTTCAGATGAAATGCAGGCAACACCAGCATCTCTGCTGTAATTCTCTAATGATCTCAGCTGCTTTGATACAGGTCTGCTATGCTGGAGGGAGTCCTCCCCTCATGATGCTGTCTTCTGTCATCGTATGGGCAAGGCAGCGGAAGGCAGGGATGTCTTCCATCCTCAGGATTGCTGCACATCTCACTGGCCTCCTCTGCTGTTAAAAGCATGGGATAAACCAGAGGACCTCTGTTGCCAGGCCTTGTATGCTCCCTGCTTCATCTGGACCGATGCCTGAGCTGGACATGGTTTTTGGATGGAAGCCGGTGCAGCTTCTAGTTCCTTACATCTCCTGGGGAATTTCCTTTTAGCCAGTCCCAGTATAACCCTGTGACATCAAAAAATGTTCCTTCAGAGCAGTGTGGAGGCTCATGACAGTAAATTTATGGGAGGAACGTTGTGCTGGTGCTGCATGTATTTTGTGAGTAGCCTCAGTAGTCTCAACACAGCACCTTAAACAGGAGCCGTGGAAAAATTACTCATCAACAGAAGCCGAAAGGAAAACCCTTTTTGCATTGTGTGAGAATGACTAAGGCTTCATATGCGGAAAGTGTGTGGCAATTCTTTTTGAAGAAGTGAGTTTCAGAAGTAACTTCTGTATACAGTTACACTGAAATAATCTTTGCCAAAATGTTTATTTTCAAGCTTGCTTAGTTACTAGGAAAACCATTTTGCTAACGTTTCTTAATGTACCTCAGCTCAGACATGAAACCGCATGTAGATACATGAGTGAAAAAGCTGGTGAGTAGGAAATCAAACACACTTCTAGTGTCTTAAGAGGTGGCCATTGGAAGTAAGACTGCAGATGGGGCTCTGGATACCCTGCAGTGGCTTTCCCTAACAGAGCCCAGTTCTGAGCTACAAAACAATTTGTATTCCATTGTACTGAACTGTCTCTCTCTCTCTTTCTTTTTTGTTGGTGTTTTTTTTTTGGTTTTTTTTTTAATTCTAAACTACAGCTTGAAGTGGGCGAGGATACAAAATACACACCATTTTTAGTCCAAATATTTAGAACAGATATACAGGACTGGCTGGATGGGTAACAACAGGATAGGAACAAGCCAATTAGAGTTTCATAGTGACACAGAACGGCTCTTCCACAATGGGAATTATTCAGCTGTGTTTGTGACTGTGCTTGTGCTCTGAACCCTGTGGCCTCCTTTTTGGTGGCTGCTCATCGCATTCACGGGAAGAGCTTCCTGAATGTGGGCTGTAGGTTGGGTCTAAAGGAATAAACTGGAAAAGGCAAATCCTAGGAGATGTGCCTTGGTTTCACAGTGTGATTAACTAATCTAAATTTGTCCTTAGAACAGGCAGGAACTGTACTGTGACCATGGGTGTAGAAGCCCCACAAGTCCTAATCCTGCTTTTGTTTTGAATATGTCATTATTCTGCATACTCAGGTCCTGTGAGCTAGGGAGGAGATTTGTCTGCCTTAGCCTTCAAAGTGTCCACACTGGGAACACCTTCCTCTCTGTCCCGAGGCTCCCTTTGCTCTCCATGAAGATCGAAAGATGTGTTTGGGGTGTAATTTGTCTGACCAGTCTTAGATAGTTACCACAGTGCTGCTGTATTGGCCATCTCATGGCTCTCACAGGAGTCATGGGGGAATAGCTCAGATGTCGACACCCACTGAGATGTGGTCAGAGAACTTCGATTCTGGGTGGTCTCACTCTGTTTTCTCTTGAAGCAAGACTAATTCCTAAGGCTGAAAGTCATATAACTTAATTGCAGCTGCCTGATGGACATCTTGGCACTAACGTCTGGGTGTCTCAGATGATCTGTTTGACCAAAGTCAGGCAGCAAATGGAGCAGGGGATTTCTGGTTGACAGGGTTTAAGAATTCCTACAGAGTTACAGTGTGCTACCCTCAATATATTTTCTGATGTAATCATCTGTTGGAGATGCTTCTGTGTGTACAAAAGCAGTTTGCACTTTTAGATTATGCAAAGTTCCCAGCTTTTATTAAAGTTAAGTAACAAGAATCAGTCCATGTGGCTCCTGTTCCTCAGGGGCCTCATCTGAAGAATGGGCCATACAGTTCGTGAAAGACAGGGTTAGTGTTTGAAAATCACAAGTCAAGTAGCACAACCGTGCAGTTATGGTCACCGAGGAAGACCACCAGAACTGATACTTTGGCTTTGCATTGTAGAGACAGGTGCCAACTGAAGGAATGAGGTGCTGTGCAGACTTTTGCAACTTGGATTTGTGAAGGTTCAGATGCCTTTTGGCAAAACTCCTGGCTAAACAGGAGTTTCCCATGGTTAAGACACAACTGCAGTGTTATTTGATCTTCAGGTGATTGCTAGTTTCATCTCAGTAAGGACCTTCTCTTTAGAAGGAATATAGGAATTGTTGCAAACAAAACTATTGTGTCTGCATTATCTTTGCTTTGCTTTAAAAGATCCGATGTCATCTAATTGTTCCTTAATTGATCCAGCCTCTTGGAGAGTGCCATGGTGTGCCAGGCCTTTTCTTAAGTTTCCGTGTGAAAGAAGAAGAAATATGCCTTTTCAAATTGGTGTAATCTGCTTTATATGGCCAGATAATATCTCCAGAAATCAGATGTGTTGTAATAGACTCTGCATATATCAGTGTCAGAACAGGCAACTGGTTTGAAAAAAATTATGGAAATCACTTATGCCTCAAGAAAGGTTTGAGGTCATTATTAGAAGAAGGGTTATTTCTTTGTGAGAATGCTGCCATCAGATAAACCCTGAGGAGACAATGAGCTCCTTTGTCTTATAAGATGAAAGTAGAAAAAAGGTACTTAAATATTCACTTTGGAAAGAAAGTCATCATCAGTGGAGAAAATAAACTGCTTAACAGCTCATTTGTGTAGTGTACAATGGAAGGAAGAGCTCAATACAGGGCTGTACATTCTGCTTTTGCTGCTGGATAGCTTTACTGTGATTGCCACAGAGGATGTAATGTAAATGTAATAGGCCTTTAAAGACAATACGTCCCTTTCTAACAGGGGTCAGGACTAATCAGAAGGGAGCAAACAGTTCAGGAAAGAAGAGGGCTGTAATAACAAACATGACTGGGGATCTGCGCCGCGCTGCTTTCCCTTTTTAGTATCCATGCATCACTGTCTCAGAACAGACTGCATAGCATCCTATTAAATTAGCATACACCAGGCAACTAAAACAAATTAGTTCAACTCAGAAAGGGAGGAGATTCTGCAGCAACTTTTCTTTTTGGTTCAATTTCTGTGTTTTATGTGGTTTATTCCTCTTTGACTCTTAAGTTTTATGGCACTGAAGCCTGCATGCCTCACTCTGCTCTGCATGTAATGGCTTTTCTTGCCTGGGAGTCTCCTTGGCCATGTGCTCCGGTGCTTTCACCCTGCTGATGTATGAGCTGGAGTGCCCCAAGCACCGTGGGATTGCCCATCTGCATGGCTGGAAGCCATCCCAGCAGTGCTCTGTGCTCTCGCCTGCATTGAAACGCAGGTCTGTCTCAAATTGGCATTTCCCTGCTGGTTGTCAGAGCAGGAGCTGAGCCAGCTCGGTGGTGGTGGTGGTATGCAGGGACAAGTGCTCAGGGTGCAAGGGAGCAGTGCAGCACCTTCGCTGATGCTTCACCACATCATGTTTGAAGGAAGGGAAGGGAGTTTCTCAGCGACAAGCGGTGCCGGTGCTGTGTGCCATGCCCTGCTGTGAGCTTGAAATTCATCCTGGAGTAAACTGGTTTCAACTACAGAACGATTAAATGGTTTCCAACAACGATGTTTCCTTGGGTGAAAATGATTGTCACTCATGAAGGAGATGGTTGTGTCCTGGTGAAGGTGGTCCAGGAGAAGAGGCAGGGGTGTGAAGGTAGTATTGTCATAAATGCATGCTTTACAGCGTGCAACTTTAAGTTGGAGTTTTCTGGCTTTATAGAAGTCTCTCTCCTCTAAATAGCTTTCCTTTAAGTAGTTGACATGGATTTTCAATCTTAATTCCAGGGGGTTTTGGTTTGGTGGTTCCCCCCGCCCCCGCCCCCCCCCGCCCCCCCCCCCCCCCCCCCCCCCGAGAGTATAAAATATTGAGTAGCTAAAACAGAGGAAACTATTAACCTCAAATTGGCATTTAAATTCTTGTAGCTGACTCTGGTGACAAAAACTGTCAAAACGCTAAACTGCTGTTGTAATTGTAGATAATACTATCCCCCCAAAATGGGACACAAATCCAAACACTTTTGGTGACTATACAAGATGAAAGCTTGGTGCTGCTCATTCTATCCCAGCCAGTCGCCCTGTAATGGTGGGAGAAAACCGAACTGGTTTACAAGGAGAGGAAAGAAGAAGTGCTACCTGCAGCATATCACTGGGTGTCCCTGTTACGGTCGTGGCCATAAATCCCGGCAGAGATCTGTGTATTCCTGTGGTTATTCTCTCCAAAAAATTGTGTTAGAGGGGGAGCAGCAAAGTGTCTGGAAAGATGAATTCTGGAGTTGGGGATGTGCTGCCCATCCCTGGGCATGGTGATTCCCAGCTCCTCTCACACTGTGGGGAAGCAGCTGCATGTTGGAAGATCCCAATGATTTTAATGTACCTTCTAGTCTGGACAAAATGCTGAGGATATGGGCATGGGGCAGTGGCTCAGGGCACAGAGAAACATGCCAGTGGTCCAGAAAGGAGCTTCTTGCTACAGGAACACCCAGCAAAGAGTATTTTTGCCCCTTGCTGTTGTTGTTTGAGTGTCCGTCGGGCTATAGCAGTAGCATTTGGGCACAGCTGGAAGTGCGGTTCCTCATGTGAAATGTGCAATATCAGCCCTAGACCCAGGCATCAGGCATCTCGGTGGGGATGGGGCACATCACTGTGGGTGGGGATCAGGATCAGGCCTGGGGAGGGGGACCAGGGTCAGACACGCCCTGAGGCAGGGCCATGCCTGGTTACAGGCCCCAAGGTAGAAAACAGCATTTTCAGTTGTGGCTGGGTGGCTTAGAGCAAGTTAAATGAGCAGTGAATCTAAAAATACCGGTGTTAATGCAGCGGTCCTGGTTGCTCTGCTCTTGCCCAGGCAGAGGAAGCATTGCCATAGAAGGGACTGCAGGGTTGGGGCTCTGTGTTTGATGAATGAAAATAGCTAGAAAAACCTTTTTTCCTCTAAAGAATAGATGGCTACAAACAGATTAGGCAGTGTGTTTCTTTTCCCATAAATTTATATTCAGTTCTTGGGAATGGGTAGGGGTAGTTGACTTCTGTACCACATGTAACACAGTCCTGAAATCCTTCTCCTTTGCTCCTGACTGAGTAAAATGCTTTGGTTTTGTTAACTTTGCATTCAGGCATCACTGAGCTGTTGAAAATTTCATTGTAAATTCATTTTCACACAGCGGTCAAGACATCCATGGACATGACTTTGTTACAAATAAAGGGAAAAACTTTATTTCCAGCCTTAGTTTGGGTTGATGTTGGGATGTGCCTGGAATTTGGGAGAGTGAGGATGTGTGTACAGAAATGACTAGGTAGAATATTTAATGAAAAAAGTAAATAGAACATGACTTGTGCAGGAAAATGGTTTAGTAGAAAAATGGTCTGCAGGACCAGAATCTTGCTGGTATGTGCTGGTTACACAGAGCCTGAGCTCATGCCACAGTTAACTCCTTGAGACCCATGGGAAAAGCTGTGAAAATACCAGACAAGATAATTTTTTTTCTTACATACCTGCCTCTGTTTGTGGTGTGGTTCAAAGTCACTTTTGTTTGGGGAGTCAAGGAGCAGAATTTGTGTGTGGTTGCTGAAGCCACGCTACAGAAATGACCTTCTTTGATTTGGTCAGTCTTCCTCTGACTCAGTTGGTCCCCCATCTCAGAGTGTTCCTCACTGTGGACATGGTATATTTTTCAAACGATGAGTTTTCACTATTCCCCCCACCCCACCCCCCCCACCCCCCATGGTTTGGCTGGGTCAAAGTACACACAGAAAGCCAACTGTATCGTAATTAAGATCATTAGCTATACATAGCCCAAAGATGTGAAATGTTTCCTGCCTATGTCTGTTGATTTAGTATGACAGAGCACCTGCTAATGCAGTGGAAAACTGCTTAAAGTGGAGGTCTCTGCAAATGGAAAAATTAAGTTTTACCCCTCCATGAACTCTTTGCCTTCGTTTCATCAGTATTTTTGTGACAGCAATTTTTTGATGAATGAGAACAGATTTGCTGTCACAGTATATGTTGTCCACTGCATTTCAGAATTAAGTTTTCATATTAAATTATAGTTCAAACAGATGAAGGAAAAAGTTATTTGTCCTTTATTGCACTTTAATCTGCCTGACAGCCCAGCCTTGCAGCCCTTGTTTTCCAATAGGAAATCCAGTCTGTTTGGGTATGAATGCTGTTCGTATTCCATTGTCAGTCTTGAAATTCTAATATTTAAATCTACATTAAAGAAAATAACTGGATGAGAAGTAAGTTAAACTAATTAAAACTATAAAAGATTGGCATCTCATAGGACACTGCATGTTCCAGAAGCGTGCAAAGCGGTGAGGAGTCAGAACATCTCAACCACGCTCTAGAATTTGCCATTATTTCAGTGTCACTTGTCATTTATCCCCTCTTTTTCACTCTCACGTCATTCCTAATGCATATAAAAATGATCTAGATCATAAAATTATTCCACGCCTTAATTAGAAGTCTGAAAAGAGTCGATCCTCTAGGGTAAATGATAACATGGTCAAAACTTTCAAAAATAGGTTGTTGCCACACACGTATTTCAGCAGCTAAAGGTGGTTTAGTTTTGCAGAAGTTTCTCATTTACCCATTTCCACTGCTGTCCTACTTCCTCAAAGCCATGATGCTTCTTTTATTTGTTTGCTATAATCTCCAGGTGGGACAAGGAAAGCTCCTGAAGTGTTTTGAAGCCGCTCTTCAGGCAGGGGAAGGCTGGGTCCCCAAATGCACTGGAAAGGTTGCAATTATCTCTTTCCCAGCTGAAGGGAATGGGACATCCCAACCGTTGCAGACACCTCTATAATCATAACTTTTAGTCAACTAACCCCTTCTCCTGATTTTATTTTTTTTAAGTCTGTATCAGAGGGTGAAAAATACTTTTTGGACTATATTTTCTAGGAGGGTGGGAGAATAAAACTGCCACAATTATTTTCCCAGAGTAAACACCTTCCTCAGTATTTCACAGAATAAAAAATATCCCTGTTTACTCATCCCCTTCACAGAAATTGTGGTTTTCCATGCACAAAATTTCAGATAAAACCTCATGATTAAAAATACAAGATTGACCAAGGTGTTTCTGAATCTTTTTCGGGCTCAGTGCGGTGACCATAGAGATCCTGGCATATAGGTTGCAAATGGCAGGTCTTGGGAACATCATGCCATTACAGAGACCATGCGGTACCTCCCAGGAGAGGTGGGGTTTTAATCCAGAACCCTGTCTGAGCTGCATACATGTAGCATTCTGGTTGTCCAACATCTCCTGTATAATTTTTTTTTCCTTTTTATCACAAAACACCGCTTGGTGATGCTTAATGGAAGCCACGTCCTTTTCACAAAAAGTCCTGTCTCTTTGATGGAGTAAAACGCAACATTTTCCAAAACCAAACATCTTTATAGAACTTTGTACACAATTGATTTTTAACCCTCAATAAATAATTGTAATAAATTCACAGAGGCAAATTGCTTCCTTCATTAATGTCTTGATTTTAAAGGCTGCATTAATTCTTTGGGAAAACAAAATCTTCTTTAGCAAGCCTGCCAAGTTGGCGGTTCTGGGGAACTTTTTTGAGGAGGCAGAGAATTTGCTGTAGGATATATTGCTGTTAGCAGGAAAATGAGCAGCCTTGTCTTTCTGACTTTCTCTCTGGTATTTATCTATTCATGTGTGAGTCAAGAGGGTTTTAGTGGGGGCTGGGCTGGACTGGATCGTTAAGGGTAGGTGAACTCAGCTGTGTGTTTGAAATTCTGATAATTGCTTGCCCATCTATTCACTATTATTTCTGACTGTCCCCTGGCTCCAGGAGTGTGTTTGCTGCTTTTTCCTTGCTGATGCTCCTTGCTACCATTTCTTTCTCCTTGCCCTATACTGTTTGTCCCTCTCAGTCTGTGTCTAACTCTTTTATCCCTGTCTGCATCTGCCCCCTCCCTTCTGTTTCCTTCCAGCACTTATCTTTCTTTTGCCCATTGACTTGTTGCTTTTCCCCACCTCCCTTGCTCTGTGAGCACAGGAGCATATATAGTGTGCAGGATCGTGCAGACCACCTCGCATCTCCCTCCTGCCTTTCCCCGCAGATCCACCCAGCACTCCCCCCACTGTTGCCTGGGGGCTTTTCCCAGCACCAGCAATTTCATGCCATGGCCTCATATAAAACTCGATGTAAAAAAGCACCCTGTCAGTGTCCAGGGTGACATGTGAGCAGATGCTTTATCTGAGGTTCAGCTTATTTCGTGCTGTAATGAGGAAGGTTGTTAAGGAGATATGGAGTTGGTTTCTATGAGTATCTTGGAGCTCCCGAGAAAAAATCATTCAAATTCACAGCGGCTGGTTCCAACCATTGAACCCCTTGGCTCTCCTGGTAAGTGGAGAAAGAAATCCAACAAAATGGTGAGGCCAGCTGAAATAGAGGAGTTTCCCAAAGCTGGCTTTGCTGAGCAGAGGGATATAAAGGGGTTTCCTTTATTTTGTTGTCTGAGAACAGCAAGGAAATCCAGACTGGGATGGGAGCTGTCTGTGTTTTTTATAACATCATAAACACTGGGAGAGCTGTGTGATCAGCGACTGACTGCTATGAATACACTGCTTTTAACAGCATTTAACTGAAGGCAAAAGGCTTCTTCAAGACACAGCTGGAGAGGGGTGCGATGTTGAAAGCTTAAGCAGATGGGCCTTCGGGGGGTCCTGAAATCTAGCTGGGAGTGGTCCTGTGAGTTTCTGAGCACCCTGGTCTGCAGCTGAAGCTGATGAGCCCTGAGAGGTCTTAGACCCTTCTAGTAAAAGGGTTTTATTGCATTTCTGGTCTGGCTGTCCCAAGCATGAGAGTTGGGACGAAACCCCCATTTGGTGACTTGAATGGTTCTGATTGCTGCTAATAGGAAAGCAAAGAACAGGTCTTTTAAAGCAATTTTTAAAACAATTTGGGTGGCTTGATTGCGCAAGCCATTAGGATCAGTTGTGTGGGCTTGGGCCTGTGATGCTTTGACATGACACAGTAGATTATACACAAAGCAGAAAACAGTGAGTTGTTCCTGTACTTAGAGTGGCGTAAATGTGGTCAGAGCCTGTCCTTTTTGGCAAAAATGAGGCAAAACATTCAGAGTGTCGCTGCCACATGTAAAAAAAGGATCAAACATCCACCGTAACAGTTTGCAAAAGTCTCTTTTCCTAAATTTCCTGTCACCATTTCCCTGTTGCTGCTGGTTACAAAAGCATTTCTGGGTAAACAGGTGCTTTCTTTCCAAAGCAGCAGCCTATTCTTTTTGCTTATCCATTTATCCCTAGGCTTAATGATTCATTCAGTCATTTTGCAACTCAGGAACTGTTGGTGAGGTCACAGCCGCTCGATTGCGTTGTCAAAGTGCATGACTTAAAAAGGAAGAGCCTGGCCAGGGAAGGAAACACTTCTGTTTATCTGCAAACATCTAGATAAGCAGCAGTTGTGGGGGATGAAAGTCAGAGAAAGTTGGTGGTAGCCAAATGTGGCTGTGATCAAACATTAACATTTTAAGAGCAGGCTGGAGTGTGGTTGGCTTTGCTCAGTAAGCTCCTGAGCATTTTGCATGGAGAGCTATGTAGAAAAGCAGAATAATCTACTGACGGGGGGGAACCACTAAAGGAAAGCTTCCTGCCTCTTCTTGTTTTGTAAAAATAAAATATGAAACTTTGGCTGGTGGATCCTTCAGTCGTAATCTGGTTAGACAAGTCCTTGGCTCTGATGGCTCTTGGATGAAGCAGGTGCTTCAGCAGGAGTTTTGGTGAATAGGAGCAAAGATTTGCTGTTCCTCATCAGGCCGATGCCCTGCCTTGCCCAGTACCTCGCTGCTAAACCATAGTGAGCACCAGAACACAAGAATGGTCCTACTGTGACGCAGTAAAGGTCAGTCCAGACCAACTGTCTGAATGATGTGCAAGTGCTCAGAAAAAAAGTGTGAGAACAGAAAAGCAGTGTATATAGTACTGAGTGTAATGCTTTCCTGGCTTCTTCTCAGTCGGGTCCAGATGCTTTGGAGGAAGCCATGAGAGTGCAAGAACTAACACACTGTTACGGAATAACCTAATGAAGGAGAGGCACTGCCCACTCTTGGCAATTAGTGACTGGCTGCTGTGATAAAGTTCCTTCATTTGTGTAATCCTCTCTGGGGTAACTGTAGGGAGGCTGCTATTAAGGCCGATGTTTAGACTTGTGATTTAATCTGATTCTTTGCCTTTAACGATTACACACAGCAGTTTGTGTTGTGGAATAAGTCTGTGTACATAGAGAAATTCTGACGCTGCTTCCCCGTCTGAGTCAGGGTTGACCCAAGGGTGAGGAGATGCTCTGGGCTGCAGGGGAGGACTGAAGCAGAGGTCCTGACCTCTTGTGGTCACCGAGGAACAGGGAGCACTCATGGCGCTGGTGCGTCACTTAAGTCCTAGGGACTAATTCATGCTGCTATGTGAATTAAACCTCCAAAAACCTCAGGAAGGGAGAAAGTACATCATCCATCAAATCGGCAGCCGGACTATGGTCCATGCTTCTCTGGGCAGAAATGGTACTTTCTGATTTTCAGGCTTTACTTATCTTTCTGCTGGACTATGGTTCTTTAGTAAAAATTGTTGTATTTGGCAAGCCTTTAATGTTTTGAGTGAATGTGGCAGTCTGCATGTGTTTGTAATGGTGGAGAAAGGTGCTTGTAATGCCATTGCTGCAGTTAGGAAGAGCAGCTTTCAAAAGACACCAGAAGAGCTATATTCAATGGCTGTGTTTCAGTTAACAGCTTCCAAAGAAAAGGCACCACTTAAAACCACGGTTTTTCTTTTCTTCTTGCAGGGGTGCATTCTCTGAGGTTGTTTTGGCTGAAGAGAGAGCGAGTGGGAAACTCTTTGCAGTCAAGTGCATTCCCAAGAAGGCACTGAAGGGAAAGGAAAGCAGCATAGAGAATGAAATTGCAGTCCTGAGAAAGTAAGTATCAGACCTTCATTTCTGCTTCTTTGCTTCAAGTAGATGCTTCCATTTAAGGAGCAGGAACAGTGATTGACAAGTGTGACTGACAGGTTGTTCAGCCCATCACAGGCAGACAAGATGACTCAAGTTTAAATGATGATGAAAATGTTTTGAGAAATGCTCTGGTTTTCTTTTGTATTAACGCAGCTAGATGACTGCAAAGTGGGAAAGAAGAGGAATTGGGCTGGAGTAAAGCTTGTGGTGCCATAAAAAGACCTTATCCACTAATGATGTCAGTGGCCGGGTTGCTGGCTTTGAGGAGAGCAACAGCAGGGTTGTCATTCCCACATGCTTAGAACAGTCTAATACTAATTGCTCTATGGCATACTGTGTATTGTTTTAGGAGACGGTAGTACCTGTACTACGGAGAGGCACCTCTGCCACTTCTGGAAGTGATTTTCCAAGGCAACTTTTATTTTATCAGAGTTGTCCGCAGTGTGTATCTTTTCCTGACCACAGCTGGATAAGAAAGTCAGCTCACAACTGCTATGAATTCAGTGTAGTCATTAAAGGCTTGATGCTTACCTCTTCCTTGTCTTATGCCCTGAAGGTGGGATTCATCTCACCTGACTTGAGACTCTTGGATCTGAACTCATCACCCTCAACTTTCTTCCTAGGAAATGGAAAGAGATTGATCACTTTATGATTGGTCCATGTAACTTTTTTTCAACTTTTAAAAGTACCTTCTCTTCTCATTGATTTGAAGGCAGTACAATTATGTAGAAGCGTATGTTGGACTGGGGCACTTTGATTCCTGCTGCACTGCTGTTGCTTGTGGGACTCCTTGACTCAGCTCCTGGTCATGTAGAAGCTGATGGCAGATTATCTGGGCACCATATGACAAAAGTGATCCTAAATCTTTAAAACTAGGTACTTCTGAACTAAATGCTCACACAACCAAGCCAAAATAGCAGGTTCAAGGGCAAACTCGTCCATCTCAGTAGACAGAGGGGATCCTTTTCAGTGGAGGAACAAAAGTGGGACTCCAAACAGCTACAAGCATTTGTTGCAGGTGCCTTCCCATTGCCAGACCCGTGTCAGGCCTGCACAATGTAAGCCCAGTGACAAATACCGCACGTTGGCTTGCTGTGCAGTGATACTGAGAACCTGTCATAAGGCTCAACAGTTGCCATCTCCTTCATCGGATAATAATGTACCTGGCAACTTGAAACAGTCTTTGTCTGCAGGGGTTTGGCCCCTGATACTCATCTATTGGGTAGAAGAGCAGCAATATTGGCATGCACTAAGGATTGCCTTGCATCAGCCTTGACCCTAAGCTAGTAGAGCAGAGAAATCATTCAGGTTATTTTTATGCTTCTGTGTTGTGAAATGTTTCTGTTCCCTGCAAAAAATTTCCTGAGAATCCCGGAGGCAGCACCCGGGCTGTGCTATTCCAGCTGCAAGGGCAGGAGAGTGAGTGGGTAGAAAATTCCTTAATTTCATACAATTCGATCTGCTTGGTCTCTTGTCGTATGCACGTTAGGACCTTAAGAGGAATTTTTCCTTTTTTTATCTCCTGATGTCTTCTACTTGGCTGTTGCTAATACAGACTTTGCATGTAATTGTATTTATTTTGAAAAAAAACATCCTTACTAGTGGACACAGTATCGAATTTGTACGTGCCACCACAGAAACACTTAGAAAACAACAAAGTGGGTGTGCCTACAATTGAGGAGAGGGGGTATCAGCCCGTTTCTCTGTTCAGTGAATTCTGTGCTTCAAAATCTGTCAGTAAAAATAGATTTAAGGGAGGCAGGGTGGATCCTGAACAGCTGTTGCTAAGCTCAAAAGGTATTTAAGTGTCCTTGCTTCTGTTCCTGGTAGCTTAATATGAGTGGGGCTGGCTAGTTTGCGTGTTGTCTAATTAGTGGGTAGGCTGCCAGAGCCCTGGGCTGCCCTACATGGCTGAGGTGCCACAGCCTTGGACAGGCTGTGCACTGAACTGCCACTTCTGAAGGGGATGTGTGCAGAGGCTGCCTGGCAGGAGGAATTGGTCCCTGTTCACTGAAAGGAAGGTGCAGAGTCACAGAGGATGGATCCAAAGCAAATATAAACATGCATGTGTGTTGATCCTGGTCTGCCCGTCTGTTTTGCATTATGCCTTCGGGTGGTGCTTAAACTCTGACAGGATAACAGCCCCAGAGGACACCATGCCTAGCTGAAATGGCAGGCACACTCCTTGTGATCCTTTGGAGAAGGTTCTCCTGTCTGACACTGGGCTTTCTCCTCCTATATTTGATCATTATATTTTTGTCCTCCTCCAGATGAGGTTGCTTGCTTTCTGGCAGACATCTGCCGAGCGCTGGGAAATGCGACTCTTCCTGAGTTCTCCAGTTATGTGTCAAACAGGGGTCTAGGGGGCAATCCTGAATCTACTCCATGGAGCCTCTGCCAGCTCTCAGGTGAGCTGCTCGTGCCCCTCTGTGTGGTCAGTGGGTTTTTAGGGACAGTCAGAGATTGTGCTGGCTGTGTCCAAGACTGTCCAAGACTGGTACACACAAGCACCACATATACTTTGTACCCTCAGGCTGCCCTGGTGGAGGTTTGTCCCCTTGCCAGTCCTGCCAAATCATCCAGATCTGGCAGAATCAATATGGAAAAGGGTTTGAATGATGTCGTGTGTTGAAGTCATATTTTAGATAATGTTTTTTAAATTCAAGATTAAAAGCCTGTGCATGGAGCACTATAGGATGTAGAACCTGGTGCTGAAAGCTTGAATCCAGTGACCTTTGGGTGCCCTCTCACTTCTGCTGCGGACTTCCCGTGTGACCTTCTGTCACAGTATTTGTCGTCTGTCTCAATATTTATTGTCTGTCTCAATATTTATTGTCTGTGAAGCAGCCTTTAGTCAAAAGACCTTCGGATAAAAAGTTTTACCTGCAGTTTGTCTTGCAGTCCCTTCTCCTGCCAGCAGACCCAGGGAGCGGGTGCAAGAAGGGAGGTGTCTGGGCTGGGCTTTTAGCGTGAAACAATTGCAGCATCCTGCCAGTCCTTCTGCATGTTGGAAGTGTTATTCCAATGTTCCGTGTTGGGAAAGGTCAGTGGTCCCCATGTGAAGTACATGGAAGGTGGGAGATTTTCTCTCTCTGTCTGTGGGCTTGGACACTCTTGCTGCCAAAACAAAATGACACGTTTTAGAAGCGATGTTCTGCTAACAGAGGAGCGAGCTGCCAGCCAACTGATCTGCATGTTTGTGTGAGTGCCAGAGTGAATCATGCATACTCCATCATTTTATTTTTCCAGCCATGGCCAACAAATCTGTTCTTAAAAAAGAAAAAAGGCGGAAGAGCCGTTAAGTCAATATTTACACCAGCAACCTTAACAGGGTTCTTCCAATATGGACTCTTTTGTGTCCCGTGGAAATCCATGGCAACATTCCCCAAAGACTCGGATGGGTGGGGATGGAGTGAGAAGGAGCTCGTTGTCGACTGCAGTGCTGGGAGAGACTAAGTTTGCAGTTAATCCAGGAGCCTGAGCCTGACAAAGTGTTTTAAGTATGTGGCTAATTTTAGATGGTTATTTGTTCCAGTGAAATTGGTGAGTAGGTTGAGCTCACCTTGCTGAGCTCATGCTTAAAGGGATGCTTCAGAGCAGGGTGAAGGTCCCACTAGGCGCCTGTGTTTGGCACTGCATCAGGAGGGGGGTTTCCTTAATGTCTTCGCTTGGTGCCCAGATGATGCACTGGTGCACAGGGTTGCTGTTTTGTCTAATTGTGTGCTGGCTGCCTGTAGCTGGACGTGGGGCAAAGTATTACATCTGATCACAAAAGCAGGTGACAAGATGAACGGCATCATTTTTAGTTTTTTAAAGTTATTTCTTTTGCATTGGAAAACATGCTATTGTTTAGAATCTGAGGAAGAAAATGGGATCTCTAGAACCAAACTGTTGCAGCTCTGTTAACTAACTGGCTGTGGGGAATGACAGCACATGGTCACCTTCGTGTGACACAAACTTCTGCCCACCTGAGTTGTGGGCAGTTTCATAACCTGTTCTGAAAGGAACCGGTTTTTTGTTTTGAGCAGAAAGGTAAATGCAATCCTTTCCATTGTTTGCAGCAGAATAGAGGAAATTTCTTCTGCTTATGGTAATTGTGCAGGTGTGAACACGCTGAAAGATGAATCATCTGTTAGACGGGTTCCTGAAGGCAGTAGGTGGTGTGAAGAGTTGGACTGCAGAGAAGCACCCGGCTGAGGTCTAGTTAAATAGAAAAAACCCACAACCTTGTAAGAGTCAGAAAGAGAAAAATATGCCTGATCTCTTTTCTTTTCTTTTCTTTTCTTTTTTCTTTTCTTTTTTCTTTTCTTTTCTTTTCTTTCTTTTCTTTTCTTTTCTTTTCTTTCTTTTCTTTTCTTTTCTTTTCTTTTCTTTTCTTTTCTTTTCTTTCTTTTCTTTTCTTTTCTTTTCTTTTCTTTTCTTTCTTTTCTTTTCTTTTCTTTTCTTTTCTTTTCTTTTCTCTCTTCTCTTCTCTTCTCTTCTCTTCTCTTCTCTTCTCTTCTCTTCTCTTTCTCTTCTCTTCTCTTCTCTTCTCTTCTCTTCTCTTCTCTTCTCTTCTCTTCTCTTACTCTTCTCTTCTCTTCTCTTCTCTTCCTCTTCCCTTCCCTTCCTTCCCTTCCCTTCCCTTCCCTTCCCTTCCCTTCCCTTCCCTTCCCTTTCCCTTTCCCTTTCCTCTTCCCTTTCCTTTCCCTTTCCCTTTCCCTTTCCCTTTCTTCACCACTGTTTATCACAAGAAACTTTCTAGCTGCCTGGGCAATACCTGAACAATCATACAGATCCAGTGGTGAGTGGAGCAAAGCAAGGGGAGGGACAATAAGCTGTGTGCAGCCCTGCACTCAGGTGTATTGATGACTTCATAGCAGTAATGTGCACGAATAAGTCTTCTGTTAAGCAAATACTGTCTAGATAGCAAATCATACTCTCCTTTACCTAGTTCCTGCTGAACAGGGATTTTAAAAATTATTTCTAAATTATTTACGTATCCCCAACGCTCACCCCCTCCTCTTTACTCTCCGAGATCCTCTGGGAAAGGCACCATTAAATTCCTTATTAGAAATCAGAGCCATGCCTAATTGCGGACTGAAGTCTTTTTTGCGGTTAAACAGCACGATTGAACTGTTCCTAGCAGGTCAGCTAAAATTCTGCTGGTGGTTTCCATTCCCGTTTCCTCGGAAGGTGAGGGGGACTGGGTGTTTGAGCAGTGATTCATGCCCAGGCGGCTGCCTCACCCCTTGTGTGCCTGTACCTAAAGCCAGGAGCTCCTGCTATAATAACGAGCAGAGAGGGAGTCAGGGAAGCATCCTCCTGCAAAGTCTGGGGAGTCAGGGCTGGACCCATTTCAAAAGTAAACAGAAAACAGCAATGAAAAATTTTCCTGAAGTGGGTGGAAGTGTGGGCGTTCCTGCTCTCCCATAAATGAGACAATGGCCAAAGGGGCCTCTTGCTCCATCCCCCAAGGTAGTGCCATTCCTGACACTGAAGAGGACACCCTCCATAACAAATGTGGAAAAATCACCCTTTCTCAAGATTTACATGGAGTCTAAAAAAGTAGTTTAAAATTTTCTACCTTTTTGCTCCTTTTCAGTAGCCCATTGCCAAACTTCCCGTAACCCTGCTCTGTCCCATATTCTTGCCTCTGTAAGACCTCATCCCTCCGGGGCTAACTCGATAGCCTCTAGGAAGATGAATCCAAATTTAGTTTTGAAACCCATTAGTTCCTTCTTATTAAACTCTTCTGTGCAATTTAACTTGGAATCAAAGGCTACATTAATTCTGAATAAAATCGGCCATGCAGACATTTAATGTGCCCTAACAAATTCAGGCATTTAATTAATTCAGATGAACGTTCGTGAATGACTCTTGGGACAGACCCATCTATTCAAGCCATGGCTGTCTCTGGGTCAAAAAAATACAGCCCTTGCAGACTCCAATGGTCCCATACTCCAGTTTCCCAGTCTGGAGTCTCTGCTGGTGCCCACTCATGCTCTCCTATGGTAACTGTTTTCTGTGCGAGGCCATGCAGCTGGAGCACAGGGCCAGCTGAACTGGAGACGCTCAGATCTTGTGTTGGTAAGTGCCAACATAAAAGTGATGGTAATTAGATTGTGTAGCTGGTGTACAAAAAGCTGTGGGACTGGGGTTTAAGGTGTTAAATGACTAATTACCTCTTTACACCCCAGCAGTAAGAACTCTTTTTCCCAGTAAAGAAATGAATGGGATGGTTAGGAAAGGAAAAAATGAAAAAAGCATTTGGTGTCTGTCAGGTAACGTTATTTCTCTGAAGCTTTCCTTACCCTATAGACAAAACAGGCTTGCTGTTTTTTTATTTCCTTTTTTTTTTCCCCTCTGTGAATAATGGTGAGAAGATAGGCTGCCTCAGCAAGAATTGAAGAGACAGCTGGTTGTTATATTAAGTAATCACTTTCAGAGAAAGCTTTTATGTAGATTTACTTGTTAAAACCTGGCTTGCTCATGCCATTGCGGTTGCGCTGGGGTGACAGAAGGCTGATGCTGCCCTCCCCACGTGGCCGCGCTCCAAGCCCTGCCAACTGCAAATCCAGGGCATCCCAAAAGCTGGCTACCCAGTGGGGTCCTGCACCCCTGAGGGTGCCCAGGCATGCAGCCACCAGTAAGGGGGTGATACCCAGTGGTACCGTTAATGATGTTGATGTCAGTGGTGGTAGAGCAGGGCCCTTCCAAGGATATATTTGTTGTCATCCCACATGGATATGCTTCACCATTGCCCCCATGTATCTGCTGGGCTGACCCAGATGCCTGGTGGGACCTCAGTGCCTGCCCTCAGTGGAGGGCACTGCTGTGGGTGTCCCTGCTAGGGAGGCAGGCTAGGCATGGAGAGGAGCCAGAAGCTGCAAAAGGCTTCAGGGTAGGGGGACAGTTGGGCATGCCTGGAGGCTGACATCAGCTTTAGACCATGAGATCATCTCCTGAATCAAAGAGATGCAGACTGGATGAATTGCCCTTCTCGGGTTTCAGGCAAAAGTGAATCTGACCCTATATATGTGGGTATGGCACAGGACAGCTCTGCCTTGGCACTAGCCCTCGACTTCTTGTTAAGCAAATCATTTTGCTGCAAAGAATTCATGTGAGTGAAAAAAAATGTGAAACCTGAAACAAAGATGACGCCGTTTTTGATCACTGAGGTGCTGGAAACTTTGCAGGGGAAGACTTTGCAGCCAGGACTGTCTAGATTGTATTTCATGCTAGATTAGATGTAAGCAGATGTAGAGAAGCAGATCAAGGCATCTTAAAAATCCTAAAATACATTAAATGAGAGAGAAAAATCCCCTCTGAAATAGTAAACACAAACAAATCCCTTATATCTTCTCTGGTCTTACACAGTTTCATTTACATGCAGTGTGCTCCATAACAGCTTTAGTGATGGCGCGCGTCATTTCTGCGTTGCAGCCTGATTTTGTGCCGTGCGGACGCAGACGGTGGTGCTCCTTCAAGTAGGTGACAGTGCAAGTCATTTCACTGTAATTGCTGGGTGACAATGCAGCTGTCCTCTCTTCTGGGGAGTGTGATGCTTTACTAAACCTCCCTTGCATAACTGTTGTCCTTTAAGGTCAACCCATACCCTGACTCAACTCGAAAAATGGCATATCCATGTGGGGGGGAGGTTGCAGGTCAGAGGGGTTGAATGTACATCATCGCTCAGAGCTCCGACTTGGAAGATAATTCAATGTGTTATGGAAGAAACAGCTGTTTTCCGAAATAGTTGCTCTAAGATTCTTTCAAGTTAATGGAATGGGGTATTCAGCCTCAGCTGAAGCCTGCTTCCCTGCCTCATGTGTTTTATGTGGACCCCATCCTGTGCATAGCTGGAATAACAAAACTGGTGTCCTTTCAGAGCTCCTAGCTGAAGAATGAGTCTATACCCTACTTTCCACTATTTATTACTCGGGAAGATGGCTACAATTGTGTTTCAGTGGTACATGTATCTGATTATACACACCATTGTCGGTTACATAAAAGGAAAGAATTGTTAAGATGCATAAAGACTCTAATAAGATCCAACAGTCTGATAAATGACTCAGCTTTATATTGGCATGCCTAAGGTCTGCCTTTGTTACACCCACACGTTTAAGGCTGAGAGTTACCTAATCTGCAAGCACATGCCTTTGGTAGTTGGGAAAGCATTTTCACAAGTGCTCGCAGCCCAGATCTTCAAGGATGTGTTGGTGCCCAAAAGTTGCTGAATCCATCGTCCTAGGTGGCTTCGTTAGGCAAAATACTTCCTCTTCTATTTTTTCTCACAAGATTCTTCATTGGTAATCTGGAATATTTTGTCTAAAACTAAGGTTTTTTTCCCATGAATGTAATTTCTTAATTTGGAAAAAAGTATAAAAGGCTGTGTAAAGGTCTCATGGCATTAGCAAGTGAAGATGTCTTTGTCAAAATATTATCGACATACTGCATTTTGCTTGTCTTCTCTAACTTAATCTTGAGATATTAACTGGAGGAATTCAGTGTTTTGTATTAAGCTGCTGTGATGTAATGTTGGGAGACAGTTTCTAACCACAAAATGACCCTATTATGATGATGGCTAAGTTATTTACCTGCGCAGTCCAAGCACCTCAGCGGGTATTCCTTTATCTTACCTTCATGCTATTAAAAACCATGGCATTAACTCATAAAGCACTGGAGTATCTGAGTGGTCAATTAGCACTATAATTTGTGAAGCACTGCATGAAGGAAAGAAGTAAATGCAAGGTAGGATTCATCTGGCCAGCTGGGAGCATCCTCAAGGTATGCAGCTGCATCTGAGCTCAAATCTCACTTGTTGTGGAAATCATCAAATATGCATTTCTAAGTGGAACAGAATGTACAAGGAGGAAAAACAAGTATTCAAAAAATGTCAGTTCAAGAAAGTAGAAACAGAAATCTTATCAGAAATGACAGTTTTTGTGAGCACTCCTTGTCCAAAACAGTTGTTTGCTTTTAGTTGCATGCTAAAATGCTTTCTGAATACAAGTTGCTTTATTTTTGGCCTCTATTTTGTGAAATTAGACGAGTAAGGCTATCAGTGGGCAAGTTTTTGTGATGTGTGAATTTAAAACAACTCTGTTGGCAGCTTCTGCCTCCTGTTTTCATTTATAGAAGCTGAATCACAATTGTATTTTGTGTCTCATTAAGGTCGTGATTCCAGGTATCCTCAACCAGAGTTTCACAGAGGGGGGTTGGCTCTGACCATAATAAAATGGGGAAATTTTTGCGTTCTATCCCACTTCCAACTCACCAGGTTAAACCTACCAGTAACCTCTGTGTTTATATATATATATATATATATATAAAAAATATATCCTTTTTATATATATATATTAATAAAAGTATATCCTGAACTGACAGCTGCATAAATTAACTGGTATTTGGCCAACTAAGTCTGCAGTTGTCATCTGTAATATATATTGATTCACTCTTATAATGCTTACTCATACAATACATTGTTTGTGTTCAGTAGGAGTTGTGAAGAAAAACAGTGTTAAAAAAAATTAAAATTCTGTACATACCGACTTTGTCTTTTGACAAAGACAGACACACAAGGCACTCACTTAGTCTGTGGGCTGCCCGAGCGCTCAGTTTGACCAAGGAAATGGTGATGTCAATATTTTTCCAAATTAAACACAGATTTTTTTTAAAAATCAGAAATTCTATTTTTCTTAATTGTGCCTTATATTCATAAAGCATTGGCTTAATCAGAATAGATAATTTTTATTCTGAATTAAGATTGGCCAAACTAGGGGGTTTTGCTTCTGCAACTATAGGACTTTAAACCTGTTAATCAAATCAATTTTCAGAGTAAAGCCTAACGTTTTCCTTGACTGCATCCATGTTTCTGTGTTTCTGGCTATCAGAGACATCCAGCTACACTGCCCAGTTCTTAAATCTCTGTAAGTGCAGAAGCCTGTGAGTTAGTTTTAATATCAGCAATTTGTATTAGTAAGCGGTCTATGAAATAATTTCCCAAAGGATATGTGACAGCTAGCTTTTACTTTGCCAGCTACTTTATCAAATTAAAATTATGGAGCATTACATTAAACAGGGATGCTATTACCTCCTTTACTTGCCCTTCTTTTTTTTTTTTCTTCTTTTTTTTTTCCAGGAGAGTAGACATAGGTGAATTCAAGCTTTCTTAGAGACAACAGGTCCTTTTTTGAAGGCATTTAAAAATAAAAATAGCAGAATTTATTTCTTTTTCTTGCAAGTTTGTTCAGTAACTTTAAGAAAATATATGTGTAGGAAGCTTTAACAAATAATGTAATATATATTACAGCTCTATATTGAATCAAAAAAGACTGACAAGTCCACAGCAGTGAAGTGTACCAGATATGTTTTTGCCCACCAGCACTGACTCCTTCTGAGATTAGTCCAAAATTTCTATATATAATCTGTTTGGTTCACACCAAATAGCATAACAGGCTGCTTCAAATATCTTCATACCTTTGTGATATCTCCTGTCTTGACTGACGCCCCAGGGATTAAACTGGGACCATTTTGGACTTACACATATATATCTTTACAGTCTCAGCTAAGCAGCCGTTCCCTGCAGGCAACTGGAACAGATTCAGATCTTGGTAGACCGGGCATTGAGTGCAGTAGTTAACTCATGCCAAAATACTTGTTTGAAAAATACGTATCAGCGTGGAGTTGTTTTTCAACTTTTTAAGACTTTTTTTTCTCTCCACCAAAAGCAGAAGAGTCCACATGCAGCAGCAGTGTTTGGCGTAACACACTTTGTAAAGAAGCATCTCCCTGGAGCAAAGCAATCTGGTCATTCCCATGTCTGCTGTAAACCTGGTAAATAGAACAGAAAACGGTGGCTGTTCACAACTTTTCTCTTGGAAGGGATGATAGGGGATTTTGAACTGAAAACAAAGAGGAAAGGGCTTTTTCGTTATTTTTAAAATGCTCTCATATGTGAATCACAACAAATGCGTGGACATGGCCCGACACACAAAAATGCAGCTTTTATTGGCATTTATATAGAAACACCAGCCCTTCCCTTCTGTGTTACTGTAACAGCGACGGCTGTCTGCTTTTTTATTTACTACAAGTGGATTGTTGGGAGGGAAGTTGAAACTTTGAAGTTTGAAACTTTTCCTTCTGTGTTTTTTGGGTGCGTGAGAAAATTGCTGTTGAGTGTAGCTGCTGATGTCCCGCAGTGTTTATGTCTTGGAGGCATCATCCTGGCCATTTATGGTGTGCAAAACACGCGCCCAAGCCATGGGGCATTCAGCATGGGTAAACGAGCACTCGTCATTAACAAATAGACATGGGTAATATGATCTAATGCTATTCTGGTCAATAGGAAAATTCAGAGTCGTTGAACTTGGTTACGTGCCTCTTGGAGGCTCCCTTGAGAATCTCAACCCAAAGCAAAAGTGGAAAGAAAGCCTAAGCTGAGCTCACCCGTGAGGGTGGCAGGCCTTGGTTGTATGCAGTCATGCAGTGTGAACTCAGGGCTTTGTACGTAGCAGACACGCTGCACAGCCTCCTTTCCTCGTTTCCAGTGCCCCCTGAATTAATATCTCTAAAAAAAAAAAGAGCCATAGCCCATCTGTGTGGCTTTACTGTTCCAGAGGTAGTTACTCCCATCTTCATGCCCTCGTAACTCAGGCATAGCTAAGCCAGCACAGGATCCTGGCTTTCCCGTAGGGATAGCTCTCCGCCACCTCTGGGTGATGCCCACTGGATGTTCCGTCTCCCTCTGGGGGTGGGTGGGAGGGAGTGGTGGCTGGTTTATGGTGTTACTGCTGATTTAGGCTGCTGTGGCTGAGGCCAGACTTCACCCTGCAGAGAGGGAATCTGCCAGGCACTGGCCACATCCCCTCTCCTCTCTCCATGAGCTTGAACAAGGGAATCCAAAAAGTCACTTGTGTGAGAGAGTGGGGAATGTGATCTCCAACTGACAAAGTTGGGGGTTCTCCTGCTGGGTCTTTCTGCTGGCATGAGGCTGGTTTTCATTCTAGAAACTGAAAGATCAGGCACAGAGCTCACCACCGAACTTCACCTCGAAAGCATGGGGTTGGCACGTAGAGATTTTCTCCCCTCTTGGCTTTGCTTTACTATTAGGGCCATGAATTGCTGACTTTGTTTAAAATTCTTTCTTTCATTAGAAGCATATGTTTCTGATTTTCTTCTTATGGTGACATAGTTTGCACTCTTACCCAAGAGCTGTTTTCTTAATAGGGCAAACTATATTTGGAATCACTCTCAATTGCTCTTGAAATGGAAGATTGATGTCAGTATTTCTGGCAATTTTTCACTATTTTTCTTTCCCTGTAGTCGAGTATTAAATAACTATTCAAGCTGGGAACACCTACACCACTTTAACATAATTTGATTTGTTTTATTTCAGTGCTGTATTTGCTTCTAGAGTAGCTGATATAGGTAAACATACTGGCGAGATGATTTGTGCAGGTTTTAGTAAATAATGGAAAGGGTATGTCAGTGAGCATAGAGGGCTGTGCCTTTGCATCAGTTTACACACAGGGAAATCTTACAAGCTTTGGAGACCTGATCCTGTGTGGGCTCTGCCGTATCTATGTCTTAGGTAGACTTGAGTGGCGTTTTTAAAAGCATCTGCACAGCAGAATGATCTGAATCCCATTGAAGTCCCCTATCTAGGGGATGTTAGGAGACCTCATGGGTTTTGTTAGTCAGCTGTATAATTTCCTATGTCATGATTATTCCTACAAGCATCCATGTGGGAGATGACTGATTTCTGCTCTTGGGGTTGGTCATATGCAGTTCTTCAGTGTCCTGCCGGTCCTTCACTGTCCTGGACTACAAACCAAGAAATGTCAGCCCTACCTCCCGGGACCCATTTGCTGGGTCTGCCTTCGTTAACACTCCAATCCCTCTCAGCACCAGCCCCAGTTTTCTGCTTGCCTGGAGGCAGCAGGTTAGAAATAATGCATACCCTGGGGCATTTCAAAATGCAGGATTTACACTCTTTTTAGTACAGCTTGCATTTTAATCCAATCTATGTGTCAGGACGGTTTGGAGAGTGGCAGTGTAAACTGAAAAAGAATGGCAGCAAGTTCAGCTTAGTTAACAGCACACACAGGTGCTTTAGTCAGCACATGGCCATATGCACCTCAGGAACCTCCACGTGTTGGGTCTTCTTCACCCAGTGGAGCAGTTTATCTCCAGTGGGCAAGGTGAAGAGAGTATCTTCAGCGTGAGGGTGGCCAGCCTGCCCTCCATCATGCCTCTCCCGTCCTTTCAAGAGAGACATGCCTGGTGTGAGAGGGAGCACTCAACATGCTGCTGGTCTTGCATCATTTTGGAAACGTTCTTTAAGACTGCCTTGTAAAAAAGCAAACACCTTTTTCAAGAAAAAAAAAGCAGGACCCAGACTGCCCAAAGGTTCAGGCTCATTTTGAACTAGACTTTGGGTTTATGCAAGCTCTCTCTAAACTCTGAGTTTCATTCTGGAAGGAGGATGTCACTCACCTGGTCCGACCGTCTGCATCAAATGGGCTGTGCTATTTTTTCTGTTTATGCTATGTAGATCTTGATAACAGGATTTGACTAACGTGTCGTGGTTAGAAAGGTAGCCAGGCTCCGTGGGAGTCTCCTGCTTATTCACTGGAGCTGCCAAAACATCCCCTATACTCCTCCCCCCAAAATACTCTATTATTCCCATTTGTCTGGGGATTTGTCTGGGTTTAACTTCTATCTACTTGTGGGTGTGCTTTTTGATGTATTACAAACTCTGGTGTTTAATTTTCTGCCTATGTAGGTACTTCTGTGTAATCTTATAAGTTTTTATGAAGTTTTTACTAAGCAGAATTGAGTACAGTTCTTCTTCATAGACACCCTTTGGCACCGGGAGAATATTTTGGTCATTCCTCACATGTACTCTGTAGCTAGACATGTCCCCATGGCATATAGGGATTTATGGAGAGCGTGGCAGGAGAAAAAAGTGCATTTTCAGACTGGGGTAATCCTGAAAAGAGTGCTTGATTTTGTAATAATCCTGGTGATAATCCAGATTTTGTCTTCATTTATTGATTAAATGCCCTTGTGAGGTTTGGTTAACTGAGAGGTAGGAAGAGCTGATTTTAGGAGCACACCGATGCTGTGGGGGCGAGACACGTCAGGGACCCATAGCCAAGGACATGAAGTATCTGGAAATCAAGCAAAAGGAGGGGGTTTGGTGGGGGAATCAGTTCCCTGACTGCTGTGTGCCACTGGTTTCTTGTTTTTAGGAAAATGAAAGAGCATAAGCCCAAGAGTTTATTCTGTAAATGGCTTTATAATAATGGTTTTCAGCCATTTGAATAGGCAGGTACTTTTAATTTTTTTTCCAGTGGTAGGGCCAGCTCCTGCACAGCAATTTATTTTGAAACTCACAGATGATGGATTTACTTTTTTATTTATCCTTTACAAACCCTGTGAAGCCCACAGATCCCCAAGGGTCTGCACTCCTCAAGGTGGAAACCACCCCTCTGAAGCATAAAGGAATGAAAAGAAACTTTAAAAAAAAAACACCAAAAAAAACCCCCCGCAAAACCCACAGGAGAAAGCAGAAGTTTACTGTGACAGGTTCAAATTAATACAGAGGAGCCATGCTGGGTGCCTCGAGTAGCAGTATAGTTGAGAAGGAGTTAGTATTGGATAAGGTTTTCAGGAAATCCCTGTGTATTACCTTTTTTTTCCCCTAGTAAGTACTTGAGCTCACAGCATTTTTAATTGATCTCACAGGAATCTCAGCCACTCCTTGCCCATCCTGTGCTGTAACCACTCTGCAAGAGAGAAGGTGTTAAGGGCTGTTGGTGTCACTGAGAGTGTTGGTGTCTGTGGTTTTGTTCTTGGTCCCGGCCACAGTTTCCCTTCTCCAACACGGAGGAACAAGCTCAGAAAATAGCATTTTTCTGAGCCTGTTACAGACTAAACTTTTATTTTGAGGGTCCTAAAAGAACATCTCTTCCCCAAACCTCCTCCTACAGCCACACGTGTCCCAGGGTTTGCTGGGTGGCGGCAGGGTCCCACTGAAATAACACTTTAGAAGCAAAATTGTGGCCATTGCTGAGTTATATAAATATCAGTCCTTGGCACTATTATACAGAGCCAAAAGTATTGCTGGGAGAAAGCAGTTAATTAAAAACTGCTTTGCAGTGCTGTGTTTTTCCTTGTATTAAAAATAAAGCAGAGCATCATGAGCAGTTGGTCTTGCTGTTTCATAAACAGTTTTCCACACATTTTCTCTTCTTTACTTTTGATAACATCGAGGAATTACACTGCTGATCAAAGAAGCTGCCTGGAGTCTGCTATGGTGGGACCAGAAGCTTTTCCATAGCTCTGCCAGTTAGGACTTAGCTGTCCTGTAACAGCAAAAATGCTCCTCGCTTGTGATCATTACATTTGTAGTAATCCACCCTTCCCTGGGAGACACAACACACGCACATTACTCTAAATAGAAAATATATTTAAACATGACACATGGCCAAATGGGTGCTTTCATGATTGAGTAATCCAGGAGAAAGGGGGAATGGAGGAGGTAAGGGAGCAAGACAAAAAGATTGAGGAAAAATGTTTCACCAACTTGGATGCTGAAAGAGGTTCCCAAACAGTTAATTCCTGCTGCATTTTTCATGCACCTCACTTAAAATAGAAAAAAACCCTGAAAGTGTTCTCAAATGCTAGGAACGTGAACGGGAGCTGTGAACCCTCTTGCGAACTTGCACTTGTTCAAATTCACCTTTGGTATTTCATAGATAGTGGAATTTTACAGGTAAGCTCTAAAAGCTTTGAAAAGCCAAGTGAAATTATGTGCCAGATCGTTCTTGCACTCAAGGAGGTGGTTTCCAAATCTCATCAGAGGTGCATCCCCACAGCTGAGAGTCAAGGCCAGATGCTGGCCGCAGCTGTGGCTGGGAAAAGATTTGAAAATTTGTGGACAAGGGCTCGAACCTCCCCAGTATTTATTCCCTGAGTTAAACCCAAATCGAACGGGGATCAATAATCCCTCGGGGCTGCAGAGGAATTGGGGGTTCAGGTGCTCATACCATGGTCGATTTTGCTCAGTGTGCATGGTGCGGGGATGGCAATCTGCAGCCACGCTTCCTGTTACTCCTTGTTCTCCAGCGAGATGCTCGCTAGGACTTGTGTGGATCTGAGAAAGCTAGTTTTGTGTGTAAGTCGACTTATGGAGAGCACGGTGTGTACCATGTATTACAAAATAGATTTGTCTGTAAACAATGCTGACCTTTACCATGGTGCAGTCTGCTTGAAAAGAATGCCCTGAGGAGACATACTCCACCAAGTAGACAACACTGTGATTTCTGTAATTTGCATGTGGTATTTCTGACTTAGGAAAGGCTAAGCCATTTCAGTGCTGTCACTCCCCACCAGATACCTTAACACGCTCTTGTCCAGGCTCTGGCTGGTAATTCTGCTCTAAGTCAAATTATTTCAGTAGGGATGGATGATGTGTAGAGCATAATTGTCCCACAAAAAACTTAAGTATTTTTGCTGTTTCCTTTGGTTGGAGTTAATGAGATCCCTCACACAACTGACTTGCCTGCTATGAGCAGAAAGGGCACATGCAAGCTGTCATTGATGTAACGTGTTGTGGTATGGACCACATTATAAACCCATCTGTGTGTGCATCTCTTAGCCCCAAAGGAGTATTTTAACCATCATGGTTAGCAGCTGACTCTCACCATGGTATTTTGACACAGTGTTTGCAACACTGCAGATGATGAGGTACAAACAAAAAATATCCTTCTCTACCTGTCAAGTGGTGGAAGCATTTTATTAAGGTCTGTGGGAAAAGCATTTGTGAAGAAACATTTTTTTCAGCCAATCTGATGGTGGCATGGGTATCAGTAGAAATCCTTTGCATCGTGGTGGTGCTTGAGGGCCCATCCTGGACAAAAAGCCTCAAATAGTAATTCCTTTAGAAAAACAAAGCATTACTTTGCCCAGGCACGTACTGTGTCCCCTCCTTCTCTCCTTCAGGAAGCTCTTCCAGAGTGCTGGGTCAGCCCAACTGCATCTGACTGCCACTGCTGAAATAACTGAGTCTGGCAGAAAGATGGATGCTCCCTGGGGTAGCATAAGCTTAACTTAGTGTAAGAGTATTTCAGATTGGTACTCAAACCTGTTCTTGTATGCCCTACAGAGCAGGGGACCAGCACAGGCTGAAATACTGTGGTGTGATGCAGCACACGGATGTTTGACCAACCCATGGTGAGAATGAAACTAGGCAGCGAGCCCAGTTTCTTTGTGAACTCATTGGTCAGAGACAGGCAAAGCAAATATGCTCATCAGGAGTCAAGATGGTGATCAAGTCTTTATATTTCCGTTCTGGGAACTGGAAACGGTCCCACCTTGCTCAAGACATCATTACAGTAGGATACCTGCCCTCAAACAGTTAAGCGCTGATGCTTATCCGAGGTATTTCCTTCTTCTGGGGAATGTGTCAAGCACTAAATGATGTTGGAAGGAAGTGTTACATTCTGTATGAAAGTGTACACAGACACACAGACAATTTATTTTTCACTGGTGATTTTATTCTGGTAGCCAGGTGTGGTTCCAGGCTAACTTGACATGCTAAGTAGTCCCCGAAGCAAAGCAATAATTTGCATTCCTCTAAACAAACACATCCTCTAATTACTGTTTTAAAGGTGATATCACATAGGAAGAAGCAATAGCAAATGATTGTATAGGGTGGGACACACATCAAACTGGCGCTGGAGTGAAAAAATCGTCTTGAAGTTGTAATGACTTGTCTTTTACTTGGCATGCTGCTTCGCTTGCCCCATGCTTAGTAAGAATTTGGGTGTCATATTTCCTAGGGAAGATTGTTATATTAGGGATCAGTGTCTGTCCAAGTTGCAAAAAGGCCTCTTTCTCATCAGTTGGCCTCTGCTTTATGTTTTGTTTTTTTCCTTTTATTATTTGCTTTTTCCTGTGTGAATTTTAACAGGTCAGCACTTGTAATGTCAGCTGGGAACTGCACAGGGTTCTCCTGTGGCATAGACAGAAGATGCTACAGACTAAGTTAGAAGAGCCCATCTCTGCAGGACAGGGTGCAATAGGCTCTTAGCAACCACACGTGGGGTACAGAGGGGGCTCCAGCACATGCAGTCATCAAACAGTTGTATCTTGAGGAATGCGCAGTCAAGACAAGCCAAAATCTCTTAGTAATGAAGATTGCAGTCAGCTTTCACTATGAAGCCCAACTTTTGATCCTCTATTGTCCCCCTGGTCATGGCTTGCAAAACTTAATTAGCCTCAAAGATGACATTTGTTTTCAAATAGGCTGTTTTGATTTCTGCAGAGCGAAAAGGAGATCAATCCAATTTGGTTTTAGTCACAGACCACTGGATAAGTTAGCATTTATTGAACACTTCTATATGTTCTGGAGTTGCCATCCCCTACTTTTACCATGCCACTGGCAGCAATGCTGGGCAAGTCACGGGCCCTGGGCGATGTCATTCTCTGCTCTCCTCCATGAGCAGCTGCAGTCTGAGCTTACTCTTTTATTCCATGTGTTGGCTAGCAGAGTTAAAATGTGTTCCATACAGCAGGTTGGAGGTGATGGCTGTATAATTACTCCATATTAAATGTCTGTAAAACCTCCCCAAACATTCTTTATGCTTTCACTTCTAGAAAAAAAATCTGAAATTATTTAATAAAAAAACCCAGTTATATCTTTAAATCATATTTCCTTCTAGTTATCTAGGTTGAGGTTGTTTCCCTCTTATTTGTATGAACCTTTTCTGTTGTTTCTGTTATGCATTTTGTGTATTATAAAACCCTCTTCCTCACACTCCAAGAGGAAAGCAACATGGAAAAAGCAACCTGTTAGAAAACAGCCCAAAATTCAACATCTCTGCAGTCCATATTAGTAACGGAGAGAGAATAAAGATTTCATTAATAGTTCTCGTATCTGATTGTTGTTCCACATTTCAACAAAACATGTGTAAAATATTACCACTGACTGCAGCCACAACATGTCATGGCAACGTGTCCAGGAATGGGCTACACATACCAGCACCTGAGATACTGTTCCAGACAGATGCTCAGTGAAAACCACAGGAATACAAAAAACAGAGAGGGGGAAAGAGACTTTTTTAGCTGTACTGCACTGTGTGGATCAGTACAGTTCATCACCAGAAACCTGTTTAAATTTCAGAAAACAAACACCTGTTTAAACAATTTCCTTCCATTAGCATTCTGTCAGAGGTTTCTTTGTTCAGAGTCTTCCGAGATAGTTATTTATTCTTCATCCAAAAATAATTTAGTTTCATCAGAGTGAACCGTAGCATGCTTCAGCTAGCAATAACTTGAGTTTGCACAGTGAGACTCTGTGGCCTCTTTGATGGCAAGACACGGTGACTTTAACAAGTGCACATTCCCTTTTCGAAGCGGGATTGCTTGTGATATGGCGAGCATTGTACGCAGGCTGAGGGACGTAGCCATTGTTTGTATGAATATCATGCACAGCTGAGTTTATATACTTGAGACGATCCTGTCTGACTCCAAGGAGATAAATGAAATTAAGTTTCAGAAGGGAAGTAATTAGGCCATGAAACAATGGCAAAGATAAGGCGCTATGGGAGAAAATTCACTTGAATAAACAGGGAGTGGAGGGAGCTCGTAGTGAAGAAACACAGGTTTCCTTGGCAAACAATAGATTAGCAAAGCTAAGACTTCTCAAAATTAAAATGAGAACTAAAGGGGCTGCTACAGATCTGACAGCCCTGGCTTTGGGGAGAGAAGGGACGGATTCATTGGAGAATGGTCTTGTCAAGGAATCTCCTTCAGAGGGAGATGCTGGGAGGAAGGGCTTCACGGTGGATTAGATACAGACTTCAGCCTTTTCTCGCTTGCTACAGACCTCTTGGGAAATTGGGTTTGCTTCCTACAATCAGTGGCCACAGAGAAAAGACTGCGAGGTCTTTTCTCTACTGCCAGTAGTAGAGGGATCACCTGTGTGAAGGTGCACGTTAGAGTCGTAGGGCAAAGAGGGTTTAGCCAACAGCCTTCAAACTAAAGAGAAGTGGAAAAAGTGAAAGAAGCGCTTGGTGAAATGCACTGCTGTTGACAGAAATTTATTTCTTCTAAAACTGAGCAAATTCCCAGCCCTGAAGTCTGCCTTTATAGTGACTGAGACAACAGATTTTTTATTATTTTGCCTGACCTTTAGTTAAACAAATAATAAATGCTACCACAAAGAAATACTGCATTACCTTCCTTTTAGATTATCTAATAGCATAACTTGTTTGGAGAATCAGGCTTTAAATCTCTTCCTAGTTACATTTGGTTTACATTTGTTTAATTTTTTTTTACTTTAACATTCTGAATTAAAATCTAACTGGATGTAATCAGCTATAAGCATAAGCAGTTTGCAAACAGTGCCAGTGGGATGCTGAAGGTTTTTTATGTGGATCAGCCAGAGTATCTGGAAACTCACAACTGTGAGAAGCAATGGCGTATATTCTTTACAAATTCCTGAAAGTAGACGATGTGCCATCTTATCAGGTTCACGTGAGCCATGGATCCCTGAAGAGATGAATACTGCATGTTTTTCCATTGGATAAAAGATGGCAGTATTGTTGGCACTGTGCATGGGAGGGATCCTCTTTATCAAACAGCACATTTAATCATACCGAATCCTTAGAAGTTATTTAAATTTAAAATATTGTCTTAGTCTTAAAAAAATGATGTTGTAAAATGTGTAACAGTCCCCATTTCACAGGCAATCACCTGGAAATCATGGGGGTGTCTGTAGAAATCCATGAGTCTTTGAGTAAAAAATCAGGATGTAAGTGAGATTTCTCAAGACAGTGGGGAGCAGATGGTCGTGCTGAGGGACAGGGAAGTAGGCACTCCTGCATCAGTTCTGGACAATGATTTGAAGCTCGGTGACGAAAATGGCCTCTTGATTTCAGCTGCCAGCCTCACCCCCTGCTATGGATGGACACTTCATCCACAGCACCACTCAGCCCGTTTATAAAATTATGAAAAGTAAATTCTGTTTGAAATGGAGGATTAATGTAGTCAAGGGACTGCAGTGAGCAGAGAGGGTGTACACACATCTGTCCTCTTGTTTTATGCTGAAAACCATCACCGCATTGTCTGATTAATGCATCAGATAGATTAGGAATTGCCAGGTCCCTGGCAAATTTAGTGAAGGTGTTATCATCTTGCTTTTGAGGTTATAAAATACAGCTCATACACATACCTGCTTGATGTTTGGTAACTAATTTTAGATTTCTATGTTTGAAAGTTCTTTTTAGTATTTTTTTTGTGGGTGATGTGGGTAAGCAAGAAAGCGAGGAGACATTTTAGTCTTGGAAGAGGTTAGCAGCATGTGCCAGAGAGTCATGTTCTAGCTTTTTATAACCAACTTTAGACATGCTTTTCATAGCTAATGTCTTCAGTAGACGCATGCAGGGGAGAACTCTGGAACCAGGAATAATCTTACACAGCGGGTGGATTCATCCTGGGAGGCAGCTGACAGTTATTTTCAGAAGGCAAACTCTTTCCTTGGGGTTTCTTGCAAGGAAGAGGAAGTTTTCAAAAGGAGTTGTGCTCACAGTCTGCTGAGTCAGCACATCCTTAGGTTGCTCTGCTTAGGCCCTGTTCCCAGCTGGCATATCCCATTCAAAGGGTGCTGAGAGAGGTCTCAGTTCATTTCCAAGCCGGCAGTACCCTCCCTTGGTGAATTTTTTCACTTTCAAGGACTATTTCTACTTTAATCAACTGAAAGTTGAGTTCCTTTGGGCCATTAGACATCTGTGTTCTTCCTCTCAAGAGGACTGTTATTCTGGCAAAAAAGAGCTGGAGGCTGTTTATCTGCAGAACTCTTTGGCCAAGTCCCACCTTCAAAATGTAGTATTGTTATTTGGAAGGAAAAGGAAACCCTGAGAGCCAGGGTAGGATGCAGATTGTCCTAATGTGGTCCAAGCTTGCGGAAATGATCTGCAGAGAGAGTTGGGAGCCTGAGAGCAGCCCTCCTGAAAATCAAAATGTTGGATGGGTATTTGCCTAGAAGTAGGCAAAGGCAGTGCCTGGGCTGCTGTCCCTCTCTGAAGCTCAGAGACCTACCTCTGGACAGTACATCAGCTGCCTCTGTTCATCCTGGAGCCAGACCCTACAGCCCTTTCTGGAGCTGGGTATCCAACTGAGAGGGGCTTACTGTTTGTGGTTGTGTGCTGCCTTGCTGGTGGGGTTGTATGGCCAGAGGATGAGACACCTCACAGCTCACAAGTCCCATCTCCTGGGTGGCTTTGCTGCCTGCCACCAGGCTAACAAACTTCCTGGGTTTACGTGTTCTCACCCCTTCCTAATGAAAGTGGCACCAGGAGAGCAGGATTTGAGGGTCAGAAGGAGACCACATCAAAGTGGTCCCACCTAGCTGGGGCTTGGAGCAGGGAGATCTTTCTTCTGCTCTGCTCCATGGCTATGTCCTCTGCCTTACAGATATTGGATTAGCAGCAAAAAAATTCCTAATAGCTAAAAGCTGTTCAAATGCAGTACAAAAAGAGTTCACGCCACAGGGGAACTGATATGAGAGACAGATGTGGGCAGATGAGACAGCACAAGGAATCAAGAGAAGTTCATTAGAATCACAGCATGGTTTGGGTTGGAAGGCACCTCTTTCAGTTCATCTAGTCCAACCTGCCTACCATGGGAGCTCACACACAAGACTGGCCAATACATCTTGTCACCTTTAGGAAAGGTTTTTAGGAGCCTAGAAGAGTTGTGAGGAGGGCTTCAGTGATGGTCACCCCGAAGATGAGGAGCAGCTCCAAAATGTGTGGGCATCCAGTGTGTGTAACAGACAGCATAAAGGTACTTGGTTGAAAATCTGCTTCTTTCTTGATGAGCATCACCACCTTGTTAGAGGTGAGAAATGAGTATTCAGTGCAATAGCGATAGGCTTAGAAGGTCCTTGAAGATGGAGATGGAGGTGTTATGTTTCAGGGAATAGATAGCTGAAGAGCCAATGGATAGATGAGCACAGCGGAAAACATGAACTAGGAAATGTGCTTTGCGGCAATACGAGTGAGTGAAAAATGTCAGAGAGGAGGAGATTGCAATAACTGAAATGCATGTGTTTGGGATTCTTCCCTTTCTCTTATTCCTGATTGCTCCCCTGAGCAGGGTCTCACAGACAGCACAAATGGAAGCACAAGCCTTTGGGAAGTGTATGTGACTGCTGTCATTACATGGCATGGCTGGCTCAAATAGCAGCCATGGAGATTACTGGTATATGCAAGACAGCCTGCCATGGAGAAAAAAAAGAGCGGACTTCTGACAAAAAGTAAAAGGATGGGGAGGAGGCAGCTGAAACCAGAGGAGAAAATAAGACATAAAACCAAAACCAAAACTACAAACGAAACAGGAGGCACTAAGTAACAATTAGGCTAAAGCCAGATTAATTTTAAGTGTTTTAACCATTCATGCTGAGTGATTAAGTGCTGTGAGATTTGACAACTCTGATTGTCTACTCAGAAGTGTATTTATGCCTGTCAAAAGCAAAATGGCATGTTAGAAACAAAGCCTCACCTTCCCCACCTGTATCTGGTACGGAGTTTGTAAAGCATAATTCTGTAATAAGTCTGTATTAATCAAAATTATAACAGTGAATTGTGTCTGAATTAATCACATGCATGACTGATGCAATATTAATTGCTCAGCAGATTTCGTACATGACTGTGTGACTTCACCAGTATTATGGACCTGGTTTCAGGTTGGTGAAACCTGCCTACCCCTTGGGGAGTCTGCTTCTCCCTTGCCATGTGCATTGTGGTGTCATCAGAACCAGCTCAGAGGTATCACACCAGCGCTGTGTGGACCAGCTCAGGTGTGAATAAGGACACAAGATTTGGTTATTCTATCACGTAACTTTCGATATCTACAAGCGTACACCATTGGAGTAAGAACTGCCATTCTTCTGCCCGTTCCAACTGACTGGCTTGGCTATATCCTTCAGAAAGATATAGAAGGTGACAGAAATACATTCCTCGGTGTCTGGGCTCTCTGGAGGTTTCTGGCTGGTTTCTTGACCATAAGTTCATGCCTCTCTATGTGCCTGTTGGCGTAAAGTCACCCATCAAAGCCCAAATATATTTTGGAAATGTGGATTCATGATTTTTTCCCCCCTAAATATTTCCAAAGTATTTTTCATAACATTTACCGGTAACCTGTGCCAGCCTGAAGCCTCAGCATGTTTCCCTGCTAACTCTGGTTCCCTTCGAAATGCTCGTAACTTCTTAAACAAGTTCCATTGGCTTTTCAAGCTTTCATTTTTGGTCCTAGCTCAAAGGTGGATTTTTTAAAAGTGTGAGAAAAGTGTTTCCAGTCACACTTCAGAGCTATGTGAGTGGGGAGAAATGTACTTTTTTCCCTATGCTTGGTTTGAAGGTCAGGATTTCATAATGAAAAATGGTTGAAGTTAGGAGGTTAATGGAAATTCAGAGCTGAAGCATTAACTCAGCAGGCAGCTTCCTCTCTCTTATGGTCCTATTGAGAACACACAAATGTCCTTCTGACTGGAGGAAATAATTATTTGTATCAAATATGTTGTTATTTTACAGTCCCACCAGAACACAGAGTAACACGATAATGCAGTAACATACAAGCTGAAGTATAACTTGATGGATGCAGCGATAGAACAGGGAAAGGATTTGGACAGGATGTCTGTCAGGATGCAACTCCCATGCAGTTTGGAGTTAAACTTCAAGGGGCATCGCGCAGGAGAGTGTGAAACATGAGAAGACACATAATAGCTATGGACCTGGGCAATTCTAGGTTTTAAGCTTAGGTGCAAATTAGGAATTGTATAGGAACATCTGTGCCTGTATTTGTGTTGCATTTGGAATTGAGATGTTTTGTAAGTCTTATTCCAAATCCAGCTCTTGAGAGATCACCAGGTCGCAGATGATAAGACCCATAGGAATGTGTACATTCATCTGGAAATGAACTTCTAACCTCTTAAGTTTGTGATGCTAATCACACCACCAATTGCTTTCCCAGCAGTTTTTACTTGTGCTCAGTAACTATGAAGTGCTAATATACTTGGAATTTGTGACAAGACATTGAATTTATTGACACCACATAAAGCTGAGGTAATGATAAAAAAGAGGTAGGTTTGATGACTGTTTTGTGGTGTGTCATAAACGAACGCATTGTTCCAATTAAGCAGACAATAGGCAGGAGTGAAGGCTGTAAATTCACACCCCTTGCTTTATAGCTCCTTTTTTCTTGTGGGAGAAGCCAAGCATTGAGTAGCCTCAAAGGCTGAGCTGGAGAACACCTTCTTCCCAAACACATGCTCCACCCAGCTCAAAATTGACCCACCCCTTGTGAAGCAAGATTTGTGGTATTAGGGGTTTTCTGGCATCACCCTGACAAGCACTATTGGCAGATGCACTTTAGAAAGGATATGGTTTAAATGTATTAATTCAGTACTATCTGTGGTGAGCAGCACAGCTTTTAGCACAGCAGAGGAGAGGGCGGTGTTACCAGAATGCCCTGTGTCCATCAGCACTCGAGCGGCATTTAGTACCATTTATTTTAGACTTCGTCTAATAGCTACCTTTCATTCTAAATACCTTGAATTAATTAGATGTATTGCTTAGGAAAAAAATGAGTCACTGTGTGTGACTTGTATGTGTGACTTGGCTGTATAAAATATTAGAAATCTATAGCACTGCAGTTTTTAAGTCAGTTGGTTGGAACACGTTCTCTTAAACGCCATGAAACAGCCCACTTTTTCATACTGACTTCTTAGTTCAGTGAATTACAAGGAATTGACAAAGATAAATCTGCTATCATTGTCCTTTGAAATACATTTATAAACTCTTTTTTTCAAAGTATTTTCATTCTCGTTTCTGCTTCACCATGGCACGCAAAAAGTCAATGGGCAGTGGTAAAACCTCCAATAATGGAAAAATAACCCACATGTCACTGCAATATTGCTCTTTAGCCCTACTGTTCTTATAGTTAGACATGCATTTATTTTACAAGAAGGATTTTCTGTCTTTCAACATTCATTATTTCTTATGATATTAATATTCTGCTTTTTACTGTCTGAAGTATTGGCATTTTTAACCTCCATGCTCTGGAGCAGGACAGTGCCGCACTGACATATTTAAAAGACATAAATTCAATCTGCAGTGGTTATTAGGGGTTTAAAACTACGGCAAGATTCCAGTCTTCCAGCCCTTTAGTGCCTACATCACCTTTAGGAATCATTTAGAGAGATATTTTAAAGATATTTAGCTAGTTGAAGCTAGCCGGGAGGATGTTTGAAAGTGCTTTGATGCTTAGCTACTGTAGGAAGTTACTTGCATTATAAGGTACCTAATAATCTTTAGAAGTCTGGTCCTTGATTACTAAGTGGGTGTTTTTAAAAATCATACTTCCATGCCATAGGAAAAGAGGGAACTGCAATTTAAAGTAGTCTTTACTGGGCAAGTGGCCACAGGTGTAGACGTAGATGTGGCTTCGTTTAAACTCCTCAGTCACCTCCCCAGAGGCACACTGGGGACATTTGTGAATCCAGGTTTCTCCCTAAAAATAGAAACCTATACATAGGGTCCCTGTGCTCCACAGTAATACAAATAGCAGGAATAAATGAACTTCAACACTATTTAATTTTTAATGAGACCGCCTTTATCATATGCTCTGTAAAACTGGGGAGATTAGGAGTCTCAAACTTATTCTCACCTGGTTAAAAACCAATTAGCTTTTATATACAAGTCAAATGCATCCTTATTAGCAAGAATTTCTGCTAATTATATTATCCTGGTTAAGTGACTTTTCTGCCACTTGATGTGTCAAGTTCAGGTCTACTTTGGACTCTATAGCAATTCTGCCAAGATTTGAATCCAGCCAAGGGAGACCCCCATGGTCTTGCCTGCTTAAAGATTTCAAGATCTGGCCCAGCTGAAATACGCCACGATTAATTCTGCCCATTGCTGGGAGTTTTCTTTCTCTTCCGTCCATCTGCTTCTTTCCTGAAGACCACGTGCAAAGCAAGCCCAATAACAGTGGAAGTAGAAGGCATATTTTTGCCTCCAGTATCTGGGACGATTGAAAATAGAAGAAGCTTGAACGTCAGTAGCCTGCACTTCAGCTTTAAAATGGCAGGTTCAGTTATGGAGGAGTGAAGCTGCATTTTCCTCTGTCATTACCAGCTGTGCAGAGAAGTGGCTCTGGGACATTAAGTAGTCCCACTGCTTTCACACAGGTGTCAGAAGTGAATCCGCCTTTGAGTTTGGCTTTCTACACTCTGTGACTAGGACAGTAACTCATAATGAACACACAGCGGTATGGTCGTCCCCCGAGATCAATCCCCCACTGTGCAGAGCTTTCCCACTTACTCTCTCATGGTATAGGGTGTATATGACTCACATGAGGGCTATTGGCACTTCCCACAGGCAACTGGGGGAGCAGTCTTCTGTGTAGGAGTGTCCTAATACACTGATGATGAAACGTGGAAACCTGCCTAGCCTTTTACTTATCCTTCTGTCTTTCTCAAGAAATAAAATAAATTGGCTTGGCTTCCCAGTAGCTCGGTGGGAAGGAGGGAGTTTTCTGGCAGGTTGCTGCTGATGAGTTTGTCATGCAGCTCATCCCTACAGACTGTTTGAGTCAGACTGCTGCCAAGATGCCAGCTAAGGACTGCTTAGGAGCCCTAAGAGAGCTGTGCTCTAGCATCCTGGTCTGCAGGGCTTCACTGTTCCCTGGGCACATGGCCCTGGGGCCAGCCAGGTAGGCAGGGTGCAGGCAAGCACAGCTGATGCACTGTGGCCCTAATAACACAAATACATTGAGACTTGATCGATTAAGACTCAAACCCACACGAGCTAGGAGAAGCAAGTGATTATTGATGTACCCTCTGCACCCATAGGATCTCCCACCACTTTTGGAGAGCATTTGCTGTTCCTTATTGTAGGAAGCAACTGCAACTGGGCAAATGTGACACTTGGCCTCTAGCATGGCACTGAGGAACTGTAATAGGCTTTAATTATCACACACACACTCAAGCTGATGGGACTCCATCAAGGCTTGTGATTTTCTAGGTTGCCCAGCAACAATATGTGGTAGCCCGATTTGCAGAGCTGAGCATGGGGGGGCAAAAAGTTGGGCTCAGGGTGTCATCTGTGCTTGGTTGCCCATTTGCTTTCCCACTTGTGGAAAAAAATGCAGTTTTGAGACATGAACATCTTTGGATATGAATGTAGAGCATAGTCCTGCTTCATGCTGTGATCTGAAGTGTCCTTTTGGTTCCATCACTGTTCTCTGAGTACATCAGAGAACCTTTGTACTCTCACTTGTCCTTATCATCAGCTGTATAGCCCCACCTCACCCGTACGCATTGGCTTCTAGGGTAACCCAATAGCTAAAGATCCTGTACAAGCCAAGCCTGGGAGTCCCAGCGCTGTCACATTTCCTGGGTGACAGCTACATTTATTTCCCACATGGTGGAATGAAATACCTAGTTTTGTTATATCTTCCAATCCCATGCTCATCCAAACAGGCAGTTATCCATGTTTTTGTGTAACTTCTCTGTACAGGTGCGTGGGCGTTGTGTCAATCACCCTTCATTAGTGTGTATTCAAACCAATGAAGGAGATAATAGTAGACAACAACACCCCTGAGCCTGTGTCAAATGGGTATGTCACAGATGGCAGAGCTTTCTTTTCAGAAGTGTAATATCTGCTGCCAGGTTTCAGGTATAACTGAATGTATGTGTACATACTGCACTCATCTGAGAACCAGGAGGCTACAACAAGAGTATTATACCAGTTATTCACCTCTTCATTCACTGTAAGCTAAGAAGAGCAGATGATTTTCTGAGGCCAGGTATGGGGATAGTTGCTCTGCCTGCAGCCAGATGACCCTTGCAAGAGTGTCAGTCTATTTTGCAAATAGATTCTCCTTTTCTGTGCATCTGTGTTTGCATGAAACCCCTTCAGAACATCCCACCTCAGCCCAGGAGCTGTCCACTACCTTTAACTGCACGTAGCTCCTCAAGTTTCCCAGGCAAGGGAGTGGGAATCAGCTATAATTACTGGCTGCACATGTAAATCCACACTCCCCCACACTGGAAAAACAGGGCTGCTGCCAACAACTAAAAGATGGTTCACTGGTTTTGGCTGAGATAAATCCTTGCAGCCACTACTTTTATCTTTTTCACCTGTAATGATTAATTCAGCATTAATGTTAGTTTTGGCCTGTTTCAAATTAAACAGTCTGGAGGTTTTTGCTCAAGCTTTGCAAGGCTTTTTGAATGCTGCCAGTTGGGATCCACTGCTTGGAAACGATTGTTCTGATGGCTTGGTCTGCTTCTTGTGGAATTGGGGATTCCTGAAATCAGGGATGGCACTGGCATGGGGGTATTTGTGTTGCCTTAAACGGGCTGCAGGTCCTACTGTGGGAATCCAAGCATTTCAGAAAGTTATTTGGTCCTAGTCTTCCCATTACAGCTGCGAGTTACTGACCCAGAACTTGAATGTCTTTTTCTTGAAAGGCTACTGAGCAGCATTCACATCAAAACACTTGGGACAAGTGAACACAAGGTCAGCACCTAACTACGGGTGTGCAGTCTAGGAATTCCTTATTTTTATCCTTAAAGTCCCTATATTTGTTTGTTATGTTTATGGGGGATTATAATGTCCCACAAGTGCCCAGCAAAACCCCATCCATCTGTTCTGGAGATGTTCAGGCTTTGTCTGAGCTCTGTTGTGATCTGGATACCAGACAGAACAGGGCATAATCTCAGCCTGTGTCCCAAGGAAGCAACGAGCCCATGGGCTCACTTGTTGCATGCTTAATAGACCCAGCAGCATGCCCGGCACAACATCTGGCAACAGCTGTTGTTTCAGAAACAGTCAGGATGCTGCCTCCAGCATCCCTTTTGCACTGTGCCTGATGGCTAGAAAGTATCTCCAGGAGGAAAATACACATGCTCTGGAGGTTTGTACAACTCCCAGGAGGGAACCAAGATATTTTTTAAGATGAGCAAACAGTCCCCTACTTCTTCAAGCTGCACTACTGTGCAGAGTGGTGTAGGAAGGCATGCCACCACACAGGCTGCAAATGCCCCTCGCAGTGGAGGAGCCAGACCATTCTCTGCTCACAGGATCTGGAGCAATTACAAATGAAGAGAAGGATTATACTGCTAGGGAGTATAACATGAGGTAGGGCATGGATCAGAAACTGCAAGGTATATGTAAGTAGGTTTTGTCACAACCAGTAAGTGTTACAGCTGCTTAACTACACAGCTCAGGTTTCCAGCTGCAAAATGCCTCCAACTTGACATTATCGCTGTGAAATCTCATGAGAATATTTTATGAACATGGTACGTAATGCTGGCATTTGCGATAGAGGGCATGCAGTGCTGGGGAAGAAAGGCCATTGAAATTGCTGGGAAAATTTCTGGGTCTTCACCCTTGAGTAACAGGAGATCACAGAGCTGATGGGTAGAATCCGAATGATTAAATGAAGGGAAGACACGCTGTGTAACCATAAGACAAGATCTCCTGACAGCTTCCCAACCTTTATTCTCCATATGTTGGGTCATACCTCCATTAAGACCCAGAGGAGGCAGCTGTGTTGATAGAAGAATTATTCAGCGTCCTGGTAGAACACTGGCTCAGGACAAATCTCATCCTGGCTCATTTCTTTACATATAGAAAGTTACATGCCAAATTGAAATGTTAAATCCTGAAATAACTAAACTGGCAAAAAAATGTTATTTTTAAAATCATCATCATCTTCTAAGGCTAATAGAAGCATGTCTTTTGGTGGGCATCTGTCTCTGTCCTGAATTTTGGCTGACCCTGCTTCCTTCAAACGCCTTGCCACTTGCTGCCAGCCCTGGGGCTTTTTATCACATTCTCCTCTTCAGTCACAGCTGAGGGAAGGTGTATGAAGTGATTCATCCCTCCACATTTGCCTTTGTGTCCCATCTTCTAGGCTATCCAGGGTCTTTCCCTTCTAGCTGGTTTTCCAAATCAGACAGTACTGTATGATGATGTTTCCTACCTGCTCCAATTAACCTGACAGAAGCGTAGAGATCACAAAGATACTAGTAAAGACACTAATTTCCTTTATGTGTTGTGAGTAGTTTGTGGTTTGGAGACCACACGTGACCCCAGAGATCACTCCTTGGACTTCCAGCCACAAAGATTTACCTAATCTGGTCAGGCAATCAAGACACGGGCACTGAACCATCTGGCTTTGAGCTGGAATTAGCTCTCCATTCCCCAGTCATTAGACCAAGCAAGGCAAGATGGGCAATGTGGGTGGGAATAAAATTTATAGTGGTGGTAGGAGATCAGAGGAGGTCAAAAACACCATCTGGCTGGGAGACAGAGCACCATTCCTCTTTTTTCTCATAAATACAAGTTCTCCTTAATTTTTAATGCAAGGGAGTTTTCAGTACTGAATCCAGTAAATCTCCTCCAGCTCTTTGCAATAAGCAAATTAAGGATATAACTTCAAAAAAACAGCAATCTAAATGCAGTAGGAGAGAAAAAGCAGATGTTTTGGCTTTGCCACCTCTGTAGATCCACCTTCGCTAAGAGCAACTAACATATGCCTGGTTTTGTTCACATCTCTGCTCTATGTCTAGTTAACTTTAGCATTATTTGCATGTGTGTGAGAGTGAGGAGGGAGACGGCTGATCTATGGTGGAAACCAAAGCCCCTTCTGTAGCCGCACAAGCTGTCTCCACTGCAGTACCGTGTACTTAATGGCTGCGAGGGGGAGGAACAGTGCATGGGTTATGAAGTAGTGAACATTAATCACAGTGCCATTAAACCTTCCACCTTTCTTCTAAAGCCGTCTCCAAAGAGGTCCATTTCAGGGGAGGGGGATTGACTTAGCGACACGAAACTGGTAGCCTTTTATTTACCATGGGTTGCTGAACCCTCAGGTGATACTAATGCAAGGATACTGTCCCCATGTTGTCATAAGCATTTTTAACTTTATGATCTTCCAACCTGGAACTTCACTTTTGTGTGCAAAAGAGAATAAAATCAACCAACTTCCTTTTTTCCCCTCTGCAGACTTTACTGCAAGCAGCCCCAACCTATGCAGCTCCTGCTTGCTTGCCTTGAACTGCCTGGGGCCTCTTCGTATGGCTGCTTGGAGTCATCGTACAGTGCTGTCAGTAGATTATTTGCTGGCTATGCGATGGTGGTATAAAAGTCATTCTTCTCGAGGGGCCTGAAACCCTTCAGGAGGCATAAGGTTTCAATCTGAGATGTGAACCCCTGCAAGATAGTTTGTGTCCTGTTTGAGGGGGAAAGGTCTACTATAAAGTCACCTTTTACCAGATACAAGATAGCAGAGAGCAAATGGATGAGAAAGACCTGGTATATACCAACTGGGCCAAAAAAACCCCACCAAAAAACCCCAGCAAACTTGAACTGGAGCTTACATTTCTTCTTTTCACACCAGAAAGTCCACGTGGGAGGAAAACCTGGACGATGGGAGAAGTGTCATGCTGAACTCTGCTCGCGCAAATATCAGTGAAGCTATATGGGGAATATCCATCTGTAAAATACCTGTCCTGAAGGATGCCTGGAGGATAAGAAAGGGAGGGTGTAGAGTAGTGTTAGAGATATGTTACCTCACATCATACGTGCCCGGTTGATTTTTAAATGTCCAACTCGTAAGAGGCTTGCATTAAGGTAAGGCACTGCCAGTCCCATGGACAAGCATTGGTATTTGAAGTTTTTCCAGCCCAGGAGTGGTGGGCAGATCTCTGCTGCAGTCAGCCAGCCTTCTCCAGGACAGCCATAGGTTTCACTCCCTATACCAACCCTTGCCATCTCAATTACTCTGTTCCCCTCTTAGCAGACTTGTCATGTTTTCCTCTTGGGAGCAGGCTGTGTTGTTCCCATGCATTCTCACACCCTTACAAGCCATGCATTTTTTTGGTAGTTTTCTTTCATATGGAAAGCAATCTGATATGGTCACTCCACATGAATATGTGTGAGACTATCTTAATATCTGTTGAAATCTTTGACTCACTTCAGCTGAATGAGACAGCTGAGCAGAGGTGTCTAGTGTCTTCCAGAGCAGGAACTGTGATTTCAGTACTTCCCTTGATGAACTGGTGAATTCATCAAGCCCAGTAACCCTCGTGCTGCTGGCAAAACTCGCTGCAGGGTATGTGCAGAAATAATGGAACACTTATTCACAAAGACATTTGGTTACTCAAAGCCACAAATCCTTACAGACTCAGGCTTTGTTAGTTCTTGCTTTCACAAAATTATTTGTCTTTCTTGTGGCATTTTATCCATGAAACGTGTTGCTCATGGAGGTGTAGCATTAAATGCCATGTCTTGCAAATGTAACACTCTGACTTGGAAAGAGCTGTTATGGGGGAACTTGCCCTACTTAAATGGCTCTCATGTTTGCCCAGGGGTTTTGTATGGTGTTCTTCCAACTGATCCTCATTTTCAGTGTTAAAAATTATAGATGTTAATATAAGGGACTCAATCATAGTTTATAGCATGCCTTTGCAGCTGGGGTATTTAACATGCTCCCTTTGCAGCTCGGGAGCCAAAGCAACAGCAAAATCTGGGTCCTGTGCTTTTATCTGTGAGAGTGCTGCCCCTCTAATTAATGAACCCCAGCAACAAGCAACAAAGTTGCTTTCAGCTCTTTGGCCTCTGGGGTGGTCAGGAGCCAGCAGAGATGTACAGGAAGCTCAGTCATTAAAGGATTTAGTTTCCCTTATTGTACATCAACTTCCATGTTTTAATCCTTTGCTTCTTAAAAGCAATCCCCAGCCAAAGCCTGTGGAATTTATTTTTTTTTTTGAGTGGGGGTGAATGTTGAAGTCAATTTTGCCCATTAGGGCTAGTTCTGGGTTTAGGGGGCTTGTGCCCATCTGGGAGCAGTGAGTAGGATGTGGTGGGTCTGTGCCAGCCAGTGGCAAGGGTGGATTTCAGCATCACTGGAGTGCCACGCCATATACTCATCACTACTCAAATGTGGCAGCACACCCATTTTGGTGTGGTGGAAACTGTCATGCAGGGCTAACTGCCACTTCTGGTCACGTTGGGTTTTGTGTCGGGGACAGGTTTCATCTCCTTCGGAGGCAGACCTCTCTGTGTTTCAGCAGCACTGAATGCTGTAGCAGTCAGGGAAAAATGACAATTCCCATAGCAATGCTCTTCAACAACCCCACAGCAAGCAAAAGGGACCAGTTTGTGCTTGGGGCTCTGCAGCAGATCAAATCCTCTCCCACCAGCCCTTGTTTGCACAGCTGCCATGCTTGGAAAAGTCACCCAAAGTTGTTATGTGCCCAGTTCAGTTTGCTACTTAAAGTCTTGGCTAGCAATTTGCTCATATGTTAAAATACTGCTCAGGTGGAACGCTGCCTCTAGTCATATGTGGTGTTCACACCTTTGTAACAGCACATGGGCAGAATTACAGACCTAAAAGGCCGGGGGGAAAACCTGATAATTTTGCACAGCTGCATCAAGCCTTGTGGCTCATGTCTGCCTGTGCATGGCATCCAAACCAGTGTTGCTCTGAAAATGGTGAATCCATCCTTTCTCTTCATAGTTTCTTACCAGGATTAATCACTCTTCATGGGTTTTTGTATACTTAAATTTCCCTGATTCTCACTTCTAGATTTATTTTCCTCTGCTTTGTCACCTGGATTGCAATATCTCATAGTCATTGCAGGGTTAAGAGTCCTGAGTGAAGTATTAGCTGATACTAATACTTGGCTGAAGTATTAGCCTTTTGTATTTTTATTTCGAGACTCTTCTTTCTGTTGAATAGCCTCAGAATATTCCTGATAATGAAAAGAACAGCAGTGGCCAGAGGTGGTGCCTGCCCTTCGTGTCACAGCTGGGGGAATACGTGGGGAAACTATCAGGGTGTGGGAGATGCGAGCAGCACCTGGGGTGGCCAGGAAGGAGGGAGAGCATCAGCGAAAACAGTAAGTGTGATGAAGGGGAGGTTAAAAGGGTGGTAAGGGAGATTGCCTTAGCTGGATGTTTCCTTGTTCATAACAATTTGCGTAATCAAATCTAATTTGCTTTAACCAAGCCCATGTTTTGATGGTTTTTTTGGGGGGCTTTTCTCTTTCTTTGGAGACAATTAATGGGAACTGCTGTCACCCCAGTCCATGGCCATGTCCCCTCTGCTACAGCCCTAATGTTGCACCATCATGTACCACAACATTGATGTGTTGCTTTGCATAGAGTTAATCCAGGGCATGTTTATCTATTGCAGCGTGGGAGCCACACCTCAGGAAGGGGGGATGCTAGGGAGGGAAGACAGAGCAAAGAAAAAGCTGCAGAGAGGTGAGGTTAAGGTCCTCTCACCAAGATAGCAAGGAGAAGGGATTGGAATAATATGGCCTATTGGTTAAGATTATACTCTTGAGGTTGGGGGATCTGTTTTTTTGACCCTCTCTGCTCCATCCTGTCATGTGATTACAGAAAAACTTCTAGCTTTTCTGCATGCCCCTTCCCCTTTTGTAAAATGAGAACAGCACCTTTGAAAAAAATAAACCCTGGCAGGTCTTGAGGAGATCAGATAGTCCGCTGAGTATTTCTGCTAAGCGAGTTCACCAGTGTGGCTGCGTGGAGGCATTTGGAGGCTTAACAGAATGAATCCTCTGAACCTTTGAGATTCACTCGGCACTTCTAGAGGGGGATAAAAGTGGAGTTAATTAAAGCCGTTCCCAAATCCCTCCTGATCTGTGGCCATCAAGTAGCTGCCGCTGCACAGTGCTTTCCTTGTCCTCGGCTTTCGATGTACCCCACCGTGCGTGCAAGTCAGAAAGGTCTGTTTGGCTCTTACCCCGACTGGTATCACCCTACTAGCACCGCCGGGCTGCTTACAGAAGAGTGGGACAAAGTTGTCCCACCCCCACTGGCCTTTGCGGTATTGATAAAACCCTGTGACGAGACCGCACCCGATTTCCCAGACCCTGGGGTGTTATTGTGATGAACAGTATTCAGCCTTGAGGGGTTAATGACTGTGTATCAGGGCCACAGGCCATGGCTCACCTGCTTTGAAGTGAAGAAGGGAGGGATTGCTGGTGGCTGCAGGGTGAGGAGCAGACGCTGCTGCTGGCTGCAGTGACCTCTGCTGGGAAGCCCATGGCTGCTCGGGTCCAGCTTCAGCAACACAACCCACAGCTTGATCTAAACCGTAGGTTTCTCCCCAAGTGATTTCGTTGATTTTTTTTAATTTTTTTTTTTTTAATGTTGAGTTCCATTTTCCTTTAAATATCTTGTCATCTGAAAATCCATCCGAGTAGAGAAATGCTGTGTGGGACGAGCTGCTTCATTTGCAGGCGTGCCATGAGCACTTTTACCAGGAGTGTTAAGCACTGCGTAACTCCATGATTAAGGCCATGTTGGTCTTAGGGGAGCTGAGAGAAAATGGGGAAAAAAAGCATCCTTCCCATCTCAGCAGAGCTCTTGAGTGCAGCAGCCACCAGCGGCTGGAGTGGCTGGCATGCATAGGCATCACCTCCCAAAGGGACATCTTCCAAATACCCTCATACCTAAGAGGGATTACTCCCTTTGTACTTTGGGGGTGATTCAGCTTCTTCTACTGCCTTGTTCCAGACTACACTTTATAGTTGCCGTCTCCCTGAATCCCACGCGCTCACTCCCTGCATCTGATTTCAAAGAGGGGCAGACTGGCTCATCACAGAGGACCCCCGCAGTGGTAGGAGGACTAAACCCTTTCTCCCTCCTTCACTGTAGAACTGAGCAAGTTGATCTGCCTTCAGACAGCACAGCAGCACAGTGCCCATTTGGTTTGCAAATCAGAAAGGGGAGAGCGTCTTGTGGCCACCCTCAGCACGAAGCTTGGCGTGTCTGATGAGCTCTTTCCTAGCCTCTGCCTCCCCAGCTGTTTGTCTTGGTGGGTGACCCACCTGCTAGCCATGTGTGTGACGGTTAGGTGTTGCTGGCAGCTGTCTCAGAGGGGTTTAGGTTGGTTTGGAGAACCTCTGAGGTTCTTAAAAATAGAAATGCAAAGCGTTAATATGTGCATGGTAAAAACCATACCATCGACTAAGCTGAAGGCTTTAAACAGATAACACTATGCCAGATGACTTGTATTAAAACTGCCTTGATCATGGTGGTAGGCGGTACACAAGTGATCACATGAATGTGCATGTGCAGAAAGGAATATGGATAAACACATATAATTTTCTTTAAAAGTGACTAATTGCTTGAAATGCCATTTGTAGCGTACCTTCAACTAATTTAAACAAGGCAAACCCACCTTTGTCGTAACTGCAGCTCTTAAGGGACCAGGCACTAGACCTGCACAACAAAATAAATGTTTCCAAACACACTGTGTAAAGCCAAGTGGGCAGTGTATTAGTTTCCTGTTGTCAATATTAAGAACATAATTTGTGATGCAGTCTACCTGGAAATTTTGCTAAAATAACATGGGATTTTTTCCAGATATTTTTGTAGAGTGAGGAGCCTGCTCATGTGTTTGGTGCTCTGACATCCTGTCATGCATTATGTTTGAGTTCACTTATTGTCGATGTTAAATTTCCTGTGTGTGAATGTACTTATGTGAATGCAGCTTTTGATGACTGATTATAAATATAAATTCAGGTCAGTCATGAGCTTTCCAGTGAATTCAGAGGAAATGGGTTTAGTCTGCATTCTTACGGGAAAGATCCTGCCGGGTGCAGGGGACCTTCTGCTCTCATCATCTCCACGCAGATGTTAGGGCACTTGGGACCATTGAGGATGAGGTCCTGACACATGATTAAGCATCTTAATTAAGCTACTTGAACCCTGAAACATGTAGAGTTTTGCAGTTGCTGACAATGCACTTTTGCTTTCTTTCTGAATGTGTCCATCTGTTGTTTAATGAGTGGTCTCTGCTTAGGGTTTCCCAGGTTTCTCATGCTGTTAAAATGATTGTCTGCAATAGGTGTAATTAGTATTCTGTCCCTGGAGTTGTACTGATGCTCTTTTGAGGCTTTGCACAACTTAAATGTATCCCTCGGAAATTATTTGTAAGCATTTAAGGAGCAAACCCAGAGAGGCATTGCTCTAGTAGTTAATTAGACATGTACTTGTAGAGATAATTTTTCTCTTTAAAGCTAGCATTTTGACAAGAGGCTTGGTGGGAATGGTGAGAGTGTAGAAAACCCATGAAGATGGTTGGAGCCATTGCACACAACATGTACAGTCCTTAATAAAGCTGGAGGGAAATTCAGACATCCAGACCAGGAGAGACATAGGAGCAGGGTGAATTTGGTGGGAAGGAGCATGGACCTGCTGTACAGCTGCTGCCTATGTATGCCAGCTTCTGCACAGGGACAAATCCCTGCCTTCTCCCTGCCAGTCCGCACCCTGCCTCTGTCATTCCCTTGAACCCTGCTTTGCTGCTGTCCTGAGACTTCAACCTCCAGCCAACCATCTTCATTCATCTGACACGGGAACTGTAAACTTCTGTGCCCCAGATACTTAACCCTTAAACATTTTGGCTTCACAGAGGATTGAAGGAATTTTCTGTGAGTAGTAACAGGCAGTATTCTGGGCTGTGAAGCAGACCTGACTGTTTACTTTGGTCAAAATCATATTTTATGATGTTGAATAAAGCGCTGACAAGTATAGTGTCTAACTAAAAATAGCTTTATGTTTTGCAGCTACTTAAAAAACTAAAAATCACTATTTCATTTTATCTTATCTTATGGTTTTTCAGGATCAAGCATGAAAATATAGTTGCCCTGGAAGACATCTATGAGAGTCCAAACCATTTATATCTGGTCATGCAATTGTAAGTACTGAACCTAATGAAGTTTTTGTGCCAAAACTGCCAACTCATCTTGCTTTGGTTTTGTTCTTTAACCCAGAAGCTGGGATATGTGAGAGGTACTTGTCTTGTGTGCTACAGTCTTCAGAATCCCTGGGAGGTGTTTAAAAATGAATCTCCAAGTGTGATGGGCTGGGTTGTTGTGATATTGGGAATTGATGTGTTTTGTGAATAGTCTCACCCAGATCAAACCAGAGTGAAGAGGGGATGTTAAAGGGATCAGAACTCGCTCCGTACGTATGGAGTGGCCATGATTTAGTTTTCTGTGACTCAGTGCATACCTGTTCCCTGTTCTGTACTGAACAAGAGGTGACCTGACATGCTACCATGTGCATGGGTACGTGGGTGCTGGAGTTGCAAGAAAAGTGTCATCATTGTCTCAGCAGCAATGGTCGCTTAATGCCATTGTTCCTTCACATGCCTTTCTCACCAGAGCCTCTCTTCTTCCCCATTTTCCCTGAGAAGATTAGCATCCCATCAGGCACATGATACACTGTGGCTGACCTAGTCCTTCCGTCACATCCATCCAGCAGGGAGGAGGGGAGTGACAGGCAGGTGCTCATACGGCTTTGGTCATCGTATCGTGTCCCCCCCCTTCTGAAATCAATTAAAAAACATGATTTGAAGTTGAAATTTCCTCTTGCCAGCTCTAGTCTCTCTCCTTTTCCATTATGAGGTCACCTCAAATGAGAGCAAAGCAGACAGATAGGGCAGAGGGATAAATCACCATTGCGAAGAGCCAGATGTCCATAGGGAAGCCTGGAGCATCTGTTAGAGGCAGCTCTGGGTTTAAATACCCCATGGGAAGTCCCTGGGGACTATGGTGGTCCCTTGTGTGTTGGTAATGCCCAGGCATGGAGATGCTGTTAGGTGCTGTTCTGCTGGCAGTGTGGGAAGAATAGTGCCCTGTACATTTTTAATCTGTTTTTGTAGCCTTACATTTCAGCCCAGAGTGCTGCAAAAGGACTTTCACAGGAACATCAGTGCTGTACAAATTCCAACAAACCAGCTGGGTTGTGGGAAGTACCAATTTCATGATCAGTTGATTTACAAATCCTTATTTTTGTTTAATTTCTTTAGATAAAAAAAGAAATCAATTTTACTCCTACTTATTATTAGCTCGTTTAGTGTAGTATAACCCTCATTTTTCTAGATTTCTTACATCCAGATCATTGGGTTATCTGAAATGTAGGTCTGTAATAGTAGGTGACACTGAATACGTGTTAGTATACACTTCTACTTGCTCACAAATCAACACTTCCTAGGGACTTATCCTTTCTGTTACAGCTGCATTTGTAAACCCAGCTAACTAATTTTCAAGGGCCAAACATTTAGCTATTCCAGAGGGACACAGCTTCACTGATGCCCACTGGGCTGAAATGCCCAGCTGAAGTAAGCAGCCAGGAACCCACCTGCAGCATTCAGGGTGCCAGCCTTGAGCCCTCCCCAGCCCCAATGAGCCCTTGTGTTGCAAGGTAGACCAAGATATCCTGCATACAAATGCGTTGAACTGAATCTGCCAGGGAGAGGAATCATTGCATTTTATCATTCCTATTAAGGAAAAGCAGGAAAAATCTTCAAAAACTACAGGGTCGTTTTATTTAATATGGGCACACACTTGAATGCAATCAAGTAACAGCACTGTAACAAACTCCTGCTCACACAGAGAGCCTGACCCTGTGTGTGTGTGTGCCTGCTCTTAATGTGCCTCAGCTATGGGCTACAACACGTTAACTGAAGCTTATTTTATTAAAGTCATTTGATGTTGTGCCAAGCTGTTGGTGTTAGCCCTCTGTGCTGCTGCAAATCAGACAAAGCTGTGTTGTCCTCTGCTCTGCACAGAGTATTTCCAGGGAATAACCTTTCTGTACTTTCTTGGGAAGCGGTTGGGTGGAGAGGACAAGATGGCCAGGTAGTCGCCACCATTGCTGTGGACGTTGCATTAGGGATGGTGCAACCTCTGCACTGCCTGTGAATTTTCATCAGTAGTTGGGATTGGGACTGATTAGCATCAACAGTTGGGCGGCAACTCCACGAAATCCAGAAAACTCAAAATCAGTTCTGCATGCCTCCTTTCCCAGTTTCCGTCTAGGAGAAAGCATGTACGGATAACCTCTTGTTTCCAAGGTAACACCAACTTGTTGGTACAACAATTGTGAACCATTGCATGGCATGAGGTATCTATTTGCTTACATCTCTGTCCTATTTATTATTGTATTACTTGTGGGTTTATTATCTTTTCATTTGTGTTTCTCCTAAACAAGACATCAGTTGCCTACATTTAAAACTGGGGTTTGATATGAAGTAGAAGGGGTTCTGATTAAGCAGTTTTCAGGAAGCAGCATTTAGATTAAAAAGAAAGTGGCGGGGGGAGTAAAATTAGGGCCACTCAGAGATCAGTATCATGGGCACAACATATCTCCAATCCATATGCCCTTCTGCCTGGCTCATTGCTTGCTAAGGGGGCACTACCTAGTGTTTCCAAGGGGAGGGTTTTTGTTACCTGGATGGCATTTTCATTACCAGCCTTTAGAGCACTCCTTGCAGTGTTGTGAAAAATCCACATTACAGCCCCTGAGCACCTCGCAGCACCTCTGTGGGAGAAGGAGGTAGACCAAGTCTCCCTGTTTATATTTGCCCTCTGGTACATCTACTTTTACTTGAAAACCATGCTTGTTAGCAGGCCAGCTTAAAGAATAAATATCACACCGCGTTTATTCTGTCAAAGATATGGGCAGGCACAGGTGTCAGTGTCTGTGCTGAAGCTGGTAGGAAGGGAGGTGAAGAGGAGGCTGTCCGTGCCTACTTGACAGTTACTTTATTCCTGCCAGTCTCTCTGGGAGCTCTTCCCGGGGTTATGTAGCTGTTGGTGAATCTGTCCTGCGTGTTTCCTGGCACATTAATGGGGAAATCAGATCTACAGGTTTGGTTGCATCACCTTGTTTTCACATATGTTATATACAAACCATGATAAAACTGTTCAAACTCGCACAATCCTCTTAGTGCAAGGCCAGAAGTCCAGCTTGGAGATCCCCAGATTTGACAACTCAGAATTTCATGTGCTTTCTCGAAGCATTAACCTGTTCCTTAGAAATGTCTGGGACATTTTTTTCTTTATTTATTCTCCCAAAATACAGCATATTCCCACCTAGTGGCTCTAAGTTTAGCAAGGTTGTGGACAACTCCATGGTATCTTTTGCTCCAAGCAGTATTGCTCAGCTTTGGTATGAGGTGGAGTTACCAGTGCAGCTGCAAAGCAGAATGTAGATGTAGGATAATTGCTGCCTCTCCTGTGGTGATTCTGCTAAAATTTTGCAGGCACTATAGAAAAGTACTGTACAGCATTTAGATTTTGTCTTATGTCCGTTAGGATGATGTGCTTTCAAACCAAGAAAACACCTGCTCCTTACCAAGCTTGGATTTCCTATAGTACTGTACCTACACAGGCAAGAAAAACAAACACCAAAATACTCTGAAAGTTTCATTCCTTCTGCATGCTGGGTGAGATTTCCCCATAGGATTTTGTAGAAGATGGGGAAATAAAGTGCTTTCAGAAATAGAACCAAGGTATGATAGTAAAGCTTTGTTAACGAGCAGTTACGGATTTACGGTTGCTATTGGTGCCACTTAGTAAGAATTACCCTTCAGTATCTTCTAAGCTGTCTCACTTCACCTTGTCAGTGCAGGGAAATATCCTGATAACCTGTTGTGGTTAGTGTTGTCAGAGACTAGTATTCCATTGGCATGATCAGCCTCTTTGGGTACTGATGATTAATTTTCTGCACACTGGAAAATCATGGATAAAAAGGGATTACATAAACACAGCGAATCATAGAATTGTAGAATTGTTTAGGTTGTAAAACACCTTTTAGGTCATCAAGTCCAACCTTTACCCCAGCACTGTCAAACCCCGTCCCAGCGTGTAGCATCTACATGTTATTTAAACACCCCCAGGGTTGGTGACGCCACCCCCTCCCCGGGCAGCCTGTGCCAGGGCTCGGCCACCCTTTCCATGAAGGAATTTCCCCTCACACCCACCTAAACCTCCCCCGGCACAAGGTGAGGCCGGTTCCCCGTGTCCTGGCGCTTGTTCCCTGGGAGCAGAGACCGACCCCCCCTGCCTACAGCCCCTGCCAGGCAGCTGTAGGGAGCCACCAGGTGCCCCTGAGCCCCCCCTCTGCAGGCTGACCCCCCCAGCTCCCCCCGCCGCCCCCCCCCAGCCCCTGCCCCAGCCCCTGCCCCAGCCCCTGCCCGGCTCTGGACACGCTCCAGCCCCTCTGCGTCCCCCCTGCCCTGAGGGGCCCGACCCTGAGCCCAGGCCCCGAGGGGCGGCCGCACGGTGCCCAGCACAGGGGGACGGGCACTGCCCGGGCCCTGCCGGCCACAGCGCTTCTGACAGCGGCCAGGGCGCTGCTGGCCCCCTTGGCCACCTGGGCACGCTGGGGGCTCCTGCCCAGCGGCTGTGCCCAGCCCCCCCGGCCCTTTCCCCCGGGCAGTTCCCAGCCCCCTGCCCCCAGCCCGCAGCTGCCGGGGGCTGCTGTGCCCCACGGGCAGGGCCCGGCACTGAGCCCCGCTGCCCCTCACACCACTGGCCTCGGCCCCTCGGCCCGCCTGCCCAGAGCCCCTGCAGAGCCCCCTGCCCCCCGGCACGGCAGCGCTGCCCCCAGCTGGGTGCTGTGTAATGTCTGTACGGGTCCGGAGCATTTCCCAATAAATAGGCCTTCCAGGCTGAAATTTTAACCTGCTATGCTGGAAGTTTAATTTCTCTAATTCCTTTTGACATTAAGACTGTTCAAATGGGGAAAGGTTCCAGGAGCAGGCCCTGGAAAGCACGCAGTTCGGTAAGCGATGATTGAACACCCACCTCTGAGTTTCTCTGCACTCTTTTTTCACAGTCAAGAATAGCACCGAATCCAGAGGAACTCCTATTAATACCAGAATCTAGTTAAATAAATCGAAACCCTTACTGCCAGTCTGGTATACCTTTGTGCTCCCAGAGCAGGTCTGATCCCCTCAGTGGGAGGGCTGGTTGCTCGGATGCTGTCAGCTGGTGTTTCTGGTTCTCCAAGGAAACTGAGGTATTCCTCCTGCATGAGGTCTTTTGACGTCTCTGCTGAGAACGAGCTTTTAGGGTGAGCAGCCCAGTTCAGCCAACCAACTGTTTTTTTCCAGTGTGGCATCTTAACTTTGCTGAATTATTCAGAAGATTTCCATCAGAGAAAACCCAAGGTGACAGGGGCTCCTCCCTGCCTGGTGCAAGTTACACACCGAGGAGAGCCCTGCCCAGGCGTTTGCAGGCTCCGCGTCCCAGCACCCCCATTCCTGCTGTGCATCAGCTCTCCCCCACCACATGCCAGCAACTTATGACCCTGTGACGGCCTGGGAGGCAGCTCAAACAGGCAGGTGCCTACCTCTGGTGAAATCTGCGGAAGTTTTTACTATTACTGGAACTACTCTGCTTGTGGGTTTGCCTTGATGTTTTGCAAAGAAGTAAGCAGAGCGCTAAGCCGTTTAAGTGCTGAATTCCTTTTGTTTCTTGAAAGCCCAATGCCTGAGTGCACTACGAGAGCAGCCAGGCATGGACAGGGGGTGTGCAAGTGACATTTCAATGAAAATATTCAGCTTCCAAGGAAAACAACAGACAATGGAGGGAAGTGCCGTGTTTGCCAGGTTCCTTAAGGAGTCTAGCAAGGACGCACTGTGTTACAAAACAGTGATATGCATGCCAAGCCACTATCACATCAGGATGCTAATTAAAGCAAAACATAGATCTGCTGCACCACACTCCTTAGGTGAGATTTATTCCCGTACTTGGGTTTTTATTGTGCCTGTAAAACATTATGCAAAAGACAGAAGGAAATCTCTCTGCATTCACAATGGGATTTACATAAATGATAAAAGCAAGCTGGGTTCTTTAGCAGCAGAAAATATTTATGTCCAAGCATCTGAGAGATGCCCCTCAGCATCACCTTTTTCTGCAGACGGTGTGCTTATTGCCATTATTAGCAATAAGAGCAATTCTAACAGGGGCAACATCAGCAGTAAACCACCGGAACACTGGAGCTGATGAGTGCAGGGGATTCAGTTTGTTTCATGGTACGGGATGGGCAGTTGCACACACACAGACTCTCCTCTTCTTTATTTCCAGTACTCTTGTCTTGGATGAGTTGTCTCAAAAGAGCCAGCTGAAACTAGTGCCTGGCACCCACTGAAAATACACTGGGTCTATGTCAAAAGCTTTGGATCCCATGCTTCCTGCACCTCCTTGTGCTGCACAGGGATAAGATGTGTGGTAGATGTATGCGGCAGATGGGTCTCATAGTGTTTATTGGCTAGGACACTTAATGGATGGGCCAGGGAAAGACATCTTCCCAATTCCTGTTCAAGCAAATATACATTAATTCTTTATCAGTTGTTGGATGAATTGTTCACTTGGTCTTGTGGGGATTTTTCGAGCAAATGCTACTTCAGAACTACAGCACCAGGAAGGCTGATGCACATCTGGGCATGCCAGGAAGAAGCCTGAGAGGTTCCAGGGGAGCTTTGCTTGGACTTTGACACAGCTGAGCAGAGACTTAGGGGTTCTAGTTAGGCAAGATTTCACTTCCCCACAAGCTTGTGGAGTGAAACATCAGTGATTTGGACAAAACAGCTTTTGTGAGTCTGCAGTAGAAAAAGAAATGGCACTAACTACAACCTGTCGTTGAAAAAAGTCTTCTGCTGCTTCTATGGGTAAGAGTGTTTTGAACTGGGGAGGAGGGTGCTATAGAAGGCACAGCTATCCAGGGGATGGATCCAGCTGGTGAATGTGGAAAGCAAAGTGGGACAGCAGCAACAGGGTTGAGCATGTGTGACACGAGTGGGAGCATCAGACCATAATTGTGGGAGAAGCACTCAGGAAAATGAATCCTGGGCCCATCACAGCCTTCAATGTGAACATACCGCAGACGTGGGCCCAGACTGCAGAGCTGGGATGTTAGATTTTGAAATTGTCCTTATTATTTGGGCATGTGTAATACAGGTTTCGATTCCAACCCGTTTCTACTGCTAAATGCAGTCAGAGGTGGTCTATCAGTACAGCTCAAAAAAAAAAGACATCCTAAAAAATAGTCATGCCTTATCAAAATCTCCGAAGGCATATTGACTGGACAACACAGGCCACCCTGCTAAAAGGGTAAAGGAGTTAATCTCACTGTACCACAGTACTTTCTCATGGAGCTTTGCAAGCTGCTGACCACATAATAAACTGACCCCTGGCATCGTGCCCCTGGGAACTCGGTAGCAGCTATTAATCCAGCATCAATTTCACATTTTTTTCTTTGAGGAAAAAAGATTATTACATCAGCTGGGTTACACTGGTGAGTGTTCAATACAAAGGAGTATCTCACCTTTTCCAGTGGCTGAGTTTGTAAGCTAACTAGGAAAGGTTGATGTCAGGGTAGAGATCAGGGCATGCGTACATTTGTCAGTAACAAATTAATAGACTACAGGGTGATCACCAAAATGACTTTGAGACACCTGTAATTTTGTTGATCTTGTATGATCCTGAAAGTGTGAATGTGTTCATTGGGTGGTCCTAGCTGCCCTTAGCACTTTGGTTCTTCTTTTTTTCTGGCTATGGTAGGGGTTTTGGTAGCTCCTACTCCCTGTGTTGCCTCTGAACGCAGCACCTTCTCCTGGGAATGGCACTGAACAGCAGCCATGTTGCTTCCTTGTGCTGTTTGATGTGCAAGGGCTTCAGCTGTGGCTAGGAGCAGGCATTTTAGAGTCCATGGGCATCAGTCCAGCCTTCCTACAGCACCACAGGAATAGTGAGGATCTTCTTCAGCTTGGGGACTATAAAAGACTTTCTCATGATGATTTCCAAAACCACTTAGAGCTAGTCACCTTCAACAAGTGTAGATGACTGGCGACACCCCTGCTCCAAAGCTTGCACTCAGTATTGTTAGCTTAGCCTGAAGTGTCTCAGTATGGACTCATTAGCGACACAACACCAAGGGTGGGTTTTTTTCAGTCAAAGAATTATGCTACATCTGATGGAGAGTGATTTTTTTCCCTGTAGCCTTGGGACTAAAGAGGTAATGGAGAAATGTTTCCACATTTTCATTGAATAGACAACATTTTAAAGTTGTTTGCTTTTACAGAAATGTGAACAGTTCAGACAAAAATAGATTTTTTCTTTAATATATCTATTGTTGTGAAGATGCCGTTGTCAATATGGAAAACAAGAAGTTTGGCCAAAGTTCCAAATAAACTTTGTTCTAATGTATTATTCTTTATAAAGTTACAGAAAGATTTGAAGTTCTCATAAATCAGACAGGCACATCTGACTATTTTCCTATACTGGTGAGTACAGTGAACAAGTACTTTCTGAGAGTTATTTGGTGTAATGTCCGGTCCCCAGCAAGGGCCAGTACCAAATCCTTAGGGTAAGAGTATGTGCCTTGATTGTTTTTTTACAGCAAAGAATTTTGGCAGCATCAATGTGAGTTTCTTCCTTCAGCCCACGAACAGTTCCCTTGCTAACTCCCACTTTGGGCTCCCTGTTGCAGCTGGGCATGGGTGTGTATGTACCTGTATTGTATAGCTTAGTCTGGTATAGGCAATTCATGGGGCAGCAATACATATATCTGTCAGTAATCCTGTATAGTATCAGTGCTTCCCTGAGAGCAGGAGTGAGGCATTTCTCTCCAAACAGCAGGCAGGTGGCTATTTAGAGCCCTAGCAATTTTCTCTCCATTTAGTTGGCTTTGAATAACCATCTCCTTCCTTTCATGCTTTGCCCAGAAGTTTCATTGCTGGTTACTTGATGTTCACATAGTCACTGAATGAGTCTTTTACATTTAGTTCTGCATCTTTCAGTACCTGGTAATTTACACTGTGCTGCACTGAAATCAATTAAATAGCTGGCATTTAATTCAGGAGGAAGGGGCTTTGCAGCAAGGCAGATAATAAATGTTAAATCCATCTATGCCACAGTATGAGAATTCATTATGATACGGTAGGATCCTTCTCAGGCATGACGTGGAGGCATTCTGATTAAATGGTTACACTCGCTTAAACAAAAAAGGACTTCCATAACAACCTGGAAAGCTTTGAAGTGGAATAACACGGCATCGAAGCAAGATGCAAAATTAACATCGGCATTCATAAGTCCATTCTTTCACATGGTGAAATCATTATTAAAAGTTGGGTTTTCCTCCTGAGTTTTCTTCTGGAGGAAAGTTGTACAGGACTGTGGTAAAGGGGACAGTCGTAGGCTCACGAGTGTTACATATCAGTGCGTACCAGAAGACATTTAATGATTTTTTGGCAAAAAACCAGGCTCAATTTCCCAAGCATGTCCATATCTCAGCTCCAACCTCTGCTCTAGGTAGCACAGTTAGGTAGGTTACTCTGGTCAAGGGTCTATAAGCACTTCCAGAGCAGTGTTGCAATAACTTGTAGTTATATTTGTATTTTATTATCTAGAAGCCCTGTGTACAGCTTCTAGAAGAACCTATCAAGCAAGGTGATGATGAAGCATTATCATCCCTTTCATATTCACACTGAAAGAAAAGATCTGTTGCTTTACATTTTGTCTGGTGCTTTCCCCCAGAACTCTTCAAAGGGCATATTTTTAAAGCCAGGGAGATTCACATAGTTTTCTGTGGCTGCGCTGGGGGTGAGGGCCCTAAACAAGATTGTGCAAAACCTAGAATTTTTAATGGAAATAGAGGTTGCTGTTTGAAATCCTGTTTTGACTTCTTTCCGTAGTTCTGTGGTTACCTCTTCTTACAGAAACTATTTTCACAGGACTGCAGAAGTTCTTGCCATAGTCTTCTGCTTTTAAATTTCTCCCTGGAAAATTATTCAGTGGAAAATAAATGTGGAGGATTTTGGTTTTTTCTGTTTTCTGAAATAGTGGTTAGGTCTGCTGTACCCAAACTTTTACTTTTTTAAGCATTTTATAGAAAAAGAAAATACTGCTGCTGGTGAAGCCGTTCTTTGATGCGTTTATAGAACATGTGCTCATTTTATTCTGATTCATTCCACATGGTTATATCTCAGCCTGTAAAGGCCATTTTTTCCCCTAAGTTGGAGGAAAAGTGTGTTCAGAGATCCAAATCCTTATGTCTTCTTCTCCCTTCTTCTCCAAGACAAAATTACAATTTGGGGCTGTGGGATCCTGGCTTAGCTGTAAAAGGGTTTCTCTACTTCAGTACTGAAGGTGGTTTGGAGGAGTTTGGTGTTTATTCTGTCTGATTATTCTGTTGGTTAGTAGCATTTAACCACTTTTTAATTCTGTTTTCTTCATCCCTAATTGATGATACTCTAAGGAGCACTGATATCCTTGGGTGAGACATAGTGGAGGTTTCAAATGTCCCTATGTCCTGCGGAAAGACGATAGCCCTCTCCAAAATGCACTGTAATGAAAAAGAAGTCAGAAACATAATTTGAAATCCACTGAAAGAGGGCTGAGATTTTAAGACCTATAAGCCTACAAGGAGGCAGCATTACTAAAAACTGGGGTTGGCATTCTTAATATTAAAAGCCAGTTAGCAAAATAAAATTCATGCAACTATTGCAACAAATAGTTTTTGCCATTAAAACTCTGCCATGAGCATCTTACAGCTCCATAAAAGGGGTTATTCCTTTAGGAAAAAACAGAGCCAAGCATCCGTCCTGCCATCGTGATGAAGTTGTGACAGTGTTATTAGATATACTCAGTCCTAAATTTCATGGTCACCCTGTTGCAAAACATTACCCAGTACCACTGGACAGGAGAAGTGTATTAATACATAATTAAGCAATATTGAGCAGAGGGGAGGGAAATTACCTTGCTCTGATTGCTCACCAGCTTTATCTGTGGGAATATTTATGTCACTGCACCCCAGGGTCTTTTCCATCATTTAACACTTGTGCCCCTGTAAACATGGGGCAGGACCATCTGCAGAAAGTGTTTCTGACATTTTGCTTCTTGGTGCTGGAAACTCTCTGCCAGAAGCTTTTAAATCTGCTCTTTTCAGACAGTTTTGCAGCTGGATTTGCTCTATAGAGGTTTTGCTTCATGTTGCTGTTGTCTTGCTTAGTTTGAAGGGTGGCGAGAGAAATGTAGGTTAGACTTCTGTCACTAAAGATTCAGTCATACTTTAGATGAAATATATTTTAAAAAGCAAATCTCTTGGGGAAAAGCATTTTATCTTGCACCTTCTTCCCCCAGGAGCTTCACATGGCTGTAGGTGGACTCCCTTTCCTTGCTATTGAGATGTGGCCACTCAGGAGAGCCACAGAAGCTCCTGGAAACAGCTTATAGGAACATTTTGGGGAGAGACCATTCTCCTGCTGTGTATGGACATTTACTTTATAATTGAGTGGTAGTGAGGAGCGCTGCCTGCAGGCAGAAGGAGCCAGGGCTGCTGCCAACAGCACTTCCCACCAAGCTGGAGAGAGGTGCTTTTGAACAGTCAGTCTCTCCTTTAATCCTGGCCCCACCTGAGCTCAATTAACTCAAGAAATTTGCCAGTGCATTCATGGCTGTGTATGTTCAATAGCGTAGTGCAAAAATGCAACTGTTTGTACAACAGCAATGGCAAACAGCAATGGGGGAGGAAAAGAAAGAAAAAAAGAAAAATAACTGATGTAGCTGCTGCTTGTGCACTTAACTGAAGATCTAGAGCTGCTCTCTGGCCTAAGTATCCTTTTCCTTGCAGCATGCTGTTAAATGTGACCATGCTGATAGTCATATAATAGGTTATCACCTGTGGCTGAGCTGCTTTCCTGGCCACGTGCCTGCTCTCAGCCCACTCCATTTGCATGTACCTTCATCCAAAGTGTTCTTTCTGTACAAGGTGTTTTGCTACAATTTTCCCATGTTACACAGGTGAACATACCACTCTCCAAACCTGCAACAGCAGAGTGGGCCAGAGACATCCCAAAGGGGACTGCACTTGATGCTCATCTCATATTCTGCATATTCAGGTGCTGTAGGTCACCTGAAGCCAGTCTGTAGGTTATAGCCCCTTGGATTCCAGTGGGAGGCAGGCACAGGTATATTTTTTATTGCTTGGTTGCTTTTCCTGATGTGTGACAGCCTCTGGCAAGGCGAATGACATAATGGTGTGCCTCTAATGTCTTGAAGGACCACTGCAAATACTCATCAGCTGTTAATGAGTCAGGAAGGATTAGTTGGCTCTAAATTTCAGTACACTGCTGTGTGCGCTGCTGGTGCAGCCCCTGGAGCAGGGGCTCCTGCTGCAACCAAAGGGACAGTGGCAGAGGAGACAGCTCATGTCCTGAAGGAGAAGGAGGAGGAGGAGGAGGAGGAGGAGGAGGAGGTGGAGGAGGGAAAAGCAGAAGCTGAGCCATATGGTAGAAAAAATAGAAGCAGACACAGTATCTCAGTGGTCGGTGCTCATTAGACTGTCTCTGATGCGCGGGGAAGACTGAGTGCATTCTGCTAGAGGAATTGGAATGTTCTTCTGTAAGCTAAAAAATGTAGCGGAATGGGTAAGGGACAAGTCTCTTTATCTGTGGAAAAATATTCTAGCCTGTTTACCAGCACTGTGTAGTAGGAACAAGGGGCTGCTGCTCTCCAGAGTCTTGCATGGATTTTTTTGTGGTTAGAGCACACTCTGAAAATCTTGAGATCTTTTCTTACTCTATCATTGATTTACATTGTGGTCTCAGATCATTTTGTCTTGTAATTTCCCTGCCCACAGAAAAAGAACACTTTCCTAATTAATTCTGGGTAAGATTAATTGGTTTTGTGGTGGTTTTTTTGTTAAGTCAGTGCTACTCTTCAAGCAGTAAGTTGTTAAAAGAAATAAGAGTACTGGAATCTGACCTCTGGCACTGTCCACTGAGGAATACTGTGGTCCATCTGGGAATGAGCCAAAGTGAGTGGACTTGTTTGTTAGCATCTATTGACTATTTGGAAAAACGTATTCGGGTATGCTTTGATTCCCTCTGGTGTTTCCCTAGGTAGCCTATGTTGTACAGTAGCTGTGCAGTGTCTTTATCCTTCCATCCCATCCAGGGCTGTGCAGAAACCTATAGAGAATATAACCCAGGCTGCCTGGTGACTCAGTGTAACAGCATGACTGGTGATGGCCATCGTCATTGCATAGATTTATTTATCCTTATGGCATAGATATGTGGGAGTCTAAAAGAGTAGAGGCATGACATCCAAAGTTAAAAATCCACTTAGATAAAGCCAGGATTTCACCTACTGTGCCTAGATATGGATGCAGGCAAATGCATCATACCAGCGATGGAGGGGAACAAAAAGAGGCATCAGTTAAAACTTGGTAAGGGAGAGCTATAAAACAGCAGCCTAAACCCAGGCTGGAGAGAAACTGAACAGCAGTATCCCAAGTTTTAATATCCATTTCTTTACGCTGCAGGCAGGTGAAAATGTTTATTGCAGATATGGGGATGAAGGAGCAATGTGCCAAAGCACATGGTACAGCAGTCTCGCTCCATCGCCTCCCTCGACTTTGGGGGCTGCGATTTGTGCTCTCCCTGTGCAGAGGGAGTGAACTGTGCCTGGCTCTCTGGAGGGGCAAGGTGAGGTGGGTGATTTTGGAATCTCCAGTGTGCCCAGGTGCCCTCCAGGTTGGAAAGAAAGGCAAGCTGGCTCTCTTCCCCATCTCTCTCTTGTTCACATGCGAAAGAGTGAGCTCCAAGTAATGGATGCCCTGGGATGCATTGCAATAATGAGTAAGATAACTAATAATCAGCTCTATGTTTGAAATACTTATTGTCCTCAATAATAAACACCAGAAAGTGCCTTTGGAGCAGGATTCTTGGGGGCATGAGAGCCTTTGACTTGACATATAAGCCTTCAAACCCACTGACTCTGCTGGGAAAGTTGTCTGGGTGCTTGGGCATCTTATTCCCACTCTGGGGCGTAGATATGAATGACATTTTTTACTACATCTACACCACTAAATAAAAAAGGTCTGTATCAATGCTATCCTGTGTCCAGGCACTGGCCAGAAGGATGGCTGCCTCAGGGTGAACTGGCCCAGGGGAGCGTGCCAGCAGCCCTGACAGCTTGGGCAGTTGCGGGACATGCCCTGTTCCCATTCAGGGACAGACTAGGCACAGCCTCCGTGCCTCTGGCCCTCTTTCAGGAAGTGGAAATAACAGCTCTTACTGCCACATGTGAATGCTGTGAGGATAAACATGTTAAACTCTACGGAGTTTTGAGGTAATATCAGTTTAGGCATGTAAGTGTGTCAAACAAATGCATTATGCAAACACCAAGTGGTTTAAAGTACAAGTTCTGGCACAGTGATATTGCTTAAAGGCTGGTTTAGTTCAGTTTCAAAGGGTTTCTCAAAACATGTCATCTGAATCCTACTCCCTCTTTGCAAGAATATGGACACTGTCACCAAAAAGCTGTTAAAAAAGAAAAGCAAAGCAGCTAAAAGATTTCTCCTGGTTTTATTTTCTTTTTAGATTTCAGAGCGAGACATATCAGTTCATCCGTCAAGCATTGCTGGTCTGGCACTGGTACTGCTGTCCGTCACTCTGTGGCATGAATCACTGCAGCAAGAGTTTCTCCCTGGCATGCATTTTTCAGAGCTTTCTGACACAATTCAAACTTCAGCCTGTCCACAGTCTCACCACTGGCACGAACACAAAAGTTTTAGAAGTACTTTGCAGAATTATATTCTGCCAACCTAATTCCCACCTGGAGATACCAGCCCTTATTTAGCCACAGGTAGCTCTGCACGGTGATTAGGTCTCTCCCAAATGCAGGACAAGGAGAAGAACAAATGGAAGAGGGAACCTGAGCTAGCAGAAGGAGCACTGACCCGGTCTTCAAGACACTTTCTTGTGTACCTTCAGCCATGCATACACCATGCCGGTGTGGCTGTTAATGTGAAATTTACTTTCTTGCTGTTTACTTATTCTGTAGCCTCTTGGTAGTAAATTATATTCATGGCCTCCAGGTCATGATCCTGTTGAATAATTATTTGCAAGGCAGAAGAAATACGTACTGTTTTTACTCTATTTGGACTCTGAATGCATAAATATTCATCTTTTTTTTTTCAGTCTGAACACGCAAGTGCCCTTTAGAATGTGAATATTAACATTGCTTTCAGAAAACATGTTTCCTTTCCCATGCATTACTTCTCACGTAATGACCCATTTTAGAGAATTCAGCATTATTTATGTTTTTCAGAGAAATTCCTAAGCCAAAAGGTATCCTACTTTCCCTCATATTGAATTCTCACTCAGCAGATAGCATCAGATTCTAGTGCAGCTCCGTCTTGTACAATTAACCTGTGAAGCCTTTGCCTTGTGAAACTCCTTGGTACAGAGAGATGGAAAGTAAATACAATTGCTTGTAAGCTTTTACTTCTGGTGATATGTTCAGAATTTTTTTGAAAGTTCTAAAGCTTTATCTTCTGACAAATGATAGAATCATGGAAGGGTTTGGGTCAGAAAGGACCTTTTAAAGATCATCTGGTCCAACACCCCCATGCCATGGGTAGGTACATTTTCACTAGATCAGGTTGCTCAAGGCCCCCATCCAGCCCAGCCTGGCCTTGAACAGTTCCAATGGTGGGGCATCCATGACTTCTCTGGGCAACCTGTTCCAGTGCCTCACCACCCTCATCATAAAGAATCTTTTTGTCTCATGTCCAGTCTAAACCATCTTTCAGTTTAAAACTGTTGCCCCTTGTCCTATCACTGTGGGTCCAGGTAAAAACTCTGTCCCCATCTTTCTTTCATAAGCCCCCTTTATATGTTGAAAGGCTGCAGAAAGGTCTCCCCGGAGCCGGCTCTGCTCCAGGCTGAACCACCCCAGCTCTCCCAGCCTGGCCTCACAGGAAAGAGGCTCCAGCCCTCTGACCGTTTTTGTGGCCTCCTCTGGACCCACTCCAACAGGTTCGCGTCTGTCTTGCACTGGGGACTCCAGAGCTGGTCGCAGCACTTCAGGGGGGTCTCAGGACAGTGGAGCAGAGAGAGAGAATCACCCCCCTCGCCCTGCTGCCCACACTGCTGGTGATGCAGCCCAGGGTACGTTTGGTTTTCTGGGCCGTAAGTGCACACTGCTGGCTCATGCCCAGCTTTTCATCCACCAGTATCCCATCCAATAAGTCCATCTGTGTTGGTTTGGTGAGCAGCAGGTCCAGTAACACTTCTCCTCTGGTTGGACTGTCTATCACCTGGATTAAAAAACCTATCCTCAACCTGCTCTGAATGTCTTCTGGAATGCTAACAGTTTTCTGACTGCTTTTGCAGCAGATGTCAGGGTGGTTGAAGTCCCTCAGTGGAATCAGAGCCTGTGACCATGGTGCATCCTGTAGTTGAAGTAAGGACACCTCATCAACATCTTCCTTGTGATCAGGCAGTCTGTAGTAAACACCTACCATGTGGTTTCCTTTGTTGGCTTGACCTGTTCATTATATTTTCAGACAGCTCTGTGCAATCACTCCTTTTTTTTTACATAGAGGGCAACTCCACTGCCGCTCCTTCCTTGCCTGTCTATATATCTAAATAATGGATAATAAAATTTATGATAGAAATGTACTATTTAAGACACAAAGAACCGAAGTTTAACCAGCACCAGCAGCTAAACTTGATAGCATAAGACTTGTCCAAGCTTTCTTCACCACTTATTTCCTTTACTGGAGTGAAGCCTTTGCACCCTGGCTGGGCCACAGGATCTACCTGTTCTTAGAGTTCCTCTGGTATACTTGACATATACAAGATTTCCCTTCTAAGCCCAATGTCTTAATTACTTGTCTGGGTGTATAGTAGGGACTTTGCCTTGGCTCCCACAGAGAGGCAATGTGATGGTGTCAGGCCACGCAGGGTGTTCCAGTCAGGCTTCTGCAGATGAATCATCTGAAGGACTGTTTTTGAAAGATTAGGCTCTTGCATTTGATTCACTCTCCTTAATGTGCTGAAAATAGCGTGCATTGTTCTCATAATCCTTAGCAACTTGAAAGCTGCCATAAACTGAATGATTTTTAATCTTTACCTACAGCAAGAAAGTAGGGTAGTTCAGTTATTCCTGCAGTTACTTAGCTAATGCTAATTAATGAAGAACTTGATGGCTTTGTTTTTTTCATCAGTTTTCTAAAAATTTCACTTTTTTCAATGAGTCCTTTACAAATCTAAGGCACAGTGAACAGACAGGTTTCTGCTATGTGCATTATTAAGTCAAAGCAACATGTAAAAATATAACTGCTCAGGAAAAAAAGACCCACTCCTACAATCTCATAAATCATAGATTATCAAGTTTCATAATACCCTGGGTATGTTGTTTGCAGGAAAGTTCTTTATAGTCATTTCATAGGACAAAAATAAACTAAGGTGATATTGAGAAGTGGTATTGCGCATTGGTGGAGTCGTAGGGTACATACAGGACAGAGACTACAGACCCATCAGACCTAAGTTACGCCCAAAACTGATCTGGGGGACTGTGAATTCCAGCTTTGGCTATTTTGAGTACTATTTTGAGCTTTATTTCCACTGAAATCTCCTCCTTCTCAGTTGGGTTACAACCAAGTTGGTGAATGACTTATATGTGGTTGGATAGATTGGTTGAAAGCTCTAGGTAGATAACTTTAGTTTGATACCAATCTCTTAAAGGTTTAAAGGCTGTAGTACATCTAGGAAGATCACCTCTCAAATGACCAGCACAAGCGACCACACACATTGTGCAGTGCAGAGGAAGCACCATGTGTCTGTCTGCAAAATGGCAGATTTTGCCCTCAAAAACTAGAGAACGGTTGTTCTGCATGGCTGTTCTGTGGCTATGATGATCCCGTGCTTACCACCACTTTGAGGAGGGGTTACAGTTATATCTTGAAACCCTATTGACCCAGAGATTTCTGCCCTGATTCCTGAGCTCAATCGTGCTGAGCAAAGGCTTGCCTCTCCTGTCAAAACTGCATTAAGCAATGGACTGATGAAAATTAACAACCATCAAGCCACCTGGGACCAGCAGATAATCTCATTCCATATTCAGTAAGGAATGCCCTGCTCCTTTTACTGTATAAACCAAATGCCTCAAAGGGATCTTCAAGGACTGTGTGGAGGGACTAGAAGCAAGACAGAGAACAAACAGGACTAGTGGCCTGAGGATGGGGGTGAGCAGCACTGATCTGCTTTCCATGCCCAGCCAAGTGATTATCAGCTGTGACACTCCCTGGGGCTTTCTCAACCCTGTGGAGTGCAGAGACCATGTGTCCATGCTCACATCTAGGGGCACAACATGCTGTTGCTGAATTCAGCTAGAATTATTCTGCTAACTTTGATAGGATCAGTCCCATAGGTGAAATATTTTTTGCTTCTGGATAGGGCTGTAATAATAACTGAAAAAAAATCAGCATTGCATGGGATGGTAAAGTGCTTGTGATAAGCTAGGGAAGTAAAAAATACTTTGGCAAACAAAATTCCCAGGTAAAAGGTGGGAAAGAACCAAACCTGATATTTGCAGCAAAGAATGTGCAAAACCCCTGGTGCTGGCTAGATCTGGTTTGCTAGATAAAGAGAGTAAGGGGCTTTTCCTTGACCTCTGGGCCACGTGTCTAGGACAGGCTTCATAGAATTGTAAATCAGTCATTTGGGTTGGAAGGGACCTTAAAGATCACCTAGTTCTATCCCCTGTGCCACGGGCAGGGACACCTCCCACCAGCCCAGGCTGCTCCCAGCCCCGTCCAGCCTGGCCTTGAGCACCCCCAGGGATGGGGCACCCACAGCTGCTCTGGGCAGCCTCTGCCAGCGCCTCGCCACCCTCACGGTAAGGAATTTCTTCCCAATATCTAATTAGGATAGGAGTTACTTCTACCCTGCTTATGACCAGTCTGCTCTGCTTCTCAGGAACATCCATGCCACAGAGCATTTGGCCCTTGGTCTCCTCGAGGCTGCAGATGGTGCCATGATGGCCCTCACATATGATCAATATGCTACATGCTTTTTTCAGTTCAGAGTGTCTCATAGGGTGTGAAGGACCATGTTGCAGTCCACCACAACAACACTTTTACAGTGTGACACTGAGGGTGTGAATTGCATGACCTAGTGACCGGTGTGGGAAGCTAGGAGGTGTTAAGAGAGAGATCTCATTGTAGTGATCCAAAACAGAGCCACGGTGTGAGCTAGGAGGCGATCCATGGACCTCAGCTATTTGGTGCTTAAGTGTGTGCTTAAGCTCATTTCCTGACCCTCATTTAGTTGGCATTTGTAGGTGCGTCCTATGTCTCCCTCCTGGCAGAAGACAAGACAACCTTCGAATCCTGAAATTGGATCTGCACGGTCAGATCCTCAACCAAAGTCACCACTTCTTTGAGATGACCAACATGTCTCCCCTCCCAGCCAATTTCAGGATCGGGAAGGAGGGTCTTAAGTCCGGTCTTGGTATCTCTGGTCCTGGTGGCTGAGCTGGTTGCTACCCTACCGAGGCGGAGAGGCCGCAGCTGATCCCAAGTTAAGTGTAGCAGCTGGTGGGTAGGAGTCAGTGCTAAGGCAGCATCCTGTGCTTCCCTGGCAGTGTGAAGAGCTGCTTGGTGGTGAGGGAGGGGAGGAGGGAGTATGTTGGGAGGAAGCTGTCATGGATGTGCCTCTCATTGCTGCTCACAGTCCTACGCTGGCTGAGTCAGAGCTGGCGGGAAAGGCGAGACATGCAGACAATGTCTGGGAAAGGTCCACACTCAAAAACAGGTTTATGAGGAGGAGAGAACCAACCGGACCCCCTGTCTAAGGGCTGAAAACCTGAAGGGATGTGCCTGGTGTTCCAGAGTGAACAAGGGTAAGGAAGACTATGTTAGAAGGCTGTGGTGGGCAGGTGTTGGTGTGCTGTCTCACACCTCTGGGAACCATGAATTTGTCAGCATCATCAGCCATTGGGAGGCTCAGCCTTCAGCATGGACCAAGCCACCGCCTTCAAGCTGATGAGAGCAAATGAGCAAGATGGTCCAATCTCCACCACAGCATCCAATGAGTTTCCCTTCTTTGCTGCCCTTCAGCCCTTGCTTCGTGGTCTCACCAGCATTCACATGGCCATCCCAGCACATGTAAATGCTGTTCTCATCAATAACCCTTTTTAAAAGTTCTCCAAGAGCCACTTAAAATGTTTTATGTCGTTCTCAGTTCAGATGTGCAAAACCAAACAGGGCGAGGTTTGAAATCAAGCTTATGTTTGGCAATAATCCAGAGAAGAATTAGGAAAGATTTCAAAGTTAAATTATCCAAGATAGCATGTTGAGCCATTGAATTTCAGTTTAGAGGCATGCCAAAATATCTCAAGATGTCTCTTATGATGTATTTTATTGTTTCTTACAATTTGAGTAGTAGGAAAGTGGTTTAAAAATAAGCCTGCATCCTTCTGTTTCACTTTGATTCACTGTCTAAAAATTCAAGATGTTTCAAAAGGTATTTATACATTTGGGCTGCTGCACCCGTTTATTTTACTATGCAGTTTGAAAGGGATTCAGTTAAGCCATTAAGGTCTAAACTAAATTGCCACACACACAAAAGTATATTTGCATGTGTTACTTACAGCATCCCGTTCAAGCTGATTTCCCAGAGAGAAACATGGGTCATTCTGTTCCTTCTCCACATCTTTCCTCATGATTTTTGAAACACTGGTTAATTTGAGATGGAGGGGTAGAGTTCTTGCCTGTAAGTGGATCCCTGTGCATTTTCTGATGGATATCTCCCTGACAAAGAGTGAGCCTACAAGTGCCTTCAACAGAGGGAAATACATATTCCTCTGAGTTTTGAAAGTGGTAGCATGTGTGCCATAAACAGCTCAGTGTTTCACGGTGGCTGAAACAGAGAGGTGTTTCCTTTTCTAAGTATAGAGTGGTTATTTTGAGGGCTTGACAGGGGAATGTAGAGTTTCATGCGTCACCCATGATGTTTGAAAAAGCATTAGGATATTGAGACTATCTGTGACAAGAAGTACAGAAATGATTTAAGAGTCTGGCAGAAATGCCTGGGAAGAGTTTAAAAGAGCTGAAGAGGTTAGTTTGACCAAGTGATGATTAATATGAGATACGTTATGCACAGTATCTGGTGGATGCAGACTGCTAGGGGAGAGAAACTGGCTGCTGTTGGAAAACTATGACAGACATTTTCTGATTACTCACTCTGACTGCAGGTGTTAAAAAAGCCAGGACATCAGTTTCTGCAGCTCTGTTAACCTGCAAAAGCAAGTACAGCTCTGTAAACCTCTCTCTGGAGAAGAAACATCAGCAAGCGTGCCGTCTAGGATAAACTATGCTTTGGAAGGACGTTTAGGTTAAAAGCTTATGTGTGCATGTGGGATGTTGCTCAAAACCATTGAAGTCACCGTGAGTTTTTCCATATGCTCGGTGAACTGTGATTCAAGCTCTTGCCAGGGTGGGGAGAAGGATGTATCCATTTTTTTAGGGAAAAGCAAACACCGTCTGCAGAAACTTCTGTTCAGCAAGAAATTCCAAAGAAAACTTTGGAGCTCGTTTCCCCTGTGACATTAAGTTATGGTATTTTTAACATATTCTTTTGAATTTTAAAAGAGAATAAGTTGCTCCGCAAGCAGCTCAGTGTTTCCCAGTGGTGGAGAAGAGCGGTGTTTGGGATTTTGGTGCTAGTGATGGTGTTTTCATACACCCTCAGAAAGAGGAGAAGGAGATACCAATGGGATTTGTTATAGCAGCAGTGGTGATTCCAACGTAGCTCACAGAGGATAAGCAGGAAAATTTGGGGAGGGTCCCACTGGGTGCAAGACCTTAGGAAACAGCCAACCTGCCTAAAGGATGTCAAGGCTGAAGTTTCCATGGTGGTACTGGTTTTGAGACATCTACCTCAGAGAGGCTAGAAATGGTGTGAAAGGAAAGAAAAGAATGAAAGAAAAGGAAATTTTTATGATGAGTATGTGGACACACTTTCGTAACAATTGAAGTTACCCTCTGAATGAAGAGTGAACAGATCTGTCACTCAAAGCTGAACGGGACAGAGAAGTGGGGAGCAGTCCTGCAGCTTCAGAGGAAACAATCGAGGGGTTGATGGACAAAATGATGCAAGAATTTTTCTCCCCACTTCTGGATTCTGCAGTTTGAAATTGTCTCTAACACCAAGAAAATTAGAACAGAAAGTGGCCTGTATTGCAGGTGCATTGGGTATGGTCGTGTGTGATCAGTAATAAGTCATACAACGAATTTCCTCCTAAAATTTTGCAGAGTACATTTTGTATTTTAGCAATGGAAAACTGAGTTCAGGTTGGTTCTTCTCTGAAGAGTAAGAATTTTCTGAGTAACATTTATCTTCAGGTTTTACCACATTTTATAAATGGCTTTGTTCTGTTTTCTTTTTCCAAATAGGAAAATTCACTCTAAAAGAAAATTCTTTCAAGATCTAGTCTGAATATAAGAACTACTTTTGTGCAGATCTGAATATAAACTTAAGAGAAGAGACAAACTAAAAAAAAAAGTCCTCTTGAGGTTATTACATCAACCTCAAAATTAATAAGCTGGAAGAGAATGCACTTTAGATTTTATATTAACTTCCTTCAGACTGAGAACCATTTTTCCTTGCACTTCAGTTTCCATCTCATTAATTTATTAATAATTAAACACCTGCAAAATAAAAGATCTGTTATTTCTCATGTAACGTCAATCTATAGATTTATTATTAAATTAACCAGCCTTAGAGCACTGAGAAGCAGTTCTTCCAGCAACTGTTGCTACTACCAGCACATTTTAGTGGCAGAATTAGAGTTTAACTGGTTTTTTTGTGCCAGGACAGGGACCAGAGGCCAACCGAGATTTTTCATAGCACAAGGGCCACCTCTAAGGTAGAACCCTGGGAGCATCTCCAGGCATCCTGGGCCCACAGAAGTGCTCTAGGTGGATCATGGTTTGTGGAGCAATGCGTCTGTCCTCTCCTGGTTGGAAAATCTGAGAGCAGGTACGGGTAAGGATCCGTCTGTGCTCCCAGCCTGTCTGTGGTGGATGCTGTGATGTTCTGACCTGGGAGGTTAGCAATGGCACAGTTATGTTGCTCTAGCCTTGGAGATCTCACAAGCCCTAGAGCTCATAGATGAGACAACCAGCAGAAGGCAACATGAAAGCATTTGGAGGGGAAAAATGTGCTTTAGGGCACAAGAAGGACCCTGTGGTGGTGTCAAAAGAGAAGTGCACAATTTTCCAAACCTAATTTTGCCCGATTCCGGGATGAAGCTGTCTTACCAGCTATTCTCCAGCACTTCAGAAATCTCCCGTGGTTTGCTGGCAGAGTTGTCATTAAAGGTATATTTAATCTCACGGTCCTGCAAACGATTTCTAATGTAACTTTGCCCCCATAAATAATCCCCTACACAGGGAACTGAGAATCACATTCTTAAATTATAGCTCCCGATGCACCAAGTGCCTCTGACTAAAGAGATTTCAGTCCATGGAAAATATCCCTAGAAACTCTTTCCAGATTGATCAATATGCTCTTTCAGAGTCATTTAAAAAAAATATTTCCTGGCTAATAGCTGAAAGGACAGCTGCCTATATAGCTTGAAACTGCAAAAGCTCTTTGGTGATCTCCAATTCTGCCTGCTAGAGTGGTACTGAGGCTCCTCCTGTGGGGATCACAGGGAAATACAAATGATGAAAATACTGGAAGCAAGTAGAAAAAGTGGCTGAGGAGGGGAGGAGGAACACCAACTGACCAGTGAAGGATGAAAATCTTGGCAATGAATCACGCAAAGTCCCTGCCGAAGATGTAAAACAAAAACAGTATCTGTCCTCCCCTTGCTACAAAGCTTCAGCAATTGCTGGTTTGTTTCAGAGTAACTTTTCTCCTCTGCACTTTCTGTTGGCTGCTGTGGCACCAATTCAGGCTGAAATCAGGGTCCTACGGGTTTGGTTTTTTTTTCAGGGAAACACAGACAAGTTCACGATGGTATTTGAGTTCCAGGAAAGCCCTGATATCCCAGGGTTCAGGCTTCGCTGCCTTCCAGAGAGCAGCACAGCATCGCTTTGCTGAGGTTCAGGTGTAACTCCTGTCACCTTTTCCGGGAATGACTCCTACTCCATCCTCCAGGAGAGGACAACTGCCTTGTCACCATCTTTCCTTGCTCTTAATTAATACTTATCCACAGTCCAAGGGGAGGTTTGCACAGGTACCGATGAGACCTATGCAATGAAGCTCTGCAAAATTGACTTTTGTTGGTATGGTCAAAAAATCCAAGCACATGGATTTGCTTGTCAGGTAAACCAAATAATGATGGTGGTGACCCTGTTCCAGATTGGGATTTATCATGAGAGCAGAACTACACATCCTGAACTTCTGTTTAGGAGGTTCAGATTGGGGAGTAAGACTTGCACGTCTATGCAGGGATGGAGAGATAAGGGCACATCTATGCAAGAATAGACACATAAGGGCCAAACACCAAGAGGGACGTGGACATCCAAAATTACACTTAGCTGGAATATAAATGTTGACATCCGAAGTCGTCCTAATGAAGACTTTCACTCAGCTGCTGCCATCCCTGAGGGTGCGAAGAGCTTCCTAAGTTGCCTGTTGTTATTTGCTCTAGTCTCTGAACAGTAATGAGCAACTCGGCACTAACCTAATTAGCCAAATTATCAAGTCCTTCCTCTGCTGAGCCCTGGAGGAGCTTGATTTGGCAGCCAGACTCAGGCACACACCACACACCAGCGTGGTTAGGTATAACAGCAAATGGAGCTGCAGCTTCTGCTCGTTTCAGACCTCTGCCCCAGGAGGTGGTGGCAGGCTGCGACCACAATCCTTTCCATAGTGGCCTCAAGGGTGGGTACCCTTCCAGAAACTGGTGATGGGGCTTTGATTCCCTCCTGGAAAAAATGCTGTGGGAATGCCTGAACCAGCAGTACTGCTTAGCTTCAGTATCTGCTTTTTCTCTTACTTTTTTCTTTTGTTGTTTTTTCTATTTCCAAAGCCAGAGATATATTTCTCTTTCAAAATGTGTGAAGTCATGGGGGGAAATGCTGAAGTTTTTAAAGAAACTAAATACCTTTTCCATAGAAATGAAACATAAATGTAGTTAATACTTTGCTTTTCTTTTTCCATCGGGGGTATTTTTCTGAAACTTTATTCCACTTATAAACTTGTAAACAAGATATAAGAAATCAGAGAGCACATGCATCATTTGTGCTCTGTGAACAGCTCACATTTATAAAGCAATGGCAAAATTTTGTCTGAAATTCCGTATACTGAAATTTTACTTTCACACATCTTAACCATGTTTATGGTAATGCTTACCAAACTTATGCTCTGGGCCAGCCAATTTAGCTCAGCATTGGAGGAAGTCAAGAGCCCAAGAGACAAATTTTAATCACAAGGCAATCAAACCACCAGATGGCTCTCTGATGTCTTAAATCTCCACTTGGGTGAAATAAATTGATTTTTCCTGAAAACAGTGCTAAAGTAAATTTTAAACAATGCCCCAAAGCTGAAGCATAAAGTAGTTTTGCATAGTTGTGAGAATAATTTGTAGACTCTGAGGCATTCATTGCCGTGTTTTATTTGGTTAATAAAAAGCATTAATGTCTGAATCACTGGTTGCTTTTGCACTGTGCCCCATGATCTGTTCTCAGTATGGCTTTTGTTTAAAAATATTTTTAATGTTTGGGTTTAGTTGTACCAAATTACAGAAAATAAACAAAAAATAAATTAATTCTGCCCTAGTCTCAATTTTGCTATGGTATCCCCTTATGAGAGCAGCAGCAGTTTGTGGTCCGAACCCCCCCAGCGCTGGTGGAGGTGGCATGGGTATTTCCCAGGTTGGGTGATGAGGGCAGGGTGACAGGGTGATGTCCCAAAATCAGTGAGCTACAAGCAGAGGTGGAGCATGGTACAGAAGCAGCGTTGTGAGATAAACCCTGAGCATCATCAGTACCCTAAACCTGGAGAGACCAGGAGGAAACCTTTATCAGCGTGAAAGCAGAGAGCAGCATGGCAGAGAGGAGACCAGGGAAGTCTGTAACACCTGACTCACTGTATAGGGACCTGCTGAAATCAGTCGTGTGTATTTTTTCTAGGTGGTCGCATCTTTCCCTGCAGCTGGGGTCCTTTGCAGAGTATCTGTGGAATCACATCTTTATCCTGTGTTCCATCTGTTGCTTGAGGACCTTAGGGCCAAATTCAAAGCTCGTTTGTACTCAGGGGAGAAAATGCCTGCTGGCTGCAGTGATTCAGATCTCAGCATCTCACTGCTGTCTTCAGTGTGAATATTGAAATTTGCCATCTTGCCATGGTTGGTGGCTTGTGTGCGTGGTTGGTGGCTTGTGTGCCGGTGTGGACCAGGTGCCAGCAGAGCTGCATCCTCCTGCCCCAGAGCTGCTGCCCTGCAGGGTTTGCATCTGCTGCTGTACGAGGGAATATCCAAAACCACAGCTGACTCTTAGGCAGTGGGTTCAGCTGCCGTATCTAGTTTGGCAGCTCACTCTGAGTTTCTAAATCATCTACATTTTTGTGCCTATAAATAACAACAGCAGCAAAAATTGTGACTATTGTTGTGCCGTCTGTCTCTGGAGCAAGCTCAGTCTTGTGATCTAACTGATCCACCAAGGAAGTGCAGCTTTTTTGCGTGCTCTCCATATATTGCATTTCAGCCAGATATCCTGCCTGGGCTGCTGGGGCGTTCTGGTGTCAGGGTGACCAACAGGGACACTGCAGAAAGCTGTGGGTCCCAGGGGGCTCCTACACTGCAGGGACAACCCAGTCGCAGCTGCGATGTTGTTGCCCCTTGCACGTTGCTGGACTGAGTTTGTGGTGGCGTCTGCATCGTCCATATGGGACATGCACACCATGGTTGTGCAATGGACACATCATATTGTCTGAGACCCAACACCTGGAGTCTCTTGTACTAGTCCCTAGGAAGCTGGGACATCTGTTCTTGCAAGCTGAGGTGTTTTGGGATATTTTTATTAGTCTACAACAATATTGTCAGTCCATTATATTGTCAATACCTGCTTGAATCTAGAGACACTGCTGTCTGTGGGATGTATTACTTACTTAACATGTTCTTTCTGCTGGGTGACCATGTCCTTAAAGAAGCTAAACCATGGGGAAAATTGTAATAATGCAGTTTAGTTTTGTATCTTCAAACACAGCCTTGGTAAGCTCTGAAAGTCAAGTCAGCTGGTTTATGTCTGAGCTTTCAGCCTGGGATGTCAGGCAGTGCCCTGCAGAAGGCTTGGGCACTTCCAGCCTCAGCGTTCAGGTGGTGACAATGAACACAGGCACTTAAGGTAGGACACTGCAGCACAACAGCAACAACAATTATTAAAAAAAAAACAACATAAAAATATTGGCTCCATTTTCCTAATAAATAGTTTATTTTACCTGAGGTTTATACAGAGGTGCTCTTAACATACTGGAATAGCACTTTAACAAAAAGCACTTTAACAAGAGGGTTCCAGCCTGGTGCTTAACAGCTACAAGGGACGGGGGAAACATTTGGCATTTCTGTTTTCCTAACCTCCTGAGAACAAACCACCAAGATTCCTCTTAATTGAACCCTTAAACTTTTAATGCAATCCCTGGACTGATATGCATTTGCCATATGTTTTACTTAGCTGTTAAATGGTTGACTAAGGCCTTTACTTGGCCTGTTAAACTGAATTGATGACATTTTAATATTGCGCAGGGAATACCACAGCCAAATAGAAAACAGACATCTGTGTTGCTGAGACGGGTCAATCCTGGTGCTGGGCTGAGGAGCGGGACCAGGGAGCTGAGTTATTGCGACCGGAGCAGCATAAATAACACAGCAAAAGCAGGAGAATGTTTTCAGCAGTGGCTTTGGATGTTCGTACCTGGTTATAACTCGTTATTTAAGGGCTGTCTAAAAGCACTTTATAAATCATCAGCATGAAATCTGTTTTCCATACTGGTCTGTAGCAAAGAGCTGAAGCGAATGGCTTCTTCCACTGTGTAAATACACCTGGTTTGCCTGCTGGAGAGGCGAACACACACTCTCTCTGCAAGACCAAACTTGGATTGGTGATTTTTCAGTTAGTTATGGAGGGCATGGGCTAAGATTACCATCTACTAAAAGCATGGCAGGATGAATGTATTTCTTAAAGGGATGAATGTGGCTCCCTACAAAGGTTAAGGGAACAATTGACATTCATTTTAATGGATCCCGTCACTGCTCCGTGACGTTAGCATCCATAAGGCAGTCACAGTGCTAAGTAGGTGTTACATCACTGGGGGACTCTTAAGTTATTTTCTGAGAGGTGGAAGATTTTCAGAAGGAAGCGTGGAAGACTCCTTGTAGTTTAAGGCACTTTCCAAGAGCTGGAGCTATTGACTTGAATCCCCTTCTCCTCTGTTCCAGCTGGAGCAGGGAGCAGAGTTTGTGCCCCATGCCCTGGAATCTTCGCTGCTTACAGTTGGCTGCACGAGGAGTCTTGACCTGTTGGCAGCAGCAGTACCCAGGTTAACTGAACCATGTGTTTCATCATAGATGCCAAATTCCCCCCGAGGAACCTAAGTCCCTTTATAGCGAGTTGGCCAAGGTTAAACTCAGCTCCCCTGAGTTGAAGCTCTTGCCTTGGCCATGTTTTCATGTTTCACAGGGGAGTGTGGTGATCCTGCATGTCTCACACGTGCTGGCATGAGGGTCCTGGGGAGAATTACGGGGTTGTGTGGTAGCACTCATATTGTACCAGATGTAATTACTGCAGTAATATTAATTTCTTTATCATGTCTGGTGTTTACTGAAACCTTGTTCAGTATGGAGGCAACCAAAGATTGCCAATCAGCAGAGAGGTCAGACCACCTAGCTGTGGATATTCACCCTCTTAAAACTTTTTTTCTGATGTCTTCCTTTGGACCAGCATAATAGCAGTTTACTGACTGGAATGCATTGGCTTAGGGAGTCTCAGTGCCTGGACTGAGGGCACTGACTTTTAATACCATTTCTTCTATTTTCAATCTCAGAATCACTCTCACACAGATAATCAATTTGCACAGATAATTTTTCCCTAATAGTTGTGCATGTGTGTGCAGGCTCCAAGGTGCTGGGAGGTAACTACCTGACAAAAGCAGGGATCCTACAAAAGCTCCCTTGTGTTACTCACACATACAAGGCATAGGCTCTTTACAAGCTAAAACAGTGGCATTTTTCAGCTATGTGCGTTGGGCAGGCTCAGATCTCATCTGTACTGGACGATGACTGGAGTAGCTGCTATAGATAAGTTTCCTATAGATATGGTCTGTGCCACAATAAAAGTCACTTCAAACTAATTGCTCTGCTGTACAAATGGCATGATTACCTTGCCACAGACTTCTTCATAATCTTAGGGTGATTGCTGGTTGCACTGGCTTGCTTTCTTGTCAAGCCCCAAATTAACCCATTTGGGTGAAATCCTCCACTGCCATAACTAGTGCAGCACCACTGGCATGTCTGGGTCTGTCCCATGCAGCATTTGCCCATCACTTGTCAGATGTTATTGCCAAGTGCAGGACATTTGGGATCGCTGTGCAGGGCTTGTGAGACCTGCAGCCAAAGTCTGTATTTCATTTTTTTCCATGAGTTTTTGCGATGTGCTGTAACTACCATATTAGCTAAAAACTCTAAATGTCCAGCCCTTTTCTAAACTCGCTAGCGTTCTTCATGTATAAATCACACAGGCCAGGAGCACAGTGAGGTTTGTATTTGCCAGATGATTGTTTGGGTTTGATCTAATCATTAGTTTTTGTTTGGGATGGAGGAGGAGATTTTGATTCTAATTTTCACATAACTGTGCTTATAACACATGCAACGGATGCTAAGGAGCCAGGGCTGGCTCTTAGGACTATCCCTATAAAATATAAAAGGAAGGTTAAAAACTTATTTTTTAAAATCACAGCTGAATCCATGAAATTATGAGGTCATGTTGTTTTGACATCAGGAATATCAGATCCTATACTGACCAAATGAAACAGTAATGCCAAGGGTTCCCTGTTGGATGTACCAATGAGTTGAAACCGGTGGATAAGGTCCCAAACCATGTGTACTGGCTTATACCTCATCCATGGCCAGCATGCCTGGCAAAAACTGTGCTCTTGGGCTCATCTCCTGCCATGGGCCTCCCCGAGAGCAGCAAGGCTGAGCTGGGAGGAGCAGCCTGATGGCTGTAATCTGAAGCGGGTGCAGTTTTACAGCTTGTGTTTTTGCTGTTGCTTGGGGCTTGCTCACAAATGGGGTTTTATAGGGCAGTTTAAATACAAAATGTGAAACATGGGGGAATTACAGCTTTTATGGTCCCCAGGGTGGAGAGCTCAGGGGATAACTGTGCACAGCGAGTGGCAAATAGCAGGAGGCAGCAAGTTTTACTTGAGGTTTCAGGACAGTCCTGTTGGATGCTTTGGAGGCTGGGGGCTTGTGGGAAATGAGGACCATGTCCTCACTCTCTTCCCACTCTGATTTGGAGTGGTGCTTCCCAGGAGCTGCCTTTGGGGTGCCACTCCTGGAATAGGGATTTTTATGGTGCTGTCATGCAGGATGGACACTGTGCCCTGCGCCAACATCACTGCCACCCCCACCACTGATGGTCTTACTTTGAGAACATCATAGAATCACAGGATCATAGGATGGGTTGGGTTGGAAAGGACCTTAAAGATCACCTAGTTCTATCCCCCTGCCACGGGCAGGGACACCTCCCACCAGCCCAGCTTGCTCCCAGCCCCGTCCAGCCTGGCGTTGAGCACCCCCAGGGATGGGGCAGCCACAGCTGCTCTGGGCAGCCTCTGCCAGCACCTCACCACCCTCACAGGAAAGAATTTCTTCCTAATGTCTAATCTAATCTAAATCTGTCCTCTTTCAGCTGAAGATGATCCAGGTGTCTGTTGTGAGATAGACCCTTTGAACTATGCTGTATTGGGCTTTTGGCGCTGGATGTAGCTCCCACAGATTGCTGTATCTGAGACAATCTGGTTCAGATTTCCTTCATTTTTCCAGCTAACTTTGATTATTTGTTGTATGAATCATGGTTCTGCTTTTTTCAAACATCAGCTTTTACACTTGGTCACTAATTTACCTATTAAAAGACACTATGGAAATAGACACAGCAATGGTAATATAAACTCCTGATATACTGAGCATGAACTATAAGGGCTTGCTTGTTGGCATGGATTTGTTCCTCTGTCTTGAAAATAAAATTAGTGTGGAGCTACTTATGTTGATTAATGAAGAATTAGCTGGAGACTTTCATTTTCTGTGTCAAGGCAACTGTCTAAAGTGTTAGAATAGATGGCAGCCTTGGAGCAATACTGTATAAGTGGATATATAAAATCTTTCCCAAGGCCATGGGACGGTCCCATAAAAACCAGGATGCCTGGCAGTCAGCCAGCCTGGTTTGTTAAGACACAGGAGCAAATGGCTGCCTTTAAAAATAACAGATACATAAAATCTTCCCTCTTTTGCTGGAGTCCTCATTATTAGCATGAACACGTGTCTGTTTTCATCTGCATGATTAGATTCTTGGAAGTTGTCTCTGTGATGAATTGATGATTTCCATTAGAAACATCTCAATGGCTGGACTAAATCATCCACCAGTAAGGCAATAATTGAAGAATTATTAAAATATGCTCTAGGCCACATTTGTTTTATGTAAGACATTCTGGAAACTTTCTCTTTTGTGTACTGTGTTCCTACTGTATCTTTTAACAAGTACTTTCCCTCCAGGAAGGGTGTTTTTTTCTTTCAAAAGACATTAAATTCAGCTAATGCACAGAATAAAAGCAACAAACCTGTGGCTGTGGTACCTGGGTTTAGTGCCAGGCAGCCAATATGGACTGAGCAAGCCTAGGGTGCTGGCAGGATCGTCCTTTCTGCCCCCTCGATTCCCAGCTTGAGACTCACTCGAGTTCCAACTCACTCATGGTTTCCCAACATTTTTGGAGGCTGTCGTTTCAGTTGGCCAGTTTTGCCTGGTTGCTTCATTGGCTGCTGGTGGCACCTCATTCCTCCTGTCTCTCATGGGGATGCTGTGGACAGCATCTCCTTGAGGAGCTCATCTCACAGTAGCTGAAGAGCAGAAATCACGTGAGCCTTGGTGCTTCACATGCCTAGCTTCTGGGTTTTTTGGAGAATATCAAGAATTAGGACCAGATGCTTTTTTCTTTTTTTTTTTCTTTCTTTCTTTTCTTTTTTTTTCTTTTTCCCTCCAGAAACTGCCTCTTTTGTACATCATAAATCTTCCCTTGAGGCCGTGAGAGAATATCCGTGCGCCCATCCTCCAGCCAAGCCACAATAAATCAGCCGGTCCTCCTGGTCCCTGCTGTGCCTTATCTGTGCAAAGGGCCAGCTTGGAAATTAGCTGTTGCTAATGGGAGAAGGCAGCTGACGATCTGCAAATAAACACAAAGCTGTAGTTGCAAGTGCTGTTCCTGGCCTGTCAGTGATGTGCAAGCAGCATCATGAATCACGTCCACTCACAGGCTTTATGCACCGAGCTGGAAAAGAATGGGTAATGTGAAAAATTGCAATTAATAGGGTAGGCAAGAGGAAAATCTCAGGTGGGATTTTCACACAGCAAGGTGTGCTCAGTATCATGGACTACAGTGGGATTGGAGCAGCAGGATTTAGACCAGTGTGTTTGCCATAAACTACTTTTAACAGCTTTGATGTGGTTGCGCATGCTGCTCATCCTCACTGACCACAGCCTGTGTCCCCTGTCCCTCTTTAGAGGTGACTGGGCAAGAGATTAATCAACTTGCGTACAATCCTGAGGTTTCCAGATTCGATATCTGTTCCTCCTGGTTCTTGCGATGACATTCTAAGTGCCCTTGCAGCCCCAGTTGAAACTGAATTTACTGGCTAAATATATAATATTGCTCCAAACAGTCACATAACTGTTATTTAGCTGAGACTGCACCTGAGCTGTAAGAATTCCATTTGATGTCTCTCTACACCACTCAGAATTGGAGAAATTCACTCTCTGCTGTGGAAAATGGGGATATCTTGACCGAACAGCAGTGAGATAGAACATCATGAGGTGTAGTAGGGTGAATGAATGATGTTCAGAAGAGACTAGTAATTAGAGACTCTACATTTTCTTTAGACTATATTTGATTTGATATTGAAATACAGATACTTAGTACTGGACCATATCCTATACAGGAATGGCCAGATCATTATGGATGCAGATATAAGTGAATATGCTTAACATCAAATTTAAGTTTCGAAATGGAGAACTGGAAATGAGCATCGCTGTATATGCATTCAGCTTCTAGCTAGCTCTTCACAGAGGTTGTGAAAGTAGCTGTTGAATGTTGCTTTTGTTTTGGGGAGAAACATCAGATAGAAGCAGGAAAAATGAAGTTACTGAAACCTAAAAATAGTAAGGTTGCTTAAATATAGCTAAAGAGTCTGCAGTCAGTGTGAAAGGGATCCAATGACAGGACATGAGAAATTATCATTGGAAAAAAACTCAACGTAATTAGTAATGTGTGTGTAATTAACCACTGGACAAAGCAGAGAAGGGATTAGTGGTATCTTCTAAGTCAAGTCTGGCTACGGTGCTAAATGATAGTCTTTTGTCCAGCCAGGAGCTATGGATCTGAGGCAAAAATTGTACAGTCTTTGTTTTGTCTGGAGTCAGATTGGATTATCATAATGGCTTTAAAATCTATGAATCTGTCATATTTGATTTTAAGTGAAGGAATCAAAAGACTCCCTTAATGTAGGTATGCACATTCAGACCAGAGTTGAGTGAATAATTCAATAATTTATTTGATGAGCACAAACATAAGAACATGAGCACTGTTTTATTGGGACATACCAAAGATTCATCTGTTCCAGGATTGCTCCTCCGATGACAAAGGCTTTTGTCTTACATCCAGCACCTGCTAATTCCATTAGGAGCCCCATTTCTCATCTGCGCTGTGAAATAATTCTTCATATTTCCTATTCCCATACTCCATCCTTCTCATGATTTTGTAGAGCGCTACCATATCTCCTCTGTCATCTCTTTTCTTTGTAAATGTGATCTCTCTTTTCATGGAGAAGCTCTCTGGTCCTGCTTGCTTTTCTTCTCTGCACTTTCCCAAGTTTGGTTATACTTTTGGCCAAAGGACTTTCTTCAGGACTCCTTTCTGTAAAGGTCGTCAAGGTGGGGTTTGTCCGTAAGAACACAGGAATGGACGTTTCTGTTCCTCACACCCTGAAGTGTGCCCTTAGCAGCATCACACCCTAGAATTGCTTCCTTCCTTGCATTGGCTGAAGGAGGTGAGGGTGGCAGCTCTCATATGGGTGCTTATTCTGTAGACTTGCAAGACTGGGTGAGATGAACTTTGCCAAAAAGGTGCGTGTGTACCATGGGTGTTTAGGGGGATAAATTATTTTCTCCTTTGCACTCAGTTTTCTCCTAAACCTTCTGCTTGTTTTTTTATGCCACAGAGCATGTCAGGGAACTGTCCTTGATAACTCCAACATTTATTTCCTGATTTTTATAGATATTGTATAACCTAAAATTCTGCACGCCACATAAAATGGGGCTTTACTTGTGTGTATTTTAGTTTCTTGCAGATCTCTTAAGGAATACTTCATTATAAGCCATAAGAATTTTGTGGTTTTCTTTATCAATTCTCTGCAAGTTTTTTCCCTTTCTATAAAGTTGAAGAGCACATTAATATCTTCTTAAATGTATATATAGTTGTTGTAACAGTTTGATAAAAGAAGATACCTATATAATTTAGAGTTGAGTTGGTCTGTTTCGTTTCACTATTTAGTTCCCCATGTGTTGCTCCTACCAAGTGCTTGTCAGGTTGATTTTTGCAACAGCATATCTTCACCAGTGGACTGCATTTCTCTTTTTTGGTTCACAATAAATTTTCCTTGGTTCTGTTTGTCCAGGGCAGAGGGATAACTCAAAGCTGTGCATTCTGTAGAAAAGCTTTAAAAAAAAATATATATAATTTATGTGAGATACAGGTGATACAAGGAGCTTCAGAGCTCTTTTTTTCACTGGGGTGAGTATTACTCAGTATTATCTTAATATTGGCTATTTCCATGATGACATCTGCCTTCAAACTTACTTGTGAGAAAGCATATGGAAATCAGGCTCAGAAAAGAAATATACACACAAAAGCATATTTCTATTAAGTGTTATTCACAGAAAAGCTGAGCTGTTTAAGCTCTAGCTGAGAATAACTTTATTTTTCTGTGGTCCTTTTTGATATTTAGGACAATTCTTAGTGCTGAATTAATCTTATATTTCATAATTGTTTACTATACATTGCATAATTTATTGTATCTGTTTTCAGTTACCTTGGTTCTCATTATTTTTAGGTCTGTTCTTCCTAGTTAATGCTGGCAGAACATAGAGGTTGGTTTCCATTGGAAAACAAGTCAAAAGGAAAACAAACCCAACCTGTTAGTGCTGAAACATGATCTGCTTTTAAATTGCTGTCAGGTGAGGAATCTCCTCCAGATTTTAACCATCCACTCATTTTATGGAGAGCTGGAGGAATAAGACAGCAGTTAGGAAATACATTGTTCCAGCCCTCAGATACTGGAAAATGTGTTTTGTGTGTTGGTTTTCCTACAGAGCTCTACTCTTCTGTTTTCTAGAAGCAAAGTGAGAAAGGTTGAGGCAACAAAATCACATATATAAATATACACACACACATACACAATAAGCAAGAGTGATTGGGCTGATTTACAGACATCTCACATGAGGAAATGAATAAATCAGGGAGTAATTGCTTCTTTAGAATTAAACTTTCAAGTTATTTAGTGCCTAATTTTAATGACTTTTTTTGAATGCTGGTGTTTTTTCAGAATGAAACATGTGGTGAATCCATTGTATTTGTGGACTCACACACGGTGACATCAAACCATTGGCTGACACGGGCACAGGTGAAAGTCACCATTGCTGAGCTTCAGCTTTCCCTTTTCATTTAATGCAAAGCCGTGAAGAAAAACAAGCTGAATAGCCAACATATATATCATAGAATCATAGAACCATAGAATACTTAGGGTTGGAAGGGACCTTTAAAGCTTATCTAGCCCAAGCCCCCTGCATTAAGCAGGGACATCTTCAACTAGACCAGGTTGCTCAGAGCCCCGTCCAACCTGGCCTTGAATGCTTCCAGGGCTGGGGCATCTACCACCTCTCTGGGCAACCTCTGCTGGTGCCTCACCACTCTCCTTAGGACTTTTTTAAATGGCAAGGAGCACACTTGACTGTGATCAAGCTGCTAATACTAGATGATTCCTTGGCTCCTGTGGAGGTGCCAATCAAACTATAAATTCTCAGACGAGTAGAAAAAAGATGTGCCCGTCTTCTGCCCATCATGGTGTTTCTAGGCCTCAGCAGAGCACTAGAGATGTGAAACTTTTCTACAGAATTCCTTAGGATTTGTTTATGTGGTGGGGTTATTAGTGCAGGTTGCTTTACTGCAGGTATGCACCTTATAAATAGTGATGGCAGCACTGGGGGAGTGTTGCTGTAGCTGGCAGGTCCTAGGTCTACTCTGCACACCACTGCCTGGGGGGACAAGCACAGACGGAGGCAAGTGGGCTGCTGGCATTTGAAGGGCTGTCATAAACTGTCAGTCACTAAGGTTTAGCTACAAGAGACTTAAAAACCTGATGTCCTTTGTCATTTCGTTGCTATTAGGGCTGTCACACTTTTTACAGCTGATGGAACCAGGGGAAATTTTTAATACAATGTTGGATATTTGAATATGCAATAAAATTTTGAATAAAACAAGACAGCAACAACCTCAAAAAATCATGGACCTCAAAAGACCTCTGTGGTAAGGAATCTGTGAAGGAAAAGTATTGTCTCCAAAGATTTTAACTGCCAAACTACATTACATCCCTGAGCTGAGCTATCCAGAGACTTAATAGTCTTGTCCCAATGGAAACAGAAGTCTGTTCTCCAAAGCACAACCTCACTGCAGCTGCTCAGCAAATGTCATATGAAACTCTTAACTACAGGGAGAAAAACAGTTTTAGTTTGCCTCTTTTGGTTCTGAGAGATGACCACATCATTTTTGCCCAAACCTTTTGAAAACAACCCCTCATGATGGGAGGCAGCCCTCTGGTGCAACAACCATCACGGTGGTGATGAAGGGCTGAGGAACCATCACACCTCCCCAGAATAAATCCCACAGCAACGTTGCATTGAACAGCACTATCAAAGGAGAGAGTGCTACCACCCAGCCTTCCCTCTCTACCCTGTCCACAACACCTGTATTCTAGAAAAATAAGCCAAAACTAATCCCACGTCCTTTCTTTGGTGACCTTGGAGCATATGTTTATGCTACCATCAGATTTTAAGCTGGGTGATTTAAAGCTACGATAACAACAGAAGTCCTTGCCCTGTGCAAGATATATATTTTATGATATGCTGCAAATGAGAAGCAGGTCCAGTTTTCTGAGATGTATACTGAATAAGGCAAGTCTCTGTAGGACGTACAGAATATCTATAGCAGTATCTGTCCCTGTCTGATTAACACCTTAGATTATTAGCACAAAAGAATTTTATTCACATATTTATATTTGCAATAAGTTAGACTGAATAATCATACTGTTCCTTTCTGGGTCTAAAATCTATTAATCTGTATGTTCTTTTTTATTTTATGTGTTACATTGTTTGAACAATGAGACAAGGGCAGCCAGTTTCTCTTTCCTTTTGAGCAGTGGGCTGGCCAGGTTTGCTTTCTGGTTCTCATGCATTTTCACAATGCAGAGGAAGTTTTAAACCAAACAGAAAAGGCCTCCATTAAAAACAAAATAAATTTAAAAAATGGAAATATTTGTATTAATAAGAATTCTTTCGTTAGAGAAAAGTAATAGTCAAAGCCAGAACTTCCCGGGCATGGTCCCTTCAGTCTTTCTTATCTCACCTCACACTTCCAGCTTCATGCTCCAGCCCTGAGTGATGTGCTTTTTCTGATTTATATTGTAGGAAACCGCTAGTGTGTAACTTCTGATCAGTACGCCATTCACAGCTGTAGGGTAATGTGCACATTTAACTTATTTTTCATACTGTCCTGGGATGCCTCCTGCTCCAAATTTCTGAAATCAGCCACGTTTTCATCAGGCATCCCTAATCTGCAGGTTTAAACAGTATTAGCGAGTCCCTAGGGACATCTCTGCCTTTCCATGCTGGTTCTTCTAACCCAACATGGTGGTGCTTTGATGACTTGTCCGATGGAGGTCAGTTCATGACTTGAACTGCAGTGAAGCATCAGGTGAACTTCACAGGCTTCTGGAGGGAAAAGCCTACAAACTCTGAACAGCTTTGATGAGATTCTTTGTGTAATTCCACCACTGCTGAGTTTATCGTAAGACTTTTGATAAAAAGCAATTAAACCGTCAAACAGTAAACAATCCAGAGCGATTCCAGCCTGTATTCCAAAAGAGACAGAAAAGGAAAAGATCAATGTTGTACCAAATAGCAAAAGTCAAAGCAATGTTATTTTTAATTATGATCATAAAATCAAAGTGTTATTTTTCAAGCTCCTAAAACAAACAGAAAGGTTCCTACACTTGATAATAGTGGGGGATGCAGGGTGAATAAATGAGAGGATGTATCTGTACACACAGATGGTACCAGCAAGAGAAAGAAAGGGTAACATGAACACATTAATATCAATATATGACTACCATTTTTTTAAATTCCAGCATTTATTTATTATTTTATTCATGTATTTATTTACCTGAAGGCTGACATATGTAGGGATGTCCCCCACCATGCAGCCCCGCTGCAGTGGTGGTCTGGCAGGTACCTGGCAGAGAGACCTGCAACACGTGGGTGTAGGTTTCACACCGCTGGCAAAAACACCTGAAATAGAGAGAGTTTGGCTCTTGGTTTTTGTTTATGAGTTTAGGGGCCTTAAATTATGAGGGGGTTTTTGTTTGGTACTCATTTTTAATTGAAGTGTTTCTTTGAAACTTTGCACGTTCTCCTTTCCTGATGGCACTGCAAAGGAATTGGTTGCGTCAGGAAAAGGTTGATCATGTCATTTCTCCTTACCTGCAGCATGGGCTGTTTTCTTTTTGTCTGTCAGTTTGGTTCTTGCCTGGTGAACTTGATGGTGAAATGGGTTAATACAAAGTAAAGGTGTAATACTAATACTGAAATGTTTTCCCCAAGTTTCGTCTGTATTAGATGCTGAAAAAATATAGAAACTGTGTAGCGACAAGGACTGACATCAACCCTTGAACAGAGCCTTCATAATTATTAGAACAGTTAGTGTGACCTCTCCTTTGTCTATAATGAGGGTTGCGAGGCCTTTCAGGGTCCTTTTTTACCATCTCTGCAGGGTGTTCAGCCAACAGTGTGCACACACAGAGCCCAGATGACAAGGTGGTTCATCCATGTACACAAAACCACTGGCATTTTCACAGTTTTTCAAAACCTGTCCTAAACTGAGACACTCCATGTGGCAGCCTGTGCTGGAAGTTTGGCTCTACATTTAAACACCGAATTGGGAAAAAGCAAGAGGCAAAATCCCTAGATCCATCAGGAAAATAAATTATTAACAATGTAACAAAGGACACCAGTTCTAGTTTTATCATCTGTCTCTGTTTCCTTGTTCAACTTCAGTAGAGCTGGGAAAACTTTCTATAGCTGACCCCAGACCAGAGAACCGTAGAGGTATGTTGCAAACTCCAGCACCAGGCTACATCCTCTGAAAGTTTTGCATCAATATCCGAAGACTCCTTCATGAAACACTAGATCCAGAAGCTTTTCTGTCAAGAAACCCTGGAACCAGAATGCAGTCTGTGTTTCCCCATCGGAACTGCTGATGATGTCTCTTTTTTGATGTGGTCAAGTTGTGTCCAACTGCCCCTCTTCAAACCAGGGTTTGATGCCGATGCGTCTTTCTTGCATCAACAATGGTGTGGCCGGCAGGGCCGGGGCAGTGCCCGTCCCCCTGTGCTGGGCACCGGTGCGGCCGCCCCTCGGGGCCTGGGCTCAGGGTCGGGCCCCTCAGGGCAGGGGGGACGCAGAGGGGCTGGAGCGTGTCCAGAGCCGGGCAGGGGCTGGGGCAGGGGCTGGGGCAGGGGCTGGGGGGGGGGCGGCGGGGGGAGCTGGGGGGGTCAGCCTGCAGAGGGGGGGCTCAGGGGCACCTGGTGGCTCCCTACAGCTGCCTGGCAGGGGCTGTAGGCAGGGGGGATCGGTCTCTGCTCCCAGGGAACAAGCGCCAGGACACGGGGAACCGGCCTCACCTTGTGCCGGAGGAGGTTTAGGTGGGTGTGAGGGGAAATTCCTTCATGGAAAGGGTGGCCGAGCCCTGGCACAGGCTGCCCGGGGTGGGGGTGGCATCACCAACCCTGGGGGTGTTTAAATAACATGTAGATGTGGCACTTGGGGACATGGTTTAGTGCTGGGGTAGTGGTTGGTCTTGTTGTTTTCCAACCTGAATGCTTCTGTGATTCTTAGCAGGGTAGGGCTTGTGGAAGAGGACATTGCTACATATCCTGGCTGTTTCGTTTGGTGAAGACAGAGTTTCTGTCTTTCTCTGTTTCCATCAATAAGAAAATGAAAACAATGTTTATTCTGGCCTTCCTTATGTTGATAGTCAGTGATATGTACTAAAGGCACATAGCCTCAGATAAAAGATGTAGAAAAGTATTTGTATTTATGACTGATTTTGGGTTTTTTGTCATTCTAAATTAAATGAATCTTCTGGACATTGTTTTGAAATTGTTTCCTGTATTCCTGGAGCCAGGTAAGGCGTGTGCTGGGGTGTCCGTGTGTGATGTGAGCACCCAGCTCAGCTCCTTCTCCAGGTGCTGGGCTTTCTCCATGCTGCTCAGGGAACGAGGGGAGAGCCACTATTCAGTGGCCAAGCAAGGACCAAGGGATGGAGCCACACATGCCTTGCAGGTGGTCCCAGCAGGCATCCGTGGAGAAGATGCAGCTGCAGCTGTTTTGCTGGTTTTTGCCCAGCTCTGAGTCCCCAGGGAAGGGCTAATGCTACTCTGGATCGCAGCATGACACTTGAGCTGTTCCCAGGGTTAAACACTTTCCAAGTAACTGCACTTGGCTACTCCTTTTGACTTTTTTGTTGCTGAGAACTGAGATTGAAATCAGCAGGGGGAAAAAAGGTTCCTTGTGATGTTGTTTGGGACAGTGTGTCCAGCTCCATGAGCCAGTGCCAGCTGCAAGACAGGAGCAGTCCTCTTCCACTAATGAGAAATCCCTCAATCCCTCCTACTCTCTCCTTCTGCTCAGAGAATTTTGTCTTAAATTTCTTGAAGACAAAGATGTAATTCTGTTCTTAACTGCCTGCAGTTTCAACCCTGCCTTCTGTGCACAGCTCAGAATTGCCATAGGGAGTGCAAAGCTGCCATTAAAATAAATAAATAAATAAATAAATCCCAGAATAATAAAGACTGGAACAAACAAATTGCAGTAGCGCTGTGTGAGTGCCCAGGTCTGTTCAAAGCAGGATGCCAAGCCCTGTCTCAGCAGGGTGGAGGGGGTTGGGTCCAGACTGGCCTTAGACAACAGGCCACATCTCCACCATGGGTTTTGAGCTCAAATGTTCTCCCACAGCTGCCCTTGCTGGTTTGCTGCTGAACAGCATTGACTTATGCAGTCCTTGGGCACCATACAGGGAGCAGCATTCCCAATGACATTACGCTTGAGTTAACCCTATTTTGGAGGATAAAAGCCATATGGACATAAGCTCCATATGGAAAGTAGCCATGGCCTTGGGTGCTGAGTTGCAGAGCATCCATGGGGGGTGAACCCCAGCCATGACTCTTGCCCACAGCAGAGAGACTCTATAGGTGCGTGCAAACATGTGATGCAAATCCCATGTACCGTAACACAGAGTCACCACACAAATAAATAGGAGCACGGGTCCCTCAGTTCTCTACGCATACCTGGGTTGCTGTTGACACTGAATAAGCAAGTGGCTGCAAACTTACCGGCTGTTCCTCCCGAGTCCTTGGATTAAGCTCTGGTTTGCAATGCATCGTTTAAGAGGTTGCAAATATTTTCCGTGTGTTGAAATAAAATTATAAACAGATTGAGCCTGGGTACAGTAGATCCACTGGACTAAATTTTACTAAAAAAAGCTTTTGATTAAAGAATGAGGCTTAAAGGGGATGGGGAGTGAGCTGACATGGAGAGAAATTTTGTCATTTTAATGAAATGTTTTTGTGGAAGTATACTCTGCAAACATCGAAGGAGAGAGTCTTTGTGCAGGAAAGCATGTGATGTAAATCAGTATCTACTAAAGCAGTCTATCTCTTGAATGTAACAAAAGTAACTGTATGAAACTGCAGAACAGCACACACTGCATTTTCATGGAGAAATGTGCTGTATTCAGTCATATTAATTAGTGCGTGGGCTCAATTTTCAATGCAATCAATCCACAGGGGAAAAAAAAAAAAAAGCCTGCAGGGGAAATATAAAAAGACAGTCAGCTAATAGAGCCAGATTCAATAAAACTGTATCTGCCTTCAATGAATGGTGAGGCAGACATGTGCCCGTTGTCCCTTGGCAAGGCATGCTGTGGGTCGGGCACAAGGTCTAGGGCCGAGAGGGTCTTGGAGCAGCACCCTGTGTATATATACATGTGTCTATATACATAGATATATATATGTAAATGAGAAATACAACTCCTATTGCAAGCGGGTTTTAATTCAAGTTTTTCTGTGCAATGTTCAGGGTGTCACCTCGGCACAGGTTGTTGTGTGATGGCAGTTCTGCCGGTGCACCCGCTACCTGGCTTGCCTCCTTCTCCGCTGTGCCATGAGTCACAGGCTCTCCAGTTCAGTACAGTACCAGGGGCTTTCCCTTGCCCCACTGTCAGCCCAACACTGCTGCTCCAGTCTCTCTCTGCCAGCAGCAAGCCTCGGAGCTGCTGGTATGGCCAGGGCTCTCCTGGGTGGACCTCAGACCCTGGGTGAACTTCACCTTTACTGCAGAATTTCAGTTTAATGCCAGTATTTTAGCAAGCGATTTGGTTTGTTTGCCTAGCACTTGATAGGAGTATTATCTGGTTGGTACTTTTTTCTGCCAGGGTTGCTTCTCATTTTTGAAGTTGAATGTGTTCATTTTCAGCAATAGCCTTCTCTCCCGTTCAGGCTCCGAACTTCCCTGGGAAGTGACTTCATGGCATTATTCAAGCTGATTATTGCTTGGAGTGGCTGAATTACCTAATGTTCATATAATGGCAAGCTCCCAGTCCATATGTAGTTAATGACTGTAATAATTTATTATTTTCCCTTTATTAGGTTTGTTTTTAAAGAAAGTTTATTGTGCTATTTATGATATGCTAAGTGGTGCAACTTGCTGAAAAAACATATCACATACATTTTGTTTTTTAATAGGTTTACCTTGTTAAAATGGAAATCTTTTATTTACCCTAGTAGAGCAGTTTTTTGCTGACAGTTTTATTATTTCAATTACTCAGATATTTCATTCCTCTTTTGTTTCCTCAGATACTCCTCCAGGGAGTTTTAATGTGTCCATTCTTTATGTAAGATAGGGTTCAGAACGTGTTATTTCTAGCAGGGCAGATGAAAGTGCAATATCACAGACATTAAATAGTGGGATATCAAGATTTTATTATCTTTCCTCTTTGAGTTGTGGAATCCTTTCCCCATCTGTGTCATCTGGTGATTAATTGCACTGATAATCTGCACTCCCTCATCAATAACTGTCTGGTACCAATGCCAGGCAGAGGCCGTGCTCTGCCTGAAGAGTTTGTGGCTGCTGATAAATGAATATACTTATACAAATAAAGCGGGGTGGGGCGTGGAAGGGCTCTGAGAGCATTTAAACTTGCCAGAGACACGGAGTCCTTTAATAAATTAACACTCTATAGGTACTGGCAGCAACTAGCATAGAACGGGATCATTCCTCCAGGGCAAAACCCAAGCCTTGGTCAGTGGAGTGAAGAGGGAACCCCAAAGGGTCATACTAGTAGGGTCCTTACAGCCTCAGTGGGCCAGCACCAGCGGGAAGGGCAGACCATATCCGCCTATATGAAGTTCACTGGGGTGGAAACCAGCAGCTGCTCCCCTGGCTCTTGCTGGGCTAGAGCTGTGATTACCCTCTGCAAGTGCTAGCGAGTCTTTGACCACACACTGATGCGCAATGGATTTTATTTTCCATTATATCATTACCAGTCCTTGGACTATGAGAAAACCAAACCCAAATGCTTCCTAGGACAGTGGAGGACCCCCTCAGAGCTCCAGACAGATGTGTGCTCAGACTACCTGTGGCTAATGCAATGGTCTTGACCGTCCATTAGCAAGGTAGAAAGCCCATTACAAAGCATATCCTCACACTTCTGCATCCCATCATGTTTTCCAGGGTGTCTGGGGGAGAGCTTTTTGATCGCATCGTCGAGAAAGGGTTCTACACTGAGAAAGATGCCAGCACCCTGATCCGGCAGGTCCTGGATGCTGTCTACTACCTGCACCGAATGGGCATCGTGCACAGGGACCTCAAGGTACAACCGCAGCCCGACTCAGTCCTCTGGGCAGTGTTAATGAAGGCTGCATAATTACGTGAGTCCAGCCTCCCCTGGGAGCCAGCCCTCTTACAGTTTCAGTAAGGTTTTACCATAAGAGGGATGCTCTGAAGTCTTCCCATGTAATTGGCTTTAATGAGGACTTTGCATCCGTGCTGTTACAATGGGAGTTTCACACTTACGATGTGGGGAAAAAGTCATTCATTAAGACCTGGAATGTTACCTTAAGGCAGGAAACTCATCTCAGCTGGAATGTCAGTGTCTACTGCTGTAAAGTATCTCAAAGATTTGCTGTGCTATATTTACTTTTACTTAATAATAATTAGTAACAGTAAATGGTGGGGGAAAGTTGAATGATTTCCTATCCTAGTATTTGGACCAGTGTTTTTGGAGACACTTAGCACTAAGGATTCTTTTAAGGAACGTTGTGTGCCAATGTGATTTTTAGATAATTTTCCTTGCAGCTGTACCGTGTTATCACATCCAAACCTCAGCTTTTCTGCTAAAAAAAAAACCACCCCAAAACATTATTTCTGTATTGTTTCCTTCCAATATCCATGATAAACTGTCATTAAGATAAGTAGAAAGGCTTGGATTTCATAACACACAGCTAAACCTGCACATCTTTAGTATCTTAAATGATAAATTATCAGAAGACATTAGAAAAAGACACAAATGTCAAAAGAAAGCAGTGGGTTCAGTTCCTGAGCTAGTTAATTCTACCAAAGTTTACTGCCAGAAATGAAGAAAGTAAAAGAAGTAAAACCTGTGGTTGTGTTTTGGAGAGATGTTCCAGACAGGAGTTTCCCTGGATGTTGATGCCGTGGCCTTGCATTGTCCCTATATAAAGAGACCAGAATTTGGCTAAATGGGCCATATTATGTAAAGGCATAATGAACATTAATGTAGCCAAGATGCAAAAAGAAGAGGGTTTTTTCTTTTTTTTTTATTCTTAAATACATTTTTAATTAAATGTATTATTAAATTAATTGTACTTTTAATACAATCTGATATTAAACTGCATGTTTGCAATTTTTGGCAACTCCCCTTAGTGAAGGTTGTAGTGACCTTGCTGCTATGCCTTAAGATGGGTGAAAAATTGTGGTTATGAAAGATACTAATTATTTGCTTTTAATCTCCTCCAAAATTAGCGCTGGTATGAAATGCTGTGTGGTGTAAAATAATAAATGACAGGCTTGTTCCCAAAGTGTGATGCAGCGGGGCCAAATAGAGCTGGTGTAACCACCAGCACCAGAGTTCTCCAAGGTGGAGCAGTGCCCAAGACAGGCGGATACAACCTTATTTCATGACAACCTCAACACAGCCATTTCCTTCTGCTGCTCTTTGGCTCCAGATGTGAATCTTTTAGCTATGTATGGGCCCTTCCCATGGGATTGCAAGCTTTTCCACACTTTACTGCTGCAAGGGACTTACCTCAGTCCCATTCACCTCTGCCAGAAGTGAGTGTCCTATGACCTTTGCTTCAACAGAGTAGAGTAATAGAAAGTATAAATATATTTTTCAAAGTATTGGTTTGATACATTTTTAAGGCAAAACCTTTAATCCACTGAAGGAAAATATATACTGATGTCTGCAAACATTTCCTCCTCAGTGTCATGCAGTTTAGTCCTAACACTCCCAAACAATGGGTTTTCTGGGAGGAGGCACAGCCTTCCATCCCCTACAATCTTCATGTGTTGCCCTCAGTTCCCATTAATTTCCCAATCTAAAGTTCCACCGCATTTCAGTATGAAAGCATTGTTTAGTATTTTAACATGACTAACATACAAACATAAGTTTGTAGGAAATAACTTCAGGCTTCGTTCTGTCACCAGCGATTTTGGAGGGAGGTCCAAGTCCTCTTAATTCAGATACTCCACTGTACAAGCTGTTAATATTCCTTTATAATTTAGAGGAAGGCTGTAGCTCTCACTTTGAAGCAGATTAATCTTATGCAAAAGTTCCTATATTAAAATACAAGATATGGCTATTGGGAAGTGGATTCATCTACAGATCACTTCCAGAGTTTATGTAAGGACGTGCTGAACTTAGATCAAACCAACCTTCCCACTGGTATTTTTGGGGCAAAAACTAGCTCTTTTTCTTTCTTTTGTTTGCAAGTCTTTGCCAGTACCATATCAGTTGTTAAAATGACTCATAAAATATGGTATATGAGGAACACCTGCTCTGAATTTTTGTTAGCGCAAACATACCATGGTGGCAAAAATAGGGATATAATAAGGCTCTTTATGATCTCAAAATATCAAGATAAGTGTGAGTTTCAGATTGTGGTCCCCAAAATTAAACTCTGGGAAAGAATCCACTCTGTAAAAATGCAGCACATAAAACATCTATAACAATTATTTATGGTGATTATGTGTTACTCAGATACCAAAATAGTACTTGCTGTACTTGGGAAAAGCAGATCTGTGCTCCAAGTCTCTAATCTAAGTAATGCAGCAGCAAATAACAAAAGATGGCAGCAGACAAAGTCCAGGGAAGTCCAGGAGGTACAAAAGGACTGAAAGGCTCAAACAGCTCTGCTTGGTACAGAGCCACCTCGTTAACACTTTTTGAATTAACCAGCTTGAAGAACCAGAGCTCTTTCAAATGGGTTTTAAGCAAGTTTAAGTTTTAAACGGGTGGGTTTCTTGGCCTTTACTAAATATTAGTGGGAGCCTGAGGTGAGTTAGCAGAAATCGTTAGGGAATCATTGTCTTTCCCTTAATACCAGCTCTACTAATGCCTCAGCAGATCAGAAATGCACGAGTAAAAACCAGGAGTAACTCCAACCCAGCGCAGGCCATGGCATAAAACTGATGCATCACACAGTGCCTGGAAACAGCATCAGTGTTGTAATGGCCAGTTAAAGGACTGAACTTATGGGGTATCACAAGAAAGAAACATAATGGTACAATTTCATGATTATTTTAATGAACAGAATCATTTTCCCTTTTTGCCTCAGTCCCAGCTGGCTCACAGTAGCAAATGCAGCTTGTAGATCCTCTCATGGCTGTTGTGTCCCATGGATAAAGCCATCACTACGTGGCTTCATGCTGGGGCTGAGGGGACATAAAGTGCTTTAAGCTGCACTTGAAGCTGAACAGGAATCTCCAAAGTAGGGGAATGTGACGTTACCCCCCAGCACTTCTTCGTCCCCCTCTTCCCCCACTGCAGGAGGTTCAGGCGATGGAGGAGGGAAGACAAATGCTGGTGCTGCCAGCACTGCAGTTGCTCCTCCTTACAAACTCAAGCCTGGGTATGTCCTGAAGAGTCTGCTGACACTGTGTGGCCACAGATGCTTCTCGCCGTTTCCTGGTGCACACAGTGGGCTGATAGACAAAGTGCATTACACACGCGTGGGTGTTTGTACCAGCTTCTGGGCAAAAGCCTACACAGGGGTGGGCTGAAACATTTGATATCCTTCACTGTTGTAGATGAAGATCCCAAGGCCTGGGTAGCACAATGGCACCCTGTTACCACTAGCACCAGCAGATGCTGGACCTTTTTGCTAGCCCAGATATTAAGCAGGGGAAGAAGTGTGCTCTCAGGGCACCTAGCAAGAGCTTTGCTGTGTAGCAGTAGCACATTCAAAACACATGGATGGAGGACCATGCTGTAGCAAATGGAGGTTGATTGGGCTCTCCAACCCGCCTGATGCTGGTATAAGGTCACAGGGCCTTGTGGAGTGATTCTTGTTTTCTCTCAGCATAAACAAGTTGCTGTGCTTAGTGCTGTAGCATTTTTTCCTAATTGGCTCTAGCTAAAACATCCTTGCTGCAAGTCTGTTAACTATAAAGGCATTTCCTCTCTCGTAACAGTTTATTTCCAGTGGAGCAGATACTTCTCTAGTACCTACCCTTATACCTTCCTTTATCTTTTTTTAAATGCTGTATAAAAATGTTTCATTCCACTACCCAGATTTACCATATTTATCTGCCTTCAAATGAATCCTTTCGGTTTTTCACTATGAAGTGATACGTTGTCAGATACATCTCGCAAGTAAGGGATGAGCCTTAGTTCTGATTTGAGGTGCCAAAGGAGAAGTTTGCTATCCCAGGAAAGTCAGCTTCTTCCACGAGTTGTCATACAGGAGTCTGGTGAGGATCTCCATACAGGTTGTAAGAGCAACTCTTCATGGTTTAGGAGAACCAAATTATATTAGTGCATGATATAACTAAGGATTGCATTAAATGCAACACATCGGCTAACAGATGTTTTTACTGGACTTACACATTCAAAACCCACTTTTCTTGTTCTCCTTTGTAGCCTGAGAATCTGCTTTACTACAGCCAGGATGAAGAGTCAAAAATCATGATCAGTGACTTTGGATTGTCAAAGATGGAGGGTAAAGGAGATGTGATGTCCACAGCCTGTGGGACTCCTGGCTATGTCGGTAAGAGGTTTGGTTATGCTCTCTGCCCGCTCTTCCCAGCTGCCGTACAGACACATAGAGCAAAGGGAATAACACTTGTTTTCTAGTGCGCTACATAGTGCACGTGAGAGTTACAGATGTTCATTAGAATTCAGAAGTTGCTGGTCCTCTGTCTTGTGTCTCCTCCTTTGAGTCCTGATCCTGCAATCCAGCTCTGGGGTTGTGGATTCACTTGCATGACTTTAATCCTTTGTAGAGTGACTCTTCTGAAAGATGCTGCCTGTAGCTAAACCAAGAGCATGTGAAGAATAGCTTCGAATGTCTTGATTCTGCACACACCTATAAAAACAAGAAGTTCTACCTAATGTAATCTATTATTTTAATCACAAAAGGATTTCCCGGGTTCCCCTGAGAGTAGCATGAAAGAGCTACTTTTATTCGGATGTATTCAGTAATCCTCTGTTAGAACGATGTTAAAGTTACTGACTCCCAGATTTCAGGATGCAAAAGCTCTTTAGATGCTTGGGCCTTCGTAGATGGTACCAAATTGTTTCCTATAATTTATTCTTTGCTCTTCTGTCCATTTGGTAGTGATTGTGCCAGGCTACTGATTAGCAGTGTGTTTATCATCATGCTTTTAAAAAAGTAACTGCATGTGAGAATTGTATGGTGGGTGATGACAGGGTCTGTTTGAGCAAACACTATTTAAAAGGCTCACTTCATGCACAAGACATCCAGCAAGCCTGTGCCTCCTACAATACCAAGCTAGTCAGCTGAGATGGTCAAACAGATCTCCAGGGTATCCATGAAATCCATGAAACTAAAATGACAGTGGCTTCCCCAGGGGTAGATTTGTCTTGGGTCTTTCCAGCAGGAAAGTCGTGATGTTTTCCAGCAGTGAGAAGCTCCTTTTGCTTTGCAGCTGCCACCTCACCTGTTTTCATAGCTCTGATGATACCGTGGTACGACAACTCGAACAGATTACACGGTTATGACACGGTGATCCAGATTTGTCCCAGGAATACCTTTTTTTCCAGGCATTTTCTTCATGCTGCACAGGCACACTTTATCCTGATAACATCAAGAAAAGGAACAAATTTCTCTGGTTTCCCATCGTGAAGCCATCAGCCCATCATTTTTTATTTTAAGACATATGAGTCAGGATGCACTCTATATAGGCAGAATAGCCATCTTGTGTAATCACACCAGACGGGAAATCTTCTTCCAAAGCACTAGCAGGAATTGAGCTGAGACAGCAATTTCCATAATTTTTGCTGTCAGCCCTCCTGTCCTTAATTAACGTGGGGGGGTTGTTCTGAAATGGGCACTGACTAGGATAATTCTGCAGGACACGGGGAAGATCAGATGACTTTCTGAAGCACTGATGAAAATGAGGGACTTGGAGTCTGCTTGGGCACTGAATGATCTCACATGACCTCTCAGCATAGCCATTTACATAAGAAAACTTGCTATTTTGGAGAGGAAGCTCTCAGAGCATGTGACGGGAATTGTAGTGCTTGGAGAGGCGTTTGAGAGCTCTCATTACTCATGGTCTGGGCGCTGATAGCTACACAAGCACCTCCAGGCCTATTGTTACCTTACTGAATGCAGGATTTACTCATCATGGTTCAAGAGGTCACAGCCGCTTATTTCTGAAGTGCTGACAGGAGTTTTTCCCCTCTCTCACAAAAAAAACCCTCTTTAAATATTTGTTCTGTTTCTTTTTTTGCACAGGAGACAGCTCCTCTTTAGCGCTGCTTTTTTTAAAAAAATATAATTGGTTGCCCAGACAACATTTTCCAAGCACAGAAAATTTTTGTGGTCAGTCACCGTGGTGATGCCCACAAATCAGTGTTATACCTGATGATACGGCTTCTGCATACGTGGTCTGCAATTTGTCCACATCCAAAAGCTTTCACGCCTTCCAGCGTCACTGAAGCACCTGCCTAATGCCCTCAAATAAATGTAAGAATCCTTCCTGCACTCACAAATTGAATGCATGTCCTCGTCTGGATTGGGGCATACACATACCACAGGGCTGGCCCATGAAGTGTCCTGTCTGTCACCTCTTTCTGTGGACTTTTTCACCAGCCATTTTATCTAGGGTTGAAGTAACGCTCAGGGATCCATCACTTAAAATGTGTTTTCTTTATCCACTTACTTTTCTTTAAAGATATGTAGAACACTGCATTTGCTAAGATTTTGTGAGGAATTAATTATTTTTGTCAGTTAAACCACTTTGCTTCTAAATTACTGGAAAAAAAATAGGCACATACCATGTGTCAAAGACACCCAGAGCTCGTTAAGAAGTCATTAGCATCTGCTACTGTTTCTACTTTATCTCCAGAAATGGATCCAGTCGGATCCCACTATGCAAAGTGCAGGACAAGCTTCTGCCTTGGTAGCAGACCTGGTCTTAACTCGTGGCTGCTGCCAAGTATTTGCAAATAATGCAAGCCCCCTGTCATTTCCCTGATTAGGATATACTTTCAAGTCTTTGTGTTTCAGTTTTTAACTCAACTTTTCGTAGTTTCATCTGCAAAGAACAGTGGTACCCAAGACCCTAAATTTCTGTTTACATGGTTCAAAAATTCATTGAATAAGGGAGGGTGTAATTATAATTAAATTTCTTAATAAATATCAGGTTTCTTTCTGGAAGTTCTGTCAACAGTTCAGAGATCTTATTCCTTCAGGAGTTTTGTCAGAGATGTTGGTCCTATGGTGACAAGATGACAGGACAACTTAACCCAGTTAGTTGAGCTACTTTTGTGAAGATGCCAGTCTAAATGTTTAGTTACTGAAGAGGGGGTATGATAATACAACCTCATCTAAGGAAACAGTCCTCCATTTTCTTATCTGCTTACCATTCTTATCTCTCTCTCAATTTCTTATGGAAGGATTCTAGGTGATGAGCTGGGACTAAATGTCCAACTTTTAGATACCATCTAAACTGGGTAAGGTGGGGCTGTTTGTGTGGCTCATTTCATTGCAAATTAGGTGTGTGGACTGGCTTGCACTGATCCCACCCCATCATCTAAACTGGAGAAGTGGTGTTTTCAAAACCCTGAGAGATCTATGTGATTATGGGTGAGATCTGTATAAGTCATTAGTGGTTTATTGTTTTAAACATCATAGATTTGGGCTGCTTAGCTTGAGAGCATTTATAAGAACTTGATTTTGATGAAGGAGGTGTTCAAAATTGCCCGAAAATGAGTCATCCTTGAGGTATGTCAATCTGGGCACTCACCAGGAGGTGACTCCAGTCACTCAGCAAATTCCTCTACAGAGATTTTTGGCTGTTAGGTAATTAGGTCTCACTGACTGGCTTTCTGTGAGAGCTGCTCTCTCAAAAGCTTTGGTTACTTCTGCAGATGGGGAATTAAGACTTGCAAGACACTTAGCAGCATTGAAAAGTTTGGAAAAAAATGTTAGAAAGCCTATCTTGGGCAATCTGATCTCCTTTTGCAGAAATGCTGAATTATGAACTGTGTTTGTGGCTGACTAATATCTTAATCCTACTGAGGTTTCAAATTCTTGCTCTGAGTCCCAACCCAACTTCAAGTAAAACTTTCTTGTATTTCCCTGTCCTAGGGACTGGGCTGGACCCTGGCTGTGCCATTGGTCCCTGTATACCCCACCTCACTCACTATTTTTATTTTCTGTGGCACTTTTATGAAAGGTCATTTCACAACTTCCAGCTCTGCCAGAAATCCAGTAGCAATTTCAGACCATACCCAAGCCGTGCATTTCTCTTAGCTCTGTGCAAGACCAAAGCATTTAAGTAAGCAATAGATTTCTATCTTGAGTTGTGACTTACTCAGTAACCTTTGAGTCAAAGGTTTGAAAATATTCAATAAGCCTCTGGAATACGCTTATTAGCAAAAAGCAACCCCAAGAGTTGTTTAGGCAGTAACATGAGTAATAAAGTAAAAATAAAGCGTGGGAACTGTTCACACCAGGGCTTGCTCGGGCGCAAGCTTGCGACAGTGCGATTGCTGAGCTCCATTGCTGTATCCTGAAATGGGGTCTGCTTGCACGTGGTTGTAGCTGTGTTCTGGTCCATGCTAGCTATCTAAATCTGACTCAGCGACCTGAAACAGGGACAACAGGAGCACAAGAACCCAGCAATGTTGCACTGAAACCCTACGGTCCTTCAGAAGCAGCCCCAAACTTCAAAGTCTTGGCCAACCAGAACAAGATGAATGCTGGAGGACTGTGTGAAAGAGGGAAAAGAAACTGTTTTCATCCCAGGTGTCAGCAGAAGAGGGACTCTAGTCTTGTGTTGAAGCTGCTTCATATGCCTCTTAGCCTGCTTTCACTGTGAGGAAGACACTTCGTATGGTGGCAGAGGAGCTCACACTGCTCTCACACCATCTTGGCTTCAGGAGAGGGCTTGGGCTGGCCCTTTGTGCATCCAGCCATCTTCTCAGTGGGACAGGGTTATTCCTCTCTGTCCATCTTCCTGAGGTGGTACCTTCAAGAGCCCTAAGCAACACCATCTCCCTTTGGTGTCCCTTACAAACTCTGCCTGTTTCCCACCTTCCCTCTTGGATTTCGTGGCTATCTTGTACCTGTGCAGCCCATGCACATTTCCCTCCTTTGCTTGCGTGATGGAAACTGGCACTGAAGTAATTACCAGCTGGCTGGCTTGCACCAGGCCAGTTTGCTTGGCCAGCTGATCTATGTTCCTGCCCAATGTAAAAGCAGGTCCCTGGGTATTTTAACCCTGTTTAATCTTTCTATTCTTCCCACATTTATGGCAGCCTGCTGTTTTGTCACTCCTATGGGGATCTTCAAAGCCATCACCCTTTGTTCATTTGCCTCATTCCTTCTGGTGTGCAGCTTGTGGGAAGCCATGTAAACCACAGAAAACAGCATTAGACCGAGTTCTTGAGAGACAGCAAAATCTGCAGGGAATAGCACCATCATGGGAGTGAAGGAGAATCGCTTTTAAGTACGAGGCTGATATGAAGAACAGGCACCCTCATGACTTGTACAGTTTGTTTAAAGGCTTTAAGTATCAGAGCAATCCCCATCACTTGAGCTCTTTGCAAGAACATGGATTGCTGTTTTTGGCATCCAGAAACTGCATCTTTAGGGAGCTTATTAGCATAGCTGTGCTCACCAAGGGTAATGGCATAGTGCTCTGGAAGGTTTCCAAATGTTCCTGTTCTGTACCTTCTCTTAAAACCTCCATTTGAAATGAGCCTTTTAATTTTTTTCTCTTTCTAAAAGCAAAACATAACTAAACAGAGAAAAAAAATCCCTAGCTGTAAAACAGCAGATCATCTGGCCTGGGAAGCACATCCTCATGTACCTGCAGGTGGGATGAGGCCCTGGGACCATTACCCAGCATTTTACCTGCCACATGTTGCTGGTAGCGATGCTGATTTGGCCTGAAACGCAGTTCCTGAATGCGGAGGAAAGGTCCTGGTTTGCTTCATTGACTTCGCTGTTGCTGGATGACCATTGCGTAGCATTTGAGCCCACAGTGGGAGGTATTATACTGGCAGCCTTTGCTCAGATGGTATCAGCTAGTACCCCAGGGCCAGGAATGGGAACTTTGACTTTCCCCTTCGCCTTACTGCTGTTTTGTCTCCTCAGCCGTCTGTGTTGATCCTTTAATGCCATCAGGTCTTGGATTTTTTCATCACATCACCTGCTTTTGCCTCTTGGCACTGATCTACCATCATTTCTGAGACCTCCTCTGACTTGTTTTTCAGCTCGTTGAATATTTCCATCTTTTCCATATATCAGAGACAGATGATGCTCTAGCTATGTTCTCCTCTTCCTGTTGCATGTCTGCTCTTTGGAACAAAAATCAAAAGCAGCCATTTGGCCTTAAAGTAGTTATTTAAACCTCCTGCCTTTCTTCATTAAAGTTTACCAAAGGGAAGGCAATAGCCTCATGTTTGCTTTGGGCTTGATCCTGCTTCACAGCCACCATCCACAGCAGTAACTGCCTGTTATCAGTGTTCTTCACTTCTCTAGAACAGAGAGAAATGCCTCAGCTCAGGTTTGATGTTTTAAGAGGGAGAATCATTAAATAGTTCACGTCCCCTCATCTCAGATTGGTTTTCTGTTATGTTAATGTGGCCTATCTGTGTAATGTCAGGAGCTCACTAGGATCCGTGGTGCTCAGCAGCCATTTGCATAATATTTTCTTTGGGGGATATAAGATGTATAATATTTACCAGTCTTGAAAATTATGCAAACAGGAGCAGACAGTCAAAGGTAGAAGAGATATGCAAATAAAATATTGGGAATTTGGAAGGACTGGAGATCTGGAAGACATCTAATCACTTCAGGAAAGGGGAAAATTAATTCCCTTCTTCCGTATATTTTGCCTCAAAATTCAGTTACAAGAGATGGAACAAAGAAGGAAACTGAGCCTCATAAACCCTATTTGATGCACATCTTGAAAAAGAACTCTTATTACAGGAGAACTTTGAGGCAAGTTTTAATGAATCAGGAAGGAAAGTCAAATTAAGGGACAGAAGAGTTGCCTGGGAAGGTTGTCTTGAGCAACTTTGAAGAACAGCTGGTTTATACAAGAGAAATGAAAATTTGCCAGACTGTCCCAGCTTGCCAGGTTATCTGGGAGGCAGTGGCAGGCCAAATAGGATGGCTCTCCAGTGCTTTTTTCTCTTATCCCAAATTTGCCTTCAAATTCACCCCTGCCAGACTGACTAGCGCCAAAGCTGGCGCACAGACCCTGGCTCAGCCATTGGGAAAGGAGTTACATTTTGGGCACCAGCTGTAGATGCCTTTTATATTTCCACAGCTCTGTCCCCTGTTGTAGTAAGAACATTTTAACCATTATCTTAATAGACTACAACAGTATGCCCATACCCTGGAAGGAGTTCTGCCAAGCACCTGCAAGCAGGTTAGGAGCCCTTCATGCTAGGTACAGTGGAAAGAAACCTCCTTTGGCATGTAGCAGATAGGTGTTGGTGTATTCACACATTGCAATAGTGCGTTAGGATTAACAATATATGAACAGAACCATCATTTGAATTTCTTATACATGCAGTGGTCCCAGTTTGCTGGATGTCTTGAAGATTGGGGTAATATTTATCCTGTGCTGCAGATTGGGACATATCCCAGTCCTCAGAAGTCTTCATAATCTGGCTGCCAGCTATATTTTTACACACACTCCCCTGGATTTTTTTCCTTTTTACAATGTGTCCCCAGTGTGACTTGACCCCTTCCATCATTCTGCTGCTTGCAGAAATGCAACCTGGATGCCCTCACCTGCCTCGTGCACTGTCTTCCCTTCAATCCCTTCTATAAACTCTCATTCCCAAGCACCAGCAAGTCTTTTCTGTTTCTCATTATTGCTTCCTGTTCCCTTCCTAGTTGGCAGTTTTGACCTTAGTTTTGTTGACTCGTCTAGCTTAAGAAGATAACTCTTTGAAGGGTGCTTACCAGTACACCAAAGCATATGTAGCAAATAAATGTGAGACTCAAGTTTTAATACATTTATGCACTTCACTATTTTTTTAAACTGTTCTTCAAGTAACTAACTGTTTTCAGACGTTGGTAAGATTCCTAGCAGAGGAAGGTGTAACTCCAAAGAAATATTTTTGCTGGGACTTGCCTCTTCATGATTTTTTTTGCAGCATTTGAAATCCAAAGTACTCAGAGGAAATACTGTGCTTTTTAAAATCCAGCATGGCAAGTCTGCTTTAGGAATGCCACGATCAGTGATTTCTTGGATTTTTGTGGACATTTTGCTTTGCAAAAAATCAAAAGCTTCTTTACATGAAAAGATTAAAGTCACAGCGTTTTAAAATTTAGGTTTGGGCATTTGCAATGAAAGGTCCCAACAGATAAAACATACTTTAGGCTGCCAAAAATCACCTGCACTTTTTTCACTCCCACTGGTGTAAGGTAGGAAAGCAGACCCACAAAGCTTCAGTAAATGCCTGGGCTCTCACTTTTAGCAAAATTCAGGCTATGGTGGCAGAAGGCTATGGAGGCAGAAAGCTCAGTTCCTTTGTGTGTATGTCTAGTTTCTGCTACTTCTCGTTTCTCCCTCTGAGGTGTCTGTGTTCCCAGAGGCAGAAGGCTTTGTAAGGCAGCTCTTGGGAGCTATGGTGACAGATCTTCTTCCCCTCCTGCAGGTGCAGCTTATCGCCTCCCTGACGCGCTACACTTTCTGAGTTGCCTCTTGAAACCCCTGGTTTGGGAGTGTGACATGGTGGAGCTGTGGGGCTACTGGGGCAAACGTGCATCTCAGCCCTGGTGCAGAGCTCGACCTCGTTTTCCTCCAAGTCTCCTAAAGTTCCTCTGACAGGGATTTGATGGCCCTCTGCCTCTCATGCATTTTTCTCTGTTTGGTTTCTTTTCTTGTCCTTGCAGTCAGAAAATGGAGAATTTGCTCCACTTTAGGGGCCATCCCTCTTTGTGAGAATATGAGCTTCCAAAAGCTCAGGATATTTGCAGATGCAAGGGCTATATGTGGAGGGCAACAACAAGGTCTCAGGCAGCTTCAGGTTTCAGGGTCCTACCTCTCGACCACATTCAAATGTTTGGTCCTGTAACTTGTGCTTGTTTGGCTTTTTATTTGCAGCTCCTGAAGTGCTGGCTCAGAAACCCTACAGCAAAGCCGTGGACTGCTGGTCCATCGGAGTCATCGCATACATCCTGTGAGTATCTGTCGGGTTTTCAATCACAGGCGCCTTTGGGACCTGCAACATTCTCTCCCACCACAGTTACCCACTTCATCTGGGTCAAAAAAGTTAACTGTGACACTTGTGACCCAGGATAACATGAACCCCTGGACACCTCCCCAGTTACATAAAGACTGAAATTCGGGCAGCAGTGGTAGGAAATGAACCAGGAGCCTTCAAAAGCCAAAATCCCTGCTCCCACCTGAACTAGAAATCAAAATCCTTGCTCCCACCTGAACTACACCATGTGCAATAGTATGGACTTGTCCAGGTTGTGAAATTAGTGAAGTTACTGCATCCCCTGCTCAGATTAGCTTTGACATGAAACAAATTTGACCGTGTCCACAGAGCACAGCATTGTGCCCACAGGTATATCCTGAAGGGCCACCTCTCTCGAGGTGTCACTTTTTGTTCCCTGGAGAGGGCACAGAGGGAGATGGGGGAGAAGGGCAGTGAATTACTGCAGTGAATTATTCTCATGAAAACATAATACAAAGTATTGAGATTTTTACTGAAAATGAGGTATCTTTTTCCTCAACACATCCAACCCTCAGGTGCCATAGGAAAGGGTGAGCTGATTTGTGCTCTGTCAGTTCTGTCACTCTTCTATCGAGCCATTAAGCTTCTACATTCTTGGCTGAGATTTGCTTCTCTAATGAGGCTAATGGCTGCTCAAATTAGTGGGGATTGGTTGCTTGAGAAAGCTACAGAACCAAGATTTCTGTGCATTCTCCAAAGTGGTGGATAGATCTCAGAACTCCTAGGTTTATGGAGATTTTGTTCCTGTCCTCATTCAGTACCTGCCACCCTTCTTCACAAAGGCTTAGTAGGATAATTTAGATTGGCAGGAACCTCAGGAAGTCCTCCCTTGAGGTCAGACTAGGTTGCAGAGGGCTTTATCCAGTTGAGTCTTGAAATCCTCCAAAGGCGGAGACTGCACAAAGTCTGTGGGCAACCTGTTCCACTGCTTGATTGTCCTCATGCGGGAAAAGTTTTTTCTTATACCCAGACTTGTCTCCATGAACGGGGCAGCCGGTACTTTAGATGTGGGTGCACCTTCAGTGCTTGAGCACAGAAATAGGTAAGCCTCCTCCTGGACCAGCAACAAAACTTGGAAGAACTGAAGAAGTGTCCTGGGCACTGTGGTCACAGGGATACCCAGGTACTGTTACGGGTTATCAGTGCTGTCTAGAGAAGGGCATCCATAACATTTCTGGGCACCATCAGCTGAATTCAGCTCTGCGTGCATGAGTATGTGAAATCACTGTTAATATTTGGATTGAGAAGGAAATGCAGAACTTGCTGCCTGTGAACCTGTAGGAAGACTCTCTAGCTTAGGGGCCTGTCTTGGTGGGGTGGCCTGTGCTCAGGGCTCAGGTCTGTGCATCCATGCGTGTCATTCAAATAACATTTGCGTAGGTTGCACCTGCACAGCCCAGCAGACTTTGAAGCAGGAGCTATTCATGCGGGTCTCCAAGAGGAGGTCAGGCTTTTGCCATGGGCTGACTCAGAGTGGTCATGCAGAGCACAACAAGCCTGTTCCTTTTGTGCAAGAGAGCACAGAGCTGCTGTGTAGCTGTTGACTGCTGCAGAAACAAATGTCTTTTCATGCCAGCATTACCAGTGCTTTCCCTTCTTTTGTTGTTTTTTTTTTTTTCTTGGGTTTTTTTTTGTTTTTCCCTTTTACACAACTGTCACAGTTACACAAGACTTGAAGAAAAAAGCAGCTCTGCTGAGGCACAGCATTAAAGAAGCATTCTGACTTTGTTCCTTTTCTCCTTGCACAAACATTTCATGGCTTGTCAACATGAATAACGTTTTGATAGTGTAGTAGAACGATTTTTGCCAGGACAAACCTCATTGCTGTATTATCTACTCTGTTCAATGTTCATTTTTTACATTTTCATATAGTCTTGAGCAGAAGTTATATACTACCCAAAATAGCTTTTTTATCTTAAGATAGGATAGGAAGGCTTAATTCATTTACATATATGTTTAAGTATTTAAAACAAAATCCTGCCTAAAAAACATGACTGGCTTTCCAATCTACATGAATATTTGCAAACTTTCAGAGTACAAAACTTTGCAGAAGGATGGATTTATCTTGGAGCAACCATCAATAGCAGAAAGCAAAAAGGTTGTGCTAAGCAAAACAAAAATCGACAGTGCTGATTCTGACCTTGTGGCAAAGCCCAGAGGGACACGCTGCAGCCGTGAGGGAGACAGCAGACATGCCAAAATACCTCGGAGGCTGCTTCACACCTTTTAGATGAGGATGGTGTGTGCTGACCCAAACTTACCATTTTCCACAAGCAAACCTGAGCATGGAAGGCCTAGGGGTTGGGTTTTTTGACATTTTCAGTCCCTGCCAGCCATGGCAGAACAATCAGGCAGAGTTGCTTTTGTAGTACTTTGCTGAGTGCCAGCTTCAGGGAGTGAGAAGAAGGAGGATGCAGGCGGAGGACAGCAGTACACTTCCTCCCTTCCAGGCTCAACCGCTGCCTAGGTTCAGTTTATTGTCAATATCCACCATGAAAATATGTGTCCATTTGGCAGCCCACAGGAGGGCTGTGAACTGTTGCACCCTGATCGCCTGGCAATAATCTTGGCTCTTCTTTTCTCCAAGTTTTCAGTCCTATTCAACCATGGCTCATGCACCAAAGGTCTTCTTTGCTGGCAGACCTGCTGTTATTTCACCTGTTGCTTTTACGTGTCTTGAGACGATGCTCAGTAATGTGTCCTCCTCACCCAATTTATGAGCACATCTCCAATAGGGGTGAACTTTCGGTCTCATCCACAATCCTTCCCCCTTCCTAAGCAAGGCTGCTGTCTCTGCAAGGCTCAGCTCAGTCGTTTCCTGCTCTGTTTTCCAAATCGGCATGTGCTGGGCTTGTCAAACAAAGCGTACACGCTCCTCAGATCTAAATTCCCCATTTGCTCTATGGGGAATTCCCAGCCCTGAAGGCTTAAATCAGTTTAATAGGAACAAGTCCCTGTGAATTCCTGTTTGCAGAACAAGGAAACCTTTTCAGGGTTTCTGTGCTTCATGTAATAAGGACTTGATTTGTATTAGGTACAGTCAAAATGAATGGCAACAGCGCGTTGCTGTAAAAGGAGCGTGGTAATATGTTTGCCAGACGGTCACCGCTTGGGTGGGATTGGGTCTGAGATCAAACCACCTCCTTGAATATTTCTGCATGTGAGCTATGCCCTTCAGCTCCCGTAACAGCCAGCGGCACCCCAGGGCTTACCCGAGTTACCCTAACAGAGGTGCACTTTCGGTCATGTACAGTGTCCCGCTTGGTCTCAGGCTGTGGCTGCCGGACTGTGCAGCCCCCCGTAGCCCCATGGCGTACCTGCCAGCTGGGGACAGGGGTCCTGTGCACTCAACCGCTTCTCCAGTGGCACTGGGTTCTACATGCAGGCACCTCAACCCAGCCTGGGTCGATGGAAGCAGGCGTTGCACTGGGATGTACCATTCCATTGCCTAAACTTACATGTTTAGTGCCATGCTGGGTGTTTGTGACAGCCACGTGGGTTTGGCAAGTGTAAGGCACTGCAGAGACCTTCCTTCTGGAGTGGCAGATGGAGGCCAAGCGGGAGACCATGGATCATGTCAAATAGCGCCAGGTGCCCGTGCTGAGGCTGCAGGATCACACCCTGCTCCGTACTCAGACCCTTGTTGTCACAGTACAGTTTCATCCACTTTATGGTACTTTTGCATCACCCTCCAGTATCCTTTGACTCCATCACTGTTGACTGCAATGGGAGCTTAGAAACCCAGCCCACATCTCATGTGTCCTAATCTTCAATGGGATCTCATCCTTGCTTACAGGAACAGCCAGAAAATGCAGACGTGGCCTCGTAAGAAAAGTGGATGTCAGGGGTACAGTAAGGACAGAGACGAAGAGGGGTCCTTCCCTAAGATGGAAGGAGGTAGCCTCGCTGGGACATCTGATACCACCAGTGATGGGCACAGGTTAACATCTAGGTTTGCTGCCTCAGCAGTGCCACACCACTGGAGAGAGCAGAGCCAGCATGCTCACAGTGCAGCGTGGTGCTGAGATGCCACAAACACCAGCCACATAGCCACCCTGGTGCAGTGCTGGTGGTTAATCCTGCCCTGGCCCTTAGCAGGAGTTATTAATTCCAAGATATCACCACACCCACCCGGATATGCTATTTCCAGCTCCACAGTCAGAATAGCTGGAGCTACTTGCACATGTCCAAACCAGTTGGAGACGTATTTATGTGCAGGGCAATCCAAGCACATTGTTCTGCATCACCTCCCCACCTCTCCCACGAATCCTCGCAGCCACTCGGAACAGACTGTTGTCATTTAAGAAGATGGAAACTCAGGGGAATCCAACACAGAAGCCAGGCATAAATTAAAGATGCTTTGAGCTATTATTACTACAAGTGGTTTGAGTGCCTCCAGACACAAGCTCAGCCTCACATGAGAGCCTTCAGTTTATGACAGTGGAAGAACAAACTGTTTCTGTGGCACCTACACTCTAGACAAATATTTGTTTCTCTGATAATGCAAGGTGAAGGATGTCTTAGGAAAGAGTACCTTTGTTTCAGTGCCAGTCTCTAATGTTTCTCGTTAATGACAAGCAGATTGCAGAGGCTGCACCAGCGGAGTTTTTATCAAAACCTGTTTTGCATGAGAAGTCATTATTCACACAAACTAATTTTAGCAACCTGAAATTTCCTGTTATTCCAGTTGCAATATTTCTCAGTTTGAAACAGCCTTACTGTTGAGCTCGGCTTTCTACTTATCACAAGGCAGTTTTGATAATGTATTCATCTTAAAAATATAAAGCATAAGAAGAGCAAGAGACTTGACTGGATTGCCCACAGCTGGATTTTGGACTTGTCTGGGTCACATAAGGGGTTACAAAATCTTGGGGAGCTAATTTACTGGTCACATGCATACCTGATAAAAAGAAGATGCAGTTAATTTATGAAAAAATAGAAAACCATTTCCAAAGCTGGAAAAGAACCTGGGGCCACAGAATGCCTCAGCCCCTGGTTATTGGTATACAACACCTCCTGTGTCTCCACACTAGGCTGAACGGATTTTGCCCTGAATTTCCTTCTGATTCTGTTCACTGGTAGGACAGGAGAATTACTGGTTTGTCATCATTATTTATAAACAAGTATCTGGAAACAAATCTTGTCTAATGCTTTCACACTTTGCTGCTGAGTTGCTTTTGATTTTCAAGTAGATGTGCATGAATCATCAACGATGTTTGTATGGAAGGATTAACCAGGGACAGAACAAAGTATGTTATGCTAGAAGAAGTTTCCAGCATTATCCTGGAGTCATATGCTGGGAAAAGCTGGGCAGTCACCTCGTAGGCTCAGCATCACACACGAGCCGAAGCAAGAAAGTGAGGAATAGCTTGTTCGGTACTGGAAGAAGAATTAGTGGTGGCAAAATGTATGTGGGTAGGTTGGATTGATCAGGATAACTCAGTTAAACACTGGGAAGACAACCCCAAATGATTGTTCCTCATTGCTTGCTTCTTAGTTTATTTTTAATTCCCCATGCTAATACGTCCTTGTCCACAGTTTTGTGAGGGCACCAATGTCAACCAGTATGAGGGTCCATTCCCAAAACAAGAAGACAGACGTGTTTATCCCTATAAATAGCACTTGGATGACTTCCCACACCATACATCTCAGGTCTTTGAGCGCTTACTGAATTTTTTGCTCTCATCTCACTATAAAATTGTTTGTAACACTAACCCCGGTGCCACTTGTGTTACAGGCTATATGCTGAGCATGTGAAGGGGTTATTTAGCCCTCAGTATCACCCCCAATATGTAACAAGAGCTTGCAGGGGTTTGCTTTCTCTGCCTGGTGAGGAGATGTTCCTGGCAGTCCTCTTGTGCTCTCCTGATGGCTTCTAGGAGTGACCTCTGGCAACACCTTTCTTTTGAACATCCACCTGTGTTTTTCTTACCGCATCCCATTCTTTTTACGGCAAGACTGGGAACAGGAGATGAAGGGAAAATCTGTTGTTAATGTGATAAGGTTGCTAAATAATTCTGGAAAGCCGTTATTTGGTGAAACTGCAAGAAAATGATGACAATAATAGCTGCCTGAAGCTCCCCCAGGACAATGCAGGATTTTTTCACATTGAAGACAGAAGGGTTATTTTCGTATTTCTGCATATCTAAAGAAAAGCAGCAGAACCTCTGATAGCGAGGTCATTTTTTTCACACAGAAATGTCCCAGCAGATGGGAGTGAAGTTGGTGGGATTTTGATTCTGAATTAAACAAAAGCTTATTATGGACTTTGGAAGATGGCCCAGTTGCTGAAGTCCAGCAAAATTCCCTCCAGCCATAAATTGCATGATAGGCTAATTTACTGGGGCTTTCCCATCCCTTACTGCAAAGCCAGTAATGTTAAAACTTTTATGTCTTCCTAAACTCTGATTTTAAGGGAAAAGACAGCAAGACGGCCTACATTTTGGCTCCCAACCCCTCCCTGTGCCAAGATGCCTTGGTGTTCACCTCCCACATGCCACCTCCTCTGTACTAAGGAGCTTGCTCCCTTCTCACATGCTTGCTGGTGTAGGTCCTCAATGATTTGCCTCCTGCAGGAACATCCTTAGGTCCCCCTGTGCAGGAGGTTCATCCCCATCCCTGGCTGAGCCAGGACCAGCCCTTGCCCTGCAGTCACCCGGGTCTCAGGCAGGGGGCTGGTTTAGAGGGATATCCCTGACCATGACCTATAACAGTGACTAACGCTTCTCAAGCTCTCACTAGCAAGGGAAAAGCTGTGCCAAAAGAAGCTGTTTTCTGCCCTGTGCCCAGCCATCAACAGTCCTGGTATCGTCGTGCATGACATCAGCTGTCCTCAAACATCAGCCCTCCTGGCAGCCGCCGCTGCGATGGGCTGTGATGACCTCCCAGGCACAAAGGTAGACACTCCAGACGTGTAGGTACTCAAGCCATGCAGAGGAGCAGGGGAAGAGCTGGATGTGTGTAGGAAAGGGACTGGAAGGCTCTGGAGAGGCTGGGGCTCCTGCTGGCATTCGTCTCTCTTCTCCCCCCTATTGTGGGGTTGTAGCCCTCCAGCTCTGCGCTGCTCAGTGGTTTGCTCCTACGTTTTTGCTGCCACGAGCGTGTATAAATCACAGCAGCCCTAACTTGTGCTCTTGTACCTTTGCCAAGGTAATTAGTACAGTGCACATTTTGAAGGAGTTATTTCTCTCTCTGGAGCAGCCTGCCAGCGCCTCGACATGCACAGAGCTCTCTGCTCACCTTAAAATGCTTTATCGGAGCAGTTTGGTTTTGTGTAAGGAAAGTGCTGAGGAAGGCAAGAAATTAATGAAGGGCTGTCAGGCTTCTTATATGGAGCCTCTGAGTCCCCCAGGGAAAAGGGACAGAGCGATGGCTCCGAGTGCCTTTGGAGGAGCTGTTTTCCTCCAGTCTGGGCATCTCTACCTCTGTGGCCATCCTAACAGTTGCAGAGCTGGTGCTGGTAACCCCAGCATTCCCAAACCCCTCCGTAAAGCACCCAGAATCTTGAGGGTTGTGACAAAAGAGGATGAGAGTGAAAATCAGTTTGTGTGCATCCCCCCCACAAGACTGTGGGGAGTAAGCACTGATATTTGTTGTATTAAAGCAAGTTATATAAAATTTCTTTACAGATACCTGTAGAGCTGGATCCTGGTTGTGGACCCAGTTTCTGCATTAGGTTATCAGATGTTTTTCCTCCATTATCCAGGTGCATAGTGGCTTTTTGGCATTTGTTTAAATGCACCATTTTTAATGGCCCTTTCACATGCCACTTCCACCACTGGGTTTCACATGGAGGTTGCTGCATCAAGCCCCATGCACAGGTGCATGCCCATGAAGTAGGTATGTGGTCCTGCTCTGAACGTAAATGCTGGGCTGGCATGAGGTTATCTTACTTGCTTTTGATAATGACAGTCATCCAGTGAGACACAAATGAGGACTGGCTCATCTGCTTTGCAAGATAAAGAGAAATTTCTGATTCAGTTGAACCATAGTGGATTCATTATAATGCTGCAAATTTCAGTGGAATTTTTCCAGGTCAATATGGAACTGATGCAGATCAAGATCTCACTCAGTATTTTGAATTGTTTGTCAAGCACACTGGCTCTTCAGAGCTAATAAAACATTGCTCCATTCACCCTCAAGTGTTGAGTTGGTTCAAATAACCTCCAGGGCGGCTGGCTGACTTTGGGTTATAAATAACTGGAGTATTTCATTTCTTACAGTCCTTCCCTCCTGCCCTTGCTTTGTTGTTGGTACAGTGTCGTTTTTCAGTTAGGTCTTCAGTCTGTTTATAATGGCTGGGCCTCTCCCATTAAATGCTTTATCGAAGCTGATTGACTCTGGGTTTAAGAAAACTGTAGGGAAAAGATCATTTCAAAATTGGCGAAGTATAGGAAGGAATAATTTACATCGTAGACTAGAGATAAGAGAAAAAAATGCATCATCTCTACACGAGACAACAGATGCAGAAAGGCCTGTGTCACTGTGAGCAGGATGGGTTTGCAAGAATCTTGGACCAGCCTCAGAGGTAAATCTGACACTTTACAACATTGGTATTAAACCTTGACGAAGGGCTGTCTTTGCTGGCGTGTCTGTACAGGGAGGGACAGACTACTGCGTGTAGCATCAGCTGGGCACGAGGGATCTCTGACACACACGTTTTTATCCCTGCATTTGCTTAACGCAGCGCTGGATGTGGTTTTCCCATGTCAGCAGGGCTGGAAGAGCCCTGCCTCAGCGGAGTAGCCATCCTTCTGTCTGCAGCACTGGGAGGGTGCACCCTGAGTGCCTTAGCTCAAACTAGGCAAATAACGTCCAATGTCCTGCCTGTCCCGGGGCCAGGTTTTCTGAGAAGTCTGATTATAAATACTGAAAACCAGGGCAGGACTGTTGTTAGCCTTAGGCAAGGTAGGCAGTTTGATGTGGGCAGCAAAATCACTTGTGGAAGTGAGAAAGGGAGAGAGGCTCTCCGTGTGTCTCTGCAACTGTGGCATGTCCACGTGCAGCCCGGGCAGGCTCTGCTACAGAGGTGGAGTGACTCCCAGACACCCTCCCCATTGTGCCTGGGGGATGCAGAGTCCAGCACAACCTGCAGATGCATGCTGCCCACTGCCTGATAGCTCTGTGAGGCTCCTTGTCCTGCTTTGCACCAGCTCTTCCGCCCTGTGGTGCTGGAGAAGAAGTCCCTGCAGATGGCCGATGGCTCCCCAGTTGTACAGCAAACCTTCTCATAGAGATATGGTCTCTATGGTCTGCACAGCCACCGCACTGCCTCTCTGCCATCTGGGAGACAATAAAGCTGGTGTAAGTGGCTTGTAATGTAATTTAATGTAAGGCATTGGGTGAGAACAGTCCAGAAGGACGACGAGAGCGATGAAGCCAGTATGGACAAGACTCCTGGGTGGGGAATGGTTGTGTTGAGGGATGAGAGGGTCTGGTGCTCTGTGGATGTAGGGTGTGGCTCATGAAAGCTCCTCTTACCACATGTATAGGAGAAGATGGAAGGGCTCATGGCTGTGTAATAAAACTATTCCTCTGGCTAAACACCCAAAACCATGCAGAGGGAGGCCAGGCTATCTACATGAGTCAGTGTAGGATCAACAGCACCAGATTTCCACACAGAATTCCTCTTTGTCCAGGATGGTGCCAATCTTCAGAAGTGTGTTTACATGTCCCTGAACAAACTCCCGTCACGGTAGGGTTTGCCTGCTTGAAAAGTTATTGAGGCAAGTCTTAAGCAAAAGTTTCTCCTTCCCCCTCCCTCTTTCTTACCTTCCTGGCAGAGATGGGTCCAAGGGTCACTCTCTCTTTTCTCATTCTCCATTAGGCTCTGTGGGTATCCCCCTTTCTATGATGAAAATGACTCCAAACTCTTTGAGCAGATCCTTAAGGCGGAGTATGAGTTTGACTCTCCGTATTGGGACGACATCTCTGAGTCCGGTAAGAAGCTACTGCTCATTTAATTGCCACAACCATGCATGCATGTATGCCTGTTGCAGATCTCCTCCTCTGTGTGTGAGAATGCACCCTTCGTCATGTGCGAAGCTCCTTTTAACTGAAAGCCATTGGGAACATGCATTTCTTTCAGCTCAAATAGTTACGGGAGTTTATTTCTGCAGGGGAGTAAATTAAGTACCTTTTTGTCCGGCCACACACAAAGGACTAAATTGTAGCTGGAACACAAGAAGAGAGCAGAATACTTTCCCAAGAAGACAAAGCAGTTTAATTTCTCCATCATATCCAAATAAAAAGCAGATGGTTTGTGTGTCATTAATAATAAGGTGGCAAGCTAGTTTGGCTCTGTTACCGACACTGCCCTGCAGTGTATACAGCAAAGGACCCGAGAAATTAGTGGCTTCCAGATGAGGTGGGTGAGCAAATTCAGAAACTGGGACTACTGTCTGCATGGTTGGATCCAGCTAGCTGCCCATATGCTCATCCAGTTCCCCACCCAGTCCAGAAGGCATTTAACCTGTGGTGCCTGCCTGCCCCTGCTCTAGTTGGCCTGGTAGAGGCAGATATACCACCTGTTACAGGCAAATACACCTAAAGGCTTCTGGCTGCAGCACGGCTCATGGTCTGCCAGCATCAGTGTCTGTGGGTGACAGCAGGGGCATGTTCAGCATTGCACCCTGCATGTGTCACTGGCATGCTGGGTGGTCTCCAAGAGGTCACGCAAGCTCAGTGTCCTTGCTCTGTCCAAGCCAGGGGAACATCTGCCATTTCATGTAGGAGAAGAAAAGAATTCTAGGAATATTTTGTCATACAAAAATATCCCGAGAAATGTGGTTTCCTGGTTCGTTAGTACTACTGATTAAGGCAGGGAAGATATAAAAATAAGTGGTTTATTTTAAAGATGATTTTATATCCTGCTATCTCCACAAAGAAAAACATTTCATGCTGTTTACATCTGCGATCCAGATACCATTGTGATGGATTGCTTAAAAATATATGTGATGAGAAGGTTTTTTAAGTCCATAGGGGTTTTCAGAGAAAATATGAAGGTCTGCTGGCAGAGCCCTTTGAATTTTGGGGGAAAGTCCATCACCTAAATCAGCACAAAGATTTTCCTGCCATATTTGGCTTTGCTGTGGCTCCTTCAGCCACTCTGTCCTGAAACTACTGGATGCATGCCATGCTCTGATCTCCCTTCCTTCCATTATAATTTTGATTAAAAACACACTACCTCGTGCTCAAGGGAGTCCATTTTCCTTGGTAACTTGTTTTTTAAATATGCATTACGTCCTCACAGCTGCCCATGTGTGTAATTGCTTGGAGTAAGCAATGAGAAGCTCCTCTTACTGTGGCATCTGACCTCCTCCTTGCCTTTCCCACTCAGTTTACCAGCATCTCTGACAGATGTGGCCATATTCGAGCAACTGGGATGGTCAGAGGCACTTGGCTGGCCAGGGGAGCCTGAAGCCAGCAGGACTGTACTCTGCTGACTCTGATTTTTCCATCCCACTCCTAAATATACCTTCAGGAGTAGACGCCTTCAGCTTCTATCTGCCATACTGAACAGCTTGGATTTGGTCCTAAGTCACTTTGGTTATATCTATACCAATAAATGAGAAATGACCCAGGGCCATTTTCTGGTGCTGTGGCCAGATGGCACTTGGTAGCCTGATCAGTGCTGTTGACTGATCATCTGGCGACAGAACTGGGCATCAACTCTATTGCTGTAAATTATTCTCTCTTTTTTTACAGCTAAAGACTTCATTCGGAATTTGATGGAGAAGGACCCTAATAAAAGATACACCTGTGAGCAAGCAGCGCGACACCCTTGGTAAGCAACAGTCACTGCTGTGTGAAACCCTCAGGACAGAGAGCATCGTTTTACATTCATGGGTGGAAGTGTTTTTTCAGTCACATTGTGTACTAACCTCTACTAAATAAGTCCATGCTTTTATTCTTACAACTCCCGCCTTTGTCCTCCATATTTTCCTGGAAAACCATGAGGGTCTTTCATCTCCTGCACCAACCTATTGAGTATCTGTGTAAAGATTCAGTGAAATGCTGAATTATATATGTTGACTGTAGTGTAGCAGTGGGATATGCCAAAATGATTGAACCCAGAAATCATATTTTGGGGCAAAGGTCAAATTCTGCAGGTGTACAAAAAGCTGGGTATCAACCTGCTCATGAGGTCCTTGCCAAAGCAATATCAGAGCACTTAAGAGCATCCCATGAAGTAGGAAGTTCTCACCTGTGCTTCACAGATGACAGTTCACCTCCTGCTTGCAGTAAGGAGCTGGTTTCACGTGCTGTTTATCCTCCCTTGTTGAACGGAAGAGATAGAAAACCCTAGAGAGGGACAGTCTGAATGGGTTACAGCAATGCTATCTCCCTGCAGTGACTACAGAAAAGTCCCTGGTCAGACTGTATTTGTAATGTAGGCCTCAAGTGCTTCAACTTAGATGATGCCTTTGCACATGGATGACCTCACCAATGTTACCCAAGGTTTATGTAGCTGAAACAAGAGTGGCTCACGTACTTTTGACCAACTCTGCATGACTGAGCATCACCCCACACTGCCAGATGCACCCACAAATGGGCTCTGGATGTAAGGCTTTTAGGGCAGGGATCATTCCATATGACGCGAGATATTATTTTCATAGTTATAATAGCTGCAACAGAAAGGAGTCAATGGCATGACATTTTCACCCCAAGTGTGCATTGCTATCACAGTTGCTGCAAATACTGTTTCCTTTTGCAGTTTCTGGAGCACTGGCTGGATACGAGCATTAGGCTGTGTACATGCAGGGGAGCAGAAGGTTTCCCCGTGTCCATAGCACCTCAGAAAAGCAACTGGTCCAGTGTCATAACTAGTTCAACAGCTTGATGGACCACAAAACCATCCTGGTGATGCCATTTGAGCCCAGGGATCAGTGTTGAGTTGCATAGCTGAGTTACAAGACACATGGTGAGAAAAGCACGGGTGTAGAAGTTGTCGGTGAGTTTTAAGGTAGCACTGCTTCCAGCTGGGATCTGGAGACATTTGTCTGGAGGATGGAGTCTGTATCCCTCTGAGGCTAGGGAGCTTTATCAGTAGGGCGCTGGTCATCTCTGCTTCCTCAGCAGACGTGGGTTTTGGACACACTCTTTAACCTTTCCAGACGTGAGGGGACAGAACTTGGTACCCAGCTTAAAATCATATTAAATTTCAAAGTAGAGTAAAACTTAATGGCTGCAGCTGTAGAACAAATACTTAAGTCGGGCTTCAAGGGCTTTACATTTCTTTCTCAGACCCTCACTGGTTTGTCTCATCTCATTGCTGCGTTCTGTCCTGGGACTAGATGGAAAGTAAATACTTTCAAAGGTTTTTACCATTCTGGCTTGCTAATAAATTACCCTCATCATCAATTAATGATTTGGCACTCATGAAGGCGTTCAGTAAGTTATGACTGCACAAGTGGTAGAAAGAGACTGAAATGGCACTGATTTCTTCATAGTGGGTATGATGTACCAATGTCTGGCTGTAGGTTGTCACTGTGATCACAAATCAGGCTGTAGAGAAGATTGAGGCTCAGCGTTTACAATTAAAAAAAATTAGTAAACACTTGGGATGCGGAAGACAGTGTAAATCACTGAGGAAAGCAAGATTCTTGTTTTTCATCGCCCATGCCAACAACAAGAAGAATTTTACAGATGGTTTTTAGCTGCATCAGTGGCTGGCATCAATACAAATGATAGGCGAGGAGAAGGTAGGACCTGGGCCTGACCTTCTTCCAATGCCCCATCAATAACTGTGTTGTCTGTGTGACAAAAAGGATATTCGGGAAACAAAATCCAGCTTTCGTCAGATGGAAAAGAAAAAAAATCTAAATGCTACTGACCTGAGCCTCAGGAAATTAAACAAGTTACAGAAGTCAATACTAGAAATATAGAATAAACAATGGGAATGCTACTCCCAGCAGAGAATGAGGTGACCATTTGTATAACTCAGAGGCAGATTTTCCAAAGCCTTACATCCAAGATACACAATACGTAAGCATCCAGCTCTTGGCCCCACTACATCTGTGTTGGTTGCTGGAGTGCAACAAAGAAACGTGGCACTTGTAACACACACAACTTCTGGGCCCTCTAAAAGGAACAAAATGATAATCAAGTGTTTTCATTCTCTTTTTTTTTTTCCCCTTTTTTTTTTTCTCTTGCACGTCATGGCCTGGGGCCAATGGAAACTCACAGACTGCTCCATAATTTTTGCTATTTTCTACAGAATCCAATCTTCCATTTAAAAGCAACCCCCCCAGAAAAAGGTTTTCCCCTATTTCTGTGGTAGGGAGTCTTCTTCTGCCAGGCTGACTTTGCAAGGCAGTGGTTCATTTGCAGGTTTAACTCCCAGCCGTGGAAAGCATGGCTCAGGGTCAACATCTGAAATGTCAGACATGCAAATGGCACTGAAGTAGGGAGGCTTAAAATATTCACAGTTTCCACCCAACATCCCAAACCCACCTCCCTTTGACACAGGGACAGTATGTGCCACTCAATTACGGGACAGTTGTACAGTGGAAGCAAGGCATGGAGATTTCCAAAGGCTTCAGGTCTGCCTCTGTCCCACCCAGCGTGCTCTTGAGCAATGTTCTATGTCTTATTCCCTCTTGCTCTGAAAAGCTTCCTGTAACATAAATGCTGCAGTTATAGCCCTTTCCAGAGAGTGATACAGTGATTAGGTTTTTGAGGGGTTGAATCACTTGTAGTGATAAATGCCTGTTTGGATAATCAAGGCTACTTACTTGCATATTATCTGTTATTTCAGAGTTACTGATAGGATCTCATTTTGCCAAGCCATTGCTCAAGAAGCATTTTCCACCCAGATTGCTTACGCCAGGAAATAATGAGGTTTTTACTGCTTCTTTTCTCCTTCTGGCCATTATATCTGTTACAATGGCATCCTCCCCTTTGAAGGAGGGGAAGGCCTTTTTGGCGGAGGAGGTGGAGAGTGCTGTGCTTCCTCTCAATGGTCGGCTGTGTCCTTCTCTCAGCCTGGGCATAGTTAAGTTTCCAACAAGTCCAGGCTTGAGATCCTCTTTCTCGTGATTGCATTCAGCAGTGGGAGATAAGGGTGCACGTGTTCAGCCAACAGAGAGAGGGTGCCACACCTTTTATAATGGGGCCATCCCACCCCACCTTTTCACATGAGCGTGTGTTTTTCAGTGTACATCCCCATTAGCAACATCTCCTTCCACAGTGCCTATGTAGTGTTGCCTTCTCTCTGGCTGATCAAAAGTAATGAGGTGTGTAAGCTTAGTGGGAGGAGATGCTCAGAGCAGACTTCAAGCGGACCCATAAATGATATGCTCTTGCAGAGTGCTGACACTTCGAGCAGCCCTTAATCATATCCCCTAAAAAGGTATTTTATTGTCTGCACAACTGGTTCTGTAGAGCAACGTAACTGGAGAAACATCTGTGAACCCCAGGGTTGGCATGAAGTGAAATCCTGATTCCACTGAGGCTAATGGGAGTTTTGCCACTGACCTTAGTGATAATTGGGGTTTGTCTCCTTGTCTCACCAGCAGAATGCGGGACAACTACCCAAATGACTGGTGCTGTGTAAATGGTAGATAATTAATACATACAATGCAGTGGCTGCACATAGCGACATTTTCCAGCTTTCTTTTTTTCTTTCTCCTGTGAAATCTGCCCCTGCCGATCATTTGGATTGACCTCAGACTAGGAAGAAATCTATCAAGTCATGAGTACTTAACACATACAATATAATCTGATAGTGGTAAAAATAGCTTGAGATGGCTACCTGGCTATGAGATTTTGTTGTTTCAATATATAACATCTGTGAAGAACAAACTGATTCCAAAATATACCTCTTATTTTAATTATCATGTTTTTATTAAAAACTTCCCAGCAAAGCTTGCAAGAACTGGATCTTGCATGATATTACATTTGTGCCTTTAAGGTTTATAATCTCTTTGAATTTCGGGAAACTGCTCTAGAATAGCCAGCTGTTCACATGACTAATGTTTGTACAGGATCAGACCCTAAAAAAAGTAAATACTTCTTCCCAATGGCCCACTTTTCTGTGCTGTATCTGCTCCCCACATGCCTGCGTTTACGTGATGTTTTGCTATTTATAATCAAATGGCCTTGGCAGGGGGACGGTATGTTAAACTCAGAGTTGGCAGAAAAGGAGGCCAATAATTGCAGTGAAGTATGGTAGCTGAAACAGTACAATATGTAAGACTTGTTGGTATAATGATTATATCGCAGCCTGTACAATCTGTGCGTTTATACAGATTTCTCCAGTTTAATACACAGGTGACTTATGCTTTCCATTGGAAAAATTATTTATTTTACAGCATACCTTTCACTGAGGTTTGCACTGTTTACAGTGTGTTGCAGAGGCACAATGTTCTGCTTAGTTGATCCACTGTGACTTTTCGAAAAGGATGTGGAAAATGAAAGTAAAAAAAGAGCGAGGTAATTTTGCTGCAGCTTGATACATTTTAATGTTTCCCTAGCTCGTATTAATGACAGCAATTAAGTTTATTGAATATATCGCCATGTCAGAACCCACATCCTGTTTAGGGCAGTCTCTCAAGCTGAGCGATTAAAGGCGAGCAGCAGAAACCCGAGGACCTGTTTTTTCCAGCTATTGGGACCAGACTGCGCTCCGCGTCAAGTAAAGCTGGGCCCTGCAGCCCCAAAATCAGCCTGCAGGCTCGGGTCAGAGGAAGAGAAAATAGTCCTCAGAGGGTGAGGAGAAGGTCCAGCAGTTCAGAAACTAGTATAGGAGTTGGAAGGTGTGCCATGAATTTATTTGCTCTGTCATGCATTACCCAAGTGATCTGAAATGGGATTTAGAGCTGTGTGCTGAAGCTGGTTATGGCATCAAAGGCAACTTGGGACATCTAAATTGTGATGTGTCACCTACCTGTATAGACTGTATAGGGGAGAAGGAGGTTTTGGCACCTAAATTAGGCACCTGTGTCGGCAGGTACGAGCATGGCCCTTGCCTTTCCCCACTGCTTGTGCAGAGGGAAAGCAGACACTTGGGACATGCCGACATCCATCCCCGCCTACGCTGAAGAATTGCAAAGCTTTGGCAAGGTTTGAGCCTCTGCAAATTGTGACCATGACCCTGCGTGTCTATTATGTGCCAGAGAGCACGAGCCAGATAATAATTTCCACCCAGTGAAAGGACATGGTTTACAAAGAGCTCGGTTCTCAGACAATGTTGTTTGAAGTGTGAAAAGGGCTTCCTGAAGGGAACTGCTGATGTTTACAACATTAAATCAAACTCTTATCGAGTTCTTCCCTGCACTCTATTTATTTTGGAGCATCACTGATAAAGTATGTATGTGTGTATATTTATACGCATGCATGTCTGTATGTGTGAGCATATGTATGCGTGTGTGTGTGTATGTAGAGAAGAGTTATGATCCTTCAGCATTATCCATTACAGCTAACTCCATATTTCCTATCATCATACTCAAGAGTATTTCCAAGCACTGTTTGGCCAGCACAGCATGTGAGTTGGCTGCCTTCAGTCTGAAGGTTCAGAAAATGACGGTAGATGAAAGGCTCTGCCTGCCGTCGTGGGCAGGGAGGATGCAAGAGACATATGCTTGCAGTATTCTGACAAAAAACGGTACAAAAGAAAAGTTACTGAGTTTGTCTTTGCTGGAGGTTCTTCTCAAAACTTAGTAGTATGGCCAGATAAATTGCTGTGATATCTTTGAACCCAGACAGAAATCTAAAATAAATTAGATACTATGACATAATATTCGATCATTAGATTAGATCCCTCTTGTGTGCAGGGCTAGGTTTGTTATGGTTATTCATGAGAAATACCCTTCTTAGCGCCAGTGGAAGCATTTGTGATGGAGAGTCACTAGACTGTGGCCCTTGGTGTCCAATTCTGTGTGTTGAGACACTTACATATTTACAACTGGACACAAAACCAGCCTCAACACAAAGTTCCCCAAACCGTTGTTAGGATGAAGCTGCCTTCAGGTGCTGCAAAACAGGGACCCCAGGAGAAAAGGCAGGATCCAGTTAGGCTAATCAGTCCTTGCTCAGTTCTGGGTGATGCTTAGCACGATTACAGATCATGCATTGTTCTGATTTGTTTCATTTCATTTTTGTATACATATGTGGTAGGTACAAGTAGTATCTTTTACTGGACCAGCTGGTGTAGTTGGTGAAAACAAGCTTCAGTGCTGACACAGTTAACTTCAAAGTTAACGGCAAAGCCAAGAATTATTGCTCAGGGTTTGACTAGATATGCATCAGTTTGATCATCTCTGAAACAGAAGATGGCTGTTTCTCAGGGAAAATGGAGCCAATTCCTGTAGAAGGGTATGTTGTACAGAGGAGGGAGGAAGAAAGAAAGATGTGAAGGTATTTTTTGTCCCAAAGGTGGTTTATAGCCTGTGGACTTGGAGAGTTAGGGAAAGGTGGAAGGGCAATTATAACATGCTCTAAAACCAGTATCTCTATTAAATGTCATGCATTATCTTCTCGGCATAGGAACTAAAGTTCGTGATTAAATACATTCAGTATAAATGTGATGATGCTCATGATACCAGCCTCAGGGTAGGTTTGTGTGCCCAAAAGCTTATCTCATTTTTCAAACTCTAACAGCTAATCATATAAAAGATTTGACTTTTATCTGCTCATCTCCAACCTCTTTTGCCTGTGTCTTTAAACCACCACATCTCCAGCCAAACACCAACAGCAAAAGGACATTAACATCTCATTTTCCTAGAAGTAAAACTATACTGTAAACGCTATAACACTGTGAATATTTTCTAAAAGTTTCAAGATCCTCCAAGTGCAAAATGCAGTATAAAAGCACAGTCCTAATGTCACAGCATTGCAACATTAACACAGTCGTTCTTCAGAGGTGGCTTAGAGAATGATCCCACAACTGGCTTTGGCAACTGGGGCTGCGTTTTGAGCTGCACTGTTGGGCATACCAACACATGTTTGAACGGACCCTGCTGCACTAAATTAGGCCCAGTACTGCTGTTACTTTGCTCTGATTAAAAACCAGCATCTGCAGGGTGCTAATGTTGATGAAGAGACCCTAGATGTAGGATGGTCCCCACCACTGTAGCATCTGAAGGGCTTCACAGGGTGTCTGTCCATCCCTTTGTGAAGTAAACAAGTACTATTCTGCATATTTGGGAAACAGCCAAATACCAAGACTTTTTTCCTGGAATTACGATAATTGTGTAGTGAACATAGAGTTAGTGGTGGTAGGAGGCAGTTTGTGAACTATTGGAACCAGCAGCTTCTTATTGAAACCACCAGCATTTCAGAAAATGATTCCTAAACTCAAAAAACCGTACAGCCTGTATTTGAGCTACGTGCCCAATGAAAAGTTTCATATAGCCAAACTGCATTTGCCAGTCTTTGTGGAGACAGGCAGGAAAGATCTTCTGGAAGAGCTGGCAAGGGTATCACACCCCAAGGACCTGTCCTGTCCGTGTTTCCAAAACAAAATCTGACAAGTGGGAAACATGATCTGTGTTTATACAGCTTGTTAGCAAACTTGTTCATAAAGTAAGATGTTTCATTAGCTTTGGAGGGAAAATGTTCTTCGCAAATGTTAGTAAATTTTCTGTTTGCAGCTTGGTCATTTTGATTAGTTATTGAACGGATACTTTGGCATGTAGCTGTCCACATATTTTGTGGTTCTGTAGTATGACGGTCAGTGCTCCCAGCTGGTACGCGTTGAGGGCACCTGCCTTCACAGAAGAGGTAGTCTTGGACAGGGCAGAACGCTCATGACATTTTGGAGTGACTCTGACTAGCAATCTGCATTCCCACTGGGAAATTCTGCTAGGGCCCATCTGCACCCAGAGGCTGAGTGGTGTGCAAGGAGGGTGGGTGCAGACCTGCACGCTTTTGGGCTTAAACTAGTGAGCAGGACAGGCAATACAGCTGGAGCTTTTTCAGGCTTCTGGTCAGCTCTTCATAGATGGGACCTGGAGGCAGCCAGGGACACTCTGTGTCATGTGGGCGTGACTGTGGTAAAGCTGTAGGAGCTCCTTCACGTGGTGATTTCGTGCTAGAGAAGCAAAGGAAATGCACTGTTACAGTGGGTGCAAGGCCAGCTGGGCTTCGTGTCCATCTGGGAGTATACACTGCATGAGATCCATCGGGGCCAGTGCTAGGCCTGGCAATATTCCCTGTGAGGGAGAGGGGATGGGACAATGAACATGATGATTAGCCTACGTGCTGCCTCACCGAGCTTTTAGCTGCCTGGCCCCAGTGGGAAATCCAGACCAACATGCCTCCCTGTCAGTGGGAGAGGTGATCAGCAGGAATCCTCTTCAGAGGGAAATCTGAAGCTCATCCAGTTCTCAAACACCTCCCCTTCTCCAGCAACAGCATATGGACAGGCTGTCAGGTGCCATTTGGGAGTCATGCTTTACTCGTGGCACCAGTTCTTCTGTCTGCTTGAGACAGAGGTTATGTGGCGGTGGCGGTCAGGCAAATGTCCTTCCCAGCTGGAGGTGGGCTGCCCTGAATGGGATGCCTGCTCCTTCCTGCTGACATTCCTGCTGGCTCCTGTGCTCTTGAATAACTCAATATAGATTAGCTCAGTTGCAACAGGATGGGATTGGTGGCTCTCCACTCTTGGGAAATAGGGGTTTAGTCCCTCACCTTCCTGCCAAGAGTGAGCAGTTCCTCTCATCTCTCTGACATCCTGGGTAAGTGTTGCCAGAAGGAAGGAAGGAAAGAATTTGCAGAAGACTAGTCCCAGAGAGCACTTCTTAGATGTGCCATTGATGGAAGGTAGAATAAGCTGCCTGTCCTTGAAGAACAGGGTTGGAGTTTGGAACGATCTGGGCAAAATGAAAGGAATGTGTCCAGTTAATGAGACACATAAATGGAAACAGCAGTCTGGGATACGTAAGCAGAGTTTCATCTTTTAAGAAACACAAAGCAATGCTGCCATTCTGCTGCTTTAGTTGGAAAACGGTGAACACGTCGGGTACCGCCGTCTATGGAAGATGTGGACTGGTTGGAGAAAGTCCAGAGAAGCTCACTAAATCAGAGGATTAGAAAATATGAGTTATGAAGAAACAGTGAAAGAATCAGTTTGTTTAGTCTAGAGAAGAGAAGATGGAGAGAAGACCTGATAACAGTCTTCAAATATGTGAAAGGATGCTTCAAAGACAAAGGGAATAAACTATTTTCCATGTCTTCTGGGGTACAGTGGGGCACTGGAATAGGTTGCCTGAGGAGTCTCCATCTTTTGGAGATCTCTAAGTACTGGTTAGCCAAACGCATGTCAAAATTATTTTGACAGAGCTGGGGTAGGGGACAGGACTAGATGACTGCTGAGTCCCCCAAACCCTCTCATTATTTTATTGGAGGTGCCCAGACTGGGAGGCTCTGGGCCTGATGGATTATCCAGTTTCTTACAATTTTTTATTGCTAATGGACATTGGTTTTCTACACTGTGTCCAAAGAATTGATTTCTGAAAATATCACATACAGCATAGGAGGCAATCTTTGCTTCCTGGCATAGCCTACGTTAGATAGCACTTATTACCCCATCATATGGCCCAACAATAGTTCACTGTGGTGCCTGCTCTTCCAACAGATCTCATGCCTTGAGGAGTTAAATGAATCAATAAAATTCCCTTGAAATAATTGTGTTTAGTGGAGATTTTAATGTATCTTTATCTGTTAAAGAAGCTGCACAAAGTTGGTCAAGTTTTTAGGCTGAGTGTTGTTCAGCTTAAGCTATTTGTGCAGCTTGTGCTGCTTTAGGGACCGTCCATGTATCTGCTTTACTGTAAATGTACATTAATCGTGATGAATGGCTATGTACTTTGCAGGGTGGCAGGAAAATCTCCAGTGCAAACAGAAAGCAGACAGGTTGGAGTGGCTCTGGAAGCTGCTGCATGGCTGAGGCTAAAAGTAGTCCCAGCCTGTTGATGTTAAATCTCTAGATGTAAAGGAAAAAAAGGTAGAATGTTTTCATCTAGGACTGTAATGGTGATAGAAAGCAGCAGCGCACCAACAAAATAAGGTTGTACCTCTTTGTAGCTGCCAGACCTACAAGCCTTATCTATGCTTGCTTTCATTGCCCCAGATTTTCCACCACTGCTGCCAGCAGAGACAGCGGTGGGAAGTTTGAGCCCTTGTGTGAATGAAATAATCATCACTGCAGGAGCAATCACACCTTGGACCAGCCTTCTCTGTTGAGGGGAAGAAGAAAGATATTCAAGGAGAGCAAAAGATCTCTTAAAGTATGTCTTGTCTGTCCATTTCAGGATCGCTGGTGATACAGCGCTCAACAAAAACATCCACGAGTCGGTCAGTGCTCAGATCCGGAAGAACTTTGCAAAGAGCAAATGGAGAGTAAGTGACCTGTCCTCAGGGATGACACCTAAGACGTAACTCTGCTAACGTGGTGGCCATACGGACACCTTTTCAAGTGCTTTTGTGGCCCAAAATTTTGGTCAAAATAGTTTGTCCAGACTTAGGTTGCATGGCCCTGCAGGGCCTTTGATAGAGGATGCTGCTAACCAAGTATATAAATAAGTGCGAGAGATGGGGCTGAGGCTCCTCATAGCTAAAGCAGCCATGGTTGTACATGGAGTTGGGGTCAGCATCGCGGGGGGGTGTGAAACAGTGCAGACACCCTGTGTGTTGGTGCAGGGAAGGACGTGTCAAACATGACTTTCCTTGTAAGCTGCTGCATCCCAGCTGAGCGCTAGAAGGAATGATGGGGAGCAGGACCCGGGCAGTAATGCATGTGATTTGTTTTAGAATTTGTTGTAGTTAGAACATTGCCATTTCTAGCTTAGAAGCTAGAATTCGGGAAAATTTTGAATGATGATGAGCTCATTCACTTCTGACAACTCCGAGCAGCCAGGAGAGGAACGGCAGTAACCCTTCCACCTCACATTTTTTAATTCTTTCTTTCTTGGTTTTTTTTTTGCTTCAGCAAGCATTTAATGCCACGGCGGTGGTGCGGCACATGAGACGGTTACACCTCGGCAGCAGCCTGGACAGTGCAAGCGCCAGCGTATCCAGCACCCTCAGCCTTGCCACGCCGCTTCCTGATGCAGCCACACGGAAAGATTGTGAGTAGCCGATATCCGGGGAATGCTCCTGCAGTGGCAGCCGAGCAAATTCCCAGGATCCCCATTTTCTTCCTGACCCCCAGGCTGCAGTCCTCTCTGCCAGTAGGTTTGGCTTTGTGCAAGCAGATGTTTAAAATAAAGACTGAAAAGGGACCGAGGCCTTCATTTTTAGCTGGCAAAAAACCCAACAAATCAGTTGGAAAAGTTTATGCACTTAAAAAAAAAAAAAAAAAGGAGTTTTTAGCTGGGTGCATTTCTAAGAGAAAAACACTGTTTCTTGTGAAGAAGAAGGGCTTTCGCTTGGGAAAAAGACCCAGAACCCCACAGCAAGCAAGTTTTGTATTTGGTTGAAAACTAAAAAAGTTTACTCAAACTGTTTATGTTTGAGCTTCCAGTATTATGATAAGACATTTCTCTGTAAAAATTGGCTTACTTTTCATTTCCATTTTCCATGGAGGAGACTGATCCTGCCAGTCTGACCCAGCTTCCCTCTTCCCGGGCCAAATTCCTGGGCCTTGTACGAACAGGCTTATTTGTCTGAGCAGGACTCAGACTCTGTACACCACAACGGGACTTGGCCTCCTGCCTTGTTTGTTATATGCTATAATTAAGATTTGCAAGCTGCCCAAGGCAGTCAGATGCTTGGGATATATATTTTTTCTGAATGCCAGGGAAGGTGACATGCAGCAAAGGGATCATTTGGAAGGCAGAAGTGTGTCCTTTGCAATGAAGCCTATTTAGTCTTTGGCTTCTGAGAATTTCTTTTGTTCCCTTCTGTCCATCTGCAGAGATCTTTGTATCCTGAAATGGAGGGATGTGGAGTTTACAATTAGAGATTATCTTAAGGTGGGGCACCAAAAAGGAGCGCTAGTAGCTTATGGTATTGCAAGTCAATGCTTACCTCACTGGGGACCAAAGTGGTCATTTCTAGACTGCACCCCACACTATTCTGGAACTGGAAGCACCTACTATTCAGGATGGATTTTGGATGTCACTGCTATATGCCTCTGCTGCCTCTGCCTGCCACCCTCTGCTCCTTGACAAGGACACACCACCAGCCACGGTCTCCACGACTCTCTATGGAAGCTGTGGTTTCTCTTGCTGTCAGGGCCACGCTTTCCCCCATGGCTGGGGTGGGATCTGCCTCCTGGGCACTGTGTGAGATGTTTGTCCCAGATTGTGCTGTGACTGAGCTAGAGGAGACCCCCTTGCCTCTGCATCCCAAGCCTGATGGGGACCCATGCCCAGTGCCCAGTTTGCAAAGCCCAGCGCCAAATCCTACAGCTGCTGCTGAAAAAGCATCACTGTGCTCCTGGCACACATCTGGCGACTGCAAAGGAGCGATGCAGTGCTGAGCGGCTGCACAGGGCTTCCAACCATGCACTGGCAATGCAGCAATGTAGAGGGCCCCTTACAGGGGAGAAACGTGCTTTTATTTTGGCTCCCGCTGTGGTATGGATAAGCTGGACCCTAGTCAGGTCTAGAGCATCTGATGGCATGCTTTGCGTTTAAACTGGTGGGTGATTAATCTCCATTCATCCGTTTGATGAAATGGTGTTAATTAATAGGATTGAGTAGTCTGAATAGTAAAAGAAAAACACCTGCGAACAAGAATGGTGGGAAGAGAACAAAGTCTGTTTAACTGCTACAGAATCCAGCAGGTCCCTGGACAGAATCTGACCATATTTTGCAGTGGTGGAGAAGTCAGCCAGGACACAAAGGATAAAACCAGATGTATTAAGATAGGTCAAGTTTTTTCATATCAGAAATATGAGACAGAAAAGTATCAAAAGGTTTCCAAGCATCCCAGGTTAATTCCAGCTCAGCAGACAATACAGAAGAACTCAAAGAAATTAAATAAGGAGTTAGGCAATGCTGGAGCCCAGAGAACCAGTGAGGAGACCCAGCAGCAAATACAAGGAGTGACCATAAAGAGGGAGCTGACACATCGAATGCACTCCACCAAATACCTCCTGCTGGGAAAAGGAAGCCTCTGAGGTCTCTGTCCTGCCTCTTTCTTTCCCCGCGGTTTTCTCTGGGGACAGATCTCTTGGACGAGAAAGATCCCATGCAGCAAGTTACATGAAACAGCTGTGCCACCATTACAAAATACAATACTGCCTAATGCTATTAATAAGCACTTAATGAACTCTCCAAATAGTTTCAAATGTGGCAAGTTCACATCATTGAAGACAATTAAAAACAGCCTTTGCCTGAGAGTAGGTTGTCAGGCCGCATCCAAATGCCGCTGTCTGCATTAGGGCAGAGCAGAGGTGATGCATCAGGCGGGATTACGGAACCTGTCAGGGAAGCCGAAGTGAATCAGTTGGGATTTCTCAAGTGTGTTGGCCTGATTCTCAGTCTGTGCCTGGTTTATTCTGTTTAGATATGGTTGGACTGCCTAGATTAATTACAGGACCTAGATCTCTGTATTTTTAAGGTAATTGATAAATGGCAGCATGAAGCCAAGGTGTCAAATGTCAATACTGCTGGGAAACTTGAGGTGGCCAAGTGTAGGTACAGCACAGTCATCCCTGAGGTTGAAATGCCACCCGAAAGCACAGAAAAGTAGTTGAAAGTCATAACAAGCATCAAAAAAATCCTGAGTAGTCAAGGAGCCATGTCAAACTCCAGTAAGAGAACATACTAATAAAGGTTTTGTCCACCCTGTATTCACCAGGCTAGAAAAATGAACTGTATTTCGAATCGTCTGAGATCACATCTGGTCAGAGCAAGGTGACCATGCAGGGTCCCTGTTCAGCAGCTTTTCTTACACCGGAGCCACCTTTGCACACCAGTGCCTACAAGGCTGCCACACTGCATGGAGAGCTTCATGTGCCAGCAGAGCCTAAAGATCTCCCCTGTGGGGTCTCAACAGTTGCTGGGAGAGGGGTAGTTCATCCGTATAAAGTTCTGGCAAGGATTTATTTTATTTCTCTTCATTTATGCTTTCCATAGAAACTGCTGATATTGTGCTGGAATAGCAAAATCCTGTATCTGTCATTCAAAACCCAGACTACTTTGGGTTTTCAGGGGTTATGCTTTGGAGGGTTTTGTTTTTCAAAGCTCTGGTGGAGGATTCACTGGAAGTGGACACTTTCTATAAACATTTTAATTTAGCTACCCCCCCCCCCCTTTTTCCCTCATAAAAAGTATCTGTCAGAAGTCCTTGATTAATTCAAAAGGAACAGCCTGGGTAAACCTTGAGTGCAGATACTCGCAGATGTTCAACGTACATCAACGTACATCTCTTAGCTGGAAGTCCTGGAGACACACCAGCAAAACCTGGAGCAACATAAGCTGCCACTAGAATGTTGTCCAAGTTACACAAATTTACATTCCCTCTAGGTTTACTGGAACTCAGCAGCGAATTTGACCCACTGTACTTTTTTATCAGCAGCTTTGCAGGATGCCTGAGGAAATTTTTTTAGTCCAGGTGCACAGTCTGTTCGTTTAGCTAGATGGCCATGATGAGAAGTTTAATCATCTTTAACATGCCTACAAGGAAAATTATTCTGAGCAAGTACAATGCTGGAGGGATTTTTGAATCCCACAACTCTTTGTCTTCAGCCTCAGAAATGTGGAATCGGTCTGGCTGAACGCATACCAAAGCTGGACATTTATTCATTGCGACATGCAATGCAACTGCTGGTGGTGGCAGTAGGCAAACAGCCATGGGCCAGGAGGGCAGAAGATGCCCCATGGAGGTACCCAGCCACCTCGCCGCTGTGGGAAGAGCAGGAGCGCCGTCTCCAGCTGTGGTCCCCTCCATTCTGTAGCATGCTACGAAAGAAACTCATCTTTGCCCATGTTCCTGCCTCCAAAAATAACATTTCTAACTGTGTTTCTGGCTTTCCTTTTAGGTATGTCTCCATCCACTCTCTGTAGTTTTGTTTCATCTGCTTCTTCAGGCGTTTCTGCGGTAGGAGGGGACCGGAGACCCAGACCCACCACAGTGACCACAGTGCATACAGGGAGCAAGTGAGAGCCGGGGCGGCACGGAGCGGGCAGGCGGCTGGGCTGGCAGGTTGCCTCTGCACGATCCCACCCTGCGGTGCACGCTCAGCGAAGGACTAGAAGAAAGAAGATTTTTTATGGCCATATTTTATACTGCAATTCTGAAATGTTTCATTTATCACAAACTGCAATGACTCCAAGGGGAACGGATCTAACAGTCTCTGGTGCTGTACATATATATACATATATATAAATATATATATATATGTGAGTCTAGCAATGTTCTAACTAATGAACACTCATTCTTTTCCCCAGTGATTTACTCTTTTCTCAGTGTAGGTAGCAGTATATGTTCTATTTTTTTTTCCATTAACTATGACTATCTCAACTGGATTATTTAAATAGAGATACTTTTCTGAGCATTTTTTTTTCCATTTAAAAAGTACTTCCAGTAATGTCCCTCTTTCCAGTTTCCTGGAGGATAGGCTATTTCTGTAGGTAGGATTTGATGTTAACTTTGCAACATGGGAGGATTCCAATGGCATGCCATTTCTCACTCCTCTAGTTGGACTGCAAGTCTGTCTGGCTTTAGTAGAGCTGTTTCAGCTCAGATTAAGAAACCGCTGCTTTGCCTGCCCTCCTCCTCCTTGAAAGCCATGGTGAGAGTCAAATTGCCACCAGCTTGGGAGTCAGCTCCCCTTGGCTGGGGATCCGCAGCACCCTTGTTTCAGAGGAGAGGCAGGTACATGGTGCCAGTCAGGAGCTTGCCAGAGCTGAGCAAGTGGAATGACAGAGCACGGCCCCATCCGGCAGCTCCTGTCTCACTGTGTGTTGTAAGTAGAGTGAAAGAAAAGGAAGACGTGGGGCCAGGAGTCGTAGTGATCCTGTGCCACTGACTTGCTGTGCTGCCCTTGAGCAAGACATTTAACTCACCGGCCACCTCCCAGCCTGGTCTCTGGCATGGGGCGCATACAGCCTGAAGGCTTTGTGCCAGAGATGCTGAGCACCTGCAGCTCCTCGGGGCTTTGCCTGGTGTTGCTGATGCTCAGCACCTCCCAGAGCAGACAAAACTGAGTATCCAAAACCAAATAGAAAACTTTGAACCTTAACCTCTGCGTGCCTCGGTTTGACCCCCAGGGAGAGGGGTGATGCTTGAGCCCCTCGGTGGAGAACTCGCAGGTTCATGGGTGCGAAGTGCAGGACCTAAGGTAGCTTTGCTCCACCACACTTAGCTCTGGCTGAGGGATGGCAAGGAGCACTGAGGTGGGAAAGCAGGACCTTGCCTGGAGGCACAGGCATATACAAGGGCAGTGGTGGCACTGCCTTCCCCTCCTCCCCCCCCAGAAGCTCATCTAGAAAAGCAGGCTTAATTTCCCCATTTTTTTAATTACATACACTTCCCAGGCTCCATGTGCTGGTGCATCGTGTAGGAACAGCCACCATGACTGTTGTGCAGCTGCGCATTGAAACAGAGAGGAGATCAAATCTGCCCGGATTTGCTGAAGGGCTCCAGGTTACTGCTGTGCCACTCCCAGCTGTGATTTTCCTTTGAGAAGGAGAGAAGGGAGGCAGGCGGCAGAGGCAGGCACCCTTCCCCAGCTGCTGCCAGACTCTCACAACCCAGACAGGTCCATGCCCCACCAGAGGCACAAGCCATTCCCTGCACCATGCTCTATTGCTATGCTTGCCTCATTTATCCTGCACAAGAAATTGTGAAAGCCAGTCACAGGCACAGCTGAATGTATCAGGCAATAGTGACTATGCTGGGAAAAGCCACAAGATAGATATTTTTCATTGAGACTTCAAAATCCTGCTTCATGTGCAGTCAGTTGGCTTCAACCAGCAGAGCCGGGATTTCATCCGTTGTACTTGCAGTGCTAAGAGCTGGAAAAGCAGGTGACAGTGAGCGCTGACTTTGTTTGAAATAGCCGCTCTGTTGGTGGCACTTAAAGCCGTCACACCAGATAGAACTCTACTTTCCTTGGTATTAAGCTGCTACCCATTTTTGGAGGGATGTGGCACATCTGAGTGAGCCCCTGGGAGCCCCTGGTGCCCCCCACCATGTTGCAGCTGGCAGGGATGCTCATGCAGAGAGGCTTCAGCTTCAGCTCCTCATTTTAGAAAAGATGGCAGATACAGGTCTTTTGGGGGTTGGTAGCAGAACTCCATATAATTTCCCTAGTGAGGACTTCTGACCGGGATTTGGGCAGACCAAAGGGCAGGGGATTTCCTTGCTGCCACTCACACTCCTGTCCCCATCCCCTGGCCATTGCCACCATATACTCCTGCCCCGTTGACAAAGAGTCAGAAGAACTTTATCGGCATGTAGTCTCAAAGCTTTTTATGTCTTGCTGCAAAGGTATCTGAAAATGAGTGTCATTCATACAGCTCAAACTCATTCTAAGGATACTTTATTTTGCCAGCCTGAGTAAGGAAACTTTTGTTTAGGAGAGACTCCTATACCAAGAAATTTGGGTTATTTTGAACCCCTATGATTTCATAAGCCCAGCTGGCCCTATTCTGCTCCAGTTGCAGGGATGTAAACAGGCAGTCTCCCAGTTTGGCACCAGTGGAGTGGAGTTCCCCACATTTACACATGTGCAACCAAAAGCAGGATTTGATTAGGGAATATTTTTGTCTTTGTAGAGTGGTTTCAAAGGTTAGGGTGCAAACGTTCACCTCTGCATACTCTCCTGAAACCTGAGGTCTGGTTTGAACCTGATGTAGGTGCTGAGGCTGCTAATCAAAACACAGCATCCAAATGTGTCTTGCAGAAAAAAAGAAAAGCAAATGGATTTCCATCTGCAGAACAAAGAGCAGTGATGGGAGCAAAGGCAGACATGCTGTCCTGCAGCTGGGACAGGGGTGGGGGGCCGAATACACTGCCTGCCTCTCCTTGCTGGATATTTTCTGTGTTTTTTGTTGGGAGGGTATTCTTTCCTTCCACGCTTGGAATTAGGGTGATTTTTTTTTTATCTTCCTGCAAGTGATGTGTAATTTATTATCATTCTCTTTGGCTTGATATCAACTGCTGGGATCTTAAGACAAGAAACAGGAGCACTTAAGAGCAAAATAGCTTCTTTCTGCTACAGTTTTGGGTGGTGGGAAGCTCTTCTTTTGTATCAGTGAAACACAGCTGAAGACCTGACTGGGGTTCACCAAATACTTAGAGATCTGTCCTATGATTGAGTCCTGAAGTATCTCTTGGTTAAAATTTCTCAGTTTAAATCTGGATAAATCTGTTAACTAGGACGACTTAGCAGCACCCAGACCAGATTTATGGAGGAGGCTGGAGCCGTTTGCCCCTCGACAGCACAGCTCGGTATCACAAACCCTCTGGCATCGCTTGCTGGGGACGCTCCAGTGCCGTTGTGTGTCCTTCCCCTGCCCCAGTCCACTTCTGCCCAGCCACTCTCACATGTGAACGCAAAAAGCCAGGAGTAAATAATGTGTGCGTGTGGGGAAAGGGCTAATAGTCCCAAAGTAGCAGATTCCAAACAACCCCAGCTGGCCTTGCCATGAAGGAGTAGGTAGAAAAATCCCTCTGGGCTCTTTCCCAATTGACTGTCCTATCAAACAATGTGTGATTTGCTCCTCACATGAGGACTTCAGCCTGGACTCACGTGTCTGTTACCCTTTTCTGCTTTACTTTACTGGTACCGATGTGTTTTTCCTTTGTAACTCATTTTCCTCAGCTCCTTCCCCTTCTTTTTCTTTGCTTGCAGCTTTGATTGTTGATTTTTACCTCCAGAGTCACAGAGGCCATCTCTGATGCCAACACCAGTACTCTTGCTGGGAAAACAAACAAACAAAAACAATAAAATCCAGAAAACCTCCAGCTGGCCCCTTAGCCTGCAGAAGAAGTGGTGAGGACAGGCTGCCCGTGAACTCTGCGAGCTGAAAGTCAGTATTGCCGTGGCAGGGGCTTCCGCTGCTGGTTTTGCATGTGACTTCATTCCCAGTGCATCTTAACTTTCTGCTGGATCACCCCTCTGCAGCACGAGATGGATATCAGCCCTGCGGCACGGCTATTGGGGAAGTGGGAGTATGGGGGAAACCTGGCAGTGATGCTTTCCTGAGACTGTGTTACTCTGCTGGTGATGTCTCTCCTGTCCTGGTTGCTATTGTACAGATGCCATTAGAGTAGTGGGTACAGAAAAAAAAAAAAAAAAGAAGAAAAAAAAAAAAGAAAGAAAAAAAGGTAAAAAAAAAGTAGGACTTTACCTATGCCTTGTGTGTCTGTTATGGTTGTGGTGATGAAATAAAACCGAACAATGGCAGAGGTTCGTTCCTGATACGAATCAAACCACAAAAAGGGGTGTCAGCCCGCTGGTAGACAACTGCATGTAATTCTGCAGGAGGCATTAGACAGAGGTTTCTGCTGTGCATGTGTCCTGCATACCTCCATGGCTATTGACAGTATTTTTTCTATAAGCAGTTCTCCTTTTGGGCCTCTACATAGCCCTGAGGGACTCTGGGGCTTGTCCAAAACATTTCCCAGCCCTGGGAGCCAAAACAGCCCCTGATCTCTAGCTTTTCTCCCCAAACCCTCTGCAAACCAAAACACGAACCTCAAGGGTGCCCTTGAAATGCAGTGGCAGCTGGCTCCAATGCTGCCCCTTCCTCAAGGGTCACCTTATTTTTAGGAAAATAAAACCCCGTGAAAAGCCAGACAGCTTTGGCGAGCAGGGAGAATATTGTCCTTTGATGTGAACTTGGTGTTAACTACATCAGGTATAGGGGAACCCGTGCTGTTATAGCCCCCTGTGATAGCAGCTCGAGCCCTGAGCCACGCTGGGTGAACACTGCATAAAAACACCAGACCGACTTTGCCAGCAAGATCACGCAGACTGTGGCCTGTTGCTTTTGGTCTTTCCAAATAGTCAGGGGATTCATCTACTGGCAAAATAACAGCTTCTAGACTGAGCCCCGAGGTACAGAAGTATCTTTCTTTCAGCGTATGGAAATTTTCATTTAATGGGATCGCTTGTGTTCTTGCTGCCATGTGTATTTATCTGTCTGAATTGGGACCTGAACGCATCCCAGAAATTATTCATGGGAGGGGAGTTTTGCCTTCATTAGCATGCTTGTTTGCACCAGAAACTTGATGCTAAAAGTTATGCTCATTCAAGCAAAAAGCGGAAACACGGAGACTCTGGCATCCAAGGAAAACAGCATCAAAACCAAGCACGGAGGATTATCTGGCAAATCATGTCAGCAATGGCTGGGCGAGGAAACGGCAACCTGCTCACAAACATTGCACCAACAGAGATTCCCCTGGTAAATCTGTCATTCCGTATTTCTTGCCCAGCAGCAGGTTTTACACAATCCCTTTCATTTTTTCCTGCCTCCTTGCAGCTGGGTCCTGCCTTCCATCCTGTCTGCTGGGGTGGTCTGATCCCCATGACACACCTGTGTGCGCGTGTGTGCTGGCGCGTGTGTGTGCGTGTTGTGGCCCCAGGGATCACAGATCCCACAGGGGGGAGATCAGACGTTGGTTCAGGTTTTTTGGCCCAGCTTTGCATGGTTGGGTCAAAGCTCTGTAAATAGTGTCTGTAATGGGGGATAAAGGCTCTTTAGCCCAGACTCTGGTGTTCAAGACTCCTTCCTCACCATGAACCGTGCCACTGCTCTGTCCAGGTAGCTATTTTTTTCCACCTCTTCATAAACGATAAGGTCAGAAAAGCACCTCTTACATTTTTTCCATACTCCAGAGTGGAATCAGGGCATGTACGCTCACAAGCGTTGTGAAAAAAACAAAAACCCACAAAAAAACCCCACTGCTGAACTAATGATGACATCAAATGTCCAATAAATGCATGATACTGCACTGCATGTATTAAACTGCTGTTCACTGTTTCTGTATTTCCCAAGCCTTTTCTTTATGCACATTCAACCCGACCTTGTTGGATTTACTTCTATGTTTTGCTTTTAAATGACTCAGCGTATCTGTAACTCAAAATCCATTGTTAAGTTTAAGTAAATGCAAAAGCTGATGTTTTGTAAACAAGATACTGCAAAGCCTGGTAATGTATTTTGTCTTTCTGTTGAGTGCTCTGCAGCATGTACAGGAAGAGTCACCATCCAGAGCAGCTTAAAACTATGCAGCAGTCACGTACACACAGCTAGAAACAGGGACTTGGGGAGGGGAGTATCCCTTTTTGAATGCAATGCTTAAAAATTTGATCTGCAACAAAAATTCCTTCGCTGGGTTGTTAAAGCTCAGGACTGCCAAGAAGCATGTCAGTGTGTCTCTTTGTTTTTTCTTTTTTCTTTTGGTTTGTTTTAGTCAAAATTTAGACTGGTTCACTCAGTTCTTAGTATTTTTCTCTTCCTACAAGGTATTTCTTTCTCACCTGTTGCAGATTGAACTGCATTTTGGGGACCAAGATGCTGTGATTCTTTTTGCCTGCACAAAATAGGGCAGAGAGCTGAGCCGATTATCCCATCCCTTCCAAAGCATTACCACCTACATATTAGCACTTAATCCTTGAACCCCCACATAGTACCACCATTCATCCATGGAAGAGTTTGGTGTGGCACTTTTCCTTCTTCTACATGGAAATCATGCCCTTGCCTTCGCTTCTCTTAATCATTGGCCCTTTTTCATTTGTGCAGGTCTTTCTAAGGCCACATGGGACTTGTAGTAGCTCTGGCCCAATCCTCTTGCAGGCCTCAGCAGGGCACTGGTCCCAGCTCCTGGGTGGTTACTGTGTTAGCATGGAAGATGCTTGAGTTCCTAATACTCAAAGCAGAGCCATCTGAAAGGGCTGGGAAATTGCTCTGGGTTCCTGGCAATGGCATGCCAAGCAGTGGGGTTGGAGAGAAGGTACCACACCAGTGGCATAGGGAGCAAGTATCAGTCCTTGGAAGGTATGCAAGTGACTGCTCCATGGTGGCTGAAAGCACCAAGCAGTCTTGAGCCTGCCTTCAAGGCTGGTGCTCAGCCAGGATGCTGTGCCATTGCTGAAGCACTACAAGGCAGCATAAAAATCATCATTTATAATGGTTGTGAATCAGTGCGAGTTCAGATTGCTGAGGCAGCGTGTGGTGCAATGCTCCATGAGGAGGTGGACATGCGCTGTGGTTCCTGGTGGGTGGGAGCTTCTTCGGGGGTGCTCAGAGCAACTCTGAGCTTTTTCCATCTCTCATCTGCATCCCCTGAGCCCAGCATGGCATCACATGAGCCATCTTACTAGATCAAGCTGTAGCATGGCCCCAGAATAAAAAGCGTGAAAGTTTGTAGCTCGGTGGCAGATACAGTGTGACTCACGTCAACACAACATAGGCGTCCTGTTGCACATGGGCCTCTAGCTGAGAAACAGCATTTTGGTCGGTTTGGGCCTTTTTTTAGATAGATACTTGATTTGGGTCAGCAAACAATGAGAAAAAAGCCTAGCCTGCCCAAAGCAGTGACTCCCCAAATATCCCTGACTGTAAAACATCTCTCAGCTGACTTTTAATGAAAATGCAAGCATGTTTTCTACAAAGGCTTAAATCTTAATCAAGGAATGTCAGTGTGCCTAATATTGCAGGTCTTGTGATTGATACCAGTTCATAACAGCATCCATGTCCAAAAAGAAGAGAGAATGTGTATTTACTCCATGCATGTATTAAGGCATTGCAAAAGTTTTATCTGCATAATGAGTTTGCAATACTGCAAATTGTTAATGGGGCTACATCGCAAGTGGTTCTCTGCCTTGACAATCATGTATACATATCAAGATTTCTATCATAATGACAATTTAAAGGGATGACTAATTGTTTTCCTCCAATAAAACCAATTAAATCACCCTGATGTGAAGTCTGATGTTTTTGAATGCATGAGTCTCCACCCACATGCAAGAAAGCGAGTGAATAATTTTTATGGCTACTCCACTGCTCTGTTACATTTTGAACAATGATGTCACTTTATGTCCTAAAGGAGGCTAGTGAGATTGTATTTTTTTCCCCCATTTCACTCCATAGGGAAATGGATAAAAACATGATTTGTCCTTCAGGTGCTTCCTAAAGCTGCCATTGGAAATGATGCTGAGTGTCAACGTACAGAGACATGGCTGTCTCCTGGGCACTAATATCTCTGCAGAGCTGAGGAAAGGGTATGTAGTTGTTGGAGAGCCTTTGAGCTGGTCCTGCTGACTTACACAGCCTATGGTAGGAATTGTGAAAGGAGATGTGATTTTCACTAGTCCCTTTGCAGTCAGCAGTGGGCTCCAAAGACTGGTGTGTGAGCTCCATTGCTGGTTTCCTTTTCCTTCAGACCATGTTTCCTGGTGTGTGTTATGACTTGGTTTTTTTTTTTTTATTTTCCCCCTCTTATTCTCAATTTCCCCACTTTTATTTCTGCTTTTCTGGCTTTCCACTCACTGGCACACAAGAATTCCTTTCCTTTTTAAAACAGCTGGCAAAATCACTATGCCCAGGCAAGCATTGTTGGGCACCCAGCCGGGAGGCGGGCCCACACTTGAGGTCAAAACTGTTTTAGACATCCGGTTGAGTATCAGCTGGCCAACCCATAGCAACATAAAAACAAAGGCAAATTACTGAAATAGCTTTTATATTGTGAATGAAGAAACAGTGACCAGAACCAATCCAGTTGCTCTTTCAAAGCTGTGGTATGCAGCTGTGGCAACAGAACTAGTATTAGATGCTGGGGTCTACCAGGAGAGATGTGACAACCTCCTATTTGTGCTCTGGAAAAGCGCATCCATGGGAAGGTACATCTTTGGAAAAGTACAACCATGTACAAAAATGCTGGCAGGAGGTGTTGGAGGCAGAGTGTGACAGTGGGGCACAAGTGCATGATTTGCAGTTCCAAGAGGAGCAGGAGATCCTGTAGAAAGACCCTGCAGTCTTCCCATGTGACACAAGCCTGAACTCTGACCATCCCTTCATATTCAGGGCCACACTCCCAACTGTGTAAGTTAGCTGTCCTGGTTTGGCTCAAATTCTGTAGACTTAGAGTAGCTGAAGGTCTATGCCTTATTTCATCATGAAATGAAAATCTCAATGAGGAAAACCTTCTCATGGTTTGGTTTTAAAATCACAGGTTCCTCTGTAGGCTCAGTGGTCACCCAGTGTGCACTAAGCTTCTCCTAGCTCCCAGTGAGACAGGGTAGAAGATCACTGTAGGTGAACGAAGGCAGTGGGTTGATTAGCATTGATAATATGCAGCGGTGGCCTTGCCTCTTCTATGGTAGGAGATGTGATTTTTCACTAGTCCCTTTGCAGTCAGCAGTGGGCTCATAGACACATTTTGGCAGTGGGTTGATTGACATGGATGATGTGCAGCTGTAGATTGTTCCTACTAAGTGGTTAAATAGCCCTGAGGCATGTAGGAGGGGAGGTGGATGGAGGAGAAGCTTGCAGAGGGGAGAACTTAGATGTAGTAGAGAGAAGAGTCTGGTCTGGTCTGGTCTGGTCTGGTCTGGTCTGGTCTGGTCTGGTCTGGTCTGGTCTGGTCTGGTCTGGTCTCTGGAGGAAGGAGAAACAGCATGGACAGTAGCATGGTAAAAGCCTTGTTGTAGCTTGCTTGTGCTGTGACAACTGGTGCCCCGTGTGAGGCAAACTGATTTGGACATTTGAACCCTATGTGATATCATGGGTAAAAAAGACTGTAACAGCGGTGCCTGGTGTAGCTGAGCAGGGAGAGCCTGTGATCTGGATCACATAGAGGTGAGCTGTTGATGAGTAATCAATATGGGCGTGTTGCAGTATTTGCTGTCCACCATAACTCAAATGGCAACTATTTGTGCCCAGCGTAGCTGGGGGCTAATTGATAGGAGTGTGTAAACTTCAGCAGAAGAAAACTCTGTATTAACAATACTTATGGGCATATTTGATAAGAGGCATAAAGTATGACAAGATGGCAATAAGAACTTTGCTGGTGTGGTGTAAAATAAATGATGGGCCAGTTGGCTGAAAAATATCTCTAGCATTCAGACATGGCAAGATGCTGGAGAGTTACTTTTTGAGGCTGCCTTGAGGGGGGATAAAATTGCAACAGCATTGCTAACAACATGGAGATTAGTCTTAGATTTGCTAGAACAAAAGTATAGAAGTTGCCTCTCTCTATTAATTCTTATGGATATATTTGAAAAGAGGTGTGAAGTATGATAAGATGACAATGAGAATTCTGTTGATGTGATGTAAAAAGAATGATTTGTTAGTTACACCAAAGAATGTCTCCAGTGTTCAAACATGGCAAAATGCTGGAATGTTACTTTTTGAGGCAAGGCCACAGCTGCCTATTATCAGTGTCCATCAACCCACTGACTTACTGCTTTGACCTACAGAACAGCAAAGGACCATTGAAATCCTGATACTATAAGATGGGCTCTTGATGTCATGTCAGTATTTACTTGATATTTTTTTTTTGGTTCTCTTCACTGTTACTGGTTCAACAACAAATTCTTGGCTGTTTGAAACAAATAAGATAAAATGTCAGTACAGAGAAGCCAAGGGGACAAGACCAAGATGCAGCTATAGAAAATATTATGCTTGCAACCTCGCCAAGATCCACAGCCATGTTTGCACTGGAGGCAAGGGGACCATCCTTATTTTGAAGGCTTTCTGAGTGTTAATATGCACTGAGAGTCTGGTTTATGCCATGCATCAGCCTTTCTTCATGCTATACCGAGCCAATTTCCCAGCTCCTTTGCTCCTCAGCACTGCCCCTTAGCAGAACCAGGGCTCCAGTGGGCATCACTAGGCTATGGGCAGCTCTTTTTATGCAGTCAAGAGGAGTTTTGCATGAGTGGTACCTGTTGAAGCAGGGCATGTGCAGGTGCCAACTTCAAAGACCTTCCAGTCTGAGCAGGGATAGACCCCCTGTGGTTCAGGGCCCCATGGCCAGGTGATGCTGAAGAGGACACATTCTGCACAGGGCTATCAGGCACAGCGCTATTTTCCTTGCAAAGTAAACAGTCCTACCCTTCCTCTGGTTATGCCTTCACTGAATTTTGTCCTTGAGGCCAAGCCTACCTCCCATCTTGTCCATACATCCACAAAAACATATTTTCATGTATGGGCTTGTAAGGATCCCTTTGGGGACTCCATGAGGAGAGAATATGGGCTTGCCACTGCCCCAGAGCAATCCCAGGATGCCATAAGCTGCCACAGGGAGAAGGGCACATGCTGTTCCCATCACATTACACCTCCTCCCAGCTCTGAACATCCCTCAGGGAGAAGGTCCACCTTCATCGCGGTGGGTATGTGCCCTGCCCAGCACATCTGAGCCCCTATTTTTGTGGGGCCTCTTGATGATGCTGGATTACTGTGATAACCATTTTTATAGATGTGGAGGTGGGGAAGAAGGACCATCTGGATCAGTACTGCAAGTATTCAGTTGAGTATTTCCAGATTGTTTGGAATTTGGGATTTCTGGATTACTCTGGGATAAATTCCTGACATCCAGACAGTTTACTTATCCTGAACTCAAAAGTTTCCTTTTTTCATTTTGGGTTCTTTTTATAATTGCAATATTCTGATAAAGTTATGGTCTATTAATGATTTGTTTACCTTCTTCATAAAAGTGTTTTGTTTAGGGACATGAATAATAATAATAATAGAGCTGAGAGGCAATTTGTTGCTCCCATTGAACTAGTGAGCTTTGTGCTTTCTTTGGTGCCATACAGGCACTTGTATGCTTTTCATTTTCTTTCTTCAGGGCAGAAGAAAGAGCAGTGCCTCAGCTTGCAGCCCAGTAGTGACCAGAAATGCGTAAGTCTCAAACGAATACTTCTTTTTGTTTGAGGCCAGCTGGGCAGGCACCATCCATGCTGGAGTCACCTATCACCTTTATAGCAGAGCTACTTTAAGTTTGCATTTGCTTAAAGTAGCATCTGAAAGGTAACTTTCCATCCCGGTCTCTGATCCATGGCAGCTCAGTTTAGCACCCAAGTGGATTGGATCCCTGATCTACTGCGGGGGAAAAACTGTGCCACCAAAGTTTTAATCACGGTGAACCCACACTGACCTTCAATGGGAGCCAATGGATAAACTCCTGTTCTCAACAAACAGAACACGGGTACATGATCGACACACATTGGAGTTCTATTACATACAATACAATTTATTTTTATATTACATTTTAGTATAGTATATTATAGTTTACTATACTATATTGTATTATTATGTCTCTGTCAGACCAAAGCAGAGGGACAAAATGGCGTAAACTGAAGGCTTGGGACTTGGCTACAATGCCTTTTCAGTATTGAAATGATAGCATTTTATCATACACTCCTTGTGCAGAAAGAAGAAAGGGCAAGCTTTCGGGTACTTTTTGGTCACAACATCTAGAGAGGGAATTCAGCTTTGATGAGGCTAGGGCTGAATTCTTAAGACAATGTTTAACTTCACTGCCACCAAACATGTCAGCATCAGAGGCCACTGCTGAGTCAACTGACAATTGCCTTGAAGGCTTGTGTTGAGGGATGTCCAGCTCCTCTTCCCTCCCTAAGTACTTGTAGTATTTATATGCTCGTCTCAGATGTGCTTTGCAGGAATTTGAAGACAGAACCACAGAGTAGCTGAGGATGGTAGGGACCTGCTGGAGGTCATCTGGTCCAACTCCCCTGATCAACAAGCAGGATCACCAGGTCTCCCAGGACCATGTCCAGACAGCTTTTGAATATTTCCAAGGATGGAGATGCTACAACCTCTCTAGTCATGGGCTTCACCAGTCCAGGGCAACAGACTGCAGCATTGACTGACCTTCGCAAACAAGTCCAGATAATGTACAAGTTAGTTAAACATCCCAAGGAGCAAAATACAAATTCAGGTTTTGCTTTCAACCTTCACCCTCTATTTTGCTGCTTTTTTCCCATGTAGAAGATGAGCATATATGCAAATATGTGTTGGTAGTCTAAATACTTGCTTGAAGGATACCTTGCCACAATGCTGGCTAGGGAATCATTTGGGGTAGAAAAGCCACATTACGCAGCAAGTGCCATGTGCTTGAGTTTACCAATGGTTCACATTAAATCTACCGACAGAACCAACTATTCGGCAATTCCACTGGCAGAAAGACAAAGACCTTCAAGAAAAAGCCCACAGCTGTGGTTAAGAAAAATTTTTTAGCAGGAGACCTGGGGGCAAAGGAGGTAGTGACAGACTTAGGAGATGATTTAGCTCCAAACATGTCTGAACAGATGGACAGAGTCCTGCACCTGTTTCTGGAAGCCACCATTTCCAGGGCTACATATGGCTACTGCATGGCCCGGGAGGGTTGGTTTGCTGCGCACCGAGGCAATGCTCCCCAGCAGGCTGACAGACCTGTACCAGGCTGTGACCATCACCGTTAAGTTGGTTGTACTAAGATGAGCTGGGAATTTCAACTGGAAAATATTTCATTCTTTAAATCATCAAATCATCCTGTGGCAATGTTGATACAGTAATTCTGTTTAGCATCAGCCTCATAACTTGTTTTGATTATCTATGGCCTTATGGTGATTTAAACCTACTTATTTATTGCTTCAGTCTTAATTGGGTCCTGAATTGGGTCATTGCATCGTTCTATCTTTAATTGCTTTAATGAAAGTCTAGCAAATTAGGCTGGTAATATGATTGCTTAGAGGGAATTTTGCCTGTTCATGCTTCTTAACAAAATACATAAAAAGTGAAAAAAGGAATGGGCTTATCCTACTAAATTGCCACTTGTATCACGGAGCCTGAGTGAAACAGAAAATCAATCTGCAATGCCCTTGGCCCTTCCTCCAAATATATGTCCTCAGAAAGAGGAAACTTAGGGCATCAGGAAGCATCCACACAGAAGAGGAATGGATGGAAGAAAACCGTAAAATGTGATACTAGAACCTGGGTTCCAGTTCCCACTTCTCAGGCTTCCTTTGACTTTGTGTGCAAGCCAGTTAGGAGAAGACCTAAAAACCTACTTGGATCCCAAAAGTGACCTTCAGCCCAGTGGCCAGAGCACAGCTTGAGAACCCCCTCCTGTTCTGGCACCCAGATCTCTGTGCTTTCTGAGGTCTTTTATCATGCCAGAGAAGTTTGTCCCCCTTCTCTTTCCTGGCAGCTTGCCGCTCAGGTGAACATTTCAGGCAGAGGACTCAGCAGTAGGACCATTTTCTCCCTGCTGTCTGTTGTGACATCCATGAGAAGCAGCCTTGGCTGTCACAGCTGCCCTCTGTCACCACTGGGTACCGTCTGTTGCCTACACGGGTCCTCACCATCTCTTCCCTGCTGGTTTTCCAGCAAGGCTGCTGCATCTGCAATGCATTTTCTACCCACTGGGCTAATAAGCTCTGTGTCTCCAAAGCTGCCTGTAACCTCTTAATGTCCCCCTGTTTTATGGCTGGAAATATGCTGCTTCCTCCCACTCTTTGCTCATCAGTGAAGACCATACATCACATCTCACTTGACCCTGGCTCTTGCTGTAGAGAAAATACTTATCAGCAGCATAAAGCCCCTCACCAGCCCTGCTCATACACCCTGAAGCCTATTTCTATAAAGAATACAAAGAACCTGCTTCGAAGATAAAGTTGCAAAACCAAAGAAAATCTGCAGTCAATTAAAAACGACAAAAATTAAGCATACAGCAGATGAGGAATACAAAGTTCAGATCAGCTTGATCCCCAGCATGACAATTCATTTTAATTTATCGTTTAGCAGAACAGGGATTTTTGTCTCCATGTGGGCTGTAACAATGTGGCTGGAAACCTTCCATTGTCTTTAATTAAACTGGTGTGATCCCATGCTCCTTTCTGCAGCCCATTTAGCCCCTGAGTCAGCACACAGAACCAGGTACCCGTCACGGGGGCTCTGAGTGCAACACTAACCTCAGCCCATTGACCAGGGCCGGATCCAGAACCCCACTAGCCTGTCCCTGGGCTGCCCGCAGCTCCAACTGCAGTGCCATGCGGCCTCGGCCACCGCAGGAGAAGTTGGCCGTCTCGAGCTGAATTCCCAATATGCGTTTTAAGATAGTTGCAGCTGGTGTAAAGCGCCTCCTACCAAGTCAGACCTACCAGATCAGGAGATACATTATATTTGCAAAGCCAACGCAGTGCATGGTGGTTTAGTTTTGCCTGGAAAACAACATGGGCAAGCTTTGTGTCTGCTGTAGGATGGCTTCACACTTGCTGCCTTTGCCTGATAGATTTTGCACCTTTCTGAATGGGGCTTGGGAGCACTGTAAACATATGAGGAGAGGATGGACTTGCTTTTGCTTCATGGCAGCAATAGCTGGTAGCTGAGGCAACGTACTGGCCCCTTGTAGCAGTGTCCATGCCAGCTGCATTTGGGGAAGGACTGGGATGTTGTGTGAGCTGCGTGCAGCTACAAGGCTAGATCCGCATGACCGCACTCACAAGGATGGGGCCAGGCAAGAGATGTCTGAAGTCTCGGGCAGTTGCCTGTGGCCTGGCACGCTGGGGCTGGTTGTGCAGCAAAAGTGCCCTGCAGCTGGGGTTTCACCTACATGCCAAGGGAGCCCCTCCAGCCCAAAGATGTGGGTCGGGCTGCCATGCTGCTTTGAAGGGCAGAAAGATCCAGTTCCCAGGCAGTGTTTGCTTTGTCACTGGCGAGGCTTTGCTGGAGGTCTGAAGGACCACATGCCTAAGCATGAAGCAGTGGATTCAATGTTAGGGGATGTGTGAAAATTGTTTCCCTCCCCAGATACCCTGGCCCTGGATGAGCCACATGGCTACAAGGAGAGCAGCCCCTGCACCCGGCATTTAAGGTTCACTAGGCCCATGTCAAGCCGCTATCAGTGTCTTATCTCCTCCTTACACTCAGCTACATAATTGTGCAGAGGCTGTGAAGGCTCCTGGCAGATGTCAAGCACATCATTAGTGGTGCTGATGTCTTGTGCCTCAGGCTGTATCTCAACAGGTTGGGTATTTGCTGTCTATGCTTGTCCAGCCTACCCTAAGTATAGATACCTGCTGAAGCGTTCACGCGTGTTGCAGCACATCACTGTATGTTATCCTCCAGGTCTGGCACCCACAGCATTTTCATCTGAATATGTGCACTCACCTGGAAGCTGCTAGTCCTGGGCATGGGTACTGCTCATCCCCTTTAATATTAAATTGCTCTTGGATAAAACCTCAGGATGAGCACCTGGATAAGGCTTTGGCATGAAGGCTTCCCCCTGCTTTGGTCAGTGTTGGTGCCACCAGGCTTCAAAGCCACGTTCTTTGCAGCTGGCCCTGAGGGTTCTGTACTCCTGGCTGTGTTTTGGTCCAGGTCTGGGCAGAGGGACCCTACCCAGCCTGGGGCTTCAGACACAGCTGACAGCTTGATGAAAAGGTGGGTGCTGAGGAGGGTGTTGAATGATGGTTTCTAACTTCCCGTGGTCCATGTGTGCATAATCATGTGCTGAACTGTGTATCAGGTCATGTATTAAAACCCGACACTGTCACCAACGTGGCAGTATTGGCTGGTTCCAACCTTGTGATTAAAAAAAAAATCTATATTTTTATCAATTTTGTTACAAATTATTTTACTCATTTTGTCATTTTAAAAAATTTATTATTGGCCATCTTCCTTTTTATAGTTATTATTATTTATTCTCCTTTTATTTATTATTATTTATTTACCATTTTATTTCCTTGGGTACCCACTGAAATAAAGGAACTGCCCAGTTATCTGGGATGTCCCTTTGGCCCAAACAGCTGCCATGCATGTATCTATAGGTGCCACATGCAGTAGCTGCCTCTGCATGTGCTTGCCCATGCCAGCTCTGCCTCCTGCATGGTCTCAATGAAGGCACTTGGTGATGCCTGGGAAATAAACCCACCAAGGCTGTGCTGGGAGGCAGAAATGCAGCAGCCTTTCACCCAGCAGCTCAGTCTGTCTCTGCAGGGTCTTCTCTCCCCCTTAAAGTGACTCTAATTTGGGAGGACCTGTACTGCTGGTGATTCAATGCCTGCATTGACCATCTAATACTGCCCAGTCCCCGTTGAAACCCTAATACTGTCCATCAGAGTGTGTGTACCTTTTCCACGAGGTCTGCAATCTATTCTCATAACCAGCTACTGGTCTCCAACCAGTATGAAATCATTTTTTATCTCTTAAATGACCTTCTTGCTGCCACAGTGGTTGTTAAATGGCTCTCCTGTTGCAGATGTGCCTACATGGCAGGGCTTGGGTGATAGCTATCAAATGTAATGGAGGGTTGCAGGAATGGTGGAAGTGTAAGACTAGATTATTATATCATACACTACACATCCCTTAGCGCACTCAGCAGCTCAGCACGTGCCATTCCCAGTGATGAACATGGCAACTGCTATTGCAACAGTCCCCAGGAGGCATTATCATTGTTACCTTGTGGAGGTGAGATGCTGCAAGGGGTGTAACTATGGGTCTCAGATGGATTTGGCATGCTCATGAGGTCTGAATGATGCTCAGGATCTTGTGACAAATCTGATCTAAGTGGAGACATCTGTCATGGGGTGTTTAAAGATAATTTTCCTGAACTGCTCTTACCAATTCACCCACCTCATTGACATCACCTTTAAGTGTCCTCCTGCCACCCCATCCAAGAGCTCCTTCCTTGGTGGAGGAGAGGGATTAGCTTCTTTTATCTCAGCTACTCTCTGACTCACAGCCCTGCTTTGTGACAGGCTATTGAAGTGCAGCGTGATTATAGAACTGAGCACCTGGTGGTTCACGTTTGGTGCAACCATGAACCACTTGCGGGAGGCACATGGATTACCAGGAGAGCATCTCAAACAACAGGCCTACGTCCAAAAGAAGCCGATACTGCCATGTTCTCTCATGCCACAGGGACACAAGAGAACAGGAGGTGTTTTTTTGATCTAGTTGAGGTTTCCTGGTGTTGCAGGCTCCCAGGCATGGAAAATAGCCTAGTTCCCCTATATCTCAGTGGAAATGAGGCCAAGACCATTGGTTTTTTGACTGGAATCTCTATCTTGGAGCAACTCCAGACCAGTGTTGCTTTTTTTTCTCCTGAAGAATGAGGTACCAAGTGTGTGGCAACAGGATGGGCTTCCCCGGTGAAATGAGGATGCAACTACAGTGCTTTCTGGCAGAGACTTTTAGTGAGTGTCACCACCTGGACCATCCTATTGCACTGTATCTCCCAGCTGTGGCACAGTGCTGGGCATCCCACCAGTGGCCAGTGCTAGTGTGGTCCATAAGACTGGGAAGCTGGTTTAAGAGGGAGACTTAGCTGAGTGTCTGCAGTTGAAGAACTGTTAACCATTCATTATAACCTGCCTGAACTGGGGTGGATTTTCCATAGATATAGTAGACTTGATATAAAAATGTCTTCATCACACTCCAGCTCTTTGCTCCAAAGACGGCGATGGTAAAAAAATCAACAGATATTTAGAGAAAAACAAAATGTTTTTCAGTTGCAGACAGCCCCAGAGATGGTTGACAGTTTGGAAATTATTTTTTCCATGCACTGAGGCAGAGACTGGCACTAGCATGGGAACTTTCAACCTGAACAATGCAAATACAGCTACTGGAAGCATTGTAAAATCACAGCTGCACTGGTCTCCCGGCAAGCAGTGCTGGTTCCAGTCACAATTCTAAGTAGTGTTTCTTGAAGCAGGAATTAGCTCTTCACCTTGCGTTTGTGGGGAGCAAAATGAAGCTCTTAATTTTTATATGTGAAGAAGAATAGATTGTAATCCTAAAACTAGCCTGAATCACCTATATATGCACAAGAGAAGACATATCAGGTTACAAGACATTTTCTTTTACTACAGAAAATGTTTCCGTTGCTTCCAACTAGCATGCTATACCTATTGGTGCCTATGGCAATTTATAGCATCTCTGCAATACATAATTTGAAGAGACCATAACCCATGATCTGTTTTCCACCAGCAAGAGTTGCTTTTCCTGGCATCAAGAAATGGGAAAAATAATTTATTGACAACAGCCTGTGACATTTCCTCTTCCTTATCTCTTGAGGCCAAGTCTCCAGCTAGCAGGGTATTTCAGAAATAATCACAAAAGAAATATTAAAAAACAGAAACCATAACAGTTGCCCCATTCCCATGGAAATGCATGGGAACAGTTTGAGCGAACACCCCTTTGTGATACAGTCATGCGTTTTCCTCAGATGGTGAGTGGAGATCAGGCATATCATCCTCTCTGTTGTCTGCCTGGGTTTTACTGCCATGGCAGCTCAAATAAATCCCCTCTGCCTTGGAGGCTCTCTGCTTTTCTCTGGGCAGGGGAAGTGGAACAGAAACGTCATCTGAGGCATAAACAAGTGATTGGGACAACCTGCTGGTCTGCACTTTCCTCCTCCCTTCTTGGCTGGTCCAGCCCTTGCCTTGTGTGCCCTGGCACAGCTCAGTGTGAGGGTCCCTCTGTCCTCTTCCCAAGCCACCAGTGACCCCAAGGGAGCATCTCTGTTCATCAGACTTTTACCTCCTGGTAATCAGAGATGAAGAAATTGGGCTGTGAAGGGTAAAAGAAGCATGACCAGCAGGTCAAAGGAGGTGATTTTCCCCCTCTACTCCACTGTTCTGAGACCCCACCTGCAGTGCTATATCCAGCTCTGGGGCCTCCAGTATAAGAACAACAGGGACCTGTTGGAGCTGGTCCAGAGGAGGCCAAGAGAATGATCAGGGGGCTGGAGCACCTCCCCTATGAGGAAAGGCTGAAAGAGTTGGGGGTTTTAGCCTAGAGAAAAGAAGGCTCCAGGGAGACCTTACTGCGGCCTTCCAGTACCTAAAGGGGAGCCTCCAGGAAGGAGGAGGGACTCTTCATCAGGGGAATGTAGTGATAGAACAAGGGGTAATGATTTTAAATTGAAAGAGGGTAGATTTAGATCAAGCATTAGGAAGAAATTTTTTACTGTGAGGGTGGTGAGGCACTGGGACAAGTTGCATAGAGCAGCTGTGGGTGCCCCATCCCTGGGGGTGCTCAAGGCCAGGCTGGATGGGGCTGGGAGCAAGCTGGGCTGGTGGAAGGTGCCCCTGGCAGGGGAGTGGAACAAGATGGTCTTTAAATTCCTTTCCAACCCAAACCATTCTATGATTCTGTGAGTAACCTGAAATACTTTTCAACCAGGCTGCTGCTGCTCCCCTTCTACTCTACAAGTTCATGAGACAACCCACTCTCTCATTGCTCTGTGGGAAGCTAATGAAACACCTCTGATGTAATTTTTCTGCCTGAGGTCTCATATCCACAGAGCAGATTTGCTTCACTGAGCAACCAGCAGCTTAAAGACCTGCTTCCAGCTGCAGGTCCAGGGCTGCCAGGGAGGCTGAGGGCAGAGAGGAAAATCCTGAGCATGTGGGTTCCAGCACTGACTCAGCCAAGCAAAGCCCTGGCAGAAGCGGACATTTCCTTTGGAGCCTGTGTGACGTGTGCATGGGACGGGGGAACAGAGCCGGTGACAGGCAAGAAACTTACAGACTTCAGAGACAGGGTTTGACTAAGTCCTGTAAAAATTATGGTATGGATTATGGCCTATCTGCTAGAGTAAACAGAATAGAATAGGGAAAAAGAAGTGTCAAAAATCCTCTCTCCTCTCCAAAAAGCATGCCTACACTGCAAGGAGGCACAGAGAAAAAGCAGTAGGTTTCCAGCCTCTGCTTGTATGGGGAGCATTAGGAGAGCTACTGGGGCAGATGCTGCAAGTGATGATTTATGTGGCCAAGTGCTTGTCATCCTCTGTGTATGGTCATGGCAAAGAGATGACCTCCCCATGGTTCCTATCATGAAGGATTCCCCAGTTTGGCTCCTGCCAGCCAGCCTAGGTGTATCAGGAGTACCAAATCACGGCAGGCCCTTGGAAGGACCTAGGCTCTGTGTAGGGACTGTGTATAGACTTTCAAAAGGCTATCAAACGAACTCTTGATACCGAGGAGCAGAAGACACCTTCCTGGGCTTTGCTCCAGCCAAAAGTACATTCGTCGCATCCCTTTTGTTCTGCTAGGTGTGTTCCTGTCTGAATAAGTGATCCAAATATTGGCACCTAATTCTCTGATTCATCCCCTGCAAGGAGCTGCATCCCCTCACTGATGTGCTGGAATGTCCCCTCCCTGCCCCACTTGAGGAGCTGGCAATTTTAGAAACTAGAGCAGGAGCCAAAACTCAAGGATCCCTGAATTTTCTTATACAGACCTGCCATTGAACTGCCATATGAACAAAGCGATTTAAGTGTGCCTTTGCTTGACTTTGAGTGGAAGGGGATCGTGCAATGCCTTGCTTAAAGCATTTTAAGGACTCTATGTAGTCAGTGGAAAGGTGAAGTATTTTGTTGCGTTTGTTCCCAGACTGTGATCTATGGGCTGCACTTTGGCAGCTGGTGGCCTTCCAAAACCATGTGGGTTTGGGTTTCCTTTTGACTGCCTGCCTTGCAGAAAAGATCCCAAGAGTCTGTAAGAGCAATTAGAAATGCAGAAAAGCAGCCAGGCCATTTTGTGTGCTCTGGACACTCACAGCAATGGGTTTAGCTCACCTCTTACTCTCTACCATGCTGCCAAGTTGACACCCAAAAGCTATGCTTTCAAGTCAGCAGCAGGCTTGCCTGGGTCGCTCCCATCACAGATGTGATCACTTGTTCATTGCTGTCTGTGTTGGAGTTTCACCTGGAGCTAGAGCTGGAGCTATGCAGCTCCTGGCCGTCTGCTGGTACGAAACACATGCACGATAGAGGCTGTCTCTCCCAGAGGGCTCTTTGCTGTGGACTGTGAGTGAGCTGGGATTTTTTGAAGGGACTGGGATGAGAAAAGCTTGGCTCTGACTGCCGAGCTTTATTTCACACTAATGCATGTATGTGGTCATAATCTGCCACAGCCTTGGCAAAATTGGTTTGTCTGCTGTATCAGTAGTGGCTTGAATGTCATTGCTGCTCCTGCCTAGTGTGAGAAGAGAATTGGGTCCATAACACGTGTATGAAGTAGAGAGCTGGGTACTGAAGACCAACATGTCTTACGGCAGTGTCTGCCCACGTTGCAGAGACCAAACTGTCAATTCACTGTGCGTGGATGGAGGAGCTCCTGGTAAAAGTGAACATATGCACAGATATAAAGGACTTGACCTGGCCTCTTGTGAGCCCTATCAGCCAACTCCAGATCTTCTGAGATGTTAGGGACACAGTCAGGGCCAAAGCTGGTGGGAATGGGGCCAAACACACTCAAGTGCAAAATGCCTCACAGTGTTTCTGATTGGCACCTTATTCTCTGATTCTACCCTAGTGACCGCCTGCAGCATCCTGCACTCTACCCTAGTGACCGAGAAGGACACATTAATAAACCCTCTCCCCTGGTGAGGGATGGCAGCAAGCAACACACTGGCAAGGTCCTCTTGAAATCAGCCCAGCGTTTGAAGAGCAATGTGAGGGGAAATGTTGCCTGTACGTGGCGATGTACATGGTGATGTGACCTTCACAGGGTGAGCTGACATTAGTGGAGCAGGTCGCACCCAGGGAAGGGTAGTGGCAGGGTGCCATAGGGGGACATGGCAGCAGCTGAGAAGTGATTAAATCTGTGAGCTGCTTCAACGCAAATTCTGGCTGCAAAATCCTCAGAGAACTTTGGTGGGAGGGAGGAGGGAGTTCATTTGAAGCAGAACTCCAGCACTGGCCCTGGCCACTTTCCTCCCGCTGCTTGGAGTACTTGTCTACTCTAGTGTGTGTGATGGGGTGCTTTTGACTTCATTGTCTTCATCAAGGTGGCCGGTTTCTGGGTGACTTGCTCTGCTGTATGTCAGGAGGGCAGGGTGCTGAAAAATCTGACTTTCAGAGGGTACAGTCAGCAATCACCTGTCTGACACTCAGAAAGATTCATGCTGGTAGGAAACTTTCCACTTGGTTCCCACCTTGACTTAGAGCTAGGTAACTGCAAACAGCACTGTAGCTCCTACACACTTTATTTTGTGACAAAACGTGGCAAGACAAAACCCACTCTAGACTCTGTACCAAGGGGTTTGGAGGGTTGGAAGGGCATGTTGACATAGACGGCTGCAGACTAGTCTGGTAGATCCAACTGCCTTTCTTTCTGGCCAGGTGAGTTGAGTGACATGGAAGCTATATATACCCACATGCCTGAGCTAATGTGGGGGGGTTTAATAGTATTTGTGGGTTGGCTTGTGGGCACAGCACCAGCTGAGACCAAAGCTCTGTCCAGCTCACGGTTAGAGGATTTTCCCCAATCTCCAGTAGACTTCTGCTGCCAATACATCAACTTGGGTCTGTTCTCATTAAGGCTACCAATTTTTCTTGGTAATTCAAAGTTAAGATTTGAAATTGTAGCCATGCCTGATGTTTGGAAACTTGTCCAAAGAAGCAAGAGGTTTTGGTGAGCTTGGAGCAAATGGGCTGAACGCTCTGGCTTTTGCTCAGTCCCTGCGTTGTGCTGCCTGCAGCATCCTGCAACTTTCTCGGGCACTCACCACCCACCAGTCCTCTGCAGTTCTGTTTTTGAATCAAACCAATACCTCTTCTCACCTCACTGAAATGTCACTGACACAACTGAGTCCTCACCAGTGGGGACCTTTGGGTTCCCTTACATACACCCTTGATGGCCGTGGCTCTCCCTTTTCCTGGAATCCCATCCAAGTACTGGTGGCCACCTCTGTAAGACCAGTTCTGGCCCTATGAGTTCTCCAGCTCCAGTCTCTTTCTTGTAGCTACTCCTTGTCTCTTTTCTGAGCTTCTTGAAGCACCTTTGTCCTTATGGCACCTCCCTGGATGCACAGACTGTGGCCTCCCCAGCATAAGCCCCAGGCCCAGGGCACTGTGGAGGCATCCTGGAGTGGACATAGGATAAAAATCTGTTTTTATCTCTGCTGGCATGTGCTGTCTGTGCTGCCATCTTTGACAACCTGACTGTCCAGTCGGGTTGAAGACCCAAGACAGACTCAGGAATGTTTATTAAGGGCATTTCCTGTGGTTTTAGCCATGATGCACCACGAAGGCTTTGCTGGGTGTGTGTGCATTGCAAAACCAAAACGTTTTGAAGGCTTCCTGCTGATTTTTGATGGAGCAGGGGGGTATAAGCATGTGAAAAGACTTCTTCCAACTTTTGTCATGACTCCAAAGTTGGAGTTTGCCAAAGAAAATGTCACTTCACTGATTATATTTTTATGTTTCAAAACAATTATTCACCACCATCACCACCTTGTTCAGAAAAATAGCTCTTTGTAGAAAATGTCAGTAAAAAGAAAAAAAAAACCACCTATTCATAGGCAGATAACCAAAGGGAGAGATTGCACACAATAAACACTAACCAAAGCGGCAAGCAATTGCTAAGACACTCTCAGCAGAAGAAACTATCAGGCGCCTCAGGAGTAGTATGATGCTACCAAGCCCACCAAGGAAAGCCAACCAAGTCTTAGAATCACAGAATCATTTAGGTTGGAAAAGACCCTTAAGATCACCCAGTCCACCCATTACCCCAGCACTGCCAAGCCCACCACTAACCCATGTCCCCAAGCACCGCATCTGCACGTCTTTAAACACCCGCAGGGTTGGTGACGCCAGCCCCTCCCCGGGCAGCCTGTGCCAGGGCTCGGCCACCCTTTCCATGAAGGAATTTCCCCTCACACCCACCTAAACCTCCCCCGGCACAAGGTGAGGCCGGTTCCCCGTGTCCTGGCGCTTGTTCCCTGGGAGCAGAGACCGACCCCCCTGCCTACAGCCCCTGCCAGGCAGCTGTAGGGAGCCACCAGGTGCCCCTGAGCCCCCCCTCTCCAGGCTGACCCCCCCAGCTCCCCCCCCCCAGCCCCTGCCCCAGCCCCAGCCCCAGCCCCTGCCCCAGCCCCTGCCCGGCTCTGGACACGCTCCAGCCCCTCTGCGTCCCCCCTGCCCTGAGGGGCCCGACCCTGAGCCCAGGCCCCGAGGGGCGGCCGCACCGGTGCCCAGCACAGGGGGACGGGCACTGCCCCGGCCCTGCCGGCCACAGCGCTTCTGACAGCGGCCAGGGCGCTGCTGGCCCCCCTGGCCACCTGGGCACGCTGGGGGCTCCTGCCCAGCGGCTGTGCCCAGCCCCCCCGGCCCTTTCCCCCGGGCAGTTCCCAGCCCCCTGCCCCCAGCCCGCAGCTGCCGGGGGCTGCTGTGCCCCACGGGCAGGGCCCGGCACTGAGCCCCGCTGCCCCTCACACCACTGGCCTCGGCCCCTCGGCCCGGCTGCCCAGAGCCCCCGCAGAGCCCCCTGCCCCCCGGCACGGCAGCACTCCTGCTCAGCTCGCTGTTGTCCACATCAAATCCTGATCTACCAAAAGATGACCCCTCAGAAAGACAGAATCACTCCTGCCCAACTACATCTGCCTCCCCAGGTGTTAGCATTGATGCCACCTGGGAAATCCCTGTTGGGATGACTTGGCCTGGTTTGCCGTGGAGTCAATGCCACCAGGGCCAACAGGCCCTCCCAGCAGTGCCACATATGCTGGGACGTGCTGTCCTGCTCACTGTGTTTGTTTTAGGGGATTAGGAATATGCCTAAACCCAAGCACATGTTGGAAATGGTGTTTCACACGCAAAGCAGTCTAGTTTGGAGGGAAATAGCAATGTTTCTGTGATTAAATGAAAATAATTGGGGTTAAATGGGGAGGAAAATGAAATTTCCTTGCAATTACTTAGATTTATTATAAGAAAGAATGACATACCTTGTCAGTTTTACCTGCTTTCCACAGTTTTCCCTTCATGTTTTTTGTCCTACTTTTAGAAATGAATTTGGGCTCCTTTGCCTCATTAATGAGATTATTTAACTTGGCGAGAAGTTTTGCATATTTAGAAATGGGCTTTACTGATACAGCTCTGAAACATTAATATGCTTTTCTGTTCCAAAAAAACCTTTCTGCTAAAACCCAAACAGAACAACATGGTTATTTCCCTAAATTATTGTTCAAACGTGGAAGTTGTTCTCTTCTCAGTGGTTTTGGTCTTAAGGAGCAAAGAGTGCTGCTAACATTTTCTGCTCTCCATAAATCCTCCTGTACTATATGGTTCTTCCTGAGCTACCCAGATAGACTTGTTTAACCAGGACAGTGCTTGGGATTTAAGCAAAAATAATACAGTTCGTTTGATGCACTTTACTCTGTAAGGATCCCCTTTTAAAAAATCCAGAAAAACCTATTGTAAAGTCTAAGGACAGAAGGTGCTTGTTGGGTGCAGATCAGCATCTGAAGTATCCACTTCTGCTGTGGTGAGACACATAAACCTTGCAAAAGTTTAACCAGTGACTGAAAAAGCACAACAGAGACATGTGGTGGTGGTGCTGGTGGTACTGGTGGTGCTGGTGGTGCCATTGGTGAAAAAAGGACAATCCCAGCATTTCCCCTCTCCCGTTTCCCTCTGTCATTCTCCTGTCTCTTCTCTTCTCCAGCCCAAAGGCCTGGAAAATATGGTTGCTTGTCATATGAAGCTCCTCTAGTTTTTAGATTTTTCAAGTTGCCTCTCTATACATTTCCTATTAGACACTTTCTTTTGAGACAGGGAATAACTGCACACTGCTTCCCAGAAGTGGGCATACCTCATACTCAGCAGCGCAATGGTGGTCTCTAGCCCTTTCCTAACAAATTCTGCCACTTCACCTACCTTTTATGATTGCTGCTAAGTGTTCAGCCAATGTTTTCATAGAATGGTATGTTGTAACCTCTCTATCATCGTGATATATATTGACCCAATTGATTGACTAATTGACCACTAATTATATACAATGTTAGATGGCTGATGCCAGTTCAGAGCATCTCATTTCATAGGAAAAGATAGGACTGTTTTTCTTTTCCCCCATTAATATCTTTTCATGTTATCTACACTGCATTTCATTTATTTTTGTTCTCTGTCACTCACTCAGATAAGTCTACTCTTTGTCACTGTGCATACCCACTTGCTCTCTGTCCTTCCAATTTGTTGCTATTCATTTTGCTCCTTCACTTCTTCTTGTCCTCCTCTGGATCCACCAGGAAAAATTGATTTGGCCATGAGAGCATCCCTAAATTCCTCCATGGTGAACAAAGATGTTGAAAAGCCACTCCTTGCCCCCAGTTCTGGCTTTATCTGCTATGGGAACCCCTAGCACTGGCCCTACAGACATTCTGGCAGCTTCAAGCTCCTGATGTGTTTGCAGAAGCAGATGTTATTAATTTGTAAAGCATCTTTGAACTTTTCATGGGGGGCTGCTGCATTTGGTGTTGTTTCTAAGCAATTGCTCTCCTCATTTGAGCACTTCTGCTTCCTTTCTCTACCTGCCCGCACCCCCCCTTGTGTTTTGAGTCTCTACACCATCCCTTGCTAACCCATCCAGCCTCTGCGTTTCCACACCCCAGTTTCTCCCACATAGCCCTTCAAGAGGAACAGACTTAATCATGCCTTTCACATTAATTCAGAAAACAGCGTGGAATTTTGTCCTTTTTGCGGGTTTCCAAATTAGCTGGCCCCTGAAGTTGCTATAAAGTGGGCTAAAAATTAGAGTATGTGTCAGGCCCTATTTGACATGCACCAACCTGATGGATGTAACCCAAATTCCTCTTTGCACTCACGTTGTCTGCCCATACAGCCTCCCTGGTCACTCTGGATACTGTCCCCACCAGGGACAGGCAATCAGTGGTAACACTGTAATAGCATTTTTATTTGGGCTTGGCACCCCCTGCTACTTGTTGAGAGGGTTAGCTTGTGATCTGATCTGACTGCTAGTCCTTATCTTTGGAAATGATCCAAAACCATGCAGGAATGAAAGGAAAAAAACTTCCAAGGAAACAATCTTTTTTGGTTTTGTATGCAGAGGGGACATTTTGGGTTGCACTTGGATTTTGCATTTGGGAGTGTTGGTTTTGTTTTCTTTACAAAGTAACAAAACTCTCACAAAACTGACAAGGAGAACAAAATGGTTTACTTTTTTTTTAAGCTAGATAAAAGGAGGAAATAGGAAGAAAATTCTAATCTTTTAATCAAAAGACAAGAAACATCAGCCAAAAGAAAAAGCTTTTTCAACACCGTGTTTGGAAGATTTGTAAGAATAGCAAAGGTGTAGCTATATTAACTATACTTTCTCAGCTTTATACAAACATTTATAAAATGTGAATGAATACCAGAGGGAATATTTTTATTAACAAAAAATTAAAACACAGGCTTTTAATACCTATACCAGGAAAAACAGTTCACTTATTTAAACAGCAGTTTAGAAACCAGAAACACACACACACACACCCCCCAAAAAAAAAAAAAAAAAAGTAGTTACTTTCCTATGGATTTAAAGTTTGGAGTTAAAATCTCTTGATGGCTTCTAGGGAAGCCTTGGGTCTGTAGTATTTCTCAGGAAACAGCATTGCTGACTACAGCACAAAACAACTCAAATTGTGCTGATTCGGTAGGCAGAGCCTTTGAAACCAGCAGAGCTTGTGGAGGAGTCAGAATCTTAAGAAATGCCAATATTATTTCAAGGGGTGGGGAGGGGGAGGGAAGCTCTATTTCCAAAAGGAGAAAAACTGGAAGGTAATTAAACTCAGCAGCATCCTAGAAGCCAACACAAGGCTTAACTTCTGAGTTCAGCTTGGAATGAAGCTGATGGCTGAAAGGTGATACGGGCTTTTCCTAGCACAGGGATAGTTAAAGCGTGGTCCAGCAGGGCTGTATCCTGGATATACTTTAATTTTGAGTGCTGAGACACAGTATGGAGACCATGCAGTGATCTGGTACGTATGGCAAGTTAGAAGCAGACTAGTGGTCCACACACTGTTTTTTCTGAGGACCTCACCTCTTATGTTAAAGATCACCTGGATCAGTCCACCTTGTACAAATCAGGTTTAACCCTGGCAGACTGTCGGTGTTGCTCCAGGCTGGGCAAGCACGGGCTGCCCCTGTCAAAAAGCATGAAGCACATCTGCACTTCGGCCTTAGGCTTGGAGCAAGAAAAATTACTTTGAGAAGGAAAGAAGAACACAAAATCTCTTCTTCTACCTTTCTCTCCTTATGGCGCCCTGTTATGAAGAAAGGTTGGTTAAGCATCAAGACCCAAGATATGCTCTGATACATTAACACAGCTGAAAATGTTATCAGTCATGAATATTGATGTTGTAAATGACTCATAAAGGACATGATGACTTTTTTTTCAACAAGATAACCAAGAAATGGGTATTACTTCATATTTTAAGAAATTAGACTATATCAAATGTGTAATAAAAATATTTTCTATAGGATTTTAAAATATATACATATATAAACTACCTTAATTTTTAATGCCCTGTTGATATTGATGTGGTCTCTACAGCATCTAAGTGTAACTAAGTGAGGCTGCCCAGCAACCTCCATTATATCTCAAACAGTGATTACAAAACTTGAAGCCTTGTCCACACTGTAAATAAAACCTGCTTGAAAATGGGATCTGAAATTGTCTGCTGGGCCTAAGCCAGCACCCACTAATAGCCAGGCTAAGTCCCCTCCTGACTGAGGGGTTTGATTAGGCCCTAGACATGGTCCCAAAATGATGTGGTTTCCAGTCCTTTTAGCTGAGCAACAATAAAGGCACCTGAGGGAGTTACTGAGACCCTTGAGGCACTTCCTGGTAAAATAAAAAATATTAGATATTTTAAATAAAAATATTTAGGGATATTTAGAAATGCTCTTAAGACAATTTGAGCACATCTGTGCTTCCTTTCAAAGCGAGGCCCAAACTGAGTGTGTCCCAGACGTAGCCTTTGCTCAGGCACTGGGTGTAGACTTCAGTCAAGCTTAAGGGAGGCTGAGAGCTTGGGGGTGGTGATTGAGCAAAGGCCATTCATCCCTGCATCCTTCCCACAGCAACCATCTCTGTATATCCCCCTGGCCTTGCCTGCCCAGCCCACATGGAGGAGATAAGCTGGCAAGAACAGCTCCGGCACCAAGGGCCTGCAACATCCTGTGGGGCTGAACTGGCACTTTCATCAAAGTGGTGATGGAGACAGAGTGAGGTGAGGGCAGAGAGGTACAGACCACTGTCTGACTCTGTGTCCACTGAAGACGGTGAGGACACAGCTTTGGGCTGTGCCTCCAACACACAGCCAAACCCAGTTTGCATTCACGTTTAATCTAGCACTGCATCTAAAACAAGTTCAGATTCCTTTTCCATGCAAGGTTTGAAGCACACTGTAGAGAAGGTGTGAGGGCCAGTTCCTGATCTAATGTAGGCAAAATTCGCCATTATCACTGGCCTGAGCACTTACTCTTGCATTATACTTTAAGGTAGGTAGCATGGGAGTTCTCCTGCTTCAAAGAGTTAATATAAGGGATTTGACCACCTACAGAGGAAAGTTTCTCGCTGAGCTTTCGGTTCATCTGCTCCATGTGCCTGGTGTTTTTCCTAGCTTGCCGGAGAGACCTCTTGACTTTCTTCACCCGATCTCGCAGCTGCTTGTTGCGCTTCTCCAGTGTCGCCACTTTCTGCTGCAGCTTCTTCACTCTGTCCTCCTCCTCAAACAGGGCTTTCTGGACTGAGGAGCACATGAGCTGAGGGGACAGCAGAAACAAAATGGCAACAGGTGAGCTTTACACAAAAGCTTACTGAAGCAAGGGTTAATTCAGGTGTTCCTTGAAACAGCTCTTCAAAAGCAGATTGCTTTTTTTGGAAGTTCTATTCTTTTTTTATACCTTTTTTTGTAAAATCCTCTCTTTCACTTCTGTATTCAGGCAAGACCCAAAATTGTAGGTCTTACCAATAATAGTGATTCACCATCACTTTTATGACCTGTTTTGACAGACTTGTCCAGCCCGTTGAGGCTACATTGGATTTATGAAGGTAGGATGCCCTATTTCTGCTACAAAACTGGAGTTCAGGCAAAGGGGTGTCACTTTGGAAAACCCTAGATTTGATACCTTAGCAGCCCTTCAGAAACCCCAGATTTTGATGTGAGCCTGCCCTTTGCTCTTGATGTCGAAGTGTGAAATAAGGACGGCACCTGCACAACACAGAACTGGTTGGGTTTGCCTTTTCAAGAACTGAGTTGTCTTAAATATCTCATTTTACAGGCTTCTTTGAGACAAAACCCTAAAGGGTAAAATCTCAGCAGTCTCTAGGAGCATTCAAGATCTCATAACTTTTAACAGAAGTGATTTGGGGGCCCGGGGACAGTGTCATTGGCTGAAAACTGCCCCTCCTATTCTACCCACTACCAACTTACTGTCGCATTACTCCCAGCAGGGTCATCAAGCTCTTGATGTCCACTCATGCCTTTGGCTCCTAGATAGGCAAAAAAAAAAAAGGAGCCAGCTTCAAAGGTGTTGCATCCAAGGCATCACTAGAAGAGCAGCTCACAGGGCATTTTCAAAACTGCTGGGTTGGATAATGGTGCAAATGCAAAACATCTGTTGGACAATTGTTCTTCTACTACCTCATCCTAGGATGACCCAGAGGTCTACCTCATCTCAGCTATACATGACTGCCATGTTTACCACCCCTGTTTCTGACTTGCTCTCTGTTTGTAGGTGCAGCAATAACAATGGGATGAGAAACACCAGCTACAAAGACTGCTGACTAGTTTCAATGCAAAGCACTTGTGTTCCTCCGGACAGGATTCAGCTGCCTCCTTTTAAGCAGTCAAAAGTGAGCCTCGGGTCTGAGCTCCTCTCTTTTTCCTCTCTTTTGGTTTCCCCTGTAATGACTGCAGGGAGGGACAGCCTTCAAAAGGGTGATCTCCACCTCCTAGGGCAGTGGGAAGAATCACCCTCTGAATATGACTCTCTCATTTAAATGACCACAAAGGCACCAAGTTCTGTGTTTTCTACCTGGGCAACATTTTCCAAGCAGAAAAAGAGGAGGTGCCTGGGGCTCAAGGACAGCCCTTCCATAAAGTTTCTCATGTAGAAGAGCCACCATCAACATCTGTTTCTGCCCCCTTTTTCCTACAAAAAGCATCCTGAGCTATTTTATTGTGCAAGTGGGCCTTTCAGATGATTGCTGCACTGGTGCGCTGTGAGGAGAGGCAGTGTCTTCTGCTGGATTTATCTCCTATATGCATCTAGAGTTTTTTTCATGTGTGTCAAGCACTCCCGGAGCCTGGATGGGCTTTCTCTGGCAGAACATTTGGAACAGACAGGGAATCTAAACAAACAAGTAAATCCTCACTGTGATGATGAAGGATTACATGTTTCTTTCCATCTTACTTTGTAGTATTTTCAACAACTGAAAGTAGGGGAGGGAGCCCGCTTTGATGAATAACATTTCATTTGCTTTGGAAACCCCCAGCATCTGAAAACCGTGGCCAGTCAACACAAACACAGCAACTGCTTCCAGTCCCCATAAGCTCTTGTTTCTTGTGCGAAAGTATTGCAGGGCTTTGCTGAAAGACAAATGCTTGCCCTGACCATCCTCTCACTAGGGCTCTTTTATAAATGTATACTAGAGAGACTGGGAGCTCACAGACAGAGGGCCAGAAATTGCACTGAAGAGAGGGGAATTTGGTTTTGACCACAGCTCATTCCAAGTGCTATTTGAAAACAGCCAGCATATCTTGGCTTTTGTGTTTGCCAAACCCTTGCAAAACTTCAAGCAGAACACTTGAATTGAAATCCCGGCAAAGAAGAGCACTGACTTAGGAAAAGATGTTTGTTGGGAAGACAGGAGGTGGAAACTCTACTTCATAAGGGATTTCTTGCATTTTCCGTTGATGCAATGGTAGGCATTGCATACGACAGTTCAACGCAGAGGAACAAACAGTTCATGCAGCTGAAGTATGAGGTGGTACAAAGCCAACCGTGTCTCATCTGTCTGGGTTGCCTGGTGGGGCAATGGTAATGTCTGATGGCAAACATCTCAGCGGTGGCATTAGCCTCATCCTTTAAGGCACTCCCAAACCTTTTGAGGTTGGCCCTCTGTCAGCAGAGGTAGTCCAGCTCTACAGAGCCACTCAGAAACCTCTCAAACCCCGTCAAAAAGCTATCCAGCTCATTTGCTTATGCTCTTCCACTTCCAGGTTCTCACTTTCCAGTCTGAAACTCACGGTTTAGTGCTTAAATTATCTGGAGATATCCAAAGGGATTACTGGAACAATACGGTTACAAAAAAAATGAGTTACTGTCTGACATGCACAGCTTTGTTTACCAACAGGGTAGGTGATAGGAAGAGCCCAGCTTGATAACTGGATGCCTGCCTGCAATCACAAGACTACCAGCTGAAAAAATAAAACTCTTTGCTCCTTCTACATGGGGAAAAACAACAAGGTGGAGTCCTCATATTCTCACAAGCTGGTTACAAACAGCATTTTGCACAGGACTCTGCAGTGGGGATAATGTTTAAATGTGATGTAAAAAGTGATGTAAAAATCCTACCCTTGCTGTTCCTGCTAGGGCTGCAGTTCACATAGGTGCAACCAAGTTATTTTTAAACTGGTGCTGAGAACTGTGTAACTGTGACAGCTAGGAGCTCAGCACCATCTGTGTAACTAACCCAACTGCTGAACAAATAGGTGAGAAGTTAACCAGCCCCTGGTCCATATTGCTACTTGAATACTTCTTGTTTACAGCCAGATGAGGTACCCCTGCATTGCACAGTCATTTCTATGGAACATATCATAGAATCATAGAACGGTTTGCATTGAAAGGAACCTTAAAAATCATCTCATTCCAATCCCCCTGCCATGGACAGGGACACTTTACACTACATCAGGTTGCTCAAAGCCCCACCCAACCTGGCCTTAAACACTACCAGGGATGGGGCATCCACACCTTCAGTTCTAAAGACAAGAATCTCACATGCCATTTCATCCAGTCTCATGCACCCACAAATGTGCACAGTTTGCACTGATGACCATCAAGATCAGACCTTACTCCAAAAGTATTGCTAAAAGCTACAGAGAACTGGATTTTGTTTCTAGGCGTGGCCTGTGCTCCCATTCCTCATCACAGCTTGCCATGTCAGGTACACTAGAGAAGGTAGGGTGGCTTTTTTAATACAATGTTTAAGGGATAATGAAACCTCCATCCAGCAAGGTAAGTCACTGAGAAGCCAGTTCCACTTAGTGCCATTGAAGGGAAGGATGGATAACTGACAACTCCCACAAGATATCAATGGCAGACAGTTAAGCAACAGCTCCAAAATGTGCACTTAGCATGGCATAAATGCCTGTAGACCTGGGAAATGGAGAGAAGGACTGGGAAGCGGCTCCTCAGAAAATCTTATGGGCTGTTTTTCTAGGTTTCCTTCAAAAGTTACAGTTTTGTTAGCAAGGAATCCTCAGCAGTGGTTAAACTTGAGTCTAGCTAGAGTGGTACCAGGAGACATAACAAGAAAGGTCGCACAACAAGAACCATACAACTCTTTAGGATTTATCCCAGATAGCCTACAGCTGTGAAATTACAACATAAATATATTTGAGTATTTGTCTGAAACATCCTCTCACAAATATACCCAGTTTAAAGTTTTACTGCATCTAGATGATTCACAAAATCTGTCCATCTGCCAAACAAATCAGCACTGTAACAAATCAAACTGATTTTTGGAGTGTCACGTTACAGGCATGCAAGCCCTTTACAAAACACCCTGAATTGACCCATATATATATATATACACATTTGTCTGATTGACAGGCACACACATCTGTCTTCTGTAAGTTTCATTTGAATGGAACAGTGGCTAGGAAACACCCCATAGATAAAGGCATGATGGTAGCATTCATCCACCACAAATTGTCTGTAAATGGCTGAAGTTAGCATTACAGAGCTCATGTCACTCAAAACCCAGCAGTGGCACCCAGGTCTTGCCCTTCATCTACCAAATAGAGAGCTGAGTTCTAGCTAGCTCATGCTCCCTATGGGCAGCACTGCTAAAAAGCAGTGGAGCCCCACTAGCCAAAAGTCTTCCATTTCAGGTCTCCTAAAAATATCTTTGACATCAGATGGTGGTTTGGACATTTAGATATAGAGTGCCATCAGGCAAGATGACTGTAGGAGCACCTTTAAACATGTGACCTGATCTCTGAATGGACACAATGTAGTTTTGAAAGAACTGGGCACAGGTCACATTTGTTTCTTGCCCTCAAATCTTCCTCCTGACACACAATGTTAACTGGAGCAGATCCCAGCCAGGATACTCCCTAAGCATCCCAGACCCAGCATCACCCCAGCACAACCTATCAGGAGTGTCTGGTGGAAGAAATGAGACCGGAAACACAGCCCAAGTGTCACAGCACTCTCCAAACTATCAAGCTACAACAAGGTCTTTTACCATCTCATACCAGCATACTCATCATACAGTCCCTCTGCTGCCTTCGCCTCACCGCATCCAGGACACATGCTCTCTCCCCTCTTGCTTCTTCCTCTCTCTGCTTCTTCCTCGGCTGCTCTCTCTTCATTGGCTCTCAACCACTTAACCAGCCACAGCTGCACCTTGTCTATATCAACCAACCCGCTGCCCCTGAAGCCAATCCACAGTTGTATATTATCAATGCTAATTAACCCAGCTTCATTCCTCTACACCCAAGCACTGCAGGCTGGGCAGCACAGCATCTGCTCTGCTACTGAGCCTCCTCCTCCGTACTGCATCCTAGTGATGGACTCACCATGTCCCAGCACGGCTGTTCTCTTGCCCTTTGCTGCTATAAATCTGCCCCACAGAAAAAGTAAAAACTGTTTGCATTTGCTGCACATTGATTTGCTGCTCTGTGCTTTACTGCTGTTCAAGTTATATAAAACATCTTAAACCAAAACCTTATGCAGCACTAAGAGTGTACCTCCAGCTTTATTTGTCTCAGAACAGCAATAATTCATTAACTCTCTCTCAAGAGACTCAGGAGCCAAACATAGTTCTTTATTTTTCTTTAACTCCAGCAGGATTTACTTCCCAAACCCTTCTGTACTCTTAACAAGAAGGGCTCTGTGCCCTGGGGAAGCTCTAAGGACATATACAGCTCACGCAGATGATCCTCATCTCTCTTGGTCCAGGAGGTTCCCTTTGAGTCCTGCCTTGCCATGCTCACATTTCAGACTGAGAATCGCTCTTTCCTTCTGTTCAGCCCCTTTGGACAGGCTACGTGGAAGCGAGCATGTTGGATGGAAAGATGGACGGTGCAGCAAACGATAGCAAGAGGGGTCTGGCAGCGGAGGGGATTGGGTTTGGGACGGAGTGACTTAAGCTCCAGTTACTGAGACTTCTCAGCCAAGACCAATAGTCCTGCTGAAGTGTGGAAAAGCCCCTGTCAGCACTGTTAAACCATTGTTTCGGGTGAAGTGGTGGGGGCATGATAGTGTTGGGTTAAACCACCTCTGCTTGCTGCAAGACTGCACCTTTCAGAGGTACCAAATCAGGGTCCCGAGGGCAGATCCAGCATCACCGGTATTAACAAAGATGAGCTGGGATTTCACCCTAGGACTTCATATGAATCATCAAGATGCATAAGACCTGGATGGAGAAAGACATTATTGTGGCTCTTCTTATCTTACTGGATGCTGGGTCAGCATTTGCCATGGGGGGTGTAAGGCTTGTGGCACACGTCTCCAGTTCGTTCGAGATACTAGAGACAAGGACTGCACTGGGGTATGAAGCACTGCCTGCAGGGAACCTCTGCCAGGCTACACCCACACTGAGGTGTCTTGGCACTGTGAATGGTACTTTTCTTCCCCATTTCCCTGCTCATTACAAGCAGATTTTCACTTCAAACTCCTAAGATGCAGCCAGTCAAGGCAAGTTATCTCACCTTTCCTAACCATCATTGGAAAGGAATGGTCATGTCCAAAGGGACAATTCTTGCCTACCTTAGATGCTTACCTCAGGTGGACCACTTTTGGGGACCCCTCTGCATTGCCTAGATAACTAGCTCAGACTGAGCTGGATACCACCCCAAGTCCCACAGAATGGCACCTGGCATCACTGACTACCCGAGGCAGGCTGCAAGGGCAGCATACAGATAGTTTTCTTGGGGTTTGGAGAACCTTGCCCTGGAAATGGACCCAAATCCATGTCCATGGGTGTCTTTAAAAACAGCCTTGTTTGTTCCAATTTGCATCAAACCACTGCTTGGTGGAAAACCATTCCAAGAACTGTTGGAAGGCTTGCCAGGGGCAGCTCTTGGACAACATCTTGGCAGGTCTCTTGGGTGATACTTGGCCCCTGACGTCCCCCTGAGCAGCTGAGAAGGGCCCATTTACCTGGAAAATATGAACAGTGTTTACAAGCTGTATCATAAGGCCCGAGTGCCAGCAGCTCCACCAAGACACCAACTCAGCACAGAGGATGGTTTATTCGCAGGGTTTAATCACTCACAATTGATTCTTTTTCTTCTCATCTTTTTTTAAATAATGATCTTCAGCTAAACAACAGATTTATTTTTTTAAAAGATACTTCCCTGTGATTAAGTACTTTGAAAAAACAGATCTTTCTTTCTGGCAAGGTGTCTGAATTGCTGGTGGCTCTCATCGACAGTGGCTGTAGCCACCATTCATTTAAAAAAAACTACCCTTTGACTTCAAACTCACAGCTCTTCTACCCCTGCTCCCAGGCTGGGAGTAGTTTTAGAGGACACAGGGAAATCAGGAGGTTCTTGAGGGCTGTGGAAAAGACTCTCAATCCTGCAGGTACCTGGAGAGAGGTCCCTCACCCCAAAACCACGCATAGAGCATGTCCTGGGGCATCGCTTTCTCCAGACACTTTAAGCCCTGAAGCCAGAGACGCTGCTGAGGTGAAGGATGCAAAGAGACCAGGTGACAGTCACACTCAGTCCCCTTTGCCAAGACTGTGGATGGAGGTGGAAATGTGTCTCCACGGTACTTGAATTGGTCACTGTCAGTACCCAGAAAGGGATCAACACCTTATTGCCTATACTTGCAAAAGAAAAAAAAGCAATGGTATAATTCAAATAGAAACCACACTAATCAAGAAGACAGGAAAGGGAAAAAAAAGGTATAGGGTATGAGCCAGGTTGCCTACCACAGGCACCTCACTTGTGCCAAGTGAGCAGATAAGTGAGTTCTGACAGGAAATCCCTAAATTCCCTGCCTAGGCAGTGAGAGACAGAAGGTCTCCAGGAAGAGAAAAATAAAGAGGGTAGGACCTCAGTCTGGGGCATCTCCAAGTCCCTTTCCTGTCCTCTGTGCAGAGAGGGAGGCACACCAAGAGCCAGCCGGCTGCTTTTCCCCATCGCTGAGGTGGAGGGGCTCTGCTCTCGCCTTGTTTCCTTTAAAAATGTTCCTCCAAGCAATTCGCCCAAGATGCCACAGGAATGCGGTGGTGGATCTGGGAGGGAAGCAGCAGTGAAGTCTCATGTCTAAGTGGTTTAGCAGGAGCAGCCGTCCTCCTTCTCGCCTGGCTGCAGTTGCTGAGTGCTGGGCTCCGTGCTCAGCCCCACCAGCCCCATACCTTGTGCTTTCTGCATTTCCAAGAGCTTCCTAGCTTTCAGCGCCGCTCCCAGCTCGAGGCTGGGCAATGTATACCCTCTGAAATGGGTCAGGGCTTGGGGGGAAGCAGAGGGTCTTACAGCCTTCCCAGGGGTTTAGCCAGATAACCACCCTGCCAGCCTCTTTGCTGAGACCCATGTCACCCCCCTCTGACTCCTTCCACCAAAAATATTCAGGGTGGCCAGTGAAATAAGGAACCTGAGGTGACACATGCCTCCATAGGGTGCAAAAGCAGAGACAGCAGCCAGGACACTACTCCAGGCTCTGCATCCCTATTACAGGGTTGACAGACTTCATTTATGTCTGTCTTCACAGATTACAGGTTGTGCAGACTTCATTGCAAGGGCAGATAGCTCACAAACTGTGCAACACAGCTGTTCCCAAGATACAGATTGCAAAAACAATCAGCAATGCAGCATCTGCTCCGGTTCCTTCCAGGTATCACACATAGGTGGTAGATTCTTCCTGGAGAGTGCACAGTGCAGGTATGGATTAAGCTGCTTACTTACAGGTAAATCACACTACACTGAATGTTAAAGTGCACCACCCAGCTTAACTATGCGGAGTTTAAAGGAAAATGTTTTGGGTAAGGAAAACCAAATTTTTTTTTCTATTGCTAGAAGCAATTTTGGTGCTGAGAACAAACATGGTTTTATGTCTACCTTACAAGACAGGCTGCTTCATAGATTTCTGCATTTTGCTCTGCCCAAAAGCTGAAAATAAGTGAATTGCTGAGTTACTGCTTTTTCTTTTTTTTTTTTCTTTCTTTTTTTTTTTCTCATTTTGGTCTCAGAACTAGGGTTTCAGTTTCAGCTGGGCTTCAAAGGTTTGAAGCTTTCTTTTCTTTAACGTGTACAGAAATTTTCAATTTCCACAGCTACCAAACTTTCCAAAACTTGCTATCCACTTCAACTTCCAACTCAGCTTTTTCCCACCTATTATTATTATTATCACAATAAAGCTAATAAGGTCTGATATGCCTAAAACTACTCTGCCAATATACCTTACCTCATGTGTATTGTTCTGGGACTGAAAGTTGCTGTGTGACCACGCCGCCATCTAAACTTGTTTTATTTGGCTTGTATTTCAATAGGATTAGGTCATCATTCCCCCAACACATACACACAACGCATTAATTAACTACCAAGGAAGGGATAAAGCCAGCAAGACCCAGTAACAGAGTGTACTGGGTCCTTCCCTCTCACTGATAGGAATGCAGGGAAATGAGAAACTGCTGATCAGAGCAATGAGGCATCTTGCGCTCTGCTCCTATGTATTGAAATGTCGGTGTTGATTTTTGAATGAGCTGGTGTTTCAACAGCTCCTAGAATCTTCATTTAGTTTAATTGTCCTGTTAAATACACAGTATACACCCTGTAGCAGGGTAGCAGTGGGGGAAGTACAATATATTCAAATACGCCATCCCCAGATGCAGCTGAAGCTGAGAACCAGCATCAGCTGGTGAGGAAACATATTTATCTTTACCTGTATTAATTTGCATGAGAACAATATTAGTTTAAACCAGGGTTATACCAGGTTTGGGGTGTTTACAGTTTACTTCAGTCTAACGTATTACAACTTGTGTAAGTTCCTAACAGACGTGGCTGATGCTTCAGTGCAGCAGGTGCTGTGTGGATGTCTGTGAACTGAGGTCTAGGTTAAACATAGCTGTTAGAGGTACAAAGTAACAGGTGGGAGATGTGGGCAGTGGGACGACAAGGGGGCACATGGAAACAGGGAAACAAGGTTGATTAAGGGCTTAAAGAATTCAAAACCTCCCGTGGGCAAGGCAGTGCCAGATCTCTGTGTACCTCTTGGCAGGTTCAGAGCGCAAATGCTCAGTGCCCACAACCTCTGTTGCCAAGAAGGGAAGGGAAGGACTGGGATCAGTAAATATATAATACAATACAATACATTTTATATATAAAATGAGAAATACTTTGCTTCTCTGTTACCTCTAAGTCAAAATGTGGAAAGAGAGAAGCAGAGCAAATCCCAGCGGGCTATGGATGGGTATTGACAAATGGCCACAGTGTGACTGCGATGCATTAAAAGCTGCCTCTCCAGAAAGCACAGAAACAGGGACATTCGTTGTAAGAGGGGTCCATGTCTCCTCCCCAGCATATATATCATACCTAGGGGAAGCTTTATGCACAGGAGGAGAACCTGTGCTGAGAAAGGCAAATGTTTAAAGTTAATGCAACATCTATAAAAGTCATGTTCCCCTATAAATCCCTCCACTCTGGACGTCTTGGCTTCGTACTTCACATAAGCTGCTGTGGCTCGGCTGCCTTTACAAACAGATAGAATTTCCTCAGCTGCAGGCTCGGCTGGAAGCCCTGAGCGTGCACTGCTGCTGTGCACAGCTTCTGGATTTCAAAGAGCAAATGCAGGTGCCCTGCAGCAATCTGCCATCCTCTGGTGCCTGCATCTCTCCAGAGCATCCATAGGAACTGCTGGATCTGTTTTACTTCATTTGTGAAGTCCGCTTGGGTGCAGAAAAGGAGGGGAGTGGAGAAGGCATACTCAGACCTGTATTTCTCTGTGCTTGGTGGGTCTCTTGGGGTAGTCTTTGCACCCCCATTGCTTAACATATCTAACCTAGATCCTGGGTAGGAAACGTTGGTTTTCTGGCCTCTTTCTACAGTCAATGGAGAGTCAGAAATTCCTCCAGAGGATGATTCAGAGAAACTATTTTAGAGCAGGGAAGAAGGCACTAAAACAGAGTTGAGTGATATGGAAACAACCCTGACACCGTGCTTACACACACAGCCAGAGACATGCCTGCCGTGGCAGGAGCAGGGCAAGAAGTTCTTGTGAAGCCTTTCCCTGCAAGCAGTAAGGGATCTGTGAAGCCTTGAGGGAAATGACAGCAGCGGCACTGAAATCAGACTGGCTGAAGCCCAGGGGCTTGATGAAGGGCATCTGCATCTGCTCCCGAGCTGCTCTGACAGCCCAGAGCAAAGAAGAGACCTCAGCAAGCAGCTCTTGGCTGTGTCCCACACCTGCAGCCTTGGAAGAGGTGACCAAGCAAGCAGTGATGAAGAGGCACGTGCACAGCAGAGGACCAGGTTCAGCCCTCATTCAAGTGCAGAAATGCCACAGGTTGCCACAGCAGTGAAGTGGAAATGCTGCAGTGAGGTTGAAGAAGCAAAGACAAAGGGATGGAAAAAAAAAACCCATCTGCAATCTGCAGGCGCTTTCTGGCTAATGTCAGCATGCCGAGAAAGGAACCAAGGAGGCAAAATGCCTGAGAGACTAATCAGCAGCTCTGAATAACAACCTCCAAGCACTAACATCTGGCTGACGGGAGCTGACTGCTGCTCACAGATATTCCTGTCCCACCAGGCAGCTCTGAGCAGCTTGTCCACAGCTCCAGCTGCTGCGTGGGCTGTAAATCCTGAAAGGGCCCCAGACCACCCTGGATGTGATAAATGGGCAACAGGCCACTCTGAGCATGGCAGGGTTTGGCAAATAACCAGTCTTCGAGGTGCAGAGACACAGTATTTCGGGGACCACCCTCCTGCTTGCCTGTGCTTAAATGGCCCTAAGCATTCAGGGCATTAATGGCTATTTCCATGGGAGTCAAAAGCTGTCATTTCACTCCAGTACAATCCCTCAGATCAGGTCCTGTTCCTGAGCCAGTATTTCAATTCTCAGCAGAAATATCAGGTCAGGGAAATAGAGTCGTATTTGAAATCCAGCATTGTATTCAACGGCCAAACCCTCTCCCTGTTGCTTTGCTGCGTTTCATATAGACACAGAAACATCAGAAACTCCCATCACGTGCTGCACAGCTTACTGCCTTATACAGGAAAAAACATCACACAGGACTGGTTACAATGCCCATGGAAAATAAGGTATTAAGGTAAGCATGAGTCAAGTCTCCCCATACACACAAGCCTGGAGCCCTCTTCCCAGCCTGTTTTCAGGAGAAGGAGAATTGCAGCCACAGCTACACTGGACAAAACGCCTGCAGGGCTGACAGATGTCCTGTGGTAAACCCTTCCCTGAAAGCATCTAAATTATAGAGCACGCACTCCACTGCTGTTTAATATTACAATGGTGGCTCTCAACTGTTTAATCCTAAATTAATAATTCTGTTGGAGCAAGATAATTACATAGCAAGTGCCACACCACTGCACAGAAAGCACACTGCAACACCTATGAGCTACAGTTCAACCACGCACTATGGTTTCTTGCTTTTTTGTGAACAACTGCTCTGTGGTGTGCGAAATCTTGTAAAATCCTGCTGTCATGTGCACTTACCTATAAAATCTGCTCTTGTTCCTGGCCAGATACTTAGGGACAAGTAGCAAATGTATCCCCTGTAAGTCTGTGTTACCATTTGTGTATGTGTGTGCATAAGAGGGCTTTAAATTTGGTTACTAAAATAACTTTCTCTGTTAGTTCAAAATTCTTCTGTGGCTATTCATTTTATTTTTCTCACCTTTCTCTGACACAGAAGTTACCTATACTTTCACCAGCTTTGCATTGCATCACTTTAGCAATAGCAAGAGCCAGGATCTGGACAGCCCCAAAGAGCCCCTCTCGCCACCACCACCCCCCACCCCCCCCACTAGCAATCATCACAGTATCCACACCAGGCACCATCTGCACAACCCTACAAGAACTGCCTAACATCATAGCAATAAAAAAAAAAAAAAAAGACAAAAAAAACCCAAAATCAATTGTGAGGAAGCCAGGACCTGGGCTCCAGTCTAGTCCCTTAACTAGGACACTTTCCTTGTCTTTTGGCAATAATTTTGGAAAAGCAAAATCATAATTATTTTGAGCTGCCTTATCTGAATAGCTTGTTCTCATTAAGCAACACACGCACTTCACACCTAATCAAAGAGGGCAGATAAAATGAATGTCCTTGTCAGAGGAAAGGAACTGGATGTCTCTGCTACAGAGAAGGCGATAATCAGAGGAAAAGCAGTCCCAGTGAACAGTTTCTCTGTGCTTCAATTCCCCATCTCAAAAATGGGGATTACAGGACATCTGTGATTTACAGAGTTTTCTGAGCCATTACAGTCCAAACCAGAATTGTCTCTAATCAAAGTCTGGATACTGCGGGGACAGGAGCAATAGGGGAGCGAGGATCTGTGGCCAGATACTTCACTTGCATGCAGAATGGTCTCGGTGCTTCGCTGTGCAAATTCAGAGTATGAGCCCAGAAACCATATTTTTCCATGAATGGTACTGCTAGGCATTGCCTACCACCACAGCCTTGTCTCTGGTGATCTGGAAACACATTTTCCTGTAAAGATCCTAGATAAATTGCCCAGCACTGGAGCATGTAACTGGCTGGGCTTTTAATAACTAGGGGTTTAGTCAACAAAAGTTTGTACTACAAAACTTTTTTTTTGGGGGGGGGGGGGGGTGGTGGAGAATTTGGGGTTAAGAAAAAGAAAAAAAAGTTTGTACTCTGTGTCACAGATCAAGGGATTTAAGTCCACGTTATCCAAGAAGTGGAGAACCCTGATTATGTGGACACTTGGCTTTGATAGGTGAGCAATGTCCATGGGATTTCAGTGTGTGCTGTGTTGCATTGATAGACTCACAGAATCATTTAGGTTGGAAAAGACCCTTAAGATCATCAAGTCCACCCATTACCCCAGCACTGCCAAGCCCACCACTAAACCATGTCCCCAAGCACCGCATCTGCACGTCTTTAAACACCCCCAGGGTTGGTGACGCCACCCCCTCCCCGGGCAGCCTGTGCCAGGGCTCGGCCACCCTTTCCATGAAGGAATTTCCCCTCACACCCACCTAAACCTCCCCCGGCACAAGGTGAGGCCGGTTCCCCTTGTCCTGGCGCTTGTTCCCTGGGAGCAGAGACCGACCCCCCCTGCCTACAGCCCCTGCCAGGCAGCTGTAGGGAGCCACCAGGTGCCCCTGAGCCCCCCCTCTGCAGGCTGACCCCCCCAGCTCCCCCCGCCGCCCCCCCCCAGCCCCTGCCCCAGCCCCTGCCCGGCTCTGGACACGCTCCAGCCCCTCTGCGTCCCCCCTGCCCTGAGGGGCCCGACCCTGAGCCCAGGCCCCGAGGGGCGGCCGCACCGGTGCCCAGCACAGGGGGACGGGCACTGCCCCGGCCCTGCCGGCCACAGCGCTTCTGACAGCGGCCAGGGCGCTGCTGGCCCCCTTGGCCACCTGGGCACGCTGGGGGCTCCTGCCCAGCGGCTGTGCCCAGCGCAGAGCCCCCCCGGCCCGGCCGGGAGCAGCCGGCTTCTCCAGGAGATGCTGGGCGAGACGGTGCCAAAGGCTTCGCTAAGGCCCAGGCAGGCGCCAGCCACAGCCTTTCCCTCAGCCACCCAGCGGGTCCCCTTGTCCCAGCAGGAGATGGGGCTCCTCACGCAGGACCTGCCTCTCACAGCCCCACGCTGGCGGGGCCCGATCCCCGGCCGTCCTGCCCGTGCCGTGTGACGGCGCTCAGGGCGATCTGCCCCGTGGCTGCCCCGGCACCGAGGCCAGGCCGGCACCTGCAGCTGCCCAGACCCTCCTCCTGCCCCTCTCGTGGCCGGGCCCACGCTGGCTGACCCCCGGCTGCTGCAGCCCCCCCTGAGCCAGGGCTGCTGGTAGGGGATGGAGAGATCCTCCGCCGGTTCCCTCATGACAGACAGGAGGAGTTTCCAAAGCCAAGAGGATTACAGATCCCACCCAAATCGTTGGACACTTTTGGAAATCCCCCCACAATTCTGAGTTACCAAGAGTTTAAGTTTTCTGTGAAGAGAACAGTAACCTGGCTAATGTGTGCAATCCTGAACCCTCATCCTCTCAGATACTGAAGACATGAGAATGCTCTGCAGGTGACATACTCAAGGCTTCAATCTCCAATGTTTATAACGCTGGGACAAGAGAGATCTCTGTGGCATTAAATAATGATTATTTTCTCTATATTTTTAATGCTTATTTCTAAATCCTGTTTGCCTGATGGACAGGGACAGATCTGCTCAGCCTAATGAAAGTGGTGTGGCACTGTAGAAGTGCCTGGTAGGTTGAAAACGACTTAGAAATGGTGTATTGTCATTTCACCACTCACAAAAACCATTTTCTTTGCCAGCCGAAGGGTGTGAAGACACAAGGTCAGCTGGAGAGACTGGATAGCCCATTTGTTTAACCTGATTCCCATCCAGACTGATCTCTCCATTCTGCCTTGGTCTGTTTAATTCTGTTAATAAGTACATCACTGTACTGGTATACAGCACCTACACTTTGCATGGCAGGTGGCGTTACTGAAAGGCAAACTGATGATCTACACTACTCCCTCAGGATATTTGTGAGGGATTTCAAGAGAAGAAGCACAAAAAAACCATAATAAATTGCATCATTTCAAGTGTTTTTCCTCTCATATTCTCCCCACCCTAGAGAACCTGCCACTTACTAATGTTTCTTTATTTAATCCTTTCCTAAAATAACCTTTTACCATTGATAACTTTGCAAGTGTTTGGGAGGGGGGTGGGTTGTTTACTATTTTGGTGGAAGGAGAGAAACTGAATTATTTCCTGGCTGAGATTTATGTGTCAAGATTTAGCTTGCAGCCAGGTTTTTTTTAGCCAAGTTATAAAATCTGAAGAGAATTCCAAGTCTCCTCCTCAGCGACTTTTATGAAGTAATTTCTGATATGTGCCAAAATAAAAGCAGTCTCTGCACCACTAAGGTTTTCAATGGAAATAAGGAGAGCCATCCTTGCACAGAAGGAGAGGTCAGGAACATAAGACAGTCTAAGCAGAGCCATCAGAAAGAAGAAACTTAGCCCCAGCTTACTAAAAAATGGTGCACATGTTGATGCACCTGTGTCTCTTAAATGCTTTGGATGCAAACTGAAAGCCAGGCAGAGGTTGCACTTGACCATGGACAATATGAAGTTGAGTTTTGCTTGAGGTATCAGGCTTTTTGGAAACTTAAGAGCAAATGTCTTGATGAGGACCTTAAAGATGCTCCTGATCTGCTGAGATTATTCAGTTTGATGCTTGTCAGCTGGAAGGTGTTACAGTCAGTCTTCCAGCAAAATGACACAGAAATCCCTCAGTAAGCTATGGGCAACGTTGTACTCCTCCATCCCTTCTGTCACATTTGCCATGCCAGACCAGTGCAATAGTGATGGCCTGACCCATGCCTGAGCAGTAAGGTGGCAGGACCAGTTGCCCATGGACTGGCTCAAAGCGAAGAGCAAAGAAGCAGCAGAGATGAGATTAACTACATGTGCCAGGAACCCATGGTGAGACTTGGGTGCCCAAAACTCAAGGTCTCAGGTGAGACACTGTAAAAAGGCTGGGGCTGTTGGCTGCATCCACATTAGCAAAACAGCTGGAGCAAGATGAACATATTTGCACACTGAAGCTCTAGATGAGTTTGGGGTGAGCAAATATACAGAGAAAGGGGATCTGAAAGTATATAAAGGACAAACCATGGAGCCTTTGTGTTCCCATTAGGAGTTGGTGCACACCAGACAGGCGCCTGGAGCAGCCTGTCTGTGTTTCCCCCAGGAGGAATCTACTCGCTGTGCACCAAAAAGCTCTCTGTGAACTGAACCAACATTTGCCAAGCAAAACTACATCTTCTACTCAACAGGCTCATTCCCTGTCATGAAGGAGTTTGCACTGATTTCACACATCATCTTGTCGACAAACCTAAGATGGCTGCTGTTCCCACAGGTGTTTTCCCGTGGCTTGGGAAAACTCCAAACAGTAGACTCCACAATAACTGCACAGCCTGCAATGCAACCAGTTTCACATTTGCCTCCCATCCTTCCTGATGGGCCAGCTCCAGCCTCTGGAGATCTTGGCTTTGGGCTGGTGGAGGCCTCTCACGGCTCATCTGGGGACAGGAGGTGGTGACAAAAGTGCAATGAGGCTCCAGGATTGTGTAATCCAGCTGCAACTCAAAAATAGTAGGTGACAGCTCCCCAAAGAGCCATCTACTACCAGAGCCTGCTACATTTCTTTCCCTGAAGTTTCACTTCAAAGCTTGGGCAAAGGAGAGGGCTAGCTTGGCTCTGAAATAACCCACCTATTTCCCTCTGCTTGACACACTGCAAATCCTTACTGGTGCTGACATCTACGCTCTCCCAAACTCCCATATTTTTTAAGAACAGTTGAACCAACAAGCGCTGGGAGAACACAGAGCCTGTGAAGCCACCTTGGCTGTGTTTTAATGCCTTCTGGAAAGACCCTAATGCAAGACAGACATTCATGATATGTTTGCACTTGTAACTAAGCACTGGTTAAGCTTGAGCTTGGCTCTAATGAGCTCTCCCCAAAATACCACACATGAAATACAGGCAAAGAGACAGGGATATTGGTTTCAGTTACGTGTGAAGGAAAGTCGATTTCTAGCAGCAAGAAGTCAGTAGACATGAGGATCCCCGTATTGCCTCCCAGCTCTGCTAATGACTGTCCATGCTTTAAAAAACAGCTAAAAATTGCTTTGATACTACAGTTCTGGAATGAGTCCCTCAGATACAACCAGAACAACCATGAGGCTGGAGCTGGACTGAGTTCAGTAAAAACCACAGATGTTCAGATCTACTAAAAAATGCCAAGAAATTGAGTTTGCCCTGACTTTCTGCTTTGTGTGAGGAGCTGGAGAGTGACAGATCAGGGAGATGCTCTGCTATAGACTTAAGGCAATGAGTCTAAGACTTGCTTACATGACCAGGTAGCAATTTGGATAACGTGACAGAAAGGGGAGCAAAAGTAATGCAACAGCAGTTAAAGAAACTGCTATTTGTCCAACAGCCACATGTCAGCTTAGACATGCCTTTTGAAGTCAGTGGTATTACTGCTGGGTAGGTGTAAACTCATGTCTTGGGTCACTAATTTGAATACTTAAATCTAGTGAAGACTACTGAAAATGCATGCCACATCTTTGTTCATGCCTTTAATTGCTGACAGAATATTTCCCAAGCATTTCAAAACTTAATTTTTCAAAGGCCTTTTCAGACAATTAGAACAGATGCATATGTAACAATAACCAAGAAACATGAAAATTATATGGATAATCCAACATTAACACCAGTTGATTCAATTACTGGGCTTAACCCCAAAGTTCAGGCTCCTCCTCGGGTTTGCAGACAACCTTTTGCCTGTTCTTTGGCCAACCCCAAACCCAAGTCTACTTCAGACAGTGGTAAAGAAGAGCTCACAAAGTAATATTCCACCTCTACTGCTTATCAAAGTAGACCAATACCCTGAACTAACAAAGCCACTTTTATCCAAAAAATTCTGAAAGTGGCTTCAGATTTCAAACTTATTTATTACTTTATTTTTCTACATATAACTTTTTCTACTATGAACTATGGTTCACGAGGTCTACAAAAAAACACATACAAGGGAAAAGGAAATGGGAGGGATCTCATAATAAATTCTGCATTACCTGAAAAGATAGGTAAGTATCCTCTAGTATTGACTCCCCTTGATGTTAAATCACCAGAAGCGGTTATATGCAGTTAAACCTAACCAGTTCTGAGCTGAGTTTTGAGTCTTGAATGGTGACACAGTAGATGAAGATGTGGGTTGCCTGGACTTTAAAAATCGTGGTTAAGAAATAATGAAGTCACGTAACAGCCATGACAAAGCATATCCGTAGCAACCATGGATGGGCACTCCTCCATCTTCATCCTGCCTGTGTTATGCATTAAGCCATCACAGGCATTGCAGCCCACAAATAATTCTCACACAACACCTGTGAGGCTTGCAGAAGTTCAGAGGAAGAGGACACAGCTCTGTTCAGCTCTGACAAATTACAGTCAATTCACTGTTACAGATTTTCTGTGTCTTCAAGGGCAATATGGTGTTACGGGGCACTTTCACGCCTTGTAGTCAGCACAGTCAAAAGTTTCCTGAAGGCTACCTCAAAAATCCATCTCAGCAGCCGTGAGCAGATGTTATTCCAGCCTCCCTTTCAACAGCTGCCGGACACCTCCGAACATGGGGCTGCACCGGCAGGACTGGAGTGATGCATACCACATCCCCAGCCGCTGGCAGGCCAGCAGCATGCTGCAGACCTCAATCTCCTTCCTGCTCCTTTTTTAAACTTCACAGTGTCAGCTGAGTTGAGCCAGTTTTCTGGATGCTTTCCTATTTCCTTAATAGTTCAGCAAGCAGCACTAAAAGCGCGAAAGGGCTCAGCACACATTTTAAAAGGAACACGACACTGACAAGAACTACTTGGCTGTCGCTGCTGTGATGGAGATGTATCAGTCTTTGCTTTCCTCCTGTTTTTAAAGCTGCTCTGCAGCATGTTTTGTTGCATTTCACCGGGAACTTTAAAAGGCTCCTGTTCTGAAGTGATTTTAGAAGACTGCCTCCATACAGCAATGTTTTTTCTTACCCTGACTCTTCAGCTGTAGTTGAGCTTGGTAAGATGGTGCCTTGGACAGCTTCTGAACTTGCTTTCAGGGCTGTTTCTTGTTCACCCCTGTGGTTAAGATTTCCTTGTAATCATAGCTGTACAATGCTTCCTATGGCCCCCAAGGAGAAAAATCCCTAAGGATGGGCTGTGGGGCAAGGACTCTGAATTCTCCATTACATGGCATATAGCCCCAAACACCACATTTTCTGTCAGACAAACTAGAAAATAGCATGCTGAAAGCTCAGGTCCAGTACAGAGCAACAAGGACAACAAGAATCAGTTCTGTTTGAACAAAATTAGATCTGACTCCCTCTATAAAATTGTTGAAAATCATCCCTTATGCTCACCAAATGATCTCAGCAGGTACATGTTTCCTAGACAAAAGATCCAACCTCTTTTTCAGTGATGAGAAGTCCATCATGACCCCTGGCAAACTAAAGATTAATGACCTACTTCAGTCAAAAAAACCCACCATATTTCAGCTGGATTATATGGACATCCATTGCTAACAACTTCCAGTTGCATGTCAAAAAAAAGCCCAATACCCAGATTTAAGGCAGGGACAGTTCTGGTTTGATTTCCAAGTCAGGAAAACCTGGCTGTAATTGCAGTCTCCCAGGTAAGCCACGCTTCCCCCGCACTCCCACCCACGCTACATCCAGGTGTTTAAGGAGGTACTACTTTCCTCTCCAGAGAAACACACTGGCCTCAAGCAATCGTTAATTAGCACTTTGCTGATCGATGAAGCACCAAAGAGCATTTACTCCTATGTTGCCACTAACTCCATAACTGATAATTACATTTTTGTCAGGCCGCCAAGGTCCTCACACACACCTGCATGATGCCCACACAGTTGTTACGAAGACATTTATAATAATTAATTGTAACGTTCCTATTACATATCTCATTACCTGCTTCCAGCAGCAGCACGTAAGTCCAACAACAGGCATGTCTAATTTTCCCTCCTTGTTAACCGGGTTCACATCATTACAATAACGTCAGCTAAAAGCATCTACTGTTTGCATCCTTTGAAGCTTTGATTCATTTTTTTCTGACACCTTAATTTAATTCTAGATGAGGATTCATGCTTTCTTTTCTTCTTCTGTTTTCCCCTAGCTATTTGTTCACGCCTTCCTGACTAGTCTAGACAGCCGTACCACTTATAATTTTCCCAAGATGGACACTTTCCAAACTGCATGGCTCTCCTCCCACAGAACATGGGCCAAGCTTCATAAAACCAAACCTCTTCCCACAGATCACCATTTCCCCAGCTAGCAATCAACTTCCAGAGCTGAAGAGGTGGGAACTAAAGGCCATGCAAGACATCCAGGACCCTTCCCAGTTTCCGAAGGCATCTACTCTCCATGTATCTTTCCACCAAGATGCACCCCTCATGCTGATGTTTCTACTCCCTCTCCGCTTTGTGCTCACCCTTGGAGCCTCCCAAGCTGCTAACAGTGATGAGCCCCTGCTGCAGTGCTCCTCTTGCAGGTCTTCATGCTGCCCTTTCTCTGGGAAAGCAAAAAGCCCTATAGAAATCTTCCTTCTCCCTGATCTGCTTCCAGTCTGTACTGCATTTTATTCTTTCTTTTTTCCCTGCACTATGTTCTGGTTTTATGTCCTTCTCAGTTTCCACTTTCTCTCACAGGTTGCTGGCACTACTGACAGCCATCTGCACTTAATCTTTTTGGGGTTAAGTCTTACACACAACTATTTGCTTTCCCTGTTGGCACTTTCAGCAGTCTAGGCAAAACTCTGAAATTTTCCTGTGGCAATAGCAGTGGGAGGTCCCAGACAGTCAGGGAAGGGGCTTTACTCCTTCTTTTGTCATGGACTTGCATTGCAGAACATTTGTGGTAGCTGATTCCCATCCAGGTTAGGACACACAAGCTTCTCTGGGGCTCAGACATCAAGTATGGTCTGTGACCTTGAGTCCAGAGGTCTACACAATCACAGGTGCCATGGAGGGAGCAGAGACTGAGAGCGTCTTCCAGCAGAAGGATGGGGGCATCAGATGGGGGCATCAAATGATACTGTAGAAATCAGGTTCAAGGCAATCAAAAAGTGGTGAGTCTCAAGAAAAGGCTGGACAGCATCATGGAGCATAAATCCATTGAAAGTCACTGCATATGTAGAAACAACTAAATACATGGAAATTACTTCACCACAGAGAGCCCTTCATCTTAAAACACTGGATGGTGGGAGAGCATGAGCAGGAACCACCATATAGCATTACCCTCCACTTACAGTCTTCCATGGGTACCTGGTTTAGGTATCTGTTGGTATGCTGTGGGTCTTCAAGGGGGCAGGGGGGAATGCTACCAGCCTTATACTGTACGTGAAAAAAAGAACAGTGCAGCTGGTTCATTTCAGCTCTTTCACAGCCAAGCAGGTGGCAAGGAGCATTTCAGCTCTGAAGCTCATCTTTGCCTGGTACTCCCCTGAGTTACCACTGACCAGGTACTGGCACCAGACATGGGCAACCTGATTTTCACATCATGCTTGTTCTTCTTGATCCACAGTCTTTGTGTCCTTCCTCCTTGCTGCCTTCTTCTTTGTCATCAATAGGAAATAGTTATTGTCAATTTTAGAAGGCAAGGCTGGGACAAGTGCTGGAAAGGAATTCCCACCTTCTGAGAGATGTGGTGGGGGCAACTACCTGCATGACTTGACAGGGCTTGTGAAAATCCCTTACAGGTCACTAAAGTCACCCCTCATTAGCACTGGAGCAAAACTCATCCCTCTGCCTTCCCAACAAACTCATCTTGTGGACTGCTCGCAAGCTGGCTTTGCTTGGCTCAAGCATATTAACTGAAGAAACTCACACACATTTCACCTTGATGGAAGCTTCTGAGAATGATTTTAAGAAAATTGGTTTTCTACTGTTATCCTCTGTTTTATTTCCACGTCTAAACATTTGTGTGCGAGACACCAGGAAACGTGAGTCACCTTGATTTATTAATGGCACACCAGTTTGCTGCTTGCAACTATGTCCAAGTACGTCATCCCAGAAAACCACAACACTCATAAATGACATCCCAAACAGAGACCTTCATCTCCAGAATATCCTGCTTGGTTCCTCCTGAAAATTAGGCAGACGAGTGGCCATGAAGAAACAGTTATCAAAAGCCCTCTGGCTCACCTACAGCAATACTATTTTTTAATCAGGAAACTATATCACTGTTCCCATGCCAAATGAGAGCATGTCCTCCCAAGCATACTACTTTGTTTCCAGCATAAGAGAGGAGAAACTCCAGGACCAGAGGTGGGGTGAGACTTCTGTGGTTGATGGATCTCAACTCATTTCCCAGCACTGAACTCTCAGCCATTAAACTGTTCATCGAGTTTTTCTGGCATCTCTTGGGGAAAGACACTACCTCTCCGTGTCACTCTGCCCAGGTTAATAGTGGTTAAATACTTACCTGAACTCTTGGGAACTTCTGAAGACCAGTGCTGTGCTGAGGAAGGATACTGATAAAAGCTGACCTTTCGTGGATGAGGCTGGTCTCCTCTGGATCCTGTTATTCTTGACAGATGGAGATGCTTCTCCAGAAAAGCACTGAGAAGAGATGCCTTGTTGAAGGCATGGGAGAACTTGCTCTACCATATGTGGAGCTCCACAAGTGAGTGTCTACAGAGGACTCCAGCCCCTGGATTTGGTATCGCAGCTTTCCTTTGTGGACCTCAGCAAAGGAGAAATGGTGCTGAAGCACCCCATAAATTCTGGGCACTGTCTTGGTGGTTTCTCATGAAGTTCCCTTATGCAGTGCCTCCAGTTCACTTTGGATTTTACTTTGTGGAGTCTCTGAAGGTTGAGGTCATCACTAAATGGGCATGATGCCACACCGGTTAAAAATGTGCTTTCTCCACCTTGCTGGCACTCCAGCCCCAAGTTCCTCTTCACTAGAACAGCACTTAAACCCATACAAAACCAAAACTCCTGAAAAGTACTGATTTTTTTTTTTTTTTTTTGCATGATTACTTTGATTCTTTGAGATGAGCAGAAAAAAAGACTTTTTATAGACTTTTGTGCCACTTCATGTCCTCCAGCTTGGGATTCAGCTCTAGGTTAGACACCTGACTCTAAGGAGATGATCCAGTTGCCCACATGGAGGTGTCTACCCTCATTTCAGGTGGTGTACATTTGCAGGCAGGTTCTCACTTGCCATCTGCTACTGCAAATGGTTTAGAGTTTTCTGTAAGTCCTGTGACATATCTGCCAGCCCTGCACAAAGGTTTTGGCCAACTGAAGGCTTTTCAAATCGCATAAGGATCCTATGGTTAGGTAACAAAATCCTGCTCTAGGTGTCTGCAATGTAGGTATTAATGTATGAACAAGTTGTCTAAGAAATCTTTTATCCAACAAGCCCCGACCCCTGCAGTATCTAACATCCCACCAACTCAACACTTGAGGAGCCTATAGCTGAAAGGCTGAGGATCAGCCCAGTTAAGCAAATCCATGCCAAGAGCAAATCACATAATTTTTTCTTAACTGTGTGTCCTTGAAAAGTTTAACTTTACTGTATCGCTAGGCTTTCATGTTCAACATGTCATGACCTACTGTCCACTTCAAGAAGTCAACCAGGCCTTGAGACTGCTGCAGCTACTAGGCTAATTGATCCTTTAATTTAGAAAGATGATGCTCAAGCTTCTTAGATCTGGTTAGATCTTTTACTTCCACGTTCAGGTCTCCCCAGAAATGGAACCACATAAGGAATGACAAATTCTAAATAATGGTTTGAGACAACATAAACCAATACAGTGTTTTAGATCCTGACAAGAGCAAATCTTCCCAGGACCCTTAGTACCCTTCAGGCACCATATTTGCTTCATGATGGCAAGAGAAAACCCTATCTCCTGCCTTTTTCCTTTTCCAGAAATTGAGAGTTTTCCACAAAAGCACATCTCCTTTGTCTGGCATGGGGCAATCCTCTGTTCAAACCCCCAGAACAGAAGCAACATTGTGGTTGGCTTGGCTAGTTCTTTTGCAGAACATCTTTAGTTTCCTCCAGCCTGAAAGAGCCCAAAGTGTCTCACGCCAACTTTTTCCATCACAACCAGAGATTACACACTTCTCAAATAACAGACACAAACTCAGGAGAAGGAGAAATTGGGCTACATTCTGTAACACATTATTCCTTTTTCCTTTAAAGTCAGTGGGAGTTTCAGTGGAAACAGGATGAGGTAGAAGTCCTTAGTGTACTTCCTCTAAGTAGACAATACAAAGCACAATATATTTACCTATTCAGTGGGTTGCTTCACTTCAATGTAGTTTGATTTCCATTTCAAACTTTTAAAATCAAACCAGCACATATCTCGCACTTCTTTTTTAACCCCAACTTGTATTCTCCACATTTCCCTCAGAAGTCCACTATTTTGCACCAGTTCAGGGCTCCTGGTGGTCAAAAGGACTCCTGCAATGAAATTCAGTCTTTCCTTACATTTTGGGAACAATGCTGAAGTAGACAAGCTCCCTAACTCCTTTCAACTACTACTTAAAAAAATCCAACCAAGAAGCCAATCCCCAACCAGAATATTTATACATAAAATGCATGGAAAAAGTATGTTCAGAGTCCCATCTAGAGTATATACTTGGAGACCAAATATAAAAAGCCCTAAAATCAGTATTGAAGTAATTCAAAGAACCCCATGTAAAAAAGCTATCCTCCATGATGGTTCCAACAATGTTGCCTGGATTAGAAAGCTTATTCCAGATGTTACTGCAAGTTTTGAAATCTAAGGTTTTCTATGGCCAGAGACATCGTTCCCTTTTGGTAGAGTATTGATAACATATGTGTCCTCTTTTTGTTTTTTCCTAACACCATTTTGAAAAATGCTTTTAGTTTCATTTACACATTTTGCACCATTTCCTAAATCAGTCTGTAATTGACCACAAGAATTTAAAAAAAGCAGGGGCAGGGGTTTTGGAATTTCAAAACACAAGGAATTACTTTAAAGCAATTTATAAGATTGATTTTAAATCTATGAAATAAAACTCAACATCTTACATGCATTCAGCAAATCTCATCCAAAAGGCTTTATAAGCTAGAAGACAGACTTCAAAATCTATCATAAGCTCCAGTCAAATGCAAGCCACCTGCTCCACACAGCAATAGATACGGAAGGAGGACCTCAGGCAGGCTGCAGTGGTTATTTCAAGCTCTGGACTTTTCCAGAATCCATTGAAACTAAGCTCAGAACTGCTATATCCAGGAAAAGAAGACAGTGAGACAGGGCCATAGTCATGGTCAAAGTGTTGTAACATAAATGGTCCAGGGCTACATCACTCCTTTTTAGATGCTAGTGAGTCCATATGAGGCCAAGGCCAGACTACAAGGAGAGCTCAAACGAGCTCTGTTTCTGCTACATTCATATATTGCCTTCACGCAAAAGGCAAGCAGAATCTGAAACCAGTTATTTGCAGGGCAACCATCACCACGGGGTACAACACAGTAGCTCTTTCAACTCACATGTTACACTGGGCATGGATTTCCAAATCACTGTGCTGCTCTAAAGAAGTCAGGAATACCAAGAGCAGCTGACACTGCAAAGCACAGCTTGGGTCACAGGAAGAACCAGTCTCAATATTTGGACTGACATCCAATCATGTTTTATGTGCCACAAAATGCACATTCACTAACCTGTCACTTCAGTACCAATATATGCCTGGAGAAAGCATCAGTGCTGCAAAGCAGAGGACACGACACTGGTATCAGGTAGCTCTCTTTTTCTCAAGCACTTTTGTAAGCAGTATTTCTGTTGGTAACTCTCATAATGAAGTAAAATGAAGTGAGTTGCCCACCCTATGACACCGAGTGTCACCTGAAATGCCTATGTGGGCTCCAGCTGCCATTAGAGAAGGTGATGTTTCAGTGATGAATATGGTCTTGTGCCCTATGTCTCAGATCGCCTATGGCGCCTCAAATGACACAAGGCAATTGAATTGCTCCATAAAGGTGGGTATCTCAGACTGAATGCCGGAGTCCAGGAGACCCCTGGAATGCACTGAGGAAAACTTCTTAAGCCAGGTAATGGACCACCCTACCACAGAGGATGTGACACTGGACCTGTTAGTGACCAATGCAAGTGAGATAATCGGTGGCATCAAGATTGGAGGCAGCCTGGGCTGTAGTGATCATGCACTGGTGGAGTTCACAGTCCTGAGGGATATGGGTCAGGTGAAGAATAAATTCAGGACCATGAATTCTAGGAAAGCAAACTTCCAGCTCTTCAAGGAATTAGTCACAGTACCATAGGATCATAGAATAATTTAGGTTGGAAAAGATCACCAAGTCCACCCATTACCCCAGCACTGCCAAGCCCACCACTAAACCATGTCCCCGAGCACCGCATCTGCACATCTTTTAAACACCCCCAGGGTTGGTGACGCCACCCCCTCCCCGGGCAGCCTGTGCCAGGGCTCGGCCACCCTTTCCATGAAGGAATTTCCCCTCACACCCACCTAAACCTCCCCCGGCACAAGGTGAGGCCGGTTCCCCGTGTCCTGGCGCTTGTTCCCTGGGAGCAGAGACCGACCCCCCCTGCCTACAGCCCCTGCCAGGCAGCTGTAGGGAGCCACCAGGTGCCCCTGAGCCCCCCCTCTGCAGGCTGACCCCCCCAGCTCCCCCCGCCGCCCCCCCCCAGCCCCTGCCCCAGCCCCTGCCCCAGCCCCTGCCCGGCTCTGGACACGCTCCAGCCCCTCTGCGTCCCCCCTGCCCTGAGGGGCCCGACCCTGAGCCCAGGCCCCGAGGGGCGGCCGCACCGGTGCCCAGCACAGGGGGACGGGCACTGCCCCGGCCCTGCCGGCCACAGCGCTTCTGACAGCGGCCAGGGCGCTGCTGGCCCCCTTGGCCACCTGGGCACGCTGGGGGCTCCTGCCCAGCGGCTGTGCCCAGCGCAGAGCCCCCCCGGCCCGGCCGGGAGCAGCCGGCTTCTCCAGGAGATGCTGGGCGAGACGGTGCCAAAGGCTTCGCTAAGGCCCAGGCAGGCGCCAGCCACAGCCTTTCCCTCAGCCACCCAGCGGGTCCCCTTGTCCCAGCAGGAGATGGGGCTCCTCACGCAGGACCTGCCTCTCACAGCCCCACGCTGGCGGGGCCCGATCCCCTGTGAGCACTTGCACCAGCTCCCCCAGTGCCCTCGGGTGGATCCCATCCAGCCCCGTACACGTGTGTGTGTCTCGGTGGTGTGGCAGGTCGCTGACCATTTCCCCTTGGATTACGGGGGCTCCATGCCGCTCCCCATCCCTGCCATCCAGCGCAGGGGGCTGGGTGCCTGGAGAACAACTGCTCTGACTGTTAAGGACTGGGGCAAGGGCAGCACTGGGCACCTCAGCCTCTGCCTCAGCCTGTGTCGCTGCTTCCCCCGCATCCAGTAAAGGGTGCAGATTCTCCTAAGCAAAAGGAGGGAAATACTAGTGTCATAGGATCTGCACTGGCATTTTTGATAGGATGCAGCAAAGACCATGTCAGGCGTTACAAACCACTAAGAGGACAATTCTAGCAGCATTACGGAGGTTGTGCCAGTGCAGTTCCCTAGTGAGAGGCCCCAGATCACACCCATGGTAGAGGCCGGCTGGGTTTTTTCTAGGGCACCTTCTGGTTCTAGAAGCCGTGAACCCTCAGCGGTACTCCAGAGGCATGGGGCCATATCGTCATCTGGCTCCTGAGATGTTGTGGCTGCTGCTGAGTGGAAACGAAGCTGCAAGCACATCTCACAAATCGCAGTATTCCTCTGATCGCTTGGGGGACCTTCTGATGTTGCAGCCTTGCCTTATCTCTGCCAGGGCTGTAGGAATACTCCGCATCCACGGGAACGCACCTCCTGCGAGGAGCCTTGGAGTGCAGTTTACACAGGGTTGAAGCCTGTATAAGACAGCAGGGCCACTGAAAGAAGAGCAGGTGGGGACGTACAGGCAGCCAGAGCAGAGGGAACCAAAGCAGAGCTTTGAACGTGGATCAGTGTTTGCCTGAATCGGTTTCACTCATGCTGGCTCAACACGTGCTCACACAGCTTTGGTGGAAGACTGTGAGGAACTGGCTTTTGGGCCTGCTGGAGAGAGCCCAGAGGAGGGCCATGACAATTCTCAGAGGGCTGGAATGCTTCTCCTGTGAGGACGGGCTGGGAGAGTTGGCATTACTCAGCCTGGAGAAGAGCCGGCTCTGGGGACACCTGAGGCCATTCAATACTTAAAGGGGACTTAGGAGAGAAAGGTGGAGAGAGACTTTTTACCAGGGCCTGTAGTGACAGGACAAGGGGCAACAGTTTTAAGCTGAAAGAGGGTAGGTTTAGGTTGGACATAGGGAAGAAATCATTTACGATGAGGGTGGCAAGGCACTGGCAGAGACTGCCCAGAGCAGCTGTGGGTGCCCCATCCCTGGGGGTGCTCAAGGCCAGGCTGGACGGGGCTGGGAGCAACCTGGGCTGGTGGAAGGTGTCCCTGCCCCCGGCAGTGGGGTTGGACTAGATAACCTTCAAAGGGCCCTTCCAACCCAAACCATTCTGTGGTTACCACCCATGGTAGAACTGCCAATGACACCCAGTTGGCCTTATCTCTGAACTTTCTGGGCCTGAGGGTGGAAAAAATAAAGAACTTGATTTTTATTCTATTAGTGGTTTCCCTTATTAGAAAAAGGCATGTTACACTAACTGAAAGCACATTTCTAAGACGCTGAATAAGAGAATACCACATTTGAACATCTGTTTGGTGCTGGTGACCTCCTAGGGCATGCAGAGCTGAACTTCTCCCTGAAAACACAAGGCAAGTCTTTAACAACCTCTATTCTGCTCTTGGAGTCTGAAATTGCTGGGAATCCTCATTTAGCCAGACTGATAACCTGCTTCCCCTCCCTTTGTCCATTGGCTGCCTGTGCCACTGCCCACTAGGACTACCTGCACCTTTCCAAGATCTGAAAAGAAAAAAAAAAAAGAAAAGAAAATTCCCTAGGATGTGTAGAGGAAGGGACAAGATACTGCCCCTAATAAATACTGAGAGCCAACATTAACACTGCATTAGCCACGTTCCCAGCTCAGTAGCTGTGGGGTTGAGACTGACCCTGGATGCCACCAATGTGTATGTTAATGTTTAAAAGTACTTGTGGGCTTAGGAGCAGGTTAGAGTACACAGCTCACCCTGAGCAAGTCTGAGATCTCTCCATTTCAAAACATAGGAAATGCTGTAAATACCATAGCAAATGCAATTACCAGAGTGTGATAAACACCACTTCGTTAGCAGGGACCACAGGAGGCTTCTCCCGTTTCAGATGTTTCTGACTATGAGCAGGAACTAGACGTCGGTCCTGAAGTCTGGACACAGAACAGGCAGGCAAATGCCTTGGGGTGCCTCCCATCTGGCCTTTCTCTGTGCTGGTGCTGTGATGGCACCAGTGTGCTCCTTCACATCCTCAACATCTGTAATGTGTTCCTGGATCAATGACCATTTGTAAGAAGCAGGATGCGTTCTGGTGGCTCCAGAGTGCCACTGACTTGGAAGCGCCAGGGCAGCTCCTGTCCGTATCACAGCTGCTTCTAGACGTCGGTTAAATATAGGAGGGATTTGTCACTGGATGTGGTTTTGAGCCGTTTTGATAGCAGTGGGAAAGATTTTAGCATAAAATATTATTTCCAAGACACATTTAATCTACAGTTCTGCACTTTTTGGAAAAGAACCAAGGATCACATTTGTTCCCCTGCCCTTTGAAACTAAGATTTAAGAAAACACAGGCTCAATTAGGATTTCAAGGGACAGATTGTGAAGTGGTCACTGAACTCAAACAAAATGTGCCTGGATTTAAAACATGTAAAAGGGCATAAACACAACCACCAATGGTAGTAACAACCGTTCCCTGAGGTCACCTTAAAACCGCTTGTTTGCTATCCACAGGCTTTTCCCAACATCAGTATTCGTGTCCAGCATGGCTGTAGTTGTCTGAAGGGCCCAGGGACCCTGCAAGCGATTTTTAGAAAAATTCACCTCCAAGTTGTCTTTTTGAGTCAGCTGATAGAGGTGGGCTTTGGATGCTATCTGGTACTCCTAGAGTTGCTCAGTGACAGCGTGGGGGATCTAAACCCTCTCCAGAGGCACCAAGTCACTGCTGTCACCATAGCCATCCAGTCTGAGGAACAAGAAGTGGACAGGGAGAGTGCTCTAAAACCCTATATAGTCCCTCCTAGAGCCATGTCATGACCTGTGTAATGGAGGCAGGCAGCAAAAGAAGAATGTCTCCTTCTGAGTAAGAGACCCACCACAATCTCCCAGCTTGACCCAAGCCTTGTAAACGATGGAGATTTCGTCACATCAGTTGGCAACACATTTTGGTGGATTATTTCCTCATTTCCTATTTCCATGGTTTTTTTTCATTTTCTCTCATTTACACCTGTTATTTTTTCTTAGTCTCTGCTTACAGATACCTCCCCAACAGAAATACTTAGAGACCAAGAAGCAGCTGCATATTTTCTTCCCACAGATAAGGCACATACACTGATTCTCACTTTAAGGCATCTTTTACAGACAACAAACAAACTCCTTCCCATCCATCTGAGACCTCAGAGCTCTTTTAAAGCATGGGCTGGCATCTGGCTGAGGTCCCCTCTGGTCCCTATGGCTAAGCCCCTTCTTCATTATCCCTCCTCTTCCACACCCCAAGATGATGCTTTTAAGGTAGAAAAGAGCTTTCCTGCCCTACAATGAAATGGAGCATTTCAAGTGAACGTGGCTGCTACATTCACACTGCAAAGGCTCTGAAACAGGACTTTTTTGCCCATGTAATGGAAGTGGGGACTTACAGCATCTGAATTTCTATTCCTGTCCTCAGCCAACATCAGTACAAACTGTTCCTCCACTTTGATTTCCCTTCCTTTCTCTCCCCAACTATCATCCAGTTAAGCAACTAACTGAATTTTTTCCACAATAACAAACTATAATCAAAACCATCTAGAAGAACATAATTGTGTTCAGACCCTGTCTAAAGGCTCTGGGAAGACAAAAAGCAAGCCAAACAAATGAACAGGCTCTGAAGTGCGTAAACAGTGAAGACAAAAGAAGGTGATAAACTCATTGCATTTTGAGGCAATGAAGAGGAAACTGTCACCATCTACCTGAAGAAGGAAGCCAGGCTTCATAGCACCAGCATGCTTTGGTTTGAATAAACAACCAAACTTCATGTTTGCTCATGTGTCACCTGTCTGAACATATCTCCTTACTCAAAGTACAGCACTGCCTGTGAAACAGGGCTGGAAGCCTCAGAGGAAGAATGGGAAGGGCACAGGATTCAGACAAATAATTTTAGAGCCAGAAAAAGTGTTCAGATAGTTGTTTCTAATCCCAGTGGGGATAAATCCTGGGTCAAAGAGAATTGTCTCCACTGGACTGGGATACAGAGCCTAACACACACCTGCCTCACTTTTACCACCTGCAGAACGGGAATATCTCTCCTGCTACCCCTGCACAGTGATGATGAGTCAGTTTGAGGACAACGGTATGCAAGTACTAGCTTGCATTTCAGTCCCACATCTTGTCTCAATATAAAACACTGTACTGACATTCGCCCTTGCAGTAGCTAGTACTTCTGCTGGTTCCCCTCTGATTTAGGAAATGCAAAAATACTGCAGAACAAGTCCATTAAGTGCTTTCAGATCTCAGGAAATAGGTTTTTTGCTTTCTTGCTCTTAAGTTTTTTGGGCAGAAATTCAGACCTGGTTTTCTGGCTGTATTATTTCCCCTTCACATTATATAGTGTCATGGAAACTTGCTTGTCCCTCAGTATATTTTTCCCTATCGTCATTCATTTTACAGATATCTGGGCTAACACTTGTACCATATTCTTAAAAAAGACCCTACAAATTGGGGCAGCAAAAGGAGGTAGTCACTGCACCAACTGCCAGAGGCACTTGCAATGATTTGAGCAGCAACCAGCTGCAATTGGTCACACCAAAACTGTACACTCACAGTCCCTTGAAACCGACTGCTCCGGTTTGTCACTTCATATTAGCTGCTGCAAGGGGCTGTGTGCTTCCAGGGCTGGCAATGAAGCCAAGCCTGGCACTGCGTGGCTGCTCCTGGCCAAGCGCAATGGGGCAAGGACACTTCTCCAGGGGAATTTGAATAGGCATTTGGCTGGTGGAGGCAGGATGGGCTTTACGAGGCTCTGTCTGCAGCTTCCATTAGGCATTATAACCACTGCTGCCTCGCAGCCAACTTGGCTTGCCATTTTTGAAAATAACCATCAAACTGCACAGGCTGTGAAAAACTATGTCCCAAATTGAAAGATCTCATCTCCCTTCAAGCTGCAATGGCTGATCTGGTTACAGACAGCATTACAGGTGTCCCACCTGCCAGCTGCCAACTGGCTTTTGGTGGCTGTTGATTTTAATAAACCTTTTGCTCCATCTTTTTCTGTATCTATCTCTCAGGTGGGTCAGGAGAGAGAGAAGTAGAACGGAAAGACTCTTCCCTGGATTCAGGGTCAACCGGGGCCAGCAACTAGACCAAAGTCCGGATCTGCCCACAGTGCCTGTAGGAGCAGTGTGTGCATCAGGGACAGATGCTGGCCTAGGACTGACTGCTGGTCCACATGAATCATCCTTCCCAACTGCTGACCAACACAAAGCATGGATTTGCACACACAAAAACACCTAACACATCTACAGACTCACCGATTTACAGAGGAGTTTGGTGGCTGCCATAATTGGGCTGAACAACACAGCATATGGGACCTCCCTCATTCATTTTGGCTGCTCTTAACCCAGAAAACTTGCCTGAGACTCACTCTGAATGTATTCCCCAAACCAGCTGTTCCAAACCAAGTAGGTGAAGAGTCAGGTGCACCCAGCTCAGATGTTTCCTTCCCCCTCCTGTTCCCAACCCAGTCAAAAGCACAGAAATAGTCCCAGTGGGCTGCTGCGAGCGGAATCGCAGGAGTCATATATGAGCATGTTCCAGTAGCTCTTACTACATCAGTACCTCCACTCTCTAAGGTTGAAAAATCATGCGACAAGTATGAATAATAAGCATGACTGGATCAAGAAACACCCATGACCTGCTTCTTCGGACTGCACATTTTGTTTTGCCTTGGGTTATTAAAATAATATGTACATCTTACAAGAACACCAGCCTTAACTCTTCTACTTGGAGGCCAGGTCCCAGGTACCCAGAGGAGCACCTTGAGTATGGGAGCCTGTGTTAAGGAAGGTGATTTGGCTGTGGGTGCAAGTGCTTTCAAGCATATGTTGCCCTGCACCACTTCATTTCCCAGCTCCAGTAACTTCCCAGGTCCCCACCAGCTGCCTCCCCTGGCCAGACAGTGCTTCCGTCCTTCACAGTCTATGTGTGGTAGGATGTCCTCTCTAATCTTCCCACACTGGGGAGGCCCTGAACAGGAGGGCGGGGCAGAAAAGCAGAGGAATCACCAAATCACTCACACACATGGAAAGAGACAAGGGACAGAAGTCAGCCTCCTCGTGTCTTCTTGTTGCTACTTTTCCCATGGCAGTGTCATTTCCAGAGGGTATGGATGACAGGTCCACCTCTCATTACAGTGCTGCAATTCCCAGCCCACCTTCACATGTGGATGCTCGGGAGGGCAGCCTCAAACTTTCCACTGCCCTGCTCCCCAGAGGGAGGTATCTCCCACTTCAGCCACTTCTGTGCTAACACAGAGGGAATGTGACCAGCTTAGTGAAAGTCCCATCCTACCTACCCTGAGACAACAGCAGCAACATCCTACCTGTGCTGTGCCCTACAGAGTTAGCCCCAGCCAGGAAGCTGCATCTTTCCAGCGTGACTGGGAAACATAGTACCTTGGCCGTTGGCTAAGAGTCAGCAGTCAGGGGCTTCCAAAAAAATCTTTTTCCATCTAAGAAAGCACTGTGGCACGATTTGTGCTTGGCAGCACCACCACAAGTCTTTCAACCACCTCTGGGCTGAAAACCCCAAGGGTACAGCACCCCTCCAGGCACCCTTGGATTTGAAACACAGGAAGGAAAATGGGGTTCCTTCAGCCCCCTCTTTGTCTCAACATGCAGAGCTCAGCTCACGCCAACTGCCTGTGTGGCCACTAGCATTTTTCTACCTCTGTGACGGTGGAAGAAGCCAGACAGACAGCTGAAAAGGTGTCCTGGGGCTGGAGTCAAATGCCTGCTTGCCACCAAGTTCATGTACACCAGCAGATAGCCTCGTACCACAAAATCCAGAAGATTTGGTGCATTTGGCAGAACTTTAAAGCGTGGCTCTGGATAATTAAAAGCAGCTTGGAGCCATGTGGGTCTTCATTAAGTTCCAGTTCCTGGAAGGATCACTGTTTCACCCTTCAGAGGAGGCAGATATGTATATACATGCACATACCCATGGCTCTCTAGGCATTACCTCGCTCAGAGGGCTGGAAACTGGATATTTTTAAGGATATCATGTACTTGGATGTGTCTGAGACATAGCCAGAGAGGTGTGCTCTGGAGTAATCTGCACTGCTTGATAGGGAGCAGGTCAGTCCAGACTCATTGACCAGGAACTGTGACAGCAATTTGGGACTCCCCTCATCTCATCCTGCACCCATGATGGTACCAGGAGGGTGCTAAGTGGCAGCTTCACCTCAGCAGCAACCCACTGATCATGGCTGCCAGTGGGGATGAGAGTTCACATGGGTGGGAAAAAGCTCCTTACTCAACCCCAAAATTCAGGCTGTTCACAACCAATATCAAGTTCAAGGCTCCCATGCTGCCTCAGGCCATCCCTCCTGCATTGTGCATGGCAGCCAGCCAGCCTGCCTCCCAATACAGAAACTGGGTGCCTCTAAAAGACACCCCAAGAACAAAGAAATTTCCCCATTTTTCTCCTGGGGAGTGCTCAGAACACCTTCTGGGTGCTATAAATATGATAAAGACCATATGCAATGCAAACATCCTGTGGATAATAAGACTGTTGTGTACTCCTTTGTGATCTTTATTCTGTATTTTAGCAGCCTGTGTGGCATGTGGAAAGACAGAAAGGGAGATGCCAATCAGACCTCTAAGATTCCCCTACCACAGCCTGGGTGGGAAGTCTTGGAAATAAGTCAATGCCATTTCTATGCCAAAAGACTCTCGGGGATGTTACCCGAACATATCAACTCTCTCGTGGTCTCCTGTCATCCCAGACACTTGTCAGCAGTTCTCCATTTCATCTAATATTGATTACATGTATTCAAATTAAACACAGATCGTAGGGAGGGGGTACGCTCTGGGTGGGTTTCTGGGACGAAAACAAAAGTGCTGTAAATTACTATTACAACAACCCAGAAGTGAAGTACGCTTTCTACGATGCTATTGGGCTAATGGAGCAACAACTATACTAACAAATGGCCGGGCAAGAAACTGAATGTAAAACAAGATCTTTCAAACCTCTAAATATTGGACCTTACTCTCATCTATTTCAAGGTCTTTTTGCCCTGCCCTTGCCACATAGCTCTGTTTTGAACTGAGAATATTTTCTGTTTCCCTAGTGGCTTAAGACCAGAGAAGGGAAGATCCTTTATGTGGCTCATCCCACAAGCAAACACAAAAGACCAGTACATGGGAATTAAAGAAAACTGTCTTAAGCCAGGCTGCTGCCTGCTCTTTTCCAGACCAGTCCTTTCCCTAAAACTGCTGGGTCTGGACTCCACAACAAGCATTTTCCAGTTCTGTGATTCGTCTCCCAGTACTTGGAGCAGAGAGGGAACTCCTCAAGCGCAGAAGTTCTTAACTGTTAAAAGAGAAAATCCAAATTGCTTTGTCACTCTATCTCAGTGGATACCATGGATGAAATTTCAGCTGCAATCCATTACAGTTATCAGCTTTTTTTTTTTTTTTTTTTTTTTCTTCAGTGGCCAGGCTTTGCATGATTCACACAGCGGAGTCACCTTCTGCATCACCAATGTCCGTCCTGCCACTGCAGGAAGAGCTCTGGTCCCTGCATCCAAGGCAGCTCAGGCCCTTACCAGAGATGCCACAGGGATCTCTCCAGCAGGTGTCTAGCCATGCTACTATTTAATCACTGTCTAGACTCAAAATCAGGGTGGTTAGAAAAATTTTGGGGACTTTCCCAACTTTCCTTCTTCTTTTCCCCTCTCCAGGGGCATGTTGCCTGGGGAGATGGATCAAAACAGGCCCCCACAGCAAACACCACATGCGCAAGCCCTTCTCTGGTAGCCCAAAGAGCTTTTGTGTAAGTGGCTATTTCTCTGTGATTTCAGCCCTCGTGGTCCTACAAAGTGCTACTGAATGAGACCTGTCACCATCCACCCAGGTGGAGAGCATCAGGGAAGAGACAGGCTGGGACCATTGCTGAACAAAAGTGCTGCTGCCCATAGATGGGTTCAGGGAATGACCCGACCGAGTGGCTCCCAGTTCATGCACACAGGTGCTGGTAAAATACAAAGAGTTCTGAAGCTATTTTCTCTACTTCTGCAGAGGAAGAATGACATTTAATTAATTTTTGCTTCGCATAATAATGGCAAGGCCATTTATGCAATTACTTTGCTTTTCTAACACGGTTCCCTTTTCAGCTGTTCCAAAGTGTTCCAATTGCAAGTGTCCTAATCAGGCCGTCAGGTTGTTACAGCAGCCAAAGTGCCACCAGAGAAGAGGACCCAGGCCCAAAGATGCTAAGCAGATATTTGTAGACTGCCCTGCTAACCCACTAATTACCTTGCTTTTTATTTGGGACACTGACTACTCTCATAAAAGCTTTATTACCACCCAGATAAATCTCTGGAGATGAAGGCAAGTTCATTCATCTAAACCAATTGAAGTAACAGCGTGGCTGAGAGCAGAAACAATGCAGGGAGAGAGGCTTAATAAAATATAATGTCCCCCCGCAATCTCACCAAGCTTAATTGAAGTTATTGGACTCTTTAATTTCCGCGGACTTTATCGCAATGCTAGTGCTCTCACAGTTGCTCACAACCGGTTTGACATGCTGCTGTTATTCTCTTGTTATGAAGCAGATGGGGTCATTTTACAGCTCTCCCATGAGAATAAAAAGGGAGGCAGAAAGACCATGTTTCCCTATCAACCTGTTAACAAAACCAGGAGTTAAAGCCTCTCTGAATAACAAATAACTACAAGCGCTGTTAGACACTTCTATTGACCTTATTATCACCAGACCTCAAGTCTCTTTGGCTTAATCCCTCGTGTGCAGACAAGGCAACAAGGACTTCTTTACCAGATTGTACAACCCTGCAGAAGGCCAAGTCAGGAAGAGAAATTACAACCTCTGGATTTCCACTAAAATGGTAAAACTCTGCAGGGGGGCAAGACTTCAGCCCCAACCCACTGTGTCACCCCCAGGCCTAGCAGCAGGCACTGTGAGAGGGGGAAACCGCACAGATGATTCCCACCTCCCAGCTTGAGCAAGCAGAAATCAACCCCCTCCGTGTAGAAAAGTGTCATTTCTCACTTAGCCATAAGAAAAATTTGTTGTGAGAAAGAGGCATTGGCACATATGGATGCTCTCCAGGCCTTCAAGACTTTCCCATTCCCCCTCTCCATCCCTGCAGGAGGATGCTGGCTGCACCACTGAGTGTCATCCCTATTTCCCAAAAAAAAGTCTGACCCTTTGGACTCCTTTTGAGCAAGAAAATGTTGCAAGACTGCTCCCTAAAAGTATCAGTAATGAAACACCAGCACCACGGGCTGCACCAGAGAAGAACTGGGTGGCACTCAGGGGTTTGTGAGCAATTTTAGGGGCACTGAGGGAAGCAGGAGGTAAAGGAAAAGGGATGCCTGGGGAGGCTTCCTGAGGCAAGGGTGACCCAAAGGCTGCACACTGGCCGGCACGGGGCAGCCTAGCATGCCTGCATAGGAAGCTGTCAGACTTCACAAACTCTTTGATACATCTGCAGGTCTTCTCTCAGGGTCGACATGAGATGTTGGTAAAAACATGGAGCTTTTAAGAAATTTAGTTAGGTTTTGATTACATCTTAATTGATCCTTTCTTTTAAAAAAAAGCACCTTATTAAAAGAAACTGCTGTGACTCCAAGATTCCTTAGACAGTGAATACTGCATTTCCCCCAGGGGCAGAAGGTGGGAAGAATTGACTAAAACTGTAATTCCAAAAGGGAAAAAAGGAGTGTTCCTGTGTTATTATCTCCACCAACATCAGCTCTGGGACTGGGCCAAACCTGGGACCCAGATATCTGCAACATGCTACAAGAAGGGTCCCCTCGCTCTGCAAAAAGTTGCAGTGACTCATTACAAGCCCAGCTCCAACCCCAAGCCTGGTGGGAACTCACAGCTTTAGCAACAACCTTGTGGAAACCACTGCGACAGCAAGCCCGGGTAAAGCAGGAGGTCTGCAAACACCACTAAGGGGCTGTAAGAAAAGTCAAGACAAAGTCCAATTAATTACTGTTCTGCAAATGTGGAAGGCAAAATGCAAGTGCCGAAAGAAAAAACAGCCGGAGCTACCATTGCTCTCCAGAGTGGCCAGAACAAGCACCTGAATGAATTTATGAGACTGTGGAGTTATTGGAAAACTATGGAAAGCAGCACCTGGCCCTCAGCCCAGACTACAAGGGGCTTAAAAAACACAGCTGGAATTAAGCTTCCAGTGACAGCAGCAAGCCCAGGATGGGGAATGTATTATCCTCAACAAGATGTGGATCTGGCCTCCTTTTACCATGTGCCATGAGCTTCCTAAAAATTAAAAGGGTTTTCCTGCAATGGAAAAGGCAGGTGGCACATCCCTGTCCATTGAGAAGCTCCTGCACATCTCTTGCCTCTCTTTTGCATCATCAGGCACATTTGCTGGGAAAAGGAGCTGTCAGGGTTTTCCTTGTTTCACCCATTGGGACAGCCCAAACAAGGCTGCCTGCGCACAAGGCATTACAGAGAGAAGAGGACAAGCAGGACAGCATGCCAGCCATCATCTTTGGGTCCCCGACCCCACGGCTGGCTCGGGCACACCCTTGAGAAGGGACCTCTTTCTTGGAGTGGCATGAGGTGAGGCAAATGATGTTCACGTCTCATGAGGGTCTCTCACCTTCTGGCTGAGCACCCCAGAGCTAACAAACACGAATCATTCATAGCAACTGCACATGCTTCCAGCGCTGAATTCTCCCTTAAAATGTCTGCCCCAGAAACATATAAAAAAGTAGGGCACAGGGCCACAAGCAAATACAGGGATTCAAAAAGTCTTCTGGAGTACAGGATCCAGCTGTAAACAGATTTCATCATCCCTTTATTCCAAACCTACCTGTGCATGCTGCTTTTAGACACAGCTCCTTTTTAAGATGTCCCTGCACACAGCTGTCCCAAGACCCAAAGGCAGGACCTTACCTGCTAACTAACCCAGCTGCCTTCTGCTCTGAGGCTCTCAGCGCGTTCATCTCTTGCCTCTGACTGCCCACAATGTCCATGATGGACTTACCTAGTAATTTTTGTCAGTACGCAGCAGCTAGTGAGACCTGTGACTCCTTGCTGCACTGTGAGCCTCATCAGGAGACCTTTCTCCCTCTAAGCTCTCCACAACTTCACACTGTCTCAGAAGCCCCCCTTGGATGTCCCGAGGCTTCCAAAGAGCCTCTTTTCCAAAAAGCTTCAAGAACAATGCTCCAAGTAAGGCTTGCTTTCTGTGCCATGAAGCCAGCATACACCAGAGGTTTTGGCTCTGGAGCCAGCACAGGGCAGCTTGGCAAGTGCATTTGGAAATGGAAATTGTTAAGTCTGTGATGGGATACAAGCAGACACAGTGGCAATTGGGAAAGTCACCAGTGCATGTAACAAGGCGAAGAAAGGAGCAAAACACTAGAGAGCTGCACCCTGGACATGGGCAGCTACACTGGGAAGAGCTGGGGAACAAGTTCCTAATACCATGGCAGCCAGAAATGCCATCCCCTTCCCAGGCTGGGGTATGCAGGTGCTGGGAGCCCGTGCTCGGCTGGGCAAACACAGATGCAGGCGCTGAACGGGAGCACAGTCAGCCCCAGCTATTTTTAACTGGTGCAGAGGAAGCTTTTACTTTTCATTATGAAGGGGAGGCAAAGTGTCCGTCCGTTGTGCTGAATTTATTCACTCAACGGGTGGGTGTTGAAGTATGTAAAGCCCCCAGCTCCGGTCTGTGCAACCAGCAGCTCTAATATCCCCCTAGTCTGCTCACAGCTGTGCAGGGTCAAAGAGCACAGCAGCTGAAACGCACTTTTGATACATATACTTTTGGTTGCCTCAACTTACCCTGGGGGTTTCTGCCTTGTAATTTCCATTAAAGCTAACTGGCAAGATTCACTGCTGGCATAAGCAAGCACCAATCCATCAAGATCCCCTACCTTTAGGTCAGCACAGCTAAATAAACAGTATGGAGGTATCACAAGCAGAGACTGGGAGCTGGAGCTGGTGGTCCCCCAACACCACTTTGCTCCCCCAGAGAAAAATCTGTGGGTTTGGCAGCAGCAGTGTCTTTACTTGCCAAATACATTGCTTGGGGCAGAGGAGAGCCTGCGGGCTGGCAGGGAGGAGGCAGGGCTGGGACTGGGGCTCTCCGCCTCCCCCTTCTTGCCCAGCCAGGGTTACAGCTCTGTGATCTAATTGTAAGGTTCATTTTCTCTTCAACATCAATTCCTGCTGCTGTCCCCAAATCTATATTTCAACATGACTGTTCCCCACTCACTCCCCAAAATACCAGCAGTGAGAAAACACTCTCTCACGGGACATCCCAAGGATCATCCCAAGGAGTAGGGCTGTGTCCCTGGCCAGACAGCCATGCAGCAGTACAAACTTGGTATGCTGGCTATCAGCCAGCTGGTGAAGGGAAAGGGCTCAGCTGGCTACAGAGCTCCCTCCATCCGTCTCCCAAACAAGTCACTAGTGCATTTCCTGCCATATGTAAACATTGTCCTTTGGATCAGTCCACAGAAAACAAGCGATGACACATGTCCTGTCCATCCTGAGCTAAAGAGACGCCTAAAATATTCTTGGCTACCAGTAGAAACCACCAGGCTGACAAAACAAGGTCTGGCACTAAAACAGCTCTCCAAGTTCCACTTATGTAAATGTAGATGCACATCCAGACTATGCACACACAAAACTACAGGTTGCTCCTCCCTGCCAAGGAAGTATTTATTAAAATCCTGTATTTCTTACACACGCTACAGTCCCATAAAGGGGCTCAGAAGCCACTAACAACAGGCATCGCTGGACTTTTCATACTAAAAATGTACTTTCTTAAGGGAGGATCGCCTAGAGGGTGAACTATTTGCTGTGGCCCCCCTTGAGAGGAGAAAGAGGCATTTCATTTAGCTTGTTCAGAAGTAAGTGCCAGCATCGCTCAGACGAACCATGCCCTCATCACTCAGGCGAAACGTGCCCTCAAGAATCTATTTTTCCCCAGCTGCTACAAAGACAGCTTAGGGCGGTTCGTTCAGGAGATATTTATGCTGTTATGTGGAGCGAGGCAAAAGTAATCCCTCACAGTCTGTCATGGTCCAGGCGCTGCTCTCACTACATGAGATGAACACAGAAGCACAAAAGCAAAGATCTGCTTCTGAACACTTCAGCTGAAGTTAAAAGTACGGGGTCTAGAGACAGCAAACCCAAGCACGACCTGGGTGGAGCAGAACAGGGTCACCAGCAATACTGGTTTCCAATCTATTGCTCATCAACAGGTTGATAGCGAGCTTTACTTGGGTCCACAGAAAGCTAAGGAGCTACCACAGAGGTCAGCTTTGGAAACAGAGTTTAACATCGTCCCACCAGTGTGTTACTTTGCCCGTGACACCGCAAAAGGGCCAGGAAAATCAGGGACCTGCTGCTCTGCATTCATAGACATATGTTTGCAAAAGCCATGGATGTGCCCGCTTCGAAAACAAGCACTGGAGAGCAAACAAAAACCTTACCCGGTTGTCCTCTTGAATCTCCCAGTCAGTGGAGAAGCTCAACACATGCTGTGCCTGCGAGCAGTTAGAAAACTGGAAAAGGCTGGCAAACATCCTTCTGTTTTCCTGAGTGTCCGGGAAAATCGCCTCCTGGAAGTTGACTCCATGCGGCAGGAGGATGTAGTTCTCATCCATTCTGAAACGCAAAGGGTGTGGGCAGCCTGCTGTGAGGCTGGACAGCAGGAGTCACCTCCCATACTTCAGCTGGGCTCACCCAGTGCCACCGAGGTCACACGGACAGGCTTTTAGCTCACCTGGCTCAGCTCTCCTGGCACTTTGTTGCCAAGATGGCAATTTCCACCATGGAGGACTGGACCAGGCAGCAGCAGTAAGGACCTAATGGGCTTTTGCCACCCTGCAGACACCAAGGAACCCCCATGAATCAAGCAAATTACATTTTGGCCCATGGTTCCTACTGAATTTGCACTGCTTTGCCCTTGATCCCAGAGTTCTCCTTTGAACAGTCAATGTAACTTCTGTAACACGTGTTCAAGGACCTTGCTACCAACCAAGCGCTGGGCGCCATCCATCCCCGTTTGCTTGTGCACCCAGTGTAAGGACACACCGAGCATTTCAAAACAAGCCGCTCAGCAGTATTTCACAAACCCTCTTGGACTTGTCGCGGCGATGGCTCTGTTCCCACAGCGGGTTTATTTTCTTGTTCTTTCGATGAGCCCAAAGTCAGGATTTGACTGGGAGAGCACCGAGAAAGCTGTCGGGGGACGGGTTTGGAACCCCCCCGGCACACCGGGCGGGCAGGCACCGGCCTCCCCTCCCCCCCTGCCCTGACCCCCGGCCGCGGGAGCAGCAGCAGCAGCACCCAGGGGCTGCCCCACAGCCGCTCCCTGCGGATCCGCTGCCCTGCAGTGTTGGAATATTATGGGTTTAGGGGCTGGGGGATGGCGGGGTGTGTGTGTGTGTGTGTGTGCATTTTTTTTCCCCCGATGAAACCGTGGGCGAAGGCGCAGCAGGGAGCGCGGAGCGAACCCTCCCGGGCAGAAGGTGCCCGCGGAGATGCCCCCGCCAGCGGAGATGCGCTGGTACCGGGATGCCGACCCGCCCCCCGCCCCGGGCCACCCCCCCACCCGCCCCGGGACTCACCGGAGGAAGAAGAAATACGCGTAGCCCTGCATGACGGTGTGCGAGTGGCAGGAGAAGTACCCGAGGCCGGTGAGGTTGAGGCGGGAGCCGGCGGGCACCTCCAGCATGCTGCCCCACGCCTGGTCGCACAGCAGCTCGATCTCGGCCGAATAAAAGAGCCCCCCCGCCCCCTGCGGGGGTCCGGCGGGGGGGCCCCTCTGCCAGGGCAGGTAGTTGTAGGCGCCGTAGGGGTCGGGGTGCAGCGCCAGCACCCGCGCGTAGACGATGATAGCGGCCAGCTCGGCTCGGCAGCCCTCGCTGAGCGGCCGCCACTCGGCCGGCAGCTGGCAGCCCCCCCCGGCTCCCGCCCGCGCCCCCAGCCCCAGCCCCAGCCCCAGCACCAGCAGCGGCAACAGCCGCGGAGGGGGCGGCATCGCGGGCGGCTCCGCGGCCGGGGGTGGGGGGGCGGGGGGTTGGGGGCGGCTGGAGCGGCGGGGGGGGGCGGTGCGGAGCCGCTGCGGGCTGCCCCGGAGGCTGCGGGGGGGTGGGGGTGGGGGGTGAGGTGCAAAAGGGCCGGGGTGGAGAAAGCAGGGGAGCAGCTAGGCGGAGATGCGAAGGGGCAGGGAGGCGAGAGGGCGGGGGTGCAAAGGGGTTGGGGCGGGAGGGGGGGCTGTGCCAGGAGGCAGATGCGCAAAGGGCTGAGATCCGGGCAGGCAGGGGCAAAACGGGCCGAGGGGCAGGGGGTGTGCAGGGGCAGAGCTGCGAAGCGCAGAGATGCGAAGGGGAGGGATGGGAAAAGACGGAGATGTGAAGGGGGCAGAGAGGCAAAGGGGAGGGATGTAAATGAGAGAGGTGCAAAGGGGGAGGTGAAAAGGGAGGGATGCAAAGGGGAGGGATGCAAAGGCAGAGTTGCAAAGAGGAGGAATGCAAAGGGGAGAGGTGGACAGGACAGAGAGTGGGGAGAGATGTAAAAGAGCAGAGATGCGAAGGGCCAGCACGCCCCGGAGGGGGGCAGCTCTGCCAGGCGTCCCCTGGCCGCGGGTGGGCACTGGCGGCACCCAGGGCTTCGGGAGGCGAAGGGGGGGCTCCCAGGGTGCTGGAAGTGCAAGGGTCCCGGTGGAGCAAGGGGCTGTGCACAGCTCCTGCTGTGGAAGCGGAGCCTAGGAAACTGAAGGGGGGGGGGGGGGGAAGGTTGTAACCCTGCTCACCTACTTCTCCCACTTCAAATGAGTATGGGCAAAAATTTGTGAGTGGAAGAGAGCAGCTCTTCCCAGCATCCTGCAACCGTTTTTCAAAATGCTTCTGGGAGCAAGCTAAAAAAGAAAAGTCAGGTCTTGATACATTTTCGCTTTCCACTGTTTCCTCCTAGAACTGGCCGAGGCAGCTTCGGGCTTCTCCAGCTTTTTGGCAGATGGCTCAGACACCGACCCTCTCCCTGCATACAAACTACTGTGGAGCTTCTCCCGAGGACCCCTGGGGGCCCCGCACCACTCGCAGCCTGAAATAGCCCCCTTCTATTTCAGTATTCTCCTTTTCCCACATCTGATCTCACTGGGGGTAATAGTCAGGAATGGGCATGGGATGCTTAAAAATTTCTGCTAGAATATGGATATGATGGAGACATGGTCCCGGCTAAATCTCTCCCTAGCTGTGATGACTACTGAAAGTTTGACAGCATGTCCTGGCTGGTTCCCTTAGTCTCATCCTCTGTCTGTCTGTCTGTCTCAATCTGCCTCTCTGGTCCTCTGCAAGGACAAGGAGCTTTTGGGAGCAGAAGGTGCCTTTTTGCTCCGTGTTCGTGATGTGCCCCCCATAAGGTGGGAGAAGGGGGGGGGGGGGAGGAGCAGCTCATGGATGACTGGTGTTTGAAATAATGTGCAAAATAATGAATTGTCAGTTAAATAATGCTGAGCCAACTTCACAACAGTGAGACAAGACTTCTTCTGTGACAAGTGTCTCCCTCTGGAATAGTTTCATCAGGCTCAGCTGTGTGCTGAAGAGTTTAACAGCAGTAATATTCATATTTCATGATGGCATGGTCCTACAATGTATTTCATCATAACTTTATGCAAGAACAGCAAAGCTGGCTCTTGCTAAAACAGAAACAGATTTTTATTTTTTTCCTAACAAAAATTCCAGAATGACAGATAAAGCTTTTCTAAATTTTTTATAATCTGTTTCTTGAAGATCAACAAATTGCTTGCAAATTTCAGATAAAAAAAAGCTTAAAAGACAATCCTGAAAAGAATTTTTTGAAGAAAATATGCTCAGGAAATCCCAACAGACCAACAAGCTCGATGCTTTTTTAATGTTAACCATCGGAAAAACTGCTTTTGCTTTGGAAACTGAAGGGACTAAACTGTGGTAGAGAAGGTTTCAGAGCCTTATTCAGTAGGGTTTAGATACATAAATAAGAACTAAGGAGAAAAACAAAGAATTGAGGCTGATGTTGACTTCAGACAAAGCTGGGACAGTCCTGGAGTTGTGCTATCCAGCATACATGGAGGCCTCAGTACCAACTGCAGTTTTCTGCTGAGAAGTGGTGCTTCGAGATGTTGGCAAAGACACGAGGGTCATGTGAAGAAAGAGAGAAACACTGCAAGTGATGGGAGAGACATTCAGCCCACACAAGGTGGTCTCTCTAAGCATTATGACTGGTGTCAGAGCCTGGTGGCTTCAGCAACACGAACCTCGTGTTGGTTGTGGACAGTAACATACAGGTGTGCTGCTGCTGAGGAGGGAGCCCCAGGAAGCTGATGAGACATTTGTAACCATAGGTTGGCTGCTTTTGTCCTGGGAACCAAATTCCTAGCCTGTGTGAAACACAACTGCTATTTCTTCTGTGTAGAAATACATGACTGATATCTTCTGGGTAGAAGAGCCTCATATTTAAGCTCCACCTCTGTTTATTGTGTGTTGCAAGTGAATTATGGTCAAATGTCCTCAAACCACTTCAGCAATGCCTCATCTAAGCTGTGATCTGTTCTGCTATTCCTCACATTTCAGTTAGCCACCACATAACAACTGGAAAGGAGGACAGGGTGAGAAAGGGAGTGACATGGGGAGCTCACACCCAAAATATGGATGTGTCTTTTCTTAATGCTGCCATTAATAGTGCAAATTAAACTGCTTATATCTCACCAGAGTCTTTCAACCAGTGAGCCATCTCAGAAAACACAACAGTGTTTTCTGGCGTAGGCTGGTGCTGGCTGATGCTCTCCAATTCACTTTTTGGTGGTGATTACCAGAGTGGGGAAGCAAGTAATTGATGTTCTGTGGAATTTCTCTATCATTCTGCAGAGTGGTTTTGTTGGCATTTTGAGGATACAACAGGAATCCATGGAGCTGACTTCAGAGCAGAATGAGCTGAAAGGAGGCCAAGGCCATGACTCTGGAGCAGACACAGTAGGTATGCAAGTCTGCACATAAAAATACCTCTCACTTGGAAGTGCCCGATTTCCTTGTTCTCTTCCATTTATGTTTGCTGGTGCTGTGCCCAGTGTCGTTGTGAGGGCTTGGGGTGGCTCATCTTCTCCCACGACCTCTGTGTGACACCCCCAGCTGAGACCTTGTCCTGTCAGGAGGCTTTCTGGAGATTCATGGAATCACAGAAGCATTCAGATTGGAACTTTGAGATCAAGTCCAGCCATTACCCCAGCACTGCCAAGCCCACCACTAAACCATGTCCCTAAGTGCCACATCTACACATTTTTTAAACACCTCCAGGGATGGTGACCCCACCACCTCCCCGGGCAGCCTGTTCCAATGCTTCACCACCCTTTCCATGAAAAAATTTTTCTTAATATCCAACCTAAACCTCCCCCGGCACAACGTGAGGCCAATTCCCCGTGTCCTGGTGCTTGTTCCCTGGGAGCAGAGACCGACCCCCCCTGCCTACAGCCCCTGCCAGGCAGCTGTAGGGAGCCATCAGGTGCCCCTGAGCCCTCCCACCTCCAGGTTGAATCCCCTGAGCCCCCCCACCTCCAGGTTGAATCCCCCAGCTCCCTCAGCTGCTCCTCAAAAGACTTGGGCTCCAGCCCCTTCCCCAGCTTCGTTGCCCTAATCATCAGTGTGTAACCTTTCCTTTAGGCTTTCTTGCCTAATCCATCAGTGTGTAACCTTTCCTACTCATCCCGACAAGCTGGTCCCTTGGGCTGTCTGAAATCTGAGTTCATTATCAACTTTCAGATCAGTATTTTAGTAAAGAATTAGAACCATCTATATTCAGATCACAGTGATTAACATGATTTGGCTCTTGAATTTCTCTCCACAGAAGCACCATCAATTTTCTTCTCCTTCATTTCTGAGGTATTGAAAAGTAGCAGCAGCATGTGAATCTGTTCAAGGAGTCCTTTCTTTTCCAGCTCTGGATAACAAGGAATTAATGACATGAAATAAGGATTTAGAAGCCCTCCCTGGAGACTGCATCCTTCAGATCTGTGTTTGCTGTTTCTCTGCAGGGATCCGCCGGCTGATCTGAGATGTTCTTCAGTGCAGCAGGAATACCTTTGTGCTGTGAACCCAGCGTGGGTCTGACAAGTGCTGCAGCCCAAACTAGCTAAGCAGAGGAGCACCAATACAGCCAATTGCCGTTCAGGCTGTGCTTTCAGCTACTCATGCATGTGCCACAGTTACTCATTAACTTCCTCTGCTTAGATAGCCTTGTAGACTTTGAGACAGGCTTGTGGTTTTCCCAGGCAGGAGCTCTTCCTTCTCTTCCGCACATCTTTACAGATATTCAAACCAAAGATTTCTCCCTCTGGGCTGTGTCATTTTCTTCACTGTTTCTGTGGCGATGCAGGTGATTTAAGCCATTTAACAAAACATAGGTCTACTCTCTGTCTCTCTTTGCCTTTGAAGTATTGACAGAGTTGAGCATTAGTCCAGGTACCAAACGGAAGAGCATGATGCTCAGAGGCTGGCTGCCTTTCTGATGGGTGTAGGTGATCTGAAACCTCAGCCCAGCTGTCTTTTATTTATACAACCACAGTGATTCCTCTGTAGCCCAGGGTACAAAGTATCAAACCAGATTTCTTTCTCCCTGCCCACCCCTCTTTAAACTGGGCAACCTACAAAGATGAGTATTTGACCATGTTAGTGTCCCCACAGGAAGAGATTTTTCGTTAGCTTCTTTTGTCTATGCTTCTCTAATGTGAGTCATTCTTCTCGTGGTCTAGCATTTGGTCCCTCATATTTAACTATTTTTCTACCAATGTCTGGCCTGAGTGATTCCTATTAAAATAAAAAAATCCTATTCCCTGGCCAAAGTACCCTGTAGTTCTTCATGTTTCTTTCTTTTAAAGAGCAATCTGACCATGAATAAACAGCATCTGTCTTTGGGAATCAGCCAGGAATACACTGCTGTATCAAAGAGTTTGCGAATATTTACTTTATGTACAGCAGTAAAAAGACTTCCTGTAATACCTTTTAGAAATTGAATGGAAAAATTAGTAGAAGGGTCAAGGAGTTGGTATGGATGGAGATCTTTGCCTACACCTTCATCGTATCTTTCTGCCCTTTCCTTGGCCCCTTCAGCCTTTACCCTTCCCCACTATCCATCTTCCCCATCCCACCCTGACTGTGCCCACAGGGTCCTGCTCTTGTTTCCCTCTGCCTTCATCTCTGACAAATCTCACCAATTTAAATGCAGTTTCCTTTGGATATGAACCTCCGCTGTTAACTGTGTCCTCCTACCCAAACTCTTATCTGGATGTCATCCTCACCTTAGACTTTCTATTCTCAGGGCTGTGTAGACCCTTCCCCTGTAACTTCTCCCAGGCATGCCTTTCCTACCATTCACACAACAAAGATGCTGTTCAGGCTCTTTCCTCTCATGTCTTGAGTCCTGCAGCATCTTTTCCTGGGCAGACCCAGCCTTGGCCCCCCACTGTCTACCCAACTTGTTGTGACACTGCTTTTTTAGCTCATCACTACTGATCATGTTCACCACCCATCACGTTCACCACCCTGGGCTCCCTTGGTTACCCACATCCACCCCTTGCTTCACGCCTGGCTCTTACAGAAGAGCTCGGAGGCAAGGACCTCCTCGGCTTTGCATTTCTGCAACATCTGGTTCATGGGCCATGACTGCAGGTCCAAGAATAAGAATAGCAACAACATGCAAGCTGGTTCCAGCCCAAGTCAGTGGAAGCCAGAAGTTGCTGTGCTCAGAAGTCTGTTCATAAATCAATGTGAAATATTCTGTCTGAGTGTAGCTCCCAGTAGACATGCATCTGCATAACACATACCACTGACACAACTGGCGATGGGAAAAATATCTAAACATATCATTCCCACAGCTGTGGAGGAGTGAATAAAGATGTCTAATTCCCCTGTCCCTGGGGTGAACCCTGGTCCAGGTAAATGTACTTCTTATACATCAGAGGTTTTACAAGCAGAGAAGTCTAATCTGACCACACTGGCTACAAGATGTCACCCAGGGACTCCTGTGTCGAGATCATAACTGAATTTAGAAGAAGAAAGTGGAAGAAAGACATTCAACCCTCACTTCAAAATCTTAGATGGTAGGGAAGCAAGCTCATCATCCCTTGATGAGTTGTTTCAATGTTAAAATCTTGGGCTTTTTCTCAGTCTGGATTTGCCCGACTTCAGCTTCCAGCCATGGGATCATGTTGTGCTGTTGTCTGCTATGTGAAAAAAGAACCCTCTTATTAGAAATCCTCACCCAGTTTTGGCATTCATAATCCAACGATCAAGCACTCCCTTGAATAAACTGAATACAGTTTATTTTACTCAGTGGCAGGATGATCAGACTATCAGTCATTGTAGCCTGATTGCCCTAGATTTTCAACATCCTTTTCTCCTGCAGAGACCAGAGATGAACTCTGGATTGTAGAGACTGGCCTCCAAAAAGCCAGGGAGAGGGAAGCACCACAGCTCCTATCTGGTTTTCTGCTCCTTTATCCAAGAACCACATTTATTCTGCCAGCCAGTGTTACACAAGCATGGAGCAATTCCCATTGGTCACTCCTGGGTAAAAGTTGTATGGGCACAGTACAGTTTGCACTTCAACCCCAGCTCAGTCAAGTGAAGGCAATTCTGGACTGGTTTTGGGCCACTGCAATCATCCCTCCAGCACCCAGTCACTCACACTGGGTCTTTTCAGCTGCAGGATCACAGGGGAGTGACGAAGACAGTGGTGCTGTACGTGTCTAAGTCCTAATGAAGCAGTGGCTTCTTGTCCGGAAATAAAAAGTGGAGATGTGAAATGTTTCACCTTTGCTTTAATAGCTCAAGTTTTCTGTATTTATATGCTGCCCCTCCTATGTTTTCAAAGAGTTGAATCTCTTAATTTTTGAATCACAGCTGGAGGTAACATGTTTGATGCCTTCTTCTAAAGTGAATTAAGTGCTGTTAAATGGCAACAGATTGCCAGGGCTGACTTCCTGCGCCCCCAGCAGAAAAGCAGTAGGACAAACCTGAGCTGGGGAAGGGGTTACCTTCCAAAAGGGCCAAGACGCTCCCAAACCCATGCCCGCTCTGTCTTTGCTGAGTGCAGAGGTGATGTGCAGGTAGACCCAGCAGAGGCGGATCGTCGGAGACATCTCCCTCTGGGCAGCCTTCCAGCCTGCAGAAACCACCCTGCCCTTCCTTCATCACTCAGAAACTAGCATCTGACGTCAGAGGATCTTGTGTAGAGCCCACATGGTAATGAGAATCATGACTCTCATGCTATTACTGACCGAGCATGAATGGGCACATGTGCCTAGGAGGCTGCATAGCCCTGACTTGTGATGGTCCCATGCAGAACAACTTTTCTTCTTGCAGTTTGCCTGGATAAAATGAAAAAGGGAGAAAGGCATCTTCTATCGAGACACCTTGGCACCACATATAGTTAATGCAACTGAACTCACATTCTGCTCAGTTTTCACAACCGTGTTCTTACTCCGATGAGTTAATTTCCTTTGATGTCCCTTCTGTCCCTCCCCTGCTTTCATTGTGCCTAAAATAACCCAGCTGTCCATCTTGCTTACGGAATTACTGAACTTTTGAGAACACAAAGTGCTCTTACACGAGGATTTGGGATTAAACCTCTCTTGTTTATGTTAAACATAACATCTTAATTCTTCCACTGCTGGAGGGCAAATGAGTCTCCACAACCCCAGAGAAACCTGCTTTCAAGCCCTATTGCAAAGATCAGTGTGATTTGTTTCTCATTACAGATGTTCTTTCCAGTAAAGTTGTCTCATGGTATATGACAGTTCTCTTACGAAACACCTTTATGCAATTTAAAGCATTTTTACTTCAAATATTTTCCATTGTAAGACAACATACGCTTATTTTTCAGCACATTTCTCTCAAACTGCACCAATGAGTGGAGTACCTGATGTTTTTCCAGGGATATGGTAAGAACACAACTGCCTGCCATCCATGTCTCATCCAACACCCAAGGAGCTCTGGATTTGGAGGCGGGAATCCCACTGAAGCTGGCAGTTCCCTGAACTGGATCTGACTGCAGCCTCCTGGTGCTGGGGCTATGTTTACCTTGTGTACAGATGTGCAGGAGCATCTGGAGGGGGAGGCTTGTGCGAAAGAGGAGCAAGGCAGCACAGGTCACTGAGCGGCAGAGTACTGTAGACTACTACAGGGGTGAGAAATGCCCTTGCAACCCATGAAGTCTCACAGATGAAGGGAACAGGAGATAGCATGAGGGATGAAGCAGGCACAGGGTTGCAGAGCCCAAGAGAAAGCCTGAAACAGTGGGGAAATGGCAGAGAAAGTGGGAGGGAAAGCAGGAAGCTACTCAGGACAGGAGGGAAGGGGCAATGAGGGAAGCAGCTGGTCAAGGAAAATTTTAGTCAAAGGAGGAGCAAATGAAGGAATGAAGATGTTAATTTACTGAACATCATATGGTAAAACTATAGAAATGGGAACAAGAAAGGAAAAAAGGAGCAACTAGAATCCTAAGCTTTTTTTTTTTTTTGCTTTTTTTTTTTTTAATGATGGGAGGCATCCAGCACAAACACCTTCAGAAACACCTGTATTTCCCCACAGGAGCTGTCAGCCCTTCTGTAAAGCCAGCTTTCGCTCAGCAGTTTCACACTGCCAGCTTGTATCACCTCTTGTCCTGTAGAAAGCAGGGCTTAGTTTGAGTGTCATGGCCTGCCTCTCGGCTGGTCCCCGTGGCCCTGACCTGCCTGCAGCCGGAGTGCTGCTCTGCCTTCCCCACGACACGGCCCCACCATCAACCTCCCTTTTGTCTCACAAACATCCCCACATCTACATCAATTTCTGGGCTGTTCTTAATGAAGTACCAAAAGGAGAGAGGTGGGTTTTCTTGCTTGGGGTGGCTTTATAAGATGCATCCCTGACAGTGTGGGATCACAGGCTTCCCACCAACATCCAGCAACACCCACATGAGATGTGCCCGCTCCCCATGAACCGCCTATTCTCCAACCACCAGGCAGCAAGTTTCTCTCTTTAACTGCTACAGGAGAGCACTGAACCATCTAGACAAACCTCACAAAATAGCTCAAGGCCCTGCTTCATTAGCATATCTGTATTTTTCTAATTTGAGTAGCTCTTGTTCTTCTCTGGTATGCTTTTGAATAGGGCTTTCCAGGTCTTTGACACAGGTGCTCTGTTCACAGAGCAGCTGACATGAAAGCACATCTCCCCTGCCATTGTGCAGGAGGTTTATTTGGATTTCAGAAATTGCTCTCAGGAAAGAATAAAAAAACCACAAAACCCAGTGAGTTAATCCAAGCACATGGCCAAGGTAGTGAAATAGGCTCTGACCCAGCTCCCTCACCCGAGACTGCTCCCTCTTCTCACGGCAATCAGCTGGCTCATTGCTGAGCAAAACTGTCCACCTGACTCAGGGTAATTTCCTCCCCCAGGAGCTGGGTTAGCAATGCCTCCCACGTTCCTCAGGGATTCACCTGAACACCAGCGTTGAGGGCCATGCTGCTAATGGGCAACCTTTGGTCGTTTAGTCCTGCTCCCGACTTCCTTGCCAACAGGATGCTCCCACACACCATCAGCATTGCCAAGGAGGAAACTTCTCCACGTCCGAACGTGCCTTTGCTATGTGAAATACATCCATGCAACTTGCTGATAGCCCACCAGGAGAGGCTGGCTGCTGTGCTGCTGCACAGCAGATCGGTGCATTGGCACGCACACAGCAGCCAGCGCAAAGCCATGCGTCAAGACCAGGACAGCTGTCCCCTGGCCACCACTTCGGGGGCCAATGACACATGTACAAAGCAGGTGGTGTTGGAGCCAGCGAAGGCTACAAAATCCAGCAGCAGCAAACGAAGCAAATGATTTGCTGGATTATATTGCCTGTCAGCAAAGCTGCCTGGCTCCTCCTTGGATTGTATTAACTGTTTGGGCTGAAACATCACGTTGTGCATGTTTATCTTGGGTAGATTTCTGTGAAAAATGTTTCAATGGCCTTTTCACCGTAGGAGGCTGAAGAGTAATGTCTTGTTTTGCTTGTGTTGAAGACTATCTTCCTATGAGTAGAGGCAAGACCTTCATATCTGGCTGAAAGGTGGGGGTGGACAAGGAGATTTACTGGAAAGATAAGATTTGGGGACCAAAAAGCCAAGCCCAATAGGTTACATAAGCACCAGCTTCTCACTACATAGAAAGATTGTGAATTCAAATCTATTAACATGTTTGTGGCACTCAGATAATGTGGAGACAATCATCACAGGAAAGCTCCTGTAGGTGCCAATGGTTCTGTCTCTCAAGTTCTGCCTCTCAAATCCTCAATGACTTAAGCAGAGGGGATTTCAGGACATTTATCCACTGACCAGTGAAGATAAAACACAACTGCCCCCTTGGAGGAGACAGTACAAACCACTGCTCATAGCTCACCACCCTGACTGAAGGCTTAGGAAACAGCAGACCTTCTTGTGCTACTGAAGTTCTACCATTACTCATTTGCATACATGTGCCTGTAGCACTTGTTGAGACACCAGGCAAGACCTTCTCTGCTTTTCCCATCTCCAATGCAATAGCTAGAGGAGAGCTGCTGCAGACAGCCTGCTAAAAACCCTGCTGTGCTGAGGCTAGCTGGAGTTGGGCACAGGCACAGCCTGAGGTCTTGCAGGAGTCGTTTAGGAAGGGCTTTCACAATGTAGATGGCCCAAAGAAGTTGTTCACATTACCTGGAGGGCCAACTTGTTGCAGGAGTTACCGGGAATAAGGGCACAAAGTCACTTGCTCATAGTCCTTCCATTGCAGCCCATCCATCCTCTCGCCATGAGTTCACTGCTGAGGTTCAGCTCTGCGCCTTGCCTGCTGCACAGGTGATACCGTAACCATAGGGGGAAGGAAAATATCTCTTTCACAGAGATGCGTGTTAATCTCTAGCTCTGATTAAATATACCTCAGCTGCTAGGAACAGCTGTGAAAGATTTTTTTTATTTGCTGTTTTAAAGTGCGATGCATTCCTCCTCTTCACCATCCCCTGGTGAAGGGGGGAAGAAAAGCCTCTGATAAAAGCCTTGCTCCAGGGCAAGAAAAGATCCAAACTTCAGCTTTGCATAAATCTGTCACTTTGATTCCCCTGAGAACAACTGCAAACTTGAAAAATGGCATAGTGAAGCAGGCACAGGTGTTAACTCCTCTTTTTTTTAATTAGTAAAAAAAAAAAGGGGGGGGGGGGGGTGGCGAGAAAAAGTTGCTGCAAACAGCCCCCACCTGCGTCAATAAATTCTTATTTCTAAACCAGAAAGGAAATTGAGAAATTGTCCTGTATCCATGTATGCTGCAAAATCTACATTAACCCTCTTCTGCTTCTGTTGTTTTATTCTCTGAGTAGAACAGTTGGGGGGGGGGGGGGGGGCGGGGGGGTTGGTGTCTCTCTCTCACTTTTAAATGCTAATGCACCAAAGATTAGCTGGGTTTGGCTCGGGGGTGGTAAGGCAGCCTCTGAGGAGGCTCAGTGATGTCTTTCACCCCAGGGTCATCTTTGTATCCTGCATTAGATTTGCCTTGAAATTTTTTTATTTTTTTTTACTTGAAACAAAGAAACACTGTAGTTACAAATACTTCTCTCCTCAATCCAGGCACTTTCATCCCCAAACGCTTCGGCAACCAGTGGCCGGATTTCGATCCCGCGAACAGAGGCGGCGGTGGACCCGAGTCCACCCGTGTGGGGCCCAGCACGATGCCCTGGCTGCTCCCGGGAGGGCTGGATGGAAGGCAGGCGATCCCCGCACACCAAGGCGTGTGGCGGGGTGCCCCATGCCGGCAGGGATGGCACTGGCACCTCTTGCCCTGCCTGGGGCTCCTCTCACCCCCAGCCACCCCACGCAGATGCCAGCTCCACACCCCTACCTTTTTCCCTTCATTCTCTCATTAAGCAGGAGGGGGCTTGTTAAGGCTCCGTTGCATGTGCTGCTGCAGTCCCAAGGGATGTACGTTTCTCAGGCAGTGAGACCTTTATCAGGCTCTAAGCTGCAGAGATAAGGTTTGCTGAATATATGTTGCCTGACTGACACAGATGTATAGCTTAAATAACATAAGGGAAATTAAGTCCTTTTTTTCTTCTTTCAGGGCTGTTTTTTTGTTTGTTTGTTCGGTTGAAGTCCTTGCCCAGCTCATTGGTGAAACTGTACGAAGTGAATATATTTAGGACTGTGTGGGGTACCACTAGCCATGGTGTCCAAGCCTGGCAAGCTGCTCTCTCTCCAGGTGCGATGGACTTGGTGACCACGTCTCTCTTGTGACTGTCTCGGGAGCGCAACCTGGCAGGACCAGGGAGCCCACCAGATTGCTCACTGCTTTCTCGCACTGAACCACCCCCAGACTCACGGTGCTGAGCCAGGGGACATGGTCCTGGCTCTGACACTGGGGGCAGCTGCCCACACCAGGACAGCTCTAATCCTACTCATCTATAACCTGAGAGTATATGGAAAATAATGTACCACCAAGGTAGTTTTGCATTTCAGTGCTGCGCTGCTTGTCTTAGAAGCCAAATAAATAATTAAGTTTGGCCAGGTTCTGCATAGGTTGAAACCTGACTTTTGGCTAAGTTTCTGTCTGACAAACAGTGAGATTTTGGCGTCCTTGTCAGCAGCTTTGCTTCTGGGGCTGTTGCTCCCCTTCCAGCAAACAAGCAAGCCATAGGTGACTTGCCTCCAGACCGAGGATACCTGAGGGTCTTGTGAGTTATGGCAGGAGGGTTACTTGGGGTTGGGTTTAAATAAATGAAAAGTCTGAATCTGTGAGATTTTTGCAGCCTATGCAATTAATTTGGAATGACAGAGTGAGCGTGAATTCCACCACTACAGGACACGGCTGTGCCTGGGGACATGCAGAAGCTCAAGCTAATGTGCAGCTCTGCCTGTTGCATGGTGACTGATGGATCACACTGAATCATACCAAGAGTCATGCTGGATTATGCTTGGAGCTTCTCATTTCAATAATCTACCTCACTGAAATCAACAGGATGCTGAAAGTGATGTTTTTAATGTGAGTTGGGCTGGCTGTTGAAACCCAACATTATTTGAGATCATCTCTCTTATATTCTTCCTCCAAGACCCAAGAAATTTACTATGGACAAGTGCTATCATACATAGATATGATTAATATATGATATGATGAATACTTCACAGTTCAAATCAGAGTTCAGATCTCTCTTAAGCAAAAGATCTTTTTCTAGCCAATATCCAGAAGTGTTAGAAGACAATTTCCTAAGAGGAGTCCTTGATTCTTAAAATCACTTTCCTCTTGGCTCACCTTTCCTTAAAGGCATTTGAGAAAGTGATGAGTCCTTCATGGACTGGAAATTGCAGAATATTTTCTGAAAGGCAACAGAAATGCACGGAGAGACAGTAAAACCGAGCTGGCCCAGCAAGTAGGGACTTGGACTCAGGACACCAGAGTGTAATTCCCTTTAATGCCACTGGCTTCCTGTGGCACTTTAGGTGAGTCACCAAGGGCCAAATACTTCAAAATATGAGACTTAGTCCCATTGTACCCCAGACTCCCCTTTGTAACTACGAACACCATTTTCTTTATCACAGTGGTGTGGCAAAGCAGAGATCCTAGAGGATCACGATACTACAGTAATGGGGACTACATGAATAAAGCTCATGTTGTAGGAAAGACTACTAATGAAGAATTTATAACTAGCAAATCGAGGAAAAGAAATACAGCAGTGAAATGTTCAGAATCGCTAACTGTGTGTTTAAAGGTTTGGGAAAATGCCTAGAGCTGCAAGTAGGTGCCAGAGAAATTAATTATGATAATAAAACTTCTGGGAAGAGGTGGAAATGCTGGAATGATCAAATCATGTGTAATTATGAGGAGCATTTTCTGTCTTCTTGGTAACACAGAGCTGTAAGGAATGTGTGTGTTGCCTCCAGAAATGTTAGGGGCCGGGATGTCATTCTTGCAGAAATAAAACAGACAAGAACTGAAAGGGAAAAAAAAAAAAAAGAAAAAAAGAAAAAAAAAAAGGAAGAAAAAGAAAATAAAAGCCAAACGAAACAAATGCCTCACAGGTCACGATGCAGAAGCCAGAGCTTTGAAAGGCAGCCAGGGGAAATTCCCTGAGAAGCTTCCCTTTCCTCAGGTAAGAACTCCTCACTCTTATTCTTTGTTTGGGATCAGCTGATTCATGTTATATGGTCTTATTTTTCACTCCAGCCATACACCTCCTTTCTTCCGACCCTCATGTTCACAGTTGGAGCGCCTTTTCCAACATAGTGGCCTCTGCCAGAGCCACATTGGTCTCAAAGGGTGGTGGGCAGAGACCACGAGACCAGAAGTGCTTGCTGCAGTGGAAAGCCATGTGATTGCTCCTTCACTGACAGGTTTAAAGGCAACATTTGATAAAATGCTGCTCATTGCAAAAAAAAAAAAAAAAAAAACAACCAAAAAACCAATTCATAAAACCTCAGCCCTGCAGCAAATTGGAAGCACAATTACCTAAACTCTCTGTATCGAAACTCCAGGTCACTGTTGATGGTTTAAGGCAGTGCTATTTTCAGGATGAATTAATTGCCTCTTGGGTTTCCCCTGGCTCTGCAGGGCTTTTCCTGGATTCACACATACTGCCAGCTGCTGCACAGAAAACCAGTGGGGAAAGATAGGGCTGGGAGAGGAGGTACAGATGGGCCTTACCTAGCAAGGTTTTGGGTTCGTTGGCTTCTGAATATCATGATCTCCTTGTGCTGCAGCTCTTATGCTGCAGGCCATTGAGAAGAAATAATACAAAAGCACATTGCAAGCCACGAAAATGAAAGGCTTTGATCTCACCCTGCTGTTTGGGAGAAAGGCTGCAAACTCTGTCTACACTGCTGAAATGCAGCATTAGCCAAGCTTCTCAGAAACTCACAGGCTTCACCCAAACTACAAGCTGGGTCCACAACTGCAGCTTGTGTTGTCCCTTTAAAGGAAGCTTTGATACACAGTACTGGGATTCTCACACACACCAGTACAGAAGGTTTTCTTGATTCTTATCCCTTATAGAAATGGCATGTAATTCTGCATGGAATAATTTCTTTAGTGCATCACATGGCTTGTCCTCAACATGGCACTCGAAAGCCCTGACGCAGTGAGTGTTCAGTATCACCCCAGAGGACTGTCCTGGTGGACGCTCCCATTCCTTGGCAATATTTAAACACCTTTAAACCAGGCTGTCTGCCTCCTTACACTACTTAGGATTCAGAGCACTTTCCCTGGGCACTCTGCAGAAGAACCTCTGGAGATCCCATGAAAGGAAATCTTTACATTGTATTTTGTGTCTGTTGGTTCTGCAGTGATGCTATCCTGTAACTCCTGGATTGCTGACACGTTGGCATTAATCTTCATTGGATTTCTTTGCTGGCTATATCCTGATGTCTCAGATATGGTTTATGCCTTTACTGACAAGTCCATCAATAGACAGTCTACCCCATTAAAACAAGACTACTACTCAGAGAACCCCCCTGGTTCTCAATATCTATAAGCAGGTTTGAGCTGGAGATTCCTAAATCCAGTACTTTCAAAGAACACACCATGTGGGCAACTTCCACCTGTAAACTCCAAAAGCCACTGGGGTGGTACGACAGTCTGTGTCATCCTACCGCACCCCTTCCCAACGGTTTACTGGGATTAAGAGACCCTGTCCCTTAACCACTGCGTAATTTCACCAGTGGTGTTAGAAGTTTATTCCAGTCTTTTCCAGAGGTAACAGCATTTCAGCGAGGGGATGCTGTGGAGCATCATATTCTAGTGGGGTTCTCACCCTGCATTGCGAGAGTATCCAAGTGCCCTTGAGAAACACTTCCAACAGTGTGTTTATTGCCGCCTTCTTTTTTTTTTTTATTTTTTCACTCCCCAAGTTAAAAGCTATTGTTTGTCAGGCTCTTTTCTTCTTCATGTACTTTATATGATCAGCTCTCAATAAATGCATCATTTAAGCTTTAGGATGAAACCTGGAAATAGCACTCAGACCCCTGGAGAGTTCATTCCTACAAACTAAAAATGCTTTCAAACCTTTCTGCCTGATTGCATCCCAATACTAAAAGATTCAAAAGAGCAGTCCTTATTCAACTTCTGCCACTCTTTCGGTGACAGACATGACAGTACAGCACATGGGGGGAACAAGCTGTCTGGCTTTTTTTTTTGTTCTGTTTTGTTTTGGTGGTTTTATCCCATTTTCCACCTCAGTCTGCACCTAATTCTCACATATGTTAACTCATGCTAGGAAGTAACTGCTCTGATTTCAAGTGAGATGGGGTTTACTCAGCTGGCTGCCTGCTTCACTCAATTATTAATGTTGGAGTACTATTGATTTTGCCTCCCTGAGCTCAGTGGTGAACAAGTGCTGAAAAATGGAAGTGGCAAGCAAGGGAACAAGGAGAAAACAACATCTACTTCCAACACGGTTCAGTCATCTGAAATCCAGGTGGCCCACGAATTACGTTAACTTGTGAAAAGTCATTCCTACACAAGTTTTTTTTTCCCCCTCTCAAATTCCTCTACTTAGTTTCACTCAACATATTCTTCATTTTCCAGGTTCAAGGATGAGGTGTTCTGGGGTAATGGCTTTGGGCAAATGATACCTTTAGAAGAGCTGGCTGTAATCGAGGAAGCTCTTTGAGATTCAGTAGGTAGATATCACACTGAAGCGCCTATAGGCAAACATGTTAAGAAACCAAAGTAATATATTGGCCCAGCTCTCACTCCCAAACACAATCTTCCCCCCTCAATCCCAAAATGTACTTCACTGGCTACAGTCTCAGGCAGTTTGAAATCTTAGATGACACCTTGCTTTCAAAGAACAAAGCAGAGAAAATGCCTCTTCAGAAGTTTACCTTCATGAGCTCTGCCCCCACCAGCCCCAAGCTACCTCCTAGCTTACACATCCTACACAAAAATCCTCCAGGGCCCCAAAGCACTCTCCAACATGGTCTCTCCACTCTGGGACACACTACTTCTGCTAAAAGCCACCGTGTCCAGCTGGGACTCCAGCAGCGGCTATGTGAGAACCGAGCTTTGGCCTCGAGGAGGAACTACTGGAGCTTTTAAGGAGATTTGTACTAAATCCCCATGCAGAGCACAGCCTATGAACAGAGGGGGTGGTTTCAGAAAGTTATCAAGTCAAGGAAAAATCTTTGCAAAAGTCAGAACTGGTTGTATATAGATCAAGAGGGTTTTACCATGACATCAGGGGGAGCCCAGATCCTATAGTGATGCACTACAGAGAAAACTGCAAGTAGAAGCAGTCCTTTAAATGAAAACCCTACTGGGAATGGTGCCAGGTCTTAGTTATATTTGACCCTGGGCTCGATTCAGATTTTGTCACAGGTCCCTTTCCTGGGGAAGAACAGGCTAAACCAAAGCAATGAGGCCTGGATAGGAACTGTCATTTAAGCTCTACTCTGACATTGCAATGCTAATAAATGCATAAAGTAAGAATGATGTATCAAACTAGTAGTAGCTTAAATGAGTATCCAAACTCTTCAGCAAGAGCAGGTAGGTCCCAAAAAAACATTAAATTTCCTTCCCTTTTCAGTGTCTTTTGCATAAATAGCCCCTTTTAATAGACAGAAGGTATGATGTAATGCAACCAAACATAAGCCTGACTCTTCTTTCTCTGCAGCACAGGTTGTTGAGGCCAGGTACCCCTTCTCCTTTGTACCCTGCAATCCAACGGCCAGCCAGAAGAATCAGACAGCCAGGGAGAAAGGAAAGAGATTGAAAGAGATGGCTGCAAGTAAAAAGTGAGCAGCATAGGAATGACTGCAAAGAAGCTTCCTGGGGTCCTGTTTGGGTCTGCATCATGCCCTGTGCAACTCTGTTCACTCTGGGGGCACTTAGCAAACCAAAGTAACCACCCGTGTTTACCTCCTATTCTCCAATAATCTACCCAAAGAAAACAGTATTTCTTTAGACAAGAAAGGAAGGGAACAAGTAAGTGAAGAAGGGAGAAAAAATAACATGTGTAAAGCAAGCATTAGCTTTGACGCCACAACCTATGGGTTAACAAGATCTTTTAATAGGTTGTTTCTCTGTCCTCACAGAACTCAGCAGGTCTAGAAACACATTCTTTATAGCTGCCTTTCTACAACAGCAGCTTGTTCTCCTCTCTGTAACTAGCTTACTGCAGCTATGATAATAATTGATCAACTTGTAAATCTGATTATAAAGCCTGCTCCCTCATCTGCTTTGTTCCTTGGCTGGCTCTCACATTTGAAAATCGCAAGGATTTAGAGTGGTGGCTGTCTGCGGCACCCACCCCCTCCCTGGCTTGCCATTAACACTGCCTGGTTCAGGAAGCAAAGTCTGGCTCTGATGGAGCATCTGAGGATGTCTGGTTACAGAGCCTCCAACCATTAACCCCCACCTGGATCTGGTCCTAGCTGGAAAGTGAGGACCAAAGTTGCAGAGGAAGACAGGAAGGCTGGCAGAAGGGACAAAATGCCTCTGTCTTGTATTCTAGCATCCCATGGTCCTCATGGGTCACACTTGTGAGATACTCGAAGTGGATGCCCTTCAAACAGCCCTCTGGATTTGATAGTTATGATGCTGCCTGGGGCACCTGAAGGCCAAAGATAGACAATATATTGAGTAGGAGATTTCTGAGAGGGATCTCTTGCTACTGGGGACATCCACAGGCTATACCTTGAGAAATCCAGCCTGAATCACCCCCAGCAGACCTGACAGGCAGAAACGGGATTCAATAAAGTGTATGACATCTGGTTGTCAGTCTGCATCTCATCAGGAAGCTGGACCTGATTTCTGCATGCACCAGTGTCTCTCCCTTTAATACACAGGTACATCCTTCTGTGGAGAAAACAGATGATTACTGTGCTACCTGGCTATGCTGTGAGGAACTTACGTGTTGCCAAAGCCATTTTTTTATCTCTCTGGAAATGCTCAAATGGATTGGGAATTCCGGGTTTTAAGTACTGAGAAGCAGTGTTTTCCCAGTGAAGAGAGCACCAGGACAAGAAAGAAATGCTTTGCCATTTTTCTGCAGCACTGTGCTTCAGCCCTCAGTGGGGAAATCCTGGAGTCTAGCAGCTCAGGAGCAAAGCCCTGTGCTGGGGGTGAAAGGGAAATCCCACCTGAAGGCCCCATGCCAGCTGCAGCCTGGCTGTGTGCTTGGACCCGTCACACAAGACAGAGGGAGGGAGATGTTTGTTCCATGACTCTATGTAGAGTCTTAGGTGCCAAGGCAACTAAACAAAGCAAATAAACTAGTCTATGCCATGCCATGGGGCTCTGCACAGCTTGAGTTAGGAAGCACTGTTACAGTCACATTGTTATACACAAACTCTAAATTAAGACAATTTATTTCCACATGGGGGGAATTTACCATGAACATGTGTACCTAAGAAAGATGAGCTAGATGCCCAATCTCAAGTGGCCTTGCAAGTAACAGGTACTTTAATTTAATTACCAGTGCTTTAAAACCCAAATCACAGCCTCTGCAGATGAAAAACATGGCAATTGACTGACATAAAAATCCTTAACTTTCTAAGCCAAGATATCCCTTTAGAGCTGAAACAAGTATAGAAATCACTGCCATGATAACTAGATTAATCTTTCTTCTCAAGAACATGAGGTATCCAACTAAGTAAGACTTTAGTAGCAGTAATTATTTGGCTTAAATAAAATAAGTGTGTGTATTTCAGCAAAATATGTGAATTTTTATTCATACCACATATGCAACAGTTAACAAATCAGAAGCATTGTTTCATGTCCTAAGGAGTTTTAGAAGCATGAGGGAATTAAGGATTTGCTAATAGAGAGTGGTGAATAAACAAAAATAACATAAGGATTTTAAGAAGTTTGAATAATCTACAGAAATCACTGGAAGATAAATGAAAACCGAAAGAAATCTGGTCTATATTAAAAATCCCTAAAAACAATAAAGAATATGGTCTGGGTGAAATGAGGTCAGTGTGTCTCTTTCCAGAACAGAACAGACTTGCCCACAATGCAGAACCCACCACAGCAGAGGTCCTTTTCTAGGAAAATCAGGGCAGATATAGAGGGAGATTCCGGCAAAGGTGTGTCATGCCAAGAAGCAGATCCCAAAGACAAGAATAAAACCAGGAAGAGAGAAAACTGCAAGAAGATGGTCATAGCGTAAGTATCCAGGTATATTAGCCTAACATCTTTCTCCAGATCAGTTCGACTTTAATGGAGATAGCTGAGATCATAAAAAATAAAGAAAACCCTTCTGCTTTCAGAAGGGGAAATCTGTGATCAGAGTTCTTTCAAGGTGCTATTAAAATATAGGCATTAAATTTATGCTTGTAATGAAGCACATCAGCAGCTATTTAACCAGCTCTGGGCCTTTTCTTTTTCAGCTGTTGGCAGTGTGAGTGTCTAAGCCCCTGCCCAGGCTTTGCTCACTAGCAGCACTATCTCTGATCAATCTCTGATCATCAGTGCACTTCAGTGTTGTATCTTAAGGCTCAAATCCGCAGAACACGAACTTCACAGAAGTGATCAGCGCCCTCAGCTGTCTGACAAGCAGTTTGTTTGCTGCCTTGAAGAGCCTTGCAAAAATTCTCGTTTTCTTTTTCTTGCAAACCAAGTTCTTCCCAGTATTCACCACTGCCCCAGAGACAGTGCAATGCCAGGCTCTAGATTTCTGGCCTGTTTTGCAGAGGACAAGGGCTGTGTGTTTGCCACAAGCAGGGCAGGTTACCCCTGTTGTGCCCAGGAGGCAGAGAAGCGCTGAGCGGCCAGGGCTGGCATCCCTCAGGGATCTAGGCATCACTGAAAACTGAGATAATCCTCCGGTCTGCAGGACAGATGTCCATTGAAGGCCTCTCCCTCTAGGTCCCCATGATGATGACGTCCTTACTTGATGATGTTCTCTGCCTTGGGATTCAAGGTTCTCAAACACACTGTAGTTTCATGCAGAGCTTATGCCAGCGTAAACCAGCACAGCTGCTGAAAGAATCAGCCCTTCTTGCCCTCTATCATAGAATCACAGAATGGTTTGGGTTGGAAGGGACCTTAAAAACTATCTACTTCCAACCCCCCTGCCAGGGGCAGGGACACCTCCCACCAGCCCAGGTTGCTCCCAGCCCCGTCCAGCCTGGCCTTGAGCACCCCCAGGGATGGGGCACCCACAGCTGCTCTGGGCAGTCTCTGCCAGTGCCTTGCCACCCTCATCGTAAATGATTTCTTCCCTATGTCCAACCTAAACCTACCCTCTTTCAGCTTAAAACTGTTGCCCCTTGTCCTGTCACTACAGGCCCTGGTAAAAAGTCTCTCTCCACCTTTCTCTCCTAAGTCCCCTTTAAGTATTGAATGGCCTCAGGTGTCCCCAGAGCCGGCTCTTCTCCAGGCTGAGTAATGCCAACTCTCCCAGCCCGTCCTCACAGGAGAAGCATTCCAGCCCTCTGAGAATTGTCATGGCCCTCCTCTGGGCTCTCTCCAGCAGGCCCAAAAGCCAGTTCCTCACAGTCTTCCACCAAAGCTGTGTGAGCACGTGTTGAGCCAGCATGAGTGAAACCGATTCAGGCAAACACTGATCCACGTTCAAAGCTCTGCTTTGGTTCCCTCTGCTCTGGCTGCCTGTACGTCCCCACCTGCTCTTCTTTCAGTGGCCCTGCTGTCTTATACAGCCTTCAACCCTGTGTAAACTGCACTCCAAGGCTCCTCGCAGGAGGTGCGTTCCCGTGGATGCGGAGTATTCCTACAGCCCTGGCAGAGATAAGGCAAGGCTGCAACATCAGAAGGTCCCCCAAGCGATCAGAGGAATACTGCGATTTGTGAGATGTGCTTGCAGCTTCGTTTCCACTCAGCAGCAGCCACAACATCTCAGGAGCCAGATGACGATATGGCCCCATGCCTCTGGAGTACCGCTGAGGGTTCACGGCTTCTAGAACCAGAAGGTGCCCTAGAAAAAACCCAGCCGGCCTCTACCATGGGTGTGATCTGGGGCCTCTCACTAGGGAACTGCACTGGCACAACCTCCGTAATGCTGCTAGAATTGTCCTCTTAGTGGTTTGTAACGCCTGACATGGTCTTTGCTGCATCCTATCAAAAATGCCAGTGCAGCTCCTATGACAGCAGTATTTCCCTCCTCCGGATTGTGCAAAAAGGGAAATAGGCGATGAGTGCATTTACACAACCCACCAGAAGTGACATTTCCCACACTTAGTAGGAAACCAGCTTGTGGAGTCAAAGAGCCCTTCAACCAAATATCATTTGAGTTAAAAACAAAGTAAGGGGCATGTATGACTAAAAATATTAGAAGGGGATTTTCAGAAGGATTTAAGTGGTGAAATTCACGAAAAATCCATTTGCCTCCAAGGCTTTAGTTGAGAGTTATGCCTTTTAAAATAATGCTATGCTTCCACCCAATTATTTTTGGTCTGACCATCAATTTGTAGCCAGGAAGCAATGTTTCCTTTATGTTATAATGCATGATGGAGCCTGGCTCATCTCTCCCCATGGCCCATATGGTGGTATGGAGCTGCAGACACTGTTCTCTTTTAACGATGAAAACTGGTGCATTTCAGGATAAAGAAAACAGTATTATCCGTGAGGGATTTTTGCCACAGTACTTTCAGAACAGAGGCTTCCTCAGACCTGTTCTGGCTTCATTTCTTCTTGCGTCTTTATAGAAGTAATGCAGATCCCCCCTACATGGAAACACTGAGGAGTCACTTCTTCCAAGAGGAGCATGCTGTGCTGGACAGACCACTGCTCTCCCTCAACAACAGGCACTGTCATTGCTCCTTGGCTAACCAAGACTTCTCCATCTGACCTGGAATCCTCATGTTTCATTTTCTTCTCTCCATGGTTCTCCAATTCCTTCTCAATAATATCCTAAAATAGTCTCACTTTTATTTTTTACCATCCTTAGGAAAAGTAAACCTCCCTCCCCCATCTCCTAGCCGTCGGTCACGTTTGCTCGTTGATCTGCCTGTGTTTTCCTGGCATGGCTGTGCTTGGCAGCAGTGCCACATTCCAAGAGCTTCAGACATTTTCTCAGTCTGCTGCCTTCTAGGTCCGAATTTCACACTCAGAAGAGAAAAAGAAAAGGGCAAAGATGCCTGTCTTTTTAAACAGTTGTGGTATTTCAGAGCTCCTGACCTGTTCAACCAACATTGATCTGGAAAGAGAACTGATGCCATCTATCGGAAAGAGAAAACAAGAACAGTCATCGGTTCGGCTTTTAGCTTTTGGGCACATTTATCCATTTTATTTTTTCCTTCCCTTTTATCATCAAGGGTGTAAGGACATAAAGAGCAGCACCTGCCGGCATGGAAGCTGTTGAGAGAAATGTACTGCTTCCTGAGTGGACACCAGTATCTGTTGAGTGGTCAAGAAAGGAGAAGACAGCCTGGGCATGGATCCTATTGTACTGTCAACGGCAGTTATTCCTCAGTCACAAGTCAGTTCACCTCTTCTGAACTGCCAGAGACAGAATCACAAAACCACCAGACTTGTGGTTAACATTTTGCTCTTCTTCTCAGCGAAAAGGCTAAAGCATCTTACTGACAGGCAGAAAATTACTTTGTCATCAGGGCTACCAACACAGTGGAAATAGCGTGGAATACTTCTCATGGCTGATGCCCTTTCCAGACTGAGAATAAGTGAGGACGTTTTTGCCAGTTTGACTCCAATCGCTAAATTTATTAGAAAAGAACACTTCAGATAATATTTTTGACTGGTGATGAAATGAGTTAGTTTCAAGAAAGAAATCAGAGCTGCTTGGTGAGGAATTCCAGCATCTCAGCACAGACTGCAACTTATTTGAGGAAGGAAAAATCTGAAAAGGAAAACTGTTACATTACCATTTCTCTACATACCAGCAAGCTCCAAATCAGACCATCTAAAAGCTGTGCTAGAGATTTGCTCTTCAATGTCATTGCACAGGGATGTTATATAATCGCAGCTGTAAAAGAAGTTATCCATTCGGCTGTATGTGGGAGGGAAAGTGGCACATGACACATTGTATTAAACTGCACAGAATGGGCCAAAAGCAGTTAGCTAGATACATCCTTTGGCACTACCTTTGCTTCACGTATCCTGCCCACAACAGGGTTATCAGACTGAAAACATGATCTTGGGTCACTTTTTTTCTACTATTTTATTTCTGTCATTGCTTGGCTTCCTGGACTTCATATCAGATGATTCTTCCTTTGAAGGTAATAACAGTATCAATAGCAACAGGTTCAATACTGGACTGATAATGAAAACTTATGATCCCAAATTTAACATACCATCTGGTAATGGCAGATAAACATTCAGATCATACATCTGGCTTACATGCTCTTTGTAGTTGTTTTACTGTAGATGATAATCTAAGGTCTGACACTGTTTAACATAAATTTTACCAGCTGACTCTGAGCCCATGGTAGCATTTAGTTGTTGGGGAAAACGAATGCATTTCATTATCTTACTTCTCTCTAGGTTATGGTGACATTCATCATACAGTACTGCTGACTACAGAAGTTGGATGTACTTCATAGCATCCCTTCTCCCCCACTTAATCTGCTCTAAGCCTGCAAAGAACATATCTTTATGGTGTTTTCAAATTACCTGTCAATTGGAAATTAAGTTTAATCAGCAAATCTGAAGTCACAGCAAACACTCCAGCATTTTCTTTGGCAAGAAGCCCAAGTATTAACAAAGGGTAGTAGTCCTTCCATGGACCTGTAGATAGATACCTTGGTGGACAGAATAAAGCAAAGTCTCTTTAGGAACCTGAGCTGCTCAGAGGAAGCAATCCAGACTAGTGTAGCATACATTCATAGCGTCCTGAGAGAGAAGTCAGTCTTCAGGCTATGTCTGTACAGTATCTATAGGATCCTGGTCAAAATCAGGAGTTTCCAGCAGCTACCACAGCAACAGTCAGAAGCAAGAAGGCAATGCTGAGACTAGAAAAACAGGAAGAGCAGAGCCAACATAAGAGAGTCAAAGGCAGCATGAGTTCCACATAAGGCAGACAGATAGATGGATAAAACGTAAGCTTTATGTGTATATACGTGGAGATATATATAAAGAGATGTTCTTTGCATCAGAGCTTTCTGAAGTTCAAGCCTTCGTCCAGCTTTGTTTGATTCTCAGGGTTCAGCTCCTGGACAACTGCAGTTAACAGTATCCAAGCTGTTAGCTCAGGGCGATGTGAAGATAACTCAGCGCAACCTCCATCATTCCGGACTAAGCTGCATTATCTCACATTTGCTAGGGAGTAAGGGTGTGCACAAAGGCTCTTTCTACAGCTCAGCTGCCACAAGGAAATTTCCTAAGCAACTTGACTGAATCTGAGGCCTCAGACCCAAAGCTGACAGATGTCTGTTTTCACAAACGAATGTTATAGAGTGGTTTGGGGAAAGCTAGACAATTTTATACCTCTTGCCTCCAAATATTTACCATCTGTGCAGTACAGCATAAATAGATGAGCTACTTATAACTGAGCCCAGCAGCTCAGACTGCTCATCAGGAGAATTAGAACAAGTAAGTCTCCTTCTTTCACAGAGCCAACAAACACTCCACTCCTGTGTGTTACCCATAACCTGCAGAATGGACAGAACAAATTCGTCATGAGAGACTGGTGAAAAAAGGATCTGAATAAAATAGGTGGGCCCAATTGTTTTCTCTGTTGTATTCCCACAAAGCTGATGTGTAACAAGAGCTTTGTGCAAACACTTTGATGCTCCTTAGGTAGAAGTAATTTTTCCTTTTATGTAAAAAACTTGAATTGCCTTTTTTAAAATTATTTTTCACAAGGCCTCTTTGGTTATTTCTCCCCCTTCCCTGTCCACAAGGACTTTAACATTTCTTTGGCTTTTAAAAAAGCAAAATGTTTCATTGCAATTAGAATCAGACATACCACTTCTGATTCTAAGTAACCCCCTCCATTTTACAACTGCAAGCAAGGACTGTTCATGCATTTGGATCTCTTCAAACAACTGCAAGATACATAGATCTTACTGGCATCGAAGCACGCATCAAAACGCTAAACTGCTCACCCAAAACTTGGTATTTGCTGTGTAAATAAGATCTGTTCCCAAAAATTAATTCCGCGTACTAAAACCAGACCTGCGATTACTGGGGGGGGAACAGCTATCTAAAGTGTGATAAAATAACAAATGCTTCATTAAATTCCTCTGACAAGTAAAACGCAGTTGGTCTTTGCTGCTCTTCTTGACCTGCAGTAAGGTCTTGCAGTTTGAAAGAACTTAGCTCAGAGCTCAAATTAAAAGCCACAATGAGCTGCTCATATTTCTGTTCCTCATTCTCACAGAAGCTACCTTTATTGCCCTCTAAGTTCTATATGCTCCTGTCTAACGTACCAGCCATGGATGCAATGATGGGAGACAACAGTAGTTCAGAGATCACACTCCCTCAAGCTGAGAAGATCTCGGTGTACCTACAAAGAGTTGGGTTCCGCCTGCTAGCAGTCTAAGCAGAAAGCACATGGATTATGGGCTCAGTATACATAAATCTGCTACCGGACCTGTTCACCACACACAGGGGGTCCCATATATTTGCTGGTTTTATTTCTAGGGAGATTTGCAACCTGCACCCTCAGTTTGAATGCTGAAGTTCCTCAGCTGTAAAAGGATTGCCCCCTGGCAGTGTCCGCCACCCACCGCGGTGCCGTGCACCTCTCTCGCTCGTGCTGGGCAGTCCCTGGCTGTGGCACCTGGAGGGCACCTGGGGAGACCAGTCTGCAGAAAGGCACAGTGTCACTGAACGGCAGGCAGCTCGCAACTAGGAGATAGGAAAGCAGCCGTTTCCAGATCAAAAAGAGTTTATTGCCAAGCCATGTGGTTATTTAATGAAAGATTGGTAACATCCATGTGGAAAGTTGACATTTCCGCTACAACGGTGCTTTCCTCATGTAAAACAAAGGGACCAAAATGGCATCGTCAGCCCTGTTACCTGGGAACAGGCGCTGCGGGGTACTGTCAGCCCCGCACGCTGCTGAGGACAGCCGCCAAGCGCCGGGACTGCGCGGGATGCGCGGGGCACCGTGCCACATCCAGCCCTGTGGCCGGGCAGCCACTCGGGGGCTGCGGCCCCACAGCGCGGCGAACCCCGTCCCGACGGATGCGATCCCGTGGCGATAACCAGGCAAGCGCCACGAGCCCTTGTCCCTCGCCTCGCACCTGCCACCCCGGCCCCCCGACAGGCCTGGCGCAGCCCCGCTCGGCCCCGCCGCATCATCTGCGCTGCCCTCGCTGCCTTCTCCCGCGGGGACCCACGGTTTCACCCCCGAGGGGCAGCATGCTCCCCGCGGGGCTGGCGGCCCTGCTTCTCCTGGGGGGCTGCTGCGGCTCCCGCGAGGCTGGCAGGCCCGGGCCCCCGGCGGGCACCGGCGGGTGTGTGAGGGGAGGGAGGCGCCGTGTGCGCGGGAGGGCGCTGGGACCCGAGGCCCGGCTCGGCACCGGCGAGAGCCCCGCCGCCTGCCCCGGCGGCGCGGAGCTGGGAATTCCCCGCGGCGGGGGAGGAGGCGGAGGCGGGGACGGCGGGGGGGGCAGTCAGCTGAGCCGGGCCGCCGCCGCCATGGGCGCGCCGTGACGGGGTGAGCGGGAGCGGCGGGGCTGCCCCTGCGGAGGGCCCGGCCCGGCCCGGCGCGGGGGGACGGCGGCCCTTTCCCTCGTCGTGGGCGGGCTCGCCCGGTGACTCGGCGGATCCCGGGATGGGCCTGCGGGGAGGGCGGGCCGCGCCGGGGAAGGACAAGCGGGGGAAGCTCCGGTTGGCGGCTCCCGGAGGCAGCCCCCGGGCCCGGGAAGGCGGGGGGCGCGGGTGTGCGTGCTGCGGCGGCTCGGAGCGGCCGTGTCCGGGCAGAGGCGGGTGCCGGCGCCTCGGCCTGCCCCGGTGGCGCGGCGGGGTGCCGCTGTGCGGGAGGGGGGGGAAAGGGGGACAAGAAAGTGAAAATGAAAGTTAAAAATCTGCGGGAACGGCACCTTGGCCTGCCGGGCGGCTCCCGGGCCTGTCAGGGCCGCCGGGCGGGCCGCGCTCCTCGGGGCAGGCCGGGGCTGCTGCGGGAGGGGGCGGCGGGCGGGAGCTGGGCCCGTCTTGGCCCCTTCCCGGGGGAAGTGGCTCGGGGGCGGGTGGGCCAGCCCGAGAGGCGGCTCGGGGCTCAGCTGCTTTAGCCCCGCAGGCCTGGGAGGGGTCGGTGGGACGTGGAGGTGCACGGACGCTCTGGTGTAGCGGGGTGGGAGAGACTGGAAGGTGCCTCTGTGTCATGGCTAAGATGTGTGGCTCGCTTGTCTCAATCAAATGAAGGTATAGTTATGTTTTCTTTATAAGCATTCATTGGGCAAGAAATCAACAGTTTTCTCTTTGCAAACCTTGTAGCAGAGGCTTCAGAGATGTCCAGCAAGTTGAAGAGCCATCCTGCTGAAAATGGAGGGCATCCCAAGAGTAAAATGGAAAACGGAATGGGCAGCGTGGCTGCCCCTGCCCTTAGTACCTACACGCCAGAAGAGATGGTACAACAGATGAAAGAGCTAATCACTGAGAACAACGAGCTAAAAGGTGAATGTGCACGTGGACTGGTCTTGAAATGCAAAAGCTCCAAGTCTCCTGTGTGGGGTGTTTTGTCCTATGAGTACGAATTCTGTGTTCATTTGCCCTTGCTGGATAACATTTTGTGTCTGGGTAGCATTCGCTGTATAAACAACTCTGCAAGCCCAGTCAGATAGCACACATCAAATTGAACCAGTAGGGAAGATGAGAGGGAGAACAGCCCAATGGGTGGGTTTTTTTGCTTTAGAATTATACATATAAGCAGTATAGCACTGTGTATTGTAGAAGGCAAGGTGAAAAATCTCCTGCTAAGATATGCTTTTTGCTCATCCCCCTCTAAAAGCTTTTTTTGGTGTGTATTTTAGGACTCTTAGTCAGTCTGTAATGGAGCTGCCCAACATTTTGCCATAGTTGCATCAGGAGGGATGGGTACTGCACAGTGCCCAGAACAGTCTGGGTTAGGATGCTGTCTGAAAGGAGCTGCATCCTCTCAGGCAGAGAGGGGAACTGGAGCAGGCTGTCGTGCACCGTCTGTAGTACAGACTATGAACATTTAGATGTGGCAGTACCTTGTATACTTCAGAAGGAAGTGGTGGCCACAGCAAGGTCTATCTGGGAGAAACGAGGAGGTTTCCCTGAAAATGCCTAATGATTTGAATCTTTCAGGTGAGATAGATTTGTTTCTGGATCCCAGGAGTTTAGGTGTCAGATATGATTTTTTTTTTTTTTTTCAAATAGATAAAGCGAAACACAAGGGATCTGGAAAGTTTCTCTGTAAAAGACAGAGGTACCTCACTGTTTATATGTCAACAGAGCATGAAGTCACGTATCTTGTGTGCTGTGATTTTACACTGGTTTTTAAATTCTACCTGAATAATTTTTGGACCTGGTCCAAGTTCTCTGCATTGGAGTCTCATGGATATTTGGCAGGAAAGTTGTTTCTAGAAGTACCTCCAGTATTTTGCTAAAAGGTCCTATATCATATAAGATAATGTTTCAGGGACCATATTTACAGCTGCTGTAACTCATACCTTGCAGAGTCATTCTCATTCTACATTTATTTATATAACCTGAAGAATTTGTGGGCAATTCATAATACCACATCCGGACATAATGGAAGTTATGGAAGATACAATGTATAAAATATTTTCAAGCAACTGGCTTTGAGTTTGTTGCTTTAAATAAAACAAGTCTGAAACGCTTAATCATTGACTCTTCCTAAAAAAATCTTGTGAGCATTTTGCAATAGTAAGACTGATGTTGTTGCATACTGACTTTGTTACATATGCATGGCTTTCTAGCCAGGGGGAACTGACTTTGACGTAACTTGTTGGTTATATTTTTTTTTAATACTTTCAATCAAATCTTAACCAAATATTCAAGTAAGGCATATTTGAGACATTTGATTTGATAACGTGTGTTTCCATGCAGTAATTTGCCAGTCTAGGATGTCTGTTTTCCCTACCAAGTCTCAGTAGTTTCAGAATCTCAGTTCAGTAGTTTTGTGTGGGTTGATCATGTAAATAACACACGCAGCAAGATAACAAGTACCTCTTGAGAACAATACTTCTTGCTTGTACTTCTTGGTTTAGGAATAAGTCAAGAAGTGGGAGAGTGTGGGCATGTGATTTCAGCAGTGGATTTAATGGTATTTATTATTGTGCTAACGGACTCTAATGTGTTTAGTTTTGGTTCAGTATTTAAGGTACACGAGAAGGAGGTCCACATTTCATACCCAGTTATGGCTAATCCATTTGATATTGAAGAATGCTGAGCTCAGTGTAGTGGAAATCTGCTGTTTCATTGATGGCGTATTAATGTGAATCAATATCTTGTCTCTGGCTGTCATTTAGAAGCCATGAAGTTGCATAACCAAGTTATGAAGGACCGATATGAGGAGCTTTCCATCTGGCGAGAGAAGCAGAAAGAAGAACGAGAATTTTACGAGTTAAAGTTTAAGGAGGCTAAGCAGTGCTTGCTAGCCAAGTGCATTGAAAATGAACAACTACAGCAACAACTTCAGAGCTTAAAGGAAAGAGAAGAAGGATCTGAAATAGTAAGTAAGGAATTGCTTGGATTAACGTGCTTTTGAATCAAAAGTCTGGAGTATTCAGTCCCTTCATCATAGTGGGAGGTTTGGAGACTTGTTAACGGCTCCATTTTTACCATTATGCTCTAACAAGAGTTCTTGGCCTGACTTTTTTTATGAAGCGAGGTTTCTCAGAGTGTAGTAGCAGAAATCTCTGCCACACCTGTGGTAATTTACATTTGTAAATACTTTAATTAACAATAATAATAAACATTCTTGACATTATTTAACATCTTGACAATAATTAACATTTCTTGCTAACTTTTCTTTTCTTTTCTGTTGGGTATCTCTTGACTTTGTCCCTCCATTGCTCATTAGATTATCTATGTCTCGTGATTGTTTACTTTTTTAATTTGTGTTTCTGGGGAGAAGTTGACATGTAAGCAAAAACATGACCTGCCATCTATTTTTATTACTCATTCTCTCATGAAAGCTCTTTTACTGTGGTCAGATTAGATCTGTGCTTCTGCTGCCCCATTTGAGCCTGACTGAGCTTTCTCCGTCTGTCTTACCTTTGGCTCTGTAAGACATCATTTCTATTATTGCAGATGATTGCTTAGTAGCCAGGCAACATATTGCATGTAGGACCAAAGACATGTATGGACGAAGACTCTTAACATAAAACATGCTTTGTGTCCCATGTGGTCTTGTGAAGAGGTATTTAATGAGAAGTTTCAGGCAGAGCCAAACTGATGTATCCTGGTATCTGGTACACCCTGGACCCAGGTGGATTCTCTGTTGCCTGATGAAGGATGAGTGTATTAGCCTTTTTCTCAATGGAGACACTAGTAGACTCTCCTTTCCTCTCCTGACTGCCTATTTGATGGAACTCTGTAAGAATTTTTTTCAGCATGTAAACCAAAATTGGCTAGTGAGTTTAGAAGTTACAAGGGGGGAAGAAAGTCGTGTATAAACAATGTGATTGTATTGCTTACACAGTCTTTACAGACTAAAAGTTGTGTTTCGGGATTGTCAAGGAAACTCAGAATTTCATAAATCTGGAATAGTATTTAAGGGGAAGTAGAGAATTTATTCTGCCTCTACCTGTTTTAGAACTTCTTGCACTTTGAATGCTTAAAGTATATTATTGACAACCTGCTTGAGTAATCTAGCATTCAGAAAAGTAAAGATAAATCACTTTTAATTATCTCATTCCAAGAGCTTCATAGAGTAAGCCCTGGTTCTTCCCTGATTTTTGCAGTTTTATCAGTCAGTGGTAACTGTAATTTAAACAGCAGTGTTTTAATTTCTGATTATGATTTTCAGGCTGACAGTTCATTTAAGCCAAAATTGCATTCTCTCTTGAATGCCTTAGTTCTACTTTAATTCTTTTTCTTTTTTGAACTGTTTAGAAAAAGCATGAAAAAAATTCCTCTAACAAAAAGACTGATTTAAAATTAGTCAAATTTCTCTCACCACTGTGTTTTACTATTAACTGAGGTAGTCTGTAGTCCATTGCTGCCATTAAGTGACATCTCTGTTTCACTCGGAGTAAATCACAGACATATTGTGTTGCCTACCTTAGTGATGAACTAGCATTTATAGGAGGCTTTCTCTCAAAACCGTATCTCTGTTAGCACAGACTGCTGTAAAGCTCTTCTTCACTAGAGCCAACTATAATTGCATCCTCTTAACAGCATAAGCACAAAATCAGAGACAGCAGCAAGTCGGGTGGGTGGAGCGGTACTGTGGGATGAGAGACACTGTCAGCATAGCAAAAGTTTTTAGAATGCAGTTCAGACTCCAGGAATTGTCCAGAATTTACATTTATGGTATGTGGTGTAATAAAGCCATTACTAGGAGATGGAAAGCTCAGATTGGAAAATGATGAAGCAACAAACTCATAGGGAAGGTTTCATAATGGGGAGAGGCATTTAATGGAGAGAGAAAAAAATGAGGCTTCCTGGTTATGCAGAGGGTTAAGACTGACGATCCTGGGAAAGGAAAGAGGCAAAAGGTAAAGGAGACAGTCATGACTGGAAGGAGAGATTAAGTTTGTGGAGGATCTCTGAGGGACAGAGGCTTTGTGGAAGGGATATAGGACTGTGTGAAGGTCAGGGATACAGGGAGAGATACATACATGGAGATGGGGTACAGAGAAGCTATGTGGCGGGGAAAGGCTGAAAGGGGTATGTGGAGAAGCTCTCTGCCCACTGGTGTTTTCTCCCTAGAATCTTGGGTAGATTTGGAGAAAGAGGAATAAGGATATGGGTGAAAAAATACAGTCGTTCTGGACAATAATTCTGTAGGCTGGCTGAGACCCTGCATGGTAGTGAGAGGCATAGATTCAGGCAAAGATTTACATCCTAATATCTGTGCAATTAGAGATCAGACCTATGTTTTCCAGAAGCATGATGCTTATTGTTTGATTAATTTGGTTTCTCAGTCTAGTAGACCAGAATGTAGTTTAGGGATCTGTACAGTGGGCTTTTCCAGGCAAACCTAAATGGAGAAGAAGGGATGTGGGACACCGTTGTTATGTTCAGGCTCTGTGGTCCTTGCCTGGTGTTTCCTTTTGGTTGGCTAATGCAGGGTTGGTTTATCCCAGAAGGGCTGCAGGACTCCCGAGAAGGAAGCAAGGCAGCTGAAATCCCAGGTGCAGCGGCTCCAGGCTGAGAAGGCAGATCTGCTAGCCATCATTTCAGAACTGCAGGTCAAGCTGAACATCTCCTCAGCAGAGGATTCCTTTGTGGAGATTGGGATGAACGTAAGTGAAGGGAATAAAAAGAACACACTGACCTGCGGCCAGAAACTTTAGTTCCACCTTGATCCTCCTTTTTTGGCAAACAGAATTTTCTTCTCTCACCAGGCTAAATGATGAGGAAGTCAGGTCTGAGTGTAATTACAGTGACAATGTTTACTTGATGACATTCTACAGTGAGGTATTTAGCACCCTGTCTTCCTGTAGTAGAAAGGGTGAATCTATACCTGCGTTAATGAAAAGTCTTTATGCCTCTTAGAGAGGGAACAGCACACTGCCAGCAACAGCAGTAACACAAGATAGAGCGACAGTGGATTTGGGAGAAGATTTGCATGGTTGGACTCTGTGATCTTAAAGATCTTTTCCAAGTTAGAAGATTCTGTAGTCTCTTAGATTACCTGACATGGGTCACTTGTGTTTTACAAGATGTAGTAGTAAAGGAGTTTATTTTTGTCCTTCCACTTCCATGCTCAAAGTGAATTAATTGCATAGATAGCCTCCAACACACTAAAAATATTCTTTGGAAAAAACAATATGGTCCAGCAGGTGACTTTGGACTAATTCAAAATGTTAAGAGTCTTATCTTAGTTGGAATTCCTGGGAACCTGAGTGCTGTTTTGTTAAGGGGCAACACCTATGTACAGACAAGGGCATTTTCTTTTGAAAATGGGGCTCATTTTCTACTGACAGATACATAGAGATGCAGGCAAACCAAACTAAGTGCAAAGATTTAGAGTGTTCCCTAGAGGCACAAAAGTCTACTTTTTCTTCTGTTCCTGTATCTAAAAAACTTTCACAGGCAAAATGTGAAAATGTGTTTCTCTGCTATCTCCATAATAGCAGATCCCTCTCTGGAAAGTACAAGTGCAAAAAAAATTCAGGAGAATTTAATTAAAACTTGTTTGGAGTTGTTGAAGAAAACTTCAGACTGCAGGAAACCTTCAAGGATGCATTCTCCTTTTTTTGCTACAAATATTCTCCTTTGGGCTACAGATACCAAGGAGTGAGTTCTGTAGTGGGAAAGAAGAGTGGTTCTTTGGGGAGGCAGGAGACTTAAAGTCACCTGCAGTGATGGCTGTTGCTGTGTGGTGCCAGTTGTCTTTATAGAGGAGAGTGGCCATGGAAATCACTGATCAAAGAAGGCCAAATCTCATTGTTCCTCTCCTCTGATCAGTCTGGAAGAGATGCAGGGAAGTATTTATGAACTTCCAAACATGAAACGGATCATTTGTAGTTTTATTTAATTTTATTGCCATGATAGTAGTCTTCCTTGTTTTTCTTCCTTAAGTAAATAAAAATGTCCCCTGCTTAGTCCAAATACCAAGCTAATAGTGTTTTTTCTTTCCTAGGAAGGAGAAATAAATAGAACTGCAAAGGAACATCAAGGGAATAGTGGTGAAATGACCAGTAACCTTGCAATCTACATGTACGTAGGTTCTTGTGTGATTATGATTTAGACACAGACAATGTGTTTTGTTTCCAATATGAGGGAACTTTTTTCTATGAGGAATGAACTAGAAAATCCTGTTTTTCTGTGGCCTTGCATCCTTCCTACCATGTCAGAAAGACCCTCAGCTGTCTGACATTTTTGCTTCCAATCTTCACTAGTTGACAAGAGGGAATGCATGTTCTGGCCAGTTGGCCAGGCATTTATGTACATGCTGACTTGCCAACCTTTCAGGCTTCAGCCAAACAGAAAAGATAGAGGCTGCAGGGACTCCCTCCCTTCTAGTCACTGGAGATCATTTAATAGAGTATCTGTCCTCTACCCAATTAAAATGATGTTGGTAAGAATCAGAGGTCTTGTAGTTTCCACATCTGAACCTGTCTGTTCTGGTTGCGTGTGATTGGTGTAAAGCGTATCACGGTGGAGTAGACAGACACTGCAATAACATAGTTCTTATTTTTCAGGTTACTAGGCTTAAGATATCAGCATTCTGTTTAGGTTACCTCTCAAAATTTGATCTTTACATCAGCTCCAGGCCACAAGGGACTTTCTTGCCCCTAGCTGAACCTTTACTCCTTATGGACATAGACAGCTGATACTATTAAACTTTCCATTTTGGATACGGCTCAATTTAGCAGCTAGATGGTTGTGGCTGAACTCTTGTAATTACTTTGTGGCCTTTGCTTTTCGAAGGAAAGGATATAGAAAATGCTAAGGGCACAACAGCCCAGAAAGCTATGCTATATGTATAGCTTGTCACTCTGTCGCTGCAAGGGAGAGCAGCATTTTAATGTAGTGACATAGAAAAGTTGTCACTCAGTGTGCAGTTAAGAAGTGCAAGTGTTGGAGGGGGAGGAGTTACAGTCATGGATGAAACCGAGAGAGTCGCTGACTGCAGACCAGGCTGCAGGTATTAAGCTTGTCATTAGTGGTAGCTTGAGAACGCTGACTATGAGAAGACATTCTCTGTGGGGTTTGCTTCCCTTTGATGAGTATCTGGGCCATATCTTCAAGAACAGGGGCATATGTACCTCTGAAAATATTTCCTGTGTCACTACGTGTCTTTGTCCAGCATTGAAACTTTAGACAGGTGCTGTTAACAGGTTCAAAGAAATGTGATATACTCAGGACGGGTTTATTTCTGTAAGAGTAGAACTGTGCACTAAAAATCCCCTGATAAAAGTTATTTACTTAAAATATCCTGGCTGCACACTGTCTTTGGGGTATTGAATTTTGCTCACCAAAGATTTCTAGCTCTCATGAGCACATAGAAGACTGCGCTTTACTTTCTTTTCTGAACTACAAAAGCAAAGTTTTAAACACATGCTGGTTTACAGCTGAGCTTCTGAAATGTACAGTGTATATAACCTGCGTATCTTGCCGTATATGTATGGGAATTTGATTTTCTGTCTAGACAGACATACAAATGGAGGGAATGAAATACAGTATTTTATTTACCTTATTTTTCAGATAGTTTTGGTTCACTTTTACATTAGCATAATGCAATTTTGAAAAGAGCAATAGAATTATGAGGGAGGTGAAACATGAGATTTTTTTCTGAAAAAAGCCATTGGTCTGATGACCATTTTTAGTGAAATGTGCCTTTTTTTCTGGAAAGCAATGTAATGGGGTAAGAAATGTTGCATGTTTCATTGGAAGAAAATGTTATTTTGGGAACAGACAGCAGCACTTTGCAGAAGGGGCTGCAAAGTAGGTCAGAATAAATGCACTGGTTTTTGTATTGTCTTCACTGCTTTTGTTTTGCTTGCTTAAGTACTAGATTCTTCCCCCAGATTGAAGGGCACTGTCTGAGCACTGCGCAAAGCAAGGACTGCATTTGCTTGCATGGGGACTGTGGTTAGCAGTGTTGGTTCTTGGGAATGAGCCCCTTGCTCACAGTGTTGGTTTTCAGCACTGTGTGAAATGGTGGCCTCTCAGACTAGATCCCAGAATTAGGGATAAGGGAGTGCTCTAGTAAAATCATAGCTTTTGTTATTTACATCTGGTTTGGTTTGAATCAGGAGCAAACCTGCAGATGAATCTAAGAATTTGGAGTCTGAGGAGCTAACTGTGAGCCAGCTGCTCTGCTGCCTTAGAAATGAAACTCAGAAGAGGGAAAAACTTGAGAAGGCTCTGCAGGATCACAAAGAGAGGTATGGAGTAGGTGCATTCTAACATTTAGAGCTGTTTTCTTTCAGGGCTGCTGCAACTACCAAGGCTGTGGCTAATCAGAGGCACACTGAAATATCAGTGTGACCTGGATGGGGAATTTCCCAAGCACTCAGTAGTAATAACTTATTTTTGTGGTAGTCATGTGGTTTATCCCTGTTAGGTTCTCTTCTGTGGCCAGAAGAGTTTCCATGTTTTATTATTATTTCCTATAGCACCACAGATCAAGACAAATTACCCACTTATCCTTGGGTCTGAACTTTCCCCAGGTTATGTCAGAACGATATAATGACTAGTTGAGCATGTTCTTTCCACTCCCTCTTCCATAGTTATTTGTTTTTGTATGAATCATCTGCATGTGAGGCCTTAAGCAAATCACTATGTATAAAACGGGGATTACAGTCTTCATGATATCGACAGGCTACATTTAGCAATGTGTGAGCTTGCAAAAGCTCCTTAGAAATGTCTAAAACAAATTTAATTCCAGACTTGCCTAAGAGAGAGTTTTTCCCAGTGAGATGTACATGAGGGTCTGTTTCAGTTCAGTTATATTGCTGTAAATTGCCATGACTGTTCAGGTGTGGAAAATTGCCTAAGCAGTAGCTGTTCCAAATCCCCACTTCGCAGAGACAGAGAAAGACTTCCTGGACATTATCTGCTTTGAAAGGTTGGTGTCGTGGTAATTGCTTCTACATGGTCTTCCTAGAAAAGGTAATGGGCCATAACCAAAGGATTCTTAGAAATCTCAGCCTCTGAAAATATCAAAGGAAAATAGAGGCAGTATTAATTACTGGATTCAGTGAAAAGACTGACCCATTTCCAAAGAGTTGGAAGTTTTGGACTGTACCCAAAGATTGGTCACTGTCCTTCACCACACCTGCAGACTTATTTATCCATTTTCATTAAATATACATGCTGGGTGTCCTCTGTTCTTCAGGAACCCTGTGATTTTGCAGGCTTTCCTGCATGTCTGTGCTTTTGTTTGTGGCTGTGATGTTAGAAAAAGGCTACACCACTTGCATGAAATCCTTGAATAGGCACAATCTCACTCCAAATATAGGCCAAATCCATCATTATTGGCTCCTTCTGTTCCAGACTCTCAAAGCTGGAGAAGGAAACCAGCAACTGCCTGGAGAGTGGGACACAAACTGCACAGGAAGAAGAGGAGAGTTCAGAGGCTGTAAGTACATGTCCTCCTGAGCTGAAATTTAACAACATACAGCTTACTAGTTGAAGCCAGCAACCTCAGGGACTACATTTCCACTTGCACTCAGGGAGCAAGGGGCAAATATCCTGCACAGGATATGGCAGTGAATTTTGAACCCTTCAGTCCATATCTCAGAGGTGGTTCCAAAGTACACCAGCCACCAAAAAGAGATGAGATTGGTGGCCAAGAATTAGGGAGGCATGGCATAACTGCAGGTTTACCTCATTATCCTGGCCACACTCGCTAAACAGAGTGAGATGCAGTCATTTCTAGCTCCAGAAAGTCTTCTAGACTGAGTTAATTTCCTCACAGCTGTCTAGGTTAGCTTTTGGATCAGAATCCAGTGACGGCATACTGTCAAACAGACTTTAAATGTGGAGCTCATATGGCACCTGGTTTGGGGTTTTTTCATGGTTTTGGTGGGATGTATTACAATGGTGGTGCATAACTGTCTTGGATCAAGAGACAGTTCCAGGCAAAATCAGTCTGGGTGTTTGCAATTAAGGGTGTGATCCAACAACTGGATGTTGGGGTTGGGATTCAGCTCCACATCCAGACACCTAAATTTATGTGCCTACGGCTGTAAGCCTCTCTATGTGAGTATGCATGGAAACTCCCATAGCAGAGGAGATCCCTTCAGATTCAGCGCAACTGCCTAATACAGGCATCTAGGAGTGAGTGCCTTTATATGAGGTTGAGGTAGTGTGGATTATCTGACAAGCTGCTGCATGGGGCTAGCAAATACGCTATGGGATCTGCTGGAGACCTGTGCCCTTCTGAAGGCCAGGACAAGTATTTTAGGGCAGGGCTGGCTTGGTTAAACAAGAAGACCAGTTTGCAGTCAGGCCAAGAGATGTCCTTTCTAGGGAAAGCAGATGATGTCTCAGTTAATTCTTTCCAGTATTTTTATCTCAACTTTGCCTGAGTTACAGCTTGAGCCAGATGCTCCTCATCTAAGTGCTGATATTGAGGTCAGCATAGTTACACGCTTGTGATGGCAGTTGTTCCCATTTATATGCTGGTAGGTTTCTTCAGGGGGCTCTTGTCAGCAGAGCTTAAGTTATCTGCTCCCATTGTAAAATGTAGATCTTTAATGAAACAACGTGAGGGTGCAGCATGGACCATTTTTGAGGGCTCTGCATTTGGAGACATCCTGGGAGAGAGGGAAGTTTTCCAAACCTGCTTTGGCCCTGGAGAGTGAGAAGTGGCTGGGGAAGAAGAGGCTAGAGCACATCCTCTGCCAAACAGCAGCTAGACACTAACCTCAGCCAGGTCTCCTGAGATGAGTTAACTGCAGTTATTGCTCTGCCTTTCCTGGGAGGCTGCTTGAAAGCTTCCCAGAAGCAGAGATCTAGGAGGCTATGATTTAGGTGTTGCTCCTTTCCTGGGCCGGGTAAGAGATGTGTGTTGGGGAGACACAGTCTGTACTGTGGGATGGGATTTTTTTGAGTCGGGTTAGCCTTTTCTTTCAGCGAGGCTGACAGACTTGCTTTCCAGAAGCATGGATTGATTGTGTTCCAATTAAGTAAAATCTCTTGAATTACAATGGCTTTCACCAGGAACCAAGAATTCACAGCCCAGCTTCATTAGAAGTCAGACTCTTGCAAGTGATACATGGTTTCATTTGTTGACGTGTTTTCTGTTAAGGCAGTTTCTACTGATATATAATTTTCTGCAAATTGAAATGCCATCACCTTACAGAAATCAGTACTTTCGTCTGTGAGTGTGATTGGATTAGCTGGATTGCTGCTTAATTTAATGGCTTGTTTTGCAGCTATGATGGTAGATAGAGAAAGTGTAGTGCAATGTGCTTTGTGAGTATTTACACCATTATGTTCAGTCCCTTTTTCTTGGTACGACTGGTGAATGATTTTAGCTCAGGCAGCTTGTGGAGAGTGTCCTCAGCCACATCTGTGAGTAGACAATTGTGTTCTGCCTGCCTCAGTCACACTGGCTGTGCTCCACATTTCTGCTCTGAGATGAAAACTGGAAATGTTCATGTGTCATCATGGATGGACAACTTCTCTTGCTTCAGTTTCCTGGGGTAGTGATGGACTTTCACTGTCAGAAAACTGGAGCTTTTCTTCAAGGAAATAGAACAGCAGCATGCTCTTGACACACTTGGTATCTTTCTAGCCACAGCCACCCAGCTCATTCCCAAGCTGGACTGAAGACTTTCCATATCTTTAATAAGATATTATCAGTGAAAATTACAGTACTAGGGACAATTAAACTGATGCTAGCATGATGAAAAGATTCAGGTGCTTCTTTAGGAAAACTCCAGGATGTACCTCCAGAGACTACAAACCAGCAGGAATCACAGGTTTAATGCCTTCTAGAGTGGGGATATATTTTAAGAATTGAAACTCTGAGGTGTCCTGTGTGTCTTTGGTTGGAGGAGAACCCAGCTGCTGTTTCTTTCCTCCTTTTGTTTTTTGCCTACCTTTAGGATCCTTCAGTGATCTTCCTGTGGTCTGAAGGTCAAATGAAAGGGCCAGAAACTCATAAGAAAACTGATTACAGTTGCACTAGAAATAATCTTGATTTGCAAAGTTGATTTATGAATGCATGGTAACAGAGTTACCATCTGGGGTTGTACTTTCTCTTTCAAAAAGTCAAGAACTGAAGTCTTCCAGACTCATGGTTCTCATGTATGTGGCATAGGAGAGGCTGGTTGGTATATGTAGGGGGAGTGCCAGTTGGCTGGAGGGGTTTCATGTGAATTGAAATAAATTACAGTGCATAAAACCTTCCGTGTTCTTTGTTTTCTGCCCAAAACCAGAATGGAGAAAACTAGAATGGAAGGAATAATGCCAGTGCAGGATATAACTGGGAGTAGAAAGTCTTAAGGATTTCATCTGCCTCATCTACTTCCAAACTGCTGCATCTGATCTGCAACTGCTGTCATGCCTCTTTCTAAAGAGCACACTGATGCTAGCAGACTGGAAGCCTACCTAGGGATAGATGGTTTATGTTTCTCTGACAGACTGTAACTGTTGCTCAGAGGAGTGGCACAAATCACCAAGTCTGTCTGCTTTTCTCATGTGTTTTAAATGGTGAACTCTTGGGAAAGAAAATGTAGATGTGTTTCCCATCTGCATGAGGTGTACTCTCGCCAGTGCTGGAAAGTCTGTAGTAGTGTTGTCTTTGAGTCACCTGGATTTTATGAAAGTGTTAAGTCAGAATGGGGTTCTGCTATATTTAGGATTAATTGGTAATTGTGAAGCCTTGGGGACAGGGCTGTTTTACTGAGTATAGACTATAACAGCACACACTGACTTGGGCTGCTTTCTCTGGAGGAGGAATGATACTTCCTTCCTCCTGCTTAGATCTCTTAGGCTACAACTTTGCTAATCTTGAATTTTCCATTTGTAATTTTCTTTTTTTTTTTCCCCCTAAAAGGTTGGCAGTGAAGTAGAAAACCTGAATTTGCAAGTGTGTGCTCTGTTTAAAGAGCTTCAGGAAGCCCATGAGAAGTTAAAAGAAGCAGAATTGATTCAGAAGAAGCTTCAAGAAAAGTAAGGTTCAGAAGAACAAAAGCTCTGCCGTGACACACAGTATATACTTGTATGACAACTCCCACCTTGGGAAACTTACCAGCTCTGCAAATGCCAACTTAAATATCTGTTTCACAGAAATGCTGTAAAAGATTGGTCCTTCTTTTTAAGTGGAGATGAAAGTACAGAAATACAGTAATTGTCAGAAAATCTGAGCTGCCAGCCTAGTTCTACAAATAGAACCCCAGTGCCTTGAATTTCGAGATTTGGATTTTAACCCTTCCTGATATAAAGGCAAATCTTTCCTGTTTTCTGCTTCACATAATCAGTCCCTGCTCTAGTCTTAGAGGAAGAAGCAAAGGGACTTGGTTATGACCCCTTTCACAGGAACCGTCGGTGCTTTTGAAGACCAGTTGAGTAGGTTGCAAAAAGTGATTACAAGACCCTCAGTTTAGCTGCTTAGTTTTCTGTCAAATTCCAGTTCTTTGAGATTTGTAGTAGTAAGAAAGTAAGTGTGGGTTTCAGTATCTTTTTTTTCTCATGGTTGTGTATAGATTCATTATTGACTTTCTTTGGTCTTCATCAAAATAAACCTTTAAAGTGAACCACACAAAGATTCTTTTTGTAATATGCCTAGTGTGCCAAATCTATCAGGAAAAGGTGAACAGGAGAGATCAACCTTTTTTCCTTCTTCTTTCAGGTGCCAAGCACTGGAAAGAAAAAGCTCAGCTGCTGCATCGGAATTGGAGGAGAAGCAGCAGCTAATATACACCAACAAGAAGCTGGAACTTCAAGTGGAGAGCATGCAAGCACAGGTCAAGTTGGAACAAGCCAAGACGCATGAAGAAAAGTGAGTATGACTTGTGTTTATATTCCAGGGAGGTATTGTCAGTGAGGAAGAGTAGTCCAAGGGAACCTTGCCAAAAGGGAATCGGATTGAAAATACTAGTTTTGTATTCTTTTGAAACCATGTTATGTTTGTAGAGTCTGAACTAGAAACCTGCATTTGCCTCATAATCTACGTCACTTTGAATTTGGAGTCTCCACATTAGGCCCAAACTGTATTCTTTCTTCTACTGAACACCTCGCATAGGAAAATTTGAGCTATAAGCTCTGACTTGTATCTTCCTTTTGTCAAAAAGCCAAAGGTGGAATACACTCAGGTATAACCTACAAGCAGAGGAAGCAGAAAAGTGACAGCAGCTGTCCCACTGACTAGCAGGGGTAAATGTGTCCACATCTTGGAGGGCGGGGACAAGTCAGGTGGTGACAGTGGTGGGAAAGTGACATTAATGAAGAGGTCTGCAGTCCCTGCAGTATATTTGCAGTAAGCGTGCAGTGAAGCTGAGGTAAAGAGCCTTACTGTTTGCTCTGGCTCCCTGCTCCCTTTCATGTGCAGTCCATGTAAGGAGCATGAAAATGTCAGTCCAAGCTGAACTTCCTGAAGGACCTGTCTTCAGCTGCTGGAGAAGCTGCTCGTTATCTTTGGAGTCTGTGTCTGGTTCTTCTGATCGTTTCTCCTTCTCTTGAAGTCTCTTGAGTCAAGACTTGAATGTCTTCCTAAGGGAGGTGTTACATTTTGAACAGAATTTGTGAGTTTGATATAAAAATATTGGGTGATGGATTCTTCATTAAACACAGATGATCAGTAAGGACATTTGTTTGGACTCAGTCCCTGGATAGAGCAGCACACAACTCATTGGAAGAGAGGTGTTGAGACATGGAGAATGATTTTTTTCTCATCAGAAATGCAGACTGATTGGCAAGGAACCGGTGGTGGCTTTTTTCTAAATTCTAACAGATATTTTGGATTTCAAGTAATTTTTAAGTGTTTCAAACTTTCACCTCTTTTCTTGTCATAAACAGGGCAAGATATAGTAGCTTGCAGGATGCATATAACAAACTCCTTTCTGAACTCACTGAGGCAATGAAAACAATCGATGAAATGAAAATCAAAGAGGTAAACTCACCAGAAGAAGAAATCATAATTAATTAGGGGGGAGCGGGAAGGGGATGGAAGACTGCATCTAGGAACAAATTTGGGCAGGAAACAAGAGTCATGCCTTCCATATAATATAGCAGGCAACATAGCAGCATTGCTCTGATAAACCTAGAACCTGTGCTGTCAGTTAAAGAAAACTTTATCCACACATCAGTACTTCCATGGTGTTTTCTAGTTAAGGTTTAACCTGAGTGCAGTGTGGAGTCCAGTCCTTGGAGATCATTGATATGCAAAGGCATATAGGTGTTCCTGCAGCATTCTTTGTAGCTGTGGGGAGGCAGACCTCCAAATATTTTTGTAAACTTAAATAGAATGGCTGTCACAGTGAGGTCTTGTTCATAACTGAGGCTCCGTGGAAGTGCCAGATTCTTCTGTATAATTTTGGAAAGTGGGAAACATCCTCTGCAGTGTCCATTAGAGAGTTCTCTTTTAACTTCATACAATGTAGTTTGAAAGCTCAGAACTATTCTTTAAAATAAAATACCAGTCACCACTGCTGTCTTCCTTTGATGACCAAATTGGAAGGTTTCCAAGGGCAGGAGGAGTAAGAAGCAAACTTTCATTTCAAGCAGGGTTGTATTCTGAGTTCATCTCATAATCATAGTTCTTCCTTGCAGCTGGACAGAGTGGATAGAGTTGTGGTGGAACAAATGAATGCAAAGGTGGAGCTGGCAGAACAAGCCCTTGCAGCAAAGCAGCTCCAGATAGATGAAATGAAGCAGATAATTACTAAGCAAGAGGAGGACCTTGAAACCATGGCAGTGCTCCGTGCTCAGGTATTGGCTCTTCTTCAGAAATTGGCTAGTTCCCCCCCACCAATATTCAGACACTGGGAGGAGGTATTTAATGGCTCACTCTGGAATACTGAATACATTTCCTCAATTCCAAAGCATAACGCCCTTACTCAGCCTGCCTTGCAGATCCCTAGAGAGCCTTTACCACCATATCTTAACATTCTGTAGGAGGAACTGCGTATGCTGGAGTCTGGCACAACAAACAAAAGTTGAGAATAGATTTGTATTTAAAACCACTGTCTTAAGAATCTCTGCATATGTTTTAGAGATGATTTTACTCAAACCAGTGTGTGTAAACAGTGATTATAAAGGGTCTGCCTCACATTAAAGGCACATAACTGGCATCTTGGCCTGGTTCCACTGTCTGTGCCACAGATTTGTCTGTGTCATCAGTCAAGTCACCCCCTCACTGCTTGTCTGTGCCTCCTTTCTGCCTCTGTAACAGCAGAGGGCAATAGCACCGGCCCAGATAAGACACCTGAAGTATTTTAAACAGAATCCAGAAACTACTAAGTCTTCTTCACCTTGTAAGTAGTACAGGTCTTCGCTTTGCAGTGTGTAGGTGCTGCAGGAGTGTTTTGAGTAGATTCAGGCTATGATACAAATCTGCCGTTTTGGCATAGGACTATGGTTCGGTCTAAGTTACAAATTCTCAGCATGATTTCATTTCTCTGCTCAGATGGAGGTTTATTGTTCTGATTTCCATGCTGAGAGGGCAGCAAGAGAAAAGATCCATGAGGAGAAGGAGCAGTTGGCTGTCCAGCTGGCATACCTGCTAAAAGAGCAGCAAAACCTTGAAGATCTTGGCCGGTGAGAACAGACTTTGGCTGAGCTGCCTTTAGACTGTCTTGTTACCCTATGTGCTGGAGTGACTAACATTGTCTTGTAGCATCTCAGTAGAAAGGCAAACAGCTTTGCAAACATTCATTTCTTGGTTAATTTGAATTTTAAAAGACAAAAAAAAAAAAGAAGAATTGGCTGACTTTTAATTTTGTGATAGGATCTCTGTAAAGTGTATTAGTTCTTACTTGGGTGCCTTAGCAAGTTTTCACTTTGGATGATTCATGCTTGGTAAATTCTCCCTGCTGATTCATGTGAGTTTCTTTGGGTTCTGCCCTCAATTTTACTGGTGAACCTGCAGCTAAGCTTGCTGCATTTGTGCCCCGGATATCTGCTGCTTCTGCAGGTGGCAGTGGTGAGTACCCATAGTTTCAGGTACTGTGATCCCCTGGAATTGCACCATTTTAGCACTCTTAGCTGTAGAAAAGAAAAAAGAAATATTAACCATGTGTCCTCAACTCATGTTGTGGAAGCCATGGGTACAGGAAGAGTGCCTAGAATTTGAAGAATCGAGTTACATTTTGCATTAGCTGTACACTGAACCCTTTTTCTGATGTTACTTGCTTTTCTACTTAGTAAAATTTGCAGTTTGCCCTGAATAACTAGAGTCCTTGGAGTTTTCTAGAGGAGCACGCCCTAGATCCCTAGGTGTGTAGCTGCCCAAATCCTGCTGGTGTCAATTGTGTGACCCTGATTTCAGCAGAACCCTGGCATGATCTCACAAAGCAGCAGCGTTTCAGCGTCCTGTTTCTGAGCAGCAGTTGTGAACTGAATGCATGACCAGTTGACATGATTTACTTGCAAATCCTTTATTTTTAATCATCTTACCTTTTCTGGAGACAAAAGGAAGACACCTTTTGCCGAGTCTTTTTTCAGAGCCCTTGACTTACTTATTCTTTGCAGAAACTCTTTGGCGGAGATGCAGAATCGTCATGGAGCCAGGGCACCAGATCGGGAGCACTCACCTCGTCTTGTCCAAAGAGGTACAGTAAGCAACCCCTCCAGCTCACGGGGCCAGGGCCTGCTGTGTTCAGTTTAAAAGAGCTTTGCTTGGCTGCAGGCAGCTCCCCACCTCCCCTGTGGCTATTTTGGCAACTGGGTAGCCGCAGAGAGCGCGATTGTCTGACTGTTAGGAGCAAGCCAGTCCTCTTTCAACCACTCCACAGAAAGGGTGGAAAAATCAAGTAGTATAACAGGTAGTTATTTGTCTTCTTTGCTTGCAGGAACTGGTAGTCAAGACTGGCCAGAGCAGCGGAATATCTCAATGTATTCATGTCCCAAATGTGAAGAAATTCTACCTGATTTGGACACACTGCAGATTCACGTTATGGACTGTATTAATTGATGCCCTCCAATTCTTCATCTTCTGGAATTTCACCTGCCACTTTTTTTTTTTTTCTTCCTGCTCAAATAACACTCAGCTGTACATCCCATGAAGGAGGTTTTCAGGGTTTTTCTCATTAATTCAATGGGAAAAAGGGTAAAATACCTACCCTGCCTTGTACTCACTCATCTCTTTTTAATCTGCTTTAGGAAAATAATTTTTATAGGTTAACAGCATGGATGGGTTAAAGAACTCCCGGTGTGTCTGCTGCTATGAAATCTTGAAGGAACATTCCCCTGATGAGCTATACTCTTACAGCTAGCCCACAGAATGGGGCTGAATCGCTGAAGTCAGAAGGGATATGGGATATATGCTGATCAAGTGAAAGTACTGTGAGCCTGTAAATACTTCTGTCTTGTATACTATATATATCAGGAAACTAATACGTTAAAAAAGCTGTTTGAGAAGCTTTCAGCAAAATGGAGTAGTGTTGTATTCATTGAGCATTTGAAATGAACCCTACTCTTTCTCCAGATGGCATTTTTATTGCTGCCCTTGTGACCATACTAATCTGATGTTAAATTTTTGATGGCTTATGTAACTTGTTGCTTTAGCCAGATGTGGGTGAGGTTTAAAACAGATCATTTAGGTCTGATACATGTAGCTGCTGGTGTGCCCAAGTCACCTGGTTTTATAGAACTGTTTATTTTCAAGGTGTTGTCTTGATTCTTAATTATAATATTCATTTGAATCTGTACAGTATTGTGCTAGAAAGCGCTGAGATGGATGTAACCTAATTTAAAAAGAGGAGTATAATGGATTTTCACATGTCAAAATAAATCTGTTGCAAGTATAAAATTATCTATGCTTGTGAATACTTCGAAGGTGAAACACGATTGCAAATACCTATGGCTGATGAGCTCGCATAGAAAGAACCATAGTGTATTAGTTCTGTTCTTGCTCTCCCTGGTGTTTTTATCTCAACAAAGAAACAGTTCTGAACTTGCCATTGCATAAGGGAGGAAAATACTCAACCCTTAACAAAATATGAACTAGCATGAATGCCAGGAAACCACCCAAGCAAATTGCTGGGATCCATGCAAATGAGGAGTTTCATGTCTTTTGCAAATAGCTAACATTTGCACTGGTAGAAACTGGCAGGCAAGGGAAGGAAGAGATGCATGAAAATCTTCGGCCAAAATTGTGTCTCTCTATGGCATCGTCTTCCTGCTGAAGAAAAGAAAGCATTGATCACTTTGGCACTGCCCAGTTGGAAGGAAGCCTCCATGTGGGTTTGGACTGATCGGCCAACCTTGGTGTAGGAAAAGATCTTTATTTTTTTCCTCCCATGGGCAGCACTGAATTTCTGGAAGCAAATATGCCACCGCTCATTACAATCCAGTAGCTAAATGGTCCATGGTAGGTCTGTTAGGCTTACTGTGGAGCACCAGCAAGGTTCTTTTGTGCCCAGTCCGCTTCATTCTGATTGCCAGAATTGTGAGCTGGGTGTTCAGAAGGAGCAGGGTGGGATGATTGCATAACCTGAATATAAAAGATCAATGTTTTATTGCTAATGCCAGTCCATTACCCTTCCACTTTGAAGTTCACATTACAATAATACTGAATGTTTCCTGATTTGGCATGGTGGTGCACTGGTCTCAGAGGTGTTGGGTTGCCAGAATGGGAAGCTTGAATCCTCCTTCATATATAGGCAGTGTGATCTGTGGAAATACTTTGATCTCTCAAAAATAAAATGCAAGAGAAACTGCATTTATAACTAAAGCACCTCTACTGGAGTAGGTTTATGTAAAGGGAAAAACTATAACAAAATGCAATTGTAATTAGTGTTTACTTGTGCGGTTGTAATGGCTTTAACAAAAGATGGGGTGCTCTGATCCCAAAACCTTGCTCTAACCATTGGGTGTGCTTACCTGAGGGACTCATCAGTTAAAAAGTCGTTCAGAATAAAGGCAAGCAAGCAGGAATTTGTGTCTATGAATTTTAGGCAGTTGCATATTCCTAATGCAGAAAGAAAGAAGCAGAAGGGAAAAGGTGAGGAAAATGTCTTTTGTGGAGGCAGTCATCTAAAATCCCCCTGAAGGACTGTGTGGACCATAAGCTTCCCACAGCATTGGTGTGAGTGGAAGTGATTTGACTTCTTTCATGTGTCCAGCTTCATTAGGACAGTGCTACAGTCATTATAAACTGCTACTACTGCGCAGCTGGATCAAAATAATAGCTTTTCAGCATTAGTTTAATAAAATGGTTAAAAAGTTATTTAATAAAAATTCTCACAACATACAAAATCAGGGTAAAAGAGCATTGTAATGTTAACTATTCATCAGGTAAGCCTTAAGTAGTCCAAAGTGGGAATTTCTGAACAGAACGCTGACAGCTGACAGTATTTACTGTGGCCCATTGCAAGAGTTACAGGAAATAGCATTAGATTTAGTAAATCAGGCAAGGGATAAAGGAGGTGGGACAGAATAAGATGAGTTCAGGACTCAACAGTTCTCCATCAATGCGATCTTTTCTTCATTTGAAAAGTACAGCTAGTTCCATACCTGTTACACAGAGAATCACACAGTACAGTTCAGTTAGAAGATGTATTGAAAGGTGTTAAATAGCAGGACAAATTATGACTAAAATTAGCAATGTGTTTAGTCCTAAAATCTGGAGTTTCTCATTTTCTGTGTACACCGGAAAGGGATAGCAGTTGCCACTGCTGAGCTACAAAAAGACAGTCCCTTTCCCACAAGCACTACACCAGGGAGGTAAGTGTTCAAACACGTCCCCTCACACATCTGACATCCTCACTGGGGTGCTGCATATGTGAAAGTCACGTGTGCACCCTCCCTGACATGGCTTAAGAGCTGTGTCATCTGTCCATAAGAAATACAAGATTATGTTCTGTGACCAACAGCAACTGGTGCACGCCCTTTATTGCTGAATTCCTTCATGGAGGGCTTTCACTTCCAGAAACACTGGATTCCAGTTTTGAGAGAGATTAGCTAAAAGCAGCATCCATTTTTGTCGTTGCTTGTCCTCTCTCTGCTGTGCTCACCAGGACCTTTTGAGTAGATCCTAGGTCAGTGCTTTGGTGAGCAGAAAGGGCATGTTCACGCGCCTGGAAGAGGGGTTCTGGTTCCAGCGTAATAGGATACATGGAAAACTCCCCTGGGCCCCCAGCTTCAGCCAAGGTCATGCAGACCATTCTCAAGGAAAAGAAGTGAATCCATGGTACAAAGTCCAAGCATTACTGCTGTCCATCAGGGATGGCAGACAGAGAACAGCACAGCTTCTTAGGTATGGGGGCAGGAATGCCTGCCTTCCAAATGAAGGCAAAGACCAGGTCCTGAGTGGCTGATCAACATGCCTTTGTACTCTGAAGTTCTGAACACAAAGAGGATGGTACAAACTGTGAGAGAGATGCCTGTGCAGTGAAATTTATATGTATAGCCTACATCGTCTTGTGATGTTGGGCTAAGGAGAATGGAACTCTGCAGAAGAAAGCCTTAGGGACGTTGGATTCCACAACTAAATGGGCAGAGTTGCAGCATATTACATTGTACTTGTACGTGACAAATTCTCCTGTCAATCTACTTCTGTAAGTAAGTGCTTCTCCAAATTGCCCTACAGATGAAGAGCCAAAGCACAGGGGAGAATATACACTGAACAGATCAATAGTAGAATCAGAAATAAAAAGTTTTGTGACTCAATATTTTACTCAGTATTGCTTCAAACCTGAAATAGAAACTATTCTGGAGCTGATTAATTCAAAACAAAGGCCTCAATTGTGTAAGGTTTATGTTTCACTCTCAGCAGATGAATAATCGTAAAACATACACAAGAAAAATACCTGTAGATGTTTCTTGGACTGAAGAAAATATTCCTGTAGTGTATTCTTCATGTCATGCTGTCAGTGAATTCTCAGCTACAAATACCAGGAGAAACAATCCCTTCTTTGCCCTTATAATTAAAGTGAGAAGTTGCTTTTATTTTGCTGTTGTTACTGTTGTTCTAATTAATGTCTTCTAGAGTTGGGAATCTTGTTTTCTGTTAGCTATAGCTCATGTCCTCACACAGCTTTGTCCATAATTTCAGGTGGCGCAAGAGCTGACTGAAATCTGTTGGAAAACCTATTCATCAGCTTGGTTGCAACCTTCTTCATCAATTACAAGTACTCCCAGCAGACACAATCTCTTATTGGCTTTTAATTGGTTCCTTGCAACAGCAGGATTTATGGGCTTTTTCCCTGAATTCAATTTTATTATGGGAGCTTTGTGATAGTTATGGATTCCGCAATGATCAAAATCTGATGGAAACACTACTAGGCCAAAATCAAACTAACAGAATGATAATAGAGCTGATTTAATCTGAGGAGCATTAACCTTAATGAAAACACAGAAAATCAATGTGAAAGGCCAAAGGAGCAATTACTTATGCATCCGTCAAGTCAAAATTAATCATTTTAAGAGGTTTCAGGAAGAGAGAGGATCTTAGCACAGGAATACTAACAGGAAGACATGGGCATTAGCTGAAGTAGTTCTTCATAGAAAGATAGCAGGTCTAATAGTACAAATCAGGAGGGACAAGGAACTGCCAAGAATAAAACCACAATACGCTGAAACCTGTTCATGCAACAGGGAGGATTATTTTTCTGTTGTCATCATTAACTTCAGTTCAGACAGCAGATGAGCCATCACGACAGGTGACCATAGGCAGCAGATGTCCATTAGCACAGGTTTAAGAGTACATCCCCTTTGTTTTCCCTTAGATGAAAGATAAGATAAAATGTATTTGTTTTTTAAAGTGACTAAGTGCTACGTGTCCACAAAATACTACTTGTCCACTATCTCTGTTTTTACCAAAGGACTTTCTTGGTGTAGCAGCAGGTCCCACAATCAATACCCTGACTTGATGCGGAATAGGAGTCAGAAGCATTTCATTTTAGTTCAGGTGTAAAATCCAGACTGGGAAGGAACCAGAACAGTCCTGTGGGGTGAGCTTGAGATTTGTGAGGAGCAAGGTATCTCAGGATTTGCAAACCAAGTCACTGGAGCAGGCAAGCCATCATTACTCTGGTCAGATGGCGAGTAGGGAGATTTGGTGATGCTTCGTGATTAGCCTGGATAGCACATTGGCAATTAGCAGCCAGAGGGAAGAGAAATATGAAAAACACAGCGTCCTGATGCCTGCCCACAAATTCGCTTCCGTGCCAGGATGGGACACAAGGTGTTTCCCTGTTTCCATTGTGGATGAGCAGCAATACAGAGGAGCCCCCTTGGGCTCTCAGTGCCCACACACTCCTTCCCAGCTCCTGTCACTATTCATTGCTCCCCCCTAACAAATTTCCATGGGTGTCATGCAGGCAGATGCATCCAGAATGAGTTAGTCCAGCATGCCTGGGTTAGGCAAGTGGTTTTTGGGAGAAAACCTGAAGAGTCGAGTCGGCTGACAACTATTCAGCAGAGCATTTCAACTGCTCAGTGGAGCGTTTATCTCTGAGTTTTTTCCTGCCGCCTGCTAGAACTTCTTGATTCCTTCAACTACCACAGACTCTGTGTCCTTAATTCATGTTTGCTAAGCTGGTACTGGTACCACTGGAGCTTCACTACCAGAGACATCCTCTCTTCCTTTGTATACCGTCTTGCAGCATGGATGTAGTGGAAGTGCCTTGCGTTCTGAGCTCAAATCCTTCTGTTTTGGGGGCAATTTGGGGGCTCATTTCTGTGTATAATTGATGCAAGGGTAGAAGGACTAGAGCAATGACCTTGTATGTGTCCAGAAATATTATTTTTCAAAGAATCATTTGTACCAAAGAAACGCTGAACAGGACTACAAAATCCTGTCAACCACACGTGAAAATACCTGGGTGAATTTGCCCGCTTGGCACAAGCAGTGAGATTGTCTGGGTTACCCTGAGAGCTGCGGCGCCTGCCGTGGGCCCTCGCCGAGGCCACCGTGACCGGGCACGGGGGGTTCCTCAGGGCTGAGGGAAGCGGGCTGTGAAGCCAAGAGCACGGCGCTGCGCGGGCACAGGCCTCACCGCAGGGCTGCCCCGCAGGGCAGGTGGCGACTCACGCTGGGTAACAATGGCGTCACGTCACCACCCTCACATTGGTGACCGCACTCAACACACCCCCCCCACCCTTGCCCTGCCCCCTCCCTGGGCCCAAAGCCCAGCACGCACCCGCGCCCTCCCCACCCCCCCGCCCGCAGGCAACGCCGCGCGCGGCGGCGCCCCTGCTGCCAGGAGTAAAGATGGCGCGGGGCGCGCGCACCCCGGAGCGCATGCGCGGGAGGGGGCGTGGCCGGGTTGGAGTTTTGGCGGGTGTCAGTGAGCGCGCGGCTGGCGGTGAGTGAGGTGCTGTGAGGGGAGAGCCGGGCGGCTTGGGGCTGCGGGGGGACCGGGCCTCAGAAAGCCATCCTCGGCAGGGAGAGGCTGGTGGGAGAGGACATCGGGGTCCGCGGGGAAGCCCTGGAGGGGGTCGAGGTTCCCCTGGGTGGGGGAGTCGGCCGAGCGGGGAGTAGAGCTGCGAGGGGAAGGAGGGTCCCCTGGAGGCGGGGCGGGGTGGGGGGCTCCCGGGCAGCGCTGTGGGAGAATCGGGGATCCCCTGAGGGCAGGCTTGGCGATCGCGCTGGTGCTGGGGTCCGTGGGAAGGGAGGAGGCGGCGAGCCGGGGCTGGCTCCCGAGGGCGGCAGGCGGGGTGACCACCCGCTCGGCAGCAGGGTGGGCCCCGGGGCCGGTGTCCCAGCGGGAGGCGGGAGCCTGGGGCACGGTGGTGGTCACTAGCCACCCCTGCTCGTGTGTGCTCCTGAGTTTTGTTTTGTTCTTTGCTGAAAATAAATATACTGCAGCAAGAGAAAAGAGCTCTATTAAAAGTGGAGTTTATGGGCGAAACGAAAAGGCTCTGCAGCAGAAAGGCCTGTAAGCACAGAGTTTGAGTTTGCGTGCAATCCATCTTCAGTGGATTTCCCTTCTCACCCAAGTCTTCCCTTGGCCTGTGCTGATTATTTTTCATGGACATGTGTCCATGAAATGGAGGAGCTGTGAGAAATGTAAAACATAACGCTTTAAGGAATAACAATATTTTTAAAATGTCAATAACTAATTAAATGCACGTTGGTTTTATGGTCCAGGACAGGTTATTACTGTGAGACCATGGTAGGTATTTCTTAAAATCTTTGTCTATTATGGGCTTTTGGTTTTTTAAAGTCATGCTTCTACACTGCAGTGAGTTCAGTATAGGGCAGACTTTAGATGTAGAAAATGTGTGAGGGTTTTAAATTCAGTGGAGTCCTCACTTGCAGCCGTAAATAAAAGCAAGCTTGTGGTTTGCAAATTATCAAATAAGGAGCCTGAACACAGTATTTTTTTGTAGATGAGCTATATCCGCTTTAACAGTATCACTGTTGTTCTCCCCATAACAGAGAATATTTCTTTTTGAGGGGCTCTTGAAGAAATCCCAGTGAAATCATGGACGGTAAGGAGGAAAGTACTCTTTTACTTTAAACAGTAAAGTGTCTTCTGATCGGTTATGTTAGTTAAGAAGTTCAAGTGTTCAGAAAACTTGGTAAGCCTTTTAGGAAAGGAAATTATATCGCACTGACTGCACTTGCAGAGGCCTTTGAGGTTGCCTCTTGCTTTCGTTCTTGTCACCTTTCTGTGAGACTGCTCTGTCCCTTCCCTGGTTTTGTTTTCTTCAGCAGCAAAGGCTAAACAAATTTCTTGATTTGTTCTGAATGTCAGTTCTGCTCTTCTCTGTCCCGTTCCTCTCGCTGTACTTGATTTTCTTTTTTCCATATTTGTTCCTTTGTTTTTGTATTTCTTTGTTCACTATGCTCTTCCTTGAGCAAATCATACCTGAGAATACACTTTCTCGACTGCCTTGCATCTTCCTCTTCACCTTCCATTGGGAAAAGCCACGTGGGTGCCTGTAGAGCTGCCTACACTTTTACAGGTCCCCAGGCTTCACTTTGTAACAGCAGCTGTTGTACAAGCAGCTGCATAGGAGGAGGAGCAAGTGTTAAGTAGCCTGGATCACAAGCTGAAAGTGTCTGCAATGATGTTTCCGTCTGACCAGACAGCAGTACGCTGCTCTATCTTTCTTGAGCCAAAGCTGAAGCAGTTTTTTAAAAATGCCACTTGCTGCTCCAATTTAGTTTCAGTAATTACAGCTAATTACCTTAGCTTGTAATTAGAGTATCTTAGATGTTTTATTCCTTGGCACCTTTCCTCTAACTGAACAGGAATAACGGTGAGTTTGATTTTTGCTTTAGCTGATGATGAGTTGGATCTGTTGGCCTCCCTCCTGGAAGAAAGTGAGACAAATGAGGAGGGGAATCCTCCTGAGGAGGAAGATGCTCCAGAGGGTGATGGGGGAGAACCAGATGAATACAATGAGCTCTTTGATGCAGAAGATGATGCGTCCTACACGGAGGAGGTTGATGCTGAGGATAGCATGATTGATGAGCAGAAGGAGAATCTGGCTACACTGTTTGGTGATGTAGATGACCTGCTGGAAGAGGAGGCAGCAGAGGAAACTGTCCCTACCTCAGCTCCCAGTCAGGCAAAAGAGAAAAGCAACCAAGAACTGCAAGGTTTCTGTAACAGCATCTTTTATGTGTTTTATTGTATATATCTTGTCTCTAGAGAGTTAACAGGCAGCAGGTAAGGCCTGTTGCTTCTCAGTTGAGGGTGGTGCCCAGAGGGGGAATACAGAAAGTCCTTGTGAAAGTTTCCAAGTCCAGTCTTCAGTGCTCTGTAACTTGCCAAACCTATTTTCCCAAAAGGACAGAGGACTTAAGCAAATCAGGAAGACTAAACTAGCTCTGGTGACCAGGATAGGGAAGGCTGCCTATGCACCTGTGCCTTGTCTGATGAAGAGAAATGTTGCTTCATTCTTCAGGGCTGTCATCCTGGCATCTTTCACCACCACAGTAATCCCTTCCCCCTCAGGACTTCCTGGCAGGAGGTTCTGCTTTACCAGTTGGTGTGGAAGCAGAGCTGGCCGCTGAGCTTTCCTGTGTCCAGGCTGCATATTTGGTTATACGGGAAGCACTTCTTTATGCTGGGCTATGCAGTCATCAGCCATTTAAATTCTCCTATGTTCAATAGGAGAGTTCCATGCAATATGGCAAGGAACGTGCTGTGATCAAGTAGAATACTTACACAAGAGAGGTCAGCTCCAGGCTGTATGGAAAAGTGTCCCTTTACTGTGAACCATGTAGAATCAAGTATATCTGTATTGTAGCTTGAGTCTTTTGTTTTCAAAGTTCCTATGATGTAGTAAAACTGCCACGCTTCCAGGGACCTCATAAATCCCTGTTTGCAGTGGCTTCCCGCTGCCTTATTATCCTTCTCCTTTCTTTCCTAGCTGAGATGAGAAAATTGCAAGAACAGATGAAGAAGTTACAGGAGCAGTTGCAGAAGACTGCTATTGAGCGGCAATCCAGTTCAGGCCATGAGAAGAAAAGCCTTGGTAATGAGACTAATTAAATGCGTTTGATTTGTTGGCCTACCAACATGCAATTTATAGGCAAGACTCCAGATAATCCTGAAGTGGGCACTGAGTAGCAAGGAGGAATTGTGATCTGGTGTATTCCCACACAGGATGTTTCCTGCAGCTACAGACTAAGTTAGTGAGCTGCAGTTTTGGTATCTGCATCATGGATTGATTCTACATGGGGCAGCTTCCATGACTGAAGTCCTCCAGGGTCTTCTGGAAGTGTCCCTTCTTACTGGCAGTGGTTGGTACACCCAGAAAATACAGCTGTTTGTTGCGGTAGCACATTGGGTGTAGCAATGAAACTACAGGTGAAAACTGAAAAGCAGGGGGATGTTCCTATTTTCCACAGCTTTGTGGTTTCAGTGACATTAGAATTTTTAGGTTGTTATGGGGTAGAGTCATTGGGGCTTTTGCAGCTGCTGCATTTCAGATGCTGGCCACTTAGCTGAAGGGTTTCCATGTGGGACCCAGACTTGGACTTGTTATTCAAAGAATTACTTAGTTCAGAGCTATTCTTAGTGTTTGAGTCCAGATCCTGAGATCTCATATTTTTTTGTTTCCTTGGCCAGGTAAATCTCCCTGTCCACCTTTAAAGGAAAGGCATGTTCAGAAGCTGCAAGAGTCACCATGTTTTTCAGCCCAGCTGGGCAATCCTTTACCTCCAGCCAAGCGAGGAACCCAGAAATCAAAAGCATCCTCAGCAGGTACCGTTCTCAGTCTATCTTTCACTGAAACACACTGGGCTTTTGTTGAAAGCCTGTCTAGTGCACTACAGTGGTATAGACACATCCAGGATAGCTTTACACTTGTCAGCACACCGGTAGCAGCCTGGTCACAGTGGAACAGAGCTTATTACAGAGTTAATTATTGTATTCTTTGCAACGGGTACCGTGCTGTGTACTGCTATGGTTAACTTGGACACATGCAGCAGTGTAGCTTGTATCCATGTATTCCTACAGTTTAGCTTGCCTAGAAAATGAGAGCTGCTCTGAGAAGCTCCCCATGAGGTGGAACTCATTGCTAGAGCTACCTGTAACTAATATGAAGCCATCAGTTCCCAGCTGACTGGGAGAGAGTTTTACATCTGTTTTTCTGTGTTTTTTTTTTTTTTTTTTTTTTTTAAAATAGTGTGTTATATTAGACTCCTGTCTCTGGTCAGGTATAAATCAGTGTCATTTTTATTAAGAAGTTTTATTTCATTATTAAGATTTTTTTTGGGGGGGGGGGGTAGTTCCTGCTAAAGAGAACAAAACTCCTCCTCCACGGCAAGTCCTCAGTTTGGCGTTCCAGCCTCTGAAGTCTGCTGCAGGGAACACACCCAGTAAGGTGACCAGAGAGAAGACTCCTCATGTGCCTACATGCTCCAATGCAGCAGCTCAGCCAGTGTCTGTGGAAACCTTCTCGGGACTGAGATTAAGGTAAGCAGCCCAGCACTGAGCTCGGTCTGGGGACATCACCCTCTAGTAAAGGGAAAGAAAATGCAGTTGGTCCAACATCCTGTGCACCCAAGTGGTGCACAGAGGACAGGATTTCTGATTTGCTGTATATACATCCTTTAACCATGGCAAATTAGTCATTAGGGGATGTAACACAAAGCCACAGAATTGGCTGGTTCATCAGTAGATAGGTAACACTGACTTCTGGCTTAGTATCGTATTTCTTTTACTATTTTCACCTTTGCTCTTTTCTAACAAAAAAAAGCTATCATTTTATTAGTGCTGCCTTCCCTGGGATGTTCTCCATGGTGGAGGAGGGAAGCAGCAAGCATGCACAAAGCCCAGCCGTGCTCCAGTTGAGCAGATTTTGCTCCACACTGGGAAGGCTTGGGAGCCACCTGTGATCCCCATACTCGATGTGGCCACGAGAGGTCTCTGAATGCTCAGTGTCTTTCCTCACCAGAAACCATGCTGGATTTTCAAATGCAGCTCAATCAGTCCTACTCAGTCATTCCTGAAATGAGCGGAGTTTAATGCAGGCTCAGGGCTGAGTTGCAGTGCAACTATTTGGACAAAAAGCACTGTGATCAGTAGCTTTCTGATATTTGTACAGTGTCCTGAACCGAAGAGTTTTGTTTCACGTGACCTCAGGGTGAAATGAGGTACAGAGGCATTTTGCAGCAAGATGTAGTCTCCCCAGGAGAACGCTGGATGGCTTTGATTGCCTTGTCCATTTATGCCAATGGATGTGTTCTTTTACGTGCTTTTGCTTGATCTAGAAATCCCCGGGTGTCTTCGGCTGAAATGGACAGGAAAATGGTTAACCGGAAGCTCATCCGTCTGTCTCAGCTGAAGAGCAAACTTGCTGCAGAAAATCTGGAGGAAATAGACTGGGTAACATTTGGAGTCATAGTGAAGAAGGTCACTCCTCAGAGTGCAAATAACGTAAGTAACTTCATTGTATCCCTTCCTCAGTTCAAGTGGTCTTCTTCCCTGAGAAACTAATGAGATCTTCAACTTAATTGGCCAGCTCCATGTAGTTAATGAAAAGTTACTGTATTAAAGATCTAGGCTCACCTGTTTTCATGGAGTAATGCTGCTTTTACTCCTCAGGGTAAGTCCTTAGCTTATCTGGTACAACTGTCCCAGACAGTAGCATTGGCTAATGTAACCATTATATGTTACTGTTGTATGCTAAATGACAGTGTGGAAAAAAAGGACTCGGGCTCTCAGTCTTTCTAGACAGCCCTCATGTTTTAAATGTGCCACACATTCTGCTGCCATAATTTCCCAAGAGGTTATTCTGTCCTAGATGCTGTACATGTTCTATAGGAAGTCATTGATGAAACAGAGATCTGGATATGCCTCGGGTTTGTTTGTTCAGTGGGGTAGAAACCTCTTCATTCAGCAAGCAAGTGTGCTGTCCAGCTTTAATATCAGGAAGATTGGTGGTAGCAGTATTATTGTGCTATTTTGGCCTTTAAGAATCCCAGAACTGGCTATGTGGTATGGCTGGAGATGCTGTAGCTAACCTGTTCTGAGGTCACAAATTGTGCTTTTCTGCGTCAGGAAGACCCAGGGCTGGGAAATCAGAATAATTCTTTAAAAGCAGCAGCAAGAGGGAATGCAATATCCCTGTACTGACAGCTGAAAGGAAAGCAAATATCTGTTCCAGGGCAGAACCTTCAGTATCTGGCATCTGAATGACCTACGGGATCTCAGTCAATGTGTCTCGCTCTTCTTGTTTGGTGACGTCCACAAAGAGCACTGGAAGACAGACAAAGGCACAGTCATCGGGCTGCTCAATGCTAATCCTATGAAACCTAAAGAAGGCTCCAGTGAGGTGAGAGGATTTTTCACTTGCCCATCAGCTGTAGATAAAAACTTGTATCTGAACTTTTTCATATCCGAGATTTAGCTTTATAGCATGTTAAGTCTGAATTTACAGCAGTGTGCCTAAACAGTTTGAATTGCATTCAGATTATTTGTGTGATGTGTATGTGCTCCTGGCCTTCTGGAAGAATGAACTTCAAGAAGTCCTGTTAGGTATCTAAACCCAGAATTTATTCAAGTGGGTTTTTTAATCTGATTTCAGTAGCAGTTGGCTCTTCCACGGATGTAGGGAATGTGTTCTCATTTCAGTTTATTCAGCTATTTGCAATGCCTATTTCACCCTAGAGGTCTCTCAAAGCTGAAGAAGGTGGGGAAGCTCATTTCTCTTTGCTAATTTAAGCATGAGATGTGATTGCAAAATGTTTTGTGGTTCCAAAATCATGACTGATAAGAAGCAATATTTGATTTGTTAAACAGATGATGTATTATGTATAGATACATAGTACTTCGCTTGTTTAATCAATTATTTATAAAATCAAAACATGATGAATTACTTCTCTGTATGCATCAAAACATTTAAGGTGTCTTCATTTTGCTAATAAATTAATTTTTTGTAATATCTTTTTAATTGCACTGGAATGGAAACTGTTTTTACTGTCTTCTGTCAAGGGGAATTTCAGTCTAGTAGCTGGTGATTTAGTGTTTTGCATTTTAAATTCTCCAAATGAAAAAATTAAGAATCTCATTAATTGTCTATTAAGGTATATAATTGCTTAAATTAACATGAATAAAGATTAGAACGTCCTGTTGGTGAGTAGAAAGGCATACCAGATTTAATGTAAGGGCTGTATTTAACTGTTAAAAATGGCTGCTCTTAGCTGAAATGTACACATTTGGAACTACATTAAAACTGACTTGTCAAAGTGTTTCTTAGCTACAGACACTTCCTGGTTCTGTCTGACTTGGAGTCAGACACTTCATGTGTGACTAACGAATTTTTCTTTGTTATCTCATGTGTCCTTTGATTAGGAAGGTTATGTTTTAAAATGGGTAGCTGCTGTGCATGATGACTGAAATGGTTCTGTCTGACTACACTACAATTCCTGGTATCTCTGGATGCATGAAGTAGATGCTGTTCTTGCACAGAGCTCTCGTGCATCTCCTTCCCATTCACTCCCCAGTGTGGTTGTCATGATGGTGTCAGAGCCAAGTAGTTGTACAGGACCATCATCTACAGCACAACTAGGTCTGCTTTTGCTGGTCCTTTGTTTCCTGAGGCTCTAAGCACAGAAATCCAATGTCTTTCATCTCTTTGTGAGAAAGAAATTAACTTTTTTCTTTTTAACTGAACTTTTTCTCAATCTGAACAGGACATGTGGCTCTCTTAAACTGCATTTTAATATTGCTTTGTTAATACCAGAGGTACCAAAGTGGACCAGAGCCAAACCAGTGACATCTAGAGAGAAGCCTGTCCAGTCCACCTCAAGGCATGTTCTGATTTCTTTCTAGCTGTGTTTGTCGGTTGACCATCCCCAGAAGATCCTTCTCATGGGTGAAGCTCTGGACATGGGCACCTGCAAAGCCAGGAAGAAGAATGGTGATCCTTGTGCGCAGATTGTGAACCTGGTCTGTATCTCAGTAGTTAGGCCATCCTTAAGCTGTTGGTAAAACTCTGGTTGCTGATTTTATACTGATGCTCTGACTCTGACGTGTTTCTGGTTCTTGACTTGTAACTAAAGTGGGTGGAGACACTGAGAAATGAAACCCAGAGGAGCTGTTTCTGTGATGGCCCTGTAGGAGCAGCACAGTAGTTCCTGAAATGCTGAGTTGGTGCTGCAGTGAAATGAGGTGGCTTTGACCCATGGTTGCCACTGTCTCCACACACTTTCATTCTCCTTTGCACCAATGCAAGCTTCTCTGCACTGCACTAGAGGTGGTTTTAACCCAATGAGTTCCCTGGTCCAGCATGCCTGTAAGCTGCCAGAATATTTATACCTGAATGTGGGGCCCTGGACATGAGAGGAAAAAGGTGTTGGGATTCTTCTTTTAGGGACCGTACTGGCTTTTACTAGTTTAAAGAACTTGTGGATTATGCCACTTCATGGCTATAGTGATGTTGTGATACCGAAAAGGAACCCTAAGTCAGAAGGGTTGTAGTTAGCAGTAGGGTAGCACTTAGAAGGAGCAGAGAAAATGAAGGAAAGAACAACTGGGGAGGAACTCAGTGTGTGGAGTGGGAGGATGACAAATACAGAAGGTACTTGTAGCAAAAGAAGGCTGTGATAGCAGACCCACTGCAGGAGGTGGCTGTGCACAAGATTCTCAATTTCAGTGAGATGTTCCAGTGCCACCTGGAACAAACTGTAGATGGAGCTTGTCTGGCAGAAGAACCTTATGAAGGCTGTCCAATTAGTGACAAAAAAATGTTTGATTGTGTGGTAATTGTAGTTATACAAATCTGGGGTAGATGAACATCAATGAGAATGGACAGGGTTTTTTTTTTTTAAAAGTTAAACACCCCAAGTGTGAGCACGTTTATGGCACTGCTGTCTCTGACTGGCAGGCTCACTATCTTCAGTTCTAAACTCCCTTGGATTGACAGTGGAAACTGATGAATGAATTAAAAAACGAGTATATGAAATATCTTGCTTTGGTGTTAGGGGTTTTTTGTGTTCATACCAGTAAGAAAATAGTGTACAGTTCAGAGTGAAGAGTAAGAATCTGGGCAAGAGGACCTGGGACATCAGTTGACTTGAGCCAAGGAACAACCTTAAAATTCTTCGATGTACAGGTTTTCCAGTGATTAGCACGGGCAATTTTACTTTTGTTTTTCATTGCTGGAGTGTGGGCAAACGCTTGCTGAGTAGGTCGAATGCTGGAGTACTACAACAGAGATGTTAATTCAGTTTAGCCATAGAAGGATGCATGTGGGTGAGAGGAATGAAGTAAATTGTAATTGCTGGTGTTCTGCAACAGACTTCTCCCATTTCTTTTTAGAATGACTGTGAATATTGTCAGTATCACATACAATCCCAGTACAAGAAACTCAGCTCGAAGCGGGCAGACCTGCAGTCCACCTTCTCTGGTGGCCGCATTCCCAAAAAAGTTGGTCGGAAAAATCCCAGTTTGAAGGAGAAGCTGTGTCAGGATGGGTTTTACTATGGAGGTGTCTCTTCAGCAGCATATGCAGCCTCAATGTAAGATAAACCACTTATTTCCATTGGTTTCAAACAGAACTTCTGATATGCCAGTAAGCCTGAAGCTATCTCTAAGGGTGTCTGTGTAGTCAGAGATCCCTTTGACTTAACTACATTAACTGAATAGGAATAAATGCCCCATGATTGGTATAATCCTCCTGGTCCCATGGGGTAACAGAGCTGCTATTTGGTAGGAAAATTTTAACAATCAGTGCTAAGATGTGGTAAGGGGTGTTTTTACCTCTGAATTAATACTGTGTTGTGAAGCCAGGCAGCATTGCATTTCAGTAAGTGGAATTAATCATGAGATCCCAACCATCTGAGTGTCCGAGATAAGTATTTTTCAGTGCCATTCCCTTACCATATTTTGTTATGGTTCGTTGTGTTTAATCCAAGACTCCGTGTATTCTGTATTTCCTCCTCCTCTTTCTTGACTGAAATAAAATAGTATCGCTGTGTGTTAATGAAGAGATGGTAGTAGTGCACTGTTCATTATTAAGTGACCAGGATCAGTAGATGAGTATGCATCTTATAACTAGCATGGAGGGGCCAGGTCCTCCATCCAAATTCTGAGTAACAGCTGAATCAAGCCCTTTGCTTGCACATGGCTTTCATTCCCTTACAACTGCCCTCTGATAACTGGTGTGACTCCACAGTGACAAAGCATTTCTAGCTTCTTTTTTATCCCTAGAACTGAGAAAAGCTTAGCTATTACTTATGTTTAGTTTTCCATCACTGCATAGGAAATGCATGTCTCAACCTAGAGAGAAATGGGAGAACCTAAACATTGTGCTAGAATTTGGATTTAGATCCACACTGTTCCCAAAGACAGATGAGAGAGGCACCTTTTAGGGTAGCTGGAGTTTTGTTGAATCTAGCATTCTCCTGCCCTTGTTCTAAGCATGGGGAAAACTGATATTCTGGTTTTGTTTCTTCTTTCTAGTGCAGCAGCTGTGGTGCCGAAAAGGAAGATTCAAACCACTCTCGCCAACCTGGTCGTGAGAGGTGTTGATGCAATTGTCCAGGAAACCAGGCAGAAAATTGGTACCTAGTTACCCATACCTTTACCCTTCAGATATTTCCAGCTTGATGTGTAGATGTATCCCAGGACCCTGTTACTCGCTGATTGAATCTGGCAATTGGTTTGCTAAAGAGATAGCCATTTGCAGGTTGCTTTCTCAATTGATCTAAACTCCTCTTCCCTCTTGAGATCGCAGCTGCAAGGCAAATGTGACTAAGCAGCTGTGTGTCTCCATGTGTCTGTTTTTTGATCAATGCTCCTGAATTAAGTCTCCTGTTCTGTCTTTGAACAGTAACAGATCTTTGCCAGATTAATGGGAACTGGAAGTTTTAAGAACTTACTTTATTTTATTGGAATGCATGACTTCTCTCAATCTTGAAAGCGTCTAATAATATTAAGTATAAATCAGTTAGGTCTGTGCTGCAGGGGACCTCCTGAGTACCCAGCTTGTTTCTAGTGCTTTTCTTTTGGGATCTTCAAAGCATGTGCCTTCCATGACTTTTGGGATGTCACCAATAGATCTTTTCTGCCTCCATTTTGTTTCTGTAATGCACTTAATATTATGCCCTCTTTATGCTCGGTGGAGAGCAGATGACAGCTTATTCAAACTATGTGCTCTAGATCTAGATGCCACTTAGATGTCTTATTCACATCCTTCAGTTCCCTCAGTTGCCTCCATTTTGGACAACATAGTGTGTGTCCTTTGTCTAGCTTTTAGCTGCTCTTAATTCTCCAGGGATAAGATTTGGTGGATTCACAGCTTTCAAGCATTCTGAAAATGGGAATGGTGGGAGTACCACAGACAACCAAGACTGATGCGGAGCTGACTGTTGAAATTGCTGAAGGGGTAGGAAAGTCATCGTGATGTGCTCTGTGAGGACAAGGCCTTGGGCACCCAAATATAATATGGAAACTGGCCTTGCTTTGGTGGGGTGCTCACCCAGATGACCTGCAGGGGTTTCTTCCAACCTAGACTACATCTCTAAAACCAGGTCTGCTTTCCTTTCTGGCTCTAAATTTGTTGTATTTCTGCCTCTTGTGCTCCAGGTGCAGCAAACAGACCCATGCAATGTTCTGAGGAGTTCAAGGAACTGCTGGCACAGCCAACTTTTGGAGCACGAAACCTCTGCAAACACTGGACCAGAGCAGGTATTGTCCTTTTGCCTGAAGGAAGACCCATTCCTGAAATCACCCAGCCTTCTTTTCAGCAAACATTAGTGGCTTTTTAATGTGGTGTGGTTTGTTTTTTCTCCTAGGTGCTGAAAAGAAGCAAGGGGCCAGTTTTCAGTCCATCTCTGCTTCAGCACTGCTCAAGCAACAGAAACAGAAATTGCTGGAGGCCAGAAAAAAACGATCTGAAGAGATTCAGAGGCGGTAATACATACATATTTTCACAGGAAGCATTCCGTTATTGTGGCCCTAAGTATAACTGTGGGAGGTGTTTTGCTGTTTTAATAAAAACTTCATTAGATTAGAAATATCCCAATATTTAGTGGAGAACCAAATGGAAATGTTCCAGCACAGTGCTTGGCAACTGGAAGGCATGATGGGAAGAGGCTGATTAGAGTAGGAAACTGGGGTCAGGAGTCCTGGTTGTGTTCATTTTGGCTTGCAGGGGTCTTCTGAACCTCAAGATTTGCACAGTGTTTTGTGCATATATTGTTAACAAGCCTAAGAAGAACCTCAGAAGAGCCACTGTGGTGAGACCAAGATCGATGTAGCCAAGTAGCCTCAAAAGGCTCAACGGGAGCCAAAACAGAACATGAAGGAGAATAAAATGACTAGGCACAATCATGACATATTTCCTCTAAATACTCTTACAGCCTCCAACAGTGTGTATTTCAGGGACTTGCCAAGCTAAAGGTGGTATCTGATAAAATTTCTCTGAAGAGACTTTCCATGCCCCGCCCCCCCCGCCCCATTAACCTGTCCAACCTCCATTGTGACCTGTGTAAACCTAAACATTTATGTGACTATGGTGGCAAAGAGTCCCCCTGCTTAACTGCTTGTCCTGCAAAGAAGCCCATTTTTCCAAGTGCTTTCTGTTCCCACTTCCCAGCTTCATTTGACACTTCTCTTTGACATTAGTTTTCAAGGCAATTGGATGTTCACTCCTTCTGGTGACTTCTTCAAGTCACTCTTGATTTCAGCAACCCAGTGAGTTCCTTATTAGTCTTGTTTTACTCTTGTGGTTCCCTATATTGCTGCATGTTTTTCTAGCAATAAAAGGCCAAATAGTGAAAAATTAGAGTCTGCATCCCTTCCATTCCTATCGGTTTCTTAAACCTTTTTGTCTCTTTGACTTGTGTCCCTATTGCAATTCTTGTCTTACAAGGTTTCTCCAGAACACAAATAAAGCCAGCAGCCCTGCTGTCCTGTCCTCCTCTGGAGAGTCCTCACTCTGTTCCCCAATACCTGGAGCAGAGTTTCCCAAAGCTGGAAAAATGTCAACTCCTCAAAGGCCCAGGCTAGGCACAGGATTCTCAGAAGGAGAAGATATCCTCTTCTTTGACAGGTCTCCACCTCCAACACCAAAGCTAGACAGCTTGGCAGAAGCCAAAAAGGTAACAGCTCTTTGAATCTCTTTAAATATTGGGAAGGGGAGGCTAAGGGAAGTTTGGTTTGCAGTAGTAGAGGAGTCTTTGGTCAGATACAGGCCAGCTCATCTCTGATGTTAGTGAAGTTTCTGATTTGTGGGATCAGACTGGTCTGCATTACAGTACACAAGAAACCTGTGGTTCCTGACAGCTGTTAGTACCAAGGTCTGTGCTACCATCTTACCTGTAGTCAACCTTCAGAGCAGTGGAACAGCTGCTTAAGAGGAGCCTGTGTGGGTGATATTTGGCCACCAGAGCTAGTGTCTCTCATTTGTTCAAAATCCACCTGAATTGGTCAGCAGTGAGTTGTTACAATCTGTCTCGTGTGTGATGCTCATGAACTCGCTCTTGATCCTGTCTGAAGGCAAGCATCACTGAAACCACTGACACAACTGGCAATTTCAGCAAATGCCAATTGGGCATGGACAGGGGACAGAGCATGCTCTTGGGATGGGACTTGGGAAAAGTAGATGGAGAGATAGAGCGTCTCATTTAAGTCATGAACCTAATGCTAAGCTATCTGCTGAAAAAACACTTCCTTGTGCATGTTGGCAGCTTCTCTGAGCAGAGTTGACTGTTCTTTATGACCTGACATAGTCTGTCACCCCTTGGGCAAATTACCTTTGAAGAGCAGTTTGGAGCAGCTGTGTGGCTGGTCTTGTATTCTGTTCTTCATGCAGGTGGGACAGAGCTGCTCTGTGTTTTTGCTCTTGTGTTTTGGGGGTTTGGAACCTCTTAAAGCTTGAGGCTGTGGATAGGTCCTGGACCAGGATGGGAGGTGCTGAAGTGATTTTTACAGAAGGAGGGCAAGGCCTGTTGCTATTGGTTGTTTTACAAGCATGAAAACCCTGAAGTGCTGGGAAAGGGCAGGGTTTCTGTGCTGTAAATCCCTGAAATGCTAGACTCTGCATGTTTGTTCTTTGGCATTGCTAGTGTAGTGTGGTGTGTTTTCCTTTTGCCATGTAAGGGTAAGCAACAGTGAAGTAGTTTAGCTGGGTTGTGCCATGAGTTTGGATAATTTTGATTTCTAGCCAGAACAGACTGTGTCTTTCCTTGGCACAAACCTGTTCATATGTTTGTCAAAGAAACTTCTCTTTCAGCAAGGAAGATGGTATCTTAGCGTTCTGGGAGTATGGAAAGGAATAGTTGTACACAATTTTGTTAGTTCCTAATTGTTACCAATTTATGTGGAAATAAAGTGATTTGATTCCTCTGAAAAGCTTAATGATTTGTGAAGCAGTTAAAGCACAGCTGCAGAGATATCAGGCCTGGTAACACCCCTGGAGGAGTGATTTTATGGTTTGGGAAGTCACAAGAGGTTGGGTGATGTGGTGAATTAGATGTACAGCAGAGCTGGGAATTTTGTTGGGCCCGTCTTCAGCCAGCTCTGTGCTAAAGCCAATGGATCTTGTCTTCTTCATTTGACAGACTTCCAGTGCTACTTCTGGAAGCAGAACATGGGGGCCAGACTGGTCACCAACACATTCACTGCTTTTTCCTGTTTTCTAGCTGGCTGCGGTACAACGACTACGAGCAAAAGGCCAGATTCTTGCTAAAACTGATCCAAACAGTGTCAAGAGGAAACGAGCTGATGTTGATGATGTCCTAGAAATTGTTGAAAGAGTTGAGAAAAATGTTGCTCAGCCACAAGGTACCAAAGCAGAGAATGGTGTGTGGTGGTAGTTTCTAGAATAGAAAATGTATGCTTATGTTCTGCTGAACAGAGTGCTAGGTGCTGCGTTAAGGGCTTAATTGCTATGCCAAAGGGACGCCAAATTAGGTCTGTTTAGAACTTAGAGATTGTTGCAACAAACCCTTTAACTCTGTGGAGAGAGTGTGAGATGTTACCTTTGATAGCTCCCTGTCCTCATATTTGTTCCCTTTCTTTTGGCACTTGAGCATCTGTGATGCACAACTGACTTAATCAAGGGAAACCAAGAAATAGTCCCACCTGGGAAGGCATCTGAATTTTCTGTGGGAACTTGAGTTTGCCTGCAGGTGATTTACTGTGTGATGGTGGATGAATTGTTTAATTCCCATTAAAGCTTCTCAATAAGTCAAGGGGGCAACACTGATTGCTGCCCTGGAAGTAGCGTGCAGTCCTAGTACAGTGCTTTGAGAGAAGATGCAATGTTATTTTTAAAACGCTTTTGTTTTTCCTGAAGCCATATTTGAACTTGGCTTCATGTTCCTGAACTGTGAAAGGCTGCTATTTGACCTGAACAGCTGCCTGAGAGACCTGACACTTCCAAAATCTACTGCAGTGACCATACTTGGAGATCAAAAACCTTGTTTTGAACTTGGTCTCTGGGACTGAGCCTTTTTGTCTCCCTAGATATGGATGAACTGGAGCCTGCCCAAAAGAAACTGCGTGAGCAGCTGGCCTATCTGGAGTCAGAAGAGTTCAAAAAAATCCTGAATGCCAAGTCCAAGCACACAGATGTCCTGAAAGAGGTATGGCCTCAGTCCAGCCGTGACTGAGGGCTCAGAACAAGGGAGCTGTCTGGACTCCTCATAATGATTTCAGCAAGAAGCAGGCACTCAAAACATGTCATAGGCACCAAATTGTCCTGATGAGTAGAGTTCAGGGGTCTCTTAAGCACACAGGGCACAGTGCCTGCAAGTCAGTGTTATTGCTGTAGCCATGGTTGCCTTTTTGGTTTTTTTTTTTTTCTGTGTTTGGAAGAATTTGTGAAGCTCCTGGTTAGTGGTTGATCAAAGAAATGCATCTGCCTTAAAACCCAATTAGCCATGTGCCTATTTTGTCCCTAATTTCTTGACATTTTGGCTGCATAAAGATAGCTGCCACCTTCGTCTGGGACTCATGTAAGTCATGGAGCCTGTAAAATGCCAGCAGTTGCCCTGAAGAGTAAAGAGGTTTCATTTCTGCCATCGGGGTCTTTGCTGAGCATGTTCCCAGGGGTAAAGCACCTCCAGTGGCACAGGGCTTTTGTCTTGGACATGTGTTGGTATGAAGTCCTGGTTGTTTTAAGGTCTTTTGAGGAGTAATATTTTGGCTAAGAACCAATTCCATTCATTACATCTGTCTACCTGACCTCTCCCTGCACTGTCCTCGTAGCTATGTGCTGACTTCAGTGGTACATGCTGTTCCATGGGTACATGTCTTCCCACTCACACATCTCAGGGGTGGCTCACTGCAGTGTTGAAGCACAGCATGTGCACTCTGTGGATTTCTGGAAGCAAGAGATGACTGGTGTTTCTCTGGCTCCCAGACCGCAGTCTTCTTCAAGCAGGCCTAGTAGTTATTTGCCCTACAGCCATTCATGGAGTGGCTTCCCCCATACTGGTCTCCCCACAAGTCTTTTTGTGTGCCTGCACAGGCTGAGGCTGAACTGCAGGAACAATACTTCCAGCCACTGGTGAAAAAGGAAGAACTGGAAGAGAAGATGAGGAACATTAAAGCAGTGAAATGTCGAGTTGTGACATGTAAAGTGGTGAGTGAAGGGGAGCCAGGGTAACAGCAGTGAAGGGGAACGTGGGCTGTACAAAATGATGTGGACCATCCTACAGAGTCCTGACTGTCACTGTCTTGGCCGTAGTCCAGTGCAGGGATCAAATGGAGACAGTTGTGTTCTTATGCCTGTTGCTGAGAGCAGTCCATGGACTGAGTAACTGAGACATGAAGACACTGGCAAGGCAAGCTTTAGTGCGGTGCTGAACGTCTCAACTTGATATTTATGCCAGTGGGTTCTTTGGGTGTTGGTGTCCTGGAAATACTTAACCAATTTCTTATCTGAAGTTCTTTGTACCAGGACCCTTGGTTCCCCATATTACATGACAAAATAAGTGAAGTGCCTTGAAGTAACACTGGGTGGGATTCCTCTATCTGCTTTTCCATAAATTTTGCCATCAGGAAGAGGAGTGGAGCTTTATTACTATCTCAAATGTACTGAGAGGAAGGGAGGAGTTAGAATCATTTTGGTTGGAGAAGACCCTTAAGTTCAGCAAGTCCAACCATTAACCCAGGACTGCCAAGTTACCTCCTGTTCCCAGGGTTTCGGGCCCCGCTGTGCTTTGCACTTTCCCTTGCTACCTTTCCTGTCTGTTTTGGGGCTGCTCAGAGGGCCCCTGCATGCCCTGTGAGGTGCTGGGAACAGAGCCACAGGGTGGTGGCAAAGTGGGGAGGATGGCATTAGAAGGAGCAGTGATAAAGCCTGGGCCAAGGATCTCATACTGGTGGGCCCTTCAGGATGGGAGCAGACAGATACTTTCCTCTGAATGTTCAGCTGTTTCCAGTCTACAGAACAGGTCTCACACTCTGTTGAAGTGCTCACAGTTCTCTTTCTCCTTCCTGAACAGTGTAATTACACCTATTTCAAGCCTCTGGAGACATGTGTGCAGGATAACCATGACTACCACTGGCATGATGCCATCAAGCGATTTTTCAAGTGTCCTTGTGGAAACAGAGCTATTTCCCTTGACAAGCTCCCGAAAAAGCCCTGCTTTAGGTAAGGAATGAGCCTTGTGAAATAGCGACTGGAGTGTTTGTACTGTCCATTCACAAGTAGCATGTTGGGAGTCATGTAACCATGTCCTGGAATGGGAATGTCAGCCTTTGCATTAAGCAGTGTGGGAATGGTGCGGGGCTAGTTTTGTACCCCCTCATTCTGTGCAGCAAGCACACACCACAGTGATCCTCACTTGCCATCTCCATCTTTCAGCTGTGGCCTCTTCAAATGGGAGAGAGACGGGATGCTAAAGGTAAGTGTGAGCCAGCATTTTCTGCATGCCTCAGCACTCTGGCTGCTTCTCTTGGTACTTCTGTCCCATGCTTTCCCTCAGTGCCCTTATGAGCTCCCAGCAAAACCAAGCAGCTTTGCATTTTGTCAGGTACATACAGGTGCCTGCAGGCTGTGTTTTAATGGACCTTCTCTTCTCGCTTTCTGTTCTTGAAGTTTTGTTTTATTTAACTGTGGGAAATTTGCTTTTGACCAAAGTTGCAAGAATTCAGAATGTCAAGGTTCCTTGACTATCTGTCAGTATTTGACTGGATAATTTAGCCCTACCACAGCTTCTGACAAAGAAGTGTTTGGGAGACATCTCGCTACACATGTAACTTCTTTTCTCCATGTTTGTGTTTCTAGGAGAAAAAAGGTCCGAAGATTGGTGGAGAAACACTTTTGCCAAGAGGGGAAGAACAACCAAAATTTCTCAATAGTCTTAAGTGACCTGGAGTTGATTCCACATACACATCCCAATGTAAAGATGGATTTCTGTGTTTAAACCACACATTTCTTCACTGGAATGTCCAGTTTCTGGTTTTAAGGATGAATGAGCAGGGGGAATCAATTCCTAATGAGGACATACAAACTCTCCACCAGGCCACTGACCACTGCACAGACATTCAGCTTTGATTTTTTTTTAAAGTGACTGAATAAGGCTGCATGTGAAATACACATTCATGCCTGTTCTTTCTTACTGACAACTTTGTCTCTTTTCCAAGTTAAATCTTTGTACCAAGAAATACCGAGGGATCCCACAATTTATGTTGAATGGCTGGTGTAGAGTGACTTCACCAGAGTTTTAAGTGACAAATCATTGTGAACTAGGAGGACTGTAAATTCTATAAGCACTTGTGAAATTAATACCATGGTACATAAATGCAAGCCTGTCAACAGTTTTTCTGCTGTGGGCCAAAAAGGTGTGCAAGAAGGTTGTAGGCATAGAGCAGTCTTCATTGACTCCAAAATTACTCACTCTGAACCCTTAAGAACAGATGTCAAACAGTTCCTGTGTGGTCTCCCTGGCTTATGTGTTAAAAAGCCCTTTGGTACTGCAAGCCAGAATTGTTTACATTGTAGATTACCAGGTGTTGTTTTGAAAGCCCTTTCCCTAGCACACAGCCCATACCGGGTTCCCAGCACCATCCACACTACAGCAACTTTACAGCTGCAAACCTGCAGCTCCCACTTTGAAAAGCATTTTAATGAATTTAGCACCATTTTTAATTTTACCCAGTTTAAATTTTTCCAAAATCTTTGTCAGTCATCCCCATGTCAATCTTGGTTGCTGGCACAGCTCCCTGGAGGACAGTAGCTATCTCAGACCAAACAGGATGAGATCTCCATGGGGTGGCTCCTGAGAAGGGTTGTCTTCATACAGGTGTTTTTCTTAAAGCACATCTCTAGGGATGTCTGTGGCATTTGGCCAGCATTTCCTGGACCTGATCCTTCTGCTGCCCCTAGCTTATGTGGATCACAGGGTATTCTTAGCACCTAAAACCACTAGTACCTCAGTGATTTGGTGAAACAGCCACCAACAATCATGTGTCCCAGTGGCTTTGTCAATACTGCTTGTGTTTGCTTGCACAGGGGCTGGAAGAGAAGCAGCTGGACAGATTGACCTCAGTATTCTGCAGCCTTAATCTACTGGTGCTTTTGCTGGGCAGCTTTGCTTGGCATGTTGCATTCGTTTCAGTCTCCTGTTGATACTATTTGATGAGTGTGGTGTCACTGGTAGGTGACTAAACACTTAACCCTTCACATTGCTTGGCAATGTCTCCTGATGATTCCTCATTCAGAATAAATACAGTGCCAAATAAAGCACTCCCTGGGTTTGTATGGTATCATATCATTTCTCTGAGGAAAAGGATGAGCTGCTGCCTCAACATTTAACATTTTCATTTGCCTGAGAGCTCTGTGCTAAATCACCAAAAGGAATCGGTTTGTGGTCTGCAACTCTGGCTGCCATGTAGTTTTTTCATTTAGACCAACCAGAGTTTCTCACCTGGGGTTCACAAAACCAGCATGAAATTCCACATTGATATCAGCCTTCAGCCAGCATGTTGAAAGCTTCAGGCTTTTTCCAGTTCCTCTCTCTCTCTCTGGCCAGCAGAGACAAGATTTCTGCAAAAATTTCTGTCAGAGGTGGGGTAACACTTATCTTCATAAATGCCCCCTGGACTGTGATACGTTAAAAAAGGTATGTGCCTCCTTGGGCAGTACTCTCGGTTCACCCTTGTGTGCAAGAACAGGGTCAAGAAGCCAAGGCCTATTGCTTGAACCCCAGCAGTAAACGGAGTGAGGGAGATTGATATATTAGATTTTACGTGCCTCAGTCTATTTTTGGAGATACTTTCGCTGTGCCAGAGATTGCTGCAGCCCAGGAGAAGCAGGCAGGAGGGGAGCTAACTGCTGGGGCATGCTGCCACGTGAACGCACAGCCCCAGCACTGCCAGAGCTGCCTGTGGGGCCTGCAGTCTGTACCAATACGTTTCCACTGACAAGCAAGAGCTGTGTCAAGAGATCCACAGGAGGCAGCTTAGGCGTGACCTGACAAGCCCAGCGGTCTACCTTGTCACTGAATCTGTCCCAATTTTGGGAACATGCTATAAAGGCTGCCGACCTTGCAGTGAAGCCCAGCTGCGTGCCAGGCTGTGTTAGCAAGAGAGCAGCCAGCAGGTCGAGCAACGTGAGTCGTTAAACTGGATTAACATTACAGAAACCTCAGCCACTGCAGTTAGCATCACTGGTGAATCAAGACAGCAGTGGTGCTGGAACTGCTGTGTCCCCTAAATCATTAAGCAAAATCACACTGAAAATATAATGCTGAATGTGCAGTCTCAGAGCCATTATTAAGATCTGCAGAGTAGTAAGCTGATAAATCAGCCCTTTCCCCAGCCAGGAAACATTCTCCTGTCTTCAAGGTTGTTATTCCAGCTACAAAGTTCCATGTGTATATATGAAACGGGCAGGAAGATGCCCAACTTCTCTCGTAATAACCTAGCAAGCTGGACTCACCCAGCCATTTCACATAGTTTTATTTTTCCCAGCCTACTTGCTGCCTGGCCTTTCCCTTCCAAAATTGAGTAAAAGTGGGACAAGAGTGCAGGCAAAGCTTTTTTTCTTTAATTCTCATTTCCCGTGCAAAGCTGTGGTGCAGATCCTGTTTCATTTTGCCCTGAAAACAGTCCAGTGATGCCCACATGGGAGAGCCTCAAGGTGCAGCTGGAGTCCTTCCCTGCTGGCTGAAGAAACAGCCTGGGTAGTTAGTGCTTTTTTCTATTTACATGACTAACAGTGACTCAAAAATGGCAAAATAACCTTTGTTCATGGTTTCTTAGACAAAACCTCAAAACTTGACTTCTAGAATGATGGGCAAATGCAGAGGGAAGGGAAATCCCTAGTGTCTCCGGGGACGTGGCTTTTCCAGGACAATTATCACTATTAACTTCGCACCTTGCTGTTAGATTTCTTCCAGACTTTCCTCCCTGCCCTGGTGTTTGCTAATGCCTTTTGTCGCCTGCCTGACAGCTCTTGGCACAGGCTGCCAGACTTGCTGCTGTATCAACATGTTGCACGGCTTCCTCTCCAGCACAGCTGCTTATATTTTTCTGTTCTGTCTTCATAGACTTAGAGCCAAGAAAGGAGCAGCTCTGGTTTTGGGGTACCCACGCTGCTTCCATGGACAAGGAGCAGGGGAGTACTCAGAGCAAGGAGAGCGGGATATTTTGCATAGGAAAAAATATCTTCAAATAACTTCACTTACGATTCGCAGGATGCTGGGGAACATTGTCAAATTGGAAAAAAAACCCCAACATCTTTGTTGTAACAAGCCATTTCATCTCTCTCCTCCTAGTACCCTGCACTCTTCAGGAGAAACTCCTTCACAAACCTGCAAAGGAGCCAGGAAATCCAGACTGCCCCGTACAACCTCCTCACCCTAGCCACCCAAGAAAAAGATGTCAACCTGGGAAAGTCAAACTCTCAAATAACGCAGCAAGTAAGCTTCCTTGTGTGCTTGCAGTTTGAGGCAAAACGCCAAGTTCAAATGCTGCTTTTCCTTCTGGCTTATTTCAGAGCTGCAAATTCACAGGTGTAAGAGCAAAGGTCTTGTACAGGCAATTATGAATGTGGATTTTTCTCTGTTACCACCTTTCAGATGGTGAGAGAGGAGGCTGGGGATACCAAATACAGCACTGTTTGCTTTCTTACATCAAGCATCCAAGAAAGATCTCCAGGATCCTCTGTGCCCCGTTTCAGGGTCTGGAAGAAGATCATGACTTGTGCTGTCCAGGTCACAACATGGCTGAAGTGGAGACCACTGTTTCTTTCCACTCACCCCTCTCCTCCCTCTCCACTCCAGCCCCAGCCCCGAAAGGATACAGGAGCAGGGGCTGCACCCAGACATGGGTATAAGCGCTATAGAATGGTGTCCAGCCAAGTGGTTGGCTTTGGCTTTTCCATGATGACTTCGACAATGAGGAGACATTGCTAGGACCCCAGGTCACTGCCCAGCACTTACAAGATGTGCACAACACCAGGGGCAGAGCTCAACCACAGCATGGGCAGCATCAAGATGCCAGTCTCTGGGTGCTGTTTCCTCATCTTCACCTCCCCTGCACAGAAGGGGAGGTGAAGATGACCTCCCTTCTCAAGAAGCTGTGGATCTCACCACCCTGGCTGGGAAAAGGGCAGGAGTGAAGGAACAGGAAGGTTTGGGAAGAAGAGGGCTTGTTGTTCAAGGTTGGGAAGTAGGTGGGAAAAGTTCAAGCACGCTTCTACACACTCCCTTTCTTGTACCCTGCTCATTCACAGCTTCCAGCAGCTGCCTTGATGGCTGTGAGGACATAGCCGACAAGCATGCAGAACCTGCCATGCTCAGTCATGTACCACATCTGTGCTGGCATGGGTGGTTTGCTAAGTTAAATAGCGTCATGGCTCCCATCCTCTGACAGTGTCCTGCTGGGAAAGAAAAAGCCTGGAGGGGAAATCCTGGAGCACGGAGAGAAGGAAAAGTGGAAAAGTGAAGCCAGCTTAGAAATAAGGAGCTGCAGAGGTTGCAAAGGTCTTGTATTCCTCTCAAGTTGGGACATATTTAAAAATTATACCTTCAGCGTACACTGTCCTTAGCAGTGCACTGAGTACTCTCATCTGCCTACATTAACTCTGTGAATGATATCTGAGAGAAGATAAATACAACTCAATCTCTGAGAGAAGAGATTGAATAATGATCCATAACAAACCTGTAGCACAGTTCAGAAGATGATTTTGGACATCCTTGCACATGTCCTCTGTTGTCCCTGTGCCACAGAGCCTCACCACCTTGCGAAGCGGACTTCAGCCCTGCCACGTCACAGTTCAGATGAGCTTGTGCCATCAGTGTGAAGCCAGTTCATCCTCACTTTTACCTCAAGCTCTGTGCTGTGAAGCAGACACTGCTGAAAGGTGGGGTTTGTCTTGCTGGAGCTTGCTATCCTTCATCCTGCCCCTCGGCCTGGGCCAGCTTCACAGCCAGCGGGTCGAGGCCCTGGCAGGAGGGAAGGTGGCAGGACAGCCCTTGCTGCAAAGAGCGGGAGTGGGTTGAATGCAGCATATCCTCGTTGCAAAGTGGTGTCAGCTCCCCTTCAGTCTCTTCAGACTCCAAAAAAGACGGAGGCCACAGGCTGAACACAGTCCTCTTGGCAGGGCTTTTCTTTTTTTACACAGGAGATTTTCACAGGATAGAAAAATAATAAATCCCTTTCTGATGGAAATAGCTTGATACTTTGGGATTGCAAAAATCATTGAGGGATGGGCAGTGTGTCTGAGAATAGCACTTGGGTCCCTGCACTTGTTTTTCATAGGGCTGTGGCACGCTGGGCAGGTTTCCTCCTGGGAGGAAAAAGCAGGCGACTTGATGGCTTTTCCTCTCCTCCTCCCCTTCCAGCTGCAGTGGTGGTAGCTCAAAGAGGGAGTTTAGACCTAAAGGCTGATGAGACCTTGCAGCTCTCCTGCGGCTGCAGCTCCCTCTGCAGCCACCCGCCTGACATGCCCGCATCAGCTGCACTACTGCCAGGAAGCCAAACCCTGGGAGACATGGCTGTAGTTTTGGTTTTTATCCAGTAAGCCAAGTGCTGGAGACTGAGGTGAATTTCCACTGGTGGGACATGTGCTTTGGAAACCTGTGACTGCAGAATCTCTGCTGGCTGGGATGGGTGGGAACAGGAACAAGCAAGCACTTACCAGGTAGATCTCTCACACAGGAGGTCATATTTACATGAACTGATGAAGCATCCTTTGGACTCCAGCCCTTGCTCAAATATCCTGGAAGTGCCTGTAGAGCCTTACTCTCCCAGGGACATGGTCCTACACCCATGAGCATGCAGCTTTGCTGAGAAGAAGCCAGGAAGCCCCGCTGCATGTGGCTCTGCCCAGGGTCATTTCAGGGGGCAGGGATCTGACTCCTCGGCATAGCTAGGATGCAGCTGTGCTGGCCCTGCACACAGCTGAGGGCAGCTTGCTTAAGCTTAGTCCTCCCCAGGCTCTGGAGTATCCTCAGCCTGTTGTAGAAAGGAGTGACATCAGTCTCTCCTCAGGTTGGACAACTGCTGTTAGACGATCTGCAAGGTCTTTGATGGATTTGTTCTTCTGAAAGAGGAAATTTAAACCTAAATTCATAGGCCAAGATGCACACATTTTTAAAACAAAGCTAAATTTCTTCCTTTCCTTCTCTCTCTCAGTCAGTAAGAGAAATTCAGAGTCTGGAAATTCTGGGAATTTGTAGCTCTTCTCTGTAGACACAGGTCCCTCTGCAGTCAACTCAGCTACACCAGTAATGCCAGACAATGAAGCGTCTCCATGAATCCTGTGTTGTGAACCAGGCAGGATACTGCAAGTCTTCACAAAAATCCCAAGGAAAGCAGCAGCTTGGTTAGGAGCAAGAGCTCAGAAAAGTCAACAGAGAGAGGCATGCCCAGCTCACTGGAAATTCACTTGGGCCCATGCAGCAAGCAAAGACCAGGCCGAGAAGGTCCAAGTCTGGAGAGGCATCATGGCACATGTCCCCAAGAGCAGGATCAGTGTCAGGGTTATAGAGAGGGCATGGGAAGAGATGCAGGAACAAGGATTCTCAAAATCACCCACCGACCAAGGCTGGGGATCTGTCCTAAAGTCTCCCCCTTGTCAGACTTATTGGTGGTGTGGTCAAACCAGAAGCTGCCGAGAGGTCTGTCCTCACACCGCACCCCACCACCAAGGATTTAGGACCAACGTAGTAACTGTGCTCAAACCTCACCTTGTTTAAAAAGCATAAAAACAAACAAGAAAACCTATAGACACTGCAGAAAGAGAAAGAAGGGCAAACCCCTCCTCTGCCTTAGGCTGTCATGCATGAAATGACTGTACCAGCTTTGACCTGCAGCCTTTTGTTCCCTGGTGGAGATTTTGGAGGACAGTACTGCACCTGATCTCCTGTCTCAACTGGAGTGACCTCCTGAGCTGCAGGATAGCAGAGCAGGAGCCATGAAAGCCCTCCAGGTGCTGTTTTGGCACCTTCTTTGGGTGGAGGTGGGACTGGAGAAGATCGCCGTTTTGCACTGGGGTATTCAACGATGCACTCACTGTCAGAATTTCTGAGTGACAGAAATAATACAACGCAGCCCCCAAACGCAGTTTTGCTCTGATTTAATGTGCATTTTGAAAAATAGACAGCAAAATAACCTTTCAGAAAGCAAGGAAAAACATTGTGAAAGGCAAGAGGATTATTCCAGTGCATGTCACTTCACCCTGCCACCAGTGCATCCTGAGGAGCATCCAACTGTCTCCCTGACCTGGCAGCACCAAAAGGCACATTTTCCCAGACCTGCCAGACTCAAAGGAGGACTGTCTCGTTTCATACAGCCTTGGATGGGTTGTACAAGTCCAATGGGATGATGGTTTGCTGGCCCAGTAGCTCCCAACCCTGTCAGCCACGTATTTCACTTGTGCCAGTGCTGATCGGTAAGATACGATGCCACACCAGGTCATGTTTGAGGAACGCTGCTAGAGGTCACGTTCCAGCCCATTAATCCCATTTTTCTATGTGCGTGGTTGCTGCTTCCCCTTTATCCTGTTCTTTACTTACACCGTTGATTCTTCTGGTACCAATATCTCCATCATCATCAGCTGTACTAATAACTTCCCAGGTGAGCTCATACTGAGGGCTTGTGTGAAACTGATTATTTTGCATAGAAAAGGAAGTTGGAAACATTGGAAGCGTTTGCATAACATCTTATGTTAGTATAGTATCATTTCAAAGGTACGTCATGTGAGAAACTTTTAAAAAACAAGAATGAAAACATTGAGAAAATCAAGGTGTCTTTCAAGACCTTAATTCTTCAATTGTCTAAGATAACCACAGCAAATCTCTTTTTCTAGGTTAGGTTTTCTTTGACGTACATCAGCTGTTCAACTTTAGTGCAATTATTTTCTATTAGCATAAAATGATTTTATGATGCAGCATTTGGCTAAGTTACCAATACAGACATCATCAAAGCACACATAACACTGCCTGCCAAGGCAGGGTCTGCACTCTCTGACCAGGTAAGCTTGTTCTCGGGCATGTGATTTCCATCCTGCTCTTCAGAGGTTGTTCTACAGGTTGATTCTTTCCCCTTGCACAAGCCGTGCTCGGAAGTTCCACATATCCTTCAAAACAAAAATAACACAAAGGAAAAGCCTTAAGGGCCAGCAAAACGGTAACCAAGATTCCAATTTACAGAGGTGGAAACAGACACAGCATTCTCAGCTTAGCTGCCTATCCAGAAAAACATACCAAAACATTTGCTGAATATAATTTCAAATACTAAACATCCAGAACAAAAATACAGCCCCAACTAAGGAGGCAGTGCAACCTGCATCCTCAGGAGAGTTTATTCACGGGTGTTACAGGGGTGGCAAGGTGCCCATGGTTCAATTCTGGAAGGAGGCAGAAGAGGAAACATGAGCAGCACAGTGAACATTACCCTTGCAGAAGTCGCCCTTGCCTGCTTGCGCACACAGTGCCTCCCTTGTGCGCCTCTGGGTGATCAATAAAGCTCACCAACTGACTATGCCTTGCATACTGCTGCCCATGAGTAAGCGATACTCCTTGGGCAGCAGAAACCAGCAGGAATAACAGATACAAATGCAAGCCCTTAGCCATAAATCAGATGCTGGGCAGGCATCTCTGCCGGTTATAAATCAGAGAAGACCACTGCTGTTTGCTTCACGGAGGTAAGTCTTGGGCAGGCTCCTACCTCAGTTTCCTCGTGTGAGGATTATTTGGTTCTTATCTTTAGTCTTGTGAAGGTGAAATGTAAGAGCTGGGCACTTCGGGAGAAAGCTCCAGTTCTAGTGAAAAAAAGCTTAAAGCTACATGAAAACACAGGTTCATCAGAGGCTTGTATGGCCACATCCTCATTTCCATTCAGGAGGAGAGAGCCTGATTATGTATCACTTGGTATCTCACTGTGTACCTAAATAACTCCAGGAAAAGTCAAGCAAGCTGTAACTTTGCTGACAACATGGAAGATCAGGCTTGCAAAACACAGCTGGAACCCCCACCACAGCCAGCACACTGTGGGGAAAAAACAAACCAAAACAAAAACCTCAAAAGTGAAAAAGAACGTCCTCTCCCACAGAATGCCCTAGATAGTGTAATATCTGTAAAATACGCACATTTTAAAAGAAAATTGCTGCCTATTACATCTAGACTTTACTGCCTTGATACTGGCTGTGCACATGTTTGGGAACTGCTGCAGATTAAGAAATTCAGAACACTGCCACCCCAGTAACAAGGTTTATATTTCTTTCAGTGGCTGAATCCCTGAAGAATTTAGATTTGCTTTCTATTTTACACAGTGGTTTCAGTTATTCAGCAAGAGCCCACTACTCGCCCCCCCCCCCCTTTTTTTTTTTTTGAGGCAGATGTATATCGCTGCTGACATACCTGCTGTAGCCTCAAGTCTAGGATTATATTTAACCAAAAAAAGTCAGTCTACTACTGCAGTCAGATGTGACTGCTTGTTTTAAAAGGAAAATTCACCTGCCATTAGGAGGAGAAACTGTAAGAACTGTAGACACAGAAACTGTGGACAAGCACTGAATTTATTGTACCTTCTTATACTTGTGAAATCAGGGCAAGAGATGACCCCATCGTCCTATTCACATTGTGCAGGCCATATATAACCGCAAAGAGCTCTGGTTCAGACACACTCCGCACAACAAACCATGAACCAGGAGATGCAGTGAAGGGCAAAGGTTGCATAGACTTCACTCTATTCCTGCCTTGCCACATTAGCCCTCCCCACTGCTACCCAGCGGGGCGAAGCCTGGTCCCCCTTGAATGGCGTAAGAGGTGCACGTGAGCAGCCTCAGAGCTGAGCCTTCACGGCAGCAGCGTCTGTGTCTCCTCACTTCTGCTACAACATCAGCTGCAGTCACATAATGAAGTGCTGATCCCGTCTCTACCAACTCAGCCAGCACTGGAAGGGATAAGGCATCCTCACAAAACCTGTTTGGACAAGCAGAGCTGGAGGAACTTCTAGAGCTCAAGGGATGTGAAGGGGCTGCCCAGAGAGAAGGGCCACCTCTCCAGCATAGCAAGAAGCAGCCTTAGGAGCAAAAAGGCCCCAAAAAGGCCTGCTGGTCATCCTCTGTACATCAGGTCTTTTATTCTGCCAGGCACCTCTGCTTGGCACAGCTTGATCTGCCAACCTGGGTATAGCAAAAAGCACAAATCTGTCACATGAGAGAGACTTAGGAAAGGGAACTGACCTGGATTGTAACACACAGCATACAGCCAGGTCTTACCCTGAGTTCCATGGAAGCCATGTTGTATTTCTTGTGAACCATTTCTGCCATTTCTTTCTCCAGGTGCTCTTGAGTCGTGTTCTTGACGTCAATGTAGTAGCACTCTGAGCTGGCAAAGTGACAGCTTATGCTCTGCGTGAGGAAATTGGGCAGCACTTACTACCACATTGATTATGAATGAGCTGTGTTAAAAAATCTCGTGCATCCCAGACTGTGGACACCCCACCTGCTCCTTACAGATCATGGCAGCAAATTCCTTCCTCCTTTCCAAGCTCTCCAGCTCTCCTGAGAGCGTCTGTCCCCTTGGAGAAATACTCTCGCTGGCTGATGTGCTTTTCTTCCTTCCCTTCTCTCCCAAACACTTCCCCAGCATGAACTGTACTACTTGATCTCAGAATACCAGCAAATAGAGTGCGAATAGAAAGTCAGGGTTGGAGCAGACCTGTGTGTTCAGTAAGGATTCTTACCTTCTGCACCCAGACAGTCACATCAACCCACTTAATCTGGAATCAGCTCTTGCTTAAGCAGAGTCTAGAGGAAATAAATACAAACGCCCCACTAGAAGAAAGCTGTTCTCTCATTACACTACACGAGCAATGCCAGCTGCAGGCGAGATCATGCCAGATCTCAAAGGGTGCTGGACCATAGCTGGCCAGCTCCAGGATGCTCACTGATTTATCCCAAAGGCAGACAAATGCTGGGATTTGGCACAGTGTGAGGAAGCGGGATACAGGACTATCCAGAAAGGAATTCCACACCAGTAACCTGCTACTAGGGCTGACAGAATGGGCCCTATAGTAGTCAGTGGAGGTAAAGCAAAATACAGCAGCCTGAGTTGGCATGCATGAGGGGAAATATCTGCATTGCAACTAGCAGCTACACTAGAGGCTACAGTTCCCTTACATGCCTGGATGAATCCACTTCTGAAAAAGGAACAGGCCTCCAAAAAGGAGGGCACTTTTGCCTGTTTCAGTTAAATAATAGCAACGCAAAACAAACAGACGATGTGTAAACAAATCTTTAATAGAAAAATGGATCACGTTATCATATAAATAACTTAATTTTTGGATGATGAAGACTCCTGCTATCCAGAGACGAGATACCAAGAATGCAGACGGAAGAAAGTTAGTGAAGCTCTTGATATTTGGGACAGCTGAAAGGCAACTATTGGAAAAGCAAGTACAGCCAGCCAGGCTTCACACAGAGATTCGCTATCTAGTTTCTGCTTTTGCTCTGTTTTTCTCCAACAGATTCACAGCATGCTCTTCTCCCAAAAGACAGAGATGTTTAAAAATAAAAAGATTAAAAAGGAGAGTTTAAAAGTGTACTAGGAAGCTAAAAACTCATTTAAAAGTTCATCTGCATATTCATGAGCTTGGGTAGGGGGAAGATAGTTTGATCAGTTTAAAAAAAATCAAAAATATCAAGAGCTGTATCAAGAGATGGTTTCCTACCTTTCGGAAACCTGATGTCTTGTTTATCCCAGAGCCATGAATGAGCAGGGGATGGAAGAACACTGTGTCTCCCTTCTCCATGACAAGGTGAACCCTGGGACTCTGCTCATCTTCATCAAGCAGTCCATGGAAAAGTTTGTTGGTTTTACCCTAGAAAGAAAGGCTGAGTTGAAACCACTTGGTTAAAATTAGAGCAAGTGCCGATTCTCAGTGCAAGGGACAGCAGGGACAACTACTAATGTGCTTTCCTCCGGGCAGTGTATTTGGTATGCCCAACTAAAAGCCTGCCCACTTGCCTACAAGTCTTCCTACTTCAAGCCTGAGGTACAGCAAAATAATACTTTTTCAATTTTCTGAGGCTGTACTCAGACAATTACTAATATTTCCCAGCTGGAGAGAACAGGGGAGAGCACTGGTAAATCCCACAAGTGTGGCCTGATGCCACCAGTGGTCTCAAGTCCAGCCTTCTGCTCCTAGTATAACCCTCACCAGCACCAGGCCAGGTCAGGAGACATCTGTTCTTAAGAGGACAATACTGCTTGATATCTAATTGCATCCAGCTGTTTACTATCCAATCTCTCCTCTTTGGGACAGCCCACATGCTCACCACGCAGGAACAAATCCATAGGAGAGAAAGAGTCCTCAGATTTGGCAAAGGCAGTGGAAAATGGTTGCATGTGTTTACACTGTTACGCCATGACATGCTGGACAATTTCTAGGTGAAAGTGGGAACAGAGGCAAATCTATCCGGGTTACATGCAGTGAGGCCAACAAAGCAAGTCTCTCCTGAAGCAACAAGTCAGTGCTTGCATAAACAGAAGAACCATGAAAACCTAAGCTCTGACCTGCGCATCACCCCTCCACAGTGAACTCTCCCCAGCCAAAATGTGGTCCCAACACACACGCCCTTCCCAAGCTCCCAGTGACACTCTACCTCCCACTTGGGATAGCCATGAGGCTTCAGGGGCTCCTTGTGCGTCCCTGGCTGCACGACCAGGCACCCATTGTCCTGGTCGGCCCTCTCCATGGCGGTCCAGGAGCACACGATGCGGGCTGCAGGCCGGAAGGGGAAATAGTGCAAGTCCTGATGCATGGGGTGAAGAAAAGTCTGTTTATCTGCAACACAGGTTCAAAACCTTCAACCTCATCGAATGTAACACAGCCTTTTCCTTCCCGTTAAACCACTGCACTCATCCTAACGTGTCCAAAGAAGCTGCTGCTCACCACTGGAGAGACTTTGTGTACCCAGCGTCTGCTCCAGCCCACCACTGCCTTGGAAGCCAGATGGGTTAGCTTACACCCATCCCAAGATGGACCAGGAGCGCAGTGGTGGCTCTTCGGTCAGCAGTGGCACAGGGACACAATGAATGCCAGGAGGCTGCCTGGCTTTCCAGTCCCTCAGAAGACTCTTTTTGCTGGCCTTCACCACCAACCCCCCCCCGCCCAGTTTTCACCATTCACTTTGGCTGCTCTCCAGTTCTGTGAACTTTAACCAGCACAGTCTTGCACAAACCTTTCCCAGTACAAAGACTTTCAAACAGCCGCCTGTACTCACTTGATCTATCACTGTGTTGCAAGCAGAATCAACCCTGTCTGTGCTGCACCAAACACATGTTTATTTAGCCTTCTTTTTAAAAAAATATATATCTCAATTTATGGGCCGCAGCCTCCTTAGACTGGCTACCTAGCAATCTATTAGCCTTCACCCTAGAGGCTCTTTTTCCTTGAAGCCTAAACAAAAATTACTGTTCCTGAAGTTTTGTTTGTTACTTCTTTTCCCACTATGAAAATGGAAACATATCATCCACACCAAAACAGCTTTTTATATATTATTTATATATTTATTTTGCCATTGTTTGCTCCTCAAATAGATATAGTTAGGATGTTTCCACTTGCCTCATTTGCCATACTATTTAGACTTTGGGCAGCCTGGAAAACTCTCCTGAGAGCTGCACCTCTCCTAAAGTACTCCTCAAAGATACTGAATGGAGACCTTGCAAATACGGAGCAGCTTCCCATTTCTTGTCCTAAATTATGGGTTTGTATTTACTTTAAAAATGTATGGTCTCCTGTTGAATTTCCAAACCAAAATGGCACAGCTTTCTGTGGAGTATCTAAGATGACAAGTGGAGACGACTTGAACAAACTCAGTATTTTAATAACCCAGTGCACTATGTATCTGCTCAGAAGCTGCACACCCAAGAGTAAGAAACATAGCTCAGGTCTCAGCTTTGCTAAACCAAAACAGCTTATGCAGAGTCAAAGCTACTTTGAAAAACTGTAATATGGTTAGTCTGGTTCTCTTCCTCTCTCCCTGCCCATCACCCTTGTATCAATTACGATCTCAAATTCCAACAGCAGGAGACAAAGCCAGGCTTCAAAACCCTTCTTTTGGCACTTATTCAAGTATCTTCATATCAAAGCACTGAGCGCACAACAACTGTCAGTGAGGTCGGGAGCGTATAAACTCCAGGCAAAGGATGATCTCTGTATTTATTGCCTTTTACTGGGGTCCATGGAAGCGCTTGTTTTCAATGCATTCAGCAAGTTGGGCTGAAAAAGCCTGTCATGTTTTAAACCGTGGGCCTCTACGCAGGTGCAGCTGGCTGAGTGGAGAGCTCACTTGCCCACTTTGAACATGTGAGTGGTGCAGCCAAGACAACCACCATCTTTAGCAAACACCCACTGAACGTTGAAAGACAAATGTTAACTCAATAAGCTAAAGTAAAAAGAAAACAAACTATTTCCAAAGTGGCTTTGTACATTTTCAAAGTTATTTAGTTGCAATTTGTCTCATTTTTTTCAAACAGCTTTTCTAAACCACTAAGTTGAATTCTGGCCAGACAGATTGCATACATGCAACAGTTTTCTTCTTATCCAAGTTTTCCTTACCAGAATCTGGAAGTTTATTTATCAGCATGGTGTGCATTGCCATGATGTTTGGCCCTGTGAAGCACTCAACATATCTGAGGATCTATGTGGAAGAAAACAGAAAAAAACCAACTATTAGGAACAGGAAAGACAAGATGAAAGATTGCTGAGGAAGCACTGGGACCTGGATGTTTGGCTGAGGACTAGGGCACAGGCAGAGGAGGCCAGGACAGGAGGCAGGAGCTGGCGTGACACACAAACGGGCATGCAGGGGGCCAAGGTGGAAGATGGTGCAGCAGGCTGCTGGGTGGGCTTGGAAAGATGGGGAGGGCCATACCTCCATGAAGCTGTGGCTGTCTGCCACAACATGAACATTGGCTACAAAGCTGGATCCGCCCAGAGGACAGATGCTTTGCCTGGATAAAAGACATTCAGAAAATGCTGATCTATCCTACTAGCCTGGCACAGTTTGGGCTAGTCACATTCCTGACTGGTTCTGCACCACAGGACCAGAGAGGCGCTCCTTTAAGTCTTCTTCCCTGACCACCACCCATCCCATGTTCGTGCAGAACACTCTTAAAAGATGGCTTGATATTCCTTCCTCACATAGGTACTTATGGGAGTGACATACAGGGGTTCTAAAGCATAAAGGATATAGCTTTAGTGGAACCAAAAAAAAGCTTTACAGAGGCAACAAAACATAGATACATTCATACAGGCTGTTCCACCACCATCTCCCTTTTGAGTGTTGGGGTTTTTTTTGGTTTGGGTTTGTTGTTTTTTTTTTTTTACCTCTGGCAGAGTACAGTATCTGAACAACTCTTCATCTTCCTGGAAGTCCTGCACTTTATTAACTACTTTTTCAGACTGACCATACTGGGATCTCAGGGACTCATCTTTCATAATCATAGCTCCTGGTAGATGCACTTCTGTTTTACAGATCCTCACAAACTCCTTCCTGCAAAGCAGAGGGAACATCTGTGTTGGGAGAATTCAGCTTCATCCAGCTTCCCAGAGCTCCCTTGGAATACTGCTGCACATAGGATCTCCCATCACCTTAGGCAAGCACCCTGTACCTGAAGCGCTCAATGTCTTCATCAGAAACAAGCTTCTTAATGAGCAGATAGCCGTTGTCTTCGTAGAACTGCCTTTGCTCTGTGGTGAGGACATCGTTGTCCAGGGTGTAGCTGGGACACAGAGGAGAAACACGTTAGTAGGGCCAGGCAGAGCAACAGAAGCAGTGTTGGCAAGACTGGCAGGAAGATGGTGACATGCGGGAGATCAGCAGCAGCTGGGGAGAATCAGTGAGAAACCTGCCCCACCTCCATGCCCACCCCAGCTCTGCAGGTGTGCAGTGTTTCTCATGCCCCAGCAGAGCTGGCACAGCGTGTCCATGGCTTTGCAGCATCTCTGCCCACAGCCACCCACTACTTCTGCGACAGAATTCCAGGAGTCCCCCTCATGCCTTCCCAAAGTGGAGAAGTGAGCAGGAAAGCTGGGATCTGTCCTCAGCAGCCTTACTCTCAACACAGATGCTGAAGCACATGAGAATAGCCTCTGCAGTCAGATAATCCACTCAGACATTTTCCAGATATGTTGTTAAGCTTTTTTATGAAACTACAGTTAAACAAAGGAAAAGATACCCTTGAAAAGTGAAAGGCGACACAATGTTGAGTGATCAACACGTGTTAGGGTGGAAAAATGCATTTAGTCCTGCGGGTTATTTTTTTTATGTCTACAAAGGAAGATGCAGCTTACCAAAACCTCCCTGGCTGAGGAACAGCGCTAACTTGGGCTGAAGTAGGAAAGCTTGCCTGGGATGGAAATTAAGAAGTATACACTCAAGCACAATAGATTATAAGAACATCTGTACACACACATCCTGAATCCTACAATGCAGTTCATCTTAAAGATAAATGCCGTGCTGGACATTCAACTCGTGTTCTTGTTTATTTTGCTTCTAAAAATATCTTTTCCAGCTTCGGAGTAGCACATCTGGCAGACAAGTATAAAACAACAGCACAGTACAGCCTTGCCAACGCATGTAGCAAAGCCAGTACAAAACGCCTGAGACCCCAGAGCAGCCCACACGCCTCCATCCACCTCCCACGACATCAAGACACCCAGTGAGACGCTCAGTCGTGTCTGCTTGCTCGGTTTCCCTCCCTGCGCTCGAGAGGGCACCAGACCTACCCAAAACCTGCACGGCCTCCGGGGAGTGCTGCTCCACCCCTCCCCTCCTACACCCCAAATTCAGAGCCAGCAGTCATAGGGGGTGAATCTGCGACTTCACGCTCCCATGAGGTGCAAACCCTCGCCCTCGCTCCAGGTACCACTGAGATTTGGTCCCTCCCAAACCTGACAGGGACCAAATCTCCTCTCAGGGAGGAGAGCACGGGGCTCGTCCCCCACCTCAAAATGCACTTCAGCAGGGTTAAATAAATGCAGTTGTGTCCTCCTGTGCAGAGAGAGGCATTCTTGTGAGGGAGCAATTAAATCCCACTTGCTAATGAAGCCTCACAAGAGCTTTGTGCATGGTAGGGAAGTGTCACCCGGGGCAAGGCCAAAAAAAGAACATTTTCATGCAGAGCTCTGGGTCTGCACATGCCTGTTTGGAGACCCCTGTGTTTCGGGGTTTTAAAAGACTCCTCTACTGCCCATCACTACCTCCTAAATGTGCCATAAAAGCATGCACCCTTCTGGAGTAAGGAACAGGTTTAACCACAATTGTGTCTATGGACCCTACACCGGGAAGCTTAAACATTAGCTGGTCAAGAGTCATATATGGTAGGAGAAGAAACATCAAACACGCAAAAATGATGAGCCAGAAGGAGGAAAAGGTGCTGAGAATCCGATGGAAGAGAGACGGAATGAATGGGGAGACCAGGTAGAAACCATCCCAGCAGAGCCCAGAGCAAGGTATTCCCCAACTGAGGGCACTGCTGCGCCACACGCCACATTTCAGGTCCGATTTCAGGACTCAAAATGGGACTCCTGGCCACTCAGGCTCCTAAATGTCCACAGGCACTTGGACTAATGGAGACACAGGCAGTGGCTGAAGCCCAGCTGCGATGCCCTCCCCAACACTCCTCCACCTCCCACAAGCAGGGAACAGCAGGCAAGTCCTCCAGGCCCTGGGCTCCATTTGAGCACCTTCCTCCTGGTTTTTGCAGTGCCTCTTCCTCTCACTGGTTTTGCTCTTGCCACCTTGCAATGCTCAAAGGACAAGCGCGGGTTGCTTGGACAACCAAAAACAAGAGGCACGCAGGCTGGGAAGGAGATGCCACCTCCAGCAGCTCCTTTTGGTGAGGACATTTAGTATTTAAACTTTTCCCTCCCGCTCAGACGCCCCTTTTGGGATTAAGGTATTCACAGACATGCCAGCCAGCTGCGCAGGCAATATAACACTTGGGTGGACTCAGAAGCAAGTAAACACTCCTGGACAGACCAAACCACAGGCAAAGCACGTTCAAGATCCCCAGAAGCTTTCCTAAAGCATCTCCTTGCGGAGTCTCAAGGGATGGTGCAAATTCCTGCGTATCTAAGACAAGCACAGTAAACGTGTGTCATTCTCTTGGAAGCCATCTCACGAACAGCTGGTGAGGTGGTCCTGGCCTGACAGCCCCCTCTCTGCCAGCAGCAGAGCAGGGTTGGACCTGAAGAACCCAAACACCCAAATCACTCAAGAGGTGCAGTTGATTTCTGAACCTCCCCTACCTGTTTGCATTTTGAGGAAACCTTCACTTCTGCAGTCAGTGTGCTGGGTTTTGCCCCGTGGCCCAGAGGCAGCACGCGAGCTGACTTCACAGCTGTAGGAATGAAGGTTTTCCACAAGCACCAGTGAAAGCGGCTTTTTCTCACCTGCCTTCCTGTAAGGAGGTAAGTGCTGGTGTTACCAGCTCAGCACTCCCCTCTGGCTCCTACATCAAGCTCCTAAGAAAAATCTGCTGCATTTCACCTTCTGATGCTGCCTCTCCTTCCCGGGACCACACAAGGCAGCTCTGTGAAGGCGGAGTTTTTCTGCTGTTACGCAGAGATAACTCATCTTCCAGTACACCAACACCACCAACACACACCAGCCCCTGACATACCAATCCCTAACAGCAACCGCAGGAGGAAACAAGATGGTCTTAAACGCTCTATTACACAGGTTTGATTTTAAACAAGGAAGGTCAGGATGCCGTCTTTTCCAGGCTGGGAAGGTGGGAGCCTGGGGTGGGCCGGCAGAAGGCAGCTAACCCCTGCTGCAGGGCTCACTGAGCGCAGGGGTGGGCGCACACAGCTGCACTCCGCCAGGGCAGGGCAGAGACCCCGTGCTTTTCACTTTTTGTTTCTCCAGGGGTGACCAGTGTTGCTGTCAAGATACTTCTTCTTTTGTAAAAGAAGAGGCATTTTTCTGGGAGGAAAAGTGACTGTCCTACCAAAGCCAGAGATTAAAACAAAACCAGTGCACTGATGTAACGTGGATCAAATAAATGTATTCTGATTAGATTCCATCATTTACTTTATCCACACGCTCCACACTTGCTCCAGCCCAGCTTAGACATATTTTTGTCCTTTGCATCAGGACCATTGCAGCTGGATTTAAAAACAAAACAGCTTGTGCACCACCTCTCCTTCCTTACTCTGTCTTTACAACTGGGGTAATTCTCCTAGCGTTTATTTCCTATTTTGTGTTTCTACTTGCACCTTTGTCTTACGGCAGTCTGAGTCAACTGCTATCCGTCTTCAAATTTTTAATATATTTGAAGACCCCTACATCCCGTTTGATCAAGTTTTCTTTGCCAGTTTATTATAATTCAGAGGTAACTTGTCAGCATTCAGCTCTCACTGAGAATCAGCAGTTTTAAATTTTTTTTTGAAAAAGCAAGATTTATGGCAGCAGCTTTAAAAATACTATCTGCGAGCAGGCTTCATTTAACTTTTGGAAACACAGAACAGACCAACGTGAGAACGGCTTTCCGGCCTGGTTTCGTTTCTCTGGCAGCCTCCAGCGTTTCCACCTCGCAAACCAAACCTTGATGTGTTGCCTGCTGCTGGTCTACCAGTCCAGTCTGAGCCTGGCATTTACCTCCCCGAACCCCTCCAGTCCCCGAGAGGCCGCTTCGCTGCCGGCAGCCCCCCTGCCCAGTGCGGCGGAGAGGTGCCGGGGGGGCGGCGCGGCAGCTGCGTGTCCCGGCAGCTGAGGGGCGGCAGGGCTGGAGCGCAGGGACGCGGCCCCGGGCGGCGCTGGCCCCAAAACCCCAGCCGGGGCAGCCGGGGGAAGCACTGCCCTGGGCCCCCCCGGCTCGCTGGGGGGCTGCACGGCGCACGGCCCCGCTGCACGTCACCACCCCGTACCCAGGGCACGGCGCAGGGACGCTGCCCGGTGCCCTTCCCGGCAGGGTGCCCTCGTAGGGCAAACCGCCGGCGGCGCCCACAGCCACGCGGGAGCGGGGAGCGAGGGGCAGATCTCGCTGCGGCGGGGGAAGCCGAGCCCCGAGCCCGGGGGGTCCCCCCGCCCCCCTCGCCCCGCCCCCACATCGCAAAGGATACAGGAGCCGGGGCTGCGGCCAGCCGCGGGGAGAGGTGCCGGAGGATGATGTCCAGCCGAGCCGCCGGCCCAGGCCGCTTCCCCAGCTGCTCCATCACGCCCGGGCGGCCGGAACGCTCCGTCCCCGGCCCGGCGGTACGAACGGCCGGGGAGCAGCAGCGCCCCGCCGGCCTCCGCAGCCTCTGCCTTGGCCGCACATGCGCCAGCAGCCGTGCGTGCTCAGAGCAGCCGTGCATGCCCAGAACGGCCGGCAGCCACGGGCCGGCGGGGCCCGCCGATGGGCGGGGAGGGCTCCCCGAGGGGAGGGGCCGCCGGGGCCTGGGGCGTACGTGGGAGAGCTCAGCGCGTGCTTTTGCAGCCCCCCGCTTCCCGTATTTCCTCCCCCCCTCCCCCCTCTGCCAGCAGGGACTGAGCCGCAAGGGTTTCCACAGCCCGGTACAGGGAGCAGCGCTGGGCGCTCCCGAGCGCAGGCCACAGCCGAGGCCAGCGGGGTATTTTCTTCATCTCCCGTCTCGAAGAAGACCGTCAGAGCTCGCCTCAGCCTTCCGTGGAGCGGTCTGGAGAGATTTGTATTGCCCTGCTGTCACCCCGGAGCTGTCACACGTGGAGCGTGTTCCCCGAGTGCCTCGTTGGCACTGACGGAGATGCGGGATGTCTGCAGCCTGCACCAGAACCGCGCCAGGGCAGGGAGTTGTGCCGGTGGCCTCTCTGTCCAGCCTTTGGGACAGCTCTGCTGCTTTGGAGGAGGAAGGGAGGGGAAGGAGCAAGAGGAGTCAGTGCAGCACCAGGGGAGGTGGGAAGGGAGGAAGAGAAAGTCCAGAGGGGAAAACCTGGAGCAGGGAAAGAGGGAAGAAGCGTAAAAAACAGGCAGCTGCAAATAAAGGTTGCAAAAAAATAAGCTGTGGAGGCTTGGTGTTTCTCTGAAGCTGGAATATGCTTAAAAGTGGCGTGTTCAGTGTACACTGTCCTTAGCACACTGTTACCTGCCTTAATTAACATTGTGAGTGCATCAGCTGAAACGTTCAAGGAGAAGAATGTTAAGGGATTGAAAACAGCCCCATAACTAAGACCTGCAGCACAGTTCAGAAGATGATTTTCATCATCTTTGCATAACCCTGTTGCTACCGTGCCGCAGAGCCTCACCACTCCTGCAGAGCGGACTTCAGCCCCCGTGTCGCAGTCCAGACTAGCTTGTGCCAGCGGTGTGACAGCCAGTTCATCCCCCAAGCCCTACGTGGTGCAGCAGGTGCTGCTGGAATGGGCTGTCCTTCATCTTTCCCCTTTCCATGTGCCAAGGGGGTCCATTCATGCCATTCAGGCTGTCCCCACGTGCCGAGGGACAAGCCAGGGGGAAGGAGGCCAGCCCAGCTGCACAGAGAGCTTTGGGGGGAACTCAAGGGGAAAAGGAGAGTTTGTGGCCTTTGGGAGAAGGGGCAGGCAGCTCGGGGGGGCTGTGAGGGTGTCATGAGGTTGTGCAGGGAGATCAGAAAGGCAAAAGCAGTCCTGCTAGGCCCTGCTCCCAAAGATGCACCACCAAGAGCAAGTCCCCTGTTGCTCCAGGTGGTCTCAGGACGATACGGTGTGCATCAAGACTCTGCATCACAGCTACTTTAGGAAGCTGAACTCCATTTTGCAACAGGTTTTGCTGGAATCCCAGGTGACATGTTGATGGATCAGAAACTCAGCCATCAGTATACTAAGCTTCATGTTAGTGCTACAGATAAACAGAAGCCAAGGCATGGATAGGAAGTGCTTCTGAACTTAACCTGAAACCTAAAAGCTGATTTCCTTTAAAACTCAGTGGCAAAACTCCCAATGATTTAAGTAAAGATGTACAGGAGCAGGTTTATTGTGGCAGCTGCCTGGACTGGGGAGCATTCCCATTTACGGCTCTCATGGTCAGTGGTTCCACATGCGCTCAGTGGAGTCACTCCCTTCAGGGGCTACAACAAAACATAGGCTCTTCACAAAAGTGGGACAAACAAGGTTAGGAACCCAGAAAAAAAACACCCTCTCAAAAGGATTTTGTGTAGTCAGAGGCAAGTGTACAGGCACTATGACAGCACCCAGCCCTAATTTGCCAACAAAATTAGACCTTTGACTCCTGAGCTACAGGAAAACTCTTAGTCATAGGTAAACAGAAAGTTAATAGAAGTTCCTCAAATCAAGTTCAAATGAGAGGGGAGGGAAAGGGAAAAAAGGCAACTAGAGTAACAGTTTTATTACTGAAGTCATAACTGCACAGAAAGGTCTATTTATAATTCGGATATATGCTGCAATTGACTTCACAATGCAAACTGAAACAGGATTCTCAATAGATCTTAATCTGTTTCAAAATTCAGGTAAGAATCCCATCAAAAAGATAAAGCATAGCAATACTATACATGCCAGTTCTGACAGACCCATTTGCAGTGTTGGTGTTTCTTCCGCTGGTATGTGTTTGACAGCATCTAATGAAAAGGTGTCTTTCAAACTTAAAAAATCCCCCAAAAAGTAGTTAGTCATTTTGCTGTCATGATTAGGAGTTTGGGAACTAAGATGCTTTTATACATACACAATATACACTGACCTACATATATATATATAAATACATATGCATTTTTAAACAAGAAGAGCCTCAAAAAACCAGTAACTCTGGTTATATCACATATATATATCACATCCATCGTATGGATGGTTACCTCATCCACCTTGGCACGGAGGAGCAGGAGGCTGAGGTGACTGCCCTTTATTTGTACCCTGATGATAATACAGTCCATGATCAAACTTTAATACATAAAAAGATTGATCTTGGGTGTTGCTGGCACCACTCCGGGCTGCAGCGCGGAGAACTGTGCAGTGGTATCAATGGCATGATGGCTGGCTGTGGTGTAGCCACGCATTCTAAAAACAGAAGTGTGTGGACACACGTGAAAACCTTGTCCTTTGCATCTTAATCTGAATTTTATAAAAAACCCCAAACATCAAAAAAAACAACCCCCAAAAATCCCAACCCCAAACCAGTCCAGGGTAAATAATTTTCAAGTCTGTTGATAAGCTTCACTAAAGTACAGACTGAATCTCATGAACCTAGGAAAAGAAATGAGGGAGAGTTTTTTTCGTTAAAGAACCTGATGGTGGCATTCATCTCTTTATAAAAATTAATGACATTTAAGAGGGGCTGTGTCTTTGCAAAGTATTTTTACAGCTATGTCTGTCAGTTTCCCAAATTTTATAAAACATTTTTATACAGCTATTTTGCATTTGGCTTTTAGTTTTAATGCTTTCTGTTCATTAAATCACAAAACTAATAAAAACTAAATGATCAAGATTGCTCCAGCAGTACAGGAACAGTCCTAATGCACAGTGTTATAATTTAATAAGCATCTCAATTGACTATTAAAATCCACATTATGATCAGAACCGTAATTCCAAAGATGAGGTTTTCTGAAAGCTTAATTTACTGTGGTGGGAAGTGGCAGCTGCTCCAACTCAGCAAAATTAGCTTTTTTAACTTAGATGCCAGGGAAAACAGATGTAGATGAGACAATAACAAGAACAACAACAAAATCCACTACCAACGCGCAGGTTCGTTTCTCATTACCAGAAGATTCAAGAAGGGCTTCTACAGATCGGTTAGCAGCGGAAGAGAGGCAAAAGAAAACGTGGACCCAAGGGAGAACAAAACAGGAGGATGTGGTGACAAAGGGCATGGAAAAGGTCGAGGGTCTCAATGACTTCTCCGCCTTGGGCTTTGCTGGCGTGGTCTGTTCTCAGTTTCCCTGTGCCGAGCAGTGGGGCCTGGGGCCACAGAGCATCACCCACCTGCAGAAGACTGAGCTGGAGACCCCTGAAGCAAACTGAGCATTTTCAAGTCCATGGGACCATGTGGGATTTACCTGTAGGAGCCAACGTGATTGCAAAGCTGCTCTCGCTCCTGCTGTCAGGAGGGGTTCCTGATGGCTCAAAAAAGGCAGATGTTGTGCCTGTCTTCACAAAGGGCAAGAAAAGGCATCTGGGGACCTCAGCCTCCAGGGAGATTGTGCAGTAAGCCCTCCTGGTTTGCTGTGTCCACGTACGCCAAGGACAAGGCAACTGGGAACAGCCAGCACAGACTGACCAAAGGGAAATTGGGGCCGGCCAACCTCCACGTGCTCTGCGATGGAGCGGCTCTGCAGACGAGGGCAGGGCAGTGTGCAGCCTGCACCTTGGCCTTGGGAGGCTTTTGCCTACTTGGGACAGGTGGACTTGGTGTGGGTGGGAAATGGGCTGAGCGGTGGGGCGCAGAGGGCCACCACCAGCAGTATGAAGCGCTGTCTGCTACCATGGCGCTCCTCAGCAGGCAGATGCAGAACCAGTGCTGGTTTGTCTCTGTTACTGACCTGGACAGGAATGACCCCTCAGGAGGCTGGCTGGGGACACCAGCTGGGGAAGCAGTCCCGCGTGCTGGGGGGCAGAGCGGCTGCTTGGAGGGACCTCGGCAGGCAGGGTGGCAGGGACCCCTAGGAGCTCAGCAAAGGCAGAGTGCCGTTCCTGGCGTGGAGCAGCCCCGTGCTGCAGGACGAGCTGGGTCCCGCCTGCCTGCAAGGCTGCTCTGCGGGAAAGGACTCGACAGACAAGTTGAACGTGAGCGAGCAGTGCATGCTTGCGATGGAAAGGGCTGACTGCGCTGGCAGGAGCACGGCCGGCCAGCCGAGGGGAGTGGTTCTTCCCCTCTCTGAGGCCGTTTGAGATTACATCTGGACGCTGTGTCTAGTTTTGGGCTTCCCAGCACAGGCACTGACGTCCTGGGGCGAGGTCAGTGGAGGACCACTGAAATGGGGGAGCTGAAGCACATGATGCACAAGGAAAGGCTGAGAAAATAGCTCAGCTTGGGGAAGGCTCCAGGGAGATCCTATAGCTGTCCGCAAGCACCTCATGGGGGAGACAGAGAAGACCACCAACTCTTCTTGAAAGTTTACGGCAAAATCGAGAGACAATAGGCACCAACCGCAGCAAGAAAAAATCCTGTTGGATGTAAAGAGAAAATTCCGTGGAATGGAAATGGCCAAACACTGAAACAGGGTGTGCAGAGAGATTGTGGGATGTCTGCCCTTGGAGATGTTCAAAACCTGACTGCACACAGGCCTGAGCAACCTGACATGACCTCAGGATCGTCCCTCCTTTGGGCCAGCAGACTGCAAGACATCTCTTCCAAATGGAGTTATTCTGCGAGTTCGAGTTCAACTATGGTGGTAGGAGCATTCCCCAGCTGACCTGCTACAATACGGAACGTGCATCTGAACACGAATCTATGTTTACCTTGGAACTAGCAGGACCGTTTTTCTTTTGTTACTACTTTTCCCCTCTCTGAAAGCTGGAGATGTGGGGCAACGGCTTTTTCATGCCTTCAAAAAATATAACAGAAGATATGTCAACATTGCCAGCGAAAAAACAGAACAGGTTGGAATATCAGCATTAGCTTAAGTAGGTCTTGGGCAACCGAAGGAAAGACGCAGCGTCGTGCTCTGGAGAGGGGGCAGGCAGCAAGCACATACCTGGGGGTCGGAGCCTGGAGCAGCAAAGCCTGCCTAAACTGCTGCTGCTGGAAGCAGAGCACGCCAGGTTAAAGCCAGTTTAGACACACCTGGAGGAAATCCTCCACGTGGAGGACATGCGACGTGTTCAGAGACAAGTTGAACAGTGTTGCCTCCCACAAAAGCGAAGTCCTGCCTCTAGGTCCCGGCCTCTGCTGAATTTCAAGCTTTAGGCCACCCCTACCCACCTACTGAGGTGCTGCAGCCTGGCTTCTCTTTCCAGGGAGGAACAGGGCCTGCAGGAGCACAGCTGTCCCGAGCTGCCGAGCTGTGGGTGCCCACCCACTCCTAAAGGCACAGGTGCCTCCAGAAGCACCGGAGACAGCTGGATCCATCACAGCCACCTCTGAGCACCAAGAGCTTAAAACCCCACATGCTCTTCCCTCATGGTTGGCTCCTGCAATGCCAGCTGACTGTTAGCAAGCCGACAGGCAAAGCCTCTTTCACAGAGATGCTGCTCCTATTGAGGTCCAGCAGCTCCCCAAAGGGACCTCCTGCTCCTGCATGACTCACCCAGCCTGGGAAAAATGCCTACCCAAAGGCTGAGCAACGAGGAGGTTCTATTACCTTTCCCCTCCCCAAGTGCCAGCCGCGGAGGCTGCCAACCATATCTTGTGGTCAGAGCGCCAGAAGGTGACTTGCCAACTCTTTGCCAGATGTTCAGTGAAAAAAAACCCCACCAACCAACCAAAGCCCCCCAGTAAAACAGTTAAGTGTCGGCCATCATGCCCATCCATTCCCCTCAGTCGCTCAGGTTCGCTGCCCTTTCACTGCAGCGTTCATACCAATTTTCATATCTAAGTAGAAAAGAGTCAGTCCTGAATTTGTAGCAAAACACGAAATCAAAATACCTAAAAACCAAAGGACAAAACTATTGTGATTTTATATACTGCCACAGAAAATCTTAAGAGTGTTATTTTTCCGTGATGCAGGATGAAGAGCAAAAGGCTGAGGAGACCAATGTACTGGATACTAGCATTCCAAGGATATATGCTACTTATCAGATGTATTGATTAGGCTAGGGAATATTCCAGTTACTGAATTCTTTCTTTTTACTCTCCACCCCTCTCACAACATTCTATGCTTGATCTACAATCCATTTAGCAAAACAAATCATAAAACTTCTTACACAAATCTCTGCACTCCTTAACTGATGGGGTGAGGACTTCCCAACTCCATAGCCACCCACTCAGCAGCACAGTCAGCCGGCCAAGCCAGGAAGCACTTTGGGATGTAAATTCCAGCCATCGGGAAACATCAGGAGAGGCTTCAACCCTCAGTTCACTGACCCCACAGAGGGGTTTGGTGGTGGCTGGCTTCAGCAGCTGCAAAGGCAGGTTTTCCTCCGAAGTCCAGATGGCTCTTGCCGTGAAAGGTCGGCACGAGGGCTGTGCACGTCCACCCACTGCGCTGGCTCAGCAGCCTTCCTCCACACACTCTTCCCCGTGAAGATGAACCTTCTACCGTTGAAGGCACGTCTGGGGAAGAAGCGCTGGTTTCACAGCTGGCTGATGAACCGATCACCATAACAAGTGAAAAGAATACCCCGGTATCCACCACTAGTACTGGTTTTCTGCGCAGGGTCAACTCGCACACATAGCGCCAGTTTAAAATACAACAGATCTTGGTTAACACCTACTTTCACACAGAAGTGCTCAACTGTTCGGCACACATTTGATCTCGCTAGGGTTTGGGTTTTTAATCTGATACAATAACCTACATAGTGATGGTCTTGTCTGCAACTATGAAGAAAATTAACAGAAGCCAGCTCCACGGTTTTGTATCAGAATACAGAACAAATTTCACAGAACAAAGAGGAATTAGATCAGCATTTTTTGCACAGACAACTGTTTTTTGATGCTTTATTTCAGAACTGCTATGAAAAAAAAAAATCTGATTTCCCCCCCCCCCCAAAGCAAAGTCAAAAACTCAGTTACTGCTTTGAGGTTTTGTGGTGAACACTCAACTTGCAGAATTCTCCAGGAGAAGGAGCACGAGATTCTTTGTGGTTTAGGCTACTCACAAGGGGGAGTGGGAGAGAAAAAAATTCTAGCTTTACAAAAGGTGTCTGTTGAGAGCACTATTGAGTGGGAAAAAGATGAGCCAAGTTTTGCCAGAGTCATCACTAGGAGCAAGACTGGAAATTTAAAACTCGCATGGATACACAGGAGTGCTTCATCCCTAGTGACTCATTTTTCACAGACGGAAGCCCTTGCTTGAAGAACAGCAATTCTTGCTGGTAGCAGTAACTATTATCCAAGGTTTTCTTCTTCCTGGTCAAGAAGCAAATTCCACAGTACTGGAAAAGCTTAGAAAGAGCCAGTTCAGCGAAGTGCACTCAGTCCCCTTCGTGGCACATCTCAGCGGAGCGGAGCCAGGCAGGGCAGGGAGCGGGGAGCCTGCTGCACTGGGGCAGCGCACCGTGCTGCTGCTCGAGCGGCGCCTTCCAGCACCCCTTCCACCTACCGGGCTGCTCCTGAAGCCCCGTCCAGCGTACAGCAGGCAGAGCCAGCAGGACTTGTGGAGGAAACAATTCCAAACCACTGCATACTTTGTGCTGATAAGTAAAATAAACAAAATGAAGCAGATAATATACTTGGAGATAACCTACTTGCTCTCAACTTTGACATGCAGGCGGAGATATTCTAGATTACCACTAGACATCACAGCTTGCAGAACTGATCAAAGGAGTAGTAACAACTATCAGTATAATTACGCTTGCAATAAAATAAAAACCCAAGGATTTCTCCACTTGCAAGTTTGTTGTTCAGCTAGGAATCAAAAAAGTTCATGCACTTCTACAAGAGCAATAAAAAAAATTAAATATTTATTTTGAGTAACAAGCTTAAATTCAAGCTGCAATGTTGGCAATGTAGATTTTAAACACAGATCACAAAAGCGTGCAGAAAAATGTATTTCATAAGAACAAAATAATACTAAGAATTATACTAAACAGCTGCTGATTTTAAAGAAACAAAAAAGGTTTGTAATCACTATACAAAATATAAAATGTATTAAACACTACCATCCACAGAACAGAGGTTTATTTTAGTTTGATTATATTTAAAAACTATTTGTGTAGTTATTTATATAGTGAATTGTAAATGAATATTATACAGTAACCTCCTTTTGGTCTGCAAAACCTTTGTTGCACTATAGCACATCCAATCACATTGCAAAAAAAAAAAGAATTATTTTTCCTTACTATCAATAAAGAAAACAATCATTGATAATACAGTAAATATTGTCAGGTCTACAAATAATGAAATTAAAAATTACTCCTTCGACTCTGAAGCGCTCCCCATGCAAAGTCAGCACTTGCTCGTTTAAACAGAGTGCACTACCAAACAATGTCCAGGGTCGTAGATGCTCTCAGTAAGACTAAACCTCACCAAAAAAAAAAAAAAAGAAAAAAAAAGAAAAAAAAAAAAAGAAAAAAGATTGAATGTAATCATGCAACCCTCTTACTACTGGGTATACCCACTGTGTCACTTATCCGTTTATTGCCTTTCTGGAATATCACTCAAGGCATCAAAATTAGACTTATGATAAATATACATATAATGAAAGGACACAAACTGCTATTCGACACTACTACTGGTAATGTCTGTGCTACGTGAAAGCACCTTTAAAAAGAGCCTATGCGGCAAGAGATAAGTGTCTAAAGATTCAAAATGAATCAACAGTATTGGATAACAATATAATTCTCAACTCAGAAGCTGCCTCAAGATTAGGTGCATCTTCAGTTAATGTAACAGGAAAAAAAGGCAATGGATTTTATTTTATTAATTGTATCCACTCATAAACTGACCTAAGGCCACCAGATGTGCAGACACAACAAGTTTTCTTTTCTTTTTACAGTTCTTTAAATTGCAGGATGATAAAGGAATAGATCTATTTAAAAACAAACAGCTATTTCATTTATATTAAGAGGTGGCACCAGGCGTCGGGTTCACGTTCTGAGTGGCCACCTGTGGTGCAACTTCAATGATTCGCGGTTTGTCTATAATTCTGGCCGTGCGGTTGCCCTTCTCTACAATGCCGATAATCCACGCTTGGTGACCCTCGCCGTATTTTGGAGACTTGATTTCGGCACAGAAACGTGCTGCTTGCTCTCGTGGTAAACAGATGAGGAGGCCTCCTGCAATGAAAAAAAAATGCAGAGCGTTAAAATGTCCGATGGCAAAGCATTTCAAGCCTGATCTGCCAAATTCCTATTTAGACGTGTACTTGTTGACTTCAGTGGATTCTGTCGAACTCCCAGAGAAGACACGGGGGAAGTCAGAGCTCTTGCTTTACAGAAAGAAGTTTGTGCCCAAATTGAGTGTTTAGTGGGTATGTAAAGGAAGCCAAATACACACAAAAGACGTTGGCAAAAGGACGCCATACTGATGCCAACACATGGCATACTGAAACAACACCAGCATTGTAAACTTCCAACAGAGGACTGCAAAGTGCCTCTGCACAAAAACATTTTGGATACAGGTCATATTCAGATACCTGTAGCTACATATTGGTAGCAGCTGATTCTGCAAGTAATTCCATTGCCCACCATGAAATCGTTCATCAAAGTAGGGGCTATTACCAGAGAATGCAAGAGGCAGAAGATTAAACATAGGCTTGATCCAGTGCTCCCTGTGACCGTCCTTCAGGCCCCTTTGAGAATTTTCTAATCTTTTTTAGCCTTTCCCCTAACATTTTTTCTCAGAGACAATTGAAAAATATTTCATTTACCAATGAATGCTTTTCAGAAGCAGCATAGTAACTAGTCAGCTAGCTCGCCATTCAGTTATTAAACCTAAGATCGCTTTCATTCTGAGAATCCCAAAGCACTGAAAAAGGTGACTTGGCAGGTGAATTTACTAGAATATGTTTCATTGTCAGCTCTGGCACAAAATTCTAGGAGGCTCTGAGCAAGTCATTTAATGTTTTGGTGCTACCCTTTCCTATATCCCTTACCTTTTCTACATTTATGCTATGTTATAACGTGTGAAGCACTGCAACACAGAGCAGCCAAGTCATCTGCAGATACTTAATTAAACCTCCAAGCCTTCATACTACCTACAGTTTGTGCAGCTCACATCTGCACATTGTGCTGTATCCTGACACACAGCAACCTCCTGTAAGGGATGTTAAAATATCACCTCCCATTGGAAAACGTTTGGACAACACAGTTAAGAATATATTCAGACAAACAGGAGTCTGGGCACACGCTGAGTCTTGCTTACTCTCAAAAGAGTTATTTGACCTAAAGACTTCTCGTCGGGGTGAAAAGCATCAGCCAGCAGCACAAGTCATGCCACTAGCTCCTGAGCCAACCCTGGTGGCAAAGGGCCACCTGCTGAGCCAGCCACCCTGGGCTCAGTGCCACCTCCTCCTCTGCGGCCCTTGCACAGCTTCTTAGCACCTTAGGCACCTTTATGTTTGCTTTTCCAATCAAATAGTCCTCTTGGTGGTGACTAGAGACGCTTTTATTTTAAGGCCATGAGGAAGAAGCAGATACTGAACATGAGGAATTATTCATAAGGGTATGTGGAAATGCAAAAGTTATTTTTTAGGTTCTATATGAAGCAAATGAGTGTGCCATCCAGGAAAACACCTCTCTCAGACATTTTGGAACATAACATCCAGGTACTTCCACCAAAAACAGCATACAAGCACCCCCCCACCCCGAAACCTGAAAGACAGCGTTTAAACTACTGCAGATGTAACAGACAAATCAACTGCAAAGGAATTATGTGCCATTCCCATGGAAATCTCTAAACGATCATTGTGGGAGATCATAAATCTCTAAATTTCTAATGAAGAGAAATCTTACATCATTGTGCAAGCAAGTCAGGGAAGAGGTTTACAAGTGGTAGTGCACAGAACATGCTACCTAGCCAAAAGGGAGGAATACAGTGAAAAAGGAAATAAAGGACTGAGCTCAGGAATAATCTTCATTATCTTTTCCCCACACACTCTCTTTTTACAGTTCTGTGTCACTTGTACACACACCTTGTTAACATTCTTTGACCAGGTCAGAAAATATGTACAACCCCCCTATTTCCAATCAAAAATCACTTCCCACCTGCTCGCTGGATCCCAAACTTGGATCAATAACCTTAATAAAGGCTATGGGCTACTCTCAGTCAGTTGCGGGATACCTGTATGCAGGGATTATAATTATTTCTCTGCTAGACTGACCAGTCTCTTTAACCCTTTGGGTAAGTCCTTAAGGTTTCCCACTATGCATTCTAGCCTGGTCTATGTTGCTGGTGCTCCCAGCTGCTGGTTTTTGTCCCACGGACAACTACAAGAAGCTTCACCTGTGCAAGGTCACAACCATTGGGAGTTTAAGCTGTTGCAATGTGCCTGTGGAAAATGAAAGCAGCAGTGCCAGTCTGCACTGAAGCAAGTGGTGTACCAAGTTTTTGAGGTCTGCGTCAGTCACGGCTGAAGGCAAAGCAAAGCCTGAATGAATCATGGCAGTCTGAGGGTTTGCTGCTTCTTTTGGGGGTTCAAAGGATGCAGATACTTGGTGTCTGTCCTGGCTTACTTTTTTAAAAATGAAAGTGTTTTTTGGTAAGAAGTTTTGAACTTTGCTGGTTTTAACAGTCATATTGCAAGCAGGGAAGTGGACACAGAAGACTTCAAAAGCAGACTAGACAAAGCTTTGCAATTAAGAGCAGAGATAACAGACAGTTCATGAATCAGAACCAAGTGGCCTTGCTCCTGCTAATGGCTTTCTCCCACAATGACTAACAAAAGGATGAGATCATAGCCTTGCCTCTTGTCAGGCACTAACACAGGCCTTCCTTTCTACCCATCTGCCCATTTCCACAAAATCTGCACAAACACTGAATAGTTGAGGTACCTCTGCTACACTAACAAAGCTGGCTGACATCAGTCAATAGTTTCAAAAGTTATTTAGAAGAGGACTAGTGAAAATACTCTATGGGATGTTCATGCATGTGTGTAACCCTGTAACTTATTTCTGCAAGTAGCCAGTCTAACAAACAGAATTCTTTTGAAACTAACTGCCTGACTGCAGCTTTAACTACTTACCAAAGTGTTACCTAAAAGAGCGTAAAAATCCCGTAAAACTGCAATTTTAAGAAAATAGACCATAAACAAGAGTGCCTGGAAGATGGAACAGATGACATAATAGATCTTTCCAACACTAACTTCTGTCAACAGGTGCCCAGCAAATGCTCACTGGAAAAAACCACAACAGTCTTAAAATCCATTCAAATCGTTTTTCAGTAAAATTCTCATTGCCTGCCCACTCTGCTGAAAAACATCTGTTCGCAAATGAAGAAACTACAGACACGAGCATTTCTGGAAGTTTAAGCCAGCAGAGAAAGGGCGGATCTGCATTACTGTATGAACAGCCCTGAGCAGCCCCTACAAAAGGCATCCTCACAACTGGATACACAGGCGCAGCAAGGGACGCTTCCCTTCACATAAATCAACCCCAGGACATGAAGCGTGCAAACAGCCTGGGTCTGAATGCTAACGAGCCATCCCAGCACACCATGCCCAAACTAATACACACTGCTGCAATGTGTCAGGCAATCCAGCGTAAGCCTAAAGCCTACGGGACTGCAGTTATATAGCTTTCCGACCAGAGCTATTCCATCCACGTGGCTATGGATCTTTCTAATACTTGGCAGATGCTGCCCTGTAGTAAATCCCTATAGCCACCTCTAATGCGAGAAATGCAACACTGTGATGAAATCAAATATACGTGTTTTGAGGCACTCAGTTCACAAATAACCAGACTATGTCTTGCTGTTTTTTCCATCATCAATGTTGAAACACAAGCTGTTCAGTATTTCAAAGACACTTCTTGCTCCCAGTCCCAGAAGAGGTTCTTAAGTCGACTGTTTTCCACTTCCAAGTACTCTCATGGCAGCGCACACATCCACGGAGTTTTACATTCCTTCAGTGAAAAAGACAGAACTGGATATCCCCAGGGTGCAGGATGGGCAGCTCTGAAGAGCCCAGTGCTCAGTTTGCAGCTAAGTCATTCCCACGGCAACTGCTATACAAACCTCTGCCGCAGCCACTCACCTGAAAGAGCATCTTGCACTTCCAGCTCTGTGTCCACACTATTTTTTGGAGTCTTTGGAACCAATAACAGATGCTACGAGCACTCTGGTTACGTGGCTCCTGGGTAGCAAGAATCTGTCTGGTGCTCCCAACCTTAGTGACACAGCTTGCCTAACTGCCACCAGATATTTCTGGTCTCTGCTGACTGACGCTGGATTTGAACTCCTGAAAGGGTTCATGTCCCATATCCTGTTACACATCATACAGTCTCTGTAGGACAGAGTGTCTGTTTAAACACAGATGGCTAAAGAACAATTCAGCAGATCATGGTTAAGTTGTATATTCACTAGGGGAAAAGTTTATGGCTCTCACTGTGATGCTTCTTTCCAGATCTTCGGACTGTTTTGCTGCAAGGGGCCCCCTCTGTTCTGAACTGAAGCGAACTTGGATAATACTTTTGGAGAGCAGGAAGAGGGTGGGGAAATGAGATACGAGAAAAGACAGATTTGTTGCTACATCTTCTCCATTTCCCAAAGAGAAAGAAAAATCAGATTAAAGAAGAAAAACAAAATGGAACAGGACAGAAGATTCAAGGGGAAAATGAAATACAGAGGCTTCCAGCAGAAGGCAGTGATCCCACTAGTCAGCAAAGTGACTTACACTTAGTAATAAGGCAACTTCAAAAACATCAGAAGTTTTATCATCTGATGACTGTTTAAATGTTTTTCCACAGCCCAGTTCTCAGTACACATCTGCTGCACTCATTGCCACCTCAAGTGGCAGCTTTACTTAATAGAAAACTCAAGAAACTAATGGGTCAGAGACCAACACCCCCACCCTCCCACCCCCAGCTTTTTTTTTTTTGCTGCTAGTCAGATTTGATACATGTAAGGAAGAAAAATCAGTATTCTTGGATGTCTGTGTGCTGCAGACAGAGAAGGCCTCAGTTGCCAAGACTAGCCCATTCAGCACTAAACTCACACATATTCGTAACGAGAAACAAAACACAACTCATTTGACTGGCAAACCTACTGCAGGTGGCTTTACCTTTGAGAAAACTGTGTCAGCTGTGCTGGGATTTTCAGATATTCACTGTTCTGGAGTTAACAGCTAAGAGAGAAAGAGGTTTCAAAAGAACTGAGAATCAGCACTAACTTCTAACTGCAAAATGTTCTAGATATAGCAAGGGTTTCTATTATAGTGTTTCATAAAGAAGTAGAAGGCATTCAGAACAGGATGGTGGTTTGGAAGTTAAGCTGAAGAAGTTAATTGTGAACAGTTGTGTGGGTAATGCTCATTAGCTTGGCTATATGCCAAACCAACTGTGATTTTGAATGCAAAGCACATGATTTGTACATCTGAAATGTTACTAAATTCTAATGTGGAGGTGTAGTGAAGCAAGAGGGTGGTACAAGTGTCACCTACCTGAAGTCTCCGGACAAGTCCCATGCATGAGGCCAAACATATTGCCACAAGCCTTACTGACAGCAGCCATCTTGGCAAGAACAGGAAGGTTATGAATAACAAAGGACACCTCGTTTCGCTGCTGCTTGGCAAGGTTTTGTGCATGCCCCAGGATTCCAAATCCTGTGATGTCTGTAGCTGCATGTGCATTGAAAGTGTGCATGAGTCCAGCAGCTACAAGACAGGGAGGGGGAAAGAAAACATAAATCAGAAAAAAAGATTGTCATGAAAAGCAATGCTTCCACAATATTGTGCACAGTCCGAACGAAGCTGCATACCTTCAATTCGAATCAGGTTGGGTTACTATTAAATTATTAAAATAATAATACTAAAAAAATCATACTTGAAGGAAACTGGAATTCACCAATACTGCATGTAACGCTTAAAAAAATTCAACTTTTACTTAAGGTATTAAACCATGCTGAAAATCCAGCACTGAAGTTAGACTTATGAGCACACTCTACTAGACATGTGCTACTAATTTATATTGGCAGTCTAAGAAACAGAGGTTTGCTCCAGATTCAAGCTTCCCAAAGCTGAGGGCCAAAGAGGTTCTGAGCTCAGCGCTGCTTCATTGAGGGCAAGGACCAGACTCACGCTGGGTCAGTTTTCTTACATCTCTTCCCCTGCCACTCCATAAAACCACCACATCAGAACTGGAGATCTGGACTCTTAAAAGTTTTAAGAGCTTAAGAACAAAGCCTGCAGGTTGTGGGGGAAGGGCCCCAGCCTCCCCACCTAGGCATTCATTAAATTCTTGGGCATTTGCAACTGGAGAGCCCTGGGTGGGAGAAGGACACCTCTGCACGCAGGATAATAGTTCCATTTAAGAATATTTAAATGTTGTTAAAGGTGCTTGAGAAGACTGAGTGGAGAAAACAAAACCAAGAACTATTTGCCCTTCTTTGGTGCTTCCCAATACATGAACAGGACCAGAGTTCCTTTCCATAAGACAATCCTGGTAATTTATTTTTCCTGGAAGACTTTGAGAAAGAAAGAAAAACCAGTGGGATGATATAACAAATACCACATGAAAACTGAATAAAAGGAAGAAGAGATATTTAACTATCCCTGTTCCTTCAGCTGAGAAGTAAGGAAATGCCTAATTCAACTCTGCTTCTCCAAAGACATTTTTAACAAAGAAGGGAAATCCTGGACTAGAATTTTTAAAGGTAAAAGCAGAACCTTACCTCTACCAAAATCAAAAGAAAAAACCCAAACAAAATCCACCACAAAAACAGGAAAAAAAAAAACCAGGAAAGAAAACGTGCTAAATACTCCAACACTTTGGGAAGCACATAATGTGACAAAATTAAAAAATAAGAATTTAAATTGAAGTGTACAAAATTGAAGAGCTTTTCCTTTTGTATTCTATTTTGAATTTTTTAAACATTACAGTCAGGCCCTCACAAGTTCTCCAGGCACAGAAGATAACGAACAAATCATATATTTCCCTTTAAAACATGCTCTAACTCACTGGGATGCTACTTGCAGCATTCACATGAGTCATAATCATCTCCAGCAGCATTTGTGTTTTGCTGTATAATTAAAAGAGGGCGTTTGATTTGAATTTGCTTGCTTCACAAACGCTGAACAGCAGGAAGACAGGGCAGAAGGAAGGGATAAAGTGGCTGTGTCACATTTCCCCATGAGAGTGAAATTAAATTAAGTATGGAATTGGAAAAACCCACAACCTCCCTTCCGTCCCCCCAACACATGCCTCCCTTCTTACCTGTTCTGTTCAGTCGTGCCATATTCATCATCGCTTCCTGGTATGCTAGTTCTACATCTTCTTGCGTTACCACTAGTTTGATTTTATTCCACTTTTCTGGCTAATGGATGAAATAAAGATGATTCTTTCAGATTTGTAGCTGTATATTTTAAAAGCACATCCCTACCACTTTAAAAAAATTGTTCATCCAAAACATACTTTTTTTTTTTCCTTCTTACACTCCATTAGAGGGGCAAAAGGTTCAGCAGTCAGAGGTGCGTGCCTTGCTCTGCTGCACCTAAGTGAAATTCATTGAAAGATCTATTAGGCACCAAGCACCTCAAATCTTGCTTTCAGTAGCAGAGCAGAGTGGAATAACCTACCCCAGGGCAAAGAACTCTTTCAGAGGCAACTCTCTGGCTTGAACTCTGCAGCCAAATGAAAACAACTTTGTTGCTGGATGTTCAGATTTGTAATCTCTGCCTTCTTGATTTTTTAAGAGAAAATTCTTGATTTCACATCTGGACACTGATCAAGAAAGGCCACTGATATCCAGAAGCCCTGACCTTAGGAATGTATACTAAGGCAGGATGTAATCACTATAGTGAATTGAGATTAAGGCAGTTTCACAAGCTTCCTTTACAGTTTAATACCAGCATCTCCTTCCACCCATTCTCCACTGTCTTGTACGAACTCATGCCTCCATCACATTCCAAGCAACACTTTTCATCCCAAAAGGGTCTCGGAACAATTTAGGAAATGGTACCTTTATAAAGGGCAATTGTTTCATTCAAAGCTGAAGTAATTCCAGATCCAGAACAAAACAAAGCAACCATTTAAGTGTTAAAAGCAACACTACAAACTGGTTTAATTTTCTCCTTTTTTACAATGGAAATAAAATTACAAAGAACTGAGAGTAAACCAAAACAGGGTTTTTGAAGCCACAATGGCTACACTGCCATTTCATACAATAAATGCATGGAAAAAACTTCTTGCTAAAGCAATGGTGCAAAAACTGCTAAGAGTTGGCGTATGTTGCTACACTGGGGAAGGATCTTGTCAAAGAGGCTCTTACCCTTAACAAATGAGTGCTGACTTCAAGGGGTGTATCAGAGAATCCAGAAATGGCAAGAAGGGGAAAAGACTGGTCAGCCCAAACAATTTGTTAAAGAGCAAAGAAGTGTAACAGTAAGACCAGAGCTTCTGAAATTAGGAACTCGGTCTGATCAATTAAATAAGAAAAGCATATTTATTTACATAAATGAGACACCAAGTGAAAAAAAAATTAAGCTATTACAGAGATGACAGAATAGTGATTATTCTTACTCCAGGTATGATTGAAAAACCTGAGCAGTCATTCTGCCTTAGTTTTCAAAAAAACAGTTCTGAGGCCGATGATGGGATGGAAACTGGTCAGATGATGGGAATGGAGATCACAAATGAAGTGGAAGCAGAATTCAAGGCTGAGGCTAGAAGAGCCACAAACACAGGCAAGATACAAATTAGATGTAAATTCCTCTCCACTATAGCAATCAGATACTGGAGTTAGTAAACAGGAAACAAAGGCAGAAAAGTTCACAAAAATCCCCAAACAACTTTTAAAAAGCAAGCTTAAATTTCCAAATGGGAAGGGTCTGTAGACAACAGCAAGGGCTAGAAAACCCTTTCTGAAGGGCCACATGACAGCAACCCTTTTCACGCCTTTCAGCTGAAAGAGGAAAAGGCAAAGGGATGCCAGTTACCAGCTGCAGACCAGCCTACAGTCCACATCATCAGCCTGGCAGCCAAAGCCACAGCAAACAGCTTCATCACGCCCAGCACATCCCTGACCTGGTCCTCGGTGGGGCCCAGCTCCCTGCAGGCTCTTCCTCTGCACCCTATGGCAGCTGCCGCCAGCAACACAGCTGGGGCTTGGCAGCAACAATGTTGGCAGCAATCAAGCGAGGAGCACAAATTTGGCCTCCGTTTCAATCTTCCTTTCAACTTGCCACCAAGAACTCCTTCACTACTGCTCTGTGTAAATACTGCAGCTTTTAGGTTGGTTGTTTGGGGGTTTTTTTCCACATTTGTGTTGCAGACACATATCCCTACATTTCAGTTTTCCTTTCTTCCCTATGCATAAACTTGCCATACTATGTACCTTCTCCCACATACTTTTAAACACAAAGTCAAACTCCCTACCAAAATTTGATCTATGGTGGATTTGTGATGGGTAATTCTAGTTTCACTTTCCAGACTCTTTCACAAAACAAAGCTCAAGAAAAGGCAGCACAGCCACTCAGAAATTTTCCTACTGCAATCAAAGATATATGCTGTTTACATGTAATAGGAGGATCGATTTCCTTGCTGTCTTCATTTTTCAGACCAGAAAGTGTTTCTGGCTGACAGTCAAGAAAATTAGAAGTACTTGAAATATGTGGAAATTCAGACTATCCTTAATTTGCAAGTCTGTCAGTACAATAACAGATAAGTAAGATTATGGCCAGAAAACATACTATAAAATTGGTGTCTTGTTGTTTCACTTCATTTTCGTATCAAGATTATCTGAGGCCCTGATCCTTATATCTGATTGGAAAACACAGGATTCTGCAGAGGTCAAAACTGCTAGGCCAGACCCTACAAAGAAGGAGAAAAATATCTTTTTCTTGTTGCTCACACTTCAGACTCCAATGATGGTTTAAGCTGGTTCTCTCCCACTTTTGCTAACACAAGCTGTGTAATTAGAATTCATCTATCTGACAATGTAGTGGCCAACAGCCAAAACAAAGTAGATTCCAGCTCACTCCTCTGCCAGTCTATTGGCTCAGTAGTCCCAAAAGCAAAAACGATGCATCATTTTAAAGTGTAAACTGAGCAGTTACAATTCTGAAGACACATACTGGGAGCCAGACAACATAAGCAGATGCCAATTTTGCAGTCACTTTTCAGTTCAGTAGTTACATTTTTGCCTGAAGTAACAGATGGAAGTATGTCTACATAGATAATGCTGCTAGAAATATTCTTATTGAATGCACAGGGTAATAAATGTGAAACGTAGATGTATTTCCATGTACACAAGCAGAAAGCCCATGAACACAGACAGCAATCTTGGCCTAACTGCCATCAATAAGCTTTTGCCAATTACTTTGGCAGGTGGAGTAGGCCATAATTTTACCCAGGGTGCTAGTCCGTTGTTCCGTTAGTAAACAATTTTGTTTATTACAGCAATGCCCAGGAACTAACTAAGAATATGATGTGATTAAGATGGGCTTGCTAAGCACAAAATAGCAAACTGTCTCGATTTGAAAATGTTTTGCACATAAGCCAGCAAGGCTGAGACACCAAGGAGGAAGGAGGAAAGAGAGGTGGTAGATCACTCCCAGTTGAGCCCTCAGCATACTTATTACAGTGCTGAACTTTGTCATTTTGAGGGAATGAGGAAAGTTACCTTTAACTCACCCCCCTCTTTCCTATTTCTTTTTCTGCAGTGTACTCACAATATCTAGCCACTGGTGGACAGCTACAGCCACTTGTGTTCCCAAGGGTTTAGTTAATACAAGCACATCTCCTGGCACTGCATTGTCTGGCCTGAAAACAAAGAATTCATATATTAATTACATAGTGAGATTCACACACATTATTAGGAATAAGCGCTGACAATTACATTTTCACAGACCAGTGTATCTTGCACAGTTAAAAAACTGACTAATTCCAGAATCACCCTTTGGGATTCATTGCCATGGGATACTATTGAGCAAAATGCTGCAAACTTATTTAAAAGTGCTAATTCCTTCTTTCTTGGAATAGAACAATGCTTGCAGCCAGACACACACAAATTTACATCTTTTCTTTCAATTTACTGAAGACGTAAGATAGGATAGGGGAAAAAAATGACTTTTGTAACTCAGGGCATAAGATAACAACCATCACTAGGATCATGAACAAATTCATTGGTATAGTGAACATGCCACAGTGGGACATTCAAAATTAGCTACTGTTAAATGGACAGAATGCTGTAAAGGCAGCAATTCTGTAGTTCTCCACAGCCATTAATAAGATAATTGGAAGATGGTTTAAAAATGTATGTATCAATGACAGAAATTTATGTCCAAAACCAGTCTTCAATACCTGTAAAGTAAAGGTTAGAAGCTTAAGTCTCCTATCAAAAGGAGACTAGGATCAAAATATACTGGGGGGATGGTGAGAAGTAAAAGGACATCCTGTTTAAAAAAGCAAATATGTACAAAAGAGATGTGGCATCTGTTGAGTGCTATGGACAAATGCAAGCAGGAGAGGGTACTGCTTTATTCATAAGGAGACAGATCACAATACTGTATTTAAAGGATTTTTACTGTATCCCTTCAGACCAGTGCCTTTGATTGTTTAGCGATTTAACTTACATTATAAATTCATTAGGCTGACAGACTGTCGTGGCCACTCCTCCTAAAACAATCCAGGGATTTAACACTGTTTGGCCACCAGTAACAGATGTTCCTGCCTCTTCTGCTGCATCTTTGAAACCCTGGATAATTAGAGGCATCACTTTGTCTCTTTCCTAGAGATCAAAACAGAAGTCAGAGTTCCATACATGGCAGCGCTAGTCATTTCAAGACCAGTCCAGGGCTTTAATCACTCAAGGCAAATACCCTCATGGCAAACAGTTCATGACAGAAAAGCCACACTTAGGAAGAAGAAGAGGTTAGCCTCCTGAAAATTGCATGTTATCCCATACAGCATAGCTGTCCCATGGTTTTACAGCCCTGTGTAGAAGAGGTGAAGAAACACTCTTCAAAATGTTGTATAAAAGTAGAGAAATTGAGTTCTGGAAACTCAGAACAACTATCCTGCTGTTGTAGTCAGGTACAGCCACAGCAATGCAGTGCAATAAGGCAAAGTTAAATCATTTGGCCTCTACTAACCAGCAAAGTCTCAACCTACTTCCTTCTAAGAACAAACATCCCTTTTTTGCTAGAGCAAAACAAAACCACATGCTAGTCACTTCCACAAAAGCGACAAGAGAAAAATAATAAAGGGAAAAAGAAAAAAAAACATAAAAGGAAAAAAGGAAAAGCAATTATTTCAGTTTCTTCTTCAGAGAGATGTTAAAAAGCTGGCAGAAGCAGACCAGAAGCATCTATCCAGAATGATACATGAACTGGTAATCAAATGCTGCCTTGGATCACTATTGTCGTGAAGTGACAGAAGCAGGGACCCCATTTTGGTGGGGATGAAAGGCAATAGCAGCAGAAGACCACCATGCCACAGAAAATTGAACTATTAGCAAGAGACCTCAGAATGTTTATGAGGCAAGACTCATACTATGAACTGAGACACTCAATAAAACCATCTCTTCTTTAAAAGCATTCAAATTTTGAGGAGACAATGCACTACAGGTAAATACATTCTAAGCATATTTAGCTGTTTGGGTCTTCCTTAAAAAGAAAGTACAAAAAAATCTTACCCTATCTGTCATTTTATTGCTGATTCCAAGGAGCATCAACATGTTGTCACATTCTGTGACCCCCATGGCATAAAGGTCACTTAGGACATTGGCACATGCTATCCGTCCCTGAAAAAGAAAGACAAAATTTGCAGGACTGTTCGTAAATGTTCAAACAAACACCTGCCACAAACAAAACTTTCAGCATGAGTTTGTACACTTGAGACAGTTGCTTATTCCACAGGCTCCTGCATTAGGAAATCTAGCCAAAGATGTGGTATAATCCATTCCATGCAACCTGTCCATCTAGAAGTGCAGGTATCTCCTCCCTTTTACAGGTAAGGAGATGATTCATCCCATTGTTCTTTGTCAACATACTCTCTCACGACTATATAGGAATCCCACCTGAGTTCAGACTGGATGCCTAATTTGAGAGGCTGAAGTTAAGCTCGACAAAGTCTATCTTTGATAGCAACCTGTTTACTTCATCTGATATGTTCCTATTAACTTTATTCCATCATAAAACTACACACTGATGAAGATGACTATCGTATGTAACTCACAACTGCTAGGAAGCTAATCCAGAACGCATATGTTGCTGTACCCCTTCTGCATGGCAATACATAGGAGACAGGGAACTTGATGAGCAAGTTCTTAAGAAAGTACCCTTCTTCCCGGAGGACACAGTTGTGCTGCCAGCAACACGGCCACACTGGGGTGCTTTTTCTGTCAGGTTGTCAATAAGAAGCTGTCTGCAGAAGACAGCATGCACAGGAGATTAAGGAGCTCAGGGCTCCCAGAAGCTGGCCTTGTCACCGCTTAGGAGCACGCACAAGTACCGAGGGGAGATGTCTGTCCCCTGCCACTTCTAAGTGAGGGAGATGCATCTACTCCGTCACTTGTTCAAGTCAGGAGATAAAGCTGAATTTTGCTACAGCACATACATTTTTATTAATTTCTGCATGTGTGAGCATGTCTACTAACAATAATTTGTCCAAAAGACAAAACTGGCCATCTGCTGAAGATTCGTCTAAGAAGTCGTGAAGCTGACAGCACTGAGAAGGCATCACTTGGGTCACATGAGCTTAGCTACTCTCATTTTACTAAATTAATGGTGCCGAGTCAGGGCTTGTTGAGGTGTGGCCCCAGCACAGTTAAGACATCAAGTTTCCTGATGAAGATGCAGAACTTTCTGATATAGGAGTGCCCTAAGGGACAGCAAGATCATTTTAAAATAAAGGACAAATTATGTCGTGTTACTCTGGAAAACTCCACACATTTTATTAAAATTGATTTAGATTTACAGCTGTAGAACTGTAACCAACATCTGGTTTTAAGATTTTAAATCTGTGCTTTTCATAAAGTTCAGAGGCAACACCACCATGACAAAAACAACAACATGCTTATTTGACACAATTTGGACTACGGAAAGATGCTTCAGCTGGAAGACAAATTGTGGGGGGATCTAAACATGTTTCCACCATCTCTAAAACCTTACAGTGTAATCACACATCCAGGATTTTTGCAAAAAATTAGTATTTTCAGGCAGTTAAGCTCACTTGCTGATGACATGAAATAACATCTCCAAATAGCAATTAAATATAATCCAGTTTTTCATAAATTCAAGAGCTTCCAGTGGCATCAGAGGAATCCCTTATACTTAGAACTGGAACGTTTTAATCATTTAAATCTTAAACTATTAAGAGAAGAGTGAGGTGTGTACTGCATAGTTTGATGGAAATTGGCCATTAAATTTCTAGATGTTTAAGAACAGTAAAGCCTGCCATCTCCGTTTCCTGGAAGGGAACTATCAAACCCTTCTCCACTATCTTCAGTATTTACCAAGCAAACTTCTGGTTTATGCCCTCTTAGAAATGACAAATTTTTAAAACCCCACCGACAACAGTTCTCTATTTTAGCAGTCAGCAGTCAGTCTAACGCTCCTTTTGCTAACTGGCAAAACCACTATGGAAACAAATTCAGGGAGTACAAGTCTCAAGTAGCAGAGGGAACAACACACGGCTTGCAAACACCAAAAAACACAACAGGATTCACAAGCAGGTCAGCCTAGCTGCGTCCTGCCTGCTACCTGACTGCTTGCTTAGAGACCCTGAAACACAAGTACCTCTACATGTAATACTAAGAACTACTTATAAGGGCAAAGGACGAAGTATCAGACACCCATCCCCAGCCTTGAGTGAAGGTTCTTAAAAGAGCACCAAAAAGATTCCCAGAATGGAGGGGGAAGGAAGTCCGCTCTCAAACCAGCCAGTTTCTTCCTGCTCCTGTACTCAAAAAGGTGTCTCCACAGGGCCACAACAGAGGCCAGTACCAGTCCTGTGACCAGTGGCTTGACACTTATTATGAAAACTATTTTCAACTGCTTGTAACTTCTCGAATATCAAACCATTTAGGCTGAAAAGTCCTATGCTGGATACAGACTTTACTGGTGTACATCCTGGGGATACTTTGCACAACATGGATTGAGTGTTTTCAATAACATGGCCAAAGAGAAGGGGAAAGGGAAAAAGGAGGAAGACTTTTTTTGCATATAATTGCAGAACTTTGTTTTAAAATAGGCAGTGACACAGTCAGAGAAAGCTGTTTTCTGAAACAGAAATCTGAGTTTCAGCTGAGTTCACATGCAGTTTTGCTCTCCTCAGCTGTTTTCTAATCCCTTCTGTCACAGCACCCAGCTTGGAGTCATTTGCACTTTTGGCTTTACCTGCTCACTTCCTCTGCCCCCTACTAGGACAAGAGATCAGAAAAGGTGCTGCACATAGACACTGTGCACAAAGAAAGGAAGAGACTAAATTAGGGAACACCTGCTCAAAACCAAACTAGAATTGACTAGGTAAGGAGACAGAGCAGAAGAGCAAGAAGCAGCGTAGACTACATGTGAGTGATAACGAGATCAGAGTCGTAACAACAGACACGGGTCAAGGGGCATCTAGACTAAAAATGGAAAGAAGCAGCTGGAGAAACAGGGCAGCAGCAGCCTATCTTGAACAGAGGAGTCCAGAGCACACTCATTTATACATAGCCTGGACACAAACTCAGAATTCCTGAGTCTCACCATTCCTCTGCTCTTACCAACTGCCCATAAACCCCAAGGCAAATTGTATTTGACTGTCCTCCACCCAACGTCGGTCCACGCAAGGAAATGGCAATCTGCATTGCCCCCAGGCATTCTAGTCCCCCAGAAAGAATCTGAGCAGAGGGTCCAGCAGCTCCAATCCTGCACTGCAGGTATCAGCAAGAAGGCTTGTGACAGAACCCCTGTTCTTAGCTTTTAAGAAGAAAGATAAATCTGTAAGCAGGTTAGAAAGTGGCAAGCCACCACACTGCAATAAATGTTGACAACAATGGGAAGCGAGGGACCTGAGAGTTAGAAAATATCAAAGCTACAGCTGCTGGTGCCTGTGGATCACAGGACAGACTGTAACTATGATGCAACCACTAAAGCTGGCCTAAGACCAAATTTACATTCCACTCCTACCACACTGGCCTAAACCTCATCTGGGCACAGGCTCATCTATCCACTCCCGCGGTATCTCAAACTCTTTGTATCTCCAAATAAAAAAACAACCCTCCCCCTTCACCACAGCCTTCTCGTTTGGTCCCTCACTTGTTTTTGTTACAGGGTGAGAAAAGGGAGTTTCTCAGCTGATTAACTTGGACACCCATCTCCAACATTTTTTTTTCCCTCTCTGGTCCTTGATGAGTTCCCACATGATATTAAAGCAAGCCACTTGAGTCAAATTTCTCAGGAGAGCTTAACAACTCTGTACTGCAGAGGCCAGCCTGAGATCTTAGCTGCTCAGTTTGCAGAGAGAGCGCTCTTCTGGAACAGAAATCAAAGGAGCTAGGTTTGCATATGAGCACAACACCTGGTCAAGCATGTTAAAAAAAAAAAAAATCCGTCCCAATCTCAAACTGCATGTCCAAAAACCTACCCAACAGGTCTCACAGAATAAACAGCGAACCAAGAGCAGCAAATAAACAGCAGTAAAAGCATGCCTTGAAGCAAAGGAGTCACACTCAAATCACAGGGAACATGAATTCCAGCATTTCTTAACTTTCATTTAGCAAACATCTCCTACAGAACTTCTCACAGCTTTATGAAGTCCTTTTTTTAAAGTTCATTTGTTTCCCCATGACCTTCTGTTCAAGTCAATACTGATCACCACCACATAACACCACAGAGGAATCTCTACCAAGATGGACTAAGTGAAACTGGGACACAAAATGAACTGAAGTCAAAGTGCACAGAACTTCCAACAAGCCATTTCAACTTAACTATCCGCAAGCAGAAAGGCAGTACAACGGGAAAACTGGTGTTCACAAAGCACTCCGAAGCTGCCAGGTGCTACTGCCAACTACTGTCATTTAGGCATTTCCAGTCCTAACATGTTACCTGGTTATTTCAGAACCTCAAAAAAGGCCAATTACTGTGCAGTTCTGCTCATAACTGGAGTTTACTGTCTGCTGCTTCACAGGCAACTCTTTTTCTCCGCCTTTTGAGTTTTTTAAGCCAAATCCCACAGAACAACAGATGGAGGGAGGGAAATTTGAATTAAAGGTGGCAGTTCTCCCAGCTTTCACCTATAGAAAGCAGCACTGCAGCATTCCTGGCCAACATGGAAAAGATTACGGGATGAAACTATGTCTCTCCTTCTTCACATCTACTCAGGAAAGACTCTGAACGCAGGTAATCAAACAATTAGCACTGCACATCTAGAAGAAAGTCAAAATTGCCATCAGATTGGTAAGTGAAAAGTACAAATCAAATCAGCAATATAGCTAACAATTAAGTTTAGCCAACTTACCATCATATAAGGATCATCCACAATAGGATAAATATAATCTGTCGTCTGGACCAACGACAAACCTCCATGCCTTAATGGAATAACGCAAGTGTCCATCCCAATTCCTGCACAGACAAGAAATCCATCAGTGAGGTGAGTAACTTTGCCCTTATTTATCTGATGCTCTTAACAAAAGAACTTAAAAAAAAAATATCCATAAAATAAACACTGCCTAAACAGACACAGCAAATTCCTTCTGTAGAGAAAGCACATTGACAAACAAGAGGAAAACTGAGCAAAGAATGAAAACTCCTGACTGGAACAGAAGTGTAAACAGCTGAAAGCGAGAACTAAACTACGATGTTTTACATTTTTTTGCAGCATAATAATAGTGCATTAAGAACATCTGTGCTTGTATGTATGTACATTTAAAGTTACGAGGAACTTGGTAAACTGATACTGCCAAAAGCAAATAGGTTTCCCTGTCACTCCAATCTCAAAAAACCATAATGTCAGTTTTAAAAGGACATAGCCTCTCATAAAGGGCATTTCCTCACTTCAGGAGGAACAAAAGGAACGACATAAATCACAGCCTAGGCCTTCGGTCAAAAATGATTCATGCACTTGGAGCTTTTGCAACTGTGTTAACCTCACCTTACTTCTGTGAGGTTGAAAGGCGGCAAGACAAACTGCTAGACAGGGAAATTCCTCCGAGAAAACCACACCATCAAATGCAGCCTTTTCTCTGACGGTGGATATTTCAAGCAGAACAAGTAATATTAAAACCACCCAGCATTTGCTGCGATGCAGAGCCTGCACAAAAGCTGCAGGTGCCAAATCACAACACGTTAGGCTGAGCTGAGGTCCCTGTTGATATCCTTGTGCCCTGTAGCAATGGCAGGTAGCTTACCTCCTTCCTGCACTGGCAGCAAGCTGCCTAGAATTACTTTGCATGCCTCGCAGGGCAAGAGTCTTCAAACTGCCAGTTTTCAGAGAGCAGATGCCACACAGTAACCTTTCCTCATGTATTACTGAAACACACTACCTGGCAAGAGCTACAAGCCAGTATTTGGCAGTGTCCTGTACAGGCATGGAGCAAGCTGCTGTCATCCAAGGTCCTACTGCAGACACAGAGCAGAAAGCCTGCCAGACAGCAGGTACATAGGTGGAGAGCATACTGCCTCTCCTGCCTATGGAGGCAGAAGATCCTGCCTCAGAAGAGAAGGCATGCTGGCAGAGGCTCATAACTGTATTTAAGGTTGCTCATCCTCTGAAGAAGCTACCAAGCTGCTATGCATGATGTCCAGTGTCTCCAGAGACGTGCACACAAGCAGTTACAGAGAAGTGTCTCATGTAGAGGAGCTGTTTTGCCCTCGGTTCACCCACTCGTGCCATAATGCTGCAAGACTGATTTCACTTGTGCCATTTTCCACAACTTCTGCGCAAGTGCTGCTTGACAGACAAGCCAAGGGGCCACAATGGTCCTTCTGAGACTACGTTTCTGTTGTACCAAAAAAGGATTGGCTAAATAAGTGAAACTGTTCAGAGAGGTGACTGAAAACAGTGATTTCAAGGTCCACAACAGCTCTGAGAACTAGTATCAAACTTGCAGTTTCTTACTCACAGACATATTTAAGATTGCTTTGGGTAACAGCACTTGCAGAACTAAAAAGGAGTGGGCTTGAGCCTGCTATGGCCAATTTCCCTCTTGCCTGCATCTCAAGAGCATGGTGCATGTGCACAGGCTGTAGTTACCTGTCTATAACTTCTAAGCACAAGGCATCGGAGGCAAATCACACCAAACTTACCTGAAGACACATTTGTTAAAGGGATATTCACCAGAAAAGCATATTTTTGAGAGATCTGAACTCTCCACCTTCTAACAGGTTACCTGCTACATAGTATCATACCTACCTATCGATGGCATTAGTCTATTTTTTTACCTTTTCATGTAGCTGGAGAAGAAAAAAAAATCTTATTAGCAGTTCCATTACTGTTTAGAGCTTCTAACTTTGTAAGAGGACAAAAAACCCCAACAGCTATATTATTAGATCTAAACCAAACCATTACTGATTTTAGTAATTTGCCAAATTGAAATGCCGTTGTGCACAACTTATTTAATTTAGGAAAAAACCTCCACATAAATAGCAATTTGGGCATAAAAGAAGCTGGAAGTGTCCTTCATCAGGGAATATTAAATTATAGTGTCACCCCAGCTCCACACACAATTGCTGCTTAGATATTTCATACAAAGATCACCATTGTTTAAGCAAGAACACGGGTTCCCTACTAATCCCTCACCAAATTCAATCTCTACCAGAATAATGGGTTGCAACCTGTTAGCCCGCTAACAGACAATTAGCAATGTTAAAATAATTTTAAATAAGGTTATTGGACACTAAATTGATAATTAAATAACTTCAGAATAAATGCTACATTGATTTTCCTACACTGAGGAAAAAAATTCATTCTGCACTGCAAAGCAGAGATTGAATATGCAGGGCTGAGTAAATAGACAAACAGAATTAAGACTGTCATTAAACACATTATCTACATTAATTTATCTATATCAATATTAGGTACAGTAGCTGGTATCAAAATACCTACATTTGCCCTGTTCCCCATGTAGGTGGCTTGTGCAGGTTGTTTTCCCTTATTGCTTGCATCATTGTGCAAATACCAAAGAGAAAGTAAAGTTGGCAAGAACAGAGGTCTTGGAAAGACAGCCTTTCCCAGGCAGCTTCTACAGGTGAGCAAAACAGTTAGTGGGGAACAACGAAAGGACTGAAAGGAAAAACGACAGACTGAAAGGAAAAAGCTCCCTGTAGCTTTAGTAAGAAAGTTTTTCTCTTGCTCACTTTCTCTGACCCAGAACAGAGGGGAGGGGAGGGAGAAGGGAACTTCACCTGTGAGTCACCTAGTTGCACAAAATTCACTGCATTCATGCATACATTTCTAAAGGCAATGTATTAATATGAAAGTCCAGAAATTAACTGATACGACTTCAGTTTGCAAAGCATCTGCTGGGGAAAGGGAGTAGGAGACTAGCGCATAAGCATATGCCTGTCACAACAGCCATTCCTGAACATTTTTTCTTTGTAGTTGAGCACACTGCAGGATGTTAAATAATTAAAATAATATTCTTGTATCCCAGATGCCAACAAACGACAACACAAGATTAATTCTTTGGATTTCTGGATGCTATACCTGCACTATATAACATACAATTTTCAAACTGATTAAGCAGACTGCAAATGAGATCGTGTCACTAGGCAGACCCAACAGAAAGACAACACGTGTCCAGAGAACAACTGCTTACCCAGCCTGGGCATAACTGCCCCCAGGAACTGTTCATCTTCCTGAAAATGGTTTTCTTGTAGCGATTCGAGCAGTTTCTGTAAGACATCCTGTGGCACTTTGCAGCCTGTGCCTTTCAGTTCAGTGAATCGGGTCAGACGGAAGCTCTTGTCCAGTTCATAACTTTCGGGGTTAAATGACTCCCGAACAGACATGGTTCTCTTGCACACACTGCTGGCCTTTCCCACCCCAGAGCAATGGTATTAGTTTCTCTGCTGATCAGTCTAATTTAATTAACAAAAAAAAAAAACAACAAACACACAAAAAACAAACCATTAGAAATTCCTAGGACCTGCAAGACAACAGGTTTTCCACATGGAGCAAGTCAAAAAAGAAAGCAAGTGCTCAGTTTCATCATTCACTTGTTAAGACAGATGGGCACACCTCACACAACTCAATTCTCTAAGACTACAAAGGAATGACTCCTCTTCCTACCTTCCAACATTTAAAACTATAACTATGTCAGGCGTATCAGAGTGAATTTCTTTTCCACATATGCTGCATACGTTTTTCATTAAAAAAAAGAATCTAACACACTTATCAACCTCATTTAACACAGAGGTAATGAAAGAAATAATAGCTCCCAGAGCACAGAGGCTGATTTCTAAAAGGCAGCCTGGGCCCTGATCCTGCAACACACTCAGCAGAGACATCTGTTTATACTCAGCTCAGTGCAGGGTCATAATTTCAGCCATTAACATATTAATCTCAAAAATAAGATGCTTTTCAAATAATGGCACTGCTTCAGTTCTGATGTAAGAAGCTGAAACTCCATAATACACCTGTTCTCCTTCGGGGAAAACACAATCCTGGTGTTCTGTTAGTACAGGTAACAGAAGAACAAAGAGACGTATTAAAGCAGACTGGTTTACCTACAAACATGCCAGTTTACCTTTCAGTATGTTCCCAGACACAAAAACATTGAAAAGTTTCTTGCCTCTTGAGCCCTTCTTTAGTCAACTAACGATACTGAGAATACAGAGAATTGTCCATTCAAATAGTAATGTAAAAAGCCACTGATGCAACTCATTTAATAAAATTCTTAACAATGCACGTCTAATTTTAGAACGTTTTTCCACTCTGACTCACATACACCACACTCCAAAACTAACAAGAGGCCTAACTGAGACACTGACTTCTAAACAGGAACGGCTGTGATAAAATGCAATTCATCTTTCTCAGCAAAGTTTTCAGGAATTACTAAAAACAACCTGTCTGCTGGAGTTTCTTAGAAAGCAAGGATCCTGCCTAACAACAAGAACAACGGTTCAGCAGCATTGCAGACAAAATGTGATACTGATGGTCTTGTCCTTACGAGGTTAGGCTGAAAAGCAAAGAAACTCGTGCAAGTGACTGGTATCCGCCAAGTTCGACGGTGCTAAACGTTAAGACAGACGTAAATCTACTGACTGTGCAACTGACCTCCCCTATAGAGCAGTTATTAACAAGTACAGCTGCTCCATAAACTTTGAAGTCTACTAATTTATTGAATATGCTTTGTAGGAATTGAAGTTTTAAGCTCCCTGAGAACTTCTGATGTGGAGCCCAACTCCCCTAAATAGTGCTTTCCCTCCTTCTCTGGGAGGCGTGGCACTTAGTTAAAACAAATCTTCCAAAGCCCAGGCTTGGGCAGTAATCCAAACTCTAGTTACAAGGACGTGTCTTGGATGAGCAATGAATTCAGTTCGTAGCTGTTGTCTTCCAGTGTGAGACACTAAACACTTGCAATAAAAAAAAAAAAAGAAAAAAAATCTGGAAAACAACCTGTCAACAGAAATAGGAGACAAAAGCTTTTCAAGGAGGGAGATTTATTTTTCTTCATTCTTTTTTAACACTTCATTCTCATTAATACTAGAAATTTATAAAAAGCAGCTTGCCCCACAAGGGAAACATTTTCCCTCATCTAACTTGTAACTCCAAAATGCGCAGCACCCCCTACCTACTCACATAGGAAAGGATTCAGAGGCCACAGCCTACCAGGAACTTTTTGCAGCCTCGAGGACTGTAAAGACATAGTAAATCACGCTTCCCCAGTTTGAAAACCGATCTCGAGACGGAACAAGACGATTTTATTTAAAAGAAAACCCCCACCGCGCAAGAGAACGCGGTAACTTGTTAACGAAGGTCCGGCTGAAGCTGCATGCAACTATGTATTTCGCAGACTGCCAAGAGAGCAACCTTCCTCGCAAGACCAAGTTTCTTGTGACTTGTGGCAGTCCAAGGCAGGCATGCAACTGGAGCGCTGGGCACCCCTCCCCGGCAGGAGAAAACACCTCGTAACCCAGATGTTCCTTGCCTTAAAAGAACGGCATAATAAATATTAAAAACGAAAGCTTAACCCTTGCCTCCCTAAAGAGCGGAGAGGGGAGAGCGCAGGAGCAAAGGGGAGAAGCGAGGCAGAGCCGGAGGCGAGTACCTACCCCAACCAGACCCCAGAGCAGCCGCCAGCAAGCCCCCCGCCCGCCGCCGGCAGGGCCGGCAGCCGCTGCAGCCCGCTGCCCGCGGGGCGCGGCCATGGCTCCAGGACACCTTAAATTCCCGGCCGCTGCCTTCCGGGCGAGCCAGGGCCTTCGCCGCTGGTCTTTGTGCGGCCGGGGAGGCGGCGGGAGGAAGCTGCCGGGCCGGCTGCCGGCGGGGAGGCGCGGCGCACGCAGCCGCCCCCGGCTCTCGCTGCAGACCCGGGGGGCGGCCTGGGCGGGCGCCCCCCCCGCGCGCTCAGGTAAGCTGCCAGCCGGGGCGGGGTTAACCCCCCGCCGGCGGGAGGGACGGGGGGGGGGGCGGCACCGAGGGCGCCAGCGAGCGAGCGCGCGCGCGGGGCGGCCGGTGGGACCGTTGGGCGCGCGCGTCCCCCCCGCCCGCCGCCGCCGCCGCTCCGTGAGAGGGAGGGAAAAAAAAAAAAAAAATGTCGGCGGGCGAAAAATTTAACCCGTCCGTTGCCGGCGCTGGATTTTTTTAAAGCGGTCGCGGCGCGGCGAGGCGCACCCCCCCCACCTTCCCCCGCCCTTCCCCCGGGGCCGGGCTGAAGGAGGGCGGCGGGGCCCGGGGCCAGGCGGGCAGCCCGCGCCCCGGCGGTGCGGCACTGCGCCGCCCCCCGCGCTCGGCCCGGCGTAACGGCGGAGGCGAATTCCCCTTTAAATCTCCCCGCCTTGCACCCCCACCCCCCCCCTCCTCCTCCTCCCTCCCTCCTCAGGTCTCCCTCTTACCGGCTCGCCTCCTCGCCCTCCGCCTCCTCCCGCGAACGGGACTCCCAGCCCAGTCCCACAATGCACCGGGCGCGCCGGGCTCTCTCAGCGCCGCCTGAATAGAAATGCCGCCGCCGCGGCAGCCGCCGGGCACGGGGGGGTTAAACCTCCCCCCCCACCCCCCCCGGCGCCGCGCTCCCCGCCCCCTCCCTCCCGCCGGCCTCGCGCGCAGCGCTCTGCCCCCTTCCCGCCCCGTCCCCCCCGTCCCCCCGCGCGTTCCCGCGCACCGGCGGCGCGCGCCCTGTTGCCGCGCGACTTGTTGCAAGCCCGTGCGCGCGTGGGCTGCGCGGGGCGGGCTGCGTTGCACGCGCACACGCACACCCCCGCCCGCCGCGCTCCGGGCCGGGGGAGCCCGCACGCCACTCGCGGGGGGCAGCCCTTCACGGCACGGTGCGACCCACGCAAAGCCCGCCCCGGCGCTGCCGGGGGGCTGCAAGGGCCGCACCGCGGGGGGGCGGGGGGCGCGGGGGCGGTGTTGCAGCGGGGTTAAGCGCAGCCAGCGCCGTGAGGGAGAGGGTGGGTTTGCTCCCCCGAGCCTTCCTCGCAGCCGCCCGGCGGGATGCTCCGCAGGTGTGCGGTGTCGGCTCCCGGCGCGCACACCCCCACACCCATTTTAACTTTTTTTCTCTGCACCGTGCAAGTCTCCCCGGAACGCACCGCTCCGGGGTCTTTGCACCAGGGACCTGTTGGGTTGCGGAGCATTCCCGGCTGGGGAGCGTTCCGAGGGGAAAATGTAGCCGGAGTGGAGGAGACCCAGCGCTCTTTGCAGCCGGGTCCAACGCCTGGGCTGAACCTTGCTCAGAACCGGGGCAAAATGTCGGGTTTGATCCATGCTGCACCCAGAAGTTGGGCAAGAGAGAGGCTGAGGGGGCTGGGTGGGCATGGCCACGGGCAAAATGTGGCCAACGTTAAATTTTTATGGATGCAGAGCCAAGACCGTGGCCCCAGGGAACTCGAGGAGCCCTCAGGTGGTATATCTGAGGCTCTCGGTCTGTGGAGGGCAGGAGCGCTTCAGCCTGGCCGGGTGTCTCACCTGGTGGCCTTTTTGGGGGGTTGGCAGGTGAGGATGAGCTCAGCACAGCCCCAGAGAGCCGCCCTGTGTTTGAGCACCCACGCAGTCAGGACATCCCTTCTTGTCCTGTACTATTTGCCTAAGTTAACGCTTTTCCATCGCTGATTTGCAAAGCATCCCATTTTTTCTTACACATTTAATGTATAGATCACTGGAATCTGATGTATCATGGATGTCTGGCTTCCAGTGTCGTCTCAGTTAATTCTTCTACCTGAAAGTGGTTTGTGTGCTTCTAAAGGCCCTTTTCTCAAACGATTGAGGCCAAAAGGCAAACAATCCTCACTTAAAACTTGTGTTGCTTTACATGTGAGACAAGTTTTCCTCAGAAAGGCGGGGATTTCAGTGTTGCAGGTAGCATAGGGCCCAGTTTTGTATTACAAAATAGATAAAAAAAGCACTTTGCTTCTTGTAATTTGCAATTAAGTACCTAATTAAGTAGTTGCCTGTTAATTCAAAGACTGCCTTTTGTGCAACTGTCTTTGGAAAAGTCCTGCCTAAAAACGAGCAGAAAGAGAAGAAATTAAAATGTTGCTTTTCTTGCCTGATTTTAATTATGCTTTTTATCTCTGAGTGAACGCAGCACCCGTGGACTGTGGTGCAGAGGACCAGAGGCGCACAGGAGCTCCCAGCGTCTTTAGAAAGTCATTAATATTATTTGTATTGCTGATGGATTTTCACGCTCCTCCGTGTTGCTCTCCTAAAGCATTTCCAGCTCAACACACAGAAGTTGTTTCTCTGTGAGCAGCTGTGGGGCGTTTGACAGATGGTTTTGGCAGTAGAGGCGAATTGAGGATGCAGTGCCCACAGTCTTGACCTGGAATGTGAACTCTTCTTCCATGCCTGTCCTTCCTCTCAGAGGGAGAGGGGGCGGAAGATCTCGGGATCTTCTGATTGCCATCGATCCGAGCTGATGTGCTGAGCATTGGCTTTGTATCATGTCTGTGTGCCCCGTGACAGATGATTTCAATTGGAAAAAAACCCAAACCCATAAGCATCTTGAGAGGTGGTACTCAGATGCTCTGATCTAACATTTCTCCAGCATTTAGCCATCATCCCTACCAGCAGCACGACGTGGTTTTTTTTTTTTTAAAAAAACCAAACAACTTAAGGAAAACTATGATATAAGAGAAAAAAATGAATGTTGTTGATTTTTAAGCCCCAACTTACAGATTTGTCCTTTCTGGTTTTTTTTTGAAGGGGGGAGGGAACTGAATCATATTTTAATCTCCTTCATCCCCCTCCCCCCCCTCACCCCCATCCGTGGGGGCTAGACACTTATTTCTTTAATACAGGGAGAAGAAAGATGCTGAGAAGTCTGGGTGGTAGCATGACCAAAAGAAAACCTGAACGCATGGAAACTCCTGCCAAGGTGGTGAGGTCTGGGAGTACTGCCTTCTGTCCTGTGTTATGCACAGGGGCGGGAAGGAGGTACCTGCCTTGCAGATGCCGTGCCAGGTGCTGCCCCTGTTCCTTCCCATTGGTTCTGGGGGTGGGGTGGTCACATCTGAAGACAGAGATGGGGGAAGGGGTCTCCAGGAAGGAAAACACATGCAGGGGTATCCATGAAGCCCATTAGTACTGGTATAGATGTGACCTTCTAGAGCTGAAACTAAGCAGGACCAGGGCACGGAGGTCGGTGCTGTGCATAACTGGCTGCACTGATAAATTAAAAGCACGCTTCTTGGCATGGGTGATGGTGAAGCATCCTCAGGTGGCCCTGCACGTGTCCCAGCGGACATGCGCACCAGTCCCTCCTGCCTGCACTGGGGTGAGTCTTTGCGTGGGCAAGCAGCAGGCAGGAAAGTGGCTTTGCCAGCAAAGCAAGCCAAGAGGGAGCAGCCAGCCTTCAGCCGCAGCTTCAGGTCACTGTTGCTGCACCCAGCATGCATATACCCCGTATGTCTGCTGAGGCCCCACGGCTGAAACAGCTGCTGGAGGATGTGTAGGATCAGAAAGGGAATCCTGTGCATCCCAGGAAATGTCTTTTTGGTGCAGGATCATAAGCAAATCCCTAGAAGAGTAGTGATGGATCCAGCAGCCCTGGGTAGACCTGGACTGCTGGAACCACCTGCTTCATGTAACATTTTCCTGGACTTAAATAATGGCTTCCCCCCCCATCTGCATGCAAAATTTCCAACAGAAATTCCATAATCTTGAGTCATTTGGTCCAACGCCAGGAGAACAATCTGCTCTGCACACCTTAGGAAGTACAAAAAGAAAAAAGAAAAAAAGGTAAGAGCCTTCCATGCTATGGCACCTGGGTGCTGCCTGATCATTCAGTCATACCAAAGCCAGTTGCCTCCTGTGCTGACACAGGGATGAGACAGACAGGTGTCCTTAACCTTTACAGGTGCAGGGCCTGCCCTTCTTCAGTCTTTTTTCCTTGGATGACTCAGAGCATGGATTATTAGCAGTTCAGATTTCTTTGGCCAAAGTGCTTTGTTGTGTGTACATCCAGGTTAAATCGAAGCAATATTTCTGATCCATGTAGGCTTCTGACTTGGCTCTGCATCTCTGGCGTTTACAAAACAATCAGTGATTGAACTCTCCCTATTCTGTTTCTTAAATGTCAGCAGAAACTTTTTTTTTTAAATAAAACAATGCAGCCTCCCCCTTGCAATGTTTGTAACCAAGAAACTGTTGCATCACAAAAGCATGAGAAAATTTTGCTGATTAAAACCAGGGTAAGAAATGACAGTGAAAGTTATATTTTTTTTCTCATTGCAGAATTCACAATGAAGTGGCTGATGAAATGGGACCAGCTGGTTCACCCCACTTGTGCTGAATGCTGGGTTTATCCCACTGAAACGACTTCCACTGGTATGTGGGGCCAGTCATACGCTTTTGATACAAAAACTTGTAACTTTGGGGCGATAATTTAATTTCTTATGTTGTATTGTAAAACACACCTCACAGCATCGCTTTTCCTCCACTTCTCTCCGTTTTGACAAAGCAAAGTAAGTTTGTGCTATCATCGGCTTTCCATGCCTTGTTTTTCTCTTTGTCCTGTGTCTCATTAATACACAAGTGGTGTTAAATAATAATGATGCCAGTAAGTGGCCTCTGCTGTGCTTCACGTTTGCTTCTTTTTGCTTCGAGGAGCAGATGTTCCCTGTCTTTGTTTTCTGTCACCAAACAGGGACTTTGCCCCTTTAACCTTTGATAAGGTACTTTAATAGTCTCTGACGTGAGATTTTATCTAAAGCCTTGGCAAAAGCTGAAGAAATCATACCCATCTAGCAGCTTTTATTAAATAGTTCCATTGTGTTTTACAGCAGTTCAAGGAAGCACAGTTTCCTCTGTGGCTTTGCAGGCTGTATTTATCCAGTGCTCCCTTCGGCCGGCAGCCTTCTCCCCAGCGCCGGTGGCCTTAGGCTGGGCTGAGCTCCCTGCCCCTGCACCCAGGTGAGCATCTGCTGTGGAGGGATGGGCAGGGGTCCCAAGCAGGGCTCTGCAGCCCTGGGTGCTGTTCCAGCACTGACCCCTAACCCCCCTGCACTATGTACCAGTCAAACGAGGTGATGCTGCCTGCCAGTGGTTGGTAGAGTCTGACTGGACTCATCTGGACCCCATTTTCCAATGACTTCTGGTGCAAGATGGAGAGGGTGGTGCATATTTGAGCACTGTGGCGATCTTGGTGCTTGTTTTCCTCTTGCTGTGTTCCGGGTCGGAGGCTGCTGGCTGCTTTTCCACCAGCAGTTGAACACCATTGCTCTTTAAAGCTGCTCTATCCCTTCCTATAAAGAGGCACCCTTGCAACACCTGTCTCTTCTTCATCCCTTTTGCAGTGTTTCATACCCTGCCTCCACACTCAGCCACCCCGAAAGCCCCAAGGGAAACTCTACTTCCCAGTTTCTACCTACTTATTTGCCCAAGTATCTACATGGTGTGTCTGAAGAGCCATCAGCCCTGGGCTGGGGTGGCGAGGGCTCTCCCCAGGGCAGGCAGGCTGAGTTGCACCTCGGATGGAAGTGTGCCTGGCTCTCGGAAGTCTTGTGGGCAATTTGGGAATGGAGCACTTTTCAGCTGAGATGTGCCTGTGTGCTCTCCCACAGCCCCTTGCAAGAGCCGCTTGCAGCATTAGGGGTGGCTTCTGCTGACCCCCCCTTGGCCTTACCCACACCTCTCCAAATGGCCTTAGAGTTGGTATGCCCACCTTTGCCTTTGTTGGCCTGGCCTTTCTGGCATCCTTGCCGTGTCCACCTGGGGAAATGTCATCGACCCCCTTACTTCTGCCAGGCTGGGGCAGCAGACACTGCAGAGCTGCTCTTTGTTACTGGCCATTTGGTCACGACATGGAGAATAAAACAACTGCATGGGGCTGAGCGATGCAGCTGCCCCTGCCATGCTCCCTGCAGCGCCGCTGCCCAGCCCACACATGAGCCTCTTCCTTCCCCAGAAGTTCACCTGTGCTGACAATGTCTGCTTTGGGGCAAGGCTTGTGCCTTGCCTTGCCCGCTAGCACACTCCTTGTGTCCTTCACCTTTTGTAGGGCTTTGTTTCACCAAGCCATGTTCTGGGCATCCCCAGAAACTTGCCATTCCCCAATGCCAAAAAAGCTTTGGCATGGACATGCCCTAGGGAGAGCCTCTTCTGCAATGCAGATGGCACCAGCACAACCCCACTCTCACCGTCATGGGGCTACTTTGGCTCTGCGACGGCCCATACACCCTGTGGTTTTCTGCACTGAGATCCTTTCCAAGGCTTGAGCCTATAAATAATCCAGGAGCCTTACCTCCTGCCTGGCTTCATGCGCCACTGCCCCGCTTTGTTTCAGAAAGGGCCGTGCGATCCTGCCAGCCAGACCTGCAGCCACCCGATACAGGCTGCTGTGGGATGAGCCTCTGCCACTGACTTCCCAAATTACCGTCTGGAGTGATGGGTGCAGCTGAGCTGAGCCAGCAGTCCTATTCCAGCTGCTGGCACTTGCTGAAACATCTGCCTCGCCTGCATTGTGCTTGTTGATGGAGCTGTGAGCAGCTCCTGGTGTGTCGTTTGGGAATATAAATTGAGTTCCTCTGAGCTGAAACCACCTGCTTCAGATATTTTCTTTGGCAAGGAGTCTTCTTACTCTCCATCCAAGATCTTTCTGCCTCCCACTGCTGTCAGCCCTACCCAGTAGCTATGGGGGGTTGGCACTGATGGGTAGGAGTTTAGGTGAACTCGTGGGGCACAGCAGAAGGCAAATGTGCTGTTTAAACCATATTGTAGAATCACAGACTGGTTTGGGTTGGAAAGGACCTTTAAAGTTCACCTAGTTCCAACCCCCCTGCCATGGGCAGAGACACCTTCTGCTAGACCATTTTGCTCCAAGCCCCGTCCAGCCTGGCCTTGACCACCCCCAGGGATGGGGCACCCACAGCTGCTCTGGGCAGCCTGGGCCAGTGCCTCACCACCCTCATAATAAACAATTTATTCCTTATGTCCAACCTAAACCTACTTCAGTTTAAAAGACTTCTCAGACCTTCCAGCAGGACTGATGCAGAGGGGATGGGGCTTCATCCAGAGGAGACTATCAAGTCTCATCAAGATGAAGGTGGGATGTGCTCCTCTCATCTGCCACTGACAGGCTGAATGGCCCCAGCTTGGACCCCATCTTGCTTTGGGGTGTTGATTTCTGAGGTGCCTGACACTCGTTGGTGCTGAGCTGAGGCTAGTTGGACACACAAGCAAAGCAGTGAACACCTCCCAGGGCAAACAGGTGGCTGCAGCAAGGAGCAAAACGACCTCATCAACCTTCCTGCTTCACCTGCTGGAAACCAGCAGGGTGGGAGCTGGAGGGGGTGCTGCTGCCCCCCGCTTCCCTTTCTTCTCCGTAGGGTGACAGGCAGCCCTCCTGGTCTGTCCCTACCTCTGTGCCCTCTTCTGCCCCAGAAGTATCCATTAGATGAGCATCTAATTAGGATCCATTAAACACACCTGAATTGTTGGTTGCTGAAGCAGAGCTGAATCCTGCCCTGGGATTGTGCCAACCGGGCACCCAAAACTTGAGCAAATGGGGAAAAGTGGTTTACATACCCAGTTCCTCCTCTGGGGAATAGGTGTAACGTCAGCAAAGTGCTCTCAGGGCTGTGGGTGAGGTGCCCTGGAAGAAGCCACGTGTGCTTGATGCAACCGCTGGTCTCTGTGGGGATTGCTACTGTGCAGTGATGTATTTTTCCCTTTGGAAAAGCAAAAATAAACCAAACCCAAACCTCTTAGCAGAGGCTTGGTGGTTTGTTCTCCTTGGGCTGAATGTGAGCGTGTTGCCATAACAGCTTCACAGCAGAGGAGGAACCTAAACATCTCTCTTGCATCCAGTCCAGCTGGCTGGGGGGAAGCAAGGTTTGCTGAGCTGAGGTCCCAGGTAGCAACTTCCCCAAGAAACTCCTGGAAAGCCCCTGATTTACATGCAGCAAGAGGTGCAAAGGCTGTTTCATGGGGGTGATCAGTGGAGCTGCCAGAAGGTGAGACCCCTCCAGTGAGGCTGGACCTCCCACCGTGCTGGGACATGGGGATGGGTGGAGAAGGGTATCGGGGCTCCCTGCAGCCTCTGCACCCCCAAATTCAGCCCTGCACCGAGCAGGCACACCCGGTGGTAGTAGGGATTGCTGTGACAAAGGGCTTTTTTCCAGCATTTAAAACAAAAAAAGGAACCACCGAAACACACAGGGGGAGCAATGATCATACTGTTACATCTTCCCATTTCTCCATTTCATTCCCATTGTCTGCATGCCACTGCCCAGCACAGCACACACACACATACCCCCCACTGCAGCCAATTCCAATAATATTTTCCCAGGATTTGTGCCCAGGATTGGAATTAAGTAAACTCTCCATGGCAGCATCTGCCTTTGCAAGACCTCACGCTCGGGCAGCGGGATAAGCCCGTGGAAAGGGGTGAATGCTCAGGGCAGCATGGGGGTCCTGGGGTAGGGAGGTCCCTCTGAGTGAAGTATTTTCCTGTGCAGATGGGAAAGCAGAGCCAGCTGATGGGCAGTGCTGGGGGGAAAGCAGCAAAGCGAAACCCAGCAAACACACCCCCAGCGCTGGCTGCTTTGATTTCCAGAAAGGCAATTAACACCTGCCCCAATGCAACTCCGCACCAGGGAGCGAACCAGCAGGAAGGAGCAGCTCTTCCCAAATGCAAAGCGTTTCCCCAAGCCCCATCCACCACTTGCTCAAGTGATGCCTGTGGAGTCCAAGGCATCACTGCAGAGCCAAGACTGAGTGTTGTTTTTAACTCAGTTATTTGATTTAATCCAAGCTGTAGAGCCAAACCTTGCTATGACTAATATTTTTAGCACTATCCATATGTCTATGGTATAACTGATGGGTCAGTGAATAGATGTGGGTTCCAAAAAAATGGGTTTTCCACCCTTTTTTTGGGGGTTGGTTTAATTTAGGTGGCTCTGCAACAGCCGCTGTGACCATCAGGGGGTGAGGAGTGGATGCAGGACGGGTGGACTGCAGCAGAGAAACACGGGGGGCTGCTGGCAGGTCTGCTCATGCCACTTGAACTGCCACCAAACATCAGCCTCACGTGCACCTGCTGACACTCAGCAGGCAGCGCCAGGAACAAAGCAGTGGACCTAACCCAGTCTTACCAGTTTGGACAAAGACTATAGGCACTGGAATGGTTCTTGCTCATAGCATCATTGAATCCTTTGGGTTGGCAGGGACCTTTAAAGCTCATCTAGCCCAAGCCCCCTGCACTGAGCAGAGACATCTTCAACTAGACCAGGTTGCTCAGAGCCCCGTCCAACCTGGCCTTGAATGTTTCCAGGGATGGGGCATCTACCACCTCTCTGGGCAACCTCTGCCAGTGCCTTGCCACCCTCATTATAAAGAATTTCTTCCTTATATCTAGTCTATTGTGCTCAAGGTAATCTTGGTGGTGCATAACATGGGCGGGTCAGGGTGGTCCTGCACAGGTGGTGGTGCCATCTTGGGTTGCACCCCTGCCATCCCACCCGGGGGGACCATTGGCATGACTGGGGTGGGCAGGGTTTGCTCCAAGGGACTCCCCGCTGCCAGGGGACCCCTGCAACGCTCACGATATAGAGTCCAAATATCCTTGTTGAGTGGGTCAACTGCTGTTAAAAGCAAAGATACTATTGTAAAGGTGATGTCCTTGAACAGGCAACAACATTCCAGTGAGTTATAGACAGAGGAGGCAGAGTTCGGGGTAGAAAATTGCTTTTAAGTTCAGCCATTTAAGATATCAGCGTTGGTTTTGCTTCTAAAACTTCCTGCGTGTGAGCAAGAATCACCTCACCCACCCACACTCACTAAATATTTAGTCATTTTTAACAAGTTAAACAAAGCCCTTTGATTGGATTTATGCTAATAGCTCCTCCGTAGGCATTTCTGATTCATTTACATTTCATTTTAAAATTGCCTGTGTATATTGCTGATTCTCACCAACACCATTAGCAGATAAAAGGAACAAGTAACGGGTCACAGACGCCACAAGATGGCAATAGTTGAAGAGCAATTTGTTTCTGGAGGAAGAGATCTGGGGTTCGCCAGCCAAACTCCTCTGGAAGGGCAAGGTGCTGCCTGTGCATTAACCTTCGCACTGCAGAGGGGCTTGTGATGGACGAAAGCAGAGTAGTTTGTGCGCGGGGTGGGTGGGTTCATCTTCCTCACCACCCCTACCACCCCCGTGCAGACAAGGATGGAGGAGGACGGAAAGATGTGAGAACTGTTCAAGGTCGGCCCAGCAGCGTCCTGCCTCACGATTTCGTGGAGCATCACTTGCAGCATGAAACAGGTGGTTTGCACCCCCAGGGATGGAGCCTCCGAGTCCTGGCTGTGGGGGCAAAGATTGGGTTTTGCTGGGTCTGAGCCTCTTGGGCAGGTGGCAGCTGGGCACATCGCTGTGTCAGCAAGCTGCATGCATCTACCAACGCATGATTTGTGGGGTCAGGAGAAGAGGTCTAGGTCCCACAGCACCCCTAGACCCAACACAAAGTGGGGTGCAGTGGTTAAGAGCATCTCTGGCCCCATGACAGGGCTAAGAGCCTGGGCAAGACAGGCTGCTACTCCTCAAACAATGTTAGATCCTGTATGACCTACAAACAGCAGTAATGGGGTTCAGAGCTCCTGTAAAGCCTTTGGTACAGTCACCTACCAACACTTTTGCCTCTAAATTGGAAAGATACGGGTTTGATGGATGGGCTATTAGATGATTAAGGAGTTGGCTGGATGGCCATGTCCAAAGAGTTGCAGTCAACATTTCAATGTCCAAGCGGAAATCCATAACGAGAGGTGTCCCTTAGGGATTCATGCTGGAACCAGTGCTATTTAATATCTTTATCAATGACATAGACAGTGGCTTCTAGCGCACCCTCACCAAGGCTGCAGATGACACCAAGCTGGGCAGTGCAGTTGATTTGCTAGAGGGAAGGGATGCCATCCAGAGGGACCTTGGCAGGCTGAAGGAGTGGGCCCATGTGAACCTCCTGAAGTTCAACAAGGCCACGTGCAGGGTCCCGCACCTGAGTCAGGGCAACCCCCAGTTTCAGTGCAAAGTGGCAGATGAAAGGATCGAGAGCAGCCCTGCAGAGAAGGACTTGGGGATGAATGGATGGATGGAGGGATGGATGGGTGGATGACAAGCTGGGCATGAGCTGGCAATGTGTGCTCGCAGCCCAGAAAGCCAACCATGCCCTGGGCTGCATCACCAGCAGCGTGGGCAGCAGGGCAAGGGGGGTGATACTCCCCCTCTGCTCCACTCTCCTGAGACCCCCCTGCAGCGCTGCATCCAGCTCTGGAGTAAGCACAGGAATGACATGGAGCTATTGGAGCGGGTCCAACGGAGGCCACGTCAATGGTGAGTCTGGAGCACCTCCCCTGTGAGGACAGGCTGGAAAAACTGGGGTTGTTCAGCCTGGAGAAGAGTCCAGGGAGAACTTATTGCAGCCTTTCGATATATAAAGGGGGATTATGAGGAAAAGAGACTCTTATTGGGGCCTGTGGTGTCAGGACAAGGAGCAACAGCAAGTTTTAAACTGAAGGAGGGTAGGTTTAGGCTGGACGTAAGGAAGAAATGGTGAGGCACTGGAACCACTTGCCCAGAGAAGTTGTGGCTACCACATCATTGGAAATGTTCAACGGAGGTTGGACAGGGCTTGGAGCAACCTGGTCTAGTGGAAGGTGTCCCTGCCCCTGGCAGGGGGTTGGACTAGAAGGTCTCTTCCAACCTAAACCAGTCTGTGATTCCATGCCCTGGCCCTGACTGTGCTAGTGAAGCTGATGACCTTTCTGCTCATGAAAAAGATGTACCTGTCACGTGAAACTTTATGAATGTTAATGCAGAGCCCAGCATGGGGCATACAGGAGAGGCATGTGCCCTTGGGAGGATGGGGCAGCAGATCTGCAGGTCTCCATCCTCCCCAAACACCTCCATCTACACCAGGGCTGGAGCTAACCTGGGATGCTGCCAAGCAGCAAAGCTGCAAGCTGGGACCTTGGCAACGTCCTCCTCCAAGCAAAGTCCCTCCTCTAGAGCCCTCGTGTTCCCCCGATTGAGCTGGTTTGTTTTCTGCCTACTGCGAGAAGAAGTGCAATAGTTTGGCACACAGCAGGAAGGGCATGAACCTTGCCTATGAAGCTGGGCTTCCCAGCTGAACAGCAGCAAGTGGAGGTACCAGAAGCTCTCCAAAAGCAATCCCCAGCCATAAGAGATTTTATTCCGGAGAAAGCATCCACTTCTATTCATTAAAGTGAGAGCTGGCTTGCATGGAAAGCCCAGCAGCCTTGGATGAGGTCTGTGGCTGTGGCCTTGCTGCATTGGCAGCACCTCCTGCTTCCGCCTGCAGCTCCACTGGAGGACAGGGGTGTCACAGACAGGGCAAGCAGGTCTCCATCATCCTCACCACATGCCCATCACACCTGCAGGTACAGCTTCAGCCTGGGCTTTTCCCTGCCATCCCAAAGGGGCATCCCCTCTGCTGCGGGAAAGGATGGGGAAAGGGAGAATGTGGCTGCAGAGTGGGAGATGGAAACAAAACCCAAGGGAGAGGCTAGCCAGCCTGGAGAAGGAGCAGGTCCCCACTGCTTGGCCCTGGCCACAGGGTTGGATGGAGACCCCAGGGATGCCACTCCACCAGGATGGGTGCCGTGAGCCTGCATGTGGGTGACTTGTGGCTGAGGCAGGAGTCTCCGCTGCTCTAAGGCTTCCCCAAGGGGACATTAAATGAGGGACAGGGGATGATCAGTGAAGGGCAGTGGAGGAACTGCGCAGGAGATCATTGCTGTAATAAATGTTAAATGTAAAATCTATGTTAATGCACTGGCGTTTGGCATACTTTATGCACTCCAGGTGATGAAGCTGAGAAGGTGATGCCCTGATGAGCAGAGGAGCCAGGAAATGGAGGAGGTCTTGCAGCAGCACCCAAAACTCTGTCTCTGTGCGATGCAACATATCAGCTGCCGTGCCCTGGCTCCCTTCCTTGGCATCTGGCAGCACCTGAGTATTCAGGAGGGATGTGGACTGCTCACCAGCCTCTGCCTGTGTTTTAGCTCCAGGGGACGGAGTGAAGGGCAATAGCATCCCCTCCATGGTGTTGGATCACGTGTGGCACCCTGGACCAGCAAGACAGAGAGGACAAATGTGTTGCAAAGTCATCAGGTGTCACCAATGCTGTCTGTTGCCTGGCCAGACCATGATGGTTGGGCAAATTTTATGCAGGCAAAGGATGTTTCTAATTCCCTGCAGGGTGCCCAGCCCAGTCTGGCCACCTCAGCTCTCCTCACAGCATCAGCCCAGTAAGGGGTGGGGTGGATGAAGTGGTAGGAAGTGGACACCCCACTGGTGCTGTGCCAACATCAGGCAAAGCAATATGTGCTTTGTGGAGGTGGAGGTCAGTGGGCTTTGGGGACCAAACCACCACCAGGAAAAAAGTCAAGAAAACCAAGGGTGGATGGGATTAGCTTTCTCATCAGGTGAAAAGCGGGTCGGATGCTGTGGGCAGGACCCACCACTGCGGCCCACAGCGGCAGGAGGCAGGGATGCAGCAGTGGGGAGCATTGGGTACTGAGAGCTTGTGCAGGAGCTCAGAGAAAGGGAAATGAGAAGGGAGCAGAGTTCCAGCCAAGAGCAGAGCAGTTAACATACGTCCCCTGTGCCACAGTGAATGGAGACATGCGATACAGTTGGTGAATCCTGAAATCTCTCAGGATTAAATGATTACATTAATCTTTGCTTTCTCTAAGCCTCAGTAACAGCAATAGCCACATGCTGGTTCCTGTCCAGATCCCTCTGTGCTAACTTCATGACAACTCGTCAGGGAGCTGGCATGGGTTCACAGTGTCCTGACACGCGAATGTCCCCCTCCAGCCCACACTTGCTTTCCCCTGGTGCCTCTGAGGCAGTGCTGGGCACGGGCGAAAGCGGAGCAGGGATGCTGTGGGGCTGGGAGAGTTGCTGCCAATGAGGTTTGAGGGTTTTTTTAAATCCCCTGGACTGATTTCCTTGAGTGCAGGGCTACCTCCCAGTGTGTGCCTGTGCTGTCTATATGATGTTTTGCTGAGCCATCCCAGGGCAGGGAAGGTCCTTGAGGCCACCTGAGTGTCAGTGGGTGCCAGAGCTGCACGGGTTGGCCTTTTCCATCCACACTGACCAATCCAGGCATCACCTGAAGATGACATTTCTTCCAGGCATGCTGGTGATGGACACGGCCAGGGAACATCCCTGGCCATAGTGGTGGTTGCCACCCCAAGCTGGCCCCACAGCCAGGCTCCAGCAGGAGCCATGGCCCACCATGGTCCTGCCACCCATGATGGCTCTTGCTGGGCATGCCAGTTGGTTGCTTCAGGGGCAACCACAGCGTTGTGAACACCTTAATGGAAAGATATGCTGGGACAAGCTGCTTGAAAGAACTGCCATCAGTGGACCATTCATCTCCCCAGACCTTCAGGAAAGATTATGGACCAGTTCGGCAACTTTGGGGCCCAGGGTCCAGTTAACAGTGAGCAATCCACCACACCAGTTCTTAATCCTCAAGAAAGGTCCCTCCAGAGGGTCTCATGGGGCAAGGGTGAGCCAAAGCGGCTCCTTCTTGGCCTTGGCCCAATGTTTCCAGTCACAGGGCCTCACTCGCCCCTTGCAGCCACTCTTGATGGCTGAATTTGCTCTCCAAGGGATGCTGTTGGTATTTGGCAGTTACCTTCCTTTCTCTATTGCAGTGAGGTCTTCCAGGGCTGGAGAACCACAAGGTCAGCTTAAGGTGGGCTTGGACACCTTGCAGGGGATGCTACGCAGGGCAAGCCTGGTGCCTCCATCTGCCTGAGGGAGCGAGAGGAGCAAAGGGGAAAACGTGGGTCACAAAACGCAGCCTCTTCTCCTCTTACCACCATCCCTCAGGTCAACAGTTACTTGCAATTACAAGCCAGAATTACATCTTTGTTCCTAATTAGCTGCCTCGCTCATCCTGATTCCTCTGTACCTCTGAGGATCTGGGTGGAGGAAGGAGCCAGCATAGAAACGCAAGGGTTGTGTCTCCCTGATTTCCAATTTCCCCAAGTATTAGCTATTTTCTGCCCCCATTAGCAGCTGGGCATAACAACACATGCATGGAGGGGAGGGGAAAAAGCTGATGGAATTATTTCATTTTTTTAAAAGCCCAGAATCAATGTTTACTCACTGGAGCTAAATTATTTATACACATAATGTTATAGGTTTCACATCGGTAGCTTTTATTAGCATTTGGTGGAGAAGAAATCATACCTGACCTACTTGTACAAACCCTTCTTGTGCCTCTCCGCGATGACAGCATGGTGGGAAGGGGTGAAGGTGCTTGCCTTAGCCCGGCTGTGGAGATGCTCAAGCAGTGGGAGAGCCAGCAGAGGGAGGAGGGCACCCCCTACAAAGCATTTTGCTACTTTAGCTTTAGGGGAGAACATGCAGAAGGGTGTGTTTTTGAAAAGTCTTGCAAAATCCTGGCTACGTCTGTCTCTCTAGGAGGACATGGCCCCATAGGTTTTTCCTAGGACCATGCTCCCTCCCTTCCCCAGTGAAGGAGAGACAGCTTCCCAGCAAGGCGGCATCATGACCTCAGCAGAGGGTTGGTTTTTTGGGGGAGGTTTCTCTCCAGGAGGGGTGGCTGCATCAGGACCACCCATCCCCAAACCACTCCAATGTGACAGCATGTGTTTCCCCCAAGAGACTCAGCCAGCCATTTCTAAACCCACATGTCACAGGCACTTGAGATTACTTTCTTCTTGTCTTGCAATTAATGCATTTTTTATAAAGCCCAGGCTCCAGTTTCCTTTCATGTTACCAGGAGGATATCCTTTTTCCTTTTAAGCTTCAGAAGGTTTTTTTTTCACCCAAAGTATTAATCTCTGGTGCCCTGTACACAGGACAGAGGGACGTGCTGGCCGAACAGCCTGGCGGGGTTGCTGGACTTTGACTGAAGCCCACACGTGGGTGCGGCCACACGCTTGCTCCATCCCAAAGCCATTTCAATAGGTGAAATGACAACCTGGCAGCAGTGCTTGCTGGTGGCTTTGCAGCACAGAGGAGGTTTAGTGCCTGGTGGATCCCGGCACACAGCAGCATTTCTGGCGCGTAATTGTATCTTAAAGATGGGTGTTCACTGGGCATTCCACTTAAAGTTACAAGTAGCAGTCTATTAACCTGCGCCCTGCCTAAATAAACCAAGCCAAACAAAGGCACACTTTTGGGGGTGACAGCGCAGAGCAGCTGATTGAAAACACTTGTTGTTCAGCGAAAGATAGATTTGTTCCGTCAAGCTGGAAGTTCCCTAATTGTGAGAGTGATGAGTTGCATTCAGATCTGAAGCCAGTTTGTGGGCATGTGGAGGGCGCTGGCGCTGGCTGTTGACCTTGGCAGGTTGAAGGAGTGCGCCCATGAACCCCATGGAGCTCAACAAGGCCAAGTGCATGGTCCTGTGCCCGGGTCGTGGCAACTCTCGATGCCACTGCAGGCTGTGGGATGAAGGGCTTGAAAGCAGCCCTGCAGGGAAGGACAGGTGGCCAAGAAGGCCAACAGCATCCTGGCTTGCATCAGCAATAGTGTGGCCAGCAGGACCAGGGCAGTGATCATCACCCTTGTCATGGTGTAACCCCAGCCGGCAGCTAAGGGCCACACAGCTGCTTGCTCCCCGCCTGCCTTGGTGGGATGGGGAGGAGAATCGGAAAAAGGTAAAATCTGTGAGCTCAAATAATACATTAAAAAAATAGAAAAAAAACCCAGTTTAATAACTGAAATAAAGTACAATATAATACTACTACTCTACTACTAATAAAAATTGTAATGGAATGGGAGGTAAAGAGAAATAAAACTCAAGAAAAAAACCCAAACACTAAAAAACCCCCAAGCGATGCACAACACAGCTGCTCACCAGCCACTGACTGATGCCCAGCTAGACGTTGAGCAGTGACCAGTGGCCCCCAGCCAGCTCTCCCCAGTTTATATACTGGGCATGATGTCACAAGGTATGGAATATCCCTCTGGCCAGTTGGGGTCAGCTGTCCCGGCTGTGTTCCCTCACAGCATCTGGTGCCCCTCCAGCCCTATCGCTGGCAGGGCCTGAGCAACTGGAAAGCCCTTGACTTAGTGTAAACACTACCCAGCAAACATCAGGGTGTTTTAGTGCACTAACTCCAAAACACAGCATGTACCAATCACTGGGAAGAAAAATATCTGTATCCCAGCCAAAACCAGGACACCCCTGTGCTGGGCACCGGTGCGGCCGCCCCTCGGGGCCTGGGCTCAGGGTCGGGCCCCTCAGGGCAGGGGGGACGCAGAGGGGCTGGAGCGTGTCCAGAGCCGGGCAGGGGCTGGGGCAGGGGCTGGGGCAGGGGCTGGGGGGGGGCGGCGGGGGGAGCTGGGGGGGTCAGCCTGCAGAGGGGGGGCTCAGGGGCACCTGGTGGCTCCCTACAGCTGCCTGGCAGGGGCTGTAGGCAGGGGGGGTCGGTCTCTGCTCCCAGGGAACAAGCGCCAGGGCACGGGGAACCGGCCTCACCTTGTGCCGGGGGAGGTTTAGATGGGTGTGAGGGGAAATTCCTTCATGGAAAGGGTGGCCGAGCCCTGGCACAGGCTGCCTGGGGAGGGGGTGGCGTTGCCATCCCTGGGGGTATTTAAAAAATGTGCAGATGCGGTGCTTGGGGACATGGTTTAGTGGTGGGCTTGGCAGTGCCAGGGTAACAGTTGGACTCAATGGTCTTTTCCAGTATAAATAATTCCATTATTAGGTATGTATGGATGAAAAGCTGTACATGGCCCAGCAACGTGTGCTCACAGCCCAGAAAGCCAACTGTGCCCTTGGCTGCATCACCAGCAGCGTGGGCAGCAGGGCGAGGGAGGGGGGCTCTGCCCCTCTGCTCCACTCTTCTGAGACCCCCCTGCAAGCGCTGCGTCCAGCTCTGGGGTCCCCACCGTCAAAAGGACACGGACCTGTTGGGGTGAGCCCAGAGGAGGCCGTGGAGATGCTCAGAGGGCTGGAGCCCCTCTGCTGTGAGGCCAGGCTGAGGGTTTCTGTCTTCAGCCTGGAGAAGTCTCTAGGGAGACCTTACTGCAGCCTTTCAATTCTTACAAGGGGCCTACAAGAAAGAGAGGCTTTTGACTGGGGCCTGTAGTGACAGGACAAGAGGCAACAGTTTTAAACTGAAGGAGGGTAGGTTTAGGTGGACATCAGGAAAAAAAATTTATGAGGACGGTGAGGCGCTGGCAGAGGCTGCCCAGAGCAGCTGTGGGTGCCCCATCCCTGGGGGTGCTCAAGGCCAGGCTGGACGGGGCTGGGAGCAACCTGGGCTGGTGGGAGGTGACCCTGCCTGTGGCACAGGGGTGGAACCAGATGGTCTTTAAGGTCCCTTCCCACCTAAACTCTTCTGTGACCTGAGTTAGCTGTTCAGTGGCCCCCAGAGGAGGGGGCCCATGCTGACTCACCATGACACAGGGCTGCAAGACATGCACCTGGCTTTAGCTGATCTGCGCAGCCACCCAAGTGTAAAGGCAACTCTTGCTAGACTTTTTACTGGCTATTTATCTGTCCCTATCCCTCCTTATATAAAGCAGAAAAGGTGTGGCGAGCCATTCACTCACTTCACTGGCTCCTTGTAATTGATGGAAGATTACCATGAACATGTTTGTGCAGGAAATACTTTCTAAGGCTAAACAACATTTGATGAGGATGTGATAATAAATTACCAAGCATATATCTTTGCAGCTACTCCAAATTATGCGTATTGGTTTGTCCTTCCTGTGTGTTGTTTCCATAGAAGCAAAGCTTAACCTTTTAAGTGTAGATTATAAAGGCACCTAATTCAATTAGAATTAGTCTTCAAGCATATCAGCACTTAATACTCAAGAGTTATTATGTGATTGGATATAGACATTGTCGTGATTGGCAGGCAGCATGGTTTCCATCTGAGACAGCCAGAAAAATGGTATCATGGTGGTAATTTTTGGGGTCTTCCTATACATTTCTCTACGTAGTCCACTAACGGCTAGGTAAGTCCTCTGAAGTGGGGAAGCCCAGCACAGAACACAGGAACACACATGCAATTAAAGTTATTTATTGTAGGTTTTCTTTTCTGAACTGACAAAGAGAGTTTCCCAGAGATCGATAACACAACACAATGTTATACACCATTTCACAACTAGTCCCTTGTCGCTTTATTAAGAACATAGTAATTTAAAAATATCTAAATATTTACATATTAATAAAACATATATACAGAAGATTGAGACATTTTTACCTAAATATGGAATGATTTTTTTTTTCTCTCTAATAAACACTATAAAAAGATTTCTGAAGAAATTCTGAACAGCAGTCACAGTAAGTAAACACAAATGCAATCTTCTGAATTTACAAAATGCTGATTCCATTGCTGAAGGGTTACGATACGTACACGACGGACCAGTGCCCCCTGCCCAGTGCAGGGAACCCCAAGCCACAAAGGAAGGAAAGACTCAAAATTTAAGGTTTGCAGTGCACATTCGATCTATTCCACAGTTTCAGAGAGAAAATGGTCATTCCCAAAAGTCCGCGGCAGGTGGGTGGGGAAAGGCTGGGAGCCTGGTTCTCAGGTGCCGAGAGAACAAACCGCTCCTGCTGGCTTTAGTCTTACTGGTGGGCATTCGGCAACATCTGAGAAACAGGCTTTAGGACTGTTTAAAAAAAGAGATCAACTATTTTGAAAGCCATCCCACTCTGTAATAGCACTTCTGTTGAGACACTCAAAAGGCCAAATAGTTTTAAAAACAAACAAATCACCTAAAATATACAGAGGGAAAGGAAACATAATGGTAACGGCCCTAGCAAGCTCTCTGTCGAATTGCAGAAAGATGCTCAGACTACCTGGTGATTGATAGATGTTGTAGGTAAGACCTTCTAGATTTTTTCACGCCATTTTTAAAGTGAATTTAGTGCTGATGAAAGGTGCAGAAGTAAAGGTTTGCATGGAGGGCCACGTACAATTTTACCTTAGCCCTGACCTGAAAGGACCGACCCTTTCAACGTCTAAGAGGGTAGTGCAATTTCTTGATCGATTCACTCATCTTAACTGCTGAGATATCAATAGAGGGCCAGTGAAAAAGTGAGGGTTTTTTTTTTTTAAAATAGGTGAATATTTTCACCAAGGACAGTGGTTGAAAAATCACAGTGTGCAGACCCTCCTCCTGGAAATCAGCAAACTAATAGGTTTTGAGATTGAGGTGGTAGGGCAGGCTGCAGGGGGAAGCGAGTGGAGAATGACCACCTCCAGCAATCTGCACCAGAAAGATGCTCCAGAGCCATCCCAATAGGAGCACGTAGGGGAAATTGAGGAATGGCTTCTCCTTGCTATAATTAGGAAACCGGGCACTGCTGGGAGGAATCCTGCTTTATTTCCTGCTAAATCCAGCTGTGCATGACCAGGCATTGGTACACAGCAGCCACAAAAGGAAAAGTGGGTCTGCAGAAACAAAGAGCTTCACCGAGTCAAATGCTCATCGAGCCCCTGGGGTTTGTGATGGAGAGAAATGCCACCAAGGTCCCCGGGGACAGGGCGGGTCACCCAGCTGTGCATATTCACCTCTGCGTGGCTCAAGATGAAACACTGCTGGAAAGCATACAATCACGTGGAAAAATACAATCATGGAAGAAAAACAAACGCAAGAAAATGTCTTCAGAGTGGTTACCCTGCAAATTAAATAATGCATTGAATACAGAGGGAAATCATCTTTAATTAAGATGAAGAACAGTGAAGCAATCTGGTGGTTTCGTTATTTGAGGTTACATGGAAAATACATGAAACAACACAAAGTTGAAGGGAAAACTGTATGAATGTCCATGTCTTGCGGTACACTGAAGTTCTTGCACCAATCTTGTGGGAAAATTATTCAAGGGAGAAGAAGTTTCTATCCGCTCAGAACGCTGATGCAGAATGTGAAATTCAAGATGAAAAATCTAGGTTTGTGTCTATCAGATGATCTGTTGTGGTGTCGAAAAGGTTACCTGAAGGAAGACAGTTTGAAGAAATCAGTTCAAAAATACAAACATTTAAGAAATCAGTAGCCTGCAAAAAAACCACAACAACCCCAAACCAACCCAAAACAATTAAAACGATGGAAATTACATATTTCCATTCTAACTTTTTTGTGATGAGGCTGAACTGCTGGTGTGTGTGCAGGCAGTGGCTGCTAAACTCCATTTACAGTAGAGCTCAACTGGATAAAGAAAAGCAAATTAAGTATTTTTTTTAAAATTTGCCAGCAAAGTTTTTCACACAACATACAGTGCACCCCACTTCAGATGTAAAGAGCTGCATTTGACTTAGGCACAAACTACACTGTGATGCTCACCCCTTTGAAGTTATGGTTCTGAAGAAATGAAAAAAGCACCACATGAATTTTAAACCTACAGTACATACTTTGGGATCTTCTTTGGAAAAAAAACAACTAACCACCCCACCCCTCCACAGCAGTCTAAATGCATACGGGAGGATATATATATATTTATTTATATATATATAAAAAACATATAAAAAGGTGCACAGTATGATTATAACCCATCTTTCTTAAAGCACTTTAAGAATGTGCTTTTTCTAAACAGAACAATGAAAGATGGACAGAAGAATTACAACGAGAACGCTAAGAACACAGGGCAAATAGGAGACAGACATCAATCAGCCTGAGAGGCAAATACGACCCAATGAAAAGGGAAGACTCATACAATCATGCATTGAAAGGATAAAGATTTGTATTACAATAAAGGATTTATATTTAAGGTTTCGAAAAGATTTTTTTTTTGAAGTTTCATTTTCTTGAAAATGTATTTCAAGAGAAAAGGAGACAACCTATATAGAATTGGATCGTTGCTGTTTTCTTATCATCTGTTTTTTTGCTAAGGGATTGCTCTCATCTTTTCACAAAGCTGTATCACCTCTGGACCTGACGACTGGGTTGTTAGTGTTTCGGCTTCTTCTAGGGATATCAAAATTTTTTCTCATCTTGAAATTAACCCCAGTGTGGAGAAACGATAGAAAATCTCAGCACAGCTGTGGTCCAAAGCATGGCTTTAAGGAGGGCTCTCTCACGGTCCGGGACTGTATATATCTTTCAAATCCAATTTTCAAGACAAGGATTCAAGAAAAGGGTGTTGCAGCTGGCTGACACTTATTTCCACTTGCAGAACTTAGGGTTATGCCTTCCTTGGTTTTTCTTTTAAAACACAAAATCCAGGTGCTTCATGTAAATCGTAGGCAAAAATAAGTGTTTTTGCAACAGCAACTTAGCCAGAAAAACTCCCAAAGATGTCACATCTACATCTTGATAAAGACCTATCTCACACCTTCCAGGTGCCTGTATCACCAAGGAACTGATCAGTCTTTCCACTCAGTTCAAGATAATTACCACTGGAGCTGCCCGATCTGTCTCAGCTCAGCTCTGGACACAGCCTCCAGCTTTTGCTAGGTGCAAAAGCTGGAACTGTGGAAGACCAAGCTTTGGTAACATTTTTTAAAGACAATTCTTCTAGTATTTTCTTGAGATTTATCTGTCAATGCACCAAAGTTCCCAGCAAGTTTAATTGTCACAGTTCTTTCAATTTACTTTAAACACCCTTCAATCAACAGCTTTTAAAGCAAAGGCCCTCTTAGCGTTGAGGGCAATTTTAAAATGGGAGCATGATTTCTGCTCGGAAGTGCTAAAATATAATTGGGCAAAAATGTCTTCCTTAGTTTTATGAGGATACATCAGCTCCATTTTTCTACAAGGCTTTTGAGTTCCAAAAGAGGGCTTTGAAAACAAAACATCCCCTGCTTTCCTCAAAGTCCAGGACTGTGCTTACCGTGGACACAGCGGGAGCAGGTTCAAACCTGGCTGTAGGCACCTACGCCAACCAACCGTGCTCAGCGCCCAGTCCTGCCAGCACCAGAGGAGAGACACCTCCAAACACAACCTTAACTGATCTGAACCTTCTCCCACCAGTGATGAGGAGCTGAGAGCAGCCACACTTCTGATGGAGGTGTCTCAAACAAAGTGCCAGCCACAGGCTGTGATCCAACGATGCATGTCAGCATCACCAGTCCACGCATACCCTGATCTTGCTCCTAACATCGCCAGTGTCACAGGCACAACTGACTGAGCAGGAAAGGCAGAGACAAGGCATCTGAGTTTTCCCTTGCTTTTTGGCACCAACACTTAACTGCTGATTCAAATCGTTCACTCTGGGTGCTTTTGCTTTGAAAATTTGTTCAATTCAAAAATTTAAAAAGACCAAGAGAGCAACCACCTGATGTCTGTCATAGATAGCTTCCATACTTGACCTCTTCTCCCCACACAATCTCCTGCAAGACCCCCCCATCTCAAGCAATCCGATTCAGTCTGGTTTTACTCTGCCAACACACCAGGTTAACCACTGGTCACAGAATCATTTAGGCTGGACAAGACCCTTAAGACCATCTAGTCCAATTGTTAACCCAGCACTGCCAAGCCCACCACTAACCTATGTCCTTAAGGGCCATGTCAACATGTCTTTTCAATCTCTCCAGGGATGGTGACTCAAGCCCTTCCCTGGGCAGCCTGTTCCAGGACTTGACAACCCTTTTGGTGAAGAAATTTTTTCTTGTGTCCAATCTAAACCTCACCTGGCGCAGCTTGAGGCCGTGATTTAGCTGACACTAGCTGTCACCTGCAACCGAGGCCCATTGCGCAGGCACTGTACAAACACGCAGTCAGGGGGACTCCTCCCCAAAGGTTTTTCAAGCTAAACAGAGAAGACAGGCTGAATAAATCGCATGAAAGCTCTCTTTAAAGAACCTGTCAGAAATACCCCTTTATAAAACTAGTCGTACTAAGACAGGGAAACGCTTCTGTAAAAGTTGTATCCCACCTCTTTTGCTACACTTCTTGATAGAAAGCATCTGTAGTTTGGTTCTTTGTCATAATTACTGTCATTATACTGTCTGTATATCACTTTAAATCATTTGCTTCCAAGAACACTATGATATTACATGGATACGTACTATAAAGAGGCACTCACACACATCTAATAATGGGTGTGAGTCAAACACTTGGCTTACAGCCTGTGAGCATCACCTCCCCCACCAACGCAAACTGCAGTGTGGTTTATTTAGGCATCCTTCCACAGATAGTACAAAGAAGTATACATTGCAAACAGGTATTTCGGCTCAAAAACTGCATGCATGGATGCTCAAAGGTGTACCAGCAGGCAGACCGCAATGGTGATCTGCTGTGGAGTGGAAAGGGAGTTGTCCCTACCACAACCATCTCAGCACACCGTTTCCAACAATGATGTACAATGCAAGTAGCAACTACAGAAACTGTGCTCAAAGAAAAGCACAGCAATCCGATAATTCTGCTCCTTAATACAATTAATTATCAATGAAAAGATAACACTACGTCGCATTAGCAACCTTTATGAATGTCCTCTTGCAACAGAATTGCTGCCCTCCCTGATAAAAGAAACGAACAGGATGTCACTTGGAAGAGACCTTTCAAGCCAGAGCTTCCTGCATCTATTATCACAACCGTACCCTGAAACATCACCCAGCGGCTGGCCAAGAAAGCAGCACAGCAGCTCCCAGCCAGCGCGTGCTCCCAGCCCCCACTGGGTCCATGCCAGAACAAGACTACAGCTGCTTGTCCTCCCAACTGCTTCGCTGGTCCTATTCCTTAGTAACTGCACGTGCTCCGACAGCGGGATTTCAACAACAGCGCTCCACGGCTGGCATCTGCTGTGCCGGCACACAGCAGCGGTGTGTGCAAGCTCCTTCTCCGGCCCTTACGCAAGAGAGACTGGGAAGCCCTTGCACAACAGACAGATGCTGCAATGGTACTAGTGCTCTCCCATCCACCCCATAGCCTCCAGATACTGTGCCACACGCTCAGCAACCCAGCATCAGCCCCATCCTGTTCTTCACAGCAACAGCATCGGTGATCCACAACCACCCTCTGCTGTTGCACCTTAGGTATATGATAAAAAGGCACCATAATCCATGACCTTATTTGTCTGCTCAAGACCTTCCCTCCCGTTGAATTGGCTTTGGGGATAACAGCCAGCATCTTGGTGAAATGACAGGGAAACGACTGCACTGCAGGGGAATGACCACCTCCCCAGACTCTGGCCCTGCTGGATTTTCAGAGGATGGCAGCTCAGCTCCTGCCACCAAGGCACCTATTGATGGACTGACTCTTAATGACAGGGTGCTTCAAATTTCAGTCTCAGCCTGAACATGCTTTCAAGACCATGTTCAACAGGGTGCCAAAAATCTTATTTCCTAGTCCACGCAGCTGCATTGCTAAGCTGCTGTTCAGCAACTGTCAGGCTTTTAAGGCAGGGTGGCTGCACTTACAGAAAAAATAAACCAACACTTAACTAGCATGTGAGGATCCCTGCAATTCTCTTGTGGACCCAAGATATTATTGCTAACTTTGGACAACTGAACAGATGCTACGATACAATTTGTTGTGTTTGCCCCTACCAATAGCGCCATTAAGGATTCAAAAAAAGTCCCAGAAAAAACAGGGATGAGCACAATTCCCTATCTGGCATAAGAAGGGTAACTTACTGGCCTTATTAGCTTAGCTGCTACCGTGAACCTTGAGGTTTTATGAATATGAAATAGAGGGGAAAATTGTGAGATTCTGATGCACTTGCTTTTTAGTACAGGCCATTCAAAACTTAAGATAGCTGGGTCCTGCGTGCAATTACCTGACTGTATATGGCACACCAGGATTATTGAAAACTGCTTCTGTGCCATAAATAAACAAATGCACATTGGAAGCTGATAAAAATTTTAATGCATTTTACCTGTTTGTAGTAGAGAAATGTCCGGCTTCTCATCACAGTCAGTTGCCTCTGCTGATTACAAATATAAACAAGAAATCTCATTACTTTTACTGAACACAGGAATGCGATTAAAAAGCTACATACTGTAGAGTGATTTTGCATTTTCTATCTACTTTCCTCAGCTGCAATTTGCTATTGCTCAGTTAAAAACTCACTGCTTGGAGGAAAAGGTCATACAATAAAAATGCAAACTTAGAAGAGGGAGTCGGGTATTAAGCAGCAGTTGTGCCAGCAAGGGGATGGAGTAACACTTGCTCTTTTTAAGGTATCAGGATATCCGCATGATAAAAGGAGTTGCAATCATTTGATAAAATCAGCTAGGAAAAGCCCCCAGCAGGCCTGGGAGGAAGAGCCTCTCAGGCTGGTAACCCACCCTCCGCCAGCTGCCATCTGCTGCCACCGCCGCCGGGGAAAAGCTGAATACCTGCATTTCTGCACCCAAATTCTCATCACCACAGGCAAGCTCGTTTTGCGGGGGACAGATTTACGAGCGTAAAATGTCTTCAAAGATGCAGGTGGGCACCCAGTGTAATTTAAAAAGCACAGAAGCACGCAGGTACACAGGCCATTACCGTGTATGCACACACACGTGCTTTCAACCCACACCTTATGCAAGATCATTTGACTCAATTTAGCCCACGGTGAAGGAAGGCCAAAAGCCTAATTTGTTCATCTCGTATTTGCCACAGGCCAAGGGTATGCGCTGATAAATAAAAGATAAATAGCTAATTTGGCTCAGCAGATGTGCAGTGACTTGTCGGGCTGCAGTACCCTGCAGTGTGCATGTGAACCTCGAGTAAGTTACAGGTGAGTAACAGGAATTCGGTGCCTAACCTCACAAGCCCTATTCAAAGTCTTACTACCTTTGTCTTCTGGCACTTCAGCATGATATTTAAAGCCTTTACAACACAATGAGATCTTTGAGAGCACTTTAGCAAACTCGGTGTGGTCATAAAGGACCAGCCCATTACATTGTTCAGAGTCACTGTGGTGGACAGACATCTGCTCACGTTCATTCAGTGCACGATATCCATAGGGACCAAACCCAATCAAGGTTACAGATGCACTGAGCAACTTAGTTCAGCTCCCACTTGAAACGAGGCTGACTGTCCTTGTCATCTTCATCATGGCTCTACACATGAGGATATTGAGTTCTTGCCTTTACGATGATATGTAAGAAGAACCCAGCTCCTGATCTACATTAGTTTCCTCACATAGATCCATCACCCTTGGCTATCCGTCCCTGGACCAAGAGGCTGCTCCACCTCCCACGTGTGTGGATGTCAGTTTAGTTTTTAGCTATATACTCTCTACTCAGTTCTGCAAAATTAACCGAATTAAAGAAAACAGAAACAAACTAACCCCCCTAGCACTAAGCAGCTTTCCTCCCACAGCAGGTTCAAATGCAAAGCCCTGACAAGTACACAGCACAGACCTGCAAGTGACCCTTTGCCTTGACTCATTTACTTTTTTCCACTTTCTGTGAGAAGGTGGCACACTGACCAGAAACAAATCAAGTGCTTGCCACAGCTTACTGCAAAAATTTTGAATTTTGGAAGGACCGGGGGGCACAGTAAATGGGAATAGGTTACCTAGGCTGGTTTGAACCTGGACCAGGACACCCAGTGGTGGAAGGACTGGATGTCCAAGGGAGGAGACAGCACGGCAAAATGAGCAGCTGAGAAACAGCCGCCAGGATACACACACCTTAAAAAGTCTGGAGTGACAGTCTGAGGCTAGCCTCTAGTTACATTATGAAGAACTACCTGCACCAAGCGATTCAGCAGCGCAGCTACTCAGCAAACAAGAGACAAAGCTGTAACCGGCCCCTTGGGTTGCAGGGACCCAAACTATGAACACGGGGGAAGCCAGATCTGAGTGCTGGCCATGGGCTGGAATGTTCTCCCTCTAGCCATACCAGGGCTGGTGCCAGCTGGGCTGCCCACTCAAGCAACAGGTTTTCTGGAAATCTCAGCCACAACTCTAGAAGTAGGTCTAGAGATGTAGTTACCTTCCTCCCTAACGGTTGTTCTTACACCCGGCTAAAACTGAACTCTGAGGAAGGCAGTAATACAAAAAGAAACCAACGGGAGCTAGGAAGGACCTCGCTTTCAGAAGAGTTGAGTCTCCAACTTTGCAGAAGCAGCTCAGTAACAAAGCTACCTGGTCATTTTATTCTGGTGCAAGACTGAGAGATGAGGTTCCAGCTCTCCACCAATTGTTCCAATCCTGTTCCTCATGCCAGCACAAACGTTTATATGGTCACCAAGATCAGATCTAGTTAAAAACTGACAACATTGCCACATGAATGCTTGTGCCAGAGCCAGAAAGGGAGTGGGAGCATGGCAGATGCCCGGAGAGCCTACTCACTCTTCTCAGTAGCTGCCTGAATTTGTTTTATGAAACTGGATGTGTAACTGCACCTCCAGGTGAAGTATGACACAAAAACATGACAAACACCTTGCCCTCCTAACACGGATGTAAACCCCACCAGCTTCTCACATGTCATTCCAAGCAGGAAAGAAAGTTTGCCTTCAACAACCGCACCCAGAGACTGCCAGCTGAACTACTCGTCTTGAGCCAGCCTGCAAGCCAGGGCAAGAAGGAACAGATCCTGCTGTGGGAATTTGGAGCCTCTTTTCTGTCCTGTGCTTAGATAGAGCTCAGTAGCTCTTACAAAACAATCCTGGTAGTCGTTTCCTTAGAATTTCCCACCCACCTCCCAAAAAAATATTGTTTAGCCTCTGATGCACATGTTTGTTGAGTGTACACCTGTTGGTTTACTCCTTGGACAGCAGTACAGGTATGCTTAGGGCTGGGAAGATGAACGCAGCAGTTACTCATTTCAGTCTTGCTGTCTTTGTCTAAGACAGTGGCCACAAAAGCACCACACCACATGTTGGACTTGCATCCTACATCTTTCCTTACCCTGTGTGTATTGCAAAGCAAAAAATCAACCTGATTTCTTGTGCCGCGTAGATATTGTATCAAAAATGAACCAGGGAAATCAGAAGGATGAAGAGAAACAGAAAGCAAAAAACCTGTCATAGGGAACAATGGGAGCAGCGGTTTGAACACGGACATGGGAGAAAAGGCATATTTCCAGAAAAAAGGTAAGCATTTTTTCTTCTTTCGTTCCCACTACTTTACACTGCAACAAGGTAATGTTAATTTTGAACAACAATTCAAGGATGAAGCGTCACAGCATGTAATTTTTTTAAATTAATCCTGCCTGAAAAATTTCAGCATGTTTTCTAACAGTGCCGTATTTTCCTTTATGGAGTAAGACAATCAAAAGCCTCCACGTTACGCACAAGGCAACCACTCTGCATGAACAACTCTTACCCTGTGTGCTTCGGGAGTATTACTCACCCAGGATCAGCTTTCCTGTTGATGCAATGGACAGCTGCCACAGAATCATGGCTTACAGGCTCTTCAAAACATAAAAAGGGAGGAAGAACTTCCTGCGAGAGATGTGTGGCCCCTGACCTACCGCTTATTAATGGATGGAGAGTTTAGTAATCAAAAGGCTTCGGATGCTATGTCTGGCACAGAGGTGACATGAACAGCGAGTCGGTTCCTTCTGATTTTGCCTGCTTTAAGATCTCTGTGCTAATGGTCGATTGTCTCCCTCTGTGCTGCCGCTGGCAAGGCCACCAGCCATCTACTCGTATTCTCTTTTGTAGGGTGAAGAGACCATGCCATGGGAAACCCACCGCTGTAAATTACAAGACAATTTGCATTGTAATTCATGCTGCTTTAAGAGAGGAAATCTATGCACATGCCTTTTCTTTTGACTTCTTCCCTTCTGGGGCCACTTTGCATCCCATGCCAGCAGCCAAAAACGTTCAGCTTCTCTGCTGGGAGAAGACAGACCTGGCAGTACGAAGCCGTGCCCCAGTATGCCGTACTGTTAGCATGAAATGGGACCAGTAGTCAAGGCTGAGGAATATTATCATACTCTTTAATTTTAATTATAACATCTGTTTGTAACATTAACCTCGCAGTCTCTTCTCCCCTTTGTAACAGCCAACTTGTGAAATTTTGAAAAGATTGAACAAGGCCAATAAAAATTTAATGGCAGTGACAGCTTTATTCTCAGATCTAACAAATAAAAAAAACCTACCCAAGTCTCAGATCTCAGGCAATAATCTAAAAGAACTAAGAAAAAGCCAAAGCAAAATAAATAAATTAAAAAAAGAAGAATATTTCCAGCTATGAAAAATATTGTCACTGAGTCAGAACTTAAATGAATTTTTATTTGGCTTAGGATAACAACCTTTCAAAATCTACACAGGGGAACTATTTTCTAGAAAGCAGAATTTTTAAGTGTTTTTTTGATTAGCTTTCCAAGTAGGGAGCTTTTCTATCCCTAATTCTAGGAGATGAGCCAAGCATGATAAATAAGGTTGAAGGTGGGCAGCTTCTATGATCCAGTGATCATGATTTCATTTAATTTGGAAACACTCAGGAGAGTATGCCCTTATAGAAAGGGGTATGAAAAGCAGATCCACCCCAGTTGTTTGCTGGAATTCTCTGAAATTATTAATATCACTGAAAGCTACAGCAGGATTTACGTTATCAGGCTGAAATAATGTTTCGCAGGATAAAGCAGAGAGGGCTGCTCAAGAATGCAGTGTCTTACTGACTGGTTTGAAATGAAAAACTAATCAAGAGGATGTACTAAATGGCTCAGGGGAAGGCAAGCAGGATGGAAAGCCTGCCCCTCCTCTCTTAAATATTTCTGCTGTTCAAATTTAGCCCAACTCAGTGGTGACTAAAAAGTTGTGTTGTGGCTTCTGTAAGACAAATGGATCATGCTAAGCTCTCTCCATATAAAGCCTGTGCGTCACGACAAACCAGAAACCAATGCAGATACATCAGTGCCACCAGGCAGCAGGGAGACACATTGGTTCAGAAGGTCTCAGGTGAATGTGGCTTACCACTGGCTCAGATTGTTCTTTGGGCACCTCAGTCTACACCCACAACTTAGCGGGCATTTTCAGTGAGCAAGTGGAGACAATATGAGAAGCAAATGACCTGGGAGTACAGAGATGAGGACACTTGCTCTGGAGGGCTCAGCCTCTGCACCACCAGCCACGCATGGACTGGAAGAGCTCAAGAGCTCAGCTGGAAGAGTGATGAGTCCCACATCCCAGTGGCTACAATTCCCATAGTTTTTGGATTCTTAAAAGCTAAGTTTTGCAAAGTGAAGTCCTGGGACACCTTCTCCACACAGCAGGTCAAACCTCGCTCCACACCTGCCTATTTTGGTCTTTTCTAAGTTACCAACAGCTTTAACAGTTTTGGTACGGCTTCACAATGAATAGTTAAAATGTGCATAGTTCCCGTGCAACCAGTGTTATATCAGGATAAAGCTGCTGAGGGCTGTGAGACTATGCTAGCAAACATCAGAGCATCCTTCCCAACATCCCCAAGGTATCTGCTAACAGCCATCGTTGGAAACAAAATGTGAGACTAGATGGATCTGTCACCTGACCAGCTCTACATCCCTCATATCAAAAGCTCACCGTCGTAACACAGAAGTACTAACAAATCTTATTTCAACAAGACGAAGATGTTAGTGCAACCAGCTGTCTGCTCCTGCCTCTCTGCTGCTATCCACTGCTTTGCTGTCACAAAGGCTGTGGAAGATTCTCATCTGCTTCAGTGCAAGGCCAGGTTGGGTTCGCTTAAGCCACCAGAGGAGATGAGATGGAGGCAGACAGGAAAGTGCGGGTGGCCACAGTGGTGTGTTCAATCACTCCTGCTAGATTGAAAAGAGCATGTCTGCCTGTGGCCTTGTGTCAGAGAGAAACCAGTGCACTTCAGGGAATGGCCAGTAAACTAAACACCACCAAAAATAGAGCTTTTCTACCAGTCTAGGTACTGTGTACGTTTTTTCAGCAAATCAACCCGAGGGGCTGCTAGGTACACTGCTGCTCACTACTCATCCACATACCGCTTAATGAGTTACCTTCCCTCTGCAGGCAGGGACAGATATTGGAGTCTGTCTTATTCAGTCACACTATACTCAGCTTCACTTATTTTTCTGCGTAGTCTTGCTAGTCTTGTCTCTAAAGACAATATCCTCTGCTTAGATTCTGCCATCCTGAGAAAGGACCAGAGATGGAGGTGGCCCCATTTGAAAGGCAAAAGCTGAAAGTCATTGTCATTTTAATTAATATCCTGCAGAGGCACGAAGAAAAGCAAATAAAAAAGGATGAAAGAAAATAAAAATCAAAACAAAATTAGGTCAATCCTCTTTCCCGAGGGATCTTCTGCAGACAGCCGAAGGACCCTCTGCTCCCCGCATCCCACACTGCACTCTTCACCTTATGGAAGCCTGGCATCCCACTTCCACCCCCCTGTCCTGGGGGGGTACAGGCAGCCTCGGGAGGGGCAGAAGCAGTCCTGTTGTACAACACCAGTAATCTGATGCTGTCTTTAACAAGATTATCTTGTATCCCTCTCTCTTCCCTCCCCCAACATGCACAAGAAACCTTTTCCATTGCTACTGTTTTTTTTCTTCTCTACTCAGGGAAGCTTATGCTATGAATAATCTGCACTTTTTTCCTCCCCCTGTGTTATTTCTGTCTCTGGGTGTTTCTCATTTTCCTCGGTCTTGCGCTTTTCCCTCCTGGCATTAATAACATTGTGGAGAATGATTTCAGATGCCAGTCTAAGTGTGCATTTCAAAGACACAGCTTTGGACAGAAAACGTCGGCTCTCTGAGACAGGGAGCTAGAGAGGACATTTCCTGTGGCCTCACTCACATTCCCCGCCCTGCCCCGCCCCCCCCCCCCAGCCACTGGGACCACCAGCATCCCCTGCCTGCAGAGCCATCAGGTTTCCCATCCTGTCGACCCACGGATGCTAACAGGCACTTAATTGTGGTGATGGGCAGAAGGGAAAAGGGGAGAAGGCAGGCAGCTAAACACGGTAACAGTGAAGGACTGTGTTTAAGGATGTTGACACCAGTGATGTGCCTCAGACAATGGTGTCAGATGCTCTGAGGGAACGATGGGCAAGAAATAAGACCACAAGGGAGCCTTAAGAAAACACTAGGATGAGGAAGAGTAAGTGAAGTCTGGTACAAAGAAAGCCCCTTGTAGGATGGGAGGCATGAGGATGGGAAGGAGACTAGTTAAGGTTTATAAAGTAATTACACATCTCTTCATCAGTGATATTGCTTTCCCACAAATTCTACCAGGGCTTTTGAGACAGCACGTTGCTGTTAGTTGCTGGAGCTGAGAGCTCACCAGCTGCATGCTGTCGGGGTGAAAGCTTAGCGCTGAGCCTTCACCATAGGCTGGTCCCAGCCCCCAGCGTGCAGGTTATCCCCAACGTTGAGCAGCTTTGCTGCAAAACCCTACTTACATTACCTGTTACTCACTGCTGGCAATCTCCCTCCCATGTACTGCAGTACTTGCTAGCACAACCAGGGTGGGTGGTGGTTTGGGTTTGTTTTGCTACAGTGATGCTGATTCTTTCACAAGGAACATGAGAAAACTCATCTATCCTTCCAGACACATAGAGTGTAGAGGGGAAGGTCATCTGAGTTATGTCTTAACAGTACAGTGAGTGGCGTGTCAGACCAAATAACAGAGAATTTAAAAAGTCTACCTGCAATCCCGAATGGATCAGCTAGCTCCGGGCTCAAATTTCATCAAACTCTGGGAAGAAGAGTTTGGGTGCTAGTGGAAAGGGGTTGGAGACAACATTTGAGAAAGACTCAAAGTTAACTTGGCTGCAAGGACAGCTCCTAAACTTGCTACCATACCAAACACAAGGAAACACTGAACTTTACACAGAAACCTGCTAAAATCTTAAGAGTTCTAATTTTCATAGAGTGAACATGTACAACTTTACAGCTAACAACAAAACCACTTTGGTGGATACAAAGGCTCTAAGCTTTTAATCTGGCAATCACATGTTGTTCCTTACATTTTTATACATACCTGAGCCTCTTTTTAATCGTCTTCTTGCAAGTTTAATTTGATCCTGAAGAATCTGGACCCAGTCCCTAGGACCAGGAAGTTTATCCACATGGTTAGCAGTGCAGTATTTTTCTGTAAAGACTGAAATGAAAAGATAACATCTTTTTGAAATGTGCCACCAGAATGGAGAAAAGGAGACTGGAGAGGATTATAAACAAAATATATCAAATTATCCACTTATGAAAAAGCATTTAAATGGCCAAATCTAGGATTATGAGAACAGAGTCTAACTCTGTGTTTCGCAAGTTTATCCTTCAGAAGTCATTTGTGTGTATAAATGTCACAGTAATACCATAGTCACTACTTATGAAAGCCTATCCCAGACAAACAGTCTATACCTGACATTTTCCATTTATGACTTTCACACAAAAACATCAGAGAAAAATAACAGTGTACGCTGAACTGAGCCTCCAGATGTGGCAAGCACTTATAAATGCTGCCTTCCATATGGTACAGTAGAGAGCTGAAGATCTGGTCATTCGGTGGCCTCTTGGTCAGGTTGCTAAGGCTGCAGGCAAACTGATGAAAGACAGAAGTCCTACCACTGTGGAAACCTCTACAGTTCTCATACTGCTGAACCAGATGGAACAGAATTTTTATAAAGGTACTAGAAAAAAATAAGCCATCATTGAGAAAAAGGAAGTATCCTACAGGTCCAATTTTGCATTTAGTAAAAATGGTATGTAGAAGGTCAACGTTACCTTTAATTCCATATTTACAGCAAACCTAACAATGCTATACCAAAAAGACAAAATTATAAATGGAGTGAAACTGATGCAATTGATTTTCATCACATGACTGAGAAGTGTGCAAAATTAAACAAGAGAAGAAAAAATATTATCACTGTTAGTATTGCCATTGTGGTCTCAGTCAGAGGTCTTGGAGCCCACTGTCCAGTTACAGACGGCAAACAAAAAAAGAAAACTGGTCCCAGCTCAAGGAGTCTGTAATCCTTGAGAACAAATGCCACACAAATGGGATGGGGAAGCATGCAACACAAAAACGACAATTTCAGTACACACACGCTTCTGGAACAGCACTAGCTGGTAAGTATAAGGGGACCGAAAGCAATCACACCCTCTGAAACTCTTTCCATGTTAACAACTTTGCAGAACCATTGCCTGGAAGGCAATACTCTCCCCTGCAGGCTGCTCAGCAAGGCTATCAGACCAACTCCAAGGGCTTCCCACAGAAGCCAGTGCAGCCCCACACATTGCCAGTGTCCGATTTACAACAATATGGTCTCTCTGAAAGTAAAAATAGCCTTTCCCTTCTGAATCCATACGGTACCCGACAACAGGAACCTGAGCCATGACTTAAGACTCCTACTTCAAACACTCCAGCGCAGCTCCTGCTTGTGACCAGGGCCTGGGGACAATCTGTGACACTAGGCTGTACCCAGGCCACCCACTGCAAGTGCCTGCTGCAGGAATTATGGCACCTGCCTGCTGCTGCCTGCACAGAAAGCCAGAGTCTGGCAGCCTGAGTCAAGACATTAACTTCCTTCTCTAACCTGCTTGTTCTTCTCTTGAATTAAAGTCAAAGTAGCTTTGATCGCTCAATGTGTGGTTAGGGAAACACCAACGTGGGCAAAAAGGAATGGGAATGCAACAGGAATGAGGCAGAAGAAAGTGGGACCTCTCCTTTCTATTTCACCTGAGCTGTATGGTGCTAACAATTTCTCTGTCACAGAATCATAGACTAGTTTGAGTTGAAAGGGTCTTTTCAAAATCATCTAGTCCAAGCCCCTGCCACGGGCAAGGACATCTTCTGCTAGATCAGGATGCTCAAGCTGACCTTGAACATTTCCAGTGCTGAGGCAGCCACAACTTCTCTGGGCAACCTGTGCCAATGCCTCACCACCCTCACCATCATTACCCCCCCCCCCCTCCCCCCCAAACAACAAAACAAACAGTCTTCCTAGTACCCAATTTAAACCTACCCTCTTTCAGTGTAAAACTGCTGCCCCTTGCCCTGTCACTACAGGCTTTGGTAAAATGTCTCTCTCATAAGATGCCTTTCTCATAAGCCCCCTTTATATATCAAAAAGCTGCAGTAAGGTCTCCCCAGAGCCTTCTCTCCTCCAGGCTGAACAACCCCAGCTCTCCCAGCCTCCAGCAAATCCGCTCAACTTGGTGTCATCTGCAGGTTTGGTGAGTGTGTGCTAGAAACCACTACATCACTGATGAAACTACTAAATAGTATTGGTCCCAGCATGGATCCCTGAGGGCCACATCACACTTACATCTGAACACAGCTCGTTGACTTCTGCAGAGAAGGACTTCACTGGCTGGACTTCTAGTCAATGACACAGAGGAAAAAACTTACTGCTTCTGATCTTTTTCTTTTCATCTTTTTCCCCCCAGTTCTGAGTGAAAGATTGATGTGACTCCCAAGGGAAACTGACTGCCCAGGAGAAACACTGCAACTGATTCAGCAAGTGCCACTGAATACCCAAAGTCAAAAGAAATAATTTCTCCCCGGCTAATCATACTGTTGCAGAAGCATTAAATTACTTGTAAGGGCAGCGGTTAAAATGTTTTCAGACAGGAAGAGTGATTTTCAAGCAAACAGTTGGTCCTTTAAGTTCTCTGCTTGTTTTTGTCATGAATGTAGCCTTTTCTCCACTTCTGTATCTCTGTCATAGAAAAAGACTAAAATTGCCACCAAAGGATATCTGGGCACGTGGTAGAGGAATGTCCTAATGATAATAACGCAAACAACATGACGTTGTTCTTGTGGAGATTTCATACTGGCTCAGTTATTTCTTGGAATAAATGAAACCACAGTGTCTGATAGCTTAGCTCTTTGGAGGGAAGAAGGGTGCTGTTGGAGCCAGGCTGAGGAAAAATCCACAGGATGTTAGCCCTTGGTGTCTTATTCCACCACAGCTTTTAGCAACGGGCTCAGGCAAGAGTATTTGGGCAATACTGTAAACATCAATCAAGATCACTGTTACTACAGGCATACCTAGTAGTACCATCACAGGGGAAATTTACCTGTCAGAACTACAGCTCCCACCTTTCCTCTCCGAAACTCAAGGGAAGAGGTTAAACCAAGCCTCAGAATTTGCTCCAGTGCTATGAGCTCAGCTACTGAGAAACACTGCTCTCCGTAGTGGGTGACGACTGCTATTTTAATAGTGCTGCTGTGTCTACTGAGAAAACATTTCTTTTATCACAGTGCTGCTCAAATGAGAGTTTGTTCATTTGTTGTTGGGTTTTTTTTAAAAAAAATTTTGAATTAATTTTTCTTCCATTTAACTTATTTATTAAAGCTTTTAAGGAAGAATGAAACATAGAGAGATTGAATTCAATTTTGGGTTTTTGCAGATTACTGAGGTCAAGAAAGGAAGGTATAAAAAAGCATTTGTGATTTAAACCTAATTTTAAGAATAACTGTAAGGAAGTCTGCCAGCAACTCTGTAAGATGTATTAGAACTATGACATAGCCACAACATATATTCATTGCAGAATTGCACAGGTTGAAAGGGTCCTCTGGAGATGTCCATGTCCAGCCTGCTGCTCAAAGCATGGCCAAACTAGGTCATGATGCTCTGAACTGTGACTAGTCAAGTTTTGAGCATTTCCAGGGATGGAGATTCTGCAGCCCCTCTGAGCCCCTATTCCACTGTTCAACCACCCTTCAGTTGAAAAAGCTTTTCCTTATATCATGTTGGAATTTTCCATGTGCCCGATGCCTCTCGTGCCTCTGAGAAGACTCTGACTTCCATTTTTCTGCACCAACCCATTCAGTAGTTGTGGACAATATGGCTTCTCCTGAATCATCTTCTCTTCAGTTCCCTCAGCCTCTCCACCCTCATGTGTCACTTGACATACACACTTCACCACCTACCTGGTTCAGTACTGTAAGTCTTGGTAGCCCTCCACTAGACTCAAGCCAGTATGTCAATGTCTTTCTTGCATGGGCAGAGGACAAACACAGACACAGAGGTGATTGCCAAAGGCTCCCCCTGCCTCCTTTTGCTGCCAATGGACTTAGAGAAGCTCTTCTCATTGCTGTATGTCTCCTAAGTTAGCAATCTGTACCTCAGGACGAGTCACAGCCTCTAAAATAAGCTCTACTTTGCAACACAGCTTGTCTTTTGGTAACTTGGGTATCTTCCCTACTATATCAGATTTCAAAATAATAGAATCCAGTTCAGAATCTCTAGCATAATACTAGCTCTTTATATGTTGTGATCACACAATTTCAAGGTACACGTGTTCTGGAAGCTAGAAGCAGTGATCACTAAGAAAAACCACCCAGCACAGGATCTTCACACTGACTAAGAAATTTGCTGCCACAAAAGAAGGACCACCACCATTCTTACAAGCATCAAACTCATCTCAGTTCCAATATTATCTTCCTCCATCTCTCCCCAGTCCAGCTACTAAACTGTTTACAGAGCAGACACAGTCAGATGCAGTGCAAGCCTCAGAACTTTGATTGATGAGGATCAGTAACACTGTCATTACGTTTTCAAGATTTCTTTGCATCTCTGATATCCGGGGAGGGGGGGAAAATCTTACACGAACACTGAGTTTCTAACCTTAGATCCTGACTTCAGAAACTGGGATCATTGGCTTAAAATTAACACAAGCCGTCCCTGTAGAAGCTATTTTTAACAAGTGAATGAAAGGGAATAAAAATAAGACTGCATATTTTAATAGACCTAACACACGTCAGACATTCTAATCTACTTACATTCTCCTTAGCTGAGAATATGTTCTAATTACACATATGAAAGAAAGCAAATAACATACCTTTTATTGCACCCACAATATTTTGGTCTAGTCCTTTCCGGTTGTCATTCAGCCCTCTTTTCCTTTTGCCATTTGGTAAAGAGTTAGCCAAAGTCTTGTCATCAAAAAATGCACAGACCAGCTTCCTAAAGAGCAGACTTCCTGAGCGAGTATAGTTTGATAATATAGAGTCCAGCTGAGATTTCGGCATGAAGACATCAAAGCCTTCTGCAAGTTGCACTTCTGGCTACCAAAAGAATGCAAATGTTTTAATTAAACGAGCATTCAAAGATATTATTTTACTTCAATCACACATCTGGTGAGACTTTACAATCACTTAATCAAACCGTGGATCTTTCCCCAGCTACTCAGTACCACAGCAGCCTACTTCATTGAAATCAAACCCCATCAGTGAATAAGCACCTTAAAGGCAAATCAAATAATCATACTCATGTCTAACCACTGTAATAGTTAACAATTACCAACATTATTTCTAGGCATACAGCTAAAAAAAGAAGAGATACCTTTCAATATCAGATAATAGGTACAAACCAGAGGACGATCCCAGAGCAATACTCTATGCGATGCTTTCTGGACATTTATCTAACCATTTTATGGATTTATTTCATTGTCAAATGACGTGAAAGAGCATGCTGTGGGGCAGCCAGACATTTCCAAGAGGCACAAATGCAGGGCTACCTGCCCATTTCACATGGTTTCCCAAGAGGGTTTCCACCATAGACACAACCCACATGAGCAGAAGCAGATGATGAGTTTGAGGTTGCCCTTTGAGCCAGCACTTACTGACCATCCATTTCTCTTTCCTTCTCATATTCCCAAAATGCATCCTTAGAAGAGGATGATCTTAGACAGACAGTTTATTTCAGCACAAAAAGCCTCAGTGGTAAATCACAGGGATATACATGACTGCTGGAAAGTGAGATGGAGGGCAAGAGGATGAAACAAAACCATCCCATATTTCACAAGAGTCTCGCCTCAAGTACATTGTGAGCCAAAGCAGACCAAGGCCCTCAAGGCAGTCCCCTCACCAAGAGTCTTTTTGCTGCCCCTGTCTGTACATATCAGAAATTACACAAACAGCATTTTGCAGTATTTTCTTCTGTGACTACCGCACAGTGCTTACACAAGATGTCTCTATGGAATAATTATATATCCAGAATGAAGATACATAACGAATAAACAATTTTTTTTAAGATACTATCTGGACGTTGGCAAGGGAGGGGAGGTAAAATCGGTGGTCATGACGTAAGAAAATAAACTAACATTACAGCCTTGCTCCTAATAGTTTGCTCTACCCACCCCCTCCCCCTCCAAATACATTCACCGGTGATGGATTTTCAAAGACATTCATAGAACAAGAGCAAATGCCATCTCCCATCACATCACCTGCAAATGTCTTGAGTCTAGACAGAAGAAAGGGCTGCCAATCCCAGAAGGATTTGGCTGTGTAACGCTTCTCCCATGGATTTTTAAAAATAATTATCAAGAGAGTAACAGCAAGCAGAATATTTTCAAAGCAGACACTGTCATTGGATATGCATGTGTATTGTGCAGTAAACCTGAAGATTACACTGCTTTGGGAAGCTGGGATGAAAACACTTAATTTATGCAGAAAGTAACAAAAAAATAATCTAAAAAGCACATAAAATTCTCACCTTGTTCTGGATCACAGAATCATAGAATGGTTTAGGTGGGAAGGGACTTTAAAGACCATGTAGTTCCAACCCCCCCTGCCACGGACAGGGACACCTTCCACCAGACCAGATTACTCCCAGCCCCGTCCAGCCTGGCCTTGAGCACCCCCAGGGATGGGGCACCCACAGCTGCTCTGGGCAGCCTCTGCCAGCGCCTCACCGCCCTCACAGTAAAGAATTTCTTCCCAGTATCCAATCTAAATCTCCCCTCTTTCAGGTTAAAGCCATTCCCCCTTGTCCTGTCGCTGCAGGCCCCTGTAAAACGTCCCTCCCCAGCTTTCTTGTCGGCCCCTTTAGGTACTGGGAGCTGCTCCAAGGTCTCCCCGGAGCCTTCTCTGCTCCAGGCTGAACCACCCCAGCTCTCCCAGCCTGGCCTCACAGCAGAGGGGCTCCAGCCCTCTGAGCATCTCCACGGCCTCCTCTGGGCTCACCCCAACAGGTCCGTGTCCTTTTGACGGTGGGGACCCCAGAGCTGGACGCAGCGCTGCAGGGGGGTCTCACAAGAACTGAGCAGAGGGCAGAATCCCCTCCCTCGCCCTGCTGCCCACGCTGCTGGTGATGCAGCCCAGGGCACAGCTGGCTTTCTGGGCTGCAAACGCACATTGCTGGGCCATGTTGAGCTTCTTGCCAACACCCACAAGCCCTTCTCCTCAGGGCTGCTGTCAACACATTCTCTGCCCAGCCTGTGTTTGTTGGGATTGCCCCGACCCACATGCAGGACCTTGCACTTGGCCTTCTTGAACTTCTGGAAGTTCACATGGGCTCATCTCTCATGGTCCTTCTGGACAGTAACCCCTCCCTCCAGCATGTCTACCACACCGCACAGCTCAGTGTCATTGGCAAACTTGCTGAGGGTGCACTCGATCACGGTGTCCATGTCACTGACAAAGATGTTAAAATGGCACTGGTCCCAATACCGACCCCTGAGGAACCATGACGAACCACTCGTCATTGGTCTGTGCTTGGACATTGAGCCACTGACTGCAACTCTCTGACTGCGACCACCCAGCCAATTCCTTCTCCACCGAGTGGTCCCTCTATCAAATCTACGTCTCACCAGTTTAGAGACAAGGGTGTCATGCAGGACAGTGTCAAATACTTTGTAGAAGTCCACGAAGGTGATGTCAGTTGCCCTTCCCTCATCCACCAGTGCTGTGACTGCATTGTAGAAGGCCACCAAATTCGTCAGGCATGATTTACCCTTAGTGGTGAAGCCATGCTGGCTGTCACCAATCATGTCCTTATTTTCCACGTGCCTCAGCATAGTTTCCAGGAGGATCTGCTCCATGACCTTGCTGGGTACAGACGTGAGACTGACTAGCCTGCAAGTTCCCTGGGTCTTCCTTTTTTCCTTTTTTAAAAATGGGGGTTATTTTCCCCTTTTTCAGTCAATGGAAACTTCACCAGACTGGCATGACTTCCCAAGTATCATGGATAGTGGCCTCGTCACCTCATCCACCAGTTCCCTCAGGACCTGTGGCTGCATCTCATCAGGTCCCATGGATTTGTGCACCTTCAGGTTCCTTAGATGACCTCGAACCTGATCTTCTCCTATAGTGGGCGGTTCTTCAAGTTAATCTTCAAGGATGAAAAGTTGCTTTTTACCTTCAGAACTTTCAAAATTTTGGATCCAGCAAAACAGTCAAGAGTTACTCTATTTGACATTTGACAATCTTCTGATGTAGGTGGGTTTTTAATATGTTACTTCTAAACTGTCTGGTGACAGAAAAGATTTTCAGGAATAAATAAATGTAGTCCGGGTTTACAACTTGGGAAAAATTCTCCTTCATGTTAATCAAAACCCAGGATGTAGTTGTCATGGTGATGAAGGTATCCTGTCCTAGTCTGTTACTTGGGTCTTGGGTCTTATGATAGCAATTTAAGATGACCTTGATGATACAAGGTGCCTAGGGCAGACAAATCATCTTCGCTAATACAGCTGTAAAATAAATTTTGAACCTTACCAATGCACCAGTGTGGAGGAGTCAATACTATTTTAATTTTCCCTATTTTATTCTTAGTATAGGAATCAACTCGTATACCAGCAAAATAATTTGAAGGCAAACTGCCCATTTATTCTTGCTTTCCTTTAGTAGTAAACTATTCAATGAAAGGCAATCATTATCTAATTGAACTTTATGATCACTTTGAATGCGATTTCTCAAAAGGAAAAGTATTTGTTAGCAGACAATGATCACGGCATAAGGAACTCATGGGTAAACTATTCGTATACAATAAAATTAATGCCAAAGGCTTTTGCTATGCTGAAATTAACAGGCAGCAAATTAGATGTAATCCTAGACATTAGGATTGTACTAGGACCAGCAGGCTGTACTACATAGATTAGAAATTATTAGGTTATAAATTAAATACTTTAACAGTAAAATAAACGCAAAGTTTAACCAAGAGTAACAGATCATTACATTTAAAAAGCAGGTTCTCTGATTTGTGGGCCAGGTTAAGAGTTGGTCTCACAAAGACTTTTTTCCACCTCCCTAAGTAGCGGTATTTCATCTCAGCAAATCTGAACTAATTGCCCTGGTTTTGGTAGCCCCAATTTTATACCCATAAAACTGAGATTTTTCTTCAAGTTCAATAAATGTTGGCAAAGTAACAGCAGTGGCAGTCCTGGCGTATGACACAGCACACACTACACACAAACCATGCAATATTCTCAAGGGATCATTTATTTATGGCGCTGTGTAAAATGTCTTTCGGTTTTTTCAGGCACTCAGACACGCTGGTCATGAGCACAGTAGAGATCCTTATGAATAAATAGAAAAAGATAATACTGCCATTCATTCTGAAAGAAGTGACTTTCTTTAGCCTTCTTAAAATGTTTAAGGTCACATTTTATTTCTGCTGTTAAATATATCTATTTTCAGAACTCAACAGTTTTCTTTCCAAAGACAAAATCGATTTGTTTGTCTCAGGGTTCTGGCTCTGCAAATTTAGTCAAACAACTACTGTGGCAAGCAGGGGCCAAAGCATGGGAGGGCAGATGAGGACCTGATTTATAAGCTACATGTTTTCTCTTGTCTTTTTTCTTAGGTCAAATTGGTACCTACAAAGAATTGTGTCCAGCGATGGAACACATTCATAAAGCCAAATTAAATTCCATCACAAGCACAAAACTGTTTTCAAAACTGTGTTCCAAGCTGAAAAGAATGCCACAAGCAAAGAAAATTTATAAGCACAAATTGCGCACTGGAGATAAATTACCAGTCCCTCCCCAAACCATTTCCTCAAACATTATTAAGCATAATACTACAAAAGGAAAACCTCTGAAAAAGCATCAAACCAGTTACTCTGTATCACTTACACCGACTCTATGGCATGAGACTGCAATCTAATTAGTGGTGTGGCTTGCATCTATATAACTGAATTATCATGACTGCTCTTTTTTATTATTAGTTCCCTCTTCCAGAAAGGTAGAATATTATCTGCTGCATTGTTTTCATTTACGCTTATTGATACTGAATTTAATTATGTTTTTCTAGCTCATAGTACTTAGGAAATTGGAAACTGCCTGCTCAAAATTAAAAATGTATTAGAGAAATTAATGATCAGTTTAGTCATCAGTGAACTCGTTCAGACAACATCTATTTGGTCATTAAACAAAGCCGATCAGCCATCAGATACAAGAAATTTCTACCAAATGCATACATGTTACTTGAATCAAGAAAAGACGCTTATTGCAATTTCACATGTGAAAAGTACATATTTTTAGAGTGGCAGGTTCTGGCCCCTCGAGTCACACCGACATCACCAGCAGTGTCAAGGCCCTCACCCGGCAGCCACAGCGACGAAGACCAAATGATCCGATTCAGCAAAGACTGAGGTAAGAACTTCACAGAGGTGAGGAGTCCCCTGAAGCCAGTGGGACCAGTCAGGCATGAAACACAGCACGTAAAATACACCTTGGCGGGATAAGGGCATACGTGTGGGCTATGTGTGCTCGTCAGCAAATGACAAGGCTCTGAATGGTTTATACACGCAGCACTTTTTCACGGCTCTTGATCTCACGGTGGCTCTTGGCAACACGAGAGATGAAGAACAAGTTTCCACTGCAAGCTCAAACAACAGGCAGCCTTGAACTCGAGGGAGAACTACACGCTCATGGAAGTTGGGGGAGAAAAGCCCCAAACAACCCAAAATTTTTTAACCAGCACTCAGCTGAAAAAAAACGCAACACCCAACACTTTCTAATCTGCACTCCCATGCTTAACGCTACTGTCTCCATTCAACCCTACCCAAGATTGCTTATTTAATCCTAACAAAAATTGGGAATACACATCAACCTGACCTAAGTACTGATTCTCCTGAATGAGTTAGTGCTTTAAAATCCTGTGATCCTGCATATTAAGATATTAACTTACATCTGATGAAGCCGATTCAAGGATAATTCCAAATCCTGAAACAGGGGTTTCTGGTTTTATAGGGGGTTCAACTACTTGCAGACTCGATCGTTCCGAGTTTGCCAATAGCTTCTTTTCATTCTCTGCAGAGCTGGGTTTCTTATTCATGGTAATTAGTTCAACAGTTTTGAGGGGCAGTTTTTTCTTTTTATTTCTCTTTCTTGATATTGTTGACTTTTGTGCACAAATCAGAGGAACAGGAGGCTGCTGTCTGTTTTGAGTCCCGACTGAAAGAAAGTAACAAATTAAATTTATAGACAAAGGCACACCTATAACCACACAGACATACCATTAAACTACTGACATACTGAACTTATCTTCTGGATAAGTGGTACAATTTTCAGGGCTGTTTGTGCATGTGAAACACTTACATTTTATTACCTTTGCATAATTTTCCAGTCTGTACAATGGGGATAATGACACTGAGTTCTACTACGAGGTTTTTCAAGACATACTGATGAATAGCATTTCAGGAAAATTAGGAATACATGGTTCTTTTTGCCAGTGACCACTGGACAGCTGGTGACATGAAGGACTTAAGCAATGATTCATTTGTATACCCTCTTGAATGACTGAGAATCTCACTGTCTTTGAATGTCTTTTCCTGATAAAGTAAGATAATAAAAGTGCTAATGCAATTACAGTTATTTTTATGAATGTAGTCACCATGTAATTAGCTCAGCAAGAACATTTCAAGTACCATTATGTCAAGAATGAGGGAAAACACTACTCAATAGTTTAATTTCTGGGGAAAAAGTAATGCAAAGTTGCATCAGTTTGTTTTGCTCATACACAGAAACTGACAGTTCATGTGTTATCTCTGACATCTAAAGAGACCGTATTCTGTATTTATCAATATTTTGCATCTTCCAGTATTCACAGTCATTTGTATAAACTAAGGCACCGATCCTGAACCTGTATGAATATAGGGGAGTTCTCCAGCACAGTGCTATGCAGATACAATTATGTGTCTGGAAGAATCAGTAAGATCAAGGTCAAAAAGAAAGCCAAAATTACTACACAAGCAAATCAAACTCACTGGAGCTATGAGTGAACTACAAATAGTCCTCATCTACAAAGCCTGAGGAAAAAAACAAACCTCAGAATACTGTTTATTGAAAGATTTCTGGGATATCTAATTTCTGGCAAGGATTTCCAAGACTTAATTTGTAGTTTATCACTTAGACATAAGAATGAACACTAAAATACGTTATTACACTTTCACTTACATGTTTGCATTTTAGGTTTTTTGTTTTACTAACAAGAATGCCAAACAGATTTTTTTTCCTCTGCAAAACCATCATTTCCTGTCTACCAGAAAATATGAGCTATTCCCAGCAAATCAAGAGATGCACTAATTAACAAGGTACTTATACTGTAGACACATAATAAATAAGAAATGTTCCTGCTATTGAGGAGCCAGTTCTTCTGGCATAAACCCCAGTTCTGGACCTCTCACCCACAACCCATTTGTAATCATGCACACCATTTCAATGAAATCAGTGCAACCGTGTAAAGAATCCCCTGTCCCAGCAGAGATTGTAAAACTGGGCCTTTGTGTGCTTCTTTGTGAATCGGTGACTTTTAGAAAAGCATTTTTATGTGTATCAACTATATTACAAAACCTGTCTGATCCTTCCCATCACTCACTCAAACATATGCCATGGAGACAAGGAGTTCAGTCAGCCTTTCACTCCACCCATACTTCAGTTAATTACTCAACACTCCCTTTTCTTACAGAGGTCTTATCCAGCCACTCTTACAAGAAAGACCTCCATGGCTCCACTCCCCATCGCTCACACTGGATGGGCAACTCAACCGACAAAATCTCCATCTCCCAACTCCTCATTAGTATTAACACCAATTTTTAGGAAGCACGGAGGCTGCAATTTCACAGCAGCCTATGATGGTCTACCTAACTTCTAACTGCCATGGTGTCATTATCGTGCTGGCTCTAGTGCTCTTCTGGCTCTGCATGGCTCTGTTTCACCTCCTAACCTGGCAGAAAACAAAGCTCAATAGTTTTCCTCAATGAACAAATTATTGCTGGTTCAGTCAGCAGAAAGAACTGGTAAACCAGCCTGAAGGAGGGTGGAGGCCACAACATGCAGTGGCTAGCTCAGCTGAGCTTACTTCGGAGCTGTAACTTCAAAGATCTTTGAAAGAAGTGTTATTTAATAACTTTAGTGGCCTTCCAACTTGTTTTTTTTCACCCCCAAGATTAGTGAACTGGTAAGCAGGTAACAGCTTAAGTAGCATTTTGCACCCCTGAAGGAATACACTGCAAAAACAAACAGGGGGTGGTTATGGCATGACCTGCCTACTCAGCTCCCATTACTAGAGTATCTAATCACATCAGATTTATTTATTTATTTATTTCAGTTTAGCCTCAGACAGTTCCTACAAGGTAACATCCCATGTTACATGTAAGGACCTGAGAAGTAAAAACAACATTTCCAAGAAGCCTGTGAACATTTGCCTTTCAATGATCTGTCAAGAAAGCATGAAAAAGTCCAGGTTTTCCTGAGTCTCTACATAGATTTCTGTCTTTCTAGACCATTCCACTTAACAATGTCACAGAACCATGGAGCAGTTTGAGTTGGAAGGGACCTCCCAAGATCATCTAGTCCAACCCCACTGGAATAAGCAGGGCCATCTTCAACTCCATGCTTGTCATGGATATGCACATATGGAACTGTGGTCATTGTACCTGCTTGAACCTGCATCAATTTTCGCATGGTCTTGAGCTCTTGAAGAATAGCCTGTAGGGTTGACTGGCAATTACATGTACAGCAGTTTGGTCCAATCGATGAATTCACCATTGGGATTTCTCCTGAGAGAGGAATGAAACAGGGGAGAGACGATGTAACCCACAAAAAACAACTCAAACAATTACCAGCAGGCATCTGAAACTATTATCAATATACCAGATCATGAAATAAGATCCAAAGCAAGAAAACAAATAATTTTCAACATGATCTCTTTTAAGAGGAAGAGGCCGCTAGTTTTTATCCAATTACTAGTATGTGCAATTGTATACGGCAGGGGATGCAACGTTACATGGGCTGGAGAAGACAGCTCAGAGCATGAATACAATGCACTCCTCACAGCAGGGCTTTCTATTGTCAGGCTAGTTCATCTTGAATAACAATAGCACCAAACCTCATTATAAACATGCTCACTTTATCACGCACACAAAAAAAAGCCCATCTCCCGGTACAGTCTTACAAAGAATGAAGACAGTCTGTGTAATAAAGGTTTATACTGTACATTAAATGAGGGCCTAAGAATTTTTAAACTGCTTGAATGTTACATGTGATTCTTCACCATGTGAAGAATTGAGAATGAAAATAAAATACCTTATTTGGAAAATAAATAAATAAATAATTAAAAAAACCCAGGATGGACAAGAACCACCAGCAAGGAAAGCTTGCAAATCTGCTCTTCTGTTCGCTAGGGTGAGACTGTTTTCTATGGCATGTTTTCCAGGACTGTGACCTACAAGATGGGCTTTCCATAGTTTCCCTTGGAAAATTAATATAGGAGTTCAACAGATTCTTCTTTTCTAGCAATTCTTACCAGTGTTTAACTGAATTTACATACTTCTAGTTCTAGCCCTTAGCAGTGCTTTTATTACTGCCTTGTTTTCCCAAAGTTTTGCACCACAGGTCCTTAATTAGGACACTCTGTAACAGCTGAGAGATTTCAAGCTTTAGCTGAATAGTTGTATCCTGCACGTTTTTAGAATAGCTGTATACCTAGCTTTAACGCTACAAATAAAAAATTCAAAATTCAACCAAACACCTATCAGTATCTGCTTGAAACTGAGGCCAGATGGGATCACCCCCCTGCCTTTATTTCAAAATGTGCTTACATTCATTTAAATTGATGGCTATTTTACTGCTCAAAGCATGCAAGAGGAGAGATGATCATTTTATGAAGATAGATAAAAACGGATCTAACAAAAATCATCTTGCTTGGTGACACGTGGTGGACTTCAGAGCGTGTATTTCCCTTTTTCTTCCATAGCCTGACACTTATCAGGTGCCCTTTAATCATTACCTAGCTAAAGTGAACGTAAGCAACTCATTTAATCTTCCCTCATAAATCCTCCCATTTTTCATTATTACTTTAGCTTTTCTCTGAAGCCAAACCAGTTTATTAATACCGTTTTAGGTTTGGTTTGTGTTCTTTCATCAGAGCTCCCTGATGTCAAACCTGCACAGATCCCTTGACTTCAATCCTCATTTGAAATGGCTGAAAATCTGCCCACTGCTCAATTGCTCCCACCTCTTCCCAGTTCTTCCAGTGTGTCCCTCCATCCTCAGCTCTCCCTTGCCAGGCACCTGTTCTCTACCTTCTTCCATTCAGTCCTTCAGCTCTGAAGCAACATCTATCAGGCTTAAGCAAACTGGTGGTCATTCTCCCAAAAGTGAGATACTTGTGAAGCTAAACTGATGCATCACTTAAAGATTGGTCACATCTTCCAGGTGTCTCTCTCCTTCTTTCCTCAGATATTTAGATGGTCCACACTATTGCAATTACAAATTTTGTTTTTTTAAAACATCATCCATGGATAAACCTGTTGATACTACATTAAGCTAAATGGAGTAGTTTAAGAATCTCTTCAAATCTAGCAAATGCAAATGCAATAGTTCCACCAGCTTCTTTTCTCCAAGGTTTCAGCTGTAAAAACAACTTCTAAAGAGCAAAGTGTTACCTGGAAAACAGGCTAAGTCTCAAATTAAAACAAAGAGGTTACTGACTCAGTAGGACAGGACTGCCTAGTTTGATCTCACCCTTCCTTTGTACACTGCCTATTCACTGAAAGCTCCTTGGGGCATGGATGGGATTTTATCTTTTCAATGGTCCATAAAAGCTCTCCAATGTTCAGCCCATTGTTACAGGTACAGAGAGAAAACAAAATAATATTATTTTTCGGTTTGCAGCAGGTTACTCAGAATCCCTCACCTTGGCTCCACCAACACCCTTTACCTATCTGTTAAAGGTAGACTTTTAAGTAGAGCAGTTTCAAGACTAGTTATAATTTAATCGCATCAGTGTAACTTTGTACCTTTCAGTAAGACAAGCAGATACCCCAGAAATGGGGTCCCAGGAAATTAGGAGAGTTTTATTAACAGAAGACAAATACATATTAACAACATCCTTCCTCTAGCGCTTTCTCAATTGTTTTAGACTAATAAAGCTCCTTGGGATAAAGCCTATCCTCTCTCTTAATCAGAATCCAACATTTTAGTGGGCTTCTAGAAACAGTATCTGAAAGACTACAGTGGGAGGCAGGGCTGGTGGCTTTTGTTTCTTTCTTAACAAAGACTCTACATGGTGGTGAATTGCACGTGAAAACTTAGACAAATTATATCAGTAAATACCTGTACATCTTTCCTGTTGTAATATAACATGTTCGTAACAAAAGCACGCAGGCATGCAGGCTCCTGATGGAAAACCAAAGGGTCTGTTTTCCCATTGAGGCATGGGGGATTTACATTATAATCCCCATTAGCACTGATAGAAATTACCCATGTAAATCTACCATAGGTACTGGAAATGGGAAAAGAGACCACCCATATTTCAAATCAAAGCAGGGTTCTACTGACTTCATACATATTCATGAGGATTTTTTATTTTCTTTCTATCCTCCCTCCTCTGATCAGTTACTGTGTTGTAAGAAACATCTTGTAGAGTGTTCTCAGTCATTGTTCCAAGTACTATCTTTATCATTTTTAGAGGACAAAAGCAACCCTTTTCAACTTGTTATAAATCAATTTTTAATTTTAAAAGGAGAACAGACTTCTTATTTTTATGAAGGAGTCTTTAAAGAGCCATCTCCCTCTCTTTTGGAAGCTAGCCAGCAGGCAAATTTGATACCAGCTTGCATGACTGAGAGAAGGAGATGACACAAATACATTAGTTGCTTCCCCTGTGTGAGCAGCAAGTAGCCCAAGACACTGGTTCTTGCAGCTGGCTCTGCTGAGAGCGAATTCACCTGGTGTAACATTGCTACCACAAGTTTGTATTCGAAAAGCATGCAAGCGTAATCCATTGAAAATGATCTTGACATAACCAAAAAGCAATTCAGCTGCTGCATCGCTGCTGGATTTGCTACAGAACACAAGAAACAAACCTAAAAACTTTTAGATGGACTCTATGAGTTTGTTGGCCCTAACAGGGCAGACATGCTACTCACTGTTTGTAGCCCCAAGAGGCTCCCACTAAACACAGTGGGTCACACGTCTACCCAACATCCTGACTTGTGGAACTGCCACCTTAAATCTGGTTTGGAAAAAATCCCTTTGCTTTGCAAGCATGCTTCTACTCTTCCCCTGTTGCAGCAATGCCTATACTCTCCACATTCGTCCTTTTCTCTCTTTGTCTATTTTTGCCAGTACCTTTTTCACAACTGCTTTCTACACCAGCACCTATTAAACATCCATTCCAGCCTCTCCTTGAACCACATTTGCCTTGTGAGTAGATAACTATACTATTAGATGGATGTAGCATGCCTATTACATTCAAATTTGAGTAATTCAGAGACTCTTCAACATGTATCTTGGCTCCCTCTATACACAATGGACAGAAACAGTTTCTGGACTCAGACTGCCTGCTTAGATGCCTGGACATCTCCCCAGTGATGACCTAGGCCTGACAGCCCCAGGTAATAAGCTTACCTCCTATCTGAACAGTTTTGCTCTGATGAGTTTAAGCACAGAATCACAGACTGGTTGGGGCTGGAAGGGGCCTCTGGAGACCATCTAGTCCAACCCTGGCTAACGCAGATTCTCCCAGAGCAGGCTGCACAGTCACATCCAGGTGGGTTTGAATATCTCCAGGGAAGGAGACCCCACAGCCTCTCCGGGCAGCCTGTCCCAGTGCTCTGCCAACCTCAAGGTAAAGAAGTTCTTCCTCATATTCAGATGGACCTTCCTGTGTTGCAGTTTGTGCCCGTTGCCCCTTGTCCTGTCACTGGGCACCACTGAAAAGAGCCCGGCCCCCTCTCGGCGTTCGCCCTTAAGGTATTTGCATGCACCGATCAGGTCCCCTCCCAGCCTTCTCTTCCCCAGGCTGAACAGCCCCAGCTCTCTCAGCCTGTCCTCACCAGGGAGATGCTCCAGCCCCATCATCATCTTCACAGCCCTCCACTGGACCCTGGTAAGTACACCATGGTAAGTACTAAGGAGTACTATCTCCCTTGAGGCATTGTTCAGTATTTCTACACTCAAGCTTTTAAGGACTTTGTCCATCCTCTGAACAACATCTAAAATACTCAGTTAGATGTTCAGGCTCCCAGTGCAAGACTTGGGGAGGAATCAGGCATGTTACAATGGCCGCCCAGAAGAGCTGCTTCTTCCACCCGGAGAAGTTTCAGAGCTTGCTCACAGCCCAGAAATACATGGAAAGTTTCCTCCCCTAGAGACCAGGCTTGTGAACCAAAGCAGCAGAACTGTCTGGCAGGATTGCAACACCCCACGGGAGGCAGCCACCTTGAACCAAAGAGCTACGCAGACCATCTTTTCAAAGGTGGCCAGCGGAGAGTGCCCACACCCAGCTTTATGTAATAACCAACAAGATTGCATTCCTCTCTGTAACAGAACAGCTGCAGAGGGAGGGGAGGAAGGTGCCTCCCGGTACACGTCCCCAGGAGCTGGGAGCCTGGGCATTCCTCTTGTCCAGCCCGGGAGGTCACTCAACCCAACCCTTCTACTGTCTCACAGATCATTCTAACCTATAAGAGATTACAAATCAGCTAAACCCTTCCTCCTCCTAGGAAAGATTAAAAGCGCTGACATTTTCTTGCATATGGGGCCAAATCCTGTCAACATGTTTTAGCTCACATGCTGAATCAGGCCCCTGCAGGGATAGAGGTGCTGCTCCACCTACTTTCTGGATCGGGGAAGCGGGCACCTAATCTGTGCAGGCTTGGGCACTTCTGTGCACGTAGAGAACTGTCCCAGCTGGCGCCCAGCGACTCTCAGGGCAAAGAGGCAGACATCTGATGAGTTTCAGGTCCTTCCACATTTAGGACGTTGTTATGGTGGAATTTTGAGAGCAAAGTTTTAGACAAGGATGCTAAATCCCATCAAGTGTTTTCCCCTCTCCCCTGGGTCTGCACCTTTCAAAACCACAGAATTATTTCCTTTTTTTTGGTAATTAAAAAATAAATAAAACTAGCATGACTTACTGCAACACCTTTCTCCAAGTCAGTCAGTACCTCTGTGTAAATCATTGCCTCCACAGAGAAACAGTCAATCTGGGGAAACCTAAGGCTGCAGGTTTTTTAGTGCAGTGACAATACTTCCTAAAGGACAGTACTGAGAATAGTATCAGTATTTTTCTTTTTAACTGTTAAAAGCAATGAGAACTTGTATGCCTTTAGAGAAGGATACACAGCAGATACTCCTACTGGGAGCTATGAATACCTTCAGAATCAACTGGAAATTGATAATGTTTTCAGATGCAGCCTCACAATTTTTTATTTTCCTGAATTTAGAACTGAGGTACCCCTTTAAAATGCACCCCACCACCACCCACACCCCCAGCTAAATTTGGTGCTGAGTATCAGGAGAAAAACTTCCTGAATTGAATTTAGATCATTAAAGAAGACCTTCAGGAATCTGGTAGTTATCCATTCTCTGGGACTTAAAATAACAACAGAAACGTATTTTAAGAGCACACTGCCATCTACTTCTGGGCAGAATTCTCTGCCAGTACAAGATGGACCGTGGTCTAGTACATGCTGTTCATAGGTAGACACCATCATCACTTTCTCCAATGGTCCCATCGGAATAAAGCCTAAGGCTGTGATAGGATTTTGTACCTGAAGTTCAGCGGTCAGTTATAAGGCTGATGCCATCCCCTTATGGAAGTCAGTAGAATCCTGCTCTGCAAGTGGTGGCACAACAGTGCTACATTACTCATTGCAAAGAGGAGTGGTAGAGGTTGACATTTAATTAGCTATGAATTTAATAACAATGGCAAAAGCTGTTTTAATAAGTACTGTACAGAAATTAAGCCTGTAACAGCACTGAGTAATTCTGCCCTATCACCAGGAATCCATTTTAAAAGCTAAGACAGATGGTAGCAGAATGCACTGTGCCCACTTTCACACCTTTTCAAAGTGATAACTGTGCTCATTTTGTAGACTCTGAACTATAACTGCTTTCAGTGCAGCGGTACAATATATCATCACAACAAAGGCAGAAATTTAGTACAGTACAAGGAGAGGAAAAGAAAAAAAAAGTATTATTCTCAGTATCTAATGCAGATCATACCATTGGACGCCACGGTTCGTGTTTGATTTTGGAACGTTTTGGATCGAGTTCCGTATTGCCCTGAAAAATGGCTAGCTTGGGGTGGTAATTCATTCCATGCACTGCTCTGTGAAGGATGAAGGCTCGCCTGGGACTCTGCAGGGGGATTCAGGCGCTGGGCCCAGGCTAAGTCTAAATCTTGGGGCTCCTCCTTCAGTTTTTCTCCTTCTTTGCCAACTCGTTGATAGATTCTTCCAGTGCTGTCATTCAGGAATCTTCTCATCCCTGTAATTTGTTTTTTAATTTCCCGGCTTTCATCTCCTAATGAAAACAGAGCCACAGTTATCACTATAAATTAGCAAAAATGGTAATGGGTAGAGATTAGTGATTTTAGATGCCAGTAAGAGTTAGAGTACAAAAATAAATAAATAAAGACGAGAACGAAAAAGAGATAGTTGAGGGGTCATTGGTACGTAACAGGCTATGCTTTAACGCAGCGATGGTTGACATCTCTCATGGTTGAAAGACCTGCTGAACTTGGCTTTCTTGATGCTATTTCTAAAGCTTTGATGAGTTAAGATATTTCTCCAGAAGCAAATAATATTAGCTAAAGCAGTTTCAAATAAACTAAAAGACTGATCCTATTCAGGCGTTGACATCAGTGGATATTTTCCCCAAGTAAAGCCTAAAGGATCAGATCCTTTGTATGTCAGTTTGCTATATGCTGAAGGACAGATCCTAGAAAGAATAAATAAATCACAAAAAGCACCACACCACACATACACAGAGCAACACTACATCTATTGATTTTAATGAACAGGATCAGTTCCTTAGTCCACAGAATTTTACTTTATTCCTGTATAATACAGTAATATTAAAAGCAGCTAATACGTGCATAACCGTGTATAGACTAACTGCTGGATGTGTTAAAAATGCAGATTACGAAAACAAAATGAAAATATATACAAGAAAAATGTGACTGTTCCAAATAAATTCAAGGCATTTAAATAATAACAATTACATACTTTAATACTCCTGGCACCATTTAAGTATTAATTTTACGTACGAAACTGCTGATTGCACAATGAATATATGCGTCTTGGGCAGATAGTAGGTATTTTGCTCGTTAAAGCATACATTACATTTCACTAGTAATAAGGAGTGTTCATAGTCACTTCTGAAATAAGAAGATTCTGTATTTTTACTGGTAATAGAAAAATCAAACATCCTAAGCAAATGAAGTAACGAAGATCAAGAAATTGATGAATCAACCTTCCTTTATAGTATACTTAATACAGTAATACTTGGTATCCTTTACCCTATTTACATTTGCATTTTCCAAAAGAAAGCTATCTTTGGCAAAGCAACAGTGCAAAGGAAACTTCAGAATAAAAAAAAAAAACCCAGCCCTCCAAAAATCAGCATGCAATGTGCATCATCTCTGGTTCAACAAGATATTGGAAAGTGTGCTAATGCCAGGCATGTGAATCACTATCAACTCAGCACAACCACTCAGTTGCCTAAACTTAGGTGCACGCTTAGGTAGCGGGCTAAACCAGAGAGCTAAAAGAGCAACAACCCCCTCCTGGCACGGGCCAAGCTCAGCGTGGCTGGGACAGGCTCCAAGCCCGGTGCACCCAGGGCCATGCAGTACCCAGAAGAGGGAGTTTTTGCTCCGGGAGGTGAACAAGCAGAAGGGGAGATGAGCTGCACAATCCGCTCCAGCCTCTGCTGAATCAGAGCATCTCCCGCTTGACCTGGCACACCGGTGCCCTGGGCCAGCACCAGCTGGCTCCAGCCCCCCCAGCCCAGTGAGGAGGATGGGCCGTTTGCAAGAAAGCTTTTAGTCCAAACTTAGAAATATATCCGTCAACCCTGTACAGTAATACTCCAGCACTGATTCCACCCCAGCTACAGCGTCGAGAAAAACCTTTTGCAAGGAAGTTCTGCATTGCATTTATTTTGTTAGTTTGCCTGTGGATTTATATGCACGGGTGTGATTTAATTAACAAATTGCAGCACTGATTCCTTTAAAATGACACTTTTGGGCCCCAACCCAACCAGAGTCTCACTCTTTGTAATTCCCAACCTCAAGAAGCTGCAGAGTACCACCAGACTCCAACTACCATGATACTCAGACCTGTACTCGGAAGACCGCCTCCCTCCTGCACGTGGCTCTACCTGCCCATACCCAGGCTCCAAATGCTCCCACCACACCGCAGCATGAAGCAACCCCTTACTGTCAGCTCTCAGAGTTCAAAGTTGGCAGTTTGGATTTGTATTTGGCAGCAAAATGTTTCCGAACATCAGAAAAGCTTCCCGCTCACCTCCCCCTGGCGGGTGTAGTGGCTGCATGCTACGCGGCTGGTCGGGTGACGTGTTGTTGGACAGATTAAATTTCCCTTACCCAATTACATAAAGTATTAATGTTAATTGAGCTTATTCAGCCTTGATTCTGGTCCCTTATTAGTTCATACAGAAGTCCTCCTAAGCAGTGACATGAGCATACTTACCTCCAAATAGAGGTATTCCTGTTTATGCTTTATGTTTTTATGTTACAACAAACTCTGAACTTGCATCCCATGTAAGCATGTCTGTGTTTAGGTAGCTCCCTGCTTAAAACAGGGAGATTCACCCTTTATGAACTTGTTTGTTGGCTGGGGTTTGTTTTTTTTTTGGGGGGGGGGATTCTTCTATTCAGATTTTGTTGTTGTTTTTTGGTGGGGTTTGTTGGTTGGTTGGTTGGGTTTTTAGTTTTTTTTGGTTCGTTTATTGAAGTGTATCTTCTGTTTTGTAAGGAAGGCCATTAAAAACATACAGGCTATAAGCTTGACTTAAGTCTTCAGTGCAAATTTACATCGCCCCTCTCCCAGTTATGACGTTTTACAGCTTTTAATTTGCAACTGGCTGAGCTAGGGACAGCAGCACCCTTCCCGACAGGAGTGGAGAGTAGCTGATACTACACCATCTGAATTTGCAGGCAGGCACAAGACCAGTAACAGATTTAACTTCTTGCTCCCTGGTTATCTCATTTGTCTATTAGCTCTAGAGCCCAATGATAGCATTTTGTTATCAGCTATTCCACTGATGATTTCCACAGATGATAACCATGTAATTTAAAAATGAAGAGAGAAGACAAAAAAAAAAAAAAAAAAAGGAAGCTGGGGCACAGAGAAAACCAAACAGCTTAAACTACTATGTCCTTTGGAAAAGACAGACTCCCTTTTTAAAAATGCCAAATGGGATAATCAAGCACTGGGAAAAAAACCCAGTTTATTACATAAAAATCTGCATTACCTATCTGTGAAAAGCCCCCTGAGACAGATGCTGAGGCCTGAGAGGAGCAGTGCATGTTTCAGCCTCTCCTTGCACACATAGCTGGGGTCCTCACTACCCCCGAGGAGATGAGGATGCCTCTGAAGGGCAGGCTATAGGATTTGCCATTTGGATTGCCCATGTAATCCCTTTGGTTTTACCTGAAACCATGGAAGTTACTTGCAAAACACTAAAATACTTACAAAATATTACTCAAAATAGATAAGCACAGCAAATTACAGATCTATTTAGGAACTTCTATGTAAAGATTATAATAGTCATAACAAAACACATTAATAATTTTTAAAAATAGTTGTTTTTAAGATGGTCCTTTATATACAACCTATTTTTCCACATGGCCTGACTGCAATCTTGTAAAATAACAACAAAAAAGCAAAACAAAGCCCTTTCATAAATACTACATTAAATAGTCGTAGGGAATAATCACCCCAAAATTCACTTCAATCTCTTTCCTTACTGAAAGTGTGCACAGCATAAAAACTGCCTGCTTTGAAAGCTGTAAAAATGTTAAAAAATTAAACACACAAATGTAAACCAGAACTGTCTAGGATGAAGTAGCATCCACATGCTAAGCGTGCACCTGTCTGAAGCAACAGACTTGTAAACAACTCCAGTTAACAAAATATTATTGGTAGTCCATTAATTCCGTTCTTTGCCCCTAGATGCCTGACCATCTTTTCACTATTATGTTTATTAAACTTAATATAAATATACCACACTGCCCACAAATAACTTACTATACTTTTCCCAAGTAATTTGTCAAATATTATCACACCGCTACAAAGAATTATAACATGATATGCAACCACACTCATATGTTAAAATATTAATTTTATTCCAGTATTAGAGAAGTGGTGACCATATCTGTAATTAATGTATTTGTTTTAAAGTGTATAAATAAGTGAACAGAGTTAAGGTTGGACAACTGTCTGTATTTCTTCCCTTGACTTATATAAACAATGAACCATAATGTTCTTTCAGCCCAATGTTTTGCAACTAATTTATTCATTTTTAACATTTATATTTCCCATATGTTTTGGGAAATACTCATGAGTAATTGACTTTTTTAATACAGTTTGATTTTCTATGAATTAGTGTCTAATTTATTTTTTGTGTTGTGTTCACGCAAATGAAACTCGTATGGAAACTTTTCCCTTCTTGCCTATACAAACAAGGCTTTTTTCCTGCATCAGGCTGTGTACTCAAGGTACTTCATATGTCAGAGATTTCCACCTTTGTGTCAAACTAGGCTGAAATTGGTGCATGAGTACAGGAGCTTTCAGGAGGGTAGGAAGAGCAGTGCCAAACAGCTAGACAAGCACATGTGAGCTGACATCAGCCTGGTATGTAAGGGAAGGAGGCTTCAGAGGTGAGGAAAAGTAGAAGTCAATGTGTATGGCTTGAATGCTCAAAGAAAAATAATATATAATTGCAATGGGTTATATAACCAAATGTACTGAACACCAGTTTACTAGATGCCACTTGAATGCTGCCCTTCCTGGAAGAGGGCCAGCAAAACTCGGCTGCTGTGTTTGAAGTTTTTTTTTTAAGGGTTAATTCAGAGCAGCTCAAGGAACTGGGAGGCACATGCATGCAGGGCACATGCCTTCACTGCACAGCCAGGCTGAACTCACCAGCCTGGTGAGTTTTCAAAAAACACCTTTTTGAATGTTACATCATATTCAAGCATTTCCTTCAAAGACAGTTATCCTAGAAGGGAGCTATGCATCCCTCCTCAGCAAAAATTACATGCCACCAAACTGTAACTTTCAAAACTGAAAGTATTTTTGCCACTGTCACCTTGCACTACAAGTGGTCGTGAAAGAGAAGACTGTGAAGGTCAGCATGAGGAAAATAGAGGAGCCATGTGCATGATTCCTTACCAGATCAAAGTTTTCCCAAATCACGTGGAAACTTGTTGTGTTTGCCCTGTGTATAATCTGAATTGGGCATCACGTAGCTAAATCAAGGCGGCAAGCCCGCATTTCTCAAACAAGCGATGCCCAGCCTTTGCTAGCATATAAGAACCTACATTGAACAAGTAACACAGGCAACAACACGCTTTGCAAATTAAAAACCTAGACCCCAAGTCAGCAGGGAGAGCAGCTGTCATGAACAATGTCAGAGCATCACACAAGCAACATGAGTTATGAGCTGGGGACTTTAACTACCCTAAGCTAACATAGGGACATTTAAGCTGTCTTAAGTGAAGCATCTTTGCAGTACTCTAAAACACCTTTTAAGAGCACTTACGCATCTTCATGTCACCACACAAAGCACTAAGATTGTATTTGCAGGAAAACCAGATCACCCTCAAACCAGACCCCCTACTCCCAAACCAAGCACGGAAGTACGTGGGTTGATCGACACCCCTGCCTATGACAAGACACAGAACAGTAATAAGCATCACAAACACTAACGTAAGTAAAGCAATTTGCAGAATCACAACAAGAATCAGACCTTGGGACCATTCAGGATCTGGGGGGATATTTCTCTGGAAGCTCGATCAGCTTAGGTGGCCTGGTCACCACCACCACAAAATAACTCTTTTGTAGAGTCTGGTGAAACAGTTTCAAGACACCCATCAGGAAGAGATACAGAAGCCCAAGTCACTCGCCTTCATGCCACACTGCAATAACTAAATCACTCAGGAAAGGTTAAGTCAGCAACTGTTCCATCAATGTATATATTAATGAGGTCATATAATTAAAAAAGTAATAACAGATATGCAACAACTTCCCCCAGTTATTGGAAAATCCCAGGTCAAGATCATGCTTCAGCCCCAAAGAGAAATGCTTTACAAAGTTAGATTGTTGCAGAAAACATAAACTTTTATGCAGTCTTAATTATAGAAGCTACTACTGCAACAATCAAGACTTGGGATATAATTCTACTAAAAAGTAACAAGTAACTTTACAGACTTATGTTAACTTTTTCTCTGTGAATAAATTGCAAAGGATATTATTTCTAGGACGGAATAAATTCTTGAAATTAGCGAGTAACTTATGCATCGCTCCCCTGCTCCACGAACACATTATTTATTTTTACCATGGCATAGCAAAGTTATTAATCTGCTGCCTTCCATTTCAACAATGCAAAATGCTGTAAAACGCACAGACACCTGCATTACAGTACATTTCAGTTCCACTTTATATCAGTCATAAACATCTCTGTTTTGGACATCTCTTCAAAACAAATGCTCCAAGCACACTGTGCGTAGCATTCGATTTTATGAAACTATAAAAGTTCTTCACTGTTAATTACACAGACAAATGTCTCATCACACATTTGATTACCAGGATAATATAATTAGTTTTCTACATTAACCTTTCAAACATAGAGCCTGAATTTCAAGTTGAAAGCATTGTAAAAACACTCAGTCTGGAGGTACATTATATTTCTGCTTTTTTGTGATGATAATAAAATATTAAGACTGAAAAAAACCAATGTGGTGTATGCAAAAGATATTCTTGTTTATAGACAGGCTAGGTTTAACCAACATCGTCCACAAGACATAGGTGTACAGCCTTCTCATGGGCTTGTATTTCTGAGTCTGGGGTAAGCAGCCCTGTGACTGAAGGTTTATGCTGATAATTGGCAAAAGTGGAAGACGGGTCTGTCTTAAATCTTGTCCATATCTGAGGTACAAGCACTCTACTCTGGGCTGCCTCCTCCTTTTCAGCTTGAGCAGTCTCTCCTGGTATCAGGTAACTAAGCCCTTCCCCTTCAAAACAAAAGAGAAGCCAGTTCTCATCTGCAAAATAAAGTAGGAAGATTCCTCTCCGCCCCCCAGTTTTGTAAAGGCTGTGTTTAGTATGTCCTTCATCTAGAAGAATGTGACTTCTTGTTTACCATCTCAGAACAAAGGATGGGAGGAGAGGACAAGCCACCACATCTCCCACTCCAGCACTGCATCACACCAGCAAACTTCCCAAGCTTATCAAGCTCCATTCCAAAAGCAGTTGGACTTTACACCATTACAACCATCAAAGCTCACGTCCAGTACAACATTCCTCTAATTGCGCTGAAGCTTCCTGCAATTTTCAGCCGACATTTAGACAAAGTCATATTTTTCCCATCTGGGCCAGTGCAAAAAAGGCCATCTAGGTTCAACAGGTCTTTCCTGATGTTTGGTCCTTAATTTATTTGCATGTTAAACAAACTGGGTTCTTCCGATTTACTCATTTACCCTAGAAGCTCCCCTCTTCTTGACAGTGCATCTCTTCAATTTGACTTCCTCGCCTGCACTGTGCAACCAAAACATATGCACATCCCATTCACAACAAAGCTTTGCTCGTTTCGTTTATATACTGGCATTAACATTTCACCTTTTCTAAAGGCAATAGTTTAATGATGCACCTTAGCAGCTATTCACATACTAAAGGCTGCATCACACTGAGGTTTCAACAGCTGACCCCATGGGTCAGTTGAATTGGAGAACAAACCTAAATTGGAGAATAAACTTAAGTCTAAACCAACAAGTTGGAGTGAACATCCTTCTTGGATGAATTCTGGCATAAAATCAAATGAAATGGCAATTATACGCTGAAACTCCTTCACAGTGGACAGGACTCTGAGCTGGGGAAAGTGTTGTGATCCCACCAGCCCTGAAGCACAATGGAATATTCCTCTATGCAATGTGATTATTTTTTTTTAAAAGGAAACCTGGAATGCCAAACACCACTCATCCCAGATCCCTGCCAAAAGATGGGAGCCCAGATTTCAAGTGCTTCCAGTTGAGTTCAGTCCCTGCTACTGCTTTCTCTACATTTCAGATCAGTGCCTTTGTCACTAGGAATCTGGATAAAAGCGGACACCAAAATAACCTACTGAAGATAAAGTGGAGAAGGTTATGTGAGCTCTGAGTAACTTACTGAATTGAACCCAAACCCCCAAAGAAAAAAAAAAAAAAAAAAAAAGTCATCCACACATCTTGCACAGTCATACGTCATTCAGCCTTGTCAAAACCAGCAGTCCTTGAGGAGATCTGGAAGTTGGACAGTCAGCAAGGAAATGGCATCTTTTTCTTTTCATAGCAACTAAAGGTGGGCTCCCAGGACTGCAGCTCTATGCTTCAGTACCTGGTAAGGAACATCCTTGATAGGACTCACTCTCTAAATTCTGACCAGCTCTTGAAATAGGTGAACTCTAGGCACTTAAATGCCAGAGCACATTCAGTCACAATGAAAAGCTGGGCATACTCACGAAAAAAAAACCAACCCAAAACAAATCTGAAGACAACACAGCCAAACTGAAATCAAAATCAATTGGCCTGACTCATGGCAGAGACGTCAAAGTACAGACTTCCTGCTTAGAAGCATCCTGGCTAAAAGCAGCTAGATGCCTAACTCCTGCCAAAGCTTTATCATGATTTAGGGTTGGAAGAGAAAGCATTCTATGTAAACCTCTGGTGGAGCTCACTCCTTCAGGTTTATCAGACTTCACCACAAGTGCTTCCAGAACACGAAATCCAAACACAAAGCACCGCAGCCACCTTTAGTTCTCCCCAGAAATGGGTGCAGGGAAGAAATATTTGCTCAAAAGCCTAACAGCAAGAAGCTGAGAAGGGAACTGAATGCAGCTCTCACCCCTGTGTAAATATTCCAACCATCAAAAGATTCCACACCGCCCCAGACATTCTCCTGTTCCCTCTCATTTGCTGCTGACCTCTAGAAGAGGCTGTGGCACTACGAACTAAGGAAACAAAAGGCATTTTGCATGCAGGATGACTTCAGGTGCTGATTCACACACTCGGGACTGATGCTGAGCTGGGGAGTTACATGGGTCAAAAGGCACACAGACCAGAAAGCTAAAGTTCGCCGATAACCAGTCCTATCATGCTGTAGTATATATCATGCTGCAGACTCTATATTACTTCTGTTTTCTTTACACATTTTTAACTGTTGATTTAATTTAATTTTGCCATGGCAGGATTAGCAGGCAAGCTACAGAGGTGAAAGGACATTACATTAAGACAGCACATTAATCCTCTATCCCACCCAAGGCAGAAGCAAAACCAAACAAATAGCAGCTTCCTGGAAATTGAATTTCTGTTATCCAGATGTCAAAGATGTAATACCCCAATTACACAAACTATTGCCAGTGAAGCATGCCAGCGAATATGCAATGTAAATGGGGTGAGCACAGAGCTGCAAAACTGCAGAGTCAGCATCTGGCTCTCTGAGTGAGTGATAATTAGCACTGTGTGTAGACACTAATAAACATTTATGTCTGAAATTACAACTTTTAGCAGTGTTAATAAAGGATATATTGGCAATTCGTAGAATAAAAGGGTCTTGAAAAGAATGTCATATTAAACAATGGCAGGCGCTTCCTGTGCTTGCATAGAGGTTTTTTTCCTCCCTAATTGCAAATGGCCACGCTATGTTGCTCGGAAATTAATCAACACAAGCACATACCTAAAAAAACTGGTTGTGTTTCTTTGGTCTCCCCATTAACATCATTGCTGTAGTCAGAGATCTTATATATCTCATGATGGTAATCTGGAATGAAAAACGATAAAAAAAATTAGAACTCAAGTGATCTGGAAAAAATGAACACTGAACACATTGCTACAGTTTTACTACGTAATTTATCAATATATCTGCAGTTTATTTCATGTACATCAAATTAACCACAGAAAATGTGCTCTGTATCAGCACCTCCTAAAAAAACTTTGCTCACACTGGAGAGACTCAGCTCAAATATTTCACAGATTTTAGGGAATAGCTATGCCTGCCCTAAATTACTGTGTTCATTTTCACAGCAAATTATCCCACCAGATGCCAATTATCTGGCTTCTTGCTTTACAGATGGAAAGCAGATTTATAATGAAAAATTTACCTTCCCAGAGACCAAGGGAAACTTTCAAACTTCACCTCAATCAAGAAAATCAGCAACATGCACTAGGGCTGCACTGTTCAGCTATACAGATTCATGTTGGTGCCACTAGCCTCTGAATTCTGAAGAAAGGAGGATCAGGGACACCTTAGGATATTCACCTATAGAAACTAACGTCTCTGATGACCCTAAGAATAAGCATTAGTATCTGCTATTCAGAAATGTTACAGCATTAAAAAAAAAACCAAACCCACAAACCGAACCCAAACAACACAACAAATACAAGATTTACTGCTGAATTTCTATTTCAAATAACAATATTTTGCAGTGAAGGTCTCTACTGTAATCTCAGGCAGGTGTTCAGTAAAACCAGAGCTTTGTTTACATGTGTGTACAGAGGGAATAGTAAGTCTGAGAAAAAAACATGTCTAACGGCAGCTCTCCTGAATGCTATTTCTAACTCTACTACTGGCACACACTTTGTCCATCGGCAAATCGCTCAAGACTGAACAATATATTCAGTGTCTTGAAACAGCTGCCTTCCCATCTAACGCCTTTAACGCCCTCCTAGTTCCCAATGCTCTCAGCTACTCCATCCATAAACTGGTTATGTTTACCTGCCTCGCAAAAAGCAAGGTAGAGATTAAATCATGGAAGAGCACTTTGGGGGAATTCACTTAAAAGGCACAATGGAAACAGAGGGCAGCATAAGCAGCCCCTCCTCCCGCCAGCAGCACACCTGCACCTCTGACAAAACAGCTACAGGATTGGAAAGGTCTCCTGGAAGTGAAACTTTTTGTTATGTGCTGTTTATTTGTACAGTACGACTGTCTCGAGGGCACAAGAGGAGGAACAACCCAATAAGTAAACTAGAATCGAGCCTAAGGCAGCAACACAAAAGAAAGAGAAGGGCCCAGAAAGAAAATGAGGGGGAAAAGACACAACAGGGAGTTGGAGAGGTCAGCGACAAGGTGCCACACAAAGGGTTCCTCTGCCTACCGAGCACGCCCAGCGAGTGAAACGGGTAAAGGTGAAGTCTGAGATACAACATCCAGGAAGTAAAAGCTCCTTTCATAAGGCTAAACCTACGGGATTTATGCTGACTGCCTTCCATGGTCATCAGCTGTCCTGCTGAGGAGGGAGAGTGATGGAGTGGCTCGGTGGGCAGCTGGTGCCCAGCCAGCGTCAACCCACCACACTCTGCATTTTCATCCTCTCAAGGGCATTCAAGATCTGCTGGGAGTAAGTATACGTGTGAAGTAGGAATTAAATGACTTACAGACTCTTGGTCCTTAGATATATAGATTACACATGCCTTCTTCTCTAGCACTCCCCTCCATACATCCAGCTGGTCACAATATTCTTCTGCTCTACAGCTGCTGCCTTAAAGTCACCACATTTCACTCTGCATTTTAGTGAAGGAATGGATTTCCTCTCGATCTGGTCATGATTGATCATCTCGATAAGGTGCTCTGAAGGGGTTTTTTGGACAGATTAAGCACTGTATGGGTGCACATTGTTAACAGATGGTGCGTTACCAACGAATTGACACAGCATACCCTTTTCTCTTTGGTTTTCTTCCTCTGCCTCAGATGTCACAGTCCAGGCGCTGCAAAATCCGTATCAATTTCACAACAGTAAACACTAAACTGTGACATTACGGAATGACTCCTGCAAGAGGCAAAGGCCAATTACAAGAGACAACTATTTATACATAATTATCTTTCTAATCAAGTCTGATAGGAAAAAGAAAAAAAAAAGAAGGAGTATGCAAGTGCAGACTCACATGCAAAATGTGATTTTTATCTCCTCCATTCTCCAAAGTACAAAGACAGAATTTTCTCTCTAGGATGTGATTTTAGTGTAGCTTTCTGTTTGACTTTTACATCCAAAAAGAGACCCCAGGTAAAACAAGAATTACTAATAATGTACCATAACTGAATTTACCTATTAAAACAAGGTTACATAGATTGCCTAATACATTGGGGCATATCTAAACCTCTAACAAGCGTCAACCGAGAACTGACAAAATTGTCATCTATTTCTGATAGTGCACATATTCATTTTACAGCTCCATTAGGACAGAAATAAAACCATGCCTTCAATTTCAGTTTTGCTTTTCCACGTTTCACTTTCACACACACCCCCAGGCTCCAGCCCAGACCTGCACTAACTCTGCCTCCGAGTCAGGAGCATGTTTGATATCAAACCCCCACAAACCAAACCTGCGGTCCGTAGAAGTTAAATCCTTGATAGGTTTGCTAATGCATACAGACCTCCAATGTGTTTCAGACAAGCCTGATGGGTCGCTGCCCCTCTAGTTTTTAACAGGGAGTATGTGCGATGCTCTAGACCCCTCTACAACAGTACAGCAGGCATTATTTACTATTCCTACCAAGTGAGTTTATTTCCATCTTTAAATTTCTTTGCATCAAATGCGATTTTGCTGAGTGCCTGCAAAGACATGGCTCTTCAGACAGCAAGTCTTGACACTCGTGCGTGCGTGTGTGTCCCCTTCACCAAGTGTGACATGACACCCATGCAGTCACCTGCCTTGAACTTGGTATGCAGGACACACACAGCGTTTCATGGAGATATTTCTGTCTAATACTTGGAAACACAAAAGGAGAAAAGATCTCAAGTCAAATCCGTTAGGGCAAAAAGATCTCTTTGGCCAGAGAAGGGTTAAATCCCCAACCAAAATAAATCCCTAGGGCTGGCTGGGAAGTCCACCTGTTAAAATGCCTACCAGTGGCATTTTTTTTTTTTCGTTTTTTAATTTAAAAAAAAACAACCACCAAGACTGAAACACAGAGCTGTGCTTCTTCTTCCCTGACATGAATCCAAGTATTTCCCCCCGCGATCCCTTTTAAAATACCCTCTTTTCCAACAGCAAACACACCCCGAGCAAACAAGTTACACGCCAGAGGCTCTCCCCTGCCCACGAACAATTAATTAGCTGCGTGGATTTTTAATAAAGCAACCTCTATTCGGCAAGCCTTTGAAATACGCGGATGTACACAGTCAAGGGGAGGGGAAAGAAAAAAAACCACCACCCAAACCAAATAAATCCACAGGAGTTGAATACTAAGAAGGTCCGTTGCTGCCCAAGTGTCATTATTTTTTGCTCGCTTCCCGATTTTACCTTATCCCCCCACCCCCAAACAGGATTTACCACGAAACACGATCCAACTTTATTTTCTGCAAGACCTGCCGGGGGGTTGGGGAACAACAAGCCCAAACCCACGTCCACCTTCCTGGGGTGGATCGGGGGGCGGCGGGGCGCCTTCGTTTTGCAACAGCACGTAACACACATGCAAGAAAATAAATTAAAAAAAAAAAAAACAAAACACAAAAAAACACAAGGGGGGGTGTGTAAAGAAAAAAAAATAAATAAAAGGCGTGCGATGGTTTCGGGGAGTTCCAACAGAGGATTGCGGAGTTAAATAACCGCTCCGGGGAGGGAGAAGCGCCGGGGGCAGCGGCGGCCACCGCGTTTCGTAACGCCCGCTCCCCCCGGTGCAAAAGTCGGGGTTGCCCCCGGGCAGGGAACAAAGCCCGGGCCGCCCCCCCGCCCCCGCCTTACCTTCGTTGATCAGTTTAAAGCTTTGGGATTTCCTGCTTCTCTTCCTCTGGGTGAACTCCATGGTGCGGGCAGGGAGGAGCGGGGCCGGGCGGTGGTAGGACCGAGGTGCGCCTCGTTGAACCAGCAAAACACGCGGGGGCTGGGAGACGGCGGCTCCGGCGGCGAATAAAGGGATCCGGGACAAGTTGGCTCCAGCCTCCCCCCCTCACCGCCCGCCTCAAACTTTGAGGGAAAGCGGGGTGCGGCGGGGGGAGCCCCGCGGAGGCGATGCCGGGCAGCGCCGCCGCCGCCTTCCCCCCCGCCGGCTGCGCGGCCGCGGCCCGGCGGCGAAGGGCGGCCCGCAATGGCTCGCCGCCGGCTCCGGGACCCCGGTGCCACCTGCTGGGGGAAGGCGGCCCCGCGGCTGTTCCGCCAGCCCCGGCCGTAAGCCGCCACCCCGAGGCCGGCCCGTCGCCACACGGCACGCCGGGGAAGGCGGCCGGCGCCGCCGGGCCCCGCCGCGGGGGCGGCGGAGAGGGGGGCTGGTGGGAGAGGGGCTGAGAGGGCAGCGCCATTTTGTGTGTGTGTGCCCCCCCGCCTCCCGCCGCGCCCCCCCCCCGCCGGTCCCCGGCCCCCCTCTCCCCTCACGGGCACGGGCGTGCTCCCCCTGCCGTGCCCCGCCGCCGCCGCAGCTTCCCCTGCCCGCCCCCGGGCCGGCGCCGCGGCTCCCCGGCGGACAGGGGGTGCCCGGCCGGCCGTCAGGGAGCGGGCGGCGGCTTCTCGGCGCGGCCTTGCGCCGCCGCCGGGCGCTCGGGGCCGCTGCGCTGCCCGCGGGCCCCGTCGGCGGCCGTGGGGCCCCTGAGGGCCGGGGGGTCTCGTCATGTTCGGCGGGACCGGGCGGCGTTCCCAGGCCGAGAGCCGGCGGGGATGGGGCAGAACTTGACGCTGGTGGGGCCGCGGCCGTGCGGAAAGTAGCGAGACCCAGAGACGGGCTCGGCTTGGCGCTGCCAGGCGCTCGTCGCCGTGTCTGGCAGCGGGTCTCGCAGCGCGGAGCCAGGCCCGGGGCGCCGCCGAGGGCCGCCGGGCAGCGCCGCGGGGAAGGAGCCCGCCCGTCGCCGGGGCCGGGTGCGGTGCCGCCCGCCGCCGGGCAGCAGGTCACCCCAGCCGGGCGGAGGGCCCAGGCGCACTGACAGCGGTGCCGGGATTGGATTCACCACTTGACGCCTTCAGCCAGGCTTCCAGTGCGGTTAGTTGTGCTGGGTTCGCTCCTGGCGTGGCGGGTTTTTTACAGCCAAGAGTGCTTTCGCCTGTTGCCTGTAGAGGAAGGACCCAGGCTGTTATGATGTGACTACCGCTGACTGAAAACACACCTGCCCATCATCATCCTGTGCCTCCCGTGCAGCCAGGCTGTGTTATGACAAGGAGAAGAGTGTGTGAGACTCGCGTACGCCTACTCGCACAGATGCGGATGCCGATATTCCCTCGATCTCGTCAGAGCCACCAGGAGGATCCCGCTGGCTCCAGTCACACAGACCGGCCCTATCGCTTGGAATAATGACACCAAATTAACAAGAGGAAAGCAAATAGGATATTCACAATAGTGGTTTCCATCCTAACTGTGCACAGGTGCAGGCAGGCTTGGAATTCTGTGCGAGGTGCCGTCCAGATGCCACACAGAGAGTGCACCTGGTTCTGAAAGGCAAAATCAGGAAATAGGCTTAATAGGGAAGCAATATCAGAAAACACGCCTAATGGTAAAATTTATTAGACTCTGGAAAATTAAATTAATGAGGGAGGTTATGGAAGCCTCACAGATTGGGTAAGGGTGTAATTTTCTATTAAATTGCTAAGTGGAAAATCCCAGAGGCAATCAATATGCTACTTTCGGAATTTTCCTAAACTTCGCTGTAAGACTTCGTGAAAGGAAACTGGGCTAATGTACTATTTAAAATCCTGCATTATATATTTTTGGGAGGATGCTGAAGCAGCAAAGGTAGATGGATGTCATACGCTGTTTGCTAAATTGTGTGGGTCCAATTAATCTGGTACAGTGCAGTGAAGTCGGGTCTGAAGTGCAGCAGGAGTGTGCCTATATTTTGTGTGGAGAAAGAGATTTTTCTCTCACCCTGCCCAAAGACTGCTGATTCCTCTCTGCTAACTTTATTGATGAGACTTAGAGCATTGCTGAAACTGTTGTGTTTGACTCTCGTCCTTCCTGGGACAATAGGAGAATTTTTATAAAGCATAAGGCCTTCATTTACTGTTCAACTCACATGATAGGCCTTACCCTGCATTTGCCAAAGGAATGTGCCACAAAAATAAAAAGGTCTCTTCTGTTTTCCTCTGTTAGCTCCATTTTGTGAAGCATTTTGGGGCATAATTTATGAAAAAGTGATGGCAGTGTTTTATCAGCGACTGTCTTTCTCCTCTTAGTCCTTTCTTCTCTGTGTTGGATTTTTTTGCTTAAAGGGACACCCATGATTTGAAATGACATTTCAGTCTGCACACTGGACACTGCAGTTTCAAGTAACATTTTAAGAGAGTTAGCACATCCCCCTTTCCATTAGTATTTATCATTTTGCTTTCTGTGAATTAGAGAGATTCATTCTTTTCTACATGCAGAATAAGCCTCATCCTGCAAGCAAACCTAATTATGGTTACTCAGATAAGTACATCTTGTGATTTTCATTTCTAGTATTAGGAAGTATTATCCAGTTTGGATACCTAGGCCTCAATCCTGTCATCTCATCTGCATAAAAGTGAATTAGAAACTAGGACAAGGTGACTTTAGGTCAAAGTCTTCTAGTTATCCACACAACACGTAGGAGGATCCGGTAGCTGAAACCAAGCTTTCTGTCCTGTCCTGTCCTGTCCTGCTAACGTTTATCAGCCGTGAATTAGGAAAAGCTGCCTCAAGAACTCAGAGGCTCCTGTGTACAGTAAGCTGGGAGCCTGCCATGGGGTGGGTATCCTACAACTGGACTGGGAGCATGTGCTCATTTGTCACCAGCCACCACTGCGTTATTCTAGCTGGAGAAACCCAGGGATCAAAGTTGTCTTTATCTCACTAGAATGGCTGCCTTGTGTCACCCTAGATAGTCACCGGCTGCATCACTGTGGCAGCCAAGTGACTGAGGATAAAGTGCGCTGGCTCCGAGGGGCAGTCAGCTTTTAATTTTATCTTTTATTTCAGTTAATGTCTCAGTATTGGATTGGTATTATTACACATTAAGAACCCATAGTTCCTTTTTTTCTGGTGATAATACAGCAAATTCGGAGCATTTTGTATATATTCATGGTCACAAAGTATTTCCTCAGTCAAACCATTAATTGAGTAATGTGTTTTTCAAAATGCCATTAAATTAGCTGACTAAATAAGGGTTTATCTTGCAGCATATCCCAAGTCAGTATGATTATCACTATTTCCTAGTTACCACTTCATTATGCTGCAAGTTACTTTCAAAATATCACCTCCCCATTCTAACTGGCATTAATTCTCCCAACAATTTTCTGGTGTGTAAAATGCTTTTTTTCTTTTTTTTTCTTTTTTTTTTCTTTTTTTTTTCTTTTTTTTCTTTTTTTCTTTTTTTCTTTTCGTTTCAGATGCTAGATCATGAGCTAACCAATTAAATATAATGAATCTAGTAATACTTCAGCATTAACAGCAGCAGTGCTCTTCAAACCAGGATGTCCCAGACTTTTCCTTTGCTTCCAGGCTCACAGATCTGTCCAGTTAATTACAATATTTTTATCATTATTCAGAAAGTAGGATGGTGTAGGACAAAGGCGACTGAAGAATCCTAGAGCTGAGGAGAATTATATGGTTGTACTAAGAACTCCTTCAACTTTTCAGTTGGAAAAATTATACTTGGAAAATTCTCACAAACTCAGGTGTTTTGATCTGAAGCTTTAAGTCTAATGTCAAGGAATCCACCTGAGGCCGGGTGAAGTGGGAGGAGACTGCCGACTGTCGTATTAAATAGCACCGTGATTACTACTCATCTTGGAGCCTGAAGAAGTTCAGTGCAGTATTTGGAAGCAGGAGAAGGGTGAAGAGGTAAATTGGAGATCAAGAGCTGCAGAGGTGACAGGTTAATAGGTTAGCTGTTTTGGTTAGTTATGTGTAATAAATGTCATTGAGGATTTTAGAAACTGTGGTAGCGTTTTTTCCTTGGAGGTTTTCGGTGATGTTTTTGTGATCATACACAATATGCAGGCAATACTTTTTCTCAGCTCCCAACCTGGCGACAACAGGTCATCCTGATGCTACACTGTCTTACTATAAACCTTCCCTTTCAGGAGGCTTTCATGTTGGCACATCCAAGGACTGGGTCATTACAGAGGTAGGTTTCTGGATGTCCTGAAGAAGTCTGAAGCTAGGAGTGCAGTTTAACTTGTTTATGACCACCTCCCTTAAGTTTTTTCTGTACCATTTCAGTTATGGTACTTGACATCTTATTATGTCTCTATCCTTACTCTATTTTTCCTTTGGGACACTGTTTTGAAATGGTTTCTTGTCCATTCTGCTGCTTCCTCTTATAAATTTAAAAGAAAAAAACTACAGGATGGACAAATGTTTTCATGTTTGCCAGCTCAGGGAGACCAAAACATTCCAGAACTGTTTCAACAATGAAGAACATAACTGAATCTGTGTACAAAGTGTTCTTTGTGTGTGCAGTTACAAACCCTCTGTATATTTCTGTATCAAAATGCAAAACCCATTTTGACTGTAAGGCTGGGCTTTTCCTCCTCTCTGTCATTTTATGTGTAGGTTGGACTAAGACTGCAAGGAAGAGCATCATAGTCTAAGAATCAAAGTTTACTGGCCACCCACTCTGATTAAATACTTGTAGGATAATTGGATACTGAGGTATTAATTCTTCTCTAGGACAAACCAGTTTTTGGATTTAAATTCTGGGAAGGGTGGGTGAGGAGTCTGAGGTGTCTAAGCCACAGATGTGGCTGGAGGATAAAGAAGAAAAGGTCTCAACAATTCTTTTACGAAAGCTAATGTGGAAGAGTAAAAGAAGTCTGCCCATATACATGCATGTCCCGTGCTTCTCTGCAACATGGAGAACTCATGAGTGTCCTGATCATGGCTGGGATAGAGTTAATTTTCTTCTTGGTATCCAGTACAATGCCGTGGTTTTGGATTTGGTATGAGAATAATGTTGGTAACACACTGATGTTTTAGTTGTTGCTACGTAGTTGCTAAACCAAGGACTTTCCAAGTTTCCCGAGCTGTGCCAGTGAGCAGGTGCACAAGGAGTTGCTCCTGGGAGGGAGCAGAGCCAGAACAGCTGGCGTGAACTAGCCAAAGGGCTATTCCATACCATAGAACATCATGGCCAGTATATGAACTGGGGGGAACTGGCTGGGGGCTGCTGATTGCTGCTTGGGGTCTGGCTGGGCATTGGTCAGCAGGTGGTGGTGAGCAACTGTATTGCGCATCACTTGGGGTTTTTTTTCTCTCTTGGGTTTTATTCCTCTCCCTCTCTCTCCTTTTCATTACAATCATTGTTATTATCATTATATTTTATTTCTGTTAGTAGGTTGTTCTTATTGCAGGCCACAAGTTATACCTTTTCCCCACATTTTCCTCCCCATCCCACTGGGTGGGTGTGTGTGTGGGGGGGAAGTGAGTGAGCAGCTGCGTGGAACTTAGTTGCTGGCTGGGGTTAAACCAGGACAATAAGCTGCACAAATTTTGCCCTGCCTCCCACTTACAACTCGAGGTGCTTCAAGGGAAGCAAGGGCAATGTAGTAGGGCTTGTTATTTTCCCTAGAACTTTGGGGTTTGTGCTGTATAGAGTAATAGTGCTTAATATTTTTAATCTGGATGTGTCTTTGCATGGCTACCACCTCTGTCTAAAGAGATGATGTGTAAAGCCAGTTCCAGGAAAGGGCATGTTTGAGCTTTGGGTAGTTCAGTTGATGTTAATTGTAGTAGCCCAAGCACAGCTAGGGTAAGCAGTCCCATTTCTGATGAATGCTACGGGCACAAACTGTGGCAAGCTCAGCTCAGGGTCCAGCAGCCCAGCAAGTCACCGGCTAGGAAGAGTTTAAAGAGGCTTGTGTAAGTATGTAATCATACTTACAGTTTTGTGTTGGTTTGCTTCAGTCACAGCCACTGAAGGCAGATGAGAGTGCAGCAACTGAAAGAGACAATCAGAGGAGCTATGGATGGAAAATTAATGCAGAATCAGCTGCAGGAACAATAGCATTTAGCAACATAGACAGCTCCTTGAGGCTGCGGGCTGAGGAAGCCCCCACAACAGCCATGCTCCTGTAAGTCCTGACTAAGGCTGGTGTGGGGACATTATGCTATGCCTCCCCAGCCCAGCCTTCTCACTGTTTCTTCTCGCTGTTTCCAGCCTGCCACGCAGAGCTGCTCCCTGTGTCTCGATTCTACCTTGATCCTCTTCCATTTCTCCTGCCACATATGCACTTGCACTAAAATCAATGGGAGTTTGAAAACTAAAAGTAATGTGTGTTTTGGTATGCTACTAATCCACTTATTCGGATCCTCTTACTGCTCCTCTGGGCTGCCCTGATCCTCTCTATCAGCCCACCCAGCTGCTCTGATCTGCTCTCTAAACTTCTGCTGTGGCTATATTAGCATCCCTGTCAACTCACGGGGCTGCTGCCTCGACGCCTTCAATCCCCTCTCCCAATGAGAGTCTCTCTACTAAATTATAATTCTTGTAGCTCAGAATACTGATGCCAGCTAAAATAAATTCATGAAAAGTTGCCATGGCTTCTAAGATTTTCTATTTCCCTAAATATTTTCAAACAGTACTTACATTTCAGGCTGGAGAAATAGCTTAAGACATGTTCATAACCACCTGCCTGCTTTTCAGTTCTGAAAAATGAAATTTCATTGCAAGGTACAATGTAGTTCAAAATCTACTCACACATCCACTTTTTAAAGAGAGATTATGTGAATTTAATATCTGTGTCAGGCTGGAGGCTGACAACATCTGAAAATGATGCTTTTATTCAGCAGTAAGATATATGCAGCACCATTTTCATTAATGTGCCCCCCCCTGGATTTACCCTCAGAGATGTGTAGATATTGAAGACTCCATCACCCATTCAATCCTTGACCTCTCTGCTGAGGCAGCCAATGCACCTGAATGGGTATTTTCTCTGAGATGAACGTATCCTGCAGGGATCAAACTGACAACACAGAAGTATGATCATTTAGTAACAGCTTTGAGAGATGTCTTGCCTGGGTTGAATAGAAGCTAATGAACTCAAACTTAGTACAATACACTCAACCATTTATCTTCTGTACACGTAAAAATAGAAGAAAAATAGATGCTTTTATGAGCTTTTCTACCATCCAGTGAGATCTATTTGGTATTTGGGGGGTGTATGGGGTGTCTCTGTTATGTTTATTCAGCTATAATTTGAATACAGCTAAAATGCCTCAGAAATGAGGGTTGTGAAGTATAGACCTGGCTTTGGGGAAGACTGAGGAGATAGAAGGTTGTATGGATCTAAAACTCAGTGCCTGGAACTTGACAAACCAGTCTGCATTTGCAGGGATTAGTCCTGTTACTGCATCTTTCCTGGAAAGAGTTTGCTGCTTGGATATCTGTAGTGTGGTCTGACGGTGAGAGTGAGTATCTTCCCTGCTTACTGTCATTTGTCCCATACTGTTGAAGTGTTAGAAAGAACATCTACATATATATATATATATTAAAAAAAAAAAAAAGCAGTATGATCATTTTCCTGCAATGTGTTCTGAACTCTTTACCAGTCACAAATGGACACTGCTGTCAAAAGAGCACAGTCTCCCTAGTGACATCTTGGGACTGATTCATTAGGGGCTCTGATGACACAGTGCTATAAGCTGAGTTACCAATACTGTTCCCTGAAACAAGAAAATTTTTCTCAAACACCTCCTGTACCAGCCAGTCTGGCAATAATTAGCTGTTCTTAAATGTGAAGCTTTTAAAAGCAATAATGAGTTTTTACAGATTCAATTTTACAGATAATAAAGCTGCTGGGATAGGAATTGACCCACACATCCTTTAGACAACCTAAACAATTCACCTAAATATTCCTTTATCAAAACCGGAGGATAATTATAATTCAAACAGTTATTTCAAGCAAGTTTCTAAAAGCCATGCTAGCCTTACTAATGAGTAGCATCCATAGAGCCGTCACTACTTTCTGAAGTATTTTAACAGTGCATTACAGAGGTCTGTCTCAGCAGACAGGAACTGTAGGGCTTGACCTGCCACGAGAACTAATCAAGCAATACTTTAAAAAGCAAAACAAACCAAATTAATACGTCACCTGCTTCTTTTACCCCTAACAATGCATGGATGTCATACCCTTTCAAAGACTTCTGTTTATTAGAAATGCTGGGAACTGTTTTCTGCCATTGCCTCCCCTCTGAGCTTTTCTTGTCTTTGCCAGTGGCTTTTGGACACCCGTGGTGGATCACTACCCCTCCCTTCTTCCTCAGTCTTCCCTCTGGCTGAGCGTTTCCCAGTCTGTGGCCTCCTGGATATCATGCACTACTGTTTAGGCAGTTCTGAAAGGTAAATAAGAAATAACAAGCCTAGTATGAGTGGCTTAAATGCACTGAGGGGAGGGGATAGGCACATCCCCAATGCAAGAACTTGCATGGAAGTGCAATTTGCATAGCTTAGCAGAAGTGCTACCGTGCCTGCTTAGAATAAATTGTCTGCATGTGAATGTGACCTGTGGATGTGACAATCCAGAGATACCTGTAAACAAAGTAAATATGGGGGCAAAGAATGGGGAGCTGGATGAATTAATCCCTTCCAAAAAGTTAAGGACTGCTTTAATAAATGAAGAAAAGAGTGAGACTGGATGCAGAGCTGCCTTTGCCAGAAGTGGACATATTTAGTCATGGTATAAAGGCAATTCTATCACATATCTGCTTTGTTATACTATTTTGAAGATGGGTAAAAGAAACCACGTATCTATGCAAAAAAGGTTTCCAAGGCTGATCTGTGCCCTGCGTTACTTGAAATGAGTTCTTTCACAATCTTGGTCAGCTGTAAGGCATCAGTTCTGCCTCCTGTGTGCAAGTAGCTGAGCTGGGGTTTTCCCCTGTTTTAATATCAAATAGAAATGTGAAACTGGATACTCATAAAGTATTGAATACAACCTGAAAACAGCTAAATACAAACTGGATGTAAAATAACTGAGTGCAACTAAAATAATTCTGATCAGCTTTACAATGTCGGCAAATAGATGACATCTGGGTTGTTTGAGTGAAATGACGTATTTCTGAGCTGCCTTCAATAATCTTCCTGTAAGTTGACAGTTGGCTTGCAGCAGATAAAGCTGAGCAATCACTTAATCATCAAGAAACTGGAATGAAACACCTCATGTATGTTTTAAGCTTGTGTTTCTATTACTTACAAGGCTCTTACAAATGTTCCAAGATTTTAAGTAACCTCTAAATTTCCCTTTTCAGTCTTGATTTCATATGGAATGTTGTGAAGCGCATTACTTCAAAGTAGCTTTGCGGTTAACTCTGTGGGGTTGTTCCAGAGGTCTGCAGAAACCTGGATCTAGGGAAAACATGGGTAACACTATTGCTTCCAGACCCGAGCTCAGCTGCAGTGAGCTCTCAAGACTCTGCAAGTGTTTTTGGGAGAGCTTAACAGCCTGGCTACAGCCCTGACAGCAAATATAACATTGATTGATCACATGTGAGACTGAAATGCACAGCCATCGTGATACCAAACCAGGAGTATTGCCCTGAAAAGCAAAACAGGAGCAGTAGAAAACAAATAGTCAAGCTAAGGATTTATAGCAGTGATCTAATTGACTCTAATGAGTAGAGTAATGCCATATATGATAAATCGGTAGTTTGAAATACAGCTCAGAAAAGCACCCATTTCACTTGTTAAAAATATCTTATGCACTGATGTCATCAAAAGGATCATTGATGTATGAGGGACCGGCACCAGGAAGGAATTGTTCACTTTCGTAATGCACTGCTAAGCAGTTTCCACAGTCTAAGGGCTCCTTGGATCAACGGAGACTCAAAGAAACCTTCTCGTGGCATTGAGGAATGGTTTCCACTGCATGGTCCAAGGAGCAGAGCTCACAGAGTGAGCTTTCATGCACGCCACCAGTTTGTCTGGCAAACAGTGCTCCAGATATCCACCCTACAGCCAAGTAGCATGTGTGAATGGAGACAGTCAAAGGACGAGACACTCGTAACGAAGCAGGCAGGGACCGTAATGAATTGCCAGCATAGATATACCTTGGGAAGATATTCTGAGGAACAGAAGGGCTTTGAACAGAGACCAGATGAGACCTGACCCAATCATCTCAACAGTTCATGTCCCTCAGAAAACATTACCCTGACCCCAAGGCAAAGAGGGTCAAACAGATTTGCCATCCTGGAAATAAGACAGCAAGTTAGAGTGGGTCTCCTCATGAGTTGTCAGTGAAAGAAAAAGAAGGTACCACCCTGTCTTGCACATCAGATGATTTTCTACTCTTTTCAAAAAAAGAAATCTCGAGGAGGTGGATGACACCAAACATTTTTTCCCCCTTTATTTCTTCAGGGAGATATTGGTGAATGCCCTCACAGAAAAACAGAGCCAGGATATATACATATTTGCATGCATATAGTAACTCTTTCAGGAGATACTGTACTTTGTAGATTGCCACTTCTCTTCCACAGGACAAGACAACTGTCTTGATCACAGAGGGGATTTACATTCCAGGATGCTTTGATTTGGAGGCAAGAGTGCACAGAACCGGCACTGGAAGAAACGCACCAAATAAATCGTGGAAGGTTGTGTCATCATTAGTGAACTTGTAGACACCTTTTAGAAGTACAGCATTCATTTCATAAACTTTTCAGCTGCTTTCCTTGCTTGTTATACCCATCCCTGCCACCTTGTTGGGTTGTTTAGATTTTTATAAACTGGGAGAACTTTGGTCTAGGTGTCACCTCACAGTAACTGAATCATTCTTGTGACTACTCTGTTTGAGTTGGCCTTCCTCCTTCATTTTGTACTGTCTCTAATTGAGATATGTTTGTCTTTTTAATCCCATCCAGCCACTAAGCACCACAGAGCTGCTCACTCACTCCTTCCCCTCCAGTGGGATGGGGGAGAGAATCAAAGAGTAAAAAGTGAGAAAACTTGTGGGCTGAGGTAAAAACAGTGTAATGGGACAGAAGAGGAAGAAAATAATAAGGGTAATAATAAAAACAACAACAACAATAATAATAAAATAAAGAATATATGAAACAAGTGATGCACAATGCAATTGCTCACCACTGACTGACTGCTGCCCAGCCAGTTCCCAAGCAGCAGCCCCCAACCACCTTTCCCCCCAGCTTGTATACTGGGCATGACGTTGCATGGTATGGAATATCCTCTCTGCCAGACTGGGGTCAGCTGTCCTGGCTGTGTCGTCTCCCAGCCTCTTGTGCTCCTCCAGCCCTACTGCTGGCAGGGCAGCATGAGAAGCTGAAAAGTCCTTGACTTAGTATAAACTAAGTATAAACTACTTAGCAACAACTAAAAACATCAGTGTGTTATCAACATTATTCTCATCCTAAATCCAAAACACAGCACTGCACCAGTGACTAGGAAGAAAATTAACTCTGTTCCAGCCAAAACCAGGACAATGTTAGACCACAGCAGGAAATGAAGCAAGGTCTAAGGTTATGTCTACACTACAGTTAACTGGGGCCGAGGGGCGGACAGCTGGCACTCGGACACAAGCATCTGGATTCATTTGCCATAAAGTCCTTTACAGAGCATTCCTACAGCTTCCTGATCTATGCCCTTACCCAAGTGTGGGCACTTCCCCCCAGCCTCTCCACTGAGACCTTCTTGGATCCTTTCACCATCAGATATGAAATAATTTCCTTTTAGGAGAACTACGAAAAAGCATAGGAGGATCGTTCCTGCTTCCTCATTGCAAAGTAATTGCATTCAAGCCTGAGGTAAAGCAGGGTATGATTTCTAAATCAATACCCCTCCAGCTTGGGTTTAAACAACACCCTTAAACTATTTTCTGCAAGAAAGAGCCAGAGCACATGGCTCAGATTATCTAACATAGGTGAAAAGGCAGTTGCGGTTACAGCCCTCCAAAATAGCCACTGGAGCACGGAGCTTACAGTGGGGAAGGGCAAAGAAAAAAATCTGGGAAAAGACCTACAGGTGAAAAAAATACCCCCAAACTGGGAGGACCTAGGGAGGCAGAAGGTGCTGTGTGCTATAGCATGAGGCTAGAGGAGGCAGAGGTGCTGCCACCAGCCAGACTGCTCCTAAGCAAAACAGAGGAGCTAAAGTTACAGTGGCTGTCACCCTTCACTGGTGGTATTTGTTTCCTGTGAAGGTGTAGCCCTGATGAACTTAAGCATAATGAGAACTGGCTATTCTTACTCATTCTTCAAAGACTTTTTCTGGATTTCTGGGACTTTACAAGCCACGGGATGGGAATCGCTGGACAAAAACAGGTAAATAAGCAAACCAAGATTTCTTTGTGTTATTACCTGTGTCGCAAATGCTGTATGCCTGGTGACAAGGGCTCAGGCTAACAAAGGCAAGTAGTTTTTACTTCCAGGATATACACGCTAAGGAGCTTAGTCCCTGCCAGCTACCTCAGTAGTGCTCCAGGCCCAAAGGAAGCGGAAACCAGGCATCACAGTTAAATCCCAACGCACTGCCCCAGGTCCACAGACAGCACAGGAGACAGGGAGCACAGACCCTTCCCATCTCCTGGGTGATTTTTAATACCAGCACCTGGGGAAGGAGCAGGGGACTTGCCAGGGCCCTGCAATTAAACTTCACCAGTGTGGTTTCACCTGGACCCAACGATCTTAAACATCTTTTGCAACCTAAGCGGTTCAGTTATTCTGTGGCTGCCCATGGGGGGCTGCTAACCCTCCCAGAGGGCACGGCCGGTGGCACAGCGGCGCTGAGGGCATGCCTCTGACGGCAGTCCTGTGGCCACTGGCCGGCATCACGGAATCATAACAACACCTTAACGCCCTCGAGCCCACCTGTCACCCCAGCACTGCCCAGCCCAGTGCCATGTCCACACCGCTTTGCATGGCGACGCCATGGGAGCCCGTGACCTCCCCGGGCAGCCTGTTCCAACGCCTGGCCACCCTTTCCGTGAAGGAATTTCCCCTCTAAATTTCCAGTCTAAACCTCCCCTGGTGCAACTTGAGGCCTTTACCTCTCGGCCTGGCGCTTGTCACTGGGAGCAGAGGCCGCCCCCCCGCCCCCGCCATCCCTGGGCCCATGGCACGGCCCTCCGCCCCGCCAGGCCCCCTGCCCAGCGCCCCGCTCCCCTTGGGCCCGCAGCCCGGCGGCCTCCCCGGGGCAGCTGAGCCGTCACAGCTCCCCCTGTGCACAGTCACACTAGCGCGTAGCATCGCCCCCGCCCCCGGCGCTCCTCCCGCCCACCAGGGGGCGCTGCGAGTGTGCCTGGCCTTGCAGCTCGGCTCGCGGCGTGGACTTCCGGAAGTAACGCTGTTGTTTTTTTCCGTCACTTCCGGCAGCGGAGGCGGTGTAGGAGGCTGAGTCGCCATGGACATCCTGAAACGGGAGATTAGTCGGAAGCGGCAGCAGCTGGAGGAGAAGGAGCTGCTGGGGGTGAGGGTGGCCGGGGGGGGGGGGCGAGGAAGCCGGCCGGGGTGGGGACCGGGCCCGGGGTGGCGCCCGGGGTGGCGCCCGGGGTGGGACGGCAGGAGCGGCCTGAGGGGGGACTCGGGCGGGAGAGGGAGCGGGAGCAACATGGGGCAGGGGCCTGGGTGAGGGGCTGCGGAGCTGCCCGGGGTGGGCTTTGGGGCGGCCCGGGATGAGGTGTGTGGGGTGAGCGGCGGCCCGGGAGAGCGCTGGGGGAAGAGGAGCAGGAGCGGCCCAGGATGGGATCCGGGCAGGGGCTGGAAGGAATTTGGGGGCGCAGGAGCAGCCTGGCTTCAGGGCCTCGCTGTGTGCTGAGGCCTTTTGGAGCTAGTTTAGTTATTTATTTCAGGTACTGAGGCAAGAGAAAGATCTGTGCAACCCTTAGTGAACAATGTGTGGTTGCCTCTCCTCACCGCTGCTGTGTTTTTTGTAGCAATAGCAGGGTCACATAGGTGTGCGCGTGTGCTTAAAAGCACTCGCGGTAGAGCAGAGCACTTTCACTGACATCTGAGTTTGGGTGTTGGCATTAGCAGTTGAAGTAGGGAGCTGTGATCGGAGGCTATTGTAGATCAGGCAGACAAAGTGTGAAGAAAGAAGTCATAGCTCATGTTAATCAAGGAAATGCTTCAGGGTGACCACAATCACCAGCTGTCATGTCTCTGGAAGGTCTTATCAAATATATTTCTGCGTAGGTGCCCCAAACAAGCTTACAAAATACTCTGTACAAAGGTGATTTCTCCCTCCTCCTTGATTTGGTGTAAAATGACATGTTTTGTGTGGTTTATGTAAGTAACTTCCTTGTACTCCAACCTGGGCTTTGTTGTGTGCATCTGAAGTGAAGCTGTCCACCAACAACTGCCACAGCCTTACATGACAAAGAATGTTTTGTTTAAAGCGCTGGTGAACATATTGTACTTCTAAGTATGCTTATGTGCTCCAAAGTTGCTCTATGTTGCTGATTTTCAGAGGTGCTTTCAACTAGTTCCCTTTACATGACAAGGTAGTCATCTCTATGAAAAGATGCAGCTGAATTCACCAAATCAAGTAAGGAAGTTTGAGCCATTTTTGCCCAAGTGCAAAGAACTGTAAGCTGTTAATAGTTTTCCTCTCTTCTAGGGAAATAAGAAATATTTCAAACGCAGTGAGTTAGCTAAAAAAGAAGAGGAGGCCTACTTCCAGAGATGTGGCTACAAGGTATGGTAATTGTTCTTCCAGGAATTTTTATGTTTGCTTTGAAGTCTACATTTTATTATCAACAGTATAAATGTTGTTAATGATAATTGTTGTTCTTTGTTCAATCTGTTGATGTTATACATTAGCCTGTAAATGAGAAGCCACCTGGAGAGGTATGAGTTTCCAAACCCATTTGCAATGCAGGAAAAGATATGCATGATATACAGCTACTTAAGTTTGTGTTATGGTTTGGCTTTTTTTTTTTTTTTTTTTTGTAAAGCATGAAGTGGCTTGGGGTCAAAGCTTGTCTTCCTTTCTTTTTAAATTGTGCTGTTAGGCATGAAAACTGGATCTGATATAGCTACCTTCCCCCCACCCCCCCTTACTGGAAAAAAATGGATATATTTGGATAGGTTTATCCATTCAGATAATTTTCATGATCTTGTCAAAATGTCCAAAAGAAATCAGTGTAGCTTGGGCGCATATTGAAAAAATCTGCCAACTGTATGTATTTGTATTTGGGTTTTGACCACCAACCATTCAACATTGAAAGTGTGTGACAACAGCATTTATTTTCTTGCTGGCAAAATATTAGAAAACAGTTGGTAACCTAGGGCGCATTTAGCAACAAATGAGTGATCTGGAAGGCTTTACCTGCCTTGTAATGGTGTCAGGGCAATAGTTTACTGAAATGGGAAGAATGCTGTTTTCTTTACAAGTGTGCGTCTGCCTGCCTGCCTGATTATATGTGTGTGGGAGGGGGTGTGCATTCCCTTGTGGAAGACATAGGCTTGTAATCTCGTTTGCTGTTACTGGGCACAAATAGGAGCTTTGTTTTCAATTGAACTTTACCCAGTTAGTGACTTATTCTGAAACCGTGATCCGTTGGTAGATTATTTGAATGTCAATGCCAAAACGATTCTCAGAATGTGCAGCATATAGTTGTGAGAATGTGTTCTGTGAATCCAGTTGCTCTTCCAAGTGGAAATGACTATGTGATGCTTTTTGAGCATTAGCTTGCATTCTTCAGAACCTTATGTGGCGGTTAAAATGGCATTGTCTGTGCTGCTGCAGCACCAGTTTTGGTTTGAAATGTAACCCTGAAAATGGTTTTAAAATAAGTTACTTCCTTTCATTTAGTACCTTTTTAGAGCCTCCCAGATTTCTGCATTTGATCTGTTGATGAGATGTAGAATATGGACTGATTTCTTTTTAAATTGTGCAGTTTTATACTTTATAAGTTGTAATAATTTGACTTGCTTGAAGAAAGCACTGAAACAAAAATAACTGTGGTAAAGGTATCGCTTGTAACTTGGAGTCCAGCTGACAGAATGGATCAAATCTTTTCCCCCAAATGCTGCTGTCTCTTTATGATTTCAAGAATGTTTGTAAGTTAAAATTTGTATGTATCCTTCTGCTATGGGAGTGTATTTCTTTATATAGGTAATATAAATTTACACAGTTCTTCCATGTTTTCTGTTCCCTGCCAATTCTCCCTTTCCTGCATTGATGGAGGTTTTATTTTCCCCCTCCCTTTGTGTTAAGCATTGATTTGATTGTCCTTCCCTTGCTTGTCTCAAACACCTGTACTTGTAGGATCGATTTCTGTGTTTGGTATTATAGCATTGAATATGGATTTGTAGCTGAATCTTGTAGCTGGAGCCACAGGGGTGGATCCTTGCAGCCACATGGAGTTATACCAGCACCTGAGTGCAAGACTGGCAAATTGGCCTGAAAGAATAGGAAACATTCTTTAGAAAAATCTGTCTCGTACAATGATCAAACTGATCAACCTGAATACAGACTGGAAATGACAGTGAGCTGCTCGTGCACGGAGATTGCTGCAGGGTGCTGTAGGATGAAGTGGGGCATCTCCCTTTCAGCAAGTATGGAAAGGAAATAAGTTCTAGTAAGGAATCTAGGAAAAAAACCAAGATGTGAGTTAGTACTGGAAATGTTCCCTTATTATAGGAATATTACCAAGAGCGATCTGCTCATGCTGTCATAAGTGTCAAATTTGATCTTATAAAGGGAACTGTAGTTACATGACTACTGTCTCAAAGTTACTTTGATCAAAGAGTTGTTTTGCATTATTAAAATATTGAGTAATGAAGCAGGAAAGCTCTGTTTGATTCAGGGACCTTCTTTTAGATTAAGAGGAATCATTAATGAGATCCTGCCCCTGTGAGGAGTTGTAGGTGTTCTTTTTTCTTTTTTTTTTTTTTTTTTTTTTTTTTTTTTAAACCTGCAAGAAACTATGGCAAACTTGTTTAAGGTAACATGTCTTTCTAACAAGCACCTTTCAAAACCCAGCTAGAAGCAATGGATCACTGCTAATTGTACTCAGCTCACTGAAGCTGTAGGTAATAAACATTTTAAGCTTACGCTGCCACCGAAAGAAGCAGCCCCGCTCTCTCCCCTCACTGAAGCTGTAGGTAATAAACATTTTAAGCTTACGCTGCCACCGAAAGAAGCAGCCCCGCTCTCTCCCTTCCCTTGGGTTTTCATTTCTGCCCTTGTGTCCATGCATGTGCTATGTGTGTTGAGCTGGATGAGGAGGTTAAGTGGTCTGCGAAGGGTACCTTTCTTTGTGTTTGCCAGATTATTTTCTGTTTGAATCATTTCCTACATCTGGTTCATCACATAGCGATGCAAAGGCTTTTGCATGGGTGAAGAGGGTAGAACAGGGGCAGGAATCAACAGGCAGGGGGTGGATCTGCTATTTTTGGCACCAATGCTGGCGTGTGCCTGCTGAAGTGATTGCTAAACTTTAGCAATTGTCCTTTCTATTTACTATAGAGACTGCTTCCTGCAACCTACAGAAGTGTTAGTTAATTACTGATACTTTTAAAAGCTTATATTGTTCTGTGAAATTCAATTATAGCCTATAAAAACTACGAAACTAAAAGTTTATATTGTCATGTTAAAATCTGCATTCCAGAGTTCTATATCTTCACTGTTGCTGTCAATTTATAGGTTTATTTCCATTGGCGCATTAGTAACTTCTGTCTGTTGAATGTAGGTACAGCAGCAAGAAGAGGAAGAGAAACCACTGACTGCGTCAAATCCTGTGCTGGAACTTGAACTGGCAGAAGAAAAGTTACCAATGACTCTTTCCAGGCAGGAGGTAAAATCAGTCGTTGTAAACAGACTACCTGAGTTTACAGAAAATGCTTCTGAAATGTCTTGTTTAGGGACTGTTTTTTCTAATGAACTGTACTTTTAATGGCAATTTGTATTAAATAATAAGCCTCCATTTTTACAGTCAACGATAAATTATCATCTTTGCTTATCAAGGATCTGCTGTTCAACTGAGTGTGTAGGGAGATACAGATAGGTAGAGCCTCTTTGTCATGGATTTGCACTGATGCTGACCTTTTCCAAGTTTTTTTCTCCCAGCTTCTTTTTTTTTTTGAGTAGTTCATTGGTCTGAGTCCGATTTTAGAAACTAAAGTTTTGGATGTTCACCTTGTTTTCTAGAAGGAACAGTCCTGAAGCCAGAGTGGCTGGTGCGTTCTTTGTGCTTTCTAAGGATAAAAATACCTATGTGAATGCGAGTTCACAAACAGATCTATACCCCAAAACAGAAGAGAAGCAGGAAGTTCAGAAGCACAGAATAAATTCTGCTCTTGGAAATACTGAAATTCACAGCTGAGAACATCCAAGGACATCATGTCCCTTTAATTTTGCTGGATACTTGCCGTTTTTTACGGGAGTGTGTCACAGGACTTGTAATGTGGGCTGTTGGTTTGAGTTTTGGTTTGAGGTTTGGTCATACAGACCTGTGTAATGCGCAGTGTCTCACTGCTATTGATCTACTTGGGTGCATGTTTTGGCGGAGGTTTAGGTACTGCAGTGCCAGTGTGCTATCCACCACACAGCCAAGTGTGATACACTTGCAAGTCAAATGTTTCCTAACATGCGGCAAGACATTTGCCGCTGAATAAACGAATTAATGTCTCAATTCACTTAGTTTCTTGTTGTCCAACCAGCGTTGGTATAATGAAGTGTATGGTATGAAATGAAGTCTAAACCCTTCTCTTGATCACCACAGTATTGCGTGGTGATTCATATACCAATAAGCCTATTGCTTGATACACTAGATGAATAATGGTAAGACTAAAGAGATTTAGCAAGCAGTGCAGGAGAGGAGGAATCGGGAGAATAAAGTTTAGGTTTTGGCTCTGCCCGTGACTTTAAGAATCAGTTGACGGAGATTTTTTTCACCTGTTACATCTGTTTTAAAGTAACTGTCCCATTAGACTATGGGACTTAATATTTACCAGATGCTTAAGGATGTGAATTTTCAGCAAATTGTTTTGCAGATCAGTGACAAGCTGCAGCCTAGTTAAGAGAGTGTTTTTATTGCCCTAGACAAGTAGGTGAGTGATATTATAGTCAAGTCCCTTTGTGATTTTTGAAAAGGTTTTTTTGAGCTGTGCCAGAGGGATGATTTTGGTGTATTTGTTTAAACAAGTCAGAAGGAGGAAGAAGTTAGGCTGTATCAAACAACTTGGGATTTTATGTAAAATTTAGATTGGTAATATTTGGAATGACCTTTCACTGAAATACCATGGGAATTCTCTATTTAGATTGTAAAGTGTCTGGAACATTTTTCTACTGCTTAAAATATTGTCATTTCCTCCCCAGTCCAGCTCAGCTTGTTATCCTAAGCAAAGTAAATAAATCTGTTATTCTGGATTTTGTTTTGCTTCCTTTAGGAGTTAGTGTAAGGGAATATTTTAATTCTTTTCAGGTTATCAGGAGGTTACGTGAGAGAGGTGAGCCAATCAGATTGTTTGGAGAAACAGATTATGATGCATTTCAACGTCTGAGGAAGATAGAAATCCTTGCACCTGAAGTGAACAAGGTAAGACTGGCTGGCTATTAGTTACTTATTTGTGGTGGGATAACCCATCAAGAACCCTATAAAAGTTACGGAAAATCAGTTTCAGTAACTGCTGATTTTCAGGAGTGAGGGGTAGTACAGAGCAAAGAGAAATATCTGCTCAGTCTCATTTATCACCTGAGTAAGTATGTTAAGTGTCATAGTTTTGTGCACAATTACAATTCCTTATGTTAGTTAAAACCTTGAAACCTTCTAGGCCCTTTTCAGTTAAAAAAGGGGCCTCCAGGTAGCAATAATACCCCAGCCTGTGCTGTTAGCAGCTTCTCAGCCAGCAGAGAAGACAGTCATTTACTGTTAAAATGATCCTGTTTTTATGATTATATGCTTCTCTGAGAAGGTACAGGTAAGTAAGAGGAGGACAGCATCCTGTCTTTCCGGTATGTAAAGGATTTTTCAAATCCCTTGATTCCAGAGCTATTACTTGTTATGGAAACTTGCTTTTTCTCCTGTTCCCTTAAAAGTAGCCATCAATTAAAAAAATGACTATAAGATACATCATAGTTAACTGATTTATTCTTTTTGTATTAAGAATTGATCATTTAATTGAGGAGATGCAGTTGGGGTTTGTTTTGCTTTCGCTGTTAACCAAATTTGCATCCCAGCTAAGAGAGTGATGATTTGGATTTTCTTCCCTAATTTATGGCAAACTGAATTGTTTGAAACATCTTCACTGGGGCTGCCTGTAAAAGGAAAACCTTTTCTTGTTCGAGTCTTTTCAAAAAAGATAAACGGATCTCAACACTTTTTAAAAAATAAATATATAATTCTGCTAATGAAAGCTTCCCCTCCAGTGACATCAATGACAGTAGTAGAAGTATTAAGAAATAGCTCATAAATAGGGTTGTATTGTATTTTTGTGTTCCATGTTTCAGCCACTCTTGTTGCTTTGTGTTGCTTAAAATGTAGATACTCACTATAAACCAGTTTATGGTTCAGACATTTTTAGACTACTAAATGATTAATAGAAATGCTCCAGACAGTCAAGTATAGTGATGGAGGAGGGGAAGTGCATATGTATTCCCAGTGGAGTGGCTGAATTTATCTTAGGGTAAGAAATGCCATACTCCTTTATAGAGCTTTATATTTTATGTCTCAAGAATGCAAGTGCTGTAACTGTGACTAAGCTGAGTTTCTTGTTCTATTTAAAAGTAGTTCTTAACTTTGTATACACAATTTCAAACTGATTAAAGTTTTTTAGTCACCTATTCTAGAGTAGGGGACTTTAAATGCTTTATATAAAACATTCTGCTATGTTTAAATCATTGGTACTGCATTAATGTTTTATATGATGGCACTGAAGGAGTGTTACCTCATCTACAGCTTTTTTTCAGGGCAGATGTGAAGACTTGTAGGGCTGATGATGGTTATGGTCTGTTTTCTGTCTGTTTTGGGGTGGTTCAGTGCATTGCTTGGAGAAAATGTCTTGAAGGAAGTCCTAGAAGTTGGTTCAGTACTCCCTGCTTTTCTGGTGAAAATTTGGTAAAAAGTCTTTTTTCATAGGTGTGAGCATTGCAGATGTTAATGTGCCTGTGTCTTTTTTTAAGTGCTGAAGCAATCTGGAAACTGTTCTTCTAATTTGGTTTAAATTCAGACAGCAAAGATAAAGATTTATGCATGTTTTTATAGAATTTGATTTTTTTTTAAACAGAAGTTGGATGCTCACAGTGACAGGACTGAACTGCTTTTATTTGCTCGAGGTTTTTTTGTAGATTAGTAATTTCTTCTCTTTTCTAGGGCCTGAGAAATGACCTGAAGGCTGCTTTGGATAAGATTGACCAGCAGTATCTGAACGAAATTGTAGGCGGCCAAGAAGCAGGAGACGATGACTCACAGAATGACTTGAAAGTCCATGAGGAGAATACTACTATTGAAGAACTAGAAGTGTGTGATGGGTAGATTTTAATTCAGGGATTTTTAGATGTAGTGTATTGTTGTGAGAAAGCTTCAGGATTGTTTCCACATCTAACTTAGGCATTCTAAAGTATCCCTAAATATGCTCTGTTAGGGAGTTGAGGTTTCGAAGCCTTGAGTTGCACTCTTAAGTGCCTACAGTAGACATGTGAAAACTCAAGTGGTCTTTGTTTACTACACCTCATCAGAAAGGGGGCAGGAGTTGCCTGCAAAGAAAAGTGATATAGTTAGGATTCCCTCTGCAGGGGGGTTGGAAGTAAAGAATTTGATAAAAATAACATTACCTGGTTATAAATTCTAAAGCCTTTTCAATGAGTACTTGAGAGGGTAATAAGCATAGAATCAATGAATTTTCCCTATACAAGAGAGATGGACTCTGAAAAATGGACACACAGAGAGAATGTTCTATATAAAAACATCTAGGACAAAAAAAAAAGTGGGCATCGGATCACAGGAAATATAAGAAGTGCAGAGATGATGTGTCCCAGGAACTTCAGTGCAAATAGCTACCATGTTCTGAAAGAATACCATGGTAGTTGTGTGAATGCCATGAAATGCATTCAGCCCTTGGTACTTTAGGGTAATGTTTTGAAAAGCACACTAACTTGAGCTGAAGTCTTTTGCCCTTAATCTTCAAAACTCTTTGCAGGAGTTGATCTTCATAACACCCCTCCACAAGTGTATTTAAGAAATAATCTGATTTATAACTGAGAGCTTAAATGAATGTATTAGTATTAGGAGACAGTCTTTGGTTTTTTTGTTAGGGTACCAGGGGTTCTGGTTTAAAATAACTGTGGTACCAGAATGGGTACTAGTTGTAATGGGGCTGCGTTTTATCAGTCTGTTAGTTCTCAAAGTATTACCTTTTTGGGGTAGTAGGACAGGCTTGGTTTGAGCCATGAAAGTAATCTTTTTCTGAAAAGTTTGAAGACACTGCAGTCTTAATTTTAAGCTACTTTAACTGCATTCCCTTGAGCATAAAGGCTTACACTGAAATGAGTTCCAAATCTATGAGATTTTTTAAATACAACTCAGTTTAGAAATGTGAGGACAATGGAAATAGGTTATAAATCCAACTATGTCTACTGGAAAATGTTTCTAAAAATTGCTGTTAGTATTAACAGTTCTGAGGTTTTGGCAGGAAGCTAGAGCATTGAAGCGTGGTGGTGGTGGTGGCGGCAAACTTCTAGACAGTGTGGAAATAATAGCCTTTTTTTTTTTCTCCTGTTCTAGGTTTTGGGAGAATCCTTAGGACGGGGTGACGATCACTATGATATGGACATCATAACAAAGTTCTTGAAGGTAACAAACTCCAATAGATTAATTATTCTGTAGCTATGTCATATTTTTTACTGTCATTCAGATACATTTTGTAACAGAAGGGATGGTTTCAGCTGCTTGGAGAGAAAAACTGACACATTATGCTTAAGATTTGAGTGGTTTTTAAATGTTCAGTACTCCACAGCCTCGGTTAGTCACAATAGTGACTAATGCTGCTAGACCTGGGAAAGAGCTGTTGGGAGAGCGGTGTTTTGCAGAATCTGCTCCTACTTTTCCAGACAAAATAAAACAGGTTTTGATTTCTATATGGTAATTGAGGCAGTTGTATCTAGTTGCTTCTGTGTACTACTACAGCATTAAAAAATTCTGTGGAGTCCCTGCCTCCCTTCCCCCAGGAACAGCTGAAATGAGATGTCACTTGGTACTGTCATGTGAAATAAGAGAATTTTAAGGGAAGTCCTCTGGTTTTGCTAAGGAAACAGGTTCAAGTGGATAGCAGAAAATTGTTCCCTTGTTTCCTGGCAAGAAGCCTGTATTGCCTCATTTGAGTCAGCTGGTCCCTGTCTAACTATTGGGATGATCAGGAGTCACAGCCAGAGCTAAAGCTTTGATGTGTATGTAAGATACACCAGCATTTTAATATAGTTTGGGCTGGGCAGTCAGACAAAGAAAGCTCAAAACCTGTTTTCTGGGTGGAGGGAAGGTACATTTGACATGTTTGCCTTCTGGTGTCTTCACTGTGATCTGCACCGTTCCTTAGGCTCCATTGCAAAAGTTGCCCTGAAACATCGGTGTCTTGTGCTCTTTGTAGGTGGCCCTCCTCCTGCCCAGCGCAGATACCTACACTCTTGTTTCCTTGGGTTTTTTGTACACGCCTTTAATACATGCTCCTCCCTTGCCCACGTGTTTTTATGATGGGAGGGTTCTTACTATCCCTCCTGGCCTGTCCTTCTGAAAGAGGCCTTCTTCATTCCGATTTCTCCAAAAACCTCATTTTGCCTTGGTGGCTTAAACCACTGTTCCCATCTGTTTTGCTGAGGATGTCACTAGATGGCACTATGACATAAATTTGCTTGTTCTTCCTACAGTTTCTCCTTGGAGTTTGGGCTAAGGAGTTGAATGCCAGAGAAGACTACGTGAAACGGGGAGTACAAGGGAAGCTGAATAGTGCCACTCAAAAGCAGACAGAATCGTACCTGAGGCCACTCTTCAGAAAACTTCGGAAAAGGGTGAATCACTTTTAAATGTCACTATCCTGTAAGACTTGCTTTAACTTCTGCTTTCAAAGTACCCAGTGCTTAGTGCCCTTTCCTAAGGTAAGAAGAAGAGAGGGTAGGTTGGTTATTTTCTGGGACTAGAGCCCATGACTCCCAGCTCTGACCTTTTTATCTTGGTCAGCAGATTCTTCTGCCTACCCGCTGCTTTTCCAGGTGTTGCTTAATGTATCACCTGTTCATTGGGTTGCAAACGTGACAGAACTGGGGTTGTATTTTGCACTTTGCCACTTGCTACTAGGCACAACCACTTAACCTCTCTTGCTTTGGATCCTTCATCTAAATAATGAAGATCTTTTCCTTTCTTAAAGTCCTCAGGCTAGGGTAGTTGCTAAAGTTTGTATAAATGCTGAGTAGGCTGATTTTCCTGAGCTGCTATTCTGAAGTAAATACTGGGTTTTGTCTTTTTCTCCTGTAGACACTTCCTGCAGACATCAAAGAATCAATAACTGATATTATTAAATTCATGTTGCAAAGAGAATATGTGAAGGTACGTTTGTTTGCACTCTTCTGGCATGTTCAGTCTGGTTCTAATAGATGAAATTCATTACTTCAACGTTCCTATTTTATTTTTTTTTATTTGGAAGATACATAGCTGGAAATGCATGCAACGTATATTCAGACAAAATGAAAAATGGCTGTTGAAGGTTAGGCTCCAAGTAATGTTTGATCCACAGCCTGTCAGATCTTTTGAGCTTTGCAAATACCAAGAGAAATTTTTCTCAGAGATGGTTATATTAAGTTGCAGAGGAATCTTCTATGGGAAACCTGATATTGTAAAGTTAAACGAAGGTATTGAATTAATAGTAATAGGTTGTCAATTAATTAATTAGGAATTAATTGAGGCGAACTGAGTTAATTGAATTTGAGACACTGTCCCTTCTTTGGCTATGCTCACATTAGCTGGCTTGGTAGGGCTGAGGTAAATTATTAAATAGTTTTTTGGGTGAAGTCTGCTTACTGAGGGAGGCAGAAATACTTTGGCACACAGGATCAAAGACAGTGTTACGTTTTGTATGTAGCTGCCTTCAGAAGTGGAACTTGAGTACCTATAGCATTTGCTTAAATAACCTTGTGTACGCAGAGGAAATTGAGCCACGTTTTGCCTTTAAATTTCTAGTATTTCTTACCATTCCTGTGGGGACTTGGGATAATTTGTCAAGTAAGCAAGGAAACCTGCTTTTGTTACTGAAAAAAATTAAGATGGCCTAAGGAAAGTTTAATCCAAATCATCTGAAAGCAGAACTGAAAGTGTGGGATGTATGATAGCGGGGTTTTGTTTGGGGAATTTTTTCTTTTGGTTGTCATCATTATGTTGAAATTCCCTTTCCAGTGCCCTCTAGAACAAAATAATGAGTGTGTGGGAATGTGGTATGTGTCATGGGTTAATCGGCTCTGCTTCTCTGTCCTGGAGGTGCTTGGCTTTATGTAGAATTCACAGATTGATTTTGGAGGAGTTGAGTACACATTTGGAAGTGGGTTTTGTTGTTGGGTTTTTTTTTCCAATTAGGCTAATGAGCCGTGTGCTTTTAAAGATACTCATGTCCTTTTCCATTTTGTTTCTTAAGGGACTTGTTTCTTTCTGCCTGCTGTTGTCTTCTGTGCTTTTTTGCTTTGTGCAGCCTAGTGAATACTGTCAGCCACAAATCCTTACTGCTTAGTTAGATGAAATGCTTGAAAGATTTAAATTTTGAAATCAACATGTGACAGCAGGCAAATGCCAGAATGCCAGTTGTCCCTTCAACCTTAATTAACCCTGTTGTGACAGTCCTGGGAGGGTCTTTAATTGGATGTTCATATCCTATGTTTCATCACAAAACTATATTTAAGTCAGCAAGTAGGTATTTGTTCAGATTCTACCTCATGAAGGTGAAGACTAAGTCCTGTCCCTTCTTCAGGCTTACTTGCAGCTCTGTCTGCAACCCCCAACCTTGGTAGTTACTCGCCTTCCAGTTTGCTCAGTACCAGTTGGGAAGAAACTGCACCCACTGGTCATAATTGCTATTTCTTATTGTCTGCTCTTTAAATAGGAGATTATAAAGGGACTCTTCATCAGTGAGTCTTGTTGCTACTTGCTAATGGTGGAGGAATGTCCTGCTCCACATCTTTCTTGAAGCTGTTTCTATAATTGTACGCATGTGTCTGTCTTCCTCACTTCCTGGTTCTCAGATGTCATGTTTTTTTTAATCTCTGTACTTCCTTTCTCCCTTTCTATTAATTTTCCCTTCAAGTTTTATCCCTGTTCTTCTGCAGGGATGTTGTCTGCTACAGCTTTAGAAACGGGATCTGCTGTCTTGATCGGGAGATTTCAGATTCCTATTTACTGCTACTATTGCTCTGTTCGTAACTGTTGCTACTAATGTGCTTGTTTAATCCTGTTTTCTGGAGAGCTGGTTGTCAGCCTCTTTGGAACCTAGCTCCTCTCCCCGAGAGCTGTCAGGCCCCACTGCACTCCCGTGTATTGGGTGACCTGCACACATGACATTGGGCTGCAGTGCGTTGTGCTTACAGACAGGGCTCCCTGATCTAGTCTGCAGCAGAACAGCAAGGGCTGTATAGGTGATTACAGCAGAAAAGCTTATGGGAACCTGAGAAGGCAGAGTTGAAAATAGTCCTAGTAAACTTTAGTTTTGATCAAGGTAATTAGACTGCCTTATCCAGTGCTTTCTTTCATGAGGTAAAGTCCATAGTCTTTGCTCCCCTCAGAGTTCAGCATAAACATGAATTGTTTATTGTTGGGAAGGTGTGTTGTAAAATTGGTTAATAGCATGCAACGAAACCTGATTCGGAGAGCCCAGAATAGATGATGTTCCTGTGTCCCGCAATGCAAAAATGCTCTGCTTTCTAATGCTCTTTCTGTTTTGCTAAGAGTGCATGTGCTGTTTTTCTTCAGGCGAACGATGCCTATCTTCAGATGGCTATTGGAAATGCTCCCTGGCCTATTGGCGTCACTATGGTTGGCATCCACGCTCGAACGGGTCGTGAAAAGATTTTCTCCAAGCATGTAGCCCATGTTCTCAATGATGAAACTCAAAGGAAATATATACAGGTAATGTTAGCATTGGAAATCCAACAGATTTGCTTTTGCAGTTAGGGGATCTTTGAGAAATACTGGTTTCAGGTGATGTGATAAAACAGTCCTAGAAATGGACAATTGCCTTAGTTTGGGTCAAATATAACATCATTTAATAGTTAGCTCATCCTGGACCTTAAGGCTCTTCGGTGCTGGGCTAGGAATGAGGTCTGATGGGTTTTTCTATGTCTCAACTATTGTAATCCTGCGTGAACACCAAAGTAGCTGTGAAGATATCCTTTATTCTCCCGAGTTGTTCCACTGCTTAACTCATGGTTTAAATATCGTGCATGGAATTTAGTACCGTGACATACAGTCCTTCTGACTGTTTCTGCAACTAGATTAAATGGATTCATTTTACAAACATGCCTCTTTAACAGTGTGCGCTCAGAATTCCAGGTTTAGTTCCTCCTGTGCGTTTTCATATTCCCGCCATGAACTTCTGGCTGTGGAATTAGTAGCAGTGTTTTTTTCTTTTCTGTCCTTTCAGTGTAGTGGGTGGGCAGGTCTGAGGAAGCAAGTCTTCTCTCCTTGCATTGGTAAATGTACTTGCCTCTTGCCAGTTGCAGTTTAATTGAGATAAAGACCTTCTGGCTTAACTCTGAAGCCTCCAGAGCAGCATCATGGAGTTGGGGAGGTTTACATAAATGTCGTCCTGCTGCAGCAGCAGGACTCCAGTTGCTTTGCAACTTCTGCAGATGTCTGCAAGCATGCGAGCAGATTGCTTGCAAAATGCAACTTTGCCTTCTACTTTGAGTCCCTTTGTATTTGGGCTACAAGTATAACTGTTGGTTTGTCTTCAGCTATCTTTTTTTAATCGCGTAACCTGAGGAAATATCATTGTGAAGTCACAGGGAGCTCCAGTCACTTACAGCACCAGCAAATTAAATCTGACCAGTTCTTTTTTAAGGTGAAAATTAGCATGTGGATTATGCATCTTCAGAGACAGGCTCCAATTAGTGTAATACGTGCTTGAAAGTGTGGAATGGATGAAATAGCTTATGTTAAACTAAATAATTTTGTTGTTAGTCCATGTTAAAAAAGGGATTTGGACTCTGAAGAAAGATTGGTGTGGGCCTCAGCATGGCCATAATGCTGCTTTTCCATTTTTGGTGCGTAATTGGCCATCTGCGTCCATTTGCTGCTGTTGTAGCAGAAAGATCCCTATTCTGTAGTGTTGCTTGATCTCTTGTAACATCCCTTGCAGAAGATACAATGTCTATGAATTCCACAGTCTGTCCTGTTCTCTGCTTTTGGGGTTACATCTGTTGGTCAAGGAAATCCTCATGTTCATATTCCCACTAATTTCATACCTGTGCTTCTGAGTGACACAACGTACTGAAGTGCCAAGGCAAAGCTGGCTTTAAACACGTACGCTCTCCATGTTTAAGTATCAGGTCTGGCTTAGCTGGTCTGGTTCAAACTGGAGCGTGAGATACTGTCTGTGCTCCCAGCAGTTACCTGAAGCTAGCATGTTTCTGATCTACAACGAACCTGAGATCGTGGCATCCCAAGCAAGGAGACATTACGGTGCTAGGACATGTTTTCCAGTTGTGCCTGCACTGGAGAGGCCAGAGCATTGCCTGTTGAATCATCTTCCCCTTCAACGAGGAGCTGTGTCCCATGATGAGTGTTTAATGACGGGCCCATGAGTCTGCCGTCTCGGAGCAGTGTCACTGCTCAATTACACTACCACCACAGCGGTTTTCTGCTTTGTTAGACTTTTGTGCGTGATTTGAAGGAAAATAATCACAGGGTTTCTGTCATTTTCTTTTTTGGCAATTGATGCTTTGAAAGAACTGGAAAGTTCACGTTCTTCCTTGATCGCTTCTTCAGTTTGCCTCCACGGTGCAGGTCAGCTGTGGTACCACCATGGGGAGGAATGACACCTCTGCACCTGAGGAATTGTTTGGTTTTCTTAGCTGTCCTATTTGTTTTGTTGTCAGAAGTGGCTTTTTTTCTCTTTAGAATGACTTTTAATATTCGGGTGTCTTTTAAAGATCTTTTACTGTGATAGTATTGTTTTTTCCCTTGGTGATGAAGAGAGACTAAAGCATCACTGTGATTCCTCACTATGAATCTGTCAGACAGGACTGGATCTGTAGTCCCTTTGGTTATGCCACAGAGTCTTCTAATATTGGAGATAACTTGGAACTTTGCAGGGAGGAAGGTTAATAAAACTTAAAATAGAAAAAAAAGACCAAAAAAACCCCAACCCAACCCCAAAATAGCAGCCTTTCCTTTCTAATTATTCTTATTAAACTTAAAAATACTGTAAACTGTGAAGTTTGTTAGACAGCTGCAGTTTTATTACAGAATTGTCCTTGTTCTGTGAATTCCTAGGGGCTGAAGAGGCTCATGACCATTTGCCAGAAGCACTTCCCAACAGACCCATCGAAATGTGTGGAGTACAATGCTTTATGAGGCTGCGGTGTCCAAGGCATGACTCATATTTTGATCTCCAAGACCCAGAGAGGGTTGAAGAAAGAGAGATTGTGCTTCAACACCAACAGGAACCTAGGGTGGGCTTTGCAAAGAAGCATAAAGCAGCAGACTTTCTACAGCTTCCTTTTTACAAGCCCCATTTATTTAGATTTCTTGTAGAATCTATGCCTTACGCTGAACACATCCAGTATAGTGCAGAGGCGGGGGGGGTTGAAGATGTTATGATCAGGACAACGACCGGGGGCAATGAACATGACCCTTGCTTTTATTTCAGTTTGTTATTCAGGGAATGTAGAGATTGAACTGTTTCCCATGTCTTAGAGCTTTAGGTGAGACTCAGCCCTGCAAGGGGTGTATGTGGAACTTTTTGGGCTGTTTTGCCATTGGATACTGATGTGGGGAGATGATTAGAGGGAAGCAATTGAATCTGAATCTTGGTTATTTCTGTAAATATGAAGACTTTATTGGCTAATCTTTCATGTGGTATTTATCAGGAGGGGGAAAAAAAAGTTTATATATTTCTCAGCTGCCAGCCTCAGTGCAAAGAGTTTTTGATCTTGAATGCATCTGATTTGGCGCTTTTTTTTGTGTGTTAACAACGTTTTTAATACAAACCTTCTGGGCTTGGGGGAAGTAATCTTATGGCTCTTGAGGCTTTCAGATCCCATTTTTATACATCTGGAGAAAATTTCAGTCTGCTGGGCATTGCAGAGAAAATAATTAGGACCTCCCATGACCATGAACAGTATTTCTAGCAGCCACAAATCTTTGCCATTGTGCATCTTCACTGGGAATGGTGAGGAAACTCACAGAAACGATGATGTCTAATTCTGCATAACCAGTGAAATGTTGAAGCTTTGTGGGTTGAAAGTCTTAGCCTGAAATAATGCACTTTTTAAAATTACAAGAACTGCAGTATCTCTGCAACAGTAGTAACAGGCTCTTCTCTTAAGGAGGCCTTCCTAGGACCTGCAGTGAAGCTCCAGATTGTTGGTCGTTGCAGCGGCTGCTAATAACCGCCACTACCCACATCTGCGAGAATCCAGACCTCGCATCCGTCTCGGCTCTCCTGGATCTGTGGGGCCATACAGAGTGCACTCCTCAGCCTCTGGAGAAGCCTCTTCTGTGCAGTCGGTGGAGAGGGCAGGGTCTGGTCCTGGCTGCTCGCAGTGGGGTTCAGGCAGGTATTTGAATCTGGTACCCTGTTGCTGCTCCTGTGAGGCAGCAGGTCCTCTGATACATCTGGCACTCGCGAGCAGTGGGCTTGCTACCGGTGGGCTGTCGGAGCGGTAGGCCCGGCGCAATGCGAGCAGAGCCACTTCCTGAAAAAATGGGTCAGCGTTTGAGCGTACTGGTTTGTCCCGAGTCCTCACCTTGACTGGAAGCACAGAGCAGGAACTGGCACCCTCTCCTGAAGGAGTTACCAGTCTCCTGTGGGTTTTTACAGTGTCCTGAGGCACAGTGGGATGTGCTGCTGAGAGATTTGTGCTGGCACTGAGTTTGGAGGAGTATCTTGAGGAACTTCAGGTTCTTCCAGAGACTCTCTGGATTCTGAAGTGCCTCTTTGGATACAGGAGTTTTTCAGTCTGGAGCGTCTGACCCCAGAGAAAATGTCAAGACCTTAAACAGTTTAGAAGTAATAAAAATGAGGTGGATGAGACCTGTCTGATGCCTGGGGAGGGACCTTTGGGGAGTAGATGGGGATTTGTGGGGAGAAGCTGGACAGATGCCAAGAGCATGGAAGAGTTTCATTAACAGTGGTGTCTGGTAACTTTTTTTGCAGTGCTTTATAGAGATACTCTTTGGAGGCATTATTACGACAGGAAACATTTGTAATGCTGCAACTTTACCCCTCTCCCCACCCAGATGATTTCCTGAGCTGTTTCTACATCTTTGTCCTGACCTTAGTTTTGAACTCTTTAAATAATTGAGGGAACGATATTGTCCCTCATTTAGCAGAGCTATTATTTCCCTGGGAAATGCAGCAAGTGAGTAGCCAGGGGATGGTTTAGGGAGCATTGTAACGTCTGCTTTGGCGGGAGCTGGATTTCTTAGGGCATCTGTAATAGTACTAGATAGATTTTTCCCTCCTGCTGTAGAGCTGATTCTTGAGGAGAGTTTTAATGGTGCCCCAAGTACCGGTTTGAGTGGGGATGCGCCTCCTGTAGGGATGTGAATTTGGGGTTGGAATGTTTTATTCTGATCAGGTTTTTAAAGACTGTAATGTAAGCAATGTGCCTCCTTGCTGACAGTCCCTGAAATACAGCCGCCTTGCTTGAATGAATCCCATGACGGAAGAACTTTATCCCCTTGCAATTCGTGGAATGGCGCTGCATGGGGAACCAAGGAACTGAAAAGTACTTTCTCACGGCATATCTGGGTAAGAGTTTCCAGCTGTTCGGCACGTGAGAGCCAGCTTCAGTCCTCAGGGGATCACAGTTGAGGGGGACACGGTTAGGGCAGCTGCTTTCCATCATTGCTTGGAGGGTCTTTGCAGCTGGATGGCCCCAAATTACAGCTACCAGACCATGATCAAATAGTTAATAATGCCTTTTAGCCAAAAAAATCCAAACCCCATCCGACTGAAGTCTAGGGACGAGTGGGTGCGGCGCAGCTGTCACACTGCTTGATGGTTTTTGTGGGGAGGGTATGTTTCAGTTCAGCGATTCAGACTTCTCCCTCTGGGCTTCTGCAGATGTTTATTTCTGATAATTCTTTCATTAGACGGAAATAACTCCACTGAATCCAAAGACCTGTAGCCTTGGGATGAAGTCATACGTTCACCATGGCGATGTCTGGAGTGTTTTTTGGACTTCAATGCCCCTGGTCATTTGTTGCAGCCCCTGACCCTTTCCCCAGCCCGGCGGTGGAAGGGGCTGTGTGCAGTGCTGCTCTCGGAGCACGTGCTCTCTGCCTTGTGTCGGTGTCATCGTGCCCGATGGTCATTAAAGGCCTTTAATTCCTTATTTGACATTTGTCTGTACCGCTGGAAAGCCTCTTGGGATCGGCGTATGTGGGATCAATTCATTTGGATTAACTGGGTTCCGGTCCTGCTAGCTGCCATATGATCTCTATTATATAAAATCTCTAGTTTTAAACTGAAAGAGATTTAGATTGGATATGGGGAAGAAATTCTTTACCGTGAGGGCGGTGAGGCGCTGGCAGAGGCTGCCCAGAGCAGCTGTGGGTGCCCCATCCCTGGGGGTGCTCAAGGCCAGGCTGGATGGGGCTGGGAGCAACCTGGGCTGGTGGGAGGTGACCCTGCCCGTGGCACAGGGGTGGAACCAGATGGCCTTTACGGTCCCTTCCCACCCAAACCGTCCTATGATTATAGATCCAGTTTTGCCCAAAGAATGAGCTGGGCTGGGATATAAATGGCTTCACTCCTTGGGGGGAGGAGAGCACCCCGCCTCCCGGACCCAGGGGATGAGCACACAGCATGGTGCCCTCCCGGAGGGCTGCTGCAGGGGTGCCAGGGCTGGTATCGGGCCTGGAGCAGGCTGTCATGAAAACGGCTCCTGAGGTGGTGTAGAGCTTGAAGCGCTGCCTGTAGCGGTGTTGGAGCCACTGGCGATAAATCTGAACCAAAGTCCCAGAGTTAGGGGGATGTCTGAAAAATGTCATCGTTGCCATTCTGTCCCATGCCAAACCCTTCCGGGGATTTATGACACAAGGCTGCCCCCCACGCAGCGATGCTGGGTGGCGGTGGGGATGGCCTCCTGGCTCTGGGTTGGCACGGCTGGTAGCTTCCTGGGGCGTCAGGGTGCGGGGATTGGGTGGGTGATGGAAAAGATGCTGTTGTGTGGAAGGGAGCTCCCTGGACGGCAGGAATTAATGGAAGGCACAAGGAGGGTTTCTTCAGGAACTTAGTGCAAGGAGTAGGCAGTTCCTCACCGCACCAGGGGTGAGAGTGCTGGCCATCAAGCCTGTCCTACGGGCCTTGGCGTGCTGCGAACAGCCACGCAGCCCCTTAGCACCCAACTCGGGTAAGTGAGCGTTATTTCAAGCTATGTGCATTAAAAATGAACATATTTTCAAGACTGTGTTTCCTACAGGGGCGGGAAGTCAGTCGAACCATTTCTTACTGCCCTGGATGCCTCCTGGGGCCGGTGTGTGAGAGAACATGCAATGGAGCCAGCAGGGATCTGCTGAGCACCAGCGCTGAACCCCAGGGGATCTCTGAATGATGGGCTTTCTTGGGAGGGGAATGCCCTGCGTTGCCTGCAGTCAGGCCCCCTGACAGCAAAGGAGTGCGTCCCTCCTGGAACACCTGGCCAGCTGTGCACACATCTGGAGTCAGGGTCTCGCAGATGTGGTGGTGTGGTCACCAGGGTAAGGACTGCCCAGGCGCTGTGCCCTGAAAACACCACGGCAAGGTTTCATTTTGAAAATGCTTTAATAAGGAAGTGTTGACAACACCGTTTTGCAAAATGTAAAGGTAACTATACAAATTCTTAATACAAAAAGAATAAATTAAAAGCAGATCTTTTTTAATTCTGCAACTTTTTCTACAACATACATATTTTTTTTCCTTGATTACAATTGAACAGAATCCAGTAAAATCATTTCCCATGCTCTAAAGTCAATTTCAGGAGAGACCTATTTTTTTTCTTTTTTTTTTTCCTTTTTTTTAAACTAGAGAGTCCCTTTTACACAACTTGTAATAAAACTATTGACATTAATATATATGTAAAACTTTACATCTAGTTAACTAAGCAGTAACTGGTCATCTGATAGCACCTGAATGGGGATCGGCTATGCCTGAAACTAAAACTAATACAGAGTGAAAACAAATTGGACTGTTTCAACATTTTCAACACTCGACTGCATATAATATCATTTAAAAATAAACCCTGCCTCCCAGCATGGCCCAGTGCACAGACCGTACACCCGGCTCCTGGCTGAACAGAGGGAGCGTCAGACATGTAGGCTAAGAACGCAATTGTGGCTTTATGTCAGATGGAGCCTTGAAAAATAAAAAAGTAAAGGAGGGGTTAAGTTGGTAGTCAAGTGCTTGTATATAATAGCTATGTATATGCCCCTCCATGTTATACTTAAATATGTTAATCTCATATGATTAACATTTTATGTACATTTGTGTTTAATTGAATTGAGCTAAACAGTAAAACCTGTTTTACTTAATCTGTCTTTACTACCAGACTGGCTGCTCACGTGTGCCTTGATTGCAAAACAGAAAAGCAGAACACAAAGCAAAACTCAATCCATTTCTAGAAAGCTTTTTCTCTACTCGAGCCTGTTTGCAATTCAGGCTAACCATTTTTATTCCCCCCCCCCCCCCCCCCCCCCCCCCCCTAATTTCAGGGCTGCCACCTTTTAACCTTTGCTGCAAAACTGCGGATCTGGTCTCAGAGGAATTAATGTTTCTTCCTGTGGTGCCCAGAGGCCTCATAGTGCCGCTGTTGTTGAATTCTTTTTAATTAAAAGAAGGTACACAGAAAAAAAAAACCCAAACCAAAACCACTTACCAGTGAAATTAAAAAGAAAACAGACAGTTGCTCAGAGCCCCTAAAAATCCATGGGCTAAATTACTCGCTGCTGGTTAATTTGGTCCTTATTTAATCCTTTCACTTTAGCTACTGAATCTTATCAGTAAATGTCACTAATCGGTAGTATCTCTTATCCAGCTAAAAATCCAATTAGAAGCCTGAAATAATTCCCATGTTAAAGACCCCAAAGCACAAAGAGATGGTGAAGTCTAGATAAAGGGTGCAATCTCACCGCTGTCTGTTCTTCCAGCAGTCGGTTAGGGGGCTTCGATTACCGTTGAAGGGGGATGTGCTCCGATGGTGGTTCTTTGTGTGGGTCCAGCAGTGCCAGGCCTGCATGGCCACCTTTAAAACCCCCTTGCCAGTATAAAAAAGTATGCGCCCCCACCCCTAGAAGGATAATGCAGTTATGCTTCATGTGTGAACATGGAAGAGTTCCCTTCCTGGCTCTGCCGTGGATTTCCCTGGACAAGTAACAGCATTTCTGCCCATCGCTGCCACCTCCCTGTCCTGGACCAGCGATGCACGCCAGCGGCACAGCAGGCAAGCGCAGAGAACTGAAGCAAACATTTCTAGTATCTGTGGCAGAAAGGTCTTCACATGAGCTGCTTGCATAAATTTTTAGAAACCCCATCATCTTTCCAAGCCCAATTAAGAACCCATTCTCTTTTAAAGCCTGGAATGCAGTTTTCCAGCAATCTTGATACCAAAAGGTGTGGCAGCCCCCCAAGTCGCGGTGTTTAATTTTAAAGGTTTCGCCCTACTTTGTCTGGTAGACGCTATTGTTATTCTTGGAACACGCGCACACACACTCACTTTTTTTTTTTTTCCTTTTCTCCTTAAACCAAAGCTAACTTCAGTTTCTGCTTTTCACAAAGTAACCCCCTCCAGCCGTTTCTTTTAATGCCTTTCCCATAGGAAATCATCGTTTGCACGCACAAACGGGGGAAGGCCGGGTACCTCCCCCCATCTAGTGGCAATAAAAACAGCATAGCACCGCAATGAAGACTAGATGTGCCAGCTTCAACATCCACCTAGATTGTGCACTTGTTCGTTATAAAAGTGTCTTTGAGGCCTTTTAAAGTTCCATGGCTTGACATGTATAAAGCATTGCTCAAAAGTATGTGTAAACTTGCAGCTCCTTCCATGACGCTCTTGTACAATTCCTTTTGGTATCAGCAGGCAGCTCTTGCTCGTGTCCAACACCTAATTTAGTTGCTTCTCTTTCTTGTGGTTGCTTCTTGCAACGGGAAGATTTGCCTAGTCTGCCGGTTGTTCTATGGAAGCCTTTCCATTTCCCGACAGACTGGTTCTCCCACACAGCAGTAACCGGGTGACAAGCCCTTTGCTACACTGGTGCTAACGAAGGGAAGATGAGTGGAACAGATATGTTAATGCAGCTTTACTGTGTCAATTAGATTGTGATGTGCTTTCCCTTTGATTTCATGTTCACGCTTTGTGCAGAAATCGATAGGAATTTATTGGCTCTGTCTGTTTGTGGAAAGGTTTCTTGGCAATTTCTATCTTGACCAGAGTATTGAAAAACAACCAACGCAACCCCAGCTTCTCCATGTATTGGTGTGCAACCCCTGCCAGCCACGGAGATGCTGTGAGCAGCAGTGCTTGCCTCTGCTTTTGATAATGCCTGTGTAAACCTTGTTTGTCCAGTTTCATAGTAGCTTGTAGCCAGCGATGCTGTGATACCAGCCCAGACCTCCAGTGCGTCTTCAGCACACAGAGTTATTGGACTTGCATGTAGGTGGACTCAAAGCAACGAAGGAAATGCCGTTTTACGGGAGGTGGTTGTGTCTGCCGTTGAGTTAAATGAGAGATGTTCCTTTAGCTGGAACTTGCTGAGCAAACTCATCCTGCCGACGTTGGCGTGGCGATCTTTGGCAGCGCAGATCAGATTGCAAGACTCTGACACATCTTTGAAGTGACGGGATTTTACTGTTTCATAAGAGACGCACTTTCAGGACTATGATATCCATTTCTCAGCCTCTGTCCAATTTTATCCCCCATCCCCCCCCCTTAAACTAATACTCTGTTGGCTTCAGATCTCAGGTCATGGAAATCTTACTGCTGTTACATGCCGCAGAACAATAAGATTTGATGTAAGCCTTGAAAGGCTTACATCGTTTCAAAGGAAAATCAATTTTTAGATTGCCGACTGACTGTGGGGATGGCTGCTCATCTGCACCCGCTGCCCTGCGGGCCGTAGGAGGGACGTGCACCAGTCTGGCAATGGGATGCGCTGCGGTCCGTCGCTGTCGCTGTCGTGGTGGATGTCTCAGGGCCAGTGTTCTGTAAATGTCGTCTTGAATTGCATCGTGAGAAAAGTGCTTAGAGTTGAAGCTGGTGCTGGGTGACAGTGCATCTGGGTAAGGCAAATGAGAGGCAGTGCGGTGATCTCAGAATGGCATTGATGTGATTAACTTGAGGTCAGGGGTTCACACTAGAGTCCCAGGCTTGGCTTTTTCCTGCCCATACCACTGGACATCTGCTAATTCTGGATAGAGGGGAGAATCCAGGAAACAGCTATCGTTGTAGCTCCTGCAGGTGAAAGGAAACTTCGTTAGGACAACGAGGGCTCTTGGAAATTCACCCATGGGCATAAAACATCATATTATGGGTGGAAAGGAATGCAGGATATTCAGAGACCCAGCTGCACTCTGCAGGTACCCCCAGAGCTGACATTTGGGGTGGGCTCAGCATGCAGGACCCTGCTTTGACCCAGTTTGCTCTCACCCGGCAGTCCTGTTTGCCCCTGCAAGGGGCAAACCCAGTGCGAGGAGGCAGGGGAACGCCGAGCTCTGGCAGCCCCTTCGCAGCCAGGGTGCCCTGAGCTTTGGATGCCGGGATGGCAGCAGGCAGAGCGGCTGTGCTTTCAGCCTGCTGCTGGTGGGATGTGCCGCAGGAGAGCAGAGTGGCTCCTGGGGGGGCACAGGAGCTTGCGGCAGACCCCACCGGCTGTGTCCATCCCAGCACACGCGGCACCACACCTGCCTCCACTTTCTCTGTGTGTGGCCTCCTCCCTCTCTGGTACAGCAGCAGCGCCCTGCCTTGCCTAAGGGGCTCTGCCTTGCTTTCCTGCTGGGTAGTAAGCTGGGGTATAGAGCTTTTCAGTAGGTTACTCTCCACGGAGCAAGTCCTAAAAGCAGCCTTCTCAGCCATAGACCATGTAACCCAGTGGGAATGTGGAAGGAGGAGGGTGGTGGCGCTTCCCTGTAGCACTTCTGCTCCGGGCAGAGGCTTGTGCATCACCTGGCAAGCTCAGAGTGACATGGCTTTCCAGGGGTGGGCTAGGAAATGGCTAGTGGGAGGGTTCCAATGTAGACAGGACTGTGGTTTTGTTGTTGGTAGCCTAGTCCTCACCTTGGGGCACCTCCCTTGACAAGCTCCTGCGTCTTTTGTGGCATGGCTTTTGTTTGCCTGTACTGAGCAGATGAGACTGTTCATGAGCATTTTCTTTGCTATTTGTCTTAAGAACTCCAATCAGGGCCAGCTCCTGGCTTAATCTGCAGAGCTCCTTGCCAGAGGAGGTCAAAATCTTGGCGTTTCAAAAAGCGGCTGCTATATCTGCATAATAATATTCACAGCTGATGTCTCTCCCTCATACTTTGATTTGAACCAACTTCCAAAGCAGAGGTTGTTTTGAGGCCAAAAGTGGGAGATGCCTTTTCTTTCTGTTTACTGTGGGACTCTCACTCCTTCCTTGGCTCCCTCCCCACCTCTCGGGACTGATCTCACATCTGATGCAGCCTGGCAGTTCCTGCTCCCTCTGCTCTGTTTTCGACCTGATTTCCCTGGGACTGGTGTCTGGGAGGAACCTGAGCAAGGGCATCACCATCTGCATGTTAAAGAGCCTTTTGTTTCCCAGCTCTGTGCCAGGGTAGGGAGGTTTATGGGTTATCTCTGGAAAGCTGGGCTTGAAATACTTGACAGATGCCAGCTGTGAATGGTTGTAGATTCAAATGAGGGTGTCAGACAGGGAAGCAGTTTAATTAAAATAGAAATACTTTGAGGGTTTTTTTGTTCCCTCTATCCTTCCCCCTCTGTCTTCCCACAGGAACTGGGCCAGGGTTGCTCCTCGTTCCATGAAAGCTGGCTGCTGCCAACAGCCTCTGCTCCACAGCTCTGCTCTGCGGTAGGGAAAGAGGAGAAAGGGGCGCTTGGTGCCACGGCTGCAGTGCTGCCGGGAGCTCAGTCTGGGTCCTCCAAGGCCCCCCCTTACCCGAGCTCGTCTCCCCACCACGTTGCTCCCCAGCTCTCCCCACAGCGCTTTGCCCACACTACTTTGAAACATCCCCAGCCACAAATTTGCCGCTACTGCCTGCTCCCTGTGCCTGTTCAACCCCTGCACGAACGCAGAGCGGGCTGGCCTGAAGCCTTCTTTTGCAGGGGAAAGCGCCACAGCCACACACTTGCTGAGAAGGCACAGAGAGGGCTTGGAGATGCTTTCAAGTTGTTCTTCCAAGAGCTGAAGGGAGCCTTGTTGCCCAACAAACAGGCACACAATTAAAAGGGCTGCTCCTCTGGGACAGCGGGATGCCGGGCGTTTGCACTGTGTTCACGGACTATAAGGCAGAAGGATGAAAGAACAAAACGTTCCCTTACTATACCTCTATTCATCAGTACTTTGGTGGGTTGGAGACTGAGACTCATCCATAGTGGGTGAGTTGTCTGTTGCTTCTCTGAACAAAGGAGAGCAAAAAGGAGGAAAGAGGAGAGAGGAAATGTTAAAGAAAAGAAGTGACACAGACATTGTTACGAGCTTATTAATCCAGTGGGGAAACAAGCTGATGAATCATCTGTGGAAAAAGTTAGTGACACAAAAACATGTTGGGGAGCACTGTCAGTCTTTTGGGTTGTGTGGGCAGGGCACAGCCTGCTCCTGCACAGCGGGGGAGTCTGTGTTCTGCATCTAATGGCAAACTTTATCTGCTCCTACTGTACTTATACATATGCCTTGGGTGTTATGCTCAGGCACAACAGAAGCGCTGATTTGTTTCCAGTTCTTTTTGCACTGGTTGTTGGTGCAGCTAATCTATGAATCTAAGCTATGAATCTAGATAACTTCACTTTCACCAGCTGAGAATTTGGCTTGATGCCTTTCTGCTATGAGAGACAGCATGCAGGAGTTTTCTGGAATGGAAAAATAAGAAATGCTGGAATTTTCCAAACATATTTCTCAGCTGGCTGCTCGACAGTTTTACTTCTGATCATCATGGAGACATTTAGAAGAATTAGGATTGGGGTAGAGAATGAAACTAAGATTTGAGTCTAGGCTTAAACCCTTAACAGTGGAAACTTTGGTGTACGGTAAAGCCAGCTGCCGTTTTGCCTATCTTGTCATCCCTTGACTTTCTATGAAATGGGAACAGGAAAATTCTCCTGTTCTAAAGCTAGAAGCACATGCAAAGACCATGTGAGGCTATACGTCAAATGTGTGAATTTAAAATCCAAGGTAGGCCTAAGGAGGTTGTGGTTATGGTTCTCCTCATCTCCATTTTAAATTGTAGTCACGAACAGTACTGGAGTGAAAGCAGAGGTCAAACTTAGTCACAGGTGACCAGAAGAAATTAAAGTACATAAGATTTTCCGGTGGCTGCGCAGTGGAATGTTCGCAAAGTTACCAGTCCCAATTCACAACTTGGAGGATCATACCTGTTTTCCTGCTTGGGGGCCTATGGTATTTTGAGGACTGTAGTCTGAAACTTTCTGGCTGATCTCACCAAACTCATTTTAGATGCAAAGATCTGGGATGTGCTGAGCTAAGATGGGATCTGGAAATGATCTTTATTTCATGTGGCAGGACAGAATTACAGGAGATCGCTAGAGAATACTCATGGGAGCTTGCAAAAGACTTTTTGTTAACTCCTGGAATTCCCTGCCCCATGAAGAAATGCCAAAGAACCCAGTTATTATATTTACATGAGTAATGGCTACCTGCATGTAATGACTCACTCATGCTTTGGCAAAGCATTTTAAGTTAGTGGTAGCTGAAAAAGGACACCTTAGTAGTCATTAAGACACATTGCTAGGGAAAACCTAGCAGAAAAATGTGGTTGCTGCACACACAAATATGGTAGGCACCTGACCTTGCCATTGCAGGAAAGATCTCCTTGGTCTGGACCATGCCATGCCACGGTTGAAAAAGATCAGCTGTTTCAACATACGGAAAATTGGAGGAAGGAGACTTTCCAAGCAGGAAGAACTTGCAAGGCTTTTTTCCCTGTGGATTCGGCACTGCTTGGAGCAGTGCTGCTGGGTGCAGGTGGCACGGCCATGTCTTGGTCAGCCTAAACCAGAGCTCCACCACTACGAGAGCATGGGTGGCAGGCTGGACATGCTCTGTGCAGGTGTAGGCTATGGAGCACCCGGAAAATGTTCCCCATAGAGGTGCTCTCCCTTTGGTTGTGTGTGGGGAGGTTTTTCTGAGTGGCACTGAGCGAGCTGAATTCCCTAACCCGCTCCCACACACTCACCCAGTCTGCCATGTGAGAATGTGGTGGGGACTGCCCGGTGGCGTGGCTGCTAGTTCACTCGACGGCGTTGAACTCCTCTGGCTGTGAGGTAAGGCAGCTGAAAACCAAAGGGTGGAGAAAAAGAACCGGTGAGGTGAGGTGAGGGCGCGAGGGTTAGGGCGGTTCAGAAGCATCAGCTGGTCGGACCAGCAGAAACACGTCTGGCTGTGAGCAAACACAACCTGGGAGTCAGACCTCAGCCTGTTCCTGGACGGCTGTGCCCGCATGCGGCACAGGAGCAGCCAGCCTACTGCTGACACTGCTGCGTGTCACGGGCTGGATCCGTCCTCAGCTCTGCAGGAATGCTTTGTTTCAGCCCGGCCTCCAGCTGAATACAGCCACCCAGCCTCTCCCGAGCTGCCTGGGAAACAGCACCCTTCTCCTGGCGGCTGCGGGGCCTGCCTGCGCCGCTCCATGGGACCTGACCTGCAGGAGCCTAGCCTGGGTGGTGGGAGATGGGCTGTGTCCCTAGGAGCCAGTGCTGGCAGTGGTGAGAGTCTGGACCAGCACGCTGCTTCTTGTGCAAAGGAGGAAGACAGCTCTGAAGATTTCAAAAGCTACAGCTACCTTTCACTGTGCATTTGTAAAAAGGCTGAAGTCTGGCTTTGCTGACACTGTGCTGTGGGACCAGAGGACACATTCTCTTACTTCAGTGAAGGCAGAAGCAATCTGGACTAAAAATGTACCATTGGCAGTGGTTCTTGGAGGACTTTCCCTGGTGAAGGGTCTAGCTAAGAAATCCACCTGACCAATCTTTCCTCCGCCTCAAGTCCATATAGTGTTGACCCTCCAAATGTAATATGGGCCTAGAAGGATCCTCTTTGAAGGACAGCATGAAGTCCGGGAGACCTACTGGCTAGGGCTAATCAGCTAAAACGATGGATGTTTCTACTGGCATCCCCTTCCATGCTGTTAAATTCTTTAGCTGCTGCCAAATGACATCTGAAGAGAAAACCAAATTTTAATCTACTCCTTGGAGCTGACCTCCTGAGGTCAGTATCCTCCCTCAGCTGTAATTGGGAACTGAGTCTGAACGCAAAACCAATCTGTGCTGCCAACTGGCCATGACAAGCTGTGATTACTGAACACACTTACACTGTGCTGCCCAGATAGCACATTTAGATTCAAAGACCCAGCTGGGTGGGGGAACAGACTGACTGACAGCAGTTTTTAGGTGCTCTCCCCAACCCCAGCATTTTCCTTTTCAGATTACTTAACTGAACTTGTATGGTTTCCAAAACTAAGCAAGGCAAAGCTTTCCAGTGTTCAAGCATTTTCTGTTGCTGGGTGGAACGGAAATGCCCATTAATCAAAGTGGGGGAAGACAGATTTTTCATGTGGAGACACAGGATGGGTGCAGCAGCTACTTGATTGAGTCCTGGTCCACATCTGGGCCTCCTACGAGTGTTGGCATTGCGCATAAATCAACCTCTTCCCAGGCAGCTGTTGATGGCCCATGAGGAGCCTGGTGTCAAACTGCCGCTCTGACTCCATGCTGGAGTTGGCAGTGAGCACCGAGCCCCGCTGCTGCCAGCGTGGTGATCGCCATGGGCCGGCACCATGCCGGGCTGTCTGAAGGCCAACAGCCAGCACGGGTGGGCGACGCGCTGGTCTGCTCAGGGAGGCTGCGAGGGCTTAGGGCAAGCGAGATCGGAGCAATGGTGTCTCCCGCGCCAAGGCTGAGGCATGTGGAAGGGTGGCAACAGGCACAGTGCAAAGCTCTGATAAACCAGCAAGCCCGTCCACGTGGGGCCAGACTCAGTTTTTTCAGCAAGTCCTTGATCTGTCCACACTGGCTTGTCCAGCAGTGACTGATGGCCAGTAAATATTTAACCTTGGATTGTTTCACAACATATAGTGGCCTCCTCAGTTTAATGGATTTAGGCTGTTTTCTTACCATTTAATATTAACAGCACAGAGGAGTGCAAAGCTCTGTACATGACAGAGAGGCATAATACCACACACTTAAGTGCTCTGAATTTCAGGGTATTATCAGCAGAGGTACTGGAGCTGCATGGGAAAACCATGCCCCAGCAGTGCAGAAAGATGTCATCGCCCAAACATTTTAGCAGGGGGTGGAGGGGCTGGGATCCTCCCCACTTAACCTTTCCCATGCTTTTGGTGTTTCAGTGAGGACATGCATTCTCCTAGTCTATGCCGAGTCCCCACTTGCTTCGTTGCTCCCCTCGCTGCAATTACTGAGTGACCCCCCCACGCTTTCTCCACGTTCAGCCCCTAGTGCCATCAACCAAAACCCAGCTGCATTGTGAGAAGAGACCTGGAAACAGCAGGTCCCTCCCTGTCTTTTGACCGCATCTTTGCAAAGTGATGATTTCCATGGAAAAAAATTCTCACCCAGTGAGTGTCTTGGACAAAGCTTGCCCCGCAGGGTTATGCCTACAGGCTTGGTGCGCAGCCTGTGAAGGCAAGATAACATGCTATGGTCTGGCATTGCTCTCCAGGTTGCGTGTAACGCCTGACACGAATCCAGGCTGCATGAAGCCCCCATCCCTGTCTGCCCCTCTGCCCAGGCCCAGCTCTCACCTGATGTCGCTTTACACATCTGAGGCATTCTCGTGACCCGGCTGTGTGCCACAAAGGTGCTTTGCGAAGATGTGCTGTACTGGGAGCTGCTGTCTGAGGAAGTGGAGCTCGTGTGCGAGAGGCGGCTGTGCTCCTTGTGGGAGGCCGTGGACCGCTGGTACCAGAGCCGCAGCTCATCTGACACGGCAGTCCTACCCGAGCCTTTCTCATGGCCCTCCCTGCCCAGAGATGGAGTCCTTATGATTTGGGAACGGGAGGGGGTGAGCCTGACGGAGTCCACTTCATCCCCATGCCAATTTTCCTTAAACATCCCCCCCGCTGTGTAGGAGTTGGAGGTTTTGAATTGTGCTTTCACACTGTAGTGTCCCTCCTGGTCGTTCTCCAGGCTCCGCACCACCACGGGTGTGGAGCTGCCCTCGATGTACAGGGGATATTCTTTGATCCTGTACTGGGAGGAGGGCTGGCTCTGGCTGTGCAGGTAGACGCGATGGTGTCCCGTCCCATTCCTCGCAGCCAGGTTGGGCATACTCCCTGAATTGGAAGAGACCAGGTTGCCCGCTGATTTGTGCCTTTGCCTCTGCCGCTCTCTGGCTTTCGATGGGGAATCCTCTGCCAGGGTGGAGTAGTTGGGGTTCATCTGAGCAGGGTAGTAGTGCTCAGAGCTGGAATGGCTGGTGCAGGAAGAGCAGTCGTCCATGGGGTCAGAGCCATTACTGCTACGAGTCCTTGGGGTGTAGAAATCCGGGCTCCCTGTCTCATTTTCCGAGCCGAGGAGCTTGCCTTGTGACTCCAAACTGGAGCTCCGGTGTCTAAAGTGCTGAGCTAAGCTGTGCAGTCTGGTAGGGCTGATGTCTACTGATCTGCAAGTACCAGGAAAAAAATCCAGGCTGGTAAGTCAACAGGACAAAGCACTCCCATCCCCTTGCACTCAAGGCCAGCTCCAAAGCAAAGGAATCTGAGGGCATTGAAAACCTGTACCCCTCCAGCACGGCGAGGTGCTGCTGTCTGCAAAGCAACCAGCTTCGCAGCTGCAGGCTTTGGGGAGATTAGGTCCTGTTCCTGTTGCTCTCCAGTCTCCTTGGTGGTGGCATTCAGTCTGCAGCACCATGTGGGACAGAAACCCTTGCTCAACCAATTCTCCTGTGGCTTGCCACCCTGGGAAAGGCTCAGTCTGAAGGGCAAAACCTGGGGGGCCTCAAGCCCCAGCTTTGCTGGTGCAGTCCCAAGGCAGAGCTGCTGGATCAGCACCATCCCTGTGCTACCAGGGTCGCCTCTCTCCAGCTTTGCAGATCCCAAGATCTTAGCCTCAGTGGTGGTGAGATTCCCTTGCAAGTGGCCCACGAATGCCCTGCACGGGTACAATCCACCTGGTGTGAGACAGACAGACTGCCCATACTTAGCCCAGAATGCAGTGATTTCTCCATGGGCCATTGAGAAAGTCGCCTCTGCCAAGCAGCTAGGTTTTACTGGGGCCCAGCCACGGGCAGCACGTGTAGGACTGTCAGGGCACGACAGCCCTTCAGGCAACTACCCTGAACTGCAGTTTACAGGGGGTCTATTCATTGCCAGGTCTGGGTGGTCCCTATTCACCCCAGCTGTCTGGAGAGCTTCAGCCATCCCTTCAAGGAGCAGAAACACCCTGCAACGAGTCACACACCCACATGATGGATGGCCAAGGCCAAGGCATGCAGCTCATGAATGAGCCATGGACTAAGCAATAGTTGTTTCAAACACCCAGACGGCCCCTACCCAATCAAGGCCACTTCTCAAGCCCTGTGCCAGGCTCATTTCTCACACAGCTTGGCTCCAGCGTTAACAAACATTGCACTCTTTTGAAAGGTACTCTCAGCCAAAAAGTTGTAACAAACTGAACCCAGGGCCTTAATGCCTTGTATCATCTCTGCCTGATGTGTTGGCATGACTCTTGATTTATGCAGAGCTAAATGATGGTAGCACTTCCCCTTAGGGCAGGATACCTAACAGCACGCAGCTTTGTCTCAGCTCTGCTTCCTGCAGTGTCCATGGCGTTTGCCACAAGGGCAAAATAGCAGTGAAGCTGAAGTTTGTAGAAAAGCTGCAGAAAATTGGAGTCAAATGGCCAATGCACATCAAATCACCTCCTGTACACCCTTCAGCTCTTTCATCTGCCAATCCTGGGCTTATTCCACTGCTGCCTGGATCCTCAGGTGGAGTGCTTTATACAGGTTTTCTCTCCGCATAAGATCACACATTGTGCAAACATTTTATCTATGATAGAGAATTAACACTACCCAACATCTTATATCAGACAGGAAACAACGTGTTCTCTCCAGCTGGATCCATGGAGGAATTTTACTGCAGAATTTAGCCATAGCACCACATCCCTTTTAAAAATGGCATGGGGTTGGTAGCACCTATAAGCAGTCCCTGAGATGAAAGGTCCCAGAGGAAGAAAAGCTTAATTACTTTGAGGGAGAGATGAGGGGCAGGATCATATTTATCTGAAGTGATTTCAGGAAAGATTCCCTACTGGCAACGGTACATGAGCCTCTTATGTCAATAGGATTGGTTTGTGTCCTTTCCTGGATTGGGAATTAATTCATGACCTGGGGGAAGGGTAAAGCAAAGAATATTTATTTCAGGGGAAGGAGGATGAGACTGGAGCTGGGAAGACTTACCGCGTGGAGTGGACGTAGTGTGGACTGCGTACCCGTAGATCCGGTGTTGATGGCATGCTGGACTGGGAGTTCCAGTGCGGAAGGCTCCGGATGGGGCTGTTCTGCAGCGAGCTGCTCCCTCCTGCCTCAGCACAGCTCCCGGTGCTGGGGAACCGCTTGTGACTGCTGCAGAGCAAACACCCTGCTTCAGTTCCCGGGCAGGAATTTGGGGAAGGGGCTCCCACGCCTCTTTCCAGATCTCAGGCATGTGCCTGTGATCTTGCAGGGGTGAGCGGGAGCTGGGTCAGCTGCTGCTCTCAGCTGCGTCCCAGAACTTGTGCTTCTGTGGTAGCTGGAGGTCAAGGCCAAGCCCTGTCAAAGCCCTCAGATGATCCACCATCCTTCCTTTCTAAATGTTTTTTAAAATAACATTGAGATACCAAGCTGCAGTCATGCGGCTGCAGACTATTTTTATGAGATGCCTATTGGCCAAAACACCTAAATGTCTCCTTGTGGTAAGGGACGGCTTTGTAAATTTTGAAAGGGCTCACACCCATCCCTCTTGAGCAGAGGGTACCCCTGTGACGGAGCTTCAAGATAGCCGGCTCACCTGGAATGACTGTGTGAGGAGCGTTTCTTGACCTTCTCATAGGGTTCATCCAAGGATGACTCACTCCACATCTTGGGTTTGATGGGGGACTTGTCATAGTCATTGCGGTGGTAATGCATTTGGCGGAGGCCTTCCAGTGACTGTGGAGGAGGAGGCCTGTTGTGCAAGGGTGGCCGGGGAGGGAGTCCTTTGTGTGGGGACTGGAGAGGGGATATTGCGCTGGTGACCTGAGAATCCTCTGTGAAGAGAAGAAAGGAGAGAGGCAATGGCTGTGCGATGCCTCCAATGGCAGCACAACCCTGGGGGACCTCCATAGCCTGCTTCTTCACCCCGCTTCCCCTGGCTGTGTTCAGGATCAACCTGAAGACTTGACTTTCAGAAGTGCACTGGCTGACATTCCCATTTTGGAAGGGAATGGCCAGCAAGAGTATGTGATGCATTAAAACAACTGAAACCTTAGAAGAAAATCAGGGGCCATTCTGGGACTGTCTTTTGAAAGGATTCAGAGCAGTAACCATGGCAATACTGGCTGCTCCAGGCCTGATGTCTGACTGCAAGGCAGAGTCATGGGAAACCAAGCATTTTTGCTGTTGGGATGTTCGAGTGGATTATACAGAACAGTTCCTCCATTTTGAGTGTCAATCAGGAGTTCACACATCCCCACCTGTTTCCTTCCTGCCCTCTAGAACATACTTAGCAGCCAACATACCATCCTCAAGAACAAGGGCATCCGAGAGGGAGCTGTCTTCACTGGCAATGTTTCCTTCTGAAGGGAAGAGAATATAAAGATGGTCAGATGGTCCCAAGAATCACAGTGACCAAGTGCTGAACTGCATCGTGATCTTCATCCACTGAGTCTTAACCTTAAGTAGTTACCCAGTCTTCATCTCCCTCCTCACACAGCCAAGAGGCAGGATTCCTATAAAGACTTAGCCCACTCTCAGTCTCGCAGGGCAGAGCTGCAGGCCAGGTCTCTCGCTAGCAGGCTGCCTTTCAAGGAACTGCTAATTCTTTTCAATTAATGAGGATTAAGACTATGAGTCACAGCTGAGAGCTGAGATCCCCAGAGGATACAAAATGGCATGGTGCCATTGCTGAGATTTATATCCCTGGCCTTAAGGATTCTGGGTTTGATCTCTACCTTCTTAAAATGCTCATCCTGTTGCTAACTAAAGGCTCACACTAGGTACCAGTTTGGTGTAATTCTGGGAAACATTTTCTGAGCATCCTCTATAGCAGCAGGATAAGCTCTCATGTCATTGGCGTGCACACATTTGAGCTGCCTCCCCCATCTCATGTCCTCGTGGCTGTCTGTTATCCCTGACTGCGGCGCAACTTGGTACCCAGGTCACAAATACAGCAGCTCTAATCTCAGTTCCTGCTACAGAGGCACAAAGAAAAGCTCTGCAAGTCAAAGGGAAAGGGCAAAATCAGCAAGGGAGAAAGAACCACAGCAGAAAGTTAATGGATTTCATGAAAAACCAATCAACAACTTAGTAAACCATAAAGTGCCCTGAGAATTACACCGGGGGAAAAAAAAAAAGAAAAAGAAAAAAAGCATTTGAACACAGCAATGACACTGCTACCACTTTGATTTTAAAGATGCCTTTCAGCTACAGAGCTCACCCCAATCTGCTAACATTAATTACATTTGTACAGCACCACTCCGGAGGAGATGTTAACAGAGTGATTTTATAGGTGAACAAAGGAAGCACAGTCTGCTTTCCTGACACGCTTACAATCTGCAGCGTGATGCTGCTTCTTGTGCTGTGAACCAGCACGTCTCTAATGCATGGAGCACAGGCCAGACACCCATCTGACAGCACACTGGTATGGGAAAGGGCAGCCTGACTGCCAGCACCCGTGGAGTCCTCCAGACAGCAGAGGGAAGAGGAGGGAGGGGAAATGTGTGCCTCAAGGAAAGAATTTTTCTCCCTACCCTCCACAGACCCTTCTGTGATGCTGTGGGTGCCAAGTCCTGCTTACCATCTATGATCAGGGAGGCTCTCTGGGTTGGCTTCTTTCCAGATTTGATGCGATACTCATTGATGGCATTTTCAATCTCCTGTAGTTTCTTCAGTGCGTTCAGGTAGGATGTCTTCCTCTGTTTCTTCAGCTTTTTGCTGACGTTTGGGTCACTCGCCAGGCGCCGGGCAGCCTCCGTGATCTGGGACTGAATGGCAAACTCCCTCTCCAGGCGCTCCAGCTCTGCCTCCTGGGGAAAGGCAAGTGGATTCTGGCTGCCACCAAACTCCTGGCCCAGCTATGGGGAAACTCCCACTGAACCTGGCCAGTGGCCTCCAACCAAGGCTCTCCACCAGCAAAGCATCCGTGATCACACTGCTCCCCTCATCTGATACCCATTTCACCTTCATCCACTCACACAGGTACCTGAGAGCACAGCTGGTGGAAGGCATGACCCACGCAAGAAGGACATGGGTGCTCCGGCCCTAACCCTGCTGTGCTGTTTTGACTTTTCATGCAGTTCAATATGGCCTATTTTGGTGGTGCTCTACTGCTAACACATTCATCCTTTTACACCCATCTATGGGTAACACCTGCCTCCCACCTGCTCCTTCTCCCTGTTTCCTGTCTCCATATTTGAGCCCCATTTGATATCAGTGCTAGGTATTGGTGCAAAGCTACAGATTTAACCTTCTGACAGGTTTGCTTGGCACCCACCAAACTCTTTGGGGTAGAAAAGCCAAAGATGTGCTAATTCCTCCCTGGTGTACGGCTGTCAAAATCCAGAGGAGAGTATAAACTGAAGTAATTATGGGCTGCTGCAACTGATTGCACCAGAAAATTGTCTCCTTGAGTTACAAGCCAGGAGGGTGATTTCAGAGTGAGCAGTGTGTAACAGCAAGCTTTCCATATGCCAAAAAGCCTCCAACATTAGCCCTTGCAGGGTCTCAGCAGAGTTTTTAAATGCCACCAGGTGTACCCCGGAAGCTACCTACCTATTTTCAGTTGTCCCCAAAGTCAAGGGACTTAGGCCAATTTATGCCAATGCAGAAGCTGATATAGAGCTTCCTGGTCTGCACTGGGACCAGGCTGTGACCTTCAAAGGTATTTGCTAATCTGCAACGGATCTGGCTACCTTCCCCAGCTTGACGGAGTTTTTAGTTAGTCTGCTAGAAAGGGGAACACAGTACATTGCAAATTAAGGAAAAATTGACAAGCTTTTTTACTTTTAGTGAATGGTGGGAGTTCAGATCACAGGCACTGACAGCCATATATTCATGATATCCCCTTAATGCAAATTCAAATCCTTTCTCTTCATTTAGCAGCAGCATAGGCTGCAAGAGCTGATGCTGTGGGATTTAATCAGACTGAAGTTGTTCTCTGAAGTTTTTATTCCAAGCTTCTGGCGTAAAAAAAAAAATCCTTCGCTGTCAGTGGTGAGTCAGCATTGCCTTAAAACTGTAATTATCATTTCCCCCACTTTACTGAAGACTGACACCCCACCCCCCACCCCCATCTTTTTAACAGATCCCTTTTTGCTTTGAAGAGTTTATAAGCTCTATCAGGCCAAACTTATTAAAAGTGAATTTAACGCCATGGAGTTTTAAGGCCTGGAACCTGATTTGTTGTCTTCTAGTAAAATCCTTCCCAGAGTCACGAACTATGGACCAGGTAGAGCTAATTACCAAGCAGTACAATAGGATCCTTCCCTGCAAGTCTTGCTCTGTCAAAGCTCTTTCTAAAGGTACAGTGAGTTTGATGTGAGCTGTCATTTCAGACCTTCACCAATTCAGTTCTAAATCATTCAGTATATCTTAGAAAAAAACATATTAAATTTCCTCCTGGCCATAATTGTCTCTTTTCTTCCAGTGAGGCCCCTATAAATAAAGCCTCAGAAAATGAGGGCTATCATCTGTCTTCAGATGGCAGTGCCTTGCTTCAGATCCTTGTCACAGTTGGCAATATCAGTCCTGAATTTATGCGACTGAGAGAGTATTTCACCTTTTGTTTTAAAATGAGTCTCTAGTGCTTGCACTTGCTGAAAAGCCCATGAAAACCATCGCTGGCCTCTCTAAATGCTCTCAAACGGGTAGCCAAATAAACACAGCTCAACATCATTCTTTGAGAACAGAAATTCATGGTTTTCAGCACAGTCTTAAAGTTTGACAGATGAAAAGGGAGGTAGAGAAAAGCTGAGTCAGCATGTTTGGATTGCTGATGCCAAAAGGCAGAGTGCCTGCAATGGGGAGGAGCTGCTTTACCTTCACTCTCTCCCCACCTAACCTTGCCACTGGAGTAAGGAAATTCCTCACCCACTGGCCCCAAAAGCTGCCTTGTAGCAGTAATATCTGGGGAAGCTGGAGATCAGGTTATAATTGAGCAGCCAACAGACTGCAGGGGTTTTAGGAATAGCTCATCTAAGCCGTGCTTTCCCTTTGAAAAGCTTAATTAGATGTGCTAGTTCATGAATATTTGACTTCAGTGGAATTCCTCTCCCAGGCTCCATTGAGAACAAAACTAAAGAGCTCCAGCTGTTTATTTTTTTCAGCAGAAGGAAAATGCCAACAAAACGACAAACAGTTAATTCCCTGGCTGAACCAAGCCTTAAACCACAGAGTCACACCAGCTTCGTTCTCTCCTCTTACAAAACTAAAAGGAAACTCAAGACTGGAATATACACAAGTGTCTTGAGACAAATGCGTTTCTGCAGACAATAGCTTTTCTGTGAATCCGGTCCCGCCTTACAGCTGCTGCAGGCCTGTTTTCACAGCCACGGTTCAGGGCACTGACCCAGCACATTGTGGGAGCAAGAGAAGAGAACAAACACTCCCTGGCAAACTTAGAAAAACGTAATTCCAGCTCCCCATAGGTAGGCATGAAGGCTCTTTTGTTTAAGGACTGGGGAGCAAAATGCTTTCATCTTACTATTGCAGGGCAAAGATGGATAATTGTGATGCTTTTCTCCCTGGTGAAGGGAGATTTGAATTCGGATCGCTACCGAAGTGGAAAGCAAATGGCTGTTTGCAATAACAACACAGGGTAGCAGTGGGGCTCAGATGGCTCAAGGGGCTCCTGATGTGCTCCCCGCCTCACACAAGTCCCTGCACTTGGTCACCAGAGCGCCTGGGACTGTCATGGTCCAACTGGTCACCCAGGCTATTTCTGTTACCTCTAGCAAAGCCAGGGCTGAACCTTGAGCGTTTCACCTCACCTTCTGAGCCTGAATTAAGGCCACCAACTCTCTTGCTGCTTCCCCATACTGATGGACGTATATATATACATATATATATATGTATATATATATATAAAGGCACCAGTGACCAACTACAGTCATCTAAAGTAAAGATGACTGTAGGACTTGTGGTTCCTATGCGATGCATGGTGACGTCTTAGAGACCTGACATTGGGACACAGGGCTGGAAGGGAAGGGCACAGCCTCACCTCTCCCTTAGGCAGGATCTTCTGCTCATCCAGTTTAAAGGCAGTTCCTATTCTTCTCCTTACAATTGGCGGCTCCTCCCCAGGGTCTAGCGGGTATTCTCGTGGTAGCTTTCCTGTGAGCTCCTGTAAGCAGAAAATGCTGTTGGTGATCTGGGAAATCCTGCAGCAAAGTACAACGTTGCTCTTGAACTGTGACCATAAAATGACAGGCACACATTAACAACATATACCCAGTTCAGCCAGCTGATGAAGGCACAGGAGAGCACCCAGCCCTGTGAACTCCTCCCAGAACCTGACACTGAGGGTGGGGAACTTTTCTTCACAGATTTTTGTGGCCTGCCCAGGGTAGGTCTGTAGGTGGTGCCCATCCCTAGGGCGTTGGGGCCTGAGGTAAACAGACTGTAGCACACATGCTTTCATCTCTGCTGCAGGGTAAGCTGGAAAGAAGAGCCTCTATCTGCGTAGCTGCTTCTGAGAGGGGGTGAGCCGATCTGAGAGCCTTCATGCAGGATGCAGGTCTGCTGAGTCAGAAAGCCCCACTGGCAACAGCCGGGCAGGTTACGACCCGCACAGAAAGCCATTCCCACCTGATTCATGATGTGTCCGAGAGGAATGCAGTCAAAACGGTCACTAAAAGCAGTGCCTGGTACCTCATTTACCTGTCTGATAACACTTCATGTATCAGACCCCCTTCCAAGCCCCAGTGATGTCATGGGCGGCTTTGGAGCAATATTAGATAATGTTTTCTCAGACTGATGAGGTTATTTGCAAAGATTTATTCAAAATCTGAAGTGAACTCCATAAGACTGAGGAATATCTGGAACGTAGGAAGCAGTGAGGGCCACTGCTGATGTTAATGCTGTGGGGGTTTTCCCCTGGGCGACACAATACAGCCACACATCTCTGAATTGAAGGCATTCAAATGCCTACAGAAAAAGGCAGGAGCCTCACTAGGAGCACAACCCAACTCCTTATACTCAAAATCTCCCCACGAAGGACAAAAGGCTTTTGTGTTCCTTAGCATCAGCCTTGAGAGGATCCAGCTGGCAGAGTAAACTAAATCATCTGAATCCCAAAGAACAGCAGCTGACCTTAATGTGAGTGTGCAGCTCAGGCCCCTGCCTGCCCTGGCCTCTCCCCCGCTCCCTAATGGGGTTTTTCTTTCTACTCTTTTCAGGTCACTAGGAAACAAGGACCTGGCCTTTTCAAATCTTTCCTTTAAGCAATTCCCAACAAAATGGGTTTGCAGCACACTGATGCGCACAACCCCCTTCTGTGAGAGGCACGATGTCTCGGAGTCCCATTCTGTGTTGCCCCTTCCAGCCCTGCAGGGTTATTTCAGCTTTTCTTCCAAAATGTGCTCCTTCTAGTGAGACATGGCTCTGAGCACTGCATCAAGAGAGAGATTCCTGTATCCTTTCCTGAGGGAAATAAGGATATTTTCTTTATAACCCCTAACTTAATATGAAGCAGGACAGTGGGGAAAGAGTTAATATCTTTTGTAAAATGCCCAGACAAAATTAATGTGGGCTACTATGCTGCCTCCATAAGTTGAAAAGTATTCACAGGCACGGTCCTGAAATGTAATCTAAATTAATAAGTAACTGGAGTAGCGATGGCCCGAAGTAACCTGATGCCACTGTTAGGAATGGCTCTGGCCATGCTTATTTGATTATGCCCCCACTATTAACCCTTTTTTACCTCTTGGTTTGCCACCTTCTCCCTCTGTTTTGGCCATTTCCACACCAAAGCAGAAAGGATGAAGGGCAGCCTGAGAGGAAATACTTCCAACTACAGGCTGCTGATGGATGAGCTGTAGGGTTGCAAGACAGGGACAGATTCCAAGTGTCCATCAACTGCCTCTCTTGGATCATCTACAGAAAGCGCGAACACTTTCTACCAGCTCTTAAGGTGCTGACAGATGGGCTCTGGCCAGACTTGCTGCAGCACATTAAGGAGATATTTCTCCTTACCACCGGCTCCATGCCCCAGCAGGAGCTTTTGCCTGCATCCCAATTGCTTGTGAAGTGCCTGAGGCTGCTCCACAGCCAGGGCTGAGGTTAAAGCGAAGGCACTGGGCTGTGAGCCCCTGCAACTGTGGCACAGGCACATATCTTCCCCACAAGTCTTCCTCACATTCGGTAAGGCTGCAAGGTAGTCATCAGCAGTCAGGCAGCGTTAGCTTAGTGTGGCAGATTCCTCCAGGGCAAGTAGAGCCCTCCAGACCTTCTCCATCAGACCCTGAAGAGCATGCGACTGGTTCCTGCAGCTGACCTTAGCTCCATACCCGATGAACTTACGAGACTGCATCTGGTCCTGTGACCTATATCAGCACAAGTTGTTTGCGGAAGTCAACCAGGACTTCCCAGGTGGGAAGGGATTGCTTGTGTGGAGTGAAGGACAGGAACTGGAGCAGCAGAGATTTCTGCTGACATTCTTTGTTGAGAGGTATCTTCCACAACTTATTCTTGTTGGTGTCAGAACTATAGACTAATTGAAACAAAGTGCAATGAGATGAATCAGTGACCTATTTCCCCCATTTTAGTCAAAGGCGAGACACACAACAAATATTAAGCACCAGCTGGAAGATCTCAGTGGCACTGTCTGCAGCAAGCTTCCTGTTGTGTAACATATCACAATTTGTTGTTAAATTCAGATTTTTAGGGCTTGTAAACAAAGGAGGATTGCTGAATGACCCAAGTGTACGCCACTGCTAATCTCCACGCACAGCTGCAGCAGGGTTGTAATTCCCCAAACATTAAATTTATCTCTAAACTAGCCTCCCGTGTACTCCAAGAATGAGATGGCGAGTGAGAAGGTCATGAGCTGAGTTCCTGAGCTGTCCTGCATGTCCTGGGATGACTTCAGTGGTTCATCTTCCCAAGGTCTGCCATGACACTGCCATTCCTCTCCAGCAAGGCCATGGCTTATTGGATGAAGGAAGCCTACATGGAGCAGCTGAGACCTCGTGTGCTGTACATAAGAACGTGCTGGGAGAAGAAAAGCACGTAAGGTCAGGCCTGCTCCAAGAAGACAGTGTATCAGCCTGAGGGGGGGGGGGGTTGCTAATGAAGTCAAAGGCATTTCAGAAGTGATTACCAGTACACATGACAGCCTTCCTATGCCATTTAGGTTGCTGCATATTCCCGCCAAAGTCAGTAAGAAGCCTGGCTGAATGCATCTCAAACACAAATTCAAACAGCAGGCATGGGTGCTGAGCACCCTCTTAGCCCCAGGCCAACTGGCTACCCAGCTGACATGAGGTCCCCTTCTCAGGGGCAGAAATGTCCTATGACAGCTGTACAATGGGCTTTGTGAGACATGACTGTGGAAGTCACTCTTCTAACTATACACCACCTCCAAACCATGAGCATGCTATAACAATGCAAGCACCAAAGTGTTACAGGTTATAAAATGTCCATTGCCTACCGCTTCTCGGAGACACAGTTTCTTTAGCTCTTCCAGGCGTTGGCGCAGTGTCTCTTCCAAAGCTTCTTGCCTGGATTTCAGTGCAGCCAGCATGTCTTTCTTGGCAGATTGAGAACTATCTGACTCTTGGGAACCTATCAATAAACAATGATTTCACTAGGCCAGCTGACAGCAAAATGCACATCTGGAGCACTTGTAATTTTACCAAAGCCTGGACGCAGTCCTTCAAAAAAAAATATCAGATTATGATATGAAGCAGGTGTTACCCAGTCATGTTTGTTTACAGCAAATTCTTAATGTTTAAGCTAACAGACAGAAACTGGACAGTGGGGCATACAAAGACACCTGTAATCGTCATTCAGAAAAATAAAAGCAACAAAATTATTCAGGTAAAGACGTTAGAAGAAAAGACATGATTCCCATGAAAGTGCCCAATGGCAAATAACAGTACAGTTTACGAAGCCCTGGAGATGCATTTTTGGGAAATTAGGCCTAAGAGAAACCACTTGACAGTACAGCCTATTTCTTAAGAAGTGTAATTATCCTACTAGCAAACATTTAATTCAATCCACTTACAGTATCTGCTCTATGAGAAAATGTAATGGAACAAAATTGCCTAGCAAGATTCCTGTAAAACACACCAGAACAATAACTCATAGGTCCTTCTGGGATAGTAGATGTATCTTGTGAAGACGGAGGTCAAGACATTTAAACCAGATGTCCAAATGGCTTGACTTTTCAAGTGGCAACTACCCAGCAACTTCCACTGAAGTAAGTCCGTGCTTTAAGTCAGACTCTGTTGCTCAGGTGTCATGACAGCATTTGTAACTTCAGCTCTTTAGGGGAACTTACTGGTGGGATTCCTGATTTTATTTTGCTTTGGGATGGTGCATCAATCGCTGTTCAAGATCTATCCAAGATCAAGGGGGCAATGTTGGTTGCATCCATTTTTGGGTCCCCAACTTGAGCAGCTGATTTTTCAGGATGTGCTTAGCATTTGCCCTCTTTAATCCACCTCCAGGTTCAGGAATGAGTTTATAGTGAAGTCATAACTTCACTCGGAGCACCTTGTTTGCGTAAGCCGAGCGCCTTCTTTCATCACAGAGTAAGGACATGATGGTTATGGCCATACTGTGAGATGAAAAGCAAGCTCAGGAATGGGTAAACACCATCTCCACATGCTTTTCATTCGTATTACTGGCTGTTGTTCAGCTACAGCTGTAGTTCAAAGCATCCACCTTAGGTTTATGCAAAGCTGAGTTCTGGTATCTGTGGTGGATTCAGCAGCAGCATCCCATGTCTGCCCGCAGACAACATGGAGAGCTACAGCTCCACACACTTCAAAGCTCTGCCCCACACACAGCTCTGGAGCTCAGCCTAAGTCTGCATCTGATCCTTTTTTAATGAACTCCACAGTGGGTATTGAGCTGGGCTGAGCAGACAGGGCTAAGGGGTTGCTTCTCTGCCCAGCTCTGGACATGCTCCAGCCCCTCTGCGTCCCCCCTGCCCTGAGGGGCCCGACCCTGAGCCCAGGCCCCGAGGGGCGGCCGCACCGGTGCCCAGCACAGGGGGACGGGCACTGCCCCGGCCCTGCCGGCCACAGCGCTTCTGACAGCGGCCAGGGCGCTGCTGGCCCCCTTGGCCACCTGGGCACGCTGGGGGCTCCTGCCCAGCGGCTGTGCCCAGCGCAGAGCCCCCCCCCGGCCCGGCCGGGAGCAGCCGGCTTCTCCAGGAGATGCTGGGCGAGACGGTGCCAAAGGCTTCGCTAAGGCCCAGGCAGGCGCCAGCCACAGCCTTTCCCTCAGCCACCCAGCGGGTCCCCTTGTCCCAGCAGGAGATGGGGCTCCTCACGCAGGACCTGCCTCTCACAGCCCCACGCTGGCGGGGCCCGATCCCCTGTGAGCACTTGCACCAGCTCCCCCAGTGCCCTCGGGTGGATCCCATCCAGCCCCGTACACGTGTGTGTGTCTCGGTGGTGTGGCAGGTCGCTGACCATTTCCCCTTGGATTACGGGGGCTCCATGCCGCTCCCCATCCCTGCCATCCAGCGCAGGGGGCTGGGTGCCTGGAGAACAACTGCTCTGACTGTTAAGGACTGGGGCAAGGGCGGCACTGGGCACCTCAGCCTCTGCCTCAGCCTGTGTCGCTGCTTCCCCCGCATCCAGTAAAGGGTGCAGATTCTCCTCAGCTCTCCTTTCGTTGCTAATGTATTTATAGAAACACTTTTTATTGTCTTTTATGGCAGTGGCCAGATGAAGTTCTAGTTGCGCCTTGGCCCTTCTCACTTTCTCCCTGCACAACCTCATGACACCCTTGCAGCCCCCCGAGCTGACTGCCCCTTCTCCCAAAGGCCACAAACTCTCCTTTCCCCTCCCCCCCCCCCCCCTCCCCCGAGCTCCCCCCAAAGCTCTGTGCAGCCGGGTCGGCCTCCTTCCTTGCCGGCTTGTCCTTCGGCACGTGGGGACAGCCCGCTCCTCTGCCTTTAGGATTTCCTTCTTGAAGCACATCCAGCCTGCCTGGGCCCTGTGGCCCTTCAGGGCTGCCCCCGAGGGACTCTGTCAGCCAGGTTCCTCAACATGCCAAACTCTGCCCTTGGGAAGTCCAAGGTAACAGTGCTGCTGACCCCCCTCTTTACTTCTCCAAGAACCAAAAACTCTACCATTTCATGATTGCTGTGCCCCAGACGGCCTCCAGCCACCACATCACCCACCAACCCTTCTCTGTTCACCCACAACAGGTCTTGCAGGGCACCTTCCCCAGCTGGCTCCCTCACCAGCTGTGTAGGAAGGTCTCTTCCACACACTCCAGGAACCTCCTGGACTGTCCCCTCTGCTGTGTTGTATTTCCAGCAGACATCTGGTAAGTTGAAGTCCCCCATGAGAAGAAGATGATCATAAGACTTCTCCCAGATGCTTAAAGAATATTTTGTTTGCCTCTTCATCCTGGTTGGGTGGTATATAACAGAATCCAAGCATGATATCTGCCTTGGCCTTCCCCCTGATTCTTACCCATAAAAACTCAACCCTATCATCACCTTCATTAAGCTCTAGGCAACCAAAACACTCCTTGACATACAGCACTACCCCACCAGCTCTCCTTCCTTGCCAATCTCTTCAGAAGAATTTACAGCCATCCACCGCAGCACTGCAGTTGTCCAAGTCATCCCACCATGTTTCCGTGATGGCAACTGTGTCACAGTTTTCCTGCTGCACAACAGCTTCCAGCTCCTTCTGTTTGCTGCCCATGCTGTGGGCATTGCTGTAGATGTACCTCAGTTGGGCCATCGATCCCACCACCTTTCTGAGGGGAGAGGCCCTAACTCCTGTGTGACCGTTCTCAGTCTAACACATCACTAACCTTTGTATCTTTGCTGCTGCATGGATCTCCATCCCCTACTTCCACTGAGACAGCAGACTGAAGGACCTTGCTAGCACCCTGACCCTAAACACTGGTGTGCTGCCACCAGGCATATTTCTAATAAGCCTGGTTTTACCCCTTTCCCCCTTCAAATCTAAAGCTTTTTCAGTAAGCCCTGCTAACTCCTGTGCAAAGGTCCCTTTCCTGCTTTGAGACAGGTGCACCCCGCCTGCTGCCAGCCGCTGAGGGCCGTACCAGGGCAGGCAGCGTTCCCTGGTTTACGCCTGCAGAAAAGCCTTTGACTTGGCAATGCTTTCAAAGGGATTCCTCCCTGTCCTCAGTGGTTCCTCAGTGGTCTCAGCACCCGCTGTCCCATGGTGACCCTGGGGGGGCTCCCCTACCCCTCTAGAGCAACAGCACAGAGAAAGCAGACCTTTATTATCTGCAGGAGTCACATACAACAGGATGCTACATGGAATTTTCTGTGCACCTGTAGGATGGGGGTGAGAGGGGGCTTCTAGATACATTTTGCAGCTTGGCCTCCATGTGTACAGTGAAATCACTCAGCCCAAGGAGGTTGAAAATGTTGCTGCTGTTTCACAGAGCTACAGAAGGAACCTGGGAACAACTCCTTGTTTTGGCAGCAAAACACAGTGAAATTTGTGCTTTCAGCTTCACCTTTCATTGCTACTATTCCAGCAGACCATTAAAGCTAAACTGAAAGAGGACTGAGGCAAACAATGCCATGAAACAGTTCCACATTGGCCCAAGGGGAGCAGAGAATCTCACAGGTCTTTTCCACCAATATTTTCTGCGCTTTTCATACAGGAAGACAGCTGGCATTTATTCTGTGAAACGCCACCCCGCTTTGTAACACCTTTTATATTGGGCTGTCTGGGAGTGGGGAAGGTAGAAAAAGGGCTCTATGAACGTCAGCCAAGTTGAGCATCATCAGACAAAAGGAGGACAACCTCACAGTAAGATGTTTGTTGCTGTAGTCAACCCCATTTCATTTGGGTTTGCCTCACAGAGCAACAAAACTCAATTCTGTACACACATCTGTGCTGCCAGAACTTGACAGGATCTTCTAGAGGAGCCTGGTATTTGTACTGGCAGGGAAAGCCCTCTCTAGCATTTAGTAATTCTTAATAGTAACTCTCGTGAGCAGTTACTAGCGAAAGCTGAACGGCTGAATTTCTTCACTGAAATGCCAACAAACTGCTGAGTCCTGGTAAAGAGTTGCTCATGATTCAAGCAGATGTTTCAACCCCTTTTTTTTCTCTTTTATGACAGCTTTAATGACCTACATTTTCCTTTCAACTGCTCTTCCCCTTCCCTTCCTCTCTCTGCTCCCTACCTCCACACCAGCCTTGAATTTATTTTTAAAAGCTATTCGTTTTTGCACTGCGGGTTGCCACAGCAGTTACATAGATGCTGTAACATTTAAAATAGCCTAAAATTGAATAGCCTAAACCTTGGCCAGACGTCTGCGCTGATCTGGGGTGTGCTGGCAAGAAGGAAAGAAATGGCTTCTGGCTGAACTGGTACGGACCCAAATCAAGCACAGACAGTTCACGGCGTTTGTTCCAGCTGTGCTTACCCTGTGTGAGAACCATGCTGGTCTCAGCCCTGATGTGGTCGGTGGCAGTGTCCACTGAGTGCACATTTTGCCATCTTTTTCACTCCTCCCAGAAAGTGAAGGAACTGAGGGAGATCTGGAAGCGCATTGTCACATTCTGAGTTAACCAACAGGATTACTGCTGAAACCAAAGCCAGCCACTCCTTGCCACTAATGAACCAGCTCAAATTGTCCTTTTCCAAGTGTGTCTTTGTATCCCAGACTCTACTAGTGGATCAAGGGTTCATAGGCCAGGGAACAGGGCTCATGGCTTGTGATGCTGATTTTTGTTAGCTTGACTATACTGACTTGGATGATCCGTTGGGCATACTGCAGGACTGACATTTCTTCAGACCATCCTGAAAGCTCTCCTTCAGAAACTATTTTGTTCCAGCTGGGGTTTTTTATTAATATTATTTTTATTTAAAAGCTGAGTTATTTTGGGGTATATTATTAAACTTTTATGGGTTGGATTCTCTGCTTGCTCTCACAGGTGAAAAGCAAATGGAAACTTGGTCAGTCAAGAGAATTGCACCCATGTGAAATGCTTGTAAACAAGCAGACAACAGTGCTTTGTATTGCAAGGGTGCCTACAGCTTCCATTAGAGGCTCTCTATTTATGAATATCTATTAATCCAGCCTCAAGCAAGGCTGTGACCACAGACCCACTTCTAAATCCAATGGCAACTGACCCAAAAATGTCAGAACAAATCAAAAGAGCATAAAAACAACCGAAGGAATAATCAAAGACCAGCACAAACTGAACCAATCAAGCAGATGCTACCTTCAATCAGCCTTATTAAATATGATGCTCACTGAGTCACGGCTGCCCAGTGCTTTCCAAAGGGGATCGTCAATAGAGAAAAATCAGTCCTGAAAGATCAGTCCTAACATGAGAGACTCCTGCTGCAACAGCAATGGTTGACTGGGAGGCTTTCTCAGGTATTTTATCTCCCACAATTAGGGCTAATTCCTATCGCAGTAAACAGGAGAAATGTTGCTGAAGTATGTAATTTCCCTGTATGGCTTTTGAACCTTTCTGTGAAAATTATTATTCATCCTCCTTTCCATTTGCTGTGCCAAGATTTACCAAACTCTGCATTTTAACACACACTTCTGCAAAACCATTTGGTGTCCCTAAAAGAAAAACACGCCAGGTAGCCACCTTCTCTTTGGTGGGCACCAGGAACCTACTGAATTGGGGGCTGCTCTTGTAGCTGCTGCTGGTGGTTTAATTTCAAATGAAAGGAAATCGTACATGCCCTTTCCTCCTTAGTATACAGGATGCGACACAGGTCTTGGTGACCTGAACATCCACTTAATACCCTATTAGTTTGTGGATACACTACTCATCTTCTGATACCCACTTGGCCTCTCTGGGCAATTTTCCCATCTACTGACATTCATAACATAAGCTGTGAAACGGGGGCAGAACATGGTCCTTCCTGTCCAACTCACTCCTCCAGCAGAATACATGGCTGAGCTTCTTCACCAGTGCTAACAGGCTGGTTTCTGATCACTCCGATGCTGGTGAGGTCGTGACAGTCTTGATGATGTTGATGAAGCTAGTCACAGCAGCCACACCCCCAAAGGATCTGACCAAGGTGATGTGCTGTGCCTGTGCAGATCTGCAGGGGCTCATGGCTACCAGGTGTTGGCTTCAAGAGAAGTTTTGCTTTAAAGCTTGTCAAAGGGACCAGACCAGCAACATGGGCCACCATTTTGGAGAGGAAAGCCCTACCAGTAACTTATTGTTTGTCCCTAGTTCTTCCACCTATTGTAGCAGAGCAGAGTCAGCTTGGAAAAGGGATAACTGAGAAGGATGAAAACAAGCAGGCAGGATAGACGGGATGCTGAAAGGCAAAGGGAGCCAAGGCTTGGTGATCGCAGTTGTAAGGGGAGATGCAACAACGCGGCTGAGCAGCAGCAAGGCAAAAGCATCCAGACATCTCATTCTGAGAGTCTCCTACTCCAGGAAAAACACATCTAAATATGGCAAACCCTTCATGCTACATCCGGCTGCTGGCTCCAGCTTGCTGGTGTTTGGTTGAGGTCCCCATGGAAGGCTGTCCCCTGAGCGGGGAGGGAAAGTCCCCCCACGCTTGCTCCGTGCCAGAGCCCAGGCTGACTCACCGTGCCAGGATGTCAGCACACAACAGCCAGCAACCTCAGACAGCTGCTATCTCTTCTGCCCGACAAATAGGATATCCTCCATGGCGTGCAGGAGACCAGCTGGAGCTGCTCCACACAGGATGCACTCAGATATCCGGTGGGCAACTCGTCTTCACAAGCCCCTGCGCTGGAGGCTGCACGGGTGCTGTTTATCTACTCCGACAGCCGCTGGGGCAGTCCAGCTGGGAACTGGCTTGCTGGATGGAGCAGCAGGGGCTGGGAACTGGCTGGCTGGGCTCTGTCGTGGCATTTTCAAACATAAACAGGCCCCTGCACAGGACACCTCCACCGCTGCTGAAGGAATGGGGCTCAGGGGGCCAGAGGCTCCTTGAACACATCTGCAGAGCTAAATCAGAGGTGCTCCTCTGTGGTGTCTCCACTGCCCACTGAGAAGAAGGCAGTAGTCTGGCATTCAGTCCAACAATAACCCAGCGATAATGGGGCTCCTCACTAGCTCAGAGCCCTGCAGAGCTCTTATGGCACAGACTGCCCTGAGAATTCACCTTAGACCTAACTTGATTTTGTTCTGATAATTATCTCTGCTGGCTTTAATTAGAGCTCCTGCCAGTGTAAAAGCAGAGCTTTTATTCACAGGCAAATCTTGCTCCAGCTGTCCAGGGATGGCCCAGAGATCCTGAGAAGGTCCCTGAGCTAAATCACAGCATCCCACTTCTGGGGGGGCCCTTCAGAGTCAAAATGAGGACAACAGTTAAAGAGTCATGTTGTCAGAAATGAACTTGGGAGCATCAGGTATCAAAATTACAACTGCAGTGGACACAGACTGAGATCAAGGGTTTGGGAAACATGGAGGAGCTTAGGCTTTGGAAGTCACTGTCCCAGTAAGACTGCATCTCCCCTCTGCTGTGTCTTGAGTCTGTAAGTGATGTGTGGCAGCAACTGCATGACACTGCACAGCAGGATCATCACCAGAGAGTGTGACAGCTGGAAGCAACAACGGATTTTTCCTTGCAGCCTTGCTGCAAACCCAGGGGAGACATGCCAGTTTTGGCATGCTCCTTGTGGTGCTGACAGCCCCTTCAGTGAGGACGAGTGAGATGGAGAGAGGAAATGACTACAAGTAATTTCCAGGAAGAAAGGACTGAGAACAGAAGGGAAGTGGGGGCAAACAGAAATTCAGTCCTGCCGTTGTGATTTCGAGTCACTTGGGGTATTTATAGCCTGCAAATCTACTGTGGCCACTTAATCATTTGCACTTATTCTCTCCAGTGTGCAGGCTGTACCACGATAACCCATCATTGTTGCCGATAATCTTCGGCACAATAGGAGGAAATGCAAAGGCTGGGACGGAGCCAGTGACTGTGCCAGCGGGACAGGCAGAAAATGCCCCCTCCTGTCCAGTGGGACAGGGCTGGGTCACCTCTGCCAGCTGGGGAAGGGGCTCTTGGAGCAGAGGTGTCTGGGTGGCTCTGTGGAAGCAATTCAGGGTCTCCAGTTCCCTGGTATCTGTCCTCCTCTGCCAGACTAGTTCTCTCTATACTTCCTTGTAGCTGTCTGTAGCTTCTGGAAGGCACATAGCAGCAGCAACAAACCCCACAGCTCTCCTTAACATTTTGGGGAAAGCTTTGTCCTCACAGCTGGCAGGACATAAAAAACAGCTCTGAACACAGGAACCTAGAGGGAGCCACGCTCGCCTGGCCCACAGGCAGCACCTTGACCAAAACAGAGGTTCACACAGTCCTACACAGGCATCCAGGTCAACAGATCCACCTACCCACGACTGAAGAAATGACTCACCTGGTCAGTGAACTCTCCACAGGTCTAGTCACTAGTGCAGTTCTGCTGAGTCTACAAATCCCATGCTCAGTGAGAAGGGATTTGAGCAGAGAGCAAAAAAATACAGAAATAAAAGCATGGGCAGGGCAGCTCCCAGTCTGGGATTTCCATCCACATAACCCTGATAGGTGCTGGCCCTACAGAAGCTTTTCTGGGACTGATTTTCTCCTGGCTTTCACCTGGCTACTGCTCTCTCCCGGTGTGAGAGCAGAAGCAGACCCCCATGTTTTTTCCAGAAAGGTGAAAAGTCAGTGTATTAACAAGAAAACACGATTACTACCAAGTAGCTCTCACAAACTTGGGAATGGTGCCCAGGAGGCTAAGATCTTGGAAAGACCTTAAGAACTTCCTTGGGGTACTTAACGTATTTACTTTCCAGCAGGAGAGCTGGAAAAAAATGCCAAACAAATAAAGAACTCCAACAACCCGACACCAGTCTGGGAGCTGCTCGGCTACTGCAACTCCCTAAGTGATGGGAGGTACAGATGGTGGATTGTATGCTTTGTCAGGAAGACCTAAGGAGCAGAAAGGCATCTCTGTTTGCAGGCAAGGCAAGGAATTGCACAGCAGGCTACTCTGGAGCTCTGTAAGCACTGCACATTTTAACCCCTTGCTGGACATTTTCCAAGCAGGAAAGTAAGGCGTTTAAGGGATAAGGAAGAACACAATGATGCAAAGCTGATCTACTACAGTGGGTGTGGTTTCAGTTTTAAAGCATTTGTGTTCCTAGATGGACTCTTCTCTTGTCAGGCATGAGAAGGCTATTCTCTTGTGTTACTCATCTCAACACAGTCCATTTTGATAGCTTGATGTGATATTTAACAAAAGGCATTTAATTGACCAGAACTGTTGATTATAGTGACATCAGCAACCTTGCCCTCCTGAAGAGCTTCTTACCTGAACAGCTTCAAGCTCTTTGCAAACTATCAACCCTTGCTTTGCTCCTGGAGACTTTTAGCAGTGTTTTGCACACAGCCTGCCCACCCAGAAGCGTATCAAAGAAATTCAGATGACCTCCTGACTCCCCTTCTCTGGTCCTTCTCATGCTCTAGCTCTCCTCTGTATTAACTTCTCTTGGGTTTCTTTCACAGATTATGTCTTCCTCATACAGGAAGGTGCTCCAAGCCACAAAAAGAAACCTCTAGATCCCTGACACTAGTTTGGTAGAGAGTGTTGGGGAACAGCTCTTTTGAGCCTGGGACACCAGCCAAATTCCAGCAATAGAGAGGCAAAGCAGATGTGCACTCTGTTGAAGAAGCCACCTCAACAGATGTTGATGATGATCAAAAGATGCCTCAACACTGTGGAGAGACATTGCCAGTTCCCAGCCTCAGTTTCCCTAGTGAGCTGCACTGGCTGATTGCTTCCCCACTGCTGGTTGGGGGTTCCTTCACAAAAGCTTTTGCCCAGGGATGAGCTGGGTGCCAAGGTGTGATTATGGTAGAAACTGAAGAGATACCAGGTGTCAGCTGAAAAGTGAGAGGTTGGAGATGACATCCTGAGGCTAAAGAGGAAATGAGTGGCAGTAACAGAGGGGGAGGCTGCTGCTTGTGCTGTCTGTGGAGCAACATGCTGAGAGACAGACTGACACCTGGACAGACAGAAAGGCTAAAGGGAAGTGACTTTCATTTCTGCAGTGCAGCTTCTGGCTGCTTCCCATTATACCATGGCCATGACCCTTTCCACCATATTGTCTCCAGTTGCAGGATAAAGGACCTACCTGATGACAGAAGACTCCCACTGCTGCCGCTGATAATTTTGCCTTTACTCCCCATGTTGGCCAGCTTTGAGGTCTTGAGCGTTCCAGTTTCGGTTAGGTCAATCGCAATCTCGCTCAGGCTTCTTGCAGCATGAATCTTGGACTGGACATAGACACAGGAGTTAGTAATGATCTAGTGCTTCTTTAAAGCTCACAGAAGGAAAAAGCCTTTTTGCTTTCCTGCCTCCAAGAAGGAGGCAGGAAACAGGCCTCCACAGCAAGCTTGAGTTATTTTACAAGAATAGAAGAAATCTGGCACAGTATTTACTGCTGCACTTCTTACATTCTTAAGTGGGTACAATTCTGGCATTGCTTCCTGCTGTTTGTTATTTTCTCTGCTTTGCCAAGCACATTTTTCCCTCTTAAACAAACTATGTATGGAGTCACTGTGTTACCACATACAATAAGAAATGCCAATGTAATAACCTGCAAAGCCCAAAAGCTAAAGACCATCTCTAGCATCTAAAGAAAGCCAGGAGAGGCCTTTCCAAATCTACAGTGAGCTTTGGACCAAGACACAGTGAGGGCATGGCTTAAATGGGCTGTCATGAGAAGCTGGAAGAAAATACTGGCAGGAAAACATGCTCAGGTTATGGTCCAGACTAACATGCCGCATGCAATGCCCCTGCTGTAAGGGACCTGTTCAAAGCATTACTTCAATAAGAAGCAGCAGCCAGCCCCAGGTCAGTAACTGGCCACGCTAGGGCAAGGAGTCACCCATTGTACACCACCAAATGTCAACAACTTAGGCACCTCCAGGGGAAAGTAAACATGCATACTGTGTAAACCTATTGAATAGAAAAGAATTAGAATAGGATAGAATATTACATTTCAGCTGGAAGGGACCTCCAGCGATCACCTATTTCTCCAATTTTAGGAAGGAAGCTGGAAGGGACCTCCAGCGATCACCTATTTCTCCAATTTTAGGAAGGAATAAGTTGACTTCCTAAGATGTCATCCTTTCTCCATTGGTTATTGAAGGATTTGAGACAACAAGATGCCCAGAAAGTTCATGTGAGATAACTCCAGAACTTCCTCTTCATTAAGCAGTGAGCTCTGATGTGGTTATGCCCACAGAACCAACAAAGGTAGAAAATGTTCAGGGCAAGGGGGTTAAGCAGCGCTGGCAATGAAAAGAGCATGGTAGCTGCTTGCAGGCTTGGGCTCACTCTGCCCTAGTGGCTGCCTTGCCTCTGCGATACAAACCCTCCTGGTAGCAGCTCACCACCTATCTTCAGTCCATTCTCCTGACAGCCTCTAGCAAGTGCTTAACATCAACAAGAGCATCAGGAACACTGATCAAACTTGCTGGGGGTGGCCCTTCAGTTATATCCCTAGCACTACCAGGAAGAAGAACCCTACAGACTGTGTCTTGAATTTTTCAGTCCTTTTTCTGACTAGTACAGCCTTAGGATCGCCTTAAAATAGCAACTGCCACATCAGAACAACCCTCTGTAGTCCTCTATCTCATTTCAGACTGCGGGCAGCTCCAAGTACTTCAGAAAAAAAATATATGGAAACTTTTCATTAAGCCATTGTGGAATAATCTGTCCACATGGGAAATTTCCTCCTGCCTCTTCTGCACTAATGCTTATGCTCTGAGCTCTGTTTTATATATTGGTTGTTGAATTCAGGTAACAAGCCATGCTAACAAGGAGAGAACTCACAACCAGGAAGAAGCTCGCTGTCTGTAATGCAGCACACAAGGATGACTGCTATTTCACCTCCAACCTGGAAATTAGCTTCTTGCTCGCTGACCCTCACATGAGCTCCTCAGTCACGGGTGGAGGGAGCTTGCAGCTCAGCCCATCACCCAAATCTCACAAGGCCTGTACTGCTGAGCTTCAATTAGCCTGGCCTCACAGGGCCACTGATGTGCAATTTTGATTTCCCAGAACCCAGAAATCTGTTGGCGTATGGTGCCAAGGCTCTCCAGCTGCACGACCTTTTGTTCAAGAAGGTGGTGAAGCCCCAGTTCAGGATCACCTGATCACTCACCTCTGCACCTTCTCAAGGCAAGAAGACACTCTCAGCCCTAGTCAGACAGTTCAGGTGATTGGCATATCATTACAGTGCTGATAAATCTGAAGCTGATTGACATCCACTTACCAGGTGTGATCTATTCCTACTGTAACTAACATGAGGTGGGACTACAAGGAATGCTTGCCACAATGGGATTTTTGGTGTTATTTCACACCCTCAGGAAGCAGAAACCATGGCTGAAGGCTAACCACACTGAGCTTCGCTCCTAGCTCTGGTTACTGATTTGCTGTGGGGCTTTGTGTAAGACACTTAAGGCTAAGTTCTTTAGCAATCCCCTGCCTCTGTTTGCACATCAGTGAAAAAATAAGGCAAGTAAAATGTCTCCCTGTTGCAACTAATTTTTTTAAGATTAATTTAAGACTGCAGATGAAGACAGCACTGGGAGAGCCTTATACTGAAAACACGCTCAGAAGTATTATCGTAATTTAATATTCTTGGGTATTTATGGGCTTTATCGTTACCATTCAGAGGTACCCAAATGCATCATAAGGTTATTGCCACAACAACTCCAAGAACAGGGCGTGTGCACTCACTGATTTGAGTGAAGAGGCTGAACTACCAGCCAAGATGTCAGAGCAGATCAGGCAACTGGTACTGACCTTCTTAAAACTAATGCTACAACCAGTTACATACTTCCCATTTCCAGCAGCTCCTCCCCCAAAATCAGCCCCAGGAGAAGGAAAGCATTCTTTCAGCTTTCTGGATCTGAGATTTCTGGTCAGAAACAAGGTCTGTGAAACATGTTCCTCAAATAGCTCTGGAAGGTTAGTTCTAGGTGAAGAGGAAAGTCACTGCTTTTATCTAATGAGATTTCCTGCTCCTGAAGTCTTGATAAGGAGCCTGAGCATGAACTACTGTCTTGCTGCAATGCCAGATCTTTGGAGGTAGCGAGTCTTCAGACTGCTGCTGTCCTGGTGATTTATCCCCTGCAGGTGTATACATGCTGTATGCACCCTGCATATAGGTAGGGTTATGTATACTTTGTATAACCCCAGGAACAGCCATACTGATCAAACCCAGCGTCTGCCTAACCCAATATACTGAGTCCTTGTGGTAGATGTCTAGGAAAGGTACAAGCTCCCAGTCTGCACTGACAGATCCTGCCCTTCCGCTCTGTGAGGCAGTGGTTTTCCTGTATTTGTAGGATAGTTATGGCAAGAAGCCCTACAGTTTATTTCCACTCATTCAGACTGCAAATTAGGGCGCACTCTGGCATTACCTATTTGACCAGGCACCAACTAAAGTGCTGAGCAAAGGCAATGCAGCTGGATGCTGTTGTGGTCCTGGCCTGTATGTCAAGCCAGCAATGGCTGGAAGTGTGCCCTACATAAGGCAAATGAAAAAATGATGTAAGACCAAAGCCTGGCATCCCTGGAGCCAGGAGAGAGGAAAAACAAACCAAAAGAGAGCAGCCAGGGAATGAGCAGGGCAGAGCGAGCTTTCTCTCCAGAGGGTATAACCCAAACGTGCTGAAGCCATAGGAGAAGGTTTTAGATCCAATTGCAGTTGTGCTGACAGTGCCCTGCACGAACAGTGGGGACAGAGCATCTCCAAAAAGGAATGGTGCTAATTTTCCATGCTGCTCAGTCCCTGCTGCCTCTGCTCCCTACAGCAACGCCAATCAGCATCGGGTGGTCTTGTGCTTTGGACAGCCACTCATCAGTAGCAGGAATCAGACCAACAGCTCATTTCATCCAGGCCACTGAGCAGCAGCCAGCGCAAGGCCTGGGCTAGACTTTGTACTGACAGCACAATAGTGGAAAGCTAGATTACATCCCATTAGCGCTCCCTCGGGCCCTTCAGTCCCTCCAGGCTCAAAAATTTTAAAGCACTTAGCACAGACCTGCCAAGTCTCATTTACATGGAGGGAGACCGGCTCATTCACCAGTCATTTCAAAGCATGGGGCCAAACTGATCCCCAGTGTTGTTCTGACAGGGTCAGAGGGTGAAGGAAAATCCATCAGTGAAATGCAAGAGTAGACGGACACTAGGGATGAATTTATCCCTCTTGCTTGCAGTGATGGGTCTTTGCTGCAGGTGATTTTTTGAAACCCTTGACCTATTTTCTACTGGTTCGTTCAGCCAAAAAGCCTTGTGCTTGGAGCAACGTGCTGTTGGAAACTCCCACAAAATGGGACTTTTCAAGGCTTCTAGGCCAAAATGATTGATTCAGTGCAGTCAACAGAGCAAAGACATGCCTTGAAGTCCTGCTGCATCTGTCTCCTGAAAAAAAAGAAAGCTGACAGGATTTCTGCACACTGCCATGTTCACTTGGAAAGCTGGGGATCTTTTCAGTCTCCACATTACGCTTCAATTGCAAGGACAGCTAGACAGATCAGCGGGGAGCGAGACGCTGGGAATTTGGCAAGCTGGCAAGAGTTCAACATGGAGTGAGGATGCAAAGAAGACTGGGACCTCACTTCTTTGCAAAAGGGTCAAAATCCAGGCAAAGCTGATTCTATTTCTTTGTAAAATCATGTGAAGGGGGTTTTCCTGTGGGGATGTGCAGATGGTCCAGATCCAACTGGTGCCCAGTTATGTGAGAAGCACAGAGTTCAAGCTGCTTTATCACTATGTTGTATCTCCAGCCATCTAATATACATCACTGGAGTGAAGGCTCAGCTGCAGTGAGCTCCAGCAGGCTTTTTCTTCTAGGTTTGTTTTTATTTTTCTTTCTTTTGTCAAAACGATATTAAATTCCAAGTTTGGACATGAAAGGAAGGAATATCTAAGTTTTGCTTTGAAGTTGGGGATTCAGCTGAAGTGGGGGCTGAGATTTAAGGGGATGCAAACCCATGTTACTTGAAACTCAAATGTTTGTCTAAGCCCTTGAGAGCTGAAATGAAGACTTTTCACATTGCCTCACTCTGGAATATGTTTTACTGGTTTTCAAAAGCAAAGCGCACATGTGTACAGTGTCCTCAAGTGACCATCAGGATGAGCTCAACAGATCAATTAAAATTAAAATGAATGAATCTATCAATCTCAACGGTGTCATGTAAAAAATGAGGACAACAGACTAAAATACCAGCTCCCCTAAGGGAAAGAGGCAAAAATATTTGTATGCTGTAACTTCAAAGCCTCAGCGTGACCACTGGGATTATTGTGACAAAGCACACTGACGTGGTCACAGACGTGACAGGTTGACAAATGAGGGCTGGTGGGTGGTGCTGTCTGTAGGAGTGTGAGAGAGGGGAGATCAGATTGAAACACTATCTGCCAACAACAAAAGAAGTCACTGAAGGAAAGTCCTGGGCATTTAAGAGACCCAGTTTCTTACCAAAGAAATGGGAGGAGGAGGGAATCTCCTTTTGTTTGTTGGCTGCTTGTGACCTAAATAACTTGCAGCTATATCAGCAAATCCATCTGGCTAAAAGTAAAAAAAAAATAAACTACTGTTTGTTTTGCTGAGTTGGTTTTGTTGATAGCAAACCAGAGAGGGCAATGCCTTGCCTGTGGTGGTCCTCAGCAGAGGGGAACAGGACAGCATTACTTGCTATCAGGCAAGTGTGCAATTTTGTCCACATTCACAGCTGGCCCTGAGGCAGAGGTGGGAAGTTACCTACATCCCTAAATTCAATAAAGCTCACAGCAACTAAGATGAATCCTGGTTTTTTGCATTAAGTGGGACATGGCCAAAGTGAGTGTAACTGTGTGTTCTGGCCAAGGCTTCTGAAAGTCCTACCCGGTCTACAATAAAGTCACAGAGATCATGACAGGGAAAGCGATGTCAGAAGGGTTTAGAGTGAGCTGGACTAATAGCATGCTGTTGGCCCTTCACGTAATTTCAGCAAGTCAATTTAATACATTTAACTGGCAGAAAAATAATGCAACAAAGAAGAACAGGAAAAAGAAATACTTTTCCGTCAGTTTATTGGGCTGAGCTGGCTCACAAAGGGACGCAATAAGGTCAGGGCCTGTGCAAGGGAGGGAGCAGCCCCGGCCTGAAAATGAAGGCAACACTTTCAGCAAGAGCAAGATGTTAAGACTGTTTCAGCCATTTGGAGGAGTATTACCCTGCACATTCCTGCCATCTCACCAGAGATGGGAAGCAATGCAGGCAGCTGTATAAGAAGGTACTCACTCAATACAGATTCTGTCTTCTTTGTAAAGTTTTACACCAGCTTGCCCATACGAAGAGGGGCATCTGCATAAGAAGTCTCTCTTCTGTCTCAAAACAACCAAAGCCATCTCCTGCTGCTCTGAGTATGCCTAAAATTACTGTCAATGAAAGGAATTATAAAGAGAACACATACTCCTGTGGTTTCAAGGTGGTTTCTTTTGCGTATTGAGTGACCCTTTGTGCAGCACCAGATCAAGACAGTTCCTTGTAAGGCCAGGCTGTCAGCATCCTGCCGACCTCCTTCTGTTGTGAGATTCTGTGTGAAGAGAGAACTAATATCCCTACCCTTCATTTCTAGGAAGATTTGGTAGTAAAAAGCAAGGGACAACAAGGATTCAGAAACAGGTGTAGAGTGTGAAGCTACTTCGAACTCAGTTATTGAAAGCTGCCCTAACTTTATGACCGTTCAAGAACGAACAGACATGTGGAAACTGTCCAGACAGGGATGTGACCCTATCTGCTTGCAGACTTTGGCTCCTCCAGTCCTTCCCTCAATCCTTACTCCCATAGACGTGAATTTGATACAAATTCCCTCAGTCTGGTCAAAGCCAGCATCTATTTTGAGTCAGTCTGCCTTTTTTTTGATCTTAAGTGGGAAGGAAGAATAGGATAGGAGGCACCGTTGGGCTTGACCCTGCTGGCACTGTGGGGTGTGAGCACTCACCCACTACAACATGCACTTCCCACCTCCAACAGGCTTACCTTGCTTTGCTTTCTGTCCAGGTAGAACTGATGCTGACTAATGGCCATAGCCCAGATAGACTTTATTAGTGCTGGACAGGCGTACCACGTATGCACAGCAATGCCGCTATGCCCAAAAGTCCTCCTGGTCACAGATGCCCTGGAGAGGAGAAAAGAACTGAGGTTACACCAAGGTTTCCTCTGATCATTTTCTGTGGCAGAACCTACCGCAGACCTCATAGCAAAAGCTGCTGCCTTTACTGCGCACACCCTTGTGCTAATGGCAAAAAAATGCTTAGAGAACAGCAATAAATAGCTAATGAAGTCAGGAGAGCATGTACTTTAAATAACTCCTCAAGTTAGCAAGCTCTAGAGGACTAACCGTAAAGATCATCCAGTTTGTCCAGTTCAGACTATTCCTGGGCTTGGCTGAGCTGATGCTGACCTGCTATGTGTTCCAGGGGAGTCAACAATGCCAAAGCATGTGTGAATCCTCTGCGTCTCATCATATGTTGAGACACCTGAGGTCAAGTCCTCACACCCTGTACTACCTCTGGCTTTGGACAGTGGTTCTTACATATTAGGACCCAGATGGCAACTAAAGATCCTTAGGAACAATGGCTGCTTTAGGGAATATGGTATAAACTGTTCAGGTACCTTGAATTCCCCACATGTAAACAGATATAGCAGGACTTGCCATGTGGTACGAAAAAGTGGAGTTGTGAGGTTCAGAGAGGGCTGCCTAGTGCCCTGGAGAGAAGTATGTGACTGGGTGATTAGCTGAGTGAATATAAAACCAGGAAAAATAAGAGCTAAATGTTTCCTCTCTGGGACTCCCAACTGTCCTCAAATATTAGCAAAAAATACAGGTTAGGTTTCCCTGTGCTTTCACAGCTGTACAAAACTGCTTGATTATTCCACCCCACCCCTCAACTCTGCCTCCACCAGCAGAGCCCCTGACACCAGCACCCACAGGCTCACACAGTCCTGGTCTGCAGAACTCCTCCCACTGCAGGGATGTAGCACGGGCTGCAGTAAACCAAGCCATGCATCTACAGAGCCCCAAAGAAATGAGGTCCTCTCTAGGCTGTTAAGAAAAGTCTTGTGGTGGAGGACTACGAAATGAATGTGAGCATGAGTACAGAGGCTAGCTCAGAAATATGATGCTTTATATATACATACATATATTTTATATATGTTATATATATTTATATATATTAAAAAATATAGCCTTTCACATAGGAAGATGGATGGTGAAGAAGGGCCACTGCAAGAGACAGCCTGGGGAGCAGGGTGTGCTACGGAGGGGTTGTCACAGTCTGTAGCCAGCAGGCACTCTGTGCGATGTAGATGTGAAGGTGACACTGCAGGACAGCCTGGGAGCTCTACTGTGGAGTGCAAGGGGTAGTGGACTCTTTTTAGCAGCACTCAGAAGTCCTCAAGGCTGCTAAGGCAGCGGTTCCCCTCCTGCACCTGCACTGGCCACTCCTCCTCTGGTGCCTGTGGGCTGCTGTCCTGTCCAAAATTGGAGGTGAACATGAGGCGGGGAGGCACATGGTCAAAGAAAGTTGTGACAGAGCCAAGAATGAAAGAAATGAAAAATTCTGCAGCAAAATGGGAACTGCTGTCCAGGTGCAGCCTGTGAGAGGGCTGACCACTCTTGAGTCAGGGCCTTTTCAGTGCTGCAAAACATGTTTAAGCCAAACTGTGAAGCTACAAACTGGAGTTTGACTTCTCTGAGTAAACAGCTACAGCCAACAAGGTCTGAGAGAAGTGGGGAATCTCATGTTTCAGCGTTACCCTGTGCTGAGTCCTTTCCACACGACTGGAGCAGAAGACCTTGTCCCATTATGAGTATTGCTCTTGTGAGAAAACTCTCCATGGATGCAATAGGACAGGGGCTGATGGTCCTAATGAAGATGGGTGCTGGGCTGCCTCATCCCTGTCACCGGATAGGGAATGAAGGCTATGCTGGGAGGTGCTCTTGAAGTTGAGGCTGGAGAGGGGATCTAACTCTGGATGCTTTGTGTTGGTTAAAGGGACACAAACTGCTGCAGCATGTTGGCATACAAGGCTCTAAGGCATTAAGGCACTCCAACATGGGCTAAAGCCTTAATTCTTGTGCAATCCTATTCAGTTCTAACACAGTAACTTGTTTTGAACTCTCAGAAACATACTCTGCAAGCCATTCATCTTCTCATCTTAAAAGCAGCGATTTCCAATTGCTTGTCTTTTTGGGATCTGTACATATTTTCCATCAGAACTGCAGACCCTGTTAGAAAGTCTGCAGACTTAGCTGATCAGTGCTGTGGACTTGCTTTTCACAGCTGTTTTTGGGGGACCTGTGGGAGACAGCCCATGGGTGTTCTTTCCATTACTTCCTCTCACGATGCTACACATGTTATGGAATTAACCTTGTTGATACCCCCAAAAAAGTATAATTTCCCTCCTTTATGGGATAAGTAACCATGATGAAAAGAGGTTAAATGGCTTGTTCAGGGCAGGAAGCCACGAGCAGAGGCAGGGCTTAAAAACATACATTGTGCTGCCCAGCCCTGGCCACAGCCATGGAGCCGTGCTTGCTGTGACTGTGGTTTGCTGACTCAGGCTCTGGTTTGGCTACGAAGAGAGGAATGTGGAAAGAGCACTGTGTTGGCTACTCCTCCACCTCCACATGCAGAACAACTCCTCGCAGGAGTCCATCCCACTTGGCCGGCAGACTACAGTCCAAGCTGTATTCCCACCACGCCACTACAATGTGCTTTGCTGCTTTACAGCCAGTGTACCAGTTTGCCCTGGGTGGCGGTACTCTCTGGATAAGAAAATCAACCAAATTAATTCCCTTGTAGTGAGAAATTATCAGGCTGACAACCTGAGACAGGGTTTTGTGCTCCTGGTGTTGATTCAAGTGATTCAGAGAAACAATGCAATGGAATAAAAAGCCAGAATCTCTTCTGTGTCAGTAATTCCTATCATCTAAATACAAATGAGACAGAAGAGGTTCCTCTGTGTGGTCACATTTCATGCACAACATTGAGTTGCAAATATTATAATGATTTTAATGTCCCAGAGCTATTTGCCTTTTTTTCCTTGCAACTGCTGCTTCCAGGAAACGGACAGCCTGGCTGTTTAGGGGCTTCTTGCTACTGTTTGCTTGGAGCACGCATTTCTGACGCCTTGACCGCTGCCAGAGGCTCGGTGGAGGAAGGAGTGTACCACCCCCAGGTCCTGCTGTTGGAAGATCTCCCAGTGTATTCTCAACTTTGGGAATTTGCTCTGCTAGATTTCATGCGACTATTTACATGCTTAATACTAAGCAGATGCTTCAAGGCTCCATTGACCTGGAGCTGCACAATGACACGCGCTGCTCGACTCAGTTTTTGCTTTAACAAAACGCACCTATGGAAATAGGCACCATTGTATTAGTGTGACAGTGTTCATATCAGGGCGAATAAGCACAGAAACTGCATGCAAAATTCCCCTAATAAAAGTACATATATTAGTACACAGATAGGCATGGGAAACAGGTGAAACAGGATCACAGCTGGGTGATCAGCAAAACACACTACTACCAGCAGCACATAAAATCATTCTGGGAAAAGGGTTGGTTTTCATCAGTTGTATCCACACTTTGAGAAGTGGGACATTGCTTTTAGTGAGAACAATTTACAGAGCAATACACACACGCTGGTCACTGTCTGCAGTAGCCATCCACTACCACAAACGAGCAAGGGGTGCAGAATGCACTGACTAGGTGCAGCACAGTCACTTGAACTCACCCTCTCCCACATTAGATTTCTGAAGTAAGAAGGAAACAAAAAAAAAAAAACAACCCAAAAAAAAAGACTCCTGTGCCAAAGAGACTGATGGGCTTTCATCCAGACTGCCGGTAAACCTCTGGTACTGTGCCATTCCTTTCAGTTGCACTATTGAATATTTATTTACAAGGAAGCATGTGAGTACAAAATCTGGCGCCCATCTCCAGGCTCCAAGAGCAAAAGGGGAACAAGGCAACCCCCGGCTCACGCACGGGGTCTGCCGGCACCGCAGCTGGGGCACCGCAGCTGCACAGCCCCGGGGGTCAGTAGGTGCCAAAACAGAGGGAAGGGGAAAAAAAAAAATACCGCTAAGAGCCGAGGGGAAGCACATCCTCACAAACAGCCACCCGAACCCAAAGCGTTCCCGATGGAAGGAAGCAACAGGCACCGGCTTGGTACCCGTTGCCTTTTGCTTCCCCAGATACCAAGCGCAGCAAGCCCCGGGCCAGCGCGGCTCACCACGACCCGGCTCGGCACGGCACTGCAAAGCCCGGCTCAGTACGGCTCAGCCCGGTTGGGCACTGCAAGGCACGGCTCGGTACGGTACGGCTCGGCACGCCTCAGCCCGGCTCGGCACTGCAAGGCACGGCTCGGTACGGTACGGCTCGGCACGCCTCAGCCCGGCTCGGCACTCACCTGCGCGGGTCGTGCACCTCCACCGAGAACTTCTTCTCGCGGAAATAGAGGTTCTCCAGCTGCCTCCATTGGAAGATCTGCGGGCAGAGGAAGGGGGTGAGGCGCCTCCGCGAAGCCCTCACCCAGCCCTGCCCGCCGCGCCGCTCCCTCCCGGCGCTGCGGCGGGGCTGCCCCGCTCCGCTCGCTCCGCTCCGCCCCGGCCCGGCCCGGCTCGGCTCGGCCCCGCGTCCCGCCCGCGCCCCCCGCCCAGGAGCCGCGGGGCAGCCCCGGGGGCGGTGCCCTCCCCCGCTGCCTGCAGCGGGCTCGGGGCCGGGGGGGGGAGGCGGGGGAGGGCGCCAGCATCGCTTTGCGGGGTGGAATAGGACTGCAACGCAGGCGAGGCCACGGGAAAACCGGGGTGCGGCTGCTGCCCCCCTCGAGGGCTGGCAGCGTGGCTGTGCGCTGGCGCGGGTCCCAGCAGGGACGAAGGTGGCCTGGCGGGGGAGGCGAGACCCCCACCGGGGTGACCCCCGCCCCACTGAGGTGGGGTACCCAGCTCTGCTTGTACAACCAGGGCAAGGCTCGCACAAGCGTGAGCCGAGCGGAGGCAGCCTATCTACGCCAGCTGGCGGAGTCGTGCGGGCGATGCCCGAGGCCCCCTCGTGCTCCCGGCGGGAAGAAAGTCAATTCCTGCCGCAGTTTTCCAGGCTGCCCTGCTGGCAGCACGCAGACAGCCAACACCATCGCCGAGGGGGGAAACTGAGGCACGAAGCAGTCCTGGGAGTAAAGTGCAGGTCTCTCCCTGCGTGCCCTCGCGCCTGAGCCAGCCCGGGCCAGCCCTGCGGGTCTCTGCCTGCCCACTGAGCGTACGTGCTCCTGGGCCCTGCAGTGCGCTCCCGGGGTCCCTGTATCCCACGTCTCTGCCGTGAAGGGACCCTCAAGTAGGCAGGAGGGAGCAGTGACCACAGAAGCAGCATGAAGGATGCGGTGACTGCAAAACACTGCATCAGCTCTGCAAACCAAGGCACCATCACGGCCGGCGACAGGCCCACCACCGCCTCCTCTTCACGAATGGGCCAGCCAAAATCCAAACCCTGGCTGCCTCAGGGAGGAGGCAGCCTCCACCCCTTGGGCATCTCCCACTCGGCTTCCCCGTGCTGCCCCTAGCAAGCAGTAGGGCTTGAGGAGCGTAACCTCGCTGCTAGGAAGCACAGCCAGCAGAGCTCTCTTTGATTTATACTCCTGCTCCTACTACAGGCAGCTTCTGTAGAGTTCCTGTCCTACCCCCAAGGAAGGCGCTGGCTCCTGACAGGCCGAGATAAGCTGCTTGCCAGTGTCAGCGCTCTGGAGATATGTAAACAGGAGGAGTAATTCGATTTGCACTGATTAAGCTGCTGGTGGAGGTGAAATCTAGAAAATAAAACAAGCCACAGCAAGGACCCAAAATTTTATCTGTGCTAATATTTCAGGGGCAGCAAAATTGAAAATCCTTGTGTTTGTAAAAGTTTCCAACCAAGATTTTTTTATTATTTATTTTTTATTTTCCCTTTTTTTCTTTTTGTTAATGGGGGGTTTGGAAGGAAGGGTGGGATAAGGAGGGCCCTGAGCTGCCCTGTACTCTGGGGCTGTCTGCATTGCAGAGGGGTAGGAGAGGAAGGGGTCCAGGAGGGATGGAATGCTTGAAGGGCTGGGCTGTACCTTCCTTACAGGATTATTTTATTCCTCCACTGGAAAAATTAATCACTTCATAAAAGCTGTAATCACCAAACGAAGCACAGAAACACCCACTATTTTACTCACTGAGGAAGGACAGACATGGGGTGAAAGGGTTAAGCCAGGAGCTGAGGTCTGAACTGAAGTCTGTCTGCCCTGCAAGCACCCAGCTTCAAAGGCATGAAAAGGAAGTTTGGAGCCTAAACTCCCACTGACAACAACTGAGGTCAAGCCTGAGACTGCCATGTGGGCTGCTGAAAACAGCCCTCCGTGCTTCCAGATGCCCATCCACAAGGCAGGGAGAATAATGGAGCCGTGCCGCATGGCATGTGCAGAGGACATGTTTGGGAAGCGCTCAGACATGTGGAACACATAAGAGTCTAAAAAACTAGCAGATCACACCCTTCAGAAAACATCCCTCTGTCCCTGGGTCCCCTGTTGTCATTTATGACTAAACTTCGGTGTGGCACAGAAGGAATTTGAAAGCCTTTTCAGAGCTGCTGGCAGCTGCTCTCCTCAGACGCTCTGCCACCCATCCTCCTCCCTTGGACTCTGCCAGACTGTCCCCTGCGCTCCGATCCTTTCCTATTTTACCCTCTACTCCCAAAGTCACAGTACTCAGTTCATTAACTGCAGCTCCATTTCCCTTCGATGATTAACTCCAACTGTCCAAACACACAGGGCTCTGGGGAAGCTGTTCAGATGCCCAAACGTAGGCGTTGAGTGCCATTTTCCGTGGCCCAGGGTACCCTGCCTGGCCCCCGGCTGCTGCCCCAGGAGGGAGGGAGCCTGCCGAGGGGCCGGTGCCAGCCTCATGCAGATGTCTCTGATCCCCAGCGGGGCCTAAAACGGCATTAGCCACCTACACTTTGGGCACCAGAGCAGCTCCCCAGATTGCTGCATTTTTATATTTAGTCTCTTTGTTTTTCTTGGCAGGGTGCAGAAGGAGGCAAATCCAGACTCTTGGGAGGGAGGGGGTGAAAGTGACCCCACAACTTGGGTTTGTGTCTTTTTTTCCATAGTGCTACTCTCCAGAACATACACGTGCATTTTACCATTGCTGTAACTGAGCTCCCTTTGCTCCTCAAATATTATTCTGCAATCTCCCACTCGTTTTGCCCACATTGATCTGAGTGGTCTCACCCTTCATATACATAAAGAATCCGGTCTGCAAGAATGTGAATACCCACAAGAAAGTATCCACTTTCCTGTTAGCTGATCACAACCCCTCGGAAGAAACAAAGCCTAAGGTCTCTCTTCAGCCAGAACTTCTAATGTAAGCAAGCTGTCTCCCTCACCAGTTGTCCAGCTTACAGACAGTTTCAAATTGATGTTGTTAATTCAGTGACAGATGCACAAGGTGCCATTAGTTGGTCTTCTTAAATGGAAGCATAATTTTTACCCATCAAGATCCTTTTACCACATTGGTGCTTGCAACCTTCCCTAGGGAATATGAGCCACAGCAGGAGCTGGTCATAATTTCAACAGTCTTGTGGAAATGCAGTGACAATACAGATGCTTGCTGGTTTTGGGGCTAGTTTGGGTCAAAGCATCCATGTTCATGACAGATTTACCTCCTCCTGCACTGAGGCTGGGTATGGTTTTGGGTTATTTGGCTTAGGATTGCCTTTGGCTTATTTGCAGGGCCGCATCCAAGGCCTGCCCTTGTAGGTGGGACAACCTGTATTGGCTTTACTGGAGTTCTGTTAGGAGCGTAGTGACTTTTGCCAGACAGAAGGTACCTCACAGCAGGGACTGGGACAGCATCTCCCCAAACACACTGGAAATGAGGCTTGGGAGAAACTCAGTCAGTAGCACAAACTGAGAGCACAGCTCCCCTGCCCTTTAGTAGCTGCCTTCTCTTGGAGCTTGCAGACAAGGGGACAATTAGTGGTGCTTGCGGTGGGCTGTTCCTGTGATGTGGCGGTTTGCCTGCTGGGATCTCTTCTGAGGTCAGCAGCACAGTTTGGATCATGCAGCGCTGGGCAGCTTTCAGATGGGAACAATTTTTGGTAGTGGCCATCATTACAGGCTGCACATGAGATCGTTTAATCTTCAATAGATACTTAAGGAAGGCTCCCAGAGATCAGCTCTTGAGCACAGCTGCACGCTTACACGTGCATGTGAAAGGGAAAGGGGCTACTAAAAAAGGAGAAAAGAATTACCCTTCTTCTTCCCTCCCTCTCCAGGGGGACCATCCCCACCGTGGGCTTTGTTTTATCATGCCAATAAAACTGGAACTGACACTATCACTTGAATTTGCAAAACTGCTTATCAACCTGCTTATTCAGGGGAATAATTGTTCCCTGTTGGACCATGTGTACTGTTTAAAATGTGTTGGCCTGGGTGGGGAGGCTATGGTGGGGAAGAAAGTGCCAGAAATGGCTTTTCTGCAAAGCTGGCAGCTTAGAAGAGGAGCCAAGGGAGGGATCCGAGTGCTGCACGGTGCGCTGTGGAGAATTCAGGTGCAAGCTACAGGAATTTTCTCATTGGAAACCCTTTCCAAGAGTCAGGCAAGCTTGCCAGGCACCAGATGTTTGTGACTAGTTACAAAGAGCTGCAGTCAAAGCCCTTCAGACGCAAGCTTCTTTTGTGAGCACACTTGTGGTTTGCTGGCTGCTCCCTAATTAAGCTGAGCCTGGAGGAGGGGAGGTGCAGGGATCTGCATCCGTTTCAGCCATGAGTCTGAAGAAGGTTTTTACCATTTTGATTGACCGTGGGGCTGGTGCTGTGGAGTTTGCACGCAGCAGGAGGTAGGGTCAGTGTGAGAGCATTTGAAAAATGCCAGAGGCTCCTGATAAAGAAGGGAGGGTATTTCCTGAATGAAACATCGGGGAATGTTTCTGGCCACTCATGTCCTGGGTGACCTGGACTTCGCTGAGGTGTGGGGAGCTGAGTTAATCTGTGCTAGGCACTGGGCCATGCTCTGTCCCTTTGTGGTCGGGAAGCCTTGCCTGAGTATCCACTGGAGGGACCATCTCATACATTTGGGAACCCCTGGCAGTACTGTGGTTATTTTGGCTCCTGTGTTGCCCTGCTGCTCAGGGACAGGACAGACAGGGCTGCTGAAGGGCAGCACCGGTGACTGGTGCACAGTGCCCTCTGGATTATGGTACCTAGAGAAACATGCCCAAATAGTATCTTTTGGAATAATTCTCAGGCTTCTTTATCCTGGGGTTGGGGTACTGGGTGCCTGATCCTGTCTTCTGCCTGATGGGCCCAGAAGAGCTGGACTTGGCACTGAACTGGGTAGTGTGCACTGTGACTGGACAATCTTCTGGGGACGCAGTGTAAACCGTTTTGCATTGGGCCTATTAAGAATCACATATTAATGCTCAAGTACCTGGTGTCTCATTTTCTTTCCCTTTTATGCGTGCATATCATCCCTTGAAGCACCTGAGTTAGGGCAGAGGCAGAATGGGTCTACTCAGCCATGCACGTGCTCTCAGGGGTTTCAGATATCATGCTTGGTGGCTGCTCAGAATCAAACCATCTGCAGAAGTTTACAAAGGATCTACCTGCTGTATGTCTGCTCTCTTTGGTGACTTCCAGAAGGATGCAGAGGTGCTGGAGTGTGTCCAGAGAAGGGCAACGGACACGGGGAAGGGTCTGGAGTCCTATGAGGAGCAGCTGAGGGAACTAGGGGTATTCTTCCTGGAGAGGAGGAGGCTCAGGGGGCACCTGATCACTCTCTACAGCTGCCTGGCAGGGGCTGCAGGCAGTGGGGGTTGGTCTCTTGCTCCCAGGTAATGAGCAACAGGACAAGAGGAAACAGCCTCAAGTTGCACCAGGGGAGGTTTAAACCGAGTATGAAGAAAAATTTCTTCACTGAAAGGGTTGTTAAGCATTGGAACAGACTGCCCAGGGAGGTGGTGGAATTACCATCCCTGGAGGTGTTTAAGAAATGCATAGATGCAGTGCTCAGGGACACAGTCTAGTGGTGGGTTTGGCAGTGCTGGGTTAATGGTTGGATTTGATGGTCTCAAAGGTCTTTTCCAATCTAAATAATTCTGTGATTCTAAAGGGTATTTACAAAGGAGAAGGAGACAGACTTTTCTCAGAGATGCCCAGAAAAGGGGCAATGGACACCAGTTGCAGGGTTGCAGCAAGGGAAATTCTGACTAGATATGTTAAATAAAACCCCAAAACTGAAACAGTGAGGGTGGTCAAACACTAGGGCTGTGAGTAGCCTGATCGAACTCTGAAGCTGGCACTACTTTGAGCAGGAGGTTGAGCTGCAGTCCTCCAGAGGCCTTTTTGACCTGTATTTTTCTTTGATTCTAAGCATTTAATAAATGACCAATTCTAACTGTTGTCAGACTTACTGACCTATATGGCGTCTCCCAGTCCTTCAAGTCTTGCAGCTTCTGAGATGATTAATGCCTTGTTAAATCATACTATGCAGAAGGAACAATCATTCCTCCAAATACACGGACTACCACCCAGACTGGATACTCTGAAAGGCTTCTAGGACAGGCAGGGAAATAATGAGGCACATTTCTAACAGCCCAAATGCAACCCCTTCCCTTGCCTACACTATGGGCAAGAGGCAACCCTGGATGACATCCCGATACTAAAACTGGTACTAAACAATGGAACTAAACAATGATGGTATTTTCATATAGCTTGCATAAGTGCAGCTACAAACTCCCAAGTCTTTTGTTTTGCAGTTGAAAGACAAAACAAACATAACAAAAAAATTCCTCCTTGGAAATGCAATTCCTTCCACTGAACAAACCAGCAAGCAAAATTCTAGGGTCTGAGTTATGCAGGAGGTCAGGGTGGAGGTTGTGAGCAGTCCCTTTTTGGCCTTAAACTCTATGGAAATCACAGCTCCAGTGAAGTCAATGGCAGTTTTGTCCCAGTGATTTCAGTGGGGCCATGGTTTCCGGGCATGGATTTGTGTTCTGCCTCACGACAACCCTGCTCCCATCAATCATACCTCTGTCAAACTAGTTAGAGCGAATGAGGAAGGATTTGGTCCAGCCAGAACAGCACCATCTTAGCTCAAACAAATGGGCTCTTGTTTCAGGGGCAGATTTACCAAGAGATTTCTGTGGGCTGTCACCTGTGAATTAGTGTGACCCACTGCTGCGGGTGCCCCCAGGCCATGAAATGGGGATGCTGCTGCACCACAACTTAGCACTCCATCCTGCCACACTTCCATTCATTCCTGTATTTCTATTAGTTTGGGGTTGGGTTTTTTTCTTTCACTTCCCCAAACGAAAAAATAAAAGGTTTCCTGTGTGATTTGATGTGGGAAACAGCTCCACCAATGATCTTCCCAGAGGCTTGCTGTCCTCCCTTCCCCCATGGAATGAGAGAGTGGCTTGGCTAAGTGGGACTTTCAGTGGTCTGTCAGCAATCCCAGCTCACTATCTAATTACATCTTCCCCTCAGGCTTCAGGACTCTTTTTTTGCCAAACAGACAATTTCTGGTCCAATTTGAGATACTTTCTGCTGTGTGCTGTTCTCACGGGACCACACCACCCCAACAAACGTTTCTGGCTTGACCAAACAGAAATTGCATCTAGATCTATATAATCACCACTGCATTCATTTCCATTATGGAGAGACAATTCCCTATTAAATTTCAAACTGGTTTATTGGCTCAGTGAGGCAGCAAAGCATCAGATCACAGAGGGAAGAACTGCTATTTGGACAAAGCATTATTTGTCTACATAATGTAACTTGATATTTGTGTCTATAAATGTATATACCCTGGGAGATCAGACTTCGACTTTATAGCCAACCAAATCCACCTTTGCCGCACATATATATATATGTGTATGTATCTGGTAGATGCTGTTAGATATTGTATTGCTTTCACCATGCTGGGTGTGTCTAAATCCATAGGTCTACAGAGAACTTTATTTCCTGATTCTGTTAAGGCTTTTTTCCCCCTTTTATCCTCTGCAAGCAAATCAAAGTGACTAGATCTTTCTGCATTGAAGATCTCTCCTTTCTGACATAATATCCTATGTATTACATAGAGGATGCCCAGCCTATAGCATATGAATCAGCTGTGGCACCCTAGAATGATTTATGCTGCCCACAAACCATTCCTGCTACTCTTTTTCCTAAGGGTCCTTTTGTCTTCTCTAGCGGCATGACTGAAGTACATCTATCTTGGAAGCAAAATACCCAAACCACCATCTCTGTCCCACAAGGCTATGGTGATGCACATATGTATCAGGTTGTATGACTGAAAATACTCCTGTGATGCAGGGTGTCTGCATATGGGGTGCCACAGCAGCAGCTACCCCATGTACATGGTAATTGGCTGCAACGCCTGACATTCTGAGTCTCCTGCCCAGGCCACTGACCTAAAGATGTCTCACATTCATTGCCACTGACTAACTGGGCTCCTGCCTGGCTTCATCTGGTTGTAAAAATGCCCAGGCCTTTGGAGTAGTGAGTCCTGGTGAGCTAAGAGACAGCATTTGAGAGGGGTGGGGCATGCGGGGAGCCTGCTACCACTTCAGAGCCAAGCATAAGTGCTCAAGGAGGTTTCAGTCTCGCTCCAGATCTCCACCCTAACTCCAGGGCGCTGAGGTCCAATTTGTTTCACTTTGTGCTGTCAGAGTGTTTTGTCTTTGCATCTTGTTTAAGTTCCTGCTGTGTGCTGCAGAATCATTTAAGACTTGGCTGCTGCTTTTATAGAGAATTACCCTTTAAGACCTGAATATGACAAAGCACTTAGAACACGGGAGTTTTACTTTGATGGGACTACTCCTCTATTTAATGGTAGCCATGGGCTTGGCTTGGCTGGACCAGACCAATAGGATGTCATGACGTAGTCTTTGTGTATGTAAATTCTTGCAGAAAACTCAGGGGACTATATGCCTGATGGTATCACCACTGTACACATACACTAAACCACCAAAATAGTGAAGGTTTCCTTATAAAAGAGCAGTGCCTTAGACTACATATTAGTGTTTACAAGCATTATAGTTGATCAAGCTACTTATTTACCTAGATAATGGTAACTGACTTGTTGGTCAGTTGACTTGACTATCCTACAATTTTTAAAAGTTGCTTTACCTAGACAACGCACTTAGCCTTCTGTTTGGGAAAGACACTGAAGTAAACTTTTACCAGCTTATATAAGAAAGAGAAAAAGTGGTGATAATGACCTATACCTAACTGTTAATTCATCCTGGTTCAGCCATGGCAAATTCCATGCAGCCAAACTCCTTTCGACTTGTTGCGAGCTATGGAGCCTTTGTCTTGCACCACAAAGTTATTGTGCAGGTTAATGGCAGTTTCTTTCTCTGAGTGCTGTGATTTACGCAGCTTGCACCCATACCCAGCTCCTAAAGCTGTGCTGTGTGATACTGACCATGAGCCAGATGGTGAAAGGGATTGGGAACTGGTTGAGGGTAAAAGTGACCACTTTTTTTGGCTGGGTTATGCTGAGCTCTGATCCCTTCTCTGGAGCAGTTTCCTTCCCAGCTGCACAGTTATACCAGCGTGACTGAGGAAGGGGCCCGGGGGAGGAAATAAGAAGCAGTGGTAGGATTGCCATGGGAGAGGAGGGTGGTGAAGGCCACTTCATCTGACACTGCTGCCAAAAGAAATGGTCACTGAATCACAGCCCAGTGGCATGTCTGGCCAAATCCTGTGGAAATCCTGAGTGTCAGGGACAAAATCCTGCTTTCCAGCCCAATGTGCTCTGATCTGATTTATTAATCTCCCAGTGTGCTTGAAAGCTTTTTAGCATAGTGGAGTGCAGTGGTAAAGCATGGAGTAGTGGGTGCTGAAAGGGGAACGGCCTGGTGCTGGATGGTAGGCACCCCAAACCAAGGACAAGCAGCAGCAAAAAAGGTGCAAGTGAGGCCATGGTCTCCTGTGTAACAGGGATGGAATAAGACATTTCAGCAGGTCTTAAACTATGACTGCTCTTCAACAGCCACAGGTCTGTTACTGATATGGAAGGAGACCTCTTTCCATGAGAAGAAATAGCATGGTAAGGAACCTTGCTTTGTATATGTCTCCCTCCTCCAGTGCTCTGCATTTCCAGATACTAATCCAAGACTGAATTACTGCACTATAAAATGAGTTCAACCTGCCGTGACCTGAAGACTGGTTCAGTTTAAGGCCAAGTCCATAATCCAAAAAGCATGAAGGATCAGCAATGGGAAGAGAAATAAAAGCGCTCAGCAGAAAGAGTCAGCAGGTAGTCCTTAACAGGCAGCTAATCACAGTGAATAATTTATTACAGCAATGCTACTGAGACTCCACTAGCTTTTAAACCAGTATTTCCTGGAAATGTTTTCTGCTCCTCTTGTATCATTTGTAAATTCTTCCCTGTCTGCAATGTGAAGGTGTTTGCAAAGGTCTTAGGAAATGATGCTGTTCCAAGAAGACCCCAATTAGACACAAGTCCAATACATTGTCTCTGACCCCACTTGATTTTGGATGCTCTAGAGCAGGGGTCCTCAAACTATGGCCCACGGGCCGGATACAGCCCCCCAGGGTCCTCAGTCCAGCCCCCTGTATTTACAGAACCCACTCCCCCACCCCACCCACCCCCACCCCCCGCGCCGGGGGTTGGGGGGGAGACCAAGCAGCCACAGATGACTTCCTGCCACTTAATCTGCGCGCCAGACCCCTGTTTAAAAAGTTTGAGGACCCCTGGTCCAGAGAAAGGCCAGCCCTTTCTGAATATACCCTCTGGCTCAGTGGCATGCCAGTGAGAGGAGCATTGCACAAGATCCATACCTCTGACAACAGAAAACAACTTGCTGCCAAATCAAACACCCTCCTTGGATATGAGGGTTTATAACCCCTCCTAAAATCCTGCTTGAAACAACCAAATCAATGTTAAAACTGGATGGAGGTCACACTTTTAGCCTTATCTTCAACTCTTCTAAGCCCTTGACCTCTATTGTATCACGTGGCAAGGAGTTATAGAAGTGAATTGGGCTCCCTGTAACTGATTTGAATGTCATGTTTCTTTCGCCTGTTTGACTGTCGTGATGTTCTGTGATCAGTCAGGATAGAGACCAATTTGTCATCTTTCTCCTCCCCATCATTCATTCATTTCTATACATTTCACATCAATCCCTACTTTATGTTTTTTTAAGTAACTGGTCTGTCATTCCTTCACCACAGGAAGCACAAGTTTAACCACTCCATCAATGCAATTACTGACTCCACAATGCTTCATTATGCCCTAAAGCAGAGAAGATCTCTATTTGTTCTGCAATAAAGCAGCTCTTAATTAGGCTGTCGCTCCTCCTGTGTAAATATCTCATTTTGCCTCTGAATGGGGGAAGTTCACTCCATCTCTTGTTGTTTGGAAAAGACCAAGTGACATCACACAGCAATCTTTTACTTTCTGGACACAATTAATGTGCTGATTACTTTGCTCATGCTTTCAACAAGCAGGTGATTTCTCTCCGATCACACACTTAAAGCTACTGATTTTACATGTGCTTTGTATTGTTTAGTCGGATGGGTCCAACTCTTTTGTTTTTGCACATTTGAATGAGAATTCAATCTGTTACCTTGCTTTGGATTCAAAATGATACTACAAATTGAATTCCTTTGTAGTGAGAATCCATAGAGCTTTGTGGAGACCTTATGGCAATGGACAGAGTATTTTCATAGCATGCTTCATTTCCTCTCAGAAAAAGGATAACACTAGGAAGAAATGGCAGAAACTGATGTTTGACTGTCACAAGAAAAGTCTTTGTCAAGCTACATTCATAGCCAAATTTTGGGATGCCTCACATTTTATCTTATTTCCAAAAGTCTTTATTCCCTTTGTGTTCTCTACAGTCAACCAGAGAAAGTAAACACTGGTAATATTTGAGTCTGAGAAAAAAGGCTCACTTTAAGTTTCATTGCCACTAGACTTCTGTACAAGAAAATGGGATAACACTACACAGAGGTATTTCTTGCAAAGCAACCAAACACTACCAGACTCTCCTTTAATGTCCTGCTATTTTTAGTGATAAGTTAAACAATTTCTCTGTCTATTTATTTGCCATATGGAAGTTCTTTGGTTGACTGTTAATCATTCACTCTTCAGCTTGGAGTTAATTGTTTACTAACTGTTAAGCTGTGTGCCCTAAAGATGCCTTTGGGCTCTTAAATCGGTGGGAATATCTCACTAGAACAACAGAGGTATGCCTAATGCTACTACAACTGCTTGAGCATGCAGGTCTCACAGCTCCTGGCTATGCCACTTCTACTTCAGGTACAGGTCTCTTGGGATGGAGTGGAGTTACATCCCTACCTGCTGGTTAAAATGGACAAACACCACTCACAGACAACATAGTCACACAGGGGGGCTGCAGTGCCTTGCTCTTTCTTTCCAATTGCTCTGCAATGTAAGCAAAAAACCCCCTAATTACCCTTTGAAAACGATGGTTTTGGTCACTAAAGCCTCAGGGGCTTGTGGGAGAACGGTGCTGGTGCACACTCTCTGAAGACCTGATTCCAAAGAGCTTGCCTTGTTTTATCATGAATATTGGGTGGTGCTGACCCAAGATGAGCACAGCCCAGCAGGACAAAGACTCCTTTTTGTTGTGCTTTTTCAAGTCACACTGAGCCTTGAAGGACCTTTTCTCTCCACAGGGAGCTAAGCCTGACATAGAGGGAGATGGATTCTGCCCATCCTGGATGCTGTGTGCTACTGCTACACAAATGACACTCGTTCTGCAAGCTGCTACTAAACTTCCAGAGTGCCTCAGGATATGGTTAGCAGGACAGCAGCCATCTTCCTACACTTGGTACTTCCTTCTTCTTGTTCAGCTGCAGTGATGGATTTTGTGAAGTCTACCAAAACTTTTGGATTTATTTAATACTTAAGAATGAACGGCTATCAGACCATAACCGATATGGACCAAATCTGGGTTCAAATAGGCAACATTCAAGAAGAAGCCTTTGGCAGGGCTTGCTGAGTCTGTGAGCTAGCCCCTGAACATACAGCAGAAAAACAGAAGGGAGAACGATAAGCCTCAGAGTGATGGCTTTGGGGAGCTTCAGGGCTTCCACAGAATTCAAGCATAGGCAGGAGGGAACATAAAAATAGGAGCACAGAGTCGAGTTAGTCTCTGCAACCCAGTGCAAGCTGCATTCCAGTTTAATAGCCCTGCATTCCCATCTGAACCACCTCAGAGTAGGTGCCAGATACCCATCTCAGCTGCATCCCCAGTAATGCTGGAGGTCTGGAGGACTTATGCCTGAGTGAGAATAGTGCAAGCAAGATCAGGTTCTGGCCCTGTGTCAGCCTCAATTCTCCTCTCTGGATTCATCCAACTTGCTGACAAACCTAGTTAGTTTTCTAGAGACACATGGCTGATTTACTCCAGCAATTTAATAAAAATGTGGTTTTGACTGACTGCTAATGGGATCGCCTGAGATAGGCTCAGCTGCTTAGTGTAGGTTACAGTTTTACTTGCAAACACAATAAGCATGGAAATCTATCTAGGATGACATATAGGAAAACATTACAATCTCTCCTATAAGATGAGCAAGGTTTTTATATGCATTTAATATAAATGTCTTGGTTTCAGCTGCTTTCTTGCTACAATTTTCTGCTTATGTTTCTTCCAGGGAGATTTATTTTTCCATTGTAATTTTTCAATTTGTTTCTGGCACAGGCAATGTGCAAGAACAAAATAATAAAGATAGGAAAAGACATAATCTCTTTCCTCCTTGCCCCCTAATTTTACCTTGCAGAAAGTTCACTAAGGTTTACCCCTCCCCTTTGCACAGCAAAGACTTGATCCAGCCCATGCTGGTATGGTGAAATGAATCAGATACTACGGTAAGCTTTCAGATACTAGTGGTATGAAGTGCAATTTTACAATCTAATTAGCAGAGGATTAAACATTGCACCTTGCTGAGGCAGTTAAGCTGCTCTCGCCAGAGGGGTTTTACCACCTGTGTAGGGTAAGAAGTCTTTTTATTTGCTCTACAGAGGGTAAAAGCACTCCGTGGGGAACTAATGAAGCCCCAGCCACCCTGTGCAACTCCTGTCCCTGATCTAGGCTGTGCATTTTGGAATAGCTCTGCCAACAGACAGCTATTCCAAATAGAACTGCTCATCTAGGCTGGCTTTTCACTGCCGTGGTCTCTGGATTATGGCAATGGACAAATTCTAGCCAGAAATTCCTGCTTTCCCTTCCCAACCAACCTTCCCTCCCATATTTATGACCACTTCTGATAAGCCACAGAAGTTCTCTGTGGTTTATTCATAAGGCAGTACCATTGTTTTGGGTCTCCTGGATAATTTGCTGAGACAAAAAAAAGAAAAAATCCCAATAAAGAGAAAACTGGCACCCTATTTTTTAGGGTTACACTTGCAGAAAAAAGGTAGGAGATACTTACAGCCCCTGATTTGAGGAGCAATGTGAGAGTTAGAGGTAGGTTATTGGGGACACAGAGAAGCTGGCCAAGATGTTATCAAGCTCTAAAACCAGTGCTACAGACCAGATCACCTTGAGCAGCTGAGAAGCAAAGTAGGGAAGCTGAGAAAGAAGGCTTGACCCTTCCATGGAAATGTCTGTCTCCTCTCATGCAGTCAGAGTAGCTGACCTCTTTTCTTCTTTCTTCCGATGCTCTCCACCAACCCTCTCATCCCATCAGGGTTGATAACAATTGCTATAGCTTGTCAATGGCTGAGTCCTGTCATGGCAGGGCATTAGTTTCCTCCCAATAAGTTTCTATTGCTAAGACTGACTTTGGAAGGCATTTTTTAAGGACATGTCTTCCCTGGGAGGTTGGCACTAATGGAGATATGTGGGTGCAAACACCCAGTCTAGGCATGTTTTAATAAAGCCTAGGCATTGTCACGTGTGAGTATGGCTTGCCCTGCAGGTAATGATTGATCCCAAACAGATGCGTCTTTTAGAGCACAGATGCTCTGGGAAGACCTCCTTACTCCCCTCATCCTTTCCTTCCATGAATAAAAAGCCTCATTAATAGCCTTTGATAAATAAAAGGCCAATCAGTGCACCTATTGTCTCCTGCTGCCTCCTTAAGCAGTTCTGTTTTCTACCAAAACCTTGATTCTAGTTTATTTTAATAGAAGATGCTATCTGTGAGCACCAGGCAGTGTCCAACTTGAATGTGATCAGGGGAAGTGAAAGAAAGGGAGGGGGGACCTTGGCACAGTGACAGTGCCAAGAGAAATGCAATACATTAATTCAGCACGGAAGCATTTGCATCCATGGAAGAACAGCCTAGTTGCTCCAAATCATCCAGTTCTGCAGTCTGCAAACAAGCCTGAAACCTTGCCTCCTGATGTCTCCATGGGTTTGCAGTACAACAAACACTGTTGCTAACAGACCGTGCATGCCCACCTGCAGGGCATGTGCTCAGAGATGAGCTTTTTTCTATTAGATGGCATCCTAGGTAGGAAAATCAGAACACATGGGTCCGCCTAGTAGGATGAGCTCAGGGGATCAAAACCTTCCTCCTCCCAAAGGAACAGGACATTCTGTAGCTGGATTTCTCAAAGATAATTTGGAAGGACTGAGACAAATCCCGATTTTCAGGTGCACTGAAAGGTTCACTAAAAATAGTAATAAAGAGACCAGAATGGCTAGTTATCACTGACCAAGCTCTAGTTTTGTGATCAGATCGATGCATGCCATGTCTGATTTGTGAACTGTTTCAGAGTAAAGTTCCTAAATAAATCAATGGGAACAAACTTTTTAATGCTTTTTTTTTAGGCATATGATGACCGTTCTCTTTCACTGCTAGCTGGGCATTTAACTCTTCAGTTAGTAAAATTGTTGCTTATCAAATGTAATGCTGCTTCTGGGAAAATTATGCAAATCTGTAATAAATGTAACGTAATAAATGGGAGATTTCCTGTCTCTTCTCCCCTCTCTCTTTCAGATCACTTATGGCTTGACAATATGCTATCAGGGGCTGGCTGAACACCCTCAGTACCACCATAGCCAGTGGATGGAAGGCCTCCAGCACCTGAGACGATCAGTTTTTCAGTTCCCATTTATCTCTTATGAACCACACACAAAAGAAGCATAAGTTGCAAGATTAAGCGTTATTCGCTGCCCCCCCCCGCCCCCTCCATACCACGACATTTAATAAATTAAGAGCTACTTTTGCCTGCTAATTCTTTGCAGACATTCAGACAACTTTGGGAGAAAATTAACATCCTTCAAAATCATGTGAATCAATGCCAGCATTTGGCATACATCACACCCTCAAACTGAGCTGTCACATGCGTGGCAAGCCCAGACCTTGACAGAGAAGTAAACACTTACTTTTCTTGGTTTCACTTTGTCATGGTAGTCATATTGAAAAATCCCCTTGTAGCTAAGTCCTAACCACCAAGGAATTCCCTGCTTGTCCTGGAAGAGAAAACAGAGGGAGTTATATTGAATGGAATGGGGAAATGCTGGAGATTTCCTAGGTTGTTATTTAAGGTGAAAATTTGTTTCTAAGCAGTATCTTTGAATGTCATGGGTGTAGTTAAATTTACCCCTGCTGAATTTCCTCATCACAAAGTGCCATGGTGTTTAGGAGAGATCTGTTTCATTTTTGGCCATGACACATAAAACCATTTAAAATGCATCACATATGATCAAGTTACTCAAAATGTGGCCAGGGGAGGTGAGGAGGTTTGACATGGGTCCTTTGTGCAGTCAGTGGTGCATCTTCTTTCTCTTCCCTGTAAATTATTCAGTCTGAACACTCAGTCTGGAGAGGAAGGAGAGTGAATCACCCAGCTGACTTGAATTATGTGGAGGGATTTTAGCATTAATCTTGAAAATGCAGCAGTAATGTGATCTGAGAGCTACCAAGTGATAAGGTCTGACAGGCTCAGACCCAACTGCTTTGTGTCTGAGTGCAATAAAATGGCCTTATGGAGTAATGGCTGATATCTGATACCAGCCTCTCTGCAATTTACTGAACTGGAGTCCTCAATGAAATTACATTTGTTCTGTTAATGTGATAGAGGATGGCAGGGTAAAATGCAACAAAACCAAAACCCCCACATCAGGTAGAAGCAAAACCTATTATGTGTGATATTTGCTGCCTCATTGCTGCTCACTGGTACTTATTGATCATGGGGAATTCACTGGCATAGCTCTCAAGTGTTTGCAGGCGTGAACACCCAGCCCAATCCATTAGATCTTCCTTGTTGTAAAACAGTCCAAGAGATTTGGATGCAAAGGGTGCTGGAGGGATCCTGCTCTCTGGTAAAAGAAGAGGCTAATGTTTTTTGCAAAATGCTGTAACACATTAGCAGGAATAGACTAGAAACGCATCTCCCTGAGACAGATACTGTCAGATATCCGTGCTTTTATAGTACCCCATGTGTGCAAGACATTACAGATATATTAAAAACCATAGGATCTCTGCAGAGAGATAATGATGAAATGCATCAAAACTTCAGGGGTGATAAATGAGAGCCTATGCTCCAGGGAGTGTGGATCTAGCTTTATTTATATGTTTATTGATCTCTCTACTTAAAAAAAATAACAATCTTACAGAGCTGGTCAGGCAGGGAAGTAATAATAATATGAGACTGGAAGATTTGGTGATAAATCATCAGACAAAAGAAATGAGGGATTTTGTGAATACCTGCATGAAAACCACATGGGTAGAAGCAAAGAGCTGTTTGAGGAATGGAATGTGTTATCTCTAGAGTGTGGGACAATGATTTGGCATTAAAAATATGTATTGTAGCTGTGTCAACCTACTTATATCTCAAGTGAAGGGAGCTGCAGTCTGCAGGTCATGCCTGGCCCTAGTTAGCTGCTTATGGATCTGCCGGCTGGGAAAAGTCTGACCTCCTGGGACTACAAAAAGTAGTGAGACATCGAGTCTGCCAGCAATGTGGCTGGCTTGTCCCTTTGGTGCTGGTTCACTGGCATCACCAGAGCTTGCTGCTGCTTTTATGCTGAACACCTCCAGCACAATAGGACTGCAAGAGTTTTATCTCCAAGAACACAATTTTCCTCTTTGGACCTGTCTTTACCAAACATTCACTACACAGTTGAAATGTTTATCCTACCACAGGAAGTGAAAAAAGACTTTAGTAGTAGTGTATTGTATTCTGAAAGCAGGATGGTTACTTGTGTCACTCGTGTTCCCCCTCCAACAACAGTTTAATTCAATAAATGTCCCTTTTTTGTTGCACGTACCTTTACTGCATAATAATGCACTCCGTATGTTGGGAGGGACTCTACAATGCTCATGTAACTGCAAAAGAACACATAAAAGAATAACATGTCTGAGAAGCTGACAGGATGATCTCAAAAAACCGGCATTAATAAATAAATAAATAAATAAATAAGGACATAAATACTTCAAAATAAAGCATTAGATGAGATGGGAGGCATAGTTACATACTGTATTTAACAGTCCAGTATAAATATTTTCCAGTAAAAAAAGGTCACAAAAAATCACTCTTATTTCACTTACTTCACAATTGCTTGACCTCTTGTCTGACCATTTAGTTTCTTGTAATGTTCAATGACTCGATCCTCACTGGAAAGGAAGAAATTAGATGCTTTATAAAACGGCAGTATCATGACTGAAAATCTTGCCAAAAGGTGAAGAGGTACTTCTGTTAGCACAACTACTGAGGGAATCAAAATATGCCAAGCAAACATGTTAGATGAAGGGATTTGATGGAGCCCAGGGTAAAAAAAGGGGATCCACAGACTGAGAATAAAAATGGTTTTCTAAAAGTTGGTTTTCTGAAAAAAACTTTTTTTACTCACAAACATGGTATCTCTTTATACAGACTTTTGCCTCTTTGCATTACCTTCCTTATCTACAAATGATGCCCATGATACTACATTGTGTGGCAATCAGATGTATGTTGGAGCTGCTCAAGCTCTGCTTCACTCTACCTGGTACAACTTCTTTCCAAGCCCACCATGTTCTCTGAAAGCTAGCAAAGCTTTCAGAAACTGGTGGCCAGTAATAGCCCTAAGTTTACTTAGTAGTCACAGATTACTCCTCACTGCAGCTGCACAAAACCATGTACAGGAGCCCTAGTGGAAGTACTCTGGAGAAACCTCTCCCAGCAACGAGTTAAATTCCTCGTGTACACAGAGGCAATGTCTGTAACAGCAGGTTAAACAGTGGCATGGAATGTTTGCAGGGCACTCAGACTTGGGTCCCTTTACTGTTAAAGTACTGATGTGCCTTTACTTCTCCCCACCTGGCACTGCATAAGCTTCCTGGAGTACCAAAGTGTCTATCTAATGCCATCATGCTGCACATGGTTTAAGGCTAAGCCAATATGAACTGGCATTCCTCCCTCCCTGCATTTCCCAGGTCCAGCTGGGGCCTCTAATAAGGCCTTTAAAGGCAGCCACAGGGTTGTCCACCATGCGGTAATCTTTCCCCAGGCAGAGCTGAAGCTGATTTTATTGCTAGACAGTGTGAAGGAGCACAGCAGTGTGGGGTAGTCTGGTAGGTGACCTCACCACAGCTGTCAGAGATGCCCATGGGGACTTCTGTGGAAAACTGCAAAGTGTTTCACTAGCTCTGCTACCACGACTGTTTGCTCATTGCTGCCTTCCCCATATGCGTCCTTGTGCCAGAGAGATCTGTGTGGAGCAGAATATCTTATAGGAAGAAGTTCCCCTGCCCCTGCTAGGCACAACCTTCATAATGCCCTCAGTGATGTCACAGGCAGACGCCACACAGAGCCTGCTGTGACATCACACAGAGGATGTTCTGTTCTGTGACATCACAATGAGGACAAACTGCACCGTGACATGAAAGACAAGATGTGCTATGCACAGATGGGGCACGAGGCCTGGCACAGAGGAGGTGAGGACTGTGCATCCATCCCTGGTAATGCAGGGAGGAAGGGAGAGGACCAGAAACACCAGTGTGGACAGCACAGAGCAATTCAAGTAGGTCTCTTGGGTTGTCAGCAGAGCCAGGTGTTCCCCCACAAGCCTGTCATTTGTCTGAGAGTAATTGCTTTCCTTACCAAGTGATTTCTCCCACTCATCCTGCACAAAAAAAGGGGCTTTTTGGGGGGACAAGGAGAAGTAATGTCCCACCAGCAGGTCATAGCAGGTAAGTATGCTGAGTCAGTAACAAATTACACAGGTAAAGGAATGGTCCAGCTCCCCCATCGAATCACTCAGAATAATTTTAATGCTTAGAAAATTATCTGTAAGCTGTAAATTCAACAGCTATGAAACCATATTACAGCCCACTGATCCAAGCAAGTACCACAGATGTTGTCATGCACAGGAAGGCAGAGCCCGGGTCTCCTGCCATGATTTTCATAAACGGGATTACTTTTGGAGCAATAACTGAATTACATGAGTGTTCAGTACTGGAAGATCTCCAAAAAACATCATTCTTAATAAAAATGATAGACAGAGAGGGCTTACAGCCCTTTGAAATTACCTCTTAAAACTATGATTACATGTGCATGCAATTCCTCTCTGTCTCAGACAGGAACAAACCAGGAATGACTTGTCAGAAAAAAATGGAGTTTCTCCAGTGGAAAACACTCTTAGCTTTGGTTTCCACTCTGTACAGTTTATTGTACAGATCAAACTCTCATATTGATGCCATTCAAGGAAAGGATAAATGTACCTACATGCTGATTACCTAATGTGATTCCAGATGTGCTCTGCCTTCTTACAAATGATTATTATAAAATAATGAATACGTTCCCAGACCATACTCCTTGGGTAGGGAACCCAATTGATGCCTCATTTCTTTCAAAAGGACAGATAAGATGTCAGGGAGCTGTCCTGAACAGTGGGATAAATAACGTTATGTTCTCAATCCATACTAAAAGATGTGGGACAGTCCCAGGTCTACCCAGTTCTCATAAACAAACACTATGCCTTCACTGCTCTGTTAGGATGCTGATGATCTTCCTTTCCATTGTTTAATGTTTTGAGGTCTACAGATGTTAAGTGCCAGATAAATATCATCCTTGTTTCCTCTTTCTTTTGGACAAAATAAAGCCTGAATTATCAATCCAGCCATGAATAACAGTGGGATCTGCTGCCTTTCACCTTTCTGCAACACTCGGCTAGTCATGCTTTGGGGAAAGAAACAGATAGTCCAGAGCACAATCAATGAGATTTGTTTCAGATGGATTCCTTGGGAGGAGGTTACTGTGGCTTCTCTCCGCTGACAGCAAAGGGAGCTGAGGGCACCCAGCTCAGATGGAGAGGTCTACACTGAAGAAATGTTCATAGTCAGATGAATCCCACCCCAGCTGCATGACAGTCGCTCCTCTATGTTCTTTGAACTTCCTTTTCATTCCCACTGCCCTGTGCAAGAAGGATCATCCAGCACAGAGGTCACTTTCTGCCTCCAGCTCTGGGACAGAGAGGTAAGTCCAACACGTGCTAGGGAAAACAAGCAAAACCATTCATGGGTCAGAAGGAGCATTAGCAGAGCTTAGAAACATTCTCCCCTATCATTTCAGCTGTTCATCTCCGAGTGGCTGCCATGCTGCTATTGACAGCTGGGAGAGTGCTGGGACACTGCCTGGACCACCAGCTGATGTCTCCTCTCCCCCCTGCTCTGGCTTGTTGCTGTGTCAGTGACACAGAAACTCATTCATAATGCTGGGCTGACAGAGGATACTTAAGTAATGTGGAGACAGAGAGGCTGCCGAAACACTACTGTCTGTTTGCCAGCTCATAAAACATTCCCCCAAAGCTGCAAAAATTAATAGATGGATGATATCCTTCAGCAGACAACTCTGATAAAGATCATTAGAACTACCAAGAAATCCCTCTTGTCCCAGCAGCTTACAGAACTTGATGGCAGACAACTTGCAAGCAAATGCAGGGCCAGAGTTTCTCATCATCAGATCCAGATTTTCAAAGGCAATTGTTTCCCCCCTCTCTTCCCAGTACACTGAGCTGTTTCAAACAGCTGTCCACTCATTGTTCCTTACTGTTCTGTTTCTAACCTGATTTGTTCATTTTGATTATATTCTTGAACTTACTAATCTCTTTATTTGCAGTCATACACTGTTGTGCTGAAACCCGCAGAGCATCACTTGGGCCAAAGGGACCATGAGCAGGATCAGAGCCTCAGGTCTGTGTTATGTTAGAGAAACTATATAGTGATTTTCAGCTGATATTTTCAGAGGTGGATATTCTGGCAACACTGATGCTTTAGGTTGCTAAAAACAAGTTTGCATTCAGAGTCTGTTGGAACCTGGGAGAAGTCTATCTTTTCCCTGGACTGTTGAATTCCCATTCTAGCACCCATTTTTGTGCTGTTGCATCTCCTTGCCTTCTTACTGACAACCTAGTACTGGGCTGGCTTGCTGGTGAGCATCTGAATTGAGAAAAAATGCAACGACAGTGGCTGGAAAGAGGCACTGTGTGTTAACACATTTTCTAAAGGTTCTCTCCAGTCTCTGTGATTAGTTTTGCATCTAAAATAATAAATACTGTCAGTTGCCATGCATGGGCAAGAGAAATTAAAACTCAGGACCCCAGCTCCTGGGCTGTCTGGGAGGACCAGAATCTCAGCTTTCATTTAAAAGGAAAAAACTCCCAACAAAAATCCCCCCCCCTAAAAAAAAAAAAGCCAACCACAAAAACAAAGCCACCAAAACCCCCCTTCTTGCTTCAGCAGTAATCAGTGATGCTACGAGATGCTTGAGAACAAGATGTACTTCTGATTCTTCTTGATCTGTAGGCAGCTGGAACCAGCAACTTGATATAAAAATTACAACCTTCAACTCTGTTGTGATGCCTACACATCTCCAAGAAGATGTTACAGGGAAGGGAAAGGCCTGCAGCAAGGATATGCAACCAGGAGACTCCATGAAGGTGAAGTGAGAGGCACCAAACTGTGCTGATTCAGCCCTTGCTGCATCTAGGAATCCAGGACTTACCCCACTGGTCCTACTACATTCAATAGGAGCAACAGGCAATGCTTTTTTATGGTGTGGATGGAATGTTTATTTCATGCAGATCTATCATAGTATCTTGCTGAAGGGTATCATAGTATTTACTTGATTATCCATTTTATCACCTCATAGTCCATTTCAGTTGATACAAATAACTAACTAAAGAAATTTACCAATCTCACCTCTAATGTTTTAAATGTTTCTTTCCAGAGTTGGAAATTCACGTGTTACCTTGTTACTGCTTCGGCTAATATTGAAGAACTGCAGCTTAAAACTGATTGCACACAGAAAAGAACAGAATGAAATTTGCATCCAGTATGTAATGTAATCTGCCTGAGATGCAGAAGTGTCAGAAAATACAGTTTTAAAAACCTGCCCTCTTAGATCACTGATGTTTGGTCTGTACTTCAGAGGCTTTTTGTCTGATTCACCAGCAGCCTCTTCTTGAGAACATTCAGTGTTTCACAGGGTGTTTATGAAAAAGCCACCATTAAAAAATAACGAACTACTGATGTATAAGAGGTTGCTGAGACCTGGTTACTGAAGTGAAATCACAAGGGAGTCACAGGACCGTAGCCACTGGTTTTATTACCCCACTGGCAACAACCAGCTTCCCAACCTGCGACCTGTTCTCAGTCACGTGAGAACTCCCATGAAATTAAGTACAGCTGCAGGAAGTGCTGTACCTTGTGTATAACTGTAAATACTCACGTTGTGAGTGTGGGGTTTTTACATGGCTCTTCTTGCTTCAGGTGACTCAACATAGGCCAAACCCAGGGAGAGTGTCTTATGGGCAGAGGCAGTCCCAGACCTCACTGAGGTTTCCGAGCAGAAGTCCTTAACATAGGCATGGTGAGTAACACTTGCCAAGAGTGGGGACAGACAGATCCTGATGGGCAGACGGAGCCTGACAGACAGCCTGGGTTGTCACTGCCTTCCTGTGTACAGGCACCATCACAGGTAACTGAAACAAAGGCTATGTGGGCACTTCAATAAGACCTCAGTTCATGTTGCTGCTAAAGGGTCAGGTTTGCCTTTCCCTGTCCATGGCTACTTGTTCACACCACTCTTCTTGTCACGGCTTTTAACTTGAGCTACCAGTCTGTCAGTCAGGCCAGGCCACTGAGCTGGCTGGAAATGTACTGCTTTTCAATGTGTGGATTAGTTTGTGGAAAAAGGAAAGAGATGCTCCAAAGAGGGAGACCATTCTTCTTCCAGTGAAATGACAGCCTACGTTTATAATTTTTCATAAAGATTTGGCTTGGTTCTTAGACAGAAACACCAGGAGACTGTGGTGATGCACAGCTTTTGTGTCAAGTGTTCCTAACCTCAGCCGGGGACCCTGAGTCTCTTCTGAAGCGATTAGCAGACCTCACAGACTGGCTTGGCTATGGCTTGACATGAGGTACAGCTAATTCTGGTATTTAACCATGCTAGGGAAAGTGGATGGCCTTCCTGGCAAAGGGAAGAATTGAGATCACAAACTACAAACTGATTTGTTTCCCCTTGCCATCCTCAGATTACCAAGATGCAGAAATTAAAACAGCAGCAGATAAAGAAGTTCACTCCCACCCTCAGGCTTATAATCTAATGCTTTAAAGGCAAACATGAAACAGGAACAAGCACAAAATCAAGCGAAAGCATCTCCCCGTTAATGAACAGTCTTTTCCCAAATTCTTTCCTATTTGCACAGATAAAAGGAATAGGCAGGGTGGCACAAAGAATCTATGTGTGGGGCATACAAAATTTAATTGTGACCCTGCTCCTACCCTGAATTTAATTTTCAGTGCAATAAAGACAGAGCTCCCAAGCCTCCACCTCCAAACATTACGTAGTTCGTATAAAAGGAGAAATACATCCCTTTTAGTTCAGCTATACCATACAGAGAGGACTTGCAAGATGAAGCTCAATCTCTCAAAAATAACACAGAGAAAAATAACACAGAGAAAAAATAACACAGATGCAAAGTGCTGGGAAAGGAAATGGCACATTAGGCCTCCTGATTTCATCAGGACACTTGCACGTTTACAGTGAATTTTCTGGCCAGACATTACTGCAGCCATTTGGCAGACAGGGAAACTGAGGGCCAGGGTGGTAGCTCTGCTTGTGCTGAATCATGCAATGAGTCAGTGGCAGACCCAGAGTGAGAAGGCAGGAATCCCTGCATCCCAGTTCCACTCTCAGACCACTTATTGCCAGAGTCAGGTCCTGCATAAGATACTGCAAAGTTACTCAGCAGAATGATACATTACCAGTAAGCGAGGGAAGGATGCTCCTTCAGCGCTGGTGTTGGAAGGGCTGGCAGCTTCTTTAATTCATTCCTTACAACTTCATTGCTGAAAGACAGTTCAAAAGGAGGATCAGGCTACAAGAAAACCACCACAATATTTGATATGACCTGACCTAGCTGGCAGGCTGCTATGGCTCTACATCTGTTCCTCCTTAACAAAAGGCACTGGGGTTTCCTTTTTCTTCTCTCTTTATTTATTTTATGGCAGCCCAGTTAACATTTTCCCTCTATTATCAAAATTGGAGAGAAGCTCTTCCAGATGGTTATGTTGAAGCACTTCCTACCAGTGACTGGACACAAAAGCCACCATGTCATATTTCATTGAGCAGTGTCCCACAGACATGTTCATATACAGAAAAAAACAAGGGGAAGAGAAGGAAGTGATGCTTTCAGCTGCAATAAAGCATCTTTATCTAAATGCCTTACAACCTGCTGAAAAAAATAAGGATGTGCTTCCTTATCAACACAAGGTGTTCTTAGCCTCATGGCCCAGCGACCTGGCCTTTGCACAAAATCTTCACTGATAAAGACTCCAGCTTGAATTTGTGTCCTGAGACACAAACCCCTCCGTGGGACCAGGCGCAATCGCTTCGCTAACATGCTTCTCCCTGCAACCTCTAGTGGCCGCACCGGCCGGCTGGAGCAGCATCACTGCACAGGGCAGGGAGAGAGAGCACATGAAATGGGAGGCAGATTCTCACAGGTGAAATGAAACCATGGGATTTTCTCCTACAAACCCCAAATGCCTCCCTTCTCACTTTTAAACACACAAGGAATTGTGTGTGCATGAAAAAAAAAAAAGCGCTCAAAGGCTTGGGATGGAAGGTGGTGTTGCTGTTACTTTCAAAACTGTAGAAATACACAGCCAAGAGGGTCAGACAGGACACTGAGGAATGCCAAAGAATTAATGTTTATTTGCTCAGTTTCTAATAGCAATATTGTACCCTGCCCTTTATCCTGCCAAAAAGTGTGGCTGTCCTGGAGCTGTGGAAAGTGGTAGTACCTCTTCCAGAGCTCCAGATTTCCCAGCTCACTGGCTTCCCCAGCAGCAGGGCCATTAACCAGCCAGACATGTAGTCTTGGCATTCCCAGCTGTGGACCAGCCATCCCAACATCTGCTAAAGTCCCAGGGGGTCCTTGGATGTTCCAGGTCACCCTGAATTTTGTTTTTGTCTCTGGAACAGTCTGTATGGTGATTTGTGGAGACGTGATATTGCTTCAGATATAAAAATCTTCCCGCAGTATTTTTACATTTGCACATCCCAGCAGAGGCTCTGCCTGAGACCTAGGTGGGTTTGTCTTTGTTGGAGTTTGCAGGTTAATTGCTAGGTTGGGCCACTGGGTAAACCACTAACATAAATCCTGGAGCAGGTATTTTGGGTATGCCTACAAGCATTTATTATCATGCTAGTTCCCTGACAATCCAATTAAGTAGTTTTAAAACAGGACCACCAGCTCTAGTCAAGACAAATCTATGACAGAGATGCCCAAACCTCAATTAGTTTCAAGTTTTGCAGACTGAAGATGTGTAGAACAGCACTTAGAAGAAATGACTAAGGCAACCATTTCCACGCTAAGCACATAGAAAACCACTCAGTAGTACCTCATATGCCAAATCAAATGACTCTTGACAAACAGTGTTTAAAAACTCACTTCTGCCTGAATCCCATGGTCATTTGACTGTCAGATAGATCTTCCTTTGTAAGTGCAAATGCTCAAAAACTATTCAGATTTTTTCTTCCATAGCTGGTAAATACCTGCACAAGTCTGAACAAGAAGCTGCTCTGTTCCATGTTATCTGCTGATCTGGCTGCTCTGTTCTGTGACTGACAGCCTAGAAAACAAGCTGTTGCTGTTTAGAGAGTTTACTGGGTCTGCCCAGAGACGTCTCCTCCACAGCACGTGCGTACTCAGCTCTTACTAAGTTTTTTGACATTTTGAGACTGGGAACAAAAAAACAGAACCCAGCACAATCAGAGCACAAGCAGCAGTCGCTGCCCCTAAGTGAAGATTTTTTTGAGGCTGGCTCCTTGTCGAAGGAAGTTGAGAAATTTCCAAAACTTTTCTGGGAAAACAGAGAGTAATTTCTAAACAGGGACATTCTGAGCCCAGAAAACTGCCAATTAGGGCAAGATTAGTGGCGACTATCTTTGAGAGTCTGGGAAAAGCCTGAATCAGTAATGGCTCCCATAAAGGAAAGGGCTAGCACCAGTCAGTTCCGCCTTTTCTGTTACTGAGGAGCAGAGGTAGCTTGCACTGTGATAAAAACTCTTTTAAGAATCAGAGAAAAAGGCACTCTGAGTGATGTTATTGGATGACATTAGCATTTCTGCTGAGTACCTAGAAAATATCATTAAGGTAGTGCCTCACAACTTCAAAGCATCAAATTTATTTCAGGTAATCACTTCCAGGAACAAAAAGGCATTTCATTCCATGGTCCATATATTAACTAAGTCTTCTGGCAAAAGACTCATCTCAAGACAAATGAATTTAGACTCCCAAAAGGATGTCAAATCAAGAAAAAGGAAAAAAAATAATGACTTGGGTTGCATTTGAACTAGTGACCATGAGGCCACTTTCCACTTGGCTCCTTTTAGAACACCAAACCTCTTAATTTTTAAAACGTTTCCAGCAGGATCACAAGTGGTTTTGTACTTACTGCCTTTCCCGCACTTTCTAGTGAAATATCTCAGTGTGTTTATTTTATTACTGCATTTAGAAAGTGTTTGTTTAATCCGGTCACTTGTGCTGCATTTATTTTGTATTTCAAAGTGTCCAACCTGCAGGGCTGTTATATATGGAAGGGTCCTTTTGATACAGATTTATTAATACACAGGGGAAATGCTCCAAACACACTTTCTCTGTGTCCTCTAGATCCCTTTATTCCTGCACTGTGGTGGAAATTATAATAATTTAAAATACTGAGTAGCAATGTGAAAACTGAACTGGAAAAGCCATCCGCATGGGTTTCTGAAACCTGGTTAGACATCCAGAAATAAAGTTGACCGACTGGAGGATGGATGTAGAAAACAGAACTCCTGAGTTCTGGTTCTGCCTGTTTTGATGAGTCTTTGCCAAATAAATTAGTCACCACATCTCAGTATTTCTATTTACACATGGGGGTAAAAGGCCTACCTAGCTACTTCATAAGCATTTTGTGAAAAACAAATTTTTGCAAACTGGTTGGATAATTTTGAGCAAGATTATATATGCAGTTGCCTCAGAAAATCCCTACATTCTCCAGTATGTGTAATAACAATGATCAACAACAAAACAAAACTGCAGGTTAGAGTTACTAACTCTTCTCAGCATGGTAATTCGTTCTGTTGAATGAGAGAGGAAATGCAGAGTCTGAGATTCTTGGATTAAATGGTACCATTGGAAGTACAGTGTTTAAGATCTTCTCCATAAGGTTGCAAGAATGCAGCCTGGGCTTCGTAACCCCTTCCTACAATCTACTTGGTTAAATGCCTCTTGGTTACAGAGAAAGAAAAGTAAGCCTGAAAATATGTTAGATTACGATCTGCCCAAATGTTGAAATTATTGTGAAATTCTGCTTAACAGGAAACTGTTCATTTTTTTCTTCCCTTGTTATTCTTTCATATTTTGCTGGGAAATACTTGGAGTTCACTGGAAATATCTCATATTGCTAAACTGGAAGAAATCTAGCAATGAGAACCTGTCTGAAGAACTAGCTGCAGTGGTTCAGGATTTTTTTTTTACTTAGGGTTTTCTCTTTCGCCTGCCCAAACTGAGGACAAATGATCACTATATGGTATTTCCAGCTGCTTTGACACAGATGCTGTGTAAGGCTGAAGAGCTGGATTCTGAACATTTAAAACCAAAGTTAGTGAGTTTCCCAAAGATTTTGGTCAATGCCAGACTGGACTTTAAATCTGATAGGATTAATGTAGGGGAAAAATCTCAACTATCTTAACAATATGCTGTGCTCCCTCCAATATTAGCCAGGGCACCCTGGTTCCTTCCTCTCTGTAGGCCTAAAGAGAGTCACACCTGTAGTATTTGTGTTCATCTGAGGAACTGAAACTTGTCCTGCCCGTGCTGTGCCAACTAAGTGTGACTCAGCTCCCAACTACAAACAAGATTAGCTTGAGCTAATGACCTTTACATCTGTCTGCAGGATAGTAGTTTAGGAGCTTTATACATGTGATTATGTACCTTTGAAGTAAATTTTTTGCAGCTAATATCAAAAAGCACAGATGCAATCTTAAGTGTCCTGTTCAGCCTGAGAATCAGCTGAACAGGAATACTCAATTGTTCTAAATTCAGTGTATGTCCCAGCCTAAATGTAAACCTTTTTCAGTCTTGTCAGCAGAAGCATTTGAGGATTCTCTTAAATGACATGAGAACCACTCTCCTTTAATGCAGAGGACTAGGAACTTCTTAAGGAGAATAAATTTTTATTTTAATTCTAACTGCCTAAATCTGTATCAGCTAAGAGATGTGCCCTTTGTACAACTCTGCCTGCAAAATACTGAGTTGGACCAGTCCACTTAACAGCAAACGCCGAGAAATAGATCTTAGTTATCTAAATGGGTACAGGAGCTCAGGGTTTCTGATGGGCTTGGTTTTGAAATGAAACATACATTAGAAATGGCTTAGTCAAATTGCTCTCTGTAAGTGTCAAACTGATCTGTCAGGGCTGTAGAGGCATCTTAGTTCAAGACAGTTAAGTATGACCTGGGCTGTGTGCTCTCCAGGCTTACCAGACACTGGGCAGTCATTGTGATGCCCAAGTTAGGTGGTACCCCAAGGTGGCAAGAATCAGTAATAAGAGACTCATGCATGATGATGCCCTACCAAAACATGCAGAACATGTTTGAAAAGGCACATAATCCCCTTTTGGGGAAAGGAGAGTACTATGAGCACAGTCATTATTCTGAGGCATGGGTTGATTTCCTTAAAAGCAGCAGTGGGAGCTGCTGTCATTATAGATGCATCAGTTCACAGAGGTAGAAAACTGACTGCTAGAGTTTGTAAGATCAGTTTTTTGAGCTTCTATGATGCCCAAAAAGCAGACTTGCAGCTGCATTCAGAAGTCCTGAACCAGCTCGCTGTTATCCACCACCCGGGTGCAGTGGGATTTGGAGGTAATCACACTCTGGCCACCATGGGCAGGTGCCAAGCCGCAGCTGAAATCGTGACAATTTGGCATTGGCTATCCTAGCACCTGAGCTGATAGGCAGTGACTCATAGGAAGGCTCCCATGGGGATCAGCAATTCTCCCATCACTACAAATGAGCCAGTACTTATGTGCTTTTCTGGATCCAGGCCAAAGAGATCCTGGATCTCTTTGTAGTCTCACAGGCTATAAATCTGATGGTGGCAGTAGGCAAGACAGGTGTGGGAAATCTGCAGTCTGCGTTCCAAGCATACAACCCTTTAGAATCAACTTATTTCTTCAAAAATAAAGCGGGAGTTCAAGAGTTCAGCCTTCACGCAATGTACGCTGCCATGCACAACATATTATCTGTAAATCTCAGCAGCAAGACATTCACAACTGCAGAGCTTCTCTGTTTCAAAGGGTAGCCACTTCTATTTTAAACAGCATTTCAGCATCAACTAACTTCAAACACTGAAGCTAACTTCAGGCCTAAGAAAAGTCAGAACATTTGTCTCCATCTGGCCCCAGGCTTGATTTGACTTCCAGATTTTACACTGCTGATATGAACAACCACAAATCTCAGCAGGCAAAATCTTGACCACAATGACCTCATGTTGACTTCAGTAGCACCTGGATCTCACCCAGCACATAAACCCATGTCAGTGCACATTAGAGGGGAGCTGCTGGACAAACATCCCTGGAGATGCTAAGTATTCTTTTAGACCATAGAGGGTCAGGGTAGCATTTTTCTACCTTCCTCTAAGTACAGGCTTTACACTCCACTAATATGGCAGATTGCTTTGCCATCAAAGCTCATTTATAAATTAAGTTCCCTGGCAGCGTCAGCAAGTTGTTATTAGGACACCACTTCTCTGCCTGACTTGGATGTAAGGATTCCCCCTTCCACTCCAAACCATTGTGATCATCAGGCGAAAAGGACTAGGAGCTAACTGTCTTAATGGGGGTGGTGATGACTGCCACACTGATGGGGAGGAAGCAGTTAACACCATGTGTCGAGGCATCTTCTGTGCTCTCAGAGAAGATTCCTCATTTCTCTGTGGCCTGGAGAAATGCACTGTGATAAACTCAACCATTCCTTTTACAAGAGACATCAAACAGCTTTTAGCAGATTGATGCTTTCCACTGGCTGTTTCCACTTCTGGTCTGGAAACTGATACATGAAGATAAAATGCTTTCAGTCCTATTACTCCAAGCCATCTGATTCCTTTCTGTTCTGTGTTTCATACTCCGAATGTACACTTTCTGGTCACAAAATCATAGCATTGTTTAGGTTGGAAAAGACCTTTAAGACTATCGAGTCCAACTGTTAATCCAGCACTGCCAAGTCCACCACTAAACCATGTCCCTAAGGGCCACATCTACAGGCCTTTTAAATACCTCCAGAGATGGTGACTCAACCTCTTCCCTGGGCAGCCTGTTCCAATGCCTGACAACCCTTTCAGTGAAGAATTTTTTCTTCATATCCAATCTAAACCTTCCCTGGAACAGCTTGAGGCCATTTGCTCTTGTCCTGTCGCTTGTTACTTGGGAGAAGAGACCAACATCCACCTTGGTACAACCTCCTCTCAGGTAGTTGTAGAGAGCAATAAGGTCTCCCCTGAGCCTATTTTTTTCCAGGCTAAAGAACCCCAGTTCTCTCAGCCACTCCTCAAGATATTCTGAGAAACATTAAAGATTGTTCTTCACAGCAAAACCAGTGGAAGATGTGGTTTATCACAGGTTTGAATGGCAAAACACTGCTTAGTCCAGCTCTTCTGGGTTAAGTACTTGGCAGTGCATTGGAAAGTAGACTGAAAAGTGAAAGACCCACATGCACTCCAGCACCCCCTAAATAAATACTGCTGATAGTTGAGCTATTCTGAATTGGGTGGAACTGAAAAATGCAGCAAGACTGGGCTTGTGTTCCTGTGGTCAGATGCATGTCAGGATTTTGCAAGTTTATAAGGTTTTGAGAAATGATAAGGCAGAACTTAAATTTCCTTTTAGCGAGGGTTACCTTATGTCATCTCAGATTCCACAGGTAATGGACAGGTAATATCTGCAATACATTGTTCTTTTTCACCAATTTGTCTTGATTTTAGCTGGCTAGAAGTCCCAGTCCACCAGACGGTGGAATCTGCCTGTTTTTCACAGCCTCCTCTGAGAGCATAGGGTTATCATTACAGTCTTCTCTCAGTGTATCTCAATGCTGACAAAATTAAGACAGCTCTTTAGACTCGCCCGGCAATTCAACCTCACTGCCCATTCACACCTTGTTTTCTTCTCTGAAATTAACTTCAACGGATATTGTGGTCCTCCAGATGAACTCACCACATTCAGGTCAGCAAAAGTGATATATGAAGTATGTGAAATTGTAGCATACACTATTGTCCTGAACTTCAGTTGAAGAACTTTCGTGTTTCTCACATGAGGCATCAAACAGCTACCTGACCTTTGGTTGCTACTAATGTGTAACTGACAGATTTACAGATGACTGTCAACATAAATGAAAATTCTTGGGCATTGCATTAACAATCTTCTGAAACACCAAGCACAGTCACCTCTTTGCATTTCTTACTGCAAGTCTAAAGATTTGGCTCAAAGGACAGTGGAAGTTCAACAAAACTAATTATCTAAATTGTGATTTTGAGAACTCTGTCCAAATTCAAGCTGAAATACCAATCAGTGAAGGAATTGTAATGTTGCCTCTGGCTGGACCTGTGATATATCAATGACTGTAGAGTCATTTCCTTAGTAATTTCCTTCCAAAGACTAGTCTATTTCCTGAACTTCATGGGCATATGAAGAGATTTGTCAACAACAAAGTCACAAACAATGCTGTTTGCAAGGCATGCTCTGGTCAAGGGCTGTGTTTTGTGAAGAAATGATTTCAGGAAACACTATGTCTATGTTAGCAATGCATTCCTATCGCTACACAGCTACAACTGAGTCACATCACTCAGTGATTTTACCAGATTCATTCTCACAGCACACAATGGCAAAAACTTTTAAGTTCACCTACCTTAAAAAATCTCCCTTTGCCTCCTGTAAAATGAGTAAGAAAAAATAAAAATATATCATTAACACAGAAAAAATGTAAGAAATGGCTGTTCAAGATTTTCCACTTGCAAAATTCATTTAGCAGCAATTTCCTGTTGTAATTGATTCCTCATGTATTTTTTGGAGCTAGTATTTAATGTCAAGTGCCATGATACACGCAGTGAGCTGGGCAGATTAACAAACAAAAGTTTGTTACAAACAAAAGCAAAACCCCCTGTATTTGCCTAATACAGGGCTAGATGACTCCTCATTCTGCTAGTGGATACCCAAGAAGCTGCAGGAATTAATGCCAGTAAATAAGTAACTTCTTGCATTGATGTGGATGGTACATTACTAGATCTCTGAAGTCTTAATGACTTTGCAGTGTCTGAGACTGCAACTTCCCTGACTTGTATTTTTACAAGTATTCTATGTATTTTATAGTAACTAGACTTTCAAAAAGCTAGTTTACTGTCAGCTTTCAAGAGGATGCAAGACACAGGTTTCTCTAACTCCTTGCTGGGTGTTTGGGGGAGTTTTTAGCTCCCTTAATTATATATGTAGATATTTCTATTGATTATCATCACAGCCTGATGTTAAAGAGCTGGGTAATGTTCCACTCCAGTAGTTAGAATAGTACCTGAGTCTTACAGTTCATCTGGCAAACCCTCAAGATCTGGTGAGTCCCCTCCTCAATAGCTGTAGTAAGCATTTTGCGTTTTCCATAGGCGATATGCATTTCATATGATGCATGCTAAAGCACCTCATTTGCCATCAGCTACGCAGAAAGCACAGTGCAAGAATGTAATTTGGGCAGTAAGGGAGTTTCCACTGCCAAGAGGACTGGGTTTTGCATCCAGGTCTTTTGTCTTTATATCCATCCATCCACCCGCAAAACCTGTCAGCTTGCATCCAGTGGTGTTTCAGTCCTGAGGCTGGGGTAAAGTTCAGAGCTTTGATGGTACTTCAATTTGTTCTGGTAACACAACAATTTGAAATAAGGCCACAGACTAAATCACTTGAGTTCTGACAGTCCTTTACTATCTTCCTATTTCCCTCTGAGTGGCCTGAAGGGCAGACAAGCTCTCCTCTGGTTCATAGGAAGGAGTCCCTAAACATTTCATGATTATAGTTCAACACAGCAAAACCCAAAGAATATGGCCTGGCCTGCGCAGAGATGAGCATACCAAATTTAAAAAACGATTTTGTAAGGTAGATTCTCCATACTTCGGTTCTTTGACCTAAATGCTGCAGTAAGAAGCAGAACAAAATGCAGTATGATTTCGCTTGTTTTGCTTGGATCCTGTCACAAACATGGGCTGTAGTAATTTCTGGTTACAGACATTGAGGTGTGGCTTGTTTTGACTGTTTTCATGAAGTTACACGTCAAACTACTACAGGAATACACGTAACATCCTGTGTTTGTGATGAGAAACAAACACAGCAAGGAGGATTACAGTGGCAGATCTGGATCTGGCTGTATAATTACCAAGCACTCAAGTTATTCATTAGGATGAGCAGACAATAGATTCATAACCCTATTGCTGCTTCTCACAATGAGCCTGTTCTTTGATGTGTATTCCCCCAACAGCCAATATGTGATTTCTATAATGTGCTTTTAATTGAGTCCCCCATCCTGACTCTATCACTCTATTTTTGTTACATAAAATGATTTTAATGAAGATTCAAATCCCTATGCATTAATTGCTTTTTTAACATGGGAAGTGCTATAGAAATGCAATGCATTGTTATTTATTAGAGCAGTCTGATGAGATGGCTCGTCTGCTCACATGGTTCCTCATAGCTTCATGGCTGATGGGAAAAAAAAAATGAAACTACACTACATGAAAGGGAAACAAGGATCATCTGGCAGTTATTTCTGATCTGCTGCTACAGTCATGCTCTTAAAGAGAGGTGTTTCACAAAACCCACCTCCACTACCCTGAAAAGAATCCTCTTTGGGAACCAGAGATTTACCAAACTCTGCTGGTAATTTGCTCTCTGACCCCTTCCCTCTTCCTGTAGAGCAGGACTTTCAAATTAATTATTTTTTTTTTTCTGGATAAGTGTTTTGGAAAACCTTTAAGCCATTCTGCCCATGTTGGAGAACAGACATTTGCATACGTAGAAGCTTATGGATATTATCAGGGGCCCAAGCTCCACTGGGAAAACAAATGCAAGTCAACTCACTGAAGAAGAATCCATTGCATATGGATTTTACCTAGGAAATCGCATTCATCACTTAGACTTTCTCTGGCTTTAAATCATACCCCAGGGTCTTGCATATCTGTATTGGTTGAAACATGACAAACATTTACACATAAAAAATGTTGGGCTGTGGAATCTGCTCTGTGCGTGGAGAGGTCTGGTTTGAGAGCCTTCTGCACCTATTTTGCATTGGTGTAACTGATGAAAACAGTAAAGACATTTTTCTGCTGCAACTGGGGGTCCGCCTACGCTTCCATACAACCATTTTGGATTTGGCAAATCAGAAGATTTAATGCAACACAAGGAAGTGTAAAGTAAGAGAAGAAGGGTGCTTACCTGCAAGATGTATGCAGCCAGTTCAAACACCACTTCACTGTCAACCTCAATGAGTTCCTTGAAAGGTGAAGAAAACAAGAAAGAAAAAGAGTTGAGCCTGAGCTCCTGCAAGAAGGACTTGCATCTCCTCCTGGCTACCACACGGTGAAGCATGCTTTGCCAGTTTTCTCCCCTGGCTAGGCTTCAAAGCATTCCCTGTGCTTCTGGAGACCAAAGTGAGGGAGAACCTGCCCAGTCAGATGTGGAGAAAGCCAAATATTCAGTGTAATGGCTTGGTAAATGAAGCATAACTGGATGTGCCATGAAGGGATTCCTGGGGAGGAGAGGGGAAAAGGCAGGCGGAAGGGAGAGGATCACAGTAATTTTTATTTTCTTGTGTGTTTTAGTGAAAGGTAGTCTGGGAAATAATTTTTTTTCCCTCCCAAATGTCACCTGTGCTTCAGGGGAACACAGCCTTGTCCTTGGCTCACAGAAGCAAGGAAATGAAAAAAACTGTGTTCACTGAGGTTGTGTCAAAGCCCTTGCAGAACTCCTCTGGCCCTTGCCCAGGGTAAACTCAGGAAAAAGAGCCATATTCCGTCTTGCAGGGTGGGAGCTCTGGTTTCATTGCCTTCATCCCCATGAGCACTGGGGCTGGGGATGCTTTGAAAATGAGCTGTGGCTGCACATCTTTTGGTAGATCTTCACCGAATCATTCTATAGGATCCAGCCCATGATGAAACCAGACTTGGAAGGTTAGATGAAATTGTGAGTGCCTTGCTTGGACACCATGGTCACATTAAGGACACCATGGGTGGTCCCATCAGATCCTCTCAGGACCCTTCTGCTGTGCCTGGGAGAGTAGTCACAGAACCAAGGGGTCCAGGCACTGCTCTGTCTGAATGTGTAGGATGCAGACCTGGCATCAAAGATGCTTGGGATAGGAGGCATGAGCATTAATCTTGTGGCCAGACGTGCTCTCCCCAAGTCTACGGTCCCTGCTCTTGGGAAGGTAGTGCACTTTTACTGAGATACTGTTTAGGCCTCTGTTCTTCAGCTAGAGTTCCTATGTTGTCTCCTACATGCGTGGCCATATAAACTGGGTCACTGTTCAGCTCACTCCTGTGGTGGCTTTTCTGTTGCATTTATTTAAGCTGCTGTTTTTAGTACTTTATTTCATCTGGCAAGAAATGAGTGATCTAAATATAGATCACTGCTGTGATCCATGCTCCAGCCAAGTCATGACCACACCTCATTTACAAGCCACAATTGCTGCGTTGGCTTGTCTCTGGCAAAACCAAAAACAAAGGGAACAAAACAGGGGATAAGATCCAGGTGTCCTTGGCTTTCACCAGTGCCAGCTTTTTAAAATAAGCACTTCCTTCACCTCCTTCATAACAACTCCTTGGGGAGTGAAGACCAGACCTGCTACGCGCAATAAACACACCTTCCCTCATTCAGCTGAACTGTCTGATTCACACAGGCACCTGCACTAACGATGTGCATCTGCCAAAGGAAGCGGCTGGTGCAAGATGTGGATTCAGCTGCAGGCAGGGCAGAGCTGGGGCAGTCAGGCATATCCCGCAGCAAGGGGAGATATGGCGTAGAACCAGAGTGCCTGGTCTTCCTCCCGTCTTGAAGCACCAGGCACTGCATGGACAAACCTGCCTCTGCAACCACATGTCGATGCTGCGGCAAGTCTGTACTAGTAGGTAAAGTGGGCCAGAGCCCATTCTCTGGCCCTAAGGGTACATGGCACAGTATAGCTCATGACTAAACACTCTTCCTCTCTCTCCCAGTTCCAGATGGAGTTATCTCCAGTGTATTGCCTCTTGGGAACAGGTGCTCATCCTTGGAGAGTGCCCAAGCAATGCCCAGGACAGGGCTAGTTGGCACAGGCCAAAACCTGTGCCAGAACGTGCTAGTAATTAAACAGCCTAACTGACTGAGAGACAGTACCTGCCGCCAAGCCCTGTCTCATTTGGTAGTACAAATGTGGCTTGGCCTTTCTGGGCAGCTGTGGCTTCTTGGTCCTGTGCAAGGGTTTGCATGTGTGGGTCCATGAATGTCTCATACAAAAAGGTGGGTGAGGAGGAGTGGTGGGCACAGCCAGAGGAGTGCAGCACCCAACACAGAGCCAGCTGGCATCCCAGTGGACAAGCAGCTCCACACTAAACAGGCCACAGTTTTGTTCAAAAGAATTTGAAAAATAGCCCAAACAGCCCTGTGCATGGCGATGTTTGGCAGGGGGTATCTGAATAATCAATGGGGGAAGGTCTGAGGTGCTAGCATAGCATTATCAGCTACACTTGCATCATACACAGTATGGTCTTCCTGGGCTGCAGGGGAGCCTGGAGTGAAGGTATGACGGGAAGTCCAACAAGAAAACTTTTGGTGCACCAAGGAAGCTTTCAAGGTTTGGGACCCCATGTGCTAGCTGCAGGGACGACGAACACTGGCTGTGCTTAGACACCAAATCCCCCTTGCTACGCCGAGATGAATCCTCCAGCCATACTGGCTGGGTGCTTGCCCTGCATCTTAGCAGAGACTTTACACCCAACTTTCAAATTCAGCACCTTTTCTAATAGCACAGCATGGCTTACTGTGGCTGGAAGTCAAATGGGGAAGGACCCGCATGGGAAGCTGGGAATCCAGCAGGGCTATTTTTGGATATAGATGACAGTCAGCTTGAATGTGCAAAGTAATGGTTTCAGGAGAGGTCAGACTAAAATAGACCAACCTAGATCTGTAGGCACTTTTTCTCTCTTGCCCTCCCCCCTGCCCCTTCTTCTTATTAAGGTTTCTCCAAAAAAAGAACAACAGTATAAGCTTTTCCTGGCAATACTTCAAAAAGGAACTTTCCCCAGGAACCAAAATATGATGCTCACTGAACTTGTTGCTGGAGAGGGCTGACTAAGCACATCTAATTGCAGCTTTGCCAGCGAGCAAAGCTCTGTACGGCTCAGCTCCGCAGTCCTGCCTCTTTCCTGGGCACTGGAAAAAAAGGCATTTTCTGGCTTCTACCCCGCATTTTAGAAGATGTGAAATTTGTCCCTGCATTGTAGGGCGTGCTGATGTCAGGAAGCGAGGCTGCAGATTGGGTGTAAGCTAGTTGGCTTAGCAGGTCACAAACCTGCCAAGGGTTCTGGGATGGTGGTACAATCACTCCCTGATTACAGCTGTCTTTTCATACCACTTCCTCCCTGGCAGATGAAGGTGAGTCACCAGGAATGGCCTCTGCCAGCACAGAGGAGGGATCCTCCCAGGGAATCCCAGCTGCTGAAAAACCTCTCCCAGTCCCACACACCAAGCTGCCTGTCCAGCACACCTGGCTGAGTCCACAGGCAGCCAGCTCTACCTCAGCGGGTTCTGGGCCTGCTTACTTGTCTGACCCTGCCCTTTCGCTTCTATGGTTGGCTTGTGGCATCGGAGGGATGAGCTTCACAGCTCTGCGGTGGGCACTCCAGCAGGGGAGCAGAGGCCGTGCCAGGATGGCCTTATCTCTGGCACAGGATGGCCTTATCTCTGGCGCACCACGGAGTGCTGTGCAAGGGGCAGCTCTGAGTTACAGCGCTGGTGACAGCAGGCTGGTGTTTTCAGTAGCCTACCAGGCAGGGCTATTCCTGGTACAAAAACATTTCTCTGTGCATGGCTTATTCCTGCACAAAGTGATCTTAAGTACATACCCACAGACACCCGTACCCCTGCTCACACACATACTCACTCCCCCTGTCCCACAAAGACTCGGTCACACACATGTAGTCCTTCGCATCCCTAACCTGTTTACACACTCACACTCTCAGAGAGGCACGAACTTGCACAGCTGCAGGCCCACATGCGTGCGGTCACTCCCCCCCCCCCCCTCAGCCCCCCATGCCTACCCCCACTCTCGCACCCACACAGGAACCCGCTCTCACACGTCCCTTGCACACTCTCTCACACAGGTCCCGTCTCACACTGCCACCTGCACTCCCACACGTCCCTTGCACACTCACACAGGCTCCATCTCCCCCCCCCCCCCCGCACCCTCACACGCCCCCTGCCCCCACCTCACAGCCCCCCCTCGGCCCGCCCGCTGCCCCCACACGCTCCCGCCGGGCCCAGAAGATGGCGCCCGCGCGGCAGCTGCCGCCCTCTTCGGGCGGGAACGCCAAACGGCATCCCCGCGGCGGCTTTCGAACACAAACCCAGTCATTTCCTTCTAAACAGAACCCAGTTTATAATTTTAGCAGCTGCAGGTTCCTTCCTGCACACCACTAGAGTTACTTGCAGGGGTGTTTTACCTCAGAACCCCTCTCGGACAGGGAAGGTGCTGCCAAGTGCCGGCAGCGGTTAGAGACAGAGGAGAGAGGGAGAGTGAGCAGAGGAGGATGTATCTCAAAGTCTGAGCACGACCAACACCAATTTTGGGGCAGAGAGTGCAGACCCAGGTGTCTCAGCCCACCTGGTCTGTGGGTGGCACTGAGTCAGTGCCATCCAGACCTCACCGAGTCCTTACCTTGTAGATGCAGGACTTGGCGTTCAAGAAAAACAGCTCAATGGTGGCATTGTCCTTTAGGTAGGAGATGCTTTCGATGTAGAACCTGAAAGGGAAAGCAAGGGAGGTGAGACACAAGGGGAACTAGGGCAAAACATGAAAACGCACTCATTAAGTGAAAAACGTGGTCAACAGTTATGATGAGTATACTAAAAATGAAGTTTCTTTGTTTATGGCAGACTGGGGTGGTGAAAGAGGCTTGTTGCACGGTCTGGGACATGATGTCACCACCACCTCAGCCATACGAAAGGAATCGGATCATCAAGTGAATGATTTTGTTTCTAAATAATCCTTTGTTTTGTTTTTAAACTTCAAATAATCCTTTATTCTGCTTGCTCATAAACTCCATTCTCCATCCCATCTTGGCATTTCTTCTTCACTCCTTTACACAACTTGCCCATTTCTGTGCTATTGACCTGCGTCTTATGAAATATTCACTAACAGAAATATTCACTAACCCCTTCTGGGCTCCTTCCCTGCCCACTTCAGCTTCTACATAGGGCAAATTTTATAAAGACTTCTTTACATATTTTAGTAGCTATGGATGCAGAGTAACCAAGGGCCTTGCACAATCTACCAGTACTATGAATAGCAGTGCTGGCGATGACTGGGAATGCCAATAATATATTTTTTTTTTCCTTTTTCTGAGCTGAGATGACTTCTCAGATGTCAGTAGAAAGCTGACCTGCCCAAACCCTCAGTGTCAGAAAAATATATTCTCCTGCATTGGCTAATTACCCCAAGTATTTGCAGCTATGTTGAAAGTCCATGATATGTATGAATGAATTCACTGCTCCATGTCCTGTCTGCTTTGAAGGTTTGATCCTTTGGCAGTGAACTCCATAAGAGTTTTGTCACTGGCTTCAATCAACTCCAGTCCTTAATTCTGCCTTCTGACCTTCTGGGGAAAAAAGCTCAGGATACTGTCAAAGCTAATGACTGATGCATATGTATGTATATGTATATGCAAGTACGTTGTGTGTTCCTGTAGTAACAGGGAAAGCCTGGATAGGTTCAGTGAATGATTAAGGTGAATTTTGCATTTACTTTGTGTTTTAAGTAAGGAAAAACCCATGCATCTGTCTGCTCACCCTGTTTTATAGTGATCTTTAAGTTGCAGTACAGTGGCAGCAGTGTTCCTTACATAAATTCCAGTACTGTCGTGCCTTGTCAGAGGCAATTAGAATAGGGAGGGTGCCAGAGAAATACTGCCTGCATCAGGAACTTAAAAAAATGCTATACATTAGAAATCTGGTTTGAGATGTGAGGTCCAGTTACAGAGAAACCTTACCCTCTGACCCCGCTGCCAGGGAGCGGGGCTAGAGACCTGCTGACACTCCTGGGGCTTCACACAAGCACTGGAGGGGTTGTCCATGTTGAGCTATTTGCAGAATTGAGGACCTTAAATGTAGCCTTCTTAGGGGTAAAGGTCAAAGCTTTGTAGTGCTTATAAGTGTCTTCTGAAGACTCTTCAAAACGGTTTATTTCCTGACAGTTAAAACCAACCACTTGCTTACTAGAGTGAGAGGAACATTTTGAGCTCTTCCTGTTCATCTGCTGAAGTGCTCCTGCTATTATCCCTCCTTCTCCTCCTCCAGAATAGCTCAAATGAGAAATAAAAATAAACCCCAGATAAAAAAAAGAACCTGAACCCTGCATTTGAATGTAGGGATCATAAAGCACAAAGATTAAATTTTGTCTTGATTTTTTTTCTGGTTTCCACTGGGTTTCACCTCCTGTCCTCGAAGCTACGTCCCCCTCCCGCCCCCCCCCCCCCCCCCCCCGCCAAATAAAAATATACTTGGCTTTAGAAATGCAAAAAAGATACTGCATTAAAAATGGAACCTTCTTACTAGATCTGTTCTCTGAGTGCAGCTGGCTTTCCATCTGCTGAATTCATGGAGAAAAATGATAATTTTAAACATTCTATGATTCTTGAAGAACCTCCTCTGCTTATCACCACTACAAGTGCTCTCCAAGTTGTGATGGTATGATCTTTAATTCCAGAGTCAGAATAAAACAGGAACATTTATTCTATTTTTGAATCCCAGTGAAGGTTAGCCAAAACGCTTTTTGTTTCATCAGATCGAACGAGACCGTCCCCATCATCACTAGAGGGCAATATTGCCTTTCTCAAGGCTGTAAGGATCTTTCCTGAGGCTTTCCACATAAGACACATACATGGGTCATTATTTCTACAAAATTGAGTCTCTCAGAGCACAGAGCCTGCACATGATAGTTCATCTTCACAAAGAAAACCCAATTCTCAAGTGATCTCCGGAGTGAAGAGTGTGCTGGGGAGCTACTGGCTCTCACATATGCACCCAGATAAACGCAAAACACATGCACCAGAAAATTGGTGCTACTTAAAACAGAATTGCAGAGAGAAATCTTACAGGATTTTCTGTGTGGCAAGCTCAGAAAGCCAAAACTGGTGCAGACTCCCCTGAATTCACAGCTGGTGCTGCAACACAGAAAGGGGAGGGAAAGATCCTTGCAGCCTTCTTTTGCACTGATGTGAACCTCTGTCAGACCTCCTCCTGTTACCACCTTTTCCAAATACAGTGAAGGAAACGGCACTTCATGATGACCAGTGTCAGTGACTAAGGAGGCAGGCAGAAGCACACAGCTGCTAAGGCAATGAACCAAGGAAAAAATCTGGGTTAAATTCCTGATTTGGACACAGGTTTCCTTTATGACCTTCAGAAAATCATTTAGCTTCTTGGGCTGTTGTGCTGTGTTTAGAAAATGCTCCTCCTTCCTCTGCTCCCCTCTGTCTGTTTTGCCTGTTAAGCTTCTAAGTCCTTTCTTATGGCATGTTTCAAGATCATCAGTTTTAAGAGGCAACTCTCAGATTTCTGTTGAGGGCTCCCCTGAGAGCAGCATTCCTCCATGTGGTGTGAAGATGATGTATCCAGGAAATAATGGATGGGCTGCACAGAGAAACAGGCAGTACAGTGTGTCCAACACCTCTGCTCTGCTACCTACATCTCTTGCAACACAGCCAACAAGCAGCTTTGCCTCAAGCAGCTCTTGCAAGAAGTTTCTTGATAGCCAGCAGCAACTGCTGCTGTGAGAAATTAGGCAGCTGCAGGAACACCCCACAAGACTTTGTGAGTATAAACCCCAAAGAAATAATTTTTGAAAATGTTTAAAAGATCAGCTGATGTTAATATGTTCCTGCATTCCCCATCCCTCCCCACCTCTAGTAACTTATAATTCATCACATACATTTTCTAAGCATTAATTAAATAGACCAGTGAATATTATGCTGGGTAATGAACACAAAGTGCATATCGTGACTGCTCCCTCTCAGCAGCAGGAAAATAATAATGAGTGTTGCAGAAAGTGTCTTGGAAGACTTCAGAAGCGGCTGCATGTGAAATGTTTAGGGCTTTTTAGCTGCAAGGACATGTCTCGTACTGACCAGATTGCTCTATATTAAGTGTTGGGTAACTGACAATTTGCTCTGAGACAGCTTAAGCCCCCTCACACCATGATGAATGGCAATTCCCATCGTAGCCAGCCAAGCACAGACATTTATACAGCAATGCTTGTAAGAAGCAGCTGTGGAAACTCCTGGTCCGTGGGTGAAGGGGAACTGGCACTAGCGTAATTTCTCCCTTGCACTACACACAGGCCCACCTCTGACTTGCAGCAGGGAGAAATGCCTGACTGGGCCCTGGTCTCATCAGTTTGATCACTGGTTCTTCAGGAGATGGAGAATCCCTGGCCACTGGTGCTGGCGTCATACGTGAACTCAGCTGTGTGTGTGCAGATGAGCAAATGTAGCAGTGTTGGGAAGATGCTTGATCACTAGCACTTCATCCTTGCAGGGGGACAGGAGGAGGACTTATCAGGTAAAAGGTCTCCAGAAGCACCTGAGCTGGTGGTGTGTTTGTGTGGACAATGAGATTTGAAACGAGCAGCACTCCCAAACTCCACACACCAAAAGAAGCTGTCAAACAAAAAATACCTTGCATTGTCTCTAACACACAGCCCTGGACATATACTGTCAACCTAAACTTGGCCATCTGTCACCTACCAGGGACCAGGCTCTGAGCAGCTGAGTTCCTGACTATGTAAATATACTGTTGTAGCATTCAAGATCACAAGCCCCTGTGTATACTTCCAAGCAAAACATACCAAATGGTAAAAATATTTCACTGTGGTCTTCAACATAATCATATTTTGAAGCATGACCGCAGCAAATGGATGTCTTGTCTACTTTAGGTGTAGATCTGTCCTGGAGCAGTGATATCATCCTACTTCTTGTGAAGTTTGATGCTGGTGGGAATGAGCTGGTCCAGAAGGCTCTAACAACAAAACTAACAATTTTTTCACCAAAAAGAAATACTCCAAAACTCCCCTTCTGGTGCAGTGGTGCTTTCTTCCAAGAAAATTAAAAGAAAACATTGAAAGGGCATTGGAAGACCTCAGAAAGGTTTCAACACTTGCTTTCGCTGAGGAACAGCATCTTCTTGAGGAGAGGCCCTAACAGAAAAAACTAATTGAAACTGGAGCCCTGACTAGGACAAAGGGTCCGTCTGCCAGCTGGAGAGCCCAGGCTAGGCAGGGGCACAGCAAACCACTCTCTTGTTACTGTCCTATGAAGCCTTACTCCTCAGCAGTCTTGCTGCTTTCAGAGGAAGGAAGTGGGGTGGCCGCAGGGACACAGGAGGCAGCTGGGCAAGGAACATGGCAATGCACATGCCCCAGTTGTGCTGGTACAATGGTGTGTGAGAAGGCTGGTCAAAAGAGGTGAGCAGTGCCAGGCAGTGATGGGGAGGCCAGGGATGGTACTGAGGATGTTTGCTGCTAATCAAGGTGACTGACAACCGTGTGACAGTGGTTTCTGGGTGAGTTCCTGTCTTTTCCAAAGGGCAGAAGCTGGGGACTCAGTATTGGCCAGCGGGGTACCTTCCCTCCAGTCCTGTGATACTGCTTCCATGCAGGGAGGCAAAACACCCCTCTTGGGCCTATTATAAACAGAAAATGGGAAAAATTCCAGAATAAAAATCCCAGGTGGGTCTTCTCTCTTGTGGTGAAAACATTATTTTTCCCATGAAAAAGGAGAAAAAAGAGTAAAACCAGATTTCATGGAAGATAGTCAGAATGAAGCAAAAGGATTTTGGTTTTGATGTGCACTCACTTTCCCCAGTGTTTCCTCCTGCCCTAGGTGGGAAATGCACTGCAACACAAGAGAAAGGACTGAAACGGGCAGGGGTGTCTTCCATGTCCTTCCCAGCTGGGTGACTCTATTCTGGTTAGGATGCAGGACAGAGCTGTCAGCAGAGCTCCTTGGCTCTGTCAATGGACTGCCTCTTCTTTCATTATTACAAAGCAGTAGATAAAGGAGAAGACCCCTTTTCTGCCTCATCCATCCTGGTGTCTGGCTCATTATCCCTCACCATGTCATTCAAAACCTGAGAGGATAATTTGAAAAATATGAAGCCATTGGCTAACCAGGAAAAGAAAAATCACATGCATCAGCATAATGGACTTAAATGCAGATGTCATTATGTCCAGTGTCTCATGCTAAATGAGTATGCTGAGCAGCTCAGGCTGCAGAGCTCCTTTTATATGCCATCCCTGTTTGCTAATTGTCATGGGTACACACTTTTATGTGCTGACACTTAAAGTAGACAATGGTCACACTAGTTGACCTGTTAAATTATCAGCCAGGAATGAAAATCAGTGGTGCTAAAAAGCTCCATTTACCTCCCTTCTGCATTTATTTTGATTCTGATCCCATGTCCTGTCCCCTGTGTTTGTGCCATGCTCAGGCCCCTGCCACCTAGCACCTGGGACTGGTATGCAGGGAACAGGACACAGCAAAAGAGACCTATGTCAACTTTTATGTGCAAGAAAGCCACAAAATGGTAGGTGAATGTGATACCAGGAATACAGGGAATTGCAGCTAACAAAAAAAAGGCAAAAAAAAAGCAAAAAAAAGCTGTGGATATTCTTTAACCTGACTCCGTTCCCTCTCTTTTTCCCACTGTACTATGTACACTGAACTGTACTGCGAAGGTGTTTGCATCTTTACTCGCCACCCATCCATTTTCCTCAGTGTTTGTAAGAGGTTGGCCCATTGAACTCCTGTAAACCCATGTGTTTTGGGGATACTTGCTCATTCCTATGCCTTATCTTCTCCGTGTACAAAACACTAAGGGATTTGCTTTCAAATATATAGAGACCATCTCTCTTCCTGGCTGTACATCCTGGAAGTCTTTGCAAACAGCAGAGTGCTCCAATATCAATGCAGAGAAGGGAAGGAATCAAGGTGGTAATTCAGGCACATTCCTTCCTGATGTTTGGTTACAGCATCAAGCATCACCTGGAAAGGCACTGACCTCACTACAGTCCCCTGCCCTCCCAGTGGGTGGGGAACTAGGTCTGAGCAAGCCATAAAAGCAGCAAGTCAGCTCAATTTATTCTGCAAATTGCTCCACCCCTGAAATGTCCCATGGAGCTTAGTTTGCAAGGGAAGTGCATCTTTGTACAAAAAGGCTGTTGCAGCTCCTCTTGGCTTAGAGTGATGTTATCTGTCCCAAGTATGAGGTGAGAGCAGTGACTGAACCACAGCATCTCACTGCCTTCCTCCCCTCCTCTCCCTCCGTCACCAGGGTAACTTCTCCAGACTCTCCTGAGCATCAGCCCAGTTCTTCCTGCTTTTTGATCCTTACCAAGGGTGACATCTTGGTTGTTAGAGGTAACTCACTGGCTGCACTGTCTTGCATAACACCATCCCTCAGCATTTGTGGAACGTTTTTCATCTGAGGATCTTGAACCATTTCAGGAATAGAAATACCTCCAGCCATTCCACTGTGTTGTCAGCAGCACACAAAGCTGTGAAAGCTGCATGGGCTTTACTTACTGGCTCTACTCCTTTGTTCAATGGCACAGTGACGACCCCTCATAGCCGACCTTTCTACTTGCTTCACTGATGACAGCAAATCACACCCACTGGTGTAAGGTACAATGTCTGCATGGCTTTGACCCAGTGTAGGCATTGACATAGCTGTTGCTGCTTGATCCAAATCTGGTACAAATCCTACACTGACAGCATCCATCATTTCTGCATAGTACCTATCATGCTGTCTAAATGCTTCCCAAAATTAGACAAGACAATGCTACTAGCATCAACACATTCAAAATGTGGCTCAAAACAATAAATTTTTAGAATTCTGTTTGTTCTTCCCCCTTCGGTGGCTGAATGGAAAGGAAAAACAACTTATCCCCTTCTCTAAACATAGCTCACTTACACAAATATATTCCCAGTTAAGCAGAAAACAGAAATGGTGTTATGGGACTCAAGAGCCAGACTGCTATTAAGATGTGCGTGTAATGGATGACTTAGCTCAGAGCTGTGTGCTAAGTAGCAGAGCCCCATTAGTTCCCTTCCTCAAGCAAAGGTCAGTTTTCACACAAGTAAATCTTCTGACTGGACAGAAGTTTCTCATATCTCTAAAGAGACTCTGAGGAGCTAAGCCTCCCTGCAGGCAATTTATTACACCTTCCCCCGGGTGAACAGAGCAGGGGGCCACCCTGAGAAGGCTGCAATAAATTGTCTGCAGGGAGCCTTGTCTTCCAGCACAAACAAGGTCTGAGCGACTGTATTTATACACTGCGGCTGGGCGGGAGGAGGGGGTTTGCAGGGCTGCTGGCTTTTGGGGTCTTCCTGCTTAGTGTACACACAGCTGACACACACCAGCCAGCAAAACACATGCTGTACAAAGAGACTCAGGTTATGGCACAGTTTTGCTGGACTTTAGAGACAGAGCAGCTCATGGGAACCCCTTGAAGCAGCTTGGTTAGACTGGGTTGATTATGTGGATTTAATATTCTGATTTTTTGCTATTGTTTCAGCAGCACCTCAGCAGTACATGGAACTGTGGAGATATAATGTGAGTAGGAGATGGCTCTTTGTGTTCCCTTATATGTAGCATAAATTGCCTGGGAGCTTGCTATGGGGAGTTACTGGCTCAGTACTGGCAGTGAGAGCGGGTGAAGGAGACAGCACAGCTGGAAGGAGCTCTAAGAAAAGCCAGCTAGCTGTGAGGATGAAGACAGAGCACTCCAAGGTACTGAAACATCTCAGGGCAGTTCCTCGAACTCTGCTGGGATGATCAAGCTCTATGGTAATGTGGTGTCCAGCACTGCCCTCCTTGCAGCTCCCCTTGCAGAATGGTCTGTAGGTTACAGGGAAGAACAGAGGAGCAGAGATTTGTGTATATTTTCCCCCAGCATCTTCTCCTCGGTGCTAGCAGGTGAGATGAAGCATATCCATGGGTCAGAGCAAACTGCCACTTCTCTCTCCCTCCCCTGGCTGCAAAATTGATGTACTTGATAATCTCAAGCCTCTCTCCCCAGTTCCGGTAAACCCCTGTCTCACACCATGGGGCAGAGAGAGGGCTGCTGCTTCTTCCTCCTCAGAGGGGAGAAGCAGGAGCTGGTGATTCCTCATTTTCTGTCTGGAGCAAAGCGGTGGAGTGCCACATACCCCCCTCTGATGCGGAGAACTGTGGATGGAGAAACACAGCCCATTACGTGTGCGACAAATAAATTGCTCTGGTTAATTTAGTGTGGTTCTATTCCACTCTTCCTGCCGTAGCAGGCTGCTGTCATCACCATCCCCTAATCTAATTTCTTGGAGAGGAGCAAAGCTGAGTGGAAGTGAGTGGTGCACACAACCATAGTGGGCTGGCATCGCTGTGTGAGTGAGTCGGGAAAGGTGGGAGCAGCGTGCCGTGAATCTGCACCCCATACATGTCTTCTGGCCAATGTGGGAAGTAGTAATGCATTTCAGCAACAAGTTGTAAGGTCCATCTAGCCCTACGAACAACCCATACTAGCAACGACTGCCTCTTCCTTCCAGGGTCAACTGTTTGGTCTCCTGCTTCTTTTAGTTTAACATTAGTCCTTTTCTAATGGAATACAGGTTTAAAGACTGGGTTATAAAGGAGGGCTGAAGAATTAAAATAGCATAAGGCCTTAATAATGCAGCTGAAATCTGGTCCAATTCCATTCAGGTAGTCAGGCAAAGCCTCGTAGATCAGAAATGCCTCCTCAACCCTGGCTGTGCCAACTCTGAAATAATATTCTGAATTTATAGGTTGCCCTTGATGCCCACAGAGGGGATTTATCAGGTGAAAAGACATAGCTACAATGTAGAAGCCTACATCTGAGCAGGGGCCTGAGGTCTGAGAAGAGACATAGGCATTTTAGACTGCAACTTACTGAATTCCAAAGCAGTCATCTAAAAGGAGTCAGATTAATTGTTCCTGAAAAGTGCCTATTTCTTTCCAGTGGTTATACAGGGAGGCTACACTAATTAGCCCTAACACAGAGCCATATACCAGGTAAACATCTCAGGTCTGGTGTGGTGAGTCCTGTCTCAGACATCTGTCCCACCTGCCTCAGACCTGGACCACTGCCAGTGCACACAGAGCTGTGTTCCTTGAGGTTAAAGAAAGCACTGAAACACATGAGCTTTGCGCTCTGTGTTTCAGTGCTGGACTCTTATTTAAGGCCACTGGTCTGTAGTAACTGTGGTAAGCTGACAAAATGTCTGGCCTCAATACTGAGAGTCCTGAGCCCCCATGGCTCCCATGCTGACTTCAGCCTAGCCAGTATGTATGAACACATGCCAGACATTGCTGAACACAGGCATTCCTTTGTGGGAATACTGCTGGGCCACAGATACAAACTCAGCCCCAGAGTGTATTTGGATACTGAGGATTTATTTCACATTTTTTTGCATGCTTTTCTGAAAGAAAAGCCTTTCCACGTGAGAGATGTTCTAATTTAGCATGACGACTTCAGCAGTGGCTTGTCACTGTTTAGCTGGTGGAGCTACTCTGAGGAAACATATATTCATTCCTGGGAAAAGATCCACCAGTGAAGTGAATTATATTTGCTAAGCTTGTTCATATAAATTAACAGCATGATAAACATCCAAAGATAAAGAGATCAGACCCATGCTGGTGGTTCCCTAGCTAACGATTGCTAATCCCGCAATGCCGTTGTTTGAGGGTGAGAATTCACTGCAAAGCCTGGCCAACTTCACTTTCCCTGAAAAAACAGCGTGTCTATGCTCTGGTCCTCTGTCACCTCAAGATTTACACAAAGGGAGTAACTCTGCCTTCCTTCAAAGGGAGTAACTTTGCCTTCTTTCTCCTGCCTGAGTGAGTCAGAGCAAAATGCCTTCACTGCCAAAAATACAACAACCTTAAACTGGACCCCTGCTAGCTCTGTTTTCCTCTGATCTCCTTGCTGCATGCATCTCCACACTTTACTTAGGTTCCTGCCCTTTACCATGCAGCTCTTGTTGTGAGGTACAGTTTTGCTGTCCTCTTCTGGTCTCAGAGCACCTCTGTCAAATCACCTGGTCAAGCAATCCCTCCTTCCTTTATCCCCATCCTTTGCTTCTCCTGCACTTTAGCTGTGGCTCTCATCTGGCTTGGTTTATCTGCACTGTAAACCCTCTGAGCCAGGGAATGAGTTTCACCTACAACCAAGCAACCAGGGCTTTAGAGAGCCAGCTGGGGAAGATAATTCTAAGATGAGAAGTAATATTACTCCCATCCTGCTGCCAGACATCCCACCTCCCCTGCAAGACACGTGGTGCTCCCTCTTGCTTTCATGTATGGCTTTAAAGCTATATGAAGGGACATTAGCAGAGTCTTATAAAATAATATTGTACAAGAATAGCCATGGGGCAGTTCACAGCTGCCCAAACAGTCCGAATTGCTTTCTAGATTCCTATGTTGCTCTCAGCGGAAAGCTTCCAGAGAAGCGTTAGATGACAAACTGAAGACAGAGAGGCTGCAGTTAGCTATGCAAGTGTACAAAGGCAGAAGCAATTTCTCCTGAACTACTGCTAAGAACATCCTTAGAAAATCCTCCTCCTTTGACACAGTACTGTAAAATTTTTGGTCTTTGATTACAGAAGTGAGTAAGGACACTGGATATCAATGTTCAACAATGTCAGACCCCAAGGAAATGTGTGTCAAAAGACAAAGCTTCAACAGTGCTGCAGAAATTTAAATAAGGGAGGAGAATTTCACACTGCCAAGCTTGTGAAACTTTGTATTTTCAGCACGGTTCTTCCAAGAAGCCTTTACTTAAAAAGGGATGCTTCCATTTAAATGTACTTTTAGAGCAATCTAAAAACGGTGGTATCTTTGGTAGGCATGTTGCCCATCAACGCTGCTGCAGGCATGCTAAGGGTAAAAACAATTTGATGGTCACATAAAAGGGGAAAATGGTTCCTCTGTAGCTTCTCCTCTTCACAAACTACCGTTTACTGTTCTTGCCTGAAGCTTCATGTCTTCAGTAGTTACCCAGTGTGGTTGAATTGTACATTTATTTCGAACAGAGGGAAAACCCACATGATTACTAAATCCTGATACAGTAAACAGATTTCTCTGTGATGAACATCTGGCAGATCCAGTTACTTGTATTACTATCTCCCCAATTAGGACCCCCAGCACTAACCTAAGCTTTCTCAGCTGCAGTGCTGGGGAGAGGTAATACAAAGAAAGGTATCGGCAAACACAGGCAAGCCTTTACCAATGATATAGTAGGTGTCATGGGCACCCTGTCCCTTAAAAATTAACACATTTGTAATTAGGTATGGTACAGCATTAGCTATCTCTGCTTTCCACCTCATGGCAGCAGGGGAGAGAGAACATTCTGCTTATGGTATGGATATGGATGGCTCTGCAAGCCTCTGTGCACCTGAGAATAAACCCCCATCCATAGATGGGTCTCTTAACAACTGTTCCTTCAGCCTTTGCTTTAGTTCCCAAGCTAGAACTGAAACTGCTGGGTGACAGGTATGTGGGGTCTTTCCAACATCAGCCAGCTGGCTGGAGTGAATTTCTTCTCCAATTGCCTTCTGTTCAGATGAGATTTGGGGATGGACATGGGAACTCTTTATGTGCTGGGAAACTTTTGCAACCTCTTGCCAGCATTTGACATCCACAGGGGAAATAAACAGTAGAAAAGCCATAGAAAGTTAATGCGGTTTCCTAACTCTTGAGGCATCTGGCCTTCCAGTCCAATTCAAATTGTAACCCAGTGTGACAATCCACTCATTACTACCACAAATAAGAGTATAATCCCATAGTCAGTCTGGTTTTCACACACTCCCTTTCAGACATTGAATGCTGACTTTTCCCGTATGGGTTTCCCCTATGGATTGCGATTCCGGAACAGGAGAAGTCACTCATTTACCAACTGTTGTATGGATCCATAGTCCTAAGATCTCTCTTGGCTAAGATCCTGCTAGAATGACTTGTCTCCACTGTGCTGCCAACTTTCATAAAACAATACAGATGGCAATATTTATGCTCACTGAGTGGTCTCTGAAATGAGTATGAGAGTGCTTCAGTAGCACTGGTTTTCACACATTTAGCAGTTCCGCTCCTAAAATCTGCACTTAGCTCTTGCTCAGTCAGAGATTTTCCCTGCCTTCCATGGGATCCTTGTCCTAGCACAGGCTCCTCAATTTGGCTCCTAGGCAAGATGCTTGATAATAGAGCTGCTTTGTTCTTAATGAGTTAGTTTTTGCTGGTTTTTTTTTTTTTTTTTTTTTTTAATTTTCCTAGAAGTCCAGCACTTCTCCAGAAGAGCACCAAGAGTTTTGTGTAGTTCTAAGCACAGATGGATCTGGATTGTACACACGGGAAATGTCCAGCTTATGGATCTACCCTTATGGTTTGAAGCACCCAAAATGTAGACTAAGCTCTTCTCTTGGGAAACAGCAGGCCAGTTCTGGAATCATGGGGCTCTGTGCAGCCTTGATTTGCTCTGAGGTATATCCATCACTAAATATGAGGACATAACAACAAAGAGTCTCTTCTTTTAAGAAGCTTCCCTTGTAATTCAAGTTAAATGAATGACAGTCACTATGCTGGGGAAAAAAGCTTCACTCGAGGGAAGAAACTCAAAAGCAGGTCTTCATTTTTTGTGGGTACTATGGAATGAATGAGAATGATGCCAGATGTAATATAACACTGGAGTGGAAAGGCTAACAGAAGACGACACAGTAACACTGCACCGGCTAGTTCTAGACATGAGCTATCCATTATAAGCAAGTCAAACCCCTCAACTTAATTTTGTACATATGCCATCCCAACCCTCAGCTTCTCGCTGGGTGTTTTAAAGCTGCAAGAGCAAATTTGTCTTCTCAGAAAATATCTCCCTTGGAGACAAGGCAGTGTGTACACAAGAGCACTGGCAGCTTCTAGTGGCTTCCAAACGCTATCAGTTCTTCACAGAATTCCCAGATGAAGAGAAATTCTCCCAAACTACCATCATTTTCATTAAAAACTTTGTAGTCTGGTCCAGTGTAGTCTATGAATATGTTCTATGCTCATGCAGAAGCCAACTGATTGCCGTGAAATGTCATCATTTGCTGTTTGGAGGTAATTCATTATACCATTATGCGGTTGAGTCTGGAAGGCAAATACAACAGAGCTATACCAGTATTAATTTGGTCCCTGACATAATGCACACCCTGGGTGCAATCCAGAGGAAACGGATGGCTCACCAGCGAGGAAGCAAGTGTTCTCCCTCCAGGTGGCTGGCTCAGGTTGGTTCTGCTGGCAGAAAGAAGTCTTTGTTCTGCAGCCCTACCCAGCTTGGACTTCCCAGGAGTTCAAAACCCGCAAATAAAAATGTAAAGACACAACATCTGGTCTTGCCCTCATACAAGGTTTCTCTGTGGACAGCTATGGGTGTTAGTGTGGCTACTACTTGTTTATACTTGTAAATTTACACTACAGCTTACACTTATTTACACTACAGCTCAGAAGAAACCTCTGTAAAAGTGTTAATTTGTCCACAGGTGTTTCTACAGTGTGTGAAACTGGCAGCTGCATTTCCTGGCCTCTAGGGAACAGGTTGTCCATAGCTGCATCCCATGGGAAGGGCTTGCTATCATGCACTTACCTGACACAAAAGTACAAAACAACTGGTCCTGACTTTTTGGGGAAGTCATGTTCCAGCACCCGGCGGTCCAGCTGAAGCCAGTTCAAGTGTCCCCTGGCAAGAGAAGAGACAGTTTTGAGCCCAGCACCAAAGAGGATTCTCGCTACTCATGGCAAATGAGGTCTGAGGTGTTACAGAAGATGAACTGAAGCACATGCTATTTGCCCTCAGCTATTGCATGATATTTGAAAAACACACAATAAATGTTTGAGGAGCGGAGGCGATATAATCCTGGCAACATTTCAGCCTGGGAATTGAACTGCTAAAGTTCAATCTGTCAGGGTGAAAGCTGGCAGCACCAAGCAGGCAGGACAGCCCAAAATGTTATGGCTTCACCTTTTTATTACAACCCCCTGGAGCAGTTGTATCATTAAAAGTCTGTCAAGATTTTCATTAGAAATCCTTATTGCTAAGAGTTTCCACGATGCATGCAGTATTTCACTCAAGGCTAAACCTGACTCTACAGCCTCAGACAGTTTATCTACCACCCACATGCCTGCAATAGCCTCTCTAGGTTTGCCCAGCCTTCGTTATTCCTCCTTCAGAGAGCTCCTGAAAAACAGCCGCTCCATGAAGCGTTCCAGCTCCAATTACCACATACTGCTTTTCTTTTGCCTAGATAGTACCTGTCGCTATTATTTTCTCCTATAATTTATCCATTTGTGCTTTGCTGCTGGAAGATTTCCTGGACAGGAGCTCTGTCCTTTGTCACGTTCCCCACATTGTAGAGTGCTGTGTGCATGTGGAAAGTATTTTATAAATACCATTATTTGTATTACAGGGGCATCTTACTCCCCAGCTGAGATAAAGGCCCTGTTAAATTAGGTACTGTGGAAATACATAGGGTAAAATTCAGGCCCCACTGAAGCTGGCGAATGTTGCCATTGCCTTCAGGGATGCTAGGGCTGCATCCTGTGAGAGTTTTGCTATTGATTTCAGTCAGACCAGATTTCACCCAGAGGGAGAAACAGCCCTTGCCTTCAGTACTCTGCTGTCTAGACAAGCAACAGGAGAGAGAATGAAGTGATTTTGGGGAGAATCTTGCAGCAAATAAAGCAGGAAATGGAACTCAGATGTCCTGAGCTATATTCCAGTGCTTATTCGCTAGCTCATGCTAATCCTCAAGAATAATTCTTCACACCACTGAAAAAATAAAAAAAAAGGGGAGGGGGGAGGCTGGTTTTTTTTTTAAAAAGCATTAAATTAGCTTCTAGGGTTGCTACAAGCTTTAGCAGTGTACCTTGTCAGAAAACACACTCAGCTTTTGCAAGGGTCTGCCCATTACTCCTTAGCAGCGTGTGTGCTTTGGGCAACTGAGAAGTCCCTTTGGAAAGTAAAGGAACAACATCTGTTTAGCAATTTAACCTGATTTGTAGCTCCTCCACTCCATCTTTTCTAGAAAAATAAATAAAGGGGGAAATAGCAGTTTCAGGAGGCTCTGAATCACCTGAGTTCAGTTTGAATTTCTGTACAGCTGCCCTGGCTTATGTAGATGCAGAAGAGGTGGGGCAGCTCTGGGATCTTCAAGCCCAGGTAGCTCCAGGCTGCCCTGGAGACCAGCGGTGTGCTCACTTTAGTGCGGCATGCTGCTTTGCGCTAAGGGATTCAAAATTACTTGTGAGCTCCTCTCATCACTCCAGTGAGTTCAGGATCAGACATTGATAAAGAAGCTACCGCACCTAAAATTTTGCCATACAGAAGTCAAGCGTTCAATTTAAGCAGTCTTTGCATCTATTCTGCAAGAGTACTAAGTCTCAGCTAGGTACAAGTGACCCATGTGGACCTGGTGACTTTTCAAACTCATCCTGGACATGTTCTGGTGTGCAAAAAAGAACAAAACCTTTTTTATCCCCTGCTCTGGACACCTATTCGTTTCTCTCAAAGATATTTTAACTTTTAATCCATTTCTTCTCTAGATAAAAGTTTTTTAATAATTTTTTTCTCTATTTATTCTTCTCTAGGTAAAGGGCAGCCTGAATTGTGTATTAGGAGCATAGACTTACTAGCAGTGTGGCTGCTGGAGAGCGGTGACACAATGTAGATTTTCAAGCCCAGCTAGTCATTTTATATGTCTCTAGTGCAGTGCATGGGCTGAGGGCAAGTCTGGCCAGCCTGGGACAGTGCTGTGCAGTGATACTGCCTGGGATCAGGGGTGAGGACGGCCATGGGAATGGTTCTGGGGCTATGGGCTAGCTGTTCTTGTTCTCAGCAGGCTGCATTGTTAGGCATGCAGCAAGATGGACTCTCCTATAATCACTTCTGCTGCCGGGTTGCAGTTGCCCAGAGCTAGTGCAGGATCCCTGCATTGTGCTCTGTTGTTCAGCACAGATACATAATTTAACAAGGCTTGGTTTTTAGAAGACAGATGCTCCAGGCTGTTAGAAAATAAGCCCCACTGAAAGATTCTTAATCTGGGCATCCAAAAATTAGAGGTGTCCACCTTTTCTGCTGCATCACCTTTCTTGAAATCTGTTCTTTTTCCTATGGATTTTTTTTTTCTTTTTTTGTCCTGAAGTGTAATTATGTTTCTTTTAACAGGACTCAGGAAGGCTGAAATTAACTGTGGAGGCCACAGTATGTGTGGGGATTGAAACTAGACATGCTCACCCATTTCTACCCGAAGTACAAAATAAGCATTTAACCATATAGACCATGGTACAAAACACTGTCAGAGCAAGGAAAAGCCACACTGCCTGACACCCTATCCTGAACCTGTCCAGCTGCATTTGTATCACCAAAGCAGCAGCCACCAGCAGCTGATGGCATTACACACTGGTTCCCACCCAGACCATTTGTTGACAATGGGCTTACTGTCTACCTCTGTGTTTATTCAACAGAAGTGTCTGGCTTTGCCTAACATGTACAACGAAGGGCTGAGAAGCCATGGTGTGCAGAACAATAATTCACTTCAAGGTATTTATTTTGAAAAGACTTGCTCTTTTCATTCTCACTGCATTTTAACTTGAGAAACTGATTGATACAATCGGTACGAAAAGAATATAATGTATACGTACCAGGTTACATATTTATGTTGTACACCTACATGGCTGTGCACACTGAATAACACATTTAATTGCCACCAAGTTTTTGGGTTGAAGAGTTCCGTTGCTCTCATCTGCATGGAGCTTAACTCCAAAGCTCCTTCAGAGGAGGAAGGTCACTTAAATCACTGCCAGGAGCTAACTGCTCGCTGTACTCAATTACCACTTACAATCTTTCATCACTGAGGGCTTCTGCACTGCAGATTGTCACCTAACTCCTTGTTTTCAAGCATGCATGTGTGGCATGTAGAGAACAGCAGCAGTGAACAGTCACTGGCATCCATCTGTAAACGTGGTCTATCGGGGAGCCAAACTCCAATGCTGTTACACCACAAAACGCTTTGCTCTGGAAGTCGTCTTCCTGTCTTCAGCAGAACTATTCATGGAGCACAATCCCATGTAAGACAGAGAAAAGTACAGGCATATAACCCTAGGCATGTAGTAATCCTGACAGTTTTCATGGACCAATTTAGGCAGCTTGCACTGCGATTCCATTCATACGTGCCCGTATCTAGCTGGATTTCCTTCACGGTTCAATTTAGAGACACAAAGTAGCTTTTGTTTCATTATCACCATTGATTTGCTCATTTGGCTATTTATAGCCGTGTATTCACAAATAATGGCACAAACAATTTTGGGTGACCTGTAGGGAGGCTGAATATTGGAAGCCAGATAATTTTTCTCAGTTGGTTGTACTCATGTTGGCAGTTAAACTATCAGTAACAAATATGTAATCGCTTTTAGAAAAAGAAACTGAGTCCATTTAGGTTATAGGCTGAGTATGGATTGTGGTGGCTAGGGTTTATATTGTCAATTGCATGCAGTAGTTCTGTTTTCTTTCATCAGGGCTTTCATTAAAGAGTGGTACATCAATGAATACTTTGCCTTCAGGTGATACTGTTAATACAGTTTTACTGGTTACTGTCCACTTTTCTGAAAAGTGGATCCACATTGATTTGTGTTATAAAGGTATTTGGACCAACAAACCAGCTCTCACCCCTTCGATGTCAAACTCATGTTGAATTGAGTGGACACTGAGAAAGAACAACTCACATAATAGAAACCATATAAACTACTTTACATTTCTATCGATCACAACAGAAACAAAAAAACCCTTTTAAGATTTTCTTGCTTAAGGTCTTAATCCTTCAACAGAAATACTTTTGAAGGGGATGTAAAGCTAAAGGAGCTATATGAGTTTGACTATACAGATTTTGCAAAACGGTGGACTTGGTGACAAAGGAACTGGTCTAATGCCAGAGCAGGATGTTATTCTGAGAGCTGCACCCGCCTTTGGACTGGCTGTTCAACCAGGACACAGGATGTCTGGCCCCTTATTTTGGTTCTGCCACATCGCTGCAGGGTGGAAATAGGCTTTTCCCCAGTTTCCAGAGATAAGAAAGTATTGCAGGGAAGAGTGGTACCCTGCTCTTCCCTTGCCCTCCCCTTGGCCATAGGATCCTGGGCTGAGCAAGGGCACTCTCTGTCATTACCTTATCATGTTAGTACAGTCTCTAGCACAAGTGTAATACAAAAAAGAGGGGTCTCAATACCTTACGGTTCTGATCCTGTATATTAGCTAGCTGAAGAAGCTGCTCTGCAGGTTCTCCTCTGGTGAGGGACCAAAAGGGTTTGGATCAGATTTTGGTTGGACCCACAGAAAGAACCTGTGGGAAGCAAAATTTGGTAGTTCTCCATGGAGCAGGTGGCTCACATCTAAGGACAGCTAAAGGACATGGAGAACCTGCCTGTGGCCCAGACAGGGTGTCTGCAGTGAACAGAAGGGTAATCCCAACCACTTGCTCTCACTGAATGCTGGGAGAGCTCTTGCCAAGGGAAAGAGTGGTTAGCGAAGATTCATGATTAGCTGAACTGAAAAAAAGACCCAAACTCTTTCCCTATTCCTTTTCACTCTTAATCAACCAGCATATAGCTCTTCTGGATTCATGTGAAGCTTGGCCCCACGTGCTTTACAGGGACACCCTTTTGACCTGTGCTCTCCCGTAGCTAATGGCTCACACCATAAAACGTTCCTATGATCATTAAAATAGGAGGCGTTATTCTCTCCTCCATAATAGTCTGACAATCTAATCTTAGTCATGCTGAACGCAGTAATGACCCTATATTATCACAAGAAACTATTAAGTCGCCAACGCAAAGGTTGTTCCTATTGATTTTCTTCTTAGGTTGTCATGATAGAGCACAACTAATGAATGGAAATCCCCAGTCCAAATAATTTCTAAATAAATTACTCTCACAGAGCTTTTACTCTTAAATAGAAGAATTGATTTAATACTTTAGTGGCTTTTCTTCTTTCTAAACTTGCAATTTAGCCAACCCCAGACTATGTTTATGAACCAGGCTTGTTCTGTTTTAGCTGGTTATGAGTTCCCTTCACGTAAGGCACATGGAAACTCAGTGAAGAGTGAAGGAAATCCCTGAGGGCCTGCATCACTGGATTAAAGGGTTTCTTTTTGTGCGCCTGGTCTGTATCAGCTACAGGGCTGTGTTAGGTGCTCTTCAAACACACATTAAGACACTGTTTTTCCTACTTTTGGAAGAAAAGATTATTTTTTTTTTTTAACTCCCATTTCACATTGCAGGTGAAAATCTGTGGTACAGACAGGTCAATTTATTTTCTGTAGGTGATATGGGACATCTATTTCCAAGACCCATTCCAACCCCCTCCAAGTATTTTTTTTGGTCTGTGTTCAGTCAAATAAAATTGCTGTTTGTGCCAACCCTACTCAAAGCTTTTTACAACTGAAGAGGAAATATTTTTGTCCAGGTTATTTTCATGGCACTGAAGCAGCCTCAATGCAAAGGTCAGACTCACTATGGGACAGCAGAAGGGCTGCAGACCAAGCTTCATATCAGCTAGGGCTTACTGGCATGCTTCTGGGTTCTGTTTAATAGATTTAATGAGGGTGTCCCCAAATTTTTCAACCAGACTGGCTGAGTATCTCCTAAAATGCACCCTGCTCCATCTTGACTACAGGACAAGGAAGTGACCAGGTGAGTAGATGCCATTACCTCACCCTCTGAAATCCCATCTAGCCAGTGTGCATCCATCTGCATCCACTGTGCATCTTCGAGCACTGCCTTGACAGCCTCTGTCAGCTTCTCATGCCTCCTCCCATCTCTAACCCAGATCTTTGCTCATTCTGTTCGACGCTAAACCTGGAAGCCCCAGGGCAGACTGGGGTCCCCCTAATTGCTGATACCTCCTCATTAGCTTCCTTGCACTCCCAGGGGAGCCCTGTGCCCACTCAGCTGAGCTGAGAACTGGGACTTGCTCAGCTGCTATCTGTTTGCACCCTAACATGTGTTTCTTGTTTTTAACCTGTGCTGTTAGGACTGCTAAGGGAAAAATTTTCATCTTTTAGTCTGTGTTGGCTTCCCTGCATGGCTTTCCTGCACCCCTCAGGCAGCACCTACTGAGTAACTTGCTCTCTCCAATAAGAAATAACGCCTTGGTGAGGCGCAATTTCCTCCTTGTGCTTTATAAATTGTCAGTGTCTCCTGCTGTTCCTCCTTTGAGGACCAGTCTCATTAATTTTTATTGGGTTGGAGATCTCCTGCAGGGTTGAGCTGCTCATGTCAGTAAGATGGGGTGGATTCTGGGATCTTCTCTGATTCGGGTCCTGCCTCTGCATGCCAGATGCCGAGCACTCCTTCATCCTGGGAGCTGTGTCCTGAGATGGCCTCAGGCTGCCCAAGGCAGGTGCTTGCCAAAGGGACTGGCTCTAGAGGGGCAATCGTTGCTGAGATGAATATGGATATTTGTGCAATTATCCAGAAGCCTCTGATTACCCGATCCTGAATCATTATTCCAGCAGATAATTTATAATTCCCTGCCACTTCAGCAGGAGAGCAGAGTTGGCTCGTGACAGCAGTACTGCTGACTCAGCTGCTCTGGGAACACAGCATTGGCCTGAAAAATCTTGGTTTTTTAAAACAATTTGTAAACAATTTAGGTGCAGGAAGCCTCTTCCTGATTAATATACACCCCTCATCCCCCCACCCCTCCGTTGCAAACCTAGGTGGAGTATGGTGGGTGTGCATACCAGACGTAGTCCATATGCTGAGGACAATCTAACTACAGAAAGAAAACAGGCAGCTGGAAAAAAGTATCAGGAACTGTGCAGTAGTACTGAGAGGTCACAGTCTAGGACTAATCATAGCATTTGGCAGACCTTTAATGTTTGTTTCTCCAGTGCTAATTTTATACTTGACTTTTAAACAGGGGGTAGAAATGGCCTGTCTTGAGACAAAACCTCAATTACCATTTTGTGGTAATACTGTGACTCTGGGAGCTGGGGTTCAAGGCGAACAACCAACATTTACCTGAGGTGACTGCAGTGTCAGCATCCCATCATTTGGTTTAGCTCAGCCATAAGGCTGTTGTGTGATTCCTGGTAAGGTCAAACTCTTTCCACAATGGAAATTTTATATTTAAAAATGCTTTTAATTCAGATTAAATTTGTCAGCCCCTTCCTTTCCCACACTTTCTTCTTTGCCTTTTTTAATCTGCATTCTAAAACATCAGAAATAATAATCTTTTGAGGTTGCTTTTTTTTTCTCCTTTCCTTGAAATAATTTAGCATTAGTTTTAAGCCTGCTTGAGTGAATAAACTGATTAATACTTTAATTGAACAGTTCCACCAATCCAGTAATAATTTTGAACTAGCGAGTGAATCTTGAAGTCCATGAGAGCTTAAGGTAACCTTTTATCAATGCCAAATGACACCAACTTTTTGAACATGGGATTAGGAAGAGATTGTTACTGCCTGTGTACACCTCTGGCCTGCTTAACTCATCATGAGAGGCCCCCAGCCCTCTGAAGAAGAGGCAGTACAGGACAGACTTTGATGTGAGGTCCGTGCCTCCCTACACCTTGGTCTAGGACCTTGGAGTACACAGGCCTTCTGCCCTTGTCATTTTGCTTGGGACAAATCTGCCAAAATTTCCTGTGATCTAAGAGTTGCCTCTTAAGTCTTTGATTTCTAGCACTTACGTTTCATCTGTGAATGCAATTCCAAAGTACTCCTTCTCCTTCAGGTTGAAATGAGATGCCACCAAGTCAAGCAACTCCTTGGCCAAAAGCTTTGGCTGCAAAACAAGAATGAGAGAAAGGATTAATGAGGAGATCTTGGATAGAACCATACTGTGCTTCTAGAGGGAAACATTATCTGTGGAGGTACTCCACTGCTGTCGCTTTTATGTTCCCTCTGGTGTTCAAGCTAAATCTGCAAGCAACATTAGCTCCTTGAAATGAGCAGCAGTTTCCCTCCTAGGTAAATAGTAAAAACCTGGTGATTCTCATTTCTTTAGTGCTTAATGTCTCTGCAGACAGATGACTTGCTGCCTGCTGGTGTTCAGATCTACCATGACCAGCTCACTCATGCCTCTCTGATAATTTTAGTTGTTAAAGCTTTTTATCAAGGACCTTTGCAAACACATTTCAGACGCCCACTCTCACACACAGAGCACAGATATATGCTCATAACACTAAGAAAATACATAGTGCCAAAAGATAGGATGTGACAGGACCAAATGAGAAGTAAATGACAGAACAAAATAGTTTCCCATTCAGTGTTGCTTGTCATTTAGAGATAAGGATATATCCTCAAATTTAGGCACTTGGAAGGAGAGAGAGGAAAGTAACACACACTTTCAAAATACCCTTTGTGAGACTATAAAAACCAAGCTCAGAGAAACTACTCACTCCATACTGAGGAAGGTGCATTACTAGCTTTTCTGCAAAAGCTTATTTGACTTTTAAGTCTAAACTTAATTTTGGCTCAGTGAATTCCCTCTATGAATCCTCACCAGCTCTGCTGAGCTCCTGTGCTTCCTACTGGATGACTGAAGTCTTGGCCGTAACAGAGCTCTTGTCCTGACTGTCACTGGGAGGAAACAGGGGTACAAAGGATTCAGGTAGATGCAGCCTGTAATAGTCCTGGATCTCAGAGCTGCAATGGTTACAGCAGCACTGACACAGCTGGGGTCAGAGATCCCAACAATGTTCCCTTGTGACTCCTCATAAGGATTTGGTCTACGAATCTCTGTGTTGCAAGCCTCAGTGAAAATCAAGCTGTCTGCAGGCTCGACTGCCCCAATGAGTCTGCCAAGCAGCTGAGTCAGAGTTATCCCAGATGTGAACCTGTTGTTAAATGGGGATGAAATGATGATGCTGTGCAGAAAATGGATGGTGGGGACCTGAGAACCCTGCTGTCCTAATTGACTGCTCTGTCCTGTAAATACAAACACAGCTTGTGTTGAAAAAAACCCCGCTTTGTACTTAACTCCCAAACAGATTGATAAGAGTCTCAACCTCTCTCTAAAAATGTCCCTAAACCCATCACTGTCATACTACCTGACACAGCTGAGACAAACTTGAAGGATGCTTCCCTGGTGTTCATGTGAACGTTACGTCACCCTCCACCCATCCATCTCCCTGCTATGTCCTAGCGCAGTTAGCAGCAATGTCCATGCTGCTCCTTTGTGCACCCAATGCAAAGGTGGTTTCTAGGTCATGCCAACAAAGAAAGAAGCAATGAATGTGCCTAAATACAGCACTAGATTAAAACAGCCTCTGAATACCAGATAAGTTGCCGTGTAGGAGAAACAGCCTGGCGGAGAGCGAATAGGTGGGATGTAACTAGCTTCATTTTAATTCCCAAGTCAGACTTCTCAACCACAACTGCTGGAATCTTTGCTGTCTACACTGCCTGCTGCACTACCTTTCACAGCCTCCTGAACTATCTCCCAAATGGTGCTGAGAGCTGAGTAGACCAGGCATGGGGCCACGGTCATGTCCTTTGTCCCCTTGAGTCCCTTCAGGGACCTAAGCAAAGAGCACACCTGCTACACCAGTCTCTTTGGAGACTCCTCAGATACTTCTCTCCTGGCATTGTGCTGGGTGGGATGGACATTCCCAGCATCCCTGTCTCCTGTAAGATGAACCTCCCTTTGCTGGAGCATTTTAAGGACAAGCCACAGTGTGGCTTATGAGGTACTAGGATACTGTGATGAAGAGGATGGTAAGACTGCCTGGTGAATTCAGAGATACATGGCTCAGCACAGGTACTTAATGGGGGGAGTTGGACGAATTTTCAGCTTAACAACAAACAAACACAGACTTTCGAAGGAGAGAGAAGAGGGGTTTGTGCCTATCAACATGCAGTGTGAAAGCCTAACGCCTGCCCCAGCCTCCCTGCTCCTTTCTTTCCTTATCAGGCCAAACTAATTCTGCACCAAAAAGGGACTTCTTCCCAGTGCAGCGCTACCACAAGAGGAGGAGTGGGAATGCATGGCCAGTGATGGGTGCTGAGGAGGCCAGGACTGACCCCTCCATGGCCAAGGTCACTGGTGTGAGCAGTTGGTGGAGGTGAATCTGGGCATCCCCATGACGGAGTGTATTGCAGGCGCAGCGCTGTGTGGCTGGCACTGCCTGGCTCCCAGTGCTCTGGGGTGACTCAGCTATTTGATAAATGAGCAATTGTGCTGCCGAGCAAGGAAGCGAGCCATCAGCCAGCCTTTCTGGGTGTCCCACCTGAGAAGGCAAGGGTGGTGAAAAAGCATGCCTCAAACACAGCAGTGTTTTCTCAAGCCTGGGTTAAGCACTTGGAGGGAACAGGTTGAGCTTTCATACTTTGCAAGAAAGCAGAACAGAGCAATAAATAGCTGATGTCAAACAGGCTGCTCAAAGACATGGTGAAGTGATGGGTCCCTTGGCCTCAGCCAGCCAGCACTGTCACAAGGGCAAAATCCCCTTCTGATGTCCAGCCACATCATAGAGAAGTAATGCCCAGCATCTCTTGCCCCACACATTGCTGCATCTTGCCCCAGCTATCAAGTGAGGAGCAGCAGCTAAAAGTACCTGCCTTCAGCCACCCTTTACAGGCAAGATGAGTAAATGCAATGTGCTGCTTCCTTATTTCTGCTGAGTAAGACCTGGCTGCTGAAAAAACCACGGAAAGGTGGACAGCATGGCCTGACAGCTTTCCCCTCCCTACTGCCCAGTGGTGGCTGCTCCTTTCCCAGCACAGCCCCTCTCCTGCCCCCAGGGCTTGGCACGGGCATGATCTCCACTGCCTTTGTTGCCTCCTCCAAAGCCTGTGGTGGCAGATAAGGCAGGATAACCGTTTGCCTTGCAAGATAAGGGAAAAGAACAATAGATGCAGACCCAGCACTGGAGCAGTGCCAGGTTAGTTACCGGGCCAGACTCCCTGAAGAGGCTTACGGTTGTGAAGTTAAGTCCTGCTAGCCCCCTCCAAGATTACTTTCAGCTCTCCTCTTAAGCTCTGCAAAGTTGTTACCCTTTCCAGTGGGATAACTCCCACTGCCTCCCAACATGAACAGCAAACCTGAATTTTCAGAGGGGAGAGGAGGAAGGCGTCTTCTCCAGGTAGCAAGCACTCCTCAAGACAAACTTGCACAGCAGAGATAAGGACAGGAAAACCCTGCTGGGCACAAGTGAACTGCAGCCCATCCTGCTGTCTCAGGAGAGAGACCCACGTGCTCAATGTTAGCAGTTAATCTGCTTGCCATTCGCAATGGGAACAGCTGAGCAATGACCTCCTTTCATGTGAGCCACGCAGACAAAGAGCTCATTAGCAATGCCTGTGGCAAGTTGTTTTAATTCATTATTAATTTCTGGACTTCATTTTCCAGAGGGATATTCATTTTGCATTAATAAAACTTCTGTCACAGACACATCGAAGAAGATGGGGATTGGTCCCTGAGAGCAGAGAAATCAATAGAAAGTGGGCCCAGGACCTTCTACATCCAATACAGCAGTATGGTCAGCAAGACAGTTAGTGAACCCCACAGGCATAAATCAGGAATAACAGGTGGCATTCAAATCAGAAACAGAACCATGTCTGCAGTGCTGCAGAGCTGCAAGGCTGGACCGTGGTGCACTGTGAGTTGCTCAGGCAGCTGCTGAGACCCCTCTGCATCTGCTGCTCTTCATCTCCTTCCTACCCACACCTTCCTGGCAGCCTCCATGTAACCTGCATTTGGAAAAGCAGCCTGGAGGAGCATGTCAGAGCTGCAGCTGACTGGCCTGAGCTTAGGACAGGATACCCCAGCAGGAATCCTTTAGCTGGAGCAGCGAGAGCTGAGCGTGCTTTGCTGGTGGGGGTGGGTTGTCAGAGCAACATTATTCAGCCAGGGTCTCCCCTGCTGCTCCCGCCTGCTACAGGATCTTCTTTGCAAAAAAGCACATGAAGAACAATGCACTGTAAATCAACTGTTATTTTTACTGGAGAAATCGGCAGGGCCCCTGGTGTGGTCCCAGCGCACCAGAGCTGTGGCCCTGAGGGAGAAGAGCCTTCTCCTGGTAAGCCCTCTACCCCTGCCAGGAGGAAGAGCTGAGGGACCCATGCTCCCATATAGCGGAGTATCTGGCACACACACCAGCCATTTCATAGCCAAAGACACTGTTTTTCTGTGTGACTGCTTTTCTGCAGGGCAGTGAGCCAAGTGCTTTCATAGCTCTGGCCCCCCACCTGCACTCACCAATTCCTACTCTAGCCTGGGACAAGAAACACTTTGCAGCCTGGGGTGTCTGGGCTTGCAAACATGACACTTTCCACAAAACTTAATACCTTAATAATTGGTCAATGTATCCACCTTCCAGGCATGATGGCATCAATGCATCATTCAGGGGATTCCTGGTCATCTGTAGAGTGGGCAACTCTTCCATGAAGTCAAACCTGATGTGGGAGCACTCTGGGGTTTCTCCTCTCCTGCCTGGAGAGGCAGGAGAGCAGAGGTGGATTCTTTAGGGGCTGCCTCTTTATTAGCAGAATGTGCCAGTCTTCACTGTGCCCTGGGCCATGCCTGAGAGACTTGTCTGAAATGCTGCGTAATGCTCTGCAACCCCAAAGCACTCCTGCCTCAGCCATGAGGAGCACAGTGAGCACATGGCCAGGGCTTTTTTGCAACCCCAGTTCCTGCAGCCTCGAAGCAGTGAACTCATTCCCTGCATTCCCTCCAGAACAACTTAGGTTTGTTCAAACAATGACTTAGAGCAAGGGAGAGCTTTATTAGTGGTGTCAGGATGTGGCTGGGAAAGAACTGAGCCTCAATAGCAGCTCTGTGACCTGAACTTGCACCAAGAGAGCTTATGAAAAGGCACCAATGACAGGGCAAGAAGGTATGTAAGGGATCACAGCTGGCTGACACTCCCAGGGCTGCCCCCCTCCATTTCCCCACTCCTTAAAGAGCCCCCCATACCCTGGGCTGTGGACACAGCCTGTGCCAGAGAGAACCACACCACTTCAGCACATGCAATGCCCAAGCTGTCTGTACCTCATTGGCTCTATTTTAAGGAGATTCAGCACCAACAAATTAACCACAGCGGACAAGTCTCTCTTCCATGCACTACACATCTCTGTACAGAGACAGTATATACACGTGCACTCTGTGCAGGTGTCTTTTCCCAATTAGACATGAAGGCAACTTCCCTGAATGACAACAGAGCACAGCAAGCACTAATGGCAAGTGGGGAGGGGAAGGACAAGCCTGAGAGCACCTTGGGAAGGGGAGATGCAGGCTGCATGAGAGATGAGACACACTGATTCAATGTCAAAACCCCCTGAGAATCACAGCTCTTCCATGTAGTTATTGGTTGAGTTCTCATTAGCATGAGCCCACTGACGTGGGCTGCTGGACCCACTGGGGGAGCAGGCTGGGATCTGCTCACGGGATACCTCCCCAGTGCTGGCGAGAGGAAAAGGAGGAGGTGAGGCACAGGTGACGCAGAGCAAGTCTTTGCTACACAAGGTGACATGCAAAAGCCATTTTGGTGCCTCATAACAGTCATGGTCATTGTCACACAGGTTTAGTGGTGATACTGGTATGTTATGGGCCACAGGGTGGGGGGAGGAGGAGGAAGAGGGTTTCTGGAGAGAAGAATCTCTTGTAGCCCGTGCAAACTTGACACCTAAGGGACGTGATGCTATTCAGAGGGACCTGGGCAAGCTCAAGAAGTGGACCCATGTGAACCATGAGGTTCAACAAGGCCAAGTGCAAGGTCTTGCACCTGGGTTGGGGCAACCCCTGGTGTCAATACAGGCCGGGGAATGAAGGCTGCGGACGACTTTGGGGTACCGGCGGATGAAAAGCTGGACATGAGTCGGCAACGTGCACTCAGCTCAGAAAGCCAAGTGTACCTCAGCAGCGTGGGCAGCAGGTCAAGGGAGGGAATTCTCCCCCTCTGCTCCGCTCTTGTGAGTCCCCCCCTGCAGTTCTGCGTCCAGCTCTGGGGTCAGCACAGGAGAGACACTGACCTGTTGGAGCAGGTCCAGAGGAGGGCCATGAAAATGATCGGGGGGCTGGAACACTTCTCCTAGAAGGAAAGCCTGAGAGAGCTGGAGTTGTTCAGCCTGAAGAAGGGAAGGCTCTGGGAAGACCTTATCGCAGCCTTTCGGTACTTAAAGGGGGCTTATAAGAAAAATGGGGACAGAGTTTTTAGTAGAGCCTGTAGTGATAGCACGAGGGGTAATGGTTTTAAACTAAAAGAGGGCAGACTCAGACTGCAGAGTCAGACAGTAAGGATGAAATTCTGTAGGATGAGGGTGATGAAACACTGGCAGAGGCTGCCCAGAGAGGTGGTAGATGCCCCATCCCTGGAAACATTCAAGGCCAGGTTGGATGGGGCTCTGAGCAACATGGTCTAGTTGAAGATGTCCCTGCTCACTGCAGGGGGGTTGGGCTAGATGAGCTTTAAAGGTCCCTGCCAACACAAACTGTTCTATGATTAGGTTGGATGGGGCTCTGAGCAACATGGTCTAGTTGAAGATGTCCCTGCTCACTGCAGGGGGGTTGGGTTAGATGAGCTTTAAAGGTCCCTGCCAACACAAACTGTTCTATGATTTTATGATAAGCTTCTAGGGGCAACTAATGTCATCCTAAACATGTTCTAAATTCCCACAAATACCTGTTTCTTTCCAGAAGGGTGTGGTGATTGACTCAGCTGAAGATCAGCACTGTAAATATCTAACCTGACTTGAGCCAAATTCTGCCCTGAGAGGACAGTGATGCCATCTAGGGAGGAGCTCCTTGGGGACTGCAAACCAGGTAGCCCAAGTGTCACCCCACCATGGAAGCAACTGGGAGCTCATCTCACTGAGTCACGGGCGTGTCAGCTGGCTCAGTGCCGGGGGAGTAAACATCTGCCTATGTCAACCAGCAAAATCAGAGAAGTGCAAAGATTTCTTTGTAGCTTCAGGAGATCGTTCTGTCAGTCATTGTGGAAAATATGGCAGAAACACAAGCACTTCAGTATTAAATATTCAATATAATTAAAAGACAATGTTACTGGGATTTGAGCAGCCTGAGGAACTCCAGAGTCATGTGTTTCCCCAGTGGAAAGACAGGCTGCCCACTTTTGGCAGAGAAGCATGCTTCTCAGTGACAGCTTCCCATTAAGCTTAGAAATGAGTGAGTTATAGAGAGAGATTATCTATCCACAGTCCAGCAGTGCCATGAATAAAAAACAGATGACATGGTATTAGCAGCTGCTGGTACGTCCCTAGAAACGCAGGCACACACAAAGTACATTTTATTGTTTTATTAACTGTCAAACAAGCCTATCTATTCCCCCTCCCCCACTTCATAGCTTTTCCCTAATTCTCTGTGGCAGAATGTTTCTGGGAAATCCATAGTCTCAACATATGGACAGATGCGCACTGCCTGAATCCATCCAGCACAGAGGCAAGCTGAACTGTGGGAACCAGGTAACCAGCTCACACTTAGTAATGCCTCGTTTCATTAGATTAAGAAGACCGCTACTATCCACTGTCTCCTTGCCAAGGGGACTTACAAAGAGATACATCACGAGAATACAGAGGTGAGATGTTACTACACTAAATGCTGCAATGCTAAAGACTGTTTGCAGTACTGGTGCTCAGCCTACACTAATTTTGTGCTATAACCCAGCTGTGGTCAGGCACAGGCTCCAGGACTCGAATCACTGGTATTTAACTGTGAGCACATGCTGGTGCAGGCTGGCCTGTTGGTACCCTCCAAGCCACAGCCACCAGGGCATAGCCCAGGCCAGACAGTCCCAAGGATGGTCACCCTGTTTGGGGAAAGAAGGAGTTTGCCCCTTGGAGCACAAGATGGGCTGTGCCATGTGGCTTCCAGCCCAGCCAGCGAGCCCTGACCTATTTTATTTATGAGCGCAGACATAGCAGATGCTGTCTGGCGAGCTCCCGAGCAGGTTTGGTTTCTGCAGGAGAGACCATGAAGTGTGTCTAGTTCCACCCTGCCTCTTGAGTCTTGCTGACTTGGTCCAATTTTGCTTAAATGTTCAAAGGATGGATGTTTGGAAAACGTCTCTTAGGTGGCTTGAGTTAAAATGTGGGCTGAGGGTTGTGCGTGGTGTGGCCAGTCCATCAGTAGGAGAGGTGAGGTGGAAAAAAGAGCAGTTTGCATGAATAGAGAGTAATTCCTGCCTTGGCTGTGCCCAGCGTGGTACTGCCAGGCAGGGTACAAAGCTGCTTCATCAGCCGGCAGCAGCTCTCGCTGGTCTCAAGCCTTGGGCAACGTAATGAGGAGGAAATAGGAGCGCAAAACGGTGATTCATGCACAAATCCTCCCCTCCACCAACTACTGCAATTTGTTAATGAAGCAAACTCCAGGTGCGCCCCCTCCCCATTAGATCATACACTAAAACTAGCTATGCTGCAACACCACGGTGATGAGGGCAGTAAAGGTGCCTCTGTGTTCCTACTATCTTCCTCGAGGTGTTGCTTATTCAGAGGCCAGCAGCCTTACCTGCTGAAGGCCAGCAGCATGCTCATACCCGCATGCTTTAGGCAGTACATTACAGATCATAACTCCCTCCTGCCCCTACTTCCTTATGCACGAAACACTGAAATCTCTCATCCAGGGGCCATTGAACTTCACTCACTTGCAATTCTCTTGTCAAATTGGCTCTGCCAACAGCTCTGTCATCCCGTTGTTTAACCCATTTTGAGCACTTGGAAGACAAGCCCAAAGTCGCACCATAGTAATATTAAGCAAATACCAAATAATGGCCCTTTCAGCTATAGTCTCATCTGAATACACCGCCGTAATGTGGTACAAAACCGCTCAGGCTGAAGGCTTCGGGCTTTAGGTGTTGCAATTCCCCTTATGGGATAGATCCCCTATTCCTCAACTCCACGTTACTTTGTCAATATATGGAGTGCACATAATCAAAGCAGGCTGGGATATAGCTGGGTGAAAAATTATTCATGGAAATGCAAGATGCCTGGAGAGGGAACACCTTATTTTTTATCACGAAACAGCTGAACTCCATCAGTGTCGGGGACCAGTGGTGGGAGCGTTGCTTGCGCTGGCACACACAGCACCTCTTTCTCAGAGTCAGTGGTTGGCTCTAAAAATCTCTTTTCTTCATTTACATAGGAAAATGAGACAACTTGCCTCCAGCAGCCTCCTTGGGAATGTGGAGGGTGGTGACAGAGTGCCATTGATGTTTTTCTTGGAAAGTCAACACCCGCAAGTTGTGGGAATTCAGATTTGTTAGGGTCAGAGAGACAAAGACAAAAAAAATTCCCAAGTTTTTAAAAAATTCTGTTTGGTAAAAGGATTAGAAACAGCCTACTGTACAGTTTGCCTTAGAAATATTCCCAGATAGCTGCATTTCTGGGTTCAGCTTATACCTGATGCTCTGTGTCTTAAGTCAGAAGCCATTGCCGACAACCTCTAATTCCCCTACATATTAGCAATGTGAATCTGCTTAAATATTTTTTAGTCAGAGAAAGCAAAGAGCATGAGCTGGCCAAATCTGCATGGCAAATTCATGTCAAAGCCAAAATGAGAAGCAGTTGGCGGGAGGAAAAAGACACTTTCGGGTCTGTAGCATCCCTCCTCCCCTTCTTGCCTGACACAGAGGCAGCTGCACGCTTCCCCCATTCAGATGGGGTCTGCATCGATGCCCAGTGACCCCATTCCTCTCTGTTGTGTTCTGTATCGTCCTGTGACTCCAACAGAGTTTTCAGGTGACTGCATCCAAAGAGACCAGCCAGCTGCTACTGGTGCTGGGATGGGAAATCTGCCAGTTTTCACTGCTCCGTGCTCAGACCTTTCTTTCATGCATGACAAAAGCCTCAGTGCTTCCCTCTTTCCTCCCTTAGCCTTCTGCCTGCTCCGTCTCTTCTCTGCCTCTGCTGGGAGCAGCTAATATCCCCACAAACAGCTGAAAGAGCTGGATGATGTGCTGAGGGTGGAAAAAGGATGAGCTGAATTTTGTGGCTGGCCCCTGCTTTGTGTTCATGTGTTTTTTCATCCATAGACGTGAAGCACAAGGAGATTTGGTGGCTGCTTAGGGCGGTGCATCCCATGTAGGACTCTGCATCGCTGTCTCCTGTAGGGCTGGGGAGAGGGAGAGTACGTTCTGGCATTCAGACTGATGTCCTGGTCTGCCCTGGCTATGGGGGGGTCAGCAGGAACAGCACACTGTAAGGTATGGGACTCCCCAAGCGCCTGTATATCTGCGCTGTGCAGTCTGGACATACTGGCTAGATGCACATCACTTTCACGGAGGAGCTGTGGTACTACATAGGGGGTTACAGCTTGACATATCCTCACTAGATAAAAAGGAGGTCCACTGTCTGCCAGTGTACCTACCTCCCACATGCCAGAGTGCTGATCTGTGCACGCGCAAGCAGCCTTTTTTGCACAGGATTTCCAGAGGCCTGAGAATCAAAGACAAGCGGTCAAAATCCTGACATTCCCCCTGGGTAATCCTTCTGGGCAGTAAAGGAGGTTGTGCAGGGTAACCTCGCATGCGGCCACCCCTGAGTCCTTTCCAACTGAATAGTGGCCAAGGGCATGAACCAAGTGAGACGATCTGGCCAACCACAGAAGCAAGACCAGACTGCAAGGGCAAGCAGGCATCTTTTTAGGAGGGATTTGATGGAAAGTGTGGAATTCCTTATGCTGACTGATGTAAAAATTGCTTTTGTAGCCCTGCCAAGGTCACTGCCAGCTCATCTAATCAGCCATGAAAACATCACTGAAGCAAGTTAAAAAGTTGCCCTGAGTCAATTTGTGCATGCAATTTTTATTAGTCTTTATTTAAACTTTCTAGGTTTGTTTTTGGATGGTTGCAGGAAAGAGATCATTTCTCTATTATCTTTCTCTGGGTTTCTCCCAAAACCTAACACAACATCAAATCTGTTTTGTCCTTTACAAGACAGTCCTGAAGACAAGCCTGGCTGGCTGCTTGCTTTGCTATGTGTTTACTCTAGCAAATACTGTGTTTTCAGCAGACTACTCTGAACTCCATGGGAGGTTCTGTAGTATTGTCAGGATCTGCATTCTATGGATTAATACAGCTTTAATGAAAATACATCCCAAATTTGACAGTTTTGACTGAGATTTACTTTGAGCTTTCCGGGAATTTAGAGCAAATCTATGAGGCACAAACTCAGAGAGACAGGTACAAGAAAGGTACCCCTTACGTAGACCCAAACAATCAACTGAAACAAATTCAGTTCCCTCCGAGAAAAAAACCCACCACATTCCCAGCTATGATGGCTAGATTCACTAGCCCTTCAAATAATTCTCAATGTCTTGAGCCTATTAATGATCTATTCAGTAGCTCCCTGTCTCCTTCTGTATGAAACATCTATGAGATTTCTATGTGTAAATGAGAAAAATAGGTACAACAGAGCAGCAGAGCAGAAGGAATATATCCACATGCAGCAGGACTTTGCCCTTGTTGAAGACCATCGGTTTCGTATAAGCAGAAGACAGAAGCATCTGTGCTTCAAAGCAAAACGCTATTTTCAAGGTCACAGTGGCTTAAGCGTCTCCCGGTTCACCTCATCTCCAGATAAACTGCATATTTGGCATTTGGACCTCCACGGTTTAGCAGCACTGGCTATGTCAGTACCAGTAACTTGAAGAGGACCACAGCATGGACCTGAGTGGTCTCCAGACTGCAGCATCATTTGCACAGTGTTGGCCTCTGGGAGCTAATCTTCTCCCAGACAATGCCCAGGCACCATCTGGGGGATGGCTTGGGCCAGGAACCACTCCTAGATGTCATTATGGATCTGTCCACCTCATTCAAGGGGAAGAGAGTTTAGCCAGCTGGATACCAGCAGAGTCCATGAGCAAGTGAGCAAGTTCTGACCTGTTTCTTCTACAGGCACAGGCAAAGTCATTGATTTTCCTCCCCTGTGAGCCAAAGCAGAGAAAGGATGGTTCCAAAATGGTCAGTAGTCAGATAAGCAGACCCAGATGTCACATATTCCTAAACCAAAAGATTTAGCTCATGTGTTAGCAGGTTTTGTAGCAATGTTTTGCACAGATTACAAAGCACAGCTCAAATGTGCATGGCACGTGCCATCCTTTCTGCCTGTCACCTAGTCACACCCACAGCCAGCCAGCCCCATGCAGTGCCATCTTAATCCAACGTGCAGAGCAAGGGGCTTAGTCCCCTCCTCCTGGGTTTAGTTCCATGGTGAACGAGACTGCAACGTGTCCAAGCAAGAGAGCTGTGTGCTGGTTTGGGTTTGGTCCCCAGACATGGACTCCCTAAATGCAGCAGAAACTCAAGCTGTTGTCTCTTTCCTCTAATTTGTCTTAGGTGAGGAGCAGAAATGCTGCGCTCGACTTGCTTCCCTCTGTGAAGCAGGGATGTGATGACCTTCTGAGTTACATTGGCATAACACAGCTGACTTCATTACTTGGGTTGCAAGTTTTCTGATTTGTGTATTTGTCTTTTGTGATTGTGATTTGGTCTTTTAGCATGCTTCTACACCTCAAATATCTTTGAGTGTCCTGGAAGAAGCTTGGGTAGCCAGGCAAACTCTTCTCCTTTCCTTCATCCTTGCAAAGAGTCAAAAAAGTCTCATTCTGCATCACAAAGGCATTTAGCTTGTGGAAGTTGCTACCACAACAAAGGTACTAACAGAGGCACTAGGTGAATTTTGGATTTCATTGCCATTATCTGTAATTAATTTAAGCAAGCAAAGGTATTAGTGAAACTAAGTGTATCTCATGCTTTTATCACTGAACTGGAGTCTGCAGAGGATTTTTCACCTTCCTTTTCATGTAAGGTACAGCACCGATGAGTACAGAGACCAGATTAGATGGAGCTCTCCAACTGGAGATTGGTGCTAAGTTAATACAGACTGAAGCAGCTCAAGATGCAAATTGCACATGCTGTGGAGTTAAGAGGGTTTGTGTACAGGGCTTTGGTTCAAACCCTTGTCTTAATGCAAAGGAAAAAAGACACAGATATGGCATTCTTTGCAGCATAGTGGGTTGAAAGTTATATGGCCTAGTTTAAGAAAGAGCTTCCAACAACACAAATTTATGCAGATATTCTGTATCATAAATGTTTGGCTTAAAGTATTTTGGGTCTGCATGTATGCTTGCCTTTCAGCTTCTGGGGATCTGTATAATTTTGAAAAAGGGTAGTCAACTACTGCAAGAAAGTCAATTGTGTTTTAAATCATCTGACCGTATCACATGTAGCAAATCAAACTTTGAACGTGAAGCGAGCTTCAGAGCCAACTTTCTGTGGCAGGAATCCATTTCACACTCAGCCGACAACAGGGTTTGATAAGAGCTCGGCCAGTGTGAATAACCAGCTGCCTTCTATATATATTTTGATTTGGTAGCATCTGTTGAAGTTTTATATCACTGAGAGATTGTTGGTATTCTTTTTAAGCATTAAAGCTACCTTGACAAGGTCAATAATTTCTACAGAGGTCAGCATTTTTATTTTGAAATATTTGATCATAATTCTATCAAACTTTAAAGAAAGAGTTTGGCTAGGGCACATAATGAAATTGGACAGCTCACACAATCCATTTATCTTTTCGACTGTAAACCTCTGAAGCACTCTAGTTCATCCAGTTTCAAATCAACTGTAGAAATGTCCATCTTCCTTCCTCCACCCTACAGAAATTGGTGCTTGGAAATGCTCTTGATCTCTTATTGCTGATGTGGAAAAGGAAAAATAATTTCCCAAGACATACTATCTTAGCTGCATTGTTATGGTCTGTTTGCTTTTTAAAAATCTCTCCTGAATAAGGATGTTTTTTCCATCCTGGCTCAAAGTCACTTCTTCATTGCCGAAAATATTTAAAAAGCTAAGTAAATGCTTATTATTGTAGTACATTTTCTAAACACATTAAAATCATTTATTAAAAAAAAAAAACCAACATGCAAAAGCTACATGACCATCTCATGAATCATAAGCTAGTTCAGATTTTAGCAAATCTAACTGCAATAAAAGTAAATAAAATCAGTAATAGTGCTAGGTCTGATGTGTAGAATTAGATCTTCCTGGTTTATCCTACACACCAATTGTGAGTGCAGAGAAAGTAATTAAACTTAACGAGAGCTACATCCTCATGTGCTGAAACTGGGAAAGGGGGATGCCTTCAGAAGCATAATGGGTGCATAGGCTTTTCTGCATTCATCTGTTTTATCCGTACTTATACCCAGGGATATAGTCAAGAGAGCTGACTTCACTGTTAGATTCTTCATACACACAGCGATATTAGATATTCCCTCTCCTAAAGAGCTTGCAGTTGAAGCATATTGGTCTTCCCGGATGCTCTCATCAGTTTAATTATCTGTATATATACAGTTGCTATATTAACAGCATACCACAATGTTTTGAAGCTTGTGGCTTAACATGCTCAAATGTAAAGCATGCTATGAAAACACTACACATCAGATGGACAGTTCTTCCCCTGGGAAGGTCAGGGGAGAGAGGCTGAACTCACTTGCAGGATGCTGGTTCCATTGCTTAATGCCTGGTGGCAGAGCTCTGCTGCTATGGGGAGCCGAGTGGCCAGAGACCACAAGAAATGGGTTAGCTAAGCAAACGGCTCTAACCTTGAAGTTGAATAGAAGAGTGATGCATTGTGCAGGTCCAGCTCCCAAGGCACAGTACATCAGTGCTACTCCACTTACATACCCATTGATAGCCTGGCCTCTAATCTCCTGTGCCCCCAGGTTCATCAGAATGATGCTCCTGGGCCACGGGGCAGGGTCTAACACACCTTGTCCTGCAGGAGAGAGGATCCCCTCCACTCCTGGTGAGCAACCCAAGAGACTCTTTGCTTCTTGAGTCAGAAGAAGGTGCTAAATATAATCAAGGATTAGGCTTGTGATAAAACTGGTTATTTCACAGGGAATGGACAAAGTCAACAACTTGTCATCTACAAAAGGATGCCCCTGCCTTCAGCTACTCATATTAAGCATTATCTGCAGTCTTCCTGGATGAGTCTGTGCATTCAGAGCCTATATATGAAGGCCAACCAGATGGCTGTGTGTGTCCCTAAGAAGCAAAGGTTTCCATGTCCAGCATGTTTTGGAACACAGCAAGGAAGCTGCTGGAGTCCCCTGGGCCGGTCCCCTCCAGCAGTCACGGCAGTCACCACATCCAGCAGTCACTCGTGTTAACAGAATGACAGTACAGGGCATTTCATTCAAGGAGCAGATCAAGTTGCAATGGAGAAACCCTGGGCACAGACAAGTCCTGCCTCCAGACGTTCAGTTATTTCTCCTGTGGTACCTGTTGAACTAACACAGGGAATGCTAAAACTTGGTGCAGCTGAAGCACACGGACCATCCTGGTGCACGTCAGGACTGCCTGCAGCCCACATGGGCCCTACCACTCCCCCTCCAAACAGCTCTGCTCCCAATGCCCTTGAAGGTACCTTGACGGTGGAGGAGAGGGGGATGAGACTGCTGGCCTTCATTCTTGACTGCAGGCTCATCATCATCACAAAGCAACCCCCATAAATAAAGAAGGAGGCAATGGAGAGCACTGATAATTGACCACAGCTCGAAAGAAAAGAAAGCTAAATAATACTTGCTCACCATAGGAATTAATGGGGGTATAAGAAAGGTTTATTTCCCCTGATATTTGTAGAAAGAAGTGCTGGTGATAAACCAGGCTCATTAAAAAGGAGAGTGAAATGAATGATCGGATGAGATAGTGACTTTTCTTTATTAACAAAACAAGAAATCTTTTTTCTGCAAAGAAAGAATAAAGAAGAAATAAGACAGAGCAATTAGGAAAGAACTCAGGCAGGGTAAAAACTGTTAGTGACAAACAGCTACTAAGGATATAATTGGAAAATGTAAATGCATACAAATGCAGGTGATAACCCATGTACTGGGGCAATAGCAGAATTAGCCAATAAATGTAATGAACCATGGAAGAAAAAGCTTGGAGACTTTATGGAGAATTGGGGAAGATTTTTCTGAGCAGGAGGGGTAGAAAGCAAAGGCAGCCTGGTTTCTGAAGAGGAGAGATCCTTGGCCCATGGGTGGTGCTATGTCTGCGGGAGGAGTGAATGTAGGTGGGTGTACAAGATCAGCTGAAGAAAAGGATCTAGGGGGCAATGCTGATGCCAGCTCCACCACTTTCCATGCTGGGAGGCAGGAGTGCCTCCAAGCCTGGAAGAAGGGATGATGGTCAGAAATCGTCATACCAGCTTATCTCCCCATTAGCTTTCATTTCAGGTAGAAGAATCCTTGGCTGCTTCCTTTTCTTTTTGCAGAAGGAAGGTTGTGGACAGGGTTTGTAACAGGCACTGGTGGTCTTTACCCACCCGTTTGGAACTGGGACTGACTTCTGAAGGTGGTCCTGTTTCTGACCTGAAATGCTGTGCATCTGCCCACAGTCTTGGTGTCCCAGAGGTGGGATCTGGGATGTTTTCTGTTGAGGAACACTGCAGAATTGCCAAGAGCAGGCCAAGCGTGCCATGCAGTGGCAAGGCACAGGGAGGTGCTATCCGTGGGCTGAGTCAGCTGGAGTTAGCTACCAAAATGCACAATCAGCTTTAACCCAAGGACAGAAAAGCTCTTTGTCCCTAAAAATATCTAAAAGCTTGCTCAGCACTGCCAGGAACAGGAAGACGGCTCAGCATGATGTTGACACAAACCTTACACTGCAGCTAATGCTCCCAGTGCCACCAACCCAAGCACATCTCTCTGTGAGCAGGCCCAGGGACTGATGTCCTTCACCACGATGGGCATTGAGACCACGCTTGCCTCATGGACAGGATGGTGGCTGCCTGCCCTCGAGGGATGCTGGAGCCCATCCTCTTCCCCAAGGAAGAGATGAACCTTCTTGCCAGCTTCCAGAAAGTCTCTTTCTGTGTCTCATCCAGACACATCCTCACTGCAAAGTGAGATCGAAGTGACCGAGTAAGTGTATCTGTTCATGCTTTCATTAAACCTAATGTGAAAGATGGGCAGGAGCAGGTTCCAAGGCAGCAGTGCAGGCATGGAAATCAGAAAAAATGTTCCCAGTCCATTTCTTCACTCAAAGAAATGGAGCCACAGTCTCATAAGCTGGGCCAGATCAGTCATGCTGGTGGCAGGTGCTGCTCCTAGAAGCACAAAGACTTCCAGAAAATGCTGCTGGAGATCTTGATGGCCCTCTGGGAACCGAGGGCATCTCTGCCGACCAGCCAGTGGTCATGCTGCCTGCTTGACAGTTCTCTCTCTCCCTCCTGATGTTCTACCAGATGGCTGTGGACCCATCCCAAAACTTGCTCCTACTGCAAGGAGTAAATGCCTTTATTGTTTCTAATGCTGAAGGGCTGCAGTGCTGGAAAAGGCTGTACTACATATGTGAGGGTGAAGAGAATAATTGTATTTAATGTGATTTCTGAAAAACCGAAGAAGGTAAATTTAGGCAGAAGGGTTTTGTCCTTCTCTGTGATAAAACAGGAGAGATGTCTGACTTGCAGTGGGGAATTATCTTTGACTACTCAGGAATTCGAGTGCTGCAGTGCTGCAGTCCTCTCTTCCTTCACAGTCCCTTCCACAACTGTGTGGTGGTTTTCATCCCTTACATTGAAAGTATGCCGTGGACTCGGTGGATGTCTGCCTCTGATAAATGTTCTGAGCTTCATTATTTAAATGGTGAGAGCTGCATTTCTATTGACTTTCCTTTCCAAATAACTTAAACAGTTGTCAATTAAGTGAATGCTTTGGAAACTAGGTAGCTGTTATCTGAGTCTGTCCCCACAGCCTCTTTCGACATTGGTATGAACTGGGACCATTCAGCCATTTTAAACTCTGATTTGGCACCAGGAGAAGAAAAAAGGGCTTGCCCCATCCCTCCTTCCCAAAGTGTCAAGGTAGCCCTGCAGAAGCAAAAGATGGGCTAAGTGCAGCTTAGATCCTTGCTTGCAGCGTGGGAAACACTTGCCTGGGCTGTTGGTCCTTGCACCTTCAGCTGCAAAGTGGGAACACCCCGTGCCATTAAACCGCAGCGTAGTACGTCCTGCTGTTTCATCTAGGGCCTAGCCTCCTATTGAACAGTCTTCAGGACGAAAACCTATTTCTGCATATTCCCCTGCCAAAACACTGTCCCTCTGTGTAAATGGAGCTTCCAGACGAGCTCCTTGTTCACTCTTAGTATCTCAATGACTAGACTTGAACTAGGTTATTGAGGACTACAAGAGAGACCATATATCTTTAGAAAGATATTTTTCCACACTTGCTATAGGGATCAGCAAAACATTTGCCTGCCTGCCTGCTCTCCCAGGAGGCTCCGAAGATGTGACTGTGGTTTGTCCTAGGAAGAAGATGCCAGTATCTCTTTGAAGGGAAACTAGATGATAGCAAAGATATTTCACCCTGCAATGTCTGAATCCACAAAGGAGCTCTTGCTGCCAGGGAAAAGTTATGAAAAAGTGAGGAGAAATCACAAAAAAGGCAAAAGTTTCGAACACAGACTTAGTCTCAGACAGAAAGTTGTTATATGAGAGCACAGAGATATATTATATCCTTATAGTGTACACCACTGCTGTTGAGTAGTATCCATCAATACCAGAAGAGAAGTTGGCCTATGGCTCTTTGCTCCTTTGCCAGACTTTTATTAAATGCACAAGAATGCCAAGTCTGTAATGTCTAAAAGTGAATTTATTTAACAATGAACTCTTTGAAAAGGGAGTCTCAGATATGTAATTAATAATGAATCAGTGATTTGAAATCTGATCCAAAGCCTACTGAAGCTGATAGACAGACTCTCTGACTTCAGGGAGTTCTGGATAAGGGTGTCATTAGGCAAAAGGAAAAAAACCCCATAATTAAAAACTGATCCAGCTAGTTAGTTAAAAAAATATTATGTCTTGGACTCTGCGCTTAACAGAGACATACAGTAACCTGCACTGCACATAAATCCCTTCTCTGCTGACAGGGGACTCACACATTTCTGTGTCTGAAGCTGAACTTGAAATCTAGGAGATAAAATCAAATAAAAAAAGCTGTGAGAGTCCCAAAAGGAAAACCTCCAGCGGTTTGAACCACAGCTCATTTCCTCTTGGCATGAATTGGGAGATAACTGTCATATATGTGTCATTTGGAGGCAGCAGATGCTGCTCCTCTCCGTGCGCCGAAGCCCTGCTCCTGCCCCCACCCTGCTTCAGCCTGCGCACCCACTGCTGCTCTGCTGCGGCTGGCTTTACATCAGCTACACGCAACGCATGGCATGGAGATAATCAACCTCAAATTCCTGCCAAGCCCAGCGTAGCGTGGTGTCTAAGGGGGGGCGTGCAGCTTGTCTTCCATCAGTGCAACTTAATTCAATTTGTCAGGGACGCAGAGGGTTTGGGTGAGCCTGATCCCGTCACTGCCACCCTGACATCGGCCACAATTTGCACAGGCACTGGGCGATGGGGTTGTGGCAGCCCCTGACTGTCATTTGCCTTTCAGGGTGACCCTAATGGGGATGTGGCGGACATGTTTGCTGATGAACAATTTCATTGTTCCTTACCTTGATCAGGAGACATAAAGTGCACATATTAAATCATCCCCTTGAGTCAAATATTTTTAAGTACAGTAACACAGCTCATTTTTAAATAATCAAATAATAATTAAAAATAATTGGCTCCCATTTCTGCTGAAGAACCAATGTGTCTACATTGAATTTGCTTTTTTAATAGCAAATTGTAACTCAATCTAAATGTAAATTCCTGGAGAATCTGCTATCTAATTCTCATTATTTCCACTTGCTTAATGCAATTAGAAACATCTGTCACTGATCAACTGTCCACACAGTGAAAACAAATAATAATTCATGCTATCTGCCTCCATAGTGTTTTTCAGGGAAAGGACTGCTTTAAAACCATTTGCTAAAGCCTAGAAGCTAGAGCTGTGCAAAATGCTTGTGACAAGCTCTGAATCATATCAAATGTGTCTGACCATCAGTGTCTGTATCTCAGTGATATTTGCTGAATAATTTGAGAAAATCCTAGACACATATAAAAGTGACCACTGGTTTCTGGAAAGACTTGGCTCTGGGGTGCCCATCATCAGGAATATATCGTGTCCTGCTGGGTGCAGATCTCACATCCTGCTGCCAAACCTGGACCCAAAGCTGTGCTGGATCTCCCAGATGTTTGTATTGATGAAGCCGTGGTTGCTGAAGGGGCAGCAGGAGGCCCGTGAGTGGGCCATGAGTGCAGAGAGAAAGGACACTAGAGTCACTGGGGGTTGAGAGTTATCCCAGCTGCTGCCTGTCGTCCCACTTTGGCTCTGCCCATGAGAGGAGTGGGAGGAAACAGCAGAGTGAGGACCCATCAGAAATGTGTGCCCAGTCCCCATGAGATGGACCCGGTTGGGGCACGGATGGTGCTTCCTCCTCTTTAAAGCACATTAGTACATATAACTGTCTGTATAAACTCTCTGGTTGCTCAAAAGACAAGAAAAAATAAAGAACTAGAGAATATAAGCTTGAACCGAACCTCAAGAAATGGGCTTGTTCATCTCCTGCTCACTAGTGGTAGGGGTGGAGAAGGAGTAAAGGCGGAGTCTAAGTGGAGAAGTATTCTCATTAGGCATCAAGTGCTGAAACATCCTTAAAGAAAGTGAAATTAACCCAAACCCCACTTTTCCTAGTAACCAAGAGAAGCCCAATGCCACAGCCAAACCCCTCGATCTTTTTGCCTGTGACCTGCTCTGCAGCTGGAGCCTCATCCTATACGATGGCCTGGCTGCTCCGCAGGGCTGATGCATGGATCCTGGGATGGCTTCCCTCAATAAACATGAGAAGGACTGGGGAAGCATGAGCAATGGCATTGCCCACATCACCATGTGGGTCAGAACAGCTCTGTGCATGAAATGCTCATTCTGGCTTCAAGGCAAGGAGGGGAAATTAAGTGTAAATGGCTCAGCTGATTTATTTTATTTTATTCTTAAAAAGGGCAAAGGCAAATCTCTTTAATTCATTTCTTTTCCAAGAGACAAGTGTAACTTACAGACATTGTAAGATCCACTCTGACAAGTCAAAGTCTCTATCTGTCTGGGCTGCCAAACCAGGAGGGCAGGGATGAGCTGAAAGTCGCTGGCCTGTTCACCATCTCATCAGGTCACATCTAGTCACTGCTGCACCTCCTGCTCCAGCCCCATTTTGTTTCTCCATCCACCACCATAATGACAGGGTTATACACCCAGCAATGAGCCAGAGGTACCTCGGCAGCTTGGCAGCCTTTTGATCCCAGTGCCCAAAAGGTGCCTGTGCCCTTGTGAGGATGAGGGGGTGCCTGTACCACTCACCTCATGTTATTCCAGAGGGTGAAGGGGCCATCGGCTGCTCAAGGCAGATGTGATGGGGACCAGGCTGCACTGCCAGCCTGCTGTCTGCTTGCACAGGAGGGGTTATTCTTGTTCTGCTAATGGGAGTGCTGGAGACAGGCAGCCCAGAGGAGGGGAGACTCCTCTCCAGGAATAGGGATGAATCACTGAACAAAAATCTATACTATTAATCAATTTTCCCAAGGATAAAATCCTTCCAGAGTTGACATATTTTCTGGCTCTACTTCCAAGTGTCTGTTTTGACCTGCTACCAAGACAGCCTCATCTTCAAAGTCGGGACAGAGGCTGAAGCTTCCTCCCAAGGCAGATTTAGATTTATGATTCTTCCTCCCATCCTCCCCTCCCTCATTTTCCACAAAGGTAATAACAGAAGAGTTTTTGTTCAAACATAAGGGTGATGAGCCATCTCTGAGTGCAGATAGATGGAGAAGTTAAAGACATCCTATCTGTATTAAAAACCTTTCACCCAAAAGAATTGCTTCTCTGAGGGACGTTGGGAGAGGAATGTAAGGGGAGAACGAGCATGTGTCTTGTTGCTCACGATGAGGTCATGCAGGTTTTTTTTTAAGGCATGACCCAATTATCAGCCAAGAGCCATCTCCTCTGTCCTGAAAATTAGAAAAGCTGATGGTTTTCCTGATGACATCCCATATTGTGGCCGACACAAATGCCACAGGCAGCCTTTCTGTGCTCGCAGTGGGCACTGTGCCTGCCTCGCTCCTGCCCGTTCAGGCACTGAACTCATGGATGTGCTGCCGTCAGCAAGCTAGCGCATCCCTGGGGGAGGAGGGGAGTTCAGGAAGATAAACTGCTGAAGAGAGAGACAAATCCATTTCGACATCAGATCACCCAAAGCTTCCTCATGAGTAGGCACTTCCCCAAAATAAAGGCATAAAGGACCGACAAGCCACGCATTGGAAATATGGTGAAGGTTGGGGGAGGGAGATTTGCTCTATCGCTTGGAGATGGCATTTTGCATCATTTCCAGAGAGACTGGGCCAAAAAAACCCCACTATGGGCAAAGGCAGGGGGAATGGATGGGGATTGTAGAGGGAGAGGTGGGTGGGCAGAGCTGGGGGGCACCCAGGTCTCCCTTGGGAAGGGCAGCGTGGTCTCCTCACGTCCCCATACTGCCCATCCCCAGCCTCCTGCCCCCTCTGCAAGGTTGCAGATGTCTCCTTTCCCTCACGTGCTGCAGGCAGAGGGGCAAACTGGCCCCAGCAACCTTTGCTGGCAGCAGCACGGTGCCAGACCCAGCTCCTTTTTGCTTTGCTCAGTGCCATTGACAAGTATGATGCTGAAACCTGTGTCTGTGCGAGCACACGCAGGCTGCCCTAAATTAACCAGCCTGGATGCATCGCTGGGGGCAAACCATTCCAATCTGACACCAAGCACCATGGCCAGCTGCCGCTTTTGGTTATCTGCAGCAAAGTAAAGGGAAAGGAAATAATTTCCCAGTGAGATGGGTAACAGTTTAAGACCCTTTCTGCTCATTATGTGCAAACTCCTGAGCCCAGGAGCCTCACTCATGGCTGAGGCTCTCACTGTGCTGTGCTGAAGGAAGAACCTTTTGGCTCAAAAAGCTGAGATCTTTTGTCTAAGCTGCATTCACTTGTGGCTGAAAAGGAAAGGGAATAGAAAACAATTTTCTGTAAGCTGAATAACGTAGCTCAGACAATCAAGTCTGGCATCTCTCATTCACCATCAACCTAGTATTTGTACTGCAGAGTCCGATAGCAGCAATAAGGGGAAATGCTCCATCCTGAAATGCTAACTTGGATTGGAAATGCATATTTTTTGCCTTGGCTTGAAAGCAAATCTGCTATGCGGCCTTGCTTATCATTTCTTCTGAGCTAAGCTCCTCTAGAGACTGTTCAATATCTCTTGAAATCATCTGGTACATATGCTATTATTTTTCAAAATTGCTCACTCAGACCATACAATAAAAAAAAAATTTCCTATTTCCGTTTCCATTGCCTTCCAGGAGGAAGCTTTTGTCCTGTGCCACATTTAGCACTTTCTTACCTGAATTTACTGTTTGGGTTTCTTGTCCAGCCAGGAGGACATGAAAGGAGGAGTCGGAGCCAAAGCAAGACTGGTGCAACCATAACCATAACAATAACCATAACCATCCACGTGGTGAACCCCTACCCAAAAGCTAATTTCAGAGAATCCTTTTGCAGCCAAGGAGAGAAAGGGGTACAGTTCATCTCAGAAGATCTATTTTAGGATGAGCTCAGCTGTGCCCTACATACGCCCTGCTCTCTCCACCACCTGTAAAAGTATAGCCTCAGGCACAGGCTCTCACACCATACGTGCCTTAAGTTAAACGAGATGAATGTCATCGCTGCCTGCCATGGGCTGAATCAGGCAGGTGCTCAGGCAAGCCAGGGTCGGAGGTGAGAGATGGGATGTGGCCCAACACAAGGGCTGGTCTACCACGAAGGAGCAGCAGTGGAGAGCAGAAGGGGCTCTGTGCGTCTCAGCCTCATCATCTTGCCACTGACCCTTATTTTTTTTCCAGCTTTGCCCTTGGTTGTGCCCTGTGGCTGAGCCCTGCGGTCACCCTGGGGAGGGGGACATTGGGATGCCCATGCCTGGAGCAGCATCTCATGGGGTACAATGATGTATGTCACACCACTGTTGGACACTTGCAGGTTGGCCCAGACACGAACAAAAGCTCCACTGAAGCCACAGAGCAGCTGAGCCAGGCAGAAACAATAGTGAATTTTTTAATTTCTCCCAAGTAATTGTGGATGAGCTGTTTCTCTGTAACGGGGCCATTAGATGCTGGATGTGCCATTTCTGTACTGGTGCATGTAGTGGGAGGTCACCAGGACAATTCAAATTGCTGATGCTCTACAAAACTTTGGGAGTTAACTCATCAGAAAGGAAAGAGCTTTATCCCTTCACCAGACACTTTACTGGGATTGTCACCAGCCCTCCCCCAAGTAGGTCTGAAAAGCTCCATGTGTGCTCAAAATTAAGGGTATTTGACAAATTTTAGCAGAACAACTGAAAAAAAATTATTGCTGAATATCTTCACCCACATTTGGCCAGCTGTAAGGAATATGCAGCTTTCAGCACATGCAGTATGAATAAACATATGTCTTCAGCTTATCTCTCTCCTGACAGCTCATGGATAGCTCCCCAGCCTGTATTAGTTCAAAAGCAATTTATTCTGGAAGACTGATAATAGGGCTATTGATTATGCAGGCCCTTGGAAATCACACCCTCATTTCACGCCATGAAGGAGCATGATTGCATTCCCTGTTTATTTTCTTACGAGGCCGTACGCACCTTGCTGGGGGAGTCTGTTCCCTGAGTCTCCCGGTGGGGTACCTGACAGACGCGCAGGGTTCACATACGGGGGTCTCAGGGCAGGAAAGGACAGAACCCGCTCTCAGCTCTGTTCAGAAACCAGCAGGCAGCTCGAAAAGAGGAGAATGCACAGCTTTACTGTGCTGGGGAAACACCATCCCTCCAGTTAACCTCCTCAGCTCACAGAAGTACCTCTGCCACAGGCAAGGTCAGCCCTGACCTGACTCATTCTCTGTGATCACTTTGCTCCCAGCAGCTGTTGACCCCTGCCTCCACCTGTCCCATCTTCTGCTAATGCTCCTCCCATGCCTATGAGGCTGAGGAACAAATCTGGAAGGACTGAGCTATCCCTGCTGGGTTTCATTAATTTCATCTTGCCTTTGCTACATGCAGCTTTGCTTTCTCTAGAGCTACTTGACCAGACTGACCTTCACTGCGTGTCACATCCCCTTGGAGGCCCTCCATACTCCCTGTCCAATTGGGCTCACTGCTGATCCCTGCCCTGGAGCTGTGCACCCTGCCTGACCTCTTCAAATACTGCTCCAGGTGATCCTCACTGACTAACACGACCTGCCAGCTTGCTCCACACAACCCGCCTTGCTGGTGTCTGACCTTAGAGCATGTTCTCCTCCGGCAGGTCCATCCCTTGGACACAGGGGCTGTGTCCATTCTCACTGAGCATTGTGGTCACCTGCGTTGAGCTCTGGGAGCCTGGAGCACCCAGCACACCTGGGAGCTGTGGGCTTGGACCAGCCTTTTGGGGCCAGCGCCACTGTGTTTGCCTTGATGGAGCCAAGGCAGGGTGCACAGCAGAGACTCTGCCACCCCTAGTTTCTGAGCCCAGCTCAGGATTTCCTTCGGAGATGTTCACTCCACCTCTTGTTCCAGATCCCCTCAGTTTTGCACTTAGTTGGGGGTAACCTTGAGTGGATCTGCTCTGCCTCCTTCACCCTGCCTGAGATCCCTCTTGGCTCTTAAGCTGAATTGTGAATGGCCACCTCTGCACATCAAATTTCTTTCTCTTCTGCCCCTGTGCTCTTCTATTTCCATTTCCCAGCAAACACTCTCCCCTCCAGGCTTGACTTCTGTGGACTTCTGGGTTCACTGGAGCCTAAGCTGAGCAATGAACCCCAGAGATATAGCCCTCCAGCCTGACACCAGATGCTCTGTAGGCCATGGATGACGGCGGTGGATGCTCTTTGAGGGAATCAGTGAGGCTCTGCAGAGCAGCTCAATAAAGTCACGCCTTGCACCTGAAAGGCTGAGTTTGGGAGCAGACCTGGCTCTCCTAGTCTGTTTTCCATTTATCCATTTATCCAGTCTAAGACAACACCTAGGTATAGTGCAGCAACTTTCTCTGCAGGAGATGTGCTAACTGGGAAAGCCAACAATGCTCCCAGCACCATATTCCCCTAGAAGCAATGCTAAACATATTTTCCTAACGTTATTTTTTGGTAAACAGCCAAATTTTCAGCAGAAAAGATCTTAACTCATAGTTCACTGGTTGCTTAGCAAGACCACAGACATGAATTGCCAGTCTGGGCTCCTACCTCCCCTTTGCAGAGCAATCTCTCCTTCATTCCTCCCCATGGTGACCAAACCCAGCCATACATTTGCTCTGTTTGCATCCATGCTCAGAATGATCAAAACTCTCCAATGGGGACCTGAGAGGTGGTGAAAGGCCAGGAGGAATCTTTCCTGCAAAAAAGAGGTGGCTTCACATCATTTGTCTGCCAGGGGCCACAGGCTGTGGAGGGGCAGTTGCATGGTTTGTCCTGGTGATGTAAATCCCACCTCAGACACTGCTTGGCAGGATCCTTCTATGGCTTCCCAGTCAATCCAGAGCCATAGATCTCAATAATTTTTAATGCCAAAGATATTTAAAAATCTACTTTGCAATTTTTCAGACTCTTGCTGAGCTGGAATATAGTCTCACTCTTGCTGTAGTAAATCAGGATTTGTTTCTAAGATCAGTCTTATACCAGAGTCCTAACATTGCAGTTAGGGAAAATAAAGCCTCCTTTCCAGAAGGCAGATCTGAGCACTTCTTCAGCTCCAACCCATTTTAAATCATGATCCAAATCCAATTTTTGCACATTTTCTCAGTGCAAGAGACTGGATCCTGCAAGATTCCTAGTAGAAAATTCCACTTGAGTTCAGCCTGGTCTCCAGTTATTTGTTTCCCCTACAGAAAACATGCTTTTTTTTTCTTTTTTTTTTTTTTTGAGAGGAGTAACACACCAACTCACAGCCTACAAAGCCACTCAGAGGAGAGTTGTCAAGCCAATGTTGAGCCCTCGCATTAAGACAAAGTGACGCTTTCCAGCTGCAGAGGTTGGTTGGGAAAAGGGGATGCAGGAGCCTCCCTTGCACACACACCGAGAGCATCATCACCAGCCCATCCCAGCTCTCCAGCCCTATAGGGCATGCCCTATAAGCACCCCCAACAATATATTCACTGCACTGCTCCTGCAAGGGCAGCAGGGCCGGCAGGGCAGTACGCACACTCTTACTCACTCCTGCCTCCTCGCTCCCAGCCCAGTGCTGGCTGCTGCTGCCTTCCACAGCAATGGTTAAAAGCGCTTTTGGATCAGAGCCTGCAAACGCTGCAGGGAACCGAGCTGCTCTCCCGCATTGCGAGGACAGCTACTGGCACCCAAACATCTCCATTTACGGTCTGGACTGCACGGCTGCATTTCTGCATCAGCCCCAGGAGCTGGTGCTTTTAAAGGGATCCCCAGTTTCAGCAGTGGAGCAGGGCTAGACCCCATTTTTCTGTGCTTTTCGTGGCTTCCCAGGGGAGATTGAGCCCATTCTGGGGCTTGTTTATCCTGCTCTGAGGATGGGATATATTGCTGTGGTCCTCATGCAAAACCTGTATCCAAAGTTAGACAGCTTCTCCCCCACAGCAGGCAGGTGCCACCCTCGGTACCACCTAAAGGGAAACCTTTGCAGTTTTTCCACCGTGCCAGGCTGGGTAACCACTCTGCTTATTGGCCTACAGAAATAAGGCAGCAAGAAAACGCAAGTAAAACCCTATTGACTGCAATTTCCTGACCATGAGCAATAATGAAAATACTGCAAAAACTGTAAAAGCATCTTGGGAGGAGAGTGGAACATTTTATTTCTCCCTCTAACCATTATTAGTGGAGTCAATGCTCTCAAAAGATGCTGTATCTTTCCCAGGACAGCCTGCCTCAGCTTGGCCCCAGCAAGGTTGAGGCTGAAGGAGCAAGGGATACCTGTGTGCTCCAAACTGAGCATCTCCACCGGGACAGCCACGCTGATGACAGCCATCCATGTGGCAGTGAGTCACTGGCCCACGAGGCACCTCGCCAGCTCGGCATTGGCTCAGAGCTACCAGTGTCTCCCAGTCTAGCTTGGCGGCAGCTCCTGGGAATGAGATGCTGAAGCACACCAGGCACAATGGAGACAAGTCCTGGGCTCCTGAAGGGCTCCTGACCTGCTCAAAGCAGAGCTGGTGCACAAGGCAAAAAGGTTGGAAAGGGATGTTCTGCGCATCCATTAATTTTGTTGGAACGTATACATGTATTGCTGTTAACGTGTGTTTGAATGCACTTGAATCGCAGTTAGGAGGTTGAAATGCTGCAAGCTTACCATGCTTAGCTTGAGCTCTTTGGGTAGCAAGAGTTACTTAAGAAGTGGTAACATGGACATCCAGGTGGGTTAACCACTCAAACACCTATGGAGAAGCGTGGTACTGACCTCCACATCTCTCCCTGGCTCTTCCAAATCGGGCTCATTGCTCCTCGGGGAGAAGGTTAGAAACAAAATGCTCAGTTATTTCCTATGATCAGATTTCAGAGCTCTCCAGACCCCACAGACAGCTCTGCTGTGAGCCTCATATGAGCTCCATTTCTGCAGTAACTCTTCCAGAGAGAAAGAATTAGGAAACTTAACACTTTCAGATGACAGTTGCTGGAGCCACTGTCAGATAACAGGCATGGGCGGCCGTCACAGGAGCCAGGAGCAAGCCAGGCCACTTGATTCAGCCAGCCCAGAAGAAAGCCGTGTTTATAAAAACCCACATGAAAAAGAACGAATTGCCAATTACGCAGAACTCTTTAAATAAAGCAATGCAAACCCTTCATGTGCAGCAGACAAATGATACATGGTTGCAGGAAAATAATATAACAGATAGGGAGGCTGAGAGTAGGGAATGTGAGCAAATCCAAATCTATTTTCCAGAAGCAAGGAAATGGGCAAGCTTGCTGAAAAGGATTAGCTGGATTAGGCCAAACACTTTAAAAATACCCACCTGTGTTAGAGACTAAACATGCATCAAACAGAAACAGGAAAAAAACCCACCAGATTGTAAGAAGACCCAAGGAGCCACACTCTGCTCCTGCTCAGAAAGAAAACGCTGTCAAAAAAAATACCCTCTGTAAACTTGCCACACACCCCAGATCATCAACAGGCATTTATCAAATGGAACACATACCAAATGCAACTCGTCTTCCTAATCCCAAGTCAAACAGGCTTTGAGTTTCAGACCCTCAGGAAGAGATTTCCATATGATCCTCCTGTGTCTCCGTTTATGATTAGCCCTTCTAAATTTCAGCATTTATCTGAAAACACATTGGGGAGGGCTTTCTTTTATCCCCAAAGCTTGTGCTTCTGCTTTTCCTTAGCTGGTGCTGTAGCACTCTACAGCCACTCAGCTTGGGAGGAAGAGGCTTTAGTCCAGAGCCTTTGACCGACTAAACCCCGTATCACTTTCCTGATGGTGGTAACCCCAAGCCCTTGTGTTCTGTGCCAGCACCGAAGCAAGCCAGCATTCACAGAAGGGGTTATAAATGCTACCTCTGAGCCGAAATCTCACTTTTGGGGCTCAGTAATGCAAATGAAACCTATGTGCATGGGGGGTCTCACCAGCAATAGCTGTGTGGCCAGTCTGATGGGTCTTTGTAGTTTTGGGAGAGAATCTGTGGTGTTGAAATGTTTCAATCTGGGCTGGCGGAGCTGTCACACAGAGCCAAGGCTGACTCCTGGGAGCCACCGCAGGACCACCGTTAGCACTCGCCATCCTGCAGCCTGAGCTATGGTCCTCATTAACCACCGGTTGATATGTTTGGAATGACACATTCATAAACTCCTGAGTCTGATCACAGCTAATTTGCAGACAAAAAAAAGGACTACATTTGCTTCATACATTGCTTTTTGCAAACACCCTGATTGTTCCCAGATGCATCTGTTCCTGCCCAGCAGCACTCAAGGCAGCAGGAGAGGAAATAATTTCAGCTCCCTGGAGTCACTGGCCTGAGCAGTTTCATGATGCTCCAGAAGCCCTCTTCCATCCGTTCAAGGGAGCTGTACCCATCTCCCTCCTTTGATCAAACCCAGCTTCTTCTGCTGGTTTTTCTACACCAAAATACAGCAGCACGATCCCTGAACCATTCTCTAAGGAGAGCACTTGATGTCACACACACAAGCACTGCAAGACTTCCTAAAGTCAGATCCAGCTTAGGATGATATTTGGATTTCACCCACAGCAGAGAAATCAGTTCTACCCATTCCCAGCGCTCTCTCCTAAACTTGCCATAGGACTCTGAAATTAGCTATGGAAAAGCTTCTCGGAAGGGTTGAGGTTGGCAAGAAGGAGGAAATTTCACATGAGAGTTTAAGACCTCAGCTCCCAAGCAATTCAAGCCAACACATGTCTAGATGTTAAGGCCCAGCGCAGCTATGGATGAACCTCCTTCATGGCATAACCCAGCAAATCAGCCCTCTGTTTCAGCCTGTGGCAAGATACCCACAGAAAAAAACAGCTTTGAAGTGACAGCCAGAAGCTTAGGGCTGGCTGAACATTTTATTTACAGTTTCTTATTCAGTTGGGCTACAAGATATGGTAATAATAAAAATAACTGGGCTCAGAACTTACAAAGCAACTTCTATCTGGAATGTTACCACAAATTACAAACAAGAGGGGTCAGTTGGTGAGAAATCCCCTGACAAAGTTCACGTTGCTCCCAGAGGGAGCCTGGGCGATTGAGGACCTGCCAGGGCAAAGCACTACTTGTCTGGGTAGCACCAGCTGTCTCCTGCCCCGAGCAGAGCAGCCCTAGGACCACCCCAAAGCTGGTGGTTTTGCCCATGCCTTACAGGCAGGCAAACCAAAGTGTGACTGCACCTGCAAAGGGTATCGATATTGGAGACATACCTGAATCCAAACATCCCCTTCCTCTGTCATCTGCTCCACCCAAAAGAGACTTATTTACTAAATATTGCCCTGAGTAGAGGCTACCTAACTGCATTGACATGCCTTGTTTAACCAGAAAAGCCTCTGAGGTGCCTCAGAGGACAGTCCTGTACACAGAGGGGCACGGTGGTACTCAGAGATTTAGGTCAACCTGCACGCAACAGAGGTTACTGCTTTGTCTGGCCATGACTTTTTCATAATCACCCCTCCTGGTTTTCCCCATTCATATGTTACTTGAAAACAGCAAAACAATTTATTGTACAAATGAAATTCAGCCATGGGTCACTTGCAAACTAGTTAGTGTGATTTACAGAGCAATTTGCTTCCTGTATTGATTACGAGAAATTCCCATTGAAGGTGTGATCAAACACTTAAAGAATATTATGTGATATTGTTTCTGCTCACTCAGAAGTGGATGCAGAGCTTCCCAAACTGGCCTCCTCAACTGTCATCCTCACTGCAGGTTTTTGTTATTATTGATAAAACCCCCAAATAAGCAAGTTGGCCAGGGCAGCTCATTCAGATTTCCCACCGTATATTTTAAACTGTGATTATTAATATTGGGAGCAGTGCTTTAGCAGAGCTGTTCTTCTCCAATAGCCCATTAATTTTTAATTCAACTAAGAAAAATTTAAACAGGCATTTGTATGAAATAGGAAGCCAAGTGCTGCATCCTTGTGATGAAGGTGGCTGAACTTCCCCCAGCCAGCTGCTAAGCACCAGCAAGCCCACTGCAGCCTGGTGCAGAGATGCTTGTGTGCAGAGGCCACTGGTGTGGTGTTCTGTTTTAATTAGTCATTCCAATTTAGTTGTTCTCATTCCAGCCCTGGCCTGGCTCGTTCACGGTTATCCAGACACTCTGACCGAACGTCACGGGGTGCTGAGGGATTTCACCTCCTCAGTGACGATGTACTTGAAAATATGTTACCCGTTTTGTTACTGGTATTTTTAAGCAACTTTCCAGAAAGCCAGGCTGAACATTTCCGGCCATTCAAGATGCCTTCAGCGCTCCCCATTCAGGTTTGGCTGTGCTGGGCAGGATCCTGCCCCCTTCCCTGCTTATCAGCTGCAGCCGGAGATTTGGGCGCTATGGGAAGTTTCATTTCCTGCTTCTGGGCTGCCTGTGGCTGGCTCGAAGCCTTTCTAAAAGGAACGACATTCTTCTAATTCTTATTATTAACCCGTTGGTGATCTCTGAGACACAAGCCAGAATTGTCAGAAAATCGCAGGGTGCTACAGAACCCATCAGCCCGTCACTACACAGCCAGCACCAGACCTTCATTTTTCCTGCTTTTCCTTTTTTTTAAAAATAAAAATTAAGGCAGATGGAGAGCACACTTGTTTTTAATGTATATTTGTGTTTGACACATGATTTGCAACCTCTGCAATGTCTCAGGCGATGCCTGCCTGTGGCACAGCCACCGCAGCCTCTCCTGCTGCCAGCTGGGCTCGGAGTGCAGGTGGGTGTGTGGGGCATGGCCACCTCCAGCTTGCTGCCCAGCACCGTGCCCCAGCAATCCAGGATGGCAAGTAAAGAAGATAAAAACAAATGCTGTATTTTAAGCAGATGCAACACATTTCTCAAAGCTAAGCGATGCCTCAAAAAATAGCTAAGTGATACAGTAACGGTGTCAGAAATGGCCAGAGCTGCTTTTCTATCTCACTGGCAGTGACTGGGACAGTTTTGGCACAGAATAAAGCAAAATATGTCCTAAATTAGTCCTTCCGACAGATATGTCTTTGCAGATCCTTCCCACCCAGCACTAATGCTTCTTCCCTGAGTTCCGCAGGCAATTACAGCGTGAAGTTGCTGAAAGAACCAGCTGAAAACCCTTATTTTTCCCCATCCCAGCGAAAATGGGCACCTGTAGCAAACTATCGCATGGCGAAACACGTGGTTCCTACCTGAACGAGGAGCTCCAGCTTCCTGTCGTCAAGGAGGTGCACTTGGCATCTGCGGCCCTCCGTCATCTGCAAGAGAGAAGACACACATGTGTCAGGGTGCTCAGCTTTCCAGCCTGGCATGCGGCTCCCCCAGTGCAAGCAAGAGGCTTTCATCTGCAGCGGTGCTTTCGGTTTGTGTTGTGGGTTTTTGTTTGTTTGTTTGTTTTAATAATTAATTCCCTTTCTTTTTGCACTGGGGGAAAGAAAAGGCTGGAAAAGAAAAGCCATCCCGGTAGCTGTCATGGAGCAGTGTGTGGTGTCTGCTTGGATGCAGCTGCTGGGAGGAGGTTGTTCCAGTGTGAAAAATGGGGCCAGGGCGATGGTTTGCAGCATAGGGGCCCCGACATTTCATACCGCAGCCTCTGGCTCTGCAGCCAGCTTGGCCGGCGGAGGAGATATCAAGACAAGTTTCTCCCAAACCCCTCCGCAGCAGTGATTCAACCATCCTGGAGACAGCACAGAGCAAGCAAGGCTCCTCCCTGGGCTGTGCTGACAGTGCTCCCTGGGGTTGCGCCAGCTGCTCATTTGGCCCAGAATCTCAAAATGGGCTTGTCCTGCCCAGGGTGTCCTATTTAACCTGTACCGCAGGAGCCACTTGTGATATAATTATACTGATGTAAAGGTGCTTCCATACCAGTATAGTTTATTCAACTGTTAACAAATAATAACACTTTCAGGTTCTTCCAAGGTCCTGTATATTGGGCTGCTAAGAAATAAATGAACCATGGTCTGAGGAAACGCCTCTATAGTCGGCCAAGCCCTTCCTGGCTCTCCTCCTGCATGGAGCCCCGTAAGCGAGAAGCAACTCTGTTTTGTAGAGTTACGAATCCCGACTCAGCCCCGCACAGCCCTTCAGTGTGCACAGGCACAATCCCGCTATCTGCTAATGGGATGTAGACCACCTAAGCTTCTTTGCCTCTTGGAAATCCCTTCCTTCAGCATGACTTAGCAGCATGCAGGCAGCCCCCCCGCCGTGGGCTCACCCCACGACACTCACACATGTCTGGACCCACAGCAGCGCAGACTCAGCTCAGCCCCACGGCGTGGCTCAGTCCCCCAGGGACACACCACCCTCCAGCCAAGGCACCAGCCTGCATGGATCTCTCTATCAATTTAATGATATTTTGTGCCATGGTGAGTCCTAAAGCATCACCAGAAGGGAGCAGAGGGTCCACAGGAGCGTGGCAGGAGGACATACAGGCTGCTGGGGACGTGGCTATTGCAAAGCCCTGGGCATTTCTGGCCTCACATCTCCCCACCAGCGCAGGCTGAGCTGAGCCTCTGATGCAAAGCTGCCTTGCAGAGAGCGGGGAGATGTGGGCTCAGGGGGTTAACTGAGGACAGCTCAGCTTTCTGCTTTAGCTTGCAGCTTAAAAACCACTCGCTCCTGTGGCCTGATGGGGCTGGATGTGATGGCATCCAGGAGGTGGTGGTGGATGCCCCACCATCAACTTCACCTGTCTGAGAGCCCAGGTGGTGTGTGGCTATTGCCATGGGATTTGCGACTTTAGCCATCGCCAGCAGCATCGCCCTCACCTTGCCGGTTGCTGGCTCTTGGCACATGAGCCTGCCTGGCTCTCCTGGGTACTCCTGTCCTCCCCCTTGCCAGCTCTGTCCCACATTCATCTCCCCCTTTCCAGGGGCCAGGACAGACCGAGTTTTACCCTGGCCCCAGAATCTTCCTCACAGCAGAAATTCAGATGTGCCAAAAACTCTAGCGAGCCTCAAGGTGGCCATGCAAGATATGGAGTTTATTACCAGACAGCTTCAGTCAAAATGAGCTTTTCCCTTCAACCCACCCCAAATTTGCAATCCTGGAATGCACAACCCCATGTGATCCAAGCAGACTTCACCCCCGTTGTTAACTCACACCAGCATGTCTCTAGAGTATCGTGCATGCTAAATAATATCGCTTTCCTTCTCATTTTCCGTGAGCATCACTGGAGCCCTGGCATTGCAGCCGAAGGGAAGCCTTGTAAAACAAAGCTTCTCATAAATGTCAGCCAGTTACCGTCATGGCAATAAATCTGACTTCTTACCAGAGTTCCCTCCAGTAAGTAATGTTATGCAAAATATGGCTTCTCATAAGGTATATGACTCGGTGAGTGAGGTTTTTCTCTATGAAGCCTGTATTAAACAGCCTTCAGCTCAGTTGTAAAACTAAGCCAGAGGCTCGCAGAAGGGCTTTGCAATGGTTTGTCCTGCTAAGAGTAAGAGCCATGTGGATCATGTTCACGTGGGCACAGGGAACAGCAAGTTTGCTTTGCTGTGCTTCCCCGGCAGATAAAACTCCGAGTGGCTGAGACCTGCTCCAGCATCTCTCTCATTCTCTTACTGCCACATATCTGCTGCATCCCTAAGACAGCGACGATGCACTGATATTCCAGTTTGAATAGGTGTTTACCCAAGGCAAGAGATACAGCAGTGAGTTTATCGTGGCAGTAACATACTATGGCAGGGATGGAAACACAGTCCAGCTCTCATGTGTTACACTCCATCGGTTATAACAAAGTTGAAATAAGAATGCAAGAAGGTGAAAGGGGGAAGGAAGAGGGCAAATTTTCAGAGATGTTTGTGTTTTAGTCTTTCAGGAAAGTGCTTGCTTTCTGTGTGGAGCTTTTTTAGCTCTCCATGCTTTTCCAACCCAGTTTCATACCCCCTTAGTGCTTTCACTGCTTAAAAAAATCCCAAATGCAAACAGCTGGTAACATGAAGTATATGAATAAAGTGAAGCTCTGAAATGTAGCACATGGTGGTGGACTAATTCCAAGGCATTTCAGGAACATCCCTTGCAGAAAAGGGGGAGGGAAAACACTCTGCTTTCACATCAGTTTGTCCCCAGCAGTTCTGTCCATCAGCAAAGTGGCTGTCAAAGATGACGATCCTTTTTTGTAGTTTGGCCATGCAGTGTGTGAGCACGCTGCTAAGGCATGTACTTTATTTCTTTAGTACCGCCTTGTTTCTGTGCCTCTCAGTGGTTTGAAGGTTCATGCTACAGGCTAATGACCCCAGCTGCTGGTCTGCAGTTTTCACCTTGGCTTTTCTGCACTAGAGGGGGTGAAGAGCTGGTGCAGGAGCTGGAGAGGGTGCATCAGCCACCGTTCAGTCTCAGGGGGAGAAAGAGACCCGGTACTGGCCCCTGCTCCCAGCCCCATGTACCAACACAGACAGTGAAGGAGCTTCTGGTTTTGTCTTGGCTGACACCTTGAAGCTCAGAAGGACCACAGTGTATGTGGCTGAAGATCTGCCATGGTATTTCCTTCTGTAGACAAAGTAGGATGCCCAGCCATGGGGCTTCTTACCTCCCTTAGAAACAAATGATGCTTTCCAAGAGAGAAAAGACAAGAAGGTAAGGGACAGACTTCTTACTTGATTTAAGCTAAAATAGGATTGTCCTGCCCTCCCTCCTTTCTGTTTTATTATTCCGCTAGGTGTCTGAAGCCCACACTATGTGCTTTTTTGCATCATCAGATCAACACAAACTCTGCTAGTTTGTCAGATCAAGAAATGGGAACGTTTCAAAGCACATTGAGAAGGAACTGATTTAATACAGTCTGTCTGGGTGAAAGGTGCTGCTTCCGATGCTTTGCAAATTGGCTGATCTGTGCTATCTGCTGCACTGCAATGGACGGAGCTGTGGCTGGCTCTAGGGCAACAAGTTGGGGAACCCCTTCTGCTTCTCCCAGAGAAGGGAAATCAACACCAAAGCCCTATAGGTGGAAACATGGGAGCGGGAGGGTTGAACTAAGAACTAAGCATAAGTAGCACCAGCGTCTGGATGAAGACTCCAAGGATTGAATTAAAGTTCTCCTCACCCAAGGCTCTAACTCAGAGTAGGATGGGGGAAACTGAGAGCTAAAAGAGGCCAAGGAACAGCTTTCCCTTCACCATGGAAAAAAAAAAATCCCAGCAAAGAGACAAGAGGCAATGGTTGAGTAGAGCTGTTGACAGAAGAGGACGCTTGATGTGGCAGAGAAGTGGGGAAGCTTGCTCATGATCAAATCCTGGCTTTCACCATGAGCTCAGTGACAGCCTCTCAGTTTCCTTCTGGAGGGCAAGAGCCCTCCACCCTAATTCTAGAAAGTAAAAGGCCAAGTGTCTAGTTCAATCTAACAGTCAAGATGCCCTTGATGCTCAAAGCGGAGAGAACTTCCATACATTTCAAGTTAGGTGAGACAATTCCTAGGGGAGCTCCACGGTTATGCCTGCTGCTCTCTCATCTGCAGCTCAGCCAGGATGATGCTGTATCTGCATCACCCCCCCCCCCCCCCCCCCCCAAATTTCCAATGCTTCTCAAGATGTGTGAAGAGGTGGGACTGTGTTACACACTCCTGAGTGCTAACAGTTCATCCATATGGCAGGGAGCTGCACGCGCCGGGTGTGAATATGGGCCACGTGAATTTTATGGGCCAGACTTATCACGAAGTCAGATGGAAATAATGCGCCAAAATACAGAACAGATTTTTTTTTTTTCAAAACAGCTCAGTACGTCACATTTTTCTGAAAATCTGCCACTTCTTTTAGTGCCTGCACATGCGGCATGAACCCCGAGCGCTTGGAAAGCTGAACACAAGTGCTTTTAAAAAGCTCTGTCATTTATATACATGAGTGTGTTAAGACTAGGGATAACATATCTTCAATACCCAAACGCAGCACTTGTAAGTCATGTGGAGATCTGAAGCAATGTGTCTGTGTGAATGAGGTGCTGGATTAGTGTCCAGGAGAGCTGATTCTATGCAAGGCATGCATGCTTTCTCCTTGGCTTCTGCACCTTGATGGGAAAACTGATGCTGACCTCCTTTGCAAAATGCTTTAAGATCCATCAGTGACAACAAGACCTGACATACACACTTTTTCAGACTGACATGGGGATGCTTCAGAAAGGAGAACTATCTCATGGTTACCCATGGGATCTTCTGAATCATAGCTGTTTTTCTTAAGGAAAGGACGTTTTAGTTACCTGTATCACAAGACTTTAAATCTCCTTTGGAGACTCCTACCCAAATATTTACGCAATGGGTTTTCTAGGGAAGGCAGGCTGGTGGTTATTTTGCTCTGCAGCATGAATTGCTCTGGCAGCTGCCCTCTTCTCTACTCATCTTTGCTGTAACTCCAAACATCGTCTTGGAGAATCCTATAAACTGCCCGCGACATAGCCCGAAACCTGCACTGTGCTCAGCTAATCCCCGCGCGCCCATCACTTCATCACTAAATTATCAGCAACTGCCCACAGAGCCACCCCATCCAACACAAACAGTGAAGGCGATGGGAGGAAACAGCTCCAAAGGGAACCTTTCCCTTTCAAAATGAAAAAACCCTCCTGGTGAAACCGCCATCACACTAAATAACTCAAAGGCACCAAATGCAAATGCTATTTACAATGGCAGTTCTATAAATATCTGCAGCATGTTTCATTAGCCAGTGACTGCAGAAATAGAGGAATATGGCGTATTCTTCCATGAATCAAATCAGAAATTATAATTGGAGGCAGAATATTTCCTAAACGCTCACTGCCTGTATGGGAAGCAATTACTGTGCTGAATACACAGAAATCTGTGTCACTTTGCTCACCGTTTGGACAGACCCACTGAAAGGAGATAGGGAGAGATGACAGCCTGCTGATTACAATAAATTATTAGATTAAACATCCTGCGCTCACTTGACCACTTCTTACTGCCTTCTCATCCTGGCAACTCCTAAGCTCGTAGGGAGAGAAAGGGAGGAAAAGCGGCACGCTTTGGATGTCTGCACAGTTTATCTCGCACATGTGGCAGCACTTTGCTGGATTGGGGCTGGTCTTGCAAGAGTTCGTCTGTTGCACTGACCAGCACTGTCTCTTTGTTTGCATGTCTCCATCTGTCATCTCCTGCCCTACACTCACACTTCAAAATCCTGGAGGAATGGACTATCTTTCTTTTTTATGTCATGTGTTTGCAGAGCATCCTCCCTATTTGCTGGTCTGCATCAGCACTAATAAATAATACTGACGGTGACTGGGATGAGGGTGGCTGCGAGACGACCTGCAAAGGGCTCAGCTGCATGGCTGATTCTTGCATGGGCACCTGGTTACATGGCCACGGCTGACTGTGCTTGGTGGGGAGCAGCAGGCAAGGCTCTGCCCAGAGGAGCCTGCCCTCAGGGCGTGCTGTTTTTTGCAGTTGTGTCTCAGCAGGAACAATCCCTGAAGGAGTGAGGTGACTTGGTGCAAATCCAGTTCATCTGCCCCACTCATGGGGCCTGCATGCCACTGTGCGCTGGTGTGTGCATCACCGTGGTTTGCAGCACTGCTCATGCCACCTCATGGTCCAGGTCCTAAGCCCCCATGCACACTCACTTTCCCTGCTCTTCCCCTTCACCAGAAAGGGCCACACTGAGGCAGGTTGGCTTCCACCCAAGTCTCGGTGGCTCAAAGCTTGGAGGATGGGGAGACAGTTGGGAGAAACTGTTGTTCCTGAATGATCCTCATTGCTATCATTTATTTCCATGAGTCTTTCCGAAACCAACAGTGGAAAGTCTGGTTTGCAATTTGGTTTTCAAGAGAGAGGAAAATTACTTTAATTTGGCTCAAGGCTCCTGGCAAAGGGAATACAGGTCTGTATGGCCTGCCCTGTCTGTAAATGTCAGTGACACAGCACATAATGTGGGCTGAGCTTTCTGAAATAAGCCAATACAGAAGTACCAACGTTTGTCACTGCAGTGAGTAGGAATCCATTAGACTTCTGCCATTCCAATTTATTCATGTCACGATTTCTCATTGGAAGGGCTATTTGGTGCTCTGGAGCAGGAAAGGTTAGCTGTAAGCCAGTTGTTTTTTCCCTAGGAAGGGTATCCCAGCCGTGTCCTCATGCATCTGCCACCTTCTAGCAGTACTTCTGTAGCAGAATGAAGATATTTAAAGAAACAGGAGCATCCTTTTTACTGTTCCCTTTCAAGGGAACTTGGTAGCAAATGTAGCTTTGGACCTGAAAAGATGGGCCCAGGAAAGATGCTGTAGATGTGGATAATGGTGGTGCGAAGAGAAGTAGATGATAGCTGATGCATAACCAGACTCCACCTTCTCATTGCAGCATGGGTTTACCTGCTATGGAAGTGCTCTGAGGCTCTGTGAAATACATGCACAGTCCATAGCTGGATCGAATGACCACCACACCAACGATGATGCAACATCTCCCACAGGTTTGGTAGGACTGGCGGAACGTACCACCTTTCCCTGCCAGCCTTTTTATCCCACCCGTTGAAAAATCATTGTCCTCACCCATGGACTAGGGAATGGAGATGAAGTTGCCAAAACTGCGGTTAAAGATTCTGCTCTAAAAAAGCCCTCTCCTGTCCTGTGGGAAGGGAGTGCTGCTACCCTTTGGAGGAGCTTGATGTTACCCGCTGCATGGGGGATCTGCACAGGGGATGCGTTTAAGAGGGTTGCATCAAGTGCTGCAGTCATTTCTGCAAACGCTCATTTGCCAGGAAAGGAAAAAACAACCAGCTTCAGTAATTGGAAAGCAAGAGTCTTCCTCAAGAAAGGAGGAGGGACAGTGTCAGCCTCGGTGTCACTCCGGTGGAAGCGCCCCGTGCCGACCCAGCCATTGTGTGGATGCCGATGGGGAGCGATGGGATAAAAATTAAGGTGAGCTAAAGGCTGAGTGATCTGGTGACTTTCCTGTTTTGTCTTGAGAGCTGACAAAAGAATTCCTGGCCTGCCCAGGGGCTCCTCGCTTCCTCTGTGCAGTGCTTTCCAGCCTTGCTCAGGCTCCAGCATCACCCGGGGACATCTGCACAGGTTATTTCTCACGCTTCCTCTAAACAGCGCTCAGCAAAAATGCTCTGATTCAGCAAAGCGCATGGCTGTGTCCATAAATCCCTTTTATTTCAGTGTGACATAAGCAAGTGTTTAAGTGGCTTACTGTATCAGGGCTGAAATGAAAAACCGTCTCCTACGGTTCTTAAGTCCATTTACAACATCAAGCAATAACTCTCAGGCGAACTTTAAAGCTGGGAACGGTGCGTCTTAACCTCAAAACACTTGGTGCTTGAGCCATGTAGTTAGAATTAAATCTAATTCCAACATCTTAAATTAGCCAGGGTATTACCCAGTAAACACCTAAATCGCCTCTCTGAGAGCGGCTGGCCTCGGGGGCCTGATTTCGCTTATATCCTGAGATAAGAAAGTCCTTTCCTGGACAGGCTGGCTTCCTCACTGGAATGGAGGTTGTGCTAGTTTATGTCACGTATTGTTTTCTTTCTTAAAAATAATACAGATCTAAACCTTTTCAAATACAAAGGGAAGCAGAACGTCTCTTGCCCTCCCTGCCTTCTGGTGTTGATGGGAGGAGGAGGGGGCATTCCCAACACATACTATTCACTACATTTGACTCTTTCGCCCTCATAACTCTTTCCATTCCCTTTCTTGGCCAAAAAATAAAGCAGTTGCCAGCTTAAAAATATATCAGCTTCCAAGCATTATCCCCACTCTTTACAAAACAGGAGTGGAGAGGGTAGGAGCTTTGATATAGTTGGTCAGAGCATCCTCTGAGCTCTGGAGCTGAGGCTGATGACAGCGGGGGTGACAGAGTTTTCAGTATTATTTATTATTTTTAGCCTGTGGGAACCCCTTCTGCACTCAGGAAAAGTGTGTCTTGATAAACCCTGACTCAGCCAGTCAGTTGTGCAGGTGGTTCAATGTAGACACCTGCTTCAAATGTTTTTAGGTAAAGAACATACCACAGCTCTTAAAACATTGCTTCAAATTGGGATTCTGTAGGTATCTCCTCCACTTTTACCTGGGAAGCCTGTGCTGCTCCTACAGCCCCTCTGCATGTGCAGCATGCTGCCTGCACCCAGTGATGGGTGAGGGCTGTGTGCACAATAAATAATAAATAAATAATTGTGCAATCGAGGTGGCGCAGCTGCTCCTCCTCCCGCCAGCTCAGGGCTCTTCCCTGCTTTCAGTGCTTTTGTGCAAATGTGTTTTAATTGATGCAGGGAATGGGGTTTCCATCCTCTCTTGCCAGGCTTTCCTGCACAGCTTCATTGACCTGGTAGATCAGCTCCTGCCTGGAGCTGACCCCAAGTCTGGGTGAGAGAAGAGAGCTGTGGTGCTGCTCAGCTGCTCATCGTTCCTTACGGAACAGATGACGAGCTGTTCACACTGATCGTTAAGGAGCATCTTTAGGTGCTGTGAAGCTGCTTGATCCATATGAAACCATTGCAACCAGAGGGTCACATCCTACAGGCAGTGGAAGGTGAGTGGCTGGGGCAGCCTACAGCTTCATCCTGCCTTACGGACCTTGGAACTGTTCATCTGTGCTGTGCCATCCATCTGTATGCCAAAGTAATGCCCAAAGGCTGCAAAAGTGCCACTATCACCAAAAAACAGCAAAACCCAAGCCCCCTTCACATTTAGGTGAGTAAGACAAGTAGACAATCCTCCTTGCTGCCAGCTTCCCAGTTAACACCCAAGAAAACTTGCCCTGTATGTGAACTTCTCCTGAGCTAACTCAGCTCAGCCAAACTGTGTGATCATCTGGATTTTGCGAGCTTTTCTTTGGCCCCCCCTCCCCCTGGACCCCTCCAGGTGAACTTATTTTCTAGATAATAACCACTTCAAGGCAAGTTCTGTAGTTTCATCCAGTGTTTGGACATTACATACAAGGGCCATGATCCATCATTTGGGTTGCCAGTCCCTCATGCAGCCTGAAGAAATAAATATCAATGGCAGAACCAAGATGGGATGCTCAGAGGGAAAAAGGATAAAGGGTCTTTGCACAAAGACAAGCAGCATGGTCCTGGGACAGGTACTTCATCAACTTTTGAGCATAACCATGCTTCAAGAAAACCATGATAGGTCCTGGGAAGGTCTTGCTATGCATGAAGGACAAGCATGGTCTAAGGGAAAGGATTCTAAATTATCTGCCGGGGCAACCCTTTCCCAATGATGGACCCTGCAGCCTTTTGCAAGTCACATCAGCTTCTCCGCGGGGAATCCTGGTCCTTCTGGTTCATTCCTTGCTATGTACTGCGGCAAGCACCGTGAGTCACCATCACGATAATGTCCATGTGGCACTAAAGTACATAGTGATACATTATTATTGTTATTTTCTCCAAAGATGTTAGCATGTCTATTAATCTCTCCTACATCTGACTTTTTAAATTCCTTGTAAACATACATAAAAATGTATTTTTTTTGGTACAGCTTCACACTTCAAACATGGCATATTTTCAGCAAACTGTTCCAGATATCACTTGTTTGTGCATGCAGACAGGGTGGTAATTACATGAGAGCTTCCAAGTCTTCTGGGAAAACATTTGCAGGAGGTTTGGTTTAGTTATAGAGGAGAACAAGACAATTTACTTGCTCCTGAAACTAGTGTGATTTGCTGGAGAAAAAAAAAATCAATGCAGGTTCATAGGAAGATGACTGAAGTGACCCAAGGCAGTGGAAGCAATAGTATGTGTGAAATATTTTTAAAGGACAAATTAAGATTTAGGGCTCAAAGTGTCCTTTTAGCACTCATTGAGTGTTTTATACCTACTGTATCACTAAGCATTTGGAGGTGCGATTGGTGATTGCCCTAATCAATGGAGCCAAGGCACTGGGCAGTGCATCACTCAGATATTCTGTAATCAATAGATAGCACTAAGCAGTATTATATATAACACATAATAGAAAACATACTTGCAAAAGTCATTCCAGATGTGAAAAAAAAAAAAAAAGTAAAAAGTTAATCTATACACAGAATTGGTTTGGTGGGGTTTTTTTTCCTTGTTTTGAATAACACTCTGAGAACTGATATGTTTCCAGTGGAAAAATATGTCACCGGGTTGTTTCCAGCCACTGCTAATCAGTGGGTTTGACATACATTTGATGTCGAGAGCCGGGGCTGCGGCTGGTGCCCAGGCTGGGCAGCCGCCAGCGGTTCTGCCTGAGCTGTGACAGCTGACAGGGTCGGTGCTGGGTGGACATCATCCCCGACAGGGTTTCACAAGAAGGACAGGGTGAGGTGCAGAGCACATTCAAATGACAAGCAGCTGACTCATCCTCAGAGATGCAGGTGTTTTCAGAAATGAGCTCTGGTTGCAAAAGTCTGGTTTGACCATTTCTGCTCATGCTTCATTCCGGAGGGTACTCCATGCTGAGCAGGGCAGAGCTGGGGCCAGGACTAGGAGACCTCCCCACAGCCTCTGCCTGCACACCTGTGTGGGTGAGGAGCATGAAGGGGTCCTACCTGCCTTCTCTTGTCCTGATAGCTCCTGATGCTGAGCACCTGTGTGTCTGCTGAGGACTAGATCTAAGGCTAGCCCCACTCTGGGCTCAAGTGGGGAAAACTGCCTCTGGGACACATAGCCTGAGCTTTTATACTCCCATTCATCTTCTGACTATACTGGGATTTTGCATCACCTGTACCAAGAATGCTTCGGCGATTGGTGCAGCAAGACCGGGTCCTCTCTGCATCAGGACGCCTCACAACACGATAAATACAGACACCCTGCAATCTCTGCACAGGAGGAACCTGGAATAAATGCCTCAGCTTGAGCCTGTCTTTGTAGCAGATGCCTCTGCCTTTTAAGAGACAGGGAAGGATGCTCCCTTCTTGAAGAAAACACAGCAGCTCTTTAATACTGTGCAGGATCGACGCAAAAGAGTTAAGGATGGGAAGCAAAGAGGGAACAGCCTGATGCAATGTCTGCAAACTCAGCGGCTGGATCCAACACCCCTGAGCCTTAAGCTCCCAGGATTTAATACGTGTTTTGGACCAACCTTCTGCCATGTACACAATTGACTGTGACTGTGAGACAGGGCTGAGACAGTGAGGACACAGCCCAGTACCTCTAGATTTGCAGATTGCCCCCAGAACAGCCATCGGTACTCCCAGACTGTTTCACAAATCATCTTCTACAGTGCAAGACAAACTCAGGGCTTCCCTCCAGCTCTCCCTGGACATGACCAGGCACAAGTCTCCTTCTTCCCCCATTCCCACCGCCTCCTGCAGCACAAGCCCAGGTGACACCTTCAATGGCCCCCAACAAGGCGCAAAGCATGCCAGGGAACCCAGACCACTTCAGGCAGTGCTTTTTTGCAGACTTTTTTTGGTCTCGCCAGTTCAGAATTGCAGAAGACACTGGCAGTTACCTTCCAGATTTATTTTCCAGCATGCTTCTGCGCTGGGGTGTGCACGAGCACACAAAGGAAGCACTGTATCTGATTACATATCCCCTAAATCATCCGTGTCCCCTTGGGTGTCCCATTTCATTGGGAAATAAGAGTGTCTGGTGGTACACAAGAGCACACATGGCAGCCACATGTTGAGATGATGGGCATCTTCACAAAACCCTAGCTGGGGTTAGCCAGGAGAGATACCATCCATGCAGAGCAAGGACAAAACTGTTTTTAAAGGTGGAAAAGAGTTCTACCCATGCTCCCCTTTCTAGGACAGGAACCACGTTCCAGCTTCAGACTTTGTGTGCTGTCTTTCCAAGCTGCTCACTTGATGCAGCAGCTTTCCACCCCTGGGTTGTCCTGCGTAACCCTGGTGTGAAAGCAGCCAGGTCAGCCTGTGCCTGCTTTGCTATCTGCAAAGCACTTCCCGGCATGGAAAATTTCAGCTCTGATGGATGGGATGCCAACAGCGCTTGCAGCGTGTGTGGTATGGCTGCAACCTCATTCGATCCCACGCGGTCAGGAAACCCAAACAAGGGTGGATTTATTTTGGTTGGGAGATCTGGGAACTTCTAAGAAATAAAAAAACCCAAATATAATCTAAACACGGAGCATGAGCATTGTGGGTTGGCAAGCCCAACAGCCATTGTCAAAATGTTACGTGTTACATGTGGAAGTGTACTCACAAAGGATTTCTGTAGCCAAAATGGGAATATCAACCTCTTCTTGGTTTGCAGCTTTCTAGGAGATTTTCAGCAGACACTGAATTTTACAGTGAATTTCAGTTAAAAAGGGTCAACTTGCCTCCCTTTTTTCTGACCTCAAAGACTTTTCCCAAAGATTACTACTCTAGGTCACACCACATCCCACCAGTGCAGACAGAGAGTGAAAAGAGCATTTTGCTACCCACTAGTGATCTTTTCTTGAGGGTGGGACACATCAACTGTTTAACACCACGTGAAAATGTCACACAGAAGCTCAGGACAAGAGCAGAAGGATGGTGTACCTGCCAGGAAAGGAGCCAGACGGGGTTGTCAGCAAGAGCATCGTTAACTCCACTGGAAACGAGATGGTCCCTGTTCCTTCGGTGTCCTTTGCACCACAAGGCTGGGCAAGGGCTGAAGTCCCATCCCACCCAGTGGAGATGCACTCAGAGTATCTGGCACCATCCATGGGGCCACAGAAAAATATAATAGAGACATGAAGCAGGGATGCACTGGGAAGGGGAGGTACATCAGGCTCTTCTACTCATTTTGGCAAGCAGCCTACTACAGCCCAATGTAGGCAAGGAACAAACCTTCAGACTGCCATCGACCCACGAGTAGGTGGAGTGCAAAGGTGATCTGGAGCGGAGAGAGGCAGGATCAAACCCTATGTGACTGTGATTCATCATCATGAAAGTGCTCCCAGAAGCTCAGAGCTGATCAAATAGCTGGCTGGGGTTTCTTCTCAGCATCAGATCAGAGAGAAAAGCAGTCAAAGTAATTTTTTGGTCATTGATAGGACTCCAGAGCAGAAGGCAGAGGCTCCAACTCATTGTGCAGCCTTGGAAAACTGTGGCTTTCTAGGAAACAGCACGTATTGAGATTTACAGGAGGGTTGGGCATTAAGTTGTTAAAAGTCTGGGAGAAGGAGAAATAGGAGGGGATGTTGTCAGCTGCAGGGGTCCCCAAGGCCATGCTGGGCAATCCACGGCTGGCTTAGGGAACCGTATGGCCTGGGAGAGGCTGGGACAAACTGGGATTTGGAGCTGGAGGAGGCTTGCAAGCAATTAAACTGCAGCTTAACCTTGTCAGACCTTGCTGCCTGCTGGGCTGCCGTGCTCTGGTTGCACTGTGGCTGCAGGGCAATCTGCACCTTCAGCCGCTGGAAGGAGCAAAGTGGCAAGGATGACTAGAGACTGGCATTGCCGAGTGACCTTGGAGTCCATCTGTGCGCCCAATTACACCCCATCCTGCAATGAAGCATGAGGACCCTGGGGAGCCACTGTCGCTGCTCTTATGGCTCACCCTGCAGCACGGCCTCCCTCCAGGTCCCCAAGAGATGGGTCATTTGTGGGATGGTTCCCAGCTATAGTTTGGATGCAGCTCAAAGGCACAGGAATACTGCCTGCCTCAAACCTAGGGTGTTTTGAATGAAAGACACCCAAGGTCCTTGGGAGCCGAGCGTAAGCATGGACCTATGCCGGACAGCAGCCTTTGCTTGTCCCAGTGATCCAGCCTGCTCCTGCTTAGTTCACAAGGAGTGTGTCACACAGTGCCTTACCGTGTCTTCAGGGGACACCACTAAGCCCTACGGTGAATTTGGTTGCTGTTGGATCAACACCCCCCCTTTATACCTCCCCTGGGTGTCTCACCTCTTGCAGTGCATGACCCTTCCTTGTCCTTCGCAGTCCTACCACACTGGCACTCGAGACTTCAGGCACTCTCCAGCCCTTTTCAAATTCTCCCTAATACAGCTTTTTCTCCCTCATCCATACCGTGCAGTTTTACTTTGCTGTCTGTTGAGCTGCATTCAAACCTTCCGCCGTTATTCACACAGCAAGCAGCAGTACCAACGAAGGAGATATGTACCACTGTAATTACCTGTGATACCTGGGACTAGACTCCATGGCTTGGGAAGTCTTTTCCTGTCTTATGTCCCTACTAACAACACCCAACACACTGACCAAAGCTCTTGGCTTGGTGAAACAGTTTGACATGATGTCTATGGAAGATGCTGTCCTCACCAAGTGATGCGACGTTGCCATACGGGCTCCGAGTGACCAATGCTGAGACCACAGGTATCACCAAGTATTGACTTGCATTTTTAATGCAATAACCAGTTCAGATGCCTGGCAATGGGACCACCAGAAACCATCTACCAGGAGAAATGGGTAGCTTTGCCCCAAAGAGTTGTGAGTGGCTCACTAGTGCAGCTATGCTCAAATAATGGCAGAGATCCCGTATTTCTAGCCTGGGTGTTTAAAACAAAAATTCACCTAAGAACGAAATGTTTATTTCACAAGTGCATAAATCCACATGCTATGCCCCACTGGCACAGTTACCCCCTCTGTGGGAACTGATTTGGATGGGGCCACCTGCAGCGTGAAGGATGACAAGTGCCAACTCCTTCAGCCAGTTTGATCCTCAGAGAGACACAGCTGCCCTTAGCAGCAGCGTGAGGTGGTGCCGAGCTGAAGACCCTTCAGCATATCCCCTCTCATTACAAGAAGCAATATCTCCTTAGCTCCCCGCAGCTTCTGCCACAGTCCGCTTTGCTCAGCGGCACAGCTGGGCTGCAGAAACCGCCCCAGAAGCAGCTCTCCTTCCTGCAGCACGTGGCACCTCCCTGCCTGACACCAGTACTTAAAACCACCTTAAAAATATTAATAGTTGGAAGAGGACAAGCTACCAGTAACTCATGCCAGGAAGGTCAACACAAGCAGCTCTGAGCCACCAAGCCGAGCTGGTGCACCATTGCCCAGCCAGGGTTAGCATCGCGGGTTCAGGGTAGTGTGCAGGCAGCAACGCAGGCAGCAGCCCTCCCGCAGGCCCTCTGCCACCACCGCAAGGAAAAAGGGGATCAGGCTGACAGTTTTAGCTCCATCGAGATGTCTCTGGTGCCTGGCAGGCAATTCTAGGCAGGGAAAATGGCACAGACACCCATGCTGGTAACAGCCCCCTCCATGCACGGATGGCGGATGCTCATCAGACCCTGGGGGGCCAAACCAGAGGGAGCTGGGTCTGAGACACCCCGATATCCAGCTGCGGCTGGGCAGAGCCGGGATCCAGCCTCTCTCAATACCCGAAGCACTAGTTCAGCCGTGCCCATGGAGTGCGGCGCGCAGGAACCAGCACCACACCCCCTTCCCGGCAGAAAAGGCGAGCAGTGCCGGGGTTTTTGTTCCGGACGATGTTTTAAAATCCAAAACCAAACCAACAAGCTGGGAGTTCAGCTTTCCCTGTGACCTGGCTTGCCTGGAAGAGGAGATTTGCTAGCTCGCTCCTGTATCTGTGTGTGTTATATTGCTAAACTGCTGCCAGGGCTATTATTAGAAACAATTGTCTCTCCTGGAAATTTTATATAGAGGCTTGAAACAACTTTTCTCATGCCTTCTCCAGCAGCCAGTGGGCTAACAATGCTGCCGGGAGACGCTCCTTACACGGAGCATGTCTGCAAGGCGTGCGGCTAGATACACCCGTGCAGGCACAGCCTGGACACCGAGCCATTTATTTGTCTTTTGTAGCCCTGGATCCGTAGCAACTTTTCTACCCCGAGCTTTAGCAAAAGGTGGATAGAGGAAAGGAAACACAAGCCAGGGGGGCTTTACCCTTTGCGTAGCCCCCAGCTCTGCGTTAAACTTGCTGCAGCCATTTGGAAAGGGAAGGAGCAGTCCATCTTAGCAGTCAGTGGGGACAGGCATCCAGATTGCTTGGGGGGGTGGGGGAGAAATCGCGGCACCAGCTTCTCCTCCCCACACCCTCTCGTGCAAAAAAACCCAGCCGCCGGGCTCGCCGCCGTTACTAGCCCACTAAATCCAGGGGTTTGGGGCTGGGCTTTGTGTTTTTGGAAAGGACAGCGAAGGCAGATGCTGCCCACGTTTCCCTCTGGTTGAGCTAAATGGAGGGAGGGGGCGTGGAGCCGCCCGCACACTGCGGCTGGGCTTCCCCCGCGGGGCCGGGGCTGGCAGGGGAGCCCCGGCCCGCCTCGCCTCCCCGCCGCAGACAAAGACCCCGTTACCTTCTCCCGCTCCCTCGGCGGCTCCGTCGGCCCCTCAGCTCCGAGCCCGGGACGAGCGCATCCCCGCCGCAGCGCCGGCAGGCCGCGTTCCTACCGCGCCGCGTCCATCGCCCGCGTCCCCGCCGTGGGCTGCGCGGGGCCGGCGCGGCCCTGCCCTCGCTCCCGGCCGCTCCTAGGCCGGTCCCATGCTCCGTGCCGGGGTGCCCTGACCCTCCTTTCCCCCTTCTCCTTCCCCTTCCCCGCCTGCCGGCCCCCGGCGCCCGGCTCCTGCGCGGCCGCCGCCGCGCTACGAGGCTGCGAGGCTGGAGTCGGGGAGGGAGGAGGAGGAGGAGGGGGGGGGGAGGAAGGAGGAGGAAGGCGGGAGGAGGGCAGCGAGCAGCAGTTGGCGCTGGGTCATGTGAAACAGCTGAACCCGGCTCGGGCCTGCCAGCATCTGGGCTCCCCCTCGCCTCTGGGAGGAGGACGAAGGGATGCAGGGGTGGAAGGACGGAGGGAGGAAGGGTGCGGGCCGGGGGCAGCCATGCCCCCCTCCCGACCCGCGCGTTGAGCCGATAACGGAGTGGGGCAAGAGCAGGGGGACGCGGCGAGTGCTCGGGCAGCCCCGGCAGGGAGGCAGAAGAGGGCAGCAGCCCCGGGGGTTGGGGCCGCCCTCCCGTCTCCTGGTGGTTCCCCCCGCCGCTCCCGGCCGGGAGAGGGGTGCAGCTGGGGGTGGTGTAGAAGCGCACCCACCGGCAGAGGATGCTGCCCGGCCATGAAGAGTCCTTAAGGACTGCACTAGCCCTATATAGCCCTCGTGCGAGGGTATTACGGTCTAATAATCAGATCAATCAAGAAGGGAAATAGTGTGGGTCTCCAAAAAGCGCTGATTTTTGGTTTAAACAAGCACAGCACAAAGCACCTGCGCCAGGACACATGCGGTTAGAGCTGTGACTCGCTGCTGCTGCTTTGCCCCTCCGTCAGGGTTTCCTTCCTGGGAGAGGGGCTATTCTTGCCTGGTAAAACCCTGAGGTGCCATTGCACCCTGCTCTGGCACAGGCTGGCCGGGAGGAGGTCTGCTTTGGAAGGGAGCTGGGGGGGGGGAGGGCGGTTCTTTCCTTCATTTGTTTTCCATTGGCATTTATGCCACCATGAGGATGCTCATGGTGCTGGGGTTTAACCAGTACAGAGGAAATTTCCTCTGTGCCCCATAGGAAGATGACAAAGTTGCTCTCCCAGTGTGGTGGTGGTGAATGAGCTGGATGTCTGATTTCAGCTGGGGGTGTTTCTGATTTTGATCTGCTGTCAGACTGAAAGTCAAGGTCGTGCCAGCATGGAGATGCCATAAGCCTTAATGTCCTCTTCTCTGCAAGGTGCCTGGGGGGCCAGTGGGCTGCAAAGTCCTTTTGGGTACAATAGCTAAATACTAGAGCACAAGCACAGTTCCCTATCCCATCTTTAAGGGCACAGGCATTATAAAAACAGCTGTGTATACAGCCACAGGCAGACTGACCCATCCAGCTTGCTCCACCCAAGAAGCTGGCTTTGATCAAGGGGATAAATATAGAGGCAGTTCTGGCCTCTAGCTGCCAAGGGTTAAAAGCAAGCAGCTGAGGTGGCCCAGCTCTGCTCTGGAGGCAATCCTAAGGTCAGGACACAGTGGCAAAAGGCAACAAAGGTATTCATCTCTGCTCCAGGAAAAGCATGGCTACATTGCAAGGATACAGATCTGGGTTTTCTGGATGCATCTAACCCACATCTAAGTCCAGCCACTGAAGTACCCCCAAGGGTCAAGCTGCCAAAACACAAACTTCAAAGCCTCCCGGAATTTTAAACCCATAATTTCAGAGAGGGGTAAAACTTCAAGTTGCCTCCCAAATCCTGTTTTGCTCATTTCCTTCAGAGAAAGTCACAACGTATCTCAAGTGGCTTCTGCCATCTTCAGTGGTGGTGGTGAAGAAAAGCATGTAAGCCTGAACCTCAGCAGCAGTCCAGCCGTGCTCGCAAGCCCTGCCCAGAACTAGCAACAAAAATTCACATTCCCAGGTTGACTTTCGCTACAACAGGAGGTGAAGCTGCTTCAAAAGTGCACCATGCAGGTGCCTGCTTGTGCTTGTTGCTCTAGAAGAATATGCCAAAGCAACGGACTTTGCCCTTGGGGCAGGATGATCCTTCAACGAGCAAAGCCTCAAGGCAATTTCCCCCCTCATCACTGTATGGCACATGTTGCCCTTTGAGGTAACTCATCCTCTCCTGGCAGAGCAGAGCTAGGGTGTGGTGCAGCGTTATTCAGCTGGTGATAATAGAACTCAGCTGGTGGGTTAAAGAAGCAGCAACAGAGATTGGAACCCTCTAATTGGAAAGTAATTTTTTTCATGCATAGCAGCAGAAATTGGAAAGCAAGGCTCACTCCGCCCAGAATTGCAATTCTCAGCTTTCAGCACAGGTATGGGGAAGTTTCATGAGACTTAGCTTGAAATTACAGGCTCCCTGCAACAGTCCGGTCTCTTCCTTTGGCAAAAGACAGGTGGAGGTTTTGGGCTAGTCCGGAGTTAGCAAGAAAGCATTCTTTTTCATGCTCCATGTTATGCTGGGGTTGTCTCCCAGAGGTGGCCGAGGAGCATCCCATCACTGTGTCACCCTAATGGTGTCCCCTAACATCTATAGGGCATCAGTTAGTTCATGTCCCAGGGAAGGACCTGGGTCACAGACCAATGGGCTGACAGATGTCATGCCATGGAAGCTATCTGGGATAGAAATGGTTTTCCCAGGTACAATGGCTCGGCACCTCTGCAGCTTTCGAGACTCACCATGCAGAAAGAGAGCCTGGATCATTACACCTGGGAAACTGCAAAAGGCATCCTCTTCGGATGCCTTGTGAGGATATGACCTTTCCTATCCATCCAGGATCACATGCAGAACACTGCCCCAAAAGGAAATTCAGTATGATTTGGTACAAAGCCTTAACATTTCCTGCAATGGTGGGAGATATTCCTGCTACATTTCCTTAATCCTCTAATTCATGATGCAACATTTCTAATAAAAATAAATTACTGGTCTGAGTGAAGATAACATCCTGTAGGTACCTAAGCTAATGAAGATCTTAGAAACGGGGACTGTTTCTTATAACATGGAAAGACAGTGGGGCATTGTCCCTGCCAAGGGTTGATTATGAAATCTCAGCCAGAAAGAGTTGTTTTCTCCCAGAACTGGACAAGGAATTTGCTCCAGATCTTCTCATTGGTTCATTGCATAGCTCCTTCCTAGAACCCCCTGGGCCAGATCTTGGCTGATTCCCTGATATCAGGGTGGTACCCTGAGCTACAAGTGCAGCGAAGTGGAAAAGATGATGTGTGGAGGGTACAGAGCAGCAGCTGCAGGCTGTTTGGGGTCTGCAAGTGGAGAGGAACAGAAGCTCTCAGGGTGGCTGCAGACCTCAACATTAAGATAACCTATCTCAGGTGGGAGAGCTGGAAAAGCCTCCAAGGGGAAGATCATGCTTTTGGGACCCGTTTCCTTCCTTCCCACCTTGCGAATTTCAGGTAAATCAGTGAACTGGGGCAGCAGGGCCTCCTGGATGAAGAGCGACTGTTGCCTGCAGTGACGTGGCATGGTATGGCATGGCTTGCAAAGCTCTGCAGCCGCAGTTAACCGAGCCCTGCAGCACTCCCATGACATCAGGGAGAGGTGCCAGCCTCCTTTCACAGGTGGGCAAGCACATGTGAGGACAGGCTGGCACTCAGGGCTGTTCAATGTGTGGGAAAACGAACTGATAAACTGGGGGGCACCACCCAGTGAGGTAGGTGTACACCACTGGGTATGCAGCCTGGTGTGTCTGTACCTGGGACAGCTTCAGATGGCTGCTTAGATGCTGGTAGCTACAAGACCACCAATTCTGGGACCACTAAGTCAAAGGAGGACACTGAAGCCTGATAAAGCATTGCAATGCATGCAGGGCTCACTGCTGGCACAGTGAAACAGCTGCCGAAGCCCCCACCAGATCAGTTAAAGTCTGCAAAAGGATTTCTGCATTGCAGTGCAAAGGCAGCGCCTTCTGCCACCTTATCCCCTTCTTCCTCTCCCAGGCATACATGCTGTAATTCAGATTTCCTCAATAGCATCCTTCCAGGGAAAAAAACCCAAACAAACAAAAACCCCCAAAACCATTCGCTACATGCACATTCCTCTCTAAAATTCCTAGTTATAATTCAGCAGCGATAGAAAGAGTCCTTTTCTTCAAGGAGCTTCTGTAATTTCACAAGGTCTCTGGAGTTGTCAATACCCAAATAATACAGCCTAGTAACAAACATTAAGTCTGGAGGCAGGAAAGCTGCTCTCATTGCAACGATTAGAAGCAGGTGATAGCTGCATTTCTTCCAAGCTGGTTCATATCATGGCAAGTTCCAAAAAGAGAACAGTAACCCAAATATTTAACTTTGACATACACAGAGCGAAGCCTCCCGCAACCAGCTGCCTCTGTGCCAGGATAACATGTTTATTCCTTTTTATTGGTCCCTGATAACAAAGCAAGGAAGAAACACCATGGCCTTGTGCTGGAGAACTACTGTTGACAATTCATTTCCACTCCCGTTAGCAAAAATTAAAGTATCAAAATACTTTACAAGGAATGTGGTGATAGGACCGTGGGTGCCATCAAAATGTGTGAGCTGTTACATGAACATTTCTAGTATTTTCAGAAAAATTTAATGAATATTGTCTATCCCGGAACTGCATTAATTAGCACTAACGGGTTGGAGGAGATGTCATGTCATGAAGTAATATTCACACTTACACAATGATTTGCATACATAAGCGGTGCAGTGCTTTGCAGAAGTCAATGTCATTTCCCCCATATGGTATATCTGAAACCCATAGAAGGTGAGGGGAAAGCTTTCAAAGAATATTTAGGATTTGCTGAAGGCATCTCACTGCCTGCCTCACTGCAGAAGGTGTTTAAGGGCCTAACTCTCATTGATTGCACAACCCTTAACTCATAAGCAACATGGACCTAGGGAACTTAGGAACTGAAATCCATTTTCAGAGGTGATACAAGCTGTTAGGCACAATAATGCCACTGTAAATCAATGCAGGTGACTTATTCTAACGAGGGTAAGAGTCAGCCAGCCCTAGCAAATGAAGCGTCAGGTTAGCCTATGAGTTAACTCATGCGGTTCCTCCGAAACTCAGGGTACAGCACGGTCTTGTCTGCCCATGAGCCCTGGTGTAGGTTGGCTGGAGAAGAAGCCATGGCCTCATCTCTTTTCAGCTTAGACAATCTGCATCCTCCATGCACGGCATACGCCTCAATGCTGGAAAGTAGAAAAGGGACTGACATGACCCAGCTGGTCACCTAAGCTGCCCGGCTGCCCTCACCTTCTTCCACAGACCAGGGTCAGCAAAAGAGAGATAGCGGGTTGAGCGTACACTGCAAAACCTGTCCCCATCACCTCATTTTCCCCTCTATAACTGGTTGGGATGAATTGTGACCTTGCAATAATTCATGCTGCAAGCTTTGGAAGCCAGGTGGAAACCACAGGGACCTCATTCAGAAAAGTAAATGCAATTACTCAAGAGCAGGACCTGACTCATATAACTGGATCTGGACCTGCGAATAATTCAGGAGACAGGGCACATGTGATACTAACTGCCATGGCGCAACACACTTCAAACTGAGAAGATCTCCAAGTTTGCTGAGTGAACCATGAGATGTTTCTAGTTAAGCCTTCCACAGAAATGCTTCACTTCTGAGATGAACTGTGGGTGCTATTTCCCATGCTGTGCTTTCATTAATTTCCAGGGCAATCCCTTAAGTAATTGGGGCACAAAAGGAGGGGGGAAAGCAGGACTTTAGCTTTGGACAAAATAAGCCTCCAGGACATCTGATTAATTTTCACACAGACTCTGCTTAAAGGATCTCAGAGAGCTGAAGAGGCAAGTAAGCAGACCTCGATGTTCCCACAGAGCCGGTGCAATAAATCCTCCTTTCATTAGGCAAAGAAACTGCATGCCGGCAGGATTATCATGCAGGCAAACACATCCTGGTCTTCGCGAGGCAGCTGAAATGGATGGTGGGGACAAGCCGACTCCAGCTGGTTGGTGCTGTGACCCCTGGGCTGGCAAATCCTGCCTGCTGCCTCCAGCTCCAGCCTGGGGCTGCTGCAGAGAGGGGCAGGAGCCACGCGTAAGTCGCCTGTGTCCCACTTAGCGCCGGGTAATCTCGGCATCCAAGAGGCCAAACAAAGCAAACAGCTGAAGTGTGCATAAGGGGCTAAAGATGATCCGGGTGTGCCACCAGCCCTCCCTGGGTGAGCCATGCCTCTGGGGACTGGTGCCAGGGAAAGGGGCTGTTCTTGCAGTCCCACCCCATTTTGCACCCACCTGGGGCTGGGAGCAAGGGGAAGAGAGAAGGAAATTTTCCCAATGGAAAGTGTTGGGAGCTATCCCTGTCCTTGCAGGAGGAAAAATAAGGGTGAGGGCTCCTCCTCTCTGCTGGAGGTCAGGTCCTCACCAATCTCTTCTACCCTCCCATGGGACAGAGGGGCCACGTGGGACCCCACTGCCCTTTTCTCCAAAGCTGAGCAAAACTGCCTCAGGAACTTCTTCCTATTCCCAGAATATTGCCATTTTCACCTGAAATGGCGTGAAGGCAGAACAATGCCTTCAGGAAGGAGTGGACGTGGCAGGGGCCCCTTCCATCCATAAAAAGGGCTGAGTGGTGGTGGGACGTGGGGAGGAGGGAAGGAGGTGGATGGTGGAGGCATGGAGAGAAATCAGAAGACCCTCATGCTGCTGGCAAAGGGCGCTGTTTGGCTGGGGCAGACCTGGAGACATGCTTGCAGACCACCGACATGACCACAGTCCAGACAAAAATAAAATGCAGCTAGTTATAGGAAATCTGATTCCTCCAAAGGCAGCCAAACCAACCTCAGCAAGGGCACTGCTGGGCAAATGGCAAGTGAGTAAATGGCAAGAACCTGAGAACAAGGCTGAAGAAAGGAAAGATTATTCCCCCCACGCCGTCCTCAGATGCGGCTGACTGGTGCTGTTGAAAGCCACCCAAAAGCCTTCTTGGGCAACAGAAGGCAGCACAGGCAATTGTGAAGGACATCAAATGGGCCAGTGGAGAGATCTGAGCCCAGAAACGTGCCTCCTGTTAAGCAAAATCTACATGTACCTCTTGCATGGAGCTACACAATGAAGTATTTTCTTTTGTGTAGAACAATAAAACAAACTAGTTCTCATTTGTTTGGCTTTTTGTACTGAAGTGGCCTTTGTACTTTGCATGATGTCAGATCTGAAGAATATTTTCTGTAGTTTTACACTGCCTTCTACTGAGGATTGCAAAACTTACACTGGATGGAACAGCCTTCTATTTCAAAGGGTGCCACATTTTCCAGAAAATCCTGAGATTACTCCAAAATGGCATCAAAATAGTTATTAACAGCTCTTGCTAGATAAATTTGACAAAATAAAAAGCCACTTAGACAATGTTTTCAATACATCGCTGTAACATTTAAAGAAAGGGCTCATGAGATACTGAAGATACAGCCAAAAGACAATTTTAGCAATTGAAAAAAAAGGGGCTGTAAGCTTGCTTTGCAATTTTTGTTACTTTTTGGTCATACTTTTTAATTTCTTAAAATGTTTTTCTCTACTCCATTGCTTGTCCACAAAACAAATTCAGGGAAACCTCCTGGCTGAAGTAGGAAATAGCTGTTCTAACCAAAGCTCTTGTAGGTGTTAGTAGCAGGTAGCCTAATTTCAGATGCAGGTATGGGTTTTAAGGTAACCTTCTTACTGAAATTTTTCACTTTCTCTGTAAGGCAAGATCATTACCTAAGTTGAACAGATGGGAAAATGGACTCATAGAGAGATCAATTTACCTGAGTAAGAGCCTGTACCAAATTGGAGAGAGAGGGAGACCCAGGAATAAATCACAAACCTTGTGACACCAAAGCCTTTTTGCTAACTGGAGACCCCTCTTCTTCCCCCAGCTAATGAATCTGTGATTAACAAAGGCTGCTCCCTTTCTGACAGTTTAATCGGCAATTTCTACTTTACACTTTGATTCACTTTGGCTTTTTTAATCTTTATGAGGCAATCTTTGCAAAGAGAGGAAGCAAACAGAAAATAAATCTCAGCGCAAGTAAGCCCTATTGTATAAAAGTGCAATGAACAGATCTTATTTGCCAAAAAATATTTATCTGACCAACAATGTTTGTGTTTAGGCCCAGTCAATTGCTTTAATAACAAATGCCCAAATTACATTTAATATGAAAACATTTTAAATGGGCTCAACATCTTCTAAATAAACATAGTGCTAGTCATAATGGTGCTCTGCTAGAGCCAAAGGCTCAGTGTTGCTTGATTTATTGTTTAACTTGAGTCTAATTGCTACGTATCTGACGTCTCTGGGAGCATGGTCTTCTATCGCTTGTCTGAACACAATTTCCTTTTCATTACTGAAGCACACCAGGAATAAAACCCAGCTCTCCTGATACCCTGTCCAGGGCAGTCACCACAAGACTATTAACCCTCAGCTAAGGAGATTGAAGACCTTGATTAATTCACTTTATAAAGGTTGCTCATTTCCCCTCCAAGCGTGGTGGTGGCTTGGTTTCTGAGCACCCTGTGGCCTGCATGGTTTGCTCCAAACAATGTCTCTGCAAAGTCTGGCTGTGTTTGCATGGAGCCACACAGACCTAGAGCTGCTAGGCACCAGCCCCAGAAAGGGCAGGAGAGCCTGGAAGTGGCCCATTGATGGGAATTAGCAGTTCTTGCTGCTTCCTTGCTGCTGCTGTTTGCGATGGGAGAGTCTTGGGTATCGATGTCTGCTTTGAGGACTCTTTATGTCTTTCACTTAACAGGTCTTCCAAACACATGCAAGGCTGTAGGATAAGTGGTATTGATGCTTCCCCCACAAAAAAGAGGCGAGAAGCTCAAGTTCATACATCCCAAGGGACATCTCAAACCACAGAGCCCCTGCATGAAAAGGATGAACGCTTTGCCTGCTAGCTGTGGCTTCAAAAGTGCCCCCTCTGCTCAGCTCTATTTTTGCATGAAAGGATGGAGGTGCCTCCCTCCAGGCAGCATGCTGATTCACAAAAAATCAACATTAAGCATCCACTCCCCACTTTGAGAATAGGTTTGATGTGGCTGACACTACCTCAGAGCTAGGATTTTCACACAAGATGTGGGACTTGCACCATAGCACCTTTTCCCCATGACCACCTTGACTTCTGGAAGTGGGAAGCAGGAAATACTTTTGCCTCTGAAGACAGATCAACCCCATCAACTGCTCAACCACCAGCAAAACCAGTACCTGTTGCATTTTATAATGGTAGTTTCTGCAGCTCTGTAGTGTCGTTGCCGTCTTTGGACTACATAAAACTAGGTGCCTGTTTTTAGGATGAGGCAGGACATGTTTATGGGTGGGTCTCTTCTCTCCCACCCATTTCTCAGTGACGTTTTGCCTTGCACTATCCCTCTGTCCTCACATATAACCTGAGTTTGATCATAACACACTTCCCTCTCTCCTAGGAGGACTGTGGAATGTCACTTGTTAAACCCTGAGAGGTGAATGCAGACTTCAGCCATAACACAAAAGTCAACTTTTGCTAAGGTGGTACTTTTTGCAATGACTCCCTGGGCTTGTTTAATTTTAAAAAAGGGGAGAAATTATATTCAGATTAACTATAGCAGCACATGCCAGCAGTCAGATAGGATATATGGCAATTAAGCTACAAAACAAACAGACTAATGTTTGGGTTTGGGCTTTGCAGGGACACTGTGATGGTGACTGCAACCTTTGTTTATAAGATTTTGAGTATATTGAAAACATTTTTAGATTAAATGTGTTGGAAAGGTTGTTATTAAAGCCATTGAACAGGCTTAAATACAAGCATGGTTGTTCAAGGGCATATTTTCAGGCAAAACAAGAATTTCTGAGGCAGTTCTCATGGTATGCTATACAGGAGAAGGAAAGGGAGTAAAACCAAAATGCCCCATGGTCACTGATATTTGCAATATCACTGCTGAGCTGCAGGATGCAACTAACCTGCACCTCTAAAACAGGGATAAAGACCTGTGAGGAGGTGACAGCATTTATACATTGCACATAAAAGCTCCAACGAGGGAAACTAATGATAATAGGCTCCCCTGTACCTTGTTTGCAAATTGCTCGGGAGCCACACCACGGACGGTGGCAGGGCTGTGCTTCTCTTTGTGGACCATGGCTTGGATGCCCCCATCTGAGGGGCATGTGGGTGGAGCAGGGTTGCGCACCCCCAGGGGGTTTGGACCATCTCAGAGGGGCAGTGGTGCTATTTCCCCACTGCAGCTCAGGCTCCTTGTTTAGAACAAGGCTAATTTTCCCATCCCCCCAGCTCAGAAGCAGATGCTTCTCTCTCTCCTCCTCATTCCAGAGACGGCTGCCTTTCTGCAGTGACGGTGACCTTACGATCTGAGAGCACAAGGTTGCCAAATCTCATGATAGATGATGTTTTTCTGAAAACCTGCTCTTCTGGGTCGATTCCAGAAAGTGAAGTAGAGCCCAACTCTATGTAATTTATTAATTCCAATATTTTAAGCAGTCTGAATATTTTTGAGCCTTAGCAACTTTTAAAATGGAGTGTATTTTGCTGGTTAGAATCAAGGGAGTAGTCTGACATATTAGTATAAACTTTATACTGTCTAGTGATGAACACTTGCATGTGGAAGACCCTTCCTAGTCCACTGTATAGTGATAGTAACCAGTATTTATATAGTTTCACTGGTCCTTGTTTCATGAGGGACCACTGTGCTTAGAGGGTTCAAAAAGCTCAGCTGCCAGCTCCATGTGAAGTGAGGACAGAAATAAATGGGAAATAGATGAGAGGAAAATGGACAAAGCCAGTAGTTAAAGGGTCACAGTGGCAACTCCTTTGCAGGAGGAAAAAAATTTAATTAATGTTCTTTCTCCATAATTTGCTTGGAAACACAGACTGAAAAGCTGACCTGGGTGGTCTTGTTTCAAAAGAGCTGAAGGAAAGATGTTTTCTTTGTGCAGAGGGGCTGGGGAAATAGGCACAAGTTTTTCCTGTCCCAAACGGGAGAAAGGAGTCAAGTGTGGAAACAAGTGCTGGGAGGGCAGAGAGGTGGGCAAAAGCAGGAAAAAACGCTGCCTAGAAAATTGATCCTAGAAATCAGCAGTGATGGCATCAATCAAGGGGGCAAGCGGCTAACGGGGGCTGGTAGCGGGGTTTGTGTTGCTGGCTATGCATCCCGATGACTGGGCTGGGACCACCCTTCTGCCGGGGCAGAGCCGTTTAGCCCCGCTTGCCAACCCAAGTGAATTGAGCTGGTAAAACACATTCATTAACAAAATGCTACTGCTATTATAATTCTGAAAAATAATTGCGAATGGCAAAGCTCCCAACACCTCCCACTGCCCTATTTGTACGCAGGTCTTCCCCTATTTTGTAATCACTGTTTTCCTTCTTTCCCCTTTTTATGGTTGTTATTATTATTTCTGGAATTATTGCTGTGCAGAGTGTCTTTCTATGTGAAATCCTGAAGTTACAGTTTCACTCCTAGATGGCAGTATAAATTATTACACGGGCTACCCTATAATCTTTGGTCATGTTGTACGGCGGGGTAATTGATTCCCAAGTCACTAAAGCTAACGAACATGACTGTAAATCTAATGCTTGAGCAGTGTTTGCTATTAAAAAGCCAACATCTACAACAGTTACTACACTGCAATTACTGGGAAAATGCTGATTTGGGCTAGACTTGGATCAGGGAATAATTGCAGCCTCTCTTGAGACCTTGAGTATGATAATTGGTGGTGAACGGTGGATTTTGCTAGTGGTGATCACGTAAGTTGTCTTTCTGCACACTTATTCCCAGAGCTCAGAGCCGATTCCTGCAGCCGCCAGCGCTAGGCTTGGTACCTTGGTACTTCCACCTGCATGTGGCCAAAATAAATAAAGCTTCTTGGAAGAGCACACAGATTCTGGGCTGGTGCGGACCTTCAATAAAACCCAAGGGCTGTGCCAGCATGCCCCATGGAAACCTCCCCCTTCCTCTTCCACTTCCCAAATAAAGTGAGAAATCTTACGACCTCTGAATTCAGGCCTCTTGGCTACAGCCTACCAAGAAAGATGAAGGTTTTTCAAGTCCTGTCACTAGATTTTTAACTGTCCAGGATGATACACTGAGTATGTGTGAAGCATGCTCTAGCCCTTGATCCTTTAGAGAAACCGGGGTGGTATGCAGCAGCTACTGCTTTGCTCTTCAATCCCACAGGAGAAGCTCTGGAAATCAGGATGTGGCTGGTCTCTGGCCTGGTGGCTTTTCATGGCACCACATCCATGGGAATGAGGAGGAGGCTACCAGGCTCCTCTCAAGAACAAGGATGGCTTCTCCAGGCTTCTCAAGGTTTCAGATAGTTATTTCAGCTGAAATTCAGATAGCACCCAGAAATGGAGAGTGGCGACCCCGTAACAGGTCATTTTGCTCCCATCAGGGAAAGAAAGCACAACCCTTGAGAGAAGCTGAATTCAGTAACAGCTTTCCAAATATTTTATGTAGGGTTGTGTGAAATATTTGGAGGGGAATCTTGAAGTCATCCCCTTTCCTGGCTTTCCCTAGAAGTCTTTTTTTTTTTTTTTCCTGCTGATCTCCCCTTGCAGAGAAACAAACGAGCCCAAGTAAATAAACAAGGCAATCCATAGGAAATACCCCATTTCCTTCTCATCCTTTTATTCCCTGAAAACAAAATCCTTTAACTGCTGCATGGCTGAAGACGGCTTGCTGCTTGTGACAAATGGAATTGAGAAGCTGCCACCTGCTTTGATGCAAAATCAGCTATTTTGTGTTTTTCCGAACTAGTGAAGACAACTCTTTTCTGCAATACCTAATGACCAGGGACAAACTCACATAAATGATGGTGCCTGATTGTAAATATCAATTTTATACACTCCCTGGCAGAAACAGTGAGTTAGCAGAATATAATAATAGTAGTAGTAGTAGTAGCAGTAGCAGCAGCAATAGCAATAATAATAGCAACAACAACAATAATAGCTGAGAAAAAATTATTCATTTGACCCTCTAGCACAAAAGAAACCCCAGAATTGTCCTCGTCATCCGTGCAGCAGGGGCACAGTGGGTGGCGGATGCCACTTTGGCTGGAGATGGACCCCACTCCAGGCAGGGGCTGAGCCTGGCAGCTGCCTGCAGGCTGCTGGCATGGGGGCGCCTTCCCTGCCTGCACTTGCCCACCAAACTGTGAGAACCGAGGGTGGATGCTTCAAAATGATCCTAATATGCAGAAGTAGAAAAACAGTCTGGAGGAAAGGAAGAGAAAGAAGAGGGGCAGGGGAAAGCCCCAGAAGAAAGCCAGATGTAAGGAACACTTTTTAAAATGAGTCCGTTTAGCAGTGACTGTGTTTATATTTCTGTTGAGCATCATTTTACTTGTGTGGCTGTTCATACTTCATTGTGCTAATGAGGTAACGAGTAACTAGGTGCCTATGTACCGCAAGATGCTTTATTTCCACTGAACAACCCAAACCCTCTAAAAATCAGGTTTGAAACCCAAACCCAAACATCTGGGGTGCTTTGGGAATAGCAGTAAGAGGAGGAAAGCAAGCACTGGGTTCAGCCCTATCCCCTCAGGAGCTGGCTGGGCTTTTGCAAAGCACCTTTTCTTGGCTTCCCTGTGCCCACGGACCAACACATGAGCCTGCGTTTGCTCTGCTCCCACTGGGTGACGCAAGAGGAGCAGGAAGAGGCCCCTGCCCTGCCTCTGCTCCGGGAAACAAAAGAAAAAAGGAGTCTGCATTTACCCCTATTATCCTGCAATTGTCTGGGCCAGAACAGAGCACTGCGACCTGCCCTCTGACCGTGCTGCCCTGCCACACCAATCCAAAATTCCCCCCAAACCCAGCAACTCCTGTGGAGTGAGCAATGGTGCTTACGGGGGACTGAAATGTTAAATACCTCCAGCGCGCTCATTTGTTTATGACTTCTTCAGACTACAGCAACTACAAGCAATAATTGGATTGCACTCAGCATAGCCAGATTGATTTGCTACTTAATAATAAAACCAGGTCCTCTGTTGATAATGGCATCCCTAGAAACGAGGAGGCTTGGTGAAAAATGCATTCAAGGCGCAATGCTAACTCTGAAAGCTCACGTGGCTCTCAGCGCAGAGCAGGATCTTTGCCAGATGCAGACTTCGTGCTAGCGACTGTTAAAACATGCTCTTTGTGGTCTCTTGCACCTTCAGTGGAGTATTTACTAACTTTGGCAGGGCCGTTATTTAGTGTTTTGACAAAGGACAGCAAACACAGTGTATTTTTCCATAGTTCTCCGAAGGTCCTGGTTAACCCCCCATCCAACCTGCAGTGGCCTTTGGTTGCCTCCAAGTGAAAAGTGGCATTTAGACTTAATTACAGAGCAGCACCGGGGAGCTGGACTATCCAAAACCTGTTCTTCAGCTGAAGCCAGCAGAGTCTAAACTGACATAAATATGGCAAAGTGAGCCCCTGGTGCGCAGCCCGCTGAGGATGGCTGTTGGAGCAGATGGGGCTGTTTCTCCAGCGCTGCTCCTTGCACCTCACAGGCAGCTCAGGTGATGGGGTGGGAGCAGGTGGCTTGTGCCCTGCTGCTCACTTCTTCAGCCAAATGCCCTGGCTCCACTGGCAGCAGCTTAAGGACCAGAAAGAATTATGGCTATGGCATCTCTGTGGTGTGTTGGAGGATATCAGCCTGCTCCAAAGGCATAAATGTAACCTGGCTTTCCCTGGGCTTTGCCTTTTTGGAGCATCCATGAGGTTCTTGCTTTTTCCTTGGCTCCTCAGGGAAGCACTGGTTCCCAAATCCACCTGAGGTTTCCTGGAGGTATGATACCTCCTAGGTTGGCTGTGCCTCCAAAAAGCACTTGAGACTGCTTTGCATCCAGCATGGGCCAGGCTGGAGGAGCTGACCCTGCATTTTGGATGCTATGTGGGCACAGAAGATGCTTGTGAAAGGGCATTTGCTTTTTTGCCACAGTGGTCGATGAAGCTACAGGAGCCACAGGCACAGCCCTGTGAAGACGTGGGTGGCGTGGGCACGGCCAGGGGCCCTGACTCTCAGAGTTTCTCCTAATCCCCTCTGCTCATCCACTTTGGCTGCCAAAAAATCCCCTTTACAAGAAAGAGATGGGAGGGGAGGGATCCAGGCAAGGTGAGGAGGTGCACTCAGCAGTGTCCTCCCTGCTGAGCACAGCAGAGCACAGGAGGCATGGGGCCACCTCAGATCCCCGTGCAGCACCCAGCTGGTGGCCAGCTGTTTTGCCTGGAAATTGGTGGCTGTGGCTGTCCCGGCACACCCCATCCGAGCACATGGGAGCACCCCCCCCCCCCCCCCCCCCCCCCCCCCCCCGCCATGTGCAAGCTGCCTGCCCAGCCCTGCCAGGACAGGCTTCAGGAGAGCAAAGACAAGCACACATTGTAGGAACAAAGCTTCAGGATGCCACCTCCACTTGCAGGATTGGCTGACTTCATGTGCAAATAAGGAAGATCAGAATGCTTGAGGCATGCATGCTGAGGAAAACAAAAGAGTTTGACAGGAATGAGAGCATTGCCCAGCTCATCACCTGCCTGTCAGGAGCTTTTCTAGCAGTGGCTGCTCTGGGCAAGAGCAAAGAGTGCAGGCTTACCTGTCTGGAAAATGAAATGCGCAGGACTTGTGCCCTTCACCATCCTGCACCTGCAAAATGCTCAGAGAAGACCCAGCTCTGCAGTCATGCAGGACGGGACCCACGTCTTGTGCCTTTGCACTTTCCTGGACCTCACTGTAATATAAGCAACGTAGAAAAATAAAAATACAACCATCATGTGGGTAGTGACCTGTACTGAGGTTGCTGTTGTGCTAGATGTGGTGGATGCGAAGTGCTGTCAGCAGAGAAGCGGCTGTCAAAATCAGTTTGCAAAAGCAAGAGTTTAGAGAACATTTGCACTTCTCTTTCTGTTATGTGATTTTGAAAAGATGCCTTGCTCTAGTAATTGGCTTCTCATTATAATTCTGTAATTATGATTTATAATTATCAGCAGACAGCTTGAGGAGCAAGAAGGGATGAAAGCAAGACTCCTGATGAACTTGGTAGGTTTTCCTTGGGAAATCAGTTAAGGGGGGGCCTGAATGTCCCACATCTCCACATGCTGCCACATCTCATGCGAAATGTTTGGTGCCCAAGGCTGACCCGGTGCGCTGCCAGGGGAGTTTGTGGCCACACGACACACACTCCATTAGGTGCACAGAGGGCAGGTCTGGGTTCAGCCCAGATAGAGACTCAGGGCTGCAGTGACCTTGAGGCAGCTCATTTGGGGGTGATGTGCCAGTAAATTATGAAGTATTTTTATATGAAAGCTGCTGAGAGACTGACCATTTTTTGGAAGTATTTGAATTGGCTTTTTCCACTTGGACTGGTATCTCCCTATTTGGCACAAAAAGAAATGTCCCAACTCAGAACCCACCTTCCCCATGGAATAAAAACAAAACTCGCTTCAAGAAGGCTGGCAGTTTGCTTGTGTTATGGAATCTTTTCTATACATATGCATATGCTTATGTGCAAAATTAATGTATAGTTGTTGTTCTAATGACAGATGTATTTCAGTGAGAACCAGGGCTAATGAGTGACTGTGCTGAAGCAATTTTGCAGGCAATCCTGAAGCATTAGGTGCCATCCCATTTTAATCAGACCTTATGCATTTGAGACCACTACAATTGCCCAGCTACAACAGATTGTGTTTAGGGCTTTTGAGGCTGCGGGACTTCTCCTTCCCTTCCCTCTGCATCATTGAATGGAGGTGAATAACGAAAAGGAGGTGGTGATATGGGAGAAGCCCCTCCTGGTGAGCACCACGCAGAGCTCACACTGTGGGCTCACAGGGATGAGTGGAATGCAACGGGCTACTGTGCTGGAAGTTAGCTCAATACAATGGAACAGGGGGATGGGATGGGATTACTCCAGTCCCTTCACATTCTTTGTGTTCCCTTGAGGTGGATGGGAGATCCCTAGTCTCCTCCTAGGATTTTGGGGACCGTGTGCCGTGCCCGTTTCATTTGGTCCCCCTCCGTATAATGGGGACATCACTGCAGTCCCGCCAGAGCCAGAGAGTGTGATGTCTGTCCCCATCCCCACCTTGGTTATCCTCAGTAATGAAGAAACAAGGGAGAAACCCCCGAGAGGAAAACTCCAGATTATTCACCGAATGACAGCATGTCACCAAATAAATAAACAAAGCAGGAAAAGCAGGTCATGCCTGTCATCCCCAGTGTGAATCCTCTCTGATGCTGACAGCCCTCGTGTTTCACAGATTGTGCAGCCAGTTCCCTTTCCTTGCGGGATAATTAGCAGTACAGCTGGGTGATGTCTGACCGGGCTCTCGGCCCCAGGGTCACTCACATTGGGTGACAGATGTCCAGAAAAGATCCGCAGATGATGCAGGGGTCTTCTGCTGTGCAGCACCTTTCCCCTGCTTTATTGGCAAAGGTGGAAGGAGATGGGGAGGGAGTTTAAGCAAAAATGCTATTGCAGCATTAAAAACACAGGTAAATGCTTATATCTCGATGTCCAAGGCTCTGGGTTATGTGCATTTAAACAAGACCTACCACTAAATCCCTGATTTTGGGGGAACTAAAGCAAGGCCCAGCTCATGATATGACTATGCCTCCCAGTGAAGTGAAGTCTTCTGAGTCAGCCTGGAGGTCAGTGGGACCCTCTGGAGCAGCTATCTTCACCTCACACTTCACCTTCACCTTTGCAAATACATCATTCTTGCTGTGAAAACGAGACTGTCCTGGTCTGCAGGACGCAGGCTCTTCTGCAGGGAACAAGCTGAACTGTGCAAATCTGGTCTCTTGCCATGGGTTCCTCTAACAAGCCTGTTGGTGTGAGGATGGACACAGCTCTTTCCTGGTCAGCAGACACATTTAATGCTGTCTGCACAGTCAGCCCCTGGGCAAAAATGCTGTTTTGGTAAACTGGAAACTGATTGATGAAAATATTTTTTTGGCAGAGAAAGTACTCATGCCAAAATGTCTTTCAAACTCATGTTTTGCTAAATATCATACTGGCTGGTGAAAAAGTGGGGAAAATGTCTAACAATCTATTTTGTTTTTCCCTAAAAAATAAAATTAAAAAAATCTTTAATTTACAAGTTTTTTTAAAGCTTAAGAGGAACATGTAATAGAAATGCTGTCATAGTAAGGTCACTGTATATCAATTGTTCCAAACATTTGGTGGTGAATTTTAAAATCCGAAATGCCTTATACCAGGCAGGGCCCAGGACGAAAACAAGCCAAGAAAAGATTAGAGAACGAGAATGCAATTTCTTCCATTTCCTTTTTCTGTGGTGTAATCTCAGGAGGGTCAGCTGTGTTTTGGGAAGACAGCACTGCAGTATCTGTCTTTCCAGTTTTGCTCACGAACCATGTCGGCCTCAGGGTGATGCACAGCTTCCCTACACACCTCGGCCGCTGACTGCCTAGCACGGGGCAGCTGGGCGATAGAAACTCCCTTAGCCTAAGCCAAAATCAGTTTTGTTCTGCAGATTTGAGTGTTTTGAAATATTTTAGATTTTATACATGCTCCCCTGGTCTGTGCACATTATACATTCTTATCCTTGTATAAGAATATATAAGAATAATATATTCTTATTCTCTGTATAGGAGACAAACTCAAACCCACAGCTACAGGGTTTATTTTTCAGCTCAAGCGGCAAATGCTATAGTATTGCTGAGGACGACCGGTCCAACACGTGACATTTGCTGTGTTGATGGCCATCACAACAGGGGTGGCAGCTGCATCATTACGATACCCTCTGGCAGCAGATCAGCAGCTGCACGAGTGTACAGGATTAGTAATAAATCAAACGCATCCTGTGAACGTTGTTGCAGGATATGATTCATTTTCACGTATGCCAATAACACAGTGAGCCAGCTCCTCTGTTAGTGTAAAGCTGCCTAATTCTTGACTTCAGGATTTGGCTTGGTGTATGTTCACTTGAGACTTGTAGCCAGTTTGCCCATATCAGCATATATTACATTGGCTTCTGTGTTCAAGGTCAGATCCTGGTAAAATTTGCAATTTACAGCAGGGAAAAGTTTCCCTTGCAGCAATGAGTGGAAATTAATATGAGTTGCTTTTCATGCTAACCATTACATTTCAGGAAAACATGTAAGATTAGTAGATCCAGGGAAAAGGGAGCTTGCATGGGTCCAGGCAACAAATCCAAGGGCCAGAAGAGACCACAGTGGGCAAAGCCACTAGGCAAATGTGCAGAATGAAGTAAATGACATCATATTTCCAACACCTGTTGCCAGATGCCAGGGAAATAAGGGGATGGAGACTCCTCCACCTCTGCTCCTCACCCCAGTGCCTAAGAGCCCGTGTAAACCTATGCCTGTGGCAACAGCTGACCTGACCCAGCTCTCCACCATTCCTGTGTCAATCAGAAGTAACCCCCCTGTTGTAATTCTCACTTACCCCTGCATAGCCATGGACAGAATTTAGCCTGTTAATATTTCTCCACTTATCATCCATCCTTTCCCCCGACCTACTGCAGGCCTGCAAGAGGAATGGGGCCGGTGCTGCCTGTTGTAGCTGAAACATCTTGAGTGGGAGGGAAGAACCTAATATCTCTGCAGCAACCCATCTTTCTCCTTACCACTGTGAATGTCTGAAAGAAGGCAAGAGAGAAGGAGATGCTCCTGGAGACCTGTGCGGTGGAAAACCTATTGCTTAAGGCGCAGCTCTACTAGGCAGCATTCAGGCTGTGTTTTCCTGGTGCTTGGGAGGACCATGTCTTGTAATGACACGACTATGTCCCCACTGAATTGTTGGCCTTTGCAGTGTTTGGATATCCTGGTGACTCCATTGTGAAGGGCCCTATTCACTCAGGCGTGTTTACCCAGCTGCAGGAGCTTTGCCGGGGCTGCTGTGCTTGGGAGCTGTTGTAGCACCACAGATTGTGGAAAAGAAAAAAAGCAATAAGCTCAGAGGGATAAGCCTAGGAAGGAATCTTATTGGAAATGCCATATTTACTATGGGATGGCTGTGTGCATGACAGCCTCATCCTTTGGCTGGCAGTGAGCAGTTGCTTGTGTCGGGAGGCAGCACAGTGGCTGTGTGTTTTGTAGGGCAGAATCATGCTGGTGGCCCTGACAAATAGGCTCTTTTTTTGCACTCAGGTGATTTAGCAGATTTTAGTGACTGAAGGAAGGACGGTGTTGGCATTTAGGCTACCAGCTAGCCTTTAGAGTAAGACTGAAGTCAGGGAAGGGATATCGATTTAAACCCTCTGAGAACCATCTCAGCTTGCGTGGTGAACAAGCAAGGGACTGCCTATTAACTAGTGCAGTTTCTAGCCAAGGTCCGGGAGAGGATCTGAATGTCATTTCCCTGGGGAGATTTATCCTGAGTAAGAGGAAGAAAAGGCTACCCTAACTGACCCTAACCCTAACCTTAACCTTAACCCTAACCCTAACTTTAACTTTACGCATGCATCCCTCCTGCCTGCTCGCACGCAGCTCAGAGCATAGTGGTGGCCCCATCCCCTTCCAGCCCAGCTGTAATTCACGCCAACTTTTAAGGCCATGTGCAGAAGCCTTAACGGTGTGTGGGGCCTTGCAGGGAGGTGCAGGGCTTTTTCACTGCCTCCCACGAGCTGCACGATGGTACTCAGACACTGAGTCGCCTCTGCTCGCTCACCCACACATGGAGACTGAGCAGAGCCTTTTAGCTCTCATTCAAAAATATGTGTAAAGGGACCTTAATGAGGAGAAGAAATCAAATCCTTTTAAGCCCATCTGCTTGGATCGTGGGTAGATCTGTGGGCTGGAGTATGGGGAAATTCCACAGATCTGGGTTTCTTCCAGTTCACTTTGCTCTATGCAATCCCACCGTTGCCAAAAGGTGCCAAAATTCCCATGTTGGTGCTGGGCTTGTCTCAGATAGCACAGAGAGAGAAACACCACCAATGTACAGTAACTGCTTGCTCTTAAAAGAGAGAGGAAGGGAGAGGAGCAGAAATAATAATAAAAAAGGACAAAGACACACTCAGCCTCTAAGGCTTATAAAAAGCAGTTTAGCCTTCAATAAGCAATTCTTTGAAAAGAAATTAATGGAAAAGGTTACAAGCCTTCTCTTGAGCAGAGCCTGTCACACTGCTCTTTCACATCGTTACTACAAATGGAACAAGTTCGTGGCATTTCTCTTCATTTCAGATGCTCTGAAAGGCTGCTGCATTACTCACTGGACCTTGCATTTTTCCTTTCCCCGTTTGCACAATGCACTGAGGAATTCCCCGTGGGTGATTCAGCGAGCAATGCACGCCGAGCCCAACCTGCACACCCCGTGTAGCACACGAAACAGCATCCGTGGGCTGCCTCTTGCTGGACACAAGAAGCCCTGTCTATTGCAACCCGAGTCTCCTCTGCAAAAAGGAAGCCACGAAAAGGAGGAAAAAAATAATTGGGGCTGCTTGAACGGTGCTGTCCCTTCACCCGTGGGAGGCGGTTGCGCACGTGGCACAGCTGGGAAATAGGATTAAAGATTGGATGGGGAAAGGACACCGAACTTTGCAAATGTGGCGTTGCCCTTCTTATGTAGCCAGGCTCTGTCACTAGGTGGTACTGTGCATCACAGCTTCGTGCCTTCTAATTCCACTGCTGGGTTTGTCCATCCCCTGGGTTACATGTTTTGCTGGTAAATTTTGTGCTTTGAGAGAGGGAATCTGTTGAAGTCCTCTCATGTACTCCTGGCTTCATACGATTTTATTGCTGAAGGCAGTTAAAGACTTCTGACACAGCTGATGTTCAGCACTAGTGCCTGATTTGGGGTTGTGCTGTCAAACAGCAAGTGTTTAATGCTGCCTCGATGGGCCATTTGGTGATGGGTTATGACACCTTTCATCTCCAGATGCTCAGGCTCATGAAAGGGAAGGAAAACCCAAACAAACCAGGGACGGTTCTATAAAAACAGGGGAAGAAAAGAGAACTTTGATTCTTTTTGTAATGAAACCCTTAGCTTTTTGAAAGATCTTTATCATCCTAGCACTGCCTGGGAAAGGACAAGGGAGAGGTTTGTTGGATTTTCACTGCACTCCTTTGGCTTTCTGGCAAAAATTCAATTTCAAGGGATTCAAAAGAACTCGGAGAGGGGGCTATTGCTTGCTTGTGCAAGAAAGCCTGAGCAGCCCAGGGGCAGCAGTGCTGCATGACATGCCTGCCCTTGTTTCCACACCAGGTCCTGCTGTACGCGGTTTGTGCAGAGAAAAAGGTTGTTGATCCAGTTCTGATCCCGATGTATGGCCTCAGCCCTGTGCAATGACTTTCACTTCTGCCAGCCCATGGTATGGCATCTGTCTCTTGCTTCATAAGACAGGAGCCCATGGTGCAGATTATATTGCCTGTGTGAACTCAGTGCTGAACGGCTGTGCTCTCTCTCATTGAGATATCTGTTTTTAATGCATAGTGCAGCTTTTATAGCTTGGCTGAAGTCTCTTGTGAAGTGCACTGTTCTAAACTGTGATCATTCCAAAGCACGTCTGAACAAGGGGAGGAGAAACAATGACACACAGGAGGCAAAGGACATGCAAAGGCCCAAGATCCTACAGTCCCCTTGGCAAAACTGGGTGCAGAGCCCAGTGTCCTTGTCTCAGGCCAGGACAATGGACCCAAGGCAAATGTCACTGTTAAATCAGCATTGCTAATTTATGTCTTTTCCTTCTCCCCTCCAAAATGAAGCAGCTTATCCAGCACTTCCCAGCATTCAACTACCCCCCCAAAAGCCTCCTCCAGTCCAAACCAGTATCAGAACAACTACTGATCTGAGATCCAGATTTGTCCCAGTCTGCCTCTGTATGCCACACTGCTGTAATGGTACTAATTTACAAGTCCCTTTATTTTCATCACTACAAAACTGTCGAATGATTAGTGATTCTGCAGATTTCCCAAATTTCCAAATCTGCATGAAGACTTTCTGGATCGTTTGACATAGAAAGGAGGAGCGTATTTGTGAGTGATCAAAATTATGTCAGTGATGACTAAGATAGGCGCCTTCTTCAAATAGCTGGTCCTGTGCTCCCCAGCTGCTCCGCTACAATGCCCAGTCACTCAGCTGCACTCACTCCTGGGGTGCACCAGGGGCATGTGAAGCAGCACTTGGCATCCTAAGCAGCATTTGGGTTTTGCCTCAGAGGAGGCTAGAAGCAGTGTCATCTGCAAGCACTTTAATTTGCTTATGAACAGAAGAAAGGGTGGAAATGGGGCAAGATTCATTGCAAGAACAGCCAAAGCAAAAAAATACTGAAAAGCAAGAGGACAAACAGCAAATGGAAGGGGAACAGGTCTGCCTGAGTCTGTGAGAGGGCAGGTACATGGTGTTACAAGGGCAGTGCAGCTCATCAAGGACACAGGTTTGTCATCGCCTTGGGTCTATCTCCCTGCCCATGTCTCCTACCAGCTACTCAAACAGGAGCTTGGCTGCACCAAAGCAAATAGTGGCTAAGGATGAAAGAGGAACAGCAGATCCTGGAAAAAGATGTATGTGAACAGAAAGCTTTGGAGAAGACCTTTTCTTTGAAAAACCTTTGTAGAAAATCCCAAGAGGCCATCCAGATACACTCATCCTTAAAACACAACAAACTTGTGAGACACAGGAGCAAGTGCCCCACTGAGAAATGTTATGGCTGGCCTATATTAATAGCAATTAATTTCTGGAGACCTGCAAGGCGTCTGGAGCCCTGCTAGAAGAGAGGAGACCCTTGAATGACTTCCAGGATAATGAGATCCACCAAGAGATGGGTTAGTGAACTGAAAAGAGGTGAGGTAAACCAATGGTTATCACCTCTGACAAAAATCAGCTTTGCCCACCCCTGAACATTTGCAAACCATTTCAACACCATGCCATATCCCCTGCTGTGTTTTCCTGGCTGGATTTCATTTACTTCCAATCCTCCCAGGTCCGACACAAGAAGGAGAGGAAGCTCTAATGGCTATCATGCCTTCTCTATCCACAGCTAATGGTTAAGACATTACCCATGCATATTAGTAAAGGATAGATGCTGCCCCAGACTGAAGGTGGAGTGGGTGGAAAATGGTCTTGGACAATCCCAGACCTCTGCAGGGCAGATAGGTTCATCTCTTCTGGTCACCCGCGGCTATTGTCAGCACTGGCAGCAGAGACTTTACATATGAACTTTCTGCTTTATGTATGAACTGTGAAATGACACAAACCACAGGAATGTTTATGCTTGTTAAAGCATCCTCGGATAAATATGTGATTAGTTACACTGCTACAAAGTGGTGTGGCTGGGAATCACAGCCTCCCGCTCAGGGGATAGTGGTGGATTCCATCTTGGAGCCAGTGTTTATCACAAGCACCCAACAACAGGTCCAGGCCTAGTCATTCCTGGCTGGTTTGGCATTCGCAGGGGGGATTGTCCTCATGGCTTATCACTGTGATGTGACTCCTTGACAAAGCCAGTGGCAACGCCTGAACCTGGGGCTTTCCATGTCGAGAGAGCACAGCTAACCCCTTACAGCAAGTGGGTGTAAGCCAGTGGAAGGACAGCATCTTCAGGCTGGTGTGACTCTGAAGCCATGTGCCTGTTGCTGAAGCTGGATAATGAAGCCTATAGGTGGGAGGGGCTTTGGCCAGGAGGTCCCTGCACAAAAGGCTCCTCACCCGTGCTGGGACATCCAGGCGCTGTGGCGTGTGATAACATAAAGAAAAATCCCTGTACTGCAGCTCCCCCCCCTCAGTCACACAGACGATGGCTGTTTACACTGGCTCCTTCACAGGAATTCAGAATTTCAGTCCTGCACTATATTTAGGCTGCAAAACTACTGATATTTTTTAGGTCATTGACCTTTGACACACAAGTGTATTTTCTGAAAGGAAAAATTTCGGCTCTCGACTAAGTGGTGGGAAAATGCAATCCCCAGAAATGTTAAAGTTTCTAAAACTGGAGCCAGGAGTTCGGAAACGACAAGGGAGTTTACATTATAAATACAGTCTGTTGGCTGAGCCAAGCGTTCAAGGCAGCCCCGTGTCAGGGACCCTTCGTCTGGGCTAGCAGGGCTCGGCTGGATCCTGACACTTAGGACATCCTGAATATTTACATTTCAGCTTTTACCATAAGAGGAAGAAGAGCTGCTAAGAGCTGATTATCTTGGGACAAAGAGGAAAGAGTTTGAAAATGAGACACGGCTCTTGACTGAAACATATTGTCTGCAAAGCAACAACGGGTGTTTAGAAAAAAAGAAGAAAAAGAAGTCCCACTTCCAGATTCCTGGACTGAGTGTGTTACAGGACCAGGATCCAGGGGGAAAAGATTTCTGTGAAAATGGCTAGAATGAAAGAATCCTTTTGTAGAAGATTATGACTGATAAATCATGGAAATGTTTGTGATATGATACAATAGTGGCAATGAAGAGACATTTCAGATGATGAATGCCTGAGAATATGCGATGCAGTGAACTTCCCAGAACCTCTTTTCTAAGATGAACAGTGACTCTATTCTCACTTTAATTTGAAATTATCCAACCCCTATGCTGCTTATTCTCCTTCCTTCTTCACCACCTCCTCATCCCGGTGACTGCTCTGATATAATTTGTCTGGTGCAAACTGTCTCTCATTTACAGTCTGGTTTTGCAAAACCCCTGGTTGATCGCCTGAGGTTTTGCAAAACCCAGCTCAGCTGCTAGCCCTGCTGAGCCTCAAAGCTGTTGTCTCAGCTGTGGCTACATACACGAGGACCCGCATGACTCTAGGTTCCTGTCTGTGGGGCTCTAAAGAGTATTTAAAAAAAAAAAAAAAAAGAAAAAAAGAAAAAGCAGAGGTCAACTCAAGTACAGCAACTTACAGCGACAGAAAAACTCCCAGCCCCCAAACAAGTCTCTCTTCGTCATGAGCTGCCTCTTTACTAGCATGGAAGTGACTGCACAAATGCGTTAAGCCCCTAAGCACACAGGGGTTGAGATTGGGCCCCATGGAAGTGGAGCAAAGCGGGTTTGCAATGACTATAAAACCACATTCCTGCCCTCCTGGAGCTTTATGAGAGCCCCTTGAGTCCCAGTAGCTGGCAACTCCAGCAGCGCAGTGACCAGCAATAAGCAATTGCATGCAACAGGGTTTGCAAGTTATGCAATGCTACAGACATCGGCTGACCCCTGCCAGGTGCCGGCTGGATGCTAATCCCCCATTGGATGCCAGATGGAAGTTCACAGCAGGGAGGAATTTGACCTTGGATAACTTTTTGTATTTGAGACTTAGCACTGGCTGTCATAAGGAGCTCTTCTCCAGGAGTGGCGGATAGGATGGACCCGAAACCGTGCTTTGTCAGCTGTTTTGGAGTCCTCGGTGGACTCACATGGTTAAAAAAAATACCTCCCAAACTGAAAGGAGAGGAAGGAAAGAAGGAAGGGTTTGAAATCCCATGACAATTTCCCTCCAGCTTGGGCCCATAAGCTTCCAATTTAGGCAAACAGCAGTCCTCCTCCGCTGCGAGCTCATATGAGCACGTGCAGTGCATAGGAGATTTAAATAAAGAGTGTTCCAGATGAATCAAAATGAGTGGACATTAGAAATGTCTCTTTATATTTAAACTACAGAAGTAATTCATGTGCAAATGTTGATAAAAGACTTGCTGTAGCCACTTGTGGGTGTCAAAGGTGCCTGGGCTTAACATCTTCCTCCATCCCACCTGGGAGGGATGGAGGGAAGGAAGGAGAGGCAGGACATGTCCTGACCTCAGTGCGTTCTGGTACTGAGACCTGGATGGCATTCAAAGCTTTTGTTCTGTCGCTATCACACGAGAGCCATCTTTCAAGTGCACAATTTCGGCTTTTTTTTCCCCAGAGCTCCCATGCCCAAGAGCAGCTGTTTTTCTCTAAACAATTGGATGCCATTCGCTGGATGTTATGAGAGTTTCTGCAAGAGTACAGATGATTCATGGTAGCATCCCGTAACGCAGCTGCAAACACAGTAAGGGCAGGATTGCATCAATGGCACTAGTCAGCTCCACCTTTGCTCCAGGAGAACATCCAAAAGAAATGCCATCCATCGCACAAAGCCCTCAGTGAAGCAACAAAGGCCTGTTGCAAACAGAGAAGGGAAAAGCAGGTTTTTCCCATGGCCATCTTATTTTACGCAAGGAAGAAACACATGGAAGCCTGATGGGGATGGGCCTGTTCTGGGGCTACTTTGAGCCGTATATTCAGGGTGGATTTCTCTTTGAGGGAGAAGGGGTTGAATCAAACAAAAAAATCTTCAGGCAAAACTCCCTGCTGGTTTCAATTACTTTAAGGGTTGAATTGTTCACAAATGTCCCTCTTTGGAAGGCAAAGCTCTTTACCAAAAGCAGGTTCCCAGGGGCAGTCCCATGACAGAACGTGTTGTATCCTCAGCAATAGCTGAGGCTGGGTGGCTCGAGCTGCAAGGCTTCTGGGCACTCTTGTCCTGATGGCTGCCTACCTTCCTGAGGGCTTCCAGCATTTTCCACTGAGACCTTGCATGACATTTATTTAACCAGAGCAACATGACTGAGCTCTACCTTAGAGGACTGTGGGTGTTTAATACTTGGCATCTAGTTGGCTTTAGCAGTCTCAGCTCTTGATGGTTTTAGCACAAAGGAGTAGGCATCTCTGGGGAGTGACTCGTACTGAGACACCCATCTTGGAAGGAACCAGCATAGATGAAATGCCTAATTTTTGATAGCTAAAGGAACATGAGGTGCATCCCACCTCACGTTTCAAGAAACTGAGCAGAAAATAGTGAAGCCTAGGAAGAGGCAGTTCAGACCTGACTTCTGCAAACTCAGGGGATCAAATAGTTTTTCCCTTGCCTTGCTGGTGGGTGCATTTCTGTTATAAGCAAGGTGAGCTGCTGGGGATCATCCTAGTTGAGATGGTTTGTATTCCTTGTAGAGAGCTCAGTTTTCATTTCTTGCAGCCAAAAGCAAAGACAGGGGCAGGAACATCCTGTGGTGTGGTGGTGGACTTCAAGAGAGCTGAGATTTGGGACAGATTGAAATTCATCCAGAGCTAGAAACAATTCAGCATTGTCTGTGTTTGCTCCTTGGCCGGTGGCCTATATAAACTGCATTGGCAAGCCTAACCCATTTATTAGTGGGCTAGAATTAACACCATGAAAGACTTTGCCCATGTTCATAACCGGGGCAGCCATACTCCTTTCTCACAAAAAGACTAGTACTGGAGATTGAATGTTTCTCACAGGGGGGTAGGTTGGAAAAATCCACACAGGAGAAAAACAACGCCAAGTATGCCTCCCCTTTTAAGAGGCTGTTGTATTTCTTGAATGAGAAAAAGCTCAGTCATGAGAGTTGACCACTCAGTCTCCTCTTATCATCCCTAAGATTCATGTAAAGACAGATGGGAAGGTCAATGTGGGTTTAAAGTCTACCTCGTTTTCTAACAGAGCTGGACAGTTTGCTGCAGCATGTGGAAAGCAGTGCAGTGTTGTGTTTGCAAATAATCAGTGAGCATGAGTCCCAGCCTAGTGCAGCTCCACGTTAGCTTTAACAGGAAGGCAGCACAGCAGCCCCCGTGGTGGTTTAATGGCTCAGGTTCAACCCCTGCCCAGCACACCACTGGTGCCTCTCCCTGCCCTCCAGGAAACCCCTGTGACCCTCTCCCTGACCCACAGCTGCCTTGGTGCAGTGGAAGAAGAGAATGGACCCTACAGACTGCTGAAGGGAGTAGGCATTTGTGACTGTCCAGGAGGCAGAAGGGTTATTGCCTCAAACTTCCCAGGTGTTTAAGCCCTTTGTGCTCCTCTGGTGAGCTTCACCATGACATTTTACTTTGAATCCTCAGCCCTGGGCAAGACATCCCAAGTAGCCCTCTAGCTTTACCTGAACTTGGCTGCTATTGCCCTTTCACCTGACGCAGCATGGGATGGAGAGCAGCCCTGGACAGGCTGATTTGGCATGCCCCAGACTGGGGTAAGCACTCATGTCTAGCTGGATATTTTGCAGCATTAACATTTTGACATTCCCTCCACTGACATCAATGCTCCGTGCAGCTACAGTGGGGCTGGTGGTAGTGGCACGGATCCCACCTACTAAGTTGCCCTGGCCCCTCCCAGCTCTAGAAAGGCAGGGGAAGTCCGTATCAAATGCTGAGCGCAGTTTTACAGTGTGTTGTAAAAATACCGGGGGATGGGAACTTATTGAACACCTCTTGTGCTTTCTCCATAGATGCCTTGATTAGAAACAGCTTGAGGCTCCTCCATGGGCTGATTTTTTTCTCTTTTTTCTCCTGTCTGTTTGGACATGTTTTCTGGCAAAGATGATTTTTTAACCTTTGTGTTTTCTCTCCCCTCCCCTGCCTGTCTAAGCCTCTTTACTTCTGCCTGTAATGAAGATGGGGTGAGAAACTCTGCAAGCCAAAAGCTCCCGAGCGGCTTTCGGAAACATGTAAGGCTCATTAGCCCTTTCTGCAACTCTGGGGCTTTTGGGTGGAGTGTTATTTTCCTCCTTTTTGTGTGATTTGTGTCAGTTGCTGTTGGAGTTTTTCTGAGGGAAGCAGTTCAAGCCTCATAAATGCTTAAATATGTAGCAATAAAGTTTGAGAAGTCTCCAGGGCAGCTCCAGAGCTTGTGGACTAGCTCAGAAAAGAATGCCAGGGAAAAAAAAGTCACAATTGCCTCCCACTAAAAGTGGGAATTCAGCAGGCTGCAATCTCGGAGGGGCCTGACCCATTACAATACCCCACGAGATGTCTTTAGGAGACCTGAAGCCTCCTGAACACCGGCTGCACTGTGGCATCGCAGTGCTCCGAGGACAGAAAGGCTGCCAGCAAAGAGCTCTGCAAGCACAGCTCTACGGGTGGCACTGGTACCCACACCCACTGCTGTCCTTATGAGTTGAAAATCAACTACTCCACTGAAGACCCCTCTGCCCAAAACCAGAAGAGAAAGGATCTGGGTTTTCTGACTTTGAGGGAGTCAGAAACAGCTTCAGCTACAGCCTGAGACCTGGATAAGGTCCCATGCTCTCCAATTTTGTTGGCTCGTTCCTACTACCCACCCAACACTACCACATGCCTAATCCCCTGTTTCCTCAGCCTTCATCATTCTGGAGCTGACTAGATTAATGGGAAATGCTAATATGTCAGGCTTGAAAGGAAAGCAAAGAGCTGGTTGTGTTTGAATTCCACATTAATCTACTTGGTGATGAAGCTATAAATCAAATCCTGGAAGTTTTACCAATCTGAAATGATGTGTTTAACATTTCAGCCCTTTCCTTCCTCTCTCTTGCCCGACATTGATTTGCACAGCCTTTTGCGGCAGCGGGGCAGGCTTGCAAAATGCTGCTTTTGCTCCTGAATCCCTAATTGTGCTTAGACCGTAGTAAGATGTTGTCAAGGCAAGCAGGATGAGGAATGACGCTGAAACAAGAATGAATTTCCCAAGCTGCTTCTTTATCAGGAGGATGACCACAGTCCTGATGGGGTACATGGGTTTGCGGGGATGTCTCAAAACCCACTGCGAGGTGGGTAAAACTGCTCCCTTTATCAATGAAATACCCAGCAGGGTGCTAGCAGTCCCCCAAGTGAATGGAGGAGAAGCCCAAAAGTCCTTCAGCTCAGCTCCCTGGTGCCTGCAGCAGCTGGGTGAAAATCCATTAGCATCTCATTGCCAGCAGCGGGCACCAGGTGGGAAACACACCTGAGCTGCACTCTCCTGAGGGTAGATAAAATGGCAAGATCTGGAAAATAAGGGCAATGAAGTAGCCGAACACAAGGCCCAAGGAGGATGCGGTTTGGGGGCTCACGTGGCTGAGCACACCTGCATGTACGTAGATGAAGAACCACCTTCTGGTCTATGACACCTGCCAGCTCTGGCCCGAGAGGAGTGGCAGGCAGTTAAAGCACTGCAAAAACATCTCCATACTATTGGGCCAGGAGTCATAGGTGATTTTCACAGCTGGAAACCAGTTAGTGAGCTGGGATCTGCCTTGCAAGAACTGGGGGTTCTTGCAGCAGCAATCTCCCTCCAAGGTCTGGGGGTGCCCAGCCCCCGCAGGTATCCTTCCCCCATCATGGGACCTTGGTTTCTGCACTTGTTCCTGCTGTTGCTCCTTGGGCCTGTATCCTCCAGCTAGCATGGTAAAAGCTCTCTTCTCTTCCTCATTTCAGGTAAACATCCAGCCCCTGAACGCTACAGCACACCTCCTTCCTTAATCCCCTTACCTATAACTGGATATACGGGGAGCAATGAGGTGCTGAAGACAATTCTGCGCTTGCGTCTGTACCCTGAAATGAGTAATTTCTTCCGTCTCTGCCCTAGTTTCTATGGCAGTAAAACAGGCATGATGCTACCTAATCACCTTTCCAAGCACTCGGTGGATAAGAAGCAGCATGCAAAAAGTACATGGCACTACTGTGTAGGGGGTGTGAGGAATTAAATGTCTGTGATTAGTATGACAGCTCCTTGAGAAACTGCTCTGCGTCCAGTGGCCGGCCTCTGACTTGGTAGGAGCAGTTGGTGGGATTTTAAACAGACAGACACATAAACGCATTTTTACTGAAGATGTAGGTCCTGGCCTGCTTAATGTTCTTTGAGACTGCACAGGCATCACTGGGAAACTAAAACATTTGTTGATGGATTTGGAGATTAAATAAATAGTGAAATATCTTCAGGATGTTAAAATGCAGAACTGGCTGCCTATCCCAGAATAAACCAGCCTTCCCCCAGCACTTCTTGAAATGTAAGTATTTCTGCAAAAGCAGGCACTGTGTTAGTTCACAGGGTCATTTTTTTAGTAGGTCAGAGCAGTCAGACATCTTCTGGGCGTTGGTAAAAATGCACCCGACAGCTCTATGGCACCTTGTACAACTGACTGTCGAAAGCGTTGAGTGGAAGCTTTTTATTTGTTAATCACCTTTTTCAAATGAATTTCAATCATGCACTCAGAAAGCCACATGGTGGATCACAAAGCACAGCTAAAATATAGCAAGCCTTCACCACAATTAAAATATAGCAACTGGTGACTGTTAGCCCTACCGAAAACAGAGCAAGGCAAGTGGCTTGGTCAGACTGTGCAGACAAAAGTATCCCTGGGAATCACAGCGGACTTGTGGGAGGATTTGCTTGCTGGGAAGAGAAAAGCAGCCTGAGACAGATGATGGTACCTTGCTTCAGGATACCAGAAGCCTCTACTTCTCAGATGTCCTGAGTACCACAGCATCTCTTAAAGGCAATGAGAAATGGAGTTACACAGCACCTCTAAGTCAAATCCAGACTGGAGACCAAGAATAAAGGAACAGTTTTTGATTGTTTTAATCTATTTTATAACAACTGCTGCTCAGATTGCAGCCTGAGCAAACCCAGACTTCACATTTCTCCTTTGGTTTGGACTTGAAGACTGAAATCTCAAGTGGTTGGGAATCTCACCCTGACCACCACGACCAGCATCACCCCAAAACTGCTATTCTATCTACCCCTGCTAACGCATTGCCACTGATTTCCCGAGAGCCAAGAAAACAAAGTCTCACTTGTCAGACATAAGGGGATTTACACTATTATGTTGATGCCTGGAACTCCTTTTCTTTTCAACAGCCCGTTGCCTCTTGCACTGGCAGTAAATCTGGACCGTGCCCTCTACACAATATTATCTTTGTTTCTATGTATTTTGTAGATGGGACAGTAAAAGGGAATTACCAAACCCATGGATGTTTTTCAGAGTTTGTGTGGTGGAGACATCAGTCTAGGGAAAGAAATAAAAAAAATTCTCCAAGTCAGGGTTGTACCCGAGCACCCAGGGTCTTGGTTCATGGTGCAAAGGAGGACCTGAGTCCTCCCTGGTGATGTGTGTGCAGCAGCGTGAGTCCTGCTCATCCGTGGTGGTACTCCTAAGTCAGTCTCAGCAAGGGTGAGCCAGCAAATGGCTCCAGAAGCAGACATGCACTGAGATGTGATTAACTCAAAGAAAAAAACCATAAAGCATACTTTCTGGAGTATGAAAAGTGTTGCTTAATTTTACAAAGTTGACTAATGTTTCTTTTTAGGGTTTTTTTAGGGTTATGGTACCAGGCAGAGGTGCTACAGCTGATCTGCTTTGCTCTCAAGATGCAGTAGCAGCAGGGATTAATATAGAGCAGCAACAAAATCTAGCATAGTCAAGAGCTTATTTGCTCATCTAAATAATAAACAGTGGGAGAAGTCTCTGTCTCTGGGAAGTGATTAAACAGTCAGGCTTTCTGTCCAAACAATATTCTACTAAAATACTCCATCAACATTTAAATTGGAGGATGCTGGCTACTGGAGGAAATGCTGTTAGAATTAATATATAAATGTAGAATTAGCTATCAGCTCATACTGGCTACTAATAATATCGCTGCTGCTGGCTCTGTGCGGCGATGAGCTGTGAGTTGCCTTTCCCAAGCAAACCTCCACCCAGTAGCAACTGTCCTGGTACCTGACCCACCATTTCAGGTCCTCTCCAAAGAACTGGAAGCTCATGGGCATTGACAAATAAAGTGATATGGTTTTACTGAGCTTTTGCAGATGTTCGCTGATTCTGCCTGAGAAACAGACAACTATTCAAGTCAGCCCTGCCCTGTGAGTGTCAGGCTGCATGGATGCTCGTTGGGATGGGAAGGGAGGCACCTTTCCCTGCCCTGTTTCCCCGGTGACTCTAGCAAAGGGGGATAACATGCCAGGGCCATAACATAATGCCATGGGGGATGGCTGAAGACATGTGCAAGTTGTAATGGAAAAAGTGCACTTGTGCATGGGCTCAATGCTTGCAAGAGAGTAAATCTGTTAAAAGACCACCAGTCCCAGGAGTTATCACAGGCAGTAGAACACTCTGACGCATGGTGCATAGGCTGGGGATGTTAGTTGTGACTGGAATCTGGGCGCATCTGAGAACTGTCTCCTTAGTTTTTGAAGATGGTTTTACTACAAAGGTGGAGAGTAAAAAGGGCGTTCAGTGTTAAGTCCTCTTGCTCCTCCCTCCCAGGCCCATGACAGTGAATTTGCTTCAGGTTCAGGCTCCTAAAACAAGCTGCAGAGAGCGGATGGGGCAACCCCACACCACAGGCAGCCTCTGCACAGACTGACTGACCGGCAGTCATACCGGCCAAGGCCAAGTGCAGCCCAGGGAGAGCAGCTGGTTCACTTGGAGCCATCACAGTGTACCTCTCATGGGGGTTTCAAAGCTGTGCCCTGGGGCCACCAGGGCACTCAGTGGGACGAGGGGTCCTTCCGGGGAATGGGTCTGTGTTATTGACTGCAGGTATCTTCTAGAACAAACAAATACTTAAAATAAACATGCTGCCCATGCCTGCTGAACTCCAAAGGCAACCATAAAATCTATTCCTGAAGTCAGCTGAAACCAGAACATAATTTGAAGCTGGTTCAAAAGTTTGCTGAAATTACTAAGAGCTTTTGCCCTGGTCTCCCTCTAAACAACACACACAATTTCTACAGGCTTTTAATCTGGCTTCTTCTGTATAACTTGGCTTCATACGTGGAGACTTCCAAAGTACAGGAAAAGCAAAATACCAAGCAAATGGGAGTAGCAGAAAATGCCTTTTCCGAATGCAAAAACCCATCAGTCAACCCAGCGTCCAGCATTAGCCAAATCTGTGAAGCTGATAAATACTGTAACGGGTTTGCCCCCACAGCAGAATAAATGTCTAGACTCAGTAGCTGATCAAAAAGCAGGCAAGCTGGATGCCAGATAGTTTGCAGTGTCATTTCAACCTGGACTCACCTATGGACCAGGATGAGTTTCTGTTCAAAGTGGCATCCAGTTCTAGTGCCTTCACTGGGATGTTCAGTTTATTTAACCCCGTTTAGCCAGCCTCAGAAACATAGTTTATTAGAGCTGTGTAGTTATACCTCTAGCTGCAAGCGTTAGTTTAACTTTACAGAGAAGCCGGTCGACCAAGCTCCAAACCTTTCTACACCACAGAAAACACACACCAAATAAAACAAAAGTTTTAGGCAATCAGATGCCACAACTTTGCAAGACTAAGCGGTCAGAAGGCATTGCACAAGTCAAGCAGGCATAACTAGTGCTACTGCAGTTTGAGACCCACTTTATTTGCCCATTTTCCACAGGTTAGGAGCCTTCAGGTGTCCTTTCCTCTCGGTAAGTTACAAATTACTCTTGTGCAGCCGCAGGGACAGCTTGAGGAACAGCTAAGGCTAGCTGTATTTATGAGTATAAAGCTCAAGGGAAGGGGATATAGCAGAGTGACCCTGAATTTGCATTCATTTATTCCCCTCTGCTCTGTGGGAAGGAGAGTTTTGACCTGTGTTCAGCCACAGAAGACCCCACCACCACTATACTCAAAAGCTGCGTTTGTCCTCCTAGACCTCCCCTGCCCGTGGTGTCTCCTCTGTCCCACTGCCTGTGGTAGAAGCCAAAGCGGTTGGTAGTAACAGGACAGGACCCTGTGCGACCCTCGGGGTTGTTTCCCCATTGAAGCACCAGGGTCCGAGGGTCTGGCCTGGTGTTTTGCAGCCCTACCTGGTAAACGGCTCTGGAAATGCACCATGGCTTCAGCATGAGCTGCAGGACCCTCAGGTTTCCAAAACGACAAGTCCTCAGAGCCCGGGATGTCAGACTCCACACCAGGCTGTCCCAGCTGTAGAGCAGATCCTCAAAGCCAAAGAGCACAGCAGCCATGCCAGCTCCCCGTGTGAAACACCCTGGACTCCCTGCTTGGAGGCAATCGGATAATCCCAAGGCGCCTTCTGAACTGCAAGGTTAAAAAGTCACTGCAATTTCCATCAAAGAAGGAGAAGGAAAAGAAAGCAAAAAACCCCGCCAAACCACCAAACCAAACCTGACAACAAAAACCAGCAGCCAAAATAAACTGTTTGGGATGTGCCTTTCTCCCTTCGCACACGCCCTTCAGAATGTGGTTTCTCCCTCTGTGTATCTTCTCAAAGCAAGTTCTGCTGCACCCAGGGGTGAGCGGGGAAAAGGTAAAAATACCCCTCCTGAGTTAGGAAGGCAATTGCACATCCCTCTCAAAGGGCTTCTTGGTTACACTGCATCACTTCCTAGCTCTCCGCTGCAGAACCAAGAAGGGAACTCAGATCCAAAGTCATCATTTTGCAAGCTCAGTCCTGGGACTCCATCCAGAGGGAGGAAAAAAGCTGCTAGCTCTCCCTCTGCCAACATTCCCAAGACATTCCGGTATTGGGCTTAACTCTTTCAAACACTCCAGAAGAGCATTTGAGAAGACAGCTTTGCCACATGCGACATTTCATCCTTTTGTTTCGTGTGTTGACTAGCTATCGCACAGTTACACTCTGGTCTTTTCTCCACCCATCTGTCCTGCAGCCTCTACATGTTTTGGCCTCAGAAGGTGACTTGGTCTTTATATGAGACTTATGCAACAGTCTGCAAAGCACCTTATTTACCCAGGGAGCAGTATCTTGGAAAGTTGCACATATTAAACAATGCCCATCTAAAATCAGTCTTATTCAGCTGGTGTGGACTTATTTTTAGCCCTCGATGAGCTTGCATTCGTAAGGGTGGGTCTCATCTGAACAGGCTCAGCAGAACACATATATTGCCAGTTCTCTCCATCTCAGCTGGATGCCAAAACACCCTTTTTAGTCTATGGACACAAAGATTCACTTCTGGCACAACTTCCTAAAACAGGTGTTGAGAAGAGATCAGTTCCCTGCCCATTTCCCCCTGGAGGCAGTTGTCTGAGTGGAAGCTTCAATGTTGTCAACATCTGCAACGAGGTGGGATGAGGAAACCGGTCCAGTGAGGGTGAAAATACATTACCAACACAAGGATTTCGCAGTTCAGTTAAATCACCACAAAATCATGCAGCTAAATTACTACAGGTTTTCCAACTAAATCGCATGAATGCTCATTCTGCCTGTGGTCTGGAGTTTGATAACCAGCTGGGGAAACTGAGGTGGAAGTATTTTCACCAAAAGGCACAGTGCAAACCAGTGCCCTTGGAGACAGCTGCCTGTCACTGCTGTTTGTCACTCATTTCACTCTCCCTTCAGAGGAATGTGCACAAAAAGGCAGCAGTACTTGGAGGGAGTAGATGGGAATCAGCTGGGCAGTGCCTCATGGAGGCACTTCTCAGGAGGCACTTTTTAGAGGGGTAGACAGGACAACACGACTTTGACCTGAAATCACGAGGGACCTGCATGCACTGACCCCCTAAAGCTGCTGGTGTAGCAGAGCTGAGAAGCCATCATCTCCCAAAGCCTTGATGTCTTCTCTGATTCACTCCCTGGATCAGGAAGGAGCTGGAATATTAATTCTGGTTGATTTTCTGCAGGTCTGTCCCACCCTGACCCCGTCTATATTTTGATCTTTGAGGACTGGAGAACACAAAGTGAGCGGTGCATCACAAGAACAGCACAAGGATGCTCATCAGCTCGTTGACAGGACAGGTGGAGGGACAGGAAAATACAGCTGCAAACTTCATATTCTCAGCCTAATTACTTATTCAGGACATCGTCTTTAGAGTGGCATCATAGAATATGGTAATAAAATCATAATAATATTTCCTTCAAACTTGTTAGAAGCTATTCATTCTGCAAAGCCTGGTTTTCTTTCCTCCTCTCTCCGTCCCTGCCTATCTCTTTTCTTGGTGTCTGCCCTTAGCTGCTAGTCCCCCTATGCTCATCATCTCTCAGTTATTTCTTTACCTGCCTGTAAACTAGGTAATGCATCGCCTCCATTAACAGTGGTGTAGACAAGGGACCAGGAACGTCACCATTATAAAGCCTCATTTGGAAGAAAGGTATTTTTTGTTTTATGTAACTTGACAATATTTGCTCCAGGCTACAGCCTGGTGTATAAGATCTCTGCCTGGGAGCACAAGTGAGGAAAAGAAAAAAATGTTTTTGATAAAGGAAAACGGAGGGGGGAAAAGAAACCATAGCAAGTGATTGCTCTGGGATGTGACCTAACCCCTTTGGTATTCTGCAAGGGGGAGAGAAGGGGAAATGGAGGATATGCCACAGTTTTAAAATTAGCTGCTCCACATGTGCATCTAGTCTTTCCCTACGCTTTAAAGGGGACTTTCAGCCCCCTGTCCCAACTCGGTAATTACTCAGTAGATGAGGGCAGCTCTGAAGGAGCCTTTTCACTTGGCTGATGACATAATCAGACTTTCTGAAAACAGTTCCCCTATGTATTTATTTAACTGATAGACTGGAGCAGTCTCCTTAAGGAGTCACTGGAGTCTATAGGAGGCCCCAAGCATTTCAGTGTGTAGATTTACCTTCATGATTAGAGCAGATTGTTTGGTTTCCTGCAGAGGTTTTCCTGCTGATTAGACACATACTATTTTTGAGGGGGTAAAAGCTGCCTGAATACAGATTACTCGTCCCACCTCGCAGCTTCCGAGGGAACTGCAACTGCAGACGTTTCTCAGGCAAAGACAGCCCATGCCCTCCAAAGCCAAGGGATACACCACCAAAGGTGCTCTTTTCCAGGGAGGCACCACAGAGGGTGCTCTTGCTTATCTGAAAAGGTCAGGAGAGGTCATTGCTACACAGAATGGTAGAAGAGAGGAGAAAAAATTACTGAGAATCAGCAGCTTGGCTTTTTTTGCTGGTGTATGCTTTGAGTAATTTCTAGAAAATCATCTTACAATTCTATAAAACATGCTGAGCTTCACCTTCACTAATGTCAATTATGAAAAAAACCCTTTACCCTTTGCACTTTACATAGATCTATAGACATTTGCAGGTCTTTTCGACAGAGCCTCTTTAATTATGCACTGATTATTTCCCGCTGTTTCTGAGAAAATGTCAGGCAAAACATTTGCTGTGAAACCTCCCACGTTTTACTGACAGTCCAAAGGCTGTTACCCGAGTACAAAAATAGCTCCTTACTTCCCATTAAAAAAATCCAAACAAACAGAAAAACCCCAGGCCCTTTGGGTTGTTTCATGGGACTGTCACTGAAGCTTGCAGGCTGGGGGTGGACTTCCCAACCCAACCCCAGCAGGCAGCTCCTCCTGACTGCAGACCCTGCAAATCGATGCCTGCACTGCGAGCTCAAGAGATGGGTCCGTGTTTTGCCTTTAAGCAGACTGTATATTCTGGCCTCCACAGGAGGAGTTCAGCATCCCTTTCCAGCACGCTCTAGAGTAATTCTCTATCCACAACTTTCGGAAGGGTGTGGATGTATTTGGGCATGTTGAAAGGCAGACATGCCGGGTGGAGGGTGGTTTCCTTGTAGCTTGTTGTATACACACCAGAAACATCCTGCTTCTGCTCAACATGTGGCCCCAACGGTCCCTGCAGCTCCAGCCCGATGTGGTCTTCTAGCTCTTATTTCAAAACCATTAGCTTTTTTGATCTTTATTTCTCTATAATGTTGAGAGGATTAATGTTGTTAGATCTTTGTGTTTAAAGTTCCCTTTCATGTTGCAGCTTCACGCTTTCTTATGTTAAAGATGTTTTTTTGAATGTTTAACTAGTTGCATTTTCCTCCTTGTGTCTTAATGGCACATCATTTTTGTGGCTGATATAACAGGAACAGTTAGAGATGACCCACTTCCAAGTGATCAAACACATGGACAAAAGCCACCTTCCTTCCTTCACATATGCCCTCTGTGGGCACCTATAGAAGTGACCTCCCTGCTGTAACTGCACCGAACCACAAACTCTACCAAGATTTCCAAACGGACATTGGACACCAAATCCACTTGAGAACCTAAGCCTCTGAGTGCCCTATTGCCACCCCAGCCAAGGTGGTGTCATCCCTCATGCTGACCCATTTATCTTCTTTGTCTTTCCACTGAGAAGTGGCCTCACTGCAAATCCAGGGAGGGACCATGGGGGCTTTCTGTGTGCCCGGTAGGGGCTTCCCAGAGTGCAAGGACTTTTGGCTTTATTTCTCGTAACTTTGCAGGTTTTGTACTTTCTTTCTATAAGGAAAAGTTTGAGGGGAGCATTTTAAAAGGAGCTGGGAATGGCATTTCTGTTGAGGAAGCAAATCCTCAGACTTTGAGGGCTATATTATACAACATGCATGTTCCAGGCTAAGGAAACTCACCTGAATTTAAAAAGAGTGAAAATGAAGTATGGATGTCCATACTGGGTCTGCTAAGAGCTTTGATCAGCTAAGGGTCTGCTGACCCTGTGTAATCGTTATGTATTGCTAAAAAATCATGACCTCAGCATGGCTGGGCTGCAAGACCCAGACAATGATCATGCCTGAACCTTTGCAGGCTTGAAGAGGAGGCACCAGCACCCCTAGCTCACCTTTCTGGAGCTCTAGGTCAAGAAACTGAACTTGGAAGTGTCTCCCCAGAGATCTGCTGCCCCATGCAAATGTGATGGCTGTGTCTGCTCCACTTCAGTTACCTTCTAACTCTCACCCATCAGATGCTACCAATGCCACAGCTACAAACAGCCTGCACCTCTCACCCCCTGGACTGCCATTGCTGCCAGACCTACAACCCCCCTGCAGAGAAAATTCAAGAAATGGAAGACTTCTCTGCTGGTTACATTTTGCGGGACGAACATCATGAGTCAGAAATCCTGACCAATTTTCTCAAGATGTTCTCATGAGTCCATATGGCCTAAAATGTTCCATAATGAAATGAATTGCTGCTTCACGGTAATACTGAATGAAAATTTACTATTCCAGCCATCCACCTTGATCATAACATTTTTAAAGCTCTTTGAAAATGTAAAGTGCTCTGGTAGTGCTAAGCATTATTGCCATGAGAACAGCAGCTCCTTCTGCGTAAGGCTGTACGTATCCTCCCTTTGGAGGGTTTTTTATTGACTGGCACAGGAGAGTATGTCATATCCTCACATCATACGCATTTCATTTTCTAAAGTAAGCTGTGTTAGCAATTTAACAAGGTTTGGTAGTAGGTGGATCCTATAAAGCTGGGCTTGTACTTGTCCCTAATATTCCACCAGCTAAAGTGATTTTCACTACTAAAGCTAAAGTGATTTCTACTATGCCAAAACGTGAAAGAGATTGTGCAGAGATTTGCTATTCAATCCTCTTGCTCTGCGAACGCTGTGGTGAATGAATCAGCGGGAGGGGATGTAGGTCAGGACAGCGTATTAAGTAAATAGTGCAGAACAGCCACAGAAAGTGAATGGCGAGATCTTAAATACGATTATTCACTTTGGAAACCCAAGCTTATGATTAACTCTGATCCTGCTGGGGACTGTAACGTCCTGTGACCAGAGTGTCCAATCAAAGCAGCACATGCTCACACATGCCCATCACCACAAGGTCTATCATCACGCTGCTCTCTGCTATTATGTGCAGAAATCTTCTGAGGAATTATTTTTGGCCAGAAGAAAACAGAAAAAAAATCCCAGCCTGCTTAGGAGGCAGGTATGAACCGGAGCAACCTACAACTCATCCAGCAGCTGAGCTGTTTTCCTTCCATGTTATTTGCCTGTGTCTAAAATAGCCTCTGGCAAGGTTCAGGGGTGAAGCAATACGAACCCAAGGCAAGCCTGTATTTGTGCCCATCAGGTGGGTGCTGAATTTCAAACTGTGGATAGAACACACCTGACTGCTCTCAGAAGGAGCCGTGCACTTCTTCAGTTACCCTTTCATTGTTGCAAGCTTTTGCTTATTCCTTTGGCGACTGGGATGATTATTAGCCTTTACAAGAGGTTCCCCTGTACCCGGTGTTCACGCCATTTTGATTTATGCATTTCTCACCCCTTATCAGAAGATGATGGTCAAGCTGTTAAAATGGCCTTGGCTGCAGGCTGTGGTTTGGAGGACACACGGCTTCTCCCTGTTGCGGGTGTCTCTTAACTGGCACTATTTGCTTGGGAGAGAGGACAAATCTGGTGGCTCATAAAAAGCCTGTCTGAGGTTTTGCCCTGTGGCAAGATGGATAACTTAATGAAGGGCAATCTTGCTGTCTATGCAAAACCAGGCGACGTACAGCACAAACAGCCCATTTCAGCAGAACATTTACTTACATCTTATCCTGCAGATATATTTAAGTAGTCTGATTCAGACCCAGTGGTAACACTCACTGCATTCAATGACTAATACAAAGTCCTATCTGTTCACAGACAAGAGCTGAGCATTTCACTAAAAAGGAGGAGGGCAAAGGGAACTTATTTTAGAAAATCAATGGTCCAGATTTCTCATGTTTGATCTTATGATTTCTCACATTTGAGCTTATGGGTTGGAAAACCTGCCTCTTCCTCAGTTAAAGCTCATATAAAATTCGTTATGAAGCTCCTTATAAATGATCATTACAAATAAATACTGCTCTTGCTGGTTAGGTTGTGATTGTCACTGGATAGAGAGGAAAGATAAAAGCAGGTCAAATATAACCTTCAGAGTAGAAATGAGGAGGGATCTGGTCCTAATCCAGAAAAGTCATCAGTTTCCTGAGCAACATTAGAAGAATCATGTAACTTTATGGGCCTCCGTTTCCTCAGTAGATTAATTCACTGACATTTGCCAGGTGCCCTGACATCTTAGGTGAACTGTTTTGCGTTAAAAAGTAAACATGTGTTCAGCCTGTTAGAAAGCCAACTAGTCATAATTCCACACGAGTTATGCAGCAAAAAGCAGAAATACTAAAGATACCTCGGATCGATAGTGTATCCTCTGTGTTGAAAGCTTCTACACTGATTATCAAAATAAGCATTAACTATGGGTGAATAAACGTCCCCTGAGGTGGACTGGTTATGTATGTATACAGGCACTCCCTGTGAGAGCAGTGCTTTATGCATCCAGGTGGTGCTAAACGCACGCAGGGAGAGTGCCATGGGGGAAGGTGATAGCTCTGTTAAATCTGGGGTAGAGTGGTCTAAAACGAGCCATGCTGAGGAACTGTTAACACCACAGAATGCGGTGCATGCACACACTTGCACACTCATTCATGGCATCTGCGCTGGGTCTGATTCACGTGGGGCGTTTTGGTTGTTTCTATCGCCATAGCACAAATAACTTGCAGATGGGAAACTCAAGAGTCAGCATAGGGGGATTACTGTACTGCAGCGGATCTTCACGCTGAGAACATCTCCCCAGATGGGACCAGTCAGACCTTCTCAGTAGAGCATAACAGTTGACCTCTACCCCGTTTGCTCCCGAAACAGAGATCCCTGTGGCTCGTGCTAATGGAAAAACTCCATTTGCGTTGTAGGACAGCACTGGATCCGTGCCATCTACAGTGATAATGCATGCACAGTTGACAGAAGATGATAACTTGCACTTCTGTTGCTGCTCGGCTTAAAACCCTGTACAAACATCAGCTTCTATTGCCTCGTGGTGCATTGAGAGATTTGTGTTATTGAGCTGCTACCAGAGCAGTGGATAAACAGGGACAAGAAGTGCCTGTGTGGGACAGCCAGTCACAAAGGCTGGCAGTCCTGGCTTTCCCTTTCTCTGGCTGTTTTCTATAGCTGCTATTGCACCCACGTACCCACCAGCATATCCAGACTGGGTGCTGAGCCTCGGGAGGTATAAATAGTAGCCCAGACTCCATCTGCAGAGGTGGAGAGGAGTTAATCAAACTCCCCCATGCTCTGCCTTCCAACCTGATGATCTGCAATGTGGAATCCAAGCTCACTGCCTAGCTTGTTTGCTCATACCTCCTGTAAAGAGGAGAAAATGGATCAAAGCTGCTAGATCGAAGCAGCAAGTCAGTCACTTCATTCTCTTTATGGACACCAGACTGAAGCTGTTCAGAAGTTAAAACAAAGAGGATTTACCCTCTTGATTTAGAAATTTATGACTCATTCCCATTTTGGCTGTTAGAAGTAGCTGTCATTTCCCCTGCCCCTAAAACATTCATGCCACAAAAAATAAAACCCATAAGCTCTTTGCTGTACTTATCTTGATGCACAAAGAATTCAAATGTTCACTGTTGCTATCTGGAGCTTGACTTCCTGTTATTAAGAAGGACATCCTAGTATTTAACAACACAAGATTTTTTTTTTTTTTCCCCTTCTTCAAGCCAGGCAGAATGTCTAATGATTCTGGGGTTTGTTTCCTGCTTGTAATTAAGTAGGTCACAGCTGCAAAGCAAGAGAACAAGAAAATATTCAGATCACACAAAGCCAAGAACTATTAAATCATTTGCAGCTGAAGGATATGGCACATTTTATTTCTTTTTTTTTTTTCTTCTTTTTTTTTTAAAGAAGTCTTGAATCTAAGGAAAACAAATATAGGAACTTTTAAGAGAACGATGAACTTGGAAGTTCTGCCCAAGTGCCACAGTAGCTTGGAAAAAAAAGGAGTGATCAAAACCCAGCTAATGTTGCTCATGAGTTGAATAGCTTTATGTGGTTGAAATAAACTCACTTCTTCATTGCTTAGGGCTGTATATTCTATCCACACAATTCTCTTTGAACCACTTGAGAGATTGCCCTCATTTCTTCTAGGCAGTTCCCACCAGACCCTCTGTGTCAGCCTGAAATGCCATGCTATGCCCTCTCCTGTAGGTCCCACACAGCACACACCCTGTGTGACTCCAGATGCAACCCAGTCACAGCACGATCTCTATCCAGACATGAAGCTCCCACAGGGCTGAAGGTCTTTTGATCTGCTCTTATGGCTCTTGGTGTTATGTTGCCTTGATCTGGCTCCCACTCCATCTCTGTTTAGGACAGAGAGGTGTTCTTGGTCCTTGTGTGACTGCTTTCACCGTGTGGACAAGTGCTGGCAGTGCATGCCTTGCCCTTGGGGACCCAGGCACACTTGCGCTGCAGAGCAGCCTCTGAAGGGCCCTGACAGTAGGGGTAGGAACCAGGGTTCAGCCTCATCATGGACAGGCATCAGTGGGCAAAGCCATACCACAACCTTACAGAGCAGGAAAAACCTCTTTTGCAGAGCCAAGGGGTCGGTCTGTGTGAACCAGGCACTTCAGCACAGAGTTGGTTCTGCCTGACCCCCTTTGAGTTATAGCAGGATTCAGGAGGAACGTAAATGACTGCACATTTCCATCACCGTGCTTTTGCCTAGGCTTTGGTATGAAGGCTCCCCCAAGCCTTTGCTCAGCCAAAAGGAGGGGACAGTGAGCAACAACCCCTCCACCCTCACTGTTCCCAGGTACAGAGTCTGGGACCACTCCGCTCCATCACGAAAGGGAGATGAAACAGGGCACTCAGCTATGAGAACAGCGCCATTAAGCATCTGCCTTGGTCTAAAGAGCAGTGGAGATGTGTCCCAAACGCGCCGTAGCTGCAACAATAGGGCTCTTATTCCGCCCAGTGAGAGAACGGTCGTTGGGAAGATTTATGTCTGAAGCCCACCAAAATCAACACTGTACAGGGCAGTGGTCCAGTCAGACAAGAATCATTGCCTTGGCAGGGAACACCCACTGTGAATCTGTTTGATTTCAAAATAGGGTGTTTGGTTTTGTCGGAGGAGTGATTAAGATATGGACAGAACAGCAAGGATGAAAGCATATTGCTGCCTCTGTAAGAGATGTGATTGGGAGAGACATCAGTTTCAGCAATTACAAATTGGTGATGACCTCATGTTTACTCAAGATCTGATTGCGAAACTGTCATGGGAAAGAAAAGCCCACATAGACGGGATTTTGGGCTCTGTCCCTGTCTGACCGGACGTGGTCAGTTCATTCCAGGGTAAGAGAATATGGACCTTTTCATGCTGGTATTTCTTGGCTTGGCAAGCTAGGAACTGGGAGGGAGGGACGGTCAGTGCCTCCCGGATGGGCAATCATTATGAAAGATAAACAACAGAAAGTTTCTTAGAGGCTGGTGGCCAGGGAGTTTGAGGCCAGCCCTACAGCCTCTCCTCACGAAGTGCTGACCTTATGGGAGAGGGGCTGCATGCAAGAGCATGGTGGTACATATCCTGGGCTGTGGAAGATGTCTGATCCATCATCAAGTGATTCAGCGTATCGGGGTTTGTGGGTTTCCACCAGGAATTTCTCTAAAAGATGCTGACTTGCAGAAATATTTTTCTCTCTTCCCTCCAAAATGGGGTTCTTTCACCTTGAGCCCCTTAGAGGACGCCTGGGGAACGGAAGGCACTGACTTCAGAGAAAGCACCAGTGCAGGACTCTCTGAGGGATGTTCAGGGACCTCACAGCATCTCTTGGCCTTTTCAGGAAAACATTCATGCTGCCTACACCCTTGTCCTGAATCTTTCAGCAATTTCCCTTCCAGTCTAGGGCAGATAACAGCGTCCGTGGATTAGTATAAAACAAAGCTCAGGAATAGAAAGTTTTCAAAATGCTGCTGCAACCCGGAGTCTGGCCAGCACCGCACAGTCTGCTGTGACTGATCGTAAGGCATAGGAGCTAGATCATCTGCTGGCATCAGTCTGCTTATCTTTCCCTTGACACCATCCTCCAGAAGCTGGAGGTTGGCTCCAGGGCCACTTTAATTACTCTCCAGTGACTGATTGGATGCATTGGAATGCGCTAACATAACTGTGCTTTTAAAAATCAACGTCCTCTGGTTTTATGGCTTTTCTTGGCTAGGTTCCCACTTGCTGTAACTGAAGCAAACCCCTTTTTCATCTGCAGGAAACTGCCACACTATTGGTGCTTTTGAAAGTTTACAGGAGGATACACAATGGCTGTGTTACAGAAAACTCCAGGATGGAAAAAGGAAGCTTTCCAATGTTTCAGAGTGGAAATTATGAAAATTAAAAAGCCTCCTCCCAGTCTCTGGTGTGGTTTGCAAGCACGGGTTGGGTGGGGAGATGCTGGAGGGGGAGGAAGGGGATGTGGATGTGCACTTCCAGCTAATGGGAGCCCTGAACTTTGATTCTGCTTCAAACACACCCAGATTTGCATGGTGTTGGCAGTTCACCTTGGCTTTTACCCTGAACGCATCCTGGCTGCCAAGTGGGAACGACAGCACTGGCTGGGTCTTGCAGAGGTCTGGAGAGGATCAGTGTCTGTGGAGCCTTTGTAATATGTAAAGCCCAATGTATTATAAGGAATAATTTTAAATTGTGATGTAGGATTGCCAAGCTTCTCTCTTACAACAGCCCATCCATCATATTAGCCTTGAGAGATTTTCGTGGATGGTATTTTCAAAAATTGGGAACTCCAGGCTCTGCCCTCAGGCAGCAGTAACAGCTTTGACCTCAGCTCTGAGGAAAGGAGAGCCTGTCAAATATTTGCAACTCTCTTTTCTTGGTTTTCTGTGAAAATCTGGATCTTTAATGAGGACAAACTACCTGCGGAGTTTTAACCTTGCTTGTCCCCCTCCCCGCTGTCTGCTGATGCACTAAGATTGATTAAGGGAAGGCTGAAAGACAGAAAGTCACTTGTTGTCATCCTCATTCAGCTTCCTAAGATGCTCCAAACCATCATGGATAATATTACAACCCATGCAGGACCCGTTTTGTGCTTAGAGACATACCATGGCTACTGAATGGGTTAAGGTTTAATAAAAGCAAGATGTTGGAGAGTGTTTTTGGAGTGTTGTGGAGAAGGAAAAGGACATTGACATTCCTCTGTCTGAAAAGTAATTTCTCATGGATCACACCAATCAGGGGAGCGCACTGATCCTGTGCTCTTCCTCTGAGCTGTCACCCAGCCAGATCTCAGCATCTCTTTCAGATGCAGTAAATACAGGTATTTATGCAGAGAAGCTGACAGGCGATACTTATTGCTTTGAATGTCAGATTATATCTATCCTTCAATGAAAGAGAGGCATTTTGAGCAGGTGCAAATACAGGATCCAGTCCCTTATATCCCCAGCCACCCTGTACTCAGATGAGGTACCTGGCATTTTATCAAGCCATCGGTCATAAAGCTACACTGCGCATTTTCAATGATCTACTTCTGGTGCCCTTACTTCTAGCCTGCAAGCATGTAGACGTGGAAGACTAACTCAGAGGATGACGATAGGGCTGTCTTTCAGAGCAAGTTCAAACATTCCCTCAGGCTCTCTGAACACACTTGTCTCCAAAAGAAACAGCGAGCACCATGAGCTCCCCAAACAGAGGGTCATTCAAACACAGAAGCTCCTAAAACCGAACAACTGCTTCTACAAACGTGGCTTCAAGGACCCAGAGAGGGGGCTGGAGCCCAGGGCTCTGCTGCTTAGCACCTGCCCTACATCTGGTGGAGTCATCCATACGGTGGACAAGAGCCTGTATTGCTGCCCTTACGACACAGATTTTAGCTTTTCTGGGACTTTGGTGATGACCTAATGATGCCAAGCAATAAGGCAGCAAAACCTTCTGCCTAGCTCTGACTCCACAGACAACACAGTCATCGTGCTGTGCTGCAGGTTTCCAGCCTGATCTAGAGGAGCAGTGGACCAGCACCAGGGCTATGAGGGCAGGGCCACCAAAAGGATGGCAATGTTGACACCTTTCAGTAGCCTGCACAATCAACAAACTGTATTGCAAGAAGCATACTTTCTGTTAACATGTTCCTTTTGATGGAAGGAGCAACTGCACAGTGCCAAATTTTGCTCATCTGATCTTCCACACGGTAAAAGCTGTGAGAAGCTTACAGTAGCTCCAACATGAATGAACTGGATTGCTCTTCTGGCTGTGAAGTAGATTTACTTCTTCTCTACAGCGGGGTGCAGCCCATGCCCTAGAACTAGGGGTGTGTGTGTGTGCACATGCCCAGCCCCAGCACTCCCCTCCAAGGACAGGGAACTTCTCCCACATGTCCCACCGCCATTGGAGGTGGTAGTGCAGGGCTTCCCAGGACAAACCTTGGGCTGATAAACCAAAGATTCACAGGGCCATGTGCAGCGCTAGTGAACACACAGTTGTGGAGTCAGACCTATGTTGTGGGGACGCTCCCATCTGAGCTGGGCTAGCCTGGATGCCCCATCTGGATCTGGTCTCCAGAAGTAAGCATGCAGAGCTGGCATGGCAGGCTGTGTTTATCTCCTCTGACTGGAAGGCTTTTGTTCCCTCCACAGTTAATGGAAGATGGATGTCAGCACAGAAGGCAATTCATCCCATCCTACATTGTCTTTGAAGATATTAGGATAAGTTGTCACCAGAAGACACACATTACTCTCTCTGACTACTGAGGAGGCCTAAAATGGTAGTAAAAATTATTGCAGCTGCATGACAAACTTGTAAACATAGGCTGGCTGAACGTACAAGTGGAAGGCAGCTGACATGGGAAATACACACTAGCAAGAACATAAACCCCTACCTTTAACATCTTTTAGATGAGTTTCTCCAAAACATCTCATCACATCACTCATCTGTTGGGAGCTGGCAGGATGGAAACTCCCTGTGGCAGAAACCTTTGAGTTAGGGCCGATTCGGTTCACTCTTGCAGTGATTTCTATTCTGAACTAAAATGGAAAACAGTACAAAGGCACTTGTTCTGCACGTGGATCTCCAAAGGGCAGATGCTTAGTGCATCAGCATTAACTGCATGTTATCAGTCCTTAGCTCTTGTTTCACACAGAGTTTACCTAATCTATGATGATGCAAAGCCTGAGAAAATAGATATCCATGGTCCTACCCCATCAAGACTTGGTGGCCTCTGTAGAAGGAGTGCTGGAAACTAAAATGAACTTTAACCTTGGTTTAGAAACTTGCTCACTTATTTAAAAGCATGCACAACACTAATTACACCTTCTAAATATATTCCAGAAGTACAGCTGGTTTGTAGACTGTGTGCAGGTGACTAAATGGCATCATTTGTAGCCCATTATCTTTTCAAAAGCTTTTCATGTTGTGTCTTCGGGAAGTGGAGACTAATTGAGCTCCTTGCCTGTGCGATTTGGAGAGTTTGATGCTTTGGTCCCAACAAGAAAAATAAAAGTGTAAGAACCACTCATATCCATCTGCTGAAGTCACTGTTCCTTTGAAGCCATTAGAAATGATTGAGGCAATGAGGATAATATATACTTCACAAGGAAATAAGCTAAGCTCAAACAGAAAGTTTGACCAGAGGTTTGGAAGTGTGCTTTGAAACCTAAATCCAACTTTCCCAACTTCTTGAACCAGCAAAATAGAAACTGTGCGACCACCTACAGAAGAGATTTCCTTTTGGTCAGCACAGCCTCTTTCAGGATTTCTGTCAGGCTGGTTAGGGGGACCCTGGTGCTTGTGAGCTTCACTAAAGTCACTGCTGGTGTTTCACCAGACTTGTGCTGGTGCCTTCTCTGGACGCAACATGTCTCAAGAGGTAAAATGGAAAAGCTCTGTGAAGGCTAAGTTTACTGCTCATCCACGGTTTTTTTTCCCCATACACTTACAGTTTCCTGATCTAAATGGATGAAAAAGCTCATCAAGAAATTAAGAACTTTAAGGAAAAGGCGTGTATCGCACTTTGATGTCTGAAAGTGCTGCTAGTTCAGGAAACACTGGAGCAATGTCTAAGCAATCCCTTGTATGGATCATGAATTGATGGTCTAGAGGCTTTCTATGCCTGGACTTTAAAACCCAGCTGAAGGCATGCTAAGGCCCCCCCCTCCCCTGCCCCCACCAAGGGATAAGTCCTGGCTGGAAGCTGGGTTAGGGTGAGGTGGGTTGGAAGGTATTTCAAATGTACAGGCTACCACTCTGCATGATCTATTCATTGCTGATCTTCCATGAAACATAGTCTCTGTGTGGAAAAGTCCTTCCAGGAACCTCCTTGTAGGGGTGGCAGGTTCTTGTCTTTTGAGCTGCATTCTGTTACCTGGAAGACCGAAAGGGTCCATGAACTACAGGAGCCTTTCCACCACCTCCAAAGCTTTATAGCTGGATTCACACGATGCTTCATGCGAATCCAAAACATTTGGCTCATTTCTGGCTCTCAGCCTGTGTTCCCTGGCTTGCCCTTGCCCTGTCCCCTGACCTACCCTTGCTGTCCCAGGGTCTGGCCAGTGCAAAGGCAACAAATGCCAAACTGTAATGAAAAAAAGCTTTTCATTTTCTGATCAAAATAAGAATCTGAAGCACTGGAAATTTCACAGCAGAGCCTCTGCTCCTCAGGTCTCCAGGCCTTGAAAGCTTCTGATAATTAAATCAAATGCCAACCATTTGAAAGCCAATTTGAGTGGCATCCTGGCTCCAAACTCTGCAGAGTTCACCAGTCACTTACCCATTAGCCTCTGCCATGCTCTTGCCTCTTCCACTGCTAGCCTGCCTGCATTCTAGGGGGGGATAAAGCCTGGCACAGCTCCATTTCACAGAAAAGTCAGTTTTGATTTGCTACACCTTTTGGAAATGTCACAAAATATTACAATTTCCAGACACCCAAGAGGGTGCACCAAGCATTTATCTGTCTAGGTAGAGTTCAAATTAAACCAATTCCTTCAAAATACTTGTGAACAGGTCAGAAAAGAAAAAGCTCAGCTGAAGCAGATAAAATTGATGCTTCTACAGTCACAAGTGATTATATCAGAGCATTATACAGGTGACAGTTTTGTTACTTAAGCTTATCTTATTCATTGGTTGGGTTTTTTGGATACAATTATTTGTCTATAGGGCTGGTGGATAATTAACTGCAAATAAAGTATGTTATGAAATGCCACATTTTTTATCACTGCTCTAGGTCTGTATATTGGTTTCATCACCTTGTGACTTGAGCGACTTCCAGAAAAAAGCTAAGACAACAGGAGTTCCTTACTTCAGGGTCTCTCTTCTTCCTTGGGAAACTTCTATGCTCAAATATCTACTGATCTTTTGTTACCCACAGTATCTGAGTAACTCTACTGTCACTTCGGTAGTCTATCAGATTGGTAGTGCTGCTGTCAAGGTAAGACACCCATCCAAAAAATGTCACTGAAGGTGCTAAGCAGAGGTCTGTGGGACCTGCTTGCCAGCGTAAGAATTTGCAAGTAAATAACATGAACTGGAAATATCAACTTCCCTTGAAGCACTCACTTAGTCATGGTGTCAGAGCGAGTGCTCACAGCATCACTCACAGAGGCTTGCACGAGAAGGTTTAACAAATGAGGACCACTCCACCGTGAGCACCGTAAGGTCTGCCTTGTTCCACCCTGTTAGTCCCTGCACTACAGCCCTTGGTGTGAGAGGTTTCCAACCACTTGGCTTTTGAATCCATGCTAGAAAAATGATTAATAACCAGCCAAACACTGAGTCATTCTTTGTCTAGTAGAAAAAGAAAACCAGTAACTCAGAGTAGTAAAAGCACTGGTAGATTTGTGCAGTGGCAAGACATACACCAAGTCTTTTACTGGGTTTGCTTGAAGGCAACCTCCTCTCTTGCCAAAAGCAAAGGTCACCATAAGCTGCAGAATAGCGTGGGAAAACCTGCCTCAGACTTGGCCTGCAGAGCAGAAAGACTGATTTTTATTTTTTTTTTTCAGCCCTGGGTTCTCTCTTCTCAAGAGAAATTTATTTATAGGAGGAATGACGTTTCCTGCCGCATTCTTAACGTACTTGCAGCTTGGGATAAGAACATGGGAGCTTTGTCTTCTGCCATCTGTTTTCTATGGCAATAAATACCCGTTTATGGATTTATCTCTGTCTGCTGTGTTTTAAAGTCACGATATGAATGAGTGTTCATGGATATTCATTCAGACAGGAAGCATCATAGGTAAAGACCAGTCCCAGCTCCGTGCCGGTGTAGATTTACACTTGCGTAATAGACAGTGGAGTTCTGACTTGGGGCTCTGGCCACATTTTTAATCTTAGCTTATCTTCTTTGGAGGCACAAGAAATAAAAAAAGCAATCATCTGGACTAAAATCCCACTGAGCTGCAAACATCCACTGACACAACTAGGCAGAGGGCCTTTAATTTACCATAGCTGAGAGCTGGGCCCTAAAGCTGGGGTGCAAACTGCAAGACCTAATTTAAAATAGCTTTTCCAGCCATATCTCTCCCAGCTTGATTTGTTTCTTACAGCACTTCTTACAGTCTGGAGATGGCCTCCCTTTTCACACAGCATCTGCAGTACCATCCTTTGAGGCTTGAAGGCAGAAGAGAGGGCAGCCTTGTTCTTTTTTAATACAAGAAAGCTGCATGTTTTCTCCAGGCTTTCTAACTCAAAAAACCAATGCCTTGCGTTTGTGGTGGGAAACATTCCTGTGGCTGGAAAATAGCCAGTGAGGTCTTGAGAGAAGGAGTAAATATGTGTTCTTCTTTACCAGTGCCTTGCAACAGCAGAAAGAGATCTCTGAATGGTGCTAGGCATTTGTTAGACATTAGCAGGACTCTATTCATCTTCCTCTTGCACACATCCGCAGCACATGGATGTAATAAAGATAGCTCGCAGGCATAAACCGTCTCATATTAATAACGCAATGGGAGAAAGGACTACATGTTTAATGTGCATGTGTAGTGGTGGGGGAAGGAGCCCCAGAGAAGGAATATCTGGTGGGGTGGGCTTTGTTGAGAAATACTGTGTTAGGGATGGGATTCATGTCTCCTGGTTTGGGGGGTCATCTTCTGACCAAGGCGCCCCTGTATATGCTGGCCAAAGGAGAACTTGCGGGGATGTGAGGAGTTATTGATTCAGCCAAACATGGTCATTCAGGGGACCACCTCTGCAATCCCTGCAGAGTATTTTGACTACCTCTACAGCGATCCCAAAGGCAGCCCAAGGTGCTGGCCAGGATGGAGACGTCTCATAGACATCAGCATTGACTTAGATGAACCCAACTCATGTCTCAGTCCCGACACTGGCTGCTGGTGCGCCCCATGGCACGAAACTTGATTCTGCCTCAGCTGACATGTTTGGTGGTGTCTGTGCCATACCTACTAAAATTTAGCATTGCCTTTTTTTTATTTGGACTTGTAAAAGCCTTTGCAATGCCATCGCTTCTGCTGGGTCCGTGGCGTGTGTTGCGCAGACCTCACACCTCAGGCTTTACATGTGAAACTTGCTTACTCGGGACCATATTTCAGGCTCTTGCACCGCTGCAGTGGGATTTTATGGACTCCAAGCTTAGCAGAAACACAGCTTCTGTGTGGCTTCAGGACCCCAAGTGCAGGGGATCTGCCCTGCTACCTCTAGTTGGTGGAGGGCATCCAGGGAGAGAGAGCATGATGCATGCTTCAGCCAGGTTGACCACAGCCTCATGGGCTGGGTCCCTGTGGGACAGCCATGTGACGAGGCAGAGAGAATAATGGCAAGGACAGAGATTTAGGACAAAAAGCAGCCAGCTGCAAAAAACATCCTACCAAATTCTTCAGCAACCCTTATAGCAAGGCTCCAGCATCTGTCTGACAAGAAGCCTAAAGCACCCCAACCTTAGGTCAAGAAGTAGGAAGGAGATAAATAAACCATGGATGTGAGTGAAAATAAAACAACACAACCCCCTCTGACAGTGGCTGGTCACTTGGGCCGTGTGTGGAGCTGTTAAGTGTGTACACTCTGCCAAGTCCCCTGCAGCGCCAGTCATCGTTATACATCCGTTCTTGCCTCCTGTATAAATATTAACCTTCTCTGACACGTGTACTTGCAGGTATTTCCATGCTCTCCGTTACTCCGCACCATGGGGTTACCTCCTGGAAGCACCCTGTGAGAGTACTGGTGTTTTTCACACCCCTCCATCACATGGACTAACACTCACAGCAAAGCAAAGACTTGGGCTGCTGCTGCTCAGGTGGGTCAGTATGGATAGCATGTTTCCAAAGGGGACATGTGCGTGCATGGAGGAGAAAGGTTTCCCATTTTCCACACTGTTACATGATTTTTTTTAGGCTTATTGGTTTCAGGTACAGTCTGCATGAAAGCATGAGCCCTTCCAGACTGGAGCAAAGGCACCTGCTGTGGCCAGCAGCAGCAGAGGATGGTGGCCCCACAGCACCTGAGAGCTTGCTCTGGCCAAAATATCATCTGCCACCTGCAGGAAGCTGCCTTTGAAGGAGACACCAGGATCTCTGCCTCCCCATGCTAGCAAAAGCAGCTGCAAAGCCACCAGATGCTGACACACCCCCTGTGATCTGGGTCAGCAACAGCAGTGCCTCTGGAGTGAGGAACCCTGCCTGTTGTTACAGCAGTGCTGGGCACTGTACAGGGAACACAAATAATACTTGTCCCCGAGGAAGGTTAAGGCTGCAGGCAGGAGTGCTTGCCCTGGGTCCCTCTCAGAACCAGCATCTTGAACCACAAAGCCCAAATTTACCAGGAGGGACATTTCTGAATGCACTCCAAAGCAACAAACAACAATCAAACAATAGCAGACCAAAGCTGTGTGAATAATTGATTATCTTTGGTTTGCTTGACGGACTGGAAAGGCAAAGAAAATATGTTTCAGGTTGACACAAAGTTATTCTGCTTTCCCTTCTGCCAAATGGAGAAGGAAGAAAAACTAAAAAAAAAAAAAAAAAAAAAAAAAGCAGCTTTGTGTTTAACTGAAACAGTTTTTGACCTGCATTTAATTTTTGAGATTTTTTCATGTCCCTTAAAAAATTGTAGGCATTCATCCAGAATGAAATTACACTCCATTTGAAAGAAAAATTGGAAAAAAAATTTGATTTGAAATGTCCACAACCAGATATTTTTTTGGAGTGACACATGCAACAGACTTGTAGTAAACTCACAGGTGGCTTCAGCTGCCGTAGAACTGCTTTTCAGCAAAAGAGATGCCGTCACCAAAGGTTTCCCTCCTTCCTGTGTGGGGCAACTCTGAGCCGCTCTGGGCTTGTAGAGCTTCTAGACGTGCCACCAGCCATGGAACAGTGGGTGCAACACCCCTCACCAACCCACACCCCCCTGCCCCGAGGCACTGTGCCCAAACCCCTGGCAGCCAGGAGCGTGCAGATGGTGCCGATTCTCTTGAGACAGGCACCGTTGCAGGGACATCAGTGGCAAGCAGAGAGGGTGTGCATGGTGTCCCTGTGCCCTGTGGGGGCTGTGCCACCCCTGCCAGCTCCGGCAGAGGCAGCTTACTAGGCAAAGGCAGCCTAAAGTGCGTGATGTGCACTGGGCGTGCACTGGGTGTGCATCACTCTGAGCCGAGACGCGTGTCCCAGCCAGTGTCTCTTTGCCAGCCTTCAAAGCACTGGGATGCCCCTGGTCCCCTGGGTGCTGCTGCTGAAGGTGACGTGCTTTCAGGAAATTAATGACATAATTACAGCTTCCCCAGAACACCCTGCTATGCCTGCCACAGCAAGAAAGCAACAGCGTTGCCTTGGCTAGGCAGAGACTGCCAGCCCTCCAGCGTCATGTTGGCTGGCACTGACCAGAGCAACAAGTCTTGTGCTGTATAGCCCATATTGCCCTGTGCAGCCTCTGCTCGCTGTACATCTCATCTGGGGCGGACACTAACAGGCATCTGGATCTGTGTTCCCTTATACAGAGCCCTTCCACATCACCCTGAGCTTTCTGCTGGTATTCAGCCTTTGACATTATTATTATTTACACCCCACTGCTACAGGTTGGTGCTGTGATATGCCATCCCAATGTCTCAACAAGTATTGATTGTTAGAAATGATGCTTTTCAGAAATTATTACCTCCAAGTATTACCATGGAGCCTTCAACTAGTTTTAATTGCTGCACGTTATCTTATTGTTCCTGCTGGCATCAATTTCCACCCGAAGTTATCACACAGCCTCTGACTAGTATGAATTCCCATTCATCACCATACAGGTCCCACCAATAGTAATTTCCACACACCATGGCATACACCAATAGTAATTTCTACACACCATGACATAACCCCTATTAGCTCTGATTACTAATGGGGCAGACAACTGTTAATAATCAGTACCCTCCTCATCCTCTGGGCATGCATTCAGGACAAAGAAATCATGGCTTACCCTTTCCACACTGCGTCTCCTCAGTGATCCATATGGTATTTTGAATAAAAGTCTTCGGCTCCTACCCGGAGTCACAGCTGTCTGTACTACCATAGTGCAGAGCTAACTCGTTTGTGTGCACGTGTGTGTGTGAGAGTGCACAGCACACACAGGCTTCCTTTGAAATAACTTACAGTCTCATCTAGATTTCCCAACTATCAAATAGCTGAGTGGGTTTTCACATCAGAGCATATGAGTCAAGATGTGGCTTGTTTGAAAGAAGGAGGGGGAAAAGGGAAAAAAAAAAAAAAAGGAAAAAAAAATGAGGAAAACCCAAGCCTTGTAACCTTAACAACATGCTTCAAGCAGTGTATCTTTAGCTTCCTTCTGTTTCTCGGTGTAGTTTGCTCAGCAGGATTGCTGTGCCACAGAGGTGGAAGAATTAAGCTTCTGGGGAGAATGTTCCAAAAATGTCAAGCTCGCTTCTTGTTGCTACAGATGGTAACCAGGTCAGTTGTCTAATCAAAGCTCTATCATCAGAGTTATTATACATTTTGCCATGTGACTGCAGACCCCTCTGGTTTGCTGTACAGTAGATCACATGTTCACCTTAAAAAGAATATCTGGTGTATCACCATCTGGTGCAGAGATTAATGTTAAATCCTACATTCAGATATTCCTCTCTCCTAGATGCTGGGAAGCACATACCCAGAGCACAGGGCTTGAACAGATCCTCTGGGCTGCTCAGCTAAATGCGAGCACTCACCGGTTCAGGCTACATGGTCTGTACGGCACAGTGCCGGGCATATCTGAGTGGTAACCGAGACCAGACGTTACCACTCACACTCATGCCTGTACACATATGTGCCAGTGAGAGCCTGCTCGGTGATGCCTACAGCTTCTATGTGTACCTATAAAAATGATTATATTGGAGTCTATCATTGTAAAGTGTTGTCTTTACAAAGTCAATCTCAACATCTACGTCTCTTTTTCTCCTATAAAACCACTTCAGAGACTAGTAGCCAATGATCTTTTCTCTGAAAGAAAAGTCCAAAACTACATTTACACTTTAAATTGTACAAGAGGGTTTTAGAAATGAGAAAAGTACTTTCCCTTCCCACAAACTGTCTGCAGCACCAGGAGTTGTCCCGAAGCAGCCAGGTACTATTCTGGGCTTTTGTAAAAGTGTGGTTTGGATGTTGTGTTCATTTCCATGCTACGTTACAGGTACTGGTCCAGATGCGGTTTAGAGTTAATGTGTGCGAAGCAGGAGCATCTTAATCTGTTGACTCCATTGCGGTATTCTCAATTTGCTTAGTAAAATGGAAAAGATGTTGGCCCACACTCTTTTCCTTGGAGCAGTCTATCTGGGAGAGCAAAATTTGCTGAGCAGTGGAGCCAATCCCTTCCTCCATGCATTGTTCTCATTTTAATGCAAAACTAAAAATACTTTGTTTTGATCGAAGTCCAAAAGCCAGGATGAAGGTGTTAGGGACATGACATTAAAGCAACCGTTTCAAATAAAGAAGAGAAACTCTGTATCTGCTCAGCATATGCACATGCATTAAAACCAGTCAAAGAAAAAAACCCAGCAGCTTGATGTGGGAAACTCTAAATATTAAAACAATCGGCCTTTGTTCATAATTAGTTCCATATGTCTCTTGCCAAAGAGAGTGAGAGAGACAGGAAAAGATGGAAATATCTTAAGCATGACTGACTTATATAGGTTCATTATGTGGAATAGGTGCAGGGTTAGGGGCTTTGCTTCTTGCAGGGCTTTTTTTTATGGTTATTAATGCCCCCCCTGCTATCTCACACTTTGCCTACGTGTTTTTTTTAAGCACGAGGTGTCTGGCATTTCCCAGCTGCCCCCAGGGAACCCTTGCCAGCATCAGCAGAGCCACTGGGGATCTACTGGTGGAGGAAGAAGGCAGAGGTGGCTGCAATCTGCCTTACTGGGAGCTTTTCCTGAATAAAAACGGAGTCATGTCTGAGTCAGGACCTCGGGAGCGAGTGCTTTGTAGGAGAACAGAGAAGCGAAGATCTCCCTGCTCACCCAGTCTGAAGCTTCTGCTCACACCAGCCTCTGCCACCAGAAGCTCTCATACTCCTGCAAGCCAGGTCTCCTGCAGGTCCAGCTCCTAGCAAGGCCAGCCGTGTAGATAGAACTTTACCCACTAGAGGGGACAAAGAGCCGTTAGCGCACATCTCCAGCTGTGTCTATAAGCAACGGGGCTGGGCGACCAGAGGCAGACAGGCTCATGGTACCAGCACAAAGCACCACATCGCCTGATATTCCTCCACAGGGGAAAGGGAAGTGTTTGTTCAGTCATTTCCACAAACCACAAGTTCTTTGCATAGGTTTTTAGGTCTTGCAAATGAAATGCAAATCTGCATATTGCTTAAGGCAGCTGAATAATAATAATACAAATATTATTCTTTGCAGGAAACCTCTTGCGCATGTGAAAAGTGAAAGAAATCCATCCTTTTGCATGGTATTGGAACCAGTTCCAACAAGATCCCTGCCTATCCCAGTTGGCCTGACTCCTCCCTCCCTCCCTGGTGCTGCACCCCAGACACAACTTTATGGGTGCCCTCCCCAGGAACCACATAAAGCTGGAGACCCGGACCCACTATGACACCTTCTTCTGTCCCATTCCTCATTTCCCAGGTGGTATGAACCTGCAGACAGGGAGCCTAACCATAGTCACCAGAACTGGAAAACATCCGGATGGATGAGATGTTGGCTTTTTATTTTTAGAATTGTTCAGGGTACATTGGTAGGCAAGTGTATAGGGCACTCTAGTAGGATTAGTTTGCCTATAGGATAAGCAATGTAAAACATGCTTTCATGAGGGTCTTTCTGTTTGTTCCCAGAGAGGGGGTTTAGGTGTGTCTGGCGATGTAAGCCCATCCAAAGGCATTGCAGCCCATCAGATTCTGAATTTCCCTCTGGAGAACCCCCTCTCATGTAGTTGACTGCAGATGCAGATGAAGATGACCAGACTCATCACTGAGGCTTCATTCAACTCCATTGTCTGCAGAGACAAAATTCAACTGAACAGCGCAGTAGGAAATAGAAGCCAAACTATCGTAAGGGAACGTCCCGGCCTTGCCGGCACAGACCCTCAAAAGAGACATGCCGTATTTACTAAATGCTGAAAGATGAAACTCTTTAAAGCAGTGGATGCTTTTCAGTACTAATTGCAGACTGCCAGGAACAGTGGTTTGCGGTAACAATGCATCAGAGGAAAGTACATTCCAATAGATTGCTATTTAGACTAGAATTCTTTTTTTTTGGCCTTTAATGAAAAGGCGAAAGAAATCATTTACTGCTGCAAAGCGGGTTTTGTATTTACAACAGAGGAGTCGAGTTTCAAGTCAGTGTGTGCCCAGTGGAGATCAGTCAATGGAAACCGGTGACAGCAGTGGCGCAGACGAAGTGCAGTATGTGGTATATAGCAGATGTGTCAATAAGACACTGTTTTGCAAAATTGAAAAAATCACTTAGTACAACAAACCCCACTTAAGTTCTGTACTCCATGAAGACATGAGTATGGCAACAGAATAAGAAGAAAAAAAGGATAACTTGCAGGTCCTGACAGTATTTCCATCCTGGATGGTATCTGGTCTCTATCAGTAGCAAAGTCAAATTCTTCCCTGGAGCCCTGATAGGGAAACCACTTGTATCTGATCTCCTTAGCAGCTCTCATTATTCTTGGTGGAATTTCTTACTTCCCACTGTAAGAAATCCTCCCTAGGTGATTTCTTGGGGCAAAGCAAAGCAAGAGGAAGACAAGGACAGCAGGGACAAGGACAGCTTTGGTGTTGCAGCCCCTACAGTGATTTGTCTTATGTTTTATTGCACCCAGAATCAGACTGTAAAGGACACTGCCTTGCTGGGATTGAAAGATAAGCACAGGTTGTCATTGCAAATCCAGCTCACCTTAAAGTTAAAAGAAAACCCCCAATTTTCCAGTCTTACATAGTGTTTTACAGAGAAATGTTATGATCACTCTAGCCTGGGGAGAGATGTGGGAAAACACACCAGGTAGAAATCCATTCACATATGAGCCTCTTCCATTAGAGCCAGCAATAACCCAGCAGGTTGCTAGGTTTGTGGTCCCCAGCCACAGAAAGGTCGGGGGCTTCCCCTGTGTGTGGCAAGGCTGTGTCATGCCTGGGGACCACACAGGCCATCACATCCCTGTCTCTTCTGGGCAAGCAGTGCATGTGAGTGTCTTTGCTGGGTGCAGCAGCCCAGACTAAATATGAAGGTCATTTCCACACTTGAACAGATATTCTTGTTCTGCTTTACTCTGTTTTGGTGCTCTGGGTTATGCAGTGAGCAGCACAGTGTTGGACTGCTTGTGCAGCAAGTCCTTCACTTGTACTGACAGAGACGACTAGGACTTCAGGCTCCTGTGACAACTGCACTGTGCTACAGCACAGTTGTTTAACCATCCACAGTTAACAGACGCTTTAGTAGGTCTGACTAGCATAAGCCTAAACAGGAACCCAAAGCCAAGAACTTCTGGACTCAGAATAGTTCATATCTGATGCATGTTGCTGTAGGTTAACCCAGAATGTAATGTTAGACGTTCCTAAATTCCCTCATTCACTGGTATTCCAGTAGAAATATCCACATGGCTGCTCATCTGCTGCTCATCAGCCTTCAGTGTCATGGGGAATGGCTGGCAGAGCAGAGTGTGAAACCCAAGATGTCACCTGCTGAGCCTGCACCTAGCCAAGAGCTTAGACCCATCAGCTGGTGTGTCCACCAAGCCAGCAAGTTCTTGGCACAGCCTCTAGTGAAAGTCGTGGCATCAACGCAGACACCCCAGAAAATGTCTCCAGTAAAGAGGACAGAGCAACTTGCACCCTTCCTCTGTCCCTACTGCCACCAAGCTGACTCTCTTGGAGGAGCTTCCATCCCACCTCCAGTTCTCCTCCCCATCCTCCGTCCTGTGTGCTGTCCTTGCTGGGGAAAGTGGTCCCAGCCTCCATGCATCCAGGCAGGCAGGGTCCCAGAAAACACTGGCCAGAAGAATAACAGCAAGTGGGGCTTCTGCTAGATGGAATGACATTTCCCTTGTGCTTTAGTGAGCCGTTAGGTCGGCTCTTTTCCCACATAACTCAGAGAGACAGTAATTAATTAGGGAGGGAACTTGCCTGACCCCATTGCCCTGGAGACACACCCCTGTAAACATCATGAAGGGATTGCAGAGGCCACGTCTAACTTCCAGGGCTTATATAAACAAAAAAGGAGTTATTTGGCAACGACATCACATTCCCACATTGTGGATGTGTAGCAAAGGCTGGATGTGATGCATGCAATGGCAGTCATGCGCTCAGCTGGGGTATGACTGTGCATATTTCTGTCAGGAATCTGGTTTAAAGTCTCCGCAAGTTGTGACAACTGCAAGGTACGTGCAAATACTGGGTGCATCTCAATATCGAGTCTTAAAATGTGAGTGGGCTATTCCTGTGTAGTGCTTAGCACTGCTGATTTGCTTCAGTTCCTGAAGAAATAGGGTTTTGCTCAGCCCAGCATGGAAGGTACTCAGCCCTGAGCTAGATTTAAGCTTTAAACAGGATATGTGACATATGGACTATGTCAAACCCTGTGAAGATAAATGCTTCTTTGTTCTGTGTAATTTTCTCTCTTTTAAAACTTCATCTTTGTTACACTCCTTTGATTAATCTGAATATATTGTGGGAAAGCACATGTGTCTGTTTGAGGGAAGGAGGGAGAGTTATGTTGCTCTAAGAGAAAGCCACATGGATATCAGAGAGGCCAGCATGTCCCTAAAGAAACAGGGAGGTAGAAGACCCCTGAGAGATGTCACAAGGGTTTTTTTTTCAGCTTTGCCAGACCTGGTAAAGAGCTTCTCAGGCAAATTTTGTTTTATAGTTGAAGTCTCGCAGTCATGGAATGATGACTTTTCTCTGTGTGAGGAGAGAACTGTGCACAAAGCTGAAAGAGGAACTGCCAACTTCGGCAAAACTACAAAAGCAATTTGGTTATGTACTTTGTGGATTTATATGGACAGATTAAGAAATGTGAAAAGTTTGTATGACTCTCTGGTTCTTCAGCCTTGGAGTCTCTCCCTCCTATCATTTTACATTTTACATCCTACCCTACAAAATTCCTATAATTTTGATTTCATTGCTTCAGTTCTCCTGTGTCTGCCAAGCTGTAACAACACCCTACCCCAGCTGTAGGAGACATCTAGAGTGGCACTTGCCTCTTCCGACTTTGGTTGCCTTTATGTGAGCCCATCATCTGGACTCCTTTTGTCACCAGTGAAGAGAAACGGGTACTGGCAAGGTTTAAGACACCATGCCAGCTTCGGATGCCTACTTCACTGGAGGTTGAGTGATATCTAGAAGTATCAATATCTCAACAGCAACTATAAAATAAACTTGCTAACTGGCCACTCTTGGTCTACCTCTCCAGCTATCAAAAGTTCTGCTGCATCCCTTGGTAGCTGTATTTATTTACCTTGCCCTTGCTAATGTCCCTGATGGCATTTGCACTCCCTGCTCTTCATTCTCACTGTCTTCTTTTTGCGCGCTGTTAAGCACAGGTGAGCAAGCCTAGACTGCTCCACAAAGCTCTTCTGTTCCACAGAGGCTCTCTGAGGGTCAACATCGTGGCTGACTCTCATGGGAGTGTGGTTAGAGGTTCTCTGGGGTTGGTGGCACTGTGTACAGGGCTGTGGCACGGCACTGTTGGCTTTTCTCCTGCTCTGGGAGCCTTCACGGCAGCTGTGCCGAGTAACCTGGGTCCCTGGGCTGGGATCAAAAAATGACTCAGCAGATTCGTGACAGAACATCTACTATGGGCTGCTAAATTCAAAGACAGCACTTCTGGGTCACGTACCACCCCCCTCCCCCTGGAGTGCAAACAGCTGGTGGTTGGAAGGTACCTGTGGGGACTGTTGCTATGTACTTGCTCTGTTCTTACATTTGTCTGTAGTCACTCAATGTCAGCTGCTGTCCAAGACAAGATGCTGGTCTAGGTCATTCATTGGAGAGGCTTGGTATGATCATTTTTATTTTCTCATTTTCAGAAGTGTCTGAACAAAACCTGACAAATAGTTACCTAATTGGATCTCTTTAATGGCACAGTCAGGCTGAGAAACCTCACCTTTTAATGCAGGTCAAGGGGCCTGATTCTGCTCCTGCCTAGCTCACTGGCAAAACACAGGCTGACTTCAGCGGTGGAAGATGAGGCTTTAAATCTCCTGCAAACTGGATGCTGAGGGTAAACTGGAGGATGCTGTTGTTGCCAGAGAGAAACTCATTAGGAGCTGCTTCAAAGAACTGATTTCTCTGATAAATAAACACCTGGAAATACCCATTATATTGCAGAGGGTGAGGCTGGCATCCACACTATTGCATTACACATGATTTGTGACTGCTCCAAGTATGAACTTGCTGCTTGCTTTTCGATTAGCAAGTCCTGGCACCCTGGCAAAACCACACAATATATTGTGACTATAGAGGTTAATGGATCACTTTACATGTTGATGATGTCTTATTATTGCAATGGTTATTAAGAAAAATTTAACAGAGACACCAGGAGTCGATAGTAGTTGCAGGAACATTTGTTTGATTACAGCAGAGATGGAGACCGCTGTATGCAGGGCTCACTGTGCAAATGGTGGTCAAAGCAAGTCCATCACAACCACCTTTCTGCCCTTCTCCTTTCTTCAGGTTGTCCTCAGTACCAGCTATGAGAACAGCTACTGTTTACTAGTGCTGATGGCAAGAGAAAACGGGAAGGTAATGGTGTAATTGCCCAAGGAATGGACAAATATAACACCTGTCTGTGCCAGAGCATGCTAGGACTAGATCCAAAGGCACACTTCAGCCTTGGCATTGGAGATCTCTGTCCCAGACGTTGATGATTGGATTATTCTGTGACTGTGGTGGAATGTTACACTCCGGCATGAACAAATCACTAAAGTGGGGTTCTGGAAGTCAGATTTTTACTCCTTTTTAAGTGGTAGGATGGAGGAGGATGCTGCTCAAATGGCTTCATGTCACTCTGTCTCAGTTTCCCTACCTGTAAAATCATGAGAAGAGCTGGCACTTACTGCTGCTGCTTTTGTTGCCATTTCTCTGTTATTAATGAAGACCCAGGTCACTCAAATGCCTGTCCCTTGGCAGCTTGGTTTTAAGAGCTAGAATACATGGGCATCAGTAGCCACCACTCCAGATCCTCACAGGGATGCAGTGGCCTTGTCCACCTCATGGTGCCATCCCCATTGTCAAGGTCTGCCAGGGAGCCCTGCCTCCTTTGGCACCTCTGGCCAAGGGACCTGACCCTCACTTTTGACTCTTTGGTGTTAGGGCTTGATTCCTTCTCCTTCAAATATCCAGTTTTAGGTCTGGCTGGATACAGGAGTTTGACTCGGACTTTAGTTCCTGTTCATTGCCAGCTGGCAGAAGAATGAGCCAGAACACTTGCAGCATCCCAGGTAATTTCCTCTGGTTTCCTCTGACTGCTATGGTATTAGAAACAGAGATTAAGTTTCATGTCCTTGCTGTTTTGGTGTTAACTCTGCCAGGACTTGACGATGTGGGGAGAGAGAAGAGCAGCTGTTTCTCAGGGTAACAGAGGCAGCTGGAGCATAGCAAATCTGGATTGTTACATCCACGCAGGGCAAAACAACCACAGCCCCTCGCCATGCCAGGAAGCCCCCAAAAATGTCACTCTCATCAGATAGTCTCCTCTCTCTATGTATACACACACACATATATTTTTTTAAAAAAATATACTAAAATGTATTTTTTTACGTATACATACATACACACACACACACATATATTTATCTGTGGAGTGTGGTGGGAGGAAGGCTGAGGAGCCAGCTGTGGAAATAGATGTTTGCAGGATTGTAGATGGAGCTATGGAGAGTACTGTGGATTTAGCAGGCTTGGCTGTGTTTGGATGACATCTAAAACCCCATGAACCACTGGATGCCTGTCATTTCCCAGGTGGCATTTGGAGCGGGCCAGGTATACACTGTTCATGGTTTAAAGACTTCATCTAAGTCTCTCTTTCTCTCCTGTGACATCCACTACAGCTCCCTCATGCCTGCCTTCAGAAACCAGTCTCTTTTTTGAGGTCGCTGATGTTTGACTACTTCAGGCTCATTTTTCCACTAGGATTATTATCCCTTTGCTGGTTTCCTTGACAGTCTGTTTCTTCCAGCTCTAAAGCCACATCCATAATGCAAGGAAAAGCATCCCTTGCCAGGGCAGGCTCCACCCCCCACCTCACCCCTGAACCCTCCCAGACATCTCATGCAAAGTGCCCCAGGCATGCTGGGCATGGTTCATTGTGAAGATTCGCTCTAGCTGTGCTGAAGGCAAGACTTGGAAGGCAGCAAGGTTGGTCCTGAGGTGTACCTCAAAGGTTTCCTTTCATAGACTGCACAAGAATAATTAGCAAGTTCCGAGGCAAGGAGGGTTTGGCTCAGGAATGCCTTTTGCATGCAGTGAAACAAAGCTTCAGAGCCTGTATTTCTTACCCAGCCTTCCTTTTCCCCTTAGCCTACCCCAGGGACCTGCTGAGCTTGTCCTTGCTCTGCCTCCTTAAGTTGGCCCCTGCCTCCCTGTCTGGGTTTCTCCAGCCAGCCAAGTCCCAGCTCATCAAGCAGCTCAGTGGCAGCCTGCCGGTGATGACAGCTAATTATGAAATGTCATGTTGGAGGCTTCCCTTTTATCTTGCCTTGTAAAGCCCAGCAAAGCTCTCCAATGCCCTTTGGTAACAGGGAAAAGGAAGCATCACTGCAGCAACAGCTGCTTCTCTGATAGCGGATGACAACGTGGCAAGTACACCATGTCCTGGAAGGAAATGGCAGTTCATGCCATGTAGATGCAAATTTCTAGTCTCCACAATCAATAATAATAACAATAATAACAATAATAACAATAATAACAATAATAACAATAATAACAATAATAACAATAATAATAATAATAATAATAATAATAATAATAATAATAATAATAATAATAATATTAAGTGTTCCAGTGTAATATTAACTTTCCAGTGGAAGTGTTAAACATCCCTGCTGCCAAGGCTTGCTACCCCCTCTACAAAACTCTGCTGAACTCACTCCAGGTGAGTTCCTGCATGACAACTTAGTTAAAAACCTTATCCAAAGAAAAACTGGACCTAATCTATAGTCTTTCTTCAGTCTGTATTCCTTCAGAAGCCAACCTGCACTGAGGTGAGTTAGTATGAGCTGAGCTAGGGCTCAGTTTTCTCTAGAACCCTGTGGTTATTTCTCATTTGCTGTCTACTATAACTTCTCTATGCTGTGACAAAATGGGCTCGCTAGCTTGGTAGGTGCTGTTAAACTGGGCTTCGTCAGGGCCCACTCATCTGGGAATGGGTTACTGCCCCTGTGGTCCAATAAGCACTAAAACTAGGGTTCTTCAAAGTTTAAAAAAAGACAAGTCAAGGCTCTATAGACCAGTTTCCCAGTTCTGCAAGTAATCGCCTGGTTTGGACCAGTGGAGGGCACCGAAGAACTGGAAGAAGAGTATTATAGTGACAGATGGCTTTGCTCTTTCATCAATAAACCTGACACAGATGAAGATGCATGGCACAGAGTAGACTTGGAGATCATTCCCAGGAGGGTCCTGTTACCTGGCAGTCCATCCGCCTGCAGCCCATTTGGCCCTGCTGGTATGGCCCCATGCTCCTCACCCAAGCACTGGTCTTGCTGGTAACAGCAAAACACTTGGTAATGGATTAATGACCTCGGACAAATCTGGTGCTAGAATGATCTATAATAGCCAAAGTTTTGTGTTTTGCCCTTCCTTCATATTAAGTTTCATATTTACTTTTCTATATCCAGCACTAGAGATTATTTTTAGCATCGCTCAATGGACAGGTGATTTAAGATCAAGCATAGCCACAAAGCAAGGTGATGTATGAGTAAAGCCTGAAAATTGTGCCTGATAGTGTCAGACAAAATTTGGAACATTTGGTCTATCTGAAAATCTTCCTGCCATAATTCCTAGGTAGGTTTTAGAAAAGCCCAGCTAGCTGCAAACGTGATTGCTCACCAGTGTAAATTTCTGTCCTTGATTTGCAGAGGGACTAGATTAGATTGATAGTCCTGATGGTCAAAGTGAGACGTGAAACCTGGACATGCCATCCACAAACCTTGCAGCCGCAGGCTCCGCAGAGGGACAAGGGGGAGCAAAGCAGTGACACTAGTGCAGTGTACCCCTGCACAATGCTGCACAGACACACCAGCTCTTGCAGAGCCATCTGGGGCTCTGGCATGGCACGGCATGGCACCGCATAGACATGTCCCTGCATCACACTTTCAGCTGTGACTGCAGTGTCCCAGTTGGGGACATCTCACTGAGTTTCTGGGGTTACATATGTGAGGGACAACCTCGAATCAAAACACAACCTGAGAAAAACTCCATTGGTTTCACGAACTGAGGCCACCTGCACCTCTGGAGAATTTCGCCCATGTTTTATTTGATCTACAGTCACTCTCATTGCAAAAAATCCCAACAAATCCAAACTCAAAAACCCATGAGGAAAGACACTTGAGTGGAAAAAAAGGATAGACATAAGAATACAGAAAGCCTAGACACAGCTCCGAAACAGTGCTCACAATGGGACATGAAGAGCCAAGAAAAAGGATTTCTTATGACCTGTCTTATAGGGCTGGGTGGTTCCCATCAGGGCAGGAGGCTTTCCATGCCCTTCATACACAGTCAGACACTTGTAGGGTTGTTCAGCCTCAATCAAGTCAGTAAAACCTGGCTTTCTAGATCTTGCCAGTCTCTGAGATACTGCTTGAAGCTACCCTGTGACAAAATGCCTTTAAACACCCGCTGTTCAATGACACCTGCCCCATTCTCACCTGCCTCAGTCTCCCAGATGTCAAGCACCCAGCTCGATGAAGCGATGCTGAGTTACAAATAGACCAAACAGGATTGGGGTGCCAAGTTTATTCTACAGCAACTGCAAATAGTCCAAAGAAAGCACCAGCTCCTTCCCACACAAAATAACTTCCACAGCGTGCTGTCATGAGATGCAGCTGTTGCATCTTTCCTTGTCATGGGGATTAAAACCCTTAGAGATTTTCTCTGGGGTGCACGGTACTCAGAGTGGGGAAAGGAGTTGAACTCATTAGTAGTCATTAGTTTGATTCAAATCTTGCAGCCAAAAGAGTATTTCAGTATTTCATACCCTACACAAAGTCTTTGACAGGGCAGCCTCCGACTATTTTCCTCTACCTCCTATCTGAGCAACCTGTGGGAAAGGGGAGAGGGCACTCCCCAAAGCACTGAGGGGAGATGCCAGCCCAGAGAGACTTGCATCCATTTCACAGCACAGATGGACACCTTAGTAACTGGACCATGGGCTAGGAAGCTGGCAAACCCTCCTGTTTTTCACTATTGTGGTTGATGCCTAAGATTCCTCAGCAGTAGACCCTGAAATCTGAAGCATTTCATTTAAGACTTGCCAAAAAACCTCTGCTGAAAATTCAGAATATCACTTGCCATCTTATTTCTTACAGCTTGAATTCAGAGAGTACAGATCACCTTGGCATGACTTTTTTTTTTTTTCTTTTTTTAAGTTAAATAATGTGGCAATCCCTCATCACAGTTTTCCCCACACACCCCAAAAAGCTTCCCAAACATGGCCATCTCTGGCCTTTAGGCAAAAACCATCAAGTTGTGTTGCAAAAAGCAGGAATGTTTTGAAATGTTTTGATATTTTTAAGAAACTTTTAAGAAGACATGATACAGAGACTTTCTTATCTCAGATGTGCAGAAGCAAATCATACATTTCCTCACTGAGCTTTGATGACTTCAAGGAAGCAATTCCAGATTAACCCTGGTTTAAACTGTTCAATTTAGCCAGGAGGAAAAAACTTGATTTTCTTGAAAACAGGACTACTTTTGCTTGCTCCTCCATCTCTTACAAAAACTAACCCAAATGGCAAAGTGGTAAAAGACCGTAAACTAATAGCTGTCAAAATCCTAAAGCCAAGGACACTGATGCTAAGCAATACACAGTTTAAGTGCTCTGTCAATGCACTGCTTTTACAGAGGTATTCCCCAAACCGACCAAAGCTCCCCCTTTTCACATACTTAATCAAAATTGTAGATGATACACAGAGCTGATGCTGAATCTGTCCTGCCCTGGAGTTACTGCATGTTACCACTTGCAGTAGATGCCTTAGCTATACCACAGCACATTGGTAGTGTTGGACCCATGGTTTATCAGGAAATGTAAAGGAGTTAAGTCGATGCGACACTTGGATACACCATTACATTCGTACGCTGCCTTCTGGATTATTAGCATCTCTCTCTAAAAAGGAAATTGTAGCTTACTTACGAACACATCCATTAGTAGGTGCTCCAGCGTCACTTCAATATCCTCTAATTTAGCTGCCAAAGTCATCGTGAAGCTCCAGACAGAGAAAAGCCCTCCGGAGTCCCAATCCAAAATGTCTGTGGCCAAAGCTAGTTCTCAAACTGTAGCAAATGAGTTTCTCATAGATAAAGAAAATCTGAGAAATCAAAACTTAACATCTGAGTCCAGATGATGGCTGGACTCCGTGCCAGCTGTCAGTCCTGCTTGTGGGACTGAGGATTATTCCATGTGTGCAAGATGGGAGCAGAAGCTGCAATGTGCGTGCTGCCTTCCTTTCAGACCTCCCCAGTCAGAAACATGGAGCTATATCTGGGAAACCACAACAGAGGGAGGGAGAGACACACACAGAGGGAGAGAGAGGGAAGGAATGGAATAAGCTGCCTTTGACTATGACTGATATTTATAGGACTACTTGGTTTTGACTCCAGTCCATTTCTCTGTTCATTTCTGACCTTTCACAAATGGCTCAGCACACTGGAGCGTATTGTAAAACGGGGGCAGCAGGTCCCACAGAAGTTGGCTGTGACCAGTGCTGGGCCAATTCACACAAGCACACAATCAATAGCTCTTTGTCAGAGCATACCAGGCTCTGTGCTGTAGCTAGTGACAGAGGAGAGCACAGACATGTAAAAAACAAGGAAACAAAAGTTGTTTGGATACTAATTTTTTCCTAAGAGTATTAATAGATTCCCTTACCCACTCCCCAAGGCATTGGACGGCAGTGGTGACTTCTGAGGTTATGTACAAAGGGGAACAACCTCAAATAATCCTACAGGGTTTGACTTGGCAAACACCCTGGCACCCCCTCTGAAATGTCCTCCCACCACCCAACCCCTTCGCTCTGCAGCATCCCCGTCCAGGTTGTGAAGCACTACTCAGGGCTAGACCCTTCCTCGCACTGTATTTATGGAAAGCTTAAAGCATGATCCTAAGCGCTCGCTGTTGCTTCACACATCTGCTCCTACTTAAGTCAATGGAGAAAAGGTGACATTTCTGCTTGCTTAGTACTTCTTGCCTGTAGCTCTCACAGCACCACATGTAGTGGTAAGGTACTGATGGACCTGATCCAACCGAAGCTAAAACCAATGCAAATCCTTCAAGCATCTTGCTTAATGCTAGCTGGGAACCAAATAGAAAGGAAACTGAGGCACAGAAAGGAGGATACTGAAAGTCTTGGTATGGGCAGGAGCCATGCTGGAGTCTCCTGCATCCTAGACACTGCTGAGTTCACCAAACTGCCTTCCATGATGTTCACATTACTTGGCTGAACTCTTTTTTATTTATTTGACATGTACCCACACAGTTTGAAGCCTCAGAGTGAAATCTTGCATGTGGTGTATTCCAGACACTGGGAAAAAAAACCCCACAAGGCTGCCCTAAAGGATTCAGAAACTGAAGACTGGGTATTATTTATAAAAGTGTGAGACGGATAGAGTTGATGGAGCTTAGAGGGACCTCTAGTCATAAATTCCAACTAAATGTCCTTAGAGTTATAGCAGAAATCACATTTTCAGACATCTAGCATCAGCATGTGAACAGGAGCTGCCTCTGATGGTCGAGTTTTACTAGACAACAACATGATAGACCATTTGGGACACGGTATGATGGATAGTTTCAATAGCAAAGAAGGGCATGTAATTCATTTTCTGGATGGACCAACTCTCATTCACACAAGGCCCTGCATCAGATAATAGGTTAGCTGCTCCAGAAATAAATGCAGCACAGGAAGCTTGTCTACTGCAGAGAAAGACTGTTCATCATCCGCATGCTGCCGTTTCATTAAAGCTTTGACAAAGTGTCTACCTTCACCAGTCCGAGTGGAGGGGTGTTTTAATGAGCACGGATCAAACCACAAAGAAACATATTTGGAGGGTATTACATAGAAGGTGGTTGAAACTCAGGGAATCATAATGCAGTACACTGATGCGTTAGCTAGCGTGCATTGCTCAGTGCTGCACATGAGTTTCACTGCAGACAAGATTTCATGTGCTTTGCTCTCTAGGAAGTATGTGCAGAGACCTGACCACTGGGAAGCCTTCATCTCCTCTGGCATGTGTGGGAATTCAGAGATCCCAGGAAGCTATGGCTTCTACAGGAGCAGGCTGGGTCCAAGGGCACGTGACTGTTCTCTTGTGGGTCTCCGTCCCTGGTCCACAGCAGGCAGTGCTCAGGCTGTGTCAGTACGAGCCAACAGAGGTCCACCAGGACTGAATCCTGCATTTGTCCGCCTCTAACTGATGCTACTGTCCAACCAGTCTGACCACAACAAGAACTGTACTGGAACCAGACATGTGATCACTTCTCCCCTCCCCACCCCTTTTATTGCACAAAGGCTATGTGTTCCATGCTGAAATATGAAATTAAAGATCCTTTTCTGTAGGATCCTTTTGTGCAATAGTGCAGGGCAACCATGTCACTTATGCCCCTTGACTGTCCCTGTAGCTGCATTGTATTGGCCAGAGAGATAAACAACAGGAGACATCTTCCAGGGTCAGAATGCAGTGTCCATGTGACAGACTTCTTGACTCCAACACAGGATCATTTTTGTCTTCACAAAGATCAGCCTCAAGATTATTTCAAAAATGATGGAGAAAATAGTGCCAGGCACAAGAAAATGGCTTAAGGGAACACATAATGGCTTCCCTAATTTCTGCTCAAGAAACACCTGGCACTAAAAGCACCAGGTGCTCCCCTGGCGATGGCAAGGAGGATGAATGGGCTCTCACCCAGGCTCAGCTTTACACCACCTGGGTTTCCATTACTCCAACAATAAATAACAGAGATACACCAGCTCTCAGACTCTTGCACTTGCAATATCAGCTTAGCAATTCTCCTGCTGATCAATATTAACTGTCTTTGGAGACGGTCAGAAATCTGGCAAAAATGCTGTTGGTGTAAAAAGTTGCTTTGCTGACGTAAGTCCTGTGGAATTTTCCTAACTCCTAGACCGCAGGGTTTCTCTCTTTCCATTTTGCCTTCCATAGAACAAGGGTATCTCTCTTTCCATTTTGCCTTCAAATTGCAATAAAATTTCAGATTCAAAGCAAAGTACAATTGGAAAAGTTCTGAAACATAAAAAATGTGCAGAAGATGAGAAAAAAAGTGTGTTCTTGTTCTAGTGTTAACTAAAGCAGTTGGTGTGAGTGTGGTAAAATAAAAGGTCACAGGAGTGCAGAAAGCTGTTTCATTGAACCCCTTGCAAAAAGCAGATAGCAGAAATCAGAGCCACAAGATCCAATCTAAGCAAAAGAACTTCTTCAAACACATCAAAGCTTGGGGACCTCTAAATCTATCCCATTGGCTCCCTTCTAACTCTCACTTCAATAGTGCTTACCCCAAGTGACCTCTTTTATGGAAATAGCCTCTAAAATACAATAAACAAGAAAGAATTTCACTGAGTTCCCCAGGGATTATTCCCAAACCCTCTGTGCATGTGTGCGTGTGCATTATAGGTACACACAAAAATGAGACCATGTGTGATAATGAGAAGCTCTAACTTGGTTGATTCTTTAATGCAGTAAGTCCAAACCCTTTCTTTATTAAATCATTATTTCCATCTATTCTAATTCCTGAGAATTTATTATTTTGGCCTTTGCAAGCATGAGACCTCTTCTATTTAAAGCAGAGCATCCATCTGACAACACACCAGGGTATTTGTGCAGAACAGGATGTTCTTCTACACCCACATTTTCCCCTCACTTCCTTCCTAGTTTTCTTCTACCATTTGGGAATAAGATACTAGAAGAGAGCTGAGAAGTAGAGACCATTGGAACATTCTTGCCAAAATGGGATTTCAGCAAAACATGCTGTTTGTCAAAAGCTGAAATGTTATGTGGGGACACACTGGGTCCCAGAATTGTTTTCTTAGGGGACATTCAGGGGTGAAGGTGGTTGTTGATGGTAGGGGAAAAAGTCACCCTCCAAGGGCTGGCTTACAAAGACAGGGGTGTAAAAACAGGGCACCAAGTTTAGTGAGTAAAGCCAAAAGATGACAAGAAAGGGTTAAAAAGCAGATCTGAGCCTTAGTCCCAGGATGCTGTGTTTGGGCCAGCCCAGCTTGCAAAGATGGGAGCTAAGGAGTCTGGGGAGAAGAACAGGCAGATTATGCTTGTATGAGGCAAAAAGCATGCCTGTGTCATGGAGCCCACCAGGAAAGCGAGCCTGCCTCACATCCACTGCTTTAGCCAAGGAGTCAAGTCCTCAGGAATTGTGGATTATGAACACATATGACAAATATGGGTCAAAGCCCATTTGGGGCAGTGCCTTTGCCATCCCACAAGCATGGGATGGGATGGCAACTGAGCTGCAACAAGCCAGGCTGTGCTTCTACCCAACTAGTACAGAACCTTTATGAACTTTTCTGCTTTAAATAATCAAAGGGAGGATTTGAAGATGAGTCTTTTTGATCTCCTACACAGGTTCTACTGTGCTTTCTCCTCTTGAAATCAAATAATAGATCTATTGCAACAAAGTGTGAAGTTGTTCTCTTTGGGGAAGGTGGAGAGGGAGGTCCCATCCTTTTGGTAAACTTGGATGTCAGGGAAGCATCAGCTCCCAAAACCCTCCTTCCACCTCCATTTCTCCTTCCCACACAAAATCCTAGACATAGGAACTCATCAACCTGACACCTCCCGGTTGGATTGCAGTAATTCACTGAATTTGGAGCTAAGTGTGAAACCTAGCAGGCTCCAGCTGGCCCAGGGCACAGTCATCTGCCTTCACCTTGATTCATGACACTGCAAGTCAACCCCATCCTGCAGTAGCTTTCAGTGTCAGCTGAGGGCCTTGGTAATAATTTTCCTATGAATGCATTAACCTAATGCTGCATCAAAGGCTGAACATCAGCCTATGGCCCAGCCTCAGAGCTGTGGTCCAGGATGAAACTCAATAACTTCATCTGATGAAGGCATCTAGCTGTGGCACAATATCTTCAGAGAAGAAGTCATGCAAACTTTGTATCTGTGCAATCAAGGCAACAAGAGGATGGCCTTTTGTTTTTCTCCAGGGATGTGGTCGAGGATGCACACCACTCTATTCATAGACAACCTGAGAAAAGGGGTGAGCAGTGAGGGAGCACAGTTTGCAGGTGAAACCATGGTATTCAGGGTGGTGAGAACAAGAACCTGCAGAAAGATATGATGAGACTAAGTGAATGAGCAATAATACAGCAAATTAAATTTAATGTAGCTGAATGTGAAGTAATTTTCATAGCGGGAAAAATGTTCTGAACTTCACGTATAAAATTATGGGCTCTGGGTTCACTCAGAAGTAAGATATTTGGTTTATAATAGTTCTATGAAATATCAGTTCATTGCTTAGTAGTGGTGGAATAAGCAAATAAAATAAAATATTAACAAATATCAAGGGGCAAGCAAAAGGGAATATTAATACATCACTGAATCAAACCAGAGTTCACTTACATCTTGAATAATATCTTCTGATCCCTTTATCTGCAGAAAAGATACACAGATGGTGGACATGATTCAAGGAAAGGCAGTAAAGATGATTAAATGTAAGAAAAATGGCTCCTGTGAAGAAAATACTAAGTAAGCAAAGCGGACTCTTTGGTCTGGAAAAAGAAAAGGTGTCTGAAGGAGAAATTAAGGAGGTCTACAGAACCATGGTGAGTGCCACGGAGAGGGTGAAAAGGGATCGACTGTTCACTGTTTCACTCAATACAAGAATAAGGGTGCATCAAAAGAAGCTGGCAGGAGCCATACTCAGAACAAATTAAAGCAAGCAGTTCAAGCACAGCTGATAGTTGGTCTGTGGCACTCCTTCTCAAAGGATGGCAGGGATGCAGAATTTTAACTGAGATCAGAAAAAGACCGAACATTTTAAGGGATGATAAATCCATAGAGGCATAGTGGACATCTACAGGCCACATCCAACACAGGAGGTCCCTGAGTTGAAAACAAAATCAGAGAATCACTTGGGTTGGAAAAGACCTTTAAGATCAAGTCCAGCTGTTACCCCAGCACTGCCAAGCCCACCACTAACCCATGTCCCTAAGTGCCACATCTACACATTTTTTAAACACCCCCAGGGATGGTGACGCCACCCCCTCCCCAGGCAGCCTGTGCCAGGGCTCGGCCACCCTTTCCATGAAGGAATTTCCCCTCACACCCACCTAAACCTCCCCCAGCACAACGTGAGGCCGGTTCCCCGTGTCCTGGCGCTTGTTCCCTGGGAGCAGAGACCGACCCCCCCTGCCTACAGCCCCTGCCAGGCAGCTATAGGGAGCCACCAGGTCTCTTCTCAGCCTCCTCTTCTCCAGACTAAACATGTGGAAGGTGGGAGAATATCCAGGGAAATTATTGTGTACGTTTTCCACTCTCCTCTCTGCATCACTCATACCCACTGCTGGAGATGGGACACTGCAAGGACCTGTGATCTGAGCCAGTATGACTGCTTTTAAGTTTGACTTCTACATGAGATGCCCAAATTTAGGATAAATTTTCCTAAATGCCTAAGCCAATTCCAGACTCTGCCAAACAAAGTTCTCCATGAAACGCTCTGATCCCCAAAAGACAGGCATATCAGAGACTCCGTGAAATCACCAGACTACTGCTGTGCTTGCATAGACGGTATGTGCATGATGAAGCCGTGGAAGTGATGTGACACTGGCTGCTGATCAATGGCCTAAGCAACCTGTAACTCCAATCTCCTGAACAGGAGCTACCTGTCTCTTTCACTTCAGGTATGCTTTTTTTTTCTTTTATTTATTTTGTTTTTTTATAAAAGGGATTTATATAAGTTTATTTCCCTTTATTTGCAAGTCTTGCCTTTGTCCCAAAGTGATGATGCTCTATGGAGGCGCAGCTACTTTGACCTGTAGCTGTACTGCTGCTGGCAAATCTGATGTGCAAGACCATCTGGGGAGAAATGGGCTGAGCATGGCCGATGGCAACCCCAGCTACGGACATGCCTGTCCTTCAAGAGCAGCTCCCCATCCTCAACTGCGTGGGCCAAGCCTGCAGGTACAGAGCACACTGCCAGGCAAGACTACAACATGTCCAAGGGCTGCTCAATGGCCAGCCGAGATCCCACGTGTCTGTCCATCCCCTCGCTGGCAATGGGTTCGAGAACTCATCGCCTGCGTTGACAAGCTTGCCAGCCTGGGGCTGCCCTGTGCTGCCAGATGAAGAATGAGCGTGGGAGTCCCATTCCTGACCTCTCGCCTGCAGTGGGATTGACATAGCTCCATAACGGAGAAAAAATGCCGCTTCCACACGACAAGAAGATAAACGTTTTTATAAGAAAGTCCCCAGATGGGAAGCGCCCAGCAGCCCTGAGGTATAACGAAGGAAAGAGATGACCAGAGTCATGCTGCCCTGGCAGGTGTAGCAGCTAGGCTCACCCCAGCCTTTTTACAGTCTTTAAGAGGGACGATTCTGTTTGTTTTATGGAGTGAGCTTAGCATCAGTGAGATGGAGTCCTGGATCACCCTGCCTCTGAAACATCCCATGTGTTGTAGAGCACTTGGCTTTCAAGTTTAAAAATCGTGGCTATAAGTTCTGGTTTTTTGTCAACATATTCAATCAACAACTCGTCTCCTTCCTGGTCACAGCTGCCACTGTCTGACTTTTTTCACTGTCCCCATTGCATCACTCTCTCCTCACGGGTGGTCCCTCTTTCCCAGACAGCCTCACACCGCTCTCTGCAACTAAGATATTGTTTTATTTTCATGCTTTTGCTGAGTGCCCTGAAAGCCATCCTTTGACTAGAAGGCATCTGTCTCCTGTCCTTCTCACATGTACTTTCATTTAAAGGCCACTATGGGAGAGGGGAAACCTCATGTTTTCTCTCTGCCAGACTTTCTCCAGGGTGAAACGAGCCACCCAAGGATGGAGAAACCATTTCATCTTTGGCACAGACAAGCTGAGCAGGTGGTGCTCAGATGGGTCTTGACTGTTTCAGCTGGAGAGAGAGGGCTCTGATCATGAAGAACATGGAGGAATCAAGAGTCTGTTGTCTTGGTTAGCCTCTGCATACCCAAATTTGCCTCCCATGGCAGCAATCCGTGCAACACAATTCACCTACCCAAATCACAGCAACAGAAATGTTTTTAAAAATTATTGAGAAACCTCCCCTTTTCTAATCCTATTTGCCACAGCTCAATCTCCCACTGGCTTCTCCCCTTGCTTTCCCAAAGCATCATCTGTTCATCTTTGGGGTGTCCCATGTTTCAAGGTGACTTGCTGGGCAGGGCTTCTACAGTGAAACCATTTCCCCAGCAGATCGCTGTACCCTGCACGCCCTTGGAGGTAATCCAGATGTCACTGAGCCACACGAGCCTATTATTTAGCTTGCTGGGAGGGATCCTTCTTCAGCTTCCCTCCTTGAAGTAGCAAATCAGCTGCATTATTAAAATGATTAAAAATAGATTGAGCTTGCCCGAGACTGCATCTATAATGGATCAATTGCTTTTTATACATTTTTTGGCTTCCTACAGTGCTGCTTTGTCATGTCACTTCCACTCATTTGGGCGAGACCTTGAAATAATAGGCACATTCAGGAGATATAAATATAACTGTTTATTGCTTTAAAATGGGTCTGCAGACAAATAAAAGTCCCAACTTCAGGTATCTGGAAGTTAAATCTTCCTCCTCTGTCCTTTCCTTTTTGGCCCTGGAACAAACACTGGACTTTGGAGCTTGGGGGCTGCTTTATCTTAAGCTATATGCGCTAGTTCTGCTGCACAAAATTCATGCCCTCATAGGCTGTTGATTTAAGTAGCTCTTGGTGCTCGTCTGTGTTTGATTCCAGTAAGAAATAGTGCAGAGTTAACATCGAAAGGCTGCAGTGCAGTGAAATAAAAATAAATGCACTGCATTGTGTAGCTTAACGGGGTGCTAATTTCTTGGGAGCACATAAATAGGAGGCACAGAGCACATGTGTTTGCTGGCGCTAGGTCGGGACAGAGCAGGGGAAATCTGGAGCTCTGTCACAGGGACAGGCTGAACTTTGTTCCCATGTCTCACAGTACTGCACAAAGTCTCCTCTGTAAAATAGCCAGTTAATTAAAAATTGTATTTACGGTCCCCTGGTGATGCATGCGTGTAATTCTGCTATTAGTATTTCTACAAAGTCTGGCACAGCAAGAGGGTTGGGGCCTTGGCAACGCAAACAGCAGTCCTCATCCTCAGTGCTACCCATGTGGCTGGAGTCCACAAAAGAGGGGCTTTGGCAGCTGAGCCCCTCTCCATCATGCTGTGTTTCCTGAAGGGTTTTATTGCCCAGGTCTTCCGCAGTGAACATGGAACACCCCCTCCACCTCCGTCTGAGATTCCCTGGTGTTTTGCAAGCAGAAGTGAATTAACCTGCCTGATGCTGCAGGTACGGTGCTCTCAGCTCACATTATCACTTACAGTGAGCTACATGGAGGCGCAGAAGGATCCGATGCACCTAAAAATAGTGAAACAATGTCCTGCGCTTGACCCACCAGACTTTACATCCCCTTGACTCCTTCCTCCTCTAGCTCACAGCCAACACAGCTCACAGAAATTCTCCTCAGGCAACGCCAAGGTATTTCCCCAGCACTTCCCGTCAGGCTGGGCATTTAGAAACATTTGCAATGTTTCCTGCTATGTGATGCAGGGCTTTTGGACAGCCGAGCTTGATGACTCAAGAAGAAACAATGTCCTGAAACTTTCAAATATGCATGTGACAAAATGTTGTAGAGGGGATGGGGGATGGAGGGGAGCAGGGAGGTTTTCAGTGATTTTAACCCCCACTGTACAGGGCACTTTTCTGCACATAGCCAGCGAGAGGGAGAAGTTTTTCCAGAGGCAGGCTGGATCAGGAAGCTGTGCCTCTCCTGACTGCAGATGGGGATTTGGGAGGATGTTTCTCCAACCTGCTCCCAGCCGACCACTCTCAGCAGCCTCTGCGTGCTTGCTTTTTTAGCCTGAATTTGAAAAGACTTAATGTAGTGAAGCAACCTCTCATTTAAGCTGGCAGAGGATGTCCCAGAGGTCTCCATCTCTCAGGGAAGAGGTCCCCACCTCCCCGCCCCACTCTATCCCCCTCCCTCCCCCATCTTCAAAACATCTCAGTTTTGGGAAACTCCTACACAAGTCCATAATTACATTTTATCCCATTGCCACTGCCCCATGCCAGCCCTCCACATCCCCCAGCACCCACCTCTGCCCCAGCACCGGCAGCTCACCTTGGGCAGGGGTGTGCAGACCCTGAGCTCGGCTGGCAGCCGCGAGGGTCCGCAGAGCCGCGGGAGCTTGCACCTCATCCTTGCGTATTTTTTCATATCCTTATTTTGCGTAAAGATAAAGCTCCTCTAATTGTATGTATCCAGTTGCTGACAGCACCTATTAATAGCTGTTAATTTGTCCTAACAACCGGACACTGCAAATACACTGCAGTGAGTGGTTATATGGCTGGTAAGCACAAGTTTCAGTTGTTGAATGTTTAGCTGATACTACATGCATAAAGGCTTTATCCAAATATCTCTGCAACATTTTATTACCAAGCCCTTCCCTCGATTCCTTACACATTGCTAGTCAGTTCAAAAAGGACAGCACCTGCTCATGGAAAAAAAAGATGATAAAAGCTAGAGAAACTCCTTGACGCACTCCTTTTGGCTTTGTGTATTTCACTTTGAATTAGGATGACAAACCAGGAGAATGACACTGCAGACTTCTGAGGCATTAAAAAACCATGAATCAGACCTCAGCATGATTGTCTTTGCTAAAACTATGGAACTCAAAAAAAGAAAATACTGTCCGGGTGCTTTCTCATTACCTCCTAGTTTTGTTGTACTTTGCTGTACTTCCCTAGGACAGTGAAGGGTTAAAAATCTTGTTTTCTGATTGAGCCTGGTGTTGCTGGATAATCACTTGATTGGAGGAGTCAAGGCTTTAGAAAGGGTTCAGGAAGTGTGAGACCCCCAGGGGATGCCATTCTCCATGACCTGATATCTGGTCCCCCTAATGCATTTCACCCTCACTGAGTTCCCTGTGGGGTAGGGGGTGCCTTGGCAAACACGTGCCTCACCTGGCTCTCCATGGTCAAACAAGCACTTCCAAAACTAGGCCATTAATACTGGGGGCTTTCAGCCTTTCCCTCCACTGACTCCTGGAGAGAACCTCGGCAGCTCAGTGGGATGAGCCCCCTCCTCAAAGTCTGGCAAGGGCCAGTAGCAAGAGGGAGATGGGAAGGACCACCTTGGTCGACTCAGCCACTTTGCAGTCCTGCCACTGCAGATAGTCCTGGGAATGGTGTTTAGTTCAGGAAGAGGCAGAAGGCATCTTCTTCCTGCAACCCCATCATCCCAAAACCCACAAATGGTCTATTGCAAATAAGGCTGCAAGCCACAGCAGGAGGCACCAAAGCTCTGCCAATGCTCCTGCACCACTTTAACATGCATTAGCCACATTTCCCGGATGGTTCCGGGGAGCAGACTGGAATCCACACTGGGTAAAGGCACAACACCCCTGACAATGCGATCTGGGGAAATGACTTTCTGATCCCAAGTCTGGAGCGTGGCTTATCTCTGAAGGTGTGATCAGATCACAGAAATCGGGCACTGGGGAGACTAACATTTTGGGCAGCGCCATTGAGCCCTGTATTACACCCTCTTCTTACCCCAGCTTGACCCCCAAACTGGGCTGACCCCCAGGGCCAAGCGACTGACCAAAGAGAAGTGTGTTCCTCTCTCCCTGTCCCAGAAACTGAAGCCTGGCTGAACACAACATAACAATAGCTTGAGCAGGCAGCGGTCTCCTCTGCCATGGCACTTCGCTGACATGATCAGAAGCGATTCTTCCCCATGCTGTGACGATGGAATATAGATGACGAATCTGTCACTGATTATGCTTCGTTACATCCTCACAAGATTTCCTGGGCCGCCTGCAGAGTAGATGTTCTTGCTTCGATTTTTAAAGGGTTTTAGGTAAAAGAGACAGCCAACATCTCTGGTGGCAGCAGCCAGGTGCTCTGGGGTTTGATCCTTTCCCAGCTCTGCCCTGTGGATGTACAGAGGCGTAGGGGTTGAAAATCACCACTTTTCAGAGTCATAAAGGCATTTATCAGGAAAACATCTGTTAAAAGCACATGGTATCTGCACCCTACACTCCTTAGTAGGGACCTTACAGCAAGAACAGTGTTGAGTACATACAACGGTGGGACCCAAACCCATGTCTCAGTGGGTGCCTGCTGGGGATGTGAGTGATGGTGGGAGGGTAGAGCAGGGCTGAATCCAGAGATGCCACTACAGCCTTCACAAATCATGGTGACTGCAAAGGCTATGTGCATGGATGGACTGGCACAAGTAACACAAGCAATAGCCACCTCTGAAGAGCATCTGTGAAGTAGGACTATCTGAAAATGCTCCACAGCCAGTGCTGGAAAGGAAAAAAGTTGCAAAGATTTTTATTATTACTTACCATTACTTATACTATGGGACCTCACCATCCATAATACATTTGCTTCCTACGAATGGAAAACACACAAAAGCCACTGCTCCCACTTCTTCCTCCTGGCTGCTTATTTCAAACAGCCCTTTGAAGCTCAGCAGGTTGAGTGTCACATGTTGCTTAGCATCTTTCTGCCTGCCCTTCCGCTGTTTCCCACATGAAGCAGCACTCAAGCTGCAACACCCCTTGAAGGCTCCTGCTGGGGCTTTCTGCCCCAAATCCCCGTGCCCACAGCCCAGGTGCTTGCTTTGCCTCCCTCTCTCAAGGTCAGCCGGTCCCCGAGCACAGCCCATGCTCTCCTGGGTGAGTTCAACAGGGGACAAACGGGAAGCGCTTGCAGGGACTCTCGTGATCAAGCTAATGGTTGCTCCAGGGAGTGATGGCTTTTGCTCCTGCCAGTTGCTCTGGCAGATCCATCAGGAGGCACTTAGCTATAAACCCCTGAGATCTCTGCAGGGGAACCCCTGTCCTGCCTCTGTTTATATTGCTGTGACGGGCCTGGTTAATGCAAGAGCAAAAAAAAAGGCAAGGTAATAGACCTCTTTAAGGGGGTTTTAGGCACTTAGTGGAAAGCAGGAAGCCAAAGCCTGTATAATTAAATTGCTAATCTCTCACCAGATCTGACAGGCTACACACTCTTGTTAAAAACAGGTTTAAGCCCCACAGCATATTTTTTTTGTGGTTTGTTTTTTTCTTTTTTTTAAACTCTAGGTACAAGCCAGGATCCTTAATTCCCTCAGCCCCGAAATACTTCTAAGAGTGGTGTCCCTTTGTTAGAGAGCAGCACCTCAGCAAAGCTCGGACATCAGACAGCTTCATGATTAACCTCTTCCTCCTTAAAAAAGAGATTATTAATAAGGTGAACATGCTCATGCTGAGGCACAGGCTCCTCTCAGCAATGTCCATTCACATCATTTTTCTCTTTCCTCTTTGATCTAAGTAACTCGCAGCAGGCACCCCACTGAGCTGGGCAGAGCAGTCCCTCGGTGCGAGGTGTCACATAGACACCTACAGAAGGGTTTTCTTCCTGTCTCTGTATCTTTGCATACTTTTGATACCATAAATTAAGTACCAAGCCCCAAATGTCCCGCTGGTTAATTTGAAGAAATGGAGAAAGTCTGTGGGGCACTGGGCTAGTTCTGGAGCTGAAATACATTCCTCACTGATACACACCTCCTACAGAAATCAGATCTGGCATACGGGCAGTGCTTGCTACTCTTGTTTTGCTGAGGAAAACAGGCAGGTGTAGAGGTATGAGATGGGGTACTTGTGTTCATTCATCACCTTAAGGAAAGTGACCTAAACAAAATGAAAAGATCCCTATTCTTTTCACCATCCTGGCCACATACCTTGGTGTTCATATTTCTCTACGTGGTTTTCTTAGCTGCCTGGAGGTAGGAGGGAGAGGTTGTCACAAGGAGTACTGTCTCGCATGGCTCGCAGTGACTCACCAGCTCAGCTCTGAGCTCCTGAGAGCAACTTTGCTCTGAGATGTGCTCCGTCTCCCAGGTGAAAGCAAGGGGCAGCAGCATGAAAGGAAGGGGACACAGATATGGGAGGGAAAAGCAGGTTGGAAATCAAGGTGTTCATTGCCATCAGTGGGGGAAGTCCCAATGGTTACATGCATCTGTGTCTCCACTGATGCTGACAGGTATGTCAGGGCAAAGTGCCCCGATCACAGGGCTTGGAGACACAAAGGGGAAGATTGACAGTATGGGGCAGTTAGAGACTGCTGAAGATTAAAAAACATACAGCACAGAGATGTGACATGCACTAAAAAGTGAGAGGAAAATACTCAAAGCAGCAGCCTAATGTCTGGGACCACATCCCTGGAGATCCCTACTGCTCTGGGACTGGATGGCAAAAGCCTTCAATGCCACCTGAGCGATCAGCTGAAGTGTGAGAAAATCCCACTTCACATCTGTGGAAGATGGTTGCAGTCATGGTAAAACTGTTCAGCCTTTCTGGAAGATACATGAGACCCTCCAAGGACAGGATCTGGGCTGGGTTTGATCAGCACCTCTATGCAACTGGCCCTGGACATGGACGGTGGGAGGCACAAGGAACATTTAACCCCCAGGAAAGAAAATCACCCATTTGTTCTTTAAAACCTCTTTCCGATGTCTGCAGACATTAAAATATATGGTCTGCTTCATTTCAAAAGGATGTTTTGGTATGTTCTGACTCAAGCACCAAGGACATGCAAACTTTATTTATGTCACAGCAGCAGTCACCTGTCTCTGGCTGAGAGAGCACTGAACATGTCAGCTTGTGCCTCAAGAAGGGAGATACACTGCAAGACTTGAAGTTATTGTGGCTTAACAGATTACTAGTCATCAGCTTGAAGATACGTGCATGCTTCCAGCACATTATAATATAACATAATATACATTAATTTGAATTAATAGTAATAACTTGCTAATCTGTGATAATTCAGTCATTTGCAAGCATCTCTGTGTACCCCTTTGTTTATGTGAACACTCTCACTGGGTTGAGGGAATGAGGAGACGTTCACATACAAGGACCGTTTCCCTTTCTACATTGCCTAGAAAAATACCTTTATGATGTTCTTAAACACATATATTGAACAGAAAGATGCTTCATTGCTTTAGGAGGAATAGGCCAATTTTGACAAACTTGTGATGGCATGGTTTCTATGACCAGCACAGGACATTTTTGTCAAAACAGGAGAAAAATCTGTGCACCAGCAGCCAAACCAGCAGAGTGCTGAGCAGATGGAGCAGGACAGCAGTGGAAATCTTGAGTATGGATCTCCCACTTCTCTAGGATACACTTTGCCTCTTGCTTCTCACCTATTGCAACCCATCACTTTTTCTTGTTCTGTCTCCCTTTTTCATTTGTTGTCTCCCCAAGTTCCCTTCTAGTCTGAAAGGCAACTGTGAAAAATGAAATGGGATGGGAAAAGGCAGCATGCAGGGTTGCTGAAGGAAGCCCTTCTCAACCAATTTTAGAAATCCAGGTTCTGAGAATAACACCTGAGCGCAGGGAAGTGCATGAGAAGCACACCCAAACTGTGGATGAGGCTGCCAGCCCTGAGTTATTTTGTGTATTTGGATTGATCATTATAAATGCTGAGAATCTACATTTCCTAAGGGCCTCTTTGGGTGCTGTGACCACCAAGCACATCATGGACTGAGGTCTGAATCATTAGAGTAGCTTCTGGTCTACATGGCTTCTAAGAAAAAATCCAATATCGGTGGCTTCTCCTAAAATGCTTGCAGTCTTTTTGTGATCCCTGCATCCCAGAGAAGCAGCACTTCTGTGTCCAGAAATGCATATCCAGAAGTAAGTGTATTTGACACTGTCTTATTATTTTCTTGGCTCATCCATTCCCTCCACAGAGGCAGATGAATACAACTCTTTCCATTCCCTTCCCTGCTCAACCTGGGCACCAGGCATAGTCCAGTGCCTGCTGTGTGCCATCAAAAAAAGGGGTCTGTACTTCAGAATTGGGCAAGGGGAATGTATCCTCACTGACTGATGCAGCAACCCACATTAAGCTTTAACCACAGCTAATCCTGTAGAGGCAGGAAACAATTTCGTATGCGGTGGGACTAAATAGATAAGGAGCATTCAGACCGGGAAAGATGATAGAGGGAAGATATTATCGAAGTGTAGAGTCATGAAGGACACAGAGATGGTGAATAGAGTATGATTACTCTTTTTAAAAATTATAAGACCAGGACTAAAGACTATGCAGTGGTGTGATGAGGCTGCAGATTTAGAATGAGAAAAAGCTCTTATTTGAATAGCTCACAGTGAATGTAGGGAAAGCGTCACCAGCGGATGCAGGAGAGGCCAACAGCATAAGCAGGTTGGAAATATAATTAGGCAATTTAACATAGGAAAAGTCCATAAAAGGTTGTTAAACATGATGAAGTCTGTAAGTGGTTGAACTAGCATCTCCTGAGCAGTGGGAGGATATCCTGGGGAAGCATCTCTCCAGATATGCCCAGCTTTATGCTTTTCCTAAGTGTTGTGGCTGGATTTTGGGGCAAGTGAATCCTGGTTTGACCTAGCAGAGCTGTGTTGTTATGTCATGGGTCACATTATCTCAGAGAGAGCCCTCCCAAGTGTGATTCAGAGGCAGTGTGATGCAGCTTTGCCTTCCCTCTCACACCCTGCACGGACTGCAGAGCAACACAGGGATGTGGCAGCTTGGTTTAAGCACGTGCATTAGACACCTGAAGATGCTTAGTTTAAATGTTCCCTTTACTGACTATGATTTGCAAAAAGCAATAGCAAGTTAGGTGCCTAAAGCCCATGCTTTTAAGAGGACTTGTGTGCTTGATCTGCTTCGATGTTTTTAATAACCTGTCCAGCACCACCATGAAACCTTTATGAGAATCAGGCCTAGACTGATTTCTTCCCTTTTATCGTCTGAACCTCACATAATACTTGCAAAATGCCTTGTGACCCATAGATAGAAGCTATGGTTTCTCCACATATTGCAACCACTATTAATGAGGATTTCAAATGCTAGATCACCTGGAAAAGGCATACTTTATTGGTTTGCAAGAATTATTTTGGCAACTTTTCTTCCCACAGACTACAGACAGTGAATGCATTCAGTACAGCAAGACCCACTGGTGTTGCCTCCATCAATCTCTGACTTTTAAGCCTGATTCTTATGCCTCTTACCTTCCCCACCTTATATGAGCAAGTTGAGAAAAGAGCTTTCAAGCTTGGCTGGGCAGATTGCATGTAACCATGCCAGGCTCCAAACAGAACCACAAGCGCTAGAAACATAAATCAGGTCTGTAGCGTGAGGCCGCTGGAGGAGAACTCTATTTTATGTACTTGACCTGTATCCAGGGTTCATTTCAACATGACTGGTGTAACTTGCTTTATCAGCTGTAAAGACAAGCTCACCAGCTGTACATTATGTTCACACTCCAAAGCCACTGGAAAAAGCAAGCAATGCCCCAGAGCAGACCTGTGGGAACAGACTAAGAGAGTCTCTTCTAAATCATTTGATTTCCCTGCTATAAAGCTGAAAGGATTTATCTGGGATGGACCCAAAATAAAGTAATTAATTTAATTTGAGGGTATGCTTTTCAAAATAAAGACATAAAATATAGCTGAATTCTAAGATGAAGATTTTTTTTAAGTGAATGATTTAAATGTTTCATGTTGAAATGTTAGAATGGAGCTTTTCTGGTTTATCAAGAAAAATAGGGTCCCTCTCTTTGCAGCTGAATTCAGCCTAATCTGTGGATAGTTTCAGTCAGCCTGAAACTGCATTTATTAGAAGTAAACTATTCATCTGAATACTAGTTCTACCCCACATGTTCTTCCCATTGCTTAAAAATACCTTGTTTATAGACGAAGCTATTGTTAAGCATAGGTTTAAGCTGTTGTGGTTCATTGTCTGGTGCAACATTTCCTTGGGAAAGCAAACCAATTAAGCTATTCTATTTTGGAGCCTTGGTGCCTGTTTGTGCAGTTATTATGTCATCTAAGGGACTACAGTCTTACAGTCTTTGACAGCTATGATTGTACTTATAAGCAAACACCCTGTTTTCAGTAGCTTTGAGATATAAATGGTCACAACACAGCTTAAAGGCAGGTACAGCTGAGATCCATGAAGCATCCTGTATCTAGGTCTCCATCAACCCCTTGTACCAAAAGCTCCCCCCCGAAAAACAGCCAGGCAGTAAAAAAAAAGCATGATTCCTGACACCTGTTAGTAAGAGGTAGCCTGCAGGCTGAAGCATAGGTAACTATGTCCTTTTCAAACTTTTAATCACACAACCAAAAAAAAAAAAAAAAAAAAAGAGAAAAAATAGAAATGAAGGGAGGAAGAAAGCATTAAAAGCTGCTGCTTGTAGCAGTGCTTCTTTTCATTACTTTGAGGACCTTCTAAAACCTGATTGATTGCTTTGGCATTTGAAGTTTTCTCTCCCTTTATGAAATAGGTACAGCACAGGCAAAATGAATCATGCCTGTCTTGCCAAGGTGCCTCAGCCTTCTGTTGCAGGAGGCAGGAAATCTCTGCAGTGTGCCCTTTGGGATGGGGCTGGTAGAAGCAGGGCTGGAGATGCGCTTCCTACTGTGACGATGACTGAGCAATTGGCAAGGGTTGCCCAGAGAAGTTGCGGAGTCTCCATCCTTGGAGATATTAAAAATCCAGCTGGACATGGCCCTGAGCAACCTGCTGTATGTAGGCGATGCTGCTTTGAGCAACTGGTTGGGTGAGATGGTCTCTAGAGGTCTCTTCCAACCTCCTGTGATTTTGTGATACAAGCACACAACCTAAGCATGGCTTTTTCTGGCAGTGTGCTCTGTGACCACACTGCCTCCAGGACAGTTACTGGGCAGCAGAAATCTCCCATTTTCTTACCATCTTCTGCATCTCATAGGTATTTTCCAGCCATCAACTCAGGAATGGGGTTAAAAAGACAGGCGCAAAGAGCACAGATTTGTATTACATTTGCATATAAGTTATTTGGTTAGCTGTGCCTGGGAAAGGGCTGCCCGTCAGTCGGACTCCCTGGCTCTGACAGCAGCAGGTGAGCTAGCCCAGCACTGCCTGCACTGGGTCTTGGGGAGCTACTGCCATTTATCGCCTGCAAATTCATCATGGATCATCTTTTCTCAGTTCTCTGAGATCCACAATATGTGTCCTGTAGCTCTGAGGCCACATGAGGTTGGTAGTGTGCTGTTAGGGGAGGCTAGCGGTTTAGTTCTGTCTGAGGACATGGTTCATGACCCAGCCCATCTGCAACGTGCTCTCTAGTAAGCAAAGAGTCCTCAGGATGTGAATTGCAGAAAAAAACATTGTCACTGAAAATATCCACACCTTCCTTGAATAGGAAGTGCTGCAGAGAACCCATGAGCAGACAGAAGCCAGCAACCATGGTCTACGTTTAGGCAAGAGACTGGACGGGAGGCTCGGGATGGTTCCAGCTGGTGTGAAGCTGGATTAACTGGACCAGAGTGGAGTGACAGGGTAGAACACGCAGGCATGGTGCGGCTATAGCCAGGCTTAAGAGCATGAGGCAGCACTGGCTGCTACTTGCAAAGCCATCTCCCTCTGAACTGGAAATTTAACAACACCATGGCCTTGTGTTTGTCAGGTGCAGGAGCAATACACAGAATGGTCTTTGAAGTGCTGTGGCAGCTGCAGCAGCTCCCTGCTAAATTAAAGGAAAATGCTTAAAGCTCCTGTATGCTGCTCAAGCACACACACAGCAATGAATTTTACAGAGCTCAAAATCCCCACACTGATTTCATGTGTTCATTTAAAAGCCTTAGGGGGCACAAGCCACAGTTTAACAGCAGCAACACAAAGAAACTCTTCTTTGGGAGCACAGAGTTTTCTTTACCGTGCGAGGGAAACAAAGCCAATACACCACTCATTTGAGCTCTTTCCCTACTGAGACGCGGGATTACTTTGTGGCAGTTCACTGTATGCTCAGCCTTAAGGTAGAGTGAATTCCAGTGTTCAGCACACTTAAAGCAGTACAATAGACCCAGATAGAGCTGCCTCCTGTCTGCACCCAGATGGCATTAATTTGTGACTCACGTCAGCACGCAGTTGAGTTTGCATCCTAAGAGAATTCCCACTTTGTTTTTCCCCTTTTGATGGAAAAAGCAGGAAGGCTAATTAAACCTCCAAACTGTTGCTGTTATTCAGAATTCCTTTCCTATAATATAAGCAGCGTTATCTCGTGTTTGAGTGCAGGAAATTTATAGGTTCCCTATAAAGACCTGCCCTGTGCCTTTGCCTCTATGCTCAAAACATTTCACAGAGCAAATGCAATTAGCTTCCTTGCAAGAACACCCAAACAGTGTGATCAAAGTTCCCTGCTAACCCACAGCACAAAAAATCTCTGTCCCTAGGAGAAATGTGCAACCCAGCCCCAGCACTGCTGCAGAAGAATTTAGGGAAACAGCACGACCTAGTGTTCCCTCTGCTTCGCGCTCCTTCTCGAAGATGGATGGTTCATGGCCATGTCCTTACAAATGCTGTCCCTTCCAAGCTCCCACAAAACCAGGATTTCCTTCTGTAACCCCAGGTTCTTTTCTTCTCCCCATTCAGTATCTCCCTCTAGAGGTTTGTATCTCTGCCTTTGGCGCATCTCTCCCCTTTGTCCAAAGAAGGAGGATTTTACACAATCCCATACAGCATGAATGTGTTCAAAAGCTGCATGGGCTTGGGAAGGAGCCTGCTTCACAGTTGCACTGCAAGGGATTTAGGCAGATTTTCCTTTCTCTCTGTGAGCACTTAGCAGGAGGTGTCTGTGAATGTCAGCGGTTGAAGGAGGTGCAGGGAATGGGAAGGTGCCTGTGCTCCTTCTCCTCTCCGCACCTTGCTTGTGCAGGCCACGCACTGTAATATTACCAGTTCTCCGAAACACAGTATGAGGCATGTCGTATAAATATGTCATATAAATGTATGTGCACAGCATATAAAATGGATCCATAAAGTTCCTTCTCAAGCAAACTGGTTTAGCTTGGCATCCTTTCAAGTAAAGCCCATCAGCAGCTTATCCTACACTGCTGATGTGGGCATACGTGTCTGTGATGGCAGGGTTGCCCACACGCTTTCCTGCTGTTAGCATGACCCACAGAGAAAGGCTCCACCACAAGCACCCTCACAGGAACGTGCAAGACAGTCTGGATCTGTTCTGCTCTGCCACCACCAACACAGCCAGAAAACATCTGGGTAGTTTAATGGGCAGCTTCTGACTACTGTGTTCCAGACAGACCTCGTGACAGGCACCTACTTCTGACCAGCCCTGTTATTCATCCACTCTCAAAGATCTGTCCTTCTTAAGACACATCTCCACACTGCAAAAGCCTAAGGCTCTACCTGCGGAGGCTTAGGACTATGTGCTTAAAAAGAAAGGCACCGAAACTGCAAAGCAGCCCTAGCTGTGCAATGCTGCCCTAAGGAACAGTGTTTCTTCCTGCCCTCAGGGCTGATAACCTTATTCCGGGGAGGCTGAAGATGCCCAAGAGATTTTTGTTGCAGTCAGTGTAATTACAAATGCTACTGCTATTCAGGTAAACACAACAAGAGAGGACGCTCCTTCCACATGCTCCTCAGCAAAGATCTCAGTCAGATGGACCATTAGACAGATCTCCTGCACAAAATCTGATATGTAGGGAGCTACAAAAGATTATTTGTGACATTCTCTGTGGGCAAAGTGCAGCTAGTGTGCGGACACTGGCAGACCTGGAAAGGAAAGGCAGACTAGTTTGCAGAGCGTCATGGTTATGGTGGGATGACCGCCATCAATAAGACAAACTAGCAAACAGGGATGGAACTAGTCTTTGGGCAAGGCTTCCACAAGCACCGTGCAGGGTTAGCAAAGGTCATCCCTGCTACATCTGGTGTTACACAGTGTGGTCTGGGAGTCGTGTGCGACGGAGCCTGGTTACCTACCCTCGAGCTCCCAGCTGCTAGCCCTCGAGAAAGGGGTATCAAGCCATCTTGGCCCTGGCAAGGGTTTCTCTCTTCTCTGTTGTATAAACACAAAGGCAAATAACCAGACCTTAAAGCAAGACACAGCTTGCCTAACCTTTAATCCAGGCTGGAAGCAGCACTGCCCTGACAGCTCCACCGGCACAGAGCCTCGCGTGTTGACAGAGATCTGAGTCAGCCACAAAACTGGATGAACGGATGGCCTGGCAGTAGATAAAAAGGATGACTTCTTATCTGTTGCCCACACCATCTGGGAACCTCACTCCTTGCCTTCCCAGCCCTAATTATTTTTACTGCTTGATCTCAAGAGGTGTTTGTGGCATGACCCATAACCAAGCAAGCCTGCTGTTTCTTGCCCTCTCCCTGGCAGTTGGATTTTCAGCCACTTTATTACCATCTTCACCTGTGAATCAGATAATTGCACATGTGATCCCAGAGTATTAGTCCCGCTTGTGTCGTTGCAAGCGTTTGGACGTTCCAATTTTCAGGGGATTATATGCAAAGCAGAAAAGACATCAACCGTGCCTTTCATGCTTTCTCCCGGTCTCTCTTTTCCCTGGGGACAACTCTTTTATCTCAGGGAGCCTTACAGAGAAATCAGCAATTCAATTGCACTGGGTTTTTTGCCTTTAATTTCAGATAGTTACTCCTGTTTGATCATGTCATGCAGCAACTCACAGGAAAAGAACAAAATTGTTCCTAGTTGCAGATGCAAGTTGCTTGCTAAAGCAACAGCAGCCTGCACTTTTTTGCCTACTCTGTCCTCATTTTATGCAGTCTTCCAACCTGTCAGTCCTGAGGTCTGCTTCTGTAAAATACAGACTTGAACCTATTTTAGCTGTGAGATCACCAGACCTGGCCTGGCTTAGCTTTAAGCTTATACAAAAATCTTGCTGATGAACTTCAACTAGGGGAAAGGGTAAGCCTAGGAGGCAACTCGAGCCTGGCTCCAAGCACCCCTCCTGCAAGAGTTCTCAGGAGTGGACCTTTCCTTAGGCAGTTCATGCAGGAGTGAGGCTGCAGGTCCGTGTCATGTCGTAGGGCAGATTAGCTGATCATAATGATCCCTCCTGAACTAATCTAGAGTTAATCAATACGGTATATTAGATACCTATAAGCCAGCTCAACCTTGCGTCCGGCCCAAACGGCTAACGAGCGTGGATCTCAGCCATCTGCCATACAACCGCATCCTTCAGAAGTGGGGACCTGCAAATATTACCTCCATGTGCCTGCACCCCAGCCACTGCTGAGGTGAGGAGGTGGCTTAAAATCCTCCTGAGTGGGTCTTGATGTGTGGAATAAGGGCTGAGGTGTGGGTGATTTGGCTTGTGGGGCACTGCCTAGTGTGAAGCCCACCAAGCCTGCAGAGCAAAGGCAGAGGGGAGCATCCCGTTGGGCTAGGAGGATGCTTGTGACCTGCCCTCTGCCACATAAGGGAAGCTCAGCCAAGCACAAATCTCACCAAAACCTTGTGCTGAATCGTGGTCTTGATAGTAAAAAGCAGAACAAGTTTGTTAATTACTTCTCTTGCTGGTGAATCTCTAACTGAACTGAAAATTATAACGCAAGCAATTTATTTTACACTCAGATTGTATCTATTTTAATGAGATCCAAAAATAGACCTTTGACATGGTGGGTTTAAGCTCTGACTGCACAGGTTTGGTTTTTTTTTTTCATGTGAAATTTTCCAGGGTGTTTGATGAAGCTGTTCTTTCCTAGAGATAAAGCACCTCTTTTTGCACTGCAATGCACCAAAGGGACCTGTGGGCTGACTCTTGCCTGACTGGCCACTCAAGGACTTGGATTGTTCTTCATGGCTCCTCTGATTCTAATGCTCTAATCCTGCATTGCTAGGGGAAGGGATGGTCTCAGTGTGCAGAGGTCCCTTCAAGGTCTGAGGCAATTCCAGCTCCATCATGAAGTTTTCATTCTCCTGTGTGTGAGACACCCCTGCCTCCATTCCCCATCTAAAATATGAGGTGGTAAACCACAGGACTGTGTCCCTTGGAGACATCCTCTGTGACAGTGATGTGCCACTTGGCTGTACTAGCGATGCCCTGCCAGTCTTCCGGAATCTGTCCAGTACTGACTGAGGTAGGGGAGTCCCATTTATGCTGCCGCCCTGGGCTTTATACAAGGGCCCACTGAGGTACGTTTAAGCTCAGGGACAAAGTCCCTGCTGCCAAGACCCACTAAAGAGGACTAAGATGAACACTTGGGAGGTTGCTTCAGCTTCTCTTGGAGGAGGCTCCCAGCAGGTTCAGTCCCCAAAAGCTGAAATGAGCCTGCTGTTATGAAAGCCATGGTCATTGGCAAAGCGACTGTTGGGGATTTCCCTGGGGCAGGGGCAGGGGGCAGGGATGCTGGAAGCACACAGCCTGCTCTGTCAGCATGGCGTCTGGGGATTTCCAGACCGTCACTCCCTACACAGCTTCGTTAATATAATCAAGGCCAGGACTTATTTAGTGCTCATCCAGTCATAGTTGTTGTAAAGAGACTGGTTACAGGCTGCTCTCCTGGGGCACTATTTCAGTCTGGGACTTGATGGGAAGTATAAATAGTGTGGCAGCCACACCGAGAAGGTATTCCTATGTGACAGAGAAGCTAAAGCCCATGTCAAGGCCTCGCTAATTGCTCAAATTATTGCTACTGTTAACAGGGCAGCAAATTATGTCAGGGAGCCTTTTAGTAGTCATGCTACTCCACCTACAAATGATATACACTCCTGAATGAATGCTGACATACTATAATAAAAAGGGGTTGAATTAATAAAATCTGAACACTGGGAATAAATGTCAAATTAAAAGCAAACAACACCTGAAATATTGGCTTTGGCAAAATAAAGTGATACTAAGAGAAACAGGAAAATGTGATGGAGAGAAGATTAAGAGCACAATTATGCTCAGAGCAAGTTTTACCAAGTACTTCGGAAGCAGAGCTCAGCCATGTCCATATGCAGCCAAGTTCTGGTCTGCACCATTTCAGCTGAAAATGTCCTCTTCTGACAGAGGCCATGGGAACTGGAGAAGTAATCCCAAGAGAAAGACCCAAAGGCTTTAGTGCTGGAAGTGCCCTCTCCTCCGATACTACTGGAATATTAAATATCACCAGTCTATGTTCTTCTCCTTGTTAGGTGGAATTCTTCCATATTGTGATGTCAATGGATCCAACAGGTCAAGGATGTATAGTCCAAGTATTACAGCCATTCTCCTTTGGAAGAGCAGGATGGTTCCCCCTGTTTTATCACCGGGTAACTGAAGCTGAGAGATGGGGAGAACTTTGCTTGGGGTAACTGAGGAGGACGGAGACAGTAACAAGAATTGGATCTGCCAGACCCTGGCTCTTCTTTCTCCATGGAACAGCCACCTGCTTTTTTGAGTTCAAACAATAGTGAACTTAGACTGGCATACCCACTACGAAAACAAAGAATCTAGCTGATCTCTCATTTATGGCAGTAAAAAGAAAGACTAACTTACCCAAACCACTGACTTACACCACTTAGGCCCAATACAGGTGGACACCCAGCTCCACATTTGCAGCAGCCTGTCCTTTAAAGCTGGAAGGACTAAGTCTTCACGTCTCATCCCAGGAGGTCTGATCTGAGATATGAACCCTCTCCTTCAATTTCTCATCATTATAGCTGCCATAAGCAATTCAATTCATCATAGGTTACTATTTTAATAACACTGTGCCCTATCTTCTTGATTATGCTGTCAGAGACTGTCAGTATAAAAGATACCAACAGTGTCTTCCTCCCTGCATATATAGAAATGTGTAGATGTCACGGTACTTTTAACAAACTGCTAAAACTTGAGTTCATGGTATTGTAGAAATCATGATCTTACACTGGACCACATCTGACTTAATGACCTATATATGCAAAATAAGTACAGCTAACCCAACAGACACCCCGAAGATGTTCCCTTTGCAAACACTGGAGGCTCCAGCGCCAGGAAAAATAGTCTCTTCGGTGGTGCTCAGGAGAGGTGTGTGTTGAAACAGATTGAACCGATCTCACATCTGCAGTGCTGTGTCCTGTTCTGGGCTGTCCAGTTCCAGAGAGACAGGGAACTGCTGGAGAGGGTCCAGCAGAGGCTACAGAGGTGGTGAGGGGGCTGGAGCGTCTCCCTGATGAGGAAAGGCTGAGAGAGCTGGGGCTGTTCAGCCTGGAGAAAAGACCAAGAGGGGATCTTATCAATACATACAAATACCTTAAGAATGAGTGCCAAGGGGACGGTGCCAGGCTCTTTTCAGTGGTGCCCAGTGACAGGACAAGGGGCAACGGGCACAAACTGCGACACAAGAAGTTCCATCTGAATATGAGGAAAAACCTTTTTACCTTGAAGGTGGCAGAGCACTGGGACAGGCTGCCCAGAGAGGCTGTGGGGTTTCCTCCGGAGACATTCAAAACATGCCTGGATGTGACTCTGTAACCTTCTGTAGGTGAATCTGCTTTAGCCGGGGTTGGACTAGATGGTCTCCAGAGGCCCCTTCCAGCCCCGAGGGTTCTGTGATTATCTGCAAATCAGGCACAGAAGTAGCTTTCCAGTGCTAGCTGCTGAGGGCTAGAGAGATGTTCCCATGTATTCCCATTGTATCACAGCAGAGATAAATAAGTGCCTCCAACCATCACACTGCAGTGAATCCCATTGCCAAACCACGGTTGAAACGCTTCTTTCACTAAGCAGTGCCATTACTGGCATTAATTGGACAGGAAATCAGTCATTATTTGTTCTGTGTTATCTGGGCTGCCAAACATGTGGGAACATGCTGCCCTAAAGCGGCTATGGCCAGAAACATGCGGCACTTGGGATGCAGAAGAGAAACCAGGGGCTGGGGAGACTGCTGTTCTTTGTTGTAAACATACTTCTTTGAGGATTCTTAAGAGAACTTTTCTTGGGTTTTGAAAGGGATCCGAGAGCAAGGAATTTTGGTTCTGATCTACTCAATATCTAGACTTGCTCTACCCAAAATGGAGCTTAGTACCATGGGCAGTATGATGCCCTCCTCTGCTGAATTATTTCATCCCATAAACAATGGCAATTAATATATTCTTGAAAGCATTTATGATATGTGGTTGGCCACAGTGGGATGGGTGAATTTGCAGGTATCCCTTGGTGTGTACAGTAGGTTGTCCCTGTGGGGGAACAGGCGCCACTGTGACAGTGCTGTGTAAAAGATCACTTTTAATCATCCTCCTTCTGTTTTCTAAGTCCTCTACTGAACAGGGATTTTTTGGTCTCTCTGGAGGGTATTGGAGTCTGCAGTCTCATTAGCAAGTAGCAGGCTGTGTTTCCATCTTCCTACATGCAACCTAAAAGCTTTTAGAAAACAGCTGTTTGTAAGGATGGCACCTATGAATGGAAGGAAAATGCTGATGCTGTGCATTTCTCAGTTGTACTCTCAGTTCTTCACTAGTTTTCCACGTAGTCCTTTTAAACTGAGATATTAAAATGCACCACATGTCTCTCTGCTTCCTAAACCAGTGCAATCAAAGGCTGAAACAACCTTCACACCAGAGATGAGTGGATTTGCAATAATAATTAGCAGCAGACTCTTGCAGAAGATGCAACAGTCCACCGCTTGCAGTAACCTCACTAACATTTAATCTTCTTAGTGAGGTGTAGGTTACAGCACCTCAAACCAACCCTGAAAGCTCTTGATCAGCCACATCAATAACACGAGTGTTCCAGGCAATTCGGTGCTCTGGTCTTGCTAAGCCCTGTCATAGCAAATTAACACGGCACAGCTGGTGCTTTCAAAAGCTTCACAGTCAAAGTAACTGATACAGATTTGGAGTCCCTGATGGGTTGTGAGCAGGAGACAGTTGTTCATGCCCAGAACTGGAGAGTCTGATATTATCAATACCGGTGTTATTGCTGAAAGTTCATTTTTGCCTCATTTTTAAACAAATCCAAGCACTGGTGTTGCTTGATCATAGTAATTTTAACAGGCTTAATAGCAATGAGATTGAAAGATTGCTAAGTTTTCCTGGGACAATGCCTCATGGTTTCACAACAAGTATGTATAAGGAATAGCTGGGTTTAATATATTTGTTTCATTACAGCCACTTCATTCTAACTGGGCATATGGAACAAAAGGAGCAATTTCCCTTTCCCAGCACTTGCCCTGGAAAGTCATGGGAGTGTCATCCTCTGTCAGCAAGGCTGTATGGATCTCGCACCACCAACCCCCAGGGACAGCCAAGATGCATTTGGGGGCTGTTATAACCCATTAAACTAAGGCTGATTTTACGCAACCGAAAACAACATTGTGTTGTTCATCTGTATGACACTTCTGTATGACACTGCAATGCCCTGCAGTAAAGGAAGGATATTGAAAGGTGAGAAAATTGCTGCATAGTGTTACCTAACTTGTACATCTACCCAAGCAGCAAATATTTTGTTTGAAACCACGCTTCAGAAAGGAGTTTCAATTCAAAATAACTTCTGGGGCTATAATGAAACCAGGGAGAACTGGGCCTTGCAAGGCTATTTCTGTTTGTAAGAGAGATTGATATGAGACATATAGCCTTGGGCTTTGTGTCTATTCTGTCTCCCTCAGCCATTACACCCCCGAAATATGAAATTATCAGTCCTAAGCAGGTCATCCAGGCCTCCTAAAATAAGAGTCTAAGTTCCCCCCAAACCCAACAGAGAGAGGGAGGCCCCTCCAGAGACGTTCACAGGTCGCATCCTCCACCTAAACTAACCCAGGTCCTGATTTTAACCCCGTGCCATTTGTTAAAGACACAGGCTGTGCGGTTGGGAGACTGGGCTTCCACGGCTTCTCTGGGGGGTGTTGCAGGTGGAGCCCATGATGAATGCTGTCACCAACAGGCTCCCAGGCTTCCTAGGTGCTGACACCATCTCCAGTCCTATGGAAGATGGATCTTCCCTTGGCCATGAAGAAAGAGTCACAGATCCAGCAAGAGAGACAGTAAGAAGGACTCATGCCTTTAATTTGGATATGTTGGGGACAAACCAGACCATTGCTGTGTTCCAGACCTTGGTCCTCTGGATCTGTATTAGGTCGTATTTAAATTGGGTATAAATAACAGCACATGATTCTTTGTAGCTCAGAAGTTCTCCTTGTCCACTGCTCCAGTGAGCTCAGTGTTGACATAGTCTTAGTTCATTGCAAACATTTCTTTGGATTTTTAACCTCAATATATAAATGTGAAATAACGTTTAGTCTTTGTGTTTGCACCAGGGACACCCTGCAGTGCTCCCTGGGTCTGCCATGGAGCTGGGTGCTTTGTGTCTTCACGACACAGAAGTGCTGGTTGGTTTGCTCCTTTGCTGGGCCTGGGACAAGAGCTGGCCAGAAAAGAAAAGAAAAGAAAAGAAAAGAAAAGAAAAGAAAAGAAAAGAAAAGAAAAGAAAAGAAAAGAAAAGAAAAGAAAAGAAAAGAAAAGAAAAGAAAAGAAAAGAAAAGAAAAGAAAAGAAAAGAAAAGAAAAGAAAAGAAAAGAAAACCCCAAACAAAATTCCCTTCAGAGTAGAATGATGAGATATCATATTCAGGTTTTGTTGCATTTCTGCAGGAAACAAAACTTGAGAGACTACTGGGGCTTCCTACAGGAGCCTGGGGAGGTGTCCCCAGGTCAGTACTGCAAGTCCTGCCTGGGACGGGGGCTTGAGGACAGTGCCTTACTCAGTGACCAGTCACCCTGCCACATTCCTTCCCACTGCTGGCCTGGGAAGTCTCCTGTCAAAAGTTTTGTTAAAACACACTTATTTTGACAAATTCTGGTTTTGATGATCTGTCATTTCTGACAGTACATACCACAGTAACTCCTGCCCAGCTCTCCTCAGCCTGCTTTGACAGTGTCCATGGGGAACCTGCAGGGAAAAGTCTCCTGGCAGCAATTAGCACCTTCTAGTCCAACAAGGGAAGCGGTTGGATTAATCTCTGATAACCCTGCATGCCGCCTGACACAGTGCTGCATCCCAGATGGCTCACATGGTGTAGAGCTGGGCACTGCCACCAGCCACCCTGCCACCAGGGAAGGAGAGGGGCAAGCTGGGTGGCCAGCTTCAAATCAAAGGGTTACAGCCGCTGCCAAGCTGAAGACTTCCCACCCAAACCAAACGCCAGATGCTGAGCATCTGATGTGCAGCAGGAAAGCCAAACTACTCTGCTGGCACTGAAAAAGCTGCTGCGGGGCTTGTGCCCCTGTTCCCTGGGGAGGGGAAGGGAGTCTCCCAGGGTACTGGGCACAAAATGTGCCTGCACTTTGGAGACCCTTTGATGTTGTTTGGGTATTACAGCAAAACTGTAAAAAAACTACAGCAGAACAGCAGAGCAATGACCTGACAAGCTGACCCTGCACAGGAAGAGGTTGGGAGCCAGGCTTCTGTGTCCCTGCAGAAGAACTGGCAAAGGCAGGAGTTTTCCACCTCAGACTTAGCCTTGTGATGATCGTAACCTTCAAAACGGCTGAAGAAGCATTAACTGTAAATAAATCTTGATGTCTTTTAGGGAGACCAGGAGCCGCCTCTTGTTTTAGGGAGTAATGCTGGAGTAAGCAACCAGTCCCTGAGGTTTACCATGCTCTTCTGAAATGGGGGATCTAACTCATTTGCCTCTGCTTGCTGTCATCTAGTGAAGCTTGCTGGGAAGCCCCTCCCCCCCAGACTCCCTCCCCTTGCCTCCCAAACACATTGAAAGGAGGAGGATATCCTTTCAGGCAAACTTAATCCCACTTCCAAAAGGTTTACTGATCAGAGTGGTTTAACCAGCTGCCCTGCATGGCTTTTCTTCATGTGATCATCCCTGTGGATCCCACTTGCACAGGTAAAGCTATGGATCATCCAACTTAGCCAAGTGGAGAGCCTGACATGGGGCTGGAATGGTGAATGGGAGCTGCCAAAGTAGCTTGTTTTCTTAAAACAGGTTAGGAAAATGGAGCTGGGCCCTTTTCCCCTGTTTTTAATCTCTAGAATGAAATTACGGATGCCAGTGTGGTCAGAAGATGGGGATCTGGATGAGGGCTGTGGGCAGCTAGAAGCGGGAGCGGTTGTGTGCTGAGCAAAGGTCTGCAACAGCCAGACCTGATCCAGGGAATGGCAGGCTGCAAACACGAGTTGAGTCTGAAGGGATCTCTGCTGAAGGCTGGAAGATACCCAGAACCTCAGCTCCTTGAACACAGGAGGAGATGTTTACTATACAGAGCTTCTAATCAGAAAGCTTCTATTATAAATAAAGAGCTTGGTACATCAAATCGTAGCCAACATGTTTTGTTTCTCATATATAAAAAGATATTTATTTACCACATCAAAAAAGAAATAGCTGTTTGTTAAAGGAGCATGGCATTTCCAGCCAGCACTCAAAACTGAATTTAATGCATCCTGAAATTTAAGCCACAATAGCGTCAATTCTCTCCCTATGTGCTCCATGAAGAGCACCGGGGCACTGCAGATCCCATCCTGCCTCCAAGCAAGGAAGCAACCAGGGGATCATCTGCTTGAAAAACATACAACCAGTAACACTATGCCACAAACACTGATCAGGTTCACGTCCTGCATACTGTGCAACTGTCCTGACTGCAGCAGTTACGCGACTTATTATCCCAAAGCAGTGAGACAGATGAACTTGAGGTAGATGAAAAAGACAAACAGGAACAACCTAGCACCAGAAAGTCAAGAGAGAGCTGAAGGTACTGAGGACCTTCCAGGAGATGGCTGGATCGTGTTAGACCCGGTTAGCAGTCAGTTAAGAGCTGCATTGGAAGGGTCAGGGAGGGATGTGGCCTCTGCTCAGCTCTCAGCTTAGAAGAAATGCCCAAGTCTGGAGGTGTTAATATTGAAAGTTTTGGGGCCAAATTTTATCCTTCCACACAATGAAGTAAAAGAAAGGGGTGACCGTTGAGGTGGAGGGGTTGAAAGACCTGCTGTCCTACCAATTAAGGCAAGGTGGCCTGGAGGGCTCTCAAGTTCTGTTGCTGATTTTGCTTTTTTCTGTTATTTTAGGCAAAGCCAAGGATGCTTAGAGGTGGGTTTTTACAGTAGATGAATACATAGGTGAATGTGATCGGTGTGCAACAAACATACTTTCAATGCTGAGTTTCTATGAAGAAGGAAGGACAATATTTTTCTAAATCTAGCACCTATCAAGAGCCATCATCAGATGGTGGGAGGGTTTTGCAAGCTCACTCTGCGCTCACATGCACAGAAGGTCCAGCCATAGCCAAATGCCTACGACATGGCCAAGCCCCATAACTCAACCCTGTCAGGGTCCACCCTCACCGGGGGGTACTTTGTGCATTGCAGAATCACTCAGGATTGAGTGTTTACAGCAGCGCTGGGCAGCACCAGAGTCTGGGAAAAGCAAATTAATTCTTCAGTGGTGGAGCTTTGTTTTAGTAGCAGCCCAAACATGTACAGTCCCATTCTGTATAAAGACTAACCATTCGGCGTGTCTGCATACCGAGCACACTGTCCAATTAAGTGCATTTAATACAGTCTTCAGCATGCTGACTTGTACATCAGGTCCTTAATTACACCAGACTTTTTTCCAGTGGTTGGAGATACAGCCCTTCGGTGAGGCCTAAAAGCACCAAAGGGAGCTGCTGGAGCCAGTGCTTTATCCAGATCAATAGAGAGGGGAAGGATAATACAATTACTGGTGGATTAAATTAGAGGCAATAGCAATATCATGCTATATTGGGAATGTGGAGCATTTCATCAGGAGGAAGAGAAGGGAAAACCCAACGTGGTAGAATTGCTTTTGAGAAGGGAAGAAAAGTTGGATTCCTGGGGTACTTTTCACAGTATTATATGAAGGATATTTTTCATAGATTATTAAGGCTAAAGTTTGGTAATTTTCATTATTTAGTCAGATCTGTACACACCAGGTCATCGAATTTTGCCTCATCATTCTTGCTCTCAAAGACCGTTTCCATTTTTACATTAATTCAGTGGCAGAACCACAGATAACAAGACTTTCATATTCCCACAGAACTATTTTGAAGTATTCCATAGGAAAAAAATTCCAGAAGCTTTAAAAGACATTTTATATTCCAGAAGCACTCAACTTACAACTTTTTTGTAAAACCCTATCCTGGATGTAAAATAAGAACATGTATTGATCAAGCATCTCTGAGAAATAACCAAAACTATTTGCAATTTTGTATAAAGTTGAATGAGTAGTTTTATCTCAAAAAAAATCAGAAAAATTGGTAAATATGCTAAAATGTTTTGCTGTTGCATTTTGGGTTGTGGTGAATAATTGGAAAATGTTTCCAATCAAATGAACCATCTTTGAGCTAGAAGCTGGTATCTGACTGCAATTTAGCACAACCCATATGCATACCCAACATGGCCCTTCAAGCCAAACGTTACTTCAGGTTTTCTTTGTACACAATATTTCTTTTTTTGGCTCACTGTTGCCTCAGCCAAACGGATATTTTAATAACTTCATGGTGTTCCATTACATGAAAGATATTATAATATTTGTAATCACCATCTTTATTTAAATTGAAGGCCATTATATTTTCCAATCTGCCAAAAGTTTTTCAAAACATACCCTTTTAAGGCCAGCCCAGTGTGTTTCCTTTGACCTGACCAGACCTTTATGCGACATACTTTAAGGATTGATGTCATCAGTAGACTTAACAGTGCCTAACAGCAAAATATTTTTTCATAAATATATTCATTAAGAAATAGTGGCTGTCTTCACATCTTTGCCTCTTGCAGTTTCACCTCTACATTTCTTGACAGGTATTTTGTTGTTGGTGTTACAGCTCTAAAAGCAACATCCATCATGAAATTATGGGTTTTATATCATTTGGAACTATTCTGGAAGCATATATTTTTTTCTTTTTTTAATAGTCTGAAGAAATTTCACCTCTTTTCTCTGCATTGTCTCAGCCTTTTTTTGGCAAGCCGCAGCGTCTTTGACAGAAGGAGCTGACCTACTAACTAACCCCTGCAGACCTCCCGGGGGCTTGAGACAGGGGAGAAAGACACTATTTCATAGATCATGATGAGGCAAATGGCTTCATCAGTGTCGTGGTCATCTTCCATCACTTGCTTTTGGAAACACCGCTGTAGGGTGTGAAACCTGATGTCTTGCATTGCTGCTCATCTCCATCACCGCCTGTTCCTCATCCTCCCCTGGGAACAACTCGTCATCTCCGCTAACCTTGAAAAAGCCTACTCAGCACGAATTGTCCACGTTCATTTCACTGAGAATCAGGCAATACCAAACACAGATAATAGCCCATTTATGTTGACTCTTGTTTTCCCACCTTGTAAACACCCTCTGAATTTATATTCCCATCATTCATGCTATAACATAGTTCCCTAAGCCATAAAAAGAACAATTCTAAGCTTCTTGACAGCTAATATTTCTGTTGAGCGATATTAATGCATTGTAAGTCTGACCTTAATACTGATGCATCACAGTCTGATCCTGATCGGTACTGAGTTCACACCCTGGCTCTTAATGTACCTTGAAGTTTGCGGGGGTGCAAGGTGCTCAGCAATCAGCAGGATAGGATTCCAAAGCAGCAGTAACAGCCCAAACCAGAACTAAGATGCTCACTGTTAGTCTAATGTAAAGGTGAGACACATTTGCAGGAGCTAAACTCCACCAGGAAGGATTCCTGTAAGAAATGGTGTCCCCTTGGGGTAAATACCAGCAAGAAAATAAAAAGCTTTACATCTTCATACTGCTGTGGGCAAAAGCAGTGGTTGCAAGAAAGATCTGTGTAACATGTAATTCTAACTAAATACCAAAAGTTCACATGCACAGCATGTTCAGGTGAACAAAGTTTAGCTTTGGGTTTCTTTAGCTGTACCGTTCATTTTTGTGTTAATCATTGCATCTGCGAAAAGAATGTTCTTGGCAGCATTCACGCTGCATGAAAGCCATGACAATGCTTGGAATCACAGTCTGCTTAAAGAGCAACAGGCATCTATTAAAAAAAGATTATGAACTATAAACATACATGCACCTCCACACATGCTCTGTTACATCAATTTCTCCCACGTATACAACAGCTATCTTGTACCTGAAACTGTAATTTACGCACAAAGACATCTCAGCTTGGTTTCATCTCGGTGTGTCTTGGACTAGAGGGGTCAAAAACTTTCAGAAATAAAAGCAGAGAGCTTGCTTGGCTGACTTGATGTACAAACTTAAGCCCTGATACTTGCTTCATTCATTTCTGTGCAAAGATGTATCTAAATTCTTCTGGTGTAGTGTACTGGTCTACCAGCCATGATCCTGGGAGGGGATGGGAACAGCCAAAATACAGCTTGGTGGGGCCAGGCCACCCTCTCACTTTTTCTCTACCCTTTTCCTTTTGTTGTTGTTGTTGTTATTGTTGTTGTTGTTGCTAGTTTATAGTGTACTTTAAGCCCTGAGCACTTTGTTGGCAGAGCCAATGAAGACGGCCCTGAAGGATTTCCCCTTCCTTTTAAAGGACCTCAACACAATCAGAGCTGTTTGAAGTAACTTTGTTTTCTGCCTACTGATAAAGTCATTGAAATAAGAATTTTGGCTAAATGGCAATTAAGTTTTCCAGCTGTGTTGTACGCTGAGAAGATTGTGTCTGCTCTAGACGCTGGAAAGCTCACCCGCGGTGTTCACCAAGGCTGGGAGAACAGAGGTCAGCCTTCTCCAGACCAGCTCCCTTCCTGGGCAGCTGCTGGGTGCACCCCACGTTCTGCGGATGGGGAAGCTGGTAATGGAAGTTAAACCCTGTTTTTTCTGCAATAAGTTGCTTGGTTGTTTTCCTCGTCTTGTCATCTCACATTTGAAGTAACACCCAAACTGGGTCCCAGGACAATTTACTAGAGGTTTAAAGCTGCAGCCAAAGATTGGGACATTTGTGTACTTTGGAGGAATGAAACTACTTCAACACTCTCCCTTCATAGCCCGCAAAGTTAAATTACTCTGAGCAGTGAGAAACAGCTACCACCTTAAAAAAACCCAGAAAGTCAACTGTAATTTTCCCAGGCCTCCAACACGGAGCGATAACACGGTGCCTGTGGCAGGAGCCGGCACCACCATGACCCACCACTCTGCAGGGGGAAAGGTGCTGGGGAGGGGAGGGCTGAGCGCATGGATCCAACAGCTGGCTGTGGCCAGAGACAGCGTGGGACTGGGAACGTGGCACTCATTTCTGACTGGGAAGGATGCTGACTGTGGGAATGGATCTCCCATGGCTGTATTGTGGATTTGCCAGCACTTGAGGCTTAATTTTTTTTTATTTTTAACATAGATCACCTCAGCTTCTCCTAGAGAAATGTGCATGATCTCAGGATGGGGATGGTCGTTCCTCAGTTACACAGGGACTCAGATCAAAGTCTTCAGAGGCCTAAATCTGACTTTAGTGAGCAAGTAACGCATTGGGGATATACACTTGTCTCTTTCCCCATTAACCCAGGCCACAACAATGCCCACTGCTTGCTGCCAGCACACCAAGGGGCCACTGGATTTTCAAAATGGACCTTTCAGCCTTAAAAATCTCCATGGTAGAAAAAAAAACCAGCAGCAAAGGGAAGAGCTGAATGAAACATCTGCTGTCATGCCTGCAACAGCTTCATGTGGCTTCACATGGAGCAGTGGCACACAGGCATGTTGTCCTGGGCATTGTCATGTGCAGGTCACCAAAAGCATGTCAAAGCAAGAAGGAAGCAAGTTGTAGTCTCTCATTTTGCCACAGACACCCCCTCACACACATAGAAAATAAAGTCCATCCTTGCCACCCATGGGTGTCTCAGGGTAGAAACTTAAATGAGTCAGCAACCATTTATTTGATTGGCAAATAATTGCACACACATGATTTAGGTGGAAAAAAAATGACACCTGCTTTCAGAATTCCTTTCTGAGTATGTGGCTTATGCAAAAGACTTTCCTTAATGCCTCTCAAGCACGTGGAAAACCTTTGTTCCAATACCTTCCTTTCATTTGATGAGACTGGAGACTTCTGCTTGGATTCCCTTTTTTCGCCTTGAACACCCTGGAACACAGCTGCAATGCTGCTGTCACTGCCTACTCACTGGCATCCTTGATTGGGATGTACAGTTCATGTCATTAGCATACTAGGTAAAATTTTAAGTGCTGCAATGTCAACTGCTGTAAATCAGTGTAAGTTAAGTGCTTTGTTAAACATGTCCAGGTGTCCTGGTTTTGTTCTTCTAGGAACTGTGCAAGGCTTTGCTGTCCTGAAACAATGTACAGCACTTGGGTGTCTACCTCATACTTTAAGCCATATCTGTCTTATGCTTGATGATGACATCCTCAGACCGCTCCCTCTTCCAGGGCCAGGAAGAGGTGGCCCATTTATTCCTAACCTTACAGGAACAAGGATGTCAGTGCTGACTAGTCTTGTACATCCTAGATATGAAAATTAGCTGGTTTTTTAAATGCTTGATAACTCCATTATAGTGTCTTATTTGCATGTGTGCTGAAGCAGTTTTGTATCATTTCTCCCAGCTAGAAACAGTCGTATGTGCCACACTGAAACCCAGAATTCAGGTCCTGAAGATTTTTGTTGTAAAAGAAGCATCTAAGGGTATCCCTGTCCATGCTATGCCATTGTCAAGCCAATCAACATAGACAGAAACACTTTCTTTGGCAGTTATATCTGGAAATGCATTTTGTGGAAGGAAAGAGAAAGAACAAGGAAGCCTAAGAGGAGTGAGAGGAGAGAGATGGCTGAAAACCTTCATTAAACACACTGTGGAGACATGCTCTGTGCCCTGCACTTAACTGAAAAGCTCATTTCAAGTTTCTCATGTACCATGTTAGAAAATTAAGCTGTCAGATCTGCTTATGGGCAGCATGCTAACCTCTGAAACACATTTTCTCTGTTTGCTGGGATAGTGCTTTTTAGCAAATCTTCCTTCTATTATTCCCTCAACATTATTGTCATTCCTAGAATAAAAGCTGTCTTCACTGAGTGGGGTGTTGAGGTCTGACTCTCAAGGCACTCACGGTTGATAGGTAGTGATAATGCTGGAGGTATGAAAGATGAGAAGGACCTACATCAGAGCTTTACATGAGATCTCAGTCTCAAGTTGAGCAGAAATATATTGAAAAAAGCAGCACTTGTGACATTCAGCCTAACTTCTGCTCCTCTCCCTGCTCTGCCTGTCTCCCTCCACAGAGTGGTACAAGGAGCCTAGGGCAGACCACATGTCTCCATTAGCTGCTTCAGATAGCAACAGCTGTGATCAGTCCAGAATAGAGGTTTCTGATGCTCTTCGTGTGCTAAGCACAGGAATTTATGCTGCCCTCCCCAGCCCAGGGAATGGCTGTATCCACCAAATGACAGAAACCACCGAGTGATGGGCTGTGTCATTCTGTTAGCTGTAGAGGAGCCTGATCTCAGACATAAGACAGGTAAAGGTCAAATTTTTTGTCAAAGTGTATCGCGACAAAATACATTTAACTGAGTACATCTTCCTACAGCTATGATTTTCTTCCATCTCAACAATCTGTATTAGAAATCTATCTAAAGCTCTATTTTATCATTCCAGACTGTGCCAGTGTCCTCCTCCTTTACCAGCAAGTTAATGAAATTAGACAACCTAAGCTGTAATGAGCAAAGAGTTGCCAATGAAGAACACAAAAAACATTCTGACTGAAAGGATTTTGGTGCCAAAGGGAGTAACTCACAGAGCAGAGTGGGCTGCAGGAGGGTAAACTGAAGGGTAAATCATCATCAGATTACATTTTGTGCAAAAGTATTCCAAGAGCTAACAACTGTTTGTGAACCAGCTGAATATGTAAGAGCTTTGAAGAAGTTTAGCATGAATAATTTTGCATGTTACTTGATTTTTGCTACTCTCCTTTTCAAAAGGAGAAAATAAGAAGATCTTTGCAGTAAATGGGGGATGTCAGCGTTTTTAGGGTAGGTCCTCCACTGGTGTAAAACAGCTGCATCTCCTCTGGCTGTAGGGTCTGTGCTGGGAGTGAGGCAACTTAGAAACAACAGACCAACCAAAGTTTGTTAGCATAAACTGTTTGGTGAATAATTGGGCGTAAGTAATGCGTTACCGCGGGCAAGAGCAGACTATGGTGCCCTGGCTGTGGTCAGCATCCGCCCGGCCCAAGGTTCAACTGAGATGTGTCTGCAAGGTCTGGCACCAGGAAGAGCGTAGGCAGTTATGGACGGCACTCAGATTTGGTCAGTGGCCTCCTTGCTTAGCCCGGCACACTAAGCTTGAGTTATATATGTATATATGTGTGTGTGTGTGTCAACCACCTTCGTTATGAGATGCTGCTGCCTCTGATAATGGGCAAAGCTGTAAGGAGTGGTACATCTGCTTTCTTTTTTCAATATAAATGCTTCTTCATAGTAGTGACTTCAAAGCAATGGCACTGAGCGTCACTGAAAACCACTTTCTCCTGATGTGACTTTTCAACTGGCTAAGTACTGTCACCAGCACCAGGAAGCATAAACTCAGAGAGGGAAGGGATGGGGCCCTGCTGGACCATTTTGCTATTAAGATGTGATTCCTGCCAGGAAAAATGTTCTAAGAGTTTACACTAGGAACATGCAGATCAGCTTACGAACAACCTGTGGACTTGGAAAAAGTGTGATTTTCACACAAACTTGCAGAACAATATTTTTAAAGGCTGTGTGCATTTTCTGGATTTTTTTGACAGGAAAAATATCTTGATAAGAAGTAATGTTTTTATTAAATACACTTTTGTCTTGTCCTTCTTTGACTCAAACGCCACTGAAGCAGCTGCTGAAATACAGCTTGCAGGGGAGTACGTAATGAACTGGAGAGACAGCAGGCTAATTTTTAATGCCTGTAGGCACATGGAGACCCATGCACTTTAGGCTTTTACTGTTATCTGCAATTCTTGGCAGAGTTCTGTCTGCCAAAAAATATGTGCAGTGTGTTGGTGACATCCAAACAGTTAAAGAGAGGGGAAAAAAATTAAACTAAACATTTGTTTTGGGGATCAAGCATTAGATGTTAGCCACTGCTGACCCAGCCAGAGGATAACTGCTTGCAGCTCCTATCGCCCATGTGCCTGGTCCAAGGCTTTCTGCAGCCAGGGTGAATATTCCCAGTACTGGAGTGGCTTGTAGGTTGGGAGAAGAGTCAGTCCTTGGAAGGGCCTCACAAAGACCTTTGTTTCCACGTGTGGTCGAGCACTGCGTGATTTGCACAGACAGCCCAGTAGCCTGCACATGGAATCTCCTGGCCGAATCTGGGTGAGGAACTGGTTAAAATTCATGCCATTCTGTGTCACAAGGACATCCCGTTGGATACTCAGGTTCTGCATTCAGTCACTGGCATAATTATAATCATTACATGGAACACACAGAGGGGTTATTAAATAGCTGTACTGTTTCAGTATGCACTAATTATATAAAGCACAGTACAAGGACAGCACAGAATGTCTCCTAATAAGTGTAGCCTGCATCTCTGGCATCCATCTAAATTAAAAACCTTCTCAAAATGATAACCTTAAGTAAATATGCACTTCAGAGGCAGCTGTGAAAGAGTTAGAACTAACTCAATCAACTAAATTATGTGTAAATGGCTCCATTTTTATTAGCGGTCTCCAATGTCTACAAATTTCAGTGATAAAGCAGCCACAACAAATGGATTACTCCATTATCATCTCTTTCCTCTCTGTCAAAACATTTCTCCAACCCTAAAGACTAGCTTATAAATTAAAAAAAAAAAAAACAAACAACAACAACGGCAACAGAAAAATCAAACAAAAAAAAAATCCCTGCTTAAAAATCCATCCTTTGGTTGGCTTTCCTGAAGATAAAGTATGCACTCTGCACTGGGATATTTGAAAATACTGTGGAGGGGAATGCAAAAGGCCATTTTTGCTAGGCACACTTTGGTAAAAACACTCTAGACAATTATGATACTTGTAAATGCAATCTACTCCAAACACTACTTGCATAAAAAATATATGGGAAATAGAAATCCCCCATCAGTTTCTCTCTCTAAATACAGGCTGCCATGCCTCCTAGCAGAAAAAAAGGATCAGTATATAAGAAATCCTCATTTATTCAACAGCAGGGACAGGACTTCAACTGCTTGGACATAGCTGCCATGTGAGGTACTCCATGGTCTGGCCAGGGATGAGGAAGTGTGAGGCTCATAGCCCAGGTGGTGACTGTAATGCCGTAGGGAGGGGTGGGTGGGGGGATGGGGTTGGATGTATTCTGAAGATGCATATGCTGTTACAAGAGGCAGAATATCATGGAAGAAATTACATGCATGATGGGTCCAAGTAATTTTTAGTTGAGATGAGAGAAGAAGAAAAATGTCTGCCAAACAGTACCAAAATTTCACCTAAATTTGGTCAACAGTTTCCTGAACCAGAGGCTGGTCCCACAGCGTAATGCTGTGGAAGAGATTGCCTTCAGTCAGTAAAGGTTTTCAAGGCAAGCCAAACAAATGACCCCTCTGAAGCACTGAGTAGGACCCACACTTAGCCATTGTAAGGGGACAGCGTTTCTTTTAATATCTTATGCCTGAAAGACCAAATGAAACTCCAGAAGACCCAAGTGTGTCTCCCACTGTGCAGAGGGTGCATCAGCACAGTCATGGTTTTCAACCTATTTCATGGTTCCAAGAGAAGCTCATTTTGGATGAGGCTGTGACATAGAAAAGCAGCCATGGTTCAGTTCTCTGGGCACATGTGTGCTTGTAATGAAACATGCCATAAACTCTGTTCCCTGGGAGCAGAGACCGACCCCCCCTGCCTACAGCCCCTGCCAGGCAGCTGTAGGGAGCCACCAGGTGCCCCTGAGCCCCCCCTCTCCAGGCTGACCCCCCCAGCTCACCCACCTGCTCCCCATCAGCCTTTTGATAACCTAGAGTCAAACAAAAAATACTAGGAACACATAGGTGGAATTTGTGATGTCTGAATGTGACTCTGGAAGGATTGGCTTCAGGCAGTTCCCCACTCAGCCCACTCATAGTTTCTGTTCTGATTTTCCTCAGTCTCCCTGCACAGAACCCAGAGCCTCAGTACTCAAAGCAGCATCACTTTCCACTCCAGACATCTAAGTCCTTTCTCAGATCTGCATCTTAGTCTCAGGACCATTATTCTGGGAATATACAAAGAAAATATAAAGGCTTTCTGTATAAATGGTTGGACAGTGATTTCAAGAGTTGAGCTACGAGCCTTTCATAGGGAAGGAACATCCTTTCTCTGGTATTAGTGCTTCTTTCATTTGGATAGCTTTTTTCAAAATTTTCTGACACTGATTTATTAGTGAAATTGTTGGTCTGTAGTCTGTGGCTGGCAAGCCTTCAGAGCACTGAAATGCCACTCCAAAAACATGGATATTCCCCCTAAAGCCGTTAAGAGTCACCCAGAACACCCAGTGTGCGATATCAAGGTGGAGTGTATGAGAACTGGTTCTCATACATATACTAACTGGAGAGGTTAGCTGCAGCAATCCTGACAAGAAACTGGCCTGAAAATGCAACTGACAGAGCCTTTTTAGTTATGCATGTCTTTAATAACCTCCCTCACATTCAGGCTAAACCAGGAATCAGGAAAAAAAGGAGAGAGAGAAAGATATACTGGAGCTGACCTTCCCCAACCACTTTACAGAGATCTGGTAGGAGCTGGATATTTCGTATACCTCCAAAACTTGTTCACCCCTCCCTTAATGAAATGCTGGCTGTAGTCTGCTATTGTCCTGCGAACGCCTTGTGCATCTCAGCCCTGGCAGGGTCACCTGAACGCCTACCTACAGGGATCTCTCAAGGTTGGCCTGTAAATGGCGTGATGTGGAGAGGAGGGTGCATCCTCCAAAGTTTGGGGTGAATGACTGGGAGAGACTGCCACTGCTGGCTTTGCCAAAGACTTGCTATGTGACCTCGGAGAGAGGGACTTCTTCTGCTGATCTCCACTGGTAAAATGCAGAAAATAACTCTTTCTGCACTGTTCATCATAGGGTTGTTGTGATGCTTAATTAAAGCATTTAGAAAGTCTTTCAGGCGCGTCAGTCTATAAATGCTAAACGAGGCTGTTATTCTTCTTTTCCCATGGTTACCGTCAATTGTTTTATTGATCTAGTCCATTATAGACTCAGGAAAAGAGTTGTTTATTACAGTGAGTACATAGAGTGGAAATATTTCTTTTCTCTTCAGTAGTCTCAAAACCTGCTCCCACAGATGTTTTTAATCATCAAACATGTTGTCTTAAACCCACAAAAAAGGGCAGGAAAATACTGGGTATCATTCCCTACTAACTAAAAGCCTTTTTTTCTGATCTTTCCATAACAACTGTCATGCTCAGTTTATTGGCATCTATTGGGACTTCCATACAAAAGAACTTCAAGAAAAAAAATATATCTGTGGTCTTCAAGTATAGCTGCATGAAAAACTACTTGATATCAATAGGAGGCTTCCCACTGTTACACAAGGATTTAAATCTGATTATTAATGCCCTGCAATCTGATGGTACGTAAAAATCTCAGATGATTTTACTGAGAGTTTTGCATGCAAGGAAATTGCAAAATTAGTCCTCAGTATTTAAATGCTTTTAAGACAAGTGAACTGATGTCAGTGTAAAGAAATGATTAACAGCAAAAGATAATTTCACTACAAGTGCTGTTAATTTTTTCTCGTTACTGTGAATGTGTATTCATGCTAAAAATCCAAAGCATTTTGTACTAACTCCATGCAAAAGCAACATTTTTAAGATGGCTATCTTGGCAGTCCAATTATTACTCATAGAATCCCTGAGAGTCCTATGTACTTGCGTTATGCAAAGAACTATTCTTAATTAGTTCACAAGTTAGGCAGCAGTTGATAACATAACATTTAACATTTCAGAGAAAGCTGAGCAATAAACAGGTGCTTTGTTACTGTGCTCCCTTCTTTTTCAATTACAGGGAGAATAACATTTTTACAAGGAATCAAACAAAGGTTAATTTGCAATTAGAGCTTTATGATGGGAAGAGGCTCTGTTGGTGAGTCCTATGACTCACAAGTCCATCACTGAGACACAAAAAGGAAAGAGAGGTCAAAAAATACTCCACAGACACGTTCTGATGCTTGTCCATTGGTTTGAAATTCCCAGCTCAAATTAGGTCTTATTAATGAGGTACTAAGCCTTCACATCAGAAGTGAAGTGTGGAGAGTGAAGATGAAGATTTACCTACATAAAACAAAGATTAGGAGAAAAAAGCGTTATCATTCCTTGACAGGAATGTGAAACTGACATTAGATGGTTTGCCAAAAAATTGCAGCAGGTAGAGGAATGAAGCTGGGTTAATTAGCATTGATAATATACAACTGTGGGCTGGCTTGAGGGGTGTTGGGTTGGCTGATGTAGATAAGGTGCAACTGTGGCTGGTTCTGTTAAGTGGTTGAGAGCCAATGAAGAGAGAGCAGCTGAGGAACAAGCAGAGAGAATGAGTGCCTGGGTGAGGAGAGACTAGGGGAAGGCAGTAGAGGGATTGGCATGAAGAGTATGCTGGTATGAGATGATAAAAGACCTTGTTGCAGCTTGATGGTTTGGAGAGTGCTATGACAGCAGCAGACTTGTGTCCTAGCTTGTTGTCTCATAAGGTAAATACTGATTTTATGTTCTTTCTTCTATGGCCCTACGTAAATACTTGTGGGCTAGTGAAGTTTTCAATTCATAGAATGTGAATCTGAAGAAATAGTCCATGGCTACTTACTGTGATGTATGGGTGGGAATGGGGACGGGGTGAGAGCCTATATTCAGGTATCTGCTGGAGACCAGGTCTTGCCTGTCCATCCCTGTAGTAGTCATACCATATCCTGCATAGCATCTTAAGAGCTCTGTGCATTTTGTTGGGTACTGAAGCAATGCATGGGTAGATGCAGTGAAATAACACTGCAATAATGACTAATGCCTAGTCATACCCAAAAATGAGATGTGTGCAGGAGAAAGAGGGAGACTCATCTTAGAAAGGAAAAGACTAAAATCAAATAATGTGTAGTAAAACCCCAGTAATAATTTGTAATGGGGTCCTGTGTGGTCTACAGTGTCTTTGGCTGACATGAGCTGCCCTTCCCTGATCATTATGATAGGACACCTCACTCGCTGTCGGTGTGCTAATGAAAGTTGATTTTTAATGCTCTTTAGAAAGGAAAATCATCCTTGTTTCTCCTGACAGACAGGACACATCCTTCTGCTGCCTAGAGATTGGCCTTATGGATATGTTTAACATGCATGATATTGCTATGGCTAATGGGTCTGAGGCTCTTGTCTTTTCTCCAATAACAGAAAGCTGTATGTGAAATAGCAGAGCAGGTGGGCTGGAGACTGTAGGTACATCCATGTTCTGGCACCCAGAGTTGGAGCAAAGGTTGCAACTCTAATCAGTCACCAACTTCTTATTCTAAAATAAAACCTGAATAGATATGTAAGACTTCCTTGCTATTCAACTACACTTTTTGAACAGAGATTTAATTATAACTGAAAGGTGCATATTTACCTTGTGTAGCAGAGGCAAATTCAGACACTGGTCTTATTTTATTTTATTTCTAACCAGCTCTTGAAATGGCTGAACGAGAGTGATCAGCAGAGGTTGGCAAAGCCAATGCCAGGTATGTCCACAGTGGCAAGCAAAGCAATCAATGCATCATAAGGATGTACAACCTCAGCAATGTGAAGCTTCTGCCATGAAAAAGGAGTGTGCAAGTGCTCAGGCTACCTTGGCTCAATTGTTTATGAATATTTCTGCATACCTGAAGTCATTGATACTCATAAATCAGGAAAAAGTAGTACATGCAAAATAAAAATTAAAGTTTGTATGTGTCATCTGACTTTTAAGTCTGTAATCTTTTGGATTTTACTGTTCAGTTTTGTCTAGCAATGGCAAAGCTGAATCATGCTTTAAAATGAAATCTGGCAGCTGACTTCAGCATAACTTGACTCCAGGAGCTAAGGATCTAAAAATTCCAATAACGTAAGGTTTATTTTAAAATTATGGGAGTTGACAACTGCATCCTGATAAACTGGCACTTTCCAAGTCCTAAGCAGAAGGTGGGGAGGAGAAAAAAAAAAAGGAAAACCCAGTTTGTGCCCAGGTTGGAGTTAACATCTACCTACCTCTTTCTCGCACCTTTGTTCACCTGGAGAAGTGTACCCTGGCAAAGTAGGAAGCTTTACTGTCCATGCATGCTTATTCTTCACCCTGAACCTCAGACCTGGGTCTTGCCTTGAGTTTAAAAGAAGGTAGGAAAATAACTTCTGCTTGGATGTGTATTCCAGGAGCTGAATAGATATGATCAGCCTTGTGGCAGCATAACAAATTGCTGAGCATTTCCTGAGTGACGGTGCATATGCTGGGAACTTGCACACACTTCCCAAGGTAACGAACCACGATGCAGCAGGGTGAGGCTATGGCATCACCCAGTGCTCCCAAGAAGTGTGTGCTGTCCCAGAAGATGGCCCCGGAAGAGGGACCACCATGGTCTCAGCTGAAGTGGGTCAACCTCTCCAGCTGCCCTAAGTTGATGCTGCCTCTAGGCACTCCCTATCTAGCTTGTTCTTTCACTTGAGCACATGGCGGATTTCAAACCTTGTGACAAAATGCAGAGAAGTAGCCCTGGAGGAGGCCAAAGCAAATCACCGAGCGGCCCAAACACTGGGCGCTCATCAGCGGGAGGCAGGGCCAGCCCTTGCTGTGACCAATGACCCCAGCCCCAGGGCCGAGCAATGTGTGTGTGGGAGCGGTCACTGCCACACAACACCTTAAATCCACCTGTCTGTCTTCACATTTAAAACATACCTTGATTAATGGTGCTGAACACCTGATAAATGAGAATCAGCAGAGTTGTGCATACAGATATCTGGGCAGATTAAATAATTAATCATCCTGTAATTAATAAAGACAGATACTGGCTTTTTCTGAACTTTCCCTCCTCCTCTCCTCGCACAGGCTTTCGAAAGGTTTTTGACAAAAATAACTACAGACACCAGCAGCTAATCTTACTTTGTGGGGGAGGGGGGCCCCCACTGCTTTATTAATGTGGCAAAATCTGTGCATACATTTGAGCAGTAATGAGATCTCCAGGGCAAAGTATGACATCTGCTCCAGAACTTCTAAAATACAGGTTAATTTACACCAGCCAAACTTCTTTGAAGCCAGGCAGTTTGATTTTCACTTGTAGACTTAATGTAGTAGCGTCTGACAAACATGCAGCCCTCAAAGGCCTTGCCATTACTTAGCTCCCAGTAAACGAACCTATCAAAGCACTTTATAAATAATACAACCAAAAAAATCCATTGGCAGAGGAGCAGCAGAGTCCTTGGACATCATCATGTGAGTGGTCACCTGCCCCAGAAGTGGCCATGGCTACAGGGATGGATCAAATGCCCACAGCACCACTGTTATTTCTGCTATGATCATCAAGAAACTCAAGTATGTGAGGAATAAAGAAACAGCATAAGGCAGATTTAATAGACCTGGGAATTAAAAGAAAAAGTAAGACTGGAAGTTGGAATTGTCTTCCTTGAGGCTAGACCAGGCTACTTATTCCCCTTACTTTCCTGGTCAAACATTGCATTCCCCTTTTCTTCTTCTTTTTTTTTTTTTTTTTTTTTTTTTTTTTTTTTTAATGTTTGGCAGAAAATAGCCAAAGTATTACAACAAAATTTTCAAAGTAGTTTAAATACTTTTGATACATTTAGATGGCAGATTGAGCTAGAAAATTTGCATCAGCAGGGATCCTTTGTGATGGCTGAACTGGGCTATTGGTTCAAGTGCTTCTTAGTCTGTTCCTGATGGTCCCTTCACCCCTTTGCATGTTCTTGTCAGAGTATACTCACTTGGGACCCTGCAGTTCAGGTCCTTGTGGAACTAGAAATGGTCCATAGGTGAAACACAGTGGAGGACAAATGGTTATCTAGAAAATGTTCATCATGAGTTCAGGCACTTATGCACCAGTAGAACTTTCCCCTTTTGTTAAACTGAATTATCTACGGTAGCTTATCCTTGGGAAAGTTAAGAGAGAACTCAAATACAACCTTAGCACTTGCATGAGGAGATTTCGTACAGGATTCAGCTCTTCAAGCTGAAGTGAAATTCATAATGAGCTCTAAGGGACAACAGTGGAGGCTGAGAAAATTCAGACCGCAAATAAGGACCTCAGCTTTTTCCTCACTTCATTTTGTTGGTTTTTTTCTGTTGTTTAAGAAGAATGGTTACTAATACCTAGAACAACTTACTAGGGCATATATCAGCTTACCGACCAGCTGTAGACCTCCAACAAGCTCTTTCTAAAAATATATGCCACTTTCCATTCAAAAGTTATGGACTTGATACAGAAATCACTGGATAATTTTCTAAAGTGGAAGACTAAAGGCTCACAATTTTCTGGCCTTTAAACGCCATGAACTCACAAATTTGAATGAGATAAACCAACTGAAAAACACAGGCACTAGGACAAACAGAAAATGAGTCAGGTCTTAGACAGATGTGTCTTAGACAAATCAGTTTATTTCCTCTTGTCTCAAAAGCCCTTCCAACAAATTATTTAATGAGATTATTCTAAATCTTTTTCTCAAAAGTCAGTCTCAAATCTGATTTCAGAGATTACCTGCTGTAATAATCGAGACATAATTCCCAAAATGCACTCAGGAATGCTGAGTCCAGTGTAGGACATATCTAGGCTACAGAAGAGCTACCCAAGAGGTTCTGCTCACCGGGAATCTCTGGGAAAAGGTGTTGTCTGTTTTGCACACTTGTCAAACACAAAGGAAATTAAAAAAAAAACCAAAACACAAAAAAGAGAGAACAAAATTAATGGAGCAATATGGACACTATCAGGAATGCAGCCCGAAGTAATCAAGTACAAGATCATGTTGCTTGTGTGACTGTTGCCATGACATTCAAAAAGCACTTACTATTATCATAGACTATGAATATTCTGTGGGCTGATTGATAGTCTGCAGCTTTTTTCCCTTGTAAGCAAATGCAATGACAATATTAAGCAATTACTGATAATGTCACCCAGCTGCTTTTCTACTGCCTGGGTGACGGGATTTCTGAACTGCAGAAATAACAGCAAATTATTATTAAAGTGTGGAGTGTTCCCCTCTGCTCACTGGCATTGCATTTGACCGGTGACAGCACAGCAGAAGGTTTCATTATGGCAAATGAAAGAAACACATCTTCAGTAAACTTTGCTATGGGAAAGTACCATGGGGCTTATTTAGCTTTGATTGGATCAATGAGATTCTGTAAACACGGCAATTAAAAATACGATTGGTAACAACGTAACCTGCTTTAAGGCTTCTGCATGCCTGAGAGGTTTATACAGGAGCTTGCTAAAGTACATTTCCTGATTAGGAAATAATCAATATGCAAGGTGCTTGACAGAGTCACGTGGTACCATGGTAAGGGCCAAATTTTCTTCAATTAAGTGCTGCGCTAGCAACCTGCCAAGAGCCATTGTGTTAGGTTTAATTTATGGGCGATTTAGCAAATTGTGTCCATCTTTTCCATTAATTATCCAGCAAGGGCTATATGTCCCAGCATGCAATGCCTCACTGCAAGCCAAGCAGAAGTCTGAGCCTGGATCAAAGACTGGATGTTGGCTCCTGCTGTTGTTGGGTGTGATGGAGCTGCTGGAAGCATAATGGGAAGTTCCCCAACCAGCCTTGGCGTGGGATTAGGGGTTAGTCTTTACCTACAAGCTAGACCTGGATCTGGTGGTCAGCACTAAAGTATCAGCACCTCATGTAACTATTCAGAGCACTGAGGAAGATCTTGGAAGATCCCTCTGCTATTTCATGCTCGGAAAAGAGGGAGTTTCAGCTGCCGTTTTGTGCCATATTTTTGTTACTGGTCCCGGAAAAGAGAAACCAAAGTCACACTTCAGAAGTGCAAGAAGGCCATCACCTCCCACCACTGATGCTACTCCCTCCTTGCATGCATGAGGCTCTCAAGGTGACAGAAGATCTAACCCAAAGTGTGCAGTGTCTCAGTCAGCCCTGAGGAGCATAGTTCCTATGGTTTGCAATAGAGATTGAAGGCTGGCTTCTTGCTTGCTGCGAACTGGTATGGCTGTTATGAAGTCAAAGCAGATACGGCAAGTTACGCCAACTAAAGATTTAGCCCTAAATTCATAGGGGTTTGTTGGAGTCACTCTAAACCCCTATAAAATGTAACAGAGATTAATATTCTGCTCATGGGGTTTTAAAGCACTTTACAGAAGAGCTTTTATTTTATTTAATTTTTATAGGATGGTTAAAATAAACCTATAGCAATAATAGAATTTTCTGTTAAATTTTACAACACTTTGCCAATAAAAATTGGCATGTGGATATGTGAGGGGAGAAAAATATTGGAGGCTGGCATATTAGAAAAGATGTGAAATGTTTCACAACAACAATAAGTGGCAGCAGCTTAGCAGTAAGGTAAATCTCCATGCCATGTAGAATGTAATTTAGATTGTAGTGTTTTGAATCCCAAGCTGCACATGAATCGACAGCATGATGCTATACTGCAAAAAACCCAAAAAAGATCATAAAGGCAGATCTCATCTGAAGAATGTGTTCAAGATGTAGTAGACATCTTTGTGACCTGGAGATTGTGTCCACATTTGCACATCACCTTCTAAGAAATTACTGGGCAATATCTGGAAGAGGGCAATGGGAATGATTACAGTTTAAAAAGCGAGACCAGTGAAGAGAGGTTAAATGATGTAGCTTTCTGTGGTCCAGAAAAGAGAAGCCTGAAGGGTTGTGAAACAGTTTGTCATGAGAAGGTGGTAGATAGGGCAGGGATTTATTGCAAGAGAAGGACAATCTGGCTTACTCCACAGGGAGCAATGAAGTGGGCATTAGGAAACCCCCTTTAACCATGAGACTAGCTAAGCACTGGGAGAGGAGCTGATTACCTGGGGGTCAAATCTTCCATGTGGAACATTTTGAACAGACTCCTACTGTGAACAGTGCAAATGTGCCTATTTTGTCCCTGAGCCTGAGTGCCTTCCAGTCCTATTTTTGTAATAAATTTTGCTGTGTACTGAAAGAGTTTCGCATATGCTGTTTCCTGAGCGGTTTGTGAACAGGCAGAGCTTCATAATATTCTTTTGAAAGGTGAGTAGGTGGGCAGGTATTACAACTTCAATTTAGAAAACTAGGGGAGATAAAAACAGAGATTTAAGTAACTTCCCTGAGGCCAGGGAAGCAACAAGCATGTCAGGCAAGGTTCAACTACAAGTGTTTCTGAACCCAGCAGTCCTTGGGAGCTCACACCCACCCTTCTCAGAGCATCTACCTTACAGGGCTCGCTTTTCATCTGTCTCTGTTTTCTTGCAGCTGCCCGGCAGCTTCCATGTTTTTTCCTCCTGAGTACTTTGCTGGTCACCACATTAATAATTGCATACCTTGAGTTTGTAGCTGCCTTATTACAGATGAATACAGCTGCTAACCAGCCTTCATACCCTGTATCAAAGTTGTGATAGGTCATTCCTTGTCAAAGCATGGGAGTGACCCATGCCTTTGCTCCAGAGGGCAAGTGGTTGCCACCAAAGATACCACCAAAACTTTGGTGTCAAGAGCCTCAGACCATGACCTGGCTGGGACTGGAGAAGAGGTTGCTTTCTTGCCTGGAAGATGGTCTGGCCAGCACACAGCAAGAGTGCACATATCAGTGCTCATTGTTTGCCTGACCTGTTCCCTTAAAAACATCCCCGGAAAATACCCTCCTGGCCAGCTTGAGATACCAGTTTCAAAGGGGAATAAACAATCTTTAGGACCTAATCAACTTTCATATGTCATTGGGATGAGGGGAGGGCTGGTGCTTTGTGAGTTTTTGGTGAAGAAGGGTACTTGCTCTGAGCACACCGCAAATGCATTTAAAGACAAGAGCCCTGCCCATCAAGGCAGCAAGCACAACAGTGGCTTCACTTCAAATTGACAGCCATTGCATTTTTTCTTTATTCCTGTCATTACTTTTCTAATAATTCATTTATATGGCTTCCATGGCCTTGGGGCACTAGGAACAATCACATTAAGAACAGTACAGATATAATTCAATACTTTTTCACCTGTTCCTTACTGACAGTTACTTGCTCATTCATCAAAATATCCTTCCACTTTCTTCTACCTTTCTTCATCAGGTATGGAATATACTCACCTTGCACTAGGTATTAATTAATGTCTCATAATCAGCTGGCTGAAGGACCCTAATATTGCCATGGTTTCTTTTGCATTAGAGTCAAGCTAGAAAATCCTTATGCCTTGTGCCTGAGGATTAATACCAAACCATGGCTGACTTCTTTATGGAATTGCCTCTTGTATTTGCATTAATACCAGCGGAGATCTTCCCCAGCCGCACTACCACTGTGCACACCAGCAATTGCAGCTAATTTGTACATATGCTTCCATTGGACAGACGCCATGCAATTAGGAGGACGCCCTCGAGACATTAACATTTCTTGTCTCACAGTACATGCAGTGGGAGAACACAGAAGTTTATAGGGTATTGTCCATGGGAGTGTGTTATTTCAACAGTATTTCTATGCAGCTGTGAGGACAATCCAGAGTTGGGCAGAGATCCAACACAAAGAGGTTTCTGAGGCCACAGTGGAAATCCCTTAAGTCCCTGTTTGCTGGAAGAAGATGAGGTAGCATGGGGCACTGATGGTGCTGGACTGGAAACCTTCTGTTTCCCTATTGGCCTATTCCCTCTGGGACCCGGACACCAGGACCTTACCCACACTTTTCAGGATGACTGTAACCCCTAGTCCCAGCGAAAGGCTCATCAGCTACATCTCTGTGAAGCCCTGACTATAGAAAGGGTATCAAGGTTTTCCGCCCTCCTGGAACCGAGACAGTTAATGGCAAGGACACTAGTGCATGTCAGGACCTCAGTGTCAAACCAAAGGACCTACAAGCTCCAAAGGACCAGGGCCAAGACCTTGCCGTGCTAGGTCCTATCCACCAGAGACCTGCTGGGGTTCAGGGATCCTGTGGGGGAGCTTCCTTGGGCAGCCACAGTGTGCCTGGCCCTGGGGAATCCACCAGCTGTGTACTCTGCGATGCTGCTGAAACCTTGGTGTAGTCTGAGACTAACATGTTTTGACCAAGACATCTTGGAAGCAAGTAATCTGGAAGAGCTCTGACAGGAAAATTTTAAGCCAAATTTCCACCCTGTGAGAGTCTTAGAGACTCAGTGAATCCCATTACTTTCTGGCAGAAGGATCTTGGCATCATGGTCCATCCCAAGCTGTGTCCAGACGGTTCATTTCTAGGACCACCTGGGAATAGTAAAAGTCTTTGCCTTTGCAAGTCTGGCATCCACAGGACTGTGTCTATCCTCTTTTTCAACACATGATAGGGAGGAAAGTGCTTGATCCCACTCCCTTCTCCCTGTCTTACTCGTACACTTAAAAACCCACAAAGCATATGGAACAAATTGATTCAAAATACTGCACTTTCAGCTGGACTGATTTTGAGAGGACAGCATTCACCCCCACCATCACTACATTTGTCCCCAGGTGCTAAAATGATGTATACAGAGGTTTCAGCACTGCTGGGTAATTTAGGAGTGTTGTCATCATGACAAAAGGAAGAAAATTGATTCAAATCAAAAGCCCACAAACAAACTCTGACCTTATTCAAATCAGAAAAAAACCCAATCCCAACCTCTGACAGCTATGGTAGGATGTCAGAGAAGCTGAGAAGCCATGCAAGATGCACAGTATTGATTGCTGTGTAATAACGATTTCCCTTCAGCCCAGAGACTCTACCATATACTTCATTCTGCATTCCAGAGCACGTCTCTGAGCATCGCTGGGGCTGGGAAGTAGCACACACCAGACATCGCTGGGGGTTGCAGGTTAAGTACTGCACTTAGGTTTTATGGAGCAGAAGAGTAGATAAATTCTGTCAAATGAATGCAAATGCTCTGCATTAATTTTTGCTTCGGGAAGTCTTTAAGCAGTTCCTTAGTTTTTTGGAAATATTTCTAAGATTTCTCATTTTGTGAATTGCCATGAATCTCTCCTTGGTTCTGATTTTCAGTTTGGTTTGATTTTGGTTTACTTTGTGCACTGGTGTTGGCTGTGGTAGAGTTAGTTTTCTTCACAGTAGCTGGCATGGGGCTGTGTTGTGGACCTGTGCTGAAAACAGCATTGATAATGGGTGTTTTTGTTATTGCTGAGCAGCGCTTACACCTACCCAAGGGCTTTTCTGCTACTCATCCCACCCCACAGTGAGCAGGTTTGGGGGGCACAAGGAGCTGGGGCCTGGGGGGCAGCTGACCCCAGCAAGGGATATCCCGTACCCTATGGCGAAATGCTCAGCAGGTAAAGCTGGGGGGAAGAAGGAGGAAGGGGGGGACATTCGGAGTGATGGCGTTTGCCTTCCCAAGTCACCACCACAGGTGCTGGAGCCCTGCTGCCCTGGGGATGGCTGAGCCCCTGTCTGCCCATGGGAAGCAGGGGATGAATTCCTTGCTTTTGCTTTACTTATTAAGCTTGTCTCTATCTCAACCCACAAGTTTTCTCACTTTTATGCTTCTGATTCTCTTCCCCATCCCACCGGGAGGGGGGGAATGAGCTAGCAGCTGCGTGGGGCTGAGCTGCCAGCTGAGGTTAAACCATGATAGTTTGTTAATACCAGTGCAAATATTTCTGATTCTTTGCTAAAAAAATTCATGACTTGCCTACAAAGGCATCATGTTTTGTAACATGTTCACCTCTAGAAGTGAAAGTTTTAAAGAATGCCTGATTTTTGGTCCTTCTGCACTGCCTGGAGCATCACACAGACAAAAGAGTGGCCGCATTCCTGACTGCATACAAACTGGCATGGTTCCTTCAAGGTTGGTGGTGTAACACAAGTTTTTGCATTGCTGAGTCTCTGTCTTGCATTTCATTTCCTTTGGGTTTGGTCTTTTCTTCACTGACACTAATTCTTTTGCAACATACATAATAGGCAACATAGCTTTATTTCATCTCCCTGTTTGTGCTGTGGGTGATATCTCCTGGGGAAGATTAATGGCTTAAGCTGATTTAATGGTGTATGTACTTGTCACAGGGAAAAAAAAACAACACAAACCCCTTTCTCTTTTCCTGTCCAGACTGAAAAATGTTATAGAATCATAGAATCATTTAGGCTGCAAAAGACCTTTGAGATCATCACGTCCGACTGTTACCCCAGCACTGCCAAGGCCATCACTAAACCATGTCCCCAAGTGCTGCATCTATGCGTTTTTTTAAACATCTCTAGGGATGGTGACTCCACCACCTCCCTGGGTAGCCTGTTCCAATGCCTGACCACCGTTTCGGTGAAGAAATGTTTCCTAACATCCAATCTAAATTTCCCCTGGTGCAACTTGATGTTTCCTTTTGTTCTATTGCTTGTTATCTGTGAGAAGAGACTGATCCCCACCTGGCTGCAACCCCCTTTCAGGCAGCTGTAGGGAGCCACCAGGTGCCCCTGACCCCCCCCTCTCCAGGCTGACCCCCCCAGCTCCCCCCACCGCCCCCCCCAGCCCCTGCCCCAGCCCCTGCCCGGCTCTGGACATGCTCCAGCCCCTCTGCGTCCCTCTTATTGTTTTTTTTTCTGCAAACAGCACCCCCCCCCCTTATTTTTTTCCCTTTGGTATTTGTTGTTTTCAGCCTTTGATGGCCTTCCAAATAGCTTTACCATCTTTCTGTGCATCTGTGATGTTCCTATATTAATGTGAGTCATTCTTGCAAATAAGTCTGGCACTGAGTTGCATGTATGAGAAGTTCCAGTTTCTCTCTGCTGCGTTTCAGGAGTTATGTTAGCAGAGACTCTGACCCTATGCAGAGTCAGTTCAGCCACTTGCTTTTGTTCTGCTACCTTTCCCTTTTCTTTTTGCTGTACCCAGGAGGAATGCTGGCTCACTTGGGGAAAGAGGTTTGTGATGCCCGTGGGAGAGGTTTGAAATATTTGGCTGATGTTTCCCCTTGTGCTTGCTGAAGCACCAGCACACGGTTATCACCCGTTTTAAGAGGATCTTCAAAACACCCTGAAATGCATATATATGTGACAAAACCATGGTTTAAGCAATAAATTTTTTGAAACCTGAAAAGCACTGGTTGGATGCTCAAGAAATGCCAAACAATGTTTTTTGCTTAATGTTTTTTTCTTAATCTACCTGACAATCTACCTTAATAATAATATTATGTTTCCTAATTAGACAATCTACATTCAACAAGAATGCAAATACCATCAGTAAATGTGCATGAGTGATTTAAAATAGAGTAACTACTGGAGTATGCAGACACATATTTCTAAAAATGAGTTGCAACACATTGTAAAAGTCACACCCATTTTATCAAGCATTCTTTACTACTCTATCAAAATGAGGACAAAAAATCAGATGCAGCTTTTCCTGTGGACAAAGTAATTTATTCCAGGGAAAGATGGCATATAGATGTAAATGGGAAGGCACAAATTCACCCCCCACCCACAGCATATGTTTTTGTCACAGTGCTGTATTTTTATTTGTGCATTCAAAAGCTGCCTGGCCTTTTCATACAGTCCGTTCAGCTCTGTGAGGGTTTACTCCCACAGATGTCTGTTTTGTCAGTCTGGGCTACTCCAAAAAAGTGTGAGGAGGAATGATAAAGTGCTGTGAATTTATCTTGAACTCCTAGATGGTATTAATAACATGAGGTTAAGTAAAAAATAGCCATATGACAATATAACTTGAAGTTGGGTAGAGAATAGCCATATGACAATAGTCTTATGCATGTTGGTGTTGTACACATGGAACCTGCATTGGGTGAGAAGTTCGAAAATGCCAGGCATAAATGGATGTTTTATGATGCAATTTTCAATTGCATGACCATATGCTGCCTTCACCCTACCTTCTGCCCCCATGATTTCCTTCTTCCTTGTGTAGGGTGGAGCTGTCTTAAGGATGAATCAGTGAAGGTGTCTGCTTTCTGAAGGACTCTTTGGCATTTGAGGCAGGCAGAAGGTGTACAGGGAATGAGGCTGAGGAGTACTGCAGAAGATTAAATAGTCTTTGGGTGAAGACAGCTGGTGATATGTTGATTCATATATTCCCAGACTTTTACTAATGATCCCTGACACCTAAGTTTATTTTCAGGTTTGTGAGTGCTATCCCTGGCACTGACTTGAAGAAAGCCTGGGCTCTGCCAGAGGCAAATGGGTGAGGGGCACAATGAACACAAAAAGTGCTGTATAATGTTAAGGATGCAGAAAAGTCAGAAATGGCCCAAAACTGGAGACCTTTAACAATTCCTTCATGGCTCAATTCTGCATCCGTTAAATGGAGACAAACCCAGAGTCTGATTAAAGATTTTGATGAACTTTAATACTGTTGCAATTAATGCTACAGAAATATAAAATGAATAATTCTGTTTTCAGGGCAGTATTCAGTAAATAAGACCTAGGGTTATTAACTGAGAAATGAGGAGAATACAAAATAAGGAATAGACACTCATTACCTGGGCACTGTCCCTCTTATGCACAAGATGAGAAGAAACTTGTGGAAAAATGGTGTGCAACTGCATAATTAGATGGGACAGGGCTGCAGGGATGTCCCTTGCTCCGATATTTCTCAACTTTGCATCTTGATGTTGTTCCCTCTTTACAAAGCAGCTTTGCACGTGCACATTTTACCTCTCACATCCAGCTGAGACACAGAGTCTGGGCTGAAGGAGGTTGCCACACCAGGGACACAAGTTGTCTGCCTTGTCTTTGCCCTTCCACCCCTCACTTGTCCATGCCAGACTTAATCTATTTAGTCCTGGAAGCCACTTCTCAAACTCTTGACTCCAGCTCTAATACTCTGTTCCCATCCTCCCATGTCTCCTAGACTGTTTGCCCCATCTTGGGTTTTGTTTCACCTGCACTTGTGCCTTAGTTTTCGTGCTGCTGTAGGTGTCAGCAGGGATCCCGGGGATGCCACACAGGCTGCCTGCCCCATGTGTTGGGAGTCACCCCTCTAACAGAGGCAGAGATAGATCCTGGCTTAAAGCTCAGATGAGCTGGCTTCAGCCTGGATGTTCCTCAGGCATCCCTACCCTGGTCCCATACACGTGCTTCCCACCTACCAGCAAAGGCATGAGGATAAACACTGGGACACTGGTGCCGTGGAGAGTTATCTGGCGTTACAAAGCCACATTTAATCTCTCATCTCACTTGATCTCTCTCTAAAGACCACAGTGCAGGAGGGGAGGGGTTGTACCAGCCGTAATGAGGCTGAATATTGCCTTATTTGTACTGTGCATTTCTTGGGCCTGATCAAGGAGTGTTTACTGAAAAGATTAGTCCTGTAAGTAATTAGTCTTGCTGGAAAAGAGTTTCAGTGGCACCAGATAATACTCTAACTCCCTCTATCCAAAATAATTTAATCTCTTCTAAATGAAATCCATTTTCCTAAAGAAAAATTACTTCCACAGTATTATTCCAAACCTGGCCACGGAGAGATCCAGCTTTAGATGAAGCAGTAATGACTTCACCTAACTTTGTCTTTCAGCTCCTGAGCTACTAGAATTAATTGAGCATGTAATTAAGGAAGGGTTTTCTTACCAATATGATCATGCCTATAATTAAAATCTCACACAAATGTGTATGTGGAAGAATAGGGCAGGGCAGAGTGGGGGAGAGACCGAAGTGTCTGACAGGTTTACATCAAAGGACCTGAGCTCCTGCAGCTCCAAGCCAGAGGGAGGGGAGGAAGGGAAGACAGGACTGGCTGATAACTCACTTGATATATTGGTTTTGGCCTCCTGTCTTCAAAGCCCTAAGTGGTTTAAGTGCTGCCTACCCAGGAGATTGCTTCTATCTTTAATGTTATTTCAGCAGAGTCAAACTTTGCAAGCATTTCTGCTCCCAAGCCCTGGATAAGCGGAAGAGCGATGATATCTGAATGTTTTCAGAAAGATTGGGATGGGTTTGGGTGATGCTTTGGGCTGTGCCCCATCAGCACTGCAACCCAAGGGACCCCATGAGATGCCATGAGAGCCATTGCTTCCCTCTGGGTTTTGTTTCATGGGAGACCCGTGAACAAGATTTTGTAAAAGATGAGTGGGGGGTGGTGGTGGTGGTGTGTGTGTGTATTACTGTTATTTATGCTGCATTTAATATTAATCCAGCCTTCAATAGCAGCTTTCTGCCTGTGATATGTGACCTGAGTCAATGGCTCTATCTGGGGACAGCTGCATTTGGGGAGGTTTTGCTGTTCTGAACACGGGGAGAGTGTGGGTGCTGGGAAGCTGCAACACAGCACCTCCACAGAAGCTGAGCTCCTGCACAAAAGGGACAAGGACCTTCCCTAAAAAAATCAAATGGGGACCTGAAGCTTAAAAAGAGGAAGGGATTGACTCCCTTAGCTTGTCTTCCATGTGTTGTGATACCTGTGGCTGTCTCAGGGAGGGAAAAAATTCCTCCCTCATAGTATAACCAAGCTAAGGACCAAGGCACCAAGGAAAAACGTAGGTGTGGGTGGGTGCTGCATGAAAGAAGGCACCTTGAGCAGGAAAACTGCCCTCTCATTTGTTTGATAACTGCTGTGCTGAGGTAAACTGGACTTTGTATGTTTGTTGACATTATTACATGTTTATAAATTACATCAAAAAGACGCCTTTATCTGTCCCCAGGTCTCCTCTGAACTAGAACAGCCTGAAGGGTCTGGGATTTTTGTCTTGCTGGTTGAATCACAAATAGGGTCAGGTTTTTTATCTCATAGATTTGGTGGGGTTTGTATTTCAATGTAGGTAAAAGAGGAATGGGAAAGTTGAAGTACATTAGGTGTTCATTCTCAGGAAGAAAGCCCACACACCCAGCTGTGTGCATATTTTTACATTCATCTAAACCCAGTAAAATATTACAAGGAATACCTGTTCACTGCTGAAGTGCATGCTGAGGTGCTTCAAACTATGCTGGTATGCACTGGTCATGGGTCAGATGTTTTGTACATGAAATACACATTGTGCAAGGGCTTTATTACATTCTGTATAGTCCCAAACATTAAACACACACAGTCCCTACAAATAACTGCCTTCAAAATGACCTTCTATATCAAACAGCTGTGCAGGAAAGCTGTTTTCCTCCACAGATAACTACTATGCTGGCATTTTGGGACAACCATCATTTTTGTTTCATAATCATCCTTGCAACTTTCCCATTTTTTTTCATCTTTCCCATTTTTACAGCAGTTAAGACTTTGCAACCTTCCCCAGCAGATACAACCTGCGATTCACTGCTAATAGCGGGTGGCTCTGTCCAAGTTCTGCTTTTGAGAAGGATGACCAATTGTCTCACCAACAGCTGCCCATTCAGCAAACTGCTTCATTGAATGACTAGGAATATGGCTGCTCACCACTGTATTTTCTCTGCACTTATTAAACCCCCCTGAAACCTGTAACCCACATGCTGAGCTGGTGAGCTTTATGCTCCCAATGCTGTCATTGTCACTTTTCTTTGATTCCTCCAGTCAATGCCTGGTCCTACTGCATTTTCAATTTATTACTTATTTTTAATTATATTTATTTATTTATTTATTATTATGTTATTATTGCTATTGTTGCTATTATTTATTTCAGCGTGGTATCATTCTGGTCTTTACATAACCACCCAGTGTTCTTTTCCGTGGGGTCCCATGGGAGCCAAGAGAAGGTCCTTGGGCAATTCTGGAGAAACTCAGCTTCAGGAAGGTTTTGGGGACCTGAGATGTTCCCAGGCACCTCTGCTACAGCTTGGGCTTTGCACAGGCTGAGCAAGACATGGAGAACTGAGGCCAAGGTGCAGGGTGGCTTGAGCTGGGACATAGTGTCTGGACAGTGGGAGGTGAGCAGGGCCCTTTGAAGCAGTTTCTATTTGAATCCCCTGAAGGGACCCAGTGGCATTTGAAACACAATATGAGAGCTTTGGTCACCAAGACATGTTGTGATCATTCCAGGCTCCAACACAACAGGGTGCCAAGCCTGTCCGCATATCCCAGCAACATGGGTCCTGATGTTCAGCTGATGGCAGACTGGGGATCCCAACCAGGTGACCATATTGTCTGTGCAAGGCAAAGCAATCCTAGCATTGTGATCCTCCTGGTCCATATCAAGGTCTGCCTGATGGTCATCATGGGAGCGCTCAGCAAGAGCTGAGCCAGCTCAACCTGTTGTGCACCCAAAGGTGCCTCATGCTAGGATGGTGTAGCCTGGACTCTGTTGTGCTGCTGAGGATGCTGAGAAAGGATGGCATCACCTGGACATTGAATCACAGCTCAGATATCAGAATCTGCACTGCAATCCTTCCTTCTTAAGACAGAAGCAAAACGTCCCCATTTCCTCTCAGCATTCAGTAGGGAACATTGTCTTCTCATTGTATGTATGGCTAGCGCTAAGCACGCCAGTCCCCAGGCTGGACTTTGACTTCTTAGCACTACTGCAATGCAATTTTCATTAACGGTGCAGTGTCCAGCTCCTGCCCTGGGTATGCAAGGATGCTTTCGCCCTGCACAGTAAATAACCCACCCTTGCTGCAAATGCACGTAAGGGCAGGGCCCAGTCAGGCATAGTATCTCACTGCACTGATAGAAAGCACAGCCGGGGAGGAAAAATAACCTTTTGAGTTTGTGTTCAGTGATATATTGTTTTTAAATCTGAATGGGTTTAGGAAAATGTTACAGAACTGAAAGGGCTCTGCTTTTCTAGAGGCATAATATTATGGCAGTTATTCCAAAGCCAGACTCTGCTGAGTTATGTCCCTACATCCTCTCTCCCAGGTATTTATAAAATTATGATTAACAATAGCAGACATAAGACTTCATTATTTCTTGATTCGCTTTTCTTTTTAACCATCTACAAGCTCAGAGAATTACATATGGTCTCACTAACCTTTGTGTCAAGCTGCTAACCAGGCAGGGAAGGAAGTGCCCCCTAAGCTGCTCAGTGGACTGTGCCAGTGCCCCATGGAAGGGCTGCTGAGAGAGCACCAGCACTTCCCGGTCCAAAAAATGGACTTCAGGTTGCTATGTCAGCTCATGTGTGATTGCACTGGAACCAGAAGTCTTTGGGTGCTCACTGCCCATGTGAAGTACTCCAGCCGGGAGGTCTGAAACCCCAAAATGACTTTGGAAATCCCAAAGTGTCACTAGCACCTGTGTGTGTCTATCTCAATGGGATATTCACAATAGGAGTTAAATATACAGGGGTATCAAAAGAGGGATCTGAGATTTCAGACATATGTGTTGCTGGGGGGACATGTGCCCCCTTTTGCATTTGGTCCTTTCGCCATTGTTAAAAATACCAGGAATGGTTTAATGAGATATGCAAAGGGTTTACTCTGCATTTTGGCTTGTACAAGAGTGCCACAAGGTGATTTTAGGATGTATAGCTCTCCATAAAGTGCAGGATCCAAAAGTTTAATTTCCACAGGACAGCTTGTGAGCTTGAAGCTCAGAATCTGTTCAAACGCTTTGCTAGGTACAGCCTCACACTATGATAAAAAAGCTGCTTGTGTAAACCTCTTTTTTCAACCAAGCAGGTTGAAGACCACAACAATCCTATCCAGAGGTGTAAGCCAGACACTAGTCTTCCCTTTCTCTGGATAATCTTCCCTTCCCATTTCCACCCCTGGCGACCTCAGAATCCAGCCATCACAGCCTTCTGCTGTTTAAGGCTTGTGGGGGGTGTAGTACCTCCCAAAGTTTCTCTGCCTTGAGCAGCTGTGAACTTCTCTAAGTAATGCACAAAGGACAACTTAACCATTCTTTCTGAGAAATCTAGCGGTCAAAACCTAAATTGCTTTGAAAGTAGAGCCAACAGGGTTTAACAAATGAACAGTAACACCATGGGAGTTTGCTAATCCACAAAATCTATAATAAACAGATAAAGTTAATAAGATTCAATAAGAGAGAACAACCCCATTAATGTTTTAAGAGCACTATCTAAACATTACACACATTATTTACTGAGTCCCCTTGCTGAATTCTTTGTACACAGGAACACTCAAAATTCATTATCTTTGGATGCAAAGCTTAGTAAATTCAATGGTAATTAATCTCCATTTACCCTCTGTGTGTGTTTCTGAACAGAGGAAAAGTTCATTGAAAAAGTTCTTTCAGCCAGTCTGAAAGAAAAGCACTGCTTTGATAAACAGAAAAGCGCCAAAAAATGGGCTTCTCAAAGGAAAACAGAGCAGCTAGCCAGTTCTGCGTGGTTCGAGCCAGGTGCTCATTGCAAATTCAGTAGCGTGCACTGGCAAGTGTCAGCAGCGGAGAAACCGAAATTACTGAAATTCTTATGCCAGTGTAATTTGCTGAAGGCAATGCACTGAGGGTTAAGGCAAATTGTGCATGTGTTGAGGATTATAAAACAAATTAAAATGGAGACTAACAAAAGGAGTGTAATATTTATGAATTTCTTCATTCTTTTCACTCCGTGGTACTCAATCAACTTCACAGTCTCTTAAAGTGGCATGGGGACATTGCTATTGTGTACCTTCATTTGCTCTTAAAAAGGGGGCTCAGACGTACGAGGCTACAGGATTCAACTGATTCTGGCAATATTTATCAGTATCACCATTAACTCACCAAATGTTTATAACCCACTATTACTTCTAGTCATGTAAAATTTAATCAACACCAAAAATACAGTAAATTTTCTGTTCAAGGCATTCCACTTGTCTGCCTCAATTTTGATATACCAGCTCATTTTACCATGTATTTGTCCACTTTCCTTTAAATTCCTGCATTTGAGCATACAAGTTGCACAGAAGTGGAAATATATTCATCACCTGCGACTTACTGCAGTGGAGTCCATTACATGGTGTAATGCACTTAACGTTTGATACCTAATTTACCTCAACAAATACTTTTAAAGAGTTTCTAAGTTATTAAGCACCCCACTCTATGATCACCTAGCATGGCCCGGTAATCAAATGGGTATCACTTTGTGGGATGGGAAGAACAAGTCCCCTGTGAAATCTGCTCTTGGTTGTGTATTCCCAGCCTTCTCCTGGCAAGCCCTGCTGGATGGGGAGGCGAGGACGTGTGCCCACATCTCTGCTCTGTACAGCACCTCAGCTCCAGCTCTCCTACACCGTAAATTGGGCTTTTGAAGTCAGGATGTGCCCACCTGCCCCATTGCCAGCTCTGCTGTGGGGTGGGAACCTGTATGTAAAAGGGAACAAAGAGCTGACGGCAACCATATTTTCAGTCCACCACCATGAGATTCACCCAGGCACACCTGCAGGGATTTGAACCTCATTTTAATTACAGAGAGCTCTGCATGTTTGGCTATGAGAGGCAGATGCACATTGTCCTCGCCCCTTGGTGGCAGACTGTGAGAGGTGCCTGTGAGAGTCAGACCTTACTCCTACCTACTCATGGAAACAAAGCAAACTGTTGGGCTTTTAATTTTATGTCTAGATTTGAGCAGACTGAATCTATCTGCCTGGGACACTAAAGATAAACCTGAGCTTTTATTTGCATTTCACTGTAACATGGAGATGTTTCCCCTCAATCTTAAAGTCTTGGAGCTCATAGATGCTCCAAGCTTGTTCTAGGCAGTGCTGCCTGAGATGACCAGAAGCCCACTGTCCTTCATGTCCTTCCAACAGTTGCAGCCTAAGTGTAAACCAAGCGACAACAGATGGGATCAGACAGATGGGGGAGTAGAGGGGGAAGAAACAAGGCAATATTAGGGAGTGTGACAGGCAGGGGTCTCGGCACATTGGCAGCCTTGCTGTTGTCAAGTTTTTTTGTAGGCATCTCATATTAAGGTTGTATTTGGAGATTTTATGCTCAATTTTCTGGCACATGAGCAGGGAGCCACTGCCAGCTACGAAGCGTCTTGGAAATGAGATTAGTTTTCAGATCTATTGAAATGATCTTCTCATTGTTATTTCTCTGAAAGGTAAAGATGTAAGGGTCAAATCCTGTTCTTTACTACACCGAGTTCATTTGAATGTCTCCATTGGCTGCCATGGAGCTACTCCAGCTAAACAGCAACGTAACACCGACATCAGGATCTGGATCTTCAAAGGAACCACGTCAGTTTTACATCATTGCAATTGACAATACTTTGGCTTGAGAAGCTTTTCTCATACACAGAGGAGGTCAGAATCAGTCCCTTTCTCTGATATTACAGCAGATTGGGATCCAAAGGATCGAATCTATATTCCCAAGCAGATTCTTCTATAGGATCAATAAATAGTTGATAGCGATAACTGAGACTACACTTTATGAATGGTATTATTAGGGTTTACATTCCAGCTGCAGCTACAAAGCAAGTCAGATGAATAAACATAATACCCAGTCCCGGTCCACTTCCCTTACTCTGTCATTTTTATAGCTGCACGCATGCTGCAGGTGCTGATAGTACACACATCTGAGTGTAACCCATGCGTCAACCTGATAGCGCACCAGTTCTGGGAGACACTGCCTCCAGCAGTCATTTCAAGCCTGGTTAAAGGAGCAGAATGGAAACAACAACTAAACCGTTGAAAGTTTCGTTTTCTAATAATGGAAATGAGATCTGCTGGGCAGTTTTTTGGGGGTTTTTTGTGGGTTTTTTTCCCCCCCTATGATTTTAAGAAAGAAAAATACTGAAAAATGCCTTACAAATGCTAACACTGATGGACGTATTCCTCAGTAATGAGAGATATGAATGGCTGGGTCTACAATCCCTTGTAAATCTTTCATTCTATAAATTGTCCATTAACATTATTCTTGGTAATGGAGAGCTATGTGAATTTGGCAGGTCCTTTTTTTAACCCCCAACTTACTGGTCAAGACAAAAAAGAACTGAATTAAAACAGGAAAAAAAAAAAATTACTCCCCTGGAGAATTACAGTACAGCCACTTGCTGGCAAATTTAGAGCACTTTTCTAGCTTTTAATACTGAAAATACTTGCAATCATTGAAGACCCTTTAATTTAAGATAGTGGGTGACAGTGAAGTGATTGAGGAGACCAAGACTAGCTGATCTGCCTCAGCACAGGAGCTGGACCAGAGTATTTCTCAGTATTTTTTCTAGTCTGGCATTTATATGAAACAGCTCTGGTCTGACTACACCTTCAAAACTGCTTACATTTAAGATGCACGAAGATACTCTGTTGCCTGCAAGAGCTGTCATTGAATTCCAGTTCTTCCAGTCTTGAGATACAATACAACAGGGTTGAATTGCATGCAGTGATGGACCGAAATCAGAAAGATTTACCCAAGGCAGTTACCACATGGGATTGAGACAGTGACTCAGTCAGGATTCAGTCTATCCCCCAGGACCATGCAGAAATAATAGCATGGAAGGAGATTTTCAAACTAAACCGTCCCTGTATTTGTCTCTGGCTGTTCCCTGCTGGAATCCAAGTTTCTTTAATAACGAGGATTAATGGCAAGCCTTTAAAGAGAGTTGGAAGCTTGAGAAGGCAGCAGAGAAGTGCAGCAATCCCTTAGGTCTGAACACTCACTTTTACAGCTTTCTGGTCTGGATCCACACCAAGAGGTCTCCCACCCTGGCAGAGTATTTGGGCACAAAATCACCTTCTTTGCTTGTCCGTGCATCCCTTGCTGCTGAAAATACTGTACTGGGGTAGCCCGCCAGCAGCATCCTTCCCCACGCCGCAGGTACGCTTTCCCTGAGCGGCTCCCTGGGGAGCACGCACAGACACACAGACACAATGAGAGCCTCCGACTGGAAATTCAAACAGAAATATGGCTGTCTACTCCAAAAGGCAAAACTCATTTACAAAGGTCATCTCTGTCGAGGAACAGTGATGGGTTAGTCCTCTCTTTGAGGCGACTGCTGTTGCTCCTCTGCCGAGTTACATTCATGAGCATAGTTGTCAGAAAGAAGAAAGAAATAATAAATAAAAAAAAAAGACAAAAAAAAAAAGAGAAAAGAAAAGAGACAAAAGCTCGGCAAGCCCCCTATTCATAGAGCTAGCCCTGCACCTCCCCTTCCCCTCCTCGGGTAAAAGCAGCTTCAAAAGACATTAACATCTTCCCCTACCTTCGTTCTCATCGGAGACAGAAGCCCTTCCATTTTGGTCCGATCCTCATGCCAGTCCTCGTCCCCCAACTTAGTCTCTCGTCCCTGTCTCAAGCATCCCACACGAACAAGAGCATGTCAGGGACCGCCAGCGACACCCTCACGGAAGCTCGGCCAGCCGCCAACCTGCCAACTTGCAATCCTCAGTTGCGTGGAGCACCGTTCCTGGAGAGACCTTCCTCCCTCTCCCTCCTCTCTCTCTCTCTCTGCATAATCTGCCTGCAGCTATGTGTGTACCATCGCGGCTGACAAACGATCCCTGCCTTACGTAATGCATTCAGCACAGGACAAGCGATCCCAGCCCAGCTGTGGGGATCCAGTCGGCAGCAGTGATGGGAAAGTGTGGGACTTTTCCCTGCCTATTGTGCCGCTGGGTCTAATCTGGTAACATCCCCGTGCAGGGCTGATGCTTGTCGGCTCTCTGTGCTGCTAGGAAAGCACCAAGAAAACTTCGTTGCCGTGGAAAGATTGCGGATTCCCTGAGACTGACTTAAAGGGATGTAATCCTGATCCCAAGATTCAGCCCAAGCGGCTTTCCCCGCTCGGAAACGCCAGCAGTTGGAGCATTTTCTGCTGGGCGCGTTTGCTGTCAGCGAGTGACCAAACCCACGCTGAAAGGGAGTTCCTGTCAGTTGTCAGCTGGGAATTGAAGAAGAGAAAAAAAAGGAAAGGAGAGTGAAACAAAAGGAATATAGTCCTGCAAAGTTGGTCAGCAAAAGATACTCACCTAATGCTTTTCTGTTAGCATTTTAATTCAGGTCAGAGCGTGCCTTTGTGGAAAATGCCCTAACTGCTCCCACTTCCGCATCGCGGAATGATGCTGGGACTGAATCTCTTTTGGAGAAAAATCCAACTGGAAAATGAGCTTCGGACCTGCAAACACACCAGTGTTTGGTCCACAGGGCCAGACCAGACCAGTCCAAAGTAAAACCCAATTTGATGGGAAACACCACCAAATGAGCACCTGCTGCCCACTGCTGCTCCAAAGGTCAGCCCCCTCCAGGGCCACCCTGCTTCCTAATGCAGACACAAATAAGGCTCCCCTTCCCCAGCCCAGGGGATAACCTTCCACATGCCAATACCTCATTTATTTCCAAAAATGAAATTAAAAACCCTGCTACACCACCAGAACTTAATTTTCAGTGTTAGAAAATCACTGTCAAGCTGGCTGGAGCTTACCACAGGTGGAAATTTTTATGCCCTTCAACATCAGCTCTTCTCTGAGGCCCCAAAGCTACAAGCTCAGGGACAGTCACCCATCTGATTAAGGCACTGATCTGGGTTCCACTTAAACTCCTGACATTGCCACGTTTCCTGGATGACCACAGGAATTTGCCTCATTTAGCTTTTTCCATCTAATACTCTGTCTTCTGGTCTGAGCCAGCCACCGAGGCTCCTCCAAGGCCAACAAGAGATACAGGCTCCTTCCTGAAGTTATTTGTCCTGTGTCCAAAGCCAAGCAGAACCTTGTCCTAGGGTCCTCTGTGGCTCCTCATCCCTCCATAAACCTCTCCTCTTGCTGCGGGTTCATGCTTTGGCTGCTCAAGCCAGAGACCATCTCTGCCCACATGCCTCCTTCCTGCTCAACGCAGGCTCCTGGGAGCTACACTGAGGTGGAGGATGCAGGGGAATATCTTCATGGTGGTATATGAGCACACAGAGCACAAACCCTGGGATGAAGCCAGAGGTGTCAGACATGACCCCTGCCCTGGCAAGCCCCAGCAGAAGTGCACCCAGGCAGTGACACAGATGAGGGTGTTTCACCCCACACATCCCTTTTCCTCTCTCTCTCCCCCAGTCCTTTCGACCCTGTAGATCTTGAAGGTTTAGGGAATTTTTCTTATTATTCTTTATGAGGCAAAAACAGGGAGGAGAGGTGCCCCCTATAGTGTTTAATATTAATTTCAAAGATAATTAACTGTTCTCAGCCAAACTCAGCTCCTTATTAAATGTGACTGAGTCTGATCATATCATACTGAAGGCAGAGATAAGTTTTGCAGAGCTAAAGAGACACTGTACGACACTGGCAGGCTCATCTATTTTTTGCTGGATGTATATAAATATGTTTTGCTATTGGACTTTAATAACACTTTGAATAAATGGCAGCAGGAATTGCAGGCTCCAGTAAAACACAACCATGTGATTTTTCTGCTGTACAATGTTGTGTCAGACTCTAATGTGAAGCTTACAAGTCTGTGCATCTGTGAAATATCATCTCCAAATCATCAGGGGAATTTGACTCTCCAAAGTCTCAAGAAGAACCTAAAGAGAGAAGAGCATTTGGGAATTTTTGAGATCTCAGCCCACATGGTCAAACTCTAATGCCATACAATAATGTGGATTGTATACACATGGTAGCGTACGAACACCCAGTTCTCCTTCAGAGCTCAGGTCTGCTTTGAACTAGGCTAAACTGCAGTGCCTCATGAGGTTTCCTGTGTTATCTTTGTTTACAAGCAAAAAAAAAAGGTAGTTTTCCTAAAGGCCAAGGCAGTAATTCAGTCTGGGACCAGAAAAGCAAGCCGAGGCCTTTCTGGTTCAGAAGCACTCAAAGCCTTTCTGATCTGAATGGATTGGGGAATTGTGCTGATACTGCGTGAGTCAGAGCAGAGCCCAGCTCAGCAGGATGAGCAGGAACAGGAAAGAGGACAGTGCTGTTTGAGCAGCACCCATGGCCATGGCTGTGAGTTGGCTGTGAGCCTGCCCATCCGGGCTGTGACCCACAGCTGCATCCCGGAGGATGCTCTATGCTCTGGGCCCCTGGGCAGGTTATGAGCCCCTGCGTGGCATTAGTGTGGGCCACAGTTGAAGCAGTTGAAGTGGTGTGTGCCAGCAAGGTCTGTCCACATCCACCTTCACCAGTGGGGCCAGGAAACCCAGCTGGCTCTGCCTGGGCCAATTCCAGCATGGCTTCCTGGAAGGTGATGAGGATGGCAGTTTCCAGCAAATGTAAGAGCTGGAGTGGCAGTGGATGGATGGGATTCATGCATCATATGTCACCCTCCTCTTGATCTCCAGGCACCAGGTAGGATGTAAGCTCTGCTAGTATCTGCTTAGACACTCTGCTTTAGTGTACGCAGCTGACAACCTGTCCTTTGAGTGCTACAGGAGCAGGACAACCACCCTCTGCATGCATCCAACCTGTTTGCAAACCCTTTTCACATTCAGAGCAATAAATAACTTTACAACTGTGGGAGCCAGAGAAGCTTATCCTCTAAAATGAAATTTTAAGTTGCTGTAGCCAGGAAAGCTGTGCAGTGATAGCATGTGCCATGGTCTGACGCTTCCTTCCTCCCCTGGGCTGCAGCGCGTGGCAATGCTTAAATTACCGCAGACTTGTTTGACAGCCTCCACTCCCGCAATTTTCAGATCAAAGGTACTACTGAGGCAAAAGAAGCATGTGAACACTTGCTTTATCATTCTCTTTCTGGGGAGGGGAGCAGCATTTGACTCAGAGCCTGGCCAGTTACACCCAGCATATCTCAGCTTCTCCATCTGCAGAAGAGGGGACCCACTTCTCTGGTTCACACACATGTTGCAGAGGTTCATCCTGCCCTGGATTGAAACTACCTCATCCTAGAAGTGTTGAAGCTGGGAATATAATTACTCTTGAGTCCTTAACTAATCATGGGAGTGAGATAGATACCTTGAAATACCCTTATATTGTCATAATCTAAACATCTGCTCTAATCTAGACAGCAGACCAAGGCAGATGTCTACCTGGAGCCAGGTAGGTCCTACTTGGATTCAACCTTGGAGCTGAATCTCTTTCTAGGCTCTGCTGACTGCATTGACAAACCTCCATGAAACAGAAAGAAAGCAAGGATACCTGCTGACATTTAGCCAAGTAGACATAAATGGCTGAATTCAGCTGTCTGACTCTGAATCTTGCCCCAGGTACCTAGTAGTGATGAAAATGACCAAAAGAAGCACCTGATATTCACTGTTAGGCTATTGGCTGAGGGTCCAAGAAACAGCCACTCCGTGGTATATATTTGAACCTGCAGCTTTCCTCTTTGTTCACCTGCTGTGGATGTCTCCAAGCCAGGATAAAACTTCTGTAAACTGAAACCCTTCCTAACCTTTCCAGTGGGGACCCCAACACAGAGTCGATCTGTGCTGCCTGTACTAGTCCTGTAAAGTGAAAGCAGTTTGGATTTAGACACCGTCTCCATTGCAAAGAGCTGCCATCACCTCCTGCCTGCCACCCCCCAGGCCTGCTGGTGGCCAGGACAATAGGCACTGCTGCAGCCCTATACATGCGCTGCTGGCCAACTTCGTAACTGGTCATTTCATCCAGCAAACAAAAGGTAGCATCGTGGTGTTGCCATGGTGACATCCCGCCATTCGAATGGGTATGGCATCATATAAAGGAGGGGAAAACATCCCAGTCACATACCGGGGCTGCGCTGTAATGTGTCTTATATTTAGAACAGACGGCGCGGGAAATACTAATGAATATTTAACACTTGGAGCGCCTTTCATGCTCGCATTTTTTATTTTTGTTGCATGCCTTCCATAAGCACAACACTTGCCTCCAAATGGTATGAATATTACTGCTACTGTGCTTCTCTCGTTACTGCTTCACCAGGTTTCCCCTGCTTTTCATTTCTTTTCTGTGAATAGAAGTCAAAACCAGCACACAGCCCTCACAAAAGTAACATTTGCAAATCAAGACTTCTGCCTGCAGCAGGTCATGGGGTTGAGGAGGGTACTGGGATATTTGCAGGATCCAGTTTCCCTGCCTGATTCTGCCGTGTTTAGGTTGTGACTTTTACTAGAAGTCTACAGACACGACAACAAAGGAGAATTCTTCATGGGTCATCTAAAAATGGGTAAAATTTGCTTATGCCTTACAAGAATCAGCCCCTATCAGGTTCTTTCTTTCTTTCTTTTTTTTTTTTTTTTTGATTAAAAATAGCTGCTTTCAAAAATTACTTCTCTGCATTGTGGAAAAAGATAAAATAAAACTGTGTGAGTCTCACAAAGTTCAAGAAGGCCAAGTGCAAGGTCCTGCATGTGGGTCGGGGCAATCCCAACAAACACAGGCTGGGCAAAGAATGTGTTGACAGCAGCCCTGAGGAGAAGGACTTGTGGGTGTTGGCAACATGGCCCAGCAATGTGTGTTTGCAGCCCAGAAAGCCAACTGTGCCCTGGGCTGCATCACCAGCAGCGTGGGCAGCAGGGCGAGGGAGGGGATTCTGCCCTCTGCTCAGTTCTTGTGAGACCCCCCTGCAGCGCTGCGTCCAGCTCTGGGGTCCCCAACGTCAAAAGGACACGGACCTGTTGGGGTGAGCCCAGAGGAGGCCGTGGAGATGCTCAGAGGGCTGGAGCCCCTCTGCCGTGAGGCCAGGCTGGGAGAGCTGGGGTGGTTCAGCCTGGAGCAGAGAAGGCTCCGGGGAGACCTTGGAGCAGCTCCCAGTACCTAAAGGGGCCGGCAAGAAAGCTGGGGAGGGACGTTTTACAGGGGCCTGCAGCGACAGGACAAGGGGGAATGGCTTTAACCTGAAAGAGGGGAGATTTAGATTGGATACTGGGAAGAAATTCTTTACTGTGAGGGTGGTGAGGCACTGGCAGAGGCTGCCCAGAGCAGCTGTGGGTGCCCCATCCCTGGGGGTGCTCAAGGCCAGGTTGGATGGGGCTGGGAGCAACCTGGGCTGGTGGAAGATGTCCCTACCCGTGGCAGGGGGGTGGAACTACATGGTCTTTAAGATCCTTTCCAACCCAAACCATTCTATGATTCTATGATAACTTTTTTCATTCATTCAGGAAAAACACAACCTGAAAATGTCCTGAAATTCCTTTCTTCTCTCTTTTTTCCCTAAAGAAAGAATGGTGAAAAAAGGGAGTAAAATCATCCAGAAACCCAAATTATGAATATTTTTATGTGCCTTTTTTATACGATGCACTTTAGCAAAAGGCCAAGGTGCTGGGCATGGCAGTTAAGTCCCACTCACCACTGCCAGGGCTGTGCAGGCAGACTGAGCCCTTCCTGGTGATAAGCAAGCTGATTTTTTTTGAGGATGGCAAAGGGAAACAAGACCTGCACTGGCTGTGGCAGCAAGGGGCATGGGTGCCCACCTGTGTGGGTGCAGCTCATAGTGCTGCCTGGCTGGGGACTCCTTTCTCCAAGAGGTGTCAGTAGGATGTGGCAAAGCACAGATTTCAGGTTGTGCTGATGGCTGAGGGCATCCTTTCTGGGATGGCACCACCTCTCCAGTCCCCTTTGCAGCTATAGATCAAGTTATAAACAGGGTTAAAAAAATGGGATATTTCAGATCTTGTTCTGAAGTAATCTCCTGGCATATATAAAGCTTTGTTCTCAGAAAAGCCAGATTCTCATCCATGATTTTTAGAGTGAAATGTGCTCTTTTTACTAACTCATGACAAGGCACACGGGTCTTTTTTGAGCCTAGGAGCCTTGCAAAAGATGCTGGGTTTCTGAAAGCTTATCTGTGTCTTTCCTGCTTGGTACCACTCCAAGACACCAAGGATACAGGCGCAATTCAGCTGGCAGCTTTGTCGGTGATGCAAAGGGAGGAACAGTGCTGTACTGGGTGTGTTGCTTTGGCAGCAATGAGAAACTGGAGCTGTGTTTATTTGTTGCTGGTTGTAGGGTGTATTTTCAAAATGGATAAAGGTTTTCCTCTCCAAGATTGCTGGTGCTGTCCTTTGAGATTTGCCCTGTGGCTTCAGAGAGAGAGAGGGACTTGTTTGCCTCTGGGGAAGTAAACAAGGGGCAGACGCATGCTTTTTGCAAGCTGTTCCACTGATGCAGCGTTTGCATGAGTAAATGTTGTCAAAATCATTTGCCAACTTACCCTTATATAGCACCAATTCTAGTGAGGGGGCCGGAAACACCAGTTACTTTTCAGGAGATCATCTTTAAGGCTCTAATGACCTGCTTTTTCCAGAACAGTTATGCTTTTTTCCACAAAAGTAAAGCAGTATGATGAATATTAAAGTCTCAAGGTATTAATAAGATTGATTTAGCTGCCTTCTAGACTTGGAAGGCAAACATAAAAAAGTCATATTTGAAGATCGTCGGTCTCTGTACAAGGCTGAGAGAGAGACTGACTTACAACAAACCAGTTTAGTGTCCTGCCCCACTTGGCACGGCCATCAGGGTCTGTCCATCCTCCTCCAACAACAGAACGGCATTTATCTCTGACACATCAATGATCTCAGCCATTATTATCATGATTCCTGCTAAGTCAGTGTGGTAGTTAAGGAAGGAAAATCTGCCTCTCAACCATGCAAATAAACCACCCCAGCAGAGATGGGGACCGCTGTGTTTGAAGAAGGGGTCATTCAGCTCAGTGGGGTCCCCAGAACCAGGCTCTGGCTTGGTGACCTGGGCAAGGCTCTGACCACCTTGTTTCTCCTCACCTCCATCCTGGCTCACCAGGAGGATATATAGATGTTTTGAGGATCTATAGATGAAAAATGGGAGCTGTAGAGATGAGGCTTCCAGGCTCAAAATGATAACTGTTGCCCAGGGTCTCTGCCCCAGCAGAGAAAATGACCTCTGGCTGTCCCTGGCTCCCAGTGGGTGCGACCATGGGGCTGAGCATCCTGCTCTGTCTTCTGGCAAAATATGTGCTGGAAATACAATGGGGCTTCCTTCTCCAAACACTAACTGGGGCTCTATCTTCCTTTCACTGCTAGGTATTTTTGCTGTTCTGGATGTTAACAGTCAAAACACATACAAAACCTTTTACTAGAGCATTAGGTCTATGTATGCATTTTCAACAGTCAGATACATGATTTATTCATCCCCTTCAGTAACCATTCAAACAGGGCACGATGTTCACTACAGTGTAGAAAGCAGCAAACACTGAGTGTGTTTGGTTTGCAAGAACAAATCAACAGAACAGAATAACAGAAGCTGCTTTTCCAATGTAAAGGGCTCCACTGCCATCCCTGTTAATATCTCTGTCAAATTAAACACTGTTTCCCAAAGCTACAACTCTGCTAAAACACTGCAATTATGCTCTCAGTTAGAAACCTGATTATAGCCACTTTATGTCTGTAAAAACACAACCTCTGATGCAAGGTGACTCCCAGATACTCTGCAAATGCTCGTAAATGCACTTGATGCTCTATAGACACATTCTTATGTGTCTTGAGAGAGGATGCCCAGCTCTCACATGGCAGACAAGGCAGTAAGTGAGAAATAGTCATTTCTCTGAATTGTAGTGTCATTACAACTGTGCAAATACTGGGCTGTAGTCATTTTGGCCTGGGGAAGAAGAGACGGGGATGGAATGAACAGAAGTGCTTGTCTGGGATATAGCAGAAATAGAAGACAGGGATGGGGCTGGGGGGAAAGGTGTTGGCAAAGTAAATAATGATATTAATAATAATATTAATAATAATATTAACAACAACAACAGCAACAATAATAATAATAATCGTCATCATCATCATCTGGGGTTGCCCAAAAGCAGTCCTGTGAAATACTATTTCATGCTGAAATTCTTTAATCTTCTTTTAAAGGTTGGGTTAGTTTTGAAGCAAATCAGAACCCCAAATGAGAAGATCAACCAGAGACCATCTCTTCTCCAAAATGTCTGTGCAGTTTTTTCCCCTCTGAGGGTGAAGGCTGGGGGAAAATTCTGCAGCTTCCCAGATCTCAGAAGATAATTCTGCATGAAAAAAGCCTGTAGGCAGGGGGTTCACCTGGATGACAGTCCAAGGTAGCTCCTGCACGCCCCTTATTTGATGGAGACAGGTTGTCTCACAGAATGTGATGAGATGCCTGAAAACAAGACCCAGGGAAACAAGCAATACCTTTTTTTCTCCATGATGATCCTACATTTTTTCATTTCACATATTTTTTGTCCTGGTTTGTTCACCCTCTAATGAATTCCACTCCCTAGCACCCATGAAATGTTTGTAAATTCAGAGTTGTTGCTATCTCTGTTAGATTTACCTACTGGTGTAGGGGACAGACACCTCTCCCCTTTCAGCTCAACTGGGGACCCTGTTGCTCTCCCAATAAAAGCTGTATTCATCTGATGACAGCAACATGTTTCTGCCTTACCCTGTAATGGATATTTCTAGCTATGCATATGTGCCTGTTTCAGCAGCTGCCTCTGAGCCCCTACTTGGGTGGTTGTTGTCTGTGAGCTCCAAGCCTCCCTGGTGATGCCCTTTGGTCAGCCAGATACTGGCCACCACATGTCCCAGCTGTGACGGTCTCTGAGCAAGGTTTCATTGGTGCTGGAAAACAAATGAGAGCTAAAGCCACTCAGAGGTCGGAGATCTCATTTTGCTTTCTTGCTCTTCTACTTTTCTGAGCTCATTCAGCTCATTTAAACTCTTGGTCCTCTCAAACCCTTTCACCACCTGGATTCAGCTCTTTGGGGCCGGGGCTTTCACTGTCTGCGGAGGTGCTAGCCCCTTTCAGGTGCTCTTCTAACTGCACGAACTGCAGTCATATAGATATTCTAAGAATATTTCTGTTCCTAGGTCTCCCCGCTGCCTCATTTCTCCATCTTTACTGGGCTAATGGGACATTTATCCATCTCCCAAAATGTCAATAAAGATGTAAAATAATGATGCCAGTACGGCATCCCCAGCAAGGCACAGGAGAGCTTCTACATATAATGAATACATATCAGCCTGTTTTCAGCCTAAGCAACAATCCCCACTTGCATCAAAGCCTTATCTGAATTAATATTTGATGCTGGAATTCATGCCACTATTAGATGCTGGTAAAATTCAGGGACCTCAGCCTTTCTTAATCTGGAAACAACAACACAACTCACTGAGCCAGGTCAGCCTTCAGAGGTGCGATTCACCTCAGCTAACTTCAAATGTCCATGGTGCGGCTGGCTCCAGCTCAGATGGTTCATTACAATTTCTTTATACTAAGTGGAGTGAATTGGCACTCCGAAGGCCCAATTCCCTTGACTGGTGCTAGGATAAAGTAACATGTTCCTAGCTGCCTAACAGAAATACATTTATTGTGTTTCCTGTGCCACACACCTGGCAGAAATAAGGATGACAACACTTCATTAAGGTGTCTGATTGTTGTCCTCACATCGTGATTACCCATTTGAGTTATTTTCAATGCAGTAAGAAAGGCAGTCACTGTGCTGGTAGAGCCAAACTTTTTAAAATATTGGTAGATGATCTTCAATATGGGGCAAAGGCCAGGAATTGTGGTTTGAGGAGACGGGTGCAAATTGTACCAGCTGCCTGAAATCTGCCTGTTGTGCGTATTTGCAAAGGTAATGGTCAGTAGTCAACAAGTTAATGAGCTAATTCACTTTATACCAAAATCTCAACATCACCTGGATGTAATGACTGCTGGACACCCCATTTTTCTAAGTCTTTCCTCACAGGCTTTTTGTCTGCTACTACGTTTGTGACATCATCACCACTGCTTAACTATCCTTCCCTCTTTACCTTACTTTGCCTATTAAAAACAATTTAAAAGCAAGCATTATTCTTCAAACACACAATGGAAGGTCTAGGGAAGGATTCAGTTTTGTTAAAAAAGGAAATCTGTAGCATGGGATTTGTCTCATATTGATTTAAGGGAGGCTGATGCTTGTCTTCTATGCCCTTACAGAGGTTATGCAGACGGAACCCCAAGCACGTATCATGTGCCTCCCTCTATCCAGTAACAGGTAAAAGTCTCCCATAGCTTCCAGGGGATGAAGTTTAGCCTTAGAACTGGAAGACTGAGCTTTGCTACCCCCCGAAGAGCTGTAGCCAGGGCTGTTACAAACATTGACCTTCAAAGCATCAGTGTGATCAATACAGCCAGTGCTGTGGTGTGGTTATTGATGCTGGGGTGACTGAAAATAAAAGCCAACCGCATGATGGTGGCTGTGGCATTTCTCCATGAGCACTGGCCTGACTTGTGCCTCAGGGCTCACACGTGTGGGACAAGAGCAGCTCCACGCTTCATGCCCTGGCCAGACCCAGCACATCCTTGCTGAACATCTCAGGGAATGCTGCAGTCTACTGGGTGCAGCACATGATGGCCCTTACCCATGTGGAGTGTGGCAACTTGTGTGTGTCCAAGGGAAAAGGGAGCCCACCTTGGCTGTGCAGAGCTGGGACCCAGGTCTGCTCTGTCCTCTGCCTTGTAATCCCCTGAGGGTTTTAGGGCAAGTTTCGTCACAAACCCTACGCACTCGACTTTATCACTCGGAAAGTGGAGATAATCTATGCCTCAGAGGAACCTTGCATGGATAAGTCAATTAACCATGAAATCACAGATGGAAGATGTAAAAGAAATGCAAAGGATTAGTTCTGCAGAGCAATCCTGCCAGGCACAAGTACATTTTTAGATCCTTCCCTGCCCACCTCCCCCCCCCCCAACTGAAAGTCACTAGCAAGTTGCTCCTTATAGTCCTGCTTAACCTGTTAATGGGGCAGCTACATCTGTAGCTGACTGTGGAAAGGTGGGAGAGAGGCCACCTGGGCTCAGCACCCTTACTTGGGTAGTCCAGCCTGTCCTGGCACCAGGTCACCAGTGAGCTGTGGAGCCCACTGCTCTATTGCCTTTGCCTGGTAAATACTGGGTGTCCAAGAGCACAGCAACCTTTCCTTGTCTCTGTCATAGAGATGGACCTAAACCAGGCAGAAAGCCATATCGAGGTGCAGAAATCTCGCTGCTGGTGTTCACAGGTGGGATGACCTGAAGGGGACCCCACATTCTGGAGTTTGTGTAAGTCCCTGGCTCTCCTGGGGCCTCAGGGTGCAATCAGCTAAAGGCAGGGTCTTCTTAAGAAGACAGATGCTGCTCCTGGGTTAAGTCACCTGAGCACGTGAATTACAGGAACTAGTGTCAGCAATAAGTTCTTAGTAGTAATGAAACAGCAATAGCAATGGGTCTAGTTTCAGGAGAAGCTACTGGACCACATCACCAAAATTTTCTTCAGATGCTTGCTTACTCCAATCTCTTTTGCATGTCAGTGGTCTCCAGCAAGGCCAGTGCCAATACTGTAGCATTGACTCCCACCCGCTGCTGTCTCATTGCTATTATTAATTGCATAGATCTGCCTTTGGAAAGCCAGAACCAGAGGCACATTTCTTTCCTTGCCTCCCTCTTCCCTACAATGAATCTCTCTACTTTTCCCCTTGGAGCTACTCTTCCTCCAGCCAGGATCCTTTGAAGTAACCTTGCTGGTGTGCTCCTCAGAGGGTCTCCAGGACCTTGCTGTGGCCGGGCTTGGGAACACCCCCTTGAGGGTATGCAGCATGGCTTTCGTTCTCATCTTCAGGGTGTGTTTGTGTGCCAAGCTGACCACTGCTGCATTGACATAGTTTCTCCTCGAGGTGCTTTTATCCCTGCAGGGCCTCATATAAGTAATCTGAAAATCTATTAAAGGATTTATTTTTAATTCTAATGCCATTTAAGAGCCTCTTTAACATCTGGGATTTTGAAAAAACTGTACAGGTTGTATAGATTTACTCTAAATCAGTGTCCCATAGATAATTAAGTGGTCCTTGTTTTAAAAGGTCACTTAGAAACATCATTGGATTTATTACCCACTAGTGATAACCACCTGGGAGGGAAAATTATCTCACCCAAGGAAAACTCATCTCGTAGTACTGCAGCCTGTAAGCACCAGTGTCAGACATGCAGACTATGTTTCATGTGATGATTTATGTAACAGCAGTAAGTGAAGGGGCTCCTGTCCTTCCTCAGGCTCCCCAAACCCAGAGCTATTCCCCAGTTCCCAGAGCTGGTGTGCCTATTTATCTGGGAGATATTGGATTAGAAAAATAATCTCAGCTAAAAGGAAAACAAAAAACATGCAAGGAAAAAAAATGAAATAAATGAGGTTTATATTATCTTCCCTGTGAAGAGCAGTAAGTTACAGCAGAAGGAGCAAACAGCCGTGAGAAGGGGAAGGCTTTCATCTCCTTCTAGAGAAAGTCTAACACAGGACTCCTGTTTCTGCTTGTCATTTTTCAGATGATTGGTGAGAAGTAGCTTAGTGTGTGTTGTTGGGTGGGTGGGTGGGTGGTTTTTTTAAATCACTTTTTCTTATATAGGCAAAGTCCTGAGGCACACTTTCACTAGCAAAATAATGCTTTTGCTGGTAATCTGTTTTGTTAGAAAACTTCACCAAACTACATCAAAGGCCTCTTTTGCCCTGGGCTGCCCAACCCAGAAGGGTTGGGCTGTAGATCAAACCTTTACCAATAAGCCTTTAATAATGCAGAACAGGTTATTGTGCATATCAGCTGCTTTCCTGAGTTTCACGTAGAAAAGAAAAATCTTTTACTGTCCTTATTGTAGCCTCAGGTACCTAAAAATTTCAGTGTCACTACATCTTCTAAAATACAGGGGTCAAATACTCAGTTGGCTAGATGTTGAAAGAGTCCACAGCAATTCTGTACTCTGTGCATATCTCATAAACATGGGTGCAATAGGAAAATACTCCAAAGGGAACAGTCTGCAGGCTGGCTTTGTACCTACTTGTCTGCCTTACTTGGCTGGCAACATTCCAGCTAATGTAAATAACCCCCTCTTATCCAAATGACATTATCTTAGACCTGGTGATGACATTTCCAGTGCAAACACATGCTCTTTCTGCATAAATGTCATAATTTCCCTGTCAAAGACATTTTGTAACAAAGACGGGAGAGTGACTGCGGTCCAGAAAAGAGATCATTCTCTTGTTTTCCTGACAGAACAACGCTTGGTTTATGGAAGCTGTGCCTGGGATCTGCTGGATTTAGAGCAGTGGGCCAGGGACCTTCTGGCCCCCAGGTTAGCACTCCAGTAGCAGGGCTGGCTGAGCTGGGTGTGTGATGACATCTCACTCACCCTGGTTTAAGTGCAGCTTGTTAACTTAAACCATTGACAGCACTGCAGCCCAGGCAACTTTGGAAAAGGGAACTTGGCTTGCATGCTGTAACTACTGGTAGGAAATGCAAATGTGGGTACTTTTGCAAATCTAATCCTCCCTCCTGAACACATTGCTTCCTGCTTCTTGGCATATCCCTGTCCCCTGGCTGCAAACAGAAAAATGTCTGGACCAAGGCTATGGATGGCCATTGCTTCACCATATCTCATGATTTGCTGCTCCTGGCCCTCTCTGGGCAATGAAATTGTTGGTCCTGCCTCCACGGGGGCCAGGTTGTAAAGTGCTTCCCTGAGTTGAAAGAGAGTAACTTGAGCAGAAATCTGTATCTCCCATCACAGATCTTCAGCCTCCAGGATAGCTGTGAGGCTCACATTAATTTTCAAGCATTTCCAGCTTGGTTTGCTAAGTACTTGCTTGTAACATTGCACACTGTTTAGTTGCAGAGTCTCCCATTGAGGCATCCCATCCACCCAAGTCATTTTGCTCCCCCCTTCCGTCCTGTTCTGCTGGTACTTCAGTCATACCAATAGGTTCTCTCTAAAATCATGGCCCCCTCGTGCCATGGGAGGGTTTCTTTGGACAAAATGGCTTATCAGGACAGGAAAAAATGTGGATGATGAACAGTCTAGTCTTTCAAAAGACATTTACCAGAAGTCAAATGATCAGATACATACATTAATCCCACTTGTGTGTCACTATCACTTGAAAAGCACCTATGGCCCAACTCTGCGTATTTCATCTCTTTTCAGTTCCCTTGTCCCCTGTGGATAAATAAGGTTTAGCTGCGATTATGTGTTAGAGCAAACTGGGAGGAAAAAAAACCCAACCACCAACCAAGCCCGTCTTTCTAAGGAAATACATCGTTAGTGTGTGATCATGGCAGGGCTTTTATTATTTAAAAGCAACATCTTTCTGTCTACATTCTTGTGACAATCACATTTTTAAACACCACATTAAAACCTGCATATTTTTCTACATACGGGTATTGTTGAAACTGTCACACCTAATAAAGGCACGAAAAGATAGATGAGAGCGCTGTGCTCATTTCTGAGCAGCTGGGAACGGCGCTGAGAAAAGCACAGCAATTGAGATTAAGAGAGAGCCTTCACAGCGCAAGATAACCCAGCTGCTTGGAAAATCAAATCTATTGAACATACAGATTTCATGCAACAAAACAATGCCTTGCTGCTAGAGGAAAACAACAATGCTCATGCAGAGTTGTATAGTCTTCGATTCAATTTGGAGATTAATGGGCAGTCCCATACTTTTCCTCTCTCGAAAAAGTCAGAGGTAGCTTTCTAATTGTGACTATTGCCTCTTTTTGCTAGCTCTGAAAGATCAGCTCAGAGATTTTAGTTTGGTAATAACATACCCCACAATTTACTGGAAAGGGCATTTGCATGAGAAGTTGGGATGTGCAGGTTCCTTCCCAGTGTCTCAGGCTTGCTTTAGATACCTCCTTCAGCTCTCCTTCTCCTCAGCCTTCCAGTGCTGAAGAGACATCAGCGCCTTTGTGAAATGTTTTGACATCTCTAGAAGAAAAGTGGTATATACCACTACACCATCATTTCTGTACTCCTAGCTAATTCATGCTAAGAAGTCAGGAATAATAGGATCTGCAAGGCAGATCAGAAAATGTTTTTCCCCCTGATGTCAGCTGTGTACATCATAAGATACCACAGTTTCCTCTGAAAAACACTATTTGGGCCAAAATTTTTTAGCTTTTTGAGAACACTGGATATTTTCTCATGGAAAGTGATATTTGTTTGTGAACTTTACGTCTTTAATTGAAATCTGCTTTTCCACTGAGAAGTTATTTTATGCAATCATTTTTAGATTAGCTGTGGAACAACAAGCTGCTCTGTTGGGATTTTAAATTTTCATTACCATCCAGTTTTAACACTGTGCCTATGGTGAATTTTTGGTCCAGGTATAAAGCGTTGATCACTCTCACCCATCTCCATTCTCTTTTTTGCACTGTGGAAACAATGAACACAAACCCACTTTTCCAACACCAAGACACAGCCTTCCTTCCCAGACTCAAGAAATGCACCAAACTCTGCACACAGGGAATTATAAAATCTACCTTTTCCTTTACTTCAAGAGACCCCATTTTCAGTAACCTTCTAATAACCTGTGGATGTGTATGATATTAATTGAGGAAAGTAATACTTCTGGAGTTTTAGTAGGATATCAAAGAAACATAATAGTTTTAATTACTCTAAATGAAGCCTTTTATTTATGCATGAAAAGATGGCTAATACGTTCCCTCTGATAGTCTTTTGTTAGGGTTTGGCACTGTAATTACTAACTAGTCATTCCTGCTCTGTTTTTTTGTCCTGGCCACCTTTTTAATCAATTGACACAACGCTTTACCTTTCACCAAACCGCCTTTGTAAGAAACTTTGTCAAAGAGTTTTCCAAGTCCAAGGAAATAATTGTTGACCAGTTTTCCTTCACCCCATTATTGTATTGGTGCCAAACACTCCAGACAGGTTGGGGGAAGGATATCCTATTCCCCGAACAGGCTGTTTAAGTTACAGGTGGAGTCCCCTGCAAAAAGCCACTGAAGGTGACACAGTTGGGAGTCCCTCTCTGCTCCTGCTTAGACCAGCAATAATATATATTACAACTTGTAGCTCTGAAATTACCCTCTTGGGATGAATTCCCTGCACCATGAGTCCTTTCTTGAGAGGATATAATTAACAATGTTTTGATTCTCCCTCCCTTCTTCTGGACTCAGGCCTTTACATCTTTGCCTTGGTATCCTCCAGCCCTTGTGAAAACGATGTGAGTTTTGGCCTTAATAACAAGCCATGTAAAATCTACATAATTGACCCCTTTTCTGAAAATATTTCAAAGCTTTCTCTTTAATCTTTGAATATGCATGTGTGGAAGGAATGCCCTTATTTCAGCAGACCCCTGTTGCATACATACAGAAAGAACAACTAGGGAGTTGTAAGAAATAGGGGGTTTTGCCTCCCAGATGCCCTACTTTTCCTTTCCATGTGATTTATGCAAAGGAGCTCAAGCTCTTTATTTCCATGCAAGGCATCTGTGACATTACTATGCATATTATAATCCACATACCCAAGGGATATCAGGGCGACAGGGTCCCGTGTTGAGATCTATGGGCCACTGTTGATCTCTGGGGCTTGGGTGAGTGGCCTGAAGTTATTTTACATCACCACCCAAAGCAGAAACATTTCTAAGGCTGTCTGCCAGGACAGAGAGGTACCCCAAGCAAGCCTCAGAGGTGCGAGTTGGATCCTTGACCCAAAAATGCCGAAGCTGCTCATCAAGAAATGGGAAGTGTTAAGGCACCTCTCTGCCTTTGTTCAAGGCATAACCTGTCAAGGTTACCGATTTCCATTGTCCATCATTTGACTAATTTCAGTGCCACTCGCTCAGCTTCAGGGCTAATCATGTCATGACTTGTGAGCCCAACTCAAAGTCCACTGAGTCCATGGCACATCTCCATTGACCCTGAAGGGACCTCACAGCAGTGCTGCTGTGGATCTGAAACAGTGGAGGAGAGGGTGTTTGGTGTTTTGGTTTTTACTACTTACAAACATTACTGACCTCAAAGTGAGCTTTTTTGCTGCAGCCAAAGGCAGGGTTACACCTGTGGGTAAGATCTTGCCGGTCTGTGTTAGCCCAGTTTTCCCTGCTCTGGTTCTTGGCTGGGTTGCTGGGAGCTGCCTGATCACAGGCAGCAGGTTTACCCCCAGGTTTTCTGGCTGTTAATATTATTTAAAGAGATTGAAAAACATTGTCTCCATGTCACTTTTCCAGGAATGGTGTCACCATGGGAATCTTGTGTAACTGACTGTGGGAACTGTTAGCATGTGCCATTGTAAATAAAAGAAAGAAGACTGGGAAATGGGAAGGAAGGGAATCTGGTGTAGAAACTCTGGGAGAGGGCATCCAGCTTGCTCTATCCAGATGACTCATGTCTAGGGATCCATCCACAGGGCATAGATCTTCAGGGGGTTCTCTGCCAACCATGGATGGAAAATCACAGTCCTAACCTTTCACTGCTTTTTCTCCCAGCTTCTCCCAGCTGTGCTTCACCAAAGCCTTTCTTCTCTTTCCCTTTAATGTTTCTGTATCATTCAGATGCCAACCTCTTCTCAAGCATTGGACCACGGTTCACTCCCCACTTGCTTACGCTGCTCGGTTCATTGTCCCCCCTCCAGCAGTTCACCTAAAACACTTCATCCGGCTACAAAGCCCTGTGGTTCTTATGCCTTTATCTGCCAACAGGACTGTGAAAAAGGATGCTGGAAACAGACTGTGCTTTCATATTTGTGTCCGAAACCTGCCTTACCCCGTTCCAGAAAAGGACTTCCACTTCTCCATCCTTTGGAGCCAGTCAGTCCTTCCACTTGTTAAGAGACAGATTCTCCAAGTCAATATTACTCACATGTTTATTCAAAATCAATACTGCTTATTACAGCTTCTGCAATTGTGTCTCACTATCGCTGTCACCTAGTTAGCTCACAACCTTCCTGGCAGACTCCCAGATTGCTGTGAAGTGTTGGAGTAGCAAGACAGAGAAAAAGAGATCATAAAGTCAGGCAGAAATAGAGACCTGCTGACGGGGGATGTCACATAAGACAGGTTGCCAAGAATTCTCTCGTCTGCTTCTCATTCCCTCCGCTCACAGACACATATGGCCAGATGAGAGACAGCCATGATCTTTGAAATCTCTGCATTGCTTTCAGTTTCTGCTTTCACTCCTCAAAAACAGAAGTGGTAACTCATACCTAGTTTGGAGGTCACAGCAAGGATCAGCCAGTGCTCAGGAAAAAACACCATCTAAGGAGTGCATAATATTTTTATACCTTGATGCTGCCCTGCCGAAGCAGATGGCAAGCTCCCATTGACTCTAATGAGGCCATAAAAAGCCCATTGTGTGCATGCAATGTGTAACAGCTCCTCTTGCATCCCGCCTGCCACGGGTGCCGCTTTCCCTTTTGTGTCTCTATGGACTATGCAATCCTCCACTGACACCCTGCGCAAACCCAGCCTCCTCCACACAGAGCTGGAGAAGAGCGGAGACCAAATCTACAGCGACGGCACAGGCTGTGCTGGCACCTCTGATATCCCCCCTGCTCTTAGCAGAGCCCAGAAGGGCAGGCACTCACACGCCACAACTTGGAGCTGACATGAATCGTTCAGGAGAGGCAACTCCAGAGCCAACTGCGAGGGGCTGCGGGAGGATCGCGGGGCACCGAATTATACCGCATTAAAATGGCAGAGGAAATTCAGTTTCAATTAGTGCAAAGAGAGTCGTGGGAGGAAAAATAAACCTAAACCTGTGTGTAAACAATGTTGCTTTTAAAGTGCTGGTGTCAGTCTCAAAAAAGGTGCTGGAGAACCTATGGATAGTTTTCTGAAAACATTGGCTCATTCCAAGTGGTCATGAGAAAGGCAAAGCAAACATTAGGAAACCTAAGGGAAGGGGTTGAGAATAAAATGTGGGCTTTGTGATACCACTGTACAAATCTCTGTGCACCCCTGTTTTAAAGGCTCTGTATTGTTCTGATGACTTCATCTTGAAAAACTAGAGAAGAGAGAGAGACAAGAGGCAGAGGTGATCAAAAGTGTAGAAGGGCTTTCACAAAACAGAGGCAACTGAACAGAGAAAATTTGGGCTTGGAAAAGTGATAAAGAGCAGCTAAAGATAAAAGTATGTAAAATCACAAATAGTGCAGCAAAAAGGAATAGAAAGATAGCACTGGTTTGTTTCTCATAATACAGGAGCTGGTAGGCATGCAGCGATATCATCAAGCATTAGTTTAAAATGAACCTAAGAGAGCACTTTTCATACGCTATGTCATTAAACTGAAATCTATTGCCAAAAGATACCGTGGAGCCCAAGGTGTAAGTGATTCAAAAGGAAATAGATAAAGGAAATAGATAATTCTAGAGTGGTTAAGTCCTTTCATGGCTGTTAAACACAAGGGTCTGGCTGCAACGTTTAGCTTAGGAAGAAAATGTATTCGTTGTTGGGAACCAGTGTGATATACACCCTTATTCATCTCTCTGGTCATAAGCCTTTGTCAATGGCCATGGCAGGGTGGGCTTGGTGGCTATTTGCCCCCCACTTGTGGGGTGCCTCATACACCTGCCTGCATTACAGACACTATCCCATGGAGGTAGCAAAACTGCAAAGCACGGTTCTCCATGACGGCAAAATAAAGTCTGATATGAAAAGACAGCCCCTGTGTCACCAACATAGCTGCTGTGTACCTGCATCGAGTTGAGGTCTTGGCCCATGGGTGGCCCATGAAATAAATATTTTGTGTGGAAGTTTCCAGTGAAGTCTCCTGCCCCTTGCGTCTGCACAAAGCAGGAATAAATACACTTATTCGTAACCTTTCAGACTTTGAGCATCGTTTTTCCATTGATTACGTTAAAAAACAAGGGCTATTTATACACATTACAGTCTATAACTGTCAACCTTGTGACAAATCACCCACCCAGTGCCTTGTCAATGATGTGGAAAATAGTGGCCATATAAACAGATCAAATGAAGTGGAAGTTGGATGGTACAATGGTGTCAGATTGTAGCCTTTGATCTTTAGAGGCCAGAGGTCAAATCTGTCTGCACCAAGGAGTAAAAATGACTTGAGGAGTTCACCCTGGCACATAGGGAGCCATGAAGCATCATCCCTTCTTGGCTGAGGTGCAGAGTTTGTAGAGGTGAAACTTGAGGTGCATGTGAAGTTTTGCACTGGGACTGGAGGAGCTCCAGTTAGAGACGAGTAACTTCGGTGGTGTCACCAGACTGCCTGACCAGGAAGACGGTAAGTACGATTAAGAAATTGGAATCTCTAGGACAAGTCATATACGGTTATTAAGAAATTCGTGGGGAAAAGATGCTCCTGTGTGTGGCATGTTTCAGTCGGAGGATGGTGGGCAGCAGCACCAGGAAAGCCTTTTTTGCTGTTTTTTTCATAGCAATTTGGGTTTATGCAGTGTCTGTGGTGCACCGGACAATGAGCAATCTCAGGCTAAGTCACTTCACTCCTACACCTGTGTTTTTCTGTATAATGAAACACCCTTGATTATTGGGGGAGAAACAGGTTTTTCTCAGACTAACAAAAGCACTAGCTTTTCCATCCCACCCAGGGGACCATTGCTCTTATTTATTTTTATTGACCCACTCTGCTTTTCCCATTTGATTTACAATTTGACAATTGCCACTAACTGCACATTTAACAGTTTCTCCTGGCTGCTTTCAACACATGAAAGTTAAATAAACACTAGCACAAGAAATACATTACAAGCCATTGCAATTTTAAACCCTGGCAGGTTTGCTTTGCTTCCCTCCCCGCGCCGCCGCCCCCCCCCCCCCCCCCCCCCTTTTTTTTTTTCTTTTCTTTTTTGTTTCTTCTTTTTTGTGAATGCAAGCTTACCAGCCCTCAGCCATAACATTTACACCTACATTACCTCTTGCATTTCATAAAAATGTATTTACTTGGATGCTGTGCAGTGCTTGATGTATGGAGAGGGGAGAAGGCAGGACAGGTATCACAGCCTGTCTCTCACCCCATGCCGCTGCTTTTGCTGCCCTGGGACAACACCGAGACTTGGTCGCATTCTGCACTGGATGAAGCATCAGGGGTGCAAAAGATCTCCATCTCCATATTTCCTGATTCTGAACCCCTTGAATGGAGCTCAGAAACCCCTTCACTCTCTTGGAGCAGCCAAAGAAAAAGAAATGTCACTTTTTGGATTCCAGCCTCCAAGGGGGTAAAGCACTTCTGCTTCTGCTTGACAGCAGACCACCTGCTCTGCTACACGCAGGGAATTATCAGCTCCACGTGATGTGCATTTACTGTCTGGGATTAATTCTCTGGCAGTCACGTGTGCTCAGACTCAGCAGTCAGGTACAGCTGCTGCCTCACCTAGGTTGTCATCGCTGCTTATCAGGTAGGAAGTTCATGGCCTTTGATGATGGCCCAGGGGCTCCCAGAAAACTGCCTTTTCAATGATGGTGAAGCTGATCTACAGTGCCAACACAGAGTGGCATTAAGCCATCTGTCTCTACAGATGCAATGGGGCAGAAAGGAGCCCCCCCAAAGCACCAAGGGACCTCGTGGTTTATTTGGGGGAGAGACCTACCTTCCTCATGGGACCCTGACCAACCTCCCAGACCCTCACCTCTGTGACCCACCACTGCAAGTGGGACAAAGGGGTAGGTCCCCAAACTTTCTCTCCCCTTTCCTCCATCCAAAAAAAAAAAGGGACAGTCATCATCTAGCTCCTAAAAAAAGCCCAAAATAATAAGCTCTGGAAAGGCTTCAGGTGTCCAAGACAGAGCTTTCCCAAGTCCAGCCTGAAGCTGTGAGTTAGGCTTGCTCTGAATAAAAATAGTCATTAAGGGAAGGATTTCTCTCATCTGAACTCAGACATGTCAAAATCAAATGCCTAATTTTAAGTTAGCCATCCCACATGATCCTTTCTTCTAGCCCCAGGTGTCCAGAGGCCACTCCTCTGATCTTAGATGCCAATTTTAGGATGAGACGAACTACCTGTTGGAGGCACCTACTACTTTTCATCAACTATAGGGAGACAGTAGGGTGAATAGCCCAGAATTAGATGTCTTATTTTTAGATGTCCTAAACTAGGTCAGAAAAATCGCCTCCTGCCCTTATGGGAGGGCTGAACTGCTGGTGCCAATGCTCAAGGGACACGTGAGCATGACCAGAGTGGGTGGAGGCAAGAGGCATCTGGGTGAAGGGAAGGACAAGAGTGTCCTGTGCTCCAAATGAGATGAACTGAATGCTCTTTGAGGAAGGATCTGGACTATATAATTAAATATACTCTATATGATATACAATCAAACGGGGTGCACTATTTCCAGGATCTATCCAATGGATGCAATCTCAAGGTGATAGCACACGAAGAGTGGATAATGAAGCAGAAGAGAAGGGGTGGTCATCTTTTACTTCTTTTCACCTGTTCTTACTAGCTTTGCACCTGTGCTGTCTACTTTGGTGTTTGTAAATAAATGGTTTTATCTACTTGCAGTTTAACAAATAGTGTGTTAAGGGCATTTTAGGGAAAATGGGTAAAGGGTTTCATTACATTAGGGTGGCATAATGATATTCGGAGTCTGGATTAAGGCATGACTAGCCTTCTTTTTAGTATATTGTGGTTTAGATATAAAATAAATGTATATATTTGAACTTCACGATCAGCACCTTGCTGACTAGCATGGAAGGAAGAGCAGTGCCTTCCAGTGAGCGCTGTCAGTCTGGCAAGCTCTCCCACATGTGGGAAGAGAGTAGGAAACAAGCCTTAGCATCCTCTGTCTCCAAAGGGCTTGGCCAGAGCCATGGAGCAAGTGGCTGTGTCATGAGCCAAAGCAAACCAGGGCTCTTGGGACTACATTCATCTACTCTTTCCCAAGCAATGGCTTCAGTGAGATTATCACAAACATGATGGATTGGATCACTTAATCGAGTTAGATGGCAGCTCAAGAGGATGGGTAAATAAGGGGAGCCATAAGTCTGATGGCCTCTACTGACCCTGAGCAGCAGCTGGTCAAGGTGGCAGCTTTCACTGCTGGTCTTGACCTGCTTCTTGGGATTGACACTGCTAACAAAATACATGCAAGTGACACAAGAGGCATGTAATTTCAGGCAAGGTGCTCGGCCATCAGAAGGCCAGAGGATGGGAAAGGTGGTGGTAGCTATTTCTTCCCTACCGAGTGCACCTTTAGGAACAAGTAAAGTGTTTCTCATTCGCAAAAACAACAACAAAGAGAAAGAAAGATAAGGCTTGACAACCCATTTAGCTAATCCAGCGCAAGACAGAGAGGGCAGTGCTTTGAATACGGGGCAAATTGGTACATAAGGCCGGAAATTGTCATTGCATCACTGGATTTTGGAGGGTAACTCAGCACAGCTGAGCTACACTAATGAAGGTGCTCTGACACCAATAGATCTACACAGCAGCCAGACCCTTGTGAGCAAAATGCAGTCATTCCTGCCTTGTATTCTTTGGTATTAATCAGCACAGTCACTTAATTAAAATTTAACACCTGAATTAGAAAGATTTTGATCATTACTGACTGCATGCAATGCTGCACTCAGCATGAACCATCAGATAAGCATTTTCATTTTATGTATGCGAATCCTGCAGCTGGAAAAGGCAGCGTTTGGGTTGCTTTTTTTTTAAAAAAAAGAAATAATTCCTCTCCTTACTCTTGGTAACACCAACAAAAAGTGTTCTGCATTTTATCTCCCTTTCTAAGAAAAAAAATCAAGCAGATACTCACACTAGATAAAAGCATGTGTGTGTTAACATAATATGTGTGGTTGTGATTCATTATGGTCTGATCAATGATTAGATGTGGCATTCGACTTTGCCCTCTTACAGACTTTTATTAGATGGGAGAATTAGTGCCTGGGCTGGCAACAGGGGAGGGTTGAGATCCAGGGTCCTGTATATTAATACTGAGTAAGCGGACATCAAAGGACTTCTCAAGTAGGCTGTGGGTGAGGATTTTGTTTTGGGAGGGTGAGAACAAATCCTCTTTTTCCAAAGAAAAACGAATTTAGGGAAAGAATATGCATTTCGCTGACACCAAGCATTTAACTGCCACAGTCAGAAAATACAACCAGAGCCAAAAAAAGAAGCAGCTGGAACGAGCAAAGTCCATTCTCCTTGAATAATCATCACACACATGGGTGTAAATACACAAATCCACATTAAAATATATTTAGCTTACAGATGTTTTCAAAACTTTTAAAGTAAATAACAGGTTTTTATAGTCTGACAAAACCCTGTATTTTGAGATAATGAAGCCTGATTGCTTTCAGAGCAGCCTGTTAATAGGCTTCCATTATTTATCAGGGGTCATTTAACATTCAGGGTACAAAACATTCCCCAGATCATCAAGCCACTTCACGTGTAAACAAGCCTGCTTAACCAGATAACACGATAGGTCCACCCTGGACCTCCCTGTGGCTCATGGTGCCTGATACCAACCGCTCTGTCTGCCCGGCAGTCTCCACCTGGAGCACAGGAGCAGCACCTCATGACAGGTGCCTTGCCCTGTCTTGCTCTGAAAGCTGCCCACATGGGGATTTTTCACCTCTGAGGTATTCAAAACTTGTTCAAGGCTGTTGTCTCACCTCCTTATAGTAGGGACTGTGACCGCAGTCCTTGGGCAATATAGCCAAAAAACTCAAGAGTCACTTCCAAATGGCACGAAGCAAAACCTAGGACCTTCCCAGGGACCCCTGGCTGCAAAGTGTGCCTCTGAGTCAGCCAGAGGAGCAATGCCACCCTGTCAGGGTCTGAAGGAGACAGCAAGCTTCTGGGTCCCTGCTGAGGCTGAGCACATCTAAGGTCTGCAGGCCTCAGAGGCTGTCCTTGGAAGATTTTGCAAGAGCAGATTGTTGACCAGCAGTGGAGTGGAGGCTGATCTGAACATGAAGTGTTGCAAAATGCCCTGGTCTTCAGGGTGGTGAGGGGCAGAGCTGTGCTCAGTCCCATGGGGTGACATGGTTGGGGGTGGGGGGGGGTGGGCTGCACTTTGTGGCTTCTCAAGAGCTGTCGTTCCCACGAACAGCCAGCCTGGAGTAAGGAGGAAGCAGCTGTTCTGCGCAATTATTTCTTCACTATGTATGTGCTGTAGGAGAGGGCATGAAGATGTGTGTTTTCACAAAGAACCTCTCTTGTCAGTAGGCAATCAGCAGTAATTAAGTAACTCCAGACTGTTTCTTGGGGGGAAATCCAAATCATATGATGACAGAAATATGAGTGCAACAATTTGCTTTCTCTTCCACAACCGCAGCTCTCCTCTAATGATCTGACAATGCTGGCTGCAAGGTCATGTATGAACTTCAGTGGGTTTTGCCGGACAAACCAGACAAAATTCTGGCTGCTTTCTGAAATCAATTCTTAAGTACCTTAATTTACCTGCTCTGCTCTGCTCTGTAGTTTGATTGCGTTTGTCAAGTGGAGAGCAAAAGTGTCAGAGGAGCACTTGAAAAACCCACAGAAAATGCTTGACTGAGGGAGGGCAGTAGATGAGTAGGAGATACAGAAGAACAAGACTAAACGGAAATCATTTCATACTATTTGAGAACTGCCAGCTTCTATCATTGTACTGCAAATCTTACAGCATTTCGTATTTTTTTTCTGAAAGCCCCAGAGAATACAAGGCTCACTTTTATAGACATAAATGCCTTGTTGCAAGGAAGACAATGAAAATAACTGCACAAATATAAAACCCAAACAAATAGAAAGCAGCAAACAGACCTAAACCTCTCCAAACTTATTTCCTACCCACTATCCTCTTCCCTTAGGATTTATATGTGGAGCTTGGCAGCTTGAAATTTCTGATAGCAAAATTAAAATGGTAGCTTGGAACTCTGTGAAAAGATGGGATTTAGGGCAAATTTAACTTTTCAGCATTTTTACATATACATTTAAGAGAGTTTGAGAAAGTTTATTTAGTTTGGTTTAAATGCCACAGTCTGAAAGCCAAACCAACTGATGAAAGATGCTCAGCTTTAAAGTATGCAAAACCAAACCCAAAGAAACATAATCATGTTTTATTTAAAAGTGCATACATGCACACTCTGATGAATAATATAAGCTAAGCGAAATTCACTTACTCTTGCTACAACAAAGACTGAACTGGAGTTGGTGACGCAGTTGCTGAGCCCTCATTCTTATAGAAGACCATCTGCTCTCCAATCTCAGCTTGGCTGCTTGCAGAAACATTTTTAGCATTTTTGAGCATGTATGTCTCCTGGTACTTCCCTAACACACCACTCGCAAATCTGCAGTCCCAGAATGGCTGTATTTCTCCCTCTTAAAGGACAAGTAGCAATTAAAGTGTCATTAAGTTTCAGAGTTAAAATCCCCCTGAGTTGAAGGGGTCGGACTGCTTCTTTCATGGTATTTCTTCTCTCTGGATGCAGGAACGCGCAGCATCAAATCTCATCTAGGAGGTTTTCTTCATAAGGCGACAGACATGACATCTTTTAAAGAAAGATAATTCTGAGAGGACTGATGAGGTCACTAAAGAAATACTGACACAGTGCATTAGCAAGGGCCAGTCTGATCTGACCTCTGCCTGCACCATTGAATATTGTGGGATTGCTTTTAATATCGACTGTTCTTCAGGGAGCAGGAGGTCACGGGCTACATTTTTCATACGGTATGTGAGTGGTTTGCCAATGACTGATGCCTCCTGATCTTTGGGGCTGCATGGATCACTTGTAGTGAGAGGCGCCACGTGTGATTAAAAATAACTCTTGGCTAACTCAGGATTGCTATGAGGCAAAAGGCTATTAAACCTGACTGAGTTCATACTGAGATGGTCTAGGGTCGTTCACATGATCTGTTTAAGGCAACCGAGGTTGCGGGGCGGGGGTAGGGCTCAACAATGGCAGGGGCATCTTAAAATTGCTTGGATTACATCTGTGAGAGTGCATCCACCTCTGAATTAGCAAAGCAGCCATGCAATAATCAGTATTCTCTTTTTCTTCTGGAAAATCACTGAATAACCCTAACCTGGGAAATCAATGCCAAACTCTGAATGTCCATGTGACTATTAGTTTGTCCCTGTGCTGCATCTTGTAGGGTTTACCCCACAAACCGTATGTCTTTAACAGTCTTCAATGTCCATAATTTCAATATCCATACTCTGATAAAACACTGACAAAGGTACATACACGTTCACAGTATGATCAGTGGGAGCAACAGACTTGCAAGCTAGATTACAAGCAATCTGTTTCATCCAGCCAATAAATTTGACCCAGGAAAGCAAAAAGCCTAAGAAACCTCTTGAAATCATACCTCTTGAAGGACCATAATGGCTATTGAAAACTCTGTGGTGGTGCTAAGACCAACACCAACATCTGGAGTCTGCCCCTCCGTACCCAGGTCAGCTGAAGTTTCGCAGCAACCTGAAGGTGTTACTGACAAATCAAGTAATCCTTGGTGACCTTGGTCTTTATCAGTATAGATGAACTTTATCCTGTCTTATATCCCCTGGCTGACTACATGGCCAATGTCACAGTCAGAGCAGAAGATGGAGCCCATGGGCCTTTCTCAGCCAGGACAATCAACCAAGATGGTTTCACCTACCCTTGGTCTGACTCCCTGTCCATTTCTAGTCCACTCTGGGCTTTTTCTAAGTACCTGAATAAGTTCATTCTCAGTGAGATCTGCAGGACAATCCCTGCTGATTAGTGATGCTCTGCTCTAGCAACTCACATCTGTGAAGCCATGAACGACGCAACCCGTGACAGATCCTGAGGAGGAAACAGAAGCCTCTCCAACCAGCCTGAGGACCAGCAACACAGGTATTGCCAAATGAAAGGAGCACAACCCTTGCAGCTCTGCCAGAATGCGCAAACATGGAACCAACCCTCTCTGTCCAGACCAACCACTGCCCCTCACCAACATGGAGTATGTGCAAAGTCACGTTCTATTTTACATGGGGAATGCTCTTTTTCAGTGAATCTTCTGTTTGTCTCAGCTTACTGCTGTGTGGTTCACCTCACACAGTGGTCTTGGAGCACGACTTGGATTCCTTCCAGGTGGACCTTAACTGAAAGACGCTGCAGAAGCATTGCAGGGACACACTTAATGTGCTCCAAACACTGAGGGACCAGATGGTTCACAGGATGGGGATAGAGCTCGTCTGGAGTAAATGCCTTGGAATGACTTTATTCTGTAAGAGAAGTTCTCAGCACCGACTGTTTCACTTTATAGACCTGCTGCTCCTGGGTCACCCTACTTGCCAAGGAAACATGGCCAAAGGCTTCAAACACTGTGACTCTATCACAAAACTCACCATTTGTATGATAGGGTGACATTATGAAGCAGTCTGGTTACAATTTTTCCCTACAACAGAGAGGAGGATCCCAGCTCTTAAAGTCAGGACATGGATGCAATACAAGATAACACATCTGTGCTAGCTCAGCCTAAGTGGCACATGAGAGATGCTCATGAGCTTAGCATGGCAAAGACTCCTGATTCGTATGCTGGCAAAGGCTAAACCAGTTGTTATGTCTTCTCTTCTTTTTTTACCCCATTTATCATAGAATTGGTGTATAATTGCCCCCCTTTTTTGCTTTATACAACACTTGAAGTTGGCAAAGACTTGCCAAAGTTTTCGGAGGTCTCATCAGGCAACCAGGTCTGGATGTCAATAGCTCAAAGTACTCTTGACTGATGACCATGATAGAAAATTCTGGTTTCAGTAACTGAAGAACCAGTGGAAGGACAGGCTGGTGAATAAGGGCTTGGGTTAAAATGTGTGATAGTTGAAAATTCATTATGGATCTGAGAGCCCTCCTCTCCCTGGCACAGCTGTGATAGCTCCATACATTTTGTTATGGAACAGAGTAGCATAAACAGAGCACGGACTATAGACAGCATATATCAAGCATTTTTCTTTTGTGAAATGTACCGCAGTGTGGAATTGCCCATATTTTCAAAATATCATCTGGGTCCTTTAGCTTTGTGCCACATCTTTTTTTAAAATCTGAACTCTGCGAGACATGGGATTGAAGTTCCCAAACTTTGTTCTTGAGGAATCAGCCTTCAAATGTGGAAGTCCAAAATACAGAGGAGAAAATAAAATCAAAAACCAAGCACACCAGAACACAACCTTCCTGCTAATATAAATTTTAAGCCAATACCATTAGGGAAGGAAAATGACTCATGATTTTGAGTGTATGAATCTGGCACTCCATTATAGCACAGAATTTAAATAAGCCCTTTCTCATATGACAGTTTATTTGTGTGTGAGTGGAAGTACAGTTAACATACATGCAGTGTCAGACTCTGTGACACTTGGTAGAAGCACGGCACGAACAGAGTTGGGACTTGCAGAAAAATAAGAAAGTGCAAGTTCAGGAGGAAAAATTCAATTTCATTCTCTCTGTGGTTGAGATCTGACCCCAGGTGTCAAACAGGCTGCCTAACAAAACCCACAACAATTCAACAGACCCTCTATAGCCAGAGCGGGCTCACGGTGGAGCGAGATTGAACAATTAATTCCATCCGCCTCTAAGAAAGAGGAAAATGTCACGGAGTTAGAAATAACAGAGAAGAGGTCATTACCGAGGTCTCTTCATACACGGTCTGACCCCTGCACATTAGGACAAGGATCACAGATGGAGATGCATCAAGACCTTTCCTTTTCTCTGAGTAAGAACATACTTTATAAACAAATGCACAGCCTCTTGCATATACTGTTTAATTTAGATCCTGTCTGTTTTCTTATCATAAAACCCTGCTTTCTTGTGGCTTTTAATGATGTCTTATGTAAACTGCTTGGACGCCCTCTCCCAGGCTGAACAGCTGCAGCAGGTTGGTTGACTCCCTGCACCTAGGCATTGGGAAACAGATGTGCTTGTGTGGGGAAAGCATCACCCACGTGGGATTTGAGAGCACCTTCGAGCAGCGCATCATTGCCCAGCCCTGGACATCTGCATCTCCAGGAGCATTGTACCCATGTCCGAGCAGAAGCCCCAGCCAGGGACCCCAAGGAGCAAACTACCCAGAGCAAAAGCAAACATTAAATGTAGGGAAAGGAGGCTGCGCCAGCTCCACTGCCAGCCCACCCCAGGCACCCGACTGCAGCAGCCTGTTTCTCCCTCTGAAGACGTCCAGAGGCACCTACCTCTCTGCCAATGCCGCAGGGATTTTCAGCCCTCCCTCCCAGGAGTGGGTTGCTAGGCACTGAAATTATAGATACAAATTGGAAGCTTAAATTAGGTAGGCTCAATCCCACACCTGGTACTTATATATTATGAAACAGCCTTTCATTACGTGATCACATATTTTCTTTTTTTTCTCCCGGAGGAAAGTTGCTTCATTGAGGACATAGGATGGTCTATCGCTGATGATGAATCAGTGGCTGAGTAACTTGGAAGGGTGATGCCTGTAGAACTACTGGGTCCAGGAAGTCTGCAAAGGGCATGGCAGAGAGGTACAGGAAGAAAACAAGTGGTTTAGGCTTAACACAAGCGCAGGCGGTTATACAGAAAGCTGAACAAGGGCTCCTGTCTTACCAGACTTCAAAATTTGGATTTTCTTTTCCATCCCATGCCAAGATGTTGAGATAAGTTCCTGAAAAGTGCTGCTGTCTGGTAATTCAAATACTCCTTCCTTCCCCTGGATGCAGCAATTGCTACTTCAGCGTAAGGTTGGTTTTTAACTTTGTTAGAAATGAAGAAAAATCTCCAAGCAAAAAAATCACTTCACAATGGAAAAGGAACTGTTAATCTGAAAATTTCAGAAATGCCTATTTCAGTCATTTACATCTTCCCCCCCCCAATGTGTACATCTGTTAACATCACCCTTTTTCTACTCCCTCCCCCCCCCAAAAAAAAAAAAAAAATTGCTAACCATCATTTTACTGATCACAACACACTTTCTCACCACTGTTAAGTGTTCCCAGTTAGGTCTTGTTGAACACCACAGGGAAGACCTAGACTCTGCCCCTTCCTCTGCCACTGGTTTCCCACATGGCAGTGGGTACCTCAGTCTCAGCTTGCCCACAGCTTGTGCTTTCCCTTTTCTCCAGGCTGAAGCCAAGAGAAAATCCTGGAACTTGGTCTGGCATAATACTGATACTGTGGTCCGTCTTAGTAGTTCTTCACATATAGATTGTGTTGTATAATGCTGTGAAAAATCAAGTTCCAGGTGCTTCCAATAATGTATCTAAATTGAGTGGACATTTTTGACCTTAAACTCTCTTGCACTGCAGCTCCTCATCTGTAAAATGGTGGTAATAGCATCTTCCCTTCTCATAGAGGTGTTTATAAAACTGACATTTGCGAAGGTCTCTGTTAATATATAGGAGTACATTAAAAGCACCCACGAGACAATTTATATTTCTGCCTTCAAAGCAGCATTTCAATAGTACTCAGTAATAGCGTGCAGCACTTTCTACCTGTTTTTTTGGTTGCAATTCGTATTTGATTTTTCAGCATTAGTCAAACAACAAAGTATTAAAGTTTTTCTAAGTGACATTTTTCTATATTCAAATGAGAACCAAACTAGCAAGGAAATTACATGATCCTAATTATGCTTTGTGCATATAAATCAGCTGTGAAATATTTTGAAACTCTTGTGTGTTTGGGATCTTTATCAATGAGGCAGAATAATTATCAACAAACCTCCATTAAGCCTCACTTTAAAAAGAACTCATTATTAAATATGAACAGAATTCTGCACTTCAAAGTCAAAATGACTCCCCAGTGGACTGGGCAGATATCAAGGCTTGTATGCATCAATGTGCATATCTCAAAAAAATTAAATTATAATTATTTTGTGTTTAAAATAGAATTCCCCCCTTTACCTTTTATCAGGGCAAGAGATTGCCGTGACCTAGAAACAAAGTTAAGCTCGGTCAAATGCAACACAGCAGCCAAATAGCCAGTCTAAATGTAATGTCGATAAGCATAAAAACAAGCATTGATAGAATTCTCAATAATGCAGATTCTCAATAAGCATGGAATATTTTATCTTCCCAAGTAGCGAACTGTGTATAGATCAAGTGATGAAAGACATCAGTTTCCCTCTTCGATCTGGTCCAGTGAACACCAATAATAGATCTTGCAAGACGGGCTGAAAAAAGTCTATTACTGAACAACAGCAATGAAATGTTAAATTAGAAGTTCCCATAAACAGATTCAGAAGATAAAGAATGACCTCTTGCACAGCTCTTTTCAACAGAGAACCTTACCACACTTTTCAAAGAAGGTAAATAACCTTCTCCTGATTTCGCGCTTGATGAAACAAGCGCTTGGGGGTGAAGCCACCTGCTCTGGCTTGGTCAGAAAGGTCCCTCACTGCTGTACGTCCCCATGCCCATGCGCTGGCCACAATCCACCCTCCAGGGTGACCTGCAGTGCTCCCCACATTTGCCCTCTGCAGCACGAGTGTGAGAGCTGCTGGCACAGACTGCCACAGGGTGGGAGCCAGCAGATTCCCTCCCGTCTTTTTTTAATTAGTCGCCCACTTCGTAGGCGACCAAGAGTCCCCCAAAAGAAGTGCAGCTGAGCTGGCACCTGCAACGGAAGGCTAAACCTTGCTCCTACCTTTGAGAAGGGACAGTCCCCGTTGTCCCCCCCGGAAAGCTGTCCCCACACCCGCGCTGCCCACACTGGCAGCCAGAAGAGCAGCAAAGCCAGGCTTTGCAAAGGGCTTTGCAAACTGGAGCTTTGCTGCCCTGGGAGGGCAACGCTGCGGGAGCAGGGTACACATTGCAGGAACAGTGAAGGGAGGACCTGGGTGTGCTCCTGGCTCAGAGAGCCGGGCAACCCTCCGGGAAAGCGTGTGTCGCAGCTCCCTCTGCGGGCTTGTCCTCCAGATGGTTAAAAGTATCCTCCTTTCACACCTTCCACTGCCCAAAAGCAGAGGCTGAGAAGGGGCAGAAGGGATGCTGCCAACCCTGCCCATGACACATGGAGAGGGGACAGGAGGGTTCATAGGTAGATGTATGCATGCAGACCCCCTTGATGTCCCTGGGATAACAAATGAGGTTTTAAGATGACAACATTTGCTCCTGTGAGGTTTTAGGATTTATCACTGGGTGAGGAAAAGGCAGCCCCCTTTCAGGAGGGAGCTCACATTTATAGCGAGCAGAGAAAGGTGACTTGGAAAAACGTTTAACCCTTCCATTGGACTTATCCCCAAATCAGTGTCATCTTTCTCCTTGATGGAGCAGTTTCATCCCTCCTGATGGAGATGGAGATGGGACAAGCTGGGGAGGGAGCTGCCACGTCTCAGCACAAGAAGACTTGAGACAGATCCTGCCCTCCTTCCAAATGCACACTGTGCTGCACATGTGGGAATCAGCATTTCACAGCACACCTGTGGGATCCCCAGCAAACCTACATACTTGTATTACCTTACTGCACCCTTCTCTGTGCCCCAACCATCTCCTGCTCTCATTTGCAAAGGTGAGTTTCATTTTGCAAAGGATGGATGTCTGCTCCAGCTCCCAGCTGGAAGAGTCTCCCCAAACACAGCCTGGGGTGTTTTCAGAGGCTGAGCAGCACAGATGGCTGAAGAGTTTCTCACCAGAACTGGGTGGATGTTAGAAGGAAGACTATGGCACCAAATCTCTTTTTCCATGAGATTATTGCCTGGCTTTGACAATAAAAACACTCCTGACTGCCCACAGTGGAGTTGTTCTTACACAAAACATCACTCTCACGCTTTCTATAGAAAAGAACATGAATAACTATTGTAAAAAATGAAAAATGAAAGCAGTTATAAATGTGTACTTAAAATATAGTACAGGTGAACATTAACACTTCCTTGTAGACAAACTCCACTTTGTATTCGCTTGGAGGGATGGGAGAAGAACCAGCTAAAGCCAACAGAGCCAGGATGTCACCTCTCTGCTGCAACAGCTACAGACTCTTTATTCAAGCAGTATTTTTTGTTCATCAGAGGAATCCAGGCTGGTCCCCTTCTCCTCTCTAGATCCCACTATTGCCTACCGGTGTGGAGAGGAACATGCTATGTAGGCACACTCCACAGCCTCGCACAGCAGTGACAGCCCTGCCACTGACTGCAGCCCCACTCCTGTGACACGTGCCAGCTCCCCAGCCAGCTCCACAGACGACAGGGATTTGGTGTTCCCATCTGCCTCATGCCCCAGGCACCCTCACCCGATGTGAGGTTGCTGGGTCTCCTGAGGACACAGATGCTGGCTCTTTCTCTCCTGGCTGCTGTGTTCTGCTGTGACACATGCTGACTTGACACAGGGCTTCCTTCAAAGCTTGGTTCATGTATGATAGTGAAACCCCTGCACAGTTAAGCTTTAAAGATTTTTTACGATTGGAGGCATTATAACACTCCTATTGCAAAGGTCTCACTACATCTGGCAGTCGCAGGACTTAGATTTTAAGCACTTAATTTCATTACCAAACCTAGCCCAAGGGTCTTCTCTTCTGTGTTCTCTGCCTTGCAAGAATTGATCTGAGTTCTACCTTCCTATCTTTGAGTAAATGTAATTGAGATTTGAAACAACCGGGTTTAGCCTATTTAGAAGCATTAATGTTCTGTGAGGATGGAAGCTCTATTACTTTAACATCCCACAGCTGAAATTCCCTTGTAGCTGTTTATTGACCTATAAAGTTTTGACATAAATGCATCCTTGACATGAAGAAAATGGTGAGGCAGGTATGACATTTCTCCCCCAGGCAGCTACTGCAGCTTCAATTATCTTAGCTGCAGGAAAAGTGGCTACAGAAACCTAACCACTGCTTAGTTTACTTATAGCCGGCCAAAACCAGACCACTCAGCAACTGTACCGGGCACTCTGTCCCTGAACACCCCCAGCCAAGGCCTGCAAGTAATTATCAGGTGTGTTAACAACCATTGCACAACTAAGAAGGGAATAACTGGGTTGCGCAGCCATTTCTTACAAGTTGGCATAATTTTCTAACCAAGAAACTCTTCTACAAGATAGAACATTTTTGGGGAAAAAACACCAACCCGCCTCACCACCACCAAAAAATAACAGTCTGTAAAATTTCAATAATGTGTCTTTTGGTCCTGAATTAACCTTCAATCTAATATACCATACGAGCCTTGACATGAACGCAGATTTTAAATTGATTAGCCAAACTGGGGAGGGTAACAGGGAGAGGGGAATTAATGTTCAGGCAGTGGTTAAAAGCAAAGAGCTCTAGGAGAAAGTAGAGACATAGAGACACACTCCCTCCCCCTTACATACCCCTCTTCTAATTACATTTAGCTAATCCGTTCAATTAACATTGATGAATTTTATGATGAAAAGCATAATGAATCCATTAAACACAAAACAAGTATTGGCATAAATCCTTCTCACCCCAGGAAGTGAATTATATCAGAAGAGCTACAGTAATTTACTAATAAAGTGATCTAATGATGAAAAGAAGCCATTCATTTTGCGGCCAGTTAAGATCCAGGCTGGTGGAGGATGGATCCTCCAGATCAGATGCTGATGCCAAGGGACTTGCTCCTCTCCCAAGCTGCAGCAACTGGCAGCAGAATTGGGCCATCATGATGCGTCACTCGCCGCTTCCTAATAGTCATGGTACACCGACCAACACCGTCAGTATTTTTAATCCCCCTGCTCCTGCTAGACTCTTCTATAAAAAGCCAATTTGTTAAGCAGTTAGTCACTGCTTTATAATTCATAGACTCTCCTGAAAGTTTTAATGAGGAACCACGAAAGCAGTAAGAGGGAAGTATGGGCTGAGATGACTATTTATAAGCCAGCAAATACCCTGCTATAGCAGTCTCCTCTCGTGACGTGTGCGCTACATTTCTATCATGTGCACACTAAATTTATATGTCATGCATTCTCTTAACAAGACTATTCATACAACTATGATAAATAGGGCCATAATCTGCAGCGATTTCAATCCTTCTGTATGCCAGCAGGAGTCTCTTAGCAACGGTTGTTAGGGGCAACACCAGCATCCAGCATCTTTCGTCGAATTCAGCAGCAACCAAGCTTTTACTGGCTTACAAGGGAGGCTCCAGCTATACCTCTGAGAAAACGGAGCCTCCCTTCCCCCTTCCACAAATCCACGCTACCGAGAGAGACTCACTCACTGCACAGTGCATAAGGCTCAGCAATTATTAAAGAATTATCAATTTAGCACGATTCAAGCGGCCATTCTGGACATGATGTGTATCCTGTCTCCTATCACACTCGAGGGCTATCGGCTATCGTCTCGTTTTGCAAGATCACAACAGCCTTGTTGTCTCCCCAGCCTGTTTAAAATTCATGACATTGTCTTTAAATTGGGCTAGGGAACCTCCATAATGTGGCACAAAGAAATCCCTTTACTGTCGTGGTGAGAAATGTCACCACGGCACTTCCAGACCCATGGTGCAATGTGTATGCCTCTAAAGTACAGACATGATTTTAATGCTCCTTAAATTTTTTATTCTGACTGTAGCCTAATGTCACTATCTAATTGCTGAGCATCCCCCACAAGAGGAGTTACTACAATTCATCTGTTTTTACAGGATGCCTTTTTTTTTTTTCCCAGTGGGAACACAGCCAGTCTTTCTGAACCAGAACTCTCCAAATCATGTCACCACACTGAAAGGTCTTCTGGGTTAAATGAGAAAAAAAAATCTGGTAAAATCCAACCAAAAAAATGATGGGGGTCCTATGCCAATCAAACAAAAGTGTGTATTGAGCAGCGCCAGCTTTAATGATGACATCTGTGATATGGGCTGAGAAGGGTATTGGGCTGCCTCTTCCCCAGGGATTATATGAATATTTCATCCCAAATCAATTACTGAGTTGCTATTCCCACTGCTGTCCTTAAGGCTGTCAGCCAACTCACTCTAAAACCCCTGTTCTGAGGCAGTTGACATCTCAGCCTTAAAACAAACCCAACACACTCCCCACCCCCACGCTCAAATCCCCTCTGGTCTGAAATTTGGCATCAGAAGTGCTTACCCTGAAATCACATCACAACGTTTTGATGAATAGTAAACTTTTCTTCTTTTAAAAAACTCCCAGCAATTTTCACATACCTTTTTCCTCATTTGCATTTAAATTACTTCATTAGGTGGCATGCCATTTTCCTTGTGTTGTATTTGTCTTCTAGGAAAAATTTCTTCCCTATCTCTTTTAAACTTGCAAATTTTGCAAGTTTAACCCAAGCTCCATGTTGGAACAATATTTAGATTTAAGCAAAAAAGGAGCAAGACGTGTCAGAGTTGTGTGTGATGGTTTCGTCATTGTAAGCAGTTGCACGGCTGTCAGATCAGTGCAGGAGATGAAATATTATTTGCCATAATACTTTGGCATCAGCAGTTGATTTATGGCTCTTATGTCAGACTTAGATTTGAAATTCCTTGTTTATCCTAGAGTTGAATCATGATTGTCTTGTTGCTCCCTGCTACAAGAGCCAGTCAGGTATTTCAAGCTTATATTTGCTGTGCAAGGAATCATTTTGCTCTGTTTGGAATTAGCATCACTTGCTCAACCTCAGTTGATTAAATATCCTTCTGTATCTCTCAGCCTTCAGCCCTCATCAGACCTTCAGGATACATCAATGAGCCTAAAACCCCTTCTTCACAGCTTTCAGAGACGACTAGAGGAGGAATTTTCTCAACTAATTTTAAAGCCCTAGAACACAGATCTTACAACCTAACTCTGAGATGGTCCCTTGACCCCTTCTCAGAGTTGATGGCAGGAATGAGACCCAGCACCTCACCCTTGGGATGACTTGGGTATAAAAGGAGATGTAGGGGGCTTTCAACATTCAGGTGTCAAAATTTAGATAAAACTCTCCCCCTTTACCACTAAGAGGAAAAGCAGGACTATGAAATAAAAGATAAAAAATAAAATCTCAGATGTATTGTGACATTCTACAAGCAATTTAAGGTTAGACACAGCCCCTCCCATCTGGAAAATGGGGAAGTCCTTCTTTTCTCCCAGTGTTTGTCTTGCCTTTACGAATCCCAGCTCTTTCAGGAGAGGATTGTGCCTTGGGCGTACAGCCCCCAGCCCACAAACTTCCCCTGGAAAGGATTTCTGCATGCTGGTCTGACGGACTCTGGGGCTGAGCTCGGCCTTTTGCATAACATAAACCCCTCTGCAAAGGAGGGCGAGGAATTATCCAGGAAAAAACACCTTGCTTCAGCAGGATACATCAAAGTGTGGAAGTGATGGGAACAGCAGAAGCAGTGTATTAACCCCTTTTCCCCTGAACATCATGAGCGATTGAAATGAGTAGGGAAAGGCATGTTCTTCACTTCTGAGAGAGCAGTCTCCTGGTTATTTATATGGTGATCACAGATTTGTGTAGCCTTAATTGCAAAGCAATTTGAGTTCTGGGGAAAGAATGGAATGGAATGAAAAGAAGGAAAAAAAAAAAAAAACAACCAGAAAAAAAAGGATCAAGAAGGGAGAGAGGAAGGAAAAAAGAAATATTAAAAAGTAGGAGGAAGATGATAGTTCATGAAAAAATATCTCTTATGAACAAAATGACATGATAGAAGTCAGATATAATAATGGCAAAGGAGGCCAGGGCTGAAAAAGTCATTTCACCAGCTTTGCAGAGAGATGCCCTGTCTCAGCTGGATAAGACTGCTTCACCTCAGAGGACCAGTCACAGAATTGTCTTGAGATGCCCACAGGAACCCCAGGGTTTTTTGTTTTCATTTAGGTTTTTATTTATTTTTAATTACCCTTGGCAATTAAGGATACCTATGGGTTGAATTAGACTTTAAGGATGCTTTCTCTGAAGTTTCTAAATATAAATAAGTTTGAGAATACAATAATGAATATAGCACACATTACAGTTACTAGAACTCTCAGTGCTAGCTGATACCAACTCTTCATTATCTTTCATGTAGAAGTTCTTTCTAGAAAGCCGTGCATGCTCCCAGATGTACTTGACTACTTGCATTTGACATGAAAAAGCAGCCTTCAGGAAAATGCTAGCTGTAGGTTTGCATTAGCTGCAGAACAGATACAATTTCTTTTGTGACTGGAACTAATGTAATCTGCAAGAAAATCAATGCAGGTTCACAGGGAAATAACCAGACAGTTCTGAGAGCATACTGCAGTCTAACAGAGACATGGTCTGCTAACACTGAAAAATGCTCACTAGCCATGCTTTTTGACCTTGCTTCCTTCATATTACAGCCAAGACTTCCAGACTACCAGGAGTGCATCACACAGCTTCCAAGCATATCAGTCTTGCACTCATTTTTACTGTCTGCTCTGGTATTTGCATTATGAAGACTGATCTGATTGTAGACTGCTGGATCCAGAAGTGAGTGTTCTCCACATTCACTTGGAGCATCAATGTGAAAAACATACTGGCAGGACTTAGAGACTAATTATTTTAAGCTGGTGTGTTTTTTGGTGTGTTTTTTTTTTTTTTTTCCTCTTTTACAAAGGTGCTGGCTCTTATTACTCTACACCTCTGTTCAAAGACGAATCAAAACATCTCTTCCTATCTGCAAATCAGAACTTCATTCAGGCATGGTGTTTGTGTGTGAGTCTTAGGCCTTCTTTTTATGTTCATTTGAAATGCAATATTGGTTTGGCATTTTTTTAGTTTAAAAAGGCTCTAAAGCAATCACCCTTTCTGATGCCAAATCTGTATGGAAGGAGGAAAAAGTAACTGGTCCTAAATCATCAGGGCAACACTGGAAGAAATGCATGTCCCAGAAGATAAAAAGAACGTGAAAACAAATGGTGTAATCAATGCAGATCTAAACATGGTGCTGGAAAGATGAAAAAAAGGTGCAATGCACAGAGAGGTAGCTTGATTGTATTCAGGGGAAAAAAGTATAGCTGACACAAATGGACTGCCTTCACATATGGGGCCACATGACTGCTGGTGTGAAAAGCCAGAAGTACAAAACATTTCGCTGCTCTTTCAGAACACTTACATTTGTGCTAATCTGTAAAGCACAACATGTAAAATTCTGCTGCTGTATTTGGTGTATGAAGAAGCAACACCAAACATTTGGTATAAATGGATACTTGCAGGTCAGGAACAATTTTTATTAAGGGCGTGTGCTCTCCCTGAGCTGGAAAACTCTTTCCAGACTGCTAATGGTTTCCTCATGTTTAATAATGCAGGCTGAAATTGCCATTCTGGATGATTACTGCCTCCTCCCCTTAAATTCAGGCAAAAGTTAGAGTTGTCTATGAGAGTAAGATGGGAGGGCAGTGAGGGGGGCGTAATGAAGGCATTTTCCAATATCCCCAGTAATCTGAAAAATTGTACAGACCTCAGGCCGTACAGCAACCACTTGAAAGCTGTTAAGCGTGGTCTGTGCACCATGATCACACTGTAGAGTTTTGCTATTCCATGGAAATCTGCTCACTCAGTTACACTGTGTATCTTCGGGAAAAAAACTAAAGTTTGCATTTGTTTGGGAAAGACAAGGTATGATTATATATTTTTTTGCATCCCAAATAGAATGCTTGAACTTTGAATATCTTTTAAAGTTCACCAGACTGTGCACATATTGTCTTCTTTGAGCAAGAGCCCACGTTTCCACCTGCTTGGAAAGGTTCTTCTAGTAGTGATTGCTCCTGTGTACTTCTAGTAACTGGGATTTAATGAGAGAAAGCACAAGGAATGGAGAAGGAAAGAAAGCCTAGAGGGAGAGAACAATGTGGAGGTAGTGAGGAGACACACGAGGACTGGGTGAAAGTGAGGGAGAGATGGGATTAGCTGAGGATTTGGGGAAAACCTGGAGCCACCAAGAGAAAGGTATGGATGACAGAAATATGTCTAGCTGGACAAAGAACATAAAAAAAGGACCCAAACAAGAGAAGAAACCTGAGATCTGATGAGACAGTTGTTGAGGGAGAGTTAGGGTTATGGGGAATGACCATCAGTGGGCACGGAGGAAAATCAGGGAGGGAGAGACAAGCAGAGGAGTGGGAGTAGGAGCTGTGGTGGGTAAACCCTGGCTGGGCACCAGATGCCCACCACAGCCATTCTGTCACTGCCCCCCTCAGCCAGGCAGAGGAGAGAAAATACAGCGAAAGGCTCATGGGTCAAGGTAAGGACGGGGAGATCACTCAGCAGTTACCGCCATGGGCAAAACAGGCTCGACTCTGGGAAATTAATTTATTACCCATCAGTTCAGAGTAGGATAATGAGAAATAAAACCAAATCTTAAAAACACCTTTCCCCCGCTCCTCCTTTCTTCCCAGACTCAATTTCACTCCCGATTTCTCTCCCTCCTGCCCCTGAGCAGCACAGGGGGATGGGGATGGGGCCAATCCATCACACAAGCTGGCTGGCATGGGCTCAATCGGGCATGGGGAAAGCTTCCTGGAGCTTCTTACAGAAGCCACCTCCATAGACCCCCACTGCCAAAACCTTGCCATGCAAACCCAAGGCAGGAGCTCATCCTGGCAGGGCAGGGTGACAGCAGGACACAGCTATGTGGGTTAGTTGCTGCAGTTGCCCAAGGAAGCTTGAAGCAGTTCCTGACTTTCAAGTGCATGACTGAGCTGCTTAATATTACTCATTTCATTTTTTTTTCTAATTACTGTATTAAAAGCTAAAGAACAAGAGAGTTTCTTGAGGCAACAATGAAATCTCTCACAGAAATCTCCCAGGATTTGTTACAGAAAGCTCTATTTAATACTGTGATTACTGATGTGTGATGGTGGGTCAACAGCAGGGCAAGAATCAGTGCACATGGGTTACAGTGCAGGGGCTTGCTACCATATGCCTGTGCAGCATGTTTGGTATCTAGTGCAGTTCATACCAGCAGACTCACAAACAGTCTTTTGGACGTGTGGGTATATCACAGTATCCACCAAACCCAAAGCTCCTTGGCTTGGTGAGACAAAGCCACAATAATACGGGCTGTTCCAAAGGGATCCCATGCTAGGTCCTTAACAGTCAAGTCCCTATAGCACAGAGGGATGGGGCTGGTTGGATTTCTTGGAAACACGAGGAGTGGGAAGTCTCTTCAACTGTGGCAGTGGAGAAATACTTGCTAAGATTTGTATGTAACACAAGAGGAGGCTAACCCAGAATGCCAAGTCCCCTTACCCTCTGTGGTGTTTACTACTGAGGTGCTGAGCGGAGGAGCCCTTATCCCATCAGAGCAGAATGTGACAGGCTTGTCAATTCCCTGCAGCAGTTTCAAGAACTACAGTGAGGACGAGGCTGACATTGGACACTGTAATAGCACACTGAAAAAAAAGGTGATTTTTTTCTCCAGTTGCAACAGCAGTTGAGTAAGCAGTTTTTAAGATAAAATCAGACAAGACCTGAGGTCCACCAGACCTCTCCAGGGCAGCCTGCTCCAGGATCTGTGGTTTATAGACACTACGTAGCAGGTTCACTATCAGCTCAGCTGAGAGCCTCAGGCTTGATAAGAGTATGAGTGAATGGTCTGCATTCAGAGATTTTCTGGCATCTTTCTGATTTTGGGCATGAAGCGTGATCAATAGCAATGGATTGAGGGAATGCTAGCACCCCAAAAAGGATTTGAAAACCAGGCAAAGATTATTAATCGCTGGATACGGATTTCAAGTCTGAGAGCGTCAACTAAGCAGTATAGGCTTTCCTGGGGGTGCAGAAGTGCCAGAGTTTGATCTGAATCCCCAACAGGATAAGTTTACTACTTTCACAGCATTACCTTAGAAAACTTTAAACTAAGTACGGATGAAAGATGATATCAGCAAAGCCAACTGCATAAATATCTACCAGGTCTCTACTGGGAGGGATTTATGGTTCTCATAAGATCCCACGATTTTAGTATTATCAGTACAAAACAGGTTAGCATCAAGGCAGTCAAGCTTAGCACCTGATCGATAGTTACACCAACAGAGCAGCCGTAACCTCCAACCTCATTTTATATGAAATGAAAAAAGAACTGATTTTACTTCTTACCCATGACACACTAAAGCAGACCAAAAACTCAAGCTTAATATGCAGATACACGAGCAAGCAGATACAGATGTCCTGTAGTGGCCACAACCACGGCAACAATATTTTAAATAAATCCATTTGCAAAGCTAAAACTGCTGGCTGAAGATGGTGGCAGCTACTGACTGGGTTTCCCATCGCCAAACTGGAAGGTTTTATACCCAAGGAAAGAAATGAAATCTTTTCTCTGTCCCATACAGCTGCAATGTCCATGCCAACAGCATGGACCTGGCACCAGGGTTGTGCTGATGTGTCACATAGTGTTGGTCACTGTGGTGGGTTGTCTTATTGCTCAGTGAGAGCCTGGATGGGGCCGCAGGTGGCACCTGCCGCCTGAGGTGCCCCCAGCTCACAGCCACGTCTGGCTCCTTGGCTTAGGCTGTGAATTCTGTCGTGAGATACAGATGACCTTTAATTGAACATGTCTTTGCTGTATACATAGCATCAGTCACAGGAAAACCCTGTTGGGTTGTGGGATCATGTTGGTCTCCAGCTATCACAGTGATAAACGTGATTAACTGCAGCTATGAAAAGGAATTTCATTCTGACTGCTAACCTCACAGAAGAAAAAAAGATCAAATAAACCAAAGGATGGGCTGCAATATGACATTTTTACATCCACATTAGTTTGTCTTCTACCTTTGGGCTGATGGCTCGTGATGGGAACAACAGTTGCTTTTGCATGGTCAGTGCTTGCCATTGCTACTCTGTGGGACAGAGGTGCCACAGGTAATTTGCATTACAAGGAGGTGGAAACTGCAGCATCTCTCCAAGGTTGTTGTAACCATCGACAAATATTGGTGACTCCATCATTTTGTCACATACCAAATCTACCGGGGTCCTCTGTCGGAACAACTAATAGCCAGTCTTGAAACCTCCAGTGACCGAAAGCCTCTGTTGAATGAATGAAGTTGCAAAGGGAAGGGCTGAAATTAATTCTGCATTTACTTGATCTAAAATTCAGACTCTTTAGAGGAATCTGTTGCTGAGGCTTAGAGTATGTAACATTGTGAACACACATCCAATAGGAGCTGCAAGGAGGATACAGCCCTGTATAAAACAGTTCAATATTCAGAAGACTTCAACGAAACTGAACTTCAAACGTGTTATTTGCTATTTTCTTTTCTTTGTAGACTTTTAAACACCAACAGAACATGATTTATCTCTTTGATCATCTTGAAGAATCCACTTAACATAAATTATTTTATTCAAGAGGGTTTTTTTATTTAGCAGGAAATGCTGTAAAAATATCCAGTGGCTGATAGCTGAGGCTTGCAATATAAATTGCGCTGCATATTTTTAACAAGAATAATTAATTATTGGAATAATTTACCCAAGGATGCAGTCATTTCACCATCAGCTATGGCTTTTAAAAAATACTAGGTTTTTCTGATGGATTGGATGCTTCAATGTCCAGTGTTTGGAGTGAAGACAGGAACTAAGAGCTGATGTGTATGGTTATGCTGGATTAATTTCCTATGACCTATGAGTCTCTTCACTAAAGGCAGGATTTTCTTCATGCTTTTGTAGTTTTTATAGACCCATTTACCAAACTGTATGCCATTGTCTTAACTTTGCAAACAAAGCTGCATTTATGATGTCTTAAAGGGAGACTTGAACAGACACTTCATACAAAACAGCTGCATAAATCAACTCTAAGAGAATATTAGGTGTTTATTAGCAAGAAAACATAAGCTGTAGGAGCATGCTTTGTACCTTCATTTCTTTGTGCTTCTCTTGTAAAGCATTAAGGATGTCCTAGGATATGAGGTAATTAGGGAGATCGTGTATTACAGCCAAATAAATGCCACATACTTCCTCCTCTCTGGACAGCTTGTAAATCACTGTTTATATCCTCACTACCATAAACACTTTTCTGCAAAGGCTGCACTGCCCTGCTACGGAACTTGTAAAAATATTTAAATATCAGAATTTATTCTGTGAAGACCTTTGAAATGAAAGTGACGGGATGCAATCAGAGCTTAAAATGCAAAACTGGGAAACAAGCAAAATCTGAAATGGGAGCCAGATGAATGTGTCTGTACTTAGCACACCCCCATACTGCTGGTTTAAAGCAAGAGAAAGCAGCAGCATGAGGTTTGCCACCTGCACCATGTTGATAGCACGGTAACACGAGATTGCACCCTTGGCTTTTTTTGAGTCAGGGGGGTTGAAAGCAGCATTGTGCATCCCCAGCCTGGAGCTGTGGTCTGTACCCACTCCTGCATTGAGCACCCATCTCCTGTGAGAGGGATCCTACAGTCTTGTTCCCTCCCCCTCCCATTCCTTTTCTCTCTCCTGACAGTCCTGAAGGGTTTTAGAGGCGCATGTGCTGCAGCTGATGTCGCGGTGAAATGTTTCACTCAGGTGCTTCCAGATCAGCCTCCCTTAAAAGACAGCAGGCCCCTGCCAAGTGGATTACGTTGTCAAGGCAACATTTCCCCTGAAAAACTGGACAGCAAGAGAGATCTTATCGTATAGGAAGATTACAGTTCCTCAAGTGATCCTCTGTCATTACTTCTGCACTTAACAAATTCAGTGCTGAACATCTGTAACGGACTTATAAACTCTATCCCATGGCTTCCACTCCTTTAGCCAGGACAGCTTCCCATGGTGGGTGTTTGCTCCTCGGTAGCAGTTTCAGCTTTCCTTGCTTTTTCTATCCAGCCAAAGTGGCTACAGAGACCACAGCTGCTTGGAGAGGAGCAGGGTGGGCTACTGGGTCAGTGACCCCTTTGGACATCCCAGCAAAATCTCTTGCAGATAGGTTACAGGGCTGTTAGACCAACCTGGAGGCAAAAAGACCTCAGAGAGAGCCAACAGCTATATAGCTAAACTGGAACTGGCAGCTTGGTAGAAGAACCTACAGACAGACCTGGCTTCACAGGTAAACCTGAGTTTATCTATTTATGCACTCAGGGGTTTAAGCCAATTCCAACTAATTGACATACCAGCGTGGGTTCATCGGTTAAAAGGGAGTCGTATCTAAAAACCTTCCCTTTTATTTTCCATCAGGTTCCATCAGCACCATCTGGACTCTAAGTTCGACTATGGCAGAAAATTTCAATGAACACTTTTAAATTAATTGCATGCTAGTCTCACAAGCAATGGCTTAGCAATGCAAACAAGAAGCTGCACCCAGAGCCTCCTCGCATCTGTGAAAGTATGGCAAAACATCTGTCCCATCAAGGGTCCATGGATGTTTGAGGATTTTAATACCAGAAAGGAGTGATATTGATTATCCAGGCAGATCTCATGACAGAAAGGAGAGAAGGCATCACCATTTCTTGATCAAAAGCTTCTCATAAAAAATGACCAAACCTTTATTCCAAGTACTGAAAGCATATGTGTATCTCAGCCATATTTCCAGACAAGCTGCTCTGTTTTTAGCCCATGGCATGTATCACCCTGCTGTTACGTTCTGCATGATCAGAGCAGTCTCTGCAGTCCAGCAGTGGCTGCTGGAAAACCAGAAACAACATCATATTTATAAGACCACTGGGTCTCCTTCTTGGGTGGACCTTGAGCCCTTTCTTTCAACTGACAGAACTAATAATTTGCATTATCAGCCTCTATAGTGCCCTCCTGATGACATGGGGCTCCAGGCAAATATTGCAGGCTTTCACCCCGAAGCCTTCAGGAATGCCACCTCTCTTCACCCAAAGCACTCAGAGTCTCTTGGAACAATTCGTTGTCCTCACAATTTTTTTGAGCAATAATTTGGCCCCATAGAAAAAAAACTTTTTAAAAAAAGGAAAGCAAAGGACTATTTGAAGGGATCTTTCAAAGTGCTTTAGCCCAAGATGTCTTTTATATATATATACCTTCTTATTTTGTATCCCTTAGTACTTAGAAATTAATGTTATTATGTTAATTAATATTACTAATATTAGAAATTAGCCAATGTGCTAATGTCTTTTTGATGCTTTCTCACATCCCCCAAAAGGAGTTTGTTTGCAGGCTGTGCTGCCATGTGATTTCTGACTGAAACAATCCTATAATTCTAAGATTTACCTAAGCTTGTCAGTCTGTGAGCATTAAAAATTCAATTCTAAACACAGGATGACCCCTTATTCCCAGTCTATGACAACTAATGCATTATGTCCTTACAGTAAAAGAACTTTATTGTAACAGTTGTATTGTGGTTTTGTCTTTTTTGCTCTCTCGGTCTCATCAGGGTAATTGAGAAGTGAAGCCAGTTAAAACAGAGGGCTAAGACAGATGCTGATTTTGACCTCCATTTGTATCAGAGTGATCCCATGCCTCAATTATTATCTGTGCTCTATTCCAGCTGCCATGCTGCTATGACACTAGAAAGACTTTTGATGTTGTTTCCTTACTTAAAGGATTTACAGTCTGAGATACTAGAAGGGCAGACAGACAGACAGACAGACAGAATGGAGGAACTGTGAGACAAACAGATATGCCAGTTTTCCAATTTTCCAGCAGTGAGCTGCCAGAACTGCTGGCTGTCCTGTATCAGCCCACAGTACACGTCCCACTGACCCAGCGCCACCTGCTCAGAACCAAAGTGTGCCAGGTCCATGCACCACATCACTGCCAGGCATGGCCATTTCTTCCAAAGAAGCATGATGAACTGCTGAGATATTTTGCCAGTGAAATCAGAGCCTTGGAAATGTCAGCCCTCGGGGTTGTTGTTTCTCATTAGGAAAAGCAGGGACATCACTTCCTAAGAGCTGTGCCTGAAGTGTGACCTGAGAAGTTCTCCTGCGTCTGGGTGATGCAAGGGCTTCACCTCCTGCCACAGGCTGTGCCAGCCCCATCCCCTCTCTGCTGTCAGAAGCAAGAGGTACGGAGCAACCACCTGAGCATCAGAGATCCCCAGCAGTGATGGGAAGGACATCTGGGACAGAGAAGCAGCTCCTGTGATCTCCCTTCCTTGTCAGGCAGTAGGAAGCATGAGGTCAGGTACAGAGGATGAGGTCAGCAAAAGAGGATGAGGTCAGGAAGGAAGAGGTCAGGCTCATCCTCAACCTCAACATCCCAGGTTAAGCTGGAAGGGACAGCCAAGATGTGGTCCTCCCAAACCTACCTTTCAGACAGTAACAAGTCTCCAGGTGGAAGTGCATTTGGTTGTGCTCTTGTTTGGTGGGTGAGAGTGAGCCTGAAGCAAGCATATACAGTTAGCGTATATATGAATATTTCTCCCCGTTCTCCAGGCAGCTGAAGCAAAACGCACTAAGAATTGCTGTGCTGAAGTCCCAGTGTCAGTCATTGCTTGTGAAAGGTCACCCTAACTGAAGCAGTTGGTTGGATCCCGTGCATCGTCGTGCTGTTTGCTCTGCGTGGAGGGAAGGATCAGCTGCAGAGAAGGAATTTCACTTTCAGAGGCCTTTCTGATGCAGAACTGCTGGTCATTTTCCTCATCGATATCTGCCTTTGCAATTTACTCCACACAGGATCACTGTCAGCCTCATTTTCTTTGCTTTTACATCCATGCAACTGGGAAAACATCTTCAGTACAAAAGGTAACTGTGTAAAGACAGAACAGAAAAGCCACTAAAGGCAAGAGCAGGCTTTGAAAAGGCTCTACTTTGGAAACCTTTTCAGCTGTATTGAAGGCTGAGCTGGCATTTATTTTTTTCAAAAATTTCTTTTACTGTCCAGTCAACTTATTCCACCTGAATTCTGAACAGGTTGCACTTGCCCTTATGCAAACTAATAAGGAAGATTTCAGTCTCTGTAGCAGAACAATTTGGCAGTAGGGGACAGGCCAGGTTTCTCTGACAGATGCAAATATTTACACCAGATAGCGAACATGTCACAGGGTCAGCAACAGAGCAGCTGCAATACCAGCACAAAGCCACCTAATGTTCCCTTTGGCTCCAGGTTCACATAATTGATTGAATCAGCAGATAATCAGTTACACTAAACACCCACTAAATCTTCTCTTTGTCGGCAAAGATGAAGCTTCTTATATAGAGAGACATTTAAAGGATGAGCTAAAGCTATTTCCCAGAGTCATGTGTAAATACAGATGTCATTATTTAAAGTATGCATTGCACACATTTAAACTAACCACTGTGGCCTATGGCACAAGCTAGAGTACTCATAATGTGATTTTCCCTGCAAATTTCATTGAATAAAGAAAATAAAATATTGAAACACAAGTCTGGAAAGGGATGTTCCCAGCTGAGACACCTGATCCAAGCTGGCTGCTGGGGCTCTCTGTTCTCTTAATGGAAACAAGAGTGTTCAGGTCATGAACCATTTTGCCCAATTTTAGCTAAATTGGAATGATGAGTCAGGTCCTCAAAACATCTGTTTCTCTCCTCTGATAAAACAAGGTGTTGAGACAAATAGCACAGGTGTAAGCATATATATTGTGGAGACTGCATTGGGTCAGATGATTTCCCTGTTCAGTTCAAAATGAGCCTCATTTAGCACTAGTAATAAAAACCTAACACAGAAATTTAAAAAGCTTCCAGCTTTGGTCAAAATACTGAACTTCTACAGAAGTCTGTCTTCTTACTTGGCTTATTTCTCAAAGTCTCATTCTACCTGGTTGTCCAAGTTTCTGCTCTTGTCTATCCCACCCTTGTAGTAAAAAGTATCACCTCCATACTCAACCCTAGAAGGTATTTGGTAAGTTGTCATCCTGGCTCATACATCTCAAGAACTTATTCCTGCAATGCTGTCCATAGCAACACTTGTTGATTTGTTCAGAAAAAGCCCTTTTTTGCTGTTGTTTCTCTTTCCTGACATCTCCCAAGCAGCATACTATCTGTATGCGTATGTCCTATGGCGTGATATTCCTAGGGTGCACACCACCACCTAAGAGACACCTCAAAGACTTTCAACATCCCGACAACACACAAGTTACATATGTTAACAACCTGACCAAAGCTTACTGTAGCACTGATGAATGTGGTTCAGCTTAGAAGGTAGTACAGACACCTGGCTTGAGCAGTTTTGCTCTAATGATTTTTTAGAGATACCTCTTCAGAAGAAGGCGCTGAGTCAAATGGTACCTTTGGGACACTCCCAGATGAATAGAGAGACTACATTTCTTATGGCTCTGGAGCATAGCTAAATGCTGGGATTCCTTTTCATCTCCTGAAATAGCTCTGCCCAACTTGTAAAAATGGAGCACAAAAAATTCCTTCAAACTGAGCCGACTCCTGAGAGGGAGGTTTGGTGGGAGGGATTAGGGGATTCTGTTTAGCTGGAGAAGTGCACTGAAACTGGACTTCCCATGCAGATCATGGCGATCACATCCATGCAAAGCCATGCACTTTATGTTCACGCATATCCCCCAAGCTTCACTCCTCTTCGATATTTATTTGGCCTCTTCTGTTGAAGTGCAATATTCCTCTGTAAACCGATATCTATGTGAGCTCAAACTGAAGGAAAAAGGGATGAAAGACTCCCACTTTGCAGGTTCATAGATAGCAGGGGGCCTAAAGGCTGCTTTTGAACCTGCATCTGTGTCTCTGCAACCATTTGCCTTACCTGTAAAATCCACTACAGTATGAAAAATGCTCTCTGAGATCATCTGATCATCTGAGGGCTTTTCAGTGATGCTGGGACAAATCTGTGTTTAGAGTTCTGAGAACAGCTTTGCAGGATGCTGTTCCCCTTTCACGTACAACAGCCTCCCCGTTAATGACGAAAGTTTCTTCCTTGGAGAGCTGAGGAATAAAAAAAAATCCGAATTGTGCAGTCCCTTTATTGTGCTTCAGAGGGAGAAAGGAGAGCATTAGCTGATGCTGTCCCACAATGTTTTCCTTTTACTGGCTAATCATTTGAGCATATCCAGTAGGAACAGTAGTGTACATCATGTTTAAAAAAAAGAACTCCAGTGTTTAAGTGTATGGCTCAACATAAATAAGTCATGAGCAGAGGAGCTCATTTCAAATTCATAGAGAGGTAAATGAAAGGAAGATGAAAAAATTCCACTTTTATGCAATAAGCTTCACATCTCTCTCAGGTATAAAACCCTGGTGACTTCAATGGAGTTGCACCAGGAATGGATTTGGTCCCATATATTTGCCTTAAAGAGTTTATCTGCCCCAAAGCAATAGACTGTGCCTGAGGAAGCAATAACAGCTCTGATGTTCATGATGGGGGAGGGCTGGTACCATGCTGTCTGAATTAACCAAGGAACATGATGCATTAGCAGCGCAGGAGAGGGCTCTGGGGGAGCCAGGTTTGCTGAGGGATGCTCCATTTTATAGGAGCAATTGGCGTTCTACAGCAGCCATGAGCTACACACATTGCCTGCCTCACTATTCCCCTGCACCTGGGGATGAAATGGGGACAACTAAAATTGAGCAGCTGCAAAACTGAGTGCAGGGTTCAAATGATTCCTACTTCTGCCCCAGGTCTTCTCCTGGTGGGAGGGTGAGACCTCACCAGGACATAGAGCTGGCAAGGCCACCCAGTAAGGCCAGACTTCCAGTCTTTTTCCAGAGCAATTTGACCACCTCTCCCATTTTCTCTGTGTTGTCTCCCACCTTTCACATGCTCAGCTTCTTCTGCCATTGCTTCAGTTTATCACAGTTCCCTTTATTTGTGGGGTTTTCTTTCCTTTTGGGGTATCCAAGGCACAGAATTTCAGGCCACCTTGGCCTTCAGTTTCAGTCCTTGTAGTTTAACGATCTGGTGGCAGCTTTAGTTATAAGTGATCAAGGCATTTTAAGGGAAACAGTAAAGGCAAACCTGAATCTGTTACGTATATTTTGCAGTGCGCAGAAGCCACTAGCTAAGGTGTGTACAAGGCACTCACAGAGAAGTAAGCAACTGTTTCTCCAGTAGGCTTACAATATAAACAGAAGGAGATCAATTAGTACTAACAAATGCTGAGGAAAAGGAAATAGCTGATATGAATTTGAGAAAGACCATACAGGCATCCGGTGGCAGAAATGGGAATTTCTGCATGCCACATCCCAGCATCCCCAGCACAGGACCATCCTTTTGCCAGCAGGATCTTCAGATAACACATCCCTGATTTTGTAGCACTGTCCAAAACTGCAAGTCCACTGAGAAACCATAGAAATGCAAAAAGACTCTACAGCTGAAAGTAATCTGCTGGTGAGTCTAGGTATCGAGTTCGTCAGATGGTATCAGGCAACAGAAGGGGGATCATTTTCCACTTCACCTTCTAAAACTCCTCAGACTCTACTGCACTGCTTGGAGACAGGGTAAGTCATTGCTTATCTCATATACAAAACCAAGGGGGGGGGGGGGGGGGGCGGGGATTAGAAATCTACAGTTATTTCTTTGCTGTATTGAGAAAGCATTTTTTAGAGTGATGGGCCCAAAAAGAGGAATAAAAAATTAAAAAAGAGAGGTAAGAGGAGAGATGCAACCCAGGCAAAACAGAAAATGGTTTGTACAGTGATTACCTGGTGAAAACACAACTAGTTTAATGAAATCTGTTGCTGCCCCTCTAAAGAGTGCCTTTGCCTCCATAGAAGCATTAAACTACTTTAATGATATCGATTTGGGTCAAAGTGTGCAAGCCCTCCAATGTGGATACACTTTAGTTGCTAATAAAGAGGCTTATTTCAAATGCAGGAATCTGGAAAGGAGAGTAAGTTACTTTCCTGTATAGCTATATTCAGTCTGGAGATTATCTTGGTATCAAGATTTAGGTTAAGCTTTTCTTATCTAAAAAAAAATAAAAGAGGGGAAGAAAAAAAAAAAAGAAGCTTGAACTAAAGCAGTTAAAGCACTACCCAAAAAAGTTAAACCACTATAGAACTACAATTACATAGACTTTTTTTCTATTTCTTGAGTTGTCAGTTCCACTAGCATGAACACAAAAGGTTTTAAACTGTGGTAGTTGAAAAGTGAATATACCTCCTGTTTAGGTATCCCAATGGGAGGCTCACAGCTCCTGACAAAAAGCTCTGCTGATGCTGCAGCCACACCAACCATCCAAGCTGCATCCACTTACATGTAGAGAATGGGACCCTTTGGTTTAGTATAGTAATTTAGACGAGACGTTCAAGACTGATTTCAGGAAGCAGGGTATACCTTGTCTTGCAGACAAACAGATTCAGCATCTGAATACAGAATCATATACAAACACCCATTGTAACCCAGTCTTTTACTCTGGCTTTGCCCTGTACCTCTCACTCATGCCAGAGGGTTGTCCCATAGCTGACCAAGACTATTTCCAGAAGAGAGAGCTATCTGTAAGAGAACAACAGCTGGGTCAGACCCCGACACATTTGCAGAAGGAGATTAGCGCTTAACAGGTAAGACTGTATCTTTGGGAAAAAATAAAATAAATAATAAAACCCTGAACCAAAATGTCATTTTCAGCCTGAGAGCCACTGAACTGTTTCATAAGACTCTTTAGGATTGTAACAAGTATGATTCAGAATACTTCCCAGGCAGTCTTCCTTGCAAATAAATAAGCCAGATGAACATGCTGTGCCACGCTCCAATTCATAAAGAGAAGCAGAGGGCAGACTGTAAACAGAAGGAAATTGCAAGAAGGCCAATAAAATGCATTTCTGATCTCATACCATCAGCTGGACGAGGCAACAGGGATAAATAAAGTCAGAGACTTCTCCTATATTTATGATTCCTTATTGTTACAGAGCTCTCCTCAAAACAAAAATGAGTCTGGAAGGGAGGCGGTCATGCTCCTTTCGAATGGCAATGTTTAAGAAAGGAGAACCATATGGTTTTGAGTTGGCTCAATTGTGGCAGCCAGGAAACTAATCCACAGATTTATTAGAGCTGGCATACATAACAGAGTGGCAGTGCTCCTTTCATTTGCTGCCAAGAAACCCTCTGTGGCGCAGAGCTTTACCTTCAGCTGCAATCGCTTGCTGGGCATATGGACCTTATTTCTGCAAATGGGAGTGGAAGAGAGTCAATTTGCAAATCCAATTGGAATTTTCTTCCTCCTGCCGCTCCAATTTACTACGCAGACTTCATTCATAGTTAAAGGAGCCTGGATTTCTGCCTCTTTTTTCTCTAATTAACTTGTTCTTTCGATTTAGGACATCCAAATGGAAGAAATATGATGAGGAGAGAAGAAACCATTTAAACCATTGTCACTGACCAGGTAAAAGTTTTTGCAATAGGTACTTTACCTAATAGCTTATTATGTTGTGCGCACTTGCTGGAAGACCCCTAGCTATTATCATTACAGTTCCTGACATACAATTTTTTTCTAAAGGTCTTGTGAAATGGAGAATGGCAGTTCAGAGTTCAGTGATCTGTCTAAGGTGTATGTGATCATCTGTTAGGCAGTTGGTTTCATTTGGGCTATGAAGCGCAATAAAAAAATCTCAAGTGTCCTTTGGGCATATTCAAAGAAGGATTTTCAGAGCTCCCATGGGCTTGCTTGGAAGGAAGTCAAAAGCTTGACTTCTGAAGAGAGACAAGGTGGCAGGGGGTGATTGTTAGATAAACTGCCACCCCTTACAAGTGTAAATGGAAATATGATCAGCGTTTGGAATCAGCCCCCTTCACCTGGGGAACACACAACACTGCATCTGAGGTCTGCAGCAAAGGCAAGGAAAACTTCAGGGGCAGACAGATGCTACAGCAATGTTAAATCTCTTTCGAAGATTTCCTGTAAGCAGCAGCTAGAGACACCAAGAAAGGAATGTAATTTCTCTGACAAACTAAACCTGAAAACCATGTGGATCTATTTTACAGTAGATACAGCACTATTTTTCTTTTCTTCAGCTAAAGAAAAGAATAACAAAGGAAACTGGAAGCGCTTTGCTCGTTAAGGTCAATCATCAATCATACCACAGACCTACTGTGTTCAGTGTGCTTGGTGCCAGGCACGTCAGAGAAAGGCAGGAATAAACATCCACGGGCAGTTCTGTAATATAACTCTGCCAGACTTTCTGCCTGATTCCCAAGGGTGTGTGTCTAGAAAAATCAGTGTACCCAGTAACGGCAATAACCTGTGAATATAACAGCTCCATCAGCTCCTAATGCTAATCAGTAGAAGTCCACAATGAATTAGGGGAATAAATCGTTATGCTTTTAAAGGTTAACATTTGCCATCTCTCTCTGCAAAATTATTCCTCTGTGAAATTAAGCATTGCTCTCAACATGAAAATATTATTGAAGAAGTTAAATTGTCTTCTGAAGATTATGTTAAATCTGAAGATGGCATTCAAATCAATAAAGTATGAGTTCAAAGCAGCCAGCAAAGACAGTCCAATCTACAGGGACTCCCACAGGTCACTCAAGCCTGCTGTGACCTTATTTCAATACATCTTTTATAAAATGGGTCAGAACAACACTTCTCCTCAGCAAGTAATTCAGATATTCACAGTTCCCTCCTTTCATTACTAGTTGTAGGTAAAAAACCAGAAATATATCATCCAATGTGAACTCAAAGGAATAAAAAATAGATCATATTTATATATAATCGTATTTATATATCATATATATATCAACAAATACAAAGCTATGTTTGAATCTAGAGGAGTCCAGTGTTCAAGCAGGTTTAGAAGGGTGCTTTGATTTTTGTCTGCCAAAGCTACACCATTCAACTCACCCAACAATATAGAACTAAATGCAGAAAAACACCCTGGTTTTCATTCTCCCCTCATGAAGAGCCAACTTTGGGTCAACGCCTCAGCAGGGGCCAGTTCTCACTTGTGTGACAGGGAGAAAGAAGAGAGATGCATTTTTATACCTGAATAGTTTCATTACTGTGTTGAATTGCCCATAGGTAAAACTGTGTACATTTTCCATTCTGCCTACTGAAGAGGCAATAAAGCACATATATTCATGTACAGACAATGAAAAATTAATTACATTGGAATAATTCCCTATTTTACAACCTTCACTTATCGCTTTGGTACAGTTGGCAGTAAAAATTCTTCATATTGAAATAAACATCTACACATACACGAATATATTAGTCTGTATATTTGCACCATTGAACTAAAGTGCCATAAAGGAAGATTCCTATCATCCACCTCATGAAATTAATGTTTCTTTGACCATATAAATGATTTCATTTCAAGAGGCAGGTTTTGAAGCCAAGTATCTCTAACATTCATAAGCCACATATGTCTGAATTTGTCTGCAATTTCTACTATGAACATTGTGAACACTGAATGATAAAAAAATCAGATAGTTGTCCAAATAACTCTGCTTACTGTGCAGAGCAAGGGGAGCAGAAAGCAGTTATATCTGCACCATATTGCTGAAAAGCAGCACATGAGCTAACATTGGCCCACAGTAGTCCTAATACCATGTCCTCATCTGAAAGATGGAGAACAAAACCAGCCTGATAAATTCACAAGAAAAGGAGCATCTATTCACCAGTGGGAGAAGATACAGATACGGCTATGTGTTCTTTGAGATTGCTTATAGGATTATGTGAACAGACAAGAAACCTTCACATTCCCAGGTGTCAGTTAATATGCCTTCCCTCTCTGAACTAATGAATTAAATCATTTGGAATTCAGAATATGATTCTACCCAAAACAAGATCACTATCTAATGAAAGGAACAAATTGCCTTGTACATGCACATGGTGGGCATCTCATTCCTTCTGCTATAGAACAGTCTTTACAGAAGAGGCTGTCCAAAGCCTTCCTAGCCCACACCTGAGGTGAAGAAACAGGTTCCTTCTATTTCTATGGTGCAACTGAGGAATGTCCCTTTACTGCCCATACCTGGCCATTGGCTTTAATGGGACTTCTTGCTGTCCACACCACTCCACTGCTTGACCCCGCTGTGTCTACTGAGGAGATCATCAGTCATGGAGAGCATTGAGCTAGTGGCCGCACCCTGCCCTGGGACCTGAGAGAGCTGACCTGGGGTTTATATATGGACACTGTCACCACAGGTCTCCATCAGGGCTGGAAAGCAGCAAGATGAAGGGGAGGGTGAAGTTCTTTCTGCCTAGCTCCACCATTGCCTTCTGCACTGGTCATCACTGACCTGCAAAATCCCGCAGACTTCACATTTCTGCAGGCATGGCATTATTCCAGCATACCTAGCTGTAACTTGGTTCTGTTAACTATTAAGCACAGATCTTGCAAACAGCTAAGCAAGAAATATTTAGTGTCAAGACACTAAATATGTTATTTTAATTGCAACCTCCTGAACTCTCCAAAAATATCAGGTATTGGTCTTTCAAATGTCATCGCAAGCAGTTTGGTTTGCAGCATGAAAAAACAATTCAGATCTTTCAATTGAATAAGCCCTTTTTTTAAAAAAAAAAAAGGTTTACGTTTCACATAGTTTGAATCTTTTCAAATTGAAGATGCTTGCAAAAAATAAAACTAAAAAAACCCAACCACTGAACCCTGAACCTTCCAAAAGATTTCTCTTCTCTTCTCGCTCCACGTATAAAACAAAACAGCTTCTTTCAGTCCACAGAGTCCACACTTCACTCTGTCAGTAAAAGCAAGCTGTTCCTCATGGACTTCACTCTGTCAGTAAAAGCAAGCTGTTCCTCATGGTACCCTCCAAAGATGCCTTCCACTGCTGGTTGTAATCCGTAATTACAACAAATGACAGATCACACTGGAGGATTTTTGTTTGGAGCTCTCTGAAACCAGTGAACACATTTGAACACCTCTCATCTGTATCATGCTGTTCCCAGACCTATTTGCTTGCTACAAACGGGCCTGAACACCCTGATTTATCAGATTGCTGAGCTCTCCTGCTCACTTCTCTGTTCATTAATCTTCATAAAATAATACAGCAATGAGAATTGCTGGAGTTCTCCCTATACTACCTGCTGCACTCTGGGCTCTGGTGAATAAATGGAGAGTATCTAATCTGTGGAGAGAAAGGTTTAAGTTTGTATTCTTTTATGCATTGGAATGTCTACAGCCTCTGTCCCTATGGAAATGTAAAGCTTTGTACAGACCGATTTGCTATGCAGCACACATTCAGCAGCACCGTCTGAAGGCACGTTGCAGAGGAGTTAAAACAATGAACTAAGTTGCAGGTAGCACACCGCTTTGTGGAATGTATAAAGCAGCTTATGCCACACAGTGAAATTCTGCTTTTTCTAGGCAATAGTTGCACTAAACATATTTCCAAAGGAATTCTCAAAAAACATTCTTTTTAGGCCAATGAAAAGAGTATTCCATCCAGTCTTGCATTGCAGCAAAGGCACCTGCAGTCTGCAAAACCTGATACTGAGCACAAGTATGTCACATTTGACATACATTGAGACTTCCAAGTGTAGCTAGAAGCCCAGAAGGTATCAGACCACCTGACCTCATGCCCTACACCTCAGAGCAGCAGAAGCACTGGTGCAAGCCCCAGAAAGATGCTCTCAAGAGGGAACTGCAGTATCAGCGTATGCTCTCAGCAGGTTGCCAAAGGCATGTCTCACATTCTGCATCTGAAGCCCAAGCCTGGCTGGACTCAGCACACCACCTTGAGCTTTGCTTATCACATCACAGGGTGCTTGAGGTGGGAAGACACCTCTGAAGATGATTTCCTCCAACATGCTGCTCAAAACAGGGTCACCTAGAGCAGTTTGTTCAGGGACATGTCCTGTTGGGTTTTGAGCCTGTCCAAGGATAGAGACAAGCCCCTCTGGACAGCCTGTGCCAGTGCTCAGTCACCTCCACAGAAAAAAAGTTTACTCTTGCATCTAAACAGAGCTTCATTCATCATCTTCATGGTCCTCTGCCTGACTCTTTCCAGTATGTCCGTGTCTTTCTTGTACTGGGGAGCCCAGAGTTAGGCAGAGCACTCCAGATGTGTCCTGCCAGTGCTGAGCAGAGGGGAAGGATCACCTCCCTCAGCCTGCTGGCAACTCTGCCTAACGCAGCCAGGAGGCTGCTGGTCTGCCTTGCTGCAAGGGCACGCTGCCGGTGCATGGTCATCTTGGTGTCCACCAGGACCCCCCTTTCCTGCACAGCTGCTTTCCAGCTGGTCAGCTGTAACTTGTAGTGGCACATGGGGTTATTCTTCCCCATATGCAGGACTTTGCATTTCACTTGGCTGAGTCATGATGTTCCTGTCAGCCCATCTCTCCAAGCTGTTGAGCTCCCTCTGGATGGTAGCACAACCCATCTGGGGTATCGACCACTCCTCCCAGTGTTGTATTGCCCCATTTTGAATGCTACTTTGAAGCCTCAGTAGCCCTAAATTAGGAAGCACTGTTGTCTGTCAAGCAAACTACTTCTCACTCTTGGTACTATCTTATCTGTTGTGGTTTGCATCTTTAGAGTGGGAAAAGGCAAATTTATGCCGGGTGTGGCAGCATTTTCGTGAACCTGTAGTACTCAGATTAGGCTAATAAAACATGGCAACACTAGAAATGTAGGGATTATATTAGTGTTAAAACTGACACATCCTTTTTCCTAGTTTAGAAAGAGCAGTCTTTATAGACTACGTCAGATATAGATTTTTTTCACACAGAAAATATTGCTCTGGGACATAAATAATATTGACTCTTCATATTGACAGGAGCTAACAAGAGACTTGAAAAAGCACCAACTAGCAGTGCCTAGTTCAAGAGAAATTACATATTGAACTTTATTGGACATGTTCTAGATGGTAAGGAGATAAAGACAACTTGCATGATATCCATCAGACCCCTCCCACACTCCCACATATAAATGGCAGTTATTTTGCTTCCTTTTTAGTTAGAAATATGACTTCAAAGTCATTTCACCTTAAAAAGGTACATAAAATGGCTGACCCATGCTTCAAAGCTACCTGTTTGCCTGTGCTGCCTATAAGGGGAGGCCGGAGCAGCTAGTTTAGGTGGAGACAGCGAAGACCGGACTGAATGGAAAGGCTGAGGCTTCTCCGAGAACGTCTCAACACACAGGGGCTCTGGCGCAGTATGAGTGACACCTTGCTAAGTCAGCAGTTTAGGTGAAGGCATTATAATTTTAAAATAAACTTCCCATGATATTTCTTTTGTTAACAAGTGGCACTTTGATTTGTGAGAGTTCACAGACCATCTGCTGCTCTGCAAATAACGGAGATGAAGGTACTGAACTGCGCTCAGGCTTGCTAAGGTGATGCCACGGGACTACACCCTACAGTCCTTACCTGGTGGGGAAAGGGGACATGCTTTTCCAGCTGAGCCTGATGGTGACCTGGAGGCTCATATCTGAGTGAGAAGAGCAAAAGGAGAGAAGAGAGGGAAAAGATGCAATACCTGAGAGTGAGATGGAGGAGGGTTGTCTGCAAGTGCTATTGCATATCCCCCAGCTGAGGTCATACCTGAGAAAGAATTTTTCATATCTTATGGAGACAATGAAAAGGGATATTTCACTGCTTTAATTTTTTTTTTTAAAAAAGATCTACTTAAAGGCAACAAATGCAACCAAAACTGCCCTTTCTTGAACAAGGAAGAAAAATAGGTTTTGATTTTTACAGCTTTACTATTAACTGCTTTGATATAAAAGCACTGATCAATAAGAACATCATAAGGAACGGGATCTTTCATACTGGTGCTCATCGTAAAAGATGACATAAACTGATTCAGCTTACTTTTGTCGATATCTATCTTACATCTGCACCCAGGCTGAAATTCAGACATCCTGTGGTTTTAACTTTTCAGGATACATGAAGCTGGGATTCTCCTGCTTGTTTAGGGCAGACCTTAGGCCACTGAAACAGGGACATTTTGCATTTCAAAGCTTTCTGTGAATTTTTTTTTTTTTGGCTGCCTTTTAAATGGATCACAAGAAATAATTACCATATTTCTAACTATTATTCCTTCCCAACACTTCCTCCCTCTCAAGCCCATGTTTACACTACACCTTCTTCAGGGTATGCCTTACTTGTTAGAACAAATTTAATTAGCAAATGTCAATAAGTATACATGTGCTTACTGCAACAATGCATAATCATTGTGATTTCCTTGGACAATTGATGTGCTTGATATAAGAAGAACAAAAAGTTTTATGCTCTCACATTTGAAGATCTGGGAAATCAGTCCATTAAAAATGTATACATTCCAGGATATATGAAGATCTACTTTCTAGCAAAACTGCAGTTTTATGAAATGTGTCTGCTTCAGTCTTTATATACTTTTGTTGTCAAGATCTTGTGCAATTCTAAACTCAAATTAGCAGAGCACTTGATTTCTGTGGCTGTGCTGAGATCAGACCAACCACAAGCAGGTTTGGAAGGATCTGGATGTGGGAGAAGCAGTTGTTACGTTTTCTCCCCCCACCTTATGAAGCAATAGAAATTTGTCATGCAGAGCAAAAGAGCAGAGATGACATAAGATTTAGAAAGGAAGAAAGAAAAGGAGAAAGTCAGAGCAGAGCTTTGAGCAGAAGAGGGAAGAAGTTATATGGTTTTGTAGCTAAATGGTGGGAACTGTACTGGGGGGTTCAAGCTAAAAGGTGCACGCAAAAGTAACCCCTTGTGCCACCAGAGCATCCCACCGAAACTGCCCAAGTGTGCAGAGGAAGGAAGGAGGGGAAGCCAGAGAGGAAAGATTCTTTCTCTACACCTAGACTGTCCTGTGCCTCTGTCTGTTGAGTAGAAAAGAGAGCTGGTTGCAGAGTCCTGCAGAAGCAATGGTACATTGCATTGGTACTTGCATGAACAATTGTAGCATGCTCCGGAGGAATTAATTTGCAACCCAGATTAGCACACAGAGCAAGACAAGTATATCTCAATGCCACCTTTTCTGAACAAATGCTGACAGAGTATTTCTGCCCCCAAAAAGAAGATTCCAACATGACAAACAAGTGAGAGTTGAGGCACTCTGTCAGGTATTCAAAGCTCTTTTCATCCATGTGGCACCTGTCAGAGCCTTGGAGTAGATGGAGCAGGGTCATAGGCCACCAGACAGGTCTGTCTCTGGAGATGGACCAAAGCAAGCAGAGCCCCGGAGTGGTGAATTGTGCATTTGTGATGCTCCAGTAACAAAACACCAGCAAATGCCTTGTCCCCAGAGCAGGCTCTCAGTGTCCTGAGTCTGGGGAGGAACAAAGCAAAGACTGAGAGTGTGAATGAAAGCTTCATTTCAACCAAAACTCTTTGATATCAAATATCACAGGCTGGGGTGGGTGGGGGGTGGGGGGTGGATAGGAAAGGAAATGGGAGGGAGGGCAGGTAGAAGAAAGCAGGGGAACGGGTGAAGTCTTGAAGTGAATTTTACAGCTGAAAAACATCTTTAAAGTGCTTCTCTGATCTGCCATTTATTAGGTAGCACGTGGCAGGATGATGGAGTCTGCTCCTGCTGTTTTAACCTACACCAACTGCCCAAGGGACACACCTCATGTCAAAGGTTACCCGTAAACACCAAATTCCCCTTTGAGAGAAACCAGTGGGTTGCAGAATATCAGCAGTACAGATCCAGTCCAGACCCTCTCAGAGAGGCCCTGATCAACCTCCCACAGGATATATCTCATGGTCTCTTTGACCATGGCCTGAGTATTTCATCCTCGCTTTACAAGAATATATGGCAGCAGCAGCATGGCCCTTCATTGAGCTAATAAACTTTAGCAACATTTTGTGCATTGCACAGATCCAAATAAATACTTTCTCCAGCAAAACCAGATTGATTTGGCACTAAAACTGCAGCGCACTACCCTTGGGACAACAGCCTGCAACTGTGGCCCTTTTACCCCTTTATCCTCATCCTGGCTTGACTGCAGCTGAGATGACCAAAAGTGCCTGCATGTTGTCCTGTGATTTGTGGAGTTCTTCAACTGAAAAACATTAAAAAAAACCCCAAATATCTCCTCTTTACTGACGGGTGGAGACAGGAGACAAAACTCTGGTCATTTTATGTACAGAAAGAGACAAAAACAAAATCAGGACTCTCCCAAGGAATGTTACTGTTAATACTGTTAATCTCTCCCATAGGTCACAGTCAAGCCTGGACTGTGAGTTCTTTGTTTAATTTTCGTGTCTACTACTAGTATCTCAGGCAAGCTTGTGCATGCTCAGTGTGGAAAAACAGGTAAGTAGAGGAGAAAACTTTCAAATATATAAAATGTTTCAAAAGAACAGCATTTGAGAGGTTGGCAGAAAATTTTTTTTTATGTTTTCCAAAACGAAAGTTGTATTTTCATATATTTTCTGGATAAAAATTATTAATTTGTCTATTCAAATATTGATAACTTTGGTATTTCCTGCAATCTCAGTTCCTGATAAACAAAAGTGGATTTTTTTCTCCTCTAATGAAAACCAAGGCTTTGGCTGTAGTTGACAAAGGACTCTTTCAAGTGTGAAGTTCTTGTTGAGAAATCAGGTATATTTCATAACTAACAAGGTCAAAAGCCTTGTCAGGTGTGTATCAGGAGAGTTTCATAAGATTCAAAGGAGTTATGCTTCTGTATGGTAGCTAAGGACGTGAATTAAATTTTTGAAGTGGGGAAAAAATTACACTTTGAAAGTACAGCAAGGTATACTTGAGCTGTCTGTAAATTAAGACACCTTCTCACAACTCACAAATAGAACAAATCTTTTAACAAGTGTTAAAAATTAATAGGGAGAGGAGAGAAAATCAAAGCTAAGGTAGATGCTTCAGAAAACTGTCAAAGCATCAACAGAAGTATTTTTTCACCTTTAAGTTCATAAGAAGAGACCAGAAAAAGGATTTCCCCTTTGGTGGAATGAAACAGGTTTCTATCAAATAGAATAGAGTTTGAAATGAAATGGCTATAAGGAAAGAAGTCTCTTAATTCTCCTACTGGGGGAAACTTGCTTGATCTGAAATCAGAAGTTGTGAACTGGTCATTCACTTTCTCACCCAAATGTCTCCAAATGCCTTCATAGGACACTTGAAATCCTTTAGACCAAGATGCACACATTTACATGCAGAACATGCACTTACAGCTGCAGAATTGTCCCACCAGGATCAAATTAGTTTGGAAAGAAGTTATTCAAGCTGCAGGTCCCACCTTCCAGGCACCTCAAGGCAGATTTTCGCTATATTTATTCCAGAATCAACTTTCTGCCACAGACTGGTCCTGTGCTTGCTGTTGCTCACCTGGATTCATTTGGCTCCCAATGCTGCTGGGCAATGGTTGCCATGAGCCATCCACTAACACCCCATCACTGCTGCTGGATAAAGTTCCCTTCTTGCCACCTTCAAAGAAAAGGATCTCCAGAGTGGGTCAGGTCAGCAGTCCTTAGAGATAAGGACCCACCATGACCATGAACTACTTTCAACAGCATAACTCAGGCTTCAGAAATACAGTGAGGAAGATGGAGGAATTAGTCATCCCTTCAGCGCTAACCTCCAACAACCCTCCGAAATCTAAGGATGTACAAAAAAACTCTTGCTGATGTTGCAGCTACGTGTCACCTACCACCAAACCTTTGTGATGACTGTGGAGGCTTTAGAGATTATATCTGGGCCAGACAGGAATTAACACAGAGTTCAAAGACTTTCACAGCCCTATAGATGTTCAAATGTTAGGTATTGGTCTATGGTACACATCTGGGCTCACGCTATAGTTGGAGAGAAGCAGATGTCCCCAGTGGGAGGTTTGTCCCATTTTTAGACATACATCGATAGTAGAGGACCATTCTCCTTCTCTTGCACTCCCCTCCCATAAAGTCCTCCATCAAACTGGAGTCTTAACTACTGAGAGTCTAACACTGGAAGGGAGGAATCTCACCCCACACAAATTGCTTGCCCAAGGTCACATAAGCAGCTCATTGCAAAGATGGTTCCTAAATTTGAGTTTAGCTCAGACACTTCTTAGTCACTGTTCCCTGGCAACAAGATAGGACACAGCCTCAGAGCTTGCATTTAGCCTCACAGCCTTTGCATGCAGGGCTAGCAGAGAGACCCACGCATTCTGTGACAAGCCTTGCAGTATGCAGGCAAGCCAGAGAAAGATGAGGGCAGGTCACAGGACATAGCTATAATTGCTTTAAGGGGTTGGGGCAGGGGAGGAAGGGGCGGGGGGTGGGGGTGGGGGGGGTATATCCCGAGGAGAAAAGAAAAAGGAAAAAGAAACAAAATTGGTTTATCTGAAACTTTCACAGCTCAATACAACAACTAGATTCTATTTTGGCTTATCCTGCCAACAAGTATCATTTTGATTTATATGAGCAGAATGAAGACAATTAAGCTTCCAAAAAGCCAGTATTTGGTAAAAATAGCCATGGCCTTATTTAGCAACATACAGTATTTGTAAAGAAATATTTTAGCTTCCATCTTCCAGTTAAAGGGTGGGTGCTGCTTGGTTTTTTGTTTGGTTGGTTTTTTGGTTTTTTTATGTTGTTTTTTTTTTTTTTTTCTGCAGGAGTTATGTACTTTTCTCTACTTTGAGACCACCAGAGAAAAGAAAACGGCAGGGAGCGAAGAATTGTCCAACATCTTTAAAGATGTGCTAAAAAGGTAAGAGTTACTGTCTCTGTCCAAGCAAGTACTGGTAATATACTGTACAGCCGCTGTGTTTTGGACAGCTTGACACAGCCTAGCTCCACTGAACCACTTCTGATTTACACCAGCACTAAAAAGAGGAGGGGGAGAAAGAAGTCAGACATTGTAAATCTTCTCACTGAGTGACATTCTGAAGGGCTCGTACATCACTTTGAAACTAAGGTCTAGACTCACAATACAGATGACCTGAAGAATAGCTTATATGCCCCAAAGCCTCTTCTCTTTTCCTCAGATATCACTTGCTTTAGTAGAAGATATTAACTCTTCCTACAAAGCCTGTCTCAATGGACTCGCAAAGACATTTAGAAGCCAAAGTTCCATTGACTGTAAGGCTAACACCTCCAGGATATTTACTTAATACAACCCACTAATATTAGAGGGACAACATTTTCATGAGCTCTACAGCAATCCAACAGCCTGGTTTTCTTTGAGCGTCAAGGGAATAAGGTCTCTAAATCATTTGTGAAAGCATCAGCCTTTATAGTTCATTATTTATATTGCAGAAAAGAAGCAAGAGTTGCGAGTCCATGATCTGGCCATGCAGAGACACAGCTGTGAGTTTTAGAAGAGATGTTCATTGTCACAGGCTCAGTGGCCTTGCCAGGGTCTCTGAACAAGGAACAAGACAAACCAGTGTTTTACTTAGTGCAGTGTGTCCCAATTTCCCACTGCACTGCAGGCAGAGCAATAGAACAGGTGTAATTCATGCCTGTCCTAGCACTTGCATTTTTTATACAATGATACCCAATTCTTTGCCCATTTGCCATACACACCTTCCCTGCAGCTTAGCAGTTCATAAAAATCAGAAAATGAAAGCAACACCTCAGCAACGTGGCTTCCCCAGATCTCCATTTCCCAGCTTGGATCCAACATGCTTCAGACACTTGGGTAAGTCTCACTGGGCTGCAGTAAGGATGCTGAGCACCATCCCATTCAGCAGCACTGTGTAAGACCTCAGTTTTGAATATATTTTTGGGCAGAATTCAAAGTCTCCTTTAGGCTGAGACTTTGGCATCCAGACAGGTCGTATGGATACCATTATGGGAAAAGAGAAACATGCAGGACCTCTTTCAACAGAACACAAGGACTACTGTGCTGAGTGCTGTATGTGCATTTTTAATGAGTTAATGGAGAAAGAGCTTCCAGTCTGGTAATCTTATCAATGACAGGATCTATGTCACCTAAGATTACACATCTACAGCATAGGTCTAAGCTTCTGACCAAATTGTCTGAGACAATTTGAAGTCTACTCAATGGGAGTTTAGGGTGCAACTCACCTAGCCAAACCTAGGCTGCATCGACAAGAGTCTGTATTTGAACAGCTCTATTTCTATTATACAGGCATCCCAGGCTCATTAGATTTATACTCTATAGGCACTGAAAAATTTCAGATGCATCTCAACCAAGTGTTTCAAACAACTAAAGTCTCATTCATTGTGTACAGAAAAGGAATAAACTTATCCAGATTGAATGACCCAGTATAAGATTGAGGTGAGGAAAGCGTTAAGTCCTCAACTACAATAGACCTCAACTACATAAGCACATATGGCTTTAAACTCAGAAAAATCCACCAGCTCAGAAGCACCAGCATGATCAGCAGACAGTGTGCCAATATATGCCCACACAAGCACAGAAACCTGTGAGGTTAGAACGAGACTGGAAGTATGCATTATCTCCTACTCAGACATGAGGCTGACACGTTATACTTGACCAGGTGCCATATTCAAGTTCAGAAGCTTTAGCAGTGATGATAAAATTACGGATCTGCTGGTGACAACTTCACTGTTTTTTAAAACTGCAATTACCCTACTGAAATATTAAAGATAATAGTTACAGCTCCAACACAACATACGATTATATGGTGATTCAGAGGCTGAAAGCATAACTAATTATAGACTGAATTTTGCAGCAAATACATCGGTAGGGCTTAAGACAATATTTAAAGGCGTGTGTGGGCAGTTACAAACTACTTCCAGAAACCTGAACAAAGGCTTTTGCAAAGGATTATAAAACTAAGTCTTTGAAGAGCAGAAGTAGCAATGTTAGCCATGTCCTTTCCTCTAACCATATTACTACACTGTCACTTACTTAGCAATGGATTAAAGTGCTTTGTACTGGAATCCTATTAGTAGCTAACACCAACGCAATACAGATTCCGTGTCTTGGAGGTACAATGTTGTGGCTATGTCCTACTTGTGGCATTGGCAGAGATGGTAGGAAAAAATGATTAAAAAAGTGCAACGACATTAGAACGTTTCAGCACAATTTTTAAAGCGTGTGTCTGTTGCTACCATTTTCCTCCCACAGATTTTCTTGTTACTAACAGCATCTGTTTTCAAAGCTAATAAACACGCAGCTATCAATGTGTTAATGCCAGGAAAGAGGGCAGTGAGGGTCACTTGTACTTGTTCACAGAGGCTGGGATGTGTTGTTGGGTACGATCTCCTTCCATCCTCCCCAGGAAAGAGCTGGCATTCAGCTGCCCTGCTCAGTGGGGAACTAAGCTGTAGAAACATCACTCTAACCATTGCTTTTCCCCTTAGCTATAAACTGCATCCTTTGTCCCTGCAGTCTCCACCCCATTCACTCCTATACGTAGTAGTATGAGAAAGTATCAGGAAAGTATTCTCCAAGACTAAGTTGTGGCACGCCTGCCCTATGTGGATGCACAGAACCAGGATGCAATCTTGCCCCGAGTTACTACAGGGATTCAGAGACGTTCACCAATACTCATCTGTCAGAATGGGTCTAGTATCTTGCCCTGGACCACAGGATGCAGACTTGAGCCTCAGCCCAGACAGAAGGGCAAGGCTGACACAGAAATTGCACCTGTAGAACCATCAATGCCTAGACAAATGCAAATTAGAGCCAGCAAACTCACACCTTAGACAATGTCCTCAGCACCTATGGTTTATGGTTAAGAGCGAGCCTGAAGTTTCTCAGTTCTCCTTTCACCACACAATAACCCTCTGAACACAGCCCAGGTGCCCCCCCCACAGGAGCATAGGTCCATTTGAGCTGCCTTTTGGGATTTTGCCCTGCCACCAGCTGCTACTCCAGAGGTCTGGAGGTATCCTTCTGGTCCTGGGTCGCATCCAGCAGACACAAGTGGATGGAAACCTTGGATATCTTAAGGCATGTGAAGTGGATCTGGATGCCTATGGCTAAGTCGCTGAATCACACCCATTACACATTAATGAATACCTTAAGTGGGGATTCAGTTGTACCTAAAGCAGATGCCTCTTCAGACCATCTCTCAGCTCCACTGGCTAGGTCTCCACTAATGGCAATAACATAAACCTGTACTGCATGTATAGGCATCCTGACGGAGCAGCTGAATCTGTGAGTTGCCTCTTAGGGGACATGGATCCCATCCTCAGTGACTTTAAATGATCTCTGACAAGCGATTTTTCAATTTTCCTCAGATTTTAATATTCTGCAGATGCAGGGTTTTTTTGAGGTTAGTTTAACATGCAGTCATTTATTTTTCCCCAGCTGTTTACACTGTCTTTAAACAACATTAAATTTAGTGCAAATCAGAGGAGTGTCCAAGTTGCCAAAGAATTTTTTTGCCTACAAAAACAAAGTGTTCAAATCAATCCATACATTATAGTTCCTGCACCTCAAGTGCATCTTTAGTAGGCTGGCAGCTACCCTCACTTGTGCACATCCAGGGCCACTGGCATGTTGACTTACAAATCTGAATGAGGTCCTTCTGCCAAGACAATGTGAGAAGGAACACAGTGTGAAGTCCTAAGCATCTTAGCATGTCAAGCCAATTGCTCCCAAATGGGGTAAACCTTTTACTCTGTTACAGAAAAGCTGTAATTTGCCACAACAGCAGCAACTTTCCTATGGAACAATGGAGCATCTTGCTGACTGTCACTAGCTAAGGTTGCCTGTGAATATCACCTCCTTTGGGAGTTATGTATGAGGGTCTTGCTTAAAACCACTGAAGAAATGCTGTTCTGCATTCCTTGTTTACATTTCTGGTGTTATTTCTCTATTTCATATTTGTCAAGGTAGATTTAAAAATAAAAACTCCCAAGAACCAAGTCAATCCTGATAGTATTTTCTATCTGCAGACACCCAGATAACTATTTAATTTTATCTGGAAAAACAGTTTATATAGTACCTTTCTCAGCAGCATTGTCTAAGAGTCAAAGCAAACAATATTTTATAACTTGGCTGTCTGCCACAGCAAGTTTCCTGGTCCAGTTTACATTTATTAATATTAATTGTTGCTGGGTTTTAGCCTCTTCACAGCAAAATATAGTATTATGAAGAGATTGAAAGTGTTATAAAAGACAAAGGCAACATTATGAAGAGCAAAATGGCTTTAAATTTCCAAACAAAATTCTATATGGTACACAGCAGAAAACTGATGTAGTTGCATTTCTCAAATAATAGCATCAGTACTTATAGTCCCAACTGTCATAATTTTATTTCAGCTGTAGCATATTGTTTGTAGAGACTCCAAAGAAGAATATGTGGGGATAAACCTTTCCTCTGTTTGCCTGATAATATAAACTTCAAATAGTTTGGCAAATAGGACCTAGCTGACTCATCAAGATCTGCTCATCAGTCTTCTTATTGGGCTTCAAGATCACATATTTCTCTCTGCTTTTTAAAATGCACATTTATTTCAGTGATGTTTCTTCTTTTTTTAATTATCCATTGGGCCATCATCTTTTTATACATATACCCATGCATCAGGCTAGCCAGGTTCCTTGTAAACCAGAGATACGCTGAAGCCTGAAAGCGTATTTTAGACAGATAATGTAAGTATGGAATTATTGGTTAAAAAGTCTACTGCCTAAACTACTCATAAGGTCAAACTGCATTGCTATACTGGTGTTGAGCCTTGTACTCCAGGAATAAGTGTTTAGAACTGAGAGAGTGCTCCAAGTGATGCAGTTTGCTTCTTCTATGGCATCACACCTCTACAAAAGTATGTAAGAAGATGTCAGGGACTGCACCCAGAGTTCACCAAGGACAGATGCCCCTCCTTTAGCTTTAACCCAGTCCCTTATATTCCGTTTATGGTAAATAAAAGGAAAATGGATACTTCAAAGTCACAGTCTGTCCAGTTTCAAACATCTAATTTCTCCAAAACAGGTCAGTGTCCCAGACATACCCATTTTCCTTCTTTGGCTTTCACTGGAGAGCAGATGATCAGACCAGCTGAATTCAACCCTGTGCACGATTTCCTTACTCAGGGTCAAGTGATGTTCATAGCCCAGACTCTGAACCAGCCAAGCAATTTCATTCACTCTTGTAGACCAACGAGGCCACTGATGATCAGATTTTTCTAAAGTATTAGGCTGCTATTTAAGCCCAGAACAAAAAGGAATTCTTACTTATCTTTCACCAGTACTCGGCATCTTCACACTCAGCAGAAAAACAGAAAATGGCTGCTGGAATATTTGATGAAAGCCTGTCTGAAAATGCAGTTCAACAAAAAAAAAATCACTTTCATTTTTTCTTGTATCAGGTTATAAGGGCCTTTTTCTATGTTAGGGGCTTGGCATCTTGTCTTTCACCTTCAAACAGTCTCTGATTGCGAGGATGGGCAGCAAAGGTAGTTCACATCAGAAGTTTATAGGTGGACAACCTGCTGCTAGTATGAGCATTTTAGGAGGTGTAAAATGCTTGTGCTGATCTTGTAACATGAATAAATAATAAAGAACTCTGACAACTGCATAGTAAAATTAAGGGCAGAAGTTCACAGCTAAATGTGCATGTTTGTTGTTCAAGTTACAGTTCTGTTTAAAAATTAAAGACTAGCTCATTAGTTGGTAATTCACATTTTATTTCCCCCTAATTTATGAGTCCTGAGGTGTTTAGACAGGGCTTAACATGACCCAAAAAAATGCTATATGCAACATCCTTTCATTTGCTTTTGGTGTGGTACATGAAATAGTCTATTTTAGAAAGCTTTTTCTTTGTGAATCAACATCATTAGCAATCAAAGACACAGCTATAAGCATTGAATGTGAATGTTTGAACTTCTGTAATTTGCATGTCATCAGTAAGCAGGCTGGCAGAGTTTGGTCATAAAGTTTACTTTGAAAGTTCCCATTGCTGTTATATCTTGAGTCATGGTAGCAATGGTGAGATTGTCTATTTCAGCTAACTAAATGGTTTTAGGGAGCTAGGAGTCATATCTAGCATGGCCAACAGCAGCCTAGGGCTTGCCCATTGTGGCATGAACCTCTGCTCACACCAGTCTCCCTTGGTGAGGAGGCAGAGTTTGAATCCACTCCAGCAAGATCCCCCTTTTTCGGTGTATGTTCATCTTTGTGCATAGGTCAGCTACCTGTTATGTTTCTCCTCTCTCTCATCATTGGATTAGTGGACTGCAAAAATACCTCACACACTGGAGATGCATAAAGTGGTCCTGCAAAAAGGGCACTGAGCCCATTTACAAAACCAGAAGAGACCGAGAAGTGAAGGAGACTGCCCACAGGCATACAGAAAATGTATGCCAGTGCTTGAAAACAAGTCCTCAAAATTCAAGTCTAGTATCCAGAGGCTTAGAAACCAAGGAATAAGAACAGGCAGCTGCCATTGAATTATTGGTAGATTGCCTCAGGGAAGCAACAGTGAAATACCTCTTACAATACAGGCAGAGCCAGGGAGGCAAAAAAAATCGAACGCCAAGTCAAACAAAACTAGTTACCTTGGCTAGTCAGGTTTTCTGCCTCTAAACTGCATGACCATGATGGCTATTTTCATCATCTCAGTGAGTCACGATAATCAACAGAGTAACACAAACCAAACTGACAACCGGGGAATATAACTCTGATCCCTTTAATTAAAAATAATCAATAATGCTGTGTGAAAGGCTTCAGCAGGTAGGAAGGGCTGATAACTCAGGGGGCACAATGGAAAAGGCCAAGTGCACGAAATGCAGAGCAGCCTTCCCCTCCTCTCCCACGGCTGCCGGCGGGCAGAGCAGGGACTCGGCTGTGGCTCACAGGCAAGTGCAATAACTCTGCCGAATATTGCAATCTATAGTTCACTGACCCCAAATGATTGCTGCACTCCTCTCATGCGTTCAGTAATTTTCTGTCCTGATTCAGCAGGATTTAAACGGGCAACCCAAAAGAAACACAACCCTTTAGCCCTCCTAAGAAAAGCGAGTAAGAAGGCAAAATTGCAGCCCCCTGCTTCCCCTCGTATTTTTTTAAAGCCATGTTGGGGACTTAGTTTTAAAACCTCTTTCAGATCTAGCCATAAGAGCAGCCACCTCACTGATTCACTGTGAAATGGCCTCATCATTAGAGAGGTAGTTTGAGACAACATCCAAACCCAACCTGCTAGCAGACCACTTCAGCGCACACTCATGTCCCAACTCAGAAAGGTGCCAAGGGACAGGCTGAGCCCGAGATCACTCTGCTGCTCCCACCCTTGCAGAAGCCCTAATCCCTTCAGGGGTCAAACAATAAGTATGATATTAAGACAAAGATATTTTTTCAAAGAGAGTAAACCCACAAAAGAGCTCAAGAGCACCAGGAATTTGCACAGGCAGAATTTTGCTGGTGAAGCATGCAAAGTTGAAAATACTATTTTTCCATTATTTGCATTTCAGGAAGAAAAGTGGGTGGGTTTTAGGGGACAGGCTTCCCCCAAAGAATCCCCAAACCATTTGTTTGTTTGTTTGTTTGTTTGTTGGGGGTTAGTTTTGTTTTGTTGGTGTTTTATTTTCATTTAAAATTGCCAATGTTGCTTAAAAACATGACATTGTGGTCAATACGTGATCTGAAGACATGCCTGCCCCCAGCCATGGCAGTACCACGTCCCCTTCTCAAGAGAGACTTGGGAAGCTGTGACAACCCATCCTCATGCAAGAAGGTCTGAATATATTTGCTGCAATATTTGGACCCATGACCACACTTCACCCTGCTATTCAGATCCCTTCGGGCTCACAAAGACATCTTTCCTGGCCATTGCTCAGGCACTGGTGGCTCTTTGGTCCCCATAACCATCCCTTGCCACCATCAAGCAGGGCAGCAGAGAAGAGCCAGGCTTCCTGGTGGAGCTTGGACTTGTGCAGTCCTGTGTGTAAGCTACACCGAAATGCAAGAAACTCCTTGGTGCCTGGATGCAGGGGACTTATCAGCTGCTGCTTTGTCTTGTCTTGCTTTCAGCTGGGATAGAGTGAATTTTCTTCCAACTGGCTGGTGCGGTGCTGTGTTTTGGATTTAGGATGAGAACAATGATAACACACTGATGTTTTATGTTGTTGCTGAGCAGTGCTTACTTACACTAACTCAAGGACTTGTCAGCTTCTGAAGCCCTGCCAGAGATAAGGCTGGAGGGGCACAAGAGGCTGGGAGGGGACACAGCCAGGACAGCTGACCCAAACTGGCCAAAGGGATATTCCATATCATATGACGTCATGCCCAGTATATAAACTGGGGGGAAAAGTGGCTGGGGGTTGCTGCTCAGTAACAGGCTGGGCATCAGTCAGTTGGTAGTGAGCAATTTTTTTTTATTTGCATCACTTATTTTTCTTGGGGTTTATTTCTCTCTTGTTATTTTCCTTTTCATTACAATTTAGTATTTTTATTTATTTTATTTTATTTTTGTTATTAAACTGTATCTCAACCCATGAGTTTTTCTTACTTTTACCCTTCCGATTCTCTCCCCCATCCCACTGGGGGTAGGGAGCAAGCGAGTAGCTGTGTGGGGCTGAGCTGCTGGCTGGGGCTAACCCACGACAGTCCTCTAGGCTTGCTGGTCTTCCCGTCTGTTCCAGTATGATCCCATAGGTACCAGTCAGCTGGCAGGCTACAAACACCACCATCCTCAAGCCAGCCCCCTAGCTTAGCCCAAGGCCAGAAAGCGACAGTGAACAGACTCTTAATTGTTCAAATATTCACTGCATGAAGCAATTTTTTATATGAATATTTCATAGAGGCGATTTTAAAGTAAATTTCTACTCTCCACTGAATCTGCTCTATCCAGAAGATGCTACTTGTGTTGGCCACTGGAAATTATGAAAATAAAACTGGTCTTCCCAACAGAAGGTGGATGGTTTATTTGCAGTTTAATATTATCTCCTGGTTTTACTGCAGGCAGCAGCATTCTCTGTTGTTAACACTCCAGTCCAGATGAGTTTTAATTCTGTTCAGCTACACAAACATATGCACATGTTCCTCCAGTAGTCAGCAACAAAAGCAAAACACACTCGACTTCTATAAGCATCAAACACAGCCCACATACTGGAGGTACATACAAATGTTTGGCACAGTACAAAATTTATAGCAACCCTTTTAGTGCAAGATGTGTTACAGCAAAATCTTGATTTGACAAAGTGCTTGACATTCTCAAGCAGCCGCTACTGTTAACAGGATTCATAAGTCACATTCCTTTAGCATATGTAACTTTAAAGGGGACCACTCACTTTATATTTAAATCTTACTATAAATTTCTCCAGACGAAAACTTAGAAAGGATGCAGTCATCCTGGCCAGCCAAGGGAGACAAATGTCCAATTTACAATGATCTAGAAGATTAGGACTCAAGGATGAAAAGGAAATATTAAATTTTTTCACCACATTTGCAAAGCTGCTGTTAAAATAAGCTTCTGCCTCCAATGAAAATCTGGGTGTCATGCTAATGCAAACACAATAGCAGGGAGGTAGCCTATAGATGTATGACTGTGAGCAAGCGAATAAGTTTTAGATGATCCCAGCTATCATTGGGATGTGGGAAGGAACAAGGCAGTGAATTCCTAACAGGAGGCTGACTCCTGGTTTTAAGGGGAAAAGGAAGTCAATCCTCTTACCTCTGCCAGGGGTGCCCCATCATGTGCTAAAAAAAACCAGACAGACCTTCAAAACATGACATTTCTGTTTTCTTAGAAGGTTGCATGAGTAGTGCTATTGCATTATTCCCTATTGGGAATGATAACACCACCTCAACTGTTACAGTGGAAGCCACTGAGGTTACAGTTCCCCAGCTGACACCCTGGAGTTAAATTTTATCTGCTGCGAAGCAAAGGAAAATCAATTCACTCAGACTGTCAAGGAGAAGTACAAAGAGAAGGAGGGGAGCATCCCCACAGCCAGCTACTGCATCTCAGCTGGGATGCAGGTACCTAGCATGGCCTGATCCCTTCAACAGCACAGGTCGCTCCACAGGATGCCATCCCATATTCCCTGCAAGCTTAATTTTCAGCTGCAGTTATCTTGACTTCTGTCCTGTGAAGGCTTTTTTCCCCACAGCTAGAAAAGATTATTTTTAGAAAGACAGAGAGCTCCTAGGACAAGAAAGCCATCAATTTCTGCTTCCCAGCAAAGCCCCTCACACTTCTAAGGGAAATTTCTGATGGAAACATTCCCCAAAGCTGGGCAACATAATATTTATGTGTAGAACCAAATTTATATTTTTTTTCAGTAGTGGCCTATATCATGAGACAATTTGCATTAGGTTTTAGATGAGAATTTTAACAAAACCCAGCATAACCCAAAGAGCAATTTGAAGATGTAATGTTACCTCTCTTGTACTCCCTAATTAGTACTCAGTACAGCTTACTTGCTGCTTAGCAAGACATCTTCAGACAATTTGATTCTGGCAATAGCATAATGCTTTTTCTAATCACAGCAGACACACACACACCCTCCCCACCCCCCACACCCCCCACACCCCCCGATGTTGTGCTCTGGAAGCCCTCAGTGTGGTTTCTCATGCTGTGATGTTTTTGTAAATGCTGCAGCTCATAGTTGCCACGTACAGCACTACACGATAAAAATTAAGACACTTTATGTGAAGCTTTGAACACTTCTCTGAGGGGAAGCTGCTACCTTATTTAGACTGGCAGAACCAGAAATGAATCTAATAAAGCTGTAGTGGAAGAGACATGCAGGAGAGAAAACTTGTTTCTTCCCACTGGGAGGAACTTCCAGCCCACCATCTGGAGGAACGAGGGACTAGTCCCCTAGGATTGCTCAAATATTTTTGGAGATCCAAAGCAAATCACAAGCTGTAGTTTGCTAACAAACAAACTGAGCAGTGCTGCAGAGGGCCAGAACAACTTTAACGGCTCCTGATGAATGTACATTGTCACCTGCAGGTGATGCCTTCAGAGGAATGAGGTGTCACCAGAGCTGCTATGAGGTAGCTGCGATCTGAATTGCTAGCAGGTGCCATTAGCCATCCTAGCACCCCCAAGCACATTGCTTTGTTTTCCATGGAGGTTTTGCCTCTGAAGAGGGAAATCTCCATTATTGGCCCTCCTAAGCCTGCAGAAACATGAGCTCTCATGAGGGATCCATATTTAAGCATTTGAGAACACACTGCCCTCTCCTGCCAGGACCACAAGGAAAGGAAGGATCCAGAAGGCAAAGCTTTTTGTTGAACTTGTCCTTAGGGGCAAGAAGGCAGAAGTGTTTGAGAGGTGAGGAAGAGTAATTCAAATTCTTCTGAAAGTTGGTTTGCCCATAAAAAAAGCAAGGTCAAGGGACCTGCACAGGAGATTCAGTTCTTGGAAATAGAATGGCAGGATGGACATCACCATGAGCCTATCTTCTGGCCAACAAGATAGCAACTGTGTCTCTACCAGCTAACAAGAAGGAAACACAAGGTTTCCTAGTCCTTGTGGGGTTCTGGAGAATGCATATACCAGGTTACAGTCAGCTTGGGAGCCCTCTCTATTGGGTAACCCAAAAGAAGACCTATTTTGAGTGGGACCTTGAGCAACAAGACAACTTCAAGCATATCAAACAGAAAACAGCTTGTGCGGTAGCTCTCAGACCTGTCTGGACAGGACCAGCTGTGCAAAATGTGCTTGACACTTCAGCTGGGGAGTGTGATCATCTGGAGCCTCTGGCAAAAACATCGGGAGAAACCCGAGACTGACCATTTGGAGCCAGGGGTGTAGAGGATCAGAAGCCCACTGCACCTCAACTGAAAAAGAGATACTAGCAGCACATGAGGGGGTCTGAGCCACTTCAGAAGCTGTTGGCACAGAAGCATATCTCCTCTTGGCACCATGATTGCCCATGCTACACTGGATGTTCAAAGGAAACATCCCCTCTACACATCACACAACCAACACTACATGGAGTGAGTGGGTAACATTGACCACACAGAAAACCCAGCTGGGGAAACCCAGCTGCCCAGGAATCCTGGAAGAGATCACAGACTGGCCAGAAGGCAGGAATTCTGGAACATTGCCTGAGGAGGTGGTCCATGCCCAAGAGGCACCACCATATAATGAGTTATGAGAAGATGAAAGGTGTTATGCTTTGCTTACTATAGGTCCTGTCATGTGGTAAGAAACCATCGCCAGTGGAGAGCTGCTGTGTGGAGTCCCTCATGACAAGCTGTTGAGGCTACTGAAGGAGAATGTGCATCAAGTCAATTTGCAGAAGTGAAAGCCATCTAACTAGCTCTAGAGACTGCTGAACAAGAAAAGTGGCCAGTACTTTATCTCTATTCTGACTCCTGGGTGGTGGCTAATGCCCTATGGGGGTGGCTACAGCAGTGGAAGAAGACCAGTTGGCAGCATAGGGGTAAACCCATCTGGGCTGCTGCATTGGGGCAGGACATTGCTGCCTGGGTAGAAAACATGACTCTAAAGGTACATAATGTAGATGCTCACATGTCCAAAAGCTGCACCACTGAAGATCAAAACAATGAACAGGTAGACAAGTCTGCCAAAATTGAAGTACCTCAGGTGGACCTGGACTGGGAGTGTAAGGGTGAGCTGTTTGTAGCTCAATGGGCCCATGAAACATTGGGACATCCAGGGAGAGATGCAACATACAGATGGGCTCGTGATCAAGGGGTGGACCTGACCATGGAGGCCATCACACAGGTCACTCATAGATGTGAAACATGCTGCAATCAAGCAAGCCACATGAAAAAAATCTCCCTGAAATAGAAGGTGGTGGCTGGCTTTTTTATATGGCAAGGCCTGGCAAAATGACAGTGTGGGACCACTGCCATGAACATGCCAGGGCAAGTGCTACATACTCACCATGGTGGAAGCAACTACAGGTTGGCGAGAAACATACCCTTGTAAACCATGTCACTGCCGAAACACCATCTTAGGCCTTGAAAGTAAAATTTTGTGAAAGGCAAAAACTAGTACCCCAGAAATAATTGAATTGGGCAGTGGGACTCATTTCTGAAATAACCTCATAAACTCCTGGTCAAAGAAACACGGCATTGAGCGGGTGTAACACGTCCCCTGTCACCCACAGGCCTCTGGAAAGATTGAGAGTTGTAATGGACTGTTAAAGGCTGTGTTGACAGTGTTGGACAAAGGGGCATGGAAGCACTGGGATACAACTTTAGCAGAAGCCACTTGGCTGGTTAACACCAGAGGATCTGCTAACTGTCCTCATCATGCCCAAACAAAACCCCTGCAAACTGTGGGGGGACACAAGGTCCACGCACTGCACATAGGGAAGTGTCTGGGGGAGGTGGTGGGGACTGCTCCTCCCATGGGAAAAGGCAAAGCCATTCCTGGGATTGTCTTTGCTGAAGGACCTGGGTGTGCTATTCAAGTCATTTTTAGGAACTGCAAAGGTGATAAGTATCAAATGAAGACTATTTTTCACCTTTTTATTTGAATGAAAGTTTATATGTCATTGGAGTTCTATTTTTAAGCATGTGAATTAAACAGCAATAGAAAACTCATTTTGTTGACACTTTGTGTTAACACTTCAGACAGTCAGTAACATTCAAGGCCATTTTCTCTATAGCTGATTTATTTATCTGTAGTACAGTGCAATTGAGAGAATAAGCCATGTTTCAGCCAAGGGAGTAGCAGCGAGACAGCGATGGTGCTGAGTCAGCAGATGTGTGTCACAGGGAAATGCTCAGCCTGCTCCTCGCAAGACCTGGGATCCCAGCTTTATGCTGCCCCCATATCTGTGTGAGTTTCCAGCTCCCTTTAATCACAGTCCAGTCCCCTCTGCCTATCCTTCTCTATCAAGCTGTCTCCTAATTTCTTGTGTGCTTCCCAACACGCTCCAGGCTCAGCTCGAGCACTGCACTACATGTGCTGTGAGACTGCAACTGTCCCTTTCATGCATCACCTTCTCCGTAAGCATAAACCAAACTTGAAGATGAATCTTTCTGCAACAAGCATAGCCAAAAGCTTGTTACATGAATCAGAGAAAGACAGTGAAAATAAGAAAAATAAAATGGAATAAAATATAATGCAATAAAATAAAATCCACAAGCACACATAAGCAACAGTGTGAAATTTCTTCAGATCTTGTCATCTCTCCACGTTAGAGCCCAACTAGACCTCAACAAGAAGTTACATGGGTCAAATTAACCATACTTTGTGCTGTAGCTGGATTTCTGTGTGCATTTATTACAGAGCACCTAGCATGGCTGTGACTAAATGTCTTGCAGAGAAAAGCAATTCCTCTCCCTGCTTCAAAGTTTAACAGCATTAACATAGTCAGATTTACAGTTTCTCCTGCATTGTCCCTCTGTTTGTCTTTATCTTGGTGAGTTTCTTCAGACAGCAATAGAGATCTGAAAGAAAACCTGAGCAGAAGCAGGCTGATCTGCAGTGCACTGCACCCCAGTTCCTCCGGTTTGACCCCATCTCCCCTTTCCCAGACACTCCCCAGCATCTCCTGTGTTTTCCTTCTGCAGCATCCTTAGCCCCTCACTTGGTTCTTTGCTTATGCTGCCACCTGAGTTCCATGCTGTAACTATCAGCCATGATGCCCTTTACATATGATTAAGCTATTACCGTTAGCTACACTGAAATATGACAGCAAGTGTTCAGCCTTGGTTAGACCCAGGGGTTCCTTTTCCATTGTGCTGGATGCCATGTACAGGCAACGGCTTGCAGAAAGGGAACAGGCTGCAACAAAATGGAACTTGGTTTCTCTGAGTGCCCAGAGAGCTGACTTTTCCTGCGAGCCAGGTGCTGGCTTAAGAAATGATGACCCAAAATGTCACTTGCAGCAAAGCCAGGTTCAGATTCTGTATCGCCAATTTTTCTTTCCTTCGAAGCCAAATGCAAAGCCCTGGACAATCACTGCTGCCTCATAGTGACTTTAACTAATATGCTAAAAAGCCACTGCTGCCAAAAAGAGGGGCAGTAATATAACATAGAGCCACTAACCCCTGCCATTGAAGTTACTGATCATATTTGCTTTTATTTCTGCATGAGCAGATTTAGGTCTAGAATATTCTCAGAAGGAGAATCTTAGAAGCTAGTCACAGGGTAAAATTAACACCTGCTGATTGACCACGATTTTAGTGATTGCATTTCCTGAAAGTAATGACACTGGGAGGAAAAAAAAAAAACAAACCAACAACAAAAAAACAAAACAAAACAAAAAAGTAGCACATCTCTGTTTTCCCATCTGTTCAGAATTTACTGCTGTGGTTTCTGCCTCCGTTTTTTGTTTAAATAGTCTTTGCCCTAGAGAAAATTGTTCCTTTGATGTTGCTGTTGACCTTTGGGTTTCACTCTACATAAATTTTTTCCCCTGAAGAAGGTTCCCATCTCTGAAAAAAAAGGAGAAAAAATTAAATCCACCTCTTTTCCTTTAATCCTAGCTACATCCTACATTTAAATCAGTGCACAAAGGTAATCAGATTTGGGATCAGCATTTTCCATTTTCCCAACAAGCTTTCCTATATTAAACCAGGATTCTACAGGAATAAGCCACTCATTTTGAAAACTTGTTTCATACTTCCTCACTGTATTCCTGTAGGGTTTTGCCTTAGCTAACCATAAATTACCTTTTAATGACTCCATTATTTTGAGTATCAGGGATGGGGGTGATACTTCTGGTAGGGAACATGTGAGGAGGAAAGTTCTCACATGGGTATTTAGGATCATACCGTATAAACAATTCCAGCAATCAGTGTCTGCAGAAAATCAAGTGGCAAATCAGCAGTGAATATCAATTATGCATCTGCTGCATCACAGAGGCAGATGGCACTTTAATTGTACATCCGAAATATTACGGACAATTTTCCCCACCCCAGCCTCATTGAAATAGTGGCTTTAGCACCTAAAAATATCAAGGCAGGGTATGTGTGCAATGACTCATCTAAGCGTTCATTTCAGTTTGAAAATAAGTATCCTACCAGTAAACAAATAATAATCTCCATGATTCGTATCTCATATGCAGCAACCGTGTTATCTTGATCTAGGTAAAAACTTTTATTGCTGAAAAGCAATAAGGCGACTGTGCTGGTCACACCACTCAGCTCAAAGTGTGAAATTGTCAAAGAGTTTGAAGATCAATGAGCCAAATTCTTTTGATTGCATCTGTAGAAATTGGAAATGTCACGGAGATAAGTAGAATAATATGGATTTACACTTTCCTCCCAGCTTGATCCTAAAAGAAGAAAGATCAAATCCTCCTCCCTCAGACAAGAATGATTTTCTGCAAGGGGGGAAGTTTTATGGAACTTAAAGGGACTCAGCTACAGCTACTGACCGCAGAGAAATCAATTGACACCAGCCCACATACGACAGAATGACTCTGGCTACCCAGAGACAGTTGTGTTAATGCACAAATACCAGAAGTGTTGTGAATGCTTGCTTAATTAAAGATTATTAAAAATTAAAGTTGACTTCTCTCTTGTTCAGAGATTCTATTCAATACTATTCTGTTTGTATAGGCTTTAGCATTTAAGCCACCCCTGCTTTATTATACAAGGATTTGCTCCTGACTCCCATTAAGTACAAAACTGCTGGGTTTTTCATTTATCCGTGTGGCCCTACAGTTTTAAAATGTCCAGTAACTCTGACATAGGTTTACGTTTCATCATGCAAAATGTGTTTGGGACTAGCCACAACAGACACATTTTATTTGCAATGTGAGTACAGCTGCATCTTCCTGGGAGAGATGTAAAAAGTTAATGACTGAAATCTGTATTTGGAAGTGGTATCTCAGGTAAATCACTAAACAGAGACAAGCCAAGCAGGATCCATGTCCAAGACACCAGGAGCCTCTGGACTTTGCAGCTAAGGTTTAATTCCTGTTGGTGAATCAAAGCTGTTGGGGAAATTTCACATGGGTGATTCTTTATTTAGCTCTTCAAATGTAAATGATGCATCCAAAAATGAGAAACTCCCTAAAATGACCTAAGCACAACCTAATCAAAGAAGTCTATTAGTAAAACTTTGATGAAAAAATGGGTCAGAATATTCCCACAATACAAAAACATTTGTGTTGGAACCAATGTGAACAGCATGTTTAGTTTTTTCCTTCTTGCAAGGCAGTAGACAGCAGAGCCTGCATCTGATATTAGATACAGAGGAGGAAGAGAATTCAAGAGGAGCAATCCATCAGTAGAGGACTCTCAACGAATAAGCCTTTGCTTATATGCTGCAGAAGCACAGTGACAAAATGAGCTTCCCTACCGATCAAAAGCACAGCACAGATCTCTTCATATAGAATTATTTAACTCCTGATTCCAAAGCAAAATATCAAAGTGGCGAAAAACCACACTGCTAGTAACTTCAGCAAGTTACAAAACTTCCCCATCATTTTTCTTGTCATCACTGTATCTTCTGCCATCTGTAATTTTGTCTATTTAGAGCTGAAGTGCTTCCTCACAATCTCATTAAAGTCAGAATATTGATTTGAGGACTTTAGTCCACATGATTTGAGGACTTTAGTCCACGTGAAATATTCACCCTATTTTAAACACATGACTAGAGAAAACAGCATTCAACATAAAACTGTATGTAATACAGTAAATAAATGCTATTATTAATATCTTGCTAAATGAAGGTATTTTTTTAAAAGAAGTTTTTCATGGTTTCATTAGTACTTTCTTTAACTAGGAAATAATGAATTCTTAACCACACCAGTCTGCCAGGGGAGGAAATGCAATTAATAGTTCTCAGAGCTGTCCTTTTTTAATTCTAGCTTGCAGTAGAAATATCACCCTGCTGCTCTGGGGACTCTGGCCTACAGAGCAGCTTGAGGGACAGCACAAAAGGAAATATCCCTATAGCTCCTGCTTGATCTGGAAGTTAGAAGCCCCCCCCGGAGGTAGCTGGATAACTAGAGCAAAGGCTGGTTTTCATGGGAAGGATGATTTCGGACCATCATCAAAACCTTGGAAACTCAGTCCGAGCCTGAGGTAGCAGGACACAAACACCACTTGTCCAGCACGTAGCAACAACCACCCCATCTGCCCACAGCCCCCTAACCAGTGTCCATGCCTTGCTGCAAAACAAGCCAACGTGAGGGATCAGTCGGGGGTTTGCTCAGTCGCCCAACCTCCTGGGATTGCCAATAAGAACACAACCCGCTGCCAGCCCTTTGGGAAGGACAGCTCTTTTTTTGCCAGGTAAAGGTTGATCATCATCCTCTCAAACGCTCCAATTAATTGGTCTCTGTTTTTAAGAAAGTGCGCAAACTCTAATCCCCTGAAAATCAATATAAATGCAGAGTAATTGAGAACAGCCTTTACTCCCAGATCTCTGAGATGAGACCAGAACAAGGAAAATGGGCTTTTGAAAAGCTCATCCTAACTTTTTTTCTATTACAATAGCTTATATAACAACAGTAATAATGACCTTCATGACATTTCCTAGAGTATTAATGACCTGGGGTTAATGGCCCAAGGCATAGTTTTATGCAGTCAACTATCACATCCAGCTATTAATTACCAGGAAATACAATGTGCTTCGACCACTACTGCTCAATTAGCCTCATATTACTCAAAAATGAAAAACATATCAATCTTATTTACTGTGAAGCTGTCCTGGATTTTGTTTTAGGATATTACACTAAAAAAAGCTTGAACCTATATTAAGCCAAACATATGTTCTACAACACTCCTCCATTAACTTCACACAAATTATCGGGAGCCAAAGCTGAGTGTCTTGCAGTACGAGGATTATCACAGCCTGCCCACAGATAGAAAAATATTATGGAGCAAGGCTCTGTGTGAATTCTGCTTCTGTACTAGCAAAACCTCCCTAAAAATAATTTTCAGCTCTCTGGGGTCTGTAAATGGATTGAGAGAATGGAGGACAGTGAAGGACGTGCTGCAGAGAGCAACCCATCATTGGCAGGAGATGGGCAGTGTGTGCCGGGGTAAGGGCAGGAAGGGGAAGGGATATTCAGTTTTTACCAAATGGCATGGTGCACCAGTATCTCTGTAACCAATTTACAAAGAATATTGGCTAGATTATTTTTGCTCCTCACTTTATGTTCTCCCACTTCTGTTCACTATGTTTTATTATTTCATGAAGGCTTTTGCAACACGCCCTGAAAACAAAGCACCTTGGGCACAAGTCCATCATTCCTGGTCAGTTATTGGTGTTTCAGCACAATCACTAGCTTTTTGGATATGTGAAAAGCTAAAACCAGGCACTAGAACTAGCACTAGGAGGTGCTGGCTTTAATTTGGGGATTACCAGTTTTAATCTCATGAAGGATGTAAAAAGCCGGTAAGATTTGATGTGTAGATCCATTCCTGTAAATAGGTTTCTGGCATTCACTGTGGCTTTTGTTTCCATGAAATACAGACAGACACTTCTGTGGGTCTTTTCATGTCTGGGAGGCTTCTCCAGACAGATAAGGTACCGCACTGCCTTCCAGCAAGGCTTTGGAAATGCCGCTTGGTCTTAGGCATTGCTGCTGGACAAGCATGTGCTAACAGGGCTCTCAGTAGGACCACCTATTAAGATATGACCCTTCAAAAAGGCAAACAGGAGCCTCACTTCACCTGCTTTGAGAGTTTCAGCTTCAGGCCAACCCAAGAATTCACTTAAATGAGAAAATTCATATCACTTGAAGGCAATGACGGGTTCATGTTAGTTTGATACTCAGCACTGTTAAAACCTGTTCATGAAATGACTGGTTTCAACTAATTTCTGCAAGTTTCTGTGCTTCTTGACATTTAAAAGTAGAGACAAATAAGACGTGGGGGAAAAAAAAGTATGCATCTTCCTGGAGGGGTGCAGGAGAGCAGTTTACCCAAGGTTCGCCAGCGATGGCAGGAGTGGAAACATCCGTTTCCTGGTGGCTGTGGAGAGCCGGGGACAGCATGCCATCTGGGGAGAGCCCAAAACTTGGACCATTCCCCCTGACTGACCCCACATCCCTCTGGAGGCTTCTGTTTTTGGCAGGAAACATGAAACTAAGTGGCTGGCTCTGGTGCTGGTGGACTTCATGAGAGCCCACAGGACCAGACACCTGAGCACAACCTACAGGGTACCAAATCACAAAAATCTGCATTTTCATGGGATGTAACAAGGAAGGATCCACGCGAAACTGCGGTATGTCTCTGAGCCCTGATGAGCTGACCACATTAGCTTGTCACAAGGCTGGATTGGTGCCACACTGAGAAATTACGAGTACAGTAATTATGGAAGTATGACATTCATAATCAGAAGGCAAAGAATTGAAAAATTGCAATTGCCTAATGTTACAAGTACTTCCTATGTGATAGTAGCTATTCATAGCCTTGCATTTTAATTGTGGCAATTACAGCACTTTTGTTTTATTTTCGTTTATGGATATCAGTCAAGATTTCCAATGCATTTTATCTTAAAAAAAGTCAGTGACTTTATTCTTTTATACATTGTCAAACAGAGTTGTCATATTTAGTGATCTTTTCAATCTGATAATATGTTACTTTCCTCATAATTGTAGAAAGGCTCCAATTAATCATAATGACCATTTACTCAAGTGCTCACTAATTCTCTTCTACAAATAGCGATGCTCTATAGAGTCATTAAAAAAGAATAAAAATCAATGGTCACATCTCTGATGAGATAATTTTATCAGTCATTCAGAATGAGCAGCTGGAATAAAAGGCATGAGCCATATTCATAATAAAAAAAACCCCAGATAATAAACCAGTAATCCCTCTTACTCCTGTTTTAAAGTGTAGTAATAAATGGGAGAATTCAGATATGCAAACATTGTTGTCTGCTTCTACAGCACATTCACGCAGAGGGACAAGGAAAAGAAAATTGATGGCATGCACTACAGCAGGATCGAAGGGAAAATGCTTTTGTCGTCCTGCAGCTCAGATAGGTGAAAAGGTGACATCCACCACAGGGAAGCCAAGAGTAATCCCAGGGAGTGTTTAATCTCATTCAACTGAATTAAATCACTGTGTTTGAAGTCTTACTACAAGTTTAAAGAGGCATATAGTAAAGTTCAGATACAATCCAGTGCTACAGGGGAACTGATAAACAAGAAACAGATAAACTCCCGGTCCACAGTAGCAAGTAGCCACAGAGTGCCGAGCAGGAATTTGCCAGCCTCATCCCATCCTCTAAAAGAGCAACTGGCCCAGCTCAGCCCTTTGCTGCTCATGAAGCCCATTAGCAAACTACTGCCTGGCTGGAGCAAGGAGGGAGCCAGGAGACAGGGATTCCTGCCGGCACAGCTCCTCCCTGGCAGCCTCCAGGTGCCGCAGCGCATTATCATCTCCCACCCAGACCGTCTGGGAAGGCTGCGGATGGAGCCCACACACCTGCACGGCGGAAATATCTGCAAAAGGAGCATGGAACGGGCTGCATAATCACTCTCCCTCCGCTGTTCAAATATCTCCACAGACCTCATTTGGGGCATGACGCTGAAGAGGGCCAGATGTCAGCGGTGCAGCTGATTCCTGGGGGAAGGCGTTATTCATTCCCAAGCAATGCTGTTTACACCCAGACACGTGCATTGGTCACGCACTGCTGACAAGTCACACTGCTTCAACATCAGATGAGAGCTGCATTAACCTCTACAGTGCAATGGCAAGGAATGAGTAGGGTTTTTTTCCGTGGAAGGAACATGCCAAGTGCAGCTTGCCTTCCAGGTCAATGCAGTCTGTAGGTAAGGTCGCAGCAAGGAGGTTTGAATGTCAAGGGCTTTTGCATACTGTCAACATAGAGATAATTTAAGCCTGAGATGAGAGAGGCAGAAAATGACCTCATCCTTCCACTGTAACCTTGCTGCTCCCAGAGGTTTTAATATGATCCTCCAAGCTGAGCTGCTGCAATCTGTCAAGAGGTTTGAGTGGGACAGAACATAGCTTTATGGTATGTGTGGGTCAGTCCGAGGTCTAAATGGGTCTTAGAAGCTCTGTATCTTCTTAGTTATCAAATGTGCCTTCACAAGGGCAAACTTTTGCCATAAAAACTTAGCAATCAAACATGTGAAATGGTTAATGAAATACCCAGAACATTGTCAAGTCCAACACTTCAGAAGCCAACCAAGCAGGGCATGGCCCTTGCAGCATTTTGTAAGGGTACATTTAACCCCCTGAGCATGTTTTAAGGGAGTTCTGACAGAGTTCAGTGCTACATTTCAGAATGATCAGATCAAGGATGTTCACATTGTTTTGAGGACTCCAGCTTTGCTTGAGGTATGGAAAGGTGATTCAGCAGAACCCTTTTTAAAAGGAGGGGTGGAAGCACAGCAGCAAACTGGGATTTTCAGTGGAAAAACACTCAGATGCCCATTATTTATGCTAAAGTTTAGAAATGGAGCAGTCACGTGTCTTCGTGTTGCAGGTGTCTGCTTTAGACATCCATTGCAATGCCTTCAGCCCAGCAGAACAAGGAAACACCAAGGCTGGCAGCCCTGATGATGGGCCGGTAGGCCAATTTCTCACTCTTTGTCCTGGGCATTGTGAATGCCACAGCCTGAGTTAAAGGCTCCAAATTCCCTGTTGGCAGCCCTTTTCCCCTTGAACTATAGAGATAACTGAGTCCCGTGTAGTGAAGGTCACCTAAGATCTCTCACATGCACCTTCATTCCAGCCTCAATTTGAATGCAACTCAGACACAAAAGAATGAGTATGAAAGCGTCACACAGTCTCCTACAAGGAAAGATGCTCCTCCAAACACAAGCAGTTACCATAATTTACAAGCACACTTGTTTTCTAAATGGTACATTGTTATTTCTTCAAGCAAAATATTTATATATACAGACCAGAGAGAGCAAAGCTGGATGATAAATATGGGGAAAACTTCACTTTGATGGAGGGGTGAGAGGAGCTAGCTTTTCTGGAAACAGAAATCATGCTCCTCTACCATTTTAAGAGCATCTTGGATTAATTGGTATACACTGGGCTGTATACCTTGCTCATCTGAACCTCCATTGTCATATAACACAGATTAATTAGTGTTAGTTGTTATGACCTACGGTAGTTTGAAGGTCAAGTCCCTAAGATCTGTTTTCATGAGATGCAGTAATGCTGTCTCAAGAGACACCAGGTATCATAACTTACTGTGCTGTTAAAATCTGTACAATCAATATGTCTGCAGCTTTAAAATTTTACAATATACTAATAAGATAGACATAAAATCCTACTGGCACTGCACTTACTCCCATCAGCATTAATGATCTTAACACGGCAGGTGTTATCATTCCTAACAAGACATGGTATTTGCTATTTCATACTTAGATGCTCCCTCCTTTTGGTTCAGAGAAGCTGAGGAAGCTCTGTTTTAGTGATCTGATAATGCTACAGGCACGGCAGAACCACTTTGGGCACAGTTCAGCCCAGTTTCCTCCATGCGGAACCAGGCAACGTCCTTCATCTGCTGCTATCTCTCCAGCAAGATAGAGAGTCCTACAGACCCAGCACAATCCAGAGTCATTTGTAATAGAAGTCATTTACCAGAATGGACAGGTTGTAGGTATATTTTCAGATTGTAGCCTTTTTATGAAAAAATATCTTTATGTTAGGAAGATGTATGTTTAAGACTGAAATTCTCCTTCATTGAGCCTTTTCCCTAGCCTGGGAGGAAAAATTACCAAACCCAGGAAAAAATACCCACCTGAATATTAAACAGGCTAGAAAACAAGATCACACCAAAACCAGATTCAATTTAGATTATTTCATTGTATGGTCAATATTTTCTCACTAAGCTGAAGAAATACCTGTCCACCTAAGACTGCAGGTTTAATGACATTCTCTGGCATGCTGATGGCTGCACAAGCAATGTGCAGCTCTCCGCTGACCAGCCGTCTGGGAGCTGGTTTAGGCCATGTCAACTCCATGTCCTGAGTAGCATTCACCAGGCACAGATAAGTAATTGTGAGCTGTCAGCACGGCTGGCACCCAGAAATGCCACATGGTCCCATGTGCAGCTCTCCCTGCTGGGGCATACTGATGCTAGATACCCATGTCCTATAGAAGGTCCTCCTATAGGAAGGAAACCTTATACCCTGGAGGTGTCCATCTTTCTTAACCGAGCAGAAAGGAGTTCAGGATGAGCAAACTCCTAATCTCAATCACTCAATTCAGTGCATCAAATTCCAGGGAAGTCAATTAATGATGCTCTGCCTTGGTTCCTTTACCTGCAACACAAAGTGCTTTGAGGTCCCCCATTGAGAAGGACATACTTTCAAACTGGATATGATGCAACGCTGCCAAATGCTGCTGCTTAGCAGGTCACATAAAAAGTGGATGGTTGGATGCTCATTCTGCATCCTACTGCAGGGGGAATGCAGTACTGAAATGGTCCTCATTGCTAAAAGAAAACTCTTTCAATGGAGAAAGCCCATCAAAGTACTAAAAGCTACTTCTGTGGGCTTCCCAAAGACATCTAATCCTTTAATCTCTGGAGGGTGGCAGTTTTAGAAGAGATGCCATTATAGCTGCTCATTGTAGGATGAATTATGCAAGAATTTATTATTGATTCAAGGGGAGCCTGCTCAAGCATGCAATCAAAGCCAAGGCAGAGCAGAAGGGAAAGGACAAGGTTTCTGTAGTTAACTATATAGTTCACAATCCAAGAAAAATCTAAGGCAAAAGAAGCAGTTCACAAAGTAAGCGGGGCATTTGACATATCAAATCATCTTTTCCACACCCATGACCAGCCTCAAGTACCAGACCCTCGTGGAGCAGAGCCCACAGAGTTACATGAGTCCTCTCACAACCCAGAAACACAACCCCACCATTACCCTCCCAACCATCCACAGGGTCAAAGGCAGGAGTTCCTTTGGCTGTGGACCTCCAGCCCCAGCCAGCCTGTCCACACGGGGCTGGGAGACCACAGCAGCCCTGCCCAGGGTTATGCCCAAGGTGGGGAGACCCAAGGGGTCCAGGTTACAGGCCAGAGCTGTAGAAACACCCGACCCAACTCAAAATGACAACTGGAGCAAGGCCATGTAGCCGCAGAAAGCCATGTTCTAAGAGAGAAAATTTGTGGGCAGCTTGGCACTGTACCAGAGTTTGACAAGGTCTGTTCAGGGAGTACAGAGATCAGGGAAGGAGAGGTTTAACTTGGGAATTAAGAGGGTAGGGAAACTAAAAGCATATATAGCCCAAACAATGACACAGGGATGCCAGGCACCCATCAATTTACCTTTGAAAGAGAAATAGAAAGAGGCCATTTAAAAAAGCCAGGAAGGCCGGAGGTAAGCAAGAGGAAATGAAATGAGCTTACACAGCAAGTCAGTCACTGGCAAATATAAAATGAACCATGCAGAACCTTAATAGCATGTTTAGCATTTTGAGTAATGGACATAAAATTTGTTTTTCTCAACTTGACCTTTGTTAACCACCTTAGGCACTACAGGGCTATTACCCTGCAGCGTTCCCTTTACTAAACTCATCGTTTCTCTTAGTGCTAAGGACCATTTCCTAATACAATCAGAAGAGAGATCACTAATAATAATTACATAAATATAGATACAAAATGCATATATCTCTATGCTCTCACACGCACACGCATGTGCACAGACATATGCTCTTTGCTTATAACAACTCTCCAGTAGAAATTATTAGGGCGACATTTAGGCAGAAAAACACCCAGCAGAGATCTTACACTAAAATCATCCCTGGTGCTGCTGCATAGAAAATGGCAACAAGAGTAGGAGAGAGCAAAAAGAAAAATGAAATCAGTAAAGCTAAACAACTCTCTAATACCCCACCAAAAGGGTTTATTTTAATTGCGGCCGGACAGTGGCATGTTTCTGGGCTGAGCCACGTGTTTTGCTAAATAATCTTCTTTCAAATATTATAAATATGCAGAACTTTGAGAAGTAGGTCAGTGGCTCAACATGTTGTAGCAAATAGATAAATACTAGTCATTACCCTGTGGACTGCAGTCGGTAGCAGGTCTGACACACTCTGCAGCTAGTCAAATGGCGATTCACTGCATTAGAGGACCATTCTCCAAATGAGACAACATCTGAGTACCTGGTCACAGCTAACAGCATGCCTCTCAGCTGACAGAGAAATCAAGGTCTCCCTCTCATCGTTTAAGTTGCCTCACAATCAGCAAGGGCAAAAGCAGGTGGAAGCAGAAGGACGTGAGAATTCTGATGTGATGAACAAAATGAAAAACTACAGCTCAGGATAAACCCCAAATGCAAGTGTCAGATCTGCCAGAGAGGTCACTTCAAAACCCTGCTTTGAACATTGGTCCAGATGCATTAAACCCCATCACAGGAGGAACGTCTCTGTGCAAGCACCAGATGAACCCTTTGCAAAGTTCCCTGGGACCTAGGTGTAAAAGCCAAGTGGCAGCTCACGCAAAATCCGCCCGTGGATTTGATGCCCTGAATCCGTGTGGTGCAGCTCCCCTCGCCCCCCCACCCCCACCCCACCCCACCCCCCCCTCAAACAGATTTCAGCAAGCACTTACCATCAGCAAGCTCAGAGCAGATTCAGGAGCACGCTGCACAGCCATCTCCTCTCTTCCCACATACAAATCCTCCCCACGACTTGGTCAGCCCTCGGCCCTCCCTCACGGCAAAGCATCCACAGAGCCCACAGCTAACTGCAGGGAGAGAAGCCCCAAATCAAGGTCGGAGAGCATTTGCAAGAGGAGGAGAGGATGGATGAGGGGGTGGGGAGGAGAGGAGGGAAGGAAATAACCTTCTCAGCCAGGGAAAGAAGCTTAAGCTAGGCCAAATTTTACACTAGAGAGAGGACGAAAATGAAATGGAGAGCCTGCTGGAGAAACAAGATATCAGGAACTGCAGGATATTTAAAGCTCAGGCGCACACCGCCACAGCAAGCAGCAGCAACACAGGACACGTATCAAACACCTACCTGACAGGTTAGGTCCAAGCCATCCTCCCCCTGCCCCAGCATGCGGACTGTAATTAATTGCTTTTAATTGCCACTCTGCTTCCTCCACCTAAATAAATGCCTAGGTAGCAGAAAACTGCTGTGTCCCTGCCTCTGCATCTTCCTCCCTGCCATGGCGATGCTAGCGCAGAAACAGTGTCAAATATCGCAACGTACCGCTTCCAACAGGGTCAAATCTCTTCTCTCTTCTTGCAAAGCCCTGCTTTGCCTGGTTTTGAAAGCAGATGCCTGCGTAATACAGACATGAGCAACGGGGGAGAGGAGCCAGAACCAGGAAGCACCCGGCGCTCACTTGAGAGCAACAATTACCTTTATCATGTTCGAGCAAGAGCTGGGTTACGCACTGACCCTTTTCACCTCACCCCCCCTGCCCCCCCCAAATAAAGTCTTTTCCTCCTCCTCCTCCTCCTCTCCAAATGGACTCAGCTCCCTGTGGAGCTAACACACTTCCTAGAAACATGTAATTACACAGGCTGTTGTGTTAGCGCTCTGATCACGCTGCCTGCACCACATGGGAATGGCAGCCAGGCAGCCCCCCCCCCCCACCCCTTCCTACGGCAACATGCTGCAGTCCCCCCGCTGGGCTCCTGCGGCTCAGGGGGCCAGAGATGGCTAATTGTGAAAATGTGGCTGGTTAAGACATAAAGACAAATTAGCCTTGAAAATAAGCCCCTTGTTTAAATGTTAGCTGTAAATGGAAGATGGCTTTCTGAAAGTCTGTAAAAATAAACAGAGCATCCTGGTAGAAAGGCCAGCATTCCCATGTAGATGTGCGCTGCCGGACCTGCAGGAACCCCGTTCTCTAGGGCTCAAAAGCCTTCTGGACTTCAATGCAACAGCTCTTGCATCTCCCCTCTGAACAAGCAGAATTTGCCTTCCTTTCCTAAAATGTTAGGCTTCATGCAATGATAATGTCTGTTCATCTTCCAACTCCCACCCCCGTGATTTTGGAACTCAATTAAAAGTTTCAGACAAATTCAACCGGAGCTGAAATCTCTGACACATGACATTCCTGCAACTTTTGTAGAAATTGGCACCAGGATACAGAAGAAAATCAAATTACCGTCTCTGTGAAGGCAAGCACTCCAGCCCTTGTGCTCTGCAAGCTACACCTGGCAGTTCAGCTGTGGTACTTACCACTCTGGAGTATTTATTTGCCCAACCTCTTATTGCTCACCTGTCACCATGTTTTAGCAAAGGGGACACGGAAGCATGGGAGACTGCAGACACGGCCCTAGGCAGGTCATTCAGGACATCTGTGGCAGACCCATACCTCCCAGCATACTACTCTTGAGCCAGGGGACTGCCCTTCTTGTAAGGCATGTATAGCATGTGGCATATGGAGGAGCTTGGGGTTTCTCATGTAAATATACAGACCAGTGAGACCTGCCCTGCTCCCCACAAGCTGCAGCACCAAGCCTGGGTGTCGCATGGTGATGGCAGGGGCTTCCTTCCCCCAGCAGGCTGTCCACTGAGAGGTGTGGGAGGGGAAAGCTGCTTGTACACAGAGGGGGCACCCCTCAAGAGAAAGTGTAGACACACTCATGGGCACATGGGAAGGCATTTTCTGGGGTCCCCCTTCCTTGGTTTTGGGTTACAGATATCAACACTCAAGGAGAGTCCCTTGTGGCACACCTGGGGGTAGCATTCACTGCATGGTTTCTGAGATGCACTGATTCTGAGGTCTCACCTCCTTCACTGCAGTGAGCATATCTCCTGTGAAAGCACACTTAGGTCAGCAGCCATGCTTATCTCCACTCTTGGATGTAAGTCACCTCCACTGATGGAGAATGGGGACACAGCTTCTCAAATGCATTTAGGTACCCAAGCACCAAAGAGCTCTGGGCTGCAGTGATTTGCTTCCATCAGACCAAAGGAAGAACCAGAGAGATGAGGCAGTTTCACAGCGTTTTGTAACCATAAGGCCCATCTTGGCTGTTTGCAGTGGTTTATTCTTCGCCTCACAGTCATCTGAAGGTATGAGCTACCATATGATGTGATCTGCTCCCATCCCTCCAAAGAGGCTTGTCTTCACCCCTGAAGATGAACAGGTTGTTGACTGTTATAAGGAGCAGAGAAGCAGGCTACTTAAATGACTCTTGAAAGGGGAAAATATGCAGAATAAAAGATGAAGGTAAGCTTTAAAAAACATCTCAAGGCATCTAACTATAAAATCCATAACTAAATCTTTTTCAGCAGTACCATGCCAAGTATCCCAAGGCTATTACATTTTTTTCCCTACACTAACCCAACCTGAAGTACTGTAAGGAGGTGGCTGCAGAAAGAATGCACTCCGTAGCTCTTGAGTCTAACAAGCAAGTTTTCTCCTTTGCCAAGTGATATTAAGGAACTGGCCTATCCCTACATTTTTTGACTCAGCTAAAATGAAGAGTCTGGAAGTGTGGATGTCTTTTCCACCTCTAGCTCCTGAATTCACTCTACAGTTGAGCAGGGTAAAATCCCAGTCAAAGAGCAACTAAGAGGTAGTTACAATATGTGGCGTCCTTGAAAAAAATTCAGGTTTTCCTGAACTCTGCAAGTCTCATGGTAATGATCATATGTAGGGAGCCATCTGTGCAAAAGTATATGATCTATGGCTTCAGGGTACACTTGCAAAATTACCTACAGGTTTGCCACTTTCTACTATTTAAGTGAATAAATTTCATAGCACAAGAGGAAAAAATATAGATCATTATTCACTGCAGGCTGTCAAGAGGTAAGAAGAACAGTTTTAAAAAGGAACTTACTGGATAGATGGTTAAAACTACATACTTGTGGGTTTGTTTCAAGGCCCAAAGCTATGGCATTAGCAAAAGAAAAGACTTTATTAGCTGTATTTCCACACACACACACTTTAAAAGAAACAGGTGATACAACTGATGAATAGAGTAACTGCTTACAATCACTTAAAACCTGTCATGGCAAAGTCTGGATTAATAGAAAAATTGATACCAGTAGGAAGACATAAAGCACTTGAAGACTGGTGTGTAGCGAGGCACCTTCCAATTCCAGTGTCATCACTGGCAGTGCTTTGACAGGGATAATATAGGCACAGATATTCCATGCTACCGTGGGTCACTGTCGTTAGAGCTGGTGGCTGCTGGGGCTGTGATTTGAAGTTCTGGTAACGCAGTGTGGTAGGAAAACCCTCTGCTAAAAGCACGTTGTGTTGACTGGTCATGGACACACCGAACCTGATAGGCACCAATTGTCCTTAGCAGGAGACGTGACTCTGCAGGCCCTGAAGAAGATGGCATTATTAACGATATGAATGAAGGCAATACAGAGCTCAGGGTTAATGGCAAGACTTGATTTCAGCTGGTACAGAGCTTGTATTTCTTATTAAATTTATTTCCTAGGTTTTTTCTTCCATGAGCCAACCAGAAGCTCTAGTTTTCAGTGATATGAAAGTAAATTTACCATTTATTGCTAACATATATACTTCAACCACTAAAAATGAAAGTACTTCCTCTCATCACCTGTGAAATTTGTGAGAGATCAAAATCCTGATATGAATTTTGATTTGCTTTCTTGCGTCACATATGTGTGTTTGAGTGAAATGCTGTCTAGTGATATGACAACTGCCAGGAGCTCATTTTTTTAAGCAAAGGTGTGTACAAAGTTGTTTGATCAAGAGGAGTTAAAGTCTTTGCCTCAATTTACAAGGACTTACAAGAAAGCAAGTCCTTCTACTGTTTTGGCAGGAAAATAGTCAACTGAAGTTAAAGGTACCACCTCAAGCAATGATGTGACCAGAATCACACCCATTTACAAGACCCTCGCCCATCCAACAAGCATCTCTGGAACCTGAAACATGTCAAAGTCTATGCCATGCTTGTAAATGTTTAACCTTAAAATTAAAGGACAATGAGATTCCAGTGGGGTGAAAAGAACAGATGATGTAAGAGTATGAAAAGCTGTCTGAGTTTATTGAATTTCCTTCAGCCATTCGGGTGTTCCTCATGCATCTCAACTGTTTGCTGGAACTTAGGTGATTAGTTTGAAGTACATGTTAATCACAGAAATCAAATTTGCATTATGAATGGCCATGGCAGAAGTGCTTCTGCTTTAATCCACAAAGGAAGAACCACTTCATACAACAAACTGCAACAAAGCAACACAGCTGGGATGTCTATAGACGCCTAACCAGAATAACAGAGAATTACACAAAAAGAAACACGTAATTCAAGCAGACAAATTTGAGGACCTACATTTTACTTATAGCACATCCCCAAAGAAGATAAAAGCCTGATGCCCACAAGTAAATTATTCATTGTGAATTATTCACTCTGCTTTAAAAAAGATCTGGAAGGAACTTGCTGCATTAGCTCTTCTCCTTAGCTTCCTATGCCCCCTTCCATCAACCCAATTGCTCTAAAAATCACTTGTCATACCCCACAAACAGATCCCAGCAAGGCTGGGACTGTTTCTTTTGGAAACTCTTATAGAAGCTTTTGATAATTATAATTGCAGTGATAAGGCTGGTTTTCCAAACTGCCAAAGAAATACTCTATAGGAAGAGAAACATAATTTCTGGAGTCAGCAGACTGTCAAAGGAAGCCACCACATGTGGAAGGATCACTGGCCATCCTCTTGCTCCACACCACTCTCTCTGGAGGGGGAAGTTAGTGAAGGGTTCTCTACCAAATGTTTGGGAAAATATTTCCTTGCCTTCCTCTGTTAGAGGAAGTTAGTTACAGGAAAATATTGTTAGAAATCTATCCTGGTCAGGTGGACACTCAGTTTATGACACAATCTAAGAGAAGAATTAAGCTCAAACTCATCTCTAATTTCCAGTTTAGCTGTTGATTGGCACATTTCCCTTGCCTTGCTGTTTTTGGCAGCTGTTCACTAAGAAAATTGTGCAGCTCACAAGTGGTATAAACCAGACACTCTGCCTCCCTCCGAGTGCTGAGTGCTTCCTTGATTGAACCTCTCTGGACCATTTGTCTTTAGAGCTGTGCAAGCAACCCAGAGGCTGCTCATTGCTAAGCAGTCCCACTCTCAAGAAGACTTATGTCTGAAAACTAATTAGGTTTGATACGCACTGCTTTGGAATAATAAGAGTCCTAGAAATATCTTCTTGTAAGGACAAGGGTAAGATAGCACAGAACTCTCCTGATACACTGCCATAGCTAGAGGCAAGGATATTTCTTGGACCCTCTGAAGGTACTTCTTCATGATGGTGTCTATCACTGGAGAACAATGATCCTTGCAAGAAAAGGTCATTGCACGCCTCTTCGACAATTGTGAGGGTGAGACCTGGCAAAGCAAGAATACTAGTTCTGAGTCCCCTAGCAGCCACTGCCTGGGCCAGGGAGAGAACTGTGGATTCTTGTGGCCTCTGTGCCAACGACGAGGCAATGCCCAGCCTGAGACCACTTTTAAGAGACCTAAGCAGACCAGAAAAAGCTCTTGTATATAAGTATGAGAACTGAAGTTTCCAGAGAGTTATGCCAGCGGTAACAGGCTTACAGAAGTATACCACAGTGGCATACAAGAAATACCTGTTGGAAGTAGGGTGGCTTCCCATCAGGATCAGTGAAGGGACTCTGACATACGGGCAGACCTACCGCTCTTGCACAAGTCCAGCTGCCTCAGGTGCTACTGCCTCTCTCAATTTTGAGATAAAGTTGGGCTACTTTTTTCTTCCTTTCCATGTGAGAAAGACTCCTGTCTTCCAGGTCCCCCTTCAGCCTGTGCTATGCAAGATTTTGGGAACCCTGGTCATCTGCAGCTGACATCTGGGAGGCAAAGCATCTCCTGCTGACCTCTAGTCAGTGGGAGCTGACACCCAGCAGCACCTCTTGCATCTCCCCATCCATCAGTACCACCTTTCTGTTCTGAACTCAGCAGGGGCTGGGCAGCTTTGGACATGGATTATTGCTGTCCAGCATCTCCCACCATCCATGAGCAGCTGTTTCAGCCCACAGCTGGGCTAACCTCTGTAACTGCGTGGCACCCATACAACTCAGACCCAGTTAGAAGTTTTGTTTGAGCTCCCATTCCTCAGTTGTCACAGCCCACACTGAGCAAGCCAGAAGAGCCCAGTTGCCAGAGAACTCTGAATTTCTTCTACTTCATGAAACATCCTATGGCATTTCAACCTGTTGCAAGAAGAGATGTAGACTGAAAGAAAAATCTAACATAAAATTATTCCAAAAGCTGACCTCTGATTTCTTCCAGCTTATATTCTATTTAATTTAGCATGAAAGAACTTAACGCTAATGGCACCCTGGGACAACCCTAATTTTTAAAAACCTGAAGGCTAATAACTAGAAAAAAAACACATGTCTTAACTTAAAATATGACTTAATAGTGACATAGTAATTAACATTCAGTAACCATCTTATTCAATTTGAAAGCCCTAGGTTTCATATAATGATTGTTTAATATTAATTTGACATTTATAAGATGATGGCCTCAGCAGACTCAGATATCCTGAGTCCAGCTGAACACAAAGGCCCAACACAGGCTGTGGAGTCTGCAAGTGTGCATCACTGCTGCAGTTATGTTGATTTTCTGAAAATGCATTCCCTAGGGCTGTTGCATGATCTGTTGGGCTGTACTTGTGCTACTTGACCTGATTTGCCCCTGCACAAGTACAATCTTAGTGAAATAAAGCAGCACTTTTCAACTGATTCCATTTTCAATTATTTTTTTTCTTCTAACATTCATTTGAAAGAGGTTAGTTCCTCTTCTACAGTCAACCTCTGCATAGTTGTGCTGAAAAACCTGCCAAGTTTTGTTTTACTGTGCATTTATAACTTTCAATCTACATTTATTCATAACCAGTTCTTAATCTTTGTGCTGACATTATGTTTTAACTGAAGTAGATGTAGCTCCTGACAATTTATGTCTAGATGTACCAATTTTCTTCTGAGCCTTTTCTTTGCCCTCTATGGGTTTTCTAGCAGCCTGCCAAGGAAAAGACTGTCTCTTTCCATTAGAAGCCCTTTGCTACCCACACCAACTAGGATCTGTCTTTCCTGAACAGCCTTGACCAACACCATGTACGTTACTTCAGATGAGGCCTGACACCCTTCACTATACTATGCCGCATATTTGTGCATGTCATGTAATTGCCTTTTCCTCTGGGCAAGGCTTGAGCATTCGAATCCTGTTCCTCTCAGTGCATCTTATTAGGCACTCATTCACCTCTTAAATACGTTTGGGTTAATGCATTGTATCCATGTTTAAGTCCACACAACTCCCATTTAAAAAAAAAATCATGACACAAACAGGGATGAGTACATATGTACCAGACTACATGGAAGTGGCTAGGCGTTATGGAGGGACTGGAACTTTCAGTCTTTGCCCCATGCATTGTCCTTGGCTCCAAAAGGTATATTTGACCTTTTGAAACTTCTCTAACAAAAACCTCAGCACATCAAGTAGACCAGTATTGAATGCCTGGAAAGTGAAGGTTTGAAGGCTCTACACTGAATATAGGCCCTGCAGGTCCTTTTAGGGCAGTGCTGTAAGTGTTGCCTATATTCTCAAAGAGAGTCTGTAATGCAACCAGGAACTGGATGTCCATTTCTTCAGTACCACCTATGCCCTCCCTGTGAAACCCCTTTCTTCTACCTTTCAGCCTCAGAACAGCTTCTGTACAGTGTGGACTTCATATCTTCATATAGATTTTGTCTGGCTGGGTAATAAGTCACTTTGCTACATAATGCCCTCGGGCAGAATGTCAGGCAAGTTGAATAATATCTACCTGAAGGCAAGTGTTAGTGGGTTACTGAATGCCAGTCTATTCACAGCTTCTGTCCTTAGACCAGGAGTCCCCTAACCTAGTAAAAACAATGTATGAGTAAAAGATGTCTAGCCAAAGATAGCCAATTAAGGCTCCCACACCAGTCAATGGACTAATACATGCAGCTCCAGAGGGTAGGTTACACATCCTATTAATCTTCAGTTGGGATGAGTGCTCTCTGGAGAGCCTGGAATCTCTCCATTGGCTGCTACAGAATCCTAAACAACTATTTTGACATTGTCAGCAAACCTCAGCTTGAGCCTCAGCCTTGGGAGCTACCAGCTACCAATGTTGCTGGTCACACCTGCTGTGGACATCTCAGCTCAGGCCTTGCAGCCTGAGCCAGGAAGCACCACTCTGGTGCTGGGTGTGCATTTGAGGATGCATGCAAATCACAGGCTTGGAGCGAGTCCCAGGTCCTGGAGGCTGCTGACCACTCAGGACGCTCCCAGCATCAGGTTCATCTTCCAGAGGTTGCCTGCCTTCCCTTAGGTTTACCCTTCCCTTCTGCCAGAACTTGAGGTAAGCCCAGAAAGAAGCAAAAGTGATTCCTAGTAAGGTTCCCTTAGACAAACAAGAAAACCGTATCAAGAGCTGTGGTAAGGATGGGGTACCCAAAGAGGTAGTTCGTCTGCCTTGGGCTGAAGAATAAAAACAGCGCAGGCTCACATGGGAAAGTCAGCATGGACATCCTCTCTTGATCTCTGTCAAAATTATTTGTTTGTACCACAGTTACATTTTGGATATCCATCAGACGTTTTGATGACCCTGCGGTGTTGGGCATTGTATGCATACATTACTAGAGCAGGAATTTTATTATCTGTTACCACTTCCACATCAGAGCAAGGCCTGGGCTTAAAGAAGAGGAAAGTGATGAATGCTTTCATAACCTCTTCACCTGGCTTCCAGCACAGTACTGTAACCTCCTGTGCTACCATGGCTACTTCATCAGTGATTGCTATGACAAGACCTAAGTAAGATGCATTGCTCACACTGAAGAGCTGACAAACCACAGTGAGATGAAGGGACTAACAGTAGTTTAAGAAGGGTGAAAAAAATATTGCACTCACAGCAGTAAGATGCAAAGGCTTTCCACATTTAGAATATTCACAGCAATCTGTATATTGTTGCTTGCCAGAACGTTAAGAGTTTATCATTCAATTGCTATTTCATAATGTAGTCAGAGTTTAGCAGTGTCATATTTAACAGAAGTCAATTTTAAAATAAAAAGGAAAATTGGTTTTATTCACTTATGAATTATTGTTACAAGTAACTAATTTATAGGAATAGTAATAAAAGCAGAACTGTGCTCACTAGGTAACATCTACAGCTCTGGAAGACTATGGCCATTAATAAACAGAAGAGAGTGCAGATTTTTAAGTACCCTTCCTTAGTCCAGAAATATGTTTCTGTGAAAACCTCACATAAGGGAGTGAGCAATTCAACTCAGTCCATTAATTGTCCTAAATATCATGGCTGGTAATCTGCAAATTAGATTATAAAACCTCATTGCATATAAACAAATACTAAGATAGATTGCCTCTGCTTTCTCGGCAATTAGTTTGCAAAACAGTTACTGTATTTTATGCTTAACAGTATTAAAGAGCCAACAGTGACTTCACAGTAAAGCAGCTTCGTAATGAATACTGTTATTATGAATCCTAGAGTCTAGTCGTTACATATTTATGGTTGCCCATATAACTCAATTTTGAAAGATACTTCTGGTCTCCACTTTATCTAACCAGGTCCTCCCTACAGCATCTCTGGGCAGCCAGGAGCTGGGGCTGAGGCCCATGTAGGGACATTGCATGTCCGGTTTTCCCCAGATGTGGTTGGTTGGGGTTTTTTTCTTGCCAGGAACATAAACTGGTGGGATACTGAGAAATTACCACATCAGCCAGGGTTTTCTGGACATCTGGTGTCTCTGGTGAGTGAGCTGGGCAGATAACAGCTCTGGCTGGGATGCTCTACACCTAGGAATCAGGGGTGACCATAGTGCACATTATTCACAGTAAATTCCACATTCTGGGGAAAGATAAAAGAGATAACAGTATTTAAATGCCTTTCTGGAGCACAACAATGAACAACTAGGTCCACAGAGTGACCACACCTTCAGATCTACTGCAGGTATGAAGGCAGTGACACAGACCTGCACGCTGACCTGTTCCTCACCACTTCTCATTTGATGGTCATGAGTGAGGTACCTGACACACACATCTGAAGAAATTATTCTCCAATCTAGGAGACAGTCAATGAGATCAAAGATTAAACCACTGGAGGAACTGTTACTGGTGTCCATCTGCAGCTGAGAATGCTGCTCCCCAGCTCTCCTGCATCTATGGCTTATTGCAAGAGAACTACTGACGTTTCCCCATCCCCGTGTTGGGCTTTGCCATTAAATCACCTTATCAAGCTCCTCTTCCTCACCCCAGGCATGGACCAGAGAGATGACAGCTATTTGATGCTGGTGTAGCCCAGGGATGACAACAGAGGGCTTGACATCTCAAATCGCATAAGCACGAGGGATATCAGGATGAGTGTAAGCTCTCCCCCAAGAGCCTGGGACTGCCCAATGGAGGGCCAGCACACCCCACAGTGCTAAGCAGTGAGGAGATGGAAAGCTCTCCCATTTCCTTGTCCACAGAGATTTTGGCAGCAACCAAGCTGATGTGGTACCAGAGGAGCCCACAAACCAAAAGCCCTTGCTGGGCTGAGGCATCCTGGCTCCGTTTGCAGAAACCCAGAAAGTGGAGGAAGGTACAGATGAAAGATACTTAAAGGGCACTTGCCTTAGACAAGCACCAAGAGTCTGGGACCCCCCCCCCCCGAACACTGTGGGACGCCATGCCTGGTGCCCACAGTGGACCAAGGGAGTTCAGACTCTGTGACTCTAGTAACCCATCGGAGTTGTCTGCAGGACTTGCAACCCTTGGCAGCGCTTAGCCACCCACAGCTACCTGGAGATGTGTCCTGCTTCCTTGCAGAGCATGGGCACATCATCTTGCAGATGCAACTCCAAAGGGACTCATCTGGATTTCAACAGCTGCAGAACAGCAAGGAGGTTCATCCGCCTTGCTCACTCCACAGAAGGACCTCAAACCAACCGTCTTGTCTCCGAGATACTATAGAGACATTGCACCTCCTGTAGAAGACATTTTCTTGCATATTATTATAGTATGCTTTGGGTGGTACCTGCCACTGAGCTTCTAGAAAACATGTAACAGCAGCAACAAGGTGGAGATGGGAGAGCTGCGTGTCACCCTCCTAAAGCAAGTATGGCAAAACACACACTCCGAGGGACACTGGTGGCACAACACTTGGCTGCATACATACAGGTAATCCTGATGCTTTATAGTGTCATTCTGTTGCATTTGTGTTTCATTAATTTTCCAGATTCAAACACAGTATTATTACACCAAGTTCTCTTGCCTCTCAGTCACAGCTCTTTGATTTGCAAAGTACTGTAAACCTTGCACCAGCAGTTTAAACATGCCACTTTTCTTAAGCAAGTGGCTGAAAAAACGTGCTTCGTCCCTTCTAAAGCAAACAAATGTAAAATAATATTTTATTCCGCATCTTCAGCTATGTTGGGTGTCTAAATTAGAGCCTGCTGAGCTCAATAGATTTTCCTACTGAAATTAAGGATGATTTAGATCAGCTTCTCACTGAGGAAATATATTTCAGCTTCTCTACACACACACAGGTAGCTGGTAGCTCAGAGGTACGAATTGCACTTGGACTGCCTTTCCTTGGATAAGCAAATGCCTGTTAATTTCTGCAAGATGTTGCTACCTGGGGAGGTACACACTTGCGCTGAGAGCAGTGTTATTTCTGTGACAGTGCCCGTCCCAGTGCTGCAACACCTAAGTGGTCAAAGATGCAAAGGCCATGCTGAGATGCAATATTTAGACTGTGAATTTTGCACTGCTATCACAACTTGACAGCTGTCATTTCCCCAAAATCCTCAGCAGAATGTGGAGTGGCACAGGTAGGAGCACAGAAAAGCGGTGCCTTTAGAGTGGTCATTAAAATACATAGTCAAAGCTTAAAAGAAATCTGGTGTTAGCTTGGGTCTTGTGTCACCAGGGGATGACACTCGATTTGCATGACTAATACATGGTATTTTTTAGAAGAGAACAGGAGCATTTGCCATTGCCTTCCCTTGAGATCCCAAGAAGTAGTGCTTCAAAATAGTCCCTCCAAGGACCTCTGCACGTGACCCCAGCTGGACTCCTTGCTCAGAAGCGCGAGTTCTCTCCCTTCTCCCTGGAGGTCCACATGGCTGCTCTCATGCTAAACGCAACCCACTCCCCTCCTGGTCATGTAGTACATGAGACCATCAGGGCAAATACAACCTAACAAAAGTCGCTGAACATTTTTTTTGAGGCAAGAAAATTCCCATATCCCTACTGTCATGGTTTAACTCCAGCCAGCAACTAAGTACCACGCAGCCCCTCACTCGCTCCCCCCAGCCTCCCAGCAGCGGGATGGGGAGGAAAACTGGGCAAAAGGTAAAACTTGTGGAATTAGATTAGAACAATTTCATAACTGAAATAAAATAAAATACAATTATAACAACAATTGTAATGAAAAGAAGAGAGAGGAATGAAATTCAAGAGGAAAACCTCCAAGTGATGCACAATACAGCTGCTCACCACCCGCTGACTGATGCCCAGCCGGTCCCCAAAGCAGAAACCAGCAGCCCCCGGCCAGCTCCCCCCAGTTTATACACTGGGCATGATGTCACAAGGTATGGAATATCCCTCTGGCCAGTTGGGGTCAGCTGTCCTGGCTGTGTTCCCTCACAGCTTCTGGTGCCCCTCCAGCCCTATCGCTGGCAGGGCCTGAGCAACTGGAAAGCCCTTGACTTAGTGTAAACACTACCCAGCAACAACTAAAAACATCAGTGTGCTATCAACATTGCTGTCATACTAAATCCAAAACACAGCACTGCACCAGCTACTGAAAAGAAAATTAACTCTATCCGAGCCAAAATCAGGACACCTACTCTGTAGCCAGCGAGCTTAAAGGGAGAAGTCTGAAAGTATTCAGATGGGTTCCAATGAAAGCGCTGAGAAGTGCAGGCACATTAACAAAAGACACCAAAAACCCCACAGAACTGGGTTGATTGAAGTTATTCACAAACTGCAGTCACATTTGGCTCACAGCATCCAGGGGAAAAATAATGAGAAGGAAATAAAATTGAAACAGAATGTTTTATATCAGTATATTCTATACTTTATGATGAGGTTATTTAGAGATCTACCTAATATTATACGTCCATAATAAAGATGCATGTGTTTTGTTTGGGGAAAAAAACCACAAATGTTTGATTTGATTTGAAAAAAAGTAATGAAAATGAAAAAGATTACTTTTCTTTTAGGTTGACCTAAAATGTTCCTTCCACTTCTGAATTTAATCAAACAAACAGAAAATCAAAAAAGTTAATTATATGCTAAGCCTTGTGAGTGACACACACACAGAAACAGGTAATTGAACTTCAGCCTCTCGGATTTATCTTTCCATCCTCCCTTTCTTCAGAGACAAAGAACACTGACTGTTTTCATTAAAATACTGTTAAATACTCTAACTCTACTAATGCAAATCTTCCCAAGTATATTTTGTAATTTGAGGAGGTCTGCTTAGAAACAGATGACCTTTTACAGTGTCAGATCTAAGCAAAATGAAAACAGTTTTCTTTACAGTCATTTGGAATAGCTCCTTGTGAATTAGATAATAACAATTTCCTTTAAAATGTCAGATTAACTTAAAATCAATTTCGTGGTCCAAGCTTGCATTATGACTCAAGTGTTCTTAGGCAAGTTCTTCTCCCAACAACATATTTAATGCTACGTTTACTGCAAATGGCATAAATAAAAGCCTGTGTAGCTTGTCTTAGCTAGTGATGTTTGTTAAACAAAAATGTGATGTATTTGTTTTATGTTCTGGGAATACACCTAGAAAGCAATTTGTATCCTTGGTGTTACCAATGGCTGAGTGATTGCTGCAAAAGTGTCAGTGCTGTGTGCCTTTTAACAAATAATGAGCCAGAATGTCTTCATTGCTTTGCTAATTAATACAAAGCTTAGTTCAGGGCTCTAACTTAGAAGAGGATGTCATGCATTTCCTCAGCAAAAGAGTGCCTGAGTTTCCCTTACTGAGTTGTAAAGAGAGGAATATAGTTTCTGCAGCATTTTAGGATACTCTGTGGAAATCAATAACTTGGTTAAAATTTCTGCTCTGTTTTATCTGAGACTGTGAAATGTTAAAAGTGAAATGGGGAGTCATGTCATTGCTATTGCTACTAGAGCCATTTAATAAGGCCAAAAAAAAACCCAACAAGAACAAAAAGAAACCAAAAAATTAGTATGGAAAAGACAAAAAAATACCCCACCAAAATCAGATAAGAGACAGATAAAGCTGGATACCATTTTCGTGTTGAAGAGTGAAGAAAGGTGTTGAAAGAACAAAGGGTGAAAAAATATTTTAGCAAAAAAATACAGATTTTGGCTGTTGTTTCATCCACAATCTTCCTGTTAAATCAGAAGCACCAGCAAGTCACTCTGGATTCAGCTGACGCTAGTCAGCATGTTCTGAAGGAATTATAACAACTTATGTGTTCATGTGCACCAGAGATGTAATAAGAGGGACATGAAGAAAAATAAAATGAACTCTAGGAGATCAATAAAATGTAACCCTTTGACCTGTTAGACGATCTCTATCAATTTTTCAAAGTTAGGTGATAAAATCAGTACAGTATAAGGTTTTAATCTGGCCATTACTGCTACTTTGCATCTGTGAATGTGTGCATTCATCCGCTACACAGATCTATTTTTAAATGTAGATACAGTGCCTCTAGAGAAGAAACCAAATTCCTAAATGGTATTAAAACTGACTTTGGTAAAATTAACATTTGTTCTGAAACTGTCACAGTTCTCAAAGCTTATCTCAGGAAAGGAGAGGGCTCTGTCTTCGCTGCTAGGGGAAAAAAGCAAGATAACAAGAAACGGAGCAGATGGAGTAAATTTTCAAAGCTGTGTGTGGGAGTCAGGCATTCAGATCCCATTAACTAATATTGGAGTTGAGGGATCAGACTCCTACTCACCAGGTTTCAAAAACAACAGGTTCACATTTCTCCAGCTTCACTTGCCTCTTACGTGTCCCTGACGCCATCCTGGCTCCTCTCTAACAGGGTGACATTTACGCAACAGCACAGGGCCAAATGGGTCTTTACACTTGGGGCAGGGCTCCTCATCCAGCAAATGGAAATACGTGAAGTATAGAACTGAGCTTATGTATACAGCACGTGTGCTTACAGATGTGGTGTGGAGAAGGACCAAAAACATGTAGCGGCTGCATCCCACAACTAGAAACAAGCCACAAATCATCAGTAGTTTAGTATAGATACTTTTAATAGTCATACTTCACTTCTTTAGGGTGAAAAGCAGGTAGGTACAGCCAGTACGACTGTTCGGTGATGTTCCAAGGTCTGTTAAATAACGTCTGGCTTTATACATCAGCCTTGCAACCCATTAATTGTGAGAAATGTGCTGTTCAGGCCGATGCAATGACCTCTGTGAGTAAATATGTCTAGTGCCAGCAACATGTTGGACAATATGTCCTCTGGCACAGGAAGAAAGGATGAGCACAGCTTTGGCCATTGACACCCATCTCCTGCATGCCGTATAAAGAGTGCACGGCCACATTACATTCAGCTGGGATGGGCACACGTCACCCAAGACTTATGGTTGCTCATGGGTCATCTCCATAGTTTTATAATACCTGACTAAACAACCTCTTCTGCAAAATCAGGTTCTCTGTCCTTGATAGCTATCTTCAGCTCCACTGTTTTTTACCATGGTAGCTTTATTTTTAACTGACATTAATCACACAATTATTAAGAGTGACAGAGCACTTACACTCTATCATGGCAATCTAATTAATTTCCAATCCTATAAATCAGTCTTGTACATCAAATCTGTAGTATCTATGGGCTGAATCTCTTATTTGCTCCACAGGGACACTCAGCAGCACTGGTTATGAATAAAATGCAGTACAAAAGGAGAACATAAGCTATTCTTGAAGAGGATGTAGAGGCACTCCCTTCCTTCCAGCTGAGCTTGCAAGACACCTGCAGACAGGTAGACACCTGCAGAGATTCTACCAGCAGGCTTAGTGAGACATTTGTTTGTAAAAACACAGACCAGCACACTAGTCTGGAAAGTCTGTTATAGGGGGCATCCCGGAGACACTCTGGGTCCAGGCTCCTTCCCCAGCCCAAAGGCCCTTGCGGACAGCCCTGGTTATCAGAAGACACTTCTTCCTCTTCCTGACCCCAGTGGGGTCATGTATGAGGGATGTCTTGTCACTTTGCATGCAACCAGAAATCTCCTGTAACTTGTATTAAGGTAAAGCAAAAAAAATAATCTTTATTTACACAAATAAAAAAAATAATAAAATTGTAGTTATCAACGTCCTTAAAATAAATAGTTTGAAGATATGAAAGAACACACTTGAACAATCTGGTTATAAGGAGGTTAATTCTGTCTGGTCTCTCTGGCTCTCAGCATCCTGATGACATGCTGCACACACCATCCAGACACAGTTTTTGTCAGGGGTCCAGTCTGGGCTGCACCCTTCAAATAACCTTTTCATGGTAGATGTCACTCCTTTTAGGAGCCCTCAGGAATGTCTGGCCAGATTTGCTCTTTCCTGTTGAAAGGTACTTCTTTCTAGCATCTTCAGATGGAAAAAACTGATGCAGCTTTAAAAACAAGCATTGTTCCACTTCCTTGGAGATGCAAGAACAGCCCTGCTAGTGCAGATGTCACATCCTTAACAGTCCTTGACTCACTGAGGGGTAAAATTCCCCTCCCTCCTCTCAGTATGAAGTGTATCCACAGCCTGAACCTTACTTTTTATATTCAACTGCACAATAACAAGCACAGCATCAACATTTAAATGTGGTGAGAAAGGTGACGGAGTACAAACATCCTCCTAGGACTGTGGGAGCAGTCAGCCATCCTGGCATTAAAACATGGGAAGTGGAAATGAGGAATGGGGCTTTGACTTAGTCTGGCAAGGCAAGCAAATGTCATGAGGTTCAACAGAAGCCATACTTGCAACATGAGTCAGTTCCTCCAAAAGGACCCAGGCTTTGATCTCATCCCTAGAGGAAGGTGATCGCCTGAAGTTGTGAGCAGAGCACAAACAGCAGGAAGGAATCATATCTGAGGAGCAAGGCTGCAACATTGCTCCACTCAACTGCATCCCCATATCCTCAGCCTGAAATTTTAAAGGTGTGGATGCAGGCATGTTCATCTGTTGCTGCACCACACTGTAATGTAGCTCCAGGCTTGCTGTGCCAGCCTATGGTGGCTGCACTGCTGCAAGCTTGCTCACTCCAGTCACATCCAATGAAACATGATGGTCTCAGAGAAATTTATTTTGCTTCCCTTGATTAGATGATCAGTGCTCCTAGCAAATCTGACAATTTCAACCATCATCAATTACTGCCTTCACAATGCAGCGACTCTTTCTGTGTCACACTTTCTATTACAGAGACCTTTGAAATCTGCTTTTATTTAATATGGGTAGAACTAAACCAGGAAAGCTCAAAGTAATTTCTCTTTTCAGACCAGTCTCCTACTAAAAATACTGCACCTTAATAATAGGAACTCAACAAGAATCTCACCTGATGTGGGAATTCTGTCTCACAAAGTTGGCCGGCTGCCTGCTGGAAAGCTGTTCTCAGAAATGCAAGGCTCACCCTTGTAATTTTGCTCTTTATAGCTATGGGTTCACTGCCGAGCAGAGTGAAGCTACCAAAGCAAGGTCCTTGCCTGCAGCAGTACCCAAGTCTGGTGGTATTCCTGGAGAATCATTGCTTCCTTCTCTCTGGGTCCCTCCACAGTGGGCCCTGACACTGCTCATCCCAAGAGCAGAGGTTGTGGAGTGCTACATCTCCACCCTGCAAGGCTAGAGGGAAGGGCTTGCAGGGTCCCACCCCACCACTGTGCAGAGGCACCCAGCAGGCAGGGTCACTTTTCGCAGAGGGAGAATGAGACCTTTGCCATGAGCATTGCATTGGGGTGAAAGAGAGCTGGAAGACAGGACATGCCTGAAGGACTTGGCCATTTCCCACTTCTCCACATTTCCACCCCAGGAACAACCACCGCAGTTAATCACAATGGCAAGGCTACTAAGTTTGCCAAGGATAAGGCAAACCAGAAGACTGGAAAATTACCCTGAGAGGATGCTATGCTCTCAGACAGCAGCATGGTAGGATTATCTGCCATCACAATTGCTATGTGGGAAGCAAAAGAGCTTCACTTTTGGGAAATAAACATTTGCTCACTTCAAACAAAAAAAAAATCAATGAAAACACTAAGTTGGAGTATACACAGAGATCAGAAGTCTCAGCTGAGCTGAATTAGGCTTCAGGAGACCTGGGCTCAATTTCTGGCAAAGCCACTGGTCTCTGAGTGAGCTTGAATAGGCTGTTCTTCTCTGTGCCTCAATTTCTCCTCCTGTGAAATGCGGCCAGTGGTACCGATTTGTTTTAAGATCTCCTGGTGCAAAATCTTACATAAGAATTGGTACTATTATTATTTTCCCCCACCCAAACACAAGCTGTGATGCTTTTTTCAAATATCCTTAGCAATAAAGAAATGACAATCTTGTTCACTGTGTGTAGGGCTGTATGAAAGCATTTCATGACACCTTTTCTTCGGAGCGATCCAAAGCACTGGGGTCTTTTTGAGGAATACTGGTTTCCTCCTCATTAATTTCCTGCTTAAGGATTCTTCGCAGCAGCAGCAGTATGTTTTCCCATAAACAATAATGAGGTATCAGCTACTTCAGCCAGAGCGACCTTTCATTTCTTAATAGGAAGAACAAAATAAACACCAGCGAGGAGCCTCTGTCAGGCAGAATAGCGTGTGCCACGGCTCCCAGCAGCTGAGCAAAACTGGCAGCTGCCCCCACCTCAACAGTGGCACCCAAGCAAAAGAAGGTACAGCACACAACACCCCTCATGCAAGGCGAGGAAAGGGGGAGAGGTCCCCAAAAGGTTATTTCACAGACTCTCATTCAGATCATGAAAGATGCAAATGAGAAAACTCTTTAAGTTGTAGCACTCTCCATGGAGGTGTCTTTTAGAGGCATTAGCTGCAGCTCACACCTAGACCCATACCTGCCATCTTCAGGGACAGTGAAGTGCTGTGGTTAAGGTTTGTGTTAAGTTTTGCACATAGGAACATCTTCCAAACATTGCAAAACTCAATAATTAAACATCCCCAAACTCTGGGATACTCAGGGGCCCAAACCTGTCTAAGTCCAAGTCACCTCTTTCTGTCATAGGAAGTTAAAACAGAAACACCCAGATGCCCATTTTGCCTGATGCATGCAGAGCAGAAATCACTGCATGACTCCCAGGGCTTCAACTAGTCCACAAGTCTTCATATAAACTAATTACAGTGCAATATTATTCCACTTGTCAACAGTTCAGGAGGAATTGACAGATTCTAGTTTAACTATTTAACTCTGCCAGGGGTAATAAGTTCTCTCATGCATTAAATTAAAAATGACACTTGAAAATAAGTACATTATGGACCAAATACAGCACACAAATGGGGGGCAAAGATTTAAACTGTTGCCTGGTGGAGAATTGCCAATGAAGCAATATACATCTCATTATCCAGCGTTACACTGAACACATCCAGCAAGAAGGGCCTTTGCATATAGATGCATTCACTGTGGACAAGCGCTTGCTGTCGTTGTGGACAAGCACTACTGTTTATTTTCCATTGTAAGAATGTTTGAGTTAAAACACCTGCAGAGGGCTCCTCATGGTGGCCAAACTCTGGATGAGGCAGTCCCTGCTGACCCTCAGCCCCCATTCTTTTTTGCTTTGCAGCCCATGGTCTGTTTGCAAAACCCTCCTTCCCCTCTGCTGCCATCTGACAACCGAGGGAAAACAGTGGCTGAGCCAATAAGATGCGCTTACTTCAGCTGATAGGAGAAGCAATAACATTAACAAAGACAGATTTTGCTTCTAAGTGGAGTGTATTCCTTTCAAAGGGAAGGAAATTTCTTTACAAGCTTTAGGTTGCGTAGTTTCGAGTTATGCCACCCTCTTCTTCCACTGTCACGGGGGTTTCTTGTTCTCTTTCTTTTGCAGCAGTGGCCCCCATGCAGCTGCAATTTCACACATAGCTCTATTCACTCCTAGTGCTGGAACACGTTTCCCATCCATTGATATGCATTTGGGGTGGGGGTTGTGGTTCATAATTCAAAGATGTAGTCATCTTACTGTGAGCTGGTCTCCTTGATAGTCAATAGAGGGTTACAAGAATTTGAAAGGAACAATTCGCCCAGTCTTTCTGAATGAAATTAATCACCCAGCCAGTAAGTAGGTCTTATGAACCGAACCACTGCACATTTTTCCCAGTTGCCAAACAGTGGTAGGAAGGGAGGACTGTGATAGAAAAGACTACCGACAGCCTAGCCAGCCGGCTCCAGCTGAGTCATCTGTTCTGCAGACATCCGAAATTCAGCAACAGGAATCCCCCCACGTAAGTTATGCTCTGAAGTGAGAAGACACCTCAAAAAGGAAATGTCGGGTGAAGAACATGTGAAATACTCAGGGCCAGCATGAGCTGAAAAGCAGGGAGTAAAAGGAGATGTGATGAAGACACAAGTTTGCCAAAAGCTGAGAGCCATGGGCTGGAGTTGGGAGCACGTAAGGACCAGCTTTCATAGCGAGGCTGGCAGCTGTGGCAACTGGCACAGGTATTTATATACCTTCCGTAACAGGATATAGATGTACTGAATTGCTTAGGCACTGCGGGCAGAAAGCAAACCCCTGCGGACAGGTATGTGAGTGTGTCCAAACAGCCCAAGTCAAATGTTGGCTCTGTGCTGTGCCCATCTGTTCCAGGAGGAGGAGAAAATAAACACCAACAATTTATTCTTGCTGTTGCTGCTAGCTTCAAATCTTGCATGTCCTCTCATAATAGCTTCATCTCCCATATATCCTTTGAGAAACAGTCACAATCACTAAAGGGTTGCAAACTAATTTTTAAAATTCTGTTGAAAATCTGTTCTCTGGTAGAGGTTGTTGAACATTTTCCTCTGAAAGTGCGTTCTCTATTAAGTGGTGGAGATTTGTAGAATAAATTTCTTATTGATTGGACAACCTTTATCTTCTATGGGAAACATGAAAGGAATTATCCTAATGAAAGCAATCTGAATCAGAGCACCCTCTACACTGAGCTTGCAAGGAGACAGCGGGACATTTCCTTTGACCAGACGCCCACTGAAAGTAGGAGAGAGACATATATGCATGTTTTTGGGGTCAGACCTTACACGTTGTGCCAGGTGTGTGAAGATACCCATCTCTAGAAGAATTACAGATAGTTTTTTCCACAGCTACAGAAGGATGAAAAAATTTAAACTGTGGGGGTTGATCAGGGTATACAGTGTATTTGGAAGTCTCCCTCCTGAGACTATAAAAAACAAACACGATAAAACATGGGAAAGAGGAAAATCAGCAAAAGTAAAGTGCTCAACCATATGTAAATGTCAAGCAAAGCAAGCCCCACTTATGGCTTGTTTTCATCCTCTCTCATTCTCCAAGTCCACTACCAGGGGAGCGGACGTTTAAGACAAAGCAGCAAGTGGTCCCACTCACTTTGCCAAGGCTCGCTGAAAACAGAGCCCTCTCCCTCTAGAAACCGAGGGGGGACACCCAACCACCCCACTCACAGCTGTATCACCACTTTACATTTGCAAAGCTGGTTCACACTTGTGGCAGAGCATCCCAGGTGACCAGTTCCTCCGGGCTGTCACAGGTTCATCCCATGGGGTGATGAGCTGTGACGTGACCCAGAGGGACCCACTGGCAGCATCAAGGGTCTGGTGGCAGGTGGCCGTGCAAGAGGTCCCTGCAAGGGATCGCTGCATTATGTGGCCGAAGGGGAGAAATCAAAATCAGCCTCTTCTCAGCAGTCCTGTGTGTTGTGTCTCAGCTCACTGCCCCTGTGCTGAGCTCCCTCAAACAATGCCTTAGGTGTAAACAAAATTCTAAGCAATCCTTTCCTGGATTACTCAGAGCCATTCATATTCATTAGTGGTTATCAGCACGCAAGCAAGGCCCACATTAATTAAATATCTTTGGCATTTGGGAATTGAGGAGTTTGGTCTTGTTTTGTTTAAGTTTGCTTATTTATTAGGAGTATTAACTTATTCTGACCTAACTTTCTCTGACATCTTTCCCAGTTACAGGAATACAGGTTTATAATTAAGATATCTGAAAGTGCATCCACAAAGATGCAGAGTGTAGCAGAAACACTGGAGATGAAAACTCCAACCTCCATCTTTTAAAGCTTATTTTAAGGCATCAAATGAGAAAAACACAGGGGAAGTTCTTCCCCCCTTGACTCTTTTTCAAGAAATCTTTGTACCAAGAATGCTAACTACCTTTGAACCTGCATCTAAATTCTATTACCAAAATGATCTATACAAATATAACTCTTTCTATTTCTTTAGAAATCTATTTACAAATGTTGACACACATGGCAGTTAACAGCATTGCGGTCAGGGGTGCAAATCTGCTTACAGACCTGTTGTAAAAGGCAAATCCCCCTGTTCAAAACCATAATTTTCACTAAGTTCATTGCCTGCTTTTATTTTTTTTCTAATAACATCACTCTTCTTTGTTGCTTAACACAATACCATTACCTAGATGGCCTGCAGGGTCCCATTTCAGCAATAATCCCGCAGTGACTGCATCTTGGCATTGATTTATGCTTGCATTTTTATAAGATAGAAAACCTTTCTATCATAACAGTTTCCTTGTTCACTGAAGGGCAGAAAAAACAGCTAAATTATTTCAAAAGCATGAAGTAATTTGTAACAGGTGCTATTTTACTGATATGAAACAACTGCTTTAACGGGGAATAAACTGCAAAAATACTAACCATTATGCAACTTTACAGCACAAAGAAACCACTGCAGAGATCTCTGCTGCAGAAAGAAGCTCAAGCCTTCCTCATCCATGAAGTCACACCTCTGTCATTAAAATCCCTTGTCTCGTGCAGCCTTAGCTCCTGGAAGGGCTGAGGATTTGAGACAAGGGTTGAGACTTACAATAAAAGGTGGCAAAGTGATATCAAAAAAGCCTCCTAATGCTGCCGGACCAGACTTCCACATCAGATGAAGGGAGATGAGGGGAAAAAAAACCAAAAAATGTCTCAGTTCCAAAAGGAAGAGGGAAAGATTCGGGTCATGGAAAATCACTGCTTTTTTCATTACCCTTTTTTCAGTCATTCCTACCTCCGCTGCTCCTGTACTAATAGCGCATGACACTTTCCTCTAAGCCACGAGAGTTACAGATGTTTTATACATATATTCATAACGAGGTGGAATTTTTATTAAACTTGTCTGTGAAAGCTATTGTGGAGTCTGAATTTTATTTACTACAATATAATAAATTTCCAAAGCAGCGGTGACACCATGGTAACAATATTGCTAATGAAATCATTCCTGCCTCTAAAATAGAGTCAAGCCTTTGTAACATGTAGCAATGCTATACAATAATTGAATACTATTAGGTTTCCTTTCTTCTAAGCAGGAGGTGAGGAATTGAAAATACACTTCTCTATGGTAATTTGAATCAGTAATTATTTGAAAAGATCAATGGGAGGAATTACCCATTCACACCCATAGCCTTCTGTTTGGTTGTTTTTCCTAAATCAACTAAATTTGAACAGAAAGGTTTTGAACTGGGCATCCTAGCAATTCAGGAGTGAGGTGGCTTGCTTAAGGTGCATGCACACACAGAGGGGATCATAGCATCTGCGAATATAAATTTTCACAGAGTTAATCAAATAAAACTGTTTTCATGGTTTACATTTTAACATTGCATTGCAAATTTCTGGAATGTAACAAGGTAGAAGGATAATCTTATTCAGATAAATCACACATACTTCGACAAAGTGTAATTACTTAGCTGTACTGCCAAATTTAACCTTCACATGGAAATACCTAGAAGAATTTTATAAGGGTTCTTATCTATACTGGGAGCAATGTCTGAATGAGGAGGATCCATGAAATACCACCAAAAAGACGTTCATCTGTAAAATGACCAATGTCAATAAAACATTTAGAAGTCAGTGGTAATTTTTTACTATTCTCATTATATCAGTACAACTGTGACCACACATCTCTGCTCCTGTGGTATAAAAATAGGGTGAAGAAATGGGTGCGTGAGTCCCTCAAGAAATGTTAGTTCTGTAAGCATGCACTTACATATATGGCTACTAAATGAAGGCTGGAGCTACTGTGCTGGGATATACATTGATGTAGCTCAGCTGAAGCCAATTAAATTCCACTACAATCTACACCAGAAGATGCATCTCTTTCCTGCATTTTGCAAATGAGAAGAAAGGAGTCCTTCTAAAATTATCCTTGTTAAAATTAAGTTTCCTCATTTAGTTTCTGGAATGGAAAATCTCATGGAAAAGGGGCCAGTTTGTGGATTTCAAACTGTTATATACACATTTGCTGAAATTACAGCTTGGCCTCAGAAACAGTAGGAAGAGTATTATTACAGCACCTGCAAGTATGCGAAAGAGCTGTATCTCATGTGGAAGCATCTTAGTCCCTTGAGGGTGGCAAAGGTATTTGCTGCATTTTAGAAGATGTATTCAGTACTCACCTTTTTCCGTGTCCTTTGCAAAGGCTGATGAGCATTTGTCACACCCCTGGAAATACAGTCAGGAAACACCCAAAGGGAGGCAATAAAGACTGTTTTTGCCAACTGCCCATTGCAGTCAATAGCATTACTTGCATGCTTAATGTTAAACATGAGCTAAAGTGCTTTGCTGGACAGAGGCCAGGTGGCTCAATGCTTTGCAAAACTGAGCTCTAAATGAAACTTCTTTGGGATCTGGCTGTTCTTCAGAGTGGTCCTCCTTGGACTTGTCACACCACGGCTCTCGAGAGACTGAATGCGGATCTGTTTCTTATTTATGTTGGCTCAGAAATGAACCAGCCACTCTACTGTTGTTATCATGGATTCCCTAGAACTCCTAAAATAAAAAGATGCAGGTAATGCATTTGCTAAGAAAATATTAATTCCGGGCTGTTCTGGCTTCTGATTCTGGAGTTAGACTGTAGAGGCTGCACTGCAGATACAACTGTTGGGCATGGCAGTTCCCTCTGCAATGTGTTGTTGGGTGGGTCAGCCTCCTCAGAAGACCTATGTCAAAAGGAGATGGAAACGAAGCAAAGAGCTCCCTATGGATAGACAACACAAATGCTGAGCACAGAACTGCATCCAGGCCTGCAAGCAGAAATCTCCATCTTTGGATCCAGATTAGCACCATTTCTCGAGCCTAGGATGTCTACCCCTGGCAAGAACTGAGCACATTGCATTTTTCTCTTTTTAAAACACATCTTGTGATATAGTCCATCCTCCTGTCTTTCACTCCCCAGCCAGCCCGGGCTGTGGGAGACTTCCAGTCGAAGTATGTGCAGGGCAAACCTATGTCTTTCATGAAATAACCCCAACGACAGGGGCAGAGCAATGTGTGCACCATCCTGCTGCAGAGCCAGTGCAAGCAAAGGACTCTGGTCGCAGGGGCAGGGAGAAACACAAGGCAAATGAGGAGCAAGCAGCAAGGCTTTGGGCTGGGACTGACAAGTCAGGGGTATTTCTGGGTTTGTTCCATGTAAAATACAGAAAAGGTGCTGAGCACTGACATTCATCCCAGAACTTTCCTTTTTCAGACAGATATGCTGACTGCCAAGTTTCAATACATTGCTTTTTCAGAGCCTAAGCAAATAGAGGCATAGAACTGCTTTCATTCAGATCACAGCTGATGAACTTCAGCAAGACTGCAGTCAAGGTGGTGCTGAGTATGAAACCCTGTACCCAGCCCAAAGATAAAATTTCAGGAGTTCAAATGCAAGCAAAGGGAAATGAGTTCCTTGCACAACACTTTGTACTGAGAGAAAAGAAGGGTCAAATAAAAGCTTTTTTGCAACTGAAATAAAAAAGAGTGTTATTGTTTCTTACCTTAAAACCCCTATCCTTTAATTTCTAACCCTATTGCTAGAGAGATTCAGCCTCTGTCTGTCTGACTGGGGCTGTCTGACTACAAAGATAAGGATTAATGTGGTGTCCGGTCTGTACACAGTGATATATACTTTATTGTCAAGCTGGGTGCTGCGTGAAGTCAATAAACCTCATAGCTATTGATCATGCTGGAAAAGGAAATTAATGCAGACATGGTTTGGTTTTGTAATATGATAGGTATGTCTGCACATCATCACCTGACAGCCTCGAGCTGTTTGTGCTTGTTTGAGTTGGATGGGATGAAGCTCTCCAAAATCTGGATAAATAAGAAAAATCAGTGATGACCTTTGAGAAACTTCAGAGTCATGATCAAAATGTTGAGAGAGGCATCTGGAAAGTGACTTACAGGATCTCTTTTGGTCAACAGGGCATAGTAATCAGAGTTAGAATAAGCACAGTGAAAAGAGCTCCAGCTGACAACCTACCCTACCTGTCCGTACGAGCTTTGCTTCAAAATATCTGCAAAGACACCCAGGTCCACACGATTTGTGGGTCACACCCCCTTCTTTTCAGGTCTTCACCCTTTTTTTGGCAGTCAGTAGGAGGAAACTACTCCCTGTCACAGTCCTCTCTGTGGCACTCTTCAATAAGCCATCCCCAAGGCTGTCACCTGGGAGGGCACCAGCCTCATGCCTGGCACTGCCAAGAAGCAGCGTATGGAAAAGCAAGAGGAGCAGCACTGGCTTGCTTGCTGAGGGCTTTTCATTCCCAAGCCCCAGCCCAACTCCTCTGACCTGCTCGTGAATCAGCAGGGCCTCCACTAGAGTCAAGACATTTAGACGAATGGAAGGGAACTCTCCCTCTATTACCACTTACATCAACCACACTGTAAGAGACGCATGATTTTCATGAGTTTGAAAGATCAGCCCACATGTTTTCATTTCTGCAGGCTTAACGTGGGGCTTTGCAGCGTGGCTTTCAAGTGCTGTCTGGAAGAAAGTGCTGTTGCATCCGGCTGTTTCCAGCAGACAAGCTAGGCATCTCAAAGTAGGTTAAGTTTATCTGAAACAATGCCACACCAGGGGCCTAAGTAGATGCAGAATGCCCTAAGTTCATTAATTCCTATCTGTACTGCTCATAATTCTAAATCATGGCAGTATCCCACTCCTACCAGTTCTCATACAGATGAGTATCTTTATTCATAAGCAGATCTATAGATATCAAAGTCAGCTGGGGACATAAAGTTTGCAAGGCACTTCCTTTACTTTGCTCAGTGTGCCTTTATTAAAAATGTTACAGATATTATAATAAAGTTCCTTGCTCTTTTTACACTTGGGTACATTCCTCCAGTAATCCATCACTAGCTGTGTCAAGGAAAAACCCACAAAACTTAATCAGGTGGAAGTGGTTTGTTTTTCAAAGGAAGAAATTTCTCCTCAACCACAGTGCATTATGAATTTTCCAGCCCTAGCAGATCGACAGAATGATATTTGAGTCACAGTGAGAAATTGAATTGCATGGTTGGATGAAAGCAGTAAAAACAATCAAGTGCCTTGCTGAGCATGTGGTGTTGCTACTCTGCTTTGCTCCATCTCTCCAGGAATTACTATCAGTTTTGCTGCAGCAAATGAAGGAAAACTCTCTGGAAAATCACTGAGCAGAAAAGGCCCAGCTCTGCATAGATGTCCAGACTTCTTTGGTAGGTATTTTAGATGCAAAAAAGTTCTTCTTCCACTCTTTCAGTCTACTAGCTTGCAATTTCTGGCTGGCATCACACAGTCTGTAGAGAATCAGCATACACGCACCCAAGTCAAACCAACAAAATCAAGTGCTTGTACCAGCGCTTGCCATTTCACCTGCTGATGCTTGCAGCAGGGGAGATGGCGCTAGCAGAGCCAGCAGCAGTAAAGGACACAGTTACTGCTCCTTGCAGACTCCCTGCCTGCCGACACAAGGCAGGGACCATGATCCCTTTTATCTGGTTGCACAGCTCTGACAAGTCTCAGGCCTACAGTGGTTCTCCACAAACATGCACTTGTCCCATAGCCTGTCCTGCCCTTGGGTGATCACACACTTGTTGGAGATAGGACATAGAGTGTCAGGGTTCGCCTTTTTCAGAGCAGGGAACGTGTTTCACGGTGCAGCCCCTGGCTTGGGGCAGTGCTGCAGGCAGGGGGGTCAGGCTGGAGTCATCATGTGCAGATAACTCTCATTTACAGCCTTTGTAGCAAGCTTTAATCTTTTCTAAACAGCTCTCCGTGGCTCCGAAGGGATGCATCTGAATGGCCCTAATAGGTTGTCATCATTTCACTAATGGGGGTTTAGCCCTGACTTATGGACAGAGACCCAATTCCACTTCTCCCTACTGCCCTGCAGAAAAGAATGGTCCTTCTTCACCTTCCGCCCTGCCGGTGTCCCTCTGCCAACAGGTATGATTATCCTGACATTAGGAAGGACTTCAGATGACGAACCCAATTCCCTTCCATGGTTTAACTAAGCCAAGGACTTTGACCATCAAAGCTTTCAGTAGAGATGGATGTGAGGAGAATTAAAATCTTTCCATGACCAGATCCATGCAGAATTTCTATTATTTGCTTCAATACTACCCAGATACAAATGAAAGCCATATGCAATGTGATGTCCAGCATCTTGTTAGGAGCAGACATGCAATGCCAGGAGGCACAATGAGAGGAAGAAGCTGATTTTAAGGCACAGTGAGTGGCTGCTACATGCAGGGGCTCCAGAGAGAGAGAGCAGACTGGGCTCTTGTCTAGGTTTCCCTTGAAAATTTGCTCCCTATTCCCTGCAGATCACAAATAGCTGGAAATCTTTCACCGGCCTCATACCTAGCTACTGTTGTGCCTGCAGCTATTTTCTGTATTCTTTAAGAGCCTTCCACTGAAAGAGACACCAACATTTTCTGGCATTACGAAACAGAAATATTTTCATACTCCAGCTGCCAAAACCTGCACTAAGGCTCCAAGAGAGCCCACGTGCTGCAGGATGCCTTAAGGCTGTGTGGCTAACACCAGACCAGTGAAGACACTCCTTTGTCTGAGACCTCTTTGCTGCTAGCTCTCAAGCTACTGGCACAAGAGGTTGTATCCATTCCGCCACAGATGCTTTGAGGAAGGTGTTGGGAAGTTGGAGCTCAGCGTTTTTTCTAATTGTGAGGATAGAGATGAGATAGAGGTAGTCTGTTCTCACAGTGAAAAGTGGAAAAAAGTTACTGAACAAAAGCTGGGACAAAGAAAGGTAGAACTGTCACAAGAGAAAAATTCTTCACCATAAGAGTGGTTAAGCACTGGGGAAGGATGCCTAAAGAGGCTGTGCAATTTCCATCCCTGGAGATTTTCAGAATTCAGTGGGACAAAAAGCCCCAAGCTACCTGACCTAATCTGGAAGTCAGACCTGCTCTGGGTCAGAGATTGGACTATGGACTTCCTGAGGTCCCTGCAATCTAAATTATCAAATAAGCCTATAACTCCATGGGTGGTTCAGAAACTGGGCTACCAGTCTTAACACATTCAGAATTATGGAACGTCTTGATGTTAGCCTAGTCTCTTAAAATAGAAAAATGAAGCTTAATCATAAATCTGAACCTCAAAATAAAAAATAATAATAAAAAAAAACCAAACAAAAAAACCCACACAAAACCAAAAAACCCAAAACAAAACAAAACTATCTACTCATTCAAAGATTAAGTTCATTCATGCCTTCTCTGTGTCCATCTGGGATGATGTTCTACCTTAGTGTATGGTACTCCAGCCTCCATGCATACAGCCTATCACAGTGCAATTACAGGTGAGGAATCACTTGTTTGCAGTAGATCTTCATATTCAGTTATTTATTTGGAGTTTCCTAGGCTTTCAGTTCAAACTGTTTCTTCTTGGTCCTTAACATCCTCAGCAGGCAGGTTCAGCACTCCGCACTCCAAGCTTGTGTTCACTTAGGAAATGCCTGCACTCCTTTGGGCAGATTAGATCCTACAGACTTCAGAAAATCCTGATAAGGACTCAACCCTGTTCTCTTAGGGAGTGATGTAAGTATCTCAGTGCAATCCTTTTCTATGCATGATAGTTCATACCAAGATAGGAATGCACAACAGCACTTAATCCAGATGTAAACAAGGAATTACATTTCCTGTGCATTGCTGACTCTCATTCAAGGCAAGTCATGGTGATAGTAAAATAATTGAAGGTCATACTAGGTTAGGCACAACTAACCCAGTTTGGTCCCCAAACCTACCTTTTGACTACTCCTTAATTTAGAGAATGTGAGCTACCCCTTGAGCAAAAGCTGAAACTACATCGCATTTCTAGTCAATAAAAGAGAGAAAAAGGTGGTGATATACAAGCATTAGTAAATGAAAAGGCTGTAGGTGTTACTCATTGTTTAAATGGCAGCACACTGCTCAGCGTGGACTAATTGACCTAGTTTTTCTGCATCACATGACAGACTAAATTAGCCTAGAAAGAGTGCCCTGACCTCACACCTTCTGCGGGAAGAGAAGTCCTACATCAAACCCACATCCCAGCCTGAATTCACCAGGATTTCTTACAAGAGCACAAACCATATTAACATTAAACAATGTTAATGCACATATGTTAACCCAACAGTAGGGATCAGCTGTTAAAAAGTGAATCCAGAGCATGATGCATAATTGTCAGGTCCTGCCTATGCCTCTGATTACCCCAGCTCAAACCATTCCCTAGGCTTCACCCTGTAATCTTGTCTCCCAGCTACATCTTTTGCAGCAAAAAGCGTGAAAGGTATGTCTTGCGGAGGGGAACTGGCTTGGGGAAGCCGTAGTTATCCTGCATCCACCATATGAGTTGAAATTGGTTTTGTTCCCCGTTCCGTGACCCTGTAGTTTTAGTTCACTGATGTCATGTCTTTCAATTCTACATGCCGTGGAGTGTTGTGCTCAGAAAGCACATCCATTTTTTTAATACCCCATACACATAACACATGTATCAGTAAAGAATGCAATTTCACCATAAAATCTATGTGTTTCATTATGTGCTCCATATGATCTATATGTTCTGTCATGAAATGTTGCCCTCTGTTTGCTACTTTATGTTACATTTCTCATGAGGTTACCTTGACTTTCATGTGGCTTCTATGCTAGAATTTTTTTTATGTCCACATAACCTTTTAAGATATACATGTTTTTTCTTATAGGTACAAAAAGAGTTAGGTTCACATACTGCAGCTTTTATTAGTGCTCACACAGAGGTCTCATTACCCTGAAAGAAACAATAATACCTGCTTTAAGGCAAGACTTTATCTTTTCAATGGCCATAAACGTTCCTATTGTCTGCAGAGTAATTTTTTTCTTTTGGTACTAAAACAGGAAATGTGTGGAGAAAAAATGGTCTGTTCTTTATTGACTTCCCACAGCCTTTTTCAAATCATTTCAAGGGATGCAAAGCCTTGCAAAAGCAGACTTCACATCGATAGAGGGAACAGTGCTTCAGCCAGACAGCAGTCCTGAGACTTTGCTGCTGAAAAATCAATTCTGGTCCATCGGAGTCAAGAGCCTACAATGGTATAAATGAGAGAAGCCACTGACCTATTTTCTTTAGCACAACTTTTCTAAGAAGACTGATTAATTGGCTCATGGGCACCCTTTGAAACTGCAGCCCATTGTTTTCCATCACCTTGTCCCAGATTTAGACTGTTACACCACCACCAAAGTCACACCCGTCAAAATAGGAGCAAGGATCTGCTGTCACCAAGTCCACAGCACATGCTTGGATGCGGTGGCCAAAAAGAGGCACAATTTCCTCAGCACTGTGTAAAGGGGAGACCAAACACAGTCTCTGCAGCAGGCTGATCTGTGCATCAGCATCGTGCACTGGGTAACAAAAGGTGACTCACACACAAAACTTGGGCAACAGACCGTTCTTACAAGGAGCTCATCACCGATCTTCCCGTCTGATGTGATTTTCTGGAGCAAAACCATTCTGGCCAGAGTGGGATTGCAACGCAGGAATAGGGCAAGGGGGCTGAACCCATGTTGCGTAGACATTGTGTATGTTATTTCTATCCTGGTCGTTTCCAGAGTTTCTCTTCTTAGCTGAGAGCCCCACCGTGATCCTAAACCAGCAGCTTTGCTCACTTCCTAGTCACTGGGCAGACATATCCAGAAGGCAATCCAGATCTATGGAAAGATACATTTCCTCCTGGAACTGTCTCAAGAGGCAGCAGACCTCAAGGGCGTTAAGTAAACATCATTAATCAAGAGAGGTGATTCTGAGCCACTTTCCTCAAAGTCAAACATGGAGCATGGGGTAGAAATAATGACTCATAACAGGAGTTTTCAGTCTATGTTTGGCAGCAAAGGGTGGAATCCATGTTATCTAATGCAGGCGTCTACATTGCATCTGGATTTTAGGTGCTAGTAAAGCTCTTCTTCAGAATTAAGGGTCCATATACAGTCAAGGAAGGGAAACCAAGACCTCTAGAGGCATGCAAAAACAAAAATCCCTTTTGGCTCTTTGACCTCTGCCTCCCCTCCTTTTTTTGGATTCCTAGCCCATACAGATTTTTTTTCTTAGGCCAACAGGACCAAGCTGTGTGGCGAGCAGTCTGAGAGCTGTTGTACAATGGCTGATGACTGAAGCCAGATTGATGAGGAAGACAAAGCATGTTTCATTCTTACCTGTCCAACACATTTACTGTGTGACTTCCAGCAAGTCTTTTTTTTTCTTTCTGTGCCTCATTTCCCTGCTAGTGTAGTAAGAATGATATTTCTCACTCAAGAGGACTGTTTTAGGGTAGAAGTAGTAATATTTGTGAGTATCACACTGAGAAGCCCCACAAAGGTTATAGGGAAAGATCCTATTTTCAGTGCAGGAAAAGTGTTGGGTCTATTTTCAGTTGAGGTATAAATACATTGAATTTCATACACAATGAAAAAGATGTGAAGAAATGAAAAACCACTACATCACACACCAAGAGCACATTTTTTTAAAAGATAGTGAGAGTGCATATGTGAAAAGGGGCAGGGTTAGGATTAACAAAGTTATCCTCATTTTGTCATTTATTAACTCCTGAGCTCAGGGTTAAGCTTGTCTGACCTGGTAAGCAGAATAGTTTTTCCAGAAATATTAATAAGAAACACAGTTTATTTTCTCCTCCTTTATGTACAACTCCTATCAGTATGAATGGGATTCAGTCAAACAAATACAGCAAGGAAATGAAGAATGGGAAGGAGAAGAGGAAGGGAAAGGGGCAAGGAAAAAGGAAAGAGAAGGGGAAGGAATTCTGGCATTCAGATATTAACTTCCAATCATGGAATTTAAAGACAGAACTGTGTTTGAACACTGTCCTTGGTGCAGACAGAGCCTGGCACTCCTGATTTTCCCTTGCCTTTCAGCAGGTGCAATCCTGGCCATGAGAACATTGCCATTCTTGTAAGAGGTTTTATGCTCATTTTGTAGGAGTCACTTACTAGAGAAGATGGAGAAACAGAAGCAAAGCTCTTAGGACTGAGAACAGGATTCACATGTCCAGGGTGATGCTTCCCCCCAAGAAAAGTTCAGCCCTGAAATCATTCATAAGCAAAATACTGCAACAGTTTAAAGTTCATATTGCTGAAAATGCCTTTTGTATGAAATTCCTACCGTGTATTTACAAAACCTCTACCCCTACTAGATAATAACAGATTACAAATTACAAATGAATGCAGCTGTATTTCATTATTAATTTTAACATGTTCCCAAGCTGTTAAGTCTCATGGTCTGCTGATCGTGCCTGACCCACAAATGGAAATACACAGTGCAATACGATTTCACACACTCTCAGTGTCCTTTCTAATTAGCGAATGAGTCATGCCCTGTATCTGCAGAGCGGAACCGCGCTTCCTTTTTCCAAGAGTATCTATAGATCAGTGTGCAGATGTCAATTCACACACCACAGTTTTGGGAGCATCAGCTGATTGGGAACTGTTTTCCTCCAAAGCTGCAGGCACTTCCAGCAGTCTGCTTTTGAAGCTGTCTCCTTCAAAATCTGGTTTGGGATTTGATTTTATTTTTTTATATTAGGTACACTTGGGAGGTTTGGGCTAGCCTCAGCATAGGCTAATTCTATGCTTGTCCTTCTGTTAGTGTGTGTGACAGTAAAGTGTCCTTTGGCTGGAAGCGGGTGCAAGGAGGCTGTTTCTGAGGGTACTGAATACTGAACATCACCACATGGTGTACACAATGAGTTGTGATGTGCAAGTCACTACTCCAGCTAAAGGGCTCTCTGCTGAGAGCAAGGCTTGCTCTGCAACTGAAGGGACTCACTGACAAACAATTCACTGTTAGGAAAAAGAGTAGGCTAGTATAAATGAGGTCATTAAGTCACTCAGCCAAATTCCTACCCCAGGCATTTATCCTACGTGTCTTCTCCAATTCTCTAGCACAACTCTTAATTGATTCTGCCTGAAAGTTATGCAAATCTCACCTCTACAAGCTCTCTGAACCACCAGGGAACTTGTAAGTCTCCAACACCCACAGAGGCCAAAGTGACTTTTTCTACATACCGCAAGGCATTGCCTAAATGCCCACGGCATAGACTTACCTCCCCAGACAGCGCAACACGCAGGCAGTTAGAAATCGCCCATTGAGTTTCTTGAGCAAAAGCTGAGCTGCCTTCTCTAGCAAAGCCTTCCAGATGGGTTTCATCCGAGCTCTGTTCAGAAGGGCTGATGTGTTTCTGACCAGCTGGCTGAATTGCTCTCACAGCCCACCATGTGGGTTAGAGGAAAGCGGGGAGGTCACAGCAGAAAAGGAAAATAGCCTTAGCTGATGGATTAACCCCAACCTCACCCAATTTGCTCGACCACAGAGCTAAATTTTCCATGCTTCACACGAAAGGGACAATTCTTCAGAGTAACATCAGCAGAATAGAAACACCAACACTCCATTGGGCGACTGGCTTTTGCTGTTGGCCATTTTCCTGACAGGCAAGCTCTGAGGGAGCATGCGGACCACCTTCCTCTGAGCAGAGGTGTAGGACCACACAGCAGCTTCATTCTTTGGCCGAATGAATAGCTTGCCCATTGCAAAACCTTCATGCAAGTTCAAAGAGCTCAGCTGTTTTTCTCTCAAGATACTTTTATCATCCCCATGTCAGCCCACAGACATAATTACCACAGAAATACACATATTGGCATACTGGGGGCAGGCAGAGAAATGGAAATTAGGCTGTCTAGGATTTTAATGGCACTAGCATAAATTAATATGTTATTTTTCCATCAGTCCTTTTCTTCCTGCATTTTTTTTTCTAACAGGTCTCTTATAAAATTCCATCTTAATCTAGTTATGTTTCTATCAGTTCAGTAAATTTCCCTGGTGGAATTATTATGCTCATTATTACCAGCAAGTGCAGGCTGAAAGAATGAAAGAAACCCACACACAATGCATGTACGGGGCTGAAGTGAGCTCTCACAAGAGGTTACCGAACACTGCCCTCACAGTGATGGGCCATAAACAGAGCACAAACCACAGAGCATCGTGTAGCCTGTGCAGTTTCTGTGGGTGTTGGCTGGACAGCAAGGTATGGGGGAGGTCTTGCTGTGGAAGGAGGAAATCTGTGGCCTCCACACACCTGAGTCCCTGTCTGTTGTTGCTCTTTTCTTTTCATCTCAGAACTTCCTGAGAATGGTCTGATTCATATAGATCTACACAAAATGCCTTTGAAAGCCATCTCTATGTGACTTGCTTAGAGCCACATATAAGGAGTGACCCACATCAGTGTTCCCTGTACTGTACACATCTCATTGTTAAGTGAGAGCTTCCCAGGGGGGGTCTTAATGTCATCAGGAAAAAAAGAAAAGAAAAAAAAAAAAAAAAAAGGAAAATCCACAAATGTTTCATAGTTTCACATGACGCAGGCTAAAATGTTTTGCCAAGACACACAAGCAGGATGGCTAACCATTTTCTTATTCTCACACAATTACAATTTCTGTAGCACAGGGGAAACAGCTGGTTCCCAGAATGAAGAGGAATAGACACAGCAAAGCTACAGTTAATTACACTACTGTGGGTCTAGGGCTGCAGTGATTTAGGTCTGCCAAGTTAAAAAAAAAAAAAAAAGTTCTCAAAAGATGTGCTTAGAAGTAATCATCTCTTGATTCCTCTGCCAGGTAGCAAAAAAACAGCCCAAACCCCCTCCACTAACACACCACTCAAACTGGGGACACCAGGTTCAGCACATAGGAGCTCTAGAGGATGGATAATTCCCCACTAACAAGTACCAATACTAGTGTTTTAACACCACAAGAATTTTACAGATTGGGAAAAAGTGTGGAATTTGGTTTAAACTTGGAAGATCCTTTTGGAAAAATATATTAATAATATAAGGTGGAATTCACTCCCCACAGCCACAGGACAGCAGGAGTAGCCCCAGCTGTCTCCTGATAATTGGCAGCAGTTAATCACACAAGTCCATTAAGTCGATTATTCCCCACTCAGAAATTTTTGTCCGGCATCAGAGGGGTGCAAGGTACCTCTCTCAGCCCTAAAAGACCTTCTATTCCTAGTCCTGGTTAAAGAGGTGATTTTGTGTAGCGAAGGCTTGCATGGAGCCACTGCTAAAGTGCAATTCCATCAGACGCCTTACTAAAGGCTAAAGGCGGTTGAAATTAATTCCCGTTTTGAAAAGAGGTTGACATCAGTTCCTCATTTTGCTAATGAAATAATAGCACCGCCACATTCCATCAGGAGCTGTGAGGCATAGTAAGCATTTTAAGGTACTTTGTTATTCTGGCACAGAACAATCTTGTGCAAGAAATAAGCATCATATGCACCCCCTCAGAAATAGAAAGAGGAGCTTCATATCGCAAAAGCACAGACCTACAGGGCAATTCAGGTTGGACAGACCTTGGGAGATCTCTAGGTCCACTGTACAAAGGTGGGGTAGATTCCTGATTAGGTCACGTTGCTCAGGGCTGTGGCCAACTGAGTTTTGAAAGTTTCCGAGAACTTTCATCCATCCAGTGCGTAACCGTTCTGTCTCTGAGAAGAGTCTGGCTTCATCTTCCATTATAAGCTCCTCCAAGTATCAGGAAGCTGCTCTTACACCCTCACTTAGCTCTTCCAAGTGAGCCAAGCCAAGCCAAGCCCGGTTCCTTTTGCCTCTTGATAACTTTTGCATCCTAACAATCTGTGACACTCTGTTTGGCTCTGCACAGTTTACTAATAAATGCTTACCTTGGTGTAGAAATACAAGGTTTCTAGACCCAACCAAGACATCACACTTCAGAACTGCCATACAACTGTGTGCTTGAGAGGCAGCTTAAGTGAGTTCATCAGCTTCCAAATGTATTAGCTATATGTGTCTCCATTTTAATCTTCTTAAGTCATGTAATTTGGACACCTGGCTTTACAGATGGTCAGGCAGTAAAAATAAAAAGAAAAATATTCCTGGTACATCTGTTTAAACATTTGCAAAATAGTGTCTCCTTTAAAATGTATAGCATATGTAGCCTAATGCTAATATTCCTAATTTATAACAGTTTCCAAAGGCACCACACAGTCAGGAGGTGATGCTTTCTGGGTGCCACACTTCCCTGCGGGAGGAAACCAAGTTGGCTCGAAGAATTCAGCCCAAGCAGCTTGCGAACTAGGCTACACAATTTACAGGAGTGGAAGGAGAAACACAGAAGAGGGAAATGGAATATCTTGTTCACAGAACTTGTAAACTGAAGAGCCAAAAATAAGACTCAGGTCTTCAGACTCACAAATCACTCTCCTATATGCCTCTTCTTTTCCTTTTGCCCACCTACCAGGGTTTGTTGGGACATCTGTTGAATGACACTTACAGAACTCTTCTTAAGCCTTCAGCTTTTGCCAGAATTATGAAACTGCAAGAAAAATGAAGTGGCCAAATCTGGCTTAACCATTAAACCCCTTATTCTCCATCTCTCCATCATGTATGTTTCTGCTGTGGATTCCTTCCTAGTACTGCATTTGTGCAAGGCCCAATGCTGAACACCACAATACTACCCTACATGCATGTATTTGGAATTGAATAGGGAAAGCATGTTCATGGATTAATCTTATACACATAAATAAAGGCAATATTGCTGGCCTTCAAAATGCTGCTTTCCTCTTGGCAACGCAGACAGTGAGGATGAAAGGGATTTGAAAATTCAACCAGAATGTATTAGCACCAAAAGCCATCAAATGGGTGTTTGGCACTACTCACAGGAATACAGGGCAGAGGGGACCCCTTGGCTCACCAGCTGATGACAGACATCATTCTGATGGGCAATGGCATCACATAATCTCATGCAAAAGTTTGGTAATTTTCTCTCTCTTCCTTTATTAACTCTGTATTTGTCAACCAACTCAGGTGGCAGAAAGAAGACTGACGAAGCCAGAGCCTCATGCAGGATCACTGGGTATGAGCAACGGGACTCTGCAGCTTTCTCCTGTGCCTGTCTGTATGATAAACCAGTTAGTCATCTGTTGAGATATCCACCAAGGCTGCTATTTATAGCACAGTAGTCCTCCATACCATCTTCACATAGGATCTTCATCCCCTGAGAAAGTCTGTCACGTTTAATCTAAGTACATGTTTTCCATACAGAGAAGGACTTCAAACACAGATGGCTGTTGGGATGTATATCATCTGCTGGTGTTTCAGGTGTGAGTTAATGATTTTGCTACATCTCCCGATGTTCATTCTCCTTACAAGGGTCCCACCCATTCCAGTCGCTGGCCATGCTCTGAGCACCTTGGTGGCCAACTGATAAGGAACCCAACAGTAATTAGAAAAGCTGTTTTGAACAGTGGCAGCTCATACAGGCAAGTGGCAGGCTGGGACAGATCTGCTCAGAGCCTGGTGTATTTTAATAACTCTCCTACCCATGGCACCTGCAATTGAAACACAAGTAGTTTAATGAGAAGGCAACCCACAGTCAGAGTGAGTAGGGACCAAAGAAACAAATCTATTTAATATATTAAGTAAAGCTTCTGATATTGCGATGCCAAATGGATTATCCAGGAGAATGTGCTGAAAGGAAACAAGCATCTCCCTATTCAATATTTATATATCCCTAGATAACAGCCTTCATTGAGATGGATTTGTCAGTTACAGTGCTGAGCATCCTTTTATGGTTAGTTTTTCAATTTTATGCCTAACAATAAATGGCAGCGATGCTTTCTATTAGAAATGCACAACAGCTGGATTTGGCATGAAGTTCAAAATCTGATTCCAAAAATGGCAGAAATTTATGAAGCTTTGACAAAAATATATAAATGCAATAAGAAAATATTGATTTTTCTGACTTCCGCTTCACAGATTTGACACATGCACTTATGGCCCAATATAAATGAATAATAACAACAGTAATAATGATTAATTTCCTTAAGTCCTTTCAGACTTACCCTTTGAAACTCTGCACAGCTTTTTCCTACTTCCATTACTATTCAAATTCCCTCACGTTAATCTTTTTTTCAATATTAGTGGTTATATGTAACACCTCCAGAGGTTGCAGCAGTTTAAGGCTTCATTGTAAAAAAATGGGACCTACTTCTGCTGCCAACACATACAGTCTCCATACTGAAGAGTTAACGACCTAATTACAGGTGAGACAGAAGCAGTCAAACACATACAACATGTGAACATTTCCTATTGTCAGTTGTAATCTGCCTTAATCCCTCATTTCTCTCTTTTATTCATCTTGTTGTATCTTGTATGGATGGGATGTCTTCCTACTGTTGGTGTACATGATCTGTTTTGGCTGAATTCCGACCTTAGCTTAAAGCATGTTCTTTGTGAAGCTCCTCATTGACAATTCACCAAAGGAAGACTCTACAGTGACAGAAGCATCGTGACCAGGAACTTAAATTTGGGTTGACACTGAGCATCAACCCAGGAAGAGCTCATGGTGGCTGGTAACAGTCTTGGCATCACAGTTTTACCTGGCTAAGAATTTGCTTGCTCCACAAAAAGTGTGAGATAATATTGACCAGAAGTGCTGCTAAGAACCATTGCTCCTTGTTCCAGCAGTTTGCATTGAACGAATAAGGTGGAGTCCTGGAAATCTGCATTATTTTTTTCAGTGAGGCTTAAGGCAGTCTGCCCTGAGTGAGAACTTCAGCTGACTTAAAGAAGGAAGAGTTTCCATAATTCTCCAGATCAAAGAGGAAAGCTCAGAGAAGCCAGTTAATGCACAGAAGTAAAATCCAGGAGACACAGCAAAAACACATTGCCTTCTTATTTATGATTTATTTAAAAAAAAAAAAAATCCTTTTAACTCTTGGGCCTCATTGATGTTTTCATAAGGGCACAGATCTGATAGCATGGAAGTTCAGATTCTTGGTCTGGGAATCACAAAGGACTTTGAAAAAGCTGGGATTTGTCATGACTTGTGTTGAGTTGAAGACTGCACAGAAACAATGGCACATTGGATGTTTTTGATCAGTGCTGAAACTAGGGAAGTCCATAGACATTCCCAGGAGAATTAATGAAAAGAGGGCCAAGGAGCCCTTTTCCAACCACAATTGAAGAGTAGAACAAAGTCTTGTCTTTTTAGCTAGAAATTATAGACTCTTAAAACTTGCATTTTATTAAAAAGTCTTTATAAGACTGGAAAATTGACATCAAAGAACAAGCAAATGAAATGCCTAAGAGAAGAGATGATTTTCAGCTTTTTAAAACTACTGAAATCCAATATACTGAACACAAATATCACCACCAGGCTCAAGGTTTCTGCCTTGTTTTTCTGTGTCATTCCATTAATTGTCTTTCATACACCTGGGGGAAAAAGTGCTCATAAAAAGCCTTTGATAGAATGTCATTTTGTCCCTACCTTTTTAATAAAGGTTGAACAAAGTTTATCATATGCATCAGAGATTGCCGAGTCACTCTCCAAAATCAAAGAACAGAAGTACTTTCTTAATTTATGAAGATGCATTTAAAAAAGGCATCTTTTTGAGGAAAAGCAAGACAAAAGAACTTCCAGATTTCTTTTTATGCACGGAAAGAAGCCAACTATGGGGGAAAATTCTGGTTACTTTCTTCCTTTATGAATTGCCTTTATCTACTGCAGAATGTCATCACTGAGACGTAGGTGACAACTGCATCCCATCTTGTCTGCTTTGCTGATATTAATGTTTTCTTACTGCCCCCCTGTTCACAGAGGAGGTAGGAGATGATGAGAGCCCAGCAGTCAACAGCTTTGCGGTGAGGTCGCTGTGTGTCTTTGGACTTCAATCTTATGTCATTGTCATCCACTTCAGAGCAGGTCTATTGATTTCATCCAGTGCCTGGGTATTATTTGTAAGGTGCTTTGAGCTCCTCTGAGTGAAACTGCTTCTGGAGTGCATAGAATTACTGGCTTGCCTTTTGGGGGCAGATGACTGAAAAAAATGTGTTTTAAACTATGATTTGAGAAAGGGAGAGAGATAAAGATAAGAATCTGACAGCTATGTTAATCATACGACTTGCAGCAACAGGGTTTTCCTTAATACAACAGGGTTTTGTGGGTATTTCTGATGGATCAGTCTACTCATTGGTATTCTGGAGGGGCTCTACAGGAGTTCAACTCTTATTTCTTCCATCACCACATTTTTTCAGCAACTTCTTAGGGTGTCTGACATACTATGAATATATGGCTGTAGAATCAAAAATATGTCAGGACTGAGACATACGCTTCTGACGCTTGCCATATAGAGTGAAGGTATTTTACTCTTGTAGGAATCCCAAGCATCCTTTTTAGTAATATCAGTCATAAAGAGAACCCCATACATTTCCTAGAAAGCCTTTTAAATATTAAAAAATAGCACTTAAACACATATTTAATTTCCTCTCAATTCCAGTAGCTCTCACCTAATGCTCCTTTTGATTAGAAAAAAATGTATTATTTTACTATAGTAATGAGGTTTGCAGTGCTACAAACATGAAAACAATAAAATCTTTTATTTTCATTTAGTTCCAATTTCATACCACTGGTTTCTACAGAGCTGACCACCAGGCAGACCATGGACTTTCCCCCCTATCCATTTTTCTAAGGAAATACAGGTTTTAAAGCAAACTCAGTACCTGCTTTTCATGGAAATAAAAGACTTTTTCTTAGAGCTCAGTGGGTCAAAGATTTCCTACTGAAAAAACACATACCTTACGAACACCCCCTCACAGATTAGGGAAGACTGGGCTGCAGGGATGGCAGCCTGAGGAAGAAATGTCTTTTTAGAGAAATGTTGAATATTCTGGCTTTATAATGCAGTGGTGTGGTGACGCAAGTCGAGGCGGACTGAAAAGAAACACTATGTCTGCATGGCTGGGTTCAGACAAAATCACCTTTATTGTTTATACAAACTATTTATATATCTCAGACAGTACAGGTGTTAAACCCTGACAGGTTTTTGTGTCCTTCTTCTTGCTTGCTATTTGCTGTTGCTGTAGGTGCCCGTATGCTGCTGTTCTAAGTTCCGATTCTTCACACCCTGTTTACATACCTGACAATTTGTGGCAGTCTTAAAGGTACACAGCTAAGTCTTTGAAGTCAACTAACTTGTCTGCAGACCCACTGCAGACCCCAACATAGTGGTATCTTCATAATGCCAAGGCATTTTTAAAATGGATTCCCTTTGCAACAAGATCTGGTTTTGATCTTGCTGTCTGGCGATTATGGATTTTTGTGCAGCTTGCAGAAATGCCTATGGTTTGCCAAGGGAAAAATTGTTCTCAGTGCTTCAAGCTCAGTTTGAGCAAAATTTCCTTTGTGGCCTGGTCTCTCCTTCCTAGAGGAGGCTGTGCGCTGGGCGAGTGCTTCAGAGGTGAACTGGCTGGAGGAGGCTGGCTCTGTGTCAGCTGGAGAGCTGGTAGCTTGGCAAGTTCAGCTTGAACTGAAGGCTCAGGCTTCCGCTTGAACTGGGCTGACCATGTCCAGGCAACCAGCAATTACTAGCATGGCTACACCTATGGCAATGCATCATTCCCCCTCCCACATATTTGGGCTGGAGTCGTTCCCCTGCATGATAAAGCTTGGAGCTGGTAAAAGTAGGTTTTCATGGGATGGCCATCAGAGCAGCTCTCTGCACGGGCTCCTGCAGGTATCAGGGCTAAGATAACATTCTCTAATGTTGTCTACTGAAACGGACATAAGGCATTTGAATAGCCCCAATAGTTTGGACCAAAGTTCAACTGATAGATTTTACAGCAGCTAACACTGGCTATTAAGAGAGGAGATTAAGAAACTGTGTGATCCTTACCCTTGGCACCTCCACAGAGCTTCTAACCACCAGCGGCACAGGCACTTCCAAGTCCCATGCTGCTTCTGGGCCATCACGTTTAATAGTACAGGAGGGATGTATTTGCCATTAATTTGTCCAGCTTCTTTTCAAACCCATTTTTAACTTTGGTTTCCCTGATAACTCATTACAACTGCCACAGTTTCACTGGTGCTTTGAGAATACCCATTTCCATTGCTCATTTTAAACGTACTTCTCAATCATTTTGAAGGTGATCCCTGAGCACAGCACAATAAAACCATAAGGATGGATATATGGGTGAGGGTCCATCCCAGTGCCGTGTCTGATGGCGACCAAGAGCTTTCCATGAAAGAGGACAAAAGTAAGACAGAGGGTTGTGAGCCATCCATGAATACTTTCCCCAGACCGAGAAATATGCGGCTTATAGGTTTCCTGACTCAGAGCCTTCGTATTTAACAATCTCTAATGGATTTGCCTTCCATCAACTTTTCTAATTTCTCTTTGAACCCCTGTAAATTTTCACGATCATCCTGCAGCAAGGAGCCACACAATTTAAGTCTATGTTATGTGACAAAAACAGCTTAGTCACTACAGCATGCCCCTGCTGCTGTGCCCTCTTATGTCCACTAGCTTGCTTTCAAACACCTGGGGGGTGCAATTCTTGATGATGAAAGAGGAAGCAGCTGGGCCTGAGGCACCTTCTGCTTTCCACCAAGACACTACAGCTCTGCTCAGCCCTGGCCCTTCAGACACCTCTATCCCAGCTAAGACCGCTCAGTTGTTCTGTACCCTAAACACATCCTCTCTGAGATGCTTGAAGAGCTCTGGCGCATCTGGGGTGTGTGGTTTCTCTCTACAAAAGTCATGTCTATGACCCCAATATATTTATTCATGTGCCCACCAATTATTTTATATTACACTTTCAGCTGATTTTCCTGGTGTGGAAGTCAAACACACTCAACAGACACACTAGTAAACAGACATACTTGCACAGGTATAGTAATTAGCTATTCCAGTCCAAGTAATTTTTCACTGGGCTCCCCAGAGCTGCTTTTTAATGCGGAACTGATTTTTAACATAATTTCTTTACTAGTGCAATTGATTCCAGTGACAGGTTACACACTGCTGCGGGTAGTTTAGCAGTTTCCTATCAGGGTTCCTTTAAACTGGAAGCCTCCTCTGGCTCACTTCCACCCACATACCCTTCAGAGGGACTGAAAACCAAGAATTTGGGACTCACTGAAGAGTATGGGCTCTTTTCCCTCACGCTAAGCTCTCTGATCCTAGACAGCTGCTGATCAGTACAGCAGGGTGTCATCAGAAAACACCTCATCAGAAGCAATTCAGGCATTTAGGACTTAATTGCTATCTTTTTTCACTTAAGATTTTGTTTCAATTTGAGTTATAGTGGTCAGGAAATAACTCAACCAAACTAGGAAGCAGCCAAAAGCTTACCATTGGTCAAACTCTACTGTCCATGCTCTTTCTCCATTCTCCAGAGGCCAGACCATACTCCACCTTGTCTCTGTTTCATCTAGGCTCTTTTCCCACACTCCTCAGGGCTATTTAACCACTTTGGTGTAGGATCACAGCTGCACATCATCAAAGCAAGGCCACAGCTGTATATTATCAATGTCAATCAACCCACTGTCTTCATTCCCCTACAAGGTTTCATCTTCACTGTCAAGTAATTCAGTGTGGTGGGATATTAGGAGATGGGAGCTGTTGGTGATGAAGCTCTTCAGCTCTACTATGGGTAGCTCAGGGGGATTCAGTCTAGTCTGGTGCCTTGCACTGAATGTCCCCACAACTCGGGCATTTTCAGGCTATCTGGAGAGCAATTGTTGGTCTCACTGGACCCATATGTCTCCATGAAGAGCTGGAGAGCACAGAGCTTGCATGTCCTTCAGAAGGAATCCAAGCTGTGCACAACGAACCCAATCTGAAAACCCAAGCAAACCCTGCATGGGGGCTGCTGCCAGGGGAGTCACTTCAAAATCTCACCAAGGCTTTGAAGCAAATGGCTAATGTGGGTGTAGCTTTAGGCTATGTGGTTTCTGAAGAAGAGTCTGCACCTTACCAGGGCAAGGCTTTGTTCCTTGCTGGGGTCTCTTGCATGCAACTTTGGTACACATTATGATCTCGGAAGTGTCACTCTGTCCATTGGGAGCTACGTACAGATCTAGTTTTGCTTCTGTTACTGTTAACTGAAATAGGAATAGCTCCATTTCCAGGGTCCAAAAAGTGCTATTGGATCCCCATATGTATGGCTGGAAGATTAGCTGCTTGTAGAAACATTCCCAAAAACTTCTGCCCTTATCCAACATGGCATTGCACAGCAGCTTCTTTATCTTGCCCGGAGCAGGATGGGCATGCAGGGTTCCTGCGTCTGCCCACATCCTCCCCATCTGAAAGCTGGTCCTGGTGTGTGGGAAAGGCGATGCTTGCTGCCTTGCTACATGGCTTCAGAAATGAAGCTGGAGACAAAACAGGGCACAGTCCTGCTTCCCTGAACGGCCCACAGGCTGGTCACCAGTGCTAGGAGTTGTTAAAAGCCCTGGCTCCCGGCTCAACTTTGTTCTTCACCACTGTTTGTGTTTCTGCAGCCAGCTGTAGGCATCTTGGGTGGCCCTGGGCTTCCTGCACTGGGGTGGGAGAGGTGGGCTCACCCCACGGGGCCTGCTGATGGCAGGCTGATGGCAGGAGTTTCCTGTTCCTCTCTGTTGACCAGGCAGGAGGTTGAGGCAACAGATGTGCTTTCAGACCCTGGAAACCCAAACAGGAACCTGAATGGAGATGAGCTTTTTTTGGATCTTTGTGATCCCTTCAGATGGGTATATGTTTATAGACAGTGCTGAGTTCCCCTTCTCGGTGAGGTTCTCTCGATCAATCCGAGCAGAGAGCATAAGGAGCGATGCAGGGATAAATCCTCCCAGAGCTCCATCATAGGGCAGTTCAGCTGAGCAATGGTGCTCATTCTCCAGCTGCGCCTCTAAACTGGTATATGCTTTCCTTTGAGGCACTCCTGATATGCATCAGTGCATGGACACTTTGGGTCTGGCCAGAACTCTGCAGGAGGAGGAGGAGGACAAGGAGTCTCTGCACTGACTTCAATGACTTTAGGGTCAGCCCTACTACAACTCTCTCGAAAATGCATGAAGCTCAGTTACAATGCATTCACAGCTTGTTCCTTGTTACTGCATGAGAAGAAACCACTTTTGTCTCATAACCTAAGATCCTTCACAAGGTATTTTTCAGGTAAAACTATGAAGCAGAAATAATCTTGCTCTTCAAAAGAAGTGTAAGGAAGGGCCTAACAGAGATGCTTCCCTGACACTCTTCCTGCCTGCCATGATTTACCTCCCAGGGTGTTGCTGAGCTGGGGTGATGCCACTTCCCACACTCATTGTGTCAGAACAGCATGACCATGACGGTAGCAGACAGCAATGCATCTGCCTGCAAAAGCGATGCCACCAAAATCTAGAGGTTTGCACAGCAGGGACAAGAGGTTCTCACTGTGATTGTGGGGACATTCAAAAAGCAACAAGAGATCATCAGGTCATTCAAATTCGGGTTTAGTTCTGAAGTGCAGACCATTTATTGCTGTATGGGAGGAGAAGACAGCTTTAGACATGTCTCTTGGGAGCAGCTTGCTTTGGCCAAATAAAGGATTGCTCTACGTCAGGCTGTTTTCCCAAAAGCACACTAGTGTATAGCTGAAAGAGGAGCCTGGTGCTGTGGGGAAATATTTGGTGACCTAGGTGAATCCTGTCTAGTCCCTCAGCTTTCCTCCCAGGAAGCCCGTGGCTGCCACTCTGGCAGAGGTGGTCTTGTCCAGAGGGACGGTGTTCCTGCACAAGGGTCCCACTGTTGCCTCCGCATGTCCTTGCTGGTGCTGATATTTTGGGATATGCCAAAGCAAAGGATAGTACCAAAATGTCAGGCTCTAACAAGATTAACCTTTCTTTCATGTAAACTGTGGTGGTTCCTATGACTCATAAAACACAGATGTGTCAAAAAAGACAGGCTAAACAGAGCTGCGGGGAACAGATTCCTAAGAAGGCATCCTGGAATGAGGGACATGTGTGCCACTATCCATCATGAAACCTTTCATGTGGGGAGCTGTCCTAGGGACACATGGGATACAGCTCTGAAGGGCTGTATTTGGCCCCTTTAGCCACAGGATTAAACCTCATGTGCTGTCTGCAACCACCTACAGCTGCAGCAAGAAAGGCAGGGTACCATGAGCTACCATCCCAGCCTTTTGTTGCTCTGCGTGAAAATGATGTTCAATCACACAAGAAAGCATTATATAAGTGCACTTGACAGGGACAAGATTGGGTTATAACATTGACTTTGCCCCCTCCTAATTTAAAATGCCTGATTTATCCCAATTAATGTTTCAAAGCTGTATTTTATATGTTGTGTGCAGAAAGCTAGGTATTTACAAATCCATACCTGTGTCTCTCCACCTCAAGAAAATACAGTCTCCACATATATCAGACACTTGGACCACTCTCCAGGATCACAAGGCTGCATCACACAGAGCCCTCCTCTCCCTTCAGAGAAATCTCCTAATCAGGGGACGAGCCCCGAATATCGCCCAAGGACAAGGCAGCTCTGCTGCCTCCTTCAGACCTGTCACCACAACAGAGTCCTCTTGAGAGTAAGACGCTTGTAGATGACAAATAGGAGAGAGGGAAAAGGAGCGTAATGGGGGAAGAGTTGTTGGGGAAAAAAAGGAAGCAGCAGTGCTCATTAGAGATACAGGGAAATGATGCTTTTCATACCTGCTTCACTGTCTTTTGCTCCTTCCATTCTTCAGACAAATGAGATACCCACAGTGTGCGCAGCGCGCTGGCGTGCCTCCTCAATTATTAATGGGAGATGTTTTGCTTTATTTAATGCCATGGTTTTGATTAGTTTATTCTCTTGGGACATGCTTTTTTCCCCCCCTCGTCTTCTTGTTCCCTCCTCCTTTCTCTGGTCTACCTTTAATCCATCTTTTGTTTTTTGTGGTAACAATGCACCTACGTTGCTGCTTCTGCCAGCTGGTGCTTTGCTAGCACGGCTCAGGTGAGTCAGGCACAACAATCCTCCAAAAGGCCGTATATTGCTAGAGCCCCTTCTTGGGAGAGAGTGAGGCTTGCTAGAAAATAATGAGAACTGGCAGGTCTGATGATCCAAAGCCGAGAAACATATGCCTGGCCTGCCTCTTTCATCTCTGTAATTGGGTTTTTCCACTCCTGTCAATTAGGGCTTTTTTTCCCTCTTTCTTCTGCCCCGGCACGTCTCCTTTCATGGAGCACAGTGTGTCTGCACTGCTGCACAGGGGTGGCCCTGGGGTAACTGGCACAGGGGGGGAATGCGCAGGGGCAGGTTTGTACGGGATCACGGAAGCCCACTAGAAAATCCTACAATTACTTTGACAGGAGAGGGAGGATTGTTTCTGTCAGAGAGAGGCGAGGCCTCTGGGCACATGGAAGTGGGGGTCTTACTTCCTCTTCAGCCTGGGTGCCATGTGATGGCATATTTAAAGACAAGGTAAGGTGGGTTTTTTTCTGCTTCCGCTTCCAGCCATGAAATTTACTCCCAGCAGTACGCTTATGGGGGATCACTCCTTGCTACAGCAAAGCTCCTGTGTCAGTGGTCAAAGAGGGGCTTAAAACAAGTTGCGTCTCTTTTGGGAGAGCAGTGTCTGCAGAGGATGACATCTTACCTCCCCTAGATTTGACCTTGCACCTTTTCCCTAGCCCTGGCCCCAGCTCTCGATACCCAGGGCCGCGAAGCTGTAGGCAGCAGGCCAGCCTGCCTGCCAGAGCCGGGGGAAGCCTGCCTGAATTCAGCCTGGAGGTAGGAACCATCCACCCAGTGGCTCATAAAGACAAGCCAGGTAGAAAACTTATTTCTTGCTATTATTTATATTTCTCAAACCTTTTAAAAAATCACAGACTTCTTTCCACGAATGTGTCTCGTAGTGGGAAAATGTCAAACTCAACAGCTCAAGAGTCAGTGAAAAAGGTGAGGGCTATAGTTTAATTCTGCCAAATAATTTGAATAGCTCACCCTGTTGCTGAGCAGGAGAAAAGCTTGTCGCTTTCATCTCCCACTGCAAACAGCAGCTCATTTCAGAGGGGAGTGTGGGGCTGGGGACCTCAGCTGCCAGGCTGGAGGTGGTGACCCTGTGCTGGCAGCAGCAGCACCACTGCTGTCACCAGCTCGGGCGCCAGTCTGCACACACTGGTACGACTTGAAAACATTGAGAATTTTTTCCAATAAGTGGATTTGAAGGTATTTTTGTCCCATAACAGAAAAAGAGGTTAAAGCTATTAATTTTGAAAAGCACGTCAAATTTCACATTGCTTAACATGACCTTCTTCTTCCTCATTTTTTCTTGGAAAGCTAAGGTGAAAAATTTATTTTCTTATTTTTCATTTTTCTTGGCAACTGCGAAACAAGTTTCAGAAAGGGTTCCTTACACATCAGTGTAGGCAAAAATTCCAGTTATAAATACAGCTGCCGTAAGCTGACAAAACCCTTCCTTCCTCTTTATCTGTGCTTGTACTTTTTGATCTTGTGCTCAGAAGTCTGCTGAAAGTATCTGATGTTTTATGACTTGGGATGTTTTGTGAGTGGCCAGAGAGCGGCTGCCCAAGGACCCTTCTGGACTATGCATCTAACACCTGGGTGTTTGCAGCTATGGATCCAGCAGGGTCCAAACCCTCCACAACTGCCTAAAGTAAGATACTGATTTTCCAGAGAACCGGGTGATATTACAGAAATTGTAGCTAAAACTCTTCCTCTTTTAACCAGAGACGGTGGAATCACAAATTGGACTTAAAAGACAGTTACTTTGGACATTATACAAAAAAAAATCTGCAGGAATTTTACCGTGTCCAGAAGGCACACACAGGGGTGGGTGGCTGTGCACATCTGCCTGCATATGCACAGGAGGAGACAGTGCTCCTTATACTTCACCAATTTTTCAACTGAAAAAAAAAAGCTGAAATGATGAAGTACTATCTTATTTCATATAATACTCATCTTTGCACAGCTAAATAGATTTATCTGAATGGCTTCCAGTATCAGAGGTCTGGGGGTAGCCTTTATCAGCCTGGCTGATAAAAAAATGTGTTCAGAGTCAGGGAAGCCAAATTATTTCACAAGCCTCAACACCAATTAAATGTGTATTTCATTTTCATATAATATATTGCAGGTATCTGCAAAAAGAGTGAAGGAACATATTGCTGGCGGTCTCCTTGTCTCTGTATGTGACTCCCCCCGCAGCCTGCTCCTCACCAGGAGCAGCAAGGGCAACGCACCAGCAGAACAACACGGGTCCCAGCCCAGACCTTTGCTCTGAGCAGCCTGCAGAGACACGCTGCTGTTCAGTCACTCACAGACACTGGGAAGAGGAAATGTGACGTGGAGAACACGAAAAAGGGGCTTCCCAGAATTGGGCGCTGCAGTAATTAAGGTTTCCGAAGAATGAACTCCAAGGAGTCTGTGACTGAGAATAGAGACGTGCTGACATGTCTGTTTAATCAGGGCAGAGAAATTAACAGATCCGCAGAGTCTGTCTAGATCAAATTCCACTTGGATGCTGTGATTGCAATTACACCAGGCTCTGTTGAATCTTGAGGAATTATTCTAATATTTTAAGAAAAAGTGCCCTACCTACAGGGGGCTGACATTTCTCCAGATCTCATGGGAGTAGGTGAAAATGAGAGAAGAAAACTGAATACAGCAGCTGAGTTCTTCTGCTGATACACAACAGTATAGTTAGGCTAAAACCTTTGAAGCTATGTCAAGGTAAACCAGCTGTCGTTCTTGCTGGCCACTCTGCCTGACCACCAGGCACCCAAAGGGCCACAAAACCAGGTTTTAACCTGGACCTCTACATCTGTCAGAAGCCAGTGGCTTGAATAATAAGCTCAGCCTTAAAGCTATAGCTGGTGTCATGCTGCCAACCCGTTCTTCACAAAGTGATGTTCTGCATAATTAATTTTTACAAAATTGGCAACAAAATGGACTGTATCAGTTGAAAATCTAGCCCTGAATTTTCTTTAAGAATAAATGAGGGCGTATAATTAGCTGGAACTTGAAGTATTGAGCCTTTAGATAATTTACACCTTTTCAAATTTGTATAATAATTTTATAATGCTTTACATTTGCTGCCCCTCCCAGGCTTTCTCATTTATTTTACCTTCCTCCATCATCTCAATTATCATGGAAAGTGGATAAATGCCAGCAGAGACAGACACAGCTTACGACATCTTTGAATGCCCAAGAGGCAGGTGAGTCCCTGGGGAGGCAGGAGCCTCGAGTTAATGCACTCTTCTAGCGAAGCAGCAGGGGGACCAGCACCTGGCTCTTCCACACTTGAGAGAATGACCTACTTGCTGGCTATTAATCCTCTATGCAACTCAAAAATTTGGCTGTGCCCAGTGCTTTTCCCTCTTACCAAGTCTAAACCCAGGACCTAATCACTGGAAATTGGAATTAGATGCTTAGACAGCACTGTAGATTTGGCAATAAGTCAGGGGATGAAATCTGACCCTGTCCTTTATTTTGTGTATTGGTTTCACACCTGAAGCACAACCAAAACTCAGCTTATGTTGGGCACAGGGGCTTCAGGATTTTTTGTCCCAGTTCTCAGGCACATCAATTTCTGCTTTGGCAAGTAGATCTGATATCCAGGAGAGGCCTTACTGCTACTCCAGAAACAGCAAACATCAGTTTCAGAGTTGCTTTCCAAGGCCACGATGCTTTTCTAAGAAGTGCCCCCAGGTCACATCCCCATCATCTCCTGCCGGTCACAAGGAGGTCCCTCAAGCTCACTTGTCCAAGTGCTGACCCTGACCATACTCTGATCCCTGGCAACCAAATTCAGCAAGATGGGGGATATCAAAAACACAGAACATACAGCTTTTGTAGAAACCAAACTCCTTCACCTTTACCAAAACTTGCTGGATAACATCCAATGTGCAATAGCCATAAAAACAGCAGAGAAGTTGATTTCCCATTACACCTCTGTTTTTATCTTCTTTCCAGCTTGCCTGAAATTCTCTGATCAGCTTCACTAGGTCTTGACAGCTCCAGCATCTCGGTAGCGAGAGAAGAGTCCCACTGAGGAACAATTGATACCTACCTCTCTGCAAACCCTGCCACTCAGTGTGGACCTCCCAGGTCTCTGCGGACTCCTGGTGAGTCCCACCTGTGGTGGCTGGTGAACTCATGCGCTTGAAAGGGGCAAGCAGAGCGTCTGAGAACACCAAGTGCTGGGAATTGCCTGGGGAAGGAGCATACACCATAAAGCCATGGCCAAGCTGTGACTCCTCAGCCACCTCTCCTAGCAGCTGCAGTGCCCATTGCGCTCCCTTGAGACGCAGATTCTTCTTTTTATCCAGAATAAACACGGGAAGGTCATGCTGTGCTAGCTGCAGCGAGATAAATCAAGCACCGGTGTTTCATAACTGAGAAATGTGTAGACACAGGAGGCAGTGGGGAAGGAATGGCTTTGAAGTTTAGCTAATCTATGTGTCCCTCTGGGTTGGTTTTTAGTTTTTTGTTTGTTTTTTTCTTACTCTCATTTTTCACTTTTTAAATATATGTATTTTAAGTGGTTGTGTAAATAGACGAGGATCTGGGAGAGGATCTTCCACAGCATAGAAAGAAAAGAAATTTCTATGCACCAAAGAAAAAAACCATGCGAGTACGTTGCACAGCCCCCTCTCTCGGCAGCAGTCATTAACAATACCAGGCTGGAGCGGCAGTGTTTGCATGTTCACACCTTTGGTGCCCTTCGCTGCACTCTGGTGTACTTACTACTCGCAGCTCCTAATCAAAATTTTTCTCGTGCTGATAAGCTCCAGGGAGGAAACGCCAAGAAAGGAAAGGTCTCCTATTTGCAACCAATCCAAAGTTTGGGGGGAAGCCACCCAAAATCCTTCCTGCCTTTCCAACAAGCTGTAGGGTAAAACATAAAGAGCTCCTCCAGGATCTGGAGTCCCAGTAGTTTGGGATAAAAGAAAAAGAAGCAGGAAAAAAAGCAGCAGGAGGAAAGAGATTCTTGCTCTATTCCATAAGATTGTATTTGCTTCTTAACTGAATTAAAAATCAAACCAAAATATATTCTCTTCAAATGAGAACAATTTTTTAAATTGTCTTTCCAGATTTTTTGGCATTTTAAAAATTCAAAACAAGGAGAAAGGAAGTATTAATTACTTAAAACAAACAGAGCAATGTGTAGCTGAGATCATTCAGTGCTGTGATAGACACACTGCTTATTCTTTTACATCTTCTCCTTTTGAACTGGAGAGAGAAATGCTCATTAGGTGATGAAAAGGAAATCAGAACTGTTCCAGCACTGGAGCTCGATGCATTCTGTGAGATTTTAAGGTCATCTTGTAACACAGAAAAGGAAATGATTACAGGAAATATTACACTTCATGCTTCTGCAGCTGGATTAAGTGTTTTATTACTTACCACTGAGGACACTTCTGTTTGACACAAATATATTTGTTAGAGTATTTTATTAAATTATAGCAAACATCTGAATTCAGAGTGGGGATATTGAGAAGCTAAATGTAAGAAGAATTGACATTACAGTGTCTCAGCAGCAGTAAAGCTGTAATTGGTTTTGACAGATCTTACTCATGTGCTTTAGGCTCAATGAGAAGTCATTCAGATACCACCATGGAGAAGCAGAAGGGAAGGAAATTTCAAGAGCTCCCTAGGAATGCAGCACTATGGAGAACAGCTCTCCAGAGATACTGCTCCCTATTTTTTTTTTCACCAACAGCACTACAAAACTGAGGGCTGTGTGTAAATAACAGTAAATTCTTTGGTGTTAGAAAGATTTAGCATGTTTGCTAATATTCCTGCCTCCTGACCTTACACAACTGCATGGATGGCTTATCTATCACCTTAAAACAAAAGCTGCTGGCCCCCAGAGCTATAGATAAGCTGTAGGCAGAAAATAAAACAATCCCACAGAGTATTTTTCAAGCTATTTTTTCAAGGCTTGTTTCATGAGTTTTGTAGTCCTCATTTGATTTTTTCAACATTTGGAACCAAAAACTTCAGGTCCTTGATTTTGCTGTTTCTGGCAGGACAAATAAGAGGAGCAGGTTGCTGGTGCCTGCTGTACCCCAAAGCAGCTTGCAGCAGCCTGGCAGGACCAAATCCCAGGTACTGAAGGGCAGTGGTCAGTTCTTTCCTTCTCCCTTGGACATGAGATGCAGGAAGAGAGGCATACAAAAATGACGGGCATCTCCCTACCAAAGATGGGGGATCCCCAGTGTTATCCTCTGCTCAGATTTAAGTGATTTTTAATTCCAGGTTGGAATTAAATTATATTCAGCAACACTTAGACCAGTTCTCTGTAACCGTGTGGCGTGCAGTATGACCTCATTAATTACTAGCTCCCACATGAGAACTACTGTGTAGGGAACATTTTTCACATCTGCAGTTTGTAGGAGACATTTTCCAAGGGTTAAAAGCTTCTTGCTCATCACAGGACAATGAATTTCCCAAAGGAATGTTCTCAGACTCATCCTTTATTCCTTTCATTCTGCTTTATAGTCCTGGGAGTCATTAGAGCACAGGTACATCCTGAGTAATTTTTGAAATACCATAGGAATTGCACAGCTGAGATTGCTTCCTCCCTCTAGCATGCAAATCATCCTTAAAAGGGTTTTCCTGGAAAACAATTCCTTACATTTTTTCCCAAGGGTATGCGCTCCTTTATTTGTCAGGCATCAAAATGCTCATGTAACGATGCATAAGGAGCTATTTAAACCTAGAGTACTTTGAGGTGCTAGCAGCTTTTTCTCCTCTTCATTTTTTCTCATTCTTTTACCCATTCATAAGATTGCCACTGAGCCAGAAACTTAGAATAAATCTTTTAGTTGTTGTTCAATGTCTTAGTGTGCTGAAACAAGCTACTTTCTCTGTAAAATTCACTTAGGCACCAGCTGACAAGCTTTTCCTATATAGATGCCTGGAACTTCTATTTTCCCTACTCAAAGTTTGTACGTGACCAAGGGTACCTCTTTAAATAAGCTCCATCCTACCTAGGGTCATTGGTGCAGGATTATCCTCAGGCATCTGCTACATTTCTGTTGAAGTCTCTTGGCCATAACCACATCCTTCAAGTCTCCATCCAGAAACAAGCAACAGGTGCCAGACACATCAACCAGTTGCTACACATATTTACTCCTAATCACAGAATCACAGGATCACAGAACCGTCAGGGTCAAAAGGAGCCTCTGGAGACAACCTAGGCCAACCCCCAGGTAAAGCAGGTTCACCTAAAGCAGGTTGCATAGAGTCATGGCCAGGTGGGTTTTGAATATGAAATCTCCATCTCTAATGAAAAATCCTCTTAAAGTATCCAAACCCCTTCCATAGTCAACGGAAAGGGAAAGGTGTCTTGGAAGATGTCCAAGGATCAAACCTAACTGAGGACCCTTGCTGAATTGCATCTGTCTGAAGACAGGCACAGGTGGTCTCTCCCAGGGTGAAATATTCTAGACGGTGATGTTAGATGCATGCTCATATTCCAGTGATTTCCATAGGAATTAAAGGCCCAGACCCACGTCACAAACAAATTGCAATTTGGCCATTCCCATCAGGACTGAGACTTACCTACCTAGGCAAGAGCTTTGGTATCAAATTTACAGAGCGTTTCAGATTCTCTAGTTGTTTCTGAATTCAGACAGATGGCCAGCTCTTTGGGTTGGGTCTTCTGCCCAGTGCCGAAGGCACGGGCTGTGCTAGCGAGGAGGGAGCTGCTCCCTTGACTAATTCCATGGAGAGTCCCTCCTCCAGACTTTGCTTTCTTGCTTCACAAAAATAAAACTGTTAAAAGTTCAGGCAGGATTTCTAGTTCCTGGAAGCCTCCCTCAAAATAAAGCTGACTAACAAAGTTGTGCATTGTTTTTAACCTGGTGTTAGACACTCGGAGTCGGAGCCACTGGAAGTGATAGCACCATGTAGATGAGTTCAAGGTCTAATGCAACAAAGGACCTGTGTGTTCAGCTCTTTTTCTCCCTTACAGGAGCAAAGCCTTATTCTTTTTTAGTTTCCTCTCTGGAGAGAGCTTTATTTAAAATTCTGTTTGTACATTATTATTTTTATCTTTAGTGCCTTTGGGCCTTGAGACATCTGGAAGCTCAAGAATTCAAACTTCAAGGAGGTTGTTTAGAAAAACTTCAGCATGCTACGGCATTTTCTACACCCCAGATGCAGGCTGGTGCCTTTGATTATCAATACATGCCATTCAGACTCTGCCTCTGTCAAACATTTTTTATTTCCACACTGCTGGGTGAAAAATTCCCCACCTAGTAGTCACCTCATGAAGCAGAAAGTGCAAATGTTTGTGTCTATTGCAATGACCTCAGGCAAGGAAAACAGATGCTCTGTGCAGGGAAACCTTAGTGTTGTCAACCCCACCTTTTCAGGTAGAGTGTGCACCTATATCACTTTTTTCATACAATCACTGTAGGTTAGCCTCAGCAGAGAATAAAGAGCTTAAATTTATGGCTTGCCTGACTGTGGTTGTCCCCTGCAGCTCATCTGAGTATTCATCATGCTCCAGAGTTAGCCCTCCAGCTGAGGATGTCACCTATCCATGTTATACCTGTACGGAGCTGTACCCTTGACTGTCACGTCCTGCTCAGGTTGTAGCTCCTGTAATTACAAGGTATTCCTGCCACAACAGGCCAGGCCTTCAACTGGGTGAAGAGCCAAACCCAACGCGATGCCACGGCTGCAGCTCTGCTGATCCACAGCAGGACGGACCGGCAGCACCATCCCCACCTCCATCCCACCCGGCAGCTCTGGGGGCTCCTGCTCCAGCTCTCTGGGACTGAGCCCAAGCTCAGCATCACCCGTGTGCCTCAGGCAGCCCAGCGCATCAGCGCGGTGCACCAGTGCGGGGAAGGAGGTCAGACCCTTGCTGGGCAGCAAGAGGCTGGGAAGCTGCGAGGCCACAGGCACTTTGGCCAGCCTGCAGACACAGGAGATGCCACTTATCACTTGGTTGCACAGCTGTCCATTGGCATGGTTGTTCATGCCCTCCTGCCGCGCTCCCTGCAGACACTTGAGTTGCTTTCTCTTTAAGATCATGACACCTCTGGCTGCTGTTGCTCCTCAGGCGATGCCTCAGAGAAAGCCCCATGGTGTCCCCAGCCGCACCTCCGCCGGTGAGCCCACGCTGCCCAGCCACAGCAGCAGTCTTGCAGAAGGACAGTACCACAAGGACCGCAGCAGGGCTGAGCACTGCTGGTGCTTTGCACAGCAGGGTGGTCTCCATCAGAAATATTTCTTGGTCTGGGCTGCCATATAACCTCCAGCTATCCCCACCTCGGGCCCCAGTACAACCCTGTGAGCGGGTATTACCTGAGGTGACAGCCCCACTGGCACTTGAAATGGGACTAGATACCAATATTTAGGCAACTCAAATCTGCCAATGCCCTAACCATATACAAACCCAGAAGGCGAATCCAGGAAAGCGTCTCCATGAGACACTGGAGCAGGCTGCCCCAAGAGGCTGTGAAATCTCCACCCTTGGAGATACCAAAAACCCAGGGGGACAAAGCCATGAGTGATCTCCCTGGGGCCGGCCCTGCTTTTATGGTGCATCAGAGACACCCAGAGGTCCTTTCCAACCTCAGTTATGCTACAAACCCATGACCACAGATGGGACAGAAAAATCAAGATGAAGCCCACATGAAACTGAGGCTGCTGATGGCAGGTCTTGCTCTGGCTCCTGCAAAAGACAGGGAGGCGATGCTATGCATCGCACCCAGTATCATGTTATGGTTTGATTTCTCAGAGAGAAACTACAGCTTAAGAACAAGTGGATTTACTTGATTTTCATTAGCTAGGCAGAGAAGTAACCTGTCTCACTCGAACTCTCCTCTTGCTTTTCAGTTTTACAGATTTTTTTCAGAAAGCTTCTGAAATTTAGAAATATTCCCAGGCAATTTTCCAAAACTCAGAAAGTAGAGAATATTGAACACCGTTTTCCTTCCCCCAGACTACCTCATCAATTTTAATCAGCAGGGAATATATTTTCAAAGTGGCACTTAAAGACAGGCAAATTGCACTAAAAAGTAAGGGGATTTTCATCCCTAAATCACCATGACCAGCTTTAAATCATACCTGAGGGTGGCTCATTTTTCTGTCCAGGCAAAGAGCAAGGAAGAGGGAAAAGCTCTGGGTACAGGAACAAGCTGGAAGCTTTCTTGCTTGAGGAACCCACTTTCTTTGCAAGAATGTCTAAGAAGGATCCCAGGAGCAGCTGGGACCTGTGTCCGGCAGGACCTCTGTGTGACCTGGGTTTGCTACCCGTTCGCTGAGGCGCTCGCTCCACACAACATCAGAGTGTCTGTGGGTTTTCAACATAGGGTGAAAGAGCAGATGTTAACCCTGCAGGTCCGCACCTATGTAAACAATAGCTCAGCCAAAATGGGATCTATCTTCTCGGTACTGCAGACAAGACATCAGCTTTAATTGGTGTTCTGGACTTGCTTTCTCAAGCTGCATTTTTGTTTTAATTGCACTTCGTTAATTTTTGCCTTCTAAACCATCACAAATGGCAAAGAGAAGCTCAGATTCACCTCCTTTTTTCACACATATTCCTATTTTTTTTTCATTCTGGGTACATGATATACAGAACATAAGGACACCAGAACGCCTGATACCAGGAGATGAAGACCCAAACACAAAAGCGTTTAGTCTGTTGGCTTCCCATTGAACTCAGTGGGCTGTTCAGAGTCTCAACAGGAGCAAAAAGCTGCAATGGTTGGCTGCATCAGAGCCTCAAGGAGGAGACCAGGACCACACAGTGAGCTAGAAAGAGTGCCAAGAATAAAACCCAGCAGCTTCTTGGCTCTTTGTTCCCCATTCAGGACATGGGATCAGGCTTCCTCACTCCACTGTTTACATGTAAGAGCAATAAGGGGTGACATCAGGAGGCTACACACATGGCTTGGAGATGGGCTGTGCCTCTTTGCACTCACAGTCACCAACAGTCCAGGTAATCAGCAGAGAGAGTGCTTGAGGAGAGGGATGTAACCAAATCTGAACACAGTTAATTGAGAGAAAATAAAACAGAGCTGCACAAAGAACTAGGTTGAAAGCTAAGGTTGAAAAATCATAATATACATAGGTCACAATATTATTTAGAACAGCAATATGTGATTAAAACAATGGACTTCTAGGAATGCGACATTTATAGATTTGCAGGATTATTAACAACTTTGTATGAGGCTTAATGCTGTGTTTCTTCAACCCTCCTTACAAAACAGAAATGTCAAAATAAAAAGGAACACTGAATTTTTAACAGAAACTCTTAAAGTGGCTATTCACAACACAAAACTGCTCATTAAAGCATTTTTTTAGCACAAAGGAAAAGAAAAAAATATATACATGAGATGATATAAACAGCAGCTTCTACTTTTTTTTTTGTAATGAATCATCTTGAGGCAGTTTTCCCCTGGCACCCACACAAAACCTCACGCCGCACGAGCCCTGCTTATACTACTGTGGACTCAAGCCACATTTAAACACAATGGAGAGAGCTGGAGTCGCATGTGTGCTGGGCACCATCTGCACACATCCCCAGCTCCGCTCCTGGCAACTTCCAAAAAACACTGGCGTTTGCACTGCCGGCAATGCAAACAGCTCTGAACTTAAAGATCAGCTGAGATATTTCTGAGCTGACTGCAGCGCACTTTCCATGAGCTAACCCTTGCCTCAGAAGAGGGGAAACACAATAATCAGTCAGTCCCAGCTGGAACAAGGATCATGCATGTCTCCTAGTCCCATTCTCACCACATTTGGGATAACTGTGACATTTTCAAGACAAGGAGTGATTCTGGACAATTCCTCGGCTGAATACTGGCCTGTATGAAGGCAGCTGCTTCAAAGGAGTTGTATGTAGAATAGCATTGCTTAACTATGCAGGCATTTTCTTATGTGCTTTCTGCTTATTTGGAAGCTTATACATTCCAAGTATCTTCAACTTTAAATTAGCCTAAGTATAGGGATACCATCATCGCTGCATACGAACTCAGTGGTAACAAAACCCCACTGCAAACTCAGCCCAGAATCCAGAATGAAATGCAGTAGATTCTGCTAAAATCTTTAAGAATCAGAGCAACTGCTGATAGAAAACCCTTATCTTTTCCTGAATGCTTGACTGCACAAACCCAACGCAAGGTGAGAATGAGCAGATCTGGGGGAAGTTCTTTGACACAGGCTCATTGACGCAGGCCTATAAAACAGCTTTTCTGAAGCGTTGCTCAGGTCTGAAAGCTTGCAGCCAGAGATTGAAACAGGCATACAAGCTATTGAGCCTTAATGCCCTCTCATGTTCACAGTAGCAACCCTACCTATCATGATGATAGCAGGGAACGGAAAAAAATATCCAGCCTCAGAAAGCCACAACTTAGCATAGCCTGGCATTCTCAGATGGATCCTTGTTTTGTGATTTGTGGTATTAAACACTATAAAACTCATTCGGATAGTCATTGGCTGAAGGCAGATTCTGTCTGATTCTTCCACAAAAAAAACCAACCCACATTTGGAAGTCTCTGCTAATGTCCAAATTGAAGAAGAAATCATGGATTGCCAGAGGAATAGATCACGGATTGGTAGAAGAGGAAGCCCAAGATTGCTCTAACCTGGAACGGTAGCACGAGTCTATGGGGGACTCTGTCCCTATGGGAAATGGTGCACAGGACCAAAAGAGTCCAAACACTTCACCCACATGAACAGGTGACTCTCAGATGCTGTGCTGTGAGATCACATGGGCAATCCTTAAACTAGCGAGGAACAAAGAGACTCAGGCTATAGGAAAACACGGATGCTTTTATGAAATTTTGACGTCTCCCTCTAAAAGCTCTTGAAATGGCAGGTGGAAAGCCAGGATCCATTGTACATACCTATTTGGGTGGGCTCAAAGAAAGAATGATGCTTTCTCTAGAGAAAACAAGTGATGCAGGATTGCTGGTGTCAAGGTGATCTGCTGCTGGGATTTCTTCCATTTCACTGCTTATGTCAACTTGGGTCAAGGGATATCTTCTGTATAGCAGACCATGTCACTCCTTGGCCAGCTGCTCTTGTACCTGCCTCTGGGGCATCCCTATGCTGGGGAAGGCAGGCCAGCACAACTGGAGCTGGAGATTCAACTGGGAAGTATCAGGCTGGTTGACCAACAGGTGTGAGGACCAGAACATCTGGGCCTGCTTGCTGCTATCCAGATGGCGCAGCCTGGACCTGCCACGGATTTCAGCTGAGCCTGCTTAGAGGCACAGAGCAGCTGAGGGTCTCCACTTATGGGAGCAAAACTCTGTCTTGCAAGAGAACCCATAGTACTTACCAGCTTCATCAAAGATATCCTCATTTCTTCCTTGAAGGATGGAAAACTCAGCACAAAGGGGCACTATCCCCTGTGGTTACAGGAAGAACATATGCTTCCTCCTGATGGAAGAGTGGCAGTAGCATCTCAAATTAATCAGGAGCCTTCCCCCAATTATCAAAACCAGCCTGTGTGTAAAGTCCATCTGTACACCGAGGCAAGAGCATTTTGCACTAAAAGTTGTTTTAAAAAAGAAAAGATCAGTAGCTTTTGGAATAAGGGAGCTCTTGAAACCAGCAATCCAAGATGAACTGAAAGAACAGTTCTTTAATGCAAAGCTCCACATATAAGAAGTAAATTTATATTGTGGTTGAGGCCACAAAAACACCAAAAGTATCAGTAGCTGATATGTAGTTCCAGCTGCAGGCAAGGCTGCAAAAACAGTTCACTGCTACAAGGAGCAGAAATTGCCACGAATACTCTAGCTTGCTTTTTAATTTGCTGGTTTTGAAGTGATTTCACTTCAGTTAGTAAGGATGAGATACAAATGTCAGGGGCTGGAGACTTTAAAAATGCACACAAGAATACTTTTTGGGAACAAACTCTCAGCAGGTCTTTTTGGCCGTGTCTAGGCACCTTGCTTGTTGTACCAACACAGCGCTGGAGGAGAGCAGCTCCTGAGGCCCACTAGCCCACCAGAGGAAAATACATGACGGTTTGTTTTGTGAAACCCACAAACTTCCCCTGACCTACAGCCTGGCATGGAAAATGCTACAGGTAAACCAACAGCTGGAATGTTTTGATATCCTGAGGTGATGATATGGCAAAGGACATAGAACCATAGAATCATTTCGGTTGGAAGAGTCCTTTAAGATCATCGAGTCCAACCTTTACCCCAGCACTGCCAAGCCCACCAGTAACTCATGTCCCTGAGCACAATATCTACATGTTATTTAAACACCCCCAGGGTTGGTGACGCCACCCCCTCCCCGGGCAGCCTGTGCCAGGGCTCGGCCACCCTTTCCATGAAGGAATTTCCCCTCACACCCACCTAAACCTCCCCCGGCACAAGGTGAGGCCGGTTCCCCGTGTCCTGGCGCTTGTTCCCTGGGAGCAGAGACCGACCCCCCCCTGCCTACAGCCCCTGCCAGGCAGCTGTAGGGAGCCACCAGGTGCCCCTGAGCCCCCCCTCTGCAGGCTGACCCCCCCAGCTCCCCCCGCCGCCCCCCCCCAGCCCCTGCCCCAGCCCCTGCCCCAGCCCCTGCCCGGCTCTGGACACGCTCCAGCCCCTCTGCGTCCCCCCTGCCCTGAGGGGCCTGACCCTGAACACGGTACTTAAGATACGGTTCCTGATGTCCCAGCAACCTGGCATTAGCTCAGGAGGCTGTCCTAGGGCTCCTTCAGCACGGTGGGTAGAAGCCCTCATGGCGGGACTCATCCTGGGAGCAGCAGCCTGCCAAAGGAAAGGCTGGAGCTGAGCCAGGATGAGGAGCTTGGTGCCGTGCCTTCCCTGCTGGAGGGGAACTCGCCATTTCCCACCTGCATCTTCCAGTCTGCCACTGTCAGCCCCAGAAAGGCTTGGAGAAAGGACTTTTAAATGGAGCTCATGATCCAGGGTGGAAAACCCACCAGGGATACCTGTTTGATGCTGGATTTTGCCAGGCCCTCAGGAGCTCCCGGAGCGTATGGCTGGTTTTCATGCTCTCTGCAGGGACAGCAAGGTCTGCCTGAAGAACCCTATATCCAGCTTGCAGTAACAGCAGGGCTTCACCCAGCACCAGCAGATACTCCCTGGGCTGGACTCGAGGCTCAGACCATGGGGCAGAGGCTCCCACTGACTCTGCTTTATAATTACGCTGCTGCACTGTGCTGGGCATGCCTTCCAGCTTTCAGACCCCGGATAAAACCCTGGATGTCTCTTTCTCACAATATTTCAAGCAATCCTGCCATTTACATCTATTCATAATTCAATCTGCATGGCGTTTATGGGCCAAAACAATGGTGTTTTGCGTGGGGCAGTAACTGTGATCCATGTCGTGTGTGTGAACCCGGCTGGGGGGCTGCAAGCAGTGGGAAGGAGGCACACGGGGGTTGCAGAGGGCTGGCAGCCCCCCGAAGGGAGCAATCTCCCCCTTGTAGGCAGATGGCAAAGACATGAGAAGGAGGCGAGTGTGTTGGCACTTCGGGAGGTGGTTTGGGTGCAGGCAGGGAAGTGTGGCAGGGTCTGGCCGATTTGGCCGGGCTGCTGCTCGTTGTTATAGCAACAGGAGTCGTCTGCTGTCAGCCCAGGGGATGGAGCCACCATGGGGAAGCGGAACGTTTTCAGGAAGCACAGGAGGGTGTCTGAACGGGTGAAGAGAGGGACAAGGTCTGGAGACCAGCATGGAAACTACCGAAGGATGGGCAGGATGTGTGGGAGTAGAGGATTCTCCCCACTTGCATTCGGATGGTGGCCCATCGCCCCCTTCCCCGGGACAGACCCCTGGGGTCCCTCTCCTGCCAGAGAGGGGAAAGCCTGTCAGGTCAGGAAGGGCACAGCAATGCTCTCCACAGCAGCAGCAGGACAAACACTGCTGCTGGTAGCGTAGCCGGTGGGAAGGGGGCAGAGGGGAGGGAGCATGGAGGCGTTGTGCTCGCTGCGGAACCACAGTGGTACGTCAGTCCTCCACCACGACCCCCGAGTACAACAGTGGTTGTTCTTGCTGCTTAGGGTAAAGCTGCTGGAGAAGGCTGTCCCAGCCACCACCCTGGCACACCTGGGCTTATCACACCTCCAAAACCACCTGGTAACACCTTCCGTCTCTGCAGTGATCAGCTGGTGCGAAACGGCTCTCGGGACTCCACGACAGCCATCAGAGACCTCTCCACGGCAAACCAGACTGAGCATTCCAACAAAAAATGAGGCACCAAAACAACCTTTGTGAATCCAGCTCCTGAACTACTGAGGTCTTGAAACCCACTCAAAGCTTTTTAGCTTCTTAGCACAGTGGAACAGCTAATGACATTTGCATAAGAAAAATCCCTAAATAATCTTGCATTTCGCCAAGGAAGCACCAGTTTACAACACAGCAAGCGGCAAGAGCTCAGCAGCGCTATACTTTCGGAGGAAAGCTTTGAAGGGGGAAGGAGGAGAAGCCTTTGCAGAGCTCCCCCGCAGGGTGAAATCCCGCAGCCCGCCAGAGCCCCCGCTCCGCAGCGCTTTGCCCAGGAGATGGCAGCAGCGTGTGCGAGTTCCGCGCGGGGCTGCATCCCACAGCACCCCCAGAGCATCCCCAGAGCATCCCCAGGGCATCCCCAGGGCATCCCCAGGGCATCCCCAGGGCATCCCCACGGCATCCCCACGGCATCCCCACGGCACCCCCAGGGCATCCCCAGGGCACCCCCAGGGCTGCCGGGACCCCCGCTGCAGCATGAGGGCGGGGAGATCAGCAACCTGCACGGTAAATCATTCAAAGAGGCTTTTTATCACTTTAAGTGGGACAATCTGACTTTGCTCAGGGCTTGCTTCTGTGTATTTTAAGGCTTCTTACTCATCACACAACAGACTTCTTCCATCCTCCCTCTCACCCCCATTGGGATGTTACAGTCATGGCCCTTCTTTTTAAGAGGAGCTCTGAGATAAAAAACCCCAACTTTGATGCAACTATACTGGTTGCTCATTTATGCTGTCAGACAGCCGCTCTGAATGTTTCTTCCTACCTGCTCCTGCCCCCAGCATACACGGTGTTTCTCGTTTCCACTCCCCACACGCCGAGGGCTTGGGCTGGGTTTCCCTTCACTCAGCACAGCAGCCTCAAACACCCATTTTAGGATCCATCCCAAGGATTCCTCACTAATAAAATGCCTTTCATTACAAACCAGTCCTGGGAAATAATCCAAGAGCAGGGAGGCCTGAATAGGCAGCAAGAGCTTGGGGTGAAAGGAAACAATAGGAAAGGAATCAAAAGTACAATGAGGCTTCAAGGGTGGGGAAAAAGGCACACGGTACATTAGGTGTGAACACAGGAACACACTGTGCCGTACGCAGGCTGTGCATCATCCTCAGCTTGCTGTTTAACCTTGGGTACGAGATGGAAATCTTCATCAGTCAGGGACCTGCCTTCCTGCTGTCTATTCCTCCTTTTTAACACCTCTTTGCTTTCCACCCCCAGCAGCAATCCCTGCTCTTCAGCAGCAGGATGGAGCGGGTCTGCCCGCAGAGGGGCCTCCTCAAGCTGTAGGTAGCTTGCAGCTCCCCTCCAATCCGGTTATCAGCATGATTTCCTAATATGCGAGGAACAGACTTCGCAAGGAATAGACTTCTTGGTGCAGAACAGAAGCAACTCCCTTTCAATAAGGAAATGACAAAAAATGCAAGATCTGTGTTTTGAAGAGAATTTACTCCTTGGTATTTAATGAGTTAAATTTGATTTGTATTAGAAACAGGAGGAAAAAATTCCCTAACAGACCAGCAGCTGTGAAATATAGGGCCCACTGTGCTCAGCGAATTTCCAAAAGCCACTTTTTTGCGCTCAGCTCGCGCAGGTGGTACCCCAAAGCTGTACAGAGAATTCACCAAAGCCCTTAGCACAGAGGTAAAGCTAAAGACAAGTGCTGAATTTGTACATCAGGGAAAATTACTCCTTATGGTCCAGAACCACAGCGATGAAAGGCCTTCCAGGTTTGAGAGCACAGCTTTAAAGGGTCTCTCTTTCCCTGCTGCTACTGATTAAAGCAAACTCCTGATCAGCTTTTCATCGGAGAATCTTTTAGGCTTCATTTACCAACAGAGAGTTCAAAGACAGATATCCTATTGGACGCAACCCCTTTGTCAGGGAGACCATTTCGGCCAGGCAGGGCTGCCGTGCCCCGACCCCAGCGCAGGTGAGAGCCAGCGCTCCACAGGCAGCTCCCTTTGCCTTTCCACACGCCCTTCAGACGCACCCTGCTAAGTGGCTTCGGCCTGCTGGGCGCTCTTTAATCTTTGAGCACAATGAAGCGGACTTGGCATTTCAATTGCATTATGAAAGATTTGTTTCCGAACAGCTGAAAAGGGGGAAAGAAGTACGTTTCTTCTTCCCACCTAATCAGGCTGAAGGTTCCCTGTGCCAGCCTCAATCTGTGTTAAATTGCTCATGCCATCCAGCGGAGAGATTAGATTTGGGTACATAATAGAAGTTAATTCCAAAAACTATTACTCAGATAATTAAGTACTACAGCTGCAGTGGGGGATTCTGGCTACTGGAGCCCCCTCTCAGGTGCTTTATGTCCTCCTCCCTCCCTCACCAACCACTGTGGATATGCCCCCTCTCCTCCCGCCAGCACTTGGCCTCAGCAGGTCACTTCTCCCCAGCCCCCCGCAGAGGCCACGTGTCCCCCCAGCACCTCAGGGGCTCAGCTGAAGGCTCCAGGGCACCAAGCGCCAGAGCCAGCAGGCACAGCGGAGAGGTGGCTCATCATCAGCTTAGGAACCACATAGAGATTAAGGACCAAATTTACTGAAGGTATCCAGGTGCCTCATCTTTCCTGGGGAGCAAAACTCCATGGAAAAGAATGGCTGGTTCAGAGATGGCATTTGAATTGCCCAGCTTCAGAGTCCTTGCAACATAGATGACATTCCCTCCGAGTCAGGCGTTGCAGGATCCTTCACAGACAAAGAAAGGATCGGAACTGTGCTCCAGAGGGACGATTTTTCTGCATTGATATAAATGAAAAGCAGATGATTATTAGCTCAAATGCACCTACCTGAGGTTCAGCAAAGCGGACCCCCGCAGACCCAAAGAAGCAAAGTAGCCCCCATCTAACCTCGGAGAGGCAACACTGGCAGTGTGAGGGACCCAACGCGGCCTTTACCCAGGTCTAAAGCAATGCCAAAAGGGCTGTGGAAGACAAGCACCGGCGTGGGAGTCAGGATGTCCGTCCTCCACTGCCACTGCCAAATAGTTCCTCTGGCCATGGTTTCCACCACCTCCATCGAGGAGAGTCATATTGACAAGAGCACCACAAACGTTTACTCTGACAGATGAAAGATTTCAAGCAGAACACAAACGGTTTGAAGTGGTGGGGTGAGAGGAGAGTTAACTTTTATTACCAGCCCTCCAGATCTCAAGTATTCATGCTCTTCCTACTGTGATGACTTGAGAACCCAGCTTGCCCTCCTGTCCCTCACCCTAAAGATGTTAGTTCTGATACTACGGAAATGGCACCACTGCAGCTGTTCTGTCTCCAGTTGTCTCTCTCTGTTATCTTCTGAAGTGTAACTGGTCACCCGAAGTGCCATCAGCCATTTTTCATTACTAATACCATCCACGGACCCTGTAACAGCAGCTAAGGGACCTCAAGGTACTTCTTTCCACACAGCTATGGCATGACACAACCCATCTGCATATGGCCACAGGAGCACAAGCAAAGCCCCCAGCAGACCACTGCTTGCAAAGCCACATGACAAAATGTATTAGCTCAATGCAATCCAAAAAAGCATAGAAAAGGAAGATCATCTTTTCCACCGGGCACGCTACAAAAGCAGATCACGTGCCCTCACTCTTTTCTTTCTGGAGCTGGAGTGAAATATCAAAGGATAATTCAAAACACATTTGGACACACTTGAGGTAGAAGAGCGCAGGGCAGTATCTCCAACAGGCCATAGAAACCCACTCCTCATTAACTCTGTTCTTTCCTACCTCCCCCACATTTGACAGCTCCTGGAGTGGGTCCAGTGCCATTGCATCAGCAGTACTGCCAGGACCCATTACACATGCTGAGCCGTTTCTGAAGGAAAAAGCATTTCCTGACATCTGTTCTGAATTGACTGCCCTTCTCCTCCCCCACTTGGTTTCAACCCCACGCTCCTCTCCAGCTCCCCCTCCATCACCACCTGTCCCCGGCTGACCAGGGCTCATCAGTAAGAGCTGAGTATCTTCCTGGAGATCTGATGACCCACGCCTGTTCCAGCCCTGCTCCTCCTCCTGCTAATTCTCTTTGCCTCCTGTTGACACCAGATTTTGCTCTCAGCAATGGCACTGAGCTATCTGACCCTAACCCAGTGAATCACTTGTGCATGCACTTGCTTTCACATGTCCAAGTTTTTCCTACGAGAACCACACACTTGAGCACTGGCTAAATTAAATGGACTTTGCAGGACTGAACCCAGGACTAGGTTCGTTACTCCTCACTTTCTTTCAGGATAGAATTGTTGCAATGCTAACAATTCCAAGGCTGAATTTTTCCTGGTGCACTTTGATGAAGTTAGCAGGATAGGGAATGATTTCCACAATTATTTGATTTCCATCACAACTTTTCCTTCATGCTCTGCCTCACCTTGAACTAGCTGAACAGCTACATAATCTTTTCAAAATTTTTCTGCATCAAAAATAATTGAAAGATAATAAGACTATGAGACACAACAAGCTTTTTCTGCCAACTGATTTGCCGATAATTTTGCATATACAAACAAGGGATGCAGTTTTAAGGAAGTAAAAGTCATCATGACCTTGATACCTCCCCCTGCACTGCAGAATTTTAAATAACTTGGATATTTCAGCACAGTCCCTGAGGTTTTGTTTTTGGCCGGACATGACAGACACCATCGCAAATGCCAAGCATGTAGTAGATTTTATTAAGCATAACTTTGGTTCTAAGTGTTCCACCCTCATTTTCGTAATACCTTTAGTTAAAAACAATTATACAAGAGCAAATACAAAAAATATTAAATTATGAAAACAAATCCATTAAGGCTCCCTTTTTATATTTATATATATTTATATATGTACACTCAAACAAGTGCAGATATTAACAGAAGGTTAAAGCCACAAAAATGCTAAAAAATTTACTACTATACTATCAAAAGCAAGAGTTTTAAAAAAGTACAAAGTGGTAAGTGAGCTATTTTCAAATCACTGAAGTATTTGCCAGATTGCTTCAAAACTCATATAGCTAAAGGGCAGATCAGGAATTGCTTACGCTCACTGGCAAGCAGTTTCTTACTTGCGTAGCCGCACAGGACACTTGTGGTGTGACTAGCTGACCACCCATTCAAGGGTTGCCCATTCTAGCCCAATCCTGACTTTAAAGACAAGCTTTTGCCTGTCCAATTGACAAGAAGGTGGCTGGGATTCCTAGACTAAAGGATCAGCAGGATTCAAAGATGTTCTAACACACACGTTGATGTTCTGTTCACACAGAGAATTAATTCCAACTGAAAACAAAAACCTACTTCACGCTGTATGTACAAGGGAGTTTTCTGGCCTCCTGTGTTTCAGAAAGAGAAACTCTACCCTGAATCACAAGCTAACACGGAGAGAAAGCAGAATGCCTTCAGCCTTGAGGCACCCAATCCAACACACTCACTGAAGCCAAAGAGAGGTCCTCGTCCCGGCCGACTCTGGTGCCATTTGGATTGCACCAACTTCATTTCACTGCACATGCACGGTAGGATTGCCATGTTCACCAAGGGAAAATGGCTGAGAAGCAATGGTCTGCTCCAGCCAGAGAAGGGTTTCCCCACCAACTTCTAGATTCTTCCATACTGAGCTGAAGGTTAATTGTGAAGTGGAAACCAAGAGGCATGAAGTTTGGTAGGCTGAGAGCAGCTAAGATAAAACATGAGCATGGCAGGGAAGGCTCATATATAGTGCTGTCTCAACAACATGAAACAAACCCAATCAGTGCAAGCGTTTGAATAATGCGCTGCCAGAAAGGAAGATCCCCTCCTTCCAGGAGAAGGGAAGGAAGAAGGGAAGAACCTGCAACAGCCAGGGCATTCCTTTGTTGAGTAAATACATGGAAGAGTCTTACATTTTGCCTTTGTCTTTTATATGTCCATAATCTGAATGGTCTGGTAGACCATTTTCACTTTTAATCTTCTAGACATGAGTCACACTGCAACTCTAAATCAACGGCAATACACTTACCACAATTCAATTTACTCTCAATCTGATTATGTCCTGATAAAAAATGCCTGGATCTTGACAAATTGAAGCCTGTATCTAGGAAACATTTCTAATTGTGAGCATTTTGTTCCAAGTGCTATGCTGAAATTCTATTTTAAATGTTCAATACTTACAGGAAAGGCAAAAGGAACTAAAAAACAAAGCAACAAACCCTCCACCACCTTTACAATACAAACACGCCACTCTTGATATTAATAAAAAATGTCCTCAAACAGTTATGTCCCATGTAATTACAAAGTAGAAATTATTTTGTTAGTATCCTAAGGCAAAGACTAGGATTAGATCCTCAGCTGATATGGGTGAACACAGCTTCAGTGAGAGCTATGACTGTGCCAATCAAGCAAGATAAGGATTTATCCCCAGATTCAGAAGATATCTGTACCCATTTGCACCAGGTAAGAATCCAGTTCTATAATCCTACATGATAATCTGTTCCCTCCTCCTCATTCCAGGCTTTTCTGGATAACTAGTAGTCATAAGCATGAAGGATCAGATTCTGCCATCCCTGTGCAAGCTGAGCAAAATGTTTTATTTAATGGCAAGTCACAGGGGCAACTTGTGGAAAGGCAGAAGGTGACGTAATTGGACCCTAAGACTCAGTGGTAACACACACCTTTCTTGAGGCCAAAGGAAGGATGGGATAAAATGAATTTCATTTTATGCCTCACTTTAGGGAAAAAAAATCCATTTCAGTAGATTCCAATGATCAGTTTGGTCTGGCTTAAACACTGCTCTGTTGCAGGAAGTGCAACAAGTTCCTGCAAGCAAAGAGAGGGAACTGATGGCAGATCAGATTCCTGATTTCAGTTCCAGCAAATGAGTTTAAACACTACCATATAATGTATTAACACTGTACTTAATTAACATCATGTCCTTGGCGGAGAAAGGCCACAACAGCAAAGTAAGCAGGATCTCAAAACACAAAAAGTAGAAGTCAGGTCATTTTGTACTGAGAGGTAAATTCACATGTATCACTGCACAGGCTTGTACAAAAGGGTGTAAGTTTAGAGACAGAGATAAATTAGCCTCTGGATTCTTCCTGGTGAGAGGTTAATCAGATTCCTGCTCTTTCACAGCCCAAATTCTACATGCCAAACAGGGAGAAATGGGCTTTAAGGCTGCTTAACTTTTCACTGCTGGTGAATTTTAAGCATTCTCATCTTGCCCACACCTGCCTATCCCAGCGGGGATGGGCAGTAGTGATCAACATACCTTGTATCTTCCCAGATTTCATAAAAATTCCAATTAAACACAAATTATTGTGGGATCTACACAGGCGGTAGGTCTAGATGGAGGAAATCTACCTGCACAGCAAAGCTTCGTAAGATATCACAGGAAGATTTTTGTTCTGTTTTAAAGCAAAATACAATCTGTGTATCTCCACTAAACTAGGATCACAAGAGATAAAGCAGTGCAATACTGAAGGAGTTTCTCTAGTATCCCTGGTTCAAATCTCTGAGTAAGCACGTCAGACTGGTCCATGACACTGAACTGACAGACTCCTTATCCACTCATCTCAGGACTGCATTTGGCAAGTCGATCTGTTTATGGTACTGTCTTTTTTAATCCACACATCCCAGGAATTAAAAATCTCATCTTCAGTAAGTGTCAGCTGGATGCTGTTATTTTCCCCTCTTGGGGGGCAAATCTGAGACAACCTGCAAAAGCCTCTCTCTGCAGGAAAGCTGGAAGTCTTAGCAGGCGCTGGCTCTAGGAGTCTGGCGCTTCTGTGGCTTCCTGGACCGTCCTCCTCAAGTTGCCCTTGACTTTGACAAACTCAGGCGCATTTTCCTGCTCTTCCTGTATCTTCTGTTGCTCCAGCTCCAGCTTAAAAAGGATTCACATGTAAAAAAAAAAAAAAATAATTATATGTATATAAAAAAACCAGATCATCGCAATACAAGACAAACACCTAAAGGTTTCAATAACTGGCCATGCAAAACTCTTCAAACTGTTTCCTTTCTTTCTCTCATGGAAAAGATAAAGCTGCATTTCTTTGGAAGCATCTGTTCTCATAAACAATCAACCTTTTCAAATCCTTGGCTCTGGTTCATTCCAGATGTCCACCTTTGCCAGATGGACAAAAACTCTGCAACCCCGGCAGGAGAACAAGATGAAGCATTTTTTAAGAGATTCTTGATCTTCATCGAAAAAACAATAATAATTCCCTCCTCTGGCTTTTACAACAGGACAAAGACAAATCCGCCTTGTGGGTGAACACATGCAAACAGCCACTACTGAGCATGCTGGTAGAATTTATTGCTGAGTGTCTAGGTATGTTTTTCTCTACCTAACTTGAACCTTTTTTGGTGTATCTGTTTTGTCTACCACAAAAAGCAATTAAAAAAATTAAAATCCTCCTTAGCCCTTAGTTGTTCATTTCTGAGAGCCTATTCACTAACATTTTTAACCCAGTTGGAGCTGCTGCCCATGCAGACACTCAATTACCATGTGATGTTAGACACTCTGCATTATGAGGCAAGGCTATACAGTGTCCATACAGAACATGGCTTACACATCGCACAGAATACGGATTGCTTAGCAATCCTCAGTGAAGGCAGATAAGTCAGCAGAAAGGAAGAAACAACCCTTTAGAAAACTAACAAAAGCTCCTGAAAGGAGCTGTTTTTTTTTAATAGACCAAGGCCTCCCTGATTAATGGGGACAACATACTGCTCACTTAAATAATCTCTCCTTTGTCTCTGTCCCCCCGCTGGCAAGGGACATGCCTTGTTGCCATAAATCATGACAATGTTCCTCTATGAGTCGTGTTGTCAATTAATGCCATTCTTATGATGTTTTCAAAGTCACAACATTGTTTGCAATGGGCAGTCTTTTCCTCTTATAACAGAATTTTTTATTCTACATACGTCCTTGGAAGGCTCAGTTTCAAACAAAATCTTCCCACAATCCAAACCATTTGAAGCTGGGCTCTTAAGATCAGAAAGGAAAAGTGACAGGATGATACACTTAAAAATACAATAGCTTACTCCCTCAAAAAATATTTCTAAGCCAAATTAAAAAAAACCACAAAAGCTAAAACAGAATCCCCAAAGCCTAACTAATGATTGAATCACACTTCATTTTCAATGAAGTAATTATTTGGCTTAATTGATTTCCATTCAGAAAAACAGGAGTTACCTTTTAAAGCATTTATTTAAAAATAAATGTAACGCTTGATGCACAGTGACTTGTTTTGACGAGGTGTTTCACTGTAGAGATACTTCCTCACAGGTACAGGAAGTGTGTTAAGAGGCACTGACACGTTTGGTTGGCCCTGCACCTAGCAGTAAGGTTCACCACAATGAACTTCAGTTCCACATCATCCTCGTACTCGGGGCCTGAGGACCTTTTCCTTCATTTGAAAATTTCAATGGGCTCACACATTTTAAAGTTATGAAAGATCTTTTTAAAGTCATCTAATTTCTTACATAACCCAGGAGAAAGAATCAATTGATTATTTTTTTTTATTCATTAAGTATCTACAAGTTTTGACTCACTATAACCTAACAGCTATTCTTAGTGGATCATCTCTTAATAGTTAAGACTACAAAAGTTGACTAATTCATCACAGTTTCCATGGTTAAACACGTTTAGTGCTCCACACACATTCCTGTCATCTGGTGCAGGATTCATTTGGCCAAAGGCAGGCACTATATGCAGTTCCTATATAGTAAGCGACAACAAATAGGTAACTGTCAAGTGTGGTTTGACTCATCCTAAAAAAGATATCTGCATTTGATCAGAGGAACTGTGCCAAAATTCAGCTGCTGCTTCTTTCCTGTCTGCAAAGGGAGCCTCGGGTGAATAGCTCAGATGTAGATGTGCAAAGGTAGTGTTATCCCCACCTCACCTGCTCCAGTTTCTGCTGCCGTTTCAGTAGCTCTATTTCCAGATCTGATTTCTTCTTTTGTGCTTCCTCTTCTTTTTGTTGTTTAATAACTTGATCTCGTTTCCTTTTCTCCATCACCTTCTGTAGCTCAGGTTTGTTTTGAGGTGCAAGACCCCTTCAAATTAAATGGGGGGGGGGGGGGGGGGGGGGGACACGACACGACAACACAAGGGGGAGCAGGACAGGGAAGAAAGAGATCAGTTTTAATTAGCAGAAATTGACACAGAATTGTAGACAGATTTTCTAAAATCAAGTAGTTGCCTATTTAGATACATTGGAACAGAAATAATTCATTACAAGGAAAAAAAATGCAGACATTTGCCTGGTTTGTAAGCAAAAACCTGAACTAGAATTTAAGCTCTATTATTACTGAGGATAATAAACTTCCCTTTAATGTGCATGCTCGTATTTCTCCTGTATAATTCACTGTTTTGACTTCCACCTTTACTCTTCCCTCTATTCTCTCAATTCCAGAAGAGCGGATTTAAAAAAACATCACAAACAAAGACTCTAGCAGAGCTAGAAACAAATTTTGGACAAAGACTCTTCCCTTGCTGGCCGGTAACTTGGACAGATTGTGTTCAAACACTCCTATGCAGGGTATTATGCCCATAGAAGCTTGCATGGACAGACCTAAAAGCGGTCTCTTTCTGGATTTTGTCACACTCCTCCTGGAAATCATGCGTTCTTGTCCTTCCTTGAGAATATGAGAGCTTTTCCCATGCCTGGCTGCAAAACTATTTCCAGTGAGAGGTCCCAGGTGTTACTCAAAATCACAAAGAGGCTAAGACAACAAAAATCAGGAATAAAAAAGTTGCAGTCACCTTGGAATGCAGGGAAAGGGAGGATTCTCCCTCTCACAAGACTTTAGGCGTTACACCAACAGAATGTTTCGAGTCTGTTCAGCACAAACTGCTTTCCAACCAACCACTCTAAAATGAGAAAGCTTCTCTCTGGGAAGATGCATGGCTCTATACAGGCGCACACACACAGATACACACTCACTCCTACTTAGTTTTGTGACTTCAGCTATTTCTTTTATCTCTGTTATGCTATGATGTTTTCAAAATTTGTTGTAAGATTCAAAGCTCTCCCTGTTACTCAGATATTAGCATCACTTAAGTCAGAGCAGAAAGATCTGAAATTTGCCTTTGTTAGTGTCACCTTCCCTGGGAAGACTACTACATGAAAACATCTGGCACTAAGTTTAACATCAGCTGGTTTTTTATTTCAACTTTAAGAAATTCAATAATCTGAATAAGCTTCCAGAAAGCCTATCTTTACCCTTCCCTACTTGCTACCTATCTGATTGCCTACTTCTTCCGTAATACGCATATCTGATAGCATGTCCAATAATACATTAAAATGCCATTTTACGGTGACATCTATGAATGACTTCATGTATTATGCAACACACTATCCCTGTACATACCCTGACAGCAAAATCAAATATTTAGCAACGCCAAATGCTGTTCCCTATTTCTCATAATAGATCTCATGGCCTGAATGCCACAGAAGCTACAAGACTGTGTTCGTATTTTATGTTTCATGTTATTTTAATTACATTTTAACACATAAAGATTAAGTGAGGCAGAGAAAAGCTGGAGTGATTTTTTTATTACTACTACCACTACTGGATCTAATGAAGAGGGGCTGGTAGTCAGACCTGTAACAGAACCACTGTAATGTCAATCCTATTTCCACTCTTATATGCAAAAAGGAAAAGCAACAAATAGACAACTGCTGGATTAACTGGAAGTCTTGTATCACCTCTTAGTGATTGTTCTTGTTAAATAAAAAAATCCTAAAGCTTTGATCTAGAGTAAGCAAAGCATGCTATAACACAAGTTAGAGCTGATAGGGTTAAAACCTCTGGAAGGGACAGGATTAATACCCTGCAGAGCTGAGGTTTACCCCTAAATAAGTAAAAATGGTTTAAGGTAAGTGACCAGTGCCTTGAGGTACCACTACCTGGATCTTTGTTTGCCCAAAACAACTACCATTTCTCCAAGTAAACAACTACATCAGTGCAAGAACCTACAGATGCTGCTCACAGTAGACATGGAGAGGGATTGAACCAGCACTGGCTAACACCTTCTAAGATCCAGAAATGGCTGTTCAGAGCTGACTGGTCAAAAAGTGAAGCTGTTGGTGCCTACACTAAGTCTTCACAATAAAATAAGGTGTGTGTTAAGCTGACTTCTATAAGAGCAGTCCTCCATACATATGACAGTTTTCCATAACAAAATAGAACACAAGCCTAATATTTACATTACTGAAAAGCCTTATATCAGAGCTAGCAAAGTGACACAAAGCACAGAAAAATAACCCTCTTCTCAAAAATACCAGTTTTTCTGCTGGTAAAAACTCTCCAAGTATTTCATTTCTGCACCAATAAATAAGAATTTAAAATTTACAGCTGCAGCTAATCAAAATCACTGGAAGAGAAGAGTGGGTACTGAGGGCTGCAGAACTCCTCTGTGTAATAGGATATTCTACTAGAAGAAAAGAACATACTATTTAAAAGTTCTTTATGCTTTCATAAACTTAAAAGAAAAAAAAAAAAAAAAGCCTTAATTTACTGCAGCCTCCACATCCTTTAGAATAAGATCCTAAGTTGGGAAACTTCATCTATCTTTCTTTTAATGACTATACACTTCCTCTGACTTTGATGTTTAATCCCATTAACGAAAAATAGGACAAACACCTATTTAGGCCAGTTTCTTCCAATTCAGTTGGCATTCTGTAAAACATTTCTACTTCTTCACTAAAGAAATGCCGTATTGTGCATGCAATTCATTTAGCATTAAGTACCTAAGCCTAGCATTTGTAAGGATTTTGCTAACACACATAAAAAAGACCCCCTCCCCCCTCAAAATACTACCCTGCCAGGGTGGGGGTGGGAAGGGTGGGAAAAGAGAGGAACTTTCTTAATGTGACTCCTCCTGCCAAACAGACAAATCCAGTTGTGCTGGAGTAGTCAGAGCAATAGTTTCCTCCTCTCCTTTATCAAGGTCCTTGGTCTCAGAAAGTCTGAATGGCTGCTACCAGCAACTTTATTCTCAAATGCACTCCGAAATACTGCTCTTCCTCTTGTGTTTTGTGGATGCCCACATCTTTGTCTTTGGGAAGTCGATTTTGGGTGGCTTCAACACACCAAATCACTAATTTATATCATAGTTACTGTCTGTTTAAAGGGAGAAGCATTCACAGGCTTGGTGGCTCTTTCTCCACTGTGTGATCTGGTGGTTATTTTCTTAATATGATCTCTAAATAAGTCCTCCCTTGCTGAAGAGATTTCATAACAGAACTTCAGCTATTTCTGGGCCAACTGCTTGTATCTCTGAAGTTCATGATACAAAGTTCCGGTTATTTACATCTTTAAAAGCAATATATAGAGTAACAGCTGTGCATCCCATCCCAGAATGGAGGAAGCAGCATTTGCATAACATACAAAGAGACACTTGTGCAGCAGCAGAGCAGACATCAGACTATCACACTGCATTGCAAAAAAGATCAAGTAAGTAAAGAACTGTTTCACATGAAATAAAATATATGATTTCTTTGATTTAAAAGTGTCTCATAAACTCAGTGCACTGGCAACAGTGAAAACCCACTGATTTTATGGTCCTGCTGGTAATAGTAAAAATTTTTCAAATACTTGATTAAGTTCAGAGTTCAAGAGAAACTACAGTGCCAGGTAACCAATATGAAATGTGACAAGGGAGAACTGAACTGCTTCCTCTTGAAACTGACCCTTTGCGAGTATTCACAAAAACAAAATGAGAAGCCTTTTTCAGGAAGTTTTTGCAGAGCAACTGAAATTCAAATAGAAATAAATGCCACAGTTAAGAATCAGTCTTTTCATCTACAAGCTCTGAATCAACACAAAGTATCTACAGGGTTTTGGATAAAATGTCATTTTGATGAAACTAAAACTCAAGCTGTGTGTTTGGGGTGGGAGGGTGGCACAAGCGATTTTTAGACTTACCTTTTCTGATTCATAAGCAGCTCTCTATGGAGATCTTGATGATTCCGGGATGACTTCACAGGATTAATTAATTTCTGAGGTCTAATTAATTCAGGATTGTCATCATCTATGTAGTCTGGTTCAGCCATAATCTTTCTTGGAATAGGATATGGATCTTTGGGTTCAGTGTCTTTGTTCACAGTATCTGTAAAACAGTCCAAAAACTGCCATAAATCTACATTGAAAGACCTGTTAAATATGTATTAAAACATAAAGGCAGCATATTACGTTGGTAACAGTTATGCTTTTCCTAGATTAATTTTGTCTGTAGCAAACAAAGGCTCACAGAGCAAACAGACATAGCATCTTTTTAAATAGAGGGCAATTTCACAACAACATCATCTCCAACTGTCTTCCCCTATGGACTTGGAGACACAGATTCCCCTGTTTTAAGAACAACTAGACAAATAATTTAGGTTAAGTGCATGAAGAACCCTACTGATTTTAATGAGCTTACTCAGATGAAGCATTTTTAGATCAGCAATACTGAGACCCTAAAGATATTTTAAATACTGACTATATTAAATAGGATGAAAGTGCACCAAACCCACACCGATTTCTCATTTTCTGCCATCAGTATCATGTCAGCTATGGGGAAAATGCCTTCTGTGGATAAGCCCTGTACTGTACCAAGCAAAAGCTTCCATGTGGAAATCGCCAGATCTGCAGCTGCTGGGATGAGGGTCAGATTTCTGAGCGGAAAGGTAGAGGAGAAACACTTGGGTATGGTTGTTTCTTAAACTCCATGTTTCACCCAGTGAAAATCCACAGAAATCCACTGATCTGAAGGCAATGAAGTCTTGATGACTTGTATCATCTGGAAATGTGGCGTTTTCCTATCCTGCTATAGAAAACTTACCTATACACCAAATGACAACACTTTTAATCAACAGCTGACAAGTAAACTATAGTTTTCAACTAATTTATATGTGACTATTCATACCCCTTTCCATTAAAAAGCCTCAGTCACAAAGAGTTCAGCATCCAAAACAAAGCACATTCAGAGCAATTCTGCCTCCATTCGCTGTTGTGAAAACCTGCACACAGAATCTGCAATTATCAATTTGATGAAACACTGGCCCCTCAAACAGACGTCCCCCAAAAAAAAATCTCACAGCATGTGGGTTTACACAGACAAATCAATGAGACGTGAAAGAAAAAGCGAGAGACTTCCATGAGCCTGACTGGCAGAACAGCTGAATGCTGCACACTGTATAGTACAGGGCTACGAGACAGAGAATCACTGGGATTTGCCACGTATTTTCCAGTAAAAGCTGAATATGTGCTTTAATTTAGATCCCATTGTTACCAGCTCTTCCCTCCCTCTCTTACTCCACAGGCTGTAAAACCTGTCTAAATTCAGTCTCAGTTTAATCCCTAAACTATTTTCTTTCATTAGGAATCACATTGTTGCTCAGATCTGATTCAAAATCTGCTTGATACAGTGGAGATTTCCATTAATCCTTCAGTACATTAATACTGCACAGTACCACCACTGCCCTGATTGGGCTGCATGTGCACTTACAGAGGAAGCAGCCAAATAACAGGACAAAGTTTTCCGCAGAGGCAGGGAAGCCACTCTGGATTTGAATGTGTCCAACGAACCCAGAATGGCCCTTTCAGCTTCTTTGTTTGAATGATGTGAATGTTGCTTTACTGGTGCTGCACCTCACACACAAAGTTTCTATGGAGCAAATCTGATGAGAAACAGATTACCAGTGTGAGCTGCTCTCAGGGCGGCCCCTGCAATAGTTTTTCAAGGCAAGTTTATATGTACTGGTTTTGAACCCTGTGGGGGTGCTAGTTATCACAAGGACCTCTGAAACTAATATAAAAATTGCCACAGTTCAAAACAGTGTAAGTATATTGCTGTACATGACATAAACCTCTTACTGACACTGACTGTGCAATAAAAATACTTCTCCCATCGCCCCTTCAGAGTCCTCCTTGCTTCAATCAAGCAACCAGCTATCACCACAGGTGCCAAATATACAGCATCATTGGAAAATTGAGGTCAGAAGAAACTTGGAAGATTTCTAATCCAACCTCCAGCTGAGAGCAGAAACAGCTATGAGATCAGACCGGGTTGCTCAGGACTTTACCCAGTAAGGTCCTGAAGTCCTCCAAGCCTGCACAGCCTCTGTGGGCAACCCTGCTCACCTACCTTTGTGGTGAAGTTTTTCCTTACACCCATATGAATCTCTTGTTTCAACTCATGCCCATTGCCCCTCACCCTCCAGCCATACACCACCGTGAAAAGCCTGGCTCCATCCTCTTGCCCAGGCACAGTGGGCTGCAGTTAGGTCCCCCCAACCCTGCCTCTGCCCTGGGCTGAGCCAGCCCCAGTCCCTCAGCTTCTGCCACAGCGCCTGTGCCCTGGCCCCCTGCCCATCTCCGTGGCCCTTTGCTGAACTCGTATCTCAAATCCCTCACTGTTTAATTGCATCCACATAAAAAACCTCCAAACCCTCAAAATCCTGAACCACTGCATACTTCTCAACACATACCACACAGCAACACGCCATTAATAAAAAGTGCGTGGAAGTCTATTCTCTTTACCATAGACAATGAATAAACTAGCTACAGTTCTTTATTTTTAAATAAGGACACAACGATTCATACTTCCCCAGTGTTCACATCAGGCTTATCACAACTAAAACAACTCATATGTTACACATCCAACCTCCACCCAAAATAAACCTGCTCTGTAAATACTTGGTTTTCTCTAGTCCTTTATCAGTTCCATCACATTGATGGGGCGGCAAGTCTTCTAGAAGGCATTTATCATGGACAGGTCCCTGTTAAAGTAAATCCAAAAATAACCTGCTGGTTCGTCAAGACATTTTCTATTTGCTTAGGTGAAGATGAAAAACACAGAATTACCCTACAACTGCCATAAACAATGTACTATTCTTTTAGCACAAGCTCCTGAAAAACAATTTCACTCAATGATTTCTCAGAAAGCTTGATGTAATATTTTGCAGCACACTGATTTGCTTTTAGCAAGCCCTTAAAATGAAGTCTATTTATTTTTCTTTCTTCTGTCCCATCTCTATTTTTAGAAACACGTATTCATAAAACTCAGAGGTCAGGAATCGTGGTTTCCTAATGTAACATGAACTCTACTAGCAGCAAACTTAAATAAATAAAATTCCCTTGGGAACTGAAGACGCTTTCCACGTGTGATTAAGCTGCAAATGATTCCAGCTAGGATTTCCAAACAGAGCCAGGGAAACAGGGCACCCAGTTCCCACTCAGCGAATCCTCTCACACTCTTTGCAAACTTCAGTCTGGCCAGTGGCCACCAACCCAGTCCTGCAGAGTCACAGTGTAATACTACATGCAAACAATACAATTAAGATAGTGTGATTTCTACCTGTACCCTTTCAAAGCAAACATTTACAAAAGCACGGGAAAGTTTTGCATAAAAAGGAAACTGAGGCACAAAGGATTCACCACATCAACGGCAGACGGGAACAGAGCAGGCAGTGTAGCCCCAGAGTCTCCTTCTGAGATGCAGGCTCACACCAATAAACCAGTCAAGCTTAATAACAGAATCCCTTAAAAGTCCTTAAACAAAGTTTAATCAATGTTCAAGCAATAACAATTAAAAAAATATTAATTCCACGAGTCTCTAGTGCTCATCACCATAAAAGTCACAACCCATAAAGCTGCTTTCAGATCATCACTAGGTGCAACAGTGGGACATGAATAATCCAGATAATCACTTAGCAGGAATATGCTGCCTTAAGAGCATCCAAGAGTCTTCTTTTAACCATCTGCTCCTACATGATCAATTCAGAATACACAATCTATTTCTGTGTTTCCCCATTACCTTTCTCCAAAACAAAGGAAAGAGATTTGGATTCAGAGGATGTTTTAGCTGAGCTTGGCTCAAGTTTAATACAGCCGCTGATTTGGCAGGTGCTTCCCCAGTGCATTTGCTGAATTAGCTGTTCCTGCACAAGCAGCACAAAAGCATTTATCTACCGTATCTCATCCTGCCTGAGTAAGACCTTGTCCATGGCTTCTTATGCACACGTGGATTTTCATCAAGAAAGAATAAATTGGGGATCCTGCATGGAAGAGGAATTTTAACTCTTCAAACAGAACTGCAAAGCAATTTCAATATCCCACTAGACAAAGAAAATGCCTCTGTATAAAAATAACTTGAAGTATTCCCGAGACAGAAGTTTAATGTTTTCAGATACAAAGATGCTCTTAGAGCAATCATGAAGTACCATGCCAGTACCTGTCTTGGAGAGCCAAGACCAAGTGGTCACATACTTGCAATTCTTTGATTTATTTTCCTTAGAGTGCAACTAAATTCAGGGAGAATGGAAGAGACCCTTTGAGTAGATCATTCTGGATAGATACAACTAAACTGAGGCATGCCAAAGCATGCAAGTTAGATTTGGGGGAACATATCCAAGAGACACGTTTGCTTCCAATGTTACTTATGTATTATTCTATCTATAGAAGGGTTTTTTTCAGCAGAAGTCCCTTAATGGTAGTAACACTGGAAACACACACAAATAGAGCTACAGCCAGCCACTAGTGTTTTTAACAGATTCAAAGTAGATCTCCTTAACACCACCAGGTTACGGATTCAGCAGCTGCCAGAGCTTTTTCTACAACAGGGCTCCCATGGCATCAGCAAGAGGGGGAAGTTCATGCCAGAAAAACCCTCGTGTTTATATATAGCATTTAGGGAACTGCATTTATTTTCTATCTGGTATTCCTCATACCAGAAATCACTCTCTACATATGGAATCTGAATGTAAAAATTCCTGTGAGGCATCATATATTTATATTGTTGTACATATATATGGCATTTTCACTTTCAAATTATTCCTGCAGTAATTTCCAGCTGTGAAAGCAGAGGTAGAGTTGAGGCCCCTTAAAAAGCAGACAAATAAATGCCTAAAAATACCAATGAATGTCAAAATAATAGACTAGTCCAGGATCCAAATGCTACATTAAGGCTAGATTCACATTATGTCCTTTTTGCCTTAATAAATTTTTGAATTAATATCTTCCACAGAAGCATGAGCTCCAACAATGAATGCTTCCTGGAGAAGATTTTATTTGCAAAAAAGCTTCAACATCTGTTCTGAGCTTTGTTGTAAACCATCAAATGCTGTTTTTTAAGACTTACATTTTTAGCTCTTTAAACTACCACATAGACTTGTGGTTTGTTACAAGTAACCCAAAGGCATTCTTGCAGAAGAAATACGGTTTTACTCTCCCGCTTCTGATTTTGAGAGGAATTGGAATAAAAATTCTTCAGCCTGTCTCTGCTCAGATGTTACATGACCAGCACCACCTCGCATCGGCCAGCTTGGGTGGAAAGCAAAAGAGCTACTTAAATGCAGTGTGCTTTCCAGGCACCATCTCAGCACTGCCTGCACATGAAGGCTCACCACTGCTATCATTTTTATCTACATGCTTTCAGTGCACTGAGGCACTTGACTAGAGAGATTAGTTTGATTAATCCTTGATTACAGATATCATTAATAACTTCCCACAGTTTACCCTTTAATTCAAAGTAAGAGCTGCTGAAAACTGAATACAAAACTCTTTCCAGCCAAGATGCTCAAGCCAGCCACCATCCAAGGAGTCTGGCTCTTATTCACACATCCTTCAGGGCTGAAAGGGCTGATGGGGTTTGGATCATGGCAAAACACAGCCTATCTGCAGAAGAAGAGGGAAGGACCAGAGAAGTCCTTGTGGCTGCAATTCCTCTCAGCCCCTCACGCTTTGTTCAAAAAGGTTGCACTTCCCAGCTACAAGAGTTTTGCTTCTAGATCAGAAGAATGTCTTCACCTACCTCAAACATGTTTAGGGCAGCATGTACCTACTGTACTATAGGGATCAGTCATCAAATATCACCCTGATACCAGATTACTTACTACACTACTACTCTTCAAACAAAATGAAGACTTTTAAACCCTTTGGCAAGCATCTGGCTTTCATTTATGGCTCCAGCCTTGCAGGTTTTTTCATCCCTGTGTACCCCAGCTCATGCACATGAAAGAGAAGAGCATCTTAAGAACCACCACAAGCTTCTGAAGGCCCATCTCGTTGCTTCCTGTCATGCACATCAAAATCTTCAGATCCCAGCAGACAAAATTAAGTAGGAAGACTGAAAAAGTTCTGTCCATACTATGCCAGGACAGTTTAACTCACAGCACCTGCCTTACACTGGGTATCATCAGTTAATGGCTTCATTAGTTCCATGGCTGCCAACAAGACTGACAGACCATGTAGACTTCTCTCAGGAACCACTCACTTATCAGGGCAATCCAAAGCAATCTCAGTGACGTCAAGGATATGGAAAGATGCAGAGCTTGCTGGCTACCAAAGCTGTTCCTATGGTCACTTCAGAGGATATTAAAATGAACCAAACTGCTGCAAATCTCAAGGAAATCCAGTTAATGCTCATTGTCTTCCCTTAAGTACTGCTAAGAGTGTAATGTCAACAAAGCACACATAAAACATGCAGTAGATGAGAAAACAGAAGAAAGAGGGTCATTTTAAAGATGTTTGCGTTGGCACTGACACCTAAAGGGAGACAGAGTGCAAAATTTGGGGCAGTGCTCCACACTGTTACAGTTCTAGCAAATGCGAAGAGCTGCTTATGGCTCTCGTTCAACCTAGCCACCACCAGGCAGTTTCTGTTCCTGTGCTTTGAAGTTCAGTCAAGTCTTGGGTGCTAAGGGAAGAGCCTAGATCCCCCCCAGAGGCTGAAGGCTAAAGAGCAATGCTGGTAAGGACAGTCTACTTGGAAAAGAGATGCAGAAAGACACAAATGGCTGTAAGAATAGCCTCACCTTCCATTAAAATCACCAGGCCCACTGAACAGGAATTTGTATTAATCCAAAAGAAATGTCCCTCAGGCTGCAAGATCTGTGATGAAACTCTCTGCCACCAGCTCTGAAACCAGCTGGAAGTACCAGCTCTAAATAGTTGCATTTCTTTTTTCTTTGCTCAGTTAAAATTCTGAAGAGGTATCAATGCTGTTTAATTAGAGGTAGAAGATGAGAGAAAGCAAGTGCCTCTCCCCTCCTATTGCAACAGGAGGTCTCCAAGCAAGGCGGGCTGTAAGGGCACTGGGAGAGGAGATGGAGACCTTCGTTCATCACCCCAGGCAGATACTAGATCCCCTTTTTGCCAGACATGGGCAAAACACGGATATAGACTTTCCCTGCAAGAAACTACTTAGTATCTAATTTTTAATACAGGCAGTGGGAAAGACAGAAAGGCACAGGATGAAGACTAGTGCACTGTGAACAGTGCCCATCTTCCCTAAATCCCAGTCTGTCCTTAATGCACTGTAACATCACGGTTCCATCTGAGACCAACAGCAAATAAAGCAGACTATGCATCTTACATCACTTCTCTTCCCAAGAAGTCCTGCATGTTTATTAAGGCCTTTATATTCTCCATATTCATTTTGCTCAGGTTCCTGTGATTACTGAAATCCCTAGACAGAGTTGTGGATGCGGAAAGCCATTCTGATGGCAATATGACCCAGTGTTTTGGACACCTCTCATCAAAAAGACCCTTAGTAACTATATTGCTTTCTTCCTGCAAAACAGCAGCATGTCGTGCACATGACCTCCCCTCCATCTCATCTAATGCCATTTGTTTTAAAGGAATAAATCGCGACTAGCAAAGGCATGCAACTGAATATGCATCTGGCTTTCACCAACACACTATGCAGGCAATTATTACACCACAGTAAACATGACTTTCAGGAGAAGATCACTGAAATTATGCCTCTTTGGAAATGTACTCCACAGCACAGTTTGCAACTAGATTAATCCCAGAGGGTAACTAGCCATTTATTTACACATGGGTCAACAATGATCCATATGTGATTCTGAAATTATGCATTACTGGAAGAGATTTTAAGATGAGAAAAGCAAATAAGATCAAGTTATACTCCCTGCAGCTACAGTGCACCACCATCAGTGTTCTAGACCAGTCAATTTGGACCACTAAATTAAAAATCAGGGCAGGTTTGGTGTAATCAAATTTAACTACATTAAAATATGGTGGGTGTTACAAAAACTGAGCCTTGATTCAAAATCACAAGTCCAAAGAGTCAGAGAACAGTTTCTTCAGGGCTTCACTGTTGCAAATGTTAAGACCTATCAAACAGTGTCACCCAGTGGTAAAGGACTTCATGCAGACAGGAACAGAGCAGAGAAAGTCAGGGGGGAGAAGGGGGAAGACTGACCAAAATCCATGTTTATATACAAAACCACTAAACTTAAAAGCAAACAGACTAAATCCCACACCACATTTTAGCAGAAAATCTTACTTATAAGTTATTCCATTTCTGAAAACATCAGCATTAGAGGACAGTGATTCTTCAAATTTAAAAGTTTTAACACTGAAGAGGTATTTCTGAGGGAGAGGGGGGAAATCCAGAGCAGCCAGCAGCTTTATTGATTGAGAGAGTGGAAAAATGTCAAACATCTGACTTGAGATGCTTAAAAGGAGACTGGTGAATCTTGAATGCTCTTAAAATACAATCTACAAGACTTCAGCAAGATTCTTCCAGGGAAAAGAGAAACACGGAGGTGGTGGTTGTTTCTGCACTTGTTCTGCATTTTCTTCACAAGATCTAACAGGCAAAACAAGTGAGTAACGTGTGTCCCAGTTAGGCCAAGCAACATCCAAGAACAAAAGAGCGTAGCTCATACTCCTGAAACAGAAATCCTGTTCTAGATGCTATGATGATGACAGATGACAATGATGGAGCATCCTAGCAAATATTCAACCAGGCAGAATCTATGCCAGATTTACGCCAAAAAGTTATAAAATGACCTTTGATAGATGTGACAACATTTTGGGGCAAGAGAAGAGGCAAGTTACTTGGCAACCATGTAAATATGATTGGCACTGCAAACAGTTTTCTTGTTTATAAATAAAATAGGAAGTTAAGGAGCAAATGGAAGAGCAGTATCTATGAGCTGGAGAACATGCCTATTGAGCTATTTCTAAGAGCTCTGTTCATCTGAGTTTTAAAAAGTGAAGATTAAGACCAAACTGATTATCCTATAAGCAACAAGTCTGACAATGAACTTAGAAATTTCAGCGACTGGAGACTGAGGCTAGAAAACAAGTTCCTAAAATAAGATATACGCTTTTATATTGAGGGGAGTAAAACACTAGATTTAGTAAAAGATTTGTATTCCATTGCACAGAGAGACCAAATCACAGGATTATAATTATCCCTTCTTGTTTTACAAATGTATAAATCTATGAATGCAATTAGTAAGTGTTTGCAAGGGGGTCAGAAGATGAAAATCCCTGCATTAATCAGGTTGTTATGCATTCAGTGGCTACAGCAGGAAAAATGAGACCAAGCGAGCTAAGCATTTCACATGCTGCCTAAGTTACACCAGCACTGTAAACCCCCGAGTCTTGTCAGTCAGTGAGCAGTGGGGCTGGTGAACCTCCAGATTTTGTTTCATGCCACATGCTGTTCCTTAGGGCACACCAGCATCCTGCCCAGCATCCTGCCTGGAGTTACAACACAGCACGATCTGCTGAGCTGTCACGTCTCCCCTCCCCTCTGGGTGTTTCTACAACTTAAAAGGAATTCTACCACCCATAAAAGAAGCCTGTTTTCAACAAATTTAAGAACACCAACATAATGAAAAACACACAGTCCACTGCAGCTTGCCAGCTTCCTAAATATATTCATAGGTAGTTATGCAAAAGTTAAGTACTTCTTCAGACCGGGCAGATATGTATCAATTACCCGCCAACTCAACAACGCAAATTCCCTTCATTTTCTAGGAAGAAATCCCTTTCCTAGGAAGGAAGGAGAAGAAAAAACAAAAATAAGGGGGGATGACAGAAAAGAAAAGACAGAATTTGCTTTCATAAAGATTGCTCCTTTTTTTCCTCTCTTTGGTGGCATACAGCGCAGAGCAAGCATCCAGCCTCTGTTCTGATTTCTTAACATAAGGAGTATCTTTTCTTAGAAACAGAGAAAAGGAAACAAAAAGATTTTTCTTAAACCTATTCCTACGCCAAACTAACACACTCCCAGCGTACTCACAGGAAAAAAATAAAACCTTCACCTCAAGGAGTTAGTCTTGGCTCAGGCAACTACATCCACATTCCAGCCTGCACTGTGTCCACAAAGAGACACCCTTCCTTGCCCAGACCTGTTTTATCCACCCAACACTGGCAGAGATGTTATTTTAGGTATGTGGCTCCTCACTGCAACTCAGTCGAAAGTGCCACCACTACAAAGGCAAGGAAGAAAGACCTGAAGGAAAAAGGCAAAAATAAGGTCACCAGTGATGACCTGATCATCCAAAAGTGGAGCAAGAAATTAATGAGAAGGGCTGCTCCACTCCCTTCTCTACTCATGACCTTACCAAAGGCATGGTACCCTAATGGGTTTAAAAGGAACAAGTGGGTGTAAGAATGCATGTCAGTCAGAACAAGCCTCCTGGAAATGTATGTTACAGGAAGCAGGGCATAAACCATATGGGTTTAGGACAGCGAAGCATGATACATATAAAGCTATTAAACCGCAACAGTGATCAACAGGAGACCTGCAAAGAACATGACATGCCACAGGCCATTTAGTGGAACATCATCTTCTCCCTGTTTGATGGAAGAAACGACAGTTCTGAAAAACAAGAATTTATAGAAAACATAAATTGAAAAAAATGTTGACACTGGGTCACATCTGTCAAAGCTAGTGACTTTTTACATGCTCTTTATTATCAGCTACAACCAGCAGCTTCTACTGCAACCTCATAAATCAGGAAGCTCTGACGCCAGGGCAGGGGCTAAGTATCAGTCAGTATGCTGGACATTCAAGGATAACACAGCTTGCCTTGCTCCTCAGACAGAAGGGTGTTGTTTTCTAAAAAAACATGCCTCCATCTGAAAAGTATTTTGATGTGTTGCTCACACAACTGAGTTGCCTTTTAGCCTCCCTGGAATGAAGAACCCAGAATATCAACACCTAAAACAAAAGCAGTCACATAGACTTAGCATGTACACAGAGGAGATTTTAGCTTATACCCTGGCAGAAGAAATTGTGTACAGTGACACAGGACTGTTTCTAGGATGTTTTCTGTCATCTTGTTTTGTTTTCTCAGAAAGGTTTCAAGAGGTTCAGGAAGGGAGAAACAGACCACCACTCCCTAATTCCTCCTGAAAGGAACTGCTCAACAAATTCCAAGTACTTAATGAAGAGAAATAAGAAACTAGAGGGATGACCCCAGTCTCTCCACAAAGGGATTGTTTGTTGAGCTTGTGAGCTGGTGACAGGGAAGGAATTTCCTTCAATTGTTACCTTTCTGCTTGACAGACCACCTGGAGGAAAGTCTCAGACTGTCCTTCCTCACCAGGGCTCATGAAGGGGGCCAGCCACACCACCAGAATCAGTAGGACCACTCAGCTCTGCTCCTCACACCTTGTTCCGGGGCTTTTGAGAGGACAGTTCACTTGCTTTATGTGCTACAGAAGTGGAACTGAACTGTTCTTGATCTGGAAGAACTCTTAAGTATGTAAGTTGAACATGCAAGTAAAAAACCTGAGTAGTCCTAAGAGGCACTACAGGGATCTCCATCAAATTGTTAAACCAAACCACCTGCATCCCAAAAAAGTCACACACTAGTTCACAATGGTCTCATAAAGGAAAATAAAACGTGCATATTCTTATATTTTCATGCTCAAAAATAAAGAAAAAACTTAAAGAAGCCAAAACCCAAAGGACTGCAAAATAAGACTCAAGTGAAGCCAAGAAAGAGGCTGAAAGTCTTTGTCGTAAGGTGCCTGCAGCTGAGGAACAAAAGCAGTATTAGGTCACAGCTTGGCTCTTGCTAGTCAAGATTCACAAAAGCAGCGTACAGAGCTTCCAGAGAAGTGAATGCTATTTGTCATTCACATATAGACAACCCGACTGCCAGGCCTCTGAAAGAGGGTGCTGTCAGCCTGAAGAGAAAAGGGTCTAAAAAAAGCCTTCTCACAGGCCTTGAAGCCCTCTTATTAACACCATTTCACAGGTGACTCGGCTTACTTTACAACAAGCAGGCTGAAAAGCTGTCCCCTAGCTCCGGTTTTAACAGCAGCAGCTTAATTAATACAATGAATACCTATTGATAGGCAATCATAACCGCCAATTGCCAGCTGCACCTCTTCACGCCTGAAGCCAGCCCTGCTTTTTGTTTCCCTGCTGAACAGACAACTTAGCACCTGCTAGGGTTGCAACCGAAGAGGGAAAGTTTCAGGCGCACAAACTTTATATGCCGACAACAAACTGCATGTTAAGGACTCCTTAAAAATGTCACCATGCAATGTCCCCAGCAGGATACCATCTTACTGTCCCAGATGTTTGTAGAATGAAGGAAGAGGAAGAAAACAATAGCAAGAGGGGTTTCTGTGGTCTTCCTGCTCTCCTTCAATAGCTAAATGGTCTATTAAAAAAAAAAAAACCAAACAGAAAAATTCTAATTAAAAACCCAACAAGCCTGTATGACCCCCCATGGTTTTAAAAAAGTATACCTCTGTTTTGCAACCAGAAGGTACTCCAACAAATGGCCACGGGTGAGTACCCAGCACTCCAGTGAACACATCGTGCCCTATCACATCCCAGCACACACTGCCTTTTGTATTTCCTATCACTAATTTAATTACTAGTTTTCTCCATGACTGCATAACCTACAAAAAAATTATGGATTTATTAGAAGGAGAGGAACTATCTTTGTGATCAAGGGTGAAAGGGGAACTGGTATTTGTGTAAGCATCTCATGCATTCTTGATTCCTCAGGTTGTGCGTCACTACAGAAAAGTGGTCTGCAAATGTGAGCACTATTTCTAAAAAATAAAAGGAGGTGGAAGCCCCTTTACTGTAAATTCTTGACCTGTTACTAGTTTTTCCACAACCCTTCGGAACATTTTTAACCCAAGTTGCTCAAGTTCCTACACACACCACAGCTTGTCCAGCATCTTACAACACAATCACTTTCTCAACCTGCTTGCTTAACAAGTGGTGGAGAATTCCAGATTGCCAAAGTAGAAAATTAACGTTGCTTCTTTTTTTTTAATTAGACAATCAAGTTTTACCACGATTCACTGAGGAATTATGTTTTAAAACTGAAAAAAATTACTGAGCAAGGGGAATTCATCAATAGATAAAGTGCGACCTGTTCATTACAATGGGCTTGGTCACAAGAGAGGCTCGCTCACTCAGCAGGAAAGCTGCCCCGTAATTACAGCGAGGAACCAAGTCGTGACAGAAGAGAGAGGCTCTATTCTCAACACTACCAAAAACTGGATTTGTGATGCTGAGCAAGTCGCTGAGGCTTAAATTAATCTGGAACAGGCTGTGGTTGTCAGCACAAGACAACATGTCGGATACCAAATGCTGAGAGCGCAAGACAGGCTTTTTTGGATGAGCAGATCAGTAAGAAACATCATAAATTATGACAATGCTATGCTTTGTTCTATTACAGGCAGTGTTTTGTCAAAAATTTTGGAGCCATTTCATGTAAAGCACTCATTTTAGGATTGAACAAATGCTTGTTTTAGAATCAAGAAGCTAAATCTAAATAGGTAATATGCTGAATGAATTTTAGAAAATTATGATGTTTAAAATAAGCTAAAAAGTTATGGATTAACAGATACACAGATGAAAAATCAGAAAAGATGTTACAATTAATAACACAGAGGCTGTGAACTTCTTGGTACTGCAAAAGGAAAACCAGGGATTTACGAGTCTTATGCCTGAAGGACCGACGCCATTTTCACCCCCAGGCTATTTTTATTATTATTTTTCCTTCCCAAGTTAGTACCAAAGTCCCTAGTGTTTTCTTTCTTGTTATTTGTCTACATATTTATAATCTTAACAACAAAAAAAGACACATTAAACACATGTTTTGTAAGCTGCACTAGTAAATATGTTCTCAGAAACTACTCCAAAACGAAGATCCACATTGAAAAGCCAGAATGAGAGCTGGGTGCCGGAGGGCTTTCCTATCCCACTGGTGAATACAGCACGTTCTTCTCGATCATGTTAGTAATAAGACAGAGGCTCATTTATCAAAATCTGTCCTCTTTAAAACAGTATGTACTCCTCAACAGGCTCAGTGCTCAGTAGGGTGTAAATACTGCATCTTCAGTCACTATGTTAATGTAAGTCTACCATACATTAGTGTTTAAGATTACAGCAAATGTTTGCTACAGTTAAGGCCCATTTCATCAAGAGAATACTAACAGTCATCCTTTAATGTGAACACTAACAAGTCAGCCATAGATGTTTTTCATATTGAGATATATGATATCATAAACACAGCATTCCTACCCACTAGAATGAACCCAGCACTCTGCCTGCACAGAGGACGTTGCCCCACCTGCTTGAGCATCGATCCCAAAAAAGATTGGAAAAGCTGCACAGAAACACAACAAAAGCAGCACTTTTACTGCCAGACAGCAACAGGATCCACTTCCAGTTTAGAAACACATTTGGTTATGAAAGCAAACAGGCTATCAGAAGTAATCCAGAAGCTTTCCCCTGCACAGATTTGTCATTAATACTTATTTTTCTCTCACCTACACATTTCCAGCACTGCTGAGAGCATCGTCACGGGTACCAACGGCACCAAACTACAACTGGTAAATATTTGAATATGTTTTGAACATAATGCTAGCTCAACTAGATCTGCATCTCAAGGATCTTCCAGCAGATGACAGCTTGCTCCAGCCAGTCCCAAATCAGCCGTATTTGAGAAACTCTACAGCAGTGATCTGCTCGTGCTGCACCCACGTGAGCAAACAGGCCCTGCCAGGAAGCAAAACCCCCAGAAGAGACAGACGCAGTCAGCTGGGATCATGCAACTTCCTCCGGTGCAACGTACTAGGGAAATTCAACACACACGTCTACCTCTGTCAGTGTCAAGCAAAGGTACTCTAGACTGGGAACAGCTATGCCAGCATAAACACGATCAGCTAGTGGGGAGAATCATACCACTTCAACCCCACAGACAAAGCACTACAACCTGCAGGAAAAGGTTAGAAACCCAGTAACATGTAAGATCAGACTAAAAAGTGCAGGTGGAAAAGTGAAAGATATCTACCAAGGATGTGGTCAGAGAAAAAATCCCAGCTCCTTCATCTTTCATGATATATGCAGGCCATGAGGAAGGAGTTACAAAAAGCTGAAAAGACAAGATTTCAGTCATTATTGTTCAAGTTTCATAACAGCTCATGTTATACGTTTATTTTACAAACAGCAATTAGAATCAAAATTACAGCACTGTCCACACACACCTGAGAGAGTCATTATGTCCACAAGCTTACAGTCTATGCAGGGGTGTGAATCATTACCCTCATTTTATATCCTGTATCTTCCTGGAAGCCTTTGGGGCTTACAAAATAGGAGAACGTTTGGAAATTTTACCTTTGACTGCCCTCAGCCAATATTGCATCTCTCCAGAGACACAACCCTCAGCTCGTCTTTCACACAAAGGTAACATCCTGCTCACATTTTAGGTAACCGTTTAGTTTAGATTCTCTAAACAAAGAGATGTGCCACCTTCATCCCCAAACCTCACCTTCCCAGCACTACTAACCTGTTTGCTGCAAAGTCGGGCTGCATGAGATGCAATATTATGTGTCTTAGAGCAGGGTGACAGTCACCTCCGTGAGAGTCCACCAGCAAGGCATCATCTTGTACATAGCTAAGCTAACAACTCCACAGTTTCAGGTTAAACACCTTCTTTCAAGAGCCATTTCCCTCTCACAAACAAACCTACACCTCAGGGCCTGGTGGAACAAACAGCATGTCTCTGGTTGTACAGGGATTCAGATTTTGATTCAGGAAGTATATGTCTGCAAATTAGTTTTGATCCGCATCCCACTGCACTCACTGTTTTCCTACAGCTTCTATTCAACACAAACATTTACTACCACTGAAAACCCAGTGCTTCCAGGAAACCAATGTTTAGTTAAACCAACACAGTGATTAAAAAATGACAATAAGACCATCAAAAGTTTTAAGTCAATGGATGAACTTCGCAAGACAGCCACAGTGGGTTTGCTAGAGTGCATGCCACCAAATGTGCCTGCCCACCATCAGAAGTACCAGTCTCACTAGTAGGGAGATTACAAACTTATTAGCTGTTTCCAGTAGAGTCAAAATGAAAGTGTTTGTAGAAGCTAGCGCACAGGCTCTTATCAGGGAAAAGAGATTTATGCACAGAGCTCTTTAATCTTCTCCAGAGGGTATTCCCATTGCTAGAGGGTGCTGACATCAATTTTAGAGAAAACCTCTGAATATGTTTTTTAAATACCCCTTCCCACAAAACTCCCATGGGACAGCTGCATTACTTCCACAAGTGACTTAAGAAGCAGGAGGAGGCAGTATGTTATAATGAGTCAGGCAGCCACATGGAACGCCAAGGCAACAAGAACGTCATCCAGATTCTCACATCTCATTCTCCCCTTCTTTACATCAGATAAATCAACATAGTTCAGTCGTAAACACCTTCTATTAATCTTACCCAAGATCTCAGCTAAAGACCAAAGACATCAACCACTTCCCTCTGTCTCACTTCAGACCTTTTCTCTATCCCACTCTAACCCTTGTTTATACCATTATGATTATTATCTATTATAAAGAATTGTTTGATTAAAACATACATACTTACAGAAGCATTCATGTCACCTACCTTTAGGCCTTTAACTGCTGTAACTAAAATAGGAAAACAAGCTCCTTATAGCATTAGCATGGTTATCCTGAGGGCAAATCAAAGTAGCTATACTGAGCACTAATGTTAAATATCACCACTCTCAGGCAGTTTCCAGACACACTTGCCTTCCTCCACTGGGGTTATGAGAAGTCCAGGGAGCCTAGACTCCCAAATTGTTTTTTAATAGCAGTGGGAAAGGTCCCTTCAAAAATCAAAACAGTTAGAAGTTCCAGATTTCATAAACTACGGTAATACTGAACAAATCAAATCTGCTACTGTTTTCTCCAGTATCTCCAGTATGCCAGTTACTTCCAGCTTCACATACTGCATAATACAAAACCGTGGAAAACACTCAGTTTAACAATTTCCTGTATTTTTCACCACATTGTGTGCAATACCTTGTGGATTAATTATCTAGATAACAAAACGACTGCAAGTGCCATTAATGTTGTCAGTCTGAACTAGTCATCTAAAGAATCACAGCAACGTGCTCCTACAATCCACGGCAGGAGGGAAGCTGAACTGAAGAACCACCCCTCCTACCTGCTACATATGGGGGAAACAAACCCCTTCTTCCCAATGCAGGAAGGTGACTGTGACTAAACCGTTATGCAACTGTGCAAAGTCCCAATGACTGGGAACACTGAAGAGAGGAAAGGGCTGTCATACCTGGAAGCCAAACTGTTCAAAAGAATGGGGAGAAGGGTCACTGAGTCTAACACATTTGGGTCTTCTTCATCAGAAATCCAGTGAGGACCCAGAACTTGTTATCAATTATTGCACGAAGTTACTACGTAGCAGATGCTATACAGTGAAAACTATTATTTAGTCCTGTATGTAGAAGCCCAAAGAACAGTGGAACAAATCCATCCCCAGTGGATTCCCCAGTACTGACTGCTCAGAGGATGTACACACACACCCTACTCACCAAGCACCCAAACTTAGCAAGAAATGCTCATCTCCTGGCATGGAAGTGGCTAGCTAAACACCAGGAGCAGATCATGGATGGAACAAAACCACAGTCACTAAGTGGGACAATCCACTACATCTAACAGTGACATCTACAAAGATACGTAGCCAGACTAAGCTGGTCCTTTCAGCCAGTCTAAGCCAATCTAGACTTTTTCTCTAGAGGAAAAAAAAAGAGAACAGCATCTCCAAAAACTGACCTGTTAGAGCAGGTCTAGAGGAGGGCCACAAAAATTATCAGAGGGCTGGGAGAGTTGAGGTTGTTCAGTCTGGAGAAGTAAAGGCTCCAAGGAGACCTGACTGTGGCCTTTTGATACTTAAAGGGGGCTTACAGGAAAGATGGAGAAAGACTTTTTAGCGGGGGCTGTAGTGACAGGACAAGGGGCAACAGTTCTAAGCTGAAAGAGGGTAGGTTTAGGTTGGACATAGGGAAGAAATCGTTTATGATGAGGGTGGCAAGGCACTGGCAGAGACTGCCCAGAGCAGCTGTGGGTGCCCCATCCCTGGGGGTGCTCAAGGCCAGGCTGGACGGGGCTGCGAGCAACCTGGGCTGGTGGGAGGTGTCCCTGCCCTCGGCAGGGGGGCTGGATTAGATGAATTTTGAAGGTCCCTTCCAACTCAAACCCTTCTGTGATTCTACAACCGATCACATTTATATCAGAATGGGATAAACATGTTTTTGAGAATGCTTGCACTGATCAACAAAAGCAGTCCAACACTGAAAGAGATACTGCACCCAAGGTGACAGAGCCCTCCTGGTCCCAGGACACCCACACGAGTGAAGGGAGCCCTTGAGCAGAACTACTGCTCTCCACAAGCACAGATGTGGCCACCATCACCAGGTCAGCTCGCACAGCTGGAAACTTCTCACTTCTGTGCATCCTGGTTAAGCAAGAGGCACAGAGTTCTGCTTGAAGGCAATATAAATTGCACCACTGGAAATACCGATGGAAATATTTCTGTTATATCCAGGCCACCAAACACAAGTAGTACTTAGTAGTTTACTACTCTGGTTTCCAGTTTGAGAAATTACTTTAATGGAAGTGTTTTTTTGAATACATACCAAATGCCAATGAACATAATGTACCTAAACTGTGTCTCCAAGAGATGCAGTTTTTAAATTCAGTTTGAGCATGTTCTAACCTAAAAAGGGAGGAGGGGAGGAGAGGGGGAAAAAAAAAAAAGCAGAAAAGAAGAAAGTCTCTTGTGGCATTTTTCTTTCTGTGAAGATAGGAGGAAATAGGTGCTGGTACAAGCAGAAAGGAAGACAGATTTACATCTCCCAGCTTCAAAACAAAGTGCTAGCAGCAAAAATATTAGATTATTGATGCAGAGAGAGAGGAAGTTGCAAAGCTGCTTAACGCTTCAAGAAGCTGCGAGGCTTTTCAGTCAGTGCTGCAGCTGGGAAAATAAAAATAGTCTTATAGTATCATAGAATGGTTTGGGTGGAAGGGATCTTAAAGATCACCTAGTTCCATCCTCCTGCCATGGGCAGGGACCTCTTCCACTAACCCAGGTTGCTCCCAGCCCCGTCCAACCTGGCCTTGAGCACCCCCAGGGATGGGGCACCAACAGCTGCTCTGGGCAGCCTCTGCCAGTGTCTCACCACCCTCACAGTAAAGAATTTCTTCCCAGTATCCAATCTAAATCTCCCCTCTTTCAGGTTAAAGCCATTCCCCCTTGTCCTGTTGCTGCAAGCCCTTGTAAAATGTCCCTCCCCAGCTTTGTCAGCCCCTTTAGGTACTGGGAGCTGTTCTCAAGTCTCCCTGGAGCCTTCTGGGCTCGCCCCAACAGGTCCATGTCCCCTTATGCTGGGGGCCCCAGAGCTGGGTAGATAGGAGTAGGATTTAGAAACTCAACAACAAAAGTCAAAGAGATTAATTATAATAACAGATACAGCATTTAAATTAACAAAGTACTAATAGAATCATGCATGTTTTCCCCTTGTGTACCATACCCTGGGGAAAGATGTGCTGTAGCTGTACATATTTCCTGTGTTATAAATTAAAACACATGCCAAATTCACCCTTCCTGCAATGCTATTAAAAATAAAGGAAAATTACTCCAGGGATAAATCTGGCCCAGAGACGTTTTTCAACAAAGATGAGTTTCAGAATAAATTCTACCAAAATAGGTCTGTGTGGAAATACTTGAAAGATTTTCACTGCTGTTCCCAGAGCACTCATTCAAAAACACGTTTGAACAGATAGTTCCCAGTATTAAATAGGTGGAAAAATTTGAAGACAGTGTTTTAAAATACTGTTTCCAGGTGATCAACCTGATATTCTTGCAGTCTGGTTTTATGGGGGGCAGTTTTGTTGTTGTTGCTGTTTATTTTGTTGTTGTTGTTTTCAGTGTTTTGGGGGTGTGGGGAAGGATTGTGGAGTTTTCTGGTTTTCAGTTGTTAGGATTTTTTAATACTTAAGTATTTGCAGTCCTGAATAACGGCCACTTCATACGCAGCTCAACGTCATTACCAAGAATTGAGGAGCTCAGAAATTACAGGTGTACTTGGAGAATCAGACCCATGCATTCAAGAGATTTTGAATTTTGACATTGAGATACACTCAAAATACTACTATAAATAGCATCAGGTTAGAATGCTCAGCTGGCACAAGCTGGAGCCAGTCTACTAAAATCAATGAATCTTCCTCATCTTATCTGACACACTCAGGAAACGTGCACTATATTAATATTACAGTTTTCCACTGAGTTGCATAGGCAGAAGTGCTGGCAAGGTCAACGGCCTCAGTTAACCTTCATACACAGTAGCACGATGCTGGAGACCTGTATGAATGCACCTGTAGCACTTTCCCTACATAAGACTGCATCAACTACAACGATGAAGAGCCATAAAACACACACAAGTTGCTGAAAGCAATTTATCTACAGCAATTTGCACAGCTAGCAACCACTGTAATCACATTTTTGCAGAATCATAAAAAACTGGGCTGGAAGGAGCTTCCAGAGGCCATCCCTTCCCTTCCCTGCCCCAGGGTGAGCTGTAGCACACCTACACACCCCTGACATCTCTTCCTTCCTCAGAAGCATTTGAGCCAAAATCTTTCATTCTTGACCTCAGTCCAAAACAAGATGTGATTTAAACCCAGTTGTTCATCTTGTTTTAAGCTCCAGGTGTTGGCTTTTAATGCTAAACATACAGAACATCAAACTGGCTGGCTAGTTCCTACGTGAATACAAAGCCAAGCCTTTGCTAATGTGGGGACAGCAGAAGATACAAACAGGTCGGATCAATGACTTTTTTAGAGCAAGATCAAACATAAGAGAAATAAAAAATAATCATCTATTCAACAGATCTCCATTGCAGGAGATATTTTTAGCACATCTGGAGGAGACCACAGAGGTCATGAGAAAATCTGCAATGCTTTCACAGAGGCCATCCTCTCCATGACAGGCACTGAGAGGCAGTGGGTGCACATATCCTCCTGCTGCCATACACAAAAGACCACTCTGTTCCCAGAGAGCACTGTTCTCTCCAGAGTTTCTCTGACCCAGCCTGTTTTCCATCCCTCAGCTTTTACAAGCCCGTGACAAAGTTCCCTTGCAATGGCACTTCTCCCTTATGCCTTCCCACCAGAAGAAAGTCCCACAGATCAGGCAGCTCCTGGCTCCTCTGTGGAGGCAGGAAAGGGCAGGCTGGCAGGGAAAGCCATTAAATGTGCCATTTTGCAAAAATAGTGCTTGGATGGTTCTCATCAGCACAGAAAATTCAGGACTAACTGTGCTACTGATGGTGCTTCTATAGTAAGGTAAAGGGCAAAGGGTCTGGACATCAGATCCTAGTCTTAAGAAAGAACTAAATTATTAAAACAAGTCATCTGCAGCTTATTTAAAGAAAATAACACACTAAGAACATTTTCTTTCCTTCTACATCTTCCAGGCATGGCAACACTAGGATTTGTTTGGAAATGTTTCCATTGCTTCTGCCACAGCCCAGAAAACAATCTTGTGCTTGTAAGAGATGCAACCCAGTTTCCTCATTGAGATTCTAAACCAGAATCCATATTTCTTCTATTTTTCTCCCCGTATATTTCTTTGTATGCAATTATTCAGACAAATCATACTCCTCAATCTCCTGGGACTTGTTTTATTCCAATAATTGAGAGGGCTTTTTTCTTCTCTGATGTTCTGTTTCTCAGGGCAAGGTTATTTTTTGTGTGTATGATCCTTTTTCAATTACACAGAACTCAAGGCAAAAGTGTAATAAAAAATGCAACTCTATTGCTTATTTTTGTGGTCTGGCATTTTCATTTTGTGCATAATGAGTCTAATCAATCTATACTGTACTACATACATATCACATTCCTAACCAGTAGCAATCAGAAATAGATACCCAATTTCTTTCTTCCAGCACTGTATGAAAATTAATGTCACTTGTCACAAAAAGAGTTCAGACTACAGAGCAACACACAGAACACTAAGTATTTTAATTTGACACCGTTCATCATACAGCTGCCAAATCAAAAGCAACAATGTTAAATTCTATTATTAGTCATCCTGCTTGGATCATCACCCTGAATAAAGGCATTAATGAGATAGGGACCTGCAAAGTGTTGTCCTAGAAGTCATTAAAAAAAAGGTTAAAAGTATAATTGAACAATTTGATCCTCAGGATTAAAAATCCTCAGTGAATCACGTAATTACCAAGAAAAGGCTAAAGTATGGAACAAGAAGCATCTGTAGTGGCTCTGTTCCTTTCTGTACAAGTGACAGGCAGGGCATCTCTCGGGTGACAAGCGCGAGAGTCTTCCCATGACCCATATTAAAGATGCTGTACCCGTCACGGACTGGGAGCCAGGCTGGCAGCTTTCCATCCCAGGGCTCAGATTCTCACAGCTGCCTACACACGGACTTCCCTGCTCTCCTTCAACACACTTGCTCTTATTTTCTGATAGGCAACAAGCACAGTTGTCCCAGTTAAGCAGGAGGTGTCCTGCACTAGTTCATGCCCTTCCCAAGACCCAACTGGTCTCACACTGGCAGCTGCAATAAAAACAACTGCTCCACTTCGGCAAGGAGCTACCAGTTGCTGCAACAGCTGGCTCCACTCCAGCTGATGGAACTGGGAAGTGGTGACATTTCTTCATATTGGTTACAGAAGTCTTGCCTTCAACTTCACTTGGGAGGTCCTCCCTGCCTATTGGGTTTGTTCACTTGGTGCGTTAGCCACTTCTTCCTTAAAAAGACCAAATGAGGGAAAGAAAGGATGTAGAAGCTGGAGTAACACTGAGTTCTGTCTCTCTGGAAGTGGCTGCATCACATCCTGAGTATGTTGGCTTACCACCTCAGAAGTCAGAGTGCTGCCCCAGTTTCAACTCCCAGCTCTGCCATCACCCAGTTGCACACTAACTGTGAAGTACTTTGTGTCCATCTTTGCTGTGGTCACAGTCTGTATTAAAACCTCAGTGATGCAGGCTCAGCTCTCAGCCATCTACTCAGATGTTACATCCATTTCATAAAAACATCCGCCTGTTCTGCAACTGTGTTAATGGGGAGAAAAAAAATTGAGTTTTGCAGCTGCGCAAAGCTCAGACAACCACGAAACAGGTCACTGGTCAGATAAACTCTCAGTGCTTATTCACAGTGAAAGAGGGCGTGCATTTTGTTTCATTGCAAGGTAACAAGACAGAAGGACAGTAACATGTATTAAAAATTGTCTCACAAAAAGCGGACACAATGAGGAAACCAGGTCATTTGTAAACAAACCTGTTTAAGCTGAATCGCATGTAGCATATATAGGAGTGGGGGTGCAAGAACTGCACAGCTGTTGGCTTGCACATTACCTGAATCTTGGACAAAATGCCTGTGGCCAGCCATCCCAGGGATTTCCAGAGCAGACTTACGAAACTCCCACAGCTCACCACTGCTACTAAAACCTGTGTTCAACAAGAGGCTAGAAAATTACCAGGTCATCTCTTATTAGGTGCTGACTTGCCATTGAATAAAGTAACAAGATAGGCAGGATCCAAGGAGTCTCCTTTATTCCAGCGATCACTTGAGGCCCAGTTGTCCAAGAAGTACAGCAACCATAAAGCTTTCAGCAGCAAACCATTAACCTCATAGTCACCAAAAACCTAAAATTTCATGTAGTATGTGAAATTATGATTTAGAAGGGTATGCAATTCTTTCATACCCTTCTAAATCCTTTCTATTATCCATGTATCAGCAATTGCAAGTTACCAGTTCTATTTCCATATAGCAAATGAAATATAAACCTGGTAGTTTAACAGTCAAATAAAGAAACAATTGCAGCTTTTGAATACTGATGCCCATCCCCCTCCCCTCCCCGCCACCCCCCATTATATATATCTTCCAAACACGGAGTAAATCAAACCCAAGAGAGAAATACATGCTGTGGGCCAGATCTTTCAGCAGGTATAAGTCAGCATGGTCTGAATGACTCTTCATACATAATTATGCTGTCAAATACTTGATGAAAAGAACTGAGAGGATGTCAGCATGTGCTTCATGTAAAACAGACAAGAGGACCTTTGTCAGACAAGAATTAAATTAAGATTCACTATAGGAACGGTATCATACGGTTCAAAAGAAAACCACACTACAAACACATGTGCAGGCCTGAAAACAGGGGTAAAAAGCATGAGAGATGTCAGCTGAGGTCTGCTCCTTACAAGGAAGGAGATTCAACAGCAAGAGACACTATTATCCATTGCATCCAGAGAAGTGGTTTTATAGGATCCAGCAGGCTTGCCGCTCCAAAGCAGCTGCTTGAGTATTTAGCTTGAAAGGCAAACTATTCCTTGCATTTTCTGTGGTGTGTCTTTTCACTGTACTGCTAAACCACTCTGCTGACACAGCAGTGCCAAATGGCAATGTGTTTCATACAGGACCAGAGTGCCTTTAGGCTGAATGAATGCCTGGTAAAAACTGCACATGGTTTATATGGCACACTGAAGCAGAGACCACAGCACTGTACCAATGCCAGAGGTGCCTGGAAGCTATAGTGTGATTTTTCAGGATGAGGCTCAGCACGTTCACATCAGCAGGGTGGTTGTACATGAGCCATTTTCAGTGCTGACTATTTTGTCTTAAAGACAGACAAAGGAGGAAGTAGTCAGTTAAGAAACAGAAGCCTGTGCAGTCAGGAGAGTAGTAAATGACTCATACACCATGCGTTGAGATGTATGCAAGACTAGTCCATGCTAGTCAGAGCTAGGTATTACAGATATTAATTCCAACAACCTGCATTACATAGATACCAGGTTTGAAGTCCACACATCTGGCCAGTTTTCTTGCTAGATACTGAAAAACAGCATACATCTAATCACCAGCAATAATTCCCTTTCCTGCTTCAGTCTCCTGTTACACGGTTGTGTCTGGCCCAAGAGACTTGAAATATATAACAATATCTGATTTTTTGCTGGAACAGTGAAACAAAATAACTGATAAATTGAAACTTAAAAAAAAAACAAAAAAAAAACAAAAAAAACCCCACAAAACACTGAAGTTCACCAACTGAAAATAATTTCCAAAGCAATGATTCAGCTTAGCACATGATTTTACACACACACAGATACAGGTTTTCCACATATTAAACTAATGCTACCTAGGACAAAAAATGTGCTCAGCATTCCTTTGAAAAGCCCATCACACAAGTAGGTATCTAATAAATAGAGAGACAACTGTAGTCTGATACAATATGGCAATTTCAATCTAACGCAAAATCTTGCTGGCACTGAGGCTGAAGTCACACACTTTCAAGGAAAGCTACCAGACCTCTCCTGGTGTGAATATTCAATGTTTTGAGAGAAGCAACAGAATTTTGTGTTTAGAAGTTACTGCATCAGAAGCGCACACAGTTCTCTTAAATACTTTGTTTTAAATTAGGGATAACCAACTTGTAAGATTGCTTACAAAATCTCCGAGCCCTGAAGCAAAGCAAGAACTTCTCAATCAGAAAAGCTGTGAATATGATTACCAGTCTGGCCTGCAAGTGAGAATAGCCTGTTAAAAAAGGCAGAATACGGAAAACCTTAAAATTATTATTACTAAATATAACACCTCAGATTCCACACACACACCCCGTTCATTTACAATAATACACGTACACTCATCCCTGCTTGTTCCATTAGATAACAACAGGTAGCAGAGCTAAAGTCACATTCTTGTTCAAAATCACTTGGGATCTAAGCGCTTCAGTGCTCCCTCCAAGGTTCCCTGGAGGTGCGGGGGGGGGGGGGGGGGCAGCGCGGGGGGCAGGGAGCAGCAACCGTGAGACCACAAGGAAACAGGCAGGTGTGTGCAGAAGAGAGGGATAGGAAATACCTGCATGTGGCTTTCAGACCCATCTTCTTCACAGGCCTCAAAATATCTACAAGGTAGCCAAAATTCCCATACAAATACAAACTGGGGAGGGGGAGGGAAATGCTCAAGTATTAGGATGTTCCAATTTGAAAGTGTCATTAAGAATTATAATTCTGAGCTAATTACATTGGGGGTGGGTGGGGTTGTGTGCATAAATATCTAGCAAAGAGGATCCATTTGATATGACACCTAGATGGCAAGAGAGAAGCATTTATTCTACCACACTGATATATTTTATATTCGCAGTCATCGCCACAGTGTTGCATAAGTGAAAGAAAGTGTTGCTGCTGCTTCTTTGTATCATTCTCTGCTATGGCACCCTCTGCCATCCAAATTCCCACACCCTCTCACACCTTTACAAAATGTCACTGCAGTGACTTTCTAGGAATTTGGGCCAAGTTCAAGAATCCCCATCTGCTCCTACTGGAGAGGAATGAGATCAGACTGTAAATGCACGGCAGATTTCTAGCAAGGAGACATGCGAACACAATTTGGATACGTATGAAAGTCAGCCCCAGCTTTCTTCATTCAAATTGAAAACTTCAGGCTCGCGTCTGTCTCTCTGTAATGAAGCATTCATATATTCAGTTCATCAACCATTTAGGTTAAGTGCATGTACAGGCAAGCACTCTCAAGACATTTTGTTAATCTACATTTATCTTAAAGACATTTAGAATTGTAGATGTGCATGCACAAGATGGGTTTTTTCAAGACTTAAAAGCAATTAGCTCTTGAGAAAAGTGGCTTTGGTAGGATGTGTTCTCACATTCAAATCAAATAAATTCAAATCAAATTTCAAATCAGCACAAGACTTCTCATTAGACACTAGTGTTTCTTCCGGTTTAAAGAGCTTTTTTTGAATTGCACTGCGTACTTCAGAGCATGCACTTCTGCAGGTAGTCAGCTCGCAGGATGGCTCCCCTGAGAAACCTACATACACACAACACTGGTTCAAAAACTGAATTTATAAAAATTTGTCATTATAGTTGGTAGCACTACAGAAATATACGTACAAAAGATGTGCTTCATAACAAAACATCAGTCTGCCAAGTGACTTGCAGAAACAGAGCCAACAACTGAAGAGCAGAGCAGCTTGCCTACTTGCTGGAGCAAACCTAGGTCAGAGACTCCCTGACTGCTTGGAAGGAAGCACCCAGAATAGACAAAGGCTGTAACAGTAGAAAGGAAAGAGAGAATACACCACAGCTTACGGGCAACTCACATTCACTTCCTCAGTTATGCTCTGAAGTACATAAATCTGGAGTCACTTTCTGCAGACATTTCTCCCCACCTGACTGGCTATCATGGCAGCCCAGGGCTAAAGTTAGGAGCAAAAGCCCATGTTCATCCACTGAATGCTTCCCAAACTACCTTCATGGCGCTTTGTAGAGCTAAGATCAAACTTCCTTATCTCGCAGGATGGAGAACATTAAAAAAAAAAAAATTAAAAAGCCCAATCCAAACAGAACTCAAGCTACTTGCCCAAAGCCATATGAGAAATTGAGTAGAACTGGAAACTCATGGTGGATCACGCAAGTCCCACTTGAGCCCTGTAAGATTAGCCCTTCTGCAATTGACCATCTACCACACTTCTAGATGTACAGTAATTTCAAATCCTGCTTGCTTAAACTCTAACAGAAGACTCCATCATTGGGAAAAGACAACCCTAACTCTGCTGGAGAATAGCAGACCTCCTTATAATCCCAAGTGCCTCTCTTGCTTCCATCTATTTATCTTCCTCTTAAGTCCATTTTTGGACTTAGGAGAATAAATAGTCCATTTCTTGGCCAAGAAAAATAAACGTGATTACATTCTCCATGTGGTTAAAGCCTGAAGCCTGCTGTTTTAAAACAGACACATAAACATACATATATGTCACACACACATCTAGCCTTTGTTAATGATCAGAACAGATCTTGATGAAACACCTCTATTTGATATTTTTTTTTTTAGTTATCCTTCTAAAAAGCAATTCCCCAAATGTGCAAACTATTAGGAAAATATGTGAAAAAACAAGTCTGACTGGCAGACTGAAGTTGTAGGCTGAGTAAGATGTAAGCCTGTTTAGCATTAATGCCAGAAGATCCCCTCTCACTCTAAAAATCTGACATACCACTTGCTTTATTAGCTCTAAATCAACTATTCATTTAATTGACATTAAAACCAGGAAATTAGAAATTAATACAGACAATTTAGAACTGGAATAATGCAGAGACAGCACTTCTTTCATAGATTTTCAGTTTGAAGTCAGTATTACAGCACACTGCTGAATTGCTACAACAGTCCACAAGGCCAGCACTAGAAGACTGTCAATAGAACCACGAAGATTTCATTTATTAGGAGTTGAGTAACTCAAGGCTTCTTTTTTCACTAACTTAGTACCACAGACTGCCTCCAACTATTAGAGGTTTAGATCTGGGTGTATGAGCAAGGAACGACTATCTTATGCAGCATCTAGAATTATCATTTCACAGATGCAGGAAAAGAAACTTTTTAAAATTGGGAAAAGGAACAGAAAGGCAAGATAGTACTTCACCCTAGTCAAAAGGTCACTGCAATCCAGATTAACTTAAAATTCATGCAACTTTAGTCAAGAAAGTAAAAATGAAAGTCTGACCCTTAAAAATAAAGGCCAGATGTTCCATTAATTTCCTCTTCCATTTTTCTGAAGCACATGGTTTGAGGTCCCAGAAATGTCTATTACAAGTCACAAACACACCACCAGTAAAGATCCAAGAGTTTCTTTTCCAAGCTAGAAACAGTTACCAACAAAATAGAAGACATGACTCCAGCAGCAAGCTGAATAAAGTGAGCTAGAGCTCTTCATTGGCAATCACATTTAATAGAAATGATAATATAGAGGAGTAGCTCTGCACCCAGAGCCTGCGGTTGGCACAGTTCCCAGTGCACTGCAGCAATTAACTCTAGCAGAACAACATTACTCACTCATACCACCTATTCACTGCAGGAGCCTTGCTAACATTTGTGCTTACTACTCTAGGTCAATGCCAATAATTTCACAGTCCTTACTTAATGTTAAGAGTGCTACCCCACTCTACCTTTAACCACCCCCACATTCCCACAGCATTTAAGGACATTCCCCTTTACTCCAAGCACCTTAAAGTCGCATCTATGCCCATTTTAATCATGCACGGAGACTTTCTTCCCTTCCAATATATTTCATGAACATACCACTGGAAGAGGCTGAACATTTTTCCTTTCTTAATTTTGACAAAACCTTTTTCCGCTAAGTACTTTGTAACAGGGCTGCAGCACAGTACCACTGCTGGAAACAAGGGATTTATAATGGAAATGGTGATGTAACCTTAAACACAGCACCAAGCTCCATGAAAACCCTGTCATGCTTCTGGAAAAAAAAAAAAAAAAAAGCATTTAAAATCTAACAGGCTCTGTCATCATCATAAAATGCACACCCTACTGCTGCATGCTCTCAAAAAACTTCATTAAATGGGGCCGGGCACTGCAGCAATGAACTGTGGACTCCCCTGACTTTGTACGGTACATGGGCTCATTACTACCACCAGCTGTGACCATCTCCACACTAACAAGGAAGGGGAAGATAAAGATCTGCACTAAATTAGAATCAAGTTTTCTGATCACAAAAAGAATAAGGGAGAAGTCAGCACCGGAGGGTTATTCTCACTACCTGGCCATTATATGCTTACTTATTCTTTGCCTAGCATTAACACCTACCCATTTCTCCAAACAAGTGACTCTCGTTATCATCCTCATTCCTTTGTTACAAACTAGCCTTCCTCTGGTGAAGCTTTATCAGCTGCAATGAACACTGGCCACTGTACTTAGCATAAAATTTGGGATTTTTTAAATTATGACAGTAAATCACCACTATCCTCTGCACATAAGAGACGAGCCCAGATGTGAGAAAGATATAAGGATGCTATTACATGAGTAAAAGAACACCGAAGAGAAGTGAACAAGACTTGTTCTTAGTGAACATCTGAAAGTTAATAACTCTACGTTAATAACCGTGAGAAAGATATAAGGATGCTATTTTATTACATGAGTAAAAGAACACCGAAGAGAAGTGAACAAGACTTGTTCTTAGTGAACATCTGAAAGTTAATAACTCTACGTTAATAACCCTGATGAGGACTGCTGTTACAAAGACAAAGATCTCCAGGAATTTAACACGGGGGAAGTTTTATTATTAAACCTATACAGGCACCTGAGGTGCTCTGGATTATTTAAGATTTATATAAGTGAGAGCCAGGAGACCTCACCTGATCAGCAATATGCTGTAATAGCCTCTGATTCAGAGGCTATCAATTTACTTTGTGTTCAGAGACTATGTACAACATATCATAAAATGAAATAATAAAAAGAGGTAAAAGGAAAGAGCTGATATGCCAAAGGACTCAAGCAGTAGCAAGAGAGGGGGAAGATGTTTAAAGACAAACTATCTTCATGCACCTTTCCGAAACTGTAATTGCCAACTCTCCTATCACATTACTGTGAACGCTGTGGGTGAAAAAAAGCAATGGAGAATAACAGGGCCATGTTGCCTCTTTTGAAATGAAAACTGCCATCATGAAAAGCTAGTAAAGAGAATAAAAGCAAGAAGCAATATTAAGAAAGCAGAGAATGAAAAGTAATAGTATCGATTCAAGTAGTTCATTTTTTATTCATGGATATTCTTTACAGTGGATAACATAGAAGCATTTAATGCTTAATAGGTGCCATCACTGTGCCAACATTTTATAAAATAAAGACTGATTTCTTCTCAAGTACAGGAAAAAAAACTGTTACCAAGGTATTAAATGGCTTCATTCCCCCATCCAAAGCCTGCACAGGAGGAGTATATGAAAAAAAGCAGGTACATGCACGATTTGTCATCATAGGAGACAGCCCCGTGCAGAATTCAAGAACCAAAATTAAGTGTGACCCATGTAAAGCAAAAGAAAATTTATCCTCAGTGAAAGCCCTTTGATGCTGAAACAATTTAATAGAAGGTGGGTACTACAGATGCTGATGTATTCTGTTGTTTTAAATTGCAAAGCAAATTAAAATATGTTTTCATTTTGTAACCGTGGTTAATTTGTCTGTTGGTGATGCTTGACTTCTCTGAGAAGGCAGCATGTGTGTTACCAACCTCCTTTCAAAGGGCTTAAAAAAAATGCATTCTGCATTCTCAAAGGGCAATCGAGATCTTTATCCAAAGCCATTCTGGGAGCCTCACTGAACAGCAGATGGTATACACACGTATTCTTCCCACCTGGTCTAGACCAGTCACCCCAGTTCACTGCAGCTGCTGTAGAGCTGCCACTCTCTGGAGGTGCACCTCTGGCTCAGCTTCACTCTAAAAACATCCTTCTCACCAACTATAAAGGAAGATAGAGAGAGTTCAGTTGGATGGATAGTGCTAGATGGGACGAACACAGGCCTGTATGAACTCTTAAAGAAACCATCAGGTGCTTATGGTACTGACACGACACAATATTGAACATAGAACATTAAAACTTTGACAGTTAAAAGATGATGCTTTTTGCATAAACATGCGATTCTCCCTTTCTCCTTTTTGCATAAACATGCGATTCTCCCTTTCTCCCTGCTCCATTTGCTCTGTTACCCACTCACTACAAAGTTTATACAAGAGCCATTCAACCGCAGGATGACCAGCTGACTTGCAGGGGTATCCTGACAGCAGCCCTCTGTATCCTTGAAGCTCTAGTACACAATAAGGCCTCTTCTCTCATGCCTTAAAGTGCTTGCTTTTTTTTTTTCTTCCAGCCCAAGTTTTCTAACAGTTTGCTGTTCTGAATATAGCTCTAACACAGGAAACACGTCTGTTGTACAGTTAATCACCTACAACGCCAGACAAATCACAGGGATTCACTGCATTTACCCTTTGTAACACTTTATAGTGTTATATTTAATTTTTTGGCTTGCCCCCTGTGTTCAACTGTATTAAATATACATCCAATTTTGATCAGAAGTTTCTGCTTCTTAATTAACCTTCTGTTTGCATTTACAATGGCACATTTCTTATAAATATGAGACACTGTAAACAGAATGTTAACATAAATGATGTACAGAAATAGTATGTTGCTGTTTTCTGTTATTCCTAGAAAAACATGCATACCTTGCATAAGTTTTTTACTTCCTTAAAAGAAAAAAAGAAACGACAATATTCAATAATCAACATGACTGGGAGAAAAAAAAGAAGAAAAAAACCTACAAAACCTTCAGTTGCATACACAAGTCCTAGTCTCAGGGCCTTACAGAGAGCGAGCCCAACTGCTTCCTACTTCTTTCCTCTTCCTGCTTCTGGTTTAAATACTTGGAATACTTATGGTTCAAATATTTATCCCTAATTCAGTCTGTTCCACATACTTTAACTATAACCCCCTAATTCAGGTAACAGATTAAATCCCACTGTTTAAACTACAAATTTCAATCCATAATTAACGTGCAAACCAAGGTGTGCCTCTATTGGTTTTGCATAAATTACTGTCCTCCTCCCCCAGTCTCACAATAGAGGTTGTCATTCATTGATATTTTACTCCATAATCTCATTAGCAGTCCCTTCTTCCCTCTCCTATCGGTTAGGTTTTGTATTTAGACAGAAATATCTTCAGATATTGCCTGACAACAATTACAGCAATCACACCCAGCTGGAACTGAAAACGCTATTTAATCTGCTGTGATTTTGTCCATACCAAATATTCAGATTAATAGTCAAAGTGGTGGGAAATTATTAACAGTTTGGGAAGGATGTAACATGCTTGATACCCATTTCCTTTATTTACTGAGCAAACATGCAAAGCACGTGTTTTCCTCCAGTAACCCCAAAAGGCACATGAGAGGATCACAGTGACTGAAAGGAGACCGTGCAGAAGCAGGTCCCTTTCCTGCCCATTCATCTTGTGTGGATCCATGTGTGCCCTGCAGGATGCTGGCTGGAGAGGACTGGGGGAAGCATGAACACCAGGAACTGTCCTTTCTGCTTCCCTTAGCGGTGCCATCCGTTACACTAACTGTTGCAATGGCTGCACTTGGGCGAACGAATACCAGATGACTAATAGTCTTCTGTGCAGAAAGGAGCCAGGAAGCAGACTGTTAACAAAGCCCAAAGGGCACTGGCAAGAGGCACTGGGATAGGGCTGACAATCTTCTTTCAGAAACCAGAGCCTAACTGGTGGCAGCTGACCTACATTCTCCAACTCAGCCTGGAAGGCCTAGCCAAAACATGCATAAATAATAGGTCCATATCAGCTGAATCTACAAGCATCCCATGCTGGTAAAAATAAGTCATCTCCCCTAGTGTACTATGCAGTCACCAGCCACAGGTGCTAAACATGATCCCAAACTGCTCTGTTTTAACTTGCATAAGGCCCTTTACAAACCAGACTGTGTCTTGCCAGAACCTCACATCAGATTGCCATTTGTTGACCCTGGTGGTGGTGAGAAATCCAAGGCTTTGAACAATCAACATAACCCTCACCTTTGAAACCTGATTCAAACCAGTTTTAGGACTTCCCTCTTATGACTAATTCCCTTTATCCAGGCATCTGTTAGATTTTGGTAGATCTAGATCCATTAGATCGTAGAGAGCTTCAATTTTCAAACTTGTTTTTACCCAAGGCAGTCCTTCCTTAGAAGACCACAAAGTTTCTTCATAATCTGCACATCTAAATATCTTCTTGCACAGCCAGGGGCAACTTCTGCATATGGAAAGCTTGCTGCCTGTGGGTTTCAATGTTTCACATCAAGAGCAAAGTACATGCAGGCTCAAAATAATGCCATGCCTCCATTTTTCACTTCAGCTAAAAAGGATTCGGGAAGACATCTCAGAGGAGAAAACAATGGTGTTTATTTGCATTCTAGAAACGAACAAATGCTAAAAATGAAAATTATTTAAGCAAAAATCTTTATTGATAAATATCTAGCATTTTCTACGTTTCAGTTACTCTCTGCAGAAGGGTTGCTGTAACATGAGCCTTTTGTTTGCTGAAGATGCAGATAAATTGCACCACTAATTGATCACATATAACACTTACTCAAATTCTTTATTACACATGGAAAATTACTCAGTTTTAATGTTCTAAGTGAACACACTTTCAGCTATTCCTATCAAGGTTACCTTAAGAGAGGTAAGTGAAGGCAGACGAAGTTCACAAAACCATTAGAGTAAAACAGATTTTGTTTACTTAGATAAAAATCACCTGAAGCAAGCTAGGTACAAAGTGGAACAGACATTTTGTTTATAGATCAGATGTATTAAATTATTATCTAAAATTACCAACTTGATTATTTTTGGTCCAGATTTTAGAACTAGTAGAGGTATCCTTTTCTATCCCAACCATATTCTTGACTCTTCTTCACCTTCTCAGCTTTGGAATAACTGCTTATAGAATTGAGATAACTAGTTACTGAATTCACTGAATGAAATAAAAATCGAGGGTATCTCTGAATTTGATAGAAAGAGTATTGATAAATGTTGCTTGTTTCTCAGAAAAACTGGTTCCAACCTCTTAACCAGTAAATTTCAACAGGTTACAAAGGGGGAAGCCTTAAGGTGGTTAGATCAGGGGGTAGGGGAGGTTAAGTTGGGCTGAATATTTAATTGTGGCTAAACTATACATCTATTTTAAAGTTATTTGCAAATAAGATTTTTTTCCCAATTACTTTTATGTATTTCCAAGCCAGTTTAATGTTTTGATCTATGCAATCCTAAATACCTACCCTCATATATACATTCAACAAAATACTTAATGATCATCTGAAAGCAGACAAACCAAGGCAGCTCATTCTAAAATAGGTCTTTGCCAATCTTGAATTTACAGTTAGCATTTAAGTCTTACAACCCCAGTCAAGAACCTAAAGTACACTCCCCTGACCTCATTCTGGACAAGACTCACTCCTGTATCACAACACCGGCAGGATGCTTGTACAAAGACAAAAGCACAAATGCAGTGGATGCTTCCATACCTCACTGAGCTACCAGTTAAAACAGCAGAGCAGCAAAGCCCATAGCAGTGCTGCTTTACCACACACCAGGTACCCAGAGCAGGATCAAATTCACATCAGACTACTGTCCAGCAGAAAGTCTTCTGGCTCTGCTCACCTGCATTAATCCTCCCTGGAAAAGCAGAAAACGATTCTTTGAGAGGCACACTACCCCAAGAGCTAGTCTTCCTTTTCTTCCTGCTACAGCCCAGCTACCTGTATTAGGGCGATGACTGCTGCAGGTATTGGGTAGCCCTTCTTTCCCCACGTACCTTTTATCCTCACTTTTACTGGCAGCAACAGGAACCACCTGGCTCACTATATCAGATAGCAGAAGCTGTCCTAATTGTCCTACAGCAGCTGCCACCTGCTTTCCCCATCCCCTCTCTTTTCCCACCTCCCTACATCAGCCCTCCTCCAGGGGGCTGCCACAGGAGTCAGTAATTGCAGAAGGGATGTGAGGGGCATGCAGCTCCAGCCCGAGAGGTTTCAGGGTCTAGAGCAGTCCTGTACAGAGAGGTGGAATCACCTTGTAATCTAGGCCTGTGTTGGCTAAAAAGCACAAAGCAAACATTGTATTGTGTGCTTTTGTGTACAAATCAGAATAAAGGGAGGCAAAGATGGCCAAAAAGATACTGCTGCATAAGTGACTGCAGGAGCTTTTGAGCAAATGCAAAAGTGCCAGGGGCACAGCAGACAGACAGCCAAGATAGGCGTGTTACAATGAGAGCAAGGATAACAGCACTGTAACAGAGAAACCTGAACTGGTTTAATTGGGTCCTTCTCCTTATAAAATAGTTATAGAAAGAAACATGAGATTACAGGACCAGCTGAAACTACCGTGCTAATAAAACACAGGAAACCATTGATCTCAGTAAGAGTCATTTACTGAATGCTTACAGAGAACTGAGTCTGTACAGCTAAAATATCTTCTTGTTTCTCATTTAAATTTTTTTGAACATGTACAGGTCTTTGTAAAAGTCAAACATAGCAACTGGAGACAACGCATACCCAAATGATTCTGCAGTGATCGTGGGCTCACTAAAATTCTGAAGGCAGAAGATACCAAAGCTTTTCCTGCATAAATGCAAGGCTGACCGTTTTAAAAAGCTTTTCACAACCTGCCAAAACAACTTAGACAATATCACGCCATCTCAAAAAACAGGGGTAACAAACTCAACTCAGAAGCATATACAACTTTTTTTTTTCTTCATATGAATGACTGTGCAACTGAAGTCCCTTTAACTTAAGCATCACTAACAGATTTGCCAGTAGCACAGAAAGCCAAAAAGCAAAACAAAAATACAAAAGGAGAGATGGAATTTACTTAACAAGGTCTACAATAGATCTTGGCAAATCTCTGCCTCAGGAAAAGATAAAAATTTAAAAAAATGAAGACACTTACCACAGGATTTTGTAAATATGGGTTGATGCTTGCATACCACTCAGCATTACATGCGGTTGCAAATATTCACTCTGTCTCATGAGATCATATGCATACACTCTAAGTTATAAATTTATACAGGCTTTTACCAGAACCAGTCAGATGTTTTTTCTTTATTTCCACAGCTGCTGAAAAGTATTATCGCATCCATACTCTATCATGTCCAAATTTTCCTGGCTTTTGAAACAATCCACATTTCCTATTTAAAGCTTGAGCTGGAATGGATTGTTTAACTCATTTCACAAAGAGTTTGGTTGTACATCTCCCTTTACGAAAAATTTAAATTGTTTGGCCAAGAAGCAGTGTCTTTTTACCCCAAGATGCTACTCCAGCAGCAGTTAAGTAAATAATACGCAACAAAAACAGAGAAAGGAATCAAAGTGTTTTGTAACCAACACAGAAGAGGGTTTTGGTTTGTTTTCATAAAGTTCAAACAGAAGAAGTTTTATGACTTAAGTAAAAGGAGTGCAAAAAGGTTTGCAGAAGGAAGGTTTCCATTAAACAGATCCGAACTGGTTCAACAGTAATTTGAGCTCCGTATGAGCTCACTTTTTGCCCTGCCACAGTCAGCAGAAGCAAGAACTTCACAAAATACAGGAGGGAGCTGATGACAGATGAGAGGGCAAGAGGCAAAGCAGGGGCCATCTCTGGAATAATTACTAGCACTACATTACAGCCTGCCACGAGACCACCTTTCCCACATTTTTAAAACTGCAAATGTATATAGCACTTAAGAGGAAATTTAACTTGAGTGGTGAACCAGGAAATGAAAAAAATGGGCTGGAAAAAAATGATGGATTTTCCTGTGCCCCAAGCAGCAGCCCTGGGAAGTCCTGGCTCTCAACGCTCTCTTCACAATCACCAGGGCTCTCCATCTGTAGGGAGCGGGATTTCAGGGTGATGTCTCCCTTTCCCCACCCTTTGCTGGCTGTCATGAGAGGCTGTCAGCTCTGGTAAACCCCCCTCTGGAACCAAGAAGCTGTAAGACAGTTCAGGACAGCTAATGTGCAGTAAGCCTCAACTGCTTTAGGGGTCTGGAAGAGACAACCTGGCTTAGGGAGTCATCCCCCACCTGCATTTAAGTCAGCTCTGATTCACAGCAAAGTAATCATTTTGATGGTGAAAAGCAGCTACTAAAAATGCTTTCTTGCAACAACAGCACCAACAAAAGCTGAGTGGGGAGACTGGCAGCATCTGCAATTTATGGTAAGTGGGCAACCAAGGAGCTGGCTCAGGCCAGGATCAGCAGTGGGTAATGCTGCCTGGAGCTCACCCCTGGCTGCCACACTACAGAAGGGCAACCCGAGCCCAGCCCCACCGGTTCCTGCAGCAGGTGAAGCGGGTGACCCTTTGGAGAGAGGGCCCCACAATCCCACAGCATCAGCCCGCAGGAGGATGACTGGGGGAGAATCACACCAAACACGCAGCCGACAAGAGCCCCAGCTCCCACCTAGTGTCAGGGCTGCACGTAAAGTACAGTGCAGATGCCGCCCCGGCGCTCTCCCCTCATGCGGTACAGGACGGTGCCTGGGGACCACTGGGCTCTGGAAGGAGACAGGAACATGCGGTTTGCCTGATGGACATGACACTGCTTCATCTCAGGCAGCACAGCAAGTCTCCGTTCCGACAGCTTAATGTTTCACCCACAGATCTGCATGTAATCAGCTCAGTGTTAGGATCTGCGGTTAAACCTCATTGGCTGAGCCTGAAGATTAGAGATAAAAACCCGGGAGATTTGGGAACAAAAAGTAAAACAAGGCAGTCAGAGCTGTCATTTCCCTCCTCATTACTCATCGCTGTAACTGCACCCAAAGGACAACCACTTGCAGGCAGCACTGATACCGGTTCAGTCCCTTCTGGAGAGGCAGGCAGGCCATCACCGGTTTCCAGCAGAAAAAGTTGATAACTACCAGAAAACCTCGCACAGGTTTGGAGCAGGAGAGGTTCATTTCTCCTGGGGGAGGCGAGACAAGCCGCCATCTGCGTTGGCAGCCCAGCTGCCCAATACCCGCTCAGACAGTTTAAATCCTGACTTACTGGGTTGAGCAGGACTTGCAGAAAGACCTTGCATCAACAAGAACCAGGTTAACGGTATAGGAGGAGGCAAGGCACTGGCTTTGCTGAACAGGAGTTTTCCTCTCCAAGGAATACTGCAGGTGGCAGCCTGTGTATTGTAGTAAATAGAGACAACCCTGGGCAGACCTTACAAGCAAAGACAACAACAGGGGTCCTGCGGTAGGATCCATACATTTTGTATACACAAAGGTGTTTTACATACTTACTGGCTTAATAAAGGTCACTCTTTAGGACATCAGCGCAAACACACAAGTGCAGGGAACTGCATAACCTAAATAATCAAGACTTCTTTGCATATAGAGACTTACTAGTCAATTTTTGTTCAGCTTCACTGTGGGATGAAAATGTAAACGGAAACATAAGTATTTTTGATAACAGGTAATGATGATTTAGGATATTCTCTCTGATTTTTATTTATTACATGGGCAAGAGGCCAGGCAGAGCATTTAATTAATTAAAGTTTTATTTACAGTAGTAAGCAGTACATTTCTGAAATCCTTCTTTTTTCCCCCTTCTGTAAGATGTGGTCCTTAGCCTTCCTTTTATGTACAACAACAATAAAAAAATAAGAAAAAAATAAAGATGTAACTTCCTGCAAGATCCAAATAAAAAAGCTACTGCTAAAATAAATAAAATAAAACCCAGAATTCATCACTCAACATAGTCACCCCCATAGAAAGACTAGGATGCAGATGAAATGGGAAAGAACCTTGCCTAGGCTGTATTGAAAAGTTTCAAATAAAAAACCAAAGGCAGGAAGTAGGAAAAAATAATGAGATCCTTACACTCTGCACGTTGGCCAAATGTATCAACCCTCATTATATTTGTTTTTCATGTGTTACTCACTAGGCATGTTCATGCACTGGGAAGAATACCAGATAAAACATGTGGTTATTGGCCAGCAGAGATAACACAGTTAGAATGCAAGCTCAGGTCTGCAGCAGCTTTCCTTAATAAGTATTTCCTACTTAAGCAAAGATTGATCCTACATGATGTGACAGGTCACTGATACAAAGAAATAGCTTTACGATGATCCTTAACCATAAAAAAATCACCCAACATATACTCACTGGGGGCTTACTGAGTTTCATACCACTGTGTCTAAGTTTCCACTTCATGTAAAAATAACTTTCATCTTTCTGTGAGTCAACACAGTAGAGTGCTGAATTCAATGGTTAGTCTCTCAACTCAAAGGCCTGCAGCCAGTTTACAAATATGTAACAATCTGAAATAACAAGTTTCTTAACCGTTCTCATTTTCAAGACTTTGTTATGCACATGCCCTTGAATTACAGGAATAGCTCATTCAGTTACAGCAAGCTTCTAGAAGGAAGTGATAAATGAACACTACGCCCTTATGTTGTAACCAAATGAGGGGACTGAAAAACACAGAGATCTTTCCCGTCTTCAGCTTTACAAAATTTTCATGTGGTTCACTGGTCAGAAAGTTAGCAAGAATGAAAGCATATTTAATGTTCCCCATCTCAGCTACCCACCAAATGACAGTTAAACAGAGCTGAAGGAAATCAGTGTGGTTTGCATGTACAACAGGCTCTCTAAAAAGGTAGCAACCATGTTGTAAAGCGTTTAGACATGAAGTAGAAAAAAATCCAGAATGGTATTCCCATGCCCACACCTTAGTTAAATCAGTATGGCTCTAGGAAAACCGAACTGCCAGAGCTGGGCTACACACAGGGAGTTTCCCTGGTGAAAGCTAAGCTGCAAAAACATATCCAGAGAGACCGTTTCACAGCCAAGAAGCAAATACAGGACCACGTCAGGTATTTAAGTTAAATGACCTTCTTAGATTTCCTGTATGGTAACGCAAGTGGGCACTTGCACCCCTCCTTGTAAGTTTCTGCTTGTTTCAGCCAAATTTTTAAAGCGTTTGATCCTACAAGATCCTACAAGATACAAAGCTCCCCCAAAATTTCATGTAAACTGCTATTTGAGTAAGGAAAGACTCCAGCCAGGAGTCCAGGCTCTGACAGGGCTCATTCCAGTGCTGCTAGACAACAGGAAAACAAAACCAAGGTTTCTGGAAGGCAAAATGGGAGGATCCCAGCACTGACTACATGTGATCTGGATGACAACAGGGAGCTAGTTGTGCAGCATGGAGGAGTTCAAACTTGTGATGCTGCTCTGTAAGGTCCATGCAAACTTATCTCACGCAGATCAGCTAGAAAGTTTACAGCTTCAGTTTGTAGCAGAAATACGTTGTACATGAGATACAGATATATCGCATTTTTTATTTCTTTTTGTTACCTTGCATTTCATTTTCTTTTCAGTCTGGTATTACAGTCTGACCAATTTTCTTCCCCTATCCAGAGGTCAGGTCAAAATTTATTACACATGATGATGATGAAAAGGTCAACTCCAATGTACCTACCTGCCTGCATCCCTTCTGAAAGTAGGTGTCTTGTAGGACACCTCTGGCTTCTGTGGCACATTTAAGTAAAAACACAAAACCAAATAAAAAAGCCCCAAAAGCCAAACTTATTCCAGCTTTAGGTACAAACAGCTCTTTTATTAGGAAAAATACAGCATCACTGCGATGAACATGATTAAAATCTCAGATTCTTGCAAGAACCACTTTCAGTCATTTTACAAACTTCCTGTCATTGGTCAAGTACATAATTGACACCTGTCATCTAAAGCAACTTCCATTTTAGGGAAAAAAAAAAAAAAAGAAACTATTAACCTTTAACAAATTGTCTTATACAGGATAATGCAACAAGATCTAACCCTGCTGCAATGAGAACAAACCCAGTTTAATCCCAGGTCAGATTTTCTGCTGACAAGCAAGTCCTGTCCCCAGAAGTCTTTCCAGTTACTGTCTACTTCACCTTCACTTCTCTTGTTTATTTTGATGCTTACAGCAGAACCAGGCACAGACCTGACTGCAGTCCGACATCAACATTTAGTTCTGGAAGATCCATAGATGCTTGTAATGAGCCACATAGCTTTGCCTTTTCCTAGGCAGGGCGTAAAGCACAGAGCAACACATGGAGTCCAGAACAGGGCTGGGAGGAAAGAAAGCCCGATGCCATCACGAGTTAACAGCTGCAAGGCAGCCTGCCTTTTTATTTAGTGCACACATATGTCTACACCTTAGCCAGATTTCAGCCAAGGGCCTTTAACTTCTGAAGTTAGCTTTTCAGCTTCAAAACAGCTGGCTCTAGATAAAAAGTTTCATACTCTTAACACTACTCAGGCAAACTGGAGAGAAATTGCACTGTAAATTCAAGTAAACTCCTAAAAAAGACATACAAGATATGCACATCAGAAAAAAACCCAGCTCAAAGCAGAGACTATACTGTTAGTGTTGAGAGGAAAACAGAAAAATCTGATCACTGAAGTTGACCACCCTACATGTGAATAGATACACCCACTCCAATGCCAAATCGACCCTGTAAACTTCAGGCCTTAGATTCAATTACAAACCCTAGGCAAAGATCAAGAAAGCCCTTTTAAAAATGCTCTTCTACTCCCTTTCCATTAAGGACTTCAAAGTAATAACACTTAAGTCTAATCTAGGCTTTCAATGTTCCAAACTTTAAAGATTCAGGCTTTTAAACTTCCATTCATTCGCTCTTCATTCAACAATTGGTTTACAGAAAGATATTTAAATTGTTTTAAAAGCACCAGGGCTCACGGTAGGACCTTTTGATTCTTTAGCAGACACTACTACGTATTTACTTTCGGCTTTCCATTCGTCACGTGCTGGCTAGTTCACATTCAAATGAATCACAAGCACCAGAGCAAACAAGACAGGTAATGGAAAGGAATCCAATTCAAACAACGTCCAGTACAGTAGTCCAGAACGCTGTTTGCTTCACTTTTTAACTTAGCATGTTTAGAAACAAGACGTTATAATTAAGAAAGTCTGTAATTGCTTAAACTTATACAGAAACGCCACTAAAAAACTCCCTATCTATTAATAGTCATCAGTGACAGAAAGGCATTGATGGAAAACACAAGGTACTGCAATTAATCAAAAAATAATCAAATTATTTCCAAATGTATCTCCAGAAGAGGAGTGGGGTGGGGTGGGGGTGGGGAGTGTGTGTATCCCAAACCCTGTTACAGAACCACACTATTCTCCCAAAATGCACAAATGCTAAAGCAGTGCAGTAACTATATGAATACTACCACCCCCCAGCTTGCAGTTTACAGAAACAAGCAAGCATTGTGCTTTAAGATGCATCATCCTTTACATAAAAAAAAAAAGCTCATGGCCCTTGCGATCTAGAGAACTCACCAAAAGCAAAAGAGAAATGTTTGTTCTAGCTCAGCTCAAACTGTAATGAAAATTAACATCTGACCAGGACAGAGAGAAAACTGCAGTTTAATGAAACTGCAGTTAGTGACATCCCATAAAACAATGACAATCACTTGTCTTTGAGTCAGCTATATTTCCACATCTAGCATAACTGCTCTGGGTGACTCACACCAATAAGCTATCCGAGAGATAAGTAAAGGAAATCTCTACCATGGTTTTGTTGCAGCTTTTCAAGATGAAACGTAATTTGCCTGGTGCTCCTCATCTGAACTTCAGTTATTTGAAAATTGAATTTGAATTCCAATTCGTCTTTAGGAATTTTCTCAGAAGCAACAAGCTTAACTGGGGTAATGTAAGATGCACAAAACTGGCAAGTAAGATCATGGTCTAACCAGATCCTGTTTTCAGTAAGAAGCAGCTTTTTAGGCTGCCTACAGGCCTTTATAGGAAGATGATTTCTGTATTGGGGTAGCCAGTTTCTGCTTTAAATACAAAGTTTATATTATCTTTTCATCATGTTTCCATCTGCAGTGTTTCATTTTGTTTGTTTTTCTCTTGGTTCAAAGTCCCAAGTTCGAATTCTGTTCTTGCACTACTTAGTTATAGCTGTAGGCAAGTCAGTTCAGCCTTTTTTTTTCTATAGGTCTATTTCTATAGATCTATTTCTCAATCTGTAAAAGGACAATCATAAACATTTATCTACTTTAAATAGATATTGGAAGGATTTGTTTATCCTGACAGCTTGTTCTTTGAATACACCACGACTCTATAAATAAAGTCTAAGAAGAAATTACCTAGTTTAACAACATTAACTGGGTTCATTATATTTTTTGTAAATGGTTTGTTACACTTTCATATCCTTTCCTTCCTGAGGGATACTGTTTCCTACAGTATGCTTCTAAGCCTCCCTTCTAGTGAACCATGATACCCTAAGATGAGTTAATGTTAATTATGGCCATTAAAAAATAAAGGGGGGTTGGGTTGGGGTGCAAAAAAACCCCAGTATATTGAAATATAACCATTCAGATTCTTAAAATTTAATACCAGTTTAATCAATGTATAGAATTTTTTTCCAGTCCTCCTCCTGAGGGAAAGTACCCAATAGAAATGGGAGCTCCTTATTTCATTGCTTTTAATGTTATCTCTTCTATTCAGTGTTTTGCTGACTAGTATGTGTAATCTCATGCTTTCTAATTCCAGTCTTTGCTTGACCTCACAGCACTCTAAATGTGCACTTGGAAAGTAAACTAACTGTATCTGTAGCTGATTTAACAGTCAGTTAATCAGCTTCCTATTAGAAAAAATATATTACTCTAAACCAAAGCGTAACTCTGGAGATGAAACAAAGATGAATCTCAAGCCTTGTAAAGCTTCAAACCTGAAGTCAGCTGAGGCTTCTCATCATTAAAGATAAAAAAAGGAATAAATGAACTCACCACAGCTACTAGTCCTGATGTTAGCTGTAATAAAGAGATTAAGATCCAATACTAAAATGGGAGGAAGGAGTCAAAATGATCCCTTAGAGTAGTCATTTAATGAAGCGCTGTTTTATCAGTGCGTGCTATGCCCAATTTGATGGGCCTTTCTTTGCAATAATTCAGTTTCAGTCAATGTTGGAAGGAATAAACTTGAAAGCACACCCTCCTCTATGTTAAAGTTCATTCTAAACTCTTGCCTTTCAGTGCACAGAACAGGCATTACAAATGCAGCCCTCCCTTGTATGCTACCAGATGATGGCAGTCAAAAAGAATTGAGCATTAAAACAAAGCCTTCCATCAATACAGAAGAAACACAGGAAAGTAAAACAGGGGACAGCATTGTGCTTCAGCAGCTAGAGCACCTTTTTTCGTGCATAATTGGGGGGGGGGGGGGGGGGGAAGGCTCCAAAAAACAGTTTCACTGAAAGCCAATATGGGGATGCTTCAGCAGTTATGAATTTTGTACAGCAGACACCATGATGTTAATTAGCACAGCACTGTAAAACCTGTGCATTCTTCTCATCCTTCTGGGTGCAAAGCTAGGTACATCACAGGCTGAGCTGACCACAACCTCAGCATCACAGAAACGAGAGCCTTTCCCAGGCAGATGCTGTCTGTAGTCATCCCGTGCTAGCAATACTGTGACAGCTTTGAGGAAAGGAAGAACTACTCAGCCATAGGAAATCATGGCAGTGGATTAGGAAGAGATCAGATACCTGAATTACAATTTCAGCAGAAAAATTTAGCTACTTAGGTACCCATACGGCTCACTACTACAGCATTCAAGAAGTCCCCCAGGATCTCAATACTTTTGCTTCTTTTTGAAGTTCTTCACCCAGTTCCTTCAAAAGGCTGTATTATATGCATATCACTGATCGGATCAATCTGACTCTGCAATTCAAACTGGCCTCCATTTTTAGAGTTGTCTGCTATAAAATTTCACGTCACAATGAGAGTGACATCAGTTGCAAAAATTTTCTAGCAAAGAATACTGGTCTAACTTTTTTAAGTTCTGCTTTCTTTGAAAATAAGATTTACTGTATAGACCTGTGCTTTTCTTCCTTGCAGTGTTTTTGACTGAAGCTGGCAAATGCATTACATTTAGTTAAAGGAGCATGTGGTCTTGGATCTGTTAATCTTATTAGTTACCGGGAAACAGGTAACAAGGTTGAGGAGATGCCTTTTTAGTGCTTCTACAGAGAAAAAGAAGGCTTTAACTAGCTGGAAAGTATATAGATCCCTATAGTGCAGCTTATAGTGTTAAAATTTGTTCCTGTAATGCAATAAACATGACTGATGAGGCATCTTTATATAGATACATAAAGTTACGTCTACAATGGAAATTTTCAGTGAAAATCTGTCTCTCCAGCAAAGCAGCCGTACTCAGTGCAAAACTGATCTCTGACGCAAGACAAATTTTTCTGCTTCAAGTTTGCAAAAGCACTGAGCTGGTGTCACAAAAAATCCCAACATGCTTCACCTTTTTGTGTGTCTACTGTCTGTTCGGTCCCTCTCTTTTCCCTATTTAAACTGTACATTCCTTGGGGCAGAGACTGTCTCTTTAGGACAGTGTTATGCAGTAAGGGCCCTCACATAGCTGGAAAACAAAATAATAGTTGGCACACTTGTTCTTCTAACTTGATGTGCAAACTTGTCCTCATGTCCTCGGACAAGGAAATTTATTCTATTCTGCTTACGTACTACAGTGGGGGGAAAAATAAAAATAAAAGCCACAGCACATTCAGTAAATTCTTGGATTTTTACGGGAAACTTTGACAGTACAGCACTTTTGCAGGATTAGGAAAATTATGTAGCTTGTAACGCAGCCAGCTGGTACCTCCAACATCTCCCTCTTTTTGCTCAGTTTCATCAGTTACTAGTTACAGAGAAAGCAAGACAGACCCAAGAACTCAGATATGAGCTTCCTCAAGAGACTGAGTGTTTTAATACAATGGCATCTATAACACGTGCTTCAGCCTTTTAAACTAAATCCTGCACCTGAGACTGCTTGGCATGGACATTCACAGACTACAGTCTTCATTCAAGCTTCAAGGCTGGCCTTCCAGTTGCTGGAACTCCAAAAAAATATTTTTGTAAATATTTTCAGTGGGATGCGGCTTCATCTGCTTTCTGCTTTTCAGAGACATTAAATTTCTTGAATTCTAAAGCTAGCTGTTCAGGTATTTTCTGAAAAAGGAAGAATATGTTTGCTCGTATTTTGCAAGTTTGTGACTTGGCATGCTTAGGCTGTCTTTGAAGAGGCACCCTGCTCCCCACAGTTGCTACCTGTAGTAACAAACAGCATGCACAGGGCAAACCAAAGCACAGCCAGGGCTTCCTTCCAGAACAGACAACTCTGCACCTGAGTGTTTCTGAGTGGCTTCTGGGTCGCTGCACTGCTCACTATGATGAAGGACACAGGAGAAAGTTTGGAGAGCAGCAAGGCAAGCCGTGCTTACTGCCTACCCTTGCCCTAGCAGCCACCTACGGAAGGTCATCTCTTCACCTTAAAAAGCCTACTGCTAGCACAACTGGGAAGCTGGTTGCAATCCACAGCACTTCGGTTTGGTTCTGCACATCATGTAGAAGGGCGGCCTCAAAGGTACTTCTAAGGCTTGGAAGAAAAAGTTGGTTTACTTTTAGAAATATCAAAAAAACACCTCCCATCCAAAGAAAATCCACCATCACCCTTTCCCCATCCTCTCCTCCATTCTCTTAAGATACCCACTGGCTATAAATTTCTGCCAGTGTTTTCAGGGGACAATGGTGATGTGCCAGGTATTATGAGAGTTAAATATGTGTATTACTACAGCTTGCATTATATGACTTAGCTCATCTTCAAGGACAAGTTACTTCAAAAAGTTCTGGGATTAAGAAGAAAAATAAATTATCACATAATGCAAAGACTACCATAACCCAATCAAAACTCCTCCCTGTTCCTCCAAAATTAAACCCCCCAGATCCCAGTGGCTTCAGACAAAAATTGGCTTTCTTCCTTTCTTCCAGCCAAGCCCCAAACTGCATCACAGGGCAAGCCCAGACACCCACTCTTCCCTGAAGGGCACCAAGGAGCTCAATTACTGCAGCAAGTCTGAAGGACACAGCAGCTATGCAGTGGAATACTCAGCAAGTCATCTTTTTCCCCAAAGACACTTACGAGAAAACTGAGGCAGTAGAGATGTATTTCAGTTGAAACAGTACAGCAGTGCACGTAATTTGAAAGGCTGCTCAGCAGCTCATCATGCCAGGAAGAAGAAATTTTCCTTTGGCTCAAACTAAATTCCTTGCTCTTCAGAGGTACTAAAGAGTAAAGCTTTTCCTCTATGGTCTTATTAACATGTAAAGCAACTTAAGACCATCCATTCTGATCCCCATCCTTAAGTGCTCTGCTCAGCTAGAGGTGCATTTCACCCACCTGACAGCAAGAGCTCCAGCTCCCTGAAATCTTTTCAGCTTGTTCAGAAGCATCCTGCACAGGCACTGGCCTAGATTAAGAGTGCAGTTATGCACACATGAATGGTGTTGACCCACTTCTTGTCACATCATCTTGACTACTGAGGACTGTGAACTCCGTTTTATGAACAGCACCTGAACAAAAGCCTGTGTACATACATGAGGTCTTACGAATGCCCATTCACTGTACAGGCAAGGAATGAAAATAATCATTCTGTTATTTCCCATCATTACCCTCCTCTCGCCAACCCACCCACAGACCCACTGCATGCCATCACTATTGAAATACCTTTCACCAGCAGTGTTGGGCTCCTATTCGAAGCAGATGCCACCAGACACGGTGAGTTAGCTAGCACCAGTGGGCACAAGCGTGGTGAACTGAACATCTTTCCAACACAGACAGGAGAACTCTTTAATATTAAAGGAAGCAAAAGCAGCTCTACACAAAAAAAAAAAAAAACCTCTACACAACGACAAATAATTTCAAGACACTGTTTCCCCTCCCTAAAATATACTGCAGAGCAAAGTAGAGGGTCTGCTTCAAACCGAAGTCAAACATGAGGGCAGTTTCTCCTTCAGAAGCATTTTTGGGTTTTACCTCTCCAGCTTACAGAAGTAGTAAATAATTCCTGGGTACAACGTAAAAAATAAGACCCATCCCACCACAACAAGCAGCAAGGTTGCTGTCCAGGACATTAAAGCACCCCTTATATCAAGGGCACATTTCATGCTTCATCATTGTAAAGACAGTCGTCTACAGGATTCTTAATGCAGCTCATGCGGAGGAGCAGTGAATGGTAAAAGCTGAGATGTGCTGAAGGGCAGAACAGAGGTTTTACAGTTCATCCTGCAGGCACATACACTGCCTAAAATTGCAGTATAAATGTAAAAATAAAGAAATTTATCTCATCTAAAAGAAAGGAATTTGTCCCACTGTTTCTAAATCGCCTGTGCTATTCCTCTCTTGAAGAGAGCATGTATGTGCACAAAAGGCAACCTTCCAGCTTCATGTTGACAGAGTAATTTTTAAAACGTAAGCAAATCCAGGAGTTTTGCTTCTAGAATAAGTTAAACAAGGCAAAGGTTATTGCATTTGTGCTCCCTACTATCATCATGAAACTAGGATCCTTGTCCCATCCAAGCAAGCTGATGACCTGCTGAAGACTCAGTTAACTCCAAGCCAGACAAGATCTATACTAGCAAGCAAACTGCACCAAGCCACGATAAACCCTATAGACCCAGGCTAAAAAAATCAGAATAACTGCTGATTTCAAATGTTATTTTAAAATGTGATACAGTGGACAGAGCACTGCACAGAACCGATCAAAAAGTCTTTGTGGCTTATTCTTTCACAGACACAACTTGGAAACACTGCTCTCCCACCTGTGAGTTTCCTGCTCTTCATTGCACAAAACTTAAAGTGTTGGCCTAAACACAAGTAGTAGGCTGCCAGCTCAAACCATGTTTTGAAACTAAAGTTAAAGCTATGACAGACTTTGCAATTATAACAGTCAACCACCAAAGTGCAGTAAGGAAAAGCGTTACTTCAAACTTCAGCGTTCCCAGTGTGACAAAACAAAGAGGTAGCAGGTATCCTCTGGTATTTTCAAGTTATATAGAAAGGGGAACAAAAGACCACATCCTTCCTTTTCTGGCTCCCTGTCCATATAACCCCTGTAAGATTTTTGCCACAAGAGTATCGCAACACGCAGCTGTCAGGCAACACACACAGCCCTTCACACCAATGCCCTGAAGCAGAAGAGCAGCCGGGTGAGAACAGAGCTACGTGAGTGTCTGTGCATAGCAAAAGCAAGAGCAGCTGCCCTTCTAGAAATCACCTTTGAAAAGAAGTATGAGCCTGGTCTCTTAGGGTGAGGATCTGCACTCGCATCACCTCACCCAGCTGCTGGGGTCACAGAAAAGCAGTCCTGGTCTCACCACAACCCTCCTGGCTCTGCAAAACCTTCTCTTCCCTTCCGCTGGTACCTGCTCACATGCAACTGTACAACAGGCTAGACGAAAGACTTCCCCAAAGATCCAGCCAGAGACACATCTGTAAAAACAGCACTCCTATTTAAAGGCAGGTGTAGAAGGGAGAAGAAATATGTCCCTTACTGTTTTTTCTCTCTCCTGTGTACACTGAATGTCTTTGTTTAAGCATTTATCATTACAAAACCCTCCTGTTTTTCATAGTCTAACTAAGACCAACATGTGTGGTGTTGGTGGAAGAGCAGTCAATCGACCACTAATTGCATCACAGCCAGGTAACCAAACCTATTTTCATGCCATGCCTTTTGGACCATGCCTCTTCTCCTATTCCATTGTGCAGGGGGAAGTTCTTTCATTTCAACACTAGTCAATAGTTCAGGAGACACAAGTTCAACTTCTTGCACCACTACAGTTCCCATGCACTCACAGATGACCCATTTATTTTCTTGTGCTTTTATTCCCCATCTGCAAAGGAAGGTGTCTTCCCCACAGTGGGAAGACACAGCACCTTTCCTTCAGCACAGTTTTGACAGGACTGATATAATGAAGCATGCACAGAGATAAGCCTGACGAGAACAAGCAAGATGTGGACAGAGGAAATTACCACTGAGAAACACAGTTCTAGCCAGATAATTTATCTTACTCCTAAAATGTTTTTCCCATCAAATTTGCAGCTTTATGTTCAGGTTAGCATGGGACCGATTCCCTTTCCACAGCTGAAACCTCCCATTGTCTGTTAAAATTAAGCATCAAAACCCCCAACTTACATGCACTTTATGTAAATACACAAGAGTCACAGGCCCTTTGCAACATGTTAAGCCGCAAACCATACTTCCAGTAATACTCCAAGCACACACCAGGTCTGGCCAAGCCAGAATACATTTTACACTAATCACTAAATTGAAAAAGAATTAAGCACATTTTTTCCGAAGTTAGACAATGCATGTATCTTGCTCTTTGACGCTTGATTTTTCCAAGAGCGTCAGGATGGCATCAGCTGTGAGTTGTGTCAAATATGCTCTTTTTGTGTACTTAAGACATGCAAATAGATGCAAAGTTGAACAGCGCAAAGATGTCAGATACAAAAATGGCTCAGCAGAGACTCTGCAAAGCTGAGCAATGAAACTTGCTCTATTTAAAACTATCATGGTGCCAGAACAGCCTTAGAGTTGGCCACATGTATTTAATACTGTTAACTGCATACAAAGATAACAGTTTTACTCAATAAAATCTTTTGTTGTTGTTGAAACTTTGATGGAGCCAAAATTCTGCTAAAGCTAATTCCTGGTTAAACAGTTCCACACTTCCTCCCACAGCTAGCAAAAAGGAGTATTTTCTTCTATCTTCTTTCATTTTTCCCTTTTCCCCAATTTTTAGATATTTTCCTGTCCTTACTGATGATATGAAGGGCCGTTCTCAAAAACAGTTGTTTCTCAACATCCTGAGCATGGCACTATGTAAAAACTGAGGGACTCCCCAAACCCCGCACTACTCGGTTTCTCTCAAGCCTGGTTGTTCCACTGCGTGACTGTCAAACAATCTGCCACTTCAGCAAATGCACTGACCATAGCCAACACATAACTCAGCTTGTAAAGAAGAGGCACGTGCATGTACGAGAAAGATCTCCCAACTGCAGCTGCCACACAGCTAGCTCCTCACTTACCCTGTCACCCAGGAGTGCTGTAGGGGTCAAAACAGTCTCAAAAGTTTTAAACGCTCAAGGGTGAGCTGGAGTTCTGAGAAATTATCTTAATTTTGAAGACAGAAAAAAAAAAGATGCTAAGACTGAAAAGGAAAGAAGATAGTAAATTAAGGGATGTAAGAGCTGAAGCAGAGGACAAAGCAAGTGGGAAAGCATTTAGAGGACCTGATGAGATAACTCTCCCACCCCTTCCTCTTCACTTTTTGGGAAGCATCAGCAACCATGTTAATTAACAATACTTAGGTGCTGGAAGCAAAACAGCAACATTACTCTTGAGCATTTGGGACTTTGAAAAACAGAAGTGACACTTCACCTGCCAAAATCATCCCTGGCAAAAGTCCACTGACATCAGTGGAATTACACCAAGCATGAAATTGGCCCACAGTTGCTTGAAGACAATAAAGGCTTTGTTTTAGGAGATATGGGGTGTTTGTGGTTCTTTTTAATAAAGCCCAGTAAAGTTTTTTAATGTCCCTGAGCAAATATTGCTGACAATAACTGAGCAGCTATCACATTCATAGTATATGCTGTCCGTCCATATATTGCTAGGAAAACATCCATCAATAAAGCAAGAGATTCTCAGCATTCTGCTGATATCACAGGGAGATCAAAGACTGTTTAAATGCCTCTCAAATTGTCCCCAAGATCCACATGCAATTATTCTCATCTTTAGAGACATTCTTCCACGCTCATACTGCTCCGCCAAGTCAACAAAATTTAAACATCTTCATTGGTGCTACAGGATTTAGCACACACATATATGTACCACAATGCAGAACAGCACTGCTGCCAGAGAGTTATTCAACAATACTCCCACCACAAACTATACACAGCAACCACACTATGCTCACACAGAAGCATCTCTTCCTCATTTTGTTGCATTTTTGTTTGACTTTGCGAATTCTCAACAAAACCCAAGAAGCTCACAGGTTCCCACCTCTCTGTTGAGTTTGCTACAAGCGCGCCCTGAACTTCTGGGACCAGACTCTGCTCCAACGCCAGCCACGGGCATACACTGCAATAACACAGTATCGATACATGCCAGAACTCATGAAGCCATGAAAAAAATCCAGCAGAAGCAAACAAGTAGTTTAAGCTACACAGAGCTCCTGTGTTGTGTCCCTTCCCTTTGTGAACCCTCAAAACACACTTATCCATGCAGTCACGCCGGCCAGCCACGCTGGCTTTCAACCCAACCTGTTAGGAAGAACTGGATATTGGTACTCTCAGGGCCCTCGAGGGAAACTGACAGAGCCGCAGCAGGAGGGCCGGCCGCAGGGTCAGCGCAGGCCCTCGGGGCTCGCCGCGCTCCAGCTCTTACTCTTTTCATAGGTTTGTAAGGAAACATCCACTGTCCGCATCAGAAGTTCAGCTGCTCTGAATTCTCATTTTACAGGGCAGGACATATAGGAAACAACAGACATATCTATATATATATATTTATTTGCTGTTCCTTTTCCACCTCTTCCTCCTACCCACCACCACACACCCCCCCAGGCTGCACCCACGGACCCCGCCGGGCCGCGGCAAGAGTCGCCAGAGAAGCTGCCCCCGCCGCACGCCGAGGCGCCCCGCCGACTCCCTTCTACTTTGCCCCCCCACCATCACCCCCTTTTGTTTTTTTCTTTTGCAGCGCACGGTTAACTCGCCGCGTCTCCCTGATGAAGGAGCAGAGACGGAGCTCTCCCGGCGGAGCCCCACGGCCCCCTCCCACCAGCGGCACCCCGACCCCCGCCGTCCCTCACACCGCGGACCCTCAGCGGGAGCCGCCTTCTCTCAGCCCACCCCCCCCCGGGCTGTCCCGTCCCTCCCCGCCGGCGCCGCGCCTTTGTGTGAGGAGACACAAAACCTACCTCGCCGGGGCGGCTCTCCCCGCCCGGCAGCGCGGGGGACGAGGGCAGGGGGACCCTGAGGCGCCCGGCGGGAGCAGGGAAGGAGGGAAGCCGGCAGCTGCCCGCCCGCTGGCTGACGGACTGACTGACTGACGGACTGACTGACTGGCTGGCTGACTGACGGGCAGACTGCCCGCCCGCCTGCCCGCCGGCGCGGCCCCGCCACACGCGCGGAGCCGGCCCGGCCTCGCCTGAGGGGAGGGGAGCGGCGGGGCGGGCCGGGGGCGGGCCCGCCGCTGAGTCACCGCCGAGGCCGGCCGCCCGCCCGCCTCCTTTGTTGTCAGGCGTGGAAAAATCCGGGCTGGGGGGGCTTGGCTGGTTGGAAATCCCGAGAGAAACGGGGGGGAAAGGAGGGGGTGTGGAGGCGGCGGTGAGCGCCGTGCAGCCCTGCCGGAGCGGGGTGGGGGGCTGCAGCCAGGCCCGGCCGCCCCGCAGGGGAGGGACCGCAGGCGGGGTGCCCGAGGCGGTGGGCCAGCCTGGCTCCTCCGAGTGCTCCCTCACCTGCAACGGGAGGCTCCCAGCTGCGCCTTCCTTTAACTTGCCCCGAGCGGTTTCTTCCCCCATTCCCGGGCCTGGAGCCTCGTTCCCTGTGGATATTTCCACTGGTCCGTCTAGGAATCAATGTCCCCACTCCGGGAGCGAACCCATCCAAATAAAAGCCAAGGAACCCACGGCCGGCCAGCCAACGTGTGCCTCAGCGTGCCCCAAAGTCTGTTTGATATCAAGTGATACCCAATGGCAGCATGACCGAGGGCTTGGGACACAACACAGCCTGGACAGACCTTGGGAATGAACACACACACAGGAGAAAAAAAAAAAAAAAAAGTCCTTTGGGGATGAAATGTGTATTTATACATTGGTGTGCATACTTGGGTTGAATCAATTTCTTTCATACATTTATCACTAGGGTTATTTTGCGTCTCTTCAGAGTAGATGACTTGAATCACAGCAAAGTGTCGGAAGCAACTTGAGTCATCCCAGGGATGGAAAGCGTCAGACTGATGTGAGGAGCTCAGTAACTTGAGGAGCTGAGCGTTCAGTGTCGCTTGGGCTGCCTTTCCTTCCAAAAATTCCCAACCCCAAAGAATCCCTGTAGGAAGGATGTTGGGTTCTCAGTAGATGGTGCTGTTTCCGCCAAATCTGTCCTCAATAACCCACTGCCCCAGCATGGCAAGAGGAGCCAGTGGGTAGAGAGAAACATGTTTTCTGCAGGGCAGGGCTGCAATCCAGAGTGCTCGTTTGTCCTAAAAGACTGCTCAGGTCTTTGTGTGTGGCTGTTCTTTCACTAGGAAAAAAAGGCAGCCCGGGTGAAACCTAGCAAATGGATGAAATGCAGAGCATGGGTGGCCCCTGTTAGTTCTGGTTCAATTTGAGTCTGTTGCCCAGCACCGACATAAGCCATCAGAGCTATGCTGTGAACAACAGGAATGTTTTAAAATACTACACGTGCCTCAAAAAGTCACCTATGGCATGCCAAGTTGGACACCCATTTGTGTTGTCCATGTTCACAGTGTCAGCCCTGGTTACGGGCAGCTTCATTCACCAGGTGCTCTTTCTTTTACAGGAGTGTTCTGAGATATAGTTGTTCTGTATGTGGAGCCCATGGATACTGTATGGAGAAAAACCTCATAAAAATTGATTATTTTTTTTTTATTAAATGCAGTACAATGATGTGCCTAGATGAACGAGGGACTATAAATATCGAACAGTTCCCTGTTCCGTAAGCAGCCCTCCATCCAAAGCATGGGAGGGGGAAATGGTGTATGACTAGAGAACTGCAAACAGCAAAGAAATAGAATGAACTGCAAGGCCAGCAGGAATGCCGGATTTCCCTATCTTTTGCATTCTTGACCTTATGCACCTCCCCGTATCATTTCTGTGTGTAAGCATTAACCATTTGTATTCTAAAGATACTTTGTCATCCTTTTATCTCCATTGCCTTAGACACTGCACAGGCAGTTGTCCCTGCTCTGAAATCTGACACTTTACATCAGTGTTTCCCAACCCTTTCTCAGCTCAGACAACTATCTTTCTGCAATATGTACCATCTCCCAGCAGATCCTGCACATCCACACCTTTAAATGGAATGTAACACTTTGCAGAAGCTACCAAAAATTTCTGGGTATCTTGCCATGACTTGTCAAAGGAGCACAGGCATTTTTCATGGTGATAGTTACTTTGTTCCAGTGTTACATTTAGTTTAGGTGTGTGGTTAAGTGGTGTTGTCTTGGCCCTACCAAGTACAGGTTTAGCAAAGTCCCTCCCCACACTTACTGTTGGCACGTGTTCTGTGAAATGACTGTAATGCTGTGCAACTCCTAAGCTACCACAGCTGAACCCAGACTTGAAAACTATTGCTAGGCATAAGCAAGAAAGAGGAAAATCTGGGAGACACAGAAAGTTGAAAAGACTGACCAGGAACATATCTGAGGACCAGCAATGGCTGAGATCAACCTGTTATCCTGGTATCTTAATTGCTCACTCAGTGCCTCACACAAGACAGTGGTCAAATGACAGCTCTGAGTCAAACACTTCACAAGTAATTTAAGGGATAGCTTGTATCATCAGGTTGCCTAGCTGTGGTGCAAGAGCTGCTAGGTGCCCCAGACTCCTGGCTGGGGAGAGAGTGATTCAGTCCAGCTCAGCTGCAGCCCTTAAGGAACAGGGACACATTAGGAGTCGGTATCACCTCCCATCTGTGAGCCACTCAGGTTCCTGGCCTTCCTGTTTCTTCTTTAAGGCACAGTATATGTGCCTCATGGCTCTTACCCACATGAAAATTATAGTGCATGGTTCAAGCAACAAAAAAGTTTGGCCACAACTGCATTTTACTTATGACAAGCCTTCTTCCTCCAGCACTGTGGGTACCAAAACTCCAGAAAGCGCTTGAGAAGGCCTCAGGGGTCTGTCTAGATGAAAAGTGCTATATAAGTGTAAGATGTTACCATTTTATTTTAAATCAAAAGCAGTGTATTGGAATCCAAAAAATGAAGAAACTGGCTGCGCTTTAGAACAACTCTCAGGCAGAATGATGCACTGGAAATACTTAACAAGATAAATCCCTTTTTTATTAATATCACAGCCAAAAGTATATAGTCATTCTATTGTGTAAGTGTCATGGGACGTATGTAGTATGTAATTTGGCATTTTGGTATCTTGCGAATCAAGTATTATGTATTTTAATTGCCTGTTGGTGTTTGCATTTCTTCTCAGTCAAACTGCAGAATTAAAAGCAAAATCATCCTTTAATTACTCGAGTTGTCCTCTTTATGGGGTAGAGGATTGCATTTTACTCTGTGCCTGCACCATACCTGGCCTTTTGAGTGTTACCATAATATTACCTTAAATAATAACAACAGTTTCACTGTGGTAGAAACAAAGTGGAATACAGAGTCAGCTGCTGTGGGATCCTGCTTGCTTCATTTCAGCTGTCTGAAAGCAGGCGTCTCGTCTGAGCAGGTCATGTAGGCTGGGGAAAGGCAGGTACCTCCAGAGGGAGAAGCATGCCTCCCACCTTCGGTGTCTGTGCTAGAACTGGCTTAATTGCTTCTGGAAGTGCTTCTGCTGGTTATACAAGGCAGAGGCCTGACAAGCTACAGCTAGATGCCTTCCTCAGAAATTCTTTAACTGCGTGTAATTCCTTTACCCAAAGTGGCAAAACAATTCCTCATTATCTGCTCCCATTTGTAAACAAGAGACGAGTGCTGCCTGTATACCAGTATTTTTACTCATAACACGGAAAAGCGCTGACTTACATCATAGGAGAATGTGGTTTTCCTTATTCCAAAGTAGCCAATTTAAATGGGGGAGGTAGGGGGTGGGGGTGTCTAGATTTTTAACTTAATCAAAGTAAATCAACCAGAATGCAGATTGCTATGAAGGTTTTTCCATACCATAATTCTGCAGAAACATCAGTTAAGTATCTGAAGAAACATCTGCTATGCACATAGATGTATAAATATACATAGGAGCTGAACAATATGACTTTTGAGTTTGAAGGGTTTTCTTTACACAAAGCCAGGGGCATAAAAGGGATTTCCTCTAAGTTTTCCTGTGTATTAATAATGAAGATCAGGATGCCACCTTTGTTTCCTCCCCTTCTGAGAATACAGTGAAAGGAAATGGTTCTGGATCGAATGACAAAGAGCAGTGGAAAAAAACAGACTACTCTCCACGCTGGCACTCAGAAGTTTAATTATCCAGCATGCTGCATCTTTATGGAAGAAGGAGACAGATAAATCCCATATGTTAATAGTTGGCCCCCTGTAGCTGACCTTTGGCTCAAATATTCCATATTGTGATTAATGTTGCACAGTTGGATCCAAAACATGCTCATTCCCCAGGCTGCAGGAAAAAAAAAAGGGGATTTAATTTACCTTCCAACAGCAGAATTTCATTTGATCAAATTTTTGGAGACCGGTTTTATCCCTGCTGGTAGGTTGGCCTCTGAAAAGCTGTTCTGCACTTCCTCGTCTAGGACTCTCAAGACCAAGCTTGTTGTATTGCCTTGACTACTGGCTCGCTGGGCAACCTGAATAAACCATTTTGCCACAGTTTCTGGTCTAGTAGAACAGCAAAAATAGCTGTGACTTCCTTGCTGACATGGTTTGATGTTTGCAGATACAAGACAATAAACAAGGTTCATCTTCAGACAAAATTAAATACTGACCTCTTGAATCTAGAGGTCTCACAGGAGGATTAGGTCAGAAAATCATAGCTGCACCTGGATCATGGTTTTCTGGACACCTTCTCCCCTAATCTTGCTGTTCTTATGTGCCATACATGATATTTGCCTTCTCATGTCATTGTAGCAATCTCACATCATTCTAGTAATGCGAACTGTACACTGGCCCTGACACAAATAAGCAGGCCCCAAGATCTCTGAGCCTATGTGTCAGTTTGTTCCTGAAGGACACAGGATCTGTGGACACAATATGCATCCCATACATTACAAATACAGACTGCATAGCACTCCATGGCACTTCTCTGGGGAAATCAGATCCTCAAACGCATGGTAATAGGTGGGCTTAGAGTTGTAATGCAGAACATTTTAACAGTTTCAAACAACGTCACTGGCATCTGCTGTAGGCTTGAAGACTTGAGGTGCTGCAATTAATAATATCAGAATTCCTCCCGATTTGACTTCTCTAAAGTCAGGTCTAACACAGAAAGCCTCACCCGTAGCTAATTAAAGCCACTGCTAAAACTGCCGAGAGCCCTCAACTGAGTTCAGACCAAGCCCTCATTTCTGCCTTCCTCCTGGATGAGATGAAGCAGCAAAGCCTGATGAAGGCTTGGAAACTGCTCCTGCTCCTGTGGAGATCACAAGGAATTTTGCTTGGACTGGGCCTATAAAGGCATGCCCAGCTGTCTTCCCAGGGATGACACAAAAAGTCTATAAAAATACAGCTGTAATAGCTGGAGACACGGAAAAACGTGAGATGAAGCCTCTAAGGAGGTCTGTCCCTACCTCCAGCCAGGACACATCTGGACCGTTGTGCAGGCTGGGCAATTTTTTCCATTTCCAAGCTGTTTTATTTACCAAAGATGACAGGCTATTAGCTGTACTCAGGGTGGCTTTATGGCAACTGGAGCAGACAATCTTGTATCATTTCCCACTAAAGCAAATAATCAAGTGCTCTTTCCCCCATGAAAGATAGACAGATATTCTCCGTGCTGTGAACCATAAAGTACCTGCAAATTGCAAGTAGCCTTTTTTCTGTCTTTCAGATAGTAACGATTGTGCTCCAAGGACTTTCCACGGGCCACATACACACTTGCAGAGGAACATGCACATGGATCCAGACTCCACAGCATCTTCTATCACAGGATCTCAAAGTGCTGGATAAACCTAACAACTGTAAGAAATCAATCACCATGCCATTTCCATCATGTCCAACACCAGAATATATAAGCATGTCAAATTTAGAGATGAAAAACTACAGATCTTCATTTTCCGAGAACTGCCAACTGTAGCGGAACTTAATGGGAGCCTTAGAGATCACCACACCTAAAATAAAATGAAAAAAGAAAACAAAACCCCCACATCACACCTGATGGCATTTGATATTTAAAAGCAGAAAGTTTAATCTCTAGCTGTTGAGTTCCCTGTATTTCTATGTGGGATTTCCTATGCAGAAATCCATGAACACCGGTCATGCTGTGCCAAGCAGCAAGTGTTGTGCGAGCTCAACATCTCAGAACTTCTATGCAAGGTCTGCAAAACTGGTGTGTATGTGCATAGCATGCTCAGATAGTTTTGAGTGTGTCCAAGTCCTCTCGTGTGGGCAGATTAGCTCTGTTTATCATACGTTAACAGTTGCGGAGCACCTAGAAATCCTTAATATTATCTAAATTGCTCTGGTTTTCATAAATTCCTGGATAAACAGAAAAAGCCACAGGAAGGCAGATGACTTAGAGAAGTAGTAGAGCTGATAGAGACATCCAAGTCAACACACTGGGCTAGGAGCAATCCTGAGAACAGGAGTCAGAGCTCCTGGTTCTCACTACCCCAGTAACAGGGCAGCCGCACACTGGAGTGCATCTCCACCCCAGAACGGGTTCAGGTCTGTGATCTGCATGTGACATCTCTGGCTGACTCAGGTATGTCTTAGGGAGCCGCACCATGAAATTCTGCCTGCAGTATCTCTGGCCCTGCATGCTACTAGGACTTCTGGGGTCATTCTTCCTGGGGAAGTTGTGCTAAAATAAGTTCAAAGTCTCTCTGATTCTTTCTCAGTGAGTCATTTGTCATGGGAGTGCTTGCCTTGGTCTTCTAGGCACAAGGGGAAAACTGGGAAGAAACTGAAGAGACAAAGTAAATGAGAGCATCCCAGGGGAAAGCAGAGCCATAGCCTGCACTTCCAACCATGGCTTCAAAGCCAGGTGACGGTGTATTGTGTACGATCAAGATAGAAAATATGGGGAACACTGCACCAGAGACTTCAACAGTGGGTAGTGAAGGCACAGTGTGAGCACCGTAAATCAGATTCAGCTTAGTCTTATGAAACTGAGTGTCTAGTCACCAATTCTAATATAAATAGTAAGAAAGAGTAATGACAGCAAAACAACAATTAGCAGAAACAGGTTTTCAACGTTTTTCCTGGATTCCCACTTGAAATAAATCATTATTCTGTCCCTAACTCTTTGTTTTTATTGTCCATCCCCTGTGGTTTAGTAACCAGCTGGCATTCCTTATAAAGAAATCAGCAGGTTGATTGAGGCTGTGGCTACCCTGAAGCCCTCTGAGGTTTTGTTATTGACTGACCATATCTTAGATAAGGTCGCCAGTAAATTATAGCTCTGCTTAAGAGCATCTGCCTCAGGGCTGCTTTTCCCTCATTATAAAACCTGATCTAATCCTGCATGTCTCTTCAATTATTGGAGAGTACAATTCAAGAATCGGCTTCCCCAGCGAACACGAAATGAGATAAACTATTCCTAAGTAGGGTAAACATGAATACTCAAGAGTGAAGCTAAGCGTTTCCAGGCCAGTCTCCTGATTTCCATGTGGTTTCCAACAGAATAACCTATCACCACTCCTGTTAATGCTGACTGTTATTTCACCACAAAAATGAGTTAAAAATTGGATGCCCACACACCTGCCATTAGAACTATTTGTATTTCTGCCTGCAAGAACCACGTGTGTGACAATTCAGGTGGCAAAGCTAGGAAAGCTACTGGATAAGTCACTTCCTTTGGACTCCCCAGTCTGCTGCAGAAAGCCTTGAAGATGCTTTATCTCCACGCTGAGATACAGGAAGGACATTTAGTTTATGAGATCAGTGAATGTCAGAGAGCAAATGGAAAAGGAACAAGCTTATCTTAACAGTTTTGTACATTAGGCAGACAAATTATGTCCTGGATTGCAGGATGAGCTCAACACATCAGTGCTGATGGAGATGAGTTAGTCCAGCTTATAGCTCCGTGAAAGACAATATCTCAGGTTATGGAAGCATCCTACTGTACGGAATAAAACGTGAATAAAGGAGCCTGTTAGTGCTTCTGATGGGTCAGTACCTGCTCCAAGTTCCAGTAACTGAGACAACTGCCATCACCTTCTTGTGGCCTTCCACACCCATCACAGCACCAATGCCCAGCTTTGCAGGTCCTGCCTGAGATCTGGCCTATATTGGACCTCGCCTTTTGTGAGAACCTTTTCACTGGAGAAAGTGTTCAGTTCCATGTTGTCTTCATACAAATCTAAGAAGTATGTCTAAGCACTAGTAAACGGATTACTTTTATTTACAGCTTTGTATTTTCTTCTGGATAAATAGGAAGAAACAGAAGGGTTTATTGCATTCAGGGGCAAATGTGCATCTAGCAACCAAACTAATGGAACTGTGAGCTCACGCCAAAGTTATATGGCAGTTTGACTTGATGTAACATCAATGATTTATTGTAATTGTGCATTAAAACCCCAGATTATGTTTATTCCACAGCATTTCTTGCTATCTAAATGAAGTCTGTTCCTCACTCAGCTCCAAATACAGAGTGAATTTTGCCATCTCTGATGGGAAATGAACAAGCTGCCTCATTGCCGCTATCATCTGTATGCTGTTCATTAGATCATTAATTTATGCCAAGGAGGGCAAGCTAGATTGGGATGTCAGGTGGTGGAAGAGGAACACTCATTTGAGGACACAGTGGGACTGCACGTAGATAATCCTTCCTCCACCTCAGGCTACGCTACCAGCCCAAGGAAGCACTGTCGTGTGGACAGGCCTCATAGGATCCTCTTGGAAACTTCTTCTCTTCCACTTCCTTCTTACTGGTCATAGTGTAAAGATATAAAAAGACTAAGATCAGCTGCAGTGTGCAGATTAAAAATTTGTATAGACAAGTCTCTGCCAGTGAGCAAAAATAGATGCCCAGGGAATACTACAAGGAAAGGGGACAGATACCTGATACCCCAATCGCAGCCTCCAGCCACCTGCAGCAAGCTGAGCTGTGCGTAGATTTCTTCTAATTTCTACAAATAAATGTTGATTCCTATTAATACCTCACAATAGATATTTGTCTCTTGAACATGTCCAGCCTCCACTTAAATTCATGTAAGATTTTCGCAGTGTCTTTCAGCAAGAAATTGACAAGCTCAGTAGTCTTCTCATGGGAGAGGATACTGTGCTAACACTGGTTAGAAATATGTTTTGTAAATGTTAATCACTAGCACTTAGTATAATTTTTCTTATAGGAAACATAATCCTACAATCAATGGAGGCAAACTTTACAGGCTTCTCTGGTGCTGGATCTCAGCAATACAGTCTAACCCAAACCCCCTCAAAATCAGCATGAGATTCTTAATTTTGGTTAGGTCCACAGTTCCTGGCTGCTGGAAGAAAATATTCCAAATTAGTCAAAGTGAGGTTTAACCTAAGTAGCCAGTATGCTTTAATGTAGTTCTGGCTTTGTAATACTGCTTTAGTTTCTAGCAGGATTCATCAAAACATTGATTTCACTTCAAAAAAAGCTACAGTGTTTCTTAAGGAAAGATTAAAGAAAGAATGATGAGTGGGGCTGCCTCACTACAAACAACTGCAGAAACTAAAAGGTGCAATAAAAAGCGCTGCTCTCATGTACATGGCTACAGTGCTCATCTAGCTAAATTGTGGTCCCTTTTGTCAAAGGATTTAAATCCGGATGATCTCCTTGTAATTCCCTCAAATTTATACCATTTGTATTCTGGTTTTGATAAGCTATTTTCTATTGTGTGCTATATATTTTATATTATTATATCATATATAATAACATATAATATATAATATATTGTATTATTATAAACATGTATTTTCTATTGTGCGCTATTTTCTGTGCTATTAATTAAGGCAGAGGTGCCCTGTAAATACAGTATACTTCAGTGAAGATGACTTCCTTATATACTTACAGATGACTTCAATATTTCCCCAAACTAGATGTGCCACCATGACCCATATAGTCAACATGTATTGCATTTGCATTCTTTTATAATGCAAGTCAGTTGCAGCCTTAAGTACAAATAGACCTCAGGGGGCCCCGGCCTCCCAGCTGTATTAAATAAATCCCCTTAGCACAAAAGAGGAAGAAAAGGAAACAAAAAGCTTCCTGCTTGCTTTTCCTGGAAGCATAGAGGTGAAATAATTCACTTTAGTGTCCTTTGGAAATTAAGGGTAGTTAGAAAACGTCAGAAATGAACCTTTACAAAAATACAGTCCTAGAAGTGCCTAGAATGGAGCTTTTCCAGTGCATTCGCTCACCATCACAGCCCTGCAGAAAGCACTTAAATCTTTACTCAGACTAAATGTCCTTGTACTGTGGAAATCACAAGGAGAAAGTGCACCACTTTGGTGGACGTAGTTACAGGGTGGGTATTTGGCAGTTGTCTATATAAAAATTCCTATGCCTGGTTTTACTGAGATGCAAATTTATGTGTTTTTTGGTACATATACAATATGCAGGCTGACTCTGGTTTGATAAAAGGAGCTGTTTAGACATAATTTCTGGTTTTCTTGCAAAATATTTAAACAAAACCTTGAAAATTATTTTGTTTCAGCTTAAAATCAAACAATTTTTCAGGGTTTGTTCATGTATTAACCAAAACCCACATGCCTTACTAAAACTTTTTAAAAAATATTACCATTTAGTCTAAAAACCTGTTTCTGGGGGGAAAAAAATCTTTTGGAGATACCAATTCTTCTAGAAAAACTGATGTTAGATTTATGGTGATCTCGGGCAGATCCTGTAATGTGGGTGATTCTCAGTTTGTTCTTTCTTGTGGGCATCTTATGGGGCCCTCCCGTGCATTAAGCCCAGCACAAATGGCATATCCATTGCCTTTTACACCAAGCCCTCCCCTGTGTGTATCTCATTGTCTGTATTCCCTGGATTTAATAGCAGTGGCGGGATATTTAATTCATCTCCTATGATGAGTGGTGTTTTTCCATATGTCCCTTCCCAGAAAGAGACAGAATGGGAAATCAGCAGGGGGTGTGTGTTTATGTACATGTTACAGGATAGATTTTGGATAAGGAAGCTCAGTAACATTTAGTCATGGCCATTTGGTTTTGTCCACTGATTTCATTGTCCTGGTCTCACAGCATCCAGAATCGAGACACACATTTTGTTAGTAATTAAGTGAATGCAAAAAGGCTGGCAAAAGTTTGGCCCATGGCACATTTCATTTCCCAGGCCATTGAGATCAAGGGATGAGAGAGAGCAAGCTGAAGCCTACCATGTGTCACTGCTCTCCTAGGACATGCCACGTCTTGCATACAAACGTGATTTTACCAGTCTGAGCACTGAATCTGAAGCCCTGTTTGCATATGACAGCATGTGCCAGATGAGTTTTGTTTTGCAAAATCTGAAGTGGGAATGACTGGGATGTGATCAAAAGTCCCTGACTGGGAAGTGTTACACAAATGGTTCTGGTTTCAATCCATCTCCTTTGTTAATCTTATTATTCAATGACTGCTTAGAGCCATCCCATGCTCATTTAAACTAAATACATAACCCAATTAAAACAATCCTGAGCTATTTAGAACTACAGAAGCAGGCTAAATTTCAACGCTTCTGACATTTTAGATTGTTCAGACCTACAGAGCTAGAATATCTATGCCGTCAGTTCATCTTCTCTCATCTCAACCATCATTAATAAATTGTGCCGATGGGTTAGGAGGTTGTCATATTTCATATATGATGCAATAATTCCAGCCAATTTCCTTAATAAACCAGCACCTAAAGAAAATACTGGATACTGAAATCCCCTGATACAGCTCTGTGTCCAACTACAGGATACAGGACTTGGGTCTGCAAATCCACTTGTGTCCCTGAGATCATAGGAAAGTGCTGAAGTGATGGCAAGAAAGGACAGAGGAAGAGGATGGAGCTGAAAGTATTCGGTCCATCAGCTCAATGGATTTCCTAGCAGAGCTGGAGACTCAAAAAAGACCTGACGGCTGTCTTCTGCTGTAGGAAATAACCTGCTAACTAGAGAGTTCACAGTGGAAGGAAACAAGGAGAACGGGGCAGTTAGACTGAAACAATGAAATGCTTTTCTCATCATCTGTACTTAAAGCCAGCTGCAAGTTGATCTGTTTGCTAAGAACAGGCGAGCAAGGTCTTTCCAGGGGATTCTCACAAGGCTGTGATTAAAAACAAGGTATGCTCAAGAAATTAAAGTGAGAACTTAACTAAAACAAGGGCAAGAAACTCATGGCAAACATAGAGCTCAGCAAATAACTGCAGGCATATAATTTGTTCCATGGATTTTGTACCATTTAAGTTCACAAACTGTTCATGAACAGATTGCAAAATTAAAACAATAAAACAAATGAGAAAACATTTATTCATTTTTGGAATAATTGACATACAATATGTTACGAATTAGAGATAATTCATGGTCTCCAAATTATATCAGCCAGGATTGTGTGACTGTCATAATTTGCACAGAGTAATGTTGTCACATGAGTCAGATGGCTCTGCAGGGCTTAAAACCAGCACAATTCATCTCAGTGACGAACAGGAAGCTTTTATGTATCAAAGACAGCAGAGAACCTAGAAAGGCAACTGAAGTCAAGGGGATGGAGCAGCTGCCTTACAAAGAGCAGTGGGAAAGGCTGGGACTCTTCAATTTGGAGAAAACGCAGCTGAGAAGGGATATGACTGAGGTCTACCAGCTCACCAGGGTGGTGGGTAAGGTCATAGGACAAAGTTATCCTCAATGCTATAACCAGTACAGCTCCCTGAAAGCACCAGCTGCTTCTTGGGGGGATCCACTGAGCCGATGCACTGCTGCCAAGGGTGCTCTGCCTGGGGACACAACACACCAGGGGAGGTGAGCAGGCCTCCCAGACAAAACAATGGTCATGGCTGGTAGGTGGGGGAGAAAGACTTCCAACTGGACCTGATCTGAGCATTCAGACATTTCTTATGTCTTTTCTCCATTCCGAATGAGGTGCCCTTCACACAGTATAACTAACCTATAAACAAAATGAGTCACAGTTGTATGAATTTCCACAGGTGTGGAAGAACATGCAAGTAACACCATCACAGAATTGCCCATCTTGATTTTGGTTTGAATCATTCAGGTCAGATCCTACATCCCGGCTCATGCGCTTGGGCTAGTACATGGATTCCTTGCTAGTCATGCAGGAGCTGGGCTTCCCAACATCAGAAATGCTATGAATTAAAAGTGGTAGAATGAGTAGAATTCTACTGCTTTCATTAGTAGAATATAAGGAACTCAAAAAGACGATATATCTGATTTAATTGCTGTATGCACAAAGGCGCAGCTATAGGACATTCTTGTGCCCATCTCTCTGCTCAGTAGCAGATGTCAAGGGCAAGGAGTTCATTAATCAGCACACAGCCCTCCACTGTGTTTTATCTTCTTGCCCTCCTGCTTTCCTGACACAGCTTTAAATTCCTTACAGTACTGATGAAGGTACTTCTCTTTCTCACCCACGCCTTCTCCTTTCTCTCCCCCATGCCCTTTCACCCCCTAATATGCATTTGAACTTGGCAGATACGAATCCCTTCTCTGTGACAGGGCCTTAGCTTTTTTTCATCCTTATTAATTTTTTTCTTCTTTTGCACCTGCAGATGACTGCAGGTGTGATTTTCTGTCATCAGTTACACAGGAGTATAATTTGTGCCTCTCAGAGGACTTAGCAAAGCTGCAGACACTGCTTTATTTGTGCCCAGTTCTGGAAAACAATGCACCTGCAATTATGTGTCTGCGGGTGCAAATTTTAAGGATAATGCTTAGACGAGATTGAGAATTTTCCAGTGAGGCAGCTTTTTGCTGGGAAACAAAGAAAACAAAACTGATCTACCTGAGCTGAGACTATTTTTTGGGAATGTTCACACCAGTTTCAACAACAATGGCATTTCTGGGAAAATATATACAGCATGATGATCAGCTTGTCCTACCTCAGAACTGAAAGAACTCAGAACGTTTACTTAAGATGAGGGTGCCACCATCAAATCTTGCTTTGCCCAATTCAGAACAAGCAATTGATTCTGAGGTCTCACATCTCCAGTGCATGCCCTACTGTGAGGCTACCAATGATTACTTCTCAATATCTTTGATTGAAGTTGTCTCACTTGAAATACTGAGTCAGCTCAAGGAAGTCTGGTTGGATGCCTCAGCACTCAGGACTTATTAAGACTGAGAGTCACAGCAGGGTTTTCCTTTAGATAGGGCTAAGCCCTGGATGGTGCACACCCCAACCTTTCTGACAAGCCATAAATGAGTTGAGGTTCCAGGTGATTGTCTCCTTCCAAGCATTGGCCTAGGGCTTTGGAGGGGTTCACAATGAGCAAAGAAGCTCCCAACAGTCTCTACAGCTCATGCAATTGCCTAAAAACATATAGTATTCAGGCAAAGCACAGAGACCTGACTTCAGAACAAACCCATTAGACTGAAAACGCTATAAAATTTTTCAAACCCTAAACACATTATGCATCTCATCTTCTTGAGGCAGAGCAAAAGAAAGCTTTACTGGTGTTGGTTTCTTAAAATGTCTATTAATAACTATTAAAAAAACTTGAAATTCAGGGAGGGTTAATCCAGATGGGTCTAGGTACTCCAGGAGTATGCTGTGGACCATTTCTGCTTCCTTTTTTCCAGTAAGAGGATACACACTTGCATTTTTCTCCATGTGAGAAAACAGTGCACATATTTTACAACTCATTTCCCTCTTCTTAGAAGGCTGTAATCACATGAGAAGAAACTAGATGGTCTAGCCTCCAACAAATAGACCCAGCCAGCCGTAGTTGAGGGAAACCTGGTAGCAAAGCCATATGAAGAGGTGCCCATGGCCGTACGTTGAGCTCCTGCTTCCCTTTCCATCCTGCAACATAGCGGAGGTGTGGAGATGAGGCCAAGGCAGGGAGCGAGACACGTCCCTCAGAAAGTTTTGCTGATACAGGTCCTTCACCATGGATGTCCCCTCTCGGATGCAAGAGTGCTACTCCACAGCCAGAACCAGGTACCAGAGCACTTTCCCCCACTAAGCTGCAGACTAGTCCTGACCTATTTGTAAATATGGTGGTGAAAAGCTTTGGTGAAAAGAATGAAGAGCTTAGAAGGAATTTTTTTGTGGTAAGAGCCTCTTACTTCTAAAGAACTAATCAGAACATGATAAATCTTAACCCAGACACTGCTGAGTCCTCAGAGCTTCATTGCTCAGTGGCAGACAACATTTCTCCTCCAGCCTTGTCAAAAAAGAACAGCATTAAAATGAAGCACTGTCTCATCCTGCTTCATTAGAACATAATGAGGCAAAATTACAGGGTTTGCTGGCACTGCTCAGCAATTCAACACCGTGATCATCCTCAAAGCCAGCAAAGTAAGAAAGCTACCAGCCCCTCATGCAGCACCTGGCATTGGCTTGGTCTCAGTGTAGAAGACACACTAAAGCTTTTCTAAGGAGTCTGCCATCATGATAGCATCTGGTATACTAACAAAATCAGAAATAGCCCCAAAGGCACTGGGGGCAAACAGGGCAGATGTAGCAGCTGAAAGACACTGGAGCAGAGCTGCTCAGGCATTGGCATTCCTAAGGGCTGCAAGGGGCGTTAATGGGCCCCATGTGCTACAGGAATGCAAAGCTCTGCGTGGGCCGGGAGATTTATGCTCTTGACATTGGGGGGACTTCCTGACTAGGAGCTAATTGCTTTGGACTGTGAGTGTCTCTGCTCCAAATTACTGTAACTTTATTGAACAGTAAATGTAAGGGAGCAGCAAAGCCAAGGACGGACGGTTGTCCTGTGTAAAATGCCACTGGTTTAATCTCACATTCCTGAGGATGTGGAGCATGCAGTATTTTTGTTTAACACAGATCATATTTACTTGTTGTGTAAGTGTCATAAAAAAAAAGACTGGTCTCATTATGGTTGATTTCTAGTTTATGTCTTCAACAAGGGCCAAAAGTGAACGTATGTGGAAGAACATAGGGGCAGAGAAAAGCTATAGTGCTTTCCTAGTCCTCAACAGGCTATGGCACGTGCTGAGCCACAGATGGTGTCTTTGTGTTTTAGTAACCTTCAGTCATTTCAGTGTTCTTTATGAATTTGTCCATTAATGAACTCATGTAAATTGCTAGCAGCCCAAACATCCCACAGCTCAACCAAATATTGTGTGAAGGGTTTTCTCCTTTTGTTTGTTTTGTACTTGCTGTTTGCTAATCACTATGCTTCCTAAATGGTATTTAGGTGGTTGTGGGGGCTGTAGCATAGTTTAGTTGACAGAATTATATACTTAAGACCCACAGAATAATGCACTTGAGACCAGACTCAGAGATCCAGCTGTCCCACTTTTCGTTCACCTCTGACTGCTAATCATCAAACCCAAAGTGGAACTCCCCATGGGGAAGGAATCAATGGTTTTGAAGGATCTGCTTGAGGTGAGATCACCTGAAGACACGGACATTCAGTAATCAGCTCAATGGTCCAAGAACTTTGCTTTTATCTGTGTAACCCATTGAGGTGCACAACAAAGATTTAGATGCTCAAACAGTGAGAGGAAACATGAAAGCAGGTAGAGGGACATAATGCAAAAGGAGAGAAAAACAACTCTGCAAGAGGGAAAATGAGAGGCTTTAAAAAGATCTGGAGAAAACACATGCACAGAGGGACGGTAATGGATGAAGATGTCAATGGGCTGGAGACAGAAAAAACCCACAATGTTCAGTGATTTAGATTGGTCTGTGCTCAGTTTGCAGTAGTCTGATTTGAATGTGTATGCAGAATTAAGAAAATCACAGACTGTAAGAATGACAAAAACTGAGGAAAACAAGGTCCCTTTTGATGGTACACACACACACCCCTTTTGCCACCACATGGTTATCAGAACCTTCATTCCCCACCCCCTTATTAATGCATAATTGTCAGGCTTCACTGTGAACATTGAATATTTCCAATTCATTCCTGTGGTTCCCTGAGCATTCAAACAAGACAGAAATTTAGTCAGCTAACTTGTTTAGGAAGGCCTTCTCTTCTTTCCTGTACTGCTCACATTGCAGTATATTGCTGGCATTGTTTGAAGTATTACTGGCAAATAATATTGCTTTGTGCATTATAAATAGAAATCAGGCAGCAAATGAAATTAAATGTGGACTGAAAGACACAAATTCCTGACCAGAACAGTCTGTGTGTCTGACAGGAAATAGAAAAACTTTGTTAAGTTTGCCTGTAACTAGCCTAATTTGATCTTGGATTTCTATTTCTTTCTAACTGTGGTATTACATGTCTACAAAATCTAACAGCTCCTTGAAACCAAAACCAAAACCACCAACATAAGATCTCTCCAGGGCATCCCAAATTACTTAAAACTAAATTTGTTTGAATTCTGCTTTTCTAGTGTTTCTGTGCAACAGATGACAGTAAACAGCAGGTTAAAAATATACACCACCAGGGTTACACAGGCAAAAAATAACAGCAGACATCTGTGAAGGACAGGTTAGCAACAAATCCCTGCTTTGGTAAGAAATGCATTTCATCTGTAGGAAAGATTGTGGTGACGGGACATTCTTTGATGACTGTAGCCTGATAGGGAGGGACAGGATCCACCTGTTCAGAAGAGGCATGGGAATCTTTGGCAGCAGGCTGGCCAGCTTGATGAGGTGGGCTTTAAACTGAAGGACTTGTGGGGGCGAGGTCCAAAATGGCAACACTCACACTATTGAAACCAACTGGGGAATAAGCCAGGCTAACCGGAGCAGCGACAAATGTTCCTTAGCTGCTTCCCAAGATGAGAACCAGAAGATCACCCACCTCAAGTATATGTATACCAGTGCACACAGCCTGAGGAACAACAAGGAGGAACTGGAGCTCTGCACCCAGTCAGAAAGTTACAATATAGGAATAACTGAAACATGGTGGGACAACTCATGTGGCTGGAGGATTGTGATGGATGGCTGTAGGCTGTTTTGTTAAGACAGGCAGGGAAGAAGAGGAGCCGTGCTCCGTGTTAAGGAGAACCTTGAATGTATACAAGTCAACTACAGCGACTGTGGAAGCCCTATTGAATGCCTGTGGGTCAAGATCAGAAGGGTCATCTCTGAGGGGGATCTTATAGTAGGCATCTGCTACTGACCTCCAAACCAAGACAATAAAGTCAATGAAGCAATATTTGGGTCACATAAGCAAGCCTCAGTTCAACAGAGCCTGCTTCTTATGGGTGACTTGAACTACCCAGACATTTGTTGGAAGAACAACATAACACCCCACATGTTCCCATCAAGTTCCTGGAATGCATGGAGAACTGCTTCCTCATACAAGGGTTAGGTGTGCTAACAAGGAATGAGGCACTGCTGGACTTACTACTCAAACCCCAAGAAAACCTGCCTGTAATATCTCAGTTAATGATATCCTTGGTGGCAGCGATCACAATACTGTGGAGTCTGGGATCCTGCAGAGCACACTGAAGGTTAGTACTAAGACAAAGGGTTTAGATTTTAGAAGAGAAAATTTCAGTTTGCTCAGAGCTCAGTTGGGAGAGATTCCATGGGAAGTTTCCATGGAGGATAAAGGAGCTAGCAATTGCTGGGAGTTTTTCAAGAATGATCTCCTGGAAGCACAAGAACAGTTCATCCTCTTTAAAGGGAAGGGAAGTAGGTGGAGAAAGAGACCCCCTTGGCTTAATTGCGAGCTTCTGAGTCATCTCAAAACCAAAAGAGAAGCATACCAGAGATGGAGATGTGGATGAATACCCACTAGAAACTACAAGGGCTTTGCCAGAGCATGCAGAGATGCAGTTAGAAAAGCAACAGCTGAGCCCGAATTGAAATTGGCCATAGATCTCAAAAACTACAAGAAAGGGTTCTTCAGGTACATAAACAACAAGCAGAAACAGAAGGAAAATACTGGCCCACTGTTAAACAGGAGAGGTGAATTGGTCACCAAGAATGCCAAAAATGTAGAGGTTCTCAACAGCCTGTTCACCTCCATCTATACCAGCACTGTTGGGCCCCAGGCCTTGGGAACAAAATCCAGGTTGATACAAACACAGACCCATCATCAGTGAAGGAAGAGTTGGGATGTGAACGATTACAGAAGCTTGACCCCTGAAAGCTGATGGACCCAACAATATCTACCCAAGCGTGCTAAGAGAGCTGGCTGACACCATTGCGAGGCCACTCTCCATAATCTTTGAGAAGTCATGGAGATTGGGGGATGTCCCAGAAGACTGCAAGAAAACTAATATCACCCCTATCTAAAAGAAGGACTTAAAAGAGGATCTGGGAAATTATAGGCCCATCAATCTTACTTCAGTCCTTGGAAAAGTTATGGCATGGATCCTCCTGGGGGCTATCACAAGTCAAATGAAGCACGTGATTGGGAAAAGCCAGCACAGATTCACGAAGGATGAATCATGCTTGACAAACCTGATCATCATCTACAGCGAAGTAACCTGCTCCGTTGATGCGGGGTGAGTGGTGGACACTGTTTACCTGGATTTCTCCAAGGCTTTCAGTATGGTTTCCCACAGTCTCCTCCTAGAGAAACTGATGCATTACAGTCTAGCCAAGCGGTCTGTGCAGTGGGTGGGGAACTGGCTGACTGGCTGCACCCAGAGGCTGGTGGATTCCCACTGGACACTTTTAAGATTTGGCTGGACAGGCTGCTGGGCCATCTTGTCTAGACCATGCTTTTGCCAAGAAAGTTTGGACCAGATGATCCTTGAGGTCTCTTCCAAACTGGTATTCTATGTTTCTATGACTGTGTGACTTAAACTACATAAAACACCACCTATACTGCAATTTAAGATTCCCTGCAGTGAAGTGGTGGGGAATCACCCATCTTTCAGAATTTTCACTTGTCATCAGGTTCTGTACGACTCAGGCATCTTCCACATAAAATATGAATCAGATGTAAAAGTCCTCACTGAACTTCTGAGAATCTTCAGCTTATTTTTGTATAACTGTTGATTAATTTTAGGGATTTTTTTTTAGTTTTTATTCCAGTTGTAATTTTCACGAGAACATTGTGGATGTTTTTGACGGCAATTCGAGCGAAGGATGTTGACCTTCCAGCAGTGTCTATCATTTTCTGCTGGGGTAGTGAGGCCTTTTAGAAGATTAAGATTAATCTTCACTGCTTCCTGGCTCCTAAAGATAGCATCCAGGCTGTCCCCTAACTGCACTGCAAGTTCATTTCACAGCTAAAAGCTCTCCCATTATCAATGATCTGTTAGCACCTCTCCCTCACTTCTTCCTCAGCTTGTTTCCTCTCTGGCATTTTAGAGAAAGACTTAGCCACCCCAACAGTTTCTATATCAGTACCCAACCTTGCTGAGTTGAAAGAATACAGTCTGGTAACTGCTAACTGGATGTTTACAGGCACCTTTGGGGCGTTTTGTAAACCTAAAGAATCAAAAAAAGTCAGGCTAGAATGAGATCATTTCAGTTTTGTATTGCAAACCTTGAAACAGAAAAATTTTCATTTTTCTGAGATTTACATCAGAAGTGTCTTGGAAAACATATTTCCTCCAGAAACAAATTCTCTCCAGTCCTGCTGGAAAAGCAGGAGGAATTGATGTCAGCTTTGCTTTGCTGGAAAAAACTATTGCAAACCCTGCTAGGGGATGAAGGGCTGCATGTATCCCCAAAGCACAAGGAGAGGTATGTAGAGATCTGAGCTCTTCAACTTGGCTGGACATGAACCTGCCCTGATCTGAAAGCCAAGTGGCTGACCATTCCCAAACTCCTCGTCTTCACGAGCCGATGCTCCTGCTTTCCCACTTGGTGTAGCAAAGGAAGAGGCACTGAGTGCAGACACCCAAAGCGGGTGCAGCACTGAGGCACAGAAAGTACAATGCAAGGACTGAGTCACCCTTAGGGCTGTGCAGAAGTCAAAGAGGTTCCTGTGCAGACCCAGACACCTGGAGCTTATTTTGTGGTCATGGCCCGGATCAGTGCACATGACCCTACACGTATGGCAAAGCTCCCACTGATCTTCCTTACATAGCACAAGGACATGAATGAGCTGGGGCAGAGGGGGCAACGCACAGGAGAGCTTTCTAAGTATCTTAATTACAACCTCTTGTTTTAAAAATGTAACCACAATCTACAGTGGTAATTTATACTGCAGATTCGTAGTAAAAGTATTGCACAGTCAGTGTGATACTGCAAATGGGAGTTTAATAATTGCTGATTACTTTAGAAATGTTGTCTTGTAAAAAAGACATAAAATAAGTGATAATCTAGGGTGAAGGGATTACTGCTGTTGATTTAAAAGCTTGCTGAGGCATATTCAAAATCCCAGAGCTAGAGCATTTTTTTAGCAAATAAAAATGCAAAGAACAGAACAGACTGGTGGAGTCCTTGTTCGAACAACTGGCAGACAACTAGCAATAAATCATGAAAAAAATATTTCCTAAATTTCCCCTTTTAATAAATTAGCTGTTGTTTGTGAAATAGCTTGGGATAACATGTTAATACAGAACTGCAAGCTAGGTAACGAGCCAAATCCATCTCTGCATTTTGGCCAAGTTGCACCAGGGATGAATTTGGCTCTGTCTCTCTACAAACATGAATCAAGCTGTTTGCATTTTGTCATTATACTATCCCTGACCCAAGAGGATACATTTCCTTGGCAACAACAATTAAAGGCCTGACAAAACCACTACACATTATCTGCATAATTTTTTTCTTCCTTCACAAAAGTTGGATTTTCCCACCTCTACCCCTCCCTAAGTAAGGAAGATTAAGGGGCCCATCTGATTTCCTGTGAAATCAAATATAAAATTTCCAGTGGTTTTGATAGCTACAGCAGATCCTTCTTAATTTTGTAATTATTTATGGCACTGATAGGCTGAGCCAGGCAGCAGTCCCAGCTCCATTGGCTCTGGTGCTTGCATTTTGGCTTATAAAACTTCTCTCATCCACGGTGAATGCAAAGAGAAGAGGAAGGTGGCTGCACCAGTGATGTGCTGGGAGCCTTCTGGGTTTCCGGGTGTTTGTGGGAGATGACAGCAACCAATGTGGATTTCTTTGGGAAATTCAACAAAAGTAAGAGCTACACAGGTATTTTGGGATCATGCACACATATTTAACCAAGAGATTCGCAATACGCATCAAGGCTTTTCTCTAATCAAACCTTTGGCCAAATGGCTCCTGTTCGTGTACAAGTGACTCCTCTGGCTGTGCAAAACAGCTGGCCCAGATTTTGGGTCCTGCTCTCATAGATAGTCCCTTAAATACAAGTTATGTATCTCACAGATGTTGCATGAAGGAACATTACACTTGGTGGATGTGTCTGACTAAATTTACCATTGGGAAAATGGGGTGAGTCAGCTCTTTCCTTTTCCTAGACAGTGGGATCTTCAGGATCATCTCACAGTTTGTATCTGTACCTCAGAGCTTGGATCCTGGCTATCCCTTTAGGAGCAGCTGTAATCTTCACCACCATTCTTCTAACATGACAAACACAGAAAATCAGTATATATCCCTTCATGTTTTTATTCTCTATAAAATATTTTGATGAATGTAAACCCTCTCCAAAAGCCTTATCAGACTTCTCTTCCTGATCCAATACAAATCAAGACTAAATATAAGTGTGTAGCTAATAATTGCAGGAATTTCCATCATGGCTTTTCCCAGCTAGATACTACATATCAGGATGAGGGGAACAGCATGTGCATCAGTTATAACATATAAGATACTAGTTATTGAGCATCAGCAAACCTTTGCTCAGAGTTGTGCAGAATGCAGTCCCTGTCTTTAAGGAATATTGTATGCAGGAAGGCTTAGTCCTGTCAAAATTCATTTTCAGAGGAAACTTCAATGAGTGTTTCAGGGTTATGTGCCCAGGCTTTAGGCGATCGCTGCATCTATAAGCAGTGTATTTATTCCCTTGCAGTGAGCTGAGCTGTTGACAATGCAAATTGACTGTAAAGAATGCTCACCTCTGTGGGAGATAAAACCTGCTTCTGCTTACTTGAGATGGATGAACCTAACTCATAGCTTTTTAGCTGTCATTGCAAGAGCTGGGACACATGGACCAGCCACCACATCCAGCGGCTGCAGTCAATGGTACAGTATTTCCACATAAAGAACAGTATTTCCATTGACTGCATCTGAGAAACCCATCAAGGTGCCCTGTGAAGTTTTCAGCTGACTGGTGGTAAGAAAAATAGCAAGATAACAAAAGAAAATCTGTTTTCCTCCTGCCTTGCTTGTGTGCATGGCAACATGATAACCCCACTATCAGGATCAGCAGCCCTTTTCCGTCAGCAAAACTAAGAAGTCATTACCACCACACCAAAAAAGAGCCCAAATCTGCTTTGTGCTGCTTTTGAGCGATAGTCTGGGGGCAGGGGGAGGATTTTCCACATCTGTTTCCTCCATTCACTTCTCATTCGCTGCCGCGGGGCAGGAAACGCATTGCTCTGTGCACCAGCCGCTGACCCCTTGGGAGTCAGCCTGTGAGCAGGGCTGGAAGTCCTTCACACTTCATCTGGTGGAGCTTTGAAAACACGAATTGCTTACACCCAGCCCAACTCGCTGTTTCAGGGCAGGAGGCTGAACGGAGAGTGTGTTTACTTTGGGTACAGTAAAGAAAAAAGAAAAAGAAAAAAGGAAAAAGTTCATGAAGGGAAAAAGTATTTCAATACCTGTGCATGTCAGTGTGAGGAGTCGGCTCTCTCATGGGTGTGCTCTGGCTGTCCCTTCACACTGCTACATATCAGTGCTGCCAACGGTTCCCTTGTTGCCCATCTCTGCCTGAGTCATGAACCTCCCCCAGGATGTCCTCCCTGCAGGAGGAGCTGTGTTTGAGTCATTCCTGCTACGGACAGGTCCCTAAAGGTCTGTCACCTGATGGAATGACCCTAACACCTTCCCTGTCGAACCCCAAAGAGCCTAGCCCTGAAGCAAGGTCAGCCCCTCTCCTCCCTCTCCACCAACTCCTGTGAAATTCATCTTCAACCACTACGTGCTTTGGGGTGCCACTAGCCAGTGTTACCCCCCAACGTGATCTGCCAAGAAACTCTCCCACTGGCTTCAGTGCTTCCAGTGCTGCATGTGGCTGTCACATCTTGTGAGTGTGTTTGCCCTAGCAAGGATGTCTCTCTTTTTCTAAGGCTCCAAACCTCACCCCACGCAATCCCCTCCTAACAAAGAATGCTTATAAGCAAGGAAATGTAAACACCTGTCATTCAAAACCTTTTTTCCCAGTAACTTCTAGGCATCTGCCCCCGTCTCTTACTGCAAAGACAGATAAGTTCCCTTCCTGATTTCATCCAGCTTGTTTTCCCACTACCCCAAACTTGAAACTTGCACCCTGACTGATTAAAAATAGCCTGTGTTAAGCAAAAACACCAGCCAGATCTGCACTGTCCAACAGCTTGTCCCAGAATCTCATGCAACAACTCGCTTAATTGGGTGGAGGCTGGGGTGTCACTTCAGAGGTCAGGTCTTCAGCTTGGGTCTCCCAGCATGACTTGTAAGTGCTGTAAGGGGTCTCCCAGCATGACTTGTAAGGGGGTGCTACTGGAGGCTGACTCCTCTCACCAGCAGGGGATAGGAGACAAGAGGGAAAAGAGGTTGTACTTTAAGAGATTTCTAGCTCCTACAACAGAAACTGAGAAGGCAACACTACATTGCGTCCATAAAGAATGCAATGGCTTCCTCTGCAAGGCAGGCGGAGCACGCAGACAGACCATCGAGGTCTTCCTGCCAGTGTTGGGCCCTTCTGCAGACAGCCGAGCATGCACAGATGCCTGCCTCTGGGTAGCAAAGAGAGCATGCAAAGTGGGCAGGAGGGCAAGAGATGCAAAGGGTCGCAGCGGAGCAGGGGCACAACAAGGTGCTCTGAGATCACATCGTAACTCCCTTCAACATTTGTTACTTCACAAGCAAAATTCAGTACAAGGCAGTGGTGTTTGCCACCCCGCAAAGGATGTGCTTTCATCTTCACCTCACCCTGGCCTTTTAATCCCTGACATTTTCCTTAACGAGACATGCTCTGAATGCTCAGCAAACACAAGTGCAAATGAATCCCTGGTGTGCACAGAACTGCAGGGCTTAGTGTGGGGTGTTCACTATATGTCTAGGATTATATACAATTAGACTGTCTAGACTACATTCAGAGGGGATGTAGATCAGGTGAGGATTACCAGCTGGGAAATCAGATATTCAGTGAGAGGGTGGGGAGCTGGATTGGGGAGGGAGAGGAAGCCAAGTGGAAATGTAAGAAAGCACCAGATAAATTGCCACTGAGCCAGATTTGTTGAACGCCCTCAGATTCCTTGCATTAGCTATGTCCTCTGCTCCTACTGCAACATCTGAGCCCTTTCCAGTCTTGCATGTCTGCCTTCCTCCACACCCCTGTTAGCAAGGAAAGTGGCATTGCATTTCATTAATGGTGGGCTGGTAAGACACACATTGGGTGATGATGTTCAGGTATGTCGAGCTTCACCTCCCATCTGCCTTCTGCACATGTCCTGGTGCTTCAGAGGGACCAAGCTTAGAGATCTGGGGAAAAAAGCATGTGGTCTTCTGTGTGTGCCTATTCTGTCCTCTTGGTTAATACAGAGTGTCTGTGGCAGACCAAAACCTGAACCCAGGTCCCCAGGCTGTTCTTCTAATCCTTGGGCCACGCTTCCCCCCATGGCCCTTCCCTTCCAGTGGCCTAAGATGTTCGCCTTATTGCCAGGGGTAGGAGTATTCCTTAAAGAAATCCGTACAGAGTCACGATCTATTTGACATGCCACAGTGAATACTTCTCACACTGAAAACAGAAAAATATCCTATTTTGTTCCTCTTGGTGTTCCCTGCAGGCAACTGGGCCCAAATCTACCCCTGCTCCAGTGCTGAGTACCAGAGAGACACACCAGGGAGATGACTTGTCCCTCCTCAGCCGTGGCTTATGGCAGAGAGACTGGTTTTCCTGGGGCATATTGCTTTCCTACTTGTATCCTGAGCTTTAATAGCCTAATGTTACCCAGGATGACATGAGGTCTCCTGCCTCCGTGGGGCATTCTGCAGGGAAGTCGGTATAGATGTGCTTCGTGGACACTTTGCATGGGCTCTGTTGGGGCATGGTGGCCACAGACCACCCTTTGTGGATTGCTCCTGTTCTTGCTCCTTTGCAATGGACCGTGCTTTGCCTGGTGCAGGTGTTTTGAAGCCAGATGGCCCTGAAAATTTTTGCTTCTTGCAGTCAGGCTCTGCCAGCCTGAGCAGATGGATTGGAGGGGCCTCGGCAAGAGCAGAAAACCATTTTTGCTGAAGCATAGGAGCTATTTAAAACACAACAGCAAAGTCTAGCGTGGAGAAGACCCTGCTGCCTCATAAGCATATTTAGCCAATCTGATACTGAAACCTGGCCATATTTTACAGAGTGTATAATTTACCCCGCTCCAGGCAGGGCCTGGGTTTGGGATGCTTCACGCAGTTCCAGCCATTAGCAAGGAAAGCCCTTTCTCCCACAACCTGTTGAAGAAAAACACATTTTTCACTGGATGAGCTGGAAACCAAGCACCTTAGTTCACCTGCTTCTTTATTTAATCCTCCACCAGTGCTGCTGGATGACCTGCAGGTACCTCTTGGCATCACTCTTGTCCTCTCCCACTCTCCTCATGGAAATGGGAAAAAAGATTGAGGAAAAAGATAAAAATTTTTTGCAGACCTGTTTAATCTATCCGTGCTAACCCCTGTGGGCAGCAGCACTGCATGTAGGTATCCTGCCTGCTCTGACCTCAGAGCAACGGGAGCCTACATCCCTGCCTGGGCTAACTGGTCCTATGCTCAGGGCACGCCTTGGTGCTGGGAGGTGTGGGTGCTTTGATACCATCTATAGCAGAAAATAGAGAAGCTCATCTCTCTCTCTGCTCTCACCAGTCCTTATATCACAGATATTACACAGTCTCCAGCTCTTCATAGTTTCCACCATTACTCCTGGGCTTTGTGGAACATCTCAGTGATTTTCCCTGTCTCCTCTTGGCCCTTAAAGGAGATGTACTGCAGCTCTCTGACATCTCACTTTCTGCAGGGTGGATACAGGAAATACTCTCCTAATCTTTTTGGCACTAAGGAGGCATTTTCCAGTCCGAACAAACCCAGGGAGACTTGGGGTTTTATTCTCACTGCATGACAATCAGCAGGCGCCATAGGTGTGGGGTGCTTGGGATGTGTCCCACTGCACTGCAGCTGGCAAAACAAATCTTTCCACAAAGTTTTCACCACCTGTCCAGCTTCCTCCCTACAGGAAATCCAGCCTCCTCTGCTCCCAGAGACAATAGCTGGAGCTTGTGTTTGCAGCTCCCCTTTCACAAATAACACCAGCGTTGACTAGTAAACACAGTGCCACCAAATGTGAAAAGCAATACTCAAAGCTTGGAAGAGAATGACGTTCTTTTCTACTGACTTGGGTAAAAGCAGCTGCCAAATCCTTGCACTGTGTGCAAATAGCAGCTCGTTCCAGTAATTTGCTTTCCAGCAGCACCCTAAAGCCCCAGCTGGGACCGGGGTGGTGCTCCATACCAGCTCTGCAGACCACGCGCGTGCTCCGTTTCTTACATGCTCAGTGTAGAGGTTGCTGTTGTAAGACTAGAGAAGCAAGGCCAGACGGAGCATCGGTACAAACCTGGCTCATCAGGAGGAGTTCAGCTGCAGCGAGTGTGCCGTGTGAATGGAAAGAAGGAACAGGGGGATCATTACACTTGGTCTGATCTGAGTACAGTTAGCTCAGGATCCAATCTCCAAATAAAGCCAAAACCCAGTGGCTTCAAAAGTAGATAAGCACATTCCTTCAGTCATGAGTATTACATTTCTCTTCTAGAAGTGCTGATAACGTAAAAATCCTTAAATCTGGTCTTTTATATCTCTCCTGCTCTAACTGGCCCCATAAAAGCCCTGTATCTCCCAGTAAAAAAAAAAAAAGGGACACGAGACTGAAAAATTTGAGAAACTTGAATGTTATATGAACCTCCATTTACCTCCTCAATATATAGCACTTCATCACCTTGAGTTAAAAGAAAGCAGACTAGAAAGGGAAGAAATAAAACACAGATATTGGATATTGGTAGGGCTGTAAGAAACAAGCAAAGAGTGTTTGCTGGGACATGGCCATGGCTGGGCGCAGCCTCTAGCAGACAGACACACATGAGGAATATGCCCTAAGTCCCGTTGTCCAGGAGGACCAGAGTAGGAACGTCCCTCCTCCTACAAGCCGACTCCGAGAAGGAAAGTTCATCTTGGTCCTTGCACACAGACATTCCTGAAGTACGTCATGGCATGCAATACTTTTAATATAAACTCTCTTTTTTTAATTTTTCTCTCTTTTAGTCTTTTTCCAAGAATTCTGTTATCTTAGAGCTGCTGGAGAATGCAAAGTGAAAGACCAAGTCTGTAGTGGTAGAGTGGCTGATCTCCTCACTGAGCACAGGGAAAGACCTAGTTCTGGAAAGGAAAAAACTGTGGGGTACAAAAAGCTGAAGGAAAGCTCCTTGGAGGAGCTTCCCAAAGAAGATTTCTGCCTAGCAGGTCTGCCAAAGGTTTAGTGCTACCTAAAGGCCATGCCAACAACAGATTGCTCCCCTGGAATCTGCGTTGGGAAACAACTTTTATGACTAAGAACAAAAACTTTAAATTGTCAGTTTTGCTGACTGTTTCGTGGATACTGGTATTTTAACTGAGAGCATTAGATTCTTGAGTAAGACATTTTTTGATGGCTATGGATCTGTGGTGGTCCAAAAGGAGTTTAAAAAGAAGTGATTTACATTTTCTTTAAAAAAAGGAGGAGGTGAGGAAAGCTTCACCGAGCACAATGAAAGAGCTCTGGATTATATGGAATAAAAAAATAACTAGGCTGAGCTGCCAAACCCCTTAATGACCATGTTCCCTTTCCAGAGATGGAAAAAAGAAGGACCAGCACCTTTTTTTAACCTCACATTTCCAGGAATCTCTTCGCTTTGTTTTTCACACCAGGATTAGAAGGAGTGGGGTTAAGATATCAAGATAAAGGTCATCCTCAAGTATATTTAGTCTGACTGTAAGTAGGAAATAGCAGAAATGCCTCCAGGTTCCCAGGTCCTCTTGGCCATTTCAAGAAACAGATAAATCCCCCAACATCTGCTTGCTTATCAGCCACACCAAAGGGAAACTGCAAACCATCTCCTTTTTGAAAAGCAACACCCAATGGCCATTTGCTCCTGCGCTGGCCAGTGCTTCATGCCCTGCACCTTCTCCGTGCCAGCTGCCGAGGGCAGGGGAAGGAGAAGGGACCCTGCAAAGGGACATCCCCGGCTCCCTGGCAGTGTTTGTGTCTGGTGGAGCTGCCAAGGAAACGCCTGCCTCTGCCTGTTCACCTCCAGATGAGCTCTGATAAAGGCTCCTGCTCAGGAAGGCCAAGTCAGGGGATAGTTTGCCTGTAAACAATATGAAAGGATCTTCTTTCTGAGCCCTGGCATGGTCCGTGGCGTTTTATATTTTGGATCAAGTCACAAGTGCTATGGGGGTTGTGATTTTAAATTACATTCAAGGTGTGTGATGTACGTTTGCATCCTGTGCTGCAGGAAGGGAACTTTTTTTGTAAGTTCTTATTTTTATCTCAATGTAAACAAATGGGCCATAATTTGGAAGGATATTTGTGATGCTGCTGATGCTCTGTGCAAAAAAATACTCAATTTTTGTTACTGGAGGGTAAGCCATGTTGAGGCAGTTCCTTGTAATAAACCACACCCACACCCTGTGCCCTTTCTCCTCCTTTATTTCCAGCACTGCCCATGATTTTCAGCTTTCCATTTGTACATAGCATTGCAGAGGGGAACACACACAGACCCTAAGATGTGGGTGCTGTGTAACAGGCATAGAAACAGAATACAGATCTTCCTACCCACAGCCTCACGCTCTTGTCGCAAGGTCATGACTGGCTCTGCCATGCATGAAAAGAAAACTGCAAAACATACATGCAAAGAAAACTGCACACAGGCTTGGGGAAGCAGAAGGGAGGCAAATCCAAAACATGGGCTATTTTCTGTCTTTCAAGACCCAAATCCATCTCTGGTTAACTCCGCTTGGCACCACTGGGTTACTTTAGCAAAATACTATTTTAGACACTGGTCCATTTGTCATTTTTTAACCTGCTGCTCCACTTCTGCTCACACGAGTTTTTTTGCCAAGGACATAAACATCTCCACCAGTTTAGGCTTTTCTCATGTTAGCTGCTGTCTTAGAAAAGGACAAAGTTCCAGATGACAAAATAGTGCATTCTCCAGCAACTGAAGAAGGAAGCTGTGGCTTAATGGAGAAGTCCTGCGAGCAGCAGAAAGCTGTCAGCAGAGGACAGACCGGCTGAACCAGGAAAACCATGTCCATTTTGCAGCTGAGCAACAATGCAGTTGTTTCAGTGCAGATTTAAAAATACTTGTGGCCTGATTCTGCCCCAATCAAAGGAAGTCTGGCCTGGGTTAAGAAAGGCATTTAAAAGAATTCAGTTTGCAATGGTGCAACTGTTTGCTTTAGTGTCACTGGTAGCATAGACTGGCCTGAAAAGCAGCAGAAACGACCACACGTCTACGTCTTACTGGGCAGATCACCATCCAGTGTTGGCATTTCCATCTTCTTTATCGCTGTAAGTGATTTAAGCATCTTCGTTCTCTGATCCTGCTGCAGAAGCAGATGAACAGCCCATCCAGCTGGAGTCCTTCACATCTTAAATTACTGCAGCTATATCCACTTGCCGGTTACCTGTGAACTCTCTTGATTTCTGCTCAGAAACGTGCTTTCTGCTTTGCTTGGGTGGCAGCCAGTTCACTTGCGGTGCAGCGTATAACCGCACCATGGCAGCAAGAAGAGAGGAGCCACCCTGTGGATTTTCTTTAGCCAGAAGCCAGAATGTTGTTTTTTCTTTGTTTCCCTTGTTTCCTACTTTGGCTTTGTGTTCAAGGTTTGTGGAGGAGGGATGAGTGGTTTTTGGCTGGTCTATGGAGCTGACCTTTTCCTGGACGCTGTGTCCCTGTGGCATTGGCAGCCAGTGTCAGCATTGCTCCTGGTGTCTGTGCTGGGAGAAGTGCTGGACCACTGGTCTTGTGAAGATGCAGTTGTTAGTGGTGGTGAGAAGGCTGCCGAAACTTGCCCTTTGCATCACACAGGACTTATGCTAAAGCCATTAGCACGGATCCCTGTGCCACAGGTGATTTAGCTATGGCCCAGAGCTAAGGAGGGACCTGTCATCAGAGAGCAAGAGGAGGAACAGCGTGGCAGCCTGCTCTAGCCCAGCAAGTCAAGATGGACCAGGCCTCCTCCAGCAAGGTTAGAAGACACTAAGATAAGGAATTTGTGGCAGAGCTTCCTCTCAACTTTTGCTCCCCAGGCAGTGTAATGCCCTCTCCTTTTCCTCTTGGCTCTGCCTGGGGGTGCAATGGACCCCAGCTGCTCCTTCTTCCACTCCTGCCTTCCTCCTTTGCAGCTTGCTGGGACCTGCATGTCCACCACAAGGGTCCACAGCAGTATATGGGTACTGCCTGGAGGCAGAATTAATCCCTTTTTGCCAGTAACAGGTCATGGGCAATCACAGCAGTGGAAGACATTAATCTAGTCCTTACCTAGAGGTAAGTTTAAGGAAGTGCCAAGGGGAAAACTCCCTCTGCTTCAGCATGGAGGACACAGAAAGCAGCTTCACAGCCACCCAGCACATCCCGTGCCAGCTCCATACCAGAATCATGTCCAACCTCACAGAGGTCTGGATGGGAAAAGGCTGTTCCGTGCTGCACAGTTACCTGCAGACAGATGCAGATGGCAGCTGGACATCAAAGTGGTTCCTGGAGCTTCAGTCTCTCCTCCTGGTTCCTCTTGGCATCCTGCTGGTCCTCAACTGGGTTTTGTTCAGATATTTATGAAAAAACAACCCTTTTTTTGTTGTTGTTGTTGTTTTTTAAAGAGTATTTTCTTCACCAACTTGCATTTCTTTTGGCGCTGTCCTGTTTTTAAGCCAGGAAAATATGCAGTTTTTAGTTTTAAACAATGACACGTTCCTGTGAGCAATGCTAAAAAACAATAACAAAATTATGCCTGAACTTTTCAGAATTTACATGGAAAATATTTGCTATTCTTCTCACAGAAAATTAAGTACGTCTTGCCTAACTTCCTCCTTTAGTGGAATTTAGATAAATCACAATTCAGAGGGCAACTCTTCAGGTCGGTATTGATCTCAAGTTGACTCTTCCTACGCCAGTCTGTGCGCTGCTCAGAGCATCTCTCTCACTAATTTGTCTGTTGGATTGCAAATGCAAGAGCCAGGAGGTTTGCTCTCATTGCCCTGCCATAAAAAATAAAAGCAACCTTGCAATTGATTGTAACTGACAAAGGGTAAAAGCTACATCAGTAAAAATGTTTCGTTTCATTGCTGCTTCCTTACAACACTGCCTTCGGGATGTGGCACAGACATTGCACGTGAACCCCCCGTGTCAATGCTAGGCAGATTCAGCACTGACATGAGTGGGGAAGATGGGAGAGCTTTTTTTTATGCTTTTTTCCCCCCTACACATTCAGTCGATGCTGTGGCATTTTCCTCTCTCCAGTCCCAGCATCCTAAATCTCTGCATCTGTGGCTGGTAATAACAATTTACACTGAGGCTTGTATTATCATATATAAACTGGGGGTTCAGGTTAGAGCTCACATATGTTCCACCACTGGATATTACCAAGCAATTAGTTCACTTGCCCAGAAAATTTTAAACACTCTAAAATAGATGCCCAGGCAGCTTTTTCCAGGGTCCTTTTCCAGCTCTGATCTCTTGCTTGCTGTCTGGGTGGGCCCATATTAAATGCTGGCCCTGCTTCAATCTGTAACCACAGATTTGCTGAGAACATTTTACTTTATTGCTCTGCTCATAGCAAACCAGACGGGGAGGGGGAAAGGTGGAGGAGACCCGACACAGCTGAAACCCATGTTGGCCTCTTGTTTGTTTTGCCTTCTCTAGAAAGCTGCAAGGGTAAGATATAATACCTCCAGGTCCAACTTCACACATGGAGCTCCTGTGGCATCGACGCGTGCTCAGCACTTGTAAAGATTATGGGAATCTGTGGTAGTAAGCATCTGTGCAAGAAATACGGATGTTCACAGCTGTACCCATCTGGGATCGCACTTATCTAGGATCTCACCCCTCTCAGTGCTGGCAGGTGGAGTTTGTGTCTCAGAAGGTGAGGACTGAGACATCCTTCCACCCAGCCAGCTGCTACATCAAGTGTGACTAACAGAATTCATGCAGTTTTACCAAATCCCCCCAAATTTAAATACAGCCTGGTCACAGGACGTTAACCACCCCTCTCTGTTTCGAGTCTACAAAGTAGATGCAGCAGGTAGACCTGATAAATTACAATAATATCAATGACGGATGCTCTCTTAGCAGGCCCAAAGTCTTCTCTTTTTAGGGAATACCTGTTGCCCGCCCCCTATGATCCAATTTTGGGAGCAGGAGGTCCACAAGACTCCTGACAGTGAGCCCAGGCAGGAAAGGATAGGAAAGGCAGGAGCTTCCCACCAAAACAGGCTCAGAGTGGCAGGGGACAGACACTGCTGGATGCCTCTTTAACAGATGTTTCAGGAACTGCTAATGATTTCAACAGCCAGATCTACCAAACTGGAGTTAACAGCCTTCAGCCTGGCAGTGACTCATATTCCAGGCTTTACAGAGAGATTTCATGGCCCATTGTTTCTTGTTAGCAAAAAGAGAATGAAGTTCTTTAAAGGGAGAGATGGACAAATCCCTCTTCATTCACGCTGTAAGAAAATGTCTCTGCAGTGTATGGCTGGAAGGAGAGATCAAATACTGCACATACCCATAGTCACTATCTTTTGCAAAGCATGACCTCAAAGCCATTTTTAATTGCATTAGCTGCAAACGCCTGTCCCAAAGAACCACTGTGTTAACAAGTTGAAACAAATCCCGAGACAACAGATAGGCTAAAACAGGCATGCAACAAGTCCCAGGTCTGTTATCACAGATATCTCTCTCTTTCATTTGCCATGATCTGAATGTCATCACATTATCATCTCAGCTCAGGCCAATTGAGAAAAGACAGGTTTTAATTTGCACCACAGAGTGGATGCAAGCTCCGCACATCACTTATACCTGGTAAGGGTTCATTTTCCAAGACTGGCAAATCCAGCTCCTTCTGTGACTCCTCTTCTTCATCTTCCTCCTTTTAATTTGCATTTCCCATGAGAAGGCAGGAAAAAAGAGAGAGAAAATGCAAACCATTAAACTGTTTGTCAAAAAGAGACAGAAAATTTTAAATGATACTAATTACAACAAAAACATCTTTCATCAAACAGTCTTGTGATTCATGCCTAGCATGAAAGCAAGGCTCCCAACAGCCCTCTGTCAGACATCACTTCCCCGTAATGCTGCTAATACAGATGGAGAATGTGAAGCTCAGAAATCATATGAAACATAACAAAACTCACCCAGCATTTGGATGATAGATCTGGCTGGAGATGAAAACCCAAGATTTAATCTTGAGTCTAAGATCCCATGTCGTCTGCCTCATGCTCCAGCTGAAGACTTTAAGCTTCTCTGTCCATTTCAGAAGAGAAATAAAGTTTTGCTAGAATAATTCAGCTCTGCCTTATTAAAACACTAACTCCATTCATTTGAAAATCTCATTGATGCTGAACACAGAACAAAACAAAAGGCAGAATTGTTTTTTCTTCTGAGACTTTTTCCCTTGGGAAGTGGGTATCTTCAGCTTTCGGAGGAACAATCATCACAGCTAAACTTCTGATGTGCCATCTCCCAAAGGTTAGTGGAGAAAAGCAACCCAGTATTTTCTATAAATGGGTTTATATAAATAATGCTGTAACCTGATGGCCTCGATGCTGCCTGTGCAGTACCCATATGGCTGCACTCGATGGGGTGGAAATGGCTTTCTTACTGCATTTTGCAGAACAAGGGGAAGGTGGGACTTGGGAATGGAGGATCACCGCAGGACTGTGGAGGTGGCTATGCAAGTCCTTGGCTGCACATCAGCTGTCTTATATGTCTTGGGCAAGCTGGCCCAAGAGGGATCCCTTTCTCCTCAGTTTTATCTGCCTCAAGTCTAAGTTTTCCCTGTAGGGTCTAGAGACAGGCACCTCCAGCTGGTGACTTGTCTCATCTGAAAGGACATCTTCTGCAGCTGAAGGAACTGGCATTGTTCAGCCTGGAGCAAAGGACCCTCGGGGGACACTGATCACTGTCTACAACTACACAACAGGAGGCTGTAGGAAGTGGGGGGTCGGTCTCTTCTCCCAGGGAACATGCGACAGGACAAGAGGAACCGGCCTCACGTTGCACCAGGGAAGGTTAGGTGGGTGTGAGGGGAAATTCCTTCATGGAAAGGGTGGCCGAGCCCTGGCACAGGCTGCCCGGGGAGGGGGTGCAGTCACCATCCCTGGAGGTATCTAAAAGATGTGCAGACATGGCTCAGAGACATGGTATAGTGGTAGACTTGGCAGTGCTGGGTTAACAGACTTGATGATCTTAAAGGTCTTTTCCAACCTAAATGTTTCTATGATTCTGTGATTCTATACTGTGACATAAATCAGTGCTGGGCACTGTACAGATGCTACATGGATGGAGCTTTGCAACTCTTCAAGACTGCAACCAGATACAGTAAAAACTGGTCTGCAATTACTGTGGTGAGGTGTAATTGAAGACAAACAGCAATTAAGATTTTTCTTTCAGCACTTCCAAGACTCTTGGGGTAATACCCTGTCAGAGCATCCATGTGATTTAAAAGGGGAAAAGGAGGAACACATTGAAGAGATCTGGACGGAGGCTTGAGTGCGTGATGGAAGCAGGTTTGAAGGTGCCAGGCTGGAAGATTAATGTCCTGGGGAACTCAGAGCAGCTTTGGCAACACAGCCTCTAACACTTCCTTTGTATAAATAATTTTCCTGTATTTAAAATACCAAGTGCCTTTTCTGCTTTATTTTGCTTAATTCCAGCCAATGGCACAGACAGCTTGACCTCACACAGTAAATACAGCCAAGCAGATATTCATCAAGAAAACCAAAAAGGTGTGATTTCATCCAGCCTATCAAGATGGACAAAAATACTGTCAGCAGAGCTTTCTCAGCAGCAACAACAGAAGGATATAGTGTGGATCACGCATCACGTCAACATGTTTTGCTCGCCACAGTACGGCCCATCCTGCTCACACGCTTCCATGTCTCCATGCCCTAGTTTTCCACCCACAAGCAAAAAACCAACAGCCCTCCTGAAGCCTCTATACCACGCATGCACCTCTGCTGGGATGCCCCATGGTGAGCTGGCCACAGACATGAACATGAGGATGCAGCCTGGTGGAGCCGGTGCTGGCAGTGGCAAGATGCCACGCAGCTGCTGGCGAGGGAGGGAGGAGCTGTTGGTGCAGAAAGCAGACAGGAGATCATATTCGTCTTTCAGAGTAGTATTTCCAGATTAAATATAAGAGGGAAGCTCAGAGAGGTCAGAGGCTGAGACTGACTTTCAGAACAATGCCTTTGACGTCCAAAGAGGGAGGACAGGCTTATTAAAAATGCAGTGTGGATTGCAAATCTGTCACACGCCCAAGCCACCATGCAGAGCAGGAGGATGGATGAGGCGGTTATGGAGAACCTGCTGACACCAACAGCCTCTTGGGTGATGGGTCAGTGAATAGTTTGCTGCTGTTCAGCACTGTTTTGACAGAAACTGCACAGAGCAACGGTGTGGGGGGCAAGGAGCAAATGTTCATGTCCACTTGGAGGTTTGTTTATAATCTTGCGGTGGGGAAATGTGATCATGAATGGGAATGAAGCTGCACCGGCTTAGGAAAACCAGGTTAGTGAGGCAGAACAGGGAGGGAAGAGAAGTGAGGCGGGGAATCACAGGGGAGGAGATGGCAATGGCAATGGCAATGGCAATGGCAATGGCAATGGCAATGGCAATGGCAATGACGGAGAGCAAGAGCAGGCAAAGCCAGCGGGACACGCTGGGCAAAGGCTCCACCGGCTTCTGCTGTCCCTCTGGCTTTCCACTGCTGTGTCTGCTCTGGAGCTCACTGGGTTTCACCCGCTGTACCATCTCTTGGCCACAGTGACTTTAATAGGCTAAAGCTGAGGGTGTCCAGTGTAAGGGTAAATCACAGGCACGGAGCCACACAGTCTGGAGGCAAAGGTCTTGCACGCTCCCTGTTTCACCCCCCCATTCATCTTTCATCCCCAAGCAGCAAAGGTCTTGCACGCAGACTGTTTCACACCCCCCTTCATCTTTCATCCCCAAGCAGCTGCCTGATAGCTGCCTCACCACCTTGTTGACTACACCATTAACTTGCTGCAATTTGAACCTTCCCCATAGAAATATTGTTAATGGAAAACTCTTCATCTTTGGTGAAAAGGAAAAAAAAAACCCAACAGTATTCATCAGACATTGAAGGCAGCAACCCTCAAAATGTTGCCAAGATGCCTCATGAGCTTTTTATTTGGGTTTGGGCTTATAGATGAGTAGATTATGCTGTAAGTGCTCCGTTCTCATCTTACAAGCAATGCTCCATCTCCAAAACCCTCTTCCTTTTCCAGTAAGTGGAAATTTCAGGCAGTGAAGCACCAGGGGAGATAGAAGCCAGATATCCCAGAAGATACAGATCAAGATACAGCAGGCATGTCAGATAAGGGAATTATATTCCATGAACCTTTACTGAAGCATACCAGAATTTTTGGTAAGGGAAGCGTTTATTGCAATTGCAAGATGTAACATCAAAGGTGCAAGTAGATGTAACATCAAAGCACTTGAAGAAATGTGGCTTACAGCTAAAGAGGGCCATGACCTTCTCATGAAAAAGTTTAGTCTTAAGTGTCCAAGACTGATGGACTGTTTCCTTTTAATGAGGGAACTGAAAAACATTTCCATTTTATGTACTTATGACAGGATTGGAAAAGGTTGAGAGAAGAGCAATAGGAAGGATATGAAGGACGGATTGCTTCATGCAGGGCAGCTGCCCAACTGCACAGGAGAGAAGCCAGACAGGGGTTCCTGAATATGCAGAAACCACCTCCAGCTCAGACTGTCTCTAAGCTGACTGCAGCATGTGGGGGTGCACCATGTGCACCTGCCTGATCTCAATGTGAGTAAAGATTTCAATTTATACCACACCAAAGAAATAATATCTACTTAGAGCCAGATGCAGTCTCCAGCAACAAACTGCTTAAAACAGAGCAGTCATCAGGGCAGTAGATATCATTTACCTGCTCTGTTATTTATCCTTTAAAATTAGCACTTTTTACCTGCTGTGCACTAGCACTGATGTTGCACCAGACACCAGCCTCTGCAAATACCCCGGCTGGATGCATCAGGCCAACTCAGGGAAAGAAAATCCTCTCTCTAGGCTGTGTCTAGGATCATTAAGAGCATGCCATCATGGTAGCTCACAGCAAAAATTTAATTGCAAGAAGTGTCTTCGTGCTTCCCACTTCTGCTGATATACAAACATATAAATAGATAAGCACATATATATATATATTTATATAAAGGTAGTTGGAGGTGCAGCTTTAACAACATCTAAAAGAATGAGTCATTCCTGATAAAGCTGCTCACATGGGAGCACACATCCATGCACTTGAAACCAAAAAGCTACTGGGAAATCCTTTTAGGTCTCAGTAGCCTGGTCTTGTATGACTTTCTCCATGTATCTCCTGGGACCGTAGGGCAAAGTGAAGCAGTCCCAGTGTGTTGTTCAGCTGGGAATACTTTTTCTTCTCCTTATTTTCTATGGCTGCTTCACCTGTTATTTGTCTTCCACCATCAGTGGGATCAGAGTGCTGGTGGGAGTGGAGAGCAATGTAGCATGCACCAGTCAGGAGCTGCTGAATGGATCCAAGGGGAGGCTGTCACTTTTCCAATTTTTGCAGAATATTTGCATTTTTGTATCTATCAGAAAAGCTGCTGCCTCAGGCAGTAAAGGGAAGCTAGGAGAGAAGCTACATGGAGTAACATACTCGCTGCCCAGTAAGTTCTGTGAATGCCTTCTCAAGGCCAGCCGCCAAGGACCCTTCTACGAGAAAGGAGGATGCTCACATCCCCAGTGGTTATGCCAAGTAAAGGTTTTGCCTGGTTTGGGTCCCAGATGAACTTTTGCAGCAGAGCAAAGACTGGAGGCTTCAAGCACTAAGCCCTGTGTCTTGCCTTGCAGAGAGGGTCACACGCTCAACCCAAAACCAGGGTCATGCGCCCAACCCAAATTGATCAGAAAGCAAAGGGGGACAAGCCCTACACAGGCACTGCTCACTGTTGGGAGTGGGCTGATACAGAAGGGATGGCAGAGTTATTGGCATGCCAAGGGGATGAAACAATGTCTTGAATGAAAGTGTACAGTGATAGGCAAGAGCCATGCGTACAGGGCAAGTAACATTTCATACATATTTCAGCACTTCCAAGATAAAAAGAAAAGGTTTTCTTACAGGCCTTCTGGGATAGATAAAAGGATTTATAATAGCTACATTTCTGGCCCATAATCTTTAGAAATGCATGCATTTGCTCTTTGCATGCCAGCTATGACATAGAGACAAGCTACATGATCAGCTTGTTCCATTGTGTAATTTGGGCTGTAATAATTACAGCTGATCTGTCTGTGCTTCTCGTCAGCCCAGCAGAGCATGCAGCTGTATCATCCTGCAGAGAAGGCATTGTACAGCTGAGAGCAGACTGCAGTTCTGGCAGTGGGGTGCATGTCCCCCACGCCAGGACTTGGCTGTTTAGCTCTTCCCTCTCCCCTCCTGACCCACCTCCTCTAGTAAGTAACCTCTGGTTGCCCACTTCCATGAACTGGTTTAAATTCAGTGGCGCCCTTCTCATATGAGTTATTTAGATATCTGTCCAACATGCACTCATGATCTCCATCCTTCTCCTGCAGCACAGCTGCAACTCCTTGAAAATTCAGGCAGAGGTTTGATGCAAGGGTAGATCCCTGGGGAGCAGAGCCCTCTGCCCCCACAGGTTGGCCCCACAGACAGACAGAGGCTGGAAGGGCTCTGCTTGGGGAAGAAGCATCTTCAGCTGCCTCTTATAACCGTGGGTTAAATCCAAACCTAAGGTTAAGGGAGACCTTCTAGTGACAGACCCAGGGTCAAACCTGAACAGAGAGCTTCCTTTGCTTTAGCTATCAACAGATTATTTGAGCCTGAGACGTTAATCAGCTGATCCCACCCCTGTGCATTAACATGAGTGCATTGTATTGGCATGCAGCACAGAGCTATGAGAGGCTATAGGGTAAACAATCCTTCCTTCAGCTTTCCTGCTTCAGACCTGCTGAAGCCCATGTGATGGCACCTGTGCACACAGCAGGGCAGCTGTGATGTTGTGCGCTGCAACATGTAGATGAATGTACTTTTGTTTTTCAGAAGCAGAACAAAATCTTCCTTTAGCACCTCTGAGAAAAGCAGCCTGGCAAAAACACCTTGCCTGACAAGTCTGGAGCCTCTGAAACATCAGCTGAGGGTCATCTCAGCAGCACTGGCAAAGCCCGCCTTGAAGACTTCAGCCAAGCAATGCTTAGGAAAATGGGCATTTCATCCTGAGCTGCACACACCATGCAGGGGCTGGTGGGGTCTGTAGATTTACAGGAACAGGCAATAGAGAAAGGAAAGTGATGCTGCCCCTGTGCTCTGTATTTGTAAGATGACCCTTAGGGTCACCCTGCCTTAGGTCTTTCTGTTCCTACCTGTCAAGAAGGACATGAAAAAGAGAGTTTTAAAAGTGTTCTAGAAAGAAGACTTGGGATATAAAACTTACGTTGGTCAGTTCAGCCCAGTTAAAAAGATGGAGAGGAGACTGGTCAGAAAGACAAACGCCTGGGAAAAATACAGCTTGCACAGGTTTTACTGGGTGGAGAGCATTGAAGAGGCTTATTTCCCTTCCCAAGTCATTCTCTTGCTCCATGTGGGTGGCCCCTTGGCCTTGTGGGATGTGGCAACAGCATCCATGTTTCCTGCCATGGGATGAGGGCTGGGTCACTCTCCCCAGATCAGATTTGGGGGTGTTTCACTCTCATGGACAAAGACCTGGTAAGATTCAGCGGCTTGCAGCTGGGGCTGGGTAAATTGAGTTTTTCAGTCACACCTTATGTGTGGCCCCTGGACATCTCCCTAGGACACAGGGCTCCATTTTGTATGCCAGGCAGTGGGTTCCTGAGATGTCTTCCAGCCCTGGGAGGGACACCGAGGTTGGAAGGGAGCCCAACGATGTGGTAGATAAGGCACCACCCATGAAGTTTGAACAAAGGATCACTGAAACTTCCTAATTCACCTCTCCATGACCATGTCCAGGAGAAACAGACAGATGATAAGAGGACTACGGCTCTGTCCAGACTTCCAGCTTCAATCACCACCTCTTTCTGAGGTGCTACTGCTGCTCACAGACAGGCCACAGCATTTTCCCCTTGGCAGAAAATCTGCCTTCATGTCTTTCTGACACAGACTATGTCTCTTTGGTCCCTGACCCAAAACAAAACCCACCGAGTCTCCAGGGATAAAAGTGAAGCTTGGAGAAAGCAGTGGGATCCTGAAAAAGCTGTTGATAATGGGATGCACAGGAAGGATGGAGGATGGGTGTTCACATACATGCTGTCTGTCGTATGTTTTAACTGCCCACCAGGCCAGCAGTGAGCACTTGATCTGACAGATGGTTTTCTTCAGCCCAGACAAGCCACAGGGGACATCACACCCCCCACAAACTTCCCCGCTTCCGCTCCCAGGCTCTCCTAAATCCCAGCAAAGAAACCCACTGCCCTTTCACACAAATGCCTGGGAATCAGTCGCTGCCCTCAAAATGTCCACATCCTCCTCTGAGAACTGCCAGAATTACTCCTTCTGAGGAGAAAGGACTTTCTGGCTTGTCTTGGCCAAAGCCCTGATACCTGACACAAGCTCCAAGTGTCCCCTTCATGTACACTGTCCTCAAAGTGGCAGGAAGGTGCCGCTGTGAAGGTCTCTTTGGATCCCATGTTTGCAGCATGATCATCAACATCCTGAGCTCCACATAATTTTGTATAGTCTGTATATTGTTCATGCAAGGTTGAAATTGCCTACAAGGACCACAGGACAGGTGACACAAGCCAAATCAGTCTCCCCAGTACAGGACCCAGTAGGTGAGGCACAGCATCAGCTATTTATGTTGGCTCCACACCATCTGAATCTCTACAAAGAATGGGAGGAAGGATGAAGAGGTGGGTAGGAAACCTACCTAACCAGGATGATTGGTCTGTCTGGATGTTCTGCATCACTCAGGTGAAGTCTGGAGAACACCCCTGCAGTGGAGTACCCAGTAGTGTCTCTGGATCTGGGTTTTGTGACAGCTAACTGAACTGCTGGAACTGCTGGATCACCAAAATGCCAGTATCTGCCCCACTGGGGTTTGCTGTTAGTGTCACTGTAGCTGAGCTTCAGGCCCTTAAGGGCCAGCACCAAAAGAGCTTAACCTACCAATTCGATAGGAAATGCCTACAAACCTGCAGGAAGGCGATGGTCAGGGTGCCACAGACTAATGAAAGGTGTGGGAACAGTCCCATTCTGGGTGTCAGATGTAATCTCTATCTTCAAAGTGGTGGAGGATGGAGCTTCTCTAATCCATCCAGACTGGCATTGTTTGTATGACCTCAATAAATTCGTAAGAACTTTGTTTGGTCAGAGCTACAACTGGGTTTAGTGGGATCAAAAAAATATGTTTATTTCTTTGCATATAAAACTTGCTAAAACACAAAAAAAACCCTGTCTTATTCCCGCAACAAAAAAGCCTTGACAAGTTTTTGAGAAATACTCCACTTTTACCTCATATCAGGAAAACTAATGAGACTTGACAAGTGAGTTTGACAAAACCCTAACATGTGCAGAAATCGGGAGAGCAAGCTTATGTTCAGAAGAGGAGAGACACCATGACTGTCACTTTTCTCACTAGCTTCTAAGAAGTTAAAAGCATCAGCACACTTACACATGAACTACCATTGCAGCGTTTTGTACCCTTTCATAGCAACTGAGGACTAGGCTGAAGACCAACTAGAAGTGATGGTCTTCACAGTGCAAAGGCAGGCTCCTGAAGGAACCTGGCTTTAGGATTGCTGAGACATTGACTTTTCCTCCCAACCCTGTTGTTATCTAAGGGAGTAAAATTAATGAAGAGGACATTTCTCTTAAGTTCTGCAGTTCATGTATCTAAGTCTTGGTAACCACGGCTAGTGTCGCTATCAACACGCTTATGGTTAATTGATTCGAGACAGGAAGTACTGTACTTTGTAGATTGATAGTCTATAGGGAATGTTGAGGTCAAACTTTAAGGTATGTTACATTTCTTGTGTTTTTTGAGTGAATGTAGCTAATTATAATATGAAACCCACACCTCTATAGCTTAGACTACCCACCTCCTTTTTAAGCCCTCTATCCACTGGGCACGCGTGTAACAATAATAAGATATTGAAGCTTTAAATGAAGATGGTTTTAGGATTAACCAATGTTTTTTGCTGGAATTATGGGTGGGACATATTAATTTTGAAGTAAGTAAATATGCTAGAAGTCTTTAACTAGGCGGGCTAACTTTGCCAGGTCTCACCTAGCACCCTTTTCTGTGCAGAACTGGAATGAACAAATACATCGACTCAATGTGCAGATCCGCTTATTGCACACTGGACCCAGAACCCCAGCATCAGGAACAGCAGTGTCAGCTGGTTCCTTACCTTCTTCTGCAAAGCACTTAAGGACTACATCCAGACTTATCACCATACCCCCCAGAGACCACCAATACCACCAGCTGTCTCAAACAAGAATGAGCACTGATGTCTATGTAGATCACATAATCTACCTGATCACCCACCTCCTCCTCTTGGAGGTCTCCAGTCCATTTTGGAGGAGTAGAAGTCCCATGGTATTGCTTGACCTTGCCTTTTCTGCAGAAGCAGCTGGTGCCAGCAGCAACACCTCTTTACACGTTTTTAAGGTATACTTTGTCACATCATCTTGGACCATTGTGGACATCTTCATCCTTACATTCAGCCTTTGCACGTGGCTGACCATGCAGTCTTGCGGGGGGACAAGTTGCTTTGAAGGCACTACGTATGTAGTCTGCCACTAACACTGACTCCCATGTGTTGCCCCTCCAAAGGCTCCTCAAGGTCAGAAAACAGCCACACAGCCACCCACCCTGCCCCCGTGTCAGAGGTCCTTGAGAAGCAGAGATTCCCCTTGTCTCTAATTCAGGGCACAGGTCGAAGGCAGGCACATCTGTCTTTAAACAATGCAGGTCACACAGCCCACAAGCATGTGGGAGCCAGAGGCTGTTCTTGGCTCAGGGTTTGCAGATCTAGAAGAAGCTTCCAGATGTGTTACGGGTCGCACGTGTGCTGCCCATGGTTGTGGGAGCTGAGCTCTTTCTGCATAAAATCGATAGCAAGTCACTGGGGAATTTCCTGGACACGTGTTTGCTTCTCTCTCCTTTTCTAAATATGCAGTTATGTGTCTAGAAGGAATTTCTCAAAATAATATCTGGAGAAAGATTTTTGGTTTTGAGAGGATTCACTCCTCACCTCATTTATTTTTTTGGCGGGTAGATTTACGAGCTTAGTGGCAAAGCCAGCATTGCAAAGTGTCATCTTTATGGTAGAAAGGCTTTTTACAAAGAGGGGAGGCATTTTAGGGAGGTTTAAAGCTGGTCAAACTGGTCTCGCCTGATCTCTTCCTACAGTTTGCTCCCTCTTGCTGGTTTTCCTCAAGCAAGAACACTTTGTCACTAGCTCTCTCCAGCCTTGCTCTGGGCTTTGCAATCAAATGCCGAAGCCCATTTAAACAGCTTTTGTACTTTCTGCCTGGAAAACCTCTTTGTCTACTTACAGAAACATTTTTGTCACAATTTCTTTGGACAGAAACCACTTTCCAGTTGAAATAAAAGCCTCACTTTGGCTGACTCTAAGACTCTTGATTGTATTAAAATGCACTGGATGCATCAACAAACTTTAATTCCACCTCAAAATAAAAAAGGCCTCTCAAACACTTAACACTAATGTCTGAGCTTGGGATCATATTCCAGTCTCCATCCTTTTTGTCAAAAATAGAAAGTCATTCCTGGTCTTCCACCCTCTAGGTCTCAAAGATGGCCCTGGGAGAAGGCTGGGGATACAATTTTTGTGTATTTCTAAAGTGAGAAACAGTTTGCAGACACAAACTGAATAAACGGGAGGTGGGAAGATGTCTCGTCTTATAATAAATATAGGAAAGAAAAAAAAAAAAGAAAAAAAAAAAGGGAAAACCTTGCCGGGGACCTGGCATTTTACAGACTTCTTGAAGAATGTCAGATTTTTGTGGAAAATTCTGAAAGCACTTGCTTTTGGACCAGTTTGGAGCAAAATCAAATTCTGTTCCTTTTTGTTTTCCCAGGAAAAAATACCCACCAGAAAGACTGTGATTTTCAGACAGCTTATCTACAACCAACTCACTGCTACAACACAGGGCATTCCCTGGCTCCACTTGTTCGTTTCTATGGTTTTTACTATCCTGGTTTCTGCCTTTCCTGCAATATTTGCTTCTGTACTTGTGAAAACACACACCAACTCCTGGCTACAGGTTGGTCCCACTCCCCAAAGACAGAATTTACTGACAATTGCCTGGAATAGCCATGTTTTTAGTAACGATAGAGTGGCTAAAGTCATGGAGAGAGTAGAAGGAGTTGGAGAGATTAAAGCTATGCGTGGGAAGTTAAGGAGACAGGAGGCTATGATGGAAAATAGTGCTTCATATTTCTGCAAAGGAGAAATCTCTTCATATCCCATTTCGAAGACCTTTACAGCACTGTGATGAATGTTCCCCAAATCAGAAAGGGAGGATAAATCTCACAAAAATGGATAGTGAGTCAGTCCAGTGTCAAAGAGGAGGTGGTAACCCACTGTGTTACGTGGCCAATGGGTCAAGTGAAACAGGGCCATGAGATATGGCCAGAGATTTGTCACTGAGGAGTCTGGTAGAAGTTTTCTGTGCATAAAGGAGAGGGCCAGAGGCAGAGCAGAGGAGATCCATCCAAAAACTGCCAGCAAAATGTCAGTGTAGCAGTTACACAGGAATTTCTGGGCAGCGGGAAAAGGAAATTTAAGATGGGAACTGGACACAGGCAGAGGGATGAGCTAGGTCTCCGTACCTGCACATAGCACATATATAAAGGACACAAAAATAGATCACGTTTATCACAGTGGCAGCATTTGCACAAATTTTTCACAAAGAAAAGTCATGCAGGCTTCCCTCCACATCCCCAGGCACTGATTCTTACTTCACAGTAAATAAATCTACAGTTAGCCACTATCAGTTGATTTATCTTCTCTAGAAACATGTTTTCCATCCCCAAATGGTTACACTTCTCTTCTTGGAGAGAAGATAAATTAGTCTTTTTAAGGAACACACTGGGGTTCATTGGGAAGCATTTGAACGTAAATCACTAACTCAAACACATTATTTTTCCCTACCCGTGCTAAAGGAACACCCCCAGGGTTGATCAACTCTTGTGCTTCTATAGAATAGACCTTTACAGGGCAGCCTACATCAGCCACTCGCCCCAGTTAGAGAGGAAGAGGTGTCACCTACCAAGGGAAGTGTTCCTCATCAAGACATTTTAGAAGTAATAAACTCTGCAGTGGTAACAGCCTGGATCTGGTTTGACCATGGCTTGACCACAAGGTAGCAAAGCCGGTGCAGCTGCTGGCCACATGTGCCTCAGCAGGGTGCTGCCCCACGAAGCAGCTCACTAGAGCAGGCTGCACACTCTCTGAGGATGAATTTTGGCACAAACTTAGCTTCACATCCACAGCTGTGTGAAGATCTTTAGTCTCTGAAGAACAACAAGGTTCATCACCTATGGGTTGGCTACCTGCTAGTGTTTCTTTGACTTTCAGAATGCAAAATTTAAAATACTATGGGTTTTTTCTTTAAGTACATGCCTCTTATGCAATATTAGCATTGCCTTTTCCTTTACTTTCATGGAAATTTGCTTGAAGTCTTATCCCTGGGACGTTTAGTTTCTGGGGAGTTTCCTTCAACTTCCATTGCATCCCCCACCACTTCTGGTGATCCTGCCAGTGCACAGCTCTACTTGAAAGATGGGATGTTTAACGAGCACAGCCTAGAGCATCATGTCCTTGGATATTCCCCATTACCCTGTCTCCTCACACTTGCTGCACGTTAGTAGCCTGAGCTCTGGTGCTCAGGCAAGATGCTGTTGGAAGCAATTACCAGCCCTGTATGGCACAGCTGTCCTGCCAGCTGCAACCACCTTTTTCTGCCTCCCTGTGTTTATAACCTTCATATATTTGCAGTTGAGGTAATCTCAACTGGAAGGGCCAAGGCACAAGAAATTGTTCCCATGCTGGCATCCTGCACGTGCCGAGATTTGTATCACCTGTGGAACTGGATTTGCTGAATGTACTTGGATGCTGACCATGCCGGCAGAGCTCATAGACTTCAGGGGTGAAGCAGCTTACAAAGAGCCTTTAATCAGGCACCAGCATAAAATGAAATTCAGTCTTATTCACAGCAAACAATCATGCTAGCCTGAGGAGGGGTTGTCATCTTACCTGCTACAATTAAAGGACACCATGATGTCCTGTAGCTAGCAAAGATGGGCAGGTTGACCCAAAGCAAGCAGCAGAGTTGAAAGCAAAGGGAAAGAGGAAGAGGAAAAGAAAGGAAGTCCTCATCAGATCCTCATTTATATATTTGCACTTCAAGCAGCAATACTTGCCGGACGACTGAGACGTGAGGCCAAGTTGTGCAATCCTGCAGAAGGCTGTGCAATAAAAATTGAGAAAACAGAAACTGCTAGTTTCTACGGTTAAAACCAGCTGCCAAACACCCAGGGCTGGAAAAGGTCCCACACTGGGGCCGCACCTGCCTAATCTCAGTCCTCAGACATCCCAGCATATATTGCAGGTGATTCTCCAAACTCACAGGAGAGACCTACAGCAAGGAGCCTTCAGAGACCCTCCCTCTTCTCTGGGAGTGGGTAGTGCTCTGAGACACCCCCAGACACACTCAGACCTCTCGTTCCTCTCCCTTCTCTAAAAGCTCCCTTTGCCCACGCTGCTGCCCCTGGGCTTTTGCAGGGGTCAGAGTCCCTGTATCAGCCGCCAGCCGGCGACCCCACCAGGGAAGTGGAGGAACTGGGAAGATGCAGGAAGCCCCGGGGATGTGCGGCACAGTTTCCAAGCAGGGCCAACACCACAGTCCACTGTCAACCAACGGGCAGCACGCTGCCCTCGCCCCGGGTGCACAACTGGATCTACTGGATTAGCAGAGCTTGGGGTTTGGGGCCAGAGGGGTCCCTTCCAGCAGAGCTGGTGAGGCAGGGGAAGCTGGGGTGACAAAGCTGCAATCCTCTTTTTTTTCTTAAATGGAGCTCATTTTAGAAGCAAGCAACTGTTTGCTCATACCTTTCACCTTCTTTTTCCAGCCCTTCACACTGCTATTAAAAGGAAGGAAATGGTAAGGGGGGGTGGGAGGGAGCAACATTTCACTTTGCAGTTTGATGGAGGACTCGGAGGCTTCAGAAAATTATAGGTGACTGGGGCGGAAACACTTCCAAAAAATGTGGGGTTTTGTTAGAAAAGTCAAACCAGTCATTTTCCCACTGTCAGGAATTAAAATCTTAGAGGATCCCCTCACCTACAGGTCACCCAGAGACAAGCATCCATCCCAAAGCTAATGGGGAGGGGTAGCTGACACAACATAGGTACTGTGCTTTGCTAGAGAAATCTGCAGACAGTCAGATAATAAAAGCAAAGCTTTAAGTCCGCAGCACTGTCCTTCCCCCTAACTGCCTCATGATGGCTTTTAAAGTGCTGGGGACTGTTTATCATTTCCCAGTAAGTCCTTTTCCAGAAAGTAGGAGCTAAACCCACCCGCAGCTGTTCCTGTGCTCCCGCACAGCAGGGGAACAGCTGAGAAATTTTTTTTTTTCTTCTCATTTTTCCCTTTCTAACACTCAGCTGGTCTCCCTTGGACTACAGCAGTGGAAGGAAATAATGTCGCTCCGGGATGGCAGAGGATGCTACATGCACGTGTCCTGTGAGGGAGCTGCGAAGGGGCAGGGAGGCTCGGTGCCTTTGGGTCCCCACACACTGTCACCCAGCCTTGGTTCCCTTTGCCTGGGAAGTCTCTGGGCCAGGATGGGCTAGCTGGGATGCAGGATGAGCTTCCTGGCTGAGCGCACTGTCCCCTCATGCCCTGTCACCCTTTCTCCCGTGGGGTGGGAAGGATGCTGACAGCATTGCCCGGGACTTGCGAGGGATCACTGCACCTCCCAAGGAAATTCAGAGCAGCCAAAGGCTTATCCAAATCAACCGTAATCACCCATTTGGATGTGGAGTGCAGGTATGCGTTACCTGGTGGGCTGTGAAGAGCAGGAGAAACCCATCCTGTGACTATGTGACCACTACAGGGCAATGTAAAGGCAAAAGTAGATGCCACAGGCAACTTCACTGGAGAGTGCTTCCAGCTTGAATCTTCATTATTTTCTGGACTTTTCACCAAGAAATATATGGCACCCTAGAGACCTCAAGTGACACAGCAATCCAGATGTCACTTGGGTCAAACAGCATTGCAGTGCTGTCAGCAGAATGGCCTTAAAGACCTTACATCACAGGACATGAACATCTTGAGATCCCTTGCTTTGTGCTACATGTCTGTAACTACCACTAACATTCACCAAGCAGATCTTCCTCTACAGAGATGTGTTCTCCTGCACCTTCAGTGACTTCTGGGCTTTCCCGAGTAAACTGGGATGGAGCAGGTGGGCAGTGGACATCCCTGCCCAGCCCTGCCATGTGGGTTACAACTCCCAGTCCTGCTTCCAGTTTCCCATGTAATATTAAAATGTACCACGTGCTCACCAGCCTCCCGCACAGTCATTATCTCTGGTCCCTTTTCCTAGGGGTCCCAGCAGTTTGGCTCAGGCAGTCACACAATGCCCCTCCTGCATTAGCATCTCGGGTCTCAGCTGTAAAACTCAAAGCAAAAACATCTTTGCCTCCTGCTCCTCACACCTTTAGAGTACTCCATCTCCCTTCTGTCCAAGGCAAACCTCCTCCATTGGGGTCCCCTAGCAGACATCTCCTCTTTGGCCCTAGGGACATGCTGGGTCTCCTTTACATGTTCCTCAGTGGGCTTCTCAACCCCTATACCACAGTTTTGAGTGTACCCCTTCACCACTTCAGACTCCTGGAGAGCCTCTGCCATCTGTCTGTCCCAGCCCTATGTATCCAGCAAAGTTCTTAAGAATATTTTCTTTTAAAAAGCAGAGCAAGAGACCCAGCCACCAGAATCAACCCTAAAAAGTGTCCAGTTACTTTTGTTTCAGTCCTGTGATTCAGATTCTTCTGCATCTCGCAGAACTATCTGGGAGCTGAAAATATGTGACCTCTACAAGGGGAAATACATAAATCTGTCTGGCCTCCACAAGTAACCAGCCTTTCAGGGTAAAGAGTGTTCCTTGGTCTCTCGTTTCTTTTTCAACCTCACTTCTGCAACCATAAATGTCTGTTAGTGCTGAAAAACTGGAATTGAGCTTCATTTTGGAAAAAGTGTGGCATGCTATAAATTAGGCTTAGATTAATGTACAACTTGGTCAGCTCAAAAGTGCAAATTAGTCATGCAATGTTAAAATGTTCAAATAAATGTCCCAGAAAGGCAACTATCTTTCTTTCGTGGCTGGTACTTGGCTATTAATAAATTAATTAGTGTAGCAACTGCAGTTCTTGGCTATCAATTAGTCACTCAAATAGAGGTTACCCAGCTCAGCCTCACTCATGGGAGGTGCAGAAAACCCAGTTATTTCCTGCAAGCTGGAAGGAACAGACTGGTGAGCCTGTACAGTCAGAGGTGGGCTGGAGGGAGACCTGCCAGACCAGGTCCCTGCATGCAGCCATGGCACATGGGTATGCCAGGCTGGAAAGACCCTCTGGAGTCGTGAATCATCACCCCCACCCCCTCCACAACCCTACCCTGGGGGATGGGCCAGCCAGCAGAGAAACAGCAGCCATCTCTATGCTCTTATTTCTGCCGAAGCTTGGTGGAGCTTTTGGAGGGAAGAGGGAGGAGGTTTTTCTCAACAAAGTAGCTTCAGCAACTCCAATAATCAATGTGTTGTCTAGCAGAATAGTCCTACAGGAAGAGTGTGGCAGAGCCTTTCAAACAGGATAGGGGAAAACCGATGGGGAGCCCAATCTGAATGAGTCGGAGGCTGGATTGAGAACAATAACAAAAAGTGCAAGGAAGTGGCCTGAACCTGCTCACTGGGAACTTGGATTGCCATGATTTTACTGCAGAAAAGTGGAGACTTCTAAGCAGTGTTCAATATGAAAGTGTTGAAATCAGCCGCCGTGGAGTGCCTTACTGTTTAGACTGTTGCTCATCCTCTCCCTGTGAGCAACCAGCGCTGCACAGCAAATGTGGTCAGGCCACTCAGCAGGAGAGCTGCAGGTGGCTGAGAGCAACGCTGGCGCCTGCCACACAGCGAAGTGCGAGGCAAGGATGACATCTGGGACCTCTGCAGTCTTGTGATCCCCAAAAAGCAATCTTCGCCATCTGGGTGAAGAGGGAGAGCTCCAGAGGAGGATGGCCGGAGTGCAGTCTGATGTTGCCTTTCCCCCTAGATCAGCACCAGCCACAAAGCCATGAGGTGAGCTTCAGAGGAGCAGACCATCTTGGGTGAAACTCTTCCCTGCAGCAGTGAGGGTGTCAGCATCACAGCCCTCTGACAGTTCCCCAGCCCCGGTCACAGTGTAAATGCATCAGGCTTCATGCCAGCACAATGATGGCAACATGGGAAAAGGAGGGGGAGGGAATTGACTGCCCTTTTTGGCGTCATGCTGGTCTGGAACAATAAACTTGACCTAAAATTTATGCTGTGGGCCTCAACCACTCTGCCTGTTCCCTTGCTTTGTGGTAGCCCTGTCCCTACAGCTCTGGCCAGCCCAGGATTAGGGCTCCCATATTTCTAGCTGGGATTTGCCAAGTGGAAAACTCCTCATTACGGTCTGGGAACAACCTGATGGCACATGTACAGTGCAAGGAAGATGGGCAGCTGTGTGGTGGTTTGGAGTCAGTCCCTGGACACACAGCACCCAGATCAGAAAGGCTGCCCATCTCTGTTGGCTTTAGACAAGAAAATGAGGCAAAGAACCTTGAAAAACTCTTTCATATTTAATCATCAGCAGTGTTGGTAGAAATACGATCTAAAAATGTTCTGCTTTCACAGGATGCAAAAAACATGCACAGCCCTACGATGTCTTAGTGCAGGGGTTTGTCATGTCCCCCCTTAATGGGCATGTTTCTTCTCAGTGATTTATGCCCAGCGTTAGTCCAACCCCCTTCTGTGCAGGTGGCACATGGGGGGGCTGCACTATACGTCAGCCACTGAGCTGGAGGCTGAGTACAACATGCATCACAGTATGAAGGATGCAAAAATGCAGACCACAGAGAAATGGTATCTGGAGAAAGACATCCCCATGCTGAGGTTATATTAAAGCCTGTGAGCCAGGAACAGCCCATACAACGTGCATGTTGGGGGAGGACATTGTAGTAGCAATGGGGGGAGGTTTGCCCCCTCCTTTATCACCCCAGGAAATCTGTCTTTTCACCCATGTGCAGGAATACAGGGACTTTTTCAGAAGAAGAGGTCTGGGGACTCCGTGTCTTTTCCTGCAAATACATCACTACTTGTCCATGGGAGAGAGCCACCACCACTGCCTCTCACATGGGCTGTCACATGCATCTACAGTTTGTAGCAGCATGAGTGCAAAGGGGCAGGATTTCATAAACCATCTCCTGACCATGACAGGCCTTGGCAGTGTAGAGCTGGTGTCACGCTCCCACACACAGGTGCTGGCGAGGCTGCTGGGTTTGGGTCCCATGACACTCAGCCCACACTCTCCATGCTCTGGTTACAGTCGACACCAGCTTTTCTCTTGACCTCAGTCAAGAGGTTTTCTGGTCTCTGCCCATAAAACCCTCTGAGGAAAGCAGGACCTTGCTGCGCTGGACCAGGACCAACACTGGTATGTCCCTTCAGCTACACCCATGGTTCACAATCAGCTCAAGCCAACCTAACACCACATTGTCACCAAAAGGTGTGGTCCTGCTTACTCCCTGCCCTGGCCACATGTTCCTGCTTGCTCCCTTGCATCAGCACAACTCATCACACAGCTGCTAGTGAGTTGGCTCAGTTTGGTGGGTCATTTTCGAGCCAGACTAACAGGCTGACCTGCCTCACGGTGTGGTTCCACAACTGCTAGCCTGGCACGGTGGTGGTGGCAGGAACGCATGGCCATGGAGGGAGTGGGATGGGACAGGGAAACAGGACTGTCCCTTTTGGCAGCCAGGCAGAGCTGGATTGGCTTGAACTTCTTGTGAAAACCTGCTTTTAATTTTCCCTTGGGTAAATATGAATAATTCTCTTTTAATGGGGAAGTTGTGAGGCTCCATTGTGTGTCAGAGGCACTCTAACCACAGCATCTTCCTACAGATCATAACTGAGTTAAGTGTGTTGAGCAAATAATATTTCAGCTGCTAACAGTTGAGTCAACAGCAGGGTGATCACGATTTAATCTTCTATTTCTCAGGGGGAGGCCACGCTGCTATTTTACAAAGCCTTTTTCATCACAATAGGATTCCCTGAATCAAAGGTTCACAGGTGTGATTTTTGGCTGGGAACAAACAGTTGCATGCCTATCAAACATATTCTCCTTCCCAAGCACAAAGAGCCTTCAACTTCTCGCTGTTCAGGAGAGTTGCTTTCCAGAAAAGGAAGGTGTTGCCTTCCCATGAGTTCAAAGGCTCATCAGAAATGTGGTGGTTAGGATGCTGCTAACAAAGCATCCTTCACTAGCAAGGAACAATTCCTAGTAGTTAACCAAGCAAAAATGCCTACAGGAGGCTAAAACCAGCAGGATTTGGAGAAGGAAGAAAAGTAAATTCAGTCATCAGCAGTGAGAAGGCAGCTGCCTCTCCTTTTATTTTCAGTAGCTGAATCAAAAAACCACGGTTCTTAGCTCTAAGCAATTCCCCTTTCAAAACGGACGTCTCTTTCAAAGGCAAGCTGAAATGCTGCTGACTTTTCTTGTTGATCTTTGTGGGGATATTACTGTGTAATAGTCAATGGCTATGCTCTTTGGGAGGTTTGATTAGGTGTGCATACAGATTCCTTCTGCCCTTTCAGGCTATTCAGTCATACAGGTTTCTGTCAGAGTGCTCTCTTTTTATTACATCAAAATTCTGAAGAGCAGCAGTGATTTCTAATTCTCTAGAGGACTTTACATGGCCATACCAGCAGATATGAACATTTTTATACTGCAGGGATGCGGGAGTGCTGTAAATGAGAGGCTCCCAAGATGTAAAGCAAAGCAGCTCCTTTCCCAGGAACGTGAAGTGAGCGAGCCTTTAAGAGTCAGCTGTGGTCTGATTTCATATATCTCATGAGAGGTCAAAGGATTTTATTACAAATTCATTTCTTGGGTGTTTCAATATTGACAGACTTCCTTGCAGAATGTATGCAAGGAGTGGACCGAGGCCAACAGATCGTCTAAGCCTGCAGACTGCCTGCCAGGGTATATCCTGGCTTAAGGCAGGAAGGTGGAAATAAAAGGATGGAGCAGTCCTCCCGCGTGGGTGGGTTTTGCCCATGTCTCACCAGTGGTGGAATGTCACTCTGTAGGGAAGTCATGCACCTCAATCAACTCTTTCAGGACAGATTCTTATCCTTAGGATATGCTTGGGATACCCTTAGTAGATACAAGGTTTGGGAGCCGGGGACGCAGCGGAGCACTGAGCTACTGCTGACCACAGTGAGCCTCAGTGTTTGCACAAGGTGGAGCAGAGCCCTGTTGCAATGCTGGCACTAGCTGTGGGGTTAGTGCAGTGAGACTGCTCCCTGTCTCAGCAAAGCCTGCTTCAAACCTCCTCGATTCCGTGCTGCGCCAGGAAATCTGGGATATGGGGAGCAGGGCAGCCAAAGAGGGCAGGAATGCAGATAAGGGCAAGGCTGAGCCATGTGTCAACCTGCAGGCCAAAGCTGGGAGGAGAAACCAGTCCTCCCCCTGCAGCAAAAGACTCTGGAGGGGAGGAAGGCTTTGCTGGGGAGGAGGGGAGGTGAGGAGCCGCTAGGCAAAGCCGAAGCGCGGGCTGTTTGCATCTGCTGTTCTGTGAAATCTGGGTTAAAAAAGAAGCCTGTCCAAAACTGGAAGAAAGTATCACCTTGTAATAAATGTGCCATCCAGATCTAACATCCAGAAGGAATGGCCACCCTCATCTTAGGCAGTACCTGGCGAGCTTGGGGTACTTAAGTTGCAGAGCCTTCTCCCTAGAAGACTTTATTTACAAATACAAGGCAGATTTTGTTTGCAAGAATCTCCCTGAAGAAGAAGGAGAGTCTGCTTAGAAGGTGCTCAATAAGTTCAGCACATACCACAGTGTTCTGTGCTACATATGTTTTGCTTAGAGAGCAGAAAAAAACTGAAGATGAACCACTAGCAGAGCTGTAACAGTTAGGGGGGGCAGCCAGAAAAGATGCCGTATAATGTGCCTTGATATAGTGGGAAGAGGTACAAAAGAGGGGAAGGGGAAAGGGAAATGAGCTGTCAGGAGGGGGAAGCCACCACAATTTGCTTCTCTCAGCAAGGCAGGGCTTAATGTCTCCTGCAGGCAAGGGAACAGCCTTCCACCGCTGCCCTTTCCCAGCCAGTGCTGAGGGCAGATAGCAGGGTAATATCCACCTCCCCTCTGCATTCCTGTGCAAGCCTGCAAAGGATTATTAGCTGAATATCTCCCTTTGAAATCAAAGCTAAACTTCCAGAGCTCCTAATCTGACTCTGGCAGCGTATCAGGACGTAGAGCCGCACAAGTCTCCCAATAATAATAGATGGGATAGGATAGGATAGGATAGGATAGGATAGGATAGGATAGGATAGGATAGGATAGGATAGGATAGGATAGGATATCATTCACAGTAATGAAAGATCCGCATCAGATCTCTGCATCCCAGTTACCTGGGAAATTCCTTCCCAAATATCCCCACCCTCATTTTCAAGACAGCCAAAGGACAAGGATAAAAAAGAGGTTAAAAACCAAAGCAGGGTAGCTCACCTCACCTCTAATTTATTCCTGAAAATAAACTTTACCTTGCCATATTAGATTAGCCATGTCCCCTGAAAGACCCAGAACATCAATCGCACGTGTTGACCACACTCTCCTTAGGTAACAGGAAGGCTGATGTGATGCCAAATTCCTAAACCAGTTCAGTAACTCTGCTAAGCTGCTCCTTATTATTCCACTTACAGACCCAATATGCAATATAACTGTTTTGGGTTCTTGCCCTCCAGCTCCACCTGCACAGAGCGAGCTGGCAGGATGAGTGAAGCACAGCACTGGAAAATATATACCCATTATCTTATTACAGAAATCCATAATGACTGAGGTCCAAGATACATTAAAAACCTTTGAACTGATCATTTACAGAAAATCATCAGCATCATTGTATTTGGGTATTTCTAGAGGTTAGCAGGTGTCACGCTGTGTGATGCATTTTATGGTACAACCAGGAAAGACAGAAGAGCCGAGACAAAATATCCACCCTGGTATCAAACATCAATATTTTAAGAAGCTGTATTATGAAACTAGAGTTTTCTGATGTAGAGCCATGGTGAATATTAATAAACTTATTAACGCTGATCCAAGTTTTCCATCTTGGCTTTTTGATTTGTTTCGTTTGCCAAAAACCTCTTTAGCAGAAACAGAAATAATTTTGGGCACGATGCATGCTTGTGCTTTGGGAGAATGAATAAAAAATTGGAATTACAAAATGCTTATTCAATTCTCCATGCTGCTTTTGGTTCAAACCACACTGACTTTGGGAGGAACAGGAGAGGAAGCAGGATCAGGATGGATTTCAGTCACTTCCCCAAACTTGCTCCACTTCCAGTTTTTCAGCATTGAGAGAGTTTCTCTTTCCTTCCCACCTCTGCCTTCCCACTGGCCATGCTCTTGGGCTGCGATTTCTCAGGTGGCAGGTTGGGCTGGGCACCCACATCCCTGCCCTTCCTACAAAGGTCCACCACCCCTGTGGCTGAGCTTGAGCCAGCCACACTGGGTCTAAAGCCATAAGCAAAAACAGCTCATGGAGCACACCAGTCCCAAACCCTACATTATTTAGTTTGTTTTGGAGGGGGCGGGAAGGAGGGGGGTCGGGGGGGGGGGGGGGGCAGCACCCTCCAAAGCCCATATCTAGCATTTCTTTTTATACATTACACAGCTTTGCCAAGGCATTTCAAAGGCCAGGTTAGGGTTTACAATAGCAAATGTGCTTTAGGGAGAAACACAAGAAATAAAAGATGAAAGGCAGGCCCAGAGGAGAGGAAGGCAAGGCATGTGGGAAAGGACCAAGGGGCCAGACCCACATACTGTGACAGTAATCAGAGCAGAGGTTAAAATCACAGTGACATTGTATTTTAGAAAAGGAACCCATCGTGAGAAAACCATCAGATTAGATTAAGCATCTTTCCTCTAATGTCTTGGTGCATCTTGGAGAGCAGCAATGCTTTCTTTAAATAGCCTACATGATTTGCATGGTCCTGCAGGTCAGGGAGAACATTCAGGATATGCAAAAACTCAGCCTGGGCTCAAATATTCCCTCTCCCATGCCGGATCACGGGTGTGCACGCACCAAGGGCAGGTACAACCAGTGGCTGCTCTTCCTGTGCCCACCTCCAGGACAGGGAGACGATGGGGGAGTCCACTACAAGCCCCTGGCATTTTACCCTGTCAAACGGTGGAATGGCAGCACACCTCTGGCTACTTGCCCATATGGGCTGAGACACCACCTTGGCACGTCAGCATAAACTACTAAAATGATTGTAGCTTTGTCTAGCACCCAAAGTAAGTGTCCTAAGAACATCGTTAAAGCAAGCTGGGTTCCAGATGCTTCTTGACATCAGAATATATGCATTCCTTCCCTCTCGGGGTCTTAAACTAAGCTTTGCAGTCAGTTTCACAAGAGCTGCCCCTTCTTGCTGTCCTTGCAACAAATGATGAACCTCTGAAATGAAATAGCACAGTGTTTGCACATAGGAGGGCAATATCATAACCAACACGCTCAGTCCACACTTTGTTATTTATCTGGCTGTTCTTCAGAGCTGAGCAGTGTGAGCTCATCCTGCTAGGCCTGAGCTAACCCTAGGATATTCCACTTGAGGTGGTGTTTATTTTATTACTTCAGATGGCAATCAGGGCTGCTAATGAACCCGACGTGTGGCTGAGGAGAGAGGGAAAGCTACTGACTGGGGGGCAGAGGAGGGCTCCCTCCACCTCCCAACATCCCTGCTCTCCCTTCCTCCAGACCCCTGCCACTTCGATGCTGCTGAATTCCCTGTTTCCCATCTCAGTCTACTACAAACAGTGCCAGGTTTTTGTTATTTTTTAAAGTTTTATTGCCAAATAATGCCTCTAACCAGGCAGTGAGATATTATGCCTGTTCTCTGCATGTGCAATTCTGCTGATTTTGTTGGAAAATCAAGCTCCTTCCTATTGCTGGTAACATTTGTTCTCAGGCTGAGAAATGATAGCTGAAGGGAATTAAAACAATAGGATTCAACAAGCATTTGCATCCAAGGAGTTTCTTTCCAATGCAATTCCACAAGCAAAACTAATGATGATGAAAAATGACATAAGTGTTATTATTATCTCTGTGAAGAAGTTAAATTGCACAAGCCTGAGGAGTTAAAAGAATGCTTTAATTAAAATCTGCTTGTGTCAGCCTTCTTCCCTAAGCATATGAGCAAAGCCCACCAGGAAAATCCTCCTGCAGGAAAGACAAATCCTTCTGAAAACTGGAGAATCCCCAAAAAAACTGAAGCCAGAAAAATAAGAGCAAGCAGTTGCTTAATGCAACTGGCTTCAGCCAGAGCCCCGATAACTGGGTCCAGCCCCTGCTGTCCCTAGAGCAGGGGCAGCAGGCACCTTCACAGCCCTCTTTGGGCTCTCCCCTTCTTGGGGGGCTCAGGACAGCAAGATGCAACCTCCTTCCCTTCCTGGGAAACCTTTAAAAACCACTCTGTGAGCATGCATGCATGCATGCATGCATACGTGCATGGCTCCAGGGATGCTCAACTCAAAAGCCAGGCATGCTCAGAATAACGATACTTGCTTTGATACTAGAGCACTGCTAATTTTATTTGTTTTCTGCACTTCTAGGGTGTTCTTGCTTTTCTCAGTGCCCATAAGGTCTCCAAACTTGCTCTGGTTTTTAAAAGACAGCAGGGACTATCATGTAATGTTGGGTGAATGTCAAGCATGACCACCAGCTACTTCAATGAGATGGGGAGGGAAAAGACTGGGCACGTGCCCAGAAAAAGCCCTGCAGAGATGGGGGCAAAGGAAGGCAAGGCAGACCTGCCACATCTTGCACTGAGGTAACAGCTTTTATTGAATGAGCTGCAGGGTTGGGGGGGAGAGCAGATGAGCAGTGAGGTGCACAAGCCCTCTCCTGCACCTACCCATCGTGGTGGCAGCTCCAGTTTCAGCCCACTGAGGACAGGCTGGAGAAAAGCACTGTCAAGTCACAGCCAGGAACCAAAGAGGGTCTCCTGAAACCTGGTAATTTCCATCTATGATTATGCCCTCTGGGCCAAGAAATGCTAAAATCATATAAGGAAAAAAACAATCTCAGGGTACAGGTGAGGAGCTGAGAGGTTATGGGAGCAACTGGTTGCTCTCAGTCAGTCTCCAAGAAGCTGCCAGCAAGAGGGACCCAGCCCACCTCAGCCTCTGCCCGGGACCAGGAGGAGCACACACCCAAAAGATGTCAAAGCCTCAAGCAGCAAAAATGAACCTGAAAGGCTGTGTCATCCATGAGGTGATCACTTGAACCTCTGCAGGCTTCTGGGCAGGACCAGTTTCATTTCACCATGGAGACTATAAAGGCCACAGTCGTACATGAGAAGAGTCTGAGCAAAGATGGGTGACATACATCCCAGTTTGTCATGGTGGTGGATGACTTCAGCTGTTGAGTTTGAGCCAGCTAAACCTTGTGAGAACCAAGGGAAGGAGAAGGCTTCTGAGATGTCACTGCTTTGTTTTGTGCCCTTCTGCTCATCTAGAGCTGGGTGCCTGGAAATGTGCTCACCTCCAGGAGTCATGTCAAGACATCTTGGCAGTTACAGTGTGACTTTCAGAAAGGATCATGTAGACGCAGAAATTCTCTTCTGCCCTCCTACCTTACCTACACATCCATCTTTATGTATCATTTCCTGGCTATTTTTTGAGCTTAGCTACTTCTCTTTTTCACTATTCTGAGTTACACGTGTAAAGAGTCCATCCTACCAGTGAGATTCTTCTGCCAGTGGATGATGACTCGGTGCAAATAATTATCATTTACTACTTCAGTTTATTGTTTAAACTTCCTGAGAGATGGGACTGCCACTCTTTCCTTTCAGAAGCTGTACATGATTCCAGACCAGAGGATCTCAAGATCTGGGACTTGATTTCACAAACTTTTCTGCTAAGCAAAGTTTTAATACCAGATTATGTACTGCTGAATTCTTGTGCTATGAAAAGAAACCTGTCTTGAAATTATGAGATTGCAACATTTGAAATTATTTATATGATTATATTTGGCTGGAACAAGAAAAATCTATTCTGGTGGGGGGTTTTAATTATTCATTTGCAAATGTCACAATTAAGAAAAGCTGCAAAGGGTGAAAGTTGTGTATAATGGGAATTGTATAGTAACAGCATAATGAATATTAGATGCTTCTGTCAAAGGATCATATCTGATTGAATAATACCAGAGAAATCAGAAGAAAAAATCTTATGTTTGTCCTCCAGAGGCTGGAGAAAAATGCAACATGAAGGACTGAAGTTCACTCAGGTTTTGAAGCAGAATAAGAGAAGCAGAACTGATTTTTGCATTGTAAGACACATTTGCTTTTAACCTCTAGAAGGCCATGTATCTCCTCAGCAGGGAGACAGCTAGTACCAAGAAATTCTGGCATACAAAAGGAGTGGTCTGTCAAGGTCTGGCAGGTCCACAGAAGAAGCTGGCAGCAGACAGAAGAGCTTTTAAACAGGTTTGTAGAAGCAGAGGAAGAAATGAGCTTAATATTAGAAAAGGACCTACCCACAGAGACATTCAGAAAAGCTGAACAGGCGTTACTGTGGTCTTCAAAGGGAAGAGAACAAATTTTTCCTCACAGAAATAAATTCAAGTCTGAAAAAAGCCCCACTCTGGTGGGAGACGGGCCTCATCCCAAGCAGCTATTGATGCTTATCTGGATGACTTGAGCACTCACTCTTCCTAGTGAAGACACTAGCCAGTCAGCAAGAAATTGTACCAGCCATTTGGAATGTCATTGTGAGGAAACCTGGATGGCAGAGTCATGCTGCATTTAATTACTTTTTCTTTGTTCCCCAGAAAGGTCTGGATCACACAGGCTGGGCTGCAGAAGACTTAAGTCTACCATTGAAACAAGGCCCTCTACTATTACTAATACAGATGCTGAGTGAAGGGCTCATGTTCCTTGGAAATATGTGTCCAAATTTCACTTTAGGTACCTAAAAATGAATTTAATCTTATGGCACCCAGCTACTTGTGTTCATAATATGCTAAAGGACAGACACAAACCCTGTTACCAGACAGATCGGTTAGAACTTTTTACCCATCCCCACCATTATGATCTGAAATTACAGAGCAAGGAACATATGTTTTATGGTCTGTGGGTCTAAATATTATTCAACAACTTTTACCTGCCAAATTATTTGTTGGCTTTGTTATATACCTTTGCTCAGCTTCTCTTCTTGCAGACAGTACAACAGCAGGACTGGAGGCAGCTATGTATGTGTATAGGTGAAAAGACTATCCTGTCCCCAGAGAAGGCATCATGTTGTTAGCCACAGCATATGTCTGCTTTGTGTCAGGGCAGGAAAGCTAAGGGTCCCTTCTGCTATGGCTGTGGCATTCTCCTGCTTAATTAAAGTTACAAAAAAGCAGCAATTTAAACAGAGCAGCTGGAGAGCTGTGACTGGTGGTGTATGGAAAAGAGAGTGACAGACCAGGGCTACATTCAAAATGTATAGCTGGTCCCAAATTACAGGAACGCCATTAGTCTTGGAGGGTTTCAATCTCCGTGTAGAGTCCTTACCCAAAACAAAGCTCCATGTGTGTGTTCCAATACCAGCAAAGCTCAGACAACAGTGTTTTGCATCTAACACTCAGGCACTGAAATCAATGATCTCTCTTGGGATGGACCCACCGCATCAAACACTTAGGTCTAGCTGTGCCCAGTTGTTTCATTACTGGAACTAATGGCCCAGATGATTTGTTTTCTGCCACTGTTGGCACACTTATTTGTGGTCTAAATGCTTCCATTAGAAACAATCAAGAAATAAGTCTTATGGCTTAGATATTGCTTTTCTAAAGGTCAGTATTTAGGCATGTTGGTTGGGGAGAGGTTGAATGCTCGTACCACTGTAAGCTGGAATACTGCCAAGCCACTGCCTTTCAGATATATATTTTGTGTTACCACCTAGCCCCAGTGTATTAGGTGTTACAATATCTTTAGGTACAATAGGCCTCAACCTATGTCTATGGGACGAATAAGAAAAGGAGAAGCAAAGATAAACACTGTCATGCCAGAAGCATGTGATGCCACAGGGAATGAACTCTGAAGGTCCCAAAATAGCTATATTACAATCTATATCTGAATATAATGATATATCTATAATGATACACTCTGTGTATGTGTGTGTGTGTGTGTGTGTGTATATATATATATATATATATAAAATAAGATCTATAAAGTTTTGAATTTCTTGAGCTCCATGTCTCTGGGCCAATATACAGTCATGTTCATGTAAGGCTTAGTCTTTATTCACAGGCAGTCTCCAAGGTCCTACAGGTATTGGAAAGCAACTGTCTGAGGGGCTGATGAGCTGTTTGGTGCTGGATCAGGCTCACTTGGTACAGAACTATTCTTTGGCTACTAAAACTAACCCCAAACCAACAGAGCACAGAGTGTCCTCAGTGAAAACGTTGGTCTCAAGAGGCAATCAAAACTGAGCCAGGGTTTTGTTAATCTTCTCACACTAATCTATTGTAAAAACCTGAAACAGAGGGCTGCCACAGCTGATAGGGGAAAAACAGCCTCATGTTTGTAGCTAGACTCCCCAGGCTGTGCAAGCCGAGCATCTCACTAGTCTCTCTGTCTGGGTTTATCCTGCCTGAGCTCTTCAGTTGGGAGAGCAGTCAAGACTTACATGGTCCCAAGCTCCTGCATGGTCCTTGGGAAGCCATGTGTCCTTTTAGGTGCCCTGAGCTCAGCCTGTCTTCTTTATTAAGCAGACTTGTCATAGGATCACAGACTGGTTTGGGTTGCAAAGAACCATTGAAAATCATCTAGTTCCAGCCCTCCTGCCAGGGGCAGGGACACCTTCCACTACACCAGGTTGCTCCAAGCCCCGTCCAACCTGGCCTTGAACACTTCCAGGGATGGGGCAGCCACAGCTGCTCTGGGCAACATGTTCCAGTGCTTCACCACACTCATTGTAAAAAATTTCTTCCCTATGTCCCATCTACATTCTTTCAGTTTAAAGCCATTCCCCATTGTCCTGTCACTGCAGGCACTGGCAAAAAGTAAGCCCCCTTTAATTACTGAAAGGCTGTGATAAGGTCTTCCTGAAGCCTTCTCTTCTCCAGGCTGAACACCACCAATGCTCCCAGCCTGGCTTTATAGCAGAGGGCCTCCAGCCCTCTGATCATTTTTGTGGCCCTTATCTGAGCTCATTCCAACAGTACCATGTCTTTCTTGTACTAAGGACTCCAGAGCTGGATGCAGCACTGCAGGTGGGGTCGCACCAGAGCAGAGGGGCAGAATCCCCTCCCTTGACCTGCTTTCCATGCTGCTGGTGATACAGCCCAGGGCATGGTTGGCTTTCTGGACTGCAAGTGCACATTGCTGGCTCATGTTCAGCTTTTCATCTACCAGTACCCCCCAGTCCTTCTCCACAGGGCTACTCTCAATCCTTTCATCCCCCCATCTACACTGATACTGGGGATTGCCCCAATACAGTTGCAGGACTTTGCACTTGGCCTTGTTGAGCTCCATGAAGTTCACATAGGCCCACTCCTCAAGCCTGCCAAGGTCCTCCTGGACAGCATCCCTTCCCTCTAGTGAAACAACTGCAGCACTCAGCTTGGTGTCATCTTCAGACTGAGGGCACACTCAATCCCACTGTGTCATTAGTTAAGATATCAAATAGTATTGTCCCATTATGGACCCTTGAGAGACACCACTCATTGCTGGTTTCCACTTGGACGTTGAGATGCTGACTGTAACTTTGGATTTTGCCATGTAGACAATTACTTATATACCTAATAGTCCATCCATCAAATCCCTATCTCTCCCATTTAGAGGCAAGAATGTTGTGGGGGACAATATAAAAGGCATTCTATGATTCCAGGTAGATAACATCAGTAGCTCTTCTCTTGTCCACTGATGCAGTCACTCCATCAAAGAAGGCCACTTCTATAACCACTTAGTTAGGCACAATTTGCTCTTGGTGAAGCCGTATCAACCTTTCTCTTCTGCTTTTACTGCTGGGGAGGGGGTGGACAAGGCTATATCAGATGGAAAGACTGCTCAGCAGCCAGGCCTGGATCAGTAAGAACTCACAATATTGACAGAGTTTGCTTTATCAACAACATGACTGCTGCCGAGCCACAAAACAGCAGAGCCACAATGTGTCAAGTCATAAATAACTCATCGTGAGGAAAGTGTGCACCGTCTGGGCATGGAGCCATAGCATTCATCCTTAGATACGCATTCAAATCAGCTCCATTAGTATCATATTCTTCTGTAATTACTCCATTGACTCAAACTGCATCTTATCTCCCCCCGAGAGCTGCGAGCAACCTTTAATTTACTGAAAGGCAGAAGGAAGGAGAATGCTAACATAACATCCACGCTGTGTTCTGAGCAAGTCTATGGAGAACATGCAAATGGCACATGAAAGCCTACAAAGGTTGAACAGTACCAGTTCTGCAGGTGCTCAAGTCAGCAAAAGCAAAAAGCTGAATGCTAATGGGTGCCAGTGTTTGCTGATATAGCAGCATCCCAGGACCCTGGTGTTTGCCCTCAGGGTATGAGGGGTATGAACTGTTCAGTGACCCAGGGCTGTTCTGTGTTGGTGATGAAACCCAAAACCTGTCAAGTTTCATGCGGTCTCCAGTTTCCTAGCAGAGGTTTCAAAGTGCTCTTGTTACAATATCTTGTTTTCAGAAGTATCTTTCATGAAACTCTACAAATTCTCCTCCTTAGTCCCCTTTAAATGAGGGTCTCGTGAGTTCCAAGAACTCCGTGAAACCTTTACTATTTCTATTATTATTGTTGGCACACAGGAAGTTCATTACTACCAGGAGCTGTTTGGAATAGGTTTCAGGGTGAAAGAGGGTATGAAGGAAGCACTTAGGCTGTCCCTCATCACTCCACTGTGCAGGAGCTGTTGCAGAACAACAGCTAAAAGCTGCATGACCTCTCTGCAAAAAAATAAAAAATAAAAAAAATACACCAGTTGAGGCAAGCTGAGAAATTAAGAGGGTAGGGGTAGGTTTAGAAAAAGAAGAAAGAACTTCTTGTCAGATAGAGGAAACTGCACAATTTTGGTCTAGACCACGTCTGGAGTAGTTGTGTATCGACCAAAGCAGTGCCACCTGAAAGATGAAAGGGAAGGTTGCTGGATGGGGAATCCTGTGGGCAGGAGAGGGGTGGTGGTGCTCGTCGGCCTGTGCAGGGACCTGCCAGCCTAGCACTAGCAAAGCTGGTGAGCACCAGCCCGGGACAGGACGCCAGGTCTCTTTGATCAGAGCTTGCTGCTTCTTTGCTAGGATGGATTTTATTTTGCATATATGTGGGCCACGGAAGTAAATGAGTTGTGCGTTGGCCAGGATGAAAGGCTCTGCGCCGCGCAGTGCCATTACCTCTGTGTTTATGTAGGAGTGGAAAGCAAAGGAAAAATGTAATGAGAAAGTCTGGTTTCACTTAGGTGCTGTTTATATTGAGAGTCAAGAACTCCCAGCCCACACATACTCTCCCCAGACAGGTGCCAGCTACAGAGTCAAGATTAAGAGGAAGAGACAAAGAGAAAAATTACAGTAGCATGTGCTACTAAGAGAAGTTTTGGTGGTAAAGCGCAAGCAAGCAGAATTAAAAAAAAAAAAAAAAAAAAGAGAGCGAGAGAAAGAAGAATCCTGCCCAAGGATGTGCTCAAGTTTCTTGGAGGGCTCTCTCTGGTCAAGTCACCAAGACCATAATCTCCCAGCTGTATTTGCCAAAGTGTTAAAATGTAAATGTAATTTAAATAAATGACAACATTTTATTTGAGGTGCTAAGCCCCTGCAAATGCTGGAGGAGCCAAGGGTGTTAATGTTTCTCTGGCAAACACAGCACATAGCTGAGTGCCCAGCTTGAGCACTTTGAAGGGATGGATTTTACCCTCTGGATTTAATTTCCTTAAATTAAAGCAAATTTGCACCAGAGCAAGTTTGAAGAAAAAAAAAAAAAAAAAAAGGTAGTTTTTGCTTGTTGTGCTGTTTCTTCCATCTCAACTATCTTTATGTCTTGCAGTTCTGTATCTCCATTCAAACACCACTTTTCCCTCCTGTAAATGTGTGGCAAGTCACGATTAGGCTTTGTTTTCCAGTGGATCTGCGTGGGTATAAACAAGCGTGCAAAGCATCAAGCCAGGAAGGACCAAGCTCTCAAGTCCTTGATGCAATGTGTTGCTTGAACCCCTGAGAAATAAACCGTACCTACAAACCAGCCAGAGAAGGAGCCCAAGAAAAAAATGGGATGATTGTAGGTATTTATCCTCTGTGTGGGGAAGGGTAATCATGAGGTTTCTTTTCCATTTCCCAGACAGCTGAAATTATGCTTTCGAATTTGGAAGTCTGTCATCGTTCTCTTGCCACTCCTATCAGTTCTGGCCCAAAGTCTGGTAAAGTCACTGCAAATCAACACAGTACCAACAGCCCGTCTGTTGGCATCCAGAGACTTGAAAATGAGCCTCACTGGGTCAAATCCACTCTAGCTTCTCTAGCCAAACAACTAATCTAGGTATCAAAAAGGCACAGGTGAAAAAGAGACAAAGTCACATATTCAAGGTTTGAAAGTAGCTATGAGGTTCTCTAAAGAGGTCTATGTACCCTAAAGGTATGACTGACACTATCTATAGGAAATCACAGGTGAGACTTGATTTCAATGAGGTTCCCCAGGTGCAGGGGGAAGCACAGGTTACTTCATCAGGCATATTATTCCCAGGATCTCTCATTTAAGGTGTCAGCTTATGATTTTCTGGTGCCTCAAACAGCTTGAAAGGGAAGAAATTATTCCATGATGTATTAGATGATGTTCGGGTTGCTTTTGTTCTGGATGAAAAAACCCTCAAACTGAACTCTGAAGGTCAACAGAGTTCAAGTCAGGTAAATGATATTGCTAGTGGAAAGGGTCACTAATATGCTTTTGTCAACATGAAACATTTATTGGAGTCACAGCACAGTTGTTGGTTCAGAACAAAAAGGCTTTCTCCTAAGTTTCCACCCCAGAGTTTATCAGTCGGTAAAACTGGACTCAGAAAGAAAAGATGGGAAAAAAATTTGTGTTGTAGCTGAGGCTGAAAGACTAAGCAAGCAAGTTTCAATGTGTAGTTCAGGCAGCTTTGATTTATGGCTTTGTAAAGTCTCATAAAGACCTTCCAGACAGCATACAAAATGAAAATAATTAATTCTTTACATGTCAGAATCGGGACAAAGATGCTAGACGTGGAGAACTTCATTGGCATTTAATCATGCTTTATTACTGAGGCAATCTTTAAATATTAAATGACAGTCAGTTATTTACAAGCACACTGCTGCCACAGTAATTTGTGACCAAACAAGTCTAACTGGTGATTATATTCAAATCTAATTTTTGTTGGGATCATGTTTATATCACATTTAAGATTGGCTCCATCTGGAGCAGATGCAGCCTTCTCATAAAAGGAATAATTGATCAAATTCTGGACTTGGTTACACGCTTGCAACTCCATTGTAATCCAAAATACATGCCTACATGTCCCAGTGGGGAGGGTCAGCTGGAAGTTCTCGTTAATTAGTATATTATGTGCTCACATAAGAATTTTATGCTGCTATTAGTGAAAAATGGACTGATCCTCTGCTTGTAAAGGATTATGCTGACAGGTAGACAGCAGATCCTTTGGTGCTGGAAGTTCTCAGCATATTTGTCATTAGTCCCTTGCTGATGTCATTTTGAAAATAAGACAAAAGAATATGAGCATGTTTCCTGACATTACTTCAGCTTTTGTGAAGAATTTCATGCAAGAACATGAATTAAAAGTCTCCTGAACAGGACTGTGAGCTTTCCATGCTGACATACCATGTTCACCTCTTGCCACTTGGCAGGTATATGTTATTTTAGTTTATAGCTTTCAGCATGATTGCATAGAAAAGAGGACAAATTCTGGCTGGTTTACAGCTGGAGAAACTGAGATACAGAGGGATGTTCAGATATGCCAAGGAGGATGGAAATTTGTGTCTGCTGCATTGGGCCTCACTGGCTCCTTTAGCAATGCCTGGGTATTACTATTTCAGGACAGGCATGAGGTTTGCCTCGGAGACTGAAATGCCTCTGGCTTCTGTTCTCAGGCAGCCCTGTGCTTCCTCCTCTCCCTTCCTCTGCGTCCTCCCACCAAGGCCACCCACATCCTGCTCACGGAGACCCTGCGCTCCTCTTTCTTTCCTTGTGGCCCTTATTTTCCCTCAGCCCTGTGTTCCAGCCTCTTCCCTTAGATGTATACCAGATGTCCTGTGTTCCTCCCACCACCTTTTCTTTCTATCTTCTCCCTCCCTCTCATGCCAGTAGCTCTGTGTGTGTGTGGTCCCCAGCCCATCACATGCCATGACCGTAACCTCCCTCTCTCTTCATCATAAGGGTCTTCTGCAGTCCCATTGCTGGGACCCTCTTCTTCCTCTCTGTATTTATCATGTCTCTTCCCCTATGGTGGCTGAGTCCAAATCCCCTAGTATCTCCATATGCCACGTTTGCATTCTCATCCCATCAGTCGGTATGCATTCTGCATGCTGCCTTCCCCCCACTGCACTTCTACTTCCAACCACAGAGCCTCTGTGAATAGCCTCATCTTCTTATTTTGCTCCAATTATTTATTTTCTTTTTGGCTGGAAAGGCAACCATCGAGGGTACCAACATTTTAAAAAAAGTTGTGCTGATCGGCAGAGCTGGCAGCAAGGACACTGTTACACAGTAAGGCACTGAGAGCCGCTGCTAAACAAGTCTCTGATGCTCAGACCCTCAGAAAAGCTGGATGTGGATACTCAGACACCAAGACCTCTGTGGGTCTCCTGTTCCTCTCTAACCTGCCACCAAAAGCGGCTTAGCTCAGGCCACTGATGGCAGAGTGCCCTGACAGCCTGGGACTGATCAGATGCAACACCTGAGCAGTGTGTGTCATGGAGACATAAGTGTTCCTTGTGTGTGTGGGACTGCAAGAGTATCACCCACAAGACCTCAGAGAGCTCAGCAGGAAGGTCTCAATGCTGAGGGGCAGCAGAAAGCCCAATTCCTAGCTGTGACGAGGAGTTTATTCACAGGTCTCCCCAGTGACAGCAGAACATCAAGGCACTTAGAAGAAGATGTTCAGCAGGGACTTCAGGGCAGCACCACACAACATCCTGATGGATTATTTTGTAGCTCGTTCTTAAAAAAAAAAAAACAAAACACTGATGGATGATTTGATATGGTGATTTGGATGACTGCATAATTTGAATCACCCAGATTGTCAAGAGCAGTGGGCCCACTCCTGACTGCTCCTCTGATTGCAGACTGCTACACATTTGTACTCCTAAATTTGACCATGGGTACTTCTAGAGAAACGCCTGGTGCAGGTCAGACAGCAGAATCCCTGCTCCACCACTGCAAAGGCATGGAAGCATCTTTGGATCAGTACAGTGTCAGCCCTTTAGTGTTGCCTGCTCCAACACCACTGACCTGTGGAGGCTGGAGATGTCTGTGCCCGATGTGGGGAATCTTTTCTGCTACAGTGAACACTCACGGCAGGAGATAGGTACTAGGAGTGGCTTTGGTAGCACAGAGAAGAGCAGCAGATGAGCAAAGGCAGGGTGACGTGGTTGGAAGGGAGCAGGTAGGAGCAAAAAGAGGGGTAAAATTGTCACAAAAGCGTTGTAAAGCCAAGAACACCACCGGCTGCATTGCCATCTCAATGACAGCAAAGAGATGCCTCAGTCTGATCCCGTTTCCTCATGCTTATAAGCAGCACACATGCATCAAAGTCTATACGTCACACAGTGACAGAAACACTGATTGGAAGGAGCCTCTTGAGGTCTCTTGCCCAACCTTCTGCTCAAAGCAAGACTGCTGCCAACACTACATCAGGTCAGCCAGGGTTTTGCCCAGAAAAGTCTTGAAATCCTCCAAGCACAGCACCCCCATCATTTCTAGGTGACGTCTCCCCATGTTGCACTACCCTCCGGGTGAGAAAGCCTTTCCTGACATCCGTCCTGAACCTTCCAGGCAAAAAAAAATTAAAAAACAAAACAAGTGACACCACAGAAATGTGTTGGTGAGGGAGATCGTAACAGCATCTGGTTTGGCTCCTTGAATGACAACTCGACTAAATATACATACTATATGTATAGATAACAGTCAGCTATCTCTTCTTCAAAATCTCATGCAGAAGAGAGATCCCAGCACCTCCATAGCCAGCCCTGCCTTTTACACTGAAGCAAATTATTGCTCTCAGGCAGCTCCAGTTGTTCCTTATATTCTACATAGGGGCTGTGGTTGATGGCAACAGGAATGAAACAGTGGTCTACAGAGCTCCCAGCTCTGGTAAGAGCAGCGTAATCCATCTGGAAACCCTGATTCTGATGATTTTCTTAAATACAGCAGATATATCTCATATTAAACCTATTTCTAACACCTTGTCTACAAGGACTGGTATCTTTGCCAAACACAATTATTACCTGACTATGAAGGAGAATCGAGGAAAGGTGCTTTGAATATGTGTGATTTCACAGGGAAATAGGAGAGGAATGGACTACTAAATAAAAGCTGTGGTACAAAAAAGTTGTCACACATGTGGCTTCTATTCCTCAGCGTTTATCAGTGAGGGAGGGGGAAAGCATGTGATCTCCAGTTACCTAACCAAGAGAAAATGAGAACAGCGCTATTTGCCCATTATTCATTATTTTAGTAGTACCAGCAGCAAAATACCCAACTTTGTGATCTTCTAATTTAGGCAAGAACAAATTGAATTCACCAGAACTGTACTCCAAAACTTTACTGTTGCCTCCAAGCACACACAAGCCAAAAATAATACAGACAAAGGATTCCACAGTCACTGGCACTGCAGTCTTGAGGCACCTGGCTGAGGCGGCAAAAATGCAGCATTCAATCAAGTCAGCGGGGGGGGGGGGGGGGGGAAAGCCTGCTTGTTTCAAGGGATTTGGATCAGGTCCAAAATAGGCGAGGATCACCAAAAGATAAAAAGACAGGTGAATGAAATGTACTGCAAAAGTGCCCAGTATTTTTACAAGCATCCCCTAAAGTCTTCTGAAAATAGTGCAGGAAAGCTGTGGCTGTATATTGTATTATTTTAGTAAGAACAGCCATTCGCCCTTTCTTGACTGCACACCAACTAATGCCAGATAAACGCTCCTATGGATTTTTTCCCTCCCTTTTTACACTTTATTGAAGTGAGCCAAATCTCTTACCTTGCTGCACAGTGACTTCTAGAGCACTCACCTTTGGCACATGGATGATGGATGGTCTGGGGATGTGAGTACAGAGTGCAATAACATCATGGCTTAGCTCATTAGCAGCAAATGCTGATGATTGCTTGGTAGCAGACACTGACTGAGCAGCAATATGATTGCTAGAATGCCTGCTAGCGCGGCTGTGTTTTTCAGAGCATCTGCTGGCTTTGAACATCTCCTCACTGTCCTTCTCTTCTCTGTTCTTGATGCTGCTGGCTGCTACGGCAGATGGCTGCAGGCACACTGCTGAGGTCACCTCTGTCCTTTCCTCCTCCATGGCTAGAGGGTTTGTGTTGGGCTGGTCAAACGGAATGTTTTCGTGTGCATTTCCAAAGCAGGTGAGCAGGGCTGAGCAAGGGAAAGGATGCATCTTGGATGACAGGTTATCGGATCCGTTTAGCCTGCTTTCCACATCCGCATAATCAACAGGCTGCATTCACATCCAGAAGAGCACCCAAAATGAAAGCCCAGGAATAATGTCATTCCAGCCTTCCCCAGTGACAGCACCCCCTTTTCTGCTGTCAGGAGCATTCAGAAGTGGGGTACGACACCTCCTCCTCTGGCCTCCACCATGGTCAGCCCACTATCTCCTCGCCACCGCCCACTCCTATTATCTGCAAAGCAAAGAAGTGCAGACACAATAAAAACGTTTGCAACCCTTGCATGCTCTTTCTGGGAGCTGTCAGCAGCTAAACAAAGCCCTCACAACAGCCCCATAACCCCGGCGGGCTATGGTTACAGGAGCGGACACTACAGCACCAGGCGGTCCTCAATCAATACTGCTGCGGCCTCAAGTTACCTGGCGAAAGAGGCAAAAAGATAATGTAGCCCGAGCTCCCCAGCCATAACAGCATCCACACGTGTATCAGTGTCATCATAACAATAGCATAATTGGCTCCCATTACACTGCTCAGATATTTGTCAGCGATAAAACCCCAAATCATTCATTTATCGCTGACTCAGATCAAAAATGTACTTTCAGGCTCTGGCTGGTCTGTTCATCATTAAGAAGGAAAAATGCGTGTTGCTTTGGTGAGGGAGGAGAAGATGGGGTGTTGTGTGGCCACCCCACGTCCTGCCCAGCACACACTCCCCCAGCACAGGTAGGTTCTGTCCCCGCAGCTCCCTCTCCAGCCATGCCACTCACTTGCGGCTGTGCAGCATCTCCTTTCCCAGCTCTTATCAAAGGCACTCACTGCTCCACCTGGACCCCTCCGTCCCCCAGGGAAATCCAGGGGAGCATCCTACTACAACTCATCTGCCATCGGGCAGGAGTAAGGGGAGGCGCTTCCTTTCTCAATGTGCAGTGACTCAATGCTGGCTGTTAAAACAAAAATGTATGGGAAGTGAGGGAAGGAGGGAGAGTCTGTGGTTAGAGCATCTGCCCCCAGAAAATCCCAGTTCCTTCTTTTTTGTGCTGCCACAGGCTTCCTGTGTGATAGTGGAGACGTTATTTGATCTCTGTCTCCATCTGTAAAAAGGAGGAGAGTAATCACTTCTTTTTTTCCACCCACTGTACATATCCTGTCTCTTTATAAAAGGTTCTAAACTCTTGAGGGCAGTGGCTTGCTCTTCTTTGCTTTTAAGCTGCTGGTACAAAAGACTTCCAAAGACAAACATGGCATCTAACTGCTAACAGCATCCAAAGAGAAATTTGAGAAATTTGGGGGTTCAGTCTTTCCCAACAAACCCATACTCTTCCGTTTACCCTTCTAGCCTGGTTTGTCATTAAGTGTTGTTAGACACTTGTCATACCCTCCCTGTAACTGTGCCTTTCATCTTACTGTCAGGCTTGACACTCAGCAAAAATGTGATATATTAAGAGAAACTCACGTTTCTAGCAGCTCATCAGGAACCAGAGTGCAGAAGGTTGAGGGTTAAATTCCCATTGTGCCAACAGCAAAACAACCTTGGGTCCCTCATCTCCCATGAACCTCGCAGTTCTCTTTGTACTCCTTCCTAACCAGCACAAATTGTACATCAGCTTGTCTCAGTGGCTGGTGTTGGGTTTTAGAAAGGTCCAAAGTAGCCTCCAGCTTCAGTCACAATGCATTTTGAGAAACAGGGGTTCTTGCTGTCCTGTATCGCTCCCTGTTTTGTAAATACTACCAGGGTGGAGTGAAGACCATACAGCTCCTGGAGTGAGAAAGATGCACTTGGTGACCCAAAAAAGCTTGAAAAATGTTAGGAGGCAGTCTGACAGTACAGAAACCAGACTCACAGTGAGGAAATGTGCTGCAAAACTGGAAATTATTTCAGTGAAGTGTATTATGTATATCATAGTCATGGAAGAGGATGATTTTGGTTTGGGGTCCATCTTTCTTCACTTGTGAGGCGAAAGGATCAGCACCAATCTGTATTCCACTTCAACAAGTGCCAGGAGACAAGAGACTGGCGGCGCTGACATGCAGCACCTTCCTCTTCCTTTGCATCCATCAGGGTAGACATGGATCCCTCTGAAAGTGGATCCGTTGCAGACAGATCCATTTTGCACCCACCCGGATTCCCTGCTCTTCTGCACAGCACTGTGGGTGCCTGCCTGAAAGTTTTGGGCTCTGCTCTGGGGAGCAGGGAGATAAAAGTTCAGGTGGAATTTTTTTCCTCTGAACTTTTAAATCACTCCAGTTCTTTACTGCATCTGACTTTGGATGCTTCTTTCCCTCGGTTTCTGATAGAATAGTACTTCTCTGTCTCATGGATGCTAAACACTGTAAGCTGAAGCCTGACAGGTTAAGTCTGTCAGATCGGGGAACTTCAGAAGCGGTGGGAGTACCCACAAGCCTGGGTGCCTATTTGAGTTTTACAGCCCCATTAAGCTGTGAGGCTGGACCTTGTGTCACAGCAACAAGCTTTCCCATGGGATTTCTGCTGCCTCTATTCAGTCCTGGGCCCTGGCAGGACAACAGGCAAAATGTTTTCAAGAAACTACTGAAATATTCAGATCCTTGGAAGATCAGTTTGAGTCTAGACATAAACAGAAGTTTAGAGACTATCTTATTTCTTGCAGAGCAAGTCCCCTCTAAGTGCATTTCCCTTTACTAATCCTTAGGCTTCATAAAAAATTAAAAATGCCTGAGAGAAACTAGTAAAATCCTCTAGAAGGTTTTTCTGTGTTATCCTCTAAACTTAGCTGTGCATTTCTGAGTGGTTATGTATTACCTGTGATTGGGCTAGGTATGATACCACTTGGGTACTTGATGTCTTAGCACATGATATTATTGGTAGTTATTTCACCATGACTATACTAAACAAGGGAGCTCAGGGGCTCTCAGCATGTCCAGAAAATCCTGGATATTGGTTGCAAAAAGGCTTTGTAGACCACAGCGGCTGAGACTCCACTTGTGACTAGACACCAGGCTAGGTACAGACCCAGGCACAGGGTCCAGCTGAGCAGAATAGATGGCACTGGGCACACACCAAACAGCTTTCATGGCTGCGAGCGGTCAGACTGCGAGGCAGGGCTGGCCAACCAAAGAAAAACTGCTTTTTTTCTGGGAACACTATTTGGCGTTCAGGTGGGAACAGTAATTTCAAAGTGATGCACAACTAAGACTTCGAGCGATCTGACACATCTTTAATTACACAGTAAAGTGTCCTTGGAATTAAAAAAACTAGCTTCAGCTAGTCAGTCAGCCAACAACCTACATTCAATTTTTTCCAGGCCTCCAGCCGGCCATGCCAGCCTTTCTTCAGCTCTTTCTGAGAACCTTGTGGGCTTATAGAGATGCTAGTCTACATGAAGTCTAGCTGCACGAGCGAGTCATGATCACTTCAAGCCACCATGCAGCACAGATGTATGCCTGTGTGAAGAGGCATTGTTCTAAAAAATCAGATGTCTGCTTGTGTTGACCTCTGAGGAGGGAGAACATTCAGTGCCCGCTTGCTGTGAGAGCCACAGAAATGCTTTTTCAGACAACAAAATGGGCTAAATGCTCCATTGCAACTGTAAGAAAAGCGATCAGGACAAAGGTAATTAACCCATGAGTCTTGTCCTGAGTTTGAAGACAACATAAGAAATCTTCATAAGCCAAGAACTCCCAGAATGAACTGGTGGTAGTATGTAAGAGGTGACAACCATGAGCCCCAGCAGTCAGACCTGGGCCCAGCCTCCTCACAACTCGGAGCTATTTGGTTTTGGCTTAAGCCCATCACTCCAGCTGACTCTAAAGACACAATTCCAGGTTTATTTCATTCAAGCAGATCTCCTTGCACCTGTCAACCAAGCATGCTAATCACATTTTTATTTTTATGCACAATGAGATATTATTAGGACAACTGACAAGACTCACTTTATTCTTCCTGAATTTGCTCATAAATCAATGATGAGCTGAAATGTACTGTCTTAATGCCTCAGCAAGCTGGACATGTCGAGTAAATGGAGAAGGTGAATTTCAGCCAACTTTTGACCTGTCTTCGGTATTATTCTTTCAAGAGAAATTTTTCCTTCACGTGGTTGCTATTATACTCTCTTCTCAGCAGGAGGCATGGGGTCAGATGTAGCTCAGGCACCCCATGCTTACAGCAGGCACTATGCCTAGCTGGTTACCTTACTTTGCAGGAGCCAGCCTTACAGCATGTCACCCTGCTTTTGTGCTTCTGTGTTATCCCTTCTTTCCTCATCATGGTGCCCCTACGGTAGCACCGATTCTCTAAACATTGCCCAAACCCACGTCTGCCTGGTAGGTGTTGGCTGTAGCGTGGCGTTCCCCAGAATTTCCTCTTCCCCATCCTGCCGTAAGCCCTGCCTGCGCCTGCTGCCTCTATCCTGCCTGCGGAAGGAACATGTTCAATCTGAGCTGGTGATGATCAGTAGAACTGCACTGCTTTCAAATTATAGGGGTCTGAAAGGGTGATCAGAGGAACTGAGTCCAGTTTCCCGCTGTCTCTTCTACCTCCTTTCAAACTGTCCAAACTTTAGCTGAAAACCAGCTGAGCTTCTGGCTTCCCCTCCTTCATATAGACTTTCTATATACACAAAATATATACAGTCTGTAGAAAAAACAGAGTAGGGTGTTAAGAGAGTGTACCTAAACTATGAAATACAGCTAGAAGCAAATTGGCACTACTTAGGTGGAGCTTAACAGAAGACAGTTCAGAGAACAGCAGTGCCGATGGCAGAGGGACCAGCTCCCAAGGGAAGGCTTAAAGAGCTCAGCTGGACATGCAACAAGAAACCAGTAAGATAAACAATATGATAAGATTGTCTGTGTTTATCTGAGAGGCATAGGGACTGAGGTTAAAAAAGAAGCTGATTATGGTAGTCAAAATGTTCCTTAATAACTTCAGAGTTTCTTTCATCCTTTGTTGTACCTGCTGTTAGTCATCACTGATGGTAGGTGGCTGGGTCAGAGGAATCATTACTCTCATCCAGTTATGGCAGAGCTTGTGTTTCTGGAGAGAAAAATATTAGATTGATTAGCAAAATAATTTACTTGATAGTAAACCAGTTTGAAAAAATGCACAGAAAACTTTTTGAGAGTCTTTTTTTTTTCACTTATTTTCTGAATTTTTTAAATGTTTTGATGCTTTTAAGACTTAATCACAATTCTGGTGCTTGAAGAATTCCAGCTAATTCTACAGTTCAAGTATTCAACAAAAAAAGAGGCCCTCTTTTGTCCAAAAAAAACCCCCAAAACATTCCATTAGAAATCTGAATTTTGAAGGTCTTGAGTGGGCCTGTTCAGTGAGCTCCAAAATCTTGCTCCCAGGAGGCCTTGGAACAGCTAAAACCCAACAACGATCATCGGCCGGAGGCAGACACTGAGCACACCCCTCTCTGTCTTCCCAGGAAGGGTTGCCATCTGGGGGGCTGTGAAATGCTCATCCGCTTACAGATTCCTGCTGGCCACTGAGTAGCTGGGGAAAAAAACAGGCAAAAAGTAAACCCAGCCACTGAGATTACTGAAGGCTGGAAATGAAGGGCTAAAGTAAAGCCCTTTTCAACAAATTGTGCCGTCCTACTGCAGAATGAAAACCAGGATGGCTCCCAAGACTGGATGAATGCATGCATGCACTTTTAATGTTAAAGAAAGCCATTGTTCAGGTTTTCTATTTTTGGCTGTGCAAATAGTATTCATATCAAACCAAAGTCCTGGGCCCAGGAGACAGAGACTATTGTAAACCAAGTCACGATTCTGCTGCTGACATGGCTACAACAGGGATGACGACGCTTACTCAGTTATCTCCCAGCTGGGCAGGTTGCTTCCATCACTGAAAGCTGGGAAAATCTGAAGACCACTTAAGAAATTAGTTCTTTCATAACGAGTGCTCCTAGTTTCTGCAGTGGATTTAGAGCCTTGTTCTTATAGCTGGCTTAGCAGCAATTGAAATAAAACTTCTGTCTTAGCACAAGTTGTCCTTGAGACAGGAGTAGAATCTCTTCTGATTGTAGTATAAAGTATTCAAGATTAAAAACTATACTTGTTCTAGAATGTCCTTTCATTCCCTAATGATACTTGAAGCTTCTGAGCCAGAAAAACATTTTGATATAATGGACACATAACTGATCAGCTTCATTTACTTTCTCATCTGTTCTCAGTTACACAACCGGCCTTCACAACTTTATACACTTAGAGCAGTTTTCCACTTTTTACCCTCACCCAGTGATATTAACATCGCATGACTGCAAGCATTATGTAAAACAAAAGAGCAATGACAAAATATCTCTTTAGCTTCAATGATTTTATGTCACAGAAAGATTTCTTTTGAATTTACAAATAAGCACTGTAGCCTCCCTGTAGCCCTTTTAAAATAACACAGACCTGCCTGATGGCTGATTTTTAGCAATCACCCCAAAAGGCAGGTCACCTTCAAGGAATGAAAGAAAGGGCTTTGTAATCTCATTTCTAACTTAGAATCATAGAACAGTTTGGGTTGGCAGGGACCTTTAAAGCTCATCTAGCCCAAGCCCCCTGCATTAAGCAGGAACATCTTCAACTACACCAGGTTGCTCAGAGCCCCGTCCAACCTGGCCTTGAATGTTTCCAGGGATGGGGCATCTACCACCTCTCTGGGCAGGTAACCTGTGCCAGTGTTTCACCACTCCCATCCTAAAAGAATTTCTTCCTTATATCTAGTCTAAATCTACTGTCTTTTAGTTCATGGCCGTTACTCCTTGTCCTATGGCTACAGGTCCTGCTAAAAAGTTTGTCCCCATCTAGAAAGGCTTCCCAGGGAGGTGGTGGAGTCACCATCCCTGAGGGTGTTTAAAAGACACGTAGATGTGGTGCTTGGGGACATGGTTTAGTGGTGGGCTTGGCAGTGCTGGGTTAATGGTTGGACTCGATGGCCTTAAATCATTTTCCAACTTAAATGATTCTGTGATCTTTCTTATAACCCCCCTTGAAGGGGGATGTTTGAATGGGCCTTATTGGAAGGCCACAATTAGTTCTCCCTGGAGCCTTCTCTTCCCCAGGCTGAACAATCCCAACTCTCCCAGCCTTTCCTCACAGGAGAGGTGCTCCAGGCCTCTGACCATTTTTGTGGCCTCCTCTGGACTCACTCCAACAGGTCCATGTCTTGCACTGGGGACCCCAGAGCTGGATGCAGTGCTGCAGGGGGAGTCTCATCAGAGCAGAGCAGAGGGGCAGAATCACCTCCCTGACCTGCTGGCCACACTTCTTCAGACTGGAAACATATCTTAGATGCAGCAGGCGCATCTCTGGACCCTCATGGCCTGATCCGGTACCCCAGAGCCATCCTCCACCCCCCGGCCAGTTGCGAGGTGACTGCTCTGCTTGCACAGGTTGCCACGCAGATGCAGCAGATTGCCGGATGCCCTTTAGGTAACGGATGAGCCAAAGGCCACTTCTCCAGAGGGGATTTTCTCAAACAACTCTGATTTTTCCATCTTCTGCATAACCGGCATGGGAAAGGGAGGGTCTCAGCCTTCCTGTTGCTGGTCTGCAGCTGCGTTACTGGAACCCGCAGCAGCGGGCAGGCTCTGCTCTGATGTGAACAGAAATGCCATCGAGCCTAGATTGGGGGAATCATTCTCTGGCTGCCCCTTTCCCGCTCCGCTGGCTAAGCCAAGCCCCCTTCCAGCTGCACACCACAGATGGCAAATTAGGATCATGGAGAGAGGAAATCTGCTCTGTGGCCTTCTGTGCTGGGAATGAGCTCTTCGTTATGCAGATGAGATCCATCCCTGTGTAATTCTGCCTTTACAGCATGGAAATGGAGGCAAACGGAGGGAGCCCGCACATTGCAGCCAGAGGACAGCACAGCATCTAAGCTATGGCACAGCCCTGGACTCTGGGACCAGGAATCTGCTTTTGAGCACAGAGAGAGTAGAGAAATGGGACATGCAAAATAAGGTAGCGATGTCTGGGAGCAGGAAAGGTGGGCTTCCAGGTTCTTTTCATTCCCACTGATCACTTCTTTGAACTCTCCCCATATCTATCTAAACAATATTGTTAGTGCTATTTAACTTCAAGGCACCATGATTACCTCTTACCCTTAAAATTGCCTTTTGCTGCTTGGCTATGCTAATTACAAAGTGACAATTACTTCTTAGTATGAACTTGCCCAATTCCTTTGACTCTGTGAGTCCTTAACTGACCACGTGTCTGTGGTGAACAGAGGGATCTGCAGATCTGAGAGCCATGAGGAACGGTGCCAGGCACCCTGTGTCACATACAGGCCATGAAATCTCACTCTGACATTTCTGATGCAGGAAGGAGGACTTGTATTTCCTTCTCTCCTCACAGAGGCTTGAAAATGCATCATCGTATAGGATTTCAGCCATATATTGCTCTTTGCGTTCTGTATGCCTGCTGAAAAAAAACTGGTCTTTATCTCAACACAGCTGTGATTTGTAAGTAGTAAAACAAGAATCAATTTAAGAGGGCAACATAGTGAGGTATTTTAAATACGTATAATTGCATTTTGGTTTGTATTTCCCTGCAAAACTTTGGGTGGGTTGTAGAAACCCTTCAAAAATGTTAATGTTTCATTTACATGAAGAAAAACTACCTTTTTCTCTGTATAAAGAAGTCATCTTTCTTTCTAAGAATATTTTTAATGGAAAACAAAAAAACCTACCAAAGCAATTATCATCTCACAGAATGATTACTTTGGTAAATGAACTTTCTTTTTTGCTACCCTATTTTTAAAAGCTCTAAATAAAACCTGCACTTGCGATGGCCTTGACCAGAGGTAGGTGATTAATCCAAAGAGGGTCCTCAATCATTTTGCTACTTTTAATTTAATTTTGGCTATGTCTGCACACCATTTGGCTTTGTTTACTTTGCAACATTCTTGCTTGACGCTTGGGAAAATGGATAGTCGTGCCTGTAGCCAAGATCCTGTATTTAATCAAGAAACAATATCTCAGAATAGTAGAAAGGCTGAGATTGGAAGGGAGCTCTGGAGCTCATCTGGTCCAGCCCCCTGCTCAAGCAGGGCCACCGAGAACCAATTGCCCAGGACTGTGTCCAGACAGCTTTTTAATACCTTCAAGGATAGAGACTCCACAACCTCCTTGGGCAACCCATCCCAGCGCTCAGTCTTCTTCACATTTGAAAAGTGTTTCCTGATGTTCACAGGGAACCTCCCATGATGCAGTTTGTACCCATTGCCTCTGGTCCTGTCACTGGGCACCACTGAAAAGAGCCTTGCTCCATCCTTTTTGCACTCTCGCTTTAGGTATTTATATACACTGATAAGATCCCCCCGAGCCCTCTCTTCTCCAGGCTGAACAGTCCCAGCTCTCTCAGACTTTACTCATAGGAGAGATGGTCCATATCCTTAATGATGTTCATGGTCTTTCACAGGATCTCTGCAGTATGTCCACATCTCTCTTGTACTGGAGAGCCCAAAACTGGACAAAGTATTCCAGATGGGGTCTCACAAAAACAGAGTAGGGGGAAGGATCACCGCCTCAGCCTGCTGGTAACAATTTGCCTAAGGCAGCCCAGGAGACCACTTGCCTTCTTTGCTGCAAGGGCACTGTGCTGGCTCACGTTCAATTTGGTGTCCATCAAGGTCCTCTTCTGCCAAGCTGCTTTCCAGATGGGTGGCCCCCAGCATATACTGGTGCCTGGGGTTGTTCCTGCCTATGTGCAGACTTTGCACTTCCTGCTGAACTTCATGAGGTTCCTGTTGGCCCATTTCTCCAGCCTGTCAAGATCTGGGTGGCAGTATGATCCTTCGGCATACCAGTTTGGTGTCATCCAGTTTATGACTGCATAAAATCCATCTCGAGCAGAAGTGGGTGACTTAAACTTTATTCATCGAGTCCTGGAATGACAGCAATCAACTGTCAGGTGGATAGGCTCAGGTCTGACAGTAAAAGCTGGGCATCAACTGCCTGATGCGAATTGGTGCGGGCAGCTGGTGGAGGGGGCTGCCCTTCAACGTCATGCTGCCTGCCTGCCCGCATGTGCAATACAGGCTGTTTCCAACCGGCAGGCTGAAATACGTGTGTGTATTGATGCAAAGCACTTGTTTAATGTTTGCTTACAGTGCCTGAGCTAAACACAGATGGTGGAGTTCGCTACTGCTTCTTCACCAGGGCTCTGTGGGCACTTCACTGCCTCAGCTCCCTGCTGAACCCTCACAGGCAATAATCCAAAGGCATCGCTGTAATATCCTTCAAGCTAATAGTCCAGAACTTCAAGCAGTGAGCATGATAACCCAGCTACAGAACTTTTAACAGAGAGTTGTCATTTTTACCGACATTCAGAAATTTTCCTAAGCACAGATGGCTCCTCACCACAATGCACGGATTTCTCTCTCAGCTGAGTGTGCAAGATGGTCCACAATGGAGCTGTTGCTGTTTAACCTCCATACAGGTTCCATACTTCAGGTTTCATTTGTTTGAGTGAGACTTTAAACGTGTGGGTTTTTTCTTCCCAACCACACAACAGGTGCACACACAGCTTGCAGGTGCAGCTTTCCACTGCTTGACTTGCTGGGGTCGGTTTTGCCCGCTGCAGATGGCTGCCTGATTAAACAGGCAGGAATTCCCATCTCAGTGCCCACAATGCATCTAACAGCTGTCTCTCTCCCAAAGACTGCTCGGAATTTGATGAAAATGGTTTTAAAGAGCTGCTTTCCCCTCACAGCCACCCTTTGACTTCACAGCAACATAATCAGGTCATGATCAACCACAGCATGGGTGTGTTTGACTCAAGCACACCTGGCTCCATGGGTCACTCCACAGGCAAATAAGTCAGAGCTGAGCAGACAAGAGGTCTTGAACCAGGATCTAAATATATATATATTTATATGTGTACATATATGTTAAACAGAGAAAGAGTCTTGGCCACAAGGAAAACTCTAGTACTTTTCCAACTTTAGGCAACATAGCTTAATCCATTTATTGGAGTGCTTTGGCAATGAAATACAAATCTGTGTATTCTGTACATAGTTGTAGACCTCACTGCAAAATAATATGGTAGTTTTGGAGAGGAAATGCAGAATATCCTATCCAGATGTACCTGGGAGGAAACTGAGGGTAGACAGGAAGGTTTATTTGACTTCAAGAACAAATATTTGGCAAGAACAAGAGTCATGGGCACATTCAAGTTGCTTCAGGCTTGCAGAATCTGGCCATTTAATTCACATGCCACAAATGCGAAATTAACAGCCAAATTCAAGGAGCATCTTTGAAAATGCTATTGCAGTGAAATGTCTTCTGAGGATGAGAGCCAACAACGAGAGTGTGATTTAGGTGTGAAAAGAGCTGAGTCAAGCAGTTGTAGGGTTGTTTAAGGCTGGATGGAGTTGGCACTGCTGCAGTTAAAATTCCTGGTTCCCAGAGGCACGTGGAAATGCCAAAATTGCAGATTCCACTTTAAAAATATGTTGCTGAGCCCTTGGGCTTGTAAATAAGGGTCTGAAGATTCACCCTGAGAGTAATCAGTACTGCTCTGACATGTGCCTATGGCCCTGCGCAGCTTCTAGCAGGGAGGAAACAGCGAGTGCCCCTTAGCAGGGAGGGAGCAGGTCCTTCATGTCCGCACACACTGTGCTATCAGGCAATATCCCACTGCACCCTCTTCTGCCTTGCACCTCTCATAGCAGACACCGAGGACCACCTCACTGGTGTCCCGCCAGATCTAGATGCATTGAGCATGGGCAATGGTGGGGGAGAGGAGCTGCTGGGCTTCGGAGGGGACCAATACAACACATATCCAACATCCAGAGGCACCTCATCCTGCTGCTCTGACACTCTGGAGCCGATGTTGCTCAGAAAGAGAGGGCAGGCACAAGCAAGGACTATTAAGAAGGTAGATTTTAGCAAATAAAAATTATGCCAAATTTGGCCAGCCTGAAAGCTGCTCAGTCCCACCCTCCCGCTCTTGCCCCTCTCCTCCAGGTTATTATTTAATTTGGGATGGCTGTACCAATTTCATAGCTGCATTCTGAGATGCATGGCAATTGCCCATGTGGCAGAAATCCCTCAGTGGAAAGACTGAGGGGAAGCATTGTCCGTGTTTCCAACGCAGACCCGGATCTCTGCCCCAGCACTGACAATGCTGTTCACTTCCAAGGAGTTCTTGGCTCAGCTCAGCACGCAGCCCACCTCCAGTGCTCCCTACAAGAGACAGCTTCACCTATACACACTAGCTATGAGCACAGAAAGGGAGGTCAGATCCCAGCCTGTGTCCTTTTGGCAGAAGCCTCCTTTACGACTCACTTGCCAGCAACACTAACTAGTGTTTCACAACTTCCTTCTCTGCCACTAGCTCTATTGTAGGTGGACAAAAGGCTTTCTCTTGGCATGTGATGTTGGGAGACAGAAGGCACCTCTTCTGCCAGAGCTTATGACATGGTGGTCTCAGCAGTAGGGAAAAAATAGCTTTTTTGGGCTGCTGAGTTTGCTGGCATCAGCAAATGTCGACTTACAGAACAAGACAGTTCCAGTACACTGTGGGCTGATAGCAGCGATTTCTGCATCAGTTAATCGGGTGCAGGACTCCTGCTTGGTACACAAAACATTTCCACTCCCATGTTTTGTTCAGAGTATTTTCCTTCCTAATTTTAAAATAGCTACTTAGGCATTGATGTGACTTGAGTGCCTCTCCCTCTAAGTAGTTTTGCATAGGAACCCCCATCAAGCCACGGGATGATGGAAATTGTTCAGGCTCTGCTGAGCTCATTTGACTCATGGCAATCACGAGTCTATCCTTACCTGCACACCTGGCTCCATGGGTCACTCCACAGGCAAATAAGTCAGAGCTGAGCAGACAAGAGGTCTTGAACCAGGATCTAAATATATATATATTTATATGTGTACATATATGTTAAACAGAGAAAGAGTCTTGGCCACAAGGAAAACTCTAGTACTTTTCCAACTTTAGGCAACATAGCTTAATCCATTTATTGGAGTGCTTTGGCAATGAAATACAAATCTGTGTATTCTGTACATAGTTGTAGACCTCACTGCAAAATAATAAGGTAGTTTTGGACAGGAAATGCAGAATATCCTATCCAGATGTACCTGGGAGGAAACTGAGGGTAGACAGGAAGGTTTCAAGTAAGGTGTGTTTGGCCACATCCCGAGAGTTGATACTCCATGCTTTTATGAAGTGCCAGAAAATCTTAACAAGGTGGAAGGGATGAAGGACACAGCTCAACTTCTGCGACAGAGCACATCTGAAAGACAAGCAACGTTAATACTAAGGCAGGTTCTTGGTTCATTTCTGATGCAGAAGGAACCATTCCTCTCCCAGACTGTCTTTACCAGCATGAAGACTGAATTACATGGTTTGGTTGATAATTTCTACCCCACCCCCTCTAAAACATGGATATTAGGAGTATTGTCATGGGGTTGTGCTGCCATTTTCATGGAGGAGGCAAGCAGCAGATCGCTGATGTAGTAGCTGGTTGAGCACCACCTCAGGACCTGATTTGGCACACCTCCTCCAGAGCTGGCCTGGCCACCAGCATATGGCCTGCTGTGAAACGGAGATCTCAGCTCTGAGATCCAGCCACCTCATCTGAAGGTGGAGGAAGATCTCATCAGGAAGGTAGATGAATTAATAACTGATAATCAGTGAATAAATAGAAGAAACCTGGTGCCTCTTGGTGGTTCTAGCTCTCACTTTGTTTCTCTTGAGAATACCTAGAAATGAAAGTTTTATGTTACGTGAAAGATTGCTTCCATAGTCCCTTTCTCAGAGAGGAGAAAGCTGCATTTTTAAGTTCTTTTCAGTTCAACAGAGTTGTGATCTTTTCTAGGCCCACATAAGCTTGGGAGACCTGAAAAGACTAGAAGACCCCTAACTGGAAGAACAATCTTACGGAGATTTCGATTGCTGAGCTACAAGTGAATTCAATAAAACCAAAAGACAAATGAGTTGCTGCTGAAGTCAACTGAATTACATCAACAGAGACTATAGTTTCAAGGGTCTTGATTTTCTAATGGCCTACAATAACTTATTTCCTGATATCCAGGAACTTCCTCTCCCTTCTGTAAGACCAGAGTATTTTCCCTAAGAATGCCACCTTGTACAAGGACTGCACTGGTGGGCAGGTGGATTCAAGCCCTTCAATAAGGATAATCCAACTGGTTTGTAGTAAAAATATAGTGCATTAGTGCAAAATCTATCAAAAGTCTTTACCTGCTCATCAGAGCATTTCAACCACATTTGACAGATTAATTTTCATGTCATTCACCACTCCCTTTTTTAAAGCAGATGTACCCAATTAACTTACATATATATATGTGTGTGTATGTATATACAGTTATCCATCCATCTATCTGTCTACCTATGTTTGTGACAGGAAATACTGAAAATTCACTGCAAAACCAAACAAGACAGGTTTGATTTGGTGACTTCAACACATAGACTAAGAGCCATTTCAAACTCTCTCGGCTGAGACACCCAGTGTGGGCAAATATGAGACAGGACCTCCAGGAGGTGCACATCCACAGCCCAGCTGGGCATCCCAAACGACTGAACTAGAGATGTGTGCTCAGTCAAGTGATTCAAGACCAGGTTTTCCAGACAAGACAAGGCTGCCAAGGTTCAGACGTGAACTTTCAGGCATTTATTCATTTGTAACAAAAACCAAAGGTTTGCTTTTTACCATTTTTACCATTATATTTAAGCTATCTGGGTTCTTTTTCTACTGGTGTTTGATGTGGCACTGAGGTACAGAAAGAACGGTGTATTTCAAGAGCATCCAATGAGTGAACTACCTTTTTTTCCCCCAAGTACTGCATCTTGTTTTATTTTGCTTCTCCAGCTAGTAGAAAGTAGGTCTCTTTTTCCAGGATGGGTCAAGTTACCAGAGAAAGGTTCCTTCCTGCCTTTAAGGGGTCTGCTGCCAGTCTCAGGCTTTGGGACTAGCTCAGATTCTGCCTGTCAAGGCTGAAGCTGTTCCCTCAGGACTCAGTGTGTCATAACCTGCCTTGCTGTCACCCACACCTTTTCCAGTATGAGGATGCCTGGGCAGTGCAACCCATGATGGGAGATGGCACGTTCCTTTCTGGTGGGATTAGAAGGGATTCTGCTCACTCCCACGAGGAGACGGGGGCTTTTTTGGGGTAGAAACACAAAAAAACCAGCCCTCTGCTTTCCTTTTATGAGTTGTACCACAGCCTTCTGCTGATCTTCCTGTGCCTTCCTTTTCAGTACTTAAAATTAAGCTCACAGGCATTAACTGTATAGACGGCAGATAATTCCTTTAAATGTGCAGAATGTCCTGGAGTAGTGAGATTTTCTGGTTGTGTTGCCATCCGTTGTATAAATCCCTGATTTCAAGGGATTTAAAGAATGCCACAGCAACAATAAGAGAGTGAAGAGCTCAAATTCTATTGAAATATTCCTAAAACATCAGTTTAGCAGAGTAAAAGGAGGTAGTAAAGCCCTTGGAGATCTATAAATTTTGGCAAAGTATAATATACCAAGGTGGGAAGAGATGCACTTAGAGTAGGCCTAGAGTAGGTCTAAAGGCTGAAAGCTTATATTTTTATTTATAACAAGTTTTTATTTCAGTTGCACTAGGCTGCATATACGTGGCAAATTGCTACAAAGACAGCAAGCAAAGGCAAATGCAGGCTTGTTTAAGATTTATTCCCAAACAGCAAAGATCTATGGATTTTGGTATAATCCCCACAAGGGGACATGTAAATACATGTGACCAGCAGGGCGAGAGAGGGGATTCTGCCCTCTGTTCCGTTCTTGTGAGACCCCCCTGCAGCGCTGCGTCCAGCTCTGGGGTCCCCAACGTCAAAAGGACACGGACCTGTTGGGGTGAGCCCAGAGGAGGCCGTGGAGATGCTCAGAGGGCTGGAGCCCCTCTGCTGTGAGGCCAGGCTGGGAGAGCTGGGGTGGTTCAGCCTGGAGCAGAGAAGGCTCTGGGGAGACCTTGGAGCAACTCCCAGTACCTAAAGGGGCCGACAAGAAAGCTGGGGAGGGACGTTTTACAGGGGCCTGCAGCGACAGGACAAGGGGGAATGGCTTTAACCTGAAAGAGGGGAGATTTAGATTGGATACTGGGAAGAAATTCTTTACTGTGAGGGTGGTGAGGCGCTGGCAGAGGCTGCCCAGAGCAGCTGTGGGTGCCCCATCCCTGGGGGTGCTCAAGGCCAGGCTGGACGGGGCTGGGAGCAACCTGGGCTGGTGGGAGGTGTCCCTGTCCGTGGCACAGGGGTGGAACCAGATGGCCTTTACGACCCCTTCCCACACCAACCATTCTACGTTTCTATGATTTGTGCCATACTGACTCGCTCTCCCATCCATTATAAGATTACAAGTACAAGGTGAAACACTTTAATTCTGTCCGTTGTTGTGCCCTACATTCAGATTTTTGAAAAACACTCTCTCATGTCTGTTTTTTCCAGGATTCTGCCTTATTCAGTAATGTGTAATGGACAGAGTTATCCGCTGGGACCCTGCCTCCTTCCTTCACTGCTAAGATGAAAGGCAAGAGCCTTCAGGAAAGCCAAGATGGATTTATGGCCAAGGAGCTGCCTGTGGAATTTGCAGCTGATGCCAAACACCTCCATATGAGATTATAAGGTGATGTGATTTCTGGCTCCTGCTGATCAGTGTTAGCAGCTAGTGCTTAGACTGCGACTTCTGCTGGTTAATGCTCTCCTTTCCCTGCCTGAACCAAGATTATGGCACTCCCATACTGCTGATGGCACTGCAGGCAGAGCCCTTTCCTAACCCTGATAAGCATAATGACATGCTTTAAATAATACACCCCACCCACACCCACACCCCCCCCCAAAAAAAAAAAAAAAAGCAACACCCATGATTTTTGCTCAATTTCAGTTTTCTGATAGAATCACATTGGGAAGCAGTCACACACTGGGTTTTGTCAGGAGACCTCACATATCAGCAACCATCAGCAGACTAGGAATGCATCATTGGAAACCCTCCTCCAAGTCCCAGCCTAAATCTTTGCAGAGCTCAGGTGCAGCTCATGTAATGTGGCCAGAGAGATTTAAAGCTGCGTCACATCAAGTTATCTTGTGCTTGTAAATTACAAACTCTACCGGTGTCAGGCTCACTTAAAATCAATGGGGAACCTAATCTCTGCTCTGGTTGGTTATTGATTTAGCTACACTGACTTAAATTCAAATATAGTAAATCAATAGAGTTCCCTAGCACTGACTTAAAACGCAGGTTGAAGGTAGTTCTATCAGTGTAGCTCATCCTGAGAAAAATAGTTTTAGCAGGAATAATTTTTTTTGCCTGGGTTTGCCTCTGGATCTGGTCAGATAGTCACAAGCAGGCAGGTTAGTTCCTTAAGACAGATAAGAAGCAACAGCATCACTGAAGGGAGGAAACCTCCAGGAGAGGCTGAAAAGCCAGAAGGCAGCACCCACCACTATGTCCTGCTGAGCTCAGCTGTCCCTGTTTGCATATGCCCATGTGCATTTCCAAAACAGGCATGTGAATTCTGCCAGTTTTCTGGCACACTAAAACCAAGTAACTGAAGCCACTTGGACCAGCAGCCTGAGGTTAAATTAAACTATCATGGGACCTGGAGAGGACTGGATTCTGTGCCAACTTGTAGTGGAAATTTCTTACTGGGTCTGACATAAAGAAAATCGGAAGAGTGGATGCACACAAACGGTAGCCATGCATAGTAAGAGGCAGATTGTTTCCTAGCAACACAGGCTTTAGGCTGGTTCGTTTTGGTTAGCACTTTCTGACTAATAGCTGCGATTTTTATCTGTACTGCTACTCACTTGCTTACCTGTGCTGAAAGAGAGAGAAAAAGCAACAGAGAACGTAGGATAGGATCCATCTGTGCTAGACTACATGTGTGAAGGTGAGATCTTGGTGAGTGAGGGACTGGCCAGCACTCTGAAAACTGATGGGCTTGAAAGCGCCTCTTGAGATGCCTGTTTCTGCCATATGTGAACTAGCTCAGACCTGGACCTTGTGCTTCAGGCAGCTAAGACAGGGCACACGAGTTTCACCTCCATTGTGTTTTGGCACTTCCCTCCTTCCCTGTCTCCATTCCATAGTACCACATGCTGCAGGAATACCCTATGGCTAATTCTTCTTTCAGTAACATCAGCGAGAGACCCTTGACTTCACTGGTAATAGGGCAGAGCACTTTTATTTCTTCACAGGTTTCCTCTGTGGCTTTATTTACACTGTGTCTTCAGAGAATAACGTAGCAAACCAGCTTCTCTGTGTGCATGTGTCCATCCAGTGCGCATATGTATAGGTCTTGGCATACTAGGACCTCTGCTCACCTATTGCAAGGTAAATAATTAATGAGTGTATGTCTGTTAATAACCTTTTCTGAAGGTGCTTGAAAAATGTCTTGCACTGCTAGGATGCTACAAAAGCAATTCCTAGTAAAAACCCCAACCGTGCCTTTAGACAGTGTCTGTGATCAATATGGAGTTGGTACTGGTGTCAACCAAAGGTCTGAAGTGAGGTTTCCACATGTACACTTTGGGACCAGCCCCCTTAATCAGGCTCACAAGCTCTGCTTTCTCCATACAGGCCCTGCTCACTTTCCCCCAGCCTGTCAGTACTTCCAGAGCTCAGTCTCTCTCATCCTCCTGGAAAGCTCCATGTATTTTAAGTCCAGTTTCCCTTCTGCAAGAGGAAAGAATGTGAGAGATGCTTTAAAGAGCACATAAAATTTCACATTGTCCTTAACTTCTCTGTGCTGCCGGAGAGGAAAAAAAACACCCAGTTCATGCAAATGCTGCGGAGCGACTGCTGTAACACAGGGGTGGCAGGGTCAGGGAGAGCAGTTGCTGCACCCCAAATGACATGGGCTTGCAGTCCCGTGCCCTTCAGTGACCTGTCTGCAGCTCCAAGTATTTGAAGCCAAGGACCAGGGCTTTGACAGTCCATGACATCTCTAGAGATGACGGTAGCAGCTCCTCGGTCTCAATTCTTTCCCCATGGTTTGGGTTGGTTGTCCAAGCCTTCCCCTCTCCAAGAGAAAGGCTGTAGAATAAATCTTACTAGACGCCAGAGAAATCACACAGGAGAATGAATCATGAGAACTGTCCAGCCATGAGAAAAGCTTATGCCAACCCTTGCACTTTACCAGGACAAAAGCGGCAGATCCACAAGACATGAAGCCACTGCTAAATGAGGCTTCGTTCAGTCCATGGACTGGCTGTTTATGTCCTACATTCAGCTTTCATCTGCCGTGAAAAAATGTCTGTGCAAGAGGAAAGCAAACAGTTTTTTGACATACAGAGAAAGCAAGGCCTGATTAACTGAAGAGGGAGAAAAGATTTCATTTATTCGGGTTATTTAAAACTCTGCAGTCTTTGTTAACAGCTGCTCAACTTGAACAAGCAACCTCTCTCTGAAGGAGTCAACACTGCTCCTCCTTCACTGCAGAGCTGGGAAAGTGCCCATCCACACGCGTGAGTCATCCGGACAGGCCTCCAACAAAGACCGCTCTCGCTAGGAAGAAAGACCCAAACTCTTTACTTTTCCTAGCCTAAGCTGTAAGGAGATGAGAAGAGTGAGTGAGTGAGTACAGAACTATTTCTTTCCCTTTCCGCTTGGGTTTCGAAAGGCTAAAGGATGGAAAGGCTCTGCAGGCAGGGACACAGAAGGATAGATGTGAGACCCCCAAAGGCCAGCAATTTGCTTTAAAACCTCGACATACCTATCTAAACTCACTAATAACTGTCACCTTCAACTTTTCACCGATCTTTGGCAGTGGCATGTGGGCACCCACAGTGCAACTGAGTCCAGCAACGATTTTTGTGGGTATGTTAGTGGTGGCTCCACAGTAGCAGAACTGAAAAACACAGGACAGGGAGTTAATGACACAACAACAGAGAGGGAATGCTGCAAAGTCAGGAATGTTTTCACACTCCTAGAAGCCCATGGGAGTAGAAGGCACCCAAAAGTCAGGGAAGCTGACTGCCACAAGCCACTTGCCAAGATCATGGGACTCCTTCTTCCATGGGGTAAAACACATGGCAGAGCAGAGGGCACTGCAGTGTCAGATACGCTCATAAAGGATGTTGATAATGTGCAACTAATGGACTTTCCAGGTGATACTGAATTATGTTATTACTATTTGGCAATGTTCTGTTTAATTCTGTACCTATAATAAATCCTGAAGGTAAGCCTTGGATTGTGTTGGTCTGTCACATGAATAAATATAATGAATGTACAATTAAACTAATTAATGAGTAAGGTGATACACCAATGAAGCACTCCTCTTCATGGTAGAATGCATCCATTGAAAGCAGTGGGTTTTCCTACTAGCTTTTCTAGTGTATAGAAACTACTACTTCTACAGTGTAGAGAAGGCAAACAGACCACCCCTGGTTCTAAATCCAGGATGAGAGTCTTCCACCTCTACCCATCTGACCTGTCCCACCAGGACTCACGGTGGATAAGCAGTCTTCAGCACAGGGAGAGGATGCTGATCTGCTGAAACCTCTGCATATCTTCTGACCAGGTTGATTCACTGTTTCTACGCACCCCAGGGAATTCCTGTTGGTTTGGCTCATTTCTTCACTTCTCATTTTTATTATGACTATAAGTTCTTTGAGCAGATCTTGTCTTTTTGCTCTGTGGTTGAACAGCACTCAGAGAAATAAGCTCAAGGCATGAGAACAGGCCAGGGAAATCCCCAAATGATAACCTGGGAAAATCCAGAGCTGAAAATCCAGTGTATGCTTTTCTTCAAAGGGTAGGCCCATGGAAGAGATCAGCACTGCAGATGAGTCTGCTGAATTTGGCCTAAAACCTGCTTCTTGGTGGAGTGGGACTTGTCCCTTATGAGCTACCAGAAAACAATGTGTCTTCTGCAGCAACCCTTCTGCGAATACCTCAGGGATTCCCCTCCTGTGAAGACCTCAAGGATTCCCCTCCTGCTTCCAAAGATGTGAGGAGTTCCTCCAGCATGACTGTTTAACATCACAGCGTGGAGAGACTTTACAATGCAAACTGCCTATCTGCACAAAGTTCCTGTGGTAGGATCAGTCAATATGATGTGCCCCAACTGCCGGGACCCCAGGTCTGCCCTGAACGAGAAGTCTTTGAGTCTCCGTAAACATGTGTAGCTTTCCACAGAAATGAGAGATATTCTTTTAGAGAAAGATACCGGCTCCCAGGAAAAACAGAGCATCACACAGTAAAAAATACTGGGCGCCTAAAACACGTCTGAAGCCCTCAAGGGGTCACTAAGACTTAGAAGAACAGTGTAGTTTGCAAGCACCACCGCATCCTCCCTCCTCTGCACCCCTGGCCTTTCCCAGTTTTGGTCTGGAAAGGTGGAAGGGGATTTCAGTGTATCTATTCAGTCATCAGCTGATGAGCTGCCAACAATTATGTTAATTTTCCCCTGTTTTAACAGGCAGTTTAGGGCCTCAGCCAATGACCAGGGAAGCTGCTGGAAAGAGTCCCACAGATTTCAATAGCAGTCCAGCAACATGCAGCCATATACGCCAAAAATAAAACACAGATCTTACAAATTCACTTCACACAGGCCACAGGACTGTCCTCCGTTACTCATAATTATCATTATTATTGTCATTACTGGATTTGAATTAATGCCCATGAGTGCAGATGGACAGAGATTTTTATTGAACACAAATTCTGTCATTTAACTAGGACTTTCTCAGAACTTAAAACAAAGGAGAATGGTTCCAGATGCTGTTCTTTTCCTTTTGCATCTCCACAGCTGCTGACCAGCTATGGTGTCCACAGCAAGATCTGAATTTCTTTTAAGCGAATTGTAAAATCTGTCCAAAAATTCTTTACATACTGCAACAAGAAAATAAAAACCTTAAGCTGAACAGCAGAAACTGGTAAAGCTGCTAAAGGAATGTTAACAAGTTAGCTAAAGACAGGGATCATTAACACTTTAAAAAAAAAAAAAAAAGACTGCTTTGTACTTTAAAAAAGAACTCTAATCTTTTAGCTTTACAGATAATGGTCGGTTTGTGGGAAAGGAAATTGTTCTGTCATCTCTGCATGTATCCTATTAACACCTTTTTAATAAAAGGACCTCAGAATCTATCACCATTTTGATCTCAGTTCAATAAAGCTAATCTTAGCATTGGTTTTAACATAGACATTTAATTGTGTTTAATCACCTTCTGTAAAAATCAATTTAGTTGACATGATACTGACCAGGACTGGTTAGCAGAGATAAGGAAGAGCTATGTTCTAGCTACTCCATCCTATTACACTCACCTCTAAGCAGGCAACTAATTAATGTGGTTATCCTCATAACACCCTTGGGAAGAAGGGAAAATCCTCTTTTCCAACTCATGGTTGGTTTTTCTCTTCAGAATAAGAACTCAAAAAACAGTAAAATTAAATGACTTCCTCAAGGTGACTAGTAAATCTTTGACAGTGCACAGAAGGGACTTTGTGTTTCAAGCTGGCACTCTCATGCCTAAATCAGTTCTTTGCCTAAAACGAAGACATCTGTCACTTACTAATTGAAGCTGATCACAACCTGTTTCAGTAGTCAGCTCTTCCTAAACTGCTAGTTTAAAGATCACTCGGTTTTGTATTGAACTTGCCCTGCAGCGTATAAACTTCATGCCAGTGCTCAATGAACACAAGGTTTTCTACCCAGAGCACAAAAATAAATTTCAGGCATATTTTATACCACAGAGCCTGCTTGGAAAGCTCTGGGATTGCCTCATGGCACCTTTGTAATTCATGTCATAACTTAGATCTGCATTATTAACCATAACATTTCATATTTACAGAGTATCCTCCAGCCAAGGATCTCAACAAGCTTCCTATCTATTATTAAAACCTTTCAACATTCCTGCAAAGCAAGTTTGACATTATTTAGGAGATGGCAAAACCGGGACATGGAGAGGAAACAGGCCAAAAATGTAAAAAGACATAATGTGAAGATTTTTCTATTATTTTCCTTGGGAAAAAAAAAATAATCATTTGTATGTGTGCTTAAAAGTTCTTAGACATGACAAGAGTAATAAAGTTGTTCAGGCAACCACGACCATTATAGCTGTGCCTAGAGATGATAGTGCCTGATACAGTCTACAGCAATTCTCCAAACAGCAATGAGCATATTACATTTTTTCTTGTTTTATTAACACAGACTGTACATGCAGTTATCTGTGGATGCGCTTATTCTTACTCTAAAGAAAATCCTATGTATTTGATTTTCGTAATAGGCAACAAAGCCTTGTCAAAGGTGACTTGTGCTGGTTCTGTGTTCTAGCTATGAAAAATGTGCGCTGTTTGATTAGTCTTTAGTGCCTCCTTACTCCTGTCACGAATAATCCACAACTGACTGAATGGCAGCAGAAAAGAACTGTCCTGGAATACCTTGGAAGAGGTTCGTATCTTCAGGACAATGTCGCTTTCAGACAAACTGCATCAGCTGGAGTCATTTGCCGATACTTTTGGGATACTTCAGTGTGGGTCAGCAGCTCATCCAGTGGATGCTGATCAACGCCCCAGGTACAAGTTGAAGGTTTGGTTGGGTTGGGTTGTAAGAAAAATGGATTTTTCCTACTTTGTGACTCAAGTTTGTGATAGGGAGTGCAATAAAGGTTGATTTATTTTGCTGGCACTCAAAAGGTTTTCAAGAAAAGAGAGGAAGAAAACTAACATTTGTCACTTCCAAGCAAAACCAAATAGATGTTTAATATGCTTTATGTCATCTAAACTATAAAAAAATCTTGGGATATTCTCTAATAAGTACTCTGGTCTAAGTACAGAAAAATAATCTGGCTTCAACCTTACTGCAAACCTACTGAGCTGCCAAACAGACTAAATGCTGCAGATGAGTTGTAGCATTGCAATTACATGCTGCATTTATGCCACCTACAGGCATTAATACCAGCTTTTCAACAGGTTTGCCTGCCAAACTTTTTTGACTGCTGTGAGAAAACTCCATAGCAGTCAGCCTCAACCTGCAACCCATAAAAACATTCTGTTCCACTTATTAAAAATTAACACAAGTACTTAATTAGTCTGATCCACTAAGTGAACTTGCCTCTTCGCTATCACTTAGGTACTGTGACTATGAAGCAATGAGGATACTGAAATCAACTTCAGCAAGGGCCTTTTGTAATAATGGGTGGCAAGTGTTACAGCGAACCCAGAAATAGCCTGCAGCCTTCATCGAAACCCAGCAACTTTGGGGGTGATATACAGATAGACGTCCCAACAGCATGTACTCCTGTGCCCAAAATCAGCAATGCCATGGATAAGTACGGTGCAATTACTTCAAGAGATTTAGGCAACGAATTTGAAGAGCTTCTTTTTATGACAAAAAAAAAATATCTCATGGATGCTTTCATGAAGGCAAGTGATGGGGATGAAAGTTTTCCAACAGAGGTGTCAGCATCTCCAGCAGGACTATCCAGTATCATGCTGGTGTCTTGAGGAAGAGGTTATTTTCAAAGTCGGGGGGAAATGCCACCTGGAGGACAACTGCCCAGGTCCCCCCACAGACGGGTGCTTCCACAGCTCTTCTGGGAATCAACTCCATTGGCTCTGTTGACATCCCCAGGCCAGAGACGATCACAGACAATGGTCTTGCATCTGCCATCTCTAGCCTCCTTGGAGCTTAATTTCCTGAGAATTAAGTCAGAACATGTACAAGATAATTAAAAGTTCTCTCATCCTTCCTTCCTCACCCCAAGGGACATTTTAGAGTATATACTATTTACCAGCCACAAAACAGTTTGTTGTTCAATAGAGATACTTGCTTCCATTTTAAATAACTCGGCAGATATTACTGCCCTTTTGTCATAATCTCTGTGGTTTTCCTACAGACAGCTGGCTACAGACAGTGCTGGGGATCCATTTTTGCATTCAAGCTCCTCAGGCTACCTGTGAGCTCTCAGTACAGAAGAAGCTTGGGCGAGCTTACATCATACTGTGCTAACAGCTAGTCTGACGGTGGCTTGTCTGGTCTTTGGATGGCTGAGAGATGTGCCACAGACTGGGAGAGAAGGGGCAGGCAGCTCTGATGCTGTGAAGGTTTGTGCCACTGCTTTTGTCACCTGGGAAATAATATTAAGAAGTTTCATCAGAGTACCTGGCTAAATCAGAGGTGAGTTTGTAGCAGGGGGAGCACAGTGGGCTGGTTTGTTTGTTTGTTGTAGGTACCTGGAGATGTGAAGGACTCCCATCAGACTGGGGCTGGACTTTTCTCCTTCTGACTCAGAGGGATAACTCTCCTGGAGGCATGAAAGATTAAATTCTCTTCCATCCTGAGTCCAGGCTGCTGCTCAGATCAGTGTCCGCCTCCTCAACCACACCTTTAATGAACAACAAGCATATTAAGGGTTTCACTTACAGAACTGCCATAGCAAGCAGGGCAGCATCTTCCACTTTGTAAGTGGGCTGTTCACCCCATCTCTCAGTGTACTCAAGCTCAGTGTAACCTCTATGCTTCTCCATTAGCTAAAAGCACTGTCCAAAAAAATAGGAAGGCCACAGAGAAGGGCTTTTTACTCTGCAGCAAACCCTACTGGCCACCACAAACCTCTGCCAAGGCATTCTTGCCTGCTTCCACTCAGATTTGCTTACACCTGGAAGGAAAATTAACTGCTTTAGTTAAGATAAGCAGAACTTCTGTGTGTCCATCTTGACGCATTCATGAAAAAACAACTGGAAAATAATCGTGAATGTGCTTAGTTGTATAGGAGATGTTAGCAGGGTGGCCACAAGCACTTTTTGATGCACAGGTTACACGTACTGGTTTAGGTTCTAATTAACAGTGTATTGCCACAAATGGCGCAACTGGTATTAGGATTTGGGGGAAAGCACAGGAAAGTATTCTTGATTTCTGCACTAGGGGCTTCTGTTCTCTTTTACCCTTCTATCTTCAGTGTCTCTTTCCAGACTTCCTCCAATTTTTCTTTTGCCAAAAGCACCACTTCTATCATTGTTTTCTTCTACAACACCTTTCTCCAGTCCCCACAGGTCTCTCCTGCTCACCTCTACCCTTCTCCTTTCATTCCTCTGTGCACAAGAGCAGACCAAAAGGAGCTACAATTTGGACAAAATTCAAAGGTATTGTTGTCAGCTGTATAAGTTTTGCCTTTATCAACACTGTGATCATCTCCCAGGCACGGACTTCTGGCAAGCTGAGCTCCAGCCTTTGGTCAGCTGGCTCAGTTACTGAAAGGAAGATTGTCCCATGACTGAAGAAGCCCAGGGATCAGTTTTGGGACACAAAACCCCTTTGTGACTCTAGGTAACTCCTTTTACCTCTATGTGACCTTGATGAATTCCTTTAACCTTCGATGTATCATATATAAAGCACGACAAGGACCATATTTAATTCAGAATGATGCAGTGAGATGGTACTGCAGGGCATTTGGGCTCCCTATTGAAATTAGAGGCAAAGGAGCATCCAAACCTCCAGGAGCACCACCACCTCTGCAGCCGGGGGCCGCAGGCACACGGTGCCTGGCGCCCTGTGACGGCCACAGAGAATCTGGCTGCCCACATCGAAGGGCCACACCAAAACCTCAGGAGCTTTCAGTGTGGAGACAGCTCTGGGCAGGGCGAAGTGAACTCTGTGCGGATGATGTTCAGTTCCCCCAGGATTGATTAGAAATAATTTCCTTTTGTGTGTGTGTGTGTGTGTGGTAATGCCAATGCGGATTTCTGCAATAGAAGTGCAACGTAACAGGACACTGAGCTTTGCCTTCAGACATCACTCATGCCTGGTTAGATAATCGGTGCTTCAGCTTGACTGATTTGCTAGTAACTACAGCACTTGCATAAAAAAAAATATTTACACCGCCTCCGCGTGCTTCATTGCCTGCAATTAAAACATGAGAGATGCCACTGACACACACACCCCAGCACGCACCAAACGGCTTCCCTCGCCTTTCTCCGTCTTAATCTCCGTTTCCGTAATGGTTGGGTCTTCTGGGGTTAAACAAACAGCCGGCCCGGGCCCCGCCTGGCGACCTCCCCCCAGCGGCCGCTCGGCGCCCGCTCGCCCGCCCGCGCCCAGCGCCCGCAGCCTGCCCCGTTGCCATGCTCGATGACGTCACCGCTCCGGTTTTGTCATTGGCTGCTCCGCCGATGACAGCCTGCCAAGCGCTCCCCTCCGGTTCGCGAGACACCGCGGCGCGGGCTCTGACTGGCGGCCGGTGAGCCGAGTGGAGAGGGATTGGTTGGAAGCGGGGGCGGGGCGGGGCGTGCAGCGCATTGTGGGGCGGCGGGCGCGTGGGGAGTGGGAGGGGTTCATGGCGGCCATCGGTGTCCACCTGGGCGCTACCTGTGCCTGCGCCGCCGTCTATAAGGTGGGGGGCTGCGCCCGGGGTCCTTGTCGGGAGGAGAGGTTGGGCTGCGGTGGTCTCTGGTCCCTCACGGCGCTGCAGGCTCAGGCGGCGAGTGAAGGCCTGAGGGGGCGTGGGGTCCTGGCGGGGCGGTCACGGGTGGTGCTTCTGTCCGCAGGATGGCCGCGCCGACGTGGTCGCCAACGACGCCGGGGACAGAGTCACTCCTGCCGTCGTTGCTTTCTCGGAAAGTGAGGAGGTGAGGCCTCCCTCTGTGGCGGTGGTTGGGAGAGGAGGGGAGCTCTGCCTGTTGCTCATTTTGGTTTTTTTTTTTCTCCCCTTAATTTTTTATACAGGTTGTTGGCTTAGCTGCAAAGCAAAGTAGAATAAGAAATATTTCAAACACGGTAGTGAAAGTAAAGAAGATCCTTGGGCGAAGGTAAGAGAACAGGTGTGAAAGGGAAGGTGAGAAGTTTAATTTTCCCTATTAAAGCTGGTTGGTAGTTTCAGCACTGATATTATGTTATTGTTATATTATGAACATGCCCTACATTTCGTTCCAGGAGTAAAGAGGTGCATAGTGGTTTAGATCTGAATCTATCTGTGAAAATAAAATTGTGGAATTTAGTAAAGAGTTGCATAAATGTTTTTGATATGTACTTAAGTTTCTTAACTAAAATGACTTGTTACCAGGATGTTTTGCTGTGGTTTTACCTGCATGACACTTTGTGTTGCTTTCATTAGTTGGGAAATGGACTGATGTAATAATGCCTGTTGTGATTCTGCAGTTGGTGGAACTGTGAAGATTTGGGCTGGTGGTTACAATGTTGCTAAAACTAAACTTGGTTTAGCTCTAACCTCAGAGATGCAAGAAGATTTTTCAGTGATAACCTAGCTGTGTGTTACAGGCCTTTCATTGAAAGGTGTTAACAAAATTATATCCATTCTGATGTATTTATCAACGCTTTTCAGATGCATAACTTTGCATGGTTAGTAGAGGATTAAGGATAGTCAGCTTATTGTTGTCATGTTATTTCAGTCAATGCAGCAAAGGTGCTGCTGAAACTTTTCATAATTATTATTTGGGATAGCAGTTTAAAATGATATGTTGGGGTTTGTTTTCTCTTTTCACCAGCTAGTAGGCATTTTTTCAGTCATTAGTCTTTGGAAAGGAGGTTGAAAGATACCAGCAGTCAGAACTGTTGGCTTTTCTTCTCCAAAAGGTATCGAAAGTGTTCAAAGGTATTTATAGAGTGGAAACGGGAATTTTGGTTGAAGTATAGCTTCATATGCTGTAGACTTTACAAAGAACAACAGGATGAATTTGTGCAATTACCCTTGAGCATATGATTTACTTTGTTATTTTGAATTTGTCTGGACAGCTCGGGTGACCCACAGGCAGCAAAATATATTGCAGAAAGCAAATGTTCAGTGAGTATGACCTATAGGTTTTTTGTTGTTCCCAGAATAACTTGTATCATTTTTATGTTTCTTACTGTTTATGCCACACCACGTTTGTGTTCTGTAGTGATCAGCTCATTATATGAGGTCCATCTGCTACGATGTGGAACGTTTCTCCTTTTTATAAAGGAGAAAGTATTATAAGACATTTAACTGTGTTCTGAGCTCTGCCGTCATAACATGTGTTAGTCCAGCAGAAAAGTTATATATCTATATTGGCCATTCTCAAAAGGGAGTTGTCTTAATATATTTGGGTAATAGCATTGTGGTGTTTCTTAGTGCTGGTACATGCTCAGCTTGCAGCATCTTGTGATAAAAATGCTTGTTTCCTTGATTTAATCTGGGTATTTAATTTGGATAATACTGTGCTTGTTACTAGAAAACTTTTTACAAAACAAGAGAAAAATTATCCTGGAAAATACATGGCTGAAGAAGGAATGAGTTTGTCTCTGGTTTTTGACTGTATTGACATGCTTATATAGAGTTGGTTTTTTTTCTTAACTAATACAAGCAGGCAAGTATTTCTGTTCTAAACATTGCTTTTATACTAAGGAAAACTTTTTATAGAAAAAGGAAGTCTGGAGTCTTTAAGTCCACATGTGTCACTGTCATGTCTGTTGGATAATGCAAATTTTTTGTGACCTTTGATAAGCATCTTGGAAGCACTTACTCTCTTGTAGTTGAGTGCTAATGCAGAAGGTATTTATGCAGTCTAGTGCTTTTTACTTTGAACAGAAACTAAATTAAACATTACTTTCTGTTAATAACCATATTACATATCTAACAAAGGTATGTTGGTTTTGCTTACAGATAATTGAGAAGAATGGAAAAATTCAGTATGAAATAGATAATAAACTTATTAACCCAGAAGATGTGGCAAAACTAATTTTCAGTAAAATGAAAGGTATAAATAAAACCATAAAAGATTTTAGTTTTTAAGCTGTTCTCATATTTTTAAGATGTGGTGTATTGGTTTTTTTGCTTGTAATAAATATGTTCTGCCTATGTTCATAAACAGAAACTGCTCAGTCTGCGTTGGGTTCAGATGTAAATGACGTTGTTATCACTGTACCATTTGATTTTGGAGAGAATCAGAAAAATGCCCTTGGGTAAGAAGATAAAGATATTTCTTTTTGTTATTTAACGTGCCTAAAGCAGACTGGCAGATCAGCAATGGGAATTCTGCCGGACTTTAGCTTGCAACAGTCAGTCAGGACACTGGGAGCTACTTGAATTGGGAAAATACAAAAGCAGATTAAATCATGACTTTGGAAACTTTTCATGGAATTCACTGTTGGAACAAAAATGAAATTCTGATTCAATTAAAGTGAGAGGGAATTTTGGTATCATCAATGATAGAATGTCATTTCAGATGTGGATTTTCAGTGTCCCCTTTGAAATGCAAATAATTTCTCAGCCCTCCTCCATTTATATGACACTTGCCAATCCAAGCTGTGTTATGTGACTTTATTGAGGACTGTTATGTCAGAGAGCAGATACAGAATCCCACACCAGTATTCTACTTCGAAGTTCTGTTTGGAAAAAGTTCTGTGGTATAAGTTACTCAATATGAAAACATAGGTAGACTTAAAGCTGTGCGTAATTGGCAGCATCTATTTCTACTTTCTGATATGTAGAAGCCCTTATGACTATCATGAAATGCTTAAAGCACACTTAAAACATTAGTGAGCTGAGTGTTTGCAGTATGTATAATGAAACATTCTATTGCTTTGGTATACCAGTTACAAAATTACTTCAAAGGGAGGAAACAACTTGCAGGGCAGTCCCAGTGTTACTGAAGTTTCAAGAAAACATGCAAAGAAAATGTAAGTGAGGTGCAGTAACTTGATTTGGAAGTAAAACCAATTTTCTTAGCATACGTGTTGAAATAATGTGCCAAAAACTTTTAATATGACACCTGAAGAGAAGTTACCAAGTTTGATTGAGGGTGCAGTTTTTGCTGGTTTTATGAGGTATGTGGACGGGTACATCTGTGTTTTCTTTCGCAATGAACACAGGGCAGATCTAACTACCTGAAGAACACAGCAGCAACTGAACTTCTTGATACCTTTCTGTTCCAGTCACTTCGCTTTGTTAATACCATGCTGTAACCAAGTTCTGAGTTGGTAGCATAAGTAGTTCAGATGAAATCTTAATAGCATGTGACTTCAGTGAAGTTATGAAAGTAAAATGAAATGCTGTTATGCCTTATCACAGGGAAGCAGCTGCAGCCGCTGGATTTAATGTTCTGAGATTAATTCATGAGCCGTCTGCAGCTCTCCTGGCGTATGGAATTGGCCAAGACTCACCCACTGGGAAAAGGTAAAATCCTAATATTTTACTTCTTAAATTTAAGCTGCTGTACTTAAATCCTGAGGAATCTTAAACGAGGGAATGCTGTGTTGCCTTAGCAGTCAATACAAAGTTAATTATTTGAGGCTTGTTTTTGGGTTTTTTTGGGGGGGGGGGTTCTTAATAAAACCAAAACCAATTCAGAAGCTGTAAATCTGTAGTGTTTTAAATTCCTGTGTTTGGGGTTTTATTTTTTTAGAATTCTTTTCTCAGTTGTGTTGTAGGAGAAATATTGGCTGTTCTCACTGTACGAAAGAGACTAATTTTGTTCTTTAGGGAACATTGTCAAATAGTCAGAAGTACTGAGATGCATTAAATACAAACACCCCAGATCAAATTCTCTTGACAAAACTGATTAAAACCTGCCATACCTTATAAGGTAGTATTTTTTTTAGATGGTGTATTAAAGTTAACACAATTTTATGTGGCTTATTAATGCTACTTCCAATTATTATCTTTTTTTTAATGTGGCAGCAATGTGTTGGTTTATAAACTTGGTGGAACGTCACTTTCTATCACAGTCATAGAAGTGAACAGTGGAATATATCGTGTGCTTGCTACAAACACAGATGATGGCATTGGTGGAGTTTGCTTCACTGAAGCTCTAGCACAGCACTTGGCTTCTGAATTTCAGAGGTAGGTTTTGAATTTCAAGCGTGTTGCCCTAAAGACAGGAACTTCGTTATCTGGTGCTTGCTTTCAAAAAAAGTATAAATTCTTACCCAGTTTTCGGATCAGGCAGACTGCAAGCAAAATGGCTCCAGTAAAGATACTAAAGGAACAGTCAGTTGTTGGGGGCCAAGGAGGAAGACCGGTGAACACCTGGCTTTGGGTAGTTGTTGCCTGAAGTCGGTGTTGAACTATAAGGGCTTGACTATGAACTGTTCTGTGTTTTGAGTGTTGTATGTCACTACAGGCTGTTTACATCCTTTCAGTCACAACTTTTGGGGTGGCAGGGAATTCACCTGTGTGGGTTTGGTTTTGATTTTCTAGTTGGCATGAAGGATGGTGGAGGGGCTTGGGTCATCAGACTGAAGTCTCTATGGCATGTCATCCTATGATGAACCAAAATGAACAGTTGCATTACCATTGGCTCTAATGATCTTGAAGTGTTCAGTTGCATACTATATACAGAAGGAGACTTTTTGAATGAAACATATTTTGTTGACAACATGTCTGATGTTTAGTGTTCTGTTTCTTACTGATACGTGGCTAAAATTGGTTAACTTGCAGACCTTTTCTTGCTGTTCCTTGCAGCTTCTACAGGACTTGTTCAGCTGAGAAACTGTTCTGAAAAACATCTGTATGATGAACATTAATGCCTGAGTTCAGGGTGCTTCTACACAATGTTCTTTGGTTGAAATTGAAATGGACACTTTGAGAGCTTTCAATAGTGTCATTGTAGATAGTACTAAAATGTCTACAGCAAAGAAGTTCAATAGCTCTAACCTGTTTCTCCTTTTAGAAAAATAGTGTTATCACTCAAATGCCTGTCTCTCTGAACTGATATTTCTTCTTTTTTTTAAATGTAGGTCATGTAAACATGATATTAGAGAAAATCCCAGAGCCATGATGAAGTTAATGAACAGCGCTGATATTGCGAAGCACTCTTTATCAACCCTGGGGAGTGCAAACTGTTTTGTAGATTCATTGTATGATGGATTAGATTTTGATTGTAATGTGTCCAGGTAAAGCAGATCTTGAAGCTACTGCTTTTATATAAAACTATGCTTGAAATTCTAGATAGTACTTAGGATGTTCAGTAAGCTTTGATATTTTTGGTAACATTAATTTCAGGAGTAGAAGTAAAAGAAGACCAGCTTGCTTTTTCAGCTCTATTTTCATATTAATTGGTTCTGCTATGATGCAATCTGTAGTAGTTAGGGTAGTAACAGTAACAATGTTGTCCTAATGGCTAGACAATAAGGTGCAAGGACACCTCATACTTGGAGGCTGGTTGTTGATGGAAAGGGGAATAGATACTATAATTACTCAAGGTGATGTCGTGTATGTGTGTGTATCCCCTAATTACTATTTTTGTTGGGTTTTCCTTAAAGACTACTTTTGGACTCTCACCTAAAAGATGATAGGAGTCATGGAAGTTTTGACGTTGCCTCTTTTTGACAGCTGGAGTAGAAAGCTGTTTTCTTTTTGTTCATACTGCTGTCATAAGTTTCTTCTTTCTTGGGATAATCTTATTGAGACGTTTGGCTAATTTTGATTGCTCTTTCAGTCAGCAGCAGCTTTAGCAAAATGAAATAAGACTTATCAATTCCAGAGCTATGCATCTACCACTGCAGCAGTTGGATCTGGTAAAATACAGCACAGTATGTTTTGCAGGTGTGAGAAGCTATTCTCTGTAACTTGTTTTGGCTCATTTTTGGATAAGGATGCCAGTCCTGTGGACTAGTGTTGCAGAATATGACTTCTGTTTGTAAAACTTCCTATTCAGCCTCGAAAGAGCCTGAAGTAAGCACAAGGGTTTTTTCAATCTGCTAACCTACTCCCTGCTTGCAAATAAGGACACGGCTCCATTTGTCTCTGAAAATTCAAGAGGCACATTTGCATATTTGTGTCTCAGTTTTAAAGATGATGAAGCAGTTCCAAGGTTTTTTGCTTCTTTTCACATACGATCCAAGACAGCAATACTGTTTTTTCTTCTGAGTACACAAGAGTGAATGTGCAGTCCATGTAGGTGTTAATGATGGAATCTTCCAGCTTAATAATTTGGAAATGAGATTTTAAAAAACAAAAAAAACAAAAATCCCTTTAGTACCAGATACAGCTAGAGAACAAAAGTATACTCTGAAAATGATTATTTCTGCATTTCAGATATTTGTCTCTAATGTATGCAGTGACTCTTCTTGAATGTGTTGGTTTTGTTTGTTTTTTCCTTCTAGGGCCAGGTTTGAACTTATCTGTTCTTCACTTTTTAATAAATGTGTAGAAGCAATTAAAAAGCTCTTGCAGCAAGTTGGATTTACAGCAGATGATATTAATAAGGTAATAATAGAAATCACTTGTCTGTAGTATACTTTGTAACTCCACAGGAAGAATATTTGTGGGGCCTGTTTTCCTTGCAGTCTGAGATTATTTCATTATGTGTTTAAGCATTTTTGGCTCAGATCCAGTGAAGTATGTAGACTATCTCTAGCACTCCTATCTTTGTTTTGAGTTTGATTGCTTGAAGTTAAGTGTAAGGTACAGTCAGAGTTAAGTGGTTTTACTGCTGCATATTGAGTAAATGGAAGAGGATTTGTCTCAGTTTGGTGTGTTTCTGTAACTCTTGGTAGAGCTGAGGAATACCTTTAAGTTTAGTATATAGCCTTTCCTCTACCATCACTGAGCTTTGGATGGGCTTTGAAGCATCTGAAGAAAGCCCAAGTTTCAGCTTGTGTCTTAGGAGTTGAACAAACTGCTTAGTGTCTACTTGGTGCCTATGTTCCTCCTTGTTAGCTTAAACCTAAAAACACATTAGATGCTAAACCACAGAGTGCTTTAATACCAGAGGTGGTAAGTAGCAAACATTATTAATTTCATTAAAATGTCTTTTTTTTGCTTTGGTGTAAGAGAGTAACTTCATCTCAACCTCTGTCGCACCTGTGCGTAGCAAATAGTGCTGCATTTGTTGCTGATGGAATGATGGAATTGGCATGTAAATTCTGCAGCAAGAGTTAGCTGACACTTTTAATGATACTTCATGCATTTTCAGACTCTTAATTAGTGTCTGCTGTGTCACATCTGAGTTTCGCTGCTAGGATAATGAAATATCCCAGGCCATATTTAATTTTATATATATATATATAAAAAAAAGTCGGGTTTTTTCTGGTGGCGGTATTTTTTAGGTTGTCCAATGTGCTGTTCTCTCAGGCCTGAATGTGTTGGGGGCCCACTTTATGTTCATTTATTTTTACATTAAATGCAAAACATAACTTAAGAGTTGTAAATGAAGAATAGTAGGAACTAGCTTTGTTCCCAGATCTGGTCAATCTCAACTGAGTTACTGTAGTAAGAGAAGGGTTTTAAGGTTTTTTTTTCTTCCACAAGATCAGTAAGTGATAGCTGGTTCTCAGTGATGGCCCTCAGGGTTTGATACTGGGGCTAATACAGTTTAATGTCCCTATTAATAGTGTGGATGATGGGCTAGCATGTGCTCAGCAAGTTTGCAGACAGTACCAAAATGAGGGGAGCAATCAATACCACTGTAGGTCAAGGCTGCTGTTCAGAGGGGTTGAAAAAGGCAAGAGAAATATATATAATAGAATATTTCAGTTGGAAGGGACCCACAGTGATCATCCAGTCCAATGAAAAAGATGATCATGATGGACAACAGAGGCAAATGTAGAGTGTGGGATGGAATGATCCTGTGCCAGCAGGACAGGCTGGTGGTTGCTGAAAGCAGCTGTGCAGGGAGAGGCATGGGAGTTGTAACAGGCAGTAAGTTTAATAGCAGTTGGCAGTGTGCCTCTGCAGCAAGCAAGCTGGTTGCATGCTGGGCTGTAATAGCAAGAGTGTAGCCACAGGTACAGGAAAGTGGGTGTTTCTTTTGCCTCTTTGGTACTTGGACAGAGTGTCCAGATACAATCATCTTCTGTGAAGCCAAAAAATTACAAGAGGTTCTGACATACTGGAGCCAGTCCAGTTGGAGGGCTACCATGGTGGTTTGGGCCAAGAGAGCTGGGTTTGCTCACCTGTAAGAAGAGGCACAGGGGAGACTGGTGCTGCCTACAGTTACCTATTGGTAAAGCATACCTGAAACAACCTAAACTTACTCCTTCCTATACGTGCATGACAAGAGCATGATGGAGCACTTCCTATAGGTGCATGAAGGGTGAGTGGCAGGCAGCTACAAGCTACAACATGGGGAAACTTAGCGAGAAAAAATGCTGCCATGTGAGGGTCATCAAACACTGATGTAAGTGCCCATAGAGTGTAGAATCCCTGTCCATGGAGATCAGGTCCTGAGCAGCCTGTTATAACTGGGCCTGTTCTGGGCAGGAGGTTGGAGTAGGTGACCTGGAGATACCTTCCAGCCTGATGTTATTTTATGATTAATTTATCAGTTTTTCAAATGGTACCTCATCTAGCTGATGCTTACTATAATAAACACTTTTCCAAGACACCATTTCAAGTGTGCAAGCTACTTTAATTTCAAACACAAAAGTAACAAAAGTCAAGCAGAGCTGGCATATTTTTTTCTTTTAACAGCTACAGATGATAAAATATTCCAGAGCAGTTTGCATTTCTGTATTGCAGGTTGCAGCTTGTCTGTTTTATGTGTCAGAAGAAAGATTTGAAATCATTAAGGCATGTTTTCCAGGTAGTTCTGTGTGGTGGGTCTGCTCGAATCCCAAAGCTACAGCAGCTGATCAAAGACATTTTCCCAACTGTGGAATTACTGAATTCAATTCCTCCAGATGAAGTGATTCCCATTGGTGCAGCCATAGAGGCAGGAATTCTGCTAGGGAAAGAGAATACCTTGTTAGAAGAAGAAGCATTTATTGAGTGTTCTGCCAAAGATATTCTTCTTAAGGTAAGGCTAAAATTATTTAACTTTACTGCTGCAGTGAATATACAGCACTACTTAATGGATGATGTTAGAGAAACAGTATTGTTTATTATCAGTTCTACAGATTGGTGATAGGTCAACACTAAGTGTTAATTTAGGTTTATCAACAAAAAAGACAGGAATAATCTGCTTGATATTTAAGGGGAGACGGATTGTGCCTTTGCTACGTTTTAATAGTTGGACTTTTTCATTTATTTATAGAAACAGGTTTTGTTGTGGGTTTTTTGTTTTGTTTTTACTTGCTGTGATGGTAATGTGGCAGAGAATGAATCTTGCATTTCTTTTTTCATGGAGCACTGTTGTAACGTTTCCAGCTCAGTAAAGTACTTAAGAGAAAGGTGTGAACTTTTTTTTTCTTTTTAAAGGGAGTAGACGAGTCGGGGGCTGACAAATTCACAGTGCTATTTCCATCAGGGACACCATTACCAGCACGAAGGCAGCACACCCTGCATGCTCCTGGAAACACTTCTTCTGTGTGCCTTGAGCTATACGAGTCATTGGGGAAAAGTCCCATGAATGAAGAAGGTAAATTTGCACAGGTAAGTATATACATATTTGTATGCGCCTTTAATATCAACCACTTGGAAATCAAATGAGTCTGAAAAAAACCAAAGCAAATCCCACCTAGACTACTAAGACTTTTTGTTACAAAATCAGAATGATATGCATCTCCTTGGAAACAGTCTTTAAGCATTCTTCTGTGAATGTGTTATGAAGTATTTAAGTACTTTTTAAAGAAATTGAAGTTTCCCTTTTGAATTTCTAATCAGCTGGCTGGATTTGATGTTTGGCACTACTGTAGTTAAGCGCACCTGGGATGAGAGATCATAACCCGTCATTCCAGTAGTACACAGATCTCTAACGTTTTAGAAATAAAACCGCTGGAGGCTGTGATGTAGCGAGTGTGTGTACTGTTGGTTGCTTCTTGATCTTCCTAGATTAGACAGGATCTTGGTATTAAATACCACATTTAATTTTTCACAGTGGTAAGATGATAATGATTAAATCCTCACCTGATATGTTTCTCAGGAGTTAATCTGTTGAGAGAACACAGCTTGTTTTAAACAGTGATGGTGTGCTTACCATGGCTTCCGTACCCTTGGCATCAAGGAGGGGGCAGATGTGGCTGAAATGGATGGAATACTTGAGAAAATTGTTGTTCCACCTTAGTCCTGCCCAAAGATCTTTAACATCCTTTCCTCATCCCCTTAGTTAATAATTACAGAACTGGTCCTAAGTAAAGGAACGTGCTCAGCTCTTACTGTAGTCTGTGGGAGTTGTAGGTACTCCAGCTATCTTGGTGATAGATCCTGGAACAAAACCACTGAAGCAGTAGAATAAATTGCTAAAAATATGTAGATTTGCACTGCAGATGAAGCCCACATCATGTTTTGATGTTTAATTATTAGATGAGTTACTAAACAATGATTTGCTCACCTTAGCTATTGTGTCACTTCCACTAAACTGCTGTGCAAGGATTTAGAGAACTTGACTATGATCACAATTTTTATTTTTTAATAGATTATACTCCAGGATTTAGATAAAAAGGAGGATGGCCTACATGATATACTAACTGTTCTCACTATGAAAAGGTACCCAAAATATTTATTGTTCTGCTACTTAACTTGATATGTCATACTTCTGATAAGCAGTCTTGTCTCCTGTTGCAGGATGTTTAATTTTATGTTGAGAAATTCCAGCAATTCATTGCTTGCAGGGGTGAATTCTGTTGTAATGTGTTTTTTATGCAGTACTTCATGTGCTTTCGTTGTTTGAATCCTAAAGAAATAAAAAGCATCTGCACAATTATGTTAAGTTTTAGCAACTTGTGGACTGTTGATCAGTTTAACCATGCTTGAGAGCCGTCATGGTCTCAGATTTCCTGTGGAAGGGGGACAGGTAGTTCTGCTGAATGCCTGCACTCTTGGTAATGACTGAGGTAGAATATGTCTTTATTAGTTGGGAAGGAATTTATGAAGGCCTTCTCATATGCAGTGTTTGTGAGGAAAACCTGTGGTTCTGTCCTTTCAGAGATGGAGTTGTTAAGCATGAGAAACAATGCCACAGGAAACCAGACTTACAGAATTGCCTATTTATTATGGGAAAATATAAAGTATCTTATGGCAGGTGAGGGAATAGGGATGATGCGATATTGAAGAAATTTCTCTTACCTTCTTAGGCCCTAATGGGAGTGCTTGGGCTCATTTAAGATAGTCCAAATAGTTTAAAAAGATATCAGAAGGTAGAATTCCAAGTAGTCAAAACATGTTTGTCTTCTAAGGCCTGTCATGAAGTTCATATTGCTTTTCTAAAGAATATGAAAGTTGTCTAGATGTTGCTAAAAACTAAAACCTACTTGCTATTTGAGTTCAAAATACTTACTTGCGTTAACTATCAGGTGCTTTATTAACAGACAACTTAAAATACCTTGTTAGTCGTACAGAGATTTGCATTCAGCATTGATATGAAAAACATCTTGGGGATTATATATGCAACTGTGTAGTGCAGAAAACCTGCATTATTTTAAAGGGGGGTTTAGTAATACTTAGAATCATATAGTTGTTTAGGTTGGAAAAAACCCTTAAGATTGAGTCGAACCACTTCAGTTCTCCCAGTCTTCCTGTTCTTCCTCCTTCTCATTCTCCTACTCCTTTTTTCCCTTTTCCTCCTCCTCTTCCTCTTCCAGCTTTTATTTCTTCTCTTATTTTGCTAATACTTCCTCCTGATGATGTTCATTTAGGTGAAAAAGATACAGAAAGTTCCCTAGAGCACATCTATTTCTATCTAAACATTGCGTGACGGTCTAGATGAAATAGGATTCAATATTGTCTCTTAATTCTTGGATTTTGAAAAACACTTTCCTTGTTGAAGGAGATTCTTGCTATTTAGACTACTACTTTTTAAAAATCAAGTTCTCATGCTTTGAGAAGACATGCTTATCTGTTGTTGCTGTTAACTCAGAGTTCAAGATGAGTGTTTTGAGTTAATATTACTGCATACTCCAGTCACAAACCTGTAGCAAATAAACTTGGTTACAATATTTAAACACATTCCTGAATCTGCTCCAACACATTTAGAGAAGGTACATGCTTTAATGGAGGACAAGTGGATATCTTAAATATTAAATAAACTTAACTTCATTTCATAGATCAGTTTCATCTGTGTTGAAGCATGTTCTTCCCTGGATATTTTGATGCTAATCTTCTAATCTCTGCATGAAGACTGTTGTTCATAGTCTCTGGAACATACAGTAACATTCTAAGTGTTGTGCTGAAACAGTCCTAAACGTATCTCTTTTATCTAGGGATGGGTCCTTGCATGTTACCTGCACAGATCAAGATACTGGAAAATGTGAAATCATCACTGTTGAAGTGGCATCATAGCCCCTTCTGAAAGGCAGCATTTTTCTAAGCTGATTTTTATCTCTTACTGGCTTTTCTGCCAAAGTGGTGACTTTCTGAGATGTCTTTAATCATACTTCAGTTTATTACAGTCCTCTAAGAAAAACATTAATTTGCCACTGACTCTGTTTGGATGGAAGTGTGGTGCAAGATATTAATCAAGACATACAGACAGCAGGTCACTGAATTATCAACACCTGATAAAAAATGCAAAGGATGAATCCTCATGCCTGTGGTTCAGCAACAAGCATATTATATAATCTATAAAGATTGTTTTGGACTAATCGGGTCATGTACCCATTCAGCCACTGTATCTGTGGCTTCAGGAGTGTAACATTGAACCAGCGAGAGCTAGACTGAAAATACCAAATTGTACGGAAACTGTGTGGTCTTGATGTTGCCTGAAACTCTGGAGGTGATGGCCTTTTGAGCAGGAATTTTTTTTTTCGGAGTTAATGCAAGATGGTTTTGTGGTGTTACCTGAAAAATATGTGTAAGGGTTATATGTGCTTATTTGTTTGTTATTAATAAAATACTTTTATGCAGATCCTGGCATCCTCCACTCTGGCACTGTTCTAATCTGTGTCATGTATTTGTTTGGATATAAGCTGGTGGCTTTTTTGTTTTAGGTAAGGGAGTAATGAGGAAGATCAAGCAGGCAAGTGTAGTTAGTGTTTGAGGGTCTCAGCCTTATATGCACTTAAGGGGCAACAGTTCAGCCCTGAGGGCCTGTGAAAGGGAGATGATTCTCTGCCTCTGCTCTGCCCTGGCAAGGCAGCATCTGGAGTGCTGTGTCCAGTTCTGGGTACCCCAGTTCCAGAGAGACACGGAACTGCTGGAGCGGGTCCAGTAGAGGGCTGCAGAGATGAGGGGACTGGAGCACCTCCCTGGTGGGGAGAGGCTGAGAGAGCTGGGGCTGTTCAGCCTGGATAAGGCTGAGAGGGGATCTTATCAATGCATACAAATATCTTAAGGGCAAGTGCCAAGGGGATGGGGCCAGGCTTTTTTCAGTGGTGCCCAGTGATAGAACAAGGGGCAACGGGCACAAACTGTGACACAAAAAGTTCCATCTGAATACGAGGAAAAACTTATCTGCCTTGAGGGTGGCAGAGCACTGGGACAGGCTTCCCAGAGAGGCTGTTGGGTCTCCTTCCCTGGAGACATTCAAATCCACCTAGATGTGACTGTGCAGCCTGCTCTGGGAGAATCTGCTTTAGCTAGGGTTGGACTAGATGGTCTCCAGAGGTCCCTTCCAACCTTGACCTTTCTGTGAAGATACTTGAAGTAACATAGTAGAGCCTCAAAATCAGAGACGAACTAGAGGAAGGGCTGCCTGTCTGCATTTGAAGAGATGTTTGTTCCATGTTTTACTAGATGTGTGTACCTGTTTTACTACAGGTTTCCCAAATTGTCTTCTGTTTGCAGAATGTGTGCTTCTTCCTGCCTCACAAAAGCAAGAAATACTGCATAACCCAGGTATAAGTCTTACTGCATTCATTCCAAACAAGTCTGTACTGCCTGGCTTATCAGCATGGTAATTCTGGTAACCATGGGGTTTGAATTTGCAAGGCTTCCCCTGAGTGGAAAATCCCTGGATAGCTGGAAAATAAGTAGTTCACCAGTGCCTGTGTGAAAACTTGTGGAAGGGGTCTTGGAAAACCCGAAGTCCTGTTCTGTCGGGACAGTGCTGTTACAAATGTAAGTAGGGAGACATTTAAGCACCAAGTAATGGTGTGTTTAAGGGATGTTGTGTGTGATGGGTACCACACTGTGGGGTTTATGGGGCTAACCTGAAAACTACATTAACAGGAGACTCCTCTTCTGAGAATTGTGCTTTGACGACAGCATAACTACTAAATAAAAAACAAATTTATTGTTTACTATTTTTTAAGTGTCTGAGGCCTTACCTTTCTCGTTCTTTCAGCTCTGTAGCTACCAGAGCTCGCTAAAGGGCCCGATGGAAGCCCACCCGCTGCCTTGCGTTTCCCCCGCCTCAGGTAGTGCTCTATAGTAACAAAACAGCCCTCGCTTTGGATTTTGCTTCGGTTTTTTTTTATTCTTCCGCCCGCAGGGCCCTTTTCCCTCCCCCCCATCGCGGCGCGGAACCGCGCTGAGGCGATTCCCGCCAAAGCCGTTCGAGTGCTGCGGGGGCGGGGCTGCCTGCGGGGGCGGGGCTGCCTGCGAGCGGCGGCGCAGCACACACAGCCCAGTTCCCTTCCGGGGCGGAGCTGCGCGTGCCTCGACCCGCCGCCGGCGCCTGCAGCGGGAGCGCGGCCTCCTCAAGATGGAGGGCTGGCGAGGAGGTGAGGTAGCGGCAGTGAGGGGGACGCGGGGGTTGGGGGAGCTGGGCCGCCCCGGGGCTCTACGCTTGAGCTTTGCCTTTCTCCTCCGTGCGTCGGGCGGGCGCGGGAAGGCCTGCTTTGTGTGCCGCTGCTGTGTGTGCCCGCGGCGGCGGGGAGCAGCCGCCGGCCCCTCTCGCCCAGCTTCGCTCGGCCCCGCTGCCGCCGCTCGCAGCGACCCGGGCCCGGCGGCGGGGCCTGGTGGGGAGGGCAGGGGGCTCTGCCCGCTTGCGTGGCGGGGGCTTTCCCCCTTGGCCGGGGGAAGCCTGCGGGGAGGCGCCTGAGGTAAATACGGAGATTGGGAGGGCAGCGAGGGGCGCGGGGCGGCTGCGGGAAAGGCAGCTGCCGCCCTCCAGCCCGCCTTCGCGAACTTGTGGCGGTGCGCCCCGGAGGTGAACGCCTCTGGGGGCCGCCCTTTCCCGGCCGGGGCGGGGGGGCCCTGGGCGCTGCCGGCGGCCGCTGAGGCGGGAGAGCCGCGCGGAGCCCCGGCCGGCGGAGCGGGGAGTGGGGCGCAGGCCTGGCCGCCTGGCAACGCGCGGCTGCGGCCCCGCGCCCCGGCCCGCCCCGGCGGCACTCGTCGGCGCTGACGGGGAGCTGGCGCCCCGGACCCGGTGCGCAGCCTCGTGTCCCTTCACACCCGCCGAGCTGGCAGGACACCCGTGATTCCTCTGGAAGAGCACTGTGGATGTTGCTTTCCTCGTCCAGTTACCATGGTTGCATCGCGAGTGCACGGTTCCACTTGACTAACGACAGATATTTGGCGTTCTCATAAAAGAACGGAGGTTTCCTCATAGTTCGGTTATGGGATGCTGTAATTGTAGGAAAATGATTCGGTTCTCAGTGCAGGTTGCACCTGTGGAAGCCTCTGCCCTCCAGAATATTTGTTCTTCTTTATAAATGTACGTACTCTATGGAATAAAGGTGCAGTGAGGGAATTGCTGACGTGTTTTACTTCACCTGTTAGAGAAGGGTTGAGTTTGGCTCTATGAGATGCTGTAGGTGTACAAGAGACTTGTAGAGTGCTATCACAAATGGTAATGTGGGGACTCTGGGATGAGGCATAATGATTTCAATTTAGCCGAGACATTAAAATAGGATTCTTTACCAATTTTCTTATTGTAGCTTGGTATGTGCCATGTCTAGCTTCACTTGAGACCCTCCAAGAATTATGTAGGAAGGAAAATCTCAGATGTAAATCCATTGGAATCACCAACAGGAGTCTAAAGAGTTATGAGGTGGAATATTTGTGTGACTACAAGGTAGAAGAGGTAAGAGAAACACAGACCAATTTGATCACTCTTTTCAGCTGAAATTTGGAAGCAAGCCAAAGGTAGTTTTGCGCATAATGTAAAGTAGCAGGCTGTGAGGACAAAGTTCTTGCTGACATCAAGTGAAGTATCTTTTCAACTTTGAACTGTAAGCAGGAAGCGGTATAGCTGCTGCTTTCGGTATGTCGAAGGAAGGTCTTTTCCTGAAATTACAGAGATGTTAGAATACAAAATAATTCACCCTTGTGTATCTAGAAGTTAAGCAAAATGCTGATGCTATTAGGTTGCAGCCTGGTATGTATTGTGATGCTTCTCGTTTATTTGCAGGTTACAATCTGTATTTCTTTCTTGATTGTTGTAGTCTATTTGATGAAGAGTTAGGGCCATGTGCTGCAACTGGATTCCTATGGCTTGATCGTGCCAGTGAAATTCAGTCTCAGGATTTGGCCTTGTTACAGTTATTTGGCCTTTTTAAAATAAGTACAAAATGTATGCTTCTTGATTATAAATACAATATTACATGTTTTGAATGGATTACACTTTTTTGGGGGGTGGGGGGTGGTTGATGTGACAAATAGTGGTTTTTAGAGATTTTTTTGCTAAGTTTAGAATATTTTTTTTTTGTTCCATATGTGATTACGACTACCTTCTGCTTGTGCATACAGGTCGTTAGCATAGCTTACATAACTACCTTAAAAAACTAGTCTCTTCCAAGTATACTGCTAGTGATTAGAGTTCATCCCACCTGTTTATTTATTTGCCCCTAGAGATGATATGCAAAGTTGTGCTGTAAGTTAATTTGCAAATAGAAAACTTGGTTTTTCTCTTCCTCACCAATTCTAATTGTTATGAGGACATCAAGACCTTCTGCACCGTATTGCTGTTTCTTAACTTCAGAGCTCTTATGTCTGTCTGTGTACTCTTGTGATGCTGGATTTCAGCAACACGAAATAGGGCTAAATCTGTATCTGTTTCTGTATTTCAAGGGCACAGAATACTATCTTGTGAAATGGAAAGGGTGGCCGGAATCTTCAAATACTTGGGAACCCCAGAAAAATCTGAAATGCCCAGTGCTGCTTCAAAACTTTCTTAGTGACAAAAATGAGTACTTGTCTCGGGTGAGAGAAGGCAAAGGACTGAAAGTGAGAAACCATGGTAAAGTTTTGAAACCTGCAGTTGCAGAGTACATTGTAAAGAAGGCTAAGCAAAGAATAGCTCTGCAGAGATGGAAAGAAGATCTCAACAGGAAGAAGAATCATAAAGCAATGATTCTGGTAGAAAACACTGTGGATCTTGAAGGCCCCCCTTTAGACTTCTACTACATTAACGAGTATAAACCTGCTCCAGGAATAAATGTAATAAATGGAATAACAACTGGCTGTGAATGCATGGACTGCCCTGCTGAGAAGTGCTGTCCAAAGGAGGCTGGATTTATTTTGGCTTACAATAAACATAAGAAGTTGAAAATCCAGCCTGGCTTGCCCATCTATGAATGCAATTCGTTTTGTAGATGTGGGCCTGATTGCCCTAATAGGATAGTACAGAAAGGTACACCATATTCTCTTTGCATCTTCAGAACTAACAATGGCCGTGGTTGGGGAGTAAAAACACTCCAGAAAATTAAAACCAACAGTTTTGTGATGGAGTATGTCGGAGAGGTATGTATTTATCTCACATAGATGAATAATTTACAATAAGGGAAATATTAGAGAAAATCCTGATGAGCTTTCTCTCAGTTCTAACACTCCTTGACTTCTACTATGATAGAATCTGTCTGCTTTTGAGTTAGAGCAATGCAGTAAATAGTCATTCAAGATGACAGCAAAACTGTATTGTCCAGAATATTTCTCCATTCCAGAGCAATTGTAAAAGATTGAATGTAAAGAGACTACTTACACTGTATGTTGCTAAAGAATTATTTTAAATATGTGCCCTAATAGCATTTTAAAAAGCAAGTCCTTCTTTTCTTTCGTGGCAGTCGTATTCTTCATTCTTCACTGATTATGACTGCAGTTTTTTGCCATTCCCCAGGCATGGTCATTACCAAACTCCCCACCCAGTCCGTCAGTCCCTTTTCTGTTTTGTCTGAACTTCTAAGGCAGTATTTCCAGACATATTTATTACTTTGATTATCAGCAAGAATAAGACTTGTAGTATGTAGTATTATCTGTTTACTCAATCTCATATACTATTTCAGACAACTTCCATGTTATAAAATACAGACCTCAAGTAACTGTTGAAAATTTTTTATGGCCCTGTGTTTATCTGGTTCAGTCTTATTGAGCCTCAGGGCTCTCTGCATCAGTAGCTCCTGACAGCCTCTTTGATCCAGTCTGTTGTGCCTTGCTGCTAAGTTGACTCAAAATAACTCCTTTTGACCCTCTGTACAGGTGTTTATGATCTTAATTATATTTTGTCCATGCTTCCTGCACCAGATCTTCTAACTTCTCATAGAATCATTTAGGTTGGAAAAGACCTTTGAGGTCATCAAGTCCGGCCATAAATGTTCATAGCTTTCTTGTAAATATACAAGAGAGAAATCATTCTGTTGAGGGGTCAGTGCAGAAAGATGATTATGTAATTTTGCTGCTTAAAGGGAAGGAGGTGGTGTTTACCCTTTCACCTGAATCTGCTTAGGCCCTACTGCTGAGTAAGTTCTCAAATCTGATCTGTCAGAAAGATTTTAGAGGGGTTTTTTTGTCCAATTCAACCATATTACCTATCTGTCTTGCTGCCAAATTGTGATTTCTTTGCTGAGTGTGCACAACAGAATACATTTAACGTAACAGGCTGCAGATGAAACTGTTTAAGCTTTACTTCTGTCAAAAGTGACTGTAGTTCTCTTCCTTTAAGGAGTTTCTGGATTTCTACCTTGTGCTAGTATGTGCAAGCTTAATAGCATAAGTTCAGCTTTGTGAAGTGATGTAGCTGTCTTAAGTTGTCATGAATAGGATCTTTCACTGCAGTCAAGGATAGCAGGAAGAGATGCTTCTAGGGAGTGAGGAGGCGAATACTGAGCTGCAAACATGACTAGGTTGTAAAGACTGATACCTGTTGATCTTTTTGCAAAGGGAGAAAGTTGCAACTTTTTTATGTGAAGTAAACAAGGCTTTCTGGGTCTAATGAAAAAATTGTGCAGATGGAAACTTCAAGTAGAAACAGTTGATTGAATCTGTCATCAAAACTCTTAATAGAAAGTGCTGATACTTTTTTTTTTTCCTCCTGAGACAAGGTAGTGCTGCACATCAGCTGTAGACAAATTACATCCAGAGAAGCCTCAGTTACTAATGAGTTTAGCTGTATGTATGTATTCTTTATTCATTAGAGATGGAATGCTATTTCAACATCAAAAAGCGAATGTGATATTTTTTACTAAGTGAAGTTTTCTTCCAAATTCAATTGTTATTTTTGTTTTAATTTAGTAATAGTTAATAAGATGCAGGTTTCTTTTTTTTTTTTTCTTTTTTTTTTTTTTTAGGTGATTACAAGTGAGGAAGCAGAGAGACGAGGCCAGCTGTATGATAACCAGGGAAATACATACTTGTTTGATTTGGACTATGACTCAGATGAATTTACAGTAGATGCAGCTCGATATGGAAATGTGTCCCACTTTGTGAATCACAGTGTAAGACTTTGTTTTGTATACTAAGAATCTGGAGAATTACTCTTAATTGTGGCAGAAATACCTTCTACTGTAAACATTTTCTTACTGTATTCACAGTTTTTCTGGAGTAGTTTGTTTCATGCCAGCACACTCCAGTCAGTTAGATGACATAATAAATAGAACAGAATGTTTAGCCTTACTTGGAGTAAGACTACCTACAAAAATCTGGGAATGAGAGGGTGCCTAAAGTGGGTATCTGGTAGGGCTGGGTTTGTCACTGAATCTGTTGGTTCTAGATAACCGAAATAGGGTTGGTGTGGGTGTGGGGTTTTCCAGGTAATTGAAAGACCTAACACAAGAGAAGTACTTAGTAAAATCAGTGAAGAGTCAAAGACTATAGGAATCGATGCATTGTTTTGTTGCAGGACAGGATAGGGGATTGTGCCAATTTTCATCCCTCAAGCACTGGTAGAAGAAAAAAAATTCCTATGTTTTCTTTGATAATTCTCCCCTGTAGATACCTTTTTCCTTCCTAAATCTAAACTTGCCAGAGAACTTGAAAGTAAATTTTTAAAAGGAAACTTTTGTAGTGTTATTTCCTGTTCAGCTGAAGTACTTAAAGAGAAGGTTGAACTGCATTTATAAAGATTCCTGAACTAAAAATTATTATTTCTTACTGATGTAATGTTTGTGAGGTATGCAATTACTATTTAACAACTACAGTAAATTCATGTCTTCAGGTTTGTGAGCTGAGATGTTTGTATTTCATGCGAGCTTGCCAGGGAGAAGGATGAAGAGTTTTAGATACAGGCAACTGCTCTTCACTTTCAGAAATGGGAGTGAAGTATTTTTTCCCTCTTCAGCGTAAAGTTAAATGTCTTAATTTCACTTCTTATTCTTTAACGTGGGTTATATTTTACTGTTGACGAAAAAAAAAAAAAAAAGCTTGCAGAGTTTAGCAGTCAGTCTCAGTGACTACTGACTTCTGACATTTAATCCAGAGAAAATGATAAAGCAGTTTCTAGTTCCTGTTTGGTGTCCTTGACCCTTGTCCTGCCACCCAGCCCACAGCAGATAATTCAGAAGCCAAGCAGATTAGCAATTGAAAATAGAAATTTATGTATAGTATGAAAATGATATTTCTGACCTGGGGAGCAGTGCTTAAACCTAAATGCAGAATAGCAAGTGTGTGTGGCTTGAAATGCTAGGGTGTTTTTTTTCTTTTCGACTTCTAATGCTTTTTGTGGGTTTTGTAGGTACATACTTCTGAAGGTAACTTTAATTGCTTTGTTTGTCATCTTTTTGTGTTGTCATCTTTTGAAGGTACCATTTTTATTTTTTTATAGGCTCTTGCATATTATTGTAGTTGTACATACTGTGTAAAGGTTGCCTTCTTGAAAGGACTTAACTCTAAGCTATGAATGTTCTCCTTTAACACTATTTCAAGAACATCATTTGTTGATTTCAGAAGATAACTTAATTTCAGACTTCTGTCACTGAGAGAAGAACCAGTCCTTCCTTTCCTGGGACCTTGGTTTGCTTAAACACTTCAGTGAAACTTGCGTGCATTTTTAACGTGAACTACATTAATTTTTGCTTACAGTGTGATCCAAATCTTCAAGTCTTCAATGTGTTTATTGATAACCTCGACTTGCGTCTTCCTCGAATAGCGCTGTTTTCTACACGAACCATCAAGGCTGGAGAAGAGCTAACCTTTGACTATCAGATGAAAGGTCTGCAGATTTTAACACTGTTTCTGTGGGAGGTTTGGGGGACTGGTGGGTTTTGTTGCAGCTTGACTGATTAGATAGTGTTTTAGGTGGGGCACTACATCTCCCTAACCCAGCTCTGTGGATTGTAGAACAGTCATCGCTCGTTGACTTTTAGTGCAGACAGGATGGCACCCAGAAGCTTTTCTGTGCACCTCTAGTGCATTACTTCTGTTGGCACTCCTAGCTCACAGCAAGGGATTGTGGTTGGAATGTCTAATGAGGCAAATTATTTTGAAGATTTCTCACAGGAATGCTCAAAGTAATGGTCAGGCTACTCTTAAAAGGAAAAAAAAAAAGTTTTCCTTTACTCAAATTGGCATTTCCAGTAAACTACTTTCTAAGTAATCTGCTAGTGATACTTAAAAAGACAGTTTTTAACAGCTGAGTGGTCTAAGGCAGCATAGGTTTGTCTCTGGATTCTGTTGTCTGTAGGCCTCAGTTGTGGATGTGGGTCCTATGGTACAGGTGTTCAGGATAGAAGGACGGTCCAATGTTTACTGCTGTTTTACTGGGGTGGTGGGTACACTGATGTTTATGCAGAGACTTGAGGAAACAAAGTTCTTCATGAAATACTATCAGCTCTGGTTATAAAGTTTTGCTGCAGTGAGGACCATCATTCACTGGAACAAGCTCTCCAGGGACATGGTGAGTCCATGTCACTGGTGGTTTTCAAGATGCAATTGGACAGGGTGCTGGATAATTTCATCTAGACTCCCTTTCCCACGAAAGTTTGGACCAGGTGATGCTTGGAGGTCCCATCCAGCCTGGGTTGTTCTGTGATTCTTTGATAACTCACCTTCCCTTCAGTGTTCAAGGCTAGGCTGGACGGGGCTTTGAGCAGCCTGATCTAGTGCAAGATGTCCCTGCCTATGGCAGGGTGGGTGGGCTACATGATCTTTAAAGATCCCTTCCAGCCCAGACTGTTCTATCAATTTTTTTCCAGTACAGTAAAAAATTTTTGAGGTTTGCTGGCAGGGGTGTTGTGTATCAGCCTTTGCACACAAACCAGTTACCCACAACAGCAATGTATTGTTTGCCCTGCTGTTTTGTTTTCAGAGAAGCATCTTTGCACTGTGGACCTGTACCTCATTCTTGTAGAATTTCTCGTTAAGTACTGACAAATTGATCTTACTTGAATCCTTAAAGCTCCTCTTTTTTGTGGTGTCAGTGACACTGACGTCTGAGGCAGGCTGTGCTCTCAGCAGATGAGTACGGATACAGACCTAAGGGTACAAGGCTCAAATGTGTTGAGCTTTGGATTCTGATACATATGATCAGTGGTGTGTTAAGTAGTTGTAACCTGGGTGTCAGTAGAACATGAGTACAGCTTTGTGCACAGTTCTTAAGAGCTGCGGTGGTAGGAGGCTTTCAGGAGCCGTTTGAATACCTAGCAGTTTCGGTCTGTCTTTTAAAACTTCCTTATTTCTGTTTATCTGTCACAGGTTCAATAGATCTGACTTCAGACTCTGCTGATGGTCTTAGCCCATCCAGAAAGAGGATCAGAACTGTGTGTAAATGCGGAGCTGTGTGTTGCAGAGGTTACCTCAACTGAGTTTGGGTATCCAAAGTCACAAATAATACTTTGTTCCCTTTTTAAATGTGTTTTAATATGACTCTTCTTTCATAAATATATTCAAGTATTCTTACATCTAATGTAAATAAGTATAGTGAAAACACAAGGCATTACATTTGTAATTGAAATGGCCTTGGCCAAAGAAAGAGATGTAGTGTTTCAGGCGAATACAAAACCGACAATGGGGATTAAAAATGCTTTTTTCTAGAACCATTATTTAGGAAGCAGTAAAATGTATGCTAAGAAAACTTTTAAATGTACCATGATTTGAATGTTCAAGAGTGAGCTTACAGCCATAGGCCTTTTAGGAGCTAATTTCAGTGGGATGAAGTAATGTTATGTGTTTTCTGGACCTTATAAAGTATCGAGACGTTTGATTTGAAATCTGAATCACAGCTGATGGTTCATTTTCTTTTTTCTTTTTTTTTTTCCCTGTATAAAGAAAAGCTTCAAGAGATTAGCAATAACATTTATGGCACTGGGGTGAAGGATTAAGGACAGTCATCAGAGCAAATTGTAAAATATCAGTTGAACTCTGTGCAAGTAATTGGTGTTGGCACATTTCAGGTGCAAGGTCAAGGTCTTCAACTTCTTTAGCTGATGTTATGTTACTTGGGAGTTTTACATATAGAAGTTTTTTCACTTGTTACGTTCTGATGTTTAGTTAGGATGCTGTAGGAAGTCTGCAGTTCTACAGAGAATTTGTAAATAGTGGATTATTGGTAGTAACACACACTGTTTTCATTGCAGAAATTTGGAAGGCATTGCTGAAACAGATTACTGGCTATAGTTTGGAAATGGATAACAAAAGAATAGGGAGAGCAGCCTGTTGTCTAACAAAGCTGATGCATTACAGTGATATGCTCAGTTATCTGTTAGGTGCAAAAATACCCTGGGAATTGATTTCTATTCACAGTTGGTTTTGATTAAGTTTTTACATACTGTGACTTTTTTTTAATCCCATGACAGACTTTTCAGATACTAGGACTGTTTTTTCTTGTTGCAAAAATGTTAAACTTCAGTAAAGTTAGACTAGGGGTGCGTTTACTCATTTGCTGTAGACATTTGTAAGATTTTATTGAATGTAAAGGCTGAGAAATGTATTGTTCTTCAGCTGCTTGTCCTTCCCCCTGCCCCCCCCCCCCCCCCCCCGATCATCTTAAAAGTTGTCTTGATATATTTGTGATGCACGCTAAGTTTTGCTTGGCTTCAACAACACTGAAGAGCAGTTGAGTTAGATTGAGTGGGGTTACAGCCAAGATCCATGCTCCAGGGATGATCCAAGTGCTTTATTCTCATGGATTAAAAAGCTTGTAAAATTTGCAAATTGCTTACAAATCATGTAAATGTTGATAGGGTCAGGCAGAATAATGTTGCTTAGTAAATGGACGCTCCATAAATGGATGCTAGCTATGTATCATAGGTCAGCTAGTTGCCTTTATAAGGTGCAGAGCTGTTGGCTCAGGTGAATGAAGTCAAGTATCCAGCATATAATAGTTTACTTAATTTGTTAGAAAATGCCTTAAACTTCATGTTAATTACTAGCACTCCAAAGAGAGTGTTTCAAAGGATAATACAGGTTGGTTGTTCATTAAGCAGTACAGTTGCATTTGCACTGAAGCTACCGGCTCTTTGGCAGAAAGTGAAATTTAATATGCTACTAGCCAAAATCAGTTTCCCAGTTGGGGTGAAGAGTATGGGCCATTGGAAGTGCTGTGTAAGTTTTGTAATTACAATATGAAGAGATACACGTTGAAATAGATAACTTTATATTGTTTAATGAATAGGAGAAAGTTTGCTTAGATTTAAAAGTATTTGACATTACCAGGCTCACCTGTACCTGCACACTTGGATAGATGCTGAATCTGGTCATTTTTTATCATGTTAAATCGCTATAATTTATTTTTTTTTTAATATAATGTTTAAGTGGAATGTGGAGCTTTAATGTTTGGAAACTCTAGATGATCTTTGTATCATTTGGAGTTCATCAGCATTTTCTCTTGCATGTAGCCCGATGCAGCAGTGCATTCCACATGGATGGGATCTGCAGTCTCCAGCTCCTTAATGTGCTGCAGTCTGCAGCTTTCCCTGTCGCTACAGGATGGCAAGAGTGGCTTGCAGCAAGAAACGGATTCTGTATCAAATCGGTTTCTCTGGCCTCCCTGTGGCAGGTGACACAGGGCCAGTTTGACACTCTTTTTCTTCACCTATGCTCACACCCAATTTGATTTAAATACTGCAGTAAATGCCTTTTAAAACTTAAAAAGTATTAGTAGTTGTACTTGAGTTCAGTGTCTGCCTCTTTCCCAAGGCAGTATATGTTACCACCAGCACTGGAACCACACTGCTGTTCTTTAAGGATATGTGTGTTACCTCTTGTATGATAAATAAAGGACTGTTAATTTATGTTCTGGGAGGTAACAGTATTTTGTATTTATTTGAAGTAAACCCATGTATGCAGTTTCCAGTTTAGAGCCTTGAACAGTATTTTATATTTCCATATTCACAGTGCATTTGGATTGCTTAATGGGACGCTGTGTCACTTTTGAAACTCCTTTTGCTGGTTTTATGAGTTTGGGGGAAAATTTCCAAATTGGAAAAGGAGAAAAAGCTATTTTCAATTTTTAAGGAGCCTAAACCAGCCTAGCTTCTGCCTTTGCTTTGGTTTATGGTTTGTCAGCAGCATCATGGCCACCAGTTCAGTTGTGAGTATGTACTTCTTAGAGACTGATTACCTGTGATCTGTCCTCTAGCTGTTCTTTTTTGTTGGGTTTAAATGTTTGGGGTTTTTTGGTAGTAAAACTAAAACTGCAAGATTACCCATAAGAAAAACTATTATCTATTTATTTCAATCTCAAATTCAAGTCAATCTTTTGGTTATTTCTAATGTATGTTTTAGGACCGTGTACATTAGAATATGCAGTTTGTAAGCTCAGGAACATTTTCTTTTCATAATGTGTGATCTCTAGTATTGCTATCTTCCTATAGTTTTTGATAAAATAAATTAAATTTAGTTTTTCTCTTGTTGTCATTCTTAAAAAAAAAACCACAAACAACCTTAGTCTGCCAAAATAACTGTAGCCATAGGATTTGCTTTAAGATTGCAACCTCTTAATTCCTGTTCTCTACCTAAGTTTTCTAGCACTGCAAGGACTAGTAGCGCAATTGTGAGGAAGTCATGTTTCCTGTTCAGTTTATGGCTGATACAAACTGTTATAAATTTATACTGTTGACTTGTCTAAAGCAGTCTGGGTTCCTGTATACTTCAGCAGCCTGTAACTGACATGTGCCATACAGGTAGGGAAACAAGCCAATAGAAGAAATTCTGCTCTGCATGACTTTATTCACAGAGGTAGTTCTGGTAACAGTTTAACTCACTTGCAAGCTTGCTAAAAAAAAAAAACAAAAACCACATCTGGAAAATTATGCTAACAAACCCTAGGAACAGAGCAGGTAAGGCAACAGTGGAGAGATATATGGCTGTGAATATCCTTAAACCATACACAGACAATAGCAATTGTTCTTCCCCCCGCCCCATCCTTCCACTGTTCCTGACAGCAGAATGCTGGCTGGTTTAACATCCACATATCGCTGAAGATGGCAGAAAGACTGAGGGCACACTCAGAGGGGAGAGCTGTCACACTACAAGTTTGTTTAATTCTTTGTGACTTAAGGCCTCATATTTTAGATGACTTCTGCTGTTTATGCATTTTTGAAGGCACTGCCATTTAACAAAGACCTGAATTACATTTCTGTTTTAGAAGCAGAAAATTTTGGCAAAGACTTAACTGTGATGGCACATGTGCACAGAGAATGTATTGTCTTGATTTAAAAAAAAAAAAAAAATCTGAAACATGTCTGAATTCAGTGAAGTCAACAGAATGGTATAGAGGAGGTGAAATCTGGCACTGTAAGAGCCTTGAGTGACATAACCACCTGCCCAGGGTAACAGGCTAGCTTCTGCTGCTGTGCATTAGCATCCAGAGCAGGCTACTGCTGCTGGCCACAGGATTTCATTTTTAAGTCATTCTGAAAAAAACAGAAGAAACCAAGGCACAGAGGAACCAATGGCAAGTTGGTTGCAGTGAGTTGAATTTAAACCATTTGATGATGTACGGTGCCTCATTCAGGAGTTACAATGGGACACCACCACTTGCTTGGTGTAAAAAGAGACCTGAAATGAACAATTATTTTAAAAAAAAAAAACAAAAACACAACCAAACTTCTCAGTAGTTCTCTCATCTGTTCTACCATTGTTATTAAGAATAACTGCAGTGAAAACTTGGGATTAAAGTCAAAGTGCAACTATTGCATTGTTTGCATGGTCATTTCTGGAAGATGCAACTGTGGGGAGGAACACAAGCAGCACACTATTTCATTAAAACCTGAGATCACATATATAGTCAAAGGCAAACTCTTGGAGCTCCTGATAAAGAGAAACACTAAATTTCATTTGGTGTTCTACCCTTCGTTTTGTCTGGTCCATTTTTTGTCGCAGTCCTGGAGAAGTGAACCTAGGCAACAGAAGGCTTCTACCATCCCTCCTAGGAATACATCCCTGTCAGTATTTCATGGAAGGAACAGTCAAGTTACACATGCTGCAAATTCCTAGTTCTGACAGTAAGCTATTTTTGACAAAATTGCCTAAATTGGCATAGCTGCAGTTAGTAATTAGTACTAAAGAGAAAAATAATACGGGGTTTTAATAAACAAATTTCATTATTATCATGCTGTAATCAGTTATATGTGTCTTTAAGAGACTTTTTTTCTCACTATGTTTTCACCTGCTGCTAGCTTCTTATATAAGCACTGCAGTTTGTCTGGCTGAGGCACTTCAGCATCAGGAGTCGAGGGAATTTCAAAGTCAGAGGAGCTCTGAGAGTCCCTCCTCAGTTCCAGATCGGGAGTCCTGGGGCTATCAGTTACTTCCACTAGTGCATCTCCAACATCAGCAGTGCCAGCTTCTGCATCTTTCTCAGTGCCTTTGCTTTTCAAGTTACAGGCAACGTCACAGGCACAAGATCTGTTTTGTCCCAGTGGCTTCCACCTACTGCTGTCAGGCTGACTGTCTTTGGCCGCCTCCTGTGGCACAGAAACAACTGCTCTGCTCCCACCTTTGCTTAAGGAGCTGAAGTCCGAGGCGTTTCTCTCTTGGGAGGTGATGAGTACTGTGTCCATTTGGCTATCCCAGCCCTGGCTCCCCTGCTCTGATATGTGTGTTGACTGAGAAGAATTTTGGGAGGAGATGTGTGTAGAGTCGCTTACTCCATCTGAATCACTAATGAGTGACTGGGAGCCACCGGCATCTGCTAAAGATGAGAAGTTGTCCTCGTTCTCAGAGCCTTCATCTGGTTTGTTACATTTGAAAAATGCATCCCAGCGAGGGACATCAGCATTAGACTCCTGTTGATCACTAGTTAATCCATTGAAAGTTGATGTGGAAGTGGCATCTGGCTCACAGGAAAGAACCTGAACTGTATTTTTTTCAGATTCTTCTTCGTCATCTTCATCATCATCATTTGATTCCTCACAGTCCACGAAGTCTACCTTGACGGAGGTGTAAGTTGTGGTTGCTTTGTAACTTTCTGTGCTCTCAATGTTTCGTTCAGCGTTTTCAGGTTGTACTGTACTGGAGGGCCTGCTCTCCTCAATCTGCTGTTTTGGAATCTTGCGCCTTGCAGAAGTTAATTCTGAATCAAAGAGATCATCTTCATCTGTCAAGAAAATAGGGGGGGGGGGGGGGGGGGGGGCAGGGAACCACTTGAAGGAAGTCCACAGCTCTGCTAAACAGGTGTTTTTTTGTCAAAAAAATTAAAACTGACAGCAGTTTTAATAAAAATTAATTTAGTATGAAGACAGGAAAAAGTTTAACCCCAACAGAGACTTGGCAGGACGTTACTGACTGTATTCACCTTGTCTAGCACAGTGCCTTACACGGAAAGCTGCCATCCTCCATACAAGCTACAGCCAATCAGATGTAGGCCTAGCAGACACATTAATTCAGGCCTCCTGACATCTTCTGCCAGGACCATGTCACCCTCACATACTTGACACTTAAGAAACAGCCGAAGAGAATGCAGCAGGCCTGAAGCTGTCTTTCAGTACCCCGGTGGCTTTCCAGGGGCTATGTACAGCATCCGTTTACCATCATAAGTTAAAACAGCTACGAGGTGCTAAAAAGCCAGCAGTGCAAGATAATGAAGAGGAGCAATACCAGTGATACACCACTCTGTCCTCCATAACACGGGAGGTGATCCAAGTTAGAAAAAGCTTTACTAGGGATGCTCTAGGACTGTGGCAAGGAACTCGCCCAGAAACCGTAGCTGTACATTTTAAGTGTACATCAAGTACATTTTAAGATTGCAGACAAACGTGCTTTTACACAGTGCTCTCTCATCCTCCTAAAACCTAATTTAATTTTACTTTTCCTTTCTAACTGTTGCTTTGAACACAGACTGCAGCGAACACCATGGCTTTTGGCACCTCTGCTTAGTCCCAGACTTTGGTTCAACGCGGTGTTGCACCAGCAGAACCTTTACCTGTATCAGACAAGTCTCTCTTCTGGACTCTCTTCAGCATTCCTAAGGGCTTGTACCTGGGTTCCATGTTTCTCTTGTACAACCTGCATAATGGCTTTAATCTGAGGTGAATGAGAAAAGCAATTAATATTTAGAACTCACCAGATACTTTCAGGAGCAGAAGTTAATCTTTTAACTTGATCTAAGTATGCTGCTTTACATCTCTCACGGGTACTGCAGCAGAAGCGTTACAGCAAAAGCAGCAATAGCTAGGGAAAAGTTCTTAATTCATCGGTGAACTTAGGCAGCTTAAAGGTAAATATCTGTCATGTCTATATATCTGCCTTAACACACTATTTGGAAACTATGCTTTAGTCCCTTGCTTAGAGAAGACAAGATGACAGGGTTCAAAAGCCACCTGCAGTTTTATTCAGTAATGGTAAAGTATCTCCTTTCTTATTAAGGAGAAGAAAAAGGAACAAAGAAACAAGTCCTCATTTTGTTCAGACTGACACCACTGCTCCGTAAGAGTGCTTTCTAAGCTGCCAACATCTGTAGCAGCACAAGACAACAGGCCTCTGTGATGCTACACAGAGGGCAGGAGTTCAAATCCCCAGATAAACCCTCTTTAAAAGAAACTTCTGAGAAGTAGCAATGACAAACAGAATCAGTCACAGAACAGTGAGATGAGTATGTCTTCAGATTCCAGTAACAACAGAAAAACCTCTATGCATATAAGTAGTGTGTGGAATACAAGTGCTGAGTCCAGGCATAACACAAGTGTTGAGAAAGCTGAAGTTCACAGGACTAATTATAGAAAAAAATATATATAAATTAAAAAAAAAAATCTGAATTATCAGACAAAGCAAAAGGCAGTGGCCTGCTTGAGAGGCTGGGATTCAGGGGGGGAGTTGTCCTTGCAAAACCAGAGGCTAGATCACATCCATTCAGCAGCCACTTGTAACTTACATTTCCATAACTTTGTCTTCTGTCCCACCCACTGGCAGTACATTCGGATATACATTCACAGGGCGGATATAGCTCAGGAAATCCTTAATCTAAATTAAGAAAGAGCCGTTTAACAAATTACATCAGCAGCACTGATCAAAGCACATGCACAACAAGTAGTTGTCTCACGTAAAGACCAGCAGGACCCATAAGCCAAACGATGAAAGCAGATAGCTTCGTAAAAGGAAAACAGGTCTGAAAGGATGCTAAGAACTCGGCCTCACCTAGCCACATCGCAGCTATTACCGACTACACAGACCATCACTATCTCCGAAAGAAAAGGCTAGACAGAGCTGCGCCTAGGGAATGTGATGCAGCACCTCCCTGTCCTTACTGCTGTAGATCTTTTCAGACTTCATTTTTCTTACAGGACTTCAAGGCCCTAGCTGTGCAGATCAGGCATTCTCTTCCCCACTTTTCCTAAAGTCTCACTTCCATCCATGATAAAAGCCCACCGTCACAAAACAAGTCACTTTTTCCAGAACTTACTCTGTCATCTTCTAGATGCTCTGCTCTCCAGACTGTAAATTTCTTATAGAAGAAATTCTGTAAGATTGTACTTGTAAGATTACAGATTAATTGGGTCTGGTTTGGGACACTCCACTCCAGCTGAGGTTTTATCAGTGCTGAGCACTGAAAACACTTGCAAGGTTGCAGATTACACCCCTATCTACACAGACCGGTAGGACCCACCTATTTTTGCATGTGGAGATACAAGCCTGTTACAATACACTACCCGCCATGTTCTGCTAGCAATGCTGCCACGTTGTATGTACAACACTTGTACCTCCATTAAAAATTCCGCACAGCATAGCAAATTAAAATTTAGCCAGGAACTTAAAAACAGGACTGTCTTGCTAGGGCTTTGAATAATACCCATTTTGAATGGGGAAGGCTTTGTGGCAGGTATTTTGTTAGCACTGATCCTGTTTCGGTTCAGTTTCTTAGGAGAAGTATTTTAAGAACTGGATTGAGCCATATTAAATGGAAGTGTGTGGTTCTAGAGAGGATGTTGCCATGACCAGTTTTCTTTCCTGTTAGTCTTTAACACAGAAAGAGGAGTAACAGCGGCAGCTACAATGTGAGAAAATTGTGTTTAAATGTGGGGGTGGGGAAAAGAAGTTAAACCCTCCTCAAAACTGAGTCACAGGAGATAAACGATGTATTGAAAACCAAAATCCCAAGCTTTAAGCCTTGCATAATTACACTAAAAAAGAAACGTAGTCCAAAAAGTTGACCTATGCTTTGAGGAGAGCAACAAAAAAAAAAGCTTATAATCCTGCCCTACCTTAAGATGCTCTTCTGCAGCTGTATTAAAACAAACTTCTCTGCCTTCAGCATCCAGAACTTTCTATCCCCTTATGTCTTATTACTGAAAAGTTTTATTGTAACAAGTCATATCATCCACTCTGTATCAGTATTATATAAAATCATATGATATGTGAATATATCAATATCAAATAATCAAAACTCCTTTAATTTTTTTTAATCAGTGTATACTCAGTACTACAAATATACAAACCTCGCTGTATGAAGAGTGGAAAGAGAAACACGCTCTGTATGTACGCTCTCCAGTCCTTATAAAAAAAAAAAAAAAAGAGGCATAAAAATTAGGCAGCTGCTCTTCATCCTCCATCCTCAGTCAGGAGGCAAGCATAACCTACTCTTAAACAATTTTGAAATTCCATTATACAAGCATCAGGCAAGGTACACACCTGAAACAAAAGGTTTCTGCACGGCCCCAGTGCTCACCTCACTATTACACTGGTTTTCTTGATCTTCTCTCCAAACCACATAGTGGAGGGTTTGATGCTGATGATGTGCAAGGGAGTTCCATTTTGGCAGGTCATCCCACAGGGCAGTCTGTCCCATTGAAAGCAGTCATCATCCTGCCAAATGCAATATAAAATTAAGGGCAATCCTGACCTTTTTTCCCCCAGAAATTGAGCAACAGAGTATCTAGCCAGACCAAGTTTTCGCCTCACTTCCAACCCCCTTTGAAACACTCTTGGTTGTGGTATCTTGCTTTTACAGTGCAGCTGACAAAGCAAATCAAGCATAGAGACCGATGCCCCAACAAACCAGCTCCAGTTCAACCTCCAGTCCTCCAGACTGGAGCCTTCAGCTTGACAGACATCCTGGGAAGGGAGGGCCATACACTACAAACACACAGTATGTCGCTGCAAGAGGCATCACCTGAGCTGCCTTTGATACACTGAAATGTATAATACCCGACTGATCTAATCTGCTGCTTCTCTTACCTGATTTAAAAATACAAGTTTCAAGTACAATTAAACTGTTTCTAGCAGCAGCTAAATGTGTTTTTTCCTTTTTTTCTTTTCCTTTTAAAAATGTCAATCCACTAACTAAAGTTCTTTCTCTACTTTACATTAAGCCACTATTTGGCCCAAGTCTTCATTACCACAACAGGACCAAAATATTAGCACCTATAGCCAGTCTTTTACGGTAATGTTAGCAGAGGCTTTGGAAGATGATACACACCCGAGGATGTCGACAGGCATGAATCTGAGTGTGTCGATCTGTAGTAACATGGTAGAGGATATCTGGCATTTTTCTGAACATATCAAGTTTGTTTACATGCACCTAGAGAAAGGCAGAGTGCACACTTAATTAGCTCCATGTGTTTTCCAGGCTGCAGCTGGAGCAACTATACAGATGTGGTTCTGCTCTCAACAAGTGCTGGTAGGCATTCAAACAATTACTGCCCATGAATAATGTCCAAGCAGAGAAGTGTTAGCCAGAAGTAACTAGGACATCTAGAACAAGCAGAACATACCTTCTATGCTGAAGAGGGATTAATATTCACCAAAGAAAGTCAGAATATATCTGCTAGCTATTAACGTCATATGTTAATGAGAAGACTTTTACCATTCACAAGATAAAAGGGAGAAAGGTAAACATTGAGCTTGAAAACTGGGGATTAACTTCTCCCTGGAGAACCCAGATGTTGCAGACTGAAATCAACCAATTAACTCATTTTGAGCACAACTGTAGCTTTTTAAGTTGTTTGTCAGCAACAATTATAGAAACGTTACCTTAATTCCAAGTTCCTCACTGAGATTTACGAATAAATACTCATATCCGTAAGCAGCTTTGCAGTTCAGCCACACAACGTGATAACGAGTCAGTGAGGTCCAGCTTCGCACTAACTCTAAGATCCCATTTAAACATTCCTCCTGAAAAGTTTAGAAAATGTTGTGAATCATCTTTGAAGATACTTCCGAAGTCCTGTGATTTGGTAATGCAAAAAGTCATTGCCTTGTGAGACTTACCTAACAAAGGGGTGGTTAATTAATTAGCAGCCTTAAGGACCTTTCCTCTCACAACTTAGACTTACCCGGCTTGGGATCTGATAAAATTTGGGATCGCAAAAAGTAGTATCCAAATACACACTCTGTATGTCTTTTACTCTGAAAGAGAGAAACGTGGTATCAGAATGAGCACTGCCCCACAGAACTAAGACATACCACTTCCTCTCTCTTCAAAAGGAGGCAATTCTTCCTCTTTATTACAAAGAGCTAGTAAAAAGGGGCTTGTAACTGCAGTATTGCCTGACCACAAATATATTTAATCCAGAATAAAAAACAGCAGGGGGAAAAAAGAGAATACGTTATTCCTGACTTGTCCATACCTGGACAGTATCCTGTCCACACAAATCCTCTGTGATCTTTTACTCTTTCTAAATGACAATAGCTGAAGTCTCACCTTGTCCCCGAATGCAAAAGCCCCATTCTGGCTGCTTCTCCTTTTGCAAGCCTGAAATCCCCTGTATACAGCACTGTGCCATTTTCACCTTCAAACAAAAACCTACAAACAGAAACACTTTGGTCAAACTCAACAATATAAAGCACTATATGCCACGTGTCGATTTGTTATCTTGCTTAGGATGGTTTATGTGACTAATGTATGATGTCACAGAAATATCTGGCTCACTTTGGTCCTAGAGTAATTTCAGATAAACCAAATAATTCAGATTCAGCATGTCTGGAAAATAACCTGTGCCTAGGCCAGTCAGAGTTGAAGACAAAAGCCTCACAGATTCTGTGAGGGTAGCCCAACTGTCTGTTGCAGCCAAAGGAATCTACCAGACACCAGTACCAGGAAGCTGAGCACCTTCTTTTTAAGGCATCCTTAAGAAATGGAAAATTTATTTTTATCAGGTTTTTACACCATTTTTAAGTGCAGTTGAAATCAAAAGAGTTGTTATTAATAGGCATGGGGAAAAGTAATCTGCCCCACCAAGGTAACACTTTGTCTGGACAGATCCCAGACAGTACAGTGATTTTCCAACCCTGGCCAAAGCTGGTGGGTCCTGCCACAACAGTACCATCTCCAAGTAAAAGTTTTAAATTTTTCTAGTTAGATAAATCCCAGTGCTTAGTGAGAACTCCACAGGACAATTTTCTCAGCAGAGACATCTGGAGTATTAAAGGACGCACATGACTGATCCTGGACAGTGACCAGCTGGGAGAAGTGTCACCTCTATATCTTCTTTCTGGAAGAGACGAGTTAGCATTATTTTCACAGCATAATAAATCCTACCAGTACTTTCACTGATACAGTGAAAGCAATACGTTACTACTCCCCACAGCCTCTTGCAGCATTAAGCATTGCTTTTGAAAGAAAAGACAGTCTCCACATTCCAACAAGCCCTGAAGAGGAACAACCATCCTGTCATGCCAGAAGAGATGACTTCATGAAGAGATGAAGCAAGTCAGCCAGACAGCACAGAATCATAGAACAGTTTGGGTTGGCAGGGACCTTTAAAGCTCATCTAGCCCAAGCCCCCTGCAGTGAGCAGAGACATCTTCAACTAGACCAGGCTGCTCAGAGCCCCGTCCAACCTGGCCTTGAATGTTTCCAGGGATGGGGCATCTACCACCTCTCTGGGAAGCCTCTGCCAGTGCTTCACCACCCTCATACTACAGAATTTATTCCTTATATCTAATCTAAATCTACTCTCCTTTAGTTTAAAACCATTACTCTTGTCCTATTGCTACTGGCCCTGCTAAAAAATTTATCCACATCTTTCTTAGAGCTGCCTTTAAGTACTGAAAGGCTGCAATAAGTTCTCCCCAGAGCCTTCTCAGCTCCAGGCTGAACAACCCCAACTCTCTCAGCCTTTCCTCACAGGAGAGGTGTTCCAGGCTCTGATCATTTTCATGGCCTTCTCTGGACCCGCTCCAGCAGGTCCATGTCTGTACTGGGGAACCTAGAGCTGGGCACAGCACTGCAGGTGGGGTCTCACAAGAGTGGACCAGAGGCAGAATCCCCTCCCTCAATCTGCTGCCCACACTTTTTTTGACGCAGCCCAGGATACAGTTGGCCTTCTGAGATGTGAATCCACATTGCTGACTCATGTCCAGCTTTTCATTCACCATACATTCACCAGCATCATGGAAATATCTTGGGATACACTTTGCCTGGAGATGCTCTACCAGAACTTTAAGTCCTGCACTTAAAGCTTGTTAAAATAAGCCAGGAATTACAAAGTGAAAGAATCATAATAGGTAAGTTGGAGATCACTCAATAGCCTGGAAAGACATTACCAAAAAATGGCATGATACGAAGAACAAAACCAGGAAGAAGAATTCATGTGGCTGCATGTCTTAGAAAGAAAGGGAACAGACATTTTAAAAATAGCTTGTCAGATGTTACAGCTAAGATCCATTTCCCATGCTCATTTAAACAGTTATTACTGCCCATTAAAAATATATTAATCTCTTTTTTCCTGTAACTTACCTCACCAGATGTTTCATCTACTAAAGAAATCTGAGTTGGAGTTTCAACTTCCAGTGCAACCTGTAACAAAATGAATAAATGCATTACAGGGTTTATTGAATATTCTGTTTCATGCTTATGGCTAAGCATTCATTACGTAGGCATCTTTAGCACCCACTGTGGCTAACGCTAAACCTGTAAAATGAAGCTTATTTTCCCATAGCAAGTCACAAATTTCCATTTCCAGCAGGAAAAAAAAAAGCTTCCTAAAAGTTGTTTAAAAGTTAAATGGAAATACCTCAACCAAGGTATGTATGCCTTAAAAAGTCAGAACACACTGGACTTCTAACAGCAACAGCTCTACATTCTCTGGCTGGATCATATGCCTTGGTTTTGGATGGCTGCAAAGCCCAAGACATCCCAGTCCCAGAGCACACCAGTGGATCTTGCCAGGACAGGTCTCTGTGCTGAAGCACTTCTCCTCACTGTTCCCTGTTACCAGAAGCAGAGCCCACAAATCACATGCAGTGCACATTTCTGTGTTTGTGTAGGGATAATTAATCTATAGACTGCAATTAATTCCCTGTTTTGCCATATCCTCTACTAAGAGTCATGTGCTGTGCTATACGGGCTCTGTAGCCATCTGCAAGGTTAGCGCTGCTATGCAGGCGCCTCTCTCATCCTTCTGGGTTTTGTTTTTTTTCCTTTGTTTCAGACAATATTTGTATATAATTCTCCTACCCAAAAAAGCCAAAGTGAAAGGAAAATCTCCTGTCACTACCCTCCTTAAGTATAACCTCTAGCTTCTCAGCTGAGCAGTCTCCTCAGCACCTTGGATTTCAGTGTACTAGATGGATGCACAAGATACCATGTCAAACTTCTGGGCAGCTCCACAAGATCCGTTCAGCTGGTACTCAGACAAAGGTGTTAACGTTTGGCTTCCCCACCAGAAACCACACCAATCAAGCCGAGAGCTTGCTCCAAAACACAGATGTGTCAAGTGTGACGAAAAGTATTTTATACTAAGAATTCAAGCCACTAGCAACAGCTGATTTTTTTTAACTTCAATTTTATCACCTACAATTTCTGACACTGAATAAACTCAAGCAGCTGATCTAAATTCCGCATGCCCAGTATTTCTCAGTAATTCTCAAATTTCCTACTGCAGTGAAACAATCATCAAGTTTTAGATCTAAACTGCCCAAAGAATTCTTCGCTGACAGCCACCGTTTGGCTTCATAAGCATAAATGATAGTATCTCCATCAGAGTTCTCCCCTCATCTTTGATAGTTTAAATGTTAAAGGCAGCAACAGATTCAAAGATCCTCTTACGCCATATGTGCAAATAAAGGTCAGATCGGAAATCATAAAAACATTTGTACAGAAGCTGACATCATGATTGCTTTTTTCAGTCTAGCGAATATCAAATCAGCTGTTAATTCATTTCCCAGTCATGCTACAAGTAGAAAGCTTATTTGTTGTAAGACAAAGCTTGTGAACATCTAACAGCTGCCATCTGATTTAGGGCTTGTGCAGCTCATGCCATTACCAGCAGTCACTCCTGGGAGCAGCAGCTGCAAACACCTATGTATTTTTAAAATTGTGTTGGTTTGTGTTAATTGTGCTTCATCTTAGACTGTACCACAGGTACCTCTGGCATCTCTTCCCACGTGAAGTTTTTCCCAAACAGGAATGTCAGGACCAGCACTGCCTACTTCCCTTTTACTGCTCTTACAAAGTTCTAACAGCTTACAGGTATCTCTCCTCAAGAGTTTAACCTAGAAGATTAACCTTCTAGGTTAAACTCAAAGGACAGTAGAAGCAAATGGACACTTTTTTAAAACTAAAAATAAATAAATAAAAAAGACACCAACAAAAAAGCTACCACAAACCTACCTGGCTTTATTTTTGCTAGCCAAAAATTACAGGCTTAGAAAAATTGTCACCTATACATGCTGTGCTCCATCACACATCAAACACGCCTAAGGGATACTCAGAGTCCCTTTTACAGAGCCCTGAGTTCACTCCCCAGTTGTTAAATCTTTCCACTTCCCAAGGCTTTCATATAAAGCTAGTTATCTTCTCCCTCAGCTTCATACTTAAACTAGGACCTTGAACAAAAAAGTCCCCTACTTTTTTTTCCTCTTTCCCAGACTTACCTCCTAGGTCCCACTTGCATGAATTTCTTTGGATATGGAGCTTAAGACCCCCGCTTACAACCTATTTAAGGAAACTCTGAGCCATAACTCCCCCAAGAAAACAAGTTTCAGCTTGTCTGAAGTCCTTCTTGACTAGAAAACTCTCCTGTCCTTGCTTAGGGGGAATCAGCAAAATCCTTAACACTATGTGATGATGTTAGGTACATACATTAAGATGTGAAAAGAAATGTGCTCAATTCCAAAGCCCACATCTGTAAAGGGAAAGAAATAACTACAAGTCACACCTGTACACAACCACCAATCACTTGAAGTTTGGTTCCAAACAGCAGAAATCAAGTAAACTAATTACGTTCTTCAGTGATTTTACATCACTAAAACTTTTTCGTGTTAGAGATTAATTCTCCTTTTGTTTTTTGGAAAATGGGCTAATTAAAAGATTATATATACTCTGAGCAACACAAGACTAAATGAAGCAAGAGAAATAAATTACGGACTGGAGCAAAGAGACATGAGCAAGGTAAGGAAATGAGGGAACAATACAAATGATAAATGTCTTCCATCTGTACATTGAAAGATAAACTTGAGAGAAAAGGATACATTTTGCGGAGGGAAAAATACAATTAAACAGTAAACAACAATAAACCAAGTCCATATAGCAAGCAGGAAGAAAAGGCAAACTGTTGTTAAGTATTTAAGCCCTGAAACACTATCAACACCAACATTCAGACATTTCTGCAGAGGGGAAGCTTCCTCTTCCCTAGAATCACTGCTTGGAAAATGTGAATTAAAAAAAAAAAAACCAAAAACAAAAACACAGAAACCCAAAAACTCACAATGTGATTCTCCCAAAACTTATACTTCCAGCTAGTCAACAGCAATTCCTTAGTTACCGGTGAGCAGTATAATTTAACTTTCAAGCTGCAAGGAGACAAAGAACACAGGTGAGTGTTTTTTAAAGCAGAGGCAGAGAACAATCTAATGACACATCACCACCTGGCACCTAGTACCTCAAGACATGCGCTCAAAGCCCTCTCTCAGCTGAAGAGACCTGCAGAGCAGTAAGCCCGCAGGAGCTGTTCTCCCCCAGCCTGAAGTGGGATAAAGGTGAGTTACTCCGCCTTGTTGAGCGGGCTTTTCTCTAACACAGCAAACCCAGAGACAGACTTATGTGTGCCCTTGCCTGCGTGGTTTTCTGTAGACATAAATAAAGTGCGTGGTCACATATACACATATCTTTGGTTGTTTCTATACCCACTAGGCTCTGTTTCAGATGTGCACTTCCCCTGGAACAAGCAGTTAGCATTAAGCAGACCACCAAATACTTCCTATAAAGCTCTAGCTTTTTGCACAGTGCACAAAGAAGCCTGACAAGCTAAAACAGATTCTCTGCTTGCACTTGAGGAAACACGACATCTACTCTAATCAATTAAACAGTGCCTAGGAACTGGCCCACAACCTCTCTGGGCCCATTCCCATGTTTGACCATCCTCATGGTGAAAAAGAAAAGGTGTCCCTGTCCCTTTCATTATGCACCTCCAAGAAGAGCCTGGCTCCATCTTATCTACCGCTACCTGCAAATACACGGTTGTCTCCTGCTCGTAAGGCTGAGGACATCCAGCTGTCAGCCTCTCCTCACACATCACATGCCCCAGCCCTAGACCAGCTTGGTGGTCATGCTCCGAAACAGTGGTGGTGTTCTTTGTGCAGGGGAGCCCAGGACTGGACTCAGTACTCCAGGCAAAGCCTCAAAAGTACTGGCCAGAGGGGAATAACTGTCTCAAACTGATGGCTACCTACTTGCTCATATACCTCAGAGCACAGCTGGCCTTCTTCACAGCAGTCACAGTGCTGGCTCCACACACCAACAGGCTTCCAGGGGATAGCGGTGGGGATCCTCATGAAGTTCATGAGTGTCATGAAGTTCAACAAGGCAAATGCACTTGGGTTGGAGCAGTCCCTAGTATCAATAGAGGCTGGGGGATGAATGGATTGAGAGTAGCCCTGTGGAGAACGACTGGGGGATACTAGTGGATGGAAAGTTCAACATGAGCTGGTAATGTGTGTGTGCAGCCCAGAAAGCCAGCTGTACCCTGGGCTGCATCACCAGCAGCGTGGGCAGCACGGTGAGGGAGGGGATTCTGCCCTCTGCTCAGTTCTTGTGAGACCCCCCTGCAGCGCTGCGTCCAGCTCTGGGGTCCCCAACGTCAAAAGGACATGGACCTGTTGGGGTGAGCCCAGAGGAGGCCGTGGAGATGCTCAGGGGGCTGGAGCCCCTCTGCCGTGAGGCCAGGCTGGGAGAGCTGGGGTGGTTCAGCCTGGAGCAGAGAAGGCTCCGGGGAGACCTTGGAGCAGCTCCCAGTACCTAAAGGGGCCGACAAGAAAGCTGGGGAGGGACGTTTTACAGGGGCCTGCAGCGACAGGACAAGGGGGAATGGCTTTAACCTGAAAGAGGGGAGATTTAGATTGGATACTGGGAAGAAATTCTTTACTGTGAGGGTGGTGAGGCGCTGGCAGAGGCTGCCCAGAGCAGCTGTGGGCATCCCATCCCCGGGGGTGCTCAAGGCCAGGCTGGACGGGGCTGGGAGCAACCTGGGCTGGTGGGAGGTGACCCTGCCCATGGCACAGGGGTGGAACCAGATGGCCTTTACGGTCCCTTCCCACCCAAACCCGTTCTGCTCCTGTGCCTCCATGACCCACAACAGCTCCCTTACACTGGCTGGCTGGCGCTTCGCTTTGAACCAGCTGCCTGTCTCTCAGGCCCCCCGGCGCCGCACGCTGCGGCCCCCCCCGGCAGCCCCCTCCCCCGCAGCCCCGCCGCCAGCTCGTACCTGCCCTCCAGTCTCCTCTTCAGGGCGGGGGCCCGCAGCCCCTTCATGTGATCTGGGGATACAGGGCACGGCTGTCACCGGGGGTGCGGGGATGGACGGACACCGGGGGGGGGGGGGGGGAGGGGAACAACAGCGGAACGGCTGCCATGGGGCCGGCCGGGGCCGGGGCTCACCCTTGTGGCAGTGCGACAGGAAGTAGGCCCGCGCGCGCAGGTTGTCGCGGTCGAAGCGGTCAATGGACAGGGCCGGGTACTCGTGCACGCGACCCCCGAACCGGCTCATGGCGGCGAATAGCGCGCCGCTTCCGCCCCGCCGTCCCGCCTCCCCAGCCCTCAGCCAATCGTGAGAGAGGCTCCTCCTCCTTGCTGGCCTATCAGAAGCGCGGCGGGAAGGGGCAGAGAGCGGTTTCTTAAAGAGGCAATGGCGGGCGGTTGCTCAGCAACGCGGTCGGCGGCGACCGATGGTGCTGTGAGGCGGAGCGGTGGGGGAGGAGCGCTGTGTGAGGTACGTCGCCATCGCGCCGCGGCGACCGCTCCGCGCCCCCCGAACTGGGAAGAGCCCCCGTTTTACGCTCTTGCACTGACGTCGGTCGTCTGAAGGGCTGGGCGGCCGGGCTGTTGCTGTGGCGGTGGGAGCGGGGGCGGGTTGTGATCACGGTGGTGCCTCAGGCCAGGGCATAGGCGCCTGAGTACCTTAGCAAATACACGTAGCTGTCATAGAAAGTCTATGGAAGTCATTGAAAATCTCATGCTGACTCATCGGGGACTCCAGACGTGTCCTGTGTGTGCTGACTCGTTTGAGGTGATCTAAGAAGCGGGTCCATCTCCCTGCGCCGCTCTGGGCCGGGGCCTCTCCTGCCCAGGGCCGGGGGTCCCTGCCTGGGCTGAGGGAAAATACTTCCCGTGTGCAGGCTCAACCGGCAGCACAGCTGGGCACGTATTACAGACACGGCCGGTGCGGCCTCCAACGGCACCTATATACATCATTTGCATAAAATGTAAGCACAGAGCAGTCCCTTTCCTCCTGTTCAGCTGGTAGTAGTAAAAGTTCACTAGTGCAGGCCCACGCACCACTCTCTAGGTTCACAAGCACACACGCATCTGTGGATCGCCTGAGTGCCAGCACAGCCCCTCTGCCCAGCACCCCTGCTCAGATACCAGGCCCCTTACCTGCTTCAGGGATCCTGTGCTTGACCACTAGCCCAGCTTGATGCTCACTAGCAAACGTGCACTCACACACTCATCCCTCATACACTCCACATTCACAAGTCCCCTTGGGTATACTGGCACCACCACCCCGGCCTGGACCTGAGGCTTTTCCCTATTCACTGACTAGTCCAAGCTAACTAGTGAATGTGGATATGTACCCCACGTATACCAGGTTGGGGAAGATACAGACACCCTTCCTCCCCAACAGCTGGTGCCAGACACACAGGCCGTGACTCCCAGTCCTGCTCCAGCTGCTGGCATAGAGCCCCTCACTCATGCCAGCCCTCTTCAGTAGCTCATTTTTCAGGACGCATACCATTTGAGCTCCAGTGGCTGAAAAGCAGACTCCCCCTCATTCCAGCAGCTGACATCACAGGCCAGAGGCACCCATACTCCCAGTCTGACTGTAGGAGCTGACACCAGTTTTCATTTACACACAAAGGTCTGAACGGTACCTGGCACTTAGTCTTTGCAGCACATGCACACATGTGGGATACAGAGTGAGGTTACACAGAGAGACAGTTAAGAAAAGATTTAATAAGAAGACATGAGAAGGAAGGACAGACTGATGCTCAGGTGCAGGGCTTAGCCAGGCCAGCATGCTGAGTGGCCCTGTTTTACACACAACTGGCCTGTTTTATACTCCTGTGTATTCCCATCTTTGTTCTATTCTGTCCACCTTCCCCTGCACATCCCTCATGGATTTGTACAGCTGTATTGATTTGTTGTTTGGTTTTGGGTTTTTAGGAAAAATATCAATCCCAAACAATCAATTCCTGTACACTTCTGAGTCTGGGGTCCCCCTGGTTTACAGTCTTATCAGTTGCAAAGTCCAGGTTGATCTTCCTGGAAGTGGTACCTATAGTTTCTTGGTAGCCCATCAATTAGTGTGAGTGGTGAGGTTTGTTTCTTGTCATGGTCTCTATGTTTGTTTTGTCAGGTCTGTGTCTCCGTATAATTTGTCTGGTTTTCCCTTTTTCCCTTGGGTTTCCCAATTGACAAGGGCTCTGATCAGATAACCTTGCTGGAATAAACATTCTCACACTCCCACATAGGCCCATCAGTTAGTGTGACTGACCATGTTTGGTTCTGATCACTGCTTCCCTCACAATTTACTGGTCAGGTTTGTGTCCCCATATGTTCTTGATTTATGGCTTCCTCCCTTCTTGCATTGAAAAAGGCCTTTGACCAGATGCCCTTAAAGGAGCAGACATTCTCCTCCCACATACCTTTCAAACTTGTTAAGGAAATTACCATATGCAAGCTCAGGCCAGTTAGGTTTTTGTAGATATTGTGCTACGATTGACATTAAACCACCACTTTCCCAAAAACAAAACAACGGTATATGAAATCTCACTCTTTCCCCTAAATTAAGAGTAGGCAAACATTTGTTGTCTTATCAAAGTCTACTTTACTGTTTAAATGAAAAGTGTTAATGTTATGCTGAATATTTTCTTACCATTCTCTTGCATTCTGTTATTTGTCTCTGTATGTCTGCTGTCTTTTGTCTCTTCCCTGAACTGGAGGCTGTCTGGAGTTCAGCTCATCTCGTGCTCTTGTACAATGAGACCAGCTGTATGCCTGGAACTCAGACGTGCTACAATAGACAGAGAATACAATTTTTAAAGGGCTTAAATAGCAGTCTAAAAATACCAGGATGGTGCTTTTATTATTTGAAGTTACCAAGCTGGCACTTTAAGTATATGAGCTTTGTACAAATTTTTTGAGCAGGAATGCCTGAGGACAGGCCATCTGAATTAATGATGACTCAGGGAGTGCCACACATATCTAGGTGTCTTGAAGAAGCATGTTCATTAATTCAGTACATCCTATAAAGAAGTACTTGACACTAGTAACACCTAAGTTATTGTAAGACACTGAAGTTCATTACATTTTAGCATTTATTAAGATCTAGTGTTACTGCTAATAATATTGACTCTAAAATCCCAGGCTGACAACAGTTCTCATCAAACATTGATGAGCATATACAGGGCATGAAAAAATTCTGTAATGGCTACAAAAGAGCCCTCTGCAAGAAGAAAGAGAAAAAAATTATGGTGGGGTAGGTGTCTCAAAGACTACACTAAAGATTTAGAATAAGGATATATGCTTATCATGTTAATTTGTATGTGACAACTCATAACTGGGTGGGGAAATGACTTTTCTCTTGTGTGTGGTTTTTTTGTTGTTGTTTATTTGGTTTTTTTAAGTAAATGCTTACCTTCAATTACAAAATGCTGCAGAGCATGGTAAAAGAATGTTTGGAGTGCTGAACTGCAAGAAGTAGTTCAGCATTGCCAGAAAAGAGATCTTGTCCGTATTCTTATTGATCCTTGATAAAGCGTATGCAGTAAGAGATGAAAGCCCCTTTCTTTGTGTGCTAATGGCTCTCATACAGTTAGACAACAGAGATGCAGATTAGATTTCTGCTATTTTCACATTATGATAGTGGTAATTCTTGAGATAATTTTCCCAAAGATTTCCATGCTGTTGTGCAAATACCTTTTTGTCTCCTTTTCTGCCTTTCTAACAGACTAATGGCATCTGTGCATTTTCTAAGATAACAGCATTGAACTTTTCATGTTCACAGTTGGTATAGGAACTTGCTAAGTAAGGAAATTTTAATTTCATTAATGTGTGCAGGAGTGTGTGCAGGATTTGGAGGCAGCATACTGCCCACAGGGGGTGAGACTGTTCATCCTCTCGCTGCAAAATCCAGAAGCTTTTTCTCCTTTGAAGATACCTTCCCAATTATGAAGCTGAAGCTTGGTGACATCACAAAACTGGGAAAGGGACTCATTTCTGATTGTGTCTGCTGGGCATGGTGTGTTCCATGTGTTTTGCTTGCAGAAGAAACATGAAGTTCTGTTTTAGTAGCAGAATAAGATACACTCAAGAAAACAAATGCAGTGAAATTCATATATAAGGTAGAAGTCAAATGATTCATTTTTTTAAATATAGTTCAAATCCATCCCTATGAGTTTCCACTGACTTTGCAATTTATTTTTTAATTGGTTATGTTATTCTTTTATTTGTTCCCTTTTTTCTTTTTTTCTTTTTTTTTACAATTTGAGTTTCATCTTGTCCCAGTTCTGCTCTGTGCAGGTTTAGCAGTTGATAAACCTATATACTATTTCTCAGCAGATTGAACAAATGGGTTTTGTGTGAGAAGGAAGTCAGTGGCAGTCAGTGCAGATTTTGGTTGGGCAAGGGTAGAACAGGATGAATTTTAGTAGGTTGCGTGCCTTGCCTTCTTATCCAATGTATTTCTTAAGGCCTCTTCTTTGTCATCTCCACCGTGGCTGTGTGACTGGCAGTGCGTTTCTCCTTTCCACTTCTCTATCCTGTCTGTGGGCTGTTTTTCAGTAACAGCCCAGCTCTTCATTTTGTGGTTCCCAGTTTGGTGTCCCTTCAGTAGGAAGAAAGAAAAACCCTGACAAGCTGCCTGCCCCCAAGGGATAGCAACTGCAAAGATGTGAAATGAAAAAAAAAAATACTGTTAGGGTGGGGTTTTTTTAATGCATCAATATGCACAAATACATTGTATGTAGGTTAAGTCAAGGTGTAGAGGTGTATATAAAAGTATAGATGTGTTGGGTTTGTTTGAGATCAAGTAGTGCATTTAATTTGATTCCAGCTGCTTATAAAATTCTCTTTGTTAACCTCAGACTTGGACAAGAAGATAGTATTGCAGTCTTTATTTCCTTTATTTTTAAATTTTGTTCTACCCAATTCTATATGTCCTTAAAAACTACTTGCTTTCATCTCCTCCATTTAATTTTCAAAAACATAATTTCAGGAGAAAGTCTGAAATTTCTGGAGTCATGGCTAAAGCTGACATCAAACCAAAATCTATGCATTATGCCAAAAAATGGTCAGATGATGTAGAGAACTTACACAGATTTCAGCAAGCTGGATACAGAGATGAGGTTGAATATAAACAAGTAAAACAAGTTGATATGGTAAGATTTAGAGCTCTGCAAGGGTTATTACTTTAAACTTGTCTTATGTTAAATGATTGGATACAATTAGAGGTGCTGCTTATTTCCTTTTATTTAAGCTCATTTCTGATACAGGTTTTTTCTTGCAGGTCTGAGTTGAATTCTGGAGATATTAACTGCAGAATAATTCACTTCACAGAACCACTACCCAGCCTGTGTTTTTGTTGCCCCTCTTACGCATTTAGCAGCATTATAGACTTCTTCGAATAGATGTAACTGCTATCTCAAAGAATAATTCAGTTTTGAAGAAAGGAATATATCAAAGTGAGTTCTCTGTGATGTTTCCCCATTACTCTGCCAGTGGACCTGATAGGAAATTCATTCATTGTCCAGGGAGTCAGACCTGTGTCATCGCTACCAACTTCAGTTTTACAGCTGAATTCTGTAGTAGTATAATCAGACTTTGCACACACTCAAAACTTGGCTTCTGTTGAAACTATCCACAACAGAAATATTTGATGCCAGCTGTAGTAAAGGGAGTTGTGACACAGGCTTGCATCAACTGAGAACATCAAAGACTTAGTCCTCTGCTCACTGCAGTTGGTGGCAATGCTCCCCAGTGCATCAAGTGAGCTAATGAGTAACAGCTAGATATTCAGTAGCTACTTGAGATTCAAAATAACCAAGAGGTTAATACAGCAAACAACATGTTATCTTTACTAGAGCTCTGTAATTTATGTTGCAGCACTAACAAAACTAGCCAGCTGCAACAAGGCTTTTACCACCCCATACCATCAGTCTCACACATGGTTTCAAAAGTTCATCTACTGTCTGTGCCATTTCTTCATCCTCTTCAGGCCAGTCCATCCCACTTCTTGCCTCTGCTGCATCCACCTCTGGGCCCCCTGAAGCCACCCCACAGCTGTATATTATCAGTGTTAATTAACCTGCCTTCATTCCTCTGCAATTCCTCTGCAATTCCTCTGCAATTCCTCTCCAATTCCCCCCTTTTGTCTTTTCTTTTTTCTTTTCCTTCTTAACATTTCATACCTTATGTATTTAACAATCATCACAACCTTTTCACAAATAAACTTTTCATACAGTTCAGATAACTTGTCCCTGAACTCTTTTCTTTTTCTTCTCAACATTTCATGCCTTATGTATTTAACAATCATCACAACCTTTTGACAAATAAACTTCTCATACGGTCCAGGCAACTTGTCCCTGAACTCATACACATGTTCCTTCTTCACTTTTATCTTGGGCTTTTCAGCTTCTGGGGGCTGATCACCTTTCTTCTCATCTGCTTTCTTGACTTTATCTTCCAAAGCAGCATATATAGTATGAAAAATCCATTTTTAAAAGATCTTAATCTTGTGCACACATAAGAAAGAGCAGAATGGTCCTAAGACAGTCACTCCTCATCCAGTTAACTCAAAACATAGCAAAACATTGATGTGCATGACAAGATGCAGTTTATTTCTTTGTCATGGGCTTGGATACCACTGTAAAGGCTGTGGTGTAAATTCCTTTAACTGTGCAAAAGGAAATCTTCTAATTAGTGCCATAGGATCAGTCTGTTTGGGATTTATGGCAGGGCATAACCATAGGCAATTAAACCCTGATAAAAGTTAAAGAACACCACTTAGTCAATGTAAAATGGGCGTGCTCTCTGTTCAAACTTACTAGGATCTGGCAGTGATTCTCTTTCAACACATTTTGAAATGTCTCCTTTACTCCATATTATGTTTCCATAATGCATAATTCCATAATGTTGTTATTAATTATGCAATTATAGTGTAGGTGGAACAAATATTAAGGCTGCTGTGTTTAGACAGAGAATGCAAATAACTCAGCTCTATGCGTGAACTAGTAAGGTAAGTGATGAAACTACCACTTCTTGGACTTTCCAATTAGAGAATGCTGTAGTTTGACATCCTGTTGTCAGCTCTGCCTGGAAGAGAAATAAGATCCTTATTACCTGATTTTTCAGGTTCAGTTTGATTGTAGGTGTTCAAGGTGCAGATAGCCACTAAAGCCATAAAGCTGTTGAATGTACAAGTGCTCAAGCCAAGTAACGAGCAATAGGATGAGAAGAAATGGCTTCAGGTTGCACCAGGGGAGGCTTAGGTTGGCTATTATGGAAAATTTTGTTACCAAAATGGTTGTCAAGCCCTGGAACAGGCTGCCCAGGGAAAGGGTTGAATCACCATCCCTGGAGGTATTTAAAAGACGTGTGGACATGGTGCTCAGGGACATGGTTTAGTGGTGGGCTGGGGTAATGTTTGGACTTGATAATCTTAAAGGTCTTTCCCAACCTAAACAATTCTATGATTCTAAGCCTTTAGTTTAAAGCTTCACATTGTGGAACACTGAAGAGCATGGTGCTGGTTTCGTGCAGGACTGCTCCTGCCTGTTTTTGAGACTATGATACATACAGATCACTACATTTTTATGAAACTGCTAATGAAAAGCACATTTTTCATAGTCAGGAGGATCCTGAAGAAACCTTTACATGTGTCAGTCTTACAGAAGTGGAATCTTTCAGCCTCTCAAGATTGTTGAATAACTGAATAGCATTGATGTTTTATTCCTTAATGAAGTATTTTAAAAGCTTTGACTCATCCACTTTTTAAAATACTCTATAATCTATCAAATATTCTTAGATCCTTTTCTCTAGATTTTTCTGATCAGATAATTTTTTTATACTAGACCAGAAAACTGTTTTCTGACATCTTGTTCTTAATCTTTCTTTTTTTAAGGTTAAGCAAATTAATGGTAAAGTAATGTTGAGATGCAAATGAGGTTTTCCCATGGAAATATACCCTATATTCCTTGCAATATAATGCACAAACATCATTTGATGTGAGCATGTTCATGTGAAAGTATATCCTCTTTATTCTGTTCATAGGTAGAGCATTGGCCAGAAACTGGATTTGTTAAAAAACTTCAGAGAAGGGACAATACGTTCTATTATTACGATAAGCAAAGAGAATGTGAAGACAGAGAAGTCCATAAAGTGAAAGTTTATGTGTATTAGTTTGTTTATTGTTCTAATTTGTTTGTATCTTCTTACAAACCTGTTTGTTAGAATATGTAAGTAAATGAGATCGTGTAACCTAACTTACTTACTAGTCACCTTATTTAGACTACATGGAAATTTCTTAAATTTGTATGAGCTCTGTTAGAGAAATGACTGAAAACTACTCAGAAGCAACATTGAAGTGTTTTTATTCCAGCAAGGTTTTAAAGGCATGTAAAACTGCAATGACACAAATAAAACACTGCTACTCAGATTTTCATTTTGATTTCTTTTTTTATTTGGGTTGCTCTGAATGTACTTTTTAAGAGAGAGCTTTTTGCATGCTTTGCAATCAAATAGGGGGAACAGAACAGTTACCAGCATAACCCATCTATTCTGTCACTTGTGGATCTCACTTTAACTTCATAGATTCCTAAAAAAGAAGTCTTCCAGTGGATATGAAAAGAGCCTTTAAAATATTAACAAAAATAGATGTGTTGTGTAGCCAGCCCAAATTTAGTGACAGAAATTATTGCTGTCAGCACGGACAGAGTAAGTGAGAAAGTTTTCTACAGTCGCTTTCTCAGTCTGTAAAAAGGACATAGTTGCGCATTCACGAGTGGGAAGTAAAACTGCAGGTAAGGTTTTGGATCTTAACTTTTTTTAAAGAAAGGCTTTTAAAAATTGAAACAGATACAGAAGATTATTCTAGGCTTCCCTCATTTTACCTGACTGCACCTCAATGTTTTTGTGATACTGCTGGATGCTTTCACTCTTGTATTATGTTTTAAAACAATGAGAGTGCATTTCATACAGCCCATGGAGATTTCTTTTAATTTCAGACAAGTAGCACGGGAATTCATGTCCCACTTCTGAAATGCTGACTTTGTATGAATTGCCAGACTCTTCTCGCTTCGAGAGAACTAATTAGACCTTATTACTTACATTTTTCAGCATTGAGATTCAAGGTTGAATCTCACTGTGAATCTCTCTGTAATATTTCAAAGATTAATGGATGAAAAGAAAAGATGAGATTAGTGCTGGAGACCAGTTTACAGACACAGCCTTTGGCAGGACGAATGCTGTGTTGGGAGTGCACTCACTTCATTAGCAGAACAGCAGGTTTTGTATTGGCAGCGGCAGTTTCAGTTATAATGTCCTTAACAGTTACAGAAGAGTTCGTATCCATATTTCACTCTAGTTCATGCTAAACCTGAGGTTAGTTAAAACCACTCTATTTACAGACCATAGCTGTGTGAATGGCCTTAGCTCTGAAGCCGAAGGGGTTGCTCTCTTTAAAAAGAAACAGGTACAGGGGTTCTTGCCTGAGTTCAAGTTTGTCTGTGATCACAAGACAGCCTTAATCTAGTATAAGCATGTTTGCTTGAGTTAATAAGATTCACAGAATGGTTTGGGTTGGAAGGGCCCTTTGAAGATCATCTCATCCAAACCCTCTGCCATGAGTAGGGAGACTTTCCACTAGACCAGGTTGCTCCAAGCCCCATCCCAGCTGACCTTGAATGCTTCGGGGATGGGGCACCCACAGCTGCTCTGGGCAACCTGTGCCAGTGCCTCACTGCCCTCACAGTGAAGGATTTCTTCTCTACATCAAATTTAAACCTACCCTTTTTCAGTTTAAAACCGTTGCCCTTTGCCCTGTCACTACAGGTGGTGTCCCCAAAGTGGGGATGTTACCCAGTGTGCATTAGCCAAATGACAACCAGAGCCAAGGTGTTTGTTTACCAGTCTGTGCAGAGAAGGGTGTGAGGTGGTAACTGGCAAAGCTAGCACACCAGTCTTTACAGTGTTCCCATACTTATACATCTAGATTTCTATTGGTACTCCTGTTACAACCAGTCCCCTTCAATATTGTTTACAACTTTCTTTGCTTTAGTTTAAAGGTATAGTCAATGAATTTTTACTAGGCATGTTCTCTGGGTTATGGTCTGCTTCTAGAGGCAGTGTTTTTCTGTTAAAATTAGCGTATAATGAGGATGGTTCAGTTAAAGTTCCAAGTGTTTTAACAGTTCTTGCCAGATTTCATGGTCTGCTAACAGGTTCATCAGTCTCAGGCATCTCTGGGCCTATTCTTTTAAGTTCCTCTTCAAAGGAAACTAATTCCTATTTTGTTTTGACAGATATCCTTTTTAAGGTTTTCTTATCCTCATCCTTTCACCTGTGCAATGTTTCATCTTTCATCACAGGCCCTGGTAAAAAGTCACTCTCCATATTTCTTATGAGCCCCCTTCAAGTACTGAAAGGCTGCAGTAAGGTCTCCCCGGAGCCTTCTCTGCTCCAGGCTGAACCACCCCAGCTCTCCCAGCCTGGCCTCACGGCAGAGGGGCTCCAGCCCTCTGAGCATCTCCACGGCCTCCTCTGGGCTCACCCCAACAGGTCCGTGTCCTTTTGACGTTGGGGACCCCAGAGCTGGACGCAGCGCTGCAGGGGGGTCTCAGAAGAGTGGAGCAGAGGGGCAGAGCCCCCCTCCTCGCCCTGCTGCCCATGCTGCTGGTGATGCAGCCCAGGGCACAGTTGGCTTTCTGGGCTGTGAGCATGTAATTGCCAGATGATCAGTACCCGCAGGTCCTTCCCTGCAGGACTGCTCTCCCTCCCTTCACCCCCCAGCCTACGCTGGTACTGGGGATTGCCCCAACCCGGGTGCAGACCCTGCACTTGTCCCTGTTGGACCTCAGGGGGCTCACAGAGGCTCCCTCCTCCGGCCTGTCTTCCTGAAGTAACTCTGCTGCGGGGCCGTGCCTGCTGAGCATGAAGGTGATGCTTGAGTACTAGCAGGTGTTCCTGTGCTACTGTTATGCTGGATGTATCTCTTTCAGTCAAAAAAGCTGTCAGAAGAATTTAATGTGTCAGTATTTTATTCAATAAATCTGTAACTGGAATGTCTGTCATCTCGGTTTTAAGCATACTGAGAACTGTTAGCTTACTTGTGTCTTAATTTAAGGTCGCTAAATTATGAAAAACTATCAGGAGTAAGCAATCTGGGGGAGCTGTGCTTCGTTTTAGGGGTGACGCAACAGTTCATATCAAGATAAATAACTTATTTCTGAACGCCATTCCGAAAACTTTTTTTTTCTGACCTTTACTAACTTTAAAGACAGATAAAATCACATCTCTCCATTTTATTGCCTAGAGATGAAAATACGGGCTGTTTTGCTGATCTGAGTCTTAATAAAAAGTAATTCTGGGAAAATGCTTTCCAAGGTACTTTTGTTATCTGTTGGCCCTGTTCGTACCAGGGAATGCTATAGTGCTTTCAGCGGCCATTTTGCAGCAGCCCAACGACCGGATGGTAGCAGGGCTCCCTGTTAGCAAGTGCTCACCAGCTGCCCAAGTCTGATGTACTTGGTCTAATTCTCATTCACTTCACGGCTTTGTGCAAGACAAGAATAAATGCTTTCTGTGCCTGTTGAAACTCATAAAAGAAGGTAAAACAAACTTTTCCAAGACGTACTTTTCAGGCTTTGTGTTTGACAGCTACAAGTGAAACAGCAAGGGTGCGACCTCTCTGAATTTGTCCCGTTACACTGGGGAAATAAAGGCTGCATTTGTGTGCTCTAGGCGGGTGTTCTATCTTTCCAGCCTTCCCTTGAATTCATTGTGGAACGGCATTGTCTGAAAGTGCTACTATGATTGCTTTGCAGTTGCAGCAGCTAAAAACACCACACAGAAAGATGGTAAAACTGATTTAATTTCCACCTTCGTACGCAAGTGGACAGTTGTCTTTCCAGCTCTGAAGACAGTTGAACCTCAACCTTTTGGTCTTCAAACACCAGGCCCCTTGTTTCAAGGTGTTGAAAATGATTGACTGGCTTCCAGTTCATTAGAGACAACTTTCTAACTCAACAGCTGCTGATGCCACTGTTCCTCTCATTGTCTGGTACCAGCAAAGTCTGCCTGAAGGCAGCTTGGAGTCGCCTTGTGATCTTTGCAATTTGTCTCCCATTACCCCAGTTCCACTGGATTTATAATTATTTGTAGGAGCTGCTTTCTTAGTAGCCTGCCTGTGCTGAGCACCTCTTGGCAAGCTGTAATTACTTAATAAAAGACATTTTCCTTCTTGTTGCAGTTGAGACTTTGGATGTACTTGAAGCCCAGCATGCTCACAAACATTTGGGAGGGTGACTGGTGAATGACTACTGTCATGAGAGCTCTAGGTTGGCACAACCCCCCCCTGCAATGTAACTTTGAACGAACATCGCCATTCTTATGGATGCTCTGTTCAGCCAGTGGACTTACGTGTCTCAGTGTTGGCACAGAGTATCTTTGCTGGTTGGTGCTTTTGTGGCTCTCATTTTCTTCAGTACTTCTCCATATTCTCTGCCTTCCCAGGCACCCCACGCTCATGGATCTCTCGAGAATCCTGTCGAACGTCCTGTACCCCTGCTCCCTTTCCCAGCCCTGGCTCAGACCTTGAGTCTTTTCTTCTACTCACCAATTAGTGCAGCTTGATGTTTGCTAGCAAATTACAAGCACACAGGACTAAATTCACAAAGGAAATGTAAACACAGACAGGTTAACTTCATAGATTCCTAAAAAAGAAGTCTTCCAGTGGACATGAAAAGAGCCTTTAAAATATTAACAAAAATAGATGTGTTGTGTAGCCAGCTCAAATTTAGTGACAGAAATTATTGCTGTTGGCACAGACAGAGTAAGTGAGAATGTTTGCTACAGTCATTTTTGCAGTCTGTGAAAAGGGCTGCTGGCACTGACACCCCTCAGATGAGCATGTACATCCCTGTCCCTCTGGTGCTGACACCCCAACCTGTGGTCCCTGTCACCCATGTCCCCTGATCCTTCCTTTCCCATGGCTTCAGCCCTTCCCCTACACATCCCATAGTAAGTTTTGTGCAGTCCCCCAAGCCCCCTCAAATATCCCTTAATATTCACACTGTGTTTCCTCTTTCTTATCAGTTACAAAATTGAGGCTGACCATCTCCAAGGCAAGAGTAGCTCTTTTAATGGCCCATCGGTCAGCATATGATGAGCTCTGGCCTCCGTTATTCTCTCTCTCATCACCTGCTCATCGATGTTTGCATGTCTGCGTGTTTAATTTAGCATTTTCCTCGTTATTTGTTATTTCTATGAGATGGAATAGTCCTTAACCAAATAACTTACTGAACCAGATGCTCTTGTATTTCCCATGTCCTCACGCCAGCCTCCCCGAGGCAGGCAGCTTGGCTGCAGTGGGCAGGATGATGCTGTGTAGAGGCAGCTCTGTGGTGCCTCTGCTGCAGATGTCCAGGCAGGCGGCAGCTCTAAGGACCCGGAGACAAAGGGAAGGGAATGAATGCCTAAAAGCAAGAGGAGGATGGGGGAGGGAGGGAAAAAAACTGCACGAGTTCAGAGAAGGACGAGCGTGTGCAAGGACTCAACCACACAGATGCATCAGCGTTTTGCCAGCAATCTTGTACCCACAGAAGCCTCCTCCCTTGCTGGCAGAAGCTCGGCTCTTGCCGGCTGGGGGAGCAGGACGCAGTTCCAGCTCCTCGCGCAGATGTTCGTCCTGCCTTGGCAGGAACACCCGAACGCCTCGGGCAAGGGGAAGGCGTCCTGCCTGGGGGGGTAAGATGCTGGCAGCTGCTTGGTTTTGCAAAGGGGATGGAGCAAAAAGCAGGGGACTCGGACACGTGGCAGGTTCTTCATATGTGCCCAGAGTGTCTAGAGGATGTCAGCTGCTCTGCGCTGTCCTGGGCAGCATCCTTGTGCCAAATGCATAATGGCCTTGAGGAACAGCCAATGCTGGGATGTGAGCAGGGAAGAGCCAGCAGGTGGGCTGTGGGTGCTAGGAGATGGGTGCTGGGATGCTGTGCATGGAGAGATGGGCTGGAGCCAGGCACGCTCGATACAGGCATGCGCAGGGCAGTGTTTCTGGGGGAAAGAGCATGGTGGCCCTGCAGATCTGCCTCTTCCCGTGGCTCTGGTCTCCTGAAGCTGTAGACAGCGGAGCTCTTGCTCTGTAACCCTGTTCTGTGGCCATGGTGGGTAGAGCCTGCCGACTCTGATCCTAACCTCCCTGACGGATCCATCTTCTTCTTGTTCAGAAGGAACTTGAGCCACAGCCCAGAGGGACACTGCTTCTCTCCATTGACTCTTCAGATAGGAGGAGGTCTGTGTACCAAGGGCTGGAATATCACTGTTTTGAGGTGATGCTCATTAAAAACCTCTAATACTTCTTTGATAGCCTATTGCTTACAACTTCAGTCTCAACAAGTGAGAAAGATCATTACACTGGCAACTACAAAGACAGAGATTTATTTAAACTGTCATTGGATTAATATTTTGCCAGACCAGAGCAATATTTCAGCAGAGAAGAAAGATTTATGTATCTGAAGGTTGAGTTCAGAAGAGATGCTTTGAAGAGATATTCACTGGCAGTATGTATATTGTAAGCAGATTATTGAGAATGCAAGGCAAAAGAAACAGAAGAAACAAAAAACCTTAAGTATGCTACCGACAGTAAGAAGACATTAAAATGTCATTGGGAATCTTAGTTTAGGAATTGCTTCTCTGTTATTTACAATTTTACTGTTTGTATCCATCAGATGATAGGAAGAAAAAACCACATCAAATGTTCATAATTCCTGCTTTACTGTATCGGAGCAAAGCTGCAGGTCCATCTACATTAGAAGAAATAATTTGCCATCTGTAACCAAGGTGAGTGGTAAGCAACGCCTGCTAAATATAAGCACTTCCAGTTCAGAAGTTTGGGGTCATGTACGGTCCCAGTCTAAAGACCAGTTCAGGACTCTCTAATTCATGAATTTTATATCTTAGCAAACTCAGGAAAACTGGAGAAGTGCCAGAGGACTGACAGAGGGTCAGCGTGACCCGGTACTTAAAAGAGAACAATACTAGACTGGATGCAGGGCTAAATTAATGAAGTGGTTACACTGGGACTCTGTAGAGAAAGAAAGAGGTTAAAAAGTATTTTCCTTTGTGCTCAACAGATCAGATACGTCTTCTCTGATTATGAAGTATCAGTGATCAGCCACAGAAAAGATGAAGAAATAGGTGCTTTGGGGGTTTTGTTTCTGGAACATCTTGTTTTACTGCCTGAGGACTAACACAGTTTCTAAGCACCATCATCAATCTCAGCCCAGAGTTACCCAAATATAAGCAGTGACTGGTGCTGCGTGAGACCCCGAGACAAGAGGTTCACGCCTCCCACGTGGGATGGAGCCCTCTGCCCTCGGACTCCATGAAATCCATATACCTTTAGTAAGATGACAGTTCCCTGTAGAAGAATGGCTGCAGAAGCGTGGCCTTAGAATCTCTGAAGATCTGCACAATCCAGGCCTGGTATTAGAATAGGCCTGTAATCAGAATTGTACTGAAGCTGCTGTGCTGAAGTTAACAAGAAAGGTAGCCTTGAGCTATTCGTGAATCCTGAGACCAAGTAATTATGTTGTGCCAACAGGCTGTGGCTGTAACAAGATACAGCTGCTGGGAAAGCAGGTGCAGGGCCAAGAAAGATAGGGACCGGCATGGGAAAATAGGGACTAACAAACTACAAGGCTGAAGCACAGCAACACAATTAGCTACATGGATAGAATGCTTATTTTAGTCATGATAATTAGGGGTGTGAGAACCGCGCGCGTTTAGAGACTACTAACCAATTGTATTTCTGCTTTACGAATATGCATGTGTATCGGTTCTATATAAGTAGTGTTAGAAACTAATAAAGTTGAGCAAGATGCGTAACTCATATTGAGCGTCTTCTTGACTCCGGCGAACCCTTCTTCCAAGAGTTCCCCTGTGCAAACAGTATTTAAATCACTTGCTTTTCAGTTCAGAGGCTGTAGCTGCCACAGTTTTTGAATTGCACAGCCCACAGAAAGGAGAAAGTCCACGGCTGCTGGCAGTGCCAGCTGGAAACACTTCAGCACAGGAGGCGGCAGCTTGGATTTCATGCAGGTGTTTTAGTCACCCCATGGCTAACCACTGTTTAATGGAGTGTGTGCCTTCCCAAAAAATTGAGTTTTCTGAAGAAAATCTCCTTCTCCTGGGTGCACGTGAGTGTCAGGTAGCTTTGAGGTGACTTGGGAAGATGCGGGAGTCCTGCAGACCCTCACTGCTGGTGGGATGACTCTCCTGGCACAGGAAAGTGTGTTTGCGGCAGGCAAGGAAGGTCTTTCATCTCACATCTCTGCAGAGAGCATCACAAAACCCCCTAATTCAAGGATGCGGTGGTTCCAAGGGGACCACATGCACATAATGAGGAAGGACAAGGCAGGGGACCTTTTTCTTTCCTGTTCATCCCACCGTAGAAAGCTTAAAAGGCAAGATAGAAAACCTGCAAACTTGGGAGGTGGTACTGATGTGCTATGTCCTTTTGTGATTAAAAGGAGCATTTTTTCCCTCTTGAAAATACAGTAACAATCCAGATTTCCCCATGATGTTGCTGCCACTCTCCCTGGGCTGACAAGTGATGTAGCCTAATTTGCAGACGCAGCAGATGAGAGGGCTGGTTTCGCCGTTCAGCTGGTGCATAAGCTCCAAACACGGCAATGACCGGTGTCGGTCCGAGGTCTGAGCATCTTTCCTCCGCTTGTCAAAGGGATGTTTTGAAGCAGGCCCACAGGTGCTGCCTCACACAAAGTCTGCCACCAGCCTGAAAGAGCTGGATGTTGGTAAATTGATGATATGTGTATCAGAGGCTCAGAAGGGAAATTCTCATTATATCCACATGCATATATATATATATAAAAAGAAAAAAATCCCTTTTTGAAGATAATTATTCTCAAAAATAAAAAATCTTGAAGATACTTTTTCTCTAAATCTTCTATCAAACACTGTTGTTCTTTCGGTTGAGATTTTGGGGCTCGAAGGAGCAGATGGGAAAGCGTCTGTAATACATTAAATAGCATAACGTAAAAGAGGGAGCATCCACAGTCCTCAGAAAACTCAAACGGCTGGAGAACCCAAAGGAGTGTGAAGATTATGATGAATAATTCAGACAACACATCCCTGACTCTGAATGTTTCAGCTTCCTCGTTTGTTCAATCTCTCACCTGATCTCCAAGAGCTAAATGTAAATGAGGAAAAAGTAAAATGGAATAGTTTTGCAGTACCGTTTAAAGCCCGCTGCCTGTGTTTCCCAGCTCGGAGGGATGCCACGGGCTGCGGCTCGCACCGCATCTATAAGCTCATGCTTCCCTCTGCTGACTGCCTCCCCCGCACCTCTCCTTGGCTGCAAACAATAAAAGGCCATGATTGTTTTTCCCCCTCCCGTTGGTTAATGTTCCTCCCGGTGTCCCCAGCAATGACCGTAGTGTACCAGTGCTGGTTGCTCACAGCAGCCCCAGCCTGGTGGTGCCAGCGTGCCTCAGTCCAGCAGCACCGTGTTCCCCCGCGGGGTATCTGCCCCTTAGGTCCCACTGCCGCTGCAGTTCTCCGTGAACACTGAAATAATGCATGTATCCTTGTTTAAGAGGAAAATCTCTGAAGGCTGTAAGGCAGAGACTCAAAGACATTTGCTGTAAGATGAAAGGAGCAAGCAGGGACCTTTGGCTAGATCACTAGATTACAGCTAGAAAAAATCTCGGCTGAATATTGCTTTTGGGTTTTTTCAGTTGTAATTTATCTGTAACACCACTGGGTATCAGTTTAAACATCTGGGGTGCAGGAGCAATGCTGGAAGACCTGGAGCTGGTTTTCCCCTTGATGACCTGCCAGGGTCAGTTGGCCCGTTCTGTAGAGGGAGGCAAACACAACTCTTCTGGGACGACAGAGAGGGATCTCTGTGTCCTAAACATCATGGCCATTTTTCCCTCTTCCAGAGCACTTCCTGGGCTTGGGGGCTCACAGAGATGAGTTTAAAGTCCATTGTAACAAAGCAAGTTTGTTAATCAGGTTCCCTTTGGACTTCAAAACACAGGTGAAAACAGCTCCTGGGCTCTCCAGGAATTTTGGGTTGTGGAAAGCTCCAAAGAAAATCATATCCTTTCAAAATAAAGCATGCCAAATGGAATAGTCAAAGGGCCATCGTGCTGGGATGTGAAGGCTGATTTAATGGTGCAAAACCAAATTACCAAGCTGTAATCACTAATGGCTGTGTTGGGAAGCTGAAATCACTATGGGGAAGGAGACAGGAGAGCGGTGGCTGCTGTTGCTGGAGCTGTGACTAAGATAAATTGCAGCAGAAAGCCACTGCCAACAAAGAGTTATGGAATAAATTGATGCATTAGAAAACCCGGCACATTAGCTCACTTGAAAGGACACACAGAGCATCAGGGAGCTGGGTCGGTGAGGAGCTGAAGACAGCATTGCCTGCACAGATGAGTTACTGACCTCCGCCTTGGGACTCAAACAGCCAGCTGCTGAGTTACGGAGGCAGAAGCATCAATGGCAATGATATATAATTAGACTTGGGATATATTAAAATTTTCATGTATGTGCTGAACTAAATCTTCACCCAGAGTACAGGAAAAACCACATGACGGCCTTTAGAATACATAAAATATTAGACAGGAGAGAGCATATATTTTTTTATGAGTCTATGGTGCTGATGTTCTGAAGTGACTCCAAAGCTCTCTGAAATTTATGGGCCAAATCTATTTCTTGGAAGCAGTGCCAGGACTGTTTTGGAGAAAGAAGAGCTAAAGCTCAGCATGTAAACCTTGGAATTCCTCTAACACTTAGATGCAGTCAGCTGTGATAAACGTAAAGCACAGTAAACAAGAACAAGGGAAGGCAAATTGTGTCCAACCTGAGCAGAGCAAACCTCTGCAATGTTAAACCACCTGAGATTTCCTTTTGCATTCTCTCCTCCATTAAAAAGCAGATTGGGTTTTATTTCAGACCTGAGAAGCTTACGTACTTTTCACTGAAGATTGATACACTTATTTAAATTGTAGAAAGAAGTGAGTCAGTGTTATGGGGCATCAAAATTGTGGCAGTCATGGATGTGCTTACTTTGAGCTTGATATTAGCAGCTTGTCTTTATTCTCAAACAATACAGATTGATTCAGTTTTTGCCAAAAAAAACACCAAACACAGTCTGTATGAGAAAGAGAAAAAATCGCCAAGCAAATGGAGCAAATAATTTTATCGTTTGTTCAATTCCACTGGGTAGTAAAGAGGATCCCCTGAGCTTTGAAACATGGCACAAACCCAACAGCTCTGTGATGTGATCTGTCCCATCAGTGAGCATCAGCAGACACAGAGTGGGGACACCCTGCACACCCACGTTGCATCACTGCCCGACCAAGTAAGATATGGAATATTCCTGAAGAAGATGGATAGCATTTTCACTAAGGATGAGACATGCATTTGGAATACCAGGATAAATGTTAAGGCAGAGAGGTCTTTAACCTTTTTTTTTGCAGGACTAGAGGCATGGCCTTATTTTCCAAGAGAAATTTCAGAAGTCTGATGAGCTTTGAAATGAGACCTCAGTGGATCCTGCACCCTAAGTCAGGTGTATCAGCCTCTCGAGGGCAGCAGGATGTGCTCCCGGAGCTCTGGCTGCAGGAGACATCACACTAAATGCATCCTCTTCCATGGATGGGGCAGGATCTGCTGCCAAATTATTTTTTTTTTCTGAGTTTGTGCTTGTATAAAGAAGACTTCAGGTTGAAAAGGTTGTTTAGTTTCCAATGCCAATCCCCTTCCCCCACTTTGTACTATTTTTCACAAATCAATGAAACTCCATCTTTAAAGCAATGTTATTTTCTGCTCCCCACAACTCTGCCTGAAAGGTTGTCGTAGAGCTGCTCTCCTTCAGCTGACTGGAATCCCACAGCCTGAACACGATACCGCAGGAGCATCCTTCATAGCCACTTGCTCTTGTGCCAACATAATCCATTAACTTAAACATTCTACCTCACCCACTGGCATTTACTCCTCCCCATGCTGTGTATAAAACCCGCGGTATCCTTTCTTGGCCTCCCTTTTGCAGGGCTAACCAAGCCAAGTTTTTCAGCCTTCCCTTGGAAGACAGGTCCTTGTGCAGCTCATCCCACCACTGAGCTCCTCCCATGCCCATGTTGGAACAAAACAGTCTCTCCTGAGCTTCGGCGGCCAAAACAACAAACACACTCCGGGTGGGATCTTACTTGTACCATGGCAGAAGTTACTCCTTTTTCCTGTAGAAATTCCTTGCCCGTGTTCACATCAGCCTCCACCGCTGCTATACTGCGTTGGTTCATGGATATCAAACGACCGACACTAAAAGCTTTCTCCTCCTATTCCATTTCTGATGGAGGAAATGCCAGCTCAGGTTGGAAATTCCTGCTTGCCCCTAAGCAATCCATGAGTCTTGATACATCTGCACCCCTCTTCCTGCTCTTACTCCTGTATAATCCCCAATTAATGATCTCTCAGAGAAACTTTTCAATCTTAGCTTGTTTCTTCCCTTCCCTGAGGACAACTTCTCCAGTGAGTTATTCATTCCAGCCTCTGAAGGAACTCAGCAGCATTGTGCATGGACAGGGAGAAGGAAGCTTGGGGATGGGACCACGTGCACGAGCAGCGGTCTCGCTGAGATGCTTGCTGCTGGGGAGCATCATCTCTCAGATGGAGCAGACTGGCTCCCACAGGATGTTTCTCAGCTAATGATCCAAGTGTGTCTCCTGTTGAGAAAGATGACCGAGCTCTGTGAGACACGCTCTGCCCTGAGCAACTGTTGTCATCTACTGGAAGGCCATGCAAATATAGCAAACGATGTGTATCACAAAAACAGACACTTGGCCGAGTCAGCTGCTAAATCCACTACATTACCTGTCGGGTCTGTTACGTGAGTGGCTCAGGTTCTCCCTCATCAAATTAGAGCTGCTGCCTTCCAGCTGAACGTGTCACCCTGAGACACATTTTGATGCACAAGCAAGTGGTCCAGGTGGGAGGGTGCAGACTGGTGAAGTGGAGAAGACCTATAGCATTTAAAAATGAGATACTACAGCAAAGTGTGGGCTGAGTAACCCTCCTGTTCTGATCTCAGCTTGGACACCTGAGCGCTTGTCCCCTTCAAGGTGTGTTTGGCTTGTCCCAGGGCCACAGGACAATCCCCAGGAGCCACAGCTGTCCCACACCACTGCTGAGGCCCAGCTGTGATTTCAGTGCTGCCCTGGCACCAGCTCACTGGGGCTGTGACCCACCTCTGAAGACCACAGGTTGCTGGAGGTCAGGCTAAAGGCTATTACCTATTGACATTTGATAACAGAAAATATTGTTCTAGGTATCTAAGGATGAAGTCTGGTCTTCTTACTCCTGACCGGTCTAAGAGGTACCTTTCATACCAAAATCTTAGAGCTTCAAGTGTTGGAGGTGCTGATGAGGAGGCGTAAGGAAGGAAGCAATAGAAAGGGTTTTGGTCAGTTTATATCCTGAAGAGGTTGCGATAAGCACAACCTCCCCACCTTGGCAGAAATGGGAGTCTTGAAATCAACTACACCAGTGAATCCCCTGGTGAAATAACAGCTAAACAGTTATTTGTCTTACAAAGCCCAGCCACCATAGACTATTCTGAATGCCACTGGTTGACATCTTCGTCTCATCTATTAACTACTTATTGTGCCATTGTTTGACATCTTTGTCTCATCTATTAACTATTTATTGACAATATTTACATTCAAGTAGCAGTTTGTGTTTTTCATCAATTTTTGCTCGTTTTGCATTTGTTTTTAACTATTGGTAATTACTCTGATAGACGTGGGAAGAAGGTTATGTCCATTTGTCCCACTGAGCCGTAACTCCAAGCATAACCTGTAGTACTCCAAGCAGCAAGGGGACTCCCGCAGTCGCTCCCCTCCAGCACCCCAGTGCTCCCCTGTCCCAGTCAGACCCCAGGCAAACCTCAGTATTGAATCTGGGCAAAGCCAGAGCCTGCTCAGGAATGTAAGTGCTGAAAAACGAGCGTAAAACCAACCATCAGGTTTCGGGAGGTTAAGAGCACTTGTGTGTCAGGAAGCCACATCCTTCACCCCATGGGATTTTTTTTTTCCAAGTGGCTTGAGGTGACATGGCTTTTCGCTGAGTCCTGGAGACCCTTCTTCCCCAAGCAGTGAGCGTGGGAACAAATGCTGGAGGGTTACAGGAGGGCTTTCCAACTTTCCACCCAGCACTTCAGCTCAGGATGAAGTCAAGCTTGTCGAAAGCTTGATAATTTTCCAGGCTTGCTTGAGTTTAAGACCTTCCACCTTTGAAGTTGCAGTGCTTTGGTCTCCAAGCGCGTTGCCCACAGGAGGCTGGGTGGAGTTGGACTGCACTCGCAGCCCTGTGTACACAGCACGCCCCCCTGCTCAGGCAGCCCGGGCGCCCCTTTTCACCTAAAATGTCTGAAACGTTTCGCAAGAAAAGCAACAGGTTTCGCAGGACTCTTGTTCAAGAGCTGGGGAGCTCCTGCGGGCCGTGAGCAGGGGCCCGAGGGGGGATCTGGGATGATGGGGGTGGGGGGACAGGACAGCTGCACAGACAATATTTGCAGCTGATTTCTTTCTCTCTGGTCTTTTTACCCACCAATCTGTTTTTTAAATCTTCTGTCCAGCAAGAAGGAAATGCCCATGTTATTTCTGCTGAATTCCACTGATGTTTAGTGGAATTTGTCATCCACAGCAAGAAGCCTCCTGGAAGTGCTAGAGAGGTGTGTGGTGGGGGAGAAGAGGGGTGGGGGTAAATGCCAGGGCCAATTTAAACAAAAAATCAACAATCTGTCCCGGGAGCCATGGCATCTTAATTGCTAATACATCTTAATGGGTTTCTTCTCATCTGAAAATACACTTGGAGAAATGTTGTAGCCATGATGGTCTGGGGATATTCAAGAGGGGAGATACTTTGCATGACCAAATGATGTAGTTAGAAAAAAATAACAATAAAAAACCCCCCCACAAAAAATATAAAAAATAAAATTACACCCCCCACCCTGGCTTTCTCACACACAAACCTGTCTTCAGCTCTGAAGCACCAGCAGCAGCCGTCAGTCCAAGCCGAGGCAGCGCATGGGGTTTCGCCTGGTGAACCTGAGCGAAAACTCTGGCTCATGTACAGAGCGCAAATATTTCCCTGCCACCAACCCCAGCTGCAGGAATGATCACTGCCTTTGGCAGGGTTTGTGCAGGCAACGTGTGCAGGTGGCCTGGATCACTGCGTAAGTTCATTTTTCAGCTCTGCCAGTATCAGATGTTTAAAAATAAAAATAAAATGAGATAAAATGAAATAAAATGAAATAAAAGTTTAGGAGAAAATGAGATGAAATGAGAGAAAATGAGATAAAATAAAATAAAAATAAAATGAACAAAAAATTATAAAATGTTACAAGAATATATATATAAAAATAAAATGGACTAAAATAAAATTTAAACAATAATAAAAAATCTTAATTTCTCCAAATCACAATATCGTAATCGATAATGAGATTTACTTAAATAACGCAACTTTGTTGAATAATAAAGGCAACGAGTAACAGGCCGGTGGCCTTACCCCCCCACCCGGGCCAGAGCCGCGGCGGCCCCGCGGAGCCGCGCCCGCGCAATGCCGGGCACAGCGATGCTCATTTGCGCCTGCAGATACGCGCAGCCTGCGCGTACACCCGCGCACATCCCCATCCCCCCCACCCCCGCAGGTGTCAGGCCGCGAGGGGCCCCGCCGCAGCCCCCCCATCCCCATCCCCACCCCCATCCCTATCCCACCCCCATCCCTATCCCATCCCTATCCCATCCCCATCCCTATCCCACCCCCTCCCCTCCCCATCCCGCGGCGGGGGCGGGGCTGGGCGCGGGGGCGGGGCGCGGAGCGGCGCGGGGCGGCGCGGGGGGGCGCGGAGCGGCGCGGAGGCGCAGCATGAGGGCGCGCCCCCCGCCATGGAGGGCTTCGCCGCCCGCGGCTACGGCACCGGCGGGCCCGACAACCGGCCGCTCTTCGGGGAGACCTCGGCCAGGGTAAGGGGGGGAGGGGAGGGGAGGGAAAAACACCCCGAAACCGTCCCGGGCACCCCCCATCCCCCCGCTCCCAGCAGCCCCCCCCACCCCAGCAAGGGAAATGCAGCAGCAGCGCGCCCCCCCTCCCCAGTTGCCCCCCCCCCCCCCCCCCGATAACGGCCGCTCGCTCCCGGGCTCCGCAAACGCGAAGAGCAGCGCAGCGAGCCGGGCCAGCCGGCCCCTGAGCCGGGAGCCTGCCCAGAGCCGGCAAACAAATAAAAAACCAACATAAAACAAGAAATAATATCTCAGCCCCACCCCCCGCATCAAAAATCAGTAAAGCGACAACAAAGCTGCACCCCCATGGAAAAACATAAAAGGAGACCCCCAAATTCCAAAAGAAAAAAACCCTTTGGATTGGTAGAATTAAAAAAATGGTAATAAAAAAAAAAATAAACCCAAACCAAACTGCTCCTGATCGGTGCCCCCGAGCAAAACCAATCTGTTAAAAATGCCCGGAACAACCAACCCCCCCTCTCAAATTTAAAAAAACAAACCCAACCGTCCGCAAAACAATCCCCCAAGGCAAGAGCTCCTCCTGAAATAAAAAAGAAACTCCCCAAACGCCCCCGATAAAGAAAAAAACTTCCAGATAATCCCCTCCCAACGCCCCCCGAGCCCTGCTGGGGAGCAGGGGCTCGGGGCGCAGGAGCCCCGGGGCTGGGGGACCCCCAGGCTGTGTGCCTCATTGGGGTGCGTGTGGCCCTGCAGCCCCCCAGACCAGGGCTTAGGGCTGCAGCCCCCTGAGCTACAGCTCACCCAATTTGGGGGGTCCTTGCTTTGCTGGGGATGGGGGGCTGGTTTCGGTCCCCCCCTGGTTGTCGTTACTCGGTTTTTTCAGCGGCGCTGGCTGACGTGCGGCAGTGCCGACTCCTCAGGTGCCGATCCCCGTAAGCCGCTCAGCCGGGCAGCGTTCGGCTGCCTGCTTGGGGGCGCTGCGCTGCTTCGGGGGGGGCCCGGGGTGCTGCCCGGCACCCAGATCCAATGGGAATCGCGGTACCCGGCGGTGTGCACGCCCCGCTGCCTGTGGGGTGCCAGCGGGTCGTGGCTTGGGGTTTGTCCCCTGGTAGGAGAGGTCACCCGTCGCTGCGTGTGTCCGTGGAGGGGTGCAGGCTGAAACTGGAAATGCTGCTAAAATGATAACTTTTCATAAAAATATAAATAAAATTATACCAGCCAAATTTGTGGGGGGGGGGGAACCAGGATGATGTGGGGTAGAAGGAGGACAGGCAGGACCTCTGGGAGGATGGAGTGAGGGGGGACGGGTGCCAGCCCTGATGGAGAGCGCTGGAGGTGAGGGGACCTTTGCCAGAGCACACATGGGGTCACGTGGGCTGGTCCTTGGTCGGGGGAAGCTTTTGGGAAGCTTCTGGGGATGGGGACTTCTGGGGACTGGGATGTGCTATTGAAGCCAGGCAGCGGTCCTGGCAGGCAAACCTCAAACTTTCCAGCCTAGGTCAAGCCTTTGATCCCTGACCCCCATCTTTTTCCAGCTGTGGCTCTGCTCTCAAAGAGGAGCAGTAAATAATAAACATGGGATGCTAATTCCAGTTTCTGGGCTCAAACAGGGATCCAGTGCCCTGCACAGCACCCCTGCCCATCTTCTGGGGCTGTTTTTGGCACCAGTCGCGTGGGACCAGCACTGGCCGATGGCCTCTCTCTGCTGTACCTGTGCCTGAGGACACGGGACCGCCGTGCTGGTTCGCTGGGGTTGCCTAGAGACAGATGCTGCTGAGGTCCGGAGCTGTTGTGTCTCTGAAATGAAGCTAAACTTTGCCTTAAGATGGGAGCAGGTCTGCTGGGAGAAGCGTATCTGCCCTGTCCTGGCTCTGCTTATGTGTCTCTGCAAGTGATGGCTGGTGCGCTGGCAAACCTGAGCCCCCTGCTTGGGCAGGGCACGAGGCCATGGGGAGGGGCAGGGGCAGTGCTGTGCCCCGGGAAGCCCTGCACCCACATCAGAGGTCTTGCACCCCTGCCAGCAGTTGGAGATGGATGTAGAAATGGGGGTGCCCTCTTCTTATGCTTTCCCAGTCTCCAACCTGGTGGCTTTGGGGCTAAAGTTGCTCCATGGGGACGAGGGAGCTGGGCAGCAGCATTGGCCTCCTTCCCCTTGCTGCGGTCCAGCTGCTCCGGCCAAGCCGAGTGGAGTGGAGGGGCAAGGTGGTACCACAGAAGTCACTGGTGAGACGAGGGAGCGTAGCAGCACGATGCTGATGAATGCCAGGTGCGCTGGATTCGGTGGGGATTCAGCACTGGGAGTGAGCGGGTACGAGATGATGAAAAGCAAAGGCACAAGTGAAGAGCAGACCGAGCATTACAGATGCAGGACTTCTCGGGGAAGAAGTTCAAAGTAGAAGCTGCTTGGGTTTCTCTGTCATGGGAGCATTTAAATATAAGCGGGTGGGTATTAATTGCTGTGGGTTGGAAGCAGAAAACAATAGGAAGAGACTGAGCAGGTCAGGGCGGGAGCGAGGAGCCTGCGACGGCACAAGAGCATGTCCCCCTGTCCTGCAGCGGGAGGGTGGCCAGCGTGGTCCTCAGCACAGCTTTTCTCACATATAGCGTGTGTTGTCTGCTCTTCCACATAGTTAATCTGGCACTAGATTAAGGTATCCCCTATTGCTGCAACAGGCTGCAATTGCTGCTGGCCATCTGGACTTGCTGATGTAAGGCATAAAAATGGCTTTTCCATCACGCCTGCAGAGATGCCACCATGTACCCACCCTCCAGGGAACCAGCCTGTTCCTTGGCCTGGCCAGGCCTCTGCCGGGAGCTTGTTCCCGGTGGGCTTAGCCTGCAAGCTGCTAACTTGAAGGTTGCAAGTGCTGAGCTGGACTGGGGTGAGGTTGCAAGTGCTGAGCTGGACTGGGGTGAAGAGCAAAGCTGTCGCTCTGTCCAAGACTGTGCGGTGGGCACAGTGGTGTGGGTGCATCCTCAGTCCTGCCTCAGTTTCCCTGTTACTTAAAGTAATCCTGACCCAGGTCCTGAAGGATCCTGGATCACACCCTCCTGCTTCCTGATCTTGTCTCCCTTTCCCAGAGGCAGCTGGAGGGAGACCTCTGCACCACAGCAGCTCCCTGGGACAAGCCTGGTGCCTCCAGCCCCTGCAGCAACCCTCCCTGGAGTAGGAGGGCAGAAACTCTCCTGTTTTGAAATGCAGCTTGTACAGTGCTGAAACACAGAATTGATTGCCTCTGTGGCCAACAGCTGGCTATGTCTCTGCTGCCAGCTGGCTGAACAGGGATCCCCGTGAGTGCACTGCACACTGTTGGGCTGTATCAGAAGTCAGCGTCCGTGTGTGAGCACCCTGTGCCGGTGCAGGTGCCCTCCAGCAGCCTGCACGCTCGCTGTTTTGGTGCGCACGCTGCTTTTATTTATTTATTTATTTATTTATTTAATTAATTTTCACTCTAGCAGCTATCGTAATACATAATGATGCATGGAGAAAAATCCTCCCTGAATCAGCTGTGCTGGTTGCAAGAGTTGGGTGACATGGTTTGTAGGACGCATGGCTTGTCACAGCCCGTTTCCGTGTGCCTGGTAGCCACGAGTGGCTGCCCGGGCTGGGCTGTGCACTCAAGACACTGTGCGGAGGTGAAAGGCTCTGTCATCCCCAATCCCTTTAGCCATCTTGGCCTCTTGTGTATTTTTAACCTTTTTGCTGTGCTAAGCTGCCTGGGGCTGAGGTGTCAGCGGGCACTGGGGAATACAGCCTCTTGCCACTCTGCCAAGCCTGGGATTTCAGGATCAGTGGCTTTAATCCCCAGATCCTGAAATACCTTCCTTTGCCAGTGGTGCACTGGAAGATTTTAGTGACCGTGGGTTTAAGCATGGGGAAGGGGATGCCCTGACCCGCAGGGACTGGCTGCCACGTGGCAAAGCCACTCCGCCGATGGCATCCGTACCTGATCCGGCTGTTGCCGCAATGTCCATTGCTCAGCAGCATGAGAGGAGAGGTCCCTGTGCCGGGTCCCACTGCTGAGGCTGACGCCCTCGTCTTCTCCTGGCAGACCAGTCTCTGTCCTGGCAAAACAGCTGAATTCTCTCAGTCTTAAAATTGCTAACTTCCAAGTCTCCAGTTAATGGGGAGAAACCTAACAATGGCTGAGTTTCTGGATGGTGTATTCTGTCCGTAGGTATGTGACCATGTGTCCGGCCCTCCAAGCCCCTCTGCAGAGAGGGGGCTGCGGCTGTGCGCTCCCCCCCAGGTTAGCTGTAAAGGGTGGCAACCGAGGGCTGCTCTGCAGCTGGCCCCTTGGCTTTCCCTCCCCTTCCTCCGCCGATCGAAACCCATCTCCCCATGGCACAAAGGGGGAAGGGATCCAGCTGCTCACCTCCTGCCACCCCTTTTGTCCGTGGGGAGCCGAGCCTGAACACAAACTTTGATCCCACTCCGTAAAATCGCCTTGGTGGGCTCCACCGGGTCTGCGGGGCAAGGGCAGAGCAAAACTACCATCCTCTCCTGGCATCAGAGTTGCTTTTGGGGGTAAAGACCCTCCGCATACCGTCCAGGTTAAAGTTAGCTTTGAGTTCTTTAATGAATTTGTTTTAGCTTAGGTGAAGGAGCCCAGCTGAGCTGTTGTGATATGTTCTTACGGAGGCAGCATGGTTGCATTTCAACCTGTCGCTGCTGTTACTTGTCTGGAGATATTTCTCTTAGCTCATTTTTGGGGGTTGGTGGTGGGTACTTCATAGGTCGCTCCCAGAAGCTGCTGTTGTATCGCTGACACCACATGTGGAAAGGCCAGTGAGGAGAAGGGGTTTGTGCCTGGCTGGCGAGGACCTTGTGCAGGGGATGTGGTGACAGTTGCCTATGGAGGTGCGTAATTCCCCTCTGCTGCAGCCACTGCCATGCCCCCACAGCTTGGGGTCTCTGAGCTATAGGAGCATAAATGGTCTGGTTTTATGTAGAGGAGCTGGCAACTAATTGAAGAGGTTTTAAAGAGTCTGCTTGCTGTGGCCCTTGCCCTTGGGGATGAGCACAACCAGGGCACAGCATCTGCCTGTTAGTGAACCACAAGCTCCACCGAGCCTTGGGTCAGGGCTGGTGGTCTTCTGCAAGAGTGTGCTTTGCCCTCCGCCACCACCTCTTTGCTCTCTGCTTTCTCCTCCTGCCCCACTGCTGCCATGAGTTATTTCTTCATGACCTGGAGCTTCTCTCTCTACAAATCATCTTCCAAAATGTAATGCTAGAAGGGAAGAAGGGTGTGAGACCAGGTGCAGGGAAACCTGGGTTGCCCTGCCTGCCAGCTGGGATGTCTTAGGCAAGATGCTTTTTCACTGCTTGATCTCTTTTCTCACCTTCCTTTAACTGTACCTATTTAATGACTCTCAGTATAATTAACTGAAGTTTTGCGTTTTTTCTCTCTGCACGTCTTTTCTGCTGTAGCTGTTGTGTTAGCGTTGTATTTGGTGAGCCAGCTGTCTGGGACGTTACACCTGTCTGTGTGCAACCCAACCCGACATCGGCAATAGGTGTTTGTACTCAGAGTAGCACCATGAAGAAAGGTAGGAGGCAGGTTTCCCAGCAGGGATGGGAGTGTTCTCCTTCTGCATCGAGCCATTTCTTGCTCCAGCGAGTGTGTCAGTACGGGGTCCTGCCCAGGGTGCTCCTCTGAGCACCCAGTGTCACTGCCAGTCCCTGCCCTGATGACATCTGGGGTGGGACCGCGATGCTGACACCGAGGGATACCTCTTCCCAGGTGCAAAAAGGTTGTCTTTTCCCACTAAGTGTTTGGTACCTATGGGGAGCAGCAGAAAGAAGTCTCTGTGTGTGTGAAATCTGTCTCTCCAAGTAGGCACCCTCAGGTCTGCTGGTGTTAGGGGAGGAACATTTGGGGTGCAGGGAACACTTCGCCTTCCTGCCAGCAGCCCACAAATTCCCACCGAAGACACTGTCAAGGTGTTTACTCTCAGGCACTGAGGCTAAAACAAGCCTCAACAACGTTTTCTGACAAGCTCTGTCTGTGCATTCTCACTTTTAAAATTTCTTTTAAAATTCATTTGGATAACTATAATTGATTCAGATGTAGCGAAGAAGCCGGTTGCAAGTGAGCAAACCTGCTGCACAAGGACTTGGCCAGTACAACCTCCCGGAGGTCCATGGAGTCAGAGGAAGGGAAACCCTCCTGCAGGACAGAGCTGACCAGGGGAGCCTTGATGGTGCTGCTGGGGATAACGTGGGTCCTGGCTGATGGGGTGCTCTCAACGTTGTTGGTTACCAGTCTGTTTTACGTGGGGGTTTGGGTGTTTTTTTGGCAAGGCGTGTGTGTAACTGTCTTCTTTTTTTTTCAGGACAGAGTCATCAATCTAGTTGTTGGCGGCTTAACATCCTTGCTGCTTGTAGTAAGTATCTCCCATCCCATCTCATGTTTCGTGCCTCCGTTAGGTGCTGGGGTGAAACCCCAGAGTTCCTCCCCAAAATGGGAGGCAAAACTTCACTGTAGTTTGGGGCCCAGGTAGTCACTTTGGGGTACCTCTGTCTTTTGAGACTCTGACAACAGGAGAAGGTGAATACCTTTTTTAAAGCCATGTTTTAAGATCTCGCTGCGCAATAAAAAGCCCCAAGTCCATGGGCAGACTGTACATCCCAGCTGAACATGAGGCTGGGTGTGGTGACAAAGTGCTTATGACCCAGGAGAACATGTTCGCTTCTCTTTATTTCCTTCTATTTATTACTTCCCTCTATTTATGGTTTATAGGAGTTTTTCCCAAGTGTGTCACTTTGTCTTCAGCTATGCTTTCCCCAAGCTTTGAAGACAAACACAACGCCATCGCGACTGGAGAGCAGCAGTTCTGCGGTCCGTGGTGGCAGCACTGTAGAAAGCCCAGGTGCAGGGAGGCAGAGGGGGAGCTGGGGTGGCAGCTGGTGGGAAGCCTGGCTGAAGGGATGCTCCGACACAGGCAGCATGCACGCCTGTGCCTGCTGGCTCTGTGGGGACTTGGAGGATGGTTCTAGCAACAAGCCAGAGTAGTGAAGCTTTCATGATTTGTTGTTTTTTCTTCCGCCTCTAAGTCTGCAGTTGGCGTCAAAGTGATTTTCCTCCAGAATTTTACATTTCCCTCAAGCTCGTCACAGGGTGGGAGTTAAAGAGCAGGGAGGGATGTGCAGAGCTGGATGCGAGCTGCGGTACGCCAGCTGTCAGGGCAAGCCTCTTCTCATGGAAGCTCTGATGGCAGGTGAGAGCAAAGACTTAATCTTTGTTTTCCTCCATACAGGTCACTCTAATCAGTGCGTTTGTCTTCCCGCAACTACCTCCAAAACCTGTGAATATATTTTTTGCTTTCTGCATCTCCTTGTGTTGCATTTCTGCTGGCATACTTGTAAGTACAGTGACATTTGCTGTGCAAGCTTTTGAGTACATGACTGAGGATGAAATCTGACTAAAATCAGCTCTATGTGGTGCTACCTTCTTTTTTGCATTCTCCTAGAAAAGCTTTTCTAAAGCCTCCATAAAACAAGTTGACAACAAAGGAGTGGTAACTAGTTTCATATTTACTGCAGAGCAAGTGTGTGAACTGAGCCACCTTCTGCAGACCAGCTGTGATGCACGACTTGTCACCTCTGTGACAATGCCATCTGTAGCTGCCAGTGGAGACATAAAAAAGGAAACCTGGGAGCAGAGCAGTGAGATGGGAATTTGGAGATGGATTGTGCTACAGAAGACTAGGGGCGGAGTAAAACACTTGGAAGTGGTGGGGCCAGCCAGGCACCTGCAGAAGTCAGTGGCCTTTCAGGCACAGGGGGTGAGCTGCAGTGGCAGGAAGCTACAGCGGGTGGCATTTCCTCAGGGTTGTAGCAGAGGTTCCTCTACTCAGCAGATGCGGCATCCCCGGAGAGTTGGTCTCCAGCAGCAGCAAAGGGAACTGGCAGGTCAGAGTTCATGTAACGGTTTGTGTTGGAAGGGACCTTCAAAGATCATCTGGTCCAGCCCCCCTGCCATGGGCATCAGTGGCTCCTGCCTCTGCTGTAGCTTGTCATATTCGAGAGCGTTCTCCTTCCAGCTGTGACCTGGAACGGTCACGGCCCCTGCCCCTTGCCACTGGGTAATCTGGTCAGTACCAGTTTGCCTGGTCAGTACCAGTTTGTGGTTCTACAGCTGGTAGCTGTGACTCCGCACAAGAAAGACTGTGTAGTGTGAAACCGGACATTTGTCCTCATCAACCAGGGTTTGATGGCTACAGCCAGTTCTGAGTGTTAAAAACCCCCACTGAACCCACCCACCCTCTTCAACAGAGCTGACAGGACAACCCATGTCTTTGCAGCTGATCTGGCACCCAAGCTTCACAAACCAACAGCCTTGTTTTGGGGAGAAACACCTTGCCAAATTTTTTGTTTGTGGGTTCCACCATAGCATGTTAAGAAAACAGGTGATATTTCTTAATTGTTAAGAAAATTATCCGAACTCTGCACCTAGTCCTCTCTAGTCAGATGAAGCTGGGTTGTTTTACAGAAAAAATAAAAAGGTCCAGAAGTTGCCATTTCAGTTACCACAGCGTCTCTTCTGAAGTACCTGGCATTTTAAAGTAATACAAACTCCTTCTCTCTTCTAGATCTACTGGTATCGACAAGGAGACCTGGAACCTAAATTCAGGAACCTAATTTACTATATATTATTTTCTATTGTCATGTTATGTATATGTGCCAACCTGTACTTCCATGAAGTGGGTAAATGATGGACATTGGGAATACACAGCAGTGATGCTACTGTGTCAGACTGCTTTCAGCTCAACTCTCAGCTCTACTTGAGACATCTGAGGACAGTCAGACTGAGAGGAATGAAGTGGGTTGTGCAAGGATAAATCAGTACATGATTTTCATGTAAATGTATATGTAATGTCCCTCTTGTTGGGGAGAATTATTGCCGTAAGACGTGACATTCTGCTTTTTTTTGAAGAGCTACTGTTGCACTTAAACATTCCAGTTGTACTGATGTTTCAGAATGGCACAAGCTTTTTCATTTTGGAAAAAAATGCATTTTTTTACTACTGTACAAATAAACTGCAGCATTGCAAGGATCGGTAGCAGTATAAATAAATGGCATCTTACAGTTCCGTAAGACAAATACTCTTTATTTCCTTTAAACTGAATATACAATTATTTCTGTTCCCTAGGCAACCATTTGAAACTACAACTTATTTTTCACATTAACAAAACCACAGACTGAAAAAGACCAACTCTTGATTATGAAGAGCTAATTACAGAAATAAATAAAATAATTTATACATGAGTCTTTAGTTTCTATAGCTTTTTCTCTCTATCCCTAGCTAACAGGCTGCTGCTCAGCCTAGTGTCCTGTTTCAAACCCTTGTGTAGAAATAAATTGCCTTCCTTTGCCTCAGGGCCCTATGCCCAAATTCTCACAGAGCTACTTCTCCAAGGCTTTGCCACCTCCATGCCACCCCCCACCTACTAACCTGCTGCATAAATCACCTCTGGAGAGGTGGCTGGTAGTGTCATGTAAACAATGAGAGAGAGACAAATGTTCCAGCCTACTCACAACAATCTTCAAAGAAGTTACAAGCTTGCGGGGGGAGGAGGCTGGTGGGTCCCAGTAGCTTCCCTTTCTTATAGCCCTTTCCCTTTTTATTCAGCTTGCTGTAGTGAAGAAGGAAAAGAAACGAGTAAAAAAACCCCAGATTTCCCACAAGTGATCTTTCTGAGCTCTGTCCGTTGCCAGCAACGGGCTCCTCAGGAACAAGCAGACCCAGGCAAGTCCCATAAGCATCTGTGTCTTCTTCCTATGCTGCAGTTGTACTAACAAGCCAGATGAGATGGGAATACAGACCATTTCTTCATGATGCTGCCCACGCTCCCTGAAGTCTTTGATGGAATACATTCCGTCCTGAAATGTAACAGTCTCTTACTCCATGTATTACAAGAGTCAGTAAGTGCAGAAATCTTCACCCATTCTTCATGGAACATGTGCAAACTAATTCTTGCTGCAGCACTAAAAGGCTACAGTCCACAACCCTTGACTTCTGTCCAGTTTTCCAGATGTGCAGTTCAGCACACCAGTAACAAGTCAGGTCAGAACTGACCACGTGGATCCTAGCAGTGAGCACTGCAACGGAGGTTCTTTAAAACACCGAAACACCCTGGCTGAGACGCAGTACATCAGGCTTCGCTGGCTGCTCGGTAACCCTTTATAAATGAGGTAAATAGCCTGAGCAGAGAAAGTGCACTGTAGTAATTTCAAACTGGAAGTTTCTGCTTAAAGATACAGACTGACTGCTTTCTTTGGAAATGTGGCACAGGGTTGTAACTAATTTCACAATGCAAACATGGTCAATAGAAAATGGACACGATTACTGCTTCTCAGTGACAGCTCACTAAATCTTCAACATCCTTTGAATCTTCCAATTCAGGACTGCCCAGCGATGAGCCGATAATGTGTGACCCGTCTCCATGATGCTGTAGGATAGGATCTGTCAAGAGGCATAGTACATTATAGCTATTATTTACTGTGTCATTATAACAAGATATAAAATACACAGAAGACAGAAAATGCAGCCTGAAATTTTAACCGATTTTAAGCAATATTGCTCAAACTAGGCAGCTCTCAATTTCTAGTTTCAAGGTAAGCTACAACTAATATGGATTCAACCAGTGTAACTCACGTTTGGATTCATCAGGTACTACTGTACCAGGCCTAGCACTGACCCTTTGATGGCTCTGTGAGGAGATCCTTCCTCTGGAAAGCAGTATTTGTTAGGTGCAGCAGTGGGAGAATGTATCTGCGCTGCTTCCAAGTCTGAGGTGACTTGGCATGGGGAAGCATGGCACTAGCTAGCAAGCCCTTCCAGGTGAGTGCTGTGCAAACACAGCCCCGAGCAGCCCAGCCCCTCACCCTGAGAGGCCTTAAGTGCATTTCTGATGGCTCTGGTCTTCTCTCAAAGAAAGACATTTCATTCAAGTACCAGGGATGAAGAAATGCACACTAAAGGAGGAGTTACTTATTAGCCTACGCATACTAATTCAAGGCTCAAGGGTGATGGAAACAGCTCAGCAAGTGATGAAGCAGCTGCTGTTCTAATGCTTTTCCCACAAAGTTAAGTGGGACTTTCTTCTGCTGATACCAGCTGGGTAACCAACCTGCTTTTGCATAACGATGACATGGAAAATTACTTAAGAGAATGCAAAGATCTATAAAGTGGTGTTTACAGGAATCCTAAGTGCCACACTGCTTTAATGATCCTGGCTCCAGCATCAACCGTATGAAGGGACTGTCACACCTGTTAGAGTTGTCAGGGGCAAGACTGATTCGCTGTCTATATCATCTGTTGACTGGATAAAACCATGGGAGGAAGGAACAATAAGCACAGTCTCATCATCTATTGTAGGCTGGTCAACTTGTTCTTCTATTGTTGGAGAACCCAGCTCCTGCACAACACAGAAGGAATAGGACATGAGAGTATACTCTTGGTAGCATAAACAGCAAAACCTGCTTGACTCAGCAGTTTTTAATTCAATTTTATCTCATTAAATTGAAATGTCAGCATCAGAGCTAGTTTACTCCAGCATTTATAGGGCATGTTTCATCCTAGTGCAGGTATCTAAAACCAAGATGAGAAGAATTCTACCCTGTGAGCAGTATGAGAGCAGGAGGAGAAGAAAGGAGAGGCTGCACGGTGGTGATAAAATGTTGGTGATGATGAGAACATTTTATCACTTTTAAGTCAACTGTTTTGTCTATAAAGAGGAGTAATTAAGCTTTTCCACTACTTGCTGTCTAGATGTTCTGAGAAATTGAAGCAATACCTTTATAGTACTAACCAGCTCCACAAATGCAACAGCTTTAGCTGAACTTAATAGTTTCACAGCTTCTGTGTCAAGTTTTAACTACTGAACAGAGAGCTCAAAAGACCTATTTTAACTTCTGTGCCTTGCTTGCCCTTGTCACTTTCTGACCGTAAATTGGATCCAAATTTTGTATATGACCCTCATTGTATCAAAAAATTGGAAACACACTGATTCTTTCCAGGTACAAGTTATCAATATCCCTGCTCTCTTCCAGTCCTGTAATAACTGCTGCTGCTGCCTCTTCCCTGGCTTTTGTAGTACTAGAATGGCAGTAATACGTCCGGTTTAGTGTCACAGCACACTCCGGTGGACTCCTGGTTCTGCAAACACAGTGAAAAGACATCTACATAGTACTGCCAGAAGAAGCAGAAATACTTGCATTCCAGTTTTTGCATGTGATGTGTAAGGTTTGTTCAAGCTTCAGGAATCACTGATGCAGAATGCTAGCAAATGTTGCTAGCAGAAGGCACCTGGATTTATCACGGTTTTTGAAGGGAGCATGAAATGTGTGGGAGAGGTTACAGCCCTCTTTGTTCAAGCAAATCCTGAAGTTCCTTCATCTAGTTTTTTTACGAAAACTTGTTTCCCTACATAGTTTCACAATGTTTTTGCAAAGGCAACTGCCTTAAAACCCCTTCCCTGGTGTTGCTGAAAAGGAGTTGACTACCTGTGCTGCAGCTCTGAATTAAGACTTGGTCCAAATGTGTACCCATCCATGCAAAGCACAGTATGCTTGACCTGCAAAAGCAGCTTTCCGCAGAGAGCACAGCTGAAACTGCCCACGATAAGCAGTATGTTGCAAGGCTTGAAACTAGGAAGGGGAGGTGTGAAAAATTAAAGCAGCCATTGTAGCAAATGGGCACCTTTCCCAGCCAGAAATAATAAAACCCTGCAGCATGACTGCCTGCTTCCCAGTACCCACACCCACAGTGACAATACAATACTGGCAAGTGCATCAAAATAACACAGACTTAAAGAAAGCAAAATTTAAGCATGTCTTTCTAGAGTAACTTTTCACTTAGAATCACTCACAGTTTACTATTTCCTAGAATTTAAATACACGTATGAAACTTGAGTCTGACTAGAAGTGTAAGGCAAATTAGAACTACAAAATCAGTTTCATTTTCTGAATAGAAAAAAAAGTTTAGTTCCTCTTTATATCCTGCTAGCCATAAGTGATTTCTACGAAGTTTAATTAGGAACTAGGTTTATAGTGAAAGTTTACTAATTCTACCTTGAAAAGCTGAAATTTTAAACTGAGTAGAAAGCTGATGAGATGTCTGAACTGGTGAGAATCCTATCACAACTATGTCAACCATGAGACAACAGAGAGGAAAACGGAAGCGTAATCCCCAGCTTTGGATGTATTCAGTATTCAAACACTTCTGTAGTAGCAGACTGTTGAGACGTACAAAGATCCTCTTTGTGAAAGCATAATGGATACGCAGTGGCTGTTATGATCTTTTTCAAAGACAAAGCCTAACAACAATGGATTTTCAAGACTGATAAAGCAGAATTACAGTAGAGCACAGGGTTTCAGAGAACAGGATGGTATATTTGAATCTAACTCATCTCTTCCCACAGCCTAACCTAATCAAGCTTCTAAGGAAAGAGGTATTTTCTACCCACTGAAGACAGTTACCTTCTTTTTAGCATCTGTTTTCCTTGACTTACTCATTATCATAGCTCCAGCAACTGAACGATGGAAGAATTGAGTATAAACAATCCAAATGCCTGAAATCATTTGGATAAACTCACTTCTGCATCGAAAGTGTTGTAGCTGAGTAAAACTGAGGCCAGAAATAGCTTAAATGCTTCAAATTCCAATTTTACAGATACTTAACTGTAAGTATGTTTAATAGAAGTCCTCAAAAATGGAAACTGTGATGCACCTCAAAGCATGTTGTTAGATTCATAGAGCAAAACCTAAATAGTCTACTGCACCTCCCTTGCTCAGCAGTCATCTACCTGTAAAGTATGCAGGGTTGGACAATTGACAGTCTATCTTAAAGTAAGAGCATCAAATAGTAATCAGATGAAGGGAACTCAGTGGTTCAGTGCCACTAATATTCCCGCTTTCCATAGTCATCATGCAAAAGTACCCTGAGTAGTGAAGCAACTCCATAGTGAGGTATTCAGTGCTCCAGCTGAAGTAAAATATAAGCTTAGTACCAAATTAAACGCTACACTTTCACACCTGTAACATATTAATGAAACTCAAGGATAGAGGATCTGAACAAAACCTGAACTACAATATATGTCAAATCACTGACATATTTCATATGAATACCTTCACATAAAAGTCAACGATGCAATGAAATTATTCTCCATGCAGAAATGGGGAATATATCGACTATCATGCACTCCCTTACCTCAGTAACGTAAGTGCTGGGTAAATCAGAGTGAGAATCCTCCTCCTGTTTCAGGCTGGCATCTGAAATCTCCTCCACAGTTCTTACTATAATTCCATCCATCAGTTCACTGCTATTGCTGCTGAATTTGGAGGCATCATCTTCATTGTAGGCTGACTGTTCTTCATCACTCAACTTGGACTGATGGATATCATCTGGGAAAGTATTTGTTTCTAGGGTATTGGCAGGATCTGTCAGGTCAGCCGACTGAATGTCTGAATCAACAGTAAGTTCTGCCTGAGTGACAGACGAGGAGATATCTTCAGCAGCAACAGTGCGGATTATGACACTTGGTGTGTGGCACTGCACTGTGACATTGTCACTTGTATTTAACAAATGCTCTGGCTGTAAGCAGTATTTGCAAAAAGAGACACAAACAAAAACCAAAAAATGTCAGAGACTTCTGTATTCTCAAAGTATCTTCAAGTCTTCTGTATTCTCATAGACAAAGTATCTTCAAATCTTTCAGCAAATAAAAGCAAAAGGATTCAAAGAACTCATTACTGTGTGTAATTTAGAGTTTTATATATATAGTATGTCAGCCCAGATCATCTGTCAACCTTTCCTGGCCTTAAACAATGAATTTGTACACTGAATTTGGTGTCAACTGTTCTTTGAGTCACAAATACAGTAAATACTTAAAGTGAAAGAGGCAACCGTTCATGTGAGGGTCACTGTAGATTCAAAAGATCAGTTTTTCCCCCTGAGTTTTGCATCACTTTTGTTATTCAATCCCCAGTCTGTTTCCTCTTCCCTCCCTCTAATAAAAAGTATACTGTCACTACTATACAAATTTTGTGAACACCAATATTCATTTGTCAGTCACTGAAAACATCAGGAAACTGCAGTATTTGTCGTGCTGCGGAACATGCCACTAGATGGAGACAGCATGCTCAGCCACAGCGAGAACTAAGTTGCTTACTAAGCTAAGTTTTGAAGCAACTTGGAAGTTGCTTGCTAAAAAAAATAAAAAATAAAAAAACAAAAGAAATTTGCACTCTTCAGTGTTTTAAGCAAAGTAACACTGTTATAACTTAAGAACTGCTTTGCAAATCTAACATGCACATACAGAGGCCTGCATTATGATGTTCCCCTCCCCCACTGCCCAAACTCCAGTCGTTTCACTGCTCACAATACATACCGATAAGGCATGAACTATGATCTGTTCTGGGGAGGCTGGAGCAGTAGCAGCCGTTAGGGTCATGGTAGGACTAGTCGTCAGTGTTAAAGGAAGGCCTTGGCTTGAGCTTGTCTGCAGTAAGTATGTACCTGGTGTTCCAGTCGGCTGGAGATGGAAAGACTACAAAAGACAACCCAAGTTTAATATCCAAACACACTGTCTTCCTGGGCTGTGCCCAGAGCGTGTTTATTTACATCAGCTACCCTAACTGTAACTTCCCTGGAAAACAAACAAACAAATCCAACCCTACTGTGCTGACTGCTGTACTGCACTCAAAAAGTAGAGAGGAACTCATACATTGCCTTAGGCTACCAGGACAAGTATTAATGCTAAGTAAGAGTCAAGCAGGACTGTATTATGCTGTGCAACAGCAATTAAGAAAGGAAGAAATTCAACTTACTCTTAACACTGAGTTGAAAGAGAAACTGTGCTATAAATTACGGTACAATGGAACTGAGAGAATCTGTACTTGCTGGGAGCTTCCTGTGGCTCCGTTACGTAAGATTTCAACCAAAAAAAGCCAAACAAGCACAAAGGAAAACTTCATAGCAGTAAGGCATCAAGACGGATTTAAAGCATTTAACGGCAATTCACATTTTACTCCACAGCCCTAATGAATTACACTTTTAGAAACATATTTTGCTTTGAACTTTTTAAGTTTTAGATCTCTTAACTTCCTCTTTCCACTGGAGAACTATTTTTTTTTGAAAATACACTGTTCCATAGTCTAAGAAGTGTCTGTAATTAAAAGAAAGAACAGTAACAAATACCAGTTTTCTGCTACTTACTGGAAGAATCTCAAAGGTCTGTAGTGTTCCACTGTTTAGTGTTATTGTCTCAGAGTCAACAGTAGCAGCAGGGGAATCGGTTGAGGCTGCAAAAGGAAGGAAAAAAAGAAAGAAAGTATATAAACCAAAATGTTTCAGCCTTGCAGAGAGCATAACATACTACAATTAATATATAGCAGGGTACTGTTAATTCCAGTAAGAGGAAAAAGAAAACTTGCTGAATAAAAAAATAGAAAACTAATATCAAGTTTCTCTAATTGTTACCCAAGATACAATACTATTTAAAGAGGGCATTCTACAATCCAAAAAAGCAAAAGCAAGTATGGTTTTAGTGCGCTGGGATCAAAGCAGAAAAATAAAGTTATCTAACATTATATAATTACTTTTTGTAATGAGATTTCTAAGAGGTTCTGGTGTAATGATATCCTTTGGATCATATATTACTTGTTTTAAACTGGTGTCAGGTTTAATATTGCTGTCTTTCCCATTTTTTTGTATTTTTAACCTTTTCTGCCTTCCACCATGTCCACCACTGATGAAATATCAGATGCTCCACAAGACATTTGCCTAACTTGTGTGTTATGACTGCAGTGTATAAAAGCTGTAAGTATTCTTATCACAAGTGTGTAATTATCTATGCAATTATCTCTATTAATTCCACAAGTCACAAAGAGAAGCATCAAAAAGTTTACGTATCAGACATTTCAAGATCACCAGGTCCAAAACAACTCGTACTGAAAGCTTTGTAAAATATCATAAAACCTATTCAAAACCATAATTGTAATTTTTACTTACTCTTAAAAAAACAACCCTCACAAGTTCCAGGAAGCTGCAGGCAAATTAGTAATCTGCCTGGGATTACCCACGAATTCCATAAATACCGAAAGGCCAAAAGACCTACATGACAACAGCAGAGCTCCAAGCTCCAAACCTGGCCATCTCAAGACTCTCTGTCTTCAAAACAGAGTAATTCTGGTCTTTGAAGAAGATAGAAGCTCCAGTTTTAAAGATTTTACTGTTGTAGTGGCACGTTCAAGGTTTGCTGCTGCAGATTTCCTGGCACCTAGCAGCAGACAGCTGCAAAGTGTGGCCTCTCTGTTACCTAGCCAGTTGTGTTCATAAAGCTTACAGATATTATCCCTTTGAAACCTTGAGCCTTCTATCAAATGCAGCTGAGAGTGGCTAATAGGTTCAGCCCTCATGGGACTGGGAAAGACACAATACAAAATTCACTTTGATTACATAAACAGAAATTCTTCAGGAAAGAAGACTAAAATGGGGAAAAAGGCCTGTTAGGCAGACAGGGGCAACTGACATAAAATAACTGTTTCAGGATTCATTTCAGAAAGGACTAAAGGTTACAGAACACCAGCGCATCTTGCCTGCTCATCAAAACCCAACAGCTTTGACCAAGCCTGGCTAAAAGTCTGAGACTGCTGACATATTACAACAGACAAAATGTTCTTGGCTTGGTGTTGCATGTCATTCTAATTAAAAATAAACCAGATAAAATGAAGATGGCACTTAATAAGTAGATTAAGATGGGCTAATCTAATGAAACTATAAACAGAAAATTGTTTAGCAAATGCCTATCTAGTCGTACTCTGAAGAATCATTTCTTAGCCTGATTAATTTTGTAGTAAGCATGACTGAGGCACTAAACTTCCCTAATAAAACTCACAAATGGCAAACAATGCAAATCTTACACAACAGAGATGACTGGCTGCATATGGGGTGACTGGATTGGAGTGACTGGAATTACTTAATGAGTTACAAAACCAAGCAATAAGCACTACAGTCAAAGTAGACCTGGTAATAAATGAGCAAAGTTGATCCTTAAGAGCATGAGAAGCACCAACTTAAAAAAAGAATAGAGTGGTTAGAGCAGATCATGAGCTTAACATCAGCGTGACTTGACAGCTAATACTTTCTAGAGTGTTTGCGCCTAGAAATAACTGCACAATGAGAAACAGGGCTAGAAAAAAACTCACCTTCCCTGTCAGGGTCCTTCATCAAACTTAGGGACAGCAGTGTACATATTTCACAAAAGATCTTGTACATGATACTGGTTTAGACAAGAGCTACTAGCAGAAACTTAAGGAATGAACATACACGCTGCACCTTCATTAAGACGTTTGTGTACCTTTCCAAAGAACATGTTATATGGCACACCCTTGTGTGCATGCACACAGACAGGCACCTACAACTCCTATGTCCAGGTGCTCCAGTTGCAGCTTCTTGCTACTGTTGTCACAGTAACACCTACATTTGCTTAACGAAGTTAGAAACAGGCAAATGGAACCCAGAAATCCTTAATCTGAAGTTACGGCAAGACCAAAGCAGAATTAACAAGATCATGTAAGACATGCCCACTCCTCCTTCACCATCTTAACATAAGAAAGCTTTAGGTTTCATTAGAGGACAGCGAGTCATTTGTTTCAGCTACTTACAGACATGTGTAATCTGGACTGGAATCTGCAAAGCTGCCATAGGGCTTGGTGTGTTGCCTGTGTTCTCCTCTAAGCGAGCCACTCGAATCTGCACATGCTGAACCCCCGAACTGGAGTTTGTGTTTGGTAATCCACTTCCAGACTTGTTCTCCGAAAGCAGGTGCCCTGGATTGTTTTTCTGGTTCTCATGGAGTTGTTTAAGACCTTTTATCAGCACTGAGAGAAAGAACGCTCACGCTAAAGCATGTCTGAAACGCTGCATGTGAGATTTATCCAAGATGAAAAAAGTAACCAAAATCCTTCTGAATTTGGAACCTAAACAATTTATAGAGATTTATCAACTAGAAATTTAGCACATACATAAAATACATTTACAGTCAACTATCAGAGTGAACTTGATTTTCTCAAGGAACCTAGACATTTTAGAATGCTTGAATAAAAAAAATTAAAATAAAAAAAAAAAAAAGAAAAGCTCATAAAAATATAGACCTCTCTACAACCAGGTATGGTATATACCCACGCTACAACCAAGTGCCAGTATCACTAGTTGTGTAATGCCATTATCAGAAATAAACGCTCTAATTTTACAAAACGTGGAAGCGGACTTGTTCAAAAGGTTGACAGAAGTGTCACTGGAAATACGGAGCAAGAGAGAATCTCGCAGTGGCTACACTACAATTCTCAGTCTGTGCACGAAGTGGCCTATCGCACCAATCAGCCCACCCACCTTTCTTCCCTATGATCACTTTGGTCCCACTGAGGGAGTGGTTGACATGAATAAGGTGACAAAAGCTGAGGCCTCTGCTTTTCTAGCATTCAGTACAGCAAACTGCTTAAACATTTCCCACTCCTGAGAGCATGACATTCTGTCTCGGGGAAAGACAGTGGAGCCTGTTGACTCGGCAGTGTATTTATTGTATGAATTATTCGATGCAACGAATGCCTATTAATGTATGGTAAGTGTAACAGGGCTACCCTCTCAACTGCAGCCTCCAGGCATGACTAATATATAACCACACTGATGACCACAGCAAGTGTCCATTAAATTACACCTTTCATTATGACATTCATTAGTCATCATGGCTAATCTCTCAATTTTTTTTCCTCTCCCCAAAACAGAGAAAAGGAGGACTGAAGGTCACGGAGTCTGAAATACTGTTTGGCCCAGGCACTAGTTTCTCCAGCCAAGAAAGAGAAAGTGCTATGAGAGACTTATCTGGGGAGCTTTATGCCCCCGATTCCTCCCTTCCCCCTCACTGTGCAGCTAGTAAAGCTAAGGTTCAGCACCTCAACACAGATTACATTTTAACATTGTAAAGGTAACAGATCTAACCTGAGGTGACAGTTAGGCTGCATACAAGAGTGATACATACTCTTCCACCTGAAGAGGTCACTGCCCTCCATACCAAAGATCAGCATCATCTGAGATCTACCAGCTGAGCTGCTTACATACATGCTCCCACTTTAGCCAAAGTGAGGGGAGTTGGAAAAATCTGCTCCTGTTTAGTTGCATATATCAGCTTGGCTTTTTTTGACCAAAACACTTAAGGATTGCTTGTAGGAGCAATTCAGCCAGCAGATCCAAGGGGCCAGGAACTTCCAGCAATGGAGCAACGTGCTCTTTGGTAACCAGCGCTTTAAGTAGGGAACAAAATGCAGCCTTATTCCTTTGACATTTGTGAAAGGAGCTGTTAGAAGACAAGTGTGCAAGTAGTACATTACCAGGGAATGAAACATCTTTGTGGTTTGCAATCTGTCTTTTAATGGTCCACCATTTACTCCGGAGCCACTGTGGTGAGCGTACACTACTCCATCCTTCAGCTAGTAAATCCCAATTGATGTCATTTTCATCAGAAACTTCAAGTTCCGCTATCCTGGCAGGATACAGAAAATATTTACCTGTTAGAAACTACCCTCCAGACTGGAAGTGGTCTTGCACATCTCCGGTCTTGTCACACATTAACAGCGGCAAAACGGCATGCTAATGAATAGCCTACCAGAGCTCATGAATTGACACAGGCTTCCAAGGCTCCACGCTGCCAGAGGTCAAGCAGAATCATAAACAACAGAAGATGGACTAGACTTGTTAGATGATCCAGTCCATCTCCTTGCCATGCAGGATTATTCTCCTTATTTACATACACATTAGGACTTTGACCAGATTATTGTGAAGCATTCCAAATGATGGTACTCGCATCTTTTCTCTTTGGAAAACCATTCCCCAAACATATCTCCAAGGCAGGAAATACTTCCCAAGATTCACTCTGAACCTTCACTTAATTAATTTCATGTTATGATATTTACTTGTTTTCTCCTAAATAACACTCATCCGTCCTTAACAGAATTTTGCCTCCTCTCAGATGCTTCTTAGCCAAAGCAGATCAAGTTAACCACAATATTAAGCAGTTCCTCATAAATCAGTCCCATAAGGCTCTCCAGGTAAGGGACAGTCTTCACATAATTTTTGCAGATGTTATACACACACTGGATTCTACCAAAATCTGTTTTGAAAACTATAAATAGCTTTGATTTGCCTCCAGCTCATCTACACATGGAGTATATGAGAAAGGAGGGGAGTGAGAGGGGAAAAGATTTTTGTGGAAGTTAAGAGCATTTCTCTTCACAAACCAAGCAACAGCACTAAACATCCTTGCTAGCTAAATAAATGGGAAAAAAAAAAAAAGGAAAAAGAAAAAACCTACCAAAACCAACCCTGCAGGATGAGTTAAGAATATCTGGACAGACCAAAACAGATACCATTTGTACAGAAATATGAAGAATTATAACCAGCACATTCTTCAATCTGGAATCAGGTTACTTATTTTGAGTTCATGTCAAAGAGCTTCAGTAAATTAGTAGTGAATATTGCTTTGTAAATAATGCTCACATTCCCTAGATGTCTAGGCTTTTTATTCTCACCCAAAACTATCAACCATAAAAATCCACTGGCTAAAAAGCCTGAGGTAAAGGCATTCAAAATGGGAGGAGGACTGGAGAGAGCAAAAGATTTCCAAAGTTACTACCAGGTTGCCAGTTCAAATGCAAAGATGCTGATATCCAATCAGTGTTTGGTGGCCTACATGAAATTAATTTGCAGTCTCAGTTTAGTTCTTTGTAGACAAGATGTCCACATCACAGAAACCACCACCACACTTGACCCTTGTTGGTCATCTCTGCAGAGAGGCCAAGGACTGAACGGGCAGGGAGACTGAACTACCCTCCAGTGAAGGGTTAAAGCGCATTGGTGGGGCAACGTGTGGGAAGCTTGCACGGTCGCTGCCTGTGCTGTACCTTTTCTGTGGAATAAAGAAGACTTCAGTCTCCAGGGTTTTCAATCTGACACCTTTCACGAACACTAATATTCACTAAAAAAACAAAAAACAAAAAATATGTTCAATAATAAATCTCTGGGAACTATAAACACAGTAGTGATTTTTGGAGGGTTCTAGAGTTTTTAGTGTCTCAGAAACCAGCAAAATGGACCCCAATGGAATCCTGCTAGAGTCATGTATTACAAACCTTTAAAAGTAACTAAAATAACAAACCTCAAGATCAGATTTATTTCATCTTCCTTGGTCCACTCAGTGCCCCCACTTTGTTTCCAGTTGAGATAGTTGAGCCATTTAGAGCGGCATTGCTTTTCAGAGCGCGTCCCAACCCGTTCTGCCACAGCAGCCCACGATACACCTTGTGTGACAATGTCACCCGGTTCCGTGCTAGTTAGCTCATGTACTACTTCTGCTAGTCTTCTTTCTTCTTTCTCTGTCCACTTCCCTGAAAGAAAGAAAAGCCCTCCAACTTAACTAAAAGAAGATGCCCTCTGTTCTGATCCATAACATGTCACCAGACATTTATCTTCAGTGCCTAACACCTTATTCCAGATGTAAATATTGACCTGTGAAGAAAATATTAACTGTTTTTACTTACTAACAATATATATTACAGCCATTCCTGAGTAACAAATGCGTAATTCCATTGTTTTGCTACCAAGTTTCTCTTCTCTTCCTTTCACACAGATGAATGAAGCCACACAGAACTTACCAAAATATTGAGCAAACTGGTCTAAGCTACCTGAATTGTATGAGTTGAAGCAAATAAACCATGCAACAATTCAATATACAGTAATCACATGAGGTGTGACTACATTTTCCTTCCATTTGAATATATGCACTACAAAGTAAACAATACTTTATTCCTAAAGCACATCTGTCTCTTAACTGATACCAAATATACAATGCATGTTTATAAACATTAAACACAAGGAAAAGTACTTTTTAATCCACCTTAACAAAATATGCTCTTGTGGCATAAACGTATGTTCTGATCTTTCAGAAGTGAAACTGCAGAAACCTGTACCAAAGATGTTCTAAAAATGGTCCCAGATTTCACATTTTAAGTTCCTGGGTTCAGAGTTACACATGTCTGAAAACACCACTGACAAAGGCAAAGATGACAAAGTTTTAAGTAGAACAGCCATTACCGACACCAGCATTTACCTCACCTGTGTTGCAGGTATCCTTCATCAGTCGACATCTATCTTTTACAGATGAAGCACTTCTCCCCAGTGCAGCTCCTATTGTGGCCCAATCGTTACCATGCTTTGTTCTCAGCCTAAACAGAAACACGCTCATTAGCACTATATCCAGTTATGAGATTACCAAAATATCAAATATGCTCTAATAAAACCAGGACACACGTGCAGTTTACAGGCTTAAAAACAGAATGGGGACTGACTTTGATACTACCATATTCATATTTTCTATCATCACTGACAGTTTTTCTATGTATTTCTAGAAGCTATTAGCTTTTGGGCCAGCTAAACCACAGGATACTCACTTATAAAATGCTTAATATCTAACTGTCTTGCAGGAAGGTTGTGAGGCATAATTACTGTGTTAAACACAGTATGAATGTTTAGATAAACAGCCAACATCTGTTCTACACATGTTCCTCAAGGGTTTTCAGGTGGTATAGAGATCATTTGAGAAATCTAAATAAGGCCTGATAAAAACCCAGACATCCTACAACTGAAATGAAGCAGAACACTGCAAAATCATGTTCATAATTTTAACTATTATTTTCCTCCCACACATGACAACAGGTTGCTTAACATGTTCAGCCATGACTACTTCTGACACATCTGAACCACAGGCAGCTTGTGAATGACACAAACCAGCTAAACTGATCCAAACATATCCATCAACACAATGAAATATACTCCCTTCTTTCCTTCAGCCCAACTTGGTTTCTTCAAACTGCTCAACCTGGAAAGGTGCAAGGGAAGATAAAAGTCTGCAGCCCCTCTTCTTTGATCTATCAAGTTCATGGACAAAAATCAAAAAGCCTTACTGACAATTCATGTACCTTTTTAATACCTTCACAAGAGAGATTCTATCCTTGACCTTCCACTTTCTTTAGAAACAATCTTTACTCAGATTTCCTAAAGAAAGGGAATTTCTGTTTTTCACAAACAAATGTTGACTGCCTGCAAAAATCCAAAACATTACTAGTTTAAACAGAAGGCTTGCTTTAGAACTTTATTGCATATTGCTTATGTCCTGAATACACATTAGAAAATACAAAAAAATAATCCAAATGTTGTTTCCTTTCTCTTCAGATTAATTTGATGACCACTGTTTTCTGACAGTTGGAGCAGGAAATTTACTTGTAACTTTTTAGTGATTTCGTGAAACAAAACCTGTAAAAACTCTCAAGCTACTAGATATAAACAAAGTAGTGTGATCTTGTTAATAAAAAGACTTACTCTTTAAGTTTTTCAATTTCCTCAGGAGTATACCTAAGCAACAGGTAAATAAAAATACATTATTTTAAACAAAGCATACGGCATAAATATTTTTGTTTTACTAACCACACAGTACATATTTAGTTGCAACAAGAGATTGAGGAATTTGAGATGTAAGAAACCATCTGACTAAATGCTTCAAGAACTTGAAGAACAAATGCCATGTTCCACCTTGGTACATATTCCTAGGGTTATTTGGTCTAACGTTCCTCTCATTTGCAAGCAAAATTCCTCATTCTCAGAGATCTGACTACTAAGAATAGAATTAGAACTTTGTGTATTAGTCTCTCAACTAAACAGCTATTTTTTCTGTCCTGTCTCTGTTCAGAATCACCATAAAGCTGATTTTACATTAAAACCCCCAACAATCAGCATAAGATGGTATTTGTAATTTTCAACTACTTTTAAAAGCTAAAATCTAACATCCTTTTCAGCACTTCTGGATGGCACCTTACCCATTGCTTTACCAGTGGGCAAAACTAAGGGCACAGGGATGAAGATCAATTAGCTCAAGGTCACAGCTCTAGAAAGAAACCACACCTCAGCAGATCCATGCTTGTGTCAGTCTTCCAATCATATCAGAATCCTCTCTGCATCCTTATTTTGGGGTTTTTTGGTGTTTTTTTTTGGTTTTCACTCATGGATACCATCAAATTAACACAACTATTGTCATGGTTGATCTACCAGAATTCAGCAGAAGTGATTTATGATTAGCAAGAGCTAGGTCTGTTTGGTTAGAATCTTCTGACTCACAAATAACATGTCAAACATTAAATACATGACCCTACTTAAACCAATAAAACCATGCAGCATTAGAGGTTTTCATACTTTCCAACATGGTTTCTGTCATCATACATGCGAAGAACTCTTCTATAGACAGCAAAGAGCGGTCGATTCAGACCCCAAGCTATTGTCCTGTAAAAGTCTTTTCTTTCATCTTTTGACATTTCAAATATAATTTCAGTGGCATCTTTTATTCCACGGGCCTAGAAGAAAGCATTTAAAAAAAACCAACAAACAACAACAAACCACAAACAAAACACCTTAAAGTCTCCTAGAAATCAAAAAGCAGCACACGAAGTATTGAAGTATTGAAGCCTAGTATGCTATTATGCAACTTTCTATGTATCACAAATACTACTGTCCAAAAGTTAAATGGAGTATTTATAAATTAGCTACCTCAAATACAAACCCTTGAATACTAGGTTTTGGTGGTTGGTTGGTTTTTTGTTTGTTTTTGTTTTTGTTTGGGTTTTTTTTTTTTTTTTTACACTGGAGTCCAGGTAGACATGGAAGCTCTAACCTTCATCCACATTAAAAAAAAAATCTCTCCAATGTGTATTTAAGATCAAAAATTGAACCATCATTTAGAACATCACGGAAAATACACTGTGGTGGAATTAGCCTGGGGTCATACAAGGGAAGGTTGTCAAACAGTACTGTATCAATTTATTACACAATTTTGGATATTCCTTATCTGAAAGCAATTTTTTTTTTCAGTTAAACTACTCTTCTTGTTCTAATGGAAACTCAAAGTAAATTACATACAAAACCACTGGAGTTAAGTATAAAAGAAAAGCTTTAGTTTAACTTCAGCTTAAACTAAAAGTCTTTATATTTCAATTATTTGAAGCAGTACAAGAAAGCAGACAAATGGGAAAATAATTAATCAAGTGAGATACCAGTAACTAAAAAAAGATATTTAGCTAGCTTAAAAAAGCTTCTCTGGATTTAAAAAACAGTATTACCTATTTTAATGATTTTGTGGCAGAAATTCTAATACATGTAAAAGCAGGCACACTTTCCACAACAAATTCTGAGAATTTTTACACCAATGAAGTCTAAATTCAGGGCTTTTTTTGATCCACAAATGAAGGATGGTGATCCTGTAATATCCAAGCTATAAATTTTCAGCTGTAAGGGCTCAGCTCAAATATCCTCAGTGGTAAGCCTACCACAAATATGACTTACGGGCAATTATCACTGTCAGCTTAACTGCATGCCTATTTTTACACAGCACTCTGACACCAATATATTAAGGGGAAGACAGCAGATACAGGCATCCTTGCAGTGTAGTAAACAAATACAGATAAGGCATCAAAGAAGTCTGGAAGTTGTATTCAATGCTTTGTAAGGAAAATTATCTCTACTACTAAATTTTTTTCCTCTGTCTTCACCAAAGTTTTCATGAGTGATGTATATTCAGAGAAACAGATTAAGCCACTCAAATATCCTGATATAAAATTTTAAAATGTTTTTATATATATATAAAAAATATAAAATGTTATATTCAGTAAGTAGTCTTAAATCCTGTATATGGATACAATTTTCTTATGTATTTCAAATGAGCAATGACCATTTCTACTGGGAACTGATCAGAATCGCTTATTGCATATTCTGGGGAGTACTAAGGGAAGCTGGTTTCTAACAGGAGCTGCATCACCACACCAACTAGCAGATAACATATGCTAACACATACCTTTAAATAACGCTCAATGTTACTCATCAAAATGTCAATTTCTTCCTTTGACCACATCCCTTGCTTCCACTTATGGCCTGAAAATAGAAATGACCAACTAATTACTGAAGTGAAAGTCAGCAAAACAAGAACAGAAATATCAGAAAACATGACCCTCACTACAATTAATGAAGAAAAAAGTAATTTTAGCTACTTTAACTACAATTAAACAATGTTCTTTCAGAATTGATAAACAACCCCTAGTAACTGTCAACTTATGTTTACATAATGTGAGTCAGTCAGACCCCTCTTCTAAAACATCCACTTTTTAAAAACAGAACATGCATTCCTCTATTTGCTGTCAAGTCACATTTTCAGGCTTTCCCTTCAGCCACATCCAGAAAATTTCTGTCTTTAAACTGACAGCTGAAACTTCCAAGCAGGTGATTCCAGAAGCTGGGACTTAAAATGTGACTCCTAGTATTACCTGAGGACCTGGCAACAACACCGAGTTCTCTTATACGCCTTATCATTTCCCAACATGTGAGTGGTGCTACCTACTGTGAGTGCTTTTCATAGAGATAAATGCTCTACCTAGTCCATTGTGACACGCTGGTCCATATCTCTCTTCTTTTTATGCATTAGGAATAATGCCCAGTGGTCACAGTCAAGATGAAGACTCAAGGCAAGTGGTTTTTTTTCCCCAATTAAAAAGTGGGAAACCAATAGAAACAAACATCATGTTTTGTCTTTGTCTATGCCCTTAGTAACTACAATGCCAGCTAAGCTTCAAAAGCAAAACCAATCAATTTTATTCAGAGAAAATTTCAAACCTCAAGTCTATCAATAAAAGATCAAAACATTCCTACCCTAAATCTACATACAGATTCCTCTTTTTCTCCATTCATGCTCATACCATACTTAATATTAATGATCACTTATAATTAAGATTATACTGGTGACCCAGTTTACATACTGGTGTGTGCTGGCTACCTGCCCATCTCTGGTCAGAAAAATCAGGGTACTTCCTTCTCAGCCTGCTAATTACCACAGCTGAGAGGCAGAACGCACCAAAGAGATTGTTTACTCAAATCCAATTATAATGAAAAGTACAAGCATTATTACTAATACTGTTGGAACTGATGCGAGAAAACTCTTCCCTTGTGCCTGATGGCTTCAATCTCTTCTTCCAAACCTACAGAGACAAAACAATAATCTACCACTGTAGCTGTGATTCACATCTCTATCCAAGCATCTGAACTGACTTAAAGGGACACTGATACTCTTCACATGGACTAACCGTTAATACCTAACTATTTTAGGAAAATGACATATATTTTGCACTTCATGTGTCTGCATATTCAATGCCAAGATTATTATAACCTGCCTACAGGTCTTGAAAGAAAGCATTACTAGGTGGAGTGCTATAAAATTATTAGCTCAGGCAACACATGTCAAACTCCTCGCTAATGTAAAAGGAGATGCACTGGGCTTCCTCCACAGCTGATCTCTGTCACTAAACATGGAAACCCCAAGAAAAGTTCTGCTAGTATGGATTCTCAAATATTTTTCTTGGCATATTTTATTGGAAATGTCTTCGAGTTATTAATCTCTTCATTAGAATTACCAAATTTAATGCCTTCATTCATTCCCAATTATAAATGCTACCTGTGATATATGGTCAGTTGATATGCCTGTGAGACAGCTACGAAGGCATTAAGTTTCTAATATATTTAACAAGGCACACATCAAATATGAGGCCACCAAGTCAAATTAGAACAGTCACTCCTTTCTTTGCCAAATCACCAGTACATACTCCTCCAGTCACAGCTGAAAATAAGCTGCTCCCAACCAAGGTCCTTTCCCACTGACTACTGTAAAGATCATGATCTCTGTGCTGCTTCTCACCCTAGAGCACTGGAACTGTAGCAATAGGATTTCTCACTACTTCTACCCAACTGCCTCAGTGCTGTGATGCAGAGCAACCTCTTTGCTTTCCTGTCTCTTCCCCAGTCCTTGGACTGAACACTGAATATCGACTTTTGAAGCCCTATAAATCTAATAAATAAGAAGGACAAAGAAAATGGGGAGAAATTATTTATTGGCTGTTAGAAGCAACTGTCAGTGCACACTTGGGATCAGTAAGTGGTCACTGACAGAGTTGCTCAGTTCCCCTCTTCTGAATTTTCCATATCCGACATCCAGGTTCTGCAGGCCTCCCCGTATTTTCTCACTGACTCAGCAGTACACGCAGGTCTCTGGAGTAGAGCTCACTGAGTAAGAGATCATTTGCTTCTGGGAGAGAAAACCATTACTTTTTTTCCTGAAGTTTTCCAATAAAAAAGGGAGTTACTTTGGACTGACTGAAAAAGATTGGATTTTTTTTCATCCCTAGAAAGAGGTAAAGTCAGAGTAAGAAAAATAGTAGAGAGATGAAACTGGAGAGACATGGCTTAATTTGACACTAAATTTTTTGTCTAGGTTTAAAAAGACATTTGCTGTGGGGTGGGGAGCTCCGAAGTTCAACAACTACTACATGATTGCGCAGATACATTTTGAAAGAGAGTAATGCCAGTGGGGCACATTTTTAGAAGTAGTGGAGTAGTGGTGATTATTTCAGTAGAATCTGGTCTGCATGACCCCTCCACCCCTGAAACAACTCACTTCAGAAACTTTAATATGAACCACAACATGGTAGCCAGACTAATAAGCCCTACTTGGGGAAAGATGGATTAACCTGAGTGCAGGTTGATTTTTTTTCCTGGTCCATCCTTCTCTGACTGCAGCTTCCCATCTCCTAACCAAGTAGAAGTGCAAACGGAGCATGCACAACTGTCTGCCCTGCATGTGCCGACACATTACCTACAGCAGTTTTCTACCACGGCCACTAGAACCACTGTCACCACTGAAAGCGTGGTCCCTCTTCCTCTCCAAGTGTATCTGGTATTCCAGCTTCCTTCTTGCATACAAAATGTAAGAGAGATGGTGAAGAAAATGCATGGGATCTCGCAGCATTTTTAGACTCAGTCTTCTCAACTACCTTCACTGAAAAAGCCAGACCAGAGATTACTTTACGCAACCTGTAAAATGTTCTGAGACATTTGGAATAGCTTACCATTTTACAGCTTGGGAGAACTGCATTTGAAATGTCCTACCTTTATTTGTTAGAGAATCCTTATCCTCTTTAGTAGTGAACCAGGCTTGACTAACAGCTGACACTTCTTCATTGCCCATTGGGGAGATTTCATCCAGTTGTTCATCCTGAAGAATCTTGAAAAGACCAATATGATATCATCCTGTAAGATCTTCAGTGCTTTCTACCACCTCGCATTTAACATGGAGGCATAACTTGAAGGACAATTAAACCAGCACACCTAGTCACGTTGCTGACTGCTCAGAAAGTGCCACTTTTTAGATACTGCATTGAAAGTACATTCACCTTTCTTAAACACCTGAGTGAGATTTAGCATCTTAACACACAGATGTTGTGAGAATTTATTAGATATCATTCTTCATCCTGTTTAATGTACAGTGAATAGGAACAGTCTCACTGGCTTTGGCAGAAAGAGCACTGTGTCCACCATCTCTGATCTAGAACTTGTAAACATGGTACACCCACAATGAGAACCGTATGAAACTGTTAGGATTGGTGACAAAACAAAGTGTATTTAGGCCTGTTATAAAGCTTAATTTATAATCAAAGAATGACAGAAATACCAGATAAAATTGTTTTATATGTGGACCACCACAGAGCAAGTAATTATCAGTGGAGGGTTATATCTATTGCTGTTTTCTGTATTGCTCTTTGGGCAGTAAGTTACACTACAAATAACCTCTGTCATATATAAAACGATTCAATTGCAGTTTTCTAGACCAATATTTTACAAACGAGATCTACGCTCAAATACATTAATGTCACACTAAAAATAACCTTATTACTTTAATAACCCCTTTCCGCTATTTGTTTCCCTTTTCATTTCCATTTAAATAAAAATGTACACCAAAAGGTCAATTTTGAAGTTTTACTGTACCTGAATCTGAGTGACAGTTCCTTCGTTAATCTCATCTTCAGCTACCTCAGTGGTAGCAGTCATGGTCACCTCAAAGCTCTGATCATTTTCTGAAACTTCAGAATGGATAAGTTAATTGCCTACCTTACTCCTGTATTTTTTTATGCATGCTACAGGTTTTATATAGTGCTACCTTTGCAATGGAAATTTTGAAGAGGCCTTATTTGGTAATTATTTGTTGACACAGTATAATCATCAAAATGATTATCAACTCCTTCTCTTCATAAAATTTAGATATGGGTTTTGAAACCTTCAGTTTTATACTTGACTACAATTAAGACAATGTGAAACGTATAAATACAAAGTGTTTGATTTGGTGCAAACATTGGAACTGTACTAATGCTCCCTTTCCAGCCCTATCTTCAGTATTTTCCAGTTACTAAAGGCCAATGTTCAAATCCTTTGGCTGCATTCTTTTTCCCTTCAACTTCAACATGATAATGCCTTTATTTCTAAGGAGTTTCTACTAAGTTCCATGAAACAACTGCTCTAGGTATTGTAAACTGGTATTTTAACTTGCTGGATCTGGTTTTGCCTCCCTTTGGGAGATTATATTGAACTATTCAATATTCAGTCAACTTCCTTAAGACTAATTCAGTCCTCAGCCTATCTTTTGTACAACAATCTCTGCCTTAAAAACATCATATGTCTCAATATTATAAAACATGCAAAAGCTGCTGTTTGATCACTAAAAATCCCTAATTGCAGATGGACAGCATCTAGTTTGTTGTTCATTCGCTTATCCTTCAACTTATCCAATATACCTGTGTCTGCAGGCCTTTATCTGTAAGGCAGGTTTACTTTAACAGTACTGTGTAGACAACAATTGCTGCAAAACTATTCAAGGCTCTATGAGGTAAGGATGATACCCAAGTATATTGATAAACCATGCAAAATATTGTAACGCGATCCAAAAAGTCCACTTTTAACCTTTACCAACAGAAACATTTGTTAGAAGAGTACATAAAAGAACTTACTTGGAACTGCAACAACAGAAATGCATGGAGTGGAATCATCAAGGCTTTGATCATCCTCTGATAAGCAAAGCCTCTTGTGTGGAGGTTCAGTGCTGTCTTCAGAGTCTACTTCATCAGCTTCTAACAACAGAAACATACACAGGTTACTTTCTGTTAACAAAACAGTTTCGGAGAAAGTTCTGCTACCAAAGCAGCCCAAAACAAAAGGCGGAAGCAAATGTGATAGGTTGCTTCGGTGCTTTACTACTGACCAGGAAGCTGGTCTGAGTTATGGGAAACAACAGTTCACATGCTTTCTTCAACACACATTATCTGTGAGATTTTCTTTGTACATTCCATATGCAGTCCATCACACACAAACCAGTCCCCTACATCTAGAGAACTCTGGGTACATGCTCGGTTCTAAGAACTGACTTCCACTAAAATAAATCAGGATAGTTATATCCCTGTTGGGCACATACACACAGAATTTTGTGATTTACACCTAATTTGACACTTCATCCTTCTTTAAACTGAAACAGAACAAACTGCAGCACAGTAAGTTGAGTCCAAGTAACTCACAGGATTTGGGGACAGGGAAGTATGATGGTTGGACCAGTGAAAAAAGAAAAAAAATACTATGCAGTACAATTCTATACCATTTTGAGGGCAATGAAGTATAAGGTTCCCTTCAGTGTCCTGAGTCAAAGTCACAGAGTTCACGGTTTCTATTGTCACTGTGTCAGACTCTTCTTTGACTGTGCTCATACTCAAACCTGAAAGAGCAATACACAGGTTACATTTCTGCAGTCAGACTGCCACTGTGATCGTAATGTTGCTTCCTTTATCTCAACCAACCAGCATAAACTCCCCCAGAGAATGACGGATGTATGTATGTTCTTTTACATGAAAAACTCCAGTTTCAGACATTCACCTGCCTTTATTTTTCCTGTAGACTTATATGTTGCACAGGGAAACATCAGATAGCTTCAGTTACTTTTCCAGTTTAAAATAGTACCCAAATTCCCTATTCAGGACATTTGTAATCTACTACTGTTTGGTTTGGGATTTTTTTGTTGTTTGTTGTTGGTTTTTTTTAAATACAAACCTAGGCTATTACTTTTTTTCTCACTAATATTTGTTCCACTGCTCATTTAATAATTTTACTATTACATAACCTAAGCTAGTCAAGATGGAGAAATATTTCTGTAATCTTGTACTACTCATAGCTGCACTATTTATACATAAAGTTGCAAAGTTTTATTCTCCTTCCATGCACATAAATAATTGTGAAGCTTGTATTTTTTCTTTAGCATTGAAACTACATGAGCAACAGAAAAACTGGGTGCAAGCGATCACCAGTATAAAAAACCATGCAGAAAATAAGTTATCCAGGGTAAGCTGTATACACTAGTCAGTGAACTAGGCCAATACAAAGTGCTTCTGATAATCTCATTTCCACTATAAAAATACCATGAAAAAACCCAAAACTTGTAAGAACGTCAGTGTAAACTCGTGCTATTACTAATTTTGAAATAAAACAAAAAAGGTGTTATCCACCAAGTAGAAAGAAACGTAGCCTTTTCTGCTGCAGAATCTACATGAAATCACATCTAAAATACCCAGCTTTGCAATCACTTCATCAGTTTTGAACACCGGGGTTTGGTGACTGTCTTTGGCAGAGATTTGTAAAAAGTAAATATCTTCAATTTCTCCGTGAAGAGCTCAGTCCTTCTTATGTGTTTTCTCACATGTCAACAACAGGAAAAAAGTTAATTGCAACTTTTATTTTGAAGCCAAAATACTGTTATCAACAATGTTAACTTACATTACTAAAAAAACCCCAACCATAGACCATAGCTTAAAAAAACCCCAATCAATCACAATTACACTACAAAGCTTCCATGTACCAAGCAGGAATATCCATGTATCCATACGCAGGTGGAATTTACAACCTGGATTTTAAATCCCCCGTCTAATGTTAACAATATGGCTTTGGCAGGAAATTATTTAATTTTTATTCAGAAAACATGTTCTTTGGTGTTGAAGATTCCCAAGAACAGCGTTTCCTTGGAAGAATAACACTACTGCCAGTCTTCCAATAAAATTACTTTTCACTTCTCAGGCTTGATGAAATTTGGCCCATCTTTAAGCGCAGGTAGTGACCGATTCCTAGAATGAAGTGGTATTACCCTTCTGAACACGTCAATTTCGGATACTGTTGAAATTTCAAATGAGAGGGTTCTCAAATTTACTTTCGTATCTACCATCAACAGCAGCTCCTTGCCACATACAAGCATAGGAGGCAATAACTTCCTTGGGATTCATCTGCTTCTGAGTTCTACAGCCTCTGCCCTATACTTTACTAGAAGTGATGTTTGCTGCATGGCTATAGAACCGATTTTTAAGAACCAAAAAATGCACCCTTAACTCTAAAACATTAAGAAAGAAATCCAAAGTGTTATAGCTAAATTAGCAGACCTCTTCAACCCAGTTTTGAGCTATTCATTTAGCTTTTTGGGGGAGTGAACAAATTGTATCATTCTGGAGGACCAAAAGAAACAGACAGATTCTCTTTTTCATGTTTGTATGTACTTTCTGAGTAACTTTTACTACAAAGAATGCTGGAGTAAAAATTCCCAAAGTTACCTGAAATGCCATGGAGGATTGTCCCTTTAATTTTACGTGAACAGAAAGTGATGACATTTATTTTTCTAGGATCAGCTGAAAGCACCTATCTTTCTTCTCACCACTATAAAGGCTTGAAAGACATAAAATTTATTTTTATAAAACGTGTCTATCATATACTTCACCTAAAGCTGATCTAGAAGCAGTAGAAACTATAGCACCATCCACAGCAGAAGATACAGAAGACCATTTCTTCTTTTTTATTGAAAGAACACTGAAAACTCAATACAAAGAGAGCAAAGCTAGGTCATTGTTTCATCAGGATTTGCTGAGGATCAAAGAATAGGTTTATAGGATTAGGTTCCCAAATTAAAACCACCGACTAATTAGGTTTGCCCATTCGCATTCTCTCCCTTGCTGGTTTGCCATGTTAGAGAAGGATGCAGCATTAAAGGAGTCCATACACCCAAACCTGGCACTTCTTTCAAAGGTGGGTAGGATACACCATCATCAATAGGTGCTGCCCTGACGCTTCCATACAAACAAGAGTTGTAACAGAACTAAACAGACAATAGCTGAGGCACCACATCTAAAAGCAGCACTGATTCTTCTGATCAAGTTAGACGTCTACAGTTGTCAGCTTGAGCTCCCAGGTACTCCTAACAAAGCATCAAGAACTGTGCACGGCAAGTTGTTCAAGGAACTGTGATCACCTAAGAAGGACTCTTCAACGTAATTCCTGGGCTGTGCAAGGTTTTCTAACTGTTTGCCTATCCCCCAACAATGGTTTATTCCAACAGTAACTGCAGGCTCTCCAGAAAAAAACCAGTAATGTTCTGTGTCAGATACTTGAGATTTAGCTATCTCAAATTTTCTGAGTGAAGGTAATAATTATAGTCAAGCCTTGATAAAAACTTTAGAGCCAAATCCTTCATTTGACTTGAAAAAATCCCATCAACTGTAATGGATATAGCCTTGGACCTCAGCTCAAAACTGACTGAAAAAAACAGAAGGAGCCAACTCAAAGTCAAATGCGTATTTTGGACATTATTTTTTATTCATTACAGTACACATACAAGAAAACTGACGGAAACAAACTTGGTTTTGTAAGACACATTTACACCAGGACAGGAATGCTAACCCATGAAGACTTGAATTAGTGACCGAAAGGTGAGAAAAAAATCTTAAGTAACTGCAGTGATTCTTCTGGGTGAATAGGAAACAATCTCCAGACCTTATAATAAAAAACACTGCTTTACACTTAAATGATGACAGAACTACCATGTATGCTGAAGATACATCAAATATGACATTAATGGGACCACTTGGGAGTTTTCAGCAAGCTCAGTGGAGTAAGCACAGGAGACAACTGCTGCAGGAGACAACGCCCTCTGATGCAGGCTTCTTTGATACTGGCTGTAGGGACACTGTACTCACCCGATGTCCTTCATTTATCATGGCATGACAGCTGAAGCCATGCTAAACAATGCTGTACCACCACAGGGGTCTTTCAGGATGTGCCATGTGAATTCTGTTCCATACAGATACCTGCACATCCACTATACATCTGCTCTTGAAAAAGTTAAATACAAAGTTAATGACAGCCAAGGTTTCTTAATTAGTGGTAACTACAGCATGAGTAGTCTCGCCACCTCCAAAATATCACCTTCCTTTCCTAACTTCACCAAGTATGCTTTTTCAAAATGCATTGATTTCTATTTAAAACAAAAAGCTTGCATTAATTTTAAATGCATAAGCCACGACTTTTCTTTAATCCTTGATTCAAACACATTCTTCATAGAAATACCAATCTACCACTAATATTTTATGTTCTGACGGAGGGCATTAGCTTGTGGGGGAAGAGAACACTGTTGGAAGCACATACACTAACAGTGTCGATGCTTATTACGAAATGCAGTGAAGACAGAATAATCTTAAATTTCTAAGATAGCACCTTAGAATCAGTGTAAATTTAATAAGCATTTTTTGCCCTGTTAAGACTTTTGAGAGTTATTTACCAAACTCAACATTTTTAAGAGTTGCATTACAATTCTAAATAGGTTTCAACATGCAACCAAACAGACAGAGGAAAATAATTCCCCGACAAGAGTAATTTAATATAGAATTCCAATATAAATTTTCCATGAAACCCACATACTACAGCCGTTCTTATTTTTCTGGGAAACATGCAGCAGATTTAGGCAGGAAAAAAAACCCCACAAAGCTGATTTTATACCAAGTTACAAAAAACATGAACATTTTTTATACAAAATTCCTGTAATTCTAATCATCTTCATCAGGCAGATGGGCTCAATTATTCTGTGGGCTGTAAAACTTAAGCACTTCTAAGAACCAGTATTTTTACCCTTGCAGACAGAATTTTGTCATTATGCCTAGTTATTAACTGAATGTTACATCTAGTCGTCTGTGGACTGTTGTAACTTTTTGAATTTCTGCATGGAATTGTATTAAAAGCTGTTTTCTCTGCACTGGGCAAAAATTAAAAAGTATATTTCACTAAATGCTGTAAAGAAGCAACATCAAAGTTTATTAAGGGAGGCTACTGATGCATTTAACTGGAACAATCACATGGAAGGCACTGGGATGTCAAGGCATTTAAGAGTAATTACACAAAGGAAACAAAGTCATTACAGGACCTCATACACCTCATACTTAAGGAAGCCTGAATGTTTAGTATAATCCGGTCAAGTCATACTTCCAATATATAATCAGGAGTTTCTACTATTCAGCTAGTACCAATTCTCTGATGCTATTATTTAAGAAATGGGTTCTGCTGAAATGTAAAATTCCACCACACAAAAACTGTCTTTAACAGCTGCAACAGAGAACCTAAGAGGGGACCAAACCAAACAGATATCAAACAGAAGGACCCTGAGTTCAAGGCATAGAAAGATTTATTAAACTGTACCAGCATTAGATTACAGTCCTTTAGGAACAGTTACATTCTATTCGTCAGTGGTATTTTGAGAAGTGGGCCATCACAGAAACTGAATGTATGGGTGACACAATGGGACAAACTGTTATTTGCATTGATCCAAAACTGGCAGAATTCCATGAGCTCCAGCCTATCCATCGATATTTTAATAAAAGGCACTGAGCATGCTTTAAATGTTACACAGGGGAAAACAAACAAACAAACAAACAAGCTAATTCTTAGCTTTTTCAGAAGAAAAAATACAGGAAGTTGCACATTTTCAATAACAGAAAATGGCTCTCAGGCACAACTCTATGGCTATGGATAAAAATCTTGGGAAGTATGATATGTACTAAAATAAATACTCTTTCTCCTTCATGTAAATGCAGTTTTATCCTAAGCACACAGTTAACTTCTTCACCTTTATATACAACAGACAGAAATTTAGCATGCAATAAAATACGAAAAGCTGATTTGTTATCCTAACTGCACAAGGTGTAAGACTGATAAGCAAAGCCACAGCTCTGTAACCTCCTGATGGCCAGACAATTACACTTACAAATAAGAGACTATTTCAGTATATAAAATACAGTATGGACACATGGAGGTCTTTGTCTCTTGTATGCGGGTATACACTTTATAATTTTGAGTGGTTAAGCCAAAAATCAGCATTTTTAGGCATTCTATTTAAACAGTTTTAATTGATGTTTAATCTTTTAGTAAAGTCATAAAACATCATCCAGAAAGTTTCAGTAAGCGTCCGGAAAACAAGCATGAAGCTGTTGACATTATTATATTAATGTGGACTGATGAAAATGAGAATCTAAATGACATGTGTCCATCTCATTGCAAAGTCTACATCTCCTGGTTTTGCAGAGGGATTTTAACTATGCTGTCAAGAAGCCAACTTAAGTCTATGGCCAGAGCAGCACTGGCAAACAAAAGGCATTTTCTAGATTACTTCAACTCATAACTTACAATGGCCAGATGGAGCCAAACAATGGTAACTCTCTGTGAATAAATACATACAAATACTATCTGTCAGCTGAAGAGATAGCTAGCATAAGCGTAATACACTTCAGGGTTCCCAAGTGCTGACCTAAGAAAAAAAGACCCCTCAAATAGAAGGAAAAAACTCCAAAAGGATGGGAAAAGGGGCTTGTCCGACCGGTATCTTTTATTTTGGCAAAACAGACAGCATAACTCTAGAGCAGAAAAGCCTGCTGCTGCTTTTAGATGAAACCCCTGATCTTGGCAAACTCCACTTAAAAACAGAGCCCCAAGCAACCTCAAATCACAACTCTCGCTGGAAAAAGAAAAAAAAAAAAAAAAGATTATGAAACAAAACAGATAAAAGCCACAAGCTTAGGATACCCCAACCGCAGACCTTGCAAGGGGAAATCGGGAATCTAAAATCGTTAGTGCAAATGGCCCTTTATTACAGAGAAGGGAGTTTAAAACACAAATATCAAGAAAGACCAAAAAAACAAAAACCCCACCAAAAATCCCGCCCGCCGCCCGCCCCAGGCACCCAAGGTTTGGTAATTTCCAGCCTTCCTCGCTTTTGTCGCCCGCCAGCCCCCGTCCACATTTCTTCCTGCGCAGCGCTCCCGACAGCACGCAGCACGCTGGCCAGGCCCGCGGCCCAGGGGAGAGGCGGCGGGAGGCAGCGGCCCTGCCCGCCCTGCCCCGGCCCCCAGCACTGCCCCCAGGGCGGGGGCAGCGCCCCGCAGGCGGCGGCTCCGCGCCTCAGGGCCCGCCTCAGCCCCTCACTGCCCCCCGGCCGCCAGCGCCGCCATTTGGTCCCCGGGCCGCCGCCGCCGCCATTTTCCCGTCCTCTCAGCGGGCGACGGTGCTGGCCGAGAGCGCTGCCAGCTTCGCCGCCGGCCCAACCCGGCCCGGCCCAGTCCGGCCGCGACTGAGGCGTGGGGCCGGACATGGCCGCCTCCGCCTCCCCCTCCCCATCCCCTCAGCCCGCCGCGCTCCGCCGCCACCGCCCCTGCCGGGCCGCTCCCGGCCCTGTCCGCCCGCAGGCCCCCGCGCACTTACTTCCTGTTTTGGGTCCGGGCACTTGAGAAACCAGGATGGAGACTCCCAAGTACCAGGATGGAGGCGCCGAGCGGCAGCGAGCGGCGAGTGGGGGAGGCGGAGGCGGCGGCGGGGCAAGGCGCAGCCAGCCCGCGAGCCCGCCGGAAGGGCCCGCCGCCCGTCCCCCCCGTCGCTTCCGCCCGGACGCGGCGCCACAAAGCGCACGGTGCGGGGGCCGCAGAGGCAGCGGCGCCACAAGGCGCACGGCGCATTCCTTTGCTCCGTGCTGGGGAGGCGGGAAAGGCCCCCTGCGGCCGGCCCTGAGGAGAAACCCTTTTCTCCGTCCGTGCTTCCTTCATGGCTTGATCTTCGTTTCTCTGCTGCCTGACGACCTGAAAAAAAAAAATAATACGGTGTATTATAAAAAGCGAGCCTTACAAACCGAGAGTAAACAAGCGCCTAGCGGGCTGAGCATTGTGGTGCATGCTGCCTCACGGGCTAGGTGCTCGAAAGCGCCTTGACAATAAAAAGCCACCGGCTGAGCCTCTTCACTGACAAACCGGGTAGATAAAGAGGGAGGGGGCGAGTGGCATCCCCTGCCTGCGATTTTATGTGTGAAAACCTCCTTAGGCTTCTACCACAAAGCCGGTTTTTGGCTGCTTCCCTTATGTGCTGGACCTCTAGCTGTGCCTGCCCCCAAACCTTGGGAGCTTTAAGATGTGCCTTGTCCCTTGTGAAGAGCTTTCCTGCAAACCACGCTCACAGGCTGCAGGGATCCCAAAGCCTCGGGAGAGGTTTGTGGAATCTGTTCATCAGGCAGCATGCAGTTGTCCTAAACATCTGGTGCCCTTTAATACCTTAACACCCCCCCCACCCCCCAAAAAAAAAAAAGCATAAAAAGATGCCCGCAGGGGACTGGTCAATGTGGCCAGTGGAGCTCCCTTTGCTTCTGAAGCAGTGACTGGAGGGAGGCAAGGCAGGACAGATGCCCTGCCTGGTCTGGCATATCTCAGATGGGGCTGGATGACTATGGTTAGGTAACTGCATCTTGCACATAAGGGTTTGGGTTGCTCAGTTTGCCCAGAGAATGCTACAGCTTTGAGATACTGGGGTGAACAGGGGCCTCCCTGCATGGCTCTTGTCAGGGAATTTCTGTGGAAGGGGCTGCAGCAAAGCGCAGTTCTGCTCTTACTCTAGACTAAAACATAGTCGGGAAGAAAAGGTGGGGATTTGCATCTATAAAACAAAGGCTTGTAGCTGGGACATGGTAACAGAGGGGCTAAGACTCAGAATTGTAATGGGGAGAACAGAGCAAGGGAAGAGGCACTGTGTGTAAAATTATGGTGGTTGAAAGCATGGAGATGAAACACGTCTGGGACAAGAAGGGAACTGGGATAAGTAGCTGAAAACAGGATTTATAGCATCCATTTTGTTTGAAACAGACTTAAATTAACTCTGGTGGCTGTGGACTTGGTCTTTCTGGGCATCAAAGCTCAGAGATCAATAGTTCTATGTCCAATAGTTGAATTTCAGAGAAAAGTTTAAGTGCTCAGTGCCCTTAGGTACTCCTCGGCCAAAGCAGAAGTACAATTTGCTTTTCTGGGGTTGCATAACAGCTGTTGGACTCACCAGCCCATGATCTCTAGCAGCTCCCTGATGGTTTTTTCTCCATTTTTTGCAGCAAATGAAGCATGAACCCTACGTTTGCCTTCTCTGAAGTATATCTCTGTGTTGGGGCTTTTGTTTGTTTGTTTTGCTTTGCTTTGTGTTGTTTTCAAGGCAGCTATGGGCTTGCTTTAAAAATAACAGGATATCAAGTTGAGCTGTACCAAAATGCATCATCAGGAGGCTTGAGTTCAGACTGTGCAAGAAGCAGTAGTTTTGACATTTCATATAAATCTTCAACACACAAAAATTTCTAGAAGGACCTCGTGCAGCAAGCAGCAAACAGCAAACACAAAGATGACTCCTTCCATACCATGCTTTTTCCCCCATATGTTATCCCCTCAGTTATGAGCATTTTTCATGCTGGGTATAAAGTCTTTCTCCTTAGGCTCTTTTTATCTTATCTGTCTTAATGTGCCTTGTAGAAAACGATATTTTAACTGCAAAATCTGTACCTCCTTTTACATAGTGGTCTTGTTCTGGGGTGTGCCATAGTGAGGTCTGTTCTTCCAAGCAGCAAGCAATATGACAAGTTGCGCCAGGGGAGGTTTAGATTGGATATTAGGAAACATTTCTTCACCAAAAGGGTCGTCAAGTGCTGGAACAGGCTGCCCAGGGAAGGGGTTAAGTCACCATCCCTGGAGGTATCGAAAAGGTGTGTAGTTGTGGCACTTAGGGACAATATGGTTTGGGGAGTGCTGAGTTAACTGCTGGACTCGATGATCTTAGGGGTCTTTTCCAACCTAAATGATTCTGTGATTCTGTGAGATATGAAGATGATAAGCTGCTGCTGCAAGATCACATGGCAACACTTTGTGGACTGGGGCACCGGGAATTGTGTGCCAGTCCGGTTTCAGTCACAGATCTGCAAGACTTTTTGCACAGTTTTGAGACTATGACCTCTGTTTGTGCCCCATTCCCTGTTTGTGCAGTGGAAATAGTATCACTTTCCTCACAGATACAGGATACAACCACACTCAGGAACATTTGCTTTAAATCAAGTTCAAGGTGTATGTAGAATAAGTGATGACTAGAGTTCTCTGGCGTTTCGTGAACAGGATGAAATCTTACTCTGTAATGGACTCTTGTTCTGTGGAGCAAATGGATTCATGCATCCTGAGTTACTTCATGTTGAGGGAATGATTACATGCATATATACCTACTTCAGTTGATGAAAGAATCAAACACAGAGTTTGCTATAGACTTAACAATCCCTTTTTTAAAGTAGCAGTTATTTTTTTACCCATCCACAGTTTTCTTCCAGACAATCTATGTTCTGGTAGCCACCAGGTGTCTCTGCTGTAATGTGCTCTAGACCCACTGGTTGCCTCCCAGAGCTGGCACTTTTCTGCCTTTGCTGCAGTGAAGTTAAAGCTAAATTAGCATTGCTGTGTAGGTACAGTATGCTCGTTCCTCATCAGGCATTAGGGGAAAAGTGAGACAGTGGCACTGCTTGATAAGAAGAAGATGTGAGATGGAGGATCATCAGCATGCTGATGACTCACTGTAAATCCTGAAGGCAAAGCATGAATTTAATAATCCTAAATCTGATCACATGGGTGGTGACAGAAAGTATAGACGACTGTAAGCTTGATGTAGATCCTTTTCCTTAATAGAAGAAAAAAAGTTTTACTCTGCAGTATTCAAGAGAAGAAATGCAAAATACAGAAGTTAGAGAAGGCCTTGAATTGTATCTATTAAATAGTGGGAGGTGGGCAGGGTAGGTGATGTACTAACAAGGAGTGTGGCTGGCCTTAGCAGCTTGCTTCTGAACTGACTCGTAAGAGTGTGTATGTTGTAAATATGAAATAGGTGTCAGAGAGGAGTAGTACTCAATATGGGACACCCTGCAACAGATACTGACGTAGCTGGAAGACAAAATGGTAAATCTTGATTATGTATTATCAAATCCATGGGCTGGGATATGAACACATCGCTTACTGACTTCTGTCTCTCAAGTTAGGGAGACTGGCACCCCAGGTGATGTGCAGCTAAGGGCCAGAGGGTGGGAAGGGCTGGTGGAGAAGTTGCAGGGACGGGTGGGTAGCATGTATGAACTGACACAGGGATCTCCTCAACTCCGCATGATAACCTGGTGTCAGGAGTGTGCCTCTTTGGCATGGAGCATCTCCTTCCAAGAACACATCTCCAGCCACACGTCTCCTCAGTTGTCTTCCTTTGCCTGTATTTATTCTGTATCTCCTACTTTTGCAGCCACCTCGCTTTCCTAAATCTGTCTGAGCAGGGGCTCCACACGCTACCCTGACCTTCTGGTGTTTTGGCATGCAATGGCTCATTCACAGTGGTTTCAGAGCTGGCTGGAGCAGTTGTAGGTGGCCCAGTGCCAGCCATAACATCCTCCCATGCAGGGCACCTGCACACTCCAGCTGCTCAAACCCTGCCCCACTGTGCCTGCTGCTTCTGAGTCAAGATGGCTTTCCACTCCCTGTGCTGCAGAAAGGTTAGGCATCTCAAGAATCTTGACTTCTGTGAGTTGAAATGATTAAATGCAAAAGGAGCTACATGGATCTCACCAGGGAGGTCTTTGGTTGTATGTCTCTGCACTGACACCAGAAGGAGCTTTGGTGCTCACAGGGGAATGGTCCTTCTGCTCTGCCTTGGTATGTAAGATGTGCCTTGCTTAATGCAGCCTTGTGCACTGGTCCCAGTTCACTCTCTGGTCTGGTTTACTGTTCTTGTCTGCAGTTTCATGGAAAAATGCTGTCACAGATCATGCCTTTTTCCCCAGCTTGTTGCAATCCACAGCTCCAAAGGTTTTTCTCATTTGGCTGGATGTATTTATCTGTTGTGCCTGCTTAGTGTGACACTCCCTCTGTCGCTTTGGGCAGATAGAGCTGAACCACTGATTTGACCCACCAAATATCCGCTGCTGTAACTCCATCCATTCCCAGTTGCACTGACAGGTGTTGGGGTGCTGAGCAGCAGTTCAGGATTCACATTCCAAAAATGCATCTTCTTGTCAGTCATAAAAATTTTGGTCCAAGCAAAAGGCAAGTCCACAGAGAAGAGCTGGACTGTCTCTTGCAGATTATCCCCTGGCTAAACCTTTGTCCATGGGTTTTTCCATCCTTTCTCGAGGAACTGTACCTTGTTGTTGCAGAAATGGAGATATTACTCTCTTGGGCAGAGAACTTCTGAGTGGAGGTAGTAGTTGGCGCAAGCTGAAGGGAACAAACCCAGAGAGAAAGATACCTCTCCTCACTGCACTATCCCACAAACAGTCTGATTTCTGTTTTTTTATGAGGTTATGCATATTTACATTTATTTCTATCTGTATAGATATGTATCTAATTACGTATGGGTATGGCAAATATATTCATTACTTATTTATAGGAAAAATATATTTTTGTATATAAACAATCTAGTATTTATAAAACACTTGTTCATTTCTATGCTCACAGTTTGGTAGGTGCTGGCTATGGAGGACTGCTCAGGCTCTGAAGAGCTGCCATGAAATGGAGAGATGCCAGAGAAAAAGTAACAGAGCATGGTGTGAGCTTGTGTGGCTTCTCCACTGCAGAGTGAATCTCCTGTAAGAAAAATTATTACCTGGCCTAGGAAGAATCCTATAGAGAGCAGTCACTTATTTTGAGCCCTTGTCTTTGGTGACAATCTCATATATTTCCTCACTTGTACCTGAGTGAGTCTGTAATGAACTGACCCACCTTGAAAGCCTCTGGTGATACGTTCTGAATGCCTGCCGTGTCACTTACCCTCTGCCAGAGTCCTGGAAAATATTAAGAATGTCAATGTATTCAAAAGCCTCGATACACGGTCTGTGGAGCTGGGAAGGAGGGCGTTTTCCTTTCCTTTTTTCCTGACACCTCTACTGAGACACCTAAATTACAGTTGCAGTCAGTTTAGGCTGCACGGGCAAGCACACTTACCACCTGGGTTGCCATCCAGAGGTGCCCAGCTCTCACACAGACTGGGGCCATAGCAGTAGCGATCCCACTGCATCTAACCCAACACTAGCAATGTTTGTGTTGATATCACAAATATGAAGAAGAAAAAGGAACAGCCCCAGAAGATGTGAGAAGAATGTGAGAAGAGGGCAAGCTGCCGTCAAGGCCTACATGGGTCTGAGCTGCCAGTGGTGTCGGGATGATACATTTTTCCTCCTATTGAGTACAGAGGGAGGGAGCTGTGCAGTTCACAGTATCCATAAAGGATTTGGTGGATAGAGAGGATATCCAGGAGAATGGGAAGGAGGAACCGGTTTCTGTGAGATGGATGTATGGACAGTAGAAGAGGAGAAGGAACAAGGCTTCACAGAATCACTGGCGGAAGAGAAGGGATAGAAAAGAACAGAGCAGATGGGAGGAGCAGATGGATCCCAGCTGGGAAGTGACTTACCGTGGTGCCACCGAAATCAAAGGCACTGCTGGCAGGGGGAGGCATGAGGGAAGGGTGGCAAAATTTAGTTCTTGCTGTAGGAGGGACAGACAAAAATGGAGAGTGCTTTCTGCATGCCATCGTACACAGGCTGTGTGCAGGGACTATGGGTGGGCAGGGGAGCAGCAGCTGTGTAGTGGAGGGAGGGATAACACAAGGGACGAGAGCTGGTTCCATGGCCTATGTCACCCATGAAATTCCAGTAACTGGAGCCGTACGGTCAGTCTTGAACTCTCCAAGGTGCTGTGGGAGGAATTCCACACTGGAAAACACGTGCTGTTTTGAAGCTGCAGGCTGATTTAGCTTTCACCTAGGTTCAGGTTTTGGCAGTATTTGCCAAATGCTGGTTACCATGAAAGCAGTGACAAAGCTCCCGTGCGTTTGAGGGGGACAAAGTGTTTTCGTCAGACAAAATGTACCATGTATCATGTAATTCTACTCTCTGCTGGCAGATGGTGCTGCGATATATCCAGGAGCTGGGAACCAGCTGCTTCAACCCAGAGGGGATGTGAGCAAGCAGCATCTACTTTGTATTTGCATTCTGGTTTGTTCCTAAATTTGTTTTACTATGACATTAAATTCTTCTCCTCTTTGTTGTTCTGCTTCCAACTTCGACTACCTAAGCAAGTCAGCCAGTTTTATTTTTGTCTCTGGATTAGCGCAGAGCTGGCAGGCAGAACTCAACTCCAAACCTAAATTTTTCCATTGGAAAAAAAGTCATTCATGGAATTATTCCCCTCAGTGCAGGATTTTCTTATGTTTATGAAACCTGTCTTTTGGGCCCGTACTGGTCTTGCAGCCTGCCTTTCATAGCAGTCTGGAGTTTCTGTCAGTAGATACACCAGAGACACAACTTAAACAACCTCTGAGGGTCACTTCTGCCCCAGATTTTCATGTTTCTTTTTATCTCACTTGCTTGATACTGTGGCCCATTGCTGATTGTTTTTCTTGCAATGTGCACTGTGATTAAAGGTTTCTCTCAGTGGTTTATTTCTGGGAAACAAACAACAACAGCAAAGAAAACCAACAACCCAACCAAACCCCAATACAAACCCTTTTTTTTTTGAAAAAACAGAATATTTGGAGGAAGTAGTGGAGGGTGGGATCAGCCTATTTAATCTCTAAATTTAAAGGTCTAAAAAGTGGCTGAAAAATCAGTGATAGACCTCATTTGCTTTCTAGAACCGCTGTCCAAGAGATGCTTAAACTCTTTACATGTCTCCTTGTTTTGCTTGGGAGATCACTGGAGCCATGCACCATATTCCTGGAGAGCAGCTGAAAATGATAAAGCTGAAGACTGGAAGCACCAAGATAAAGAAAGACTCTATTCTGGCCACTAGCACACTTGGAGCCAAACAAGGATTTCTGTTACTAGCCTCAGATTTCTCCAGTGACGGTGTAATGTAAAAGTCTTAAACTCTCCGAGTAGGTGGGTGTGAGACTCCAGTTTTGTCCTGCCCAGATGAGCATCAGGCTTCCTACCCTGGGCACATCATCAGGCTCTGTGTAAGAAATGAGAGAGCAGATCCCCCCACCTTCACCATCCCTGTCAGAATGCAGTATGACTGAAATTATTTGGGTTAAGAAAAATGTTCAAAATAGGTATTTTTTGTGGTTTTTCTGCATTGTCCTGGATCTTTTCAGTGACCCAGTTTTCAGCACAAACCCGCAAAGCTGTTACAAAACCATTACAAAGCACAGAAGAGGGCTGCAGGACATGTGAGCAGAAGTGATTGCAGGGGGAGTACCTTAGAAACCTCTTTAGATGGTTTCATCACTGAGGAGAACATACCCATGGACCCATGTCCCATGCTGAGGAGGAGCCTGGACAGAGGCCTGCCAGCTCCCAGGGAAGGGACTGTGCCAGAAGCTCTCATGCAAAAAGAAGTGAGCACTGGTGCTCCTGTCACGTTCTCCCCTTTTAATAAGAAAACAGTCCATTAGGGACCTGTTCTGAGCTGATGGCCAGGTGCCTCTTACCATGTCCTTATAACATTTCCTATGGATGCCTCACACTCAAGAAGAGACAAAGTCTAACTTAGGCAGACAAGACCATCCTCCAGGAATCTCCAGAGGCACTTCTCTGTCTCCTTCAACAGCTCAAGAAATGTCTGCATTTACATCAGAAGGACCAGAGAGAGGCCTCTGATGTTTAAGCATATCTGGGCCTCAGGTAGTAGTTTTCAAACTCATCACTTTACAAATAACATCAGTAACATCAGTCCAGTCCTGCATGGCTGTGTTCTTTAGATACATTTATCTTGCTGATTGCATTTCCACCTGAAGTCACAGAGAATCAAGGAATCTCAGCACCAGATTGTACCCGGTGCCACTGCCCAGTTTGAGTGGCCATTTGAAGTGCCTGTGTCCCTTATCCTGCGCTCTCACATGCGTTCAGACCATGGCTCCGACATGTCTGGTGCTGTGCGCATATGCTGATGCACTGATGTTGGGGAGGTTGAGTGTAAGTGCAAGAAGTTTGTTTCTTGGAAAAAATGATTGCAAGGTAGGACTTGAAACTCAAGGCACAAGTGATGTATTTTTTCCTATCATAGATGTGGAAAAACTGGTGAGAAACTTCAGAAGCAATCAAAGCAGTAAATCAAAGTTGGCAATTTACAGTGCAGTGGCCAGGATAACACTATCTATTTCCAAAAGTGACAGAATGATACGTTTCTGGACCTTAAACAGGCCTGGATTTCCATGCGATTTAGCAGAAATATGTTTCACATTCCAGTTTGATTTCCTAGGCTAGAGAAAAAGTGACTAAATGAGCTGATAATACTACCTGGCAGCTGTCAAATGACTTTTTGCTGTCTAGAGAGAAAATGGAAGAACATATGTTCTGAACTCCTGCTACTTAAGTTAGACGATGAAGGAAATAGAAGGGGATTAAGTTGGAAATGAGATCATGCATTATGCCTTTTGGACAGCATGTAATCTAGCTAATGGCATCAAGGAGCTATATAAATAACTTCATTAAAATGAACTTCTTTCAAACGAGTTAAATAAGTCAGACTCATTTGTCAAAGAGCTGGGATGAAATAATCAGGTTGATTTAAAGCTGCTGGCTGGGGGGGGACAATTCCTGAATTTGTTCCACTGGTGAAACTGCCATCACGAGCTTCAGTCACCAGTGGGAGCCCTGAGCCCAACATGAAAATGCAGGCTGGGCTTCCACATCTGCATTTTCAGGAGCACCTCTCATGTGGTCTATGGCACAGTCTCCAGAATCCCAGGGCAGAAGGTATGTGTTCCAGGGTGTATAAAGGACCTGGTTCAAGACCCAGCAGATCTATATCCTCCACTGATAGTTGTGAGCTGTTCAGCCCCTTAGTCTGCACTTTGCTGAATTTTCTGGAAATCTAACTGCTTTTGGTACCTATCCCTGACTTGGTGGGAAGACTACATGATGCAATAGATCTTTCCCCCCCACTTAATTCAATGCTTTATGCCTAGATTTCCCCTTTCTTCATTAAGAAAAAAAATGCTTTAGCAATTTCTGGACAAGTTAGAAGGATAGATCTGGTTCTTCAGGTTAGAGATGGACTTGCTCCTCCATGGTCCCAACAACCTTTACCTACAGTGGGTTTACCCACTGTAAACCCACTCCGCTGCAGTCGGTCAGGCTGTGCAGGTTTAGACCCACTAAGGGTGTGACTGTAGAGAGTGAACGAATAGGAAGATTTTCCCATCCAGATGCAGCCTCTCTGTCTGTCTGTCTGTCTTTTCTGGTTTACTGCAAACCTCAGATTTTAGACTGTGCTCCGATGTAACAAGAACTGCCCATGTGCCATCACCATGCATGTACATCCCACCTCTGCAACATGACCAGTTTTCCTCTTTGTTGCATTTTGGATGCTTTTCTTCTGCATCATGGAGGGAAAGGGTGAGAACAAGAATGTCATGGACAATGAGTTTACAATCATAATTTACAAATAGCCATATTTCAAACAAAGGAGTGAGAAATTGATTCTCTGTGTTTATATCTTCCAGGATCAGAGTTGGGGGTATGGCATGTTGTGCTTTTACACAATGATTCTGCCCTGAAATGTCTGTAGCTGACAGCTATGGGTTTATCAAATGAGAAACTGGACCGTGAATTCAACTTTCAACATTAAAAAACCTCTCAGCTCTTTAATATCTCTCTGTCCTGCCCTTTGGTTGTGCTCCAGCAATGAACCCCCAGCTCAGGTAAAGGGTTGTGCAAATGGCTTCAGGCTACAAGAGAAATTCCTCATTCCCAGAGCGATTTATCCGGCTTGGTTGCTGATAGCAACCTCTGGGTACTCCTGCTCTGTGAGATGAAAACAACTTTAGGGATCTGTTTACCAAAGATGTGGTGGATACTCCAGCCTTACTCCCTTCTTCTGCCTCCATCGGCTAGGTGACATACTGTCTGAGGACAGCTTATCCTCTAGTTCCCAGCCTGGTCTGTACCTGGGGACGGGTACATAGCTGTGCTTCCCTGTGGTGCACTCTGGCCCTGTAGGGTTTGGGTTGTTGTTTTTTAAGCTTGGTGATGTTATGTTTTTAGCAATTTGGGAACTCATGGTTATGATGAAAGCCATGCAGTCACCACCCACCTCTCAGGGGGGTCAGCTCAGGAGCAAGTGCTGGGCAGAAGCTAAAACACCTTCCCAAAGTGTGTGGTACAGAGGAGCATAGGCAAAGGGATCCCCAGGTAAGAGCTACAGGGTTCAGCTTACAAACAGCTCAGAAAGGGATAGAACTAATAAATCCTAGAATTTGTTATCAGAATTTTTCCATTGGCTGAGATTCCCTCTCCCCCACAAGTCTGAGTGACAGGGCAGCTTTCTTCTTTGATAGGCATCAACAGTCGTATCAGCTCACCTAGGGCCAGCACAGCTGCAGTGTTCCTGCAAGTCACATTGATATCAAATAGCAGCCATATATGTGGGGCCAGAGGTTATACTGCTGCAGTGTATTTGATGTGAGGCAGAGTGATGTGCTAATTCCTTAGTAAATGTCAGCATGCTGGCTGCAGTGGAGATCAGACCATGTCCAAACAGAAAACTTTGCTTCAAGTGTGAAAATTATTTGTGTTACTATGAGTTTCTTTGTTATGATAATTTTGATAGTGGCAGTTTCTCTCTATAGGAATAAACCACATTATTTTCTCATTTTATGAGCAGAAAGGAGCGATCCTCTAAGGGATTTGAAAACATCTGGAAGATCTTGTTGTTATGTGCTTTTTTTTTCATTCATGCCAGGTGGGTCATATCCTCTTGATTTATACTGCTTTAAAGCTGGATCTATCCCGCCTGGCTGACTCTTGTCAGAATCTGTCCAATTTTTTTTGACAGATTTTCAGTTTAAACTGGTGGAGTTAGCCAGCAGGACCACTCTTAGTAGTGAAGTGAGCAGAATTTACATTTCAGATATCAGACTCCGTCTTTCAACTAATTTGTGAAAGCTTTCTAACCATCTCGAACCAAACAGAATCAAAATAAAGCACAAAATATTACACTGGTGAACATATGGCTGTTTTTGTATATTGTAGCAGTGACTGCTCTACTGCAACCTGCATCCTGGGTCCCGTTATTTCTCTTTTCATCTGCTCACTTGTTTTTCAGATGAATTTGTTCTCAAATAATATCAATGCAAATCTTTAACTATGGTATGTGGTTGCTGGCAAGGCACCTTTCAGTGCAACTCGTTATCTAGAAGGAGCATAGCAGGAGAAGATTGTCACTTCACAGGATGAGGCAGAGGTCAGTCAGTGACACTAAGAAACTTGGAAGGGACATTTCAGGTAGAAGTAGAATCTGTATTTCCATCTCCTTCTCTCACTAAATCCAAAATGCTTCTGAAACTCAGAAACACAACCTTTTCAAACATTGATAACATGGCAAAGCTACTAGCAGAAAATGAGGCATTATGTCATAAAAAAAATCAGCTTTAGCCATCAATCTAAGTAACAGCAAAAGGTTACCTGGTCTGCCTCTAACAGGTGATTCTGAGTTATCTGTGTAAGAAATACTTTTTTATCTCTGCAGCTGATGAGACATGTCACCAGTGATCAGAAAAATCTTATGTTCAGGGGAAAAAAAGCACCTCTGCTTATAGGATTGACAAAAAGAAAAAGGAATTACAAAATCAGGGTGTTTTTTTTCCCCTCAAATGAACATTATGCCAATTAATATATTCTGCCATCAGTAAGCTAGTTTGGAAAGAAAGTCTAAAGTCATCAATATTAAGGTCGTATCTTGAGATCCACTTCTTGCATGTCCTTCCCTTTAAGACAATGTAAGCATCCATATGAGCAGGAGAAAATGTGCATTCAGCATCTGGAGGGTCTTTTTCAGTACAGTCCTGCTGAGAAATTAAAAATACCAGCCCTCAGGATTTTCAACATGTAAATACTTAAGTACTTCCTTAACTTCATTTATGACTGGTTCTGTGAATTTACATCAGGAACATACACGTTGCAAGCCAATGCTATACAATTTTTTTTATTGATATTTGGGTATTTAGTGCCTTTTTCAGAATGGCTGAAATCCACGGAGTCATAGAATTTAAAGACCCTGAATCTGAGGTCCTTGCACAAGTATTGCAAATCCCTTTTAGACTTTTCTTTGCAAATCCCCTGCTAAGAAATACTGTCAGCTATGGCAAATAGATCTATGATTACAAAGCCTAGTAACTCATAATTCTTCTAATCAGTTCTGGTTACATATATTTAAAAAATCTCAATAAATACCCAAACTGTATATATGGTTAAAAGAATAGAAGTTGTAACATCAGCCCTTTCAGGTATTTCATAGCACCTCAGCCCTCTAAAAAAGATAGCTTTTAATAATTCACATATCCCTGTAGCGTGTGTTAGACATCACATGCAGTTGTGAGAAGTAAATGAGAAAATGTGGAAAAAACCCCAGGAGTGGTACGCTTCAATTGACAGTAAATATTGATGTTTTAAATTCAATAAAAGAAGAAATAAATACTGTTGATATATATGCAGTGATGTGGCTGAAATAAGTGGCTTAATTTGTGTTTTGTGTTTGTTTGTTGGGGTTTTTTTTTGCTATTTTGCTTTTTAGTGCTGTGCCTTTAATCTCAGAGCTGTTTTCTGCCTGCTGTGGCAGCGGCTGTGAGTCAGGCCAGTTAGTCTTTCAGGTCTGATGTAAGATGCTGCACAGGGTCCTGGCTTTTTCCTCTGTCTTTCCCTTCTAATGATGATTTGACCATAGAAGTCCTTCTAATTGACATTAGAGAGGTTCTAGCCTTTTATATCCTGCTCTTTCAGGCTGATGGAATTGCCCTAGCTCTAAGACATTGTTCACTGGTAGCAAGCAAGTCAGGCTCCAGCATTAAAATGTGGGTTTCAGGTGCAGATTTCCAATGTGTTCCAAACTTTTCTTCGAATATTTCCTAAATTTGAAGCTGCTTATATCTGAAGCCAAGGCAGAGAGGCACCAATGGGCACTTGTAGAGACTATATCTACATCCAGCCTTCTCAATGTTTTGACAGCGTTCAGATGAAGGGATTTGGTTGTGTAGACCTTTGTCAACATTCAGTAGGATAAGATATTTTCCCTGAGTGCCATGTGAAATTTTTGGTCACTCTTGCTCTGTGACCTTCAAGGAGTCTGCCAGTCAAGTTCAGTTTTTTCTATGCAGCTATTTTTTAGCCACACAGTGTGTAATAGCTCTGTTATATGCACGAAGAGCTGAGAGAGATGTGAATATAGCACTGAAAAAGTGATAAAAGTGTGGTATGTTTTCCCAGAAATTATTTCTATGCAACTTCATCATATTGGTTAGTCTCAAAAAATTGCAAAGAAAATCAACTTCTTAGTAAATTAACAAAAATATCTTTGTCATGCTTTGGCAATAGGTGAGAGGTGAGTTGAATTTATCACAAGGAGAAAGAAAAAAAAACCTGAAAAAAACATTTCACAAACAGCCCAGCAGCATATATGAGAGACAGACAGATTTCTCTGGAAATGTCTTGGTTTTCTATTTGCTCATTGCAGGTAATCATTACCTTTTGATTTGAACAGCTCTGTGCAAATTCATTTTGTCCTGCATCTGTATCTAGGAAATCCCTGACTACTGCAAATATATGGAAAGAAACGTGGTATAGAGGTAGGGCCATACACTTTGCTGCTGCATTGCTGCTTAACCTTGTGTGAAGTACTTGTGCCTCGTCTTCGTTGAAAATTAGAACTACTCAATCTTCTGTCCACCCTTTTTCCAAAAATGAGGGTTTTCTCTATAAAAAGTTGTTGATAAAACAACTTATTTGTAGTCTTATTTGAGAATAATATTTGGATTTGATCACAAAAAAAAAAAAAGTTTTAAGCTGTATTTTCAGTAAGAAAACCCTAAACAAAAATATCCTTTTAAAAATGTATTATTATTTTCCTTTCTCTAAGAAGAAGTCTGAGTTGCCCTTTTAAAATACATTAGCCTCTGGGGCACCATCTGGGCCACAGCTGTTCTCATGGTGTGACATATCCTAATTGGGGCTCCTATACAGGTTTCACAGTTTCGTAAACACTCTTATAGCACAGTTTAGTTCCACTCAAAGGTACAAGACCAGTTTTAAATGCCAGTCCAAGTACTGTCATATTCTAGTGTGGTTTAGCACCTCTTTCCCTCTCTGTCATCATTGTGAGGCTGGCAGGTTTTCCATTTCTGAGATAAGGAGAACATTATTTACTGTCTCAAAATGCCATGAAGTTTGATTAACATAGATGCAATATCCCCAAACTACATAACTAGCAAACATTTGTGTTAATTTCTTTCTTGATTTTGAAATTGCCTTTTTTTTTTTTTGCCTTCTAATGTAGCCACTTAGATAAGCTGTTGCCATTTTGGGATCATTTTCAGCGCTGAATGACATGTGGGTTACTGTGCAGAGGTTGCCTGGCTGTTCCACCATTTGCTCATCTCAATTTGGGAACCACAGTCCTCATTAGAGCACAGGGAGTTGGAGAAGAGCTTCTTTACCTCCATCTGTCTTTGCCTCTGAATTTCAAAAGTAAAATTTCCCTGTGGGAGAGGAAGGACAAAAACGATAGATGAAGGAGGAGGTGTGTGACAGCACCAGGCTTAAATCCTGACCCAGGGTGGTGAGGCTCCCTCCTGAATACCCAGGTGCTGCGGCTGTTGGCTCTCTGGCGCAATTCTAGGTTTCTCCTGTAAGATCTTTTACACTTTGTCTAATCAGTTAAATAATCCTTGGGTCAGCCAGAGATTTTTCCACCTTGGAAGTAGACATTTTGGCTACTACTACTACAAAGATGTTTTGCACTCAGATTCCCCCAGCACAAATGAATACATTTAATTTAAAATTCTTGGTTATTTCAATGTGATTTTTGGGTTTCTTTCCTCTACCTTTTCACAAATGAGCCTGCTCTATGGTGCAGAAAGGAAGCTGACAACAGACCCCAAATGTCACATGACAGAAAAAATGTTTCCTGGCCATCTGTATTCAGGCTACTGCACTGGCAAACAGAGAAAAAAATAATGGGATAAATTGTTTCTAAAGCTATTAGGACAATTATGAGATTTTTCTTGTGATAAGCGTGAAATCTGGTTATTACTGCTTACAGCTACCTGAGGGCTAACGCTTCTCATAGGAGCTGAGAGTCTGGATCAGTATTGACATCCTTGTGGCTGTCAGCATCCTGCCGCTGGTGTGCACAGCTGCAGCCGAAATCTCACACAAGCAGGACAGGAAGAAACAAACTCCAGCAGTGACCTCACCAAGACTGATCTCTGGGTTTTGACTTGCTATGGATGAGTATCCTTGGTTTCGGTGTAACTGCTGAATCTCTTCCCTAAATATCAAGATAGCAGTGTGAGTTCTGTTTATTTCCAGGGGCTCTGCACATGTTAGTCATTAAGGATGAAATATTATCTGTTACTGTTACAACTGCTTCCATAGATCCAAAGGGTTAAAGCCAAGACCAGAACCCCCTTGTGTGACCCACCACACAAAGAAAGAATACAAAGAGGTCTTTGCTCCAAACATTTTACAAGCTGTTTATTAGGGAAAAGATGGCAAGCAGAGGCAAATCAACTGATTGAGGAATTTTATGAAACAGGGAGTTTGGTCAGCAAGATCAGCAGCAATTTCAGTCTGTCAGGTGCCTTTTCATCACTGGTTTGTTTAGAGACACCGTCCCTGTACATGCTGGGAACTGAGGGACCTCTGGGTGGGGAAGAGTTGTCTGCACTACTCACAGAATCAAATGTGGGTTTTTTTGTGGACCAAGTTTTCATTTTATTTGTTGCTTTGAACCAAACCATGTTGTAAAAAGCAAGATCTGACCTTTGCTGTCACTTTATTAGCATCCACAGTCCCAGCCCGTTGTTTATGACCATTACCTGAAATTCGTATTTGTTGAGCCAGCTGCTGTTTGCTTTGGCTCGTTTGATCTTTTTCTGTTATCGACTTCCCCTTTCCGCAGTGCTTAGAGAGAGGGGCTGAGGGAAAGAGTTTCTCGACTTATAAAGTGGATGTAGGCAAACAGTCACCATAACATACAGTATCCAGTGTGCTGAAAACAACCTTTTCTGGCAGGTTTCTTGTTCTCTCCATCAAGACTTTTGCTCCTGGAGGGGTGAATGCTGTGCTGAGCATCATCTTCTGCTCAATAAGAGTTTATAGATTAGATTTTGAGGCTTCATGTGCCTGTTAGTGGTATCATTTTGCATTCACATCTACTTTCAGCAGTGTCACAAAATCAGGTTTTAGCTAAAAGGGTCTGTTGTTGCCTGTAACTAACTCACCTCTTGCATAGCGCAAACCTCCAAATTCTATTTCAGCAGTAGCAGGCCTTTCAGAATAATATCTGGCTATGATTTAAAGATTTCTGGTAAAATGCAACCCATACAACCCAACACATGTTTCTCCATGACTCACCTTTCCTGTCACCTTTGTATGCCTTATCATATTTTTAATGTGAAATTATTTAGCATCAGTTTTGAGCTGGAGCTGATTCTCATTATTATGTCTTTTTCTGGAGGAAGAAACCACGCAGAATCCAAAATACATGTCTTGTACAGGCTGTGAATAAGGCACCTGTGAACAAAGCACCATCAATCCTTCTTTGAATAAATGGAGGAAAAGGGGTACCTTTTACTCTCTTGCTGTGAGCCATGTTTTCCAGACTTACTTAGATTAATTATGGGTCTAATTTTTTTTCAATTGCAGATAGGATTGGGGGTCTTAGCTGCCTACCTTTTGGTTCCACCATTTCACAGATTCAGAAAATACCTGTCTATGGCTGAGCTGACAATCTCACCCTGTAAATATTCTGTGGAAAGGTACAAACCATTACACATACATCTTTTATGACCATGAATAATCAGGGACACCCAGCACTGCAGCTCCCATGTGTTGAACAAAATGGTTATCATCTTGATTAAGGAAGTAATCTCCATGCTGAATCAGGATTAACTTGAAAAGCCATGATTTCATGAGCTGCAGAAAGTCACTCCCTTTTTATTAGAGTTCTGTTAATTGTATACGGAGAAATCAGTCTCATCAGGATTATCCTTGTTACAATGTAATTCTGCGTTTTCATTTTCTTTGACAGATCTAAAAGACCTGCAGATTCTCTTTTTGCTCCAAGCAGCCCATGGTTTGACTTAGGACATGTTAAGTCAATGAATTTGTCAAGGGAGCAAATAGTTAACAGCTAAATAGTTCAATGTTCTGTCAATGCAGGCTTTCAGAAAAGTATTAAATAGTCAAGAAAAAGAAATGGGGAAAAAACAGTTGCCAAGCCTCTTTAGTGCTTTGTCTGTACCCTGCTAATTTCTGCCCCAACAATCTTTCATGCACAGTTGCCTCTGTTTCCACTTGACAGGCAATCCTGACCCAGCCCTGTCCTACCTGCTGGCTGAAGGACAGTGGTTTGGTTTCCATTTCCAGGGCACATATCCAGCAAGGGATTTCTATCAAAAATACTAAGTCTTTTCTTGTGAATCTGGAGCGAAGATAGCTGTAAACCCTGCAAGATGCCTTTGTGGTAATGCATCATCTTCCTTCAAATTTCAAACTTACAGGCATTAAACAATGCTTTCCTAGCCAACAGTACCTCTGCATGCTGATGAGAGCTAATGACATGATGCTCCTCTTCTCTTCTCTTCTCTTCTCTTCTCTTCTCTTCTCTTCTCTTCTCTTCTCTTCTCTTCTCTTCTCTTCTCTTCTCTTCTCTTCTCTTCTCTTCTCTTCTCTTCTCTTCTCTTCTCTTCTCTTCTCTTCTCTTCTCTTCTCTTCTCTTCTCTTCTCTTCTCTTCTCTTCTCTTCTCTTCTCTTCTCTCTCCTCCTATCTTCTCCCCTCCCCTCCCCTCTTCTCTTCCATACTTGTTTTGGTAGCTATCATTCTGCCTGACACTGCAGACCTTCAGGTACAGACAGCAGTGCTCTATTGGCACTACTACAGAAACAGCTAATTTCATTTTTAGGGAGGTAATTACATGTTTACTCCATCTGCAGCCTCAGGGACTGGTACTTACACAAACCAGCTCCTCAAAGACCGTAACAGGCATTGTAACAGTGTGGAGTTTGGGGAAGCTGTCCTGCTGAATCAGTGCGACGTGGCCTGGGCTGGATTTGCCGCGGTCATGCTGTGGCTGCAGGCTGGGTCGGGCAAGGCTGCGGGAGCAGCAGAGCTGGGTTCAGAGGGAGACGGGGTCAGCCCACAGCAGTGGTACGAATGTTTTAAAAAATGGCTGGATTGTCACTCTATTGCTAGGAGACAAAATAGCTTAATTCTCTGGCAAACCCTGAAGTGAACACTCGCTTATAGTCCAGGCTTTTATATCCTATTTAGAGTATTAGCAATTTGGAAGGAAATAAGGAAAGGAAAGAGGGGGAGGGAAAGAAGGGGAAAGAAATGGCATGTTTGTGTTTAAACCTGATCTTTGAGAACAAGCTGCCTGGATCCTGCAAGAGTCCTGACATACCTGAAAGTGACAATACTGGATAAATGGGAAAAAAACTCACTCACTATGTTTAAGTTTCATGGATGTTTTAATGCCATTGGGATGTTTTACAGGGTCAAAATATGAATAAAACCTCAGGATCTAGCCTTCAGAAAATCACTGACATGAAAAGCCTTGTGATACTTCAGCTCTGTAAAAGGAGATCTGGTATTTAAAAATCAGCCTGAATAAAAGCACACGTGCTTCTTTTACTTTTGCATTATTTTATTTTTTAATGAGGACGTTTTCAATATAATAAATGTAATTATATTTAATTAAGACTACATAGGAGCAAGGTAGGAACAGGTAAGGTTCTTCAGGATGGTTGCACCACAGGGTAGTTTTCTGTGTTGTGCATCTCTACTAACTTCATTAGGATTGCAGCAGAGCTGGCCTCAAGGAAGCTCTGGATTATCTATAGAGTCAGCACCCCACTGGAGACCTCATCTGCAAAGGACTGAATCACCCAACTCGCATCATCAATACTCCAATGAGTAGAGGTGGGCAGAATTGCTTTGTGAACAGATGCTCCCTCTACATGTTAGCTTTCATACCAAAGAGACATTTCTTGCCTGGTGTACAGCTATTTCAAGCCCAGTGTTCAGCTTTGTGCTTTATTCCCAGAGGAGAAAATGGCTCAGGCTTTATTTTGCCAAATGAGGGAAAGCTGGCAAGCCAGGAGTGCCAGAATGACACACAAAAAGGCCAGCGATGACAATTCGGCTCTGCCTGCTTCCAAACTTTGCTTGCATCAATTCTAGTGGGCATCCAAAAGGAAAGATAAAAGAAATGTGGAACTGAAGAGGGAGTTACCCTCTAACCTTTCCTCTCTCTAGTGTCAAAGCTTTCACCTGTGTCTTTATTAGCAATGTGCTCTGCATATTTGAGTTTCACTACTTGATGGTACTCTTCTGAATTCCTACAGTTTCAACAGGTGCCTTAAAGATGTGTGTTCAATAACATTAAAAAGGAACTGGCTATTTCTGTGCAAACTTTGCCAGAAATTTAGCATCCAACAAATTATAATTGCAAACCATCACCATGAATATTAATCTATAAAAAAAAGTGATGTGAAAGATTTATTAGATGCTAGGCAGATTTGGAAGCAATTCTGCAACTGGTGCAAATGAAAAGTGTCAGTTTGTCTTCATGGGGCTACAGTCATTTACAGACTGAATTTTTTCTGTTTGTTCCCTGAGGCTTTTACAAGAGGACATTCAGTGTATTGGGAAACGCAAAAGTATATTTCACAGGAATTAAAGATGACATTCTTAAAAATTTCCTCATGATTACATCTGATCAGCTTATTTGTCTTGGCAAAGTTACAGGGTTTTTCAATCCAAGCACCTCGGTTCACTGGTATGTACACCTCATGTAATTTTTCCTGCACAAACTAGCTGCAAAGTAGGTAATTCCAAGAGAGTGCCAAATGTACAAATTAAATGGGAAACACAACAATAATTGGAATAAACCTAGTCTGGTGTGATCTGCAATATTTTGATATATGAGTATTAAATGCTGTAGCAGCTGGGTGGTTCAGAGAGGGTCTTTTTGGCTTTTGCAAGCTCTCGGCATGTTAACGGCTATGGCTGAAATGCCTGTATTTGGGGTGGGAAATGGTACTGGAGGTGAGATTTGCAGGTGGAAGCTGGATATCTCATTTCCATTGTAATCTAAAGGAGTGGCCGCTTCATCCTCATCCTGGACATCATGCGTAGGTGAAAGGGCAGGATCACTAATGTCTTGAAAGATTTAAAATGTGCTCGTATCCACATGCTCTTGAAATAACACAGCCTGAATAATCTAAAAGTCATCTGATTTCAGTTATCACTTAATATAGGTTAACAAATCCTAGGGAAAGCCATATGACATTCGCTTTTCACTGTAACTCATGTAACTGTAACATTAATGTAAATTAATGAATTTAATTTAGCTTTCCCTTAACTGGGTAAAGGGAATAAATTGTGTTAACTGTTCTTTTTCTTTAAAAGGTTTATTTGTCCCAGAGTGGCGTAGGGCACAAATGTTGAATTTTAACTCCTTATTTTCCAGACAACTACAGAAAAATATATGAAATCTGAATATTAACATTTGTAGGAAACTGGTATTTTAGTATTTTACAATATGTTTTCTGAAGTCTTTTTGAATTTCAGGGAATAAAGACTCATATAGTCAGAATTTACATAGTTTACTGAAGAAAAAAAAGTATTTTCAACAATAATAGAGAGAAACTCATTGTTTATACTGAAAGGGGCAGGGTTGTTGCCAGCTTCTACGTTACACTACAGTTTTGGGTATACAGTGAAACACAGAAACACACACAAATCTTGCATTTCTTGATGGACATTTTTAAGGGCACATAAATATCTTGCCAGTAGATTTTAGATAAACAATGACTTGCTCTGGAACACTTTTGGTATCTTGCAATTTTGTTAGCTTTTTGGTCCACTTCTCTCTTCTTTTGGGGGTATAAGTAATGGATTTTGTCACTCTCCTATCACTCATTTCCTTATAAATCCCAGGGAACAGCAAAAATTTCTGCCATAATGCTGACCCTAAGTCAAATCCATCCATACTATCAGGAAAAATCTGGAAAAACCAACAGTCCCAAATGCAGTGGCCCCTCCAGGACTCCCCATGCTCTCAGGATTTTTGGTGCTCTCTCCTGGATCTGTCACCATCCCTGCCCAGGTAAGAACAGTCATTGACCGCTCTCATCTACCCAGCCCACATTTCACAAGCTTTGGAAAGCTTGCTGTGGCCTCTGTGACCACCAGAGAAGACCATGAAATATTTAAATACAAGAAAATCTGTGTTTTTCCTGTGAGTTATTCCTCCCTACCAAAGAGGTTAAGGAGATCTACTTATTTCAACCCCCCCCCTCTACTCAGTTCTCTTGAGACCCTACCTAGAGTACTGCATTCAGCTCTGGGACCCCAGCATAAGAAAGACATGGAACTGCTTGAGAGGGTCCAGAGGAAATCATGTGTAGGGGCTGGAGCACCTGCCCTATGAGGACAGGCTGAGAGAGTTGGGCTTGTTCAGCCTAGAGAAGGGAAGGTTCCAGGGAGACCTTATAGCACCTTCCAGTACTTAAAGGTGGCCTCCAAGAAAGATGGGGAAGGACTTTTTACAAGGGCATGTAGTGATAGGATGAGGGGGAATGGTTTTAAATTGAAAGAAGAGAGATTTAGATTAGATATTAGGAAGAAATTCCTCACTGCAGGGGTGGTGAGAACTGCAGGGGTGGTGAGGTTGCTCAGAGCAGCTGTGGGTGCCCCATCCCTGGCAGTGCCCAAGGCCAGGCTGGACGGGGCTGGGAACAACCTGGGCTGGTGGAAGATGTCCCTGCCCATGGCAGAGGGGCTGGAACTATATGGTCTTTAAGGTCCCTTCCAACCCAAAACCATTCTGTGATTCTATGACTCTATATGCCTGCCCATGCTGTATGGAGACTTTCCATCTTGAAGATCTGTAGAAGCTTGGACACCTACAGTAAAAGCACAATCCCTTTACAGAAGGCAAGGCTGGGCCACAACACCAGCCCGAGGGCAGCAGTATGTGCTGGGGATGCTTGAGGATGCCTAAGGATGATGTCTTCTGAAGGCGGTTCCTCTTCCCTGCCTTTGCCAGTGTGACCTTGCCTTGGCCCCTTGTTGCAGCGCTGTCAGCCTGCTGGTCTCTGAAGCTGCTTCACTTCAGCCCTTTCATGGTGGCCTGCCTCACCTTCCTGCCTCTGATCGAGTTCTGTTTCAGCTTTATGAGCATGTCTAGTGTTCTGAACCAGCCCAAAGCAATACCAGATTTTGTTCTCCATTCCCCTGGCCATGTCCTGCCGTGGTTGAAGAGATCCCTGCAAGGTCACAGCGGTGCCTCTGCAGTCAGGTATAGCCATTTATTTGGAAATACATGAAATTTTATCTGAGGTTCCTAATCTTTTTTTTTTTTTTTTTTTTTTTTTTTGGGGGGGGGGAGGTCAGGGAAGGGATGGTTAGAGAGGCATATTTGTGCCATTTTAACTTTCTACTCAATCTTAATTTTGTGGGGTATTCATTTTGCAGTCTTACTGTGTTGGGATATTAATTTCCCATTTACAGTCTATAGGAAGAGACTTTTAAATGCTTCTGAAGTAGATGAATCAGAGTAAGAGACATTTTATTCGGTGTGACCCAAATCTGATGTTTATAATTGCGTATAGTCTGACTACGCGTCAGGGTTTTCTGTGCTTGTAACAAACTCATTGAATTTGTGGGGAAGTTTTTTATTGTTCTCAGTGAATGAAATATTGTTTTTTCTTTCTCGATCACCATGAGAAGGAGCCAAGAAGCAATTTTGGAGCTGACAACTTTTTGCGAGGCTGATCTGGAATCCTAATTCAAAACTCTTAAAAGTCACATTAAACATCTGATCAAAGTGTTTTGGGTTCCATTATTGTGGATTTCTTAAACAGAAGCAGATGGTATTTTATCATGTGAAAGCACTGAGATTTCCTTCCTTTCGGTTTTATCTAGGGGGAATACTATTCATATGAATTCTTATGTAATTCCCCAAAAAAACCCCCAAAACAAAAACCCACAAAGAAATAAAAACCTAGCTTGTTTCCCAGAACTCTTCCTAATGAGGTAACTTGTCCTTCTCTGTATCACTGTCTATTGCACCTTCCAAAATAAAACCTGGAAGCCCATGATTCCCCGCCATTAAAACGCTAGCGCATAAACAAACAGGTTTCAATATTTATATCTTTTGGTTCATCAGTGTTCCCCTGATAATAAAATTTGAGCAGAAAATCATGACTGGCCTTAAGCATCACTATAGACAGGGCTTAGCTAGGAAGCAAATCCCAGTTAGCAGGGTCACACTGAAGTCCTTTCTTTTCTAATTTTAATAATAAATTGAAATTACCTATCAGCTGAATTCTCCCATGAAATTGACAGTGGGGCTGCATCCAGATTTAAAGCTTTGCCCATATAATCAGCTGGCTCGGATGGGTCCTAAGATTAATGTTTCTGTATTTTTCTCCTGAAACACACTGCCTTTCTCACACCCAAGTGGAACATTGTTCCCTCCCCATCAGCTTTGCTGCTGCTTTACTCACGCTTTGCCCCAGAACTACAATTCAGTAACTTTCTAAGTCTGTGGGTTTGCCTCTGTGTTATGAAGAAATGTTGCTGTGCTTCGGGGTTGCAGTGAAGGCTACGAAAGCAGTTTATGCTCTTTTCTGTCCAAAGTGGCTGTCTGAGGCAACGCAGAGCAGTTCTGCGTTACAGGAGATCTGAGGGGTGATTCTCCCGGTGACATGATTAAAGGCAGATTTTCTCTGGGAGTCAAAAGTGGATTCTCAGGGGGTGATTTTATGAATTAAGGAGGCAGGACTGGTTCTGTAAGCCAGGATTAGTCCTGTCTCATCTAAATCAAAATGAAAACTGAATATATATATTTTTCTTTGCTGTATAGGATAATAAGGACTTCAGGACTGTCAGACTATTACCATGACTGATGTTAAGTGAATACTGGCTCTCAGCACTCTCCTTTTCTATGAATTTTGCATAGAGGTTAAGAAAGATAATGATCTTCATAAAAGCAGCTCCCAAAGTCGGTGCACAAGATGGGGAGTTTCAGTGCCTGGAATGTGGATGAGGTATCCACTGCCCTGGAGATTGCTTCCAGACCTGTGTTTCTAAGATTAGCGAGGGCTCTGCTTTCCGTTATCCTGCATAACGGTATCATGTCAACAGGGCACGTTAGTTTAATATGAATTGTACATAACAGTTTTGCATTTCTGCTAAAAAAAATGGACCTTTTTTTCCTGGCCTAAAATCAAAGCACTGTTAAAACTTACAAAACATTTAAAATTCAGTTTTATTGTGGGGAAAGCCACAGGTATTTATAGTTTTGGAGAACGAGGAATTCCACCCAGAGCTGGACCCAGGGCTGTTCAGTTTCTCCGACATTACCATGCTGTGACTTGCAGACCGTGGCTTGGAGAAATAACCTCGTGTTTGGACACAATCTTGGTGAAAGACAAGAGTCTTGATACCTGCTCAGTCATTTAAATACCTTGCAAGAGCTTTGTAGATCTACATTTAATCCTCATTGTAACAAGTGGAAATAGTGCTGAAACTAACACTAGTTTGGGATGCCCCTGAGCAAGTATATATCTACAGCACTGACACCTGCATTTCAATGAGCTGCCTAGACCCTTCTAGAAAGTGGAGAGAAATAGGTATCTATTGGACGTAATTCATCCTGGGTTTGTGCAGATGTCTGAGATAAGCCGTGGGAATCCAAATGTGCAGCAGATGGCTCTGAAATATTTGATATTCTGGCTGCTCCACCTTAAAAATCAGAGAGAGCTTTAGTCTATTTTTAGCAGATCAGTGTAACGGGATAAAATTCTTCAATAAGTCAATACATAACAATCATCCCGCAATCTTTTTTAATCAAAACCGTGGCTGGTACAACACACTCCTATTCTTAGCTCACTTACTTAATATGTGTTATAAACTCAGTGCTACAATTGCAAGGAGACCCCACGATCTCTCCCCTCACAGCCTTGTTGAACACAGCAGCTTTGATGAACGCTTGCCAGTGAGACTCCCTTCCCCATAGACTCAGTTGCCAACTTTGCAGCATCTCTGCAGCTGCCAGCTTGAGGGACTGTTGATGCTGCTTTGGGATGCTTGGCATGGCAAGCTGACTTTGTTTTAATATTGCTCTTCCTTGGGTGACACTCTGCCAAGAATGTTTCAGATCTCTGAAATGACTAAGGAAGCTTTAAAGTAAAATGAACATCACTTAATAAAATGCAACATAAGAAATCAGTTATTTGGTTTAGAGAGACGTAACAAAAGGTAAATGATAATATACCTTATAGTTTCCTCTGTGCTGGCAATGGGATGTCTCAAAACTAGGTGGTGAATGTATTACAGATGAAGAAGGTCCTCTTGGTTAGCCTGATCCAGGTTTACAGCCCATTAGCACAAAAACCTGAGTGTGATGGGTGGCAAAAAGTGTATCAGCCTTCACAGCAGCTGTGCTATTGTTAAACCTACAGGATTTGGGGGATTTTTGACTTCGGCTGCCTCCAGGTGATTCACTTTTGGTTGATGCTGTATTTGGGAAATCCCATTCACCTGTGACTGCTGGAGACATGCAAAGGGATACCCATAGAGAGCAGCCTTCTGGGAAGCTGCATCTTCATGCTGGTGCCTATGTGGAAAGGACAACTGCAACTGAAGCAGGATGAAGCACCCAATTCATCTCACACAACAAAACATCTGTATGTTGCCTCACTATCAGGGACAAAAGCATGAGGTTGGTTCTCCTTGTTTTCTTCCAAATGGACATGGAATGTTTTCCCGTGATTCCCTGGGGAGAGGAAAAGGAAAGTACTTGGCAGTATAAGCCAGGTGCATTGGCTACAGAAGTGAGTGTTGTATTTAGAAATAAATTACATTTTACTAATTTGGTATTTCTGACATAAGACGTCTTTGCAGTTTGGCTTCACGAGTTTTTTGTCTTCTGTGTTTGTATTGTGCTCAGCAAATTAAAGACTTGTTGTCATCAGCCTCGGGCATTAATGGATTACCCATACAACAGCAGCCTGTGCATACAGCTGACCACCTCATTGCCTGTGCCCATGCGAGCAGAGGTGACGTCTGTCTCTGTTCAGCTGCTTGTGACACAGCAGGAAGAGGGCTGAGTCACCTCTGCTGTCGCTGTTGCTTAAAGCATCTTTGCCTGCCCGGTCATCTGGAGCATTTGGAGGTCAGCTGGGTTACATCTGTTTGGCCACTTCAGTCACCAGAAATATATATAGCTATATGTTGTGTATTACACACACACATATATTTTAATTAAATATAAATATATGTATATTTAATGAACACTTAAGTTTAGCAGAAAGGTGCTGGGAAACAAGAATAATCAGTCAGCAGAATTTGTTGCTGCATGTGGGAAAGCGGTGGAGAAGCAAGTTGTACAGCTACAGCAAAAACACCTAGTCATTACGATGGGTGAGCCGAGTACAACCTCACATCAGCTTTTGAAAAGGCTTGTAGTATTTTCATTACCTTGATAAATATCAAGGGTCACTTTGAGTCTTAAAACAGAGATTGCTTCGACGAAGCTTTTAACTTCAGGCTGACATTTTACCTTACCTCCATGGTAAAGCATGTTTTTAGAGATTAATTCAAACACACTATTCACTTTGCAAGGTTAATTTCACATTCAGTTGGTCTGATCTCTTGCAGGTCTGTGGGTTTCTAATGACGTTAATGTTTGTATTTTTCAAAGCCAGAGATACTAAAGATTCACCTTGCCCTCACCTTCACTATTTTTGGTAATACCTAGGGATGAGTTACTACATAGCCTCGCAAGGCATTAAAAAAACATCTTTCCAGCTTTCAGCAGGTAATAAAATGCAGGTAAAACAGCAGCACAGCTCTGCCATCTTTTTGGTCTGGGGTGGTGATGTTAGCTGTTTTTGTCCCATCCTGAGATACTTGGTCCTCCTTGTGGCCCTGGAGGCCTGGCTGACCCCTGAGGAGTTTGTGCCAGGACCAGGCTCCTTACGGGTCATCCTGTATCTTTCTGTGGGCAGGTCCAGGCTGGAATGAGCATCCACATCCCAAGGACAATTAGACACGTGCTCCAGCTTGAGCATCTGTGGTCCTGTAGAAGCTTGGATCATGGAGACTTGCACACCAACTTCACTTGCTCAATACTGCACTTTTTGGGCCATACAGACAGACAAACCCCTCCTGTCCTGCCATAAGTCCTTCTCATCCAGGCATCTCAAAGGCTGAGTAAACACTAATCTACAGAGAAAGAAATTGAAATAAAGAGATACAAAGTGGTTTATCTAAGAGAGCAGAAAACACAGTTCAGTCTGGGGAGGAAGACCCATAAAAGCATTGTTCGTCTCTCAAGTCTATTGAAATCCCACCTTAAGCCTTTAACTGAGGTGTAAGTAAACTTTGGGTTGATGTCCTGCAAAAGAATGTATTTTACCTGGAATGAGTCAGTAGTAGTGATGCAAGTGGAAAAGTCATTCCTGGAGCACTCATTTTACCCACCAGAGACAGCTCTCTTGCAGGTCCTTGTCCTCACCGTGCTGCTCTGCATCTCTGTAACCAGTGGGGCTAGCACACGAACTGAATCTCTGTTCAGAAAGTGGGATTTAAAATGCACCGGTGTGCCTCGCAGACTTTTAGTTTGAAATATTTTCTTGCGAGTGAGTTTGTAGTGAAAGGGGGTATTGGGAAAGACATTGGGGAAAATGCATTTTTGGGTAAGGTAATAAGTTAATCAGCAGCTTAAAGGGGGAAAAATCAGACACCAAGATAAGTGGTGAAGAGGAAAGCAAATCCACGAGAGAACAATTAATAAAGCAACAAAATTACATTTACAAGTATTCTTCTTAGCTTAGTGCCACTTGAGCACTAGTATGTTAATGTGGTAGGCTATTTATAGTGCAATAAATCACTTCACCCCTTAAATTGCAAATTTACATTTGTGTCTTTTGAAGGCTGCTGTGTGTTACCAAATGTAAAGGTGCTGACAGAGCAATCGGTATTTTGCGGAGCAAATCAAACTAAGACTTTATGTCAAAACAACATCATCCTGAGGGAGCTGGAGAAGTAAACGTGCAGCCAAAGGTGTATTCCCTGCTCAAGTACTGCCATATTCCCTGTGAGGGAAACAGCTTATACTCTTAAAGACGCTGTAATACTCTTTAATCTATAGGACTCAGAGCATCTGCTTAAGAGACAGTTCACCCTGACACTACTTGTGGAGCAACCAAGGCTGACTGAGGCAGCTGCTGAAGGTGGGGACTGGGCTGCTGTGGTATGTATGTGTCTGCTCCCTCCTTCTGTGGAAAACCACACAAAGCCCAGCTGTCCTCCAGATCATTGCATCCTTCCCCCAGATGAGTGGCCCCTCCCTTTTGGAAAGGGGGTGAAAGCCCCCAAGTTGGGGGCCTGCTCCTCTGCTGGTCTTGACCCCAGACCTGCTTCTTTCCCTAAAGATCCATAGGGAAGAGCTAGGTTTGATGAATTAAAACGTGTGGGAGTTCCAAGAGAGGAAGGCTGGAAATGCAGCAATACAGACAGAGTTTATGCAATCTTTATTTTTGAGCATGCAGGCATCTGCTAGCAGCACCTGAGTGGCTGCAGCAATTGTTTTCAGAAATAAACGTAACAGAGTCCAATGTGCTGGGTAAATACTCTGTGACTCATACAGAGCTGAACTACAGAAAAACCTGAGCGGTGACTGTCGCAGTGTTAGGACAAAATAACTTCTCAAATAGATGATGCATGTGGCAGGTAGATGTGCTATCTAATTGCAGTAACTGACAGAGAGAAGAAGAGGTCGTTATGAAGGTTTTGCATTAGCGCACACATTTGATGGTAGTTTTTTGCTTTTGGGAGTGGTAATGATGGAGGCGAAAGCCTCCCAGATGCTGAGAGAGCTTCTAATGGCAATGTGCATTTTAAGCTTTCCCTGTCAATAGCTGAAAAACCATCTAACACCAACATGCTCTGATTTAACGTACGTAGATCCTTACCCGCAGGAGCATGAGGAGTCAGGTGCAACACACATGGCTATAGCCTCCTTAGAGCTGAAGCCCCACAGATATAGATGGAACTTTACGTTGACTTGTAGGTCGGCATGTCAGGGTAGATCAGGCTGCCTGGTCACAGCATCACCTTGGAGTCACCTTGAAAAGACCTGTTTCAGCAGCATGCTCACATAGGGTCAGTGCAACTTCACACCCATGTAGGTGATATCAGAGTCAGTCTTCTCACATGATAAATCACATCTCTGCCTTCCACTAAAATGACTTTGTTTCAGTCTCTGACACTTAGTTGGGTGCTTTTTATTTGGAAAAACTGGTTTTGAAAGTTTACAAAGGCTCCTCTGGGAGCAGAAAATCAATATTGTTGTTAGTGAGTTGCAGTTGTTTGCTGCCATTGTGTGTGTCACCACTACTGGCAGTGTCAGCTCAATTAATTTTGCTGCCAACCATAGCACCAATATGGTAACAAAACACGCCATATCCACAGAAGTTCCTGTTTATCAAACAGGTGGGACTTTCAAAGCATTTTAATGTTGGCTCATTATGCTCACACCAATTTCCCTGGGAGAGCCCGGCATTGCTTTCTTTGAAGATTTTGAAGAGTCAGGAGATGTTGTCCTTGGTTCAGGGGAAGCAGAAAGACCTTTGAGAAGACCCTCAAAAATGCAGCCTTTTAATCACAAAAGCCTTCATCAGATCAAGCTGTTCAGCAGAAAATATGCGCCCCCTTTCCTTGCAGGGGACACTATCATAGAATCATAGAATGGCTTGGGTTGAAAGTGACCTTTAAAGGTCATCTAGTGCAACTATGTGAAAGCTTTGTGACATTTTGATTTTTATTTTTCTAGAGAAGCAAGATGCTTCTGGTGGAGTGGGTGGGAGAGGGAGTTCTCTCTGCCACACCGTGGGTTAGTGGCCTCTGGCACTTCGGTGATGGTGCAAGGGACAAATGGTGGCTGCAGAAGTTGGGTAATGTAAGGACCCTTTGGGCAGGGATACAGCACTGTGCAGAGGCTGCTCTGCCTCCTGCTCTTTCCCAGAGCCAAGGATGTACATCTGCAGAGCCCTTACTAACCTTCAGGGAAGATGATCAGCCTCAATATGCCCAGCACCACGAGAGACAAGAATACAGAATTAGCCAACATAACCTTTCTTTAGTGCAGAGGGCTATTTATTGTGTCATTCATTGTAACTTTGTGCACACACCAAATCAGCACAGCCAGAGCGTATAGATTTTAGCCTTCTAATAGTTTGCACTTAATGCTCTGTAAATAAACCTATGTTACTTTTCATATTGCTCACCTCAAACCCCTAGACAGCATGTCCTCTTTGGGTATGATCATGTCATGATGGGTCCCTGAGAGTCATCTAACAAGGCTCGGTTTTGCACGCAAAGTCAGGAGAATCATCATTACTCAACACACTCCTGCTACCTGATAGCAGATAAATAGGTCTGCTGGGAAAAGGTGCCTGTGGATGAATGGGTAAGAAACTCTAATAGCAACAGTAAAAGGCTTTGGATGCTGATCCTGCTGCCTGTCATCAGTTATCTTGGAGATATTTACCACTGCTGTTCCTCCTTACTCGAAACAAACATGCTAACTGATTTTAATGCAGTGATCACCGCTTTTTATTCTATATGCACTGGAGGGAATAATCAGCTGGTCTATACATTTTAAAACTGATTTTTTTTTTCTCCCCTTAGTCTAGAAAGCAAAGAAGAAGCTGTCTAATCACGTGGCTAACTCAAAAGCAGATAAATTCTTCTTTATGGCTGAATTTCTTGTGATTCAGACTCAACCAAGGCAGCTTACCTCTCTAACCTCTCTCCTCCAGGTCTGTAGATTAAAATGGTGCAAGAGTGCCTCGGGTCTTTTATGTTTAACCTTTGCACAGCTAATATTAAATTGTATGTATTCAAGAAGCTCTTCTAGTGCCAAGCTATGAGCATGATTTACAGGAAAATTCAACTAAAGTCACAATGAGAGAAAGGATGAATAAAGACATCACAACTGGAAGGCTCCCAGAGGTTTAAATGGGTTCCAAAAGATGAAGCTTGCTAGAAAAGCAAAATACAGGTACTCTAAATGTCTCCAGGGAGAAGAGACGAAAATGCAGCATTCAGGAACAAGGGTATTAAGAGGGAAAGGGATAGATGCTGAGTGTTACGTATAGGAGTGAGAATTACAAAAAGGCAATAAAAGCTGATCCTGGCTTTTCTGAAGCCAGAAAGCCTTTTTTTTTCCAGGGTTCTGCAGGTGTGAGTTTGTATCAGGAGGCTACAGCTGATGTGGTGAAGCCTGCATAGCCACATCACATAGCCCAGCAGCCACAGTCCCAGGTCCATTTGACTGTGCTGTACTCTGCTTTGGATGCAAATGGGGCTGTGCAGCATAGTGCACGGGCCAGTCAGACGTGTGCCACTTCATACACGCCTAAATCTGGAGGACATGAACCTCATCTAAGTAGAACACCAGGCAGCAGAAAATTATTTAGGGTGGGCTTCATTTAACCGTGTGTAGGTGTCCATATCCGAGCTACCTATACAGTTCATGGAGAGAAAAGGCATTCAGCTCCTCTTAAAATAGGTGATTAAAACACATCTGATGAGCACTCCCATCTCTTTTAGCTCTGGACACTTCCAGGCACCCTTCAGGAAAGGTTCCTGATTACATGTTTATAACTACTTTTTTAGGAGAAGGTGAATGGTGCTCCCAAAGTACCCCACCCTAAGTTAAGGCCCCCAGCACTGGGCTCTTCCATGGGCTACAGGCAACCTTAAGGGAGACCCCACTGCAAACGTTACCCATTTTTTGTGGTGACTGCTTAGCCTCTGTCCCGACACATCAGCTTTCTCAGCATGGCTCTCCAGACTGTCCTCAAATGGACTCACAATGGTGCTTGAGTGGCTTGAAAGTAGAAATGGTGTCTAAGTAAGTCAGAGCTGAACCAGAGGTGCAGGTATAAAGCATTCTTTTATTATTGTGATGTATCTTGAATTTCCAAAGAGCCTGAAGAGTTTGGGAATCCAAAAGTAAGAACATGTGTGTGAGCAAAAGCACATTAAGGCTATTTTGAACCGCACTTAGCAAAGCACCAGGATGACACAAGTTGAAAAAGTGCTGATTTTTATCTCAGGTAAGGTATACCCTCATGGAGAGTGCTCAGAATACCAGGTTATATAGGAAAATATATGGTCTGTAAGAAAAAGGAGATGTCTGAGCATAATGTGCTGTGGTAGAGCCCACAGGTGGACGTGTTAGCAAATTAAAAAACATGATAACTGCTGTGGGAAAACCAGGTACCCTTCTAGAGGGATCACATAATTTAACCACTTGGAGAGTCACCAATGCTGGAAAATGAGTTCCAATGAAGAAACTCCAGGAAATTGCTTTATATTGGTTACCTTTTCCAAAAGCCGCAGTGAAATGTGAGTGCAGGCAAGGTGTTTAAGGAGTTTTCATCAGAAGCAGGCAGAGATAAAAAGGGTTAATAATTTCATTTACCCTATGATGTATTCCCACGCAAGCCAATGTCGGCCCACAGGCCTGACTAATCCCAAGTGTAGTTACTAATTGCTGTCATCCAAACAGTAGCTGGCAGCCATTTAATTTTCCCTTTCACTTGGTGTCACTAACATTAGCGACATACGGGCTGCTTCCCTGCCACGGCTAAATGGCTACTGGAGAAACCGATGGTTTGAGCTCTGCAAACATGAAAGTCCATGATTAACTTTAAGCAGCTCACTGATGTCAGGAAGAATCATTTACAGACCTGGATCCTAAATGCTTGAAAGCTGTTGGGCTTTTCTGGGCTCAGCTTACAACAACAGAACAAAGGTACACTTTTAAGAGCATCTTTAACTTATGCCAGACTGATGGAGAGGCATGATAAAACACAGGCAAATCTGGAGATGTAGCTTGAAACACCTCTCACACTTGTTGCAGTTCAAATTATTGCTCACTACTTAGTTTTCTTCCTTTCTTTTTCTTCTGTACTTTGACGTAGTAGCGCAGGGCAATTATTTTTAAATCAAATTGGATGATTCTTCTGAATTACTTTTGCATCTTCTCACTTAACTCAAAATATTAGGTCAAGATTTCAGATACAGGTCTCAAAACCCCCAGTTTCAGTGCCTGCTCTCTGCTTTTCCTAGATTTAAAAATCCTTTAACTCTGCTGCCTTGTATATAGTTGTTACTTTTTTCCGGTGTTAAAGTTACATGATGCTTCTCAGATCCAGTGCTGCTTTCCTTTACCACATTTGTGCATGTCTATCTAAGCTGATTAATTTTTAAAATAGTATGCTTTTTTTTTTTTTTTCTTTTTCCTGCTGGCCTTATGCTTACAATGCACTGCAGAATTTTTGCCATGCTTTTAAAGCTCAAGAAATTTCGGAACCTTCTGTCTTTTGGAAACATAAAGCAAGACAAAAAAAATCTCAGACCTTAGTGATGTTTTTTGCTAGGAAGACAGCAAGTCCCACAGAGGACAGTAAATAAATTTTTGGTAACATACAGCGAGCACTGAAGATGAGTATCTAGCCTTTTATTTGTAAATTGACTTCTTCCCATTCTGAGTTTTAAATTTAAGTAATTTGGTGAAACAAAAGGGTGACAGAGCAGCTGACAAAGCACACTCTGATACTCCCTTTCCTCACCCATCCCTATGCCATATGGGAGGTCTTCTCACTTGAACTGACTCTTGCCATTGTGTTAGTGGCCCTGTTGCCTTCTTGAGCATACCTGGAAATGAGCAGTACATAAGGGCAGTGACCCTCATGCTGCAGAAGGCAGTTCTGCAAGCAGCCTCTGCCAGGGGGGCTTCTTCTTCCCACCCTGAAGTTTTATTCAAGGCCAACAACTGCAGTAAAAGAAAGAAGTGCACTTTTCTGGAAGTTGGCCTTGTACCCATTTTCCTTGTATGAAAAGACATGCTGAATCCAACCACTGTGATTTTCTCCCATGTATTTTCAGGCTAAGTTCCTTGCCGCACGTCTAGGAGTGTCAGCAGCTTTGTGTGTTTTATTTTAGCAAATGTAAAGGGAACCGCTGCTCCAGCTGCAATCGGCGTTCCTTGAACATTGAAATTTACCCCACAGTTAAGCCAAGCAACAAATCCTTGGGACCAACTGTGTGATCTAACTGGTCCAGGAGCACAGAACATAAAGCAGCATCACAATTTCTATTTTGTTCTCCACTTTTTCTGGAAAGATAATTTGACTTTTTCATGTAACAGTTTGCACAAGCTGCTTCATTTGGCACCATGGTGAGTGATGGGGACTGTCGGTGGAAGAACCCGTAACCCATTTTCTTTCCTCCAGCGAGAGCTGAAAGCAGGGCAAGGCTCAGTATGAGAACAAAGGGAAATTTCAAGCTTGTCTCTGTTAGCAGAGTGTCGTCACAGAGCTCCCTTCTCGACTGCTCCAGCAAGGTCCTCGAATGACATAAAATGAGCAAATTAAACCATTTTTGTTTTAGCATACAGTCACAGCGATGACACCAGCCAGGGGTGGCAAGAGGGGTTACACGATGCAGGCAAAGATCTGACTCTACCATTACATTCCTCATCTCCTTTCAAAAGGTGAATAAAGGCTGAGTCAAGCCTGGATCATGGTGGCCAGGAGTTGCAGAAAAATTGCAAGGAAGAAAAAAAAAACAACAACTCACCCAACAAACTAGAAGTGGTAAAAAAAAGGGCAATGTATTGGCGTTCAAAAAGGTGGCTCCATAAGGACAGGCACATACCGTGCTACCGAGGAGGAGCCCTGTGTCTGCGCTGGGTTTTGCTGGTTAGGTGAGAAAGGAGGGAAGAGGCAGGGGGGAGCAGGAAAGGGAGCAGGTTTGGTAGAGGTGCCAGGGAGGCGGAGGACAGACAGAAAAACACTTAATTAGGCATTGAGTAGCTGGGCATCGCTGGGGCAGGGGGCACAAAATCCCGCTTGAAAGGCAACCACTGAGGGCACAGTCTGCGTGATGCTGGGGATAATAATGATTTGGGTCAGGCCGTGCCCTCCCATCCATCCCACGGAGGAGGGTCGCTGTCGTCCTCAGGCGGGGAGGGCAGCGGTCCACCGCACATCCCACCCGGTGGGATCCCACCTTAGCGGGGATCACGGGCGACCTTAGCAGCGGCAGAGCGGGGCGGTGGGTGCCAGCACCCCGCATCGCCAGCAGCCGTGCGGGGCCGAGGTGCTGCAGGCCAGCACCCCGCAGGAGGGCAGGGCAGGGGGGTTCGCCCGCCCAGTGCCGCTCCCACCCCGCAGCCTTCGGGGCTGGGGAGATACAACCGGAGGGTGCAGCCGCTCTCCCGTTTGCCACGCCGGGGCTGAGCGAACCTCGGCAGCATGCGCCTGCGCTGCCTGCCTTCCTCCTCCACCTCCTCCTCCTCCCCCTCCTCCTCCTCCTCCCAGCCCCTCCTCCCGGCTTTGGAGGTGCCGGCTGCCGGGAGCGGGCGGCCGGCGGGGCCGCTGCCGTCCGTGCCAGCCCGCGGGGTTATGCCCGGCGGCAGGAGGGGCTCAGGGCCAGGGGCAGCCCGACCCGCCGGCTGGGGCAGGGAGGTCTCCGGCAGGAGCAGGGGGCGGTGATCCTGCCCCCCCCCCCGCTCCCCTCCGGGGGCGGCGCGGAAGGGGTGCGTGGGCGCTCCGCGGCGGGGGCAGAGGATGATGAGGAGGATGATGATGCGGCGGGCCGGAGCGGAGCGGGGGTACCCGGGCAGCGCCTGGGTGTGCTGCTGGCTGCTGGGCTGGCAGGCGGCCGCCCTGCAGCTGCCGCCCTGCGAAGAGGTGAGATTTTCCTCCTCCCGGGGTTTTTCCCTATCCCTAATGGCGGGGGTGGGGGGTGGGGAAGGATGCACCAGGCTCGAGTGGAGGGTGGCACCCCAGGTGCTGGTTGCGTTGCCCCTCCCCGGGCTGTTTGCGGGACGATAGAGAGGTCAGACCCACGGAGAAGGACCCCCTGCTGTGGTGATGCCGGGCACTCTGCGGGGCGGCCGAGCCCCCCCAGCATCACGCGTGGAGCCGTGGGCCGCGAAGGACACACACACCCCCCCCGTTGTCACTGCTCCCTCCGATGCGTGGAAGTAGCAGAGCCCCCCTCCAAACGCGGGGGACTCGGCTGGCCTCGCTGCTTTTCTAAATAGTGTGTTGAATCAGTGCAAAAGGGGGGAGAGTGAGGAAGGGTTTGAAGGTGTCCCGACCCTCCCGTGTCAGCCCGGGGTGTCCTGGGCTGAGCCCTGTGCGTGACATAGGGAGAGAAACTTTCTGCCTGTCTCCTGCTGTAAAAACCCGTAACGGGAGGGACCGGGTGTCGGCGGAGTGAGGACTGCTCTGCACGGTGGTGCAGGATGCAGGAGCCCAGGCTGCCGGACAGGGATGCTCTGGTCCATCTCCGGGTGGCCTAGAAGGAGCCCTGATGGAGGGAGGGGACCAAGGCTGAAGCTCTGCTGCAGGGTTTCCATCCTCACTCCTATGTGCAGGGAAATCCTCCTCACTGCTACTTTTAAAGCGCAAGTGGGTCTTTCCTGTGTTTTAAATCTAGGCGTAGGGGTGAAGAGGCTAGGCACCACCTTCCCAAAGAGGGGCAAGGCTCTAGCAAGCAGAAACCTTTAAGTGGGTTGGCAGTGATCAGTCCCCTTTCTCTTACCCCTCTGAGGATGCTTCAGGAACCTCTCCTACTGCAGTTGCACGGTTTAGCAAGAAATAATTTGTATATTCTCAGACTGGACTGGGAGTGGGCGGCTGCAGCCAGCTTGGAGAACTCAGCAGGTGAAGGGTCCTGATCCATGCTTGGGAGCTATTGCAGTGTGGACCTCCCCGTCCAGAGGTGCAGAAGCCTGTGTCTTCTCCAGTGAAACGGGGTGTCCCCAACCCCAAAGGCTATTCCCCCCTCGCCTATTGAATATATTTTTTGTCTTGCAAGTAGCAGAGCATCGGTGAAATTGCTCAGTGCTGGTCTGGGCTGGCAAATCTTGCAGTAGGAGGGCATGTGGGATACCCAGATCAGTGGCATGTTTCTCCTAAACGTTAGGCATCCTCAGAAAGGGGGATTTATGTAGCCACCTGCTTTACATTACCTGTCTCCCTTTCCAGCTAGTGAAGGGAAACAGGCCCTTCTAGAGCTGATCTCATCCTAAAGTATTGGCTTAAAAAAATGAACCTCTGCAGATGGTTAAACGTGACAGCTGAATCTCAGCTGAGCTACTAAAGGAGTAGAGCTGATATTTTGAGCATTCTGTATTGGGCTTTAGGTGTGCAAATTCCCCCCTGAGCCTCACTTCTGCGCCCCTTTGGATCTGGACCTGAGTGCTTTTGCTTTCTTTTCAGAAGAACAGAGTGTTGTTTTACTTCAGTTTCACTTGAATACTCTTTGAGACAGAGACATCCATCACTCACATGGTTAAAAAGCTGTACGTTACTCGTGCTGGGGTGTGTGCATGTGCTGCCATGCAACAGTATGTCCCAGAGAACATAATTACAAACACGTCTGGATGGAGGGGGAATGAAAAAACAAAACCCTGCAAAAAAACAGGGCAGCAGATCAGCTGATTTACAGAAGGGAAGGACAAAATGTAACAGTTCATGTAAAACATGGCTAATATCTAGCTATTACCCGTCGGTCTCAAAACATTGCCATGTGCTCTAATTCAGCCTAATCCAGGTGATCTGGGTGTATTGCTATTAAAATCACAATAGCTCTTGTTGTGATTGACTCTGGTTTGGGCAGGCTCAGGCAAGGATGAAGTTGCACAGTGAGAAAGCACAGCCTGTTAGAGAGTATTGCCGTCCTTTGAAGACTTGGTAAAGGTCTTGTTTTATACCGAAAAAGCTTGAGAAGCGCAAGGTTTCATGCACTGGCAGGTAGTTAATTTTGAATCTATAGGGGATCTTTCCTGTAGCTGCACATACATCCCCTCCCCAACAGCTTGTTTTTCTGTTTCCTCACTGTTACAAGAAGTACAGGTATCTGCCAGTTTGTGAGATTTCTGGGCTGGTACAGTGTTGGGAGCAGTGGGATCTCTGGCTATGCCCGAGGCTCCGTGGTGCTCTGGTTACATAGATAGTAAAAGTAATAATGTATAGCAATGTCACTCTTCAGAAACCTTTTTGTCATTGCCGCCTTTCATCAGGGACTGTAGCAGGTCAGCACACTGAATTTAGGAGAGGTGTGTTTGTGCTGCAAACCAGACATACAAGCAGCTTGAATGAATGTTCCCATGAGTTTTTTGAATAAATTGACACAGCCATAGCTTCTGGTGTAACAACGTTCAGTCTGGGCTGTGAGGACCGTTCACATCACGAGCTCTCCCTGAGCTCTCCGATGCCAGAAGGTGAGTTAGGTGCAGCTCCAAGAGACAGAGGCAGGCTTGGCCTTGATGGCCGGGGTCCCCCTGGGGTGCAGAAGCTGGGGGGACCCACTGCTGTAACCTGGGCTTCTGGTGACTTGGTAACTGAAATTAGGACAGCAGTAGAAGAATAACTGTTTGGTGAATGCTTTCTGCTTATGCCAGTGATGAATGAGCCGCTAATGCAAATGGTTCACGTATTTCATAAATTATGGCTTTGAGCAGGGTTGATGACACCCATGTTTTTCACTGGCATTAAATACACATTAAGCTATTTTGTTGGAAATGATGAGATATTCATGCCCATCCCCCTGTCCCCAGGGAGCATCTTTGTTACATCTTATTTTCCAGTGTTCAGTGTGATTTTTCTAAACTTCCCAAATGAAAGAGTCTTCTTTGGCTTCCCCCAAATCTGAACAGATTTTGCTTTTGGGACGTTTTAACTGATACTCAGCCTAAATGGATCTTTTCTTAATTTCATCATTCCTTTCCCTCTATTGTTCTTTCAACCATTAGAAAAAAAATTAAAAATATCAGCAAGTAACTCTTGTCTTGCTTCGCATTCAGCCAAATTGTTTAGAAGAGAGATACAGAACATCCGAGCTGATGGCAAAAATGTTTTCTTTCGTATACCCTGTTTGACTCCCAGTTACCATGCAGACTGACAGCAAACACATACATTTTTGATACAGATAATAAATGTGATTCTGCTGCATTGGATGGTTTACCGGCCACTTCAGTAGGCAGGTAAACCCAACACAGAATTGTAAAGTTACTAAGTGAATGGAGAGGGTAATGCTAAACGCCTTCTGTAAGGGAAAGTATTTTTGTACTAGTCTGCTGGAATACTTCTGGGGAAGATAAAAGTGATAGGAGAGATTTATTTGGACAATTAAAAAATCTTTTGTAAAATCACATGCAAGACAAGGCCAAGGAAGTCTTAAGGAGGGAGGGGAAACATGAACTTGAAACTAGGTCAAGTGCAGTGGATTAAGTATGTTGTAATAATGCCAATTTGCATGATGAGAAAAGGTTAAAAAATGGGGTGTGCCTAAGTTAAGTTTGAAGTATTTTAAGAATATTAGTTAATTAAATCAAGGTACTAGGTACTAAACTAAGCAGCCTGGGAAGCAAGGTGAAGTTCTCTCTTTCCATGTAAAGGATGGAGAGGACATACGTGTCAGGCTTGGAAGCACAGCGTGTAAGTCAGTATGCCTGTCACCAAGTATAGATGGTAGGAATAACAGGGATGGCTGCTGGAAGGAATCTGAGTATCAGAAACACCCTTATGTTGTTAAGTGAACTGTACCTGCTTGGGAAAAGGGTTGGGGCTATTGTAGATGGCTCTGTAGACAGCCCCTGTGCTCATGGTGAAATAAGTTGGATGGATGACTGAAAAAAAAAACCCAACCAAAACCTGTAACAGTATTTTTGCGCCTTATCGCTAGTACTCAGGAACCGTGAATGTTGTGTTTGTTCTGTAACTGCTCAATAAGCATACAGCGATCACAGCAGAGGCTGGAGCTGTCTAAGTAAGAAGGGAATAACTTGACGGAGGAAGAGAAAGAAGAACATCCATTAATGCATAGGGTAGAAAAAGTAATGAGATGCAAACCTTTAGGATAAGGTAGACATAAAAAGGCTTTCTGTGCACTTGAAAGTCTAAATGTTAGTGCTGTTAAAAGGTGATACTTTTTTTTATTTTCATGTAACTGTAAACAGCCTCTGGGACTTCTTGATCTCTGGGATTCATTTAGTCTCTCTTGGCCTTAAAATCTCTGACGGGATTAGCTCATTGCTAAACATGTAGGAAGGAATTCTTCTAAGTCTGTTTTCTTGCTGTCCCTTATTAGTACCCTCATCCCTTTCTCTGAAGCACTGGCTAGTTTGGCAACAAGGCAGAAGCTATCTATACCAGCTGCTGGGGTGATCTAGTGTTGTATCCCCTGATTTCTAAACACCCTGCAAGGTCTTAAACTCTTAATTTATGAACAGTTCATAGTAAGCAGAATAGGCTGTGGAAAGATTCCTAGACAGATCATATTATTTTTATCACCTTTTGCTATGCAGACTTGTGTCTTTGAGGCAAAAAGAGAAATGTACAGCTTCCATTTGCTGTGGCAATGGAGGGTCGTAAAGTTGAGGAAAGAGGAGCAAAAACCATGCTATAAAACTGCTGATGATAAAGTCGATGGAGTGGAAACAGGTGCACAAAAGGTGAGAAGAGAAACGTGGGGACACAGGTCCCTCAGCACGTAGGCAGACCAAGACAGAAGGTGGGGGGAAGCACAGGACAAACTGGTGAGGTGTCAGAATTTGAAGCCTGAGAAGGAACAGAGATGCTGGTGTAAAAAATGGAAAGTGAGACATGGTTGTAATGATTCAAGAATAATAAAATTAGGCATGGCAGAAACTGCTATAACAGACCATAAACTGAAAAGAGTAATAGACATTAATCCAACAGAAGATTGCATTTCTTTCATCATCAAACATCCCTTGATTGTTCAGGATGAGTATTTATCATCTATAAAGAAGCCCATGATTTTATTTCCTTTTTTTTTTTCCCCATGTTTTTTTTTCCCCCCATCCCTTTATTCCGCATAGCTTTAGTAGATTTCGAGAGGTTGAGCAAGGGCAGGAGCTCTGCTGGGATTCCTGACCCACTCGTGCACGGTGCCCGTCAGGACCGTCAGTGTGCTGGGTGCCGGGATGGGTGGGCACAGTGGTTGGGGTGTCAGCTGCCTCCTCCGGGCCACGTTTCCCACCGGGTGTTGGTTGGGAAAGATTTACAAGGACTGAGCCTTGCTTTATGCCAGCTGATGACCTGGGACAGAAATGCTGGAATGGCTGGAAGGGAAACCCTGGCCCGCAGGTCTGAAGCGAAGGTGCTGGCAGGAGTCCTGCCGCCTGCAGCCGGCGTGGGGCAGGGCCAGGGGTGTCACGGCTTGCAGGGCTCACTCTGTGGGCAGCGGGGAGATGCTGTCAGAGCAGGCTGCCCCTGTGTCATATCTGTAGGTTGCTGTCAATGCCTGCTGAAGGAAGCGGTAAGCACCAGTTAAGTAGGAAAAAAAAAAAACCCAAGTGGAGGACAGATAAGGGTTGGCAATAAGAAAGGCAGCCTTGAACCCCTCATGCTTGAGATAGGAAAGAAACAGTGTTTGGGAACAGGTCAGGGAACGGGTTCTACATGTCTCCCAGATGTTGCCAAGGTTTTTCTAGGGGCTGCTACTGTAAGGTCCCATGCTGGTAGCCAGGATGGCTATGTCTTTCCTAACTCTTACACCCACTTGGAAAAGAACGCCCCTCCCGCTCTCCCTTGGTAATATTTTAGCTCTTATCCTGGACTTGAAAATCTGTTTAGGTTTTGGCTGCTGGTAGTGGAAACATTTTGGTTTTCAGTATTTTGAAAGAGAAAATCTCTGATTTTGAAGAAGAGGAATAGTTACCCCCCCTTTTTTTTACAGTGACCTTTTAAAAAAGCCAAACAAACCCCTTTGAATTACAAAACATTAGTCAAATCTAACAGTGACCTTGTTTCACAAGCATTGTGATACTCACTTTGATAAATAGTGTCAGACATTAATCGCTGTGCACTTGGGACATGGGCTCAGGGCTGATTTAAGACGATTGAAGACGACACGTGCAGCTGAGCTGCCAGCTCCCCTGTGTTGGTGCTGACAGTCCTGTCACTGTGTGCTGAGTCAGAGAAAATGCTGATTCGGCTGAAAACTAACCTGCCAAAATAAAAAAAAAAAAAGAAAAAGGCGAGTGTTTATCTGGGTGAGTGGAAGAAATGACTCAGTGTTTAGTCTCTGGGGGCTAGAAGCAGTGCAGAAGGCTTTGGGACATGCACAGGACTGGTCCCCTCTTATTTTGTTTCTAGAACATAAAATTTTGGTTGAGTAGAACTAGCCTGGATGTGCACTGAGATAATGGCAAGAGAATTGTATTTCCTGATGTAGGAAGAAGAAAATGAGAGATGTTTGTGTTAGAAGTGTGAAAGAACTGGGCTGTTGCTCCCTCTGTGGAGGTCTGCACTCCAGCTTCAGAGATGCAAGTGCCATCTCTGCAAGGAAAGTAATTGCTGCCTGTAAGATACATTTTCAATGAAAAAAAAAATAATTCCAGATGATGGGCTATTCCCAACTAGGAAATTTCTTTGACAGAGAATTTTTACTGGTACAAAGAGAGGGCAAATCACTCATCCCATTTTCCCTTGCTGATATGGTTTTAACCTCTCTCATCTGTTGGTGTTTTATGGTCAAGAAATACAACACTGTAACAGAGGTGGTTTATGATGATACTTGAAGACTATAGGAAAGTACCTACAAAAAATGATAGGAACTCTGTTATTTGGTGGTGAAAACGCTGGGAAGCTCAATTTTCATTTGTTTAGATTTTGTTCCATTTCAGAGGTGCAAATATTTTCCAGGGATAATCCATAGGAGTGTGGCTCAGGGTGTTTGGGATTGGTTAAAATGATGTGTCCATCTTTCCAAATACAGGAGCATTGGGAGATGAGACTCACATAAACAAGGTGAGCCAGTCTGTGACACTGGACAGATCCCTGACCCTCTTCTGGTTACCAGGGTAGACACAGCCAAAAGAGCTATTTTCTATATAATAATTACCAATGTGGGTTACTAATGCTAATCTTATAATCCAATTTGATGAAAAAACCCTGCTCTGGGGAAAGGGTGAACTTTCCTTCTGAGGTTGGAACTGGCCTGAACATGCTTAGAGGTGTTTTTGATGTAATGAATATGGTCAGAAAATTGAAAGTCATCAGATAACCAAGCTAGAGGAAGAAGCAATGGAGAGTGCAAAACCTGAAGACGCCATTAACATAATTGCTGCTGGCTTGATAAAGTACAGTATGCATTTAATGGTAGTGCCTGAATTGATTGTGCAGTCCCAGATAACCAAAATGCAGCGAGGTGGTGACTTTTAGCAGCAAACTCAAGGGCAGAGGTGATTTAGACCTCAGCCACTGACCCTTAAAGTGTTAATTTTCTACAGTGTTTCTTGTGGTATGTGAAATCCTTCTGGTTTTGTACTTACTCTCTGAAGTTTCTCAAAGGAAGATCTTCACACAGTCCAGCCGTGTTTTATACACACATAGGGGTGGTGCTGTGTTTTTTTGAGAGATGTACGTCAGGAATGGATGACTTCTGATTTTTCCCAGGCTTTTATATCCGTGGCTCCCTCCTGCTGGCAGGTCAACAGTGCTGATCAAATGCTGCTTGTTTCTGGTTAGCTGCTTTTTATCTCCAGCTCTGTGGTTCCTTAAAGCAAATGAAGAAAAAGAAAGGCTTCCCAAGACAGTTCTTGTCGTCTCTCTTTTGTTTGGTCTTTTAATCCAGTTTTTAAAAAAATCAGGCTTATCTTGAAAGGAAAGAAACAGGGGCCCAACCAGGCTCCTTTGCAGCAGGATTTCTGCTGGTCTGGAGGAAATATGAGCCAATGTGCATCTGAGGGATGCGGGGGGAAGCCGCTCAATAGAATTGGAATGGAGAAACGATTCAGCTTTTTGTGCCACACCTTTCTTGGAAAGCACCTGCCCTGCAGACCTGCTGATGAGCAGCTTGTCTTGCCGTGTGATGAATGTCAAGTGTCCTGGTTAGCAAGGTAATGGCTCTCTCCCCTAGAGCTGCTCGGGTAAGAGCTGAACCTGGGCCAGCTGTCTCCTCGTCCGGAAGACCAGGCAGGGTGACTCTATCGATTAGTGCTTGGTTTTGGTGCTGGATGTAGGATTCACCAGGACCCTGAATTCTCCTTTATTTTGGCTGAAAGCCGGCTGTGCTCTGTGTTAGCCTCTGCATGGTGAGAGGCTGGGGATCTAGAGGAGATGCTCAATCCTGCACCAAAGCAACGTGTCCTGTTAGTGTCAGGGCATCCTTTTAGGGGATGCACAGACCAGGTATCACAAATAGTTGAGCACTGAGCCCTGCACTGCTTCCTAAACAGCTGTGATCGATGATCAGATTTCCATTCACCCTAGCTAAGAGGAGCCATAATGTAAAAAATAATCAATTCCTGAATCTTTTTGTTTTGAAGTATTTTTAACTGCACTTAGAGCCAATGCTACTTAAATATTTTCTGGCTTCTCTGAAGAGTCATTGCTTTTTAGTTCCAGCTTTTAAATTAAAAAAAGAAGCTGGTTTGCAGCATTGCCTATTGCGATACTCACCTGCTAATCTCTTGAACTGCTTTGCTAAACAAGGGAAAATATTTCCTTAAAGCCTCATCATGTGGTTAGGCAGGAACTACAGCTTTCACTGAAAACTGGGGGAAAAGAGAAGGTAAGAAGTCAGTTCCTCAGTATTGCAGAAAAAAAATAAGCAAAAATCTGGAAAGTTAAATGAACTGGAGCTAAGTTGCATAGTGTTTTAAGGTCCTGTAGCACTTAAATAATCATATGAACTTGATGGGGTGGAAGCAATGATGCCTGGCTTAAGGTTTTGGGAGGCGTTATATGACTGTTACTGAAAGTACAATTTGATTAACAAACTACCATTATTCAACTTTAGCATTTATACTGTAGATAGTCTGATGGGGAGATCCAGGGGCACCACACTGGGTGCCACACATGCTGGAAATAAAAGTAAACTCTTGTTGTGATATCCTGCTTTCATGGACAGTCTCCGGCCTGCTAAATGTGACAGATCCAGAGGGCTCTGATCCCGAAACTGTCCAGATCACCCCAAGGTTTGTTAGTGTGCTCCCTGGGATGGATTTGCCCCTGAAAGCTGGCATGGGATGGGACATCACAATAGAAGCTGTGGGTGAACTCCCATGGTAATCCCCCAGTTCAACAATAAAGGTGAGTGGAGGCAGTTTTGTCATGGGATGACTATGACTGGTTGTAGTTGCTCAGATACCTGCCATGTTAGGAGGGCATGTAGCCCCCTCACAGTTCTTCAGGACAGCTGAAAATCCATGTGAACAGAAAACTTGCTCCAGTGATCCATGCATAGTCCAAGCATGAGATCCCGGTGTTGTAGAAGTAGCTGAGCACTGCGCAGAACCAGCATTTCATACCATGAAAAGGAATTATCTCGCTTTTAACTGTACAAGTTAGGCATCTAGTCTGACCTAAATGTCTAGCTGACAAGACAATCACCCTTCAAGACTCATTTCTCCCATCCTGAAAGCGTGGTGTGGTGTTTCTGCTGAAAGTGCCCATTTTCTTCCACTGACAGAGGGACTCTGGCTTATGTCAGGTAGATGCTCAACTTTTAGTTATCTAAAGTAAAATAAAATCAATCTGGACCCATCAGTGGAATTAATCTCCACTGTAAGTGCATTACCTGAGCTGTTAGACACAGCTTTGCAGGTTGCTTTGCAGCACTCTGTAAGCTGCAGGGGTGAAGGTGCTCTGCTAGGGCTGGGACCTCGCAGTGGTGGAGCTAGGTCTCTGCAGTGACCTAATTACACTGGAGAAGGAACCTAAATCTTTGCCTCTGAACTGCTGAATTAAAAATGGAAACACAGCAGGAGCACAGCCTTGGTCCTTAGTTGTGGAGAGCTGTTTGTGAGTAAAGAGTTTTATTGTTTTGCCTCGTAGCAGCTTCATTATCACACAGCAGAACCCCTTCCTACCCAGGGAATAATTAACATCAAGCTCATGCCCGTGTAAATTTCTGTCTATGATATACACAGGATTAAACCTAACATGTAAGCTTGCACGTAATGATCACCTTGCAATTTATTGCAACTGTTTTTCAAATGGGCTAGGCCTTGTGTTTGGATTTAATATCCCAGAGCAAGAAGGCGGGTGTTCAATTTACATTTGCTTACAGCATAGGTGATTGTGGGCTGACTGCATTATCCGGGCAGGAAAACCAGCTGTGGACGCATTTCTTTCTTGGTGTTGTAGGCTGGATCATATCTCGTGGGCACAATCAATAGCAAGGGACAGCTCGGGAACCCTGCCTGAGGAAAGCTCTGGTCTCCTCCTTGTCCTGCCTTTTACCCCAGTCCCTGGGCTGATGAGTCACTGCTGATTGATGTGACTGATACAGCACTGGTGATAACGAATTTCCCTGCCCCTTGCAGAGGGTTTAATGGTGCTGCCACCAAAGCTCTGCCTACTGCTGTCACCCCGCCTAGCCCATACCTCAGCCTAGCCTTGGTTTCTTCTAGCTCCGAGTGCTCTCTGGCTGCTGGAGATGCTAACCAATGCAGATTTGTAGCTGCCTAAAAAGCTGCCTTAGCCCTGTAGGTAAATCTGGACTTCAGAAGAAGTGTGCACTGGGCAGGGCTTGGCTAGACCTGCTACTGGAGGTCATTTTGACTGGGGTTAGCAGCGTGAGTGCAGAGAAGAGTCTAGGAGCTGAATGCAGCTGATGGCCAAGGTAAATGTAAGGTGTGTTTTCTCCATCACTCGCGCAGCTCAGGCCACCTTGGACAGCTGGCTTGTCCTTGGCTTTATTTATTAGTTGTTCTTGCAGTGGAAATGGACTCCGTGGGCTTGGAGGCAACCCAAGAGGGCAATATTGGATGAGGCTTCCTCATAAGAATGTACAGTTACATTTTTTTCTTGTCAGGCTCTGATTTAAGATCTTGCTTCGTTCAATGAACAGGGTTATTTCAGACACATCATACAGTTAAGCACTCACAAAGGGCATGGTCCTATCCTGAGACAAGTGCTTGCAAGTCAGGCAGAAGTTCCTGAGCTACACCTCGCAAACGTGGCCTCCCTCTTGTGTTGCAGGGGTCGTCATTCTCTTTTTTGTCTTTCTCCTGCTCCAAAATGGAATTTTCATAAAAGCAGGTAGTGTTCCCAAAGTTGAGTATCGATTAATGTTCAGCTAAAAATTATATTAAAAAAAAAAGGTCTTATTTGCTATGGGTTGCTTTTTCTGTTTCCTGTTTGAAAATACTCAGCCATCTGGTCAGCAAACAAATAAAATGCTGCATGATATTGGCAGTAAAGCGTACACAGGAAAACAACTAATGGGAGAAGGAAACAGTTCACAGTCTTTCTATAATCTGGTGAGGTTTGGTTTTATGATTCTTTTCCCCACAGAGAGTTTGTATTTGTAAAAAGCAGAATCTGGTCATGATCTTCATATAACTAAATGCAGCTTTGGCAAAGCCTGAAGTCAATAAAAATATTTCTGTTTTTACTTCTCCCCAAAGATTAATTAGGGTCAATGAAAGAAGCACACCTTTTCTTCATTAGCAGAATCCTTGCTTTGTGATGTTATATGTAAGTGTAACAGTTAAAGTCCTGGCTGTAAACACATTTTCTATCCATGTGACCACTTTGCTTAAAATCCTGTCTCGAGGAAATTATGTGAGTTCAAGTCCTAGTGCAAACTGCTTGTATTGACACAGAAATGACTACTACCTGTATCTCTTATCCCTCTTCTTTTGGGAACTATATATAGGTAGAGGAGACTTTGTACCGGGGTAATATCAGGGTAGTCCCTTCCACATCGAAGGTCTGTTTCACGGTATCTCTCCCCAGCTGTGCCCAAAACTCAGCCTCCGAGGAAGTCAAAGTCTGAAAGGGAATAGCTGAGCTCAGAAGTGAGGCAGACTCATCCATCCCCGTGGCTTGAGCGAGGAACGCACCAAAGGCACACAGACCTGGGTCAAGAGCAGCGAGGAAATGAGGGATGGGCTTCTCACAGCTGTGCCCTGCTCCTGCCCTGTGCACGCCAAACAGCTAGCAGATATTTTTTCATGTAATAACATCTCTCAAGAGAGAAAAGGAAATGCAGAGCAAATGCATTTGGTAGAAAATGGTAGAGGAGGTGACAGGGCAGAAAAACGGTACAAAATCAGATAAGCGAGCATCACCCAGACTTCCCTCCAATAACAGTGTTGTTCCTTTTCTAATATTTTTCTGCTGCCTAGTGCTGTATGAAAAACTCACACCCCCAGTGGAAACCGATAACCAACAGTAGAGGGGCAGGAGTGGAAACTTTGTGAAACGCTTGTGCATGTACCTGGTTTTAAGCACATGAATAATTCTGCTGCAGTTTGAAAAGCAATGCCTTATTGAAGATGAACTTCATGCTTAAATACCGTGCTGTATTAGGGTGAGGGAATTCTGTGAATTGCAGAGTCAGTACTCTGATGTAACTGAGACATACTATCGAATTTAAACCTTCTGCTTCCAGTAAACCAAAGGTTTTCTTTTACGTGCAGTGTTGAAAAAAATGCATTGACCGGTGTTCTTTGAAAATATTTAAATGTTAAGTCAGTTTGGTGGTCATTTCATGCTGTCTTTTGTGGGTTTTCATAAAAATACTTCTTTTGTTCTGTATACATTCACTGGACTTTTTAGGACTAACTGATGATGTCCTTTTATATGCTTTTTGAAATTTAATTGGTGTAGCAGATTGGACAGGATGCTGCTGTGGGACTCTGCTACTGGAGATGAAATGGGCCACATTGATTCCTGAGATGATTAAATCTGGCCGTAGTTCAGGTCCTCGCTGGATTAAAGTGGACAACTTGTAAAATTGTATTACTTTTATACTGCTCCACATGAACCTGCTGGGAGCCCGGCAAGGATGAGATGGGCTGTTTGGCGATAGTTTGTGAACTGAATCCTTGAAGATGTATTTTCCCTGTGAATACTGTAACTGCAGATTTAAACTTAGTTCAGAGTGGTGGCTCAATGAGGTAGTGGCCACAGGGAAGGAGATGCACAGGCTCTAGGATGCACTTGCACATGCCCAGAAATGTTTCTGTTGCTCTAAATGGTTCATTCAGATTGAAAAGCCCTTGTACATACATATGCTGTAATATTTACCTTAACATTTGCTCCATCTGTCTCCACTTTTCTCAAGAACATAGATATATTTCCCCCACTGAAATTATCAGCTCAGGTTCTCATCTGAGGCAAGTTATTTTACCCTACTCAGCTGCTTTATCATAGAATCATAGAATGGTTTGTGTCATCCAGTTCCACCCCTGTGCCACGGGCAGGGACACCTCCCACCAGCCCAGGTTGCTCCAAGCCCCGTCCAACCTGGCCTTGAGCACCCCCAGGGATGGGGCACCCACAGCTGCTCTGGGCAGCCTCTGCCAGCGCCACACCACTCTGTAGCTACATTATGTCTAATGTAATTCTAGTTTGTTGACTCTACATGTCTCAGGAGCACCCAAAGTGAAGTTTTTGCTGTGTCCTTTATTTTGAGATTATAGAAAAGGACCCAAATTTATCATCTTGCCTTGTGTCTGATAGAGGACAGTGATGAGGCATGACAGGAAGTGGGTTCCCTTGGCTGGTGCTTAAGGAACTGCTGAAGCTGGGCATGGTATTGGTATCGGGGTTCAGAAGAAGGGCAAGGAGCAGAAATGAAAAGGAAGAAGTTGTCCTGGGGGATGGAAAGCTGAGTGCCCAAGGGAAGCCTGGGGAAAGCTTGTACATCTGTTGAGAGGAGGCCACCTGGGGCCAAGATCTGCTTGCTCGTCTTGAACCAGTTGACTCATCTAGTTGCTGTCCATCTCAGGTCTGGAACTTCCTGATGGACTTGACTCCCTCACAAACAAAAGCTCAATGATTTTTCCTTGTGGCTTTAATACACCTGTTGGGATGCTGCAGGTACCTTAGGTATTTGCCTCCTTGGGCTTTGCTTCTGGGCTCTTAAATGAGTATACACTGAACTCCTTTTGTGTGCATTGCCTTCCGGATTGGCAACAGTCAGCAACATCTATACTCAAAAAAAATAGAAACTTCTGTTTTAATTTACAAGTCTTAAGCCTTGAATAGCTGGGAATAAAGCATCAAGGTTGAAAAGGAGGAGGAATGAATAAAATCCAGCATATGAAAAGTTATAATTAGAACTGTGATCAACTTTGATACTGTCAGACCTTCTCAACCGTAATAACTGCATAGCTCTGAATAAAAAGCCTAACCATATTTGCAGTGAAACATGAATCTTGTTCTTGGAGAACATTTTGGCTTATTACACAGTGCCAGCGTGTGTGAATTAGAGTATGCTGTACTGAGATCCTGTGGGTGGATTTATCTAGTGTCCATATGCACACAATATTTGCATAAGACGCACCGTATAGTTGACGTTTGTGAATAATGGGCAATAACATTTACTTCACTGAAAACAAAAGCTGGTTTGTGTGTATGGAAGTGACCTTGTGCAAAAAGTTTCCTGCTGATGCGTCTGGACACTGCTCTGTTAGTGTGCTAGAGAGTCAGCACGGGGCACCCAGCCAGCTGGGGACTGGCCATCCTGATGGCACTGCGGCACATGGGCTGTGCCTGAGCACCTGGCATCTCGGGGCACTTTGGGGAACATCTTCCACTGATACCCAAAGCTTTCCTTGCTGTAGGGAAGACAGATGAGCATCATCATGTGGGTGGTCTTGGAAGACCCTTCGGTAGACAGCATGAACATCACCTGCAGCTTTTGGCTAAAGCAGGACGTGGAAACTCCTTGCAAACATGGCATGTGGAGTCGATGTGTCATTGTCCCCTTTGCAAGGCTGCTTATTTGCTTTGTGCTCTGGCTGTTGAATATCAAACCACAAAACATGACAATTTACTGAGTTTTCTCCTTTATAGTTTTTTAGGTAGAAATTTGTGACAGTGGGGGCGGGGAAATACTGTCAAATTAAAAGTGTGAGGCACTACATATCTTTATACCTTTCTTTTATTGATATAAAAGAGTGTGTAAGGGATAGATTCCCAGCAGTTAACAAAGCAAGTACTTAAGCTATGAGTAGGATGCTTAAATATTGATAGTTAAAAAGCTGTAGCCCATTAATTCTGCTTTTGATGGGCCTCCATGGGATTGTGAATATTGGCATTAAACCTGACATTTTTTCCTTAAGCCTAACATCTATGTTAATGCTTGATCTTTCAGGCTAGTTTGCTTCAATATTACAGGTCTAAGCCCTGAGAGCCTACTTCAGCAAGGCATTTAAGCGATCGGTCTGTTTGGGTTGAGGTGGAGATGTGCTCAGTACCACTGTGAACCTGTTCTCTGCCACAAATTTGCACATGCAGTGACCCGAAACCTCTTGTCACAAACAAGAACAAGTGAAAAAGAATGTTATTCTAAAATGGTTTGATTTGAGTATTGAAACAGGGCTTCCTGCTTCGGAAGATATAACCTCAGGAAAAGGCATTATCATTGAAAAGGATGGAAACAGTGGGCTCTCATAACTCCTAGAAAAACTGATTATTGCTGTGTGGAAGCAAAGTGATATGAGGCAGTGAGGTGAAAATCTGCAGGGCAGTGTGAAATAATCACAGATATGCTACCACAGGTAGTGAAGGTATTGCTGAAGAAGTCTGGCCATGTAGCAAGTTGTTTGTGTGTTTATTAAAGTTAAAATACTATTACATGTGCATTTAAATGCTTGTAGTGGCTGAGACTCTTAGGAAAAACAAAAAACCAACAAAAAAACCAAATCACAAACCCCAAACCTTCATGGATAACCCTTGTAAGATTTTCTTTTCATGAATAGTAAAGAACAGTTGTCATGTATAGGTTGGTAGTAATAAAAGTAATTCTCAGTTTGACAAACTATATTTATTTGGCTGCAAATATAACACAAAAATTATGAAAACTCATAAGAAAGTTCATTGCAGTTCATGGAAAAGTAGTCACTTTATGGAACTGGATTAAACCTGTCCAAATATTACTGCTGGGTGACTAAAAGACTGGGTGACTCAATAACGTTAGGACAACAAAGATAAATATATTTATAAACATCCTTTGCCACCATGTTCTTCACTTCAATTTTCTCTCTACTCTGACTGTTTTTTTCAGAAGATTTAGGAGCTCACTGAAAAAAAAAAAATTCCTGATCTAAAATCTTGTCTAAAATCTTCTTGATTTGTCTAAAATCTTTTTGAGAAGCACTAGAGATTTGCAAGTGAATTAGTTAGGTTTGGAGACTGAAGGCTTAAAAACCTCACAACCCAAACCCTGAATTTCTGCGTTCATGAGAAATGTCTTGCTGATCACCAGGTGAGCTTGGCAACCTGGAATGTTGTGTGGATTAATGGGGTGGGGGGTTCTCCACCTTTCTTCTGACATTTGCCTTGATTTAAATCTTAATTTCTGTATTAGACCTTTAAGACTCTGCTACAAGCTGTGTCGGAAACTTGGGTGTCATGGGAGGGAAACACTGAGGAGAGGGGAAGCCTTGAGTCCTCCTTCCAGGCTGTGGAGCCCAACTGGGTGGATGTGCCTTACCACAGCCCTGTCTTCTGTAGGCTGGATCCAGGTGTGAACATGGATGTAACGTCATGTTCGAACTCGCCCGCTTCCTGAGCTCCCTTGTAACTTGCTGGTGAAGCTGTGTATAGAGTGGCTCTTCAGGACAGTCTCTTATGTTTCATTACCTCGTTCAGCAGTCTTGTGTCCCCACTGATCTTGTAGGAAAGGGATGTGGTGTCTGTGTTGAAGAAAGAGTGATGTGGTAACAGGAATCATTAGGATTGTTGTTTTGGAGTTAATTTCAGCCTGCATAAATGACACCAAAGAACTCCTTGAGAAGAAAGACTGGTCAATTCAGACTAAACCACGATGTTATGGGGTAATTAAGGTGTGAAACAAACTTTCAAAGCAGTGTTTGGAAGGGTCAGCTGCTTCTGCCTGCTCAGAACATAATGGCCAGGTTTTCTGTTAAAGAAAACCCCTATCTGAATTAACATGTGCAAACAGCATGGGTTTTTTTTTTTTTCAGAATCTGAGTTGTCAGGCTTCTTTCAGTGTGTGAAATGGAGTGGGATTCATCTCACTGAGTGGTGCTTCTCCAGTGGGCAATGCTACCATCTGCAACCCGCATCCCACCCTATCCTGTACCAAGTCCACCCTCTGCATGTGCTTGTTGACCACACATTGTGCAGATGGCTGAGACTGGATGAGAGGCATCCATCCCTCTTCGCTGGCCTTCATCCACCAATGATGGTGGGCAGTTAGTTCAGTGACAGAGTTAGAGAGCTGGGGAAGTTGTGTCTTGGAGGTGTGTAAGGGGTGTGATGCGTGGACCCTGTGTGAATGCATTCAGGAACACGCTTTGACACCTGGAGAGCCAAAACTGCAGTGTGGATGGACACGACACTTGCTGTCTGGCTTGGTCCTCTCACTGGGTGGTGGAGTTGCCATCCCGTATTGAAGGACTTAATATTTGCCTTCCAAGAGCCCTGGTGCCAGGGACTTTCACTGACACAATCCTGGGAAGAAAATCGACAAGTGAGCGGGACTTAGCCACAGTGAATTCATTTTCATAGAGGTTAATTTTCAAGAGAGAAGGCTCTGAACTCTCCTTTGGGCTCTTTTAATTTTTGTAGAGCTTTATGAGAATGAAAGGCTGTCTAAGTGCTTGGTGTTACAGTTCACAGGGACAGCAGATGACATGCCACTACCCTACAGTAAGCCAATGGGCTGCTGACAAGTCTATTACGAGTAAGGTCTGGCTGTGGCTTATTGCATTCAGCACCTTTTTACAAAGGGTAAAGTGCTTTAAAGAACTTTGTGGGAGAGCTGTGACAAAATGATAGCACCAATTTCTTTGCTCTGCACCAAAGACAACACTAGTGTCAAAGTAGCTGACCTCCCGAGCAGTTGCTATTTAAGGCCAGAAATGGTAAAACCTGGCCCTACAATCAAATCCAATGTGGTACTTAGGCTGCAAAACCCTTAACAAAGATCCCCTGGATCAGGAAGAGCAAGACCCCAAGTGGTTTAAGCATTGTAACTGGATGAGTGTGTATCAGAAGTACGTAGGGTTGGTGCTGGGAATCCTGAAAGGCAAATTGACACTTCTCAGGTTAGCAAAATATTAGATGTATTCCAGGGATTGCAAAGAACGTGTGGAAATGCTGATGGGTGAGAACAGGTACACCATGTCCTGGCAGGAGCAGGGGCTGTAGAGAAGGAGGAGGTGGGGATGGGTAGTGCGGCCCATTGCAGCTGGGCTGTTTTTTGCACCAAAATGATACAAATTTATATTATAAATTACATTATATAATATTAGATGTTCTCCTAACTAGGCAGCTCCTTATGTTTTCCTGCTTGTAAAGCTTCTCTGTATTAATCCAATGAAAGCTGCTGGTTTTCCAGGCTCTAGTTATCATAGAAAGGGTTGTGACAAGCTTGAGGCTTGCTAGACTGCAGCTGTACTGTCTGGAAAGGACATCTCCACCTCTCTGCCAACCCTTTTCCAAGATGAGTTTAAAAATGTATGAGAGCTGTGTTGGCTCACTTTCAGCAGTGCAGGTGAAGGAGGGGTTACATGTGCTGCTCACCCTGCAGGTGGGAGACGGGAGGAAGGAGGGTGAGCTGGGGCGAGGAGCAGGTGTGGAGAGTATCAGCCTGTTCATTTACCACAGCCGCATCCAAAACACAGTGTGTTCACACTGCATGCTCACATTGTGTTTTGGAGCAGAAAGTCTTTGTCATTTATGCAAAAGGGGGATCCGTATTCTTGCTGCTGGCCAATATTCATTGAGCTGCAATCAAAATTAATTTTTTAAAAAATATTGATGGATTGTGGTGCTATTGGAGAAAAATATTGAATGATTGTAGAATTAATTATGTGGGAAACCAGTTCTTGACTGATTGTGGTACGTACAGGGGGACTCCATCCTGCAACACTCCAGCGCCTCACAGTTAGCTGTAGGTATTCTCTTGCAGTGGCTCTGTAGCAGTGCTGATAGCTTCTAGCCTTGTTTTACAGGTGAAACCCAGAAGTGACTGGTTTACGTATTTGTGCAATGCATGTGTATGTGAATTGCAGTTCAGAGAGGATTGTTTCCATTCGGTTCTGAAAAATGGTCATTTGATCCCTCTGCATAATGATATTCCCATGCTCCCGGGCTGAGCTGGTGACACCTGTTGCTGCAGCTGAGATCCCTGCCCATGTGATGGAGAGCACTACCAGCCCAGCCCCTCTCCTGCTCCAGCCTGCACAGCTGCATCTTCCCCACATGTCCTCAGAACAAGGTTCGAAGTTTCCCCAGGACCTTTTATTTGGCTTGATTAAGGTGGATTTTTTAATGATGGGGGGGGGGGGGGAAGACATCTTGAGTCCTAGGGAGATGGAAGGGGAAAGGTTTTTACAAAGGATTTGGTGTTGGTCTGCTTCAGTTTCCATTGAAATGAGTGAAATTGCTGCTGCTGGTTGAAATGAGTGCACTTCGACTGTCTCTGAAAGTCTTATCCTTGTGTTTTTCATCTGATGTTATGGTGTGTCCTTGAGGTTTCCAGAACTGTAGCATAAAAGTCTGTACCCAGGTGAGAGCCCTGGCTGGAGCCATGCAAACAGGTATTGGAGACAGAGTTCTCTGGTGGTGATGGGTGAGCACTGCTTCCTACAAAGTCCTGGTGCAGCCTGCAGGCAGTACACAGATGTACAAAAGATACAGGCAAAGATGGTCAATTTTGGGCTTATAGGTATAAACCAAGGATCTTAGGGCAAGTTTGCGATTTCACAAGATGTTTGACTCCTGTTAAAGTATTTCTAGGTTAGTTTTCCTTTGGACAAAACTCTGAACTATTTCTATCCTGATCCTGACCGTTTTTAGGACAAATGCTGAATTCTTTTGGAGTTTATTTTTAATTCAAATTTGAATTTTAATTGAAATTTAATTTTAATTGAAATAGATTTTAATTTTCACCTTCAGAGTGAGGAAAATAAACCTGACTGGAGTTCCTAGGGAAATCCTGAACAACTGAAGCTTCTTCAGAGCTTTGATTTTGGTTACATTTCCCTGTGTAGTTAATTTTTAGCTTCAGCCATGCAAATGTTCCCATCATTAACATTAACCTCCATGCTGGGCCCTGATGTATGGCATCTCCTCACTGCTCTCCCTACCACCCTGGGTGCTGTGCCATGGTTTTTGCCTGTCCAGAGATGTGTTGTGCCCTGGGCACCATCATCACCTCTGAGCCGTGGGGGAGCAGTTTTGTGCCGGTCCCCGAGGTCTGGGCAGCCCCGTCACTGCAAGGGAGAGGTCAAGCAAAGCAGGTGAGGGCTTGTGTGCCTGGGGGCTACCGAAACACCTCGCTTGGATGGGAAGATGTTTAGAATATCTACCGTAAAATAGTCCTAGTGTTCTCTGAGCCCTCCAGCTACAGGGATAGGTCATAACTTTGTACCTCACACCTCCTCATTAGGGGATTAATTAGCTGTGCTTTTAAAGGTATGTTGACAGTCTTGAGGTCTCTGTCTCTGATTATTGTGAGCTCACTGTTTCATGTCAAATGTTTCACCTCTAGAATTGGGCAGCATTTTCTTGCCTCTGGGCAATTTCAGTGTCAAAGCTGTTATTTTTCACTCAACATTATGGCCTGATATAATTTCTTCCTCTAATTCTACAAAAGAGGAAAATTGACATCTCAGTTTCTCAGCCTCCTACATGGGGTAGCACAGTATTTGCCTGTTATTTGCAGGCTAGCAGAGTTAGCAGTGGTAAAATCTGGTCCTGTCCTCTGTTACTGGGGAAGTAATAAAAATAAATGATAGAGCAAATTGTTTACTTGTTTGTTTTTATTCTGCCTTTAGGATTAAGTAATGTGCTACTGAAACTGGAGCTGTAACGACAGCTCATTCTCCCTCCATTATTGGATGTTGCATTCTGAATCAATCTCTAGGTCTTTGAGCTAATTATTTTGAGGAGATATGATGGTGCATTAAGTGTTCTTTCCCTTCCCCCATGTTGCATGGCCAATGAGGAGGGAAAGGACTTACACAAAGTCCGATATAAATGCTGACCCTGTCTGAATAAATTAAGAAGGAGCTGGAATAGGAGTGTTGGACTCCATAATCCAAACAAGAATGAATGTTCAGATAAGAAGTGCTTTGGATACATAGGTGAATCCATGGTGAAATTTTAATTATGCACTTTTGTGACTAAGCCTAAATTGCTGCCTTAATAACTTCCCAATCAGTAAGGCTAGATGGAATGGTGTTAAATACTGTTAGCATTTTATCACTAATGTTTCTTAGGAGCAAGGCTACTCTGTGCTAATTTTCCACAAGAAGCACATCTTCTGCTTTGCTCCAGCTCCCTGTGATGCCGCTGGGAAGGTGCTCGCCCGCTGAGTGGGAGCTGGCTCTGTGCGTGGGCAGGTGGCTGCAGCCGTGGTGGGCACATGAGCTGCTGTCATCATTTTGAGAGCAGCAGGGTTGATTCGCACTGTTGGATGTCCAGGGGAACCCAACAGAATTGGGAGAGTTGGGGTCTGCATCTGAATTTTCTTATTCTAGCTGCATGGTTTAGCTGTTGCAGCTGTTTGTCTCCTCTGACTGTATAGGGTAATGGATGGGGTAAAGCCTGCATTACTGCCTGGAAGTTAAGCAGCCTATAAATAATTGTGCCTTGCTTCTGAGTTTTCCCCATTTCCAGCAGCGGGGCATAACACAACACACTGCAGCCCCTGACCATTGTCATATTAGGACATTAATATACCTATGTGTGCACGTATACTTGTATCTTGTAATACCTGTGACTTGTGAAAAAGGGCCTTAAAAGACCATGCTTTTAAGATATTAGAGATGCAGAAATTTAAGTGGGTTCTCTCAAATCCACACAACAGCTCAAGCTGGTGGCAGAAGGAGGATCAGGAGCTATAAACCCTATTCCTGGTGGTTGCTCTAAACACTAATGAACACTACCTTTTCCTAACGCAAAGCCAAAGCCTAAAGCCTGTGTTGTGAAATATCCAAGAGAGTGACACTCAGGATGTTTATAAGCCAGTTATCTTCAGCTCTCCCAGACATTTAATACAGAGTCACAGTCCTGACTCACTCTTCTATAACATTATGAGTAATCAAGCTGGTGAAATGATGGAAATAACTCTGATTACTTATAGCAGTTTCTCATGTTCAGGGAAAAACACAGAACTAATACACAATTTAAGGTGACTACCCAAACTACCTACAGCCCAAAGAGCAACAACATTCATTCTAAGATGTACATTTGCATTGTACTTACTTATCACAGGACTCCTCAGGAAGAAAAAGAAAAGCATACAATTGATTAGGTGGGATACTGGAGAAAAGTGGCTGGGAAATGAGTCAGTGACTCTCTAGTTGTTGTAATACCCAGATGTGCATGTTGTGGACAGGTCTAGTAGTTTCATTTGGATACATACTCATGACTAATTCCCTATTCCCTTCTGCCATGCAGAAAAGAGCATCTGCACTCTCATTTATTATTTATCTATGAGCAATGTTTTTCATTTAATTAGAAATGTCAAGGTAAAATGTTCTTTTCTGGGAATAGAAATGGCACTTGTACGTAAAGGGTAATGTGTGCTTGGAAAACTTTAATACATTTTAATTAGTGAATAGCATGTTCATACTAGTGTACTGCACTAGACTTTGCAGAAATAATGTTTTGGAGGAGATGACAAAATTTGCTTAAAAATCCCTGGATTTTTCAGTTGACCTAAGTGGTCATTTATTGGTATGTGGTATAATATCATGCCTGTACGTTACAAAGCTCTTTGATTGTGGATGCACATGGAATGTAATGTGTAGGAAGAGACACACTGCTCTGTCATGCCTATGCTTTGCACTTACCCCTGTTTTACAGTTGGTCACTTCTCAGTTTGCTGCATTGATTGTTCTCCATAACTAAATTCTTAGCAGCAAATTCAATTTCTGAATGGGTGTGGGGTTGACCATGTTCCTCCTGTGTCTTCTTGGGTGGTATTGCAGAGAAAAGCAAGACAGCATGCAAAAAATGTCGTGTCTCTAGGAGGAGGAGCTGAGGAGAGAAGCACGGAGTGGGTAAGGATTAGTCCTGACAGTCTTATGGATCTTAAGAAAAACACTCCTGAATTAATGGAAAAGGCATCTGTCATTTTGGGATGTGGTGTCCATTCCCTTTCTGCAGGCAGCATGGCTCTGGGAGGGTGGATGCTGCAGATGCCGAATCTTCAGTTCCATGACAGAAGTACTGGAGCAGGGCACTAAAAAAAGGGATGCTACTTTTAGTGTTAAATGTCATCTGAGGACCACACCAGTTAAGAACCTGCCCATTCATATTAACCTGGGGCTGATCAGACCCACTTGTGCTGGAGACAGATCTTACCGCATGGCTTCCCATTCTCTTACACGGCCAGAGGGCAGCCCACTGCCTGTCAGTTTTGCTAGAAAACCCCGTTTCACTGTCAGTACATCTTTTAACAATTTTTAAAAAGGAGCAGTTGCAGTAAGATTAATACGTTTGAAAGCATCAGTTGATGAAAAATGGTGTTTTTCAGAAACTCTGGCTCATATGGGTAATTTCTCTGAAGTCAGTGGGATGACTCGCTTGGGTAGAGGCCATTAGTTGTTGCATCTGGCTCTGTATGTTCTTAATGAAGCGCATGTCGCTAAAGGAAGGTTGCAGCTTCTAAGAGGAAGACACAGATTCAGACTTACTGAGTAGATGCTGTTGTGGGCAACCATCACCGGTCAGTAGTTCAATCATTTCAGGAAATGTGACTCAATAAATTGTTTCCATCAAAAGTTCCCACTATATTTTTATTTGGATTAGGTTAGATGTTATTGGATCAGCAGGAAGAGTCACCATTAGCCTAGAAACTATGTATGTTCTTGCCATGACTAGTAAACTCTGCTGCATTTATTTGTAAGCCAGTGACCAGGTCTGTGATGGATTTGATAGTCTTAACTCCACTGATTTCAGTAGTCATTATTCCTTCGACAGGTTAAAGTAATGCAGACAGATTGGAGTATAGTGAAACTGTTACCTATGGGTATCTGAAAGGAATTCCAGGGCTAAGAAAGCCACCCGGTTCAAGTAATATTGTTTCCAAATTTCCCCAGACAGATGCGCACATGAGTTTTCTTCAGGTTGCAATGTGTTTTCCATGGTGCGATATAGGCTGAACAAGAGCCTGCAGCCTGAGTTTTGCTTCTTTTATAATTTAGTGTTTTTTCTCTGGTGATGAATTCAATGGACTTTTTGATATGCAATGTTGCAATGTGCAGTTGATAGCACTGAAAGGATGCTTTCCTATGAGCTGTGACTGTAGTGGGACTTGGAAATTCTTCTTTAAAAAAAAAAAAAAAAAAAAGTTGACCAGATGAAAACTGGACTGCAGAACCTGATCCACTGGTGATCGTGGTCATGATTTTCATGGTACCTGAGCACAGCCAGAGTCCTCTGCCAGGCTGGTAACAGTGCTTTGCGGGCACGTACTGGGACTGGGACTATTGGGGAGTAGCTGGAAAAAATTCAGTGGCAGTAAAGGATAAAGGTTTTTCTTCATGTATTATGGACCAGCTAAAAAGAGCTCTTCAGAAAAAGAAATAAAAGCAATGGTATTATCAAAACAGTGGGGATAAAAATATCTGCACTGAGAAAGGTAAACAACCAGATGAAGATATAAAGGGGCATCTCTGACTAATACAGGAAAAACATCAAACAAAAATGAGGAATTATACATGTTATATAAAATAGGTGATGTTGGCCAAGACATATCAAGGAAACAGAGAGAGCTTTTAGACTCCTAGAGAACAGAGAATAATGTTTACTTTGTACTAACTCCATTACTGATAGTGTTTTAAGTATTTTATGATGAAGGGATACTCACCTGTGAAATACCTTTATGGAAAATAATTAGAAAGTGGTGAAGATCTTGTACAGCAATAGGAAGGATTATTTGAATCTAGAAAACAAATATTCAATTGATGTATATAAAGTGCTTGGTACCATAATAACTAATGGAAAATTCTGAGAAATGGAAAAAAATAATGCTGTACTGTTTTTAAAAAAGGGAGCCTTAGCTACCACTGGCCCATAAACAGTGTAACAAATAATGGAGGAGGGAAAATCATTATCTAGCAAATAGCAAAATCATGGCATTCACTGGAACAAGTGATGTTAGACAAATTTCATTGTGTTTTTCTGATAGAGACAAATCACTAGTTGAGGGTGACTACAAGTCATGTTATTTATGTCTGTCCTGTGATAAAGCACTTGCTATCATACTGTCGTATTGCATTGAAACCTGCTCATAAAACAAATTCAGCCTGTGCTTTGGACCCCATCGTATGGATTGATATGTGGCTGAAGAGCTATAAACAAAACATGACATGTTCAGACAGGGATTCATAGCAGGGTAACTAATTCACAGAACAAAATGCATTTCTGTTTAATGTTTCCTTTGCTAAGGGTAAGTTTCAACTACCCTCAGAAACTGTGTAGATGGTACTAAACTGGTAGGTATGGGAAGCACTGAGGAAAAAGGAAGAATTCATGGCATGGAGTTACTTGATAGTTAAATGTTTAGCTTAGTGACAAAGCATTCAATAAAATATATTACATCCTCAGTGATTCTTTAGTTTTTCTTTAGGATTTTGGGTGTACACAAAGAAAATTCATGTGAAACTCTTCCTTGTTTCTATGCAAGACAAAGAGTTGGCCATATGCAATGAATCGACTGGATGTGTCATGGCAGCAGAACTGCATCGCTTTACTCAGAAGGAGACTGAGCCAGTGTTGGCCAAATTTGCGGTGGAAATCCAGCTCCTTCTTACACCCCTTTCAAAGGCTGTTCCTGGACATTTAGACAGCTTTTTGTCTGCACACATGTTTTATGATTTTAATTTTAAAAGTTCCATCTCTCCTGTAAAGGATCAGATCAACATGCAACCAGGGCATGCAACTGAAAAGAGAGCATATAGATCCTAGCCCCCGATCCATCAGCCCCCTACAGATACATCCTTAGTTTTGGGGCTGGGCTGGGTACTAGAATAATACTCTGTATTTTGGGTTTAAATGGGGGATATGGAATTCTCGACACATGATGGAGTGCTCTGCCATGTAACTGCAAGTGAGAATGCTCTCCCAAGTGACTTGGTTCCTGCATGCTAGCAAATATCTACCAATAATTAAAAAATTACTTTCTAATGACTTCTTGGAGAAGGGAGGATTATATCAACCAGAAAAAAATACTTCCAGTGAATAATTCAAGTATCTCCAGAAAAAATAATCTAAAATACGTGTTCAGTGGAAAGCAGAAACCTGGAAATAAGGAATGCCTAAGAGATCCAGGGATACAGGTTGACAACATAACAGACTAAATTTGTTAAGCAGCATAGTGAAAAGGATCGGTTTTGTGACAGAAAGTGCCAGTCTGTCTCCTGATGGCTTTTCCTGAATAAATAACAGAAAGTACCCGTGATGAAGGGTGTAAATAAATAGCTTAGGGGAAAATTCCATTCAAATTCAAATTTGATTCAAACTCAATTCAAATTAAATTCAAAAATTCAGTACGAATTCAAATAGATTGTAAGTGGTTGTAATGGAGAGGGAAAATGTCACATCAGTTTTATTCTGCTTTTTATGGCACCCTGAGCACTGAGTTGAAGCTGAACTGCCCGAAATACAGACATCAGGAGATGAGGACACCTTACTTCCAATGGGGTGACCAACTTGAGATGACCGAGGTGATCGGGACTGGTTGCTGGATTCCTGCTGGTCCTGTGGTGGCAATGATGGAGGCTTTCCAAGGCTCTTCTTTTCTCCTGAGGAACAAAAGTGTGGCATAAAAATATTTTCCTGGGAAGCCAGGATGGATTTAGACTTTCTAAATCAAATACAAGAGTCCTGAGTGCCGATGGAACTGCTGTCTTTTAAAAACCCTTGCAAATGCAGGCAAAACAATTACCAAAACAATCTTGACACAGCTTTTAACTCTTTTTCACATTGCCTGATCGAATCACCTGTGTGTGCCGTGGTGGATCCAGGGAGCTGGCAGCCAGTAGTGGGTGGCACTCAGTGTGCATCCATTTAGGTCCAGCTCTGACGGCACCCCGTGTTGCTAAGGCTGCTTCAGGGCTGCAAGCTTTGTCCACTCCTGACATACAGCTCCTGCCTGTGTCTGAAGCCAGAAAAGACTTTAGTAAGTCTGCCTTTCACAACAATGGAGATGAAGGGCCAATTATAGGAGGTGTTTAGGTTTCAGGATCATTAAATTCATCAGGAAAATGCATCATTGGTCCTGTGAGGATGTTGTGTTTTGCAGCTGAAGAGACTGTTCTACCTGCTGCCTTTGTCCGCTGCCCAGAAACAGCAAGGAAGGCTGAAACAAATAAAAACCAACCAACCAAACAAAAAAGCCGGTTGGAGGAAAACCAGCTCAAAGTAAAATTGTAAGATGAGGCCAACCATGCGGTCTCATCTGTTGACTTCATATAACCATGTTGCAACATTTTCTGCCTGTGCCTAGTTTAGTCTCTGAATGTATGACATGATAGCTAATATATTTCTTTCTAATGTATTCCTTACAGTTAAAGCAGCCCCCTACCTCCTCTTTGGCAGCAATAACCTTGCCTTCTGCCTTCATTTTAGCTCTTATTTCTCCCTTCTCCTTATAATCCTTCTATGTATCTCCTTTCTCTGCTAGCCTTGTGCTTCCTCCCCGGCTGTAGCACAGTTGGGTTTAGAAATTATTTTATGAACTGAACTTTACAGAGATAAAGAGCCAGCTCCTGCAAGTCGTCTGTACATAAAAGACCAATTAACCTTGAGAATCAATCCTGAAGGAAGCTGGGGAAGATTTCTGCTATTCATAAGCCTATGCTTTTTTTTTTTTCCCTCCCCTCTTTTCTACAAAATGTGCCATTGGATCAAGCTGTAAGGGAATGCCTTTGACTTCAGTGGTGCAAATGAAATTGCATTTTAATACAGAGTTTGTCGTCTCCTTTGAAGAGTTTATGTTGTAGGAAAAAAAAAGCACTGTGACAGGTTGTAGCTTCAGTAAAGATGTAGCAGCGTGACTTTGGACCAAAGAAATTTTGTTTAATCAAGAGAGTTGTAGAAATTTTTGTGATTTAACATTTTTCATTGCAGCAGAAATTTAGTTTTGTGCAGTTGGGTGTAAATGCACCAGGGGTCATTTTACAGACTGTTACTGTAGATAGGAGCTATCAAAATAGACGAAGCAATTTGTTTAAAGAACGAGAACACAAGCAACAGGCAGAGAGAAAGAAAAATACTGGCAACCAGATTCTATTCTGTTGAAGGATAACTTGGTACTAATACCAAAGATTTAAATGAAAAAAATGGAGTCTAGATCTGGGGTAAAACCTTCACATTTATATCCAAGCTGTGAAATACATTGGAAGCTCTCATGGCTTTCTTAGAGCATTACATATACAGAGCATTTACATTTTTTTAGTGTATAAATATGCTGTATATAGATACCCTTGATCTCAGTAAACATTTGACTCTTGTTTTAAGAGAACACTTCCAGCAGTCTAAATAAGATCTCAAGTTTGATATGTTACAAGTTGGGAATTGCATTGAATGTATAATTTTCTCTCTCTTTAGGTTTTACAAAACTTTAATAACGACAAGCTAAAGCAACAGAATTATCATATGCTTATTGAATCATACTTTGGATTTTTTTAAAAAAAAATCACATTAGGGAAATCCAAGGAAGGAAACTCTGACTACTAACAGGAAACTGATAAGAACTCACAAGTTAAGCCAAGCTGAAATAGGAGCCTGGAAATTCATAGATGTTTGCAAATTGCAGTGAGGCAATCCTGAAAAGTATGGAAGTTGTCCTTGAAGTCAATAAGAAATGAGAAAGCTTTTCTCCTCAGCTGAACTCTAGGACAGGTTTGAGCTCTGAAGCAAATATTTTTAGGTTTTTATTTAAAAAAAAAATCTGAAATGCAAATTACCCTCAACTTATGCTGCATAAGGACAGATTTGAAGTGTGCTGAAGGCAGGGGAGGTTTTTCTAGTGAGTTCAGGGGCTTCTTGAACTACTCTGTGCCCTCTCCTCCAACTATCTCTCACTTACAGCCCATGATTCCTGTAGCTGTGTTGTAGCTTCTTCATGATGAAAACACAGAGCTGCTCTTTTTAGAGCTGGCTTTGCAAAAGTGTCATAAGATGCTGTAAGACTAAAATACTTCAGAATTCTGAGGACATATGAGCAGTTCCAGGCTGTAATAAACCTCATGTTCAGTCTGTCTTTATATGTCTAGCCATGCTGTGTATTCCCAGCAGTAAAGGTGGGTGATAGACCTGAAGAATTTTATAATTTGGATAGCATAAAAAATACCGTGAAATCAATGAGGATCATGTTGCTATTAGACATTTTCACCAGAACATTTCAGAAATGGTGAATGGAAATGCAGCTTTCTGCCCTCATCTTTACCCCTCTTGCCATAGTTGATTCCCCTTGGAGCTGGTGCCTGCCCCAGAGGGATATCTGCTTGTGTGAGGTGGGGAGAAACAGGTCCCACTGGTCCCTTTTCTCTTGTCTTCTAGGGGTGTGAACACCCCTGTCCCAGTGACTGTAATGATAATCTCTTGGGGTTCATACTCCTGTTGTCCCTTGCTAATGCCACATACACAAAGTCTTTGCTGCGTGTTTCAGTGGGAAGGAGGTTGCTGTAGGTGGTGGGAAGGAAAGGATGCTGTGGCATGGCAAGACTTCTGGTTTCTTGGTGGGTGCAGGGCACGCTCAGCATTGCACGGAGTTGCAGGTGATCCAGCCCTTTCCCTTTTGCACCTGAAGATGGTTCCCTGTGGATGCCAGTGCTGGGGGGTTGCTATAAAAGTTTGGAAAACCTTTCCCATACTTGTCACTGTACAACTGATGATTGTTGCATCTACATCCTGGTCCTCATACGTTCACCTAAACTCCTGTTGACTTCAATAGCAATATGTGCCAACTGAGGGGCTCGTAAGAGACGACATCCTCATGGCATATGAGTGGGCACAGTAGGTACGAGCCGCTCTGGAGGTGGTTGGGGTTGCTGAGATACAGAGCACCAAAGTGACAGGTATGAGTGGCTATTAACTAGTGATTTCCGTCAGCAGACAATGACTGCCACTTTGCAGGGCAATCCACTCTGCTTTTCTTTGTGGCTCCACATCTGTTGAAAGGCCAGGTGAAATCCAGGCTGGATGGTTTGTTCTCTTCAGATCTACTTTTAAAATACTTTTTTTCTGTGTGGAGACCTTTCCTTTTTACAGAGATTTTTCCTTCTCTCATTTAATTTCTTTGTCCACACTAGATTTATAGGTTCACAGAGCTAGGGTGTCAGCTCGCTGTCAGCTTTGCTTTGCTCAGTTTGGCTTCCTTAGGACTCCAGAAATGTGGCAAATGCAGTCAGACAGAAAATAGCAAAGCATGAGTTTCTTCTCCAGCAATGCAGAGGATTCTTCCAGCCGCTTGAGAAACAAATAACACATGTTTTATCAAACACTGTTTTTCTGTTGAGAGATAGTATTATGAGTTTTTTCTTACTATTTGATGGGAGTGCCAATGCCCCACTGGCAGGTGGACTTGTGGATCACATCCCAGGCACCCTTTCAGAGCTTCATCCTTTAAAGGGTGCAGCTTTCTTATACCATGGAAGTGAAGAGTTCGGTTTATTGTACAGTTTGGTCCCAAGTAAGATTCTTATTTTTTGGCTGGCCTGCTTGAAATTGGTTGAAAGATGCTTACTGAGTTAGTGGATTTGGATGCTGGCCCTTTTCTGAGTCAGTTAAAAGCTGAACTTCTCTGGAACCAGCAGTTTCCCTGCTCAGCAAAAGCACTGGAAGCTCAGAAGAAGTGTGCTTTGGTTCATTATGGAAGTCAAATTTCAATTTTTAACTAAATAGTAAAAAAAATACCCTATCTGGAAAAGACAGGACTGGATGTTAAGAGTTTGTCTACTTGGAGGTTAACTTACTCTGTACCATTTGAGTGAAAAAGTGGATAGTCTTGTCTATAAAACAACGCATGAGGACATATGGACAATATAGACTTTCTAAAGTGGTCAGGTTTGAAAAGTTTTCAAAAATGTGATGACTTCCCACAAAATATCTCAGGGAACTGATGCTTTTCCAAACAGCAATTTTTCAACAAGAAACTCCCAGCCAGTTCCTGTCCATTCATACTGACCTTTCTGAACCAGAGCTTCTGCCATAGTGTAAAGCCAGATGAGGTCCTCCTGAATAAGAAACTTGCCTGCTGTGGTCTGGAGCATCTTGGTGGCAGGAGGAGACCTGGGAGCTCCTGGGGCCCTGAGAGAGCATATTCCCGAGACCTGCCATCACTCTATTCCCTGTTTTGATAGGAGAACAGGAGACAATCTATGTATGTATTTATGTATGATCCTGCATGTATTTATGGAGTAAGAAGATGTTCTTGGAGGGGTGTTCATTGTCTCTGGTAAATACTAAGCACCTCCTCTCCTAAGTTTAAAAATTACTGTTTTTCCTATAGTTCTCCCCCTGCTTCTGTTCCCAGAACAATTTATTTTCTGCCTTTTCATGTGTAGCCTTTTAGCATTAAGCTTAAAAATGTGCTGTGTTTGTGCTGAATATAATCTATTTAATAGAAAATGATTGCCTGAGGCTACAGATCTTAACCAAGCGTTAGGCAGACCTAATTCAGCCATGGTGCGTATTGGCCTGCAAAAGCCAGTTGTGGTGGGGTTTATTTTTATTTATTTATTTATTATTTCCCCTTTCCTATCTTCAGAGGATCCTTAGTCAGGTGTTAAAGCTGGTTTGGCCTGAGGAACTAATCTTTGCTAAGACAGGCCTTTTCTCTCTCACACGCATGGGTATTCATGAAAGCGTGGTCTAAATCCAGGAGCGTTTTCTTTAGAAACTCATGGCCTTCTGCCAAGGAAAGTATGTTATTCACCTAAAGAAGAGGCCACCAAAGCTGCTCTATTTAACATTTTCCTCCTATATCGTAATGTCAATATAGAAACCATTTCTTTCTTTGCTTTAGAAAATTAAATTAATTGCTGGAAATTTGGTTTTCTCACTAAAACAAGGAGCACAAGCTCCCTGCCTGTTCTTCCTGCTACCCCCCAGCCTGAGCTCCAGCGGTTTAGAGCTGTTATGCATTCCCTGTCTTTTATTAGGGTTTGACATGCCAGTAAATCTGTGCCTCCCTCTCTTTCCTGCCTAAATTTCTGCTCATAAAAATTAATTTTTTAGCTGTTTGGGCTCACATTCATTTCCATGAATTCACTCTCGTTCATCAGGACTTCATGGGGAAGCTGTGACTGAACATGCTTATAAAAGAGCACTTTTTTTTTTCTTGGGATGAAAGGATTATGGTTATGTGAACTGCAATATTGAATAATGAAACGATTTTTAACAGGAAAAATGGTATGTGAGAACCTTCTAGGTAAAAGGACAAATTTTGCTTGCATGCAAGTACCAGAAAACCTTTGTACTTTTATGATTACACAATTATATCAGAAATTTTCCTCTCTGAGCCACCCAGTTAGGGTTGTGTTAAAACCATGATCTCCAGACTCAAGTGATTACACAACAAACACCCCAATTGTGTGAGCAAATGTGTGAACACTGTTCTCCTAGAGAGCCTGGAGAGCCCTGCAGTCCTCTTTGTGACCCCAAATACGGCTCTGTGGGCAACAAATGCAGCCTCACCGTTCACCTTCCCCAGCCCGATGTACGTCTGCCTCCAAGCAGGGTGTGTTCAGATGGTTTACCTCTGTGGGAGCTCTGTTACTGCTCAGGACCTAGGTGGGTGAAGCATCTGTGAGTGGAAATATCCTAAACCAGCTGTACAGTAGGCTGTGCCTTGGCTGTGGGTTTCTCACCGCTACCCCACAGGTGGCACCTTGCTCCATGATGAGTTTCCCATGGGCAAAGAAAATTACCAAAAATCTGCTTTCTGCTTCTGTCTGCCATCATCTGACATTTGGGTAGCATGTGGTTGGAGAGTAAAAAAATAGTTAGAACTTGGTTATGCGCCTGGTAGAATCATTCACCCAATTTTTCCTTCCTTAAAAACCATGCTGAGTGTGTAAGTGCAATGGTCCTGTACAAACGGCTGTTAGTCAGCTATATTATAAATCTTCCAAAATAGGGAGGCTCATTCTCTGTGCAGGGTGTGGGGATAGAATTTAATGGTCCAGTTGCACCCAGTTCTGTCCACAAAATTTAGGTCCTGGCTCTTTTGAGTTTTTCTCCATTTAGGGTCGCTTACCGTGAGAGCTTGTTGCACTACCACAGCGAATGGCCACAGCGAATGGAGGAGGGAAAGGGGGGTCAGGATGTGTACTGTTATCCTCCATTGAGCTCTTATCACCACCTTCAGACAACGAAGAACATTTTCGCTGTCTTTTCTGTGAGTGGGAGGAGGACATCTCCCACTCTGTTGCAATGGTAAGATTTGGTGAAGCATCTCCCAAACCCATGAGAATTTGTTTTGGTTGCACCTCCGTGATGTGCACTGTCAGGATGTGCCTCTTCACCAGGTACCTTCTGCAAAACGCTTCCCTGCTTTAAACCCAAAGATAATCCTTGTATTACACCTTCTTCCTCCACTCTACAGGGCATCCATCACCCGCCATTGCTATCGCACAGCCCCATGGTCTCCATGAGGAGGACATGGCCCTTGCCATGGGCAGAACTGGGCAGTTCCCAGGGGATGTGCATGCCCTACCATGCCTGAATCCATCTGCATCCCTCAGCATCTCTGCTTCTGGCCATGGCTTTCACACCAAGCAAATAGCTGTGTTGCTCTGACAGCGCAGGGAAGACAACTTGACTCCTCCTCTGCTCTCCTCTGGCTTGACTTCTGCATGTGCTACTACTTGCGGATGGCCCTGCCGTTCCTCATATGCATTTTTATCCATAAGGGTCAATTAAATCACTAATGCCATCATCTGGCTACCCAGGATGGCTCCCAGGCACCTAATGTTTTGCTGCGTAATAACGCAGAGCCACTTATTTCTTTGAGGCTGTCTCTGTGAATCACTGTAATGTATTTGCACAGCGGAAGGGATTTGGAATTAATGTGGCCCAAATCATGATGACTGATTTAGCCCTCCTTTCTGTTTGTCACTGTTTATTTTTTTTAACGAGGGCATGTCAGCCGTGCAGTTCGTATTGCGCTGAATCATCTTAAATCACCAGGTCAGGTTATTTTTTTTTTTATGTTAATCTCCCTGTTCAGTGGAGTGGGGATAGTGGTGCTCTGGGGGCAGCTCAGCCCCAAAGGGATTGGTCACTCCTGGATTTAATTGTGTTGTGATTTAGCACAGCGTCACACAGTAAAAAAAAAAAAAGAAAAAAGCAAAGCAAACCCCCAAGCTTGGGCAGATGGCCTGTGCTGGTAATCCTTCATCGTAATGGCTCCTGACAGAGCAGCTGTGGTTCACTGCTAGTCAGGGTTTTCCATCAGAGACAACAGTATTCCTGGGATATGAAACTTGGCTGTAGCAGTTTGTTTGAGCATCTCTCACAGAAAAAAAAAAAACAACGCAGAAGAGGGAATTACTCTTTTGGAAAAGGAAGAAACCTCATTCCCATTAAGATAATCTGCTGGCATGTGCCTTTTGCTCTCTGTCTGTGCTTGTGTATTTTTTAAAAAAATGCCTTAGCCTTTGAATTGTGATGTTGGAAAGCGTTCATAGAGGCTGGAGGAGAAAGCCTGGTAGAAAAGCAGAACAGCTTCAAATGGTCACAGATCTTCGTAAAGGACCAACACAGAGGCAGCGGTGAATTAGGGACCCAGGGGTAGCTAATGGAGGATGTGGTTTGTCACTTTATTCCTTCTCTTTGTGAATCCCATGGAGGTAAAGCTATTCTTTCTGCAGGAAACCCCCAGGAGCTTCATTGACTTTGTCATCTCTTGTGTTGGATTTTCCAGTCCTGCCTGAGGTGTCCAGCAGGTAGAAATACTGTAATTGGGATTTGCTGCATTTGGTTCTGTGCCTGCACATATGCGTACGGAATACAGACAGTGGTGGAGGATTCATAATTATTTCTCTATCTTTGTACCTAGTGGGGCATAGTTATATGTTGATTCGCTGTAGTCAAGATGAGCAGACTAATTAGGACGTTTCATCATGAACACTGAATTATGGCATTAGGCAGACATTTGTCTGGTGTGTGACCAATTGTGAATAAATAGGATAGGACGTTGTGCAGAGAAAGGCACGTGGCCGAGGTAGCAGGCTGGAAAGGCACGAAATGGCTTTGGCTGACTCGGCAGGGCTGCTCCATCCCTGGAGCCTCCCCGAGTGCTGCAGTCATGTTGATTGGGGTTATGTCTGCACTGGGAGTTACGACACATTAGTACCGATGGTGTCTCCATCTGACACAATAAAGCTCTGGCTGGGCTCTCTCAGGCTCACGTGGAACTGCCGCACGGGTTGTGCTGTGGTTATGTTCTGAGCCCTGAAAAAAATTTAAGTCTGCAGTATTTTAAATGAGTGAAATGAGAGAAATATGCCCACCGGGTTGGTTTTTCGGTTTGTTATTTTTTAAAAAGAAGATGTTTTGATGGGTGGGATTTGAAATCTTCCATACTAAAAGGAATGTTTTCAAATGCAACTTGTTTTGACAAGTGTGCTTTTAGCTGAAGAGCAAGCCATCTCCTGTTGAACTGATATTTCAGAATGAAATACCCTTTGCTTTTCAGCTGATAAAACCCCACAACCCAAGCAGTCCTCCCTCCTCCCCTCCCTCCTTCCAGCCTTCAGAGTCAATGACTTTGACATCCCAAGTGGTTTCATCTTAAAGACCCTCAGGTGGTCGCCCTCCTCTGAGATGACATGTACCATCCTTTTGAGACTCTGCTTCTCTCTGTGGATGGTGAAGGGAGACATTTAGACTCATTTAAATGAGGACAGCAAACTTGCAGACTCCCAGCTTGGGGCAGATTTGATACTACTTCAATAGGTACAGTCTGCAGAGAAGAGCAGAAACATAATCACACTGTGCCTGTGCTTAATTCTGATTTTCAGAGCCAATTAAGAATGTATTCAGTTGACCATTGCAAGGTACAAACATGTCATGAACATATGGCTTCTCTTGATTTCCACTTGACTCTCCTTAAATGTTGAGTCTTGCTTAAATCTTCAACACTTGCAAAGTGCACTGCGGTCAGTGGTGGGAAGATGCTGTAGAAACCTGTGACAATGTTAGCCTGAGAAATGCCAAGCTAACAGTACTTGGAAATCAGCTGCTTCATATGCACGTTGCCTTTCAGGGTATCGGTTTTATTTATTTATTACATCTAGACTGCATTAACCTTGTGCTGGCTCTATCACGCTGGCTGACATAAGACGGATGGTGCCAGTGGCCTGGCATAATGGCTGGCATGCAAAGTGCCTTTGCACGGCACCCGCTGCCCCCAAAGGGGGGATCGCCTTTGCTCAATAAAAGCACGTTTAGCAGCACTGCCTGCCTCGTTGGCTGGAGAAGCCCATGGCCCTGATTTTATGTGATGAGCTTGCCTTGGCAAGAAAACAGGTGGAATATCAGGAAAGCTTTGCAGAATGACAAAAATGGGGCAGATGTTTCTATTTTGCTGCTTTTTGGAGCTCTGCTGGGGTGCTGGTTGGGATTGCCAGCGTGGGGGCTGCTGCAAGGAGATTTCCTCCAGTGGTAAAAGCACCTTGCTTCCACCAGTCCCTCAGACAGAGTTGACACTACAGATCTAGGATGCTTTCAAGGAGGAGATTGATCCTATCTTTAGACCCTCAGAAGACCTTCATTTGATTTTCTTGTGTGCCACCTTGTCACAGTACTTGGGGCGTGACGCTAAGCTAGTCAAGAGCTCAGCTGCTGCAGTAATAGGTGCCTGGATAGGAGCAGGGCTCTTCAGTACCTTCTCAAATATGGGCCTAAACAGCCTGGGTCTGAGCTCTAGTGCAGAATTAAATTGGGGATAACAACACTTGTCTTCTGCAGTAAGGTGCTATGAGGATAAAGGCAGCAGACCGCCCAAGGTATGCTTTGATATTCTGTGTTGTAAGGAAGAAGATGTAAGCTAAACACCAAGTTATAAGATTTTGCATAGGCTTTCATTTCAGATATCAGATCTAGAAGCCAAGAGAACTCCAGAGCAGGTATTGACATGATGGGCTGTTCTCACCCATTGCAGCAGTGGGTGCCACTGCTGCCTCAGAATTTCACATTTTCTGGTTAAAGTGGGAACACGAACCCCTGTAGACAGACCCTGCTTTAGACACGAATTTGCAGCAAGCTAGATGAATGTCAAGGGGCGTGTTGTGAGCTGGTCAAAAGCTCATGTGCTGAACTCCCAGCACGCTCAGAAAACTTTTGCTTAATGGAGACTGACCTAAGCATAACACGGTCTTTCCCCATGCCCATGCCTCAGGTGACGCTCCAGTTTCAGGGACGTTTGCTCTGTTCTTTACAATTTCAGGCTTGCTTTGAATTTTGCCTTTGGTGGTTTTTTTTTGGGTTGATTCCTGTATGTTTTAGTGTTAGGCTGTTGTTGCCTTCTTCTCCAGCTGTGTGGCAAAGACACTATCTGTCGCTCGGTGACTTTGGAGCAGTGCAGTGAGCCTGAGACTTCAGTTCTATAAATTCCTGTTTAACGGGGAGTTTCTTTGACTTTTGGCTCAGAATTAATAATGCTTATTTACTTCCTTACACAGGGAAAACGCCTGATAACCTCAGAGGGAGTCGTATGCAAATTCTGTAGCTCCAGGAACAAGTATTACGCCTCTTTTAGCTCTGCATGCAATCAAGCCTGTGCAACTCTTTCTGCGCTCTGTTGTGACAGTCACCGTGGTCTTGTTTCTATTTTGAGCCTCAACTGATTGAACTCTTGTTTGCTGGGTTTTGGCTCTGCTGCTCCATGCTACCTGAAGAGGAACTAGGGGAGCAAACAGCTTTCCTGAGCTATTGTTACTGCCTGGGGCAGATCTGAGCAGCTTGGCCGCCCCACACAGGCATGAGCAGCAGTCCTGAGGGCTGGCCAAGGGGACAAGGGCAAGATGGGGAGTCTGGCATCTGCCTTTTGCTGGGGGGATGAGGCTGGTCTGGCTTGGCAGGGACTCAAGAGCAGGAAAATTCTCATCAGCATCTCCAGTGTCAAGAGGGAGGGAGGCGGCTTGTCATCGCCCCAGGAAAAGGGTTGTAAATTGTTTTTTCTGCTCCTCTTGCTGAAGACTATCTCCGTCCAAATCTTTTGTGACCTTTTCCCATGGGAGTTTTGCATAGAAATAGGAAATAGAAATAATGAAAGGAGGAAAAGTGATTATGTGGAGCTTGTGGAGAATTATTATTGCAGCTGTTTTAGTTGGAGCGTTAGATCACAGCCCTTAGAGGAAAGGGAAGAGCCTTTGGTTGCTCCTCATTTACCATCTGGGTCTGAATGCCTTTCTGCTTTGTCCTGAGTTATATTTGTGCCCTCCGGTAATTCTGGGGCACCTGTACCCCTTTCAGGTCCCCAGAGAAATGTGCACTTGTCTCAGGCCAGGTTAGGTGCTCTGCTGGCAACTGCCTGAATTCAGAGCAGCATGTGCTTCGCTGGAAGTGCAATTTTTGTCTTACTGGAGTCACAAGTTTGTCGCCATGTCGCTGAGGTGAAGCACAGGGTGAAGCACTCTGGGTGCTATGAATGAGCAGTTGCATTGCCCTGTTATGGTTTTCCCTCTCAATGTCTGTCAGAATATTTTCTATCCAGCTCTACAGACCCTTAGGAGCTCAGACACTTGTTTCCTTGCTATTGGCAATCCCTTGTCAGGCTGATCTGAATCCTGGTAGAGGTAATTTGAGTCAGATTTGTGTATGTGCATATTTCTTGGGGTGCCACAGAGGCTGCAGGAGAAAGCATGACGCTGGAGTAGCACAGGATGAGGAGAATAGATTTGTAATTGACAGAAAGAAACAGATGGCGTTGGTTGTAATGCCTATGTTTATATTTAACGTTAAAGGCTCCTCCTGGAGCACCAGCCCTTCAGTGATATGTAACACAACTTAAAAGCATCTGGGGACAGAAGGGATAAGGGAAATAGGTTTGTCAGATCCCAGCAGGAAATCCAGCCATGGACTTTGCTGTGGAGTTTCAGTGGGTGATAGCAAGCAAAGAAAACAGAAGTTAGCTATAACCCTCCTTCGGAGCACTGTGGTCAGGAACCATGATGGGACCCTGGACTGGAGCTGCGGTGGTACCCAGTGCCCCAGCTGCAGTGAGACATTGCATTGCGAAAGGAGTGCTTTCTCAGAACACTTTTTTATTGCAAGGTAGGGAAAGACATCAAGGTCCTGCTCTGTTGTCCTTACCATTCATGTCTTGGTGAGGTCAATCCCATCCTGACTAGCTCCTCATATAGTCTCCTCATGCTGCTCCATGGTGGGATTTACTGGCGTGCTTGGAATTGCTGGATGATTTGTTCTGTGAATGCAATTAGTCACCACCAGCGCACAGGTGGAAGATGAAAGTTAATTGTGTGGCACCTAATTATCTGTCATTGCTGGAAGGGTTCTAAAACAGAGGAAAAAAGTTGCAGTTCTGGCTGCATGACTGGGGCTCTCATGGAGCAGCAGTGAGAGATGCCAGATTTCTCCCAAGACCTATGTGTTATCTTTAACGACCTTTTGTCTTTCTGTTAAAAGATAAACAAGAAGCTTGAGTCTCTGAGAGTATAAATTAGCATAGCTCTGCTGCAGGCAGTGGAGCTGTACCAAATTTTATCAGCTGAGGAGGGATGGAGCCTATGGGATAAATGATGACAGAATTATCCTTGTGTGAGTATTTTTTTGTGTGTGTATGAAAATGCACATGCAGGCGCGTTATGTGCCCACACGCTAGTTAAAGGTGACTGCTTTTTTTATTTGTATTTAGTGCACCTTGGAGGCCCTACCTAGACAACAGTCACAAACGAAATATCATCAGATCGTTAACATGTCCCCGACTTGTTAACAAAATAATCGCATGATTTGTAGTAAAGAAAGCCAATTGAAAGACTCGCTGAGTAATATTCCTTCCAGTCCCCTGACACGTGCATATATTAGAAATCCATGTGATGCAAAGGACAGGACAAAAATGATCGATAGCAGGTTTCAGTGCTCTTTATTACAACGAATAAATTGATCATGTCTAGCAGATTTTCCTCCCAGCGGAGGCTCTGGGTATTGAGCATGTCTCGCTCATTTCTCTTTTATCCTTATTTTGGAAGCGTGCCAGACAGTTTCATGCCATCATTTAAATTTATTTGTGACCTGAGGAAGTTGTGTCACCCTTGAGACAGTTAACTTCCAGCTAGAAAGTTTGGTGACATTCTAGAGTTACGTGGAGGGATATTACAAAAAGTTTTCTGATGGCAAGGTGTTGCTCCTCAATCCAGTCCTGCATCAGCAGCTCCCACCTGAGAGCTGTGCTGAAATGCTTCTCCTGATCCTTGAACTACTCTTATTTAACTGGCATCCTATTCTAAACCCAATGAACTCCAAAGGTGTTAACCAGCACTTTTTTCATAGTCCTGGGCAGCAGAGCCCAAAAGTAAGTGGTTGCGGGGAGTATCCCTTCAGCCTAGAGAGGGGACTTCTTGTATCAGATGATGGCAGGAACATGTTCGTGGGGAAACAGAATGGGAAACTTCTGCTGCTTTCTGTGCCATGCTATTTGACAGCTTATGCCCTCTTTTGTGGTGGCTCTCGTATGTGGAATGACCTGTCAGAGACACAGCAACGGGTTATTAACCTGCTGTTTTCACAAGCTCTGTCCTGACAGAAGTGTCCTCTTTGAGGCTTGTGTAACTGGCCTGTTACTGAGTCTTAAATGTAAAGAAGGTAAGTGGTCCAAGCCCTTCATTCTTCTGTATTATGCAGACAGTGGGCAAAATGCTGTGGAATTACGTGAACTAATTTAGGTCTGTTTTGTGGTTTTGCCCTTTGCCTGTAGAGTAATAACTATTATCTGTTGAAGGAATTGGCTTCTGGATTCCCACTCCTGACTTGTCGCATAATTTGACATTAGGTAGGACACTCAAAGATGGTCTGGCTCCTAAAATAATCTGCAAAGTGTGTGATCTCCAGGTGTGCAAAATGAGATTATACTCGTAGGGCAGGTGAGTGAAGGCTTCTTTGAGACTCCACAGCAAGCCAGCAGTTGACCAAGGAGGAGGACTTATGCCTCTGGACCATACTAACCCAGCCATGCATTAGAAAAGAACCTAATCCTCCTGTTTGCTGAAGGTTTTAAGATCTCCTGCCATTTTTACAAGGTACCATTTACTAGTTCCATCTTATGTGCTTTATCTGAGACGTGTCTACAGCCCTCAGTCCCGCACCTCTGAATTACCCAAGTCCAGCTATGGGGGGAGGGCAATGAAATGGGGCAGGAGGGTTTAACTCCAACTTTCTCCTTTAGGAAAGATATATTTTAGGGCTTAAGATACCATGCAAGCATGTAGTGTCATGTCTGAATTTCTTGCTGATGACTTTCCTGCAAGCTGCTTTACGTAAAGCAGGGGGAGAAGGTATTGAAACAGGAATCAGTGTTTTATGAAAGATGAAGTTAAAACACAAAGTTTATTCTGTAACTCTATTTTTTATGGCCTGATTTGCATTAAGAAGTCTCTCTTTGATGAAGATTTGTAAGGTTTTGTTGCTATGATCCAGAATATGCATTTGGAAATTCTGTTGAGTGGCTGTGGAGATGTGTATCCCTAGAGACTGTTTTAATTTCCATATTCATTAAACGGATTTGTGGTGCCTGAGAGAGACCAAAATCCTTGAATAACACAGCTGTGAAAGGTGGGAGAGGAGACATCAGGATCAAGGCATACTTTCACCATCAGTTTAACCCAGTCTAAGTCCATGTGGCCATTAGGCTAGTCCTGTTCTCTGCTTTTCTTCCCCTCTCCATCTTTCTGCCTCAGCCACCCATTGCCACTTTCTCTGTGTCCACAGCAGTGCTCACAGTGCCTGCGATGAACTGGGTCAAGGAGCTGTTCTGGCTGGAAACTAGTGGGAAAAAAAGGACTTTATGATGGACCAGGTTCTTTTAAACTGTAGCACCGGCACAAGGGAAGAGGAAAAACATGGGTTGGAACAGGCAAGCTGCCCAATATCCCATATTATCTTATTAAGCCATCACTGGAGTTGCCTCCACACATATAGTTTGTCTGGCCAAAACCAGTATTTTCAAGGGCCATTTTGCACCATCCGGTAGAATTCTGTAGTTGGTATCTCCACCCATGAAATTCAACGGGATGATCTGAAAAGGCAGAAAAGGTCTTTTCTTTCTCTGGAGTGTTACTTGCAAGGATTGCAATGCCCATCGCCTGTTACTTAAGGCTTAGGGTGATGAGTACATGAGCTGGTTGACTGTGGCTCATCCTGTTGTCCTTTGAAGTCAATGTATACCTTTTATTGACTTAGCTCCGCAACAGATGAGACCTGAGATGAAAGAGCCACTGTTGTACTAAAGCTTACTTGTCCAGTAGGTTAGAAAAATAAATAATCCCAGACACTTTCAAAGATGGCTGGGGTAGGGCTGCACATAGCTTGTTTGTGAAGTTTTATTTAAAAGAAAAATAGTTTTCTCACAGTCAGAGGGCTGTCGGCTGACCTGACCTTTTCAGGCTGAAAATGGCCATTGGAAGGATGAATACTATAATAATAATAAAAGCTCTCCTAGTCATTACTGGACTGCTGCTGAAAGGGACTTGGCAAAGGCTGAAGAAATGTCAGAGTGAGAAAGTGCACCGTCTGCTGAAAGATGATTGTGTCTGGCCCTGCTGGGTGCCCGGTGAGGCTGGTGAAATCTCCACTGATTTCAGCCAGAGGGAAGGTGGCTGAAAGCCAAGAGAAGACGCTGCTCAGAGCACAGCCCTGAAATTTCATGCAGGTGATGTGTTACATGGGAATGCACTGTCCGTAACAAACCATAGAGTAAATGTATGGTAGATGTATAGCATAGTAAAATGCAGTTTCTTGGAAGCACATAGTCATACTTTAGTGCCAGCCACACTCTCTGAATACTGTTTATATGTCACAATGGTGCCTTTTGGGCTGTGCTTTTCAACAAATAAACCCTTCATCCCCAGGTATTTCTTCTAGCTGTTGTGCTCAGCTTCCTTGATGATGGTAACTGCTTCATTAGATGCTTGATGAATGGTCTGTGCACATTAACATCATTTTATCTAGCTGATAACTATGAGCTTTACCATGCAAAGCTATGTAACATTCATCATGGGGGGGTTTCTAACAGTTTAGGCAAACTTCTGTCAGGAATGGTTTAGGTATGAGGGGCAGGAAGATGGATTAAATGGCTTCTGAAGTGTCCTTCTAGCCCTGCTATCTCTTACTTTTAAACTCTGCCATAGTAATAATGTGTTATTTCTATGACAAGCATCTCGGGGAGGCTCAGCTGAGAGGTGGGTGCCGCTTGGACTAGGAGTAGTTCAGAGGCTGCACCCATGTGTTCAAAATGCGAATGGCAGCCCAGCACGTCCCAGCTGGGTGAAGAGGTGCAATGGGCAGAACTTGTCCCACCTAACTTCACGTGCTTGTGTGGAAACGTCTGTGTGTACAAGCTAGGCTAGCTAGCTCCTCCAGCTCTGGAGGAAGAAATGAATACAATTCATGTGCCCTGCTCTGAACATCTGAGGTGTGCTGGAAGCACCTCCTCTCCCTGCTGACCACATTCCCGTGCTGCAGGATGTTGACCAAGGGCAAAAGAAGTCCTTTGACCTGGTCAGTATGAGACCTCAATGCCTTTCACATTTCCACGGGATATGATACTCGTCTGAACACTTTTCCATCAGCTGGTCGTGTCTAAACATTGATAAGGCTTGTTGCCTTAAAAGGTTATATAAAAACTTACCTAACCTGTTATTTATTCTGATTCCTCGCAAATATTGGTGATATATTTTTGCTGAATTTTGGCTTGCATTCAGTAAACCTTTTCAGTTCATCTTTAATTTACAGATGGTTTTGGCAGTGTTTCAACCTCAGTTTCTGGTGATTGAAACCTAGTGCTTGAATTAGGCTCGAGATGCAAATAGCCTGATTTTCAGCAAGTCTAAATATATGCAGCTGCCTTTTGGAGTTCTAAGTAATGCAATTAGGCTGGGTTTCTCACTGCCAAGAAAGTTGCAAATGAATTAGGAGTCCAGAAAGAGAAATGTGACAGAATACATGAAAATGTCTTTAGGAATTTGGAGATTTAGGAATATGGATGGAAATAATTGAAAGCTTGGTTCAAGTCTGCAGCTGAAAAGCACTAATATAAGTAATTTCAAAGGAGATTGAAGAGGCATGTTGTTCACGTTCAGGAGCAGTGCAGAGCTGGGTGTTAGGTCCAAATGAGGGATGTGACAGAGCCCTGCTGATGGACGGCTCTGCTGCTCACCCATGGGCTGGGATGGTAGAAGTGCAGGGGGAAGCGGGGATATTTGCTGATGTCAGAGAGTACAATTAGAAATACCGAGTGCAGTAAAAGAGGAGGATGGGCTAGAATGCCTGAAACTAATAAGAAATTGGAACTTGGATCTCCTCCTTCAAAGCCTAAATTAGGAGAAGTGACTGATAGGCAGCACTTAAAGGCACTGGAGTAGTCTTAAGGTGTTGAGAGAGTAGTCCTTGAGTGGGCTAATGCTACAGAGGCCAGGCATGGGGGAACACAGCTGTGCAGAGAGGCTGCCATGTCTCTACGTTTGCCATCTTTGGGCTATCATGTCTTGGTGTACCAGGGTAGTGAAAATGTTGTCTCCTTTTCAGTGTGATTAGTCTGGGGGGATCACAAGGGTGCTCAGTGAGGTGGGACTCCCTTCTTATCTCCTTCTGTATTCATTCTTTCCTTAAAGAGTCTTTTATTTGTGTGTGGGTCTTCATGGTTTTGTGTTTGGGTGGTTTTTTTTTAACAAATACACAGCCAGTCCCTGCTGCACTTGTAAATATGGATAGCACATGGGTCTGTAAAGATTATGGATGCCCCTTTTAGCAAGAAATATCTTTTAATAGCATTGTGTGTAGCTAATCGGGTTAAGCAAAAGTATCAGTGGAACAAGCAATGCAAGTTCAGGGAAGGAGTAAGTGACAGACCTCTTGAGAGTTGTTGCTTAGTAATATTGTGGCAGGTAGGACAGGAGAATTTTTTCTTTTTGTCTTTGGCTCAGTGGTGTCTGTGTTTGGAAAACAAGAAGAGCAGAGCAAGCTGTTAAATTGCAAGAGACTCTTGCTATTGTATTTCATAACATATATGCTAAATGTTTATTGCTGCTGGGCTTCATCCATTGTTTTCTGCTCAGATCAAGTGTTCAGTGCATTTGGGAACTGTTTGTAAGGGCTTGTGCCCTCTCTGCCCTTCTATAAATTTCTAAAACTTCTAAAAGTTCTAGTTAAGTGGGAAGGGCTACAGGGTATCTCCCATCTAGGTGAAAGGAGGAAATGAAAAGGTTGGTGCAGAAAAACAGGAAAGACATTGAAGCAGGTGTTGCTTTTTGTCATGGGGAAAGCTTGGTTCTACAGGGGGCCATCTGGGAGAAAGCTCTCCAGTCAATGGCGACGAAACAGATGGTTCTAGAGTTTCAGAAATGCCCTGAAATAGGCATTTACTTTAAGACAAGAGAAGCTGTGGCGATTCCTGTGTCTGTCAGCTGTTGTAAAGGACCATGACATGACTAGCTCCGATGTAGAGGTCTGCACTGGAGACATCTAACATGATGTCCACTGGGTCTAGGGAGCTGGGCAAGGAAGAGTACTCAGTGCCACTTAAAGTCAGGCCAAGGATTGTATGAGAAGGGAAGTGGAGCTGGAGGACACACTGGTGGGGACATGCCTTGCTGAACTGTTGCTCAGCTGGCTCGTGGTGGATTGGGAGCTGGAGAAGGGTTGTAGGGCAGGAGGTACAGGTGCCCCCAGGGAGCCAGAAGATGTCTGCTGGAGTTTTGCACAGGACCTGTGAGAGTGTGGTAGGCACACAATATCAATCCTGTATCGATGCTTTTTGAACTTAGGACACCAGCCAATTCTGTCATTTTTTTCTCCCCCCAGCAGAGCTGTGACCAGTGCACCATCTCTTTGACATCATGTGGTGTCCTTGAAAAAGAACATATGCATGTCAGAGAGTTTCTTGTAGCAGCTTTGCATGGTAGTGGAGATGTGGTTTCACAAATTCTCCAAGAACAAGAAAGCAAAATTCAACAGAGGATAAGACAAACACACTTGCCTATTTTTGGTGGATTTTTTCAAGTTACTATTAAACTTTCATTTAAAATGTAATGCTGAGGACTACACATTGATTCTGAGTGGCTTCTTGGAACAGCATCAATTTTCCATTTACAAAATCGCTTTTTTTTAAAGCTTAACCCTGTATGGGGTACTGTTCATTTTTTCCTGAGAGACACTTTCCTATGGAAACCTACTCTTTGGGACTGAAGTTCAAACCAGTTTTGCCAAAGCCTAGGATTTATGAGCAATAAAATAGGAAATGTAAGAGGAAATAAAGCTGAATTGGGGGAAGGACATGTTTAGAACATTAAGGCCAAGCCCAGAAAAGTACTAAACCAGAGCCAGAATTACAGTTAAAATTCAAACAGGCCCATGGCCAAATTTAAAGATGCTATATGTCTGGATGATAGTGGGGAAAAAACATTGAAAGCAAAAACAGTAATAGCTGGCAACGAATAACATCTGGCAATGGATTTGCCATGAAATTAATTTCAGAGAACTGCTGGGTGAAGAAACTTCTCCATCAAGGAGGAGGAGAAATCTCAACATAATGCAACAGCATTTTTCAGTGAGAGGCAAAGGTGTTGTAAGTGTCCCACAGTGCTGAGGAGGCTCCTTTGTCAGCCTTCTATATGTGGAAGTTCAAATTGGTGAGGCAGATTGGAAGTGCTGAGCTGGGTAAGCCAGTGTTAATGGGCAATGTCCAGTGCCTGCCTACATCATGTGTGCTCTGAAAGCATTGGTGCTGCATTCAAGGTGTGCTTCCAGCTCGTAGGAATGGACCTGAGCTACACTGGGTGCTGAGGGCAGTGTCACTGTGGCTGCTAAACCAGCTTGAGATGCTGGATCATTTAGCTGAACCAGAGCTCCATGCAGTTATGTTCACTCACTGTAAGTAGCTGAGCTGGTTAATTTAAAGCTGACCAGTGGTCCAACCAAAGTGTGAGCTGCGGTCATGCCTGTGGTGCAGCACAGATATATTCTAGTTATAAAAGAGGGATACAGCTGGGCCTTCAGTGGCTGTTTCTAGGTAAAACTGTAGTATAGAGGAAAAGAACTATAGAATAGTGTAGTGTAGTATAGTATACTATAGGAAAGCCAAGGGACAGCTTGAGCTAAACTTGGCTAGGGGCATGAAAAATAACAAGGGTTTCTTCAGCTATATAAGACAACAAGGGAAGATGAAAGAAACTGTACCCCCACCCCAATGAGTGAAATTGTTCCTCTGGTAATTGACTGTAATGAAGACTGCAAATTGATTTCTGCCCTTGGGCACACATGCATAACTCAAAAAAACTCAGCCATGAGAACAGACATGGAAAAGGCTGAGTTACTCAACAACTTTTTGCTGTGGTCTTTACCAGCAAGTGCTCTAACCATGCTGCCCAATTCACAGAATCCAAAGGCAGGGACTGGGAAAATGAAGTGCTGCCCGTGGTAGGAGAAGATCAAGTTTGAGACCATCTAAGGGACCTGAAGTTGCACAAGTTCAAGGGACACAATAAGATGCATCTGCAGGTCTTGAGGGAACTAGCGGATGAAGCCATTATCCATCATATTTGAGAACTCATGGCAGTTTGCTGAAGTTCCCACTGACTGGAAAAGGGGAAGCATAACTGCTATTTTTAAAAAAGGAAAAAAAGGAAGACCCAGGGAACTACAGGCCAGTCATTCTCACCTCTGTGCCTGACAAGTTCATGGAGCAGATCCTCCTGGAAACTATGTTAAGGTACATGGAAAACAGCGAGGTGATTGGTGACAGCCAACATGGCTTCACTAAGGGCATATCATGCCTGACAAATTTGGTGACTTTCTACAATGGAGTTATAAGATTGGTAGATGAGGGAAGAGCAACTGTTGTCATCTACCTGGACTTGTACAAAACATTTGACACTGTCCCACATGACATCCTTCTCTGTAATGGATTTGATGGATGTACCACTCAATGGATAAGGAATTGGCTGGAGGGTCACAGTCAAAGAATTGTGGTCAATGGCTCAATGTCCAGGTGGAGACCAGTGATGAGTGGTGTTGCTCAGGGGTCTGTATTAGGACCAGTATTGTTTAACATCTTTGCTGGGGACAGGGACGATGGGATCCTCAGCAAGTTTGTGGATGACACCAAGCTGCCTGGTATGGTTGATACTCTAGAGGGAAGGGGTGCCATCCAAAGGGACCTTGACAGCCTCTGTGAACCTTGTGAAGTTCAACAAGCCCGAGTGGAAGGTCCTACACCTGGATCAAGGTCATCCAAAATACGGATATAGGCTCGTCAATGAGTGGATTGAGAGCAGCTCTGTGGAGAAGGACTTGGAGGTACTGGTAGATGAAAAACTGAATATGAGCTGGCAATGTGCACTAGCAGCCCAGAAAGCCAATCCCATCCTGGGCTGCATCAAAAGGAGTGTGGCCAGCAGATCAAGAGAGGTGATTCTGCCCCTCTACTCAGCTCTGGTGAGAAACCACCTGCAGTACTGCCTCCAGCTCTGGGGCCTCCAGCATAAGAAAGACATGGACCTGCTCAAGTAGGTCCAAAGGAGGACCACAAGGATGCTCAGGGAGCTGGAGCACCTCTTCTATGAGGCTAGGCTGGGAGAGTTGGGGTGATTCAGCCTGGAGCAGAGAAGGCTCCAGGGAGACCTTGGAGCAACTCCCAGTACCTAAAGGGGCCGGCAAGAAAGCTGGGGAGGGACATTTCACAGGGGCCTGCAGTGACAGGACAAGGGGGAATGGCTTTAACCTGAAAGAGGGGAGATTTAGATTGGATACTGGGAAGAAATTCTTTACTGTGAGGGTGGCAGTGAGGTGCTGGCAGAGGCTGCCCAGAGCAGCTGTGGGTGCCCCATCCCTGGGGGTGCTCAAGGCCAGGTTGGACAGGGCTGGGAGCAACCTGGTCTAGTGGAAGTGTCCCTGCCCATAGCAAGGGGGCTGGAACTAAATGGTCCTTAAGGTCCCTTCCAACCCAAACCATTCTATGAGCTGGCAGAGATTTTTTGAGTTATGCATGTGTGCCCAAGGACAGAAATCAATTTGCAGAGTCTTCATTACAGTCAATTACCAGAGGAACAACCAAGTCTGTGGACTGTTTTTCAGCAATAAAGTTGATTTGAAGGTCAGATAGAAAACAAAAAAACCCAAAACAAAACACCAAAACACCAACAAAAAAAATCCGCCAATTCCATAAAAGAACTGAGCACAATAGTGAAAAAAGTGATGGAAAGAGACTATGTAAGAACTCTAGTTCTGCTGTGTAACTTTCCCTGTGAGTCCTGGGACTCCTCTGTGGACATGGCTCGCTGCATACAGGGATGGGGTGGTCAGAGGGAAGAACAGCTCTCCAGAAACATCATCTGACTGGTTACAGCTGGAGAGATTTCCATGGAGGGATGAAACAGGAGAGATGGAGACCTGATTCTTCTTGAACTTGGAAAGAGCTTTTTCTTTATAATTTCAGTTACTGTCCTGAGTTTTGAATGTCTGGTGATAGCTGACAATCAGACGACCATTAAAGGAGATGATTCTGCACTGCATGGTGTGTCCCTCACAGCTGCACCACTTCTGAGACCCCCTCTGGCTGCACGCTGGCTAGACATCCCTGGCTAGACATCCCTGAAGTGTGTTTTGATAGGGTAGCTGTGAAAGCAATCTGGATTTTTAACACCAAACTGCTCATTATAATTTTTTGACCTGATATGAAACAGAAAAGAGATCTGAACATGAGTCAGATTCAGAGCATTTCAATACCCTTTGCTTCACTCAAGTCTTGCATATTTAATTTAATAGATCATTTTTTTTCTTATGTGATGTGAACTATGAGATAGGTCTATTACAGATGTTTATGTATTCTGGTTGCCTTATAGGCAGATTTCATACTAAGATAATAAGGACTGGGTTTTTTCTGTTCCTTGAAGGCTGTATAATGAGATGGAAGGTGGAAAATGCATACTTTAACTGAGTATATTTGTAGAATTGAGTGTGGTGCATTGGATTTCATGTGTGGCTCTGGGTTTGATAGTATCTTCTTATGCTTTGGTTTATTTTTGAGACAAATAGTTTTCCTTTCCATTGTTCTGTTAGTTAGTTTTCTAAACCATAGGTTGAGCCACAAAGGCATTTATTGAACCCTGAAAACCTTAATTTCAGAGAAATCAGAATAGTTTTTGCATTCAGATGCAAAATAGCAAAGGTGTTAATGATATTTATTTCAAACTTTATTAATATCTGAATGTCTCTGGAGACCTGTGGTAACAGTAGGAGAAGTATTAAACTCAGTATTGTTTGTGTTTCTACAAGTAAATAAGGAGGATTGCAAGTTGTCTTCTTGTGAGTCAGTTGAATATTTGCATGGATTAGCTAATCTGTACCAGAGACAGCATGGACTGACTGTCATCCACCTGATTCCCCTTCTTCTCCATCATGTGGGATGTCGGCACTGCAAGGGGTCAGGTCATAGAAAGAGCAGGAAAAGATTGCCCCCAAAATAATCCTCATGTGCACAAAGTACCTCCTCCTAGGGGAGCATAGCTTGGGGACAGATGTCTGCAGTCACAGTGTCACAGATCTTTAAGAAGGCAGATATATGCTGCCTCGTGGGTGGGTTTTGCACCAGTGAGAGAGAGCTACACCAGCTAAGGAGCTCTTCTGGGTGTCTCTCAGGCTGTGGACGCGACCACTGCCTTCCTCCTCCTTGTTTCATGGCCTGTCCTGCCAGGAGAAGCCAGCTAAATTGAAAAGAACCGATGAAACTTTATGGATCCACTGCACTAGTTTGCCCTAAAGCTGCATAAATGTCAAGTCTGCAGCTAAAGCTCTGATCCCGTTTTCCCCAGTCCCATGATTTTGTGTGTTATTTTTATGGGCCATGCAGGGCCATGCAGTGTTGGAGGTGCGGTTCTGCTGAGAGAATAGAGAAGTCTTCATCCAAACCAAGCGGCTGATCTCCCTCTGTAGCCAGTGGAGAGAAAGAAGTGTTTTGAGCACTTGTGTTATCTCCTCATCCCTTCTGCAGCAGGTGTCAAAAATAGTTTTCCCTTTATTGACTGCAAAGGGAGCTGGAGGTGGCCTTGCCCATGTGGAGACGTCTCATGGAGCTTGCTTGTATGTGTAATTTTAATACAGGTCTGTTCCTTCTGAAGGAAGTTATACGCTAATTCTGCCAGCTTCACCCAAACTCCCGCTTGATACCAAGCTGGTTCAAGAACAAGGTGTTATTGAGGTTTATTTTAATAGTAAAATTTTGGGCTATGAATTTGGAAACAAAGCTACAAAGGCAAAACTAAAAATGCAACTCGATGTGACTCTAGATTGTATGTGGGATCTGATTCAACATTACTGGTAAGATAAATAGCTAATATTCTTTAACGTTAGGAAGTTTCTTACTACTTTTCACTTAGACTACTCATGGCTGATCTCAGCCACAGAGACCATGGGGCTGATGTCCCTTTGCACTGTCATTCTGCCTTGAGGTATTCCTCAGAGCCAACCCTGCATGGCATTTTCAGAGGTATCCCAAGATTGGGTTTATGTCCCCTAATTTGTCTGGGCTTCCTCTGAAATCAGTGAAGAGGCACTCCCAGAAGGTGACTGTTCCCATCCATCTTAGACATCCGACCCAACAGGGGAGAGGTATGGCTTTCTCCTGCTCCATTGACCAATGAGGAAGCCTGGGTGGTTGCTGTAGATCAGATATCGTGACAGCCAGAAGTTTGGGATCTGTCCTACTCTGAGAGACTAGGAAAAAAATTCTAGTGGAATCTGTGTCCTGTCTCTCAAGTGCTTTTGCAAATCCCCCCTTCTGCCTTAACATTTGCGCTGCACAGCACCCGATGTGCTTTGTGCTTGCTCTGTGATGATACGCAGTGATCATCAAAGCTGTGAGAGTTCTGCACAGTATGTTCCACACCAGCTACTTCCTTTCTGGTTTAATTATAACTCAGTTTGCTAATCCCGGTCTTGATTAATGAGCTTAATATGCAAATGTTATGATGAAACTGAACCTCTTTGTAATTGCTTGCAGACAGATTACCACTTCGAGTACACAGAGTGCGACAGCAGTGGCTCCAGATGGAGGGTGGCTGTCCCAAATCCATCGGTGGAATGCTCTGGACTACCCGACCCGGTGAAAGGGAAGGAATGCAGTATGTTGGCACTTTTCATTTTACAGACCATTACTAGCTGTTTGTGCTATTGACCCTGGCAGGGCTTCTTAGCTTTGTCACTGATGTGCTGAGTGTCCCTGCATTGGTCCTTCCCCTCCAGTCCTTCCTCATCTCTTGAAGTGGTGGAGCAGGAGTTGTCTTTGCAGCATAGTTGTATAGCTCAGTATCTCATACCCTTGTATGCTCATTTATGGACAAGGCACATCTGTTACAACACCCCTTGAAGAGATGTTGTTGCTTGTCCTGAGCTGCCATACTCTTAAGTTCTGTGGCTCTCCAGTTCATTTGTAGCTGCATTGGCCAAAATGGTGACCAGGAGTAGCTAAATTATATTTGCATAGTGTCCACATCCTTATTACCTGCATTATTTAGCTATTTGTAAGCTGAATGCATAAGTAAAGACTTTTACATGTCTTATTTACCTGAGTTATTTTCATGGTGAAGATTTCACATGCTATTTATCTCTGAATTTATTTTTAACAGCTAAGAGTGTTCTCGTATCACTTGGTCCCGCGGGTTTTTTTGAAATGTTACATTTCTTTGCATCTGGGGACATATGCGAACTGCTACTCTACAAATAAGTTTGAACTGTTCCCTCATTGTTTTGTAGCTTCCGAGGCTGAATGCTCTTTCCCATCACACTTTCTTGCTCTAGCAATTCTCTCCACGAAAGATCCTGGCAGTGCTTTACTTTCTCAGTAATTTAGATTGGTTTAGATTGGATATTAGGAAAATTTTTTTCACTGAAAGTGTGTAAAAGGCCTGGAACAGGCTGCCCCGGGAGGTGTGGATTCACCATCCCTGGAGGTGTTTAAAAAACAGGTAGATGTGGTTGGTGCTTAGGGACGTTACTTCAGTGGTAGACTTGGCAGTGCTGGGTTAACGGTTGGACTTGGTGATCTTCAAAGGTGTTTTCCAACCTAAATGATTCTATTGATTCTATGATTCTATGAACATGCTTTCAGTTCTACTGTAGGAGAGGTGAGATTTACTCACTTCTGACTCTCCTCCTGTAAATGTTTATCGTTTATTTCTTTATGACATATGTTCCAGTTTGAGGCACATAAATGTTTTCTGTAGCAGCGTTGACCACGGAAGATTTCTGACTGCTTGCAAGCATCACTGGAGAAGTTGCCTGTGTCATTCCTGATATTCAGGTTTAGTTTCTGATGTTTTAAATGTGGAATCTCTGTATATCCTTAGGATGTATTTTTCAATTACAGAAACACAGGGCTGGGAAGTACCTCAGGTGATCTCATGTTTCATCCCCCAGCTCAGATAGCTATAGTAGCCATGACTTTGTCATTCATAGCTGATATTTGGCTGGATTGTTTTCAGGGACCTCTGGTGATGAAAAGCCCAGAAGCTTTTCAGATATTTGCTCAACTATTTGTTCTTTTCATTTTCCCTCCTGCTACAGCTTTTTCTGCTGTTGAATCTCCCTTGTTATACTTCAAGCCCGTTGCTTTTTGCTGTCTCCACTATAAAGAGGCAGATGGTGTTACCCCTTCTGCTGCACAACCGCTTTTGGTGTACTGTGGACTGCATTGGCATAAATAATTTTTTCTGATATACAGTATTTCTTCTTTCATCTTGTGTTAAATGGTGTAAGGTCCATCAACCTTATACTCTCCTTGACTTTCTGCTACAGATTTTGACAAATGGTACACTTCTATCTGTATCTTCTCTTATTTGTGTGTCTTTTTGGTCTTAAATCAATTCCAATGAAAGTTCAACTGTTTTATAACAACAGATGGATCCCTGGCTTCTCCATATCTGGCCCCCTACTAGATGAGGGGAAAACTTTGGCCAGTAGATTGGCTGTGATATTATATACCAAAGTACAGGTTTCTGTTAAATACACTAGAAAACTCATCTTGGTAGATACCTCTTCGCCTTGTAGTGTTGCTGTAAAGTCCCATGGCAATTCAGCTGGTTTGAGAAGCAGTTGGATATTTGACTTTTTTTACTGAGCCCTTCAGATCTCATCTCTCTGGGCTCTTGGGAGCACAGTGGTGTTAATGGAGTTCTGTCTTTAGTAGTCTGTAGCAGATTGTCTGGTGTAGAGGAATGAAGCTGGGTTAATCAGCATTGATAATCTACAACTGTGGGTTTGCTTCAGGGGTGATGGGTTGGCCAATTTAGACAAGGTGCAGCTGTGGCTGGTTCTGTTAAGAGGCTGGGCAGCCAATGAAGAGAGTGCAGCCGAGGAAGAGAGAAGAAGCAGAAAGAAGAGAGAGAACATGTGCCCTGGATGAGGAGAGACTAGGAGAAGGCAGCAGAGGAACTGGCATGAAAAGTATGTTAGTATGAGATGGTAAAAAGACCTTGTTGCATCTGGCTAGTTTGGAGAGTGCTGTGACAATCTGGCTTCAGGAGATATCTGGCTGTATTCTGATGGCAGAAGTCATTTTAGGTTTCTCATCTCATAGTCTTTCACCTTTTGCTTTAAGAACAGCCAATCTTTCAGGCTGAAAACATGAATCTGTCAACAGCAGTCAATCACTGCAGGAATGTGTAATGAATACCCCCCACCACCCCCCTTCGGCTTGGCTAATGTGCTAGTATTTACCACAATATATTTGAACCAGTGGAGGGTTTGGCTGACAGTCAATTCTTCAATGGGTGGGGCATACCAGGAGAGGCAACTCTGGAAAAGTGTGTGCCCTCAAGTCCTTTAGAGTTTGCACATGGTGGTCTGTTGTTGATGATGACTTGTATTGAAAATGATGACAGGTAGACACCCCCTCAGTGACTCGCCATATCGTCTGAGCTGGTGGCTTCTCTCTCGCTTGACAACACACTAGCTGAACCAAGGATTGTCTTATACTAAAAGCACAGATTTCTGTAGCCTGAGGAGAATGAAAGGATCTGTATTTGGGGCTGCTACAACTCGTGTTCTCAGAGGATTGTGTACAGAGTGAGATTTGCACTGCAGGCTTGGCCAGGGGTTGCATGCGCATCTCACCAAGTCATTAATGACTCCTTGAAATGCCTGCCTTTTCTCATAGGCCTAGTGTTATTTTGTCTTGAGGCCTATCAAGAAATACTGTAACAATGCCATATCCTTTGACATTTTACTGGACATTCTACAAATTAATTAGATCCTCCTACATCTTGTGGATCCTACCCCATGCGAGAACACGTTGACACTGGGGCTCACCTTAATATTTGGTAGCATCCTGGGCTCCCTTAGGTATCTCTTTCAGTTCTTCAGCCTGAAGAGCCAAGGAACACAGCACAATTACCCCAGATAGGGTGATTTCCAGCCTTGGAGATCTGTTATCTTCAGAAGTTTTGGTTGGTATCTACTAGTCCTTAGATACAGCGCAGTCAACTATGTCCTCTTAAAAAAAAGGGGTTGTGATTGTGTAGCAGGAAGAGTTCTTAGGGCTTTTTTTTAATCTCCTTGAGGTTGGCAGAACCCGTGGTTGTCCCTGGGGGTGGTTGGGACACAATGGATATGGAGGAATCTGGGTGAAAAAGTGAGTATTTTTGGGAATGTACCTGCCATGGCTGTTGACTTCACGATGTACTGTTTGCAGTTGTTTTCATCTATACAGATATGCCTGCCACTTGAGAATATCTGCTATTGATCTTTACTGCTCCCTGAAAACAGAAGCGACTTGCAGGCTGTCATTAATTTTGGATCCTGAGAATACTGCACCAGTCTCTCCGACTTCCAAATGCTCAGCAGTCATTCTCTTTAGATTGTGCCTGAACTAGGAATTTGAAAGATGGTATAACAATATGTTAAATGTCTCCAATCAGCTCTGTAAATATGTCTAGACTGTGGTCTCCAGTGGAGTGGAAAGACACTTGAGATTGCTAAAAATGTATTAGCTCAAGTGCTTCAAATATCTGGAACAATCTAACTGTGGTATCAGGCCTTGGTTGGTGTCTCGAGATGTGCTTATTTTCAGGATGTGGTGTTTTACTGCTTTTCGTTTGAATGAACCCATTTAAAGTTAGGTTAGGTACCTCTGTGCTCTGCTGCATTTTGAAGTGCACGCCGACCTGCAAAGCACAGCTGACTGTGACCTGCTGAGAGTGACTGCCAGCATTCCCCAAAATGGCTGTAGTTTCCAAAACGTGTCTGGATTTAGCCCTTTTTTTGAGACTTCAAAAACTTAATCAGCAAAGTTTACCTGCAGAGAAGACAGAGTCCTCTAAGAAATAGTCTTGGGATTCAGAGTAGAAAGGACTGTCATATTTTGACAGCTTTATGCCCTAGTTATTAGAAGAAAGATTTTTTTTTTTCCTTTATCTTGCCAGGAGCACAGGGTGGCGTGATGACCCACCTTCCTGTCCTGCTCCCCTCCCCATCTCTGTCATCCAGGTGGGAGGTAGGAAGAAGGAAGGAACCTCGCATGACAGGTGTTTGATGCTGGAGGAGGTCTGGCTATGCTGTGATGGCAGACAAGGGAAGGAAGGTGCAGGAACAGCTCTGCAGCACAGTAGCTCGCTTACAGTGCACTGGGACAACATACCCCTTTTATATTCCACTCCCCTCTTTTTTTTTCTGATCTCCTTGCCTTGTGGGGCTGGCTGCAGCCATCACTGCTTTCAGACCCCACATCAGGGTGTCAGCCTGCATTTTGCCGTTCAGTGTGGTGTGGTACCTCAATGCCTGCCCCATGGGGCTGGGCTGCTCTGGACAGGCCATGGCACGGCCATGCCAGGTTGCTTGGCCACCTTGCTCAGGCTTGAGCTCGTTCAGAGCTGAGTCTTATTTTTGATGCCTCCACGTCACAGTTGCAAGGCATCCTGCAGAGAGATGCATTGAAAGTGCATCAAACGCCTTTGCTAGGAAAACTGCAATATTTATTACACTTAAAGCTACTTTGTGTGGCTCTCCTCTGCTTCCCATGTAAGATGTCCCCACCAGGCACCTTCTCTGTACTGTTTTGGAGGTGGGGTATGTCCATGGAGGCAAGGACTGTTGCACTGGTTGGTGGTGGACAGAGAACCTCCCTCAGCGAAATCCAGACCCCCGAATTGCTCCATTACTTCTTGACAGTGGGGAATGTGCTTAACTAATTTGGTCTCATTCATTTTTAATTACCACAGATCTCACTCTGATCTGCTCCTGAGTCATGATGGCATGAAGGAAATTTAGCTGATAAAGATCACTGCCATCAGGGCCCTTGCTTGGCTTTTGAAATGGAAAATATCTGTGGCAGTCAATGGGAGCTGTTTGCTTTTGGGGCTAAGCCCTTGCCTGCACCACCTTATGGTGGGCACCTCTGAAAATCCTTTGTTTTGGTGTGGGGGCTGGATGCTGTGACCTTCTTGGGCCCTGGCAGTAGGAGAAGGACTTGCCATCCTGCTCCCACTGACACACCGCCACAGTCTGTTTTGATGGCCACAGTCAGGCTTTTCTGCCAGCCTGACCATATTGCTGCACATTTTGCACTCAGATTAAAAGTCTGAATTTGGAACCTGCTTTCCTTCCAGGTCTCCTTTCCTTCCTCTCTTCTTCGTCTCCCTTCACTCAAATACAACCCAAATATCTGGTTCAGAGTGTGCCCTTGCTGTGCCCAGGTGCACTGATATGCTCCTCTCAGCAGTTTGAGACCAAAAAGGGCATAAAGGCTTCACATTTTGACCTCAAATTCTTTTTTTTTTATATTAACTCTTATTCCACAGAATATGGGTTATATTTTTTTGCCATCCTATACAAGATTTGTTTGCAACATTATCTCATAAATATCTGTTAATTTTAGTGGTGTTTTGTGCATAATGAAGAAACTATAGTGAGAATAATAGAGCAATTTCAAAAGGAGTTGAATTTGCCATGTTCGAGGGGAAAAAGTCCTGCTAGGTTCACTGTTATAGTCAGCGTCCAAATGCCAGTTACAATTATAATCAGCAAGATTTCTTAAGAAAGGAAACACAGAAGATATTGATAATATGGGAGAACTTGATCGAGTATGGTGCCGTGGAGTTAGTAATGGCTCTGCTTAGCAAACTCCAGCTTTACCTGGTGCCACTGATGCGGGAGCAACTTCTTTGAGATCAGAAATGTGCTCAGGTTTTCAGGTGAGGCTTGTGAGCCTGTGCCAAACGGTAAGCATGTGGAAAGCTCCGCTGACTTCAGAAAATAGACTGTCCTTAATTACAATGGACTTTACTGAGGCCTGAGAGCAAAATCTGTCCTGATTTATTGCTACTGAGTTGTGTCTGTTGAGTTTATTCTGGCTCCTGCAATCTACTCCTAGGATACCGCAGGAAGAGATATGGATCTTTCTGCTAATTGCAGTGCACTTTAGACACAATTAGGGCAAATGACCTTTTTCAGGCTTGTAGGTTTTGTAACACTTCAGACAATTCAAGTGATCTGCAGGAGTTTTAACTTTCCTGTTCTTAACAGAAAACTTAAATAAAAGGTTTGGGGTTTATGTTCTCTGGGTCTCTGGTAAGATTGAGTATCCCAAGCAGGTAAAAAGTGGGTCTGGCTCTAACTCCCTTGAGGTCAGTGGGCACCTGCAAATTTTATAACATATGGAGTATGCACGTACATATCTGTGCAGATGGATAATATAAAATGAATGTTACACGTCTGGCAAGGACTGTGTGCTTGTATTACAGCATTGTGACATAAAATTTACATCTGTTCATTGTCAGCTAGATTTATATTCAGGCAAATTCTGTGCAGTCTTTGTGCTAAAAAATCGGTTATTCTGAAGTTTGTCTTAGAATTTTTAAATTTGGCTGGTGAAGACTTGAACATAGCAATAAGTTCCAGTAGTTTCTTTAATATTTACTGCACATGTGGTTGCGAATATACATACAAATGCTCCCATGAGGATTGTGCTTTTTTTTATTATACAGCACATTTATTTATGTTATCTCAAAATGGTTTGTTATGTAATCAAAAAAACTTTATTGTTGCCACAGCATCTTTGTCTTTGTATGTGAATGCATGGAAGAACTGGTTTTCATAGGGCTTAAATAAGTCCACAGTCGCGGCCTCTTGAAGCAAACATGTGAATCCTAACATCATCAGAGAGGTTTTTTTCCCTTTTGTATTTACATTCACATTTACATTTACAATTTATTTATTACATCCACTGAGGGTTATTTTCTGGTCTCATTAATGGGCTTTGCAATGATTGGGATTTCTTTGTTTCAACTGAGGAGAGGAAGTGTGGCGGCATCAGCGTAGCCCTGAGGACTAGGCATGTATGCATTGCCATTTTTTTTCGTGGCTTGAAAGCAGTGGATCTTGTCTTCATCAGACTTGATGTACTAATATTTTTTTCATTTTCATTGTCATCCAGACATTGCTTCTTTGGGTGTCTACCTTGGAAGAAACAATGAGGTCAAGCTGTTAATGGCTGCTGGTGTTTAACCGTGTCATTTAGATCTGACATACGCACATAGATATACTTACATAAGGTGACAGATGCTGTTGGGTATCCTGGGCTGTAGGAAAATACCATTTTGAGAGAGCCTTAAAAAAATTATTCAGAAGATCTCCCCTTTTGTTCCTTCATCCTTAAGACTGCTCACTTAAATGGTATATGCTGGTCTCCTCCTTCATTTTGACTGACACCTTCCCCTCTCCCTTCTCTTTTGAATATGGCTCCCATGAAGCTGCCTGTAAATGTTTAAGAATCACATATGGAAGGTTGCTCTCTCAAATGTAAGCACCCAAAAATCGGGCATGAAATCCAGGGAATCTCGGAATTTCTTGATATACTTTAGATTTGGCCCTTGGTCTGTCACGTATTACCTAGCAAATAAGAATGTCTGACAGAGAAAACCACAATATAACTCTGTCTCTGGAGTGACCGCTGACATGAACAGCAAGATATGCAAGAAGTAGATTTCAAAGTCATGATCTTTGCCAGTGCACTTTTGTGCCTATAGCGTGCAGGACTGGGCAGCTCATCTGTACCTGAGTCTCTTTCAAATCCCTAGGAAAAATTTTATGGCTTTTCTGAAAAGAAAAGAAAGGCTTATCCACTAGAGCACACTGGGGAGGGGACTAGCACACAGCAGTGGTGGCTGCTCTGAGGAACACTGTGAAGCTGAGGAATTAATGCAAGGCTGTCACATAGCAAAGGTGTTTAGGCAGTAGTGGTGTGCATGGCACACTTTGAGAGTCGCTACCAAGAGGCTGTGATTTAGCAAAACACTCAAGCAAATGTTTAATCCTATTCCTCCTAGAGCATCCCCGCTAATGCGTGTTCCTAACCCAAGTCAGGTAGGTGAGTGCTATTGATGGCATTAGGCTTCTCACTTAGACTGAGGCTCAAGGTTACATTTTGCCACGGCATTTCCATCAGGATGTTTTTGTAAAGTGTATTGTTATCCTGAGAGATACCCCAGTTTTACAAGTAATTTTTCCAGATTTTTTTCCTCTGTGCATTAGCAATACACTGTCCTTGCAGGAAAAGTCCTATTGTTGGCTCTTTGAAGCACAGATTCTTTTAGGTGAGTCAGTAAAAAAGCAGGAGAGTTTGCACTGAACCCATGGAGTTTAATTCCTGGAGAAGAGTTACCAGGAACTACATGTTGATGTATATATTGAGACTTCCAAAAGAAAAGTTCGCCTTAGTGGTTTTGGTGATTTCTTCAACCTATTTGTGCACATGATGTAATTAAATAAGTTAAACACAGCTTCCTCTGAGTTGCCAACTTCTCTTTCAACAGGAGAGCAGCTGGCAAGACCTTGAGATTTGCTATGGGTTGGTAGAGGGATGAAAGGCAAGCACTCTGTGTGTGTCTGTGTGCATGCGTGCGCACACAGAGGACATCGCAAATGGCACTAAAAGGCATTTGCACCATCACTTTGGTTGGTGAGCAACCAAAATAAGCCTGATGGAGTCAGTGGGGCCTGGAGAGGTACTCACTCACCCCGAGGTATGTGGCCTGCCATTTCCAGTGCTGAGCCACTAGGATGGCTGTTGTAACCCTTGCAGCAAATGTGGTTGATAACCTCTTGGTGATGACTGCCTTCCTCCACTCTATGCTACGCTTCCATGAATTTGTTGACTACTTCCTTTCCAAAACCACAACTTTCAGTGTCCAAATGATGAAGTAAAAAGTGATAATAAAACTGTTCTATGTGCCAGGCCAGCTAGGGAAAATGGTACTGTTCCTGTCAAAGAGGTGAACTGGAAAAAGCATTGCTCTGTTTTGTAATTTCTTGAGTAAAAGGGAAAATTACTTACTCTTAAGAAAAGGAAGGCTCTCTTCCTTGGAAGGTACTCTTCCCCAAGTTACATCAGCTTTCAGTGTGATCACATTTCGAGCCTAAACAGCCTTGACAGACTTTTTTTTCTTATAATTAAGATTCAGTCTGGATCCTGGTAACACATTGGGGTATAATGACTGAAGAAAGCTAACATCAATTACTCACAGTCTATTGGAGAAGCCTTGTATAAATTATTCACGGAAGACATTCTGAAGCTGGCTGAGATTATAGGAAACATTAATAATGAAGCAATGATTTCCTCTCATCCTTTGGCTTTCTTTTTTTCTTTTCATCCTGTATTTTGGTTGGTCCTTGGTACTGTGTTGTGCGGACCCTGATGTCCCACGGTATCACTAAACAGATGTTTCTGTGTGCTTGTCCTTGGCCACATCTTCTCCTCCAGGTTTGTGGCATGTGTCTGCTGAACCCAGCAGCTGTTCACAGTGTGATGCTGCCAACCTTATATTTCCTTTCTGAGCCACAGTCAGCCCAGACTGCCTGCAGGAGACAGCAGCGTCTCATCTAAATCCCAGGCAGCGGGGCTTTGGATGAACAACATGGGAATGGAGGGGGGAGGGATGGAAAGCCTGTGTTTGAGACCATTTTTCCTGGGTATTTTCACTGTTTTGGGTAGAAGTGCTCCATAGCTACCCCCTTCTAATGTTGTAATCTGGCAAAATCCAGTCCTGTTTCTTTTCTTAAATTGTAAAGTGTTGAGAGCCAGGAGGACACATGAAAGTGCACGTGCTCAGTGGCAACAGAATAAACAGAAGAGCTGAAATAGTTTCAGGTACAGTAAGTAAGAAACGTCTGGAGAAAAATGTCTGCTGAAGAGAGTGATAGAGGTGGAAGTAGTGGGTCCAAGTGGTGTGGGGTGGGAAGCTAGCTGAGAGAAGCTGTAAGACTGAGTGGCCAGGGCTGCATAAAGGAGGAAAGCAGTTGAATATATTACAGGTTTAGTGCTGGAGGATGCAGGGCATTGAGGCAGCTTTGATTAATCTTCTGGTGAAATCACAATTATTTTGATCCCTCTCACAGCATGGCAGTATCTGGGAGATATTCAACATGAGAAAACTCTCTAGATGATGATTTCAGACCTTAGGAGGAGTAAAGTAGTCATATACTTGTGAGGATCTACTCTGTTAGTCCAGCAGTGTTTGTGATAAGCCTGTCCTGACCCCCAGCATCAGAAAGTTAAGCAACGTGAGATTGTTAGGGTCAGTTACTAGAAGAGAAATGTGCCAACTAACATTGGTCCCTGCCCACCAAATTCACTGGGAAGGCCACAGTTGTACTAAAAAGCTGTACTAAAAAGCAAAACATGACCCTGGACCCTTGCAGTCGAAGGTCAAATGAGGCAAGCTTGTTTATGGTCTGCTTTGCCCTCTGGCAAGGTGTTTCCATGTCTGCAAAGTGACTGTAAAGTGCTATCAGATCTGCAAAGTGATCTACTGCAAGCACTCCTTGGAAGTGGTTACAGCAGGCAGGGCTCCTCCAGGGAAGTAAGATACCATCACTCTCAACATACAGGGTTTAAGAGGAGGGGGCATTGATTAGATTGGCCAGTTTGACCTCAGGGGCCATTAAAATGCATCCAGTTAGGTTGATGCTGATTATTTGTCTTTGGCGTGAGCTTTTCTTCCGTATGTTGTCCAGTTATGGTGTGAAGCACTTGAGAGACCAAGGCTCCATCACACACTGTGACAAATTGTTCCAGCAATCAGTCATTCTTCCTATGAAAAAATGTGTTATTTCCAATTTGAATTTGTCTGGGTTCAGCTTCCAGAGGTAGTTCTTCTTATGCAGTTTCCTGTTTGATTAAAAAGTCCAGTGGGATCCTGCATTTTCTCCCCCTGGAGATGCTTATATATTAATGAAGTTGACTCTCAATGTTCTTTTGATAAACTAAGTAGACTAAACACTTCAGAACTCTCACTGCAAGACATTACCCCCAATTTTAAAAGCGTTTAAAGTCCTTTTGTTTTGCATTGACCTCTTAAAAATGCAGAATCACAACTATATTCAGTATTAGAATGATCTTCTTGCCCATAATACACGTTTCATCCTACACATCTCTGCCTCCACCTCTAAATATATTGACAGATCTCACTTGTGCCTTTTTTACATGTCTTGACAGTGGAAGCTCTTGGTGAATGGTGGGTCTGCTCCAACCTTCAGGCTTGCTACTCTCTGGGGTACATTTCAGCCCCTTTCCTCCCTGCTCAGTGATGGTTTCCCACCAACAGCCCTGTCTGAGATCTCTTACTCAGGCAGTTCTTATGTGCCTTGCTGGTACTGTATGGTACTACCTTCTTCATCAGAATGACATGCAAAACTAAGTGTATTAGAAACCCTAAGCCTATTACGTCCACTCAGTCACCTTTATCAAGTGACTTGTAATGCTTTTAAAGAATGAAATGAGGTCTGTTTGACAAGACTTATATACAATGGTTTCTGTGGGTATTAGTACTGTAGCTCTTCTTAATTTTTTATTAAGTGAATCCAGCATCAGCTTTCTTGCATGCATGTATGAATGTGTGTGGCTTCCTATGGCAGTGCCTATCTAACAGTACTTTATGGCATGTTTTGCGAGCAGGACTGGTCACCTGTACAAACCACAACATATTTTTTTTCTTCTGTATTCATTTTAAGAGAGCTATAGCTACAAATCACCAATAACTGCTTCACTGGAGCTACTGAAGGCATCAATGTATCTAGCACCGCAGTATGCTGTCCTATTCCTAACTGCCTCTGGAAATGTTCTCCCAGTTTTAAAAATGCCCACGATGAGGCAAGTCATGAAATCTTTTAATGCGTTTCACAATTTTTTTCACAGAAAGAAAAAAGTTCAAATTCAGTCTTCACAATGTGCACTGCTCTGTGTAACTCAGTGTGTGGCACCCAAACTGATATTTGAAAGGTGTAACAGGAAAGTTTGCAGTCAGAGAGGGAGAGGGAATAGCGGTGTCCAAACAGGCTCAATAGTGTCAAATCTGGAAAAGATTTTCAGAATTGCCTACATGATTTAGCAGCCTTAGTTCTGTTTTCTGAAACAGGGTAGGCATATAAGGAGTTATTCAATAGAGATGTTTTCTCTGAAAATTAGGTATCAAATGCTTAAAGAAATGGGCTCTGGGGCTGGGGGGAGATGGTGTTTCCAAAGCCTACCTCTGTCAGCCAGGAGATTTAATTTTTCCCCTGGACTCCAAAGCAAGAGGGAGGGTTTAGTGGAGGGCAAATCAGAGCACACACCTAAAATTTATGATTTAGATTCCTGAAACTTCACATTCCACCTTAACCTCCTACGTGGTGATGCTGCCCTTCCCGATGACAGCACCTTGCATGTGTCACCCTCATAAACACAGCAGTGCTGCAATAATGTCAAGCGGTCACTGGTCAGCGCTGGGTCTGTGCTCAGCTACGTCTTAGTGAGATAGAGCAGACATGAGCAAGGCGTAACTCTAGTGCCCTGGGATGGTTCATTTGTCTGTGCCCCGTCCCCCGGCAAGCACCTCCTGGCCCATCGTGGCAGACATCTGCTCTGCAGGGTCCTCCGGGCATGGCCACAGCCTGCCCTCCGAGTGCTGGGATGGGCTTCTGAACTGATGCTACTTAGTTGAAAGAGGGTTTGGCCTGGCTTTTGGTGTCCCCCTGTGCTGGAAGAGCAAGTTGTGGTACACTAGGAGAGATCATCATCACTGTGCTCATAACGTGCTGTGTTTTCTCCCCATCCCCCTCCAGCCGCTCCTCACTGCCTGGAACGAGACCAAATGATGCATCTGTTCCAATGTCAAAAGTGGTGCATATTGCCACTAGCCGCATTCAGCCCCAAATTGAACCTGGCAAGCAGCTGGCATGCTCAGAGCTAGTTTGCTTGCAGTCGTATGTGTTTTGACGGGAAATGCTGCTGCCTTTGAAATATGATTCTTAAAAAAGGGAAAGAAGGTAATTCCCCACCTAAATAAGAGGAAGGGTCATCTCGCTCCTGGAAGGTGAGTGATGGATGGCAGTGTCCTGTGTGGCAGCTTGCCTTATCTCTTATACCCTTTTTTTTTCTTTAAAATTCTCAGGCTGCAAGGAGTTAAAAGATATTATTTCAACTAAAGCAATAATCTCCATGCAGCCTCACTGCAATCGAAGAAGAGGCTCTGCTGCCTTCTGCATCTTCATTACAGCAGTGAATTGCTTGCAGTTACTGACTCCTTATTTGAAATTCACAAATCTGGAACATGTGGTTGAGCAGCACTTTCCATTTCTTGCTATTTAACTTCCTTAAAAAAAAAAAAAAGGTGAAACCATTAAAAGATTTGAATATGTCCTTACAGAGCTCATTTTTTTACTTCCCTTCCCGATGGCTTCTCTCTGCACCCTTGAAAAGAAAAAAATAAGGCAAGATTTAGTAATAATGCTAAAGCAATGAGACAGGACACCTCTACACATTTAAGGTGAAAAGCTGTACAAGGTGTGGTCTGAGTTCCAATGCACAGCAAGGTGCTGGCTACTTTTCTCTGGATCTCTGAGGAAAGCTGAGTGTCTGAGCCCAGCTGCTTGAGCATCCTATGGCTTGAGCTGAGGTTCCAGAGGCAGTCAGGTGGGATGTTAGTTGTACTGCTACATCATGTACCACTGCCTACAAAATCTCCTTGCCCCCACTGAGGGTGGATTTTTTACCTGTCTGTCAGTCTTTCACAGAAACCCATTACCACAGGATTTCCTTGTGTATGCCCACGCCATCACCTGTCCCTGTTAGGCTCCTGCCCGCTTTCCTTCTTAGTCCATCACCAGTGAGCGATGGGGTTAGAAAAGCAGATTTGTTGTCTTGAGGTCCACTGGTTCAAATTCAGAGAATGCTGATATGACCAAGAGGGAAAAATGACCCTTTGGCAGATCTTTCCATCAAAATGGACCTTTTATCTGCATTCCAGCGATGCCCATCAAGGACAATTACACAAAGAAATGTTGCGGGAGCTGGCACAGAAATGGGACCCTGAATTGTGGTTGTATTCAGGTGTCATGCAGCCATAACTTTATCAAAGTACTTACAATCAAGTTTTTCTGCAGTTAGATAAACACCAGAACACATATGGAACCGCATATGCTGGGACTTCAGCTGGCATCAGTGGTTTTGGGCCAGTGTCACTACTTTGGCTAGCAGTCTGGTCTCATTCTACAGTTTTTCAGACTAGGGAGCTTCCGTCTGTCAAAGCGAGTGTATGAGACATCTGTCACGGCACAACGTGGCATGCATGAAACAGGACAAAAGCCCCACCATTTCTTGTGTGCATTGCACTGAATCCTGCTTTGGCTAGACTGGCACAGTTAAGTAAAAATCTACAAGCAACACAGGAGATATTGTGTGCTGTCAGAAAGCGCTCATTTGTTTTCCACCAGGATGTTCAGTCTCAGGACATGGTGCAGCATGGGGCTGGGGGAAAGTGGGATGCTCTGCCACTCAAATGAGCATAGACATGGGGCTCCATGGACATACAGGGCTTCAGCTGCTGTCCAGGTTTCCCCTGTATAATGGGAATATTCTTCCCTTTAGCAGGTAGAGATGTGATCAGACTGGAGCAAGGGACATACAGTTACTTGGAGTAAATAATTTTGGAGACATCAGTAAAAAAACCCACTTTGTGACCATAGCTCCTGATATGTCCCCTAGTTACACATTTTTAGTGCTGTCTGTGCTGTACTGGCAACCAGTGCTTATTTTCTCAGCATGCTTAATATCAACCCAGTCAAAGATCCTCATTTGCTAGACATAGGCCCTTTGGTGATCTTTTCCAAGACCACTTGGTCTATCAGGCAAGATGTTCAAGGCTTTGTAGGCATCCATGTAGGGAGAAATGTGGAAAGATCCTTGGATTGGGTCTGCAACTCTCAGCCAAGGCTTGTAGTGTGCTGCTGTACACCCTTCTTAGCTACCATCCAGGTGGGTGAGATGAGTCTGCTCTGGCTCTCAAGTGCTGGTGATTTTAATTGAGTTCAAGGCGGGTGAGCAAGGGTAAGAAGGACTGTATTACAAGTCCTCATTTTTACAAATTGCTTTTGGACACAGTCTGTGGGTAGAGGTTTCATTTCTGAAATCTTGTTTTGCCAGCAGAGACAAACTGCAAATCAGGAGCCATCATCTGAGATTTGGTTTCAGTCCTGCCATGTCAGTGACAAAGCAGGCACTGGTGAACATCTCGATTCTGCAGTGCATGTTGGTAGTTCAGCTGTTGTATTCATGGGACTGGGGCATCCCTGTTTGGTTCCCTTTAGTGGCGGTTCACTCTAAACTAATTAAGAAGCAAAAAATTAATGGAAATTAATAGGGATTAAATTCTCTATTCATATGCTGGAAACAATTGCCTCCCCAGCTTTCTCCTGTGCCTCTGGTGAGTACCTGGAGATGAAGAACCAGGTGTGCAGCAAATGTGCAGAGGGGACCTATTCGCTGGGCAGCGGGATCAAGTTTGACGAGTGGGATGAGCTGCCGGCAGGATTCTCCAACGTAGCGACTTTCATGGACACAGCGGTTGGCTCGGCTGAGAATAAAGCCGACAGCTGTAACAAGTAAGAAGTTCTGTTTGCATTTGTGTTACGCAGCCATGGGCAAACCTGAGACAGCTCAGCAGCACAAAGCCAGAATGTCTGATCTAAGCTCTCCGGAAGGTAACCAGCCCTATCTGTGGCAAACAAGAGGGGCTGCAAGTCAGATTTGTAGTCACCTCTTTGCTGCCATCATGGTCTCCTCGAGCTCATCAGCAGCTAGTGAGTCTAAGACCAGCCTGGAGCTGCTCTGATTTGTAGCTGGAAAGCTCCAGGGTCATGGTATGGTAAAGGTGGCTAAAAGGTACTTTCACAGCCTATTTAGAGACCCATGGTAGTCATAGAAGGCTGTTACTAATGGAAAGTATATTGAACCTATGTATAATAAACCTTTCCTGCATGGGCTGGGTCCTACATTTATAGCACCTTTCCCATGCATGGTTTTAATGAAAAACATTATATTTGCATGAAAAATAAATGGGAATCCAGTAATAAAATCATAAATTCACTGCAGTTAGCTACTGTGGGAATCTGGGTTCTTTATTTAGTAACGTGGTTTTGTATGGTAATGTAAGAAAAGTCTCCTCAGTGTCTGTGATCTCAGCTGAGGCTTCTTTTGTTTGTGTTCATCAGCTCTTCGTGGACGCCTCGAGGGAATTACATAGAGTCGAACAGGGACGATTGTACAGTTTCTCTCATCTATGCTGTGCACCTGAAGAAATCTGGTTCTGTCTTCTTCGAATACCAGTATATTGACAACAACATCTTCTTTGAATTTTTTGTAAGGCCTTTTGTATGGTGAATGCAACCTTATATTGGAGGAATTCCATCCAGATAAAGGCCATTAGAAAGAGCTTTTTTCCTCCCTTTACATCCCCTGTATGTCCATAGCTTGTTACTACTGAACAAGATAAAAAAAAATAATCCTATTCTCTTTCTGTCACTTATGCTGCCTTTTGGCATTTATTTCAGCTTCAAAACTCAGGCTAAACTGATCCTATCTACCATGCACTGGGATTTTTCCACTGGGGTCATGACTGTCCCTGTTAATCCAGCCTTTTACAAGACAACTGTTTGTGGTAGATGCTTCAGTTTGGGGGTGTTTGACTTGAGATGCCTTTGAAGGGACTTGACGTTGAAAAAGACTTCTTCCAAGGTAGGCATCCAGAACCTGAGGTGCTCCAAGGCATTAAAATGTGGAAACCCTAGCTTTAGTTTTAGGTCAATTTGGGTCATAACTTGAATTAGATGACAATTCATAGCATGCATAGATGAAAAGAAAACCAGGAGAAGAATCAAAAGGGTGATCCCTAAAAAGAAAAAAAAAAAACAAACCAGAAACAACAGTAACAGTTCTCCAAACAGACTTAGGAGTAAGCATTCAGATGACTTTCAGTAGGAATTAGGTTTTGAGGACACGTCTGCACTGCAAACTGGAGGGGCTGGGGATCATTAGTTCTGAAATGGGAGCAGCCTGGCTGGGGTTGCACCATGCTGTACCCAAACAATGTGATCAGCAGTGACCCAAATGGGAAAGGCAACCCTCCTCTGCCCACGTGGATGGACTGGTTGGCTCCAGGGAGCTGGAGTGCTCCCAGCAGCAGGCTCTGCAGTGTGGTATAAATGCCCCACATCACTGAGATGCTTTGGAAGGTTCCACCAACACCTGCATAGCTTTCCTTTTCATGCTGTACCTGCCATTTGGGACAGAAAAAAAACGTAATGGGAGGGCAGCTCAGAGCGGGAGATGACTGGAAATTTTCAGTTTCCTCTGATACTGCCTCTGTATCTGTCGGGTAAGCTCTGGTTTTCATCCAAAAAACCACAGCTTATGGTAGCTCACAGGAGTGAGAAGCCCTAGCTGGTGTTGATTAATGTTTCTTGAAGCTTGGGGAAAAGTGCAGAGTATCCTTACCCTTAGTAGAGATGGGAAAGGAAAACAAAAATAACCTGTTGGAGGCATCCTCTTGCTTCTACATCAATGCAATAATTTGCTATTGCATACTTTGATAAACAGACACTGCAGGCAATAGTATTTAGCTGTTTCAGTTTTATTTTAGACTATCTTGCCTTCTTCATGTGGAGAAAGCAAATACACTTTCTGCTGTCAGAAGAGTGTACCAGGGTTATGAATCCTTGTTCCAGTGGCTTGAATGACTGACTGATCTGCTCCTGCAAGGAAGCAAAATATATTGTTCCTCTGAGCACTGGCTTTGAAAATGGCTTTTTGATTATTACTTTTATCCATATTCCATTCGTTCACCTCCTTAAATTTATCATTCCCTGCTCAAGAAGCAGTGAGTTGTGCAGTCCTTTATAGAAATGCCCATGTAAATAATGCCTAGTCAGCCTCAGTATTTCAGGGAAGCCATATTTAACATGCCTCTAAAAGTCTGAATTTTTCCTCCAGCTTGTCTTTGTGCTTAGATATATTTAACAGTGACACTTTATCTCTGGACAGTGGCATTTCAGTGGCAGTGGTTTGCAGGTTACTGGGAAATGGTGAAGTTTTTGGGTTCTCCAGGCACAAGTGGCTACACTGCTGATCTGAGGGTAAGCGAGTTGTCCTCAAATGTGGGAAGCAAGTGTAGATGCTTCCTGTTAGATACCCAGTGCTTCTACATCCTTCCTTTCCCAGGCTCTTTTTTTATATTGAAGCCCTTTTTACACCTTGTGAGAAGAGACTATATATTCTTACCTCCTTTTTGCAGGTGGGAACCAAAGACAAAGATGCTGTAGATCAGATTGTGCAAGATAATTAGGGATCTACCTTCTACTTAGGTGCTTCTCTCACCCATTTTCCTCAGTGCTGTTGATCTAGGTGGGAATTAAGTGCTCAGATGCTTCAGAGGATGTGGGGTTATGCAACTGGTTTCAGACTTGTGGAGCAACTTTGAGGAGGTTGCTTGACCCTGGGTCTTCTGAAAGTGTGGAACTGCCCTTTCTCCCTGGTGGAATGAAAGCTGAATAATCGAGCTCATGCCTCAAAGGGACTTGATACTTTTTCTTCAGAGAAGACAGTTATGAGAAGAAAGAAGTGGACCACTGTGAGGCCATGCACCAAACCCTGCTGCAAGGAAAAGCAGCTGAGCTGTGCTGGACTTGGGCAAGGGACAATCACCCTCACACTTCTGCCAGGGCAGACTCTGTCTTGATACCGTTACTCTCAGCCCTATTGAGATCAGGTGGCAGGGAGCCAAAGACATAGCAGATATTGGCTGCAGTTTGTCATCTAGCTTTGGCCCATCCGCTCCTACCTCCCATCTGACTTAGAAGCCCATGGCCTCTGGGTTTTAGAGAATTGGGCCTTGGTGGGCTCAGCAGAAGGAGGAGGCAGCCAAGACAAGATGCTCAGCATCCAAGTCTGACCAGATAGAGAGAGGACAAGGCTGAGATCTCCTCCTGCTCTTTTTTTCCATCTGTGGGTCATTGGGGGCACTGTTAAGCTGCTAGTGGGTTTTGAAAGTTGGTGCGTTTTTGGGGTTTTTTTTGACACAAGTAATGTCCCTGACAGGGAGATGCATCTGGCTGCGGTCACTGATCTTGTGTTTTTATTAACAGATACAAAATGACCAGTGCAAAGAGATGGAGTCCACGGCAGACAAGTGGGTGAAGCTGACAGACAATGGGGAATGGGGCTCTCATTCCGTAAGTGAGCAAAAAATTCCTTCATGAAGCTTTTTTCCATTTTTAAATGTGTGTGATTTCCTCTGAGCAGACAGCAAACAAGGGCCAGATCCTGTTAATGCATTTGCAGGAGTGCAGCTTTCCTAGTACTGAGGGCAGATCCCAAGCAAATGATATAGATGCAAGACTTTGTATTGATTTCCCTGAGCTTTGAATCAAGTGCTTTATGAGGTTAAATAGATTTATGCAAATCCGCATGCCACAGTCACTCTGCATGATTGTAATTGAAATCTTCTGCAACAGTTGTTTACTTGTGAGAATGCGTTATTCCCAGTTGCTGAGCAGAGCAGCAGGAGCCACGTGTGTATGTGGAGGCAGGCAGGATGGGCATTTTATTCTCAAGTGCAGGCAGAAGGGCTGGACTGCACCCAGCTTGCGCTCTGTGGTGACTTACCCAGTTGGAAAGCAAGCTGGCAGTACCGGGGTGGTTCCTGCAGCACTGCCAGCTCCATGTTAGGAGCCACAGGCCTTTGGCTGGCCTGTGACCCAGCTGGCTGGGTTTGCTTGGTGCACAGACAACGTGTAGACCAACTCGTTAGCTCATGGTGACGCCTGGCTTCCACTATACAATCATACCCTAACTCCCAGAGCCATACCAGCAAAGGCCCAGCATAGGTGACATTATGCCAGAAGAAAAAGGCATTTTATGAGCATAGACAGCAGCCTGGTCTCTGTTTTCCATGGTCAGTTTGTCCTCCTGGAGGAGAAACCGTATTCCTGAGCCAGCTCTGGTTGGCAGTGACTGTTAGCTCAGGCACAAGTCACATCAGGAGGCAGGAGACCTGGGTGAGGATGGGTGAGTGGCACAGGCTGAGAGGTAGGTCCAAGGCCAGGGCATTGACGTGGGTGAGCTAAGAGATGTAGACAGTGTCTGTATGAGCAATGGTGCCACCACCTGAGCTCATCATCTGAGGTGTGCTATTGTCTCCACGGAGTACGAAGGTTGCTTGGATGCCTGGCTGAAATGCAGGCGCACGAGTAGGTGAGATGAGTGTTATGGCTCTTCCTCAAGGCTTTTGTCTGTACTACAAATCCTGTCCCGGTGGCTTCTCTGAGCCTGGTTTTCCAGTGTCTGCAGCCTCTGCTTCCAGCATGCTAGTCCTGCTGCACAAGAGCTGATGCTGCGTATCTCTGCACCACACAACATGATATTTAGTTCAATATGGTCCCAGTTCTGATGTTACCTGTGGTAAGCCAGCTGTGCTCTCCCCTCCTGGCTATTAGCTGTTTGGGGAGTGGGAGACACAATATGTTGTATTTCCACTTTGCTGAATTTTCAGACTCTATCCTGGGTGCACAAAAACTGTGGCCCTGCCAGGCCTGTCCAGCACTGCTGGAAATCTCAGTATCTTGCACCCTTATGCTGGTAGAGTTTATCCCTCTTCTTGTGTGCAAATAGAGCACCTTCAGGCCAGTATCTCTATGTTGGCAGTAGGCATCTTGTACTGGGCTAGCAGGTAACAGTGCAGCTTTGCAGGCCAGGCAAGGTCTTGGGGAAACCTGCTGCTTTTAGTGGGAGGAGTGAAAACTGCAGTTACACAGGTGAGTTGAAGGCAGCAGGCACCAACACTGCCGCTGAAAGAAGTGGTCCTGCCTTCCTCCTGCCCCTTACCCCAGCCATGGGGCCACCACGCCACCACCCTCCTCGTGCCAGCACAGGGGTTGTGCAGCTGCTTGCTGAACCATGCCATGAAGTCAAGTAGGTCAAGGCAGTGGGAAACCAGGTTGATTTCTGCATCTCATTTGCTGTTTGGGGTCAGAAATGAGCAGGAGGGATGGGACTGCTGCTGGGGACACTCCTGGTTTGTGCCTGGCTTACTGATGGCGATGCTGTAGTGTTGGATACAGGCAGAGCCTGATTTTTAAAGCCTATAAATAAAACTGGTTTGTGAGCCTGGATTTTTGAACTCTGAGTCATGTTGGGTTTCTTTATAAAATTGTATCCCAAGGCTTTAAAAACAAACTGACTGTATCTGAACGCAGAGCTAGAGACCAAAGAGTGGCAGGGGTAGCTGTATAAAGGCAGGAGCAGCTTTTCCCAGTTCTGCTTACAGCAAGGTGTTTTTCCATAAAACTGGGGTGTTGAGAAGCTTTTTTGAAGAGCACACTTTGGCACTCCTTGGAGATGTCTCCACAGCATCTGCCTAACTGTCTCCCCATTACTTTTTGCCTCACTAAGCAGCTTAAGAAAAGCCAGGATTGCTGCTAGGATGCAAGAAATCTGGGTAATGGAAGTAAGAAATGAAACAATTTCTTGGTGAGGGGATGTCTGCTAACTGTCATGCGTGTTGTTGCAGGTAACTCTGAAATCAGGTAGCAATATATTGTACTGGAGAACCACAGGGATTCTCATGGGGTCCAAAGTAGTAAAACCAGTTCTGGTGAAAAACATCACGATTGAAGGTAAGTGATATTTACCTTGCAGGTCTTATCTCACTCTTTCCTCACAGCGTTTGCCAAGTGCCATTTCTGCTGGTGTGCCTACAGCACCGAAGTGGCTTTTTTTAGCCTGCTTGTCCCTTGTTTCCTCTGACGTGTAGAAAGAGAACAGCAAAACTTCAGTCAGGGAAAGGCTGAAGACTAATTTAGCTGGTAAATGATGCCATCTACTGCAGAAGACTGGCCTAGCAGATAAAAGAGAGAAAAAGGAATAAACTGGTTTTCTTTAGTATACTATAGGAAGAGCGTGCTTTTGGCAAGCATCTCAGCAGCGATAAATAGATATATGTATCACAATAGTGACATTTCAATGACTATATAAATAATTAATCTGGGGTTGCTCTCTTGGTCCTGTTCTAAGTGTAATCAAACTTGTAGTGTCGTATAAGGTTCTTGCATGGGTCAGTCTTGCATTGAGGAGCAAAGATTAAAGACCTAAATTATGAGTCAGCAAAGCCAAAGTATCTAAAGTGGGTAGTGAAAGTCTGTGATTTTTAAGCTATGTTATGCAGCTGGCTTAATTTCCCCCATAAGCAGGTAGGCAGTAGTTATGGGGCATACCTCTCTGTTTCAGTGCTTTACGTGTAATTTATCTTACAGGAGTTGCATATACATCTGAATGCTTTGCATGCAAGCCTGGTACCTTCAGTGACAAACCAGGTTCCTCTGGCTGCCAGGTGTGTCCAAGAAATACTTATTCTGAGAAAGGAGCAAAAAAGTGCACCAAGTGTAAAGAAGAAATGTATTATGCAGGTACATAAATCAAATGGGTTAAGCAAAACCAGGAGATGTAAGGTTATATGCTATTTCCATGTGCAGATGTGAGAACGGTTTTATCCAACAATGGAGTTTAGTCTGTAGTTGATATGCAAAGGGGAAATTAAGATGGGACTTCTCAAAAGCTGCAGGGGGCACATATTTGCATAATGGGCCACAGTCGATTTTGGCTAAGGTCATTTATACTTACATGGAGATCTTTATGACCTTGAAGGGATGAGTTCTTCTGGATAGTAACAGTCAGGCTGTGCCCTCTCGTGGTAACTTGTGTTACCAGTTGGCGATAACCTGAACTGGCTTCATCACTGGCTTCAGGCTTGTCCTGTTTTGAGGAATCTCCTTCCCAAATACTCTCCTGGCCTGTCCCTGCTTCCTGTGTGTTTGGAAGATGTGGTGACCTAGTTGCAAACCGTAGTCCCCAAAGCCCTCTGCATTCCTAGGTGCAGTTATCTGGCGATCATCATGTAACACGGGCACATTCTTCATGCTCAAAATACCTTCAGTTTTCTTCCTTGCAGTTGTTTTATAAGAAAACTTTGAAAGAATCAGTTACTGACCATAGCGCCTGCTATCACAGATTATGGCAGATGGCTGAGGACTTGTGCTGGTGCTCATGATGGGAGGACTTGTGCTGGTGCTCATGATGGGAATGGAAATTTTGCAAAAATATCTGGGGGCAGGAGAAATTGGGCCAATCTTATAAGAAAATTTCTAATGGGTTAGGGTGGTTTTGCTCCTTATCAAGTGAGAACATATTCCTATGCTTGGCAAACTACACAAATTACTGCTGGAATGTGAAGGGTTGGGGTGAGGTTTTGGGTGACTCTGTGGTGATACTGAATCAATGAATTCAGTGTGATAGTACAAGCAGAACTGGTATTTTCCCTGTTCCCCTGCTTCAGTTCAGGAGAAGGTTCATGTAGACTCTGTTAAGAGTTTGTTTTTTCATTCTTGTTTTTAATTTTTCTGCTGACTCATTTTAATCTCCAGATTTTAAACTCATTACGGTTGTTTCCAGGGACCATTTGATCGTTTAACACCCTGTTCCTCACCCTTTCTTTTTAGATGAGGGATCCAGTGTGTGTATGGAGCGTCCTCCATGCACAAACAAAGACTTTTTCCAGATCCATACCCCATGTGATAAGGAAGGGAAAGTAAGTAGAAGGCATGATACTGTTTTTAAGCTCATTGAGCTTCCTGTGTTCTTTTGATTTTCAAGTATTCTCTTTCCCAATCACTTTCCCAATTTTGCTTCCAGCTTTAAATCTCTCTGAGGCTTTGGGCTTGTCCTTTTAGTTGCCTTCCCTCCAGCATTTATCCATCCGTAAGAATCTGCCTGTTATTGGTCTCCTTAAGGAATCTGTCACTGTGAAATTCTAAGCTCCTTGCACTTGTGATTAGTCTGACTTGGTCTCTGGTGCTACTTCCATGCTCCTAAAACAACAGGATTGGAGCACAAGGTGAAGTACCATCCCTGAATAAACTCTACTGTTTAGTTGTTAGCCATCTTTCCTGGCATACTTTTGGCTTGTGACAACTCATCCTGTCCCAGCAGCACCCAGGCATGATTCAGGTGCTGCTGTGGCACAGGAGCAGAGGACATGACCATACCTATTTCAGGTGGAAGACTGTTTGCCTGCATAGATATGATGTGTGTCGTGTCCCTTAGTTTTAACATCAAAGAAGAGCCTACGGTCTGTTGAAATAATGGTATATACATAGCCTGGGAGTATTAATGTGCAGCAGCAGAGCTTAGCTGCTAATAATGCGCTTGCCTCATGGGATGCCTCAAAACACCTGAACTCTCAGTAGATTGTTTCACCTGAAGATCTTATATCCACTGGGGGTCTCTGGTAGAAAGACCTGCTGGTGGAGTAGCCTGGGTTTGGAGCTCTCCCACCCTTTATCCCAAGCAGTCAAGTGGGGTTTTGGTGGGCTTTGGAGAAGAAACTCCTAATTACTGGGATATGGAGCCCGCAGAGGTGCAAACATGTGGTCAGGCCTGTTTTGTCTCTTTTCTTCCCTTTCTCATCTCTCAGATCCAGACGGGATGGCAACCAGTCAAAATCCATAGCATCTGTAAAGCTGCTGGCTTAATATTTGCTGGCAGGTTGGACTATTTTGGAGTTTCCTGGTCAGCCAGCTCCAAAATATAGCTGAGAGTTTATATGCTTTAATAATGAGGCACCAGTGAGTTTAGCCCCAGAGCTGGCCGCCTCTACAACCTGGTCTTGAGTCACAGATCCTTGCTCCATTAACTGCCTATAACGACTCCGGGAATTAGCAGCAGTATTCACTGCTACAACTCCAGGTACTGCTTTAATTGCAGCCTCCTGCAGGTTACCCTGGCACTGCTCCCTGCAATTCAAGGCTCCCTGCCATGGAATAGGCTCCTCTTCCTGCGCCTCAATGGCCTTTCCCTTCACCTCATCAGAATACAAAGTAGATCTTTCTGCAGACACCCTTCATCTTCCAGTTGCAACAACAACATGTGTCATGGATGCACAGATACCGGCTGTGTTTCCAGGACCGCTTTCAATGTTTAGTGCCCTGCATCTCTGGAAACTGGTCCAGGTTTGCCATACTCCCCAGCCATCTCTCCATGTGATGCAGCTCAGTGAGAGGCCCTGACTCTGCAGCCCATCTTCAGGTGAACAGTGTCTGCAAAGCACCAGCCTAAAGGTCTGTTGATCCATGGCTTACTAAAATTAGCCAGGTTTTTCGCTGGATGTTAGATTGTTGCATCCCTCCTGCTGTCCCCATTCCATGTGTAGAAGGGGCCTCAGGAGATTTAAGCATTTGACTCCTATTGACTTTTCACCCATCTATTGCTTTAAAAATCCCAGGCTGATTGCTTCAGCCTCAGAAACCTTCACCTGGGTGGCTGTGGGCACTCTGTGACCCTTTTCTCACTGTGCAGATGCAGTGGGGTTGCTTTAGTGTGTACAGTGGGCATCACAGGTACTTTGCGAGCTCCCAAGCCTTTTTATTTCAAATGTGGTGCATGCTGATGCTGCTGAAGCATCGCTGGAGCAATACTGCAGAAAATCCTCTAAGTGCTGAGGAACAGCAAGGGCAGGCTGATCCATAAGGGGCAGATGCCACCCTGACAGCAGGAGCAGTCCCACAGTACCTGAGCAAAGCAAGCAAAGCAGACCCAGCATCAGCGGCCAGATGCAGCCAAGGTTGCTAGACAAGTCCATGGTGATGAGTCGTGACCAATGTCAAGCTGGAACATCAAGTCCATGGGTCAGTCAGGACATGGGTCAACCAGCATACATGACCCATGGCTGCAGCCCAGCACAGGCAGGGACAAATGGCGAGAGTCTGAGCTTAACAGCAGCTCCCAGGAGCTGGGACCTGAGCCTGCACTGAGGCTTTTTCCAGCCTTTTTTCAAACAGTTTCAAAGCTGATCAATACTTGAAGAGCTCTGTGCTATCAGAGGGCTAACCTTGAGCAAGAGAAGCCCAACACCCAGGATGGCAGGGGCGTGTGCTCAGGGCCCTGGATCAAATTCCTAAGGTGAAATCTCCCCTGCCAAGCTCTGTGCCTGCGCCTCTGGCCTCAAGGATCCCTGACTGCACTGCTGGGACCAAAGGGTGGAAGTATCCAGAGCAGGAGCTGTGGCCAGGTTAAAGTCTTGCCAGTTGGGTTTCCCAAGTCCACAACTCAGCTAATTTTCATCTTGAGCTATTAAACCCTTTCAGTGACAGACCTAAAGTGAGATGATATCTGAAAACCCAACTTCACAGGTGATGCATCTTACTTAAATCTTTTCCTGAAGACAGGAAACTTGTCTCCTTGAAGAGAGGTGATGATGGAGAGGTGATACCATTGTATGTGGTAGTGCCAAGGACTGACTCATGTCAGTGTTCATGAACTGCTCCTTATGTGATGTGGAGGGACTGGTGAGGGCTTGGGAGAGCTCCTGTGTGGTTTTGACATTTGCTCAGTAGATGAAAATGGCTGGAGAGAAATTGAGGATTCTTCAAAGAACAGGCTGGTATGGAGAAAAAATGCAAAACTTGCGGTGTTCCTGTGCTGACAGATGCCTTCCCAATAAAAGTGTTTTATCATGCAGAAGCTACATTTTGGGTTACTATGGTTAAAATGCAAAGATTGCTTATGCAGTTGTTAGAATTATTCATCTGACATTCCCTAGAAACATATTCATGGGGAAATTCACTAGGTAAATAGGAATGAACAGTAGTAATTGTTTTAAGCTTCGCATTTTTGCTTTGCTCTGAAGGTCTGGTATCTCGGAATTGCCTGTGAACCCAATCACTTCTGTTTCCCTTCTCCACCCTTCCCTTTATTGTCCTGGATGTGCAAGGTCGGGTTTTTTTGCCTAAAACATCAGGAATACCATAATTTCATTTACAAGGGGGACCTTGATTGGTGCATCTGGTCCTAAAGCTTCGTAACATGCCTTGTGAGCTCAGTGTCTTCTCCTTCCAGACTCAGATCATGTACAAATGGATCGAACCCAAGATCTGCAGAGAGGATCTCCCTGACGCGTTGACCCTACCTCCTTCTGGAGAGAGGAAGGATTGTCCACCCTGCAATCCTGGCTTTTACAACAACGCCTCGTCTTCCTGTACTCCTTGCCCACCAGGCACATTTTCAGATGGGACACAGGGTAGGAGTCCACAAAAAAATTGATCATGTCCACAAAAGTTGTCACCTGCTTGCATTTGACTTAGTTTAATGACACATCATCTTAAGCCAAAGTTCATTTTGCATAAAATACCTACTAAATAACATCAGAGAGAGGGAGTTGGAGATCTGTTTTCTCTCTGAAGTCCTTTCTTATCAGGGATTGCTGCTCTAAGTTGACCTGCTGTGTTCTGAATGCACTTCTTGGCTGATATAAATATCCTGAGGGTAATTTTAAGGGATTCTGAGAAGGGAAACAGAACTTTTACAGTCAGTAATTCCTCCTCACCCCTTCTCCTGTCCGTGCCAAGTTCTTCCTTTTGAATATCTCATTTTACACACTGTCAGATGAGTACCCTACCTACACTGTCTAGACTAAACTCTGGGTTGTTGATTCTGGGATGTATTGGCCCAACGGTCACCTACAGCATTTTGTGGGAACTCGTGTTTACCAGCATGATCAAACCTTCAGCTGAAGCCATTAGAAAGGAAGCGTGGCTTCGAGGATTGGTGGCAGATTAATTACCACAAGGTTATGAGGTTATGATCTGTAATTTAGAAAATGCTGGTCTCATTTCCACTGTTCTGGTCCTGATAAGTCTTTGACTGTTTAATTATAAAGAAATAAATTATTTTCTTTGCTTATTACTTGCACCAGAGAGTAAAAAAGTAATATCTTAAGTTTTTTAAAACGCTGTTTGAGATGTGCTTTGGCCATGTGATATCCTTCCCCTGCCCTCTCACCCTGCAGAGTGCAAAGCCTGCCCTGCTGGGACTGAGCCAGCTCTTGGGTTTGAGTACAAGTGGTGGAACATCCTGCCAGGCAACATGAAGACATCTTGCTTTAATGTCGGGAACTCAAAGTGTGATGGGATGAACGGTGAGCCAAATCCGCTGTGTTGTTATGTGCCTGTCTTTCTCCTGTGCTGATCACTGTTGTTATGGAGCACCCTTTGAAATGAGTATGCTCTTTGCTGCGTGAGTCACTGCACAGTTTCTCCCCTTTTCTTTAATTGCACCAGGCTTGAAATTTCCTGTAGGAAGCAATGTCACAATATCATAAAGAAGAAATAAAAAATTTCTCCTGCATACCAGAAGAAGGCAGGAGCCACAGCCTATCTGCAGTCCCCTCAGCCAAAGCCCTATCCCACTCTAGCCTTCGGTGCATCTGAATATCCCCACTGAAAAAAAACATTTGACTTCCCTTGAGTTTATCTCCTTTCATGTTTTGTTATAAGTATGACCATCGAGGTCACGTATAATTCTCTTGGAAAACTTAATTAAAGTTTGTGATTTTGTTCATTTAGCACTCAGAGCTTTCTTTCTGCACATGTACTAAAATTGCAGCAGAGAGCAGTCACAGCTCAGCGGTGGAAATGATCCTCTTCGGCACTTCTCCCACCTCCAGCCTGCTCTGAACCATTTTCCTCAATCTGATCCACCCTGTCAGGCTGATGTAACTCAGGCTTTGAATTATGTGTGGTGTTGTAGAGAGGCATGGAAGTATATGCTTAACGTTTAACACATAGATTCATTGATTCACCTGTTTTAAGGCTGGAAAAGATCAGATGGATCATCCCCTTTGAGCTGCACAGCACAGGTCAGGGAATTTCAATCACTTTGCTGATTTCAAGGTGACATTTGCCTATAAAATCAGCCGTTTCATACAATTACTAAAATTTTTCATTCAAAAGGGTTATTATACTGCTCTGTAGTTTATACCAGACATCTTTAAAATGGACTGTAGTACTGAATTGCTTAAAAAAGTATGGTAACAGATTTTTTTTTTTGCCTTATGACCCAGAAACCACCCATTTCTTGAATATTTTTTTTTCTTTCTTTCTCCTGTGAAGGTTGGGAGGTGGCTGGTGATCACATCCAGAGTGGGGCTGGAGGCTCTGACAATGACTATCTTATCTTGAACCTGCACATCCCAGGATTTAAGTAAGGAAAAGGATTCCCCCCCCCCCATCTATTTCTCATTTATCTCTCTCTCTTACACCTATTTCACATTACCCTGGAATGAACCAAATTTTCCTTTCTGAAGCGCAATGATGTCTTGAACGAGAGAGAAGAGGAAATGTGGATTTTATCCCTGTGTCCCCAGTCAGCCCATAGCAGCAGATGATTCTGTAAGACCTTTTTTTTTAGCAGTGTTTGCTTCAGTATGAGGTGCCAGCCGGCTGGCTGTCTAGAAACTGAGAAAAGACATTCCCATCCCTCTAGTACCCAGCTAAACCTGCCATGGGGTGGATCCTGGTGCCTGCCCTTAAGAAGTTTTACAGAAACCCAAGTCGCTGTGTGCTGTGGCTCTGGGGAGCTGCACGGTGTGTCCTTCCCCTAGAGCCAGTGGAGAGATGCAGGCAGGAGAACAGGCCATCCCGCCCCTCCTGGACCCTCAGGATGAAATAGCTGCTTGAGGTGCTTGGGTCTCTTTGTTGGAGTCTCTTACAGTCCTAGCTCAGACTGGGTGCCAAACATCAAGGCAGGTAAGGTATGGCAAAGTGAACCTCACCCTGCTTTTGCTGTATCTCAGCTGAGTGGGGCTGTGACTTCTTACATCGAACAAGCAAACGCTGATTCTTATTTTACGATATGGGCAATCAGCAACTAAAGGTAAAGAGAAGCGAGAAATGTACCCATGGAAAAGCTTGGTGTGTCGCGGTTTACTGTTTACTACTTCACAGGGGCGCACCCTGAATACTTCTGGTTTGCATGAAACTCCTGAAAGCGTGTCCCACAGCGGAGGGTAGATACAATTAAATCAGTGTAAATCACTTAAAGCATGTAATGCATTTAAGTGAGAAGATTCCCTGCCACTGTGGTCAAATATGGGTGCCGTTTATGAGGAGGGAACTGTACCATAAAGAAACCAGACATCTGAAAGATAACCCTGTTGCACCTGGTGCCCAGCACAGAGCCGCTGTGCAAACCTGGCCTCCACAGTTCTGCAAGGGCAGGTTTTATGTGACAGGACTTTGATGGTTTCCTCGCTGTACAAAAAGCAATTTGAAGGATTGACTGCTGCCTGTCTGGAGAGCACCTTGTAAATGTTTTGTTCCTTCTCTGTTAAACAGACCTCCGACATCGGTGACAGGAGCAACTGGGTCAGAACTAGGACGGATTACTTTTATTTTTGAGACCATCTGTTCAGCAGATTGTGTGCTGTACTTTATGGCGGTAAGTGAGACCTCTCTCTCCATGACTGAGGACTAAGCCTGGTCTTCCACATGTCACCTTAAGACCTCTACACAGGCGTGATTAGTTGCACTTGGTTTACTCTGGCTAAGATTAAGTATGACATTAGTTTTTAATATCTGCAGTGCACTTGCAGGAAGGGTTTAATGAATGACCCAGCAAAATTCCTCCACCGTGTGAGTTGTGAACCATTCCTCATTATCTGTTTATTGTAAAAGAAATCATTGGACACCAAAGAGCCAAATTTTCCTCTGTTAAACCAACTGATAAAATTCTCAGTGTCTCTCATGCAGTTGAGTTAGCCCTGTCAGTGCCCTGGGGGACCAGTAGGGGAGCAGACAGACGTTTCTCTGCAAAAGCAAAGTGCTCTGTTTTTAACTTTACTTGTCTGCTTACTGAAAGTCCATCAGCTGAGGAAGGTAACTGGATCTGCAGTGGCTCCATTGCCCCATCCATTGCAAAGGGAAGCTGGTCTCTTTTTTTTTTATTTAGTGGTACTTTAAAGGAATCTGCTCTTAATTTAAAGATAATTAAGTGGAAATTTAAAGAATCTACCTTTAGTGGTAATTTAAAGGAATCTGGTTTAAAGGCAAAGCATCTTTTCACTGGAACATTTACAGCTGATGGAGAATAAGAGACATAAACGTAGATAGAACGGGTTTTTCTTGTGTAAAGTTTGATGCTATCTTATAAGCCTCAGTTCTGTTTCACTAGAGATACCAATGAAGTGGGTATCTGAAGATGGCAGAAACTACAATTTTTCTTTAAATTTTGACCTTCCCCTTTCTGTGCTCTGGTACCCATATGTTTTATAACATATATTTCAAATCTGAAAGAACCACTGTGCTGAATCTGTTTTCATAATGTTTATAACTTACTAAAGGACTTTGAACTTAACTGTTGTTTAAACTAGAGCATCTTTTGGAATAGACAGCATTCTCAATTAAAAATATTGCCCATGGCAGAAAACAGAATAAATGTGTTTGCTTTGCTCTCGTTTATTAAATGTTATATGCAATTGGAATGTCCCTAATATATATTAATCACTGTATTATAAAACACTGGTGTTTAGCATAGTATGATCACACTTACTGGTTTGTTGTTGTTTTTTATTTAAATTTTATGTCCATTTTATAGGATGTTAATCGAAAAAATACCAATGTGGTGGAATCATGGGAAAGAAGTAAAGAGAAACAATCCTACACTCACATCATCTCCAAAAATGCTTCCTTCACATTCACCTGGGCCTTTCAGAGAATAAACGAGGGCCAAGATGTAAGTACTTCTTTATGTACAGGGCTTTACAGCACAGCTTTCCTTGGATACTCACTGCCAGAGCTCTTCTCTCGCCCTTCATTGAAGCTTGCTGGCTTTTTGTAAGGGGTGAGTGGCTGTCACTTATAGCAGTCCTTAGGCGGCAGCTGTGGATAAATCATCCACACTGAAAGATAGACAGCAACAGCTAGTTGCTGTAGATAGTCAACCCCTGAATCAGCGCACTGGTGCAGAGAGCTGTGGTTAGTATCCAGATGCAATGGCATGATGATGCCAGGGTGGTGTCCTTGGCTCTCGTTCCAGAGCAGACAGTTCATCAATGACATGGCAAAGATCTACTCTATCACAGTGACCAATGCAGTGGATGGAGTTGCCTCTTCTTGCCGGGCCTGTGCGCTGGGCTCTGAGCAGTCTGGCTCATCCTGCGTGCCCTGCCCGGCAGGACACTACATCGAGAAGGAGACCAGCCAGTGCAAGGAGTGTCCAGCCAACACCTTCCTGTCCATCCACCAGGTCTACGGCAGTGAGGCCTGCATCCCATGTGGGCCTGGCAGCAAAAGCACCAAGGTACAGAAAGCAAGTGCCTCTGAGCAATGGGAAGACAAGGGTTTATTGGGATATAAGTACCCAAAGGGCCAGTTATACTGCTTTCCTACAGGTGTGTGCCTTGTGAGCAGTGGAGTATAATTATAACCAATGATCCCACTTTTCCAAATATGTCCCTTGTCTAATTTCTGTTTGTAAATATGCAGTAAGAAGATAAAATTGACCCCACCAGCTTGAGAAAAGGTTCATTTCTAGAAGCTGTACTGGGGACGGTGTAAGCGCAAGGCGAGCATATATGTTATTTCTACCTAAAACTGTCCCAGACTCCTGCTGTTTTAAACTCAGGGGCTTCCTCTGCTGGTTGGTGTTTCTGTGCCTTTAGAAACCTGTAACAAGTTCCTTTCATATGAAATTGCCCTTAAGCCTAGATAAACTTTTATCATGCACAGCATCCTTTGGCAAGGAGCTGCATGGGGACTTGAAGAACTGCTCAAATTTGTTCATATTCTGCCAGTCTCCAGCTGGGTTCACACCCTGTGGCTGTTTCTTGAGCTGTTTCTCATGTTTTCTTTGTAAGATGCAAGTGCAACTGAGGCCATGTTCTGGTCCGTCTACAGGGCTTTAAACTGGAACATTGGGATCCTAAAAAGCATGCACAACAAAAAAAAAACACCCAAGAAACTGTTTTCTTGGCTAATGCAGCAGAGACCAGAAAGGCCAGGCATAGGAAACTTAAAGTCTTGATATGTGATTGCAAGGGACTGAAACAGAAGTGGGAATTCTCCCAAGGGAAAGGTGAATTATGGGACTAGGAGAAAGTTCCCCTCCATCCTTAACAGGAAAGCAGCCTGGTCTGCACCAGCTTGCTTTAACTCCCGGGTGAATGGTTTGCTGCTGGTGCATAACTGCTCTTTATTGGATGCCTCTTCTGTGAAGGACCACTCTGCCTGCTTCAGTGACTGCCTGGTTTCATACCTGAAGGATAACCAGAGCCTGAATTACGATTTTACCAACCTCAGCCAGGTGGGCTCATTGATGAGCGGACCCAGCTTCACCTCCCGAGGGACCAAGTTCTTCCACTTCTTCAACATCAGCCTGTGTGGCAATGAGGTAAGCTCAGCTGGTGCTGAGTGTCAGGGGGTGCTAATGGATTTGCTGCCCATGTTGATGCTCTGTGAGATCACACTGAGACAGAACAGGGACTCTCCTACAGCTGAGCTGTCACCGGCACCAGGCACATACTTCCCTCTGGATCTTGCTTGGCAGTGCAAAAGGACTTTTGAGCAGCCACGTGATTTTCCAGAGCAGAGATGACAGTGTTTTAGGCATAAGTCATGCTCAGAAGAAAAGCCCTGTCAAATCCCTACCTTTTCTTAGTTCTTGTGCCTTCAAGTCACTTGGGTCACAACCCTGACCCTTTTGCGCTCCCACCAAGGAACTCAAGAGTCTGAGTCTTTCAGTTGCCAATTTCTTTCCATGTTTCCCTCGTGACTTGGCTGGAGGTGTTGCTGTCAGCAGAGCCCCTAGTGACCCTGCTCTCTGCCAGTGGCCGAAGTGCCTGTTGCTGACTTTGATGGCAGCCTTTTAAAGTGGTGGAAAAATTTGCTCAGTCCATGCAAACAATCTCTGCTCCAGAGTTAAGATTTTTCTACCTGGGGCTTGCACTGTACCCAAGCACATACATAAATTGAAGTTTTGGAGCAGTACCAGTGAAGTGTATTGTCCCAAAGCCGATGCATGTATTTACGTTAATGTTCAGCCCTGTAAAGTTCTGAAGTCTCTTTCCCACTTACCAAAGGATTTGCATGAGTTGAGGCAAATGAGTAGTCACATTTCTTTACAGTGTTTTGCATACTTTTAGGTTTAAATATGTGCATAAGTACTACCTAGATTAGAGCTGCTGAAAACTAGATACACAAAGGTACAGATATGCTGATTGGGTCATGAGTGCTTGACATTTTGTCAGAACAACTGAGTCTGGTGATTTCTTTCATTGTTGTTGTTCTGAGATTCTAGCGCTGTTCTTGACACATGACATTAATGTAGCCTTGAAGGCTATGTATCTGTTTAGGGATTTCATGTATTTGTGCTTTGAGAATATTTTATCTGGATTAAACCCCAAATAAAGAGATATTCTACAGTATATTATTTAAAAGCAAGGGAAATATTATTTTCCTTTACAAGCCATTCTATTATGCTCTGCAAGTAAACATTGTGCTGTCAAGATAAACAGACGCGTGCTTGTAGTACAGGTTCCTGATAAGACACATACCAGAGGTGACATAGTGTTTCTCAGTCTGTACAGGGCTTTAATCGGAGCTTCACAATTGTGCAGTTTGTTGTTGCAATTTGTCCCTCTCATGATAGGATCATCAAGTTGTTTCTAAGGTGCATTAATGAAACTCATCCAGTTTGGAGTCAGGAAGGCTTCAGTCTCTCCCTTCCCAAACTTTTTCATGTCTTATCAACAACCAACAGCTTCCCCGTTTTTTCCCGATTGTCCACAGGGGAAGAAGATGGCTATTTGCACTGACAATATCACAGATATTACTCTGAAGGACATGGTTGCAGAATCAGAAGATTTTTCCAATTTTGTGGGAGCTTTTGTCTGTCAGTCCACCATCATCCCGTCGGACAGCAAGGGTTTCCGAACAGCCCTGGCTCTGCAGTCCAACAGCCTTGCTGACAGGTTCTTAGGTACATGGTTTATCTTCTGCTTATTGTTATCATTGGATATACTCTCATGTATTTAGGGCTGCAGAGTAAACCCTTCTCAGCTCAGCAGCGCTGCATTGCCTTGGGGAAAGAGTGAGGGGGCAGTCCAAGATTTGGTCCCCGCTTTGTTCCTGAGCTGTGGAGCAGATCTGGACAGATGCTGTGGCTTTTTGCTGCCGTTTCAGCTCAGCTGATGGAGGGAGGAGAAGAGTAAGGGCTGCCCCCATTCTTTGTTTTCCATGCCTGTATTACTCACTCTTCCCCGTGTTTGGTCTGGTGGGTCCCAGGGTGTATAGAATTTCAGCACAGAAATCTGGAGAATGTAATTAAAAAGCACTGGTTTCTTTCATGTTTCCTAGTCACCTCATGCAGGGCAAGGCCAGTCGCTGTGTAGTCGTGTTAGTCCAAGTGTTTCTGCCCATGTCAAGTCCCCACTTGGGCAATTTCAGAAGAAGAAACTGGTGCTGGGACATAATTAGGTAAGGAAGGAGGAGGCTTAGGGCAGCATGGGGCTGCGCACATCATTAAGCCTTGCATTGCTGCGGCTCACAGGTTCCCGGAGTCTGAGGCCAGATTAGACAATAACATCATTTAGTCTGCTCACCTATCCGTTACAGGCACTGTTTGTACTTTCTCCCTGGCTCTGAGCCCAGAATCTCATGTTTGACAGAAGCACATCTTTGGAAGAGCATTCAACCTGGGCTTTTAAGGCTGCCAGAAAGAAAAGCTTTGCCACAGTCATTGGTATTTTTTTCCACTGGTCAGACACTGTCCCTGTACTTTGTTTTAAAGCAGACTTGTTTCCTGTTTGAATTTGCCTGGCTTCAGTTTTCACTTCTTGCTGCTTGTTATTCTTGCTCCATTTCACACACACATTTTTCCTCCTTGGAGAAATATTTTGTGTACTGGAATTATCACACCCTCCAAAATCTGCTTTTCTGATAAACTAAGTAGAACATGTTCTTCTAAGTCTCTTGCTGTCATGTATTCCTCTCAAGCATCTGAATAATTTTTTAGGCTTTTTATGCAGCCTCTAAATTGTTATTATATTGTCTTAAACTGTATGCATCAGAATGGAGTAGTATTCCAGTATTTAATTCACTATAATGGCAATAAAAATCACTTCCATATTTGTATTTACATGCAAGGATGGAATCCTCAAGGCCTTTCTCCAGTCTCCTGGGATTTCACGATGGCTTCTTGGATCTGATGTCCACTCTAGAGCTTTTTTCAGAGTTACAGTTTCCAAAGGAAAGTCTCTTTTCCTTAGGACCAGCCTTCATCCCTTGCTGCACTTGTTTGCACTATGTGTGTTTCGTTTGGTTGGGACCAGCTTACCAAATGAACCAAGTTGCTCTGTATTTTATTCCTGCTCCTTTTAATCTTTGTCTCATCTACATACTTCACAAACAGCGATTATATTGTTATTTGCAGATCCGTGATGATAATTTTGCATTTTGGGACTCCAGTATCAATGCCTACAGAAGCCTGGAGACATGCCACATTTGATGACAATTTCCCTTGGCCAGATAATTTTATAATTAGTTAATTAAATACTTTTTAATCCAGAGTGTGCACTTATTTGATAGTACACTGCTAACTGTTTAATTAGAATCTCATGTGGTAATTAGTGAAATGCTTGATAAATTTATGTAATTTTCTTTAGCAACCAACTTCATCAGCATTCAAGGAATGAAATCAGATTTATTCAACAAGAGCTGTTCTCCATACATTCATCGCTCTCTACAACTACCTGACAGGAGGCTGTAGGCAAGGGAGGTCAGTCTCTTCTCCCAAGTAACAAGTGACAGGTCAAAAGAACATGGCCTTGAGTTGTGTCAGGGGAGGTTTAGATTTGGTATCAGGAAAAATGTCTTCGCTGAAGGGGTGCTCAGGCATTGGAACAGGCTGCCCAGGGAAGCTGTTGAGTCACCATCCCTGGAGGTATTGAAAAGACATGTAGATGTGGCGCTTAGGGATGCACTTGACAGTGCTGGGTTAATGGTTGGACACGATGATCTTGAAGGACTTTTCCAGCCTAAACGCTTCCATGATTTTATGTTGACTGTCACTCATTATGTATCCATCCATTAACTGAGACCCATCTTCCACTTACCATTCCTGTTACTTTGCCTCGTCACATTAGCCACACTGTAATTTGGTTCACCATATCCCCTCTCCACCAGTCTTTTGACATTTTGCTATCACTAAAAAGCTCTATTCAAGGTCACTCTGAAGTATGGGTTTTCTAGTTTATAAGTGTTCATGCCAAATAAATGCCAGTATCGTCTCCTGCCACTGAAGGAATGAGGTGTTCAGTCATTGTCTTGGAAAAACAAGGAGATAGTCCTGATTGATATCTTTTCTCTGTATTTGGAAACATACTCTTCTACTGCCTTTTCTTTATCACAATTGTTAAATTTTAGAAAGGTTGAAGTTTGCCCTTCCTATCCATAAGATGTACTTTTATTTCTAGTATTTCTAAAAAAGCTCCAAACATTTCCTAGTGCTGCCAAACACAGACTTTCCCCTGAAGTCTTTAGCATCCATTATCATTTTTCTGTAACTCATGACTTCTGATTTTATTTGAGTCTTTATTCCCCCTCCATTAAGCTTGTGCCAATGTTTGTTTCTGAATTGCTCTATTACTGCTGTTCTGATCCAAGGTGGACTCTTAGTCAAAGCTATTGTCATTCTTGAGAGAGTCATTGTGGCTTTTAGCCATATAATTAATATCCTCTGAAGAATGACTTATGTTTTTCACACTTGGTTTTGCTTCTAGTGTTCTTATTTTTGAGAAACTGCACTTTGCGATACCTTCTCTACAGTACTGCATATTGGATGGGAATATTCTCTCTTTGCTTCTGTTGAGTATAATAAGGTCCCTAGAAGCTATTATCTTCCAGTTTAGTGAGTAACTAATATCTGTCCATTGTGTTGCAACCCAAATTTAAGTTACTCTGTATTCGACGCAATTGCTTTGATGAAAGGAAATGATGGTCCTTGCTGACATCAGCGTATGGTCTCAGAACAGAAGCCCCTCTGCAATGATGTGACATCTTTCTGCAGATGTCCTGATGGTTGCTGCGACACCGCTCATTTTGTTCTGCCTGTTGATGTGATGCTCTGTAGCTGTGCCTCACCTGCAAGCCCTCCTGAGCTATCTTATGAGCACATTGATCCATGTGCTTTCATAATCCCAGGCTCTGACTTGTCCTACTTCAGGTAGTTGTGTCTAATGCAAACTGTCACCTTCGTTATCTATTACATTTACCTAAAAGGGTTATAACCAGACATGGATTTTCCAGCTGTGTGAATCGTCCTCCCAAATGTAATGCCAGTCGAGTCAGTCAAGTCAAAGTCTTAAGAATTCAGCTAGGCTGTCTGCAACTGCTGCACGAACAAGTGGAAACTTTTCTTCAGTCTTTCCTTCTCCCCACCAGTTGCTGGCTGCTACCAGTTTTTCTTGTTGTTCTACCAATTTTTCACCTCACTAGAAGGATGCAGCCTGACCCATTTGTACAGTTCACTTTTCTGAAATGTTGCAGTGCAGCACCAATATTTTCTGTCTTCTTTGGTTCATGGGGTTGGAAGGATCTCTGAAAAGTCTGGTCACTTGAATTTTCCTCTTTTTCAGCTCTTCTCCAAAATCCATGTAGACCCATGTAACCTGTGTTGTTTTACACACCAGACTGTCGTTTGTTCCAAAGTGTGCCATCAGGGATTGCCTACAACTCCATAACCCTTCTGAATCTTTTGCATCTTTCCGTTTTTCTCCCACAGTACTGCATATTTCTCAGGGTGTTACATGGTTATGATGTGTTAGGTTTATATATTCAAGGCACATGCTTTGAAGAGTTGGTTGGATCAGATATCTTCAGCAATCCTTTCCCAACCTAAATTATTTTATGATTCTGTAATACCCTGTGATTGGTTTAAATTTGTACAAAAGAGTAAAACTTATTTACACTGGTGTCATTTTTTTTGTTATGTCTATATGATGAAATCAGAATGTGTGAGGACTGTGTAAGGAATGTAAAAATCTGTAGTTTAGTTAGAAGAAAGTGTAACATATGGTAACGTCACTAAATGCTATTAAGTGAGACCCATACCTTTCAGACTGAGAAAATGCTGTATGTGAACCCCTCAGAAATCCATTATTAGCTTGGTGGTTTTGTTGTTGTTTTTTTTTCCCCTTCTCATATTTTAGGAGCTACTGTTGAAACAACACTGGAAAATATCAGCATCAAGACAGATATGTTTCCTCCCTCTCCAAGCAAAATACCTGATGTACATTTCTTTTACAAGTAGGTAAAAAATACTGTTTATAGGTACGTCAAATGTCTTCATTTGTTTAAAAGAAAGTAAAACTGTGAGGGGAAATCTTTAATCCACCTTTAATCTTTATCACTTTAATCCGTATCTGGCTGATATTGATTAGCATGTTGAAGAATATCTTATGAAATCAGCAAACATTACTTATTCAAATCTAAATTATACTTGATCTGTAGAGAGTGATACCAGAGCTTTGCTTCATCCAGGTGCCACTGCCAGCGTCACTTTCCATCCTTTCCATAATTTCTCATATATGGCTTTGATATGTCCACTTCCTGAGGCATATTTTCTTTCACATGCATTTGTCTTTGCTTTGATGCTACAAAAATGAACTAATCAAGGTTAAAAATAATTGTTCCAACCTGCACAGTTACTAGTGTCCTTTTCCTGTTCTTCACTTTCCTTCATAAAAAGAACACCTCAGCTTGAGTAAGAAGTAGCTCAAAGATCACCTTGATTAAGATGTCTACATGCCAGTGTCTTCATGTGAACTGTGTTTCTAAGCTTGGACTCTGGAGCCTGTGGGGGTATTCAGCTTATCTTAAGGCACATATCTATATTAGTTCTACTGATTGGCTCACTAGATTGTGTTGGCTTTAGTGATAGGTCTTAATTGGCTATAGCACTTTGGATATCAACATTTTATGCATATGTGAATACCTAAATTATTCTGCAAACTGACCCCCCCCACCAGTGACCCTACTTTGACTATGTTATGAACCTGTCTTACAATGTCTGTTGTGTTGGAATAAGGCCCATTTTTTTAATCCCCCTTGCCTTGTGCTACTTCGCGACAGTGCGGTTCTCAGATTACTAGGTGAGGAGAGAACTGTCATAAACTCTCCAGCAGAGTAATACACCAACTACAGCACCTGCGATTCTCTTTTGCAATTGTTCTGTTCTGTTTTGTGGGCAGATTTATTCCTTGACCCAGCAGAATTCAAACCAGCTGGAAAAAATGGGGCAGTTCCCTGAGTGGCATCTCAGAGCGCTTGGAGATTTAAATGAAGTGGTGAAACTGACCCACCTTCTGTTGCTCCTTTTTTTTTCTTCCAGCTGACAAAGACAAAAGCACTGTGGTAAAGGGTATTTCTTTAGTATTGCAGTTGCATAAATGGACAGAGACCTACAAAAGAGCAACATATATTTACTGTAGTGGAAGCGTATTGCATTTCTCCTCTTGCTTGACATTAGGTCTTCAACGGTGACAACCTCCTGTGAAAATGGCCGTGCAACTGTAGTGACAATGAGATGCAATCCCAGCAAACCAGACCAAGGAGAGCTTTCTGTGCCCAGGTATTTAAGTATTTGTATCGTAGCTGTGCCAAAAAGCCTTTTCTCCACAGATTATTTTTACAAAACCTGTTAGTAATTGTATACTTAACAGCAATGAGAAGTGCTGTCTCCATCCTTAGCCACCCAGGAGGTCTCATTCGTTTCTCCTAGGTGAAGGGCATGTGTGTCCATCACCTCCCAGCAGAGGAAATGCTGTGTGATATTTAGGCTGTGTGGTATGAGAGATTAGAACATGGGCAGGTTGTTCCAAGCTTAAAGCTAAAAGAAAATGTAGTGATGTTTTCTTGTCTCCATTTCTTCTTTATTTCAATTCCTTATTTTTATCTTTAGCCTCCTGATTAGAACTGCCTAGTTGGGACTTTGAGAGGTGGTTATTCTTCCTTGATCTGCAGCAGTGGCTGTGGACAAAGTGATTTTTTTGAAAAAAAGCAACCTGTCCTAGGAACTGTGAAATCTACTGTTGTGATGCTTACATGAGCCCTGACTGTCTAGTTCAAGTTTTAGATTATTTATGTGTCTCATCACTTTAGTTTGTACCCTGGACTCCTTGTAACAGTTGTGTTTAATTTGGCTGACTTTCCCCCCCCCCTCTTCACTCTGATTCAGATAATTTCAAAAAACTTCTTTGTTCCAAAGTCCAGTTGATGCCTGCACCAGAAAAGCTGCAGAGAAAAAGCAGTAAAACAATTAATTCTATTACACTTTAGCAATACCCTGTAATTCTTCAGAAGTTCCCTTTGGCTCTAATACCCCCCCTCTTTGGCTGTAATAGGCCCATTTTATCTGGACATTACTATAAATGTGCTGATAGCCCTCTTGCTCATCTTCCTCCCCAGAAGTTAAGTCCTCTTCCCACAAGCTAGCAGCATGTGAAGTGTGGGATCTTCTGTGATCCCTGTCCCTCTTGGGATGGGTGAACCATGCTCACCTGAATGAAGGCAGAGAGACTTCTGCTTCACAGGTGGTGGATGAGTGATTGATGTTTGAACGCCTTTGGAGGTGCTTACCCTAGTTTCTTAGGGACCTGACACAGTACAAATTATGCTGGGCAGCAAACCACTATCTATCAGCTGCCGTGTGGAAATCCTCCTGGTGTCCTTCCAGTGTTACAGGTCGAACACGATGTGAGCTGTGGTAATTCACCAGTAGTGAGGGACGAGCAACCTATCTCGATTTTAGAAGTGTGAGCATGGGCAGAAACAGCACACAGCTAACAGGACGTACCTTATCTCAGTTCTTGTTGACTTCTTCCTTCCTAGCCCTCTTTGATTAGCTCAGCAGACAGACAGCTATTTTCAGATGGCAAGGTATCTGATATATATGTCAGGTAATGCTGCATGTAACTCCTTGATCCTCCAGACATAGTGTTTAGTATCATATGAAGTTACAGTACAAGATGAAAGCAGTTGAGGAGAAAGGTCTGTCAATGCTCTTGCCATGTACATTGAAAAAAATGTTCCATAATCCAGTAAGGACAGTTGTCAGTTACTCAAATCAGGATAAACCAGAACGGGCTTTTAGGGCTGTGGATTTTTCAGTCCTTCAGATCAGGATAACAGATTTCCAGATGATACAGAAAAAAAATCTGTATGGATATATTTTACATTTACATGACCTCGCTTCTCACATGGACTTTTGGCCACTGCTGCTGTTAGACCTGATGTAATTGTCAGTAACAAAAGCTGTGTGAATGTCCTGCCATTGCCAGTACAACTTCCTTCTGCAGGCAGAATACAAAGTAGGGCCATTAGTCTTTCTTAGACTAAGAGAAGCTGTTATTTCTTTATTAACTGATGAACATCCTTCTAGTAACTAACCATGACAGGACAAGTCCATTCCATATGGACGAAAGCACCCAGACATCATTAGAACAACAGAAGGAACCAGATAGCAGCATTCATGTGGAGCAGTCCCCCAGCGCAGGAAAAGATTGACAGAGTTGCATGCTGGCCTAGACCATGCTGGTGAAGTGTTGGAGCAGTTCTGCTGGTCTCCAAAGTGTGCTTCTTTCTCTCTCTTCTGCGTAGGTGCGTGAGTAGCACTCACTCCCAGGAACCGAATGGTTATTTTAGACCTCTGGCAGCCCAATGTCTGTTTTCACTTGAGAAAGCATTTTACAAACTGGGAAAAATTCTTCCCCTGGATTGTTCCAGGCTAGGTGGATGTTTACCCATTTTTCATACTCGCCTTTGCCAATCTTCAGCAGCAGAGTGTGGAGTGAGGATGCAAACCCCAGAGCATTTCATAAGTGATAACTAAGCTTTGTTCTCCTCCTAGCTTATGCCCTGCAGGCACCTGCGATGGATGCACTTTCTACTTTGTATGGGAAAGTGCAGAAGCTTGCCCTCTCTGCACAGAGCAAGACTACCACGAGATTGAGGGAGCCTGCAAAAAAGGATTTCAGGTACAGGACCCATGTCTCCAAGTCAGATGGGTTCATTTGGGTATAACTTGGACTCTGTTGAAATTCCTTATGCAAATTGATACATAAGTGCAGGTGGAGTTGGGACATCTCAGTCCAGGCTCTGAGCTGACCTGCAAGTCTTACTGGTGAGATGCTGTGTTGAGACTCAGGGATATTCGTGCCCATGGTGGCATGGCTCCTGTATGGATTCACACATGCAGGCAAGTTATTTGTGAAGGGTAGAGTGTCCAAAGGACTTCAATCCTTTAATAGCCACAAACATCAGGGGTAGGCTGGGAGAGGATTCAGAATTTCAGGTCAGAAATTCATCCTTCCTTGCAATTTTTTGCTGCTGCCTTCTCTAGTCAAATATTAGGAAGTTGTTTTGCACAGGCTCAGAACTGTCAACAGCTCCAATGCAGGCACAACACATTCGCAATTGCTGATCAGCCTGTACTGTGCCAGGTGAAGAACAATAGGGAAGGGGAAATCTTTTTGCCACCTCTGAACCTGCAGGCACAGTCAAGGAGACAAATTAATAGACAGTATGACTCCGCCTGGAGTCTGAAAACCTTAAGTACATGTTTTGATTTGCTTTCATTGAAAAAATATCTAATGTTTCTACCTCAAAACACCCTGTTTTCTTCAACTTTAAGTAGTTCTCTTTTCCTACAAGCAGCTCACTTTTTGGTGTTTTCTGTTTGAAAGGAAACCTTGTACGTATGGAATGAGCCAAAGCATTGCATTAAAGGGGTTCCTTTGCCAGAAAAAAGGACCAGCACTTGTGAAACAGTGGATTTTTGGCTAAAAGTTGGAGCTGGTGTTGGTGCTTTCACAGCTGTTCTGCTCATAGCCTTGACTTGCTATTTTTGGAAGAAGAACCAAAAGTAAGTACTGCAAATTGTGTTCCATTTTAAAGTAAGCTAAAAGCTTGGTGTAGTGAACAGAAATACATTTCATGGATCTGACCTTATGACAAAGTTGATGAGAAATACCATGTTGGATCAGTCTGTTTATCCACCAAGTTGAGGTTTCTTCTGCTGACAGTGGCTATCGAAAATACTAGTGAGGAAAGTATAGAAAATCCACAGTAATTTGTTATGGCATAATTTCCCAACAGGAAATTTTAGCTGAGAGTTTAAAGTTGACCTTAGGTCCTGAAGCAACACGGTTTCCCTCAAGGTCTGAAGACCAAAAGGATATCTATCCAATCTAATTAGGCCCTTTCAACTGGGTTAAAATAAGGTTCTTGACCCTGTATTGCTTAGGTCTGTTTTGGCAGGACACATCTGGTATGCATCCGGAAGCTCCCTGTTTCTCAGAATGAACATACTGACTGTTCCCCATCCCCATTGTCCTTTGTTTCCCAGATCTCATGGCATAAACTTTCAAAATGTGATTCCACATCCACGGGATTTCATCACCCCATAGCACATCCAGCTTCACCTAATCCAGACTTCAGAGTCCCCAGCTCTTGCTGCCTTCTCCACATGCTCTCCAGTCCCCCATAGCCTCCTTGGACAGAAGTGTGATGCAGATTCTGGTACAGGCTGAAGTCAGACCTGCTGTTGCCCCAGCCTGAGCACAGGTCGCACTTCTTCCTGCAAGAAATCCTCTCGACCTACTTGCCTACTTCTGGTCTTTTGGGAGAACATGGCTCTTTTATAAGGGTAGAGGACTAATCTGGAGAGCAGGAGCTCGATGTATTGTTAATACTGTTTTGGTTACATGTTTTTAGATGATTGAAAAGTATCTAATTTCCAGTAGGTACCTCAGTAGTAGCTACGTGGAAAGACTGCAGATAATCTAAATTACAAAAATTTGAATACAGGATATTTGTAAAAAAAATCTATGCCTGTCTGGCTTTGTATCTTCAGGCTGGAGTATAAATATTCCAAATTAGTGATGACAGCGAACTCAAAAGAGTGTGAGCTACCAGCTGCTGACAGCTGTGCTATAATGGAAGGAGAAGATAATGAAGAAGAAATAGTATATTCAAATAAGCAGTCATTGCTGGGGAAGCTCAAGTCCTTGGCAACGAAGGTGAGTAGTAATTACTACCATTAATACTAAAAATAATTATTACCTTTATTTGTTACTGGACATGGTGAGGCTGGGATGCTGATTTGCATGGTGTTCTGTGCAGCCTCCCATGCACACTTCACCCAGTCTGTAGCTGATCGGCTGAAATCCACAGTATGGACAATGATAAGAATTGTAGCAGAGTATTGAGTAAATGCTTCCTCTTCTGCAGAGAGGTTTCAGTGGCATTCTTTATTGTATGGGTGATACCTAAAAAGAACACTTAATGGCTAGGGAAACTCTCTGCCCAGATTCCTACCAGATGCCTCCATGGCGGAGGTAAACACAGCTATTATAGATACAGAAAATTAACACTGGGAAGCTAGCCACCCGCCAGCCCCTTGCAGATCACCTGGGCTGGCTTCATGGCTGACGTGTGAACCACCATTTAGGGTACTGTGGGATTCAGTTGAAGAGGAGGCATCAACCACAGCCTGTTACCCTGTACAGCAACCTCCTCCATTTCAGTGGGAAGCAACAGCAAAAAGGTTTTTCTGCAGCACGTGTGATATGGGTTGTTGCATGTCTGAATTCATAGCACAAAGATTTTTGGTGTCTTTTGAACATTTCTGAGGGGAGAAACAGAGGACCGTCATGGCAGATTCCACAAGCGCTTTGGTCTTTATTCCAAATGCCTTGAAGTCTGTGGGGAGAGTAGTGTTGTCTTTAAGGCAGGCCGTCTGGGGCATCTATTAAAAACAGGATAAAGGTGGATGACCTTTTACATTTCAAACAGTTTGCTGCTGTGGGTTGTTTCAAAATAGGAAGGCTTCTTAAAAGATCATAATAAAAATTATTTTTAAAAGTCACTCTCTTTTTTCTTGTCCAAATATTTCAGAATGTTGCATTTTGAGATTTTTTTATTTTTATCTCGTAGTCCTTTCTGTGGTTGAGTGCAATGTAATAAAAACCAGGGCACCTCGTTTCTTTTCCCCTACTTTCTCTTCTTTTTCTTCTTTTATTTTTTTTTTTATTAGACTGTTGTCCTCTTTCCATGCTACCTGCTCCCCAGATCTCCCACCTAGGAAAAGTTGCCATTACATAGCTAAGATGTGGAACTTCCCCTTGACCCCAGCCTGACTATTTGTTTTGCAAAATCAATTTTGTTCCTTCTGGAAAAGGGCAGAAATTCAATATTAATTCTTAATTCAATATTGAGAATAATGCAAATGTAAATAAAATTATATCACATCAAATTTTGTGGTGGTGTTGCAAAAAAATTAAGTTGATTCCATTTTGAATCCTATAGGGAATGACTTTGAAACACTGGTGATGTTTTTTGTCCATGAAATGGCTTGGCTGGCAGTGTCATGACCAGTGCTGCTGGTGAGGGTCATGTTTTGCTGTACCCCTGATCGGTGTTAAAGCTTTGCTGACTCTGTTTGCAGCACCCACCACTGTCTCCTTCCTGATTAGAAATGTAGAGATGAGAGCATGGGAGAGTGTTAGAGCGAGCCCAGAGGAGGCCGTGGAGATGCTCAGAGGGCTGGAGCCCCTCTGCTGTGAGGCCAGGCTGGGAGAGCTGGGGTGGTTCAGCCTGGAGCAGAGAAGGCTCCGGGGAGACCTTGGAGCAGCTCCCAGTACCTAAAGGGGCCGGCAAGAAAGCTGGGGAGGGACGTTTTACAGGGGCCTGCAGCGACAGGACAAGGGGGAATGGCTTTAACCTGAAAGAGGGGAGATTTAGATTGGATACTGGGAAGAAATTCTTTACTGTGAGGGTGGTGAGGCACTGGCAGAGGCTGCCCAGAGCAGCTGTGGGTGCCCCATCCCTGGGGGTGCTCAAGGCCAGGTTGGACGGGGCTGGGAGCAACCTGGTCTAGTGGAAGGTGTCCCTACCCATGGCAGGGGGGTGGAACCAGATGGCCCCTTCCAACCCAAACCATTCTACGTTTCTATGGTTCTATGAAAAGCTGGTTGTTGGTTTTTTTCCTCTCTTTAAAGTAAGCTTTAGTACTTTAGTATTCAGACCACTTCAGTGCCTATTTGGACTCAAAATGAGTTTTCTAAAGTTCCTGGGTCCATTGTAGCAGGCTCCCTGAGTAATCTTTCCTTTTTAAACAAGCCTGTCAGATATTTCTAAGCTGGTTCCTTTTTTCCTACTAGATAATCATAGCTGGCAGACTCAGCTTCCAGTACCTCATTAGCTTACTGAACTCCATGTCCTGTATCCCTGTAGATAACTGGAATTTAATATATATTTCTCCAAAACAAATAAGCATCAGTTTTCGTTTATGCAAAAGATGAGGAAATTCATCTCCTGCTGCATATGCATGTAAAATATGGAAAAAATATATATAGAAAAAGAGCAAAAGTGTAAACTAAGAGATAAAGAAAAATCTGAAGTATCCTAACTATATGTTCAAGCTTCAGGTAATGGCATTTCTATGAAGCAAAACATCTCATGAAGCTGTTTACAGTTTTGAGTACCCAAGGAATTCAGGGCTAGGCCTGTAATATAGAAAGAAATTAAAGAAAAGACTGTTATTTTTAATGGGAATATGGAAGTTAAATACTATGAACCTACTTCAGTTTGGAGGCTGTTCTAGTTCCATTTGTTGTCTCCAGCGTAAGAATAGCAGGTCCTCCAGAACAAGTGTTATGCACTCTGCAGTAGGCTAGCACAATTTTCTCTGCTGCTCCTTCTCATACCTGCGCTAGGCTGTCCTGATCTGAGTCAGATGGCTTCAAGAATCAATCCGATCATGAAGTTAGTTTAACATAGTTTGTACATCAATGAGTATAAAAGATAGGTACATGAAGCAAGCAATGGCATTTTCTAGTGAGTAGTTTTACTAGGGCTCCTTCATTCATTGCTTTTGCATGGACCATTGGGTTGTTCACACCGGCAGTAACGTGCACATCCACACTTCTCACCCTGATGCCTGCTGGCCAGTTGGTCTAGGCTGTCACCCAGCAAATAAAAGACAGAGAGCAAACTCAACCCTCCAGGCCTGATTTTTAAGATGCAGAGTATATGTAGACTCTTTTTGTCCTGTGGGTCTCCCAGAGGAGTTGGGATGGGAATCCAGGAGAGAGGTAGTGGTGTTCACATTCACCAACCTAGCTCCAAACTTTTTATTTATTGTAGGAAACACATTAATAAGTAATAATAACCACAGATATGATTACCTTGCAACTCTGCAGCTCTGACTTACCTGTCCAATGCTACAAGTATGAAATGCAAACTTTCCCTATACCTGCTAAAGTAAATAAAATGAACAATATGTATGGAGTAATTTTGTTGACTATGCAAATTTTTAGAGAATTAGTAGTGCTATTAAAAAATAAAGGGTCAAATTGTGCACTTAATGACTTTGGTAGAAATAAAGTGAGTTCTTTGGCAAAGGCTGCTCTAGAGATAGTAAGAAGTGACTGCAGTAACTGCTGGAGTGAATTTGAGAAATCCCAGCTGATGGGAACCTGTGTTTTCCATTGCAGGAAAAGGAAGATCATTTTGAATCTGTTCAGCTGAAGTCTTCAAGATCCCAGAATATATGAAGAGTTAATGCTGCCTTCAAAGAAACAAACCTAATTTCTATTTTTACAGGACCATATTTTAAACATATTCTGGCACACATTGTAGTGGTGATCTTGGTGAGAAATGCTTGGCCATTTAGAAGGAAAGAAGACAGGAAGCAAACCAGAAAATTGGATTGCCTTATCATGTGATTGAGTACCTTGCCAAAAAAGAAGCAGACGCTTGGATTCCATACTGGGAATGAAATTCAACTCAGGAAGAGATATACATACTGCAAATAACATGAATTTTTTTGCATTCACCTGGGCATTGCTCAGGCATGCCATATTATTTATAGGTACCTTTAATTTCCTATCACTCCTTCTACACATATTCATAAAAAAAATATTTTCAGAGAGGCTCAAAACCTCCTGCAAAGGTTGTTTATTGTCCTTTAGTAGCAAAACTATGCGTCTTTCTTAAAATCAAAATTGTGAATGGTACTCGGAATGAGCCTCAGGTGAGTTTTGAACTTTGGAAAATACTTTTGATTTTGATGCTTTGAAGGGCTGGGTTGTCTATGTTGGCCTCTAAAAAAAAAAAAAAAAAAAAAAGAGGCATGGTGTTGCACCTTCAAGTTGAACCCATTCTGATGCCTGAGTCTTGGCCGTTGGGGTCGGGGTAAAACCTGGAGCTATTAAATTTGAATGTGTTAACTACTGTTGTATGAATTGTAGGCCTGGGCCCATGAGGTTATAGGCTTTAACAGGCTCAAACTCTACAAAGAGAAGGAAAGTGATACCTATAGTGCAAGTTGTACTTGTTCCTCTCTGTGGAAGCTTGTCCTTTCAAGAGAGATTGTTGGCAGTTTCAGTTCCCTCCCTTGGGATGCCAGTAGTCACCTTTCCCTGGGGTGCAAACCAATAAAGCCTGCATTCTAGAGGTAAAGCAAAGGTCTCTACTTCTGGAAATCAGGGGTAAGCTTTGTCGACTGGGAGGCTTATTAGAAATACTCAGCTACCTTTATTCCTGGACCCACGCAAGGAATGAGGATGGATGCCCAGCAGAGCTGAGTGTGGGTTAAGTACCAGCTCAGCACAGCATCTAAATGCTTTCTGCTGTCAGTGCAAGTACCTGCTTTGGAAGAAGGGCACAAACTGGTGCCTTGAAAAGTGGAGGCTAGGTGGACTTTTTCATAAAACCAGCCACATTATAAGCATGTGATCTTCATAATATCCACAGTAATAATTTCCTGAAATTCCCATTGAGTCCAGACTCAAAGGAAGCTGAAACTTAGGCAAAAAAAATATTTGAGTGAAATTATGCAAGACTTGTATAGAGCCAGGAGAAAATGAGGAATGATTCTTGTACTGACCTCTGGTCAGACTCATATTTCCATTATAGCAGAATTATGTGAATTGTGGAATGCATCAAAACCAGAAAAGACACATGGGCAGAAATGGTCTTTTTACTGTAAGGAATATAGATTTTTGATTTTGTATCACTGAGCTAGATCTATCAATAAAAGAGGGCCCACTTTTAAGTAAAATTTAAATTAAACTGAATTTTCTGCACTCTAAATATTTTATTATACTATAGATGTGGACAACAATTTATGAAGTTTAGATTATTTTTTTTTCTTTAGGGAAATTTCAGCTCAGTTATTTTATATCTTCCAGTCAAAGAACACAGGCTTTACTCTTTTGATGGGACATACTTCAGGCATCTTAACTGAAGTGGTGTACATTTTTTGTTGTCCTTGAAAAGGCACTTCACTTTCCCAACAAAGATTTTTATGGGGTATTGTTGAATGTATATTAAATACACATTCCTTTTTGTATATTTTGTACCATTGCACACTTATTATTGTACGTTGTATTTGTTGTCATGATGTCATTTATATGTGGTTGTCAGAGATTATATGCTCACGGAGTAAATGGTTATGGCTTTGGGATTTCACTTCTTGGATCTTTTATGAGGAGGGTTTTTATGTTGTTGATTTTTATTCAACTAGTGTGCTGTAGCATCAAAGATATTTATCTGATGGGCATTCATAAAATAAAGTGAAAATATATTTGAAATGTTGGACTTGAGATGTTTGGTGGGACTGCAGCCTTTCCTGAACATTGCAGGTCTGCAGTGTCGGCTAGAGCTTTTACTGCTATCAAATTGCATCTGTCTACATCCCCTTTAATTTTTTTCCCTTCTTTCTCCCTATGTTTTCCAAACTATAATTACAGTTAATTCCCCAGAACATCACTTCTTCTGTCATCACTGGACCCCTATCTCTGTAATGTCACAATGTCTTAATTTTTATGAATTACATTTAATTTGAGTAATGCCACAGAGGGTTTGTTTGTTTCCCTTCTCTTTCCCTTTTATTTTCCAAATAAAGCAGAGTGACAATTTTTTGTCAGCTCTGACAGACTTTGCTGTATGACCCTTCTCAGGTCTGCTTCCAAATGGTTTGTCATGGTATTGCTGAAAATCCTTCTGGGCAATCTAATAGCATACCTATGCAGTACTGACATAGTGGGATAAACCCAATACTGTAGAGTTTTTTAATCTTAAAATAAGAAAATTGCATTTCCCAACAATTAAGCAGGTTAAAATTGCCGTATTTTAGTTGACTTATGCTATTCTATTCCTCTGTTAAATATGTGGTAAGAGGAGAAGTTTCCATTTTCCCATAAGAGGCAAATTTTCAAAGCCTTTAACAGTTCATTAAGAAATCAGCTGTCTGTGACCTCTTCTAGTACTCTGCCAAAATATACTTGCAGCAACCTCCCCCTTTTCTCCCACATGGAATCACATCAGAAGCTGTTATTTAATGCCATAAAACAATGTGAATCAGTCTGTTATGCGTTCACTTGATTGAACTGAATGCATATTATTGCTGCATTTGCATGCTTTTCTTTGAAATCTGGAGTGAGACAACTGAATCTCTTTGAGGATTAAGCACATTTTAGTAGTGTTTCTGTATATATTATTGGCAAATTAGCAGAATGTTATTGTCTCAGCTTTGACAGTGCTTGCTAGCAGGGAAATGTGCAATGAATGTATTCTATCTTGACTCTGATTATGTTGGTTGATGTTTGTGATATATAATATAATTGATTAAGAGTCTAGGTTTGGGGAACATTTAAGTGTCTTAGAGCCACAGGAGGAAGTCATTGAGTAGCTTCAAGAAGCTGTCATTTTGTTCAAAGAAAGAGTTTGACTATTTGCTCTTGCAAAAGAGGTTCTGGGACTCCGTTAGTAAAGGGAAAGTCTGCAGTTTTTGGTGGTTTTGGTTCATCTGTTCTGCCAGAGCTAGTAGTGGCCATAAAATAGAGATACTTTATGAGCAGACAAGATAGCAGCAGATGTTGCCGTTGATGCCGTGTTGGAGGTTGACTGGAGATGAGATGTTGACTCATCTCCAGCAGTGGCCAACACAAATGCTTCAATGTAAGAGTAAAACCAGCTACAATTGGTGCTGACATGCCAATGGGGATGACATTTCTTCCCTGGTGAGGAATGCTGCTGGTTGGTCCATATCATGAGACATGGAGGCCTCAAATAACTATTCGAGGTAATAAACCAGGGAATGATATCCTCAAGAGAAATCTTGGGAAGTTCTGCTTATCTTTGGTGGTGGTCTCTCTTCGCCTTTCCCCTTGTATACTGCTTTCACTGAATCCCCTTTTTATTTCTTGCTGCTTTTGAATGCTTGTGAACTGTGATGCTTTGGCAAACATGTAAGGATATAGGAACAGAAATAAAAGGAGGTCAGGTTCATCCTAAAATATACAGTGTGTCACATGTATGGTGGCATCCCCGGTCACCTGGTTGGATGTGCCTTTGCTCAATTTGTGCAGCAGGAACAGAGAGGACAGGAGAACTGAGCTGACCATAAGCTGCCACTGCCTTTTGGTTATTTCTCTGGATGTATAGAGCTGGACCTCATCAGGAAGAATACTCTAAGGTCCCATGTGCTATGAGGCTGGTGCTCTAACAGCACCTAAAAGCCAAAGTGAGGTTGTGTGGATGTGTGTTTGCCTGAATAAAAGGCATGTGACCTCTGAGAATGTTGGTGTTAGACACAGTCCATTCCTCTCCTTGCCTCCTTCCACATTTTAAATTGGAACGTACTAGAAAGTCACTGTCTTTCAGGGTACTCTGCTTTCCAGCCAGTTGTAGGCCATGGTGGAGCTGTTACCTGGCTTGCCGTTGTTGCCCCTGAAGGAGGGGTTGGTATGTGTGTGGAGGTGGCACTGCTGGGGAGAGGGAAGCCCCTTCCTGACCCTGCCAATTCCTTGGAGGCAGGAGAAGCGAGAAGACTGGCACTCCAGGTCTCCCCCCAGCCTTTGCTTCCTACCCATCCCCTTCCTCTTGTGAAAACTGCCCAGCCTGGCCTTGGCCTCTTTTCTTCTTGCAGTGACAAAACTCAGCTTTGCCTGTATTACTGAGAAGCTTTGAGGTGGCTCTGGATAAAGAGTTTCTGCCTTTCCTCCTGTAGACTGCAAGCATTGGAGAGTAAACAATGACACCATGGACATCAGGCTGCATTTGGTGACGAGTTAAGGGTTTGCTTCAGTCTCCCTTTCTCTAAGCGTACTAACTGGGTGAAGGATTGGAGTGGAAACTTCTTTAACCAGAGCTGAGATTTCTGGTTGGAGCCAGGGTATTTTGGACATTTTTTGCTGATTTGGGGGATTTGTTTTGTTCAGGTAAGATATGATATTTTTGAAATAGGTTTTGATCATTTTTTCTATTTGGAAAGACAATTCCTTTTAAAATTTCTTTGGTTACGACGGAAGCAGTTGTGTCCAATTAATCCAGGAAAAACAATCTCTTGAAGACAAAATAAAATATTTTGGTTTACCCCAGTAGATTTTTGGTTTGCTTTCAAACTTCACTCAAGACTTAAAAAAGAAACAGCTCTCCTGTATAAAAACCAAGAACAAAGGCAAAAAAAATCCCAGTCATTGTTTACTTCAGGTTGACCTGCAATGATTTTTTTTGTCTTATTTTTCTGCTCAGCCAATAAATAAAAAGTGATCAGTTTTTCACAGACCTTTCTGCACTCTTGATTTGTATCAGAGAGCTAAGATACCCTGAAGTTACAGCTTCTGAATGATAAACCGAACTTTTCTGCAGCCTCCAGTGAGGCACTGTGGGCACTGGGTTTAGCCTTGCTCTGACCCCAGCATTCCTCCTGGCTGTCTGTGGGCAGGGATCAGGGCAGTGTGACAACTCTTCAGGCTCAGAGCCAAAGTACTTCGAGCTCCCCTCTACCATGCAAGGAACCGTGACAGGGCCCACTGTACTTTGAGGTAAATTACTCAATCTTTATGTATGATGAGAGCAAAAAAGAAATCAGAAGAGGTTTATACTCTGAAGCCAATCTTACACAAATCGGAACAAAACCTAGAAACTGTTTTAGAGAAAATGAAATGATGATGTAAGGCAAAAGAATAAAACATAATCCCTTTGTCAAGAGATTTCAATGCCAGTATGGCGTGCAAAGCCTCTGCCAGACTTTGACATTTTCTGGTTTTGTTTTGCTGTGTTTTGAAACTGGATTACTTGAATCATCAGTCAATACCAGATAATCTGTGTCCCTGGACATCCAATGGGAAGTTGTGCAAGGTTTCAAGACAAAACCAAGTACAAGAATGTCAGAAACATTTGGTGGGGCTGGAACTCCAGAGCTCCACATGTTTGTTTGTGGGGATTTTTTGTAGAAAAACCCACATGGAAGTGGCTCTCAAACCACCTAAGTCTTCATAACCCATGCTCAGACACAGACGTTGGGTCATTTTCTCAATAGTGCTATTGAACTGAATGAAAGCTCTGGGACAGTGAGATCCTCACCTGCTATAAATTAGCTTCAGTGATGCCAATTTAGATTCTAGGGCTGGATTCATCTGACACAATGCTTTTATTTTCAGTGCAAACTTTGTGGTCTGAGCAAGCTGTGCTAGTCTTTTTTTGGAGAGATTCATCTCAGCCTCAAGTAGCAGTCTGAGATAAGCCTGCTCCACTGAGTATAAAGGGAGAAGGGGCGGACAATCTCATATGTAGTTATTTATACTGTAAACAATGAATGTTAGGTGAGATGGATTTGACTCTGATTGTTGCGTTCCGTAAGAACTGAGAAGAAATTCTCATTGGCTGAGGCATTTTTAAGAGCTCCATAAAGATAATGTAGATGCAGGGACATCAACATCACAGTCAGGTATTCTGACCTTTTGCCATACTGTGAACAGCCTGTTAATCCACAAAAAAGCACACGAAAGTCCAATGAATGTAGCTGCCCAAGCTCAGATGCTTTAAGGAGTCTTGATTTAGAAAACCAGACTCCCAACCTGTAAAACTTGTCCCCTGTGCCATGGGGACCAAGCCTGAAACATTAGGCACTACAGGGCTGGTGGAGAGGAAGAGGGTGAATGCAGAGCTCTGCGCGTAATGCGGGCTGAGCAATGCCTGTTCTGGTGAAAGTCACAGGGGTTTCTGTACTAGACAACTCCATGATGTAGAGGCTTGAATGGCTGTGTAGCCAGTCACAGAAGTGTTGACAACAAGAGATTTTGCTGGTGGACATCAGGATTTCCAGAAAAATTAGGCATCTATCTGTGAGTGGGAATTTTAAAACCCTGCATCTTTAATTTTGGCATTCAAAATAACAGCTACTTCCTTTACCAGTTCAGCCCCAAGGACTTGCACCTTTCCAGAAATGTGTAAAAACATCTGCAAGTGCAGGAGAACTGCGGCTACAGAGAACTTGTACATCCGACAGTATGTATCTGTAGTGGCTGCCTTTCAAGCCTCAGTGGTGTTGCCTTTGAAGTCAATGAGAATTTTGCTATTGACCTCATCTGGAACGCGATCAACGGGAACAAGCCCTTAGGTAAATATGCCCAGACACATTAATCAAAGGTGTGTTTGTTTCCTTAATGACTTTTTGGACCTGGTAGAAGGGAGGATTTCAGATTGTTTCAATACAGTGAGGGCAGCTTTAAGAGTGCAGTTATAAAAGCCAAACTTTGAAGGTATTTTGCAATTGTCTAACTCGCCAGTATGTGTGTCTTGAATAGTTTGGTTTGAATGCAAAGGTCACCCCAGAGAAGTGTGTAAACGTCTCCTGAATTTGTCTTTTTTGACTTTTTTTCATCTCTGTTTCTGTGGTGCTCCAATTACTTTTCACAGCACTGTTGATGCAAAGAAACTGAACCAGCTGTTTTATCCCTCCAGCTGTTTTGGCTGGAGGGATAAAACAGTCTTAGCTAATTTTCTTACAGAAATTCTCTTTGCTTTTTATATGGTACCAATCTATTGTGTGCATGACAGTGTTAAACCATGCCAAAGGACTGAACCAACAATCAAATTTTTTTTGCTTATACCTGAGATGCAGTTAGACATTTTCACTTTTGAAAATGTCCCTACATTTTAATAACAAAAAGAGCACTTGAAATGCTTTAATAATGTGCATTTTTTTAAGGAAAGGGAATTTATACTTGACCTTGACAAAGCGTTCATCATAAGCACATATAATGTGGTACAGATTTTGTAACACAGACAGACAGGTGTGTGTGTACACACACTAGTATGACAGACTCTTTATCTTTTTTACCTAAGCTGGTGTCTAGAGAAATGTAATGACCTTGAGGGAGGAAGAAACAAAAATGAAAACATGCTGAAAAACTTTTATCTTTTTATTATTGGTGCCTTTACATTAATACTGCTGTTTTGTGCTGAGAAAACCAATTGTCTGTTACATGTAAGGTAACCGTAATATACAACATAGAAATGCAGTCTAAGTTAATTACAACAAGGAGCTACAAAAAAATTTTGTAGGAAAGAAGTCACCTAACATTGCAACTGTGCTTGCAACAAATCACTCCCTTACTGCAGGACTATGCACATTGTGAACCATGGTTATTTACATGTCCCTTAAGACCATTAACAACAGAAGTGCTAAAATCAGTCTAAAAAGTTCCAGAACATCACTATATGCTGTACAATCCTCAAAAATAATTTATTACACTGTTTCTAAAAAAAGGTACTAGTTTTGTTTTGATTTCTTTTATTTTGTGGTGTTTTCCGGAGTGCACAACGTGCAAAATTTTGCCTAACAGTCTAAAAACTCAGGAACTGAACTGCAAGTCACAATCACAGAGATGAAGTGGTGGAGTCCAGAACTTCCCTTCCGTTGCAAACGGTCGGTACGTACATACTAGCAGATGCTGAAAGAGAAAGAGAGGGGAAAATAACTGATGTCAGGGTGGCAAGAAATTGCAACACACAATATTATAATTTATGTTGATCTGGGCCATCTCACCCAATTTAACCAAGATGCCCAATGAAAATTCACCTTAACATGACTGTGTCAGCAGTGGAGCTGATGGAGGTACAGTTTGCACCTCTACAAGGCAATTCGTATCTGAGGCTGAAGCATCCCCTGGAGGAACCTCATTTCTCTTTGCTGACCATTGAGAGCACTTAGGGCGACTAACCTTCTCCAAGAAGCATCTCAATACAATACATGAATTATTATTTTTTTTTATGATTCTGCACTGCTGGATCTCACTTTATAAGGCTTTGCACAGTAGTGCGAATTAATATAGCTAGAGTGCTGCTAAGATATACCTGTAGAATAAAAAGTGAACCTTCAGATTTTTCGTGTTTTATTGGCTAGAAATGCTAAGGTTTGATCCTTTGAGTTTTTACATAATTGGAATGAACATTCCTGAAATAAAATTGATGCATTTTTAAATCTGGGACAGAATCCACCTCTGCATATTAGGACTGTGTCTTGATATACTTTTTAATTTAAAAAAGTAACAATTCTAAGTACATGTTGGATGAGTGAAGAAATTTTTGAATAACTGAATTTGGAAACAAGGTTATTTCTCACCTAATCCCAGAATATTTTGTGTCCATAATACTTTTCATTTCTAGGAGCTCTGGATCAGGATTCAATATGCATCCAGAGGTGAGGGCCATATTCTGATACCCTTGTCTACATGGCCTAGTATTTTATATGATAGGTTTTCATTGCTTCAGTGATACAAGATGATGATTGAATCTGAGTATCAGAATCTGTTTCTAAATGTATTTGTATTTTAATTGTAGAATATATTACCATTCTGCTAAAGCCTTGTGGATTTTAATTTAAAAGCAAGCTGGTTTGTCTGTCTTTGTTAAAATTATCCATTGGGCATCAGGAATGTGTTTGCAGATACTCTGTGACATCTCTGCTCATGGCATCATAAAGCTGTTTTTTGAAAGATACATTAGGTTAATGATAACAGTGACCCAGAGAAATGTGATGCCTTCATCAAAGAAAACACATGGCAAGCAATGACTTAGTAAATTCAATCATCCAGTGTAAAAAGCAATTTATGCAGCTGACAAGGGTATGCTCAATCTTCCAAAACTGGTGCTGGCTACAGTCTCAGCTGCAGACTGGTTCCTTAAAGACACTCAGCATCACTGTTAGAACAGATCTTTCTTTCTTCAAATCAGCTTCTATTTCTAATTCTTTCATTGAATGGATAAATGTTTCATGGAAAACAGAACTGTTTTAACGAAAGAGATTTAGAGGCACCTGTTGGACTAACCTGCTACTCAGAGGGCAGGTCATATTGCTGATAAAAGGAAAGCCAGGAATGAGCTCTGCTCTGAATTAGGCAGATGGAATTTAGTCTCTCGCAACCTGGGTATGTATTGTGAGTCACATACACAAAAGCCATCATTGTAGGTAAAAGGTCATGGGGCATCATGCCTATGATTCTGTGAAGGTTAACTATCAGGTTTTTATTCAGTTTTTAGCTGGGTGTAATATGTCAGCACATTGATCTGAATTTTTTATTATTGCTGTTATTTTTATTGTGACTTATTTTTGGCAAATAGAAAGATCAGTACTGCTTAAGAGACCTGATTCAAATCCCTGTTCTACTGCAGTATGACTACAGGAAAAAGCATTTTGTTTCTGTGAACATCAGTCACCCACCCAGAACTTCTGTAGCTTCAGGGTTTTTTTGAAGTCCAACACAATGAAGAGCTCAAATGCTACAGTAACCAGGTCAGGACGATGTAAAAGCTGGGCAGAGAAATATGGTGGTAAGCAAGAAATGATTGGCCTTGCCTTTTGAGTTCCCAGGCTTCCTCCACAGCACGTACCTCTTTTGTAGTGCTGGCAGGCAGTTATTAACTCTGCTGGGTGGAGTAAGGTGTTCACACTGGGTATTCAGCTCTCTCTGAGACAGAACAAAAATCTTGCTTTTCCTTACACACCTCAGCAACGTCAGTTGCTAGCCCTGCACTGTTTCACATTTTGTCTTATAGCCCAGAGGGTTCCTGAAATATTGCTGGATCTCCCAGAGACACGTCACCTCCATTTTGCCTTATGTTGAGACCAAGGACAAACGTGTGACATGACCAAAAATCTTGATTTGGCTGCAGTTCGTGCTTTTGATCTCTTTCCTGCCTGTCCCTCATTTTGCTTAGATAATCCAAAGTAAGAACCGGAGGTAAAATGCAAAAGCCCAGCACTGCCGTGCTGGAACAGGCAGATTCAAACTTGCTGTCTGTGTGCCACTTTTGGTACTCATGCTCACAGCTGGACAACTGTGAGTTAATCATATAAAAACCCCATATATCAGAGCTAGTTTAGAGCAAGGGCTGGGAAAAATTCTGAGAGAGGAAAATATACCAGTCTGGATATAAAAGTAGCTTCAATTCCTCTTCTGAACCCTGTGGAGGGCACCTGGATAATCTCAAGTCTGTGTGCAGCTTTTCATGTGGACATTACTTGGATGAATGACATCTTCTGGGTGTTAAAGCTCAGCCTGAATCATGCACGTGCTTAAATCAGTGCGGAGCTTTCTGGGAAGTTTTATGAGTGTTGACTTCCTGCCTTCTGGGATTACCTCTTCCAAGCCCATAAAACACACCACAGGAGAACTGGGGAACATCCCAGCAGGGGAAACACTTGCAGGGGAAGCAGAACCTATGCAGCTCTCTGCCAAACAAGGATTTTCAGGTTCAAATAAATGGGTACGGATGGACGTTTCAAAACATGTCATATACCTAGATACAATATAACCTGCCTCTCTTCAGCTTAAATCTGTATTTTTCTGTAGTCCAGATCTCAGCTGTCAAAATGATCAAAGCTTGGTGCCTCTATAACAAGTTTCCTTGCTTAGCAGTCAAGTATTGACTTCTACTTGTTTTCTGTGGAGCATGTAGCAAAGAAGAGGAGCTGTATTCATGTGACTGTAGGAGGTGCTTGTCTTAGCTCTCATGACTACTACCACACTGCAGCTCTTATAGTTGACCATTGACTCAGGCCCTCCCTCTGCTACTCAGCTTAGGGATGCAATTGTGATACACATTTAGAGCTAACACGTAACACTACTCAAAAACATCATGAGTGTCACTTACCTTTTGTCATAGAGTTTCACCAGTTTTCACTGTTCAAGGAATTGTCTTAAAACCTGTGGGTCACTTGCTGTTCATGACCCACTATGCTCATGGCATTAATGACTGATGGAGTGAAGAAGTGGTGGCAGCCCTAAGGTGCAACGGAGGGACAGAATCCATGGAAACAGGAAACACACTGCCCATTAGAGCAACCTGGATACTCCTGTCCTCTAAAGCTCTGATAATAAACAAGAACTGCCTTTTTGTATGTTGCTGTTACTAGAATGCCCGGGAGCTGATTTTGATCAGTTTCTGACTGATGAAAACACCATCAAGACCAAAGTAAAAACCAGCTGACAGTCCCATGACTGATAAGAGAAATATTTTAAATGTGGGTTAGAATCAATTTGGATTACAACCTCTTTAGAGGTTTCTAAATGACCAAAGAGTTAAGGAGGAAAAAAAAAAAAAGAAGAAAATTTGTTTAAAATAATTTACTAATAATTGGAAAGGAGTAAGGTAAAAATTTCCTTCTTAAAAATATTGGTGTTGTGATAGTGAATTCTCAGTGTTATTTTCCGAAATAATTGTTCTAGACAGAAACTACAGGGCTTTTTCCATTGTATGTCATGGGCCTTTTAGTCCTACTTCCAGGTCCATGTCTTGCCATGGTCTGAAAGACCAATGAAGATGAGCAGCCCTTATTCACCTAGGTGTAAGCAGTAAAAGTAAGTAACTGCAGCCACCTTTCTAAATAATGAAGTAGCCACAGATTGTAAGTCAGGATTTTTATGCTTTCCTTTGTGTATTAAAACTATTCATAAATCTGAACAGGTAAGCTTTTAATGTAAAGATGTGCACTGAGGATATCTTTCAGTTGCATGCATGCTTGTGCACACACATGTATTATCCAACCATTACAACAAAAATATCAAACTGCAAAATGCAATTTTATACAAAAGTATCCAAGAAACAAAATGGTTTCTGACTAAGCTTATTCTGTAGTATGAAAGAATTAAAAAACTTGGGCAGATGACTTATAAAAAATTAATAAGGGATGAAAATAGTCTCATGGGACTTATCATTTCATCAAGGGACCAAACTTCTAAAGGTTATTGGCAAACCATTGGTCTTTTGGGAGTGCTCAGCACTTTGGACACCTAGGGGTATCCTATCTCTCTTGGTTTAAGTTTTCCAACACAGAAAGGAGATTTTGGTTTCTTGTGTCAGGGCTGGATATGGTCCTGACTGATAAGATGGGGGGCATGCAGAGCCGTATGGCTTCTCTTTTGTTAAAGGACCATGGGCACCCACACACAGTATGGTTTGTGGTGGGAGAGCCTGAAATGGCTGGGGTCCCTTTAGCTCCTAATCCCTGCCAATGTGTTACACAGCAAGGTCCCAAGTTCTTTCCATGTTCTGTCTGAAAACTGAAGTGTCGAAGGTTTCTAGCCAATTTTGAAATCTAAGCGATACTCAAAAACCTGAGGCTAGGTTAGTGTGAACTGCCTGGCAAGCCTTGCTCTGTGTCTCCCCTTTCCTCTGTTTCTTATTTTGTGCCTCTTTATAGTTGTAGTGTGCTTTTTCAATTAGCTTTCCAGGTTAGGCATCACTGTCCACAAAGCTCTGTGAACAGGATGCTGTGTGCTCCCATTCTTGAACAGTTAAGCTTGACAAGGGAAAAAAAAAACCCAGCAAACACACAGGTGACCTTTTTTTTTAAAAATAATAAAAAAAAAATCTCTGAGCAAGTCACTCAGAAGAGGAGCGACAGCTTTAGAACAAAATCACAGAAGTGAATTTGCTTGGGGTGAAGAGACTGAAGATGAAGGAAAGGAGAGAGGCAGAGCAGATGAGCTGTCCTTGCGACAGAGCACTGATTGCTTCTCCCAGCTGTGGCACTTACAAAAGGTACTGCTCACACTCCACATACAGATACAGTTTATGGCATCCTCTGGATGCATTTACTGCAGACTTGGAGCTGTTCCTTATAATGCAGATGATAAGAGCCATTGAGAGTGTGCTGCATTGTGGCCCTGGTCCTGTCAGTGTGTCATTTTGAAAGGAATACTTCAGGGCAATCTGATCCTGCCTCCGCTGTGGGAGTGAGTGAGAGACAGGCTCTACTTGCTTTGTGCAGCAGACTGGAGTCAGAGCCCACCAAAAGCTTTCTGCTGACTTCAGTAAGCTTCAGAGTGGGCTCTGAGATGATTCCCATGGGAGGGGGATGAGTATTTCCCTCCAGACACAAATGAAGTGATATTTGCATGGGGTACATAGCTCAGCCTATAAAGGTCTTTCTGTTGCTGGTAAAAAACCCCACCTTGTCTCAACCCAAACTCACTGCAGCCCCCCCCCCCCCCCCCCCGGTCCACATAGAAAGGTGGCAGTTCTGTTACTTACACTGAGAGTAAGTGGTCCCAGTCCCACTGACACTGAACCTGTTGAGATGGAGTCTGTGAGTGACCACGTTCTTCTGGGGCTGGAAGAGGATGATGTGCACCTTGGGTGCGAACAAACAGCCCAGCACAACAAAGCCACTCAGGCTCACAGAGATGCACATGGTGGTGGTTTGCACCTAGGAGAGAGTGGGTGCAAAGTGCTGTGTTTCAGTATGGAAAGCTCTGAGATGCAGAATATTAGAAGCATTATCATACAACAGCAGGAACCACAGTCCTGGGGGGCTGTACTGGTAGAGGCTGACTTGAACATCTGTTGCATCCTTATCTTCCGCAGTCCTAGGATTATACGAGTGAGGTGCATGGTGCTGATGGTGCCCTCTGTCTCTGCATATCAGGGGCAGATTGAGTGTTTTCTCTCTCATTTTAGCACAGAAAGGATAGTTCTGTTCTCTTTCTCTTATCTCTCATGCCCTTGATTTCTAAATTGATCAGGAATTCCTCTGTAATGCCTATCATGCAATATCTGAGCAAAGCTGGCTACAGTGAAAACCAGCCTGCACACCTTTTTGTTTAGTGGGGTTTACATTAGATGCCTCATGCAAAGCATCCATTTGAAAAACAATTTACTCTCCAGCCTCAACCCTAATCAGAGAACTTGAAAAATCCCTTGCAGGAATACAGGTGCAGTTTAGAGTAAACATAAGAGCTGGTGACATTTGTCAGACTGGGCCTGAAAGGTGCCCTGACTTTGAGACTTAAGCTTTTGGACTCAGAAATGAATTTTTTGTAAGGCCACTGGATTTTAGAGCAGTTGTATTGGGGCACTTGTTACTGTAACTTTGCTGGCACTATCTAGCTTTCTTCCTTTTTGTTCAGTGCTATAAATAGGTGCCAGTTTACTGCCTCATTTTCAGTCTATATTCTTTTCTTCCAAGCAGATTCCTTAATTAAGATGTTGAATTAAACTGCTTTAACGTCTACTGCTTAATTTGAATTATTATGCATCCATGGCTCGTTTTTCCTTAGTTACACTCCTGCAGTCCTCGGAGATTAGCCTTCTTCCATGGGAATGGCTCTCATATCTCCTTGTCAGAAATAATTGGTGCAAAATGAAAAATAGAGTATTGAATGGACTTTGTTGCTTTATATATATACTGAGCACCAAGTGCTTTGTCAGCAGTGAGTATAATTAATTTGATGATATAATAATCACTCTTTATCCAAGGTAGACATGGCAAGCACCATGAAAAGGTGCTCAACTTTCACAGGGTGAGTGAACACTGAAGACCCTACAGGGGCAGCATGAGAAAGGGACACCTCCATGTTTCCAGCTCCACTTTTTCCTTCACCTCTCTGCATATCATCCACAGGGCTCTGCAGTCAGTTTGGGGTGGGTATTGAACAGGGTAAACAGGACAGGGTCTTTTCTTATAAAACAAGAATAAATGAGGGTAAGTAGTTTTGTGGTAAGTTCTCTTGGCTAACAAAGTCCTCCTCCCCACCCTGCTTTGCGAGGGCTCGTGCCTCCTAGAGCAGCTCAGCAGTGTTAATATAATTATACACTCAATCAATGAAATTATTTAGGTTAAAAATAGCCCCATCCCAATGGGGTTCCTTTTCACATAGGTCACTTCAGTGGTTTGCTATGTAACCCAGCCTCATCTACACGACACCCATGTGCTGGCAGAAGGGATCCAATCCTGGCAGACCAGGCATGAACAACTGGCAGCAAAGGCAAGATCCTTGAGCCAGAATTACCCTCAAAGAATTTTTTTTCCTTCATGCTGCATTACTGCTGTATTTCTTAAGCTTTTGTCTAAGATGACTAGGTTGAAAATTCCCTGAAATGGGCTAGATATTGGGGCTGCTGTCAATTTATGCGATGTGTGCTTATTTAATCATATCAGGCTTTGTTGTATTTTTGGTTCTGAAATCAGTGTGGATCTCTGCATGAAAATCAATGTTATCAGATAAATGTATCTTTTCCAGGAGCTCTCCTTTACATTTTTGACAGTGCAGCCACAGAGTCAACTACCAAACATTTGCAAAAGTTTGCAGAGCAGTTTCTGGCCTCTACTTTGGGATCTTCTAGACCTTCTGGGAGCAATTTCTGGGATTACTGGAGGACTTTGGGGAACACTTAAAGGAATGTCAGGGTGCTTTGCTGCTGGGAGAGGATTGACACAGGAGGCTGTGACTTCTAGCACCCCCCATCAGCTTCTAAGGAGCTCTGTCGGTGTCCTTGAGCAGCTTGGAGCTTTTGACTGAGATGACTCTTGGTTAGGTAAGGCTGGGCACCCTTGTTGCAGGTGCTGGGAAGAACTTTCTGTAGGTGCTGGGCAGCTAACAGGTTTGGCTGAAATATGCACAGAAGAGGACTAGAAATTTTGCTGAAGGCTGCATTTGAGTGCAGAGCATGGGCAGTGCCGGAGGGCATGGTCCCCAGTGCCTGCAGGGGCAACTATCCCTGGCATATCAGGATTGACCCAGACTGAGTCCCTAGGGAAGGTGCAGATCTGCAGCTTTGGGGTTGCAGGGATGCCCCTGAGGCCTCTCATAGGGCTTGGGTAGTCGTTCTCCTTTTCTGCAGGAGATGTAGAGGATTTCTGTTCCCAAGTTAAGGGGCTATGGGAGGAGGCCAGCAGACTTTGCAGCATCAGACATGGTGAGAAAAAGGTGGACTGGACCTTCTCTGACCTTCTGCAGGTACAAGAGCCTGGTCCGTACTAGAGAAGAACTAGGCAGCCCATGTTTGTTGAGTTAGGAAATGGAGAGTCCCATGATGAAGGAGGCTGGAAGTCTGTGACTTGTGGAAGCAGGCAGATGTGTCCTGCTCTGCTTACAGATCTGCAGTTACAGCATAGGTTAGCACCCCAACAGCAGGGTGAGGAGAGGGAGTTATGCTCTGTGTGACAGAGCAGTGAAGGGAGCTCTGCCTGGCAATGGGTCTTGAGCCCGCTGATATATTATGGAGCAGGATTAGTGGACAGACCAAAGTGGACAACATTGTGGTGGGTGTCTGCTATAAGTCACATCATTAGGAAGAAATAGAAGAGACATTTTTCAAACAACTGGAAGAAGTGTCATGTTTGGAGGCCCTGGACTTCTTGGTGTAGTTCCACCACCCTGATAGCCACTGGACGGACAACACAGCAGGGCAGAGGCAATGCAGGAGGTTTTTAGAGCACCCTAAGGTCAACTTCCTAAAGCAGGTGATTGAGGAACTGATGATCACATGATCTTACAAACAAACAAGAACTTGTCAGGAATGTGATGAGTGGGGAAAGCTTTGGCTGCCGCAACCAGCAAATGGTGGAATTCAGGGGCCCAAGAGGAGGAAGCAAGGCAAAAAGTAGGATCACTATCCTGCAGAACAGATTTACCTGTTCAGGCATCTTCTTGGAAGAATACCATGGGATACAGCCTGGGAGAGAAGAGGAGTTCAGGAGGCCTGGGTGTTTTTCAAGAATCAACTCATCCAGTCTGGCTGGAGGCCTGTAGCTCGCTGTGTTCCCCAGGGTCAGTGCTGGGTCCGGTGCTGTTCAACTTATCAGCACTGACCTGGATGAAGGGACAGAGGCACCCTCACCAAGTTTGTGGATGATACCAAACTGTGAAGAGCGGCTGATTCACCAGAGGCTGCGCTGCCATTCAGCCAGACCTGGACAGGTGGGAGAGCTGGGCAGAGAGGAACCTCATGACGGTCAACCGAGGCAATTGTAGGGTCCTGCACCTGGGGAGGGACAGCCCCGTGTACCAGCATAAGCTGGGGCTGACCTGCTGGGGGGCAGCTCTGTCTAGAAGGACCTGAGAGTGCTGGTGGGCAGCAAGCTGCCCGTGGGCCAGCAGTGTGCCCGTGGGGCCACGGGGCCAGTGTGATCCTGGGGGGCATGAGGAGGAGTGGGGCCAGGTGGAGGAAGGGGATCCTCCTGCTCTGCTCTGGTGAAGCCACATCTGGAGTCCTGTGACCAGTGCTGGGCTGCCCAGTTCCAGAGAGACAGGGAACTGCTGGAGATGATCCAGCAGAGGCTGTGGAGGTGTTGAGGGGACTGGAGCATCTCCCTGGTGGGGAGAGACTGAGAGAGCTGGGGCTGTTCAGCCTGGAGAACAGAAGACCAAGAGGGGATCTTACCAATGCATACAAACATCTTAAGGGAGAGTGCCAAGAGGATGGGGCCAGTCTATTTCAGTGGTGCCCAGTGACAGGACAAGGAGCAATGGGCGCAAACTGCAACATAAGAAGTTCCTTCTGAATATGAGGAAGAACTTAGAGGGTGGTAAAGCACTGGGACAGGCTGCCCAGAGATGCTGTAGTCTCCTTCCCTGGAGATGTTGAAAGCCCGCCTGGATGTGACTGTGCAACTTGCTCTGGAAGAATCTGCTTTAGCAGGGAGTTGGACTAGATGATGTCCACAGGTCCCTTCCAACCCTGACCAATCTGTGATTCTGTATGAATGGCCCATCCCAATGGGCAGGAAATCAAGTAAACCTCTCTATGCCATTTTTTGTTGTCCCTTCTTTCCTATCTGAGACTTGTGGGTGTGAGGAAATAAGCTTGCATGGATAATCAATGACTGCCAACAGTCAGTATGGATTTACACAGGGGAAATCGTGCTTAATGAACCTGACAGACTTCTACAGTGAAATGACTGGCTTGGTGGATGATGAGCAAGTAGTTAATATTTGTTAGTTTGTCTTTAGTAAGTCTTTTAACACTGTCTCCTGTAACATCCTCATTGGCAAGCTGATGAAGTACAGGCTAGGTAAGTGGACAGTGAGGTGGACTGAAAACTGGCTGAACTGCTGGGTTTAAACAATTGAGATCAGTGGCACAACATCCAACCAGAGGCCAGTCACTAGTTTACCCAGGGGTTGATATTAGGACCAATGCAGCTTAACACCTTCATTAATCACCTGGATGCTGGGACAGGGTGAACCCTGAATAAATTTGAAGATGATACAGAATTGGGAGGAGTAGTCAGTACACTAGATGGCTGTGCTGCCATCCAGAGGTACCTTGACAAACTGGAGAAATGGGATGACAAGAAATTCATGTAGTACAGCAAAGGGAAAAGCAGAGTCCTGCACCTTGGGAGAAACAGCCCCAGGCACCAGTACATGCTGGGGGCCACCCAGCTGGAAAGCAGCTTTGCAGAGAAGTTCCTGAAGGTCTTGGTGGGACAAATACACCACGAGCCAGCAATGTGCCCTTACAGCAATCAAAGTCAACAGCCTCCTGGACTGCATTATGCAGAGTGTTGCCAGCAGGCAGAGGGATGTGATCCTTCCCCTCTACTCAGCCCTGCTGTGACTCATCTGGGGTGCTTTGCCCAGCTCTGGGCTCCCCAGTACAAGACAGACATGAACATACTGGAGGAAATGCAGCAAAGGACCATGGAGATGATTAAGAGACTGGAACAGCTGTTGTATGAAGAGAGGCTGAGCGAGCTGAGACTGTTCAGAGTGGAGAAGAGAAGGCTCAGGAGGATCAGTATGTATAAGTACCTTGTTGGGGGAGAAAATAAAAGGGAGCCAAACTCTTCCTAGTGGTGCCCAGTGATGGGACAAGAGGCCATGGGCACAACCCAAAATACAGGAAATTCTGCTTAAACATAAGAAAACTATGAAGATGGTCAAAAATTGGCACAGGTTGCACAGACAGTTTGTGGAACCTCCATCCCTGGAACTCCATTTGAACTCCGACTGGATACAGCCCTGCTGTAAGTGACCCTGCTTTGGGCAGGGGAGAGGTCCCTTCCAACCTTGTGGTTATGTGAAGATGTGTTGTGTGTGGCAAAATCCCACAGCTGATATCACGACTGAATCACTAAATGCTCTGCTGTAAACCGTTTCCTCAGAATACCTTTTGCTGTTGAAACCTATCTGATTCAGGGTGAGAGAGTGGTCGTGTCAATGTAAGCAAGCCTAGTCTGAGAGAAAAAAAGCATTTGTGTACTGGAGATACATCTAAACCATAAACCCTTCATGGAGCAGAGAAGGCCTTAACTAAATAGCAAGGTTATTTGGTTGGTGAATCTGTAAGATGTACAGTAATATGCCATCCCAGCATCTAACATGCTGGCCGACACCGGTCATATAGGGTTCATACAGGGACATTTCTGCTTCAGTATTTGTAGGGGTGTATACTATGTTGAACTACTGCTTTTTCTTTGTTCTGTAACTACTATAGTGAAGTCAACACCAAACCTCTGGATAAATTTCCAGTTCTTCCCTTTTTTTCAGAAGGGTGAGTCCTGAGCGATGTTTGTGCTTGATGATGAAATCTCAAGCCAGTCAACATACACTTTTTTCATTGCTACTATGAAGTTTCTAAAGTTGGGGTTTTTTTGGTGGTGCCACTGGTATTGGTCTACATTAGGATGGCACAGGTTGGTTCAGAGTCAAAATGCAACACTGCACAGAAATAAAATATGGGCTTTTCAAAGGAACCCCAGAAGTGTAGACATCTAGAAGGGGTTTTCAAAAAGCTTCTGACATGTCATGAAAGTATCAAAAAAGGTGTTGAAAGCATTTTCTGTCAGTTTTGTAGGACTTGAGTTGGCTTATTTGGAATCTTGAATTTAAATTAAATGCCTACAGGTATTCTGGGAAATCTCACTCAGGAGATAAGGCTGAAAAATGCTGCTTGAACAATTAAGTCATGCTCCTTTTGACCATTAGTGTCTGTGCTACCCACTCATGTGACTATCTGCACTGATATTACACTCCTTCTGTGTCTATCTTCCTGATTACTTTGGGTATCTGGAGATGTTCCCCAGTGCCTTCCTTAAATTTTTCCTTCATTAGCTTCCGTCCATTACTTGCTATTCTAACTTCTCCTGAGACTGAATAGTCCCCTTCTCTCCTTTTGTTGCCTTGAAACTATTTATAGTCTGTGATCACATCTCCCTGGGTTTACTCTTGTCTAGACTAAATATATTTAGCTCCTTTACTGTCACTTGGTGTGTCTTACCATGTCGTTTGTTATCTATCCTTGTTTTCTTGAGGTTTTCAGTACCTTTCCTAAACTGAGAAAAATAGAACTAAACACACCGTTCCGGAGTGGTCACACCAAAAGTATGTTAAATGACATTATTAGCACCACAGTTTTACACGCTATTTCATATATGTATTACTGGTAATAATATCACCCTAAGCTTATCTACCTTTCTTCTGGGCAGAAAGTTGAATCAATTCACTGCAAACTGCTGTAACAGTCAACCCTAGCAGTCACTTCTCACATCATAATAACTGAGATTTCCAGTAGAGCAGATCTGAATCTTTTTCTGAGATAATTTTCTTCCATCCAAAAATACGATTTTATTGAACTTGAAGCTTTGCAACACTATGTGACACTTTAAACAATTTAATGTTTGTTTTAAGTTTCTTTGTGAAAGCTGACCAATATTACCTGCCCCGTGAGGAAAAAAAAAAAAAAAAAAAGTCCTATATCCAAGTAAATTTTTTTGGTTTGGATTGGGTTTGTGGTTTGGTTTTTTGGGTTTTTTTGGGGTTTTTTTTGTTTTTTTAATAGCTGTTTCATAGGAAATTTTGAAATTCTTTCCTTATCTTTTTTATTTGGGAGAAAATACCATGTTTGAATGGCATATTCTTTGCAGGAGACTAGTTAGTTCAGTTTTTAATGTAAGGCCAACCTCCACCAAATAATTCATTATTACTCATTCTAGCTCATGCTTTATGAGGTTTTTCTGTTACAACTGACTTCACATACCAATGTACCAGTATGGATACTTAATCCATATCTTTATCGCAATCAGACTGACAGTACTGATGCCTTCCACCTCTAACTGTATATGCTCAGTTTGAAATGAGACCATCTTCTTTAGAAATAAGCTAAAATTTGGTGACTTGCTTAGGTGGTCATTGAAACAGGGCTTATTTGCAAGGGATCCAGGGGACAAAAGAAGTGAAAGAAGCTTTTACTGAATGTCGACACAGTCCTCTAAAGTGATTCATGTGATTTATGGAAACAGATATCCAAAGACTTACTCTGTAGTCACTGGATGTCACATAAAATATGGGGAGAAAGGCCAGCCAAATGATGCACGTTGTGTACATCGTGAAACCGATAAACTTGGCTTCGTTGAAGTTCTCTGGACATTTCCTTGTTTTGAAGGCATATACAGTGCATAAGACTACGAGGATTACATCATATGTTAAGGAGATTAACATACTGGAATCTTTGACATTGCATTTCAATATGACAGTCTCTCTCTTCTCAGGAAGAGTGTACCGCCTGGTGCCAGGGGCCTCCAAGATAAGCCACACGGACACCACCACAATCTGTACCAAAATGAGACTCAGGCAGATGAAGACCTGAGAGCTGGGGCTGATGAACTTAGGCCTTTGGGCACCATTCTTTACACCATCAAATATTCTGGCTATGCAGTTCGTTTTTGTCAGAAGGGCAGAGTAGCAGACAGCAAAGGAACTTCCTAGCCCCAAACGACGAAGGGTGCAGATAGCTGGAGAAGGCTTAGCTATGAAGAAGAAAGTCATGCTGTAAGACAGGAAGACCCCAAAGAGTAATATGTAGCAGAGTTCACGGCCAGAGGCTTTAACCAGAGGGGTATTGTTGTGCTTGATGAACACTCCAATGACCATAAAAGTACAAATAAAACCCAGGCATGCAATGGTAACGGGACCTATTGCCCAAGCATCTTCCCACTTGATGTAGTCTTCTGGTAGGTCATAACAGCCAGTCAAGTCAGCTGTGGGCCATTTTCCAGGCCCACAGTCTGCACAAGTGAATTCATCAGCCAGGTACTCATAAGTTTCACAGGGAATACAAATCCAACAGCAGACATCTCCTGGTTGCATATTCTTCATCTCGTTAGGAGCACAGGGGTCACTGCACTGGGAGACAGGGACAGAGCTCCTGGACCAGTGGATAGAGTCAGCCTCAAGTGACAAGGTTTCTGCCCAGTGACCAACCTTCACATAGGAGTATCTGCCTCCAGTGTACTGGAAATTGAATACGTTGTATCGTCCTATCCCGTCTCCATAGGCATCAAATTTGACCATACTGTCTGCAGCATTGGGAGGATTGAATGGAGCTGTGAGGGAAAAAAAAAGAAAAGAAAAGAAAAGAAAAAGATAATATTATTATCAAAGCTACAGATGACTTCTTTCATCCCTTTGGCAAGCACAGACATCTGACAACTTAGAGAATCAAATTCAAGTGCCAACAGGTAAGTTGAGAGGTCTGTGTCTGTGTCATTTTTTAACTTGGAAGAAAAGAATAACTCAGATATAGAACTTTCTTTTGTTTTACTGTGTGAGGTATTTTTGTAAATGTTAGATTACCAATGTCCTTACTTCCCTCCCCTCCCCCCCCCCCCTCCCCCGGCCCCGATACAAAATAATTCTTCAGTTATTTCTCATATTATGCACAAATGCTACCTTTCACATTTTCTCTTGAAAGAAGGAGGTCTGCTTCTAATTGATACTCAGAATTATTTGGTAAAGTTTGGCTGTCATGATTTAAGGAAATTCAAATGGTCAGTTAATAAACATCAGTTTTGAGGCCAACAGTCTGGAATGCAGTGGAACAGAAGATTCTCATGGTTTAACCCCAGCCAGCAACTAAGTACCATGCAGCTGCTTGCTGGTTCCACACCACCTCGGTGAGGTAAGTAGGAGAACTGGAAAAAACGTAAAACCTGTGGGTTCAGATAAGAACAATTTAATAACTTGAAAAAAAGTAAAATATACTACTACCACTACTACTACTACTACTACTACTACTAATTATAATGAAAAGGGAGATAAGAAAGATAGAGAGGAATAAAGCTCAAGAAAACCAAGAACCAAGCGATGCACAATACAGTTGCTCACCGCCTGTTGACCGATGGCCAGCCAGACCCCGAGCAATGAGCGGTGGCTCCAGGCTGACTCCCCCCAGTTTATATACTGGGCATGGCATTCTATGGTATGGAATAGCCCTTTGGCTGGTTCGGGTCTGCTGTCCTGGCTCTGCTGCCTCCCTGGCTTCTGCCCCTGCTCCCTGGCACAGCATGGGAAACTGAAAAGTTCGTGGTTTAGGGTAAGCACTTCTTAGCAACAACTAAACCATCAGTGTGGTATCAACATTATTCTCACAGCACATCCAAACCACAGCACTGTACCAGCTTCTAGGAAGACAGTTAACTCTATCCCAGCCAAAACCAGGACAACGATTCATTTTGAAGATGATGGATAAGTAACTATGTTGTCCTCAACAGTTTATTCCTATGTCTTTTTCACTTGTCCCTGTGTTTTGCTTCAGTTTTAGCAGTTTCCGATATTTCTGAGGTTCCCAGCATGTGCTGCTTTGGTCCTATATCTTGTTTGGGGAACAGATGAAAAAAACCACAGACTCGATCTGTGACCTTCTGTGAAATCAATATTGTAACACTTCCAACTGGTAAGCTCTGGAGAGCTCGTTTTTTTCCTCCAGCTGAGGGAATGAAGAAATATTAAAAATGTGGGAGGAAATTGCATTTACCGTGTATGTGATTTATTGGTCGTTTGCTGTAGCATCAAGAGTGGACAGCTTTATAGGCAGGAAGAAAAAGGGGTTTTTTTTCTGCCATTGATGAGCAATAAAGGTGATTTCATTCCCCAGTGTCTTTGGTTACAGAAGTGGTCCTACTATCATTGCTGGAATAAATCTCTTTCCCTCCATCTGTGCCCATGCTATACCTGAGAATGGGACAGTATCATATAAGGATGAAGAATCTGTTTCCGTTTCAACCTCCAGATACTTTAGATTTCTTGCAGTAGATTTATTTAGCTTCTATAAAACACTGAGGCCAAATTCTTTCACCTTTATTCCTACAGAGCTTTACTTTATTTTGCAGTGCTCTCACTAAGGTCAGTGAAAGGGACAGTGTTTTTTATCACAGAATCCACAATCAGAGGGCTGATGCATAACCTTTACTGCCCCAGGTGCTGGAAGTAGAGTGCATTTCTTTCCCAACATTCTTTTTATCTTATAGCAAGGTTGGGAGATAATTTACACCTGCCTATAGGCTCCTCTGGGTTTGAGCCAAGACTCTGCCTGTTCTTAACCCTGTCCTCTCTTGCATTTTACCACCTCACCTGTGTCAACCACAGTGGCGGACAGCCTTGGTTTTCAGGATTACAGCCTAGGTCTGGATAACCCAGGAATGTGAAAGAAGATTGCTTTCTCTTTTTCTTCACTGTTAGCATATAGTTGTACTGCTGGATAGCCCAATGAGACCTCTGAGTGCACAAAAATCAAGGGCGGCATAATATAGCCCCAAATGGCCAGTCCTCCTGGAAGTAACATGCTCTGAATTAAACAAGTGGCTAAATTAAAAATATAGGTCAGCAACAAGGATATTAAACAGCTTCCCTTCTCGCCCTCCACCTCATGCACAGGCACGCAAGCTCTCATCCAGGAGCAGCTTTAAAATGAAATCATAATGCAGCACTTAACAGCTCTTCAATAATGTGTTGTCATTGCCAGTGTCTTATTTCATTATTCATAACACTTACACGGATTGTAGAAGCTGTTAACACAGCAGCCCAATTTTAAGAGCCTATTTATTCACCTCAGTGTTATACAGGCCAGCTCCTGAGGTGTGCTGAGCGCCTGTGACTTCTGCTGGCACCACTGGAGCCACAGGTAAGCAAGGCAAACCAGAAACTGGTTGCATGGCTTATCTTCTGTCCAGGGCATAACTTCAAATGCATGAGTATCCCAGTGCAAGTCATGTCAGGGTCAGAAATATCAGCACTCCTCAGAGGGGTTCCCCCTGTGTAACATATTCAACAGCTTCTTAGTTCTAGTAGAATATTTATCACTGAAATAGAGCAAAGTATTTCCCTTGCACTTTGTAGGCAGGTCCAGAAGGCAAAGCAGGTAATCTCATGTCTGGTTAGCTTGAAGCTCGTGTGTTTGTTGCCTTCCATGGGGCTACTGATATGAAGAAAAGGTTTTTGTAGGACAATATGTTTTACATCAACCACAGCTTGTAGCTTGAAACATTAATTTTTAATGGCTGCTGATAGAGGAAAATAAATCACACTCTTTCAGATGGAATTTAACCAAACAGTGATGTATTAAATTATAGTATGGTGAGCCAAAGCCTACAAATGAGCCCACTGGGTGGTAGCAATTAGTATAGCCACTGATCACATATAAAATCACTAAAGCATTTTAACTGCTATTTGTCAACGTATTCTAGATCCTGTAGAACCACTTCCAAAAAGACATGTTTTCAGAAAATATGATGTAATTAAAATCATAAATATAAGATGCTTATAGGCAAGAATATGATATCATAAGAAAGCAAGACTTTATCTTTTAGAGTAAAAAGAACATTTTTTGCGTATTTGTAAATGATTTTCCCAGAGATGATGTCAGGCCATGTCATAACTCACTCTGAGAATTCTTTTGCAGTTACATTTCAGTTTTGAGAGTAAACCTACATTCTTTATAACAGGCACTTATTTCTGGCAAGTCTTTTTCAGAGTTGTAGCTAATCTGTTCTGGATTTGCCTCTTGGGAGATGAGAAACAAGTCTCTCTGGGTCTACCCATGCTGTTAGTCAGGGGGACACCTGAATGACAGTACAAACTTTGTCTCCTTTGAGCAGTGTCTTTGAACCTTCTTCTCCCTTTGCACTTCATGAAATGAATTTTCCTTATGCAAAGTGGTTATCCAAGTGAAATTCTATAAAAGAAGCTATCAAGGAAAAGGAAGGATAATTAAAAGTGACTTAAAGATAAACCAGTGACGCTTTGTGCTCTGGCTTACAGCAGTTCGGCAATGAAGGTGCAACAGCAGTTACATGAGAAGAGGAGAAACACCCGGTATAGAGAGTGCAGGAGACAGAAGCCTGTGGAGCCAGAGTGCAGGCAGTCCACCTCTGTCAGCTCACTGAAGAAATCCTACTGAAGGATAGGATACCGCTGTGTAAGTGCAGGACAAACTACTTCAGCTTCAGATAAGAGATGAATGACTGTGTAGATTTATGACTGCTTTAGTAGCAGATATGGATACAAACATAAAATAACATCATAGCTTTTATATAGTGAATTATGTCACTTTGTTTCCGTCTTCCTACAGTGGGACCATCTTTTCCAACAATCACATAGATTGCAAGTATGTTCTTATGTGCTATTAGAAGCAGGTGAGTTGCTTTCATTTGGAAATATTTATTATTTCTTGTGCCAGTGAGGTACAGCTCTTGATGGAGGGAATTAATTCAGAAAGAAAGTTCTGAAGGGAGGATTTATTTTCTTATTGGGCAAAACCGCTATTTTCAGAGGTGGTATGGGAAATCTTTTTTGAAATTATTCTGATTCCGCACATTGGTTCAGCTGGGTGAAAAATACTCCAGGATTTTTTAACTAGGGATGAGTAAATGAGGAAAACAAAGCAGTTTTAATCCTAATTAGGCACTGGGAAACTTTTAAGAGACAGCACAGCCTAGGAAAAGATGTGCGTCATCTTAACTGGCTTGGAACCAGACGAGTCCTGTTTGCCAGCAATGTCTTTGGGCCAGGAAAGATATTTTGCATACAGCGTCTTGCATGTTTTTGGTACAGAGCTGAGTCTATAGATGTTGCCTTATAGAAAATATCATCAGTAACGCTTCCTGGTAGGGATGATGACAGGTATGCCTACATCTGAGAACATCTTTCACATCCAATAATATGTGCATTTGTTCTTTGCTTGCAGAGTGTATTCTTTCAAAACAAGGTACAGATCAGAGGCACAGCTCACTAGCTAGGAGGCAATTCATTAATAACAAGGTTCGATGAAAGCTCTGCAGTTTTTCAGCTCAGCAGTTGGCAAAGCTGTGGGATTTCATCTGGTTCGGAAAGAAATGTAAAAAGGACTATTGTGTGCACCAAAGGCACCTTCTTCAACAGCTTGTTGGCCCCAAAGACTTTCAGCCAATAGACTATAAGGAGATCATGATTAAACAGAAATGCAAAGGTGAAGAGGGAACAGGCTGGAGTTTCTGAGAAGTTCAGTAAAGCCTCCTTAGTCTCACTAGATGGTGCTGCAAAAACTCTGAACTTCTGATCTAAGGCTGAAAAACAAGACATTTGTTTATGTAATGGAAAAATATAGTTTTTTTTTTAAATGCCCCCCTACTCCTTCCTGTTACATATCCTGGGCAATGCCTTTTTAAAGCACTGTTAGGAAGAGCCTTGATAATAATGTAACAGGATATGGTGTGTTTGTCCAACGGGCTCATCTGTGTGTGTGATGCCTTATCTTGAAAAGTATCAAAAGGACCCTGAGAATGCATATCTTTTAATTTTCTTCTATTTTTATCTAGGTATGGTTTGTGGAGGTCAAAGCGACTTATTTCTGCTTGTCTGAACATTCAGACCGAGTAATGGAGACCTGTTGTCTCCACCCTGTTGGCACCCACTCCTGTTTCTGTCTCAGACACAGCTGGTGTCTACACCTGACTGGCAGAAGGGATGTTGAAATTCGGCAGCTTAAAAGTTAGTACAGGGAAGGCTCAGAGTGAAGTGTCACTAGATTGTGTACCTCTCCACAATTAATAATTAAGGAATGGACTTAAAATATCAATTTTTTACAGAAACACATAGTCCTTTTTAACCTCTGCACCATTGTTTCTGGATGTGTTTTGGTCATATGTAGTATTGCCTCTTCTCATTCAGGAAATGAAAGAGAATGAGTAGTCTTCTATAAATGTTGTTTTCCTACTGTGACTACAGATTTTCCATTCAGCTCTATGGATTCTCTCTTAGGTTAGAAACGTGCTTGCTACAGGGACTTTTAACACGTCATAGACCCCCACAGCGTTTGCAGTAGTCAGAGACAGAAATGTTTCCCCAGGCTTAGCTGCAAGGTTCCCTCATGTGAGTGATAAGCATATGAGTTATCCTGAGATTCCCTCCTGCAAAGGAGAACAGGTATTTCTAGGGCTCACCTTAGAGTAGGTAGCTAGAGCAGCTCAGCTGAACTGCACCTGGCTTTTTTCTGCTGACCATAATGAGAGCGACTAGGTAAAATACATCTACAATATCTGTACATGAAGTTAGGTGAGATGAGTATCACCAGTACTTGGAACAGACAGGCTCACAGCTGGAGTGCCGAGTGTGCAAGCTCTTGTACAAGCTCCTGCAAAGGTACCTGTGAAGGGCTGCCTCCGGCAAGCTGTCTGCACAGGTGCTGCGAGTGCTGCGGAGGCTATCAGAGAGAACAGCCCAGGATAAAAGTGATGTGAATGCTGGAAAAATAAATGAAGAAGGGTCCAAAAGATGGGAAGAATTCATTCAGCTTGTCATTATCTTCAGCCTGGCTGAACACAGAACTCCCTAGCTGCCTTTCTTGTGAAACGCTTGCCTCAAGCAAAATGTTTTACATTTTCAGGAGTGTGCTGTTCTCTTGCCTGTGTGGCCCTTGGGCACATATGTGGCCTTCAGGACTGGGGGATAATGAACTAGATGCTAAATTACAAACCTTCATGGAGGAAATTATGAAGTCTCTCTTATTTTTTTAAGGAAATTTAAGGAATTAAAAAGGGAATTTCTGATTTCTTAAAGGATTTGGATGCAGAGATTACATAGAAGTTTTGTAGTCATATTTCTCTTTAAAAATAAAAACATATCCTCTGAAATTAAGAAAATGTCTTGAAGTTTTTGGTTAAGGTTGCATCAGTCCAACTTCAAAATAAATCAAACATTCATGGAAAAGCATCTAAGGTATTTTTCTTTTTTTTAATAAGTCTGCTAGGTTGATAATTGATATGAATGGTTTTTAAGATTCTAACATAGCAATGCCTTTCAATTGATATTATTCTTTTAATTTAAGATTATCCACTTTAGAAAATGGTTGGCACAAGAGGCAGAATGCATGCAAGGTAATTTATACTAGCAATCAGCTTGCAATTACCAAGTAAATTAAACCATGACTTTAAACTGCCTTACTCCTCCCTTAGGCCAGCTAGTTATTTTGTTAACAGAAGCAAAGGGAAGCCATTCCCATTATGAAGAATTATGGCCACCATTAGGGTGACAACACAGAAGCTCAGGAGCTGAAACTGTAAGTTCTGGGCTGGCCTTTGGTACCCCTTGAAATGTTTTTGGTCTGAGTTAAAAGGGAGTTGGCTGGTGAATTATGTGTCAGTTGCTGAACATTAACATTGCTTTCAGAGCCTGAGATTTTGGTTGGGACTTTCTGCCAGTCCCGTGGTTATGAGTTCCCTGTGTCCAATTTGGACTTTTGGGTGAGGGACATTCTCATCTAACCTCAGTGCTGGGAACTGGTGTCATGCTCTACCCTGCTCTCTTCTCAGCACATCTGGGACACAGCTGAAAGAGGTTGCAGCAGTGTTTTAAGTTTGCTAAAATTTACTTGTGGGCTAAGTGAGGGACTTGGATATGTGATAGGGGTGTGAGTCTTTCTCTTTTCGGAGGCACCATTCTATGACATGCTAATTCCATGCCCAGATTACATATAGTAGCTGATGGCTAAGGAAGTGTTGAAAACCTAATATTTCTTTGTCCTTCTTTGTCAGACTGAAGGAAATATGAATTGATTCAGTTACTAAGATATTGAAGGAAGGTAGTTAAAACACTTTTTCCTCTGTGGGGACTTGAGGATTAGAGAAGTGTTTCCAGACAGTGCTCTGAATAATTTAGTTAGGTAGCTTGCCCTTAGAGATCAGAACCAAATGAACTATGAAATAGACCCTCTGGCTATTATTTCCTAGTTGACTTGATACGAAGACACTCCCAAAACAGGTGGGCTGACATAGATTTAATTACTTACAATGCAATACTATTATTTAGTAGTAATAATACTCTTGCTGTGATGGTCTAAGATTCAAGAAATTTCACGCCTATAAGAAAGGCAGTATTTTTGATTAGAATATAGATGGAAGAAATGCACAAGCTTTCAGGCACAAGGGCACTTCATTAGGTTATCAGAAAAACTGCTCAACAAATTTGACCTTCAATTATTTTGAAGGAACAGCTCTGCACGGACTTCAGTATATCAGGTTTTTATTTCCTTCTGGAAACACAATTTCAGTTTGCAAGCAGCCTCATTACTATCCATTTGCAAAGTAATTGCTGAGAGCTTTCTGTTCCCTTCTTTAAAAGTATATAGTTTAAAAACACAAGGTCTGGTCAAGATGCAAGACAAGATACAGCAAAGAGGTGTTAGGTCAAAAGCTTCTGTATTTTTTCCAGATATATGGGCAGTTTAATAAATGTATTGCCTCTTCCTACAAACCTTACGACGCTATGCTATTATTTTTGTTAAGAAGCTACTGAAAACTCTCAGCAATCATCCTACAAATTGCTAATAATGAGGTAATTTGAAAAATGAAATTGCATTTCCAGTAGGAAAACAAAACCATAAGTAGTGAATTCTAAGGAAAGCGTCTTTTTGAAATAACTGCAGCTCAATTTTATAGAACACTTTGTGGAAAAAAAAGAGCTGCAGGATGCTTCAGAGCATCGTAGCATTGTAAAGAAACAATGCTATGGTGAAACACACAGAGGAACCTTTGTGCTCAGATGTACTTGGCTCATTGTACTTGGCACATCTGACATGATGTTGGTGGAAGACAAAGTAGACTTGGAGTTCAGCTGGAAAGGTAAATGTTTCACACATGGTGTAAGATTCTGGACTGTATCAGTTTACTCTGTGAATATAATATGTGCATGAAAAAAAGTGCATATTAGAATGTCTATGTTGAGAGTGTAGTTTTCTCACAGAGCTCCTATAGTCAGTGGAGAGAAGGAGACACCTCCAAAGGTGGGCTCTGACTAAATGGAATTGCCATCAGGAAGGTGGGTTACTTCCTCCACCAACAGGTCTGCAGTTATTAGACTACAAAATGAGTTGTGGCAAAGTAGGCGTGAGAGCAAGCTGACTTGAATATTGGCCACAGATAGAGAAAAACTAATGCTTTCAGTAAGGCCCACCACACACATTAAATGTGACTCATCTTTCTTTGTAAAGGTTTGATTCCGGATTTTCTTTTTACTAAATTCCATATAATAATGTGATGGCTAGAAATGTCCATCTACTGCAATAGCAGGTTAAATCAGTATTCGGTAGAGTATATCTCATGTAGGACAAAATGCTGAGTCTGCCAATCGAGAGGTGAAAATGGGCTACTTGCAACAACGAATTCTAGTAAAAAGATAGGGAGATAAAGGATAAGAACTCCTGGCTTTTAAGGTTATTCATGCATATCACACCCCAGTGGCAAAGGTAGCACGTCACCTCTCCCAACATCATCAGTGCTCATTGGCATGCATTATCCTAGAACATGCAAGCTGCATGTCCCATTAATACTTGCAAATTTTTCTGCTCTCAGGAAGAAAAGATAAAGCTGAGAGCACAGAATCATTTTTGCTAGTGTTTTGCTTCACTGAATCAGTTTGGCAACAGCAATCACCAGACCTCAGGGGAAAATGTAAAAAGAAAATGTTGATTTATTTCCCTGTTTAATGGTGGAAGCAGAGACACATTGGTAGGCTTAGACTGATGAAGTGTTTCAGAGATCTAGAAAGGACATTAACTAACAGTACTGCCTGAAACCTTCATCTGACTTGAGACACTTTCTTCTCTAAAGAGCCTTTGAAAATGGGCTTTTTATTCTTTCAGTTACTGGACCATTAACTAGCCATTGGCTACTTACTCAAATTGATGTGGAAATGTTCCCAATAGCAGCTTCATACAATGTCTTATTTCCCACTGTCTGGTGGGGATCTGTCCTGGGACAGCAGGCCGATCTCTGCTACCAAGCTGCCATCAAGATCTTGGAGCAGTGATCAGCTGCCCCATCCATCAGGGCCATAGATCAACATAATGGAAAAATCCTACTTTTGGAGAAATTATAGGTAAAATTTATTTATGAGTTCACACAGTGTACAGTTATTTGTGGCAAATGAAGGGACCAAAGAGTAGAACCTTCTACTGTTGCAGGCAACTATGTAATTGCTGCTTAGACTAGAAGAGTCCAGCAACCCCACCCCATACACTTCTGCATATGGTCAAGCATTTTCTAGTGTTTTGTAGCAGATTGATGACCTACTGTAAAAGGTAAAGAACCGCTGTGAAAGCGTTCCCACTGGAAGAGAGCGGGCAAGTTCTGTAGCAGACATTCAGGCTCCAGAGCTACTCGCACATGGTCAGCTGCTGATCACCACAGAAATTCAGCCTTGGCAAGAATGGGGATTGCTTTTAGGGCATAATCAATAGAAGGAAGAGCATGTACACAGCATGTGCAAAACATCCTGTGTATGGTGAAAAGCCAAAAGAAATAACAAGAAGCTGCAAGGACAGTTAGGGCCTCTGCAAGAAAGGGAGCAAAGGGAAAACTGAGAGAAGGATCACCCTGGGACTGTCCGCTGGTTGTGGGTGCCACAGGTCAGCAGTGCTGCTACCTAAACACCAGTTTCTGTAGAAAAAACCTCTGCTTTTTGATTTGCTGATCACTTTTTTGAAATGCAAACTCAGCAGTCATACATCAAGCATTACCTTTTACTGTAGAATTTTTTTAAGGAAATTAAAATTTTAAAAAACAGTGAGTGCTCTTGTGAGAGTGTGTAAGTGTGCGTACATGTGCCTGTGTGTGTTTTCTGATCCCAGCTTCCCACATGGCAGTGTGGCTGATACCGTTAGGAGTCGCAGCCCACCCTGCGAGTCCACACGCTCTCAGCTGCAGAGTTGCACAGGATTTCTGTGGCACACGCGCTCTGTGTGAGGACTTTGTTCAAGGCTCTGCTTTACCCAGCTTTCTCACACTAAGTAGTTTCCCTATTTCCACTGAGCATGGTGCAACTCTTTCCGTGGCTAAAACTGCAGCATTTTCTTAGCTGAGCCTCGTCTTTCAGTCACGGAAGTGGTAAGTATTTCACATGTACAAAGGAATTGGTGCATTAGCTTATTCTGTTGCCCATCAAATTGTCTGGAATCTGTGTATAGCAGCAAATAGAAAAATGCCCTGCATGAAACCCATATTGAATTGAGGAGCAATTGCACATGCACATGTAGAAAGGGAATATCTCTCAGCCTTCAGAAGTACTCTTGAATTTTTTCCGTAGCAAAAGTGCTAGATATACATGTGCCATGAGTTTAGAAGAGATGAGATGACTCATGTTTTGGCAAGTAGAAAGATGGGCTTGTAGCAAGAAAAGGAAAACTGTAAGAGAAGAAAAGCGGATGCAAGACTAAGGGGGCAGGGGCCTTCAGAGTGCGAGGTACATTAAATTCTGCTTTCTATTTACTGGGTGTTGGTGACTGCCATTCACATCACTACTGCTTTTGGCTCCATGCTGTTCTTTGTATGCACTAAGGAGAGAGTGATCTTTGCTGTGGAGACCCTACAAGCAAACTTAATGACCTTGGTAATTATTTTATGATTGCCGTGCCTTAAGCTTAAGGGCTTATATTTGGAGATATTGTCATTTCTGGCTTAGGGCTAAACCCCTTTGCATCCCAGTAGTGAGCAGGAAAGTTTGTGGTGATTTACTGCTCCATGGACGGAGCAAGAGGTGAGAAAAAAAAAATCAAAGGATTTCTCCTTTGCCTGAGCCATGCTACAGCTAGGATTGTGTGGATGTTTTTGTTATAAATTTCTTTGCTTCTTATACACCTGTTCGTGAATGTGTGTGTTCCCCCTGCCTTGAAGAATTTTAGTATTCTTTGTATTTGCCTCTGTACTTATATATTATAACCTCTGTAAAAATACACTTTCATGGCAGGAAGAAGGAAGCAAAAGGAAATTACTCACCCTGATAACAGCAATGGAATATCTTTTTACATTAGATTCTGTATCTGCTAACAAAATAGCCATACATATTGCAGTGATGCCAAAGCAGTCATTCTCTGAGACGCTTTTAGAGGTGTTTAGGAATGTGGCTCTATGAGATGAATAAATGAAAGACACCCTTTACCACATTTGTCTGCCAGGTCCATCCAGTTTGCAGTTGATGGGGATTGGGTAGAAGTTCAGTTTGGGAAGAGTACTTATACATAAACAGAGTTTCTGCTCCACAGATGTGCAGAGCTGATTGCTTTTTGAATTCTCTTTTAGAAGGTAGGTGTGATCTACTGGCCTGAGTAATTTTTTAAAAATAAGAATACTAACACTTGCATGAATAAGAAAGGTAAATTTGTGGTAGGAAATCCTTTCAGTCATTCCTCTGAAATTTTTGCCCTAAGTACTTCTTTTGATTCATGAGACCATTTAAACAAAGGATAAGGCTGTGAGTATTTGGGAATTATATGTGTTAATGCAAAAATTTACACAAGGGATGTTTGCAGTCTGGGTTGAGTTCCCTTCTCTCTTTTAGATAGAGAAACATGACTATCACTGAGCAGCTTTTTTCTGCACTGGGAGTCAGAAGTGGGCAAGACAAGCTTAAAGGGAATAGTTCAGGCTTCACAGAAAGCTGGAATAAATTCACATGCTCATCCGGGCTGCCATTTAACAAGTACAAGTACAGCAATCAGCTTGTGACAGGTATGTCTGGAAATATGCTATGTGGAAGTGATGTAGGATTCAGACCCAGATCCATGTCTAATTGCAGCACCAGACTGGGATGAATGTTAGTGTCATGTTAATGCAGCTTATACTGGTTTTGTACCTATTCCTGTTCGGTCAGTGTTAGCCTGGGAATATATTTGCACTGAGCTCTACTGGGTGAAGCAAGTGTGTCTTCCAGGAATGTAGTGATATTAAGGCTACTTCAGGAGAAAAGGTGATTTTCTACAGATTATGCGTTCAGTTCTGCCTTTCTGGTATAATTATTAGCTGCCAACCAAAATAGAGGTTTGGTAAAAATAACATAATGTTTAATTATCTTTGGGATTAGACTGCTGAGTTTGTGACTGTCTGTAGTTTTCTTCATCACCCTTTGAAAAGACCAATTTTCTTGGGGACTCACTGGAAGTCTAGGACACACCTAGAGAGTAATTTAGTCTCCCAGTGTGTCACACTGTTTCAATGTGTCCCTGTGCAATCTCCTTCTCATGTCCTTGTCCTCATCCTCATCAAGACTGCTGTGGTCATGTTCCGAGCACAGCCTCTGACTTTTTCAGCCCCTAAACCAGCACCCCAGCATGCAGGTGAGACTAACTGAGATTAGTTCTGGAAGTGCTGAATTGCTCTTCCATAGCAGTTGATATAGAAGAAGCTGGTCCTCATGTCGGCTGTTCAGAGCCAATGCAGATGCTAAAAGGTAAGGGGTAAGATTCCTGAACCAAACTGTTTTCTCACATGGTATCTTGTTCTTCCAGGTGACAAGGAGAAAGAGGCAGACCTAACATCTTTTCACTTGCATGTGAATGTCTCTCACAAGGTAGATCTGCATGAAGAATAAGAATATAATCACATGGTATGTCCTGAATTCTCCCCCTATTGTAAAGACCAGTGGGACTGGAAAAGTGAGCGTTTATGATTGGGGGATGAAATGGCTGTACTACTTGTCCTGCTCCTCCCAGCACTTCGACTGTGCAGACCCTCAGTGTTCGGGATTCACATGGCATTTGCCAGCGAAACAAAAGAAGAAATAATAATGGTTATAAAATAAGCAGCTGGCAAACACAGAAGTCTGGGATTCAGGTAAATTAGGTTACCAAGCCTTCTGTCTCTCAAATATGTGATCCGAAAGAAAATCATTGCTCAGTTTTTCAGTCCTCTGTTTCTTCATAAACACGAGGTGTCTAATCTCATCCTCATTTACATACCCGCATGGACGCTGTGCAATCTAGAGTTTTATAAGATGCCTAAAGGCTACATTATTAACATGACAAAAGCAGCTGACTATACGTTACATGCAAGGCACAGACTATATAACTTTATGTTCAGTTTTTCATAGCTCATCTGAAGTTGTGGGTTGTATAAATATTCAAGCAGAGGAAATTGAGACAGAGAGCCATTTGCTATTTTAGGGATGTCAAAGCACTTTCACCTAAATGTGCTGCTATAATAAGTTTGGGGCCATTGCTGGCCTGTGGCTTCTGCAGACTTTCCAGGAATGGCACCCAGGTGGGTAAAGACCAAAGGCAACATATTTCCAGAGCCTTCCTGAAGGGCTATGAAGAAAAGTTGTTGCTGCTCTGTGTCCTGCTAGTGCTGCATTCCTGTCTTTTTGTCTGTGGGAGCTCAGCAGCCAGGTCAGGCAGAAGAGTGGTGGCAGATGGCAGTGGTGGCAGTGGTGGCAGCAGGCAGAAGTACCTCACTCTCAAGTTAGATGGGAAGCAATGGTCCCAGCACACGTTGGCTTCTGCTGTTGAAGCTTATCTCAAGTGGTAAGAATACAATTCAGCCTCTGCTCCTGCTCACTCAGGCTCATTACTGTTAATACCAAATGAAAGCATGAAAAGGCAGTATTTTATGGTGGTCACTAGCTAGAGAACAGACACCATTGACCTGCAATCATGGCAAGAGAATTTTAATGAAAATTTTGTTTGGATGTTGTGCCCTAGAGATGACAACGTCTTGTGTCCTGCTGCCAGCCCAAGTATCCAGTTTACACAGTGCAGTGTGTGACACACAGCGCATCCAGGGTGCAGATAGGATTGTTTGCCATTGTGATACCTCAAACCTAAACCACAGGATAAAAAGTTTTCATAGTATTTTAATTTCAGCCAGTTTACATCTATAAGGCCCTGAGCAACTGGGTGTGACGGCACAGCTGACCCTGCTTCAGCAGGAGGTTGGACTAGACACCTCCTGAATGCCCTTCCAACCTGATTTGCTCTTTAACTTTATTATTCTATATATTATGAATCTACATTATACACAGTTGAATATTATATGTATGAAAATATGCAGGTATATAAACAACGTACATAAATGCATGAATATATACACTTATTAAAAGCTTCAGGAAGGAATAAGCAGAGATTTCTGTCCAGGAACCTGTTGGAGCGGTAAATTTGCTCAAGAGAAAGGAACTGCAGACCCCCATATCAGCACCCAGATCTGCAAAGAGGCAGCTGGAGGAAGGAGAAAGTAGAGGGGGATCATCAGGAAAACCGGGCTGTCAAAATCTTGCTACAGCTCTGTGTGTGTGTATGCCACAAGGTAACTCTAATATAGAGAGAAATATGGGAAAATACCATGCAGGTTCCTGTTCCTTTGCTCTGAAGCAGGAAGTATCAAGTGTGCTTTTAGCTGCTTTCAAGGTTTTAGATTCTATGACACATTTGTGGTCCTAGAAAAAAGGCAGTATTTTTTCCTATAAATCCTAGACATCTTTTTCATGTATATTTTTAATGAATATCTTGGGAATTTCATTCTACATTTTCCTTGAATTTATTGGCCACAAATCCAATATGAATTACACTTTTAAAACTTTTATGAATAATAAGGTATTAGATGCCTTCTGCCATGGAAGTTTTACCTTCAGGTGAAAGTGGTGTTTGTTTTACAAATAAGCACCACAGGGAAGGCCAGGAGGACCTTACCGCTCGCTGTTTGAGTGCTGCGGGCCAAGGGGATCTGACCTGATGAGCAGGAGCTCATTGGGTGAAATGACGGCATAGCAGGGCTGTCTGCTGCAGAGCCTGGGATGCGGGCTCTAGCTTTATCTGCACATCTACTGACTGGTACTCCCTGCTCTAAAGTTATACCTGGCTTTTGAAGTCTCCACATTTTTAATCTGCTTGTGATAACAGATGCTTCATTTTTTGGTCTGCACTCTGTGCAAGCCTGGCAGGACGCTGAGCTTCAAAGTAGACTTTTGACAGGAAGTATGTGTGGCTAAATCCTAGAGAAAGTACCATGCAATGCTGCTGTGCTTAGCAGGGAGGTGACATCTGCTTGTGCAGACCATGACTTTTAACCTCTTTTCTACTTGGGTGGAACAGTTATGATGGAAATGACCCATGAATGTGTGTTCACACCATGGAAGTCAGCAGTGTTCAAGAGTAAATGTGAAGGTGAGTTTGTGTTCCCACTTCATATTTGAGTGTTGACTAGGGCAGAGTGGGGAGGAGGAAAAGAAAGAAAATAAACCACACAAATGTAGGACCAGGCAGGAATAAAAGTTTTGTCACAGAGTCCGGTGAATGAAAGGGGACAAATCAGACCTGACCTACAACCTTTTTCTCATTTTGAGTAGTCATTCTAGTTAGCTGCAGGAGAGGATTTTGCCTCATATAAGCTTGGTTTGATGATGCAGGTTTTGCTGTAGAAGGGCTGGATTTCTGAACATAATACGGAGAGGGATGTAACAGTGACTCTTGTGGAGGAAGACAGGGGGAAAAGACACTAAGTACTATAAACATATGTGCTGCCTAAAATTTCTAATGATCTGTTTTTCAGGGTTATTGCTTTAGCCAGTTTCCTCCTACTATTTGCTGCAGAGATTCAGAAAGCTGCAGAAGACAGGTGGACATGCACACGCCCCTAAATCCAACCTCCCTCTGCCCGTACGCTCCTGCACTAGCCTCATGGCATAGTCAGTCCTGCAACGCCATCATCCCTGTGAACTGCACCGTGGGAAAAGCCACTGGAGCCCAGTCCCATGCCCTTAGGTGACAGGGCTGTCACCCTGCACTGCCTGCTCAGCGACCTGGGGCCAGTTGGAGCTAATGCTGGTCCCTGAATGTCACTGCTGCCCTTCCTCACCCTGGCCAACCTGCAGCCCAATGCCCTGGAGGAGCAGCTACACCAGGTAGCAACATGTGGGGCACAGCTGTGCAGGACCTGGTCACTTTGTCCCAAATGATGGATAGATACCCCTTTCACACTGGTCATGATAACACTCATAACCCATGTCAAATATTGTGAGGCTTGCAATAACTCTGTGGGCAATGGGAACGCTGCTTTGCTGTGTCATCCTGGGGGCCTAAGGTGGCTAAAACAGTAGAGCTGGTTGTTGCACTGGCCCCTCCACCCCTCCTCCCTGAGGGAGGGAGGTTTCTGGGAATGTGGAGCTCTGCCTGGATCCCTGGATTCATAGCCCTGCTGAGAGTCTCCTCCATGCACTGCCCTCCACCAAACAGTGCCTGGGTGCTGGTGAGAAGTTGAGTTTACTCTGTGGTCTCTCCCATGGAGCCCTTTACTTCTGTTCAGCACTTCTTTGTTAGCACTTGCTAACAGCCTCTTGAACCAGCATGTCTTTATCAGCAGAAGAGCATCAGGAGTCAGAACATGAAGTGCTACACTTGTGCCCTCAGGAAGCAACGCAAAGGATGGGAAGATCAAGAAGATGAGCCAGCTTATATCTCTTTGAAAGGCCAAACAAGTGCTGAGATGGAGTGAGTGTTTATCTAGGGGCTGGGCTTTGCTTTCTCTGATTCTGCTGCTGCTCGAAGTGGGAATTAGGCATAGGCGTCTCTTTTCTCAGTTACTGAAAAAGCTCAAGATATCATTACGTTTGTCGTATATATATTACTGACTTGCAAGAAAATATTGTGCTCGGTGTATCTCACAGACAATAAGGAATGATATCTCACCCTGTTTTCATGCCACACTGCAGTTCTGTGTAGTTGTTTCAATTTAATGAAAAAGGAGACACAAGTAGGACCCCAGAGACATTAATGAAATACTTGTCACACAGCATGTCAGCAGCAGTGGCAGCATGAGACTGCACAAATCCTGGCCAGCCCCCTACTCCAACACTGCTGTTAGCTGGTTTTTGAGTGTTTCCCTACAGGTCCCACTAACGCTGTGCCTGAGAGTCTCATTTCAGGCTTTCAGCTAAATGGCAGGTGAGAATCTTAGTTGCTCTGTGCTCCATCTGTAGTCAATAACAAGAGATGTAGGGGCAAATTGTATTTCATGTGGGCTACCTCACATGAGCTGAACCACACTCTGTAAGTGCTGATCCCCTTCATTAACCGAAATCAGGGACTAACCAAAACTCATTCCAGTGCGTAGGGTAAATGTCAAAAATTGCACAGTCCCACACCAGTCATATAAATGCACCCTATCATTTACTGGTGTGTTTGAAATGCACCGTCACTTATTCCTGGGAGCCAGAAGAATACAGTCAGGGCCATTTGTCAGGTTTCTTTCATGGCAAGCTGCAGGTTTATGCATGTGGGGCTCATCTATTCATACCTCTGCCTTGCAGCAGAGGAGGCATTGCTTAAAAAGCTCTTTGCCTGAGAGTGAATACAGCTATCACTGTTGTTCTGTTTCTTGCCTGCTTCCTTTTGGTGGGTGTGCAACACTACCTCAGCTAAAGAAGAAAGTTCGCAACCTGACTTGGTTGCAGTGTACCTGATGGGCTGGTAACATCCATGCCATCCCCTCTCCGCACTGGGGGTACGTTCTCAGATTTGGAGCTGGAGATACGAAAGCATCATCGATCAAATGTACCATGCAGCAAGGTCCTGACATCGTATTAACAACACACCCAGTGACTTTCTTCAACCAGAAAAGAGCAAAGGCGCATTCTTGGTCCAATGGAAATCAATGATAAGACTTGTATGTATCACAATAACAACCCTTTCTGATTGCTGATTCAGTTGCTGATTCTCTCACTGTATAAAAATCGCTCATCTGCTTAAAAAATAACTGACATTAAATCATGGCTTCACTTTATAATGGAAGAAGTGGTAACAAAGAAATGAGATGAGCATCATGCTGTAAGCTAGTAACAATATACAGGGAATAAAACCATTAGAAAAGAACTCAACAGGTTTTTCAATGTTTTAAATTGGAAATTAACTGGAATTAATGCTCTTCAGAATTTGAAAGATTTCCATTTTGGTTTTAAAACAAATTAATTTGGTTCAAAAAAGAGACTTCTGTTTTCAAAATTGCAAAATGACAGGCTTTAAGGTTTTGGTTTTAGGTTTGTTGGTTGTTCTTTTTAAGGCTTGAACAGCTTCAGCTTCCAATTCATAAAAAGTACAAAAGATATTTCAGTCGAAATGAAAATGAAATTTTCTGGCTGTCTCTAAGTGAAAATTTTCCGGGAGTTTTGGTCAAAGAAAATTGTGGCTATTTTGACTTTATGACTAAATGCTGAGTGAGAAAACGCTTGGGTGCTTAAAAAGATCTCTGCATGATAGAAAAATGGTTAGGGATCATGCACTAGAACCAAGTTTATTAAGCGACAGACTAAAGCTTAGACTCTATTAAGGATGTATGCTTTTAAGCTCATAAAGATAACTGGTGTGTCAGAAAAAGTTTCAAAATAATTGCAGTTTAGGTTATTGAAGTGACTACTCATTTGGGTAGGCTGTTACTGTCCTGAAGCATCCCCCTGGCAGGGACAGAAGCACATGGCACAGCAATGTCATCCCTTGTGATCAATATGCCAGGACCCAGCTTCTGTGAAGTGCTGTGCTCCTTAAACGGCTTGATTTCAACAATTTGAAGACATTCAAGTATCTCTGAGGATAAATGTAAGCAAATGAGAAAATAGTTTTGATGTATTAAGTGCTGTGTGGAAGGGGAGGAGAAATAATGGGCTTTATTTTCCATAGGTCTGAAGGCTAAGAGGTTGTTCCATTCTGTCTTTTGCTGCTTGTGAAATCACTAAGGAAATCAAATGCAGTTACAGCATGGCATATGATATGTATAAATTGCCTATGCATCTGTGTATGTCATGGCACATGACTATCCTTACTGGTGCAGCAGCCGTTCAGGAGGACGCCAAGCACCACGACGTACACAAGTGCTGTGTTGCTCAGGCCAGGCACGTGGCTGCAGCTGCATGGCATGCAACACTCAGAGGAAGGTTTTGAAGCATCTCAACTTTCAGCTGCTCTCACATTATTTTTCCTTCGTAACCGAACCTATTTTACCAGAGCACGTCCAAGATCCTGGGTCCTCCTGAATCCCCTCCCCAGAGGTGAGTTAAGATGCAGTAAGTGACCAGTCCCATCTGCTTATTCTTGACTGCCATGGTAAAGAAATCTGGAGACATGGGCTGCAGGAACCCCTGACATGCTCTAAACAACTCAGCTAGTCAGCTAGCAGGATGCTGGGAGACCAGGGGTCCCAAGAAGCTCTGCAGCATGTGCTGGGAAGTATGCCTACAAGTACCCGAGAAAATGGAGTACATGGCTACACCAGTCATACCCCACTGGAATGAGAGAAGCAGCAGGGATGCAGTTGGTAATATCTACAGATGGTCTGAATCAAATGCTGGGAAGACCTCTAAAGGAGGAAAAAGTTCAAACTCTAATCTGACAGTTTCACATATTTTCCAGTGTTATTAATGTAGCACCATTATTGAGGGTCTCTTGGGACTGAGCATGTTGTATCATACACGTATTTATTCTTCAATTCCTCTTGAAGCTAGTTCTCATACAAAGCACAGCATGATGCTTCCTTACTAGCAACTTGGTCAGCTGAGAATATCAGTTTAATAATACATAGAAATGCAAGCTCAACTGAGATGCATCAGAAGAAAGTTACACGTGTAACAACAAAAAAACTACACTTTACTTGTTTCCTTTGTAGATCTATTTAGCCTTGCTACAGTGTAATATTAATAGCAAACCTAAGCTCAACCATTGTAGAGGAATTATTGAGGAATGAAGGCAGGTTAATTAGCATTGATAATATACAGCTGTGGGCTTCCTTCAGTGGTAGTGGGCTGGCTGAGGTGGATAATGTGCAGCTGTGGCTGGTTCCTGCTAAGTAGCTAAATAGCTCTAAGGGGTTTAGAAGAGAGAGCACTGGATGAAGAGGGACCCAGAAGAAGCAGCGGGAGGAGAGAGAGTGCCCTAGATGTAGGAGAGGGCCCAGCAGAAGAAGGGAGCCTGGATGAGAGGAGGCTGGCTGGAAGAGGAGCCAGGAGAAGGAAGATCTGGATGCAGCAGAGAGAAGCAGCAAGGTGGACCAACCTGAATAGGATGAAGAAACAGCATGGACAGTAGCTGAACCTTTAAAGCATTGTGTGAGACTGATGGTGGTGCCAAGGCATGAGAAGGCTGGTCTGGGGTAGTAAAAGCCTTGTTGCTGCCAATTAGTTTTGATAGTGCTGTGACAAGCCATATGTGAGAGCAAAAACACAGACATGTCGTGTGGTGCTTAGCTGGTCCCCATGAAGTTTGCTCATATCATTGCCAGATCATTCACTCTCTCTCTCTCTCTGCAAATCTCCTGCACGTGTTTATTCTAGTTTTTTATTACTCAGTCATCCAGTCTAAAGCACTGTAACATGAGTAATGGCATTATCCCACCTAGTTAAATATTTTATACTGATCTGGTTTTCTGGCAGGAATTATTGCTTTACTATGGCAAGAGCATTGGCCATCAACCACAGTCCCTCTATTATGTAACTCCTTAACAAAAGGAGGAAGAGAAGCCAAGCCTCAGCATAGGCATAACAGGCAGTTGCCTGGTGTAGCAGGTGGTGAAATGACCATTGGCCTCCAGACAGGCCCAGCTGAAGCCAAACAGGCTGTGAATGAAATGGAAGTTGGTGTGTGGAGGTTTAGAGGATGGAGGGTAAAATTTCCAAGACCAGCTGTTGCTACCTCCACCTCTTTCTTCTACTAGAAACAGGAGGAGTGTTGAGCTGAAGTTTTTTTTTTTGGCATTCTCACCAATCTCCCTGTCCTCCTTTCTCCCTTCTTGTGACAGGAGTGACCTTGCCTGGGCACCACCCTGGTCTGAACTGTGACAACAGGAGCTCCTGAGAGTTCAGCTGGCTCTTACTGTGGCTGATGAACATTTCATTAATTACAGTAATATTCTGTATGTTCCAAAAGAGAAATTATTACCTGTAAAATTTACTTTCAGGAGATAATCTTTGTACAGCTTCCTGCCATCCAGATGCTTCATGGCATCACAGAGTTTGGTGGTGTTTGGACACAGACTCCTCTGCATTTTATGCAAGGCATGGGCCATCGCATACACGGCATTCACAACAAACATGATCTTGGATTCTTGCTCGTAGTTGGAACTGTTGATAGTGAAGTGCTTGTCACAAGCCTTTTTATGTGGTTTTCGGTTCTGGAGATTACACTGGAATTTTTGCTCCCAGAAGTCCTTGAACCAGGGGTTGCGTCTGTTATTGTAAGGGCTGAGGCTTTGGAAATACTTGTCAAATTCTTTAACTGGATGGGAAGCAAGTTCCAAGGTTATTGCCCCGGAAGCTATGTGCTCATTGCCCTTGACAATACTCTCTTGTGCACCCCATCCATCACTGGCAATCCAGGTGAAGGAAACATTGAAGCGGTTGGCAGCTGCAATGAGCTCCCGAGAGTCGTCGCCTCGCATGAAGAGCACCACCACCCTGGCATTGGGTTTCTGGAGGAGCTCTCTGATCACGCCATCGTAGGACTTCCTGATGTTTGACCGGCCCACTTTCTCGGAGGTGGCGATGCAGATGTTACGGAGGCGAGCTTCCTGCTCGAAGGCTTCGATCCCTGTCTCACCATAATCTCCTTCTGAAGCAACTGTTGACACGTAAGTCCAGTTGAAGTACCGTAAGATTTCAGCCATGGCTTTCGCTTGGTAGAAGTCAGGGGGCACTGTCCGCGCAAAATAGTCATAGCGGGATTTGTCACTCAGCTTGGCACTGGTGGAGGCATAGCTTATCTGGGGGATCTGGAAGAGTCGGAGCAGGTTTGCTACCTAGAGGGAAGGGGGAGAACACAGGTTTTTAAAGGGTGTTATTTGTAAAACTGAACAGAAAATTCTAGGGAAAGGCATAAACAGGTTTTTTTTAATGAGCTGTTCTGACAATCACAGATTAAGGGTGTTGATAGAGGTGGTTGATAACATACTCTGGTGATAGCAGCGCACTGCCTGTGCAGAATAGTTGTTCTGCTGCCCAGTTAATTCCCAAGGTCCTACTGGGACTGTAATGCACCTTTTATTTCTGTCAAACTGAGTATGTTTAACCCAACAAAGCATTTGACACAAATGGACGATATACTTCAGTCTCAGCCTGTGCTCCTTACTAAGGTCTGGGGTTAGCATGCCTTTGCTGTTCATAGTGATTCATCTTCTCCAAGACTCATTGTACTTGACAACAAAATGCACCAAGACGACATAAATTTCTTTTTTATGCAAATATCACAGATATACTTGTACAAGCCTTTCACAGAACTTTCTGGCCCCATTTAATCAAGCTCTGAGTCCCCACTTCTCCTACTCTTTGCTCCTTTAAACTCTTTTTTTTTCTAAGCTGTTCTGGCTGCAGTCCTCCTGAGATGGCATGTTTGTTGCATGCTAGTACTCCTCGTACTCCTCAAATGCTGCACAATGTTGTGTTGGCCTATAGCTTTTCATAAATAATAAAACCTTTTAATATTCTCTAATCGCCCTTTTATGATTTATGTGGTGCAAAGTCCTGTTGTTTTTTTTTGTTTTTTCTCATACGTTGCTATGTCCAATGCTAAAATATTCCCAAATCGACTCTGTTAGTCTCACAGAAGTGTAGCTCCTGATTATATCAGGAAAGAAATGAAGAAAGTTTATGGCATTTTTTTCCTTGTGATTGCTTCTTAAATGACAAAGGGAAGACTTCAGAGTTCTGCTCTTGGTGGGTAGAAGTTGTGTCCAGTAAATTAAATTTGAAGTTGATCTTGGAGTACAGCCTGACAAAACCAGTTGAGAAGCGATAGTGTACTTGAGTTTCCTAAGGGAAACTTATTAAAAATTGCCCAATCAATTTTTTCACATTTTCCACAAATGTTTCTCCAACCACAGACTATGCCTGTGAGGATTTAAAGGTAAAGGACTGTTTAGAAAAAAAAAGTTGTGGAACAAGGTAAATTTTGAATGTTCAGATATCAATAGCAAAATTAAAAAAAATAAAAAAAATATTTAAAAAGTCTGGTAAAAACCCCAAAATTTTATTTCTTTTTTTTTTGCAACATATGTCACTTGAGATTTTATAGATTTAGATTCTATCTTTTCTGTAATGCAGACACTGGACAAGTGTCCTGCTGTGGCTCAGTTTCCCACTGTGAACTGGTGTAATCTTTTTTCTGGGCCAGGCTCTGCTGCCAAACCATACATGCACAGTGCCTCTCCAGCCCCCTGGTCCACCTGGAACAGGGGATGTCAGGAGGCCCTTGTCCTTCGGTCCTTCTGGGGCACCAGGGATGCCCTGGCATCTCAGCTGTATCTGTGGAGCTGAAACATGCTTTTATAAAAGAAACCACTAGGAGTGGTTTATATTGGTTTAAACCAAAATAAAACCTTTTCTGCACTGCTTGGGAGGAGTATCGTGACAGGGAGGTTTGACTAGCCCACGGCGGTTTTGCCTGTTGGTGTAGGCACATGGCTGGGAAGTGCTGTGGCTGAACAAGTCACTGTCCCTCAGGAAACAGCTGATGAGGCTGTAACCACCCTGCTACGTGGGAACATGCATTAAACTGCCTTATGCTGGGAATGTGGCATTTATTTTCCATTGTGGTGATCTGAATGAACAGCTTTAAAGCATTGGGGTGGGCCGAGAGGCTTGTTTTGTCACCAAGGTGCAATGGATGCTTTGAGCACTGTCAAGCCTTTGTGGTTTTGTAACTTCTGATTACGTGCCCATGTATCCACATGGTATGGTTCACATGTCCTGCCTTAAAAAGAGCACTTTGATTTGGTAATAAAATGTCCTCCATGTAGCTATTCCACAAGACTTCTTGCAGAATTGTGTGGGCTGGAATTGCTATTCTTGTCTCAGTTTATTCTAGCAGAAATTTTATTTGCGCTAAACCACAATAAGGATATGCATACACATCACTCTGCATTTCCCCCCACAAACTGACTAAAAAAGTCCATTTTCTAGTTAAAGCAGTGCTACCCAGTGCATCATCAAGCCTTCAGCTCACAAAGATGTACCCCAATAAGTAAAGGCAGCTTTTCTATTGCTTTTTATTTCTTTCGGTCTAAGCAGCACAAGTATCCATATGCAGGGAAACAGACCCACACTCCTATTTTACAATGGGGCCGCAGACCTTAGAGGTCACTGTCTTTCTAGGCTCCCTGCAAACTGCCTGAAATTCTGGTGCCACAGGCAGAAGAAAGCTTTCCTGGGACAATGCTGTGTGCTGCAGTGCTCTTCACTGCAAAGCTGTCCAGGTGGTAGGTTTTTCATGGACTAGAAATTAAAAAAATATAAGAAAGTCTGCTTAATCAGAGGATAGTGACCCAGTCATCCATGAGAACTGTAACTGATCATGTAAATCAGTGAAGTTGTATATGTTATTGACTCAGATCAGGACACTCTTCTGGAAATTCTGAAGCTGGGGATATTCTGGAATATTGTAACTTGTCAATTTTGGGGACTAATTTTTCAAAAGAGCTCAGATCTCAGACACTTAGCTGATGCAGCCAGTTTCAGAAGGGTCCCATTTCCTAGCCATTTACAGGCTGATCTGATCATGTGATTCTGAAAATCAGATCCTGATTAAACGGGCAACAAGGTAAGGGCACAGGTAGCAGGTTCTGGAGAGGAGCTGGTATCTAAGGCTATGTGTGTTCTGCGGTGTCTCAGTGTAGTAGAGGAAAGTTCAATGTGAACCAGAGTTACGTGCCCAACACTGTATCACCTGAGGCATACCTACACTGTAGCTCCATGCTGCCTTGGGATGTGTGCTACAGCTTCAAAATTGCAGTGTAGATCAGCTTTTGCTAAATGAAATCTATTTTGGCAAAGCTCCAGGCAGCAATTTAATCAAGCCGTGGTGCATGCAGCTAGAGCCTAAAATCCATATGTTGGCACTTAAGTAGCAGTAGTAGCCTGGAGTTTTTTTGCTGTCAAAACCAGTGGGATTTGCAGATATGTAACACCTTTGCAAATAAGGCTGGATGTTCTGTATCTGCAACCTAAACCAACCACTTTGCACAGCTTGCTCTGGACAGTAGGTGTTGATATAGCCAGCTGCCAGTGTGATGGGAAACATTATTTGCCCACACACTGCTGGGTTTATTAGTGTAGCCAACTGTCCTGTGCTAAATTTAGCATCCATTTCCCAAGCAAACCTGTCTCGCACCCAGCTGCTGGGATGGCGGGTGGTTCTTAAGAGGCAGACCTACAGGAGCATGGCAGAAAGTCCAGTGTGAGCAATGTCCCTTTGTAGGGGCAGGCTGCACCAGCAAATCCTGCAAGTGAAGTGGCCAATGCAGTGCCAGAGGAGACTGATGTCCCTCTCACAACGTTGGAGCCATATCTGTCACTTCTACTTCTCTGTGCATCAGGGACAGAAGAAATACTTGTGGGAAATTGCCAATTTAGTTTATAGCACAGAAAATGGCTTCATATTAACCACCTGTGAGGAGCTATGGATTAGGTATGGCTATCAAACACGTGAACCTGGTTTCTGAGTATGTTTCTGGCCATTCAGGAATCCTGCTGATAAATGAGGTCAGGTAGGTGACACCTGTATGTCTCAGAAACCTTGGTCTGTCTTCTGATGTGTTGAATCTCATCAAGCCTTTTGCTTATCCTCCATAGGACTTTTTTTTTTTTTTTTTTTCCCCTGGCAGTAGGGTTTGTTCTGATGTTTTTGGTTAAAATTTCCCTTCTTAACATCCCAGAGGCTGGTACATGGATTGTTTGAATGTGTACGGGACTGGGGGGCACAGGAAACACTTTGGGGAAGAAAAAAAAGAATCTCAGAAGAGTTAGAACAGATAGGGCATCTTCAACACAACACACAAGTGTGTATCACACATTTTTTGGGCAGTGGAGGCCCCTTGTTAGATGACATTGCACTCTGTGCCTCTAAAATTTTGCCATGTGAGAATCTCATGGCACTTAACACGGCTTAATGAATCTAATTTCACAGAGCTCCTCTGAGACAGGCAAGAGCTCCTGTGGCTGTTTTGAACAGACTTTAAATCAGGCTGCTGAGCAGAATGGGATGGAGGTAAAGGATGTTTGTCTCTATCAAGATACCAGAGAAATCCCTGTCTTTGAACTGCAGTCTGTCCTAATGGAGATCCAGTCGCTACCTTTGGTCTCCTGAGAAAGTCTTTCTATTCCTGAGGATAAGTTGCTTGTCCAGATTCCCACAGCAAGACCATGGCTAAGCCGTGCCCCGGGGATTTCCTAATATTTAGGTCATTGCTATAATGCAGGGGCTGAGATCTCACTTTGTAGAAATGTCTGCTGCTGCCAGCGTATGTTGTATCTAGTTCCTAAATGATGTTAATCTACACTGTGGGCTTTTTGTTATTATTTGAGCAGTTGCAGGTCAAACTACAGCTAAAGCATTTGTTCCAATAAATATTTTTTTCTTTTTGGCTTATTTGAATTTTTCTTTTTTTCTTACATCTAAAAATATTTTACTAAAATTTGGGCAGAAAGTGCCATTTAGGAAGGCAGGAAGGAAACGTTGGTTCTGAATGGGCTGGAGTGTGGGTGTGTGATAAGTGGTGGGCATAAACCTGATGTAAAGAATAAATGAGGTACCTCTGTAGTCAGCTGCCTCCACAGCCTGTACAGCCTCCCTGTACTCCCAGCTCCTGGTTTGTACATTTTATGTTAATTTATAACCTCACTTCTTTCAGTTTATAACCATTTACTTCTATCCTCTTGTCATGTATCCCAGTAAACCCTTTGTGTTCTTCAGAACGAACCCATACATACAGAAAAGCAGATAGCAGGTTCTCAGCAAACCTTCTCTTCTCCAGGGTAAACACACCCAGTTTCCCCAACCTCTTCTTGTAGGGCATGTGCTCCAGACTCTCTTCCCCATGACCAACTTTGTATTTATTACATTTTTATTTTACTGGGGGAAGCAAAGCTGGACATATCATTCCAGGTGTGGTCGAATGAGAACCAGAATAAATAGAAATAATAATTTCCACCTATCTACTAGCTATGTTTCTGTAGATCCACCCTGGCATGCTGTGAGCCTACGGTGCCACCAGGTTGCATCTTTGGCAATAAATACAAGCAATACTGAAGAGACAGGCTCCACCATAACTTCCCCTGTCCTCTTTGGATTCAGCAGGTTCAAAGGCATGGCTCTCACCTCAGGGACAATGTGACCCAGTGTGGCTCAGCTCGGGCACTTCTGACATATCCACAGAGCCTAGGAATATTTGGGGTGGGGAGATCTCAGTGATGCAAACACAGCTGCTCAGCTCGAATCCAAGAAAAAACTTCACTCAAAACTCTGATTTGTTTTCAAAGGGAAATTAGGAGCTTAAGTTCCTTACTGGTTCCAGAATTGAAATGCCTTTATCAGTCTGGAACACCCTCTCTCCATAGTCCGTTTTAAAACTGTGGGTGTCATGTCTGGGTTATTGTAACAAGCGCTATGGAAGACAATCTCCACAAAGGGGCTATGTCATCACCTGCAACATAAAATACCCATTTGCCTCCAGCTGGACGTCAGGCTCTGACCCCAGGAATGCATTGGCAATGCTACCATCCCAGTACTTTTAATCATTAAAGGTCAGTTGCAAAGAGCTAAGCCAGAAGCAGTGAAGTTATTTAGGACTTCCAGCCTGGCTTGTGCTCCTATGTAGTCCTGCACATTGCAGGACTAAAGCAGTGGTTTCCATTAGCTTTCTCTCTTTTTGGTATTAAGAGGGCTATTTACTAGTTAGTGAGTGTTGTTCCTTAACAAAATGCTTTCCAAAAGGTAACTCAGGAAAAACCAATTCATTACTAACCAACCAACCAAACATCTGGCATTTTTGGTTAGCAGGGGAAGGGGAGAAGACAACATTGTTTTTAGCCTTGCACTTCTGAAAATTTTGTTAATGAAGCTGGGAAAAATATAGCTAAGTATTTGCAGCAGACTCGATAGCTGTCACATCCAGAGAAGCAGTGTTTGAACAGTGAAATAATAGCATCTGCAAAATGAACATCAGAATTAGGGAATACTGTCAGAATAGCATCTAGGATTTCTGCAGAAGACCCAGGAATTGCTTTTTATATGCCTGTCCTGTGTAATAAAAGATAAGCCAAGAAGGACACAAAGAAAAAATGTTGTACTCAGAGAGGAGAATTGCTTGGAAATTCTTTTTGCATTCTGCCTCCATACAGCATTAACTGTTGAAGTGAAGTAAGCTAAGCACTAAGCTGGCAGACTGAGAAGAGACCTGTGAAGAAGACCTTGCACAAGGAGTGCAGCTCTTCCCTGAGCCTTGGTAAACCTGACCATGAGTGACTCACATCACATTTACATTACATGGGGAAAGGGACTAAAACTGGGGTTGATGGTTCTAAAAGGATGTAATGGCTTCTGAAGTTAAAAAAGCTATTATTGAACTATTTGAGACTCATGAACTGATGCATAAATCCTGGTCAGAAGGGACAGTATGAGTATGGGTGATGTCAAGGTGTCCCTAACTAGTTCCTATTTTTGGCTGCTTTCTCTTGTAGTTACATCCTTTCCCAGTTGTAACATGGTAGGGCTCCTTCCTTCTTACCTGTGATCTCATGGGTTACTTACCTATCCCCCTCTAAAACCATATCATTTCCCCTTGGCAAAAGGAGAAAATGGTCACACCAAAGGAAAAAAAAAATTAAGAATAAAAAATAATACCAAACCCAAATCAAAAAGACTGTAAAGGAATCAGTTACCCTGGGATTTTTAAAGCAGCCAGCCAGAGGGAGGTACTCACATTCCTTTGAAATCTCTAGGAAAGACATGGCCGGTGCTGTTTGGGCAGTTTGAAAATCTCAACCTAGTGGTGGTTTGTTTCGGAATGTGGAACGGAAACAAAGCTAGGAACAAACTGCAAGGATCTGGCTGAGAGGGAGTGGAGAGGGAAGACAAACAGAGATAAGAGGGAAAGAGTTTAAAGGAGACACCAGGAAGTCAGCAAATGCATGTGTAGCTTTAAATGTTAGTGGTAGGTGGCCCATCTCACCGAACAGATCTTTTAATAAGGATCTGGTTTAGTTTTTACAAGCACAAAATCGCCAGTGGCTGCTGTTGCACAGTTGAATGCAAAGCTCCTCTATACGTGCATCACAAATGGCATACATGGTCTGTGGTCCCTGGTGAACCCCTGCAGCCCCCTGCACATTTCTCCTGCCCATATCCCGGTTGGGTCCATGCTCAAGGAGACAGAGCCCCATATGTTATGAGGTTTGTTTGTTTGCTTGCTTTTTCTTCCCCCCCCCCCCCCCCCCCCCCCCCCCCCCCCCGTAGTTCTTCTAAGGATTTTGCACTATTTGTATGGTTATGGAAGTCGCAAGCTATTGTTAAGACTTTGTTTGGAAGATGGTTTATCCTTGGAGGAAGGAAATTGAGGTAATTAGCTTTCAGGCTCCATGAGCCCTTGGCAGACTCGTGTGGCTAAGAAGTGACAGCTAGAAGAAGATGGCTGGTAAATGAGTACATATTCAGAATTTCATGCCAGATGGTCGGTCACTCAGGAGAGAGTCCTTAGCTTTTGTGATAGCAGCAATGTACCTTTGAACCTTCTCCAGTGGTTTTGCTCCAGTTTACTTAAGACATAACAAGGAATTAAAGAGAAGACAGCTGGGTACTGGTGTCTTTTCTGCCACTTTTTTCTGGATGAGGGTTCTAACTTGGGAATAACTTTCACAAGTGTGATCTGCAGGTCTTGTGGATTGGTAGCATAAAGGGAACTACACAAAGGTAAAGCTCTATACCTACATGAATATGGTGGATATGGAAATGCAAACCCAGCCCACCTAAGGGAATGTCTTACTGTTTGTAAGAGTTGACTGCAGGGAATGGACCCCAATCTTCATTCTCAGAAAATGGTTCCAGTTTTCAGGAACAGAGAAGAAAAAATCCAGCACGTGAATAGTCGTATTCCTGCTTACACATGCATATTCCTGACGGACCTGACCTAAGTGTTTTAAACATGGCATTCGGTTTAGCTGTGTGGGTGCTCTTCTGTGCAAATGAAGAGTGGGGTTTTTTTTTTCTTACCCTTTTTACAATGTCATTGAACATCTCCAAGGAAAATATGTTTGAAATTTCTCTTGTAAACTAGGAGAGAGCGGATAATCTGACTCAAATGAAAAGCCATGAACCCAAAACAAAGTCCTCTGAACTTTGGATGATTTACCTTCTGATCCTAGGTTCAGCTCGGGTCAGAATTTTATTTCATGAAAACAGCTTTTTTACATGAGCCCTTCTATTGACTGAGAATCCTGGCTTGGATTTTTTTGGGATCAAATGCTGTGCAGATTGGGCTCACTGCTAATTTAAACACAACATCTAAAAACTAATTATCCAGATCATCATTAACGATAATAGCTTAGTCTGACCAGAAAATAATTAAGCATTTTGCATTCTCTTGTTGTTTTTATTCTCTGCAAAAAAGTGCCTATCATGCATAGTGACTCAGTGGGGAAGGTGTTCATTGCTGATTTACCAGCAAATTCTTTTTTCCTTGGTGGAAGGATAATGAAAGAAGCAGAAATCTGACAGCAGGAGCATCATGAAGTCATTTGGAAGACAGCTGTCCAGACAAAAATCTGAAGAGGGAGGGTGAAAGGAGGGGAAGAAAAAGTATTGAAATACAGTGGCAAATTCACAGGAGGAAAAAAAAATATATGAGGCAGAAATAATTTCTTGTCTGAAGACCTCAGCATGGTTTATTTTAAGGCTAAGAAACTCTGCTGTGGACTTTATGATATTTACAGCTCTCAGGCAAAAAAGAAATGCTTGACAGGGCTACATCTGGAAGCACCCAGCCCCCTGAGCGCTGTTTGAAAGCATGGGGAATGGGGATGCTTAGCCCTGCAGATGTGCCTGCTGAAGTGGTTTGACATTCAGCACTGGTGTGATTCCAGTTGCTGCTGGAGCTACTATTTACAGGTGACTGTCTCTGAAATTTGGTAGTCCTTTCTTTTGGTGTGGCACCAAAATGCATGGCTTTAATGCTTTGAAGTCCTTACATCTTCAGGCTTGAGTCTGCAATGCCTATTATTCTTGACAAGGATTTTCTTTTGAAACAGAAGCCATGACTGACTATCCTAACAAGATGAGCAGAAGGAATGGATGGCTTAATTACACCTTTAATAGATAGTGTGAAATCTAGAGGAAAGCTAGAAAAGAGAGACAGAAGGAAGACCGACCCAATCTATGTTAAGGGAAAGTAATCAATTGAATACTTCTTTTCTTGCTGGAAAGTGCTCAATGACATGAATGATTTGTGAACCTATTTATTTATTTGTCTGAGGAACTGTGTAAGAAAGTTTGAATAACTACAGGCAACTACAGGGAAGCTGTATAGATCATAGAGTAATATTAGATATAACTACTTTTTCATCATCCCTCCCAGGTTTTGAAAATCAGGTGACATACAGCTACATTGCCAATTTTCACATGTATTGAATGAGAGTCTCTTACCAGGACTTCTGGTTTCCATCTGACAGCTGCTCCCAACCCAAGCTTTTGGAATATTAAGCATTTGTATATACTATGTGTACTCTATGTGTACTGCATCCACTCTGCTGCCTCGAATATGGATTTAGTCTTAATGCCAGTGATCACCAGAGACTGGCTTCAAAGGGACAGACTGACAGATGTGTAAGAGGTCCCAGGCCTTTTTAGGAGTGTGGTGTGGCTGCCTCAGGGTTTCTGAGAGGGAAGGAAATATCTGTACCATTTCCACATTTTATGAATGTGATTTTTAGGTTACTCCATGTCTGTTGGACACACATGAATTTAGGGTGGACTAAGGAACAGATTAACCACAAATAACTAGAACAAAGGCAGAGCAAAACCACTGCCCCCTCTCCACCAGTGGGACAGGGCAAGTATATGATGTTTCAGTATATATTACTAGCCTTGAGATACTTGCAGCTCTGGGAATTGCCAAGCCAGAGGTGGTATCTGTACAGAATTTCCTGATTTTTTCTGGTCATTTCTTGAACTCATTTAGTTTTTAGCATCCACCACAACCTGTCATTTGATATACTCTTTGTCTGATAGGAAGAAACAGTGAATAATGATTTCCTTACAGATTGTGTTGCCAAGGTTCTGTAGCTATCATTTCTCCTCTTCAGGTCTCTTTTCCAGCCCTGGAACTTGTTCTTTGTACTCCAAGTGATCAGACCCATGTAACTGGTGAAGGACACATCCTTGCTGGGCTAGCTGATACACAGTGGGACAAAACCACTCCTAGTATGAGAGGTGGCTGAGGTTCTGCTCTGCAGAAACTATGCTCCTGTGGTATGGGTAACCATTTGCCCATGTATTCCCTAATATGCATAAAGAGACAAGCCACACATTGGAACACAAAAGGAAATAAAATGTAGTTTGTTGAAATGCTGCTTCTGCGCTCATGCATGTCTTATGGAAACCGGCCATGCTCCCAAGCCCGGTGGGATTTAATGCCTTGACAAGAGCAGTAGCCAGTCCCCCAAAGTAATTCTGACTGAAATGAGCATTAGGTGAACTCTTGGCCTCTTTATGAAACAGGTAAATGAAACTTTGTGGGCTTTCTGTCACTGCTGGGATGGTCTGTAGTACAGAAGAACATTTTTTTTCCTTTGACATTGATGCATAGTTAAGGCCTGTATTTGGTCTGGAAAAATACATTGCTCATAGTGGTCCAGCACTGTCAAGTCTTGGTGCCTTTGGAAACCTCTAGGTGACCATTAGGAAATGCTAGATCCAGGGTCTTAGCCTACCTGATTCTGGGCTTAAGACACCATTCATTTGTGATTATGAGTAATGTGGACTGGTTTATTTAATTTAACCCAAAATAATGAGACCTGTGTAGATTTCAAAACTTCAGCGAAACTAGGGGGCATTTTTGCTTATGGATAGTGCACTGGCAGTGGTGTGTGTGTGGGGCACTTTAGCATATCTGAGGCTGCACTGCCATAGGAGTACCTGGTCTGAAGGGGAGAAGTCCAGAATTTCTGCTAAAAAAGGAGGCATATTAATTCTTCGTGTTCACTTAGTGAGGAAAAAAATGCCAAGGAGTTAAAGTTTTATAATGAATATATATAAAATAGGAAGCCAAGAACAAAAAGGTTCATTATGTTTAGCCCTTTGCAACTGAAACCAAGGATGCAATAAAACTATATTTGGAAAGACATATGGAGCATTTAACCCACCTGGGAGCATTTAACCCACCTGCAACTTACACCTTTGCAAGACATTGCAAATACTCTCCAACACCCTACTGAGACCCTATTTGTGACTAATGTTGCACAACCAAAAGCTCCAGTTACAACGTGCCAGAAGGAGGGAGCAAGATATACTGAGGGCATCTGTCTTCTGTGCTGGACTTCTGACAGAGTGCTTCCACTGCACTCTGCCAGGCAACATTTCCTGGCAAAACCTGTCTTAGTATAAACTAAATATGGAAACAAAAGGGAAGACAGCAAATTTAGGATCCATTCAGAAACTGTACTGCCTGCATGGGACATTTGAGACCTTAGTCACTGAGTCAGGAGAATAATTTTTATTTGCTTTGGTGTGCTTAATTAAGACACTAAAACCCTTTAATCATTTGGTCAGGTCTAATTTAAGTTTATGGCTAGTATGCCATTTTTACTTATTTTGGCCTGGAAGTAAAATAAGTATTTCTTCTTTCATTTTAAATCTCTGTTGCTTAAGTGACAAATCTTATGTGCATGCAGCATGACAGGAATGCATATATTCAGAAATATAGGTGATATAAATTTTTGTTGATGTGAAAGCAGAGATCTGAACTTGGAGTCGTAAAAGTCTCATGACATGCGAAGTTCAGAATAAATACTAAGACTTTTGGAAAATTCAGTGCCCTTAGGATACACCGTAGCAAGAGGAAGTGGCCAGCTGCCAGAGAGTTAAACTATAGCAAGTGTTTTTAAAGGGTGAATCAAACTAGTATAAATTAATTTAAAATTATATGCTAGATTGATCCCTAGGGTAAAGTGATTGAGCTAACACTTGCTTTATTGTCAAACTTATGTAAGCAGTGGTTCTGTTCCAGGAATCGCAGGTGAATGATTCTCACCTCATGGGGCTCCTGTGACTTACCTGTATGGAGACACTGCTATAGGAACCACCTATGACTCCTGCAATGAGTAATGGTAAATTTTCTTGAACGGCATACGAGCCATCAGGGCACATGTACTCTGTTTCATCCACTTTAGTCAAAGATGCCCTGACAAACTCCAAAGACTGTTCTAAGGCATATGTATCCCTGGAACACGTATCCAAGATGTGAACTCCAAGCTTAATTCCTGGCAGCAAGTAGTTGTCTCTGTTGATTTCATCGATGGCGAACAACATGGCCTCCAAACGCTGGATGCCTCGGTCTTCATTAATTCTCCCACATTCTTCTATCCCTGTGCCTTTTTCATTGATTGGGAATAAGCCACCTAAGACCAGGTCTCCTTCTATCTTAATTTCCTTCCTTACAAAGCTGTGGTCACTTAGGGAAAGGAAAACTCCTTTGGAAAATAAAGCTAGCGCAAGGACTTGGAGTCTGGTGAACATCTTCACTGGTCCTGTTTTAGCAGCTCTAAGAAACATTGGTGGGTGCAAAAGTGCTCTTCAGACCTTCTGATCTGTTGCCAAATTTGAGGTGCGGTCCCACAAGCTAGTGAAGAAGAAGCCAACAAGTCTTTCCACTGGACTTCTAAAGAAGAGATGAGAGGAATTAGAAAAGGTGACAGGAGATGTGAGCTGTTATAAAACTTTTATCAACAAAACATTCAAGAGCAGAGGTTAAGGGATTGCTGGACATAGCATAGAAAGTAAGAAATATAGTTGTCTTGCATTCTCATAAAGCACCTTATTCCATTTGCTTCATAACTGAATACAGGCCAAGCACCTACGATGACAGCTATGCGCAAAGATCACAGACTTATGGGGCAATATATCTGGTGTTGACCACTACTCAACAATGTTTTACATTTTGCAAGGACAGAGACTGCTTCTGAGGTGTTTCTCATACCATCCTCTCTTATTCTATCCTCTCTTCTTTTCTGGACTCAGAGGCTTATGTATTCTCCTTCACTGTGTTACCATTTGCTTCCAGCCTTTCCTTAATAGATTTTTCTTTCTTTTGTTGTTGTTTGCGCTCTACTTACTATTCCTTCGGGGACAACACTGTCATAGTGTTGTCTCCTTGCTGTTAATTTTTGCTAAATTCAGCATTTGGCCTTCAGATCCAAAGCCTCTTTCTGAAGCCCACCTGCCCTGCCTTCCTTTACTAGCCTGCTCACCTGGTGCAGTCAATGGGAGGACTAGAGAAACCTCTTGGGGCTTTACCTTTAGTTTGGGGCTTTGGCAAATATATGAAACACAGGAGAAGCCCTGTTTTAGCAGGTAGTAACTGAGGGCTGTGTCTGCAATAAAAAAGCAATCAGGTCCATGTCATACCATTTAAGTGTTAACGTGCTCCCTGGGACTGTTTTGACTCAGGTCAATCAGTGCTCTTCTAAACAGTGCCTGGGCATGGTTCATGGACAAGAAAAGACTGGGGGCCATTCCCAATAAAGAATTTTGGTGTGGTCACAGTGTTTTGGCCATTTCATGTTGGCTGGTGTCACCAACAGAGGATGGTCTGTGGTCCATTTATTTGTTAGCTCTGCAGTTCTGCACGGCACTTTTAAGTGACACACCAAGGATAGTTATTATGTGGAAGGCCTGTAAAGTGAACCCAGATCTCCATCAAATGCCTTAATCACAAAACCATGCCCTCCTTAAGGCATGAAAGATTATCTTGCAAGCAAGTTAAGGTAAAAAAAAAAAAAAAAAGAGACATGAAAGAAAAAAAGAGACATGACAAGGAGGGGTCTCATACTTGAAGCTTACTTAGGGCATGAAAACGCTTATGGCGGGACTTGCTCTCTTTAATGTTAATCACAGTTCAGTGCTCAGGTCAAAGGGAGAACACAGCAGAGATGTATGTACTTACGATATGATCCTACTCTCAGTAAGGTCAAGACCAGTTTGCCAATGGCCTTAAATGGAGAAAAATCAAGCCTTAGATTGAAGCTCATGTTGTAACAAATTTGTAAATAAATATGCATACACAAAGTCTATTTATGCAAAATAGATGCACGATTCATCCATAGACTCCTTGTCAATATCTTTTCAAATATGACAAAGGGGCTGCCTTGATCTCCAAATCCTGAGATAAATCAAGTGTGGTAACATTTAAGTAGGTCACTTTAATAATTTATTTCTATACTTACCTTTTCCTTAACAGAGTATATATTGTTAGAGTTGCAGGTTTATTTTTAATTTAAAAACAACACAAAGAAATTGAAATAAGCAACAGTTAATATTTAACACTGAATGATGGATGAGCACGCTTACTGCAAGGCAGCCGTTTATCCTGGTACAATTCTGTGTTGCTGTACCAAATTGTGTGAAAGGATAGCTTCTCATTCATATTTAGTCCAACATTGTTTTCTCATAAATCAGTAAGGTGTCAGTGCACTACTAAAGGTCTTTCTCTGCTGTCCTAGTAACATGTGTGTGGTCTGAGCTGCAGGCTGTCTCAGCAGAATTTTCCATTCAGAAATAAGTTATATCTCAGTGGAAAACAAGCATCATCATCCCTCAGTGATCTATAAGCAAGCTAGTTTGCTGATCACCTCTGGTTTATTACTCAGGTCCAGGAAATGTATTTTCTGGTAATGTTAGGAGGGTAATGACATAACTGTATTCAGCGGTACTTTCTGTGTCAGGCTTGGTACTATAATTTACCAAATATTATTCAAGTGTATACATGGCATATAAAATGGTGATGCTATCCTGTTGGAAATAATAATCAGACAAAAAAGTGGCATTTGTCACATAAATGGTTGTGTGGGTAATAACTCAGTTGAATCAACTTCCATTGTTCTCATCACTAATCCACCATTTAGATAAAAACAGGACTTGGGATTTTTTTAAATGCAATATCCACCCCAATTACTTCTGTAGCTTCTGTCACCGCTGTATCTCAGCAAATATTCATACATTTATGCTTACAACACTGGTAAAATATTTATTTTCCCTGTTTTACACTTGAGGCAAAAGAGGCACAGAAAGATGAAATGAGATTCTCAAAAGAGTCAGTTCAGATTTTGATTTGCTCAGCACTCACAATCACTATCAAACTTTGAAAAGGTCTCTGCTTCCCTTTAGGAACTGAAGAACATGCTTTCAGCTGTACCCTGCACCCCCTGATTCCCACTGAGGCACTGACTCTGAAAAACTTCCTAAGCAAGCTGGTCTCTCTTCCAAGCCTCTTCCTGAATGATTTACCTAAGGTCATCAGCACAGCCAAGAGTCAAACTTTGACCTTTTCCAGTGATCCTCTGATACCTGAATGATAAGCCTCCCTTGCTTCCCATTACTCCTGCTGCCTTTTATGTGAGTCTTTATAAGGTCGTATTAAAACCAGCCTGTTTTCAACAGCCTTTCAATATTATGAAGAACAAGTCAGTTTGTCAAAGGAAAGGCTTATAAATGGAGTTTTCTGTAAGGTTTTCTAAAACCTACCCAGGACATGCCTACAGCTACAGTGGGTTTACCTGAAACAGCAAGGAGGTGTCCTCATCCTCCTGACTCCTTTAGAGGTGCTTGTTTTTGCAAATGGCAACACCTTCCACCTTACACCATGTGCGTCTCAGGGATTTATGTGACTCTGAAACCTCAGCAATAAAGGCTAGAAAGGTACCAGAAATTATTGCAACATTGCACATTAAAAATGTATATGTAAAATGATTGATACTATTGAAAGAACTGATTTTTCTTGCAAAGAATGCAAAGGATTTCTGTATTTTATCAATTACACTTGTTACAGTGACCCTGCTGAGGGAAACTGAAACCAGTCATAGCACACCAGAGGATCAGTCTCAGCAGAAGTCAAGGAGCTATTGAAGATGGTGAGGATTGGGAATACACATGGCCATTTCTGTTTCTCCCTTGACACTTTGTGTTGAAAGCACTGGTCTGAAGGTGTCCAGGGATATGAAGGGAGGAGACAATGGGAAACCCACCTGGATTGGAGAACACAGATGACTCAATCCTGTAATCCTGCTCTATCTGGGGATGCACTGCTTGGTAAGGGGTGCCTATGGGTGGAAGTCACCCACTTACACCAGTCACCTTAGCCTCCCCACTTGGCAACTCCTGGGAAGCTCTGCACTTTTCATATAGGCTTGGAAACTGTATGGAGACACCACATATGTGGAGTCCTGCTTTCCAGGTAAACATGGTCATCCTATTTCACGTGTTCAAATCCTCTGTTTATAAATCGGAGACAGTTACCAAAGGCACAGCTTTGGGTATCACGTGTGCTTCTCTCCTTCTGCAGACTCTGTAGCCTGTGCACTGCTGCCCATGTAGCAGCATCGCAGTGTCCTGCTGAGTGCACCAGCTGGGGAGTGGAGTCATTAATGCAAAGGCTGGTTTGCCTTTAATTAATGCAAAGGGAGGTTTCCCCTTTGGGCTGTGAGGTAGGGATGCTTCCTGGTGGTGGGACTCCTGAAGGAAGCTGCGAGGCAGATCTGGGTGGCCGCTGAGCAGCGTCACTATGCTGACACTGAACAGACAGCTTGATGTGAAGAAGGGAGGTTATTTTAAAGCAGCTTGCAAAGATGGGCTAGCAACTCGGTTCCTCTCCTGTTCTCTCTGGTGTGCACCTCCCACATGCTTTCTCTGCAGCTTGCATAAGTCATGACTATATATACAAACATTTTGTACCCATTGCAGGCTGATACAGCCCATATTCCTCCCCTTAACCATGCTGAGGGTAGCACCCCAGAGCTGAGATTTGTCATTTCCTACTGGAAGTGACCCCACTGACCACAACAATTTGTCTTTGCAGTATTGCCTTCTACTAAAAGCATGTTTCAGGGATGTTTCAAAAAGAAGTACCTGTTGATCAAGCTGCAGTTCTTACATTTTTCATTGGTATTTAATGTTTTAACACCAGCTACAGGCAGTGTTGTATTGTTCTAGGTGTTCTGTTAATGTTAGAAGTATGTACAGTCCAGCCCTATAGGCTGCTGATCCTGCTGGAAATAGCTGTAGAGCATAAGTATAGAAGCAATCCAAATATTGAAATGAAAAATAAACAGAAACAGGGAGGAGAAAGGTCTTCATATCTGCATCAGAAGGTTTCTGCCAGCACTTCCCTATGTGAACTTTAGCCAGTAGCACTTGGCCTGTGAAACAGATCTCTTGGCACACTGGATCCCCTTCTGTTTCCACCAACAGAGGTCCATGGGGGAGAGCTACATCTGCTCTTGAGGGACACTGTCAGCACTTCCTTCAGGAAAAGAAACTCACTTGTGTTAAATGGCATCTGTGCTGCTCTTGTTGAAAATACCCTTGCCTCTCTCTCTGAATAATCAGTTTTGGTGGACTATTTCTGTTCCTGTAAAAAGTTGATTGCACAAACACAGTATTTCTTGGTGCAAGTTTGCTTATTTAATAAGGATGTGCACAACCTTGGTTTTGTGACCACTAGCATGAGAAAGAGGATGTCTGGGTTTTCTACATTCAGTATTCCACTGATATCATCTCCAAAACGAAATCTGTCTTTCATGGCTTTCTTCCAAGGGCTATATCCACGTGACAGCTCTGGCCTTCTGCAGGATTTCTGTTTACAGCACACAGAGTTGCTCCACCTGTGCTATTGGTTCAGGGGTGAATTCTTATTAGGCTAAGTGTATTCAGTCTATTTTTTTAGGTGTCAGACTCCAAAAAGAAGTGCAGTTGAATCTTTCATTTAGCCAGACAACTTATAAATTGAGTATGATTGTTCATGCATCAATAATTTTTCTGATACCTTCTACCATACCAGCGTCAATGGTTAGCACTGGCAGTCTATCCAAGAGCCATAGACTTTCCAATTTTCTACTTATAAGGATGGAATGGGAAAAATTATTGAGTTTATTGGGAAACTTTATTGAAGCACTTCAGATCTAGTCATTTTTCAACACCATTAACTAACAAATTGGACCAATCTACATGATTGGGTTAAAACTCTAGAGGGTCTTGCCCTCATCTCTACCATGTGCTATATCCTAAATTCCTCTGCACTTGTTCCCCTTTACAGCATTTTTCAGGGCTCATCTGTTTACCCAGCTGCCTGAGAAAGGATGCAACAAGAGCTGACGTGGGTGCTGGAGAAGTCTATGTTTAGCTCTATTGTGGGTGGGTCCCTCTTGGCAGTCATGGATTTTTAATGCATTATTCAGGACTACAATGTGATACTGTGGTGCCTGGAGCCATATGTCAACTTGGTATCACCTGCCACCCTCAATAAACTTGCTTTGGAGGAGGACTGTACTCAGTGGAAGGTCACAAGGGAGGCTTACTGCACCTGTGTTCTTGTACAGCATAGCAGTTAAGAGTTCTATCAATATACCTGTCTCCAAGGCCACCCCATCAGAGAGGTATCTTTCCCTGAGCCCTTGCTGTATCGTACAAATCTTATCCTAGGGCAGCAGGTTTCTAAAACAACTCCAATTTTGGCTCAAAATTCTGGCACCTCTCTCAAGACTGACACAACAAATTAAATGCCATGATTTCTTTCTCTCAGAGATCATGGATAACTTGCACAGCAGCATTGCTCATCCAACATATTTGGCACATTTATATGTGTTCTGCCAGAACTTGACCTTAATACCGGATGAGATCTGCACTGAAAGATAAGGCTTCTTACTTCGTTGGAAAGTGATGGACAGGCTTGAGTCTCCTTACCAATTATAACTAGAGATGCCGTCACCTCTGGAAGAGAAATATTTGTAAAGGATCCCAAGCCTTACGGTGACAGATATGTGCCAGGTACACAAATTGCTCACATCCTGATTCTGGCTGGCTGAAATCTGATAGCTTAAATCAGGAAGGAAAAAAAAAACAAACAACCAACAACAAAACAAAATGAAAAAAGTTGCAGAAAATGAGACGAGGTAGAGAAAACAAGTAAATTTCTTCCATGGAAATGGAGAAGTTCCTCTCATGAAATGTTAATGAGGTTCTGACACAAAAGTTTGCTGAAAATGAATCAAAGTGCTTTAAATTTCAATTGCTGGCTGTTATATCTCAGAAATTTATCTTTTTTTCTTTCCTTATGAAAAATGACAAAAATGGGTTTACATCTAGGTGATTTTGTGTCTTTCATTTCAGCTTGGAAACCCATACATGAAAAACATTAATTAATACAGTTACCACTGCCAGCAGCACGAGAGTATAAACCATACAAGTTTATCCCATGCTTAGCATACTGCAGAAGACTTTGAAAAGCCCTAAAAATTTAGGAGCGATTTCAATATAAAGAATGACATATAAAGCAAGCGATTATACACCAGTGTAGAAGGAGACTGTTCCTCTTAAAACACAAACTTATGTTCTGTTGCTTTAGAATAAGAGAAAAAAAATATCAGAACACTGAATTGCTGTTTGTACTGTGTTAGCATCAACAAGTGATGCTTTATTTTTTCTACAATGTCAACATAAAACAGATGCCCAGCTCTTTCCTCAGAGATCTATGATATATTCACCCTGTTTCAAAAAGAATTTAAAATATTAATCACATAGGAAAACAGATGTCTCTGACATGATACTCTTGAAGTTTCTAGATATTAAAGGACTATATAGATTAGAAGATCTATTAATTTAACCTGGTGAGGAACAAGGAGCCCCTGGAGATTAACCAGACATTAATGTGGTGTGGAAATATGGGTCTTTGCTACTTGTTAAATTACATGAGTGCCTTTGGCTCTGGCCAAGCCTTTCTCGAGTGAGTTTGGTCTCAGGAAAGGGAGCTGCAATGAGCAGATCACCACAGCTAGAGATCTAGGTCAGGCCGGGCAGTCTTCTAACTCGTTAAGAGTTTCTTCCATACTTTGACAATAAGTATATTTGAGTGTATTGAGAAATCCAGCCATGAGCCTGAGGCTTTGTACCATCTGGACGATTTGTGGTGTAATGATCTTGATGTAATGCAGGGTTAGACCTTTGAAAGTCCCACCATCTTCCCGTCTGTCTTTTTTGGATTGAGCAGAATCCTACTGCTTTTTATCCATCTGCTTGTTTCTTCCAGGCATTGGCGACAGCTGAAAGCACACCAGCAGAGACAGCAACGAACAGACAAGTGCTGTCTGCTTATTGATTGTGTGTTAGTCGACTTTAGTCTCAGTCTCCCTGTGTGGTCCCAGAAAGACGTGGAAGAGGAAAAATGGGAGTATAAAGACTTTGGAGACAAAGCAGCAGCTGGCTTGTGACCTGTGGATGTCACAGCAATTATTCCTGTTAGGTGCTGCAGGGATACCAACACCAGGCTGAGGTCAGTGATGTCAAAGGCTGGGTGACAGAGGTAATGGCATAAATGCAGAGTATTCCCACATGAAGTGAACCGTGACATTTTCAGCATCACGTCCTGGGATGAAACTTTTAGCTAAGAGGAGCTTTAACGCTTGGCTTGATGCAAGTGAAGCTTAACTAAGTGAAGTTCACACCGACCTAAATATAACCCTCCAAGGAGAATCTGTGCGTTTAGTCTTTGGACAAGTATTTAGCCTTTCCCTCTTACTTGATTCCTAAGCATCTATTTTCTCCTGCCCCTGCAGAGCTCATTTCTGTCTTGTGCTCATAATCACTTTTCAGCTCTCTGCAACATCTGCAGGGTTTTTCTTGGGCCCACATCTCTCCCTGAGTTTCTGCCTATGCTCCAGCTGAGGTGCTCTGCCTGTGCGCTCTTGGCTCCCTCCGAACAGCATCGGTGCGAGCTGCCAGATCGCACTCTCATCACTCCTCTGCCAAGACATTCCCTCACTGCAGCAATGCGGCCGAACTATGGCTGAACCTCTGCATATGTGGAGGGCAGAGACTCTTTTTCACTATTGCTTCCTCTCAGATTTGATCTGCCTGCCAGAACAGCCAGCCTTAGAGTCGTACGGGCCTTGCAAAGCAGCTAAGCGTTCACCCTTTCCCTTCCCCACCTGTACGTGGGATGACTTCTGCTGCCACTCAACGGCACCCAGTCCTGGCCTGGACCCCCAGGTAGTAGCATTCAAACCTGGCCTGGTGCCCTCCACGTCACTGGTCTGGATAGGAGAAACTGGAATAGCAAAGGGGATGGCCAACAGTGGGAAAAGCCCCCACCCCCACCCCGTGGCTCCTTCTCGCCCCCTGTGACTCAGGGTGACATAGGTCAAATAAAAGCCTTCCCAGGCTGGTGCTTCCACCCCTGTCTGGTCTGAGCTGTATCTCCCAGTTTGCCACAGTGGTACCAAATGCTCAGCTGGGAATTTTCCAAGTGAAGATCGTTCTTCTCATTTGTCAAAAGAAGCAATATTTCTCCCTCTGACATATGCACTGCAAGCACTTCACAGAGCAGGAACTGCTGCCTTGCCCATGGCTGTTCAGCACTGAACTCTTGCCTCATCACCACTAACCATTTACTGATGAGACTCAAACTGCCTCACTCGCCTGCTTAATATATGGCAACGTTTTAGGCACCCTTGACCTCCCCCAGGAGAATCTCCTGCCTATTCTGACTTAAGAGGACACAAGGTCCTCCAAAGGCACAAAAATATTTCTAATGAAAACCGAGGCACTTGCTTGAGGTGGACTAGTTCACCGAGCACCTACAGTGTGAGTTTGTGCCTGACTGCACAAACAGGATTTCACCTACCTGTCATATGTTTTGTTTTGTTCGTGATAGCAACACAAAGCAATAGAAAGGGGTCTAAACAGGGAAAGACTGTTTGGGTTTTTAAAGACAGGAAAAGATTGTTTAGCATGCATTGTAGCTTTTTGCTGCCGAGTTTTGGGTTGGTTTTTTTTTTGTTTTTTTACATAAAAGGATTAAAATCGGTAGCCTCTCCTGCAATGATTCTTCCTCCCCCATCAGAGCCCAGACTGGTAACTCTTCCATCACGTGAATGTTACCTCCAGGCTACAGCATTCAGCAGAGTGTGAAATCACAATTAACAGAGCCAGTGTTTTGTAAGTGAGCAGAGCGGCTGCAAATTACATCCTGCTATTAGCTGATTTTAGAACAAGGCTGTTGAACAGCTTCATGATTACTGGGCTGTGGCGTGTATTAAAAAAACATTAATAAAACATAATTGATTGTGAATTGTGCTTACTGCTTTTATAGTTTTAATCACAAGTGTCACAGAAGTTTACTGGAAACAAAAGCTGCCCTCAGCTATCTACAGGAACTGGGTTGTTTTAAAGTTTTTACTGAATTTGATTTGCAGCTGTTGGAAATCAGTAAACCACTGAAACCTATGGGTTTGGCCAACTTAGTGATCCTCTTTGCATTTTTCTTTTCCTATTGGCAAAGAAAGGTGTGAGACTGCCTTGCCTTTAGCCAGAAAGTATTGCTGGAAGCCTGATGGAAATGGTATCTTCAGTCTCTCAGACTTGCCATTCACTCAGCTTGCCCCTTAGCAGCAGGTAATGTCACTGATAGGGAACAGGAGCTGGAGGTTTCTGTTTGCTGAGAAACAAGCCACAACAAAGAGCTATACTTAGAAAATACTTTTCTGGCTCTCTTCTGGACACCAAATAATTTTTAAACCTTAAATCATGTATTCTTACAGGAACACAGTAATGTTTAATTCTGATCCATGATCCTGTCTGGGCTTACGGATGGAAAAAGTATGCCAGAGTAAGTTTATGGCTACATTTTTCAGACTTGGATGCCCTGTTATGAATTTATGGACTTTAAAAAGGCCATTCACAATCAGTCTAATTTGGGACTGTGACAGATTTTGAGTCCCAGCCAGTGTTGCAAACTGTCTCCTCTTCTGCATCAGTTAGTGCTACCAGGACCTAAAACTCACTCTCAGGCTAAGAATTCCCAAAGCACTTAATTTCAGACACTGCCTGCATTTTCTGGTCAAGGTGTCACCTAACTCTACTTACTAGCCACATTCAGTCAGAGGAAGACTAAACTCTGCCAAAGTCCCCAGGGACATGCGCTCAGGTATGTGGGCAGAATCTTGCCTTAGCTGTAGGTGTTTAAGGTGTTACCCCACAGAGAGATGTCAGAAAGTGAGGAATAAAACCCAGGAGTTCCAGATCTGTCCTACTGTGACCACCAGAAATGTGAGTGCTAGGAGTGCAGAAAAATCTTAGAAGTGGACCCAAAATGAGGTAATACAATACCTACATAGTTTATTGACTTTTTGGTAGCCTGTTCCCTGGCAAATAAACTAGTATAAACACCAGGAGTAGATTGCTGAAAGGCATTTCCCGTTGAAGAGCAAACAGTAAGGGTTATTCTTAATAAAAATAAACCCGAGAAAACAATTTTTTCCTGTTTCTGCAAAGACATAGCCTACAAAGGCAGTAACAAACATGCCTTGTCCTGGCCAAGGGAGTGACTTCTACTGGTATGAAATGAAATATAGTTCAGTCACCACTCAGGCTCATTTCTGTTTTGGACTCAGCCTTTGCGTGAAGGTGCATCCTGGAGCAAACACCTCCACCCTGCAGCAAGCTGCTTCTTCTTCTGTATCACTTGTCCACCCCTCAGATCTAGTGTAAGCTGTTTGCTTGGCTCCTTTCATGCAGTTCCACAATAGTGTGTGTACACGCATATACATATATGTTTTTTTTATGTGAAGAGCCAGAGCCTCACATCCCTTCTTTTACTCTAAATCACCATTGCTATGGCAACAACTGCTTAACTGAAAATTTAGAGAGGCACTTAGCACAAATTATAAAAGAAGACACATGACAGAGTTCTGCATCAAGACACGGCCTGATAGCCCGCTGTGGCTCCAGTCACCAAGTGCTCCAGGACACCCCAGGAACCTTGCCACATGTAGTCTGGCCACCTTCTGCTCAGCGTGGCAGAGGAAACAGCTTTCTCTAACACTCACTTTGTCTTTATTCTTCTCTGTGTTGATAATACGTGGCATTTCAGCCATCTGATCAGCCACAGCACTGAATTCGCAGTCCACCGAGCCTGGTCCTCAATACCTCTGCCAGAATACTTCATGGTCTGATGGTGTGAGGGGTGAATTCCTTGATAATGAAGGCAAGGAAAGACACAGGCCCTGTTTAGTGTCTCTTGAACAGTACTAGTGTTCTGCATCAGCATGCCTGGCAGCAGATGAAGGGCTTAGCTGAGTCGGAGGACAAAGAACACTGCGTGTCTCTAACATTTCTCCTTGTGAGGAGTCACTCCGTGCTGCCAAATCTCAGACATGATGATAGAGTAGAAGGGCCAACAGGAATAATCTCAACAATTTCTAGTGAATTTAGGAGAATCACCTTTTCCTAAACTTGTGCAAAGTTTGTCCTCTGTTCTTACGTATGGCCACATCTCAAATAAAGCAAGGTGAAATTAGCTGTGTTCATCCTTTACTTTGGATGAAGCACACTAATTGGTAAAAACTATTCAGAGAGAGATGTTTTGGCCACCGAGCTCCTTCTGCATAAAACGTCATTTGGAAGTCCTTTCCCTATCTTCAGTCAGACAAGTTGTGTACAAGAATGCCATACCTACTAGGACCCGAAACAGGCTGGAAGTGTGGGCAGTTATAGACAGAAAAAAAGGCTCTGTTTGCAGTTGAGTGCCCCAGGAGTGAATCTACTCTTGGGAAAGTGGAAGTTATGTGTGTTTTGGATCCTGTTAATGGTACGAGAAGATGTAATCTGGGAATGAATAGAGTAAACCTCCTTCTAAGAGGAAATCATTGAAGTGGCTCCCCAATCCTGGGTAAAAACTAGAATGAAAAGAGGGCAGGTATGTAGATGTGAACTATTTATTGCTGACTGGCAAGAGTGGAAAGCAGTTCTGTTGATAATCTGTTTCCATAGCGGACATAGGCAGGGCATGGGTGATGGTGATTCACTGTCTCCTCTGGTACAGAGGGAGGATGCACATGGGTAGGCAGTAGGTTGCATGCTCAGAACAGATGAAGGCGGGGGATCTCCTGCCAGATACTGTTGAGCTGCTCAACAGCTGCTCAACTCTTGATGCTGGACAGTGTGGATGCTAAATGCCTGCACAGGCTCAGGGTCACTGGAAAAGTTCTTGGGGGAGAAATCTGTCCTGGACTAGTAAGCATGAATTCTTCCCAAGGAATTCCCTGCCTCAGAAAGGCAGGGTGTGAGTTTACTCAGGGTACAGCCTGCACTCCTGATTTGCTGTCCCCCTGTGGACTGCTGCAAGATGTGGGACAGCAATTTAAGCCCTCTATACCTCATAGTCACTGTTTACAAAGCACATGGCTGTGAGACTTTACTGAGTTAAGACTTGCCTCACAGTCTGTGGAAACTGGGGACTCTTGATTTGACTTTGCTGGGAAGACATGAGTGCACTAGCAGAGAGAATCTTTACCTTAATTTGTAAAGGGATTGCAAACAACTGCACTGTGTGAAGGCAGTGGTCCACATTCTCTAAATCCTTCTCTGACAGTGGTTAAAGTTGGTGCCTATGACAGTGAGCAAAAATTGTGCTACTTCCCATGAACAAGCTCCCAATCTCCAACAACTTACAACTTGGGAGTTTCCTATGCTGGTTGTGATTTCTTGTGAATTTTGTAACCAGCAATAGATTTATTGTGGACATTTTCCCTTTGAACCCATGAAACTATTAGCAACCACCAAATCACCTTCAGAGCTTTGAAATGGGATTGTCGAGCTTAGGTAGTAAAACCACCTGGATTTCATGGTAAAAACACACCTCCTTGTTTGATCTGCCCCCCTTCCTTCTTTGATGTTGCCTCATTCATATACTGGAAAGGTAATATGCCTGCATGAAAATTAAGAGAGTGTCCTGGTTTTGGCTGGGATAGAGTTGATTGTCTTCCTAGAAGCTGGTACAGTGCTGTGGTCTGGATGTGCTGTGAGAATAATGTTGATACCACACTGATGGTTTAGTTGTTGCTAAGAAGTGCTTACCCTAAACCGCAGACTTTTCAGTTTCCCATGCTGTGCCAGGGAGCAGGGGCAGAAGCCAGGGAGGGAGCAGAGCCAGGACAGCAGACCCGAACCAGCCAAAGGGCTATTCCATACCATAGAATGCCATGCCCAGTATATAAACTGGGGGGAGTCAGCCTGGAGCCACCGCTCATTGCTCGGGGTCTGGCTGGGCATCAGTCAGCGGGTGGTGAGCAACTGTATGCATCATGCATCACTTGTTTGTGGTGGTTTTCTCCCCTTGGGTTTTATTCCTCTCTTTCTCTCTTCTTTTCACTACAGTTGTTATAATTATGGTGATGGTTATTATGTTTTATTTCCATTATTAAATTGTTCTTATCTCAACCCACCAGTTTTACATTTTTTCCCGGTTGTCACCCCCATCCCACCACGGTAGAGGGAATGAGCGAGCAGCTGCATGGAGCGTAGTTGCTGTCTGGGGTTAAACCACAACAGAATATTAAAGAATGCAACTTCCAGAGTTGTCTGCTAAAAACAAATGCTCATATCTAATTTTAGACATCTAAAGTGAGGTTTCTTGTTTGGTTTCCTTTACAATGGATGGATGGATAGAGACAGGAACCTCCAAATGGAAATTCCTGTTCTGGGTGGGGTGAAATACTCTGTAGGTGCTGCCTTCACTGTGGAAAGCGGGAGCTTAGGGTGAAAACAACCCTAACTTTACTGCCTCAAAGGCCTAAAAGCTAAGCAGGTTGAACTGACATCTTGACTGTGCTCCTTTTACCCCTTACCAGAGGCAGAGAGTTTTGGTCAAGGAGGTGTTAAAGCTTTTGCATGGCTGTTTGTATAGAGGTTTATTGTTTCTTGGAAGGTACAGTCCACATGAGGGATGTACTCCTCTCTCACTACAGGAGGAGTTAGATCAGTTTTATTTTGGAAGGGCCAGGGCTGAATATTCTTTCTGTGTGGCCTGTGTGCCTTGAAATAACAAGATTTCTTGTTGTTACAATTCTCATTGCAATTTAAGACTAATACTTGTATCCTAAATTTCACCAAGGCCAGCGTGAATGAGTAATAATCCCATTAAAGAATTCAGGAACTAGCCAAGAGTCACTACTTGTATTTGTTAACAAAACTGAACCAGAGGTGGGGATTTCATTCCTTTGCTTGCACTTTCTGGCTTTGATCAGGGAGAAGCTCCATGCCTGCCAACATTTCTAGTGGCTTCAGGAACACCAGCAGAACCATCCATGAGGCCATGGGCACGCAACAAATGTTATTCTGTGAAAATCACCCCAAATTCTCCTGTCAAACAGTGATTGGAAAATGTGAGCTGAGAAACCGCAAGACCAGGTGCACGCGAAGAAAGTAGGTTAGGAATCATGCATGCCAGACAGTAATCCAGGCTGCACTCCCCTCAGGGCATATTCTTCTAGATCCACAGCTTGTTTCACAGGGCAGGAAAATGATGGAGAAGAGTGATCTCTGCAGATCATCTCTTCTTCCTATTGTGTGGATGCATGTGAAGGGAACAGGCTGGGGTGAGGGTGGGGCTCAGGCTCTGGTGTTACCTCCATGCCAGCCCCCTGGCTCTGAGAGGACAAGGACCCTACATGGGTCCATGCAGACGATGAACTGCAGAGGTGTCTTTGAGCAAGGGAAAAATCAGGAAGGAAACGGCAGCCCAAGAAAAGGCTGTGCTCCAGCAGCATCTTGGCCGTGGGGCAGGGCATCGCTGAGCCTGGTGACAAATTCTGTCAGTCTCACTGACAGCACCTGGGCAGAGGGGAATTATGGAAGGAGAACAAACATGGAAATGTGAAGGAATGCTGAGATAAATTTTGAAATTTGTTTTCTAGGGCAGAATGGTATCTTTGACTATATCCTAGACCTTTAAGCTACACGAGGGTTTGCAGGGAGAACTGCACTTTTCAGAGTTTTTAATTGAATGACTTTATGTGTTTTTAGGACTATCACACTCAGTTTGGCAACAAGCAGTGAAATACCCTCCCTTCAGGGCTCAGGCCCAGCTGCCTGGCTATGGAGGGTGCTGGCACACCGTTTCTCAGGAAAGCAAAATCAGTGTGGCCAAAATCCTCTGCCTTTTCCTGGATGAATGGAATGAAAAACATAAATGAAAAATGCGAGAGTCCTGTGAAAGCAGGCATCAGTGTTTAAATTGGTAAATCTTATGGCATCTCTTCAATATAAAATGAAGGCAATACGTGAGTAACAACTTACACGTCACAGACTGCATGCTTTTGGTACATCCTAGTGGGTCACAGAACAGACACCTTCATCTGCAATATGAACGTATCTCATGCAGAAGTACAGGTGTCAGAGATGATCAGTCACCCTGACTCAAGGATTTCTTGCTGGCCTGGATGCGTGTGCCCTACCTGTAGCTTTCCTCTCTAAAACAAGACTGCAAGGTGTGAAATTGGGGTTTACTGAATTCAGAGCTGAACGTCCACTGATTTCACTCAAACACAGGCTATCCCCATATGACACTAGAGTCCCAGCTTGAGTGTTTTCTTTCTGACATTGCATAATGCCAGGGCATTTTATTTTTTCCAAGATGGATATATTGCCTGGCAGTTCCAGCTGACGCAAGATAGGTTACAACAGCAATACAGCCTAGGAGCCTGAGCAAAGGACCTAATGAAAAGTCTCTTTTCCTGTGGTTTTCTCCAGGGAGGATTCTCCGGTGTCTACTGTTGTGGCTGAGCTCACTTTTCAGCCTTTCTTTTCAAGTGGGATTTAAATCTTGTTCTCCATTCCTTTACTCACCCACCTTCCTTTCCTCAAAAGGAAACCTGTAACAAATTAATGTCTTTGAGGTCTATATTTTGTGCAATTTTGTTGAAACTGGCTAGCATTCAAACTTTATTGGAATTGACAGTTAATGGAATTGCATAAGCTCTATTTCCTTAGGAAACCAGCCTTTAAAAGATCAGAGCATGCTATGAGCACTCCTTTATCCTTGCAATGTCCCAAGCTCTAACATTTAAACCTCGCCTATTGTTATGTAAGCCAACATATAGTTTTAGTCAATTATAGGATGTGATTAATCTAATATATTTTAGACATAGGAATAGGATGAAATAAATTGCACCCAACTGTATCTATTTCTCTCCACTGACTGCAAACAGGGCTGGTGGGGCCGGACAATGGAGTTTTCTGCATCGAGTGAACCCTTTAGGCTCCCACTTAGTCAATGAGGTCAGCATAGCCAACAGAGGTTGGCCTGCAATTCATTTCACCAGAGACTTCTGTTTTAGGCTGAATCACACCCTACACTTTATTGACTACATTGATGAAATGCACCTTAAGTCATTTAGTTCACATGCAGACATCTACAAAAAGGGTACCTAGATAAAGAAGGATTCTCCTTCATGCACTCTTAAATTTCTGATATAGGTAAGGACCAGTCCCTCTGTCACATTATTTGTATACTATCAGATCTTGATAGCATCAGACCTTCTGCCTTAGTACTAAAAAACTCCCCTCTGTGAGTAGGAGAAATACCATATGAAAAAATCACATTTTGCAAATCCATTCTCTATGGGCAGTGTTTCAGTTTCATTCTGGGATCATTGATTTGCTAGCTTTGAGCTGTTTTCTTCATCAAGCCCAGAGGATAAGCTTTTTTTTTTTTTTTTTCCCCACTGCATTTTTTTCTCTTCTATGGCTAATGCTCGCTTATTCTACTTCAAATCTTATGTAAAGCTTTTACGAAGAATACATCTGTGACATGCTCTTTGGCTTGTTTTTTTGGAAAAATATGAATAAACTAGAATAAAATGGAAGATTGTCAGTGTCTTTTGCAGATTATCTGTGTTCCAGCTCTACTCACAGGAAAATGCAAAGTCGATTAAAACCCACCAAGTGTAATAAATATGTTTTTTGATCCTGTCAGCATGGCTAAAGATGAAAGCTAATGGCAAATCCATAATAAAGTGAAACAGATCAAATGATCTATCTATAAACTTGCATTCATGACAGATAAATGCTCTTATTATCTTCAGAGCATGCCTTGGTTAGTCTAGCATGAGCTTGGTGAACTCACTTGGTACTCTACAGTTAGGGTACTCGCATGTAGGAAGTTTTCTTTTTACAATAGGATTGCAAATGCTAGAAGTTCCATTTTTCCAGTCTGCCAACTGTTCTCTTCATTGATTACTGCTCAGCTCAATCCCTCAGCAGCTCTTAGACGTAGCCCATTCCTTATTCCCAGCTGCAATCTCCTTGTGTTTGTCTTCCAAGCCTTCCCCCTCCTCATGCTAGCAGTCTTTTTCTCCCAAGTTATTTGTACAGTGCAAGGCATGTTTTTTTCTTTCTTTCTACCTGACTGGGCTTACAACGAAGAGACTCTTCTGGTGGCCAGCCCTACCATAGCTGGATGTTAACAATTGCAGTAAAATCCTGGCTTTGCTTCTGTGCTTTTGTCATTCTTTGCATGGATAAGCTGGTCCCAAGCAGACACAGCGAAGCAATGCAGCCTCCTTCTCTGTTGTGTGGGATTATTCTGGATGGCACTAGAAGCACAGAAAAGCTCAAGTGTTTTCATCGAGCACAGACTCTTTAAAGGCTTCAGCTACTTGTCTCTTAAGAAGTTTTTCCTGAGTATGTGTAAGTGGTGATTATGTTGAAGGGCTGGTAACAGCCTAGCTTCAGGATATTCTCAGAGGTTTAGAAAAAATCTTGACCAAATGACTCTTGTGCTCACTCTCAGTGTCCTGCTTCAGAGCGTAAGCAGCAGCAATTGCTTCCCAAAGAAAAGCTTGCTAGAATTTTTTACACGGCAAAGCAGCAGTCCTCCCATCTCCATTTTTATCTCTTACAAAATACCTGGGTGAAACTTTCTCACCCTCAGCCCACTCTCAGGTCACCTTAACCTGAGCATCAAGCAGAGCACACCCTGCATTTCCACTCAAACAGGGCTCGAGAGCGCTACACTTTGGGAGGTGTTTGACAAATCTAGCAACAGGCACCACTGAAAGGGTCTCTTACACGGAGAGAAAACTCCTATGTTTTTCAAGATGAATTCAAGGATTTGTGTCAGTTGCTAAATCCATATCTGTTAGTCAACACGAGACCTCTGACTGGCTGCACCAGTTCACCCACTCAGAAGCATAATAGACTTGAACTGTTAGCTCTCTTGTACCAACAGACTGGTTTGAGCTAGAACTGTAACCATGGGGAATAAAAAACTGTGGCATATAATGACCAAATTAAGTACTGGTGAAAGCAACTCCATTTGTGTCAATCATAGTTATCTCATTGATGGATCTGGCCCATTGCTGACATTAAAAACTTTTTGTTCTCTTGTTCCAGCTGTTTTCAGAATTAATTAATCCTGAATTAATATTTTGTGCTTAAACAGAATCTTAGGAGCTTATTTAGAACCACTAAAAATCTTAAATTAAATATGAATGTAATGTGGGAAGACATAGAAATGAAAGACTCATAATTTTTCAAGTGGAAAAATTAAATTCCTCCTATTTCCCTCTCTTATTTGATGGATCTAGTAAAAAGTGTATAGAATTTGAATAAGTGTAGTAAGAATATTGGAAAGCTTTAGCAGATATCTGCACAAGATGTGGAGCTGGATCTTGTCCTCAGGTATATGGACACACCTGCATTCACTGCCTGGGACAGCAGTTTACCTGACACAGATGCACCTGAACTAATCAGTGTTGCCAGACGCATGCTGGTGCCCCTGAGTGACTGCTGCAGGTGTGGGTAAGCCCTCAATGTAAGAATATTGAGTAAAGGAACAAACAGATCTGCAAAATGAGTACGTGGACCATATTAACACGATGATTAGAGGTCCATATCGATACATTAACTCATTATTTTCACTGCTGATAGAAGGTGAAAACTTTCTCCATTGATACTTCAAGGTCAACAGGAATAACTTACAGATTTGTTCCTGTTTATCTGTTGCATTTCAGGAGCCATAGAGGAGAAATTAAAAACTCATCAGCTGGCCAGCATGGAGGCTTGGAGCTTTGCTGCTTTTGACTGTTAAGCCTGCTATTTCAGATAACCCATTTTCAACTCCTAGATCTGCTGATCAAACCAACGTGCTGATGTTTGGTTGGAAGCAATACAGTTCCAGGCAGGGTCAGCAATTTATAGAATTTCCATCAGCCTAAGAGTCACCAATGAGCATATACACATATGTCTACATGTGGGCTTTCTGGCTTTTTCAGCATTCAGGAAACAATTGTGGGAGAGTGTTAGCTGTGCTTTAGTGCACACAAGTCTAAAGTAGTGGCATGATCTTCATGCAGGGACTATTTAGCACCCCTGGCAGCTCAGCAAGGCAACAGGGAAGTAAACCTGCAGCACACCTCATTTTTCTTTTGGTTACTTCTCTGTTTTGATCACCTAACCCTTACACTCAGAAATATTTTTTCATTAAGTTGTGAACAGCTTTCTCCTTTTCCCTAGCTGAACTAATAAACAAGAATATTTTGTACTTCTCCACCATGTACAAATCCCTTTATGACCAGGGATAAGTGCCATCCCTGTATTTTACTATTGAGAAGCTGTGGAGAAAGCAAAGTATGGCATGAATCAATGTCAGAAGAAGCAAAGATCGCTTCTTTCCCAGTGCCAGGAACTAACTTGCTGAGATCATCAGTGTCTAAGAACAATGAAGAGAACAAGAAGCTAGAGGCAGTGTGGTATTACCTTCAGTACAGCCCAGTCCATGCACATGAAGAAGTGGTTCCTGATATAAGACTGATATGGCTGCAAAAAGCAGACACTGTTTAGGGTACCAAAATTCTTTTTCAGGTCTTCATTATCCAAAGCTTATTTGTTTTTTCCTCAGAAACGTTAATTGAATTCCCATTTCTCTTTACAAATGTTGCCTCACTTAAACTAGACCACTATGACCACAGCACTAACCCTTTACAAAGCTGTTTGTCCAGAAAGGTGATGAATTTCGATGGGGAAGTGACTGCATAGCCAGTAGCAGAACCAAGAGAACAGAGCTCTACGATATTATTCAGAATCACTCAAAGTGCCCTGAATACTTGTGTGTGTGTTTATGAGAAGAAGAAAATCCTGGCTTTTTCTATGAAGATGTCCTTCAGAATTTTTTGACTTTATGACAGTATCTAATTTAAAGACTGACTTCCCCAAATCTCTGAGGAAAACTCATGTACACCCTTATTTCCTGCAGTGAACTCATTAAAATCCATGAGAATTCTTTTATTGGCTTTGGGCTCACAATGTAATATACAAATCCCCTTCCATTTGTTGGAAAGACTCCAGTGCGGTAAGTAAAACAGTGCAGTGTAACTTGGTTCCAGTTTCATCTCTGTCTTTGGCACGCCTCTTGGTACCTATATAAAATAGGGATATTTCTTTCTGACTTTGCAGTTGTGTCCTAAGGATTAAGGCTTGAAATGTGCTACACACTCCTTCAGTGAACAGTAGTCTAGACAGTGAGTACACTCTGTTCTTCTTGGCATGGAGGTAAATTAGGTATGCCTCTGATGGCAGCAGAAATTTGGCCCCATTGTGTAGCAACATGAATCCTGTCTTCTCCAGGCTTTAGCCAGATTTCATTCAGCTGGAAACATGCCTCAACCTAACTTTAACATTGTGACGTATTTTGCAAGGAAAGATTTTTTTTTCTGGGTTGTGAGAGAGTGTATTGATAGGCTGAGCAGGAACTAGGTGCACAAGCTCTGGCAAAACAGGAGAGATGCTCCAAAGGATTGCATCACCTGCACCCCTTGAAAGGTTTGATGGAAGAACAGTTGAGCAAGGAATGCGGGGTCACCTCTGCTGCTAGCATGTAGAGAAAAAGTCATTAGCTAGCCATCCTCCTTCCTGGGCAGATGCAAGTTCCTTAGGAAAATCCCATGGGATTTTCAGAACATCTGGGTCTGGCTCCTGCTGCAAAGTGCTTTCTGGAGAGCCTTTCCAAGGATTGTGGGGGAGTGTAAGGCAGCCAACTGAAATATAAGGGTGTAAATCACCTCTACTGAGTTGACTCTAAATTATCCTGGGATAGAGCCATGGCTGTAGACAGGCAGAATGTAGGCAGTGGTGCTTGGCAGGCTGACACTGCTTTCTGAAGCCAGCCTTTATCTTGCAGCCATAAGTGGGGTATTGCTGGGAAGTCCTCCTTGCTGTACTGAAAATAGCCAGCCTTAGCTTGGGGTGCAGTCCACAAACTGCTGAAGAATCCACATGCCAAGGGAGCCTTCTCCCCAAACAGCCCCGAGTCTATGACCCTATATCATGACAAGCCTCAGCTAAGACCTCAGCACACACCAGTCTGGAAAACACTAGTTGTTATTGGTATTAATTACTCGTTATTTCAGTATTATTTAATAAGTGACTTACAGCTATGTTCACATTACAGTCCCCTTACTCCAACACTTACACACACTCAAAAGGCAGATTATAAATACATATAATACTTCCATAAATGCAAATGCTTTTGGTTTTCAGTGTTTACTTGCTTGACTGGAGCATTCCACTTGAGCCTCATATGCTAGTTACAACAGATTGCAAAGAGGGATTCATGCCTGGGTAAAGATAGTTTGCTTGCTTTACAACACCAAGATAAATGCCGGTCTGAGGCACCATCATGAGGTCAATTAGGTCTAAGATTTTAAACGCCCAAAGATTTATAATTCCATTTTGACAGCCCCTCCGCTCCTTCTCCCCTTTCCCCCACCAATAAGACTCATTTAAAGCTTTAAAATATGGGAAGCAGAAAAGGAGTCATTAATTTTACTTACACAACAGCATTCACACTTGTAAGGTTTTGACAGCTTCACTAAACCCGAAGGAATTCAGACAGCTAGAGCAAATGAATGCATACCAATTCTCATATTGAAAGGAGGTAGTTTTCAGGGCTGAACACGAATTTTCTTCCTGCAGGAAGCTGACAGTGATGAGAGTATGTAGGATGTTTTACTGCTGCATTCACATGATGTTAGTTAATATTTTTTTCTCTCTTGTTCAGCATATTCTCTTTGCATTTCTGAGATCAATAGAACTGCATCAAGTCAACAGGTTATTTCAATATTTCTTAGGATGCTCTGCCCTTACCACTGTACTTAGCACCTATTGATTTTGGTAAAGCAAATAGACTCCTTAAAAGTTCTATTTGCTACTTAAAAAGTTCAGTTGTTGACTGTGTCTTTTTGGGCATAAGGAATGCAATTGGAGAAAGCTAAACATGTATGCATGGTGCTGAAAGCTTCTGGAAACAAATACTGCAGGATTTTGGTTTTTTATCACTGCCATGATTTTGGATGGAAATTGGAAAACTTGCAACGAATTCATAATAGGCCGTTGCATTTCCATCTGAGACAGAAGGAACGTGCTTACTTCTTCAGAAGGGAAGACAGATGAAGGCAGGCAAGCTGCAGAATAAAACAAGAATTAAGTGGTAGCCGCTTGCTGATCATTGTTCTGCTATCTGCCCATTATCTGTCTGGATGTAGGTAGTAGATACCACAAGAATTTAAATAAACCCCATTATTCACACTCACTTACAGACATGATGACAGGAGTTGCTTGACAGGAAACTTGGATGTAATTGAGCCTGTTGCTGTGTTGATTCTCCTCCAGCAAAATCCTCTACCTGTGCAGGAATATTTTAAGACCCCACTAAATTTGCAGTGGTGACAGAGTGTTAGGGCTTTTCAGTTATTTGTTTTTTGTATCATTATTGGGTCTCTACAATAACAGATGGTGAAATCTCTCCTGAGTAAGCCAGATGCCAGTGCTTTTTCTTACAGGATGTCATGCAAAAGCACTAACAGCTTGGCTCCTATTAGTACTAGAAACTGATGGGCTTGCTCCAGTGCCTGTTAAAGTTCCTGGGTGTCTTTGGTTCAGCTCCTTGACACATTTGAATGAGGCAGGACATCTGCTTTAAACACTTTTTTACTATTCCCAGAGTTTCTGTTGGGCATGCTCTTAAACAAGCTAATAATCTCTCTTTAAACAACACTTTCTTTTTATACTAGCAGACTCCCTTATGTGCGAGTGTAAGGTAAGGGCAGTTTGCAGGCAGGTGTAAAACACCAATTTGTTTTTCTTTCTTGAACGAGGGACTGCTTGTTTCTGAGATGTCCATTGACGGTGGTTTGCGTTTACAGGCAGCAAACACCTGTAAGTATACAGTTGACAGAGATTAGATGGGTGACACTCATATTTATAAGGCTTGTCTTTCCTTAGTCCTTTCCCTGTGTCTCTTGCTGTGTCTTATTGAAGGAGCATGGCTTGATGGTTATAAAGGGATATTTTGAACTATTTCATGATCCTAGAGCTGTCTTAATTGACTCTTTTCTGTCATCAGGGTTAACTTATGAGATGATGATCAGGAAATCTCAACTACATTCACAGTTCTGTGTCAAGCGTGACTGTAGGCACATTTCTCCATCCCTGTGAGTCCCATATTCCCCACTGGTGGTAAGAGACACATTGGAGTCCTTTCATCACACTGATGGGCTATAAGAGTAAGTTTGGGTGTATTTATAAAGTCCATAAATCCAGATTTTCTTCTACTTATATCTACCTGCATTTCATGTTAAAATTCTTATTTTCAAGCATACATATCAATTTATAATCACTTGTTTCATGAAATTATTTTTTGACTGATGGATCAAAAAGTTTTAGAAGGTACATTGCTTAGAACACAATTGTGAATTGTAAAAAATAGCAGCATTTGGCAGCTAGTTGGGGGGTGGGGGGGGAAATGAGTGGATAAACGTGTTTGAGAAGCACTTGTAACAAAAGTCCTAAGCCACTGGCTCTTGCTTCACAGTGCTCAAATGTGTCACTGTGCATGCACAGAGCAAAAATCAGGAGCCCTAGAAGAGAAGCCAGATTGGTGGCACACTAAGCGGAGGGTGCCTGCAGCTGGTGGGGAGGGACAAGATGCCAGCTGAGTTAGTCCCAATATGCCTTCCTTTGAGCTGTAGGGATGTGGATGGAGGCACTTCTGCATCCTTGTAGTCCATGGTATTGGTCACTCTCTGCATGTATTCTCTCCTCTCCAAAAAGTTTGTAGGTACTTCACTTGCTCCTTCTCAGACACCAGCAGAGAAGGAAGAACCGATGGTCATCTCCAAAGAGGGTTTTTCATTGCTGGAACTCTGGTCTGAACATGTCCCAGACTGGGGACCAGGTTTGAGTCTTTCTTTTGCACTTAAAGTAAAAGGCAGATGAGTGCTTCTCATCCCCTCCCCGATTCCTCAGATTAGATACTAGACTTTATGACAAATATTGTAGTTTAAGCATTGTGTAAGTATAACTAGGGAGTCCTAACAAGATAAAACACTCACTGAAGTAGGCTTTATATACATGCCAAGAGGGGGTCCCTCCCTCTTTATCTCTGGGACTGTCTGTGTTGGGTAACAGTCCATAGCTGGCAACAGGCACTGAGTGACACAGCAGCCATAGGGACTAGATACCTGCAAACTTGGTATCACCCTAGTTATGTACAGACCTTCTCAGGTCTGGGCTTTCATTACTCTAGTCCCCTTTGTTTTTCAGAGAGAAAAAACCTGAATTTATTGATTTTGGCATTTTTCTTGAGAGAGGAGACAGATAACAGAGGGACAGAGGAAAGAAAGGAATAAATATTAAATGTCTTAAAAGAGAGTTAATTTCTTTAGACAGTTGCCTGTACAGTTTTCAAATTTACTGGGAAGGAAATCATGCTCAGCAATTGTCACTGCCTCTCAGAGAAGTGCTGCATCTATTTGAAGGTACATATTGTGTCAAAGCTCAGACATGACATACAACGACTGAAATAATTTTGGATGCTCGATTTAAAGGAATTGAGACTAAATTTCCAAGTGCTGCAGACAGTTTCTGTACATAAAACTCTCTTTGAGTATAAAGGGGATTTTTCAAAAGCATTAAAAATCTGTTTTACCTTCTGTCACAGAGTTAATTCTGCATTCTCTTGATCATCCAAATAGCCTCTTCATCACATCTGACCCAGTTTGGCTACAATTGTCTTTGCAACTAGGATGGGTCATGGGCCACTCTCTGGCCCAGATACCATCCAGCACAGCTACAGCTGCGTTGTTCCCTTACAGCTAAAATCTCCGGCACTCCAGAATGGTATGGTCACAACCCAGGGGTCTGTTGGGAATGCAGTGGGGGCTGAGACAGTCTCCAGCCTCTTCTGAGGAGTTGTTTTGGGAGAGTTATCTTAGTCAAAACTCAAGGGCCAGGGACTCAGTTAACAATTAAGTGATATGGATGATCATATTCTGGTGTTTGTCACTGTTTAAGAGCTGTAGTTGCAACCTTCAAGCTCCTTTGTCTTGAATATGTATGACTGTGCACAGTCCTTCAGACAAGGAGCTGTACACTAGTGTCAATAGCTATGTCTAGTCTCATAAATTAAATTTACGTGGGATCATTCTCTGGCAATGAGATCATTATGCCCACCGTGGTGCGCACCCACACAGCTATTCTCTCCCAGCCTCTTCAGGGTGCCCACACTGAAAATGTGTGTGGTGAATGGTCCCTGCTATGTGCTGAAGTCCCAAGCCATATCTAAGACTTATTTGGGACATTGTCATGTCCCAAAAGAACTTCATGACTTAGGTCAGAACTCATGTCAGGGACCATTCCAGCAATCAGATTGTGTTGTCTAGGACTTCTCATTGGCACTGTTTAGCTTATTAGTAATGCACAAAGACAGCCCTCACTACTTCTGCTAGAGCAACCTTGCCTGATGCATCCTGGCACTGAATTTGCTTTGCTAATAGCTGCATCACAATTGTTCCCAGGCATCCTCTCCTGGATGAGAAAACTTGTGTGTCTCTTCCTAAGCTTCCAGGTGCTAACAGAAATCCCTTATACTTTCCTAAAGCTGAAAGCTCCTTTGCTGAAAACAAAAGAGGAGACTTCTTGGGTGCATGGCAGCACTCAGTCAGTGAATACCACTTCCAGGGTGTAGACAGAAAGAGTATTTTCTCTAGATGCAAGGTAGTGTTTGTGCCATTGCACAGGACCATTTAAAACTTGAGTACAATCCATGGTATTATTGTGAGAATAATAATTTAAATAGGTAGGAATAGGTGCAGAAAATTACTACTACAAAAACAAAGGGACTGGTAAGCCTGTTTTGAGGGAGGAGAGCAATGTGGCTTCATTTATTTAGCTGAGTAAAAGGAAAGCTAGAGTTTTTGACAGCTCTGTGTAGACACCTCAGGGGGCTGAGTACTCAGGAGGGAGGAGACTAAAAGACATTTCTGGCACAAGAACAAGTTGCTACAACCTGGTCCTGAATAAACAGACATTGGAAATTATAAAGAAATTCTCTAAACAGCAGAGGAATTAAATTTTGGAAAAGCCTTCCAACAGCAGGAATAACAGCCAAAACCCCCAAATTTAGGAGGGAGCTTAAGAAATCCATAGAAGGGATCATATGACCCAATGGCTCATGACAGCAGGAACTGAACTCAGTGACCAAAGAGGTCCCTTCAAGTCCTATCTCTGATGATCTGAAAAGTATCTAAGGAGACCATGTCCTACTGATCTGCAATGACAGAGAATGTGGAGACTGAGTCTCAGTCTGTCCGGAGCTAAACACAGGATGATGTCCTTAAGCAACAGTCCTGCCATTCCATATTATAGCAAAAAACCCCAGGAATAGCTTCTGCAGGGACACACACTGTAACTCGATGTAACACAGTTAGGGAAGAGTGGACAGAAAGAGTTATTTTTCCTAACCTGTGTTTGCAGTATCTTTCATCCTGGGTATATGATAAGCATGAAAACTAAATAGGCAGATACGTAGATATAAATTCTAAATCCATCAGATCTTAAATTCAAGAGTGGCTGTTTTGTGTCCTAAATTCTGAGTTCTGCTTAATTCTTGCAGCACATAAGGCATGTAAAACCCACCCACTCACTACTTCAGAGCCATTTTTCTTCATCTAAATGAAATTTCCTTAGTTCCATTCATCTTTACAGCTCATTCAACAGGTCTCTCTGCAGCAGTGAAGGGAAGCATGTTTCAATGTGCTAATCCAGCTCTGAGATGGATTAATTGACTCGCAGGCCCCTCTGATCACTAGCCAGATGTCTCTCCCCAGCTGGCAAGCTTTACTAATTTTGTTCTTCTTGTTGTTGTTGTTAATTCTGGGTTTCCAGCCAGCGGGGGCCCTTCTCTACTCAACCAAGGGCAACATGCCCTCTACTGACATTTTGTATTCTTTGGCCTGCTTTCCCTCAGGCAAAGATATTCAGCTATAAACCTCCTCTCCTGGCACTTTTTCATCTGGCCTGTGGCCCCTGGAGGGAAGCCTCCTGGTGCAGTTGCACTTGTGTGTCTGGCATGTTGGGCCACCGCAGAACAGCACCGTGCATGCTCAGGGTGGCTGAGGGAGGCATAGCGGGCCTGCAGGGCTGGTTTCAAGAAGTGGTCCAAAATTTCAGGTCTGTGCATTGAATTTTTGGGAAGAAAAAGAGACTCATTACATGAGGTAGAAGCATTTCCCCTACCAGGCTGGGTGCTTTGAAATGTCATGAAAGCAAACTCTCAAGGGTGCTTAGGAGGGCTGAGCATGAATAGACCTGTCAGGACACCAAATCAAGAAGCAATGTAAAATGCGACAGTTTGAAGATGGGATGTGTGAGTGCTTTAGGCTCCACTCCTGATTCTCTCATTGGCCCTGATGTCTTGAACAAGACACTTCACTTCTCTGGTACCTCTATTTTCTCATGCCTAACAGAGGTTAGTGATAACATTTTTTTTTAAGATACCTGCAAATGACCAAGACACTGTGCGAACGAAGTATTTTCAGTGTGAAGGCTTCTGCAGTGACTTGCAGTGATTTGGCTAAAACCATGTTGCTGTCAAATGGAAAGCTGTTGGTTTTGGCCAGACTGCAGAACACTGTGAGTTTTCCCAATGTCTTGGGTCATTACTGTGATTACATTGAGTAGAAACTTAATCTACAAGAATTCATCTGGATGGTGCAACCTTTGTTCAACTCAGCAGTGACTCCCTACCATAAATTAGAGGGGTAAGTGGTCAATGAGGGAGGACAGCTGAGAGTACTGGCAGCAGTAGGGATATTTGAAGACACGTACTATTTAACACCAAGACCCTGGAGTCCATCTATGCATATAACTGAACCATCATTATGGTTTCTTAATTACAAAGGTGGGACCCTGGTTTTCTAGTTTCTTGCTAATGGGGGTCATTTACTGCAAGCTGAAAAAAAAAAAAAAAAAAGGATTATATGAATCGTCTCCTTTTTCCTTTCCTTTCCTTTCCTTTCCTTTCCTTTCCTTTCCTTTCCTTTCCTTTCCTTTCCTTTCCTTTCCTTTCCTTTCCTTTCCTTTCCTTTCCTTTCCTTTCCTTTCCTTTCCTTTCCTTTCCTTTCCCTTCCCTTCCCTTCCCTTCCCTTCCCTTCCCTTCCCTTCCCCCTTCCCCCTTCCCCTTCCCCCTTCCCTGCCCCCTCCCCTCCCCTGCCCCCACCCCTGCCCCTGCCCTTATAATGAGCTAACAGAAAGCTGTTCCCCAGAGAAAATAAAAAAACCTGACCAAACACTTATTGACTGCACACTTGGTTTTCTTTCATTAGAAAAGAAGTGGGAAACTATTTTTTTCATTACAAGATCAAGAAGAGCACAGTGTGAGGAGAGAGAAGTGAGAAGTTCATCTGAGGTGTGAACACAAGAGTTCTGTGTTTGCTATGGACAGAACAGTCCCCACTCCAACTCAAAATGAGGAGGAGGTAATTTGTTCAACATCAGAGCAGCAGCCTACAGTTCATAGGGATGCAAATAAGAAGAACATCTCACTCTTGTAATCTAGCATCTCGGGTCTTTTTTAGCATAGATACGTGCCTTGTATAAATCTCATTGCTATTTTCTTCCCACATTAGGCATAGCCCCGGGGAAGTTGTTTTACAGCTAACTTAAGGCTTTGACCTTTGATCACTGTACCCTGGGTTCTCACAGCCCCGAAAACAAGTGTCTGAAAAAATGAAATGTGAACAACATGCACCACCAATATCAATTACTGTGTTGTTATGTGGTAAATTTTCCCCATGGGGGGTGAGCAGTTCACTTGATGCATTTGGCGAAGGGTTTGATTCTTCGCCCCACTGGCAGTGCTGTGATGCTGACACCTCTCTGTACACTTCGGTGGGGTGCAGAGCGGAGTAAGGGAGCGCAGAGTCGGACCCAAAGCCTCTGTGAGTGCAGAGAAAAGCAATCTCTGTCAAGGGAGGGTTTATGCAGTCTGAACAGCAAGCTGCGATCTTTGAAGAAAAGACTTCAAAGAAATAAGGAGAAGAGAAACAATGTCTAATCTTCATACAAATGTGCTCAGGGGTCTCTGAAACTCAGAAACTTCCAAGATTTAAGAATTAATTATCACTTGCCAGAAGCAAGCTTTATTCACAGGTAATGGTTACATCAATCTGAATCCTTTAGGTGTAAAATTCGTGGAATTATATCAAACTGATTAAAGCTCAGTAAATCACCATATTTCCCTTTGGTCTACTTGCACATTTTCCAGATGTTTGATGTTATCCTTCACATTGTTTATGTGGGATATATGACAGCAGCTCCTAAAATTTCATATTTCAAAGGAAATACACTTGGAAATATTTCAGTATGAAAATTGTGACTTGCAGGTTCACATTAAAACATGCAACAAAGTGGTCTGGCTTCTCAGTTCCTGTAGAGCAACGCAGCCCTGTTGTCTTCTATTTACTGCAGCAAAAGGCAAGAATCTAAATCATTTGTCAGCTCCACAGCTGTATAAATAACAAGGAGTATTGTGAATGACTAAAAGCAGAGCACTGCTGTTCCAATTCCTCTTAGAACGGTGTGTGTAAAATGTCCCTCAGGCCAGCTGAGGTCTTCAGGATATCTCAACACCTCACAGACTTTATTGTATTTGTCCTTGCAATACAATTTTGAGTAAGCACTCCTGTTATATCCATTTTACACCTGAATTTTGATACCTAAGGAGGTAATATGACCCATGGTTGCAGGGCAAGTTAATGGTGAAATCAAGAATTAAACATTTTTAAGTATCTGGAGGACTCAGTTATGTGATGGAGTTATTGTGCTCGAGAAAGCAAACAATTTATTGTGAATACCTGATGAGAGACATACTCAGGCTACAGTAACATGTAGTTTAAATACTGCAATTAACTAGAAGCTGAAGATGTGAACCCAGCTGGCTGGTGTGGCTCAGCTGCTGCACAGAAACACATTAAACTGCAATAACGTGATTGTGCATCCCAGTCCTTTCTTCTATAAAGCACTATCTGTCTTTCATCTTTAAGACTTCAGGGAAAACGGGTGCTGCAGAAGCTCATGAGAGAGCTGCACCACTGCAGGGAACCAGTTCCCTGACACGAGCAATGGTCTTCATACCCAGAGCAGCTATATCTGATAATACAATTTAAAAAAATGTCTCTCTCAAAATGTCAGTAAGCCAAGTCACCTGTACAGAAGAGAAGGGGAATGAAAGACAGAGACCAGGACAAATGCAGCCACTTTGAAAGAGCGAATCTTTCTGGCAGGATTGCAATTGCTTCATTTTGTGATTGTAGCCATATGGCTTTTGAGGTTGGGTGGAATTTGCCCTGATATTTGCCCACCAGCAGCCAGAAGGCATCTGCGGCTGTAGTCTCCCCACACATATGAATACTTTGCATCCTGACAATAAGCAGACTCAAGCACTGTCCACCGCCAGCATTGCCAAAGATGTGGCAAATGTGGGTCTGCTGCTGCTTGAGAGTTACCTGCCATCACCAAGGAGCTAAGTAACACAGAGACATTACATTATCGCTCCTTAGCATCCAGAAGGATACAAAGGACAGGGTTTGACCCTGGTGTTGCATTACAGGTGGGGCTGTGGGTGTTTGTTTTCAAAGGAAAATTTCTCCTGCAAACATTCAAAAAAGTCCCAGGCAGTCTCCTCTCGCTGACTGTTGCAGCTCCCAAGACAACAAAACCAAAGGTAACTGCTGCTGCCTCTCCCTCCAGACGGGAAATGTGGATATGTCAAGTATTTGTTTTACTGTGGATAGTTGACACAGCTTGTGAGAAATTATTCTGGGAGGAAAGAAAACGTCCCAAACTCCTCCGCTTCTTTGCCCCCGGCTCCTTTCAGCTCTGCTGGCTGCTCTGAATCACCCCACCAGGAATGTCCCCTGCCCAGCGCAGGGTCCCCCACCCCTTCCTGCAGCCACCCCCTCCTGCCCGAGCAGGGCACCGAGGGGTGCACACCGAGCCAGCCTCAGCAGCTGGGAAGGGGTCCAGCGACCCCGGTGTCAGCAGGGCTGAGCTGCCATCCCGCAGCCCAGATGGGGTAAATCCAGCAGACTTTGGCCCCCAGCGACTTCGTACCAAAACAGGCAACTGGTACGGAGCTATTTTTGCCCGGTGGGTGATATTTGCTGTGTTGTAAGGTTTTGGTGGTGTCACTTATCACATGCCGGTTATAATGCGTTGCCTGAGGCATAATTAAATTCAAAGGGCATATCTGTGCTAAAAGGGAGGGTTGCAATTTGTTGATGTTAGGATTTTTCATTAAAAACCAAGCAGTTTTTTCGACTGGCAGGAACAATGGTTACACAAAAATGCTATTAAAAAAAGAGAAGGCAAAGGCTTTTCTTTCTTTCTTTCTTTCTTTTTTTCTTTTTTCTAACAACTACCTGCCTGACATTTCCACATTGACTTGGAATAAAGCCCAGCATTTAAAAATAATGGGATTGTAACAGCAAGAAAAAGCAAAGAGAAGAGCCTTGAGGTTAAGAAAGGTCTGGCAGGTGACAGGTGTAGCTTCTATATATGTATAGATATGCCTTTGTGCACACAAATATCTGTATTTATACATGTGTGTGTATGTATGTGTTTCACCTCCAGATGAGAAATTTGCCTTCGCTGCTGAAGTTAATTAGTTCTCATAATACCCATGGAAGCAGACATTAGTATCATCCTTATCTGCAGATAAGGAGGTAGGAAAGAGCATGGAGAGAAGGAAGCACAGAGAGATTAAGGGATTTCTACTACAGTAAACTCAGTGCAAAGCTGGGAATCCAGTCCAGCAGGCAAAATTCTAACCCTATTAAAAGCAATGGGAGACTAACTTAAAAGATGCCTGGATCTGGCAGTTTTGCCTGCTTTGTTCAAACCTGTCTGATCTGTTCACTGTTACATGTGTCCTGATGATGGTTTCAGAAGAAAATTGTACCTCTGACTGTCTACAGCTCCTGGCCAAATCTCAGCCGACTCCCTTAGTCCCAGAGCTTCAGAACAGGGGCCGAATCTTTCTTTGAGGGGCTCTGTACCATACATTTACATGTATCTCAAAAAATAGCCTGGCATGATAAGTGAGGTAATTTAAGATCTTCCTAAATTGAGTACAACATTATTCCAGGCCACAAGGGTCAGGGGAACAGGAATTTTACATCCCTGGTTGGTACACTCCACAGCACAGTACTATCCAGAAATGGCTGGAGGGTTTCAGCTAAACAGATGAGCTATATTTAAAATAGATTGGGCAAAGCCAGCTCATTAAAGAAGAAAAAAAAGAAAAGTCCTAATTTTATAATGGCTTTCTTGCCTTCTTGCTTATATACTTGTTCCAGGGCATTATTTTCATGTTATTATGGTGTTTTCAGCTGTTATTTTTTAAGCTCACTTCATTAATATTGGTAGAACACTTTGAAGTAGGAAACGTTAAGTGCTAAGTGGTATCACTGACACACTTTCAAGGCAATGCTTTTGCCTTCCCAGAGGTCATGTTAAGCATATGTGTCACACCTGCAAATGTGCATAAATTGCTGCTGGCAGCAGAGGGCCAGATTTCCCTCGAAACCGTGGCAGCAGCTGTAGGCTGGCTGCAAGTGGATTCCTCATTTCAGCAAGGAGCTGGTGTGCTGAGAGGGGTCCACCAGCCAGAGACCGAGTCCCCAGCCTGGCTGTGAAGCAGCTGTGGGGCAGAGCTCTGCTCTCTGGTACTTATCTGTTGGATAATGCCCCCCTCCCTTGACTCATTTGAAAGCCACCCAATGACTCCTCTGGTGTTTAGCACTGAATGTCCAACATTTCTTCTTTCTCAACAAGAGTGCAATGGTCTGACAGGTGCTGGGAGGAGCGCAGCGCATACTGGGTTAGGTAGGAGAGGAGAGGCTGCTGGGATGGGCAGCAGATACACCTGCTGTAGCATCCGTGAACACGGGGACTGTTTCATGAGGCTGTCCCCTTGCTGCAGCGCAGTGCTGTTGGACACTGGGCTTTACTGATTGCTTACCACCAGCCTGGAGGATCACAGGGCAGGAGACAGGTTACCAACATCTGAGACAATGGTTTACCTGTGGGGAGTCCTATGGCCCATGTGAGAAGTCTGTGGCATCCAGGTTAATGTGAAAACCTGTTACTGCAACTATGGCCTGGTTGCTTGTATCGCTTCCCCATCACCTTCTGGCTTGTAGGCACGCAGAGGGACTCTGTCTATTGACCTCAGGGTACAATTTGGACATACTTCACTGCTTGCAGAGAGCAAACTGGGAAGCTGTTGTGGCACTGTATAGCAGCCTTCCTGCTAAACTACAATAACACAGGCATCCCACTTGCCTGCAGCTGTGATTTATTACCTCGTCATAAAGCTAAAGGAGGTTGAACTTGGTCAGTGGTTTGATGGAGAGGTCTCCAAGGAAAGCACAAGAGTTGGAGGCAATGTTGCCTGAGTCAGAGCTGGGGCAATAATCCAGCATAGTGTTAAAGATGTTGCTTTAGGATTGATTGTAAAATCAATGTATTGGCCACTGGTGGTCTGAGAGGGAATGTAATACCTGACATGACTGGACAAGAGCTGCCAGGTGTTTTCCTGCAGGGTTGAGCACTACAGCAGGTGTAAGTTGGATGAACCGAAGATGATGAATCTGGCTGATTGCTTTCTTTGCTGTGTCTTGTTACATAGATTTAGAGGCTTGGTTGTTTTTCTCTGTTCTCTTCCTCTGTATGTTATGTAATTCCTTAAATGACATGGAAGCACACAAAATACAAGAACAGGGGAACACTTAGAAATTTCTTTTTTTTTTCCTAATAAAGTTCCCAGCTTCTGGAAATCCACAGTTTAAGGATCCCCCTAAAGTTTTTTTCCACTTAAGAATATTGGTTATGTAGACTTGATTTTTCTCTCATTATTCCCACAGAACTACCTGGAAGCTCAGGCTGCTCACCACTGTTTGCAAGGCTGGCTCCACTACCTACCAGCTTCTTATACAAGACAGCAGCTCTTTGCCTGACACTCAAAGATAACCAGTCAGATCTGTTCCCATTAGCCACTAATTAGCATTAGTGGCTGGCATGCAATTAGATGTTGTGGTTCAGATTCTGGATTTTGCCTGCTGGAGCCCTGGGACAGTGCATTTTTCCACAATGAAATGTGCATGCTGCTTACTTGTTATGTAGCTTGTTTGAAACAGTGCCAGTCAAGGAACATAGACATTTCCCTTCTGCAAAGCAAGCTGTGTGTGTGTAATAAAAGACACAAGCCCTTTTGTAACTGCAAAAAGTACATTAGAAGAACACTGATCTGAATTTAGAGATAATGAAAATGAACAATTTCATCCACACACCAACCTGGCCCCTCTGGTTTCTAAACAAATACCTTTTCTTCATCTGTCCTCCATTTATAGCACAAAAAGAAACGTTTTCCATGGGATGACAGACTTCAGATTCAAAATCTGTGTTTTCATCTCCTATTTCTGTGTTTCTAGTTTATTAAACTAAAAATTTGAAGTAGGAAAGGTGATAAATGATCCCATACTAAAACCTGCAAAGCAATTGGAGCACCTCTACCCTCTCTGTTATTTTAGGTGCTCATTTTAAGAATGACCCAAGCAGACACTTTTGAGGATGGCAGGGTGTTGTAAGAACCACTGCTGCAAACACTCTGTGACTGTAGTAATTAACTCCGGCTCTCCGCTGGGAAAGCGAAGCCTCGATAAGCACATTACAAAACCATTGTTGGAAGTACAAGTGCTTTGAAGAGAGCATTGAAAGGAATTTTGCCTCAGAATATAAGAAAGTATGTAATGTGAGATTTCTCGAAGGAGAAGATTATGCTTTATTTGGGCTTTTTTATACAGGGTGAGAAGCAGAATGTGAGAATACTTCACAACTTATATAGGAACACAGACATTTGCAGGCTGGACTGCACCCAAGTCCGATCTAGTTCCACATCTTGTGGCAGAGAGTGGCCGGCACCAGATGCTGCATAGGGAAGGTACAAGAGTTTGTAGGGGTTCTGTTTTTACAAGTTGGGGAAAATATTCTCCTAATTTCCAGGTATTGTTGTTGCTGCTATTATGTGTGGATTTAATTTCTATTTATAGGACAAAAATTAAGCAGAGGTACCTATTTCAGACTTTAGATATCATTGTCCACAGCGTAAAATGCTTCTTCCAAGTCATATGCTGAATGGCTATAGCCAAGTGGGAAAACCTGACTTCCACCTGTGCAGTTAGTTAGTCCAGTGCATATTCCTAGTATAGATACCCATAATCTGCTTCAGTCTGCTGGCACGGGAATGACCGCTGTCCTTTGGCTGCGCAGCAGTCAAGGCAAATGGGAACCTACCCTGCAGTTTTGAACAAGGTGCGGGACTTTTTTCTGACTGTCACACCAGCAGATCAGCATCCAGGCTGCCCCAGCCCTCACAGAGGAGACACAGCACAGGCATGGGCCAGGCTGGGACCCTGTTGACGGGGTCCTTACTGATACTAGCTGCCTATGGGCAATTTGTTTCCTATTTCCGTGCTGCCTGCACAGGGCAGAGAAACTGACACTTCTCTGAAAAGCAGTGTGATTGATAGCTGTGGCTAAAAAATAACCACAGAACATAACAGAAGAGATTGGTTTTTTGGATTATCAGCTCCACCGCTGGAATTGCTTGAAACCACCCACAAATCTCTTCCTTAGACAGAGAAGAACACATTCACCTCCATACAAAGAAAGTTTCTCCTTATGTTCCTCCTGCAGAATTGAGTTTAACTTTTTACTTTTACTTCTTGGCATTGGCTATTTTGTTGTTATTATTATTAAACCCCCCCACTCTTAACTGTGGTCAGATCCCTCATTGAGCTGCAGTGAAGGAAGGGCATTTGCACTGGAAATTAATATGTCTGGCATGTCTGCCTTGGTTTTGAGGATAGTGCTTTCATGTTCTTTTCCTTTCTTCCCCAGCTTTCTTCTCTTTTGTGTCTGCTTGCCTCTTTCCCGTTTCTTTCACAGTTGCTATTTTTGCTCCAAGCAAAGAACTCAGTCATCCTCTCACCCTCTCACAGACTCTGAGTAACCCTGAGGACAGGCTAGCAAACCTGACCCTCTGGAGTGAAACTTTGCATCCTTCCCTTGCCCTTTTCATACTCTCTGCCTCATCAAAGTTTTCTGTCTCCCATTCCCTGGGTTTTTCCCTGCCTTGCTGTGCTCCTGGAGGGCAGAGCTGCCTCACTACTGGCACATCTGACTGGGGTGCTGTCAGTGGCTGGCATGCAGAACTCTCGTTGGACACTGGGCCAGTGTCACCTCTCCTCTGATGTATTTTATCCATTTCAGCTACATGATATTCAGGGAAAGGGACAGTCTGTTACTCTTTGTCATTACCCACTGTGGCACAACAGAATTCCCCTGTGGTTCAAGGCACCATATGTTTCTTTAATATACACAGTCATTTTGATGTGCCCTCACATTTCTCTGAACTCACTTTGCCCTTCTGTCCCTCCTCACTCTCTCTACCGTTCTTTTAACACCGTCTTCCGTTTCGGCACTGTGGTCCTTCCTTTTCCCCACGCTCTCCTTGCTCTCCTCCAGGGCTGTATTGCCAAGCCTTGGGCAGCTGTCCTGGGGTGGACATGGGGCCGGGGCCAGGGGCCAGCAAGGGTCTGCCAGGAAGGGCCGAGCCACTTTGAGCCCTCTCCCTTCAGAGAGAGCGAGGATTTCTATGGCTTATCCTAAGTGGGCAGGGAAATAAAGAGAAAGGAGAGGCAAAGCTGTGTAATGAGGTGTCAGCTGAGGTGACATGGCTGTGCGAGGAGCGGGGAGCAAACCTTGCTGCAAATGAGTATTTAATATCTGGTTTGCAAAGCCTTGTTCCTTGGAGGTCTGCAGTCATTTTATCACTTTTCCTGGCTTCATTTTCATATCTGCTCTAATCTGTGTGTTTTCCTATTTATTGTTTTCTCCAGGTCTGTTCAACCCTTCTTCCTACCATTCCCATCAGTGTGGCCTATGGGCTCCTTCAACCAATGTTCCTAAAACCCCTTGACTGGGGTGCTGCAATGAGGCAACAATTAATTCCTGTATCTGTAATTTGTTTATCTTCTGTTACAGGGTCTTACAACAAGCCTCAGGAGAGGTATATAAATGATGAATGCAGGTTAATAACACGGGAGCCTGCAGAAAATAGCATTGAGATGGCACAGCAATAACGGGTATAAAAAAAACTGAAGCATGTGGTGAAGCCCCTACTATATCATAATATTTCCACTGGTAATATACATTGTAGTTTGTGCTAAAAAATCTGAAACTTAAGAGTAATAAAAAATTAATGCCTCCAAACTGTTACTGAGAAAAAAGGTTAGGCAAATTATTCCCAGTTGTTAGAACAGGTGAAAAAAATAAGCAAAAAGGGTGAATTTAATCCTATTTAATTTTAATCACCTAAAGAACTGCAGCCTAGCCATGTATATCAACAGAGCTCACTCTCTCATCAGTGCAGAAAGGCAGAGACTTCAAGGGAGATAGACTTATCTCAACCCAGGAAAAATGTTTAAAAGGGGAGGGGGCGGAGCTGAAGACCCTGGCTCTCTCTTAACTGGAGAAAACTAACCAATCTAGTTTTACATTGACAAGTTGTCTAACCCTTCCAACAGATACACTTGGAAGCTTTCTCCTTCTTAAAGACATTTTTAAAAAATGATCTAAGTTTGCTATGGTATGACTAGAATTAGCAGAACTATTTGTGGTTCCTGATATTCCGAAAAAAAGAGGTAAGATAATTTCTATTTGTTTAATAACACAGAGGCAGCTCATGGACTTCTCTAGATGCACTGGAAAGTCTCTGCCAGATGTGAAGTGTTGGAAGCAGAGCTACAAAGTTGTACCAGATGCTCAGGATGCTCAACCTATATATCATCTTTGTAAACATTTTGTGTACCTGCATGAGCCTAAGGGGACATTACCCACATGAGTTAATATCACAGAGGGGTTTGAGAATAGCTGCCACAAATCTTCAAGTAGGCAAAGAAACCAGAGAAGCCTTGCCCTCTGATGAACAGTTTGTTGTTCCGCTTTAACAGGTTGAAGACACCTGACAAAAAGAGACATGGGAAGTAGTCACACTGATATGAAAAGGGAAATCTGCTTTGTTTTGCCCAGTAATGAAAGCAGAGAATGAGAGCTGGGCACCATCTTTGGAACATCAACTGAACAAATGCATAAGACGTCCCACCCAGCAAGCATAAACCAGAACACCTCAGGTGTCAGGACACAGGCATTGTGGAGACGTAGCTGCGAGGGTGACAGGAAAATGATGAGAGCTACATGCTGGACCAAGAACACAGTTAGTGTTTGTCAGCATGGAGAGATATGTTTCTAATATATTTTAGCATATATAGGACCGATGGGTTTTTTGGAATGATAGCATGAAGATGAATTGCGTAAATCCTTGTTAGAGAGGTGCATTCCTAGGGAGCCAAGAGTGCAAAATCATACTTTGATGGGATAATGTAGGAGAAAGTACTGTGGAAAAGCAGTTAGGTGAAGAAAAACTTAATCCATATAATTGTCTGTTCTTCCAAAGCCTTAGCCAGAAATCTGTCTGAAACACTGTTTTTCAGCATGTGATTTGGTAGCCCAGACATTGCTTTTAAGGTAAGGATTTTGGTGGTTGTTTTGTTGGGGTTTTTTTTTTGTTTGTTTTTTAAATGTTATTTCTTGATAAAAGTAAAACTGCAGTTTTCTACCTGTGGTCTGTGAACCTGCATGGGTCTAGGATTAATTTCCCAGCATCCATACTTTTCTATTTGTCTGAGCAAAGAAACCCTAATGACAATACACTTGACAGCAGAATCTGCATCCAGAGTGGGAAATAGGAAGGGTTTAGCAATGAGAAGAAGAGTGAAAACCACTGGTGCAAAAGGAATACTTTTGAACTTGCCACAAGAGAAAGGGAATCCAGATCCCTGTGCCTTTTTTTTTTTTTTTGACAAGAAACATCTTGGTTAATGGAGGGCCACCTACACTTGTATCGAGAACAATTGAAATACAGAGTAGCTAGATGGCAACAGTCACTGACACTGCCAATGCCAATGGCACTGTCATTGCCCAGGGAAAGGAGAATAGAAAGTGCTGAACCAAAGTCAGATTTGTTAAACTGATCACTGGGAATTGGTGGTATTAGACTGTGGTCTAAATCTCCAACCTGGTGTGTGAGGCACGGCCCTTTGCTCTGAGAAATGGGAGACCTGAAATCTTATCATCACCCTTGATGACAGGGGAGAGAAGCTGGGAGGCTGGCAAGAGGCAGTTAGGAAGGGGAAAGTGCCGACTGCCATTTTTATTGCAACAATATAAAAGTAGCAAGGGCCTCTGCAAGTGGCTAGCTGGCTGCTTTTAGATGATCTTCAGGGCATATATTTTAGCACAATGTAAATTTTGGGGGTATTTTATTATACAGCAGGATGACTGGTCTACAGGAGAAGTTCTGGATTTGCCACAGCAATCTGCCAGACACATCGTCAGCCAAATGTTAAAATATGTTAATGTTAAAATAAAATGTTAAAAATATGAGCACATTAAAGGCATTGAGAATCCTGACTGATCCAGTGCTCTATGCAGATGAGCCTGCAAAGTGCATTTTCTTTTACCTGACTTGAGTTTACTCGGTGGAATAACAGTCTGTGAGCTAAAAATAGCTCACAGAAATAGAAAATGTTTTCTCCTCAGCTTTGTCCGTATTCCTCACTTGCTGCATGTTGAGCTGCTGCTCGTTTCTGTGGCAATTTATGTTGAATACCCCATGGAGAACTAGCAGGTGGACCAGAGATCAAAGGTTGTTTGCTCTACTTAATATCTATGGTATTTCTCAACTTTCAGAACGGAACCAAATCAAACAATCATCCAGGAAAAAGACTGTCAATTGGCCAGATAAAATCCATGGTCTGTGGGAACAATTATGCAAAATCCACATCTTTGAATAAATCATGGAGGGGGGCACTGAAACTGCAGATCTTAGATGTTTGATACAAGCTATGGATAAAACTTTATGAAATTACAGTCTTTGATGTCATCTTAATCTTTAGCTGCTTCCTCATCTCACTTGTGGGAAACATGGCCTTAACTTTCAATTTGTTGTGCTCTTCTCTTTCTAAAAAGATCAGTAACCTCCTTAATATTCTCCTTGGGTTTTTTTTGCTTGAATGTGACATATTTATTTGTCAAAGACAGATGTCCAGTATTATGAAATGTCTAGCCTAATATCACACTTTTTTTTTTTTTTTACATGACATGACATTAGAACCGAACAATTTTCAGACATGAGTTCTGTACCTCTAATCATCTATTGACAGCTGGGATTTATTTTAAAAATATGTTAACTAGAGACCGGAGCAGTTTAAGAACAGTTTGGACCTAGTAATATAGGAGTCATAAGAAGAGTCATTTCCTTGTTCTGTAAGTATTTTTTGACTGGTTTAAGCAGTAAATACGCAGCCTGATGAGATGTAAGCAAAGGTTTCTCTATGAAAACAACCTGTTTGTCTATTTGGCTACATCTATGACCAGAAGAAAGTTAGTGCTAGCGAATTTGCAAATTCAAATGCTACAAAAGGATGACTTGGTCTGCTTCCCTGATGTTTATGGTGCTGTAACTCAAAAGTTATTCATTGAAAATCAGTGGAGATCCTTGAGTTTCACACTGGAGAGACATTTTCAGCTTTAAAGACATAACCAAAAATGGGCATTCCTAACAGAGCAGAGTATGCTAATACTAAAGTCCAATTTTTGTTATGCCGTCCTAGAGAAGGAAAACCAGATCATCAAAACCACTAGTGCAACAGCATCATCCTGACAGGTTAGTGCCGGGGACCAGTACTAGCAGGGCAGGGTTACGTGCAGTCCCTGCCTGTATTGTAACTAGTCCTCTGCCACATTAAGAGCTATTGATGGAAGGGTGTGTGTAGGAGGGAATATAGACCATAAAGTGGTGAAAAGGGGAAAAAATTTCCCAAATCCCTCAACCCCAAAGCAGAAATACAGCCTGGGCTGTAAGGACTGAGCAATGCAGATTGTGCATCCTCTTGAGGTTCAGCAGGGAAATGTACTTGTAATTATCGCTATTACCTGGTTATGCCACTCAAAATCAAAAGGATAATCTTGAACTAATAAGTACAACAATTTGCATATGTAAAGGAATGAATCATATTAACCCAAATCACGCCAGGGAAGCGATTCCATTTCTGACTGCCTTGAAGACCCATCGAGCAGATGATGTATGTTATAATGGTCTCGTCCTGATCCTGTTAATAGTCCTGTCATTGGGGGCTTGAAGTCAGCTGACAGAGAGGAGAAAATCAAGTGGGTGGGGAAATCTCTGCAAGATCATGGTACATGGGAATCTCTGGGAAGCTTTGAGAGCCCCAATAGAGGCTTCCCCTAGCTCTAATTGAGCAAGCTTAGAATGAGAGGCACTGAAAACTGCAACAGGGGAGGAGGAATAAAAGGTACCTTTGAGGAGGAGAAAGGAGTACATGAGGGAAATCATGAGAATCCACTCCTGGGGGCTATAAGACTCAAATTCATGCTGTTTTATGCAAAAGGAGCACAATCTAGCTTTTTATCAGAGAGTTTCAAATACATGACAGCTTTTAACAGAAGACAGCAAAGGCTAAAGAATGAAAAGAAAGAACTCAACCTGCCAGTCACTGAATTTAAACTAAACTAAACTGGTGAACCCTGTCAGGGAATCTGTGCTCAGAAAGGAAATCAGGGGACCCAAGGTCTCAGGGACTTTTGACTTGAGGAGGAAAAGCAGGTGTTTATGAAACTGCAAACGCCTCTACACAAAAACCTTGAGTCTAGCAGAAGTCACTTTCTGACAGCATCACTTGGAAGGAAGTGTATTTGCTTTAATTTGAGCAGTGTAACCTCCTCCACACTCAAACCACAGAACCTCTGAGCCTAATTCAGCTTCATGAACAGGAAACAGTGTTTTGGTTTAAGAATGTTAATTTTTTGCCTTAGGAAATTGTTGGTTCAGTCCTTATTATAACCAACATGAAAGTTATCACATATGCATGGTATGTAAACTGAGAAGACTTTGCATATTTGAATACTTTAATATTGGACCAGGGTGTTGGCACTACAAGGTGATTGGAAGAAACCTCAGGTTTTTTCAGAAAGGTCTGAAATGCAAATCTTAGAAATCAACAAGACTGAGATGAACAGTGAATCTAGACTTGAATGTTGGCAGATTTTCCAATAATACTTTCCCCCTCACTTTAGCACTGTTTTAATTTGGCATCCCTGAAGATTATGAATAGCTAATTCACAGGTCTACTGACTTTACAGGCATAAGGGCTATAACAACCTGCCAGCTTGATCTCTCCTACAAAGCAAGCAAAAGGACATCCCTGTATTAATTCAAGTCTAACAGTTTAGTGCCAAGAACTTAAGAACCTTTGAACTGGGTTAAAAAAAAGGTCTCTGTAGCCTGTGCCTGTCAGTACTCAGTCTCTAACAGAGGTCATCTGTGTACACTCCAGGAAGCACAGGTGTAACAATGCATACATAGAGTAATCCTTTTGGTAATGTCCTTTGATGACAAGTTTTTTAAAAACATTGCATCTCTTACAAGTTCAGATGGTAAAAAAACCACCATCAGCCTAAATTGTTGCTTTCATGTGTGGTGACAAAGTTAAATCTCATTTGAAAGGCAAACTGAATACCAGAGAGAAAATTCACTTTGGAAGATAAACTTATCTCCGAATAAAAAAGATGGTATTTTAGGGTCTCAGACACATTTAGCTTTCCTCCTACCGAGGACCTTGTGTTGCAGAGATTTACTTTTTGAAGAGATGTAGAACAGACTCCTGTGGAAATAAATGAGGGTGGACAACCTGGCAAGGACCAGAGAAAAACCATCAGCACCAGGTTTTCCTCTCTTGCTGACATGGCATTTTGTTTGAGGTGAGTCACGGAGCAGGCTCTGACTAAAATGATGACAATCATACAAGAAACATAGATAAAACTGAGCCTGGTCTGTTGGAGTCCTAACTTAGACATTTAGGTCAGATTCTTTTAAGCGAGTTTCTATGTTCCTACACATGATCTGCTTATTCAAAGGTCCCTTCATAGTCAGTTTATAGAAAAAAATAAAACATTTTTTTGGACATGATTCCTCTCTTCCTATAGTATATGTCTTAAACAGGTCAGTTGAATCACTCCTTAAAGTGCAATTCTTCTTTTTATCATGAAAAATGATTTTCCAGATATGTAGACCTCCACACTGTGGCTGTCTCTGTCTTCACACTATGTCTGCTGAGATAAATCCCACCCTCAGATGCTTCTTTTCCTTGATTTGAACAAAGAATGAGGTTATGGAGTGAAATGACCAAAACAAGTTCCAGTTCCTGGGTAGTCACAGAAGTGGTGGGAAGCTCAACAGATCGCTACAGGTACCCCCTGCCCCTAAAGTCCACAAGCTCCTTCTAGCTTGGTGAGAGGGAGATTATCTCACAGAGGCAGCAGTGGGGAGAGACCGCTTGTTCTTCCAGACATCTGGGTGGGAGTCAAGCCGGTTTTGGTTTTTAGGAGGTATGTGAGGCATATTAAATATTACCTTTGCTGTTGGTATTAATCACAAACAGAAGGATTCAACATAAATGGATGTGTTTGATTAGAAGTAGAAAGGACTTTGCTTGCTTAGAAAAAGTTTTTATGTGGTATAAATCTGATGTGTCTGAGATGAAATGCAACTATTTGATTAACTGCAAGGAGTTTGCAGGGAGGCGAAATGATACAAAGTTCAGACCTAAAGGCAAAACAATTAGCATAGTTGTGCAATCAGCCGAGCTTTTACAGTTGCTCTCCACACACTTGGTTGGGCTGGAGTGAACATGACCCTAAGGGCTCAGGGCACAAGGTTCCCAGCGCTACAGGCAGCGGGAGGCTTTTGGGCAAGAGCGAGGACACAACAGCCTACGTGCCAGGCACAGATCCAGACCATATTGTACTCTCTACAGGCCCAAAGGTCCTCCAGTGTATTGTAGTTTTACTCCAGAGGAATGTGTCTGAGCTGAGAAAATAAGCCTGTTCTGTAACTTCAGGTATTCCTCTCTGCTGTCACTCTGAAAAAGTCAGCATGGGTGTTAGAAGCTAGAGGACCAGCTCCTGAAGGCATGGGAGGCAGAGAGGAACTTGGCTGACAATCTGCCCATAGTCTGGAGGCTCTTAGAAATATTTCAGGGAAGCAAGTGGCTGAGAAGCATCTGAAGGGTGTTGTTAAGCTGTGTTGCCTGGGTTCTGCAGTGAAATGGGAGGATTAGACAGAGGAAGAGCTTTGGGCCCTAGAGCATAGCTGACAGTCAGCAATGAGGACCACAGGCATGGAAAAGTCTGCACCTATCTCTGGCCACCAGGCAGTGCAAAGGTCCTTCTCTCCCACTCAGCAGAAGGGAAGCAAAGCGGCCCTGGCACCAAGGGGAGGCTGAGCACGGGCCAGGAGAATACCGTAGCAAACCTCCTCAGTGAAAAAATACCCACCAGCCTGAGGTTTAGCCGAGGCTGCTGTCCCCAGGTAGGTTTGCTAGAGAAGACCAAGCTTTAGTGAAGAACAACAAACAAGAAGGATGAAGTGCTGCCAGTAACTGTTTAGTCTGGAAAGGTTTCGAACTAATTTGTTTTCTCTTCAGTAATCAACTTAGGAAGCACCTGAGTCAGTCTGGGAGGTTTTATTGATCTTAGCAGAACAGCCCATTGATAGGGAAAAAAATATTGGAGAAAAATAGACATTTCTGCCATTCTCAATTCTTTTTTCATCAACCTGTTTTCACTAGCAATAGCTCTTTCTTTTACTTACATGCTATTTTCTTTCCAAAACACCATTATTTTCTTCACCAAACACTGAATCCTTTACTCTGAAATAATCTAAATATTTTCTTTAATGAGCGTAAGAGATAACAATGACTTACGTTAATCATTAGTTGGAACCATCACAGAACAAGAACTCAATGCCATTTAAAAAGCACTTAATGCATGGACTAAAGTTTGTCATCTCACTAAGGAGCATAAGATTATTTGGTGATACAAGTTAGAAAGGAAGCATTATCCCTCTGATGAGATTGTGCCAGAAACCAGGAAGAAATGCTTTCCTTTGGAACACATCACACTATTTGCACAGTCTAAAACATGTCTTGGTTTCTATTTCTTATGCTAAAAACCATAGCACAATGTCACTTTCATAGGTGACAAATTAAAAAGCCCACCCCAATCTTAGGACTCTCATTGTTTCACAAGCATTACTTTGAGTCTTTCCAGTGGCAATGGATGTCTCGTGGCTTGATGGCCAGTGCATCAGACTGGATGGTGTCTCAGACTGGGAAGTGGGCCAGTTTCAGAAAACCAGAGAAATCATAGACAGACTGGGCTGAGACTTACAGTTTTCCAGATCCCATCAGCAGACTCAAGTTCATCATTGATGTGACCAGACCAGGTTGTAATCAAAGCTGCATAAAGTTCAGGAGGTGAGAAATTAATAGGGAAGAAAGGAGAACTTGGGCTGTGGTCATTAGCTAAAGCAGAAAAGAACTTAAACGGCAAAACCAAATGATTAGGCTTAATACTAGGGAAAATATTCTTGTCATAAAGGTAGTAAGGCATGGGGACATGCTGCCTGGGAAAGCTATGAAGTCTCTGCCATCAGAAGTTTTCCAGAAAAAAATGAGTCTTTTTTTTTTAATAAGTGACACAATAATCCTGATGCTGCCTTGGGGCAGGAGACAGACTAAATTGTCTCTTCTGTCCTTATTTACGTTGCGCAGTTCCCTGCATTTACAATCTGTCTCTGTCCTTGGAGCTTGTAACAGTGCAGTTACACTGATTTACACTAGTTGGGGGATTGGAATAACATGTTCATGACTCATGTTCTCATGCCATCAACTCCTGAGCAGCTTCCCACTGGTGACGACCAAGCTCAGAGTCAGACTGCAATATCCAGTCTCAAACAGACAGGCAAGTGAGCATGCCTGAAGGTAATGTTTTATTGCAGTGCAAGGTTTTTGCTGCAAAGTCCTCTCTACTGCTTGAGTACGGGTACGGGAAACAAGCAGGCTGACATTTGAAAACCTGAAACTGCAGATCTTATTGATCTCTTGAAACTATGAAAGGATTGAAGTGCAGTACACCTGACAAATTGAATGACATTACTAGTTGGTGTAAGACAGAGCAGCTCCATTGACTTTGTTGCTGATTTATCACAGTCTAGGATTTGACCCACTGATTCCTGAATTAATTTTTTATATATACATGAACTATTTATACCGTATGAAAAATCAATACCTTTTTATTGTTCATCTGATTTAGGATGGATAAAAGGAATATTTCAGTATTCTCCAGGGTTAATGCAGGGGGGCCTTGAATGATGAAAGACACAATTTTTTTTGAATGGAAGAAAAATTTCAGGACAGAAAGGAAAGAGTGTAATTTAAGCTAAATATCCTTTCTATCAATGATCTGAATAATAGATTTTTTCACCAACTCATGACAAAACATAAAGTCCTTTGAGAAGATGGCATATAATTCTTTATTTCTCTTTAAGAAAGAGCTATTAATTTTGAAAAATCTTCTTTCTGAATTTCTTTGCATTTTATAGGAACCATAAAACCTCCAAGGAGTTATTTGAATTTCAATACTGTCTCACACTTTTATTAAAATATACTCTAACCCTCCTTCAGTGATTAACATGAAGATAGGGCCCTTATTTCTAACAACTGAAAGATCTCAGTTATTTCAGATTTTCCTTATGTGTACTTTTGATTAAATAATTACTGGGTAAGAGCATTAACAATTTGTCTATGATAGGGAACATATCATAGATTTCCTACTCATGTTTCTGCAGTTTATGCTTTTGCCAATGTGTTTTATGAGTATTTATGAAAGATGACACCTTGAGTTAATAACATAAAATACCTACTAGTTTCATAATCATCACTGCAGTGCAGAAAGCTTAGAGTTACAGTAGTTCTGCATTGACGATGTCAATAAATTTACTGCATTGATTTCCTTAGGCAAATATTCCCAAAACATATACTACTATATAACCTTCTATTGTGCTTTGCCTACACATAAGGGTATCAAAGCCTACGAACATGCAGAGTAGACTTTAAAGCTGACAGCGCAAGTCATGCTGTTTCTTCTTTCTTGTTTCCCTGTTGTCCTAATATTAGAGCTCATTTAATGTTGGTTTTTGTAGACATACGCTTCTGCACAGTCCCTACAGTACGAAGCTGGTCTGCTAATGGTCTTTACATGACAGACTACATTGTTATCTATATTAAAGATGATGCAAAATGCTGCTGCTCCTAGCGTAGAGCAAGAACTGAACACTCGTGAGCAGAGACTTGCCATGTGTGCTCTCCCTGCACACACACACAATCTACCTCTGTCTGGCAGAGCTTACTGCTCTCTTGCAGGACTACCTTTTTTGTTCCTGAAAGTTGTCTGTTTTTCCCCTCTTCCCCAAGAGAAGCATGTTGCTCTCTGCTGCCGCTGCCTCTGCTTCCCTCACAAAGGGAGCTGTGGAAGCTCTGCTTTGCTGGCAGATGTCTAGGTGGCCACGTAGGGAGGCAGATGTCTGCAGTAGAGAGTGCTGCGCTGTAAGATCCTGGGGTAGGAACCCTGAGTGCTGTTCAAGTCACTTACAGAAAACAGAGGGTTGGAAGGAACCCTGAAAGGTCTTGATCTTCCTTTGCTATTAAGCAATTCAGGATCAACTTTACTTATGTCTTATCTAACTCATGCCTTGGCTAGCTTGTTTTCATACACCTTTGGTGATAGGGACTTCCTAGACTTCCCAGCAGTTTATTCTGTTGCTTGACTCTCCTTACTGTTAAAAGCTTTTCCTAAAGTCTAGTCTGTTTGAAAATTTAAGCCTGTCACTTACCTGTGATAAATCTATTTTTTCACACCTCTAATTCTTCTTGTTGATATTCTCTGGACTCTTGTCTCAGTGATTTGTTTTTCTTCTTAAAACATTATTCTCAGAACTGGGCACCATACTCCAAATGTTCCCCTACTAGTTCTGAGTAGAAGATAATGTTTACATTCCATATTTTACAGACAATATTTCTATTTATTAACCCCGGTAGGAAATTTCCATTTTTCACAAGAAGTGTGATACCACGGTGCTCAGCCATGCTCTTCTTCTGACCTTCTGTAGCCTTAGATCCGTTTCTGTTGCACTGCTACCTGGCCTGTTGCTCATCATCCCATATTTGTGGTAATACCTATGTGAATAATTTTATGGTGAGCCTACTTTCCTCCAAGGGTTATTTTGGGAGCCAGAATCTGGCAATATTAAAGTGTACCTAATCTGAAAAAAACACATTACTTTCTGAATCTGGGAGGACATGATAATCAACTTAGCTAGCAATAACTCTCTGTCCTTTACTTATACAGCAAACAGAAAGTCAATTGCACATCAAAATATTGTAAAAATTAATATGTAATAGTAGTCAGCAATCAGAAATAAATTTTAGAAAAAATCTTTGGAGTCAGGTAAAATCAGGACCCCTTTCATAGAATATTACATAGAAGTGTATAACTTCACAGAATAATATGACTTAATTAAACATGGAGAGTATTTGGAATTGATACAGATGGAGGATGCATTCACATTAATCTTATTGAAAGAGTTTAAGTTTTATTTTAGGAAAAGAGCAGTACAGAGAGTTCCAGCCACATCTTGAAGTCCTTCTGTTATTGCTGTCATGGAAGTTTTGCTCGAGAAAAGACTATATGCATTTCAAGGGAATTACTTTATTAATAAATAAACATAGGTGAATTAGTACATGTAAAACAATTTTGGCAGAGATAATAATGGAAACAAAAAGAAAAAATATTGAATGGATTAGCACACTTAATCAGTCTTAGGTTGCTTAATGAACAATTAGCCTAGTGTTTAATCCCCCTGGATCCATTTGTTTTTGCAGCTCTTAGCCTCTAAAGATAAACACAGGTGATTCCAAACATGCTTTTGTTTTTGAAACTATTTATATTAGTATTACATTGTAATAATTGGCCTGGAAACCATATAAATGGGGATGGACAAAAATGGAACTTGCTAGAGCACCTATTACTTGGTGCTTTAAAAGTGTTGCAAAAAACTTGCAGCACTCTGAAATAGGACTGAGATGACTCTTGTTGATTAAACATAGATGACTATTTACACAGAAGGTCTTTTTTAAGGCCTTGGGAACACACTGTCGACTATCCAATAACTGGTAGTACAATGCCAGGCTCTGCTGACACTGTGATCAGATAGTGTACCATAGGTACTTAGCTCACTTAGCACGAGCTAGATTGAACAGACATCTTATCGGATGAGCACTCAGGCTTGCTGAATGCTGAATGCATATCTTACCAGTGGGTAGAAAAAGCATCGTGCTGCATCCCACTGGTGGCCTGAATGTGCCTCCCTGTGGCTTTCTGTCTGATACCATAAAACTCTCTCATGGAGACCAGCCTTCCCTTTCACTCAATGTAGCCAAACAGTGCTGATTTAACAGTTCCAGTGTAACTGAGTTAGAGGTTAGAGGCAAGGAACTACTCTCATGCATAACGATGGCTTGTACTCTGGTAAAAGTCATGCCAGTTAAAACTTCAAAGCAGCTGCTTACCTGTTCAGTGGGAATTCAAGGCTTGGAAGTTAATGGTTAGGAACTAATGAGTTGGACTGGATATATTTTAAATTTAATACTGCATGTATTAAAACAAATGTTTTAATTTACTGAGATATATTTAAACAACATGTTGATTAGTTTGAAGGCTAGAGGAGAAGTTTTTTTTTGCAGTGTTAAGGTACTTCATGAATCGCTACAGATACTTGAATGAATGCTTTTTTTTTTTTTTTTTTTCTCTTTCCTTCTTTTTTGAGGCTTTCTTGGTTTTGGTAGCACCTACTACTCTCATATGCATAAACCTAACAGTTGCAAAGGATTCTTTAAGAAGCCTTTGGTGCAAGTACCTGTGGCAGCTCCATTAGGACCCCTCTGATGTTACCCATGTCCTAGCCAGTTTGGGATACATTCTGAACTTGCCAGGGAAGAGTTTAAGTCTTAATAAAAGAAGAGAAATTAAACAAGAGAGGCAGAGAGTGTGTCTAGGGGGCATGAAATTCTGGATTCTCGCCTAATGCCACATTCATCAGACTTAACGTAGATGAACTCTGTGTGGGTTTGCCAGCAGCGAAGTCAAACTTCTCATTTGAGACTTCCTGATGCATTGCTCTGCAGTTTTGATACTGAAAGCATGAGCAGCTTCTGCCTTTTTCATGGGTCTATAGCTGCAATACCCAAGTGAATGCTAATCCCATATTTCTACCCATCACAGCTCTGCGACACTCATTGCTATATTTTATGCTTAGAGTTGGTCTGGAGGCTTCCCTTCTAAAAATGCTCCCAGGGAGCTCTTCTTGGACTTGTGGACAACAAGGCTGCTAGCTGAAGTTAGTGATCATGACGATCATTTCATGATAAACCAGCTAAACACGATACATGCTGAACAATGCACCAGTTAACCATCCCTTCATCTAGTAATGACTGAACCAACAGAAGCCATCGCCCATACAGATCCCTCTGGCGAAGTCAAAGCAACAGGCTGTTCAAACTACCTAGGCAATTTTATTCTGAAATGTTAATGTGGATGTAAAGGCTGACAATTCTTTCATTGGGGTTGTATGTGTTTGCAACCTAGAAATGACCAGAAGCAGTCAAGAAAAAAATGTAGCAAATTTGAAAGTGACAGGACAAGGACATCACTATGGTTCTGTGAGGCTCCTGAGGGCTTTTTGGGCAAAATTCTGTCTGGAGTGAGGCTTGGAGAATGGAACAAAGAAATAGCACAAAGGATTTCTTTGAGGAATGTTGTGTTCAAGACAAGTGAAGTCAAGTCATTCATCAGTTGTACTCATCTTTTGGGTGTGGGTCCAAATGGGCAACTGGAAAAGGTCCAAAGGAAAACAACAAGAATAACAAGATTCTTAAAAAAGCACATGGCTAAACCAAAAGCAGTTATTTCATTGAGTCAAGAGGAGATGACTGAGGAGTACATTACAAAAATGAATGTTAAAAAGTAAAATCGAATCCCTTTGCTATATACAAGGCTGAAATGGAAAGTACTAAATTGCTTCCAATTTCCATAGCAGAGAGGATAAGAGTGATAAGCTTAGTTGCAAAAAGTGGGATTTGATTAAACTTTTGGAGACCTTCTGTCCGTAACAACAGTGAAGCACAGGCATTTGCCATTCCAGGAGGCTGTGAAATCTCTGTCATTGCAGATTTTAAGGGAATCCTTCAACAAATATTAATTATAAACATTTAGAGATAGTTTATGCAGCCTTTGGAGGGGGAGATGGATCAGATGAAGATTATCTGTGGAACTATAAATGCTGATTCAGGAAGACGGAACATTGTGTACAATCTTTGAAAATGAAGAAGCTTACATAAAAAAAGGCCTCTTCCTATCCATTTCTACCATAATGGATACTGCACACTTTCAGGATAAGTTTTAATTGGGACCTTGTGCCCTTGCCAGGAAATCACAGGGACTAAGATAAACTACTATTATCTGCAGCTGCTGCCTGGACATTGATTTAAGGTATCTAGGTCTAAATGGAGCTATTTGCCTGCTTCCTTCCTTAAAACTGATGAATTTGGAATAGACAGACAGATTGAAAAGAGCACTTGGAGACTTGAATACGCCTTCCTCCTTACAGGCCAAAAACCCCAGATGAGTGACATTTTAGGGAGCAGGAACATCTCCCAGAGATGAGCAGACGACAGGGCACTGCTGGGTCATACCACTCCCTGCTGCTACAACTGGATGCTTCAATTTACATTTCAACCTCCGGCCAAGAAACTTGGGCTTTAAGTCATCTCCTAGCTTCCAGGAGCTGGTGTTACATCCAAACTAGATTCTTCTTCCTTTCTTCATGCTGAATAATGCCACTTGGAATACGCTTATCTGAGCTTGATACTCAAGGTATTAGCATTACTCTGGATTCTGGGAAAAAGCGTGGTCAGATTGACTGATATCGATGAGAAATTCATAGTCCTTAAAAACCTTCAAAGATGTCAATGAAACAATAAAAAGAAATCAGTCTTTCCCTATTCATCAGAGGGCTCTAATGCTGTTGAAGTGCCTGGCATGTCCAATAGCCTTTCAAACAATCTCTGAAAGTGTTAAAATAAAGACACCTTTCCCACATTATCTTTCTCTGCCTTTCACAAACGACAATTCTTTTAACCTCCTTCTCCCCTCTTTGTTTGCTTAGAGGATCAAAGCTTTTTTATTTATTTCTTTTTCCTCCCAAACAGTTTCTGGAGTGTTAAAAAGCACCACAAGTATACTGAGTTTACATTACAAACAAGTTAAAATTCCCAGTCTGTCAGAGCTTTTCTCCTAGGATACCAAGGAAAGCAAACTTCAGCTAAACTGCACAATTAATCAGAGATCACTTCTGAGTGAAGAAGAAAAGGTGGTTTTAAGCAGATCTATTCTTTTCTTGGAGATTTGAAGTCCACTTCAGAAAGTAAAATTATTATTCTGTGAAAGTTATCTCATTTTATTTGTATTCCTGGAGCTACCTCATTAGGTCATCTTCCCTTTTAACTCATAAAATTATTTTAGTGAATCAACTGTGGGGTTAGCCATACATAAATACATCCTTATTGACAGCTACACTGACAAGTGAATGGATGAAAAAGGGCACGGACTGTATGTTGTTCTAGCTAGGACAGCACTCGGGTTTGTTCTCTTTTCAAGACCATGAGGCAGACAGCTTATTTCTTGGTTATAAAGAAAATGCTCTTTTTTCAAGGTAAAGGTATCTTGTAATAATGGTAAGATAAAGAACCATGTGTTGGATGGCTTAAGAGCTGGACTAAACAGACTCGGTGTTGATTCACCATTCCCGCACAGACAGTTGCTGCCCTTTTCACAACTTTTGAGAGCAAAGACTAGCCTGATAACTCAACCTAGTGCATCAGTCCCGTGTAGGATGGGTTTGCACCTTTTTATGAAAATGCTGACCTCATTGTCTGTTATTGTCAGGGCTCTTCTAAAGTCCTGGTGGTTGCAAGGAAGAAAGTGAGCAAACACAATTAAGAGAGCCCAACAGAACACGCTGAAAACTGTTGCAAAGTAGATTTGACAAGTGCACTTCAGTGTGTTTTTACAGTGTTTGGAAAAATATGCTGAGAGGAATCCTATAAACTTTTTTCCAGTAAAATGTCGTTCTGTGGTAGTATTTCATGGACAAGTATTTTGTAATGATGAAAAGCAGACCCTTATTACTGTCTATGCAAATAATGTGCTGTACAGAGCAGCATTGTAAGGTATCCTTTTCGTACAATTTTGCTGAAGTTTAATCCAATATTACAATGATGTCCCATGTGAGTGGTTTTTTTTCCCCTGCTTTTTACAAGGCAGAGTTAAATACTGGTAAAATGAATCTGTTATAAGGTAAAAATCACAATCTTTCATCTGTTGTATACTGAAACATCTGGAATCTTTTACAATGGAACAAAATTAGGTATTAGTTGACGTACAGTAAAGATGTCTCTCTGACTGACAGAACATTAGTAAAAATGCCATTGCAAATCTATGATAAAAAGCCAAAAAGTCTATGGCCATATTCTCAACTGGTGACACTCAATCAAATAATCTCACCAAAAATTATAATGAGGCTTTTTGAAAACTCCCTCATCATGGCAAGACCAATTATACTTTTTCTTAAAATAGCAACTTTTAAATGTTCTTGCAGATAAAGGCAATTTTTGACATTTCTTAGCCATGTGAGCTAATGCAAGCAATCAATCTGTTTTTTAACACCTCAGAACTGGAGTCTAGGTGTCTTACTGCACAATATCTTTATCTTTCATTTTACCTCCATCCTTTTGTCTGTTTATCTGTTTGTTTTGGGGGTTTTTTGTTGGGGTTTTTTTGGGGGTTTTTTGTTTTGGTTTTTTTTTTTTTAATGAATGTACACAGAAGTGAGGAAAAAACCCAACATAGTATGAGTTCTGGAAACATCCCCCAAATTTACTTCTTGATTTTTGTTGGATCTCTGGCTATGTGATTCTAACACTAGGCCAGTCAATTTCTGCTAAGCATCACAAACGTAATGTAATATTTTCAAACAATAGCAGAACAATGTCTTTTCATGCTTTCCTAATATTTTTTTCACTGGGTGATGCAACCACTGTGGATGAAATTAAAAACGAAAAATCTAAAGACATGATAATTAGAAAATAATACAGAAATTGCTAGGCAGTAAGTACCGGATCAAAAAAACAGCACAGCCAAAGACGTCCTATAAAACATATATGTAGAAATGTTCACTCAAGCACAGCTGCAAGTTTCACATCAGGAAGGCATGGCACATACGAGCTGGAGCTAGTATGGGATCTCAGGAGCCTTAATCACAGCTACATTATATCAAAAAGACAACAATCTTGATGCTGTGAGCTGTACTTTAAAACAGTCAAGAACTGCAATACATAGTCTACATAAGATAGCCAAGGTCAATAAGATCAAGGGTGGTCTAGGAAGAATACTACTTTTCTGAAGTGCTGCATTCTTCACCAGGGAGGAGGAGTGCATCTAGCCTGCAGGATCTCTTTGTTCCCATAGTGGAGGACTGGGGTTGCCTGAGAGCTCCTGTACCATCTCGGCCCTGCTGTTATGTCCATACAGTCACACCACTGATGAAACAATATTTAGGGATTTTTAGAGTTGAAAATATTTAGGAATAAATTTTGGGATAAATTTTAGGAATTTAGGGGTGAAACTATTGTGTAAGATTTCTAAACCCTTTTAAAATAGTGTCTCATCCTATACCTCATAGGTTGGTGTCATGGTCATTGGTTTGGCCACACAGTATTAGATGAAAATTGCAAACCACTAATATCCCAGGGTGCTAGGTTTAGCATCTGACACATTGGTTTTGCTGGTTTACAGAGTGGCACCATACAGTCAGGCAGCCCCTTGTTGACCCTTGTCTCAGTCAGCCTCTTCCCAGGGCTAATTCCAGAGAAGCATCCCATTGCTGCCCTATCTCAGACTCAGTAAATTGCCTGCAGCACCCACCCTTGCAGACCGCAAGGTAGTATGTCAGTCAGCCTAACAACACGGGCTTTTGAGGACCAGCCACCACAAACCAGAGAGGCTGAGGCTCTGCAGAGCCCCAGACGATGCAGTTACGTTAACCTCTCCAGATACAGCATTTAGGTAACACAAAAATTGCCCCTGATTTGAGTGTGGACTCATTAGTGGAGCTTTCTGTGGGAATGGGAACTAATGTATGAGTCTTACTATATTTCTCAGCTGAGAGTGCACTCAGTCACTATATCCTGCACGCTTTCTTTTTACTCTGTTTTATACCAGCTTGTCATCTTCTAAACAAAGGTTTTTCACAGTTTTCAGGTTCCCTTCAGCTCCTTCCTCCTGGCAAGCCCAGGCCCTGCTTCCTTCTCTGTACCAGTGGGAGGCAGCTTCCCTGCACCACACAACCCTTTGATCCTCTTCTTTTCTTTTTTTTTGGCAGTCCCTGCTTCCAGCCTTTGCCTGTGCTTTTCCTCTAATTTCATATCAATCCCATCCCTCTCATTTTTCTTCCCTATTTTATTCTTCCCTTTTTTACTCTCCTCCAGCACCCTTCCTTTTCCAAGAGCAGCCCTGTTTCTTCTCACCTGCATTCTCTACCTCCCCTTCTCAGTATTCCCCTTCTCAGGCACCCTGTTCCTTAAAGGGTGCTCTAAGCTAACATTTTCTTCCTTCTTCCCATGAATACCTTCCTTTTAAGACACTAATTCTCCTAATACACTTCCGACCTATGAATTTGCTGCCTTTGTGGTCACCCGCTGAGCTATTGACTTCATTTTCCCTTGTGTGCACTTGCTTGGTTTTCCTCTGGAATCTGAGAACTTCTCCACTGGCTTCCTAAGAGACCCCGTCAATCTGTTTCTGCCTCCTTTGTTTATCTTTCCCCTTCCTCCTTTTCTCAAGGATATGCTTCATTTGTCAATGTGTGCTCACTGTATTCTGATACTTGCTAAGTTTTCTTGGTCACTATGGACTTTAAAATCCTTACATTCCACCTCTCCACCTAGCTTCTTTAACTTTCCTATTATTTCAAATTGCCATGGAAAAAATCAGCTTTATGACATTTTCCCTACTAGCTCACCCTTTCCTACATCTCTGATGCTGTTCCCTTCCATAGTCAGCATGCCTGAATGCAATCCTCTGCTGGGCTGAAATTTGCAGTTACTTCCTCCATAACATGTGCAATGTTTTGCCCTGCTAGTTGGATCACAGGGTAATATCTAATCTCTTTAATGAGAATGTCTTCTTCACCACCTTCACCTGCTTTACAATCTCTTCATCCCACAACTGATTTACCATTCCATATACTTTTCCTCCAGCTTGAACACTCATCTGAGTGTCTTTATTGTTCTTTCTTTCCTTTTCTATCAAGCTATTTTCTTCTCTTTGTTTCTCCCATTTTGTCCCCTACAGATCTATTTTCCTCAACCTTTTTTTTTTCTTGACAACTTTTCTCCTCTATTCACTTTTCTAATGGAAAATTTCAATGTGTCACAGTATCCACCAACAGCCTGATTCAAGTTACCATTTCAGCCATGAAACGTTCATCAAAAATTCCCTCTGTACATACCTTACTTGATGCATATTTGATATAGTTTATATACTGGTCATCATTCTGTATCCCTTTGGATGTACTGGAAGAGGGACAGAGTGCACGCTCAGCAAGTTTGTGGATGATACCAAACTGGGAGGAGTGGCTGATTCACCAGAGGCTGCGCTGCCATTCAGCCAGACCTGGACAGGTGGGAGAGCTGGGCAGAGAGGAACCTCATGACTGTCAACCGAGGCAATTGTAGGGTCCTGCACCTGGGCAGGGACGGCCCCGTGCACCAGCATAAGCTGGGGCTGACCTGCTGGGGGGCAGCTCTGTCTAGAAGGACCTGAGAGTGCTGGTGGGCAGCAGTGTGCCCGTGGGCCAGCAGTGTGCCCATGGGGCCACGGGGCCAGTGTGATCCTGGGGGGCATGAGGAGGAGTGGGGCCGGGTGGAGGAAGGGGATCCTCCTGCTCTGCTCTGGTGAGGCCACATCTGGAGTGCTGTGGCAAGTGCTGGGCTGCCCAGTTCCAGAGAGACAGGGAACTGCTGGAGATGGTCCAGCAGAGGCTGTGGAGGTGTTGAGGGGACTGGAGCATCTCCCTGGTGGGGAGAGACTGAGAGAGCTGGGGCTGTTCAGCCTGGAGAACAGAAGACCGAGAGGGGATCTTACCAATGCATACAAACATCTTAAGGGAGAGTGCCAAGAGGATGGGGCCAGTCTATTTCAGTGGTGCCCAGTGACAGGACAAGGGGCAATGGGCGCAAACTGCAACACAAGAAGTTCCATCTGAATATGAAGAAAACCTTCTCTGCCTTGAAGGCTAGGACAGGCTGCCCAGAGAGGCTGTGGGGTCTCCTTCTCTGGAGACATTCAAACCCACCTGGATGTGACTGTGCAGCCTGCTCTGGGAGAATCTGCGTTAGCCAGGGTTGGACTAGATGGTCTCCAGAGGTCCCCTCCAAACCCGACCATTCTGTGATTCTGAGATTTTCAAGGTTAGGGTCATCAACGTTATCAAGGTCAAGCCATTTGTGAGACTATAACATGTTCTGAAGGAAGGCTGCCTCAGTAACTGGGGTTAAGACCATGCCTTCACATGCTGATAAGTTGGGTCTTAGAAGGTTTAGGAAAGCTGTTACACTGCTACTTTTTTTTTGAGACAAGCTATTGATTTACATGAGGAGCCCATATGTTCCTATATAAGCAGTACAATTGCTGACTACATAAAAGCTCCCATAATCTCAGCAGCGCTATGAACAATAGCATAATAGTTCCTACAACATAATTTTATATTTGAGGCCCAATATGAGATAAAAGCAATATAGTTCTACAGCCTTTTTCTGTGTAATTTGCTATAGCTCTCGTAAAATTATGTTCTTTTTGATTTTAATAGTGATTTGCCTCCTACGAATATTTGCTGCATTGCTTTGGAAAGACAGCTAGAAACAAAGCAGTATATTCCTTGCAGTATTTTAAAAAACCTGAATATCCCTGAAATAAAATGTCCAAAACCCTCAGAAGACAATAGGTCAGCCAGTAAATTCATTGAAGTCACACAGTGATTCTGGGCTCACCTGAAAAAAGAATGAATTACACTAATCTGTAATAGTTAAAACACTTCTAACAATGAACTGTGGTTTTGTCTCAGTGGAAATACCTGACAATCGCACTGAGGCTGTTCCTAGACATCATTGTGCCCAGGAGGAAATGCTATTTTTTTGTCATTTTATTCCTACTACTAAAATAAACTTAGGATTTTCAAACAAATCTGTATTTTCATAAAATGAAATGCATCCCAGATTTTTCTGCCAGTGAAGGGCTAGATTATCACAGTGAAAGTTGGCCTTATTAAGTCCACAGCCAGAGGCAGTCACAGGCAGAGATTTAGGAAGATGGTACCAGCCAAAGACTATGCTCTTTCTCTGCCACTTTTGGAGCCCAGGTCCACCACAGTTGTGCTCTGGACATTCAGAGCTGCCTGTGGGAGCAGGGTGGCTAATCACCCTTCTGGTCACCCCTTCTCTCTGGCTGTGGGTATCCCTCCACTGCAAATGCAAATCACCTAGGGATTAAAGCACAACCTTATTCTCCACACTAGTAGAGAGCGAGAAGACAATCTTCTCTTCAACTCTTTGACCTGGACTAAGTTCCTGATTAAGCTTTAAACCAGCTGTCAGTTTTATACTGACAAACAGAAAAAAAAGCCAGTCAGCATTACATGATCTTCTTCACAAGAGCTTATATAGCTTACTGCAGTTATACATATTCACAGACTAACAGTAATGCTGGCTGATCCTGGAGTGTGTCAAACATCCCCGTCCTGTTCTGTGACATCCTGAGAGTGATCGTGTACCTAGCATTTTATCAACCTGAAAAAATTGTACTAACTGCTCGATAGCTATACTACAAGTTGGAGAAAACAAGGTGCAGAAATCCTGATAAATATTTTATGGGGCTTTGGAAACAACTTTCAAAAACTGAATGGAGAGTGAAGTCCCTTCTACAGGATGCTGTTGGCAAGTTAGACAGGCTTAGACAGGGTCTCACACTTTGTAAAAGCTCTAGGTTGGATTCTCAAATCACACTGATAAATCAGATTTTTGTTGGGTACACACTTCGTGCGACCCTACTGGATTCTTGTGGACCAACAAAGAATTTAAGCCACCAGATTTAAAGGTAAAATTGCAATTTGACCCTGGCGTAAGTGACATTAGAACCAGGCCATTCAGGTCTTCTAGTATTCTATATGGGACTGTGCAAGCTTTAGAATAATTTATGCTCTGTAGGACAACTCCACAGGAGAGTTGTGTTTGCACAAAACATCCAAATAGCTCTTTCTTTAAGTGCCAGTATATCTCCTTACACTTTCTTAATTTCCAGATTCAGCTCCACTTATGTAACACAGACTACTGAACTGAATGATACCACTATTTGTAGTGCATTTCTTTGCTTTTGGCTTTCCAGTCTGATTTAATACTTCGCTTTGTCATAATTTAATTAAGTATAAAAACATTAAGTGAATCCAGAAAGATACCTTACCTCTGCATCTTGCTTTAGATTCACTCTTTCAGTGATAAAATTAGAATCTTACTCCTAGACAAGTCATCAACATTTGCCTAAAAAACTATTTGTAGAAGCTTATAAGTAGGTCATCAGCACAAGTAACCCAGACGAACATCCACAGTGATTAGAAAAGCATCTCAGCTCTGGGACGAAAGTCTTATTTTAATGTACTTGATACAAATGCCATTTTTCTTGGTTTTAGTTTTGGAACAGTAAAGCAATTGGTGGCTTTTCTATTTTGAAGTGTGTTTAGTGTTTTATATGTAATGCAGGACTCCAGCAATACTGAGAGTAGCAGTGGACGGCATCCTTCTTTTAAAAAAAAGCAATGAGCAAAATAACCACAGGAATTAAAAGTATGAAACACTCTAACAGAAAACAAATTAGCTTGCACTGCTTTTCAGGTAGTAAGTTTATTAGGAAGGATTGCATGTATTGTTACTGATTTCACTCAAAGAGTGAACATTAAAAAAGTACAATTTTCCTACTACCCTAATTGTGAGTAAAAGTCACCTAATGTGTAATTTTCCCCAATATAACTGGGGATGTCGTATTTTCTTCTAACACTTGCATTTATCTACATAAAAAACAGCAAAAGGTGTCACAATGATTTAGCTGTATCTGAAGAAAATGAAAAAAAGTCATTTTCCTAAAACATGTATTTGATCAGGTGGGTTATGTGCTTTTCAAATTGTTTTCATGCATATTTAATCAATGTGAGACATATGCAAGCTGAAATAAGTAAAGGTCTGTGTCCCAGGCTGTTCAGTTTCAGAGTCTTCTGATTGAGATTCTTTAAAGCTGAATTAATTATTTTAAAAAATGAACTAAAATAACCTTCAGCAGGTGGCATAAACCGAGAAAAAGCCAAAGAACTCACAAACTGCCAGCAAACACTTAGTTCAGTTCAATACAGTATCAGTAAGATACCTAGTTTTTCAAGAATTGCTTGGTTTTTATCAAAATTGCTGAAAACTGGGATGTATGGGTAAAATGATGTATGGAAATACTACAATAACCTGGGGGGGAAAGCCCCCAAATCCAACGCCCCCTACCCCCCACCCCTAAATCCTCCCTACACACTGGCACAGAGAGACACTTTGTCACACCCACATGTGTATCTCAGCAGATATGTGTGCCTGGCACACACAGAGATGAAAGATACGTACCCACACACCTCTAGGTCTACACAGAGTAAAATAAACACTGTCTAGGAATAAAACCACATTCCTATGGATTTATACATATAACGCATCTGTGTGCATCCAAGCAAACATAAACATAGATACACACATGTACACACCCAGAGACATAGGAACACAGGCAAGGCACATACATGGGCACAAGCAACTCTAGAAGCACACACATATACCTATACAGCTAGATGAATACTCACATGGACAGATAGTTATACAGACATACATGAGGAACAGTTTACATTGTCTCTATCATCCCTGCTAATTTCTCCTTTCTTTTTGAAGCCTTCCAATTTTAGTATCCTGGAGTGAGCCAGGTCCCTGCAGGGAAGATACCTCAGGAGGAGCAAAGCACTTCCCGTTTCTTTAAGGTTTCTTCCCCACCTTCTCCCCCTCTCCCGCAGCAGCAGATCCAGGGAGATGAGCTAGGTACCCAGCACGGCTCTCCCAGCTGCTGGGTTGGCACTCTCCACCCCACCTTATGAAGGGTATAGGACGGCAAGCTAAAGATCTCCTTGCTTCACCCCCAAAGCCTGCCTCTGCAGGAGCAGAAACCTCTGGGCAACATCTGGACACAGCTGCCTTGCCTTGGGCGAGCTAGCCCCCTTTCTCCACCCCTACCCCCTACCCCCCTACCCCCCCCCCGCCAGCTGCAGACTACAGGGGTCCCCCTGCACCCTACCTGCCCTCTGCAGGTGTGAAAGCCCTGCGCCCCAGCCCCAGCTTCTCCTGGCCCCTGACTCCTGTCAGCAAACCGTTTCGCAAACCACCAGCTCCAAACTTTTTCCCTGGCTGCACAACCCGCAGTCCTCCGGGCAGCGGCTGCAGCTTCTCCGGAGGGCAGCATGGGGGTGGTGGGGGGTGGTGGTGGTGGGGGTGGGTTGCGGGCTGCAGGGACCCGAGATGCTGCAGGGTGTGAAATGTGAGGACTGGGATATGGGATGCAGGAATGTGAGGACCGCGATGCACAGCTCCGAGATGCCAGGATGCAGGGAGCAGGATGTGGGATGAAGGGACCCAGACCCGGGATACCAGCCCCCAGCTCCTTACCGTGCAATGAAGGTAGGTCCTGGCGAGGGTCTCCAGCTGCTCCCGGGCATCGCGGGCCTCTGATGTGCTCGTTAAACATCCACCGGGGAATCTCAGCCCCCAAACTTGTGTGAGCTGCTTCCGTCTGGGAACAGTCACGCTTTCTCCCCCCCACCTTGGATCGGATCCCGATGGAAACTCATCAAGGCCTCCTAAGCGGTCAGAGGTAAGGCTGGGAGGGAAGGGGGAGAAAAAGGAGGGCAACGGGAGGGAGAGACTGCGATCAGCAAGCGATGGCCCCCTTCTCTTCCCCTCTCCTCTGGAGCACGCGCTTCCCGTTCCTCCCAGCAACTTCGGCTCTCCTTGGCCAGGCAGCGCCTGGTACCAGCTCTGTCAACTGGGGGCCCTTTTCGCAGCCTCGCATCTTTCTAGATTTCCTCTGCTTTCCGGGCAAAGGGGGTTGGTGCAAAGCTTTAGATTAGGAGGCGACCTAGAGTTGCAAAGACAAGGAGGGAGAGCCGGCTGGCATTTGCAGACTGCTTCTCCCGGTGCTCGGGGCGTGCGGTAGCTCTGCAGCCGGCGCTGCGCGGAGGGGCTGCCTGAGGTTTATTCCTACCGTTTATTCATTTACTGCTTTTTCTAGGTCTAACTTTGAAGCTGGTTGCCGCTGTCGGCGCGGCGGGCAGCGAGGCTGTGGCGAGGAGCGCTCGGACGGAGGCAAGCCGCCGTCCCCATGCTGCGGGGCTGCGCTCCCGCGGCTGTTTAACTGCGTGGGCAGGAGCGCAGCCCGGTCCCGGGGGGGAGGACACGGGGCCGGGGGGGGAGGGGTGGAGGGGAGGGCATGGGACACGGGGACGCTGCTGTATCCTGGCAACTCCGCATCCTTGCCCCGAGCATCCTTCCCCGCAGCGCCGTGATTGGACGGGGCCGGAGCCGGGGGATGGGGGGGGGGGGGGGGGGAGGGGGGGGGGCGGGCGGGGCCGGGACGCCCCTCCGAGGATGCTGCGCTCTGGCACTGCGACTTGTCGCATCCTCAAAAAGCCGGGAGCGGGCAGCGGGGATGAGAGCAGACGGGAGAGCCGAGACGGTTCAGGGTGTTGTATGACCGTCCTCCTGCCTTCTCTCTGCCAGGTGGCTAGATAAATTTCCGTCTGCTCTACATCTCCTAGAAAAAGAATGTATTTGTGTGCACATACACGCATACCCACATCCCAGATATACAAATATATGTTTTAACACATAGATGTATGTAAGTGAACATATATATTCTATACATGCTACCTGTATTATCTATATTCTTTATGTTCCCTCTATATGTTCTAACTCTCCCATATGGAAAGACAGAAGAAAACCAGTTACTGTGGGAAGATCATTTAGAGTGCAGCAAAGCCGGATGCAAAAGGAAAAAGCAAGCTACTTTGTGTGTTCTGTATGTTTGAAAACCAAAGGTTTACATTACGTGGACTGTTAATAGGAGGTCGTGGTCCTAAATGCGAGAATTAAACACCATGAGGTGAGTGAGCCATAACAGTCAGTGTGTTGACTTCAAAGAGGGTGAGTTTAAGCTGTGCTGTGTGGGGCACTGCTGGTATTACATGTGGCTTCATTGCTTATTCTCTGCTATGGGGGAAAGCGAGCAGCTGCTTCCTGCTGGTTGGGTGTAGTATGGAGAGGGTGTCCGTAAAATCCCAGTACCTCCCTTTCCATCATGGCTTCGATTGTGACACTAAATTTCTCACCCCTAACTCTTCAGTAGGGAGGAAGCCATCATCCACTTCTCCCCAAATGCTTCTCCCCACCATCAGACTTGCTCTCAGCCCAGCTCCACGCTCATGTACCATCAGTGCTCATGTAAAGCAAGGAAAGAGGCACCGCAGTCAGGAGCTGCAATCCTGCAACTCACATGGGGCCACTATTGTTTCAGCAGCCATGGTTCGGTAAGGAATTAAGCTAACGTAAAATGAAATAAAACAACGACAAAAACCTCTGTTTCTGCTTTTTAATATTTTATGTTATTTAACATCTGCTTACTTTTGTGGTCTACCAATTAACTTTGCTAATTTTATAAGAGATTTTTTATTGGAAGCCAAGGACATTTGCCAAGATGTGCATGTTAAACTGATTCATTAAGTGCTTCAAGGTTAAGCAGGGAGCAAAAGGAGAGTCCAGTTCCTCTCAGTTTATCCTACTGTAGATTGGATTGAAATGTACATGAGACACTGCAGTAACATCAGGCTAAACTGGAGTCAATATGGAATCAGTCCTATGTCTTTCAAATCATAGCACAATTTAACAGACAGGTCTGGAACAGTCCTTTCAGTCTTGCAGGTTGATTGCCCAGAAAGACGAATGGAAGGAAGGATCTGATTCTGCATTGACTTGCACACGACAGTTACGGCTTAAAGTGAGTATGAAAATAACTTTTTGGTTGGGTAAGATATAAAACCCACTGTGTATGAAATTGGTCACCACAGGCACCAAGTGGAATTTGGATGAGATGTATTGCATGATTTGCAGCAGGCCACTTAGGGGCAAGGAGGTGACCTGGGCATTCATTGCTTTTGCTTCAAGAAGCATCCTTTGCACCGATAGTTCACTCTTTTTCCATGCCTGCTGCTGTGCAATGCCTGATAATGATCCCTAACACTGCTACTGCTTGCATTTACACCTGATTTATGGCTGATTTATTATACTGAGAAGCAGGAAAACAAAACTGAAGAGCTGACCAAGCTAAGCTGTAGGCAAAGGCACAATGGTTTCTTTCCCATTTCCTACCAGTGCTGTTCCTCAGGTGGTTCTCCCAGCAAATTGGAGTCTTGTTTTAGCCGCAGAGGAACTTACTCCAGCCTTCCAAAGCAGGATTCTGGAGACCTTATTTCAGTGTATGACTCTGGCAGAACCATCTTTATTTCTGTAAGGAAAACAACTTTGCCTTGATTCCCTTTTGGGATAGTACGCGCTACATCCAGAGGGTATTGTGAAGATGCCTGAGCATGTGCCTTCAGCCAGTCAGATGCTGACACTTACGGGTACACGCAGTGTTACCAAGCAGGGAAATCCAAAGATCTCAGCAAAGCTCTGTGCAAAGCTGTGTTTGGGTGTTACTGGGCAAAGTACTCACTTGAGGCTAAACTGCACCTTACGCTACACTTGATTGTAGGCATACCCATGGTTAGATGCAGCAATTGGGTAGTACAAGTTCTGCCAGAGGACAGCTTGGAGAAAGCAATCAACAGCCCTCAGTGTCTTTGACCTGGATCCAAAGAAGAAGTCTTTATATTAAATGTATTTGTTTATTTTCTGTCTCTGATGCAAAGATGTTAAAACAGCATTAAAAGTTTCTGGGATAGGAATATTTTGCCTTTTTGATTCATCTATTAGTGAAGTAATAGTTACAGCTACTTAAAAGATAGATTCCTTTCAGATTGAGTTCCCGCATCACGCAAAATTGAATTTGTAGAAAGCCTGATGAGCAGAAGAATTTGTTTTTATAAAATTTATGAATATGATTAATTAAAAGGCTTACGACCACAAATAAACAGATGCATATCTTTTTCTTACATGGAATTTTAGCATAAGTGTCAAGATTGTACACATGGGAACTTTCTAATTTTACATTTGGTGGCAGGATACTGTTCCAGCAAAACACTTTGTAGGGTTCCCTAACTTGCTATAAGCAGCTGTTTTGAGACACGCTCAAGTTATTTGCTGATAAAAGCCTGAAGTGATGCTTTAGAAAAATTGCAAGTATGCATGTACAGCCAGTGAGTGATCTATGGATTGGGCCCAGCCAACCTGAATAATTCATGAGGCCTATGATCTTTCCTCCTTTCCTGGGCACCTTACAGAAATGGACAGGGAATAGGGCCATGGATCAATGAGTTTTTTCTTAGCAAATTGCTCCCTGCCACTAAGTTTCCAACAGCTCTGCAGATGCTTTCATTGTGTGTGACTGGGCATAATCCCATTCTGCAGCAGCTGTCCCGAGTTAACAGTGTGGTCATCACCACAGAACCAAGCCTGGTATATCTCCACGGTTTGGGGCACACATCAGTAGCACCTAGACATGATATTGTGTTTGTTCTTCTTGAAGTCTGCCAATCTCAATGTGCAAAACACCCATTGGAAGGAAAAGGAGGGCTACTCCACCACTTTTGGGTAGCCACAGGGGTCTAGATATGTCTTCCCAACACTGTGGCCATGGCAGTCTCCATCTTTGGAGACACAAAATCAAAAATTCATAGTGGCTAATGCATAGGTCAACAAAGCCCCACGCTGCCTGGCTCATCCCTGCCTGCCAATTGTAGGTGCCATTGACATACTCCAAAGAAACAACTCAGTGGTGCAGGGCTTTCGGAGAGGCATGTGTCCCCATCTGGTAACCAGATCCACAGCTATGAAAAGTGTAAGGGGTGGTGTCACTCTGACATGCTTAAGGGCCCCATGGGTCGCTGTGGAAAATTAAGCACTGTTGTGGTGGGCAGACCCTGGCTGGGCACCAGATGCCCACCACAGCCACTTGTCACTGCCCCCTTCAGCCGGGAAGGGGAGAGAAAATACAGTGAAAGGCTCGTGGGTCAAGGTAAGGATGGGGAGATCACTCAGCAGTTACTGCCATGGGCAAAACAGGCTCGACTCTGGGAAATTAATTTATTACCCACCAAATCAGAGTAGGATAATAAGAAATAAATCCCAAACTTTAGAACACCTTCACCCCCATCCCTCCATTCTTCCTGGCCTCAACTTCACCCCTGATTTGTCTCCGTCTTCCCTCTGAGGGCACAGGGGGACGGGATGAGGTCAGTCCATTACACACTGTCCCTGCCGCTCCTTCCCCCACAGTGACAAGGCTCCTCACAGCCTGCCCTGCCCCAGCCTGGGGCCCTCCCACTGAAGATGGTCCTCTATGAACTTCTCCAGCATGGGGCCCTCCCACGGGTGCAGCCCCTCAGGCACAGCCGGCCCCAGCCAGGGTCCCCCCGGGGTCCCCAGCCCTGCCCCAGCCCAGACTCCTCTCCCCATGGGGCTACAGGCCTTGCCAGGAGCTGCCCCAGTGTGGGCTGCCTGTGGGTCACAGCTCCTTTGGGCACCCCCTGCCCTGGCGTGGGGTCCTGCAGGGCTGTGGGTGGGGGTCTGCTCCCCCATGGGCTCCATGGGCTGGGGGCACAGCCTGCCTCACCATGGGCTTCCGATGGGTTGCTGGGGCATCTCTGCTGCGGTGCCTGGAGCCCTCCTGCCTCCTGCACTGACCTGGGGGGCTGCAGGGCTGTTCTTGCACATATTCCCACTCCGCTCTTCCAGCTGCAATTGCTTTTGTGCAGTTTGTTCCTCCACTGCTGAAATCCATTGTCCCAGAGGCTCTGCCACTGCAGCTGATGGGTTCAGCCTTGGTCAGTGTCGGGTCCGGCTGGGAGCCGGCTGGCAGGGGCTCCATCAGGCATGGGGAGGTCTTCTGGCAGCTTCTCACAGAAGTCACCCCTGTAGCCCCCTGCTGCCAAAACCTTGCTGTGCTAACCCAAGAGAACTGTACCAAGAAGTGTCAATCTAGTAAGTTTCTTCTGGGCCAGGTATGGACTTTCTTCTCTCTTAACACTGACGCTTGGTTAACTTCATTATGAAACTCATCAGCTAAATGGAATGTCTTCTTTTCTTGTTAACCGGTTTTGAGGAGACTTTAGATCAATACACATAGTGCAAAAAGTCCCTATGTACCTTACTGCTAAACATGCTTATCCTCTTACAGCTGATTTGCATGGCACCATTGGGACTTGAGCAACATTATTTCCTGTCAGATGCCCAGCGATTACTTTTTCAGCTGACTGAAGAGATATTGGCCTAGCAGCAACATGGATAATATGCCATCATGTGCCGAGACATTTCAGTCTGAGCCTTTCACAGCCACAAGGACTGTGGAAACTCTTGTCTACAAGGCTCAACACATCAAAACCCTGGCCTTCACGTGGTATGGCATGGCACATCAAAGGAAGACTGCACTCAACTCTGTGCACATGCAGCAGCATCCTCCCTTCTGCCTCCACCTTCCATGTCCATCAGCATCAATATGTACTCCTCCCCAGCTCCCCTTTTTCCAGCCAACTTTCCCATATCCCTCTGCCTTTCTCACCTTCTTCCCTTTTACTCTTTAGACAGTTTGCTGCCTGCTTGTTCCTCTTGGCCATTTCTCCAGATAACCCCAAGTGTTCCTTACCCCTTCTCAGCAGAGACTTCTTTCATGGAAAAGAACCAGCAGCTGTTGTTCATCTTCATCAGCTACAACAGGCGAAAAGATCTGGCTTTGCTGTGGGAACTAGCTGCCCTCTCTCCACTTCTGCTTGTTTCTCAGAAATCAGGTTTCCCAACATACTGCTGGGGACACACACGTGACACTCAACTGTCATCCAAGTGGGGTACCTTCATAGAAATACATGAACAGCAAGGCTCCCTCCAGGTCCCTGACAGATATACAAGTATGCACACTCCACTTGCACCCCACAACCCTTCCCTAGCCAAAATCCTACTGCAGTTTGTGCAGGGATGAACATAACACAGGCTCTGCGTGATGTACGCCTGATACGTGCAGCAAACTGCAAACCACCTCCAGCTTCCATTGCTCATTACTCTGGAGTCAAGCTCCGTCAGTCTGCAGCTACTCACTCCATCATCCTGTGAGTCTGTGATATAGGAGGCGATACTTGCCTGAGAAGAGATTTGCCTTCCCCCTAAGGAGCAGGGGTCTTCCTCATACAGGGACAGGGCACAACACACTAGCACATCTCAATCTCTGCCATATTCTTTAAATTAATACATGCAGGAGACCCCATTCTACAAAATCCATACTGTTCTCTCTCTTTTTCTACTGTGTGAATAATTTGGTACCAGATACCGGAATCACCTAACACATTTTGCTTTTGACTTAGTCACCTTTTCGTTTTGTGTGTGTGTTATTATTATCTTTGTTAGTATTTCAGCTGCCAGAAATCTGGCTTCTTCAAACTACTCCTTCCTCCCCTCTGAAAACCCCCTAACAACATTTCTTCTCTTCTGAAACACATTCCCTTCCCCCACCCCTCTTCTCTGTAGGAATTACTGCATTTACATATTTTCTTTAAGGTGCTTAGGAATTATTGACAAGTTTGCTTTGTCCCTGGGGGCCGATGCAACACAGTCAAGCTGTGAGCTGCTTAAAACGTTGACTGGCTGATAGAAGAGATTGTGATTCTGAATCACACTGGCCAGGCCAGAAAACGTAGCACAGTGCTGTCAGGGGCTGTGGCACATAGATCCATTTTCTTTATAATCCTATCATACCTACGACCTACCACATACAGAGCAAGGCAAAAGATCTACATTTTCCCATTAGCTCAAGATACAGGCTTCCTGTGAAATAAATTTACTCACAGCCCCTATGCCACTTCTTTGCAAGCCTGAAAACCCTGTTTTTATTTTGTCAGTGAGTGTTTTTCAGGCTTCCTTCACACTGAGAATCCATCTGGATATACTACTGTCTAAATGTCCTGCTGAGATTCTGCTTTGCCACTACTTAAAAATGAATGGCTAAATTTATAAACAGGAAGTTTATTGTGTTTGTCTGCTGAAAGATATTCTGGATTTTATCTTGGCTGGGATTTTTGTTGTTGCTGTTTTGTTTTTTGATGTTGAAGGAGTTTGTTTTTTTCTTTTCCGCAACCATTTAATTTTAATAGCACTCCTGAAAGGAACAGTGAGTCCAGAGTTAGAAAGCTGAAATAAAAGGAATGAAGTTCCTGAAAATGAGACTGGGGGAAAGAAAAATAAAAAGAGAAAAAAAAAAACCCCAAACCAGTCTCAAGCTAATGATTTTGATTTTCCCTTAATGAAGACAAACCATTTTCCAACCAGGAAGACATACCTGTGCTTGGAAAACTGCTACTAGTACAAAATATAATTGAGCAGATGTGACAAAAATAGTACTTGGGCTATTTTAAAGCCTTTTATTGAATTTTTTTGTTTGGTTTTTTTTTTTTCAGAGTTGTTTTTTTTTTTCCAGAAGCTGTTGTCCTCCCTAATTTAAGAAAAGAGAGGAAATACAGGCAAATTGAGAGAGCTGTATGTTTTTCCTCAGCTTGTTCTATTTAAATTGCACACCAATCACCTAAACCAATGGTTAGGAGAATAACTTAAGGTTGCAAAGCAACCCAAATTTAGGAAATATGAGAATTAACATTGACAGTGGAATCTTAATTCAGCTCCCTTGTGCATGTGCATGTTGATACACTCTTTAATTGGTTTAATATTGTCTTTTTTCTTTTCCAGAAAATCCTGACACATTCAGCACCTTAAAGGAATAGGAGTCTGCACTGCTCAGTGACTTTGCCGGGTATACTGTGCACTGTTCTTACCCTGTGTTGCAGAGAGAATGATCCATTTCTTCTCCAGAAAAAAACATTCCAGTATTTTGTAAACCTTTATTTTATTTTATTTTATTTTATTTTATTTTATTTTTATTTTATTTTATTTTATTTTATTTTATTTTATTTTATTTTATTTTATTTTATTTTATTTTATTTTATTTTATTTTATTTTATTTTATTTTATTTTATTTATTATTTTTACTACATTCCTGAGGTAAGGGCTGGTATTTTGGTTTCTTTCTGAATAATTTGCATTATACCTTGAAACAGTGGCTGTTGCTCACATATTTTAAGTCTGTGCTCCGAGCTGGGTTTTATTGGGTTCTAGAGTTTGGCTGGGAGAACAATATAGTTTTCTTAGACTCATTCTCATTAAAAACTAAGTCTTTTTGTATGAAATCATGCATAGGGACAGACAATCAACATGGAAATGCATGCTGACAACTAAATTTTGGCAAAGGTATAAGCCATTATAATCAGAGCTTCATGATGGGAACAGCTCAGTAGCTACATTACTGTTCAGTATTAACCCTATAGTTCTAAGAAACTCTAATAACTTGGTATTAAATAATGAAGATAATTTGATTTAAAATACCAGTTAACATCAGCAAGGTAATGACCATACATAATCTAAACCTTATTTATACCTTCTGTCTGCAAAGCCAATTTCATGAGTCCCGTGAAATGACAGGGGAGGAGGTGGATTGCTCTTCTGTTAGTCTCTGTCTCTAAGAGGCTCTTAGCTAAATATATCATTATATTTTATAATATTTAATAATACAATATATTTTAATATACAATCCTATATTACGTATTGTATAGTATATAATATGTACTGTACATTTAATATATTATTATATATTCTTTTCAAACTTCATGAGGGTATATCTCTATGGGTCTTTCCTCTTTCCTTCGCAAATAAGGGAAGGCTGGCATCACCTGCAGATAGTTGCTAGAGATGATGGACTTTGCTCAGACTTCCTATTAGATGGAGCTGCCAGGATTGGCTCTTACATAGCCAAAAGGCCCAAGCTGTGCATCAGTACTAGGTAGTCTGATTGCGGATACATGGCAGTAATTCTCTTTACACATCCTAATTTTCCATGAAAAGGCTTAATGAAGGAAAATCCTTTAATTTTCCAAGTAATGGCAACCGACATCAAACCTTCTCACTGTAGTATGTCCTCATGTTAACTTGCTTAACTTTACAGCATGCTCTGAAAGCTCTGGACATTGGACTGCTGTGGAGAAAGCATTTCAGGATGGAAAAGAAGAGTGAGAAGATCCCCAAGGTACAGCTCTGTTGTGTTAAAGGGGATGGTGTAATTTAGCAGGAAATACCCCCCCTCCTCTTCCAACTCTCCTCACTGAGGTTGGAGGTTAGGTGCGGCTAGAGTTAAATTCTAAATGTCCAATTTACCACTATCCGTCCAATTGTGTTTAATATGGATCTTAAACTACCACGGGTCTGGATACGCTAATAGCAGTCTGCACCACCAGTCCGGTTGTGCTCCTGAACTAGCATGGCCACACTCTAGGGTCTGGTCATGTTCAACGAGGAACTGCAACGACGAGCTACTTAACAGTGCAGGTTTATTTGTGCAGCAGATATACAGGTTCTTTTGATTGCTGGTGATAGTGACTGTTTGCAAAAAAGCTCATGCAAATAAAATGTTATAAAGTATGAAACACACAGAAAAGTTACAACAATACAGCCTGGCTACAGATATTAAAAAGTAACTCTTTAGAGATATTTCTAAGTCTCACAAAGACACACTTAGTTTCAGTCTCACCCAAGGCATCCCAAGGGGGGGAGAAGCAAGGTTCAGCCCGTTGGTTGATCCCAGGAGTCCGCCTCAGTGGCATCTTCCCTTTACTTGTTCTCGGTGGTGTCTTCCCCACTTGTCCCCTCATTCATTCACTTTTTATATTTCTCTTTACTCTCAGGTGGAGCTTGAGTGACTCTAGTCATACATTCCTTTATTGTGATTGGTGCGAAGTTCTCTCGCTTTCATTTAAAGATACAGTTCATTTTAAATTTACCACACATGCTCCCCGAGCAGGGGATTCACTCTCTTCAGGGAAGACATTTGAGTAGGAGTTTGCGATCTCCCACTACCACAATTATTTTACCCTAGCATCCTTGAGTCTTATCTCTTCAGCAGTTTGTTTTCTTTTAGCAGTTAGCACGTCCTCCTCAGAAGGCTCTGAAGTGCTGCGTGGCCCTAGTTCCTGACCTTCTCTCACAGATAGAGGCTCTTGCTTGGTCTTCACCAAGTTGCTGGCCCAGCAATGGACATCTTCTCATATATTTTACAGCCACTATGTGGCTTATCAGCTGTATGGTACCATTAGGTTCCCAATCCTGCAGGGAGCACAGCAGAGCCTGGTCGCACTGTCTCCACTCCGCTCCACCCTCCACTGCTCCTCCAGGATAGCAGGTCCTGTGGCTTAGGGACCTGTGGTGATGCAGGTTTCATGTGTGCAAACCATCCTGAAGGCAATAGCTGTGTTTAACCCTAAAAAGCTTTCTGTAATACTATGGTTCTATTAGGACCCAATTTTTCTCCAGTTCCGCCCTCAAGGCGATTTTCCCACAAGCTCCTTGATGGATTGTGCCCTGATAGCTTGCTTCTCCTGTGGAAGAAGCACCTCATATAGTGACAGTTATCAGAGCCTGGCCTGGGGACGGAAATGGCTTTCTAAGAACAGTATTATGGGATCACACAAATACCCATCCAGGACAGTATTTCTGTCTAGTCATGGTCAGTAGCAAATGTTTAGAAAAACATGGGGACTGGACAAACCAGAAAATTTTTCTCTTGATATACCAGTTATGGCTTCCAGTAACCTGCCCTTTAGGGAATTCAATCTTCTTTTGATCCTATTTTTCTGTTTGCCTTTACAAAACCTTGCTGTGGGAAATTCTCTTGCCAAATTAGGCGGTGTATGAAAAGTATTTCTATTTTTTGCATTTTAAGCCTGCCCCAGTGAGAACTCTGATTTACTTTATTCTGAGCAACCACAAATACTTTTTCCTTCCTCATCCTCTTCACACTGTTCATGACTGTAGACATTTGCCATATCCCTCCTCTGCATGAAAGCTGAAAAAATTCTAGGCTGCTTAGTTTTCCCTCCTCATGATTTGCTTCTGACCATTTTTGCTCTTTTCTATTCCCTTTTTAGCTTCACAGTACCTTTTTCTGAGGTCAGCAGACCACCTTTTGGAGCCCTCAAAGTGTGGGAAATACCTGTTTTATTACAGAGTCATAATGATTATGCTGGTTTCCTTTATTTTTTTTGCTGTTCCTTCCTAATAATTCTTAAGATTTTCTTTGTCATTTCGACAGCTGACCTGGCATTTTTAAAGACCTATATTAAGCAGTAATAATTTAGAGTCCATTGCATCATATGCATAGCTTGAGTTGTTTTTTGTCTCATCTGCAGTGTTTCACATTCATTGACAGTGACTTTGATCTGCAATTTTATTGTCCAGTCAGTCAATATTGTGAGATCCTTTTGTGCCTTGTAGCTGTTAGTTTTACTTTTTACTATTCTGAATATCTCTCTACATGAGTAACAGTCTCATGTCTTGTTAGTAAATAATTTTCCAGATCTTTCCAGGCTATGTTAAGCATTATAGATCCCAGAACAGACATTTGGGGAACTCACTGGGAGGGTCTTCCTTCATAACAAACAATGAACATTCATCCCTACCCTTTGCTTCTTGATTTTCAAGCACCTTCTATCTCTTCTTGTCTTTTCTAAGTTTCCTTGAGAGTCTTTTATGAGGAAATTCAACAAAAATGTTGCAAAGATCCAAATATAGGTCACCTGTATCTATTTGCTTATGGACTCCAAAGTGCTCTCACAGCTATGTGCAGCACGGCTTTCTCTGTATCAAGAACATATTCCCAATAAATTTTTCCACACATTAGTTAACACCATTCCTTGCCATAGCCTTCTCAGCAATTTTCTGGTGTGACAAATTTATTTGTTTGCATTTCTCCAGATCATCCCTAAAATGTTTTAACCAACAGCTGACATATTCTATTCCTTTGGTAACAGAGCTGATTTAAGAAATAGGTTACAGACCACAGGTCAGCAGATTCATATCTGAATTCCTTTATCATTTGGGTCTGGCAAATTTTTGTTGTTCATTTTATCATTTTGTTCTCTATTGCTGCTCCTGACAACTAGATTTGAGACAGTTCCTCAGGCTCGTCACCTGTAAAGAAAGGCTACGGTGAACACCGATGCAAAAAAATCATTTGTGTTTTCTATTATAGTCTTGACATCCTTCAGTGCTTCTTCTATACCCAGACTGTTTATTGACCCATTAACTCTGGCACCTTTTTTCTGATGTAGTGAAGAAAAAAAATGCTATTTGCCTTTATGATTTTTTGTACATCGCACCTCGAAACCTTTTTCTGTTTCATATATGACACTGAAGATTTTATATAACATAAAGCAATTACCTGAATCCTATCTCTAAGACCAACAGGCAATCCACTACGTAAGACAGGAAAATGTAAATAATCTATGCTGAAGATGAGCTGCCCAACTATTTGTGAAGACAGGGATATTTGTGGCTATTCGGATGACATCTGAAGTATCTGGTACAAATGTGGGGTAGATGCCAGAACTTAAAAGGTCAGTTTCGTGGAATCTCAAAGCACCCTTCCAGCTACCTCTTCGATCACTCCAGCAACACAGGTTTACTTCATCAATTCTTATCTGGATGCCAAGGCTTACTGTAGAAAGCCTTGCAGCCAGTCCCCAAGTAGGGATCAGCAGGCCCCAGCCCGCCTTCCCCAAAGTTTATATACTGGGCATGACATTCTACGGTATGGAATACCCCTTTGGCTAGGTCAGGTCAGTTGTCCTGTCCATGTCCCCTCCCAGCCTCTTGTGCCCCTCCAACCCTCTCGATGGCAAGGCCTAAGAAACTGAAAAGCCCTTGACTTAACATAGACATTATTTAGCAATGACTAAAAATGTTAGTGTGTTATCAACACTATTCTCACACCACATCCAAACCACAGCACTGCACCAGCTACTAAGAAGAAATTAACTCTGTCCCAGCGGAAACCAGGACAGTATCCACCCCTCATTCCTTACCATGTAAGTCATGCTACATTTTCCAATACATCATCATCTTTCCTGTCTTTTAATATAAACACAAAGATATAATTCCCCTAGTCTGTGAACTATCCCTCTAAAAGTCCATTGAGTTCATTTAGTTTATGATGTTGGGCTCCACCTGTTACAACAGTCTTTCAAGGCAGGTGTCCTGGTTTCAGCTGGGATGGAGTTAACTTTCTTCTTAGTAGCTAGTACAGTGCTGTGTTTTGGCTCTGATGTCAGAGCAATGTTGATAGCACACTGATGCTTTTAGTTGTTGCTGGGTAATGTTTATACTATGTCAAGGACTTTTCAGTTTCTTGGGCCCTGCCAGTGAGAGGGGTGGAGGGGCACAAATAACTGGCAGGGGACACATCCAGGACAGCTAACCTGAAGCAGCCAAAGAGGTATTCCATACCACGGGACGTCATGCTTGGTATATAAACTTGGGGGGTTAGCTGAGGCAAGGGGGATCCAGGACTGGCTGGGCATCGGTCAGCGGGTGGTGAGCAGTTGTGCTGTGCAACACTTGTTTCCCTTTCTCCCTTTTCCTTTGGATTTTATCATTTTCCCCACTTTTCCATTATAACTGTTATTATTATTATTATTGCTATTGTTGTTCTTACCTTTTTATTCTGTTTAAATTATTAAACTGTTCTTATCTCAACCCTTGAGTTTTACATTCCTTTCCAATTCTCCTCCTGACCCCTCTGGGTGGGGGCGAGTGAGCAAGTGGCTGCGTGGTGCTTTGTTGCCAGCTGGCGTAAAACCACGACAGCAGGAAAGATGGTACAAGGTGTTGGGTTGTTGCATCTTGAGGCCAGTTCTGATTCTATCACTGCTGTGCTGCTCTGATTTCACAGAAGTAATTCCTCCTTGGTGTGGCAACTGGAAGGGAGTCAGGTTCAGATCTCCAAATCCAAAGTGGTGGAGATGGGCGCTGTGAGGCACCCAGTGCATTAATGCAGTGCAGAAATACTTCACTGACCTTGCTCAAAAGAACATTCATTCTTTGGACTTGCTATTTCATTCCCGATGCCCCCACTTTCCTGGCCATACTTCTAAACATTGTGTCAGAGATATTACCCTAGCCATAAAAAAGACTTTTTTCCTTCTGTCTCTGTTTCATATTTCCTGAATTGCTTTTATGAGAGTAGAAAAGGAGAATGGGAAGTGAAATGTCTAAATTATGACACCAGCCTGATCAATATATGTCTTTTTTTGCACTACAGTAGAAAGATGAAGTTGGCTTAGTTGGTTTCATAGCTTGCAACTAACTTTCTTTACTTCAGTCTAGGCAGACCTGAAGGAAACCTGTGCATGCTAATGAATCAAAAGGCTTGAGGAGATCTGCAGAGAAAAAAGGCACTTCCCTCTGGTTCCAGCATCTTCAGTCTTGACATAGTTCAACTAAAGAAAGAGGAAAACTGGCACCAAGTGCTTACAAAAGGCCTGGCAGTTTTATTACAAACACCAAGTTACAACTTCCTGTACATAACGTATAAACACATATTCCTAAGCACTTGAGATAACCCTATGCTCAGATGTGACTGTCAAAATACATTTAACTTTCCTAACTTGCTAGTCACAGGCAAGTAATACAAAGTCAAACACAGAAACACATGTGAACACAATAAAATTGAGAAAAGGAATTTCTGAAGCAAATGCTGATGCTCCCACAGGGGACCATGATATCTCCAGGGGAAGTGTATGCCAAAGTGATGACATTGTCATAGAAAGAAAGCATGCAGAAGGACAAAGCTGGAGCCAGAGACACAGCTGATATAATCCTAAGGCTATGGTTTATAACAGTTCTCAAGCTTACGTTATTACAAGGATTGTTATAACTAACATGTATAATTAATATATGTTTTATATATATGTTACACATATTACATAAACATGGTGCATAGAAACAACAGTTGAAATGTGGTGCCACCACAACAAACACTTTATGTGTTACTGGGACTCATCTTTTCTGCAGTGATATTCAGTCAAAACACACAAATACAGTTGCTTGTATAACATAGTGGTGGTTGTATTTCAAGTTGGATGGCTCCAGAGAGGGACAGGCTGCAAAACATGTGAGTGCAACTCCACAACTGGTATCACAACTTCCCGATGTAAGCCGATGATGCTTTGTACCCTTACAGTGAGTCACGCTAATACTCCACATTCTTTCCAAGGTTCTCTTCTCTTCTTAAAAGTGCACCACATAAATCACAAACCTTATGGCAATGCTGAGAACGACAGCTCTTGTCTTTGGAGGTGATTATTGCACACATGAGGAAGTACAATGTGAAAATGCAGGTGTGAAATCATGTGTGGCATCTCCCATCTGAGTGGGGTTAAGGCAAAGTTAGTGGCTGAGGTGCAACTGCCTTAGGTTGACGCTGCAGAGGCCATAGGTGCACAAAACAGTAAGTGCCTGCCACTGGTGAAGCAGATGAGACAGGCAAAGGAAATACTTGATTTGCCATAGGTTGCAATCCGAGCAATTGAGACAGTATGAAAGAGGTCTGAAGCCCAGCTGATACATCAGCTGTGAATTATAGCATTGAGAATTAGACCTCAAGAGTATGAAACACCTATGGCATACATGAGTAGAGTGAACTAGGCACTTTTCGATCTCTATATAGCCAACAGAGAGAAACTACACTTTTTAAAAAATTATTTTTTTGTTTGAGTGTATTTGATTTTACTCATTTTGGGCATTTCTTTTTGGACGTAGGGTGTCAGATGTTTCAAATACTTAAATTGCTTGTTTCCCTCTGCTAATTATAAAATAAGTCTCAGGGACTAACTTGAATAGTGCTGCACCCTAGATGTTTGACCAGATGAATACCTCTGTAAATGCTGTAGTTAGTGTCTGTGTCTGAAGCATAAAATGAGCCCTGACAGACGTGGGGGTGGACATGGCAAAGTGGTCAGAGGCGTCCACAGCATCCATCTGGCAATGCTCATCCTCTCTTCATGCCACACAGCAGCAGCCCATTGGTACCCAGCCCTGCAGCTCCATGGCCACAACACAGCCACAGAACCATTTCCTTCCCCTGCAGTGCTACTAACACTGTCACTGAAACTGAAGAGATTAGAAAAAAAATGCAGAAAATCCCTACTGCTTTTTTGCCTTGGGACAGCAGAGGACCGCAGGAATGGACATGCCAGGGTCACCTTGATTTACAGTGGCTTCCTAGTCAGTCCCATGTATTTAATCCTCTTGTGCCAGCAGGAAGTTGAAAAGTCTGGGCTGCAAAAAAGTTTAATTGCATACCTATAAGGCTAATTAAACAAAGGAGTTTCCAAAAAAAAAAATATTTTAGGATTTGTAAAACCTTATCTACTCTCAAGCTAAAATTCATTTCCATGTGACTGAAAGCATTCCTGTAGCAAATGTAAGGAAATAACATGAAAAGGGGAAATAAAACCTACAGATCATGTGGTCTTCATTTTTCATGTATGTCCTACTCGCCTTAGAGAAATAGAAGCAAATATTTTTTTAACAGGCATGTATATTATTTAGCTGTGCATGATGCATTCATGTTCAAATTTTTATGTTGCTAACAGCTATACTTTCAGTAAAAAACCACATTTTTGTGAACCACCTCTGCTTATGTTATTTCTTCTAGTGCTGAAACTTCTGCATATATATACATATATATACCTGTGATACAATCTGAATGGGTTATATTGCAAAGCCATTTCTTGGCTGCACATAAAATGAACTTTGCAGGCTTTCATTTATACTATTACCTCGTCCCTTTCTCTCAGACATTAGCATGGTAAACCTCTGAGATGCTCCTGATAAAAATGTAACAAAGACAGCAAAATAAACCTCAACACATCTCAAAAGTGGCTCTCTTTTACATGAAGATTCTTCACTTTTTTTTCTCTGCCCGCAGAATTACACTTATCTCAAACCTAGAAAAAGTGAGATCCAGCATAAGCAACATTCTACCCTATTTATGTTTGTTTACACAGGCTCCCCGACCCAAATAATTCTATTTTCATACTTAATGTCTATTTTTAATGTGGAAAGGAAGTTTATACCAGGAGAAAAGACTTAGAGCTTTTCGATAAGACTTACCACTTATTTTAGTATAGGCGATTTCTAAGTATTTAAGTTTTTAAGGCCTTGACTTATTCAAACTAAATCCATTTTAGTTTTTTGGGGGGGTTGGGGACAAGATTTGCAAATGGAAATTAAGGGCTTGAAGATATGCTAAGACATTATCTAATGCAGACTCCTCTGCTATTCATAAAACCTCATCACATTGTACCTAAACATCCCTTGTTTTGGATTTGTCTGCAAGGAATTCTGGAACCAGCTGCTGCATGGTGTGGAGCAAGTCGGCACCCACATCTTGCTTAAGTCCCATCAGCATTAATGAAATAATTATCTGTTTGCTAAACAGTCCCTGCCTTAACTGTGAAGCCTGATCCAAACCTGCTTTGGTCGTGACCTTTCACAGACCCATTTCTACAGAGCCCATCGCACCCGCTGCATGTTACAGGGAACCTGTGGCTTGCTTACTCCGCACCTGCAAATCTTGCAGACATCGAGACGGCATCTCCTACACCACTGACAGGTGCAAAGCCTGATCTCCCCCTTGGGTCTCTGGTTTGTGAGCTTCTTTTTGAGGATGCTGACAGAATAGGTGGGATTCATCTGATTAAAGACAGATATTGACAATGTAGATGTGTTTCTGTGAGCTACTTGCCCTGAGCTTGCTCTCTATATGTCTACCTTAGGATGAGGTGAAGTGGCTTCTGAGGGTGCCTTTTCCTCTCCACCACCTCTAAAGGCAGCCTCAGGCAACGAGCTCAGGTGAAGATGTCTGTCCTGTAGAATTAGGAGAGATGGATCCCACCCCCACCAGCAACAGTTTATTCCTCCAAATGCTTACGTACATGACACACTGCAGAGCTGCTTGTGTTGGCAGTGTGACTGACATGCATCAGTGCCTCCCGCGTGGGTGTCACCTGCAGAGGCAGGCAGGCAGGTCTGCCCCTGTTTCTAGAAATGGACTTATTTATGCTGTACTCAGGGATATGGTATTTCCAAATTCTTCTGGAAAATAACAGTTACTTTTCCCATTACAGCATATAGACCACACTTTAATTTAGGATAGGGTACACAAAAGTCAGAAGAGCTGCATGTAATGGTCATTTCAAGCCTTGGCATGCTGGAAATGATCACTTAGAAGAGTTACACAGAAACATTCATTTAGAGGGCTTGTCATATTTTTAGGCCCTGTCACTTTTCCCTTTCATACATCCTTTTACCTCTGGAGTAGGACCTTTATGTTCATTTAGCCTCTGCCAGGCTCCTTGTCCTTCCCACTGACTACCTTTTCAGGTTCATTGGCTTTTAAATCCATGACTTCAAAGACCTTCTGGATTTCACACCCAAAATATTTCTTTCCTGAATTTATCTCTTGCTATGCATCAGGTTTGTTAAAAAAAATTTTCAGGTTTTTTTCCGTCACTCTGTGGATTAACAAAATCTTTGTAGCTCTGAGCTGCTTCAGCTGGGACCTATTCATAATCAGATCAAAATATGTTTCCTGTCCCCAAAAACTGACAGAGAAGTAGTAGAGGTGGCTCCTTTACAGCTGAGTGTCCCTGCTGTTTGGCTATAAAAGCCACCTTTTGTTCCACTGTCTCCATCTTTGAAATATAATTTTAGCAGAATGATGGAGTTTCCCATAGCCTGGGTGTGAAGCCTCTGGACTGGGCAGAATCCTGAATGCAGGCACTGCTGACAGCTAGCCTTGGTCAGTTAGCCAATCTGCAGAAAATTATTACTCAATCATTCATATCATGCCTTGTGGGTTTTGTTGTTTTGCTTGGTTGGGTTTTGGGGTTTGCTTGGGCATCTTTTTTTTTATTATTTTGTTTTGTTTTGTTTTGTTTTTCTGTAGTTTTTAGTGGTTTGGGGTTTGTTTTTTATTTAATTGGCTAGCGGCTCCATCCAGCATATTCATTCTCTGGCTCACTCTTCACTCACTTGCCTTGCTCTGAGTGACTGCACAGAAAACCTTGCCACCCAGTTACAGTAGCTGCTGAATTTCCAGATGCTGCTATACCTTACTGCTTGAATAGATGTCTTGGACCTTGACGTCTTCTTTATCAGTTCCGAGATGAGGAGGCAACTGCAAAGGAACCCAGTATTTCTTAATAATAAAATGTTTGAGCTTTACCTCCTGATTTTGGAAAGCCTGAGTCTGGCAAGTTGGTTATAATAACCTTTTGTTAAACTCCTCTGTTCTCCATTAAAGCTTACCTCTTCATGTTTCTCCTCTTGCCCAAGGGTCCTTTGTCTCATTTTCACAGAGACTATTCTACAGCAATTAATTCTGTCCAAGCATGTATTTAAATCAACCCTTCATCTGGGGTACATTCACTTGTAGATAAAAGTATGTGGAAGAACAGGACTTATAGTAAAGGATCTCAGAAGCTTGTTTTGATGATGGAAACAATCACTCCTTATATTATTATTGTGGCAGAAAAGCATTTTTTTCCTCTTTTTTCCACCCCATGCTTTTGTTTGGATGGTGAGATTAGCACCACAAATACTTAAAATATAAGAGTGCTCTTGAGGTGACGTCTCATTTCCTTTTGATTAATGAGCCAGTGTAATCAATGAATCCTCAGATACCCAATGCTTTGTTTAATGGCATTTGAAAATTCTATACAACTTTTCTCTTCGGTGTTTTTGGGGTAAGAGGAGACCCTCCTGCTCCCCTTTCTGTTCTTTCTCCCACCAAATAGCCATATAAAGCCATACACACAAACCACAAAATTTACAAGCTGGTATTGCTTCAAACAATTATTTTTCCCAGAAAGAAGTACTAACAGTGTAATTTCTCTGCTGTACAAGTTTACACTGCTAATCTGCCAGACCATCGATAACAAGCATAGCAGACAGAGAGAAGAACTGTAATTTCTCATCATATGCATTTTGGTATTGTGCAGAGAAGTCACATGGAAACAACCAGTCTAGCTGGGTGATGTGTTATATTATAACCATGCAGAAAAACAAGTGCAGAAAACAATTACCTTACAAAATTACCTGGGGCACGTTTTCCTTTCTTGTCTGTCTCAAGATGATCCAACTTGACCGGCAAGTTTGGCTTGTGCCTTCAAGCTCTAGTACTTTACACTTAAGCCTTGGATGCTTGTGGTTCATTCCCCTGTGGATTGCCTAAGAACACAGTTATCAGACTTCTACATATGGGAGACAAAAAGTGGAAGAACAATAAAGAAATGGCTCCTTTAGATGGATACATCATAGTACTTGCATGTCTAATTTCTATTTCTCTCAGGGAATGCAAGCATGTAAACATTTTCCTAGGTATGGCCCAGAGGCTAAGCAGAAGACTTTCAAAGTACGTATAACATTTAAGCACCTAGGTATTTTTGTAAGTAAATAGTCTTTAGGTGTTGTTGTACAGAAGCAGCCTGACTTTAGTTTTCACATGTAAGAGAAGTTCAACTCACCCTTTCAGACACACCTGTATATGGAGGTAAGTCAGTCAAGAAGGCATCCCAAGGAGACCAAATTATCCAAATCTTTCTCATATGAAAGGGAAGTGGGAGTAGAACCATGAAACCATCCTGGCACTGCAGAGAAAAAGCTCCAAAATGACCTCAGTATTTCATCAGGACCTATTTCTGCCTGCAGACAGGATCTACTGTGCTTAAATCAAACCAGGCAACTTAAAAATGGCATCTAATCAACAAACGAGATAAGGAGGACTGTACTCCTACACACTATTTCAGGACCTATTTTGATCCTAATGCTAGAATGAAGAGGCCACACCACCTTGACTGAGGCTGTACCACAAGCCACACTACTTCAAATTACAAAATATTTCTACTTTGTCCTTTCTTCTGCTTCATTTATAGTTAACGGGGCTCTCATTGGCAGCTGTTCCCCATGCTGCCCAGCAGGAAAAGGGTTGTGTGCAAAAACCAGCACACCAGTTTATCTGTAAAATTATTTCTTGAGACTTTTGACTTTAATTTTTTGTGCATGAATTATCCCGTATACTGTTGAAGAGATTTCATACAAAATCTGTGACAGAGTCAGGACTCAAGCCTTTATTTCCTGAGTTTTATTCCAAAGCCTGAAGTATTATTTTTCTAAGCACTCACCAATGTGAGTCTACATCAACTCCTTCACTCTTAAGATGAGCTGTAATCCCAGAGGTTGTATTTGCTGTACTTACAGTCGGCAATATCCCAGGCAGAAAGGGTGGGAACTTACAGTGTTTATAGCAGGGATGGTTACACCTGACTGTGTAGTGTGTTTATAGGGAGGAGATAAGCTTTTGAATGGCATTTTCCTGACCTTTTGCAGAACTTAATGATGGGAGGACTCATTCCCTAGACATTATGGACTATTTTGATTTCACTTTCTTTGACTAGAACAGCAGATTAGACAACTGCCCTGAATGTAGGCACCTGGGCTATGTCAATCACCTAAATGCAGGCATGGAGTGTCATTTGAGATACCCTAGAATGTCTGAGCTACCTGCATACCTGTAAGACACAGGAACTACTGGAGGCCCATACTTTTTTGGAACAGCAGCTAAAGGCCAGTCAGAATACTACAAAAACCTGTGTTCAGACAGCTGATTTCCACCCCTCTGTTGCAGACACCCCCCACCTCAAAATTAGTTAAGAGGAATCCTACCCCACCTCTCTACAAGGTAGCACTGTGATATAAACAATTACAAAAATTAACTTTTGCAGTCCTGTTTGTGATGGATGGAATGGATGCTTTTGCTTAGTTTCTGAAGTGTTCAAAATATTCCCAGTCAACCAAAGGAGAAAATATCTTGCCCATCTCCTTCTTTCTAAAGCCTATGTCTTGTCTTCAGCTATATAAGCTATTATGCCTTTGGCCAAAATCAATGAAATCATGCCAGTTGACTTGGTGTGGATATGCCTAAAGCTTAACCAGATCACTTAAAATCTAATAAAAATACAAAGACTGCATCTATATCTTTCAGCCTTAAGTTCCCCAGGTACTAAAATAACTCATGCAGTGAGTAAGAAAAGTTGTGCCATTAAAAATGTTCAGAGACAGTGAAAGCCCCAGCTGCTACACATGACCCAAATTCAAAATAGCCTTCAAACTTATTTTAGGCTGTAATATGATGGGTTTGATGCTTTTTTTCTTTCCCTCTCTTGACCTGTTGTGGAAATTAAAGTTGTTGTGGAGAAACAGTGGTGGTTTTGGTGACAGATGACCTACCCAGTGAAGTCTCTGGGGTGAATTCCCCCCTGACATCTACTGGTATGAAGTCAAAAGTAACCCCTAAGACAACTAACAAAATTACACAAGTGAGTTACGTTTACGTGGGAGTGTATCCTAGGCAGAGTTACTTCCTAATTCGCACCTGGACAGTGTTAATGAGGGCAAAAGAAATTTGTGATTTTAACAGGGGAGAAGCTGGCTTAATAATTCATCGATAAAATGTACATGATATGCATAATAGTAGATTCTTTACAGAATCAAAACACAAACACGAATCCCTCACTATTCTCAGGTAGGAAAACTATGACATTTAATCTATATTATTTTAAATCTATTATGTAAACATCTTTTTAAAAGTCTTTATATTTGAAATGTAATTGCTACCAGCTCTTGATTACTCGCAGACTATATAATCTATCATTGAATCAAATAATCACTATTACTATTGGGAAATAGGGAATGATACAGAAGCCTAAAGGAAAGCACTGCATGGCAGGTGAGAAACAAACAAATCAGGGTTGGGTAATCAATCTCTGTACCATAAAATGCTAATGTTGTCCTAATAAATAAGAATTCTCTTCCATTGCTTGATATGCTCCCTACCAAGTATGTCACTTAGCCTGTGGTATGCTTTAGTTTAGTTTGAAGTGGCACTACCATTAGCGCTTTAGCAAAATAATCACTCCCTTTCATTTTCATAAAAGTAATTAAACTTATCAGTTTTCTTGTTAATGCAACAAGCCAACCAACAAATGGGCAAAAAAAGTTTAATTTGTGGTATTTTCAAATTAGCATCCTATGCACCAGGGATTATTCAGATATGAGGTTCTGAATTAATGATTTTTCTTTAAAAAAAAAAAAAAAAGAGGGAAAGCATTCCTGTCAGCTCCTGTGTTGATGAAACAGTATTATATATAGCAGTTACTAATACTGCATTACAAGCTCACAGTTTCTTCAGATAAAGCTAACCTGTTGACACCAGAGCAATACAGAAATTTAAATTGCACTTAAATAAACAAATACCTTACCGTGGTAAGAAGTGAATTTCATGTTAGGATGGACTCTGACTTTCCAAGATACATTGCACCTAGTGGATGCACGGAATGGAAGGATGCATTCTGCTCATGGAACTTAAATTAGAGAGCTCTGAAAGAAACTGTGCCATGAAATCTGCTCAGAAGCACAGCAATCAGTTAAGAAAGGAAATAACACTCTTGGAGAATTTATAATTTACATTGACCAAATTTCAATTCCCTCATGAATACAAATGCTCAATATATTTTAAAACTGATCCTAATATATTACTTAGAAAATGGGGTAGAAATCTGCGTTTGATTTATGATCTCAGAAAAGGAAGAGACCGAAAGATGAGCAGTCCCCAAGGCTATTTTGCCCAGGTGATACATTCTCCAATCTGATTTGTAATATTCCATGTGATGAGTTTCCCCATGCCTTTGAAAGTCAGCTATGCCAGAACAAAAGTCCAGCAGGGACTTTCTGCTGATCTTGAAGCCATATGCTAGCATGCCAAGGGGGATATCTGCAAACCCAGCTGCCTCACTATGTAGCAAGAGAAACAAAAAAGAGAGACGTGTAAAACTCAATTGATTTCTCCTCATTACATCATGCTGCCAGAAGGGACGGGTGTTCAGATGTGTTATCCCTGCCCCTCAGTTGGCAGATTGAGGACAGGGACAAGGAAGCTGTTAGAGGAAAATCTGCCAAAGGGTGTGCCCAATCCCCAGCTGCTGAGAGCTAGGAAGGCTCACATGGATGTTGCCAGATTTTTTGCGTAGCTTCTTTTAGTCTTTTCGACCCAGTAAAGTGGTAAGTGAGGATTTGCATTATAACAAGAATTTTATTTTTCCCCTTCCTCCAAAATATTTACTTTCATAACATCCTTTAACAAAGCACTGTGCCTTATAGCCATTGCTTCATAGTCCTATGGGTAGGTGCTTGATGTGACACAGGAGACACATAGTCCTTGCTCTGTTGCAACCCTGGTCTTGGGCCAGATCTTCAAAGATGTTCAGACCCCTAAAGGTAGAAGTATATGTTCAAGAAAGATTTGCAAGTCTACTAGCTTAAAGTACTTTTGCCTGCTTGATTTCATTCAGGCTGATGCACTTTAGGTGCCTCTATAATATACACACCTGAAAATCTCACAAGGTGCCTATCTTTATTGGCCTGCTTTCTCCTTAATTTCTCAGTATAACAGTTGTCTTTAGCTGATCTTACTCTTTAGAAAATTACCAGGGTAGAATCTTTCTCCATTTACATACATATGCAGGTAGCACAGCACGAGCAGGCAACAGGGCTTCTGCTATGACAGCTAACAAGTGTTTCTGCACTTAATTGGATGACCGTAAGATTTGGGAGCAAGAAGATTGTCGCCAGTCAACACAATTTCTAAACAGATGTTTTCAACTGCTGTTTCAGATTTCATGAATTGGAAATGAACAGCTCCCTCTCATTTGGACACTTGTGACCTTAGTGAGTACTAGAACCAGAACACGTCAGACCCTTCACTTTCAAACACATTTATGGAGTAAGGCCTTTGTTTTCACTCTCTGGCCACATCTAATTGAAAGCTTGCACTTTTATCAATTTATATTATTTAATATTACGGCCAGGAAGACAAATAATTGTCTCGGTACCTAAACACTTCACTGGGAATGAATAGATGAACAGATTTCAAACCCAGCAGTTTTCATCATGATCATCAAATTTGCTTTCCTATATAAGAGAGGTCATGGTATTTCAACCAGTAAAGGATGCTGATATTCAAATTCAAAGTTTGTAGCTAACTCTTAAGAAATCTGTTACCTTGTTTTGGAGAGATATGTGACACAGGGAGACTAAACTTCAGATTCTCCAAAATTCCTTTAATTGCACAGTATGTACAAATAATGGGACCTGTGTGACTCATGCAAAGTAACACACAGACCCAGGAATAAAATCTGGATTTTGGAGTCCTCTATGTGTTCTCTATGGCAGTAGTCTTGAATTCCATTAAAATCAACATCTGGGTTTTCCTGCAAACCTCTGACACCTACCAGACCAGCAGAAAGGTGGTAACTACTGCCTACATACTAAACTGAAGCTATAGAGTGTGCTGTCAGAGCAGCACATTTGTCAAAGAAACATTTGAACATTTTACAATAGTTTAAGGGAGCAAACAAATCTGCTTTCTAACAGCTGAAGTGATTACTCGCCCCACCACAGTTTTAATGTCTATTTAAGTGATAATCTCTGCTGCCTTGAAATACACAAAATAATGAACAGCTGCTTTGGCTGATCAAATGCAGAAGCAAAGTTGAGATACTAATCTCTCATAAAAAGAGTTTATTGCATCTGGAATGCAAAAGCAATAGGGGGCTATTGTTGATGCAAAACAAACCATAATAGAGATAAGAACAAAATAAATGTAGTTTCATTCTCCTCCTTTCTGAAATCTGACTGTGCTACCTCTGTAACAGACATTTGGGTGATGTGTACATTAGCATCTCTCTCAGGAAGGGTGATCTTTATTCACTTCCCAGTGCTGTGTCTAGATACAGTGCCTTTACCTCTCTGCATCATTTAGACTAGTATTTAGTTACCTATTGGTTGCATTTTCAAACTAAAAGTGAACACACATTAATTATTGTTATTCCAGCCAAAGCTTGTAAACTTGGAAGGAGAGGAGTGTGCAAGGAACATACAAGGGAATTACTTAAAGAGGAAAGAAAAGTTTAGAAGCAGCAAAGGCCTATGAACTTATTTCAACCAGACTCCAGATTTAAGCAAGTTAATAAACCTGGCCTTATTCTGACCTTATCCACACCACTTTTGAACTGGGAGTAACCCTATTTGGAACAGTGGAATGAGATCTGAGGAGATATCCTTATCATTAAGGAACGGTAGTATTTCATAGGACTTAGGATGTGACATTTGCCTAGGAGGGGAGAGTAAAAAGGGAGCCTTCCCCCCTCCTGAATATTGCCTCTTCAAATCTTGGATGTCTAGGCTGGCACTTTTTTCTTTCAGGCTCCTTGCCTAGGGGTACTTCATCTTGGTCTAGGCTGATAGCTGGTCCTTCCTCTCTTCTTTCTTTCTGGCTTCCTGACTGAAGGAAGGAGAGGTTCATAAATGCCTGAATTTGGGGACCGCGATTCTTCCACACTCCTGTGCGAAGAAGCTAGTACTGTATATCCACATGAGACCCAGAGTCTGACCCATCCTCAGCTGGGGCTTGATCCGGCTGCCCTTATTTCAAATGGGCTGGAATCTCCCATGGAACAGGGTGCTGCCCAGAGAGAAGAGGTTACAACTAACACAAGTTCTGTGATGAACACACCGGCTCATAAAGCTTTGCAACATTTCCTTGCTCAAGTTCAGGAACAGAGATGGATCCTGATTCTTGCTGACCCGCAAGGGATTCTCACATTACAGCAGGTTTTCAGCTGGCGTAGATATGAGAGTTGCTCCCTGCCCTCACAATTTGATGGGAGGGGTGGCAATAAGAGGTAGACACAATGCAGATCTTCAACATACTTTTAGCTGATTTAAGAGTCTGTTGGTGTTTCTTAGTTCATGCTGGCTGAGACCAATCCATTCAGGCAGAAGGTTGTGATTGCCACATGGTGACTTTCCCCCTCTGCTTCCCGGAGCAGAAACTGGGTACAGAGAAGAATCTGTCTTCTGGGTACCCAACCAGGGCAGTAGAAGTGAATTGCCAAAGGCTGACTGCTTTTATTTGAGAACTTGAACTATAATAACTTCTGTGCCGTATTGTTTTTAAGAAGGTGTTTCACACATACATCTTTAAAAAGTCATGGATGTCCCATAACTCATCTCTGTATGTGATGGGTTATGTAGAGAAGCCGATACTTTTAAGACTAAAGCGAAAGATCCATTTAAGAAAGCTCTGTGCCCTTATGCCTAATGATTTCATTGAAAACCAGTGAAACCCTGTAAGAAAGAGAACAAAATAATACCATGGCTTCTCAGCATGGTCATTGAATATAAAAGATCAAGCAAATACTGTCACGCTAGCAAATTTTCCAGGGGTTCAAACACATCAGCGTATAATATTTACTTAAAGATGAATGGAAGGGTCGCATGAAACATACTGGTGGTTCAAACAGATGCAGGGTCATTGCCAGAGGCTGTTCTTAGGATTGGTGTGTGGCACATCACTTTCTAGAATGAATCAATCCAAAGCGAAGACCATGGGAAAACAAGAGCAAGTAGCATGCTGCTAACTGGCTTAAATAGTTGGGACAGAACCACAGGTAATGCAAATTTGCAAAGCTCGGTGGAGGTTTGCTGAGTTGAAGAAACAGGGCATCTGGCTATTGGTACTTTAATTTTTTAATATATGGATCCAAATGACAGAAGTGTTAAGTGCGGAGTACCTGATTTTCTTCTCACTTATGTAGGTGTTAATCAGGAATAACTTAGCTGAATTTACCTAACAGGCTTCTTTCTGCCCTCTGGCTTCCGTGTAGTTAGCCCTAATTAGAATCGTGCCAATAGTTGGCTGTGTAGGTTGTTGTCCAAAAAAAAAGGAAAAATCTTAGATTGAATAAAGGAACTTAGATGCCATTTGTTGTGTCACAGGAGTTTTGTCTTGGCTTACCATAGAGAACATGTTTATCTAAGAAGTAAAAACTCAACTTTCTTTGAGGCTTGAGTGGTGTAAGCTGAGATTCAGAAAGGTCCTGTCCATAATCCAAATCAGGTAAGAAGCAGTTTGGATGTGGGTTTTCCATACACTGCAGAGTATTCCAGTATCTGAGGTGTATGCAAACACTGGGAAAATCGGCTACAGTTTTGTTATTAGTGCCTGTTTTTCTAAGTGTCGCCTCCCAGATAATAATGTAATATTGTGCAAATGTCAAGCCAGAATATTTTAGTGTTCTGAAGAGTTAGTTTATTTTTGGTTTGTTGTTTGTTTTTTGGTTTTGTTTTTTTCCCCAATGAATGTTGTAAAAGTGATGGTTTGAATCCCTAAAAAAACTCTTTTGTGTGGGAAAAATAAATGATTTGCTAGGGTTGTGGTTTTTTCCTTTTTTTTCTTTCTTTCTTTCTTTCTTTTTTTTTTTCTTTTTCTTCTTTTCTCTTGATAATACTAATTTGCATCTGGGTAAACCAGAAAAAAGTCAGACCAATGGGATTCTGCTGACAAGTGCCTGGTGCAAGTGAGAGGCGAAGGGGAGCTGGCGTGTCTGATGGAACCAGACTGTTCTCTCAGCCCAAGTGGGTAGAGGTCCATTATTTCAGGGCTGCAGCATCAGCAAAGCAATTAACTTAAGGAATTCTACAGACTTCCCATGTAGTTAAAATGAATGAAAACAGATTGAATTTAGAGCATTACACACCAGGGGAGCAGAACTGGGAGGGTGGGGGATAGAAAATGAAAATCCCAGAGTACAAAACAGAGAAAAGTAAAATGCTCAACCATAGGACCTGATTATTATGACAGTGAAAAAGAAACATGTTACTGCTTGCAGGATTTTAGTTCTGGCTTATGAACCCTGTTTTGTATTTATGACCTTTTGACATGTCTGTTAAGACAACTGTTCTCAATTCTTTGTGTGCCATCAAGTCTTTTATTAGGTCATCCGTGCTTATATGGATTGAACCTGGTACTAGTCATAAGAGTGGGGATATAGAAATATCTAGCTGTCCAATAAATATATACTGCAAGTGCTGTCTGTGAGGACCGACCAGTATCAGATTTTCTCTTAGAGTTGTGAAGCCGCAAGCATATGCCTTGAAGTTGCATGGCTCCTTCTGGGACTTCTCTGAAATCAAGTAATCTCCTTGAGCAATGGATTCACTTGATGGTTCAGAGAATTGCTGCCAAGAAGAGATTTGTCATATCTTTAGACTAAGAGGAGAAATTCTGCAGTACTAGCTAACTCCTCTCCACAGGGGAAATCAGCATATTCTTCTGGTTATACTGCAGTCCTATGATCAATATATTTGTTCAAATTTAATGCTATGTGTGAAACCCAGCATCCTCACTTTGACAAACAGCTGCAAGCAAATAGTGACCTACATATGGGATTGGTCTTCTTCCCAACTTTATTCTTAACAGAACACATTTGGAATTAATTGTAAATGGCTGGATTTGAAGGTGCCTTGATTTTTGTGGAGGGAAGTTGGAATTTAAATTGTATTCTGCCTAGCTTGTCAATAACTATGTTCTTAGCTTCTGAAACCGATTTATAGCTTCAGCAAACTCCTTTGCACTGTCATTTCTAAATACACATCATATATTTCACAGAGCTCCTTAGCAAAATTTTTAGACATCCCAATGCGATTTAGAAGTCTAGACAGTATTTAAATGTGATTGAAGCATTTAGGAAAACAAACACTAGTGATGTTCAGTATTATTTAGAGTATCCAGAAGTGAATTTCCAAAATGGCACATGTGCCTAGATGTAAAACTATCAGATAATCCTGATACTTATGGCCAAGACAGTAACCTTAAGATCCCATGTTCTTAAACCAATGGATAATTGAAGTAATGGATAACTCAACTTCCCACCGTAAGAGTCTGTCAAATCCATATATTTGTGGTACTTAGCATACAAAAAACCAGTGAAACTCTGACAGTGCTGGAAAGAGCACTGAATCTCGTTGCTCACCACCTGGAGTAACAAGCAAAGCACCTGCCTCAACCTGTCCCAGAGTGACAGCTGTTCTCACATGCCCCCAATATATGGGTAAGCAGCAAGAAAGGAGTTTTTCTGGTTTCCCAGTAACTTCCCAATAACCCAGAGGAGGTGCAGAAACTCTGTTTAGGCTCAAATGCCTCCACTCTCTAAGAAAGACAAACGTGTGGCTGTCATATGAGGAATATGTGCTACCGCCAGGCTTCTAGTTTTGGAGGCAGAGAGAATTACCAGGAAAAGGATCTTGGAACTGCTCCTTTTGAAGGTTCCTCACTGCGCATGTGACCATTAATGGATTACTGAGATGGAAATAAAAAGTTGGGAGAACTCTATGACCCAGGCAGGTAAAGTAGTTCTTGACTGAAATGTTCTCCTTACTTCCCTTGGAAGTGATGCTTAAAGCTTATTGGGGGTGGGGATCAATATCTATTCAGAAAGAAATGACATTTGTGTTGAGGTGTTGCTCCTATCTCCATATACTTTCTAGACTACTGGTTAAAAGACCACCTCCACAGGGGTTTGATTCAGAACCTGAGTCCCACTAAGGTTGTGCTGCATCCAGTGAAATTCTGCTTCAGAAGAAGTAATTTCTTTTCCTTCTTTCTTTTTTTTTTTTTAATTTCTTCTTATTTAGGACTTAGCCTGATGCAGTGTGAGACTAAGCCTACAGCGTGTTTGCCCGATGTTTTTGTCAGTTCCACAGCTGTAGTAAGAGCTGCGAAATGATCAAGAACATCACATTTCATGCAGTCTCCACAAAGGCTTACAGCTCTGGAGGAGGCTTTCAAGGACCTGGGGTGTTGACCCTGGAGACCATGAAAATACTTGGAACTATGTTTTTAGACTGAACTGCAGAAAGCCTCAGTTACTGCAAATGTACTGAAACCTGAGGTGCCTTTTTTGCTGACTGCTCCAGACTCTCAGATCCTGGGAGCCTATCTCATGGCTTGAAGCCATAATTCAGCAGTACAGTCCACCCGGATGTTTTAAAGCTGGCTGCTCAAAAGTCACAAGCCCTAGGAAGGCTGGCATATTCAGCCCTATAGGTTTCATCCTTACAGCAGGATGTTTTGGGCAAAACTTTAGCAGCTCAGTGAACACTGAAACCCTACTCAAATTCGGGTCCAAAGTTTTATGGTAAAACTGGACTGCAGGTTATTAAGTTGCAGTCACATTTAGAAATGCTACCTGATGTCTTTCAATATGTTTGCACAGCACTTAGCCCAATGAAAATGAAGAGAGCAGGGTTTAAATATGTACAATGTGGGATGAAACTATCATAAACATTAAGTTAATGTATCCCCCTTCGGTTACTTTTGTGATATATACTTAGTGTTAATTAGTTCTAAAACTCTCAACTCTCATTTTCTTAACTGTGGGATTGTTTGGAATTGTCCTTTCCTGTAGACGTTTGAATTAAATGAGTACTTGAATTATACAGTGGTTAAGTCTCTGAATTGTTGTGGCTTAATAGGAAGGTATGGACAGAAATGTGCACAGTTATGCTTTTGCTCAAAATTAATTTTTACAGTTTTTAGCTTCCTGAGAACTTTGTCGAGTTTAGGTTCTAGGATCACATCTAATCCCAGAAACCATTTCCAGGCACAGTAAGGATGAGAAAATAATCAGGAGCAGTCAGCATGGCTTCACCCAGTGGAAGTCAGGCTTGAACAACTTGATAAACTTCTATGATGGAGTGGCCTGGTAGATGAAGGGAGGGCAGCGGTACGTATTGTTCAACTGGACTTCAGTAACACCTTTGACAATGTCTTCCATGAGATACTCATAGAGAAGCTGTTGATATATGGGCTGGATGAGCAAACAGGGAGGTAGATTGAAAACCGGCTGAATGGCCAGGCCCAGAGGGTGGTGACCAGTGGCACAAGGTCTAGTTGGACACTAGTGACTAGCAGAGTTCCCCAGAGATCAATACTGGGTCCGGCCCTGATGGGGCAGAGCGCACCCTCCTCAAGTCTGTAGGTGACAGCAAACGGGGAGGAGTGGCTGATCAGCCACAGGGTCATGCTGCCATCCAGAGGGACCTGAACAGGCTGGGAAAATGGCCCCATAGGAACCTCATGGGGTTCAACATGAGGAAGTGCAAATTCCTGCACCTGGGGAGAAACCCCCAGTGCATGCTGGGGACAACCCAGCTGGAAAGCAGCTTGGCAGAAAAGGACCTGGGGGTTCTGGTGGACACCAGGCTGAACACAAGCCAGCAATGTGCCCTTGCTGCAAAGAATTCAAGTGATACTTTGGGCTGCATTAGCAAGGTCTTGCCAGGAGGTCAGAGGAGGTGAACCTTGCCTTCTGCTCAGCACTGGTGAGGCCATGCCTCAAGTGCTGTGCCCAGCTCTGGGCTCCCCCGTACAAGTGAGACATGGACATGCTGGAGGGAGTTCAACAAAGGACCACTGATTAAGAGAGCAGAGCATCTCACATTTGAGAAAGTCTGGGAGAGCCTAGAGAAGAGAAGGCTCAGGGAGGATCTCATCAATGTATGTAAATAACTGAAGGCAGGGTGCAAAGAGGACAGAGCCAGGCTCTTTTCCACGGTGGCTAGCATGTATTCACTTTACGTGGCAGGGTTTTGGTAGCAGGGGGTTATGGGTGTGGCTTCTGTGAGACACCAGAAGCTTTCCCGGTGTCCAACATAGCCAGTTATAGCTGGCTGCAAGATGGACCTGCTGCTGGCCAAAGAATGAGCCCATCAGTCATGGTGGTAGCATCTCTGGGATAACAGATTTAAGAAAGGGTAAAAACTACTGTGCAACCGCAGCTGGGAGAAATATGTGAGAGCAGCAGCAGATTTGCAGCCCCCCAGGTCAGTGCAGGAGGCAGGAGGGCTCCAGGCACCGCAGCAGAGATGCCCCAGCAACCCATCGGAAGCCCATGGTGAGGCAGGCTGTGCCCCCAGCCCGTGGAGCCCATGGGGAAGCAGACCCCAACCCACAGCCCTGCAGGACCTCACGCTGGGGAAGGGGGATATGCCAATGTCTATCCCACAGAGAGCTTGCGCTGGAGCTGGCTCTTGCCCATGAAGGAGCAGGATTTCTGGCAAGACTTCTGACCTTGTGGGGGACTCACACTGGAGCACGCTGTGCCTGAGGGGCTGTACCCCATGGGAGGAACCCTGCCCTGGTGAGGCCACATCTGGAGTGCTGTGTCCAGTTCTGGGCTGCCCAGATCCAGAGAGACAGGGAACTACTGGTGAGAGGCCTGCAGAGGCTATGAAGATGATGAGGGGACAGGAGCATCTTCCTGGCAAGGAGAGGTTGTGACAGCTGGGGCTGTTCAGCCTGGGGAAGAGAAGACTGAGAGGGGATCTTATCAATGCATACAAATATCTTAGGGGCGAGTGCCAAGAGGACGGGGCCAGGCTCTTTTCAGTGGTGCCCAGCGACAGGACAAGGGACAACGGGCTCAGACTGCAACACAAGAAGTTCCATCTGAATATGAGGAAGAACTTTACTTTGGAAGTTTCAAAGTTTACTTTGGAAGTTACAAAGGAAGAACCAGGAGAGTGGCAGAGCACTGGGACAGGTTGCCCAGAGAGGTTGCGGAGTCGCCTTCGCTGGAGATACTCAAACTCTCTTGGATGTGACTGTGCAGCCTCCTCTGGGATACTCTGCTTTAGCCAGGGTTGGACTAGATGGTATCCAGAGATCCCTTCTATTCCCAGCTGTTCTGTGATTCTGTGACCCATGCTGGAGCAGTTAGCAAAAAACTGCAGACTCTGGAAAGGACCCATGTCGGATAAGTTCGTGAAGGACTGTCTCCTGTGGGTGAAACCCCACAGTGAAGCAGGAGAAGCACATGAGGAGAAAAGAGCAGCAGAGATGACACTTGATGAACTGACTGCAACTTGCATTCCCCATCCTCCTACACTACTTGGCGGGAGGAAGTAGAAGAGTCAAGAATGAAGTTAAACCTGGGAAGAAGCGAGGGGTTGGGGGAAGATGTTTTTAGTAGGTTTTTTTAAATTATTTTTTATTATTTTTTATTTGCCACTATCCTGCTCTGATTAACTGATAATAAATTCAATTTCCCCAAGCCAGGTCTGTTTCACCCCTGATGGTAAATGATAAGTGGCCTCCCTGTCCTTATCTCAACCTATGAGCCTTTTTGTTTTATTTTCCCCCCCTGTCCTGCTGATGGAGAGGGAGTGATAGAGCACCTTGCTGGGCACCTAGTGGACAGCCAAGGGTTAACCCAAGGCTAGGATGGGAGGCAATGGGCACAAACTGAAACACAAGAGGTTCCCTCAGGAAACACTTTTTTCTACTGTGAGAATGACTGAGCATTGGCATGGGTTGCCCAGGGAGGTTGTGGCATCTCCATCCTTGGAGATATTCAAAATCTGTCTGGACACAGTCCTGGGCAACTGGCTTTGAGTGGCCCTGCTTGAGCAGGGGGTTGGCCCTGTTGACCTATTCTTAACAAGAATATACTGATCTGAATGTGCTTCATAATATTTTGTGGGGCAAGATAATTTCACCTGGAAGTGTTCCAAGGAAACTTCTTGGACAAGTTTCACTTTCCAGAGTGAAAAATCGTAGTATAAATCTGTCTCATAATCTAAAATCTAAAGACCATTTACGTAAGGATAATTGTGGAAAAGAGAGGGTGATCAGGGTTGTAGCCAGATCTCCTGGTACAAGCTTTCTGTGTGGTGCATCTCAGATGATGGAAAGCAGCTGTAAACTGGTATAAGCAGCATTTGTGATTCTCTGCATCAGTGGAGCAATGCCAAAGAGCTCTGGTGTATCAACAAATCCAGGGCAAGTGGCAGCTGCATCTTCCTAGACAGATAAAGCTTATACTGAAAGTTTGAAGAAAACAATTGCATGTATACAGTAGTGTATTTATTTGTATGGGTGCACGCATGTGTTTACACGTATATACACACAACTCTGTGAGTATGTGGTAGTCCTGGTAACACCATCTGGTATTAAATTATCCATCATCTCTGCTGACAAGAGCAGTTGCTTACAGTCTGGCTAAATGTTAGTCAGAAAGCCAGAAGTCTTCCATATCATCAATAACCCTTTCTGGACTCAGGCAGAATAAAGGAGAAATAAATTTAAAGAAAACTCAAAATACAGATGAGTACATTAGGTCAGAAGATCTGGTGGGACTGGGCATGACAAGGAGAGACTGGAACTGATAGACTGTAAGTGGCTGCTGGGAATGATAGCATGTGTAAAATGGACAGAGAGCCAGGAAGGGATGGAGGCTGGGGTAGCGAGCCAGTTTGGAAAATGTTGCAAGCCGGTTTGTCGGTGCACAACATGAGGGTAGCATGAGTATTTGGAATACGATGCATATTTGGACAGGATGGCTAAGGGCTGCAGATGAAAGGGAATAAGAGTCAGCATCAAAGTATGAATAAGAAAGGTCTTAGGGCACTAGGAGAAGGGACAACAATGACAGTTGTTAGGAAAAAAGGCTGGCCCAAGAGACCAGGAAGGGGAGGGAAGTGCAGGGGTAGGTTGGTACTGGATGTGTCTATAGTTTGAGAACAGGCTTGAGTTGTGGCTCAGAGATTTGAGAAAGCAGAAAAAAGGGGAAAGCCTCAAAGGAAGAGTAAAGAAGAAACTGCCAAGCCAAAGACATGGAAACTGTTTGGGGCATACTTGTTCGTTGCATGGGAAACGATGCACGGGACACCCAGGCACTGATGGGCCTTGCTGGGACAAAGCATGCTCTGGGGACAGAGAGCACTATTGCTAATTTCAGTTGCTGGCTCAGAATAATCTCTTTTAATCAACCATGCCCTGAGATGTTTTTCCCCAAGGCTTGTAATTTGCTCATCTTGTAGATTTTCTTATACACACACTGAGTAGAATGGCCCAAATTTCAAATCCCTCCACAAAGCATCCTAGAACTATCTAATCTTTTTACAAAAAAATGGTCTCTGTATTTTTTTTTTTTAATATTGGACAGCGTTCTTAGGAAAGTCTTAGCTGTTTCAATTCAAACTAACTAGTTCTGAGTCTGCCTGGATAGCACCAGCATGGAAAAAGTCTTAACCGAAATGATTAAGAAAGTTACAGGCAACTCATAAAAGATCCTAAAACAGGGAGTATCGAGCAACACTAGTATTTATAGACACATACACATGTATTTGTAGAACAACCTCTAGGCTTTCAGCTGTCCTGGATTAGTCTCAGTGGAGGGACCCTTTCAAGTGATAAGCTTAGTATTTTGGTTCAGCGTGTTTGTGAGGAACACAAAGATTTCCTTGAAAAAATGGAGTCTGGCACATAGTTGGGGTTAGGGCTGACCGCATGTCTTATTCACTAGAGAGTATATTTTGCTTTAAACGCATTTATTTGCAAGAAACTACATTTTGACTTTATGATTTTTTTGAAAGATAAGTCTGAAGCAATGGTTTACAGTCATGTTATATTGTCTGCTAGCACTTCAGCCAGTGAGTAACCCAGCAATTGCTGAATGCACCTTTGGTTCAGAAACAATTTATTTTCCCCTATTACCAGCAATGTGACATTTTGGGGAATTCTTTAATAGCAGAACTCAGAGAAGCCCCACTAGAAGAAAATTTGGTTTCCTTTATGTTTTTGAGCATTAGAATAGTTCATACTGACTGAACAATTATCCAGGATAATGTATATTGATAAACAAAGTCAAAACATATTCAAAATGGCTATAAGTTCACATTCGACTGTAAAAGCTGCACCTACAGTTTGGTATACAGTATGCAAACACAAACCATGAGCTGTGGGAAGCCAGGGATATTGTGGTGATATTGGGTGGTTAACAGAGAAGACTTTTACAGGCAGAGTATTCTTATTCACAGGAATTACCTGTTTATTTCCAATTATAATGGAGCTGAAAACCAGATGTTTTAAACATTAAAGCTTATTATACATTCCTGACACTGTGGGTTACAGGGAAAAGAGTTTGCTTTCCTTCTACACTCCCTTTGCCTTTTGGTATAAAAGGAATGAAGTTCTCACAAACACTTAAATCTTGACTATGATGCCCAACCTGGAAACTCTAACTCAAGCACAGGCAGAAGGAAAGGTGCCATGTTGATTAGTCTGTCTTCAGGTAAGGGCTACACTCCTGCTCCTTTATTATATTATAGGGCATCCTGTTTGTTATACATCAGAGTCTGTGCCCACAGGCACAAGCACTGCCATGTAGGCATATCTTCAGGCAAATACTCAAGAGTATGACAATTACTGAGGTATTACCAGGAAATGACCTATTAGGACATGAAACCTAGGGATAGGAAAAAATGTTCAATATTAAAATGCCGGCTTCTGGACCGCCTCACCAAACTTTGTGAAAATGTTCTTTTACACCAGCTAAAAAACAGGACCATGATCTTTTAGAATAGACATCAGCTTCTGTAAATTGCTTGTCAAAAGGAAACACAACATTATGTTCACTGTTACCCAGATAGCGACTATGTATTTGTCACGATACTCTACTTCAACTATGTCCTGCTGCTGTTAGACATCATCTTAGTGTTTCTTTTTACCTAAGGAAAATGTGGTCGGTGTCATCTTTGAGGTTCAATTGCAGCTACAGTTTATAGATGGAAAAATATTCCTTGTAATCAAGCTGCTAAAAAAAAAAAAAAAAAAAAGGGAAAAAATCCCACAACTACTCCAAATGTTGAACCTCAGGAGAGATTTGTTAGAAATGGTTATAAATAGTAGCAGTAAAAATGTTAGATCTTGAAGATATTACAGGTCCCTCAATAGACTTCAAGTCAAACAAATCTGGGAAAGGAGACACTGGTGCTTCTTTTAGTGCTTGCATGAGCCATAAAGTAAAATATTTGGGAAATACCAATATTTAATGAAAAATACTGTAATTTAGAGCAGAAATGATGTTTTATTTATCAGCAGTGAAATAACATAGCTCAGCTCTTCCAACTTCTGTATCAATCTGCCATTTTCTTCCTTGACAATAGCCTTGGAGTAAACAGAAAAATAAAATATTTCCTTAAAAATGCTCAGATTACTTGTTTCAGGGTTCATAAACATCTTTTTATGAAGAACAGTTTGGTAATATCTAATGTTAAGTAATACCAGTGGTGATGTTACTATTCTAGACTATGGATATCAAAGAAATAATGTTTATAGGGTTTTATTAGACTGATCTAATTGAAAAATTACACCTGCTTTGGGGCACAGAAACCTTGTAAAATTTTTCTATTTTTTCCCCCAAATTGATGTGATGTTACTGTTAGGCACATTGCTTTGTAAGATGCACAAATGCTGAGGGAAAACAAGAAGTCCTTGGGACTTTTGAGGCTTGATTCTTATCTTGCTTATATATGAACTCAAAGGAGTGGCCACAGCAGGCTTGCCTTCCATTCCCAGGTGCTTTGGATGTTCTGACCACCTTGACATTGTACAGTGAAGCTGCACATGGGATGAAGTATCCCTCAGTGGGATACATTCCCAGCAAAGGGAGTGGGATTTCTCCTTTTGCTTTGGTGTTCTCAGAGATCTGGGCAAGCGGTGTCAGTAGTCTAGAGCCTTCATGATTGAAGAGTGCTTAGATGTCTTTGGGAAGTGGTATTTGAGTATCTCCAATGCCATTTTATGATCCTTCTTAAAGCTAGTCTCTATCATGATGCACACAAAAGTTGACTATAGTTATGTGCTGTGATAACATCCCATCATATTAATTAATAGGATCTCCTGCTACTCTGCATCCTCCTGTCTATCTACTGATTCCAGCCTTAAATTTTATATTATGTGCTTCTAAGTGTCTTTACAGCACTTATCACACCAAGATCATGGTCCATGATTACATTTCCTGTCTCAATAACCTGAGAAAGACACCTAGCATGGGTATCAAAGCCATTATGGTGGTTTCAATGAATTACTGTGCTGGAAAGTCTGAAGCAGAGAATAGTCATGCTACCCATTAGGTAGACTTTATGCTGGGAATAGGATTCACCTCATACTAAGACAGATCTATAGTAGGAATACTAAGAGATCTATAGTAGGAAAGATGAATCACTCTCAAAATGTGGGGGTTTTTTTGTTGTCATGTAATCTGTCCCCATCCCCCCGCCCTTCTGAATACAAAATTTATCTAGATGTTTAAAATTACAGCAGGTGTATGTTACCTAGATGCTTCTGATATCTCCTGTGTCTTGTGGTCATTTATTATATAAAGAACCAGATCTGAGAGCTCCAGAAAACAGGTATAAATAAACAAATAAACAAACTAATAAAAACACACATGCATACATACAACACTTCTCTGAAACATGCTGGGAAGTTTAAGTCAGACACTTACACTGGTGTTTTGAATGCAACTGCTGTGCAGAAAACTATACCCAAAACTGTAAGTGATAGCAATAACACTGGAAAGCTTTTATCAAATTAAGTGAGGGGTTTGGATCAGCTCCCAGCAGCTATGGCTTCATTTCTCAGAAACCAGCAACTGGTTTCTGCAGCATCTTTGTTTGCCCTTCCAACAGAGTCTTCATGGCCTGGATGGCTGATGGGAATTGCTTCTGAACTATGATCAGTCCTGTAGGGTAAGGCAGTCTCACACAGCTGTGCATGGGTAGTGATTAGTCTTTTCACCGAAATATTGTGATTTGAAATAGGAGTTGTTGATGTTGTTTGACAGTATCTTGGCAGAGAGGAGACAGGCAGATCCCTTCTCCTCCCTCAGTAGGTCTTATATCTGCTGTTTTGTTAAAACAGCTCATCATATTTGTAAGCTTCAATGCACAATTCTTAACATACTCCCACATAAGGATCCATTGAACAAGTTGCATTGTCTCAGCTACTTTTGAGGATAAACATTTCTTCAGGAGCACTCATGAAACCTACAATCACTAAAGTTTCAAAGTTAATAAATATCACCTTCTTCAGCTGTTACAGGAGGTAGTTTCTTTGGTACTTTTGAAGGTAAAAGTTAGGAAGAATAACATTGCCCTTAAACAGAATGACCAAAAAAAAAAAAAAAAAAAAAAAAAAAAGAGGGTATTATACGGTATTATACTAACTAGGACTTCAGCTCAGAAGTTGGTGAAATACTGTGAGTTCGTTCTTGGAAAGAAGAAGTTGGAGCCAAATCCATGTTAGATGAAAAAAAATTAATCAGTTGCTAATCATACTAGTAACCTTTTAAATGAAGGGATCGCCTTTCTCTAGGCTTCTTGAGGGGTTATTTCTTTTCATACTCCCTGAGCACAGGCAACCTTTACCTAAATCAGACAAGATGATTGAAGAATTTTAGTGGATAATACAGTAAGAATTTACTAAAGATTGTATGGAGACCAATTGCCTGAAGTGGCTTGTTTCCTTAAGCTTATTCCTACTTTAAAATAAAATTCAGGGGTAACTTGGGCTTTTGGGAGCCTTGCATCTCTAATAATTTGTGGGACTAAGGCTCCTCCATCCCTTGAAATGTATTGCATTCCAGCTGCCTTAGGTAGCTCTACAGTAATTTGCTTGGATGCAAAAAGCAGTATAGTAGGTTTGCATGGCAGTTTGCCCGGACTAATATAGCTACTTCTAGCTGTGTTAATTAGTCACAGTGGAGCTCCACAATAAAGCTTGTTTATTCAGCACTTGTTCAGGTAACTTCATGCTGCACAGCTTTACGTCATATACGTACAGTTTTGGGTGCTTCTAAAATTGCAATCTCTTGCCTAAGGGAAAATTACCGTAAAAATATAAATGCAGATCCCATGTTTTGTAGCTGCTTGTTGATTTCCAGATCAGATGCTCTGAGTCTGGGCCAGACCTCCCCTGCAATGCCTCACTCCATCAGCAGGGAAGTTTCAACAGGACTAGGTGTGAGTTGAAGGACATTTTAGCCCTTGGCATGCTGTTAAAATGTGAGCCATAAATTCCATCTCTGTCCTACGTGGCTCTGTTAACATTGCAGGATTAACCCAAATGAAGCGTAATTTAAACATATTTAGAAGAAAGTTTGCATTGAGTGAATGATTTCCACCAGAAACCATAGGAAAAGGACTCACTAGATCCCTCATATCTATATTATAATTTGAGGAATATCTGTAGGCTTCCTTCAGGGTTATATTCACTCTCCAATTTGGAAGCAGAGTTGTGAATACAGTGGGAAGCTGTAGAGACCAGACTGCATCCAGTTTTATTCTAGTTTAGATTTTTTTGGGAAGAGGCTATTAGTTCAGCTTCCCCTCCACTGGACTTATGGTCAGATACAAACTGGGAGAAACAGTAAGAGACCCACACAGTTTACTCCTTTTTCCAGCTTTCTAAAGCCTCTCCTTCTGTCTTTACCCCATTCATTAAACTCAGAATGATAACAGCTGTGGTGGGCAGACCCTGGCTGGGCACCAGATGCCCACCACAGCCACTTGTCACTGCCCCCTTCAGCCGGGAAGGGGAGAGAAAATACAGCGAAAGGCTCGTGGGTCAAGGTAAGGATGGGGAGATCACTCAGCAGTTACTGCCATGGGCAAAACAGGCTCGACTCTGGGAAATTAATTTATTACCCACCAAATCAGAGTAGGATAATAAGAAATAAATCCCAAACTTTAGAACACCTTCACCCCCATCCCTCCATTCTTCCTGGCCTCAACTTCACCCCTGATTTGTCTCCGTCTTCCCTCTGAGGGCACAGGGGGACGGGATGAGGTCAGTCCATTACACACTGTCCCTGCCGCTCCTTCCCCCACAGTGACAGGGCTCCTCACAGCCTGCCCTGCCCCAGCCTGGGGCCCTCCCACTGAAGATGGTCCTCTATGAACTTCTCCAGCATGGGGCCCTCCCACGGGTGCAGCCCCTCAGGCACAGCCGGCCCCAGCCAGGGTCCCCCCGGGGTCCCCAGCCCTGCCCCAGCCCAGACTCCTCTCCCCATGGGGCTACAGGCCTTGCCAGGAGCTGCCCCAGTGTGGGCTGCCTGTGGGTCACAGCTCCTTTGGGCACCCCCTGCCCTGGCGTGGGGTCCTGCAGGGCTGTGGGTGGGGGTCTGCTCCCCCATGGGCTCCATGGGCTGGGGGCACAGCCTGCCTCACCATGGGCTTCCGATGGGTTGCTGGGGCATCTCTGCTGCGGTGCCTGGAGCCCTCCTGCCTCCTGCACTGACCTGGGGGGCTGCAGGGCTGTTCTTGCACATATTCCCACTCCGCTCTTCCAGCTGCAATTGCTTTTGTGCAGTTTGTTCCTCCACTGCTGAAATCCATTGTCCCAGAGGCTCTGCCACTGCAGCTGATGGGTTCAGCCTTGGTCAGTGTTGGGTCCGGCTGGGAGCCGGCTGGCAGGGGCTCCATCAGGCATGGGGAGGTCTTCTGGCAGCTTCTCACAGAAGCCACCCCTGTAGCCCCCTGCTGCCAAAACTTTGCTGTGCTAGCCCAATACACAGGGGAAATGCTTAAGAAATCACTGTGTTGAGAAAAAGATGGAATTTTGTATTGGGGCCCTTGTTGGATTAGAATTTATGAATCCATGTTTCTTTTCTCTGTGAATATAGCACTGGTGAAAGGTGCCAGACTAACATGCCTGGTGAATGGATACCTGTTTTTATTCACAGTCTGAACACATCAGAGGTTCTGGGTTAGTAAATATCCCTAATCCCAAGTAAATTCCTGAAAGATGCTGTTGGTAAATGTCAACTAATTTCCCTGAGATGGAACTCAAAGTCAGAGCGAAAGGAGATAAACACAGCACAGAGACATGCCTCATAATTCTGAACATATCTTCAGGAAAGGCCTCTCTGCCAGGCTGATAAGGAAATGTCGTGTTCTTTCATCTTGTCTTGAACATGCCTACCAATTTTGTATCAAATGCTGGAGTCTCCAACTGCTCTGCCGTCGACCCATGTAATGCAAACACAAAGCTGCAAAGCCACAGCCTTTAGCTTCTTGAACACAAAACAACTGTGACAGTTTTTCTTAAAAAGTGAATTTTCTACTCATGAAAAGCAGCAGTTCAGATTTCTAAAAATAACTGTCATCTTTGCACGCCGGAGCTGAAAGGTCTAAAGGAATGTGCCAATTAATTGACTAGGGATCTTAAAAATGGAAACATGTCATATGGATATGTGTGGACTGTAGATAGGGTGGAAAGGAAGATGGGAGAGCACTGTGTGTTCTGGCATGTCTACCTAATCATGTAGCTCAGAGTAGGCACTCTGAGCCAGGTGATACTAATGGGGAAGGAGCTATTGCTCCCCATCCTCTCTCATTTGCCAATCTTAACTGACTCATTGCTTTGGAAATTCTTGGCTAACATATTCATTCATTTCTCACAGAAACTAAGTGTTGCAGCTAGAAATAAAACAGAAGATGGCTAGTAGTGACATGTCTATGAGGAATTCATAATGCATGGCTTCGCATCTCAGAAACTTCAGAAAAGTTATAATTTATTCCTTTCCCCCCTCTGCAACATGTCTAATGCCTTTGGTATAAAAACTGCATGACCCAACTGCTCATCTTAAAAGCAGTATTCAAAAGTATTTTCCTGTTACGAATCCTTTATTCCAGTATGTGCAATACCCAGGACATCAAGCTACCAACTGCACACCTGATAGAGGAAGAATGGGCCACACTGGTAACAGTAGGAATATGAAGAATGATTTTTCTTTGTATCTGTGCCCTTAACATTCCCTCTGTGCAGCTCACAGGGCTTCTGGCTACTTCTTGACTCCTCTACAGGTTTTCTGGGTGAATAGGATGCCATGCACTGGCTTTTCAAAATGATGAATGCTTGAACGTTGGGGCAGTACCTGTGCTGAGGGGCTCTGACTTCCCCCTCTCACAGTGGCAAAGCAGCTGACATTTAGGTGCCTTTTGCAACAGTGGTGGAACTACTTTGAGTCTCTTATTTCACTCTACCAACAGTTTTCATGAACTACTTATGAACTTTATCCTTGAAAAACCTGTATTTCAGTATAATTAAGCTGCTTTTGCATATTAGGTTTAGAAGTTATTCTGAGCAGGTGACAGAATGATTTTTCTTATGTTAAACACCTGGACAGCCTGAGACTCTTTGTTGCTGGTACATTGTCTTTCTGTCCAGAAAACCTCCACAAAACTGGTTTTCCTTGGAAAACTGACTTTTTAACGGAAGGACTTTACCAAATATGTTTACTTTAGATGGATAATTTTGATATTCCCTCCAAAACAAGCTCCTTGTCAAACCAATACGTTTTGAATGTAAAAATCCTTTATGGCAGTTATGATTGATGATGTCTGAATGCAGTGTACCCTTCTTCCCTGGGTCTTCTCTGCTTCCAACTCACTGCATTGCTGACTGTCAGCTCCCAAAATGCACAATTCCCAAGAGAACACGTTAATGAATTCCTCATGGGAGTCAGAGCTCGCTCAGAAGAGATTGTCTGCAGAGGGTAAATGGACCATGAACAATTAGGGAGTCACCTCCCATAAGGCACCGTAGAAACATTTCCAAGAAAATATTTCATTTTTGCACTTTTAAAAAGTATTTTGATTTTTGGGGGTAGACCCATTTCTGATATCCAACCAGCATATTTTTGGAAGTTTTTCTTATGAATTATTCAGTTTTCCTGTGCATCCTTCTTGCCAATAAAACTCTTACGTTGGAGACAGATATCTGAATGTTCTCGCAAGGACATTTTGTAGTGGCAGCATAGACAAGATGATGGAGTTAGCCAACTCAACCAGCTGCCATAGTGCTGAGCTGTCCACAAACACAGGAGCATTCCAGAGATGGAGTTATGACCGCGAGAGTCTCTCTGTCAGCATATTGATTTGCTTTTGAGGAGTAATGTATCTGATGCCATATGGTGGAGCTAATCTTGTTTATCAGTGCTTCCCCATCCATTTGGTTCATAGTAGGAATTATCACACAAACAGCTACTGCTGTGACCTTCTGTAGTGCAAGAGACAGGTGTGAGTAGTCTGGGGAAGTCTTAGCAGGAGAGTGCCCATTGGAGACTGAAGGAAGACAAGACAGCTCATCCTTTCTAAGTTATGCTAGAATACCCGGAATGCGATAGATAAACAGCTCAGCTCTGAAAGAGGTTTCCAGTGGACTTAGCAAACCTGTTTACTTCTTTCAGCTCCAGATTTATACATTATAGGTGAAACATTTTATTACCAAAGGTTTGTCTATAATGAATTTATTGACAAAATCCTATGTATTGATACACAGTGAATCTAGTCTAATTCCTTAACAATTACAGATTTCCTGTTCATGCCTGTGCTTTTTCAAGGTTAACACACAATCCAATGTTTACACTATTGTAACTTATCAATAATCTGCCTTTGCAGCAGTTAATATTTCACTGCCTCTCTTGGACATCTGTGCCTGCATGAATTTGATGCTCACCTCAGCTGACAGCAACAGGGTCTTTTTGCCACTGACCACAGATGTTGCCTGTGAAAGGTTCATGCCTCAAAGTATTGATTGGAAAAGTAAATGCTAGACTGAGGGTAGAAACAAGAGTCCTTTTTGCTGTTAGCTGTGACAAAACTTTGAACACACTCAAAAGGGTCAAGTGTCTTTTGGATACATTTGCCAAGTCCTGCCTTGGCAGCAGAGTTCCACCCTCTGCAATTTTGCTGGCACCTTTTTATTCTCATATATTTCAAGAGGGCTAGGATTTCTCCCAGCGTGAGGTTTGCCTTTGACTCCCCTGAGAGTAGGCACTTACCTTCGCCGATCAGGAGCTACTGGAACAACATGTCAGGGTAACTGCTGGAAAAGGGATGCCAGCTACCACCTAGCCTGAGTCTACTTTGTTCCAGCAGGAACTGGTGGGTATGGCAGCAAATTCACTGCTTGAAGTCCTTGATTCTAATGGGTGAACCTGTATAACATCTTTTTCACATACCACCCTGAGTCATGTCAGGAGGACTGCAGGGTGCCAGCTTTCTAACGTCTGTGAGAAGCAGAGCAATGTTCACACTTCCCAACACATTAGTCATTCAAACCCACCCTCAGTCTTTCTGCTGTCAACATTTATTTGTGCATGAGCAGGTAAGCTCAGAATAAGTTAGAATCTCTTCTTGGAAAGGACCTGTGTAAGGCATTTCTGCACAAGTTTTGTCTTGAAAATCCTGCAACCCCACTCATGTGTGTTTCACCTCCCTCTGTGGCCCCTGGAAATCTATCAAGGTTATAACACACCTGGAAGCAAAAGCTGTTTGCATGCTTGGGAAATGCTTTTTAGAAGTTCCCTCCCAGTTTTTCTACTATGAGAAAGTGGTTCTTTCAATATTAGCAAGTAAGAGGGATAAAACTCAACCCTCCAAAGCCACCTTCTTCCTTCTGGCCTACTTGACACCCACTTGCACTTCACTCCTGGCACTTGGGAACATGCTGTGTAATCATGGCACACAACACACCAGCTGGAAAAGGGAGCCTGGATAGCTGTGGCTATCTTGTGGCAGGAGAAGGTGAGGATGGGGAATGAAAATCCAAGAAAAACAAAGTTGGATGAGGGAGATATTTTGTTTCTCCTTCATATAAACAGTGGTTCTCTCATGTCAAAGCCCCCAAGCAATAAGTTTAGCTCTGTGAGTGCAATGTGAGGGGGAAAAAAAACCAAAAGTCATCAAATCTGTCTGCTTTTTGGTCAGTGTCCACCTTCTACATGTTTTATATATACGTATAAGCGTATGCATATGCATATGTATATGGTCTGAAGACATGTACAACACTTGTAAGAAACTTGCAAAGTCATCAAAAAATAGATCTCATTCTACATTTTTTGGAATTAACCTACTATAAACCAAGGAGCAAAATACCTGCATAATCCCCAGTCCTAGCACCAGGTTAAGCACAGGCAGTAGTCTTGTCTCTGTCAGTACAGAAATGCACAGAAAATCAAAGAACTGGGATCTGTACCCTGCAGCAAGACCACGTGCTTTGCTATTCAGTCTACTTTTTGGAAGAAAACAAGTTCTAGAAAAAGGAGATTTTCTCCAAAATTATCTGTTCTTCCCACACACACTAATAGGAGGTATTTTGCAAACACAACAGTAAAATAAGCAACACAAGAGCAACTCCCAATATTTGGAAATGAGCAAGAAAAGGTGAAGAAGCAATTGCATCTTCAGTATTCCCAAATTCTTCTCCAGCTGTGAAGAGGCCTAACAAGCAGACAGCTCTTCAGCAATTTCTTCCCTCTCCCTCCTTGCAGCAGTGGCATCCCCAAAAGTAGGCAGCTAATGCTCTCACAGACCAAGAGATTTTGTTGGGCCCTTACCCTTCTTCTTCCCACTCCCAAGAGCTTTGTCATCCTGGCTATGCGCTTTCTCAAACTGAGAGTTTGCCCCGGCACATAAGTGTATATGAATTTGGACAAATGAGTTTGCTCTTACTTTCTCAGAAACATGCCCTGCTGCTGGAGACTGCCGAGCTAGCTGCACCAAAGAGACATACAGTGGACAAAGACATGGATGTGGGCCAAAAGACACAGTGTCAGCCAAGCATCCTCCCTCAGCTAACAGCAGCAGAGTGGTCTGATGGTGGGAAAAGGCAACTCCTAGCACCCCGTAGCCTGCAGTCCATGCTGATTGCCAATTTTTTCCTGTTCTTGATCAGCTGCACTTACAGCTGAAGCCTACACATCATCTGTCTCTCACCTGGAAGGAATTACTTTGCTTGACAAAGTTCTCCAACAATGAACAGTTTTCATCTGCAGCTATTTGTCTGATTCTCCTGCAAATCTTGAACATGGCTTTGGGAGAGGTTCTGCTGACACCATTTGTTGAACCAGCAATGAGACACCAAGTTTTCTCCTTTTCTGGAAGAGAACATGTGTCTGTGTCAGTGTTTTAGTTTGAACCAGGAAGATACTTTTTGAAGGTGCTCTCCTACTTTTGCCCACTTATCATGCTTTACTTCACATTGGTGGTCTCAGACCATGCAAATCACGGCCACCTCATATGGAGCTAAACCAGAAAATGTGCAGAGGAATACACTCAGTGTGCTTCAGCCACTAATAGGTGTTTAATCCACAGGAACAAGCCGAAACTAATCACAAATACAGCCCCCATAAATGAGTCTACAGTAATGGAAGGTCTGCAGCATTAAATGTTTCACCTTTCAGATCTTTTCTACAGACTACACTATTTAGCAACGTAGACAGATGCTTCCTCCTCCCTTCCCATCTTTCTGCCTTCCTGCCTGCCTTCTTTAAGGGGAAAATGAGGCAAAATTTGTGTTATCACAAAAACAGACCCCCCCTAACCCCAGTGCTGTCTCAGAGAAAGCCAGCACCTATTCTGCTATTCAGAGGGAGCCCATCTCCAAAAACTGCTGTTTGTTTCACCAGGGGTGTATCCTCCTCACTCAGACAGACGTGATAACCAAAGTAGCTTTGAGTTACAAGGACAGACTGATGGACACATAAGATTAGGAAATGACAGGGGTCTAGTTGGAGCAACATGGATTCAGCCAGTGACCAAGCATGAAAGAAACATATGACACAATTTCTCTTGTTTGTTCTGCAAATGTAATGCTAAATTAACTGACAAGGCCAAAACAAAACCACAGAAATAAAAGGCAAAAAAAGTCACAATTTTTTTTTTATTTTTTATTTTTTCCCCCAAGGTGCATATAAGAAATGCTTGCCAAACAATAGGAATAACACCCCACCAGCAGCCCTGGCCAAAATTTAGAGAGAGGCTGCAAATCTCCACTGAAAAAAGATTTATGATTACATCTCATTTTCTGTGATTAAACTGTGGGTGCAGATGCTTATTGTAATTTAAGGAAAACTTAGGTTTATTTAGCTTTACAAACCTTAATTCTTTTTTGACAAAGAGTATCTTCAGAGGGTTCATCCTTAAAACTGTTTCCCACTGAGGACTAATGACAGTGAAATTACTTCATAGTTGTCAAAGACAGTTTTTGGGGATCAGGTGATATATAACTCATCACCTAAGCCATATCTCCAAGCTTTTGATTACCTGTTGGCTAATAAGGATTTCCTCATAAAAGTCAGTTAGAGAGAGTTGTTTTAAAGAGAAAAAAGCCTGAAATAATGAGCTAAAAAGAGAGCCATTTAAACATCCTACACTGATGTGTAGATCTAATCTTTGTGGAGCTATAAATTTGTCTCTAGAACACAGAAACAAAGGACAAAAATAGTTCTGGTTAAAATGTTTGCATAAGGCTCACTCCTACAGCCCCACTGAAAGAAAACTTCCATCTCCACAGATAATGGCACTGTCTGTAAGAAATCAAAAGAAAAAAACAGAAATTAAATGTGTAATTCACCTAACCTGCCTTAATCTCCTTGAAATTTTAAGTGTCCGAATTAAAGCAGTCCTCTTGGCTCTCTGTATTGAGTACAGAGTGGGAGCAATATCTCTAGAGACTAATTAATCTTCTGTCTTCTAGTCATCTGTCTCGCACAGGTACAAGTTGCCTTTCAGGGGTATGTACATTTCTTCATTGATTGCTGAGCAAATCCAAATAGGTTTAGTAGGACAGTCTTGACCATGAAAAGTCAAGCATGCCCAATCCCACAGGTCAGAGAGCAGACTGGTTATGTCCAGGGAAAGGCAGTAGTTTATTTTGAGTTTGAGAATAGCCTAGGACAGGGCCCAGCGTGTCTGATATGAAAGTATCAGATACAAAGTAATAGGAAATTAACGTATTTTTTCTACTATTGTCATAGTATATGATATTTTTCTGTTTAAAAGACAGTGGTATGTGCTTGTAAAATAGTTGTCCTATGAACACATAAAGAGAAATTATAAGAATGCAAATATATGGATACTGGGGGTTTTGTTTCACCTTAACTCACTCCAGTATTTACTGCAAGTGGTAAAGCTAAATCCACTGCAGAACATTCAATCCTACCATGTGTTATGGATTTCCAGTGGTAAACTATTAGTTGTTTTGCAATTAACACAACACGAAAGAACCATTGCTTCTATGGATCTGCAAGTTCACACTTCGCTGTAATGAGACCCAAGATAAACTATTCCAGTTTTGATGTATTGGCTACCAAATTGACCCTGGTCTATAGCTCATTCAGGCTTCCATAATTCTAATGAACTTGTAGTATGTGCAGATTCACCAACTACAAATGTCTAACACTCACTCGTGCTACTCCAGGAGCTAAAGCCAGAAGGAAAACCAGATACATTCCACTCAGGTTTATATTTTTTCCCTTTCTTTTCCTGTGCAATATAACACTTGCATTCATCTACACTTGTGTTTTCCCCAGAGATGCAATAGGGCAGAATTTGACCTAGTGTCTTAACTACAGTGTTGGAATTATCCTTTATTAACGGATAACGTCATTTCTCCTCAAAGTGGCAAATGCAGAGTAAAGAGGGGTGAAGGGAGAGAGGCAACTGTTTATGTCCACACCGTGTTTAATAAACCTTGTCCATAGAGGAGTCTGACAGTGCACTTTCTATTCTGGGTCTATTTGTACATATTCTTCCTAAGAGGCAGCACATGAATGAGGCTGCTGATTGTTGCTGTCAGCATCCAAGGTGGATGTTACAAAAGAATGGACTGAGGATATTTCTCTGCACATCAGCAGTTCCCAAAACTCACCTCAGTGATTGCAAGCTGTGAAAAGTTAGTGCTCATGCTGGGTATGACGTGTCAGTGCTCATGCTGGCATAATGTGTGAAATTCCTGGATCAGAAATCTTCCTTAATAGATATGGGATGGGGCTCTGAGAAGTTTGGAGGAAGTGGGTCATGAATTTCACAGATCCTACAGAGCAGCTGTATACAGCTAGATCCTGAAATTGTGACTATGATTAAAAAAAAAAAAAGAAGGGGGTGGGGTGAGGGGCAATCCTACCTGAGTTTCTAGTTCTGATGAGGACATATGAACTGAGTGGCCCCTCGCATGTCAAGAGATAGGAGCAATGTTGTTTGTCTGTGCTCTCCTAACTGCCCTAGGAGCCCCTCAACAGGCCATAACTTGATCCATAACCCTGGTAGGGTACTGGAGAGCTGCTCAGACATGGGCTCAGACCTGCGTGAGTGACAGAGCGGTGCTATACCACTGAGTTTTGGTCACATCAGGGAACAAATTAGCAAAACGCTGGAGGAAGGGAATGGTGGGTCAGACTGTAACTGGTCTTTAATATCTGATGCTCAATATGTCTCATTAAAGAGCCACATGTAAGGGTGCTGAGATCAGGTCTGCCTGCCGCAGCTCAGTGTCCCCCATGCCCCATGGTGATAGGAAGAGGCCCCCAACAACTTGTGGGGAGGCTACAGCAGGACCCACCGTGGTCTAGGGCACCTCTCACCCACCACCCGCACCTGAGCTACGTACAGACCTTGCCACATTACAGCAAAACATTGGACTATAACAGCAGGGCAAATTAAGCAAACAATTAGTGAAGACCTGACAGAACACTAATATATAGGCAGTACTTTACATAGCTGGGAACAATTCTTCTTGGTTTTATTTTTGTTTGTTTGCTGTTGTTTTTTTAAAGTCAGATTCTTCATTATTCATGCAAGTTGGAAGTACTGTATCCAAAGCAGGACTGCTTCAGGGACTGAAATCTGAAGATCTTTAATCAACAAAAACTACTTGAAAAAAACCCCCAAAGTTTATGCTTTATATTTTCCTGTCTTTGTCTTGATGTTTTAGGGTTATATTCTTTGGCTCTTGAGATGTTCATGTATTCTCTGCCTGGGGTGCATGCATGGGGCAGAGGGCTGGAGCTAACGGTGTGATTTAGGATGTAGTGCTCCATTCTTCTCTTCAGCCTGTAGGCTTCACTCAAGGAAAAAGAGGTCATTGCAGCAGTAACCTGATTCCTTATCAATGCAGCAGAAATAATTTGCTTCTCTTCTGTGAATTGCAAAATACTGCAATATATTCCCACGTATTCAGGTAGCACTGTTGGATGAAACCAAGTAGGATTCCTTTCCAAAAGGAACGTAAACGGGCTAGGAACAGTTCTGCCTCAATGTGTAGCTTCCTGCTGACTTGCAGTGGTATTTCACTTCTGTCAGGCTGTTTGGTCTCTGTGGGAATTTGTAAAATCTCTCTGTTCATGCTACTGTTAATTTCTACTTAATGTTCTTATGCCAAGCAGAGCTTGGCATTTCTGTTTCTAGGAGTTAACCAATAGGTCATTGTCCTTTGCACGACAGACCTCCAACAGAAAGGAAGCCAAATCCAGTTGATCTGAAGTTGGAATATTGCTTCTTGGATCAGAAAATTAACATTTTTACCTAACGATAAGGGTTAGAATCCTACTTAATGAAAGAGAGGTAAGTGTGATAGTTTTTCTTATATGTCTTCAAGAAAAGAGTTTATATATCACAGCTCATGATCTTATGTACCATAAATCTTCAAAAAGTAAAGTTGGGCAGGATCTTAATTGGCCTTCTAATCCTATACCTTGCACTGAAAAAGGCAAGTAATATATAGTGAGGCCACCTCTGACAGATATTTGCTTTAAAATCTCCAAGAAAGGCAATTCTGCAGAGCATCTCGGTAACCTGCTGTAATGCTTTCTTACACTTTGAAAGTTTTCCCTAGTATCTAACCTAAATCTTTGTTGCTGAAAATTAAACCAATTATTTCTTGTTTGACCCCTACTGAACTCTCTGAACAATTGATCACTCTTCTTAACATCCTTTGTTGTTACTGTAAAAACAGCTATTGGAAGATTGCTATCATGTCTTTGTTTGATCTTTTATAGATTAAATAAATCTAATATTTTTAACCTTTTATATTTTTGGATGTGGTTCCTAAACCTCTTACTGTCCTCCAGTCTCCTTTAGACTTTTTTCTAGCTTGTCTCAGTCTTTCTTATCGTCTTACAGATAAACCCTCCATGTTTCCTTATAAACAAATCTTATAATAATACAATTCACATTGCTACGTGCCTCTTTAAAACTACTACAGATTTTTGCTTCTTATTATGTTTGTGATTTGCTGTATTCCTTCAGATCTGATACTGCTTTGTGGTAGCATAAGTATTTTTTAATCTCACTGCTGGATTTCCTTCTTTCAGTTGTAGCATCTTTCATATTTTTTATTAAATTTAATTTGCTGATTTTAACCCAGATCTCCAGTTTATTGAGATCGATCTGTATTTTGACATCTGAAAGCACTATTTCACAGATGAAATGTCTTCACATACCTCTGTGGAGCACCACTGACCCGGATAAGGCTTCATTTCAAGGACCCCCTTTTTTTTTTTAGATTCTGGATCAGGCCCAGGTATGAAGTTATTACATGGTCAATTACATGCCAGTCTGCCACAACAGTGTTTCAAGCACTTGTACTGGCACTTTCTGTGTGTGTGGAATAGCATGAAGAGAAAGAACTTAAAAAGACCTAGACTGATATTTCTGCTTTTCCATAATACTGTAGAAGAGTTTCTCTATTTCCATTTTTGTCAATGTATATAAATGAACTTGTTCACCCAACATTTATTTGCCCACTCATTGTTTAGGTATTTACACGTTTCTGACGTGCAATAATGCTCCTCCACTAATTGTTCAGGATTTTTTAAGTGACCTCAGTGGTCTCTTGCATGGAACTGATAATTTTTCATATGGTCTTTTTTCCTCTCCCTGCAATTATGTGTTTAGACTAATGGGTACTCAAAAGTGAATTATATTTGAAACCGATGGAGCTCAGTAGGGGTGACTCAGCATTATGCTAATTTAGCTCTTGGGTCATTTTATATGTTGTCCAGGTCTATTCATGTTTAAGAGTGAAGAACTGAAGTTTTTTTGCTGCAATGTTTACATGAGTTTTCCCTTTTTATTGCAGTATAATGATTGATATTTTTGTTCAGTGAAGGCTTAACTGGAGATGATACCTGATGCTTCTCCATTAAGATTGAAAGATATCCTAGAAGAAAACAAATATTAGCATCATGGCTAAGGGACACACTAAATAAAACAACAGTGATGAATTAAGAAAAAAAAGGAAGAAAAAAATCTTTCATCACAAGGTTTTCTCCAGCTTTATGATAAAACTGAAAAGTTCTTTTAAGAGGGAAAATTCCAAATGCAGAAAATGTGTCTTCGTATCTCCAATATGTGTCGCCACATGCTTCAAATGCATGTGATTGATAGAAGTGTTACCAGGAAACTGCAGCCAAGAATCAAAAAGGGACTGCTGAATTTTTAAATGTGTGATTTCTTTTCATGTAATTAAAACAAAAAATATATTTTATTTTTCCTCCTCTCTCTCTCTCTGGCTTTTTAATCCTTTCCATAGACTTAGTGCTCTGGAGGCGAGTTTAACCTTTGGGGTGTTTTATCGTTCTCAACCATCTGCCTAGGAGAGGAGAGCCATGAGTCTCCTCTCGAAATGTCAGAAAGGCTTGGGTCATCTTCTCTATGTATCATTTCTGTTTCTGAAGACAGAGGGGAGGTTTCCTTCTGAATGTTTTTCTAGGAAGGCTGTGCAAAAATGATTGATTTAAAAGCAAAAAGATCTACTTACTTTGGTAAAGGAAGACAGACAGTTTTGAGAACTTCAACAATTACAAGTTTGGTGGGCAGTTTTGCCTTCTAAAACATCCTAATTTTCAAAAAATCTATATCAAAATAAATAAACCCACTGCCAGACAGCTCAAATTAAATATGCAAAATTGAAGCACTGAAAATCTGAAGCTGCATTCAAAATCCTTCTCTCAGATACCAGATTTCAGTCACACCCCCTCTGTTGCCAAGGTCTTAAGGCCCATAGCACCTCTGATCAAAGTCACTGTTCATGGGACAGGTTTCCTCTGGTGCCATCACTGGTTTCTTATCAGCTGAATCATTTCCCCAAGGAAGTAATCAACAGGATAACATTCACCATAATCTTGGCAGCCTGAAATGAGGTAAATAAGTATCAAATAGGAACTACATCCAAATTTGTATTTAATTTTATTTAGATGTATAAAAATATATCTATTATTTTGTTCAATATAATTTTGACTATTTTGTCATTAAATTCTTACTTTTTGATCAATATTAATTTTATTTATTATTTGAATTATAATTTTATTTATTTATAATTGTTTGATGCTAGTGATAGTTCCCAGGTTTGTGTCAAACTGTGTTTCAAACACCAAAAAATTGCTATAATGGAAACACAAATTATTGTTTGTTGACTGATCTATTTGCTTTGAATTAAACAATATTACATTAATCTTTGCTGGACTAAATGAAGATGGTTTTTGTTATTGTGAACAACCTGAGCAATCAAAGAATCAAATGCAAAAGTTATAAGTAGGAAGCTGCAGACACATAAGCAGTCAGCAATGCAAAGTAGAATGACACATGTAAATTAAACGTGCATATGGTATTTTTCAAGATCTAAATCAAATTTGTCGGTATAAAAATGGTGAGAAAAAATCAGATTTACTCAAATGCCATTTTCTGAATTGATTTGAGAATCATGAGGCTTGAATCTCATTTTAGGTCATTGAAACTTAAGCAACTGAAAGGCAAAATCCAGTTCTCATCACCTATAAATCCTAACACCTAGAAATGGGGAATCCATGCTCACCTGTGATGTTTCACAATGACTCGACTCAGATCAATTTTACTGCTCCCAAGGCCATTTTCATGTTACTGCAGAGGGTCTATACCTTTGATGAGAGTCTATGATAAGGGCAGAGCTGATGAATATGAAGTGAAAGACAGCTGACACAAGATAGCATGTCAGCTACCCCCTCCAACTGGAATTGATCACATGTGGAATGTATGTGTTAGTAACAGTCCTCTAGACTATCAACTAAAATAATCCTGATTTGGTCCTAAGTGGTCATAGAGTTTGTTGCAGTCTCTTCAGTCACAAAGTTGTCAAATTACTTTGATTCTGTTCAATGGTCTGTCCAACGTTGATTTTGGTGATAGAATAATCATTAACTATGATTAAACATATTGGAATTAACTTTCTGGTGGGTTGGTTCTAGTTTCCAGATAGTTCTGATTTGTTTTGTCTTGGTCACTAATGAGATCAAACGTTGCTTAGCCAAAGAACTATTGTGATATTTAAAAGACATTTTAAAGAAGACAGTTGAAGACATATCTATCTACCCTGAGGTGTCTTTAGTCTGGCCTTAGCATAGAAGTTATCAATGACATTTATTTCAAACCATCTTCATAATATCAGTGAGACTTCAAATTATTATTAGCTTTGATGTTTCCGCTGTGCAAGAAAAACATAGCAAATTTAATTTGCTTTCTCAAATACTTTTATGATGCTTGTTTAGAATTATTTTGATATGACAGTCCTGGAGGCTGTCCTACTCATAATTGCAGGCAGGGGACTTTTTGACCTCTTCTTCTGTGAAGCAGACTGGATTATAATGGTGTTATGATTTTTTTGGTGTGTTTTTATCTGTTTGTTTTTGTGTTGACCTAGGTAAGGCTTGGGTTATTTTGCTACCCATTAAATGAAGAGAAGAGCTTCCCATTTCTAGATGGTGCAGCAACAGCTTTGGAACTTGCACACTTGGAGTACTCATAGTACTTATCTTTACAATGGATATTCACTGAATTTCCATGATCATTAAATCCCTTCTTTGATTCTCTAGAATTTTGAACAAGATTTTCCATTGAGCATGTGAATGGGTTTATGTCTGGTGGATTTATTTTAAGAGTGCAGTTGATGGATGACATAAAGTGAAGAAGTGAAGACAAGCAAGGAACAAATTACAGCAGGTCGGAGGAGTGTGCAGAGAGAACGTTTAAACCACGAAGAGGCAGCATTAATGCATAAAGAGGGGAAAGGAACCTAAGACAAATACCTTGGATGGGTGGGAGGTGTCTGGAAGCTCTTGTGAATGATGGTAGACAGCATATTGTATGTGGGTGTCTACTGTGATCTGCTTCCCCCCAGCAACATACAAACTGTATCTAGTTTCACTCATATTTCCTCATAGTTATACTTCTACGTGCTCTTTATTCTTATGCTCCATGCCCTCCTGAAATCTTACATTTGAAATGGTTTATGGTTTGTTCTGAACATTTTATTCCTAGAAGGATACCAACAAACTAGAGGGACTTACAAGGGAAGTGAGAAAGAAAATCTCTGGATCTGATGTGTAGTGAAAGAAAATATGTACAATAGATAACAATGGCTAACTGTGATAACTGCAACGGCTGCCCATAGCCCAGCAGAAGTTTCAACACGTGTGCTTAGAAAATGCCCTAATCATAGTTCTTTTTTGGGAGATGTTCTGATTTATGTAATATGATATTTGAGTACCTGCCAAGAGGTAGAAAGGGGACAGTATAATGGCTTTAGGCTCTGACTGTTAGAGCTTAGAAAGGGGAGAGGGGAGGTGAGGAGATAAACTGTTTAAATACAAATCTTCAAGATTCTTCAAAAAGAAAAAAAAAATGTGCAAAAAAATAATTTAAGATAAACCCCTCAATTTTGAACGTGGAAATGGTGAATGAAAAATTACAGCCAGATTAATGAAGAAGGTCAGATGGATAAAATAAACCCAGAACTCCAAGTCTGCAGCAAAAGAATTTTCAGGGTTTTCTCCCTCACTCTCATATATCTTTTAGGCCAATGAATCTGATGGACATTTACCCTGGTGTCACTGAGATCACATTTTGAGGACAATGGTAGAATTGAAGAGTAGATTAGATCACGGTTTGGCTAACAGAGCCTCTGTTATCACTGATGTTGTGTCAGAGAGAAAGGTCCACTGTCAGAAACCAAAGCGATTCTGGATGAATGACTGTGAGAGGAAACTTGTTTCCCATTTGTAGGATAAGAAAATCAGACTTGGAAGTGAGTGAAGCATGATGAGTAGCAGACAGCAAATAACAAAACTCAGTTTTTGTAGATTTACTATTTAGACTAGGTACGAAAATCAAGCTCCAAGTAGTTATAATTATTCAAATCTTTATTGCTTAGACATTTAGGTCCATACACTTAGAAGTCATCACTAAACTCATATGCTTCACTTTCGGAGTATTCAAATAGAAACCAAGAAGCACCTATTCTCAGAGCATTAAGTCACAGTAAGATACTTTGGTTTGGCCATTCAAATCTTGAAATGATCATAAAGCTCTCAACAGGTTTGATAACATGGGCTTTACTCCTACCCAACAGTATGTTCACAGTTATCTTTCTGTTGTTTGTACTTACAAAGCTACTGTTAAAGACGATCGTATACTAAGTTGTTAAACATCATTTACTAGTATAGATGTAGGGGGAAAATCATTTATCTTGATGGATAAATTATTACTTCAGGTGATATAACTAATGTCAAAATATAGCAGGAAATTGGCTCCAGTCTTCTGAATTCATACCTGGAAGTGCCACTAGTTTGCAGAAGGTACTTAAGTTGCACTGGCAGCTACAGGAAGCAGCATACAGTAGGTTTGCTCTACTGATTCTTCCAAACTGGTACTTTCACTACCAGTCAGTTTCTAAGGCTTCTTTCAGTATTTCTTCAAATCTTGAGTTCAATTCCATTGATATCTATCAAAACAAGAACGACATTTCTGGGCAAAACTTATTAAAGCAGTCATTTAGCACTGTCATCATATATTAGAGAATGAACTTTAATTTGTCAGGTAGCAAAGCTGCTTACAAAGATAATAACAGAATGGGTACGGAAAACAAATTATGTTGAATGATGCCTAAACTCATGACTATACATTGCATTAGCACTGGGTGCTTTGTGCCTTTATAGAATTTTGACCCTCCCCCCCCCAATAGCTGGAGCCTTGGCTTGGCAGGTTGCACATATCAGTGTGTAGAACACTTGGATGTCAAAAACAATTAGTTGTGACAATCGGCCAGTCAGCAATCTTGAACACCTTCCAGCTTTGCTCCATTTATGGTCATCAGCAAATAAAGCAGTGTTCTTAAAGCTGTGTTTTCATTTATTTTTTCTGCCAGCTAGTGCCAGGCAACTTAATGGAGCCTCCCAACATTGCTCCCCTATGGAAATAATTTGGATCAACGTTGTATTTTTTTCCCCCAGCATAAAATGTTCCATCTCTGTTTCACAGTCCTTTTGTGTGATGCGCAAACAGCTTCATAGTAAACAAGTAGATGGCCTTTGTAATATTTACTATCATTTACTTAGATTTGTTTGTGCTTCTTTTTTAAATAAATACTTTTACTAAAGAGAAAAGGAGGGAGAAAGTTTGGTTCTACAGCTGCTGGTCCTCTGTTCATCCTTAGAAGAAAATTAATGCTCTCCAGATAAATATTGCAGCTGTTGAACTTTTGAAATGAAATGTGCTTCTGTCTGGTGCTTACAACTTGAATTGGGATTTTAGCACAGTCATTTTTCTAATGGCAAGTGAATACTTTGGTCTATGTTACTTTTTCTGTTTTACAACTAGGTTCAGAAAATGCTAAAGATGACCTCCCTACTCCCGCCCGCCCACCCCCTCACATGTTCTTTTCTTTCCAGTTCTTTCTGGAAAAATTACATATTCCATCCATAAGGATGAATGTTTTCAAAGAATCTTGACAACTGTAACAGAAAAAGGTGACAACAGCAGCAACAAGAAAAATTACAAAACCTACAAAAATGGAAAAAGTACTGGGCTGCAGGAGAGAAATCCCATGTCCTGCCTTTCCCATGTGCTTTCACATGTGACTTCACGCAAACAGCTTGATCTCTCCAGCTCTGTATCTGTATGGGGCCAGCAAATATCTTTTACTATATGGATACACAGCAAATAATGTTCTTATCACTGCTGCTCTATTCTGTCACAGTTTAGATAAAACTATCATTATAAGGATTTAACAATGTGTAATACAAAATCGATTTTATACACAGGTTACATTTATTCCAAGCAAACAAATAGAAGGAGAAAACATCTATGCATTTTCAGCTTATCTGGACAAAGACTTTTATTAGCTGTTTCCTTGGTAACTTTTTTGCAAGAAACCTTTAAAGATAATTTTATATCTGGGAGTAGAGAATCTTGAAAAAAGACAAAGGCAATTGAGAAGTCTTAATACAAAGGCATAATGTATCCCAAGAAAGCATTCATGATGTAGCTTTTATGTCTGAATCTCTGAGGAAAGAAATATTCTGCAAAGAAGCCACAGCATGAGAGCAAATATGGTCAGATAAATTAACATACAGAGATAGTAACATCAAAGCAGCTAGGTCCTGTTTTGTTTTGGTTTGGTTTTTGTTTTAGTGTTTGTTTTAGTTTTTTTTTTTAATTTTGAGGTTGGTTGTTCGTTGTTTGTTGTTGTGGTGTTTGGGTTTTTTTTCTGAGGCACTGCACTAATCTCAGTAGCACTTCTCCAGCTGGGAGAAGCTGGGGCAAGAAAGAATATTTTGACTTCCTTCACAGGAGCATTTCCTAAGTAGATTAGATGTGTCATGAGAGATGATAAAAGGTAATTTGTAGAAGGTGATGCAATTAACAACCATGTATAGAAAGCAGAAGCAGTCAATAAATATTTCTGTTCCATAATTGGAAACAGGCAAGAATAATGTACTTGTACAGCATAAAGATTATGAAGTACCTTTCAGTCCACATATGATCTACTGCACATAAGCAGTGAGGAATTTGCATGGCCTAGATGACTTACACATCACAGTCCAAACTATCGATGAACACATTGACAAATCCTGTGGAAAACCCAGAAAACACTTAGAAGAGTGACATCAACCTGTAAAACCTGTTAATATTTAAAAGGGATATTTGGTTAACAATATTTCTGTTTTTCCAGGCCAAAGGAAAAATATTTTAATTTGATTAACAAAGATTAAAGGCTTCACATGTAAGTAATGCCAACGTACTTTAAGGCTGGGAAAAAAAAAAGCGCAAGCATTTTTGAGGAGATTAGAATTCTGGATGCCAAAAGTACCTGAATTATTCAAGTCATTATTAATTATTACATTATTTAAACTTTTGTAAGGATTTAGAACTTTATGACATTCTAATTAAAAATACAGTACTGTGCATTACCAAGAAGGAGTTGATGAATGGTGTAAGTGACGAATGTTAAAGAATTGTTGTTTGTGGAGAATTTTCATTATAGCTTTTTTCTAGTGGGAAAATTCACCATGGAAAATGTACCTGATACTGCTCAAGATTTTCATGTGTGATCTGGTAGTAAATATGTCATCACTGCCAATAAAATCTGTGATGGGTACAAAGAACAGAGGATTAGCAAAAAATGATGGAGTAGTCAGATACAATAACCAAGACTGCCTGGTGAACAGGTTTATGCAATCAAGATGTTTTCTCAGTTCAAATAAATCCAAAGTTTTATCCATGTAAGTATGCCGGTCATTCCTACAACAGAAGAGTAGGACATCAGGAGTTATGTTATTTGAATAGTTTAGGGATCATAGCAGAGCAAGAATCAGTGGATGCTCCAGTGGTTTTCTGCACTGGAAAACACTCATGAGAAGTCTTGTATATGGCAGCAGTTAAAATAAAAAATATCTTCTTTTAAAGTACTGATGAGATGAATATTATCATACTACTTATAGTTCTAGAATCTACAATTTCAAAGGGATGTTGCAAAATTGGAAATCTGTTAAAGTTATTCAAGATCTGGGGAATATGAATTCCAGTGGATCATACTGGATTTTTTAGCCTTTTTTTGTCTAGCAGGGAAAAGCCCACTGAGAAGTCTGGACACTAAAGGTCATTGAGATGGGAAATACAGTGTTTTAATACAGTGATTAAATGTATTAAATTAACACAGTAATTACATGTGAATGAAGCTGAGAAATCAATAAAATTGTGCTGGATTCTTCTCTCCTAATTTCTTCATAACAGCCATCTTCCGAGAGGGTGCATATTGGTCACAGACACAGTTAACTCTACAAAAGGATGATATAGTGCTGCCTGCTATGGAAAGAGATGGTTATAGGAAGGGGAAGAAGGTGGCCGACAAAAAGCCAACATCTTTGTATCAGATCTCGGTTGTATAATCTCGGTTTGAATAGCTTTAAGCTTGTGGCAAGATTTAAATCTGACTAGCAGGGTAATAATTCCCAGTGACCTATCACTGGCATCAACAAGTGATTTGCATATCAATATGTGTAATATCATAGTGATAATAGAAGTTACATTTACAGAAATTGTGTACAATTACAAGTTCCTCACTCTCTACTCATTCCATCAGAATGAGAGCTGTTGGTAGCAGAGCTTTATAGTTATACCAACTGACGGTTTTCTCTGTAGAGGTATTGGGTTAAATCCCAGCTATATCAGCCAGCAGAGCAGCTATCACAACAGCAGCTTTGTTGGTAACCAGACAATTTTCTTTACAGCACTCCTGAGTGTGTATTTTATGTACTACTGCTAAAAATATCCATTTAATTCCTTCTTTAGTAACCTCTTCCAGAGATCATGTATCAAACTACACATCGTATTTCATAAATAATTATCTTCCAAGGAAATTTAGCTTGGTGTAAAAATAAAATGTCAATCCAATTTTTCTTCTGCAGAAATGTCCTTATGCCAAGGCAAAATGAATCATTCACCATATGGCTGTAAATGAAACAGAAAATATGTGATTTAATGGTGCTATGTTAGCAAACTACTCTAATTGATTTATTTTTCTTTAGCAATTACACTGGTAGAACATATCTGTGCTTAAACTGCCACCAGCTCTGCCTAACATCTCCTATTTTAAACACCAGGCAACGAATGTGAAGAATTTGTCATATTGTCACAGCTGATGAATTAAGGCTTTATGTTTCTAATACTGCCTGAAATTATTATGTGTTTTTTTTTTTTTTAATTATCTTAATCCTAAAATAAACGCAAATATTTGCTTGAGACCAGTTATTAACTCAAAAGTCAGGGGTGATAAAGAACAAATGTAAAGCATTCTTTGGGTGGGTTGCTTTTTGGTTTTTGTTTTTTTTCTTTTCCTGAATTCCTGAGCATACACAAAGAAGCTTGATATTGCACATACTCATACTATTCTTGTTTCTAAGCTCTTTGGATAGATTTTTTTCTGACATACCCCACCACAAGGGATTGAAACCCAGAATATATTGGCAAAAATGAAAACAAAAAGAAAGGAGAAAAGAAGAGGGCTGGAGCAGTGAAGTCACTAAGCAGAAGTTTTTGCTTTCAAATCACTGAGACAAAATTTATGAGATAGGTGGCCTCCAGCATGTGTACTACACCTTGTCTTTTTCAAGTGTTCTTTAGGAAAGCAGAGAGGAAAATATGTACATTTTCATGTAAGCATCCATTGTTCATAAAATCACAGAGATTGCTCTTTAAAATAATAAATGAAATATTAACAAATTCCATCAGATCAAACACTAATTCAGAATATAATAGATGGTGTAATTTTATGCTACCTCAGAGGTTAAGCTTAAAATAATTGGGAAGTCAGATGCTATTCTGTGCCTGGTACTTCCGTGTTTGTGGAAGAGGCAGTGTGGCATATCACTACCTCATCACCTCAGCTGAGCACTACTGTCTGCTTGAAATGTGTCTTTATGATCATGATCTTCAGAGCATAGTTAGCCACTGAGCTGGAAGGGTAATTAGCCAACACTTAAGCAGTGCCCCAGCTTCATCATAAAACAGCTCCCAGGAAGCGTGTTACAAATGTGAACTAGGGCAAAAAACTCTCTTTGCTGAGTACAGCCACGATCCAATGCCTATTCAAGTTAATAACAGTCTCCATGGACTTTGATCAAGCACTTAAACCCTTGTCAATTTTTGTTACAGCTAGATTATGTCACCCTTATTTCCTGTTGTGAGCTTTGCCTATTTGAAAACAGAAAACTCTTGATGGACTCCTGCTGCAAAGGTTAAGTCATATATTCCCATGTACTTTGTATTGATTAAGTTCTATGTGATGAAAAGTGATGGAGACTCACCTGTTGGACAGTGTTGTCTAATTCTAGTGGCTGGTAAATCTACAGCCCCATTAAGAACAGATGTCCTTCCCATAAATTCCTTTTGTGATATCCAGACAGCTGTGCAACGTGACAACGGACTCCCACTTATCAGCAAGGGTGTATAATTCATTATTCAAAGCAACCTGTTTTAGACGCTTGGGAAAACTGATGTCACTGTAGACAAAGCAAAAACAGGAAAATGATATTTTGAAGAACTTGTTGAAGTTAGCCATGAAAAAGGGTACAGCAGGAATCAAATGAGAAGAGCAGGGATTAGTAGTACCAAAACCAGGTAACTACTGATTGTGAATTTTCAATATTTAGGCTCCTTGAAGCACTCAGGTTAGGAAGGGCCTCTGGAGGGCTGCAGTACAATGTCCTGCTCAAGGCAAGGCTAATTGCAAAGTTAGACCAGGTAGTTCAGAGTCGTACCCAGCTGAGCTGGCACTGTCCTCCCCTATCAAGCCCTGAGGAATATCTCTTACACAGAGCTGGTTAGCTAGGTTTGGAATCATTGATCACCATCTTTTGAGTCCAGTAGTCCAGTTTGCTTTCCATATACTTTGTGTTCAACCTATCCAGCCTACATTTCCTTAATTTGGTTAATAGGAGGTTTATTGGATACTGTGTTTAAAGTCCTGCTTAATTTAAGGTGAACAATACCTACTAACATCTCCTCCCATTCACAGTATCAGATATTTCATTAGAGAAGCTGCTCAGGCTGATTAAACCTGTCTGGTCTTAAGAAATCCATGGTAGCAGTTCACAATCACCTTCTTGTGTTTGATATACCTTTCATGAGTCTTTCCCTTTTAATACACTAATAGCAGACCCTAAATTTTTATTCAAGTCCAAAATTTGACAAAATCATCAGGAGAAGGATAACATATTCCACATAATTTCTTCAGATCCTGTAAGTAATTTTCCTAGTGTTAGCTTTTTACATAGTAAGTGTTTTAACACATTTATGTAGGACAGGATATAGCTATATGTTAAACAGAATGACCTACTGGTCACTGAATTCAGTGAGTTGGGGTTTGGACTGGTTAAGCCATAAATAAATACCTGATAATAGGGAATGTAGCTTTAATTGTGTTTTAAGTATGTTTAATGCCTCTGTAAAATCTTTGTCTCTTGAGCATGAATCATTTAAGTCATCATTTCATTTCCCATTTTTACCAAGACTTGCCAAGATATCATGAGCAATTCAGATTTTTAATCCACATTTTTCAGACTGGGATATCAAAAATTTAGCACCTTGATCCAACGTCACTGTTCAGACAGCAATCTGATTTTCAGGTGTTCCACAGTTCACTTCCAAAAATGTTGTCTTTAATTTGTCTGTCTCTCAGTCAGTTAATTCCCCCTGATTTAGTAGGAAGCAGACTGAAACTAACAGCAGTTTTCACATAGCTTACTGAACAGCCAGCAGACAGTAGTTACATCTTTGCCCCATGAACAACCCAGGCCAGACATTTTATGTGTAACTTAGCAGTGAAAGGCTCCATATTTCATCAGTAATCTCCAGCACCATTTGGTGTTCCCTGCTCATTTAGCAAAATGCAAGAAATTACAAGGATGACATGCAGTGAAGGAGAGAGGAAAGGCAATATTTAGAAAGTGAGAAGTGGCAGTGCTCACTTGCTAAGGATTTGTATAAAAGCCCTCGAAGATGAGAGGAATAGAAACGATCATTATTTTTTTCAAATGCATTGGTGTGTTGCACATTCTAATTGAAACTTGTAGAGCAGAAAGCTGATCTTGCTGTAATGTTTGTGGATACAATTATGGAAACCCTTTGAGCATGATTAAATTACACAGTGTCTGGATATGGAAGTCATTTTGATGCTTATGTCTACAGTAGAGTCATGTGGCAATGCATGAGGTGGCACCTTCCTGATTAATCTGTTTAGGAAGGATGGAATGGGATGAGTAAAGGTCTGCCAATTGGCAAGTTTTTCCAGTGGTAAATCCTAGCCATAGAAGACTCACTTCTGCATGGTCTATTGTATACATTTGGACACATATGATGTGAGGCCACCCTTGAAAGATTTCTGAGAAGTAATGATCAATATAAAAGGTCTCATGCAACAGAAGAAATGGTGTGCCTTCATGTTAATTGGAATTTAAAGAGTTTTTAGTCAATCATTGTTAGTCCCAGGTCTGTTAGTGCCTTTTACATATATAGGTTTTGGATTTTGATGGTTATTTGTTTGAAATGCTGTAATTTATTCACCACAACAAATATGTAGATTGATTTAGTTCTTGTTCACCTAAAAAAAGGTTGTTGATTTATTTTGGTAGGTAAAAAGTATTTTAATGTATTATCTATTATGAACACCTGGGCAAGTATTCAAAGGTCTAGAAACTATTGCTCATAAACAGAACTTGAGAATAATGGGTTTTGCACAGAAAAAAATGAAAGTTGTAACTAACATAAAGATATACTTTAAAAATAGTGTTTCCTGTAAAGAAATCTGGTCTATTCATAATGTTAAATTTAAATGCTTAAAGGACTATGTTTTTATGAAAAATCATATAACTCCAGAACAATGTAGGTTTTTCTACAGTACTCAAGCTCCTAAAATTCACCCCAAATCTTCAGACTAAATTCTGGTTTCCCATAGCAGAAGTATATTCTATCTACTTCCTCACTAGTAGAAACATGAATTTTTTAAGGCCATTATCAATTTGACCATCTCCATAACTCAGGGCTAGATTTTACCCAGAAAATGCTGCAGTAACCCTGACAACTTTCAGTTCGTTGTGAACTCATTTGCTTCTCATTTCAAAAGAGAATCACATGTGGTTTAAGACTCTGAATGAAGGTGTATATTCTACATCTGTTAGTAAACAGTTCAAATGGTTAACTGTGCTCCTGATAAAAAATTGCATCTCATTTCCAGTTTGAAGTTTTGGCTCTCAGCCACTGGGTCTTGTTACCAGAGATGAAAGAGCCTTCTGATATCAGGCGCTGCTCCCTGCGTAGGTGGAATGTTCCCCGTGTTGTCCACAGTAATCCGATTCATTGTTGCTACTGCATTATCTTTCATCAGTCTTTCTAACTGTCAATTTTCAAAATACGTGCTAGTTTCAATATGCTGGCTTTTTTTTTTTTTTTTTTTTTTTTTTGGTAGCTGAAATGCCATAAAGTAGCTAGAAAGGACTTGAAAGAGATTTTCATCTGAATGAATTATTACTGATGGGAAAACATATATCTACATCTTTGAAGGGTGTCTTATACATTGGACCATAATTTTCTGGTAACTTTCACCACAAAGGACTCATATTTGCTCTAATAAACAGTACCTAGAAATTTGTTCTTCTGTGCCTGGCTCCTAAAATAGAAACTGAAACTCCTGAGGTAGACACCTTGGCTCAAGTTTTCTGGCCTAATTTCCAAAAAAATCCTGGTGATTCCTAGTAGCTACATGCCCTGGCAGTGCAGAGCCAGCCAAGAGGAAACCCAAGACAGAGGGATTTACATGGTGTTTAAGAAATTTCCCAGTGCTTGGGAAGTGTTAGCTACTTTAGAGTACTCTGTGCAGTATAACAGATAGCCCTGAGAAGTGAGAGTAAAACTGTTTGATATAGGAGAGTGTCTGAAATTCCTCACCTCCTTTGTAGCTTAGATATATGGCTCAGAGCTGACAGAAAATGCAAAGATGGATTCAATGTACAGCATGCAGAACTCTCTACTTTGAAGAACACAGAAGAGATTGCAAAAGAGACACTATGTCCTCTTTTCTCTGAAATGCCCCAGTGATTTAATGCATTTGCCTAGTAAGTGAGAAAAGAAGAGCCTATTCTCATCGAATTGATGTGTGCCACCTCCAAAAGGTTCTGTAAGCAGCAGGAGGTAAACATAGGCATGAGGTCCTTTTTGTCAAAGGTGTGCAACAATATCCCTCACAGATCTCAGGTTCCAGTTCTCACAGATCTCAGATTCAAATTCATCCCTTTTTCCTAAAAATCCAGCAAATTTTTATGTACCAGGAGATTACACAATCACATTTATTTCCCTTGTCTTTGCTCCTTTTTTTTTTTTTATGTGACTATTTGAGCCATGACAGGTGTTTATTTTTTCAAAATATATGAAGACTTTGTTGGCTTATTCAGGAGAGTTTTCTAACTACTCAAAAATCAAAACAGAAGACAATATTGCTGTCAAACTTGTATTCAACCTGACTGAATACATGCTATGTCCTTATTTTTGTGATACAACTTTCTGCTTTGGGGAAAGCTTGTTTTAGAGAATAATGGAGAGAAGAGTGAAAAGTGGTATGTCAGAATCTGTTCTTCAAACTGTTTGGAAAGGAGAGAAAGATTTGGCTGGTTGGTTAACCTGAAATATTTCAAGGAGTTATTTGCTCAGGTGAAAAAGCAAAGGCTCAGTTTGAATGTACTGCTGGTTGGTTGAACTTAGATTGCCTATTGCAAATAAGAAAGGCCTCCCCAGAGGCTGCAGTGTAGTTTCATTCCTTATGTTGGAATATGGGAAAATTGCTATTGACACTTGAAAGATGATATTGAAGAATCACTGTGTCATAAGCTCCACCCCGTTCAACCTCTTCCCAGATTCTTTCTTTACCCTCAAACCTCTCACTGACCATAATGAGTATCTTCTAACTGAGAGAGGATTAAGATGAGGAATATGGCTCAGAAAACACATCTGTACCTCATCTAGAGATGGTGGATGTGAGACATTTCAGACTGAAGTCTGGATTTGTACCTCCATAGGGATTTCCGAGAAATGCAGGGAGGAAAAAACCCCAAATCCACAAGATTTGAATGCCCTCCAACATATGATGATGAGATGATTTTAAACACATCTCTGTTTATAGACTTTGAAACCACTTGCTGAAGTAGTGAGAAACAGAAAGCTTTTTAAGCTAAATAACTGAAAGAGTTAAGAGTGAAAGAAGAGACCCACTTTGACCAGCAGGATGCTAATGCCCATAAAAAATCAAAGCACAGTCCTCTAAGTAACCTGAAAAACACGTGAGAATGACCAGAGAACTTACTTCCTCTTTAGGGATGAAAATAAGTAGAAACATCATCAGAGTAACACAGCATTCAGTCTGGCCTTAGGCAGCATAATGTGAACTGACAGCCTTTTTGAGAATTTCTGAGAATTTGGCTCTAGCTGCTGTTTTTTCATACTTACAAATTTGGCTACAAACGGCTTAGCACAACCAATCATTGGATCTAGTTTTCTGAATGAATATCCATAGGACCATCCTTCTTCCTAGACTGAGACATTTTACTGATAAAAGGCACACTGAAGACATCCTTGGACACCTTGGTTCAGAGTCTGCATCCATTATCCTGTTGTTCACAAAAAGGGAAGAAAAATATCAGAGCAAAATAAAAGAAAAATATCAAACTTGCTTGCCAAAATAAACAGATGGAAAAGACAAATTATTAGTGAATACTTGTTTTCCAGCAAAGCAATTGAGAAATAGAAGGAAATAGAAGGAATAAGAGCAAGTAAATATGCACAGCATTCCTGAAGGAGAAATGAATAGAGATCCTATTATATTATTGCTTACACACAGCTTGGAAACTTCACTACAAAAACTGCAGGGAATAGAAATACACTGCATGCATGCAGAACGTCCTTGGACTGTTTATGACATTACATGCATGAAATACTCTGAGGTTCCTACAAAATGCTTATTATTTAACAGATCAAGCTGTTTGACTTAGCTGTGATTTCTGTAATATTTCCTTCCATTGGAAGAAGTGCTATCTTGTTGGTATAGGCTGGAGTGCTACAGAAGCATATCCTAATCTTTTTCAGATTGCTAATACGTTTACAGACCACAGTTATGGATCCCAGGTACTTGGAAACGTTGCCCATCTCAGAACTTGTCCTGTAACAGCTTGGATTAGACAAGGGTCCATAACCACTAGTTTAGAAACATTTATCTAGACAGTGGAAAGCTATTAATATTCTGTGCAAACAAGAGGAAGCGCAGCCAAAAACTGCTTTATAAACTCCCTGTGTAGGAGACATCTTCCCCTTGTTTCAGCTAGTAATTCTGAGAAAGACAAAAAAAATTATGATATTTCAGTCAAATACCAAAACACATTTATGCTATGATATGATATAATTCAAAGGCTATTATGTGTTAAATCTATATGCTATATCTTTAGGTAGAGCAGGGAACATATATAAAAATTCCAAGTTCATTTGCGACGCCATTTCAATGGCTGTGTATCTCATGTCACAGGTTTAAAATTAATTCATTTGCTTGGGCTCTGACAACATACAGAGGTCCAGGGGGATCGCTGTTAATTGCAGGGCAGATTATAACACTGAGTGAAGTCATAGGATTTTACTAAGCAAAAAGCAAGGTATTTCTTGGTTTTGTTTTAGTTTTAAAGGATTTTCAAACTTAACTACTTCAAAGAGAGAGAATTGTTTAAAAGAACTAAGTAGGAAAATGATGATGAAATTTGAACTCTCTCACAGAAGACAAGGAAATTTTTGATTAGAGGATAGACAATTTGAAAATAATTTCTTTTCCTGAGGCTACACCTACAATCAAAGGAGGATCCTAACTATTGTAAAGAGCATAGAAAACAGAGGAGCTCTTGGAGGAGTGGACTAGGAAGGAAGAAATTCCTCAGGGCATTTCAGTAAAAAATTGAAGGACATAAAGTCCGCAGCAAGGAGGGCATCCAGAGAAGCCCAGTCTCAAGGAGAAATCATACCAATGCAGGAACGGGAAGGGTGTGTTCCAGAGACCTACTGCAGTGTGTGCCTCTGCCTCTTGTGTTAAACCACGCTTTACTGCACTGCTTTGGCAAGTCACACACTTTTTTTGTGGGACTGACTTCTCTGCCACCATTACTCCCCACAGGCCAGACGTGGGCACATGCAGAGCCCACTGAACTTTCTGCAAGTCTCAGCGGCCATGAATCAGCCTGAAGGGTGGGTCACAGAAGGGTCTCTGGGGGGGTCTCACCCTAGTGTGGCCATGCCATGAGCTTTTCCCTGTAAGGATGTGTTCAAGGGGTTTGATAGCTTAACTGGCCACGGGAGCAGAGCTCATGGGGAATTTTACTCCAAAGGAAGTCAGTGATCAGGGTTCTTCTCTCCTTTTCTTGGGATATTAAATATTCTGTCAGAGTCAACAATATATTTGATGAATTTCCACTGACTGATACTTAGCTCTGGGAAAGGACAGGCTCATTTTGCCAAAATTGCGTCTGGATCAGGATGTTGCATACCCCATTGCTAGGGACATGGCCTACTGCAGAAAACATTAAAATTTAATGATATTGGTGGCTGCAATATTATTTGTGAAATAAAATTGCCTTATTAGGATATTCAGCCTTCTTGGATCTTTAGAGAATCATTAAACAAAGTAATTCCTTCTTACCGCAGTGAAAAGGAATTAATGAAAAAGCAAAGTTATCAGAAAGGTGTAAAAGCAAATGATTATGAGTTAATAGTGTTTCAGGAATTAAAATGTACAACCTGGCTAACAATCAGCAGAAAAAACCATGCAGGATCAAACTATCATGCAGAGCCTCCCATAATGATTTATTTATTAAAGATGAGGAAAATTGTTTTCCATTACTCCAAAGACTAACCTCATAGTGAAAAGTAAATTGGTATTTATAGTGCTTCAAGGAACAGGAAAAATACCTGACATGCAAACAAAAGATTTAATTTTATTAAAATTAAAAAAAAAAAAAAGAGTAGTTCAATTTACTTTTTTGAATGACCTTTTCTAACATTTTCATACTATTATCCAGCTGATAGCAAAATGATAATCTAATCATTCAGGATCATCTAAAATACCGTAATAGAAAAGTTCATAATTATTTCAGTGTTCTAAATGGTCATCCTCAGCTGCATGCAAATTTTCCTTTTATATTTGACAAAAAGGTCCTAGTAGATAAGTTTGGGGCTGAACCTTCATTTTTGGCAGTGCCTGGTAGCCTCAGGTAATTGATACAGCCAAAGGCATATCTGTTTTTCCTCCAGAAGCTCTTGGGAATTCTTGGAAGAAACTCTGCACAGTCTGATCAGGCCAATGCATGATGGTGCATTCAAGAATGGAATAATATAGAGCTTCCTTCAACCAGTCTGATTAAAGATACTGAATAAATTTCTTTGGGTATCCTACATCACCTGATTTCAGTTGCCTACACTTTTAGTGTTCTTTGAGATTATTCAGGCGTCTATGAGACCTACAAACTCTTCTATGTTCTGGTTGGCTGGAAAGTAGGTATTTTGGGGCAATTAATTTTGGGCAATGGAATCCCACCTCTAAATCTATGTGACACAGGTGTCTAAGCTCCTGTTATATATGGAGAAGCTCTAACCAGAACAATCTATGAAGCCTGCAGAGCCATTTGGCTGACCTGTTACTAGGTCTTTGTCTCCAGCTGCCACTTCTGTAGGGCATGGTTTTCTTACAGTTCCTGTGTTGCATGTGCCAACTCAATGTCAGCAAGGTCCAGATGGGATATCAAGAAAATTTTTTTCACTAATCAGGACATTCAACAGTGATACAGGTTGCTGACAGGTGATGTAGTCTCCATTTGTGGAGTTTTTCAAGACCTGATCAGATAAATAACCCTCATCAGATCAGATAAATCAGACCTCATGGATGACCCTATGGTCTCATAGATGACAGAAGGTTGGACCAGAGACCTCCTGAGGTCCCTTCACACCTGAATTATCCCACGATCTCACAATCACTGGATACTGTAGAACACCTCAAACAGCACTAACACTAAATACTGAGACCTTCTGGCAATTATATCGAGCTCTTGAACTCCTTCGACCATATCTGTAGGTTATACACTCAGATCACATGCAGACATTTATGCATTGACAGCTGAATTTAGGTCCTTATCAGGATATGATGAATCCTGCTTCTGACATGACAGTTACGTATACATAAAGAAAGACAGGATTCTTCAGAAAATACGTATTTTTCCCACTTACTTCACAGTGTGTTTGTGCATGTGTCAATGAGAAGGAGTATGCAGAGATACTAGAAAATACTATGTCTTTTTTCCTCTGTCTTGAAAAAAATATTCAAAAATTGTCTTCTGTGCAATCAGTTTTCTGTTATTTGAGTCTCAGAGTAGATTAGAACTTGGTAGTCATTTTATTTAAAAATCAGAGGGTGAGTAAACTGCTTTGGTTAAAACAACATCAAGGGGTGTTTTATAGTGAGGATTTAAGGCTCTCAGGTTCCGAATCTCATTGAAGAAGTAAAAATGCCGAATATTATTATCCCAATGTGATTTACTCTAATTATTAAGGAAAGGGGAAAAAAATACCCCTTTCTAAAGAGATTTATTTCAGAAAAGCCATGATTGTTCTTCATATCAGGTTTTTAATTTTGAAAATCAGGAAGAGAGGTGATTATAAAAGCTTTCATTTTCAATCAGTTCTCTAATACATACAGAAATGAACCAGAGTGCTTTTCAAGCAGTTTTTATGACTCATAAACCCAAGAGCTCTGAATAACGGTGCTGATGTTGAACTCTCAGTACTAGTACCTTTCTAGAACTCAACTGCAACTTAAGGCAAATTCGGAAATCATATGGTCTGTGCAGTCAAATCTTTCTTTTCCTTTGGTTGATCAACTGTGTGACTAGGTTACTGAGTTGCAACTAATAAATAGTTCACTACTACATTAGCATCAGAGCTAGTCGTCTAGGGCTTCACTCTGATGCCTAATGTAGTATCATTTGACATGCCCTCATGTATCACTTTTGTTTCTAGCTGCCAGTCCAGAAAAGCAAAACACTCCTGCAGTTTCTGTGTCATGTCAGCCCTACACAGGTATCTTGGATCCTCCAGCATACCTACCGTGTCACTAGATGACGGAATAATTGAATATTACTCTCTTCTTATAGTCAAAATAAAGTAGTAAACAGCTCCAGGTGCAGTTTATGATCTGGTGCAGACATCTAAACTGTTCTGATGCATTATAGACATAACCTGGCATATCTTTAATAAAGCTATGAAAGATTGATTAATATTCTATGTGTATTCAGCTACAGATATTTTAGATCAGATACTGAATTTAAAGCCAGTACAACAGAAATGCGGTCACACAGTTGTTAATGGATCCCTCCTGTAACATACTATGTACCTACTACAACACTGTGGCTTTTGCCATGAAAACATGAAATTGCTAAGTGTAATCAGATGCTGGAAGTGAGACAAAACGGTGGCTTAGAGAAGTATTAAAACTTCTCCAAAAGTTTTGTAATATTTTCCATAAAAGTATTTTAAATTCTAGCCCAGCCTCACAGGAGTTGTGTTGGGATGCGTCTACCTGAAAAGAGGTTGTAGCAAGGTGGGGGCCAGCCTCTTCTCTCAAGTAACAAGTGACAGGACAAGAGGAAATGGCTTCTAGTTGCTCCAGGGGAGGTTTAGATTGGCTATTAGGAAAAATTTCGTCACTGAAAGGGTTGTCAAGCCCTGGAACAGGCTTCCCAGGGAAGTGGTGGAGTCACCTTCCCTGGAGGTATTTAAAAGATGTGTAGATGTGTTGCTTAGGGACTTGGTTTAGTGGTGGGCTTGGCAGTTTTACGTCTATGGTTTGACTTAATGATCTCAAAGGTCTTTTCCAACCTAAATGATTCTATCTATTCTATCTTCTAAGGATCTCAAGGCATCCACACTGGAAGAATGCTGCTGTGTTTTCTGAGAGGTCTCATGTTGGTGACCACAGGGAGGATACTGAGAGCCTAACATTGAATGAATCTGCTATAAAGCACAGACATTTGCCCATAATTGTGTACATCTGTGGTACCTGCAGGAATGAAACCCAAATCTTTTCAGTTCTGTGCCTTTTTCACATATTCACATAATGCCTGTTTTCAGTTTTAACCTATCAAGGTCAAAATCTCTCTCTCTCTCTCTTATTACCAATGATTTCTAAATTAACTCAATGTTCCTTTGGAATGAAATACATGAAAGAGTTTTATAGATTATTTTCTTAATAGAGAATGTTTCAATGGTATAATAACACATAAAATATTCCTAATGCTGAGTAGAAGTGAAAAAAAGTCAGTAATGGAGAACATGGTCTTTATTATCAAGAGAGTGGAGTATCATGTTAAGTAGATTAATTTTAATCTTTAAATTATGTAAAATGTGAGGCAGCTACTTTAGAATTTGATATGGATGAAATTATGAAAGGGTTTGAAAGAAACAACCAGTAGTTTAAGTTTTAACATTCATTGGTGAAACAAAAAATGAGACACTAGTATAGTTTTATCAAAACCAAATATTATTTTAGTCCATCATGGAGTTACATTCACAGAGTTTTAAAAAAGGGAAACAAATGAATGTTTAAAAATATTCTTTGGAATTAAAAATACTGTTTTGAAAATATCAGAATGGATTATTTAGTCTTCTGTTTCTTTTTTCCTGTCTCTTTTCAATAAAAATATTTCAGAAAAGTGAGAAATTCAAAATTCTAGTGTTGTTAAACCAGCACTTCCCAAACACTGACACACAAACCTTTTGACAGAAAGGATCACTATTTGGCTTTGATCATCCATAGCTCAGAAAAAAACAACAGACTGTGGTCTCAGTTTCTTGAACTTATTACTCACTTTCATAGTTGCTCACTTTTCTAGAAGATCTTCATTTTAGTAGTTCAGATCATGCCTTTATGGGAGGGTCTCTGTAAGTCAAAAGGCTGGATACTTCTACAACACTGTTTTGTATGGCATCTTGCATTTGTCTGGCATCTCTGTTTCAGAACCAGAAGTGTCCACATCCCAGTCAGATACAAGTTTTACAGTTTACTCCATGATGTATTTACAGCAGAGTTGTCACTTCTACCTACACAAAAACTTCTTAGATACATTAATAGTGTTTTCCTCTGGGGCTAACTGGCTTTAATAGGTATGTAAGCTGTCGCATAACTACATAGATTTATGCACTGTGGATGAAAAATAACTCTTACTAATGCATATCACTTTCCTCTTTCATGCTCTGGACAAGAGTGTGGCTGTATGATTAACTGGTCAGGAACCACAGTGTGCTTCACATACAGCAATGCAAAGGACTGGGGGGATATTTCCCTTCAAAGTTCTGCAGGAACGTGTACTAGCTGCAGCTTCAGGACTGGCACTGCAATAACAAAGCAAAGTCTTAGCGATGTAGCTGATCAGTTCAGCACAGATGTTCAGATATGATTCACCATAATTAATTCTTCACCAGAGGCCTATTCTAAGGCGGTGTCATTTGAAAGCTTTTGGGAGTTTATGCCTTGATTCTAGTCTAAGCATGTTGTGGCAGAGGTTGCTTGGGAAGAAAATTAATAGAAATATCAATATTAAAATTCATCTCCATTTATATATACAGCAACAGGAGAATACCAAACGATCTTAATGTTAAAGCTAATCCAGCAAAAAAAAATAATGGTAGAAAGGATATGATAGATGCAAAGCAGAATGCCTACATCTGGTGGAATAGACAGCTACAATGACTGCATACAGAGCAGTCAGTCCCTTACGCTGTTTCATATGTTTGGAGAATTACCGCCCACCAGGATATTTAGATTAAAGAAATCTTTGGTTAAATCTTGATCAGCTTCAAAATACACCAAATGATATTCCAAGAAGTGCATATTGAATATGACACATGCATTTTTCATTAAAAAACCCACCACAATTAACATCTGTGCTGTTAATTGCTGCTTTTGAAAAATATACAAAAAAATTTCTTTTTACCAAGCACAAAGGAGATAGCAACCTTTGCAAGCAACTGCCCAGCCAGCCAAGGAAAGAACTGGCAGAAAAAAGAAGAGCTCTCTAAGTACACTTAGAAGAATTGTGACGTTTCTATAGTCTAATTTTTTACAGAAGTTATGATTGCTATTACAGAAAAACATGTATTGCACACTTATGCACACCTTTTAATTTTGCCACTGTGCATAGTAAATACTATAATCAATAGTTATCTACCATAATAATAGTAATTACTATGCAGCTTTGATATTGAGGAGATGGTCGAGAATATTTGTTGACATCAAGGCTGTCCTACTCTTCTCACTGTAAACAGCAATGTGTTCCTGTCCAAACACTGCAGAAAGAGAACCTCTGTCCAGCTGTGCTCCCATGGGATGCAGTGATTTAGGTCAGACCCCAAACAAACACAATGCACAAAAGTGAGAGAATGCTGACAAATCCTAAAGCCTTTACAAACTGGAGTTACAACGAGATATTAGTCCAAAAGCCAGAGACAAAGAAGAGAAATTATTTAGTTAGCATTAAAATGCATTCTAGTACAATATATACATAAGCCTGCAGGAATGCACACATACATGTACATATATATCCACATGTGTGTGCACCCACACCCACAGATAAGCAAAAAAGCATGCATATATAGACACAGATAAAACTCTTCCATCTTAAATTTTCTGTTTAAGAATATTAAGCCTGAAGGAAAAATGGCAGAATATATGTTTGTTTCTGAGTGTATTGCAGTAACTGTATCTTTTCACTATAGAACTCCCCTTTCAAATAGTTTTGACCCAGACAGGATTACTGCAAAATTGGTCAAGAAAGAAAACTGGTCTTTTATTCCTACCCCAAGTGTTAGTATATCCTTATATGAAATGGCAGTGCTAATGCTGCAGGTAAATATGTGTTTGCTGGCTACAATGTAGCTTCAAAAGATCAGCATCCTAACAAAAGAGCTAGTAAAGCCTTCATTCTAATCTTTATTTCTATAGACAGCTCCTAAGTATCAACATACTCTGCAAGCTATGCAACTTTAATCTAAAGCTGTTTATTGCCGCACTAAAATAAGAAGCGAACTAGAAGGAGTTTGAAGGCAAACCTAAACTTCACAGGATATGTCAGTGATTGGTAGCACTTTGTTGATCAGTTGTTATTTGTATGAATAGATAGCACATGGTATTTTAGGAAAAATAAAGGAAGAATCTTTAAAAATGCATAGAGGCAGTTCAAATAGGAGCATTTAGGCATTGTAGGATCATGTGTGGTAAAAAAGATGGGATAAAGAGATCATACTTTGTCAGCAAACAGAATGCCAAGACTATAAGTAGAGCAGTAGGAAGGGTCCAGTATACCTCCAAAGAATAAATGATGCTACTGCATGGGCTGGCTCAGGTAGAAGTAGTCCAACACAGCTCCTGTGAGGCTGGGCTAGAATTTAAAATACTTTTATGAAAAATATTACAAAACTTTTGGAGAAGTTTTAAAACTTCTCTAAGCTGCTATTTTCTCTCTCTGCCAGCATCTGATTGCACTCAGCAGTTTCATGTTTCCATGGCAAAATCTGCAGTGTTGTAGTAGGTACGTTACAGGAAGGGTCCATTAACAACTGGGTGAGCTCTTTTCTGTTGTACTGGCTTTAAATTCAATATCTGACCTAATATAAAAATACAATAACTGTAGATGAGTATAAATGAATATTAGTCAATCCTTCATAGCTTAATTAAAGACATGTCAGGCTGTCTTAAGATCTTTGGAAAAAATTTAAAGCCATTTGCAAGAAGTACAAATGTATTTCCTCTACTTCTCCTGTCATGTAGTTGTCCAGTTATGCAGACTGGACCTTTTCCCATTTATATCTGGATAGGCTAAAGAGCTGGAAAATCAACAACCGTATGAAATTTAACAAAGGCAAGTGCAAGATTCTGCACCTGGAATAGGGTAACCCAGGATACACATAAAAACTGGGGGGCAAGAGGTGGGAGAACAGCCCTGCAGAAAGACAACAGGGAGGCCGGGTGGATAGCAAGTTGAATATGAGTCAACAGTGTGCCCTGGCAGCCAAAAGGGCCAACTGTGTCCTGGGGTGCATCAAGCACAGCATAGCGAGCCAGTCAAGGCTGGTGATTGTCCCACTCTACACTGCACTGGTGTGGCCCCACCCTGAGTACTGTGTGCAGTTTTGGGTGCCTCAAAATAAGAAAGACATCAAGCTATTAGAGTGTGTCCAGAGGAGGGTGACCACAATGGCGAAAGGTCTCAAGGGCAAAACATAGGAGGAGCAGCTGCGGTCACTTGAATCATTCAGCTTGGAGAAGAGAATGCTGAGGGGTGCCTTCATCACAGTCTACACCTTCCTGAAAGGGGGAAATGGAGGGGGAGTTGCTGACCTCCTCTCTCTCGTGACCAGCAATAGGACATGAGGAAACAGAATGAAGTGACATAGGGGAAGTTCAGACTGGACAGTAAGAAAAGGTTCTTCACTGAGAGTGTGGTTGGTCACTGGAACAGGCTCCCCAGGGAAGTGGACATGGCACCAAACCTGTCAGAGTTCAAGGAGCATCTGGACGATGCTCTTTGTCATGTGATTAATTTTTAAATAGTCCTGCAAGGAGCAGGGAGCTGGTCTCAATGATCCTTATGGATCCCTTTCAACTTGAAATATTCTGTGATTCTATGATTCTAAATCAGATGCTACAATCACTACATTCTTGTTGGGGGGGGTGGGGGTTGGGGTTCACTACTCTGCCAAGGTATGTTCTTGATTATGCACTCAGCATGGTTCTGTTTTGCATCTGCTGGGGAGGAAAACAGTTTCTTTCAACTTCAGTGGTAAAAGGCCTTTGAGGCACTGAGGTAGATTCAGCTTCAGAACTGATTGAGTTCTTTGGATACTTGGCTCCCTAAATTTTCACAAGATAAACTCATGCATGCATGCTAAGTTCCCCATAGAACACGGTCCTGGTCTCAGAGATCATGTTTCACATTTTCTTCCTTACTATTTATGTTCTGCTCTGAAAGTAAATGAATACTAAATTGAATCAGCAATTCAGGCTTGCAACATTTCATTGATCTATGACAGATCAGAGCTTGATGCTGAGATAATGTGGCCCCAGGCATCAACCTTTATCACTAATATGGTTTTAAAATTCTCTACTCAAGTCTATTTATTATGAATATAATCTGTTTTAGGAAAGCACCTAAATCTCTGCTAATGATTCATTCAGATGCATGCAGTATCCTCATTTAAAATGTTCAGGTCAACCCAGCTTTCTCTGTTTGTTTTAATAGTGTGCACTGTTCTGTCTTAACTGGTTTGCTTCCAGTGTCACTCTGTTTCAGATATTTTTTGCATGACTCCCACTGATGATAGTCTGGGTTGATTTATTTTCTTATGCAACACTCTTTGTATTCTATAGTTATTTTTTGTCACAGTGGCATTTTATTATTTTCCTTTCCCAGCAACTCACTCTCTCATCCACAAGTAAATATTGGCGAAGTTTTCTGAAAATTCTTATGGTCTGGCTAGTCAAAATTTTATCTGGGATTCTAGACTCTGGATGATGGCCCTTTCTTAAGTTAAAAAGAGAATCTTTGGAATCTTACAGAACATTTTCTTTAAAATTAATGTATAATATATTTCAATATTTTGTAATGGAACACTTTGCTGAATCATATTGGTCATACTTGGGCTGAAACTGTTTCTCAGTATAACTTGAATTCATGAAACTCTGAATTCTTCAGTGAATTTACTGTCCATAGAAAATATGTATCCAACTCTACATACAAACAATGAGGAATTATATACTGTTACTCCTATTACTGTTGTATGTTTTGGCTTAGATATCGTACTTTCTTGTTCAAATAATTCCAGAATATGTTCTGATTTCTGTAAGTGCCATAGTGCTTCTGAATGAAGAGTATGCAATCAACTTTGAAATTTAAGGGCTTTGGGTTTAATAGGGACATCCAAATTAATTTTGTGTTAGATATATTGCTACATCTCATGGAAGTATCTTCAGTCTCTTGAAATTTCTTATCCAACAGTTATAAAATAAAGTAGATAATTATGGAAACTTTCTGCCATCATGAATAGTTAGAAACACTTCCAGCCTGCTTGCTCTTTTGAGGATTTATTTCATAACAGATTTCAAGCTCAGCTCAAATTTGTCCTTGCACATAACGTCTATTCACGAATTGGATATAAGCTTAGGTTTTATTTATCTCAGGCACGGTTCTGGTAGGGCAGTTCATTGTTTCAGAGAAGTTAAAAAAGCACCTGAAAAGTCATGTGTCTTGCAGTTGTGCTTTTCTTCTGGTTGTCAAGGAAACCACCCTAGGATTCCTGGCAACAGACTTCATCCCAATTGGTAATGGAAACACCACAGGTATTAGCCAGTCAGTCACTCCCACTGGGTGCTATTTTCAGAACAAGTCAATAGATCAGGTTCTCCTCTTCAAGCAGCTCTGAAGCTATGTGAGGGTTTGTCATATGCCTTTGTCTCTGTGGGGCTTGACTCTCCAGGCTGCACACGCAGGCAGTTTCTCCAGGCAGTGAACCACACTATAGGTGAGGCTGGTAGGAGGGCTTGCTGTTAAAAACTACTCATGAGGTAAAGAAATGCTTTTAAAATACTGCATTAAAGCTGTCTAACTTTTGTAAAGTCTGGAATGAGGACTGAAGAGGGTTGCCTTTGTTTCAGATGGATGTTGCTTCTCTTCACGTACAAATGCTCTATAAATGTGTTTACATTTACAGACTTAAAGAAAACAATTGTGATTTCTATATTTGTAGTGGGTACCTATATTTCGTCATTAAATGTCCTGAATATATTTATTGAGATCTCCAGTCCTGGGAAGGGCAGAACATTATGATTGCAATTTTCAACTCTTCTGTGAGTGCTACGTGCAGGCAGCCAGAATGAGAGCTACGGAGTGTCCCTGTCACCAGCCTGTTACCAAATGGAGATGGTCCAGGGAGCATCTAGAAAAGTAAAGTGCTTTATTTGCATGAAGAGGAAGGCAAAGCTCTATGTGGGATTAAGGGTGTTCATAGGAAATGATAGAGCAAGCTGGAAGAAGGATAATTGAATGTTAAGGGCATAAAATAGGGCAAGATGATGGGAACAAGAGAGGAGGAGGAGAAGAAGGAAAACTGTGCTGCATACCTGAAATTAGTATGTAAAGCAGGGACTGGAAACCTGTGGGGTGGGGTTGAAAGGTAAGAAACGTAACACTGGGGAGAAATGGTTGTGGAAGAATGAAAAAATAAAGAACAGAGAATTTACAGTAAAGAATGAGTAGACCAGGATTACAGTGATGGGAAGGGACTCCAGGGACAGGGAATTGGAATCAACAGAGAAAGGGAAATGTCTGAGATAGGAACATTACAGTTGAGGGTCCAGTGGTGTGGTATTGGAACTAGGTGGACAAAGAAATTGCAAATGAAATAAAAAATCTGAACGATGGTGATCCACAAAAAGAAAACTTTCAAGTAAAGATCCAGATAACAGTATGGAGATTGAGAGTAGATCCTTTGGGAGGAAACCCAGGACTTCATGTGAGGAAGAAAGGGGCAGAAGGAAGGTGACCTAGTCAGGGAAAACTGAGATAAGGTGTGAGGACCAGGGCATAATAGGACTGGAGGATGATGATTGGATAACAAGACTAGAGAAAAATGCACAGAAATATCTAAGCCATCTGAATAACTGATAGAAATGGGGATGAAATCAGTGTTCTACCAGCTGACTTTAACATGTAGGTGTCTGCATCTGAACTAGTTGCTTGGTGTTCCCTTATAACAATGGAGAGCTATCAGTACAGTCATTTGCTTGACCAACCCCAGGTACCCATGTTAGGGTGAGATTATGGACCTCTTAACTCCAGTGACTGTGCTGATTGCCATTGACACGGTCTATTAAGGGGTCCTAGCAGACTAGTGCAGGTGTAGACACCCAGATATAGGCACAGGAGTCCTTTTGATTCATAGTCTGGGACCAAATGTTTTCTCGGAAACAATGGGAGAGTGTTCTGTGTTTCATTCATACAGCCAAAGCCTGCTGGAAAGGATAATTGAGGTTAGCAGATCTCCAGGAACTAAGTTTTCTCAGTTCTTAGTTCTGAGAACCAAGAAGAAACTCAGTTTTGCTCTAAAGTTCCTAATGACAATTTAAATATCTTGGGTTTTTTCCTCTCACTGATGAGCAGTTTCTCTTGCACATAACTAGTCAGTGAAAAGCTCTCACAGTCTGGAAGAGCATGTTTATGGTAGACAGGACAAACTTGTGGTATGGATTTGAATTGTACACCTACTTGTGCAGTAACTGGCATGATCAATTTAATCACAAGCCAAAACAATAAAATTCTGAAAAGCCAGTATAGCCCCATGCTGATTTCAGTGGTAAAATGGCTTGGTGTTTATGTGCATTAACTTTGGACTTAGATACTTACACAAGACTAATCGATGTGGAACCATGCAGAAATGGGAAGAATGCAAATGACAGAATAAAGCTGGGACATCTGGTGAACTGCTGTAATCAAGTGACAAGAGCCTGAAGAAAGATAATCGAAACTCTGACATGACTAACAGCAATACTGTGGAAAGCAGGTCAGCAACTGGGAAGTTAGAAATAACTATGATATTGTTATTGTGATCTTTTTCCTGTGGGATGAAGGGTTGAAAATGCACCACTTTAGTATCAATTTGAAGTTTAAAATACTCGTGTGTTATGCAAGGGGGGACCTATCTATATATTATGTTGCTTGAATATTTTAATTCTCTAATTCACTCCCCGGAAATCTTTCTCTAGGGTGAAGGAGTTAAAACAAAGGACTGCTTTGACTGTAGTGCTGGTCAACTTTCCTCCTCCCTGGGGACTATGCCAGAGAGGAGGAACATAGTCTGAGAGCTGGGAGAATCATCTCTCAGCTTCTTCCAGTGCTGCCCCCCTGGGAAAGCCTGGGTAGGAGCCAAATGGTCCCAAGCCTAGCTACCTGGAAGATCTCAGAAGGGCTACGGCAAGTCACAATGTTTCTTTGCGGCTGCAAAGGAATCCATTCATAAACAAACTCTCTTCCCTCCCCCAGCAGCCTAGGAGAAGCTCTCTGTTGACACATCCAACTTAGCATCCAGTGATATTCACATCATGCATTCTTTGGTTCTCCTACTGTACATTTTGCTCTGCACACTGGAAAAGCAGACGAGCACGGTAGAGGTGAAGTAATTAGATCAAGGGTGATTCTAGAAGGGAACGGTGATTAACTGTGGAACTACTTGCAAATTGCTGCAAGCAGCTCTGCAACCTGGTCAGTTCAATGTTTGGAGGAAAAAAAATCCTGGAAGGAAGAGTGAGACAAATAATCATGCTCACTTGAAAGACAGTCATCAAAATATTAACAGCCATAAACTGCATAAGAATAAATAATACCAAATCAAACCTAATCCCTTTGATTACAGAGTAAAAGGACGTGGAGAATGTCCTACATCCTGTACCTCAACTTCCAGAGTAAACACCTTGATAGTCTTCCACAGTAATCCATGAAAATAGAGGAAGGAAAAAATGGAAGAGAGCAATTTAGTGCACAGTAGATGGAAACCTGTTTGGAAAATGATGTTTTAATGGTTCAATGTTGAGATTGAAGGATGCATTTAACAGTGTTCCTGAAGGACCTCTAATTGAGTTTGTTGCTATTGTCATCAAGGAGCTGTTAGCAGCTTTGTAATTTTGTAGGTGGCATTGAGTAGAGAGGGCCTAAAGAACTGGAGGGCAGGAATCCAAATGATCCTGTGAAACTAGGAGTAAGAACTGAAAAAAAACCATGCTGAATTCTGCACAACTGGGATATAGACACTATTCGCAGGAAAAACAGTGAGCTGTCCTAATACAGGATAATGAAGAAATGGTTGGGTTGCGGGTCTATAGAAAAAGACTAAGAAGTTTTTGTTGCTAACAAGTGACCACAAAACACAATGACAGTTAGTGGCACAAGGAAAACAAATTCCAGTCAAACCAGTATAAGCAGGAATGAGCCACATCGCAACAATCCATCCCTCTATTCAGAACAGGGGAGACCTCAGCTGGAGAGCTGGGTCCAGTTTTCTTTAACAGTCAGGAGTACACTGAACCAACAACCAAACTGGAACAAGGAAAATGTGGTTGGTTCCAACTCAAACTTAAGGTACCACAAGCATATTGAACAAGGTGAAAGGATGAATGGGAAGAGAAAAAAAATGAATTGTGCAAAGAACAATGCAACATGGGGCAGAAGAACTGGAAATTCTTATTGTTCCCATTGTCACAAAAACCTAGTGGGTCTTTTTGCATGAAAAGTTAAAATTAAGTGGGAGCTTCAATTTAAGAAGGATTACATTTTCATAAGAAGAAAGATGTTTATTTTTATTAAAACCAATATTCCTTGTTTTTAAGTTCCTAGAAACTCAATACTATATGATCTTGAATTCTGGTAGATCTGTTTTCTAACTAAACCCAGGAAGAGACGTTTCAAAGACATTATGACAAATTCATCTGCAAGAAAGTAACTAAACTACAGGAGACTTCAGTTTGGGAGACACACAGAGGAACCTTCCTATATACCTCTGAAGAAAAATTGAATTGAAGCCTTTTCACTTTCTATTAAAAAACAGGCAGAACTCACACAAAGCAAAAATCTGCTCTATTGAGTATGGATGAATTGACTCCCTGATTGGCACTTGGTAGTTCCATGTAAAGCAGTGAGCGTGACATGGTTGTACATGTTATGCCAACTTTAATGTTTAACCTTGCTGTTTCAAAAGGCTTGTTAAAAAAAAATCTTGAAAATACTGAGCAAAGTAAAAACAAGAAGGAAAAAAATACTGTTAACATAATGAAAGAAAATAAGACAAGTTTAGAAAGCTTAGTAAAAGAGTAAAAGGAATTGCCTATACTCAAGTAAGAGTCCCTTCTGGTCAAAAAACGGAAGGGAACAACAGTTGAGCAACTACTGTTACTAACAGCATTAGGGAAAAGCACTAGAAAATCATGAATAGAGAAACCAATCCTGTGCTAATGCAACTGAGGACAAACTTTCCTGTAAATCACCATTTATTCACCTGCAATTTTGAGAATTTCATATGTATAATCTTTTATAAATCAAAGAGATGAATTTATGCTCTGTATTTACCCGTCCGTCCACTGGTTATTGGCATCTGAAAACTTTAATGACCTCACATTTTGCTTGCTTTCCTCTGCAGAGTTGTGTGTCCAGACGGTCATTTTATAGCCCCTTTATTATTGTTCCCTCCATCCATATCTTCCTACACGTCTCTCTTGAGAGGAGAAAGTTATGGGAATTTTTCCCAAACAGTGGGTTTCACACTAGGAGATGGAGATTTGTTCATTTAAAAGCTAAACAGAATTTCATGGTTATTAACATGCTGTTTATCTCAATACAACTTCCCTGTGTACTTACTCTAGGCAGGGCTGCAGGCATCAGCTTTTATTAAGCTCATTCAAGACTTTCCATTGTAGGGCCAGTTGGCTTATAGATTTGAGAAAGCTTTGATTATTTCAACCCAAATTTGTCATGTACAATTTGAAGCTGTGATTTTATTTTTTTAACTTTAACCATTGTGTCAAATATTACACAGACATAAGAAATAGGCAAAAGAACAGCAGGTAGAGAAAACAGTTTCACGTGCATGACCTTCAGCTGTGTGGGCCAAGAGGGGAAAAAGATTTGAATTTTTTGGTAAAGGGACATTTTTTAATCAAAAGAACAGGAAAAATGACTTGCCACTCTCATTCAAGGCAGAGAGGAATGGCACAGAAGGTCCTAAGTGTCTTGAGACTTGGTGTTAAACTTTGAGAAGCTGGAGGAGAGCAGTCTTGGGTTACTATCATCCAAGAGATGTTAGGGTTGCTGATACACCTCCAGGAGTCCCTCTCAGCTACCACTGAAAACATTTGATAGGCTCTGAAGAGTAGCTTCACATGCATTTCTCTCACACAGAAATTAACGGACCCCAGGAAAATCACTTAAATTGCATTTTACATAAATCATTAATAAGGGAATTGATGAGAGGAGGAAAGATCACGGAACAAAAAGGATACAGAGGGGGAAGAAGACATATGTTGTATGTCACAAGTTGTAAATCTTAATAGAATTTTATTCAGAAGTTTATAGATATTTGTGTCTGTAGCTACATCTGAACAATGATTCATATCATATTCATTCTTGGCAATTTGGCAAATCTAAACTAGTCAAGAAAGAACAGGCTAGATGCAGCCAGAATGATCACAAGGATAAAACAGAGCATGGCAGGAGTATATTCACCAATGTTAATGTAAATTAACTTCTACAACAATGCCAAATAGAATCAAAGAATCACAGAATTGCTTAAGTTGGAAAAGGTCTTTGAGACCATAAAGTTAACCCAGCACTGCCAAGCCCACCACTAAACCACATCCCCAAGTGCCACATCTGCACATTTTTTTAAACACCCCCAGGGCTGGTGACGCCACCCCCTCCCCGGGCAGCCTGTGCCAGGGCTCGGCCACCCTTTCCATGAAGGAATTTCCCCTCACACCCACCTAAACCTCCCCCGGCACAAGGTGAGGCCGGTTCCCCGTGCCCTGGCGCTTGTTCCCTGGGAGCAGAGACCGACCCCCCCTGCCTACAGCCCCTGCCAGGCAGCTGTAGGGAGCCACCAGGTGCCCCTGAGCCCCCCCTCTGCAGGCTGACCCCCCCAGCTCCCCCCGCCGCCCCGCCCCAGCCCCTGCCCCAGCCCCTGCCCCAGCCCCTGCCCGGCTCTGGACACGCTCCAGCCCCTCTGCGTCCCCCCTGCCCTGAGGGGCCCGACCCTGAGCCCAGGCCCCGAGGGGCGGCCGCACCGGTGCCCAGCACAGGGGGACGGGCACTGCCCCGGCCCTGCCGGCCACAGCGCTTCTGACAGCGGCCAGGGCGCTGCTGGCCCCCTTGGCCACCTGGGCACGCTGGGGGCTCCTGCCCAGCGGCTGTGCCCAGCGCAGAGCCCCCCCGGCCCGGCCGGGAGCAGCCGGCTTCTCCAGGAGATGCTGGGCGAGACGGTGCCAAAGGCTTCGCTAAGGCCCAGGCAGGCGCCAGCCACAGCCTTTCCCTCAGCCACCCAGCGGGTCCCCTTGTCCCAGCAGGAGATGGGGCTCCTCACGCAGGACCTGCCTCTCACAGCCCCACGCTGGCGGGGCCCGATCCCCGGCCGTCCTGCCCGTGCCGTGTGACGGCGCTCAGGGCGATCTGCCCCGTGGCTGCCCCGGCACCGAGGCCAGGCTGAAATGCTCCAGATGGCATAAAGGCATGTAGGAACTCCCATATTAATTTAGAAAATTCTAAACTAATCTAATGATGTGCCCAGCATGAAAAGCATCAACGATATGAGGTATTTCATGTATTATACAATCTGTCTGATGAAAAAATGAAGTTTTTAATATTCACAGAAATATCTGATCTTTTTTAAATCCTTCTGTAAGGCCTAGCTCAGTTATACCTTGTGACAATGACTTGCACAGATTAATTACTTGACTAATAAACTACTTTCTTCTTCTCACTATAAAACTTGCCTTAAATCTGCGTGACGCATCCTACCTTCCCCCTTCCACTTTCCATCATGATATCTTTAATTTGCCTTCTTTTGAAATGTGAATAGCCATAATTTGTACTGCTTTCTACATATCGTTTTTCCATGACACCAATAATCGTACCTCCCATTTTCTTATTTTCCTTTCTGTTTGTTTGTTTTGTTTTTCCATTTCTTCTATATCCTAAGGGCACTTCTGTTTACTTTTATAGAAGAGTAAACATGGAAGCAAAGAAGATCCTAAAAAATACCAGTGAAACTATAAGGGCCTTCTTCAAGCCACAGTCAGTCTTTTCTGCAGATTGTACAGTTTGAGCAACAAAATATTGCCTATAGTATTATTTTTTTCATCTCTCTTGGGTACTTAAAGTTGACTTGCCTTTGTTTGCGATCTGCACACCAATGTAATGATAGCTTTATTTTCAAATTTGACTTTTTAAAATTTTCTGTGAGGATGTTGCTTTTTTAGCTCCACCTCATCCAAGAGGCTGAATAATTAAGACCTGTGCCAGATCTCAACAAGAACAGTCAACATTCATGGCCAAACTCAGTTCTCAATTCTTTCAATAAGAGACAAAGGTAGTAATGGGCATTTGTGTTAAACAGAAAAGTAGTGATCAAAAATATGCCCTCCCAATAAAGGCTATAATACCATCAGCTGGTATAAAACTGGTTTACAGCTTGTGAGTCCCAGAGTGCCAGCTGGGTAGACTGTATAGTAAATAAAGACTTCAGAGAAATTACCTTGCATTTTCCCTAGGGGAGAATAAGAGAGCAAGAGCAGAAACTGCCATTAATAACTATAAACTGGTTCTATGTCCAACAGCCCAGTCTTAGGTCTCATGTATCAGAGGCCCAAACTCTTTTTCCAGTAATGTGGTTGGATATAGTAGATCATTCAGACTTATCTGAATAAACTATCCATATATTTAAACCCCAGCAATGGTACTGTATTTGACTGGACCAACATAAAAGATTTTTTTTAGTCTCTATTCTCATCTGATCAAGGAAATAAAGCGCTGAGTAGTAGGAAGATTTTCTTTGAAGGTCTGATATAGAAAAAAATACAAAGATTTCTAATATATTTAAAAATCTCTTGTAAATCCACAGTATTAAGCAGCGCCACTCAGAACTTTATTAGAGAGTAAGGAAAAAAATAAGAAACTTTGCCGAACAAAGCAATAACCCCTCACTTTTTCTAATTCTCCTTCATAGTTTACCAACATGAAGATAAAGTCATTATTTTAATACCCCCTTTTCCAATTAGCCTTATTGTCCATGAAAAGTCTCATAGAGACATAGCACTTCATTAGTTTCAAGATGCATTGCTTTACAGACTATAAGGGGATGAGACCTGCCCCAAAGTATTATAGTCTCCATATGAGGTAGTCCTACAATTTCATTACATTGTATATTAATGCCTTAACTATTGAACTAGTTAAGCATGCACCCTCTTTCTAACCTTCAGTGTTTTCTGGATTAATAAATTCATTAGTGTCACCCACTTTCCCTGCTGTCTCCTCAGTAGTTAATTAATATTGAACAAAATTAAGTGCTTTTCCCCTTCAATGCAAGTGGAAAACACCACATGACCGACAAAAACTGTCTGCATTAGATAAGTTCAATCAGGAATGGCAGCAATGCACCACAGTAAGCCTAGGTAGTAAGTCAGATGTATAACAGCAGAGCACAACTTTATCACTGTTTCTGAAATGCAATACGAATGAACAATAGTAGCTGCATTTTAGAGATGGAATAACAGAGGCTCAAAACCAGAAAGTGGCATTTATCTCATTTATCTCTTTGTGATAAAGAGCTAAATACCTGAGGGAGTTATGCTTTAGAGTCAGGGGTAAGTAGTAGGCAGCTCAGATGAGCAACTAACCTGAATCATCTTAGATGCTTGTTCTGAAGCAATGTGAATCGTTTGGATGCCCGGGTTAGTAAGAGTGTAGGTTAAGTTGCTTATATGTATGCACCCAATGGCAGCTGCACTAATGTACTGGAAACTTGCAAAAAGCTGGCAGATACAGCAGAGGAGCTGGGTAGGATGTCTTTGCAGTAGACAATTTAAGTACCTTCATCTATGAGCTTAACCTCACCCTTAAGTCAGAAGAATCACTCCTCAAGTGACAACCTAACGTCACTCAGTAGCACAGTTCTGTTTTACTTAATACTTCCCTGAAAGTTAGGTATCTGGTCCAAAGTCAGTGGAAGAAGAGGGTACCAAAAAGAGAGGTTTATTTCCTTTCCAAAAACAGGTAGCCAGGAAAGGTGAGGCGACCCATAGCTGAGTGGGTGATTCTCTCTCTCCATTGCTTATAGCTAGAACTAGAGTAATGTAATGTTTGCAGGTACTCAGCTGCAAAAAAAAATAAACGAGAGGAATCTGGGCTGAGACTGAAACAACAGAAGCCTGGTAGAAGATTCATGAGCCACACCGCTCCCACTCAACCCTCACTCACAACAGCCCTTGCATAAAACTGCCTCTTCTTAGACAGCCAGGAGCAGGTTAACAGCTTGAGTTAATAACTCAAGTTTGTGTTAAAACACTGACTAGTTTTCTAATTGCAAACTCATGTTGTTTTAGCTGCTCTGTACTACAGAAAGGGGTCTGAGCTTTGTAGACTATGAATATGCCCGGTACTATTGAACATCAAAATCAGTCAAACTCTAATGGCATCAGTAAAACCTGTCAAACGATGTGGAGCCAATATTCAAAAGTCATGTAAATGTAAATGGTCAGGCGTGATTTTTTTCCCATTTAGCTTAATAGGTAACAAGGCATTTCCATTAGAAACCTAGACAGGGTAGGATAATTCCAGCCTTAGTGGAGGTTTCTTCAGATCTTGGAGGAGCTGAATTATTCCGTAGGGGTCCTTAGTTTTTCACCTAGACTAGCACACAGAGGATCTAAGGTAAGTAGGCTCCTAATTTAAATGCCTTAAATTAGGTGGGATGCATCAGGGAGCATGTGTTAGATACTCCATGATATTTTAGTATCAAAATCAAGGAAAGCACATTTAGCACAAATAGAGGCAACACTAGCAGATTTCTCGTCTTTGTTAAGAAAAGTGTAGGGCATTTCACTGACATGTTGCAGGTACTTCTTTGGATTAATTCAAGAGAAAAGTTAACTGTTCCAGCCATCGGCTACAGAAGCTTGAATCTTTATCTTAAGCTATAGTATTTCACATTTCCTATTTAATATAAACAGCTATAAATTGAACATTATTAAGATTTCTTCACAGGGGGAAGAAGAAAGTAGACCTCACTACAGTGTCCCGTGTTTCTTTAATTTCACAGCTGAATTATCAGAGGCTTACTTAAAGCGGGAAGGCTACAAGAAAATTCAGAGCTACTGGAAACATGTATATGTACACATAAATATGTTCAACTCTTTGGGTGTTATTAGAGTGGAAGTAACATCTAGCATGTGCTAAAGCTCCGTGTAATGAAGAAAGGGGGTCATGCATTTTTTAATAGGAAATGACAGAGGGTATTTAATCAGTGCAGAACCATGTAGTTTTACCTAATCCAGCTTTAAAATAGCTAACTTAGCTGGTGGTAGCGGGGAGCTCAGAACACTGGGAAAACTGTGAGCATTTACCTTTTTTCTTAAAGTGTAGTGGGAGGTGTTGCAGCCCACAGTGAGCTCCCCATGACTGACATCTGAGCCAGCTGAAGCTGCTAGATCTACTTATGACAGAAAAGGCGATGCAGACATACTGAGAATTTGCAGGCCAAAGCAAAACTTTAGGTGCTTGAAGGCTTAAAACACTTGATCCTTTGACCACTAGTCTGAAGCTGTGATTACTTGTACTTTTTTGAAAGACAGTGTCTTAACAGGTGGGACTGGAAATCTTGTTTGTGAAAGCAAATAGTGGACAATGTTTGGGTGCCAGACAGCTCACCCAATACCTTTGAAGACACAGTAATGATAAAGACAGCATTTAACTTGTTCAAAGTCCTGGAAACTACAGACAGGATTGATTGTAATGAAAGAAATTCGCTTAAAGCATTAAAGAATAGATTGATTCCTATCTGTGCTGTTTTCAAATTCACTACTAATCCAAGATGATTATCTCTTATTAGCCTCAAAGGATGTATTTCCCATGGTTCCCAGGGATGAGCATTTTTCTGAGATAATTTGTCCATAAATGTTGTGCAGACTGGTGATGAGAATCATCATTGAATTAGGGCACATATGGGCTTATTTCAGTCTAACAGACAGGATAACATCCATACCTATGACACGTTGACAAGAGGTGACAGGGGATCTGTCAAGGACGTAACATTGGTTCTGGCAGCTAGGGAACAAGGCCCTAACAATCTCCCAAATACACCTGCCAGGTTCTCCTTGTATGTTTGCTTTTCCTGGGCTGTGGGCAGGCATTGTTTTGGCAAGCTTATCAAGTATTGTAAACATAGAGCTATGGCAGTGTGAGAGGTTGTATTGGAGAACAATTAGTACTTGTATCTTAAGGCTGATTTCTAGCATTCTGTAGATCTCACTACAACATTTATGATTGCATTACAATGAGTTGTGATCCAAGAGTCTACTAACGAGAGCCAGAATCCCCCATGGTTCTTGCAGAAGAAGAAAAGGTTATCTCTCCATGAGAGAATTTCTTCAGGTCCTGAATTGCTCATTTGATGCTCCTGAGCTGGCAAATGCAGTCGGAAAATTGCCTGACCACATCACTGTGGCTCTGAGCCCAAGCCAGCACATCAGGCTTGCTTGCGGTGCTTGCTACACCCGTAGGGCTTCTGTTGGTCTGTCCATGCTGCTTTTCTGTCTGCCTACGGTAATACTGTGTGACCTACACTTCTTTTCCTGTTTCATGCTTTTATATCTGATTAGGTCCTGGTTCTGTCCCTCCTGCTTGCCCTTCAAGTATTGTTACTCCTTAACTAAATCTAGATGACTAGAATTAAAGAGTCTTATTCTGCCAATAATTATTTTTACTCAGGGAGTAGCTTTCTATCTGTATCTGGGTCAGTATTAAGCTTAGCTTCCCTGTTAAGTTTCATGATAAATATTCTTAATTTGTTCCTCTTTTGTAAGCAGCGTCTTGATCCAGTAAATCTTCTTGTCCCTCCTATGGTGTCTCTAGTTCTGAATTATCATGATTCAATGAATCTGCAGAAAAACTATTTTATTTATTCTTCCTTTCTTTCTTTCTGTCTTTCACCAGGGTGTCCAAACCTCCCACGGAGGAAACATGCCTATCCTCCTTCAGCTCCCCTGAGGCACTCAGAAATTTTTCATGTCAAGCTGTCTTTTCGTCTCCCAAATCACACTGGATCAGCACTTCTCAGTGCTGCGAGGTTGATTTCTATGGGGAGACTCCAGCTGCAGGCAAAGGAAGACACAGGCTCTGGGGATACTGCCAGAGAAAAGGGATATGTAGCCTCATTTATGTAAGATTTGGCAAAGCCACAGAGAGGCCTGATCTGCAGCCTCATCCAGATCAGACCTGACTTTGTGTGTCACAGATTTTAGCTTGATCCAGTGCAAAAATCATGTTCACAAAATTTGTAGCCGGTGGCTGGGTTTTTTTTTTATTCTGAACCCCACCCCACTTTTGGGGTGAGTGGCGGGTACTGGGAGAGGGATTTAGAATCTCCAGATCCCAGATGTATTGAATCCAGCCCCAGAATCAAAGCTGTCTTGGATGAAATTCCAACAGTCCTGCAAACATGTTCCTGGGCACCCTAACACCTAGGAAGAAGATGTCACAAACTTTGCAAACAATTAGAACTTTGCTTCATGCTCTTACTAACAAGGCAATTGTTTAGACGGCAGCTTGAGTATTAGTGCAGTTGAAAAAAATGACGGAAGCCTGGATAAAGTGCTTCCCTCTCAGGCTCAGCACTGTCAGTCATCTATTCAGGCTTCAGAAGTTCCCTGGTGCTCTTTGTTCACCAAGAGGCTTACTGGAACCACCACATACTGTGTCAAACTACCAGGAAATCCTTTATCAGTACATCCTTTTGAAACTGTCATTGAACTGTATGGACCTAAAGAGTGATAAGCATTAATAATACCATGTTCTTTTTATCCATGTGTCTCTCCGTTTAGTCTCAGTTGGCTTTATCTTGAACTTGGGATTTTCAGTTTGAGCTAGTCTGCTGCAATTCCACACATCATACCACCCCACCCACACCCCCCCAGCTTTGTCCTTTAAAAAGTGATTCTTAATTCATCACACATGGATACATATGGTAGAAGAATATTAAACCAGTTCTTATCTAAGTCAGAAGTCTATGCTTATTGTTCATATCTTGGAATTCTGGCAAGTGCATGAGTAGCATGTATAACCCATTCCACTTGTCTAAACCCCACAAGCAGTATAGCTAGTCAGCGTGCTCAGTTTTCTGTGTTTTGGTGTTGTTTTTTGCGGGTTGGGGTTTTTGTTGTTTTTTTCCAGGTGTTTTGTAGCCTAGAATTCATAAAAGAGGTGAGAAGCAAGGATCTGATCTGTTTCTATATCCATTGGCAATTCTCATCTTAACATCATCTGCCCTTCAGAACATGCGTACAGCCACACCCAGCCATTCAAGCAGAACAGAGTGCAGAAGGATCAGCTGAATATCTGGGTACAAAAGCTATTGCTCACTGTCCAGCACAGTTTCACTTTCCAGTGGGTTTATCATTCTTTTTGCAGGAAGGCCAGCAATTGAACCAGCATCCAAATATGTGCATGTGGAAACCATTTTTTAAAGTGAATTGAATCTCTAGACCAAAGGCAGAGCAAAGAATTTGAATATGTTTCAGCTATACATCCCCTGCCATCCATTGGGGATGGCTTTGGGGCAGCTGCCAAGTGATGACACAGAAAAAATACATAGTTCCTGGTGTTGGAGCTAATAATAGATGATGTTTGGTCTACTCCGAGTGTAGACTCAGACTATATGAAATATGAGTGTACACTTAGAATATGCTACTCAAGCAAAATCACTCTAACAAAGATTTTATGATTTTCAGCAAGGCAGCTTGGTTAAATCAGCAAAAGAATGCAAAGGTCTAAGTGCAACATTAGGCAACTAAACAACAAATCTTCAGAACTTTTAATCTGTCCTTTATATACAGAAACCGCTGGAATTTATAGAGCCTTACAACGCCCTGAAATTCTGTGGATACCTTGACAGTCTGGAGCAACTAAGCACTCAGTTCACAATAAATCCTGCCAGGTGCTGAGCTGCCTCTAGGTGCCCTTCTACTTACCTTACCAAAACTCTTTCTGTGAACATACATTATAAAGGCTCTTGTGGAAAACACAGGGGCTGCAAAAAAAAAGTAAAAAATGTGTAAAAATGTGGTTGTCATGACCATGACTCAAATAGAATAGAATAGTTTCAGCTGGAAAGGACTTACAACATTCATCTAGTCCATCTGCCTGACCACTTCAGGGATGACCAAAAGTTAAAGCATATTGTTAAGGGCATTGTCCAAATGCTTCTTAAACACTGCCTGTCTGGATGGAAGACTGCACTCTCAATATTTTGTGCTAGAATAATGGAATCATTACAGTAATCATTTAGAGAGTGAGAGAAAAGGCTGGCAAACCAAGTCTCAAGCCTATGGGTTACAGCACTTGCAGGAGGAGACCTAGTGCCCAGGTCCTTGTCTATTAAAGATACACCATAGATCACAGTAAAGAAATAAAGAGTGAAAACTTGATTTAAAAAAAAAAAAATACACTTTATTTGTTTTAAAGTTGGCATAATTGAGATCATTGGGAATTCTGCAGTGATTTCACTGCTTGATTTTTCCTTTTAGGGGTAGATTTTCCACGAGGCAGAATTTAAGAACAGAATGACCGCCCTGTGGGTCAGCTGAGGGCAAGACATCTGACAGCACAGCCAACACAGCCTCTCTCAGCACATGCTAACATACTTGCACAGGCTGGCACGCTTAAAGGTTTCTTGTAATTTATTCTGCCTTTCCTACAGTCCCTGAAGCACAAATAATCAGAAAGCTATGAGGCCTTGTTATGCTCCAGATCTTTTGCTCCCCCATATTATATTCCCTAGGGTAAACACAGGAGCAAAGCACAACTTCTATAGCTCACAGTAGCATAGGAACTCTATATAAAGCTTATTTTTGGAGACCCTTTCCTGTCCCCTTTAAGGATCCTGGATAATAATCAACAGAATATACTTCTGTGCAATTACTAGATGAACTAGATGATGTTTAAGGTCTCTTCCAGCCCAAACCATTCTATGATTCTATATTTCTGTGCAATAATGCTGGAATAGTTCATCGAGCTCAATGAACTAGCTGTATAGATTTTCTTTCCCAAGAAACACCAAAACAATCCTTAAAAATTCTTTTTTTAGGCTGTAAAGATGTGTAAAGGTATCTGTCTGGCAAGATTTTATATGTTTAATAAAAGCTGCTATTAAAACATTTGCTTTAGCTATGACCCAGTTTTGGAAAAAGTGAGTCTTCAGTTTTAGCTACAGTAAAGGTGCAGTCCTGGAACAGCACAAATACACATGGTGCTACTTCAAACAGAGAGGTCAAGAATTAGTCAAGTTGGAGGGTTTGACTTTAACCTGCAGTTATGATAATATTGAATATTTTGTCCATCTGTAAAAAGTGCTTTAAATGAAGCCACTAGTGTTTTAAAAGATACTTTTAATTCTGAAACGCCTGAATTTCTGGGTCTTGATTTTGAAACAGAAGTAATATCTCTGTAGTGTTTATGTCTGTGTGTAAGGATTTACTTACAGTATCACTAGACAAACCAACAGAGTTACTCCACATTTTGGTATAACATTAATTTGCCACAGGTCTGTCACAAAAGAGTCACCTTTGGCTCTTCGATTTAGAACGAGGAAAGAAGATTGTTAGCAATAGTGTGCTATCTTCTCCCACACCGCTCAGCACCAGACGAAGCTGAGAGGTACCAAGGAATGGATAGGTCTTCCTTGGTCATAAATTCTGTGCTTGAGCCCTCAGAGTGAATCACTCTCTTTCCCCAGCCATACCAGCATGGCTGACACCACCGAGAGTCTTATCTAAGTCAGATATCTCTTCAGTTAGCTGCTGCTCCATTGCTCTTGATGGATGTCCAAGTCCCCCGCCACCTATCTCCCAATCTGCTCCACTACCCTTACCCTGCCTCTCCCTCTGTCCATCCCACCCAAACTCCTCTCAGCTGCTGTGCCTGAGCTCTTTCACATTTCCCTTTAGTCCTCATTCCCAGTTTGTTTTCCTTCATCTAGGGTTTCACCTTCCAACTCTTTACTCTTGTTTTTGAACCAGGAGGTCCCAATTAATCAGACTAATTTCTCACTACCCACCTGCTCCTATTTTCATGCTTACACAGATTGTCCTGATCTTGTCACCTAATTGATTCCCAGTCCAGCTCATCCCTGTGCCACTTCCCACTACCATTCCTCAGTCAGCTCTGGACTATAGCTCTGCTCCACCAACTCTTTGCCACAGTTGCTTTGCCTCATACAACTCCTGTTACTGCCCTTCTCCGCACAGCCTCCTCGCTTAATACTATCCTTCTTCTTCAGCTCTCCTCCCTCTTTGCATTCATGTCACTGATCCCGATGTGTGCAGGGAACTATGTCGGTATTTTAGAGAGAGGTAGACTTCATGCTCTCAAAAACTGGATGGAAAAACCACTTTCTTCCTTCCAGCTCTTCCTCTGAACAGACAGAATACAGAGGAGCTGGATGTGAACCATCAACAAGGATTTGCTGACTGATATTATTCCTTAGCAAGGTGAACATGAGGACAGAAAAAGGGCTGATATAACAGTCTACCCTGTTGCCAAGCCTCTGACTCCTGGTCCACAGTGTAAAGATACTGGATCTTCTCAGAGTTTAGGGGAGTTTTAATATGGATAAAACCAACATTCTTTCCCCCCCTAGTTTCATTCTTGGAAACAGCTGAATAAAGTTGGTTATAATTATAAAAAGCAACCAGAAACAGATACCAGCATAGAAAATGTCAGCTTGAATAGTCAAATTTAAAAACATTTCTATTAGTAACTGAAAACATGGGAAATATTCTTTCAAGAGGAGATGTCATCCAGACCTAATTATAGACTGATTCCATTCTTGATGTAATATGATTTAAATTCGTTATCCTTCTGTAGTGAGAGAAGAGGTGTATTTTAACTCACATGTCACAACTAGCATTGCTGAGTCCAGGAGTTGTGACAGATAGCCATGGATTAGAGGAGGTCAGTGACTCACCACAAGGAGGAGTTACTGATTATCAACTTCAGAGAACTCTGTTTTGTAGGGAAATCTCAAAATAAAGTAACTAATTTTTGATATAGAGCCTAAGTTAATAAATACTCTTTTACTTTCTCAGCTTTTTGCAAATTGGTAGTTGTGTGTAACTGCACTATGACCATATAAAGAAATAATGTAAATAAATGCTCACATTCCTCCAGGCTGATGGTCAGATATATTTTTAAAGTGGTCTTTCCTTGCCATCCTATGTGGTTTAGATAACTTGGTTGCTCACTGCAAGCATCAAGCCTCTGCTGAGGTATATAAATAGTGTAACATTATTTCTCACCCTCACACACACATTCTTTTGAACTGAATAATTAAGTCCAGCTGCTGAAGCCTATTACTTTCCATTACAAATTATTTTAGAGAGCATAACATTTGGTACTTTTAAAACTGGATGAATGCACTAAAAGAGACACTACCTTTGCATAAGCTTAAACTATTGTAGAAACTTTGTTTAGCTATTTCAGCTAAGAAGTCTTTGTTCTTTTCTTTTCTTGTTTCCCTAGCCCTTTTCTTAGCTTTCCCTCAGTATCAGTCTCATGAGCTGATTCAAAGCATTTATGTGTAAATCACACTGGACTATAGCAATGTGTAGCCATCCTTTGGAGATTCTGTGACTTTTGTAAAGAGCATGAGTATCAGAATATGCTATATACAGTCCTGCATCACAAATTTCCCTTCTTTTTCTTTACAGAAGTATTTTTTATAAGGAGTCACAATATTATGCAGTGAAAACACATGCATGAGCACAAACACAGACATACACATAGAGGTTAATTGCTTTTACACAACATCCTACTAGTGCTCTTCATGAAAATCTGTAGGACAGCCAGGACATAAGAATTGACATAAATTCTATTGCAGATACACTTACATCAGTGGCACTAATTAGACATCTGACTCAATACTCCAAAGAAAACAAGAATACCCATTTGAAAAAGCAGCAACAACAAAAACCTCAATGTCTGGTAGCATCCATCTTAATATCATGACAGCATCTTAAAACAGGTATGTATCTATTTCTGCAAAATAATGTCTTTGGATCTGAGCCTTCATTACCTAGTGCAAATGAAACCCTCAGAATTAGTAGCTGTCCAAAAAGGATCTGGATAAAAACATACAATTAGTTTGACACAGGTTTCCATCAGAAACAATTGTCAGGCCTCAAATGATACCGGACAAGTAAGGACTTGATAAAATAAAGGGGGAATGCAGCCAGGCCCTTGTCAATTTAATCAAATACAAGACGAGGTGAAAGACGCAATATGAACGAGTTGCCTCAATTACTGTTGAAGCTTTGTTAAGTGAGTTGACTGCTATCTTATTTACATAAGAAAATCTCCACTCATGCTTCACTGAGCCTCAGCCAGGCCTTAATTGAGAATTTATGGTTGAGTTCTCAGTGGAGGTGAAGAACTTGAATGCTAATTCCAAGTGCAGCGTTTGGTCTGAATTCAGTTGTATTCATGACACTGATGAGCAGTGTCCATTCAGGGAAAATCCCTGTGACAAGCAAAGACTTGAACTGAAATTACACAAGGAGTTGCCTAAAGTTTAAAGTCGTGCTGAATGCACCTGCATTTCCCTGTATGCATGTATAAAACAAAAAATACATTTTCCTTGGCTTTTTTCAGGCTGATGCATGGATGTTTTTAATGTACAGAGGACTTCTTCAAATTAAGTCAATCCTTTCTGCAAATGGCCAAGTCAGCCACACCTACCAAAGAAAGAGGAGATTATTTACTACTGTCTGAAGTGCCACACAAGTTGCCCTTCTCTGATTCATATATATGTATGCTGGGTTTTTTTCAAGGAATGGTAGAAAGAACTATTTATCACACAGTTGATTGTGATATGCTCAGGAAGTTCTGTAACCCTGTTGACAGCTGAAGCACGGTGGTTCAGTTCTGTGCTGTGACAGACTTTCCTGGGTAGTCTTTGATAAAATATTTAACGCCCAGCACCTCAGTTCCCTCCCCAAAGTAGGGGAGGAAAAATACCAAAACAGAAATAAAATCTTTAGGTTTTAAATATGTGTAAAAATCTGTTCCCTAGGCAACTCATTGGGAGAATTCAGGTTGAAGTTGACATCTAAATTAACTCCTTGATATGCAAGTACCTACCAGCTGGCCAAGCAGTTATGGGCTCAGCGACTGTTATGGTCGAGGGAAACCAGACTGATTTTTGGCTCTCCTGAAGTAGGTATCTAGCAGTTGAACCACACTCCCTGGGCTCCTCCAGCGAGGGGATGGCTTCATAATACATGGCTGCCATAATACAGGTTGAAAGGCTAAAGACTTTCTGGCTGTACGGGTTTTTCCATCACAAGTTTTCAGTTACTAAGGGTTGCAGAACAGTGACCATGTATATACTTGACTCCAAGGCAAAACAGAACAGGGTAATGATGTAGTGCAGGGGAATGAAGACAGTGGGTTGATTGACATTGATAATATGCAGCTGTGGCCTTGCTTTGATGATGTGCAGCTGTGATCCTACACCAACGTGGTTAAATAGCCCTGAGGATTGTGGGAAAAAAACCCAAATGGAGCAGAGACAAGGAGGAGTATGGTTTGGCCTCTGGTGGATGGGGAAACAGCACGGACAGTAGACTTTGACCAATGGTAAAGCTTTTTGCTGCTTGCTGTTTTGTTTGTGTTGCGTTATTTCCTGACCTCCATAACTCAGTTGCAACAATGTAGAAGAAATGTTTGGAAGCTCTGGTTGACACTCATTGCTTTTTACTCTAACGGAATACCTGCTATGGTTTAACCCCAGACAGCAACTACGCTCCACACAGCTGCTTAGTCACTTCCCCCGCCATCCCCAGTGGGATAGGGAGGAGAGTTGAGAAAAAGGTAACCCTTGTGGGTTGAGATAAGAACAATTTAATAATGGAAATAAAATATAATAATAACAATAATTATTATTGTAATGGAAAGGAGAGAGAAAGAGAGAAAAATAAAACCCTAAGGGAAAAATAAAAAACAAACCCAAGTAATGCACAATACAGTTGCTCAGCACCTGCTCTCCAATGCCCAGCCAGACCCCGAGCAATGAGCAGTGGCTCCAGGCTGACTCCTCCCAGTTTATATACTGGGCATGGCATTCTATGGTATGGAATAGCCCTTTGGCTGGTTCGGGTCTGCTGTCCTGCCCCTGCTCCCTGGCACAGCATGGGAAACTGAAAAGTTCGTGGTTTAGAGTAAGCACTTCTTAGCAACAACTAAACCATCAGTGTGGTATCAACATTATTCTCACAGCAAATCCAAACCACGGCACTGTACCAGCTACTAAGAAGAAAATTAACTTTGTCCCAGCCAAAACCAGGGCAGTATGCAACACTTGCTAGGAAGCCAAGGTAAGGAATACATCTGTAAAATTGATGCAGAGTCCTTTTTTTGAAATTACTGACTTAACAAGTTCAAATGGCAGAGCAGAGACTTTAACAGAGAGAAGAAGAGATTAGGCTATTGGATTTCCTGAATATTCCATTTTTTTTCCCTCAGAGATACCATTTTCTTAGCAAACCTGCCATATGTAGTTGTAGATTTTAGTGTTCCTTATCAGCTGAGATTAACACTGAATCTACAAACTTTTCCTAGTAAGCCTGGTGGGGTTCTTCACTGGAATTTGATTTTTTGATCAGCAGATTTACTGCCCTAAGAAAAACACGATTTACTCCGTCTACTCCCCCTATCATCTCACCCCATGCAGCAGTCCATGTTTCTGTGTCAATTACTGGGGCAATCTGTTCTGAGCATACTAGCAGAGATGTTACAACCCCTCAAAGGCTTAGTTACCACAGGGAAGCTCCAGGCACCTGCAGAGCACAGGTGTTCTCTAAGATGACTATTTGCTCGTAACAATCAAGGGGAGCAGGGGGAGGAAGAAACTGGATGAAAGCTGCCTTGTGTGATTTCAGAAGGTCAGGACTACCTTCCACAGTGAATGGCTGACACATACCTGGAATAATGTCACGTGTAAAGAGACAATTGGGTGTTGGTTTTTAAGAACTATTTAATTAAGATTTTCTATTTGCATGGGACTGAATACGTGCTATATGATAGGCAGGGAAGAAATACAGAAACAAACACGTACTTTCCTCCCTCCAGCAAACTTCTATGGAAGAAATACACAGGTTGAACCTTAATGATTTCCCCGTCCATGGGGATACCCCAGCCCTGGGGTACCTTACTTGGGTATCTACACTTCTCACTGGAGCACTTCTCTTGAGTGAGGAAGCTGCCATCCCCAAAGGGCTGTACTCCAACTTGGCATTGTAAATTCCAGGTCAGAAAAGCTTCCATAATTAATTGGAAAATCCCTCACATTGTGGGAAGTGCCTGGGGTTGTGCCTTAATTTTTCACTTACATATCCTTACTGAGCCTTCCATACTTACCTATCAGTTTTTCCCAGAGTTTAGTTCCTGCTAGAATAATCCCTACACTCATATAAGGACAGACAGGCTTTCCGTATTAAATGTCATGGTCCTGGCTATTGAGAGAAGCAATGTCAGAGTTGAGGTTTTGACACTTGGAGCACCTGGTGCAGCTCATGCCCCATACATTGGCACTGTTGTGAATGTCACAGCAGTACTGCATTAAAAGCACAGGACAGAAATTCCAATACTATCATAGCCTCCATGGTGAGCTTCACTGAACTGCACTGATACCTTGGCTTGCATCCAGAAATGGTACTTCTGCTTTTATGGGGCATTACAACCAACTGACTAAGATTATTTGCTCAGGTTTTGTAATCAGTTCACCCATCTTTCCTTCCAGCAGATGAGTTTCACACAGTTTTCAGAGCCTGTTGCTATAGGTCTAAAAGCAGCTGGTCCCTTCAGCAGCACAAAGAACTATGCCTGAACATCAAGGGCATATCAAACTCAAACCTCTCAGACAACTATTGTGTGCCAGAGCATGAGGACTGGCTCTGGAGCTCTCGTTCTTCAGAGCTTCATCCACATCTACCGATGGAAGCAAAAATTTCACATTTTGGCTACAAGTTTATAAGAGACAAAGTGCACCTGGGAATTGTTTCACAGTATGTGGTATGTCAGAAGGACGCTCACACCAAAAAAACCTCTGCCCCTCTGCCTTTCTTTTAATTCTAAATTAGTACTCCAGGAGTAAGACTTTAGTCCTGCGATATCAGCTCAGCACTCACCTAGGTGTAGCCTATGAATCCAATACCATACAGCTAACACCCCCACTTTTGATCTTCAAATGGGTGAAAAATGCTAATACTTTATACCACATTATTTAGGGGCTTCCTAGAGTTCAATATGTTAATACAGTTCACTCTATTCAGCAGTGAATATATTTCCTCTTTAGGAAGGTTATATTCAGCTGTGCGGGAGAGAATGTGAGAAATAATCCCAGTCCCATCAGGCAATTAAAGCAGTATTATATTCCTTGCAATTTTAGGGTTTAATTTACTGTATGAATACCTACACTGTTAAGTCAAATATTTTTATGGAAAAAAATCAGTGAAGCGCCACACAATAATGTTAAAACCTTCCACCTCCTACATCTTTTTTAGTTTAGAGAGCACTATGGTCTGGCATGCAAACAATATCTTCAATATTTAAACTGGAATTTAGGAAATGAGATGTATTGTTCTTAAACTTATAGATGAATTAATTGTTTAATAAGGGTTATTTTATCATTAAAGGTACAGTGAAGTTTAAAATGTGATTTTTGTTCTCAGTTTCCCTGCTTTCTATGCCTTTATTTCCAGTTAGTCATTTGCAACATTTTGAAAATTGAAGTGATAGTTGGAATTTTCCAGTGTTATTTACAGCTCAGCAGCAATTCTGGGCAGTAGTGAAGATCTGAGTAAAATTGGTTTAGATGCTTATGACTCCAGACCGAAAATGAACTACATTCTTCAAACTGGCTATTGATCAGAAATCTTTCATAGGAATAATTTAAAAACAGCTGAATATGTTTTGTTCTAACTTGGCTCACAATTTCTTGAGTAGGTTGCTTTAATGACTTGGTAGTTTTATGGTTATAAGCATGAAAACATTTTTTCATAGATGTTCAATATAATTTTATACAAGGATTGTTTTTAAAAATTGATTTTAAGCTCTACTTCAACAATGTGCAGAAGTAAATGCATTTTCTCATTACATGGTCATACATCAAAAATACACATTTGTCAAACCAAAGTTTTTGGTGAGAACATATCAATTATGAGAAATTTTATTCTGTCGGAGACACCTTCCCTCATGCTGGTGAGATTTTCCATTTTAGGGGAGACAGAAAGGCTGTGACTCACCTCATTAAGGAATGTCTTTCCTAGTGTCTATATCTGAATGTGTAAGCCTCAGCTTTCTCTAGCCAGTAGAGAGAAATGCTACTTCTAAGGCATGAGTCAGATAATCCAAAAAGAGATGTGTAAAAACACTGATCTCTCATCATCAGTTAAAAAGGGGGGTCAAGTGCTTCTGGCTGAAATGGAGGTGTTTAAATGGCATATGTCTGTGTTGTGTCAAATACATCTTTCAAAGGTATTTTCTGTCATTACCTGAAAATTTATTTTGAAAACAGAGCAGTAATGGTTCAAGTTGCTGTTTCAATAATTTTATGTACAAAGAGGAGCAGACTGACTAACCCCAAAACAGCCAGATATAAATAATGCTTATGTGGGCTAGAGAAGGATGAGGTTCAAACAGAATGTGCAGGCAGAGCAGTCTTTAATGCTTTGAAGGATGGTGAATGCTTCTACTTTCCTTGACCACAAAACACATCGGGTTTGCACAAGTGGTAGAAATCCTTTTTGATCCTTGAACGAAAGAAAAGGGAAGGTATATATATACTAATATAAATAAACTCAGGTAAGGTGATATAAACGTTTCCTGACTACTAGTGACGTATTGCAAGACACTGGAAAATGGTGCAGAGGTGGCTTTTCAAGCACTGGCTTCTTTTTGTGATGTTTATGATGAAATTCTGCATCACAGTGTGTTTTTCTGCTGTGCTTAGCTATTTTGAAAATGTGGGTACTTCTCTAGTAGGCTCAATAAAGGGTGAATTTACCAAAAATGTGGTACCTACTCTTGATGTAAAGAAGGAAGACCTAAAACCCCTATATGTCTGTCATTTTAACTTTGATATCTAGGAAAAGACAAGAAAAGCATGCTAAATAATCAGTGGATAAGCAAGCAGAGCAAAATGCTATACTTAAAAACATCTGGTGTGGATCTATCAAAGAAAATCATGTCAAACCTATCTGATTCCCCTCTCTGGTGAATGATCTTGCTTAGCAGATGGAGGAGAAGCAGAAAATGCAAACTATTCTAACTTCATTAAGCTTTCTGACATTCAATGCCAGCAAAGTAAGGGATTGTAGTCCCTGCGTATATATGTGTAACTGGCTGAGAAATGGCACTTAAGGAGTGATTTTCAATCCTTTCTCTATCAAGCAAGGAGGGTATTTTAGGTAGGCACCCCTGAGAACTCCCTTGGTCTCCGTTCTGGTCAATCTTTTATTTGTGGCTTGGATGAAGGAATGAAGCGCACGTACAAAAGTTCTTGGGTGACAGGCTGAGAAGGATTGTGTGTACTTTGGAGGAAAGGATCTGAATTCATAACCACCCTGTTAAACCTGTAGCAAGTGTTTGAACCATGAGGATGAAATTCAATAAAGACAAGTGCCATGAATAGTAATGTCTGTGCAGGAAACCTGAAGTGCACAACTACAAATGGGACAATAACTGGAGAAACAGCAGTACTGTAGGAGAGGTCCAAGGTCATCATGGTTCACAAATTGCATATAAGTCGACCAGATAATGCAGTTGCACAAAAGGCAAATCTCATTCTGGGCTATATTAACAGCATGACAAGGAAAGTAATTATGTCGCTGTACTAAGCAGTGGTGAGATCTCAGCTGGTGTACTGTCCCTAGTCTGAAAACAAGCATTAGGGTAGGCGTAAATAAATTGGACAATCTCTAAAGGAGGGAAAAAAGACACAGCACAGAAAGCACAGTTTATGTCACAAGGCTAGGGGAATTCTATTTATTCAGTAAAAGGAAAATTGGGTGGAAACAATGATATATGAAATGAATTAATTAAAGAGGATGGTGGCTATTTTTTCTCCACATTCTACATGTGTGTTGTAAGAGATGCTGACTTAATTCAAACATAATATTTCAGGCAGAATTTTCAATACAAAGTTGTAGGACAGGGATTAGGAAAACTATTTATCAGATTAGTAAAGCCCTGGAACAGATGCTTGGGTAAACTACTGGACTTCCTGTCCTGAAAGTATATAATAAATAAGGGACAACATCTCTCAAATATGGTCCAGATGAATATTTTTGTGCTTTGTAGAGACAATTGATCACTCAACATTCTGTCAGTCTTAAGTTTCTATGAAAATATTACTTAAAAATTATTACAGTTTGGTATTTAATAAGTCCATATGCTTCAGGTTTCCACCCGAAAGAGAACATGAAGAATGTGTCATAGCACAAAGAAGGTTATTGGAAAATGCTGTAAAATTTCTAATTTATCAGAATAGGATTATGTTTTAGAAAACATCAGTGAAAATGCACAACCAAACAACACCTCTGACAAATAAGTTGTCTTTTCAAGTAGAAATTTCACATTTTCCAAACAAAATTTTTAATTTTATTTTTTTAACAAAAGTGAAGACTTTCTGCGTAACAGAATCTTTTCTGAAATATTCAGTGGAGTTGAAAGTACATTTTTTGAAACAGATTCACCTGACATGGTTCTGAACAGTTCTAGTAATAGTTGTAATTAGTAATAAATCACTGGTATTTGCAACTATGATCCTGTGGGGTAAGGATTTTGTCCTGTTTCCAGACTCGCTGCCTTTGAATTAACAGGGTTTTTGTTCTTTTCCCTGTTCTTTTCTCAAATTCTTAGACTGTTTTTGCTTTTTGCCTCTTACTAGCCTACATAATTCTCCTTCTAAATGTCAAAGGGAAATCACAGAAGACAAGTTCAGACAAGCAGACAACAAGAAATGAGGGAACAGTTTCACAATGGTGTCTTTGTGAATGCTCAGAAATCTGTCCTTCACCTCACAAAACAATCCATCGTTTTGGCAGAAATGATAGTGTTGAGGCAGGTAGCCTTGTGGTGTAATGTATTGTTCAGGGGCTGTAGCACTTGCTCGCTACTACAGCTGCTATTATTATTGCTGTGTTGGCATTTCCATTATACTCCTCATGCATGAGCTGGAAACTATCCTACATTGAACCTGAATCTTGTTGGCAATGCATATTCTTTCTGGGTTAAATTTAGCATGGATGTTTTTGAACTGAGTCTGGATACAAAATGGACTCTTGCTCATTCACATTCAGATTCAGACTACTTGTCCAAGAGCCAGAGGTCATGAGGCACTTCACTAGCATACCTGCACTACGCTGACAGCATCTGAAACCCCATGAGCCCCTTCCCTCCTCCTCCCAATCATTCACACCTCTTCTGCTGAGACTATGACATTCTCTCAGGAGTTAGGTTAATATATTAAGGATTAAAGTCACAGAAAATCAATGAAAGTAAGCTTAGGAAAGGTGGTTGCTAACGAAAGAATCTCGACTTTGTCTGTTTGAGAGTAATTCAGAAACAACAGAATGGTTGAGGGTGGCAAAAAGAAAAAAAAAAAAGGCAAAAAAACCCAGGGAAATTATCAGAGATCTTGTGCCTTGAGTAATGGAGCTAGAAGACATGAGTTATAGTCTTACTTATAGTGTTAGGATAATTAGCTAGTTTTCACATTTTTTCCAATCTCACTGCTGTCTTTCTAATCTCAAACAAATCAGTTCCCTCTTCCACAGTAAATTATTTGAGGTACAGAGCATTTTTCCAGCATTTTATCACAGTCCCAGCTATAATGGCTCAATGCTCATCAAGACATCTTTTGGTGCTCCTGTAATATGAATAAAATCTTTGAATATATGAAAATATTTTATTGTTCATACAAATATATGAATAAAGCTTTATCCCATCAGAGTTACACTGGCTTGGAGTAATGCATGAGTGACTCAATCACAGACTTACTGCTAGCTTGTCTTAACAACCTGTGCCAGTCCTGTGAGAAGCAGCATTATTGTTCCCATTTTTCCTGGGACCTCTCTTGTTACATTTGGAAAACCAAGGGGTAGATAGATACTTGGGGATATCTTTAGGTTCACCAAAGTTATTCAAGGCAGAAAAAGCACTGAGCTCTTAGTGCTGTTAATTTTTACCACTGAATCCTCTTCTTCTCCAGCACTGAATCTTCAACAGAAGGGCGATAATAGATGTGATCAGGATAATCAAGTGGGTAAGGGAAAAACAATTGACATCATCTACCTGAACTTGTGCAAAGCATTTGGTACTGCCCTGCATAACAAACTGGTGCCTGAACAGAAGAGAGATGGTGTTTTGGTATGACCCCAGCTGACAACCAAGCAACACGCAGCTTCTTGCTCACTCTCCCTCACCCAGAGGGATGGGGAGGAGAATTGGAAAGGAATGTAAAAATAGAGATAAGAACAATTCAATAGGTAAAGCCGCGCATGCAAGCAAAGCAAAACAAGGAATTCATTCACTATTTTCCATCGGCAGGCAGGTGTTTGGCCATGTCCAGGACAGCAGGGTTCCATCATGCGTAATGGTTACTCTGGGAGACAAACGCCATAATGCCAAATGTCATCATCCCCCCTCCTTCTTCTTCCCCCAGTTTATATACTCAGCATGACGTCATATGGTATGGAATACCTCTTTGGCTAGTTTGGGTCAGCTGTCCTGGCTGTGTCCCTTCCCAATTTCCCATGCCCCTCCAGCCCTCTCTCTGGCAGGGCCCAAGGAACGGGAAAATCCTTGACTTAGTATAAACATCACCCAGCAACAACCAAAGCCATCAGTGTCCTATCAACATTGTTCTCATACCACATCCAAACCACAGCACTGCACCAGCTACTAGGAAGAAAATTAACTCTATCCCAGTTGAAACCATGACATCTGGATTTGACAGAGGGACCACTCAGTGGATAAAGGATGGCTGAATGTTTGCACTCAAAGAGTTGCAGTCAATAGCTTGATGTCCAAGCAGAGGTCAGTGACAAGTGGCATTCCTCAGGGATGTACTAGGTCCAGCGCTGTTTAATACCTTTGTCAGCAACATGGACGGTGGGATGGAGTGCACCCTCAGCAGCAAGCTTGCCAACAACACCAAGCTGTGTGGTGCAGCTGACACACTGGAGGGAAGGGATGCCATCCTTGACAGTCTTGAGAGGTGGGCCCATGCAAACCTCCTGAAATTCAACAAGGCCAAGTGCAAGTTCCTGCATGTGGGTTGGGACAATTCCAAGCATAAATGCTGGCTGGGCAGAGAATGGATTGAGAGCAGCCCTGAGGATGAGGGGATGTTTCCTTTGAACATCCAGTGTAGTGTGGGCAATCATGGTGCCAAGACGAGATATGATTCTGTGTCAACAGCTTCTGAAGGAGCTCAGACCCCCTCATGTGCTGCTAGTATCTCTTTTTCAGTTGGGGTGCAGTGGGCTTCTGATCCTCTACACCCCTGGCTCCAAATGGTCAGTCTCGGGTTTCTCCTGATGTTTTTGCCAGAGGCTCCAGATGAGATCACACTCCCCAGCTGAAGTGTCAAGCACATTTTGCACAGCTGGTCCTATCCAGACAGGCCCAGGAGCTACCACACAAGCTGTTTTCTGTTTGATATGCTCAAAAGCTTCTTGTTGCTCAAGGCCCTACTTGAAATAGGTCTTCTTCCAGGTTACCCAATAGAGAGGGCTCCCAAGCTGACTGTAACCTGGTATATGTATTCTCCAGAACCCCAGGAGGCCTAGGAAACCTTGTGTTTCCTTCTTGTTAGCAGGTAGAGACACAGTTGCTATCTTGTTGAGTACATTCATGACAACACGGTGGCATCCATCCTGCCATTTTATTCCCAAGAAGTGAATCTCCTGTGTATGTCCCTTGACCTTGCTTTTTTTTATGGTGAAACCAGCTTTCAGAAGAATCCAAATTACTTTTCTTCCCTTCTCAAACACTTCTGCCTTGCTGCCCCACATGATGATGTCATCAATGTATTGTACACATTCAGGAGCATGACCCTTTTCCAGTGGATTCCAGAAGTTCTGAATAGTCCATGGCAAACAGTAGGGCTCTGCTTCCACTCCTGGTCATTCAATTCCAGGTGTATTGGACACCCCACCATGTGAAAGCAAACTGGGACCTGCACTCTGCTGCCAAAGGGATCAAAAGAAAACGCATTGGCCATGTCAGGTATAGCAGACTGGGGTGTGTGGTCAGTCCATCATCTGCTGCTCCTTCCTCCTCATGGGGAGGGCTCCTCACACTCTGCCCAGCTCCAGCTAGGGTCCCTCCCACGGGAGGCAGTCCTTCAATAAGTTTCCCAGCATGGGTCCCTCCCATGACTGCAGCCCCCCAGGCCCAGCTGGCCCCAGTGTGGGTCCCCGAGGGGTACTGCCCTGCCAGCAGCCCTGCCCCAGCCCAGGCTCCTCTCCCCATGGGGCTGCAGGCCCTGTCCAGAGCTGCTCCAGCAAGGGCTGCCCATGGGTCACAGCTCCTTTGGGCATCCCCTGCCCTGGCTTGTGTTTCTGCAGGGCTGTGGGTGGGGGTCTGCTCCTCCGTGGGCTCCATGGGCTGGGGGCACAGCCTGCCTTGCTATGGGCTACCAGGACTTCTCCACTCTGGTGCCTGGAGCCCCTCCTGCCTCCTTCTGCACTGACCTGGGGGTCTGCAGGGCTACTGCTCCCACAGATTCCCACCCCTTTCCAGCTGTAGTTGCTGCTGTTGCACAGTTTTTTCTCCCCTTCCATGCTATCCCAGAGGTGCTGCCACCATGGCCAATGGGCTCAGCCATACTCAGTGCTGGGTCCATCTGGGAGCCAGCTGGCATGGGCTTCATCGGGCATGGGGGAAGCTTCTGGCAGCTTCTCACAGAAGCCACCCCCATAGCCCCCACTGCCAAAACCTTGTCGTACTAACCCAATACAATATCAAATGTGAGTCATGAGAATGTCACATGTGTTGGAGACATGAGAAATACAACACTGTTGAACACCTTTCTAAAGTTCTAATATGTGTAATGATACATTATTTATCTCATCATATTTTCTAAGTATTCAATAGATATTAGAAATGCAGAATACAGTAAGAGCTACTGTCACCAGCTACTATGGTGATAAATGCTATCTGTCATCTTAATGATACATGATTAGCTGATATTAAAACTGGTCCAGGAGAACTAATTTATTAGAATTTCTATCATTCTTTAAAGCATAAAACTGTTAAAAGCCTAATAACTGCTATTTAATCAGAATGAATACCATCAGATGGCTCTTTTACAGCTAGATAAAACTCTCTGTTTTTCAGTAGATTAAAATTTTAATATTTTTTTTTACAATATTGTTGAGTAGCTGCGGTTTTCATGAATGTATTAAAATCAGTATGAATCAATAAGAATATATGCTTTCAGGTAGTAGCAGCCATGGCTCAAAAACTGAATTGATGTCTCTCAACATGAATAGAGGTCAGGAATGATTTTTCATGGAAAAGCTCTGTGCTTTAAAATTCCTAATCACTCAACCAGTGGAATGAATATTTTTACCTATATCATATATGTGGTGGTGCAAATGGAGTAGAAAGATAAAATATGTGCAGATTGGCAGGACAGCTTTACCATGAAAACAAATGGTAAGTTACCTTCTCAAAAATCAGGGAACAGCTTTCATAGAACCTTAATCTGCTGAGAAGTAATTAAACATGAACAAGACCTTCTGGCTGAAACATTAGAATTATTTACCTATTGCTAAAATCTACCTTCAGAGGCTCAGCATAACAATTGAGCCAAGCCCATTTTACAAAATAGCTTCCTTTACACAAGAATGCACCTTTTGCACCATGTTTCATTTGAGTATCTGTATAAATTCCCTGGAGATCAATGAGACTTAAGCAATAAATTAAAATGAAGGAAAAATTGAAAAGATTACCTGAATAATAATGGAATTACTTAAGTGGGTACTTTTCTGGAAATGTTTCGTATTTGGATGCAACCTAAAGAGAAGCCATGCATAAATATTTGATTGTCCTTTAGGGTAGAATCTCAATGCTGATGCAATTCTTTCAAGGTGCTGAGCAACTGGGATATATCCTCAAGCATTTTGTGAGTGTATTGGATTAGCATGGCAAGGTTTTGGTATCAGAGGGCTACAGGGGTGGCTTCTATAAGAAGCTGCCAGAAGCTCCCACCATGCCTGATGGAGCCCCTGCCAGCCGGCTCCCAGCCGGACCCAACACTGGCCAAGACTGAGCCCATCAGCTGCAGTGGCAGCGCCTTAGGTGTAGGGGATTTAAGGAAGGGGGGAAAAAACTGCTGTGAAACAGCAATTGCAACCAGAAAGGAGTGGGAATATGTGCAAGCACATATGTTTTGCCTGTGATGGTAACTGCTGAGTGATCTCCCTGTCCTTGCTTTGACCCACAAGCCTTTTGCTATATTTTCTCTCCCCTTCCTGGCTGAGGGGGGCAGTGACAGAGTGGCTGTGGTGGGCATCTGGTGCCCAGCCAGGGTCAAACCACCACAGATATTTTCTGAAATCCTGGAGTTTTAGAGACTTAGGGTCTAAGACAGTATCATTTTTTATGCCAGAAAGCAAACATGTGAGGGTAAGGAAAATCTTAGAAACTTTAACTGCATAATAAAAAAAGCAGAAGTAATTTTATTTTTTTTATTTATTCTGAATGGATAGTAATGAAATATATCACTTTCCTACAAATTAATATTTTTGTGGCTTTAATAAAGTTATTAATATACTTGATTTTTGTAATAACATGTAAATAAAACCAAACAAAAAAGAGCTACATATTTATTCATGTCTAGCATCTCATGTAGCTTCCAGGTAAACACAAGTTAGCCAGTGTGAGTATGCTGTAAGGTGACTGAAGATACACTGATCTGCTAAGTACGTATCTTTCATCTGTTCAATTTTGGCCAGGTCTTGGGTGAATGCTGCATTGCAGTACATTACCAGGGCTCGAAATCTGTAGAGTGAAAGGATTGTTTTTTGTATTTCAGTCTGTCCTGCTGTTTTGGGCCGGGGGGGGGGGGGGGGGGGCGGGGGGGGGCGGGGGGAGGGGGGGCAGGGAGCAGAACGGACGGACATTAAAGTACTTCAGAGGCAGAGAACAGTGTTTGATTTTTCTACTTATATTAAAAAAACAAAGCAACTGCATCAAAGCTGCTAACAGCCATTGTTAATTTTCTGTCTCAAATTCAGCAGACTTTTCCTCCAGAGTTTAATTGCAGTTATAAACTTGATTAAAGAAATCTCAGCACATCTCACAGCACATAGCAGAATTTTCACATCTTTGTGATTGATGTAAAAGGTCTAGACAATGGCTATTTATTGTCATATATTTTTACAAAACAGTGAAATGAGTTCTTCTAGAGTTGCATTGGGTTTGTATAAGCATATTCCACAACTGGTCTCTAAGGCAGACACACTAGTATAGATAGCTCCATGCCAGTTTTAACCTAACCAGCTCTTTAGACAGTAAGCATGATGACCACAGCAGCACATACATGAGTGCAGCCAGTACTGAATGTGCTCATGAGGCTATTCTGTATGCACCTGCACACTGACACAGCTGGCTTGCCAAAGACACATGGAGGGTTTTGCCATGTGTGGCTCCTGCAGTATGGATATATAAAAACTAAGGGTAACAAGATAACAACTGGGTTATCCGACCACTGATGTCTGACTGGGGAATCTAACAAGCATTCCAGATACCTCATTAAAGTTTAAAACAACAACAAAAAGCATCCCAAATTATATGCAAGGATTCAGAGGAAGACAATAAAGTTGAAGGCTATTTCTCAGCTAAGCTATGGTCTAGACCGACCAATCTTGCTGGGCCTTTCACTCAAGGGTGAGTAAAATTGTTGTCACGAACTGATGAATCAACAAGCATGCTTCTCTGCAAATAGTATATCTATGCTAATGAAAAAGGATAAACAAGTCGCCATGGTCAAAATACAGCTGTACCCCTGTCCTCTTCATTGCATACTGTAGACAATGGTGTAGGGACACCCAAGCAAGATAAGAGAATGCTAGATTTGTGACTAGGAGTGGAATATCCAAGTAGTCACAAGACTATGATCATGCTAATGAGCTCTGATGAGTGTCAGAGGCTTAGGTTCAGAGTCATACTTGCATGACATACTGCTTTCAAGTCTCAGTTGGCTTCTGCTCATGTGGAGGCACTAGCTAAGTCTGATGCTGGATTTGGGAGCTCTGCAGTATACCCTGCTCCTTGGCTTCATGCTTTCTGAGCACACACTGTCAAGCTTTAAGTTTTGCTCTTTCTGCCTCTTTGAGAGGGGAATATCATGATTTTCCATATCCTGAACTGGACACACGGCTTAGCTTCCACTTTTGGTTAGGTTTGGATACATGGGGCTGAAGCTGTCTGGAAAAAAAGCAATCAACAGTTTTTGTTGACAAGCACCTATGACAGAGTATTCACAAAGATTAATTTGTAAAAACCACTGAAATCCTTCTTGGTTAAGGGAACTGCAGATTCGGTTCACCACTAAGACCTGGGTTCCCAGTCTTGGTTTCCATTTATCTAATTTCCATCAGTTTGAGAGGTTATCTCTGAGTTGCCTGTTCTGCATTTCCAAGAAACCAAATTCCTTTCTGTTTCCTGAAATATTTTATGGGAAGTAGAACATACCTTTTCTTCCTGCACCCATGTATCAGGGGGCTCAAAAAAGCACATCAAAGACTAAACTAAGAGGTGTGGTAGACAGCTCACAACTTGCATATACCATATCCTTTCCTGGTACACGCATTTTAACAAGCCTACACAGAAATATTTCAATGTACACATTCTATCGCTACCTTTACAATTCTCAGTACAAGCACAGAAAGCATGCAACTTTAATAATTTGTTGCATATGTCAAAGGATATTAAAATACTTTTATTGTGTTTGAGTCTTAAAGATTCAGTCTAGAATTTAATCTGGTGCAACAGGAGAGTAAGCAGTGAAGTTTGTTCAGGTGAAAGTAATCTGCTGTTTTAGTGTAAGTCTCTGTGTCAAAGTACTGCTGCTCACAGCAGGGCAAAGACAGAGCCTGTCTGTCTGCCATGCAGCCCTGTCTGCTAATGGCAGCACATGCCCATGGCAACTGTGCTAATGCTGTGACATATGAGGGTCCTGGGAAGAGGCAACCACCATTAACAGCCTGCCCACTTCCTTCCATGGATCAGGGACAAGAGATACATCAGTCTAATGGCTATTGTATCTACAGGTTAGTTTCAGCTTCCTTGAAAGGCAGTTTCACCTGCCATCCCCATTCAGACATATAACACCAGCTGTGCCTCCCTTACACCTATGTTTTCTTAAGGTCAATACAAATGGCAATCGGCCTTTTCATTACATTAGTCATATGAACTTCATTGCCTGCCCCATTATTTCTCAGGGCAGTGGCCATTCACCTTTACCAGAACGCTGAAACAAAACAGCTTCTATTCTTTGTTTCATTACATAGCACAAACAAGTTCTTACAAGTACAAATAAGTTGGTGAAACTATTGACTAGCATATTACTTAGGTTTTCAAGAAAATCATAACTTGTCCAGCTGTCGCATGAGCCTATACAAGTATAAACTTTTTAAAAACAGAGGTAGTCTTAGCTCTAATGAAGCAAAAACTTTAGTGTTAGCAAGATTCACAACCAGTTTCCCCATTGTGTTTTCAAAATTTGTGTTTTATTCATTGAAACAAAAACAATATATGTATTGCTTTTCATGACAGCCGCCTCTGTTGTCATGATCCTGCCACATCTTCAATTGTCCATATGACATCAAAGACTGACTTCACGATTTCTAGCGTGAAAAGCATCCTGAAGGAATCAAGAACACCTCCCACACACATACATCCAAGAAAATATTTCAAGAAGTGACCAATGCTTTTTTCAAATAACAGACTAGCCAACAACCTGTTTTATTTCCAACAGGGTATTGCCTTTGAAATAAAATGTCAGTGTTTTTGGAGATCTCTTCCTTAGGGCCTGTTCTAACCTTAACATTCATTTCAGCTTACTCAAATGTATCACCAACACATATGTACCATGTAATAGATAAGATTTCACTACATTCAGTGCTAGATGAGAAGTTGTCCGAAGTACCATAAGGGTGACTCTCAGAGCACAAATATGCTGTCATAACTGCTCTGAACACAGCCGGCGTAACTACTGTACTCGAAACCAGACAGCAGCTGGCAGCGAAGAGGTGGCTTCTCTTGTATATGAGCAGAATAAGAACTCACGTGACTAAGTACTATCCTCCTGCCACGACAATTTGAGCTTTTTCATTTAGAGCCAGATCAGACATGCTACACAAGCTGCAGCCAAAGTTAAACATACAAACTCAGACCAATGTTGCTGCTTACGCCCTTAGTGGTCTCTCTGAGATCTGGCTTCACCAGATCTTAGCTTCTGCACAAACGGGACTCAGAACAAAATATCGCAGACCAGATGGGCAAAGCATCGGTGGAGTCATCTAGCAATGAGTCACGTGCCAAAGGACAGCATGCTCCCCTGGGAGAAAAATGCAATGCTCTACAGGAATGTCAGATGAAAGTCAAACATGCTGCCTTTCTGTCTACCAGGCAAGTAAAATATTCACCTTTGTGCAGTATGGCAGATACCAGTCAGGTGGTGAAAGGGAGGGAAGGAATGTGTGTGGATCTCCTCTAAAACAGAGCTAAATATGTTTTATGAATGGGTAGGAGAAGCTTCTGGAAAAATTTGTACTGATCTGGCCTCTCTCTCCTCTTTTTCCTCCTCTTTCTCCTGCAGTTGCGTACAATAGGCCAGTTGGGGTGGGAATAGTAGGAGGATAGTGGACTGCAAAAGTTTCTTTTTGGGGTGGAGAGGAAATGGATAGGCAGGACTAACAGCATTGAACGGGGGATAAATGGGGTTGGGGGCAGGCACTCTGGAGGAGCCAAAAAGTGAGAGGAAAGGAGGACTGGAACACAGTGGGGCTAGGACAGCTAACAGCACAGGCACTAACTACTAGAAAAGAGTGACCAAAACAAAAATGCTTGAGATTATTTAAAGACAGCATATATATTTTGCCTTTCTTTCTGTCTTGCGCAGTTGCAGCATACACATTAACCCAAGTTTTCTATAAAGAGTAGGGCTTATTTTGTCACTCTTGCTTTGCTTGTGTGTCTGTCCATATTGACATTTTTTGAACCTTTTGGCTAATTTCTGCTTTAGTTGAGAGAAGGGAAGAAGTCACAAAGCCAACATTATGAAAGTGTGTGAAAGGTGATGACCAGGAGAGACAGAAATCTTCGTAGTGTCCTGGAGAGCTCCAGACTGACTTCACACGCTTTTAGGCCTCAGAGAAACTGCTCTGGATGCAACTAAACAAGCAAAGCTTGGACCAACACTTGTAATCAGCCTCATCCAGCTTATTAAATTCTGCTGCTGTTGGTATTATTTGTTTCCTAGTGGGATAAACCTCCCAACCTAGTTTGTGTTATCAGGATTTGGTTTTCCTCCTATTACTTTCCCATTCTTTCCCTCCACACAGTTGATGTCTTCTGTTTGACAACACGATTCTAATTAATAATTTTGTTTTGTTTTTGAATTGTGCAGCTCTGATTAATTTGGGGGACTGAAACACTGGCTATGGGGTTGAGCTGAAGCGATAGTGAGCCCTGAACATGGGCTCTATTGTCTGCAACAGCACAAAATGCTTGTGCATAGTGGTTTGAAAATTTAAGTATTTCTTTTGTCTATAAAATTCTATGCTTGCTTAAACCTTTCAGAACAATGTTACTATTACGTGCAATAAGAGGTTACCCAAAAATTAAGAAGATGGTTACTCAGGCATTGTGGCCTGTTATAAGTCAGAGCCTAGTCTATCCGATACTTTAGCCTTGTTGAAGATTGATGTTATTATTGTTATTATTGCTTATAAATAAAATAAATTTAAGAATTATGTCACATTCAGGGACTGAATATGATTTCATAGCTATAATGCTGGGTCTTCTGACTTCCTAGAAAGTTCCTGCTATTCCAGTCCAGCAAAATTTGTTTTCCCTTTATATAGACCTGCCAGGATGACTTACTAACGTATGAACTAATATCAATCATCTAACTCATGTACTGCTAAAAGCTGACTGTCAAAATAAGAGGTGTGAGTACTAGTAGGAATAAAAATTATCAATATGTAATTTACATCTTTATTCAAGCATGCTTATCTAATTCTGCTTATGTATTAAGTGTGCATACACATATAAACAACTATATAAATATGTTTATATATATATATAAATAGAAAAATAACTACAGATAAAAGACTATTTCTCAAAAGGGATATGAGCTTTGGTATGGGACTGTACAGCTGTGTGACTGTTACTGTGGAAACTGGCAATGGATGAATCATCTCTCCCAGTGTCCCACTGCTCCAGCTCTACAGGTGAGGATAAATTAAAAGTAAATTGAAAGGTTTTCCCTGATAAACCTCCATCTTTTCAGGCTTTGATTTCTGTGGGGAAGGAGCCTTATTAAGTTTTTGCCTAGAAATGTCTGTGTTTGTGCAGTTTATTCTGCTGCATAACTGGAACTTCTAGGAATTAGTGGAGTACAAACACTAATGAATTATGAACCCTGAAACAGCTTCAGAGATGCGAGAAATCTCTCCAAGTTCCACTGAAGGAGTCTTGCACACCTATGGCAGTGTGTAAAATCTCCTTTACCCTTCAGAACACACGTAGAGTTTAGCTTTAGCTGCTGTCATGAACATTAACTGTATATATTTTCATTTTAAACATAAAGATTATCAATTTATGTATTATTCTCCTGGTAAAATGTTGTTCACCCAGGTGAGCAGCTGAGATGAAGGCAAAGGTGTCAGGCTGACTAGGGAACTACGGAAAATGAGTCTGATATCAACACAAAAACTTCTGGGATTTTGCTGTCTTGTCAGTTTGTGGTACTTTCCTGACAGAAGTCAGCAGACTGGGAGTTTGTTTGGAGACCATGGGGCAGAACTGTTGAAAAATAAAAGGCATCTTTGTCTCTGAAGACTCATTTTCTTACACCTTTTTTGAAAACATGATTTAGTCTGCAAAGAAGCAACTTAAAAAAACCAGATACATAGATAAATAGCAAGGGCCCAGAAATACAAATCCTTGTTTCTTCTGTAAAGCCATTAAAAGCACAAAATCACAGAATGAGAGACATTTTCTGAATATCTCAAACATTGCTTATTTGCTATAAATAAACTGCTGAACACTGTTAGTGTAAGCAGACCTGGCTACCTTAGGAAATATCTGGAGTTGGCTTAAAGTTTATTACAGGGCTTTACTGCTGGATCAAGAATAAGGTGCTAAGGAATTTGCAGAGTTGCTATTGCACAATGTTAATATAATATTATTAATCTAATGAATATATAAACAAATCAAGTACTTTACAACAAAGCAAGAGTAACCACAAAAAGCAATGGTGTACAGGGAATATTAGGATAATGTGGGTTGGAAGGAACCTCTGGAGATCATCCACACCAACTCTTAGCTCAATACAAGATTAATTTTGAACATAGTAGAATTGAAACATAAGTGAAATGTGTAGGGGTGCGAAGCATGTCTGTAGTGATGGTACAGGAAAAGACAGGGTTGAGATGACGATGCCATTGCTGTTGAGATGACGAAGCTCCTTTTGTGCATGTGGTCTTGAAGACATTCTGCATAATCAGCCCACATGCTTCTAGGCAAACTTGACTCTTGAACAATAATCGACCGGGTATTTTCCAGTGAAGCATATTTGCTCTTTAGAATTCCATTTTTTGAGATGTTTCAGGGCCAGGAAAGAATTTCTGGTGGAAGTCCAGTTGAGTCATCTAGTATACTTCAACAGCACCAAGGGATAAAAGGAACAAAGAACAATTATCACTGAAGTACTTGAAATGATTGGACACAGCAAATGTTCAAGGAACAAGATCTGTTGAGTAATAATATTCTGACCTCTTGTAAGTCAAAGGAAATTCTGCCATTGAAGTCTCTGGGACTTTGCTTCTCCCTCAATTTTATTTGAATAAATACTCATTTTATCCTTAATAAGACTTTAAATTAAATAATGAATTTGGCAAGAATGCACAAGGTGCAAAATGTAGACTCATCTGTTCTATATTGATGTTATTTTCTTGCCCAAGCTGCAGAGCTATTTTAAAACTACTTTTTTCCATCTGCTAAGAGATTATAAGGGATCTCTAAAAATACACAAGGACTGTTCATATTTGCTGGTTCAATGGTGTTCATTCAGTCATAGTTTCACTGAGTGTTTGGCCAGGACTCATCTGAAGATAATTTTATTGGTGTCTTAGGTTTAATGTACATACAAGATGACAATTTCCAGACTATTTAAAAGATTTGAATGTCTCAGTCTTGCTAAAATATATATGAAGTGTGCCTACAAATGCATAAATGCATTTGGGTGATTTGGAAATTTTTTTTTTTTTTTTTTACAAAGCACCTTTAATAATGGCTAGAGTAGAATGAAGCAATAGGGCTTGTAGTGTCAGCCTCTATTATCCAACAGAGCAGGCTGGGAGCTGGTTCAGTCACTTTCCTGGGCAAACCTATGCAAGCCACTTCGCTGCTCAGTGTTCTCTGGAAAGTTGGTGCCATTGTTCTGCATGGTGTCCCTGGGCTTTTGGGGTTTTTTTTCAGATGGAGAGATATAGACCTCTAAATTCAAAGCACTACAGCTCTGAATTACTTTCTGTAAATGAGCCCTACTCTCCTCTTCTTGGACTACAGCAGTTATTTAGTGTGATTACACTCATTCAGGAACCTCACTTAGCTGTCCAAAGGAAAGTGAACTTTTAAGACTACGCAGTGAATGGCTCCAGAAGATAATGGTGATTATTTTTTTTTTACTTTACAGAGGTGGCAAAATAGTAAAGACAGTTCTTCTGAAGTGGAATTGTACAAACTCTGCAATTAATGAAAATATGGCTTTTTTTTTTAAAAGGTCAAGGGACTGAAATGTTATTAAAGAGTCATGCTGCTTGCTATAACACTGTGAGAATAACAGACTGACAGGGAAAGCAGCATGTAGACTTTTAATAAATACTGTCAAACAGCTTAAGTCTAAACAGTACAAACTAATAAAGATAAAGAATTATACTGGTTTCTAGTTGTCAAAAAAAAGACAAGAAAAAAGAAAATCCCACAGACATTATTTTAAATATAGCCCTAAGCTGAATCAAACAAAATATAGCACTAAAGGGCTGCAAAAAGAAAACCTCAGAAAGGTCAGCTCATATGGAATAAATTCTGTAATTATTGCAGATGAGGTCTTGGGTTTGCTGGTCCTCAGTTTGAATTCCCAAACAAGCATGAACTTTTTTCCATGAAGGAAAGAAAACCAACCAAACAAAGATTAGATCTTTTATTGTGAGGCAGGACCTAGGTACCTTTAAATAATGGATACTCCTTGTCAGAACATGAGATAAGGCAGTCAGAAGGGAAGAAAGAAGGAGAAATGCAATAGTTACATTATTGACCAGTTAGTTCAATTATGATAAGCAGCAGAGAATAACTTGAGTGGGATTTAAGGGTAGGAATACAGGCTTAGCTAATGAGCTCAGAGAGACTAGATGAAGATCATATGAGACCTATGGGCCAGTAAGAAAGAAAAGGGGTATATAATTTCAATATAAGAAATGGACAATTAAGATCTGATACTCTACAGTCAGATCTGGGATTTTATACAATTTTTAGGTCAATTCCAATTTGTTCCATGAAGAAGAGAATTGATTTTAGAAATGGAGTGTTTCCCTGCTGCATATTTAGATATTTAGAGTGATTTTCCCATTCCCAGAGTTCTCTGAGGTTTCTGGTTTCTGCCTTGCCTCTGACATCTAAACACTCCAAAGCAGATGATCCAGAACTCAGCCCTACCATTTACAAGCAATCCTCAGGGAGAATCCCTTCATCTCATGCAGTTTAGCTGTTGCTGAAGCACTAGCAAGGTAACCAGTGCTTTAGGCAATAGCTCCTCAAGTTCCATTGCAAAAGGGGGGCATTTAGTTATTCCTTCTTGTCCACTGCATTAATTGCCTGTAATTTATGTCTGCCTTTAACATTATCTAAAATAACAGTAACTAAATGGATTCCAGTCTGTGACAGGAAATGCCTACATTAATTAAAGGTAATAAGATATATTGCGAATGACCGAACCATATACCAGTTTGACATAAGGGTGATCTACATTTCACATTCAGTGCAGCTGATTTGTATCACTGTTGATGGAGGTAGTTGCCCCTTTTCCCATGGGTCATGCATTTTGTCACCCACTTTCCTATTATCAGTACGTGTGTTTGGTCAGTCAGACCAGGAAGCTGGAAGTGTGGCTGAAAACAAATCCACTTTTTGTGTGGGTTTTAATTGGATGGCCTTATGGGAAGTTTTGGAAACATATAGCTAAGAATGTGAGGAGAGACAGAACCATCCCTTTTTCTAAGAACTCATCCATAGACTGGGTTAAACTGGTCATGAAACTGCATCCCAAAAATGAAAATTCTATTATAAGGGTTAGCTAGTAAGCTACCAAGAACTTTATGCTCTAAGAAGTCAGCTTCTTAATCTCTAATGAACTCCCATGGATTTTGATAAGAATTTAATCAAACTATGCACCTTGCATCTCTTACTCAAATTTATTATACCATTTATTTTTCTACCAGGCCTGCTCAGATAGATACATTTTATTAAGGAAAATTGGCTTTAATATATCAGTGATATAGTTTAAAAAATGCAGTGATTAAGTTATTTACAGCTCATACAAATAAATCTACACCAGAGATTAGACATTTCTAACCTGTGGGGCATGGGGCACACAATGTTTATGTAACAATATTATCTCTCCTTGTGGATCTTCAAGCAGCTACTAGAAAAATATCGTCTAGTCAAAGGTAACCTTAAATTTATCAGACTGTCTTTTGCAATAGCTGCAATATAACAGAGCAGGCAAATAGAACTAAGCCAGCATTTCTGTATTGGTACCTTTGCTTTGGACTGGCACTTTCCAGCACCTTTAGCACAGAAATAACACACAATCTGATGGCATCACACCTTTACTCCTGAATTCTGGAATACCATTCAGAAATAAAGACATGAATTAATGTATTCTTTTTTTGCCTTACATACTGAAGAGTTGTTGAAAAGTAAAGCTGATAACATAGAAGTAGAATTGCAAGAACTCTGCTTTGGCTTAATTATAGATTCAGGACACATACGTGACATAATTTGAAAAAATTGAAAATGAACAAATACTCCAAGTAGTTCATAGATGTTTGAATAAGATGTAAGTTTGGTCTTGGAAACAGACCAACTATACTCAACAAAGCATATTGTTACATCATGGTATAAGAATTAGGTATGAAATCTATACTTGATTGTAAGTTGGAAGCTATTGGCAAGGGACCAGACCATTGTACAAGGAAAGATTTTTTGACCAGAAAAGTATGGATTATGTATAGTTCAAAGTCCTAGATTTAGATTTTCATCAAATAACTTGTTCTGCAGTGGTTGGATGGCAACAAAAGAAATTGAATACCCTTAGGATCCCTGTTGTTTTTGAGACAACTATGAAGTATTAAGGTAGTGTGGCCATGAAAAGGGATAATAGAAGCACTAGATGTACCAAATTAGGTGTTTTTCCTCTCTACATGTAAGATTTTAAGACCACTGCATAAAACTTGAGAAGGCCTGATGTAGAAATATGTGGGTAGATCAGATTATGAAAGACTAAAAAGGTCTCTTGGAATGACTGGGGAAAGAGTAAACACACCTTAAGAGATTAATCAGCAGAAATTGGCTTGTTTACTCTGGTGAAATGGAACTGAATTACTTCATGTAAGTACATTTTGGTATGAAGAGAAAACATTTAGCAGTAGTAACAAAATAGAAATATTTATGTTAGAAGGTAATTCTGGCAGAATATCATATAGACAAGCTCATCATAGATATGTTTACACTGAAAATTAACTGATATTGCAGGACTTGAAATACCTTCCCAAATAAGACAGATAAGATAAGAATATTGCATTGTTCCAAAATGAAGCTTAGTAAGTTTATGGGGAGAAATTATGAGAGAGGGATGAACCTGCAATGAACAATTTAAATCTGTGAGATGAAGTCATGAATTTTTAATCTACTGCTATTTCTCAAAATTGAGGCAGTAAGGTACGAAGGGATGCATAACCGCTATCTATTGTAATATATTTATACATGGCAAATCTAAATTACTGTTGTTTGTCTCCCAGGGCCAGAAATATCTTTTCTGTCTTCTAAATGACTTGACTGCCATTATTTTTTCCATTCCTCTTTTAGAAAGAAGACAAGGTGCATAGCTGAAGAGAAGACATTTAGTGAAGAGTCTTAGAGCTTGTAGTGTTAAGAAGTGTCTCATGACCATGGTCAGTGAGATTTGCTTTCAGTAATGCAGTCACTCAGTGAATTTTCCCACGATCAGACTGTTTTGCGCTTTTTTGCATTTATTTCATTGTGCCTGTAGGTTCATCCTACAAAACACCTGCTATTGCAGGAGTCTAAAATGTTGGAGATAACAAATTAAGAGGTAAACCAAAAACCTCTCAATAATTTCCCTCTTATAGCACCAATCGATGCTTAGCAAACACGGCATGAAATATTTCCCTAGCTATGTTCAGAAGTTTTCTGAGGATGGATTTTTATTCTGTAATAGCTCTAAATGGGTACATGCTGCATGCCTTTAAATCAGGAATGCCCTAGATTTCTCAGGCTATTTTCCAGTTTTGGAATACAGTATTCTGTACCATTTGATGTTTTGTGTAAAGATCCAGTGGCTTTGAAAGTGAGGGGAGAGACAGACTCAGAATAGATGTTTGAAAGGCCCATTGGACTAAAGATTGCAAGCACGAGGATTAGCACTGATGAACTATGAGTCACTCTAATCTTTTGTTCCTGCATCATTTAAGTCAGTCAGTCTTCAGGCCACCCACATATCTTTGCTTAATATGGGTTAGTAGAAGTAGTCAATAATTAACTCAAAGGAGATCAGTTAAAAATACTGACACAGATTACCCCCATGTACATGTGGCTCAGATGTAAAACTCGCACTGCAATTTTTTATACCTGACCAAAGACATGCTCTGTACAAGAGGTTTGATTGTAAAACCATTAAGTCATAGCTGATGCTGTACAAAATAAGAAGTGATGAAGTGTGACGGCAGCACAGCTTGTACATTATCATAATAATTTCTAGACACACTGACTAGAGAAGTGTGTTGAGTTATAAGGCTGCCATCTCTGAGTGAGGAGCTGTGCAAGAGTGTTTAAGGGTGATTAGGGCATTTGGAAATCAGTGTTTTTGCATAGGTGGCACACTGTGCTCTTCAGTGACATGATAGTGTATCTACACCATTATAAGCAAACTAGCAGCTGTCATAACTATTGATTTTTCTTCTTTCTATCTGGCTGAACAGAAATAAATGTGATTGAATATGTACTTAAAGATTATTCTTTGCTAAAGAAGTTGTACTGCAGTTTATATGGTAAAAATTTAGAACCTAACAGAGTAAAAAATTATTTATCTTAAAACCATAATTCTTTATTTCACCTGTTTAGAACCTTTTTCTCCCATGAATCTCAAAGTGCTGAGGAAATGTAATGTTATCCAACAGTTCACTATAAAAATGTTTCACTCTTCATTATTGCATGTTGAATGTCTGTGACTGAAATAAGTCTAATGGAAGTGAAGCCTTGGCCACTTGTCATTCCAAACGCAGGCCAGGTATGGAACAGCCAGCAAACAGTGAGGGTGGCATATTATCCAGCTCTCACCTTTCTTTGCTTATGGATGTTTTTCTCTTTTTCATTCAGTCTTACATTTTGAAAGATGGCTGAAGTATACTGTAGTCTCTTCATTGTGAATGAACCAGTTTTTAAGTAGTGTTGCCCCAAGTTCTTTTCTCTGTTATAGCTCTGCAACATGATGCAATAAAGTCTTACCAGCAGTAAATTCAACCAGTAAAGATCTAAGAAACAGATTCTGATCTCATTTGTATCCGGGGACGTCCATGGTGCCCATCAGTTTTTAGTTCATTTGAAGTCAGCTCCAGGAGGATTGCTTTTACACCGTTGATGTCAGTAAAGTTAGTCTGTGTTTACACTCATGCCAGTAGGATCAGAATTTGTTCTTAGTATTCCAGAAATTAAATTCCCCAGACATCCTAAACGTAGTTCTATACAAGCCCCAGGTAGCTCAGAATGCTTCATCTCAATGAAACACTGGATGCAATTCAAGAAGTACCAGGTCATCACACGTAAGTCCCTAAATAACCCGTTTAGGCTACAGCTTTTATCCTCAGTGGGAGGTTCTTTACTAAATTCAAATTAGTAGGTTGCCGTAAATCCTGTTAACTGATTTAGGAACAGTATAAGGAGCAGATAATAAATCACAAAGCCCTAATTCTCTCTCTGATCTCTCCCTTTAGAAGGCTACTCGCGCTGCTGGACAAGACCATAAGAAATTATTGGAGACCTTTAACTGGTTCATATGAGTGAAGAGTTGACATGAAATATATTCACCCAGAAAAACTGTCAGCTGGATTATGTGCATGAATGAGGCAGACAGAGCAGAAATTAATAGAGAGGAAGTTTTGTCTATACCAGTGCTACAAGGGCATTGTGTAATACAGGTCATATTTTAGATCACCTCATCTAACTTGATTTAAAGTCAAGTGTCTTGCTTAAACTAGTTATCTGGGTTTCTCTATAGCCAACAGAGAAGAGCAGTATCTCTAGTAATGAATCATCTTACCTAGGAGACGCATCCAAGATATAGTAAATCATGTGTGAGAAGTGCCTTTCTCCACTGTGTACTGTCATAGGTTACTCAGCTTGCTTAGACTGAACTTTTAACTTTAAGATGGATGAATTGAAGGAAGCGTATCTAAATCTTAATCACATTCTTTTACATCATTTCACATTTCTCATTTCACTTGTTCATCTAGAGACTAGATATACTTTTCATTCTTTTTTGCAAGAGGTGTGCATTTACAGCTCGCAGTAGCTGGTGCTACAACTGATGCTGGTGAGGACTATGCTTTGATCATTGAAACCTGCATGTAAAGCTGGTTCTGCAGGGGGGTGGGGGGAAGTATTTGCATCTTTAATTTAGATTGCCCCCAAGTTAGGAGACATTTTTTGCTTTAATGTCGCCAGTTCTGCTTCTGTTAATAAATAATACAGTCTTCTGTATTGGAGGCTAAGCTAAACCTAACAGGAGACAAGTGGCAGAAGCATCGTATTGTGACCAGCCCGGTGGGTCCGTGTGTGCTTGACATAGGCTCCCTCAGAATAGGGTGCTCCTAGGACTCAAAGGGCCTTTGGTGTAGCCACCATGAATGCAGACAAGTTTAAATAGTTGTCTACCTCGCCTAGCCTCTCAGGTTCCTTCTGTCATGGGGTTGCTGTATGTCAAAGTGCAGCAATTGTTGATTGCTGCTATTAGGGTGCACTATCAGTGGTGTGGCACCAAACAAGACTTCCTGGTCAGAGCATTCATTATTTGACTCCTCTAATAGCAAGCCAGAAGTCCCTTACATTTCCCTCTGAGGTTAATGTCACACTCTAATCTCCCAAGGTGTTCTGCACATGTATAAATTAACATTTTTAAAGCATTCTGATAGTGATGAATAGTTAATTTATAAAAGAGGGAAGGAAGGAAGGGAGGAAGGAAGGAAGGAAGAAAGGAAGGAAGGGAGGATGAGAAGAAGGGAGGGAGGAAAGAAGAATGAGACGGAGGAAGGGAGTGAGGCAGGCAGAGTGGGCAATAGAGAGGGAAGATGAGGAGGAAAGGGAAACAGAGAAAAATTACTGTATTTAAAGAGTAGAACTGAAGTTTCACTACAGAAAAACTAGGAAACTTGTGGGTTTGACCCTTGTAGATCTGAGGCTTCAGCAGTTATGCCTGAGCATCTAGTTACTATAAATGCTTTGTCTAAATGCCTTTAATCATGACTGATCAGAGCTTATTCTGGGCTTGAAATGCTCTTCCTTCCAAAGCAGGTCAAAATATTGTTTCTGATCAATACGCTTTTGTTTAAAAAAAAAAAAAAAGAAAAAAGAAAAAAGAAAAAAGAAAAAATTATAAAAAATAAATATCAAATGCCTTGGCTCAGATTTTACATCTCTGTTTCTTCATGTTTAGTGTGTATTTGCTTTGTGGTCTTCCCATATGCAAGGTGATACCATCTAGAGGAGATATTTACATGTTGCTGTTAATTGCAACCACAGAATATGTCTTCATGAATGTATGTGTCCTACATTTCCATGGTATAGAGTAGTTTATTACCATTAGTTAAAGACGACAGACTGAGACTCAGAAAGGCTAAATGTTTCGTTCAGACGAAATATGAACACTATGGAGAAATAAGCGTGTCTTCCAAGAATATCAATCAGTGCATCATGTCCCTTTTCTGAATGTATACCATCTTTTTATAAGCTGGTTACAGCCCTGTTGGACTGGTTAGGGACTCATCGTTGCTTCAGTTTTGACCTAAGTTTACAGGCACAAGTGCCAGCAGGTGATAGATATTGGATATTTCATAATAGGGGCTGACAAGCTAGGAACTTGGAGCACAGGAAATGAAAAAGGCAGATCTGAGAGACACAAAGTTCCAGGTTCAGTCTGAAAACATACCAGTACTCTTAAACACTAATTATGGGAAAATAAGGTACAAGCTGTTATACTGCCCATACAAAATTGCCAGCCTTTGAGGTTCTTAAGGTGTCTCTCAGCTATATATTTCTATGAATCTGCAGGTGGGTCTGCACTGCTGTGTTGGATCTGTCCTGGAGTTCCTCTGCCCGTGCTCTGAGGTGACTGAAATTTAGCTCATCTTGTCTGTGAACCATTTAACTGCATTATCATACCAATTTCATATGGAAAATTTGGTCCCTGCCTGTGGCAGTAGGAATGAAATGACTATGCCTGCAAAGGAAACCAAGGATGCAAATCTCTCTTACACAGGAAATTACACCTTTGAATTTTCTCCATTTGTCTGTTTACATTCTCAGTGAATATTTCTGCCATTTGCTTTATATTTCTTTTTTTTTCTTAGTAGTCTGAATTAAAGATAGTGTCTTCCAAAGATCTAGTGGGTTTCCGCTTGGTTTTTTTGTTAACATATGTTGCCTGTGGCATCACCCATTGCAGGCACAGGTGAAGGCTAATACATCTTTATCAGCATACTGAATGAAGAGGCTGTCTTGTGGAATTGTCTAAGTGATATGCCTGGTATTTGCATTGTAATAAGGTCTGATGACAAAAACCCTCCAGGTCACTTTGTCTGAGTCTTTGCAGAATGTTAATACGGCTGTAAGGAACTGTAACTTGCATACAGTACAAATGCACTTGGATGCAAACCATTCAATTACTTCAGCAACCTGTAGAAGCCAAACCCCATCTGTGTCCTTTCAGAGGTTTCTGGTGGCTTCACTGAGCTTTGAATCAGACAGATACATATAATCAGATTACTCAGGGGTGGAATTTTAAGACAGTGTTCATTCAAAAGACTGAAATAAATACCAATAAAATTCCTCATGGTGGAAAAAACAGGACACTGAGAAATGCAGCATTGGGGTTAAACTGTCTTAATTTAGGTACACAGATTGTCCACAGACATATCTGAGGGAGTTGTCTTGTCAGCTAAAGGAGCATCACTCTTCTCATCTTCTCATGACAGCTGAAACAAGTCCAACAAATAACACTTTTGAAGTGTCTATTTGTGTCCACTGATTGTCAAGGAATCCAGGAAAGCAGCTCTGATTTAGACACATGCATTGAAAACATTTGGAGTGAGATGGGATGAACCCCACTTCAACAGCTTTTGAAAGTCACAATGAGACCAGCACCTAAATTTTCGCCCTTTTGCTGTACAATACTGTCCTGGTTTCAACTGGGATAGAGTTAATTTTCTTCCTAGTAGCTGGTGCAGTGCTGTGGTTTGGATGTGGTATGAGAACAATGTTGATAGGACACTGATGGCTTTGGTTGTTGCTGGGTGATTTTCCCGTTCCTTGGGCCCTGCCAGAGAGAGGGCTGGAGGGGCATGGGAAATTGGGAAGGGACACAGCCAGGACAGCTGACCCAAACTAGCCAAAGAGGTATTCCATACCATAGGTCGCCATGCTGAGTATATAAACTGGCAGAAGAAGAAGGAGGGGGGATGATGACATTTGGCATTATGGCGTTTGTCTCCCAGAGTAACCATTACGCATGATGGAACCCTGCTATCCTGGACATGGCCAAACACCTGCCTGCCGATGGAAAATAGTGAATGAATTCCTTGTTTTGCTTTGCTTGCATGTGCGGCTTTTGCTTTACCTGTTAAATTGTTATTGTTCTTATCTCAACCCTCAAGTTTTACATTCCTTTCCAATTCTCCTCCCCATCCCTCTGGGTGAGAGAGAGTGAGCGAGCAGCTGCGTGTTGCTTGGTGGTCGGCTGAGGTTAAACCATGGCCATTAACCAGACCATTCACTCTCTGCAGTGGATGAGACTTATTTTACTTTACTTTAGAGAAGCCTGCTGCAGACATCCATGTATACCTGCATCAGCCTAGGTTCCAATTATCACCTATGGAAACAATTAGACACTTGCACTACAGACATTTGTATGCATCAGATGAATCACACCTAATGAGTATTTGCTTGTTCTTGTCTGTTGAGGTTAGGTATCCTGAGAACAGAAAGCTAATGGACGTTGAATTGCAGTTTTCCACAACTTAAACAAGGTCCACAGAGAAGATGGAGCTGTTCATTGAGAGCCATGATGAAAGGATCAAGAGGTAGTTGCCAAAAGTGGCAACAAATGGAATCCAGGTGTGAAAGACTGTGCCAGTGAGGCCCACCATTGCCACAGCAGATGTGTTGTCTCAACATTGCTAAACTCATGCCGCCACCACAGTGAATACATTGTTAAGGCAGGAAGATAACACCACTGCCTCAGAAGAGATTTAAGGCAGGAAGATAACACCACTGCCACCGCAGAGATTTATCTATACCTTGTTAAAGGAGGAAACTGAGTGACGCCATGGAGCAACGGGGGAGGCTGATCCTGCAAAACTTAACCAAACCCCTGTGCATGTGCCCAGACTTGAGGTGAGGGGGGTCAAGGTGCCTGGAGGCCCCTGAGGAATGTTGGATACGTACACCATTGTTGGGTGGGGGGTGTGGTTGAGCAGAACAGCTTGTAACAACTCTATAAAAAACAGAACCAACTAACATGGGACAGAACATTTCCCCCACTAGACTTGAAAACAAATCGGACTGTCAGGACTCTGCAGCTCCAGGGTGGTAGCTATTTCTCTGAGCTCTTTCTTTTTTTCCCTTCTTTCTTTCCTTCCTTTCTCTCTTTATCTCTCGCGCTGTCTCCCTTTGCATTTGCAGATTTATTGTTGGGCAAATAAAGTTCCTTGGCTCTTGACTCCGTTTTGAGTCTTAATTCTGTTCCCGAGAATACAAAGAGAACCATGCTCCAGTCTCAGACCAGCATGCAACACCAGGTCATAAATAAGAAAAAAAACCAAACCACTTAACTTGGGACATTTATTGTAGTCTTCAAGTTTCACAGAAAATACTTTGTCACTGATGGTCAGATGCTGAAACAAGTTGCCCAGAAAAGCTGAGAAACCTGTCAAAGCTATGACTAGGAAGTGGGACTATCAACCTGACTTATTCTGTGACTCTGAGGTATAACCTACTATGAAAAGTGAGGGAAGGAGCAAGATGCTTTGGTACCCAAGACATCTCCCCATGGAGTACTCCATTGGTACCTTCCAGCTCTTGAAGACAACTTCCACCTGTCACTGAGTGGAGGCGGGATTTGCCTGATCAACTGGGGCAAAAAGGTTAAAAAGCCTCTCTTTGCAGTCAATGAATACAGTAATTACTTCTCAGCAAGGACTCTTTTTCCCTAGAGCAGACATCAAAAACAGGCTAGATGGATGCACCTTGGATGCACTCTCTTAATCTTCCTAAGATAAATAAAGCTGATTACCGAGTCTGAGTTCTCCCTGGAAAAATGCAGAGGCTCCAGGAGAGGCAATTGTGTTATGCCTCAGTGAGTTACTGTGGTATCAACAATGCTCTGTACTGCTGCTGCTTTAATTGGCCTGTGGTTGATAGTATGAAAATTAGATGCTCTAAAGTTCATTTATTTCCAGTCCATTCAGTACTTGTTAGAATTATTTTCTGTTTGCACTCTGTGGCTGAAACCAGACCTGTTTGCTGCTGGCTGCTGCCCTGGCCAGCCCCTCTGAGTACATACAGTGTTATGCAAAACGTGAGCTGAGGAATAAGGTTGCCCTTTGCTTTAAGGGCCACATGAACATCCAGCCAGTGAGGTTCAAGGCAGCATGAACTACTTACAGCATTGAGAGCTGCTAGCAAGGCAAGGGCAGGATTGTGTGCAGCTTTATTTTTATGACTTCCAGGGTCCATTATTCATCAGTGGTCAAGCAGACAGCAACCTCTTCTTTATCGTCTGTTCCTAGATGTTGCAGTGAAAGCAAAAATTTGGATTGGATTTACCTGACACAGAAAATCTGATTTGTTTATCAGATGTGAGAAATGGGGACTGCAATTTGTGCTCTTTATCTAAACATGCTTGTGTGCAAAGAAGTTAACTAACAAATTTTCAGACTGCATTTTCAATCTCCTCTTACTAAATATATATGAACTTTAAATTCAGATCATTTCTTCTTAAGGGTTACATTTCAAAGATGAGCTGGCAAGGAAGAAGACCGGCCCAGCTGAACAGAGAGCTTTGGCTAGAACTCAGGAAAAAAGGAGACTTTATGCCCTTTGGAAGAAAAGGCAGGCAACTCAGGAGGACTACGAGGGCGTGATGAGATTATGCAGGGGGAAAATGAGAAGGGCCAAAGCTCAACTAGAACTTAATCTGGCTACTGCAAAGAAGACAATAAAAATGGTTTTTATAAATGCACCAGCAACAACAGCAGGGCTAAGGAGAATCTCCAAGCTTCAATGGATGTGAGGGGGAAGCATAGTGACAAAGGATGAGAAAAAGGCTGAGGTAGTTAAACCCTTCTTTGATTCAGTCTTTAATAGTAAAACCCGTTGTTCTCCAGGTACCCAGGCCTCTGACCTAGAAGGCAGGGATGGGGAGTAGAATGAAGCCCCCAGAATCCAAGGGGAAATGGTCAGTGACCAGCTACGCCACTCAGACACACATAGATCTATGGGGCTGGATGGGATACACCTGAGGGCATGGAGGGAGCTGGCAGAACAGCTCAATGAGTCACTTTCAATCATTAATCTACAGTCCTGACTAATCAGGGAGATCCCAGTTGACCAGGAGTTAGCAAATGTGACATCCATCTACTGGAAGTGCAGGAATGAGGATCCAGGGAACTGCAAGCTGCCAGCCTGACCTCAGTGCCAGGGAAGGTTCTGGAGCAGGTCGCCCTGATGCCATCACCTGTTATGTGCAGGACAACCTGGCAATCAGGCCCAGCCAACATGGGTTTATGAAAGGCAGGTCCTGCGTGAGAAACCCCATCTCCTGCTGGGACAAGGGGACCCGCTGGGTGGCTGAGGGAAAGGCTGTGGCTGGCGCCTGCCTGGGCCTTAGCGAAGCCTTTGGCACCGTCTCGCCCAGCATCTCCTGGAGAAGCCGGCTGCTCCCGGCCGGGCCGGGGGGGCTCTGCGCTGGGCACAGCCGCTGGGCAGGAGCCCCCAGCGTGCCCAGGTGGCCAAGGGGGCCAGCAGCGCCCTGGCCGCTGTCAGAAGCGCTGTGGCCGGCAGGGCCGGGGCAGTGCCCGTCCCCCTGTGCTGGGCACCGGTGCGGCCGCCCCTCGGGGCCTGGGCTCAGGGTCGGGCCCCTCAGGGCAGGGGGGACGCAGAGGGGCTGGAGCATGTCCAGAGCCGGGCAGGGGCTGGGGCAGGGGCTGGGGCAGGGGCTGGGGGGGGGGAGCTGGGGGGGTCAGCCTGCAGAGGGGGGGCTCAGGGGCACCTGGTGGCTCCCTACAGCTGCCTGGCAGGGGCTGTAGGCAGGGGGGGTCGGTCTCTGCTCCCAGGGAACAAGCGCCAGGGCACCGGGAACCGGCCTCACCTTGTGCCGGGGGAGGTTTAGGTGGGTGTGAGGGGAAATTCCTTGACTGAGAGGGTGGTCAGGTATCGGAACAGGCTGCCCAGGGAGGTGGTGGAATCACCATCCCTGGAGGTGTTTAAAAAATGTGTAGATGTGGTGCTTAGGGATGTGGTTTAGTGGTAAACTTGGCAGTGTTAAGTTTATGGTTGGACCTGATGATCTCAAAGGCTTCTTCCAACCTCAACAATTCTGTGTTTCTATGATTCTATTAACTATAAACAGCTGACAGATGATATCCCTAAATCAGAAAGAATGAAATGGGACATATTATTGGAGAAAAAACTATTGAATGGGTCTATTTAGGCGATGAGATGCAGACACTGATAAAATTATGGCATTTCTTTTAAATTTCAAAGTAGCATTTTGTTCATGGAGGGTTGATTACATCTTGATGGAGAGTGACAGCCTGTTAGCATCCGTGGCAACACTTTCCTGTCGCACCTCTGACCCTCCAGGAAGTAGAAGTCAGGGCTTTTGTTCCCCTGACTGATTTGCCAGAAACTCTAGATCATGAGGGAGGACATCTTTTGTACTGCTCAGTGTTACATGAAATCCTTGTAGGAAACATTGAGCAAGCTATTGTTTTTCACAGATGCCTCCCTCTTATATAAAATCCTCAATAATTAACCAGCAGCATCTTCAAAGCAGTAATATGCCACAGAAATAAGAAACAGCAGGGATGACAAAGTGATAATACCCATGTGTTTTGATGCAGAAATGACGTGGTAGCAATCTCAGAACAGTTCATCATCCTTTATGACTTTATTGGCATTTATGCTATTCTTCAAGCTTCACAGGAGATACCTTGTCACACATGCTTGATGTGCACTGTATCTTGCTGTTCCCACCACTGCATTCTTCTTTCCACCAGTGCCAGAATTCAGGTGAAGGCATCGAGAGAGGGGAAGACCCTATTTGCATTTCCATGGCACCCCAATGGAAGACAAATGAAGTTCTTTAATTGCTTAGCTTCTCTTCGAGCTTCCTCATTGAGATTAGGAATGTATCCAAAGAAAGTGGTCCTCAGAAGAAATTTTTCCTCCACACCTTTCTGCAAGTGTAATTTTTTTAAGTTTTACAGAACTAGAGAAGGTAATGTCCAGGTATTTGTGCTCACTGCACAAAAAGCACTGCTTCTGAAGCTGTATTTTACATCAGATAACTTTGTCAAAATGTTCAAAAGAGGATAGACCATGTACAGCTTCTCTTAGTGGTGCATGGGAAAAAGATATCAATTTAGTAAAATAAAGCTGCTTAAAATGAATGTGTTCTCTGTGTCTGTCTGTTTTCACTTGTATTTCTCAGAAGAAACCATACAGACACATCTAGGCCCATATAAACCATATTTATGAATTGTAGACATACTCAGCAAGTTGCTTGGACTAGGTTTTGATAGCTTCTAGATCAGAAAATGATGAGGATATGGGGCTCCCTGAGTTTTTAAGGGTTTGTTATCTTATTTTAATATGCAACAATATTCATAGGTTTTATCTTCCACATTTAGCACATTTTCCTGAACCCCCTTAACACTGAAAAATGTTGACTATCTGAACCCATAGATCATTGCAATATCTTTCTATATCTTACCGGGTTTACATATTGGGTTGTATTTCTCCTCTCCAGCTCTTAGCCGGAGGGTTGGAAGTAAAATCCATTCTGTACACATTTAGGGAAGAGGGAAGTCAGATCAATAATTTGTGGTAGCTTCTTGGCAGAACAAACCAGATACATTCACAAAATTATTGATTCTATTAACCCATGCTCCACTGCAAACTAACAATAGGTCAGCTCAGTCATATTTCTCCTTTATTTTATTGAAAACAAATTTAGAATAGATTGCAAGGAGTAAGGACACTTACCTCAAGGCACCTCAAGAACTGGAAAATCAAGATTTGTGTTCCCCCAAATCACAAGGCTGCCTTGAAAAGATTGTGATAGTTAGGATTTAGATAAATGGCATTCTCTGTATGTGTGTGTGTCCTCTGTTTCGAAACCTTCCAGGTTTGCATATGTCACCTTGAGAAGTTTTTCACTGAAACTGATAGAAGTAGAAAAGATTAATGTCAGGCCTAAAACCACACATCAAATCCACACTGGAGTTTTTCTGACTCTTCCTTCTCTCCATGAAAGGCTGAATCCTCACTCTCTCCTCTGGCTCTTGGAAAATGTTTTCTCCCAGATATAAGTGCCTCTGCTTTGTCCTTCTGCTTATGCCCTCTCACTTTCAAAGATAAGGTAAAATACATGTTGTCATAAAGAAATGCAGTGTGTTGCCTTTTGCCATCACCACTTGCCAGCTTTCATTATTGCTGTGCCTGTTCTTTGCCTGGAGCAATATTATTTTAATGTTCTGTTAAAAAAAGCCCTTGACACTCTCTAGTAAAATAAAGAGTCTGAAAGACAATAATATGCATGTGTATGTGAGCATGTGGAGTTTCCTGGCAGATTCCATGCCGACTGGTTTATTTCTGATCATAGCAACACTATTTTCCCTTCAAGCAAACAAAATGCTTTGAAGTGATGTTTCCCTTGGCACTGTGAGCCATTGAAAAGCTGTCAAGAACAAACAATAGAGAAAAAGGGATGCATGTCATGTTTGAGGGAGCTGGGACAGTGATGTGCCACAACTTTGGCTATCAAATGAAACTCACAGAGACCATCATGTGTATGTGTGTGAAAGACATGGGTATAATATTAGTGGGAAGCACTGAACTGCAATTAGCTGTATAAAAAGATACTCAGTTTATGCATGGAGAAAGTGAACGGAAGCGATCAAATGCCTCATGGTACCATGGTATGTGATTCATGGTTTCTATCTGGCATATGCAAAGATGAAGTTGACATACAGAGAAATTGGGGATGGAGACATGAACAGGCTGCTCCAGCCACAAGACAGAGGACACAAGAAGCCTGGATAGCCTGGCTTGCTGCTCCTGGTCAGAGTGGTTGGAAATGTAATGCATATTGATGGAAATAGTCATAAGAAGTAACCAATCCACTGACCTTCAGCTTTCTTTTGAACAAGTCTAGCTATCCAGAGGTTTGGATAGTTACTGGGGCCATGGCTACCTTACCATCCCCATTAACCTGCTTTCCTTGGTAACTGTCTGCTTTACTTATGCCCAGAGACAGCCTGGGCTCAAAGATTAAGTGGAAAGGATCACCTAAATCTCACAATAATGTCCTGTAGTAGAAAATATGAACAAAATGTATCACTACCAACAAAAGTTGTGTAGGTTTCTTCCAAGGAGGCTGTCAGAAGGAGCCCCACTCATGCTGATGGTGCTGGCTTTTCCCTGGAAGCAGGAACCAGTGTGAGGACATCAGCCTCTGGATCCTGGCAAATGACCACTGGCCACGTTAACCACAGTGTTTAAAAGGATTATGTTTTTCTCTGCCAGAGGTTACTTCCCCAGTGCGCTGATACCCAGTCTGTCATAGCAGATTAAACAACTGATAAAAATGTGTTTATGCTATCATGCCTGTGCTGAGACACGGACACATCCCAGTCCATAGCTTCTGCCTTAACAGCAGTAATCACCAGTAAGAAGATAGCCAGATAATGAGTGGTAGTAAGGTCCTAACCCCCTGCAGATGTTTGCTTCAGAGTAGATGAGACAAAGCTCCTACAGTACACCACTTAATGAGCATTCATTACCTGACCAGTTGTTGCAGTGTGTCGTAGCCTGCCTAAAAGTGTTTTTCTTTCTTTATGGAGGGTCTGTAATACAGTTCTTCCCCCAGTTTTCTTTTATAGCATTGCAATGAAAAAAATGATCCAGAAATATCAATATTAATATATATTCACGTGGATTTATCTTACTAAAACACAGATGAGAGACTGTTGTATTGCAGTCCCTTGTGTTATGCAGTCTCCTTAGTAAATAATTTTTAATCACAGAATCAGAATACCAGGTTGGAAGGGAATGTTCTTATGAAAGTTACAACTGGAAGCTAAACTAAAAGAAAAAAATCCATAAAATTAACCAACATATAAAAAAATTAACCATATATAAAAAAGTAAGCTGAAGACTCTGAGAAGTTCAGTGAGGACTTTTAGATCTGCTTCATTATTGTATGTGGAAAATGCTTGAGTAGTGCATAACCTGATGGCAAGTAAAAATCCTGAAAGATGGGTATGATTTCATACCAGCTCACTGCAGGGCATCTTGGATTGCAGCACAGGTGATGTTTTATGTAGTTTAAGGAACTGGAATTTCATAGAATACCATGTTGGAAGGGACCTCAAGGATCATCTGGTTCAACCTTTCTTGGCAAAAGCACAGTCTAGGCAAGATGGCCCAGCACCCTGTCCACCTGAATCTCAAAAGTCTCCAATGTTGGGGTTTCCACCACTTCTCTGGGAAGATTATTCCTATGGCTGATTGATTTTTGTCATTGGGAAAAATTTTCCTCTTGTGTCCAACCAGAATTTCTCAGGAGTAACTTGTACACATTACACCTCATCTTTTCCATGTGACTCCTTGTAAAAGGGAGTCTCCATCTTATTTGTAACTACTCTTTAAATACTGAAACATGGTGATAATGTCTCCCCTAAGCCTTCTTTTCTAAAAGTTGAACGAACCCAGTTCTTTTAGCCTTTCCTCGTATGGTAGGCTTCCCAGTCCTTTGATCATCTTTATGACTCTTGTCTGGACTGTCTCCAGCCTGTCCACATCTTTTTTGCATAGTGGGGACCAAAACTGAACACAGTATCCCAAGCGTGCCCTGACAAGTGCTAAGTAGAGTGAAATAACGTCTTCTTTATCTCTGCTGGTGATACCCTTGATGAATCAACCCAGCACCGCATTGACTTCTTTGCCACAGCAGCAGACTGTTCACTCATATTGAGCTTGTTGTGCTTGAGGACCCCCAGATCCCTTTCCACAGAGCTCCTCCCCAGCCAGGTAAATCCGAGCCTGTGCTGCACTCCTGCATTACATTTTCCCAAGACCTTAAACCTGTACTGGTTGAATTTCATATGGTTCATATTAGCCCAGTCTTCCAACCTATCCAGGTCTTCCTGCAGGGTGGTTGTCCCTTCTGGAGTGTCCACTTCCCCACTCGACTTGGTATCAGTTTGATTTGAGAAACATTAGTGGAATTAAAAAATTGAAAGCTTCCTAACCACGTTGCAAATATCTTTCATTCTTGCTGAAAGAGATTATATGTTGCTTATCATAATCTGCAGTGTGTATGGAGGTGTAGCTTAAAATATGTGAAAGGATAGGAATGAAGCTTCATAGCGCCGATGATTCTGGGTAGGAGTGATGACTGTTTGGCCACTCCATTTTTAACCCCTGTTCCAGGCTTCTGCGAAGATATGTGCCATGAACTAATCCTAAAGCAACTGCTTTCCAGGAAACAGGAGCTGTCAGACAGAACATGCTGAACAAAAGAAAACCACTATTTATTCATCCTTTGTCTAGAGCTCAGATACAAGAACTTTCAACACCCATGTCAGATTGATGTTGTTTCCCACCCCACATGACATTCATTTTGGTCTCTGAAAAGCATGCATCTGCAGACTTGACTCCTCAATACCAGACTTTCACTGATGTTTCAGCCTCTGTAGCCTAAAAGGTAGATGTTGGCCTTGGAATTTAAATTCAGAGTCAGTACTTTAACCATAAGTAGGGAATTGAGCACAAAAGTTTGAGATCTGGAAAAAGCCAGACAGCAGACAAATGGCAAAGAGAGAGGCAGATAGGTAGAGGTAATAGCCATGATTTTCTCTTAAAACTTATGTGGTGGAGGAGGAGCTGGTGGTTCTTACTTATTTTATAGATACATCATGATTGGAAAGCTTCCTCAGAAAGTGAGAAACATGAATTTTGGGACAGTGATGACACTGAAGGAAGTAAAAAATAAATAGAATGTATCTGTTTATAATTTATTTTGAATTGAAATCACTGTATTTTCAGTGTCTCATCTGGAATGCTAGACGACTGCCTTTATTAGTGGCTTCTCCTCCTGTCAAGAAAAAGGAGTTTTGAAACCACCCAGCCATGCTGTAGAAGAGAGCCCTTCATGTCAAGCAATGGATCAGACAGGTACCATCCCTCTCCATTTCTCCTATATCAGCTGAGTTGCTGCTCAGGTTGCTGCACAGAAATGAGTGAATCACAGAATCATAGAATCATTTAGGTTGGGAAAGACCTTTGAGATCATCAAGTCCAACCGTAAATTTAACACTGCCAAGTCGACCACTAAACCACATCCCTAAGCATCTCATCTACGCATTTCTTAAACACCCCCAGGGATGGTGATTCCACCACCTCCCTGGGCAGCCTGTTCTAATGCCTGATCACACTCTCAGTGAAGACATTTTTCCTCATCCCCAATCTAAACCTCCCCTGGTGCAACTTGAGGCTGTTTCCTCTTGTCCTGTCACTTGTTCCCTGGGAGCAGAGACCGACCCCCCTGCCTACAGCCCCTGCCAGGCAGCTGTAGGGAGCCACCAGGTGCCCCTGAGCCCCCCCTCTGCAGGCTGACCCCCCCAGCTCCCCCCGCCGCCCCCCCCCAGCCCCTGCCCCAGCCCCTGCCCCAGCCCCTGCCCGGCTCTGGACACGCTCCAGCCCCTCTGCGTCCCCCCTGCCCTGAGGGGCCCGACCCTGAGCCCAGGCCCCGAGGGGCGGCCGCACCGGTGCCCAGCACAGGGGGACGGGCACTGCCCCGGCCCTGCCGGCCACACATCTTTCACATACAAAATGAACGACTCCCATCGCAAAAAGAAAAGCAAGGAGGAGAGAGCATTACTCTGCAGTGCCATGTATTTTATGACAGTATACAAAAAAAAAAAAGATAAACCATCAGATTTCATCTCTGAATATCTGTTAGCACCACCACTGGCTCTTTCCCTGGGCTCAGAGAGGTAAATGGGCAGAAGAGAGACTAATCCTGCCAGCCCTCAGGCACTGAGCAGTTTGGAAGTGTCACAGCTTTGAGGATTATTGCAAACCCAGCAACAGAAATGCAGACATCCGAGACATTTCTGAATAATCAGAGAGGTCCCTTTGGGTTTGACGCCAGTAATTTTGAGGTTCTAAATTTTGTACTTTCACAGCCAAAACGACAGGTAGGCATCGAAACCTCCTTGGAGGCATTTGTGTCTGTGTACTCCAGTTACTTGTCAGCAGCCCTTTCTTCATCTGTTTACAGGAGATGATAGGATCTTTGTGGCAGGGAAAGTCCAGATGATGTATGTGTCTCAAATCGTCAGCAAAGGGAGCCATGTAAATTCAGTTGGCACAATAAAATTAGTATAATTCATTAATTAGGTCAATTTCAATTACTTATGTATAGAAAATTGATTTTCTTCTAGCAAGATAAATCCAATTTAAAAATCTTGTCAACTCTCTTTTCTTCCAAGAAACATCCATAAATGGGCCCTTGCTGTTATCAGATGTGTGAAGCAACATAACTGTATAGTTTCACACCTAGTTGATTACTTAACCATCTGTTCTTTCCAACAACTCAGCATACAAGACGGGAGGAAAGGAGGGGAAGAGAAATAAACGGAAACATTGCTGTGATTGTTTTCTAACCCACCTCTTAATTTTTCATTTGAACCACAAATCCTGGGGCAATTTTTATTACACTGGTATATGTGCTGCAACAAGGCCTATATATAAAGCAAACCTTTTATAACTCTTTTTACTCCTTCTCAGAAAAATTGAAATGTATAACAACATTCTTCATATCCTCTCTGGCTGGCTATAAAATGGAGGTGGAGGGAGGAGAATTTTGTAGGTAGAGCATTATGTGCATTAGATAAAAATCAGTTACTTAGTAGCTCATACTTAAAAATATTCACACTTAATTTAACTCTCTTCATTCTCTGGGAGGATGTGGGTGTTTTAATCTTTTTGGTTGATAAAATCATTCATCTAGATAGGCAGTTTGGAAACTGACTTCAGGTTTTCAGTTACTTTTGTTCTAATGTGTCCTCTTTGGCTTAATTTTATTTTTCAGTCATCATCTAAAAATAGAGGCCTGGACAGATTTAATTAAAATAGATAGGGTCCAATTACACATTTTAAATTATGGATTTTGCAATTACTAAACCCCCCAAATAATACCCTTGCAATATTTTTCCCCTGACATTTTCACTTAAACACAAACCCAGACCTCCTTCATTTGTATAGCTGTGCCAGTAACGAGAACTTTGCCATCCTCTACAATTTTATTTATCCATTGTAATTATTGACTTATGTGGCACAAGAATTTGGGGGAAAAAATATCAGATGGCATATAGTATTTTGAAAAAAAAATCATTATATGAAATCTAGCAAATGCACAAAGGAATTCTGTGTAAACAAAGAATCTCACTGACCACACTCAATACACAGGTGACAGCATCTTTTGAAGCAGGCATTGCGTACAGAGATATAGATATAGATATAGATATAGATATGGTCACTGCCAGCTTCATGAATAGCCACTAGTGACTACCCAAACAAAAAGCAGAAGTTTCCCTCTTTTGGCCAACGGAGGTAAAAAGTTGGTGTGCAAGTGAGCATTAGAGAAGAAAATATGGAAGTAACATGTCAGTCAGAGGCATTTTAGGAACCTCTCCCTTATAGGAATACTTGTCCTATGTTAAAAAAAAAGCCACAAAAACCTAGGGATTGCTGAGGTTAGTCAACCTTCAACTAACCCTTCTGTAGACTACAGTAGTCCTTACCTAGCTGCTGAGATGCCTGACTCCTTTGGCACAGTAAATCACCACCAGTCCAAGACAGGGAGCAGCAAATTGAGGTAACGTCCACGGTGTCTCTGAGTTGAGGAACTGAGCAAGTCCTAACAGAAGAAGTGCCTTGTGAGCTGCTCGTGGCTTTGGGATGCGCAGAGACAGGTGTTCAGGAACGGGAAAGGCTGATGTGACAGAAGTGCTTACTTGTTTGTTTGTTTGTTTGTTTGTTTGTTTGTTTGTTTGTTTGTTTGTTTGTTTGTTTTCTCACAGCTGTTTTCTGCCCCAGTAAAAAGACCAGGTGAGAGGTTTCTCTTTACCTGACAGGGGCTGAACAAATGAGGGGAGGAGATCCCAGGAGACTTCGGTTGTAACTGTAGGGACAAGATGAATGGGAACCAGGGTGGGGACCTGAGAAATACCAGAGCTTCCTGGGAAGAAGAAATTACCATGGAAAGTTACTTACAACACAGGAATTCACTGCATTAACTGAAAATCATCATAAAGTCAAAGATACATCTTGAGGGACAAAGTGGGTGGGAGAGAGTTGTGCACAAACACTGATGGTTTCTCATCTTTCCCCTTTAGTCACTTTGAGGTTTCTGTGCTTAAAAAGTGAAATATCCTAGCTCTTATGCAGTAAAACCTGGGGGTTTATGTTTCCTTGAAGGCTCACTATAGGGCAAGGCCTAGACAGAAACATCTCAATGTTTTGGTAAATGTTGGGTCTTTGGTGGGATGCACAAACAAGGCTGACATCGGTGGGTCTGAGTAACACATCTGTATTGGAGAAGGGAAACAGCTGTGGCAGCAGCACCGTGGGGCCAGGTCTTTGTGTTGAGGAGAGTATGATGGGGCTTTCTGCTCTACCACTATACAGAAAGGACAAGGAGTATACTGGAAATATTTTTACTTTTCTTCAGCTCAGCTATCGACCTATGTTTTCTACATCTTTTGAACTGAAAGCCCAGTAGTTGTAGCTTTGTATTTTGGGAGAGGAACTTGGTTAGTGAGCTTGCCTGTCACCCATGTGTGAAAATGTCTGAGCTTGCTTTTGTTTCTTCAGGTATTGTGTCTTCTTTAAAAGTAATGCTTCCAAGAGTAATGGCTAGGTTGCCACACGTCTGTGGTTTAAAGCTATAAGTTAGGTTTGCAGCCCATCGTATTTCAGATCGATACACTACAGAGAGCTGACACAGATTCTGCACAAAGACAGATTGCACTTGCAAAGGAATGTCATGCCATTTAAAAATGGAATTAACCAAGATGGAAATGCTAAAAATACATGAAAGATAAAGTTTAAGTCACTAATGGAAAATCCTGTGTGTTATTCTGCTTATTAAAAGACAACAAACTGCTGCAAAATAAATGCTCCTTGTTAATTAACTAATATTTAATCAGCACAGTGTTCTGTTCTAAAACCAAAAAGAAGTTTCTGTTGATCACTCTTTGTTGGTGGTCCTTTAAAAAGGTAGATAGAAAACCAAACGCTCTATATTTAAATTACTCTTTTTTTTCTATGCAGTGAAGCAGGAGTATGCTGTGGTGCTTGTCATCGTTTTCTTTATGACCCCAAGCCCTCAATCTCAAAAAATACTAGAGAAAATGGAGGTCATGCTGCTTCTTATACATGTTGCCATGCAGATATGTGCTCATCATACAGAAGCAGACTTTCGAATGGGGTGTTTAGTTCTAAACCTCAAAGTAACATGCTTTTTTTAACAACAATTATCACTGGGGTTTTCGCACTCCATAAATGGGGCTGCTACTGCCTGTCTGGCTGTGTTAGACTCATTGAATATGACAGGGATCCATCTGCTGAATTCCATGAGTTGTTAGCATGCTGGAGGTAGGCAGAGTTACCTATTTTGCACCTTAAGGCCCAGATTCTACAGTAGACTTCCATGGGAGGCAGCTTGGCAATGGAAGAGGGAGAAAAAAAAAACACATTGCTGAGAAGAGAGAAGATTTTGTTAAAGAACTGGATAAAGAGTAATAAAAACTAGCATAGTGATTGGCTGAATTTTGATAAATCACCTTTGTTTTCTGCATCTAGCCTTTTCCCACCTTTTCAGGTTTAAAATCAATATATCTTTCCAATGAACTTCTCAATAACCAGAAAAGGTCTAATTTCTCATTTGCAGCTGTGACTGCTGTATGAAAAGGTATTTCAAACTGTGCCAAAAAATCACCACCTGGATAAAATTTAACTGACACCCTCCCTCTGCAGTAGATTTTTTTTCCCCAGCAGGCCAAAAAGTTAATGCTGCTTTCCTCACTCTCAATTACTTTTACACCTCCCATAATATTTCATCAAGGATGTAAGGTCTCTGGTTTCTTATTTAACCTTTCAACAACATGTTAGAGACTAAATTAGAAATATATTTTCCCCAATGACTTTTACAGCATTGCTGCCATTCACTGCATAGGATCAGAGATATAGTGGTCTGCACTAAAAATTATAGTTCTTCCACATGTATTCTTGCCTCATAGCTTCACCATTTTGGATGCTGCCTTTGGGCTGGAATAGGGTTCTCTGTGAACAGTACAAGACATTTGTTTCCTGCTGCTTTTGTATCTCCTTCCTCCTCCTGGGCAGGCTTCCTTCCTCTGACCATGGCTGTCTTCTGAGTTTATAATTCTTCTGGCTAGTTGCTGGCTCATTTTTGGACTTTTTTTTTTTCCATTCTTCTGTGAACCACTGAAGGATGTGGCATCTTCTGGCTCTGGCCAGCTTCCTTTGAAAACGAGTTATTTGATCAAGAGCACAGTTGTTAAGTTTAATGGTTTCCCATTGTATCCAGTCATGGAGAAAGATTACATTTTGCCTTGTCAGAAAATGTCAAATTCAACACACTCAGAAAGGAGTCTGGTGATACAGCAGTTCTCATAGCAGTGTCTTCTCATTAGCATTTAGATTTCTTTGGTTTTACTTAGATTCCTGAAACTCTTATTCCAGTCAGAGATAAAAAGAGGTTATAGGGGCAAAAGGCACAGTGCAACATATTTGTAATTGCTGGCAAGGTGGGTTTGCATTCCTTCCCTTCTTTAGAAGACTATCTGAAAATTTTACTAGAAACTGACAATCACTAGGTATAAACATGTTCAGGTGATAGTGAGTAACTAGTCAGGATTATAGGTGTAATAGGAGACTGCCTGCACCCTTCAGTCCTGGCTTTGGTGTTTTCAGCTAGACATTACAGATCCTTTAAGTAGGAACTGGGCCAAGTGGAACCTCCTGGTCAGGGAAGATCAGTCCTGGTTTGGGGGAAATATTGAGCCTTAACAGAGGAGACGCAAGGACTGATAGCAGTGGTAGCCATTTGATATGCCCTGAGAGCCTGCCTGGCCTCCAGCTATTGCCCCAGAAAGCCATGGTCCTCCTAGAGGTCTGTTATGTCTACTGGCTCTAACTGAACATCTTACACACTTCCATGTGTCTAAAATAGCAATAGATGGACGTTTCTGCTTGCATAACTGAAGCCTGTCTTACGTGTGTCCTTTCATGATCTGAAAGGCCATGCCCCCAGTTAGATCACATTAATTATATTTCCATCAGCTATAGTGGTGCTTAGATGCTCAGTTCATATGCTGACAGCTACATATAGATCTTAAGTTATATGTCTAATCTTGCACCAAATCCAACCCCAAATTAGTGATCACTAGGAGTGAAAGCGCAAAGTCAGCTATGGTCAGGGGAGGGCAGTGCAAAAACTCTTTCTGTCTCTTCTGTTTGATTCGTTGCACATCTTTTTCAGTTTGGTAAGTTAAATATCCTAGCTTTTACTTCTACAGAGCCTGGCTTTTCTAAAATATAAAAGCCTTTCAATCTTTTCTGAGGAGCTCGTTTTAGAAGACTATCTAGACCATTGACCTCAACATGAGACCCACAGGACTGTGTATGTGCAATGGACTTACCACCCTTGCATTCTCAGCCTCTCAGGGGTCTCACTTCCATGAACACATCAGGGCGGATGTCATTTCAAAGTGAATAGGCTGGGATTGAGGCACTTACTGCATACAGATCACATCTTGGGAGCAGTTGGGTCTTTGGCCCTTCTACTTGGTATTGTCTTTGGCTTTTGGATCTTCTCTGTCTTACGCCACTAGCCATAGTTAGAGCTATTTAGACTGATCCCAGTTCTTTCTACAGCTGCTAGCCCCAGCAGCAGTGTGACTAAGAGCACAGATTTTCTTGAAACAAGTCTTCACACTGCTCACTTGATATTATTTAGGTTAAAATATTTTTCCAGTCTTTAGACTCTCATATAGACCAGGATATTATGTCTCTTCTCTTCCCTTCCTTTCTGTCTACTAAGATTTCCTGTGTAATGTTGATTGTAGCTTTTCTAGTTTATTTTTCAAGTCTGCCTTTTATTTTTCTTTTCTTTTTTTCTTTTTTAAATTCATAACAGGTTGCCTCGTTGCAAGCTCTCTACCCCGTGACAGATGATTATAATCTTCAATATGTCACATTGATTCATAAGCTGTGTTACCTCTTAAATGAATAAGTCAGTTCAGCAAGAGTCCTTGCTAAGCAGGGTACCACTCAGTGCAAGTAGTGGGGTTAGAATAAGACTCTTCAAATGTAATTACTACAATGATAAAAAACGGTGTCAGATAAGATTAAAGACTGTCTAGCACAAAACCAGCTAATCTACCTAAATGCACCCACTTTAGTACCTAAAAAGACATAGGTAAATTCCCCCTACCCAAATGCTGTTACTGTCCATGCCTGTATTACCTTGTGTTGCAATGAGGACAAGCAAAGAAAGCAGACACAGGTTGTCCTAGTCAACACATCACCTAGACACAGACTGCAGAGAAAGGAACTACTGAAGTTCACCCTATACAAGTAAGGAAGTGTAAAAGAAAGCAGGTAGGATTTCTCCCAGCTTGCAGCACCCTGTAACGGTACTCACAGCCACAGTCATGCTCAAATCAGACTTCAGAGGATTAATCTCAGCACTTGTGTTGGTGTCAGAGATCAATAACTCTTGAATGTTTATTTGTGATCTCTTTACTGAAAAGCTCTGTGGCTCAGCCTGTGTTCTTCTGGTTTCTGTTCTCTTCTCCCTGTGAACTTCAGTTTAGTAGCACAAGTAAACAAAATGCTCTGGAGAGGTGATGTACCTTGAGAACTCAGGATATTCAGATGCTGGTTCTGAGCACTAGTGCCCTGTTGTTTTTTCCTTTAAAATTTGCTTATTGTATTAAACCCGTGGGGAACCAATCTACATTACCAGTAAGCTGGAGAAATGTGTGGGCACGTGTACAAAAAACATTACATGTGTATGCAACACTTTGCAGCCAAATAAATTCCCTGACACAGCTGAAGAGGTGACAGACATGTCCCAGGACCAAGAGTAATTGCTATGGTGGAAGGAAAGAGAAACTTTTTTAGGCATTACTGCTGCACTTTTTGTGTTGTGAACACCTGGCAGGAATTCTTTATTCAGGCACAGCAGTAAATATGACAGAGATCTGAAACTGACTTTTCATAAGTGCATTATACATTCAAAGGGACTGCGTTACCTGTTTGCTAACTGGCTATAAATTGTACTTTTGGATTTGACACACACTTATTCTAGTTAATATCTGCACTGTTTGTACAACATCATTGCCATGTTTGGATCTATTCTGACTTACAAATTGCATTCTGAACTAGATGTTATAGAGTTTCTGTCCTTAAGTTCAGGTTGGGGCAGCTGACCTGCAAGCCACTTTCTCTTCTTAATCTGATGATGGCTTTCTAATACAGATATATCTAGTGTTACTCATTTAAGGAAAAATCTCCTGGAGCAACTGATGACTCCCCTGTTAGTTATTATATATAGATTTTATGTTTGCATATTGTTTGTAGCTGTGCCCTTATACTGAAGAAAGAAGGGAAGAAATCATTCCTGAATATCGGAAGTGCCCTAAAGCCATCTAGAAAAAAGTGCCTAAATATCATCCAAATGTACTTGGCATAATAGAGGAGGTTGCTGACAGAGGCTGTAACAATTCTATTCAACACATATAGGATTTGTACTTTGCAGAAGCTGCATGATAAGCTTTTGTCTTTGCAAAATGCTGTACAGGAATAGCTCCCTGGGCTCAAGGTATACTCTCTTATCACTATTAGATGATTTTCAGCTTCTTTTAATTAAGATATCTGCAAAGGAATGCTGAAAAAAACCCTGCACTGATGAGCAGGATGGCTATTTACAACACACCAAACAGAGTGTGCATGGTTCTTTTGAACGTCAGTGCAAGGTGGACTTCTGCGAAGTATATCTCACTTCTGTGAGCCAAGACTGTTTACTCATTTATCCAAAAGCAAAGACAAAATCCAGGCTGGGTAAAACAGACTGAACTGACTTTCCATTGATTACAGCGGAGCATGCTTTTCATCTCAGGTGGGTGGCCAGCTACAAGGTTTAGATAAAGGAATTGTTGAGGTACTATTGCAGTACCCACTGGATGAAAAGTTGGTTGCTCTGGTAACTTATTATTTAATGTTTGAATGGTGATATAAATAGAAACACAGCACATGTTGGTTGTCATGCATTGACATGATAAGAGATGTAAGGGATGTCACCCACTTCAGATTTGAGATTTGTACAAAGTACAATACTTTTGTATTTGTGTGCGTGTGAGAGAGAAAGGATTCAAAGTCCCTTTTTTTTTTTTTAATATAATCCCCATGTAAAGGCCGAACAGAAATATGATTCCATTCAGGGAACACTTTGAAATGTAATCAGAAGTATCTTTTGCAAAAGGCCATGAGACTTAGAAAAAAAAAAAAAAGAAAGAAAGAAAAAAAGAAAAGAAAGAAACAAATATCCAACTTTCCTAAGGTGACTGAAGCTGTTCTTTTAAAAGTCATGCAAACACTGCTCTCCAAGACAAACTGGCTTGCCAGGAAAACATTGGTCTAAAAGTTTTGTTTAAAAACTAAACTGCAAAAAGTAAAAGATAGTAGAAATGAGAACCTGAGTTTAGTTTAGTGCAGAACTGGGTACAAAAGCAAGGAAGAAAAAGGATAACTATACTCATCAGAAAATGCTGGGCTTACCTCCCAAGACATGCCACTGTAAGGGGGTTCAATAGGATATCTACAACCTTTTTTGTTTTCCTGAGTAAATCTGTTCTTTCCAAACTAATTATCAACCACTGAACTGAACTTTCCAAAATTCTCTGAGTTTATGATGAGAGTCCAAATAACCTGCTCTGAACACATGCATGGACAGTTCAGTCTAGTACTGGAGTTATTAAGGCTTAGCATCACACAGTCTGTAGACAGTTAACATAAAGATATTAGAAAAAGTATACAAAGCTAAAGGAGACCTGGCTAAAATACCCTAAATACACCTTTGTGTAAATTAAAAATAATAATGCCCTTACTGAGGGGATTGGATTAGCAGAGTTAGTGGGTATCTTTACTCTGTACAGTCCGTCCACTGAATAGTGTTGAGAGGTAGTAATGGAAGAAGATGATACATAACTGAAGATATAGGTATTTCACAGTCCACTTCCCTGTGTAACTGCTTCTCATTGGTGACCAAGGTGGCTGATGTATCTGAGACAGCTTCTCATAACTCAGGTATTGACATCAGCCTGGAGTCCAATGATGGCAAGCGGATATTGAAATTACCCAATTTACCAGGTGTGTTTTGAAGGGTGTGCTGAGCTTTTTGGTATCATAATTAGACTCACATTGTTCTCCAAGTCAGTTAATCTTAAATTACATTATTTTTAACTACACAAGGTCTCATCACATGAATAATGGCTGCATTTGGATGCAAATAAATTTTCTGCAGTTATGTAGTTCAAGTAATTCCAGTGAACAAAACAACTTGTGACTATGTTATTGCTTTTCCAGTTAAGTTGCATCCTTAGATTTGAAGTGTCCTTCTTCTCTATGTCTGCTTCAGTGTGGAAAATAGAGTTCTGAGAGGTAAAAATGCTTAAGTTCTCTCTTTAATTTTTTTTGTGCAGATGAATAGTAATCACAAATTTTGACAGGTTGGTTTATTCTTTCAGCTGCAAGGTAAGGGATTCTTCAGCTTTTCAAACCTACCCCTTCTCACTGTCTTTTGTGCCTCAAAATGTTCAAAATAGTAAAAATAAAGAGGATTTCATAGGCGCAGTGTTTCTTCTTGACTTTTTCTACACAGTAAATCTTTCCTATGAGTTCTGTGTGAATGTGATGTGAAGGAAAGAAAGCACAAAAGTAATTAGTTTAATTAGAGCTGCTTTATTTCCTCTTTTAGCTAGTGACAACCTAGAAAATCAGCATCATGTTTCCAACTATCAGGAAGCAAAATCTGTCAGCCAAGCACCATTCTATATTTGCTTTCTCTCCCTCAAGTATACAGGGAATCAAAAGAAGGAAAACATAGAAAAGGCAATGAGAAGAGTGAGTGGTTAACTTCCAAGCCATATTCCAAGAAAGAAAGCAGGAGGGAGAGTGAAACAGGAGGATGTAGGCAGTAAGCTGACCATTCTTGAAAAGGCGGTGAGCCCCATGCAGAATCTGCCCCCCTGGGCAACACAGCAGACTCTTAGTTTAGGCCACGTTCTCATTTGTATGAAAACCCATTATTCTGCTTTAAAAAGGGGATCCATATAAATAATTTCTATGTCCAGTAGGTATTTCTTGACAAAATTCGATAGTACTGCTCTTACTATCCATGTTATTTCCTAAGAGGATGGATTGCATTGCTGTTTGAATGCATGTTTCAACATGAGTGGTATTTTTGGAAATATACAGAGTTTACTTGTTACAGCAGTTCTCTTTCTTACTCATTTCACATAGTAACCTGTATATCCATTAAGCAGTAAGATGTTCTATGGGAAAATGTTGTAATTGCACATATTTAAAGGGTAGATCATTTACCTTTATTACAAATCTCATTGCAGCTGCAGTCTCAAAAATTATCCAAGTGCGTACAACCATGCTGGTGCAATTAGGAAACTGGTTCTTTGTCTTCATAATCCTTCTCTGGATCAGAAATAGGAACACCAATAGAGCAGAGAAAGCATTGTGCTGCATTATAACCCTGCAAGCCAGCCCAGCCCCATGACAGTTCACGGAGAAGTAAATCAGACTTGGAGAACAGTTTGAAAAGGGGAACCTAGTTAAAGTGTTTGTGGTAAATATACGAACTGAAGCGTGGGCGTTGCAGTCACAAATCCTGTTATATGCTAATATGATTTATGCACATAACTCCCAAACATCATTATTAGAGTTAACCCCTGTGTACCTGTTGTATTTAAAATTAAAATGAAGGTACACTATTGGACCTGTATTACACACAAACATTTCATATTTTAACTAATTTTTGCTGACTAGATACACTGTCCCAGACCACACATTTTTTATTTGAATAATGATTGACATTATTCTTGAATCTGATAAATCTTGAATTCAAATGAACTGCCTTAATTGCAATTTCATTTAAAAATATGAATTTTAATGCAAGTATTCCTCAGTCAAGGAGTGAACAATACGTTAAGGGGCACAGTGTGCTTTATCAAATCAACGATTAGCAACAGTTTAAAATCTTCATTCTGCAGTGTATTTTTAGTGAATGGATATGAGACACCCAAGACAACCAAGCAAATGAGCATCTTGCAGTCTAGAGCTCTCTTCAGGACCTTGGTGTTAATTAGTGTATCTATATTGACTTCTTTCTCTGTACCAGGAGAAATGATATTTAATTTCTGGACCTCTTGTTGCAGGGCTGTTTGCACACATACTGCTCATCATTAATGAACTGGCTTCGTCCTCTCTGCATAACACTTGGAGCAGTCCTTGGCTTGACCACTGCCTCACAGACCTTTCTTTACACAATGCATTATGTGTAAAGCCAAACATGTGAGTGCTCCAGTTTTGTTAAGGAAGAACCTAGCTGACCTGCTACAGAGAAAAATCCTCGCTGATGAATTTGTGGACAACCAGAAGACTGGAGAATGATCCAGCTGCTGGTGTTGACACACTCATTTTGAACAGTCATGTTTAGGTTTTGATGTTGCAAAGTGTTCCTACTCTATTCTTATTCAACACAATGACTAATTCTATTAATTGGGGAATTACTCTCCTTCCTCCTCCAAACTGCTGAAGTCTGCAGAGAAAATTCTGTTACTGAAAAACAGGAAAAATTATGCTTGTGGTTTTAAAGACTGTTGAATTCTGGAATCTAAACTGAGCTACACATAGCCCTGAGAGCAAGAACAGTGGAGTTACATATGCCTTCAGCACAATATTCACTCCAAAAAGCTGTGCAAGGCTAAGTGATGATCAGGTACTGCTTTATTGTGAGTAGTTAAACAGAAAAAAAAAAAAACAACCAACCAAAAACCAAAACAAACAAACAAACAAAACCCCCAAACAAACAAAAGTCTTGAATTAAGAAAGCTGAGGTTTTAATTTTGAAAATAAGTTTGTTGTTTTGTTTAATTCAGTGTTTTCTAAGAAAACAAAATAAAAATCTTCCCAGCCATCTTGCTAATTCCTTGATTTTTGCAACTCTAATTTCCAAAGGTAAGGAAGTATGAATAAATGTTAAGAAGGAACAAGGAAATTAAAAAGCAGACCTACTACAAGCATCAGGAAGCCAGCAACAGCTCTATTTCCTGTAAGTTTCTAGTGATGCCTGGAATTACACACGGATACGGGTATTTTTCTTTCTCATCTTCACTTCAGATCAGATTAAAGTTCCATGACCTCCAACAGTCCCCTTCTTGCTGTGAAGGAATTTATTCCTTTCAGTTTAACTATCTGTGCTCTTAACTTTGATACAGATTTTTGCTCTGGTAAAAGGATTCCTGTTGTAATTCTTCGTTAAGCAATTATATACAAGTTTCTAGAGTTCCTTCTTGTTATCATACTCAGTTCATTTTGAAAACTTTCATAACAGCTTTATTCCTCATATCTCTCTTGATCAAAATAATGAAGTTTCTGATTACTAACTACTCATCTGTCATTCTGCATCAAGCAATAGGGACCTCCTCTACCAATGCACATTTTGTACCTGTCACAGGACCCATTAGAAGAAAACTAATGCAAACATACAGTTTATAATTCTTGTGCCTATTCAGATTTTGTGTGATTGTACATGATTTGAATAGGAAAATTGCAGCTGGGTGCAGCCATTCTATCTCCGGGAGGCAGCATATTCAGAGGCATTGAGGAGTGTACCAGGAAAAGTGCCATCCAGTCAGTGATGAAGAAACAGTAAAAACTACTGTTTCTCCAGAAACACACATGGAAGTTGAATATCAGGTAGCAATATTAGCTGCTGTTTCTGTAGGCTTAGAAGGAACTGACTAATGAATCCTAATATTATTTCCACACATTACATTTGAGCCTATATAGATGATATTGACCTGCAGAAAGACTTAACGTGAAAGAAAGCTGGATTATAAGAAACTGTGGGATATAACAGGACTAAAAAAGAAGAACAGCTCTTCAGGGTTACAAGTTGCTTCCACAGAGCAGAATAAGATTGCAATCAACTATAGAACAACTTCTGAAAATCAAATTAAGAGATTCTAGCTATTCATTCTCTCAGATATTGCTAACTTGAAGAGGGGAGATTTAGATTAGCTGTTAGAAACAAATTCTTTACTGTGAGGATGGCGAGGCGCTGGCAGAGATTGCTCAGAGAAGTTGTGGATCACCCATCCTTGGAAGTGTTCAAGGCCAGGTTGGATGGGGCTTAGAGCAACCTGCACTAGTGGAAGGTGTCTCTGCCCATGTCAGGGAACTTGGAACTAGGTGATCTTTAAGGTCCTTTCCAACCCAAAACATGATTCTGTGTTAATATATAGAAAAGCAAAAAAGTGAAGATAAGACCCCAGAAGACCACAGGGAAAAATCTGATTCTTAATGAGGATTTCCAAATCACTGGAAGATTCTTAAAAAGGACTTCAAAACCAATGACCTAGCTTTTACTCAGAGTTCAACACAGAATCAGAAAAATTAAGTCTCCTAGTCTAGTCTGTTGGAGACGGTCTAAGATGCTTCTGGTTTTACCTCTGGGGTCCTGTTTTCCAGTAAGACAGTTGCCACCAAAGAGTGGCAAATTAGTTACACCTCATGAATGTGAGGTGTTGAGAGATATCAGAGATCACTTTTCTTTCAGAGAGGTTGGGATTGTCTGCTTCCATTTCCATTCCTCAAAGTCAACGGCTGTCATCATACTGTGTCCTCTGGCTTCTCCACTGTCTGTCCCTCTGGTGAAAGAGAAAGGGAACTGGAAGAAAGAATCCAGTCAACCCCATGCAACAACAAAAAGTGAGAGGAAAAGGCATACCTCTAGTCTTCTCCAAAGAAGAATAATGACAGAGTGGAGAAGACCACTGAGGAAATAGAAAGGGTATGCTGGGCAGCCCAGATCTTCCAGAACACATAGCTCTAATCAGATTGACTGCAAATGCCAAGGTGTTTAGGGCATAAAACACAAGATGAACCTTTCAGATAGTTTCAAAATAATTAATCATGTGTTGGGCTTTTCTTCTATTGCAAATGTAGAAAAGATCAAATAAAATGGAGACATACTTCACAAGGTAGAGCTACCTTCCTCCAAATTGTACTGCAGCACCACATCTGAAAAAAATATAAGGCCCCAGTAAGCAGGTACTATATTGGTAAGTTATAAACTAAAATATTTCATAGAAACAACTTGAAACTAGAGAGCTTCTGATGAGACAAAGACCAAGACAATTCACCCAGCAGGCTGCAAATGAATCTAAGCTCAGCAGTGGTTGCTATCTCTCACAAGTACAGCCTACGTTCAGTTTGGAGAAACAAGCATTTCAGGTCTACAGCTCCAGGGCCACAGTGCAGGCAGCTATGCCAGCAGCCTCAGCCTGGAATCCTCAGAGGTGCAAGATTCTCTGTTAAGAAGTTTGAAAAATATTAGGATTACCTGGGATTGAGTTTCCAGCCATGCAGGGGTTTGGATACCTGCAGGACTACCACAGAAGTGATCCAAACCAGCTTCTGAGTTATGCAGCTCTTACTTGGAACTCTATCAATCTTCCAGGGATGATCGAGGTGCGATGACTGAGCTGGGAAATTCTGAGTTTGACTTCCTAGACTTAAATTACATTCTTTACAATTTTTTACAAAACTTTTTTTTTTCTTTTTCTGTAGAAAATTTGAAATAACTGTTTTCTTCTTGTTTTCTTTCTTTCTTTTGCCCCAGAAACAGAAGTTTTCCTACTTAGAAATCCCTGTAATACTGAAACATAAACATTTAAACAGGTCTACACTTGATAAATTTAGTTCTTACATCACCTCTGGGTTTATTTTTGCTCTGTTTCATTTTGTTGTTGTTGGTTTTAGTTTTTTGCTTCGTTCTTGGTCACATAAATGACAGACACAAAGGCAGTAGTCACAGCCTGTTGGTTCCCTCTGGCTTCTATTTTCATGCATGTCAGTTAAGTAAGTGTGTGCATGGCACAAAAGAGCACTATTTAATTTTCAACACTTTTGCTTATGTATTAGAAATGCTCTGAGGTGTCTGGGACATCTGCCTTCTGCAGCAGCAATGGGAAGGTACATGAGTTGTTGTAAGGTGTCTAAAATGGAGCTGGATATTTATGTCTGGGCAACTGAATCCTGAACCAGATCATCTTGCTGCAAAATCAGAGATTGCTCTGACGCAAACAGATGCCATAACATCTCAGTTCAACACTCTGCATCCAAAGATGGCTCGCTCGTCAGATCTGAGCCCTCTGGTGTTTTATTGGTGAAAGCTGATATATTTCAATGTCTATGTTTGAGGTACCTGAATAAAGCTGGTTTTGGCCTTTGTCACTTTTAGTTAGCAGCAGTGAGCAAAACAGCATACTGTAAATGCTTTTGACCCTTTCCTCCTACAGGCAATCAGAGATTTGCCACTAACTTGAGCAGAACCATTTATGGGTGCCACGTTTAACTAACACATAATTCAGAGTGTCTAATAGGATTGACACGTATCTGAATTAGAACTGCAAGTAAAATGGTGCTAAGGGATAGAAGCAGAGAATGGACTTTAAATCTTATTTCAGGACTCAAGCGCGAATGGCAGAAAATACCATGGGCTTCACAGACTGGGAAGAACTTGGCATGAGATAAAAGCCTTAAGCCAGGATTCATCCAACTTCCAGTCTTGCTCAAAGGATGAAAGCATCTGAGATTTATATATTCACAGCCTGACTTGCCTACCCTGTATGTGGTGAGCCCATATACAAGGCCTTGAGTGCCTCTGGAGACTGGTTTTTAGAGGACATAAGAGTGACTGACATAAGACATTGTTGGCTGAGCAGTCTCCAGAAGGCTTCTGGCCAGCCCACCAGGCTTCTGAGAAGTTAGAAGGAAGGGGAAAGGACACAAAACATATCATATTTAAGACAATTTGGGAGTGAGGGTGGTGCTTTTCCAGGTTTATATAATCTTATTTTTAGCTTTCCCTTTGGTACGATGCAATGTGAGATAGACTTTCAAGCCCTTTCCTCTGGTGCTAGTCTTCCCGTGAATATTGACTTACAAGTTTTGAAAAAGCTGCTGAAAAAATGACAAGTCAGTGAACATTGCTCCCTTCCCTGCCTGTCTGCTCAAATGAGATGTACCCTTCTGCTCAGTGAGGCTAGGACAAGAATAGAAAAAGAGAAAAAAAACAAGGGGGGGGGGGGGGGGGGAAGGAAAATCCAAAGCCCTAAACCAGAAATTCTATATTGCTGTTTACATTAGGAAGATTAGGTCAACAGAAGCATTGGCTATTTGTGACCCCCTCAGAAATCCTATTGGCCATGCTATCACTGTAACTCTGCTGTTTGGACCGAAGCATTGGTGGCTGTCATAGCCTTTCAGACATCTGTCCATTTTGTTCTCTCTCATGTCTTAATGTCAGGGTGAGGTAGTATGACACACTCTCATTTTTTATAAGTTGAACATTGACATGATAACGCTCCCCTTGCCTACTCCTTGTGTTTTGGAGATATGTGGCTGCATTCAGCCTGCCCATTACCCCCGCAGAGGTGTTGCGTAGCATCACAGCCAGTCAGGAGCATCATGCTGCTTCTTTGGGGCTGAGAATAGCTGAGACCCACATTGCTCTTGCAGAGGTAAAATCCTGATGCTAAGAGAAAACAGCTCTGCCACAGTAGGGGAGAGACAGAAGAAATTGCCTGTCATAGGACCATGACCTGAGTGGGCAGCAGGAGCTCCCAGGTGGGACCCAGGGGAGCAGAGTTGGGATCAGCTCAGCCCTGATGTATTGCCTTTCTTTAATCACCAAATTCCTACAGGGTTCACATTAACATTCCCACTTTGTTTCCCCTGCCCCCAACTTTGCTTTCTGCCCATGTCTTTTTTATGGATGTTAGTACAGGACCTCCACCCTCTCCTTAGCAGGTGTTAACTGTCATCTACAAAACTACAAGATTTCCAGCCCTGGGGCCTGAAATTTTCTATATACTTACAGGAAAATCTGTGAGGGCTTCTTTATCTGTGTCACAGAGTAGCGTTGTGTTGAAGGTCTGAATTTCTTGTCTCCCTGATTTCTTGATTACTGAGCAGGGGGTATCTAGGCTGTCAGTCAAAGGTAAGCAGAGAAGTATCAGTATCTGATACTTAGGCTGAACAAGAGCAAGGACTATGATGTGTATTATAAAGAGGTTACTAACTACTGACAACCTTACTGGCAGTTATCGTTGATTCATACTGACACAGCATAGATTTATGTTAGTAAAATTGTTCAGTGAAAATGAATGTCTATTGTTGATATTAAAACTGCTATATGAATGTCATTCCCATCTTTCTTCCTCCTTTTTTTCCCCTTCTCCTCCCTTTTCTCCCCCTCTCTTTTTTCCCCTTCCTCTCCTCTTCTTTCCTTAGTCCTTCCCTCCCTCCCTCCCTCTTCACACGTTCTCCCTCCTTCACTCGCTCCCTTGATTTCTGTTTCACTTTTTTCTTTTTCTCTTTTAAAACTAGACATAAAAATCTTTTTCAAATTTCACCTCAAGTACCTTGTTCCTTGTAGAAAATATCCTGACAACACAGATTTTAGTCCATACATCATCAGTGCTAGTACTGGACAATGCATTAATTTTCTGACTATAATACACAAATTATTTTGGTTTGGGGTGGTTATTGCAGGTTTTATATAATTATTCTTGCTTAGTAACTTTTTTTAAATAATGGGTGCTAAAGAGCAGTAAGTATTAATTAAGGAGGCAAAGGGAAGTCCATCAGTAATGATGTCTGAAGCAACAATATCTGTTGTATGTGGGGCACAAATCCTGGAGTATGAGTTTTCTGCTCTTCATCACAAGAAGCAATTAAGTATCAGAGAAGTGAAATGGGTCAAAGAACAAGAACCAGTAAGCACTTAAGAGTGCTGGTTGATTAGTGGTATGACTAATCAACTAGAGAAAAGAAATTAAAGACCTTTCTACACAGTCACAAAAATGATGGAAATAGAGTTGTCCTTACAGGTGCTAATTAACAGGGCTCAGTATCTTTCAGCTTTGCAGTTAATATAGGTGGGATGCCTATGCAACAAGCAGCATGAATTTCATACACCTTGACTTGTCCTGAAGTAATTCCTCATGGCTGCCAGCAGGATAACATTATCACAGACCACAGTTATTATGATCCTTGAGAAAATGAAGTTTAGTATTCAAAAACATCTCAGGAGAAAAGCATATCGTTAACTTTTTAAACTATTGAGCACATAGATGTAAACCATTAATAGGTTTATGTGTTGTCTATGTCTATCCAAACATGATATTAGTAAGGTCAGAACTTGATTACTGCATTCATTTTCCGGTAACATGGCTCGAAAGATGAGGACACTAAAGACAAGCCTCCCTAGGAACATGTTAAAGAGTAGTTATGAAAGTTTTTCAGCCAGAATATCCAGGTTCTTGTACCTGGAAGTTTATTTAGTAAAGAAACTCTCAGTACCCTTCATGCTCCATTTTCAATAACCACTAAAAAGTAGGAAGTTCAAAATGTTTAGGGATGTTAATGTTATATCAGTGCTTTTAAGAGATAAATGAGATAATAAATTTGTCTTACTCTCAGTCTGATACTGATCTCAGGACTTGAAAAGCAAGAATTTAAAGGAGCAAAATAAAATTAATACCAACCAGTATGGAAAACATATGCTGTTAAACTGACTTTTATGGTGAAATAGACATAGATTTCTGTACTTTTGGCCTAGCACTGCACAAGGTTTTGCTTAAGAAAACAAGATAGCATAACTTTAATATGGTATACATCAAGCAGATTAAACATAGGACGTGACAGTCCTCTGAATAAATGTATAAATGATAAGTTAATGCTGTGCAGGTTTGTTTCTGTGTGACTGCACAGAGGTGAGCTATCAGGTCTATATTATTTGTGGTATTTATCAACATTCAGGAACTAAATGCAGTCTCACAGCTGATAAATTTGTTGTTGACTTGAATGTCAAGAAAGCAGGAAGAAGTAAGATGATGGGTGATTGACAGAGTGATCTAGATCACCTGCTAAACAAAATTCACGGAAGTAAGGATTAAAGTAATGTGCCTTTCTGTGGTCCTCTGAGAGTTAGACATGCAAATCCTAGCCCTAGGCTTGTTCTGTGATCAGCAGAGAGTAGTGTGCATCTCCAAAGAGTGGTGTGTCTCGTCTTGAGAGGATGGTGATAACTATTTTCCCCTCATTGATCAGAAAAGGAACATAGACATGTAGCTTGAAAGTACAGCAATTACCAATATCAAAGTGATTAAAGCTCTGAGAGTTACTAAAGAATAGGACTATATACACTACTGTGTTATTCACTTACTAAGGAGAAGATTGAGGGTTGATTTTGTCATAAAGAGAAGTGATGGCTGATGGTTAAATACATGTGTTTACAAATTGGAAGCAAGGTACTAGTTAACAAATGTGATTTATTTATCAAATATTTAAGGACACTTGCTCTAGACCTTGCATAAGGTTTTTGTTTATCTTAAACAAGAGTAACTTTCATTAAAACCATGATCATGCAGAAAGAAATAAATTCAGTGACATTTATGATCTGCCATTTACAAGTCCAGCCAGATATTCACAGCACACGTTTTTTGAGCTGCCAACAGTTAACTGTACACATTCATTGCTTTTATTAAACATCAACAGTAAAATGAGACACATACAGGAATGGGAGAGGGAGCAATACCATGGTCGCTGCAGCAAGACACACTTGAATTGTTTGTTAGGATTTTGCTTCACATCATGAAGCCAGAGGTAGGTTTTGATCAACTAAGCAAAACTGGATTTTTAAAAGCAATTATTTTTGAATGTACGTATTTTCTCTTTGTGTTTCACAAATACAAAGTTATTTGCTTATGAATTATGATATTCTGTTCTGACCATGCATCAAAAAAATCAGGCTGTTAGCCAGAATTAATATAGCATTCCCATATTTCATTTGGTGAGAATAATTAATGAAGAATTGTAAAATCAATATTAATCCCTGGGGAACTCCAACCCCACCTGCCTCCAGTCCTTTTATCTCACCCTGCTGAACCCTCCCTTTTAGTCAGGCTTCAAATTTCTTCTCACTCATAAATTTCCTTATGAAGTAGTCTTCTCCCATGGGGTACCAATACTGCCAACGTCATTTAAAATAGTTTTTTGTGCACGTCAGATCAAGTTTCCTGATTCACAGTGAATGCATCCCCAGAAGGGTCTAGACAGTGAAACAAGCAGGCAGGGAGGCCCATGGCACTCCCCTGCCTCCCACCAGTTTTCAGTAAGTTCACTGTTGTTTTTGCTACTCTGCTATGATAGCTATGAGTACCAGATCTGAGCACTTCTCACTTTCAGGCAAACTTGGAGTTATAACACAAGCTTGATTTTCTCAGGGAGGATCTGTGTGAGCTAACTCCAGCTCCTTGCCTGCGAGCTAGAGTACTTTTCCATCTGGCATAAGTTTCCTTTGATAGGAAAGTGATTTGATTCAAAGGCAGAAGCAAATTACTTCAGCATCTACTAATAACCTCTATTTGTAAGAACTCACAAATTAAAATATTTTATTACATTCAGATATTTGCAAGCTGGTACCAAAAAAATGCCAAATAAAATGAATATTTTCTACTCTTCGGTTTAGATCTGGAAGCAAATTAATTCCCAATTAATATTTTAATGCTGCTGGCTACTTTACATTGGTAAGTGTAAAGGCTATTAAAAAGAAGAAATCACTGGATATATACAAACACATATCTTCTATTTCTAAGTCTCTTTAGAAGGCTGTGTTAGAGTAATAGGTCCTTACAATGAATTATGCCCATAGATGATGAATTAGATGACATTTTCAGAATTACTTTGGGTCATATTTTTCAGATGTTTTAATTTTTCCTCTGTTGGGCACTGCCCAAATGATACCACAGCTGGACAGAGCTTCAGAACACACTGGCTGAAATCCTAGCTCTGCCAGTGTCAGGCCTGACCCCTTTGTACATATCACTCAACTTCTCTGAGCTACCTTTGAGCATTTTTTTCTGTAAAATGGAATCATAATGCTAATCATCATACTGTATTCAAAATATGATAATAAAATTGCTATGTCTAATCTAGAAACGATCAGTAATAGTAACATTTATCTCTCCCGACATCCATGTTGCATCTGTGCTACTCTCATAGGATGCGTTTCATCTGACTACATAGAGAATCTGCAGCTGAATTAGTCATTTGAAGTGCTTTTAAAACCATTGACGAGAAGTAACCAATCCTAAATCAGATTTCATCTGATTTGGATTAGATGTCTACATTCGGATAGGCTTTACAAAGAAAAAGATATTCCTACAATACGGATGTCTATAGATAGAAGATGTTAACACTACCCAAAGTGATTTAGCAGTCAGAGCCTATGGCTCCCAGAGATTTAGATTCCTTTATCCATTTTATATTAAATAATTTTATCTGGATAATTTACTTAAACCTATAGGGTCAGAAGACCGTAATAAAAAACTGGGACCTTGAAGTACCCTTATGTCATGTCACTTAAAAAATTCAGAGGTTGATTTTCTCCCTTTGGCTATGAAATAACTAAAGAACAAAGTCTTCATGAATCCTCATTTGCAAATTGTAATTGCTTCAAGAATAGAAACACTTGTTTTTTTGGTATATATAGATCATTAAAAAAAAAAAAAGGCAGCGAAAAAAATTCGACTAAAGAAAAAACCACTACCCATGCCCAGAACCCAATAACAAGACTCAGACCTCAGAGTAACAAGTAGAAAGGTTGTATAGCCTAATCATCTTAGACTCCAGCTTGATGTTGAACTAAAATTGTGAGAAATGATGCCATTAAAAATACAACATTGAACCATAATGTAGGTGAAATGCATGCATATTAGATAATTTATGATAAGATTTACTGGCTGTAATTGTCATGCACTTTTTATGCCTCCAAGAACTACACAAAGCATAAGGATTTACTAACTGTGTTGAATTTTAACGATGTATCAGAACTAGGGCTGTGCAAAAACAAGGCATTGTGTCTTCATGGAGAGTCATCTAAGAGCTTCCTTCTTCTAGGTGTCAAACCAGAGCCTTCCTTTTTGTCTTAAGTTCCCCAGAAGCCCAAATCTCAAGGCAAAGCTCATGGCCACAGCCAGGGTCCAATCCTGGTCCCGCTACAAGCCTATGTTTTACCAACAAAGTTTAGAATTTAAGGGTAGGAATAGCATAATGGAAAACTATCTAGTCCCACATGCAAAGGGTAAGGGGTTTCACCTCACCTCACTGGAGAAATTTGAAAGTTGCATGTTTAATTTGACCAAACTATTTAAGCTTTTTTGTAGTCAAAGGACAAGGAGAGAGAGAGAGAGAGAGAGGTATTTCTAAAAAGACAACTCACCCCATGGTAATGAGGTTTCTGCGCCTATATTTCTAAGATAAGCAGGACAAATCACGCTTTGGAGATGCCTGTCTGTCGATTGATTAAAATTGGATACTAGACAATTAGTTTAGGCTTATCAGCTTCTAAAAGGCTCTAGTTAGATGAGACAAAGAAGTTTCTTAGGCTGGAATCTAATGTACTGTGCACTCCAAAAATGTACTTAATGGCAGACACTTAGCTTTTACTTACAGGGGAAGAGAAACTTCAACTTTTATCTGAATTGCACACAAAACTATGAACAAAGAGGCAGAAAATACTTTTGTGAGTACTGTTATCACACTTGGCACAATGAAAGTTTCCTAATGAGGTTTTGGTTTCCCCTTGTAAGAATTTCATTGAATTTCTATTGAAATAACGCATGTGGAAGAGATTTTTAAGATAAAGCATTTGAATTTATTAGTACTCAATATCATATGAGAAAGAAAGTTTTCAATTTGTTTCCTTCATTATTTTTTCCAGTGATATGTATTAAAATGTTTTATTTAATAGTATTTTAAGTCAAATTTCAGTGAGACCATTCAATTTTATCAACAGGATGTTTTAGATGAGTTAAGCAATGGCATCTTTAAAATGTAGGTTCATGGGAAATTATGGCATTTTAAAGCTTCATGTATATTGCCAAATGAAAATGTAGAAATGTCAATATATATAATGAAAGTTCTTAGTTCTGACTGCAGTGTTAGAGTGAGTTTAGTACAAGTTTTCATGAGAATTAACACACAGGTATGATGAGAAGACTTTTTTCCTGAAAAGTTTGCAAATTAATGACTTAAAAGGGAAGGCATTCCCTTTCTTTCTGAATAGCAGACTACTGAGTAAAGCAACTACCATCCCTCTCCTTTTTCCTTTGTTCTTGATCAATAGCAATGATATATTTTTTTATCCTTTCCTAAAGCAAAGGACATGAATTTGCCATCCTCATCAAGTGACATGAAAAGAGGCAGAGACACATCACTGGTGGTGGAAACAGGAGAAATTCCTAGACCTGGAAAGAGGGACACAATAAACTGCAGAAACATACGGAAATGAAAGCAGTTTAATAGTTTCTTTGAACCTGAAAGTGTTTTGACTTGAGAATAAATTCTTTGTTTAGATCTGGGCTCAGTTTATTAAGCTTCAGCTAATATGTGGGACAACTTCTCACCAGCAGTATAGCCTGGATTTGTTTTTTCCTCAGTACGGACAGAACTGTGAAGGTCGTTTAAAGCCAGTGTGAACTTCCAACAGAGTTAAAAATGACCAAACACTGAAGAGTAAAGCTCCAGCCCATCAAAAGCCATGCTGTAGAAAAATCAGCATAAAACATTTTATCCACTTTGATTTCAAAGAGCCAATGTTTATAAATATGTACAAACCCCCACACCCACACCGCTTAACTTTACCTTCAGGATTTGATTTTACAGGCCTGAAGGGGAAAGGAAATATATTCAAATTGGCAACTTATTCGAAATCATGTACGTTCTATGGAGTGCTCAGGAATATAACAACATACACATAGGACAGTTTGGCTGTGAAATCAGATGTCATTTACCTGTGATTCCAAAGTTAGGATGAAAAACGGCTCCGTTTCCTGGTGGATTTTGTTTTATGCTAGTCACCAAAATGCCTAAAAACACATCTTCTTTTAATGTGGCAGAAATAGTAGAAACCACCATGAAATACCGTCAGCACTGAAATGTTTTATGTAGAAACTCAGATGATAATGACTTCTGTCAACTTGATTTTGAACAATTTGAACTTCAGCTATACGCCATTTTGACAGAAAAGTCATGTCTCTGTTTCAGTTAGAAACATCATTCTGAATCTCATTATTGGGCAACCATAACAACCACATGTGAAAAATATTTATCTGATACAAATAAACTGATGAAAATACATATTATAGAGCTGTAGAAAACAATTTTATTTCTATCTTCAAAGATGGTTCTTTTGCTTAATTTCCTGTGAATTTAACTTGTGAATTTTCCATCAAATAACCTTGAAAATGTTTCTTCATTGGCTTTTTGATGATTTTCTTCCCTTTTCTCTCTTCTTTTTTCTCTCCTGCCCAATGGCACAATGTCCTTTGAAAACAAGATTTGTTCTTATTTTTGTTCATGTACAATTGTATGAAAAAACATTTTCTTCTGAATATAAATATGAGAAAAGGATATTTATAGAATATTTGAAATTATCTTGAATAAATTATGACTTCTTTTTATTTTGTTTCATTTTGATCCTACTATATACATGGGGGGGAAAAACCCAGCAAAACCATCTCCATCCTGGTGTAGATTTATTCCCACATGACCATATCACAAACCAGGAAGCATGTGGCAGTGTTTCTAATATCATAAACAGAAACATAACTGTTTAGTCATAGACATTTTGAATTACTACATTTCTTCTTTCAGGTCTTTGGATTTGATTCAAAGCTTGCTGAAGTCAATAGATATTGTATCATAAGATCTGGGGCTTTTATTCATCAAATTAATCCAGAATTTTGCTTATAACCATTCATGGTTTACAATAATTTTTGGTAAATGTATAATAATGGTTGCTTAACAAAATGACATCTGATTAAACAGTTTTTTCTTTAAATAACATAAATTATCCAATTAATAGGTATTAAAAATCTAAATGAATTAAATTGAAGAAAAGCTCAGAAAATTAATAATACCTTGACTGCATCCTCTAATCACTTTAATAACTAAAGCTCACAGTGTTTCTATAAATTTGGTAAGAACATTTCTTGGTTATTGTTCCTACTTAAAGGAATAAGATTTTTGCTATTATGTGTGTTTTCACATCACTGAGACATTACTCTCAAAAAGAATTTGTGAAGTGGAAAAATAAAGACATAAAGTGGACATGGGAAGAGCTACTGTCATCATCTGTCTGGATTCCTGTAAGGCCTTTGATACAGTTCCCCACGAAATCCTTTTCTCTAAATTGAGATATGGATTTGATGGGTGGACTGTTCAATGTATAAGGAATTGGCTGGATGGCTGCATCCAGAGAGTAGTGGTCAATGGCTCAACGTCCAGATAGAGATCAGTGACAAGTGGTGTTCCTCAGCGGTCTGTATTGGGACCAGTACTGTTTAATATCTTTATCAATGATATAGACAGGTGATTCTGGCCCTCTACTCTGCTCTCATGAGACCCCACCTACAGTACTGCATTCAGCTCTGGAGTCCTCACTACAGGAAAGCCATGGGCCTGTTGGAGTGGGTCCAGAAGAGGGCTACAGAGATGATGATCAGGACGGAACACTTTCCCTGTGAGGGAAGGCTGAGGGACTTCAGGTTGTTCATCTTGGAGAGGAAAAGGCTCCAGGGACACATTGCAACATTTCAGTACTTAACGAGACTTATAAGAAAGACAGAACAGACTTAGCAGGGCCTGTAGTGACAGGACAAGGGGTAATTGTTGTAAACTAAAAGATGCTAGATTCATACTAGATATAAGGAATACATTTCTTATGATGAAGGTGGTGAAACACTGGAATGGGTTTTCCAGAGAAGCTGTAGTTGCCCCATCCCTGGAAACGTTCAAGGTCAGGCTGGATGGGGCTCTGAGCAACACAATCTAGGTAAAGATGTTCCTTCTTACTGCAGGGGAGTTGGACTAAATGGCTTTTAAATGTTCCTTCCAACCCAAACCATTCTATGATTCTATGATAAAGTAAAAAAGATACCATTTCCTTTAAGAATTCAGTCATGGGTTCTGCATATCTACAGTACACAGGTCATGAATTTAGATCCAAGATATGCATTCAGACCTTCAGAGAGTGAGAAACTGTTTTGCTAAAGTGCATAAATCTCTGCACGCATGTTGTATAGATCCCTCTTCATCTGACCATCCCGAAGTTTCTTCCATATATATGTATATGGCCATATATACAACTTGTGTAAGTCCATATACAAATTGGTTTTGTACCTGATCATGTCTTGGGCATGGTTTGAGGCACCCTTGACTCCCACAGATTTCAGTAGGAGTTGAAATTTCTCAGCACCCTGTGGAGCAGGTCAAGGTCCACAGGCCAAACAGAGGAGAAACTGCAAAGTTCACAGCATGTGTGCTTCACAGACCACAAGCCAATAACTTGAGGATTTTCTCAGTGTTCCTTCCAGATGTTTACCTTACAATTCACACAGCTATGCTGAAGCTCAGCACAATATATAGCTCCAGATTCCTCCTATTCAGGAGCTTCCAAACCAATGCTTGTAGATTTGTGTCTCTGATCTCCCCAGGTTGAGGATACTTGACCAACTTTTCATCTCTCCAGGAGCTCCCACCTGGAGTTCACTCTAGGTATTCACTGAACAGCCTGCCCCAGGCTGCTTACCTGACTACCTGAGGTGATGAGGGCTACCAATCCAGTTGGGGTCAAGGAAGGAAGGAGAACTTGGGCTAGACCGTTCTTTGGTGTGAATACATATTTGTTTTGTGACTTCCAGAGTAAAAATCTGCATGGTGATGCACTCAACAAGCATGTTTCAACCAGTGAAAATATACCTAGCTGATGTGTACACACTTTAATTGGAGATCTCATGAAATCACTTTCATGTTTCTTCTATTTTTTTTTCTTTTCTTATATCTCACTCTTCCAAAAAACTAATGACCCAGAAACTCTCCTTCTGAGCTACAATAAATGTAGGCAAACAAATAAACAGAAAATCTCTGCATCTGCCTTAGAGCCAGTGCATCCTGCAGATATCTCCCAGTGGCTGTCATTAGCGCTAATGGAAAGCAGCTGAGCCCCAGCACAGCTACATTGGTCTTCATTGAGCAGGTACTTGTGTGTGAAAGAGGATAAGAGGATGTATTTGCAAATACTCGTTCTGTCTTACAAGTGTAAGATATTTAACCATGTAGCCTAACTTTTGTTCTATAGGGATAAGCTAAGCCCAAATGTCACTCCACAAAGTAAACGTATCACTACATGAGGAATTTCTGCTTTCCCCTAAAAAAATGTATGTATAAGGTGTGCAACCTTGACAGATGGATTTATTTACATCCAGCATCTAATATAAGCTAATTATCTAGTGTCAAGGTTTAACCTCGGCCAGCAACCAAGTACCACACAGCCACTTGCTCACTCTCCCCCACGCAGAGGGATGGGGAGGAGAACTGGAAAGGAATGTAAAAATCAAGGGTTGAGATAAGAACAAATTAATAGGTAAAGCAAAAGCCACACATTCAAGCAAAGCAAAGCAAGGAATTCATTCACCATTTTCCATCGGCAGGCAGGTGTTCAGCCATCCCCAGGAAAGCAGGGCTCCATCACATGTAACAGTTACTCAGGAAGACAAATACCTTAATGCCAAATGTCCCCCCTCTTCCTTCTTCTTCCCCCAGTTTATATACTCAGCATGATGCCATATGGTATGGAAAACTGCTTTGGCTAGTTTGGGTCAGCTGTCCCAGCTGTGTCCCCTCCCAATTTCCCATGCCCCTCCAGCCTTCTTGCTGGAAGGGCCCAAGGAACTGGAAAGTCCTTGATTCACTATAAATATCACCCAGCAACAGCTAAAAACATCAGTGTCCTGTCAACATTGTTTTCACTTCACAGCCAAAACAGAGCACTGTACTAGCTACTAAGAAGAAAATTAACTCTATCCCAGCTGAAACCAGGACATCTAGGTAATGTTTATACATGGGGGAAGATACAAAGATAGCTCTAGGATAAAACTTACTCCATCCTTACACAGGCACTTAGAATAGGTAGGAAGACTCGTTACCTAAGGTGTCTTCCTCTCTCCACTAACGGTAGGAAAACCAAGGACGTTATTTATCTGATTTCTACTAGACATCAGATTAGAGCTGAGAGGAACTCATCCCCTAAAAATAAGGTTTTCCAATGATGACCATAAAAGAAAAAGTGTTCTCAAAGACGGATATTGACCCCCACCCCATCTGTCTAAATTCTGTAAGACTGAAGTTATATAAAATCAATCCATTTCAGATCATTGCGCACCAAGTATGCATTAAATTCCGGTTGTTGGGAAGTCTCTTCACTTTGTTTCTGGACTATTTTTGGTCTTTGTATGCATGCCGCATATCATATAAGGCCCTTATTCTTTACAGGGTTTTTGAGTTAAAATTCCTACAAAAATAACATTAGAGATATTACTATGTTGAAACATAATGGTGCAGCTCTGAAGACTTCTTGTTATTGAGACGTAAGAAGCATGGTAACATTGGATCAGACCAACAGCCTATCTCCTGTCTCAAATAACGGCCAAGAGAAGACACCTCCTGGGAGAGCATAAGAACTGGGCAAACAGCGCTGTAACCTGTTACACTCCCCAAGGCCAAATAGTTTTAGCATAGGCAGTTTAAGGGATGGATTTTATTTCCAAATACATTTCAGGCTTTGATGGAGGTCTACCTTGCAAAAATGTAAATATATATGTGTTCATTTTCTGTGGGTGGCAGAAAGTGGCTGGATGCTACCTTATGGCTCCCTGGGTATCAGAAGGGAGCTTATGAGAGGGGAACGGCAATGCCTTAACTGTGCTAACCTGATGGGTTGGTTATCTGAATTTGATCAGGTCAGCCTGCTGGAGGATCAGACAGACCTAAATTTTATTTTTTATCCCCAGCACATAGTGCTTTACAGCTCAGAAAGTCATTAAACTCCAAGCTGACACAGGGAATGCCTAGTGGGATTAACCTTCAAAAACTAATTACCAAAGAGATCAACAAAAGGCAGTCTGCATCACTACTGTTGTGACAGCATACCAGAGTGAGTGGTATCAGAAAATGTTGATTAAAAGAACCTGATTCACTGGAGACCCTTTTCCTATGTAGGAAGAGGTTTCTGAATGTTTACCAAAGACAGATCAATGAAAAACAGGCTTCTAATTATAGCTAGGGGTCTGGGCACAATTACTATGATGATTATTATTTTATCATTTTTCTGGTAGTTTCTAGAAAAGGTTTTGAATGAGGTATTGCACTAGTATCTAGGAGGAATCTGGTCTCATTTTAAAGAAAAGGGGTAGGATTTCCCCACCTTCGTTTAGACATCTACTGCTGAGTAAATCACCTTGAAGTTCCAGTGAAGACTGATGAAGAGATACATTATGAGTATCTGATTTGTCTGGGTCATCTGAATAAGGCAAATAGCAACTTCAAAATGCATGCTGTTTGTTGTTGTCTTCTTTCTTTTCTCTTGACTATAAAAGGAGCCTGTACTTGCTGGCTTGAATATACAGTACATGTTTTAAATGTAGTGAGATATGTTCCAACCGTATAACAAACAGATAATATAAATAAAAGCTGAGCTTATGAAAGGGTTAGTACTCCAACAGCTGTCAACCCCAAGCCAATAGAGACTACTGTTACCTGTGAAATTTCTTAATTACTCCTCAGATTTCATGTCCCCTGGCTGAATCTGATCCCAGGTGATGTGATAAAGAGCCATGCAGCCGATTATGTTTTATATATATATCTGTATATGTGTTGTGTTGTGTGTACATATATATATATACACACACATGCACATTTATATGGACATGTAGGTTATGTGTGTTTGTGTGTACCTTATATGATATGTCACTATAAGTAATGTTATCATATTGCACAGTATGTTATATGTAATAGTAGCCCTGAGGAGAAAGACTTGGGGGTGTGGGTAGACGAGAATCTCAACATGACCCCGCAATGTGCACTCACAGCCCAGAAAGCCAACTGAGTCCTGGGCTGCATCAATAGCAACATGGCCAGCAGGCTCAGGAAAGGGCTTCTCCCCCTCTACTTTGCCCTTGTGAGACCCCACCCGCAGTGCTGTGTCCAGCTCTGGGGCCCCCAGCATAAGGGGGACACGGACCTGTTGGGGTGAGCCCAGAGGAGGCCATGGAGATGCTCAGGGGGCTGGAGCCCCTCTCCTATGAAGCCAGGCTGGGAGAGTTGGGGTGGTTCAGCCTGGAGCAGAGCAGGCTCCGGGGAGACCTTAGAGCAGCTTTCAGTACCTAAAGGGGCCGACAAGAAAGCTGGGGAGGGACGTTTTACAAGGGCCCGTAGTGGTAGGACAAAGCAGAATGGCTTTAACCTGAAAGAGGGGAGATTTAGATTGGATACTGGGAAGAAATTCTTTACTGTGAGGGTGGCGGTGAGGCACTGGCAGAGGCTGCCCAGAGCAGCTGTGGGTGCCCCATCCCTGGGGGTGCTCAAGGCCAGGTTGGACGGGGCTGGGAGCAACCTGGTCTGGTGGAAGGTGTCCCTGCCCCTGGCAGGGGGGGTTGGAACATGGTGATCTTTAAGGTCTCTTCCACCCAAACCAGTATATGATCCTATGATACATGTATTACTACATATACTGTATATGTATTTTTGTGTGGTATATGCATGTATTATATCACCACAAAATTACTCCAGTTTCTGTACACAAAACTTTCAGACTGATTTATGTTTGACCAGTAAAATAAAATCCTATTTCTGTAAAGAAACAAAGAAGACTGGTTTTCCCAAATTTCTGAAAGTGTTTTTGGGCTAACAATCAGTCTTAAACAGCAAAGATACTAAACAGTAGCCTGAAGAAAACATATTGGAAAGCAGGAATCCCAAAGTTCATACCAGCAAAAGTAAAGAATCTCAGTAAGCTTGGAACCCTGCACAGTCTTACAGGTTGGACACAGTCCCAAAAGCTACCACCTAGTTGATGAGATTATCAGAGTTCTTGGAACACGTTAGTTGTATAAATACTATTATTTCTATCTGATGATAGCACTAGTACAGACCATGTCCTGACTTATAAGAGATCATCAGGGAGGACTCAAAAGAAATGAGTGTATTTAATTACCTTTCTGCAGTTCCCAAATAGAATATTTTTTTATTGAATTTCCCCCCTCAGCTTAAGGCTTTTCACAAATGCTATTACACTTTAATTAAAGTGAACTTGTTTTTCCATTTAGTGGTTATTGTAGCTTGATTTTCCCCCCATTATTCTTACAATTGAATAAAGATGCTAATTGGGGATTAGTTTGTAATAACAGCTGACAGGCCCTGAGGATCCATTCTGCAAACTAATAGTCTACGGATGCAGAACAATCCATAAGCCAGCATGGGGGAACCAGTCTGCTACCAGAACTGATCCTCTTCATTCACAACTATAGACTGCACACTACAGTAAGTTTTGTTCCAGTGAGATATTCTTCTTACTTAAAGCCTGTGCACTACTGCTTTGCAGATGTTGCATGTTTGCTTTGGTCCAGGGAAAAAATGCCATTTACATGATATATTTACATGACAGACACGGATCACTCATGTTCTGAGCTGTCTGGAGATGAATCAGGTTTGGTACAGGAGCACAGTACCTTATTGAACACTGACAGCTTTCAAAATGTTAATAAGGACATGATACTATGCTAACCCAGTTGCACAATACCTGGATAAGAGCAAAGGGATTTGTCTCTGATGTTATTCACCTAGGCATTTCTGTCATTAGCAAGAGGATGTTCAGTGGTCTCAGTCTATTAATTTGAAATAAATAGTTCAATACTGAGTAAAGACTGTGAAAGGGAATCTTATATCCTGTCAGAATGTGAAGTTACTAAAACTTAAACCACTGAAGATCAGGCAAGTCACAATGGAGATAACAAGGTCTTCTGACCCCAAAACACCAAAGACCTCTAGATATTTTATTAATTCACAATTTTATTCAATACCGTACTAATGGGATACAAGTTGATCTCCAGGTTTGCATGAAAATAGGAGTACTATTTCTCAATGTTTACTAACATGCCCTAGCTGCAGGGAAAACATAATTTCAGAAAATCTATCATCGCAGCACACTCAAAACTAGACAGCTGCAACAAGGGCTTTTACCATCACATACTAGCATATTCCTCATGTTAGTCCCTCTGCTGTCTTCTCCTAGTCTCTCCTCATCCAGGGCAAACACTGTCTCTCTTCTCTCTGCTTCTTCCTCCTTTCTCTTCATTGGCTGCCCAACCTCTTAACAGAACCAGCCACACCTGCACCTTATCTACATCAGCCAACCCATTGCCCCTGAAGCCAGCCCACAGCTGCATATTACCAATGCTAATTAACCCAGCTTCATTCCTCTACACCTCCCCCCTTTTTTTTTAACATTTCACACCTTATGTTTTTAACAATCATGACAACCTTTTTATAAATAAAATGTTCATACAGTCCTCTATAATTCCTCTACAATCTTTGACTTAAATTACATTATATTTATACTATATCCTTTCCTGAAGCAATGAATCAGTACTGTATCTCCAGGAAGTCTAAATATATGAATTTTGGTGAAATTTAAGAGAAAAAACCCAACCCACCTTTCAACAGAGCAATATTTATAGCCTGAACTCACTGATATACTAGTATATTGCAAGCTTCCCTATGAATCTAGAATGCAAACTCGCCAGTTGCTTGTTTGTGGGGGATTATCTTCAGTCTTATGAAAATGCTGTAGCCTCAATGTGACAAAGGTCTTTGAAGTTTAAATGATCATAGATGTTTTCCTCAGGCTTTAATCAAATGCAGGGGCAACTGTAGTGTTTCTGCAGTATGACCCATGTTTTAAAAGAGATTTCTTCAAGTAGGGTAGGACTGATCCCTAAACTTGTTGTCTTTTCCAAACTATCCCTAAAAGTTTCAAAAATTTTACAAATTACAAGCAACCCTCAGGGAAAATACATGTTCTGTCTCTATAAAACATATCAAGAGGAAGAAAAAAGAAAAAAACGGAAGAAGAAATCTTTCATTCTTTAATCTTTTTCTTACTCTGAGCATTTGAACAAGATATCTTTCAGTGATAATGAAAATCATGTAATTTGAATTTTATTAAGCTAGTAACATGAAATCTGTTATGCTTACTTTTAAGCAAAACTCCGTGTCAATAGTACAATGTAATGAGTGAATGGAATTCTTAACCCTGGGAAATATGAAGACAGTAATTTAAAAAATAACTTTCCAAATATAATCTGCACAAACCTTGGTTGATAACCTAATAAGGAAATACCAAGAAAAGATAATGAAAATAGATTAAAATGCTCCTATACACAAGTCAGACAGATCCTTATTCTTAAATTGTTCCACTGATTTCAGCTTCACTGGAACAACATTTGGAACACAGGACAGAGCCTGTCTGATAAAGCTTGAGGAAGGCAAATATGCCGAGAAAAACTTGAAACTGATTCTGTAAAAAAGGAGTCAACGTTTAATTTGGATGTGCACTATAGCTCTGTACTGTGGAAGTGATTTTCCAGAAAGACCTAAGTGTACCTTTTCTCTGCCTTTGGAGAATGACATTGCAGCAAGCAATAACTATGTGAAACAAAAAGAGGCAGAAAGGACCCTCCAGGTCCCCCAGCACACCACCTGCTCTCTGGTAGTACCAGCTACATCGACACCATCAACAGCATGCATCTGTCTCATTTGGGTTTACAGATCGCTAAGGGTAGAGATAACACAACTTCTCAGGCAATCTCTTCTGATGTTTAACTGTCTATTCTTACCCCAGATAAACAAATCTCATCAAGACCAGAAGTATAAGACTGTGTAACTTAAAAGTGCATGAGTGCCTGTATACTTCTGAGACACACACTTCCACTTGCAGTGTGGACCCACCCTAGAGAAAATGTTCATGCTGTCTGCTCTTGGTCCTGAGCTTAGCCTTGGCAACTGCTGTGGCATGGGTGGTGGAAAGGCTGACGAGTCTTCCAGGCTGCCTACAAGCCAGTGGAGCTGTGAGCTTTATGTTTGCATGCAGTCAATGGACAGAAGAATTCACAAAAGCTAAATTTGGCAGTCATTACTGGAAGTCTCAATATGGCCCTCAGTCAATTAGGCAATCCCTTCTTATGAACAGAAATGACTAATGGCCATTAGCTTATGAGAGCCAAAGAAATTCAACTTCTTAACCCCAAAGGCATGAGAACTCTATACAGGTTTCAAAATTGGTAATCAAGAAAAGCAAGAAGTGATTTACTGTGAGGTTTAAAATAGAATAGGTTTGCTGTTAACAATAGCCTAACTCTCCAGAGCACATTGAGCCCACATTGTACCCAAGACAAGCTTTGCATAATAGAGGAGAGTTCACTTCCACGTGATTACAGTTATAGACTCCCTGGAGGGAAAAGCACAAAACCAGCAAAGAGAACAGGCTTTTCATCATCATTTATAAAGACTTTAGAGCTATGTTTAAAATGGTGAAATGCTACTTGCCTCCATTGTACAACACTTTGAGGTACAGAGCCTTGATGAATACACCATTTAGCTGTTTGGAATTATTATGGGTTATATTCTTTCCATTTAGTGACTTGCCCCATTTAAAAATGCTTCATATTTTTCCATTACAATACTAATTGCAAAATTAGAATCATAGAATCATTTAGCTTGGAAAAGACTTTTGAGATCAAGTCCAACCATTAACCCTTCACTACCAAGATGACCACTAAACCATGTCACTAAGTGTTACGGCACTAGCAAAAGTAACCAGCTGCAACAAGGCTTTTACCATCCCATACCAGGTTCACTTTGAGAAGTAGTTCCCAAGCCTTGCCCTGGCACAGCCACCAATCCCCACAAGGTTTCAAAGGTTCATCTACTGTCTGTGGTGTTTCTTTATCCTCTTCACGCCAGTCCACCCCACTTCTTCCCTCTGCTGCATCCACCTCCAAGTCCCTTGCTTCTCCCAGGGCCTCTCCTTGTCTCTCCTACATGTGGGATGCTCTCTCTCCTCCTTCTGCTTCTTGTAGGTCTCTCTTCATCCAGTGGTCCTCTTCATACGCCTTAGAGCGCTGCTGGCCCCCTTGGCCACCTGGGCACGCTGGGGGCTCCTGCCCAGCGGCTGTGCCCAGCGCAGAGCCCCCCCGGCCCGGCCGGGAGCAGCCGGCTTCTCCAGGAGATGCTGGGCGAGACGGTGCCAAAGGCTTCGCTAAGGCCCAGGCAGGCGCCAGCCACAGCCTTTCCCTCAGCCACCCAGCGGGTCCCCTTGTCCCAGCAGGAGATGGGGCTTCTCACGCAGGACCTGCCTTTCATAAACCCATGTTGGCTGGGCCTGATTGCCAGGTTGTCCTGCACATAACAGGGTGACTTACTCCAGAACCTTCCCTGGCACCGAGGTCAGGCTGGTAGCCTGTACTTCCCTGGGTCCTCCTTCTGGCTCTTCTTGTAGATGGGTGTCACATCAACTAATCCCCAGTCTTCAGGGACCTCCTCAATTAGTCAGGGCTGCTGGTAAATGACGGAGAGTGGCTTAGAGAGCTCCTTTTCCAGCTTCCTCAATCCCCTTGGCTGTATCCATCTGGCCCCATGGACTTGTGAATGTTTAATGGAGCAGCATTAAGTTTTTTGTATCCTAACTTTCCCTAATTGAAATAGCAAAAAGCCATGAATGCAAACATATTAAAAATCAAAGGTCACTTTACAAGTAAATTTGAAAAGAACAGTGTTGATTTCTCTATTTAAACAGTAAATTTAAAATGAATATTTATGCAGATTAAATCAGCTAATCAAATCACGGAGGAAAAGCTTATTAAATGGACCTGTCAGAGGAGAATAAGATCTAAAACCACAACCCTTCATCCTGGCAAGTAAATCGACCAGTTTGATCAGTTGCTTTACTTGGGGAAAGGATTTATGGCATCACACCCAGAAATTGCTTCTTGATCCTGGAACTCAGACTGAATATGTGCATTTCTGCAGCTCTGTGACAGATGTAGAAATGCATATATACGTATCTTTAGAATGAGACAGGATTCAGAATTAATGTTATATATGCTTTTTTGAATTGGGTGCTGGTTTTTGAGAGACCATTGCCTCTTACAAAGACTTCAGAAACTTGTATTGCAGTCACTGACCTTACGAAGTTCTATGTGCAATTGTACCGTGTAAACCCATTTGGATTTCATACAGCTAAAGTCAGCTGATCTAGGGTTAAGGAATATGAAGGAATCATGCAAGATTTCAACCTAAGTTCCTCCTCCTGCTGTCTAGAAGAATTCATACTGCACTGTCCAGGGGTGGATGCTGATGAGGTTGCAATGGCTTCAAAGTTCATTTGGCTCCAAGAATTTTTCTGTTTAGACATCTAACCTAAACTAATTTAATTGAGGAACCCTCAACAGTCAATGGAAAGAAAAAGCATCTCTAAGTTATGCTTCATTTTACCTCTCTCTCACTCTCAGTTTAGGGTGATGTGAAGTTTCAGTACTGAGGCTACATGGAGCCCTTAGGATGAACCTAACCATTAGCTTTCATATAATGCCAAAGGTTTGATGGTTAAAATCGGGTGAGGTTATTATCCTGGGTGGGAACTCAACTCAGTATACTAATAAAGATGCAATACAATATTCAGACTGAACAAAATTTTTGGATGACTATTTAAAGTAATACCTTACGATCTTTCCTGGCAGAGATCAGGAAGGTAAAAGGTTCTCTGTGTAAATTGTAAAGAATCCACATTCCGTGCATGAATTATTCCTCCCACTTCCCTGAAATTCAATAGTCAATTAACACGAAGAAAAATACGTATTTTAAATGAGCCTCCTTTTAAGTAATGTTTTTTCCACAGGAAGGACAATTTTGCTGGAGGTTTATTTACTAGTATTCACACACTTGAGTTCAAACTTGTCTTCTTGACAAGACAAAAGTTTACTTGCACTTTAATTCTCTTCCAGTTCCTCTGTAGATTTCAAGGGGTCTATGTTTATTAGTGTTGTCCCTGTGTATAACAGGTTATCTGACAGATATCCAGTACAGCCTTTCAGGTACATTTGCAATTATACATATAGAGTTGGATGCAACTACTTACTTTAAGAAACCAAATACCAGGAATTTAACCTAAAGTAATTGTCTGAGCTTCTTCTTTAGACACAGGTCCTCTACAGGCATCGTAAGACGATGTTTCATGCTATATCAAGAAGCTAAGCGAGGTTCAAATGGCTTTTTCGAAGCTAGTCTAACTTAATTTCTCCTTCATTGACACAACCATTTTAAGGCTATGACACACACATAGCCTTAAAAATTAACTTAAATTTGTATGTTTTGGGCATTTGAAGTAAGGCAAAAAAATATGAACCTTCACATCACAAAAGAAAAGATACTTCCTATATCCCAAAATTAACAATTTAGTTAAACTTGTAGCATGGGTATAACTAGGCATTCTTGGTGAGAAAGAAAAATATCCTGATTTCCTCAGTACTTTCTCATAATAATATAGAAAAATGATCCCTTCTGAGTATTTCACTTGAACTGCCATTCTCCACACACAATGTGGCTTGTGTGTTCAACATGTGAACATATATCAGCACAGTTAGTGTATGTTATATATAGTATATACATATATATAGTATATATACATATATATATGTATAGACTATGTATATACACATATATACTATATACATATATATAATATATACGTGCATATAACTATATACATATATATAGTATATAGTTAGTATATAAAATATAGTGTTAGGCATAAAAATAACATCGTCCCCATTTTCTTAAATGTCTCTGTAAGAAAAAGGAGGACTCTATACATGTAATTGTGTGCCTACTTTTTAAAATTTACATATATTTGTGTGTATTTATAGTATAAATATATTTTTACACTACTCATCCTTTTTTTTAAACTTCTACCTATTTTATTTTTTCCTATTAAAAGCTTTTTTTTTTGGTGGTGGTGGTGTGGATGGGGATAATGGGGCTTTTAAAAGGAAAGACTTTTCCTACTGAAATATCTTAATGAATGCATTAAGTTTCAGATTGTCAAAAAATGTGAAAGCAAAAAAACCATGCGGAATAAAAAGGAAACCATGTTATTTACACTCAGGACGCTCAATGTTCTTTGATGACTTAATGATTTAAAAGGATTGACTCTGTGCTGTCAGAAGTTCGTTGATGGACTCCTCTGTCTTCACCTTTTCACACATCCACCAATTTCTCAATACTCTCCTGACACTTTCTTAATAAATAGATTCTTTAAAATTGTCCTCTGGGTACCTCTTATCCTATTTTATACATCTACAGCCACCCTGCCTTTCAGGTATTCTTAGTTCTATTAGCACATGCTTTAATGTGGACCTTTTATTGTCTCTATATGCTCCCATTTGGTGTTTAGTGCCAGCTATTTCAGCACAAGTACTGATTCCTCTTTGGTGGGAAGACACAACTTTCTCAGAATTGAGATAAACAATTTATTGTTTTCAGAGGGATTATAGACATACAACATTTACAGACCACTGCAGGGCCACTACGTAGAAAGAAAAAATCAGATAAATCCCCTGTTACAGCAACATGATCTGAAAGTAGAGATTTGGCACTAGAAGAACCAAGGTTGTCTTTGCTTATTTATAACATTTGTAGAGAAGGAACTCATGCTGTAATCTGTGTTCATTAAATTTTTACTTGTGCATTACCAGGTCACCTGGCAATATACAGCTGATCTGAAACAAGAATAATCACACACTTGCATTTCTGCCAAAAATTTGTAGCACATTATATGTTGCCCATGAGGTGTTCTAGGACAGCTTTTATACTGACTGTGGAAGCACAAGCAAAACTAGATCTTGCTTGAAGTCCATCAGGACAAGTTACCTAGTATAAATTTGACAAGAGTGAGGTTTTTTCCCACTTTGTGTTGTGTAGGAGGATCTTTTGAAAGTCTCATCTGATGTCCTAAAACCAAATGAGTCTCCTCAGAAAACCATAGGCTTAACTCTTCTCCATCTATAAGGTATATCCAGTTTAATTAAACCTGTTTCACTAAATCAGCTTAAAATAACAGGGTTTGTATTGTAACCTCTTGCAACCTATTGCAGCTTTGAAGTTGGTCCATCATTGAGCAGGGGTTGGACTGGATGACCTCCAGATGTCCCTTCCATCTTGACTTTTTATGTGATTCCATGATTTAAGATCTTAAAAAATAGAGCATGCAGTTTAACAAAATTGATTTGTTTATAGTAGTGGAAGCAAGATTACTTTAACTCAAAGTAAATTAGATCTTCCTCACGCTGTGTTCACAGAAGTGCCTCTGTTTCTGAAGAAGAAAGAAAAGGCAAAAACAAATATGTGACCCAGCAGCTCAAGTTTAATTCTTTGCTTCCCTTTTCACTTCTTGTGTGACCTTAAATACCTTTCTCTGTGTTTTAAATTCCTGCATAGTAAAAATGTTCACTTTGTCCTAGTGTTGGTGTAAGTAGAAAAACATAAAAGCTTCTTAGCTACCACATTCAGGGAAAACATGTATTTATATCATAGATAAAAGCAAAGATATGTTGGTGTATCCCTATATAAACACATACCTTTGCTTCTAGTGCTGTAAACCTTTGTCCATGGTTGAAAGCTGGAAAGGGATTGCTTCCCCACAGGGCAGATAAAGGCAACAGCAGCTCTTTGGAACAAAATGTTCCATCTTGGAGAATACAGCATTACTTTCTGCAAATTATGCAGACCTGTGAAACAACAGGTTTATGGCAATGGAAAGAGATGCCTCTGACTGTCTCCACTTTATGCCCAAATTGCAATGAGCTTCTAACCTGGCACGCTGAAATGAATAGCTCTCAAAGAGTACCATATATTTTTGACACAACTCTGCCTCCCAAAATTTTAAAGGGCAATATGAAAGTCTGAGGCAGAGCAAGTTCTACACACAGAAAAAAGGCTTATTCAGACTGGGTAAGAAATAGTTTTGCTCTAAGAAATCAGATCAGCTAGAAAAATTGCATTTGAATAGTTTCTTAGCACCTCTGGTTTCCAGGCTCAAGTTGCCTGAAAGATTTATTGTGTGGTAAATACAGTTCTTTACTAGCCAGCCAATAATTTGAAAATTGCAGACTCAACTGGTAGAGAACATGAAGCAAAGTATTGCCATAAAACAACAAGCCAGGTAAGGTTCCAGATGTATTCAAAAGCATCTGAATGATAGATGCAAAACAGTCTTTTAAAAAGTCACATGAGTCTATTTCCACCTACGATCATGCTACCTGCATCAGGAGCTCCCCATACAAGCATGAAAGGTTTTGTTTCAAATTCAGTTTTCATTTAAACAAGTGTTGAGATCACAGCCCAGGCTTCCCTGTGCCCCTCTGTAGATGCAAAGCAGCCACATACCTGTCATAGCTGGTCAATTATGATGAGATACTGGCTTGAAATAAAAGCAGTACTTCTGGAATTAATCTGCTACAATTATTTTTCTTCCACTGTTGTATAAAATGCTTGCTAGGTATGGTGGATTTATCACTGAAATGTCTAGACTTGGGGAAATGATCCAAAGGTCTTAAAGCTCTGGACAGAGATAAGTAGCCTGTCATAACAGATTTAGCAAGTGATCACACAAACCATAGGAAAAATACTTAGTCTTGCTGCAGAGAAAAAATGTCCTACTTACAGAAATGCTGTGTTACTTGCTTTTGGTGGAATTCAGAAGATTCAGTGCCATTGGGGTCCATTAACCAAGGCCTTTAAGTATAGCTGCATTGCCAACTCTCACTGCTTTACAAATATTGCAAGGTTGTTTGTTGCTTTGTAGAAGTACTAAGTTAGTCTGAGTAGTAGGAAATTTTTCTTTTGCAGGAAAAATGCAAACTTCTGGCCAGCACTGTTACAGAAGAAAACTTGAAACGGTGGCCTAAGGCAAATATAATCGATCAAGAACATGTGTGCATATACATATGCATATGTGTATGCGTACACATATATATATACACACACATATACTAATGATTCCAGAAGAAACATGATTCAATATGGAATTATGATTAAGAAGTTTGTTTAAACATGACTGTTTCACTAAATACAGACTGAAGGGCCACAATCAGCAGATCCATCTACCAGCTTAGACACTGGAATTTCCACTTCATCAGAAAGTAAAAACAGGGTGGGTTTCTTCCAGTTTTGGGGTTTTTGGGGGGTGAGTGGTAAGGGAGTAATGGGAGGAGGCTGTAACATTTCTGCCTTGTAATGAGAATGAAGTTTTCATGAAGGAAGGTGGATGTCGAGGTGTTCTTATGGGGAACATTTTCCCTGGCATTTTTCTTGAAAGCAAGACCATGGCTTAATAAGAAAGACTGCATCTGGTTTGGCCACAATATGGGTAGCCATAGTAGGATGCCTATTCCACCAGAAATATGTGAAATTCTATGTTTCAGAAGATGTAAATTTTTTGGCCTCAAGTACATCAAATGTGGCCACAGAACCTAAAATTACATCTCCTTTTATTACATAGCTGTAATTATTGAGGGACTTTGCCTATGTCATTGTTATGTCAAAAATATGAAAACCTTAGCATAAAAAATAGTGTATGTAAGATCATTTAAAAGATTTAAAGGCTTCTCATCATAGGTGCTTCTGGTGTTTTATTGTTGACCAAAAGCACAGCTCAGTGCTATCAACAATATTATCCACTGGTGGAATCCAAATCCAGCTGTTTCAGCTACTAATATATTGTGTATCATTTCTGTGGAAGCTTCCCAAGACAACTCTCATTGTGAGATCATAAAATGTATTGTTTAAATAATGCTTTTATAATAGGAAGCTATTAAGTAATAATGAAGCAATTAAATGATTCTGGGTATAAGTCACGCTGTCTAAGGAAAGTAGAAATCAGAAGGCAGTCTGCTGCTTGCACCCAACCACTTGCATAACATGCGGTTTGCAAAATGTTATAATGTGGATTTATGATGACAATTCAGCTGCTTCTCTAAGAGAATAAGCAGACAGGAATAAAAGAAAGATCCCTTAAAAATACCTTTTTTCTCATTAAGGTGTTTTGTTCTTAAGGAAGGTGAAGATTGTTCCATTATTCTTCAAGATACCAAATAGTTACAGCAAAGCTGTATCTATAGATAGCTCCTAAATTAGCACAGAAATACAGAGGGTTGCGAGACAGGGTTTTACAGACCAAAAGAATCCCTAAAATTCTTAAGTAAAGCTGGAGTCAATATCCCAGGAAATAGTCACTCTGAAAGACAGCATTTGAGAAGCAGAGTGTTTTCAAAGACGTTCTTCCTTTCTCTGATGCTAAGAAATGCCTCTGGTGCACCAGGCCATGGGATGTCTTCATCAGTGACAGCTGAATTATCCATGGGTCACAGGTTCCTTTCATTGTTTTCTGCCACTCTCCATGAGGTCAATGTCAGAGACACTCTGAACTGACATTTTAGAACTTAGTATATTGTCCTTTTTGTTGTCTAGAACTTGCTTGGCATGTTCAGAGGGTATTTTTTAGGTTTAAAGTCAATGACAGTGAAGGAAGCAGCCTGCTTTTAAGGGAAACATTAAATTTAAAATAAAGTAGTAGTGCAAATAAACAATGGTAGTGATCGTAATTCAAGACAAAGTTGGGAACTTAAGGAAAGAGTTTCCAGCAATGCTGTAAATATCTTAGGTGGTTGATATCAACATGTACAATGTAGAAGGATGGTTTCCCAGAGGATAGTCTTGACAATATCTCTGGAAAGAAACCAACATTGGTCTCTTAACTTACAAGGGAAGGAAGTAATCTCTTTCATCATACCCACAATATCACTGCAGGAGCTAAATGTCTCTTACTTATACTTAGAAATCTAATCACTGGGAAGATTGTGTAGTTGATTTTTCTTCTGTGGTAACTAAAGTGTCTGAAAAAGCTGAAATACCTACAGATATTTGGTCACTGGTCATTGCATCATCACAATATCTTCAGATTTGAAGACCAAAATAAAAAAAAAAAAAACTAAAATAAAAACAGGGCTTTGAGCTGGTCTGTGTATGACTGTAGCATCAAAATATCAGCAAAAGTAGAGTCTCCAGCAAATTAGCAGAAATTCATGGGAAAATTAGCAGAAATGAATGGGAAAATGCAAGTACTCCTGTGGCTAGGGCATGTAGAATTCAGGTGATATTCTATATCCACAGAGAGAGTGGAGTGGTATTCCAGTTGTTAGGTTACTTTTTCTTAAAAAGAAATTGATTCTTCTGCTGTGTCTTCTAATGAGATGTCACTAAATCATTTATATTTGTAAACTGCATGGTCTACAGTAAATTCTTTTGAAACTCTTAGATACTTGGCTGAATATCTATGTCATAATTTGCTTCAAATTTTATTATATTCCATATTCTTGCAAAGTGGTGTTGTGTTAATATGCAATGTGGATTTTTAATTGCATTATATTTGTGTTTCATTTTATTAAATTTTTAATAGCTTTGCGATTCAAAACATTGGAGAGTATTTTTAGGTTCCTAAATTATTATATTACAAGGTAATGTAATATTAAGGAGTGTCAGGATAGACCATAAATTAGTTAAGAAACCAGATGGGCAACTGCAACAAACTCATAAGGGTTTATCATTAGTATGCAGTTCTGTAAACTATCTTCTGTCAGTCACTGGCAAAGACCAAGAAAGTTTTCACTTCCAAGTATTGTAGCAAAGGCAATTTCCATATTCAGGCAACCAGATTCTTTTCTTCTTTACCTTTTGTGTTATTTCGAATCACCTTTTTGATTTTACAGCTGCCTCAATATGAATGTAAGTGAATGAGATACCATTTAACTCTTTATTAGTTTGGTTGTTGGTTGTTTGTTTTTCTTTTTAATTTGGAAAGAAAATGCTTATCTCTTTGGGTTTTGGTTAAATGAAAGGCTTTCAAATATGCAGCTAGAATTACAAGAGGATTTGACAATGTCACAAAACCCAAAAGAAGGTCATCTTTCCAGCTCTATCACCCAACACTTTTCATTCTCAGTAAACTAATAAGATACCTTGAGGGTGGAAGAATAGTAACAACTCATGCTGCGTTCATATCCTTCTGCAACTTTCTAATCACAACATCACCAGTCTTTTGAAGGATTTTACTGCTTTGGTACTTCTGTCCACCAGCCTGCTGGTTTTGAGACAATAGCAAAGAGTATTTACATCTCTACTATATAAACTTGTGTCCTCTAAGTGGTGTTTATTTTCAGCTATTACTTGAATGATTACTGTGTGTAGATAGATTTTACATTCTTATTTATGCATTCAGCTACAATACTATCTAGGCTATCATAGGGAAAGGGGAATAATGGTTAAGGATGACGATACGCTTTCTTAATAAATGTAAGCAATTATCGGACCGCTTTGTTGTGGAAAACAAGAAAAAGAGAAGGGTGAGATATTTTTGTTATCACCATGGAATCATTCCCATTCTTTGGCCTTTATTTTTGGCACTAGACAAGACTGAACAACATCATTACTAGACTGAATTCACTGAGGCTTCTGTAGAAGAGCTTACCCTCCTAAATTTTGGGGGGTTGGTTGGTGATGAGTTTCTTGTTTGTTGGTTTTGGGGTTTTTTTTCCCCCTCATTGGCATTGCCTTAGGATCTCTTTTCTGAATTCCTTTCAACCAGAGGTAGTTCATTTCCTAAGATCACCCATTGATTTTAATTATGAAGGCACAGTATGGACAAATAAACCAGTTTTGTAGTAGAGGTGGATATACCCTGGCTTGGTATAATGTCCATTAATAGTTGTAATTGGTATGTGTGGAGTTTCAGTCTAAGCATTATCTCTGAAAATTCCCATTCACACTTCCTATGAGCCTGGACAGAGTATTTGGTTCCTTCTCTTGGACTGGAATGAATTAAAAATAAAACTGTCCTTTTCTTCACAGATCATTTTAACACAATTGTGGCCATTCCTTCCAGATTTCTCCTAACCTTGTGTTTGGTTAGGAAATTCCATGTTAATAGCTGCAAAATTAATACTGAAAATTCATAGTAAGGAAGAAGTTGAGCTGCGTTCACTAGTTTCTGGCAATAAAAAAATATCAGCTCCGGCTTAAAAACTGGGCAAAGTATGGAATGTTCAGCCAGGATCAGATCAGACCCTTCCTCCGATTGAAGGGCCTTTAAGTACACATTATTAATCCATCAGTGTTTTCTCATTTTTCAGCCTTATAGGACACTCCTTGGATGCACGCATAATGTGCTTTCAATGTTTATATTGGGCTGGGATGATTAATTTCATAGAGATGGTTGATTCTCTCTGATAATCAGTGGCATTACTAAAAGGCTTTTAAATAAATACCTTGGACAAATGCCTTTATTTTGTAGATACTTGAAGTGAGGTAAGAGACCTCTGTGCCTGCCTTAGAGGCTGTGGTTTAACCTCATGTGTTGACTGCCAGAAAACAGTTTCAAAAACACTCTCTATTCACTGCAACAAACGATTTCCCCCTAACAAATTGCACGAAGAATGCAAACAACAAACAGGGTATCCACAGCAACTCGATTAGCTACAAACAATTTCTTTGTAAGCCTTCATTTTTAATTGCTTTTGTGTCCCTAGCTCCTCCTCTCTCTCCCTCCATCAGCCCTCAGTTAAAGAATTATAAATGAGAGGTTAGGCTCTTTTATATTTCTCTTTTTTAAAGATAGTCAATAATACCCCCTCCCCCTTCCTTACCAGCTCTTGAATGCACATTCTTTTGCAGTAACACTGACTCAGAGTTACCTCTGAGAGACGGGGATTTTTTGATTGCCAGGAGTTGATTACTATGGTAAGTAAAAAGCTTGTTTAATTGTTTTGATTGTTCTGTTCTAATCAACAGAAAAATAATAATAATAATAATAAAGTTTCTCAATCTGAAAGCTTACTGAACGTTATTTGAAATAATGCAACCAAAGCAAAATCAACAGCCTAGTTTAATTAGCACTCCAATCCAATGGAATCAAGGATGGGAATTTTTAACCCAGTATCCATTTGCCAAAAAGTTCCTCTTTTCCACTTCTCAAGTGAAAATAAGCATTCACACCCGTGGATGACACCTTAAAGTGATGCTCAGGCAAAAGCTTGGCTTTAAATAATCTCTGCATGTTCAACAAGAGCACAAAGTCATTGAAAACTGTATGATAAATCATTTCAAAACAGGAGATTTTTCAGGGGGTGGGGGTGGGGGTGGAGTTTGTAAGTGAAAATTCAGTGTGTGGAAGAGATTTTCTAGCTGAGTACAGGAAGACAGCAATAATATCACAAAATGGGTTAATGAAGGACATTTCAAGGACACAATCCAAGAGTTCTCCTTATAAAGCTGAACACAGGTATGAAATGGGTCTGAACATGGGAAACTCATTGATACTTGTGAACAGTCTGCCTGGGTAAGTCTGGCAGTATGCTGAGTTACTGGATGTTATGTGGGCAGTCCAGAAGACCCCTTATAAGCACAGTCAAGGCTGTCATAGCCTCTCTCCCAGTGTACCACGAAAAGGAAGGATCTGACATAGTGATTTTTCTTGATGATGTCACCTCACCCACTCTCTTTTCTTATAAAAACTGATGGGCTTAGCAAAACAGCTCATGAATGATGATCATGGAACCAACACTACCTTAGGGGTCATCTCATAAGCATAAATCCATTCTAGCCTTTTGCATCTGTGGTCTAAATTCCTATAGTTTTGCAGAGTAGCTGGTTATCCTTTCATGATACTTCTTGTTGAAATCAAGTTGAAATCATCACTACATACAGGGCCACAACTTTCAACATGTTTTGTAGACAAATGAAGCTAAGCAGCATGGTTTATATCATCATCAGGTCTAAACTGACATATGTCCTGATTCCTGTTTTGAAATAATTCACTGTTATCAGTGGTGATTTTAATAGACGATCTCCTAAACTGCAATCTGTACTAAGAAGTAAAAGGGTTTTAATCCTTCATAACCTTCCATGGAATAATGCCTCTTTTACAGAAGTAGGTTCTGAACCTGTCAGACAACTCAATGCCTGGAATAATAATGCTTGATGAAGTATTTTCTCATCTCAAGAGCAGGCACTTACCTGCATAAATCTCTCATGTAGAGATAAGAAATAGATATATACCCAAATGGGTTTTCCTAGTGAAAGGTCAGCTTTTGAAAGAATTTCCTTGGTTCCCTGGAGCCTCAGCAAAAGATAACATTTGAGAACTTGTCTTCTGCTTTATACTCTATTTAATTAAAGTGTGCTGCTCACTTTGATGAAAATTTTTCCTTCATGATTAAAAAGCTCTTTTGATTAAATCATTTTACCTAGACAAGTGGCCTGTAATAAAAATAAATTAGAATATTTTTTAAACAACTTTCTCATGTGTTAATAAATTATAATTTAATTCTACATGGCAATTGGTACCCAGAATACCTCACCCACCAGTTGAATGTATTGGTCACTGGTTACTCTGGTGACTCCTTCAAGGTGGATTACAATAGATCTTATTCTATAGAGAAAGAGGGTGGGAAAATACCAGTCTGAAAAAGTGCTAAGAGGTCTTAGGTCTCTCAGCTAATCTTGTAATCTGAAACACAAGAAAGTGCAGTACAAAGAGCTGAACAAGTTTGATGGAAGTCATCTCAACCTTAGAAGCTCAATAGTAGCATAGAGTGTTAGTCCTTAAAGAATAAATCTTGCTGTATGATTTCCAGCCACCTCAGGTCCCTGCATAATTTTCTCATTTGTGTTGATCTGAGACAACAATGAGCAGAACAAGCTTAGGTCTCTTTTTACTGTGATTGACATGTTCCAAGGTAAAATTATATTTTTGGTCTGCTTAATGATACATGAGAAGCTTGTAGAAAAACTGGAAATAAAACATGTCTTTGTCCAATTCAATTAGTCTCTCTTCTTCTTTATAACTTATTAGGAAGAAAGGATAATATTTACACAATAAAAATATAAGTATGTTTAGTCTGCACTAGATGAACAACACTGATGATCTGTCATCGGGGCTGCTTGTATCATGATCATCCTTCAGGATGGAAATGTTTCCTTTCTTATCAAAATTATGATCAAAAAATGGTTTCACAGTAAAGATAAATTGCACCCCCTTTCTTCTGTACTATCAGAGAGGAGGCTGCAACACTCACCAGAAAAATATCTCTTGGGTAACTAATCATTTAAATCTTTGGCCTCAAAACCTATTGTTTGTTTTTGCACTAAATTTCACATTACAAAAGTTTATATAAATGGTCATTGATATTTCTGAAATAACCACAATTATGGTCAGTAAAAAGACTGTGGCAAGGAGCTCACTTGTTATATTAAACTCAAACCCTCAGGCTTAGAGATCTCAGCTCATCTGGAAATTAATGCCTTTCCTAAGCTTGTTTGATCCTGGTGTTTTTGAAGCAAAGGCCACAGTACGTATGAGTGACAGGCTTTTATCCCCATGAGGCTTAGCTGAAGTCACCAAGCTGTGACCTGTGCTAGATAAGAGTTAGGTCCTTTGGAGGTAACAGATAATGAAATACTGGACTGCTGCACCAGCCAACTTCTCTGTTCATCAGCCCCACTTAAAGGTCAGATGACAAACCTCAGGTGACAGAAAAGAAAGAAACTCAATCCATCATTTTCCCTGATCCCTTCAAATATGAAAGTAAACAACGTAAATGTTTTGGAGCAAGTAATTATGTAACTGCTGCTAACTGTTATAATAATTCTTTTTTTTTCATATTTAGACATACTAAATAATTGCAGAATCTGCACACAGGTATTTTTGATATCTAATTACAACAGAATAATATATCAAAATTCTCCCTGAGCAAAACCGTATTCATAAAATCTCTTGTAGGCACTGGGGGCACAGAAAAAGCAGATGTGATTCCAGCAAAATCCTCAGGTCACAAAAGTGGCATGAATCAGAAAGACTTTCTTAGCTGAGAAAAGCATGTCGAAGGAGTTCTAAATTACAGGCATTTCCCAGGAAAATAATTATTTAGAAATCTCAGTCTCTCTGAATTGGTCCTGAAAACTCAGTCTTGAACATGATACTGAGCTACCTCAGTAAATCGTGTGCCAAACCCAGTGAAAACTGAGAAACCCCAGCAGTTCTGATGTTCTGCTCGCTACAGAGCAGCAGGGAATCGGGGTAAAACTGAGGTGCTCTCTCAAGACTGAGGGGAGTCAGGTTTTCATCGTGGATCTCCCGGTAATCTGCTTTGAGCAAGCTATGCCAACCCTTTCTGGTTATTTAAAGGACAGGTCCCAGCACAAGAAATATGAATACACTTCCCAGGACATTAAAGCTTCTAAGTGAACCTGCCCTTGACTTGTCAGAGAGGGGCTCTGGACTTAGGGAGATGCAAGCTCAGCAGTTTGTGCAGGGTCAGTATGCTGCTGCTTATATGTGATCCTCAGTTTATGTGTCCAGAATCTTTGTACTACTAGAAACCTGCTGTCTGCACATACAGCTGACATTTTCCTTCACTTATTTCAACAAATGCTATTGAATGCAGGGGGGTATAATTCCCACCCTGACACACTCCCACCCCCAAATCAAGAAAATATGGTTCTTCTGCATTGAGAGGAATATGCTGGTAGCTGAATATAGCAAAATAGATCAATAATCCTAAAAATTACTGCTAATTTCTGAAAGTATAATTTAAATTTAATATCGACTACAAAATATTGGTCTTACGAGACATTTCTATGTAATTTGTGTGCCATGCAGATCTAATACCATTTTATATTACTTTGGATTAAAATGTGCACTGTCAAAGAGGTAGGACTATTCTTTCAGACTCCTTGCAAATACAGAGTTTATTAAGTTTACTTCTTTTCTTTCCCTGTACAAAAGCACAACTTACCTGTTAACTGAAGTACTTGTATTTGCATGGAAGTGCTCTGACTTCGGCACATGGACATCCCTTCCCCAGTCCTTTCCTTGCACTGCTTCTCACAGCAGAGAACTAAAATATCATCTTTGCCCACAGGAGCAACAATAGATGTCGACTAGGATATTGATTAAAGACCAAGAAAATTTCAGATTCCAATCTACTCAATGAAAAAATGCAGTTTGAAGAAAGGCATTGCCATTTGCAGATGTGTTCCGATACAACAATAATATCACCTACATAAATATTCAAGCTAGAGGAATCTTTTAGATTTCTCTTGGATACTTGGAAACAGGTAAGACTCACCTAAGACACAGAATGACTTCCCTTTCAGATAAGTATGTAATTTCCATGAGAACTGCAATAGCTCAGAGATGGAATTTTCCTTCTTGGAATACCATGCATTACAAAGACAAAATATGTCTTCCATATTTGTAACAACACAAAGCATGCCTAACTGTTAACAAAAAAGCTATTTAAAATAACCCAGTTGTTCTTTTGTTTTCACTCAGGAACTTATTCAAAAGCTTTTCATGGTGAAAGCTCTTTACAAAAATTAGCTTAATTCAGTAATATTATGAGACAATAAATATTTTTTGTTTCATTAGTTTCCCCAGGAGAGGCAGAATATTCTTTTGGCTATGTTAATTAAGAACTTACGGAATTCTACTTCAGGAAATTGCATTTAAGAGGGGAGTGTCAGGAGAGAAAGAAAACTAACCTGCAATGTTCCCTTCTTTCCATCTCTGTCTCCTTGAACAGTAAGATTCCCCATTTTACTGACACTCAAAGAGGTCTGTTAGCTTGTCCAAAATAAAAGAAAGCATTGACAACAAAAGAAATGTTAGGAATTATCTAGTACTCCTTACCAGAACTCAATGATTCTGAATACCTAGGAAACCTATAAATAGCAAGGGATGTAGAAAAGTTGTGACATTAGCCTGTCAAATATTTCAATACTAAAGTTCTTGTTAGAGGCTGATCAATAGTTGAGTCCTCCCTCTGTGGAGCTGTTTATAATTCTCTGAATAACTTATTCATTCAGATCCTGAACATTTCATAAACTTGCGATACAAAGAGCTGGAATACAGAGAAAAAGCCATGATTCTGCAGTGACAGTACCTAGGGGTTTGGAAAGCAGTGCTGATGTCAGGCTGTTTGCAAACAAACCTACAAAAGCCAACTGTAATCTTCACTTTTTTTTCAATTAAATAATTTTCCTTTCCTACAAAACTGCTTTTTGCTGCAGTTTCTTTATAATGTGTAAGCTTTTAGCCATATAAATATTGCAAAAACTGTTGGTATTACTATTTTCATTTATGAAATGTCACTATAATCTAATACAGGTGGAGGTACAATTAATTGTATATATCTCAGTACAGTGAAAAAACCCAAAGGACATATAATAGTTGGCAGGCATCCTATATACTGAAGCTCATTTGCAAAACATATTTGGTTGACATATGCAAAAAACAATTAAATGTCTGTACACCATTACCAGAAATAAAAACAGGCTAGGAGGAGAAGAGTTTTCACAGCAAATCATGAGACTGAAGATAATTTTCTTCTTTTCCAAAAGTACCTTATATTCTGTTCCTTAAGGAAAGAAACCAATCTTATAGAAAGCTATGATCTGGAATGGAGTCAAAGCTCATGGTTAAGAAGCTATGCTACTTCCTTAGGAGTTGGAAGGAATATATAAGGTCAAATGTGGATATGAAGAGTATCTGAGGTGTATCTTCAAGACTTTTCCAAAAATGGAATGCATCTGGGGAAAAATCTGTCTGTTTTTAGCTGCCAATGGAATTCATTGCTGTCTTTAAAAATATCTATAAGAATATGTCTCACAATATGCACCTCCAGTCCAAGATCAACAGTGAGTAATGTTAGCTAGGAATATGCTAATAATTGTGTTTTCTCAAATAATAATAAAAAAAAGACTCCTACCTAGCAAGGTGTTCACCACAGCATATAATATAGAAATATCTATGTTCTCAGTATAGCACCACCTTGACTGAAAGAGAGATTTCTATATAAGCAGCTGCCCTTGTTATGCTGAGGGGGTTAGGAATGAGTGAACTGTATATAAAAGGCTGTTATGAGTGGTTAATGTTTGTTTGATGATAGCTTAAAGTGGAGAGGTTTGAAATTAATAGTAGGCATGTTTGTTTTGTTGGGCTGTGGACTAGTAGAGATGAGCAATCTGAAAGCGTATCTGGCAGATACAGCAAGCACTCATTTTAAAGAGACCTAGTCTACAGAAGTTGTGTAATTCCTGTGTTTATAGAAGCATCCATTTTCTCTTTCTGCCTGTATCTCAGAGCCATCTAACACAAAATTACATAATTGTTGCTTTTATTTTCCCAGTTAATTAGTGGACCGACACTTTCAAGAATGTCAAGCACTTATCTGTTACACCTCATTTACTTTGCTCTTCCTTCTTTACCTGAACTCTTCCATGATATCTTTCATTTAGATAGATGGTATTTTGTCTTTTACCATAAAATATTTGTGTAAGAAAATTCACGGAGATGGGAAATAAAGTTGTTTCTAATGGCACAAGTTCTGAGGAACATTGTTCTCTTACAGCTTTGAGGATTACATGTGTTAAAGCAGTCCTCTGACCTTCAAAGCTTCTCAGGCAACCAGCAGTCATTCACTTCAGCAGGAGCCTAAGACCTGAATATTTTGGAATAGGGATTTGAAGACTTGCCTGATCAGTTCAAAGAGATGTTCAGCAGCAGAGCAAATAATTGGCCATAAATTTTGGAAGGATTGCTGAATAAGAAAATTGCCCCTTTCTCTTCATGTTGGTGGGTGGAAAAAACAAGGGATGCATCTGGGTGGTAGGTATTTGAGGTTATCCACTATTGAGGACTGGTACTGATGAACTGCTGTGTATAAGCAGCTATGAGACTATCAGCTTTAGATTATGTGAGATACTGCTTCTAGTCATGTTACTGTCGGGAGACTCCCGGGGACGACTTAATGGTGGTGCTGGCATGCTGAGAGTAGTTAGCAAGCTAGCAGGACACCAAGGCTCATTTGTCATCTTGGTTGATGAGCCTTGACAGAGAAAGCAATAGTCAGCTTATCTAATTTTAGACATCTATACTATAAACATCTGTATCAGAGTTAATTATTCAGAATATTTTTATAGGCAACAGAGGGGAAAAAGCACTTCTAAAGAATGACACATCTAATGGCTTTAGACATCTGCCTTGAAGTGAGAGATAATCTATTTCTCTCCACTAGCTGTGAAGAATGTGAACTACCTTATCTTTTGTAGCACTAGATTTTGTCTAGTGAATACTTACCTAGATGGCTACTTCAGATAGGATGCCTAACCTTCAGACTGCTAAGTCCCTGAATTTCACCCTCTGTGTACAGTGTGTCAGTTTCTTCCTGGACAGAGGTTGCATGATTGCCCAGGGTTATTCCAAGAGGAGTTGTGATATTTAGGATACATAGGCAGGGCTACTTGAACTCAGTAGTTTCAGAGTGGAAACAAGGTACTTGGTCTGAAGTTAGTCCTGACACTGGCCATCTTTTGTATTGAAGATATAACTGAACTATTAGGGTGAACCTTGAGACACCATTACAATGAACTGTGCATAGCTGATTTGCACAGAAACCAGACAAGGGTCTTAAAGTTTTAATCTATTTTCCAACCTTCTTGTGTTTTACATTATTTATAGCCAGAATGTTTTAACAGATCATAGAATCACAGTGTGATTGATGTGGGAATGGACCTTTCAAGATCATCTGGTCCAACCTCTCCAGTCAATGCAGATTAGCTAGAGCAAGTAGCCCAGGGCTGTGTCTGGTTGGATTTTTAATATCTCCAGGCATGGAGACTCAACAACACTTCTGGGCATCCTGTATGGCCACCTTCACAACAAAAAAAAGGGTGTTTCATGTTCAAATGGAACTTTCTGTATTTCAGTTCATGCCTATTGTCTCTTGTCCGGTCACTGAGCGCCTCTGAGAAGAGTCTGGTTCCCTCTTTACTCCCTTCAAATATTTATTTACAAAAACTGATAAAACCCCCTCTGAGCCATCTTTTTCTAGGCTGAGCAATCCCATCTCTCTCAGCCTTTCCTCATATGAGAGATGCTCCTGTCCCTTAATAGTTTTTGTGGCCTTTCGCTGCATTTGCTTCAGTATGCTCATATCTATTGTTTACTGTGGAGCCCAGTACTAGACCCAGAACCCCAAATGTGTCTCGTAAGTATCAAGTAGAGGGGAAGGATCACCTCCTTTGACCTGCTGGCAACACTGCCTAATGCAGCCCTGGAGGATGCTGTTGGCCTGCTTTGCGGCATGGGCACATTGCCGTCTGGTGGTCCACATGTTGTCTACTAGGACATCGTGTTTAAATTCTCATGGGGAAAAGAATGGAGAAGCCACCGCATACCATAGACATTGCATGAATGAATCCCTGGAATCTTCAGAATTCGTGATGGCTCTTTTATGAGACAACAGACACAACAGGAAGCCTGTAACAATGTAACACCAAGATCCAGCATACATTGAGTATCTCCTACAATTTGAGTTATTTTGCATCAGTGTGTTTCAAGCTTTTATAATTCTTAATAATTTATGTATTTTATGAAAAACGTGCTCTTGGTAAGCAAACTCATTGCTAGAAGATTATTTTAACTTGGAAGAGGTTTTTTACTTTGCTGCTGCAAGAATGTTTGCATTTACTGACAGGGCAGTTTCCTGTCAGTAATTCCCTAGGATTTCCCATGTCAAAAGTGATAATGTGTTTTTTCATCCATAAACTTGGCTGGGCAGGTGAGACTAGGTCAGCATGTGAGGCAAGGGATGACACAACACAGAAAGCTCAAAACCCAGGCCATAATCAGAAGGATATTAGGTATCACCTGCAGTACTAAGGACTGCTGCTCTGAGAAGATGTTCATATTTTACAATTTTGTCTTTCTTTGAGTCCCTGATGTCCAGCTTTCCACTGGCTAAAACTGAGTGTGTTAATCCAAGATTTTTCTTTAGATAGCTTTGTTAGAGAGTGCTTTACAGAACTCCAGCAGCTGTGCTTAGATAGAAATGAGCTGCACAACAAAACTGTTCTCAACTCAGAAGGACAGTTCCCTGTGTGGTACATAACAGTTTAAAAGCAGAAGCAAAATTTTGACTGAAAAGGAAAAATAACTTAACATACACATCAGAACAATCCAAGGGCAGGCAGCATTCACAGTTCTTAAAGGGTAAGAGGATCCTGACATCAGTTAAAACCTGAGCCAAATAGGATTCCCTACATCACTTGCATTTTGGCCATTAAAATTTTATTTAGAGATGTATATAAGAATCATGGAATCATAGAACCATAGAATAGTTTCTGTTGGAAGAGACCTTAAAGATCATCGAGTTCTAACCACCCCTGCCATGGGCAGGGACACCTTCCACCAGCCCAGATTACTCACAGCCCCGTCCAGCCTGGCCTTGAGCACCCCCGGGGATGGGGCACCCACAGCTGCTCTGGGCAGCCTCTGCCAGCGCCTCACCACCCTCACAGTAAAGAATTTCTTCCCAGTATCCAATCTAAATCTCCCCTCTTTCAGGTTAAAGCCATTCTGCTTTGTCCTACCACTACAGGCCCTTGTAAAACGTCCCTCTCCAGCTTTCTTGTTGTCCCCTTTAGGTACTGAAAGCTGCTCTAAGGTCTCCCCGGAGCCTTCTCTGCTCCAGGCTGAACCACCCCAACTCTCCCAGCCTGGCTTCATAGGAGAGGGGCTCCAGCCCCCTGAGCATCTCCATGGCCTCCTCTGGGCTCACCCCAACAGGTCCGTGTCCCCCTTATGCTGGGGGCCCCAGAGCTGGACACAGCACTGCAGGTGGGGTCTCACAAGGGCAAAGTAGAGGGGGAGAAGCCCTTTCCTGAGCCTGCTGGCCATGTTGCTATTGATGCAGCCCAGGACTCAGTTGGCTTTCTGGGCTGTGAGTGCACATTGCCGGGTCATGTTGAGATTCTCGTGTACCCATACCCCCAAGTCTTTCTCCTCAGGGCTTCTCTCAATCCATTCTCTGCCCAGCCTGCATTTATGCTTGGAATTGTCCCAACCCACATGCAGGACCTTGCACTTGGCTTTGTTGAACTTCAGGAGGTTTGTGTGGGCTCACCTCTCAAGGCTCTCAAGGACAACATCCCTTCCTTTCAGCGTGTCAACTGCACCACACAGTTTGGTGTCACTGGCAAACTTGCTGAGACTGCACTTGATATTATCGTCCATGTCACCGACAAAGATGTTAAACAGTGCCAGTGCCAGTACTGACCCCTGAGGAATGCCACTCATCACTGCACTCCACTTCGACATTGAGCCGTTGATTGCAACTCTTTGAGTGCAACCATCCAGTCAATTTTTTATCCAGTGAGTGGTCTGTCCATCAAATCCATGTCTCCCAAGTTTAGAGGCAAGTGTCACACATGACAGTATCAAATGCTTTGCACAAGCCCAGGTAGATGACATCAGTTGCTCTTCCCTCATCCACCAACGTTGTAACCCTGTTGTAGAAGGCCACCAGGTTTGTCTGTCATGATTTTCCCTTAATGAAGCCATGTTGGCTGTCACCATTGTTTCCAGGAGTATCTGCTCCACGAACCTGCCAGGCGATCCTGACCGACCTGTAGTTCCCCGCGTCTTCCTTTTTTCCCTTTCTTAAAAATGGGGTTATGTCTCACCTTTTCCAGTTACTGGGAATGTCACCAGACTGGCATGACTTCACAAATATGATGCATAGTGGCTTAGCCACTTTATCTGCCAGTTCCCTCAGGACCCATAGATGCATGCCATCAGGTCCCATGGACTTGTGCACGTTCCGATTACTTAGATGTTCTCAAACCCAATCTTCTCCTACAGAACCAGATACTACTTCATTCTCCTAATCCCTGCCTTTTCCTTGGTCAGTGTGGCTGGAACGCTTGCTGGGGAAGACTGGGGAAAAAAAATTGTTGAGTACCTCAGCCTTCTCCATGTTCTAGGTAACCAGGTCTCCTCTTTCCTTCTGGAGAGAGGCAGCTGTGAAAAAACAAAACAAAGCAAAAAAACTGCGGATGTGGTTCTATGTGGGATTTTGGGCCAAATCTTCTACAAAAAAAGACCAAAATTGTGTTTGAAGATGAGGCCCTGAATAGTCATACATTGTCCCAGAGCTTGCATAGTCAATAGACATAGAAGAAAAAAATTTCATTGCTTTTGTACCAATGGTATCATTTTCAGGTATTCAACTCAGAGTTTCTGAGTTTGAACAGGGAGGTTTTCAGTTTTGCTGAAGGGGGCTGAGATGCTCATTGCCACTAGAATTCAGACTTAGGATGAATTTCTGTAAGGCTTAGATTGACAACATCAGGATCTTAGTTTTCCTTCAAGGTTGGTATAGGCCAAATGCTGTTGTAACACTGAAAGAAATATCCAGAACCCTAACTTCTCTTGACCCAACCACAGAATGGATTTGGAGCAGAGACAAAGACTGAAACTGGAGCAGATCTAACTTTCTAGATATGTGTTTTTTTCCCGTACTGGGAACAACATTCTTCAGTCCTCAGGCATTTTCTCTAGTCGAACCAGCTTTTCTACCTGGCCATTTCAGCAGGTCATTGTTCCTATTTACAGCGCTGAGTGGGATCAATCAAGCATCAGAAGTGTTTTGTGTCCTTTGCCCCTGTGCTGAACAAAACAGTACATTATATCATGCTTTCTGCTTGTGTTCTCTGCTCTTCCCACAATAAGTTTTTATTTTGGGGCATTATAATGCCAGTAGGAATATGTAAAAGGAGGTGGATTGTACTGGCTGTGTAGTAATGTTTAGCGCAAAGAGGATCTTTTCACAGAGGGACTGTATGGGTTGGTTTGGGTTTTTTTTCCCCAAGCTTCTGCTCTGAAAACTGTCATTGCCTGGCAGTTCTTCCTTGCCTAGAGCCAAGGTGAAACTGAACCCTGTGCCAGCTACCTACTACCAAAGCAGATGAGCAACAAGAGACTGAGCATTTTCCAGATACCGTTTTTCAAGGAATTGTTCCCAGCAGAGAGCACCGGGTTGCCCATCCATCCTGTGCTTACTGACCTGTGGCTGAGGACAGTTGCCAGCACTGATTCATCTCTTAAATGGATTAACTTTCACAGCTTCTTCATATCGCTAGTGCGGGACAGATTGAATGAGGAACACTGTGAAAGATCAAATGCATAAAAGAGGCTTCGAAATGGAGCATTTACCCTTCGCTTTACCCTTCCCATGAAATGGCACTGAGTTGGATTGAGGATTCAGAGTAATTTCCAGCTCTCTCCCAGGGCTCTGGTCTAAAAGCTTAGAATGGAAACACAGGTTCAGCTAGCAGATGTAAGGGATGTTGTGTGTAACCTTACCAAGGGAATCAAAATGCTGACATCCAGGGAGGCACTGAGTGCTAAAAAGCCCCATTCAAACCAGAGAAGCACCCAGAAAAATCAAACGCTTGTATGCCTCATCCAGCTCAGTATGCAAAGGTAATTTTTTTATTATTATTATTATTATTTTTAAGCAGAATACAGCACCAGATCTTTGGTAAAAGTGTTTCAGGCTACTTATATTAATATAGACTGATTTGCACCTGCTGAAGTTCTGATTGTGTGTTTCACTATAGCAGGTGTAAACCCACTGCTGTTCTGCATCAGTCCAAGGGCATTAGCTCCTTTTCCAGGTACATTTCCATTAGTGTTTCAGTTCAGCTCAGCAGTGCACTTCTGAAGTGTATCTTCTTACCATCACTACATAGCACATAGGTTCAGACTGCAGATGGGGCTTCCAACACACAAACTGTAGTCCTTTAGGAAGGCATTACACCAGAATTTTATATCAGCACATAATTTGTGCTAATTGCCACCAAGCATCCAACCCACAGCACCAGAGCTAGCTTGAAGCAGAGCCGCTGGAGGCATATAATGTAGATGTCAAGTGCATAACATCACTTATTTGGCTTCACAGTTTGCTAATGTAGACCCAGACACTTTTTCTAGACTAAAATTTCTTCAAAATCTTGTTTCAGCAGCTTTCTCCTCTCCTCCATGGTGATGTCTTGCCTGCCATGCATGGTATGTTAATGATTCCTTTGCACTTCTGTAAGCCCTTGTCATCAAGAGAAGCCAAAATCAAACCAAGATAATAATAAAAAGGTGCCTCCAAACTGTGCAATAAAATAAACAGCAAGTGGAAAAGATCAGCAGCAATGCATGAGGAGATGTGACAAAGTCGAGTGACACAGGGACCGAGCTTCCAGGGACCTGGAAGCTGCTAAGAGAGCAGTTTTATGCTCCAGCCCCAAAGCAAGTACTGTAAAATTCCATTTGAATTTATTTTTTTTTTAGCTGGAAGCTCAAACACTGCCACATGCTGATAGTGATAAATCCAAAGAGGCACAACCTTTGCAAAGCAATTTTTATCAACACTAAGAGGATGCTGCCTCAGCAGGCTGGAAAAGCAGAAAATGTTGAGCTTCCTGTAACACATATGGTAATTTTTGCTAGAATTTTGATCAAGTGGTGAATTTAGTGCTGTATTGTCGAGTTTTACAGCTACTTATGTTCACTGCTAATTAAGAAGTGATGCTAAAAAGGAAAAATACCCGTTAATAATATTTAGTCCTTGGGCAGGGTGTTACGCTTCTGAAAGGCCTTTCACACATGACTCTTGTGCAGTGAGAGCTCTGCCATGCAAAATCACTTTATCAGCTGAGGGAATGACATTGGCAGAGGTCAGCTTGATATAATGCAGTGAAGCTAAAAACATTTTAAACTTCACTGCTGTCTGTTAGACACTGATCTCCATCATTAGGTGTCTAAAAAGGCAGTTTTTCAGAGATACTAATCAGCTCCTGATGAAGTCAGTGGAAACTATGGCTTCACTGGTTTCTTGGAATGAGACTGCTTTGTATCTGCATCTGGTGCTGGATTTGGTTTCCAGCCCCAGACATCTGACCCCACAGTTCTGTGAAATGCTGCAGCTATTTATACTTTGAACAGAAGGTAGCTATGAAAATTAACAAGGTATTCATATGATCAGACACACACACGCACAATTAAAAACAAAAATAAAAATGAGCCGAGATGTTGGGCTATGGCATAGTTAGATTCAATATTGGGATCACCTGGTGCTTTAAAACTACACATGCTTCAATGAAGAGCAGTGTACAGTTGTGCTTCCATAGTTATCTCAAAGGATTCTGTCTATATTTCTGAAGCATGGAGGCCTAATTCTGTGTCTGGTTGAGATTCAGTGGTTAGGGTTCCTCTGCGTCTTTATGACTCTCCACCTGGCAAGAACACACTTTGTTTATACCTACAGGGCAGTTTCTACAGAAAATGCAATGCTGTAGGTATTGTTGAGACAGTGCCTCTCCTTTTACTCACCATCCTTCTAACTGAAACACTTTCCAGGTTGTTGAATATTTACACTGAAATTACCTTATACAAAAAGAACTTATCAAGGGCCCTTTAAAAAACCCTCTTCCCCAGAATAAGGGTAAAATTTCCAGCACTATTTGTCATACACCAACCTTTTCACATGCTTGAGATCCAAGCTTTCTTAATTCATTTTCCACTCCTTGCTGTCCTATTTATATCTCCCCACACTAGGAAGTGAAATTGATCCTGCCTACCTTCAAACGTCTACCGCTTCCCCTATCTTTAAATCTGGATGTGCAACTCACGTCCTCCATTTTAAGCCTCTTTCTTATCATCCACGCCCACACAGGCAGACGAAGACCTCAGTCCTATAACCCCTGACATCTTCCATTTTCCTGCTGCCCATCCCAGTTCATGAGTTCCGTAACACTGCTGTCTGCAGCTCCAGTCACAAGTTAAGTGCCGCAGAGTAAGCACCAATTAGTTGTAAGTTCACTGTTCATTAAATATTATTGGGTGAGGGGTGGGGTTTATTATTATTTATTTATATGTAGATGGAGACAATGACGTCAAGGATAAATCATCTGTTAATTTGTAAAATACTTGCTATCTGGCTCACAGGTCAAATTCAGTCCATCCAAACAACTAATTGGGTTGTCTGGGTCTTGTGAAGGACACTTGAGAAAGAAAGTGTCAGAGAATGAGCTAGAAGATCGAAAAAATACTCCAGTAAAGCAGTCCCTACCATACTTTTTCTCAGGACTTTCTGACGTACCTCCACTGGTAATCTAACTGGAAATGTGTCTGCCACTTGACCAGAATATTGACATCCCTCACAAGAGATTACTTTCCATTTATGTGCTAGGAACACTAACCCTGTGCCAGTCTTTATGTCTGGTCCCTAACACGTGTTTACATATGTGCTGCTACAATGGGCCAGAAAACCACAATGCCTGCACGTTGAATACAAACATATTGTTAACATTGGTTGAGGACATCAGCATGAAGACTGAGAGTGTCTTTAAGGATATCTTGACCAAATATCTTGAATACCTTACTTCTCCCAGGTGACTTTTTTTCCCCTGTATTGTGTTTCTGTTACTTTTCAGCCTCCCTTTTTAAGCAATTAGCAACATTGTAATATTAAAATATTTGTAATACCATTTTTGAGTTAAGAAAGAGATGAGGAGAGCTTAATTACAGTTCCTACCTCAAGAAAGAAAATTGTTTTTTAAGTAGAAAAATTACAGACAAGCCATAAATTCTCCCTTGAAGGTAATGCTGATGCTTTATAATGTTGTTGCCACAGTGTCACCATGGACACACTATCATCTTATGGGGATGCTGGAGATGTAGGCAGCTGACTTGCTAGCAGAGTCAGCCCTACATGTCACTGTAGCTCACTGAAACTGCTAGCAAAAAAAGGAAGGGCTCAATAAGAAGGAAAAGACTATTCTTTTCAAACATGCTTCAGGAAAGAAGGAATATCTGTGAACACAATCAGTTTGGGTTTTACACTGAACAGCTGCCAAGGAATAAGAGCAACACTTCTTACAAAGATCCTTTTCCCCAGTTACAAGCTGGTTTTCCTTTGTCCAGTATGGGCAGTGGCATCTATGTCAGCCTGTTGTGTTCCCAACTTCCAGCTAATACTTTGTTCTGCTTTTCATGAGATTTAATTACTGACACAACTGATGACTTAAAACTCTATTTCTGTAATTTGTGATAAACTGGATGAATTTAATATCCAAATTTATTAAATCCTGAAATACAGGGGATGACCACTGCTGGGAGAGTAAGGTCTGGTGAAAACTGCACAGCAGCCACTAGTAATGCATTCCACCTAGCCTTGGAGCCACCGTCTTGAAGACACCGTCTTCAGATAACACCAGCTGATTCCCAGAAAATGCCTAGCATGGGGAGGGACCTGAAAAGGGATGGCTTGTGTTTCTCTTTTGTGGCCTACAGCTTAAAGGCTAATTAAGTGTTTTACCAAGTCTAGTCAGCTCAACTCCCTCTGCCCTCAATGGAGTCAGATATATAATGTGCACAGTGACCCAGGGGTTGTGCTGGCCCTTCTCTCATGTAAGGAAGACTAATATGGACACCTCTGGAGAATTACTACAGTTAAGAAAGGGAACCTGGCTTCTACAATAAATAAAAAATGAAATAAATAAAAAAATAAAAAATGAAAAATGAATGAACAAAAAAAAACCCCTTAAGTTTTCAGAAAGCTTCTCTTATGAACTTCAATCTTCACTTGAAGAAACAAAATTTAAACCAGAGCTGAGAATCTGGATCTCTAACAACAAATAAATTTAAGTGACTAAGGAAGCTCTAATTCCAGAGCTCCTGGAAAAAAAATCAATGTGCAACCCAAGCAGTGGGAAACTAAAGTTACAGCTGCCAGGACTGAGAGCTTACCTTTTCCCTGTATCTATAGACACAAACCTGGGTGCATGTTTTATTTCTTCGAACTCTCAAGAAGCTTAAAAACATGGGTACAGCAGGCATGACCCAAACAAAAGAGAGTTCAGAAAGAGATAGAAAACTTCTAATCAGTGTTTTATGGTCTCCCTGTTAACCAAGATAGTTTCTCCCTCTTGCCCTCACTGAACATCACATTCCACTTTAGATACCTGACAGTGATTTCTGTCAAAGCTGGTTGCTTACACCCTTTTCACAGGCAATGAATAAGAACTGGTGCTGCCGATCTGCATTGTTTTATACTTATGATAAACCTATGGTGGAATGAACCTCCTCTCTGATCGAAAATGTCCTGTGATTGTGTGATGTATTAGATGACTATGAAGGCATGTGAAAATGACAGGTGAGAGTATAGATATCCAAATTCTAGGCACCTGAGTTAAGGTAGATGAATCCTTTGAGAAGTAATCTTTCCTTGAGGGACAGGTTATGGACTTCCTATTAGCAGTAGAAATGCTTGGTTGCTTTACATACTGATGTAGCAGGTCAGTGTGTACTTGCATATTCAAACCCCCCACACCATTCTTTGCATTGTCTTTTTCAAGCATTCACAATGATTTGAAGGGTCCAAATACAGGACTGATGGGGCTCTGAGTAAATTCAAGCCCTCAAACGTCCTTGATGCAACATTTTATTTTTAAGCCCACTGAGTCTGGATATTTGGTGACCTTTCTCCATAGATGTTTTGTTTCAGCACTACAAAAGAAGAATGATTATGAGCACAGGCAATAGTGTCGCCAGTAAGGTGTTCATGACCACGGAGAAGGGAAGCAAAGATCAGGCCATCCAAGGGATGCAGAGGACAGGGATGGTCATTTCACCACCATCAGGAAGCAGGACCAGTGGGCTGAGGTGGAAAGAGGTTGTCAGTCCTAACTTTCCACTGATCCCAGAGGCCCATCTGCCAGTGCTGACGGTCCATGATGACTCACTGATTTCAGCTGTGTGGTGAAGCCAAAGCTTGTTTATGCTTCAGCTTTCATCCCTTGCAATACATTGTCATTCCAGCTGTCCATATATGAATTCATCTTAATTTTTTCCCCTTTCTTGAGAACAAATTAAACAAAGTGGAACCACGAGCTTAATAAAAAGGGTAAAGTTTCTCCCCTCTCTGGCAGCACATCTGATAGGCACCTTAGTCTGAGGTTTTTTTAGTATTAAAAGACTGTCATATGCAATTTGTGAGCCCCATTTGAGCAATGAACAGCTTGGACTTTCCTGAACTTATGTTCATTACTATTAAATAGAAGTTTGCAATGGCTCAGAGCTAATGCTGATGTTCAGTTGGGTTTATGATTTTATTTACTTACTTGATTCTTATTTATGAAGGCTTGGCCAAGTAGTGAAGCTTCTCAGTACTGAAATAAAGCATCATTAGTATCAAGCAAGGAAGCAAAGTGAAATAAAGGTGATGTGAATGCTTTTCGCTTGCTTATTCATTTAAATTGATTTTTCCTTACTGGCTGACAGCATTTATCAAAAGAACAAAGCCAAAAAGAAAAGAGAAAAGTTGAGTTTGGAAGCAGGTTTCTTGCAAGCCAGTAAGAGTTATGTGATATACGATAACATTGTTTCTATCAATGGCAACAGCACTTTTTTGCCATGGATTTCAGCAGGAGAGAAAGGCATGAGATGCATGAGAAATCAGACCAATAAAACAAATGTCAGCAGTCCTAATTAGTACTTGCCAACTCACATAATTTCATCTAGAAATCACTCATATACTTAAAGTTCCTGGGATCCCATCACTATGAACAATTTATATTATTTTTTTTAATTACTGTTTGACTGCAGAAGAAAGCTTGAATCTATGAATTCTAACGGTTAAAAAAATAACCAAGCACACAAATCCGAAATATTTTAATTTTACACTGATGTCATGAGCTGGTCATGCATTATGTACTGAAATAATTACCAATCTTTTTTTGCATACCAGGGGCGAGACCTTCAGACAGAAATTGATCAAATACAATTTTTTGCTGCACATCAGCTGAGCTATGTTGATTTATATCCTTTGTCATTAAGAACTATGACATTAATGTATATTTTAAAAATATATTCTTGCAATTCTCAAGTATTTTTAGTTTTTATCACATCTGTTTCTCTTACTGATCTGTACTTTCCTATGATCTAAACAAATATTCTCTTGAGTTAAATTTTTATGTCTTCTTGTACAGACAGGAGATTTGTTTCCTTTATGAAAATATCTTGGGGTGGCTTTTTTTCACCACTAAGACCCCATATTATTTGTTCTTGAAAGATGGTTCAAAACCCTGCAAGCAATGAAGTTACACCTTTTGTGAACCTGCAGTCTGTAGGCTGAGGGATATGAGAAGCTTCCCTAACCCTACTGTGGCAGTCTCAGATACTTTTTGCCTTACCTGTTTGCTCTAACCTATTCCTGCCCCTTGCAAGAGAAGCAGGAGGAATGTACTCCCATGCCTCAAGCAGGCCAGTTTGTTGTTCAGCTTATCAACTTAAGCAGCTAATAAAACCAGATTTATGCTCATATTCTGGGTTGTAAATGCTTCTGCTTCAGATGAGGATATGTAGTTGTGGACATGGTACTGATTCAAGCAAGTAAGACTTGATGGAGCCTATGTCTGCTGGTGGACCTTAGCCTGACCAGGCAGCAGGTTTTGACTGATTAATGGGATTTGAGAGGGGAGCATGAAAGTCCTTTGTGGTCTGATCTCATTCCTAATCCTTCACTTAAACTGAGCATTAAAATGATCTCTCTGGAACATGAGGGAATGTCTCGGGTGACAGGTACATCCATGCCTTGTCTGAGAAATGTTTTTTCAGTCACACTAACTTGACTGTAATTGTGCAAAGGCTTTTCAGATTGTTTCCTTTTGATTAGGCTTCATTCCTGAACTTGATTTTGCTTTTAAAATGTCTTTTTCTGGTTTTATACCCATTTAATTTTCACCTGTTATTTCCTTCAGCTCTCTTCAGTTTTTCCTTCTCTGTCCTCCCTCAGTGTGTGCATTATCCATGTTCTATGGGTTGTGACTCAATAACACGACACTGCAGCATAATTGATGTGAGTTCACTAGGTATAATTTGTCCCTGAGGTTGCAATAGATAATGAGCTTTGTCTTAATTTTGGAAGATGCCAGTTGGATGTTTCCTACATATATCTGCCACTACTCCTAAGTGAGGCAAGGTCTCCTACACAGGAGTAGAAGTATTACTACATTCATGTTGAAACAGATTGTATTTGATCTTCCTTTTCCTATTTCACCTACAGTTCGCCAACAAGAAGTCCCTCTTGGGCTAGAATTTGGTGCCCTCTTTGCATGAAGGGAATTTACTAAAAGATCCATTCTCATTTGCTTTTATGTCCTTCAGTTCTTGGCCATCCATTCACCCTGACATGGGAAGTGACTGGCTTCTCCTATTAACAATCCTTAGTGCTAAAATGGGTTTTAGACTACTGAAGGGCACAACATTAGCAGTGGCTTTCCCTCCATGCTTTGGAGACCTGTCAGATGCCTTTAGCCATACTTGCCTCTTGTGTAGCAAAGCACAGTGTGTGACACTCTTTGTTTTTATTCTCAGTTGAAGGAAGCTTTGGATGCAGAAGAAGTGATGGTAGAAAGGGTATTTCTTGGCACTCAGAGACTTGTTAAAAATTTTTCATTTGCAGATGCAACACACGGAGCTTGAATTTCCAAAATAAAGGTGACATTTTTTTCAGTAGCTCTGGGTTTTGTCTGGTTTTCATTAAAAGACTACAGAAAACATTGTTAGAACTAAATTGTTTTTAATGGGTTTGTACATTTGTAGATTTTTAAATCCTATAATATCTGGACAATGAATAGTGCCAAGATACTAGTTACTGAAAAATACTCAGTCCAACTGAGCTAGCATATAAAGCTGTATGGATTTATGGGTTTCATGGTGCAACAATATTTCAGTCAGCATAGAAACCATGTTATGGTTTAAAAGACTCTTCTGGAGTTGTCTTTATGTCCATAGCCCAGGTATGACACCAGATTTCTTTCTTTTTTTTTTTTTTTCCCCCTGCTTTTCCCAGATTATTCTCATTAACATCACTTATAAATCTATAAAAATGAAAGAGTGCTGCTCCATAGCCAGTCATAGAACTTGGGAAGTGTCAAACAAAGCAGCATTTGCTAAAGAGCAGACCATCAAGCAGAAGTGACAGACAAGGACAATTACCACATGCAAATGAGCTAGCATTCATAATATAATTTTTTTAAAAGCCATATTTGTCAAAAGTACTGCTATTCAGGACTGATTCTCTAGCTGGATGAACCCTGTGGAGTTTCAGGTTTTATGAACCTCTGCATCAATTTTTTTTAGAATGAAAAAATGTATTTCTGCTCAACTCAGTTTTTCCTATGGTTTAACATTTTACTTCTCCGTTTCTCCACAGGAAAATGTTGAGTGCCTTTAAAAACAGATATTTTATTGCTATTTTGTAACCAGACTTGTCCCTCTACTCTGTTATTCCTTCCAAAAACACAACAAATGCTTCAAGGGAAGACACAGGTAACTCTGTAACATAGTAATTTGTCTCAATTTTTTTTTTTATTTTTTTTTTACTGATCTGGAGAGGAGTCTTTGTCTGGATGAACTCCAAGGCAACGTCCTAGCTAAGTTGAACAAGGCCATGGCTTTGTTCCCTGCCTTCAAAATGTAATGAGTATGATCATGGCATTTTTTTGGTGACAACACATGAAAACACATTGAAATACACTTGCGATTGGTGTGCATTCATCAGTGTTCAATGCAGAGTTGTCATGCCAGCCAACATCACCTTCATTTATTTGGCAATTGTGAGTATCTGCACCACCAACATCCATCTGCAGACTGGTTTTCCTACATTATCCTTCCGTGCAGTCACTAAGCTAAATGAATTCATGGAAGAATAACAATATGCAGTCCCCTAGGGCTTACCTAAATGTGGAAGTTACTAGGAAATAAATGAGGAGATGAATTTGAAGTTTGGTATCTATTTCATACTGTAACTGATATAGAGGCTAACATTCTGCACCTCGAAGGGATCTTGAGGTAATCTTCACAGAAGCATTGGGTAATACTTCAAAATTTCTTTCAACATATCTGGATTGGGCTGGTATTATATTCCTACCATCTCTGCTGTGATGGTCAAGCAATAGGCTAGACTGGAGAACTGCCTTCCAAAAAACTAACCCCTAAACACCCAGCAGTTTCCTTCCAGCTAGGGCCATTATCTTCAGTTGCTCTGTCAGTGTATGAACACTGGGACTCACCCAAAGAAACAGGCAGGGAGGGGAATGGATAGCCAAAGGTGGTAGGGAGGTGGGACAAGTGATTTTTGTGGCACCGTCTTCAGCTGAAAATGGCTGTGGAAGCCAGATGCAACATGTAAGAAGGGCAGTGTTGGGCAGGGGAATGAAGAAGATATCCATGTCATCTACTCTGGACGTTCAGCTCTAGGTGTGCAATCTGCAGGTCCATTGACAGTGGCAGACTCCTCCCTGGGAACACACAGAGCTTTTGCATTGGGCTGGTGTTCTGAACGGCCTCTTTTAGAAACTCACTTTTGTCCATTGACTATAAAGAGCTTCAGCAGATGAGACTAAGATAAACGGTTAGAAAAGCTCTTTTTTTGGCTCTGTTTCCTCCCACACAAAATACTAGTAGAAACTTGTTTAAAAGTTTCTTTTGCCAGTTTGGCTAACATAATTAGCTAATTATCATGGTAATTAACATTCATGATAGCAGACAAGAGTAAGTCTCAGTTGCTTTAAACTTTGTGAAACTGATTAAGAAGCTTACTGACCCAAAGAGTTTATGGACTTAAGTCAGTGAATGGTTTTCCCAGAGAGAAGAAAGGCATATTTCTGGGAATAAGATCCACTGCCTGGATTCTTGTAGAAAAAGTGTTAACGTATTCACCTCTTGCTCACAATCCCCATCATTTCTCCAAGTTTTTAGTCTCCAGAGCAGAATGATGAAAGCTGTACATTCTTGTTTGCGAAGCTGCTGCCAGTGCTTTATTAGCAGTGCCCTAGCTGAGCATATTTCACTGTATGCGATGACTGTATTTAGTAAAAGCAATCATGCTGACAGTCTGAATGATGGAAGCCCTAATCTGTGTGGTGTCATGCACTATGCATCACCACGAGGGAATCTCTAGTGACTTGTTATTAACGAGAGGGAAGCGGTGACATTATTATTATTATTTATGACTTATCCTGCTCCGCAGATGTGTGAGGTACTCTAACAACCAAATAAAGATGGAATCTCTGCTGACAACCATGCAGAGCAGCAAGGCACAGTTGGCATCCTCATGATTCCTGCTTCAAAGTGTCTGAAGTAGGAAGGCTGGGCAGCAGCGAGGGCAGCACCACCTTCTTGTGCTGTCAATGAGATCTGGGTCAATGGAGAGTAGTCAACACTATCCCCCTGAATAGACATAATTTTGTTTATTATTGCCATTGCATAGTGTCCTAGATCCTCCTCCTCCCATCCTGGATGAGGGATTCATGCACAAATGGTATGAAGAACTAACTCCCAGATTCAATTTTTCCACTGATACAAACTGTGAGGCAACTGTGCTATTTCCCTACAACACAAAATATAGAAAAACAAGGAATGTGTTTACTTTGTCTCACTCTCTTTAATTGCTAGCATTTATTTTAAGGCAAAAAACCACATTATATGGAATGACAATGGAGGGAGGGAAAAAACACGCAGTGATGATTTATATGCAGATACTATTTTAAATACTAAGAGTGAAACAAATAATTATTGTTATTAATAAAAAGCATCACCTCTCGATTCTTTATATCGCCTTATTTTCCTTTTTAATAACTCTGTAGTGTCTGAAGGCCCTGATCTGGGTCAGAAGCAGCAACAGAGGGACATGAAGTATATGCATAGGTGAAGAGCCTTTTACTTCCTGCTAAATTTTGCTTTTAAAAACAAGCAAAAAAAAAAAAAACCTAGTCAGTATGCCCAAACTGTTGATCTTTCCAGCTATACATCATTTTTTTCACTTTCCTCTGTGCTTAATCACCAGCTTCTACTGCCAGCTTCCCTTGTTTGCAGCTACCAATAAACATCCTCACCAATTCTAAGTGGTATCAGCTCTATGGCAGTGTGTTGAGGCTGAACTGGTATGTCCAAAATTAAAAATGGGCCCTAAAACAGCCACTCAAGGGTCACATACACATGCTTCATTCTTTCATATCCTTCATGACCAAAGTCTGTTATTTCCATCTGACTAATGTACTAGTCTTGGTCTGAATGAACATGCACCCATCACCATCACTAGCAGAAAGTGCTCAAAATAATTCAGGGTTATACAGCAAGACAGTGAAAGAAACGTAAGAGATCAGGAAGATCATCATCAGCATTGACTAATGGTTTGGCATATCTCATGTGAGACATCTTACCACCCATCTGTGGGATCAATGGCTCATCCAAGGTCTTTGGATGAGAGAAAGCAATCCCTCAAAATGGGATCTTCAAGTCCTAAACATATTTCCTTATTTGGTTCAATAGCAGGGAACGTTTGCTGGTGTTTCACTGTGCACTGCAAAATGTATGCATTTATTCAGTCATGTCTTAATTGAATGTTCTGCTTGATATTAAAAAATCACTCAAAATAGGCTTGGCTCCACTCAGTTTCCAAGAACACCTTGATTTCTTCACATTACTGTAAATTTTACAAAGCTAACACCCCTCTCCATCCCAGTTTCAGCTTCTTATAATATATGTTGCTATGGCTCTGTCTTTACTTCATTGCTTTTTATGTGACATTACAGAACAGCTTGAAAAACATCTGGCAGTAAATGGCTTATATTTTGAGGCTATCATTTTGCATAAGGAACTTTCAGAGTAAAATTTTTAGTAAGGTTTGGATAAAAGACATTACCAGAGTATAGACCTTTGCACTATTGTTATAACAAGATCAAAGAAATTTCCCCATAAAACCAAAATCTTGGAAAAGTTAGGCAATTTTCTTTTCTTGCCAGCACAAATGATGGCTATAAGAGAAAGTATTGGTTCTAATTTTGCCATAGCTGTAACTTTGCATAAATTTGTTCTGCTTCTGGGTGAAAGAAGGATGCTATTTTCGACAGCATACACACTAAAAGCATCATATCAAATGGTCCAAGGGAGTAACATTTTATTGAGCTTGGTGAAGCTGTGCTGATCTATTGCTGTAGCCTAAACCCCACTTCTGGGCAATGTAATAAAACTGCATATAGTTAAATCATACTCTAGGTAGTGAAAACAGTGTAACTTTCATAAAAGCCATGAAAAAATGTGATTGCTAAGAAAGCCCTGATGCTACAGCAGAACCGTTGAGTTTCTGAGGACAAGAAAAAGCATGGGCATTATTTTTATGACAGTATTAAAGAAAAGTGTGTGGAGAATCTATTGGAATTAAAATGATGGAATACAAAGTTAGCAGTTATACAGTGTATTTCTTTAATAAATAAACCAGAATGCTTTATATAAATCTTTGAGATCTTACAGATTAGCTTGTGCTAAAAGAAAGATTATTTGGACACAATTAACTTTCTGGATACGTATTCATATCCAGAATTCTCTCCTCTGCTGGTATGTGAGACAAGACAGCATTTGTCTAATGTATTCAGGCCTCAGTAGTATGAAATGGCATTTCAATTGGCCTAGACCTTGCATGTCAAATATGGGTACTATGGTAAATTAAAGAATAAATTATCTATCTTTCCTCACAATTAACACACAACACAAATGTAATTAGAGCCAAATGAATCAAACACAGAGGATCAAAGTCAATGGACCCATGGCTTTGTGAAGGTTCATGTCATCAGTCATAAAGAGGGTTAGTGAGCAGCACGGACATGGCAGATCAAGCACAAGTCACCATCTGGTCCAACGTGTAATGGAACTGTTCAAGTTTGGAAATAAGTATAGTTGCAATACAATAAAGGAAAATCATGTTTTGTTTATTCTCTCTCTTTTGCTTCTCTTCCAAAGTTACTCTAAGATATGCTAAATGCAGGATAAGACAGAAAAACTTCAAATAGAAAGGGCAGAAAATAAAAGAAAGCTCTTTAAGCTCAATGACATATTTTTAAATGCCTTTTTTTCTCTTTTCTTTTGTCCAGCCTTAGGCTGAGGCTTTGATCTGTATTTCAGTCACCAAGGTCCCTTATCAGAGAAAACACAAGAAAAGGATAGTGAGAGGTACAGACAGAATGACAAATAGATGCACCCTGAGTCACCATGGAGTGACTTCTGTGCTCTTCAGAACAAATTCTATCTGGAAACCATATCTACAATGGGATTTTATAGGAGAAGTAAAGAAAGCTTTGCCCTGAGGGCCTAAACCAACTCCCATTGATTGCAAAAAGCCCTTTTTGATAAGTAGAAGACTGTTGAGTGTAAATTCAAGAGGATAAAACAGTAACATGCAATGTCCTAATGTTCCCTGCATACTCCTTTTTCTGCTCCCCTCCCTCTCTCCCTGAGCTGTGGGTAGCTCCTCTGTCCCTCCACATGCCATTTTTCATGTATGTATACACCTTTCTAACTTCTAGGAATAATTTTTACCTGCACACAGGTAAGGTATGCAGAACAAAACTCCACCTAGCCCAACAGCCTGTCTCTGACAGACCAGGGACAAACACCCTGGGGAAAGAGAAGGGCCAGAAAGCAGTGTTTGTCTTTCACCTCCCATGATGTACAGGCCAGCGACATCCTGAAACAGAGGTGGTAGTTCAGCATCCAGCTACTTCTTCCAGGGGTATGCAGGCAACCTTTAGCACAATTGTAGTTTTTAGTATCAGTAGCTTCCTTCAGCAATACATTTCATACAGGTGTAAGGAATTACTTCAGTTTGCTTAGTATGAACTGTGTGACAGAATTTTCTCATGACTTTAAGCTCATACTGAAAGTTGATCCCTCTTCATCTACTCCTTGTCACTATTGTTCTGTGCCACCTCTTCCACAGGCTAAAGGGTCCTGGTTCATTTCATTGTTTCTTGCGTGGACAGCGGACAGCATCCACACCTTTGATCAGCAATGCTGCCCTTGTCTGTACCTTTTCCAGTTCTACTCTGTCCAAAACAGAAAGACCAGAAATGCACAAAGCATTGGAGATGCAAGCATACCACAGATTTATGCACTGGCATAATAACATTGTCTATTTGTTCTCTATTCATTTCCTGATGATTCCCAACACTTGATTTGCTTTTTTACTTCTACTGAATATTGAGCTGATGTTTTTATAGAACTAGCTATTATATCCCCAACATCTCTCTCTTGAATAATAGTCCAGAGCCCATCATTTTGTAACTAAAGCTTTATTGCTTTTACCTATGTGCATTACTTTACATTTATCCACATTGAATTTCATTTTCCATTTTATCTCTCAGCCACTCAGGCTTGTACAGTCATTTTGCAAATCTTTGCAGTCAGCTCTCATTTTTACTAACCCAAGCAAGTTCATACCATCAACAAAGTTTGTGTCCTCACTCCCTTCACCTTAGAGACTAGTGCCTTTTCTTGGTGTTTTCAGGCGGTTGATTCAGGGCAATAGTACCAAGCAAAGTGAGACAAACTCGTCTACCTCAGCTTTCCTATTTGTCCTTTATGCTTTCAGAGTTTCATCCTTAGTTTTGCATAGCTTGGCTATGGGCCATCATCTTCCCATCTATTTTTATCTACTTTTTCACTCCTTTTCTCATATTCATTCTTCTTATAAAGCAACTGCATTATTCATCTCTTTGAACATGCATAGCATTTTGAGATGGAGTTTGGAATAGATCTATTTCAGAAAGACAACAAAGCTTTCTCCAAAATAATGTTCAGCTTGAGGGAAGCAATCAAACATATAATGCTATGTTAAGAAAACACAAGAGTGGTACTGTAAGTAAGCCACATTAGATGAGGGTTGTTAAGGCACATTGGTTTTTATAACCAATGGTACACACTGAGTGATATGACCAGCAACATATCTAGCCACCTGGCCAACACCTAATGGTCAGGTACACGCTTCTACCTGAGTTAAGCATGGGTGACTTCAGAGAAAAGCACAGAATGAAGCTCTCGCTCTTGCTTCAGGATCCATGATAAAAATACCTTAACTTCCCTCACACAACAAGATTTAATTTGGTCACAGTAATTCTCAAGCATAATTTCTCTGGAAATTTGATCCTGCTTCTTCTTTCTCTCTTTTTTCATGGCAGACATAGCTCTAAGCTAGAGGCTCCAAGAAAAAAAGTAATAACCTATCTAGTGAACACATATACCACCCTCTCACAGGAAATCCATTTGTAGGAAATCTGGACAAGGAGTTCAGCCATGCCATTGATGGGATGAGCTGGTGAGTTGCACAGCACTGCATTTACAAGACCATTTCAGATAATTTTAGGGTCCTTCATAGTTGACTCGGCTCTTAACTAAACCCACTAGGATTTGCATGTGCAACTCATATGGTTAATTTACTGAGTTCTTCCCCTTCCAGACTGTCTGTAAATATGCCATCATGTCCTCCAAACCTTATTTTAACTCGTGAAGCACAGTAACAACAAATTTCTCACCATGGTTAGCAGCAAATTTCAATGGAGCTGCTCACAAGTACAGACTCTGCGATCTGGCATAGACAAAAAAACCACTAGTGTGTAGGCTACTGCACTTCTAACCTCTTTTTACAGTATGAATAAAAAAAAAATTGTCCTTTTTCCCTATCTCCTAGTGTGGTTTTAATCCATGTGAAGTTCTACCTCTCACTCCATAGTTACCAAGTTTCCCTAAGAGTTTCTTGTAAGGGTCTTTATCAAAAGTCTTTTGAAAATCTGAATTAATTTTATCCACCATTTCTCCCTTATTCACTATTTTGTTAACTCTGAATGAATGTCAGCATCTTCGAGAGGTACTGTTTGGCCTTGAGAAGCCTAAAGCTTTAGTCGTACCAGACTGTATACATTAATTAATGTATAACTCTATCTTCCATGGTTTTTTCCTGCTGCTGAAGTGTGCCCTGCATATCTATAAAAGACAATTGTCTCTGGTACTTTATGAAAGCTTTAGACAGTCTTGGCTACAACCCAGTTGGCTGTGGTATCAGGTCTTTATCTCATATTTTTGACAATAAATTGAGTGTCTTTAAACAGCAATTCAGCTGCTTCATTATTTAGTTCCTCACAGCTCCTAGATAGCTAAGACACAGCAGTGATGATTAATTACTATGCAAGGTGTTCTGTTATTTCAGGGTTTTTTCATTTTGATTTTGGGTTCTCAGAAAACATCGTACCCTTGCTTCATGTTGAGAAAAGCACCTATTTAAATTATTTTTGGAAACAAAAGCTTACACTCAATTGCATATGCCAATGCACTATTTGCTTAGCGACTTGATAATGTGGGGAAGAATGCATGCAGCTGAATCACCATGTGAGAAGGAGTTGAGTGAGCAAGCTGAGAAAATAGGTGAAACACTGACATAAAATACAGTTTGTATTTTGTATGTATGTATGTACGTATGTATGCATATATGTATGTACATTTAGCACTGTGCATTGACTAGAGGGTAGCTGTGAGAAGCTTGGAATCCCTGAGTTTCAGTTCAAGCTATGCCACTGCCTTGCAACCCATCCTCAGGCAAGTCATTTAACCTCTTCGATATAATTTCTCCCACTATAATACATGGGTGATAATATTTGCCAACCTCCTGGGCATGTCATGAGGAATAATTAGGCAAATTTTTGAAATTGTTCCAATTGTGTTAATTCCAGAGTATAAAGTCATGTTCTTCCCCTAGGAGAGGTAAGAAGAGGGAAAAAAGGAAAGAAAATAAATACTTCATGGTACTGGAGAAGGCACATTATTCTCTTTGAGAACAGTACCCTGGTAAGAGAGCATAAATTGGATTTACTAAGAACCTGAGATACATCTGAAGAAAATTGGTGTAATTTCACTGATACCAATGAAAAGTCGTTTACACCACTTGGAGCTCTGGCTCATTTATTTCAATGAAACTATTCTGCGTTTACGTGGGTGTAAACCAGAATAGTATTTAGTTCACTGTTTAAGTTCTCTGTTCCTATTCCTGTGATGATTGGTAGCAAAAATAGTCTATGGGATGTCAGCATGAATGAAACAAGAAAGGGAGAGGAGAGAGGAGAGGAGAGGAGAGGAGAGGAGAGGAGAGGAGAGGAGAGGAGAGGAGAGGAGAGGAGAGGAGAGGAGAGGAGAGGAGAGGAGAGGAGAGGAGAGGAGAGGAGAGGAGAGGAGAGGAGAGGAGAAGGAAAAAAGCTTTCCATATGTAGAGAAAACAGTTTCTGTTTATTTCACCAACAGTTAGGACCTTACTTGAACTTCTCATTCTCATTGTGCTAGGCACCATTACACGTTCACTAGGTAGGCTGCTGAAGCGCTGCTATGTTCAGCATTTTTGCACTTCCCTTCCTCCTGCAGCTCAGCTGAACTGCTTACTAAATGGCAAGGAAGAGAACTGGGGCTTCTGGGTTTGGTTGGCTGGGAAGCAGCATAGTCCTGCCCAATTCCTTGTACCCCTTCAGCGTTTCTCGCCTTTCTTTGTGCCAAATACAGCTGAATGCAGCACAAAGATAAAGGCAGTGACAATGCCCTGCTCAAAGAGCTTCCAGCAGAAGCAGACACCATCCAATGAGGGAAAAGGGGAGAAGTAGTCTGCCTGAGCTCTCAGCTCACACCAGAAATAGAAAGTGAACCAGCAGTTCTTGAGACCCATATGCTTTTACAATGTGAGTTCTTTTAGGCAAAACACAGCAGGTACTGATACCTTTCTTTGTTGGGTGCTGGAATTTTTGAATATTGCTACCCCAGATTAATTGCAGACTTAGGAAATGCTTTGCGTTCTCTCTCTGTTACAAGTGACGACAATTTGTTTCTGCTTCAGAAGTTTGGGTTGGTTTATTTGAAGCTTTATGACGGTGAGAGTTTTATGCTGGTAAAGAGGAAGAATTATCACTGTATGTTAAAAGAAGAGTTATTGCCAGTACTTACAATAGCAATAGGAAGGATTATCACTAGCAAAAGCTCAGGAGGATTACTTGAGATTCAGCAATGTACAGTAAACAATCTTATCTCTTGCAGAATGTCAGTGCATATTTTACAGTATAGTTGGCTTTAGTGCTCCATGAAAAAAATCTGCTGCAATTTGAGTTTAATCATTCTGAATCTTAGAATTATATTAATATTCAGTTGTCATGAAACCAGTGAAAAGAAGCTGCTTATGAAAGGAACAATAAAAAGCACTGGAATTTCATTTCAGTCCAATTCCAGTTTTAAAACATTGTATTGGCATTCCCTTGGCAAGTTATCAGTAGATCCATGAGAGTCAGCAAAGCAGTACGAGCATGAAGATAATGTACATGAGATCTCCTACCAAAATAGTTTCAAAAGCTTCTGGTTTATGTTAAACACTTTTTACAAAGTAAAAAATATATTCATGACTTCCCTCAGTCACAGGCAAAAATATGAACTGATCAAATTATGTTCTTATCTAACAAAAATACAGATCCTTCACTCACAAGCATACATATAGGTACATCCTTTCTACAGAGATTAAAGTCAACAGAGCTAGCATTAAAAAAAAAAAAAAAAAAAAAAGTAACAAAGACAGTATAAGTAAAATCTATGTGAGGATTTCTTCTGGTAGGAAAAAAGTAACCAGAATAGAGTTACCTGTGAGGAGGGTTTTTAATATTCTGCTGGAAATTACTTGGATACCATGAAGATAGGCAGCATGTAACATAGTAAAAAGCTTCAAAAGACCATGTAAAGACACTGCGCCTGTCTGGAACATGATGGAATTACCTGAACTTATATTAGTTTTGCCCTTGAAAATTTATATTCACATTTATAGTTATAAATATGAAATCAGATTTATAAATCAAAAATACACGAGATTAATTCTGCACCAATTCCTGTCTTGTTATTCATTTATCAATGGTAGGCTGCAAATCAGCCTCTGCTGGAACTTAGGAATGATAGCAATGCTCTGTTTTGTTTCACACCTTTTTCTTAGCTTTGAACAGTAACTGTATGGAGTTGTTGCACATTTATATATACTATGACTTGCATATATACATACTTATAACCTCCTCCTGGGCTTTGAACAAGTACAAGAGTCTTGACTCTGATCAAGGTGTCTTCTATTGGACAGGATTATTGGTTATCAGAGAAAAAAAGATCTCCTAGACAAAACAACGTGTTAATTATACATTCCTCCTGGCCGCTAAGTTTAAGAGAACACTTGTACTATTGAGTTTGTTTTGCTGTCACTGTTTTGCAATACAGTTATGGTAATCGAAATTAGGGCTGGAATTACAAAGACGCAAAACTGTGAAAGGTAAAAATTGGGGCTGCTTTGCATCATTAAATAGGGCAATTAACATTGTTTTGCAAAAATTATGGAAAGTTCATGCAAATTAAAGCTTATTTTAAATAAACTTGTGATGCATATATGCGTACTAATTTTGAAGGATGAGTTTCTAATCTTTAGGAAATAAACCAAGTTGGGAAATTCATGCTCTCATATTGATGTATTTACTATGTTTAGGAAAATTAGATTCTCGTATTCAAGGTACAGATCAATCATGGACAAAGTTACCTTTCCCCAGTGCATCCAGTGATGTATCTCAGATTTTACCTGGAGGCTCACCTCAAGGATGTAGCAGTGGAGGTAAGTTAGATGAAGTGCTTGTTGAACCTTCAAAGTTAGCTGAGTTAACATGACGGCTTGATAGTGATTGCAAAAACAAACCAAACAAAAAACAAAAACCAAAATTGTGTATGAGAGCAATACTAGTAAATAGCACTAGTTACTGGCCTCGTCTTGGAAGAAGAAAGATCAAATTTTCCCCTCATACATTATATCTATAGGAAGAAATGTTGCTATTTAATATGAGAAGGTAGTATGCCATACCAGCGGAAGGTAGCTTGCACTAACAGCGCTGCAGGCACATAGTTGTTCCAGTGAACCCCTATGAAAATGTTCTTCCTGAAAAACAGCTATATCAACATGTGTTGTCAATCCCAAACACAAGGTCCCATGCACATTTTTCAGTGGCAGTACATTGGCATATTCTGCCTTCATTTACAGGTGGCCCAGTGTTACTTTCCTGTAGAAAACTTGCTTTACATTGAAATAACACTTCACATGATAAGCCATCTCCTTATTTTCTTATCTTAGAAGGTGACTCAGAACAAGCAAAGCTTTTCCATCTTTCATGTATTTTTACAGCTTTCAAAACAACTCTTTGAAGAAAGACCATTTTCTGAGGTGGCTTGGTGTGTGGCTTCAGCACACAGCAGTGAAAAGTGAACCCTAAGTTAGGCACAGCAGGAAGCATGTCGGCAATGAGATCCCTCACATTCTAAGGTAGCGCCTGATACAGACCACCTTATTTCTCCTTTCTACTGGGACCTTTATTGAAACCAACTTCTGAAAAACATTTTGGCTTTAACAGTACATAATCTTCTAATACAATTCCATCTCATTGAAATTGCACCAATCGATCTTCAGTGGCAGCTTGGCTGGAAGGAGTCCATCCTCCAACAGTTTCTAAGCCTTCGCACAGGTGACAAATGCAACGTATTTCCACCTTGCTATTCTTTAAATCTTGCCTTACCATGTAACCTCTCTTCTTTGACCTTGAAGTCAACTAGGATGATATGTCATGACCAAACCATGTGACAGACTTGAATTTACTTAGCCCAGAATTTTCAAGATAATGGGATCAACTGTGGTGTCAAGCGGGCTCTCAAGCAGCCTTAGCCTGCAAGTCACTAAGTCTGCTAAGCGGTGTGAAGATATAATCCTGATAATAATAGTACTTCTTAATCTCTATTGAACTAAGGTGTTCTGCTACACTTTCGACCTCTGCATACTTATCTACCTCTTCCTGGCTCCTGAAATATTTTGAAAAGGGTTGGTTGTTGCTGCAGTGTCCTTGATGTGCACTTCTGGAGGCTGAGCCAGCGGGTGCTGCAGTGCTTGACAATCTTTAAATGCTTCAATGCTCTTGAATACCTGATATATTTTGTAGCCTTCCTTCTTTCTGAAGCAGTTTTGAAAGTGGGAAGATACACCCAACAGCAGTTCCCAGAGATTTAATTGGCCACTGCTTCACGTCGTGTTGGCAGCATCTGTTTGCCAAATGACAAACACAGCCTGGGTCAGCTCAGCTCAGCTCTACTTGACGAATCTGGAGATGAACAGAGTTGTTTTTCCCCCTTCTCATAAAGCTGCCATTGTCATTGCTGTAGAAAGCAATGATGTTATTCCAGGGCAGACCTTTGTCTTGCCAAAGACGGCAAAGGTGTTTTCACTGTTTACATGTAAAGATGTCTGAGATCCACTTACTGTTTGGCCTACATCTTTCTCAAAGAGTCTTCCTAGAATAAGAAATTACCTCTCATCTCTTTGACAGCTGTTTGCTTCTCTTAAACAAAATGACCAATGCTTTCTGATGTTCAGCTGGACTAAGGAAGCTTTTTTAATGACCACCATTGTTTTCACACATCTCAGGATCTCTAACTGCACTGTCACAGAATGTTTCTTCTTCAGCATCTTGGCTTCTATAGATGTCTATGACCTTTATAGATACCTTTACCTTTTGCTCTAGTATTTAAGATTAGCAGATTCATGGTGTAGATGAAAGGCTATTTTGGAGCACTGTAGGGTGGTGTTCTTTCATTCCCAACATGTTTGTTGCCCACAAGTCTATTGTCGCAGCACTCTCAAAACTAGCCAGCTGCAACAAGCTCTTTTACCATCACATACCAAATTACTCTTCACGCCAGTCCCTCTGCTGCCTTCTAGTCTCTCCTCATCCAGAGCGCTCTCTCTCTCTTTCATCACTATTTTCTGTCTCCTTGTTACTTGCTTTTCAAGTGAAAACTGTGTCTTTGTACTACTGTTTTGAATGTTCTTGCATGTGAAGGCACTGGAATCAGAGACCCATTCTGCTAGACTCTGTGTGCACAGCACACAGTTTGGTTTGCAATCTAAGTGTTTATTTAATCTTCTGTGGTGGAAAGTAATACACCAGTGCAAACCAGAATATACAACACAAATACATACATGTAAAATACAAAAATGCAGAAGTTATGTTATGCACATCATACATAGTCAAACGTCATCATATGAAATACAGTTTGTTTCATGATTGAGATGGTGATTCAGAAGTACCACCATGATGATTCTGTGTTGATGCATATAAAGTAAACACTTACTTGTATCTACCAACAATATATAGAAACATTAGGAAATCACAGTGTTAGCTTACTGTCTTTGACACCTTAATTTCAACTTAATTGTCACTGCTAACCCCGTTAGTTCCAGCAGAAGACATGAAGCATCTATGTCACAGATATTCAGTTTACTTCACTGGAATGGTCTAAGAAAATGCACATGTTCAATTATTTCAACTCAGTTAATAAGCAATAGCTCTTTAAGTCAGTAACTTACATTTTGCAGAAATTTGTTTCCTCTATATTTTCATCCTTCACTTTTCATATTTGCACTTAGCAGAGCCATTCAATATCTCTTCCGCTTTCAATATGAATTCTCTTTTTACTCAGTGATTTGACATATTCAGAATTCATTTAAGATTATGTTTAAAGGATAGTGCTAGGAATGAGAAACTAGTTGAATTTGCAGGAAGAAATATTTGTCATCTGAAAATATAGTGTCACTGAAACCAAGAAATTCATTGTTAATATTACTTTTAACTAGGAAATGACAGTTCTGAAAATGTAAAATAATGCTCCTTTAATATATTAGCTGTATTACATACATCATATTTTATACATTATCATTCAATTATGTTGAAATCAGAAAAAAATAAACTTTTGAAATGACAACTTGAAATTACACTTTTCCTTTTTTTTAGCTTGAAATTGTTAAAGAAAAAGTGACATGATTTCTAGTGTAAAGCTTTTGGGATATATTTTTTTGCTTACAGACTCAGATTGAGACTACAAAAAGAATTTCAAAATTTTGTCATGCTCTGTGTGATAAAGCAGCAATTTTACTAACAAATTATGTACAAAATTTCTATATGAAGCAGTTATATAATTGTATGGTGTAGATGTTCCCAGTCAGTGCCTCTTAAATGAATTATGCTAGCATTAAAGGGAAGGCACAGCATGCAGTGGAGGTCAATAAACCTTACTGGAAGATTGCGGTGCAACCAAATCGGAACTTTATGGATCTTAGGGTGTCACACTGAGGTTGCAGAGGCACAGTTCTACTGATCTGTGATGGTTTACTGGAGATGCAGGTGAATGAGGACCTAAAGGATCAGGAGGAATGTAGGGCAGGAACAGACAGCTATGGGTAGAACAGCACGGGCAGAAAAATAAACAAACTACAGCACTCAAATCTGTTTTAAAGCAGATTGAGGGTCATTCCTCACAGAAGAGTAAACCAATTCACAGTAAAGATCATATCTACTGTATTGTGATATATATATATATATATATATATATTTAACAAAGACAGCAAGGATCATGGATGTTTATGAATGAATAGCTGGGCATGAAGAACTGTAGCTCTGCTGTAACAAATAGATAATGACCATATTTCACCTTTCAAAACTGTTAATCTTCTAATCTGTGTTGTCTGATATCAGTATGCTATACTGTTCCTAACTATGCAATCAACCACAAAAAAACACATGATCAAATAGAAGTTTTCATGCTAGCACACCTTTAATTTAGGAAGAATGTTTTTTGCTGTCAGTAATCCTTTTAGTCACAGCTGTTTAGCCTAGTGAAATGAAATAGTTTCCAGCATGCTGAAAGTCTGTCTACAATTAAATGTAATCAGTTTTTAATTAACTGGATTTTTCAATATCTCGCAAGTGTTCTTTATGAAGTTTTATTCAAATGAGGATATGATTAGTTCACTTTTCAAAGTTTGGAACTCAGAGAAAATGCAACAGAAGACAGGGTACTGATAAAATGAAGTTTAGCAGAAAAAGGACAATGCATGCACAAAATCTGCTTAAAGGCTATACAGGGTGTGTACCCAGAAACAGGCCTTGAGCAAGATTTAACTGTGTATTAATCTGATATACACAGTTTATAGCTGTTAATAGTTATCATTACCTTAACTGTTACATTATTATGATTACCTATTATGGCTAATACTGTAATTGAGTTAATGTGTATAGTCGAGTTTCAGCCCGTTGAAGGAGTGGCACAGAAAGCTCCAAGCTTGACGTGTCCCAGGTGGACCCAGTGTCCTTGCCCAGGAAGTACCTTAGATGCCGAGCTTCAGCAATGTATTTAAGAAGTCCCCAGGGCATCAAGATACAGATTAAAACTTTCAAAGTCTCATGAAGCGAAAAATCTGCATTATTATAAATTTACTTTCCTGGGTCAATGGACAGACAAATAGAAGATCATTCTAAACCAGAGTAGAAAGTCTACTATTGTTTCATTTGAAAACAACAAAGCTGAATGTTTTCCATCCAAAAGTACATGATGGCTTCTTTGCAATCATAACCAAGGATTTTATTCCACCGAACTAAAAAATCTCAATTATATAAAGGACCAACCTTTCACTTCAATAAACCTGTACTATAAAGTAGTGTTGTAATATCATACAAATACTAGCTATATCAAAAAGCTATATCAAAAAGTATACAAATACTAGCTATATCAAATAAAAAATACTATAAAATCTTATTAAATGTAATATTAAATGAAAAATAAAATGTCAAATACATTTTATCTCATAAAAAAGAGATATTTAAATATAATTTAGAAAAACAAAAGAAAACTTCTAACAGCTTGTTGGTTTGGGAATTTTTAGTATAAAACTTAGTTAAAATTGAGGTGATCTATCAAATACTTTGTTTTCAGTCAAATTTATCTTCTGAATTATCACCTCTATGTAGCTCTCCTCTTGCAAGCACACATTTTCTTGAACATGCATTAAGTTAATTAAAAAATTTTCCTATATGTTTTGCTCTATAGGTTATTAATTCTATTCTGCCAATTTCTGAACAGCCATTTAAAATGCCAACCCCCACCACTCCCTCTGATGTAAATGTTCAAAATAATGTACAATCAAATAGAGTAGCAAAGTCTCGGTCTATTTTTTGATACAGGTAAGATGAGACAGAAACATTTGAAGGGTTGAAAAAGTATCTAGGCAAGGCATCTAGATAATAAAAGCCAGTTTAATTCATTCAGGCTCAGGCCAAGCTTCCTTGGTTGCACAGGTCCAGAAGGAAGAGACACTCCCTGCAGTCAAGGAAGAGGCACTCCCTGCAGTCAGGTTTTTAGTTTAGATCAAGAGGAAAGCCCAGTTTTGGAAGTCAGGATTACAGGGTCCTTTCAACATTCTGTCCACGAGCTGTGCGGTCAGTCCTTTGGTCACAGGGTGGATGTTTTGTCAGGCAGGCACAATCCTCCTTGTCCCCAAGAATATGGGTGGAAAGAGGGAAATCTTCCATTTTGCTACGTTTCCTGAGGTTTGAAGGGTGCTTCTGCAGCATCAGCACTGCCTGCACCTATGCTGGGGTGACACAGGTGGCTTGGAGTAGTTTAGGCATAGCAGAGCCCTACTTGTTAAGCATGGAAATACCTCTGCCTCTGGAAATTCACCTTGGCAAACTAGAGAAGTGGTCAAGGATGCCCAGCTTGTCTCTTTGCCATCCCCCCACCCACGCCATATACGTGGAGATGCTCCCTGTTTCTCTGTACACAGCAATGCAAAGGCAGTAATCATGGTGAGAAGGAAGCTCTTCACATTCTTCCCACAGACTGCTAGCAACGCGGGCTTTTCTGTTAGCAGCGTGAGCCTGTGTGATGGCCACCGAACAGGACTGCAACCAGGGAGCGTCCAGTTGTGGGAGCTGGGAAGGGGCGGCACTGGAACAAGTAAAAAGCAAAAGAGTTTCCTTCCTTAGGAAGAGAAGCAAATAATTGGCTTGATTTAAAAAGCTTCTAAGCTCTAATTAGTCTTAAAATGAAGGGGAAGGGGAGGTTGAGGGGAATGTGACTGTAGAACTTCATTCTACAATAACTGTGCAGTCCAGGGGTCCCATTCATCTCCAGGCACAAATTCAACCCTCAGCCATTACAGAACCAGCCCAGCCTGGCACCAGCCCACACAGCCCCCGGCTGCTCATTAAAGCCAGGCACAAGTGCTGAAAGGACGTGTGAGCCAGATGAAAGGTGCGTTGGCAGAACCGCGTGGGGAAGTAGCTGTCACCCCATGACTGTACCAGTATTGGGCTTTCACGAACAGCAAAAGCTGCTTCTCATCTCTCTGGTGCTCTCCGCAACCTCATTCCCATGACTGCTATTCACACACTGTTCACTGAAGTCAAGGAGCCCATTTCCTTCCAAAGAAGGGGCTAGGTGGAGAAACTAGAGGACTGAAGTCTGTTTTCAAAATGTGTAAGAGATCTACTGGATAGTATAGACGTTGCCACTGAGCCTTGGCAGCCTGTATCTGTGGGCAAGATCAGAATGCTCATCCTCGTAGCCTGGCTGGAGCAAAGATGTTTATTTACTACAGATGAATATATAGACAAAATACTGCTCAGAAAGCACTGGGGCAGAGTAAGGCATAGGGTGTGCTGCCAACTGTAATGTCAACTGTTACGGAAAGCTAGTGGAGACAGTGTGTGGGAAATGGCAGCCACTGCTATGGCATAGGAGGTATGCAGAAAAGACCTTAAATTTGCAGGGGGTTTAGGTTAATGTAGAGGAATCCCAAATGCACACTGGATATGCATTTCTGTTTTACCCATATTAACCTTTTTGCTTCCCATTTAGACCTGACGCCACAAGCTGTGGGTCACCTCCAGCCAGATTGCCTCCAAAACCCATCTCTATACGTAAAGATATTTTCCATGCTGTTTGTAATAGCAGTCTGAAATTCAAAGAAAGGTAGCACAAGCCAAGCTACCTGTGCAGCATGTGTGAGCCTGCCTCTCTTTTGGGCCAAGCTGCCTCTGCTTGCAGATGATACAGGCAATTAAGGGTTTGGGTGAGAGTATGAGCTCAAGCCTGGAGCTATCTGGCAGAAAGGACATAGTCTGAATTTCCTTTCCTCAGAGAGGCTGTGCCCTCCCCTACATAAATATATTGCTAGTCTTGCTATATACATCTCCCCATTGCCACTGAGAGTATCTATATTTCAATATGGTTCTATATTTTTAAATGAATGCATCATTATGTAGTCACAGCCCTGCTAGCACAGAATTTTCTCCATTAACATATTCTTTGAAAAGTTTTTTATGCTGTTAAAAGAAAAAACTACCTTTAAAATATTTCTTTCTCCCTCAAAATATTTCAGTTTAAAATTCAAATACTACACTACTACTACTATCCTAAGAAGTATTCTTGCTTTTTCTAAAGTTGCAACTGAAGCAGTCCTGAAAGACTTTTATTTTCTTTCAGTGTTGCCTTGCTCAGATCATGTATCTAGCAGAAGAGAGTGCCTATGGGGAAAAGGAGAGAAAAGACCACAGTCACTAACACACAGTATTTTAAGACAGAATCAAAATGAGTACTGCAGCCTTTGTTTGGGTAATAAAAGAATAACTGATGTAGTGATAATATACTTTAAAAAATAGCCATTGTCCACATACAATAATACCCTCATTGCTATAGGGATTTTTCTGTAGTTATTTAGTTGCATAAGTCATATATGTATTTATATATATATATATATATATTTATATATATATATATAAAACCAAGCTCCATGCCAAATCTCCAGGCCATTTTTACAGCCATTAGTGAGGCAAACATCAAGTACAGGAAGTCTCTCAACACAGAAATAAAAGAAAATCAGGAAAAAAAGACCTTTTACAACCTTAAACTACCCAGACAATGCACTATCTATCCTCAGGCACACAAGCATACCAGAACACGCAACCTATCCTGACTAGCTCACAATAAATCTAGAATCATATAAATGCTGGGCGTTAAGGGATCCTCTTGTTCAACCACCTGCACTGAAGCAGCACCAAAAATACATGCAGCACCCTGTATATTAGCTGTCCTAATGTCAAGCAGATTGTTTGAGTATTTCATACATATTGGGAGGGTTATTTTATAACATTCCTCTTCAATTGTCACATATTCCATAGAACTTCTTATTCTGTCCCAAGGACTGTGGAAAATAATAAATCACTGTCTTTTTCAGTACAAATTCTATGTATTGGAAAACTGCTAACTGTGTTTGTCAGTATTGCCTTTGCCACATTGAGCCCAGCTCATTCTGCTTAATCTTGCTACTCTTGTCAGGCTTCCTGTTTGTCTCAAACCAAAACACTAAAGCTGACATACAGTACAGATAAAGCCTTGCAAAGGACAAACAGCATTTAACACTGAAAAACAACAACAACAACAACAAAAGAAAAAAAAAAAGAAAAAAAAATACTTGTTCTGGCAACCGCATCATACATACCGCCAATAGCTGGTTTGTCTTTCTATTGATCAAATACTTTCATACAGATCAGGCCAGTTCCTATCCTACACAGGGTGTTAGCATCACTGAGTGCACAAACAATGCTCCCCTCATTTGCACATTGTGAGAACCTGGCCCACAAATCTCTCTGTTGTTTTAGACTTCTGCAGAACAATGGGTATTACATATCTTGCAGTAATTCAGCTCTGCATACTGTAAGGTATTCTCTGCATCTTCCAGCCAAATGCTTTCATTTTTAATAACCCTTGATTATTTAATTTTTTTCTGCTGCACAGTGTAGCAGCTTCAGATTCAGTGGTGCTAGAAGTGGGGAGGCTATGTAAACCGAATCAATAATGCTTAAAATTTAATTAAGCTGTTGCATCTGAAGAATTGACTCCAACAAATACATGTGATCCATCATGATACAGCCGGCGCTGTTTCAACTACAGTAATATAAAAGTGCCTAGTCTTTTCATTGTATGCCTTTGGCAACATGATACTCTTCTGCAGAGAGACGGAAGAAAAGAATAAAATCCAGCCAGGAGCTCGCTGCAGTTTACTTTGAAGTGTTCACCATGCTTTGACCTTCATAGCTAAGCATCCCTTCAAGCCATACAAAGCATGCATGGGTTTCTGATCCTTGAATGTTTGATTTTCCCAAGGTTTTTACCTGTCCTTGCAGAGAGCTATCACTGGAAATGAGAGCAGGAAGGAATTGTTTGGGGGATAATTGCTGTAGCTCACTGGAAAAGGGAAAAGAAGTGTTCCAGCTTATAACAGCCCTTTAAACCCTGAGTGGAGGTGGCTTCTTGAGAGCTTACAAACACCTCTAACATTTTGGAGGGTGCTTGGAACTAGGAGGACACCCATGACTCACACTAACTCAGTAGGCTTTGCAAGCAGATGTCTGAGTCTCACACATCCATCAGAGTGAAATTGTAAGGATGCAACCCTAGCTTTTTAATATATTCAATTATTTTATTGTAAAAACTATGTCTTAAATTCCCCCCCAGTTGAAAATTTTTCCTATCTGGCTTTTCATAGTAAACTTCGTCCATGGCTCTCATTCCAATTAAGAATAAGAAAACAAAGTAAAATAAATTAAAAAAAAAAAATCCTGTCTTTGTACATAATGTATGAACAGAACTTTTATACAATTGCAAAATATTAAAATGGAATCTCAATACATTGTATAAGGATTATAATAATATTATATGAATATATGGGAAATTTCCTAGAAAGATACTTGAACTCCAAACATGCCTTCATCACAGCTCTTTCAATGCTCTATTTATATGTGTTCCAAAATTATTCTTTTTAACAGGTCTTACATTTCTGCCCATTGTGCTTACTCTGTCTCACCCTGTATTAACATTACTGCAATATATAAGTGCTTGAGAAGAAGAGACAGCTGTTTATGGTATAGTTCGCTGGTGATGTTAACAAACTCTTTGATGCACTAAAAAGCCAGAGAGAAAAGGGTCATGTTGTAAATGTGAACATTAATTCTCACCCAAGGCTGTGGGAACATGTAGGTCACATCACAAGGTGTTTATACACAATATCCTACAGCAGTAAGTAATAACACCTGCTCTTGGGCACGATGCCTGCATCTTGCAAGGAATGATGGCAAACATCACTCCAACCACCTCCCAGTCATTCTGTGATAGAGAAACAAGAAATGTCACCCTGACATGTTTACAAAAGGACCAAAATATACATACTTTCCTTAAGCTTCTACAAAAATGAAGAAAAAAATGAGATTTTTTTACAAAACTTCACAGAAATATAGCCAGAGTTGCAGAAGTTGCTATGTCACCTTAAATGCTGGATAGCAGCCTTAACTGAGATGCATTACCAAGTAATTGCTGACTAGTTTCAAGCAAAGTCAGTACTATTCTATTTATAGATGCATAAATTTCATAAAAAGAGTCATGCTCCTAAAGCATCTCTACTTTGGGTCTGTTTTTCTGATATTATTCATTTTTAGTAGAGTTGATCAAGAATTTTTTATCATATTTTCAAGATGTACACATTTTCCAGCCCATAGAGCATAAAAACTACAATTGCTTAAAAAATTGCTCATAAACATGTTTTTTAAAAAATACAGGTTACAATGCTGCCATAGAAGTTACTTTTTATTCTATTTTTAAAGACTTTTAACAAGATAAATTTTCTACACGAGCAATTTGAAATGAAAAATAGATATTTTGACAATTTTTATAACATGCTTTGTGAAGAGAAATCTTTTGGAGGATTCAGGATTTTTAGAAAATCCCAGAAAATTTCCCCACTAGCATTTCTGAGATTGTTTTTCTTTTTTCTAGAGTATATTTGTAGAAGATGCTGCAGAACGGGTTGGGGCAGGGGACTAACTGGACTGTTTTTTTGGACTATGCTTTACCTACTCCACTTGCCAGCAATTTATCTGCATGAAGAACCCTAATCAGATACTGCCTGTATGCCAATAATTTGGTATAAATCAGTGTTCAGTGAAAAGTAGGAGTCCTGTGCTTGCTGTATAAAGACTTAACAGAGTCTGTCCTGACTGTGGGCAGAGAACTTCAGCTCACATTCTCATGCCAATAAAGCCAGATTCCTGCTTCCATGTATATAACCAAGAACCCTGTAGAATTATTCCATAAAATCTTGATTTTATATCCACTCATTCTCACTGTATTGCTTCACATTTCTTTTAAAATGTTGTCAGGTTACCTTTTTTACTTGCAGGTATCACAGAAGACATAGAAGACTAGTCATTTGCTATTTGTACCATGCAGCAGAGGCTAGATTAAGTATCATCTGTCCTCCCACTTGTATCATAATGCTGATATAAAAGCCTGAAAAAAGGATAAACTTCCTATCGTATATGCTGGCAAATTGATATATGCTACCATGCTTTTTGAGAATCTAACCAGTCCTTGTAGGTAAACAAGTAATGCATTGCTGTGGAACTGGTTGTAGAAACCTTGCACCATTTGTTCTGATCTAAGATTTATCATCCATTGACGTTTAAGGCAGTTACTTATACAAGCCAACAACTTGGCAGTTCTGACTCTAGATGCACCAAAAGGTTGCACTAAGGAATGATGAGCCTGAAAGTCTAACTTTTCAAAACCACCCTCCAGGACTGTCCTCTGGACATTGCTCTTATATCTTACATATAGGGGGTCACAGGACTGACCTAGGCATCTTCTACTTCCCACATCCTGTAGCAAAGAGGAATGGGTTTATCTAGGGGTAAAGCACAGGGACCATAAGGGTAGGAAGGAGTAGGGTTGCAACTCTGGCTCTTCACACTTTTTGGACCCTGGTAGCCACCAACATACAGATTTTAGATGTGTGTTTCTTGTGCTAATGTAACAGCATTAAAGAGTTAATAATTGTTTAGGGCGTAGAGTTGAGTACTGTTTCCAGGATTTGCGGTCTTTGGAATACCTAATTCAGAGACTACATTTCCAGTGGTTTTTTCCCACCTTACCTCCATACATTTGAAAAATTGCCAGTGTTTTCTGATCTGGCTTTTACAGGCTGTTTCACAAATCTGTATACTCAGCTCAGGTTATGTGGCTGTATGCACAAGTAATTTGGACAAGCATTTTGTTTCTTCTACTTCATAAAATATCCATCAAGCTTAGCATGCACTCCTGATCATTTTTTCTCCTGAGGCTTTTTCAGACTTACTCCATGGTCTCCTTCCTGTCCCAAGTCACTTATTTCCACTCTCCCTGCTGTCTCCAGCTGCCACATTATCTATTTCATAAGCCATGAGCTGTAGGCTATTCCCACAGAGCAACAAAACCATAGCCCTGGGTCTCCCTAGCTGCCACAGTCAGTGACTACAACACAGTGTTTTGTCTCTCTCCTGCTGGTTTCTTCCTTTTCACTTTCCAGAGTCTCCCTCCAGCATCTGCCTTATTAGGATGAGGAACAAAACCTACACTAGTGGACTCTAGAAATTTTGCGCAGCTCGTACTGCCCCTAAGGAATGCAAAACCCTAAGCATGTCCACTACAGCTGGTCAAAGGCAAGTGAAGAGTGCTGGATAACAATTCCATATTTTCCTTATCATAACCCCTACAGAGACATTCCAGTCCCAAGGCCCTCAAATTTTCAGTGTGCATTCCCTGTAAATAGTGCCTAGGTCTACATGCTGTCACATGTCATACGTATGTCAACGATATACCATAACCGTTAGCTTAAATCATAGAGAAACGACATACTACACTAGGAAGACTGTCCTCTCCAACAGATCTCATATTTGAAGCTGGGGACACATCAAATGCTGATTTAGCTTCTGTACAGTGTTGTGGCCTTGTTCTTGTGAGTAGTTAATTTAGAAGGAAGATCTCACATAAAAGAAGTGATGATACTGTCATCTCAAAGAGGGAGTTGTGATCGTTGAAGTAGAAATCTCAAGAGTGGATCACAGATATATTGTAAAAACATGGAAAACATCAGAAAATGTGGAAATATGAAACCACAGAATCACAGAACAATTTATTTGGAAAGGATATAAGGAGGACATCTGTTCCAAACCCCTGCTCAGTTCAGGGCTAGCTTCAAAGTTTTATCAGGTTCCTCAGCGGAGTCTGGAGTATCTCCAAGGTCAGAGGCTCCTCTATGACAATCCTACTTTAAGTGGGTTCTCTTTCCTTTGATCACTTTCTTGGTGAAAACCTTTCTCCTAGTATCTAAAAGGAATTTCATTTGTCATAATGAAGTTCTTCCTGTTCTTTTGCTGTCAACCACAAAGAAGAGTCCGGCTTTGTCTTCTTTACATCCCCCCGTTAGCCAGCTGAAGAAAGCAGTATCTTTCACCTTAGCAGTGTCTGCCATGTGCACCATGTCATAGCTTGCTTATCTGTATGACCTGCTCATCTGCCAGGTATCATATGGCAGTATCTTCATTGTTTGCTTTAGCAGCATTTTAGACCACAGGAACATATACAGTAAACACTATAGTCTCAGACACGGCAAGAGACACTCTCTGTGCCCGCACAGATAACCAGTGCAGCAGACAGCTGTAGTTACAGTTTAAGAAGCCTTTGTTGAGCATGCTTGGAAGTTGATATTGGGTGCTGAATGGTCAAAACCAAATCCCTGGGATTGCACTCATGCATTGTCTTAGAGAAATATAGGTAATTTATTCCCAAGGAAAGCCTTGAGGAGCATACTTGAGATGTGACAATCAAGGAACTGAGAGCTGGCAATGAGAGACCTCAGTTATTTGAAAGCATACATGCACATTATGCTTTTCTGGTACCAGTCTGGCCAATCACATTTTAACTGTTATTTAAACCAGTTGCTTCATTATTGTTCAATATGCTATAGCTTTGATAAAGGAAGATTTTTAGTGTGCTAGAAACTATCTGCAGTATATTTTCTTCTACTATTGGATATATTGACAATAACATTTAAACTTCAGTGCAGAAGTCAAAATTAAAGTAGTTTCATTTTGTAAACAGAAAAGTGCTGGTTTTCCTGTATTACAAATAACAGTGTTGGACCTGGGTTCAGTGTTACTGATGACGCAAAACGTAGAGAGTCAAAATATTCTCTGGAAATTAATAAACCCCTGAAATGCATCAAAAGCATAGCCTGGGATGTTCTTTGAGACACTTCTAGAAATCAATATAAAAATCTTTAGGGGGGTTTGGTGCTGGCACAAGCAGTTAAAAAGAAAAAAAAGGAGAGAGAGTATGGCTTTCTTAGAGCTCTGCTTTCATAAGAAGGAAACACTAAGTGAAAGAAGAAAGAAGAAATCAATGTCTTGGAAGTTTTCTTTGAGATCAGTGAGGAGGAATTTCTGTACACCAACACAAGTCAGTATAGGATGTGATGGGTCACCCTTCTTTCTGTTCTCACCACTGTGCCTCAGTTCAGATCTTTGAATATTATTGGACTTAGAAGCTGACCAAAAAACATGTTCCTGTCTCATGTTTTATTAGGTGTGGGTATTTACACCTGGAGAAGAGGAATAATACAGCCAATTAATTCCTTTTGCATCACAGAACATCTGCCAGGTGATGCAAGCTAATACTTAGTCTCTATAACCTGGATAACAGTTAAATCATCAAGTTGTACATAACAGATATGTTGCTGCCATTCAGTACAAACATTTGCATACTTACAAATATTGCTCATTGTCAGGTAATAGGATGCAGCCTGGAAACATTACCCTTATGACATTATAATATACTTTTATTTTTGGAAAAACAATACAAAAAAATCAACCAAAATTCAGTCTTGTTTGGAACTCCATATCCAGTCATTCTACCTTGATCTCAACAACTGTATTATACCTGGCTCTCCACCTAAGCCTGTTGAAATCCATTGGTGAGTATGTTTAACAGATTCCTGGTGTGTTGATAACAGACAATGTGATTTCTTACAACTCCTCTATACACAATTTTGTAGCTCAAGCTGCTGCAGCTCACAATTTCAGCTCTGGAAGTCTCTGATTCTTTATTTAGTACACAAGCCAAAATTATTGTTGTCTTACACATTTCTCTAATTTCACTGTCAAGTGCAAATGTTTTCTAAAGTACCATGCAAAAAAAACTAAAGAACATGGTTTTGGGGCAAAATAAGAAGGCAAATATTAGGCAAGACATCACTATTCAAAAAGTTACTTATCTAAAACTCCTAGACTTAAAGCATTTCAGTTATTAAGATTCATATTTATTGCAGAGTGCCTTGCCATTTTGTTGTGTTAAAGAGGATGGAGCAATTTGGCAGAAAATAAACCCCCTTGCATTCTAACTCTCCTCACCAAGGTGGGAGGTTAGATGCGGCCAGGTTTAAATTCTGAGTGATGTCCAATTAACCACTATCAGTCCAGTTGCATTTAATATGTTAATATTAATAACAAGCACTTAAAAAGAAAAAAAAGTGAGAGCGAGTATGGCTTTCTTAAAGTTCTAGATATGCTAATAGCAGTCTGCACCACCAGTCCGGTTGCGCTCCTGAACTAGCATGGCCACACTCTAGGGTCTGGTTGTGTTCAACGAGGAACTGCAACGACGAGCTACTTAACAGTGCAGGTTTATTTGTGCAGCAGATATACAGGTTTTGGGATTGCTGGTGATAGTGACTGCAGACAAGCACATGCAGATAAAATGTTATAAAGTATAAAACGCATGAAAAAGTTACAAACAATACAGCCTGGATACAAATATTAAAGAGTAATTCTCTAGAGATATTTCTAAGTTTCCCAAAGAAGCTCTTCATTTAAGTCTCACCCCAGGCGTCCCAAGGGCGGGAGAAGAAAGGCTCGGCCCACTGGCTGATCCCAGGAGTCCGTCTGGTAGTGTCTTCCCCACTTGTCCCCTCATTCATTCACTTTTTATATTTCTCTTTACTCTCAGGTGGAGCTTGAGTGACTCTAGTCATACATTCCTTTATTGTGATTGGTGCAAAGTTCTCTCACTTTCATTTAAAGATACAGTTCATTTTAAATTTACTACACATGCTCCCCGCCCGAGCAGGGGATTCTCTCTCTCTTCAGGGGAGCCATTTGAGTAGGAGTTTGCAATCTCCCACTACCACAATTATTTTACGCTAGCATCCTTGAGTCTTATCTCTTCAGCAGTTTGTTTCCTTTTAGCAGTTAGCACGTCCTCCTCAGAAGGCTCTGAAGTGCTGCGTGGCCCTAGTTCCTGACCTTCTCTCACAGACAGAGGCTCTTGCTTGGTCTTCACCAAGTTGCTGGCCCAGCAATGGACATCTTCTCATATATTTTACAGCCGCTATGTGGCTTATCAGCTGTATGGTACCATTAGGTTCCCAATCCTGCAGGGAGCACAGCAGAGCCTGGTCGCACTGTCTCCACTCCGCTCCACCCTCCACTGCTCCTCCAGGATAGCAGATCCTGTGGCTTAGGGACCTGTGGTGATGCAGGTTTCATGTGTGCAAACCATCCTGAAGGCAATAGCTGTGTTTAACCCTAAAAAGCTTTCTGTAATACTATGGTTCTATTAGGACCCAATTTTTCTCCAGTTCCGCCCTCAAGGTGACTTTCCCACACATTTGTACGCCCAGTTTTGTACACATAGCCACCTATGCTTGTGCATAATTGAAACTTAAGGCCAAATTCACTGCCAGCAAAAGAAGATGCAAGCCATTACCATAGCTGGAAACGTGCTTACTTCTGATGACCGAATTAATTTAGTGAAATATCAGTGTCTGCCTTCTGCACCTGTGGAAATGCACATTACAAACATAGCTCAAACTACTTACTTATGCACTTCATTCACTTCTATATTAACTGTAACTGCTGAAGAAAAAGATCATCAGTAATAATTATTTGCTGAACCCATAAAACTGGGAAGAAGTTATACAGTGACTCAAAGGAGGCTGGTTATAATATATATATAGCATATATATATATATATATATAGTATATATATGTATATACGCCTTTGCAGCAGCGTTGCAGAGCCTCGGTGTATACAAGTTGCAATTCCAAAGAGACCAAGAACCTGGTACACAGGTATCATTCTGAGTTTATAGTTCTGCTCAGTAGCCAATCTTCTGGATAATCTTGAACTTTGTAAAATCAGTGATAAAATTATTAGACCACTGTGTATGAAGATAGTAAGACTGAGCCTAAGTAAACTTCCCTTCCTTAAAAAAATAAAATAATAGTGGAACCAGACAAAAACCTCAGAAATGCTCTTAGTTCATTAAAAGACTTTGTATGGTAGATGACAAATCAAAACAGTCTGATTCTGTCATGTTACTGGGACACAGACACTGGGTACTTGCTCTGGGAAACCAAAAGAACCATGTAACCTTGCACTTCTAGAATCGTCTGCCTGCAAAGCACATTACATTTTATTAATTCAATAAGACGTCATAAGGCATTTGAAGCTTCTATCAGATCATCTGGAAGAAAAAATAAAATGATATTACAAAAAAAGTTAGGACTATGTATTTTTTGCTTCTCTACACCAAAAATTTGCCAAGGCTTACTTCTTTGTTGGTAAAGGACTTGAGAAACTGATTTGAATTCTGTTTCAGTTGAAAAACAGTATAAGGTTTCAAAATCACAAGACAGCCATTTTAGGGACAAATCTTGGATAGAAGGATATATGAGTAACAAAATAATTAAATATAAACTTAATCTGTGTTGGTTTATGTTCATGACACAGCAGATGAGGCAGTATGAAACTATATTGGTGGGCTAGAAATCTCATTTAAATACATTTGAATAGCTTATTTCCTGAAGTCTGGATAAAAATAGGGCAGAGTGTGGGGGGGCTGTATGAGTGAGATACGTTCCCATTCAAAACAGGCATATTTCATCAGTTTTTCCTTTCGATAATCCAATTGTCAGTTTTATAGCCTATAAAAAAATGTGCAGAAGTGATAGGAAATGACTTTCATACATATCCTGGCTGCTGAGTTGCTCTGTTTCATTACATTGCCCTGTGGATGACTGACAGCTCTGTAATCAACTTCAGGCTGGATTTAGTGGTTCCACGTCCTTTTCTCTCATTAATTATTGAAGGCATTTTTCTCTGCTGAGAACGGCTGATGCACCCTGGGTTGTTGTATTCACTGGGCTTGTATTTGCATCTCCCGAGCAGCAGCAGAACTGGATGTTGAACTGGGAGTCAGTTGTCACATGCCCACACACAAGAGAAGAAAAGTAACATAAAAGAACGGTAGATCTGTTTGCAAGAGTCCTGGAGCAGCTCTGCTGTTACCTGTGAGGTCTCAACACACTGTGTTCAGAAGCCAGCCAATCATTTACAAGATAGTATCTTGGTTTGTAAATTCTTTTGGTTTTATTCTGAAAAGAAAACAGGGGTTTTTTTTACTGTTAATGATGCTATTTGGCCTTTTTTTGCTGTCTGTTTAATTGGAGAGTGCAAAAGAAATAGAAATGTTCCTCACAGATCCCTGCATGTACAAATAGACAACAGTAAAATGAATGCCCTCTAAATGCCATATATGCTTAAGATTCTATTTTTTCTGAAATATTCAGTGAACACTAAAGAATGCCATGGTCAGAGTTCTTTCTTGGAAGATCTGGTGACTGATCAATTAAATATGCATATAGAAATAGGTCAGGTACATTTCCTCTCTTTCACCCCTTCCCTGAGGCAGCTCTGGTTTGCTGTTACTAAAACCTTGTGCCTCGCTGATATATAGCCTTCTTCACAAGGCTATAGGTGCCTAGCTAATATATAAGCTAATATACAGCTGCCTTTGTCTTAGTTCACATTATTATAGCATTGCACTTGTGTACAGGTGTTTGGATTGGATGATGTATGTCCAGGAGAGCTGGAACATAAACCAAAAATCTCACATCTACTCTCAATTAGTTTTGTAAACGTAGGCTAAATGACCCACTCACCAGCCCCTCAATTCCTATTCCCAAGAAGTCCAACCTTACCCTTCGTAAGTGTCCACCTGCCTGCCTCGACACATTCATAATTTCTTTGTACACCAACATCCTGCCTATGAAATGGAAAAAATACCAATTCTTGACCTCATTAACACATTGCATGAGCAACTGTCCATGCTTGGCAGAGAACAGAATTTTCATTTTCATAAGAATTCTGAAGTTTCAAAATTGTTATCCTTCTAAAAGGGAATAAGGTTTAAAAAATACTGATGAAATAAAACTCTGGGGAAAATGTCCGTTTAAAGGATTTGGATTTGATAAACACTGGAGGGTTTGGGGTTTTTGGTTTTGTTTTTGTTTGTGGGTTGGTTTTTTTTTCAAAATAAACAAACACTCTAGGAAATGAAATGTAAGGAAACATCAAATATGTGCATTTAATATTGAAATATTGACGCTGCCAGACACTCCAATTTTTTAGCGTAAAACAAAACGGGAAACATTATCAACATAATCCCATAAAGCATACTATTTTGATAATTTATTTTTCTTCTAATGGATTTTTTTCCAACCCACTTTAACAAATTAATAGAGACATAGTCCAAAATTTATTAGACCTTATTTACACCTTTTGTATATTGTTCATCTAACCTGTTGTAAGGGGAACATAAGTGTGGGAGGAACCGCTGTCGTTACTGAATCCAGTTCCTTGACATCTTAGCCACAACACTGTATAACTCAATAACGGGTAAAATAAATTACAAACCTGCAAATTACTCAGCTATTAAGAAAGGAAGCAGGGCATCTGAAAACTTCAGATTGTTAATGCATGTCTTCAGGGGTAGGAATGAAGTTTAAAGAAATTCAGAACTAACACACTGTAATGAACAATACTTTGAAAGAGAAATTGTCCACTTCTAGAAGATGAACAAAAAGAATATTTTTTAAAAAAAATATTTCCCCCCCCCCCCCCATGATGTGTGTGTGTGGCTGAATTTCTGTATAAGAGAGTACTGAAATGTTTTGAAGATACTGCAGAATTTGATCTATGATTACTAAGCTGAATCAGATGAAAACCTCTTTCAGCAGATTCTGGTACTTGGACACAATCAAATAGTGTTACTAGAAAGGTACTATGTCACCAGGACCAAACTTGTGAACCTAAAATTTATTCATGAGTTTAGTCAAAGTAAGAAAGAAACACTGCATTTTCACTAGCATTTGGAACAAGAACAAGCTTTGTAAAGTATACAAACTGTGGAAAAACAGCTATTATATGTGAAATCATTTCAAGGTATCTTGCTGCGAAGTGTCAATACTGTTGCTAAAGGAAGTGATTGTTTTACATATATATTTTTTACCTTAAGCACTTCAAGTAGCAGACTGGCAAACATTTATATAACTCTTATTCAAGGTGATAGCTTTAGCCATTAAAATTGTTTCTCTTGGAATACATATGCAATATTTTCTCATCCTAGCAGCACAAATATTGAAAGTAATATGAAGAACAAAATTTTTCAGTTTCTTCATAGTCAGTAAGATAACAGTAATTGTTCAAATATATAGTTAAATATAGTTAAGGTCAGATTATACATAATAGGTCTTGTGCTAATATAGTATTTTAGTTTAAATAATCCTTTTTTCCCCCAGGACCGTGCATTAAATTCTTGTTGAATGCTTTCTAGGAAGGCTGAAATTACCTTACCTGAGATGTCTCAAGATCACAGCTGTCCTATTTAAGGTGGCCCACAGTCAGCCTGTTTCCAGCTAATTCACTGATTACTTTCACCATCACTGGTATTTCCAGCTTATAAACACATAGCTGAAATCAGCTTTTTGTGTAAGCCTAAATGATTAACCTTGCATTTTGCTTTGTTACAGCTCATCCCATCCCCACTGCTCAGCTTTTAATGTCATTGCATTCTCCTTATATGACGTTCTAGCACCTGACTGGTGCCAAGACTGAGTATCAAAATGTCACTAATAATGTTAATAAAGATTATTTTTTTATGGACAAGCGTTGCACATCACATAATCAAACCTTAAATACTGATTTTCACCTCCTTGGCTATGCAGAGTGGGAGAAGGTCTATGAGCAGGAGCTTTGCACAACTCCTGCCAGAAAAGCAGGATTCAAGCCTCTTTTCCTCTTTGAAATGGGAAGTTTATGGAGACCAGACTGAACTTACGACAATGTTGTTCTCCACACAGATTTCCAAAACACAGTTATGTATTAAGCATACATTCACTGACTCTTGTCCTATTCTTTCTCGTAAGCTCACAAGAGTCTGCATATTAGAGGACTGGAGCATCTCTCTGATGAGGACAGGCTGAGAGAGCAGGAGCTGTTCAGCCTGGAGAATAGAAGACCAAGAGGGGATCTTACCAATGCATACAAACATCTTCAGGGCAAGTGCCAAGAGGATGGGGCCAGGCTCTTTTCAGTGGTGCCCAGTGACAGGACAAGGGGCAATGGGCACAAACTGCAACACAAGAAGTTCCTTCTGAATATGAGGAAGAACTTCTCTGCCTTTAGGGTGACAGAACACTGGGACAGGTTTCCCAGAGAGGCTGTGCAGTCCGGAGACATTCAAAACCCACCTGGACATGATTCTGTACAACCTGCTCTGGGTGAGCCTGCTTTAGCTGAGGGTTGGTCTAGATGATGTCCAGAGGTCCCTTCCAACCCTGACCAGTCTGTGATTCTGTGATATACATGTTTCAGGATGCCAGGGATTTTGATATGTGGGTCTTTTGGGCCCATCTCTCATTTCTGTGTTTCTAAATATAAGCCAGAGAAACTTGTAAGTGGCTCAAGGTCATCCAATATTTTTGGACTGGAAATAAATGCTTGTTTTGTCTCTCTTATTCTAATTCAAACCTCTTTTCCAAAAAGCTGGTACTCCTACAGTCACTGTTACAGAGACAGAGGGAGAACAATCATTGCTTTTCCAAGCAGTGTTTATGGGCAGAGGTTAATTCCTGCATACTGACATACATGGAAGCACTGGACTCAAGAGATTTTCTATCTGTATGTACAGACCATTTAAGAAAATTACCTATAGAAAGAAGCTGCCAGCCTGTTTCATCAGCTGGCAAGGGCAATTTCTAAAGTTTAGTCTAACTTAAGCTCTGAATCTTCTACAGGTAATATTAAGAATGTACAAAAGAAAGGCAACTTTGTATTCATGTAACAAGATACAATTGAATAATCTGGATTTCCAGGTGAATAGGATATGAGACTGGGATTATATAAACAACAGTACTTAGAAATCGGCATTTATTTCTTTAAGGCAATTGTCTAGTTATAAGGATGAACTGTGGAAAGGAGATCGGAAATGGCAATGAAACAGTCACTGTCTGGAAACTGAAATGTGGGCAAGAAAATTGAACAGATGAAACAACATGTGAAACAGAACTAGTTTGCATGATGGCACAAATATTTCATCTGCCTGTGCAGTCAGAAGAATTTTCTTAATCTCCTAGTGTGCAGAGCAATTCTTATCAGGAAACATCAAACTTTTTCCCAAATGATGATCAGTTAAGCTATTTGACACATCTGGGAAGTAAGTGTCATTATTGCTGCATTCTGTATATGGCAACTAAGGTAGAGAGGCCTTTAACGGGTGGGAAAGTAATGGGTTCTTCAAACTATAGACAGGAGTCCCTTCTTTGGGTCACCTTTTTTCATATTGAAGGCTAATATTGAAGGATGGAGGGTTTGCCCCCTAGCAATAAATCTGGAATAGTGACAAACGAATCATGAAAGTCTGTTCCATGGTCAGCTTTTCTATTGGCTTCTGAAGGAGGACAGTAGGTGAGATGGTGGGTACCAACTTGAGGTGGTGGGTAGAATTAAGCTAATTGTCTAGGCATTTTCTTACAGTCCCTGGAGGAAAGCAGACATTTGCACTACACAGTCAATCTCATCCTAAAGCAGGTTTCTAAAATGATCAGAAGAATCATGCATTATTTTGCATGTTTCCTTTCATGGCCACCAAAAAGTAGACAGGGTGATAAACTCAGATATAAACACTGAAGTTGCTGCAAGGTAAAATTACTGAGCTGAAACACACCTATGAAGAATAACCTACTCTCAAAGTCCTACAAATGTCTTATTTAAAACAAAACCAAAACCAAATCACTGTTTATTTCTACTCTGAATTTATAGTTATGGTATAAAACAAGGATACACATATCCTTTCAATATCCTTAAAGCATTTTAAAAGAACATACTGTGAGTATAATTTAATATAATTACCATCAGTAAACTATTGAGTTCAAATTTATTTTTCAAGTTTCAACAATTTTCTCACACTTACCACCCCTATGACTTTTCTAGTTATTTTCAAATACCATTGCTTCTGTCTTCAAATGTCAAAAAACCATGGAAACATAAATCCTGACAGGATCTCAAGATAACATGTTTTAATCTGTCCCCTAGATATGAGACAAGATGGGTATATCTTAACCATTTCTGTCAGATGCTTTTCTGAAAACATTTTCTTAAAAAATTTCCAGTGGGGTGGATTTTATAGCTTCCTTGGATAACCTCTTGCAGTGCTTTATTGCCTTGTTATCTGAATGTGTTTCTTATTATATTTTTGCAAGTTAATTTCTTTTTCCCTTATCCCCTGTGGATGGAGAAAGCAATTAATCATTAGCTTTTTTATAACACCATTTTACATATTGAAGATAGCCATCCTGTCTCAGTATCTGTCTTCCCTTCTGTAGACAAAAGGAATCCAATTTTTTTCAACCTTTCCCTGTAAGTCATGACTTATAATTTTTTTTTCTCTTATTGTTTCTCTTTCAAACTTTTGGGGCTATGTATATCTTCCATTATAGTGCTTAAAATTATACAGTAGCTCACTGGAACACTTGCAGGTGAACTTTAATCATTAATTCCCATATCTTACATCTCACATGGTCTTAATGAATCACAGAATGAGATTCACTGGTTTTGAATTATCATCTCTCTGTTGACTTTCTTTCTTCTCAGAATATACTAACATTTCCAGGTCTCTCTTGGTACACGGCTGCCTTGTGAACTATTCCTCATTTTGTAGTTACACATATGATTTCTTCTGGGGTGCAGTGTCTTTTACTTCTCATTATTGAATTTCACCTTGTTGGATTTCAATTTATTACCCCAGTTTCTCAAGATAATTTTGAATTTTAATGCTGCCTTGTAGGTTGCTTGTGACCTCCCTCCTGGCCCTGCTTGAATTCATCAGTTCTTCACAGATTAGGAAAAAAAATGATAATGTTACTGAGCTAATCAGTGTGTGAAATAGAAAGTTTAACACAATGGCAAAGAGTCAAAAACATTGCTAAAATTAGTTGGGAATACTTTGCGGGTTGTTGTCAGCTAGGAGATCAACACTTTATATGATGCTTCTCCAGTTGTGTTCTGTCTCAAAATATGCAGTATCTATTTAAGAAAATGATGTTGTTACCAACAAAGCATAATTTTAAATAGTCTCTACTTACTTCATTTTACGCATGTGTGCTGAAAACCTGTGTCAGCCTCCTGTGCATCACTGTGATAAATGCTGGGTGATTATCCTGGGAGGTGAGGCCACTTGGGATGCCAAGTGAAGTGACTGATACATGTAGGTCTCACACCAAAGGAAGAAACAGTAGCATACTCCCTAAGGCAAAGCTATGCAGGCCAGAAAATTATGAAGGTTAATTGTTTTAGCATGGTAATCATCACTTTTGAGAAACTGATAACATCCATTTGATAACTGTTGCACATAGACGATATATCAGTGTTTGTAGCCCATCAAAGAATTAAAGATCTACACAAGATGCCTATCCTATTGTATCAAGGTTTATACACAGACTGCAAATTTTCCCAGCCACAGCATGTTAAGGCGTGGAACTTGAACTGCAGTGCAGCCAGAAATGAAGTTTCCATATAAGTTTTAGGTAAAGTAATCAAATAAAAAGTACATGTTGCCTGACTGAAGGAGATAATAAAATAAAAAAAAAAAAAAAAAGGAAAAAAAGTCTTAAAAGGGATAAAGAACATATTAAATACATGTAAATCTGTAGACTACATCTCTGCAATTGGAAATTGTATTCTGGATTGGCAACAGTGGGTCAGGGATTCTGGAGCTCCTGAGAGCCACTAGTCAGAAGTCTGGTATGAGAAAGTAGTCATCATCTGCAAGAGATGCAGACTCTGGAAGGTGCATCCAACAATTGGATAATAATAATAATAATCATCACCATCATCATCATCATCATCTATCTTCTATTCCTTTACTTAAGTCATTAAAGAAAATAGTGAACTGATCAGGAACCACCATATAGGCATACAGGACACTACCTGGAACACCTTTATAACCTAGCAATAAATCATTAACTGTGGTGTGAGGATATATTTTGTTCAGCTAATAGTGACTTTATCTCATCCTTACATACCAAATACTTAAGCAGATCCTCTCTACCTGTCAGAATTAAATCTAGAATGGTTAGTTCTTCAATAACATCTTTCATCTTCTAAGGAGAAGGTTGGTCTCAGTAACTTTTCTATGACATATTTCTGTGTTCTACCATACTGTTCTCCAAAAAAATCTAGGTAATTCAGGTTCTTCATTGCCACCACATACACCTTTTCTGTAACTGTTTAAAACTGTTCAATATTTCTCTCTTACTAGGCAGCCTGCAGCACATCCCCTACTTCTGATTGTCTCCTTTTACATTTATTCAGAAATACTCAGTATCTTTTACTTTTTACTATCAATTTTTCATGATTATGAGCAAATAATATACATTAAAAAATACATCTTAAATTTTCCTCAGATATTAATTCCTTTTGCATAAACATTACAGTTCTATGACTTATTCTAATGTCTCAAATGATAACGCACAATTTTGATGGTGTTCCAAGATTTTGGATTTTTCCAGTCTACTCCTGTTCTCTTGACATTCCTGCACAGATATAACTGCTCATCAGGCATTTCTCATTTTTCTATAGCAGTTTACAGCTAGCTTCCATGTTTTTATGTTTTTAGCATCCTCTTCAAATATTCTGAAGCAATCTTTACGAAGTTGCTTAATGCTCATGTTCTTAAGTACTCTTCTCTTGCTTTGTCATCCAACATTCCTCATGGACCTTCCTCAATGAACACTGTCAAGAAAGATCAGTGCCAGAAACTATCTACTATGCAATAACTTCCATAAGAAAATCTTCCTTAAGTAACTCTAAAAAGTTGTTATCTGCCTGTATATGCCTATACCATTGCATTCATTTGGAACAAACAAAACCATCTCTTGTTGTTCTGATGTCTTCACCTTTGTTCTCAGAATTTCACAGTTATTTCTAATTGGCTTAGGGTCATTTATACTAATATGGATAAGCAGCTCAGAGTAGCACTGGTGTTTCCAAGGTCTTTGCAAGTCCTTGAAGGTCATCAAATTCAGATGCTTGGGTATGTCACAGCAGATTCTATTTGCAATTAAAATGGTGAGAGCAACAAGAAGATTGATTGCTTTCTGTGGAGCTATTACAGATACATATCAATGTAATTGAGCTCATAATCTGGCCCATTGACAGGTGACTTCATTTATGAGGAGCGGATTGTTATTGTTCTTGCAACAGTACTTTCAAAAAACCAAACTCCTCGATTTACTATTCTAGCATTCCAAATCCATTAAAAATATGTATAAAAATAATATAATTCCTACTAAAATAAATGTTTACTGAATTTCCTTTAATCTCAGATAAAAAGATTGCTTCTATCTCCTTCATCTTCCTGTCAATACACTACTAATAGATGGAAATAAATGTTCTCACAGATGTCAATACTGATACTTGGTAAGTATGGATGAGTGTCTCCTAGCAGAGTAAGTGAACTTGGGCAAAATGCTTGATATCTGCAGCTAGACTACTTCTGGTACTGGATCCATTTCAGCTATCAATATCCCATACATGCTGTGTATGGGATAGACATGCTGTGAAGGAAAAATGAAAGTTACACAGTACAAGGATTTTCAACTTCTGTGACCTTCTCTGCCTTCAGTGTTTGATCTCACTGAATAGCAGGCATCATGAACCACCGGGATCACAGTGTGAACCACCACAGTCACATACTAACCCAATGCTAAATCGGAATGTCCCTTCATTTTGTGGTTATGGCTCTGGCAGTGAGAGGCAAACCTAATAGTTGAAAACCTGTGTTAAATTTTGCGTGTATCAATGATACCTTCATTCAAAGTCCAGAGAAAACTTGAATCCTACTTAAAAACAAAACATTACTTTAAAAATAAATTGCTGGCACAGAGTGAACTGTCCACAGATGAGCTGTTCTGACCTGTGCCCATTCCCAGTCATTAGGTTCTTCGCTGTTGTGTTGCTGCTTAATAACTAAAACAGTTAAACAACTGTAGACTGCAAGTGCTGCATGGACTAAATTACAAGAATTCTAGTATGGATTTGGGAGATAAAGTTATATGAACTTGAATGAGCCATCACTGGAGAAATTATCCCACTTTCTCACCTAGGTTGCAGCAAAACACATGCCTGTGTTACTGTTCTCACAGGAAAATAATGCATTGTATCAAGCACCAAAGAAGGTTACTCCCAGGTGCTAGAGAATCATCTGCTTTAATTACCATCTTTGACAGAAACTCCTTAACAGCACTTCTGATTGCTTTAATTGAAACTTGTGAAAATAACATATATTTGGCAGGAAAAAAAAAATAGTTTTATTTTACACCCCTGTTGTGTCTAGACTAACCACAATTATACAGTCCATTGGTAAATGAGTGCTTCTATCCATGAGTACTAGAGATCAGAGGGTGTGCTGTTAAAACAAAACCAAATGTAAAAGCACTCTTTATTATGCATAAGGGTTTTTAGAAACTCAAACACATTCCTCTATCCCCTTGCAACAAAAGCACACTGCTAACAAATTCACTTTATAAGCAAAGTACGTCAGAGGTAAGCTATTACATATAAAAACAAATCTCCAACAAACTATAAAAGACATTAGATGACTTATATCAAGACTCAACTATTTGCATAAACTTGAATCTTGGCCAGCAGACAATAAAACCTAATTCCAAGGTCACAAACTTTTCCAATGTGCCCAAGGGGAAATATGTAGCTTCACATCTTTCATAAATGAAATAAAAAATCTCTTTAGAACAGCAATTCTGAGGAGGAATTGCACTCTTCTGGCCTTTTGTGCTTAGGAAGTTCATCCCTTGATTCCCTGTTTTCCTGATTTAGCAAAACATTCCTCTATTCACTGTATTGGGAAAGTTTCCGAATAAGGCTAAATAGATGTTGCACATTCTATTTTATCCCTGTAGAAAAATTACTTTATCCTGCATGTTTTAATCTTCTGTTCAAGTCTTTTAAAAAAATCCAGGTTAGAATGATTTTATTAAAATTCAAATTTTAAGAGAGGATGTGAGAAGATAGAACCCTCAGTCCTATAAATGACTGCAGGAAATTGTCGGGTGTGTGCAACCAATTGCAGTAATAGCATGGTGAGTGGTAAGCTCCACATGACAAAACTTCTCACATATTTGTCCTTGCTCTATATGATCTTAATGCAATTGAGGGTTCCTAGGCTTTATTGCAATTACAACATTTATAGCATATTCTTTGGAAAATATATGTTCTTCTTTCAAAAATCTTGGTTTATAGACCTGCATATTCTCTTGCCCTGCGCTCCAGACAATTTCTTAAAGTCCTAACTCCTACTTGAATGCTTGCATAACAATTTCGGAGCCCAGAAAAAGATCAGAAGCATAGATATTAATTGCATCTGATCCTCTATGTTATTGATATGCTGTCTCAAATGGCAAAAGTAAATATCTTGTGACATTTGAGGTGTCCTAAGATACGCCCTACAGCTGCTGCTCCAGAAAGGTGTGCTGTTCCGTAGATCCCTGCAACATTTTCAAAACCTGTGAAGATGTTTGCACACTTTGCACAGGATACCTTAAGCAGGTGTCTGAGTTCAAGGTCTTAGTTAAAAAAGTCAAGGAAGGTAAGAGAACTACTCAGTTTTCTCTAAACTAGACATATGTGGCTAGTTAAATTTCTTTAAAGGGTCCACTGATCATGCTAAGAGGTCTTGTTTAACTATAATCAGATCCTAAGCACTTAAATCACATTTGAGCAACTACAGAGATACTTACATGTGGGTGGCTCTAATCTGACTCTCACTCTAAATGTCAGATGCTGAGTTCAGTAAGGTTTTTGATACTTTCTCCCACTAATCTCAAAAGCTAGCTAATACAATTTGATCTACTTAAAAATTCTGTATTTCAGTTTGGGATCAAAAGCAATTGCAAAGTTCAGTATTAATTATGATGGTCACCTATGATTAAATAAGGAGCTTATGACATGTCCATTATTAAAGTGTTTTTAGAAACAGGCTAGGAACAGGATTGCGAGAAATGCTATTGAAATAGTGCTACTCTAGCTGTGACAGTCTTACAGCATAGCAGGACAAGGTTTCCAAGGGAGATGTAAGAACTTTCTTTAGTCCTAAATATCTTTCACAATTATAGAAATGGAAGCTCTACGAAGACTTGTTTTATGTATTTCTAGATGAAAAGCATTGTGACAACATTGTGCAGGATGGTGTGGTTGGGTTTGGTTGTGTTTTTTTTGGGGGGGGGAGTGTTTTGTTTATTTGGTGGGATTTTTTAACAAAGTTGTGACTAGACAACATCTTGTGCTGCCTCCAAGGGCTATTTTCTCAATATTTGCATCACAAATCTAGAGACTTTGGTGCCCAAGAAAGATGTTTGTTTTATTATCAAACTCTGTTTTTCTAGATCACCTGAGGTAATTTAACAACACAAACTTTAAGAACCTAAATTCTGCTTAGGCTTCACTGAAAGTGCATAAATGCTGTTTTGGAACTTGTCTTTAGCTCATTATACATTTAAATGCAAATTTGCAATAAAGAAGGTTTGGGGGTTTCTTGATTAGGTTTATAAAACTTCAGTCTGACTTAAACCTATCCTAAAATAATTAACATAGCACCCAAGTGATTTAAACTAATGGTTCAGTTCACTGTGTAAATGCTGTACTGATATGAACTACCTACAGGAATTCTACACTAAGAAGGAGCAGCTCACAGAGATGAAAAAATGGAGAAGCTGAGCTAGAGGAGCTTTAATGCATTCCTATTTAGAAGTGCTGTTTACATTATTATGGAGTCAGCTTTTGCACAGTTTGTGCTGTATGATCCACTGCAGTTTGATAAACTGCAAAGACAGGATCTGACCTCAGGCCCATATCCCCAGAGCCTTACCTTTTCTCTGCAGCATGGCTAAAGGAACTTCAGCCTTCTTCACCCCCAAACTCAGCCCTCTCAAGTAAGCAGCAGATTTTCACCTCCTTTGTGTCTTTCTCCCTTTAGACAAACTGCTCTTAGCTCACCTAAAGCTGCCCACACAGCAGCTAAATGAGGTGGCAGACATCGGTATGTCCCAGCACCTTCACTCCCCTATAGCAGCAGATTGTCTTCCTCTTCTCCCTGTCTTACAACCGTCTTGCCCATAAATATTCCTATTATCCTCTTGTATCAAGAACATTAGTTTCCTTCCTGCCCTTAAATGCAAACAAGGCTGCACAACCACATCATTCAAATATGTGGATCTACCAAGGGAAGCCAAGCTTCTGCTATGGCGAAGGTGAGAAGAAAGGAAACAGGGGACAGGACAGAGAACAGACAGGTCAGTGCGACAGTAGCAGTTACTACTGCTGGCAAGACTCACTACTTACCAGCAGAAGCTATCATCTCCCATTTTTACACCATCAGCAGCAGTAGTCTGACTGTTTCGGGCTAGTTGAAACAAATTCGGAAGACAGAAATCATCTCTTTGGCAGAGATTGTTGTTGCAATGGTCATTATTCTATGCCTAGGAGGGAAAAAGCATTGGGGTCTACAGCAACATTTTGTAGGCCAAGTCAACACTGTAGAGTGCTGTCTCGGTTGCACTCGTTTTCAGTACTACTTGCCCCAGAGAGCAGCATGAGTGCCTTGTCTTCATTCCCTGTCTTGATTAATATCCAAAGAAAACAGAGCGGTACAGACAGAGATGGCAGTGTGTGGGCTGATTCAGTGACAGCCACTCCCTGACTTCACGGTAAAGTACTTCTAGGAAAGAGGTCTGGACACTGCATGAAGGCTGACAAAAGCACTGGAATGAACTATTGCTTGCTAACAAAGAGGTCAGTTAGTGAATACCTTAGGAAAGGAAGGAAATGTTTTAAATTTTTCGCCTTAAGAAGGCATTGTCTGTTAGCAGCTATCACAGATACTTTTGTCACGCTTAGATGGGTGTGTGTTAAGTCTCAGGGTGTCAAAGGATGGCACACATTCATAGGAGGAGTGTGTTGTGCTCTTAGTTCTGCATTCTTCCTAGCATACCCCACAGTCATTCTGACTGCGTAGCTATTTATGGTTTACCAACTCTTTTTACTGATCAGAAATATTAAGTTGCTGGCTAATGTCTGTGGCAGAACTGGTAGAGAGATATGTGTGTGTTGTGACTCTCAGCTGAAGCTGCCACAGTGTCTTCCTTTTGCAAAGTGCTGAAGTGATCCAGGACTGTTCGATCTGATGCACTCTGTCCAGTTGACACCATGAATTATCATTATCCATAGAAGCAAGAGATTGGTATTGATCAAACATGGCTTTTGTGCCTTAAATTGTAAAATCTGATTTATCACCTTGGCCTTGACAACATATTACTTAAAATCCCTTGCAAGTTTGGCATTTAATATCCATTAAATGAAAAAGCATTTAACCTGAAGAAGATGCATTGAACCATGAACCTACAAAAGGACCCAATCTGGAAATTCAAAGATGTGTGCTTCCTACCTAATTTCTTACCAGTGTCTGGAGAAATCAGTCCTTAAACAGACTCCACATATAAATATTTCTACCTCATTTTTTTACTTTGGGAAGAACTACATAGGACTTCACAGGGCATGCTAAAGAACTGATTAGCTTCCCATTCACACTACTTGTTTGAAGGGCTGATTTGGGGGCAATCCAGCTTCTCAGTAAGAAGTCACGGGCATGTTTTCTCCCTTCAGTGATGTGGGCACTCAGATTTCTATTCCTCCCATTATCCCATCCATTCTGGGACATCAGGTAGAAAAGAGCCTCCACAGAGGGTTTCGTTCAATTAATGAGCGTTTGGGCCAAGACTGTACAGGACTGTGTCTTGTCTAGGGCTACTATGCCTGTGAGGCTTTGAAAACATCAGAAGCATTGACCTGGTTTGACATTGATTCGTTCAACCAGGCTCAGTGCTGGGTCCTGCACATGGCTCACAACAGCACCACACAACACTACAGGTTGGGGCAGAGGGGCTCAGAAGCTGCTTGGCGGGGAAGGGCCTGGGAGTGCTGGTTGACAGCCACTGGACATGAGCCCCCAGTGTGCCCAGGGCAGGGCCAACAGCACCCTGGCTTGTGTCAGAAACAGTGTGGCCAGCATGACCAGGGCAGTGACCATCCCCCTGTGCTCAGCACCAGTGAGGCTGCACCTCGAATCCTGTGCTCAGCTTTGGGCCCCTCACTACAACAGGGATGTAGAAGGGCTGGACCATGTCCAGAGACAGGCAACAGAGCTGGGGAAGGATCTGGAGCACAAGTCCTATAAGGAGTGGCTGGGGGAGCTGGGGGTGTTCAGCCAGGAGAGGAGGGGGCTCAGGGGGGAACCTGATCACTCTCTACAACTACCTGAAAGGAGTCTGTAGGTGTGGGGTGGGGTGGTCTCTCCTTCCATATAGCAAGGAAACAGCCTTAAGCTATGCCAAGGAAGGTTTAGATTGGGTATGAGGAAAGATTTCTTCACTGAGAGGGTGATCAGGCATTAGAACAGGCTGCCCAGGGAGGTGGTGGAGTCACCATCCCCGATGGTATTTAAAAAACATGTAGATGTGGTGCTTAGGGACATTGTTTAGTGGTGGGCTTGGTAGTGCTGGGTTAATGGTTGGACTTGATGATCACAAAGATCTTTTCCAACCTAAATGATTCTGTGATTCTAGTAGTTGATTCCAAATCCACAGTAGTCAAAACACTTGTTCTTGTTCCCTGTATTAGAAGTTTCATTGGGATTATCCCCTAAACCAGAAATCTACCTACATTTGTAGAAAAAAGACCCATAGTTTTAGACAATGAAAAGTTGAATTCCACTAAGTGCCATCCCTAGTCTGAGTTTTATGTGCTTGTGTATTTCATGGCTCCTAAAATATCTCTGTTTCTATTTTCATGGTACAGACCTTTCTTTTCAATTTAAGCTTGAACCAAGTGAAATAAACTGCAAAACAGAGCAATTAATTTAATTGAGATCCTTTCCCCAAGTAGTAATGAAATAATTTGTGATTTGCTTGGCACTTTAGGCAAGAAGTTCATTTCTTTGTCTCTGTAGCTGTGCCCAAGCATAACAGCAGTTACCCTCAAAGGGCAGCAACTGTCTTTATTACAGTCATTATATCCACCCTGTGCTCTTTTAGAGTACAAATCTAGCTGAACCTTCCTGGCATGCAATATGCAGTTTTTCTACTTCAGCAGCCATCCTGTTAGGAGTACTGCAGATTATATTTGTAGCTGAGACGGATGTTTATTTTTTAGTAAAAGACAGCTCATGGTTTTTTGCCCCACAGACTTCACTTCTGGATGTGAAACTAGATTGCTCTGAGCTGAAGTGTTCCCAGTAAGATTGTGGGAAACATCTCCAGTCATGAGTGCATGAAAAGGCATGAACGGCCCTGAGCTCCCTTATCTGGAACTCCCACACCCTCTGCCCATGGCTCATGAGCAACATTCAGCCTGTGCCCTCAGCCCTTGCCTGAGCCACATTGCACAAGTCCCTGTGCCTGGCCCTTGACTTGTTGACTGCATCATCTGCAGACCCAACCCATTGCATTAAGTTGGTCTGATGGTCACTGAGCTGTCCCAGAGGTGTTGCTGTCACCAGCCCTCACAGATGCCACAGGACTGTGCCCTCCCAGCAAGGATGCTTGTGTGGCGGGCTCATCTTCCTCTTGGACCAGCCCTATTCTTGCTGCTCCTTGCAAGATGGTATGCTTACCCCGACACCTCACTTGATGGTATGCTTACCCTGACAAGGATTTTTAAATGGCTGTATTCTCCAGTCAGGGACCCTTTAGTTGCCCAGAGTAAAATAAATCTTCTTGATTAAATATCTGGATGATTCTACCTCAAACATGCTTCACTAGCCTGGTTCTGAAAAACATTTCTTTCATTCAAACCCTTTCAGTTAGGGAAAAAAAAACAAAAACAAACAACCAAAAAACCCTAAACAAACAAACAAAAACCAACAACAAACCCCTTTCATGTTATTTATCATGAATCAAAGCAATTTATTAGATGTGCATCACTCAGATTCATAAAGACTAAAGCACAAACCAAAAAAGAAGTTTATTTCATCAGCGAATGAGAGCAGACAGACCTCTTAAGTGCCACAAATGCCAAGAACCTTAAATTACCAAACTGAAGGGAAAACACATTTGATGGATGATTCTGGCTAAGAAGTTGTTACTCTTCCAGAAATCTGACAGCCCTAGCAAACAAGGCATAGTCCCATAGGAGACAGATCATCCATAAAACATACACAATGCAAGCCATGTAACTTTCAATACTGGAAACTAAGAGAAGCAATTGTTCAGGTTATTGAGTCAGGTGTACCTTGCTGGGATGTCTAGAAAAGAGTAATTTTAATGAGAAAAGGTGAACGGCATCTGAACCACTCTATTCTGAATGGAGGAGTGGAATATGAGAGTGATCTATGAAGGGTCATTCACATACAAATGGGGTATGGAGGTTGCACAGGGAGTAATTTCTCCATGGCTTATAAAATAGGGATGTCCATTGAAATGACCAGGTGGCAGATTTGCAAAATGCATTAGACTCACAACAGGTGAGATGCCACTTCTAAGTTTTGCAGACTTCACTGGTGGGTTCCCCTAAGGCAGTACCTCACTACATTTGCACTAGCTTTAATTCTTTTTTCCTTAAGTTTGTGATATTGTTCACTCCAGAGATAAATACTAGGTTAGAGAATCCTTAACTAGGGAATCCTTTCATCTACTCTGCAAAAGGCAGAGAATAATGGAAAAATTAAATGTGGAAGATACATGAAAAGAGCCAAGAGAATCCTTAAGTAATTATTGCATCAGATCAGGGAATTAACAGACAGCTAAAGATAATAAAATGAACACATGGATGTTTGAATATTAAGTTGCAGAAGTATTTAAACACTTACCAAAGGCCAAGAAGAATAACTTCAGGAGTGGCAGATGTATTAAATCTTGTTTTGCTACTTTAAGTGCAAGTTCATCCCATTCCAGATTTTGTCCCATTATTATTCTCTAATACCATTCAAGAAGCAGGAGACTTCAAATTATAGACAGAAGAAATATAAACTTTCAAAGCATATTTATATTCGTTTATAGTCTTCTCACAGTGAACAGCAGGACCATGAAAATAATTGTCAAAAATAGCAGGGTTCAAACAAGGACTGGACAGTCATGTAGATAATGAGAACTAAATTACATGGAATGGCTATAAGCCAACCACTAACAGAAAATGTTAGCAAAGAATTTTTATCATAGGCTGTCTTCAATCTCTCTTTGAAACACCTGAAACGTGCTACTGGCTGAGAAAAAATAAGCACCTGGTCCAGTATAACAATTCCCAAGTTCCTAACAGTCATAAACCTAACACTTTATGAGAATTTTATCAGCCCAATGTGTGGCTTGTTTTTCAAGGCCTTCCCTTGCTTTTATTGTCTCTGACAATGTAGTTTGTTTTTTTTTTTTATAAAAGCCAAGTGAAAGATGAGAAATTCATACATCTGATGTGTTCTTCACACTCTCTCAACTCGATAGCTCTGTCTTTTCTGAAGAATGTCAGTATAAGAATCTCTAGGTAGAAGCTTTCAAAGCATGTTCGGCTTTCAGCAGAGGATACAAAAATTTCACATATCTGGAGATGGACATGACTACAATTAATGAAAGGAGAACAGGATATTTAAACCTACGTCTCCTTTCTTCATATATTCTCTCTTTTCTGTCAGTTCCAAAACACTACTGTTTTCCTTTTCTTCCCTTATTTCTCTCAGTGTAATATATATCTATGTCCATTTTGAGTGTTTAATCCTAATTGTCGAACTTCTAGGTTTACCTGTACTTTTTGTAAACCTTGCTTAAATGACCATTCATTCTGCACATGGAACTCATGGGACCACAGCACACTCCCATCCACTCTGTCCTTTCCATGCACTTATTTTAGATGCAGCTCCTAAGAATTGGCTTTACGTTATTCATCTGTTTGGCCACTCTGGTCTGACCTCCTTTTACGAGGTTGAATGTGTTCTGCAGGCAATTATTAATTGTGCATCAAACACGCGCACAGTTTTCTTGCTTCCTTAAACTTTTATTGCTTATTAGGTATGATTAAATTCCTTGAAAACTGGCAAACTCAAACAGAATTAGACCTTGTTCAAAACAGGCAAGACTTTTGTGCTTTTACAGATGCAAAGCACACTCTGGTGCTTTGCTTAGATAAGAGAAGGAAAGGAGGCTCTGCAGTTCACACAGAGACAACCGGTAAAATAAGCAAGAAACAAGAACACAGTCTGAGAGGTTAGCATCTTTTTTTTTTTCTTTTTTTTTTTTTTTTTTAAGCCCACAAAAGGTTTTGAATTCTGGAAATGTTTAGGCTATATCATGTGTACATTAGAACAACACAGGCTGAATTCAGTTTCTGATGTATCATTGGCTCCCAGCAGACAGATGAGCATTATCACTTCTTGGTGATAAGTGGATTGGGAGTCAACATAAGGTGATACCAGTATGAACTTAAAAGTCAGACTGAGGGCAGACACTGCCATCTGTTATAAACCAGTGCTGTTCCATAGATAGCAGAATTGTCAGAAAGGTAATTGCTAAAAGTTATTAATGAATAACTGCTGAGTTATATCCATTTCTGATGCAGATGCTCTTTGCAGTGGAAGATAGTAATGGACTGAAAAACCAAATTCAGAGGCATGTAGAAATAGATCCTCTTTGATGTGCTGCACCTTCCCAGCCCTTAAAATGACAAAGATTCATTCAAATCTAAAGATTGATTTTTAGGAAAATGTAAATAAGCAGTAAAGGTCTTTTCCCTTAGGTTTCTAACCTCAATGATTTATTGCTAAAACCTCTTCCCTTTTACAGAGGGCTCTAATTGTTTTCTTTCTGATATGGACATGGAAAGATACCTTTAAAAGAAACTTTAAACTTTAGATAAATTTTCTCTTCTCTTTCAAATAACAAAATAGAAAGCACAAACTATAGTCGATAAAGAAAAGAAAGTAAAACAATATTTTAAATGGTGTTATGCAACACAAGTGACAATTTCCTGGAGATGGGAAAATATCTTTTGTCTTGCAGACACAAATTCTGAATTATCTTCTGACAGTCATTGTTTCTGTCATGGGCTGGTTTGTGAATAGAGGAATTCGTGTCTATATGTCAGATAAGGAAAACATGTGCACTTAAATATGCATATATTAAGGTCCTGCAGAAGGTCCTTGAATCACTGGTCTGAAGGCTCTGCATGAAGGATGCAGTTTGTATCTGACTACTTGTGCTTCTCTTCATGCAACCAGAGATGTCACAGCAAAACCTGTGCACATGCATGCTGTCACGTGCTTTTCGTATTGATCAGTAGACAACAGGAAACCACGTCATGCTCCCAAGAAGAAAAAGGAAGTGGGTGAATCATATGTAAGAATTACATTAAGTCCTAGGCTTTCCTTAGCTGATAGAAATTCTTGCTTTGCTCTGTAGTAGGTCTTCAGTAACAGACCTCATTTGGCACATATTAGCACAGACAGAATCTGTGTAATGCAAAATAGTGCTGCCAGGCATTTTCTGGTTTTGCGGTTTGGTTCTTTTTGTTTCATTGTACTGGGCATGCATCTGCAGCAGTAACATTTTCCCCATACCACTGTCTTTTCTTGGCTATTAATAGTTTTTTATTAATTGTGATAATTTTGTTAGCAGGTGCTTCTTCTGTTCATATTTCTGTTCACATTATGTCTTTGTCTTGATTGATTGACAAAAAATTGATCTTATAAACAATCCAAGCTGTTCCTAAAGACTCAAGGTAATTACACTGTTGTGTCCTTGGATAAGTCACATATAGCAAACACACAGACTGTGAATGTTAGCAATTGACAGTGAACTTTAGGGAGCATAGTGCAAATGGTATTGAAAATCATGTTTTATAAATATATTTTTTCTTTAAAATATTAGAAATTTCCTTTTAAAAACCCTTTTGTCTTTTTGTGTTTATGATTATTTTTATATTAATTCATAAATAATTGAAAAATAAATTTATTTCTTTAAATCCTATACCCCAATATCCTTTGCTGATGGCAGCCTTGTAAAGTTTTGCTTAGTAAGCACATCGCAAAACTCATGCCGGAGTATGGCACTTGCATATTTCATGTTATACAGCTTTAAAATGATAAATGCTGTACACCACCTGCTTTAGGAACACAGAAGTGAAATGTGAAAGAAATTCAGCCTTTAGCATCTACAGTGAAGGTAACTACCACTTTACCTGTGCTTTTCAGATGTTGATGTTCATATGCGAATTTTTTTAAAATTACTTAGTATTTTATTGTCGTTGGTGGTGTTTCAAACACACAGAATCCTGAGCTCATTCATGGTGTAAATGGGTGCAATTAAACTTTTTAACTACATAAAGTACGTAAACTATGTTTGAAATGGGATTGACTACTTGTTCAAACTCAAACACAAAAAAGAAGCATACTGAGGATACAAGCAAGGATGAAGTTCAGAAAGCTAAAGCCTAAAACAAACTGAATCCAGCCAGGGATATCAAAGACAACAAGAAGGGCTTCTTTAAGATCATAGGTGACAAAAGGAGGGCTAGGGAGAATGTGGGCCCATTGATGAAGGAGATGAGGGACCTGGTTACAAAGGACATGGCCAAGGCTGAGGTACTGAATGCCTTCTTTGCCTCTGTCTATACTAGCAAGACCAGCCTTCAGGAATCCCAGGCCTCAGAGACCCGAGGGGAAGGTTGGAGTAAGGAAGATGTAACCTTGGTGAAAGAGCAAACTGAACATACAGAAGTCTATGGGCCTTGATGGGGTGCACCCACAACTGCTGAGGGAGCTGGCTGATGTCATTGTGAACCCATTTTTGATCACCCTTGATCAATCATGGCAACTGGGAGAAATGCCCAAAGATTGGAGAAAAGTAAATGTCACTCCTGTCTTCAAGAAAGGCGGAAAGAAGGCCCAAGGAATTACACACCATTCAGCTTCACCTTGATCCCTGTAAGGTGATAGCACACTAATTGTGGAAACCAGGCACAGTAAGGATGAGAAAATAATCAGGAGCAGTCAGCATGGCTTCACCCAGTGGAAGTCAGGCTTGATCAGCTTGATAAATTCTATGATGAAGTGAGTGGCCTGGTAGATGAAAGGAGAGCAGCGGTACATGTTGTCTACCTGGACTTCAGTAACACCTTTGACAATGTCTTCCATGAGATACTCATAGAGAAGCTGTTGATATATGGGCTGGATGAGCAAACAGGGAGGTAGATTGAAAACCGGCTGAATGGCCAGGCCCAGAGGGTGGTGACCAGTGGCACAAGGTCTAGTTGGACACTAGTGACTAGCAGAGTTCCCCAGAGATCAATACTGGGTCCGGCCCTGATGGGGCAGAGCGCACCCTCCTCAAGTCTGTAGGTGACAGCAAACGGGGAGGAGTGGCTGATCAGCCACAGGGTCGTGCTGCCATCCAGAGGGACCTGAACAGGCTGGGAAAATGGCCCCATAGGAACCTCATGGGGTTCAACATGAGGAAGTGCAAATTCCTGCACCTGGGGAGAAACCCCCAGTGCATGCTGGGGACAACCCAGCTGGAAAGCAGCTTGGCAGAAAAGGACCTGGGGGTTCTGGTGGACACCAGGCTGAACACAAGCCAGCAATGTGCCCTTGCTGCAAAGAAATCAAGTGATACTTTGGGCTGCATTAGCAAGGTCTTGCCAGGAGGTCAGAGGAGGTGAACCTTGCCTTCTGCTCAGCACTGGTGAGGCCATGCCTCAAGTGCTGTGCCCAGCTCTGGGCTCCCCCGTACAAGTGAGACATGGACATGCTGGAGGGAGTTCAACAAAGGACCACTGATTAAGAGAGCAGAGCATCTCACATTTGAGAAAGTCTGGGACAGCCTAGAGAAGAGAAGGCTCAGGGAGGATCTCATCAATGTATGTAAATAACTGAAGGCAGGGTGCAAAGAGGACAGAGCCAGGCTGTTTTCAGTGCTGCCCAGTGACAGGACCAGTCACTGTGAGGGTGACCAAGCACAGGAACAGGTTGGCCACAGAGATTGTGGAGTTTCCATCCTTTGATATATTTACAAACTGTCTGGACATGGTCCTGGTCAACTGGCTCTACGTGGCCCTGAACAGAGGGTTAGACCAGATGACCTCAAGAGGTCTCTTGCAATCTCAACCATCCTATGATTCCCTGATTCTGTCACATGGGGCATTGCTGATACTGGCCTAAGATAAGCATACTGTTTGTTTAGGAGTGATACAAAATAGAAAAATATTAATATTTTTGTTTCCTTTCTGGTTTCTCTAAGTGGCCATATCTTCATTGTCTGCTTAACACAAACACAAAGACAGCAGGCACCAGAAGCTGCAGCAATGCCCTTTGCACTCGCCTGGTCTAACAAAGGCTGTGCTGCAGCCCCAGCTCTGAGGATCAGAAACGTCCTGGTGAGGCTTAAGGGAGTCTTGTTTGCACCAAGGAACACAGGGTAGAAGTGGTGTGCCAGAGTTACTGTGACATAAATTAGCCCTCTGCCTTTCCTTTGCTGTTTTTTTAGAAAAGCCTGCTCAGAGTGAGCTAAAGGGGAACCCCATATTTTCACGCTCCCATCTTCCTGTAAATTCAAAATAGTCTCCTGTGATACCATGAGTGAAATTACACATCTGGATTTCACCTTATGACAGCCTTGTTATGGACAAGCCTCCTGAACACCCTGTCTCAGATAAGAATAGCCAGATCGGACTAGGTGCAACCAAAATCAACTCCTGGCATGGAAGGAAGGCTGTGCTCACAGCTGGGGTGTTCAGGAGGAACACAAAGGGGAAGGAAGGGATGCCATTGATGGTAGGGATGCATTTGGAGACATTCAGGCTCCTTCTCTGAAACACTCTTTGGAGATATGGTGTTGCTTCCATCTGGGAACTCGGGAGACCAGAGTTAGTTCCAGTGATTCAGCCCTCAAAGTCTGCGATGGGCGGTGTAAATACTTCCTTGTCTCAGCCCCATAGTGCTCCTAGGATCATGTTTTTGAGCAACAGTAAAATTGTGACAACTGGTATGTACAACATAAAAATTATGATATACTGCCTTTTTGATGATAAACACAAAATTTTGCTGAATTTTATGATAGTGCCATTTTCACTAACTTTTAAGTGCATGTAGCCTCCTCATATATGCACTGGTTTCCTAGATAAATATATATATATATATATATATATATATATATATAAAAATATATATATATATCTATATATTCAATAGTTCTCCAAAGTTAGTTTCATTGAGTGATGTTTTTTGTATATAAAGAAAAAAAACTTAGTGATTCATGGTTTCTCCTATTCCATTTAAATCTCTGTGGCAGTAGCTAAACTTTCATCCTCTTGTACATCTGAGGCAAAACTCTGACCTCACTGAAATCAGCAGAGCTTTGGTTGATGTTCAGTGGGATTAAGATTTGGCCCCTACAAATTCTGATTTAAAGCCTCATTAAGTCCATGGACATACAACCCATAACAAATCTGTAAACAAATAGCTGTGCTTAAGCAACAAATAATTTAATCAGAGAAAAAACAGGAACTTCAGTAGGTGACCTGAAAGAAAATATCTCCCTCAAGAAAAAGTTTTCATAATCTCTTCAGCTATTTGTGCTCGAGAATTTTATGGGGGAAAAGTCTCTCTCTCTTTGACATACTAGAGATGGGCATAAAGGTGTGGATTAGAATAAAGCTACATTTATGAATTAAACTTCTGCAGTTCTATAAATCAGGCTGTGCATGAGAAATGGTTACAGTACAGTGATTTAGGTGCAATCCCTTTTTAATTGTCTAGCCTTTAATTACATCTGCCCTACACCTTAGGGAAATACACTGGGGACTGATAAGGAATCCTGTTTCTAAAGAAAAGTCAGAGGAGGATAAGAAAAAAAGATGTGGTTGGTATAAAGTGAAGAGCTCCGCAGAATACAATTAATTTGTAGATAAGAAACTTATGGCTGCTTCCTTCTTAAGCTAAATAGTATCAGGGTTTTTTCAGGGTTTCTTTTCTGTGTGAATAATCATTTCAGGCATGTTGCTAGCTATTTGTTTCCTTTATAAATCACATGACTACCTCAACACCACCAGTGTTCCTCCTTCTCGTCTTTGATTATTTGTCCTTCATGTCAGTGATATGGAAACATTTTTCTCATTATTTCATCAATAAAATGTTTCAGAGATACTGATAAAAGTCTTTTTTTTGTCTTTGGAGAGCCTTACTTCTCTTTACAGGTGCAGAATTAAAAGACTGTTATTACTTCCCATCTTTCAAGTTACCTTGGTTTGTAACTAATGAATTTTAGAAATTGTACCAGGCTCCTAGATGGAATTCTTCTGCTCTCTCACATATATTCTGATCTGTTTCTGCTGTGGGTTTTGTGTTGGGGGGTGGGGGTGATGGTGTTTGTTTGTTTGGGGATGTTTTTTTGGTTGGTTGGTTGGTTTTGGGTTTTGTTCCTTTGTTTGTTTGATTTGTTTTGTTTTGTTTTGTTTTGGTCACCCCCACCCATCCCCACACAGATTTTTAGTAAGTTCAAACTGTCGTTTCAGACTGATGCTGAGTTTCACTTATATTCTGTCTCACTGCAAGAGATAAACAGAGGTCTCTGTTCCTGTTTGGTTGCCTCTGCTCAACCTCTTCTGTACCTGGTATGGGTGCACATAGCATTGGCTATTATCTTGTGATTGCCTTATCTTACTTGTAGACATACTAGCATCAATTCCTTTCAAAATTTAATGCTGTGGGGAAAATGCTTCATTCTTTCTTCATGTTTGCTTTTATGACATGTCAGTATTTGGGGATGGAGGGTGTTCTTCCAGTTCTCTATCAAATCACAAGCAACGGGGTAGACTCTCTAATGTAGGACAAATTTAACTAAAACCAGTTGTTCCTCTGAAATACATCTGCATTCAATGTCAGATGTGTGAAGAGATCTGTTATACACCTCAAAAAACAGGAAAGTATGGAGGTAAACTAACTGATGAAAAGTTTCCAGTGTCTATTTCCTTAAGCTCATGTCACTAACTGAAGCTCTTTCTTCTAATTTTAAATGACTGGAAATCAGGAAGGACCACAAGAGCCATAAGCAAGACTTATAGAACATTTAAAAAGTCTCCCCAGTACTTGCTTGAGTTCTTTTCCATTTCAGAAACTGCTTTTTGATACTATCTTGCAAAGTGGGTGGGCAACCTGAGGTCAGTCAGGAATCAGAAAGCTATTTTCAATAGACCACACTGTGACGTCCCAAGAGCAACACAAAATTTTCCTCTGGCCCTGTCAGTGCCTCAAGTAGCTATTACAACAGTTGGCAAAAGTCAAGTGGCCTTGACTTTTTGTGTCCTGAGTTTTCTGGCTTAAATATTTTGTCACATTCCATTAGCATTTCACCAATGACATTTCCCTGGAATAGATGAACAGAAGATTGTGTGAACATTTCAGCTTATTATTTAAGCACATTCTCGGTGTGCATCAAATGAAATTTCAGGTACTGTTATTAATATTATCAGGAAATATAGTTTAGCTCAGAATTTCACTCCCAAGGGTCTGTGCTTTTGTACTCAGATCAACAAAACGAAAACATCTTTGAAACGTTGACCTTGTGTATTGGTGCCTGAACACGCCAAATGGAAGGAGCCTAGGTCTTAAGGAGACTTAGAATATTTCATAGTGTGTGGCTGTAATGGATTGCTGACACTATTTGAGCTGCCCTGCAGCATCCTTCCCGGCCTTGAGCAATGCTTGAGGTGGGAGTGAGCCTTGTGTCCCAGCTGCTTATATTAACAAACTTTGAATTAGGCAAGAATCACATGCTAAAAAGTATCCCAAAGTCAGTTATGGTGCCTAATGGATAATGATTTGCCCATGGGTTTGGTTTTTTTGTTTGTTTTTTTTTTATTTATCTATCACATTTATCACTGGCACATAAAATGACAGAGTTTCTTCCCTGGGGAATAAAAATTCCCCTCTTAAATATGTACTTTAAATTAGGAAACATCCATGTAGAATACATTTTGATGGTAGGGATTTGGGGGGTTGTTTTTAATTATTTTGTTGATTTATACAAAATTTCCTAAGAGGCTTGTACTGGTTTTGACTGGGATAAAGTTAAATTTCTTCACAGTAGCTGGTATGGAGCTATGGTTTGGAATCGTGCTGAAGACAGTTTGATAATACAGGGATGTTTTTGTTATTGCTGAGCAGCACTTACACCTACCCAAGGGCTTTTCTGCTACTCATCCCACCCCACAGTGAGCAGGTTTGGGGGGCACAAGGAGCTGGGGCCTGGGGGGCAGCTGACCCCAGCAAGGGATATCCCGTACCCTATGGCGAAATGCTCAGCAGGTAAAGCTGGGGGAAGAAGGAGGAAGGGGGGGACATTCGGAGTGATGGCGTTTGCCTTCCCAAGTCACCACCACAGGTGCTGGAGCCCTGCTGCCCTGGGGATGGCTCCAAGGCACCCAAGGCTTTCCAGGGAGATTTTCAACAACTTGGCCCAATCTGAAGGAAAAAAAAACAGTGGACCCAACCAGTCCAGCTACCGTCAAGCATTGCCTAAGAGCCCTGATCCTAGCTTGGGAGGGTAGCAGAGGAAGGCTTGTCACGGCATGACATGGCAGAGGACCTGCCGGTGTGTCACCTGCGCGATAGAGGCCTGTCGGGAAGCCACAGGGTGGCAGAGGCCTGCGGGGAGGCCGTGGGGCCAGGGGCTGCAGTGTGGCTGCAACTGGCCAGGAGGCCCAGGGGCCGCAGGGCAGTGGAGGCCGGCCCGGAGGCCGCGGGGCAGGGGACCGCGGGGTGTCAGCGGCCTGCTGGGGCTCAGAGGCGGCCCCGCGGGAGCAGGCCCGTCTCCCCGCCATTGCAAGGGGCAACAGTACCACCTCGTGGCTGCGAGCGCTGCACTGCTCTGCAGAAAAGCTGCAGCACACGCTGAGTTTGGGGAATATTATGGAGAAAATGGTGTTTCCTGCAATGCTATCCTACGGGCCTAAGCAGCTGTTACCCTTCAGCAGTGCCCATCGCTCTGTATGCAGATAAATGGTCTAAAGCTCTCAGCTGTATTTCTTTTTATTTCCAGTATGAAACTGTTGTTGTTTGTCTTATTAAGGTACTTAAAGATTCAGCCAAGAAGTATCCCACTTCTGGGTGCTATATATAAGGGCACAAAGACAGGCAGCCCACATCTGAAATTTCAGCCCAGGCTGAAATCTCCATCAGCAAGCCAGGCTGAAAAATGGCACCACAAAGGCGCACGGTGAGTTAGCTTTAGACAATCTAATGCTAGACTGCTAAGTGGTGTGATACAGCCGTATGGAACTCGGTGAGGGCTGTCCATTCCCTATTTACTCAACATTTTTGAGAGAGTGGTAAGCTTCTTGCTGCTCTGGGATTTAAAAAAATAAAAGGGGGGAGGAAGGGGGGGTTGAGTGGGGAAGCAGAGTGAAGAAGCATTATCGTGTAGAGGAGAGACTGTAGCAAAGACAAATTAAATAATTTGCCCCAAATCACAGGAGAGATATGTTCCAACAGCAGGAATTGAACAACTGTGTATTAGCTGAATTTAGTGCAGTAAACACAGAAGAGTTTGTCCTTTACTGACGTAAGTCCCCTGGACTTGAGTCTCTTCTGGATTTAGAAAAGGGAATATAAGAACAGAACTTGCTCAATAGCCACGTATTACAGCCATTCTTCACTTCCTGGAGAATTATCATCAGTCAGCCTTTGGGGGATATTCTCAGACAGGGGACTGAAGAGCAAACATATCATCAGCTACGCTGTTGTTAACTAACCTCTAGGACAACAGAGGTGAACAAGTGTTTGATCTGCCGTCCATGATAAAATATTGCAGGGTCACTGACTGATATCTTTTCTCTGGGAAGTGAAGAATGATGGGAATAAACGTCTCAAGAGATAAATTCTGTTCTTGCTGGATCTGTCTGAAAAGTCATATGTATGTGATTAACTGTTATCAAATAATACAATGCATCGACACCCTCAGTTTGCAACAAATCTGCTGTTCAGTTTTGGTGTAATCCGCCTCTGAGTTCTTACTATTTGAATTTAAATCTGACCTTAACACCACAGTTGTGTCCAGATGGGTACAAGTCTTGATATTGTTGAAAATCCAACATCAGTGAAGAATGTTACGTTTCAATTAGTCAAAACTTTTGAACCCAAAACTCTACATCCAGACTAATTTTTTAATTTTTTTTTTTAAAAAATACCAAAGAAAAAAACTTTCTGTGTGGACTTTTTTAATAGAGTATGTGGGAAGATAGTGTCAAAATTAGACAGGATTTTTTAACACTAAGTAAATCAGGATATATTAAGTACTTTGAATACAGTTAAGATAACAACAAAACCCATAATAATTTCACCGTCAGTTAAAGGTGCAATTGCCAGAAAATTGAAAAATGTAGGGAAATTCTCTGCAGTGCTTGACAAATCAATGTTGGCCATATGTGGCAGTACAAAGCTGATGTGGAGATGACAGAACTGACTGATATTTTCAGTGCAGTCTCTGATGCATGAAAGTCATTCTGAAGTTTAATTGAAGTTAGGAGAAGCTAGATTCTGACAGAAGACATTTGTTTTAACTATTTTGCAGGAAATTAATGAAATCTTTAATTTTCAACATGCAAAAGACCTGGGCATTCTTAGATAAAGATGGTCTTATTAAAATTATCACCTTCTCCAATTGTGGGGAAAGCAACTACTCAACCAAGGCAATACTTCAAGCTGTTAAAATTATTTCATTGTTATCAGGAAGCAAGCAACAAGTTTTCTTATAAATATAATTGAAGGAAAAAATTCTAACATGACCACTGTCATCATGTTTATCAAAAAGGTGCTTAAAATTGACTCAAATATGAGTCTGCTATGGCTACTGTTCAAATCAGTTATAGTAAGCTCACTGCTGCTTTGCTGTCTGCCTCATTCTGTGCATTTAAAAGTAAAAGATCTGCTTGGGGATCTCCCTTTCATGATGCATGTGAATAACGCTTACCAGGTGGACATATAAACAGAGTATGTAGCTGCTGCTGTAGCACCAGTATTAAAAAGTAATCTGTTGTGACCACCTAAAATCCCTTTGCAGTGCTATCTGTGTCATTCATTAATTTAGAAGTATATTGTTGCTCCCACCAGACTTCAATGGAAATGTGCAATGTGAAGCTGTGTTTTCCAGAGACTGAAATCTTGACTGGGATTCAGTGACTGAATTTGATTAGTCTGTCAGGAAGTCATGATGAAGGACCTCACTCTCCTCCCCCATAAGCAGGGACAATGCTATTGATCTCTGGAGGCATCTTCTCTGAAAGCTGCAGTTGGAAACTATTGAGCATATATCATCATTCTATCATTTCAAAGGAATCAGACCTTACCAGGACTCTTTTGTCATACTCTCGTTCATCATTCTCATGATACCCAATTCACAGTCCCAACCTATACACCAACATAGATTTGTTTTGTTCTGCCCTATAATTGACATATACTGCTGACTTCAAAGCTGGGATATAAACATAAAGATAATAATAAGCTTATGAAAGGTATGCAATTCAAGGACACATGCAGTTATATAGAGTTCCTTTACAGATCTTTTCAGTGAAAGAGATCAATTTATGTTATAAAGACATATCTTTGCCTTACCAAATGTTTGTTTTGTGCTGTGTTAACAGAGGCAAATTTTAAGCTAACCGTTTCAGAGTAAATAAGTGAGTGGTTTACAAGGATAAGTTACTATTTTATGATGTTAGAAATGAAACTTTTCTCAATATGAAATGCAATTTGAGGAATTCTCTGATACTTTGATCTTTACATACATATTTGACAACATTAAGAGCTAAAAACACATAAACATGAGACACCTTTAAAGGGTGTAGACATTTTAAAAAACGGTATTGTAATGCACAGTCTGGGCGCTACTGAAACATGCTTTTCACCAGGAAATACAGCTATTAACAAAATGTTACCATATCCTTTCAGTGATTATAGAAATTGAAACATTTTTTGAATTAATTTCAAAGGGTTATCTGAGGCTTCAAATAATCAGTGAGCAAAAAAGAGTGACATAATCGTAATCAGAAGCTTATCCTGTTTTGAATTGCTGAAGGACACTGAACAGGCTCTTAATAGCACAGAAGCTATTGGAGCTTGGAGCTATATAGTACATTCAATCAAAAAGACCAGGACAACTTCAAAACAAGAGTAAAGATATGCTATTTTAGCTAGATATTAATGGCTAAAGAGATTGTTATTAAAACAAACAAGCTTATACTTTTCAAGATACAGGTGCATGCATGTATGTACATACACAGAGCATCACCCAAATGCCCAAAATATGCTTTCTTGCCGTAATGACAAATAAAGGGCAAGCAATGGTGTTTCAGTTCTTACATCTTGCATTTCCCTAAAGAGTTTTGTTATCTACATTGTACAGTTCAGGCTTGCCTATTGATATTTTAGGATCTGGTGGTTCCTTATGATTTGAGGACCTGCAGGGACAGTTCATCTTGTATTCCTTCCGGCTGTCAGTAGTTGCTATTTCAACTGCAGCTCTGTATTTCTGTAGTAATTAACACATAACAGCAGCCACATAAGGAGCCATTGAACCTATGTTTTACTGTTATAAACATACTCTGCCTTTTGTCTGCAAAGGCTTCCACAAATATAACTCCCTATCATCTGCTTACAGGCATTTGCAGTATCTTCACTTTTAGCATGGGGCTGATACCAACTAGGCTGTTTCTCAGCTTTGTAACAAGCAATATTTTAGAAGTTTAGCGGTTTAAAGTCACCTGTTTCAAAGTTACTACTCCGGTTTTACTAGTCCCATCATGCCCTGATCAGTACAGTCAGAGGAGCCAAGAGCAGTTAGTGAGCCAGCATGGAAGTGCCTGCTCACATTTAAGATACCTGACTTTTTTAAGCTGACTTCTGCTGCTAATCCATGAATGCATAGTTGGTCCTGTAGATCCTCTCTTATCTGTCAGCCCCACAGAAATGTCTGGGAGAAGCCAAGCACACTTAAATGGCCTTTAGTGCTAATCATTAGGTAAATGAAGTGAGTGCTTAGACACCTAGCTCACAGATATTCACTTCTCAGTAGATAACTGTGTTGAGGTATCTATAATACAGGCTTCTACCTGGAGGTAAAAGGCAGCATAAGCTCACATTATGAGCAATAGAAAATAGTAAAGATAGTCAACAAAACTCACTGTGCGATTCTGACCTCTGTCACTCCAAGAAAACCATAGATGTCCCATTGCTCCTGCGTTATACCTGTCAGCCAGGTATATAACAACGCATTTTTATCTTGCTAGGTGTTTCAGGTGATGTTAGATCCCTTTGCATGGGCAATTGAATAAGTTACTAATGTCAGACAGTTCTTGCATTTCCCATTTCCCAATACTTGCAAATTTACCTTTCCAAGACTTACTGACTTTTACACCTAGCTCTGAGTATTCAGAGTAGAAAGTCTTTCCATGATGCAATCTGAACTTTACCTATGTTCCACATGATCGTGTTTTCTTTTCACATACTTAAGTATATATTCAGCTATCACAGTAACTTGTGCAGATTTTAAACTTACAATTACAAAGGTCATTCCTGATATTGAAAGTGATAGTTCAGGCACAGTGTGTAGCTATTCTTGAGCAAATCCCACCAGGAAATATTCTCTAAAGCAGCTGTTAGTGCTGCAAACATCTCCGTGCAAATACAGATCTTTCTCATTCTATAAAACACAATGTTTTTACTGTCCTTCTTCATGGGTAACTTATGTCTGTCTCTGAATCCTGTTAGAAAGTGGATTTGCATCTTGCAGATTTAACAGTCCTATGTGATGTTAAGACATTGCCAATATCTGCCAGTTTCCTCTGCTTTGCATGTGCTCTTTACTGCTTCTTGTCCATTTTCAGTCTCTTGGAGTTTCACTTTTGTTTTGCCTCTGATGCTACTGTGAATCCACATTTTGAAAAACTCAGCCAAAACTTTTCCCTACAAAATACGCAATCTGGTCTGATTGCATTCTGGCAAATTACACAATTTTTTTTTAAAGATTGAGTTGAGACATTCTGTCTCCAAGCACCGTCATAATCTGTTCTCAAATTAGGGATTCCACAAACCCTTCAAAATTTCAAGTCTGGCTTAATAGCCTTAGAGGTGGTACAAACACTTCAAAAATTTCTTCCCGTTTTTGATCTCTTATGAAACTGATACAGTTCTTTCTTTTCTCTGGAAGCACAGTATTATTTCAAATCTCTTTAGAAAAGTTAGGTAACAGTTCATTCTTATTTCTGTAAATGCAGGCTGAGAAACAAATTCAGCATTTTGGACACAGCAAAATGGGAAAAACAGAAAACTTTTGCCCATGTTAGTTTTCAGTAACTCTCCATAATTTCTTGGAAAAAAAAATAATTTTCCTCTTTGAACTACTTTGTGTTGTGTATTACATTCCTAGACAAATTCAGCTGCAAAGGAATAACACTACAGAGCCATCTAATAGCAAGGGGATGCTGCCCTATTTTACAACCCTTTTCTTCTCTTGAAGCACCTCTCTTCATCTCTTACATCTACTTCTAGCATCATCAATGCTCAGAGTTTTTGTGTAGAGTTTATAGGCTTGAATATAGTAATAATGAAGTAAATGAAAGATAATATATTAAAAAGCTTGAACAGGAAAGACAGAAAGAAAGATAGAAGTGGTTATTGCAAAACTGACTTTTCAATTTAAAAACTACAAACAGAGTGTTCCAGGTTTTTGGATTTCAGCTTTAGCAGAAAAAGTCTGAATATTTTTAGAAACAACCATTCATAGAACTAACGTATATTTGAAGATACACACTAGGCAATTGCCTTGGGGGAAAAGTTCAAGGGAATAGGTACATTCTAGGATGGCATTCTTTCTATAGTGCTTTTATTTTCCTTTTATCTTAATAGCTCTGTGTCCTTTTGTGTGTGTGTGTGTGTGTGTATGTGCATGAATGTGGATGGCTAAATGAAAAAGCTTATATATATACTTGCATACAAATGCAAACATCCATGTACATATACAAATATGCATACACATATGCGTATACATATGTATGTATACATCAAAGAAGTGGAGAAGGACATTTGATATGTTTGTGTATTTCTTGCTAGCCAAAGCAAACTTCTTTGACAGATCTTAACACAGACACAGAGATACACAAAGTTGCACAACGGCAACATCCTCTGTATTTGAATTATTGTACAGTAGGTATACGTATATGCATAAGTTTGCTAATGTAGTAAGTATATTATGTGAAATTAGATTTTCAGAAATTAAGAAAAAAGGCAGAAAACATTTATTTGGCCCAAATGTCTTTATCTGGAATGTTTTAGAAAAAAGCATTCTTCCACAATCATCTTCTTTACTTCAGTCTTTTCAGTTGCAGAACAGTTGATAGCTCTTCATTCCTGAGTTCTGCAGGAAATGTATGAATTTTTAAAACAAACTCATACACCTTTCTTTTCATTACATCTTTCCCACTGTGTGTGTTTCTGTTTAGAAATGTCACATCTCAGTGTTTCCTATCTACATAAGCATATAGATACGTGGGATATGTCTTTTTATTTTAACAGTGATTTGGCCTATTTTCTTTTTCCCCTAGTTATGGTCATCTGCATTCTGCATGTGGTGACACTCACAAGAGGGATAAATATGGGACATTTGCCCTTTTAGAGTCTCCTTAGGATCTTTTTCACAAAAATGCATTATCCATTTGCCGTTTTCTTTTCTCATTATAACCTTTGTCATGTATGTGGGCTCCCTGGGCTCTGAAGTCTCTTTCTTCAAGAATTAAAGGGGGAATTCTCCTCTTCTTTGACCTTTTCAGTATTCTGCTTTTCAGTAGGGTGGCATTTCCACTTCTTAAAGATTACAACCTGCACTCACTAATCATCCAATCAAATGCCAGCTATAAAAGTAAAATCAATTACTGTTGATGTCAAAGCCAAACCTCATCCAGCGTATTTTGGCCTCCTCTGCCATCATCCACTGATAGCATTAAAGTTCTAATGACAAGTGTATACATCTAAATGGGCCTGATCCTTTGACATATACTGGAGAGCCTTCTACTTAACTAACACGAAGAGCAATTGAACTTTTGCTTACTTCAGAGCATGGTGTAATGGTTAATTCAGGGGTTAAATTCAGTATTCCCTATAGTCCTGTCATTTGGGTGACTTTCAGCAAGATGCTGCATGCTTTGATTTCCCTATCCCCTCCCTATTGTGTCCCATCCCTGTCCCTATCCCCCATCTTTGTTGAATTATTGACTTCCTGTCTCCTGGAAGATGATACTGAAGCTTGATGTTTCATCTGCATAGAGCTTCCCTCTGAACCTTTTCATATGATTTCCTATCAAGAGTTCTTTGTTTACCACAATGTTGGCTACTTTCAGAAGTGGACAGTGTCCTGAATTTTAAGTATACTCTTAAGCCTCAGATTTCTATTAATCAGCTGTTGGCAGCTTCCTACTCAGAAGGCAAGAAAATTAAATCGTCTTATAGGCTTTATAGGTCTAAGCTTCACATACGGTAAACACAGAGATAAGGGTGTCTTACCTGGGCAATCTTTATAGATATCTGCTGTCTTTGTTGATCAGAGGGAAATTTAAGTGTGTGAAGAAGACTCTGAATTAGTCTTCCTGATATCCCTCTATAATGCCAGCCTTCATAATTTAATGTATCTTTTTTTGCTTTGGTTAATGGACAGTTAGAAGTTGTAGTCAAATTTTCCAGCTTTCCTCCATGGACATCTAGAAAACAGCATATGAGAGGTGGAGTGAATCTCACTTCTAGCAGACTGGTTCTGAAGATGGCTCCTATTGCAGGAATTACTGTGTTGCTTGAAAAGCTTCTTGGAATGGGGGAGGTGAAGGTGAAGACATTACAGGGAAGGATGTGTGCTTCACACAAAATATTCTTGTCAGTTATTTCAGATTTGTTATTCTGTTGACCTGTAACATTACTTATTTTCACATGCTATCCCCACCCACCCCCCCGCCCCACCCTTGTGTCTAAAATGGTTCTGTGAGTCTTTACAGGAAGATGAAGTGTTACTTCATTGTGTTCATTTCCAGACCTTTGTGTTACAAACCTCTACAGCATATAGAAAACTTTTTTTAACGTCATGGATAATAACAATTTAAAGGATATCAGTTGAACTGTTTCCTGAAAATCCTATTGGAAATTTGCAAGTAGTTGCAATTAGTATCGCTGGCTATCATAGAAGGGAAGCAACACATTTCATGGCCAAGAGACTTGAGTTTTTCCTTGCCTTGTGTCCCTTTTTTCTCACTTCTAAAGGAAGAGGTAATCAATACCCCAGGGTGTTATAATTCCTCATATGTAGCAAATACTCTCTCATAAGCTGGATGGTATTTTGAGACAAAAGGTAAGATCATCTCAACTACCTTGAAAAATCTGAAAGTAAGGGAATTACTTTTAGGATGAAATTCAGATTGTTAAATTTAGATGTCTGAAACTATCACTTGACTCTCAATCCAAACCACATGTTAAATGTCTGGTTTAGACCAGAGAAAACCTGCCACGGGTGTGTGGTCTAAACAATTTATATAAGCTCCCCATAAATAAAGTACTAAAATGAGACACCTAGCTTTTAGATAAGACACCTCAGTTTTACAGATTATATATGTCTATATCTCACCCCCAAAGCCAACATGATCTTTGAGGTCAAGTTTTCAAATATCACTTACAACAATCATCTTGCAAAACTTACACACAATGAAACTTCCCTCACCAGGTCCCAAGTCTGATGGAAAGCCCTTTACTATCAGTGGGAGATTGGTTGATCATTTCTGAAGAGGTCAAGAAGGAAGCAACCTTTGCTGCCAGAATCCTGCTCGCTAGAAAGCAGAGACATCTCAAGGGAAGGATCATGCAATGAGATGTATTTTTTCTGTCTCTGCAATGGAGGAATGTGTGTCATTTACAGACTGGTGTATTTTAACAACCACAGCATACATACTAGCAGGTTAAGCAAAACAAACATTTCTGACATCCAGATAACTCTCCCCTGGGGCTGTCATGGACAGTTCATCGATTGATGGAAAAGACATTTTCCCTCCCCAGCATATTTTAGTAACTGGGAGTGAAACCTGCATTGTACAGGGGATGCAATGCACAGAGCACAAGATTTGCATCATTAAGAGTTGCTGAGGTTTCCAACGCATATAAGTCCTTCATAAGATTTCTTGGAAAAGGACACATTTATACTCCAGTATGTAAGGCTGTTAATGTGTCATTGCCATTGGGCATGTTTTATTTGTATAATTTGAGTGGTCTGTAACATCACAACGTTTTGAAACATAACTTCTCTGTTCAGACTAAATGTATTTTATGTATTTGTCTGGTATGAAGTATATAGTCAGGGGCAGGCCAGGGTTATAAACAACAGACTTTAAAATAAAATGGAATATTCAAAATGTCCACAAATAAACCCTGCTTGTTTAAGTGTTGCATGAATAAGAATGTGCCTCTTTAGCCAAGGAAAAGCCTGAATTGGGGATGATCTGAGACAGGTTTAATTGTATAATAACTGCTATGGAGCCAGTGTATTTTCTTGGTGTTGTTTGATTATTTCTATCAATGTTAGGCTATTTGATTTCAGTGGATAGCACTGATATTGCAACACTCGGGAAGAAATCCCTAGTATGACATGCCAACATTTACCTGAGGCAGCAGCTATCTTAGTGCCTTTGCTTCTCTCCATCGATTTACAGAGACTACTCTTGTATGATCACTGTACCACAGCTCCCAGTCACCATTTCTGGAGCCCAGGAAAGCACACTGGCCTGTTTCTGTCAGTAAAAATCATTAAAGATTGTCAAAATTAATTGGATCTTGTCTTTATAGATAGCATTTTCTTGATTTACTATTATTCTTGAATGTTTTTCAATGCAAATCATATACTTTATTGATATTATTGGTATTAATACTAATCAAAAAGAGCAATGGTACAATTACAATAATTGTACTGTTGCTGGCCTCCTTTCTCAGATAAGACCAACAGTCTTCTGAGCAATAAACTATCATGCTGTTTTCATCCTGAGAGCAGTTTGAAAATATTGTGGGAAGTATTTTTGTTAATCTTTTTTTTTCCCTTTTTTTAAATGTCTTTTTTTTGTACCAAGTAAGTGCAATTAAAAAAAAAAAAAAAAGAAAAAAAAAACAACTTGCAGAACTGCCTTCTCAGTATATTAAGGAATGCTGGGGAATTGAGCATAGAAGCCATGCAGGTGTAATTTTTTTTTATTTTGAATAAAAACAGAAAGAAAACAAATTGACAAAGAGAGGGAGGGAAGCAGCTATTTCCTCTTCCCTCAGGAGGCAAATAGCTATGGTTCCTTGTTATCTGCACTTTCAGAGGGATTTCCTGTTCAGAAAGGCTTGGAAAAGACCAGAGAAAGAAAGAAGACAGTCCCTATAAAATACACACGTTTCAGTTTACAGTATGGGATTCTAGAGTGAGAAAACAATGTATTTCATATTGTCAACATAGAAGTGAGAACAGGCTGACAGTTGGGAAAAGCTGAAGCCCTAGGATTCTTATCTTTGGTTGTGAAGATTATAATGATGGCACACTTTACCAAGTTGCTTCATATTGTTATAAGAGTTTTTCCAGTTGTGGCAGGAAAAAGTGGTAGAAACTCCAGAATGTATACATTTCACAACCACATGAACTGTTTCTGTGCGTGAAACTTTCTTTTAGATCTACCTAAGTCTTTGAGCCATATGAACAGTCATGCTGGGTCACATTAAAAGCCCATTTTTAAAAGCCTGTTTCCAGTTCCAACCAGAAGCAAAAACAGAGTGTAGGAATGTATAAATACATAGCAAGTATGCACTGATAATTCTGCTGAACACTTACTCAATTGTTGACAATTTCAGGTATAGAGACTTCTAGCTCTTGACCAACAAGGCTCAAAATATAAGCAGAAAGCAGAGTTTATCTGCTAGATCTAAGACAGGACAAGGGATAGACTGATGCAATTCATCCCTCTGGATGTTGCAATTGTGTTTATTTTTAGCTAAGTCCTGCGATGTCAACCTGTCTTTTACTTAGGATAGAAGACAGGAGGGCTAAAAAATTTATCTATGCCTAGGAATAAAGTATTTTGCAATCTGGGATCTCTTCCTAGCCAGTGGAGTGAAACGGGTAACTCCAGAAGGCAAATTCTCCCGTTTTCCTTTAGTAACTTTACTAGGATGGGATTGATCACTGTCAAGGGGGGCCTGTTTTACCCCAGGACACACAGACACTGCTAAAGTTTGACACAGTTTAGACTTTGACAAATAGCTAAAAGTGACTTAGATCCAAAATAAGGATCATGTGCAAGATTGTGTTAATCATATATTAATTATTTTTTTCTCAAATGGAAACCTCCAGAAAGATATTAAAGAACACATCTATTTTAAGTTCTGTCAGGCTAGTTTGATGGTAAGAGACAAACATTTCCTCAACTAATGTATTTCATTCATTATTAATATAACTAAAGAGAAAAAGGAGGAGCAGGGGAATTAATAACTGGAGTACAAGGTTACACAGGCTAGGTATAGACATAATTTGGATTTTTCAGACTCTTCTATAAACTAGAGGCAACAGACCTTAGTAGTGGTCCTCTGTCTTCTAGGCAGATGGATTTTTAAGCCCGTTCAGAACTCCTATGGGATATGGGAATCATGTGGATACAGGAGCAGGGAGAGCTGGAGGAATAGCTTGCTGATCACCAGACAGTTGGCTTATGTAAATACAGAGGTAGAGGAGGTGATGAACCTACTAAATTTTGCAGCTAGTCAAGTTATACTGCAAGCAGACACAAAGAACTTCCTTCATATCATGAGGAGGAAACTGAAGAGTGATTTTCTTAATAATGTACTGCATATCCTTCGGTTTGGGGTTCAAGACACTAGAGATTATAGCAACATAAAATACAGCCGTTATTATTCACATCAGAAGAATGGTTAATATGCTTCCAACATGGTGACTATAAAATATAGAGATATCTTTTGGGGCAACAGAAAATAACAGAGTCCCCACATCACAGTTCTCATCATTTTTCTGTAAGAAGAAAGCCATGGATTGTTCCTACAGAGAAGCTAGAGGAAATATTTCCAGTTTCAAACAAACAGCTTCACCTCTTATTAAACAGTGTATTTTGTCACTAATAAAATTCAATAAATAAATATAGAGCAGCCAAGTAAAAGGGTAGATAAAATAAAGTGCATGAAAAAGATCCATTTCCAACAGTAGATTGGCCAACTTTCCAACTTCTCCATTTTTTCCTAAATAAATAAAAATTGTTAAAATTAATATTTTTCATTCTGAATTCTTCAACATTTGTGGAATTGCAGGACATGGCTAAGTTATTTACACAACCTCCACTTAAACAAAGTTTGTTTTGCTTTATCTGAGGTAATTTCATTATTCTTTAGGCACCAGAACCAGAACAAACTATCATGATCAACACAATTAAATTCATGTTAAGAACTTCTGCAGATTTTTTCCAGAGCTGGTAGAAAAGAAACAAAGATAGGTAGTTTACCAACACATTTCTGAAAGAGGGGACAAAAAAGTGTGTTCTGAATTCTGGTCCAACTCTTATACAGAATAATTCTTCACTTCTGTTCTCATAGGATTTCTTGGCCCTTTTCAATTGTTTTGTTTTTTGGTGTTTTTTTTTAATCCACTCACGTCTGCAAACTTCAGAGGATTAAGGCTATTTGGTTTATAACTCAGGGTTTCTGTTTAACATCTTTTCCTCCTCCTCACCACATAATAAACTGTATTTATACATTTCTTTTGGCTTGAAGATCATTCTGTTCTTCACAATTATCTTCTCTTGTACACCTTCCTCTCTCCTGACCCACACTGGAAAACTCTGTCTTTAATGACTGCTCTTTCAGGAATTAGGTATTATTCTTTCCAATCTGTTAAAGTCTAAGGAATTTCAGAAAACCCATGAAACATTAAGCCTGGGAAGATGAGCCAAAGTTTGAGATCAGATCTATTACATCCATCAACTAAATTTATATCAGATGATTAGCAAATGCCTTTAGAATATGTACATAATGATTAACAGTCTTAAAGTGGTACAAGATACACAGTATGGTCAAAGAACCTGATAAAACACAGTTTTCCACAACCATTTCTTACAACACTGCTAACATGCAAGCATGCACAAAGCAAGAAAAAACAACCCCAGGCTTTATTAATAGTTAGAAATATTTTTCCTTTATTTTTTTAAAAAAATAATTCTTCAGAAGGTGGAATACACAGTAGAATGCATTTCACAATCCAGTAGGTTTATGGCCGCAGGACAGTAGCTACAATCTATGGGGAAATATCAGTGTGTTAATGTGCTGGATAACATTCAGCATGAATAAGATTATTCAGGCTTCTGGGAGATGAAAAGCTTGATAGGCTGTGAGATATTAATAATACTGCACTTGTTTTGTTAGCTGTGCCAGATTGTGACAAACTCGTTTCAGATCATCTCAGGACATAAACCAGTCTATAAATAAAAATTCAGTTACATAGTACCTGAACTGTGCATTGCTTATTAACTGTAGTCTTAAAATAAAATACTTAAAATAGAAACTAAACTGCTTTTTTTACATTTTTCCTTCAATTTTATCTTTCAGGAGAAAAATGTAAAATATTGGTACAACCTTTTTGTTGCTGTTTTCGGAGAGAGATTCAAAGCAATGACCAACCAGATCTGCCTTGTACTATGTTTTACTGTTTTTGCTATGTTCTCTAGTAAAAATTAAGGGTCCAGATTTAGAGTGGAATTTGCCTGAAGGTCTGGATAGATAATATTATTGAAGAATGTGTGGCAGCTGTATTTCATCAACATTCTTGACAAACCCCAGTTGCAGGATTTAAATATGGTTGAACTATGATATGGGTTTTGATCCAGTTTTAATTTATAGTTCTGGATATCTTTCCAGGGATTTTGTTGGCTGATGTTTGGTTAAATAAATCACCATGCGTGCAACAGCCAGTGGCTGAGACCAGGTCCTTCAGAAGCCTTTTTAGTTATCAATGAGGTTTCACGTTCTCATATTACTGATACCGGAAACAACTAAATTGAAGGTAACTAGGATGAATGGTCCCATTTACTTTTTGCCCTTTTAAAAGGGAAATCTAATCTTGAGGAACTGAACTTTCCTTTGCAAGTTCTATGGACAGGAAAAAAGCAAACCGACACACTATTTTCTCCCTATCTGTCTCAAATTTAATAGAACATGCACAGATTTATATAAAATATGATTTAAGTTTTTTAAAAGCAGGTAGATCTATAAGTAATGTTGTTAAAAGAAAATCCACTGAAGCCATTCAGTGGTACCAGCTAATGTAAAAGAGCTCAAGCACTGGCACAGTTCACTAAATGACTATGAACAAAGCTTGCCTGCCTGTATGACTAATGGAAAGCTATGAGCAAATGATTGCTTTATAATGTGGGTAACTCTTTTCTTTCATGTTTATGTTTTACAACTAGAAAACATTAACCATGCGCACTATGTATCAATGGATTTCATTTCTGCAATGTCTTTATTGAACAAAGTGCTAAGGACATGATGAATAAGTGTTTTAAAATAAATTTATGATTAAAAAAAATGTTTACTTTTATCCAGAAGAAAAGCAACTATTTTATATTTAATTACCAGTGAAAGTTAAAGACTGGGAGCTTTCAGCAGCTGAACCTTTTCCTTGTTTCCAAAGGAATTTGAGCAGAATACTTCTGAAAAATTCCACTGAAGTGCTGGCTAATTTTTTTATTTTTTTTTACCTAGTCTTTGTCGCCAAAAAGAAAAGGCATTTTTACTTGCAATTGCCATTCGGTGGCACCGTTGAACATTTAAACATTCCATTTTTGCTTTTAGTACCTGCAATTCAGGTGACCCATTTTAGACAGCTGCACATAAATGAACTTCTTCCCGGAGTTTGCTATTTCTTTCTTTTGGGAGCAAGTCTGGAGCCTGCAGACCTCTAACTCCTAGATGCTTAAGTTGCAGGTAGTACATCCATAAACTATCTGTGTAGCTAGATAGCTCCTGATCACCATCTTTAAATAAGTGTAAATAGAAGGTGAAGGAACCATAAGTGATGGAAAGGACGAAACCTCTGCCTTTACCAACATGTCGCAGCTCTTTTCACTGTCTACAGGAAGCACAACAGACATGATTCAGCTTAAAGGCACTTGCAGCATGTGTAAAGCTGCTGCAGTTTACATAACCACCTAACAGCTGAAGTTGGCAGGGACCTCTGGAGATCATCTAGCCCAGCCACCTGGCTCAGAGCAGGGTCATCTAGAGCAGACTTCTCAGCACCATGTCTTGTTAGGTTTTGAGTATCTCCAAGGGTGGACAATCCACAAGAATTTCAAGTGTCAGATAAGGTAGCCTCTAAGACACCACTGCTTAAAGGTGAGACTTGAATAGGATCCTATGTATGTCCCAAAGTATGTGAGCTCTGTAGAGGTTTTCATGCCTGGGTCTGACTGTGGGCCTTTTTTGCAGGAAAGCAATAGTCTCATCTAATTAAATTACAATTTTTTCCTCCCAAACTACCTTACAGTGGATGCAAGCTCCATGGAGAACAGTAACCTGTAGCCACAAAATTTTCTGCAGAAAAAGTGCTAGCAAAGACTGCTGTAGCTGTGTTGGCATCTCTCTGTCTTCTTCCTTTCATCTCAGATGAGTTATGTGTATAAGAATAATAGATCATGTGCTTGAACCAATATTTATAAAATATCTTGGGATTCTCCAAACCATCCATTACACTCCTCCTACCAAGCTGATCTTGCAAAAGAAATTTCTTCTGTGATAAGTAATTCAAAACCTGTGTTCCTCAGATTGTCAGTTTCTCATCATTCTCTCTGACAACTGTTTTTCTGCTTCTGCTAAGTATAATTTTGTGGATACCTTTGACATGAAATCTGCTTTTTCATATTATCTGGCCCTGGCAGATTCTGATGCTTTTGTGTAGCTTCACATAGGTGAACTACTCTTATCATCACACATAAAACCAGTCTTTGCAGCAGACTTCAGGTGTATTAGAATGAGTAATTAGAAGTACTGCTATGGGTAACCACGTCCTTGCACATTATTCCTCCGTTTTATTTTCTGACATACCAACATAATCAAACTCACTACCACCACTGCCTATCTATTGACATATGCAGGTTTAAGACTCAGTGTTGAGAACTGACAAATACTGATTTCCAGTATTTTCTAACAAATAATTTCTAATAAAAATTAGAAGGCATTGGTTCAAACTCAATATTTTTGTCTCATGCAGCCCCTTGTGCATTAACCCATCAAACTTGGTGTCTGATTCACCTCACAGGTAAAGCCACTGATGGCATTGGGGCTGCTCCTTCCATGGCATATAAATAAGAGAATGAGAGGACACACAAAGCAATGATTCATATGTAATCACAGAGAATTTGAACATAGGAAGAGTACAGATGAGTCTGATTCTGCACTACTAGGACATGATCCCCAAGCTAACTTGAGCAAGATACAAGGATAGCAGTCATATCAAACTAATGCAGTTTCTGAAGCCCTGATCTCAGTACAGATAACTGGCTGAGGAGCAGAAATTCATTGCTGCAGCCAAATGGCATCTTGCTCAAGAGATTTTTCAAGTGGTACTAACACCAGGCAGGACTTTACTTTTGCAGTCTGTAGTCCCCGTGAAAAATGTGACTATAGATCTTGGCTGCAACACAGAAGCCTTTTTATGCTGACTGGTAAAACGGGCTTTTTTGTTCTAGTTTCGTTTCCAACAACCAGATAAAAAAACTCAATAAATCTGAGATCGAATTTCCAGACTTCTTCACCTAATGACACCTCATGAAAATATCTAAAGAATGAAGGAACTTTGGGATCTAGGCTCCATGAGCTTCATTTGTAGTCAGTTTAGAAAAGGGAATCTAAGATCTAGAGTGCTGTCTGAAATTCTCCTTCTGTCTATTCCTGTTTTTGTGTCAGGCTCCTCCTTCTGTGCCTTGTATAAAGTAGAAATCCAGTATTTCCTATGCAGTCTTCTTATTGTACTGAAGGCGTAATAATCCAGGATATTAAAACCCAGCCTCCAATTTTCTGTTAAGTTAGATCACATGATGGCTATGCATAGAACAGAATGTCCTTTTTACTTTATCACATTATTTGCTAATATAATTTCTGTCTTCAAATAGACTTTGCTAGCAAATCACTATCTCCTTCTGTCCCCATTGCACAGTATTTGTAACTGAAAAGGCTTTCCTATTCTTATCAATAGCTTCCTCCTGAATGCCTTTGTTCCAGGGTTATAAGGTTTAATGAAAGATAATGCTTCAGGCACCCATTCACATCTTTCTTGAGCACTAAAGATTTTGGAGGCAGCCTATCTGAAAGAACATGCTTTGTAGTGACTAAAACAATCTTTTTAGTGAAACGGAATTTCCTTGTATAGTAGGTGCTATAAAGCACCTGCTGCAGCATTCCCTACGTGGGAAGATTACAATGGGTCTGATCAGTTCAACGGTATTGTACTGTAGTATGGTCTTGATAGAACAACAAGATAAGATGGGGAAGTAATCCAATTTGGAATTAATTCAAGTCTACTATATTCAGTCCCAGGTAGCCTATTGGGGGTGGGGTGTGTGGGTGGGATCTAAACAACCCAAACAAACAAACACCAAAGAAAAAGCAGCCCCTAATCAAAAACCAATACCAAACAGTAACCGCTGGCTGCCTTACCATGTGGCTGACTGACATGGAAAACTCTTCAGCCTAGCGTCACTGAGTTTTTGTTAGCTTTTGTGTTCTTTGTACTGAAACATAAAGCACATTAAATTGCCCAATTTGGGGGCACTCATTTAAATATATAAAGGTGATAATGACAGCCAGGTTCCTTGCAGAGTCTAGGACCTGCTTTTGTTGTACAGATTGAAGCAGACTTAAGAAAGCCTCTTTTTTATCTTATCTAGTGCCGCCTAGTAATGGGGAACAGGAAGAGGCAGGAAATAAATGAACCAGGGATCCCTTATTCATCTTTTAGCAGACATTAACCCAGAACATCATGATGGGGAAGGCCTTATTATTTAAGCATCAGTTGAATAGCTGTGGAGTTATTTACACTGGAGGAGAAAAATCCAATTTCTGACAACAGCATGAGAAAAGCCATCTACTGCGGTGCTCATCTTTGTCTCATCAAGAAGATACATTCTCCGGTGAAGGATGGTAGGAAATAATAAGATAATGAAGGTTGCTGAGCTAGACACTGAGATATGATTATCATTGCTAAAGTGCAGGACTATTACACAGTGGAACAACACAAACAAGGAAGGAATAACCATCTCTTGATACTGTTTGTGATAGAAAACTGAGAAGGCATTGATACATATTGTTGGAAAAAGCAGGGAGAGACATAAAGACAAAAACAAATCTATGATTTGGGATCCATTGATTCCCACCTTTATGAACAAAACCTTGAATGTAGCTGTGATAGAGTGGTGACAAATGGCTGGTGTATCACAAGAAATGGCTTTTTGAGTGAATGTAGTTGTCACTTCCAACAGAAAGATAAACTTATAATTGCAACATTTAATTGTTAACATGCTATTGTACTAATTATCATTCTCCTTGGCAATGCCGGAGCATATTTCAGGGAACTCATGTGTCAGGGCCTTTTTCAGCAGCGACAAGATTGCACCAGGTTTGGCTCCCTTTGCTTCATGCTGTTCTTCTAAGTATCTTACAAGACTTGCACCACCCACAGCATATGCAAAAGATGCCCTCAGTTTCCAGTCCCTGAAGCTATACTTCCTCACGTTATTTCAGACTCTTTAAACCAAAAACTCATGCAACAAATACTAATCATGTCTTAGGACAATGGGAATGTGATATGAAATCTACAGGAGACTCACAGTGAATATTTTTGGACAAAACTGACTAGTTCCCCTTTGTCTAAACTAGAGAAGGATTTTTTCTCTCTTTGATTTTTCATAAATAGTACAGCCTTAGATGATGGCTGATACTGTCACTACATGGTTTAAATGTAGCTGATAACTTACAATATACTTAGAAATTTTTGTGTTGTGAATGTTTGATTGGGAAAGGACATTGTAAATTGTATTTTAAAGAGGCAAATTTACTGTGATGTGCAGAGGTTCATGCTACAGAGGACCTCTTAAAATTCAGATCTTAAAAAAAAACAGTTCTCTATCCCAAACTTTTGTTCAGAGATGTTTATAAACAACAACAATTTGAAATCAGGTATTAATTGATGGTGTTGATAGAAACACCAATGTCAGAATTCAGTGGGAAAACAAGCAAAAAATTCTCAACAAGGACCATTCAGATGAAATCTCTACTGCAGCTACCTGAATGTTGTTAGGTTCAAGCATGACATGACTTCATTCCCTCAACACCTGATATGGTGAAAAGCCAGCTCTATAAATAACAGTGGCATGAAGGTCAACATTTATATCCAATGTGAATGAACATTTACATCTATAGAAATAAAGAATTTATTGAAAGAGCAGTTGGATATAAATTCCTAATGTCTGACATATTGCTATTATGTTCTCCCCACAAAGAAAAGAAAAAAAACAAAAAAAACCCAAAAAAACCCCAACACCTGTATGACTCCTGCTCTTGATAAAAAAAAGCTGGAAAGCCAAAGGTCAGAGGCCTAATGAATGTACCACCTTTGCCACCACAACTGATTGAGAATTTTTTTTAATGTGACTTCTTGAAAAATCTGTCACAGCAGTGCATTTGCTCAATAAACCTCGGCATCATTAGACCAGATTTTATTTAAAGAAAAGTCCAAAGACTTTCTTTCTTTCTTTTCTCCTCTCCCCAAGTCTTTAAAAGCTTCACCATGCAGAACAGTACTGTGTCAAAATGACTTTTTTTTGATTGATGAATTTGGGGGTTTATTCCTTCCTTCCCTTCTACCACCCCCTGATTTTCTCTGTTATTAGAAACAAATGAATTCAGGGACCTTAAAATCACTTTAAATGTAAACTACATTACCAAAAATAATATATCTCTATGGAGTGTTCTGGCATCAGCAATGCAGCTCATCTCAGTTCAAGAAGTTTCATCAAAATACTATTCACTTCCAAATAGTGTCTTGAATTGAATGCCAAACATACAAGTTTTACCAATGCCTTGCATGAAAACAGAATGAGGGGAAGGATGTCACAGCATTTCTTTCCCTTTTTCCCCACGGTAACTGAAAGATCTTCATAGTTCAGGAAGAAACAACAGTTTTAGTAGCCCAAATACCTTTTGTCATCTTATTCACAATGTCATGCCTGGTGTCTCCTCTTCCCCAGTAAATGCAAAAAGCCATTACACACAGAATCCTTTTAGTTTCTCACTATCCTGAAAATAAAGATTGTCAGACAATTGACCCCTCATAGGTGAACCCAGATGGAAAGTTAAACAGCAATTTCCTGTTTTCTGGCAAATGCTCTTTATTAAATCTGGGACCTACAACTGGCATTTTGGCTGCCAACCTGATCATTCTTTTCAATATGATCTTTGTGAAATACAATGGGAAAATCCTATTGGATGATGCAAGGTGGATCCAGCATGGTTTACTCTCATTGCCTCAAGCTAACTGACTTGGTGCAGAAAATAAAATCCATTTTTCTGGCATTCTGCCCCCTCTCTTGAAAAACTAAATTAAAGCATGTTAGGTGGCTGTTTGACATTCCTGACAGCACAGTTTGTAATGCATTCCAGTCAGTCTCTTAATAATGCCATCAAAATACTCCAGACCGCCAAAGCTCTACTCATAGGAGGATCTATTTTTTTTTTTTCCTGCAGCAGCCAAATCAACATGAAGCTTTCCAGCCATTATAAACACAAATAAATGATAACCTAACATGTTGTGGGAGCCTTATCAAAGTTGTCTCAGCTTAAATCCCATGTTATTGATCATAACATTCAAAGGAGCCCCACCTGATCAGATGGATTATGAAGACCTTTTTTCACATGACAACACGTAAATCAAATGAAAAAGCAATCTCTGTTGAAAGAAGTTCAGGTGATTCTTCATCGTAGACTCTGTGCCATTAAATCTGTGAGCACTTTTTTAGGTAAGATGCATTAGTGTGTAAAAGTCCCTGAGCAATTTCAGCTATGTTTTTTCTATCACTTTTCTAATTTATATTTTTTTAACTTGAAAATGGTGCTGGTTTGAGCTGTGACTAAGAGGCACACAAAAAGAAAGTTATAAAAATTATATATAAGAAGAAATTGTTAATAACCCTGCATTTTAGAGTGTGTTTCTTACAACAGATTTATGAAGCACACACATTTAGAAACAAAAGCAGAGATGAAAGATCATTAAGCTCTCTTGGTCAAATTCTTGGGATTACCTGACCAGTTAGTTTGTAACTCCATACAGCACAGAGAGGAATCATGAGGTATATCTCCTACTGTTGTATACAAATATCCGCATTCTTTGTGTACTGAGTAATCAAGAACACATGTAATTCCTTTTGTACCACATCTAGACCTACACCTTCAAGGGCCCTTTGAAGTATCTCTTATTTAGCTTTTATGCAAAAGAATTAACGGAAAGTTACTAACGGAAAGCCTGTAGTGCTCTTCTCTTTGGCATGTCAGGAGGGCAGTCTTTGCTCTGGAGTAAGGTGCAGAGTCCAGCAATGAGAACAAAGAGAGTGGTAGCTCTGCAAGTTCTTCTAAAAAAGCAGTGTTGATCCAAATAAGATACCATCTGCACACTTTGAAGCGTAGTTCTACAAAGTGTGTTCATTCTTTGAGCTGTGCTACTTTGGTGGTCTTTTCTGGACTGCAGGGCTCAATGTTTAACTTCCTTTTACACTTCACTAGACCTTTTCAACTTGGAAAATAACACTTTTCTGGCCTGTATCCTTCCTGTTTTGAGAAAATAAAAACTCCTCTTCTGCACGGCCATGAAATGAAGAACTTATTTCCTATTTTAACTATTGTGTGGTACAGACAGAAAATATGCTTTTCAAAAGGGCAAAGAGACCTTCCTGGAACTGGGCTGAGAGCTATGCATCTCTGGGATTACTTTTTGTTTGCCCTGGATCCTGCCACAAACACTTTGAAGCAAAACCTTCTGCTCTTCCTCAGCTGAATGAGGTGTGGGACTGGGAACAGGGCCTAGGACAAGTGATGGACAGCTAGGGTAGGAAAGATGGGAAGCTGAGTCCAGTATTGAAGGCATGCCATTAAACCCACTGAGACTGCCTGACCAACCTGCTGCATGATGTTGGCTTCGTCTGTATGGCCACAGACCCTGCACACTGAATGATGTACAAGAGTTGAGACCAAAAAACAAAGTATGCTTTAAGGCCGCTGTCAAAGGACATGGATAAGGTGAAGGAGAAGGAAATCTCATTCAAGAATGGTGAGACATCCTTTTCTAAAGAGACATACGTCTATGATAACATTTATTTTTATTTTTTCTGATGAGCTGCAGTGCAGTCCTGGGCTCTGGTGTGTCATGTATGGAATGTAAGGAACCGATATGTTGATAATTGCCTTAAACATTGCTTAGTTCACAAATTCGAGAGGAACTGAAGTGAGCTGTTGCTGCAAAAAGTGTTTCTGCTCAGATTGGTGAGGAACTGCAATGAGCTGTTGCAGCAAAGTGAGACACTGTTGCCTAACTTGGTGACCACAAGGTGGTATAGGATGTAAAGGCCTTGGGTCCCAAGAAGGTGAGATCTAGCTAGCGCTTCCTGGAAGAAACTTCTGTGGTAACTCAAGGCAATTGCTCACGTGCACAGTAGGGGTTGCCTAAACCACTCACCACCACCAATGAGGACCCCTGCGACCACCGCTCACATGTTGAGCTTGCACAGGCACAGACTACACCCACCCTTGTTTTGTTTGTAAATGGGGAGGCCTCCTGTCAAGAGCAAAAAACTTGAATTGACCAAAGCTGGGATAGGACCGCCACCATGAAGACACCTGGGGTGAAGAGGACCAATGGGATGCTGCTGGATACATGGGTGGTGATATCTCTTTTTCTCTCTCCCCACCTGCCCTCCCCTTCTTTTTTTATTGAATAGTGACCAGACCTCAGTAACAATGTGTGGCACAGGACTTGCTTACCCACTTAAAGTAATCGCTATTGAGCAATCATATCTAACCACGTCTCGTATTTTGTATTAATAAATCATAAACTGGTTGGTTGGTGTCAATTCACCTTAATTCAGTCCAATCATGAACCCAGTCGTTGGTCCCAAGGGGAGGGAGGTCATTCTAAATGACTCCTTTTGGGTTGCAACAGTCAGGGTTGTGATAATCTCAGTATTACATGAGACTCCCAGTGTGCAGTCCATGGTATAACAAATTAGCATGGCTTCTACCAAAGTGACAGTGTTTGACTGGTGATGAATTGGTCAGTGACAGCCGTTATGACAAAGTACATTGATGCACTTTATGTGAAATACACAGGATAGCTGAAGCTGCGGTTCCACTGTCTGAAGAGCTGAACTCGTTATTCTCCTACTTCAAAGAAAAGTGAATGCTGTCCACATTTCCATTCCTGTTAGGCTATTGATTGTTCTTGGTACTGGGTGTGCCAAGGAGAGATTTCCTCCATTTTCAGCAGAATATGGCTGCACTATTAAAACAAATGTGAGAACTTTACTTTGGAAATGTCAGTGTCTAGTTAAATGGATGTTTAAGACAGAAGTGGCTTTAATTAAGATAAGGAGAGACATGAAATCTCTGCAAGGTATGATGAGGGTGAGTAAGAAGAAGCTCTCCCAAGTGTGAGGCAGAAGAGCGTCAGAGCAGCTACCCTGCTGTAGGGGGGGCAGGGGGGGCTTGTGAGGCACAAGGTTTGAATGAATCCTCATCTGTCTCTGCTGCGCTGTGTTACATTTGGTCAGGCATTTAGCTGTGTGTTCCTGGCACTCTGTACAGTAGTGGAAGGGGTTTTGCAGAAGGGGAAGAAGGAGAACAAAAGGGTGACAGGAGCTGCCAGAATTTCCTGCAGAGACCTGGACTGCCACCTGCCAAGGAGAAAAAGAGACATCCTGATTTTAAAGATTTGTGTGCAGACTCCCCTACCTTGTTTCCTTTTGACTTTGTCCATCATCTGGCAGTGGTGGGAATCACTTCCTCCTGCCTTAGGTGTCTGTCTGCGCTACCTTAGCAAGTGCTGCTGCTGGAGAGTGGAGCCACCAGATGATGCCATGTTCTTCCTGGTCTGATGGGAAATTAAACCATCCCACTCTCTCCTCCCACAACCTTGCTATAGGTGACTGTGAAGAAAAAATCTTGCATGACCTTGTTGTACCAATTGTCCAACAGCCCCCCAAGATATTGGACAGACAAGAGGAGAAAAGTGTTCCCCTGTAGCTATTTCCAAACGCAGCATCTATAGTGCAACATGGTCTTTGGATCTTTAAGATTTTGTGGGGAGTATTTCAGAGATAGACATACTGTCCAGAGCATGTCTGTTAATTGGCACTCTGGTGAGGAATCAGAGGAGAGTGTAGTACTAGCTAAGGCAGTGGTACGTGCTGGAGAAAAGCGCTGTTATGTTGTTGTGTGGCTGAGCATGGGCATTTGCATCTGTTTCCCCCTCTATAAATGTAATACTTACCAGCTTCCTAAAGAACATGTATGGTATGGTATGGTATGGTATGGTATGGTATGGTATGGTATGGTATGGTATGGTATGGTATGGTATGGTATGGTATGGTATGGTATGGTATGGTATGGTATGGTATGGTATGGTATGGTATGGTATGGTATGGTATGGTATGGTATGGTATGGTATGGTATGGTATGGTATGGTATAAAAGCTGAGCAGTATCTGAGCAGTATCTGGACATTTTTATTATCTCTGGTAGGCTTTATATATGTGTTCTGTGAAGCAGAAAACTGTGATTTGTCTGTTTGGCAGTTCTAGGAGAATAAACATTATTTCTTTCCTTTCACTGTATTCTTAACATCAATAAAAATAACGGGGGGGGGGGGGGGGGGGGGATGGGGGAGGTTTGTCTTGGTTACTTTACAATGATCATTTTAAAAGCAGATTTTGGCTTTATAGTACAATGATGTGCAGTCACCAGAAACCTATCGAATTACACCTCTTGTCACACATAATATTCATTGTGAAATCCATCACCTTTTCCTCTTCAACAATCATTGGGAAGGCAGCTTGGTGTTTGCTGACGCTGCTGGCAGGGGTGAACCATGTGCAGAGGTGGTGCAGCTGCACCTTGGGATGTGGCAGCTGGCAGTAAGAGCCTTACCGTTTACCAAGGAAGGAGGTGGTTGCAGTCCCTGCCTGATAAATCTGCAACTATAACTCATTTTATATCCACAGCATGCTTCTAAGGTCTAGATCAAGATGGTGCTTCCCAATTCTCATAGCCCAGTAAAATGGTCTGTACCCTGTGATTTAAACTCTACTGTGGGATCCTTTGCCAGAGGAGTTTGTGATGTGCTTAAAGTGGCCAGGTGGAGCAGAGGCCTTATCTAAAAATAAGCTCCCACCCATTTTTAAGCTGCAGTTGTTCAACCAAGACAAAAGGTATTGTGGCCCTGCTTGAAAATAAGGCCTTATGAAGAACTGACAGTAGGGGTAAATGTTCAGCTTTTGCTGATTTCTCCTGCATTCTGTCTTTTCTGTGAAACGGATTGATAATCATCCAAACCTAGTGCATCCCTCAAACCTTAAGAGGAGTATGATGAAGGCTCCTCTCAATTTCCTCATTTGAATTCTCTCTATGGAGAACAGGAAAGGAGTATTGCACACATTTACTGCAATGTTATCAGACTTGACCAAATATTAATGGAGGAAGGCATACAGTACAGAAAACAATTAGAAGCAGTGTTTTCTTTGATGGCTGTTTACACATTCAGGGAATATCAAAACAACTTCAAAATAGTGTCTTTCCTAAACGACAAAGAGACAATTGCATACAAATTTATTATGTAAATAAAACCATATTAATGAAAATAGCTTCTGTGATAGTATCAAACACCTGCATTCAGTTTGCATATATGCAGAGTTTGTGAATGGGGTACAAGACGGTAAAGCACAGGGCATCAAAAACTTGTTAACATCAAAGAGCATAGCGCTTGATCGGTGTTGAGAAACTGACTCAGAGGTTTACTCTCTGTTTCTCTTTTCCCACATTCTTATTTTATCCTCTATGCTCAATATAAAGAATAGAAATGCTCTCCTTTTTTCCCCTCCAGAATCTTCCACCCCCTCTATTCTCTTCTGTTGTTGTTTTGTGAAACAGATAAGGTCAGGAGGGGCAGAGGGAAGACTTACCCAGCTAGTTACACATATTGCCAACATCAGTGAATTTGCAACGTAGTCTTTGACTGGGCAGACATTTCCAAACTCTCATTTTCTTGTCATAGTCTGAAGATGTCTTGGGCCAAAGTCCTTTGAGTCACAGTGTCAAATAATGCATACTTCCTTCTTGACATTAAATTTGCTTGGAAAAGGAGAATGTGATTTTTGATATGTAGTCGTATAGACACTGGTTTTGCTTGTCTGCACCATGGGAAGAAGATCCCTGTTTAATCCTACATCTATGCATCTACGCTTCTATATTGGTGGAACATGAGGAGTAAGAAAAATAGGGTAACAAAGTCCATTTGTGAAAGGCTGGCATTGGATGCCAGGGGACAGCTTGGTGTTCAGAGTACATATACAATAAAAAGGATTTTGAATTCCTTCCAAGATCTTTCAGAATAAATAAAAGAATCCCAATGAGATAATCTGTCTAGAATTTAAGAAAAACAGCAGAGAAGTGGGCTATTAAAAAGTAAAGAATCAGCTCAGGTCTGAAAGCAATTGGATGATGAGGAAGGAGAAAACAATGTCTACTGAGTACCAAACCTGCCCTTTCTGTCAGGAAGCTCCTCCAAATGCTCACCCTCCACTGAGTCACAGGACTGCAGGATCGCTCTCTGCCACGGAAACCAGCAGGACCTGCTGCAGCGGAAGGACTCTCCTGACAGCAAACTGACATGGGGAAGACTTTGAGCAAAATCCAGCCATTTGCAAGAAAAGACCATGACTGATGTAAAGTTTACTCACTCTGAGTAATACCCTTCCCTGTCAGTGGCAATTCGCTGCAGAGCTAGCTATAGTATACTATATCAGTAGTTTGATATAAGATATACAATGGATATTATAACTATATATAGTTTATAGCATAGTCTGTAAATACACACATACATATACATAGTGTATCATGATAAGAATACTATATGTATGAGTTTTATATATATAGCATTCCATCAACATAGCATCACTGAGCCTTCATTATGGGTAGGAGGTCACTTAGTACTAAATAGATATAGATGGTGTCTCATTCATTAAAAATAAAATAATAAAAAAATCAAAGACTCAGTACTTCTGTGCTATTTTACTATTATGTTTTGGTTGGGTTTTTTCTTTTTATTCATTTGCGGGTGCTCACAGAAGGACCAGTAATGTGTAATGTTGCTCTGAAAGTAACGGGACCTCTTTCAGAAAAAAAGTAGATGTGCATACACACACATGTATGTGTGTGTATTTCGAATGTGTAATTTCGAATGTGTAATTCGATAAAAGTAGATGTGCATAGAGAGTGCAACTTGACGGTCTTAACCTTCCCTCATCAGCTGCTTGCCCTTTTGACAGGTTTCTATCCCTACGTGCAGATTTCTAAACTGGTTCTGCTCTCAGATTGCCACACACACCATCATATGCAATGACCTTAGCTCACATAGTATTCTGTCTAACCCCTCTTTGCATTTGCATTGTAGCCAAACAGATGATCCAAAGTCTCAGTATTTTTACAGAAGGATGCATGAGGTGGGTGTTTCAAATGTACACTTTATTTCCCATGAGCAAATACTTAGTTATGGACAGAATACTAGTTGCTTGCTGATACAGTTTCTTAGAGAAAAGAGCTAGTAAGCAGCAAGAGCATTTGTTTTCTGCCTCTGTAGTTGTAACCAGAAACACATCAGAGGAGGAATTGGATCCCTGGGATTAAAACCAATGTACTCGAATAAGAATTTTAAAAGCAAGGTTAGAACAGAATAGAATAGAACAAAACAGAATTGAAGGTTGTGCATGCTTTGTATCTGTTGCAAGACAGAAGAAATAAACTAGTAAATAAAAAAATTTACAGTAAGAAAACACACAGCTGCTGCACCATTGATTTTTAAAAAAATAAAAATCCCTACAATTGAGAACCAGTATGTTGGGCCCTGACAGACTGGTATAGAGGCAAAACAGATAATGTGATTAATACCCCAAAGCTACTCCAGTCATCTTCACCACTGATCTGACCTGAATCAATTCTGTTATTGAAATTTTGAGTGGAAGCAATATCTGGGGCAACAAAACAACATACAAAATTGCTGCTTATTTGTTCCACTATGGGAGGTGAGGGATGGAGGAACTCAAGCAGACCTTTTATTAACTTCTCAGCCATACTGCAAAATGCTGTATGTGTCAAACTGCTCATACATTAAATAGCCATTAGTAAAAATATTTGCCAACAAAAGCAACACACAACTGTATTTAAATGTTTTAGACAGATTAGAATTCTATATGTTCATTATTTACCATTTGCTAATTTGAAAACATAAAATCTTTTCTCTGTCCCATCTCAAGCACAAGGGATTACAATTGTGTGCTCTTGTCACTTCCAGCCTTCCCATCTGTTGCTGCAAAGCTGTGATAAATGAAGTTTCAACAAGATCACAAAAGCAGGCTTATTGTTTTGACACAAAACAAGACTTAGATAACAAAAATCAATTATAATGCTCTCTCATTTGTGGAATGAATAATTTTTACTACTTCAGAGGCAGGTTTGAAGCAGTGATGTAAAGGGAACAAATGATGTGTCAGAAATTAGAAAAGTAACCATGAAAACTAAATTCCTTAGAATACATAAAGCAACAATTGTTTGAAGGCAAAAAGTTTCTGTAATTTCTTGGAATACACAAAGCAGAGGAGCATTTGGGACTTTTGTTTGATATTTGATATTGAAATATCATGCCAGGTATTATCATTCATCTCAGAAGTTGTATTTCTGATTTGATTTAACAGATACATTTAGTATGATAAATAAAATGTGAATATGTATGTAATAATAGGGATATAGCAATATTTTCAGTGATTGAGAGAACTGAGAGGATAACCAACATAAGAAATCACTAAATGTTAATTAAAGGTTGACATTTCTGCTCAGTGCCATGCAATGCTTGGTTTTACAGAGGAGAGACAAAAAGCCCATCAGGAACCCCAATGTTTTCAAGGCAGACTTGACCAACTGGCAGAATCAATGCAACATCCTTCCAAAGAAGCCCATAGGCTCTGCTACATCAGCTTCTTAATTAATATCTGTACTAAGGCATATATTCTGCAAAGAAAAACAAAATTTGGTGTAAAAGTTTCTTGTGATGTAAGTGTATCTGCATATGACCTTTTTTCACTCAGAGGGGAGGATAAAGTTAAAAGAAAAGAAAAATGGCTGGTAAAGCAAGATTTGAACTGCTACCTAGACTGAAGTTGGTCTATTTCTAGCTGAAATAGCTAATTTCTAGCTGAAATTCCTGCTTCAAACTTAGATTTTTTAATTTTAAAAATAGATTTTTTTATTCAGATGTAATTATTTTTGGAGGAAACAAAAAGTTATTGATTCAGTCCTTCATTTTTTAAGGAGCCTCAGCTTTCCTCCTTCCTAAGACATGTTGTGCTGATTATTCATTACTTCTTTTTCAAAACGTGATTCTTTCTGGGCACTATCCAGCCTCATCTGTTAGATTACACAGATCGCCTTTCCCTCTCCGTCAGGCTTTCCAGATTTGAGTACCTTGTCATGTAGTCCATTCCACTGATGAATCACTTATAGAAACAGAGATGCGCAGAAGCAGTCCTTTTGGCCACAACTAGTGACTGCACTGGTGCAGCAGAACTGCGTCTGTTCCATCACATTTAAAGCCCCACAAGACTAGTAGAGTTTAGCAAGCATTTATCCTTATGATGTGGGTGTTGGAAACAGTGGGTCATGTACTGGAACAGTAGTTGTTTAACCAGGGGAACTATTAAACTTCTGCAGACCACACATGTTCAATGTTGGGTTTAGAGAACACTCATCCCTCATGACAATAGGCTACAAAGCTAGGAGATGGAAGTGGTTTTGTGATATCAAATATCACCCATATAGGTGCCATTTTCAGTAAATTATGCTAGAAATCTTTTATTAAGGCAATTGAGAAGAAATCAGTTTTAAACAGAGATGTAGTCAAATGAACTAGATAACGGGACTCAGGAGTCATGGTGTTTCAGGTGAATAATATCACTAATAGATACTGCTTCTCATCTTCAAGAAATCTCAATCATTGTGGAAAACGAATAGACTAATATGAACAACAGACAAATTAAATTCCATACACTACCAAAATGCAATCTCTGAATAACATTTGGCAGATGGCAGACTATACTCAGCAAACACTCAGAAGGATAAAGCAAAAAATTAACAGACCTAACGCAGCCTTTCACAGGAATCTGCTCAACCTTTTGAATGAGTGTGTGCATTATTCAATACAGCTGGCCACTTCCATCCAAGAGGGAGCTGCATTTGGAGGTAAGAACCGTTGAGTGATGTGTTCCAAAATAGTACTTCAATCCCTTATGCACATTCAGATGACCAGCCCAATATAAAAGCAAAAAATACTGATTATGTTTATTCTGTCTACACTTTCTTGCTAAAAGTGGATTGTATTACTCCTCCCATTATTCTTCCTCCAATTTAGGCTCTTCTTTGCAAGGTTTATTTTCTTTTCACAGAAAAAGAAAAAACCCTTAGTAGAAACAACTGAGCAGAGGAAGTTATATTAAAACTTACTGCAGAACTTCTGATCTGATGGTTCATGCAGAGTTTCTGTGTGGTGGTGAAATAGGCTTGTGCTCCCAGATCAAAGAAGATTGATATGCTAGTCATGATCTAAGTTATCCAAGTTTATAAAGCAAATTCTGGATGTTAGGCTTAACTGTGTCAGAAATATTATTTCTTTTTCTGCATTGCTAATTAGTTAATCTAAGTTGATAAAAAATAAACTGACCTAAGTTCATTACTTTTTCCATGATGACACTTTCAATCTGTGCTTTATCGGTGAAAAGAGCTGTATGATCACAGTGTATTAAGCTCGAATGTACTGCCATAATGTCTATTGTTAATCCTCTAATTCAGATATTATGTCTTCTTTAAGAGTTACATAGTTACATTTTTTTACACTTTTACAACTAGTTCCAAGTTGATTGTATTGTTCATTTTTTGTATTGTGATTGCCAGAAACAATCAGATCTTTCTTTCATTTTGCTAGGCCCTATACAAATACTGTAGGTACTGTGTAACTGAACTGAGAGGTTTGTGGTGGAGTCTGCAGGCTACTTTTCTTTATGATATTCAGTTGTAGAAGCCCAGCATGGACTGTTTTTTTAAGTTCTGGGGAACCCAATATTCATAATCAATGGATTAATACAAGAAATATTGAATCATTAAGAATGGCTTGAGGAAAAAGGAGTGTGGAGAAAGCTTATAATTACTTTCCATTCCCTAGAAACATCTTTTGTTTATTTTCCCTGTTCCTGATGTCTGCTTGTCTAAGATGTGATTGTTTCCAGTTTCCTGCATCCTCTGCAGCATCTGTCCCACGAGAATCCCGGATCCCTGCCACCTCCCCAAGCCTCAGCTCAGCTGGTGACACAACACCGCTGGGCAGCCAGACTTATGCTTCAGAAGACGTTGCTAAGTATTTGAAAGAACCTCGAGAAATTTCACAGGGCAGAGCCAGATAAAATGAGCAGGGCAAAACAGAAAGGAGAAGTAATATTGCTGAGGCAGAGATAGGTAGCACCTTCAGGATTTAAGAGAAAAATTACACTAAGAGAAGGCATTAAATTCAACGGGGTGGGGGGTGGGGGTGGGGAATAGCAAGGAGCTGCAACATGGCAGGTCAGCACTGGCAGGAAGTGATCAGGGCATGATGCAATCAGGGCATGATGCAGGCCAGACATTCCTTCTGTATTCCCCACATTGCCAGTGATGAATAACTAAGAGATTACCTGCAGAACAAGAGGTGATTCTGCTTTCACTTTTTGAACGTTTGAAATAAAGCATGTTCATGAGTTGGGTCTCCAAGGTTAAGGAGAAATGCATGGAGTTGTCTGCAGCTGGTAACAGTAATTCATTAATGATTCTGCAGTAGAGCAACTTACAGTTTGTCAGCATTTAAAATGCATAAAAACAAGAAAAAAGCTTAAAATAAGTCTGGTGAAGTAGAAGCTGTCAAAAGAGTGCCAACATGAAAATGTTACCTTTGGTTGACTTCCTCCACTGACTTAGGTATAGCTGATGAGCTGAAGCTAAGGTGTAGTCAGTTTTAGGAGCTGCGGTTCTTCTAGAGACTGCTATGATAATAATTCACCCAGGAGCTCTTTTAGGTTTTCTGTCTTCTTTTGGTTTGTTTTTTTCACAGAGTCCTGATCCATAGCTCTTTGAGGACTTTTCACATCCACTAAGTTTTAGACTAGGCATCCACAGCTTCTACTGACCATTAGCTTTTCACCTCGTGTGTAAATGCAAAGCAATGTGTAAATGAGCAGTGAAATGCAAGAGAGCCAAGGGGAAAGGATGAAAACAGTAATGGAGAAAAGGAGATGGGATTAGGAAAACTGAATGAACAGAAAGAGGAGGAAGGAAGGATTAATGAGTAGCAGAAGACAAGGAAAGCTGAGACAAATATATTACTCAAGTTCTGGTTCAGCTTTCAGCCAGAATGTGTATCATAAGAGCTGCTGTCTTTGTGGTGGTAGTAAAACCCAAAAGCTTCACTGACAACATAAGACTTGTATTGCTGGACAGATAATGCTGCACTTGTACAAATATTTTGTTTCAGTGGGGACAAGGACAGGGACTTGTCAATTCAGAATAAGCAGAAATATATTTTGATTCAAGGTTAAAAGCAAGTTTATTTTTCACATTTAAAATCCAATAAAAACCATGTGTGTTTTCTAAGCGAAAGGTTATGAGTTATATAATGAAATGTTCTATGTGTTGGAAGTTTCTAGTTTCTATATAATATGCATTTGGTACATTTCAGTATTGCTGAAAACACTTCTGTTTTGCAAAAATATGAGATGAAATGCTTCATCCCTCTCTAAAATTGTTTCTGGAAAATAGCCCTGGATCTAGCCTTAAAGCTGCAAGATCTGCATTGTAGCAAGCTGAGAGAGAACGAGTTGAGTATAGTCTGTCCTAGGAAAACAATTGTATTAGTACAGTTCAAATGATACAATCATTTTCCTTTTCTGTGCTCTTCTTCACTGCCACTCCAGAGCTACATATTCATACAGTTATACCTTTATTATTTTTCTTTTGGTTACATCAAAGTAAATGATTTCTACTAACAGTTCAAGAAGCACCTCTATCCTCATATAATTGCATCCAAAGGAAATTAGAAAGTAGCATAGCTATGCGGTGCAATGTTCCATCCCTCTTTTAAATAGCTACATTAGGTAAAACTTTTTAGTGTAGATAAGAATAAAGTAGGCAATGAAAGTATCCTTATACGAATAGGGTTTTGCTTGCAAATAGCTTTCAAGGGAATTTTACATTTTTGAACAATTAATAAGACCCTTAAAATTCAAGTATTGCATTAACAGAAAAACGTTACAACAGATAAACTCTCTTAAAAGTACAATCCAGAGGCATAATTAGGTCATGTTGCATATTGAATCTGTAGGTTTAGTAATAATTATAACTACTTAAATATAGAGTATCACATTTACAGACATCTTTCTCTGTTTAAATTACCTTCTGTTTCCTTCTCTGCCTGTATTCTATTTGATACAAAAAGCTGAAAAAGACCTGCACTGCTCTTTTTCACCTCTTCAGTGCCACTCTGAGTAACATTAGTTGAAATCCCAGTCTGAAGAACCAAATAGGTATTTTTGCAACTGATTAAACTTTCAAACCTTCAGAATCTGCATTATAAGAATTATATAACGTAACCCCAGTCCCATTAGTTTATAATCTAAATAGATATATAAAAGTATGCCTCTTTAGTGGATAACATGTTGTTTAACTAGCACCTTTACGGAAGATTATTGAAAGGAAACAAGGCTACTTTTCAGAATTTTTCACTAAAAGCATCCAGCAGGTAAACGGGTACCTTAATACTTTCAACTCTTGTGCAGGCATTGAAATTGCAGATGGAAACAAATGACCCAGAAATAAAATCTTGTACACCTGGCAATAGAAACAGCCCATGTCTGAGACAGATAGCAAGCCATACACATGCTTTACACTGCTGGTGAACATTGTGCTTACAATATTTTAGTTTGTCTCTGCCACAGAATTTCATTTTCATTTGCATGTTTCTTGGATAAAGGTTTTGTATAGCATAAATTTCCATTGACATGTCACAGAATATTGTCAGCTGTAGCTATTAGAGTCTTTTCTCAAGGGATCTCTCCTTCAGAATCATTATATTTATATTTCAGGCAATTCTTGGAGAAATGAAGTGTCATAATATTTAATAATCACTTAGTCATTATCATAATAGGCTAAAACATGGGATGGTTGATAATACACAGGGAACTGTGAGGCAGTATAGCACATGTAAGGGTTTAGAAACAGTGACTTGCTGAGATAATATATCCCCTTGGTACTTCTTTCTTTAAATAGATAAAATTCCCAGAAAAGGACTGCATGTTACAGAAACTGCAGTACATGTGAAGAGCTTTGTCCAAAGAGGAGGATGGGAACAAGGTGCACAAGGAAAAAAAAAATTAGCAATTGAGTTTCAGTGGAAATTTTGACTGTCCACAGAACATTTGTTTTAGTTTCTTAATTGTGTTGGGTCCTAAGTGCAACCAACCAACTGCTGCCAAACTCTCAGTCAAGCATGCTAGGTCCGGGGTCTCTGGTGGCTGTTCTTCACACAAATTTCAAGCCATGAGTGGTCTACAAGTCAACTTGGCCAGTGGCTTAACCAGTTTTCAGGCTATTGTTTAAAATGGACTGATAATTTCAGCTGGTTTCAGCAAAGATTTTTCCCAGTCTTTGCTTTTGCTGGTGACAATACAGAGCAAACTGTGCAAGGAGGGAAAACTAATGAGAGAAGTGAAAAGCATAAAGAAGCTCTAAAAGACAGAGAACAGCTCTGTGGGATCACTCTGGTAAAGTAGAGAGTTAATTGTACATCAGTATTAAAAAGAGCTTACATGTGGCCATCACCTAAATAAGAAGACCAGAATTGTATGTCTATGTAATACTGACACAAAACAGAACATGGAAAATAGATGAAGATTGTAACAGTGAGTGGATTTTCTATAAATTAGTACTAGGATTTTAACGATAGTTTTCAGAGTTCTCTGGTGATAAAACATTATGAAATGTTTGCATTAAATAAAATATTCTCAAAAGACTTAGTAATTAACATTTTAATTGGTAAATCAGTAGAAAATCCATGGTCTGAGCTGTTAAAAATAGCCTTTCATTCAAATGCACCAGTCACAGGCTAAAATTTTCCTATAACAGTCATTGGTTGGGTAACAGAATTGCTTTAATGCTGGTGGCATGGCAACAGATCTGTGAATACTGCATTATAACTTTATTTATAATTGAGTTCTTCCTCCATAGATTCATCTGCAGTTCTTGCTAAATAAGCTACTGTGCTTTTTCCAGAGGAGTCAACACTTAAGGTCAATGGGTCAAATTTCAGAGCTTAATCTAATTGAAAAGATGGGCCATTAAGCTGTTATACACAAATCCTTCCTCAAGCGTTTTATGTTCTTGTCACACCCGTTCAGACACATATCCATTTCTCAGTATGTAATCTATCCAGAACTTTTTAATTTGTCACATTAGCAGGCAAAAAATCTAAGAAAATATACCTTAGTGTGACAGGAAAGTAATAAACAGGAGAATGCAAAGCATCTAAAATAAATGTTGGTCCTCACCACACACTGTACATTCAATTTTTATTCAGCCTCTTGTTTTAAAAATTGAAACTATATTATGCTAGTTTTGTTTCCCCATCAATAGGCAGAGCCAAAGTAGTGCAGAAACCTTGACTTATGCATGTAGCTGAGTTGGACGCACTGGAAAGGATGGGTTGCATGGTCTTTACTCACTTGGCTCAGAGGGCAGAACTGTTGTAGCGTTAGCAGGTTATCACAAGTCTATGGGAATATATTTGCAAATCAATCTACAGTAATCTTTGTGTTCTGATTATTAGATATATATTATATGCAAAGTAATATTTAAAAAAAAAAAAAAACACACCACAACAATCCCACAACATTAAAACCAAGGTGACTGTCTTTTTGCAATCTTCGTAGCAAGACTCATGGTATTGATGAATTTTGTCACTATCCATTTGCCTGATGACTAAAGATTAAAAATAGTATTGGGCTGGGATAGATCGTGTGGATCAGAAAGTGGCAGAATACTGTCATGTCAAAGTATGCCTATTTTACAGTCACAGGAAAAGCTTACCAAAGCTGGTTATCCATAACTCCATCCGTAAGAATTTCACAGAAAGTAACTGCAATGCAGTTTTATCCGAGCAAGTTTTGAATTAGCTAGTTCTTCTGCAAAGTGCTGGTATTGCTGCAGTGTGGAGCTCAGCATATTTCAGGTTACAATCCACATTTGACAAGTTTGATGCCTACTTACGTGGCTAGCTCCTAAGCAGATCCAGAGAGCTGCAGCTTGAACAGGACCCAGATGATGTTGGGTTTACTTGTGCTGCACTGTAGACACAACAAGGATTGCAACTGAGAGACTGTGAACCTTTGGTAAAGTTATCTTGAAGGCACTTATGTAAGTTTAATTAGGGTATCTCAGACTCCTTGGACAGAGTGAGTGTAGATGCTGGGCTGCAGAATGAAGCAGAGACGTCTAGCCTTTTCTCTACTACATCTGAAGACAGGAACAGGGTGGAGGAGGTGGTACAAATACCCCTCAAAAAGAATTCCTGTCAGTGGATTTTGGGGTAGGCGTGGGAAGTTCATCATCACAGCAGACAACATGTTAGAAGTTTAGGAAGAGCTGCACCACACTTCTGTGAAATGTCATGCTATGTTTAACAATCTTAGCTGGTGAGAACCTGAGACAAGATGCAGTGAGAGCTGAGGATATCTTTAGTGCACACACTGCGGTGTGGTGCAGAGGTCTCTGAGCAAGTGGAGAGGTAAATCATAATTCTTGGTGGATCAGCACAGTGAGGATCCTGGAGTGTTACAGATGGGTCCCCATCTCCCTGACTGGAGCCAGAGGACCAGGCATTTTTCAGAAGCAGACACTATGCAGGGAAGTCAGTCCTGATCATGCTGTTTTCTAACTTAGGGCAGCTGGACTTTTCAAAGTATTCACTTTGGGGTGGGCTATCTGTGTGTGAATATTCTCAGATGCCTTGTGGCTTCTGGTTGGTGCACCTCAAAATAATGTGAAGCTTTTGTTCACTTTTCATCCCCAGAGAGTCTTCCTGACTTCTTCTAAGGTTAAACACATAACAGCCAAGTTGTATAATAAGCCCACAATAGTAATGCTTGACACATTTTGAGCAAGCCTGGGTACAGGATATGTCAAACCATATGGAAAGAAGAGATATTGCAGGGTTTTTTACTTTTTTTTTAATGAAACTAGTTTTTTGCTCACTGAACTTTGTTTTAATGAACTCAGTTTTAATAGTTTCTAGGCACTTCAGTATTTTATTTATAAGCTGTTTCTGAACTCTGCTACAACTTCTTTTTTCCAAGGTATGAAAAAACGTTTTCAACAAAGCCTACCAACAAGCAGAAATATAATGAAAAGAGGCTGATTTAGGTGAGATCTTTTGGGCTTTAAGCCGTATACCTGGAAATCACAGTGTGTTCATAATGATGTTAAACTGGCTCATGTGGAGGCAATGCTTTCTATTAATACACCATTCTTCACAATATGCATCACCTGTGAAAGACATCTCTAAGCTAATCTTCATTCCTCAAAGACCATATTTTTTGGAGTAGGCACACACTACAAGCTCTGCAGTGCTGGGATCTGTTCAGGCACTGTACTTGCAAAATGATCCTACTTTAAAGAAAAATTGTTTTGACCTTGAAGACCAAGAACTAACAGCTAAACATTCAGAACCAGTAATTAAAAATTTTGCTTACAGAGATATTGGCCCCCGCCAGATTACCATAGGGCAGAGCTTCCCCTGCCCCCGCCCCCCCAAGTTCAGTAATTCTTTAGTATTTAAGAAAGAGCTGAATCTTTTCAGTTCTTCTCACTTTTCTTCTCTTTGTTCCACAATCACTTTTTGCAAATTTACATAACTAAACGGACATACAATATTCCTGTAGGGCATCTCCTAAGCTTTCCTACTATTTATCCTCTCACAGACTTCCTAGTAAGAGGTATCAGTAATTGTTTCTAAAAAACTGCATTACAGTATAACGGTGCCTGCATTTCTGTATCAAAAGTGATTAAATAATTTTTGGTTTGGTTTTTACTGTCCAGGGTAAGTCTGAACACTGAATAACTGTGGTGTAGTTGGTCCCATGGTAACAGGGCTTCCAGAGGGAAAAGACAGAAATCCATGTGAAGAACGGTGGCAGAACCTGATCAGACATGATTATTTGAATTATTGTCGTGGATTGGTTTAATTGCAGCTAATAAAAATTGTTACTGGCCTTAACTGGTATGTCTATTTAAGTTAGACATTATTCCTTTGACTGCATAACCTATAAAATCAATTATGGAATTAGCATTTAAGATTCCCCTCTCCATTATTGACTGTAAATTTTAATGAAAATTAGAATTAAAAGGTATCCCATGATCCTGTTGCCTGATGACAACAAACCACATTTGTAACTAACTTGCTTGTGAAAGACCAGAAGAGTTACACAAAGAAGCTATGTAATAAAGAAGCTGGTTTTCAAAATATTGATTGCAGGTAACAGGAAAACCTCAATATTCCAACAACAAGGGAAGTATCTCTTGTAATTTAATGATCTCGTTAGAAAGGTGTACATCCAAATCCTCCTCTTCTACACAGGATAGTGTAGCTGTGAAACTGTTCAAAGACTGATGACTCTCTCCTATGGACTTTCTCAAGCCTAGTCCTGAAATCTTCACTTATGCTGATTTTTCATTTAAGTCAATGCAAGACACTTTCAAGTTTAAGTGGAGTTCTCAGGTGTCCACAGAGTAAGTGTGTGCAGATCATTACATCTTAGGATGCACAAGTTCCACAGGAATGGTCATGGGATGGCAATCACCTCCTATTGTGAAGCTCTCATACAATTTATGCTACAGTTTAGTGGGCAGAATAGGGGTTTTATTTTTTGCATTTCGAGTGACATGAAATTAGGGCAGGAAATATTGCATAAAGTTGGATTATATTTGAACCATTATTTCATGGTGTCTAGTCTTCTTCTTTGCCGCCTTATTCTGCTATTCCCACCAGAAGACAGTCAGGAGTATCTGTCAGAGAACCACTGAGCACCTTGCATTGGTTTCCTGAAATAAACCATAACAGCAAAAGTTCTGCACTATCTTTAGGGAAAACATACCTCAAATGTTTCAAAAGCATGATGTAAGTAAGTACTACAGCAAAATTAAGCCCTAATGAGTTAGAAATTATAATAGTAGAGATCACATCTTCCCTGAAAAGCTCGTCTCTTCCCTGGCCAGGCACAGGCAAAACAGAGGGGAAAAGAGTAGAAGAAATAAAACTGAAACAGAGTCTAACATTTTCTTTTTTTCCCCCCCATTTATGTGATCCATCTCAACTGCTTTCAGAAATTCTAAGCTGGAATGTTCATACTTTTCTGCATTGGTACAGCAGAAAGACATATCCAGACTTGAAGGCTGCTTGTTTTCTCTGATAAAAGCCGATGTCCCATGGCATTCCCATCACTTTCTCAACACTAAATCATCATAGTGTAGAGCAGTGTATTTAAAATGAGCGTCTTTTTTAAGTTCCAATTTAAATGGAAAGGGCCAGTTCTGAAAAGGGGAAAAATAGTGCTGTACAGCTGCACAGCACTGGAGGTGAAAGTTTGAAAGGGCTCTTATAAAGTTTAACTGAGTATTCCTGTGGAACTGATGGGCCAGATCTGAAATTTTATTTAGCTGTGAATTTACTGATACTTGAATTAAAATTACTTTTGTAACTCAAAATTACTGATATATTTTTCAATAAATTGTGCAAAATCTGAAGTGTCCCTTGTCCTGAGGGCAAACACAAACAGCACTTTGCTTTTCCAGAATAGAATATTAAATTTCTGACGTTTTCATTTTTCCTCTGCATCAGTTTGTCTGGCAGCTTTGGCTTTAGACTCCTGAGGGGATGCTGACTTATGGCCGTACAACTGTCACTGCTCCTGTATTAGCATCTGTCGCATACTGGACCAAGACCGGAGTGAGGTTCTGCTTTATTCTCAGGAACAGAATTAAGACTCAAAATGAAGTCAAGAGCCAAGGAACTTTATTTGCCCGACAACAAGTTTGCAAATGCAAAGGAGAGAGAGTGAGAGATAAAGAGAAAAAAGAAAGGAAGAAAGGAAGAAAGAAAGAAAGAAAAAACAAAGAAACAAACAATGAAAGAGTTCACAGCAATAGCTACCACCACGGAGCTGTGCCGTCCTGACAGTCCAATTCGTTTCCAAGTCCAGTGGGGGAACGTTCCGTCCAATGTTGGTTAGTTGCGTTCTTTTACAGGGTTGTCACGAGCTGTTCTGCTTAACCATGCTTCATCCAGTGGTTGTGTGCATGCCCAATACGTTCAGGTGGTCCTCAGGGGTCTCCATGCCCCTTGATCCCCCTGACCCCGGGTCTGGGCACATGCACAGAGTTTTTGATAAGTTTCTCAGGATTAGCTCCCTCTGTTACTCCATGGTGTCAGTCGGTGGGTTTCCTGCCTTAAATGTTGAGCTAAACCTCTGCTGTGGCAGTGGTGTTGGCTTCCTTCCTTAACAATATTGAGATAAACATTTGCTGTGGTGATGGTGTGAGTTTCCTGCCATAGCAATGTTGAGGCAAACATCTGCCGTGGCATCGGTGGTTCTCACTGGCGCAGGCTCTTACAGCATGACTGTCCTCGGAAAGCGCATGCAGTGGAAGGGACATCCCCAGCCATCAGCATGTGTGCAGCTGGGACAGGATCCTTCCCTCCAGCTACACAGTTGGCCTCAAGATTCCCAGGCACATTTAATAACGATTTGTGAAGGAAAGATACTGCTATTAATAGTAATAACTTGAATGAGTGAATTGCCAATGTTCATCGGCCTATGAAGTCTATTGATATTTTTTAATTAAAAGAAAGACAGAAGGCCCAACCAATTTAGATTGATTTGCTCTGAATGGCATAACTGCCATTTAAATCAAGTAACTACATCCCCGAGATTGACATTTTTTCAGTCTTATACCAAGGTGAACAAAGACAACTAGTTTTCAAGAGTTCTCTGTAATCCCATTCCCTCTTACACAGGATTTATCTAAAGTACGGATTTATCTTTAAACTTCTAAGAGTTACTGATAAAATAATTTATTGATTAAATTAGAGGTCCTGGAAGGTCACTAGCTAAATATTTTGAAAAACTTAAAGAAGGATGCTCTTTACTATTCTTCCCTCTTCTAATATATCTATCATTTAACACATGAATTATTTTGGAAATGATCTATAAAGGCTGTCACTTTAAGGAGGTGGCAGAGACCCTTATAAGCACAGTAAACTTACAAAAAACCCTCTGTTGAATAAAATAAAAAGACTGAGATTAAAAAAAAGAAGTGTATAACAACCTGTGAAAGTCTGTACACGTAGCCTTAGGTTACATGGATTTTGCTACAAATTGCAGTGTATCACCAAGATGTCATAGCTAACTTGGTGAGGCTAGCTGCAGCCCCAGCAGGAGAGCACAGTCCCTCCTCCTGTCCTTGTGCAGGAAAACCATTGGAGCCCAGCCGTGTGTATGGCAGAAGCTGGGAGCCTGTGCCTCGCCCAGGGACAAGGACCTGTGGCTCATTGTCCTGGCATGAAGGAAGGAGCCAGCAGCTCTGACTCTGCATGCAGCAAGATGCCTCTGACACATTACTATCTGTCAGCAGAGCCACAGGACGGTCCTTCACCCCGTCTTCCCCATGGCACCCAGGGGAATGCAAGGGGACAGGGAGTAATGGCTGCGTGAAGATATACTGTGTTAGGCAGCAATAATGTTATATGCCTGCACGTGTCCTAAATGCACTGGTTTTTCTCAAAAATGGAGTAGTCCAGCCAGTTCAAGAAGTGTACAGTACCGTATCTGCTTACATACCATATAGTATGTAAAAATATCTATGTATTTTTATTTATATATATTTATATCTGAAACATAAATATATAGTTGTATATAAAAATAAATATATATCATAAAATATATATCATTTCAATGCAAAACCTTAAATATGAATATATATAATATATAAATATATAAATAGAAAATATATAAAATAAATATATAGATATGAATAGAAAATATAGATAAGAATACACATTTGAACACCATACCAGTTTGAGTCATGCCCTTGAAAAGATGACACTCCTTACAAGAAACTGGTGCAGTGGGGTGAGTACACAATTTCTTCTGAAGAATTTTACAGCATGATTTAGATTAACTACTATACATCATTAATATTTGTCCAAGCACTTAGTTCTCATCCTTCAGCACAAGGACAGAGAGGCACTATGTAAGAGATCTGCCCAAGGTAGCAGACCAAGTCAAGAAGAAACCACAGACCTTTTGCTGTGGTCCTGGGCTGTAAACTCTAATTTAAGAATCAACAACGTACTCGACAGTGTGCATTCAACAGAACCAATGTACAGCCCGGAGCTGCAAGAACTGACCTCTCCTGTCTTCTACAAATTTTAAAGTTTAAATTGGGAAAGAAAAATACATTCTCACATGTCAGCCTTGCAGGACTGATAATCTCCGCACTAGTTTATGTTCTCTCACTTTTTAGAGCATTGTCTCACAAAAAGGATGTAGCGTTTAAATAATTTCTTTTTGCTTATCCTGAACGATCTTTCAATCATTGCTTTGCTTAGGAGAATTTCTTCTTAGGGAAGCAAGCACTTTAAAGAATACAGAGACCTATATAACTTGAAAAATGTAAAGTATTTATCTCTGCTCGCTAAACTGTTACTGTAAGGATTACTTCTTACTGCAGAAAGAGGAACCTGCATGTGAACTGAAACTCCATTTGACAGTGGATGGAAGGAAATACTTGTCATCTCAATCATTCAGTTTGAGACTGAATTATTGCCATCACCCAGAAAATCAGTCTAAAATCAGTGGAATGTTAATAGCGTTCACTGCTGGGGCAGCAAATTGCTTTTGTCCTAAGGTGTCATTAAACTCCTGGGTACCTACAATATTGCCTCTTTCTTTACTGTTGTGACAGTTCAGGGCAATACACAGACCAGCACAACAAAGGGACAGGTGAATGCAAATGCTCGATTCATGACGGGTTATGATTTCAATGTCGGTCCCATGTGAAAGTACAAAGATTTTGGGGCAAATTTAGGATATTTCTGTGTGTTGCTTTCCTCCAGAGCCAACGGTTGAAACACCACCCATCAAGCTATGTATCTCGTAAAGTTGACTATCTTTTTCATTATTACTGAACTTTGCTGGCTGACACTGTGAATAGGGCGTCTACATAAATACAAAGGGCTGGGAAGAGTCATATACAAAAGAATAAAGTGGAGTCATAACTAGGGTAAATAATTTTCAATGTGAGTCTTTGCTTGATAAAAGGTAAATTGCACAAGCTGTACACACTACGTATAGTTCATAGATTGTGGAAACACCTTTTCCTCAACAGGACATTGGGAGAGAAAAAGGGACAGAATAAAAGGAATTTAAAAAAAAAAAAAAAAGGATCAAAACAGTATGACACTCCTTGTTGTTACTGCCCTCCTGTCTTCAGGTGATACAATAATGAAAACTCCAAGACCACTTTTAAAGCATTCCACTATACCACTGTGGTCTTAATTTGATTTGTAAGTCATATGTTTTCCTGTCGAAGTAGTTTCTCGCTTTCTGAATGGTATTAGCCAGAAGTCAGTTTTGCATTTGAACTATTTAATGATTCCTGAAGCAATGTCTTTTCCGGTAGTTGAAATACTGTTCTGTTCTGGTAGGGATTAATTTATCTCATTTTAATAAAAATGTATCTTTCCACATGGTTTCCTTAAAGCATTCACATAGGGTACAATCACTTTTAAAACAACTTTCTAAAAATGTTTATCTTTTCAGAGGTTTATGATATAAAGCCTTTTCTTTTGTAGAGTAGAGATTAAACGTGCTGACAGGAACTCAGCAAAAGTCAGAAATTATTTTCTGAGACAAAAGGCAATTGATTACCTCACTGATCGTATCACACCTCACTGTGTGAAGCAGCAGCTCCTGTCTCAAGTCAAGTTCAATATTTAGTATTAGAAGCTCAAAGTGGCAGCTTTCCATATATGCTTTTCTTCAGTACTTCATCCTTCCAGCTTTTGACCTTGTCCTTGCCCTGTGTACCATTTAACATCTGCTCACATACTTCTTTGGCATCTGTATTGTAACTTCCTGATTTGTGACTGTGTTGTGTCTATTAATCTTAGCTATTTTCACAATATCTGTGCAGATACTGTGGAGAAGTACACTTGGCATTCTCCAGAAATGTCCCAAGTGAGTCAAAGAGAACTTCAGGATTTTTTTCCCTATGAATTACATCTTGCTATGAACAATGGTTTATCTCATACTTCTTATTGAAGGATAATTTCTTTGCAGCATAACTTGAGAAGTAACTTTGAAACTAACAGAATGACTTGCAAAATAAACATTACTGCAAATGCCTGAATTACCCCAATATACAAAGAAGCTCCTGTGAAATTGTTCGTTTAAGTGATCAGTCACCAAACAACGTCAGAGCTTAATAATGTAATGCACTATTTAACACATGAAATCATCCTACTCTTTACTATTCCATGAAGGTTAATGAAGTAAAATTTGTTTGATATTTTATGCTGGCATTTCATCAATATATCAGGGTTGATTTTTATTTCAGGTGTGTTACATCTATGCCCTTGCCACCTAATTTATGGTGAGGCTGGCTTGAATGTTTTTAATGCTGTTTTTTAATGAGGACAGCAATGTTGCACCTAGCTAATACCAACAATGCAAATTGTATTGCAATACAATCTCCACAAGAAAAAGAAAAGTCTCTTGGTCAGATTACTGACAAAATATTTATAAACCTTAAAGATTTTAGACTTTTGACTACATTTGCATTAACTCCATCTTTGCCATGTAATCCTTAGTAAAGGCAGTGTCAGGGGTTTGGTTTCGGTTTTTTGTTTGTTTTACATATTGTGGGTTTTGTACGCTATGTCTCTAGGACATGCCTCATGAAGATAACGGCTAAGACAATCCCCTGTTCTCTAGTCATTTCCAGCAAATTTTAATGAGTAATTGTTGATAGGGTTCAGAGACCTTCTAAAGCTCAGGGAGAAATATTCCACAATAAATGGAGTAATAGAAATCGGAGGAGCAAAAAGACTCTCTAGAAAAGCTCTAAAAAAATGTTTTAAGTTTTGGTCATTTTAATGACTGAATAGACTACAGGAAGAAAAGCCTTCTTTGGAGAAATAGTTATCTGATCTAATTTTGGCTTCTGGGGCTCGCACAGCAAACGGAAATTCCTGTGCATTGTGCAGTGCTAAAATGCCTCTCCTGAGGCACCACTGTTGTAGTCCAATATCCCAAAGGGCCAGAACTCAAGCTCTGGAGCCTTCCAGAACATTTTTGTACCTAAGAATAGCTTATTTTGTCTATATTAAGAACAATTTAACCCTGAAATTAAAAGCACATGTTTAACCTTGAAATTAAAAGCACAGAATACAGTTTATATTCCACTGCAGTATGTGCCCCTCCAGTAGAAATTAAGTTGCTTTTGCAAGTTGAGCACATTCTTCGGGAATGGATGCTGGGCATTGCGAAACAGCAAAGGAGGACTAAGCTTCATCTTCCCTCATTTCACGCTGTCACAGAACGCAGTGTCTTTCAACAGCCAATTCAGATAAGTAACCTTAAGCATTTGCGTTTTGGGGGAAGGTTTCCAAGCTCCCACAGCTCTAGTCAGTCACAGCTCATTGCTCCTAACCTTGTTTTCTCTTTCAGGATAGATTTTATCAAGCCTTCCGCTTATTTCACAGCCCACATGCTTTGCCAGCTGTCCTTGCATAATGCAAAACTCAAGGCTGTTACCTACTGAAAAATTAAAGCATCCTTTGACTATAGCCTTTATAGAAGAGCCTTTTGCAAAGTTTTAAAACAAATATTAGCCATAAACAGCAGAGGAGATCATAAGAGATAAGCTAAAGCTAAGTTACTTCTCTTTTTTCCTTCTTTTTTTTTTTTTTTTTAATGCTCAAACCAAGCAAACAAAGTATGCGTGTATAGCTTTGATGGCAAATCACCTTCTGTTGATGGCATTTTCAATTGGAAGGAGCACTTGACACTTGTCATGCTTGGGGTGCCTAATAGTCTTTTCTGTCAGAAGAAAATTGGGTTCCTAGTAAAACGTTTGCTCTAAAACTGCATAAAAACTAATGACTGTATCAAGCTATGTACATTGCTGGAAGCTACAGTCTGCTAGGAGAATTGCTTTTTATTTAGAGGTTTGATACCATCATGCTGTCAAGGGCCTCACACTGGTGTTTGGCAGCCAGGACAATGAGTTCACTGTGCATTTTTTTGCAGGAAACCTTAAAGCCAGCCTGCAGCTAGGTCCCCAGTGGAAGCTGATAATTTTAACAATGATGCTCATTCTGAAATTTTCTAATCAACATGTTTAGCTTCATCGAGTTGCTGAATGCCCTTCAAACTTGGGAATGACCATTCAGAACAGACAGTTTTGTGTTGCTTCTGAAATACTATAGTGATGGGTGGGCCAGGTAGTACGAGCTGCAATGAAACTGTAGCAAAACTGCCTTGTAAAACTAACATTAGAAGGGAACTGGAGAAAACTCCCATATAAAAATAGGAAAATATAAGCCAAAGCATGAATCAGATCTTCAGTCCAGCAACAAGGAAAAAAACAAACAAAACACCACCCAAAAAAAAAAAAAAAAAAAAAAAAAGAAAAAGCTGTATTGAAACATCTACTTCCTTCCTCGTAAGGGAATGCTCTACTAGAAAAATGCTAGGAGTGAGACCGAGGGAAGTCAAGAGTTTAAGTAATGGCAGCACCACTATGGTCTCTTTTATATTCAAAATAGACTGTAAAACTATGCTTCTTGCCAGAACCAATAAAAACTGCCCATTTTCTGACACCTGTAAAACAGAAACATCTGTTGCATTTCTGTTTCTAAATCAACAGTGGGTCTTTTCATAGGCAGATGATGTCAGGGCACTGTGGGGGCTGGCAGGTCCCCACACCAGGGGGTGGCACAGAGCGGGGCAGGGCAGGCCAGGGGAAGCCAGGACAGCTGCATCCCTGGGTTTGGGGCACCTCCCAGAGGACAGGGATGGGACATTGGCCTGCAGGTGGGCTTGGCTCGGCATGGCCCATGGCTGGGCAGGGAAGGGTTGTGGCAAGACTGGAGATGGCATCCTGTGATCTCAGTGGGGCAGGGACTGATGGCTTCAAGGGAGCCGGAATGGGCTTGTGGGCCATGGGCATGGTGGGGCTAGCCCCAGGGGCCTGGAAAGGGATGTTAAGGTTTGTTGATGTCCTCAAGGACCTTACAGATGGAGAGTGGAATGCAGGTGCTGAAGAGTTGTTCCTTTTTATCCCTCACCTGGACAGGCTTCGCAATGATGCATTTAAGCCTTCTTCAGTAAAGAGGGTTAGAGAAATGAAAGGCAGAGGGCAAGAGAGGTCCATGCAGATTTCTTCTGGGGTGAGGTTCCTGATATTTTACTCAGGCAATGCTGCCCATGCCCTTTCCAGCCTTTGGCTGGAATATAAATAACAAAGCTCATCCTTTAGTTGATAAGCTTTAAAAAAAGGCAGTAAATTTTAAACTAACCTTACGTAATTGATTTTCTTACCTGAAGGCAGCCCTCCAGGCAGCCTATGCTCTTGACCTTCTTGTCTGCAAGATATCAGCTCCCCTTTCATGTTGAATGTGTGAAGTCAGTGTTTACATAAATGTGATTTTACAGCAAATATGCAGTATAAAATTGGTGTCTTTGGTTATAAGCCATTTATTATTGAGAAAATGTGGAGAAAATCAGGTGGGACATGAGTTTAACTAAAATAAATAAATAAAGATGTGTTAATGATCCCTCAAATGGCAATGCAATTCTGTGCATGAACAGAGTGATGACCTTGGTGATCTGGGAGTCAAAGAAGAGAACTATTTGCATTTTGGGTGAAAAAAACTTTGGGAGTGCAGTTTGGATGAGATTTCAATCTCCTTGATGAGTCTTTGAAGATTTCAGTCTGAGCCAAACTTTCCTTTTTCTTTTCTTTTGTTTTTATTCTGAAAAAAGGGGAATAAGTTAAAGCAATTTTTTTTTTCTTTGCCTCTTCCTCTGAACTTAAGCCCACAGGCTATTTTCCACTTGATGCATTCTTCAGGAAGGAAGTAAACTGACTGCTTGCTGTACTGTGCAGGGTAAAGTTGACCCAGGTGGAAATAGCTGCCTGTTTGTTTCTAACACTCAAACCTTTGGGTTTAGTTCTATCTCAGTTGAAGATCTATTCATAGGACATGTTGTCTATAGAAGAATCTCAGAAAGTTCAGCCATGGACAGTTGAAAAACAATCATGCATACAATCTTGAAGGTTAAGTTCTGTTGTTAAGTGCCTCCTGAGTGGTTTTTTTTCCTGTTTTTGTTTTCAAATAAACTGCTTGTGCCAGGTTGTATCCTGGAATATCCAGGAGGACCCTGGGAAATACCAGCCTGTCAGCTTCACCCCTGTGCCTGGGAAGATCATGGAACAGATTCTCCTAGAAGCTATGCTAAGGCACCTGGAGGGGACAGGGAGGTGATTCAAAACAGCCAGCGTGGCTTCACCCGGGGCAAGTCCTGCCAGACCAACCTAGTGGCCTCCTATGACGGAGTGACTACATCAATGGACAAGGGAAGAGTGATGAATGTTGTCTATCTGGACTGTGAGGCCTTTGACACAGTCCTCCACAACATCCTTCTCTCTAATTTAGAGAGATATGGATTTGATGGGTGGACTGTTCAGTGGATAAGGAATTGATTGGATGGTTGCATCCAGGGGGTAGTGGTCAAGAGCTCAATGTCCAGATGGAGATCAATGACAAGTGGTGTCCCTCGGGTATTGGGACCAGTGCTGTTTAATATCCTCATCATTGACATGGACAGTGGGATCAAGTGCACCCTCAGCAAATTTGAAGATGACACCAAGTTGAGTGATATGGTGGATGGGATGCCACCCAGAGGGATCTAGTTAAGATTAAGCTCAAGTAGGCCCATGTGAACCTTATGAGGTTCAACAAGGCCAAATACAAGTTCCTGCACCTGGGTCAGGTTATCAATACAGTCTGAGGGATGACAGGATTGAGAGCTGCACTGCAGAAAAGGACTTGGGGAGACTGGTGGATGAAAAGCTGGACATGAGCCAGCAATGTGTGCTTGCAGCCCAGAAGTCCAACTGAATCCCTGGCTGCATCACAAACAGCATGGCCAGCAGGTCGAGGGAGAGGATTCTGCCCCTCTATCCACTTTTATGAGGCCCTACCTGCAGTACTGCACCTATATCTGAGGCCCTCAGAACAGGAAAGACATGGACGTGCTGGAACAGGTTCAGAGGAGGGCCACAAAAACGATCAGAAGGATGGGACACCTCTCCTGTGAGGAAAGGCTGAGAGACTTATGGTTGTTCAGCCTGTAGAAGGGAAGGCTCTGAGGAGACCTTAGCGTGGCCTTTCAACTGCTTAAAGGGGGCCCATAAGAAAGATGGGGACAAACTTTTCAGCAGGACCTCTAGCAATAGGACAAGGAGTAATGGTTTTAAACTAAAAGAGGGTGAATTCAGGCTAGATAAAAGGAAGAAATTTTGTAGGATAAGTGTGGTAAAACACTGGCACAGGTTGCCCAGAGAGGTGGTAGATGCCCCATCCCTGGAAACATTCAAGGCCAGGTTGGACGGGGCTCTGCGCAACACGATCTAGTAGATGTCCCTGCTCACTGCAGGGGAGGTTGGACTAGATGGCCTTTAAAGGTGCCTTCTAATTCAAACTATTCTATGTTTCTATTTCAGTCTGAGTTTCAGGGCTATACTTATGTGTTTCTAATCTGATTAATGTCTCATTGGATTTCAAATTGTGCAGCTATGAATTGAAATCATGGATATCTCTGGTATTTGGCACTAACACTAAAATCAGGATTTTGGTCTAGGTCTAGTAATAAACACTGTGTTGATGCATTATGTATTATATTATAAAGCTATTGATGCTGAAGAAATATCTGAATGACCTGAAATGCATAAACAATTTAAGCAATGTACAAAGTTAGAATCAAATCCTTTATTTAGATGTGGAAAATGCTTGACCTGTAAGAATACCTGCAGTTAAAAAAAATTAATAATCCCAAGAAAAAAACAAACAAAACAGAAGTAGCTGAAATAATTTTAAAGCTAAAATCCATTTTTCAAAAGATTGTTGTGAAGACATTTGAAGTCCCTGTAGTTTAATGTAGAGCATTAACCTGGGATGCAGAAAATGGATTTTTTTAATTTTTTTTTTTAATCTTAATTACTATTTTGGGAAGAAAACTTTGCCTTCCTGTCCTCTGAATTGGTATAGACAGGCTCTTGAACTTGCATCTCATATAGGCTAGGACAGCACTGTCAATATTGATTGTAGAAGCCCTAACTCTGTGTCTTCTCCCTCAAGGTTCAAGCATTTGGAAATGTTTCTCCTTTTCCACTGAACTAATCCTGAAGCAGAAAAATAATTCTCCTGACATGGAAATTAAAGAGAATATTATAATACATATTTATAAAGAATAACCAGTTTATCTAGCCAATCCCAGTTTAAGCTGTACAGTCCTGGATGCTAATGCTACTTCAGAGTTCAAGATCATGGTGTTCAAAAACAGAGAAACAATAAAGTCTGATATTCCCTTAAGGGCCATCACTCCCTTAATAGAGGGTTTCCCTGGCATTTACAGCCATCTAGCAATATTACTTCACTTCTCTGCATTGAATTAGACCCAAGGACAGCTGTATAACTGAAGCTGATGAAATAAGAGTTCACTAAAAGGTAAAGCAACTCTGTACAACTTCACCTTTTCTAGTTTTCCTCCCATTTCTTGCATTGTACATTCAGCAGATTATTGACAATGATAAAGTATATAGAAATAGAGATTAGCGTTTGTGATGCTTTATGAAAAGGAAGAATTTATTCTGCATTTTAAGGCACCTTACAGACTGCACCACACAATTAAAAATCTATTTTATGTCCATCAGCCTTGAGATGCTTCATTATAAATGATATAGCAACAATCCAAAACCCAAGCTGATGGGTTCTTATCTATCATTCCTTGGCATTGCATGGGTAATTTTGATCTCATTGACACAACGGAAGTTTTGTTGCTAATTACAATAGGACAAAGATTCCACCTTAGAACTGACACTAATCCTGAGCAGCACACTCACCCCAAGGCTGGGATACCTTTGCTCCCCACAAGCCACCTTGATAGTTTTGTGGCTGGAGTCCCAGCTGGTAATGAGCCAGTGGCATATGTAGGTGTCTCAAGCACGGTTTATGTGCCTGGCTCAGATTCAGACTGAAATTACTGCCAAACCACAGAAAGTACGCATGTGCCATTCATATATTTGGAATGGAAAAGGAGGAGGATTGGGCAGAGGATCCAAGGCACCCACAGGCTCAAACTAATAACATTATTAGGCTGGGGTTTTGATCCAGACAGACACTTATAACCCTAATATGTAGCTTGGGTGGAATATAGGCTCTTGAGTTCAAGTGGTTAGGGTATGTCCTGGGAAATGGAATCCAGTGCTCAGTACAACAGTTTGTATACTTTACACATTTTGTCTGGTGATGCTTTAACACAGAGTTTATGAGTAGTATCTTAGCATTCGCATCTCTCCACAGAGTGTTCTGAATTCAGCCCCTCTGTTTTGATTTCTAGTGTTTGAACATGGCAAGATTTTCAGCGGAGTTGTCCTGCTTCAAGATGCAATCTTTCAGCCTTGCCTGTTACCTGCTGGTTAGTAGAATTTCTTGGGATGGAAGAGATTCAAGTCAGAAACTTTCCACTTCAAACTCTTAGTATCTAGGTAAAAAAATTAAAAACATAGGACTATTACATAAATCTGTAGCTCTCACTGATTTTTTGGAGGGTCTAACACACACGTATAGCTGCAAAAGCAATATGCACATGTAAGTGTTGAATGGGTTTCTACAGCATGTCCTAGGGGTGTCTCAGATGTTTCTTGCTCAGAATATTAACTGTCTCAATCCACTACTCTTTCTGTTCAGTGTATAAGATATACAAATGGTCAAGTGAATAACAATAATGCTACTCAGTAAGCCAGCCTTAGTGATGCTTAACCCTTTGTCAGTGTAAGCCAAAATTCATGTGAGCATTCTAGCCAAACTTTTGTATCTTAGCTGCATTTCAAATACATTGTTCCCCTTTTCGCAATCACAATTTTTCAGAAATATCCATTTCTCTGAGATACCTTTGACCAATGACCTTGATCAATTTAAAAGACAAGATTGTTTCTTAGAATATGGTCATATCCTGTAAAATTGCACTCAAATGTTCAAGAACAACTGGATAAGAAAAAAAAAAAAAAAAAAAACCAGAAAAATCACCATGTGTACAGGTGAGTTATTGGCATTCAGCATTAATAATAAGCTCAACAGTTAGAACATCATATTCTGCTCATGGTGCAATACTGGGAGGTTACAACACTGGCAACAAGGAAAATGCCAGGCAGGAGTTCCGCTGCAGGCCCTCAGCCACCATGGATCTGGTGCAAGAAACTTTGGGCTACGTGCTTTCTAAGCTGAGGGAACGGCCCTGGTGTGTTCTCGGCTCTACTGGAGGCCCTCAGTTACAAATGTGAAAGTCCAGCCTCTGCTGCCACAGGCAAGGCACCAGGCAGGACTTCCACTGCTGGCCCTCACCAGCCCTTGGCTGCCACAGACCTGGCACAACAGGGCTTGGGCTACCTGTTTTCTCAGCCAAGGGAATGGCGGCAGTGCATTCCCTGCTCTGCCAGAAGACCTTGGACGCAAATATGAGGCAGCTCTGGCTCCGTCCATGACTTCGCCACACCGTGTCACACCTCCTGCCCCAAACTGGCCCTGCACACCAGCTGCAGCACTCCTTATGCTTCCAGCCAGGCAGCCAAACAGGGCTCAGCAGGGGCTGCGCTAGAAATACAGGTGGCTGTGGGGAGCAAGGGAGTGTCACAGCAGTAGAAACAAAGTAATGTAGGAGTAGAGAGGTAGAAATTCAGTAGTGTAGGAGTCGTAGAGGTAGAAAGACAGTAGTACAGGAATAAGTAAGAGTAAACTGTTCATTGTTCTCAATAATAGACACTTGCAAGTCGCCTGGTCCTGCATCTAGAGCCTCACAGCCCCTGTTTCACTCCCCAGGTCATGGGGGCCTTCAGGAACACAAAGGGTTTAGCTCCAGCCCGTGAAAGCCAAAGGCTGCAGGCACCAGCGGTGCTGGGCAAAACCCAGCCTGGGGCTGTACCAGGAGCTGCACCAGCATCCTGTAACACCAGCTGTGGAGGATGCTCAACATTTCACTGACATTTATGCAGAAAGATTACAGTGCCTGTGCGAAATTACACCACCAGTTCAACCTCCACCAGCTCCAAAGCCTCTGTGCACACAGAGGGAAGCCAGGCAGGTCTGTCCCATCGGGAGCAAAGCCCGCAAGGCTCGGGGCAGCCAGCGCTGCCAGCCAGGGCTGGGTGCAGCAGTGTGCCAAGCCCCATCTTCATGCCTGCTCACCCATGTCAGAGCCACCTTGGGTTCTGGGTCTGCACCGACACCCTCTGCTCTGGACTCGCAGAGGCACAGAGGCAACAGCCATCACCAGAGTCTCCTTCTCACACCTTCAGTTACACCATCCTGCAGAGGGGCTGGCACTGAAAGCAGAGCAGAAAAGAACAGTTCCATTGGGGTTTGCCCTCTCTTGGGGGGGGCTATGTGAGCTGGATGTTGCCATCTCCCACCGCCACAATTACCTTTGTCCTATTTTCAACCAACTTCCTGGGGACAGCAGCAATTTATCAACCGGTCTCCTCTTGTGACCAGAACTTCCTCACTTGGAAGCTTCTTTCTTCATTACTGAGGAGAACAGTGCTCTTTTCTCCCTGTTCTTTGTTCCATGTCCTTCCTAAGGCTGATTCCCTGGATTAGAAGTCCCTCTGTTTGTCACTTCTAACAACTTCAGAGAGCCAGCTTGGCCTAAACTTTGTACCCAGATTTGTTTAACATAGAGCTAAACACTAAATCAGAGTTCAGTAATTGGGCAGTTTAGACATCTTGTCCCTTTGCTGAGCCAGCAACCTTCCCTTAATGGAATCCTTGGACATAAATGTATATACAGTGGTATCTGTACAGTGGCATCACCCTAATATTCACCAAACCTCCCAGCCCATCCCTTAAATGCCCTCCACCTCCCCTCTGCTCTGTCCCTACATTCTTTTCCGCTGCACCCCCACAGTCCTTCCATAGAATTCTTTCCCCAACCCCCCCAGTTCATCCCCAAAATCCTTGCTCCCCTCCCCTGTCCATGTCTAAAATCCTTCCTCACATCCCCCCGTGTCTGTCTCTAAAACCTTCTATGACCCTCCACGATTTCACTTGCACCTAGTATGTCCCTTAACTCCTTACTCCTACCTCCCCTCTCCATCCATCCCAAAATCCTTCCTTGACCCCACATCGTGTACATCCCTAAAACCTTTCCTCCTTGACTCTCCTGGTCCCACCCCAAAGTCTTTCCCTGCAAACTCCTCAGTGCACCCCTAAACTACCTCCCACCCTGACCCCCCTGGCTCCACCCCTGAAATCCTTCCCACTGTCATGAAAAACCTTCCTCAACTCATCATGTCCGCCCCAACAGCCTCCCCATTCCTCCATCCACCCCTAAAGTCCACCCCACTCTATCCCTAACATCCTTCCCCCCGTCCCATGGTTCTGTACCCAAAAACTTTCCCCCTGCATCCTCAGACTGTTCCTGAAAAGGTTCTCGACCCACCCCTGCTTCGCATCCTAAAATCCTTCCTTCCCCCAGCCCCCACGTGTCCGTTCTTCTCCACCCCCCACTCCCACCCTTTCTCTAAAATCCTTCCCCTTGCCCTCAGTCTGTCCCTAAAGTCCTTCCTTCCTACTCCTCGGAGGTTCTGCAAGTCCTGAAGGAGATCAAGCTGCAGAAAGTGCTCTTGGAACAGTGTCTGGTGTCCAGCGAAAGCCCCGTCAGGAAGGGCAGGGATCCCACCCCAGCCTCTCACTGCTCCGTCCCCTGCAGCTGCTCCACACCGGAACCCTACCCTAAACCCCCGGACCCCCTCTGCCCCCAGCTAACCCAGCTCAGCCTCAGAGCTGCCCTGCAGCTTCAGCTCAGTGACACCCCTGGCTAAAGGGTGCTGGGGGGGAGCAACTCGGGCTGCTGCTTTCTGAGCCACAACATGGTCCCACCTGCACTTTCGCACTCTAATGGAGCCCAACTCCCAAACTGAAAACATCCAGCCACTGTGTCACGTGAAAACCAGCGGTTTCCTTGAACCCTTTATATTTGAACAGCCTGTCAGTTTCCCAAGAAAGATGAGAACCTTGTGCCCCCCAAACCTGCCCACAACATGCAATTTGCCAGCCTACTGTGTCAGTGGGTGATTTGACCAACCTTTTCAGGGACTGCTGCTGGCAGCATCACTGAGTCAAATCCCATATAACAGCTACTCAAACCTCGGGAAATGTAGTAAAGCAGATTCCGTGCATGCCAGCCATCCTGAAAGCGATACCTGTATTTTACCCTGAAACGCTTTCTGTAATACTACGTTTCTATATACATCCCAATTTTCTCTAATCCCCATCCCGATTAATTTTCCCACAATCTGACAGACAACAGCTGCTTAATCTGCCAGAAAAATGAGTCTAGCTTAATCTACTTTATTTGTTTTACATGCAGCAAACTGTTACACTGCAAAAGCCCAGGAGGCTTAACTGATCTCTCAGCACTTGCCTACTTCAACCATGAAATCTAGATCATTTATCTATTTAAATGCCTTTCCGTGCTGACCAATCTAATATCAAACTTTTTCTTTTCTTGTGGCAAAAAAATTCAAAAATATTTTTCCATGTTACAATATATTTTGCACTTTTTTTCCGCTGTGTGTTACTTGCTCTTTGTATTTGCCTGTCAGAGACAGCCTGTGTGGTTTGGTTGACATGCTCAACTCACAGCAGAGTTTACAGACTGGTAGAAAGGCCAATTAAAAGCACCAAATGAAAAAATAACAAGAGCCCAAAACTTTAAGCATTTCTACAGCAGCCGAGAGGTTAGCTTTTCAGGAAACCTTTAGTTCTCTTCAAAATGGAATGTTTAAGCAAAGGCCACAGACAGCTTTGTAGAACTGGGATTAGCAGTTTAAATGAAGTTCTCTTGCCAGCTCTTGCCCTGTGCTGTAGCACTGATCACTTACATATTGGATGATTGTTAGGGTGATACTAGGAAATAATGTCTTTCTATATCATAGACTCTGCAGAAAAACCTCAGCTCCTGAGGCACAGTTCTTTGAGAAAACTAAGGAGATGCTGCCTTCTCCTTAGTATTTGCTCTTCTGGGAACTTGCAGCTGGAGTGTGTAACTGTGAGAGCAAGGTGGGGTGTCACACTGATGGCAGAGGGGACAGGGCTCTGTGGGGAAGACATTACCTCCGTGCCTTTCCTGGACAGCTGCTGGTGCAGCGTGCTTACAGAGTCCCAGACCAAATTTGAAGCCCTGCTCCTTTGCGGGAAGCCTGATTGCAGTGCGGCTCCCTGCCTGCCTTGCAGGGCTCAGAAATAAAAGCTAACGATTGACATTGGGAAAGATAATCTCACCCACAGGGCTCTAAATTACCTGCAACCATAGAGGGGAAAAAAGGACTTGGTTACTTTTGTGAACAACTCAATAACAGTCTCTGTTCAACACACAGCATCGATCAAAAGAGCAAACAGAATGTTAGGATGCAAAGAGAGCAATGTTGAAAACGATATTGGAAGTGAACACCATCATACAAATTAGCAATAGATCTTCCTCTGAACCACTGCTCCGCACTGATCATCAAAAAAAAAGGATATAGCAGAAGGTTTCAGAGATACAACAAAAAGGAAGAGATCAACAATAGATCTTCCTCTGAACCACTGCTCTGCACTGATCACTTCATAAAAAAAAAAAATATATAGCAGAAGGTTTCAGAGACACAACAAAAAGAAAACATCAGTTATGTGGAGAATGAAATGACTGGGACAGTTCAGCTTTGAGAGGTGCTCTAGGGTGCCATGAATAACACATCCACTACACAGAACTTAGAGAGATATGGGAATTTTCTAACTGCCTAGTTTGAATATAAAAATGTGAAATCATCAAATCAGAAGTATTTTGTTGGAATGTATAATTTTTAAAATATATATATTTCAAAGGCATCACAGCAAAGTTTTCAACCTGTAAAGGACTTTTCTCCCATTAGAAACATGCATTCTATCCTCCAGGCAGGCTGCCTAGGATCCCAGCCTTCTGTGCCAGATCTGTGTCACGAGCCTCCACAGACATAGGACAAGCAATCATTTAGGTTCAGAAATGCAGGTCAAAGAACTCTAGAGACAACCAAGGATTTGAACCTTGTTTTTCCAGTCCTCTGGAGGTGTGCATACAATAGCAGTGTGCTTATGGAAAGGCAAAAAATCCTAAATCCCCTCAGGCTGAGCTAGGCATCATGGACCTGGTGCAAGAGAGCTTAGTCTACCTGCTTTCAGAGCTGAGAGAACAGCCCCAGTGCTTTCTCCACAGTGCAGGAGGCCCTGGCTCACAAACATGAACATCTGGCCTCTGCTCCAGTGGGCAAGGTGCCAGGCTGGAAGTTTGCACCTAGCCCTCACCTCTCCCTAGGCACCACAGACCTGGTGCAAGCAAGCTTGGGCTATCTGCTTTCTGAGCTGAGGGAACGGTCACAGCACCATCTCAACACTAGCAGAGGCCCTTGCTTGCAAACACGAACATCCAGCCTCTGCTCCCACTAGCAAGGGGCCTGGCAGCAACCATGCTGCTGGCCCTCACCTACCTCCAGGCACCACAGTCCTGGGGCAAAAGAGCTTGGGCTATATGCTTTCTGAGCTGAGGGAATGGTCCTGGCACCTTCTCAATGCTACCAGAGACCTACGCTCACAAATGTAAACTTCTGGCCTCTGCTCCCAAGACAATGCAACAGGCATGAATTCAACAGCTGGCCCTTGCCTTCCACAAGGCACCATCGACCTGGGGCAAGAAAGCTTAGGCTACCTTCTTTCTGAGATAAGGCAACTGTTCCAGCACCTTCTCAACTCTACAGGAGGCAATTGCTTGCTAACACTAACATCCAGCCTCTGGTCCCATGGGCACAGCACCCAGCAGGAATTGCTCCGCTTTCCTTTGCCTCCCTCTAGGCACTGTTGCAGCACAAACAAACCAGTAAGCTGCAGTAAGGCTTTCACTATCGGTCAGAGTCTACTGTCCATACTGTTTCTCCCTCCTCCAGAGGTCAAACCACATTACTCCTCCTCTCCCACACTCCTCAGGGCTATTTAACCACTTAGCAGGAACAAGCTACAGCTGCACATCATCCATGCCAATCAACCCACTGCCTTCATTTCTCTACAAGGCACCACAGACCTGGGGCAAGAAAGCTTAACTTACCTGCTTTCTTAGCAGAGGGAACAGTCCCAGCATCTTCCCAATGCTGCTAGAGGCCCTCACTTACAAATGTGAACATCTGGCCTCTGCTCCTGTGGGAAAAGTGGCAGGCTAGAATTGCACTGCTAACTGTTACCTTCCCCCTAAGCACCATGCACCTGGAGCAAGAGAGCTTGGGCTACCTGCTTTCAGAGCTGAGAGAAAGGCCCAGGCAGGTAAGGACTACAGGTATGGGCAATGGGCAAGGAGAAGGATTCGAGGGATGGCCATGGAGTGGGGTGTGGGGGTGAAGAAAGAATTTGAAGGGGGGGGGGGGGGGGGGAGAGGGGGTTGCAGGGGAAAGATTTTGGGGATGGACCAGGGGGCAGGAGGGAAGATTTGATAGACCTACTGTGTAAACAGGGGGAAAGAATGTATATGCTGACTTAAGAGGTGGGAGAAAGGATTTTAGGGATAGACGAGGGGGTGGTAGAAAAGAGATTAGAGATGGACTTGAGGTTTTGGGCAGAAGGATTTTCAGGATGGACTGGGGTTTGTTGGGAAGGACTGTAGGGATGGTATGTGGGCAAGAGCTAGGTTCCTGGGAAGGGCCAAGGGGGTAGGGAGAAAGATCGTAGGCACAGACCAGGGAGTTTTAGGGCTGAACCCAGGGGTCTGGGGTGAAGGAAGTTTGGGACTGATGGGTGGAGTCTAGGAAAATGATGTTATGGCTGGATTTGGGGGTTGTAGAGGAAAGATTTTAGGATGGGCTTGGGAAAGTTGGCAGAAAGGGCTTTAGGGACAGAGCAGAGAGTTTAGAGGGAAGAATAGTGATGGAGTGGGGGGAGGGGGAAGGATTTTAAGGCTTACTGAGAGGCTCAAGGGGACTTGGGACAGACCCTCAGAGTTGAGGAATGTTTTTAGGTATGGATTGGAGGTGCGAGGGAAAAATTAGCGGCACAGGCTAGGTCAGTGGGAGGAAGAATTTTAGGGATGGCCTGAAGGCTTTCAGTTGAAGGAGTTTAGGGAGGGAACAAAAGGGGAAGGACTTTAGGGATGTACTGTGATCAAGGTGAAGGATATTGGCGATGTAACAGTGGAGTGAGGGGCAGGCTTTTAGGGATGGAGTGGTGAGGTGGGGGGAACAAATGTAGGGACAGCCCAGGAAGAAGGGGAAGGATTTTTGGGATGGACTGGGAACACGAGCAAAGATTGTAAGGGTGGACTGGAGTGGGGTGGGGGAAGGACCGAGGGCCAAGCGAAGGATTTTGGGGATGGACAGGAGGGCAAGGAGAAGTATTTTAGGGATGGGCCAACAAAGCAGGGTGAAGGTTATTAGAGATGGACTGGAGGATTTGGAAAAATGACTTCAGGGATAGATGAGAGGAGTAGGGGAATGATATTAGGGATAGCCCAGGAAGAAGGGGAAGGATTTTTGGGATGGACTGGGAATGGGTGCAAAGTTTTTAGGAGGAGAATGGTGGGGGAGGGGGACCTGAGAAAAGGGACCTTGCAGATGGACTAGAGGCCTGGGGGAAGAATTTCAGGAGCAGAGTGGTAGGTTTGTGGGTAAGGAGAACGATTCTAAGGATGGACATGGGGGAGGGGGAGAAAAAGTTTAGGGAGGGACCAGAGGGAAGGATTTGGGGGATGGAGTGGGGGAAAGATTTGGATAGACCAAGTGGGCGGTGCAGGGGGAAAGAATGTATATGCTGACTTAAGGGTGGGAGGAAGGATTTTATGAATGGACAGAGAGTTTGTTGGGGAGGATTCTCTAGACAAACAGGGGGACAGGAGAAAAGAATGTGTCTACTGACTGGTGGAGTGGGTAGAAGGATATTTGGGAGGTACCTGGGGAGCTGGGGTGAAGGAATTTAGGGATGTAGTGGGGACACAAAGGGAAATGTTTTTTTGGGATGAACTATGGGGTTTATGCATAAGGAAGTTCAAGACAGGTAGGCAGAGTCTGGGGGAAGGATTTTCAGGACTGACGGGTTTTGTGGGAAAGGACTATGGTGCTGGCATGTGGGCAAGAGGTAGGATTGTAGGGAAGGACCAACGGGGCGAGAATAAAGATTGTAGGCGCAGGCCATGGAGTTTTAGGGATGAACTTCTGGGGTCTGAAGTGAAGGAAGTTCAGGATTGATGGGTGGAGTCTAGGGAAGTGATTTTTATGGCTGGGCTTCAGAGTTGTGGGGAAAAAAAATTTAGGATGGGCTGGGGAAGATGGAAGGGCTTTAGGGACAGAGCAGGGGGTTTAGGAGGAGAGCTATAGGGATGGAGCGTGGGGGCAAAAAAAAAAAAAATATTTTAAGCATTACTGAGAGTTAAGGCTTTTTGATGTGAGAAAAGTGAACCCTCGTTTCTGTGCTCCAAAAGAACCCAAAAGCACACTGGAACCACCCAGGAAGTGCTACCCCAGAGAAGGTGCCAGGAATAAATTCTCTCACTGCACCTCTCCATGCCTAGTATCAATGTTACTAACACAACCGAACTTTAGGATTGCTGTTTTCTGAGCCAAGAATAGGTCAACTTACTTTTCCATTCGCACAGAACCCTGCCTGTGAATTTGAAAAGTACAGGACTGCTCCCATACAGAATGTGCCAGGAATGAGGTCATAGCTGGGTCTGACCCTTCCTCGGTAGCCATGTGAAGGACACCATAAAATTTCTGCTACCTGCTTTCTGTGCAGAGAAAAGTAACTGCTCACATTTATACTTGTACAGAGCCCAAATCCTCCATGGAACCATCCAGGCAGAGACCAACCAGAAAAGGTGCCAGGAAATAATTCTCTTGGTGGTTCTCACCCTGACCCAGTAACCATCTGAAGGACACTACAAAACTTCTGCTGCCTGCTTTCTGTGGCGAGAAAGTTAACTGCTCACTTCTGCACTCATATAGAGCCAAAATGATCCATAGAGCAACCAAGGCACAGCTCCAACAGCTAAACTGCCAGGAGGGAATTCTCTTTGTAGTTCTTGCCCTGTCCTGGTAGCCCTGTGAAGGACACCACAAAAGTTCTGCTACCTGCTTTCTGTGCTGAGAAAAGTGCTCACTTTTGCACTCGTACAGAGCCAAAGAAGCTCAATGGAACCACGCCGCCACAGCTCCCCTGGAGAAGGTGCCAGGAAGGAATTCTCTTTTTGATCCTGACACTACCTTGGTAGCAATGTGAGTGACATCCCGAAAGTTATGCTACCTGATTTCTGTGGGGAGAAAATTAACTGCTCATTTTTGCTTTCATAGAGAGACTAATTGCTACATGGAACCACCCATGCACAGCTGTACTAGAGAAGGTGCCAATAAGGAATTCTCTCGCTGTGCCTGACTGACACCTAGTGGCCGTCAGAAGGACACCACACAAATCCTCCTACCCGTTTTCTGTGCTGAGTAAAGGAACTGCTCACTTCTGCACTCGTACGGAGCCAAAATGCCCCATGAAACCCCCCAGGCACAACTCCACCAGAGAAGGTGCCAGGAAGGAATTCTCTCACTGTGTCTGACTGACACCTAAGTTTTGTAAGAGGACAGCCGTAGACCTCCCAAAGCCCCCCCCCCCCCCCGTAGGGCTGCAGAGGCAGAGAGGCCAAAAGTACACATGTAAAATGGATCTGGGTGGGATTATTTGAGAAGAAGTGTTGCACCTGTGAAGAAAGCTATGGTCTTTCGGGAGAAAGAAAGTGATGCCAAGACCCCAGAAAGAAACCCAGTGCCCGTCTGGTGCCCTGACTCACCTCCCCAGAGTTACCTTAGTCCAATCAGGCTGATCCCATGGTCATACAGGGTGCACCTGCTGACTGAGGAAGGAGCGAGCATATGATGGTACTGGTAAGGCTGATACCTACTGATCAGTTTTCAAATCAGAGCACCTGGGGAGGAAGAAAAGAAAAAAAAAAAGTGATGTCTTTTCAGGGCTGCTCTTGCAGCCTGCGTTGAGATTCATTCATTTACTTGGAGTAGTTTCTGTGACAGAGAGAAGACATATCAAGACTACAAATGGGAAATTCAGTTGGGGTCTTGCCACCACAACTGCCCCCGTCACAGCAAGACCTCCTCTTCGTACCCCTTATGGCCTCCATTTCATAGAATCATAAAATCACAGAACAGTTTGGGTGGAAAGGGACCTTAGTGATCATCTAGTTCCATGTCCCTTGCCACAGTCAGGGACTCCTTCCATTAGATCAGGTTGCTCACAGCCCCATCAAGCTGGTCTGGAACACTTCCAGGGATGGGGCATCCACAGCTGCTCTGGACAACCTCTGCCAGTGTCTCTCCACCCTCACCGTAAACAAATTCTTCCTACTACATACTCTAAATCTACCCTCTTTAAGTTTAAAACTGATGCCCCTTGCCCTATCATTACACTCCCCGATGAGGAATCCCTCTCCAGCTTCCCTGTAGGTTCCCTTTAGGGACTTTTCTCTATATTAGCCAGCTACAGGTAGCAGGCAAGTAGCGGTTTACATCAGGGAAGCAGCCTAAAGCCCAGCAAGGGAAGGTAAGGACTGACTGGTGTAGTTCACATTTGACAGCACTGCATGATGCAGGTAGTAATTGTATCCTAGGACAGAAAGATTCAGGAGGATCATAAGAAAAACAGCTAAACAGAGAAAGGGAAATGTATTCTGGACACATTTTAGTACTGGCTATTACCTAACATAAAACAGTAAGTAGGCTTGCTGTCTGAGAATTGTGTTTAGGTCACAACAGTTCACACAGCCTATTGCTGGCCTGTAAAAAAAAGGCAAGGATACCTGGAGATAAAATTCCTGCTTTGTCCAGAACAACACGGGCAGAAAACTACAGAAGCAAAAGTACACCAAAACAAATCCCATCAAGCCAGTAAGGAGACTTTCTCCCCCAAAACCTTGGCTACCAGAAACACCGCCGTCAAAGTTCATGTTCCCCAGCACACGTTCTTCCCTGTTACGAAGGAAGTGGCTCTTTACCTTTGCGTAGCAGAAATAGTGTCCTGCACGAGAGCTGCCACCTCTGTGCACCAGGACAGCATATAAGGTGTAGAGGAGCAGTTCTGCAGCTGAGACATGAATGGCCGAAGATCCAAGTGCTGGGGATACTGCACAAACTGCGATGAGACTGAAAGGGCTCAGAAAGGATCCTGGCATACTACATGAAATAGCCTGCCAAGACGGGGGCCCAGGAGTCTAGAAATACATCTTTGGGGGTCTTCAACATTCGCTTTTCCCTGAAGCAACATGTCACGCTTTGGGTGTCAGGAAACTGTTCTTGGCCAGAGCAGCTCTGCTGGAGCAGAGTATGTGCTTGTCTTGCCAGGGGAACTCTTCTTTCCCCAGGAGTGAACTCAAAAAGCTCAACCTGAACAGCTTGTGACAGAGCGTCCTGCTTTGGGAAATCTCCTGCTCCAGGAAGAGAAAGAGAGTTGCCCTCCAATTGTATACACACCTTGCTGATCTTCTCACCAGTGAAACCAACCCTTTTCAGATGCAGTGTGAGAATCCTGGGTGCGCAATTGATTGTAATTCTCTTGGAGGTGGCAACCATCTTGTCATACCTTGAAACCAAGCAGAGAGCCAAGCGCTGAAATGCACCCTGTCTCGCCCCAAGAAGGCCAGACAACCTTTCCCTTCTCACCCATCCTTAAGCTATTTTAAGACTCTTCAGTACCATAAGGTCATATTAAAAAAAAAAAAGCTGTGACTCATTATTATGCATTGAACTGATGTGAAAAGATGACTTATGCTTGATGACATGCAGCAACTTCATGCAGGAGTATTAATCTGTTAGTAATCATCTTGCTTGCTACATTGGAAGCCATTTTCACTAGCCAGCTGATTAGGTTTCACAAAGTCCTCCAGAGCTGCAATGACAGATGGGGTTGCCTGGAGGAGTGAGAAAGGAAAGCTCTGAGCTCGGGGAAATGTCCTCGCTCAAACGCATAAGAGGAGTTGACCAGAAGATCCAGGTAGTTGCTGCTGAGGAGACCCACCATGAACCTGCAGGCAGTGCCCAGGAGGAGGCTGAAAGAGGGTGTTATGCTGAACATTTCCCTCATTTCCCAGAGATTCCCGGTGCTATCAAGAGCTACCTCGCCATGCCAGCACTCAGTTCAGCTACCAATGGTGTGCAGGGTCGTCAGTAATGAAAACAACAGAACCCATCAGCCTAGGAACCAGACAGATTTTGAGGGAGGGCAAAGAGAAGAAGGATGAGAGTCCATCAAGGGTGCAGAGAGGATAATGTGTGCTTGTCCAGCTTAAAGGCAGCAGCTTCAGGGAGACCACAGCCATGGCATGGCTGAAGTGTGGCGAAGTCCCGATTCGATGTAGGTACGTCAGAGGCCTGAAGCCAGGCAGTGGCCCAAAGTCAGGAAGGTCTGTCGGAGGCCTGACGGCTGGCGGTGGCCTGAAGTGAGTCAAGTACATAGGAGGCCTGTAGCCCATGGGTGGCAGGTGCGACAGAGACCTAAGCCTGGCGTTGGCCCAAAGTGAGTCAGGTATGTCGGAGGCCTGAAACCTGGCAGAGACCTGAAGTGAGTCAGGTACATCGGAGGCCTGAAGCCCAGCGGTGGCCCAAAGTGAGGCAGGTATGTCAGAGCAAAAGCTCATTGCCAATGTCTAATGACATCCCAAGCTGTTTCCCCTGTGTGTGCAGTAGCTACCATGACTGATAAAAATGTGTCAATAGACACATGCACATGTTTTAATTTACCAAACTCTCCAATGTGGGTAACGTTAGATTGCCAAATCTGCAAAGCTTGTAGAACTCTGGGGTTCGTACCATAATATGCAGGTACGTGTTGGCCCTGACAGTCAGGGCAGGCTGCAACAATAGAACAGGCCTCCACATTGGTTAAATGAAATTGGTGTTTTAAGGCACGAAAGCCTTGATGCAAAAAACTATGGAATTCGATAGCTTGCTGTTTCACATTAGGCACCAGTCCCATTGTTACAGCTGAGACCAATTTGTCTGCCCACGCATTACCAGCTGCCAGAAATCCAAGCAAAGTGGTATGGCTTTTAATATGTAAAACATAATACGGTTGTGATCTTTTCTGAATTGTCAACCATAATAGCTGTAGCACACCAAATAACAAGGCGTTACTCACATCCCCCAAGATTGCCTTATCCAGTCGTTGTACGAGCCCCACTACATATGCCAAGCCTGCAACAACATTTACTGCACAAGTAAATCGTTGGAAGGCCAAAGTAACAACACAAAGTTCAACAATCTGAGGGGAGCCTTCTTGTTGCTCAAGTATGTGTTGCCACTGATGACCATCATACCAGACAACAGCTGCCTTTCCGGTCTTTCCTGACCCATCTGTAAATACTGTAGGATCTGTCACAGGTTCCTTTTGATTTGTTAGTGGCCAATATGAATCTGACTTCCCAGTTTACATAATGGATGAGAGGGAAGATGATCCTCAATTTGTCCTGTATAATTTGTCAATGTGGCTTGCAATGCTGAACTGTTAGCTGGACACCATTCAAAATAATCTACCTGCACAGGCAATATAATTCTTTCTGGGTCCCTGGCCAACAGCTCTGAGCATCTCATTCAGGGCTTAATGATAATTTGTGCCAATAATTCAATTAGGCCAGGAGCAGGTTTTTTGTTACGACAAGGCAAGAAAGCCCATTCCAATACATGAAGTGGGCCTTCTCAACCAGAATTGCACTGTACAATCATGTCAAATGGTATCATGTCATCAATTAAAACAAACACCTGTACTGCAACAGTCATGTCAATTCTCCAAACACGCTTTTCCTGTATTGCGTATTCCACCATCTAAACTGTTTGTTTTGGTTCAGGGGTTAAGGACCATGGTGCTGCAATACCAGTGCCCCCTTTTAATAATTCTAAAAGAGGCCTCAGCTGTGATGAGGTCAAGCCTAAATAAGGCTGTATCCAATTGATAATTCCTGCTAATTTTTGTAACCATTCAAGTTTTTCACCTCCATCGTTAACTGGATCGCTTGTGGCTGCACAGTTCGATCAAGCACCTGCACGCCTAAATAAAGCCACGGGTGGGTGCACTGTACCTTCTCTGGCGCCACCACTAGGCCATATTGTTTCAGTGAAACTCGAGATGCTCGAGCAGCCAAAAGGAAATCATCCGTATAACGATAACAGTACCCTGCTGAAAATTTTTCCCTAATTGGGCTCAATGCCTGAGCAACAAACCATTGACAGATGGTGGGTGAATTTTTCATTCCTTGCGGAAGCACTTTCCAGTGATACTTCTGTATAGGTTCAGCATGATTAATTGATGGAACTGTAAAAGCAAACTTTTCCGTATCATTCACATCTAATGGAATTGTAAAAAATCAATCCTTTACATCCATCACAACAATTTCCTATAGCGTGGGGATCATTGTAGGTGAGGGCAATCCTGGTTGCAGTGCTCCTATTGTTGCCGTTACCTCATTGATCTGACGCAAATCATGCAATAATTGCCATTTTCATGACTTTTTTTCTTAATTACAAACACTGGGGTGTTCCATGGGCTATGAGATGCTTCAATGTGACCTGCAGCTAATTGTTCTGCTACCAAATCTCGCAGGGCTACAGGCTTTTCATGATTGAGGGGCCACTGATCTACCCACACTGGCTTTTCTGTTAACCCTTCCAAAGCCATTGTGGGTCTTTTCATGCCCTGCAACACAGTGACCCCTAGTGAAAATCCATAGTTATCTGAACTCCCCGATGTGACAGTCTCTTCTCCATAAATTAAGAGGGGATACAGTCACATAGGGTTGAACAGTAGCCTTTTGTCCTTCTGGATTAGTGATAAGTACTGACTTCGCTGCCATGAGACCATTGGCAATTCCTCCCAGGCCCAATCTCTTTGGGTAGTGGAGATTACAGGCCAAGGGAAGGCCAGTCTCATTAAGAAATAATAGTGGCATCTGCACCTGTATCCAGTAGTACAGTTACCTTCAACAATGTTGGTGATGCCTGATCCATAGACAGTGCACACACCATTTGCAGTCGACTGTCAGACAGCGTTTGTGTCCAATACACTTGCGGTTGTCCAGTGGATCCAAATCCTCCAGTGCCTCGAGTGACCTGTTTAGTCCTAGGAACACAACTCATAAAAGGTACAAGTTGAGCAATGTGAGTGCCTTTCACTATCGTAACAGGTAGAGTAAGTGTCCAGACCATAGCACAGATTTGTCCCTCATAGTCAGCATCAGTGACTCCTACATGTACCATAATTCCTTGTACAGTAGCACTTGACCGTCCAATTAATAATGCACTTAGTCCATTCCAAATAGATCCCCAGGTATCCAACGGAGCTTTATGTTCCCTGTGTGTTGTTATAGTTACTGTATCGGCAGTGGATACATCCATGCCGACTGATCCCCTGGTTTTCCCTGATAACCAGTCACAAAGGCTGATGTGGCAGGCACTTTTGTCTGCGCGCACCCCGTCGTGATCTTCTTGCCATTTCCCTGTGGCAAGGGCTGGCCATTTAAGTGAAATTTAGACTGACACTGTTTTGCAAAATGACCGTATTTTCCACATTTATGACATGTAACCACTGCTGCTCCTGTTGCTCCAGCTGTGCCACCCTTTTTACTTTTATTAGAACACACTGCTTTAATGTGCCCACTCTGGCTGCAACTAAAGCATTTCTGGTCTTTTGAGTTCACAGCAGCCATGGCTGTAGCCAGGGACATCATTTTGTGCTCTACAGATCCCACTTTAGCACAAGCCTGTATCATTATTTCCAGGGTTGGGTCCCCTGGCAATGTCTCAATAATTCTTTGGCAATCAGCATTTGCATTGTCTCTCACAAGCTGAGTTACTAACATAGTCCTTAAATTCTCATCAAATACTTGTCTTTCCACTGAAGCTTGCAGCTTTTCAACAAACTGCAAAAATGGGCTCTCTGTCAAATCGTGGTGTATTTGGCTTTAGGTTCAGCTAATTCGGCCATCTGCATTAGGGCTTCAACACCCACAGCCTTAACCTGTTCTAAAATCAACGGATGCCACTGTGCCTGATGTTGTGGATTAGAAAATTGTCCCGTTCCTGTTAGCACATCTGAACCATTACCAAAGCATCAGCCTTCTGGGCCCATATTGTTTTAAAAACAGCGCATTGCACCGGTTGAAACATTATCTGTGCTATCATAGCAGTATCATAAAGTGTCATTTCTTCCATAGTTAATAGTCTGATTAATTGCATAATCACTGGAGAAGACCATATTGTGCTACCCATTTTTGCAAATCTTGGATTACCTTCCATGAATACGCTTTTTGCTCATTCATTATCCCTTGTGCTGGGTCCCCCCTCACAACAGGAAATGCCATTGCCGTAGAAGGATTGGCAGCAGGCTCTGACATGGGGGTGTTTATTGCTTCAGATAAATCCCAATTCCCTTCCTGCAAAGCCTGTGCTTTTACCTTCTGCCAAAAAGATATAGGATTATACAAACAAACAGTAATACATGCAGGAGATAAATCCCATGACTGTGCCATCTTTCTACAAGAGGGACCCCCAAGAGGTTTCTCCAAATGTCTTTCCACTTTTTGGCCCTGCTCATTCTTTTTCTCCCCATCCCTATTCACCAGATTATCCCAATCATCAGGCTCTTCATTTGAGACTGGGGATACTGAATTTTTCCTTCATCTGAAGGAGGAGATGGTGCAGCTGACGGCTCTACTGGAACTGAATTATTGGTGTCAACAAAGGGCACTGGTTCCAACTCATTTAACAGCTCTGCAGGTGTTTTATAAGTTTTATCATGAGCTGCCAAAGAACGTTTCATGTATATCTCATCATCAGAGTCCTTCCAAAGCATCACCCTCCTTTGCGGCTCATGGGTTTTAGGGCATATTGTGGAATCTACAATCTTCTTCTGACATTACATTCCCCGTTGTTCCCTTAGTGTCCACAATCTGTACATTCCCCTGAGTTTGTTCCTCTAAGGGGAGGGGCACGGGGGGTTCAAGACTTTGCACGGTATTAGAAGTAGGGGCAGTGACCTCTGACTCATCTCGCTGCACTTCAAAGTCTTTCAAAGTTTCATAAAACAGACGCCACGTCATTAAAAGTGCTGCAGCATCTTCCCCCCCCCCCCCCCATGTGGCACATCCAAACAATTTATTGCCTAACTCTTTCCAAGTAGAAACACTAAAAAGTTACAGTAGTTGTCTCATATCCATGTTCTTTACTCCATAGTAGCATTTTTGCAATAACAGCTCCTCCAACTTAACTCTTTCGTTTTTCTAAAATCATTCTCCACATAGCAATGATCATAGTCTCTTAATGAAGTACCCATGAATGAAGTCTCACTTAATGAAGTACCCATGTTCCCAGCAGCTCACCTTGCCCAGGTGTCTCTTCCAAAGTTGGCGCAAAGTTAATCACGTCGGGGTCACCAGATGTCGCTGTTGAGACGGACACGACACAAAAAATCGTGCACAAAAGCCTAAAGGCCGAAAGACCCTCGTTGATTGTTCTTCCAAAGCTTTTTATATTTTTCTTAAGGACGTGTGTCTATACGTGATTGGTTCACTCAGAGACCACCAGTTCATGATTGAATGACCTTTCCTTTGATATATCTTTGATACACTTCTGCTTGCCCACCTGTCAGTTCCTTTATCTTAACTCTGCTCTTCTCAGGACTTTCCAGACTCTTGATGGATACACGTGTATCTGTTCAAGGCTAAGCTCACATTCCGATCCCTCGGACCAGATGAGGTTTCCCACAGGTACTCTGGAGGCCTGAAGCCCCATGGTGGCCTAAAGGCAGGCAGGTACATCCAAGTCCTGAAGCCCAGCGGTGACCCGAAGGGAGGCAGGTACATTGGAGGCCTGAAGCCCGGCGAAGGGTAGAAGTGAGGCAGGTATGTCGGAGGTATGAAGCCTGGTGGTGGCCCGAATTGAGACAGGTACGTCGGAGGCCTGAAGTCCGGTGGTGGCCCAAAGTGAGGAAGGTACATTGGAGCCCTGAAGCCCAGCAAAGGCCTAAAGTGAGGCAGGTATGTCGCAGACCTGAAGCTTGGTGGTGGCCCAAAGTGAGGCAGGTACGTTGGAGGCCTGAAGCCCAGCGGTGGCCTGAAGGGAGGCAGGTACTTTGGAGCCATGAAGCCCAGCAAAAGCCCAAAGTGAGGCAGGTACATTGCAGTCCTGAAGCCCAGCGGTGTCCCAAAGTGAGGCAGGTACATCGGAGGCCTGAAGCCCAGCAAAGGCCCTAAGTGAGGCAGGTACATCGCAGCCCTGAAATCCAGCGGTGGCCCAAGGTGAGGCAGGTACATCGCAGCCCTGAAGCCCAGTAGTTGCCTGAAGTGAGGCAAGTACATTGCAACCCTGAAGCCCAGTAGTGGCCCAAAGTGAGGCAGGTATGTCAGCAGCCCTTAAGACCAGTGCTAGCTCAAAGTAAGGCAGGTACGTTGCAGCCCTGAAGACCAACGGTTCCCTGAAGTGAGGAAGGTATGTCATAGCCCTGAAGCCCAACGGTGGCCTGAAGTGAGGCAGGTACGTTGGAGCCCTGAAGCCCAGCGGTGTCCCGAAGTGCGGCAGGTATGTGGGAGACCTGAAGCCTTGCGGTTGCCTGAAGTGAGTGTTAGAGATAGGATAAGGGTAAGGGTTAGGGTTAGGGTTAGGCTTCTCCTAGAGTTAGGCTGATTAGAGTTAGGTCAGTTAGTATACTTAGGGTAAGAGCTTTGAAATTACTTAGGATTAGGGCAATTACAGTATGTATTATTAGGATGTTTAGGAAGAGTAATGTATGGGGTCAGGCTAAGCTTACATCTAGGGGTCTGGCTAGAGTTAGGGTTAGGGTTAGCGTTAGGCTTCCTCTATAGATTGGCTGATTAAGGTTAGGTCAGTTAGAATACTTAGTGTAAGGGCATTAAAGTTACTTAAGAGTTAGGGCACTTACAGTGTTTACTATTAGAATTATTTGGAAGAGAAATGTTAGGGGTAGGGCTCTGGCTAGGGTTAGGGTTAAGGTTAGGCTTCCCCTAAATTTTGGGTGCTTAAGGTTAGGTCAGTTAGTATTCTTAGGGCAAAGGCATTAAAATTACTTAGAATTAGGGCAGTTACAAACTTTAGTATTAGGTTGGTTAAGGCGGAGTGAGCTTAGAGGTAGGGCTAGATTAAGGCTAGGGCTCCAGCTAGGGTTAGAGTTAGGGTGAGGGTTAGGGTTAGGCTTTCCCTAAAGTTAAGGTACTTCAGGTTTGGTCTGGTAGTATGGTAGCTGATTCATTCATTTTGAATTTTGTTGAAACGAAAAGAGAAATGGAAATCAGTGTTTTCTTTTGCTGGATGTTTTTGGGGTTGATTTAGTATTGCAGTGTGAACTGTTCATCTGAGTCTGCCTTAGTTTGTTGCTCTTTGCTCCCTTTATTCCACAACACTCATTTGTTAGAAGCTGATTGTGGAATGAAGTATCAGACTGCTTTGGCAGAGCTGTCAGGCAGGTGAGAGTAAATCCTGTCACCCTCAATCAGTATTTGCAGTTACCAGGCCTCAAGGGACAGATGTGCTCAGCAGAATTGGCAGCAAGAGTAGACAACACCCCATTCCATGCAAGAGGTGAAGTCAAGAGGTGCCATAAATATGAATGTTATAAAATAGTCGAAATTCTGATAGAGAATCTGAATCCTGGAATGTAACAATAGGTAGCAGAGAACCTGGTAGGTCACATAGTCCAGTCCAGTAGCTCCTGCGTGGTGGTTCTATTGAGCATGCTTGTTTATACAGAATTGAATCAAGTTTTAAATACCCATCAGAGAGAGGCTTTCACCATGGAAAAGCTCACCTAGGGTTTGATGGATCTCTGCTTTGATATATAGCTATGGACCTGGGTCATGAGTAGCTTAAGAGGTTATTGCATGTCATCTTAGCTGTAGTAACCGTCTTTGTGCATACACTTAGCCCATAGGAAATGTAAGGTTATATGGCTTTCTTTAGCTTTTATCATGAATGCAAGGAATTTGCACATAGATTGTGTGTCTCAGCTGATACATGGTAATTCATTATTTCATTGTTCATAGTACTATAGCAGCAGCATCCAAATAATTTTAAGGTAGACTGTTAATTTGTTTTATACCTTTCCATGGTTCTAATTTAAACTATATATTGTACTGGCTTTTCATCTTCCTCTTTAAGTCTATGCTTAGTAAATTCAGCAGTGTTACTATAAATTCTCCCTAATTTATAAATTAACTCTCACAATTGACCAGTCCAGAGTATTTCAGGTGTCCCTACAACAAGTGCTTGCAATGAAGACACTATAGCCTGCATTTGAGGCACAATACTCATTGTCTCCACATAACTTGCTCAAAAATGCACTAATCTTGTCCTGCAGTCATATTGCAGTAGAAATCCAGGTTAGACATCTCATCTCATTGTTATATCTAGATCCATTCCAGCTTTAGTGCTTCCCAGATTTCTCTTCCCTGTGAAATATCCATGTTTTAATATTCTTTTTCCAAGCTGTATTTTATTTGGAGGATTTTATTTCTCTTTTTACTTGGCTACATAAGTAGGATAGATCTTGCCTGGTTAGAATGTGGTGTTAAAAAAAATCTTGCTGTCTATACTTGCTTTAATCTTGCCAGCTTTGTTCTGTTGGATTTTTATTTAGAAAATGATACACCTTTACTTTATTTTCATTGTCAGCAGCAGTGCATAAATATACTTTGTCCAATTCATCAGTTCTCTGTTTATGTAAAACCATGATTTCTTTCACTGGTAATGCATGCAGCCTTATACAGGGTTTCAGCTGATGAATCTTGATGTAGTGAGCTTGCTGCTATACATTCCTCGCTGGGCAATACTGCTCCTCTAGAGGAGTGAAGAGAAAAGAATATGCACTCCTGCTTCACCTACTCCGATGCAAAGCCTCATTTTTACCCTGAACTTCCAGTGGAGTTTGAATTGACTGAAGATATGGGCTTGTGACTGGGAGAAGCAAGCATGCATTTTGTTCTATCTCTTCTACCCTTGGGGAGATGACATCTTGTAGTGAAGACAGGGAGAAGAAAGTTCATGGAAGTGGATTAATTTCAAAATTGCATTGGGAAATACAAGAGAAAGGTCCATGCTTGCGATGCTGGGTGGAGCTGGTATAGAATGAAGCGTTGTTCTGAGGGAATTGCAGGTAACCTGAAGCAAAATAAGACAAGTACTTGAAAAAGTAGGTGATTATAATTTAAAAAGAACAAATTTGTGAAATACACAGGTAATTTATTATATATCTTTTTAGCACATAGAAACACCAATATGATTCATCAGAAGTTTCCACAATGTCTTGCTTAAATTGAAATTAATTTTTTTTTAGCTGTTGGACTAGATTTTAGTTGTATAAACTATATGAACAGTTCCATTAAAGTTGTGGTTTATTTGAGGATTTGCATCCTGATTTCTGTGGCTGAAAAGGGCTATCAGTACAAAGCAGATTTTTTGTGTCCAGATATTTTTTTTGTCATGCAATAAGGAAGAATTCAGTAACTTTAGTATTTCTTCAGTGGCCATGCTGGCTCATATGCACCTGCCCCTTCCTTTTCTTCCACTGCCCACTCCATGCTGCCACTGGGTCCAGTGTCACACAGCTTAAGTGATGAAATGGATAAAGGTACAGATCAGGTTTTGCCAAACAAAAAGGTTGTTTTTTCAGCCAGATCAATTTTCCTTACTCTCTAAAGAACCACTTGTGCTGGCATCAGGCTGAGAAAGAACTGGGGCTCTAGACAGGTGGCTGTGGACCAGAAATTGTAGAGGGAAGAGGCAGCTCAGTCTGCTTTTGGGCAGCGCTGCTGCAGAGAATTGGAACCCTAATTCAGTTAGGAGTGAATTAAATTTCTATGAAATATACAAAACTGATGCCACAAATTATAGATGCGAAAAAGTTCCTAAGGTACTAGATGTTTTGAATTTTGTGTGTATATATAAATATTAAAAGTCTTTAATGCTTAATCTCATTGTTACACTTTTGAATCCAAACTGAAATATACTGCTCGATTTTCTTGAGTATGTTTTAGAAAATTTTAAAAGTGGTGTCACACAAGAATCTAATCTATTTTTTTATTGCAGCCCCACAAGGTTATCTACATAAATTTAGATTCTTAAATCCAAATTACTGAAAACCTGGCCTTTTTATTTTTTTTACCTGTGGCTGTATGCAGGTGTAATTAAGGTAATTTTGATGTCTTATTGCCTAATATAATGTATAGGCAATGTTTGGTGGTTTGCTCTGAATAATTTCACTAGTTGTCTGTGTGTCTGAGAGTAATAAATAAGCGGTTGGGTTGAAGTCTCATTCAGATCAGTCCTTTAGCTAATGATTAACTTCTTGATTTCATCCAAATGTTACTGAAAGAACTGGAGTAAGCAAGAGCAGGCATCACCAAGAGGGGAATATATAACATGCAGACTTGCTTTTCTGAGTTGGAAGGAAGGAGTATTACTGGAGTTCCTTGCACGCACTGGGAGGAGAGAAGGTCCATGCTCTGCCTGTGGTTGAGACACTCTTCAGGCTGGATTTGCTTGCTGTGAGTGTAAGATTTGCATGCATGTGTTTGCATGCATGTCTTGCAGACCCCCTTGTCTAGTCAACCTCTGATTTCAATGTAATTTTGCTTTTCAGTTTTATTTCTATGCCCCTCTTAATGACAAAAGTAAGACATTGTTTTGAACTACATGGATATGCCTTTCACAGAGTGCTATTTTACTTCTTGTTTTCCCTTTTTTTTTTTTTTTTTGTTTTGTTTTTGAGTTGAGGCATTCTGGTGCAATTTGAATTACACACTGAGCCTAAACACCTATAATGACAGTACAAAACTTGAGAGGCAATGTAAAGAAGACATTTATTGCAGAGAGAGAAGGTGAAGAAACATCCTTATCACACCTTTAAAAATGCATGTTTTTCTTAGCTATTGGGCATATTGGTTTAGATTTATTTGTCAGCTGAGATGTAGCCTCTGAGAGTGAGTCATGAATTCTGAACCCAGACCTTTGTCCAGAAAGTAGAGTCCATTTTCCCATGGTGACCCAGTCCTTAGAGGGTTGGCCTTGAATCCTGCCTTCAGATTTCTGCTTTAACCTCCATGGTCAGACTGTAGTTCTGTGCTGTGTATTGAACAGAATTCTTTTCTGAGAGATATTCTTTTTATTTTTTTTGTTTCCATGATGTGGATTTGCAAGAAATGATTGCTGAGAGCATGAGCTCTGGGGACCATGAATGGGATCAGGCCCTTTCTCCTATGTAATTGGTTCAGATTTTGACCTGAGACAATTACGCACAAACACTGTTACCAACCAGCAGTTGCTTGAGAGTGAAACAATAACAGCTTGAGGCCTTACACTAGGGAAGCTTTATTTATAGCTTTTAATAAGCAGAAGAAACTAAAGAAAGGGAAATTTAAAGATGAAGCGGAGAAAAACCTTGCTTGCAATGCACAACATATTGGGTTAGGGACTGATTTCTGAGGCGCGGTGGGGAAAGCCTCATCACTGAAGCACCAGAAGACCCAGAGAGGGGAACAGTCCTGCTTTGGCAAGATGAGGAGGCATGAAAAAAAAATTTGTGATTTCAGCCCCTCTGTTTGCTGTGGGAAAGTGGCAGTGGGATACTTGTTCCCTTAATGGTTGGGGTTTTTTCCAAACTGTAGCAATGAGTCTTCAGAAAATATATTAGCCCTCCTTAAAATCCTAGCTTCTCCCATGGAGCAAGTATTCAGCAGTTGCTACTGCAGTTAAGAATGTTCTTGATAAGCTTCCTAGGAAAACTAGAAAATTTCACACATAAAAGTTATGTAGGCTGGCCAAGAAGGCCAACAGTGTCCTGGCTTGTGTCAGAAACAGTGCGGCCAGCAGGACCAGGGCACTAATCGTCCCCCTGCACTGGGCACTGGTGGGGCTGCACCTCGGATCCCATGTGCAGTGTTGGGCCCCTCACTGCAGGACAGACACTGAGGGGCTGGAGCGTGTCCAGAGCCGGGCTGGGGCAGGGGCTGGGGGGGAGGGGCGGCGGGGGGAGCTGGGGGGTCAGCCTGGAGAAGGGGGGGCTCAGGGGCACCTGATTGCTCCCTACAGTTATCTGAAAGGAGGTTACAGCGAGGTGGGGGCTGGTCTCTTCTCCCAAGTGCCAAGCAACAGGACAAAAGGAAACAGCCTCAAGTTGCTCCAGAGGAGGTTTAGATTAGTTATCACCATCACTGGATGTGTTTAAGAAGCGCATAGATGCAGTGCTCAGGGACATGGTTTAGTGGTGGGCTTGGCAGTGCTGGGTTAATGGTTGGACTTGTTCTTAAAGGTCTTTTCCAACCTAAGTGATTCTATGATTCTGTAATTCTAAAATGGGAGATGTCTGGAACCCAAGGTTAGGCTTACATTTACCACAGCTGGCTCATTGCCTTTAAAAATAAACAGATTCCTTCAGAGTTCACTTGAGGTGTGTCAGTGGGATGGCTCTGGTACAGAAGTTAGATGTATGGAATCTTCCAAGAGTTACAATTTTAAGTTCAGCATTTCATGAAGGACTTTTCATGTTTGGCACTCTTCAGTGCTGCTTCTCTTCGGTTTTAGCTCTGTTGTTAGTCTATAAATAAAAATGTATCAACACTGCAATTACCAGGAATGCTTTTTTTTTTAGGTGCTATGCATGGCAGTGAAGATGAAACTTCTTACCTTGTGAGTTAGTCACAAGGGGTGGGATGAACTCACCCAATTTTGGGTGTCTTTAATAGAAATATCTCTGCCTGAACAAGTTGCCCTATGATGCTCCGTCTTAGTGGAGAGTGATTCATCCAGCCTGCTTCAGAACTTTGCTTAAGCTTGAGTTTATTCATACTGTAGCTGTTCTTCTCTATTGGCTATAAACAGAGCCTGAATTACTACTCCAAACTGCTTATAGCTGCTTCTGTCCCACTGGAGATAACGCTCCCTTCCATCTGAACAGGTCTTGTGAACTCACTGAGCACTAACTATGCTATCACAATATATAAATGCATGTAACAAGAACTTTATTTTCTTTCTATATTATTTCAGGGATCTGGCAGTCACTCCTGCACAGGGCAGCTCTTGTCAACAGTTACTGGAAGCAACAATACATGCTTCTCTGCTCTCAGACAGAAGGAATGGCAGCCAAGCCCGGAGCTTCCCTCTGACTAACCCGGAGAGATGGTGAGTTCATTTTCTGAGACAGCAGATCGTTGTTGGGTGGAATGAAGTTTAATGCTGCAATGTGCAGGATCTAAAAGCATTTCCCAAGCTAATGCAGTTGTCTCATCTGTTACATCAACAGCCTTATTAAACATGTGTCACTGCAGCATAAAACAAAGTCTTGTCATTCATGGGAATGATTCCATTTAGACACCTTAATTCACATACACAGAAAGGGAATTTTATGAGCTTTCTATCAAGAGGATGTTTGAAGGGAAAAAGATGCTAAAAGAACCTTGATCCAGGTATAGAAAAACAGAACTTTACCAATAAATATGTTTTTAAAACAAATTTACCAGATATTGCTATCAGAATTATTTGCCATTCTCTTTAGAGGATTACCACAGTTACTGTTGAATGTCATTTGGGAAGCTCTGGGTCATATTACGATCTTCAAATTTGTATCTCATCCCTGATGACAGCAGACCTTATCAAGATACTGAGCTCTGTAGTACCTTTTCCTTCTCTTACTATCTCAGCCATTGCTGCTATGCTTCATATCTTGTCCAGCATCTCTGCTCATGAGTGATAAACATCCTCATTCATTTGTACCACATCTAAACAGGCTCTGAGGTATGGGAGGGAGACAACTCCTATCTCATTCAAAGTTTGTAGAGAGATGAGGATAGAAGAAGATTTGAAGAGGCTACATCTTCAATGTCTTTTAGGCCTTCAGCTACAAAGCAGGGTATATTTTCCTGACTTGCTCTGTGGGTCCACGTTGCCTCTTACAAGATGGCTGTGACTAATGGTTCTCTTTCATAAGTACATCTGAACTCCATCTGCCAACAAGCCTGTCTGCTGTTGCGGCAAGTGACATTGCAGCCTTTCTACACAGTATCCTGGATAAGCATATTTTTTTTCCCCCTCTTCTGGCCATCTGTTGTAATCTCATGCCCAGATGGGATACACAGAAGCAGCAGGATGCCACACCTGGTGAAGTGTAACACACCAGATTCCCCCATCCACACTAAGAAATAGGTGTGGGCTTGTAGCCGTGCTCTGCTCACTCTGCAGAACCTACCACAAAGCTCATCTGAAAGCTGCAACTTAGAGCGAGCTGATGTCTATGCCATGTGGCTGTTGGTAAACTTGAATTTGATTGTGGATTCAGTCCCATGTAAGATATCTTGTTCTAATTCCATAAAAACCAAGGTACCTTTCCTGCTATATTTAAACATACCACACCATGTATTTTTCACCTATGTGTTTTCATATCTTTAAAAAACCACTGTTAAATAACCTCCTAAACACATTAGGCAGCCTTTCACATTAAGTCAGACCAGCAAGAAATGTTGAGCATCTTTGTAAGATTTCAACCCATTCATTTTATTCCTCACCTGTGAAGCAGAATCCTTAGCTAAACTTGCTGTTGAAAAAAAATCTGTCTTCCTTTTATATCCTAGAGAAACTGCTAGTTCCCTCCATGTGATGTACTACCTGCCACTGTAATTACAAGCAGTTAATTAGCATGCTGTAAAAAGGTTGAAACCATAGGCCTCTGCAGATTCATTTGCCCTGAGTATTTGTGCCACAGTGGAGTGTGCTGAAGGGGAACAGAGTGAGTGTATGAGAGAAACTGAGTGCGTAATAGGTTGCTGGGGGATTATGCATCATCTGTCCTTACCAGTAAGAGGCAAGACCTATAACTCAAATGAGTGTGAAGCTATAAGGAGTTGTAAAGGTCTTACCCTCCACATATGGGAATAAATATGTCTTTCTACTCCACCACATTTTGGTCTTTTGACTTTAGCAGTGTTTTCATTTAGCACTGTTAATAATACAGTGGAAAAACAACTGTGATGACAGAAAAAGCAAACTGCTAATCTGATTCATTTTCTGTGCATGCATCGTGGCCTACAGCAAAATTGTACAGAGTCATGTTGTCAAATCCTTTTGCATGGGAAACATGAAAAGTGTAGAAGAAATTTGCTTATAGGCATAACTGATGGAAATGCTGTTGTGTTGATGCATTTGAAATATTGGTGAGAAAAATCCCACATTTCTGAAGTATTGTAGCACAGGCCGGAGTGATTTTGTTTGCATATTGAGGTGATTTAACATACACTTCTTCCTTCTCTCTAATTTTATGCTTTCAGCATTTGGAATGAAAAAAAGAGTAGACATCAAGGGGTAAGAGTATGAATGCATTGACCTCCAGGCACAGCCAATGAAGGAAATACTGTTTTCCATTATCAGGGGCTGCAGATTAGTCTGATATCTCACTGGAAACACTGTGTCCATGTCACAAATTTTTTGCATTATTTCTCAAATCTGGCAGTTTTTATATAAGCTTGAGCGGTAGAAACACCATCATTATCCTTCAGGTCACCAACACTTGCTGAATTCAACTCCTGCAGTTGTTCTGTTACTTCTGCTCTACAAGTAAAATAGGTGATCCTGACTGCATTTCTCAAGAGTGAAAATTAAAGGTTTTGTTTGGACATCTGCACACTGACCTGCAGTTTTCAGCACAACAGTTTCTAATGACACCTTTGGCTTCTTTTCATTGCTAAGACCACAGCTATGGTCTTCTCCTTGGAATAACCTATGATGACCTAGTTTTTCCTGATTTCACAAAATAAAACAGCATGCCAGTTTCCAGGGATTTTTTAAGTCCTCTGCCAGAGGCTGAACTCTCCCATATGTGAAAGTGAAAGTGTGGATTTCTTTTTTGCATGAGGTTCCATTTGTTTTCACTCATAGGCTTAAACAATTTATCATTGCCTTTGGTAGGTAGCAGTCCTTTAGGGCAATATATCGTATAACTATACTTTAAAGGACTGCTACTCACCACAGGCAATGATAAATTCTTTAGGACCCTGTCAGCTGTATTTCATTACTCACTTTTATCAGTAGAGGTGTTTCTAAGAATATTGAAACAATCTGGCTATAGCGTAACAAGGAGAGAAGAGCAGAGCAGCAAAATATAGTGAATTGGAAAGCAGAAACTTAACTTCTGAATCTGTTACTATACCATCATCATTTGCAAGTCTGAGGGTGGACTAAGAACTTCATTTACCATTGACCAGTGCATTTAACAAGGAACTGTCTCAAATATTTGGTTGCATGTCCCCATTCCTGCCAAACACAATTAAATGAAAAATATCCATCAATTGAAATATTATGACATCATGTGCAACGATATATGTTAGGCTTTGGCCATCCAGTGGAGCCATAGTCTAAACAGAATCTATAGCAGTCCAATGCTTTACTCCTCAACTTATTTCTAACATATTTTCTATTTAGTGCACAAAGAATCAGTTTATCTCATTACTCCATGGGGTAATATTGGGGGGTTTAAAGCTGCATGCTTTTCATTTCTCTTCTGTTTAGCTCACTGGGAAATTTTACTAAAGGGAAAACTTTAGTCAGGACACATGCCTGCTTCACCTATGATAGTTCTCTTTTTTGTGCTGAGACTGTCAGGGGAGGAGTAAAGACAGGTTATCCAAACTCATTTACAGGTCACCTGGCAAAGGTGCAAAGGAGAAGTAGGTTCTCAGCTCCTCTGCACCACCTCTCCCAAATACCTTGGACATCTAGATGGCAGAGACCTCCTAAGCTCTAGTTTTCCCACTTATTTTTTGTGTTATTCTCATTTAGTAGTTTTACTACAGACCTTAATTAAATTAAATGTTTTGTGTGATGTATTAGAAAAGCCTTAGTACCTACCTGCCTTCCCTTTACACCTTTGCCAAGTGCTATGTAAATTATTTCCCACAGTTTACCTTGTCTTCTGCCCTTTAAGAAAGGGACAGATGGAGAGAAAGGCAATGAAGACTTTTGTTGAACACCTCAGACTGCTGGATTTTAACATAGTGCATTCATGTGGTTTTGGCCAAAGATCCACAGGGGGTTAATTCTAAACTGTATCCATTTTTAGCCTTTATTTGTAGGTGAATGTGTGACTGTGCTCTCTGAAGCAAAACCAGAAGTAGTCAGCCTTTTAGAAATTGGAATAGGTGTTGTTGAAGAGTCCAAGCTGCTGTTTATACTGAGCCTGGATTTACTACTCTGAGTAATTTCTTATCACTACAACAGTTACCTCTGATGCGTTATTACAGGCAGCTAAAAAGAGATTACAGCTAGGGTTAAGCACTTAGCTAGAGCTTTCAGTGGTTGATGAGCATCCTTGGATGCAGTGGACCTCAGAGGAAGTCACAAGCACTCAGTTCATCATAGGATATAACACTCCTTTACCTCGAAGGCAGTGACAAAATTCTCATAGACTTCTACAATACATCTAGTGACAAGATAATTACCTGTCTTTTATGGGAGTACCACTCTCTTTTATCTCGTTATTCATGATCCCTCCTTCTTATTGTATGGATTTATGAAAATACCACTGAAAGACTTACTTTTCCCCAGAACACTGCAATCACAGTGTTCTTAGTAATCACATTTGTTTTCACACACAATTGTGTGTAATCACAGTGTTCTTAGAAGCTAAAATGCTTCTTGCAAGAATTACAGGATGAAATTTTTTTGGCCTGCACCATGGATAAGGTCCGGGTTGAATAATCTTTGAAATTCCTCTTAGATTCATAAATCTATGAACTGGTTTCTCTCACCTAGACCAGAACAGTCCTTTCTGTATGAAGAGAGACATTATGAAATGTCTTAGGCATTGCTCCAGAAATATATTATGGTTTTGCATTAAATAGGTGGTGATTGATCTCTCCATATCAATCAAGGCCTTTTCTTTACTTCTCTTGAAGTAAATTGATAGTCTATAGATGGAAATGGGAAGGCTTCATCCGAACAAGCTACAACATGGTTGTTATCAGTCAGGATCTCAGACCACTCAGGCTTTGGTTTGACTAGGTTTTCTGCGAGGCATAACAAGTCAGAGGTGCCTTGGGTACTACTCACTGGTAAATGGCTACTCAAGGTTTGTGTCATCACTGGGGTACTACAGAAACACTTCTTTTCAGGCAATTCCTATTTTCTTTTACTCATCAAAAGAGAACATTGTCTGCAGTGCACTGGTTTGGAAAAAAGACACTCTGAGTTCTGATTTCAGATCTGAAGCTGATGCACTCACTGTGTGACATAACCTCTTTATTGCACTTGTATGTGTGACTGATTAATTAAATCAATAAATGAAAATTGAGAGAGAGAGTAGCTGGGCTTGCTAGCACTAGAAGTTTTAAGAGGATTGTATTGTGTGAAAAAGCTTTGTTTAACTGATAAATACTGGGATTTATTTCTGACTTTTGACTGAGTTGTGTGACTGCAACATCAGTAATACTGTCAGACTTGGTGCATATGCTTTTTTTTTATTGCTAGTTTAAAGCATGAATCATTTCCCCATCTCAGCTCCAGGGAATCTGTTCCTGCTAGAGGATGATTTCTAATCTCATCTGGGGCACCTGTTGAGGAAGGTCCACCAGTTCGGACCCCTGTTCCCTGCACTTGCCTCACTGAAGAAGCCAAAGGATCCAAGAGGAGCTGAAAATGGTGGAGTGGAGAGATTGAAAGGCTTGAACCATATTCCAAAGTAACAGCTTTGCTCAGGCTGTGTATCTTACTGTAATGACAGTAGCTTTATTTGGGTGACCGGGGAGCTCCTTCATGCTTCTGGTAATGACACTGTTGTAAGCAGCAATGTTACAATGTGGCAAGGTCACCACACTGTAGATGCAACATAGTCAATACAGCAGCTTTCTCTCAAGGAACTCCTGGAGAAATTAAAAAAAGTGACTGTTTAGGCACAAAGTTACTCCTCCGTATGTGTGAAGTAGAGCGGTCACTAGACTATCTGAAGATATTACTCTTCCCCCATCCCCTAAAACACTGGCTTTTCAGCTGGAGATATGCTTTGTAGTAAATTTTGACTTTTCATTGAAATAAATACCCTCTTAGTGTTTCTACACTTATTTATAATTTCTGCAGAGATGGAACTCCCTGGTGCCAATCTTCAGAGAAAATACAGCAAGTCCAAGACTGGTTCTTCTCACGTGCCTCAGCTCATCAGCTGGCCAGGCTCCCATCCCAAACCTGTCCTACCTCCAATCCCATCTGGGCAGAAGAGGACCAACCCTTGATGGCCACTACTAGCCAACTCCTTGTCGTGATTACACTGAATCTTTCTGTCTTACAGGAACACTGATTTCGTATGTTTCTCTTCACCAAAGCAAAGCCTATCAAATATTATTTCTAAATCCATTTCTAATTAAGTCTCCCCAAAAAGTCATTTATGTATAACTTTATTAAAAAGTAATTTCTGTATTTCCCAAAGCTAGAAATTATTTCCCCAGGCACTCTCAGCTGGGAATTGGCATAGATTTTTTCCTAACAGCCACATGACCATATCTTCCATGAATTTCTCTCTTTCCTCCCCCTCCTATATTATAAATTTAATTGATGCATGGAAGCATCAGGGGCTTTGATAATATTGTCTGTATTGTAGGACTACTGAATTATTTTGAAGAGCGATTTTGTGAAAAGTTCAGAGTTCAGTTGTGAGTGAAAACTAGTTTCAAGTCTTTTTTTAATGAAGTGTGGTTTTTTGAAGGGATGAGATGTAATTCTTAAATGCAAATGTATTTAAACAACCTAGTAAGGAGTCATCAGAAAAAAATAGTACAATTATTGAGAACTAGCTGAAGCTGTAAGTAGTATGTGAAGGACTTTTTTTTTTTTTGTCTATGTGTGGAGCAGAGCTCTGACAAGTAAATAAAACTATTGAATTAATGATTGTCCTGATTAATTTTCATTACCATCTAGTTACAGAACAGATAGTGGGGCCCCTTTGCCTGAGCAGCTTCCCCCGAGGAGGGGCATTTGCTATTCATATTATAATGTGGGTCCACAGAGGTCTTTCTGTGCACAGAAGACATGACTCGTGTCCACAGTGTGGAGTCACGTCCCTGGAAGAGCTCTGGTTTACCTCACCATGCATGTTCACGATGTGGCCAAGGGTTTTGTTGATTAAATAGGATGAACTCAATGAAGCACACAGTTCATGGAAAGTAATGGATAGATTCAGATAGCCTGACCTTAAATTCCACTGAAGCTTGTAAAACAAATAAGCTTTTTATTAAGTAGTTTCCTCTCCATATAGCAGCTGGCTGTATCAAGCTGAAGAAAACAGCTCTTCTGAGGCACCAGGTTTTTATCATTGATTTTAGTGGAACAAAAAGCAAGGCTGCTTCGTGGCTGGGTTCAGAAGTTCAGCAACCAAAGCTGCAGTTTCAACCTTCGTGGTTTGCCAGGATAGTTCAGCAAGGTGGGTACCTGACTGCCACTGAATAACTACTTAACCTCCACAGTTTCTTCAGCAAATCCCACAGGGCTCTTCACAGGCACTTTGCCTCTATAAATACCTTTGCAGAAGTTGGCCTGGCTGTTACAGCTGGGTGCACACTTGATTGACATGGATGCTGATAAGTGTATCAGTTTTTGCTCTTTTACAGGTGATAGCAGTTCTGCCAGTGTCATGGTTAATGAATACGTACAAGGCACCTCATGGTTGATACACAGCAGGGCCAGGGGTGATCACACCTCTTCACTTAAATTAGGAAGGTAGTACAGTCAGTGCAGACAAATCAGTTTTCTCCTGTACGCTAATGCAGAAATCCACATTTAGGCCCCTGCTTTACATCACAGTCTGGGTACATACATATGTCTGGAAAATAAGGGCGGTGGGTGTTGCGTGATACCCTAGTCATATCAGTGTCTCTTTCCTTTTGCTTCCATTCCTGCCCAGTTCTCCAAGCCAAAACGATGTCCACGTTCAGCCGCAGCTCTCCACTCTTCCCTTGGAATAGTTTCTCCCTTCTGTGTAAAGCAGAACAAAACATTACAAGTTACCTCTGAATTGTGCTGAATTCCCTCCGCTTTAAGTGTGCAATCCTGCAAAAGCCTTGTACATCTTAAACAAGTGAGCACAGCGATTCAGACTACTCATATTTATAGGAACAGTCTTGAATGTTAAGCTCTTCAGTGCAGAAATTGTATCTCTATTTTGATTATATAGAGCTGAGCATACAGGTGGAGTACAAATACATTAGTCAATAGTAAAAAGACATTATTTGTTCTTCTGGGATCAGGGTATTGGTTAGCTTACTTGCATTTGTATCAGACAGTACTGTTTGAAGAGAATCATTTATTGCAACCAGTAACTGGTTGTAACCAGTTCTTGGTCACTGAGCTTTCCAGTACTTCCAGATGTGGCACATTCAGTGGGGTTACACATGCGGTCCGGGGGATAAGGACCCTGCATAGAAGTAGGACATGGAATTTTAAAAATACCAGGGAGAAGCTGAACATACTGAAGTCAATTCAGCAAAATACTCAGTCTCTTGACTTCCCTCCGTAAGTTTTTACCACCATGCACTCTTACTTGCTTTCTTCCCTCTCCCCAGCAGACCACAGATCAAATTGCTAACCCAATTTACAAGATTCCCAAAAACAACTGCATTATGCTCACCTGCCCTTTGTCTACTGCACCCTCAAGCACAGAACATCTGGCCGAGTTTGAAGACAGAAGTGCCATTGGATTGCCAATATGTAATATTTACATTTCATTTCACAGCTTGTTTCAGGGAACTCTGTTTTTATTGGCAGGAAGCGTGTTTGGATTACAGCAGAGTAACACCTTAAGTTAGTCATAGTCAAACAAGTCTCCGAGTCTTGAATTTTACAGAGGGGAGTATAACAAGCTGTTTAATTTCCCTTTTTTAAATTAAACATTCAGCATGCAAAAAAATAGTAACTGTGGCTGCTGCCTTGTGAATGCAAATGGCTTTACCAGCCAGAGGATGTAGCTGCGTGCTGTGTTGTAGCCCTGTGTTACACATTGGTAAATCAAGACAGAGAGAAATTCCACTGATGTGTTATCATCTATCTCATTACTTTTTTTACAGGAATTGGGTCACAACCAAGGAGTCCTGCATCTCTGCTTGAATGCCAGGTCTTTGAGGGGAAGCAGAGGAGACCATGCTTATGCAAAAGTGTTTCAGGAAGTCAAGGGCAGCTGTTTTTTATCCTGATTCCTCCTCTAGGCCAGCAGCAAGATGGTAAGACAACACAGACACTGTGGGACAAGGAGCTGCTGAATTAAGGAATAACGGGCTTGTTAGACCTAAAGGGATGGTGTTTTAATACAGACCTGTGCTTGAAGGAGATGATATGAAGTTTTCTAGCTAAATGTTTGGTGCACAGCTCAGTGAAGAGTTCTGGGGGCTGCAGAATAGGTCCATAAATAGCTGCTCCTGGAAGTCTGCAGAGCATATTGAGTGCTGGAGGCCAAGATGCTCTACAGACAATCACAGAGTACGTAGGCAGCCAGGAAACCTGTTGCAGGCTTGGTAGAAGGTGAAAGTAGGAGACATGGGTGGCTCAGATTGTCCAGCACCCACTCCCCAAATTAGTATCTGTATTTTTTTAAAAAATGGGTGCAAAATGGTTTCATTTGGTACTTCATCTCTCTGTCTCCCTGCTCCACTAAGCCCACTGATATGGGCTCTAGAAACCCTAGAAGCTAGAAGCTGCTGGTAGAGGTTTGACTTGCTGGTGAGACTACTGCAAATCCAGTAGGTACACCTTTTATTTATTTATTCTAAGCATGTTCTGGAAACAGATGGGGCATAGTTTCCAGTATTGACCAAACGACTGTTTATTTCTCTGCAGAGCACGCACATCTATTTCTAAAACTACCTTTCTGAAGCACCATGTCATGTCCCAGCGGTGTCTGGCTGCCCCGCTACCTCTGCCTGCTCCCTCAGGAGCTTGTCTAATTGAATACGCTGCATAATATGCTGCTAATTTGGCAGCTGTCAAAATGAATTATTATTTTTTTTTAACAGTACGGTGGTGGGGGTGAGGAGAGTTGCCGCTCGTTACACCAACTGCTTGTATTTCTGTTTGCATCCCTGACTCAAGGGAGAGCCAGTGAAGGGCTTGAAGGAGACCCATTAGGTCTTTCCCTGGTCTCACCCTGCACTTTTATGGTGTTGCTTCAACAAATTCAGCCCTGGAACCCACTTTAGGTCCCCTGTCCATTTACCAGTTGTTACTTCCAACACCAGCTGGTTTTGCCAGTCCAGCTGGAGTCACATATCTTCTCCCCATGGTCTACGGGGCTGGAGCTCAAGCAAGCAGCCCTTAGTACAGAGTCAGTCCTGCAGCCCTGGTGCTCAGCCCCTGGGGTGCTCAACACTGCAGACTCTGCATAGGCTCTGCACTAAATCTTGCTTGTTGGCCATAGCCTTTCAGTAACCCTCACAAAATATTTCAAGCTTCTGAGATATTTTTTACTGTCTCTGTAAGGCGGAGGGAGAGGAACCCTTGTAGCTGAGGCTGAATTTCATTTTCCTGCAGGGAGAAGGCAGCTCCTACATTTTTATCATTTGTGCTTTTTCCTGCTCATACCTCAGAGCAAGTAGAAGCATGAAGGTGTAAATCAATGTCCATCACAGAGGTATGAAGGCTCCACAGTGAAAAATCCCCCATGCAGAGGGTCCTTCCAGAGAAGAGATCTTTTCTGCAGACCCACATCTCCATTCCCCAGTGCTTTCCTGGCTGGTAACAGCACAGAGGCTCACTGCCTGGAGCAGAGATGGGATGGCATCGTAAGTCTTCCAACAGGAGAAGGATGTTTCCCCATGTGTTGGAGACTATGTGGAGTTCAAACGGAGCCAGTAGTAGTATTCCTTGCACAAATCCTGTGCTTTGGGGCTTCCATTAATCAACTGTGGGGGCTATGAAGGGCCGTGCTCCTCTCCTTCCCTTATCTCACTTGACATTTATTTGACTCCAAGTGTTGCACTCCACCTTCCTCCAAGGCAGGGCATGACACAGCACTCCCCACACCAAGTTGCATGTGTTTTGTGTGACTGCACCCAGCTGATACAATCCAGGCCACCTGAAACACAGCTAATGTGTGGCTGCACACCTTCACAACTGACCAGACCTGATGAGCCATAGTGTCTTCTAGGCTCTCAGAATGGAGATCTCCCAACAAGCCAGCAGTCTTGGCTAATGGAAGGTGTTTCTTCTAAGGGTTGAAGCAGCTGCCAGCATAGCAGCAGCCATGCTTCAGGCACTGCTTCCTGCCCTCCTTCCTGTCCTGATGGAAGACACCTCTACTTTTTTAGGTCCATCTGCAATGCCCACTTTCTCTGCAATAGGTGAAGTATCACTGCTGTGTCATGCTTTGGCAAGCATCTGCTTTTTGCCCTCCGAGGGGACCAAGCTTACCAGCCCAGGGGCTGTTCCCACCCTTGTCTTTGCATGCACAGCCACGGGCATCTTCCCAGCAGAAGTGGTCACTTGCCTCTTCCCAGCACCTCTTACATGGAAAACAGGGCTGTGTGGCTTCTTGCTGCTCATGGCTTGGACAGGTGTACCCTTTGCTGGGTAAAAAGCTGGCTGGATGGCCGGGCCCAAAGGGTTGGGGGGAATGCGGTTACATCCAGCCGGCGGCTGGTCACAGGCGGTGTTCCCCGGGGCTCTGTGCTGGGGCCGGTCATGTTTGATATCTTTATCGACGATCTGGACGAGGGGATTGAGTGCACCCTCAGTCGGTTTGCAGATGACACCCAGCTGGGGGCAGCGCTGCCGTGCCGGGGGGCAGGGGGCTCTGCGGGGGCTCTGGGCAGGCGGGCCGAGGGGCCGAGGCCAGTGGTGTGAGGGGCAGCGGGGCTCAGTGCCGGGCCCTGCCCGTGGGGCACAGCAGCCCCCGGCAGCTGCGGGCTGGGGGCAGGGGGCTGGGAACTGCCCGGCGGGACAGGGCCGGGGGGGCTGGGCACAGCCGCTGGGCAGGAGCCCCCAGCGTGCCCAGGTGGCCAAGGGGGCCAGCAGCGCCCTGGCCGCTGTCAGAAGCGCTGTGGCCGGCAGGGCCGGGGCAGTGCCCGTCCCCCTGTGCTGGGCACCGGTGCGGCCGCCCCTCGGGGCCTGGGCTCAGGGTCGGGCCCCTCAGGGCAGGGGGGACGCAGAGGGGCTGGAGCGTGTCCAGAGCCGGGCAGGGGCTGGGGCAGGGGCTGGGGGGGGGGCGGCGGGGGGAGCTGGGGGGGTCAGCCTGGAGAGGGGGGGCTCAGGGGCACCTGGTGGCTCCCTACAGCTGCCTGAAAGGGGGTTGCAGCGAGGTGGGGGTCGGTCTCTTCTCCCAGATAACAAGCAACAGGATGAGAGGAAACAGCCTCAAGTTGTGCCAGGGAGATTTATATTGGGTATGAGGAAAATTTTCTTCACCGAAAAAGGTGTCAAGCACTGGAACAGGCTGCCCAGGGAGGTGGTGGAGTCACCATCCTTGGAGGGATTTAAAAAAATGCAGAGATGTGGTGATTAGTGATATGGTTTAGCGGTATACTTGGCAGTACCGTGTTTGTGATTGGACTTGATGATTTTAAAGGTCTTTGCCAACCTAAATGATTCTATAATGGATGTTCCTGCTTTGCCTTCTCCTTCTCAGGCCAGAAAGGGATAAATTAACTGTACTGATGTGCTGCGCAGAGCTCCTTCCATCTTCTAGCTGCTCAGGGAGAGAGGAGGGGGTGAAGGGTGAAAGCAAACTAGTTATAGCTGTATGGAAGTGGAAAAATAATAATAAATACTAAAAATTTCCAGCAAACTTTGGAGAGCTTTCAAAGAAGCAAGGGTGCCAGCACAGACATTGAGCCTGGGCCATGCTGGAGGCAAAATAAATGGCTCTGTATCCTCTGAGCTCTTCCCCTCCCAAATTTCCCCCATCAATAAATCTCACCTTCTTGCCCTTTGGCTCCAGCTGCTGATTTATGATCACTATAATGAAAGACGCTGAACAGAAATTAACTGTGTGGCTCCAAGTGATTTAGGGAGACATCTTTATCCCTCTCCTGCCCCTCTCATTTAGTTTAGTGGCAGGAGCAAGTTTTTTACACCTTAGAAGTGACAAGGATTTCATCATGTTTCCCAAAGGAGTTCAAGGCTTTCCCTCTCACTTCAATAAAAAAAACCCACCCTCGTTTCTCTCCAACCCACCGGGGTAAGCCAGGCTGTGAGATCCTGAGGAAAGATTGAAAGCATTAATAAACACCCGCCCAGATTTAATGAAAGGTGAAAGATTTTGAACAGAAATCTCCAAGCTGATGAAAGCAGAGCCCTGGCCAATTGAGGATTTATTAAACAAATGGCTGCCAGGGTCTGGGGAAAGACAATTTGTTAAATTAAATATATATATACTTGGTAACTGCTGGAGACTTATATGCCCATTAAAAATCTGAGATGGGGAAGGTGTAAAGGTGTGTTAAATGTAAAGCGATGGCCAGGATTTTAATGCCACGTTGCTGTTTTTGCAGTGAGACATCACTAGGGTCTGGAAAGACCACAGTAATCAATTCATTTTTTGCTTTTTTTCTTTTTAAAACCAGGTCCCATGTGGGAAGCTGGACCACTCAGCTCAAAGTTAATGGTTAAACAGTGATGCCAGGAGGCTTCATTCCCCATTTTGAACCTCTCCTGGGATAACACAGGGTGAGCAAAGCAGTGGTCTGTGCTGCATGGATGGGATTTCCAGAAACTGGGAGTTGAAAGCAACTGTTGAGTTTTGCTTGGGGACCCCATATCCTGATGGTTTTTCCTCAGTACCAACTGCTTCACGCTCAGACCACTGCTCTAGGCCAGGCCCCCAACCCCTGTGGGTGCTGTCGGGTACCTTGGCTGCCCAACTTACCCACCTGGGTGCAATTAGAGACCATCTGCAGCATGTTACTTGGCATCATTTATTATAAGTGCAACTAAAGAGGAGCCTCTCCTAGGCCAGCCTTCACTTCTCTTGCCTTCCTACACCTCCCACATCCCCCCAGGCTGTGGTTCAATACCCCTTTAGTAGGAACTACAGCTGAGAGGGCGGGACAAGGCAGGTGGTCCTGGCTTAGTGCTGCAGAAAGAGAGGGAAACAGCCACCCCAGTGAGTGTGCCAGCACTGCAGGCCTGCAGCTTATTGTTGCTTTAGCTGCATGTGCCTCGTGCGCTCGCCATCTGCCACTGTGAATGAGGAGAAGAGGAGCACGTGGGATCTGAGGAAAGCAGCTTCTCACTTCACGGCAGCAGAGGATAACCTGGGCTGCAGCACAGCAGCCGGGCACACGCTGTCTGGGTAGGAGAGCCTAGCGTTGCTTGGCAGTATCACCAAGGCCTACAGGAGCTTTGGCTCCAGTCCCCTGGTTACCCCAGCCAGCACGGCTGGTGAGAACTGGGGGTGCTGGCATTCAAGGGGGGGCTCTGCAGTGCTGCCAGGTGTTTCAGCGGAGGCAGGGGAGGGAGATGGTTGGGTCTGTCCCTCAAACCCCAGGAAGGCTGAGTCTTTCCTACCTTCTCTCATGTTAAAGGCAGGAGAAGGTGTGTTCATTTCAGAGCCCCATTAACTTTCCAGTCACCAGCAGCTGATTACCAGTAGCAAAGTGTGAAAGGAGAAACAAGACCAACATACTCTGAAGAGGATACATATTTATTTTAGTTAAAAAAAAAAAAACAAACAACAAAAATACCACCCTAAACCCAACCAGACAACCCAAAAGCTCTGCAAATCCAGAGCACTGATCAAAAAGTATTTTGCCTCACCCACTTTTCCAGCCTCTGCTAAAAAATCTGTGCTATCATCTCTACAGCAAACATTAAAACCAAACAAATCAGTAGCCCCATTTTGGTGGGCAGCCCTGGATTCAAATACTAGTTTTGGCATGGACCTTGCCTCCATCTCACAACTAGGCAAGCTCACCCGCTCTCCTAGAGCAGGAAGGGAATTGCTGCCACTTCTGCAATACTGTAACAACTATAAATATTCAGAAACACACAGATCACACTGTAAAGTTAAAAAAATACCCCTGACAACAACAAATAATAGCCCATCGCTGACACCTGGTTCAAGTGAAGACCAAGTACAGAACACAGTTTAAAAAAAAAAAAAGAGAAATCCAAACATCCTCAAACCAACCAGCATCACACAGAAACTGGAGACAACATGCAACTTCCTTGATACAAAGAGCAACCTAGCAAGTAGTCTATGTACAGTATGTTACACTCACTCAGGCACCCGCACAGCTATTGCTCTTCTAAATCCCCAGCCCAGCCTACAGCAACCACCGCGTTACAGCTCCTGCAGCCCACCCACGAGTGTGGCTTCTACCTTAAGCCTGGCATTAAGACTCATCTGTTTTAAATTTTGATGAACCCCACCAGTTACTCGGTGTCCCTGATGCTTTTGCGCTGAATTTGTTGTTGCCTTCCTCTACCTCCCTGTCTCAGCTGAAGCTCTGTGTAAATAGCTTTGAAGACCAAGATGAGGGATAAATGTTTTACCTCTCTCTGGGTACTTCCTGGAGCCTGCGCAAACAGCTGGAAGTGAGAGCTGACCTGCACTAGGTGCTAGGGCAGCTGTTGGGAAAGTCTCCCCACCTACAAAATCCTGGGAAACATCCCATGTCTGACATTCAAAATACAAGAGGGTTTTCAGGCTCAGGGAAAATCAAAACCAGAAGGAAAAGACCCAAACCTTCAGCATATCAGGAAGGAGTGAGCTGCAGGTCCCATTGGCATCATACTGGCCCTGGCTAGGATGGAGTTAACATTTTCCATAGCAGCCCCCCGGTTTTGGATTTGTGGCTAAAACAGTGCTGACAACACACCAGAGTTTCAGCACTTGCACAGCATCAAGGCTTTCCCTTTTTTCCCAGTCTGCTCCCCACCAATGATTAGACCATGGGTGGGTGAGAAGCTGGGAAGGGGCATATCCAAGACAGCCAATAGTTAAAATCAGCACTCAAAACAGAGGGGAGGTTTTTGGAATGGCAAACATGCTCAGGGACTAGCTGGGCACAGGTCTAACAGTGGGAGATGGCGAGTGGTTGCCTTTGCATCACTTGGGGTTTTTTTCCCTTCCTCTTTCCATTGCTATTAAACCATCTTTACCTCTACTCACAAATTTTCTTGGATTTGCTCTACCTACCCACTCACTGCAGGGGACAGTGAGCGAGCAGCCATGTGGTGCTTCGCTGCCAGCTGGGGTTAACCCACCACAAGCACAGCTTTAATGCTGGAGGGGTTGTAAATACCAAGGCTGGAAGCCATTGGGACATTGGGTACAGGAATAATTGAGTACAGTCCTTACCTGGCCAAGCCTGATGTGAATCAGGCTGACATTGTTGGATGCCTTAATTATCAAGGCTGAGCAGGGACAGTATCATGATGATGCAAACAAGGTGCTCCAGGAAAACGGAGGCAACACAAAACAGTGCTCCCTGCTGCTCCAAGACCAAGACAAGGCTGCGCACTAACCCTTGCTCTGCTCAACACTGAGCAGCTCCTAGAAGAGCTGTGACTGCTGCTCCTCATCTTGCTGTGGGACACACATTGCCTGCACACATGGGGGCACACACCCAGAGCTCCTGCAGCCCACTCTGGCCCCAGCGGAGGGGTGAAACTAAGGGACACTGACAGAAATGCCATGAGCAAATCTGATGCCAAGGGGTGGGAGAAGAAAAGAAATGGGTGAAGGGACAGTAAAACCAGTCCCTCCCAGCAGCTCAGCTGTACTGGCCCTTCTTGAGATTCTTGGCATCATTTGAACCCTGAGGTTGGGCTGGAGGCCAGGGGACCACAGGTGCACTAGGAGCTCAGCGCAGTCCGTCACAGCCAACTCGCTGGTAACGAAGCCCACCAAACATGCTCGAGATGAGGGAAAAAGTAGGAAGCAACTGAAAAGTGTCTTGCGCTGGGGATCTAACCAAAGCAGGAAGAACCCACGATACCCTCCAGCTGGTGAAGTATCAGGGCAACATCTGAGGACTCAGCAAAGCCTCAACAGCCCTTCACTGTCTCTCTGAGAAGGTTGTGAAGGTGACACAGTGGCACTTTGTCCCCTTAGCATCACCCTTTTTTGGTTTCCTCAGGCTCCCAACTAGGCCCTGCTACTGGTAGGGAGGCTTGGTGGCTTGGAAATAAGCCCCCTTAACCAATCCCCAGCGGAGGATCTACTGGGCAGACTAGAAGGCTCTAAGCCACAAGTGTATCCAACACCCTCCCAGCACAAGTGGTAGGATCAGGCAACAAGGGCTCAGGTTAACAGCCAGGCCTGACATTCCCAGTGTAAGTAACAACCTGCTGCACAAACAGCCACTCGCCGGGGCTCAGCCACCTGCAATGGCCACCTGGACATTAAAGGACGGCACCAAACAGGCTCAGGGTCCAGCTCACCAAAGCCAGGAGGAGCGGACAACAGCACCACAACAAGGTTGGGCTCCTAACAGAGAACTGGTTCAGCTTTTACATCACTTTAAAAGGGTTATTCAAATGAAAAAAACAGGGAGAAATGTTGGAAGAAAAAGGGCTTGCATAAAAAAATGCAACCTTGCAAAAATAACGGTATCGCCTCTCCATGATCCATTTCAGAGAGGTTCCCAGTGGAGGCTCCACATTTCCCCAGGAGGCTTGGCACAGCGAACACCTCCCCTGTGTTATTAAAACAACCTCCCTCTGGGGGATTCCCTGCTGCTCTGCTCTATAAAACAATAAAAAGGTCCCTGCAGTGTCCTCGGCTGTTAGTCCTCCTTTGGCCTCTTCCTCCAGCGGGCCAGGAAGGGCCCGAGGCTGTTCCACACCTCCGTGTACATGAGAGTCCCTACAAAGACAAAGGCGGTGCCCAGCCAATGCCAGGCTGTAAAGGGGTTGTGAAAGTAGAGGATGGAGAAGATGAGGCTGACGAACTTGCGCAGTGTCACCACCAGTGTGACAGTGAGGGAGGTGCACTCTGTGGTGAGGATGAAAACACCTCGGATGCAGACATATCTGGGTGGGCAGAGGTAAGGGGACATTAGGGCTGAAGAGGGAGGACACCTGGGAAAACCTTCAGGAATGAAAAAGACTAGGCAATGGATAGCCCCAGTCTGGTTACAGAGGGAATAAAATTCCCTTCTCCTCAGATCAGCATTTCTACAGCTATGAACATCTTCACTACAAACCTCAGGGACATCCCAAATCTCCCAGACTCCCCCCAACCCTCCTCTGGGACAGCAAAACTATGTCACTACAGCAGCTGGGGCTGATGCGTTGGCAAAAGGTTAATGGCATGCAGGGTTTACAGCCCCTGCCATGGAGCCAAGGGAAGCTAAAATCAGACTTCTCCATCTATACCCAGCAGAAGTCCACTTTCCCCTCCAAGGGGGCATGGGAAAGTCAGATTAAACAAGGGGGTTTCATGGAAAAGCATGAGCAGCAACAGGGCACAGTGCTCTCAACAGTGAGAGGAAAATGGTAAGAGGGACTTGGACAGAAGGGTCCTTTTCTTGAGGGCATCTCAGCTTCGTCAGACTTCAGACCTCTCATCTCTGCCTGGAAGACTCTACACATTGATATATTACAAATAGCTCCCGACCGGTCCCTTCTAACCAGAGCTGGCTAGCAAAACTGCTGTGAGTTTATACCAGCCAGCCTGTGCCTGGGGAGGTGGTGGCAGATTTTGGCCACACTGGAAAAATTGTAAGCTCCAGGTTAAATTCCACTCTATTTTCCAAATTACACAAATACCTCCCAAATGCAGAAAAGACTCGATGGACTCAGCACCCCCACTCCATTCCTCCTCTCCCACCCCACTGCCACCTCTGTGGCATGTCTCTACTGAGCTTTGAAAGGATACTGAGTGACAACATTCATGAGGAGGTAGAACCACATGATTGGCAGGGTCAGGCCGATCACTGGGACCTGGAACAGCTCTGTGGGGAGAAAGGACAGAGCAAGGTCACTGCCCTGCTACTGCTTAAAGATGATGCAAGGAGAGGTGTCTCTCCTGCCCAGGATTGACCATGATCTGGGATACACTGCAACTTCAGCAGGCCATTGCTGCATTAGGCAGACTGAGATGTGGGCACATTTTCATTTTGCTCTAAATGGACAGTTTTCTTCTTCTTACTGTGGTAAATGACAAATACAAGAGAGTTTGCAGATGTTTCTGCTTGGACTTCTGTAGGGAAGAAAGGAAGATGGAGGAAGAAGTAAGCTAAGGAAAAAGACATTAAAAGAAAAGCTCTGTCTTGCTTTCTTGTGTCAGGGCTGCCCTATTATTAATTGAGATAGAAATATTTTGCAATGATATTAATGAACAGGTTAAAGCAATCTACACATGCAAACAATCCCCCTACCCAGAGGAGATCAGAGAACCAGCAAACCTACTCAGCAAAGATCCACGCAGTTTCAAGATCGGGGATATAGGAAGCTTGCTGGCACTGAAAAGCCTGAATTTTACTATTAAAACTTAAGCAGATGTATAGCTCAAGGTGGACAGATGCACAATCTGGCTGGACCCAACAGGTGTATGCATATGCATTAGTGAGAAGCTTGGGCTTTACTCACAGTGATCCAGACAGTAACTCATGGCTTAGCTTTGTGAGATGCTGTGGCACCAGCTGAATGTTCAGCTGCCCATGGCCAGGCTCTCAGCAGCCAGCAATCACCACTTCTCCAAGCCTGCTGGCATTTGGCCCACCACAGGGAAAAAGCTGGACAATGTACTCAAGACAGTGAGGGGTTTTTTTGGCTTCCTATCAAACTTGAAAATTCAAAGGGCTTGAATATCCCAAGACAACAGTCTGACGTACACAGCTGCTAGACTGAAAGATTCCTACGGCATATTCCAGAGGACAGAAAGGTACGAGAGCAAGGATCCATCTGTGCAACACTTACCAGACTGGCTGAAGAGGACTGCATGCTGGTAGATGTTTGGGGCAAGGAGGAGAAATCCAGGGAGTGGTAATGCATGCTGGAGAGAAAAGTAAAGACTTGATGTTAACAGATTATGTGAACACACCCACTTCTCATTCTGGGAAATCAGCCTCACACATGTGTGGACAGACTTTTTAGTGGGGCCTGTAGCAACAGGACAAGGGGGAATGCTTTTAGGCTGAAAAAGGACAGAGTTAGATTAGATATTAGGAAGAAACTCTTTACTATGAGGGTGGTGAGGCGCTGGCAGAGGCTGCCCAGAGAAGCTGTGGCTGCCCCATCCCTGGGGGTGCTCAAGGCCAGGCTGGACGGGGCTTGGAGCAACCTGGTCTAGTGGAAGGTGTCCCTGCCCCTGGCAGGGGGCTGGAACTAGATGGTCTTTAAGGTCTCTTCCAACCTAAACCATCCTATCATTCTATGATTCTATAATACAATATATATACATTACTATATATATAGATGGACTATCCTGAGCTTGATCAGACTCTTTCCTCCCAAGGAGCTTGAGAACTGAAGATGAGACAGTCTTCTGGAAAAAATTGAGGGTTTACAGCATAGATAATGTTGCAGGTCAGGGGCTGCAGGGTAGGTCCAGGTGTCTGTGCCCCTGGCAGGGGGCTGGAACTAGATGATCTTTAAGGTCCCTTCCAACCCAAACCATTCTGTGATTCTATGATATGGATGAGAGCACACTCTTCACTGCTCCAGCCTCGCAGTGTGTGATCCTTTGGATTTGTGCAGAGTACAGGGTAGGAGGGGACGGGACACTCTTAGCAGTTCTATCGGCCCAGTAAAAGCAACAGAAAAAGAGACAGTGGCTTACATTGTAAAAAAGGGCCTCTTTGGAGTGCTTCCCAAACTGCTTGTACAGCATCTCCTGGAAAATCCCCATCCTGGCAGACATGAGGAGGGCGAAGGTGAGTGCAGCAATACCTGGAACAGAAGCACAGCCTTGCAACACTGCTCAAGCATGGCATAGCTCAAGTCAACCAGCTTAAAGACTCACACAATTCAGATTTCAGTGATAAAAGGTAAAACATCCAGGCTTGGTAAGAAAACTGATAATGGTCTTGGGGACACAGGTATCTTATTACAAAGGCTAAGACGCCAAGAGACTTCTGAAAAGAACACCTCATAAAAAGAGACTCAGCCCTGGCAAACAGAGTTGGTGGGATACCAGGGACAGAGTCATTTGCTGCTACTGACAATGTATCAGTCCCACATTCCCCAAAAAGCCACCAACAGACCTAGGCTGGAGGTACAAAAACAGACTCAAGTGCCAGACTTTGAAGACTCCTCCATGAAATATTGTGCTGAATGATCACCTGAACCAGTTACAGCCCTTCTCCCTCTCTGCAGTATATCCCACCATCCCATAGCAGGCAGGGCTGCTTTTGCAAAGAGAAATCAAGAAGATATCTGAAAACGTGCATGACTGCAGTCTCATTCTGTCACCAAGCCACTACCTTGCAGAAACCCCTTAGGTGCTGTATTTAACCTTCTGGCCAAATGAAGAATGTCTCCTTGCTCAAAGCTGCTAATAAGTGCCACAAAACCCCATTCTTCACAAATCAACATCCAACAGATGCTCAGCACAACTTAACTTCAGCACAGGGACTCCCACCACAGTCTGCTTTGTACAACCCACATGGCCAAGAATGTCAAAGAGCCAAGTCTTGCCAGTATCCCAGCAAAGTCAGCTGGAAATGTGGCACTCACGTACCTAGCAGCCACCACAAGAAAACCTGGAGTCCATCCTCTTCATTTAAGCTGGAGTCAGATGCCTGGTGGAGGGAGACACAACACAGTCACCATGAGCTACGTGTCCCTGCAGCTAATTTGGACCTGCCTGTACCTCCCTCTTGGTTTGTGTGTCGTGTTCCAAGCAAGCCCATAAAGCAAAGACTGCCCAAAGTCTCACATTCTCCAGAGTTGCTTCCCTAGCTGAACAGAGGTGGTAGGAATTACAGTTGCTTTCCACTCTGCTTCAGGGAACACACTAGATTTCAGCAAAAAGTGCAAAAAAGTGTAAATGTCTGATCAAGAAAGTAGTTTGTCTAAAAGAAATGCCCTGGCTTGGTGAGACACCAAACTCTTCAACCACAAAAATAATCAATGCCACTTAAAAAGCTCTCAAAGACAGCCCGTCAGCAGGCTCCTCCGTACCCATCTCACAGGTGAGTGTGCAGGAAAGAACAAGGGCTCTGGCCAAGCCCCTGTCAGGTACTAAAACCAGGGCTCTGGCTTGTGGTCAAGACATTGAGGAAACCAGGCCTGTAGATGCTGTTAGTCAAGGGTAAAACTCTAGGTAGCATGACTTGGCTCAACTGTCTTTCACTGTGGTTTAGAGCAAATTAGATTACTCACCTTTGCTACAACTGTCTGTATTATATCAACCCCCCATGCCTGCTGAGAGTTTATCTGGATTAATACAGAGCAAGGCTGCATAGCCCAGACCTTCCTCAGACAGATTCCGAAAGTATAAAAAGCTACTAAATGATGGGCGACTTGGATGTTTGACAGCCCCGTTTAATTTCCTAACCTCTCAGAGCTGGATTAAGTGCAACTAGTTTTCACCTGACCACGACTTTATGCCGTGTTTCTGTCTTCATTTGACAAGATCAGGCTGTGGGTATGGGTACTGACCCAGGAAAAGCACAAAGTGGTGATACACATGGATTTTCTTTACTCCCTCCTGTTCTCCAAATACATGCACTTTATTTCAAGGATCACAGAAAGTCACATTGGATGACAACAGGTCAGGAAAAACCTAGCCTGAAAGCTGACAATCTTTTCTGGGATAAAAAGAGCAAAAACTTAAGATAAAAAAAACTTGAGTTTTGTTTAAGATTCACCTGCTCCTAACTGCAACACATCCCAGTAAGGGCAAGAGAAAACAGCTTCTAGTTGTTAGCTCTGTGGCAAAAAAAAAAAAAAAAAAAAAAAAAGGGCTTATTCTCAGCAAAAAAGCAACCTTAACAGGTTTAAAGGCATCTGTAATTAAGTTAAACCACATGGATGGGTGTGCATCCCTTCCCTCCAAACCACAGAAAAAGAAGACCAGGAATAAGAGATTTCAGGGAGCAGATCTGGATCTAGGATACATTTTTTCTTTCCATTAATAGTCAGGCAAAGGGAATTACTGATGAAGGTGCTGACAGCAGCTCCTCCTGTCAATAAGGTTCACAGCTATGACCTCAGGCCCTTTCCAACCCTTACCACTTGCTTTGCAGACATGAAAGTGCAGGTGAAGATCCCCAGGGACACCAGAGCTATGGACGTGTATTTAGATACACTGTATCTGCATGGGGGAGAAGAGAAATGTCAGTGACCCAGCCCACCCCCAAGCTGTTCATCTCCTGCTCCCTTGCATTCCATTTTGCTCCGTCACACCAGTGTGAACTTGGGGGTAATGGGCACATACCCATTACCTAACGCTGGACATTGCTGGGAGGGAAGGCCAACTTAATCCAACTGCAACAAAAAAGAAGCATTTGGACCAAGATCTCCTTGCCTGTGGCAAAGGATCCCTCTCAGATCAAAGCCAGCGCAGATCTCTGCATAGTGATGGAGTGACAGGGGATGTGTCCACACTGGTCCAACAGCCAGACCCCAAGCAGCCAGGAGGACCCTCCAGTCCTGACGTCTTTGCCCACTGTGGTGAGTTGACCCCAGCCAGCAGCCAAGCACCTACACAGCCACCTGCCCATCCCCCCAGCCTCGCGGGATGGGAACGGAACTAGACGAGCAAGAATGAGAAAACCTGTGGGTTGAACTAAAGAGTTTAAGGCAGGGGGGCAGGGGGGAACTCACAAAAACAAGGCAAAAGCAATCACTCACCACCTCCCATAAGTATGGCCACCTTGGAAGCCACCTCCACCCAACCCCTTTCTTTTTCTACCCTGGTTTCTATGGCAGTGCATGCCATTAGATGGCACAGAATACCCCTTTGGCTATTTTGGGTCAGTTGTCCCAACTGTATCCCCTCTCAGCTTCTTGTCCACCCCCAGCCTACTTGCTGAGGGGCAGAGTAGGAAAAACAGAGAGCCTTGACACTGTGTAAGCACTGTGCAGCGACAGCCAAAACTTCAGTGTGCTATCACTGCTGTTTTTGCCACAAATAGCAAACACAATACCATATGGGCTGCTATGAAGAAAGTGAACTCCATTCCAGCCAGATCCAGTACAACCATCCATCAGGAGCAGTCAGTACTGGCCTTGCAGGAAAGAAAAGAGCGAACACAGAAGGCTGAAGTCATGGCTTTTCAGTCCATGGTTGCCTTAAATGAAGGAGAGAGGGGTGGTGGAAATGCAGAAGAGGGAAGTATTCCAGCCTCTAGTCCAGGCACACCTCTGTGTCTCAGTTTCTCTATTAGTAAAACAAGAATATTTAAGAGGAAAGGGGAAGGCACTAAACACCAGTCAGGATTAAGTCAGTGGCAGAGCACTCCCTGATGATATAAGAAAAAGGTTTGTGATTTACCTTTTCTTCAAAATGATGATACCTAAAGCCATGCTTGCTATGAGAGAACCCTGGGAAAGAAGATAGCAAGGATTAAAACAAAAATAGAAGGTCAGCATGACAAAATTCCCCAGACTGGGATGTCTGCCCCAGAGAAACGTCACAAATTTAATACAACTAATGCCAAAACACCAACAGAAATACCAGAACAGGATCAGGGAGACTGACAGGGTGGGGATGAGAGGAAACGGCCTAAAGTTGCACCAGGGGAGGTTTAGATTGGATATTAGGAAAAATTTCTTCACTGGAAGGGTTGTCAAGCATTGGAACAGGCTGCCCAGGAAACTGGTTGAGTCACCATCCCTGGAGGGATTTAAAAGACATGTAGATGTGGCACGCAGGGACATGGTTTAGTGCTGGACTTGGCAGTGTTAGGTTTGCAGTTGGACTCAATGATCTTAAAGGTCTTTTCCAAACTAAATGATTCTATAATTCTATCAGTCTCACTTCAGCTAGAAGGAGAGAAGTTGAGCTGCGTGGCTTGGGAACAAGGATGCTGGGGCAAACAGGTTACTAGGATCTTCTAGCCAGTAGCAGTAGCAGGCCTCCCCCTTTTTTTGCCCAATTCCTGACAGTCAACGTGTGCTACAGACCAGAATGTGGCCAAATCACCTTGTTTCAAATTGGGAACAGGAGTATGGCTCCATAGATTGACTGCAGGGCTGCAATACAAGAACTTACAAGAATTTAACCTCATGGTTAATGCAGGACAGGTGTCCTACAGTGTTGTCTGTTTTTCTTCTTTTTAACCTCTCCTGACTTAAGGTATCTCAACCCCATGATGTGTTGTGGAAGAACAGCTGCCATCCAGCCGATTTGTTATTCTCAACAGCTAGAGCTCCCTTTTCTTTGGTTTTAACAGATGCTTTCAGCCTGGCACTCATCTACACATAAGTGAAGATGCATTTTAATAGCATTTTCCAAAGTAAAGACCTATGCAGTAACAGTGCAGGTGGAACTAGGCCAAATCCATGCTCTCTGACCTGAGGTGTTTAACCAAGACACCTACACTAGGACATGAACCACTTGGCATAGCTGTGTGGTGGAAGGGAAAGCTGGATCCCTTTGACCAGCAATTCAGTTCATCAAGGGCTGGCAGCCAGAGTCTGGGTTTGGTTTTGATATTGTTACTTCCCTACCACCTTTGGAAATACAAAGTCTGTTTCAGGCTCAGTTTCCCCATCTGCCCATTAAGCTGAAACTTAATGATCAACACTGTGAAAGTGAGAACTGGAGCTGAGCTTTCAGAGCAAGGTTGCTCTCCCCAAAAGGCAGCTGGAGTTTAGTATTTGCACAGGGTTTTGGTGCCCTCAGGGAAAGACATGATGGTGGAACTCATGTGCCAGGGACAGTGCTTGCAGGGATGATGGGAAGGGATGTCACACGAGGAGGAAGAGGATGGTATGATAGTACTCACTGATCTGAAGATCATGTGCAGTGGCATGGCGATATTTAAGTTCAGAGCATAGTTATTTACCACACTGACAGTGAAGAACATGGCCACCATGATGAAATAGTTCCTGAAACACAAACACAAAAAGAAACAGCTGACAGCTGTGCGTGTACTTCCCTGGGATGCTGGGAGACATCTCCTGGGAACAGGTCTGGGGATGCAAGGAAAGGTCTGAAGCTGAGCAGGAGCTTACCTAGCTCCTGGGCCTGTAACAAGGACTAACAAGATTAATCCACTTTGGATGTAGTAGGGAAGTCCTTAGAACAGGAAGCAGGTTGACCTGCTCTGGTTCAGCTTGTGCTAATCCCAGAAGCAAAGGGGAACTGAGGATACCCCAGCTGGGATCTTTTAGCATGGACTTCCTTCAGACCCCTCTCTCCTAAGGACACTGGCATAAGACAAGGCTTGATTTGAGGAGATTCAATTTCTGCCAGCAGCCATCACTGTACTGAGTGGAAGGAGAAACCATTCAAATCCAGGCCTGAAGACCTCCATGGTTCTGCACCAAAGCTAGAAAGCCTCCACAAACTGACGTTCCTCACTGTGATGCAGCCATGAATGGCACAAAACTTGCTCTCAGCTTTCTGTCATGAGGATCTCTGTCCTGAGCACTCAGCACAGCTCTCTGTTTTGCTATGGGCCAGTATGCTAAGGAACTCCACAAAACCTCCTCACTTCAGCCACTGAGTGCCAGGAAAGAGACCACAAACATGCCAGGTTATTGCCAGGACAAGATCAGCCCTGATGGAGAAATGCAAATGTGAACTTGGCTGGGTTTCCAGTAAACCTCTTCCTCCCATGCCCATTGCACCAAGCCCCAGAGAGACAGCAAGCTCTCCAAACACAGCAGACTTAACTATGCAAAATACTGTCCTGTTTCTTGGACAGAGAAATATCTGATAGCAATTTCCTATTAATTCTCAATAAATGAGGAGTTCATATTTTATCAGGTATGACAGGTTCTCAATGTGGCTTCACAAATGCTGCAGAATGGATGGAATTTAGACAGGATAACTGGATAAACCACTTTATTAAACACTTCTTGATAAGAGATAGCTAGTCAATTTGTGCCTAGCAAAAGCTGCCAGATCAACTGTACCTTATTGGTATGGCCGGCCTCTTCCTCCCAAAGTTGGCTTCGAAGATAAAGCCTTCCACCGCGATAAATAGGAACTGGGAGAATGTCACTATGTTCCCACATCCTGGAAACTGCCTGCAAGCATGGAAAAGACAAGCATAAGAGCTACACCATGGAGAACAGACACTGCATTGTGCTGCACTAAGAGGCTCACAGCTCATAATTCCAGAGTGAGCATCAACCTGGAGGGGCTTTACTGCTTCATCTGTTCAGGTTCTCATGTTGCCTTTGTTATACACCTCCCTGCAGGTATATCCCTGCGCTTGTGGATACATGTGCAGCAATCCCTTTTTCAAACACTTCCAAGGAGGAATTGAGCAGCCACCCCCATCATGGGCCATGTGATGAATTGGGTCAGGAAGTGAAAGAGGAGATTGGTTGCATCTTACAGGTCTGTAGAAGATCCCACCAGGGTATAGGATCTGAATCACCAACATCAAGTACCAACAACCATACTGAAGCTGGATCTCCCCCTTTCTCATGGGGAGGTAGTTTTGATAGGGCTCCCTCCCTACCTACAAGCTGCTGTATTTGTTAAGAGGCCAGGTGAAATGATGAGTCTACCCAGGAGGAGGGCAACAGGATTTCCAATAGCCCTTACTTCCACTGCATGAGGTCAGTGCCAAGGTCAGGTCTGTGTCTGCAGAGCAAGGCACAGTGTCCATAACTCTTCCTATACCCCCAGAACATGTGAACATGAGCTCAGACCTCTTTCAATTTACTCAGCAAGCTCTAGCTCTCTGCCCTCCTGTGTCTGCTGGATGCCAGCAAAAAAAAAAAAAAAAAAAAAAAGGTTGGTTGTAGGCTCAAGAAGGAACCTACAACAGCTCATCATGGGAGACCAAAAAGGTTGTGGCATTAAATGCCACATGATAGTCAGGCAAGTCAGGGAGCTTGCTAATCTGACACATGCTTTGCACTGAAGTTTTCAAACTCCACAAGGTATTGAAAGCCACAAAACAGTGTCTGACCTTGAAAGAGACTGTCCTAGCTGAGCATCTTTGTTCCCTCAGAGAGACCCAGGCACTGCAGTTATCACTACTTCTGTAGCACAAATGACACCACCTTGGAGCAAATCAACCTTGTATGTTTATTCTGAGGGAAGAGAAATTATACACAAGGGCAAGACAGCCTGTAACAGCCTAACATTAAATAAACACTCCCTGCACACTGCCCACCCATTCCTAGCTGACATGCCTGCTGCAGACCCTGCCTCCTTCCTAAGAAGCTTACAGGGAGCAGGAGAGGATTTTCTGGGAGGCACACAGTCAGCTCTGGGCTCAGAGGCGGCCGTGACATGTCAGATAATCAGAAAGCTCACTGTTATTTGCAGCAGGAGGCAAAGGAATTTGAGCAAGTACTTCCCCTTTCTCTTGTGCAAGACAGAAACTGAGGTCAAGGACTTAATGGAGAAGCTGTAAGCTGCAGAGTCCTGATCCCCACCCTGCTGCACAAGCCTGCAGCTTGCTCACACAACATGCCATCACAAGTAGGTAGAGGCTGGGTCTAGACACAATTCTGAAGAATGCAAGCCGAGAGATGCGCTGGAGAACAGGAATAATCAAGCTGTCCACTGGATAGCAGAGACAAAGGCCTGGTCTCCAAAATCTCTTCTGTCACACGCACACCACCATCCCCAGACTTCTCAGAAGCAGCAGCAGCACTCTGGTTAATACAGAGCTGGCACATGGGCTGCCACCAGACAGTACCTGGAAAGGACACCTTCTCCCTGCATTTTCCACAAGGTAGGCACTAGCCTGAGCCTCTCCCCTTTACCTACCTGCCAATTTTCACATTTTTCAGAGCTTAATTGCTCACGAGACTTCAATCCCTGCTAAGAATTTCAAAAGTTACTTGGGGGAAGAGATACTGAACCAGAGACAGAAGCCAGCCTCCAAGGACTGTAAGCGTTGTCTATGTAGGGTAATACAAAGCAAACTTTGAATAAACCAAGACTGTTTCCATGTATTACTTTGTTTCCTCCCAGTTCACAAATCCTTCCATTCAGTCACTTGCTCTACATATGACCTCATATTATCAGTAAAGTGTTGACACAGGGTTATGTGTCAACTGATAAGACAAACAACAAGCCCCCGCCTCAGGCTGTATTTGCCCATGGCTTTGATTCACAATCTTAACACGCTAACAGACCTGAAAGAAGTGACAAGAAGTCTAGATATATCAACCAAAAATCTGCTTTAGGTGTAGCCAACTGATACAGAGTCCTCCAGAAGCAATGAAGAAGCGCTATGATGCAGTTGTCCCCCTGCCTCCTAGGGTGGAGCTGCCTGGGCAGTTAGCTTCTAGCAGCCCTAGCAAACAGTGGGATAAAACAGCCAGAGTGGGGCTCTCAGTCATGTCAGCGGACCACAGCCTAACCCAATTTCTGCACATCAGTTCAGACATGTTGATGCACTCAGACTAAGTTCAGCACGTCCAAATCACTTCAAGGAAGATTTCTGCCCATCACTGCAGAGGACTCCACGTTTCATAAGGAATTCCTTCAATGGGCCCTGCAGGAGAGCAACCTCCCATTTTGAACAACACAGGGAAGAAACCTGGTCAGTATCTACCATGCAGAGCCTCAACTGCTTTTAAAGAGAAGGCACGTCACAAGGACACAGCTTCAGAAGGTGAAAAGCAGATCACAGGCTTTCTAACCAGGCCTGTATGTACATCACATGCAGAGCTTTGGCATGACGGCTCAAAGACAGGCCTCCCCAGGTCAACTAGGAAAGGACACTAACAGAACAGGTTGGGTTGCTCCAGGCAGAGGAAATGGGATGAACTGGATGGCATTTCTTGCCCTGTCCAGGTCTCCTTCTGTTATTCAGTCAAGGGATTGTTAACTTGCTCTCAAAAACCTCTAACAAGGAGCTTCCCTGCTCTCCCTTTTACAAGCCCACTTCGCAACACTGAGAGGGAGCAAACCTGGGGGTTTGGCCTGCTTTACATCCCTTTCACAGCAATTTAAGCCCTTTATTTCTTGTTCTGCCTCCAGAACCCAGCAATAAAATTTATCTCCTCTTCTCTACAGCCATTCTCCACAGTTCATAGTCTTTTGTCTGTCCTCGGGCATCTCTAGACTAAACAGTTCTCATTCCTCTACACTTTCCTCATAAATCCTGAGCAAGTTTCTTCCGATCACCATTATTATTCCTCACCAGACTGTCAGTCTGGTCACTGCCTTTTCTTGTGATCCTGTTGCAAGACTTCACTTGTTATGGGAAGATTCACCTTACCTTCAGAAGGGACTTTTACCTCCACATAACTAACACCAAGACCCAAAGAAACAACCAGTGTAACCCCAATTTAGGGACCAAAGGGGAGCAAGGTAAGTGCGGGGCACAGAAACAGTGGAACTTCTAAAATGGATGAGGGACAATGCTTAAGAGAAGCTTGTGTGTGAAAAGCAGCTTTTCCTTGATGTCTGCAACTGGACTTCTGGGATTTGCTGCTCAAAATCCCTTCTGGGGTTTAGACAGCTAATTCAGCCTTTGAATAGGGCCAAATGGCTCTCTTTCATTTTAAGGTCTGGCTGGAGGAGACATGAACCTAGCAGCAAGCAAATGGAAGAAGCCAGATCCAAAGCTCTCTCCACCTCAAAGGGGCCCATTCTTCCTCCCTTGCTGATACTGCAGCACAAGCCAGGCAGGAAAGGCAGAGGTCAGAGCAATCCCAGAGAGGAAAAACAACTCACCACGCTAGGCCTCTTCCTCCAGGAACTGCTCCTTGATTTCTCCAGTGATTGCTGAGTGATTGTGCAACCTTGTGTTAAGGAACCTGCATCCTAGCCTCCCACTTTGAAGCAAATATCCCCACTGCCCGCTTACAGAGTCAGGCTCTCTTTTTGCGCTTCCTTTCTTTCTTAACAATCTGGGATGATGATGGATAGGGAGGAAGTAAGGACAGGTTTTAACTACTATTTTTGAAAGCCTAGGCATGACTGAAGTGAACATAGTACTGAATAGTCAAGGGGTGCAGCTCCACACTGACTTACTATGATTGCAGACACAGACCCAGTTCAATTACTGCTTTTTTCCAGTCAGGTCTAGCACTTTTGCCTTCACAGCTTGCTGACCAGCTCGGGAAACAAAACCAACAGACCATCACCTTTTCCAAGGCATACCAGCCTTCCTCTATCAAGGCGACGAAGGTGACGCAGTGCTCGGACATACCCCAAACATCAGCCTGCTTCTCTCTGCAGCCTGGCAATTCGCCTTCACTCCGAGTGCCATATGGGACTCCTCACCCTCACTGTGTTGGCTCTGCAGCCGCGTGACGCCGCTGAAGATCGTATTTCCAGACAGACGAAGTTCCCTCGGCCCTGCCTGCTGTCCCCGAGGACCCCTAGCCAGCTCCTGCTCGTTTTCTCCTTGGGGTTTCAGCTGTTACTTGTGCGAGGCATTGGGACCAGAGAGCAGAGGTGGTGGGGATGCTTTAGTGCCAGACTGATGCGGTGGTCCCTGTGTCAGCAGAGACGCGGAAACCCCAGTTCCTGGGCAGGACAGCAAAGCGACCCACGCTAGGACCAGACTGGGCCCAAGCCGAGGGGGACAGCCCCCCAAAAACCCACAAAATGCATCAGATGGCGACACAAGGCCAGGGCCCCGGCAATGCGCACCCGGGCTCCTCTTGGCACCTTGGTGAGGAGCCCCTGGGACCTGCAGCTGCCCCCCAAGCTGTGAAGGGGGCCGGCCACCCTGCCGGGGCCGCAGACCCCCTAAGGGCCCGCCCCAGGCTGGCGGCAGGCTCCGAGGGCCCCCCGACAGCCCCACTACCACCCCAAATTCTCCCTCACCCCCCAGCCCTCAGTCTCCTGGAGAACCCCTGGGCACCGCTGTAACTTCCTCCCCTCATAAATGCTGAAGCCGGTGGGGGGACCCCGCGGCCCCTTGCTCCGGGGACTCTCACCCGACCCCCGATCCCATTCCTGCCCCTAACCCCTCCTTCTGCCCCCAAAGCCTCTCCCCGGCCCCGCACCTGGCCAGCAGCTCCAGGAACACCACGTTGCTGCAGCAGCCGCCGAACACCAGCCCCACTGCCACGGCCGGGTGCATGGTATCGCCCCAAGCAGCGAGGCGGCCTCCCGGGCCGCCACCGCATCCCGCTCCCGGGCCGCGGCCCCGCTCCCAGCCCTGGCCCCTCCGCCCCCGCTTCCTCCCGGGTGCCAGTAGTTCGCTCCCCGCCCGCCGCCCGTTCACCGACACCGCCGCGGCCCTACGGCCGGGACTACAGCTCCCGTCAGCCCGCGCGCCTCCCCCGCCGCCGGCCTCGGGCAGCCCCGCCCCGCGGGGCATGATGGGGGCTGTAGTTCCGCGGCGGGGCGGTAATGGCGGCGCCGGAGCCGGCGCTGAGCTGGCGTGAGAAGAGGCGGGTGGGAGGTAGCTCAGACGCAGTTTCCCTGCAGAGGCACCACCGCTAATTGCCGTTTAGGGTTTAGATAATGAAATTATCGCTTGGATCTGAAATCGAGCTTCCCTGAGGCCTGTGGGGGAGCCTCCTGCGAGGTACTCCCATGCTGTCCGGGCCCCAGGCAAGCCCCGTGTCAATGGCACCATGATGGTGTCAGAAACACTGGATCCCGAGACGGCAAAACCGGGTCTGAAAAGCAGTTGTGTGCTTGGAAGGAGATGAGGGCTACAAGAAGGGTCTGGGAAGGGGAGAAGAGAGGAAAAGGTGCCCAAATGGTGGTGGTGGGGTGGCTTGGGGTCCATGTGGGTCTGACAGCGCCAGCAGCCGCCTGCTGCTTCACAGGGGGCTATGGAGGGGAAAATAACCCGTTCAGAGCAATGGACGAGGTGGTACTTCTGGCTATGACAACATCAAGTTGGGAGAGAAGGGCGCTGCGATGCTGGAGGTGGAGCGTTTGGGTGAGAGGGTCACTGATGTGGGGACAGACTGCACCTGGAGGTGCTGCACCAGCACCATCTGCAGTGATACATTTATTGCACACAGAATCACACAGAATGGCCAGAGTCAGAAGGGGCCTCTGGAGATCACCTAGTCCAGCCCCTGCTAAAGCAGGTTCTCTCTCCCAGGGCAGGCTTGCACAGAGGCATGTCCAGGCGGGTTTTGAATGTCCCCAGAGAAGGAGACTCCACAGCCTCGCTGGGCAGCCTGGTCCCATGCTCTGTCACTCTCAAGGTAAAGAAGTTCTCCCTCATATTCAGCTGGAACTCCCTGTGTTGCCATATATGTCCATTGCCCCTTGTCCTGTTGCTGGGCACCATTGAAAAGTGTGGTTCCATCTTCTTGACACTGGCCCTTAAGGTGTTTGTAGACACTGATAAGGTCCCCTCTCAGTCTTCTCTTCTTCAGGCTAAACAGGCCCAGCTCCCTCAGCCTTTCCTCAGAAGGGAGATGCTGCAGTTCCTTCATCATCTCCACAGCCTCTGCTGGCCCCTCTCCAGCAGCACCCTGTCTCTCTGGAACTGGGATGCCCAGCACTGGACACAGCACTCCGGACGAGGCCTCACCAGGGCAGAGCAGAGGGGGAGATCCCCTCCCTCGCCCTGCTGGCCACGCTCCTCCTTGTGCCTCTCAGGGTCCCGTGGGCCTTCTTGGCCCCAAGGGCACACTGCTGGCTGAGGGGCAATTTGCTGCCCACCAGAACTCCCAGGTCCTTCTCTGCACAGCTGCCTTCCAGCAGCCTTCATGACTGGGTACTTTAGCTTCTCTTGTCAGGATGAAGACAGTGTCATGTCAGTCATGGTAAACATGTGAATTAAAGTAGCCAGCCACTCCAAGGATCCTGCTCCAACATGTGGGCTCTGCGGTCTCGCATGGAGTTTCCACAGGGCTTTATACCATGTCTATGGCACCTTCAGTTTTACTTGTCCCTATCAGATTGTATTGTTGCCCTGTTACTCCTTATCTCTCTGTCCTAGAGTGTGCTTTTGCATCGTTGCAGTTGGAGCAATTCATGTTTTCTGCTGTTAGCATAGCTGCATATCAGTCAGTGTGAAGTGTGTTAAAGGTGTGTGGAGAGTCCTGCTGAGTATCTGTCAAAGCCCTCTGTGATCAAAAAGTGGGATTTCCATGCTGTAGAAATTTTTCACTCTAATTAAAATTTTGATCTGAATCAGACCCACATCTTTTTTTTTTTTTTCTTTGAATACCGCAAGTGTGAAATCCCATTAATGCATTGCAAAGAACTATGGTTAGTCCAAAAATGAAGCACTTCTTTTTATGATTTCCAGCTCTTCAGGGAACGTGACAGCCTTGGCAGCCTCTCTGCTGCTAAAAGCAGCCAATGAAAGGGGTGAAACTGCCAGGATTGCTCATTTCTTTTGATGACTACAAGAGTTTCTAGTCTCTTTGACTCCAAGCTGGAGATCCTAGGGTTCCAGACTCCTTACCAGGGGGCTGGAAACCCAGGGTGGTTGGAGCATGTGCCCTCAGGGCTTACATGAGTGATGGCTGAACACCTGGAAACTATAGCAATGACACCCAGGAATTCTTGGGTGCCTTGTGGGCTTTGCCTGCAGATAGAAACACCGTGGTTTCTGCTAACAGCACCACACACCCAAGGGATCTGGGGCCTCCCTTGTCATGTTTCCTGGAGTTCTGGCTTGGGACGTACCCTCTAGGAGGATGGTCTGCCAGAAAATAATGCTTTGGGGGTCCGAGTGTCTGGGAGACCCCCTGGGAACCCCAGTAGTTTTACTGAGCACTTGCTCTGTATTTGGCAGAAGTTGATTGTTTCCCCATTTCACAAAACATTTCAGTGTTTTCTGACCTTGCTCTAGCTAGAAAAGCTTGAACTGACTTCCCTCGGTCTTCCCATCAAGTCCTTTTAAACGGTTTATATATTATTAAAAAGCACCACGACTCATTAGTGACAAAGAAAGATGATTGCTTAGGACTGCTGGCACTTTGTAATGTCTCTAGGGTTTCCTGCTTCCACATCCTCAGCTGCTGCATGGGTCAGAATGATCGATATTTTCTGTTCCCTTCACTAATAAGCTTTTGCTACCTTGCGTGCTCACTTCTTCACCTTTCATTTGCTTTCTTTGTTTTTTAAAGGGAGGGGGGGTCAAAGCTGTTTTTCTGCCACAATGAATGTGCCACACCTTGGTTCTTAAATGCATTAAGCCACAGAGCAAATTGCTTCTTTTGAACTTCTCCAGTGTACCAGTAAAACCAAAACGTCAGCTCATCAAGTGTTTTGAGCTGTTCATTGTAGCCTGGCACCTCTGGGAGTGCAGACTTGTCCAGGCTAGTGAGTACTTAGCATCCTTTTTAATGTTACAACTACTAGGTGGGTTCTGGGATGAAATGTCTGGCTGAAGGAAGTTCTCAGTCTGTTGAGTTCATGGTCTAATTTTTATGGGACAGGGGCTCATGCCACTGCAAAAACTTCCAGGTCACCTCAATGTGAGGCTAGACATGTAGTTGCTGGACTTGTCTTTCGGTTCATCCCAGCTGTGAAGCTGTACTAATGTGCCAAGCTCCTTGTTTGCAGGTTGGTGTGTTATTCAGAAGTGATGCTGATCACAGATCTAAGATCTAATAGTATAATTAACTCCCATTAAAATAAAAAGTAAATCCATTCAAAATTCAGTTCACATCAATTCTATAATATCAAAATGAATGACAAAATAATGTCAGAAAAAAAGAAGAAAAACATATTTTTGTTGGAAGAAGGGTTCGCTGGAATCAAGAAGACGCTCAATATGAGTTACGCATCTTGCTCAACTTTATTAGTTTCTAACACTACTTATATAGAACCGATACACATGCATATTCGTAAAGCAGAAATACAATTGGTTAGTAGTCTCTAAACGTGCGCGGTTCTCACACCCCTAATTATCATGACTAAAATAAGCATTCTATCCATGTAGCTAATTGTGTTGCTGTGCTTCAGCCTTGTAGTTTGTTAGTCCCTATTTTCCCATGCCGGTCCCTATCTTTCTTGGCCCTGCACCTGCTTTCCCAGCAGCTGTATCTTGTTACAGCCACGGCCTGTTGGCACAACATAATTACTTGGTCTCAGGATTCAAGAATAGCTCAAGGCTACCTTTCTTGTTAACTTCAGCACAGCAGCTTCAGTACAATTCTGATTACAGGCCTATTCTAATACCAGGCCTGGATTGTGCAGATCTTCAGAGATTCTAAGGCCACGCTTCTGCAGCCATTCTTCTACATATTTTTAAAAATGCCACTTCAAAAGTAATTTAAAAATTAATTCACCTTCACTGTATTGAAATATGGACACCCAGTGATGGCGGTGTAAGCATCTGATGAGCAAGAGTGATTTCTCAGCCCTGTCGCTCTACCAGGAGTGAATACTAACACTTAGCAATACAGCCAAGTTGTCTTGCTTACCATGAATGGACAGCAATGCTCTTGTATAGTCAGGACAGTCTAAGGACACAGACAAGGCGAGGTTATAGGCTGCAGTAATATAGCAGGAAAATTTAATAAGCTTTCAGCTATAGGACAGAAACTTTACTGCCCAGGGCTTATCTGGTTTTTCCAACAACAGCAGATGCTCTAATAAAAGATATTACTTCTACCTACTAACATCATCTTGCTTCTGTCAGTGTTATTTTGACTTTCTTCAGAGATGACTGAAATGAAACAAAACATGTTTTCACACCATGGAAACACTGGGGAGTCTGTTTCTGCCCAAAAGGCAGGTTGGGGTGGTGGTGGAGGGTGTCTTCTCTAGTACAAATCTGTAGCACTTCAAGGTTTGAATAAGCCCTGGCAGCATTTTGACTTCCTGACTTCTGAAATGCGGTTCAAAGCGAAATTGAAGACTCTTAACGTGCTGGGTGAAGGGATTTGTGTTGGCTTACGGAATGCATCAGAAATCCTTCCTTCAGCTCTGCCCAAGAACCGCATTGTGAGCGATCTTCCACGAGAGCAGGGAATTTAGGAAGCCAGTTTTGTTTAGTAGTGTGCCACTTTTCCCAGCCTGAATATGCAGACAGGCAGGCCTTGATTCCCCAAAGGATCTTAGGTTTGTGGTCTTTCCTTTGGGAACAAATACAATGATGGAGGAAATCAGACAGAGCTGTAAGCTCCTGCATGAAAAGTTCTCATTTCATTTCCAGAAAACCGTTTTGTGTAGGCTTGTCAGGTGTGGCAAAACAAAACACCAGGGACACTGACATTTTGATGCGGGCAAGATCTTATTTCTCAAAGTCGAGCTTTCCTGGAAAGGCTTTCTTGCTCTCTTGGTTTTTAAAGCATGGCTTTTTCTGAGAAGTAAACCAATTGTGCTCTTAATGCATAAGAAGCAAATCAGTCAAGCCAATCTCACCTGTTTTCATAATCAATACGTACATGATGCATGCCAGGAAAAGGCAGGTAATTCTGACATAAACACTGATGTGCAGAGCCTATAGACCTTCTGCCATGGCTGGTCCGCAGAGGATGTGAATCTGTCACAGAGCAGTTACTGACCTTTGGCTCAGCTCAGAACTGCTTGTATTTCTAGTGCTGCAAATGCCTATTGAAACTGCAGGATATCAGTGGTGGCAGTGCTGTCACACAGGTATTGTGTGACTATCTCTGAAGTAGATCTGCCAAGGAAACATGTTTATTTTAAAGGTCTCTGAGACAGTGAATTCTACAGTCCTGGCAGATTTTGGAAGATGCAAACCGAGCAAGCCAACGAAAATGCTTGATTCCTAACTACAGAAACTACAACTTTCAAATAATTCATTATTCACCTTAGATTTCACCTTTGGCTTCACCTTAGACTATGTCACCTCTGACTTAGTGGTCAGATGGAGATGCCACAGGCAAAGAGAAGCCATTTATTAGACAGAATTACTGCAAGTGGAGACATTAACTAGTTTTAATACATCTGAGCTCCACCTCGGACTTCCTTTTATTACCAGCAACTTTGGTCTATCTACATATTACATCATTCATTCAAACCTCTCCTCTCCCTACCAGCAATGTTGTCTCTGCTAAAATTGAGCCTGATGTGTCATCTCCAATAACAACGTCATTATGACAATGATAACAGTATTCTTCATGGTGCATGTTCCAGAGAAGGGATTCAGAACTGGCAAATTGGACTCTCTCCAATCCACATGGAGTTGTGTTTCTGTGTTCAGGGCATTCCCAACCAATGGGAAGGCTGGTAAAGTGACAAAATGTTGAGTGGTGGGCAGTAATGATGGACTCACCGCCTTTTAACTGGCATCTGACATGACCTAGACTTTACTTTTTTCTATCTCTGTAATTTTTTTTTAAGTGACAAGATGATGTAAGTCCTGATGATTGATAGTTTTTGAGCATGTTGCAGATCCATAGTGTGGGAGGAGGGTGCCAGGTTTAGGGCTTTGGTTGTAGTGGGGTTGAATAATGCAGTACAGTTAGAAAGGACACTCAGACACCTATAAATGATTTCCCTGAGGACCCAGCAAGGTTTCTTCTGAGGTGAGATATCTCATCTGCTCCTCTCCTTTTCATTTGTGGCCTTGCTCATTTCTGAATCAAATCCTGCTGCTTTTCCTACTAAAAGGTGAAGCATTCCTATGGTATTTGGCTGTGCAGACAAGACTGGACTTTTCTCTTCCAGGCAGCTGTTCCCTGTAACTGAATTCCCTGCAAGATAAAGAAGAGGTTCTGAACTAATGACAGTTCTGACAAGTTGGGAAGGAATATGCAGAGGGTGAGCTCTTGGGTTGATTTCCACTGCTTTTCATCACAAACCTGTTCTATGAAATAGTGGGAGGGCAGAAGAGGAAAGAACGTGCTGGATTGTAGTGGGATAGGAACCAATTTGGGGATTTGAAGTGCTGAGAGTTAGGCTTTTACTGTTAGGGGAATTACTGCCCTTGCCTCTTCAGCACCTGTGAGCAAATATTGTCATCCCACGGCCAAGATACCATTGCTGTTCATCTGAGCACCTCCCAAAGTGCAGACCCTTGTAGCTTAACCTGTTGTAGAAGAAGTTTAGGTCAATCCCTCCTGATATGAACTAAGAGCATTCAGACTCTTGTGGTGGTGAACACATGCAGCTGAAGATAGGGACTTTTCACCTGCCCTAGCTTTTCCAACATGAGCCTCTCACTCATGCTCCTCAGGCCTGACAGTGCTTTTCCTCAATAGATTATTATTATTAATCTCATTTTATGGTGGGGATAGTTAAGCTGCTGACACAGGCAGAGACTAGGTCACATCAGCTGGGGCAAAAGAAGGGAACAAATACTGGGATTTGGATTTCTCTTCTCTGATATTATGTATCACCATGGTATGTGTATATTTGTGGGAGAGCAGTGGTAAGGAATAGATCCTTTTTGTATGCCTAAAACCTAAACTTGTCTAACCCAGGTGTCAACAAGTACTGTTGGGAGAGACAACTCATGTTCTAAAACAGACCGGTCGGCCAGCAGCTGTCTTGTTGCTGTGCAGTTCTCCAAAACTTTCCATCTCAACTCCTTCACCTTTGTTCTGGGAATGTGCAGCAACAGAAATTCAAGAAGTGCTACTCCACTTCCACCAGCTCCATGTGAAATGCCCCCAACCCCTGGACTTTCACAGTTTTGGCCAGGGGAGGAGTCTTTTGATTTTCTATTGGGAAGCTTTTTGTGGTAGTCAGCTTTACATTTCAATTTATTTTATGAAATCATGTCACTAAAAATAACTAAAATAAATCCCTGATGCACTTTTAGGGGAATTAGAAGGGGTAAGACTCCTTCCTTTCCTTAAATTGTCACATTCTTGGATTATATGTGCCATTAAAAACTTCCAGGTCCCCCAGATATTCCTCTCACTCTCTTCTCAGTAAATATTTTCTCAGCAGTTTCAGCTATTTGCTAAATGCATTGAATTTTAGCAACTTGCAAATTCTCAGGTTAGCATTTCAGAAATAATCACTGTTTCTCTGGCTGGAGCAGAAGACATCGCTTCTGTCTCAAACATTTCATTTTCTGTGAAGTACGTGAGCTGCTTTTCTCATAGATGCTTCTCTGACACGCTCAGAGCCTGTCCCTTGCTAGCGCAAAGCAACAGGGCTCCTGTGAGAAAAAGGAGATGCATGAAACTGCTCTGCTGAGGATCTGGCCTCCTTTCTCCTCTTTGTCACTTTTTAAACTCCCCCCTTTTTGTTTTCTTTTATTTTTCTCTGCCAAGTTTTATTTGGGTGATTTCCAAAGCAGAACTCCTTAATCAAGCAGTACTGGTGCTAGAACTGTCTGTGTGTGTTGCTACTTGTCAAAACTGTTAAAGGCTAAAAACTCCAGGCATATTTTGGAGGGAAATGGGGGGAAATTTTGAAATAACTTTTTTTTTTTTTAAGCCATCTCCCCCTTCCTCCTTCTCATTCCTTAAGACTGTTAAACTTGACATCTCTTTAAATGAGCTGGAAGAATTTCAACCTGAAGCGCTTTTTCCTTTTGAGAGTCTCCATGCTTTAGGCAAGTGAGCACGACTTTCCAAAGTGATTGATGGATTCTCATAGAAATGTCTTTCAATTTAAATAACCTAAACACATGCAAAGAGGAGGAAAAGAGGTTTGCTTGGTTGTTTGGGGTTTTTTTACTGTTTTTAGTCTTGTTCAGAAAGTGAATCAGTTATCTGCATCAAAACACGGGCATGTTTTCTTCTCCTCTGGAACCTAATGTTTAACTGGCTTTCCTCCATATCCTCAGTGCTGATCCACCTTGCCCCTGGAAAGCAACACTCCAGTAAGCTCAGCTTGTCCTCCCTGCTAAGCTGTGCCAGCACTCCCTCCTTGTAAATATTTTTATATGTTCTATGATTTAAGACTGGGTTTGGCCCCCTTCATGCCTTGAAATGAAGAACAAATGCATTAATACACTATACCCTCAAGGTATCAGAGAATAATTATCATTAAACATCTATGCATTCACCCCAGGTAGAGCTTGTTGCTTTAAAAGCCTTTGGTGACAAGGAAATTGAAAGGGAATACACGTTCAGGTATTAAAGTTATGCAAGCTGCAGCATTGCAGTCTGCCTCCCAGACCTTCCTTAGTTCAGCACTGGGTTTTATTCAGTGTGTTATAAATTTTGCTCCCAAATTCACTTCTCACATGAAAGCCAGAGAAACTATCACTAATATGTTTTTATCTAGATATCGTGTGCATTATTAATTTTTTTCCAACCTTTGTTGCTTTCGGCTGCCATATCATGGAAATGAGAGTTCTTCCCAACCTCACAGCACCAAGCTTTGGTTTCAGTGCACTGCAGGACATGTAGGATTTTGAAAACTGGACCTACCTGTCTATCTAGAAGAAGTCTCATGATCTAGCAAAGACCTTTGAAATTGCAGCATTCCCAGAGTAACCTGATATGACTTCACATGGGCTCCAACAAGGTTTTGGGGAGTTGCTCCAAGGTCCCTTCTGAGAGGGCTGGAAACCTTCTACTACCCTATACTTTTCCCACATGAAATATACCCATGTCTGGTCCTTATCCATCTGTTCCTGTGCATTGGTCTTTCTTCTACTTCTTTGCTTTTACTGTCTCCAAGAGTGTGTTCAGACAGACATGGTGACTAGGTCCACCCAATTTATTGCTTCACCTGTGACTTTTATTTCCTCCTGTTGTTGGGATCTGTGAGATATCATGCCACAGGATTGGGGCTCCTAGGTTAGTGGACGGACAATTTGTTCCACTATTAGCACCGTCCCTGACATGGCTTTTAGCCCAAGCAAACTGTCACACTCCCAAATAATGCACAGGTCCAGTCTGGGATGAGCATGAACCAAGGACCAGGCAATGTGTGTGTGACTGATTTTTGGTGATGGGGGTACAAAGATAATTTAGCTCTGTGAACGGAAACTATATTGTACCTGTTGGCCTTGGGGCTAGAAGACATTTCCTTGATCTGCTTATTCTATAGAATAGGCATGGCCTGAGGACTTTCTTTAGCTGGTCAGGTCATCAATAATCTCATGTCCTTCTTGTCTCTGTGGGGATCCCACTGGCTCATGGTGGGGCTGTAAAGCAGATGTCCTGTCCTGCACTCCAGCGAGCTCTCTGCAGCAGACCCAGCACATGTTTAGCCTTTCCGCAGGCTGGTGTGGACAGGCTGCCCGTCTAGGGCTGTAATAGCTCAGCAAGGCAAGGCTGCTGCAGAGAGGACACAAGTTACCTAGTGCTGTCATAACCTAAAGTCAAGAGGCCTTGGAGGCAGTAGATGACTGCAAACTTCATGAAAACAAATCAGGGTAGAAAAATGAAATGTTCCCCGGACCCCCATTGACAAAACAATCTTTGTACCTCAGCTGTTACTAGACCCGAGAGAAAGGGCCAGGAAGGACCTGGCTCTGTTTCCTCCAAGAAAACTCAATTTATTCTCTTGCGGCTCCATTGCCTGGAATTTTTCCATGCCTGAGTCCTGAGTTCACTTGTGTGGGTGGGGGTAATAAAAAGGGGCCACAGGCAGTCTAGACAGAGGTGGCCTCCTAAAGGCAATCAATCTTCATTAAACAGACCAGAGCTCAGCAGCTGGGAGATGAACTAGGGAAAGAGCTATCTCTGGGTAGCACCGCATTTAACCCTTCAACTAGCAGTACAGCAGCTCCCTTGTATCTTTTTTTTACTGAAATAAACATTTTGAGATTTATTTCCTCTCTCCAGCAGAGCAGTTATGGTGGGGCTTTTGTGCTGGTGAGGATGGATGGATTGATTATGGATGGTCCTTGATTGCCTTGAGATGAGGGATGGAGAATTTGGAGACTGGTTTGAAGTCAATGAAAAAGCTGGTGGGGGTTTCTCAGCAGGGCGGTGCTTGCTCCCAGTACGGGGTACTTAGTCTCATCTCCAGTTGTACATGAATTACATTTTGCCCCTTGTCTCCCAGGCTTACGGTAAAGCTTCCCTGCAGCTTGACCACAAGGAAAACCTAATTGCTGACCCCTGGCCATCATCTCTGACCCATATGGGAGGGAGCTAAGCTCAGCTTTCTTGGGGCACCAGCCACACTAGGCTCTTGTGAACTTTGCTTAGCTACAAAGGTCTCTGAGAAGGGGCTGATGCCAGGCAGACACTGGGGATTTCCAGGACCTCTAAATATTTGCACTTATTGCTGGGCCAACATTTCATTTGCATTTATTGCTAGGCCAAGGTCTGGGTTGAACTGAGCTGCCCTTTGTGTTAAGAGATGCTTGTGCAGATCTTCCAGGTTTCTTGAGTCTCTCCATGAGCACAGGCACTTCAGTACTATCCAGGTTGCACTGTTGGTGCTTAACTGTTACTTCTGGTCTTGCCATTGATGTACAGACAAATGTGTTCCCAAGCCTTAGAGATGGCAGCGGTGATATGGAAGACATAGGTGATGTTTCTCCCAGATTTAAAAAACTTTGTTTCTTCTTGTACAAGAATTGAGTGGCAACAAATGAAACAAGCAGGATCAAGGCTGAAAACTAATGAAAGGACCTCACATTTTCATGCAGCATGTAGTAAACCTATGGAACTCATCGCCGCATGACATTTGGAATGCTAAAAATTTAAATGGTTTCCAAAGTAAGATTCATAGAAGAAAAGTTCATACAGGATTTGAATGCAAAGACATTTGCAGACCTATAGATCACTGGAGGCTGGAAGGATGAAGGTGTTTCCATGTTCTTGTCCTGCTTTTACACTCTTGTTAACCATCTAACGTTGACCATTGTAGGAAGCAAACGCTGCACTGGATGCCCCAACCTAATACTGCAGCTCTCATGTCTTTCTTCAGACTTTGTTTTCAACATCTGCTGTCTTTGCATAAATATTTCACTGGCACCAGCTGCCGTTCTCTGACAGAACAAGAGTCAGCAGGGTTGACTTTCAGCTATCTTAGTTTTCTCAGAGTCTGCAGGATTTTCAGTGTGTCCTTCAGAGAGGCTGGAGTTTTCATTTTCCCTTTTCAAGCTCAGTCTCAGTCTTTGGCAAGGCTTCAGAGGAAGAAACAATCTGAAATGTGTTACAGGTGTGTGGGTTGCTGAATTTCAGGTGCTCCCCTATGGACAAGGTAAGTGAAAATGGAAGAGCTATACTCTGGTTGTTGTGGGTCACAGTCCAAAGTGAGGAGATGAGATAACGTGACTTGGACTTTGATTCAGACTACTGCAAAAAATATTGCAGAGGGGGAAAGTGGCTATTCTGTATCTTGTTATTGTCTCTGTGCTGGAGTTTTATTTTATATGACCTAATGAATTTTCAGTTTTGTAAATCCTAGTTTTAGCAAAACGTATTTGGAAAAGGGCAAAGAAGAGGACATCTGTGAGGTCCCCTAAATATTCTTCAGGATGCTTGGAATCAGGAGATGTGTGCTGAGTATCATGAATTTAGGGATATTCCCCCACCCACCCCCGCTCCCACACTAGATCTAATCCTGCAACCTAATATTTATAGGATAGATAAAATCTGAAGTGGAAGCTTAAAATCTCATGTATAAGAGTGGCTCTAATTATTTTTAATGATCATTGGCTATTCTTTCTATTCAGATAAGGCAGAATTGCAATCTATGTACAGCTCTCAGCTGCAGTTTGGGGTCCTGTACTAACATTGTGTTAGGTGGCTGTCATCAAGGCTGTGATAGCACAGGGGCTGGCAAGTAAGCCAGGTCCCTGGCTGTGGGGAGGAGCTAGCCAAACCCACCAGTCTGCTCTGGAGCCATTTGGCATGCACAGTCTGTCTGTGCCTTGCTAAGAAATGGTGTGAGGCCAGGGAAGATGGTACCATCTCCCACCCTTCAGCCAAGTGGCTCTTGACCACGTGGAGAGTTTGATGTGTGTCACCCAGTTTTATCCTGACCGTCATTTCTTTCTCTCATAAAATAGCACCTCAGCCTGATGGTGTTTCATGGCATAAATGGCTTTTATCCCTCTTTTCACCTCTACTGTCCATTTAATTCCCTGTAGTGCAGCCACAACTACTTCTTCCCATGGTAGAGTGACATTCAGAGCTATGCAGCATCCCCAGGAAGGGTTGATAACAGAGGACAACCCTTCTGTGTTCAAGAACCATAGACAAGAAGGCAAGTAGCCTATTATTCTTTTTCCTCTCAACTTCTTTTAATTCTGACAGTATGATCCAGAACATAGTGAGATTTGACCACATGCAGGTTGGAGGGAACATTAGTTTGCCCTAAGGGTCTGGGGATCCTTTTAGAGCATGTCCTCATCAGTTTCTGTGTTAAGGCACCACTACCTTTGCCCCATGTAATTTAGTTTCGTGATGCTATATACGTGCCAGTATCTGGGGAAGCTATTCACTCCTGCATATGGGAGTGCAGAGTCTGTCAGTCCACTTGATAGCTGACTTGTAGCCCTCCTTGCCAAGGTAGATTATCTTGTAGATCAATCACTTTGAGTTTACTGTTACCTTTAAGTGCTTCCACAGGATTGTCAGATTGCAGTTGTGTATGTGCAAGTGTGAAATAGAAATGCCAGCCCAAGTGAAAGGTGAGGATTTACTCTTTCTGAGAGACATCTCAAGTGAATGCAGATGTGACAGGAATCTGCTGTGCTTTGGGGCTCCCTTTGGCCCCTGGAAAAATTAATGGTGCTAGGCAGGGCTACTGAACTTGGTTATCTGACCACTTGGGCATCCTTTCACTAGTTACACCTTGGCAAGCTGAGCACTGAAAGCTCCTGTTTTCTCTGCTTTTGCAGAAGCATGAGTGTTGGAGTTGCTCTTGGGATGCACTTAAAAGCTTTTTCTTCCCTTGTAAACTGTAGGTACTCTCATCTGAGAAAAAAATGGTGATTTATAAGTAGGTCTTTGCTTGCTTTCTAGAATACAAGGGACTGCACAGCACTGCCCTGTATAGTCATTTACTCCTGCAAGGCCCTCGTACACTCCTGCAGCCCACACTTTTCCCTCTGTGATCCCACTTCTCAGTTTGTGATCCCACATCCATTTGTGCTTCCAAACTCATGACCCCATGTGGAAACCTGCAGACACAGCTCTTGAACACTCCCACTATGAAGGCCAAGAGCTTCCTGCTGAGGACGCAAAATCAGCCTTCGTTATACTATGGAAAAAAAATCCTTTGTTAACTCTTAGCCTGCAATAGTGTTAGCACCAAAGTGCCTAATGGTCTGGGAATGAAAGGGTGATAGAATCACAGAATCATTAAAGTTGGAAAAGACCTTTAAGATCTTTGAGTCCAACCGTTAACCCAGCACTGCCAAGCCCACCACTGAACCATGTCCCTAAGCATATCTACATGTCTTTCAAATATCTCCAGGGATGGTGACTCCACCACTTCCCTGGGCAGCCTGTTCTGACACTTGACCACCCTTCCAGTGAAGAAGGTGGTCAAACATCAAGGTTAATACCCAATCTAAACCTCCCCTGGCACAACTTGAGGCGGTTTACTGTCATACTGTCTCTTGTCGCTTGGGAGAAGAGACCGACCCCCACCTCACTGCAACCTCCTTTTGGGTAGTTGTAGGGAGTGAGAAGGTCCCCCCTGAGCCTCCTCCTCTCCAGGCTGAACCCTGCAAGCTCACCAGCCGCTCCACATCAACCTTGTGCCCCAGCCCCTTCCCCAGCTGCATTGCTCATCTCTGGACATGCTCCAGCACATCAATGTCTGTCCTGTAGTGAGAGGCCCAAAACTGAACACAGTATGCGAGATGCAGCCTCACCAGCCTGAAAGTGCAGTGTTTTATCCTGCTTTCTTGTCATTGCCACCAGGTTACGTATCTCCAGGCAGGCTGCCATACTGACAATTCATGGGTAGTTAAGCCCAGCCTCACCCATCACTCACCCTAACTAGCTGTAGTAGAAGGGGCTTGGTGCTTCCTACTGCAACATAAGCCTGCAGTCAATAGAAGCCCAGAGGGAGCAGAAATGGGACAGCTGGGCAGTGGTGCAGCTGTGCTGCATGATTTATTTGCCATGCAGGCCATCAGCAGTGGTTGGGGTAAAGCCCATTCCAGGACTTTCCAGGTAAATCTGTGACTGAGTGAAGTTTGGATTAGATGTTCATAACAGAGAGCACACCACCAGGAAGCACAAAATGCTGCCATCACATGAGGAAACATCGTGTTTACAGTCCCTGCATAGCTGTCCCTGTGTAGTCCAGGGAACAGCCACCTCTTCACTGCCGTGTTGCCGATTTCTAACATCTGCCATGTATCCGCTTGCCTGACGTGAGAGTGAACTGGGCTATCAAACAGTGCCAGTAATTGAAATAGGATGTGTGACCAACAGAGACTCCAGCCCAGCTTTCCCAGTCCTGTCTTGCTGCAGTATCCTGATGGTAAAGGAATATATCCCAGCAGGGTATTTTCCTGTGTGCCTCCTGCAGAGCATTCAGCTACAGTCAGTGAAATATGTTCTGTATTATTTCCAAGCGGTAAGCATGGGGGAGGTCTCTCTTTCTCCTAATCGGGCTTAATTTCATTTATTTAGTAATTTTTTGTTTAGAAGTCTTTTTTTTTTTAATCACAAGGCATTTTCTCCAGCCAGCATAGGCACATGTGCCTTCCATATTGTGGGATTTAACTGAACAAGTGGTTCCTAATTCATCCTGACTTTATAAGGGATATTTCCCCTCCATGGTGTCCCAAGTGATACTGCCTTCACTGTTGAGTTTTCTCTTTGTCTGGTTTCTCTGGGACCTACGTGCTGATTTTTCCTGTAGTTGGGCTGTTTGGCCCAAGACACTTACAGACTCTCCCTGGCTGTTGATTTCTGTGCAGTTTGGCTTGGACTTTTGTAGGGAAGATGGCAAAAGCCCAAAGATACAGCTGCACAGAAAAACTGACCATAATTGCTTTGTTTCCACAGGCAAATCATACTGAGAGTGGTTTCAAAGATCGTGGTACGGAGGAAAGACTTGGAGCCCTTTAGCAACAGCAGAAAGGGACAGATGACATATGAAGATGTCTTTGCAGGTGTCTTTAACAGAAAGCAAGGGGTTGGTCCCTTCAGGTTGAGGTGACACTGCAAGAGAAGGGCAGAGGTTGAGACAGCAAGGCTGAGATGGGGAGGGAGATGCAAGATTGCCTGTGGGAAGAGGGGGCATCAAGTTGGGATAGGAGCTACAGAGCGTCCTGACGGCTTCCAGGCGGCATGCAGGTACCTCCAGAGAGAGCCATATACCAATCTGGAGATCTGGCTTAGCATCACAAGAGATAAATGTCCTCTTCTCCCACACAGTAAACTCAGCAGCACCAAGTGATGCTCTACATTGGCACTCCAGGTAATCCACTGGAGGCTCATTCAGGTCAGTGGTCCTTCACACTTGTTATCTCTCACCTTTGCAGCAAAAGGTGCTTGTGGTGACACTGGTTTGAAGGAAGAAACCATTTCCATATATTTCATATACAGTTCTAGGGGTCGGCTTTGGTCATTTTTGGTGGTCAGTGCTTGCTGGGTTGGCATCATGGAATACCAGACAAGGGAACATCCATGCCCAAAGGTGTACCCTTTATTTCTGTATAGGGCAAGTCTGGCACCCTGTAGGTGTGACTGAAAAGAAAGCTTCTTTAGCTGGGTAACTGATGAACCTGATATGCTCCAAGGAGAGTCTGCACGTGGAGTCTACCCACAAACACACCAAAACACTATTTTGAACAGGAAAAAAAAATCTGTGTGATGTGGTGTTTGCCTGGAGCCAGAGGTGACAACCCATCAAAGTCACTTATGTTTCACAAGGGTCTGTTTTGACCCAGCATGCACTCTACTGACACATAATACATTTGGTTCTTCACAACAAGGTGCTGCACAGCCTGCTTGAGTCCAGACAGCATTTAAAGAGAGCAGCAGGATGAGCTCTCTTCCCCTTTGAGTGGCCCTTCTATCAGATACTGGGGAACGATTTCTCCTTGATCTTTCACCACCTGTGTGCTGGTGGTGTCTTAGACACTGGATTTCCCTCACATGAGGCATCAGCTGATAGATGCTAATGCATTTCAGTTTTGAGCGGAGATGAACTGGAAGTCTAGAAAGGAGGTATTTCATAACCCCTTGGCAGCCCCCAGAGCCACGCTACAGTTGCTTTAACAACCTGAACCTAAGCAGGTTACGAGAAGAAAGTATGTACGGGCTGTGTTTTCATCGCTGCCTGTTGAAAACATCCCAGCTAGCCTGTGACCTAGCACAGACTGGAAGTGGTTGATCTGGTTCATGTGCTCCAAACAATGCATGGGGAAGTTGTGAGATACTAAAATGTTGACCCTTACCTTTTTGCTGGGTTTCGTTCTGCTTTCAGCCAGCATCTTGACTTTCCTCCCTTGCTGTGCAGTTTTGCTGTGGACTAGAAGATGTGGTGTGCTGCCCTGACAATGTCATTAAATATCAGGTGCCTCCAGCCCTCTCTCCCTCAAAAGCAGAGCTCTGGGCAGGGATTAACATAAAATTTGGCAGAGGAATGGTAGACTTCTTGGTGTTGATGATGAGCAAAGTGGGACATGAGCAGTTGGACCTGGTGTAAGTTGCTGGGGGGTGAGGGGTGTGTGCTCAGATGCTTCCAGTGGAGACCATACCCTCAGCTGGTGAAAACTGAACATCTGTTGGTTGCAATCAGGATGTACCAGGCTGTGGATGCTGGATTGAGTATGCATTCATTGCATGAATTTGAGGGCAAATGCAGCTGCCATACTGCAAAGTCTGGCTTCTTGGCCTTCTCCCCAGCCCTTCTCCAGGGTATATGTGAGGATAATGAAATGTATGACACTTCCCACCACTTCCATCCATACGTCCTAGAACAGAGAAGGCTCTGAGGTCTTGGAGTGATCAGGTGTTTAATAACTTCCTTTTGAGTGCAGGAATGGCAGGGGCTGTGTGCTACTGGAGTGTGTGGTTTGACAGCAAAGATAAATGGACTTGCTGAGTAATATTAAATATAAAAAAGCCCAGGAGCTCCCCTGTTTCTTCCTGTGTCTCCAAATTGACTTTTGAAGCTGTAATTTTAAGCTGGCATGGGACAGGTATGGATGGAAATGTTGCCAAGTACAAGCAGCATCTGCTGCTTGAGGGGGAAGGTGCTGATGTAAAATGTGATCTCTGAATGAGGAGCCCTGGGCTGAGTTGTAACACACCAGCACATGCCTGCTTTCCAAGAAATACACATTAAAAGGTTCAAAAATACACCCTGAAGAATGAGCAAGGTGGGGTGGATGCTATGCTTAGCAGTGTGTCCTTGAAGCAAATAAGGCTGCTTGCATCTTGGGCTGCATTAGTAAGAGTGAAGCCAGCAGGGCCAGGGAAGAGATTGTTTCCTTTGTCTGGCACTTGTGAGATGGCTTTTGGAGTGTGGTGTCCAGTTTTGGGCTCCCCAGCATGGGAAGGTTATTGAGATACAGGAGTGAGTCCAGTGGGGGCCACTGGAGAGCATTGATGTCCAAGGGGATGCTTGGGGGTTTGGCTCTGTTCAGCTTGGAGAAGGCAGTCAGTCCTTTGGGGCTCCTTTCCCAACCTAAACTGGGATTTTACAGCTCAGTGACATCTGATCAGTCGGGCTGTACTGTATTGCCTGTCAGAGCAAGCACTGCACTTGGAGGGCCCTGTGCAGAAGACAAGCTGCATGTCTGCCTCTTCTCCCACTGACTCTGAGCAACTTGTGCTAATGGAGCCTAACAGGATCCCCAGTATATCCAGTGCCCTGGGCAAGGTATACTGTCCTTCTCTGCCCTATAACTGAGTCTCTAAGCAGCTCCCAGGCATCCCAAATTCTAACTCAGGCCACCAGAGATGATGAGATTATCTTTAAAATTATGCTTTTTTTAGATATGAAGGTGGCTCTGTAACACCTCAGAGCATTATGCTCAGGGGTTTAGATGCTGCAAAGGGAAAAGTGAAGGAGTGCTCTGGGGCTGCTTTCTGGAAGGATCATTTTCATATATTTGTTTTAAAATGTCTTATGTTTGAAGTATTTTATCAGATAGGAGAATCTGCTGGATTAGGTTCTTCTTTGAGAAAAACTGACATGTTTCAAGCTGTGGTCCATATGCATTTCTTGGAAAACTCTTTCCAAGAGTTTCTCTTGGAAAACTCAAGTTTACAGGCAGGGAAATTTTGAAATGGCTCAAAATTTGAAATCCTCCCAAGAAACAGGATGGGATACTGCTAGATAAAGAAGCTGTGGGCTGCTCCTGCGTGACACACATGCACATGTGGAGACAGCAGTGGTCCAGTAGTGCCTTGCTGCTTTCTGCAGGAGGTGTGTGTCGCAGCAGCTGCATCTCCAAGGATGGTCCTTGTGGCTGCTGTTCAGTCATTAACGTTCAATATCCAGGATTTTTTTGAAACACAGGCTTCTCTGGTTTTATTTTAATGAATTAAAGAGAAATAGTGCCCACAGCAACATGACAAGTGCCTGTGGCTGTGAAGCAGGACATGCCAGACCAGATGATTAGCTGTCAGTGAGCCCAGCACTGCAGGGGTTGGACATGGGGATGGGTTCAGTGGCCTGAACATGTAAATATTTACTGTATTTTCAGGTTCTGGATTATCTCTCCAGGCCTCTAAAAGCATCTGCAGGAGGACAGAGGTCTCCCCTAATTCCCAAGGCATAACTGCAAGCCGCATGCATGTCTTAGCTGCCTCTGGTGGCACCTCTTGCAGCACTAAATGCCTATTTTTAGGTAAAGGCACCAAACCCACTGTGTCTTAACAAGCTGATGGGCATCGGCTGAGCCTAAATAACTGTGTATTCTTGTGTGCATGATCCTACACTGCCAGTGTGATCTGAGGCAGATGAATTCATACCTCTTCCCAACTGCCTAAAAAATAACACTTTTCCTCTTGCATATGTATACTGTCCTAGGAGCATTTTCTTGTGGAAGGGCTTCCTTTCTGCCTGTGCATTATATTTTGTTAAACCAAGATAATTTGCTCATGGAGCCAAGCCCTAAATCTCCCCATCTGTACAACATGCAGCTATTTTATGTTCTTTTATTTAAAATACATAAAATTTCTGCATATTTAAAGCAGATAATATGGCAGTGCTTACATAATCATGGGCAGAGTCAAGGGGAAGTTTTTGGCTGGATCTCTGGACTTCATTGTCTCGCTGGTACTTACAGGCTTAACTTATAGGTACTTACAGGTTTAACCACAGTTGAGTTCTTTGAAACTTTTTCTTTGGTCTATTTTCTCTTTTATTTAGTAAATGCTAAAAAGAGAAGAGGCAAATTTTGAACACGTTTTTGACTAACTGCAAATGGCTTGAAATGAACGGCTGCACATGACTATTACAAAAAGCAGGACAGGCAAAATTGTTGCTGAATTGTAAGCAAAGGGTCACCCTGCTCTGCAATTACCATGGTCCCTAATGCACTGAATTGCAAATCATATCCGTTCCTGGAGCGTAATAGTATCTAGCCTGCCTGCCAGACTAAAATGAGCTCATAGAGCAAAGCAGCCCAAGAAAACAGCTTTCAGAAGAGATGGGAAAATGGTCTTAATCTCCAGCCTGAGTGGGAAAGTAATCAGCCTCAGTTCCTTAACTCTGTGAGGAAGACCTTTGTACAACAGCAAGGGGGCAAAGGTACCACTTGCAAGCAGCGCTGTATTAACAGCTTCTCTGCTGGGTGTTGCTGTGCTGCAGGAGGATGTTTTCAGGGACTGGTATCCCATCGGCTGCAGAATGGTAACATCTACAAGTGATAGATTTCCCTGTCCTGGACTCAAAAATATGCTTTGAAATGGCAAGTGGAAACGTATCACATGGATAAAACTTTAAATATTTCAACTGTTCTGTTTTTTTCTGCAGCCAGATTTTTTTAACAGCAGAATTTGGCCCAGATTTGTCCTGCCCCCATGATGGAGTGACCCACACAGCAGTTCTGGCAGCAACTAGGCTCCTGAACTGGGTTCCTCATTGAAATGGGATGAGTCCAGACCTCGCTGCCACAGTCTGGCAGCATCAATGGTTTCTGTAACCACAATGCATAGCTGTCTCAAGAGCACAAATTCTCTTGAATGCTTTTTTTTTTTATTTTGCTTCCCATAGGGGCCATCCTAGGAGGATTCCACTGGAAGCGTGCACCAGGAACTGAGGCCAGGACCTCTTGGTCTAAAAAGCATTGCATAGTTGTGAGAAGAGGGCATCACTGTTGTGTTGGAAATTAGGAGTTCAATCTGCTTCTGTGCAGTTAGCAAAATGAGGTCACTTTTTCATCCCTGGCAATACTTTTACCAGCTGCCCACTGTGCCTGCTTGGACTGTATCTCTGAATTGTGATACCACTCTACATGAGTATTGCCAGTTAGTTTGAGGACTAGCAGCAGCACATTATAACCTGGCAATTAGTGATGCAGATGTGTTGCTCCTCTTTTTGGAGTCAGTGCCTCTGGATGCTACACTGTGATGTATCCACTGGTTCAGAGCTACCAGAAGATTTACCCTCCATTTCTGCATGGTGTGGTATACATTTGCCTTTATTTTCCTGGACAGGCATGTTTAAAAGTCCCCAGTGCAGTACTGTAAAAGTTATTTCTGGTTCTTACAAAGAAAAACCACTTTTCCTGTGAGATTTATGTCATCCTAAATTCAGAAGACCTAAAAGGTAATAATGGTCAAAAGGAGATAATTTCTTTTTTCTTTTTTTTTCTTTTTTCTTTTTTTTAAGTTGATGAAGAATACAGAATGGGAACATTTAAAGTTGTCTGCAATATATTCTGTACAGGGCATAGAATGAGGGTCATGCTTTGATAAGTACCGGTGTCACATACCAAACCTCTGTCTCCTTTAACTAATCTGTCTGTGCACGCTTGCCCTGATAACCCATGATGAGTGGCTGCGCTTGGTTTCACACTGGAGATCAAATGCGGCTTATTGCAGCTGGCTGTGTAGGGAAGTAGGTTTGGTCATACCTTCTCATTATTTAATTACTTTTCCAAAGAACTGAAACAATCCCCTTTTCCTCCAAACACACGTCACTGCTTTAAGGAGGGTTGCTGTTGTCTCTCTGGGTACTGGTTCAATCTTTCATGTTACTACTGGCATTTTCCTTTGCAAAATGAGCAAATCTTAGCATGGTAATTAATAAATGAAAGGTTGAAATGTGTCTGCAGGGAGAACCAGTTAAAACCACAGTGGTCAGGAGGGCTCACTTCATGTAATCCCATTTACATCCGTGTGTGTGTGTATTTTGTTCTCTGTAAGCAATGCTCTGTGTTTCACCCCCATGTTTTTCATTAAAAGACTTTGGTGCTTGGTGTGCATCCAAAGGAAGCTAAATCATCTTTGTTCCACCCTTGATGAAATCAAGGTGCGCAGAAAGCTTGGTTTACCCAAGCTGAGACAGGGAAGGGAGGTAAAGGTGGGCCCTGCCATTTCCCAGTGCTTTCCCTCCATCCCTGTGCTACTTACCAGGGAGACAGGCACGAAACTGGCTGCAAAACCCCTGACTGTTGTGACCAAGCAAGAGATGGGTGTGGAAAGGAGCTGGTGTGGTCACAGTGAGGTCAGGCAGCTCCTCGGGCTTCTTGTACACTTTTTTCAGCCTTGGTGCAAACTCTAGCATTAACACTTGGGTCATTTCTAAAAGTACACAGGCTCAGGAAAGATACCACAATCATAATTTGTCAAAGATCTGTTGAGTTATCCCATCTTCAGAACCCACATCTGCTCAGCTGTGGACATCTGCCTCTGTTGGCTGTCTTATGTTTACTAGTGAGATTACTTCCAATAAGCTTAAATATTAGGTTTTTGCTGACCAGACTGGTTTTGATTGAAAAGGGTTAAAATTTACTCATGAAGTAGCTCCTCGGAGAGGCTGGGGACAAAGAGACCTGGTGAAAGCAGCTGTAAGTAGTTCAAGATAACAGCTCTCCCAGGTGCTGGTGGAAGAGGGTGGGAGCTGAGATGCAGCTGTCCTGGACATGGTCATTATAAATGGGCTGTAACCCCCCTGCTAGCTTTGTTGTGGGTGCTTACAAAGTATTAAGTGGCTCTGTTGCAGAAGTCCTGGGTTATGTCACATCTCAGTGCAACCTTGTGCTTTGGAGGTGATCCCGTAAGGCTTCATCCAGAAAGGAGCAGACTTGTTCCCTGCAAGGTTGGGTTTTATCTGTTTCCTTGACCCTCTTTGCCTAGTTTTTGTTGATCCTTCTTGAGAGAGGAGTTAAGGGTGAAATAAGAAAAAGGTGTAGTTCTGTCTAAGTATGTCTTTAAGAGTCTGGCTGTGCAGAAGTACAAGGAACTGTGAAATGAGTGACTGAGTCAATGTGCCAGATAGCTAAAGGCATCTCAGGTGTTGTTAGATGCTAGTGTCCTTTCATTTGAACAAGCTCTGTGTGCATTACTCTCAAACAGGTGAAGTGAGTGGACGTGAGTTCCAATGTTTGCTGCTGTTTTGCTCTTGCTTCTCATTTGGAGCTATGACATGCCATCAGTATCCTTGTCCTGGGGGACTATTTCTGCTGAGTTCTAACAGACATGGGATCAGGTTGAAGTGTGGTGGGCCTTTCTGGAGGACTGTGCAGCTGAAAGGAGATGTCAAGGTGCCCTGGAAGGCTGGGGGAAAGCAGTTAGAGAAGGGGAAGGGGAGGCCAAAGAAAGAAGTGGTTACAGACCTTTGTGCAAGAAGAGCAAAGTGGTGGATAAACAGGAACAGAGGGGAGAGATCTTTAAAAGGTGGTGGCAAAGTGGGAAACTGCAGCAAGGAAAACAACTGGGAACCTAATTTTGGACAAGAGGAAAAGCTACTCCACTGATTTTGGGGCTGGATTTATCATATGAGAGCATTTATCTTGAAGTGGGAGTAGTAAGAGCCATCCTGAGCACTGTAAAGCCTCAAGGCACAACTGGTCTGAATGAGACCTCACAGCATCTTTGTTCAAGCTCTTGTTTGCCTCCAGGGACCATGTCCAATTTCTCAGCCCCATGAGGGCACAGCTGTGTCTGCACTGGCCCCATCGCTTCTTTCTAGGCCTCAGGTTAACAAAGGCCAAGGGCATGAGAAATGAGGGCTGGTTTCTTTTCTGTAGGTTTTTCAAAGCAGTCAGAGGTGGTTGGGGATCAGAAAACACTGCTGAATGTTTCCCGGCTTTTATCTGATGAATTATGTGTGGGTGCCAAGACATTTTGCTAAATATTAAGTCTTAACTTTAGAAAATGGAAAGCCTTTCCTCTCCAGAAAGGTTGGCATTAAGGCAAGTGGCGATTGCCCATGAATGATCCTCTTTGTTTGCCTTCCCTTACTCTCACTTGATTGCTTTAAAATATTGCTGATTGCTCGAGTAGTTGAGAAGCCTCTCTTGGAAATCTACCAAATATGCTTCAGAGTAGTTTTTTTATGATTTGCATTTGTCCTGGGTTTGATATTCTGTCCCCCCCTTTTCTGACAACTGAAGAACCAATTTAATTCCTTGCCCCTGTGCTAGCCTTTTGGTGGAGGCAGTTTGGCTCCAGGATTTGTTAATAACATACAGTTGCAGTTCAGCTCCAGGTGTTCACATCATACCCATCTACTGCTCAACGACCTAACACAAAACTACCATGTGGCTTGAGACCCATTCCTTGGGGAAAGGTGGCCCATCACACAAACAGCTTACGGGCTGAATGGGCCTCATATTAGCACTGTGCCAGGGGTGCTGGACACCCCTGGGTTCTTCTTATTGCTTGGAGTGGTTATCTTTGTGGATTAGGACAGAGGAGCTGAATGTGGACATGATCCAGGTGCCTGCAGAGATCTCTGAGCTAGTGCCAAGCAGATTAGGCTTGATAATGGGAGATTTCAGCTGTCCTGGCACAGTGCTGTGCTGAGTTTATTAACTCAGTGGCACTCCTCTGACACCTTTTCTACCACCTATACTTACCACATAGATCAATTCGGTGTTACAGGCTTATCATGGAACGGTTTGGTTTGGGAAGGATCTTTAAAGATCACCATGTTCCAAGGCCCCTGCCATGGGCAGGTACACCTTCCACCAGTCCTGGCTGCTCCAAGCCCTGTCCAACCTGGCCTTGAACACTTCCAGGGATGGGGCACCCACAGCTGCTCTGGGCAAACTGTTCATATGTCTCATAACTCTTGTAGTAAAGAATTTCTTCCCTGTATCTAATCTAAACCTACCCTCTTTCAGCTTAAAGCCATTCCCCCTTGTCCTATCACTACAGGCCCCTGTAAGAAGTCCCTCTGCAGCTTTCTTACAAGCCCCTTTAGGTACTGGAAGGCCGCTCTAAGGTCTCCCTGGAACCTTCTCTTCTCCAGGCTGAACAGCCCCAGCTCTACCAGCCTGTCTGCCTAGGAGAGGTGCTCCAGCCCCCTGATCATCTTTGTGGACTTGCTCTGACAAGTCTGTGTCCTTCTTATGCTGGGGACCCCAGAGCAGACAGCGCTGCAGGTGGGGTCTCACCAGAGCAGAGGGGGAGAATCCCCTCCCTGGACCTGCTGGCCACACTGCTTTTGGTGCAGCCCTGGGTTTGGTTGGCTTGCTGGGCTGTGAGTGCACATTGACAGGTCACGTCCAGCTTTTCATCTGCCAGTACCCCCAAGTACTTCTCCACAGGGCTGCTCTGCTTCCTTGGCCTTGCTGTGGTTGAATGCTAAACACTAATTAAAGCCAGAGTAAGGCATGTGAGTGTTACAGCTCTACTCCTGTGTTGAGTGAGGTCTCTTTTGAGGTGTCATAATTAAATATAAGTTTAAATATGACACTTAATTTTCATCCCCCTTGATCCCTGCTGTCATAGTCTGGTGGGTTATTTAGGCTGGGAGGTCTCTGGCTGCCTGGGGGAACAAGGTCTATCGGATTTGTGTGGTGTGTGGGGATATCTCCATTTAAGAAACTTCTTACTTCTATGATTTTGAGATAATAAATTGGCTGAGTTTGCGGAGGGAAAATGTCATACCTGAGTGAGAGCTCAGCACTTTGCATATTGACGAGGAATCTGCAGTGAATGGTGCAATACAGTGTTGCACTGTGTGTTCACCCTTTCCTAGACAACTGAGAAGCCAACCATGGAGTCTGGACACATAGGACAGCCAGCCTCATCGGCACTGTGTGACTTGTTTCAGATTGTAGGTGAGACTGACCTCCATCATGCTGCAAACTGCCTTATCATTAGTGATCCTGGAGACAAGAAGGGCAAGAGAGCCCATGGCCAGGAGAAGCCAAGATGGACCTGGATTAAAGCCACAACTCAGTGGCCTGCCATCACTTTGGGCACCCTTAAATGGCAATTGCTCCTGCTGAAAATGCATTTGGGCTGCGTGGCACAAACATCTCCTGATTGCCCCACTCCAGGGTTGTGAACAATTGCAATTAAGCCTATTCAGCCTGATAACGAGGCATTCAGGGATTTAGGAGTTTTATATGGTTCAATTAGACTCAATTGTTAAGCCTGAGCTTTATTAAGTGCTCCTCTGAAGTCTGCTATCTGCCGGCAATCCTACTGCTTAAAACTGCAGCATAATCCTGGAGAGCTTTGGGTGATGTTTTCAGGCAGGAATTGTCAGGGGGGTGGGGGTGGAGGGGCGGTGAGGAAATGTGAGTATATATGGACATTAAGCAGTTAATTCCTGGGATGTTTTGCTGGAATGGGGGAACACCAGCCTGTTTTGCCTTTGGGCTCAAGCTGGTGCCAGAGGGATGGGAAGAGCTGCTCTGCACCTATCCTTACTTTTAAACCCATGCCTAGAGACCTGGAAGCAGGCACTTATTAATAATTCAAATGTCTTTTAGCAGCTGTTTGAGACTGTCTTATTTATTAATGGGACTGTGATGGTCCCATAAGCAGTAATGAAGTGTGGAGCCCTGAGGACACTTTGTACATCCTGTTTTCCCCCTCATACCCCTTGGCTTCACCTGGACCTCTAGGATCAGGATGGGGCTGGGATTCCCTCATACTTTGCATTTCCAGCCCACTTCGTTCCTGTTCACCCTGGGGCCTCCTGGCTTTCGCTTTTCCTTTCGATCTTTGACCTTTTTGGCCTGTTTATCTCTTGGCCAGAGGATCTCTAGCTGCAGGAACAGATAGGACCTAATGTGGTGTGACTGATTATTCATCAGGTCTGGAGTTCCCAGGACCCTGGGCACTGCAAAATAACTAGTGGTGTGGGGAGGAGCCCAAGGTGATCCCCTACTTTGAGCAGTAAAACTGCTTGTTGTTTGGGATGCGGGGTCCCTGGTTGTTCTTCTAAGTTTTTTCTGAGCTGAACTCTTCTCTATTTGTGTGGTGCAAGCTCTAGAAGGGCTGGATGGGATGTTTCGCCCTGCTTCTGCGCTGCCATAGTGTGCAGCTCCTCTGGCTTTGACAGATGCAGGAGGTGGCTGGAGGTGGGGGCCCCTGTGATCACATGAGGGTGAGATGTCAGATCATAGAACAGTTTAGGTTGGAAGGAACCTTTAAAGGTCATCTAGTCCATCCCCCACTGGTGGTGCTCCTGCAACACTGTGTGGGGCTGATCTCCCTCCTATAGCAGGGGGCCTGATCCTCTAGTGTCTCACCCATTCCCAGCCCTGCAAAAAGAGTCTGCCCATTTCACCCAGAGCTTTGTGGTCACCCCACTGTGCCCACACCAAGGAGGCAAGTGTGGCACTTCTGTCCTTTTTGGGGTCATTTCCCAGGCCTTTGAACCCTGGGGACTGGACACTGGAGACACCTGTGTTCCTTTCATGGCCCTGTGCCTCAGTTTCTTGCTGCCTTTTAATACCAATTCTATCAGCCTCCATCTAAGAGACCATCTCTTACAAATCTCTTTGCTCTTGTGAGATGAGACAAAGTGCAATCACGATTTTGAGATACCTTGACCCGTGCCCCTCCATAGCCTTCCACCACTCACGCAGCAGTGTCAAACTCCTGTATTAGAACCATATATTAGTTTTACACCCCACTTCTGGTGTTTCCCACCCTCTTCAGGTGCTGATAAATAACTTGGACTCTTTGGCCGCCTGGAAACAGAGACTTTCTATCCCTCTCCCCACCCATTCCCCAAGCTGGCCCCTTCCTTTGCAAACATCCCAGTTATTTTATTATTATTTTGTGCCCACGAGGTAAAGATTTTTATTTTTTTTCTCTCCACTCCCTTTCTCCCCCCACTTCGCTCCTGCATTCCTGCTGAAAGCTACGGGGTGGCATCCCCAGTCCCAGCCTCCCCTCCGCAGCCTCAGTCCCAGCTGCTGGCCTGCGGAGAAGGAATCGGACGTGGAGGGCGGGCGGGGGGGGGGGGGAGATGCCCAGAGCGGCCCCTCCTCCTGCCTCATAACTTCTTCTTCCAAGTGTGCAGGGAGTTTCACTGCAGCCCGGCCGACTTGGATGCCAGTTTCTGGGGCCGTCGGACCCTCTCGCCCACGGGGAAAAGCCAACGCGCAGCAGCTTTGCCCAGGTAAGCAGCACCGGTCGCCTGTAGCTGTCTGTCTGCCTGCCCAGGTACCAGGTTTTGTACGCTCTGTTGTGTTTTTTCTACTCTCCCCATTCTCGGGTTGCAGTTAAATGAGCTGCAGCACGAAAGGCATGAGAGCGGGCCAGGGGCGATGGGGAGTTCGAGGAGGCAGCAGCCCCTGGGGCAGCAAGCTGCCTTCCAGCTTCCTGGTGCATTGCAATAGTGAACCCCTTGCTGCTGCCTCAGAAGTGCCTGGGATGCCCAAAACCTGTCTGGAATCTGAATTTGGGGGCGACTTTGCATTTTCCGGGATGGGAGGTGGCTCAGGGGCATCAGCTGGTCTTGGAGGCAGGGAGAGGTTGTGAAGAACTGTCATGTGTAGCACATGGTGGGTTGTTTTGAGTTTTTTTGAGGCTTTCTGGGAGGAAGTGAGTTCCTATTGCCTCCTTTGATGCACCCAGGAGGTCTGAGCATTGCAATGGGCAGAATCTGGCACAAGTAAACCACCCACCAGTGGAATAAGGAGCTACATTTTTCTTCTAATCTTGTTCAGTTGGATTGTGTGATGTGGTTCATTCAGGTGGATGGTAGTAAAATAGCAAGTGCTGAAAGCAAGTCCTGGATCAAAGCTCGAAGAACAACGGAGCAGACCCCACTGGGACTAATAACTCCAGACAAAGTGGGTATTTCAGCAGGTTATGGGAGAAGCAGCAGAAGGGGTTAGTCCGAGGCCATTCCTGGATAGAAAAGTCAGATGATTTCAAGGGGAGAAGTTATTAACTTCAGGGTGGGATTCTGCTTTTCTGCAGCTGGGCCCCACTGAGTCTGCAAAGGTTGTAGCGTTGCAATGAATGCAGTGACCACTCAGGTGCAGACCACATGCATGCAGCTCTGAGGCTTGGGTCCGCTTCCTTCCCAAGCCAGCAGCAAGTCACACAACCCAGATTTTCTTGCCTCAGTAGCACCAGCAGTTAGGGTGATTGAGATCCTTTGGCACAGTCCACCCATTCCCACCTCCTTCTGTAGATGCTGAAGTGATGTCTTGCAGGGAACAGCAGTGATTGACAATTTTGTTTGGCTGCTATCCATCGTAGACCCAAAATAATGTAATTTCTGCTTGCAATCAAGAATTACAAGAAAGTGCCTTTCTTCTGGGTAGGGAAGAAAATTAGCCACCAGGCAGATGATTCATGGGGTGTCTGAAAAGTCTTTGTGGCTCTAACAAAAAGGTTGGTTTGTAGGATGGAGTCTGCAGAAATCACTCCATGCATTGCGTTATTGCATGTGTCAGGAGGAGCAGAAAGAGGTTGGATGATGCTGTTTGGGCTCCCCAGTGATTCTGCAATGTGGCCCCTTCTGCAGATATCTCTTCTTCAGTATCCCACGCAGCATTAGGCCAGGCTGTGCATGGGGAGATGTGTTGGGTCAGAAAGTGCATGAGGTTGTTTGAAGCACTGGCACGTGAATATGGGGAGATGTCCTGGCACTGTCCTCAGCCTGGCTGAGGGTGTGATGTTTGTACAGTGCAGGACTGGCAGTTGCTGGGGTGGTATTTCCTCTCTGGAGGCTGTTTGAAGGGCAGCTGCTTAGGGGATTTTTAGTAGAGCAGCTTTGTCAGCTTTCCTCAGTCTTAAATATTGGGGCACTGGGGCTCATGACAGAAAGTGGGTTTATATGCATGAAAGCTTGTCTGCTTTTTCCACTTAGCTTTCCCAAACATGGCTTGTCTCATGTTTCAGCTGTTCTCAGATTTTCCTGTCCTAAACAGTACCTCCCCACTAGGTTTGTTCCTGTGACCCTCCTTATTCCAGATAGTGAACTAGGGAAAAAGGAGAAATGCAGCAGGACATCTCAGACTCCCTTGTCTGGCCACCTGGGCCCCTGTCCTAAGCAGTGATGCAAGGATGATGTCCCTTTGCCTGTAGGAAAGGTCACCCAGTCACCATGAAAGGCTTTGCAGCCACAGTGTGGAGCAGACCTGCAACCACTGCTGGAGGACCACATTGGGGAGCTTTTGGGTCTGTGCTTTGGAAAAGCACTTCCCTGGGGAGACCATTTCATAGCTGTCAGGGACCAGGGCTGCTCAAACAGGCAGCGCAGGTCTGTGTAAATGGGAAAGCCCGCCAGGGGAGCGGGGGAAGGATGGATGAGTGTAGCTGCAGAGTGAGACTGCTGGGATGAGTGATGTTTTGAGCTTGCTGCAGCAAGCAGGAGGTGGTGCAGGTGGTGGTGGAAGGTGGGTGCTGTGTTCATCTCGGGCCTCACCTTCGAGTGGAAGGAAGGCAATAAATAAATTTGTGTAAAAAGTGAGAGATTTGGGTTCAGATCCTTGCACGGGCCCTGCTGGTTGGTTGCTGAGGGCTCCCAGTGCAGGGACTGGGTGCTCTTGCCCTGCCTGGGGGAAGATGCTCTTGCCCAGGCTGGTGAGTGGGTGCCTCTGGCTCAGCCTCTCTAATTCACTGTCCATAAATCCTCCTTCCCCTGCATCTTGAGGGAGCACAAATCCAGCAGTGACTTCTGGGAGAGTGGGAGGAACAGAAAGAAATGTCTGGGATGGGTTTAGCTGCATCCACAGGAACTTTGGTGGGAGCATCCTGTGGTGCCCCAGAGGAGTGAGCGGTGCAAGTGGGCTGAGTCACCATGACATCTTGGTGGCAGGGGCCAAGTTGTGACCTCGTGCCACAGATAACTGCTTTCTGGGAAAGTTCCACCACTGCCATGGCCTGATCCTTCCTGTTTGTCCAACTTGCCCATCAGTCTGCCCCTCAGCACTTCATCAACTGATTTTGTTTGCACAGTGAGTCCATGAAAGTCTAACCAGTCTGGATAGATATGGGGAGCCAGTTCTCTCTTCCTTAACCATCAACACCAGTCACAACCCACTTGCTTCAATGCCACAGCAACTCGGTCAGGGCTGCACGTTAGACCTGGGATGCAATAGTCCAAATCAAGATGACTATCTAGTTGCACCAGCTCAGCAGCATGAAAATGCCGGTGAAATATGGGAAGGTGCATATGGGAAGGGTTTCACTTGCTTAATGGAAACCGAATCTGAGACTTGTGGTGGCTCCATCCCTTTAAGTGGGGACTCTGCACAAGAGGGCAGCTTATTTACATCATGACCGCTCCAAGAGACTGCAGGGAAAACTCAGGGCCCATCCTCATCACAGGAGGCTTTGTACAGATATGGCCCCTCAGGGTTATATTTTATGGTGGGCTTGTGGTACCCCACTGAGGCTGACTCCTGACCAGGGCAGACTTAGGCTGTAGGGTAGGGGGGTGGCGTGGGGTGGTATCTGTGGGGTTGGAGTAGCAGATTGGCAGGGTCAGGCTGCCTGCATAGGGTTCTGAGTGGCAGATGGGGATGTGCAAGTCCCATGCACAAGCCCTTCTCTTGCTTGCTCCTGCTGTGCTCAGCTATAGTCCTTGTTCCTGCAAGAGCAAGGCAAATTTGCTGGAGGCAGTGAAATGGCATCAGCCCAGAGGCAACAGAGATCTGCTTGGAGAATTACCCTACTGCAAAACCAAGAGGCTCCCAGGGGATGTGGGACCTCAGGCTGGGATCTTTGTTTTCTTTGTCCCAGCTCCCAGTCCCTTCAGTTGTGCTAAGGAGCACTTTGCAATGTGAATAACCTCCTGGAAAAGATCCAGCTAGAGTGTGAGTAACCTGAGAAATGTAGACCTGGCTGCCAGCCAAGTAGTCAACCCCTTGATCAATTGACTTCCTAACCCTTTTTTTTTTTTTTTTTTTACAGACACACACACACACACACCCCCCATCTATTGATCTTGTCTGTAACACCTGCCTGCCCATCTGGAAATATTACCTTTGACTCTGCCAATACATAATCCCGCTGGGCAGACTTTTCACCTTCTTTATGGGAAGACAGATTAACAAGCATTGTCTTGTGAATGCCCAAGACAGAAGTAGGGTGGAGAAACTGCAAATATCCTTGAAAACATTATACCTGTTTGGTGGGCAGCTCATGTCTCCATGCCACAGATGGTGAGGGATCCCCCCTTGCCTCTTAGCCAGAAGCAGGGTGGCTCATTTCAAAGCTGAGCATTAAACTGGGTGGAAGTGTCAGAAGCTGAAGTTGTTTTCAAGGTGTTCCCTTTTGCAGGGGAAGTACCTAGTGACTGTTTGACTGTTATTACTTGCCTCTCCTTTAGCTTTTTCCTTTTCACAAGTGCATTATTCATTTTTAAGTAGGATTCACATTGTGATACTTCTCAGTAGGTGCATGCCCAGGTGATGCTACCAAAGGCTGTATTAGGATCAGAAGCTCAGTGGGGAGGCAGCTGGGGTTGAAGCAGAGCCATTTGTTTACCGTAGACCTCTGATGAGCAGTGATCTCCAGCAAAACTCTCCTTCAGTTATCTACCCCAAAACTTCACTCTGCTCTTAGCATTTCTTGCAAGAAGGAGAGATTAGGGGTGGGCAGCAAACCCTCCTTTGTTGTTTGCAACAGTTACACAAGCAAAAACATCAGTCCCCCCAAACTGGGTCTCTTGGAGAGGAAGAGACAGGCTAGAGATGATCTTCACAACCACCGTCTGACCATAACTTTCGTCTTGGAAAGGTTTCTAAGTTTAGCTAAGAAGGTATTTTTACTATTGTTAATGTGAAAACCTGGTGTGTGGGGCGTCACCATGGTGTGGAGGAAAGGAGAGGAGGGTCTGGCTTTCATTTCCAGGATTCATAAGGTATTTTTCTGCTTTTCTCCTTGGTGCTTCTAAGCTGAAATGCTCCATCCAATACTCCCAGATGCTGCTTGCATGATTTCTGCAGAAGGTGAAAGGTGGAAAAAACAGCCCCAGCTGCAAGTGGTCCCATACCAGGGAAGAGGTGTCACCTGCCAGTTATCTCCAGTACTTGTTACCTTTTCATCAGCCTTGCTGCCCTCTCCCCAGTGAGGAATGGCCAGAAACCAAGGAGGTCTTTCTTCCATTAAGTTTTGCCCTTAACTAGCTGTTTGCATCACATTTGAGCAAACCTTAACCTGTGCTTTGCTCCATGTTTTGTGACCCTGATGTGAACAACTGCAGGAGCTGTGGAGGAGGATATTGAAGCTGTGGTGGAGCCTGATGAGTGAGGAAAGGATAGGGCAGAAACCTCCCCATGCCATGTCTCCCATCCCGGAGGAGAGTCATAGCCAACCCTTGCCGTGCTCTCAGGAGACCTATTGAGATGTTAATCCAGCTGCTTTTATACATGACCCCCCATCTTCCCACCGCATTTCCTGTGGAAACAACAGCTTTGGGGTCTAAACCTCGAGTTGGTGGGACTGGGAGGCCAGCAGCCCTTGTGGGTCACTGCCTTTGAACAAACCAGGCATGTTCAGCTGGGTGCTGAAGCGGAAAATAAGCTTCCTCCAGCTCTCACTTCATCTTCTTTTATTGAGCAGCCTCACAAGATTTACCATCATCTCTGTTAAACATTACTATGCCGTGCAACCCCTTTAAATCAGGAAAACAATGGTATTTATTTAAAAAAAAAAAAAAGAGAGAGACAAAACACTTTCTTAAAGCTCACTCTTGCTCCAAGAGAGGGAGGGGAGCCATTTACCCATTCTGCAAGGAGCAGCAGTTTCTTGTGATTGCTGATGCTGCTGTTGTTTAAACAGGCTCTGCGCTGCAGCATGTGGGTAAGAATGCTCCTTGGAAAAGGCATCCTTGCATTTCATGGAAGTATTATCTGGAGCCAAGAGAGAGTGCCACCAGGAGGGCAAGGTGAATCGAATCGATGCATCTTCAGAAGCAGGGGAGAGCTGCAACTTTGAGGACATGGTGTTTGCTGGACCTCCAAGGAGGTCTGTTGGCCACTAGAGCTGCCACCCCTTGCCTGCAACACTGTCACTGCACTACCACCAATGGCTTCTGCTGTGTGGGTGCCTACATCAGGGAGACACTAACTCATGCTCTTCTAGCTTCCTCCTGGCTCTTCTGGCTTCTATCTGGGATGATCATTTGGGGCACACCTTGACTCAAGATGGTGCTAGATCAGAATTCAAGCTTTGGTCTAAAAAGCAGATGCAGCCACTTGGAGCATCAGGGTGTCAGGTGGATAAAACCTCATTTAGCCCTTCCTGGACAGAACTCCAACCAGAATCCTAGGGGGATTTTTGGTCATCTCTGCCATGCAGGGACCATTGTACTTTTTTTCCCCAAAATCTGCATGATGGCCGAATGCCAGGGACCCAGCATGGCTCTTTGGGAGCTCAGCTGCCTTCTCGTCTTCTGTCCAACCTGCTAGCCCTGGGCAAGCCAGTAGTGGACAGAACTGGGCTGTGCGTTGCCCAGATGTTATGGCAATAGGGGATATGGGGAGGGAAACTATGTGGGCTATGCAAAATGCTCTCCTTAGTGCAATGAGGATGCCTGTGTCCCTCTCATAGCTGAAATGAAGTAGGTTCTTGGACCCAACCTGCATCACTGTCTCATTCTAAGAGAGCTGGTGAAGGTGTAGATACAAACATGTCCTGGAGATAAAGCTTAAATTACCCAAAGTGTTATCTACATAGGGTCTGGAAAGCCATGTGACAGCTCTGAGACTGGAGGAGAGTGAGCTTCTGGAGGATCCATCTGTCCTAGTCCCTTCTCTCAGCATTAGAGCGAGAGCTGAGCTGCAATACGGTGCTGCGTGGTGCTAGTGCTGTTGTGTGCCAGTGAGGGACCTCCTGGATCTGAACCCAAGCTTGCTGCTCTTTCCTTTCCTGAGAGGTCCATGCAGCACAGCCTGGGCAAGGGTGTGAGTGGTTCTGGGGGGCAGAGATGCCTTGGGTAGGGAACATCTATTGCTGCAGGGCTTGCAGGTTGCTTTTGGGGGCAAAAAAAATCAGATCACTTCATGGCAGCCTCTTCTACTAGATGGTTTGATGTTAGGGATCTTGGGAACCAGTGCCACCCAGCAATGCACCCTGCCCTGACTCCTTGGAGAACCCAGTGCTGGGGTCAAGGCACATGTAGCATCTGGTACCCAAGATCTTGGAGCAGGAGTTGCAAGGCGTGGAGAAGAAACTTGAGATGGGAATTAATTGGGTAAGTGTCATGTTGAGACAGATGAGCCAAAGGCCCACTGATTTTTCAGCTATCTATTCATGTAAGAGGTGCATGAGATGGTTGCTTTCATGGTGTTGTAAAATTGCTTGTGAGTGCTGGGCTGACTCAATGATGGGGACATAGACCCCAAAGCATCAGTGGGTGGGCGCGAAAGACAAAATACAGTCATGCACCATCTAGGAGCTACCAAAATCTCTGCTGACCACAGGACTGCTGATTGGAGCACTGTCTTGTTTTGATATTAGTTATTGATATTTTTAATAATTTAGGAAATCCCATTTTTCCTTTTCCAGTCATGTGGCCAAAACTTCACTGTCACTGTAGTGAAAGAGATCTTCCACAAATGGAAAATCCTATATGAAAATGCCCCCAAAAGGGGTGTGAATACCCGCGAGAGGGGAACAGCATGAAATCGGACATGGCCATTCCCAGCTCACAGCAGCTGAAGGAACTGAATACGTTCAGCCAGAGTTAGTGCTCCTGATCCACGTAATTAATTCTGAACTGTTTGGACTGTGTTATAATCCTTGTTTAGCCTGAGAGAAGGTGTCCACTGGGCTTTCAAAGAGACTGAGGACAAACCCAGCCCCTTGGACTTGATTTAAGCTGTGATTTTGGGTATCATTTTGTACCTCTGCCTGCAAAGGGAGCATCTCCTCCCTGTGGGTCAGCCCCTCTGGCTGCTTCTGGACAGTCCCGTGCAATTCAGAAGTATGCCTCCAGCTACCGAAAAGTCAATGCTCTCATATTTCTTCACAAAAACGGCTTGAATTCTGTGTTCAAGGATTTAGAGAGAAATCAATTACCATAAAAATCTATTAACTCCATTAAAAAAGAGACTAAACTTTTGACCGCCTAAGGCTTATTTCTGTCAAGCGAGGAATAACCCATGTTTAACCAGTTTGTTCTTGCCATCCAAATCTACCATTTTCCTTGGGGTTTGATAATATCTTTCATTCCCCTGCAGAAAATGGTGCCTAATCACAGGAGAGGAGCTGCAGAAATGCCCCAGCCAGGCTCTTCCATGTGAACATTTCAAAGCCAAAGGAGAGAACTGGCATTTGCTCAGCAGCAAATTATGAACCCGTTTGCTTGCAAAATGGACAGACCCTCTAAGCGACACCAGCTATTGCACTTTCATCCTGTCTTCTGAGCTTTTCTTACATTAGTGACAACATACTTCTTTTGGATGAGCTGTCAGTACCGTTTTGGAGCTGACGGTTGTGGTCTTTGCTCTCCACCTCTGTGAGCTGTCAGGGTTTACTCCATTCTTTGCCTCTTTGCTGGTGTCTTAAGCCTCAAGCCCTTCTTTTTATTTTTCATCTTGCCACCAGAACTCAATGATTTGAATCTGTCCTTTGCTTTAGTTGGTGCAGTCTGTGCCTTGTTTTCCCCCATCTGAACATCATGCAAAATTACATGTAGAGGTGCTGGGATCTTGGTGACCTGTTCATATTGGTACCACTAATAACTGGACCATCTCCACACCTTTCTCCTGCTGGTTTCTCTGGTGGTTCCACATCCTGAAGTCCCCATTAATTCTCTATTCAGACTTATCTTTATATTTCAAATTACGCATCTCAGTGTGATCTCTTTGTGGGGCTGTTGGGATCTCTCTCTACAGGATTTATCATAGAATCATAGAATGGTTTTGGTTGGAAGGGACCTTTCAAGGCCATCTAATCCAACTCCCCTGCAATAAGCAGGGACAACTTCAACTAGATCAGGTTGCTCACATCCCTGTCCAACCTGACCTTGAATGTTTCTAGGGATGGGACGTCTACCGCCTCTCTGGGCAACCTGTGCCAGTGTCTGACCACCCTCATTATAAAGAATTTCTTATATCCAGTCATATAACTAGTTTGATTTCATGGTGTGCCTGGCAGTGCTCCATGAACAGGAGTCTTGGGGTGCTGAGCTGTGTGCAGTGATGCAGGTGAGATATAGCTGAAGACTTGGCTTCAGCTGGAGCATTCATAAGGAGGTGTCCCTCTGCATTCTCTGCTGAATAATACAAGGTTGTGCTCAGCCTGCAGTCTGTCAGAGGGAGCTGCAAATAGAACTTTCCTCTGTCCATCTGGCTGTTTTCAGGAGACTTGTATGAAAATATTTGAGACCTGCTTCCCTCTGTCAGATTTGGCTGACGTTGTCAAGATTTTGCTAGGTTGGGAGGCAGAGGTTCTGTCTGTCTGTGTGATACATGCCACGGCACAGTGGTGGGCTTTGGGACATGGATCTGTACAGATCCCCTGGGAAGGTTATGCATGGCCAGGTGCGGCTCTGTTATGTAGGTTTTGTGTCTGTATGTGACAGGGATAGAAGTTTGGTGGATGAAGTTAGCAGCACCTGTCATGAGTGATCCTGGGGCAGGAGATGTGTGACATCCAGCTGGAGCCACAGGCAAATGGGAGGCAGGCACCAGCCAGATGAGACTGCAAACGACCGTGTCTCATCCCTTATAGACAGACCTTGCTGACAGGGTTATTTGTTTATCCCAACATTTGTTTGGGGGGTGGGGGAAGGAAGAAGAGTTTATTGCAAACATATACACAGGAAGAATAAATGGAGGGGAACAGCCCAGCCTCTGGCACTACTGCACATATGTAAGACCTGCTTTTTTTCCTCTCTTACCCTCTTGCATCTTGCCAGGCTTCCTACAACTCTGTCATCTGATCCAGGTGAGGTAAAGGGAGAACCTGGTCCATCAACTTTATGGAGTTTGGAGGCAATTTGTTCAAGGAACTGTAAAACCTGGTGAAGTTGCCCATATAAATTATTTACTTACAGGGACAGTAAAAGATCAAGGAAATTGCTGGGATTCCTTTCAAAACCCTGAAGTTTATGAGGTTGTTGCCCTGCCCCTACCAGGTTTCTCTGAAGATCTCCGTAGCAGTTTTAGGAGGTCTTTGACAGGGGCTGGTGGCAGCCAGTGTCTGCAAAGATCAGCTAAGACCTTCTGGATTGAAGTTTGCTCTTTGTAGTGTATAAAATGAGCACTGTGGTGGCATCTACATGAACGGGTGATTCTAAGTGAACTGAGCTGCCCTGAGCTGGACAACAACAGCAGAACAAATGGCAGTCCTCCATCAGCCTTGCTATCCTGAAAGATGGAACACTTGGAAGGGGCAAGCCCAGGTGTGATCTTGGCCTACTGGTGGGCTGTGAATGGAGAGAAGTGTTGGAGCAAGTGTCTGGAAGCTGCAGAACAGCTCTTGACCCTGATATGCATGTCCCACTCTGCCTTCCCTCACCTAGGGTTGGTATTTCATACCGAGGTGAACCCTTAAATGTAGTTTTCAGGAAGGGGAAAACCAAGAGAGAAAAGGACCCATTTTCCTTTCAAAGTCAGAGAACAACACCCTTGAATTTGGGATCATCTGTAATCGGGATGTGCTGCAGTCATCCATGAAGGACCCACACTGGCAATGCAACAGCAGGAACTGGATGGGTTTTCACCCCAAGTCAGCATTTGCAGCTCACCACTAGAAGGCAAAGCACAACTTTATTTTTTTTTAATGTGATAAAAGTTAGAAATATTCTAATGTTCAAAAATTGAACACAACAGTTCAACATGCATGCACATGTGCAGATATGAATTCATGTCTGCCAGGAAATTTTAGTTTGTGGCATCCAGATTATGAAACTCTTTTGAATCCTTCATCATTGCAATGTGAATTCAAGTTGTGACTCTTCTGAGCTCGAGCCTTTCCACACCTGCAGGGTCTTTGCGTTTTGTGAATGTTAACATTTACTCACTGAAGGCCTGGGGCTCACCATGCTTGTTCTTTGTGTCTGCAGAGTCTTCTAGGATTTATTCCTTATATGACTATTTCCCTATTGCTGTTAATGTGCATTTTTTACTGTATTTGTTCCACACTGAAGCATTAAACAATATCAGAACTGTGGAAAAAAAATTGGAGAAATCACGTTAAGTTTTTATCTGCAAAAACGTGCCTTGGCTTAGCTGCCCAAAGTGACTGCAGAAACTCAGACTTATTTTTTGTCACTTAGGCCTTTTTTTTTTTTTTTTTATTTCCTGTATATATGTAAACTTGGACAACAAATGCTGAAGATTCAGAGGTGCTTTTTTTCCTGTCCTTTTTCCCTTGCTGGCTCCACACCCCTTTCAGGGGTGACCATGTCAGTACATACTCGGGCCCTGCTGGTCAGTACTCTGGCCAGTGGTGCAAGGAAGCCAATGGTCTGGAGCTGACCTACTGTAAGGTGACATTGGCACATGCCTTGTCATATCACATAGACATCTTGGAAGCATTTTCCTATTCTTTAAAAATAAACCACTGTTTCCTTGGAATTACCAAGAGGGAATGGAGATTTCTGTTAGCATTTAAGCTTTTTCTGAATTATTTTTTTCCAGGCTTTTGGGGCTCAGTTTCTCCCAAGGGGGTCAAGCAGCAAGGAAATTTCATCCTTGATTTAGGGCAGGAATGGGAAGGATGAGATAAGAGAGGATAAAACATATTTGGAAAGAAAAGGCAGGAGGTATCATTTAGCTTGAGTCCAACATCAAGCCTTGTGTCTGAAAGTAGAATCACATAGAATGGTTTAGGTTGGAAGGGACCTAGTTTCAACCCCCCTGCCAGGGGCAGGGACACCTTCCACTAGACCAGGCTGCTCCAAGCCCCATCCAACCTGACCTTGGACACTTTCAGGGATGGAGCAGCCACAGCTTCTCTGGGCAACCTCATCACTCTCACCCTGAAAAAGTTTTTCCTAATATCTAATTTAAATCTACCCTCTTTCAGCTTAAAGCCATTCTCCCTTGTCCTGTCACTACAGGCCCTATTAAAAAGTCCCTCTGCAGCTTTCTTACAAGCCCCCTTAGGTACTGGAAGGCCACTCTAAGGTCTCCCCGGAGCCTTCTCTTCTCCAGGCTGAACAGCCCCAGCTCTACCAGCCTGTCTGCCTAGGAGAGGTGCTCCAGCCCTCTGATCATCTTCATGGCCTCCTGTGGAATCTCCTCCCTGGACCTGCTGCCCACACTGCTTTTGGTGCAGCCCAGGGTTTGGTTGGCTTGCTGGTCTGTGAGCACACATTGCCAGGTCACATTGAGCTTTTCATCCGCCAGCACCCGCAAGTCCTTCCTCAGAGCTGCTCTCCATCCATTTTCCACCCAGCCTTTCTTTGTGCTTGGGATTGCCCTGACCCACTACGTACAAACCTATTCTGAAGGTATTGAGTTTAGAGTTTGTTAATTTACTACCTATCTTTTCTTAATTACATGGGATGGATCAGTGAGTGCCAAAGGCAATGGGGGCCATGAGCACTGGTGGCCTCCAGGGATGGTGTGTGTGTTAGAGAACCTCGATACCAGGCAGGACCCCACGGGGTGACATGTAGCAGTGGACATGCTGACACAGTTATGAAGCTCATAACACAACTCTTGCAAAAGAGGTGGGGGTAAAACCAAGTGATTTTGGGTCTCAGCTCTGCACTTCTGCTCCATTAGTTGATATCCTAGAAGTTTGTGTACTTCTGTTAAAAAGCCTGCATTTACTTGTTTAATTTTGATTTTTGGTGGGGTTTTTTTGAGAAGGGGGGATTGTGGTTTTGCTTTGAAGCCATCTCCACAGAAACTAATGGAGTTACAAAGGAAGGACACAGCACAGGTTAAGCACCACACAGCAGAGATCTTGATTATATCCAAGTACACCCAGCAATTAGGAGAACAGGGAAGGAAAATAAGAAACAGAAAACACATTAGGGGAACTTAAGTCCTGAGGGTCTCAAATATGGGTGTAGCTATGTGATGGACTAGGTGACCACAGCCCTGGTGCCCCTGCAGTCTAGACACACACCAGGCTGTCCAGGCACTTGATCTTCATGTTGCTTGTTTGGGGATTCATTTAGGGGGAGTTACTCCAGGCTGTGCACAGGAACTCAGCCTTTTTTTTTTTTTACAAAAGTGACCTGATTCATCATGCAATGTGATTTTGTGTTTGCATGTTGATAGCTGGAAGGAACAGCCCTGGCAAAGAGGTGGATGAAGTCACGGAGCTTGTCTTTTCCTCATGTTTGTAATTTCCACCCTGAAAGTAGTCTGTGCCTCCCTGTGAAATCTGCTCAGCCCAAGACAAGCAGGTGAGGCTCAGAACAGGATAAGAACTTTTTATTGCCCATTAAAAAAGAATAAAAGCCCTTCTGACAACACCACTTCTGCTGCAGTTGTTGCTTCACAGAGAAAAATCCCTGCTTCCCAGAGGGAGACTTCCGTGACAATTTTGGGGAGTTGCTAAATCACCCAGAGGCAACCAGAGCTTTCAGCTGCTGTTGTTTGCTCCATGATGGTGGGCTGGCTTTCAAAGCATGGCAAGGGAGTTAATCCTGGATTTAGGAACCTGAAGTTTAGTCACAAAACAGGCTAATAAAGCCTTGAGTGCAGGTGATTGCTGTCTGCAGTGATCTTCTAGTGATCTTTCCTCCCTGAATAATTGAGGAAGCAGATGCTTCGCTCTTTCATCACACTACTAATATTTATATTTAGGCTTAATTGACTAACGTTGTTGCCTGAAGAAGGGTACTGCAAGGGACAGGTGCTGAGGGAGCAAACCTGGGCTCTCCCCTGTAGCCAGCATCAGAAAAGAGGTGAAGAAGTTAGTGGATTTATGGACTTTAATGCCAATTGCCTAAGACAAGATGAGCCTTTGCAGGTGGTGAAAAGCTTCCCTTGCAACTATAGCCAGGTGGGAGCATCATGCTCAGCTGACATGCATTAAAGCCTCTTTTCTCCTGCAGATCAATGACTGTCCAGGCTGTGTTCTGACTCCAGGAACCAAGGAGTTTCTTCCCAAGGAAAAGGAAAATGTTGTATGCTCAGATCCTTGTCCTGGCAGTGGCTGTGGTGCAGTACAGAGCCGTGGCCATTCATGAAGGTATGTGACAAGTGGACTGTCATGAATGCAGCAGCTGAGGGTGATGCCGAGACACATCAGGAAGAAAAAGACCTTTTGCAAGCAGGTTTTTGTTAATGTCATGGATATACACAGAGATGCTGTCACGGTGGAGTTGTAGTGATGGTGCCGTTACCTTCTGCACAGGGTCCTTCTAGGTTGGGATTATCTCGCTACCAGAGCATCTCAGCTGGCCCCAAAAGGCAGGCAGAACCTGACTTACTGCATTAGGGTTTGTGGGGAAATTTGGGCTCTTCTCAGTGTCCTGCCTCTGATACTGTTCTGCCTCAGCTGCTCTAGAGGAAGGTGGGGAGAAAGAGAAAATTTGTCCCCTCCTGAGTCCTCTTCTATCTCCAAGGCCTGGTCCAAACCATCACACAGAGTAAATGAGGGAAAAGACTTCAAGGAAGTCTTGAAGCCTCTTGCTGCTGCTTAGAGAGTCAAGGTGGCGCAAGGTCTTGCCTCCTCCTGGCTCCCTGTTGCCTGTGCAAGCCCACAAAGGCCTTTTGGGGAGGAGAGGCAGAAGACAAAAGGACCCTAGAGAGGAGCCTCATGGAGTTATGGCATGTCTCTACCCTCAGGGTCCTGCAGGAGGGGAAGGCTTTTTGTGAGCATCCTACAGAGCTAATGCAGAGCTCCCAGGATGTCATGGGGTTGGGCATGAGCCAGTGGGTCCTCGCTCTGAAGTGCTCTGCAGCAAGAAGCCCCCAGGCTTTGAAGGTGTAAATTCAGCAAACTCAACAAGGAGTTAATGGAAGCTTTGGCTTCAACTACAAAATTAACTTGATTAAGTTCCTGTCTGTCAATTAAGCCAATATATTCAACTATAATGCTATTTAATTCAAAGCTAGGAAAAGTGCAGTAAATCAACGTTTACAGATGTCTCTGGCAAACCTGTGATTGATGAAACGTAATTTTGGAGGTGCATGGAAAATTTCAAATAAAATCGTATCCCCCTGTGATTAATATAGCTGTCTGTGTTGGTATTTTCTCCAGAAGGTACCAATCCAAATATGCTTAACATCACATGTTTCCAATGACAGCTTCAGGTACCTGATCCAAGCAGCAAACACACCTGGGTTCTATTGCCAAGCTGGGCCCCACTGGAAGGGTGCTGAGCTTCTGGCTCAGCATCTCACAAAGCAGGCTTCAGTTGCCCCTTCATAGAGAAAGGGCACCATCCTGCCCTTAATCCTGTGGAGCTCTTGCTTGTTGTCTTTCTCCTTGTTGTTCCCTGGATGCAAATGAGGGCAGGGGCATTGTGCAGGGTCAGCAACACTCCCAGGGACCAGGCACGGATGGAGGATGCTGTCTGGGCATTTGGGACATGGAGAGGTAGATAGCAAAGATCCCTGTGATACCAATGGCATTTTAAGCATGTTTTCCAGATCAGGGCCAAAAATGCAGGTCTCCCAGGAAAAGCCATCTGCACTGCCTTGAGTAGCTCCAAGAGGTGGGTGATTTTGGGAGGGCTGATGGATGGTCTTCTCCATCTTGCTGAACCTTTGTTGGGGTTTTCTTGTGGTAACACAGGTTGTGGTTACCCTGTGAAGCTGTTGAATGATTTCTACCGGTTTTGAGGTTGGAGCCAAGGACTGGCATTGCCTTCCTTCCAAGTCCTTCTGGGGGAACAGGGACATTAAGGCCCAAGCTAGGGAAAAGGGGTAGATTCAAAATAGAAGCAGCAGCTGGGAAAAGAGCTTATGTTCATCTGCTATGAGCAGCTGAGCTGTGTCCAAGACACCCCTGACATCTTAGCTGAAAAGCATTTGTGGAGGATTGAGAATTGAAGGGAGATCTCAACAAAGAGCTCTAGGAAGGAAAACTGAAATAATTGTCTCCCGTTTTTGTCAAGGGAAAGTGCTTTCTTTTCCCAGCTGGGTACGGGTTAAACCAAAAAGCCAGTCATTATTTTTCTGCAGTAAACAGAACTGTTAGGTTGTGAAGAGCTTGGTATCAGAAGGCACAAAGAAAGGTGAAGAAACCAAAAGCCTTAGGTAACAAAGAGCCTTGGGCTGCCATCCATCCACAGCCAGCACGATCCTCTGTCCTGCTGCGTGGCCAAAGGGGATTAATCAGGGATGCAGCAATGAAGGAAAGCACAAAACCTGCATCTTTCCAAGCCCTTTAGACAGTCTGCTTATGGAAATAGGGAAGTCAGGGAAATTGAAGAGGTCAAGCTAAAACAGGTGCAGAAGCATGAGATGCCCGCCTAGCGCATCTCCCCAGCAAACTGGAACAAATGCTGCAGCCTGGTTGGATGCGAGCCGGGGGCTGCAAACCTGCGGTTGAAAGTCAAGGCAGTGGCTGGGTAAAGTCCAAAGCAGCAGTGACACAAAATGAAAAAATGTGAAGAGGTTGAATCCAGTGCTGGTGATCAAAAGACAAAAAAAGCCCTCCTCTAGCAGTTGGCACAGTCTGCTTTTTAGCAGCCTTACAGTAGTAAGTCAGCATCTGTCTGTAAGGGAGAGAAACATGAAAGAAAATACACATTTTTAACATGCTTTGTAAAGCCTTCATAAATTTTAATGTCTCTAAAAGTCATCAGATTTCTGTCCCTGAAATATATTTATTGGCTGTCTAAAGAAAATTAAATTCAATTGAGATTGAACACTGTAAAGGTAAATATGCCTTGATGTTCATTAAACAAATTTTCCTGTGCACCTATCCCTTCCCTGCCAGCTGGCGTCAGATAGCTCTGGCTTGTACAGAAAAAACACTCAAATTCTTCATTCTTTGCACAAGATACTGTTCACGCTCAGGGCTGCTGGCAGCTTGGCAAGAGAGGAGTGTTGCAGAGCTCAATGCACGGCGCGTCCCGAGCCCTCTCTGTGCGAGTCTGGAAGACTTGGTTGTTTTAGGGCTGGCAAATCATGGGTGGCCAGGTGGCCGTGTGTCTGCATGGGTGTCTCACGCTGGCTCTGGAGACCCTGATACAAGAAGCCCAGGATGGTTAGTGGGGTGGCAGAGCTGCCACATTCCCAAATCTCAGTTGTGCAAGGCTTTGGGTGTCGGTGTCGGCCTCTGGGTGTGTGAAACCCTCAGGTATCCCCTTGCTTCCAGCATGTCCTACAGACCTGAATGGTTTGGTGGATCTGGCTCTCAGTGTTTGTGCTTCAAATGAGGAACTTCCCCTGGGTGAGAACAACAATTGGGAAATTAGGAGGAAATTAAAGAGAACAAAGTGGCCTGTTGCTCTGGGAAGCCCGTGATCACATATTTCACTGGGCTTAAACATGGTCTCTCTTCCTTAGTGCAGTATTTTGGGGTTCACATGACTCAGAGGGGTTTATCTCCTTGCTGGCTCGTTGCATGGTGTGGGGTGAGCCTTCCTGCCCCTCTTCTCCTTCAGCATGCAGGACAGCAGAGGTGGCCGACATTTTGTTCCTCGTGGGGCAGTCACAGGGCACAGGGAGGGAGAGCTCCCGGCTGGTCAAGGACTTCATCAGCAGCATGGCCTGTTCCTTTGAGAACGTGGTGATGGGCAAAGAAGGCATCCGGTTGGCGGTGGCACTCTACGGGGAGAAAACAAGGTGGGTCAGTCCATCCTCCACCACCAGCGCCCAGGATTCTATAGCCCTTCAGCTCTAGCTGGGCAACCATGTCCCCATGGTTAAAGACCTCTTGCTGCTCTGCTGAACCATTGCAAAAGCAGAGCAAGAGTTCAACCCCCAGCAATGTCACCAGAGTCTAGAGGTGCTTGGTGACAGGGAACTCTTTGGGAGTAGGGAGGATGGTATTTAAAGCTGCTACAAGGAATTCTCCGCTACCCAATTTTAGATACTGTTTTACGGTAACAGGGCTCTGGAGCTCATACCCTGGCGTCCCTTGACCACTGTGAAAAGGACTCTTGCATTCATGCAAGCCTAGTGTGACCAGCTAAGTGACGATGTTATTGCTGGTTATTACCATTATCAATGCATCCTTGCTGTAACAACAGTGTTTTCTTGCTGTTTATTCACCCATATTCCCCCATTTCTCATTCCCAGGATGAGTATTGAGCTCACGGATTATGTGAACATCAAAGAAATGCTGGTTGCAATTCAGAATCTTTCCTTCAAAGGAGGCAGCTTAAAAACAGGGTCAGCCCTGGCATTTGCCGCTCACACCATGTCTCGCCTGGACATGCTGCGAGAGGATGCAGCAAAGGTAAGTGACCTTCTGTGATGACTTCACTGGTGTCATCTTCGGTAGGGATCAGACCTGTAACTTCTTCAACTGAAGACAGAGATGAGAGGTTTTGGTTTTATTTATCCTGTCTGATTTTTGGCTTGCATTTGAGTTACCTCATTTAGGAGCTCATTCAGCTTCAGGTCACTTTATCAGTGACAGAGACAGGCACCTCCAGATTTTCAAAGAACTGACTCACTTCTTAAAAATGCTCATATTACCACATGAATTGCAGAGGGACTCAGTGCTCTAGTCTTAAATGCTTCCAGATGAGTACCCAAATTTGGGGCACTTACTGCGTAAGCTAAATGAGCAGGCTCGAGGCATGATTAAGACAAGGAAGCAAGTTGTGGTGTTGATGCAGGTAGCTGTTGCTAATAGCCTGCGCACACCCACTCTGGTTACAGACAGTGGCACTAAGTTAGCATCTTACTCAAAAAGCAGACATGTTGTAGTGTCTTTACCTTTCAGACATCAGTTCTGGGTCAATGCTTTCTTCAGATCATTTAAAAAGAATTATTTTGTTCATAATTTCTAAGGGGCTCTGAGGATGCTAAAGAGAAGGTGCTACATTTTGGTTTGCTCTGCAGGCTGCGTGAAACAGTTCACTCTGCTCTAATGGTAGATGGTCTTGACATTAAGAACGGGGAAGCCACATGGGGAATGGATAAACCCTATGAATCAAGCCTGAAACCATCACAGCCAGCTTTCACCTCCCATGGGCCTCCCACATTTGCAGTTTGGTTCTGCACCTTCTCCTTTGCTCTGAGATCCTGCATGCCAAATGTGGTGTATATGATCCGTGTGATCAGTGTGGCTGATCAGTGCGGTCAACGAGACCTGTTTTGAGTTACAGAGCAGGAGGGAGAACATGATGCTACAGGTGGGATGTGTTACCCACCTCAATTACTTAAAGGTGTTGCAGCAGGGTGTGTCTCCGTTATAGCATCCCATGTGCCAGCCATACCTCCTGCTATGTGATCTGACATGGGACTGCCCAAAAACCTCGAAAGGTCTGGGATTGCTGAGGTGGCTGTCATTCAAACCCAGGCTGTGGCTAAGAGAGTTTCTTACCGCCTGATAGCACCATCTAGGTGCCAGTGGCCAAATGTATTGTCTGGGGTTCGGCTAAGTCCTCCTTTAAGAGCTGCTCTTGGGTACTTGCAGGGGTGAATCCTCTCTCTGTGCTGGCATTAATCTCCTTCTGGAGCTAGAGTTCTGTCCCAAACAGAGGTGAGACACAGCCAAGCAGGAGGAGACATGCAGAAAAGATGCTGTCATGAGCAGCAGCATTTATGCTCTGTTCCTTCTCAGCTCATGCTCATGAAAACTGATTTCATGTGAGTTACCCCAGAGCTGTCGGTTATTGAAAGATTTATTTTCAGGTGCCCATCCCTTTAGAGAGAGTGACTTCATCCGAGGTCTGGCTTGTCAGTGTGAATATCCTGTGACTGTCTCTGTGACCTCCTCATGTTGTGCTCTTTCATTCCCTGGCTCTTATGCCAACTCTTGTAGGTAGTTGTTTTGATCACAGATGGGAAATCCAGTGACTCAGTTGAAGATGAAGCCCAGATCCTGCAGGATAAGGGCGTGACGGTGTTTGCTGTAGGTATGTATGGACACATTAATTTACATGGAGCATTGCCACCAAACACTGACTGCACACTGACATGCAGTCGATGCACTAGGGAAGATTCCTGATGCTTGACACCCCCCTCCTGTAAAAGCTGCACCCATCCCTAGGCTCAGCCACTAGCAACTACTGCAAGTACAGGAAGATCACATCTGTGCTGTGCTTGAGTGTTTTTTGTTGTTGTCAATAGCTGATTTATTCAGTGGAAATCTGTGGGTTTGCATCTGTCAAAACACTTGCGAATTCAGGAGTTCCATAAAAGGCAAAATGTTTTGATGTGACATTGTAAAAAATGAAATGTTTTTACTTTTGAAGGTTTCTCTTAATGGGGTTCAGACACTGACTTCAGCTACGTTAAAAATATCCATCAGAATAACTCCATGGGCAAGGAAATGTTTCAGCACACCCCCACCCCAAGAGCTAAATACAGCCATTTGTTAGAAGTCAAATCCTTCACTTCAACAAATATTTCAGAGGAGAAGAAGGGGATGGTGGTGGTGGTGGTTCATTATAGAGAGAAACCAGGTCAATTTGGACCAATGTGACATGAAAATTAGGGGAGGGTTGGTTTCTTGGGGTTTCCCCCCCCCCCCCCCCCCCCCTTTTTTTAATTCAACCACAGGAAAACTCTGCCATTTTCACGCAGCCTCCCAAAGTCCCATTGTCTGCTCATCAGAAGGGCAGAAATGTCTCTGTATCCCATTGGAAGGGTGAGGCCACATCCTGTCCTGCTCCTTTTCACTCTCCACCCCAAGAAAGCTTTCCACCTCTTGGCCCATTAGCAGCCAAATACTGTGAGGCATTCTCTAACATGCCTCTAGAGAAAACCTTGACCTCTTTTCCCTGATGGAAGAGGTTTCATCTGCTTCATCACCGCCCATCCAGCTTGCGACTCCATTCCCTGTTTCATCCTTTGCCATGGGCCGCATGACTCCAAAGGTGGTATAAAACTCAAAAGGCCAGCACATTGCTCCCACTTGCTCTTGGCAGCCCTTGCCAATGCCTGGTCTGCGACATGGATGGCTTTTTATGTCCTCCTTTCCTCTTGTTTTCTTTGTCTAGGAATTAAGGATGCTGACAAGAATGAGTTGAACAAAATAGCTTCAGAACCTACTGCAGAACATGTGCTTTACATTGAAGATTTCCACCTGCTCCACAACATAACACCCAAGCTCTCTCGAAGGCTGTGTTTCACTGCCTCAGAGCCACCACAGCCCATCAAGCAGACCGTGCAAGGTGCATCAGGGCTTTCCCTATATCCTGCTTTCCACTTGCCCAAACCTGCCCCTTCCCAGTCCAAGGACATGCCAGCTACACCATGGAGATGGACCTCCCAAATCCCCTCTGTTCATCACAAGGGACCTTTAAGGGTTGGATGACCACAGAGGAGCAACCACCCCATGGAGCATCTATTGCTTTGGGACAGTGCTCCTGTGTATTTTGCTTGTGCCTGCATCTCCATGGTTTGCCTAGTGATATCAGATCCTGAAAGTCTTGCTGCCAGTTCAAACAAAAGGAGCAGCAATGGGCTGGGGCAGCCTTTCTGCCCCTTGGGGGCTTTCATCATGGGCCTCTCATGGTGAACTCTGGCAGCACGGCTCAGGATCTCAGGAAGAACTTCACTGCTTGCAGAAAATGCAGAGAGCAGCCAAAGAGATCTCCAGAGATCTAGACCTGTCCCCAAAGAGATACTGATGTTGCAGTGAATCCATAGGTGATTGCAATGAATTCCTGCCTCCTCTTGGCACACAAGCTCATGAGAAGATTAGTTAAAAGCTTGGGGCAGAGCTTGGGAGAACTTCATCTGAGTTCTTAAAGCATCTTTTTTTGCTTTGTCTGTGGTTCTGTAGCACTTTGGGGCTTCCTGTGGTGTTTCATGGAAAGTTCAAGCTCTCTGGCAGACTCTTCCCTGGTGACAGTAAGGAGAAAGACAGGAAGGAGCTGGTGCCCTGTGTATTGAGCAGGTGTTCACAGGGGAAATGTAGCCAGAACCGTTTTTGTTTTCCTTCCTTGTGCTGTCAAGCAATTTGTCTAAAGAAAACCTGCTTGTGTGGCTCTGGCCTGGAAACAGATCGCAGCTGCCCCTGTGCTCTCAACCTAAGTGAGTGCCATCTATACCCAAGGCTTTCTCTGCATTGAATATGTTGACTCCATCAATAAACAGCTTGCACATGTACACCAGCAGTGCCACCATGGTCCAAACCAAAGGCCTTTCCTTTCTCTTTTTGCAGCTGAGAAGATCATTGGCCCCCAGGATTTGCATGTCAGTGAGCACAGCCACAGTTCACTGCGACTCACGTGGATGCCAGCTACAGGGAGGGTGATGGGGTACCGTGTTCATCTGCATCCCTTGCTGCCTTTGGGACAGGCAGTTTCAGAGGACCAGCGGCAGGTAGGGTTGCATTCCCATTTTGCAGAGCACCAGTTGCGGTTCCTGGTCTTAGGGATTAGTCCTCTGCTCAGGCTGATGTTGGCACAGCCTGGTTAGGAGATGGCACCATGTCCCTCAGCCATCCCAGTCACTGCCCAGTGCATTGGCATAAACTGAAGCTTGAAGCGAAGGCCTGTAGGTAGACCATCAGATTTGCAGGTGTGTTGATTGCTCATGCTAATTTTGTCATTGCTGCTGTCGTGAGATGGACTTTCTGGGAGTGATACGGGGGAAGGTAGGGTGGAAAAAGGATATGGCATGAACTGGCACAAACACCATTGGGATTGATAGGAACAGGTCAATGGGAAACACTCCTTTCTCTCCTTACCTCTGTGATACCACCTCCCAAATAAGCCCATCCAGCTTCTGTAGCAGCATCCCCTGTTCCTCTTGCTGCCAAAATTGTTCACCTTGGTAAGATCTAAGTGTGTTTTGGGTTTGTGTTTGCCATGTCCTTGTGTGAGTTATGCTGCCACGTGTGCCAGCTTGCTTTGGTTCAGCTTGGTCCGTGCACAAATCTGAGAGCAAGGTTGAAGGATAGAATGCCTAAAATCTTTGATTTCTAATAATAGAACAAAGCTATGGAAGCATAAATTATTAAGGTTAAGATTATTAATTGTATTAATTATTAAGATTGTGTTTAACAAGAATGATCGGCCTTGGTTGCTTCAGAATCTCATAAGAACATAGTGAAAACACAGAAGTTATGTCTCCACCTGTCTTGCCCTTGGGTTACATTGAAATCTTACTCTATGAGCTTAAAAGAAATCTTCTTTGTCAGAGGTGGTAGCTTTTCCTGTTTTCTTCAAGAGGGTTGGGGACCACCTTACGCATCATCTTACACATCTATCTTCATCTAGTGTTTTGTGGGCTATCCCACGAAACCCACCCTTCATGCTGTCCTGTGTCAGTGCTCATATGTCCACTGTGAATCTGGATATCATTAGAGGATTGCAACGTTCTGAGTTAGTGCATTTTAAGAGGCTCCTGCTCATGGAAGTCAGCTTGTATAAGGTGTGAAGCCTCGTGCTCCTAACCTGTTCCCAACATGGGGGTCTTCTACTGTTATAGGAGTGTAATTATGTCCTTTGTCCCCTGTGTGACAGATTGTGGTAGACAGTGACAAAAGCAGCGTGCTGGTGGCTGATCTGAAACCCAACACCAAGTATGTCTTCACAGTGAGGGCCATCTATGCAGATGCCCTTGGGGAGTCAGCAGTTGTCAAGGGCAAGACAAGTGAGTGTCTTTTCTGCAGTTATCCCTGTGTCTTCTTTGTCTGTGTGGACCCAGGAAAAAAACCACCCCAAAACAGTATGTACAAGAAGTGAGGGATGGATGGGCAGGGATGGGTAGAAGGAACATCTGTGCAAATGTCCATGGTGTGGGGTGCAGGACTGTGAGTGGGTGCAGAGCAACCCATGTGGTTAACCCACTTCAAAGCAGAGGGTGCAGCCTGCTGAGTAGCTCACATCATCTTGTTTAATAACCAGCAGGATTTAACGAATCCAGGCTGGGATTCAATTAATGTAAAAGCCATGTACCTGGAATGAGAAAGCTTTTGGAGACCATGGTTTGAGAAACACAGACACGAGTTTTATGAAGAGAAGTATATTCTGAAGGTTATATTCTATAACTTTTTTTTTCAGAAGTCGATGGTCCAAAGGTTTGGGCGAGCACCATGCATGCCATTAAGGCTTCATTTCACTCAAGGTGAATGCCAAGGTGGTATGATCATGGCCTTTAGGAAATGTCCCAAGCAGTGATCTCTGGTCTCATGAAATGATCTAGGTTGCAATCTGCCGTGCCAAATTCCTTTGCTGTCACATGGCTGGCTGTAATGACAAGGTTCTTGGAAACAAAGGAGCAAATTCACTCCTGGCCAAACCCTGGAGTGCAAGACATTGTCAGATGTGATGAAAGGAGCAGGTTTTGTCTCAGAAGTCTCTGCACCACTTAAGGGATTTTTAGAGTTTAAAGGGTGCACTAATTCCACTTCCCTCCCTGTTTTGGATGAAGTACCAAGTCTGCTTTGCCTGAGGCGTTTTGAAAAGAATTATTCCTTTCTTCCTTGTCTTTTGCGTCTTCCCCGACTCTCTGCAATGTCTTAAGTTGTTTGTCTTCTTGAGGGAAAATCTCCAACAGGATGAATAAATAAAGTGCCTCAATGAGGTTGACTCATATGTACTTGCCAGGAATAAGATGGAATGTCTTTATGGGTGGAAATAAATTCATTTGATCCCTTCTCTTATTATCCCCAACATGAAGCCAGAGGCAGAAGCTATAAATCTGTCTGCCATGGCTGGCTGGATCAAAATGGGCTCCCCTTTGTAAGAGTTGTATCCATAGGCACAAGTAGCGTTTGATTCATGTGCCTTGCTCAGCCTGCATGAAACCACCGCAGTTTTCTCTGCTCATGAGGAAGTGCCTTGTGGGTAGGTATTTCAGTTCCCAACACCGTTTAAAAAAGGAAGCCCACAATCATTCTGCCTTGGTGGTTTTCAGCTCACTTTTCAAGTGGACAGGGTTTGGTAGAGGGGTAACTGTTGTTTTTAAGGAAACAGCTAGCAGAATAGGAAGAATTGGTGCTGCTCACCTTTGTGTGTCTCTGTCCTTAAAGACCAAAGATTTTCCAAGCTCTTTGCCATGGCACTTTATTACAGCACTGTCACATCAATTTCTGCAATATTTTTGTATTCTAAAGCACCTGTGCCTCCAGTCACTAATTTCCGTGTGATAGAAGAAGGACTTTTTAGCTTGAAAGTGTCTTGGACACCTCCACTGGGCAAACTGGAGGGCTACAAGATCTACATCCCCAGAGGTGAGTTCAGATTTTATTAATTTTTCTTGGCGCTTGTTTTAAAAGAACCAGTGACCAAAGGACAGGAAAGATGCTATTTTGTCAAAGGAGCAATGCACCACAGAGCTCCTGGCATTATTCTGGAAGGAGTCCAAGTTAGCCTTTTCCAGACAGTGTGGTTCCTGCAGGAGAGAGGAGAAGAGTCCTTTGAAGGACTTTGTTTTGAAGAACAAGATGGGGATGCTGCTGTGGGTGCTTTGTAACCATTTGCATTGTCACATCCAGAACTACTGTGGATGTTTTTCAACTGCCTGCTTTGGTGTGGATGTGGGGTGAGTTCAAATGTTTGGTATGGCTCACACTCACCTCTGTGTGATCTGGAGGGCTGGGACAGCATGGATATATCAAGCCTTAGTTACAGACATAACTTTCAGCCACGCCACATGGGTTGGGGAACTTCAACCATGCCCTTCAGCCAGCTCCTGTGCATGCTATTCACCATGTGGTGAAGACATGGGATGTAGACAGGCAGTGGGAAGGCTTTACCATCACTCTTCTCCTTGGTTTTGCAGCCAACAGACCAGGAATGACCTACAAGCAGGTTCTGCGGGGTGATGTCTCTTCCCATGTACTGGACAACTTGCAGGAGGATAGAGAATACAACATCAGCATCTATGCCGTGTACCCCCAGGGGCCAAGCCAGCCTGTAGCTGCCGTAGGGAGAACATGTAAGAGGTCTGATTCTGTGGCTGGTTCCTTCTTGCCCTGGGCACCGTGTTCAAACCCGTTACTCTTGATAAGCACCTCACAGTTGGTGGATACTGCAACTACATGTGCGTCAAAGGGAAAGTGTTCAACAGGTCCTTTCTAACTCCAGCCTTGACCCCTTCTTTTCCCCCATGACATGCATGGACATGGACACCCTCAAAACACCATCAGGCTGCTTGGGAGGAAGGGTGGGAGATCTGGCAGAGCCTCATTTTCCCTGCCATTTTGCACCCGCACTGCATAAAGCAAATGAGGTTGATGCATTAGAGGCTTTGTTCCTGGAAAGCAATGGTTACAGATCTGGTTGTTTTCACCACTGCTTTTATGAGATGCCTTCAGCCTGTCAGGCAGGGCAGGAGCCCTTGGAAATCCCTCTCCTTCTGACAGATGAGCTGGAGGAACAGTGATGCAGGGAGGGCAGCCAGCAAAGTCCTCCACTGGCAAGTGCGTGCTCTGAAAGATTTGTTCCCTGTCCTCATTCCAGTGAAGCTCCTGCCTGTGAAAAGCATCTTGCTGCAGAACGAAACGACTGACACACTCCAGGCAAGGTGGAGCCCTGTCCGGGGAGCAACGGGGTACAGGCTTACTTGGACGTCAGCAGGTAGATACGTTGGGGTGGGGTATGTGCATCAGTGAGCTGGGAGATGAAGAGACAGGAGCTGTGAGGTCCCCAAGGCATTGGATGCAATGACAACTTCTTTGTTCAGCCATGCAACGAGAAACGAGAGGGAGCCAGGTTTTTTGTGGACTGTGAATGGTGGAGTCTTGTGTACATGGAGATAAATCAGCAGCTTGCAACAGAGAGTTATGCCATGGGTGCTGATGGTAAACTGCCATGGATGCAAAAATACCTGCTCTGGCTCTGCATAAAGCAGGCTAACAGGTACCCATCCTTTTAACATGGGATTAGTTCCAGGTTTACTGGACCTGTGTAGCCTTGGAAAGGGTTAATAGGTAGAGAGAAGCTGGTAAAATACTCCATGCGGAGCTAGATATCACACAGCCCCTGAGCATCTGGGCTTACCCCTGTTTTGGGAGGACAGGTACTACCACATTACAGACTGGAAGTGCCTGTGCTTGTTGCTTTTCTCTGCAGCAGTAAGATCTGGCTTCATCTCCTAGCATCCAATAATGCATCCTCATTCTGAGACAAATTTTGGTGTTTGAAGACAGATCAGCATTTGCAGTTGGAGCTTCTCCCTTGCCCTGAACACAAACATATTTTTGTGCGAAGTGGGGAGCAGAAGTTAGACATTCAGGTTTGATGGCATATTTTGGCCTTGGGAGATGGATATTTCTGTGGTTCAAAGATGAGATGAGAAGTCAGGACACCTGGGCTCCACCACAGGCTTTGAATAAATAGCACACTCTCCTCTGGCTCAGCAATCCTGGTTATGAAATGAGCAGACATCTCCCACCAGGGGAGGGGGGCTTAATTGGAAAACAGCTCCAAAGGTCATCAGAAGGGAACACTCTTTACAGGGAAGATACAAAACTGCTTTTATTGTTTTATAGTGAATGTCTCTCTGGAAAAAGTCATGGTGTACCCCAAAACTGAGCTGTTTACCCAGTCCTTGCTCAATACCCCAGCTAGAAATGGAGCACACATGTGCTCAGCTTGCCATGTCTTTGGAGTGGGGACATTCCTTCTTGAGGGGACAGCGTGAGACATCCTCAGCTGAAGCAGCAAGTGCACATCACCTCCACTCTGGATTTGCTCTTTCTGAGCAGCTCTTTCACGTGGTACCAGTTCACCCCATATCCACTGATGGCAAAATCCCAAGGGGCAGCCCACCCTCTCTGCCCAGCATTGTGTGGTCCTCCCCCCATGCTCCATCCCATCCCGGGGCCGTGTGTTATGGGTGCAGTGGTGCTGGGATGCAGACACCTTCTGCCCGTCCCAGTGCAGCGGCCCCGAGCACTGGAGGGGGGTGGATTTCTCTTGACTTCTAAGACAGAGAATGGCTGATGTGAAGAGAAGGTCCATGCATGGCGTGGGGTGGGAGAAGGGTGATGGGGCTCAGGGTGCTGGTGGAGCAGAAGATGAGGACATGGCACCCTCCAGTGACCAAACTGCGAATGTCAGCTTTCCCCCCCAAACCCCAACGTACTGCTGACTGTGCCTCCCTGCCTCTCTGAAACAGCGCGTGATCCCCAGGGATTAGATTTTAACTCTTCTCCTGCCGTGCCGGGGGGGTTAGCTGAGTAGTTTCTAGTCCCCAACAAGAACACAGAAATGAGAAAATGTCTTTTGTGGCATCAGTTGGCTCAGTATCCTGCGGAGTAGGCAAGATGACACAGCACCCAGTCACCCAGGGCTGGGCAGAGTGTGGACCCTCTTAATGGGACTGCTTGCAGACCCATATGTGGCCAATTGTGTGTCGCTACCTGATTTATTTTCTTTGGTCTGCAAACCCCTGAGTTGCCGTGGGCTATTGATGATCACTGAGGTCTGCCCGAGTGGCTGCGGGTTATTTCTACCTGTATATAATTAGGTCCCCAACCAAGATTTGTGCTTGTTGCACTAAGCCCTGTTTCTACCATCTTCAGCTTGAGGATCTCACTGGCACATGTGCAAGCCCGGAGGATGAAATGCCATTCAATCTTAGGCACTGTGTAGTTCTCAAGTGGTTGTCTGCATGACTGCCCACCTCCCTCCCAGGCAAGGAGACCCAAGCAAGGGTGGTCCTCCTTGGTCTGACCCAGGGGAGCCCAGACATCATTTCTTTTTGCAGAGGGCAGCATCCAGGATGTGAACCTCAGCAACACCTACAGCTACTACATGATCCAGGGGCTGCAGCCTGGCACAGAGTACACTGTCACCATCAATCCCATCTTTGGGGATGTTGAAGGACCAGTGGTGAGCAGTAAAGCAATGACAGGTGAGTGCTGTGCAGCAGAGGTGGGAGGCAGCCCAAGAAGACATGGATGGGGGTCAGGCTGTGCTGGCAGCACAGAGCTGGTGTCATTTGTAGTCACCACTCTGCCTGTCATCTGGTGCAGAAAACAATTTGGGTCATTACAGCTTTTGGGGGGCCACTTAGGAGCTGATGGGACCTTGATGCAACCAAGCAACTCTGCTCTCTTGCAGTGGCATCGAGCACTGTTCAGATGCTGAAAGTGAGTGATATATCCATCAACAGTGCTCTGGTCTCGTGGGACTCAGTTGCTGGGGCCACTGGGTACAGAGTAGCTTGGGGTCCTACACCAGGTAAGATCCCACTCTCCTCCAGCCTGCATCACCTTCACCTCCTGTAGCACAGAATCATGGAATGGTTTGGGTTGGAAGGGTCCTTAAAGATCACCTAGTTCCAACCTCCCTGCCATTGGCATATCTCCCAGCATGGGAGATCAGGCACTGGGAGCCTAAGAGATGGTGGGTGTAAGGACAGGTCCAGCTCATTCACTGCTCTGACCACCCTCTCCCACAACTTCAGGACATGAATTGAAACCATAAATTATTCCTGAACTGATCCAGAATGCCAGCAAGCAGGGTCCCTGCAGCAGCTATGTTCAGCCTGACCCCAGCCCAACACATGGAGCAAGAGTCCCACGCCACCTTGTCTGGTCCTTGGGGAATAGTGGGACAGAGGCTTTGCAAAACTCCCTGCAGATACTGGGGAGGGACAGAGACTGTGCCAACATTGCTGTGGGCCCTGTATGTGAGAGCTGGCTTGATTCCTTTGGTTCCTCTCAGCTGGTTTGGATCCTTTAGTAATTTGAATTCCCAAATAAATAACAACAAGAAAACTCTCTCTTGCCCCAGTGTACATATGAGTGTTCTACAACAGAGGTTCGGTTGGTTTGGAGATGGACTGCCAGGGAAAACATGATGTCTATCCCAGTATGTAACAGAGCTGCTTTCCAGACTCTTCAGTCTTTATTCTCTTCTATTTTATTTTCTCTCTTCCAAAGAGTTCTTTGGCAAAGACCGTCCTCGCCAGCTGGCCCTCAACAAGTCGATCACAGCCTACCAGCTCCGCAACCTGGCCCATGACACTGAGTACGTGATTTCCCTGTATGTGCTTTTTGGCTCGGTGGAGGGACCAGGGATCACAACCTCAGCCAGGACATGTGAGTATGGTCAGGGTATACAAGTAGCTACCACAGCATACAGCCCTTGCACATCTGGTTCAATTTAGTGTATCCCTACAAAGGCCTTACACTGTACCTCCTGCACCCCACTCCCATCATCTGCCCCTCATGTCAGGGGCACTGTGGTGGTGGTCCTCTGCCCAGCCAACCTGCTGCACCTGGTGGGTGAGACCGTGAATCCCAAATGCTTTAGATTTTCTGCCTGGGAGTCTTCAGATGCAAACTGGAGTATGTGTGCTCTGCAGTGGATCTGTTCATGCGCTGTGGGCTTGGGTAGAGCTTCAGATATGAACGGCCCAATCTGTGCTTCCTGAGCTTCCAGGCCTCCCAAAATCCAGACCAACGGCCAAAGTCTTCAACATTGTGGTCAAAGAGTCTAGCTGGAAAAGAGATGAGACCTGGGTAAATTCTGCCATATGAAGCCATAGGGAGTTAAAGGAAGAGGAACATCCTAATGTGGTCATTTCTGCCTGGTGACAAGGGCTGTCCCCTTCCTCAAAGAAGGGGGCACTCCAAAGGGCTATACTGGAAGAACAGGTTGCCTGGCAAGATGCAGAAGATGCAAATTCTTCATGTAAAATAGGGAAAGATGGTGGTCTACTTGATGGCCAAAGTTGTCCCTCCATAGAAATCTTCTTGGTTGCTGCATCTTGGCAGGAGGTGGGGGGCAGCAGTGCTGAGCATGATGATCAGAAAGCAGAGGCAAGATTTACACAGTACCAGAACTCTGCTTGGAGAGGTTTAAAATGGCAGCAGGTGACTAGCAACCCTGGAATACAGTATGGAGACAGTGGGTTGACCTTTGTGAAGAAGAGCACAGGCAAACAGGGATGGTCAGCACTTGTGGGATCTCTGGGTGGATGTTTCACCCTGCAGTGACAGGCGGTGGCAGTGGCAGGTGGGGCGCTGGGATCTGCATCCCTTGACTCCCTGCATCCCTGTACTGCCTGTCCTGGGCTTGCAGAGGTGCACCCACATGGATCTAGAGCAGAACATGCTCCTTGGTGCTAAGGGAGGTAGGATGTTCATGCACAGCCCAGACCTCAAGCAGTACAAACTGGTGTCTCTCCAGGTGAGGAGGATGAGACACTGAGGATAAGCAAAGGTACCACTTTTAACCTTTTTATATAATTTTGGCCTGCTTATACTGCCAATGAGGAGCCCTGCTGGACAGCACTAAGGACACTATCTAATACTATTCTCACCCTGCAGCTCCTCTTGGCTACGTTTCCAATTTCAAGGTGATGTCCTACACGAGCACAAGCCTGTCTATGGCGTGGAGTGCCACAGCAGCTGCCACCAAATTCAAAGTCACCTGGAGCCCTGTGGGAGCAGGCAAAGGTGAGCAGAGAAAGGGTGCACATGCTCATTTCTGGCACAGACCCATGGCTGTGGCCAAGGGAAGCATCTTTCTAAACTCCTGATCTACTGCCTCAGGTAGGAGAGATCTCAGTATTGAGAAACATGGTCCTCAGCCTGCACCTGTTGGCAATGGCTCCTTCTCTCTTTGTGTTCATGCTCTTCTATTTATGAATGTAATCCTCAAAGTTCTGAAACAATAGTAAGCAAGGAATGGCTGTTTCCTTCGGAGGGGATGCCACCAGCCTCACTGGTGAACTACAGGCTCTGAAGTATCCCTTTTTTTGACAGAAGAACAGGTTGCCAAGACTCAGTACCTGGGCAGTAGAGTGTTGGCTTACCGGATTGACCACTTGCTGCCTGACACCCTTTATAAAGTCAGCGTTCGGGCTGTCTTCAGCAAGGCTGAGGGGCCGGAGGTGACTCTCACTCACCGCACAGGTATGTCCTGGTGGAACCACCCTCTTTGCGTTGGGTTGCAAAGACTGGATTCATGGTCTTGTGCACTGCACATTAACGGTGGAGTGGCATGAGCAGCCCTCATAGCTGGTAGCAATAATCCACAGCTGTTCCCATGGGTAGGAGTGGACAGGTCTCCCTGGCATGTCAAATAGGCTTGCCATAGGTGGGCAGCCCTGGATGTATTAACGTGGTCTCCAGTCTTATTTATCCACAGCCATCTCAGAAAGGCAGGAGCCTCTCTGCAGGCACCACTCTGGGTCAACTCACCAGCATGCATTCTTGAGGTTTACCATTCCCTGATTTGTGGCTCTGCCTCTTCAAACTTGGGGTCCTGAGTCCTTTCAGTGTCTTTTTCACATGAGTTTGTCTGAATCACAGTTCCCCATGGTGTTTGAAGATGCATCTGGATGATCTGTCCTCTCGTGGCCCCCTCCTCATGTCCCTGTGTCATGTCACCAGAGTTTAGTGCAGGCAGTGAGAGATGTGGATGAACTCCCTCAACTGCAGTGCTCCTGTCCATGGATTCATTAGGAAATAAAGCTTGGCGACCCTGGATAATGGCTGGAAAGTAGACATTACATCAATACTCACATCTTCAGCTCTATAGCTTAGAGCCACAAACCTGATGATGTTTAACTTCAGCTGTTACTTCAGACATCTTACCCTGGTTCATTTTTGCAGCATCTTTTGCAGACTCCAGTCCCATCCAAACCATCCAAGATTTGAAGATTATTGAAACTGGTGTAAATAGTTTGAAGCTGTCTTGGAGGAGGCTTCCTGGAGTAACTCACTATAAGATATCCTGGGTGCCATTTGATGGTAAGCAACCTGGTCTCCTAGGTGCAGTATGAGGACAGAGCACAAGGAACCCCAAAAATGGAAGCTTAGCTCAGCTTATTCCTTTTCCCACAGATGGTCAGGGTAGTTGGGGACTGCAACGTCTATGGCAGCAGGTTGAAGCCCTGTGAACCAGGTTTTAGTCTCTAACAAAGATGCCGTTTGGATGTAGGCATAGTTCAGATTTAGGAAGTCAAAGAAGTGGCTTCCTTCCAGCAGCGCATGTGATGCTTTTGTGACCAGATCTCTCACCTGCCCATGCCTCAATTTCCCCAGATGAAAAATAAGTTCATAACCCTCCTCCCTAGCCAGGTCCCACAGGATCTGTACGAGGAAGCTGCTGTAACAATGATTGTTAATAGCAATTACCTTGCCCTTTCTGTGTATGCTGTGGGGTTTTGGAATGTCTCCTCTTAGGTGGCTTGGAAACTTCCCAGCTGGTTGCAGCAGAAACAGACTCCTTCATGATCTCCAAACTGAAGGAGAGCACCACCTACACCATCTGCATGTCTGCAATGATCAGGGGACGGAAAGGAAGCCCCACACTCCTCACAGCCAAAACCTGTGAGTACAAGACCACTGGATGGGGACAAGCGCATCTCCACATTAGTGCTGGGGGCTGTGTCTTCCTAGGGGCTATGATGGGAGATGAGGATGGAAGAAGAGCAATACTGGCCAACAGACACCTTACTTCTCAGGTGCCACCAGCCAGCATGCCAGAAAACATGTATTGGTCTTCTCTTCCTATTACCGAGAACCACTGAGAGTTTGCCTGTCTTCCCCTGCCAATAATCACCATTGGATGCTGGTTTTGTGACAAATTATCTTGGAATTACCTCTTTAGTTACAGCATCTTGACCATTTCCAGTAGATAAAGGCAAACAACTCTCATGATGCTGGGGCACCATGTGACTTGATGCTGTAGAATTGGCAGATTTGGAGACCAAACACTGGAGAAGGTCAGGCGTGTGGAGCCAACACTGTGGTTTCAAGAAGCACTAGCACCTGACACAAGTGAGAAGGCAAAAACTTTATTGCCTATCCCAGCAGCTCAGATTTCAGTCAGTTTAGAGAAACACACAGCAGTTCAGGCTCAAGATCTGCCAAAAGTTATTTGCTAAAAACCCACCAGTTCCCACCAGCTGAGGATCGAATCTGATTTAGCTTTCTGGAAAACCCCTAAAGTGCTGTAGGGACTCCTTCCTCTCACCAGAAACATGATGCTAATTTAGGAGGCAGAAGGTCTCCAAAGCTGTTTGCAGGCTTAAGACGTGTTTCCTGGTACACACATCTTTGCACCCTGGGGTAGGTATCATCTGAGAGATTCAACAGGACCTGGAGCCATGAAGAAATGTAGTGGAGATGTGCTTCATGCTCATCATTTCTATCTGGACTTATTGTCTTTGATTTCAGTGGGGCCAGGATTTGTGCTTCCCAAAGGATGCATCAGCTTCCTTTCAGCTTGATCAAGCTTTTGGTGGTAGCTTCTACCCACCTTAGGCTTTGTTTCTTTGTTTTCCAACAGTGGATTTACCCAAAGTGACTGAGTTCACAGTGCAGGAGGCTGCGGAGACCAGTGTTTTGCTGACTTGGATGGCTGTTCCTGGAGCATCCACATACCTACTAACGTGGCGCTTGTCCTCAGGTAATGCTTTTTGGTGATGGGAGGAAGAATGGCTTGTAATTTGGTCCAGTCCCCTCCTGTGTGAGATGCTTCTTCACCGAAGGGGATCTGAGGATGGAGCATGCATGTATCTGGCTTGCCCTGTGGTCTGTTTGATTAAGTACCTGGTTTTAGAGCCAGCTGATGCTGCAGAAGATGCAAGTGGCAGGTATTAAAGGGGAAATTTCCACCACCAGCCTTAAGTGGCTGCTATTTCCTTCAAGTGTCATGACTTGTGTCTCCAGGTGCTGCCCACTTCGACCTGGGGTAAATGATGCTGTCACTGTTGGCACCAACACTGTTCATTCTTTTGAACCCATCTGGACCCTGTTTAGCAAAAGAACAAAAAGTTGACCCTGGGGGCTTCCACAGATCATGTCCTGTCATCTCAGCTTTTCATTTGGGTGAAAAAGGAGGGGGGGGGCGGGAAATGGAAGCTGGCCCACTGAGGAGACTCTCAGGATGACACATTCAACCATTGCAAAAAAAAAAGAGACATGAAAATTGCTTAGGAAAAAGCCTGCTGGTTGCTATTATCAGTCTCTCTTCCTCTAGAGTCACTACCTGTCCATTAGGGATAGTTGCAGTGAACCAAAAAAGGTTGGCTTTTGTCATCCATACAACCCTAATTCTTACCTGTTTAAAAGCTTTGCTATATGGTAAAGAGCTTTTAAAACTTTCTTAATCATTGCTCACAATTTCTAGCATCTATTTCTTCTTCCAGTTAATTTGGCCTTACAGGGTTTGCTGTCTTAAAGCACCAGCTATATTATTTTTTCCTGGAGTGGGCTTAAGCTTTGTTTAATATAGCAAGTTTCCTGTCGTTGTTTCAGCCACTACATTTTTGCAAGGGATCTGTTCATCTTCACAAGTCAATAAAGAAAACGAATCTGACACTATTCCCCTGTGGTCCCTGCAATGTTTTTTGAGTTACCAGGTCATCAGCTTTCATTTTTTTTAATTCCAAGAACATTTTGCTATTGGCAGCTTAAGACTTAAAGCATATGTCACTGGGGATGAAGTCTCCTGTGGTGGCATCATTTTTTTGCTCTGCATATTAAGGATAAGCGATTAGGGAACTGAACATTCAGCTCTCTAGGGTGATTCAAGTGATCTAATGCAACTGTTCCCCTCCTGTACCATATTGTTAAAATACCAATCCGTAAGTATTAAAAAATCATTGGTTTCAGAGTTGTCAGCAGCTCAGAAATGGATAATACCATGTCTGACAGTCCCCCTGTGCCCTCACTTAATTGATCCTTCTGAAATAGGTTTACAACTATTGATTTAACATTCCAATTAGGTGAATCTTGCTACCACACTTCAATAGTACCAACAAGATCAAATTTATGCTCACAAGTGAGTAATTCCAATTTAAATTGTTTAATTATCCAGGCTGTCAGAATTAGTGTATAAAGGCAATTAAGAATTTTGTTGGGGTTTTTTGTTTTTTTGTCTCTTGGTGCCTTGATTAATTTTCTTCTCCACAACTTGTTTTTTTTTCTAAATGAGTACTCATTCATTACCTCTTTCCCTTGCCCCCCTTTTAAGCTTCTTTAGTGCCCTCTCCTCTGCTGGCTGATCCTAGCCAGCCTGCCCTGTAAAAGATTGGGTCCCCTTCTACGCAGCTTGAGGTCATCCCACCTGTAGACCCCCTCTGTCCACTGTTAAATAAAACCAAATGCACATGTATTTCAACGAGGCTCCATCCAGAGCCAACCTTCCTCCCCCATGTAACAGGAACAACCTTGGAGAAGGTCAGCTAGGCACTGCCCTCCTCTCTCTTCTACCTTCTCTTGACTATCCATGGAGCACCAAAGTCATGGTTTTCTTATCCACCTAATCCACAGATACTCGTTTAATCTTGCATTTGCACCTTGAGCCTCACAGTCTCTCTCTTGCAAATCAGCTTCATTTTTTGTAGAAAGTTGTCCCTGGCAAAGACTATCTTCCTTCTCCAAAGCGTGCAGACTTTTCCTGCATGTGCTTGTCAGTCTTGTGCTGGGCATCCCTCCCTGTGTATGATCCAGGTATGCCCTACCTCAGTCCACCAGCAAAGTCTCCTTCCTGTCCTGGAGCACATGTGGTAACCATGCAGTTTCTCATTATGTGAAAGCCCCATTACATGAAACAATATTTAGTGCTACACAACAGCATAGCTGTAAAAGGAAAAGTAGGTGAACGTGCCTGTTTGGGGGTTTAGACAAGCAGGTTGAGTGGTGGGCTGCCATAGATCTGTGCTTCATCAGAGCTGTCAGCTTGTGTTTCATACAGCAAATCTCAGACAAGGTAGTGTGGCACCTAAACCAATTATTACTATTTTGACTTGCCTACCCAGAGGGAGGGGAGTAGGAGAGTTTGAATCAAACTGCAAGAGGGATTTTTTTTAAAGGAGCAAAGCCTCCCATCCAAAATTTTTTGGGGGTAATTGAGAACATTTAATGAAAATTAAACAGAGGATTTATACTGATGTAATTTCTTTCCATGGAAAAGACTTCTACTTTTTTATCTTTTTAAGGGAAAATGCTATTTCAGAATGAAAAGGTGAAAGTTTCACTTTGAACAGTGTCAAAACTCATCATTCGATAGTTCTAAAATAAGACACTTATAAAATGTCAAAACATTATTCTGACATTTTCACACATTTTTCCTATCATTATTTTAAATCAAAACTATCTATTGTATGTGGCCACATTTCTCAACTAAGTTTGACTCTACTTTGCAGCGAACTTTCCAATCATTTCTAAACAAAACAAAAAAAAGAATCCTATTTCTATACATGCTAACTGCTGCAAACCATTGGTCTGTCACAGAGCTCATCCTCAGACACCGCCTGGACCAAATGCCCTCTCTAAACACTTGTACAAATTCCCATTTTCTTTTCCTGTTCATGTACTCAAGAACTCCCTTGTCAGATGCAAACAACCTTATTTCTTCTGGTTTAGGACCTGACCATCCCAGTTTGCAAACATGTCTTACCAAGAGCCTCTGCTCTGAAGCCCAGGACTTACCTTGTCCCCAAGCTCCTGTTTGCCAAAGGTGGTGTCATTAGAAGATGGGATGCTAATGGGAGTTATTTTGAGTTTCTCTGGCTCCCAGTCAATGTGTGTTTCTTCCTCTTTCACAGCTTCTGATCTTTCCCAGGAACTGTTATCAGCAGCTTCTAGATCATATCGGGTGACAGGACTGAGCACCAAAGAAATGTATTTTTTTTCTATAAGACCAGTCTTTGGAGATACGGAGGGACCAGAGACAACGCTCCTGGGACAAACAGGTATGAAAGCTGAAGACTTGTGTTGCAGTTTTACCTAGGTAACTGCTATTGAGAGTAATTTCTTGGCTTCCCTACCCTTCTGATGCTTTTGCTAGATAGTGGCATCATAATTAAAAGAGGTTTAAAAGACACCTTTTCTGTTTTCCTCTTACAGTGGGACATCACAGAGAGTCACCTGCACCAATCACTCCAGTGACTTTGACAAAGCTGGATATGATGAGGTCCCCATCCACATCTCCCAGCAATGTGGGAACCACTCCTCTTTCACTGGCCACCACCACAAAGCTACCACCAAAGCCAGAGACCCCACTATTGACAACTGTAGTGTCTACACCACTGACAACTGTCCCAGTGCCAAGTGAGTGTGTATCCATGTGTGATTTGATGATGATATAGAAGTAAGTAAAAGGGAGCATGGTCTTCTCTGATCTCAGGAGCCAAAACTAGTCTTTAATCATTGAGTAGTGAGAGTGGAACAATGTCAGGGAAGGAGAAGACACAAACCTCATAAAATGCAGTGAAGCTCTCAGCACTGCCCTGTAGGGTGAAGGTGCTGTCTGCTCACTCACCAACATATGGCATCACTAGTGGTATTTGGTTTATTTTGTTGCTCTGAACACAAAGAAACATGCTTCTGCTTTAGGACCCCCCAGCTTACAGAGATCCTCTCTTCCCTCTGCAGTCTGTGGCAAGTTCAAAGCAGACATTGGGTTCCTGGTGGACGAGTCCTCGAGTATTGGCCAGAGCAATTTCAATAAAGTGAAGGATTTCCTCTTCCGGATCATTTCCTATTTCCCTAAGATTGGACCTGAAGGGACACAGGCAAGATTTTGTTATTCTGTTTCCTGAAGGTGTTTTCCTTCCAATTGTTCACCTTTTGCTCATCCCTGCAATGAGAGTAGTCTGCTTGCTCACATGTTGTGGGTCAGAAAGGCTACGTGCTCTACCTAAAGACATGTGTGTCCAACAAAGACGTGAATGAGAGTCTCCTAAATGTCAGCTTTCTCCTTTGGATATATTTCCATTTCTTCGTTATTTTTCCAAGATCAGGTCATCAGGAATAAAGTAAATTCCAGACCTACTGAAGTGGTGTCTAGGTTATGGAGCACAGGGATGTGTCAGGTGCATGTCCCCCTCTAAGCAGACTGCTAATGGTTAGAGACCCAGGTGGGGGCCAAGATGGGAGATGCAGCACATGCCATCAGCTGCCTCCTCTAGACAAGCAGAGGACCAGACCTCCAGGCCATGCTGTGAAACACCCCAAGGACAAATGAAAAGCCTACAGCATTAAATGACAACTCAGCAAAGCCAATGGAAACACTCAGTAGATAATTTTGTGTCATTTCTGTTTAATTAATCCAGTATTTTAACTAGCCCTTTACAAGGGAGACCTATGTAGCTCACTTTCAGTTGATCTGGAAATGGGAACTTCTTGCACTCTTTGCTTGCAGGTAGCCTTGAAGGTTTAGGTACATGATGAAGTTGCCCTGGGTTAGCAAATAATTCTGAGGACATGAAGACATTTTGATTTCAGTGGCTATGGTATGGGCTGAGTAGCTGGCTTCCTTTTGCAGTCAGCAGAGATCAGAGGTTTAATTCAGCAGGAAGGGGTGTTGCCATGGGAGGTGCTGCAGCAGGAGGTGCTCTCACCCAGCCATGAGCTGCCCAAAGTGCACCAGTCTCCCATTAGTCCTGTGCTGTATCCACCAGCAGAAATCCCTGATGCACTAGATCAGGGGTCCTCAAACTATGGCCCGCAGACTGGATACGGCCCCCCAGGGTCCTCAATCCAACTCCCCGGTATTTACAGAACCCCCCTGCTCCCCCCACTGGGGTTGGGGGGGGAAACCAAGCAGCCGCAGATGGCTGCCTGCCACTTCATCCGCACGCCGGCCCCCTGTTTAAAAAGTTTGAGGACCCCTGCACTAGAGAGTCCAAAGTAGTGCCTTGCCCATCCTTCAGTGTATGCTGTTTTCAGTCTGCAAGAAGCACAATCTCTTTCCACTCCTGTTTGCACCACAACTAGGTGTATTATCCAACTCGAGGTAGATTACTGACAGCCCTCTTGCTATGTGCCTGAGCCCTCCATGGCTTTTAACCCTGTTTTCTTTGGCAGGTTGCTGTTGCTCAATACAGTGAGGAGCCCAGGGCAGCCTTCTACTTCAACCAGTACCGTGACCGCAACAGTGCCCTGAAAGCTATCAAGGAACTGCGCTATGCTGGAGGCAACACAAAAACAGGTGTGGATGGGTGAGCTGCACACATGGGGTGGACCTTCTGGCCCAACACAGAAGCTAGGGGCCAGAGAAAGCATTTGTCTGAGTGTTTTGAACCGACTTACTTGGTTAGAAAGCTATCATAGAATCATTTAGGTTGAAAAAGACCTTTAAGATCATCAATTCCAACCATTAACCCAGCACTGCCAAGTCCACCAGAAAACCATGAAGTGCATCTATGCTCTGGCCCAAAGTTCTTTAAAATTTGAGAACAGAGGATCCAATTTAGTTTTATTTCCAGGAATGGTCTTTCCAACTAGCCTGATGTCCTTTATCCTTGTCTTAGTTTTACTACTGGGTTTCTCTCCATTATTTTATAGCCTTGCCTGCACTGGAGAGAGGTTTTTATACATGGCTTGGAGACAAAGCCCATAAGCGTTAGGCAAGCATAGTTGATGCTGAAGCATCCTTATTGCCCACTGTATGCACATTTTAGTCAGCAAATTCCAAAGGTTATTGCCTTGTTACCCTGACAACAAAACAATGTGCCGCGTCCTATTTTCATGGTGTGTCATCACATAATGTCCTTTGTTCACCTGTGTTGTACACATAGCACAGCTCTTCATTAGCTTAGCATCTCAGAAGTTCAGACGTTTTTGTCTTATGTAGTTAAAAAGCTCAGAGACAGACAGCGCTCTCCACCTGCTCGTTCCCAGCAGGACAGTAGGGTATACCTGGTTCCCTGAAGGTACATGAGCAGTAATGTTAAATTGAAAGTAGTTAGTTTTAACTTTTCTAATTTTAAATGGCCCAGTTAACATCTTCCCACCAGTCCACATAAAGGGAAGCTTTGGGGCACCCATGTATGTTAACTGAAGGCTTATATACCTCATCTGGCTCAGTGGTATTGTCAGGAACACAGAAAAACGGGGCTGATCAAGATACAGGAATTCTGATGGGACTGGTTAGGGAAAGCAGACAAGAAACTGGTCAGGCTGCAAATTCCTAGGTAACCTTACCTCTACTCCTTTTCATTGAGATTGTGTCAATAGAGACATTTTACCCCTCATGGGAGTCTTTCCATACTGTTTGGGGGCTTCTTAACCATTTCAGTTTGGGGAGAGTTCTTTGTGAAGCTTTCCACTCGTTCAAAAGAAATTTGAAAATGGGAATTCCATGGATTCCTAGAGCATAGGAAAAATGCTTCGAATCTCCTGAATATGATTTTTTTTCCTTTCCAAAACTACCTCCTGAATTCAGCCTGAACCATTTCAGCCAACCTGATTTACTGCTGTCTTCCCTCAAAAGACATTGCCCTATGATAGGGGCTGCTATCCATCAATGGGACCACACTGAATGTCCTTTTTCCTCCATCTGTGGAAGGAGATCCACAATGCCCAGCTGCAGACCTAATACTTGGGCAGATTTATGCCGTGTGTCTCCATGTTTACTCAGGTCGTGGTATAGCCTACATGCTAAAGGAGTTATTTCAGTCCTCCAGAGGGATGAGATCAGATTTCCCTCACATGATGGTGCTTGTGACTGATGGACGATCCCAGGATGACGTGTTGCCACCAGCCAGAGTGGCCCATGCTTTGGGTAAGAGTTGTCCTGTTGCATTTCCCTGAAACCTTGGTTCTTCATGAATTTCCAGGGGGTTGAGAGTGGTACATTATGTAATGTGTACACTTGGAGTGCATTGTTGGCTTTCTGCCCTCCTTTATCCTCTCTTCTTTCTATTCCTAGCTTGAGTGTCTTGGTTTGCTATAACTCACACTTGCTGCTTCAGCTGAGTTCTCACATAGCTACTGAAGTACCTGATCCCAGAAGAGGTTATTAGCAGGAAGATTGTGATGAGGTGTTTGGAATCTCTGATCTCAAACGTTTTTGCTTCTGTTGAGTGAGCGATGTATTTCAGGGATCCGCGTCATTGCTGTGGGTGTCTCAGGAGCTGACCCCACTGAGCTCAACAGCATCTTGCTGCAGCAGAACCTCCAGAACGTTTTCTATATCAGAACATTCGACGACTTCCCAGAAATCCTCCGAGAGATGATAGAAGTCATTTGTTCTGATCCTCAGGCTTCAGGGGCCCAGCTGCCATTGGGAGAGGTGAGCCAGTTCATAGATCTTTGAATATAAGCCAGCTTGCTTGGTGTGTGTTGTGCAAAAGCGCAATCTTCTTCCCTGAGCAAAGTTTCAAAGGTTTAGGACACTGGGTCCAATCCTGACCTCACTTACTGTCCAACCCTAGAGATAAGGAACAAAATCTTTGAAATCAAAGGAGTGGAACTGGGGAATCCAGAATACAGGATTGAAAGTTTTGTTGCATAAGGCCATTGCGGGGGCAGAGCACTTGGATGTATTATAAATGTATTGCCCCCTTCTAACTCTAGTTGATGGGTCATTGCTATGAATGTGAGCTTGTCTGCAGAGTATCTCCAACAGTGATATTTTATGGCTGTTTCAATGAAAAGATGGGTGATAGAAAAGTGCAGTGACCTCTTGACACCTGTTGAAGGCTGGTGTTTGATGTCTGGTTCCAAAACTTGAAGGATCACTGATCTAAGCCAAACTCTATGCTGTAGGGTACCCGACATGAAGCTGACAAGCAATTGCCATTTGGTGACACGGAGAGCAAGCCACACATGCCTGATACGTCATCAGCTGAACCACATACCCAAAAAGAAGAGGATGCTTGTGATCCCTGGTGTTTAAAGGTAAGAATTAGTTCACTGTGTCTTGGGGGTTTATATTTCAAAGAGACGATGATTACTGGTCTGATCAGGTCACTTCTCATCCCTGTGTGGTGTGCAGTGGAGTTATATCAGTGTCAAGACTTTTAACTCTGGGAACCATGTCCATGTTTGGGAAGGACATCCTAGAAGCTGCCATTTCAGCATGGGAAATGCAGCAGCCTCCTGTGCTCCTTCCCAGCAAACCAATGAAATTCAGGTTTTCCATAAATCCTGCTTCATATCTGCCAGCTCCATGCAGACATCACAGGTGTCCTGTGGCATCTCAGCTCTATGCTCCATGTGAGCCACTGAACAGACCAACAAGTTGCTGCTGCTCCTTACTTCAGAAATAAAATGTCAGGGGGCAAATCTACCCACTCCTCATACCAAGCAGGAAGCCAGAGGACATGAAGAACAGTAGGACAGCCCCAGAGCCCATGTGCTGGTCTAGTGAGTTAACTGATGTGGCTGTAGCCAGCAAAACTGAACAGTGTATGTTAGCTTCACTGGAGAAAATTAGGGTCTCTGTAGTAGCTGGTGGACAGGTAGTCAGTGTGGTGATCAGTCTGGTCATGATTCAGTTCAAAGGTAGGTGTCCACACTGGCAGCATAGCTCAGATGGTGATGTTTGTGCTGTAGCAGTCTAAAATGGGGTGAGGTAACTGCTGTCTGTGGACAGTTGAATTAGGGTCTTTATTTCATGCCTCCCAAACTCCTTTCCACAGTTTCTCCGATGGGGGAGAACAATTGTATTGACACTACCCTAAAGCCTTGCAGATATGTAACCAAGAATATTTAGAGTCTGTCTGAGCCAGAAAGCTCCTGAACTATAGATGACATGGGCCAAGACTTTTTGAGGCATCAATATATTCCCTGACTGCATTTTGTCCTCACACAATGCTGTGTTCTCCATCCTGTTTTCCCAATTTCAGTGCAAGCTTGAGACAAAAGAAATAACAGATGACCTCCAAGGGACTTTAAATTGTCTAATGATATGAACAGGTCTCCTGGATGATCGACTTTGCTTCTTCCTTTTGTTGCATAAGCCAAGGAGCATGCTAGTCTGTATTTTGTGGTCACTCTGGTTTGAGTTTATTTGCCATCCTTCAGTGGATAATAATCTCTTCCATTTTCCTTCTCCTTTCAAGAACTTCAGAGGCTCACTGGCTCGCAGAGGCTATGACTCATACAGCTTTCCTACAAAGGGAGAGAAAGGAGAGCGGGTGAGTCCACCAGCATGAATCATCCACTTGATTAATATGCAACTAAATAATTAGGAAGAGACCTAGCAAAGAATCATCTTCAGGTCTTTTATGTTGGTGTTCTGATATATCCCACTCCATGCTGGCTTTGAAAATCGGGCAAAAGAGAACTAATGTGTGCGTGTGCACAGTGGCAGTTGGGGATTCTCTCAAGTGGTACAGAAAGCTAGTGCTGCATGAAGCTGTTTGGATTTGGAGGTCTGGGGCCATAACCTGCGTGCTGTTACTTTCCATGTATTTAGGGTCTACCTGGGAAGGACGGCATTCCTGGGCTGCCAGGCAGACCGGGGCGCACAGGTCCTCCTGGTCCCCCTGGACTCATGGTATGTGTTTGTTTTAACAAACTTTGTCAAAGTGCTGTTTAAGAGAAGAGTGAGCCTGTCTCTCAAATATCTCTTGTTTCTCTCTCCCCGCCCCCCCCCTCCCCATTTTGCAGGGTCTCCCTGGCATCCAAGGTGGTGTTGTAAGTATTTTCAATGCAGCAAAGATAATCAGTACAGTGGGACCCTAAAGCTTTGCTTTTCAAGCCTTTCAAAGGCCAATTGTGCTGAGCAGAACAGGAAGCCCAAGTGACCCATTTTGCCTTTATGAGGGGCTGTTGATGTCACCAAATAGCTCTAAAGAGTCTTCCTTCTGGTCAGAGAACTGGCAAATAATGCGACACAACATGGGCACATTTCTAACCAAGTAACTCTCAGTGAACCAGAGCTGTCCAGAAAAAGACTGTGAACTCTTCCTTCAGCTATATATGTATCAGTCCTACTGCATAATCACCAGCAGCAACATTTGCTCACAGACTTCCTATACACAACATGCAACATTTCATAACATTGCCTGGAAAACATGCATCTTGCCAGGCCAGCCAAACCTTGTATGCCCTTGTGTTTGCTGTACTAATTGCTCTACACTGTTGATGTCATTGATGGTGGCACAGCTTTGCACGCTAGATCAGAAGTCACAAAATGTACCTCCTCTGCTTTTACCTGGGCTCTATTAGTAGGAAAATGACCGTATTTGACCAGATAAATCCCCCTTGGCCCTGAGAGCTGTATTGAGAAGGTACACATACCAAGGTGCCCAGGTCATTTGAGATGCCCTAGGATTTCCAAGGCAACCATCAAGGGCTGATAAAATATGGGTCTTGAAGAACACTTGTGAAGTAAGAGCTGGAGGTCAGGGAGGTATCAGAAAGCATCACAAATGGCACAAGACACCAGTGTATGTGTAATTGAACTAAGTCCCTGACCTCTGTTGGCTGCAACATGGTGTAAAAAGCCAGCTCTTGTGCAGAAGCAACATTTCAGTGGCACCATCTTGAACTTAACTCCATCTTTTGGGCTTGGTTCAGGTCCCATCTTCCAGCTGATGCTCCCCTCGATATTGGGACAAAAACCTATTTTCATGACCACTTTAAGAATGAATGAGATTTCAGATTTTATTAGAGACAGGTCTGTGGTCTTGTGGGTGCTTTGCTGCAAGGTTTATTTTTCATTCCAGGGATCTCCTGGCTATCCAGGACCAGTGGGGCCAAAAGGAGACAGAGTGAGTTTCATTCCTGGGTTTCACTGGGAGAAAGCTTTTGTATTGCTCTGATCTTTAATTTCTAAGCATTTGCACAGTGACCTTTGGTGAATATGAACTTCTGAGCTACACATAACTAGTGCCACACTGCTAGTCTTCAGCCTGGGGAGTGGTCCTTCAGCTTTGCTAGAAGGAATCTAATGTGTTTATGGAGAAAAGTTCTCAGTCCTTATCACAGGCCCTTGGCACATATCAGTTGGTTATTTGCAGAAGGAGGTAGCACTTAGTTGGATCATTCTGCCTTTCTGAGTTTCCACTATGAACAAGCTTGTTTGAATACATTTAAGACACAAAAAGGTAAGGCTTCAAGATCAGTTGTGGGCAGATCCCAGGAACCATTCTATTGTCCTTCCTTCATCCCCCAATGCCCGTTCCTCCCCCTTCCTTGCATCCACCTAAGTCGTCTGTATGGCTAAAGATCAGGGAACAGATCCTGCTGAAAGCCAACCCTTTTTCCCCTGATTAATTTTCTTCCATGACAGTAAGCAAAGCTCATGGATATGGCCATGTGGTTTCTGATACCTGAAAAAGAGTTGCAGCAAGCAGGTGGTTTGGGTTTGCGGTGCAGGGAGGAGCTGTTTGCTTTTAAAGTTACTTACACTGATCCTGAAATTGCTCCTAAGTCATGAAACTGCCAGTCTGCACCCAGACCTCCCAGCGCAGCTGAGTGTGTCCCCTGCTCCCTTTGTGCACAGGGCGAACCAGGCTATGTGCTGGGAGGAGTGGAGGTGATTCCTGGCCAAACTGGGCAGCCTGGTCCCACTGTGAGTATCATACCCCACGTATGGTGGACCCTTCAGCCTCCCAAGGGCTGGTAGAGAGGTGAAGGGAACTGGGAGAGAGCCCACATCACTCCCTTTCCTGGTTTTCATTGTTGCAGGGACAGAAAGGGCAGCCGGGCGTTCCTGGGGTAGCAGGACCACCCGGTTTACCAGGTTTACCAGGGCCACAGGGGCCACCAGGGATCTCCATCAAGGTAAGCATGGTTATTTGAAGCATGGTTCTGTGATATACCACAGAAAGAGGAGACCCGGCATAGTCCACGGTCTCTGGATGCTCTTCATTCTGGGGCCCTGGGAGCACACATCTTCTCTCCATCATGGGATTCTCCCATTGAGGCATAGAAGGAGGCAGTCTGCAAAATGTTCCTGTCATCAGGGGCCCTGCTCTTCAATGCAGTGGGAACAGGTGATTGAAAAGGTTACAGTCAGCCTTGTCTGACATGGGAGTAGGTTCAGTGGCCTCTAAGACTTTTCCAGCTCCAGGTCCCTAGGAGGGCTGTTCAGCAGCTAGAGTGAAATTCACAGGATCACTTGTGCTGTACACAGGCAAAACTGGACTGATGGTTCTCACCAAATGTCTCCTTGCATTGTGGGTAGGTCAAAAAGTCTCAGCAGACATCAAGAGACCTAAATCCCCCTCCTCTACCCTAAGGTGGGGGGGTTGACACCAGATATTTTGGGCTGAGGTGCCTGGAGCATGCAAGATAGCAGACACCTCTACTAAAGCTCTGTCTTCCCTTGGGGGTGGGAGTTTTGGTCCTCTGGGCTTTTCAGCCTGCAGGAGCTTTTTGCTGGGACTAGGTTTAGAGAGGACCCTTTCTCTAATTACCACCCTATGGTAACTCTCCTTGTCCTTTGTGTTTCAGGGTGAACCAGGGGATTCAGGTATCAGGGTAAGCACCTGAGATTGGCTTTCGCTTTTGCATGTGATGAGAAGCCTTTTTTTATTTTTATTTCTAAGCTGCCCAATAGCTCTGGTTTCCCTACTTACCAGATGTCCATCAAGACCCATAAAGGTCTGCTGGGACATGCAGTAAGACTTCCCTGTGCTTCATGCAGGGCCCTCGTGGAAGGAATGGCCTCAAGGGTGACAGAGGAGGCATGGGAGAGCCGGTGAGTGGTCCACCAATGGCCAGTTGCTGAGGAAGAGCTTCTGGCCATGGTGGGAATGGGCCATTGGCCTTGAGATGCCTTCTGCCACATGGACTGGGTGTAGAGGGACAATGTCTACTGCCAGTTCTCATCAGCCACCACTTTGGGATGCCTCACTCTGTTGACAAGGGTAGGCAGATTAAACAGGGCCAATTAAGCATTTCTCACTTTGTCAGCTTCATTCTGTTGACCTGTCACTCAGGAATTGCCACAAGGAAAATGTTAAAAGGCCATCAAAGACACGGGATAACAGCCATTCATTTTGCCAAAAGCAAGGGCATGCCTCTACCTCATGGCATGGAGCAAAGCTGTGAGAAGTGCGTCCATCATGGTGCTTGCCCTGATGATAAACCCTCTGGCATAGTCAGTTATGTTGGCAGGTGATAATAAATGTCACCTCATGAAGACTACTCCAAAGCAACAGTGATTCACCCTTGAGACCCCTCTGTCTCCTTCACCCATGGAGCAGCTGAGTGCAACCCTTCTTCCCACATCCCACTCCCCTGGTCCCAGGAGGACAGAGAACAACTGGGGCAGGTCCAGGGGAGGGCAAGAAGGTGGATCAAAAAGTGTGGGACAGTAAACAGGCTGAGCTGGAAGCAGATTCAAAGCAAAGAGCCACTTCTTCATAAAAGTCCCACAAGGGTGTTTGGGGTGTAGGAATTTTGAGTTCAAGGGGAGATAAGAGAAGAAAAAAATGTCCATGGGGGACTACTAGGAATAAAAGAATCCAAGCTGGGTTTGGGAAGTCCCTGCATTACAAATGGCTCAAACCTGAAAGATTACTGAGAGACTATATGCATGCCCTGTTCTTGCATCCTTCCCAAGGTGCCTGTTACTGTCCTTTATGATACATGGGCTTTTTTTTTTTTTTGTTACCTTTGCCATACTGTAAAGTTATATCCCACAGACCAGCCGTTTCCATATGTCAGTCTTCACCATTTCTACACCAGCAAGCATTACTATGGTCACCTTTTCACAGCAACACAGCCATGAAGAGCCACTGCAGAAAACAGCCACTGCCAGATCGACATGGGTACCCAGGCTTTTTCTTCCCATGTAACAAGCAAACACATCTTTACTTTCTCTTCCTGAGTAAAGCCAGTGATTCATATCTTATTTGTGGGTGAAAAGGAAATTTGGGAATACATAGGTATCTCTATAAATCCTCAGTTGCAAAGCAGCTGTTAAGATAGGCACATCAGGATATATATTCCTCTGCTTGGGTTTCTACAGATTTAAAAATAGAACTTTTCTTTAGTACGATGGGTAACAAACAGTTTGAAAGAAAAAGAATTGATGATGTATCTTACTTTTCAGGGGAAACCTGGCTTGCCAGGCCCTGTAGGGCTACATGGTGTTCCTGGACTGCCTGGACCAAGGGGAGAAAAGGTCATTACTCTCACATCAGATGCTTGTGGAATCCATCAGTCCAAGGGGGAGCTGAGAACAGCTGAGAGAAAGTAATAGCAGGATAGACATGTGGGGAGATACTTCATGATCTCCCACCATTCCCCTTCACTCCCTGCTTGTCTGGGTTTGATTTTCTGCATGGTAGAATAGATGCTTCATCTCCATCCAAGTCCATTTTTCCTCACAGTCCTCTTGTTTCTACCCAGCAGAAGGTCTCCTCTGCAGTTCCTGCTGGTGAGAGCAATGTTTCCTCCCAAATACGGCTCGAGCCCTGCATGCTCCCTGTCCCTTGGATAGGGCTGCTTCATTGAACCCCCCACCCTGCTTCTAATGGCCACTGAAAACACCTACAGACCCTTGTTTGTAATTGTCTCGTCCAAGTTGTTGTTTGTACCTTGCTTGAAGGTTACTGATCAGACATATGTCTCAGCCAAATGTTTACACAGCAAATCCCTCCCTTCCTGCTTTGCAGGGTGGCTAAGAGTAGATCTCTGAAGCAGATATCCAGGTGGGACATGTCATGCTCTGCATCTTTGAGGACCAGGTTCCCTGAGTGCAATGCTCTGCTTACCTTGCAGGGAATGGCAGGAACTGGCATTCCCGGCACTGCTGGCTTGAAAGGCGAAGAAGGAGAGCAGGTAGGATGGCAATTTTGTGTTGAGATTTGCAGCTAAAATCTCCTTGGAGGGTTCAGTGTCTCCAGACACTCCTCCAATACCTGCCATCGTGGTTTTCCCTGGAGGGCACATCCTATGGTTACAACTGGAAAGGGTGAGAGAAGGGAAGACACTGGGTTTTAAAGTCTGAGCTTTCACGGTTTCTTCTGGTTTTTTCAAGGGGGTGATGGGACCTCCAGGAGCACCAGGACCAAAGGTGGGTACTGAAACGCTGAACCTGAGTCCCTGTGCCTGGTACTCGGATGCCAAGGAAAGCATCTAGCTCTAACCATCACCATAGGCTGTGGAAATGTTGACCTCTTACTCAAAAGCAATGAAAGGGAATAATTTTACACATCAGCAGCCACTGGCCTGTGGAAGTCATTCCTGCAGGGTGCTGCAGAGACCTAGAATGGTAGCAAGTTGTGATATTCTAATAAAATAATAAAAGGCATTTTTCTGGCCAGTGAGACTCTGCAGAACTGTAGAAGTTCATATTAGATGTGTTTTGAGAGGAAGATGTAAGGAACAGATTGTCTCATATGTGCATTTTGGACACCTTCCTCTGAACCTTCCAGACCCACATTCACTCCTAAGTTCCCAGCAGAGAAAGACCAGCCCTGTGAGAGGTGACACAGCCCATCCTGAAGTTTAACTTTTCTTCTGAAAATGCCCATCTTTCTGTTGGGGGAGAAGGAAACCTTGACTTGACCAATTCTCTCACCTTGCTTAGGAGCCTGGGGTCAGTGGTGGGGAACAGTTTTGGCCTCTTGGTGCTGCCAGAGGAAAGGAACCAGACAAATGTAGCTCCAGTCCAAATCTGGCAACTCTGCAATGAACCCAGGGAAGATGATGGATGGCAAGGACTAGTCGGGAAGGGACTCATGGCAGACAGGAAGATTTTCTTGCATACTGCTGCATGCCTCCCAGCTCTCACTACTCTTGGAGATGTGGGAGTTCAACTCCAGGTTCTCCATGTGACAAAATACCTGGGAAGCTGCAAGTGCAGGAGGAATCAGCTGATCTTGGCATATACAGGGATGACTGCTGTAGGAGGACGAGACTTTCTCCTAAGCCAGGAGAAATGCCTCTCAATTCAGGTTTGAGTGGATGTTTGCCTCTTCCTGAAGTACCTGGCTTGAGCTCATGTTGAAGTTTGACACCAGAGAAAGGCTCAGGAAGTCTGAATTTTCCCTGGTATGGGGAGTGCCAGGTGTGGGTTTAGGTGGTAAGGAAACTCAGCATGGTCCCAAGTTGTTACAGCTCTTGGAGGAGCAACCACTTAGGATTGGGTTGTATGGCCCTCTGCATACCCTCTTCTGCAGGTAACTCAGGATATACTCTTTGAGTTAACTGCTGAAGGCCAAATGGATCTGCGTCACTGATTTATTTCATGTCTGTTAAAGCTCAAAAAATGTCCATGTTGAGCCCAAAATAAATTATTTTCATACTTCAAATAGATAGAAAATGAAGGAAAAATTAATATCAAAGGAAACATTTCATTCAGCATGAAACAAAGTAGTTTGCTTCCCTTTACAGTGGTGCTTTTTAATTTCATAAAATAAAAAAGGATCTTAAATCTGTAAAGTCTTTGCAAATGTAACAGCAGGTTTGCTGCTTATGTCTTGCTCTTCACGAGAGTAAAGACCTCCTTGACTTGCCCAGTCTTGATACACACGAATATGGGTCTGTGGGTGGGTGTTTCACAGACTGCTGATGCAAAGCAATGGGGAGAAAGAGCAAAATCTGGCGGGGTGCTTACTGGTGAGGTGACTGTTGATGTTTATGAGCTCTTTCTGAGTTGACAGCAGAAGGTGCAGGAGGCAATCACAGCTGCTCATTTTCATTTAGAGTGAACCAGGACCACCTAGGGAAGAAGAATTGATTGGGCCAAGGGTGTGCCTCCAAATTAATCAAATCACAACAAAGTTTTAAAAATTAAGATTAAAAAAAAAAGTAAATGTAGAACCCATAGTAACTGGGCCCTCGACCAACATCTCACTTTGCTATCTTGGTTACGCTCAGCCTCTGAGCTAAGCCTGGACCTACCCTGCAACCCCTGACCTGCGCATTATCTATGCTGTAAACCCTCAATTTTTTCCAGAAGACTGTCTCATCTTCAGTTCTCAAGCTCCTTGGGAGGAAAGAGTCTGATCAAGCTCAGGATAGTCCATCTATATATATAGTAATGTATATATATTGTATTATAGAATCATAGAATGATAGGATGGTTTAGGTTGGATTGGACCTTAAAGACCATCTAGTTCCAGCCCCCTGCCAGGGGCAGGAACACCTTCCACTAGACCAGGTTGCTCCAAGCCCCATCCAACCTGGCCTTGAACACTTCCAGGGATGAGGCATCCACAGCTTCTCTGGGCAACCTGTGCCAGTGCCTCACCACCCTCACAGTGAAGAATTTCTTCCTAATATCTAATCTAGCTCTGTCCTCTTTTACTTTAAAACCATTCCCCCTTGTCCTGTCACTACAAGCCCTACTAAAAAGTCTGTCCCCATCTCTCTTATAAGCCCCCTTTAGGTACTGGAAGGCCGCCCTAAGGTCTTCCTGGAGCCTTCTCTCCTCCAGGCTGAACAGCCCCAGCTCTACCAGCCTGTCTGCCTAGGAGAGGTGCTCCAGTCCTCTAATCATCTTTGTGGCCTCCTCTGGACTTGCTCCAACAGGTCCGTGTCCTTCTTATGCTGGGGACCCCAGAGCAGACACAGCGCTGCAGGTGGGGTCTCACCAGAGCAGAGCAGAGGGGGAGAATCCCCTCCCTGGACCTGCTGACCACGCTGCTTTTGGTGCAGCCCTGGGTTTGGTTGGCTTGCTGGGCTGCAAGTGCACATTGACAGGTTACATTGAGCTTCTCATATGTAGTTCATATATATATATAAATATTTATATATGTTATATAGCAGATTATTGTGGTAGAACTATATAGTAACTATATTTAATTTTATAAAAATATGCAATTTAATATTAGGCATTATAAAAAAAGTATGTATAGTAATATGTTTGATTATACAAGATAGCAATATATTATATATACTATACTGGTAATTAATATGCAATATACAATATCTATCAATTCATGGACTACATATATAACACGCTATGTGCCATATATGAAATACATGTAAAAAAATGTATTTTTTTTACTTGCTTTCCTCCCTGCTTTCACAATCTCCAGCGGAGGAAACGTGCTTAGCAGGCTCTTCTGCAGTGTGCAAACCTCCAGGCTCGTCCTGCCCTGCCAGTGGATCCTTGTCTTAACTAAAGCATCTTCTGTTTTCCAGGGTAACAAAGGGCAAGGTGGTGATAAAGGGGAAAAGGTGAGACTGGCCAGCACTGAAGTGCAAAGTAGGAGGGGAAGAAGCACTGGCTCTGTTTTGGGGCTCAGGACAGAGCAGTTGAGGTATCTGACTGGAGATCCAGAGGGAGGGAATTTGAGGTCTCCCCCGAAGGCTTCTTCCAGTCTGGCCAGATGTAACTGGGCCACGTAGCTGCATGCCACGCCACCGTAACTTCAAGGTTCAGGAGCTTGCTGATGTTGAAGGTGCTGTCATGCATGGACTAGACTTTGCACAAATGGTAAATCTCTGGGACAGTCTGCAGCTAGCAAACACTGACAAACAAACTTTGAATACTCTTTGCTGGTCCATACTGAGTATTCACAGTTTGCTTTTATTGAGCTATCTTTCAGGTTTTGACAGCTCCCCCAGCTGCACTTGTTCTGCACATGTGTTTGATTATAACCTCAAAGATCAAAGAGACAGCAGCATTTTTGCTAAGAAAAGCTAGTGAAAAATGGAAATACGCTGTCAGTCTTCCTCGAGCCAGTGCACCTTGCAGGAGCAGCCCTGCAAGCACAGCGAGTGTGTGTACTTGCAGCTTCCAGCTCTGAGCAGAGACCTGGGGCTGGGGGTTAGGCAAAGCACTGACCTTGTCTGGTGGCTCCCATTCATCTCATAGCCATCTCCATACCTTCTCTTGCTTGCAAAGGACCATCTTCAATAGCTTTTCCTGGGCTGAGAGCTTGCTGCTCTGCACTTCATCTCTGGTAGATGGCAACCAGGCATGTTCAAGATAAGCATGGGGATTTCCCTCTCTCACCCCATAACTGTCTGGCAGAGCTGTCTTGTAGTTGGTGAAAAATTGGGCTGAAAAGCTTTCTCCCTCCGTCTGGCTGAGAGCTTCTCACTACAGCAGGGATTGAAAGTGCTGAATCTTTTTTCATTTTGGTGGAAATCCTCTTTTGATGTCTTGCAGGGACTCCCAGGACCTCCAGGGCAGAAGGGAGACCAAGTAAGTCGAACAGTAAGAGAGCAACATGTTTGACTAGCTCAGGTGAGAGTATCCCGGCTTTCCCCAACTTGTTCTATGTGTGCAGCTCTTGCAAGTACAGTTGAGTGTGTTTATGGGGAGGCTTACGCAGAGGTGAAGCCAGCAGGGATGTACTTGAATGCTGTTTTGCTGTTGTGCTTCTGAGATGGGTTTTGAGCTGTTTTAAGGAATGGATAGGGGGAAAAAATGAGCAGAAATTTTTCTTTGCCCCAAATTGTTCATTTTACGTCCTTTTGCCTTGCAGGGGAACCCAGGATTCCCAGGTGCTCCAGCTATGGGGGTAACTATGAGTGGATTACAGCCCTTCTTGTCCTATAGCTATGCAGCATCACCACCAGTGGTGCCAGTAGACTGAGGACCAAGAGAGATGTGTCCCACTGAACTGCAAGAAAAACTAATGGACCTTTTCCCTGACCCTCCAGCCGACTATGTCTTCTGCTCCCTTGCTCCACTTCTTGTATTCCCAGCCCTGCAAGATAGTTGCCCACTGTCTCCTCAAAGGAGCTTCACTGCTGTGCAGGAAACATGAGAATAAAGCCTCCCCACCACTGAAGCCTTGTGCTCCAGGCCTGTCCCCGTGCTCAAGCTCCTCATTCGTGATGGGGCTGCTCTGGTCCCTGCTGAAGCAGCATGTCCCTCTGCTGCTTCACATCTCTCTAAATGCTAGGGCAGCTCTAAGGAGAAAACTTGGTGGTGGCCACCACTGCATGTCCCATGGCATTGCTGCACATGGTGTGGGAGCAGCTGGAGATTGCATTAAGGACTAAGGCCCACCACCAGGACAGACTGATGTGTTATGGAGGATGCTTGAGTGAGCAGAGACATTGCTGTCTGAAGGTCACCTTGGTGTGTGTTAGCAAAGGCTACAGCAGCTCTCTGCTAATAGTACCTTGCATGTGTGGTCGTTCAGTTCCATACCTAGAGCCAAAACCTACAGAAGCTGATGGGATTCCTCACAAGCTTCACTGGGTTTGGGATTTGGCTTGTGGTTCTTTCTGGCTTGTAGCCCATTCTGATTTGTAGCCCTTTCTAACCATCAGTGCAGGTCCTATCCCATAACAAGGCTGAGATTCTTTTGCTTTGGAAAAGGTGATTTGAATAGACCCTCCTTTGAAAGGGAGATCCTTTTTTCCCAAATAAGAGGACATTTCTGTGATTTCTTTTTATCCTCAGATTTTGGGACCTCCAGGCAAGAAAGGTGTCAGGGTAAGTCCATTAATTAGCACTGCTTGAAACTTAGATGAGATCTTCAGCTGAAAAAGTGAAGGCCGTACCATGTTTCACCATCTGAACCATATCTCCCTTGTGATTGACTGGAGAGGAGATGTTGAAAAAGTAGCAGTAGTCTTGCCCTGCTGGCATTTCTTTTGCTTTTATTAACATTTTGTACCTAGCATTCTCTTTCTAGCCCTAGTCTGGGGGGAGATTTGGGATTTCCATGTGCTGGTTTTAGAAGGGAGAGATTGCTGAAGTGCAGATCCAGCCCACGCACAGAAGCTACTATCCAGCCAAGGGAGGCATTGACATAAAATCAAAGCACAGCTGAGGCTGGAAGGGACTTCTGGAAGTCTCTAGTCCCACCTCCTACTCAAAACAGAGCCAACTTCAAAGCTGAGTCACATTGCTCAGGGTCTTGTGTGCTGAGCATCTCCATGGATGGAGATCTCCCCACATCATTTAGGCCTCTGACTCAGTGTTTGGCCTCCCCATGACGGAAGAAAACTGAATTTCTCATACCAAGGAGACCACTGAGACAGAGCTGTTCCCTGACTATATTGTCCATATTGTACATCTACTTTATAGCACAGTGGCTACAGTTCACTTTTTCAGTGGCCTCATGGTGAAATGTGGCCTGGAATATCTTTTTATTACTATTATTATTATTATTATTATTATTATTATTATTATTATTATTATTATTATTATTATTATTGATAGCTCACTGCCAACCTGCAAAGAAATAAAAGATCTCCCTCATCTATGTAAGAAGTATTTACTGCAGGACTAACTCCTCTTGGCTTTTTGACAGCTGACATTTGTGAAATACCCTGCAGTGCTTCATACCTCCTGCACCCTACAGAGACAACAGGTTTTGTCCTTTTCACTGGGCTTGGATGTTGGAGCCACCTCCCTTTATTGGCCTTATTGTGCAGACTGCTTGACACTGTTTAGCAAAAATGTCTCTCTTCTTTTAGGCTGGCTGCATTTAGGTGGCGGGCCGGGACTCTTGCAGTGTCCCCATGTTGGAATTGGCTTGGAATATCTCAATTTTTTTGTCTTGATAGCTCATTGCCAATCTGCAGGGAAATAAAAAAATCTTAATTTTATCCTGCTCATACACTATAAATGGTGTTCTACAATACAGCAGTTGCATGGCTGGAGAGGGTGTAACTACTGTGATGAGTTTTGTATGACAGAAGACCAGATACCGCAAAGTTTCATTATAAACCCAAAGGTGGATGGTTGGGTGGTTTTGGCAAGGGAATGGTTTTCGGAGTGTATTAGAAGTGCAAAATGCAGTTCTAGGGAACCACATGAACAGGGCTTGGCTTCCTGCATGATATTATAAGTTTTGGGTATGTCTTTTTTTCAAAGGGAGACACTGGACCAACAGGGGCCCTGGGACCACAAGGAGACAAAGGAATACAAGGAGACAAAGGAGAGAAGGTAATGCACTTGCTTTTCTCAGCGCATCTTTTATTTTGGGTTTATTTTGTTTGTGTCCACAAGGGAAACTCTGAGGCAGATGGAATTCCTTCCCACGTCATGCTAACAAGGACCACCCATATGCTGAAAGCCAAGGGGAGACTTGTCACATGTAGAAGTCAAAAGCTCTTTGAAAGGAAGTCAGTGAGAGAGGCAGTTACTAATGCTCAGCTCACCCAGCTGCCAAGGACGTTCTCCGTCCTTTTCTGCTGGCTTCAAATGTGGAAATTTATGTCCTGAGCTTGAAAGCTGTTCTGGCAAGACATTATATCTCCCTCTGCATCTTGCTTAGCACCAAACACAGCACTGGCAACTAACTCCCACCGGTTACAGCAAGGGTGGGAGGTAGGCTGATCCTTGAGGTGGCTGCGAAATGGTGGTGGGGTGGAGACTGCTAACAGCAAGCATGGCATAAGATGTGTTCCCAATAGTGAGATAATCAGCGGAGCAGGGTTATGCCACCACAGCTTGTGCATTGTGATGGAAGCATTGCAGACAAGATCTGCAAGATCAGGATGGGGAAACCAAGGCATGTGCTGGGTTCCCCAGACTGTACTCTACTGAAAGTTGACTCTCCACAACAGCATCTCTGTGGTGGCCATAAGGACAAACTGAGAGGTAGTACCAGAACAGAGTTTGTCCTAGCTGTCTCTCTGTTGTACGTAGAGTTGCAGAGAGGAAAGCTCCTGCTCCCCAAGCGTTACACTGAGATGCACATCATCATTGATTTTTGCAGGGATGTCCAGGTTTCGGCATTCCTGGTCAACCTGGGCTAAAGGGAGACCCAGGCGATAGGGTGAGTGGGGCCGTACACTGTATGTGGAAAGGGGAGGGCTAAGGAGGCAAATCAGGAGGTTCAGAGACAAAATCTCTCTATCACCTCCATGCATGTGAATTTACTGGCCTTCACCCTTGGGGAAATTAATACGGGGTGGTGACAAGGACTCGGGCTGTCACCCTGTGGTTGGCGATCCCGTGGTGGTCTTGTGTGATGGGGTAATTAGCACTGTCTTCCACAGTCAGGTGCCAAGGCGGGGCTCCTCTGAAGTGTAGGCAGAGGATCACTCATGAGTCTGAAAGAAAGCACAGAGTCAAGGGTCAACTGGTAATTCTGTAAACAGCAAAGCCGAGGAAGCTTCATTTCCAATGGCTTTGTGTCCTGAAAGTGAACTTGACCTTTATCTTCCTGACTTTTGTGTCTAAGAAGGTTCAAGTGTCTGGTGGCTCCTACGTGAGCTCACTGATGTCTAGTAGAGGCTGGCTTAATGCCTTGGTTTTCCCTTCTACAGGGACATTAACAGTCCATTTCATTAATGTAATTTCACTTTAATAGTCACATCATTAATGGTTGAACTTGATGATCTAATGGTTGGACTTGATGATCTTAAACCTCTTTTCCAACCTACATGATTCTGTGATTCTGTGATTTTAAACCAGCAAAAACCTGCAAAACCTAACACCTCAGGTCCCCACCCTGCCATCAAAGCTAGTAATCAAAGCATTAATGGTTTCAAAGTGGAGAAGACAGATGCATCTAGATGGTGTGTGCTTACAGAAGGGCCTCTTGGGACATCATCTGTTTTCCCTTTCTCTGCATTTTACTACGCTGTTTCAGCTGGTAATTCCTGCAATCAAAGAACAGCTTTGCAGCACTGAGTCTGATGTTCACACCCTTTAGATACAACAGAGGACCCTCACCTGAAATTATTCTACTGTATCATTCTTGCCATATGACTAATGTTCTGTATTTCTGCAGGGAAATGTAGGTTTGTCTGGCAAACCAGGTCAGAAGGTGAGTCTGTGCAGGGATTGCCACATGTAAAGCATTGTCTCATGACTGATATCTATGTCACCCAAAGCAACTTGAGTCAGTGGGGTTTTTATCTTTGCCATAGGGCTGTGTCAAAATGCAGAGAGCATTCTAAAGCTGAAAGGTCTGAACAAATCCGGCTTTGCTGAAGTCTTCATATGACATGCAGAGCCCTACAGAAAAACAAAAGATGCTCTTGCATATTCAGTGAGGCCTTAAAAAAATCCTGCAAATCCTGGCTTGTAGGATTCCTCCTAGCAATGGTTCAAAACTGGTCAAGAGAGGTCAAGAAACATCCCAAATGTCATGTTTGTTCAGTGAATATGTTTCGCTGTGTATGTTTCTCAAACAGCGTTGCTCCCCAGGCTTGGCTGAAGGACCATATGAATGTGAGAAATATTACAGCCTGATACATAGCCCAGTGAAGAGAATATTTAGGCTGGATGAGCTTGATGGGCATGGAGAAATTTGATATCAAAAAAGATAAATGAGATGCATCCATGACGGGATGTGTTAACAAGATGTGTTAATGCAGTTGCAAAGTGAAGAAAACAGCAAGAGGTATTTAGGGTTGGGAGAAGGCATGGTGAGGTGGTTGAGTGATGAGGAAAGTCTCTGTTGTACAAACATCAATTAGAGCCAATGCATAAATACCCATCCACGAGAGTTCAACTGACTTTACATAGGAATAGAAGTTAAAACATGGAGGGGCAACTGACCGTGTGCCTACACCGCACTCTCAAGACCAGACCTACCTCCTGGGTCTGTTCTAATAGGTCACTTCATTTGAGCTGCAAAGCTTCCTGGAGGTGGAGATCCTCAGAAGAGTCTGTCCTGCAGTGTCTGCCAAGGCTGATTGCGGAGTCTGAATGCACTACGTTAGAGACAGATGCTTCCCAGTCCAGCCCACTAAGCAAATACTATAAGCACAACCCTTCCTGGCACAGGGTAGATGCTCTGAGCCCAAGCTTCAGCCAGGAATGTGGAAGCAATTGCATGGCCACTGGGCCTGGCATGCTGTCTGAACCTGCTCCACAATGTCTAATGTGAGAACTGTGAAATGCAGAAGAGGAATGTAACAACAATCTTGTTTTCTTTAGGGGGATATAGGTCTTAAGGGAGAGAAAGGTGAACCAGGATTACCTGGGAAACCAGGCGAGACCGGACTAAGAGGTAAAGATGTAAGTAGAAGCTAACAATCCAGCCGTATGGTCACGTCGAACCCCTTGGTACACCACTCAGTACCAAGCTAACAACCCCAGGTTATGCCCTTGCAATAGCAAGTAGGAACCAGTGACAGGATGAGACCACTCAGAAACATTCATTTTATACAGGCCTGGTTGGGGAAGAGACAGGTCTCAGCACAAGCAGCCAATGAACTACCTCTAATTAGGCATGATGGTTTGCTCATCAAGGGATCTAACTTCTCATTTGCTCTGTCTGCTCTTTGATTGCAAGTGAGGAGGTAGATCCCTCGCAGATTGTCATTAGGGTCTGCTTTAGGCTATGTTTCGGGTCTGAGTCTCTTTACCCTCGGTCTGGGAGGAACAAGTGCATGGCACCATGGTATTTGTGCTGCACTGCCTGGATGGAACGTTTCTTGTTATTCAACATCATGTTTTTTCATCACTGAGTCATGTCTGTCTGACGTGCAGAGAACTAGCACAGTGCGCAGCCACAACAGCCTGGACGGGCTTGCTTTTGGCTTTAGGACACCATAGTTCCCTCTTACGATCAAACAAGGTGGTCCCTCACAAAAGCATCATAAATGGCTTCTTCAAACAAGGTGGCCCCTCACAAAAGCATCATAAATGGCTTCTGGAAAGCCTCACCTAACCGCAGTCAATAAGGATATTTCTTCAGTTCAAAGGGCTGAGTTGATCCGTGAACATCAGATGGAATAGGAACACCAAGGGAAGTCTTGAAAAGAAAAAAAAAGCAGCAGCTGTGTTTACAATCCTGAGGTACTGCTGCCAGACACCCCTGACTTCAGAGCCACTGGTGATTTCAGAGTAAGAGCTGTTAACCTGAGGAGGAAGTTAGGGTAATAAACTTGGTCACAGATGGAAATGTAACCTTGCACTTCTGCATTGTGTTGTAGGGAGAACCAGGGAAGAAAGGCACCTCTGGGACCAAGGTAATCAAGGGGGAGCCCACACCTTCCAGTTACATGGCTACCAAACACAGCAAGCTAACTCACCGCTGGAGCTCCTGGTATGACAGTGTAGGAGAAGGGCTGCACTGAGTTAGAGTGAAGGTCTATCCAGCCCAGCATCTCACCTCCAAGAGTGACCAACTTCCCTGGAGGTCCTGGGAACAATGCAAAAGCAGGATGTCCTGTGTGAGAGGTGGTACCTCATGGGTCTTGGTAGACTTTGCTTCATGAATTTAGTCACCCCACATAAATCTTTAAAGACCCTCAACACCCCTGGGCAAAGCATTGCACAGGTTAGTTAAACAGCAGCTAGAAAATTACACCCTTTGATTTGTTTTGAAGCTGACCTCTGCTCGTTTTATTTCCTTTTTACTTGTCCTTATTGTAGATGAGACTATGAAGAATTTCCTTCATCTGGCCCTTGGCTTTTCTTTATTTCAGCTGTTGTTTCACCTCCCAAACCTGAAGGCTTGAAAAGAAAGGCCAAAAAAGAACTAAATTGTATTTTCCTTGAGAAATATTTCTTCATGTTCTACAGCAGATGCAGGAAACAGTATGCCATGAATAACAGTGAACTTTGGTGGAAATAACTTCATTCTACCCCTATTTATGAATACTATCACCCTACATCTCCTATCCCGCTTACTTTATTTATGGGGTAAAACACCACCCCTAATTTAAGACATCTCATATGGCCATAAGCCTGCTTTGCCTTGGCTTTCCAAGCATTAAGCAATGCCGAAGCGGAGATCTAACTCACATTAGAGCCACTGCAATGGTAGGTGATCTTGGTTCTCTCCCTTTAAAGTGGTTCCTCCAGGTGTAAGTGCAGTAAAATCAGTATCAGTAAAGTTCAGCCTGAGGGAAGCAAACTTTTAAAAGCTACTCCTCCTCTCTTTTAGGGAGAAACTGGTGTCCCTGGAGAACCGGGAGAGAGAGGAATCAGGGTAATAATTACTATTATTACAATTTTCTGCCTGGGTGAGTGGTGGGGCATCAGGGGAGGTTGCTCTGCTGCTGCCCGGGCACCCCGGGTCTGGGCAGGAGGAGAGGACTTCCTTCTCCATCCTAACCAGAGTACCCCCTTAGAAATATCCATGTGCAAATATTTCTTGCGTGAAAAATCACAGAATGGCCAACATTTTTCTTGTTTGCTTTACCTTATTGACCTGCTGGACATGCTCTATTTCTGATTGCTTCTCTGAATCCTTTCTTGCAGGGTCCACCCGGACTTCCAGGACGCCCTGGAGAACAGGGGATAAAAGGCGATACAGGGCAGCCTGGAAAGGATGTAAGGCAGTCCCTAAAGGAGCAGTTGAGAGAGGGTGGACTTGGATAGTGCAATACCAATCAAAGAAAGAACTGTATTATTTTTCTGCCTTACAGTCTGCAAGGCATAGAAATCTGCCTCCCTTTCTCATGGGGAGAGGGATCTCCTCTTCAAAGGGAAGATTAGGGCTGTTTCTCTCTTCTTGTTTAATTAACTAGAGCACAAGTTAAATAGCAGGACTGTGCACTGAGGGTTTCTGAGTGTGTAAAAATGTCCCCAGCCCCACACTGCTGGAAAAAAAATGCTTCGCTGTCTCAGTCTGGTGAGGAAGAAAGGGAAATGATACACTTAGGTTCTGTCTGTCTGATCCCCCTCTAATAGCTTTGGAAAACATGGGCTAAGACCAGCTACATTGTCAGAGGTCTCAAAGACAGGGTGTTTCTACAAACTTTGTGAAACCAAACAGCTGGCTAGAGGAAAGTCCCTAATAAGCCCACCCGCTGAGGAAGAGGCTAATAATCTTATTAAATATTAGATAACTCCTCCACTGGAGAGATGTTGAAATCCAGATTTCATTAGCTCAGCTGCTCAAAGATAGGCTTGTTAGCCCATTGGATGCTGAGCTGACAAGAAGAGGGGAGACTTCTGATTCCCCTTACCACAGCTCGTTCTCATCCTGCCTCTCTCTCCACCTCCTAGGGGAACACTGGAGAGAAGGGAGGCAAGGGTGAATCTGTAGGTTTGCACATTCCCACTTATAACCTTGCATGAGAGAGAGTGTGTTTGGAGGCTAAAATCTTGAATGGCACCACTATTTTTGGGGGGAATGGGGTTATGCTGGTGTTGTATCTTCACAGGGTGAGCCTGGGCTGCCTGGGACTCCTGGAAGCATTGTAAGTAACACCTGCTTCTGTTGACTTACACGTTTATTCAGGGAAGGGATATATTGAGATTTATTGTGAATCCATGTAGGACACATTGCCAAAACTTACTGCTTTCAACAGTGCATGCTGTAGAGTGGATTTCCCTCCTGGCCTTATCAAAGGTGCAAAGCAGCGAAGCCAGCTCCTCTATACATATATGCATTAATCCCACCCCAAAGGGCATTAATCCCACCCCAAATGGCTTGTTACTGATGCTGTAAAAAGACTATGATGCAGAAGAGACTAAAAGCTAGCTATGAACCCATCTGATACCTTTAATCACCACCTGTTGTGTAATCAAGGCCTCTGAGCTCCCTCTATAGTGAAGACAGAGTTGGATACCTTCTAGGAAAGGTGCTTAGGCAGATGGAATGACTCATGCTCATAACTCTCCTGTGCCTTTGCATGGAGTTTTCCTTTGGATTAAAGGCCTAACATCAAATTCGGTCAGATGAAAAGCGAGCAACTCAACCCAGGTTTATCAAAAATAAGGCTGGAAGAGATTTTGAAAGGTCATTTAGGTGATCAAGGTGCTTCAGTACATGAATGTGCAAGGAGGCATTTTTACACCCTGTTGGCTTCAGTGGAGGTAAAGCCACCACCACCCTGCAAAGCTGAACCTCTGCCCTAGGACCAGGAGCCACAGCCTCTCAAGAGAGCTGTGCAAAACTTTATCTTCCACTCCTAGGGATGAGGCATTGGCAGGATCTGAGTAAGAGGCTCCTTCAGACTGGGTAAAATGCTACCAGCCACCTTCAGTGGTATTATTCCTGTACAAAACAATTATTTCAGTTGACTTCAGAGCTCCAAACAAGCCAGGAGCAAGGAGTTGGTGCCTTCTGGTGGTATTTCTCTCCATATTTTACAGCTCTCTGCTTCCAATACCAACGTGCTGTTTGAAACCACCCCTTTTGGGGGTCCTAGACCCATTTCCAGTTTTTGTTATCCACTGCAGCTCCTGTTCACTTGTATCTTGTGTATTCTGCACTACTTGAACTCTGGTGTGTTTGGGAGTGGGACATAGGGATAGCAAGCACCCCCTGTTCCCTTCAAAACTACAAGAGCCTTATTGCTCCAGGGTATGGCAAGATCTTCCTCTGCTAGTACGTAACCATCTCACTCCATCAGGCAGCCAGGTGGCTGCCTATGAGGATAGGGTTCTAAAAGTTTGTTCTCATTCACACAGTTACCCAACCAGCTACCCAAATATCCCATTAAATGCCCATGCCAGAGAGGGACCCAAACAATGTCCTGAGTGGCAGGGAAGTGTGTGACCAGTTCCCTTTGAAAGGGACTTCACTGGAGCCACCCTGAACCTCTTACCTGTGAGAGCAAAGATGCTGCACCAGCTCCCTGTAGGTTTAACGCCAAACATAGCAGGTTCAGGTTGCAGGCTGATCTGGGAGAAAGCATCCAGCTCTGTGCCCATGGATGAAGGCTAATGGAGATAAAAGGCACATGGAGGTGAGAGGCTCTATCAAAGACATCATACTTCACTTTGTGAGCATTTTTTCCATTTTTTGCAGATATCTTCTCTGGAGAACACCATCACCCTGAAAGGTGACAAGGTAAGATCTCCTTGCTGGAGAAGATGTGTGTTGAAGCTGAATATGTGATTATTTTGCGCATGTTGTATATTTTGTAGCTTTATTACTCTTATACATCAAAGTCTGCAAACATAACCCAAAACTCTCAAGTTCCTTAAGCAAATTCTTGCTGTTCCCACATCCAACAATAAAGGTCCTCCAAATACAGTGCATCATTTGATGATGTCAGGGCACGGTGAGCTTTGGTTCTCCTTCCAAACCTTCAAATTTCTGCAGGGCAAACTAGAGCGATCATTTCAGCCCAGAAATCAGAGGGGTCCATTCAGATGCTGAAGTTCACTGTGAGACTGACTGCTTTGCTGAAAGGGAATGAGATGACTTGGACGTTGGAATAAGTCCAGTACATTGTCCAGATCAACGAGCCTATTGCTGTTACAGAAGATCCTTGTCATAGCAATAGCTCTAACTGTGGATAGGTTTGGAAGAGCTTTTATTTAGTACCAGCATTCGGATTGCAGTAGCATGGATCCTACACAGATGGAAATTTCAGTGGGAAGATATGGCAGAGACAGATTTGTTCCATCCTTTTTTCAGCCTTGTGAAAAAGATCACTGAAAATATTACCAAGCCCCTCATGACTTCATGCCAACCTGCCTAAATCCTATCTGGGGGATACCCAAGTAGTGATCAGTATCAAAGCAGCTCCTTACCCACTCCCAGCACTCTTATTGTGGTCCATTTGGCAAAGCAAATGGCAAATAAATGCAGGTTTTGTTCAGTGCAGGCCACAGTGCCACATGCAGCACCAAGATCCAACCCAGACCACAACCAGAGGTGGAGTCATGGGGTAATTTGAGTAATCAAAGAGCCCAGGAAGGTGAAAAAAGTATTTAACTGCCTTCTCTCCCTCTTTCAGTTTAACAAGGTTTGTGAGTTGACCATTTATTTGACCATTTATTTTGTGCACCTTGCAGCTGGGGACAGGGAAGGACACGAGGCAGATGTGGAGGAGGCAGACCAGCTGCAGCATCAATTTCTACTACATTTTGCTGGGCTGGGGGAAAAGGCTCATTCACAGAGGCGCAGACTGTGTATCTAGATGGGTCCTTCGCAGGCAGACCTGGCCTTGCCCTGCCAGTTTTCTGATTTACCTGCAGGGCTCATGAGTCCTGAGTCATAGGCAAAGCCCATGACAGACTGGGAGAACAAGATCTGCAAGCAATATCACAGTGGTTCTGTCACCTCCCCAAGCCCCACTTAAGACGTGCAGTCCCAGACTTTACTGAAGAAATGGTGTTGCTTCATCAGCCAAGCTGTGATGGCAGGGAAGTAGAGGCAAAGTTTGGTTTGCAAGGAGAGATAATACCATTATTAGCCCAGGCTGGGTAGCAGGGGCAAAAGGAAAAGCAGGAAAGCTCTCAGGTCTGCCTTTAGGTCCGAAGCAGAAGCAGCACGTTTCAACTGAAGAGCAGAGTTGCTCCAAATTTAATTATGTTAAACAGTGAGATAGCTACAAGAAAAGCCTGGCTGATCCAATTGGAAAAGTCATTGTTATTCTGGAGCCACCATGGGCCAGTGGGTGAGAAATGCCTCAATACATGATGCATCACTTCCACTGTGAATTTTAGGCGGGACAAAGAACTAACATGTTAATGCTGGCTTACAGGGGGATTGCGGGAAGGACGGCTTGAAAGGTGAAAGAGGTCCTCCAGGCCCAAAGGTATGTCCTGAGTGCATGGAGGCATTTTTGTGTGGGTGCCATTGTGTTGGGCTGACCAGAGGGGAAGAGCACCCATCTCAGATGTCTTCTGACCCCCTAAAATGTTGGGTTTTCAAAGCAGAGTTTCTGAGATGGGCTCATAATCTTGTGGTCATAATGATGCTGTAATCCTACAACTCGGTTAAGCAGATACACAACATTTAGGTAGGAAGATGTTGTTGAGGAGTCAGATGGGATAAATCTCTAAAACGTTCAGGGATGTTTCCTTCCTTTCCTCCCCCCTGCAAGTTGAAGAACACATTGGAAAGAGATGGAAGGAGAAATTGCTTCTGATACCACACACATCTAGAGTTCTTTAGAGGTAGAACAAACTCCTCCACTTAATGGAGAGGAAAATGCTGCAGAAAGCAGCATCAGTGGGTACAGGTAGATCTCCTCATTGGTCCAAGATCCAAGTCTTTGCAAAGGCAAGGACTTATGCAGGTGACATGCATGGGCTGTGCCTCAGACATACTGAGTTCAGCCAGTGCACCCCACATTGCAGTTCCTTTACCCCAGCACACCTTGGCATGGAGTTGCAGTGCCATCAGGGCCTTCCTGGCGCCCTTCATTCCACCGGAATCTGTCAATAAAGAAACCAGATTTCAGTGAAATGAAGCCCATCAGAGAGGCAGGTCAGCCCCCACCTCAGCAGATGTTCTTCACCCCAGCACTGGACCTCCCAAGCCATTGCCGCTCATCTGTAGTTTCATCTGTGGCACTGGCCCAGCAAGGAGAGGTGGACAGCCTGTTTATGCAACTTGCTGTTGGGAGTCCAACCCACTGCAGGTATTTGACCCAGATCGCACATGGCGGTAGGGAGGGCCACCAGCACGGTGACCACCTTCAGAAGGGACCATCAACTGTAGGGGCACCTTGGCCATCCACTTGCTGCCTACTACCTCTGCACAGCTGACACAGCAGGGACAGCAGCAGTGACATTGAGGGGCCTCAAAAACCTTCACTTTTTTAAACATTGCACATGGCCAAGAAATGGAGAAGAGGATGGTGCGCATGGCCAAGAAATGGAGAAAAGGATGGTGCAAGGCTCTGGTCCAAACCTCACTTTGATCATGTTCATGTCTGGCTCTTGGTCCAAGCCTGTCCTAAGAAATGCAGCCAGCAGCTGTGTCCAATGGAGGAGTGAAGGGTGGGATTCAAGGGGGACCAAGGGACCATTGAGCAGGGTGGGATTCAAACCCCCTCTCTGAGCTGATGGGGATTTGTCTGGGGTCACAGCATGGGCTGGGAACAAAGGGCCAGATTACATGACTCTTGCTCCTCCTCAGACTTCCTCTTCTTGCTGCTCATTGGGATAATAATTAATGCGTTGCTCTTGTTCATTTGAAGGGAGAACCCGGTCCACCAGGCAAAGGAGTAGAAATGAAGGTAAATGAAATAAAAAAATTATAGAGCATATTAATGTTGGAAACACCTCCCTCTGTCTGAGGTTGGGATGGCAGAGGGGACCCAGTGTGTGTCCCCAGGCTTAGCTATCAACAGCCTGCAGGGCCAGCTGGAGGAGAGAGAAGTTCTGACCCTTCTTTCCTCTTTCAGGATCTGGAGAGGCTTTTTGAAGCAAATGGTATCAATGTAGGTAACGCTTTGACCTTCCTCATGGCAATGATTGTAATTAAGTCTTTCCATCTGTTCCCTCTGGCCTTCTGGAGGCGATGTGTGCTCCCCCAGGTTCAGCACTGGCACTCACAAGAGTGCAGGGTTATTACTTTTCCTTTTACAGCTTACCATAGATATTTAAATGCTTCTTGGATGGCTTTTCTGCTACTATGTTATGGGGTGGATGGTGGATTTGAGGCCCATGTGACACTGAAACTTGGCAAATACCTGTTCAGAGCTTGGTGCTACTGCCTGGATTCGCTTGTACTTCAGCACTGCCAGCAATAGGACACCCACACAGCCCCATGGGTGCTCTGGCCATACTGCATGTCATGTTTAGCAAAAAAGTCTAGTTTGGGAGTTTTCCTTAGCTTATAACACAAATGGTAGTGAATCATCACTGTGCAATATAGCAGTGCTAGCCTGGTGGCCTCCCTCTCCACTCTCATGGTTGCCATCAAGCTCAGGAAGTGTGATAAGGCTCAGCTTTTAGTATCTACCATGCAGGTACTTACAGTTGTGCTTGTTACTTCTAGCTCCTTTCTGTAAGCTCTGGAGATGTGACCAAGGCAGATGGTCAAATGTAGGAGTTTTATTTAGGATGGGGAGAGCCACCATGTAAGCACCATCAATTGGCTCCTAGATGTCCAAACTGTAGTCACCTGTATTTAAACCAGCTGCTGGCTGTTGGGGCACATTGCTTCACCAGGTGCTACTGGAAATGCATCAGTCATTTTGTGGTGGCTGCACTTGCACTGTGGTGTGGCACTGGGCTACTGCCTTAATGGTATCCACTGGTTGCAGTTGGCACTGCTGAAGGACCTCTCCAATGCACTCCTGCGGGATGGACTGGATGGGCTGGTGCAGCAGCTGGGTGGCTCCAGGACAAACAAGACCTCCAGGAGAAAGCAGGCAGCTCTCCATGCTACCAAGCATGATGTGAGTATTGTCATCTGTCAACCTCAGGGGGCAGACAGACTTTGAAGGAAATGAAGGAGAAACAGAAACAAATCATTGAAGGCTTCAAGGTCACCTCTGTCATCAGGCAGGTTATGGTGACTTGCAGCCACGCTAAGAAAGAGTTAAGCTGGAACAGGCTCATGGCTTACACCAGGATCTTGGATCTTCAGGTTGAACTGATGGGATTACAAAGCACTCTTTTTTTTTTTTTTTTTTTCAGTGGAAATAAAGGAATTGGTCAACCCATGTTGTTGATGGAGGTAGCTAGAAGCCATCCTCCAAAGCCATCCCCCTCCTTGTGTCCTTTGAGGACTGGGAGTTGTTGGAGTGGTGTGTATGCAAGGGGATGAAAGCAGCTGCAAGCATGAGAAGTGATCATAGAGGTGGCCTCAAAAGCAAGAGGGATCCCAGGGAGGTAGAACTAGCTTAGAGGGAAGGTTTGGAGGTGACCATCAGGGAATTACTGACTACTTGCTCCATCCTGGTTCAGAAAAGGCCACCAGGTGGGACAGAGCATGCTGAAAGGGTGGGACAGTGGGCAGAAATAACCCATCAGGATCCAACTCATCACATGTGTGGGTCCTGGGAGCTCAGGTGTGTCATTGCCACACCAACCCACTCTTTTTGATGTTGCAGGATTCACTGGTGTTTGATACTTCTCACAATGCCCTGGCCAGCACCAAGGTGACAGAAGAAGCACAGAGCCTGGAGATGGAGGCTCAGTTTAGGGTGCCGGTGTCTGGAGGACTTCCCAAGGTGAAAATAAGGAGCAGAGCAGATTAAGTATAGTTGTGTAGATCTGTGTTCCTGTCCACCTGGTCTGCTGCTGCAATAATGTTAAAAGATTGCACATCAGATATGTACTGGCTGCCTGTGAGCTCCAGTCCATGCTCCAGTGATGCCTCCTGGTGATACTTATCCTCCCTTCCTTTCCACACAACCACAACTCCTTCTTGTCTTCTGAGCAAAAAAACCACCACATTTTGGGCTGGTTTCAAGCCATCCCCATGCTGTTATCTGTTGAACTTGCCCTGCAACTTCTCACTTGAAGGCTGTAATCTAGGTGTGTCCCTCCTGCCCCAGCAGGGATGGATCCAATCCTGCTGTCAGGTTGGGTTCAGGTTTCCCAAGAGAGGAATCCTTCCCATGACTCCACAGCCCTCATCTGCTTGGTCTACCAGGCTAATTGCTAGAGTTTATCTAGGCACCTGCATCCTTTGCAATTGCAAGTAACAGATAGCTTGCGTTTATGGGAATTAGGAGTTTATTAGCAATGTTGAGGCTGAATCTCCATGCTGGACCCGAGTTCCAGTGTGGTACAGCACACCTCCAGGAATGAAATCAGAGGATTGTATCCAGGTCACCTCTCAGCTGCTGGAGGAGTTAGTTTGTGTGTACTAGACAGTCCTGATAAGAGAGTCCAGGAAATAGTGCCTGCAGCTGCAGTGGGGCTTTTCTTGTCCTTGTTTTATGACAGCCAAGAAGTGATTCTCTCCGTAAAACCTTATAGGTCACCAGTAGGAAATGTTGTCTCTAACTGGAGCATGAGAGCTGAGGGGGGTGTTTGGAGCCAGCTCCTGATGTTTTTCTCTTCCTCTGTGGTTGGTTCAACAGTGACCCAGTTGCTCAGGCACTTAGGGTGAGACAGGCTTATCCCCTCTCAGCTCCAGGCTTCTGCCGCTGTCTCAGGTGAAACATGTTGCTTTTCCGGATCATTGGAAGCTGAATGATAGCATTTTAGGGGTTTGAGAGGTGATGAAGTGCTCACCAATACATGTGTTTGTATCAAGAGACACAAACTGGATGTGTGCCAGCCACCCCGGAGCCAGCGATGCTGGCATTTGGAGTACAGAGGCACCAAAGCTGTCTCTGTTAGGCTTTGGGAGCCCAACTGAATCTGACAGAAAGGGCTGGGGATGTCTGCTCATCTGGGCCAGCCTATCCAGGCTGGACTTCCACCAGGGGGTGAAGGGGGCAAAGCAGCCCTCCAACCCGTATGAGATCCTTGCAGTCTGCCCCAACCCATCCTTGCTGGCACTTTCCAAGTAAGATGCAGGAGAAGCCTTGGCACATTGGGTCTTCAGCCTTGCCCTGCTGTCTCAGAGCATGCTATTGTATTGCATAAATGGCAGTGTTGATAAAGCAATGCATTGTGGATGACATCCTGATGTGGAAAAAGCAATAACTTACTTTGGTCTCTACAGGGTCCATCTGCTGCTGGTTCTGAAGCTGTGTACCAATCCCTAGAGAACCCTCCTGAGTCCCTGGAGAAAACATCTGAGGAGAGAAGGAAAGATAGAGACTCAAGAAGGAAAAACACTTCTCTCAGCAGCGTATGTAAATAACTATTCAGTGACTTTTAATTACTTTTCCATTTGTGCTGATTTAACAGATGCAAAGGAGTTACATTTGTCAGAGCTTGATTGTACAAATTGTTGCAATTCTATGAGTTTTGCTTCTATTTTAATGCAGTTAAAAGCTAAGTTAGAGAAAGGGTAAGGGTGTCTGCATGTATCAGTGCCAGAGATTGGAAAAAGGTTTTGCTTTCCACCTTCTGCTCTGGTAATTAGTGGGACTGTTGTCACTTACCCATCACCCTCTGCAGGGCTTGTCTGTATCCCCACCATACCCAGAAGATGATCTGCAAGGAAACCAGTCCACAGAGCTTCTTGAGTCCTTGGAGGAGAGGGTGGAAGGACAACCACAGCAGGACACCAGCCATGTATGTCTTCCCTAGAAATTCTGGGAAGTAGACCAGTGTGGAGATAAGTGATAGACTGGAAGGGATTGATATGCACATCTCTTACAGTGCTGTGAGTCCTGGGGCAGTTACCCGGAGGACACCACTGCTCAGACATAGGACCTGGGCAGGAGGCTGATGGCCAGCCTTGTCCTTTGCATGTCCTTTGCCACTTTCCCTGTAGGCAGGGAAGTGGGAACCCCCCAGAGCCCTTGACAAATGTTTTGTTGTTAATTATCCACTTCTTTTTTTTTTTTTTTTTTTTTGGGGGGGGGGGAGGGTGATGGAAAGGATAATCTCTTTCTAATCTGGATCCATCAGCCACAGCAGCCATCCTATTATCTGGGCTTGTTTGACTGAATAGCTGAGGATTCTCAATACTTTTTTAAATCAGACTTGTAGTACTCCAGGGACAGTGCAGACCCGAGACAGTGAATTTAAGATATTTCCCCTGACAAGATATTTCGTTTTCCTTCTTACTTTCCACAGATGCCTTAGAATAGTCCAGACTCTCACGTTTCCCTGCACAGTGTTAGACTTTTAGACCCTGGTATGTACCGTTCTGAGCCCTGGAGTGCAGAGTCTGACTCCCTTAAAGAAGAGTTTTTAGTGTCTAAGCAGGAATTTGGGGCATTTCTCCTTTTTAAGGACTCACTAACAAGAGCAAATTGTAATTTAATAAGCCTTTGTAGATGGGCTGAGCCAAGGTGACTGTTCCCGAGGAAACATGATGCAGGGTGACTTACCCTACCTCTTCTTTCAAGGTCTGCCTCTTAAAAAGTTGAAGTGGTTACTGCACTTCAGTTGAAGGACAGTTGCAAAGTAGAGGTTTCTTCCATAGCCAGGAGTTAGAACTGCTTTACAAACACATGTGTACATAACCTCTAAGACTCGTTATATCATTTTCAGCAAAATTGGAGGGTGCATCCAGGCTGGTAGCAACAGATACCACATTTCAGCTGATGGGCAATAAGCTGTGGTGTTTCTGTAGTGTGGTTGTCTGAGCCCTAACATCCCATCTCACCCTTATTTTTCTGCCCTCCTGGGCATGCATTTTCTTTGGAGAATGGAAACCATGCTCCACTGCCACATACCAAACCCAACACCCTCCAGCCTGAACATCACTGTAACCATAAGTGCATATTCCAGCCTAGCTGGGAGACCCTACCCCAACACCATGCATTGAGTGACGGCAGCCCCAGTGATGGAGAGAGGGAAAATGCATTCATTCAGTGCTGTCTGAACACCTTTGCATACTGATGTGCTCTTGTGTGATGGAGGGAATGCTCTTTTTGAAAATACTCGGAGACAGGATACCAACAGCCTTAAAAAATGGACTGTAAAAATCTCTTGGATGTTTGCTTGCAACTACAGGCATGGTTACTGCTAGGAGCAGCATTAGCAAGGATATTTCTAGGAATAGCAATGAGGGAGTAGCTCTGAGTGAGGAGACTGTTGGAGGAAATCTCACTCTGATTTTTAAGTAGTCTGCTGGAAACTTGCTTCTGCTCCTAGCACTGGCTCCTGGCTGTCTCTGCAAATTAACACCACATGGAATCCCAAAGCTGGAACCAGTGATGTTGCAGCAGCCACGAGAGGGCTCCCGGCACAAGCACACACACGCAAGCACCCACCCCCACACAGACGCGTGCATGCGTGTAAGCTGCCGCTCTGGAGATGGCAGCCTGTGCCATGAGCATCCATTAACTTTGTTTCTCCTCCTGGATGCACCTTTTCCCTTGGCTGGGAATGGTTAAGCTGGGAAGGGACCCTAAGCACAGAGTACAGAGCCCAAACTCCCTCATTTCTTGGGGGATAGGGTTGCGTGATGCTGGCTGAGGTGGGAGATTTTTGGGGTCCAGTTGTTGAAAGCAGGTAGAGCTCAGTCTCTATGGACTCACACCTGGAGACTGTGAAATTGAGAGAGGGTCCTGAATCTGTGGATCTATTTGAAACTGTGGAATTTAGCAGTGCTGGATGCTTTTCGTGAGCAGACATCTCGAGGCTTCACACATGCCCCTTGCATGGGGTCATTTAATATATCAGATGCACCACAGACACAGCATCTTCTTCCTTGATGAATGGGAGTGACCCCTGTTTGTTTGGTGTCTGGGAGCTAAGTGCATCCCTGTGCCCAGACACTGTAGCCATGGCACCAGGAAGTCAAGGGGACTGTGTGGCCACACCAGATGTGACATTTGGGCAGAAAGAAGAGCTGTCCTCAGTCATCAGGTGTGTAAGTAATTAATCCCTGCATCCCAAGGACCAAAACCAATCCCTGTGTCCTTTTTGAGATGCCACTTTCTTTTAAAAAAGCCCCATGGGATCTGCAGAGCAGAGCCACAAAACTGGTTTGTAGGTGGCTTGCAGGTTCATTTATCATGACAGACCCAAGACTGGACATTTTTTAGCCAAACTCAGGGTGCCTGAGATAACATGATTTCTGCATTGAAGATTTTTCACAGGGAGGAGATACTAAATGTTAGAGGTCTCTTGAATCTTGTGGTGAAAGGCAGGAGGAGAGCCAGAGGGAGGAAGCTGAAGACTTATAATCCAAACAGGAAATCAAGAGTTTAAGCTGATTAACCCCAGCGGCAGGCTGGAGGGAGATGGTATTTTTCCCTCCTGACAATTCCCTGCCTGTCGCTGCCTGAGTTATCAGAAGCAGCGCACGGGGGGCTGGTGGGGGGACAGTTTGTACTTTGGGTTCACAGAGATGATCTCCTGCCCTGTTGGGTCTGGTGCTCAAAAGCCCTATGGATTAGTGCACACAATATCAGTGTCATCTGACAGTGATGCTGCATCTGGGTGTTTGGCAATAATTATTGGGGTAATCACGTAACTCGGTACTACCAGACATCTTTTCCTGAATCCCAGCCTGGAGGATTCCCCATCAAATGAATAATTGTTTGAAAGATGGGCAGGTAGCACCACTCTTCATTCTCTCATATCTAATGATCCCCATTTTGGTAGGGATGTTTGTAAAAGTAGAACAGCTGCCACAAGTTTTTTAGGGCACTTCATACCCTCCCCCAGCACAATGGGATCTGCACCCCAAGGATGTTTTCCTTGGTTGCATTTGGTGTAAAACCCTCTTTAGAGGAGGAAGAAGTGTGGTCCAAAGGCAGGGAAACAGCAGCAGCCCCTCTCTCCTTGTAGCTCCTGCGTCTCCTCATCCCTGGTGGCTCCTGCAGCTGAACTGAACTCAGTGGAAATGCAAAGGGAGCGAAATGGTGCTGGTTGCTTTCCCATCAGCAACAGCTGTAATCACGAATTTTACCTGCTAAAAGGTTCATAGGGCCCTAGAGAGAAGCAGCCTGTAATAGCCCAAGAGCTTCATCTCAGAGATGCAATTTCTGGCTGGCAGGAGTTAATGGGGAAGCAAATTAACTGATGTAAAGAGGCAGGATGAGCCCAGGTACACGTGCCTGTGTGAGAAGCGGTGGCTGGTTATTCTTTCCATAGATGAGCCACTTCTTTGATGCTACGGGACCGTACCAGCCAGTTCTTGCCTCCTCGATCGCCCAGCTCCCCTGCAGTTAAGCTTACTCATTTTCACAGTTAATTCAGATAAATTGCCTCTGGTTCTCTCCATGTGGATAAACCCATAGTCACTTAATTTTCCTACCTGATACCTTCTTGCCCTTTTCTATTTCTCTTTCCTGTACCTTTTTCTTTGCAGGATTTTTTTTTTTACTCCCCCTTTTATTTCTGCTGTTCTCTTTCCTGTCCTAATTTCATCTGTTCCTTTCCTCCTTTTCTCCCTTCTATCTTTTTCATTCTTTTTTACACTGTCACCTGCCATCAGTAAATCATTCCTTTAGAAAGCAGAAGCTTTTCTACTCTCTTTGAGATGCCTTATTGCTGGCATCTCCAAGCAGGAAACTGCTAAAATTGCGGAGGAATTGCAGAATGAAAGAGTTATTACCCCCTGCAATTTCCTACCACCCCAAGTAAATGGCAGCTTTATGAGATCACATGCAGATGGGTCGCCTTCAAAAGCTCAGCAAGGTCTTAGCAACCCGTGGGCTTGCCTCACCGCTGCCTTGTGACACTATTCACATGTCTGTGAATGGAACATCGACCCATGCTAAAGAGCAGCAGCATTTTACAGCTGGTTTGCACACAGATGAGCTGTGACCCAGTGCAGGATGGATGGGAACATCCAAGTGGTCTTATCTGATGGTGCTACCTAACCCACCCAGAACACCTTTGCATAGGACTGGGAGGTATTTCTCTAGCTTGTCCCACAAAAAACAGCCCAGATGGGGAGCCCCTCAAGTACTGACCTGTCTTTTATTCCTCCTTCTGTCATCCTTGCCTTCTTTCAGTAAAGAATTTCAGTTTTAATTAGATCAATTTTTTTTCACCCTTTACATATTTTGGTGAGTCAGAAACTTCCTGGGTTCATTAGCCGCTAGGTGAAATTACCATCCCACAAGATAAAATCCAACAAACAGGACTGTCATCCCTGCAGACCTGACAGTGCAATGTCTAGGGCTGGACTAAGCAGCATTTCTTGGAGGTACTTTATTTAGGATTTACTTCCCCTTGATTTTAGCCATCTAAAAGTCTTGACACATACTTCTAAGTGAAATTAGTGGAGGTGAATCTAGGTCTTTGTTTTCACAACAAAAAGTGCAGGAATAGTGCTAAATAACTGCAGACCATCCTGACTTTTCCCTCTCCTTCATGTGCTTGTGGCAGGTTACAGGGTTGGGGTTTGGGTGTTTTGTTATAAGTAAATTTGCTGCTTTTTTGTTTTCATGTCAAAATACTCACCGAAGCTACACTGCAGTGCTTCCACTGTGTGGTTTGAGGAATAATTGCTCTACACTTCAGCCACTAGGAATATTACAATGTTTACAACAGCAAGTAGATAATTTACCATTGCTAATATGGAAAAGAACAATTTATGAGCCAGGCTAGTAACTGTTTGTACAAGGTTTACTCGGTGTGCCTTAAATATATATTGGCCAAAAGCATCAGCACTGCAAACATCACCAAGTGGCAGATCAACATGTAGACATTAACAGGCATTAATTGTTTTCTTGTTCCAGTCAGATACACTGTGTACATTAAATGCATAGCAGGTGTGTTACTCGGGCATGGCTGGTGCAGGGAAGCATTTAACATTCAAAGTTGCAGTATTTTAAGTGGGGTTTATTTCTTTGAAATTGGAGTAAAATTGCACAGTGCTAAATAACATATATATTATTATGATGATACAGATAATGTTAGGTGCTCAGCAGGATGCCGCTTCCCTTCCCATAGGAAAATGTGAATTCAGGCAATGGCTCTGCACTCCCAAGGGACATTAGAACCAGGAGATCTGCAGAGCATGAGAGACACACAATGAAGACCCCATTTCACCACAGCAGCTTCAGGCTGGCCTGTGTGCAAAACCAGAGCCATCGGTGCGATCCAGAAGGAGGTGGTGACCCTTCCTTGTTGGCTCTGTCACAGGTTCATCCCCCCGGTGCTCCAGGAGCTTGGAAATCCCTATCTGGATCTGTGGTAAGTGAAGACCCTATACAAGGGTGTCTTCAAACAGATGGACGCAAGGGAAACCCCATTTGCCCAGTTGTGCAAAGTCACAATGAATGAATGTAGTGGGAGGGTGAAGGTTAGTGATAAATATTAACAAATAAAGCAATAAACAACTGCTATGGAAGCCTTTTTCTTGGCACAGCAGATTGTTCTCCCTGTATCTGGCAAGGGAAACATGATGCTTGGAAAGCAAGGGAAATGTGATGCTTGGAAAACCAAACTGGGGAAAATCAAACTTAATCAATGAGGCAACATTATAACCTGGCTCATGGGGAAAGCAACATCATAACTGAAGAGTGTTTTGTGTCCTGAGAGTTTAGAAGATATTTTAATGTGTGTTTAAATGTGTAAATATATGTGTGAGTTTATGAATACATACATTTCTGACACATCTGCACAATTACATTGTTGACTTTAACACAGTGTGCCAGAAATGGAAAGTGTAAAGAGTTGATTTTTACAAAATTTAAGAGAGAAAGACCTGTTTCCAGAAGTTAAGGATGAAAAACTCTGAACAGATTTCCTCTAAGTTTGAATGAATTTCTTTGAAAGCAGTGAGTGACCCTCACCCTGTGTTCCCAGGAGGAATGGCAGCACTGAGCTGAGCTCATCCACATCATGAGAAAACATATAATCTCATAGCCCTCCGTAAAGGGCCAGGGTTAAGGTGGGTCAGATGTGCCATTGCCAAAAGACTGGAACCGGGGCATTCCTTGATTCGTGGACCCTGGCAGCCCATATGCAATGGGCAGCACCAGCTCTCAGATGTCCTGTCCAGGCAGGAGCAGATCAGACAGAGCCTGGAGGCCACCCCGTATGCAACCAGGAGCCCTTCGATAGGGTTCTCATGATCCCTGATGACACACAGCTTCCCTGTGAGATGCTTCCAGCCTCTACACTTACTGCCTAACATCTCCATGCAAAAAGGACTTGGTGGAAATAAATTTAAATTTAATTTATAATGAAAGCAAGTTGGGTACCTCCTTGCACCCACTGCTCTCCAACTGCTCTCACACTTTCCTTTCTTTTTTGACTCAAGGCTTACCCAGGCCCTCATCACCTGAGGAGAATTAAGGTACAGCATTCATGTTGTACTCCTCTTATCACAGCTGCATGTGGTGAGGATGCAGCTGGTCCTTTCCCAGCCCCATTTTGTATGTGCTATTTTTTTTTTGTCTTACAGAAGGAGGAAACTGGCCCAGCAGATCCATCTTCCCATGGCCAAAAGGTCAGTGCTTTTGTTTCACCTTTTAATGCAGATACCCAACAGCACCTGTGGGGCATCAGGATAGTGGTCCATCTCCCAGAACAGTCTCATTTGGAGGCTGAGGAATCATGGGTGAAAACTGGCCAGGCCAGTAGGTTCAAGAGGTAGTAATCAACAGTTTCGGCTACTGTTAACGAGCAGAGATTCCAGGCTTGAGCCTTTCACAGCTGATCCAAACATGGGGTTTGTGTTTTGGGGAGCCTCAAAAGTTTTGTCCTCTGTGGACTTCTCCTGTCTCCCTCAAATTCATGGCATCCTTTTACATCTGCAGTGTTCTGGGGCAGGGAGGCCCTCAGCTTACCACTTGTCTCTGGCCCTTACTCTGCAATTTATGTTTTCTCCCTACATTTCCACTGCACAGAATAGAAGAGTTGAGGTCAGGTATGTCCCCAATCTGGTCTGGGAATGCAGGAAATGAGGAGTTCCTCCACAGGTGTTTGCTAAAAGCTGATGCAGGAACAAGGGCAGCACCTACCTGGTCCAAAGAGGGAAGGAAAAATTCCTCGTAGCAATGCATGTTTGCAATTGAAGGGTTTGCCTGTTGTTTTCCAGGGAGAAATGGGAGCTCCGGGAGTCCGTGGAGACAAAGGAGAAAAGGTAGCAATAGTGCTTTTCTGGCCAGAACCTCTCAGACCAGGAGAAGACTGTCTGTGCTAAGAGGGTCTCAAAAGGGAGAGACAACTGGGGATGTGCTGATGGAAGGGACTTTCAGGATCTATGGGAGACTGTACCAATGTAAATTGGGATTGAGACAGTCCCACCTTTATCCCTGAACCTTGCTGTGTGTTTCTGTTCCCTCCCTTCCAGCAATGCTAGCACACTCAGGAGTAAAGGCAAAAAATTCAGGGTTTTTTCCTGATGTTCATTTTCTGCTGGATCAATGAACTAAACCAGGTGACAGACAAGCAAAGACAGCCCTGGTGCAAGGGCAAGGATGGAAGAAGGGCAACACAAACCACCGTGAACAATTTTGGCAGCAAAGGTTTACAGGGGCCAAATGGCAGACTCAGTGTGGTGGGACCCAGATATTCAGAAGAAAGGCAGACAAGGCAGGGTGGGTGTTCACAGGTGCAGCCCAATGGGGAAGGGGTACTTTGCATGGGTGACCATTTAAACACCTATGTGGTGCAGCATCTTGGGGACACAGGCATGAGAAGAGGGAGGAAGGGGAGGTGGCTGGAAGGTGGCTGGTTTTTGTCTTGCAGGGGCAGCCTGGGGAGATGGGGGAACCTGGAGAAAAGGTGAGCTGTGGATTCGGTATCAGCTGCTGGAGCAGGACAGCATTACCAGCTAAGTGGCACAAATCCAGCATTGGAGATTGCCATAGGAAAGTTGAAACCTGCCGGGTTAACCCAGTACTCCATCTCCTCCCTGTGAGCAGCGTGGCTCCGTGTTAGGTCATTTGGCTTTTCCCTAGTCACGCAGCCACTGCCCACCTCTTGTGAAAAGAGGTGGAGGTCAGAGTGGCAAGTTGGTTGCTCCATGCTGCATAGGCTATGTGCACAACTGGAAACCTTTGCTCTTGCTGCAGGGTTGCACTGAGGTGGTATTTCACATAACCTCTTGCACAGGCTTGGTAACTCTTTTCTTATTTTATAGGGCACCAAAGGAGACAGAGGTGAAAGTGGTCAAAAGGTAAACAACAACATCAATACCACAATCAGGGGTGTCTTTTCTTACACTGTGAGAGCTTGCCTCCTGCTCTCCCTCCTCCTTTTGCCATACCAAACTTCCCCATCTCAGGGGCACGTGTCCAGGTAACCTCCTGAGCTGTGGGCCAGTCACTCAGTGGGGACCCAACATCTCTCTGTTGACTAGGGAGGGACTCCAAATGGCTGACACAGACAGGACACCCACCTTATAATGAGTAGTTTTGGAAGATGTGAGTCTCACCCAGAGTCGTCTGATATGATCTCCAATAATATTCCTGCAACTCAGCTCCCTCTTTTTTGAAGTTGATTAAATGCTCTCAGCAGCTTTGTCTCTCCAGGTCAGATTAAGTCTTCACATCATCTAGAGGAGATGTCATGGTCAGTGAGGGCTCTGTAGAAACCCTCAATGTAAGATCAGCTATGAGGGACTTCAGCCAAGTGTCTAGAGAGCAGCATGAAACAAGCTCTCATTTTGATGGGCCCATTGTGGAAGGAGTGATGTTAATTTTTCCTGACCTTCTCTTTACAGGGAGAACCAGGAATTGGGTTCAGAGGTCCTGTTGGTCAGGCTGGGCCACCTGGATTTAAGGTAAGCATTTCTCCTCTTCTAGATAAAGATCTCACTTGCTTTTTGCTGGGTCTTTCTCTTTGTAGTCCTTGCTTTTCACCACTGGGTGTGGAGCACAGAATTGGCTGCGGCTACAAAGATAAAGCACCAAAGCCAGTCCCAGCCCGGGAAGGCAGGAACTCCATCACATGAGTCTGGGACAGAAGGAGTGCTCTGTGTCCTCCAAAGGGCCATTTCAAAGCAGATGAGGTCCAGAGAATAGAATCATAGAATGGTTTGAGTTGGAAGTGACCTTTAAAGGTCATCTAGTCCACCTCCCCTGCAATGAGCAAGGACATCCTCAAATAGATCAGGCTGTGAAATATGTGCGTGAAAAAAATCCATGGAATTGTGGTCTCAGCAGAGATGCATTTCTGTGCTCCCTTGGGATGTTGCAGGTGTGCAGGGTTTGAATTCATTGGAAATCTCTGAAAGTCTTCAGGTAAGGGCTCCCTGCTTAGCAAGCCATGGTACGGCCCTTTCTCCAGCCCTAGGATCTCTCTTGTGAACCAGGGCTGGAGGGGATGTCCCCAGTTCTGTGTACTGGTCATGTGAATTCAAGGAGACACCCCAGGCTTTTCCCAGGACCTTTAGGGAGGCAGTTAATCCCACCTGAGATCCATGTTCCTTGTGATTCACTCAACAGGGTGAGCCAGGGGCCCCAGGACCTCCAGGAGCTCAGGGTATCCAGGGCATTCGTGGCAATGCTGGCACCCCCGGGTCACAGGGGAACAGAGGGGCTCCAGGTCTGCCCGGCATGCCAGGACAGAAGGTAGGTAGTGTGCAGTGGGGGGACAGCATGTGTTGTGTTAGCCAACTCAAGGTGAGAACAATGATGGTCCTGCTGAGACTGCCTATACTGGGTGTCCACCCAGTCAAGCCCCCACCCCTCCAGGTCTCCAGACCCTGAGCCTATACATAGTCAGTGACGCAGGAGCAAAGCCTGGTTGCAAAAGGAGAGGTAACAGAATTTATTAGACTAACTAATGTTGTTAGGGGAAAATGCAGGCCAAAAGATTTGGTACAGGGGGATGTCCTTCCAGTTAAAAAAAAAAAAAAACCAAACCAAAAACAAAAACAAAAAAACAACCAAACAAACAAAAAAAAGCTGTGGAACTCCAAGCAAGCTGTTCTTCTTTTAAATTTAGTGAAGTAACTTGGTGAGATGCCCAGGAAGAAAAGGGGTGGTGATAGCACAGGGAATGTCAGCACTGCAGGGACATGGAGGCTTAGCTGGAGGTGGGGTGGGGGACAGCAGTGTGCCTAAATTCAGGGTCTCGGTGTAGCTGGAGTCCCCTCTCCTCAACAAGAGGCCCACCCAAGGAGGCTATTCCTCCTGCTTGCTTGCCAGTGCAGGGAACACCTTGGGGAACCAGCTCCTGCTTTCTGTCTGGATGGGGGAAAGCAGGACCTTTCCCATCAGGGTGTTCTCCTCCTTAAAGGATTTTATTTTCAAGGGAGAGCGTGGGAAGAGAGGCCGGCATGGATTTGCTGGGCCCACAGGACCATCAGGATCCCCAGGAAAAGAGGTGACTTTTGTACATTGCCCTTGTGTCTTTTGAGCAGCAAAGGGGAGAGGTTGAGGGCCTGGTACCTGGGCTGGGTGTGGTTTTACTCTCTCGGAGCACTGGGACAGGGGAGCATTGAAGACTTGCAAAGCAAAGTCTTCCCTTCTATTTTGTTTTCCTTGTCCTACAGGGGATTCCTGGAACACCTGGACCCAAAGGCAACAAGGTCAGTGCCAATCTGCCAGGCAGGTCACAAGCACCTAAGATCCGGGGGTGGCAATGGGACCACTGCCCTCCCCTGGCTCCTCATCCCTAACCCCATCCAGCTACTTCATCCCTCTTTCATCCTCATGCCCTTCTTCCCCATGGTTGCTGGAGCATCCTCCAGAGAAAGCAGCAGAAAGTCAATGGAAGTGAGTCTCCTGACTCTTTCTGTGACTTCTAAATCATGGCCAAACTAATCAGCAATTGTGTGATGTGAATGAGACCTCCGGGGTTCTCTGTTCTGCAGGGAGAAATTGGTGTTGGAGCAGCTGGCCCAAGAGGTCCTCGCGGACTGCCTGGCCCTCGGGTAGGTCCCTCCATAAATGTTTCTGGCTTGGCTTCTTGCAGCCTACCCTCTTTTGGAGGCAGCTTTATACCATCACCTCCTTAAAGGCACCTGTCTTAAAAGATGTCTAAAGCGCTGGTTTCAGAGCCGTCTAATTTTTCACCAGCCAGATTTGGAGGTGATGTACACTGCTATGCCCAGCTGGAGCCGGTGCTGACCAGACTCTGCCCGCAGGTTGCAGTTAGCATCCCCTCCATAATTAGATACTCTCAAGGATTGCAGGTCACACTGGCCAGCTGCATGACCAAGTCAATCCTGCCCCACGGACTGTATTGGCTGTGCTCTCACTGGCTAGATGGGAGCACTGAAGGCAATACCTACACCCCTACATTGGTGAGGAACCACCTCAGTTTTGTATGCTTTGGGGATGCTACCCACAAGCTCATTCCTCCAGAAATCTGCATCCAGTTCTTTTATCCTCGTTCCCTTCTTCCCTCCTGTTGTCCTGGCAGAAGGAAACCAGCCCCCACCATCCTTGGGGCAGCAACGTTCACTTTTCCTCATGCTGCTGAGAAGTTTTTGTCTCCTTCCGGCAAAGAATCCAGGGAGATCCTCTTAAGTCATAATCAGAGACCATGTTTCAATTTGCTGCTTCTGTGGCTGTTCCACAAATAAATTATTATTTATTATAATAATAAAAAAAAGATTTTATGTTGCAATCCATTTAGACAAACTCCCCATCTGCCAGCAGAACTGTTCAATGAGGCCCCTGAGACAAAACACTTAATGAGAATGTCAACAGCTGGGAAAGGTCTGGGGTAAACCTCGCTCAAGCTTCATTATCTGAAGGAAATGATGAAATAATGTTTCTGCTCTTCTGACTCCAGCATAAATCTAAAGTGAATCACAGAATCTCAAATTACATTGGCTTTATATGAGAGATCTAAATTTGGCCTCACAGGTTGATGCCTAAGTCTAGGCATCTTAAAGACAAGTAAGTCTTGTAGGATCTACCTAGGGAAGTCATAAAAGGACTTCACAGACCCACCAGCACAGCTATCCTTCATAGCAATGCTTATAAGGAGCTAATAGCACGCTTAAAGGAGGCTCAGAACAAGGCCTGCGGCATCTGGCTACCATACCTGGGCGTGAAGATAAGCCTCACATTGGTCTCCAAAGATACAAGTTAGCATTGAGCAGTTGACTGGTGGCCTCTTCCTTCTGAAAGTTAATGGTATGAGTTCCAGGTAAATTCCTGGATGCCTTAATTTATTGTGGTGAGTCCTGCTGAAATCATATTCAGCAACAAGTTACGAATGTGCAGAAAAGCTGCTGAGCCCTCTAATCAGGGGAAAGAAATATCTCTGTCTCAAAAACATCTCAGACCTCTGTCCCTTGCTGCCCATGCCTTCATTGGATGTAAGTACATCGTGGGGAGGGACACAGCAGGGCATCCAGCCTCAGATGGCTTCTTCTGAGCTATTCCTACCAGGGCGTATCTATACATAAACAGAGGAAGAGACAACTTTTTGGAGTGATTTATATCATGCTAAATCAGGTGCAGATCATCTTGGAAATGCCTGATTCTCTCAGAGACTAAGGAGAAGCTGAAGCCTGAAGCTTTGATATGACCACAGCATTATTCTCTAAACACTGCAATTTCTACCTGCAGTGACATGTGTGTGATCTCAAGCCCTTTAGGCTCTTTGATCCAGATCCATAGGAGCATTAAGACACCTAATCCTGATGGAGGTATAAATGAAGAGGTTGGACATCTCCTTCAAGGATCTGGGCTTCTGCATGCTTAATTCCTGTTGTTCCCAGTGGGATGGTTTGCAGAGTTGGGACTATGCATGCTGGATTTCTCTTTGGTCATGGCCATCATTACCCATCCCCATCCTAACAGGGTGATGAGGGCATCGTGGGAGTCCGGGGCCCTGCTGGCGTGATGGTGAGTCTTAAAATAGCACAGAGGGCATATTTTACAGCACAGACAACAGTGGACCCAGGGCTGGCAATATCCCCATGAGTGATGGAAAAAATAAAAGAGGTTGATGCTTTCAGTGGGAAATAGAGACAATTTGGGGAACGTGAATTCTGATGTCATGTTGGGATGAGTGAGTGTAAATCCTGCAGGCAGCTGTGAGACATAAGGTGTCACGCAGAGCTCAATTGCTTTATCCTCTTGTCCATTTGGCTGACGCATCTGCAGGCTGCTTTTGAAGTCCTCCTGAACTATCACTCCCTCTCTGCTCTTCTTTGTCAGGTCTGCTTGTCTACATGAATTTCAGGGTCTTGTTCTGTTGTAAATTCCCTTTTCACTGACAGGGGACTGAGTCAGGGGAGATGCAAATCACAGCCGGTATTTTGACAAACACCTTTTTATTTATTAGGCTGTTATCTGTTATGTTGGAATGAATCTGTCATTACAAACAGGATGGGCCTTCATGAAGTTCCTCACAAGGCCAAGGGTGGTCGCAGTACCAGGTTTCACCCTGGGATCTCATCTCTGAAAGGCTAATTCTCAGTAAGACTGGCCTTTACACCACGAGGGCTTGCAAGATGATGTGTCCCAGTGGTCAAAGCAGCAGTGCAAGGCACAGGGGGATGGCGAAGCCCAGTTTTTGTACCCTTTGGGAAATATCTGTACTCTATCTTCTCCTCGCCCATCCTGTCCATGTTCATCCCTGTGAAGAGCTGCCAGTTCTACAGGTGGAAGGTGCCACCTCTCTGCATATTCAGGGGAGGTCGTTGGTCCCCAGTTTTGCAAATAGGTTACACCTGGGGTGACCACCATGGCTTTTCAGCTCTCCAGGTGTGGTTCCCATCCTGGCTCTGTCTCCAGGGGCTCTGACCTTCCCTGGGGAACATCTGGGGATCCCCATCACCTCCACCTAGGAGGAGCCCTCTGGGAGCAACCGTTCACATACACTCTCTGAGAGGTGGGGGTTGCTTCTCATTAATGTTAAAGGTATGAAAATCATGGCACATGGCTTGCAAAATGGGGGAGGTTGGCTAAATTTATACATCTGCCAAGACATCCTGAGTTGTGCCCAAGAACCAATGGTGGGCAGAAGCTTATGGCTAAATTTTCTCTTTGATGAGTGTGATTCACTTCTCAAATTGCTATTAGGGGGAGAGAAAGGAGAGTAGAGGCTCCTGTGCAGGTCCTACCAGCAGCTTCTCCATGGTGCAGCCTGCCCATGGAGGCAGCTCTGCCTTTGAGTGGAAGCTGCTCTTTCCTAACACCTTCCCTCTGCTAGTATTTACCTTCATGTGTCATTTTATGTTCTTTCAGGGTCTAAAAGGCTTCCCGGGTGTGAAAGGTGAAAGAGTAAGCAACAGTCATCTTATCTACACAGTGCCTTGGAGGAAAGCACCATTGTGGGGAGCCTTTCTCTGCAGCAGCCCACACTGCTGATGCCCCTGTTAAAACATCAGGGACAGTCCCAGCATCTTCTGGGAGCAGACTGGGAGGGGACCTCCATCAGTGTGTGGAAGTGTGAAGTGGCATTAGCAGCCCCTTGTAATGGCTGGGCTGAAATGAGGGTGCATGTTGTCTTTATGCATGCCTAGGTCTTTTTGGAAGGAAGTTTTGGAGTTTGGACAGAAGAGGACCCCTGATATGCTCTGGCTCATCCCCAGCTGTGCAGGGCTAGGGAGCAGATGTCCTGCAGCATCAGCAGGACAATGACTGCCCAGCATACAGCACATGCTTTTTCATTTGCATCCGTGAGCAGGAGTCCCCTTGGTCTCCTGCTACATCCCACTTGCAACCCTTGGGAAGTGCAGTACTGAGAACTGCACCCCAGATGTCAGGGATGTGCAATGGGACAGCAGGGGAGAGATCCACAACCAGCTTTGCCATTCAGAAATTCAAGTGCAGTTGTAAAGCCTGCCTCTGCTCTCCTGTCCTCACCTGGTCCTTGCAGCCCCCACCTTCTCCTGCTGTCACCACACCAGTCGAGCACTAGAGAAGATTATGAGATGCCATCAGGAATGAGTCCTACCCTTCAACCTCATGTACCATGCCTATTATAAAAAACTTCCGGGAGTAGCTACTGTTTCATACACTCTCAGTAAAGCATGTCAGATTTGAGGTTGAAATTTGGGAAATCCTGTATTATACAGGATGCCATTCCACCCTAAATGTAGTGTAGGCACATCCCTGCAGCACGGAGATGCTGCGTGCCATTGGGAGGTCAAAATCCAGCAATGGCTCCACATTGTGAATGTGCTGAGCATGGAGTCAGGCAAACCCCTTCAGTCCTCTGGGTCTTTATTATTTGTCAATGTAACAAATTCTAGTAGTATGCAATCTCCTGTGGTAAGCTAATGATTTTGCAGAGTGCCCAGAGGAACTGACTTCCAGCTGTAATAGATCTTAGTGGCTTGGAGTGTGAATCAGTGGGCTGAGAAGCACAAGAAGAGCGTGTAAAAAGGGAATCACTCACTATCTTTTTTTCTTTCCTTTGCACAGGGTGATCGGGGACTTCTGGGACCCAAGGGAGAAAGAGTAAGGACATTTCAGATTGTGACTTTCTGGGGCATATAGGGTAAAAGGCTTTCAGGATTTTATAGTTGCCAGTGAGCAGATGGACAGTTATTTAAATGAGTCAGTGATCTTACAAGGTAGAGGCTTAAACGGTAAAAAATATTTACATGTGTTTTCAGATGTCTGGAGTCTTAGTGATTTTATAGGATTCATATTGTTACATGTGGGTGAGTGTAGCCCACCCAGCATGGAGCACTGAGCAAGGTTCCCAGATGATGGGGTGCAAATGCCTTTCATTGAAGAGGACTTTAAATCCTACTTTCAATCCATGGTGTTATGTGCAGTGTCATCCATGTGCCTGGATCAAGATCCCATTGCCAATGAAATCTCGAGAATTTGAGGCTCAGGGCCTCATGTCTGCTTCTCTGTGTCCCTGCTCAGGTGTCCAGCCATCCCAGGGTGACATTTCTACTTCTGTCTAACAGAAGTTTCTCTTGTTGCAACTTGTCCTTTCACCGTGTGCCTCCAAAAGCCTGGATCCATCCTCATTATATTATACACCTATGTAGGTAGTGGAAAACAACATGTAGATGCCCCTCTCCTTCTCAGGGGTCTCCACCAGTTTCAATCTGCTTTGTTGATGCCATCCTTGCACTGAACACACAGCTCCAAGTTATGAGCTTGCATGATAGTTTTGACGGGATCCTACAAAACAACAAAAAGAGTCATTTTGGCAACTATTTGCTGGGGCACAAAAATGCCTCCTGTGAATTAAGGGAGGAAGAAAATTTCCACTGATTTTGGTATAACCAGCTCACCCCAAAGCATACTGTAATCTTAAGAAGACTGAGCTGGCTCATAGCAGGTAATGTGAAAATAACTCCCTGAGCGCTTCTGGAAAATGCACAGAAAATGCTGAACCTCTGCCCAGTGTTTTGTTAACTTCCTTCCTGGCTGGAATGGCTTGTTAGAAAATGAGTTTTAGAAAACCTACATGACGATTCTGCTTTTGAGTCATGCAGTATTAAATGATTAAGGCTGATTTGTCTCTGAGGAAGCTACTTTCAAAGGGGACTCGCATCAGAGACGAATCAATTCTTAATCTGCTTCGTGAAGAGGCCCCAAAACACTTGCCAAGCTGAAGGAATATGTAATGCATTTTCCAAAGAATACCTTAATAAAATATAAGATGGAGTGTGAGATAAAACAGAAGGGGGGTTGGGATAATTGGCTTGGGTTTGTTCTACACAATTGCGGCTTAACTTTCTTTCTAATACTCCCTTGATCAATACAGGAGTAACTGCGTGAATCCCAGGGCATGTGCTATGTACTGGATTAAACTACAGGATCTTTATCCTCCCTTTTGTTCCCAAAATTGATTGGGCCCCATCTCGTCTCTGTTAGAGACCCTCCAGAGTAAGGAGGGTATATTAAGCCAGAATTTGATCAGAGTCCTATGGTGGCATTTGGATAAACTGCAAAAGATCATCAAAGTTTGGGCAATATTTATTGATGCACGGTTGTTAAGACTCCAGCAGCAAGGCACAGTCACCCTGAAAAGGGATATTTGCAACACTGAAGAGAGCTGGTGTAAAGGAAGTCCTTTACAAATGGGCTGCAGTTGCCCATTAGAAGGTGGCTTCAGCCCTGTTCCCTCCGAACTATGGACAGCATCACCACTTTAAAGACACAACCATTGCTTTGTCAGAGCAGAGCCATTTCTTGTATGGGAATAACCTTGTCACAGCTTCTTCATCTTCTGAGGAGCGAAATGTCCCTCCTCAGCTGCTGAGCTGGTAAATAGACTTGGCATGGATGTGTCCATGGGGTTACTGCATGTCTGTAGCTACTGGCTCTCTCAGGGTGACAGTTTGGGGGTCTGACCCTCCAAAAACTACCTCTGAGGGATACCCTAAGTGCCACTCCTCTCCTTCAGCTCCAACTCCATGTCCATAAATCAGGACACCATGATGTGAATGTTCATCATCCAGCTTGTAGTTTAAGATGACTAACCTTAACAATTAATGCTGTGCTGTGGAACATAGGTGCCTTCCCCAGCACATGGACCACCGTTTGGGAAATGCTTACCTTTATTGCAGATGTGTGAATTGCTATTTTGCCCATCCTAGCAGGTGCGGTTCCATCCAGTGGAACCCATGTGTTCATTTATCACCAGGTGTCTACATCTCTCTGTGTATCCTTTCTCTAGGGTGAGCCCAGGACTATTTTTGGACCTCAGGGCTATAAAGGCAGTAAAGGCGATCTTGTGAGTTTGGTTCTTACTGACTTTTTACGCTGTCCCTTCCCCACTGCTGGTCACATCAGCACTGAGCAGTGCTTGGGACAGGCTCTGAGAACCAGCACTTTGGTCCAGAGCCAGTGGCTGAGAGCTGAGTCCTTCTAGAAGAGACACAATCCACTAATTTCTGTCTTACCTTTCAGGGTGAACAGGGCCTGCCAGGTTTTGACGGAGACAAAGGCGAGAAGGGAGAGGATGGGCCTGTAGGAGAAAAGGTATGAACTTCCTGATGGGACTGAGAGAGACAGCAAAAAGTCACTGGTTGTGTGAGGCAGGGACTGATGTCTCTGCATCCTCCCTTCCCCTGTGCCTGCTGGAAAACATGGTACAAGGACACGCTCACCCAGCTCCCACAGAAAGGGAAAGGAGGATGCTGGGCTGGGGCTTGGGAACATGAAACACATCCAGTTTACCAGATGTCAATTCTGTAGTTTTGGGACCAGGTCTGCAGTACAGGACTGCTCTGGGAAAAGTGACCATTCAATTACTGCAGCACTGTAAGAGTCCCACATCTCCCTCTCCCTCCAGGAACTGGCCGTGCTACTTCACAGCCTGCAGCTCTTGTGACATTCTTGTTAAGGCTTGTTTGGCTCCTCTCTTCCTCTTCTTCACACAGGGCTGTTGCCTGGGTGGTGGCAGAGTGAGTCGCCTGCTCCTCTGCCTTTGGTCTTTGAGAGTGCCCTGTGGAGGTCTCAGGTCTCAACCCATCACCACACCACTGGGAGGAATCACATAACTCTCCCACTCTCAGACTGTGTCACAGATAAACCTCCATGTACTAATCACAACTATTTTCACATAATGCTTTTTGCTCCAAAAGTCTGACCCAGGACGGGGACTTTGCTGAATAAATATAGGTATCTACAAAAGTAGCATCCCTGTCTGACCTAGACATCCAGCTCCTGTTAGTTCCCAAGGGAACCTGTATATCAGTGTAGTTCAAGGTGAGAATTGCCTGGCCCAAAGTGGGCCTCTCCCTTGTGAAGAGGCAATTTGTGTCCTTACCACGACTGACTGCACTGATTCGGTCCCCAGCGACTGTAAAGGAAACTCATGGAGATGCTCGCATGGGTGGTCCCTGGTTTTTTAAGTCAAATGAAAGCCCATACATGATATATGTCAGACTGCGTTCTAATAAAAAATAATGAATAAGCATCTCCTAAAGCAAGAACACCTCTTGGCCAAATATCTGAATGACTTTGGACAGAGCCTCAGAGTAGTATCTCCACCAACAGTAAGTCCAGCAGGGTCTTGTATGTGAGTGTTTGCAAGGAGGCAGCTCATCCAGAGGCTTTAAGACCATTTTCTGCTTGTTTTTCTTCAGTCCCCATCACTGGGCACCAACTCTTTTACAGGACAGTTCCCTGAGGCTTCTGCCAAGCCATTCTGCAGCTGATGGTGTTCTTCCCTAGCACTGCCTGCCACACAGACCTTTGGGTTCCCTGGGGCTGAGGTCTGCTATAGAAATGGTGCTTTTTGTCATCCTCTCTGCCCCCTCCATGGGTTCTTCTGCTGACCTCTCTCAGGTGGGGACACTTCAAGAGCAGTAGGTACTCAAAATATATTTGACAGGGATTTTAAAATTTTAGGGAGTCAAAGGTGAAGCTGGCTCCAAGGGAGTGATGGGGCTTTTTGGAACAAGAGGACCAGTGGGACAGAAGGTGAGTACAGTAAGCACTTATACTAAGGCATTCCCTGCAAGAACTGATGTGTAAAATCCCGTCACAGTTTTCTCACAGAATGTAATTCTGCATTCCCTCTCCAAAACTGCTGATTGAAATGTTATGAGGCTACCAGAGAGCAGAAGTAGCTGTGCTTTTCCAGGAGACCTCTGAAGAGTTCTCCCATTTTGTAAAGCAACAGAATGCTCTGGCATCTTTCCTGGGCTAAAATAGCCAATAATGACCCACTGAAATATCAATATGGAGGCATGAGGGGTGAACTGCTTTCTAAGCTCCAGTTACAGTCAATGGAGATGTAAGGCTCCATTTGGGGTATCTAAAGGTCCCTTTGTCTCCTCTTCCACAGCTGTAGGTATCTCCTACAGCAATCCCCATTCCCAGGGGAAATGCAGCTCTTCACCATTGTAACTTGTCACCACTTTCCTTGCAGGGGGAGCCAGGAGAACCAGGCTTGCCAGGCTCTGCCGTGAGTTGGAGCATGTTTCTCTGCATTTGCAAGTCTTGGGCGTGGGGCTGGGTTTGCACTGCTGGTCCTCTCCTCACAGTCATGTGTGGGTCAAGGGGTGGGATGAGGCGGTGTTGGCTCGGTGCTACTCCACAAAGCTCACATTCAAAGAGGCTTTGCTGGAAAACCAGCCATGGGCATGGGGGACTACAGCCAGAGTATGTTTTAATAGGATGTTGCATTTTGCATTAAGGAACACATGAAATATGCATTTATTTATTCTTTTTTAATGCCTTTAGTGTATTAGGGGGCATTGCCAGACGTGAACAAATGATGTTTCATGTTCAAATGGCTTAAGAACGGTGACTAGAGGTTGTATATCCCATGAGAAAGGACTGGGCTACAAGTGGATATTCTCAGTGCTCAGTGGGTGCGTGTTCCTGGCCAGAGGGAAAACAGTTATGCTGGAGGACCTGGGTAATCTCTGAGTTCACCTGGTTTCCTGACAAATTGCAATTGGGAAAAAAAGAAAAGAAAAGAAAAGCAATTCTGGTATGCAAAAGTGTTTACATGCCTTTGAAATTCACTTTTTCACCTGGAAGAAACCCCCAGGTGAAAAACTTGGTCTCCAAGGTTGTCCAAAATGATAAAAAGTCCCTGCTGATTTCTTTTCATCAGGGAAAGGAAGGAATAGGAGGGGAGGGAACACCAAAAGGTGACTGGGACTTTTTCTCAGATCATGGGAATACAAACATGTTCAATTGTAATATGAAATATCAGTATTATCTTAAACTGTTCCCCAGTTATGCCTCTTTGTATATGTGTGAGTGATTCTCAGCACCTATCTGTTGCTGTGAAGTCTCCACAGCCATTCAGCACTGCGTGCTGATTACTGGTCACAGCTGTGTAACTATTTACAAGCCCATAATCCAGACTGGTAATTGCTCACTGAGAAAAAGGCCATCATTCAGTTAAGTATTTCAACCCCTGCCTCATTAAAAACAGCCTTCTGAGCGCTTTGCCAAAGCGATGAGGCTGCAACATGCTCTAAGATCTCAGCATCTGGGATCCCTACGCACAGGCATTGGATCGAGTGCATTTTTTAAATTTCCTTGTAATGAACACCTGAATCCATAGGTGACAACCAGCAGAAGTGAAGCAAAGGCATTTACTGAGGCTGCTGAGTGCAAAGTAAGCACAGCTGGACTCATCCTGGCCAGCAACTATCCAGTCATGGTTGGATGATGTGCTATTTTCTACTAGCACTTACCGGGATCAGCACATTACACAGTTAACTACCAGAAAGTGATATCTTGTCAACCAAAACTGGAAGAAAGAGAAGTAATCTTTCCTTTGAAATATTTAGGTATTCTGCTGGTGCAGGTTAGCATTATCTGTGCTGTGCTTGGAGCTAGGCTGAGATAATAGGGCTTGGGTCTGGTCCTTCATTAAGTTTCTAAAATTGCAGAAGTCACATTGGGGCCGGGGCCTTGCTGGAAGGGCCACGATATATGACATCCTGGGTGAAATTCATCTGACCTCAGGTTAGATGTCTGCCACGTTCATTTTCCATATCCAAGCAAGGCATGCTCAGGCTTGTTTTACTGGCAGCTTTAGGGTACTCTTAGAGCATGATTCTCGTCATCTATTTCAGACACCTGTGTTAGGACACAACACCCTGATGTGACTTGTTCTTCACAAACACAGGTTTCACTGTAGCTTCTAAGTGCTCACAGATACTTCACTATTTCCCCCAAGTTATTCTGAAGAGCTAGGCTAGGCTGTCTTATGTATCACTCCCCAAGTCCTTGTCTCCCCTTTTCCTGAAGACAGACACTACTTGATCCAGTCTACCTACACCCAGTCTGTCCTATGCAAAGTCTTAAAGGTAATGGCTAGCAGTTCTTATTCTCAGATCCCTCTAATTCCATCTTTCATATCCACAAATTGCTGCCAACTCGTTGCAAACATTTGTTCATCCCTTTCTGTCCTGCTGAATTCACTCTGGATAATTTAACCAGCTTGTAAAAAGTCTCATCCATTTACTTTCTTTGATTTGGAATTCTATAGGAGTTCCCAATCAAGTTGACAGCGTTTGTGTCTTCTCCCTGTAATCATTTCCCAGAGAATTTCAATGGATCTGGTTGACTTTACAACTGACCTCAAGGCAATGGGTGCATTCTTGATATTACTCCTCCTTTATCCTCTAAAAGTACTGCGTTCTTTTACATTGATATTCCTGCCGTGCTTCACCCTTCTAATATTAATATTGCGTTCTGTCTTATGCTTATTAAGTCATCATCTTGATCATGTATCAAGGCTTCCAGCTCCTCTTCTGTATTTCCCATGCTTTGTGCATTAACATACTGGCAGATTAATCCATTATTCTCACTAAAGCTCTATTATGAATACCCCTGTCCCCCTCTCTTGCCATTTTGGGTTTCCAGGATCTACGATTACCGATGTTTCTTGGCCCTCTCCATCCTGGTTTGCAGTCCTCCTCACTAGGTGTACAAGTTGGAGCTCAAAAAGCTTCTTCACCTCCTCTTCTGAGCTGAGCTCTATATTTGGCCAGCAGCCGGTGGATCCTTGCCCTCTAACTGAGGAAGCCAGGGTCTGTGTGGTAGCACCATCCACACAGCCGTGTGCCTATTCCTAGGGTGTTCAGCTTGCCTGGATGGTGGGAGACCCATCAGCTCCTTGGACCTTCTGATTTTGCACTCAGAACCACTTCTGATATGCTTCATTCTTGAATGCTTGCCAGAGCACATCTGCCAAAGCTTGTGCTGGAGCAGAGCCACCGGCATGTGACTGGGGGGATGGATGGGAGAAATCTAGGATTTTTCAGTCCACACTAATCACTGAGAGTGGTGGATTTCACAAGACATGAAAGCAAAACTGCACACCTGAAGACAAAGCAAAAAGTGAGAGCAAGTCAAAAGATTCTGGTTAACACTGGAACAATCAGATGCTAAATATGGACAGCCCAGGAAGGCTAATGGACACTCTTTTGTCACCGTTACACAGCACAATGCTACAGTCAAAACCAGACAGTAGTCTGCAAGGTCTGAAAGCTAAGTGATAATCAAGGCCTTATAACCTGGAGTATGGTAGGTGTGAGAATGGTTGTAAGCAGGAATTTGACTTTACTATAGATATCATTAAGAGCATAAGAGCTCTTGATATAGGTCACAGAATCACAGAATGGTAGAGTTTGGAAGGAACCTCTGGAGATCACCTAGTCCAACTCCCCGCTAAAGCAGGTTCTCCCAGAGCAGGTTGCAGAGTCTTGTCCAGGTGGGTTTTTAATGTCCCCAGAGAAGGAGACCCCACAGCCTCTCTGGGCAGCCTGGTCCCATGCTCTGTCACCCTCACAGTAAAGAAGTTCTCCCTCATATTCAGGTGGAGCTCCCTGTGCTGCAGTTTGTGCCCGTTGCCCCTTGTCATGTCGCTGGGCACCCCTGAAAAGAGCCTGGCCCCATCCTCTTGGCACTTGCCCTTAAGATGTTTGTAGACATTGATAACAGTGGTAGGTAGACAGCTCTGAAGAGGTACTGACGAGAAAGCCCTACCTCGCTCGTCAGCTGCATGGGGACTTAGGTGAACCTGTATGACATCCCAATTCTCCTGCCTGCTGAGCAGTGTACCATTTCAAGCCAGAGGAGAGGAAAGGTGAGGTGTGGGGGTCTGCCCTGGGCTTGACAACAGGCTCCCCTGGACACTCAGAGTGGAAAAAGCCATCTCCTAAGAAGTTTTTTTCCCTGGGGGTGTGTCTTGAGGTGTCCTGAACACTTCTGATGAGTCCAGGCTGGTCAAAGAGAAGTTACTCAGCCAGATCTTTTGGCCACAGGTGGAAGACTACCCAGAATACCTTAGAGTCTTTGCAGCAGGGTATCAGACTGACCCATCTCTGTGATGCAGTGCCTGAGAACAAATGCTCATCACAGCTGTGAGGACCAGTAGCAGCTCCAACATCAAGAAAGAATTTTTCAGGGAGGATGCTCAGGACTGCAGCAAATAATTGTGGGCAGGACAGTCTAGACAAAAGATTCAGCAGGGAAGGGAAAAAAACACAGATGAAACTCTGAGGTTGAGAGTCCCAGCTACTTCATATGCATCATCCCATCAAATATTGAACACTGAAGCCCACGAGGTCGAAAGCCTTGTAGCAGAGGTTGCAGCCTACACCATGGTTTGGAAATGCATTAGCCCTTTGCTGTGTGTCTTCAAGCAGATTGTTCCTTTCAGGGCACACCACTGGGGCAACGTTCCTACTGCTGGGTTTCACACTTTCCCAGGGTAACCCAGCTAATTCCCCAGCTCGTTCATCGGAGTGGAAATGATGAGCCTGGAGACAAGGCAGACTTCTCCCTGGCTTCAGCCCAAAGCTTCACCGGAATTTGTGCCTGGAAGCAAAGATCCTCAGCTCTCAAAAATGTTTTTGCGTCACAGCCAGCACTCAGGACTTATGACTAAGCCCCTGCATTGCCATGCCTTCGTAGTACCTGGTGTCTTTGCAGTTAAATGAAGCTTGTTCCAGCAACACTTTAATAACAGAACCAAATAGCAAGAGCCATTTCCAGTACTCCACCAGTAATTGCCTTTAAATTGCCATTGTACTAGCTTTTATTGCCCAGCCTTTATTTGCCTGGCAGAACACGGAATGTAAATCTAAGGGAACAAATTTCCATTCAGCTTCTTTCCCTTGCCTAGTGCTCAAATGTTTTCTTCTTCCCCTCTTTCTTTTTATTTGTTTTGTTTTGGTTTTTCCTCCTATGCCATCTTTTTCTTCTCCTGGGTGCAGATGGCCTTGAAAAGCATCAGCTTTCTGACCTGCTTCCCCTTCATGTCCCAGACTTGTTCTAAACTTTCTAGTCCATATGACAAAGCCTCTTCAGCACATGATGTGTAGGAGTCCACCTATGGTAAGATAAGACCCAGATCAAAAACTTGCTCATGTTTACTGGACCAAGTAGCATGGCTTAGACCAGGGGTCCTCAGACTTTTTAACCAGGGGGCTGGTGCGCGGATGAGGTGGCAGGCAGCCATCTGTGGCTGCTTGGTTTCAGGGGTGTGTGTCTGTAAATACGGGGGGCCGGATTCAGGACCCTGGGGGGCCGTATCCAGCCCGTGGGCTGTAGTTTGAGGACCCCTCGCTTAGACCCTGATACCTTTCAGCCTACCAGCACATATTAAGTCTTCCTAAAGCCACTTGGACTCCTTTCACGTCAAGAGCAGGCAAGAAGCATCTCATGATCTCAGGCAAACAGAATAGAGTTGGATACAGGCAGGTGGGGAAGCACAGGGAAACAAGGAAAGGTCTCTCCTTGACACAGGAGCCACTAAGGACAACTAAGAGAAATACTAAAGCTGACTGAGAAATCTCTAACTAGTGCCAGGTTCCTTCAGGATCAGGCAGTGCTCAAGTTCAAGCTTTTTAGCCGATCTCCTTGGATACAGGTGTATAAAACCCTGGCCAGATGGATCTGCACCCAGTTCAAAGCTATCTTAAAAACACCAGGCTCTTGAAGGTATCCTGGGCTTCTGAGATATAACCATCAAACCAAAAAGTTTATTACCCTCCAAGCAGGCAATTTGTCTTAGCAAACAGAGAAACTCTAGTTAGCTGGGGGTTTTATGGTCCATTTACTTCCTCAGATGGAACTTTATATTGATAGTGTCAATAAATAGCTACTATTAAATAAAGAGCTTGCTCAAGATGTTTGTGCCTGATAGTGTAGGCAGTGCTTGAAGAATGTTAACTTTACCTGATCCAGGCATGATCTGCAGAGCCATGGAGGAGCACCTGGTCAGCTTTCAAATACTTATTCTGAAATGTAAAATGTGCTGAGGCTTGGGGAGGGGTTTGAAGAAGCCACATGTTTCCCAGAGGAGGAGCTGAATTTTTATATCTGGGAATGTAAAATGTAATGGCTCTGTACTCACCATCTGACCCACCTTCAGGGGCAGCACCATCCCACCCATGTGTCTCTGGGATGTTTGCTTGTCACCATGGTCATTTTTGAAGTGTCTGTTCATCACAGAGAGGAGAAGTAATTAGAGAGGTGATGAGTCTGCTTGGCATACAAATCTGGTAGCTGATTTTTTAAATTTTTTTTTTAAGTAAATGTGTTTCCTTTCAACAACCCACTGCAAATTAATTGCAAGTATAACATGCCACTTGTTCATCTCCTGTTCTGCTTAAACAGGCAATTAATTTTCCTCCAAGTGAGCTGAGCCCTGTGCAATCAGTGTCTCAAGTGGGGATAAATCCTATTTAATCTCACATCCAGGTTCTGAAAACTGCCATCAAAATTGGCCAGAATGGATGAGTAGACTATGACAGCCTTGAAAAAAACAACAAAACCAACAAAAAACAAACAAAACAAAACAAAACAAAAAAACACTAAACAAACAAAAAAAAAAACCCCACAGGTATTTGTTTCCAGTAGCTTTTAGTTTGCTACCGAAACAGTGGGAGACCCCATGTAAAGAGGCCCCAGTGCTGGAGGTGGCTTCAATGTCCCATGCTGAGCTGAGCTGCAAGGTTGGCTCCACAAGCTGAGAACCTCTGAAGTGTGGCAAGAAGGTATCTTCTTGGAGGAGCAACTCAATCCAGCACTACCCACAAGTCTGGGCTGGATAAAAATCTCTCTTTGGCTCCCAGCTCTCCAAATGGGAGATCTCTGAACTGCAGTTGTGCGTAATCCCATGCCTGGATCTGCTCATTCATCAAACCAAATGTCACCACGCAGCACTGCTTTCCTTGACTGGTGGGTCTGAAACTGCAGATGCAGTGCCCAGGATTGTGCATCCCTCTAAGTCACTCACAGTGTATGCTACCTGCTTAATGCCCTTGCTCCTGTTTGCAACCACAGCCATCACCACCTAAATTTTCTTGGCCCAAGACTACTATTTAGCTGCTGTATGCCTCTATTTCCCAAGCTGTAATTATAAATAAATCAACTCACAGGTTGCATTTGTAAGTGGCTTACAAACCCATGAGGAATGGGCGCTAAATCCCAGCTTCAGGTCATATTGCTAGCCCTAGGGTAGCTTCTAGCCTCAGACTGCAGGAACATGCAACCTGGGCTCTTGCTATTGAGTTTTGATCCTAATGACTGTCCTCAGCCACCTTCCCTGCAAGAGCTGACACAGAAATTAATTTTTCTCTTTTCTTTGGCAGGGTGCAGCAGGTCTCAATGGGAAGAACGGAAACAAGGGAGCCAAAGGTGACAGAGGTCTTCAGGGGCAGAAGGGGAAGCCAGTGAGTAACAGGGAAGGATGTGGTTTGACTGGCAAGTAGGAGGCTCTGTGCCTTTTTTGACCCCAAGATCATTTCTCCTCACACACCCTGCATGCCTCATTACTGGAGTTAGGTTCTTGCTCAGGGTAAGATGAAATCACTCCCTAAACCTCCTGGAGAAGTCTCTAATGCACATTCTGGCCTGATCTTTAGGACAAGCGATTCTCTGGATGCCAGCAGAGAATCTGTCCGTGTCACTAAGAACAGAATCCTAAGTTTTCCCATGTTTTTCAGCATGAGTTTTCCTTTGTTATTTACCAAGGCCCAAATTTCAGGTTCCTTCACATACCAAGTCCAGTTCTCTCAATGCTGACCTGTCTGATGGAGATAGCAGGGAACAAAGCAATCATTTGCTAAAGCCCTTATGGACCTCCCTTTCCTGGGACAGGCTGGTTCTCTGTCACTACAGGATGCCTCCCTTGCCCCAAGATAAGCTTCTGCACATGGATGGGATGTCAGCCCCTTATTGCTGAAAATGCATCTTCAAACTGATGCTCGGTGGGAACATGTCTTCCCTTTACTTTCCAGAAACAAGCTGAAATCTGTGGTTTTTCTTTTTTGTTCTCCCATGAGAGGAAAAAAACCAAACAGTAGAAGATTGTGGGAGGGAGGAGGGAAGAAAGACCTCGCTGAACTTCATGAACATCCTCTAGATCGTTCAGCTAGTGCCTGAAGGATCCAGACTTTGAACAACAAACTCATTTTCCAGGGGCAGTGACCAACAAAAAAGCTGAGGGAGACCATCCAACATTGCCACAGTGCAGGTCCTTGTGACTGTTGCCACTCCATTAGCTCCCAAACCTCAATAACATCTACTCCAACAGAGGTCCACAAGGGTCATTTTCCAAACGTTGCCCAGCATATGCTACAGACCCTGTGGTAACTCATCACAGCACTTCATCCCACTTCGCTAGCAGCCGTGTCACGGTCACCCATCTTCTGCAAGGTTGTTCCCTGTCCCACCCCAGAGCTGGCTGCATTTCTAGCATCAAGGTGACCGTGATCTTCAAGTTTTCAAGGAGCCTCTGATGATTAAAACCACAATATAAATGCAAGGTGATGCTATCACCAGGGCTGTATTTTTTACCTTTCAGTCTGTACTTGATATGTTTTTCTTTTTTCATGTAGGGAGGAAAAGGTGATCCTGGGACCACTGGTGACATTGGGCAGAAAGGAACAAAGGTAGGAGATGGGCAAGATCCTGTGAAGTCTCCATTCTTGGAGATACTCAAAAGCTGTCTGAACATGGTCCTGGTCAACCAGCTTTAGATGGCTGTACTTGAGCAGAGGAGTTGGACAAGAAGTCCTCCAGAGCTCCCTTCCAACCTCAACCATTCCATGATTCTGTGAAACAGAGGTTGCAACAAGCAGAGAAGAGAGCCCAGGCTCCCGGCTGCAGGGAGGCCAATAGCGAAGGATGCTGCAAGCAAGGGAAGAGCTTGCAGCACTGCATTGGGGTTAACCCTGTGCACATGCAGAGTTCTTCCCTCCTGCCCTCGCTTTGATTTAACATCACTACCTGTGATCTGCTTTCTCCTCAGGGCTTACGAGGGCTTCCAGGACGCATCGGTGCTCCTGGAGCCAAAGGCATCAAGGTGAGCTATGCCCAGCTTTCCATCCTGCTCTAGCCACCTCATTTCCAGCAGTGTTTCCCACTCATTCCCAGGATAGCATCACACATGAAGAAGCCACCGTAACTCTGGCAGGAGAAGTACTTCTTGGTAGTCTGGGGCTGCAGGCTGCAGCACAGGGGGACATAGCCATGCAGAGCAGGGAGCCATGGATGGAGAGGTTTTAAGGACCTCCCTTTTTTTTTTTTTTTTCATCCCACTTTGCTAGCAGCCCTGTCATGGTCACCCATCTTCTACAAGGTTGTTCCCTGTCCCACCCACAGGAAAAAAAACAACATATTGCAGGGAATTTTTTGATAAACTGGAGTAAAAAAAAAAAAGCACACCCTGCCCACATCCCCTCCTGGTCTGTGGCTAAGCAACTGCCTGAACTCAATTCACAATTACTGCTGGACACATTGCTCCAATTGTCAACACCATTAGTCCTTCCTCTATAAACGGGGATAATGACTGTTAACGGTCTTTTTATGAAGGGTTTTGAAAAGCTTGATGAGAAGTAAGGGAGTCTGTTGACAGCTGAGCCAATGGGATATGTTCTTATTACTGTTGTTGTTATTAATATTTTCCTTCATCAGCCTTGGCCTATTGGGTAAATGAACTACTGTTCAGTGAATTTCCCACTTACTTTCACGTAGGTGGGCTTGGAGTCAGAACAGTCTAAAATTTATACTGATCTGAAGTAAGACTTTGCCCATACTTAAGCTTTCTGTTACCAGGAGTGTCATCATGTTCCCCCTTCAAGTGTGTTTTCCCAGTATTTTAGGGGTTGTTTGTGCTTACAGCCATTCACTGCTTTTTCATCCACAGGGAGAAATTGGCAGCCCTGGAAAACCAGGGATCTCAGGATCAGATGGACCACATGGACCAAAGGTGAGTATCTAAATCATGCATCTGCCTACAAGTAAGAGGTTTACAAAAAGCTTTACAGATGCTGCAAATCCACCTCTACAACAGGCTTATTTCTTTCAAATGGTACAAACAGGATTATTCTGAATCTGTTCCTATAAACCAGCATAGATCTGGGTGAAGATGCTTGGACACTGGGGTGGGGACCCCTTGACTCAACTTCATCCATCCCAGCTCTGATCCTCCACAGGCACTATTGCATGTGTTGAGTAAAAGAGCTTTTTAATGAGATTCTTTCGATCTCCTTGAATACCATCACTGTGCAGGCTGAGACACCTTGCTGGGTCACACTCAGTAAATAATATTGTAATCTGAAGAAAAGCCAATTCATTCAGCCAATTGCAGCCTGGCCAAGTCTGCATTGGCTATGATTTTATCTTGGTTCCTTCCAGGGTGAACAAGGAGCATCGGGGGACAATGGTGCCTTGGGGATTCCTGGGGAGAAAGGAGAAAAGGTTAGTACTCACCAGACTGCATCGAGCTGCCATTTCTAAAAGAATAAATTTCACATCCATCAGATCAAGTTAACAAAATTATACACTTTCTACATCATAGGTACCCTTTCACTGGGCAAATGTCAACTGTCTGGAGCATTAAGGCTGGGACTGCAATTGGAAAGGGCAGAAGAGGGAGGTCTCCTTAAATTCACCCTCTGCTTGATGTACAAAACCCCAGACGGGTGCCTGCTTAGGATGTGGAAAAGCCATCCAAACCCTTGAAGTGGGATTAATTGTCAGAGTTTATTCAACACCACCATGCCCAGGGTAAAGGGTGCCTGAGATGCTGTGGGGCAGAAAAAGTGAATAACACTGTTGCTTCTGGGCACGTTGGGCATGGGAGTGGGAGAGGTCTCCAAATTGACCTGCTCCCAGGCTCTGCTCTCAGCTTGAGAGCAAGTCCCCACCTTGAACACTCCCCATCCCCCACCAATTTTCCTTCTCTGCATTGCTTAATTTTCCATTTTCTTCCCTAAAAGAACAAGTCTAAAATTTGTACCTTTCCATGGAGGGAAAAAATAGGGTTTCAGTTAAAGCAGTAGTTGTTTTGGAAAAAAAAAAAAAAAAAAGGAAAGAAAGAAAAGAAAAACCCACAATAGTCCCAGCAGCCTCCTCCATCAAGTCTTTTGGTGTTTTCCAGACCCTTAGGCCCTTTCACATTCAGCCCCACCATCTGGTCTCCAGCTGATCTGGGTTCTTAAAGAATTTGTTGCTTTTATTGACAACTCTTCTGGTCCTCATTCCCTGATGGTCATCTGTGTCAAACACTATGGGTTCTTCTCTTGTCAAGCAACATCTCTGGCTCACTGAGTCTCTGAGCTGTAACTGGTTGGAGGCTGGGAAATTATTCCTGGGGAAATACTATTCCCTTCCTCTCCTGTTCTTCTCTCCCACAAACATCTGCTTTCAGCCCCTGATGAAGGTTGGGTATTGGGCTGACTGAAGATCTTTCCTGCTGCTGTGTTTAACGAAAGCCTTTTCTGTTCACAGCAGCTCCAGGAGAAAGCTCAACAGTGCAGTAGGAAACACGAGTAGGAAATTTATAGGCCAGCTCCTGGTAACTTCCGTTCTCCTCCTCAGGAGTCACTGTTTTTTCTGGAGTTACAGACTAAAGGACTCCACTTTCATATGAAGGGAGAGTTGGGCATTAGAAATTATTGGGCATCACCCCAGAGAGGGGGTATCCATGTCACCAAGCAGTGAGGTGCCTTCTGGAGAAGTAAAGATGGAGAGCAAAGTTGAAATGATCTCTACCATCCTACTGATGCTCTGTTAAACAACAGCACAACAACAGACAAAGTAGAATGTACATGGTCTCCCCTTACTGCCAATGCCATGAAAGTCCCGGGTAATGTTTGACTGGCCCATCTCTAAAACTACCTGTGCTTGAACTGCTCTGTCGGTGATTCTCAGGGGGCCAAGGGAGTTCCTGGCTTGGGAGGCTTCAAAGGACAAATGGGATGGCCTGGGAAGACTGGAGTTGCAGGACCAGATGGACCTCAAGGGCCACAGGGTGAACCAGGGCCACAGGTGAGCAGCAAATGGCCTGTAGCATCCCCTGAACCCTGATGAGATCAGTACCTTACATCCTCATGTGACTTAGCACCCCAGATGTGGCCCCACATGTCACCATGTACACACACATACATCTACCCTCTCACCACCCTTACAAGCTGGCACCTGAGGTCTCCCGCAGTGAGATGGCTACAAGATCTGTTGTCTTTCTGTGGGATCTTGGCCAACTTCATCTCTTGGTGCATTTATCACCAGAGGATTTTTTTTCCCCTTTCCTCTCTTCTTTTCCTATCTACAGTGTAAGATGTGACATCTCAGTGAAGAAAGAAAAGCTGATAATGTCAAGTTAACAGGGCATCAAGTGCACCCCTCCTGTTGCTAATTATCTGGGGAGCAGAACACCAGTGTTTCGGAAGGAGCTGGTGGCTTTCAGACCCCGTTTGCTGGCCATAGTTAATAAGTGGTTTTGCATGCAAGACATGCTGAGTACCTTCTGAAATGTAACAAAAGGACTTGTAAATGAGGCATGCTAATACTGTTTATGAGCAGGAACCTGCTGCCTCCAGATTCTATGGTAATGAAGAGTGTCTTGCTGCTGCCAACACAATGCAGAGGGAAGATGCTAGAGATTAATGCTAATCACCCACCCTTAGACACCATCCATTAAGTAACAAAGAAACTTCCAAGTGAAAGAGGACTGGAAATGAAAATACCTTTCTCAGTTGTGCAGGTGGGACTGGCTGAGTTTCAGGCCTGGACAAGAGAATACGTAAATTAACATGAAAGAACCAAGAACAAAAGAAAGCTGGAGTTGAGTAACTACCTGAAAGATGCAACTATTATCCATAAGTCTTCTGAGGGATAGTCCTGTTTTAACTCCTGCCAGCCTATGAGTCTGGCAGATATTTGGTGTGCCGTGTTTCACCCTTGGGTGATGCACCCCTATATAAGTATGTGTAAGGATATAATCCTTGTGTGTGTGTGTGTATACATATCTATATGTATGTATCAACTGCATGCACACAAATACACACATGGTTTGTCAAATACTTGAGTTTCTGCTAAACGGGAATTAGAGTGTGCTGTTGCTTTGAAAGCAAGGAAAGGAGATAGAGACTCTGGCAGGATTTTCTTCTTTTAATCTTTTATGCCCTGCTGAATTATTTCAGCCAAATAATCCAAATTCCAATCACCAGTGATTATGCTTCACCAACTCAGAAGCACATTCAATAGCATGGAGAATTTAACTGATATGTAGCTGCATCTGACAGTTCAGGACTGTGCTGGTAAAGGCACACCAGTGGAAATTGCTTTGGATTTTGAGGGTAGAACTTGGGACAATTCAGACCCAATTTTGTGTGAAAGTCTGAGTGAGTCTGAACCTCACTAGGTCAGCTGTCCTGGATCTCAAAGGTGTCCCTGTCCTAGAGCCCCTTGCAGGTCTTCTGACTTGGGTGGTGTAAAGGTGCCTGTGTAGACTTTATTGATTCTTAACCTGGTTTTCCCCCCATATAGAAAAGAGCATCAAATATTGGGCAAGCCTATACCTTGCTCTTTGGAGCCACAAAACAAAAAATAGCCAACATTGGTTTTAAGTCTTAGGAAAGAAGTGATTAAGGAAGGGAAAATGCAGGTGGTGCAGCAAGGTCCATGTTGCACTGATGGTCAAACTGAACATCTGTATGGTGTCCTGAGACATCACCAAATAAAGATTTGACCTAGAGCAATCTGCTTCATGGTACAAGGGCACAGAGGATGCTCTGGGCCTCTGGCATTGTCCAGCAGCCTATTGTTATGGCTGAATCCCACTCAGTGCTTCAGGACTGACAGGGTGATTATAGAACTGATTATAGAAGGCTCCAGAGCCTTCCCCTAAAGGGGTACAGGTGTAGAAAGACCCTTCCAGAACAACAGAAAATGGACTGGATACAACTTTAGACCATAGCAGCAACATTATTCTTCTTTACCTTGCTCCCCAGGCTGTACCTTGCAATGAAAAATGTATCAAAAGAATCACAGAAGGGAGGAAGGAGCCGAAAGTACGAGATCCCCTCATGTATGTTTAAAAGGGCTGGAAGTTTTGTTATTAGCAGTTACAAGCACGGCACACTTAGAAAGCTGTGTATGAGATAATAAATGGCTTTCGTTTGGACACTGATTAAAGAGACTGTGAGATGCCACTTTCTACACCCACACTACTACTTGTCTTTTCTCTAAATTAAGAGAAAGCCCCTGGGTCTGAACTGCAGCAGCGAGGCCACCCTCTTTTCTAACATGGGAGGGTATTATCTCCACCTGTAAGTCCTTCTCCTCCTGCTGAGACTCCATTTCTCAAACTAGTGCCAGGACAGACAGTCAGAGAGAGAAAACTGCCCTCTGTTCCTGCAGCATCCATCCTTTCTGCATACCATAGGAAATGCCTTGTGGTTGCCCAGGGCAGAGGGGACAGAGCCCAAGGCCCTGATGCATCACATCTGATCTCTCTGTGGATCATCTGAGATCCAGAGGGCCCTGAGTATCTTCTCCTGATGCCTAGGTTGGGCTTTAACGTAAAAACCCCAACCAGTGGTGTGGGTTATCTCTGGACGGTGCCCAGGCATTGCTAACTGAGCTCTCCTTTTCTTCTCTAGGGTCCACGAGGGAGAAGAGGGAGGCCTCAGCTCTGCCTCAGAGGATCCCCGGGCATGGACGGGCAAAAAGGAGAAATGGTCAGTATGGGGATGAGCCAGCCTCATCTCCCGGTGAGGTTCCTCACCACCCTGCAGCAGTGCAGAGCTCTGCATTGGGGCTGGATGAACCCAAGCTGCTCTCTAGGTTGCATCTCTTGGCTCTCCAAATTTTGCAACAACAATAAGCCCAGAAAGCATTTTACTCCCAAGCACCAGACATTGGACATGGGTAATACTGCCTACACTTCTACCTGAAGGTATCTCCAGCTGGGACAGCCGCTGTGAGCCCTGTTGTTTTGTGTAAGACTTCTTTGGGAAAACACCATATTTTGTGCCAGCATATCCTCAGCTGTGCTTGCCATGGCAGACCAGGAGTAAAACAGTATTCAGTGCAGTACTTCAGTACAGAGGGGCAATGCTCAGCCTTTGAATGTACATCAGAGGATATAAACAAGAGCTTAATCTCAAGATCTCAACCTGCAACCCATGTGCAGGGTCAGTCACTACACGTTGTGGGTGCTGCCAACACTGACTCAAGGGCATTTTTACATCAGGAGGTAGCATTGCATTAGCTCCATGTGTTGGTGGAGGGTAATGTGATTTCTTCTTGTGCTCCAGTCTCTGTAAGTGAGCATGGATTGAGAAAAATTGCTATCACAGCTTTAATTTAGATCATTCTTCCTGTGCTCCTTTTCCTTCAATATTTTTTCGTATTTTTAATTGACAAGTCCAGTTTTCACCAGTTCTGAGCGGAAAATTGTTCAAGGTATTTTCTCCTAGTAGGCAGAAAGCCCTGTTGCCAAACCTCGGTATCTCCCTGTTCCATCTTTTCAGCACTGGGATTACAGTCCCAGTTGCAATCTTCTGCCTGGTCTGGTTCCCAGAGGTTCTCTGGAGTCCAGATCCTCTTCACGCCTCCACCTCAGATTTTGTGGTCCCTTACAAGTTCCAAAGAAACCTGACTTAAACTGTAATTGTTAACATCCTTATTGCTTGGATAGAGCAGAAATCCCAGAAAATCTGGGAGCCTGCATGCAGCTCTGCGATACACACTTTTGTTCTTGCTTCCTTGCACATGGACTAGTCCGTTCCTTTCTGCTCAGTGAGCTACTCACAGATAACCCTAAAATTTATAAGAGAACACGTGAGCCTTTTCCCCCATGTCCTTTCCTAATGTATCTTTTCCTCTCTAAGGCACACTTATTCTTGGAGCATTTAATGGTCAATCTACTGAGCTTTTGTAATGACTTAAGTGTTTTTAACAGGGTGAAAATGGTCCAGCTGGCCAGAAAGGAGAAAAGGGAGATCCTGGTCTTTCTGTGAGTACTTTAGCCCAAGATCACATCCTATTACACAGAGCTGAATAGAGAAAATAGGGTAAACTTCCCCTCAGAGGTATAGGGGAGGAGGGAAATTCTGAGAAACAGATGAATTCAGAGACTATCTGGGAAATGAGAGTGCTGGTCATTACCCAGAGACATCAGACGTGCACAGGCTGGGGTGGGAACAGTGCTGGCCTGTAGGATGCCAAGCCCAAACAATGACCCAGAGCCCGAGGCACATTTCTTCTCTCCCTTCCTCCCCATGATGCTTAAAATACCTGCTTGGCAGATAAGTGCCAGTGCCTCAAGGCTGATCAAATACAAAGGAAGAGCAGGAGAGAGAAAAGTGCCCCATTTTTAAAGTGGTTAGGGAGCTGACATTGCTGCAAAAGCTGCTGCTCTGAGTTTATAAATCCTGAAGGAGTGGTTGACCCACATGGGTCAGGGCAAAATCGCTGTTGCAGCTCCCCTAACATTGGAATCTCCACCGTGTTGCCTGAGCGAATGTCTTTTATGGCACTTGACTGATACAACATGGTACTTTCATCTTTCCAGTGTGTGGAGGCCAGGCAGGATTAGTTATAGCATAGGTGTTATGGGCAAGGGTGCCCTGTGTGTGGGCTGCTGAAGAGCCCAGCTCCCTAGGTAGAAAGTGCCCCAAAATTTGTCATCCCTACAAAGGATGAGAGGTGGTGACCGTGTGAAGTGCAGGAGGGACACAGCCAACACACATGGAAGATGCTTAGCTGAAACAGTGGCAGTTGGTTGGCCCAGGGGTGAAGTATAGACCCAAAGTCCATGAGACCAGATGTTTTGCTCTGTGGGGAATGGCATTAGTTGGTAAAGAGGCAGAGAACAAAATGAGGTGCCGCTACATCTCATCTAAACCTAGTGCTACAGCCCATTTTGATGTGTCAAGCCTGTAGTATAATTTGAGTAGCCCTTTTGCATGGATGCAGGTGGCTTGATGAAGCTTCTCAGAGATAAGGGACATCTGAGAGACCATGGCCTCAGGGACAGTGCCAAAAGGGTTGGGGAGACTCCTTGGAAAGCTGACCCAGGCTTGAATTGTGCATGGTCCTCACACTGGGCTGGGGATCCCAGCTCCTCATGGCAAGAGAAGCTGGCTACAGGATGGCCATGACTTTGCAAAGGGAATCATTTCCCTGATGAGCCACAAATCTTGAACTGAGGTCCCTATGACACCACGTGTATGTCTCTGATCTCAGCCATACCTAAGCTGAGGTGGTTTCACCAGAGGCCACCTCTGGTGGGGCAATCAGTTTTGAGACAGGGCACAGAGTGGAGGGAGATGGTGCCAGGTAGAAAAGCACTGCTAACCTCTGCTTTTCCCCCATGGCACAGGAGGAGGAGGTGAAGGAGGTGGTCAGGAGTGAAATGAGAGGCAGATGCGGTAAGTTTGCTGGCAAGCCATGCTCAGGGCCACCATTCTGACATCTGTCAGCAACTAAATTGGAGCAATTTGAGTGCCGGCACATGCTGGCTCAGCAGAGCAAATAGCACCCCATTAGCAGCAAGTGGAGACTCATTGCCTCTCCACGCTCAGAGACAAGTGCGGGCTTCTGGACCACAAGGTCTCTGCCATAGTCCTGACCTGCTACTCAAACTCTTAATTTTTTCCCTTTAAACCTCCTGTCTTCACATTTCTTCCCCTGTGGTTTTGTCAGCAAAGCTTCCCTCCCTGGTCATCTCCATTTCCCTGCTGATTTGTGAAAGGCACTGGGTCACAGCGGAAAGTTTGGAGCTGCATTTTTCCTAATAACAACCTTTTCATTACTGTCTACTTTGTGGCACTCTTGACACACAGACCTCTCCTCTCCAGTGCTGAATAACTGCCAACCAGTGCCACAACAGTAACAAAACCTACCCACATTTGGGAGTGTTTTTACCCCAGGATCCCAGCATCACAAGGCTGTCAGGCTTTCAGGACCTTGCTTTCCTTGCCCTGGAGAGGTCCAGCTACTTGAGGGCCAGCAAACAGCTGCCCCACTCCTGCCTTATTCCATGGGGTCTGCCTATGGCCAAGGAGGACTTGGGGTCACCATCACTTGCCAAGATGCTTCATCCATTAAGCTGGAGTTGCACTCGTTTCTGCCTAGAGATGTTAGGGGGCACTTGAAGGCTTTGAAGAGGGGGGAAAAAAGGGTGGAAAATAGTTCATGAGAGCATGTACTGCCTGTAAAATTGATTTTGTGGAAAAATCTTACAGGGAAAAAAGAAGTAGCAAACAAACTACGCCCTGTCTGTCTTATGTTTGCAGATTGTGGGGATGAGTTGGGAAGGATGCTTATGGAAAGGGACAAGGCTGCCAATACCTACATAGAAATGCACGTGAATTCATGCAGTAGGGTAAAAGATGTTCTCCTTGCCCCAAAACATCCTGAAACTGCAAGTGAAAAGATGTTGTTAAAAATAAGTCCTTTTATCTGTGATCCAGTGCAGAAAATGACCCTGGATCACCAACTGCTTTTAGACCCTGGCTCTATATGGGGGGGCGGCATTCCTTGAGAGGAATATGAGAAAACAGGGTTGAGAGGGTCACCAAGAGGTTTTCTGCTTCCACCCACTACTGCAAGACAGAATCAAAGCTGTTCCTGACACCCAGCTTTAAAAGCTGCACTCACAGGAACACCTCTCCCTGCCCACAAAACAGATCCTGTTGCTCCACCATCCCAATCAACATGATAAGCTCCAGTGAGGTGCTTACAGTGCAGGTGTCTGTTCATCTTTTAAGTTCCTGGTGTGGAGCTCTAATCTGTATGGTCTACAGAGTCTGGACAGCCAATCTGTCAACCTCAGGGTAGACTCCCCATGTTCAGGCAGGGGCTCATCCTCTGTGCTTCAGGGAGGCCTTGGTTCCTCCATGTGGGCAAGTGACGCAGGGTCTCATTTTTCCACAGAAGATGCTGAACCAGTTTATGGGTCTCATCTGGCCATAGTAGGTTTTAAAGACACTTAGCTCACATGGAAGCACTTAGAGGAAATCTTCCAGCTTGGGATCTGATCCTCATGCCTGGGTGTTGATCTAGTTGCCCATATATAAACTGGATTACATAGCCTGCTGGATCCTCTCTATGGGCACAGGTGTCTTGAAGGTCTGTGTCATGTCCATCAACACAGCTTTGATGTCTCAGTTACCCTGGGACATCCCATCTAACCTGAATGTTTCCTACTACATTTCAAGGCCGTCATTAGACCTGGAAAGGGTCCCTCATCACAGCTTGGTTTTAATGTTTTAAACAGGAATAGACAAAGGAGGAACTTCAGAGCTTAACTAATTTGCAGTGAACTCATGTTCTCCAGGAATGGATTTGCTTTAATTTTTCCTTCATAACTTTTAACATTATATGATTTATTAATTTTTTTAGCCTTCATAAAACATTGTTTCATAGTGATGAAAGTAGAGCATTCTACAAAGCAAGGACTATCCAAACAGAGAGGTGGGTCAAGAAGCAGCATCCTTGCCCTGGATGTAAGAAACCAGTACAGACACAGGTGCCTGGAGTAGCTGGGAACTCTCTTGGTGTGGGATATTCCAGATTACACTAGACATGAGATAGTCGTTTCCAGGCTCTGTTTCTCCTCCTGCTCTGTGTTTAGAAAGCAGATCTGTCAGGGTAGAGAACATCTCTCCCTGATGTCTATCCATGGCTCTGTACCTGGAATCCTGCCCTTGCCCCAAGGCTCCATTTGCTTATGTAATGTAAATAAATCAGAGAAAATTAATCCTGCACTGTGAATGATCTTGGACAGAGCAGCCTACATGCTCCTGCAAAGGACAACCCTTGCTGAATTGTTTTGCCTTCATGACTCCGGTGTTACACAAGGACCTTTGCCTGTTATCTGGGTGGTCAATCCTTCAGCCAGGAGCATGTGGTCCTCTCCATCCCTCATACTCAGACCATCATTTAGAATTAAGTTAGCAAAGGAAAGAAAAGCTGGATCAAAACCACAGTGGATGCACCACAGAGCATTAATCTGGAATGGATTCAGTCTGCAGGTCCACATTGCTTCAGAACAGGTTTCTGGGTTTTGCACAGCCAGGCTCTACTAGATCTACTGTCCTCTACCTGCAAACTCTGTACATCCGTCATAAAACCAGAACTCTTAAAATATCTTCTTTGCTAACATGCTTGCTAACCTGGTCCAGATCATGCTTGTCCCTCAAGGCATGCCCAGTATGAAGGATGTTGGAGCCACGGCCTCAAACACATCCAAACACAGCTGGACATGCATAACTTAACTAACTCCTTTTGTGGATTCGCAACCTTTTAGTTAACAAGTCTTACCGGTGAAGACTGGCAGTGCTTAGCACCTCCGGTGACCTATCCTATGGAGATGCTGATCCAGCAGCATTTAATTATCCATGTAGTTTTGATTATGACTCCATCCCAACTGACACTGGAAACATGTCCATGCAGTCATGGAGGTCCCATGAATGCCCAGCACACTTCTTGGGAACCACTTCCTCAAAACCAGCTTTTATTCTGAATAAGTTTAGCATATCCCCTGCTCCCTTCCTTGAGAAGCCAGTAGATGGTACAATCTCTCCTTAATTGCTTTCCCTTCTCTATATGTGTATATGTGATTTGAAAACAGGTTTCCTACCTTGACCATGTACCCCAGTGGTCTGTAGGCTTTGCCCAATGAAACACTGTGTTGTGACTTGTCTCCTACACTGTGTTGTTCAATGGCAGTAATTTTGTTGAGCTACAACCATTTACCAAAGCATGGTCGCTTTCAAACTGTGGGACCAGATTTCATCCTCACTGACCCAGCAATTAAATCCGCAGGTCTGGCGGCAGCTGAAATCAACAGGCAGCTCCAAGGGTATTTTCAGCCTCAGGAACACACCAGAAAAGATGGTGAAAGCCAAGAAGAAATGCTTAATAAAACTCAGAGCATGACCACATTGGCTTCAGTGAAGCCCTTCATGGAGCCAACTTCACTTATTGCAGGTAAGTGCAGCTGCGTGGCTACATGCTTTCCTTCCTTCCAACCATGGCAACTGGTATCTTCTGGAGCACTCCATGAACCCAGTGCTAAATCCTGTTCCCTGGGGCTGGGCAGAAATAAGGCAGTGATGGGATTTCCATTGAGAGCTCCCATGCTGTGGTGCCCTGGTGCTGAGAAGGGCTGATCTGTGGCTTGGAGATGAGGTAAGCTGATGCCCCTGGAAGGGGTGATGGGTGAGGAAAAAGCCAAATACGCATGGCCTCAGTGATGATCACCACTTCCAAAAGGATGCATTTTGAAAGGCTGGAAGATGGCAGCTGTTTCAGGCTTATTTTGTCTCCTCTTTCCCCTCCACGTCCTTTGCAACTTCTAGTGAAACTTCGTACCAGCCAGAAATTACATCTCTGAGACCAAACATCCAAACTATAACAGACTATTTCTGCCCAGGGCCTCATGAACCCTTTAATGGGTAAAACTACTGATTATAGCTAACAGAAAAAACAACCAATTCTATTTCTGTCCCTTTGTGGTGCCTAAGAGAGAGGGGGAGAGAGAAGGGCCAAGGTCCTGCCCTGAAGACATATGAAATACAGCCCTGCTGTACATGAACACCAGTGAGTGGCATCTCCTCACACTGCATCTCCCTCTACACCAGGCAATGGGACAGGGCAACAACATGATTCAAGACTGGACACACTTTTAGGTATTATCAAGCTCCCAGTAGGATCCTGAGCAGCACCAGGCAGCTGAGGTGCAGCCATCATTTTGGGGATGAAGGCTGCTGAGCCACAGGAAGGTGAACTAAGTCCTGCTACTTGCCCATGGGGTGGAGAGAGGTTCATGGCCCACTCTGTAGGCACAGCTGATGGGGTAGTTCCTCAGGAGGCACCATGACCACCTTGGGATGCAGTGGGACACAGTGTCCTGATGGAAAAGCCCAGGAGATGAACCTGATGGATACATGTAAATCCATTAGTGCCTGGCTGAGAATGGTCATCTTTCCAGGGAGAGGACAGTATGGGGCAGTTTTGGCTGCATTTCAGGTCATCTACCCTTTCTTCTGACCATGAACCACTGTAGTGAGCATTACAGTGAGGGAGTGCTTGGCTCAGCTTCGTGCAGACCTGATAATCAATCCAGTTCCTTTGGCACAGAAGAGCTACCAGTCAGATATCCTCTTTCTCCTGTACTCATGGGATAGTGGAAGTTGAGTGCTTTTTCCAGGTCCTATGGGTCTCCCTGTCCCCTGGGATGCTGAAGGAAGCAATAAGCAGCCTTTGACATGACTGACTTGAGTGGTGTCTGGGTAACTGCCTTAAATTTTAGCAGTAACCTGAAATGACCTTCATGCAGAGGGACCCACATCAGCTGCCCTCCTCCAGGTCCATCACATCTTCAAATTCATGCCACAGCCTCCCATGGACCCTCTGACCTCCTCAACAGGGCTTTGAGTGTTGATTTATAGGAGAAACAGAGTGAAAATATGATGCAGAGTGCTGGTGGGGCGGGGAATAGGAGATTATAGGCCTGGTTGTGGAGGGCTTTCTGCACTTGGTGCTCAAAATCCAAAATCCAAACACACTGCAAGACACGGCAGACTCAAAAAGAGAGTCCAGACAATTTCTTGCAATTCAGCAAGTCAGAAATTAGTATGTGGCTGCTCAGATTTTGTCACCAGGAGGAGGGCTGGGTAGCATGAGTGGAACTGCCATTGACCCAGGCAGGTGGATGGCACCAGTGCTCTGTCTCAAAGCAGGTACTCACAGAGCCGGATGCCTATCAGTAGAAGGGAACCATCTAAAATGCAACGTCCTGTGCCCCTGCAATGGTTCTGCACAAACTCTGGCCCTCCAACACGTACAGGGCAAAGCTCTCTGCGCTGGCCGTGTGGCATCTGAGTGGCTCATCAGCACAAAAGCTGGCTAGTCAGCTCACCAGCTGGCCAGTCAGTACATGTATTGACCAACCATTACTTCTACTCTAAAAATAATTTTAAAAAAATAAAATCACGTTACACTTTCATACAGAGCAAGACACCCCAATGTTACATACTTTTACAGCCCAAAACAAGATGTTAACCTACAGTTTATGTGTATTGACCTTTATTACCCATGATGGCCCTTTCCCAGAGCTTTGGGAAGAGTTTTAAGTCAAACTCATTGATGATGACCTCCATTTTTCCCCCCATGTAATCTGCTAAGGACCAAACAAATCCCCCAAACCCAGCTAAGCTTAGAACTGCACCCCACCTTCCTCCTGCCCGCCCCCCCGCACTCTCCTGATGTTTGTGGTGTATGTCAAAGACATCATCCATCTGGATTTAAACTCACTTTATATCAAGGCAGCATTTGGGATCTGTGTGGTTTCAGATCGATGGGGCACACCACATGTTATTGAATCGCAGCTGCAGCCGTCGCCAGCCAACAATCCCATTACAGCCCAGGTCTGAGGCAGGAGGGCTCATAAATCGCTCTGATAAGCGATGAGTGTGGATAGGCGCCCTAAATGTTAACAGGATTCTGCAATTGGAGGGTTATTACTACCAGATTACAATCGCTCCTGGCTTTTCAAAGCTCGCAGATTTACAAAACTCCAGCCTGACATTTATCTCCTGCAAACAACCACAAATACTTCCATTTTCTCTGACTAACACCCAACCTTTCTGACTGAGTTGTTTAACACCATTAAGAATTTTATTGCTGCCGGTTTCTCCCTCCCCTTGCCAATTGCTCTGTGACATTTATTAAGAGAACTTGTTAGCCAGCGGAAAGCCATGTAAGGCTCCAATGATCTATATTTAAAAGGTGGGTAATTTGTTTGCATGCCCTCGTTATGTGTGATTTCCATTTGCTTCCCCAGCAGCTCCCCAGGCACAGCAGATAACGGGTCCCTCTCAGCACAAGCGCCGAGAAGCCCACAGCCAATTACCAGGTGAAATGCACTGAATTAAGTGACATTTAGTGAAGTCACTTCTTGGGTGGGAAGTGCTTTTTGGCACTGAGATCAGGGGGACATGGCACTGAAGGAGTTACACGTGCCAGCAAACAGAGACTCAGAACTCGGTTTTGGGTTTGACTTAAAAGCAGCTGGTTTTGCCCCAAGGTGTATAGCTGGCAGTGAACAAACCGGAGGGTGTTTTCACCCAGTCCAGTGTGGTCCAGCCCCACCAGCAAAATGCACAGTGAGAGTTCCCCAGGCAACACCCCGACTGCAACCACACCTGCAAAGACCCCCCAAGGACCCAGGGGTTAATCACCCTCTTGCAAAACATCAGAGACCACTAAGATGGGCACCACAGGGGCAGACAGTGCCATGGAGCAACAAGGAGCCTCATGCTCATCCCACTATGGAAATACACTGCCAGATGCCCTGCCTTGGTCCTTGCTGCCTGCTTTGCTCTGCCAACCCCATTACTGTGTGGTAAAGTGGTGACTGTGGGGCAGTGGGGGGTCCCTGGACCAGCCCCACTTATTTGTGCAGGGAGGGATGGGGGTGGCAGAATGTGGCCTTTTCCCACCCGGGTCCAACACATGAGTGGGGGTTTGGGGGTGTTTCCCTGCAGCCCCTTGCCTGCAGCCAATGGACGAGGGTTCCTGCCAGCACTATGCCCTGCTCTGGTATTACCATGCAGAGGCAGACACCTGCCGACCCTTCATCTTTGGGGGATGCCGAGGAAACAGCAACCGCTTTGAAACCAAGTGGAAATGTGAGCGGCAGTGCAAAACCTCAGCAGGTAAGGCAGCTCCTGAGCCCTCCAGCCCTCCTCTTCCTCCAGCCAGGAGTGAGGTCAAAACAGGAAAACCTATCCACCACGTGCCTACGGTGGCACATTGCCTTATGGTGCCCCACCAGAACCAAGAAAGGACTTGGAGGAGTGCCTCTAGTTTGCAAGGTCTCATTCCCCTCCCACTCCCAGCTCACTTTGGTCCCCTCCAGCCCCTCCTAGGAGCTCCTGGACATCTCATCCCTCAGGCCACATCCACTGATGGGATGTGGGTGGACTTGTGGGTGATGAGACGTGTCCACCTGGGCATCAGCACTGGGTTCTGATACTTTGCACTCCTCAAACTCAGTCACCTTGTGTCTTCTGAGAGCTGAGGTTTGCAGGATTTCAGGGCCTAGTGCCCTCTGAACCCTCAACTGCTTCATCCAAGCACCTCTGGCATCTCCAGCCATCAAGGACTCCAGGCAGAGCCTGAAGCTGGTGGAGCTGCCCTAATCTGGGCAGTCCCAAACATCCCTGCATTGAAGTAGCACCTCATCCAGGGGTTCAAAGGGGAAAACTCACTCCTGGAAGCCCAGATGGGCTCCCCTTGCCAGATCTAGTGTTGGTGGGGTCAGCCTGCATTGCTCTTCCTCATCACCAGGCATGTGGTAGCTCACCACAGGGGAAATGTGTTCCTGCCAGCCCCTACTGCCAAGCAGTACATGAGCAGTGGCTGAAACCAGCCTTCCTAGAAAGATGCTCCTCTCTCAGACTTCCTTCTGTCTGGAGACAATCTCTCTGGGCATCAGGAGAAATGATTCTCCACAATACATTAAAAAAAAAAAAAACAAAACAAAACCTCCAGTGAGGTTCACCTTCTCTATTTTTGAAGGCATGTTAAAAAGAGAAAGACATTAAAGGGAGAGATCTGTAATTTCAGGTGCATTTCAGAGTTTTCAGGTGGTCTGTGTTTTGTTGATTGTTTTTGAGATGATCACCTATTATGCATAATCAATAGCATTGCACAGGCTGTTATCATCCACTTGAATCTTTCTGATACGCAATGGACTTTCACATCCTGGCCTTCCTATTCTGCAAGGAAGAAGGCAGTGCAAATACTTACTGCTCTAAGTCCGGTTTAAGACAGGCAATGCCATCCTTGAAGAGCTGAAGCGCTCTCTGGGGAGAAGGAGTACACACTGCCTGGCCAGGAAGGAAGGATTTGCTGCCCCAGTGCAGCCAGCCCAAACTGGGTGCCCTTTCGGGTCCCCCTGTGCTGCAAGAGTCAGCGTCTCTCCTTGGGCTCCGTGGGGAGCTCATCTTTGCTTGTTGACCATAAGGACTGTCAAGGTAGACCCGTTGACCCATTTAGCCTGGCCAGTGCCCACGATTTGTGGCCTGCTTCTTTGCAATGTACTGCATGAGGGGAAGCCACTCTCAGTGCTTTAAATCCAGGCACCAGGTAGCAAATGAACCTCTTCCTGGCCAACACCTTACCCCAGGGCATAAGCATTAAGAGACAGTGTAGGCTTCACCAAGGAGCTGTAGATACCTCCAGCACTGTGTCTGCACTCCCTTTCTGGGGAGAACCAACCACTGGGGCGTAAGAGTCATCCAAACCCAAGCCAGGTCCATGGGTCCTGTATGTGCCCATTTCTCCTGACTGACCCCAAATAGTGCCAGGAGCTGGCCCAGACAGAGACATTTGCTTTACGGATGTCTGACATGTTGTGACATGACCTGTCATAGCCAATCCCATAGTGTCAGGGACGTCCCCACTCATTGTGAGCATGGGAGGTCCAAGAGGGAGCCCAAGCTGCAGCCAATCTCCAACGTCCCCTTTGTTTTCTCTTTCCTCACTTATGAAAACCAGTCAGAGGGAGGTGATCAGCTGCAATTGCCTTGTTTAAACCAAAGAGAAATGGAGCTGTGAGAAGTCTCTCCAGGACACCTCGGAGACTGGGAGAGCAAGACAACCCATTTAACGTGAAGAGGCAAGGGATGCTTGAAAAAAAAATGTTGGAAAACTGTAATTATGAGCAGGAAATAAAGTGGTATGAGGAGAGAGAGACATCTGATTGCTCAGAAAAGCTGAAATGTCCAGAGGCTCAGGACTGCACCACTCACCCTGCAGAACTACTGTGCAAAACCAGGTAACACATACGCCTGGGTTTATTTTTGTAAAATAAAAGTGTGTTAATGCTGTGGTGTATAATTCTAGTTCATAATTCACCTGGAAGCAGTAACTCTTTGAGAAAGGCAGAGAGAAAAAATTATAGAAATAGAAATAGGAATTTCTATTTCCCCATGTTGGACCGGGTGGGCAGGTTGAGCCCCATCCCATGGCCTCTCAGCTTGACCTTAAACCCTCCATGGCCTTTAGCAAGTCCCACCTTCTCCTTCACTTGACCATTCCTTGGGAAGATCCCAAACTGTAGAGTAAAAAGAAAACAGGGCTCAAAACCAGGCTTCTCCCTGCAAAATGCCACCTCCAGGTCCTCAAGGTGTTTGGAGCTGCTGCCCGGAGAGGTGTGGAAATCCAGCAAGTTGGAGGCTAAGCCTCTGCATTTTGGTGGGCACATCGACCCAGCTGAGGAGTCCTATCCAACAGCATCTCCTCCAAGTGCACACTATGGCACAACATGCCAGCCCCTGGGAAGGGTCACAGCAGCTCCGATGGCATGGAATTCTCTTCTGGCTTTTGAAATTTTTACAGTTTGCCAAAGAAAGAGCAGAAGAAAAATGCTGTGCCTTTCCCATGAGCAAGGAAAATTGCTGTCAAGTTGCTACCAGGTAGGAAACCTGGAGTCTAAAAATGACACCTCGGAGATGTGGTATGGGCCAGCTGACCGTGTCATTGCTGCTCATGTTATCGGCTTGGTGGGACTCTCCCCAGTATTTTCGTGCTAGCATTTTGGCCTCCGAGTCCTTTGTCTGGGGAGCCCTGCTGTGCCCTGGCAAGGTGAGCATCCATGGGTGCAAGCTGCAGCTCCTCTCACCATAACAGGTCCCCAGCAGACATGCCCAGGATTTCTGTGAACAATCATTCTTATGTCCCATATAAACAAAAAAATATTTTCATTGAAGAATGTACATTGCATTGCATCTTCAAGGATTGCAGTGGAACTGCCTTTCCTCCCCCAGACACCCTTGGTTGGGAACATAATGGCTAAATGAGGATTCATGGTGGAATGGGATTGCTGGGGACATGGTTAGGAAATCAGTGGGTTTTATTAAAAATTTTCTGCACAATTTGCCAAGGCTGAACTCAGATTTCCCTGGTTTCTGAGTCGCCTCATTGCTACTGGTAGCATAGGTAGAAGGATTCCCCTTACCCACAATGTCCCAGGAACCGAGGAAAGACAAGCAGAGCTTTCTGGGATCTTTTTTACTTAAAAAAAATAAAATAAAATAAATAGAATTTGGTATATGTTGACAACGATACAAGTGCCATTTTCAGACTGACATCTGCAGGCTCTCCTCTTGAAATGATGTTCTGTATCAAAATGTACTTTGGCAACAAAAATATTCCCTCAGAAAAGAAATAAGATGTTCCCAGCTGAGGAAAGCAATGGGCTCAGTGTCACCCAAAAGAAAGCATTTACGCACTTCCAGGTAAGGCCACGGCATCCAGAAACAGATGTTTTTCTGAGAAACACTGTACATTTTCACATTTCCCTGGCATCTCAGTGATAAGGGACACTTCACGAGGAAGGCTGCATGATGCTGATGTCTGCAGAGCCCCGGCTGGACTGGGGAGCTCGCAGGGTGCCTGGCTGTGCAGGTGTTGCAGCTGCTGACCCTAGAAGACACAGAGTGACATGAACTCCAGCTCCTGCATCAGCCCAGGAATGTTGAGACCATCCGGGTAAGCAAAGCATTTGCAACCACCAGGAAAAAAAACTTTGTTCCTAAATTGCATTGACAAAAATAATCCTTGTGCACAAGAAAAGGGAGCCCTAATGTAGCGCCAAGACCCACAAGTTCAAGTTCATTTGTCACCCTAGTATGAAAATCTTTATTTAGGTGGGACCTTGCCAAGGGTACAAGTTGCTGAACACCCAAATTGTGCAGAGGAAACAGCATTTTGGAGCCTTGAAAGCGGGGGGAAGGAACTTAGCCATATGAAAGGCTGGGGACGCACTTCCAGAGAGGTTCCCTCACATTGATTTGATTTGGGATATCTTTGCTTGCAAACCCCTGTGCTCCAAACAGTCCTTTCTGATGCAAACTAGCCCATGGCTGGACTGAAGCAAAATTATCTGTATGGGTAAAAGGGGACACATTGTAAACACAGAGTTAAGAAATGACCAATAGCCCAATTAACATTTTAACAGTGTCATAGTTCTCACTATTTAATTAATACAGAAAAAGCTCATTAATAATATTTATTATTGTAAGAAAGAAAACCTTGGCATCTCCCTTTTCTCTGGTGTGGTGCTCACCCTACATGTATCCCTGCAGTGAAGACACCAATGGCCTCTAGCAGAAATAACGGGTTGTCGTGCTTGAGCAGCCACCATCAGCTGACCCAGGGTGTGAGGTCAGTTCAAAGCTTGTGGTGTTTTACTAGTGCCAGCAGAGAGAGAGAGAGAGAGAGAGAGTGTGTGTGTGTGTGCGTGCACGTGCGTGTGCGTGTGTGTGTGTGTTTATGGGGCTGCAGTAACTTTGCACCAGCTCTATTCTGACCCGGTTCTGGATGTTCCCACACACCTCCCTGTCCTTGGCTCCTCCTGGGATGTTCAAGACTGTGTGTTACCCAGGGTCCAGCACTTGGCCAGCCCTGCCCAGGTCCATGAGGATTGGCCCAGCAAGGTAGGAAGGTTTTCCCAAGGGGGGGGGGTAAAAAGAAAGGCTTTGGGTTGGTCATCAGAGGAAACTCTAAACGGTGCCTCATCCTACCAAGCCAGCCTGTGTGTGGCTGCACCATCTCTGGTGATATGATGATACATGGGGCATATCTACACCCTACAGACTACCGCTTGTGTGGATTTGGTGTGCAAATCACCCGATGTCCCCAGCACATGGCTCAGGGTCATTAGATGGCCTGTCCCTGTCCCACAGCTTGGCTGGCATTGCATTCATTCAGCTCCTTAAATCCTCCCAGGACATCTTTTGGGCGTTTGCCCCCAAGCCTTATCTCTGCCCTCCCTGTGTGCTGCAGTGTTGGGTTCCCACCAGGACAATGGAGATGTTTCCAGGAGATTCTAAGAGCCTTTCTCCAATTCAGGGTGCAACAACATCACCTCCTGTGAACCATTGCCACCAGCCAGCTCATTAATAACTCCAAGTGGCACTTATTTATCAAAACCAAGAGGAGAAAGACTTCTTCCATCTTGTGGTTGTTCCCCCAGAGAGCCTAACCCCTCATTTCACTTTCCCACTCCAGCTATCAACTCAATCAGGGCATTAGAAGAGAAGGGTGCATCGCTGTGGGCTGGCAAATCCCTTGGCAGGCATGTTAAGTTGACATCAAGTCTGAGGAGACAGTAGGAAAAAGTAATTGCATGATGATTTTATAGCCGTGAATCAGCAGCACAGTGAGGGTCTGGAGGCAGAAGTAGGTGAGCAAATGGACATGGGGAACCTTGGACCTGCCTGACAACATCAGGAATTTCTCTTTCTGCCTCATTATTCTCAGACACCAAACAAATGGGCCAACACCTTCATTTTTACTTTTGAGACCAGTGTCATCACTTACAATAAGACTTCACCTTTCTAAGTGCAGAACTTCTTGTCAACTTTTGGTCCAAGCTTGGTGAGGAGTACACATGTCCCAAAGCCAAGCCTGGGGGACAAATTTGGCCTCCTGGCTTCGTGGTCAAGATGTAGCCAAAGGAGAAGGTCATAGTCTCTCAGCGAAGGTGATTTGGCTCAAGACCCTTCACAATAAACCGTGCTTATGGCACAGGCCAAAGCAGTAGCTCACCAGGGAGCCAGGTGACTTAATCCAGATTTGCAAGCGGCCGGAAGACTTGAGAAGTGAAAACCAATATTGTGGGCAAGTATATAAGATCAAGCTGTTCAGTCCTCTTCTAGGTGTATTAAATGCAGTTCGAATTTCCCATCAGTGCTCTGGAAGCTTAGGCATAATAGGAAATTGGTAACTTGATTTTTTTTTTGTAAATACATCTAGCTTTAAATGTTTACTATTGATTTGCCATCTCAACTACTTTGGCAGGGCCAAAATATTACCGGAATGCATCCTTGGTGTTTCTTTGGAAATGTCATGTCATTCTAATTGAGTTTCTTGAAATTATTTGATTGCAGGGTGGAGGAGACTTTTAGGACTGAACGATTTGCTGATGAGCCGGATGCTTTCCAGGTGCAGGGAGCTGGGGCTGCTCCAAACAGGGTGAAGCCAGAAGATTCCTGAACACACATTGGAGAAAGGACTTAGAAAGCAAAGAATATTGCTACAAGAAGTCATTTTTGACAAGCACAAATTGCATGCCGCAAACATGTGAAAAGCTGGGGGTTTGATACACATAAAACCAGCTTCACAAACCCTCGTGGAGTTTGCAAAGTGGAGGGCAATTTTGGAGCACAAGTGACCCTATCATTTGCTTCGTACGGATCACACAGCTCCAGAGCTGAGCCCATGTGTCTGTATCTGTGAATATATATGCACCTATAGCTTGAGCACACTCAGCCCCTTTGCAGGAGGCTGTTTCTTGTGCATCTAGCCAGCAAAGTCTTGCAAGAAGGTGCAAAGGAGAAACTCTCCTCATCGCAGCGTTCAATGTCCACAGGCAGTTCCTTAGCAACCCTGACAAAAGAAAATGGATCACAAGAGATGAAGAGGCCGGGCCAGTGTAATTTGGTAATTTGATAATGATACAGTCCCTCAAATGGCCTCCAGCACTGACAGCTGGGCCCCAAGCATCATCCAGCATCCTCTGGCTGCGCCCGGCAGATTGGAGCAGACAGGCTGTTTGGGAGAGAGCTGACAAAAGCTCCTGTCTTCACTCCTGCCAGAGTCAAAAGCAACAAAAAAGTTCATCGCTATGTCACCAACCTGAATTGCACTTAGCTAGGTTAATTAATTGCATGGTATTTTTAGAGCAGGAGTAATTTAGGCTCTGGAGACGCCGTGGAGGCAAACGGCCATGAGTTAATGCAGGGCTGGACCTGAGCACTGGCAAGTCCATCTTGCAAAAACCTCCACCACATCCTCCGTGCTTGGGCTCTGTGGGGGGCGGGGGAGTTTTGCATGCCATCTGCAGCTCTTTTGGGTGATATCCATCGGGTTTTGGAACAATAGTAATCACTATGTCCCTGTATTGGTATCTACAGCCTCTTGCTGGTAAACACTATACCCTGCCCACGGCAAGGGTAGAATTGAAACCCAACAGCCACAACACCCTTGAGAAGGAGGGGAATGTTGAAAAAAACAGAAAAAAACTTCTGTGCCAGGAAGGCAGGTGTGCTTGTCTGAGCTGGGACAAGCAGGAGCAAAGTCAGGAGGAAAGTCAAGGAGAAACTCTCCCCATCCAGGAGCCACTGGTCCTGCAGGAGATGCCTCAGGCATTCTGTCTCATTTTGCACCCCAGACCACCCCAGTAAATCCCACTTGATCCCTCAGGCTTCCTAGGGGATGAGTGAGGAGCCATTCCTGACTTGGGCATCCCTTAGCCCAGGACCCTGAGCCCCACTGGTGGGCCCTACATCCCCCAAATGTGTCCCACCCTGCCCCTGAAACCACCCCAAGCACCTCTCCATGGATCATGGAGTCAAGGGACCATCCCATGGCCACAATCCTAGTGGCAAAGAAATGCTAACCCATCTGTAGAGAAACAACCATTGTATTTCTTGAGCAATGTCTCTCCCACCCGCCTCATCCAGCTGCTGCAACCTTACCAGTGGGAGTGATCCCTGATTTCCTCTTCACTCCATGGGATATAAATAGGTTTTATGTTTAGGACCTGCTATGGGGATAAATGCCTTGAGGCCAGAGCCACTCCTGCATGTGGATCCAGACTCCTGCTGACTCCCTTTACATTTATTTTTTTCTTGATTTCTTTCCAACCAGAGATGTGATGCCCATGTACCTGCAGGCACATACGATGTGTACAGATAGGTGCAAACACCTCTTTGAAGAAATGGTAGGAGGTGCAATAGGAAGCAGATAAAAACATTGCAGCAAACACTTGGGAAAGAAAATTTGGAAGATTTAAGATTATTTTTTCTTCTCCATTGCTTTTTTTTTTTCCTCCCTTTGGAGGGGAAGCATCAAGAGCCAAGCTTTATTTCATGCCTAAAGGTTGTCAGTGGTGAAGCTGGTCTTGGGGCTTGGCCCAAGTGATTCTTGGAGAAGCAAATATAGCAATCTGTACAATAGCCCCAGCCCATTTTATCCCAGAGAGGCTTTCTGATATCACATTGGCATCAAAAGCTCAAAGCAGAGCTAATTAATTGCCAGGAACATGAAACACTGAAGGTGGGGTGGGGGGCTGCTCGTTACAGGCAGCCAAGTGCTTTGTGTATGACCAGGGCTGTAAATCCCCTGTGATGCCACAGCAGCAGCAAGGGTCTCAGGGCCAAGAAGGTGAAAAAAGAAAGACAAACTAACAGTTCACCCCTTGAAAAACTAACAAATTCCATGTCCCCAGCTCCTCTCCTCCCTCTGCTGAGGTCCCAGCTCGAAGCGATGGGGCTTTCCAATCCCTCAGTGCCTGCAATATGGCCACCTTGGAGAGACACACAGAGACTTGCTGCTTGTGACCTGTCAGAAGGAGTGAAAATCATCCCAAAATGGGGTTATGGGGAAGAGAAACCCACCAAAAGTCAGCCTCATGGGAGAGGAAGGGCCATTCACTGGGGGGTTACAGAGAGAGATGGGAAAAGGGCAACCTCGCATTACAGCACAATCCTTCCCCCTCCACAGCCTTGAAAATGCAAATTGCGTCTTAGAGATTATTAAAGAAGTGACAAAGCAAACCAGAAAACTCCCTTCTGTCCCTCTATGGACCTACAGTGCATCCGTGTCTGACTCTTCTGTGCAATTCTGGTGCTGGAAGTGGTAAACAGGACCGCGCATTGCATTGCCTTTGCCTCCCTGCGCCAGGCAAGACTTCTGTGCTGGTATTTGGGGCATGCATTTTGCTTTCAAGGCTTCTGGTATGATATGACCAAAAGTCACTTCATCTTATTTTTCCCAGTAGCGGAATGGTTGTAGTGATGAAACTTTAATAAGATCCTCTTTGGCTGCCCACATTTGGGCTTTAAATGATGATTCACAGAAGGAAATTGAGGCTGGCAAGAGAGGCTGCAGAGAGGTGGGAAGGTGTCCTGCTCCTGAAGAGACAGACGCACAAGGGAGATGTGTGAGGGTACTCATGACAAAACCTATATTTTTTGTAAGTTTGCTAATTTTCAGAGAAACTTCGGAGTTTGAGTCCCCTCTGCCACCATCCAGCTCTCAGGAGTGCCCCAGGCTGTTCGTGGCACAGCTCCCTCCTTCTCCAGGGTCAGCCGGGGTTATTTTGAGTTTTGCAGCAAAATCTCCTCTCTGGTCCCCTGAGAAAGCAAAGACCGAAGCAGGGATCTGCAAGCCGCAGTAGCCAGCTAGTGACAGTTTAAACGGTCTGGTTTGCTTTTAAAGCAGACTAATAGGGATGAACCAGGCAGTTTGACTTTCTTCATCTTTCTCTCTTAGGTGCTGCCTTCTCTTTCCTATTTTCCCCTAATAAAATCACTGTGAAGATTCCATGTCTGGCGTGCAGATTTGCCTCCTGCAAGGACTTTGTAGTACACTAAGCCTTCCCAACAGCAAAGTGTTTTATGGGTAAATAAAGCACAGAAATATACCCTAGTATATGCTAAGGAGTTGGAGATGGCTTTCACTGTCTGGCTTCAGCAGTGACCTGCTGAATGACAGGAAACACATTCACCTCCATGCCCCAGCTTCTCTCAGGTAGATATTGTCCATCTGCAGAAAAAGAATAAGTAGACTGACATTTACATGGGTCATTCTGGCAGGAGGATTCAGTTTTGATGGGGACCCATGTGTATACACCACTCCTTCAAATGTAGTATGTCTTTAGGGTTTTGATTGCTTTTCACCTTTGCAGTCATGGAGATGATCTGTCTCAAGCCTGGCTGCCCAGGAAAGCAATTTGTTAAGCATTGAGTCACTTTGCGCCCTTCAGTCTGCTCTTGTGCCCTGGCTCCCTGAGACCTTTGGGATCCACTGCCACCCAATTCAGTCCAATGGGGTGAGGTTCAACCCCAATCATGTGAAGATGGACCCATGGTGGAAGTGGGTAACTGCACTTGTCACCCCCCCATGCAAGACTGAAGCAGTAGCTGCAGACACCTAAGAGCCCAAGCGGCAGCTGGCACTGACAAACACCCCCTCAGGGTCCCACAGGATCTCCTAGTATGGGAATCAGCCCTTCCCCAATGTCCCCAAGTCACCTTATTGCAGCCACAGGCTGGGAAATGCTGAACATCCCGTTTCCAACCATTTACACACAATCCATGGGCCCAGCCTGAAGCATCACAGTGGATAAAAAAACACACATTCACATGTTCTCCCTCCATCACACATGCTTTCCTCTCAACCTCAGGAAAGCTTCTGTAAAAGAGGACCACCACCCCACCAGAAGGGATGGGATGGTTGCAAAGGTAGAGCAGCCATCACTTGTGTGGGGGCAGCTAAATAGACCTTACCCTATCCCAGCTTACAGTCTTCATATAGTTTAATTTACTTTTTTAGATGCGCTGAAGTAAGTTAAAGACCTCACCACCTCTGGGAGAAAGTGAGTTTTAGGAAGGCTTAATTAATATACTTTGACATCGTGCCTTTCCTTAACCTATATTCCCTTCCCCAGGTACCTGAATCACAAGTTCCCAGTGATTTTGGCAATAGCAAGGCTTCAGTTTTTACCTGAACACCTGAAATTCCTGGAGGTGATGTTGGACACCAAGTCCTTGTGTCAGAGGGGTTCACCAGGCTTTGATTTCTGGGGTACCAGTTTTGCCCTACCTTTGGGGCCAGGGGATGCTAGACCCACGACCCATGCCAGAAGCAACAACCTTTCCACATCTTTTATATCCCTCAGATAATCTCCTCTGAGCAGGTGACAACTGAGTCCAAAATGCCACCAGAGGTATTTTCAGCTGTTCCCCCAGCCCTTTTTAAGTGCTTCTTTAATCCAATGGGATGTGATGCCAGAGCATGGGGTGGAGACATCCTGCTCTGGTAGACAGAAGGGAACCCACTTTCTGAGCACCCACACACCACTCATGATGCACATGTCGCCCAGGTCAGCACCCAGAGCTCCCATCCCACATGTATTTACATGGTCAACCCCGTTCTTCAATCTCCAGACCAACAAAATCAGGGGTGGTGAGTTCATAACCCAGCCTGAAGCATGCAGGGCCATCAGTCGTCTAAGCCAAACAGGGTCCAAGGGTCTCCCGATCATTCTGCAAGGACCATAGCAAACATCTGCAGCCCTCAGGGGGCAGAAGGATGCAATACACACCTCTCCAAGGAGGCATGATGGGAGAGAAACACTGGCAAAGCCCTCACTGTCCAGCCCATGCACAAAGCTTTCTTCCATGGGTAGTCAATCCCAGGTTGAGTCAAACCTGGGTGGAGCTTAGCACCACCCAAAGAATTGCATATATTTCAAAAAGCTAGTTAGATACCTCCTGCCAAGCTTCAGGTCTTGCCCTGCAATGTCCCCTGATCCACCAACACTAATTAAGCTACCAGGTAACGGTGCTGACTCAAGCCCTTCTTACCCCGTGGATGTCAAGGAAAGGCAGGACACAAGCCAAGCAGGGGGAAGCGAAGGCTGCTGAGGATCAGCACTCATGCATCCACAATGACCACAAGGGGAAATCATTTTTAATGGACCTCCACCACAGGGGACAGGTTGGAAATAGCTCTCATCTATCACTGCTTCCTCACTGCAGAGCATGAGCTGAAGGGTTTCATCAGCTCCAGGGACCATGCAGCCCTTAGAGAAAACTCGTGCCTCTGCAATAAATGAGCCCACAAGTGTTTGCCAGAGGGAAGGGAGAGAGGACTGCGGGCCAGATGGTGTTTTCCCTCTCTTTTGCTGGGAAGAAGTCCCTCTAAAGGAGTTTCCTACCCAGCTCTTTGTGTTAAAGTCTGCAAGTGGGTTTGCTTGCCCAGAAATACGTCCAAAGTCTCCAAAGATTTGGATAACCAAACTGCCTTCCAGGTCCCAGTGAAGGAGGGGAAAAGAAAACGTCAGTCCAGGAGATGAAAGCTTCAAATGAAAATGAAAGAGGAGTGAATTACTGGAGCGGTGGATCCTGATGTGTCTCAGCCAACAGCTGTAGGTGATTAAGGGGAAAATGCTCAACCCAGGACTGAAGCCAAAGGGGAGCTTTCAGTGTTACTGGTCGCTGCCTTTCAGATAACAGCCAGCATCTTCAGGGGCTGGGAAAGAAGCTCAAAGATGCTCATCCTAGAATATCCACAATCATGGCTCCTCTTCTCCAAAGGAGCTGCTCTGACCATCACTGGTGTGGTATAGGAGCAAGAACATCTCCCCTTCCTAACTTGGAGCCCATCCAGGGCCACTGTTGGCTGCTATTACTTTTCTTGTGGTTGCTCAGAGGATTTTCCCCACTTTTGGTAGAATTTGTTCCTTCCGAGGGATAACTGCACAGCACCAGCCCTTTGCTGGAAGAAGATAACAATGGCATTTCCAAGCAGGTTTCAGAGAGGAGCTCTGATAAGCAGGCAGGGCTGAGCAGGGTTCTGGGGCCACCAGGACCCCCCATCCTAGCTGCAAATCTGTGGTGGCCATCAGAGGGACCCTCCACCAGAGACCTGACTCCTTCGGGTGTCTCATGTCAGGCTCACCTGGAGCAACACCTGCTTCCAGCAGGGAGATCTCCATCCCCATCCTTTTTGTAGCACAAAGCACTCTTGCTTGCAAACCAGTGCCATGGGGCATTTCAGGAGACCTCTGACCACACCAGGACCAGAGCGCTACTGGGAACCCAGGCTAGGGGTGTTTCCTGACTTGCTGCTGCACAGTGCAATCTGAGTTAATTCTGCTGGACCTCAGTGGGTTTGGGAGTTTTAGGGTGTTTTTTTTCAAGACATACATTATCCCTACCTCCATGCTGCACCTGGGACCATGCTACCACATCCTGGAAGAAGTTTCACAAAATTTCAGTCTTCCATAGATTTTCCTGCCTGCATGGGAGAAGAAAACCCTCTAGAGATGGGAAACCAGGCAGAGGTAGACCAGTGTGAGCAGGGCAATTCTGTCCCTGCTTTGGATGGCAGTTACAAGCGGCGACCTGGAGCAAAATGCTGCCAAGGTGCTGCACCAGCCCCATTCTTCAAACAGAAACACATTAATTAGGATAACACTGTTAATCAGTACCACAAACCCCAACAGGCATTAAAACCTCTGCATTTAAAATATCTTTGCACCAAGTGCCTGGCTACCTGGAGCATCAGGGGGAAAAGTATGTCTGCGTGATCCTCCAAAGTCCCGGCACTGGCAACAGCCTCTTTTTTGGGTGACTCTTCCCAGGCTGTCAGATTCAGACGTCTTCCCTCCCCCGCCCCCTTTTTCCCTTCTGAATGGGGAGAGGCACCGCAGCCCTCTGACGTTGCCAGCTCCCTCTGATTTCATTTTAATGAAATCATACCCAAATGAAGGCTCCACGTCTGGAGTTACGACGCAAACCCCGTGATCGCTCATTTTTATATATACACGAGGGAGGGGAAAAGCGTTTCCATAGAGAGAAAAAATATCACAGCCCTCTTAATAACAATAAAAGAAAAGCAAGGGTGCAGAAGTTGAGGGGACCGCGCCTGATGCCTCTCTCCTCAGAGTGAGACCGCAGAAACCCCTTCCCATCCCGACCACCAAGGACTACCAGGTGAGTGCCTGGATTTCATTTACTAACCAGCAGCCACCTTCATTTGCACAAACTTTAAATATTTCAGTGCTTTCCTCGGGAGATCAGGTCCCACATTTCTCTGAAAAAAAAAAAAAAAGAAAAAAGAAAAAAGAAAAAAATAGCAGGACAGGGAAAAGCAATTCAAGATAATTGTGTTAAGAGAATCCCCTCACTATCACTCCTAAGCAAAAAAAATTCTTTTTTATTATTATAAAAATTTTTTGAGACCAATCAGGCTGGGCAGCATGGGAAAGGTTTGGAAATTGTGGGAAATTGAAAAGTAGAGATATAAATCACTGCTATGATTAAAGGAATGGGGAGGTGACAAGGGCACAGCCCTGTCCCCACTGGGTCAGCTTGAATTTTGGAGCCCAAGAATCAGCATTGTCAGGAGAGATTCATTAGGAAAGTGGAGGCAGCATCAGACAGAAAGAGTTTTAAGAGTCTATAGGTCTCATCCACAGTAGTATTTTATTCCAGACTTACTTTTTGACGGGGAAGAAAATAGCTTTAATCCAGCGCCTCTGCTGCCGAGGAGCCCAAGACAACCAGCACATAGCTTTGTCCCCACTTTGCCGGAGCTGCCTTGCTGGAGCAATAGACTTTCCTCTTTAAAGCTGAGAGCAGATCTTCAGCTGATACAAATAGTCCTGCGGCGGCTGTCGGCACCACCTCAATATAATGCCTGTAAATTGCTCACGGGCATCCCGGCAATTTCCACCCTGAGGAATGGCACCCGCAGGTCACCCTCCGGCAGCGGCAGATTTAACTCAGACTTCCTCAGATCCACCGCATGTGGGGTTTCTTCTTTTCCTGCTTTTTTCGGGGGCCGGGGGAATTGCATTTCAGCCACGTTACCCCCTTGTTCTGCCTTTCCCCTCACTCAGCCAGGGTCCCCAAAGAGTTTTGCTAAGTGTAAAAAGCCCGAGCTGGCTGCCGGGCCAAGCCACCCGTTTGAGGCAGCTGTGAACCAGGCAAGGAGGAGCCGCTGCTCCGTGGCTCTGGAGAGGGCAGCGGCAGCTCACACCAGCTCAGTCTCTCCCAGCAGCTGTGCCAGCTCTGCAAGGCCTTTTGAAGATATTCTGCCTCTCCACCCGGCAGCTCAGGACCAGGGTCCCAGGGAGAGCAGGGGTTGTAGACAAGGGTGAGAAATTTAGCAGCCTCTAAATTCATGCCACCCACCCTGCTAGCAGGGGCTGCCAGGATTTTCTTTTTTTTTTTTTTTGTGAGGGGGACTGTTCCTTCTGAGGCTGAAACGCAGCTGCAAAGGGGGAGGTTTTGGGGTAGGAGAAAGATCTTCATCCTGTTAAGCTTTTGCAAGCAAAAAACTAAGTCCCAGTGTTTAAATGTCTGAATTGGGGCTGAAGGAAGGAGAGGTTTGGGCCTTGAATTGCTCTTGCATGGGGGCTGTGTGCCTGGGGAAAGGTTTCCTCCCCCGTGCTGCCTGGGTCGTGCCATGGCTGCTGCATGTCCTCTGTCTCTCTTCTGGACACAGGGCAGAGTTAAGGGGGTGGCTGTTGCCTGGGGGGGTGGGGGTGTCTCTGTGGGGTTTTGTGCAGGGGCATGTGAGGCAAAGGAGTGGAAATTAAACAGGTCCTTCAAATCCTGCCTGTACGACCTGCCCCATTCTCCCCCTCTGAGGGACTGCAAAGGGCAGGGTTAAGGGGATAAACCTGTCCCAGTCTCCCCCTCCACAGGACGGTGATGGACAGTTAAAGTGACAGCAGTTTCAGGGACCGTGGCTCAGGGGGAAGAAGAGCAGGTCCAGGGTGACAACTCCTAGGGCAAGTGATTTGACTTGATTTTGATGGGTCTGAGGACATCTCCCCCACCCAGCAGCCCCTTATGCAGTGGTGCACAGCCTCCATACCCAGAAGATGCACATACTCCATCCCCAAAGACACAGACATCCATGGAGACCCAAGGGAGCCATCCTGCTCTGAAAGAACTTCCCACGGGCTTCCCCAGCCTCCCTGACACCTCCACACTCCTGTCCCCATGGGAAATAAATTAGCAGTTCGTGACCCCAAATCAGTGATGAAACCCCAGCCCCAGGCAGGGCCCTGCACCCCCGGGGACTGTCCCCTGGCCAGGGCTTGCCATGCGATGCCCTTGCCACAAGGTGGGGTCTGAGGATCGGGAATGCCAGCACACCTCCAGGCGCTTGGAGGGGCCATGTGCCCTCAGGGCTGGCCCCAGGGACACTTTTCTGACCTCGACAGGGGCAAAGACCCTCACCATGAGATCCCCTGTGGCCTTTTCGGTGGTCTTTTTGAATGGTCGGGTGGGTATACAGGGCAATGGGTCGCTTCTGGGAGAGACAGGACTCAGAGATGGGGAGGTTTTGCGGAGCAGGAGGGTTATCGAAAGGTTTTCAGTCCCCCTCAAGGCCCAGAAATGACTGTCTTTCAAGCAGGGAGTGACGCTGCTATGATGTTATTTTGGAGGTGGCCCCAGGTCCCCAGGCAGGGCTGTCCACAGGGGGACTGCACCCTAGATGGGCCATCAGATGGGACAGCCCATCCTGAACGCAGGGTGGAGGGGGGTCCTGGGCATGGAGCCATGGCGTAACAGGCAGCCCTGGAGCACCCAGGGTCAGGGCTGGAGAAGGGACATGGGGCCATCACAGTGGACTGGTGGCAGATCACACCTCCAGCACTGGGGCTGACTGTCCCCCACTCTTCATGCCCTTTTCAGAAAGAGTTTTGTGAACAGGTGGAAGGGCAAGTTCTGGTTTCAAAGAGCACAGAAACATCTCTGGTGGCTTCAGACTGACCAGAGAGGAGCTGAAAGGAAAACCCACCTTTACAGCACCTGGTGGTACCCACAGTTACTCCATGGAGGAGTTAGCAAGGTAGAGAGGGCTGCAGGGAGGCTGCAATGAGATTCCTCCAGGCAAAGAGGTACCCACAGTAGAAACCATCTCTCCTGCAGCAGGCACTGGTGCTTCAGCAAATGGATGGCCAAATCCTTTCCTTCATGGAGACTGCAGCTTTGCAAAGCATTTTGGACATTCCACCTCCCACCCAGCACCCCAAAACCAAGGGCTGGGGGATTGCACCTAGGAGGAGGAGGCCCCAGGACAACTGATTCCCACCCACCTGTCCTAACCATTAGAGGGGATGGGGGAGACCTGGGAGGTGAAACCAAGAGTGCAGAATCTGGGAGAGGGACCCAGGTCTATGGGATGTGGGAGGATGGGGAGACAAGGGTGCTCTATCCTGGGCCCGGCAGGATGCTCATGCCCATCTCTGCCCTCCCCTCACTCTCTCCATTGGGCAGGCCACCACAATGGCCCACACCAGGCTGCTGCTCCTCCTTGCCCTCCTCTGTGCTGCCGAGACTGGCCAAGCTCTCCACCTCTACAGCGCCGCCTCTATCTTCAGCTGCCTCAATGCAGCCCTTGCTGAAGCCCAGAAGAGCCGCCCAGAAGAAAACACCATCTTGGACAAGCGCAGTTTCGACTTGCCATCGCCAGAGGAGGTGTCAGATGAGGAGGTGGGGGAGGATGCGGTGGATGAAGAGATGGGGAAAAGGACGTTCCCAGGGGAAGGCCATTACAAATATGTCTCCCAGGCACAGGTAAAGGGGAAGACGTACCAAAACCGGGCCAAGAGCGACCGCCGCACCAAGGTCACCCTCTCCCTCGACGTCCCCACCAACATCATGAACATTCTCTTCAACATCGCCAAAGCCAAGAACTTGCGGGCAAAGGCCGCCGCCAATGCTCACCTCATGGCCCAAATCGGGCGGCGGAAGTGACCCCCCACAGGGCAGGGGGGACTCAGAGCTGGGCTGGCTGCAAGGGGCCACCACCTGGCCCCAGCTTGCTGGCCAGACAGGACTGATGGCCGTGTACGATATCAGTGTTGTATATTTTTGACCCATAGAGCTACCTAACTTTCATACCTCTTCTTCCTCCTTCTCTCCTTCCTGATCTCCTCCATCCCTCCTCCTGGACATTTCCACGCGCGGGGAAGAGGCTTGTGTCTGCAGCAGGGCAAAGGGACGCATTGCCTCAGGAAGGTCTCTAATTAAAGCTACAATCTCTTGAGTTTCCAATGCTTTGTTATCCCATCGCCTCCACTGGGTGCTCGATCAGGCCTGTCTGGGCCCACTGGGTTTCCAAAACCTCCCTCCAGCTCAACTTCATGGCCCTGTCTCCACCACCATCCAGACCCTACTCCCTCCCAAATTCTCCATACACAAGTTGTCCCTACACACAATCATTACTGCATTGGAAAGGGAAAAGCAAGAATGGGCAGGGGACCTCAAGAGGAATTTCCCAGTTTCCCCTTCTGGGGACTCTATAGGTTTTAAGGTTGTTTTACAACCACTCCTTTCCCCACCAGCACCTTCAGCAGTTGCAGCTGGGACAGCATCAACCTTCCGATCCACATGGCCCTTCACAAGTGTTCCCAAGTCATCGTTTGGCACTGGTCAGGGCCACCCCATGGCCTCAGGTGAGTCTGGACCCCAAGAGCTGCAGGTGCCTCCCTGGCTGCTCCAGATCCACCTCATGGGGTCTGTCCATGTTGCCCAGTCTATCCCTGCCCACCTTTCCCACCACTCTGCCTTTCCTGGTAGACCTCTGTACCGGTTTTTCAGTTGGTAGAGCTTCAGCTCCCTATGCATAGACTTCAACATTCAACAACACAAACATTCACCCTGTTCTTTTCCACCTTCTACTGAAGCCCAGCTCACCAAGCTCCCACCTCTTCACCTTAGACTATTTATCCCTCCCTCTAAATCTGCCATTCTCTTCACCTCCCAGCCCCGCTCCAAGATGAAACTTCATCTTCTGACCTCCATTTCTGCATGTAGCAGGCATGGGAGATGGAGAGAATTTGGCCTTTCTTTCCCAGGAGATGTTTATCAAAAGCAACAAAGCAGCTCCCACCAGCTCCATCTAGGGCATGGCCAGAGCACTCCGGGGGGACATTAAGAGGGGATAGATCTCCAGTTGAAGGGTTGGCAGATGGACTCACCAGCTCCATCTGAGGAGATGTAGGTGGAGGCATCTCCTCGCTGCCCCACCAAGCACCCAGAGGAAGCAACACAGCTGAATTCAGCCCCAGCAAGCCCATGCTCAGGTGGTCAAGGATCCTAGACAATCCACAGACCAGGGACTCAGGACCCAAACCCCAAAAGCAAAAACAAAAAAAAAGGAGTACACCAGGCCCTTCAGCATCTTCCTCTCATAGCACACATCTCCAGCAGACGACCCACCAACATGCCCACAGCATCTCTGTGCAATGGCCTCCTCCTGCCTCAGCTCCAAGGGTGTACAGGCGAGGTCTTTCCTTGTTGCAATCCGCTGTAGCCTTGCACTATATTGACCTTTAAGTACACTTTATGTATATAGCTTTATACATTTTTATAGCCCAACACCCTACACATCTATCCCCCACTGGTAAGTTGAGCTCTCGTTCAGCAGGACATAGGCATTGTCCCCATTTTACACCCAGGGAAACCGAGGCACACACGCCCACTCACATCTGGTCAGGCAAAGCAGGGTAGAGCAAAGTCAGACCTGTCTGGGCACCCAGCTGGACATACTCTCGTTCCTTTGTGGGGTTGTCCAGAGGTGCCCCAGGTTGTCAGAGTTCAGCCTTTCTGGTGCAGAGATGTCTAGAGTAACCTTGGGCAGCAAGGAGCAACAGGGATTTGCTCAGAGCCGAGGGAGAAATCATTGCTCTGAGCAGAAAGTTGAAGAGACTTTCACCTGTGCTCCCCAGTGAGCTCCAGTAAAGCACTGGCCCAGGCTGGGAACAGGCTTTTGTCCCCCACCAGCTGCCATGGGGATCTGCACCATCCCTGGTTTTGAGGTCCTTTTCCAGCACCAGGTTAGACAATGGGAACATCTCAGCCCCACTAGTGCCTGGAAATCAAAACATCACATGCCTGGGGCTCACGCTGAGTGAGCTCAGTGAGCTTCTGATCCCCTTTAATGAAGGCAATTAACATTGAAGTGACACCACGGAAGCAGATGAGCCAAGGTGTTTGCTGGCACCAGGCTGTGCTTGCACGTGCAAAGCTGAGACAGGGACAGCAGATACCAGCTGATAGTGAGTGATGGGGAAAGCAGAGATCCTCCATCCCCAGCTGCATCCCCGCCAGGGAGTCTCACACACACCCGGCACTGGCTTGGACAAACCCTCCCAAAATTAATCCTCCTTCTCAACCTCTGCCAAGCGAGACCAGGGGTTGCTTGGAGGGGCTGAAACACATGCAGATGTTGGAGGAGCCAGATTTCCTGACGAAGCTGGATAGAAATAGGAGCACTGAAATCTCCATCAGCACCCATCTGTGCCTGGGAACATGTAGAGCCAAGGCTGCTGTGCTTGGAAAAGACATCATTGTTGATTGGGGTGATATGTGCAGTTTTGTAAAAGCCAGGTGAGGATTTGGTCTTTCCTGCCATTTCATGCAGGAAGTCTTGGTATTGCACTCAAAAAGAGAGGTTTGCTCAGGCATGGGTGCACAGTTGCTGCACACTCACAACATACCTGTCTGCCTCCATTGCCAGGTCCCCTCCAGTCTCTTCATAATCCTTACCCCAGGCAGCCAGCTCTTCCCAGACCTCCAGGAATGCCCTCGTCCTCCTTCTCCTCCTCCACATGATAATGCTCAGAGGCTTCTTTCACCCACACCAGAGCAAACCAGAGATGCTGCAGTGATTTAGACAGCCCCCAAGGACAGCAGATCCTGAACCTCATCCTGGGATCAAGGAGGTCCCATGCCCATCTGGCTGAGGAAGGGATTCAGGCAGTGTAACTCAATGGGCATCAAACATCTGGCCAAAAATGCACTCCCACTGTGCAAGGAGGTATCCACACTCACATCCATGGGGTCTTGGCTAAAAAAACCAAGATGATTTCCAGCAGCAACCACAGGCAGAGTTTGCCCATGCACCTCGGGACAGAGAGCAAGGGAACATGGCAGAGTTATATCAGGAGATGATCCCTAAGCAGGGTGGTGAGATGCACTTCAGGCTGCAGATACACCTAGAGGGAGCCATCCCTGGTGGCATCAAAGCCTGCTTCTGGGATGTCCTGTCCCATTCTTGGAATGTTTTGTCCCACTCCTGGGATGTCCGGTCCTGCTCTGAGCTGGGCCAGCTGTAACCAACTCTTCCAGGAACAGGGCTACCCCTGGCCACCCAGGAGCTCTGCATGGAACTCTGTCAACACAATTTGTGATATGAATAGGAGCACATAAAGATGCAAAAGCAACCCAATTATTTGAAGAAGGATAAGAAACTGTCCCCAGTTTCAGCCACAGACCCACTGGCTGCTGGATGGGTGATTTGCTCTGCTCTATGTCCCTCTCACGTGCTTTTGCTGTGACTCTGGACTGTTGCCTTCCTGACCATTTTCTGTGAGTTGTGCCCTGGGGCAGTCCCATTTTCTGTTCCTCTTCTTAGAAGACCCCAACTTTCCCACTGAACCCAAGAGAGGTGGTAGGGCAGAGGGTAAACCACCCATATCCAGGGCACCAGACCATGAGACTTAGTAGGTCCCATAAAGCCCATTCCCATGTCTTAAGTCTAAATCAGATTTTACAACTTGTGTTTCTGGCCCCTGAGACATCCCATGTCCGTGAGGTTTTGCTTTTTTATATGCTGCATGGAAAATAAAACCATTGTCCATTTGCAAAGTGGTGGTCACATTGGTGCCCCTCAGTCCTGGCATTATGCCATATACTGTCACCTCTCTCCTTGTCTGTCCCAAGTCCCCCCAGACATCCATCAGCCCCACATCACAGAACAGCCTCAGCATCTCTGATGAATTTTTGCCACCTAACAGCTCTTATCCCTATCTTAGAGAAGGGACACTGAGGAACAGAAAAGTCCCATCTCCACCAGTGTTCCAGGACCACACAGGTCCTACATTCCCCTCTGGCAGTGAGGCCCATCTCCATGGGACAGGCTGGGGAGAGCTCCACTCTCTGCACTGTCAATGGCCTGGGGCCAGAAAAGGGGGATGCTGCAAAGTTCAGGCACAGCCAGGGTAGCTGGATTGCGTTCGATGGGCCAACACTGCCCTGGAGCTGGGAAAGCCTGGCTTCCTCATGGGGCACCAGTGCTGGAGAACCAATCCCAGCCCCATGACATTACCCCAGGGCAGGAGCCCCATTCTGCAACTCCTGTCCATCCCCAAGAGATTCAACAGACGTGCTGTTTGCATTTGGAAAAGGGCAATGGAACACAGAAAACACATTTCCAGCCCTGAAGATGGCAATGAAAGTTTTAAAAATTAGCATAATTCTTTAAATATATAAATAAATAATTCCACATGCTCCCCCACCCCCAAAAAATAACCATTCAAAGCTCCTTTTCTGATTTCACAGAAAGTGCTCTTAGACATCGTAGGGAAAGCAATTCTGAATGAATATTTAAAAGCCAAAGAAACTCCAAACTCTATGGGTTTGCAGGTGCAAATCCTTCAAAGAACCTTGATTACCCCACATGGCTATCCCTCCTGGAGCAGAAACACCTGAATCCTTTGCCAGCAGGTGGCTGCACAAGGAGGGGACAGGAGGGACCCCTTTAGCAGAGAGCCCAGCTCTACCTTCTATAAAAAGCCCAAGAGGGAGGCAGATAGGGTGTGCTTCCAGGGAGGTGGTTCTAAGTGTGGTAAGGGGTCCTGGAGGTTTGGAGCAATGGTGAGTAGCTGTGGGGCTTGGGTCTGCTCTCTGATAGTCAGGGCTGGTCCTTCCTGGCTCTGCAGGAGGGTGAGGCTGGCGATGGCTTTTTTTTTTCCCAGTGAGATGTCTTGCCCCTGGCTGTGTGCTTCCGTGGGTGTAAAACTGGTTGTGGGGTATGGGGGAGCATGTGAGCCCTGGACAAGGGGTTCCTAAAGGTGTAGAGCTTGTGCTTGGGCATGTCCAGTGCTGGGTTGGCTTTGCAAATGTTGGTGTCCCCCTCTTCCTGACCTAGGGAGGGCTACTCTGCTGAAATGCCTTCAGACCTGTTTATCCTTCTGTGTGAAGATACTTTGAAGGTATTGCTGGTGGTATTCAATACATGACTGAGCTAGGTGCCCATCTGGTGCTGCTGTGGGGCTGGGGCAGACCTGGAACAGGGGATGAAGGTCTCTCCTTGTGGAGACTGGTTCAGCATCCCTGTTCTGTCCTTGGTGTTGGGGGTGGCTAAGGCTGTCCTGGGACTGTTTAGGAAGAGAAGTGCAGTGGTGGTGGCTGAGGGCTGCTATATTAAACATCAACACCCAGGGCAGGACCCTTTGCTGTAGTGGAGGATGTTGCTGCCCTGTGTCTGTGCTTGGTAGGGGTCCTGCTGTGCCAGGCTTCTTGCAAGAAGATAACTTGAGAGTTGCTGTGCTGGTGCAGTGTCCTGCCTAGGCCACAGCTAAAAGCAGATGGTGAAGGCAGACTAAGGTTTGGGTAAGCCCATCTGACACTTTCTTATCTTGTAGCTCAGGGCTTCTTGAAATGGACATGGGTTTTTTCCCTTAGTGAGCCTCAGTAGAAGTCTCTAGTCCAGTCTCTTTGAGCCCAAAAGCCTGGGTTTCACAGCCTCCTGTGTCAAGGAATTCAACAGCACAACCACACTTTCTGTACAGGGACTCCTCTCTAGCCAAGCCAAGAGTAGTTGCTTTATGGGGCAATTACTAGTCTTGTATGGAGGTAATGAAGAAATGCTTTCTTGCTTGGATTCTCTCCAGCTGTCTCTAATCAGTGATCCTGCATAGCTGTATCTAATCTAAATGGAGATGAGAAACTACTCTGACAGTCAGTTCTTGAAGCTCAACAGCACTGGCTTCTCTCATCAGAGAGAAGCAGAGGGCTGCTGCTGCTGTCTGAGCAGGGAGAAGTCTGCCTGTACCTCCCTGGGAGGAGCATGGTGGGAGTGTTCCCACTGCTGCCTAAGGCTGGCTGGGCTGAATCATTCCCTCCTCTGCAGCTGAGAGCACCAGATACAGTACCTGGGAAGGCTGTCTGTGCCCTGTCTCCTGCCCCAAGGCAGGATCAGCAAAGCAAAGAGAAGAAACCATGAGCAGTTGGACCTGATAGCCACCATGTACTGTAGATTCAGCAGCTGGGCGTGGTGGCCTGCTTCTGGTAACAGGGCTCTTGAGCAATATAATGAGTGTTGGGATGCGGAGGGACCTGCCACAACACCCTGCTCTCTGCATCTGCCTTGCTGGGAGATTGCAGCATCTCTCTGAAGTGCTAATACTTATTTGTGGGTTGTTCAGCAGCTCTTGGGTGCCTGCTACAGAGAAAGTGTCCTGGCTGCCACCAAGCTGGCTTAATGTTCCTCTTGTCCATAGGTTGTTAGCCACATGCTCTATAAAGACATTCAGAAGTGCCAGCTTTAGTCTAATTCCTCAGTGTACACTCCTAACTTTCTCTTCTCTCCCATTCCTGTGCAGAGGGAGTGTATTTCTATCCATATTGGCCAGGCTGGTGTCCAGATGGGCAATTCCTGTTGGGAATTATATTGCCTGGAGCATGGGATTGAGCCAGATGGATTCTTCCCCAGTGAATTCCCAGGGCAAGCAGACTCTTCCTTTGGGACCTTCTTCAGTGAGACAGGATCAGGGAAGTATGTACCCAGGGCAATATTTGTTGACCTAGAGTCTACTGTCATTGGTAAGTCATGGAAGGTCTCCAGAACTCTTGGGGGTGGGGGCAATAACTTCTCTGTACCTGAAGTGTGGTGTTGGCCACCTAAACTCTTGGTGAGGCTGCTAGCTTCCATGTAAAACTGCATCTAAATTAGTGCAAGTAACTTGGCAGACAGCAGATCTTATGCTAGTGACACTCATGAGATCTGAATTCCCTCCAGATGACATCAGGACTGGGATCTACCGCACGATCTTCCACCCAGAGCAGCTCATCAGTGGCAAAGAAGATGCTGCCAACAACTATGCTCGGGGCCACTACACCGTTGGGAAGGAGATCATTGACTCTGTTGTTGACAGAGCTCGTAAAATGGTAAAAACCTTGTGGAGGGTCTTCTGCATAGCGCTCTGGTTGCTTTTGCCCTGGCTGTCAAGAGATGCAATGGGCTGGGTGGCTGGGGTGGAGAGAGGGAGGCAGTGGTGAGACTAAACCGAGCATATCTTGGTTGGCTTGAAAATGCCACTGTGACCTGGAACAACACAATGGGATGCCTGTGGGTGTAGGTCTTGCTGCTTGGGACTTAAGGGGAAAACCAGGGACTAAAGATGCCCCCAGCGTAAGCAGGAAAAGAAGCAGCTGCGACTTGACTGTCCAGGCAAGAGGGCTTTCCCCTAATGTGTGTAGGGTTTGCTGTGTCAATCCTGATCCAAAATCTTATCCCAAACAATGTCACATCTCAGCTTCTGGATAGTGGCTCCCCTTAGACCTCTCCTCCCTAGTGTGATAGTGTCTGGAGCATAAGGTTTCACCCACACAGACCTCAGAAGTGCTGTGATAACACTTGATTTAAGTGGAAACTTGTAGTGACTTTCAGACTTCTCCTAATCTTCTTGACTGTTAGTATTGTCTCTCTGACCTAATATGTCACTCCCTCAGGCCAGGCCTCCTTTCCTCCAAAAGTAGAAGATAATGTAAAAGCAGCTTAATTTGCTGTGTCTAACAGATCCCACCTTCTAGAAGTGAGAGGGTTGTGTGTAAGCAGGAAAAAAAAAACAACCCACAAACGCCCAAAGACTTGATCTTGATGGTTAAACACAGAACTTTAGCTTAAATCCAAGGACACCACAATAACTCCATTAACTCGGTCCTTCTGGTTCTTTCCCTGGTGCTCCAGACTGAGCAGTGCAGTGGCCTCCAAGGATTCCTGGTCTTCCACAGCTTTGGGGGAGGCACAGGCTCTGGGTTCACCTCCCTTCTCATGGAACGGCTCTCTGTGGAGTACAGCAAGAAGTCCAAGCTGGAGTTCTCTGTGTACCCAGCCCCACAGGTCTCCACAGCAGTGGTGGAGCCCTACAACTCTATCCTCACCACCCACACTACCCTGGAGCACTCGGACTGCTCCTTCATGGTGGACAACGAAGCCATCTATGACATCTGCAACCGCAACCTGGACATTGAGCGTCCCACCTACACCAACCTCAACAGGCTGATTGGGCAGATAGTCTCGTCAGTCACTGCCTCCTTGAGATTCAATGGTGCTCTGAATGTTGACCTGATTGAATTCCAGACCAACCTGGTGCCCTACCCACGGATACACTTCCCGCTCACAACCTATGCACCCATCATCTCCGCAGAGAAAGCCTACCATGAGCAGCTGTCTGTGCCGGAGATCACCAATGCTTGCTTTGAGTTCTGCAACCAGATGGTGAAATGTGACCCACGCCGTGGCAAGTACATGGCGTGCTGCCTGCTGTACCGAGATGACGTGGTGCCCAAGGATGTGAATGCAGCCATTGCAGCCATTAAAACACGCTGGTCGATCCAGTTTGTGGACTGGTGCCCCACAGGCTTTAAGGTGGGTATCAACTACCAGCCTCCCACGGTGGTGCCTGGGGGAGACCTGGCCAAGGTGCAGCGGGCTGTGTGCATGCTGAGCAACACCACGGCCATTGCGGAGGCATGGGCCCGTCTGGACCACAAGTTTGACCTGATGTATGCCAAGCGAGCCTTTGTGCACTGGTATGTGGGGGAGGGCATGGAGGAGGGGGAGTTTTCAGAGGCCAGAGAGGACCTGGCTGCCCTGGAGAAGGATTATGAGGAGGTTGGAAGGGACTCAGCAGATGGAGAAGAATAATATTTTTACCTGTGGGAAGGCAGCTTGGAAGAAGCTTTTTGTAACCTAGTCTGCCAATCCCTCCCAGGGAAAGGAGTTGGTGGGCTGGGTCTGAGGAACTGTGACTTAGAAACTCTACAGCTTGTCTGAAAGCAACTCTTTGGTCAAGTCTCATGCATGTACAAAGTTGACTAAATAGTGATTAGCAAAACATCTTCTCCTGTCTTGAGATGCCACAAATCTGGCTTGTGGTGGCTGCAGGGTGGTTCCCATGTTGCCTTGGTCACTGTAGTCCTATCTGTAGGGCTTTCCTGCTTGCAGATGCTGGGGGGAGCCCTGTGAACTGGGGTGGGTGACAGCATGATGTGAACCATCTGCCCTGGGGTGGGACTGCCGTGTTACAATGAATGTTGAAGTGATGGTTGTGCTCAGCACCGGCTGCCCATGCCCTGTCAGTGTGCTGAAACGGCCAGCTCTGGGTTTTCTGTGCTGCTTGCTGCTCCAAGGCATAGCAGGGGGGTGGGATCAGGTTTCCCTGGTCCCTTGCTGCCGTGCAGAGCCCTGCTAAAGCAATCTATGTCCTGCATTCCAGGGCCTGCCTGGAACCGTAACTGGAGTTGAGATGAGAATTCAAATACCTCTGCTGTCTGTCAGAGCCCTGTGAAAGCACCCAAACAATGTCCTAGCTCTAAACCAGGGACATGTTTCTGGCATTAGACTTCTTCCTTCTTGTGCTGGGTGATGGCCACTCAGCAAAAGCGATGCAGGAATCCCTGTGAACAGCTAATAAGCTGAAAAAGGGGAATTAACTTGATTGCTACAGCTCCCCTGGACCACAGCAGGCTATTTCTCCACTGGGTGCTCCCCTCCCAGTAAGTGATCCAAGAAAGGGAGCTGGCTGGGATGTGATGGGGAAGCTGGATCTGCAGTCAGGCTGTAATTGAAGGGCTGACAGCCTTTGCTTTGGCGGAAGGTTTAAACAACCCAAGGGAAGGGTGGAGGGGGGTGGTTATTATTAAAGCCTGTCTCTACTTGCCATTACTCAGCTGGGCTTCTGGGGGTGGCAGTCTCCCAAGGTCATGGAAGTGGGAGCTCATGGGGGCTGTCTCACCTCCAACTGCCCTCTGCCTTTGGGAGCAACACTGGTGGAGCTGGCAGTGTGATGGCTGCAGAAGAGGGAACGAGCTCTCCTGTGCCTCCTGGCCCCACCAGGTGCAGTTTTATGTGTTGGGAAATGCCTGTCTCAAGAGGACTGATGTAGACCCTGAAGCAATGACTAAACCTCCCTCCAGAGGGGGGAAAAAAAAAAAAAACCAAAAAAAAACAAAGAGTGGACAAAGCAGAAAGTACCTCAGGCAAGGTGATGCCAGCTCTGCCTTCCCCTCCTAGGTACTTGGTCAGGAGCTGAGTAACGATTGCTTGATTTTTTTATTTTTTTTTAATTTTTTTTTTTGGTGGGAGCACTTTTCTTCTCCTCAGTATAGATGCCCTTGGATAGGGGTCCTGTTTTGGAGTACATGGTCTGTTTTCCTTGTGGTCCATTGGCAAGGCAGGTCATCTCACTACCCATAAACTGAATGCTGCAGGAGGAAGGCATGGCAGCCAGAGTAGCTGTACCATGTTTGATGGCCTGAGGTTGCATCTAGACCATTTAATTTTATGGTACTGGAAAAGCTTAAACTCTATGGATCTGTTGAATACTCTGCATTCCTGGAGAGTCAGCCTCCTGCTTCCTAAAAGTACTATTTTCATTTTTTTTTCTTCTCATTTTAAATCTTCTGGTGTGCTTGATAGCTCTTGAATGCAGAGCTGTATGGCAAGAGCCTGGTGCGCAGCTCTTACCGGTGCTGGGAGTGGAGGAAAAGTCTGGCTGTTGGTCTCTTGGGGACACGTGCTTCTCTGCGGCCAAAGCACAGTCCTGCCCAGTGCTTTGACAGCCTTGCAGCTCCATCAGGGCATTTTTGTGAATGTTCCTGAGCTTCAGGCTCATCAATTTGCAATGGCAGCAAGTTCCTTTCTGTCATATCTGTGTGCGATGGCCACAAGCTGAACCCAGAAGCGATGATGGAGTGAGGCAGTTTGTACCCCAGCCAGCTGAAGACTGTGTCACCCTATGCTGAAGACCAACCCAGCCTAAGCAGCCTCATCACCACTGGCCCCATGCAGAGCTCCACACCTGCTCCTGACACAGCTCTCAGCTTGCATCATGCCATGGAATGGAAGCAAGAGGCAGCAGTTGCTGCTGGATCTGGGATTAACAGCACTGAAGAAGAGGGAACTTGCCTGACACCCTATAAGAAGTCTCTGGCAGAGCTCTATGTGTACCTTGAGCCTCCTCCCTGCAGGGCAGTTATCTAGTTTGTCTCATTTGGAGAAGAGGAGGCTGCAGGGTGACCTAATTGCTCTCTACAGCTTCCTGAGGAGGTGAAGCAGAAGGGAGGTGCTGATCTCTGTGGTGTCCAGTGACAGGACATGTGGGAATGGTTCAAATCTGCACCAGGGGAGGTTTAAACTGTACATTAGAAAGCATTTCTTTATCATAAGGGTGGTCAAACACTAGAACAGGCTTCCTAGGGAAGTGGTCGATGCCTGAAGCCTGCCAGTGTTTAAGAGGCATTTGGAAAATGCCCTTAATTTTCTTTAACTCTGTCAGCCCTGAAGTGGTCAGGCACTTGGACTAGATCATAATTGTAGGTCCCTTCCAACTGAAATAGTCTAGTCTAATGATGAACCACTCTGCCCCATTGCCTGTGATCTACCCCTATTGCCCCAGCAGTAATTAACAATAGAAAATGGGCTGGAGCAATGTGCCGGAAGCAGATCCCGCAGGCTGCTCCATGGTTGCTGTTCATAGGAGAGTGGGGTTTTTTATGACCAGCTTGGCTATTCCAGCACACAGGTAGAGAAAATAAAGCTGAAGCTGTGCAATGAAGTGTGTGCTGCTCTTCGGTGTGGGTCTGTACAATCCACCACTCATTAAGTTGATAAAGCATTGCCTATGGCCATTGAGCCAGAGATGCTGACTCCCCAAAAGCCACAGGATTGATCCCTCACCAAGGAAAATCCTTTCCTTCCCTCTCTTACTGCATTCATAGGAGGGCAGGAGTGGGTCTGTGCAGACAGACATACTGGAGTAATTGATTGCAGTAATAAACAACTGCTCCAATTACATCAGCCCTGGTGCTGTGCTGATTGCTTTCCAAGCTGCAGGAGCATGTGGCTGTACTCCTGTCTTGCTCAGCTATACTGGGTCAGCTTGTGGCTCCAAGCAGGAGTGATGCTTGCTTTGTGTCCACCCAAGGCTGTTGTCACTCACATTTTTGGGGGATTGGACCAGTGGCTTCCAGCCTTAGCTGGCTGTGGGAAATAGAGCCACCAGGGAAAGGTGGTAGCCCTCAGGATCATGACCCTCCCCAAGAGCAGTGGGCCATACCTAATGTTTTCACTGAGGTAATTTCATAGCAGCGAGTTGAGCACAGAGGAGGCTTCAGCCCAACAGTAGATGGGAGGACCCATCTACTGTCTATTCATGCTCCCAGCACCCTGGTTTTTTAGGCTAACTGCAGCTAACAATGAACTCTGGACTCTTTCCACCTCCCAATTATAGGAGGCAGCAACACATCTCCATCCTTCTAACCATCCCTGGCTGTACCTGCCAGTGCATCACTTTGGGAACATCTCCAGAATCACATCCCCATTAGGACAGAGGGCAGCTGTAGCTACAGGGTATGGAGGAGGTCTGGGGCAGAGGGAGACTGACTTCACTTTGAGACAGAACCCAGCATTAAAATGAGGAGTGGGTATACAACAAACAAATATGGTGTATAACTCCATGCAGCATGGAGCCAGCCATTCTCCTACCCCACAGGCTTATGAACACTCCTTCTCTATATCTTATCAGAGGCTTTTCATTGCTTTTCCTCCTGAGTCACTCCATCACATTGGCCTGGCACACCTCCTCAGGGCAAACTCCAACCCCAGGTGCACAGGACTGAGTTCATGCTTGCACCAACCCCTGAGCAAGACCCCAGTCTACAGCTACAGCACTGCTCCACCAGCCAGTACTTGCTCAGGCAACCAACAGGCTTTACCAAAGATGGTGAGGTAAAGCCCCACCAGAAAAGTACTTTTTGCCCAGGTGCCACTCCCTGTAATGGCACTGGTCAAACTGGGGGTTCCCTGTTCTCCCAGACATGCTTCCTCCAAGCTGCTCTTGGTGGCAAGAAGAACAGCATCCAGCTCCAGACAGACAAGTCCCTGCAGGATATAAGACACTTGCCTCACAGCAATAATTATTGTTGATGATCCTCACAGATGACCTGCCCAGAGCACACTCTTATCAGCATTTGCTGTTCTCCCCAGGACAACATCCACGCAGAAGGGACCTCCCCACAGAATAAATCTTCATTAAGTCCAAAGAACTCAGAGAAAAAAATCTTTATTCAAATAAAAAAAAAAAAAAAGACAGTTGCATAGAAGTATACAGGTGCATTTCTAATTAAAAGGTGCTTTTACAGTAAAAGCTAGAGCAAGAGTTTGCCATTTTAGCCAAAGCAGGCAGCTTGCAACATTCCCCTGGATTAGAAATCCAGATCCTCTGCCTAGGCAGGATGCGTCCCCAACACTAAGTCAGGCACCTATTCAGCTTCACTCATCAATAAACAGCAGTGTGATAAAGCTCAAGACACCCATGCTACGGAAGTGCACTATGAGCGCATAAACTATGCAAGCAGAAAAGGTATAATACGTCAAACAGTAGCATTGCTGTTCAGGACAACCCTTTAGCACCTCCAGGCACTCAGAACCAATTTAGCCTTATGACAGAGGACTGACTTCATTAAGAACAGGCTGCAGTTCATTAGTACTCATCCTCATCAGCCTCATCTTCTCCATCTGCAGAGTCCCTTCCAACCTCCTCATAATCCTTCTCCAGGGCAGCCAGGTCCTCTCTGGCCTCTGAAAACTCCCCCTCCTCCATGCCCTCCCCCACATACCAGTGCACAAAGGCTCGCTTGGCATACATCAGGTCAAACTTGTGGTCCAGACGGGCCCATGCCTCCGCAATGGCCGTGGTGTTGCTCAGCATGCACACAGCCCGCTGCACCTTGGCCAGGTCTCCCCCAGGCACCACCGTGGGAGGCTGGTAGTTGATACCCACCTTAAAGCCTGTGGGGCACCAGTCCACAAACTGGATCGACCGGCGTGTTTTAATGGCTGCAATGGCTGCATTCACATCCTTGGGCACCACGTCACCTCGGTACAGCAGGCAGCACGCCATGTACTTGCCACGGCGTGGGTCACATTTCACCATCTGGTTGGAGAACTCAAAGCAAGCATTGGTGATCTCCGGCACAGACAGCTGCTCATGGTAGGCTTTCTCTGCAGAGATGATGGGTGCATAGGTTGTGAGCGGGAAGTGTATCCGTGGGTAGGGCACCAGGTTGGTCTGGAATTCAATCAGGTCAACATTCAGAGCACCATTGAATCTCAAGGAGGCAGTGACTGACGAGACTATCTGCCCAATCAGCCTGTTGAGGTTGGTGTAGGTGGGACGCTCAATGTCCAGGTTGCGGTTGCAGATGTCATAGATGGCTTCGTTGTCCACCATGAAGGAGCAGTCCGAGTGCTCCAGGGTAGTGTGGGTGGTGAGGATAGAGTTGTAGGGCTCCACCACTGCTGTGGAGACCTGTGGGGCTGGGTACACAGAGAACTCCAGCTTGGACTTCTTGCTGTACTCCACAGAGAGCCGTTCCATGAGAAGGGAGGTGAACCCAGAGCCTGTGCCTCCCCCAAAGCTGTGGAAGACCAGGAATCCTTGGAGGCCACTGCACTGGTCAGCCTGCAGCAGAATAATGTATATTTACTGCTCTCTTAAGGACTAGAATCGCCATCCCAAACAATGCAGCAATAAATTCTGCTTGCTTACTGGCCAGTGTGCACCCAATCCCTACAGTGGATTCACTCAGTATATCACCCTACTGAGCATATTCAGCATACACATGTTAATTGCAGCATTCCCTAGAGGTACTATAGGTAGCTCTATATGGTCAGATGGAAACTCTTGGCAAATTGCCCCATTATCAGCTCAATGCTTATCTCAGCACCTGAGAGGTGATGGGACATAGCATGTGGGTCCTAGAACCCAAGGAGACATCTCAAAAACATTTCACTGACAGGCATCCAAATACATTGTTACAATCTTTCTTCACTCCTGTCAAATGTGGAGTATGGTCTTCCCAGCTTGGCTACCAATGTCCATTTAGTATCAATATCCACAATTGTATGGCTTCCTTGTGGTCAAAAGTCCTTCTCTTCTGTCTGAAGCCTAGTATTGTGTCACTTCATACAAGTATGATATGCAAAGACAGTTGCTTTTAGGACAGATGTACAGGTTCAGATGACCCCTCATTTTAGTGAGGCCCAAACCTAACCAAAGCAGCAGCCACCACCCTCAGAGCTCACATAAAAGGTTTTTTTCTTTAAGACTTTTAGCCCAAACCGAGAGTATAACTACATTGTCCATGGTGTGTTACTTTAAGGGGAAGATTGTCTTTTCTTACCATTTTACGAATTCTGCTGAGGACAGTATCTATAATTTCCTTTCCGATGGTGTAGTGGCCACGGGCATAGTTGTTGGCAGCATCTTCTTTGCCACTGATGAGCTGCTCTGGGTGGAAGAGCGCATGGTAGGTCCCAGTCCTGATCTCATCTACACAAGGAGGAGAGGTCATGGAGAGCAGCACACAGTTAACAGTACATTAGTATGACAGATTAAAACACATAGCAAATCAACCAGGACCCCACATGAAATGACAGTTGTGGTGTGATTAGCTCAGACTGGGAATAATGGAAGGGGTAAGAATAACCTTGTCCAGGCTAATTCTTCAATTTGTCCTCCATCTTTGCCCAGCAGCTACCCTGGGATCCTAACATAATTTGGCTTAGAGTTAGTACACTGCCTACACTTCTGACATTATTGTAGGATTGTGGTTACTACATGCAGCTTGTTTTTCTGCTTGTTGCAAAGCATTTTGAGGTGGCCTGAAGCACCACCTCCATCATCCGCTCTACTGCAAATGGGAGAGGAGACAGAGTGCCTCCAGTGTTGACATGTCTGCTAGATGTACCTGACCCAGCTTCAGGTACCTTATGAAGACGGGCATTAGGAGCTGTTTCTCTGAGCTCCATGCAGTCAGTGAGGTTGTAGGCACCTACAGAGGTTATTTAAAACCACTCTGTCTCGATATTGGATACATTCTTTATTTACTGGCTCACTCACTGGCTTCCTAATTTAATGCCTTAATAAGATGCCGAAAAGTTTAGTGGAGCTAAAACAAGTCCACATTATGTCATTTAATGGAAGGAATAAGTCACACATCCTAGATGGTAAGATAGGAGCAAACACTCAGGGGAAGCCTAGAAGGCAGAAGCAGGTAGATGGATGCAGGTGGCTGGGGGTCATTTCCACCAGTTCTCGGGGGGGGGGGGGGGGGGATAAAATGTTTTCTAGGAAGGTACTCTAAATTCAAGTGCCGCAATTGAGTCAAATGCCCAGAGATCACTACAGAAGATGGAAGGGGAAGTAAAAAGTTTGCAGTAGCAAGACACCCAGTTTCCACAGAACCATGAGATGTGTAGCACCCAAAGATGCTTCACAGGTAGCATTAAGACCAGGTGAGCCACATCAGGTCATAGAAAAATGTAATTCAGTCCAGAGTCACTGAGGTTAATAAACCCACACCACTTTACACCTGCTGAAGATCCTGCTTAAGGCAGCAGGTCTCCTAAAAGGAGAGATCAACTGAAGACAGGCCAGTGTAGTAAGAGTAATAGGTTTGTCACTCCCAGGTCCATTTAGAAATGCAAACTCTGTCTCCTGATGGCTGGAGACATTTTACTGGAGCAGAGAGTGGGAGATGCTGGGCAATACGAGCAGCAAGAAGTAAGAACGGTCAGCAGTCACAGTTAAAGATACAACACACAACCACCCTACTATTACCAATGACAGTGGGCTCCAAGTCTATGAACACTGCCCGGGGCACATGCTTGCCAGATGCTGTCTCACAGAAGAAGGTCTCAAAAGAAGAATCCACTTGTTCAGGCTTTGGCTCTGTCGGTTTCACCTGCTTGGGGCCAGGAATGGTCCCATCCGCCTGTATCCCATGCTCAAGGCAGTACAGCTCCCAGCAGGCATTGCCCATCTGCACGCCAGCCTGCCCGATGTGGATGGAAATGCACTCCCTCTGGAAGGGGAAATGGCTTGTTAAGGAGATTTTTAGACATCCTGTGACTTAGCACTAGCCCCCGCAGTTCTTGTTTGAGCCATTTGCTACTGTGGATGATTAGGGAAACAGGCAGCTTCCACCCACCGCTGGGAGCTGGAGTGAGGATCAAATCACGATCTGCAGGGCAGCTGGACACAGCTGAGCTGCACACATAGCATCCCTAGGAAGTAGTCTCCCAGCCCAGGGGAGAAGGAAGGAAGGAGGCAACGGGCTTCACACTGAGGCAGGAAGTAGCTGAGCAGCACTGCCCACTCGCTCAACCAGCTCTGCCATGGAGTGGAGCAGCTGTCAGTTCCCCAGGTCCCAGAGCAATGGGGCATCAGGGACAACAGCTCCAGGGTCCTTGATAAAAAACACACCCAACAAATAGAAAAATAATTAAAAAAAAAAGCACCACACAGAAAAAACACCCCAGCACGTATAAACCACCAAAAACACACCAAAAAAGAAAACCAAAACACAAACACTGCACCAAGCAGGGAGAAGCCAAGCTTGGGAAAACCACAGCAAAGCTGAGAGTTGCAGCAGGAAACAAGGCTGGAGAAAACCAGCAGTTGCCTGGGGCCAGAACAAGGGCAGGCTCACACCGAGGGGGAGGCTCTGAGTCCTGGTTTAACCAGGTCACCCTCCAGTAGCCTCCAACACCAGGGTAGTATTGAAGGTACTGGCGTCTTTTGGGGACTTTTGATGGTTGCACGCTTCCCTGGATAATTGGCATCTCTGCTGTTTCCATCACCCCAAGATCAAAGCACTGCTGCAGCTATGACAGAGGCTCATGTCCCAGCTCCCAAGCAGACACTCCAATTACTGCCATGCATGGCATGGGGCTGTGCTGCTTCCAGAAGAATCACTATGAAAGGGAGCTGGTAATCCCACCTGGGGATGATAAGCAGTGCAGTGGATCCCATTTGTAGCATTAATGGGCAGCTTGGTTCAGCTCTCACCTCATTTTTGCACCACCACCTAGTCCCACCCAGAGCTGGGGGTCTCCACAGGTAAGCCGAGCTCCAAGTAGCCCACCCCGAGCAGAGCATAACAAATGCCACTGACAGCCCAGCTGTCTCAGGGCTGAGAGGACACTGTGTGTGCACGCCCCTAGGCATAACTATGCTGCCAGAGGGACTCTGTCCCTTGAAAGTCATTACCCTCTTAAGCAATGCTAGACAGTCCTGGGCATTAACCACATGTGGGAGTAGCCATGAGAAGGACACAATGCAACTATTCCCTTCTTGGTCTCCAAGCATGGATGTGCCAAGACATTTCTCAGCCCTCAAACAACTCCAATGGCCACCACATGCCCAGGTCACCCACCATGAAGCTAGAAACCAGCTGGATGAATACTCCTGGTACCACAGAGGGACACCAACTCCTTTACCCACAGCTGACTAAACACCACTTAATCCAGGTCTGGGCTGAGACCACCAGTTCTGCTGGGCGTGGAGGCTGTGTTTAAGTCCTCCCTCTCCGAGTTGATATTTGCACTATGTGGGAAATGCTGACTGCCATTTGCCCATCCCTCTCAGCAAGATGGTTGCAATAGCTCCTTGCCACAGCTTGCAAGGGTCAGTGCCACAGCCGTTTCACCAGTGCTTAGCTGGGGCAGCTGCTCCACTCACTATCCTCTCCCAGCTCTCTAGTCACAGCACCTGCTTCAAGGGAGCACTGGTATTTTCAGCACAGAGAACAGGGGAGGAAGAAAAAAAAAAAAAAAAAAAAAAAAAAAAAAAGAGAAAAAGGGGCCTGCTGGAAGGAAGAAAGTACAGCTTTTTTCTGCAGGTTTTTTTTCCCTCTCAAATATGCCAGAAGGTTTTTTGAGATCTGGGATCTCAAACATTTGCATCAAGATGAACTGCATTTTACAGACTCTGGCTATATGCAGCCTATTGTTGTCCAGCTGATTTTCCCATTGGAAATACTATGTAAATGTTTAACTGTTTTATGGCCAAGACAGACTCAAGAAGTCAGCAGATAAAAGGAAAAGTTCAAAAGCTGGCTCGCTAGGAGTTACTTTGAAGTTTTCTTCCATTTGCAACATGCAAAGGGACACCACCAGATCTTCAACAAATTAGTCTTTTGCATTCACAATGATATGGCAGTTGCATTATTCTTTACAAAAAGTTTCAGCTAGATCAGCCAGCACTGTTCAGGGTTGCAGTTTTTTAGTAGCCAGATCAATCCACTTTAGTTTCACAGCTGCAAACTCTTTAACACAAAGATTAAATTAAAAAGCTAGAAGGAAGAGGGACTTTATTCATTTAGTATCTAATCCCAAGGGTTTGTAACAGACAAAGGCAACATGGCAGCTCACTCCTAAAGAAAAAAAACCCTAAAGGTCTCTGCAAGTTGTACTAGTTCCCTGTGGCAGTGGAAGGGTTGAAGTGTTAAACTTTGGGAAAAGGACTAGTAGTGTCAAAAATTTAAGCTTTAGTCTATCACATAGTTGTGTACTGAGGTACAGTGGTGCCCCCAAAAAAGTAAACCCAACTTGCACTAAAGAGGCAGAAACTTTGCAGCTCTACAGACCCACCTCAGGAACTGCAAACTCAGAACAAAAAGCAGCAAGAGGCCACTTAAATAGCTCTTCTCCAACCAAGTCCCTCACTTTTCCCTTATAAGGAGCAAACATTGAATCAATAAACCATAAGGTAATCAGCAATGAAACAAAGCTGTTTGGAATTAACATCCCCAAGAGAAAGGAGAGAGAAAGCAAGCAAGCTGTTTAGCTCAGAACACTTGGAAAATATACAATCTATATTTTAAGTTTAGACAAATACAAGGCATGCTCTTACCATGATGAGACTGGAGGCTTGCTAAGATCTAAGCAAAACAGCTGCTGCCCCTGCCTCTCCCTGCAACTTTATAGCCCAGGAAGGCTTGACTCCACCTGAATATAAAGAAGCTTTCTGCTAGCTTAAAGGAGCAGAGCTCCTTTTCCTTTGCATCCCTAGAAACAGCAAGGGATAAAATGATCTATTACTGTCTAGCTGGTGTGATCTCTGTGATTAAACAGCCTTGGGTGCAGTGCAATGTGAGTGGTTTTTTCTTTTTCCAAAGAGCCTCAGCTGGGGGGGGAAATAAAAATAGATGCCAACGTTTGGGTTATCCTAAAAAGAAGGAAACTCTGGGGAAGTTTGTCTGCCCTCGTGTAATTCACTTTATCTAGCAGAAACAATCTTCTCCTTATCATTATTCAGAGTACTGCTGCTGATACACTCTATTTTGCCTATTTTTAGACACAAACCTGCAAATTTTGGTCTTTCTTCCATATGTTCAATGACCTTCATGGGAATCTGCTGACTTTTGCACCTCTGGGACATTCGGGTGCAGGCTCAGACCCTCTGTTTGCCTTACCTGGTGACTATGAAGTGTTCATTTTGCCCTCTTGTCAGGAGCTGACATAAGGACTCTGAGCCAGTTTTGGCCCCATCCTGCAAATGGGTAGGTATATCTTTAAGACTGCTCTGAATCTGCCCTTAAGTCTCAGTAGTGCCTGTGTGGTTACTAGCAGCAGATAGGTAAGAGTGGTTAGTAGTAACTTGTTTACTAATTCCCTTATTTACCTCTTCATTCTCTCATTAAATGGTTCCCAAACCTTCTTTAGCTCAGCCATAGTTGCAACAGGTTGACAGCGCTGGGACTGAGGGAGATAACCTTGTCACAGACTGTGTCAGTATGAGTGAGCACCAGCCATTCAAGGGCAGGAAGTTTTCACTCTCTCTGTTCTGCATTTGTGAAACTCTCTGCTTACTGGGTCCACCTTGGGCTTCCCAGTACAAGACAGACATTGATATACTACAGCAGGTCCAGTGTAGACTGCCAAGCTGGTCAGATTTGGAGTATGGGATGTAGGAGGACAGGGTAAGTGCTGGGCTGGTTGATCCTTGAGAAGGGGACACCTTTCAACTCACCATGAAGGTGGTCAGCTAATGGAGCAGGAGCAGATACTGAAGCATATGGGGGAATTTTCATCCCTGAATGTATTCAAAATTCACCTGCGCAAGTCCTCAAGCAACCTGTTCTAAGTTGACCTCAAGGTTTTTTTAGGAGGGAAGATTAACCCTCTGGCCAAGGACCTGTATGCAGCAACCTGATTGTAAGAACATTCCCAGACAAAGGGTAAATATCTTTAGAGAAGCTTTATTTCCCTTTGTACTGTCAGTACTGTGTATGGGCTTAGCTGAGTCAGCTGAGCCTGGAGCATGGAGGGTATTCAACCCCCAGCTCTACTGAGGCATGGGGACAAGACTGCAGCCTTGGTGGACAAAGACATAAGCTGACCTGCAAGAGGAAGCCACCTATGTGAACATCTCTCCTCCACCAGCATGTTCATCCCAACCTCTGCCTCTGAGGGGAGATGGGAGCATTACCCAGCTCCTGCTTGGGGCTATGCCATGGATTTAGGGAATTCAAGCCAAGCAGGTTGGGCACACAGCTCTGCCTGTTTTGGAAGTGAGGGAATTCAACCATAATTGGGTCAGGCGAGGTTCTTTTGTTAGATAGAGCATCATGCAAACACTGCTGCCACCGTTGTGGCCTCCAAATATCTGCTGGGAATAAAGGTGGCCTCTGAGTATAGAGAAGCTATTTATTTCTGGCTTAACCAAGATCTTACCAAAATGTGTGCACCAAGCCTGCCAGTCAGACAAGGTCTTCTCTTTCTAAGAGGCATCTGTTCCTCAATAAGAAAAGAGAAAATGAGGAACTCGAGGAGTTCAGAGCATAAAGCATTTATTCGTGAAATTATGTGGTTTTGGTAAACCCAAGTAAAAAATTTTGGGGTCTGATTTCTGTCCTTCTTGGGAAATGGAAAGCAAAAGAGAAGATTGCTATAGTCTGATGGTGACAGAGACAACCTGCCTGCAATCTCAGCTCCAAGACATATTTAGAACACTGACGAGAAGGACAGAGACCACCCCCCACAGAGGACCTGCTGCTGCAGCTCCGAGCCTTTTTATAGCCAGACCTCACAGCTGCTGCCTCCTTCTTCCCACTCCCACATCCTAAATATTGCCTCCTCGCCCTCCCTGGTCTTCCTGTTGCTGTCCCCTCCATGTGGTCTGGCACCAGCTGCTGTTCGCCTCTGTGAAGCAAATCCTTACCCACGAGGATGTGGGTGGTGTCCCAAAACATGCTGGCTGAGTGTCCTGAGATGGAAGGGAGAAGTGATCTGTGGCCATGCTCTGGGCAAGCACTTGACTCACCAGGCTGCTGAGGAAGAGAGAAGGCACTGGGTTTCCTGTGCCACTTTGGAGAATGGCACTTATATGTTATCCTTCAGGCCTATCACTTGCTTTTTGTTAGAGGTGCCCCCATGGAATCAAAATATTTTGGCCCTGGGAAGAGAAAATATTTAATTCAATATTAATTGTTGGTATTGCTGAAGCAGGAAAAAGAGGAGGGAAAAATCTCACTTCGCTTCAGGCAGAGACAAATGTGGAATTTTTTTGTATTTTTGGCTTGTTGATTGAACTGAAAAAATAGTGATTCATGTAGTTCCAAAATCCACAATTTGTGAAATAATTTGCTCCCATGTTTAATTGTTCACCTAGTTAAATTTGCTCCCTGTTTCACATGTGAATTTCCCTAGCATCGGCTTCCAGCCACTAGCTCTCATTATGCCTTTTTCTGGGAAGTACAAGTTGCCAGCTTTCCACACCCTCATCCCCCTGACGGCAGTTGTTGTCTTTTCAAGTGAATTCAGTGCTGGCCGAATATGCAGAACAACAGTCCTAGAGATCTCCATCCTCCACTTCAGCCTGAACTGCCAGATTCCATTCCACAGCAGGTCTCCATCTGCCTCTGCTGTCCTCCAGAAGCATAAAGCCACTAACATCATTAATGGGAACTCCCCAGTGACCTAGGCAAACCTGGGCTCACCTCACGTAACACCACTATCCAATAACAAGCCTCTGACAGGGGAGAAACTTGGTGCGTGCCAGTGGTTCCCAAAGCTCAGATGGCAGTGAGCACATATCTCACAAGTTTGTTGTGACCCTCAGGAGCTTTGGTGGCCATCACATGTTGGCCCTGCAAATTTTTGTGTGGCCTTCAGCTTCATGACTGATGAGCAAATGAGGAACCTCCCAAGGGGCACCCACTTATTGATGGGCCAACTACTCCTCTGGATACCCCTGCTTCTCCTTGTAGGGAGGCATCAGTCCACTGTTACCCTAATTTAGGTTTGCCAGGGCTGACTTTGAAGCACTGCTCGTGATAGCGGTTGTCCTTTATCTATCATGCAGTGAGGCCCCAACCTCAGCTTAGGCATCTGTTACTGATAACAAGGGATGATTTATCTGAGCATGAGCCTGCATATCTTAGCATTTCACTGTGTGTTTCTGTCCATGCACGGTTTGTTTTTATACTGCTCCTTGGTGTCAGCCCTTTCTGCTTCATGCATGTAAAGGATGCAAGCAGGGGCAATTCCACTTGCTTTGCTTATAAGGTTTCTTACCCCTCCCCTAATGTACAGATTTAGTTTCAGCCAAACTCCATCTCCAAACACGTCCTTGTGGTGTCAGACAGTAGAACAACTTAGATGCAGGGGGATCCATTCAGATACACTCACAAAAAAAAAAAAAAAAGAATTAAACTTGCCACAAAAGTAAATTACTAATACAGTACTGTCAAAAGAAGCATTCGGCATCAGTAGGAACTTTTGGCATTCTCTATCATAATGCAAAAAGTTACAGCAAAAAGTGATTAAAACCCATTTCAAGGCTTTCATTTCAAGGCTATCAGGATGGGATGTTTTGACAATCCAATTTCTCCCCTACTCCCCTCATTTTTCTTTCCAAATAAAACACTGGCAGACTTATCCCATTCTGGTTGACGGCTCAATGGGAGTGGAAATGCATATTTCAGCAGAACATAGTTCCAGCAGAATTCCCCCAACCAGCTCTGCCTCAAAGCTATTCCTGTAACCAAGGGTGGAGAAAGCACCATCTCTTTATTTGTGTCTGCACAGCTGTGCTTCTCCTCTGCATTCCCTAAAGCAGATAGGAACCAGCTGTGGGGTACAGACTTCTTTGTGGTGGGGTTAGGCTATAGAAATAGTGAGTGTGCAAGGATATATTATCTATTCTCCAGTTGCAAAGGGTTATTTCTACTCTTCTCCTTTTAATTGTCTTTGGAGTAATGAGGTAAATGCTTTAAGGAAAAGCTTTCTTCTATAGTAATTTGAAGAAAGATGGACTTTAATGAGTTTCAGGGTGGCTGTGTCAGGCAAAGGTTTACTACCCAGTGCCCTGCTCCCAACTGTGGTCACCAGCAGCTGCTTGGAGAAGCGTAACGGGCTGGGAAAATGTATACAACACACCCCCTGAAGTCTCTCCCCTGATTTTTATTCAGTTCAGGGACTTGCCGAACTGCACATGGTTTCTACATACTCAATAATTCTCAATGCATTTCCCTGCCATCAGTTTGTCTCGTGCCCCTGAATATTGTCCAACATTAGTGTCAGCTCACAGGCACTTCTAATTTCAATTTATTCAGCAGGACTCCAGGTAACTAACTTACTGCTGTGTGACTTGTTTTCATCTTTCCAATACCCATTTTTTTTTTTCTTGATCTCTCTCTTGCATTTCCCTGTCTACAAAGCTGAAACCATCTCATCAGTCAAGACAGTGTGTATGTGCACAAGCTTGTTGAAGAAACTGAGTCGTGTCTTTCTCTCTGCCAATAAAGTGATGTTACCTTGTTCTGCAAAAAATCCTAGAAGCTCTCTGCTGTCTTGGTATGCAACCCTACTACCAGTCTTGCAAGTTTTTGTTTTAATCAAAGAGACTGAGCCAGAATCCCCATCATTCACTAGGGCGTTGCTGTTAGTCCTCACCATGGAACTGCCTGGTGCATTTCAGCATTGATTCAACTCATTAGTGACCCTCTACAAAGGGCCCTTCTCAGAGGGACTTTTCACTCCCACCTGTCTGTGCATGGGAAGCATCTAGAGCAAAGACAGGATTAGAAAGGTTCTTAACCAAATTCATGACCCGTTTAAGAGTTCAGCCTTAGTGCTTCCGTTCATGTTTAATGTCAGAGTACCAACACAGCCTTTAGTGGGGTTGAAAATTGAATCTTTGCATCAAGTGCTTTAGAAGAATTAGGCTTGAACACTGAGGCTTAATTTGAATTATTTGGATTAATTTAAATGTGTGGAGTACAGGGATCAGTTGCATGGCTGGAAAAGGTAGGTAGACATATTTGAGTGTCCAGGCTGTTCTTGGCTTCACGGGATCTTCTCATTCCTGCACATTTCTCTGCTCCCTTATGGAAAAGCATTGTTTTGGAGCTGCTGAAAGTAAATTCATAGCAGTGTCAAAAGGGTGTTGTAGCTAGAGACCTGTTCCCCTGCTGTGCTGAGCTGTGCGAAGAAGTTTTGAGCAAGAGCCTTTCCCATCGCCACAGACAAACCTCATAGATGACTGACAATTCTGATTACTTGCAGTTCACAGGGCTTTTGTAATGGTCCCAAATCTCTGACAATGATACATGCTGTCATTAAGCCTACATAAACAATCATTTCAAAGTTGTAAAAGCAAATCACTTTTTCCTTCATCTTCTGAAGGTTGCAATGCATTGTAAAAATACACGTAGGGCTGTGCTGGCTTTTTTATATTGGTCAGCTCTCTGGCTAAGACAAAACACAAGTGAGGTCCAACTGTAATGTTTGTAGAAGGTGCAAGGAGTGAAAACAGAAGAGCAGAGTGACTTGGATTATCCAAACTGATTTGCTTTTGCTTTTTTTCTTTTTCTCTCTCTCTAAAGGGAGTCAATTCTGCATGGCGTGCAACCATTGAGAAATGCATCACTTGAGGCTTACAGCAGCAGTTTGGCCAGCTTGGGTATCTCATAAGCCTCGTGGAAGAGATGTGAAACCTTTCATGAGTTCATTGTGTCACTTGGCAGAGTTTCTGTCGTGGCTGTGAACCACATGCATTATCAAACTTAATGCCTGCTGACTACCTGGAATGCAAGAGCGATTTTCATGTAGTTTTACTTATTTTCTAGGGTTTTTTTTCTAGATGAAAATACAAGACAGGTTGGTGTTTTGGTTTTGGGTTTTTTTTTTAATGGCTCTGAATACTGATGGTGACACACACGCTAATCATGTGCAATTTATGGCCTAAGGTTTTATAGCACTATAAATGTCTAAGCTGCCTCGAATCCTCCAGATGACTACTTTCGAAGTAGTGTAAGTGCTTAAAAGAGCAACATTGCCAAATGTATAAAATTCTACAAAATAACTTGATGCTTTGAATCCTGAAAGAGATTGGTGTCAATGAGGTGTGCTTTAATATTTGCCTAATTAAGTCTGCTTGTTTGAGAACCACAAGGCTTTAACGCATGTGTTACTAATCCCCTGCCTAATCCAAAAAATCTTTCCAAAAGGGAATAGTCCTAACAAGACAGACATTTAGGTCAATAGAGTCTCTACTACTCCTTGCTGAGAGTGGGGAGAAGAAAGCCTAGCAGGCAAAAGCCCTCCTTTGAGCAAAATATTTTCTGGTCTTGAAGATGCAGAATGGAGCATAGCTCAAACTCAAGATTTCTCCTGGAGCACCACGACCTTCCGAAAATGTAGTGAAACTGTTTTGCAAACCCTTGACAGCACTTGCAAGCAGGTAGGTGCTGTAGCATCAGTGGGATTCTCACCACCCTCTTAGCAAGCCCCTGAAAGGCTGTGCCTTGTCAGTAATTCTAATTGTGTACCACTCATGAGATCCCACAGATACTATATGGACATAACCTTGAACCATTATTTGCCTTTGATGGGCATTGGGCTGCCCAAGTCCATCTTCAGTGGTGTAAACAGCCTCAAACACAGCCTCGGTGGTGCAAACAGCCTCAGATACTACCAGGGACTCAGCCATAAAGTCAGGATGTAGCCTGAAGCAAGGCAAAGCTTCTGTCCTGACCATCACCAAAGAGCACACCAACCAGTGTTGAGCTAAATGCCTGACTTTGAGATAATATCTTTATATAGCATCCTAAATCAACTTATGCTTATTAAAATTCCAAGCTCTGGTGAGCGCATAAACTGCACAAGTAGCAGGGCTATGCAGCTGCTAAGTCTCATGCATAAGTGAGGGGAAGAAGACATAGGGTGAGGCTGGCGTGTCTAGCTGAAGACTCTTGCTCATGTGCTGATTGGCAGTCATGTACCCTTCCTGCCCAGTGCTTGCCCTCATAGCTGCCTGTGACGAGAAGCTGGGGATCCCCTTGGGCACGATGTCTCCAGTCTGGTAGGCTCTGCCATACAGCAGAGCGAGAGAGGAACGTGTCAGAAACAGGATCTCCTTAGTGTCAGGAAGGATTTTCTTGTGCAGCCTCTGGCTCCTCTGATGAAATCATTGTGGTTGCTACTGCCCCTCAGCAGGGAATGGGAACTGTGAAAAGGTTTCTTTCACAGTGTCTTGGTTTGCCTCTTCCCTGGTCCTACTCAGGGGTTCTGCTTTTCCATCTCTGCCAGACAGAGTGGTGTGCAGATGGACAGTGCAGTACTGCCTCAAACATGGGGTCCAACTACAAGGCCCCACTCCCATAATCAAGCAAATCAATAAGCTCCTCTGGGTCCTTCATTAGTGAGAGAGGACTGAGGGGCAGCTGTCCAGAGCATCCATTTAGCTCCAGAGCCCACAGTCACTGGAGAGATACCAAAAATCGGGGGAAACCTAATCAAGAGGATTACAAGACACATGCAATGGATCCCTGAGCTTGACTGGCTTCTTAGCTTTCCTAAAATGTTTGCACCAGAAATCCTGTTTCTTACAGCGAGGTTCTTCCCTCTTCTGAGCTGTGGCACATACTTTGAGGTTCCCCTTTGTCTTTCACTGTTCAACAGATCCTGTGACTACTGTGGATATGAGTTCAAGTTGGATATGAGTTGTAGGGGACTCACTGTAATGTAAATTAATTTAATATAAAGACCTAAGACCCTCGTATAGAAAGGTAACAGTTGCTCTGATTTTCAGTCTACTCCTTGCTCTGCTCCTCTCTTTCCTCTGCCACCTGACCTCCTTTTTACTACAGTCTCCAGCAAACATATTTCATTATGGCTGAAATTCGGATTGGTGTCCACTGTTCTACTTTTACAGTGAACCCCATGTCAATGGGAAGGGAGATGCTGCCAACAATCTGGGACTGCTGCACCCCTGGGAAGGTAATGTTAGATTTGGACTCTGATTGATGAAACTTCCAAAATGGCAGATGAAGCTCGGTGAGTGCAGAGCAGAGGCAACCTGAGTTCTGTCATGCTTCTGCTGCTTGAAGATGGATGGAGACTTTGTCTTGAACATGCAACTGAAAAGCAAAGACAGGTGGGTGCAAAAGAGTTGATAATAAGGCAGACCTGGCTCTGCTCAAGTTCAGATTTCAGGGTGCATTTCCCTCCCTAGCCTGGCCACAGCTCAGTGCAATCGTGATTGACTCCAAATGAAGTGTGGCCTTCAAAAATCTACATTTGGATTGAATGCTCCTCTGTACCAGTTTCTTGGAACGCCTTCTATTGCCTTCTGGTCATTCAGATCTAAGCTGTAGCTCTGCAAATCGACTTGAAGACAGGGAGACTTGCCAGCTTCCAGAGGCAGCTCCACACTGACCTCCCAGCCCACCCTGGGACACTTGGACTCCACAGGAGACAAGAAGGCCAGGTCATAGATCTATGATATCACTAACCACAACTTGGATACCCAGCATCCCACTTGTACCTGCTGATAGGATGGTGTCCTCTCCCATCACATCCTTGGTTTAACGGAGCCTTCAGTATTGACTTCACCAAGAGAGTCACATCTGGTGACCACATCCTTGGATATGCTTTGCACTCATGACCTACCTATCTATAGTTGCAGCAGAGAAGGCCCACCACAAGCACTTCTCAGATCAGCGATGTCTGTACTGAGTTCTCCAACTGCATGGAAAAGTAATTTGATAAGTCTGTGGCTCACTGCCTGCTGTACTGAGGGGGATACAGTGCTCAGGGATGCAGCTGCGGTCACTGCAGAATGCAAAAAACAGGAGGTCTTTTTTTGAAAAGACAGGAAGCTTTTCAAAAGCAGGAGGACACCAGTTTGTGGATGGCTGTTGCAGAAACCAGGGTCCAGCTGAGCAGGGGAGGTCACTGAGGTAGGAGGCAGCTGTGAAGGAGGACTGGAAAGACGTGAAAGAATTTGATTGGTAGAGATGAAGTGTATGAATGTCTGAAGCATACTGAATGTCTATCAGTAACTATAAGCCAATATAAATTAAATACCAAGTGAGGCAATACAAGTTGCTAAATCTAGTTTAGGTTTGAACAAAAATAGAAACTTAACAGTTTTGTCATGTTAAGTCTGCACTGGAATAAAATAAGCAAAATAATTCCCTTTGCTTTGGCATAATATCAGTGCTGAGTCTGACTCCTCTGGCACACTGCTGAGAGCAAGCCTGGTGTATTGGGTATGCTTATTCTTTTTCCCATCCCAACAGTATATTTCAAAATAGAAGTACAACTTCTTTCTAAAACCTTCAAATCTTTGTCTCGCATATGGTTATGTTAAGCCTTTTGGCAGGCTGCTACTTTCAGCTTAAAGAGGGGGCATCTACTTCTCCAAATCAAGCCACAGGTTCCACTTCAAAAGCTAGATTTGTTTTTTAGTATCTCTGAAGAATCCATTTCTGATTCATTATTAAAATACAGCCAAGTCAGTCGAATACCTTGTGCATATGTGGGGGTTTTAATGGATTTCAAAGAATTTCATCCAACTGCTACAGAGAAGTTGAGATCAACCTGTGATTGAAATGAACATGATCAACTAACTGTAAAAGGCTATTCCAGCATAGCTTCCTGGAGTGCCAGCATTGTTAAAAAGGGAGATCTTTCTGCCAAAACTGTCTGATCTAAAGGCAGATTTGTGCTCCAGTACCCAGAAGTATCCAGAGATACTTCCAATTTATAAGCAATTATAAATCATAACCCACCCCCTCTTACAGGAACAGCCAGGGCTGCCACCCCATGAGGGGAGAGACCCCATCCCCTCCATGACAGCCACTTTCCAAAGAGGGAAAGGGCTGAAATGGAGGAAAATCAAAATCTCAGCCAAGTGGGACATGTTTCCAACTGATACCTTCACTTGAATGTGTCTAACCGTTCACCCAGTGTCTTGCTCAAAGCACCACTTAACTCCAAGTGGGATGGGAGGAACCATGAGGGCTCCTGATGGCTTTTCAAGGCAGAGTTTCTGGGGTTTGCTAGTCAACGCCTGTCGCGCCAAGGTGTCTGCTTTTCTCTAGCACTGTCAGAAGTGAAGACCCCACTGCAAATGGTTTACACAGTGGTCTCATGCCGAGACGTGGCTGTGGTGAGACAGATCTCGCCCTCTCCACACCAGGGAGCAGGAGTCGAAAGTCCCACCTTTTTCCTTTGCATGGCTTCGTGATGCCTCACAGGGATGGTTTGGTCCAGGCACATCCCGTGTCATCCCGGGAGAGGGAAAGCCCCTTAAAAGCGAGATGGGAAAGGGCCAGGGGTGCGGGCAGGATGCTCTGTGAGGGAAGCCGCCGACTCAGCCCCATGCCTACACCCAGGGGACACCCCCAAAGTAACACCCCATTTAAATTGCCCGTGTGTGTTTTGAGGGGGGTGTCTGAGGTAAATTTTTTAAGATTTTTAAGTTGTTTCTCCAACAACGTCTCGTTGATTTCCAACTCCCTCATGGGGATGAGGACATTGCTCCCCTTCCCGGGGCCGTGGGGTGCTGGCCTTGCATTCTTTGCGGAAAAAATACTGAAGGGAAGGAGGGAGGACGGGAGGAAAGGAAGCATAGCGTTGGCCGGGACGGAGCAGGCCGGCGATGGCCGGTCACAACGGCTCCGTGCCTCAGTTTCCCGCCAGCCGGGGACCTCCCTCGCGCGGGGCAGTAGGGGGCGCTGCGCTCTTCGTCCCCCCCTCCCCCGGCCGGCCCGCGTCCGTCAGAGCGGCGCCCTCGTGCCTCCTGGCCACGCGCCCCGCCCGCCGCGCTGATTGGCCTCTGCCGCTACCGCCGCCATTTTCAAACCGCCGGTTCGCTGCTGCCGGTACTACTGTCGCCATTTTCCGCCGAGCGGAAGCGGTGCGGCTTGGCTAGTCCCCGCCTTCTCCCTTCCCTGGTACGACGTGTAGCCATGGAGGCAGAGCCTGTTGGCCAGAAGCCCTCTCGGCTGAGACGAGGCAAGGCCAGTGCCGGGACATGCGCCAGCCACTCGCCCCCGGCGAACAGCACCCCCGCGGTGACCGCCTCGGCAGCCTCCTGCAACCGGTAGGAGCCGCGATCCCTCCCCGTTCCCCCGTCAGAGGCTGGAGCCCTGCCAGTAGCACACGGTTCCCCCTGGCTCGTGCGCGCCCCGCGAAGGGGGACCCCACCGTTCCCCTGGCTTACAAGGCGGGGGGCTCCTTTCAGCCTGCAGAGGACGCTGCTCCCTCCTGTCTTCTAAAGGGAGACCCCCGGCAGGCCGTGGGGGAGCCCTCACCCTCCTGTCTTACAAGGGATATTCCCTCCTTGCGGTTGTACGGGACTCCCTTCCTAAGTCATAAGGAGAATTCCTCTCCTGCAGGCTGTGGGGGGCCCCCTGCCTTCTTATGAGACAGACACTTAACACACACACACACGCTCAACCCAGATCGTAGGGGATGCCTCCCTCTATGTTCTATAACGGAGGACACCCCCGGCAGGCTTCCGCCCCTGACTTATAAGGTGAACGTGTCTCCTATAATTAGGTGAGGGGTTCATCAACACCCCATCTTGTATGGTAGGAGCTGGGGAGGGGCATTCCTCAGGCCATAACCAGTTTTCCTGTCTGTTCCTGTCCCGTAATGGTGGGGTGTCTTTAACGTCCCCTGGAGCGATTGGCTGAGCCTCCAGGATCTCTGCAGGCCCTAACAGCAGATCAACTCCCTCTCCTGGGCATGGAGAGACCCTTCTCAGCTCCAGCGTCAGTCCTGGCTTTTACTCTGATTTTTAAATCCCTGTGTATACCATCTATTACTGTTATTTTGATATGTTGAACTCGGGATGCTTTTCCAAGACCACCCAGTGAAAGAAACTGTTACTACTTAAGTTAACCTGAAGATCAGTTTATGTGTTGACCCAAAAAAAGTTACCTGTATGTGTTTATAAGGAGCTCCTGCCCTATCAGAAGCTGACCCCTGAGTGAATCATCTCCTGCTGACTCGTATCTAGACAAACCCAGATTGATCAGCAGAGGCTTCTGTTTTCTGTTGCCTTCAGGGTTAGGAAGTGATTTCTCCAGGTGTGCAGGTGATGGAGAAACCACCCATTTCTGACAAATGTGGCTTTAGTTACCTCAGCACAGTTTCTACCTCCAGCTGCTGTATTTGGGCAGAGGTTCACTCCTAGATGTGATCTCTTCCTCGCTGCCCTGGTTCTTTGTGCCTGATGCAGGACTGCAGCCCTTTGCATCCCAACTTGGCAGCTGCTTGGGTTGGAGTGTTGAGAAGTGCTCGTGCTTTTCTTCCAGCTTCATTTGTGCCATGGGAATGAGTAAGAGGAAGGTGACTGGGGCAGTCCCTTGTTTTGAAACCTAGTGAAATTGCCCATGGACTGGAGTGCATGTTCTTTATTGGGTGACTTAAAGCAAAGCAAGGTAAACACTGATGAGCTTGGTTTTCGTAATGGCTGGTTTTAGTAACCATTCTGGATGGCAGAACTTTTTAATGAAATTTTAAAAATAAATGTTTTCTTAGAAACATGCTGCAGTATCATCTTGAATATCAAATTGTAGCTCCCTAATTACCGTACTTGAAAAGCATAGCATAATTGAAGGCTTCAGTGATTTGATGAGTTGATGAAACACACTGGCTCAGTTTCTGGGATGGTCGCACATTCCTTTGTGAGGCTTGTCTGTGTGGAGAGGCCCAGGGAAATTGTGATAAAACTGGGAAAGAAGTTTATGCAGATAAGACATGCATGCATTAAACCTTTGTGTGGAGACTCACTAGCAAGATGATGCCAGCTCAGCACCTAGATGTGGTCTTGTGATGTAGGCAGAGCAATTAAGAAGTCGCTGGCTTGAGGCTTGCTTATAGAATAATAGAAGAGTTTAACTGGAAGTGAGTTCTGGGAAGTCTTCAGTCCAACACCTGCTCAAAGCAAGGCCAACTTCAAATTTGTCAGATTGCTCAGAGCATTGGCTGGGCAGGCTTCAGAAACCACAAAGGACAGAGATTTTCTTACCTCTCTGGGTCCCTGTTCCAGAGTTTGACCACACTCGTTGTGGGGGGGGAATATTTTTCCTTTGAGCTAATGGAAATTATCCTTGCTGCAGCTTGTGCATGTTGCCTCCTTTCATTCTGTTGTGTGTGCCCAAGAAGGGTCTGTCTCTGTCTTCTCTCTATTCCCTTTTTAGATAGCTGTAGTCAGCAGTTAGATTCTCCTCTGCCTTCTCTCACCTAGGCTGAGTGAACCTGCTCTCAGTCTTGTTCGTCCTGTGCTCCAGCCCCAACACAGTGTTGTTTGCTGTGGGCTGGATGTGCTCCAGTTGTTGATGTTTCTTGTACTGGGAAGCAAAGCTGGACCTAGTATCCAGATGGGGTCTCACAAGTACTGATTGGCATCATTTGACCTGCTTGCTGTGTTTTTTCCACCCTAAGTAATGCAGAGCCAACCATCTTGCTATAAACCACTAATAACAGAATTCAAATTGTTTAACGCCTAGTTCAGCTGTTGGGCAACTGGCAAACTAGGACAGAGGGACAGTTGGTTGGTTGTTTAAAAAAAAAAAAGCCAAACAAACACAAAACAACCTGGAAGCAACTGGGGGGGGGGGGGGTGTTAGTTGGGGTGTTGGGGGTTTTTTAAACTGCTTTAGCCAACTGTGCAAAATCTGTGTCTTGTGTTCAGGAGTCCAGCTGCCAGTCTAACCTTGTAGGGCTTTAAGCCAGTTTAACTTGTAGGGCTGGTATATGTTAGTGTGTGACTTCTTCCCCTTGATAATGGTGAGTACATCTATCCACTTGTTGCAGGCAGGATCAGTACTTGAGTCTCTAGGCTAGGACAGGCAAGAGTTCCAACTGTTTGCGCTGTGTTTGTGGTCTGAACAGCCAGCCTGCTGCACAGGGCTGCTCTGAACAGAAAATCCACAAGCTGGGGTGGTTGAATTCAGCTAGGCCTCCAGGAGAGCCACACAGGACACTTCAGCAAAGGCCACTACTTCCTAAGTTAGCACTCTTGCACTAGAACATAAATATATTTAAACATGCACAGTAAATTACCTCAGTCTCACTGTTAATTTGCTTTAACCTTGTGAGTGTGTGTACACATGCAGGAAAAAGCTCTTGTCTCCAGCCCTGTAACCTGACCCTGGAGGAGGGAATCCTCTGCCCGCCAGCCTGATTTTAGTCGGGTATCTGTCTGGGCAGAAATGGAGCTCCAGTTGCAGGCCTGAAGCCTCTGGGAGTCTCTGTTGAATGCACTAAATACATTCAGCAATCTTTGAGGACGAGGTAATATCTTTCGTTAGACATGTCCTCTTGCAGACCCTGCCTTGCTTTTGTACCATTAGACTTTCATGGCTACAACATTCCTGAGTAGTCTCAAATCCACTGTTTCAGTGAGGTTTTTTAAGTATTAGTTTGACTTTCATAGGAAGCATTATGTTTCACTTCTGTGATGCTAGAGAATTCCTGATGCTTCCAAAAGATGGGTATGTGGTTGGGGAGGTGTGAAGGGATGTGGTTTGGACAGAGTATTTGTAGTCAGTCTCTTGTCTATGTAATCCCAGAGCTGTATCTAAAAAGGGAGGAGACAGTTGATAGCATGCTAGAGACAGTGACTTCACACAGTTATGAACAGTGAATGTTTCCTCCGATAGCTCTAGACTGGGGGCTGCTTTAACATCTTATAATTTTCCATTCATCCCTTTCCCCCATTGGCAATACCACTGTAACTCTCGCACAGCAATGTGATTCAGGTTTAAGGTATAAACATGAGAGGTGGTTGCTCAGTTGAACAAAGGGAGAGGAAGCTATAGAGTGTGCCCAAAGAGCAGCCCTGAAGGGGGAGTGAGGGATGGGTTTACCAAGAATGCATTCTCTCTGTTGCCAGCTAGTTTTTGACCCAGAATCAGACAGCATTACTAGTTGCTGGATGAGTTTCTCTGAACCTTGTGCCCCCAGCTCTGGCAGCTAGAAGACGACCAAAATAAATTGCAGGTAGGTTTCTGGGACAGATAAAGGAAACTTTGCTTTTGGTTTTGTTTGCTTTGTAATCTTGTTCCCAGCTTCATAGTTTATCTAGTCTCAAGGTGAATCCAGGTGAAGCTGACAGCTCAGGGGCATGTTATCTCTTCTGAGGTAACACACTTACATAAAACATCAGATCCTCTCTCCTGCCCCAGACACGCTATCTAACCCCAACTTGCATCTTGCATACATCTTTTGCCAAGCTGTGTGAGCCAGTGTTGGAGGGTGGCTCTGGAGGAGCTCCCTCCAGCTGGGATGGCCCAGCACGCCACTGGGAGAAGACAGGTACCATCCAACTCCAGGCAAGCCTGGAGCTTGCCAAATTTTTTTAATCTTTATCCAGAGTCAACTTTTCTCTCAGATATCTAGAAACATTCTGTAGCTTTTATATTTCAGAGGCACCTGGAGACGATCGTGCAGGGCTGGAGTACTGCTGTGCTGAGCTTTTGAGGACAGAGATGGGCTGTCAAGTCACACATCTAATAAAAGCCCTATCTCATACTGCCCTTCTTGAGTGTCTGCATCTTTGGTAGTACAGAGCCACAGTTCTTTTCAACCACTAATGCTATGACTCGCATGTGGTGTTGTGCCTGTTTTGTGATCTGTTGTTACTTGCTTGGCACCTGGGGTCCCAGACCTCATGAAGACAGTGCAGTTCTGAACAAGAGACAGTGACGTGTTGCTTTGAGACAAGCTATCTGCAGTGGGAAGGAAAGAGGATCACAGTTGATTGTACATATTCATGTTCTTGTAAATATTTTAATTGTAACTGTCACTTCTCAGTAGTTATTCAAATGAGATTAATCTCAATTAACTGGCTGACTTTGTATGGAAGGATGAAAAGAAACTAGTGGTTTCTATTTAAGTCACATTAGGGTGGAAGGTGGAAAAGTTGCTCAGTTGTCAAATTGTGCAAGCAAGGGTGGTGTCATGGTAAGTCCCTGAGCAAAAGCTGGTCTGAAGCAGGCTGACCAGTGTTGACTTGAGAAAGCAAGGACAGCTTCTGTCTGGTGTGATCAACGGATTGGGCTGACAAAGGAGCTCTGTAGAGTAGCAGGTGTTGGAGAAGAGCTGAGAGTCTGGTTTTGTGTTTTGTCACAGTGCAACTGACCAGCTGCCAAAGGTGGGTTCCGGGTTCCCCAAACCAGCTCTGTTCCTGCTGCTTTCCTTGCAGCAGTCCCAGTCACTGTTTGGCTGCAGGATGAACTGGGTAGTTAGTTTTCTGTTGAACCAGTACCCCCCCCAAAAAAAAAGCTAAGTTTTGCACTTAATCAGCAGTTGAACCACCTTTCCCTATGACCAGATGATTACTGAATTAGGCTTGCAGGGATGTGGCCGGGAGGAAGGGGGAAAGATAACCTTTTTTGATGGCACCGTGCAGTCACACTGGAGATGTGTAATGTGAAGCAAGACCCTTCACTGCAGCCTGGGCAGGAGGTTTGTCAAGAGGTTTGTTTCTGTAGCAGAAATGGGAGCGAAGAAGCTGTTTGTCCACGCAGGAGAAGGATGGGGTCTAAGGAAGCATCTGAAGAGAGTCCTTCCTGAATTATATGTTTACATATTAAACAAACAAAAAAAGCTTTTCAAAAATCTTCCCTGATTACCCACTGACCACCACTGTTCTGCAATCTGCAGTAAACTCTTCAATTGGCTTTTATTTATTCGCTTTACACATTTATCCTACTGAAAGGCAATTGTTTGTTGACCAGTGACCTAGCACTTGTGAAGGCAAAGTGTTTTTGATGATGATGGCTCTCTCTTTCCTTTCTTCTCCTAATTACGGCTTTTCTGAAATGAATGTTTGTTTCCTTTTGATCTTTGTTGTGATTAAAGCCTATATTCCATCAGACTTTCTTGGGCTGGTAAAATAGTAATGAAGAGTGCAAACACACACTTTTCTTTCCTATTATCACATCAAAGTTAGCACAAATGGAAACTTTTACTCCACTGAAGAAGGTAGCTATTAAAATGCTTCACTTGAACATAATTGGAAGCTGCAGTGTAGCTTTCAGAAAATGTCTAGAGGCTCTTCTATTACCACTGGTTTTTATTCCAAAAGCAAGCTGTGAGTGTCTGTGTCTGAATGTGTTCAGGCACGGTAGGTTTATATGCAACCACTTCAATCAGTTGTCCTTCCATGGGCCTCAAACACGCAGCTCACAGGAGACAAGTAACGCTGCAGTAGCCATAGTAGCCTAAATTGTGTGACCATATTTTGGCCTGAAGTTACTGTAAGAGCATGCTGATGCTTCAGCAATTGTTCATAAAAATCAAATAAGGGTTTGGGGCTTTTAAGGGTGCGTTTGTGTTTTGTGTTTCTCCTCAGCTGTTCTTTGCACAAGAACCCCACAATGATTCAGCAACTGGCTTGAAACAAAATACCCCTAAAACTGAGTGGCTTTACACTGATACAGTGTTCTTGTGACATTATATTTTCTGCCTCCATAGACTGTGTTTCAGTTAAATAGCTAGTACTATTTTAAGGTCATCTTTCCCTACACTTTGAGTGTCAGAGGGTTATTAAAATCCAGCAAACTGTAATGTAATCCTGATGTTACTGGTCACCTATTAACTACTATTGGTGCAAGGGAACTGTCTCGTACCTACAAGGGTCAAAGAAGGTGTGAACATACCTGACTAGTCAGCTGCACAGCTCTGGAAATAGTTCTCAGTTTTCTTGTTAGGATGTGCAAAATATGTTAAAACACAGGCAGAGTTAATAAAACAAGGTGAAGCATACGCTTCATGTACTTTTTGGTGGCCTCTAAACAAGTATCTATGAAATATTGGTAGGGCCTGTGGCACATTCTTGCACCCCCAATGTGCTTGCTGTGTAGTGTGCTGTTTCTCGGTAGTTTGAGACACTTGGAATGAAGTTTCTCATAGGGAAGATGAGATGAGAGTAGGAGGAAGAATACCTGTAAAATTATTCAGAACGTGTCTTTTCTAAAGCATGGTACTGCTGCTTTCCCAACCTATGTGGCAAGTGCTACCAGCCAGTTATTAAAACCTATGAAAACCTTTCAGCCCTCTCAACATCCCTCTGTGTGAATGTTGATTTTGGGTAACACAAGTCTCTTAATTACTATATGCTGATGATAGCCTGCTTGTTATTGTCTTGTAAAATAGAAGTCATGCTACACTTACCAAATAATTATCTTCACTCACAAATCATTATCCCTAACATCCAATTGCTTAAGCCTAGCTATTACTGCTTCAATTAATATTTTCAGGGCAAGCTCATCACAGATGCCTTGCAGAATGCTCCCTTCAGATAAGTAACCTACACTGGATGAAGTAGGATATTACTGCTGAGCCTAGCCAACTTCAGTCCTGCAAGTCAAAAGATAAGGATAGCATCTTTCCTGTAAACATGGTCCCTTGATGCTAGTAAGAATGAGCCCTTCAGTGCTTTTGCACCCAATGAGGTAATCTTTGTGTGTGCTGAAGATATCTTTTCTACAGTTAGGGATGTTCTTAACTCTAGCTGTCTCTTCTGACCAATAAATTGGGCAAAGGGTGGTATGAGCCCATAGCAATGATGTGGTTCAGTGTGATGGGGAGAAGACCACCTCCTCCCTGTCGTGATTTTTTTTTTTTAATTGAGTAGCTGCAGTAGTTAATAAAAAAACCAAAGCCCTTAACCAAATGCACTTGCAGGAGATATTGGTATCACTCTCCTGACATCTGAGGCAGATTATTAAAATATTCTTTCTAAAATAACAAATTATGTTAACACCTACATCTCCTAATTGGATAGGAATAGAGCACAGAGGTGTTTCCTGCAATTGCAAGCAACAGTGCAATAGAGTCTACAAAATGTCTGCTTTGTGCCCTCTTACTGCAGACTACACACACTTCCAGATCCCTTCAGCAAATTTAACAGCTGCTGGTTATGATCACTGATCTCCTGGAATCTGCTTTGAAAAGATAAAAATCAATGGCACTGTCGGTCTTATAGAAAGATTAATATGTGAAGAGCTTTATGAAATGGGCCTTGCTGCCTTTGGAGGGAAAGGCCAAGAAAAAGCAACAAATCCTCCTGCTGATCTGGCCAGTGGAAGGACTGACTGACTCCAGACAAGGAGAATCATTTTACTGAAATCATGCAAGTGAGAGACTATCCAGGCATCTACTTCAGTTATCTTAATTTTGGGAGGACACTCTGCCTGTCTTGACCATATCCTGTGCAATCAGAGGAAACTGAATGTAAAGATTCCTTTCTTGAAGGGTGGAATCTTGCATCTGTAATACAAGAGATAACAGGTAAAGGCAGGCAAGGGAACATAAAAACAGGAGAATTTGAAAGGGATGGGAGAATGACTGTATTAGATACTGTAGAGAGCAGGTAGTCTGAGTCTATGCTGGAAAATACCAGAGTTCAGCTATTCAAGAACAGCAGAAAGAAGCCTTCCTTCTAAGTCCTGGTGGCAGGCACAGGCTTCTTTGAGGGTAACAGTGGATGTGTTGTGAGTAGCTTTGAAATTAAGCAAATACATGCAAGGCTACAGAAAAAGATGGATCCTCCAAAGAAGGCTGGAGGATGCAGAGAGGAACAATGTGGTTAATATGGAAGACTAGGAAACTATTTTTGTAGTGGTTTGCCAAAGAAGCGTGCAGTAGTTTCCCTAACTTTAGTAAGCATAAGGGACAAGTGTTAAATCAGAGACAGGTCTACCTTATTCAAACAGTGAGCAGAGTTTAGCTGTAGGGAAGGGTTACATCTGTTCCTGACAGACTTTTCTTTTTACCATAACAATAAGATTTTGACATATGCATAAGCGTGAGGTCCAAGTCATACCAAAGTTATCTTGCCTCTTGAACTTGTACTGCACTACCAGAGGCAGCCTGGATGTACCATGTACGCTGCTACCAATTAGACCTCAAGTTCAACAAGTTTAGATAAGAACAGCCTATGGGTTAAAGAAAAGTGTAAGCTGTGAAGGGAAAAAAAACCCTGAGTTTACGGATTTAATCCTCTGCTCAACTCCAGAAACATAACTTGCATCTGTACTGGATAAAAAGGAGTTGTAAAAACTTGAGCTCTAACTATCTGGGAATGTGGAGACAGGGCTTCAGATCAGCATCCTGGTGCTTTGGTGCTTTCCATCATGCCGAGTGGATGTAAAAACAGCACAGACTCAAGGTGTGACTGCTTCCTTGACTGCCCTAGCTTCACAAAAAAGCCTTGAAACTGTTGAATTTGAAACATCCCACCATCTCCCGTTGCTTGCCCTTAATATTTTGAAAGGATTTAAACTCCTGGTTTTGCTTCAGGAGTGTTTTCAGGAGCTCAGATTGAAAATAACTGGAAAACTAATTTATTGACAAGTTTTTTTTCCTTGTCTAAATTGGAGAAGAGATGAAAAATGTAAAGACTGCTTCCAAAAATCTTTTCCTGCCCAGGTGGACACATAAGGCTTCTAATTATCAAATTACCTCTCATTCTTTCTCACATGCTGGCATGCAGGTTTCCAGGTGGTAGCCAGCAAACCTCATGCTGCTCTTGGTGTGCCTGCTAGAGACATCTCAAAGCACTCTGTAAGGCTGCCTGTGATCATTGTGTAAGGAGGGAGCATTATCTCTAGTAAACATAGCTAAGGAAATTACTGAAGGGGGTAAGGAAAACTGACAGCCTTAAAGCTCTTCTGCTTTGTTTATGTTTAATGGAGTGGTGGGCATGTCAGGTAGGGCAAAATTGCTGTTAACCTGCAGAATTGCCTGTCACATGGGTAGGCTTTAATGTGTGATATTCTGCAAAGGGGGGTTGGAAATGTGAGTAGGTTTGAGAAAGTGAAGAGCTGTAGCACTGTGGCAGCCTTCTGCAGAGGTAGACCCAGGTATGTTTGTGAAAGGGAAGACTGGAGAAAATAAAGGCGTAGGAAGTGAGGAGGAGAAGCTTGTGCAAGCTGAAGAAGAGGCATTCACATGTCTGATGGGAGAAGAATGAAACTGCTGTTGTTCCACCAACAGAGAACTTGTGGGACATCTTCAGCTTCCACTGTTGGGTCAAACTTTTCAAATGTCAGAACTGTGTACTTCAAGTATTTGCACTGTTACTGTTCCTACTGAGCTAAATGTGCACTATTCACATTTGACATCATACCAGATGTCAAGGCTTTCAGTTTCTGTTGTATTAGGAAGCTTTTGCGTAATTTCTTTTGGTTTCAGTTTTCTGGGCAGCTCTTTGTCTTGCCAAAGTTATGCCAAGTAAAACCTGACCCATTAGGGTTTGAAAATGGGCTTGACTTTTTTTGGGAACCATTTACTGGTGAAAGTATGTGAGCAAATGCCTTAAACCATTTTTCAGAACTGGCAAAGTAGATGTCCTACACTAAAGTCCTCTTCAGCTCTTATGAAGTAATAAATCTGCCAAGCTGTCTTTCACTTCACAGAAGCAGTTTCTTTTAATACAGTAGCACAAGAGAAATGCATAATACTTCTTGGCCTTCCTCATATATTCAGGAGGGTAATATTCTTGGATTTAGCTTATTAAAATATTAGGGGTTATTTTACCAATATCTTTTTTTAAAGTCCTCAGGATAAGCTGTAGGCAAACTTACTGCCTGAAAAAAAGATGTACTCAGTCTTTGCCTAATCCAGGACATAGGAATATGATAAGCAGTTGTCTAGGTCCACATGTATTAGAAGTTTAGAGAAATGGCTTAGAGCATTTTTGTGTGCGTGTCTAGTGTCTGCAGATAACTTGTGAACCTTTCTGTAGATAATGAAAAAGCACTAATTTAAAAGCTTAATAACATAATTTTATAAATGAAGGATCCCTAAATAGGATCTCATCTTTGCTGAAGACTTGGAGAAAGACAGTTGAGGGTAACTGATTTTAAAATATATTTATTTATATATTGCTTGAGTTCATAACTATGGAAATGGTATCTTTTGGCAGTTGTAGTGGCTGTTGCTGTCTGTGGTAGTAAGCAAGCGCAGTCTGGGAGCCTATGAAAGTACATCAGGGAGGTATGCTGGTGAAAGAGTTTAGATCTTACAACTCTATATCTTGAACAGACCTAGAACCACCAAATTTCTTAGGGACATTGGTTGTACTGAGAAGCTGTTGTTACTGTTTGATTTCCTGATTTGCAAATCCTTTCTTGTTGGACTTTTCAGCAATGCATTTCTTTTAAAACATAGCTAAGATTTAAAAGCAATGCATAAATAAAAATATTACCTCATTGAAACTGTTGGTGGAATTCCCAGTAAATTCACAGGTTTTACCATAGCATTCCAGGATTTTACCTTGGACTGCTTTGTACAACGTATTAATTTCAAGTGCCCGTCAACGGAAACTTCCCATCTTGGCTGACTTGCAAGGATTTCCTCTCTGGATACTGGAAAAAATTAATCTCTAACATTAATGCTTGTTTTCTAGCTCTGCTATCAGTTGGCTAATGTCACTTCTTGTCTTCTCTCTTTTTTTCCCTTTCCCTCACAATTCTTTCTTTCCTATCAGATCTGCCAGTATACTTTACACTTTAATTTTTGCATCAGATGTAAATCTGCTGTCATCTGTGGTGTTGCCCTGAAGAAACAGCAGGAAACATGTTGTTTCTGGTGAATGTCAAGCCACTGCAGCAATGAAACTTAAAGTTTTGAAATGCCTGAGAAAGGAAAGCAGTAATAGGGCAATCCTGACAAGAATATGTGGAAGGAAGAACTCTTCCCAGAAAGGAATGTGATAGTGAGATGAACAAATGCTGGGAAGCAATAGAGTGAGAGAAACAAAATGGTTGTATGAAAGTTTCCCTGAAAAATAATTCATAAGTGGGGAGGAAACAGCTGGTGATGATGCTGAGGTAAAGCAGTTTATGAGGATGGAAAAGCCTTTTCCCCTAGTGTAAGTCAGCTGAAGATTAAACAGTATGTAAGCTCTATATGGACAATTCCCAGGGAAACTGATGGAATTTGAATACTTGTATTCCTTTTACAATGGCAATGTTTGGCCGCTTTTTGCGAGTTAAAAGATGTAAGCATTTAGAATTCACTGAATTCTTTCTTAAATTTCAAAATTCTGCTCACAACTAATGACTATTCATGTTTGCATTGGAGCTGTTCTTGAAAATAGTGTCTCTTGTGTAATTTGTGTAATATGGGTTTCTATTTAGTGTGGGTGTCCATAATAGTGAAGCTGGTACCCTGAAACTTTTGCTGCTGTGGTTGAAGTGCCTTCTAAAAATCTGAAATGTAAACAAGTGCAGGAATTACTTCATCTGCTAACCAAGACTAGCAGTTGAATATAAATATAAAATACTCCAGGAAAATTCATCCACTGGATCCTGAAAAAGACTTTAGGTAGGTCATTAGATTTGAATTTGGCTTGGAAATTAGTATTATCACCTAAGCTCTTCCTGAATGGAGTTTTGTCTTGCAAGACCAGGTCCTACAGTGAGTTGGCCAGTGTGCCATCTTCCACAGAGCTTATCCAAGCGACTGGGATGGCTGTTGCTGAAAGATTTCTGCTTTGCATCCTAATGGAAAAAATACTTCATGCAGTGGAGTGCCATGGAGGACTGGGCCTTCAGTAAATATGGTAGGAGCATGTCCTTAGCAGACAACCACCACTTTACCTTGTGCATGTCTTCACAGCCTTGTGTGGGCAGTGCCCCATTCAAGCATGACTTAGTCACCCCCAACAAGCCCTGAACACAAAGGCTGCAGACATGAGCTGAGGAATTGGATTAATCTTCAAAACTAAACCGTATCACACTATTAAGATACCCAGTGAGCTGGAGAAAATGGCAAGTGAAGGTCTGCAATTTGCTTCCAAATAGGATTTTACATGGTTAAGTTTGTCTTCCTAGCTGTACATCTTCCTTGCTTCCCAGCTTTTATATTCTGCAGGCCAAATTTCAGTGATCCCTGGAAAGCAGCTGCAGTTTCGTGTAGTATTCACATGCCAAAATACATACCTTGTTCTTTGAACTGTTTAAAACTTGCAGCTTCGTTGTTTCAGCTGGGGTACCTCATCCCTTAAACTATTCTTGAGTTTTGCCGCACCTGAAATTGCAGGTTGCCAGCAAAGCTGCCTAACTCTGTGGTGCCATGCACTTGGTGGTCCCACAGTTACCACATCCTGGTGAGAGGGGAAGTACCTTATTAAATGTGTTGACATAATTGTAAGCAATTATCTGACCAAACCTTCAACTTTACCTGCAAATGGACAGGAAGGCAGGTTTAATCACAGGCCTTGACTTCCCGGTGCCTTGCCCTCCTCAAGCAATTTTATTTAGGGTTACTTTTGAAGTCTTCCCAAAAATTAAAGCAAGGACAGAGGCCGTCCCAGTAGTCTTAACAGGGAGGAAAAAAGCACAGGTTATTTCAGACCTAAGTGTCAGATGTTTGGACAGATCCAAGGTGGACAAGGCAATTTGTTCCTTGAGCGGGACCCCATGCTTGTCCATAACTTCTCCAAAAGAAGTGTTTGTACCCTGAAGAGGGGTGTAAAGTATATCTGTGCAGCCAGAGTCTTACAGGCTTTGTGCTGAGAGCACCACCCCTGCTACATTTGGCTGGCTCGCTGTTACCTTTATTCTTGATCTTTAACTTTGGTGAAGCCAAAGAAAATGCAGACTTCAACAACAGCAAAAAAAGGCATAATGCCAATAATGTAGTTAGAATTGCAAATTCGGGTGGGCCCCACCTTATGTGGAGGAGTAGGAACAACCTTGGCTAAAGTTTCCTGCATGTTTTAGCAAGCAGTCCCAAGGACAGACAATAATGCAGCCTGATTTCCTACGGAGCTGGCTTGTGCTTGGATTCTCTGATGTCTTTTTCTCCCCACCTTCATGGCTGAGGTGTAACAGTTCATTCATGATGTGCAAAGTTGAGAGAGAGAGGGTTTTAAAAAAAAAAAAAAAAAATGCTGTGGAGATCAGGTGCTTGAGTCAGGAATAGAGGTAAGGTCTGTTAGGAAAGCCATGAACAGGCTTACTTGATGCTGGGGGCCTGGGCTCTCCTGGGTTATGATACCAGAGGTGGCTGAGCATGATTTGCTGATGCTGCTGTGCAAAATACTTTATTCTTCCTGCAGTGTGAGGGGTGGGCATGTAGCAGGAGAGCTCCTGGGAAGACCTCCCAGTGCCATTTGGAAGAGGCTCAGGCTTCTCCTTTTTTCTCCCCCATCTTTTTCGTGTGTCTTCCTGGAGCACCGTTGCCGCCAGGAGCTTTCTTCTTGCTGTGTTCTCCTGTGCTCCTGAAGCGCACAGAGGGAACTCGAGAGTATGAAATATGGGACTCCAGAGCCACTGCTGGATCAGGCAGAGCTTTCTAATTTTCTCAGTCCCTTCAGGAGCTGCCAAGCACGCAATGAAATCCTCTCCCTCTAGGTGTCACCGCTGGATTGGTAAACAGCCTTTTTCCTTCCACATCGGCCCAAGCTACAACCTGGGTGTTAACATTGCACTCCTGCTCTGAGCCTAGTATTTATAATAAATTGACCACTTGGGCTACATTTGGGTTTAATTTCGTTTTATTGAGTCAAATGGTTAGTGCTTCCCCACCCATCACGAAAGGAAATAACTTCTTGAATACCACAGGCTGACTTTTTCTTTCTTCTGTAACATACTGTCTGCTGACCATGCCCCTTCCCTAAATCAGGTCAGCTCAAAGGTGATTTGGGGGGAGAAAAGTGAGCAGGGAACCAAAACATGTGAACACATCCTGGATGCCCTGGGCTCTTAGCATGTGGGTGGGCTGAACGAGGAACACAGCAGGGCTGGGAGCATTCATCACCTGTGTCTTCACTTAAAAGCTCTCCTGCAAAGTTGTCTGGGTGGTTCCAAACTTATTTCTGAGAACCCAGAATATGTTAGTCTTTATGCAATAAGCTTTTGTGGTCTCTCTGATGCCAAAGTTAAATTAAGCTGATTTCCCTCCCCCGCATACATAAACGTCTTATGACTTTGTAACTGCTTTTGTATCTTGCTCAGTGAGAAAGTCAGTTAAAGTGCTTGGCTTAGTTTAAACCTCTAGATGCAAGGTTTTCCAGTGAATCTAAGTGATTTAATTCCTGTGGGTGACTTTTTTTAACGCCAGATGTGTTCATGACGCCCTTATACTGGCTGGAAAATATCACCCAGAGCACTACAAAGCATTAACTAATTAGTGGCCTGTACTCAAAGTCCTTCAAAAATGACATTGCTGTTCATTTCATGGGAGTTTGCACTTCATACAGTCATCTTTTGAAGCAGGGGGCCTGAGCAGCTGACTTTGTTATAGCTGTTTTACAGAGGGGTTATCTTCAAACTCAGCAGGTAAGGACATCGACGCCAATGCAGAAGTGCTGACTTTCAGAAAAAAGTCTATTAACCACAACACAGCCTGGCCTCTGGCTTGCCCACCTAGAGGGCTGCCAGCTGCTGTTAGTGTCATGTCCCCTTCCCTAAGGTGTTTTATATCAGTAAAATGAGTTGGTGTTTTAACTTATGCTGTATCAATGCTTGGGAAAGAAGGTGTTCACTGTAATAGGTGAAGTGTTGAGATACACAATGTTGTCAATGCAATAGTCCTTATCGTTGTATCAAGCCATGTTTTCTGAACCAGGCTTACATATGTAATGTTTTGTGTTGCTGCTTGTTATTTCGGCTGACAATGTATCTCTTACTCAGTTTTTGACATTCGTTTTGATTTGTTAGTGATTATCTCTTTGCATCGAGCTTACTGTACTTTGTAGTTGCATGCAGTGGGCTGTTGCAATACTAATTCCTACACGTGAGGGGGCAGATTTGAGATTGTTCTGGAACCTAAATCTATTTTCTTTGTGTAAAGAATTGCTTCAGGATAATCTTTAGAAGAGACAAAAGTAATTTTTGTATTAACTGTCAAAGAATGTTCTCTTGAACATGAATAACCACTAGTTCAGCTGAGTGATTTTTAATAATGGGTTTCCTGTGAACATGTCTAGCAGACTTTCTCTTCTTTTAAAGATGCTACGTTCTTGCTAGAGAGGTGCTATTTTTCCCTTGCACTGTGAGATTTTTGTATGTGGGTGGGTGGTTTGTTGTAATAACTGGAAATTGTTATAATGCTTTTAATAAAACTTCATTATTACTTTGTTTAAAACTTGAAAACAGACTTCAGGTGTATTTATATTTCTCCCATGGAAAGAGATTAGAGACTCGTGTCTGAACTCTCCTCCCTTTCTCATAGTGCTAGCTCATATGTCTTCCTTGGCCCCTGAGCAGCTGCCTTTCCCTGCCAACCTCCGTAAAATTATCCCTGGAGGCAGCAGTTCCTTGTCTACTGCAGTAACTACATTTTCTCTGATTTCTTAATCCTTCATCTGTATTGTTTTGTCTGAGTTTCAAGCTCTCTTTCGTTTCCTTGCAGGCCTTTCTTTGCTCTGTTCCTTATCTGCTACTGCTTCTAAAACCTCTATGGTCAGATAGCCAAATAACATCCAAGACTGTCATCCACACAAGGAGAATTTGGCTTCTAGCCTGAGGTTTACCTTGATCTCTACCGCCATCCATGTGCAAACCGAGCTAAATTGGCCAGATTAGGAGAATGGAAGGTATCTCAAACTGGAAATGGACATCTAGGACCTGAACCAAATAATTTGAGGGCTAATACTCTGCTGCTGCTTTCCCACTAGCAGGAGAGAGCGTAGGGCTTCAGCAGGAAGCTTCATGAGATTGTCGTGAACACATACAGATGGGCATGGAGGACCAAGAAACACTGATGTGGTTTTATGTTGGGGTTCTGTGAGTGCAACCTTAACTCAGGCACAGATACCTACCATTTGGAACAACTTCAGTTGAGACCCACTACTGAAGCTTTCACAGAAAGGGCAAGGCTGAAATGGGAAAGACTGAAATGAAAAGGGAACCCATTGAGGAATCTGAAGCCCCCAAAGTCACAGGGGAAAGAAGGCAGTTCAAAGTTAAAATCACGTGAAGAAAGGTAGTCACAGTGAAAGGAAACCGTTATCTTGCCTAAGCACAGAAGGTGCACTAGTTTAAGTGCCTTAAATGAATTTAATAGAACAGTGCAAACCCTGTTTGAGAAAATGAGTTCTTCTGGGGTGGTTACTGGCCAATGTCAGCTTAGCACAGGTCGATCTGTTACTGGCTTGCAGACTTGCTTGAGATATCAGCATTAAATGTGTTTGCTTATTTTTACATTTAGTAAGAAAAGAATGAAAGGGACTGTGCCTTCAGAAAGTAAAAGCGTTAAACAATCTCTTTTGTAAGAGCAAAGTACACCTTCAAGTCCTTGTACTGTTTAAATATTTAAAATATGAAGTCACTCAGTGCTGCCTTACCACCCACCTACTAGGGCCTGTTTCTCTTCCGATCTTACCCTTAAATTGTATAGACATTACATTATACAGCTCCACCCTGCAGCCATTTCCTGCCCAGCTCCTTAGTCCTTGGTATTTTCTTGGGTGTTGGTTTTTTTTCCTCTTGTCTCCTTTTCTGTTTTTCCTGTAACTCCATAGGTTTTTTTATCCATGGTTCCTAGACTGCTTCTGCTGGCTTACTCTGCCCAAATCTAACCCTGCCCCTACTACTTTTTTCCTGCATGGGCTAAGTGTTAATCTCCTTCAACCTGCAGAGCAATGCAGGGCATCTTTTTATAGCCCTGCCAAAGATAAGGAGGTGAACTTTCCTAAGAACATAAGAGCTAGTTCAGAACAAGGATCTCTCTGACCCAATGAGCTGTTTCCAACAATGATTTGAGGGCTAAGAAAGAACAAGACTGACAATTATGATGCTCCTTTCTTCTGTACAGTGTCAGTCTCCACCAGTTTTCAAGTTGTCTGCTTAGTAGCCCCCAGTAAATTTCTTCCAAGGCTTTATCTAGCCTTGTCTTGATTCCATGCAGACTTTGCATCCAGGGCAGCTTTTGGCAAGGAGTCCTGCAGATCAGTTGTTTACCCAGGGTGTTCATGGTGAGGCCATAGCCAGGAAAGCCTCTCCTCCACCAAAGTGGGCAGGAAAAGGGATGTAACCTGCCCTGACCCCAGTCACACCGTATTTTATGGCTTCTAAGGGACTGCCTTGAGCAGTAAGAAAAATGCTGGTGTAGATTATTTCAAGCTGAAGCCATCCTGTGGCTGAGTTTGTTTTTGTTATGAATAATCATAACATAATCATAAATAATGACAAGCATGTTATTCTAGTGATAAGTCCCTGTGCTGGTGCTATAGCAAAGGGCAAGATGGCTTCCTTTAAATACACATGTGGCAGTAACACTGCTGTTACAAATTCCCCCACCTCCTCCAGTTGTAGGAGAGCCTTGAGCTGCAGTATAGCCCTGTATAATAGAAAAAAGCTATGCTAGTACAAGCAAGCAACCAACCACATTTCAGCTGGTCTTCAATAACCTTTTACGTGCATGTGTTCAGCCTCAGCAGAAGATGATTGTCTTTCAATGAGCACAAGCCTAACTGAACTCTTGCTCTTACTACCTCGCATTTGCTGCTGGTTGCAGGAATGCCTGTGGACTCTTACAGTGCTTCAGCTGATCAGTGGTAATTTGTTACACCATGTTAAGTTGCTGTTCCAGCCCTTGAGCCCTACAACTAGCATTAACTGCATTCATAACAGGGGCTGCAGCAACGGTTTGCACAGAAGAAGAAAAACATACAGTTGAAGTGACTGTTTCCATAGCTGTGTAGAGTTAAAAAGGAGAAAAGTTTGTGCTTGTCAGCACTGAAATGTATGTTTTCCTGAATGTTCTCTTGTGATAACTTCTAATATTTATTGGATCAAGCTTGGTTCCCACAAGAACCTAGAATAGTTGTTTGGATTTGAACTGACACAGTCTTCCACAGCTGGCATGACTGCTGGGCAGCAGAGCTCGCTCCCATGGCTTCTGGGCACTTGGAATTCCTCTGTCCAGACTGTTCTCCCCTGAGAGCGTTCAAAATAGGTATCGCACGGGAAGGGGCTGATGAGGGTGATGCTAAGTGGAAACAGTAATGTTCAAATACAGCTAGTTTCAGCTGAACTTGGAGCCTTTTGCTCCCTGCCTGGAAATGTTCGAAAAGTTTATTCACTTGGAGCCTTCAAGAGCGTGGTTTTGTGGGAATTAAAAAGTCACGTAAAGTTAATCCAGAAGGGTCAGTGGTTCATTAAAGCACCCAAAGACAGCAGCCTTGTGAAGACAGCCTTATCTTCAAGTCTGGTCTCTATGAGACAGTGCTTTCCTGTAAGCATGGCTATTGTTTACAACGTATTCTTCCTTTCTCTTTCTTCCTTGAACTGCAGTCCAGATACCTAAATGTTTATTCGTGGCGATTTTTGTGCTTGTGCATTATCACCTGGTCGCGTTAAGCTAACATCTCTGCATTAAAAAGTCTGCTTCTGTTTGTTTTAACAGTGGTAGTTTCTGGCCTTGGGACCAAAATTGTGGAAGAGGATGTGAACTGTTTAGAATAAAGCCTGACTAAAGATTTCTCTAAGCCTTTAAAGGTACTTGCTATCAACTGTACAGCTAGGATGACATGATGAAGTGAGTCAAAAATGTATTTATGAATCTTGCATCTGAGCTCTAACTAGAAATTTAGCTGGTATCTCCAAAGCATTGCATGGAAGATTAATTTCACCTAACTTAGGTCACCTAAAAGCTGATTGCTTAAATCTGAGCTGCAGACAAGGTTTCTTTATAGCTGATACAGAAAGAGAGGCGCCTCAAGGGCGTAACCAAGCCAGCTTAAAATGCCTGGCTGGAGGTGTCAGCCTCTCTCCAGGAGTGACAGGGGAGCCTGGACAACTGCCTCCCATCCGGGGGGCTGACAGATGAGATGAGCCATGGCCTGGCTACACATCCAGCAGGAAGTGGGGAGACAAGGTTCGGCATGTGGTATTGGTGTGGTTTTATTTCTGTTCCTGGTTTTTAATTGTTAGGATTATCTTCTAGCTCATCATTCATGTGAGAAGTCGTGCACTGCCGACAGACCTGATTGACAAGGGCCTGATGCACGAAGCTCAGTGGCTCAAGAGCTGGGGGTGCATTAGCTCTGCCGCAGGGAGCTGTGCTTTGCTGCTAGAGATGATCCTGCAGCAGTGAGAGCGCTTGCATGGCTGCTGACAAGCGAAATATTTTGTCAGCAGCTGCACTGCTTCTCCCTACAGCCCTCCTCCCCTCTCCACTTCAGCATTTACATCATATCTCTGTAAATGAGAGTACAAATAGCTCTGTGAAGTGGGCAGAATTACTACACGCAGCATGTGCTTAATCATGTACCAGAAGATGTTCTGTCAGCAGCTTTCATTTTTCTCTTAATAAAGCAGAATAAAGTTTTTCTCTTCCCAGTGATGGATTATTGCCATAATCCTCTCTTACATGCTTGCAGTCAAGAGTACCTGCTTGCAGAACTGGAGCTGTCTTTGTTCAGCTGTGCCCCTGTGTGCCATAAGGCTGAGTGGAGGAGAGTCAGCTCTTGCTATCTTCCAAAGCAAAGCATGGGTGGCAGCAAGGGCAAATGCCTGGGTGAGGGAACAGCTGGGTGATGCTCTGGGGCATCACTGGCAGGAAGACATAACTGCTAAGTCCATGGGGACAGCAGCTCCCTCCTGTGCCTTGTAAAGAGGGATCATACTTCCGGAGCACCACAGTTTCCACTCGTGCCTGGTGATGCTTCTGTCCTTTCAGCTTGGGCATGGCCTGGACTCATGGACCCTTTCAGGCATCCAGGTTTTCTTTGTTTCCTCGTCAGTATAGGTTCTCTGAGATGTTTACGGTGTTCCCATTAGGTTGGCAGTTGAAGATGGTCTGTGCAGCTGCAGAGTTGTCTCAGCAGGCTAGCTTGTGACCAAAGTGGACCTCAGGTTTTCCTATCCAGGCTTATGTTTGCTACATCTCAGTTTGGCCAGCATAAATGTTTACACAGTCATGTTGTAAACTAAATCACTGAAATGGTATTCTTAAAAATAATCTTCACAAAAGGCTGTTGTTATCTGTTTGATTTCAGTGCTCAGTTGCTGGTGTGCTGGAGCACATCATTCAACCAGAAGCCTTTGAAAAATGCCAATGTGTGCTAAGCATAAGCACTGAAGTAATTTGAACAGTTGGAAAAGGTTTAGGGTGGGGAAGAGAGGAGACTTGACCACGTGCTACTGAAAAGACCTCCTCTTTCTCCTGCAGAAAGCTCTGGCTGCCAGCCTTAGCAACAGTGCTAGGGAGCTTAGTGTTTACTGAATTTGACTTGGAGCAGATACCCAGTTGGGGAGGGAAGTGTGAAGGCAATCTGGAAGGAAGATGCTTGGGTCATAAGGGAAGTCTGTGGTGAAAAGATATCACTTCAATCCTCAGATGAAACTAGATGTTGCTGTGTTGGCTGTGGAGAGACTGTTAATGTGCAGCTCTGGAGAGGTCAAGCGTGTGATTATTTGAGGATATCAGTGCATGTTTAATCTCCTTGGGGCTTATCTGCTTGTGTTCAGTGCTGCTGTTGATTGCTTCTTCAGACAAATAGCTATAATATTCCACTAATACCTGTGAGAAGTAAACACTTCTAAAATGGAAAATTACTTTTCCCATTCAGTCTGTGCTGAACTTCATAAAACTATTTAAACAAAAATTTAATGTTCTTTGTATAACTTAAACCTGCCCAGAGTGTCTGAAAGTGCTTCCTTTTAGAAGCAGAGGTTGTTCCAACATAATAGAACAAAATAATGGCTATTCCAGAGTGTCTGAAAAGTACAAGAAGTTCTCAGCTCAGCAGTAGCACTGCTTGGGCCTCTCCAAGTGGTAGGTGGATTGAAGTGTTTTGATCACTGTTTAACTCTACTGCCATGGGTTTTCATGGCTTTGCTATTTGAAAGCTGAGACTGCTAGAATTACTAATTGCACCAGTGTTGCAAACCGTGATGATGATGATGCCAGAAAGTTATTGCAGCTTTCTAAACCACATTTCCAGAGAGCAACCAGTCATTCTTTTACTCTCTATATAATTATGGCTGTAAGTATCCCACTTCCTTTTGTGTGCTGCTGGCAGTGGTAGCATTAATGAGGTAGCATTAATGACAGAGAAGCAGTCTGCAAACTTGAACTCCATGCGGAGTTCACTGGCACCATTTTCCTCTCAGTCATTGAAGTACTGAGTTCTTCTGTCTTGCTTTTAGATATTTAAAATGTCTGTCAATAGATTTTTCTTGAAGTAAAGCTTTTACCCTGCAGCTTTTCAAGATAAGGAACCGTGCAAGGACTGCTGTAAGTGCCCTTAGTCAGAGTTTGTTTGCACAGTGCTCGGGAGGCCTCTTATACTTATCCAAGGCCTCTGGATATTGTTGAAATGGAAATATTAACTATAGTAAGTTGGAAATCCGGAGGCTCTGTGTTTTGCCCCTGTAGAAAAGCTTTAAAATAGAATTCAAAAGACTCTTTGTGAGCTTTTCTGTTCTTGTCATTCAAAACAGGATTCACCAGTGTGGCTTGCTCATTTTGGGAAAGATGTACTTTCAGTCTGTACATGTTGGTGTAATGTTCACCATCTTGTTACTTAACTGGTGCAAGTGGTTTATATTTAAGAACAGCTTACTCTGAAAACACAAAAAAAGGAGGTTGGAAGTCAGAGGGGAAGGAAACACAGAACTGCTGCCCAGTCTGAAGAATGTATTTTGGAACTTTAAAAAGTTAAGAGAACAGCCAGATCAAAGCATTTCTGCAGTTTCCTGGATAAGTCATCAAAAATAAGTAAAAAAAGAGTGCAGACTGTCAAATGATGCTGACTAGGCTGTGCGGATTTACAGTAAAAAGGGAGAAAAATGTTTCAAATAACTTTAATGGGAACTTGCTCTAACCTGATGAGTGAAGCTCTTCTGTGCTTTATCCTCTAGTCTAATGGGAATGTATTCTAGCACGCCCTTTGTGGATGTCTTTTGGTTTTTTATTGACCCCAAAATCTTACTTATGGCTTGCTTTTTCCCCTCCTTCCTCAAAAAAACCCAGCAAAAGTCAATGCAAAAAATGTCTCTGGTGAAGACAAACAATTAAAAAAAAATTAAGCAGCAACGCAGTGTTTGACAGAAACATTTGCTTTTTGATAAATTGATTTAAGATTAGGTGTGTTTTTTCACTGCTGTTTACACTTGCCCTCTGAAATTCAAAATGTATCCAGCGCTGAAGGGAATCCTTAAAGTCTGAGGACAAATTTGGCCAGGTGCTCACTGCCATTGCTACATCCACGCTGCCTGTGCTGGTGAGTGGAGCCTGATGTTTATTTAAGGAAGGTGGTGAACAATGACTGTTTCCTTAGTCTGACTTCAATGTGAAACAATTGAGCCTGCCCACTTGCCTTAATCAATATGTTATCTACTAAATTGCCCAAACTTCCTCTATTAAGATTATTGGGGCCCCATCTCCTTCCCTGCTATGTTGCAGAACAGGTTTTTTGTTCAGGACTTCTCCTGCCTCCCTCAGTGTTGGTAGCTGCTTTTCTAAACCTATTTGCAGGGCAATACAAACTTGAAATTACAAATTAAATGTGCACTTCTAAGGTTAAAAATATTTCAAAGCTAATGTCTGTATGGACCATCAGTATGGCAATCTCTATTTTAACAGGCTCTGCAAAGATATACCCTTGGCAAGCCTGGCAGTATCCTCATTTGCTGGTGAACAGCCTGGAACATTCATTTCTTGAAGTAAACTGAGGGTACCAAAACAGAAGTGTTTGTTCTTTCTGCACAATCTCAAGAAGATTGCCCTTCCTCTGCTCTTAGTTTAGAAAGATCTGCTTTGCCAGCGTGTTGCTGCAACATTTTACATCTTGAAACTTATTTTTGTGTGTTCACGCAATTGTCTTCATAACCCTGAAGTTCTTAATCACTTTGAAATAGGTTTCAAAGTTACATGAATCAGCCAGCTATAATTAACACTTTCTGCTTGTCTTGGGCCTGGTAAGATAAGGAAAGGGTCTATATCTGCTCATCCTGTCTTAAACAAGGAAATTATGCTGGAGACAGTCTATCAAGAAGAATCTTTTTCAAGGAAGTGACTGAACACAAATTTAATCTTTTCGTTTGGGTGACACAGCAGGGATCTCTGTGGATGTCCCCACAACAGGGCTGGGCTCTTGAAACTGCTTTGCAGTAAACACAGCAATTAACTATATCCAACTACTGGCACAAGCACAATACTTTATTCTGCTGTCTTCAGGTACTAAAGCATTACATCCAGGCTATTCTGAACTTGTTTCAATTAATCATACGGTGTTTTGAGCAATGACCAACAGTGCAGTGCTCCATCACACAGCTCTGCTTTTTCTCATGTTGTGTTGTGAGATGCATTTCATAAAACTTCCAGGATTGCTCTTAAGGTCATCACTGACCTTTAGTTCACCAGTGCTGTCTTCAGATTCTTGACAGACCTTGCAAGGGATACCCATGCAAGCACCACAGTCATGAGTCATTCATTTGCATGTAATATGTGTAGTAGTCATGCAGGTGACTAAATTTGGCTTTGTGCTTTTGCAGGCTCTAGCAGAGGAAAAAAACCCAAGCAGTTCTGCTGGTAATCATTCCCATGATCATTGCTTAAGTGGTACCTCATCAAGGCTCAGTTAGCAAGCAGTGACAGGAGGAGACACGGGGATGTCATGTGGTGAAGCTTTGAGATGAGGGAGGCCACTTCCCTAAAGGTCTTTTTTCCACTTAGCATGAGTCCACTTCCCTTGATATCTGTCCATTTGCCACTCCTTTATGGTTCCTGGCAGATCTCAGCTCCCCATACTTGGCTAATGTCTTGAAAAGGAAGAAGGATCGGTAAGACCTCTTTACACCACAAAAGGCTCATTCCTGTTAAGAAAACATGGTCAGGAAATGTCTGTGATACCAAGATCTAGAACAAGTAAGAGAATTCCTACTCCCAAAACACTGTCGATGTTGTGTTGGGGGCATGTGAAGAAAGAGCAGTTTCTGATTTCTCCCTTGCCCTCTTCTCTTGACTGAGTCTTCTTACTAGACCATTGAAGAGGAAGAAATGAAAAGGAGGAAACAACAGCTGGTCTATAACAAGCTCTGTTGTTGTGGAAGATCTGTGTTGGGTGTTTGGAAGACTGAAAGGAACTTTTTAACTGGGGCAGATATTTCTATATTGCATACCTTTTGTGGAAGGGATTAGCTGCATTTCTCCCCACAGCTGCGTGACAAAAGGAAGAAAGTTTAGATGATGGAGTCTGAGATGGAGAAATGTCTCTCCAACTCTTGTGGACAACTGGAAACAAAGGTGCCTGTAGAATTTTGAACCTTAATCCTATTGTACTGCCCACCCCTGCAAATTATTTTAAAATGCGGAGGTTTCCAAGTTAATGCCTGTCATATGTGATCATTTCTCCTTTTCATGAAAGAATAGTGGCTATGTAGTCTTGATATTGAACAGAAGCAGTAGAGAGATTAATACATGTGTGATCATCTCTATAGGTTGTGTTTTGGAAGATACCACCAGGTAGGTTCCCAGGAGACACCAAGAAAAGCCTTTTTCAAGAACAGCAGGGAGGCCAGTGGGAGGCTTCTCACACTTTTGGCTATATGAGTCCCACCCCAGCTTCAGCAGAGGGGAAAGTGAAATGCTGCATAGGCAATCCCACAATGCACATTGCCTTACAGCATGTGTGCCAAAATAAAACACTCCTTTGATAAAAACCTTATTATAATGCCTGTATAATAGGAATGAAACACTTGGGCAATAAACGGAAACCTACAGTGGTTGCTTGAAACCTGTAAACGTAAGAGGACATGGTGATAGATGTACCATACCTTTAAATCTGAGCTTTTTGAAAGATTGCTGTAGCCAAACTTTCTCATTATACCACGTAAAAACTCCATTTCATTGGAAGCTGAGTGCACTAGTACAAACTCATGCTTGTACTCAACGGCAGCTTTGTGCCTGCAGTCCCATTGCTCCCTGTGGGCAGTGAGGCACAACTCAGGGTGCACCCAGGACCTCAGACAATGCACCTGGAGCAGCTACAAGCAGCCCACATCCATACTGGGATGACTGGGAGATACTCTGAACAGTTTGCAAGCCTGTGGCTTCCAGGCCACAATTTGGCTGCCTCTGTTGTCAAAGATCAAGGTTCCTGGGATAAAATTGTGCCTCTGCTTCCCAGCATGAAAGCTCATGCCTGCCTTAGAGACTGAGGCTTAGTCCATTCTAGTAGCTCTTTCTAGCTGTGCATGGCACAGTTTGCAGACCATTAATTATCTCTTTGCTTTTCTATCTGAAGTCAAGGAATATTTAATCAAGCTCATAAATTTTGGTCTGAGCAGCCTAGCAGGTTAGATGTTGGGATTAAACAGTGAGGATTTTTCTTTCTCATGTGAAAAAAATGGCTCTATTTTAAATTTCAAAGAAATCTGATGCTTATTCCCAGATTTACTTCTGAAGCGGTGTGTACTCTTGTAAATCCCAAAGAATGTTCCCTTCTAGAAGTTTCTTCTCCATCTAGTGATCAGTGTACTGGTATGCAGCTCTTGGAAATGCCACTTTCCTTTCTGGAGCAGTGTCACAGACATAGTGATTGTATTTAAAATTTTTGGCTGATCCAAAGGTACCTGAAGGTCATGTGGTCTGAGGACCAGCTTCCTCTGATTTTACGTAAATTATAATTCATGCATATGGTAATTTGAACAAGTTTATTTGTATGTTTTATTTATTTTATTATATTTAATATTTTAAATAAAATATTTTATTTTATGATATATATTATTTAAAAATAAAATATTTATTTTTAGATAGCTATATATTCGGATATCTAAGTCTACATATATATATAACATAAATGACATATTTACTATTCCAACCACTTTGAAGCCCATGACAACGTTCATGCTTCCTGTTTTTCCACCGCACATGCTGCTTGCTTACTATCTTCACTGCTTATATAGCAGCTACCTTTCTTGAACCCTTAGAGCAGGTGAAATGCTACTAAACAGGTCCTGAGGGGACTTCAGCAACCCCAGAAGATGCAGGGAAGGGTTGCTCCTATTCCATGCGACCTACTGAGGTGTCCAAACAGCTCTAACTCCCTGTCCAGAGCAAAGTATGTAACTTTCTGCTAAGGCTGCTTCAGCTTTTTATGTGTACCAGACACATTCCTTCACCATGAGTGCAGAATGAAAAGAATGTGCCCTTCTTGCACATTGTGGTCTTGTCTTTTTGGTACCAGGTGCCACATAACAGTTTTGGGTCATCTCCTTGGGTCATTCCAAGAAAAAAAATCCACTGCCTGGACAAAGTCCTTCCTAGAGAGAGTAGCACGGAACCAGCTCAGGCATTCAGCAGTTCTTAGATTTCTTCTTACATTTGAGTTTGAAGTAAAATACAGTGTCATGTGTATTAACAGACATATGCTAAGCAAAGGGACAGCATAGAAATGTATTTCTGGAGGAAAAGCACTGATAAGCTCACCTGAGCAATCTACATCTGCTGCATAAAATGTTTGCTTCATCACCAAAAGGATCCTGTTATTCCTTCACATCTTGCTTCCAGTAAGGTACACTTCATAAAATATTTATCTCGTTGCTGTGCCCTGGCTGGTAGAAGTGCAAAAGTATTTCTGGATGGTTGATTTATATTTTCCAAATACCAATCCAGAACACCGCACCCTGCACAAACCTTTTACAGACAAATGCTTTTTCTCTTCGATACAGAGAGCTGCTGATGTTAAATACTACTAATATTGTGAGATGAATTTTCAGTAATGCCTGAGCAATGCTGGAGTGCTAGTCCTCTGAAAGTCAGAAGGATTGGCTTTCCTATATTATTTCCAGGGTTTTGATAATCCTGTGGGATCTTAGTATGAAGAAGAAAGGTGCAGCTGGTGAGGAGATGCCTTTTCTGTCAGAGTTTGTGACAGCAAGGGGGAAATCTCCCCATTAGGTGATGCAGCTGGCTGCCTTTGAAAAAAAAGTGTGTGGCCCATGTGGAACTAAAATTCTACATGCAGAAACCCAATGACAGACAATAATGTTTCTCCATATTACGGCCAGAATAAGCTTTAAAAAATTGTTGCTGGAAACATACCTTAAGTCCACCAGACAGTGAAAGTTGGAACGTAACTTGTTTGCTTAACTCAGTGCTAGTACAATAAATGACTTGCATAAGGCAATTCGTTTAGCATTGTTCAAAGAGCAAGGATTATACAAACGATCTATTGTGTGTAGTGCTTTCTGGTGGTTTAACTTTCTTGGATCGAGAACAACTTAATGAAAGACCACAACTCAATTTCTGGTTGTAATTTTACGGGAAAGTGCAAGTCTGCATTGTCAAAGGTGCAGTTTGCTGCTTCCTTTCATTTCAGCTTTATTAACCTTGGAAAATGAGGCCACATTATTATTATTTTTTATTATTATTATTGTTTTATCCTTCCTCTTGGTCAGATTGGCAGGTTTGTGGTCAAAAAGAGATTTTCCTTCAGACCAGCCTGCAGGGCCCAGTGGAGGTTTTGCCTGCCTGTGTTGTACAGAGCCATTCATTGTAGTAAACCAGGTTTTAAAAGCTAACACCTGCAATTGTGATGGGGAATACTGGCAATCCTTTTGGTCTTTCCTTCCCAAAGAGTGTGCTACATCATTGTCTTTGCAACTTTTGTGCTAGCAGCTGAAGATGTATGATACAATCAAAGCTGTGGAAAACAGATGTAGTTTATCAATTGCTACAGTAACCTCTAAGTTATTTACCTTATTCTTTTTTTCTGCTCACAGGTACCATCTGAGGCGAGGCAGCTCTTTCACGTTTCTGACTCCAGGACCACACTGGGACTTCACCCTGGTGAGTAAAACAGCTGGGGAGTGCATATTGCAAAAGCATGCAAACAAGAGCAGGAATACAAGAGGTGAAGGTCCCTCTGGAAGAGAAAGAAAATCAACACATTCCCCTCTGCCTGGCTAGACACTTTCTGAGCCACTGAGGCTTCTGAGCTTTAGCTAGAGGGTGCTTTTTGCACACAGGAGTGAAGAGAAGGTAGGATATCCTGGAAACTACGGTTTCTTTATAAACTTACTTTCTGATATGTTTCAAGAGTCCTGCTAACTAAGCCAGCAATGCATGGCCTTACTGCTGTAAGCCTTGTACTCTGTTCTCTCCATCCTTTAAGATACATCCCTTGCTAGAGCAGTGGTTCGCATCCAGCCTCTAGAGCTGGTAAAGATGAACCACTCTCCAGAGAGGACCTACACTGGGTTTCTATTCTGAATTGATGCTTCATGAAGTCTGTCCCTCTTCACACAAATTGCAGGCAATTAATCAGCTGAAGTAGGTGCATAGTGCCTGGTGTTGTGTATATAGATCTTGTACCATCTTAAAGCTGGCTTTCATGAGCTACCTAAGCTGATTTGCTCCCCACTGCCCCTGGAAGTGGTGATTCCATCCTCGGCCAGCAAACTGATCTAGCTGAAAAACTTGCCTTACCAAAAAGAAAACAAAGAGTTTTGGATGAGCTGATCCAGCTGACTGCACAAGCTGTATGAATGCTTGTGTCGGCACGAGTTAAGGCGTGAGAATGTGTCTGGAGGTGGGGAAAAGGAGAGGACTACCTTTCATAAGGGAAATCCCATCTAAAATCAGCTGGAGCTTCTTGTGAAAGCATCCATTTAGACAGGCACATTGGCAGTGCCTTGAAGGGCAGCCATGTGCAATTTTGAGGCTGCACGAACACCAGTCCAGTGTGGGAATGGATTAAACAAAACCATAATCTCTTGTAGATTTTTCTTTTGCTCAATTTTAGAAACTTTCATCTGGTGACTACAGCTACATTAAACATATACATTTGAATACTACAAAGCCCTAGAAATTATATTCTTTCAAATTTGAAAATATTGTGCTCTAACAACACAAAAATATTTTGATTTAGTTTCAAGTTATTCCTGTTCTTTGTGTGGTTTTTTAATCTGCTTTTATTTGGCTATGTGCATATTCAGTTCAGCTCTTAGACAGACCATATTGTCTGTCATGACAGACTGAAAAAAACTGAAAGAACTGATTTTGGAAGGACTTAATTGCTTATCTGCATTTCTCCATCATGTCCCTCATCAACCTAGTCCACCTCCGCTTCTCCCTTCAAGCCCAAATAGCTTCGTTTGCAGCTACAGATGGTGGGCATCTGGTGAAAGCTGGTGAAATCCAGCCCTTTTCTGGAGATTCAAGCTTTCCTGTGACTAGAAGTTAGTCTTGGACTGATACACCCAACACTGGAAGAGAAGCAAAAAGGAGGAGAGAAAGAAGCATAGCTGTGCAGTTTAGTTGCCCAGCAGATGTACCCTTACTGCATGGCTGGGAACCAGGTCTCTGCTTAGAGGCTTTGCCAATGTAATTCTGCTGACACACATTGACCACAGCGCTGTATTTGGCAGCAGCCTGTAGGCAAGCAAGAACTCTACATTTCTTGGTGTCATGTCTCATGTGCTGGATGGATTAAGCGTGTCACACAAGGGTTTTTTTTCCCCATGACCACTGACCACCAAGTACTTGTATGCCAGTCACAAACAGCATCTCTTCATACCATAGTTTGTGCAGCTGTTTGGCCAAAAGTCTGTAAAATGTACCTGGCCTGAGCCTCAGAGGAATTGGGTAACTAAGCCAAGTGTCTTTTTAATGCCTGCAGAAGTGGGATGGGTATGAAGAGGAGGACCAGTGCACGTTCTGCATAACTCTAAGAGAAGACTAATGCAGTTTGGGTTAAAACATCCTCTGGGTGGCTTCTGACTGGAAACAACGTTACTCATGGTCTATTTCCTTTCTTCCTTTTTGTTGAGGAGGATTCGTTTATGATAAACAAGCACTTGATCTTTGTTGTCTTAACAGTCCTGATGCACATTCCTTACCTGAAACCTTATTGGTGTTTTATGACTTCAGGTGGGCAATAAGCCACAAAAAACAGACTGATCCCTAAAGAATGAAATATCCTGGGTTTAGGCAAAAGCACTTAGTAGGAGAGAAGAAAACTAGTTGACTAGAATTGTATTCAAATTGAAAAACAGTACTTTATTAAAAAGCATTTCTGGAGCTTTAATTGGAATCCTTGAAATGTGATTAACATTCATACTCATGGTGTTGTTTAGGTCATTCTAAAAAAAAAAGTCACAAAATATTTAGATTTCCCTTCCTGATTAGCATTTTTCAGGCTTCTCTTTTACAATACCTCTTTGAGAGCCTAAATCGGGTCTCACGGTTTTTACAGTTTAATAACTTTCGTAGAAGTAACTTTTTCCACATAAGTTTCGTGCGAAGGTTAACATATCAGATCTCTGATCGTGACCGTCTCAAAAATGTGAGAAAACAGTACCATAGCAGTTGCTTTTCTATCATGTGGCTTTAAACACCCAGATTTGTGCAGTCTGAAGAGGCCGTTTTCTTGGAATCTGTTTCTGTTCTGGCACCACATGGGAATGACACAGCTGGCTCTGCAGTGAAATGTCTAAGTTTTTGTATGAAACTATATTGGGCAAAGGAAATGGGGTCCAGCCAATGCAATACTTATTGCATAAGTCTAGCCAGTTTAAAAACAAAACTTTGGCCTTCCCTTAGTGTCTGGGCTTTGGTCTGGAGCTGTATGTTAAAGAAGTTAATATACTCAACTACATAAGGAACAAATAATATTCAGACCAAAAAGGCGTGGTGTCTTTGTCTTTATTGCAAGTTTTCTTCTGTTAAATAGATGCTAATATCCTTGACTTACATATGGGAAAAATAATCTGCAGACTAAAAAGGTGTGGTTATAGCAGTCTTTTATTGCAGGGTTTGATAAGTAACAAACCCTGAATATTTTACTAAACCTAAAAAAAAATCCCACCACAAATGTCTGTATTTGCATGTGTTCTCAAGCCTGCCAAAGGTCTGTTCAAAAAGTATGGAGTGTGCTGGGACATTAATTCAGTGTCAATGCTATAAATACGGTAAGTCATAATGTCTCATATGACAATTTTTTCCTCTGTAGCTAGCAAGTCTATCAGTGAAGGGACTTACGTGACAGAGTCAGTTTCTTGTCTTTGCAAATTCATAAAAACCCCAGAAATACTGAACTCATTGGGGAACTTTGTACTCGAATCCACTTCTGTAGCTAGTTTGAATAGCTGAGGAGAAAAAAACACAGCACCAAAACCCAAAACATAAGAAACTAGTGAGTACATTTCTGTAATATGTCACCGTTACATGTGTGTATTTAATAGTTAAATGGTAGAGTCAACATAGTGTTGACAGACCAGAAAACACACTGAAGCCTAAAAACACGTCATACAAAAGGACTAGCCAACAATAGGTTTCTGAGAACCCTCCAGGGAAGCTGAACATCCCCTCAACAGCACCACATTTTCAAAGGAACCATGAAAAGAAGGCTGGTCAGCATTTAAAATAATTTGAGTTGTATTAAAACATTTTAAATATACTTACAATGATGACAAACCTCTTAAAGCTGAAACTTTTAAGTTGTTTGAATATATTATTAAATTCTAAGAAAACAGGAATTACGTATTTGCTTCTGACAGAGGGTCAAGCTGCTGGACTGGTAGAGCACAAAACTGAAATCTGCTGAACTTCAGAGTGAACTTGCAGTAGTAGTTCCCTCTGCAGCTGCAGAGAGGGTATTTTCCTCATTTCACCTAGTTCAATGCCTAGTCCGTTAAACTGATAAACAACATGTAGACCAGTATCAAAATACAATATAGTTTCTTTTTCCTTTGTACTTAAAGAAGTGGAAGCGGATAAACTTGACTCATTTTGAAATGTTGAAGGATAACAGTCAAACACAGGATGAAAATAAACTACTTGTTTCATGGGTGACCAAACAATTTATGCTTGTGATCCATGTTTTTTCCAGACCAGGTGACCTGCAGGCTGGCACAGTCTAACAGGATGAGTCCGCAATTGGTTTACCATTATCTGGGCAATGAAAAAATAACGTAGGAGCACAGATAGTACAGAAATAGTGGGAGGTATCAGGAAGCTCAGTGCAGATGTCTTTGATCATTGTTCCACTGGCTTGTTCTCTTCTTCAGAAAGGAAAATAGCTGAGATCTCCCTAGCCAAAAGCTTCATCTATCTTCCACAAAAGCATGTATTCTTTTAGCTCATTGCATTCCTAGCAGGGGTGCTTTAGCCACAGCTGTCTATAGCCATGTCCAAAGTAATGAATTAAATAGGTGATCAAAAATGCCCTCACATTAAGCTGTTTAAGAAAGTGTACTGTAATACAAATCCCTCATACACAGTAAGAATCTCCTAAATAAATTATATTTAGTTATTAGAAGGTAGCTGAGGAGCAGGAACAACCAACCTAATGCAAAATAGCTTTATGCTGGGACTGCCTCCGGGGTGAAATCTGTAGATCCCCTCACTCACAGACCCTTAACCAATGCTGGTGAGCAAACGTTCTAAGAATTTAGGCATGGTATCTTCAGATGTCCCCTAGAGGCCTCTGATCCTAATGATCTCCAAGTCTGACCCTTGTAGTACCTAAATCATTCAGAAAGCCCAACTTCATTGCTGGACTATTGACCTCAGAAGCCACAAAAATGGCTTCATTTAACTAAATGAATCTCAAATAATTTCACAATGGTAACCACTGCATTCTGTCTTGCTACTGAGATTACCTGCTTCAGCCTTTACTCACAACCACAATTAGGGGAGTGCAGAGAAATAAGCTTATAAGCATGTAATTTAGAGATATCGATCAGGTGACAAAACTCATGAAATATCATAAACATGCTTTGCATTTGTTTTCAACCTTTAGTTTCTTTGCAGTTATTTGGGGGGGGTGGGGGGTGTGGTGTGGTGTGTAAAGAAAGAAAATGTCACTAGTCTGCTTTGTAAAAAACCAGAGCTGCCTTTCTGAACGCAAATTGAGTGTACAGCTATAACTCTTGTTTCATTTCTTACAGAAGAGGAAGCGCCGAGCAAAAGACGATGATCTAGTCAGTCTTTGCAGCCTTGACTTTAAGGTAATCAAAACACGTTGCTCTACAATATTGTGCAGTCATCTACTTTGTCAGCTACAGTGGCTTCTACTGGGGTGTACTATACTTTCTGTGTTTGCAAGACATCTGCAGCTGTGTTTGCTCTTGCATACACCTCTGGGGTGGGCTGAGTCCTGCTAGTGATATCAGTAACGCTGTTTGTGATCTCCTGTTTTAATCATTTGAATCCTAAATCTGTCACAGTTTTAATGTTGTGTGAAATAAATGTGTGTAACCCATAGTTAGCAAGAACATAAGCATTTTCAAATGCCGGGAAGTGAAACTGTGCAAAGCCCCTTCAAATGTTGCCTTTGTTTGACTTTAGTTAGTGCACTTCATTGTATTGCAAACAAGCTGAACTGGCTGGGTGGTAAATTGTTCTTAAAGCTATGGATTAAAGCAGCTTACAAAAATTAGGGTGGGTAGGTGCAGAATTGCATCTTTTTCCAAGGACTATCCAGACTTGGTATTCTGAAAGAAAAAAGTGCTTTCCACTGCCCATCTGCCCTGAAGATCTCACTGTTGGACACGTCTCTGAAGAGGGGAAGAGAAATAGGGTTTTTCCTAGGAATGTAGCTATTGAGTTAACTAAGTGGGTTTTACAGTTTATTAGACTGGGATTCAAAGTAATTTGTTAGTGGGGAATTTCCTCTTTGACCTAATGACCAGCACATCCTCTGTTGTTGTCACTTACTTTGCATTTGTGCATTATTTATTAGCCTCACTTAACCTGGCTATTGCTGGATGCTTTCCATGACCGATGGTACTGTCTAACAGGCTAACTCTGGGCTTTGAGCTCTCTAGACTATATCTCCTGTTCCAGATAAGAACACCCCTGTAATTTCCCAGTAGGGGAGGGAAAAGAGCGAAAAAGATTACCTGCAGAGGGCTGTGGCACAGAAGTGCTGATGTCTCTGAACCTACTGTTTTGGGCTTCTTTTGTTTCTGAGGTCTTTCTGGTTTTCTGATGCAGATGGGAGTGTTATGGCTAGGAAACCTGCCCTCAGGGAAAAGGATTTTCTTTTCTCTTTTTATCTTTTTAATTGGACTACCTTTTTATGTATCGGACAAAACTGCAAGAATTAGGGTTTCTCCCACAAAGCAGTCACTTCAAGGTGAAACTGAAATATCAACAGTAATTTGTGTACGCACCTTTTAAGAGTTTTAACAGAAATCCGCCAAGGAAAAAGCAAAATCCCTAGGCCAATACAGTCAAAGTTCAGGCTCCAGCTTTTGTTTAACCTGACTTTTTAACTTGTTCTTTTGAAAGGGTCAGACTCCCCTGAACATTTGAGAGTTTGAGCCACATCCACCCAATTCACCCCAGTATTCTTGTTAAAACACATTAACGGTACTGGTTGGATTGTAAGTTTCAGGCTTTTTGATACCAACTCTCAAGGTTATTAAAAGTTTCAAAAGCACCACAGTCAACTATCTATAGTCAGATTTTCAAAACACATCACCAGTACTTCTGAGTCTCATTGGGCACTTATGCTGGAGTACAAATTATACTTTGCCCTGTCTAGATTTGATGAGGGTGAATCAATAGCCTCAAATTTGGCTCCATCAGACATAGATATATCTATTTAATTGATGAAATAAGGTCACAAGAGAAGATAATTTAAGAATGTTATGGTCAGACCATATATTTTTTATCGCCATCTTAGAGATAGGAACTGATTTTTCAGAGTTTGTCTCTAGAAATGTCTAACTCCACAGTATAACTGTTATTTCAGCTCCACAATCTCCCTGAGCAAATATTTCTCAACTAACAAGCTGTTGTTTTGTCACCATACTTGCAATAAAGGGGTTTGGCCAGCATTTTGCATTCACACTCCTACTAGACATAATTGTGCTGACAAAACTGCCATGCAGATGGCAATCCCATAAATGACTGCTTTGGAGCAGGTAGCTGCACCCTAGTATCCCAGACTTGGCACCCTACCCAATACATGTTTTTAAAATAGAGGGAAGGGTTTCTTTACTTTGGATGTGCACCTGTCTTTCTGAAAAGGTTGAGCAGTCCTTTAATGATGTTTAAACCTCACATATTCTAGATCATCATTCCACACACCATGAAGATGGTGTGCAAAATGGCAGGGGATATCATGCCACTCCAGATAGACTACAATGCCCTGGCTATTCTTGTTTATTTTGGCTTGTTAACCTCCCCCTTGCTGCCCAGAGTCCTGCGCAAAAACAAGCCAGATCTGTTAGGTCTGTTAAGCTTCTAATTTGACATGCAGCTTAAAACCCTCCAAACACTGCGAAAATATGAGTGGGAAGTTACAACCTGAGACCATAGTTACAGCTTCCACTTCCTTCAGCACTGACCCACCCCTTCTCTTATACCAAAACATGCTCCTTTGGGAAGGAAGAAAGTATTTTCTACCCAGATCATGTCTGGAGCCATAGTACAACATGAGCTGTTGATAATTGTCTGGGTAAGACAGAAGGGAGAGTGAATTGCAGTGCAGGGACAGAAACAAGAAATTGAGGACAGGAATTTGTTAAGCAGATCTTTATGTTTTAAAACTGAGATTTATTTTTGCATTTCAGGTAGGTTTATGACCAACTTTTTGTTAAGTGATCACATATGAAACAGTTCCATATTACCCCCACAGTTATGTAAGGTGCTGAATGATTCATGGGAGGAAGCAGTGCTGTGTTTTTTGAAGGTGTGTGTGTGTCTTTATGTTTGTTAGCAACTAGATAAATACTTTCCAGTATGTGACAGGGAATAGACAGATACAATGGTGCATTTTACCAGAGGCAAAATGAAGCCAGGCTGAGTAATGTGTAAGAATCACGTCTCGTCTGGATTGTGTTTTCTGTTGGTTATGGGATGTCCTTGTAAGGCTTTAGGAACAGGGATTTTAGAAAGGAAGTGAAGTCTTAGTGAGGATGCTTTTCATGAACCTCCATGCTGTGTCCTCGAAGCCTTACTCACCTTTTTGGGACCAGTTCTGTGAATATGACTCAGCCTGGATAGGAGTTCAGCCCAAACAAGCCCTAGAGTTGTACTAGTTTTGATAGCAGAGAGAGACTATGACAATAAAGATGATAGTGACATTCTGCACATAAACACTGATAATTATTTTTTTTTTATGTAAAAAGTTACTTGGGGGAAAAAGGAGGGAGAGAGAGAATCCTTGTGTGTCTGTCTTCGTGATGGTCGAGGTCACTTGAAGCTGCCATTGAGTGTCTTTCCATGGTCAGAGTCCTCACAAGCAGCTTGGCTTCAGGCAGAGATAATACAGCCTAAAGATCATCACTAATGCAAAAAACTGCAGCGGTAACTCCTTTCTTTAGAATATATACCCACAAGCTTTAAAGAAACAACAAAAACAGTCCTTCCCTCTTCCCTTCCCCCTCCCAAAGATATAACCTCTCTAGAGGACTTTCATGGGAATTTTATTGGCGTGTCTGATTCATGCAAGAACGTGCCCATGCATAAGTTACAAATTTGTATTTGGAAATAGACTTTGATCAAAACGAACATCTCTGGCGTTGGCTACACAGTGCAACTCTGAAAAACAACTTTTGGCACGTGAGCAGGTTGGGAGCTGAAGTCAACTGTAGCTTCTCGCTCCATTACTCTGTTGTTAGGGTAGATGTTGTATTTAATATTACCAGTCTGGACGGTCCATGTTTTCTGCTGTGCATTCATATTCATAAGATGGAAATTGCTTTTCTGGCCTGAGCGCACAAATGTTCACTTCAGGGATGGCTGAGGTAACTCGTTTTCTACAGAGGTCTGCAGAATGTCACAGGTTGTATTTCAGTGAAAATGCATCTGCACTGTGAGTTGTGGGTTTCTTTTTTGGTTGGTGGTTGTTTTTTTGTTTTGGGGTTGTTGGAGGGTTGTGGGGTTTTTTTATTTGTAACTGTATAATGGAATTGAATGGCAGCTAATTATAGTGACCTCCCATTATCCAAAATAAATGCTGGATTCCAGACTGGCTCATAAACTTTTTGGATGACCCAATAGTCTCTTGATGGATCATAGCCTACTTTTGCTCATTTTCCAGAATACTGCTCTGAATTTGGCTCTGAATATAAATATCTGGGAGTGGAATGTTAAACACAGCTCATGGATGGTAAACAACTACGTGTACGGCAGAGGGGGTCTGACTGCCCTGGGTATGTGAACATGTATGGGAGAAGACAATTGCCTGTGAAGATCTCCTTTATTCTAGTCCTTGAGTGTTCTGCATGTTACACTATATATACCACATTAAGAATAGCTGTAAAGTTTTTAGGTGGACTTCAGTTCCTGGTAAATAGCATTTGAAAACATACACGCACAACAATGAAAATGAATATGCTATGAATGTAATGAATGCTTTCGTTTTCCCCGAGACTTCAAGCCGCCAAAGGGATTAAAATGTCGCAGGTTCTTTCTTTGAAGAAATTGAATCCAGATGTCAAGCACATTAGAGGCATCCAGGATCTGTGAAAACTGGGAAAACTGCCCACTGAGGAATATCCCTCTGCCTCCAGGCTCTGTTAATGCACCAGCTCTTGTCTTCTCCTCTCCAGCCAGTGGCAGAACTGAGATCTTTTGTCATTGGCTCTTGTTAGCAGCTGCAAACGGCCTTATTCCAGGGTTAAGTATAAAATAAAGCAACCCTGAAGTGGCCTGGCTGATGGTTGGAGCTGTGTAACATGGCCAGAGTCGAACTACAAGGATATTGAGGGTGCTGTAATGACTCTCTTCCAGTGATGGTAGGCTGAAAATCACAATTCAGGCCTGCTAGGGTTTTATATTAACTGTGCCTGCCATTATCTCACATGATTTGCTTGAGTACTGCCAAAAGAAGAGACAGGAGTGCTGGCCACCCTGGCCACAGGTGCTAAAGGACATATTCAGCTGTTGGGGGAACATTCCTGCATGCCACACTTGGCAACCCCTGGCACTAGCCAGATGCCATATGTCGCTTAAACAACTGAGTATTTTTAACTGTGAAAACTTACATCAGTCTGGAATTGTACACTGGAATTTGGATGCATGTTTTCTTAGGAATTCATCATTTGTTAATCTAAAATTTATTTGATCATGCTTTGGGGCTGAAATAACAAAACGGCATGTCAATACCCCAGAGAACATTTTTATTTAGTAGCAGCCCTACCCAAAATAACTTGCAGGAGCAAGGAATGTAGCAGGTATGAGGCCGCCCAGGACTTCAGGCAAACAGCTCTGTGTAACAGCAGTCCTCCCTTCTCTGTAGAAATGAAAACGCAAGCTAAAAATAAGAGTAAAACAATGAGGGCTGGGTGATTCCTCTGTCACTTGAAGTCTTCCCAGCTCTCTAATTTGATAGTAGGAGAGGAGTCACCAAAGTATTTTGCTCCTAGAAGTGAAAACACCCATTTGAGTACAGGCGAGGAATGCTATTAATACCCACTGGCAGCAGAGCAGGAAAAACTGGCCTGTTATCCATCTCTCAGTGCAGCAACTGTCCGGGCTATGTTCTCGTGGCTTCAGAACCACCATGGCATGGGCTGATCCTGCCCAGTGGGCTGAAGGGGCAGGGAAAGGCACAAAGAAGATTGAGGCCAGGGCAGAGGGGTAAGGGGACACTAGGAAGACACAGGAGATGGTGCTGGGTAGAAGAAAATGTCCTGAGTTAAGGGGAAAGCTGGGATTTATGGTGTGGGGTGTATAAGGTACAAATCCGTAAGTCCGGCTTTATTGCCTCTGCTAACAAGGAACAATTCTCCATTCTTTTTTCATTTGTTTTGGGTTTCATCAGAGGGTTCCCAAGTACCACTGCCTTGTTCAGGTTGGTTTGCCCACTGGAATGGTGTTTGCACTGCAATGAACTTTACTAACTTAAAGGTCATATTCATGCTGCCTCTTGCATGTGTTGTAAGTAGGGCAGAGGCAGGTAATGTACAGGTATGGTAGCACACTTGGAGCCATGCTGATTATATTGCTGTAGAGGAACTTCCTAGGGCCTGGGGGGTGGTTATTTACAAGGGTGCAAGATCCCCTTCCACCCTTGCTGTCTTCAGGCTTCTCTAGATTACATTGCTTTCCCTCTGTGCTCTGCATTGTATGTTGGTCAGGGAGTACCCATTGCATAGTGTGCATCACCACTCAGGATGGCTTTCGCCTCAAAATGGCACTTGATGATCTATACAGATATACCTGGCATACAGAAATCACCCTATGTGTCACAGGGACAGCTGGGAACCGCTTGTCTTAGGTTACCTAGGTTGCCTTACCCACTCTTTGCTTTGAATGAAGGGCAGTTGTTCAGGGCACGTAACCCTTTGCACATGCCATGCCAGGGAGCAGACAGGGTCAGAGTTGCATCAGGCCAGAGCTTTATGTTTGCACAACATGACATCAGCAGGCTGCATCAGCTGGGGCTTGCATCACCGTAAATTAGTTAGCCTCACAAGGTGTCACGCAGAATGTCAGGGATCTCCTGGTTGGTGAATCACGTGCTTCACTGGTATATAGCAGCAGGTCCCTTCCCCGAGGGCTAGGGAAGCAGGAGGACTATTTAACACTTACGTCACAGAAAACACTTCATATGGCATGAAGTGCTTCAGGACGTGGGACATCACGCTCTGGTCCTAACAAGAAGCGTTTTGAGTGCCACGTCTGTGTGTGTGACTCTGCTTCACACCTTCCCTCTCAGGTCCTGGGTGTTCGTCCCCTATTTCTAGTTCACTCGGCATAGTGTGTCTACATCCCACTGAAAAGAGGCAGGCTTTCAGGGTTGAGAAGCATTCCTGAATCTTTAGACCAAGTTTAACAAACATTCGACCTTAGATTATAGGAGAAATAGGCATGTTTGATAACTCCCAAAAAAATTATCTAACTCGGTGGAGGGTTTGCCTGCTTCTCCCCAGTCATTGCCCTGTTGGTCTTCTGTTGTCTTTAAAATGGTTGACTTCAGTAATCCAAAAAAGGATTACCCATATCTGAAGGAGTCACAGTCTGTTCTCTCAGCAAGAGTGCGGAAACTCACTGTATCCTGAGTTTCTGAGAATCTTGCAGTGGATGATCCTAAATGTCCTGGTTTTGCATTGCGGAGGTTAAACGGGCGCAGATTTGCTGAGAGCAGCTCTCCACGGGAGAGAAGCAAACAAAGCTAAAAAAAAAAAAAGCCAGGGAGGGGACAGCAGGACTTTCCTCCTCCCCACTACTCTGAACAATGCTGCTGCAAACCCTCTGTCCATCCCTCAGCAGGGACACTGCCGTACCCCTGGCCACCCCCAATTTGTCTCCTCCAAGAAGAAGGTTGGTTAGCATAGGTAGGCAGAAACACAGCTGCCCTCCTGTCATCAAATAACCTCAGTTTATTTTTACCAGCACAAGAGACCTTTTATTTTGGAGATTTGTAGCAGTGCCAGGAATAATATGACTTGAACAAACAAACAAAAAATACAAACCCTTTGCATCTACAGCCGGGCCTGCTGGGACAGGCTCCCCTGTTAGAAGAGGGGGAGAGGCTGAGCCCAGCCCCTGGCTAACAGAGCCGTGCCAGCACAACCTTTAAAGCTGAGCAGACTTAAAAGCACAGGTCTAGACAAGATTTCTTTCTTTTTTTTTTTTTTTTTTTTTTTTTTGAGCAAGGAGGGCTGAGGCTGTTCAAAAAAAGCAACTCACAGCGGTGAAAGTTTTATGCTCCAGAGGCGGCAACCAGAGCCGCCGTCAGGAGGAACACATCCCACCACCACGCTTGCGTGGCAGTTGTAGGCGGCGGCAGGCCACAATGCTGCCAGTGCCAGCAAAGGGGGGGGGGGGGGGGGGGGGAACAAACCAAAAAACGAAACACATTTGGCTTTATCTCTTTGGAGCACAAATAGCGAAAGCCCCGTGCTTTTCAAACTGCCCTCCACTGTGGGGTGTGATGGAACTGTCCCCTCGACCCTCAGTGGGTGGCCCTGTTGCCCTGCCTTCAGGCAGAGCCTCTCGGAGGTCCCATATCGGGGGAGTTTAGGAGGAAATAAGGGCCAGGAAAGGTGCCCGAAGGGTCCCGGTCCCCGGGCACCCTGCTGCTGGGGCAGGGGGCGTGGCTTATGGTGGGAGGGGCGTGGCCGTGGCGGCGGCTCCGCCCCTGGCAGTGAGGATGGGGCGCGACGCGGTGGCGGTGGCAGAGCGGGGATGAGCGCCGGCTGAGGCGGCGGCGGCCGCGGAGTGAGGGCGGCCGGGAGGGAGGGGGCGCTGCGGCCGGCGGCCATGGTGGCTCACGACGAGCTCGGGGGGCTGCTGCCCATCAAAAGGACTATCCGGGTTATCGACGCGCAGAACCAGTCCTTCAGGGAGCAGGAGGTGAGGAGGAGAGGGGAAGAAGGGTTGGGTTTTATTCCCAGTGGTGGGTTAGGGAGCCCCCTCACCTTCCCGCTCTCCGCGCTTGAGGGGAGGCGGCGAGCTGTGTACGCTGCCCGCTGGAGGGTGGCTCTGGAGTGAGGTGCAGGCAGCGATCTAAAAATAACATTTATTCTTTTTAAAAAAAACAAAGCCAAGTTCATAGCCCCCGGAGGGTTGGGACCAGGGAGCCGAAACAGAGCTCGGCGCTTCGCCTGGCCGCGCTCCTCCTGGGGGGATTTTCACTAAAGAGCAGCCTGTGGCTCCGTGCGCGCTTTTGGAGATTTCCCTAGTGAGGGTGCTTGTTCGCTGCGTGAACGAAAAAAAAAATGTATCGTGGGGGTTGGTTGGGGTTTTTTTTATTATTGTTGTTTCTATCATGTCTTGTTATGTAGATGAGAGTAATTGCATTCCTGGTGAATGCTCGCATGCCTCCTGCTGCGACAGAAGGCAAAAGTTCAGCAGCCAGGTAGGGACTGGCTGCCCTGGGCAGGGTTTTATGGCGGAGATTAGCGGTGAGATGAGGCGGAAAAGAAATAAAGGCGGCTCCAGACAGCTCTGGGGCTTGAGGGCTGCGGGCTGAGTCGCCAGCCTCTTAAAATCCTGGCTTTAAAAAATTCAAACTTGGGCAATCTCGTTGTGCAAAAGGGAAACCAGATGTTGGGAGAGAAATAACGTAAACCAGATTTCTTAAAGGAGAGTAAATCGCTTCTAATTCTTAAAATGTGAATTTTCTGTAGGGTATAACCAGTACACTAGGCATCTGAATTTAAACTTTGGGTCTGGGGTTGAGTAATGACTCATAAGGCACCACTCCTATCAAAGCCGGGTACTGAGTTGCTATCAAGAGCCACTGAAGTTATCAGCAGAGCGTGAGGCCAGATTTCTCTCCTGGTCTCGAACAGCTTGTTGAATTTGAGAAAGGCAGGGGTTGTAATCTCCATACCAAAGTGTCAAGCTAGAGGCTGAATGTTCGGTTTGAGTGCAGACAACTCTTTTCATAACAGAGCTTGAGATTCAGAGAGCTCCTTGCACGTGAATCTTAAGATAGTCATGTGGTGCTGAGTTCTGCAGGAGTTATTCAAGCTGGTGACTAAAGTCCCTTTTCGCATATTTGGCTTAATAGGAAAAGTCTTGCTTTGCGTGTTTGTTAGATTTGTCACCCTGTTTGTATTCACCGGTCTGGGACTGGCACGTAGGACATTGCACTTTAGTAAGTGATCCTTGTAAAAACCACTAATTATTACCTAGCATAGGGGGAAAGGTTGTAGGCATGCGTGCTGCTAGAGGAAAATGTTTGTTGTTCAAAAGTAGAGCCTGGTATGGTGGTTTTTTGAGCAGCGAGGTGCAATCTTTTCATAATGTGAACCTGCATCTAGAAGCACTTGAAGAAATTCCACTAGTGTGAAGTCTTGCCTGCCAGCAGAGGCACTGAGGCACAAATTTAGCTTTTGTGTGTATGATTATGATATATTTATGTACACTTTTAATAAAGAGTCCCCTGGAAAAAAAAATTCTGAATGGAAGCAGAAGTGCTGTTGAACTCACTGGGCTTTTAATTATCTGTTAGTGCTGGAATGCTTAACACCACTACCTTGTTACAAAAACTTTGCAGGCTTCATTCTAATCTGGGCTTCTGTAAGTAATACAGTGTGGAGACAGGCTAATCGTTGTTTGCGAGTAGAGAACTAAAAAAAAAAAATACCGAGCCAAAGTTATTCATAGTATGAACTGTACTGAGTCTCAGCTTACACCAAGGCCGAGTTTGACTGTAAATGGAGCATATGACCCCAAGCTGAAATTCAGGTCTCGGAGAAGGTGACGTTTCTAAGCAGAGGGATTTTTTTTTCCCCCTCCCTGCCTTGGATGGAACGATATGTCTGGAAAGAAAAGAAGAAACAGATGCTTTTTTTCAGCAGTCAAGCCATTCATGTCTGAGTAGCACTCACAGGACAGAAAGTGGGATTTTTTTTCTCTTTGAGAGGGGAAATGGCCTTTTGCTAAGCTGAATTTATAGTGTACAGAAGTTTTTCTGTTGGCCGAACACCCCAGGGGAGTACATCGCACATACAGAAAGTGGTCTGGTCATGCCGATCTCTGTGAAATTCCTCCCTCCTCAGAGCAGAGAAGGGTTCCTCGGGAGCCATGCTCTCCCTTGTTTAAAGAGAGCAATACTTTCACTTAAAGCCTGTCTTTGCATGGTTCAGGATGTATTGACTCACAAGTGGTGATTTACTATCCAAGGAGCCCTTTGTTTCGCCTGTCCCAAATGGAGAGAGGCAGGAATGCCTTCTGCCAGACCTTGTGCATATGCATGTGTCGCTTCAGCCTAGCACAGATGTGCTGGGAAGGCGTTCACACATGTCCCCCATCACAGATAGTGTGTCATTGTATCTCATATCTGGAAAGGCTGCGGAACTGACCCTTTAACAGTGAGCTGCAGAAGACTGTACAAGCATCCTAAAGTACTGAGGTTTCTTGCTATTAATTTTCAGTGTCATGGTTTTCTTTTCCTTCCTATTTATATCACTGGCCTTGACAGAGCTGTGTGTGGCTTATGTCTGTATATTTTCTGCTTGTGTTCCTTCAGTTTCTTAAGCTTCTCTTGGCTTGTGTCCCCCTATTGTAGCACACAGATACATGGTTTTCTAGAAGTAAATTACCTATCCTTTTTCTCCACTCAGAAACATCTGCAATTAATTAAAGTTTCCTTGTCTTTTGAGCCCAGCCTAACTTTCCTGCCTTCTGCATAGTCCTTTTCTTGACTGACCCCGTCTCGAGTATGGTGGCTCATGGTTGGCAAAGGAAAGCTAAGTGACTGCAGTGTTCCCCATGCTGTACCTAAACTCAGCTGGGGGTTGGGGTCCCAGGGTTGAGGACGTTCTCTTACACCTTTTCCCCATTTCTATAGTACACTCATAGTTCTGACATTACCCAAACATTTCAAGCACAGCATTGAACATGCTTTGTACTGTCCCAAGAGGTCTTTCTGTCCTGCATCACATTTCTTTTTGTGTTTCACCCCTGAAACTTTGAAGGCTTAATTCAGTGTGAGCTAACTTCTGTTGCTTAACACTGCGTGTAGGCAGACAGACGGGCCACTCCTAGGGTCATGTTGCTGTAATCAGATCTTACATACGTAGCTTTTATGCTTCCTCAGTCTCATGACTGGAATCCAGCCAGCTCTGTGTGTTCCTATTACCCTTTTTTTCTTTTCAGTATTTGGCACTTCTCTTGCTACACAGAAGCAAAGGGTTTGGGCATCTTATCTTGCAATCTCAGACTAGAAATCAAGACAACAGAGAGCTTGTCGTAAGCAGTCTTCTCATTCTTTTGCCTTTTGAAATGTAAGAGGAGAGACTCAACTGCCTAATAAAGCTTAGTAAAATTTCTGCTGAGATGAACTCAAAAGAGAGGCTGTTTCCATCAGCTCATCAGAACTTCATGCTAAGAAACTTCCTTATGATCATGAGTCATGTCCAACTGTCTGCCAGATGTTTAAGAGCACCAGGGCACCTCATCTAGCCGTTCTCCTAGCCTTAAGCTCCAAATCCATCTCTTGGCTTCCTATTGTGCACACCTTTCCCATACAGTCTTTACAACACAAAATTTTTGGTGAAAAATGTGTAGGGTTGCTAGCATAATTTTAAAAACTGATCTGAGCTTAAGCAGTAGGAGGTTTCCATGGGGCGTTTCCTCTTTCTTGGCAGCGTTTTGGTCAGGACAGAATTGAAAACGCTCTGGGCTCCCAGCAGGGATTAGTGGTGTAGAAAAGCAGAAGCTCTATCTTTCAAATCTCAACAGTGTGTAATAAAAATTATGATGACTTGCAGGGAGTGGGGAAGAGCAGAAGGGGGAGAAAGCTTTGTAAACTGAAGGTTTTAAACCTTATCCGCTTCGTGTGTGCATGTCCCTCGCAGGAATGTTCAGCATGTGGTCATTTGCTATTTGTTAGAATAGCTGCTGAGGCTGTCCTACGCTCCAACTGCTGCTTTTCTCTCCAAAATAAAATGGAAAAACACATTCTTTCTACGAAGGAAAACATGATAAAATAGAGAAACAGATCACAGCTCCATCTTTAGATGACAGTCACTTGCCTTGCAGAGGGTAATGCTTCAGTCTATTTATGTTCAAACCATAACGGTCCCTGTGTAAGCCCTATTTTGAATTCTGACTGATGGGTATGTTATCTTGCCTCTTTTACACTGGGCAAAGTCTCTGCAGTTTAATTGCAGCCTTAAAGTTCAGACAAATATTTACAGCCCCTGGTTTCCTTTTAAGATGAATGGCTACTTCAAAACACACTTTTTGCTGCGTTTCCCACTCCTTAAGTGAGTTCATGCTTTTTAAACCTGCCTGGGCAGCCTGAGAAATGAAGTAGGAGTCACAGCCAGTACAATTTGTTCTCTGCTTTATTTACAGGAGCCAAGCAATAAGCGGGTTCGGCCTTTAGCACGGGTCACGTCCCTGGCGAGCTTGATCTCTCCTGTAAGAAATGGTGCAGTTCGGCGCTTTGGGCAGACAATACAGGTAAAAAGCAGAGCCTTCTACTCCTAGAAGTCTAGAGGTATATGGAAGGTACTGGCTCTATGGGGGGAAAACAGGCACTGGGATTTCAAGGCATCTATTGTAAATCTACTATATGATTCGTGCAAGGAGAGAAAGCTTGCTTGGGACTTGGGTATGAAGAAGAGTTCGAGATTCAGAGGTGGCTTGCTAGATAAGCAAGTTATTGAGGGATTAAAGCAGTGAAAAAATAAACTGATTCAGATAGGGAGAATTAGCTGATAAACTGTTCTAGTGCTTGAGATATGCATATTGGAGCACGTGCTTAGATGTGAACTGACCCTGCTGTTCAGCAATCTTTCAATAATGTTAGAGAAGTGTTGTCTAAGGAGCACTATACTATAACCCCATGTATGCAGATAAGAGCGCTTCTCTGTCTAGGTTTCAGTACCATTGCAGATTGTGAGAGCAAAGTTCAAGGGACTCCTGAATAGCCACATTATAGGTAGGATTATGATCCTGGGTTATTTACTTCCTCATACCTTGGAAATAGACCCAAGCTTTACCTCCCCATCTTCCTCCCAGGCGCTGCTGCTGGATCACTGCAGGGAGAGGTGCATGGAAAAGCTTGCCAATCTCTGTGCTCTCAGGGCTTTCTCAGCAGCTTGATTAAAGTGTTCCTTTATCTGAGGAAAAGTGTCTGGGTGTGTTTTCCTGCCCTGTACAACAGAGGAGGATGAAGGATTGGGAGGGGTATGGATAATACTTCTGTACTTCTGAAATGTTGGCTCTACATTATTTTATTGTGTTTTTTTAATCCCTATAGTCATTTGCCCTTCGCAGTGACAGCAAGTCTCCTGCCTGTGCCCAGAAGTCATGTAGCAGATCTGCTGCTCCTACTCCTCCTAAAAGAAGAAACAGTGTACTTTGGTCTGAGATGTTAGATGTCAACATGAAAGAGTCCCTGAGCACCAAAGAAATTAAGCGCCAGGAGGTAGGCTGTCCGTTAAACAGCAGGACCGGGAAAGGCAGCCAGGGCCTTGACTTTTTGTGTTTCCTTGGTGGGGAAAGGAGTAATGAGCATTTGTGGGTGACTGTATCTTCCTGTGCACCTTCATTTCTAAATCACTAGATTTATTTCTGCATTAGGCATGGGAAAAGGTAGGCTTCTCTCTCTTGAGTCACTAGGGAGTTTGTCTCCCCAGTTTGACCCTTCAGAGATGCCAGACTCTTTTCATGGGGGCTCTCAGCATTTCTGAAATTCGAGACTCGGCCACTCTGGTTACTTTGCAGCAGACCCAAAGTCAGGTTCCTTGTAAAGCCAGCCTTCTTTTTCTTAAAGCTCTTGACAATTGGTTGAAAGCCAAATAGCAAGGCCTTGGCTTGCCTTTTTTTCTGTAGTTCTTAGACAAATCTTCTAGTGACAACACAGAAGCTGACTAAAGACGCCTGGGATGTGACCTCTGTGGTTTTCTGGGTTTTGTGTTTTTTCGTACTTGCCTGTGTAAAAGCAGTGATTTAAAAGGCGCTAATATTTAATTTGGCTTGTGCATGAGCATCAGAGCTTTCACACAGTTGTAAGTAATGTTGCTTTCTCAGAGCTGGGAAAACCGGCAGATTTACTTGAGGTTCTCATGCCCAGGTGGCGTACAGTGATTCAGATGGCAAAATTGCCTATCCAGGCTGCAGAGTCAGGGTGTATATTATGGGAGCTGAAAGGCTTTTTCAGAGGAAGGCTGGGATTAAAAATTACTCTTGATGCTTTATCCCCTCCCTCACAGGCAATATACGAAATGTCCAGGGGAGAGCAAGACCTAATTGAAGACCTGAAGCTTGCCAGAAAGGTGAGTGGGTTTCTTTTCCTGCAGTCGGTAATCGTATTACAGGTAACAGTGATGTTCACTTGCACCTGCAAATGTTCTGTATCGGTTTTATCAGGCCTAGAATCCACTTTTTGAAAGCTGGCATGGAAAGTTGATGTGAACAGTCCTACAGTACTGGTTTGGTTGCAACAAACGCAGCCAAAAAAGGATTGTACTTTGCAGTCCTGCAGAGCTGGTTGAGAAATCCCTCTCTCAGATGAGAACAGTTCAGACAAGAAAGTCCATTTCATTTGAAGGCCTCGATACCTTCATACAGAGGTCAATCTTATAGTGATCAAAACTGGTGTTACTGTTTCTGTTGGCTTCACTTCAGATCTGTCCTGCACATGATATGTCCCCTCATATTTAAATTGTCAGCTTCTAGGCTTGGGAGATTTGAGTATTTTTTAATACTGACATTCTTCGACAGGCCTATCATGATCCCATGCTGAAACTTTCTATCATGTCTGAGGAGGAACTCACTCACATATTTGGGGACTTGGATTCTTATATTCCTTTGCATGAAGGTAAGAGCAACTAGATCATTTCCACATAACATGCTGACTAAGAGTTAAAATCTGTGCTTTCTCAAGTTAGAACAGCTTACTGGGGCATTGTTGCAATTTCTATTTTTGTATTTTGATTCCAGACTTGTTGGCAAGTTTAGGAGAAGCAACAAAACCAGATGGAACAGTGGAGCAGATTGGACCCATTCTTGTGAAGTGGGTGAGTACATAACTTGGAGACAGCAGGCTAAAAATGAGCTTAAAGAACATTTAAACCTAGAAGCCAAAAAGCTGTGGGCTATCATGGCCTTGAGCAAAAGATTGAAACGGAAATCCTGGCTATGCTGAAAACAATGGGACTCTGTCAGCCGTAATGGGGCACGATTTCACCCTGGAGGCATACACTAATGTGACTGCAATTATTTGCTGATTTATGTTTGAAATGTCTATATCTTCTGGACTGTTTGTCGCTAATGTGATTTCAATAGTGTTATTGCTGTTAATCTCAAACACCTGAACTTCAAAGGCATTGCATGCAGGGTGCCCGTGTTCTCACAAAGGGCTAGCTACATATACAAGGTAGTTTGTTAGCTTTCTTGTACTGGGCAAAGTATCATAGTAAGGGAAATAGAACTCCCCAAGTTTGACATGAAAATGTGATCTGCTTTTCCTACATGGAATTTGACTCCTGAATATCGTTCTGTTCTGCAGTTACCACGACTCCATGCCTACAAAGGTTACTGTAGCAATCAGCTGGCAGCCAAAGCACTTTTAGATCAAAAGAAGCAGGACCGGAGAGTGCAGGACTTCCTTCAGCGCTGCCTTGAGTCTCCTTTCAGCCGCAAGCTAGACCTTTGGAGCTTCCTGGACATTCCTCGAAGTCGGCTGGTCAAATACCCGCTGCTCCTGAAAGAGATCCTGAGGCACACTCCCAAAGACCATCCCGATACCCAGATTCTGGAAGAAGCCGTAAGTAATAGTGATTTCATGATCATTGTTCTGACATAAACACATCACTCTGGAGCTCCAGAAAGCTTGCTTAAACCCTCAGCAATTCCATGGGGTGGTGTTCTTGGCAGACACAAAACTGTGACTCTTAACCCTTTGTGAAAGCAAGAGATCAGTCCACATGGATTCCATCACCTGGAGTTCTTAAATAGCACTTAAAGGGAAGATACATAAGCGAGGTCACTAAACATTTGTAAATGTTTTGGCTTATAGATATCTATAATACAAGGAGTCCTCTCTGACATCAACCTGAAGAAGGGGGAGTCAGAGTGCCAGTATTACATTGACAAGCTGGAGTACCTGGATGAGAAGCAGAAGGACCCAAGGATTGAAGGCAGCAAAGCTTTACTGTGCCATGGGGAGCTGAAGAATAAAAACGGACATGTAAGTCCCTCATATTCATGGTAATTATTTCTCAAGTTTGAAAACTGCCATCAGAGGTAGTTCAAACTGTTTGTCTGTTATAGCGGGACCAGGAGCCCTTCCATCCTTTGGGTTGGTTTAGACAATGAGCTGAATTCAAAAAGCAGAAGAGAAAGCACCTGATGGCAGTCTGCATTTCAGGGTGTAAGGAAAAGTTTCCTGCTGACAGCTTTACAATGGGCCTTCAAAAGCTGGAAAATAATTAGTGCAAAATTACTATAGAAAGTGTGCTCTGTGCCCAAGCACTCAATCAAAAGGGATTTCCTGCTGGCTGTTTACTTTCAGGTGCTCTGACATTGCCCATTATGAGCACTGGCACACAGTTCTTGCAAACAAAAGTGTTCCTGCAAAAGCCTGTTTGGCTTTGACATGAACTGCCAGAAATTTATCTCCCACTGCAGCAGTGCTGAAAGACCCTGCTGCACTCAAGGGTTTGCTGCCTTTTGTTCTGGCTTGTAGGAGTAACCTCATTTTAAACATCAAATCTTTTTCTGTTTTCTTTCTTTTTTTTTCTTGGTTGGTGGGTATTTTTGTTTAATTTGGCCATTACGCTTCTGTACACGTGAAGCATTTTGTATTGTCAGAAAGGATACTGCTTCTAATCATCCTATTCTTGGCATCTGCAAATAGTAATTCACTTTTTCAGGGTCATTAGAATAATAAACCTGTTGACATGTCTGGTCTGTGCCACCACTGCCAGAGCCCTGTGTTACTGTAACAGGAAACTGTCAGAAAGTTAATGTGGGTGAAACTTCAGATGACATGGCCTTGAATCCCAAAGAATCTGTGACCACTTTGAGTACAATGATTTGCTCATATTCAAATGTGGTTTGATTTTCAGAAACTCTACGTCTTCCTCTTCCAAGACATCCTGGTTTTGACCCGGCCAGTCACTCGCAATGAGCGTCAGGCCTACCAAGTGTACAGGCAGCCGATCCCCGTCCAGGAGCTGCTCCTTGAAGACCTGCAGGATGGCGATGTGAAAATGGGAGGATCCTTCCGAGGAGCTTTTGGCAACTCCGATAAAGGTATGGAGCAAACCAGTTCATCTGCCTGGGAATCTGTTGGTGAGGAGAGATTACACCTGGACATAGATCTCCATGGTCTGAGGTTCCTTTAGGACAGCAGACACGTGAGATGTGTTAATGTCTACCTTTAGACTGTCACTGCTGGTCTTTGCAGTTTTAGATTTGGTGGCCGTGAACTTGGACACGGTGCTTTGCAGCTCATGCCCAGATTAGAAAACATTATTTCAACGTGTCTGGACTGGGTTGTGGAGTTTGGGGTTGGGGTTTTTTGGTGGAGTTTTGAATACCTTGGACACACAACCTGAAGCAGAGCAGGGCAGTCCAGATCACTTGTCTAGCAATGGAACTTCTTAAATATTGAGCTAGGAACTGATCTGCTTTTTCCTATGTTTATCTTCAGCTAAAAATATCTTCAGAGTTCGTTTCCAAGATCCCTCCCCAGGCCAGTCCCACACACTGCAGGCCAATGATGTCTTCCATAAGCAGCAATGGGTTAATTGCATCCGAACCGCCATTGCTCCCTTCCAGCGGACCGCTGCTGCAGCAGAGCTGAAGGAGCTGCCAGAGCTGAGTGAAGAGTCGGAGGAGAATAATCCCTCTGCACCTAACATCAGAGCCCAGAAGAGGCAGTCTGGCATAACTGAGATGGAGCTAGACGACAGCACATCCGAGTGTAGCTCAGTTCTGGACTCAGAGGAAGCCAAGGGTGTGGAAACACACAGAACGCCGTCTGGGCACAGCAAAACGAGGGAGAAGCAGCTAAGCAGCAAGCAGAAAGAAACACTAGTGTAAAGAAGAGCCCAGCAACATCCTGGTGGAAGACTGTTTATTTATAAATAATGTGTACATTTTTCTTGTAATGTGAGCATGATTGGATTCACTCTACTGAACAGATTTTGTTGTTGTTGTAATGGCAGCTACTGGTATACAGTTAACACTGTTGAACTGGAGTCTGTTTTTGCAAACACAGCCACTTTGAACCTGGTTTTAATGCTGTGAGTGATTCAGAAGCCCTCATGCTTTTGCCTGCTCATGGCAGATTTGAAGAGCAAACTTTGGTTTCTGAAAGATTTCCATGTGGGGTGTTTGAGGCTGGAAAACAGTAAACCTAAAGCAGAAGTCTGGGCCATCACTGTGAGCCTGGCAGCACCACCCTTCACAGTGGGTTCAGATTGACACTGCGAGAGTCCTTTTAAAGCAGACTTGAAACCTGAATTCATTATTTTTTCTTGTCTTGTACAGCACATGTTTTGCAGCGTATGGTTGTCATAATCTGTGTGATTTGCGTTAAAAAAAGGAGGGAAAAAAAACCAGACCCCAGGTTCAACAGGTTCTCAATTAACCTACTGGAATCTTTCATCTTAGTGTGTCCTTTGTACATTCCTCACTTTCACTTTTGTAACCTGCCAGGTATTTAATTTTTTTATTAGTTGTTCTGTTTCAAGTTTGTTTGGAGTTTGTTGGGTTTTCTTTTGTTTTCTTTGGTTTTCTTTTTTTTTTTACTTTTGTATTTGTTTTCGTCGTTGTTGTTGTTGTTCAGACTTGGCATTTCCATTGAAGTACTTGATGCTTCTTACTCCGAGGTGTGCATGTATGTACTGTTTCTCACATTGCTCAACAGTTCTGCAGAGCCCAGGCAAGCCATAGTGTCTTGAGCCGGTGGCTGATGGAGACACTCGATGTACCCCGTTACGATGAGTGACATAAATGGCTTGTGTGCTCTCCGGATTGCTGAAAAAGAACTGCATTGCTAACGCATGTTGTAAAGGGTTTGGGGAGGGAAGAGGAGCAGCAGCTAGAGGGGTATAGCAGGGAGAGAAAGTAGATTTTTCTTGTTAACTGTTGCCTTTTCGAAATGAAATGCCTTCCTCAGGGAGGCAGGACTGGAGGCAACCAAGGGGTTATTGCATGTGGTAGAAAGGTAGAGAAAAGAAAGCGTTTGAAGCTGATGAGATGTAAAGACAAGAGATAGTGGTTGTATATACTCGTAATGGCAACACTGCCACGTTCTAGTGGTCCAAAGATTTGTGTGAAAGATGCCAGCTTGGTAACTGCGCCTGCAAAGTGTTGTAGGAAACAAAGCGGTGACAGCATTGAGCATATCCAACAGGTTGTTCCTGTCATGCGACTGGTGAGGACAGGGCGAGGACAGCAATCCCACAGTACCCGTCCTTGAGCATTACCTGAACTCTGTGTTGAGGAGCTGTAACTCAGGTAGAGAGGGTTACCATCTGTCACACGTTTGGCCAGTAATGCTGGAAATCGGAAGAGGGTGTACATAGACACGAACATGTGGTTCTCTGTAAATGTATTGTACAGTTTTGAGTGTCAAGTACAATTAAATTCCTGACATTGTCTGGTCTGTCTCTGCCTGAGGGGGGACATGCTCATGAAGCCGGTGCTGCTGCACGCAGCAGATGAGCACGTACCTGTGCTTCTCCAGTCCTGGCCCACTGCTGCACGCTCTGGGCATAGGGCTGTATTTGCAGGAGGAACCTGTGGTTTTATTCAAAACCCTTTTTCTGTCACGGTTCCTCCTTGCGTCGCTGTGGCTGGGCAGGACAGGAGGCAGCGGTTGCAGCTGCGTGTGCAGCGTGTGCAGCGTGGGGCCTGGCAGCCACCGCCCTTTGTGTGCAACTGGTGGTTGCTGGAAAACGGGGCACAGCTGTGTGACTCAGTGCTTGCATCACTGTGTCTGGGGAAAAAGGGAGCAGTGGTGATACTCCTTGCCCTCCTGGGGTACTTAAACCTCCTTGCTATGGAAAAGAAACCACCCCCCAGAACCAAAAGGGTCCCCGCTCAGCAAATAACTTGGAAATCTCCTAGACCGATCTTCAGAAGCAGCTGAGAGGGGAAGGGGGACTCCACTGTGCAGACTCCTGTTTGCTGGGGCAGTGGGGAGCAGCCAGTTAGCAGCAGCGTGATAAAATTGTCATGTCTCCTAAGCCCTCCCCAAAAACTGCGGCCTGACCATGTAGGGGGGTGTCTGGGCACGGCTGCAGCTCCCGGGGCGAGCAGCCCCGGCTCCACGCCAGCTCCCCCGCGCTGGCCGGGGCCCTGCTTGGGAGGGACGGCACAGCTCTGGTAGCCAGGACAGGGTTTTACAGCTGAGCTTTGACCTGTGAAGCTGAGTTTTGATCGGGAGGAGACTCAGTCCTTCGCAAGAAGGGAGAAGCTGGAAAAAGAGCTCCTGGAAAAAAAAGAAAGAAAAAAAAAAAAAAAGGCATTAGTGGGCTGCTGGGGCACATGGCTCGTCCTGAACAGAGAGGAAATCCTGCGGAGAGTCTGCTTATCCTCCGTGCGTCAGGCTGGGGCTGAGCCTTCGTCTTGTCATCCTGTAGCCAACTGCAAATTAGCCAAAAACTTGATTTCCCTTTAAAAGTAAATTCCACACACGCACTCCCGACTCCTGGTGGTTCCTATCCCCACTCTGTCCCTCCAGGAGGAATGTGCAGACCGCAGCCACCCGCCTCCTCAGTTCCCCCCTTTGCTAGACTAAACAAGCCGGGCTTTCCTGCTTACCTCCCGTGCTGAGCTCCACCGGGGCCTGGCCAGCCCTCTCCCCGCCTGTGCTGCTGAGCCAAGACCTCCCCTCCCATGTACGGGGGGACCCTGGGACACAGTGAGGTGACAAACCTGGGGGCAGAGGGGGGACCTGGGCCGGCGCCATGGCCCTGAGCCCCGCTGAGCCCCTACATCCTCACCCACCCTGGCCATAGCAGTGTCCCCGTCATGGCCGGGGAAAGGGAAGGTGTCCGTGCCTGGCGGGTGCGTGGGCACTGCCGCCTTCGGTAAGCAGCTCCTCAGCCCCATATTTACCTTGGGGGATCCACCCAGCTCAGGCGCTATCAGAGCCAACACCGCCCCAGTTTACAGGTGAGACCTTCCCAGAGTCGGGGTCAGAGCAGGGCACATCCCTCTCCCAAGCATCTCCCCAGCACCCTGATCCCAGCCTCCCTCCTCCGCCACGGTGACATCTGGCAGTCCAAAAGTGGGACCCGGGTGCCTTTGCTTGGGCTAAGAAAAGCCTGACTTTAGAGCTGCCCTGCAGACCCTGCAGCTCACCCCCAGCTTTGGAAACCTATGCTGAACTGTGTCTAAAACAAACCACTAGCCACCGGAGCCCGTATTTCACACACAGCGGCCACTAGCCCCAGGAGAGCCCTGCAGCCATTGCGGGATCATGCATAGGCTCAGCCTTTCCAAAATCCCGCTTTCCACATTAAACCTCGATGCAATTTATGCCTGGCTTCGCGGAGGTTCCCCCCCATCCCCCCAGACGCTTGTGGGACCAGGCGGCCTCAGCACATCTGGGCTCGTGCGGGGGCACGGGGCCCCACGGAGGTTTCCCTGTCGGAGCTGTTTCCCACTCCACCTCCAGCTTTCTCTTTTTCCACAAATTCATCAGCCTCGCTCCCCCCTCCCTGCCACCGCCTTGTCTGCAAATGCAAACCCAGACGTCGCGGCACACATCTGCACACATCTGGGCTTGCCTTACGAGCTGCGCAGGCTCGGGATAATCCAGCTGGGTGCTTTTAACCATCTGGTTTGGGTTTGATTTTTTTTTTTTTTTTAACCGTTACCTGGATCAGACTGCTCAAAGCCAGACGCTGAGGTTGAGCGGGCAATGCCACCTGGAAAATGCCATGTGAGGCTTTAACTTGGCTGCTTGCACCTTTCTTCATCAAAGTATCAACCCCTCCAGCTCTGGTTGGAGACATCTGAGGAAAATCAGCTGCCAAAATACCCATGAGCCAGTGGCTGCGTGGTGGCCTCGCCGCTTTCCTGTCCTACCCCACAGCCCGTCTCGGATGCCATAAATAGGACTCGGCCATAAACTGCGGGATTTTATGGGCCAGTAGGAAGTTTTATTAGGTTAATTATCCTGCTGTGCTAATGAGAGCATAGTTAAACACAGTCAGAATCAAGAGCTGGCTTGACCTTCTCCCAACGGCTGCTGTAAATGTGGGAGGGAGTGGGTGCTAGTCGTGGAGATGTGATGGGGAGGTGCTGGGTGCTGGCAATGGGTACTGGAGATGGAGAGGCGATGGGGAAGCAAAACTCCCAGCAGCTTCCAGCTTCACTTGGCACCAAGGGACACTCAGGACAGAGCAACATCTTCATCCTTAGCAAAGTGACCCAGGGTGCCCCCACGCAGCCCACTCTCACTTTGGAGCTCAAACAACCCCTCCTGTAGCTTGAACAAACACTTTAATCCTCCCAGGCTTTGAAAACACCCAGTTATCTGTTGGTGTTTGCTTCTCCCAGCTGGGTTTGAGCCAGCTCCCCCTCATCTTGGTTCCTTGCTTGGCTGCCCAGGGCTCTTTCACAGCAATTTTCATTCGATCTTATTAAATCTGGAGCAGAACAGCAAGCGTGGGCAATTAGACAGACAATTAGGGAGTAGCTCGTTGCACAAGAAGAACTGCCAAGACCTCCCCTCCCCGAAACGCACTCGCAGGGCGAGTGGTGCTGTGCCTCTTGCCAGACAGGTTCCCGGCAGAGCTTGGCCGATTCCTCCCTGCAACTGCAGTGTTTCACATGCCCAGAGTTTTTTCCAGCTGAGGTTTTCCTCAAGACAGTGATCCCCTCCCAGACTTTGTCCCACCTGGAGTCCCCCTTTCCCATGTGTTCCTCAGTAGTCCCACGGGTTGCCTTCTGTTTTGTGGCCTTCCCTCCAAATCTCACAGCTCTGATTCCTCACTGGATTAAACTGGGGTAAACTGGGGCCATTTTCCTCTAGTTAAGAAAGGAAAACTATCTTTGGCTGTGGAGCCTGGTCATCTGCTCCATTAGCTCCTTGGCCTAGCTGATGAAGGTCACTTTACCATTATGGGCACATAGGAAAGAGGGACGGATGGTTGGAGGGACAGGTAGATGGATGTAAATCCATGGATGGATGGACAGATGCATGGACAGATGGTTGGAGAGATGGATGGATGGATAGTTGGAAGGATGGATGATTGGGTGACTGGATGTGTGGGTGGATGAACAGATGGATGGATGATAATGTATGCACATATGGATGGATATGATGGATGGGATGGATGGTTGGTAATGTGGTTAGGTGTACGGATGGACACGCAGATGGATGGTTAGGTGGCTGGATGGACAGCTGGGTAGATGGATACATGGATGGATAAATAGATGAATGGATGGAAGGTAGTGAGAATAGATGGATGGACAATAGGATGGATGGACAGTTGGACAGAGAAATAACCCTCATCGCCATTTGTCTCTGAGCTCTCCTCTACTCCAAGCTGTAAGAGATGAGTAAAAATGAAAGCAGGCCATTACAACATGGTTAACCCTCACTCAGCCCTGGCATTTACCCCTGACTAACCGGGGCAGGACTCATGGCGCTGCTCACCTGATGTATCACCACATCAGCTGCCCCAGGGGCTGCGGGGCCATTCTCAGGGAGCCCGGAAGAGGCGTCACGGGCTGATTCAGGTCTCCATCAGCACAGAGCACGTCAGCTCCGGGAAGCCAGGCTCTGCCTGGACCTGCACAAGGGAACCCTCCCTCAACGGGTTTGTCATGCTGCCAACATCCTTGTGGTGGCCTTGGGGCTAGGGAGACCCCTCTCAACCCCTCCGTGCAGGGCTGGAGGCCTTTGAAAACTCCAGACCTCACCAAAATTGCCTTAAAATAGCCAATAATAGTGTGTATCACACACACACACACCCCATACCACAAGCACCCTGCCTCTCCCCGAAACCACCGCTTTGCTGCAAGCCACAACACATATATTTTAATTAGGGGGTTTGTTAGGAGCCAGCTGTGCGAAATGCCACCAGCAGAGCAAGCGGGATGGCAGCCAGGGTAGCCAAGGGGGCTGGTGGTCACCCTGCTCCAGCACTCCAAAATTCCTCTGCCTGTTCCACTGGGGTCCAGCTGAACCCTTCCTGCAGACCCCATGGTTCAGCCTCTCCCATGTGCCCCAGCTCCTGCCTCCTCCTCCTCCTCCTCATCCGGGGAGAGGCAGGCTGGAGGGAGGAGGCCCCATCTGCGCCTCCCTGCTGGCGCCCAGCGTGCTGGAGCAGAGCCGCTTACGAACGGGGAGCGCCATGGCTGAGCGGCTGTCGGAGGAGCAGATCGCTGAATTCAAGGAAGCTTTTTCCCTTTTTGACCGGGATGGAGATGGTTGCATTACCACAAAGGAGTTGGGCACCGTCATGCGCTCGCTGGGGCAGAACCCCACCGAAGCAGAGTTGCAGGACATGGTGGGGGAGGTGGATGCTGATGGCAGCGGCACCATTGACTTCCCTGAATTCCTCTCGTTGATGGCAAGGAAGATGAGGGACACAGACAGCGAGGAGGAGATCCGTGAGGCTTTCCGCGTCTTTGACAAGGATGGCAATGGCTACATCAGTGCGGCGGAGCTGCGGCATGTCATGACCAACCTGGGTGAGAAGTTGACGGACGAGGAGGTGGACGAGATGATCAAGGAGGCTGACTGCAACAACGATGGGCAGGTCAACTACGAGGAGTTTGTGAGGATGATGACGGAGAAGTGAGCCCCTCACCACCCACCTCCAATCCCATCCCACAGGTAACTCTCTGAGATGCGGCTTTGCACCCAACCCAGCACCCATGGAAAGTCCTGAACCAAGGGGTCCAGCCCACCCATTACAATGGCCAGCCCAGATCTTGCATCTCCCCCTACCTGACCACCTTCTGCCTGGCAACTCATGCCGGCAGTTGGAAAAATAGATGTTCATGGTGTTTTTTTTAATTTTTACTTCATTTTTTCCATAGGAAACAGAGGTTGTGGTGGCTTCCCAGCCCCTCCACCCCCTATCACCTTCTCTCTGCTATCCAGGGCTGGAAAATTCTCTTTTATGCCAGCCAGAGCGTCACCAGCCAGCACCTGCATTGGATGCAGGCATCCCACCTAGCAGGATGGGGCTCAGGGTGCAGATGGAGATGGGGGGTCCCTCCCCCGTGCTCCCCACGAGACACATCTCTCATGTCCGTAGAGGTTCCGGTGGCCACCGTGCATCCCCCAACACTGTGACAAGTCCAATAAAGAAATGTCCCCCCCACATCCTGGAGGCTGCCAGTTCTTCATTCGGCTACTCTTTGGGGTCCCTGCTAAAAACCATCTCCCTCAAGTCACTGACACCAGTGCATCCCAGCCAGGGTCAAGCCCACATCCTCTTCCCCCCCCATCCTTTTCCCCTACAAGCTGGAAAGATGCCCCTCGTGGGTGCTGGGCATCCTCCAGCTGCAGCACCCTGGGTTGTGGCCATCCCCACCCCAAAACCCCATTGCTTTTGGGGTCTGATGTCTGCACTCCCAATTATTGCGGGCCCTTTTCTCTCCCACAAGGTAAGAGGAGAGTTGGCAGCTGGATTTGGCCTTAATCCCCATCCCAAAGATAAGTAAAGCAAGATTCACCTTTCCTGACCGTAATACACCCCGTAATGCTCCCCTGACTCAGTTTCCCCACAAAGAGGGTGAAACCCAATTGCAGCAGCCCTCCCACCCCAAGCTGGGGTGATTTCCCTACATGGATGGATTTGAAGGAAAATTAATTGTAATGAATCTTATTAATGCTCAGTCACTAATGAGCAAATGGGGAGCTGGTGTGAGTGGGGCATAGCTGTTTCATGGGGGACATCATGGTTCCAGGTATGTTCAAGCCACCATGAGGACTTCAGCTCCCACCTCCAGCCCATCCCTGAGGCCAGGATCTTTGGCAACCCCAGTTGTTTTCCCGGTGCTGGGAAAACTGGGCAGGTGCCTGCATGCCAGCCGGCGGGGCTGAGTGCGCCCACGCTGGCTTCACCCCAGGCACAGCACCCAGCCCAGCACCCAGTGCCCTCCCCACGCTGCCCTCCTGCCTGCACACCCAACCTGCCCGCAGCGCGGCGGGGGGTGAGCGTGGGGCAAAGTCCAGCAAGAAAAAAGCCCCAAACCCAGCAAAATCAAGACCAGTGAAGCGGTCACACCAGGCTATTGTACCCGAGTGGCTAAAATTAGACTTTCCTGAAAACATGATTATTTATTAATGCCATGTTTCAGTGCAAAACCATACCCTGTATTTTTAGGCTTGACCTTTTCTCCTTCTATTCTGGGGTTGTTTAATTACCGGAGTATTTTTTCACGCCACTTACCCGAAGCTGGTTTTTCTTAACAACGGTCTTTAACAGGAGGCTGAATCCTGGCCAGAAACGCCAGCCCTGCAGCCCCATGAGCAGCGGCACCAGCCCAGAGAAGAACGTGTATTTGTGTTTTTGCACTAGAGAGATTTGCCTGTTTCTCCCCAGCTTTGATGCTCAGGAGCATGGTGGGAAGGTTTCCACTGGCATTGCTTGGGATGGACAGACAGACAGATGGGAGGGTCCTGCTTGCTTCGGGATTTCCAGGGGAGGGGATTTCGCTTCCCAAATCCAGTTTTCCAGGCCCAGATTGCTGATGGAGTGTGCAGGATCCAGCCTGGCACTCACACATTGCCTCCTGCCACACGGGGCAGATCCATGACTCACAGGGCGGTTTGAAGCAGGCTTTAGTTAATGGTTAAATTAATTGACTGAGTACTCGGTGCCTGGGAGGCTGGGGGGGTCCATGCAGGGTGGAAGGTGGGGGTATGGGGTGGTAATGGAGAGACTGGCCATTTCCACCCCAAAACCTGGTCAAGATGGTCACCTGCACCTGGGGATGGAGACTGTAGGGTGGGACCTGGGGCAGGCGTCACCTGGGATGGGTGCTGGGGGATCATCTAGGTCAGGACCTGGGGGATCCCCTGGGATAAGACCTGGGGTATCAGCTAAGAGGAGACCTGGAGGGGGGTCATCTGGCATGCAATATGGGGGACCATCTAGGATGGGGATTGGGGGATTATCTCAGATGAGTCCTGGGAGATTCCTTGGAATAAGACCTGGGGGATTATCTAAAACAGAACCTGGGATGTGGTCACCTGGGATGACACACCGGGGATCACTTAGGATGGGGCTTGGAGCATCCTTCGAGTAATTGGACCTGGGGGATCCCCCAGGATGGGACCTGGGGGATCACCGAGGATGGAATCTGGGAGGTCATCTAAGATGGGACCTGAGGCGTGGCCACATGGGGTAGCAGAGAGATCACTTAGAATGGACAATGGGGATCACCTGGAGAGGGACATCAGGTTTCATCTAGGCTGGGACATGGGGATCAAGTAGAATAGAACACGGAGGATCCTGCCAGATGGGGTGTTGGGGTATCTCTTGGGATGGGACTTGTGGGGATCTCTTGGATCCAGACTGTAGCAGCTAATCCCACCTCCACTGCTGGCAAACAGTCTTCTACCACCTTTCCATATGTGGCACCTCCAGCCTTTCCAACCAAAAAGCCAAGGGCTCCAGCACCACTCAAAGGCAGGGGCCCAGCCATACCCCTGCATTGCTCCCCTTTCGCTGCTCACAGTTCTGCTTCACCTGGGCACAGGCTTTCTCTAAACTGATGCTTTTTAGGAGAAAAGCAGCTCATGAACCCCCCAGCATCACACACCATGGGGGACTGGAGATGCTTCTGCTACACTGCTGCTGAATCAGTCACAACTTTTCCCCATTCCCTTTTATTTTAGCAAAACAAGACATTTTAATAACATTTCAACAACCGAGCTTTAAAAACACATTAATTAAACATTGGGGAAACAATGCTGAGACCCCCCAAGAAGGACCAAGGAGCTTTTCTGAGCCCTCCCAAAGGACACTGAAAAGAAGGGCAGGGTTTTTTCCCCATTTCCCCCACTTTTATCCCCATCCTGCAGCTCCCTGCCTGCCCCCCCCTCCCCCCACACCCCAAGGACCGTGGTTCCCTGCCTCCTCCCAGCAATAACTGTGCCCTTAAGCAAACATGACGTGTTGCCTGGGAAATGTTCCTGCCTGTGGGAAGAGGAGGCCCCTCAACACCCGGCTGCCATAAAAAAAATGGGGAATAAAGGATTTCTGAAGTGGGGTTGATCCCGGTTGGTGGGCCGAGGGGCTAGGGGATGCTGCAGAGGAGAGCTTGGTTGGGCTGCAGCAAGCCAGGTTCTGTACAGGGGAATAAATAACTAAACAAAGGCCAAAAACTGCTTTGCAAATATGCCTTTCTGTTATTTAGATTGGTGGAAAACTGTTGCATTTCTCAGGGGTGTTTTTTAATCTATTTTAAAGTGCTTTTTTCTCACTGATTTTCCAATTTCAGGTTATTTGTGAAAGGAGAAATTACTGTCTGTGGGAGAAATTAAAACAAAACAACGCAAATTGCCCCATGACCACCAGGCATTGGGCATGGGACGTTATGGGCAATGGTGCCTGGGGATGTCCATGATGATTCTGAATGGAGCAGTTTGGTGCCAGATCCAGTGCTGAGCCCAAGGTTGCACCAGATGGTGCATTGTTTTGGGGCAAAGTGCCTGATTTTGGGGACTGGAGCAGTTGGGTTTATCCCCCCCTTTTTTTTTGGGGGGGGGGGGGGGCGGCATTAGCCCCTCTGTCTCACTCTGGGTACCACCATGATGCAGATGCCCAACAGCATGCAAGGCATGGAGCTGCTTTGCATGACATAAGTTTCCTTGGACTCAGCTCACAGACTGGCCAAAATGGCATCAGCCTCCTGGCTGCACCTTCCAGGGCATCCAGTGAGGGGGCTTGGGGGGCTGCATTAGTGAAATGCATGTGGGAATTAGTGAAATAAAAGTGGGGAAAGGCTCTGGCCCCATAATTCTGCACTGAATCCCATGGGATCTGCACCAAATCTGCAAGTAGGACAAGGAGAGGGGACAAGTGGTACCAGGAGAGCAACAGGATCAGGAGAGGGAAACAAATCAGACCAGGAGCTGAGGACAAGAAGAACCAGAAAAGGGGGAAAATGCAACCAAAAGACAGAACAAACAGGACCAGGAGATGGGGACAAGTGTGACCAGGAGAAAGAAAGTGGGATGTGGAGACAAGGGCAAGTGGAACCAAGAGAAGGAAACAAGTTGGACCAGGAGAAGGGACTGGTGGGACCAGGAGACAAGTGGGACAAGAAGAGGGGACCAGAACCACCAGAAGATGGGGACAAGTATGACCAGGACAGGGGACCCCATGGTATGCCAGGTATTTGTTGGGGCATGAGGTGAGCGAAGATGCCCTGTGCCCCACTGCAAGGAGGGGGAGACCTCCCCAGCCCCTCCATCTCCTTCCCCCAGCATTCCAAGGCTCAACGTAAAGCCCCAAGACTTTTGTGAAGATGCTCAGGACTCCTCACAAGGACGCAGGGAGTCCCCAGCTGCCACTGCATTTCACAAAGCTCCTCTCCTCCCTTCCACTGCTGAGGAGTTTCCCAAGTTCAAGTTACCAAAATAAGCCCCTGGTCTCAGCCTGGGAGTGTTTTGAGTGTGAAATGCAACCAGCGCCAGCCCCTGGGCACTCGACGATGGCTGGGTTTCCAGCATTGCAGAGTGGGCAGATGTGGCTCCATCCCAGCCAGCTGGCAGGGGATTAAATCAGACAAGGTCTTTGCAGGCGCCAGGAGGGTTTCCTGGATGTCTGAAGGGACCCTGAGTCCCCCAGGAATCCAGTGAGGACCTGCAGCAGCCATAGGGTGGCCAAAGTGGTGACCATCAACCTTCAAGGGATGTAGTCTACCACTGGCACCATGGGATTTGGCTCTCTCTACCCAAAAAGTCATGCAGCCCTGCAAGGGTTAACTGCAGTGGCTGTGATCAGAGCTGCTTCATTTTCCATCCCTGCAGCACAGGAGCCCTGTTTTAATGGGAAATTAATAGCGCCATGACCTCAGCCACCACGCACGCGGCCCCGCTGGCCGGCGTGCCGGCAGCCCCACGTAATCACAACCCACCGTATCCCAGCTGGAGATTTTGGGGCCTTCTGCTTCTTTTCTACCGCCAGGATAGGCAGAAGGATGGTTCTGTAGCTCTATAAATCACCCCCAGCAATGAACAAACAGTTAAAAAAACACATCCCCAGTCTTCACAGCTTTAGAGCTCAGCACCTTCCCCTCTTTATAGCTTAAAAAAGAACACCTTCATTTCCCACTTTGGTCCATACTAGCCCCAAATCAGCCCTCACAAGAAGCGATTAAGAAAAAAAAAAAGAGCCCAGGCAAAGCTGAAAGGAAGAAACAACAGCTGTGCAGCACCTCCATCTCAATTTCTTGCCCTATTTTCATCCCATCCAGGGAGGCACAACCTGCCCTGTGCCCCTCCTTTCCCCCAGCTGAGCTGGGTTTGCAGGTCTTTCCCTCAATTACTGTTTTTCTCCTTAAAAACGCACACACCCCTGAGCCAAAATCAGAGGTTTTTTTTTTTTTTTTACTGACAGATCTGGGGAATACGAAAAAGCTTTTTGTGATGAGGAGAACTGAAGCCTGGAGGTAGGAACTGAGTCAGCTGGAGGCGATTTGTTGTTCATTTATCACTATCCATTTTTACTCAGGAAAAGGGTGGGGGGAACCCAACAAATACAGGTGGAATGGGGCCCAAGTTTGCAGATTTAAGAGCTTTGCAGGAATAAAAGAGCATCTTGGCTCTTGATCATCTTGGCGACCCACGATGCCTTTGCCGTCTGCCCACGGAAAACCGCCCGGGCTTGTTTCAGGGAGCAGATTTTTCAAAATTTTTCCAGGATTTGTCTTTCTCCTGCAAAAATGTGGCTGGTGTAGACCCAGCTGGTTAAGCATTTCCCACCTGCAGGGAGGTTTCGCGGCTCCTGCTGGGGCGAGCAGCGCCGCCAAGCGGTGCTGTGCAGGGAAGCACTCCCCGCAACCCAGCGGCAACAAAACCTGCAGATTTACAAGCTTTTCGCACTTGTATCGCAAATCGGTGCCAATTCCGCCCAAAACACCTCCCCAGAACACACAAGTACCTTTTCCCCACCTCAACCAGCTGCTCCAACCCACAAGAAGGACTCAGTAAGCAGGCTGGCTGGAGATCATCTCTTAGGGAAGAGAGGGACTGTCCCTTTCTATCCAAACACCTCCAAATTTCTTTGGGATTTTGTTTCCAGCCTCCATTTTCTTCCAGGATTCAGGATTTCCCCCAGCCCATTTTCAAGCTGCCCAGGGTGAAGAGCTATCCCTCAGTCCCAGCCCCTCTTCCCAGGTTTCAGCAACATGTGGGAAGCATTCCTGGGAAACAAGGACTAAAACTTCTTGGGGGCATGGCGGGGCTTGTTTTTCATTGTTTCAGTGTCCTCTCAAAATCTCAGACAGCATGCCCCTAAAAGCCTGTGATCACTAGAAAAACAAGCCTTCTTTACAGAATCACAGAATGGTTTGGGTTGGAAGGGACCTTAAAGACCATCTAGTTCCAACTCCCCTGCCAGGGGCAGGGACACCTTCCACTAGACCAGGCTGCTCCAAGCCCCGTCCAGCCTGGCCTTGAGCACCCCCAGGGATGGGGCAGCCACAGCTTCTCCGGGCAACCTGTGCCAGTACCTCGCCACCCTCACAGTAAAGAATTTCTTCCTAATATCTAAATTTACCCTCTCTTAGCTTAATGCCATTCCTCCTCGTCTTATTGCTACAGGCCCTACTGGAAAGTCTGTCCCCATCTTTCTTACAGGCCCCCTTTAGGTACTGGAAGGTGCTATAAGGTCTCTCTGGAGCCTTCTCTGCTCCAGGCTGAACAGCCCCAGCTCTCTCTGCCTGTTGTCCTAGGAGAGGTGCTCCAGCCCTCTGACCATCTTTGTGGCCTCCTCTGGACTCACTCCAACAGGTCCGTGTCCTTCTTATGCTGGGGGCCCCAGAGCAGACACAGCTCTGCAGGTGGGGTCTCATGAGAACAGAGTAGATGGGGAGAATCCCCTCCCTGGACCTGCTGGCCACGCTGCGTTTGGTGCAGCCCAGGATACAATTGGCTTGCTGGGATGCAAACACACATTACTGGGTCATGTCCAATGTGTCACCCACCAGTATCCCCAAATTTCTCTTCACAAAGCTGCTCTCAGTCATCTCTGTTGATACTAGCGACTGGCCCAGTGCAGGACCTTGCACTTGACCTTGTTGGATTTCATGAGGTTCACATGGGTCCCCTCTTTAAGCCTGCCAAGGTCCCTCTGGACAGCATCCCTTCCCTCCAGCAAATCAACTTTACCCTCAGCCTGGTGTCATCTGCAGAGTCAATCCCACTATGCCATTGATGAAGATATTAGAGTACTGGTCCCCATACAGAGCCATGAGGGACACATCTTGTTACTAGTTGCCACTTGGACACTGAGCCATTGTCTGTAACTCTCTGGACGTGGCCACACAGCCAGCACAGACTTGGGCTGGTTTGTCCTCCAGAGGGTAAGTTCAGCTGGTTGCACAGGTCCATAAAGCCAGGGCTGACACGCTGCCTGCCCACAGCCTCGCTGCAATTAAGGCTGAGGCTGACAAAGCAAGTGGAGCTGGCAGGGCTCCCGCACAGACCCCACACCCCAACCGCAACCGTCTACAAGAAGAAACACAGTCAGGCACAGATGAAACCTTCCAGAGCGAGTTTTAATCACGAATAGCACTCCAGCGTGTTCACACCTGCCCAAATCTTACCTCCACAGCATGCCAGGAACCATTACAAATCAGACAATCAGGTATAAATACAAATAGCATCTTCATAACATGCTATACTCTTTCCAAACAGAGGTCATTGCTTCCTGAGCCTGGTGTCTCAGTACCTAAACCCAGAGAAGAATCGGAGTATCACAGTTACAGGGCACCCACCAAAGAACAAGCTGCATCTATGCTGCTGGGTGGAAAAGTTGTTGGTTTGGGTTTTTTGGCAGGACGCATGAGGTTTTTGTTCAAAGTAACATGCAGGCAGGAGAGTCTCGGGTTAACTAACAGCACAGGCGAACCTAAAGGTGCCACATAGAAGTAGTCAAGATTTCCAAAGGTCCTAAGAAATCAGTGGGGGTTTTTTTCCTCCCTTACGCTTTGCTACCTTGCTATGGGTTTAGATGCTGGCTTTAAGTTTGAAAATAACAGCCTTGGCCTTAAAACCCCTGATTTCAAAACAACTACTGCTCCGGCCATCCCCAAGCCAGGGAACAGGATGTTCACCAGCCTCTGAGCTGCCCAAGGCTGGACCTCAAGCAAGCGCCAGACAGCAGAGACTGCCCTTTTACACTGAGTTTACTGCAGAGTTTACACTGACTCCCGCTGAAGTGCACAGGACAGGCACCATCTTCTTGCAAGTGCCTGCAGGATCACTTGTTCCCCTGAAGAAAGGAGGGAAGTGATGAACAGGGTGTTGAAAGCTCAGGTAAATACTCAAGGTCTTCAGCATTTGGGTTTGTTGGTTTTGTTTGTTTTTTTTTAAATCAAGAGGTAGAACAGATACTTCATGCTCATGCTTGCTTTAACCATGATGCAACCACTGCATTACTCATCTTCAGGTGCCGCCTTCCAGAGGACACTGAGGTCTTTTCTTGTTGCTGCTAAGATTAGGGCAGCTCTTGGGGTTTGCCCTCTTGTACAAAGATATTTTGTACAAGATATTAAAAAATAAAACCACCAACCCTGTTTGTGTTTGTTGCCTTCCCTTCTCTGCTGTTTCTTTATGCCAAGACTTGGGGAGCTGCACCAATGGCACAAATCTTTCCTTCATGCATAGAGGGGAAGGGTGGCTCCTCTCCACATCGTCCGGGGAAAGCAATGGCTGCTGGCATTACAAGGAGTTAATTCTTCAGCGCTGTGAGGCTTTCTTCCAATCATCAGCTTCAGCCACACCTTGTTTTTTCTGGACAAACTTCACATAGTTGGGGAAAAGCTGCTATGATCAAGCTCCCTGCTCACGAGCTGACCTTAAGAAGCCTGGCCAGCAGCAACCACCAGCGAGCAACCCGGGAGCAAGCCTGACTGTCCATAAGATGATTTTCCTGGATGAAAGCAAAGTCCTGTTCTCATTTGGGCTTCCCTGAAGCAGCAGCATTACTTCAGACTGCTCCCTGTGCTTCTTGGACCCATAGCAAAGCTGGCAGAGAAACCCACAGGACAGGGGAGGTGGCCCAAAATGCTCAACTGGGTTTGCAGTTTGGGGAGCCCAGGAAAGGGGATGGATGAAAGCAGGACTAACCTGGTGGGTTTGGGTTTGTTTGCATTGGATTTATGCCCTAATTTGACATTAGGATTAAAGGGTGAAGGAAGTCAAATAATAGCCAGAACATAAAAATAAAGCAGTGGGTGTAATCCAAGCAGAGTCAGTCAAGGAGTTTCACTTAATAATACCTCTGATTCAGAGAGCCTCCTTCATTCCCAGCAATCCCCAAACTCTTTAAAAACCCACAGGTCCTTCAGCTACCACTGAAACAGCAAAAGCACCCAGTCCCTATAATCTAAGAGTGAATTGGGTGCTTGGGATCTCCCAAGTTTTTTAACCCATAACTGAGAGAAGGCAACCTTATGTGGCCAGAGGGTGTATCACCCAGGTGAGATGCATAAACTTCCAGAAGATAAGGTCCTTGAGACCTTCTTTCTCATACACATAAGAAACAAACCACAATCACTGCAAAAATAACCGGAGGAGGGTAATACTGGAGGCAGCCACAACAGCCTTTCCCAACCCGTACCTACAACATGATGGTGCAATGAGAGATGGGTATGGCTTAATGGGATACAGAAAAGCATGTCCACAGCCTCTGGGATGTCTTGCAGGTGATCCTGAACCATCCATTTCTGTGGTTCATGTCAAGCAGGGCAGCGCAGTGCGACAGGTTAGCAGAAGCAGAGTGTTGGGGATGGCTCTTTGACAACCTGCCATGGCCTCTTGTGTTAGTAAGTGGAGCTACTCTCAGCAATTCATGGGCCAGGAGAGACCCTAATCCAAATCTGACCCTCAGTGTAGCCCTCACCCCCCCTGTTAGGGCAACGTTATCCAAAGCTTCTAATTCTAATCTTAATTTGAGATGGCTGCAGTGATTCCCAGCTCTCCAGACTATACTTGCAGTAAGGATGATGATGCTACTCATGCAGTAACAGCTAACTGCCACAAAAATTGCAGTCTGAGATATTAAGGTAAGCAAAACATCACATCAGTTTAATTTGGCATCTACTTCGCCTTTACTCTGAGCTGTAAAACACAACGGCTCAGAAGATGCTACACAACCAGCTGAGAAATCCCTGCAGGATTAAAAGAACTGAGGGCTAGACAGGGGGGATAAAAGATCAAAAAGAATATAAACCTCAGTTTTCACTTGCAGTTTAGAAACTCAGAGATGCACAAGTAAACACCTGTTGGGTCACCAACAGCCACGGCATGATCGGGCCACCTGCCTTAGAACCACAGCACACCAGGAAACAACTTGGGTGTCGTTTTCTAGTTTGTTGGCTCTCAAAGGACTTTCCTGGAACACCTCTCCCTCCAGACATGGCTGTAACAAGTGGATGTCTTAAGAAAACTGCTACTCAATGGGTCTGGCTATTGCCACCAAATAAGAGGTGCTTAGCTCTCTCAGTAAGCCCCTCCTGGATGCTGCATTGATCAGCAGGACCTCTAAAAAGACATTAAAAAATAAAAACAACAAAACTTTCAGACCTACCAGAAAGGTGATTTAAAAGAGAGGGAAAAAATAAAGATGACATAAATAGGAACTTGTAATTTTATTCTCGGTTGTTCAAGGAATCTTTAGCTTTTACATTGGAAACTTGGACTTACCCGCTTCATTATTTCGTCAGCTTAGGCAATGTTAAAAAAAGCAACCTAACAAGGGATTTGAGTTGGAACCAATAGGGAAGGTTTTCACCCCAGATTACCAAAAGGTACACTTTCCTAATACATGTTTGTCTGTAAGGACATGCATGTTGGGCAGAAGAAGCTTTTCTTGAAAACAAAACCTTTATCCTATCAATCTGGCAATAAACACTTCTAGGGCTTCCCTGAGCTTCTCAGCAACTTCACATTTCTGATACATTAAAGACAAAAAACAGAATTATAAACAGACAATTACGCAAAGAGCAGGATCTCAAACTTTTTTCTGTCCAGCTCTATATGACACGGCACAGCAAAATAAAACCACCAAAGGGGTGCAGAGGGAATGAACCTAACGGAAAATTAAAAAACAAAGTGATTTGCTGGTCACCATTAAAGTGCATTCAGTTCCACCTCAGCTCATCAACCCTGTGCTTATGCGATTTTCCCCTGTCCCTCCCAAGGCTGAGCCCCATCGTGCTGGCCAGGGGAGCGAGAGATCTTGAAAGAGATTGCTTACTTTTAATCATTAATTCACAGCATGAAGAATGTTGAGAGCCCTGAGTTAGCTTGATGCCACATTAGACAGCGGATTTCGGGACATCTGCTGTCATTCAGAGGAGAAATTTATTCTCATCACAGTGCTAAAACTTGCCACGGGGGCACTGGGGAGCTCCATCCCCTTAGTACCATGTATCCTGTAGGTTACTGCCTTCAGACAACATGTAACATCTCATCTGGAGGGCAGACGACAATTTTGGCTCTGCTCATACAAGATTCAAATCACAGACGGACAAAGCTGCAGTCACGCCAGCTGAAGCCGAAGGATTCAAGCACAACACTCAGCAGCACACGGCTCAGGGCTGCCTCCTGCTGCCAACCTCTGAAGAGGCTCCAGCACTGAGAGACAAACTCGGAGGGGGGGAAAATAAAAATAAAAATCTCAAAACCTAAGTCAGAACCCAGCCCTCCTATTGCCTTTCACGTGTGGGTATACACCACAGGGATCTGCTGCACCGCTACACAAGGAACATGCTCTCACCGTACTTCAGGCACCATCGGGCAGCAGCTCTGCCACTTATTGCACAGAAAACCAACAGAGCGACCACAGTGGTTCAGAGTGAGTGGAAAAATATTGTTTGGGACCAGCCATCTGGAGGGAAGCATCCCTGGATGTGCAGAGAGACCTGCTTCCTGCTTGGGCTTGAAAATTAGACACGGTGATACCCTAGAGGAACACTACAGTAAGGACTGGCTCACCGTCAGCAAGGAAGGAGCATGGGCAAAGTCACCCCTGATCTGGCAGCAGTTTGTCCTCACCGCTGGCGTTGAGCCAAAGCCCACTGATGTTCACGGAAAGTCAGTAACCGGCTGCAGTACCTCTAATTAGTCCTGAGCTTGCTGGAGACTTAATTTGCCTCCAGCTAGAGCACACACGTCTCTCAGACCTTGTCCCTTGGCATTAGGCAGTCGTCACCTGAGTTATTAACACTGAGGTGGGATCCAGCGCTCCCACTGCAGAAACACACACGTCTGTATCCGAGGGTATCACCTCCAAATCCCTTTGCAGTCAGCGGAGAGAGGCGCTCCCAAGGCATACTGTATCATCCCAGCACAGGCATCTAAAAGGGGACAGATGAATCATGCTCCAGAAGTATCTATTTCTCTTCACTGACTGCAAAGGGAGCCTGGCTAGATTATACGGAGATGCCTTAGGCTAGAGACATGTAAAATTAGGCAAGACTAACCCCACTCAAAGAGCGAGCACTATGGCCTCAAACACAGTGACAGTCTAACAGATCCAGCTTCAAGCCAGTGCTACACATCGTCTGAGCCTGTTTTTGCCCACGGAGAAGAGGAAGTGCTGCCTCATAAATACTATTTACACCAGTTTGCTGAAATTAAAATTAGTTTCTTGGGGGGAGGTAGAAGAGAAAGAGACATCCTTCATACTGCGGGAGCTTAAGATATCGTCCTTCCCAGCCACCTTTTCCCCATCAGTTGTAGGACAGGTACTGGATTAGTCGCGGAGGAATATTTAGCTTGGCAATCTTCTCCAGTGCTCGCTGCCCAGCAGCCTTCCTCACTGTAACTCTGCAGAGCTGTGACAAACTCAGAGGCGTTTCTAAAATGAGAAAAGAGGATCCAAAGTTAGGGCTGCAGCTCAGCGGACTGCTGACCTTCCCAGAGAGCACAGACCTCCTGTCGACATCTGGCATCACCCCTGCCATGATCACAAGCCTGGCCCTGCTTCCAAGCGCTCAACCTCCCACAGCACCCAGGCCCAAGGAAGGCACTGCAGAGCCACAGGCGTGCTCCCTCAAGGCTCATCCCAATGCAAATCCCACCAGAAATAGCATGGCTGCAGCATGCTTCTCCCAGCTCCCTTCCCCACCTGCATCCTCCAAAGGCTAACGGTGCCCAGCATGTCACCTGCTCCGATCCACTGGGGCCATGCAAGACTTTCAGATCTCCCTTAGTAATGCTGTATTAAGTCTCAGCAACACTGCATACAAGAACAAAAACTACTTCTAACACTTCCCTACCACTCCGTTCCTCCATCCGAGAGATGGAGACTCAGCACTCCGCTGAAAGCTCGAATAAAACTCCCCACAGCCCCTTCCAGGCAGCCCCATCTGCAGCCCACAGCCTCAGCACCATGTGTTGATGCTAGTGCACGGACGCAGAGTTACAGTCTGGCACAACTGCCCTGGAAGGAGTCAGTCCTAAGAAGCTTCCATCCCTATACCCCCACAGCCTTGGCAATCACCAGCCTCCAAGGTCTGCATCTGTCCTGGACCTAGTCCTGAATGTAATGATACCAATTAAAAGAAAAATAATACTAAAGCTAGCACAATACTGTTACAACGGTCTGCGTTGAAAAGCAACTCGTGCAGTTCTGCTGGCTGGACTGAGGGGGCTGTAAACTCTGGCAAGATACAAGAAGTATTTATGGGCATGCAGGATTCAACCTCTTCAGCCAGCTCAGCTGCAGCCAGACCAGCACACTTCATGGCTCTCTAAAGAAAGAGAGCAATAAATAACCCAGAGGAGAGATTGCTACAGGGAAAGAAGTCAGAGGGAGAAGGGGCTATAAGGGGCTCCCCACCGAAAGGACTGCAAAGCCAGAAAATACTTGATTTTTCTGTAAAAAAGACATTTTTCTTTCTATAAGGAAGAATTTTTTTACTGTGAGGGTGGTGAGGCACTGGCACAGGTTGCCCAGAGAAGCTGTGGCTGCTCCAGCCCTGGAAGTGTTCAAGACCAGATTGGACAGGGCTTGGAGCAACCTGGTCTAGTGGAAGGTGTCCCTGTCCCTGGCAGGGGGGTTGGAACACGGTGATCTTTAAGGTCCCATCCAACCCAAACCATTCTGTGATTCTGTGACTTTTAGGATCATCTAATGCTATGGTGTTGAGCAACAGTCTGCAAAAGCTCAGAAAGGTCTGTAATTTACTCCTCTGAGCTCCACCAAGGGTAACCAAGATAAAGATTGATTTAAAGCCATTCTCAAACCTCAGTCAAATGTCTCCTCCAAAATTTGACAGCCAACACAGCTAAAGTTTAATGCTTTCCCTGCCCCAAATAAAATGAGTTTTCAGCTGGGTGATTTTCTTGACCTGACTTAATGCATCAAAGCATTAACGCTCATGCTGACACATGAGAGGGGCCTGAATTCAGTGAGGGCATGATTTGGACCATCTTTCCACTGTCATTCAACCACAATTAAGCAGAGTCAGTCTACGGTCAGCTGCTACACTTTGCCACCAAGAACTCTAAACCTTCACAGGAAGATGATCAGGGATCTACAAATCAAAGCTGACTGAGAATCACGATCTGGTGCAATGGAGCTGGCAGTGACTGAATTCCTGGGGCAGGGGATCATATCTCACTTACTTTCATAGTACTCAAAGCACTTTGCTGTGGGACTGCTGCTCCAGGTGTAATCCGATGGCTTCTTTCCTCGGTTGTCCCTTGCGTAAATGTTTCCTCCAAATTCAATCAGCATCTCCACCAGATCTACATTTTTCACTTTTGCTGCATGGTGGAGGGCTGTCTCATGAAGTTTAGCAGCATTCACATTTGCCCCTGGGGACAGAGAGAAAACCAAACCTGTTCGTGAAAGCCTCACTTGACCCAAATGTAAGGAGTGGTTTGACTGGAGAAAAAAAATGCTGTTAAAACACACAGGACCAGCCAGAACAAGATCCAAACAGCACAAAGAGGAAACTAAACTACTGAACAAGTTATTGGTGCTGGCAACACATGAGTTTTCCTTTCTGGCTTTATGATTTCCTTGCAGAGAAATTATTTTAGTCCATGTTACCAGGTAAATAAGCTGCTGAGTGTGAAGTTCAGAATTGCTTCCTGAATCCGTGCTGTCCAAAGCCAGCAAAAAGCCATTCACAGTCATCCCAGCGGAGTATTCCCACAAACAGTGATGGCTTTGTTAAATATTTTAACAGAAATACTCCAGACTCATGATAAACTGCAGCTCACCATCAGACACTACTGCAGGATCAAGTTTTAGTTACAGATACTTTTACTAAGAAAGTTTGGGCTTTATAAGCTTACAGCAAAAGGTCCTTCTCATACCCCCACAACTGCTTCCATTTTACCAACTGACTTGTTAGCAGAGGTGAGACAAACCTCACTCAATTCAAACTATTGACTTCTAGGTATGTGTGGTCACACTGAACTCCCCTTACAGTTAAAGAGAAGAAACAGGCATTTCTGGGGAATCAATTGATGGGTGCCCAAGACAGGGAACTGGAGTGGCTGGAAACAAGCAAGCTTAGATGTGTAATTTTTAGACAAATGATGTTCAATGAAACAAATCCCCACCCCTGGGCCAAATCTCCTCCCAGTAAGCCCAAGCCACGACACGAAGTCCAACTCCAAATTCCCTCAAAGTTAGCAGCAAGAAAACTGGGATGTGAAACCTGGAGCACAGAACATTGACTTGAACATCCAGCAAACTCATCTGGGCATAACACCAACCAGATCTCCCTGAGGTATGAAGTGACTTCACCTCTGGTTTTCTGTACAACATCAAACCCTGACATCTCCCCCTAAAACCTACCCAAAACTGTATGACTGCGCTACCAAAGCTGAATGCATGCTCACCAGCTGATACCACTTTGGAGAAGAAGCTGATACTTTGCTCTAAGGGGTTGAAAAATTCTGAATTTTATGAAAATAAGGGCATGAGAATGTGACTGAGAACATCACAAATGGGATATTGACAGTCATATGCTGAAAAAATGCTTAAGCATTAAGCTTTGCTTAGGTAAAGGCAAAACATTTCACCTTTGTCATCTATATTATGCTGTGAGTGAATAAGCTCTTCAACAAGAATGCCACTGCAGAGCACCAAAGGAAATGCTGTGCACAGACACCACCATCTCCTGCCCACCCAGAAGCAAAACCTGTGCCTGCCATACCTGCCTTCAGCAGCAACTTTGCACAGTCCAGATGCTCCCTGGCACAGGCCACATGTAGGGGAGTCCCAAAATGGCAGTCGTGAGCCTCCAAGTTCGCGCCAACATCGATGAGGAGTTGCACGCACTCTGAGCTACCTTTAGAAAGGGAAGATCCAAGTCAAAACAAAGAATCCAGCTCAAATGGGAGCATACGGCAGGCTGGGATCAGCTTGACCCACAGACAGCCTGTTTAATATTTGGGGTGATGGCTGCAAAACAGAAGTGCTTGTGAGCCAACGCAATACACTGTAGGACAAAGACTGTGAGACCACAACACAAGAAATAAGAGTCACACCTGCATGGCACTGAGACTAACATGGCTCACTGGGAATCAGGTCAAACGAACCTGAATTCCAGGGTCTGCACAAAATTGCCTGTTGTTTGTAGAGACGGTTGTATTGCTGATCCTGCCCTGGGTGGATCAGATCACCCTCAAGACCACTCCAGCTTTAAGTCTTCCAATGCTAACAATATGACTTAACAGAAAGTGGGCAGTCATCATCATCGAGCCTCAGGAAAAAAGTTTAACAAGGAAAAGCTAAGCAAGAGCTCACAGCTACGTATTTTACGTCAGCACCTGTTTGTCAAAAACGCTGTCTCCCATAGCCTTCATAGTCAAAGGGAAACTGTCCAGGACAGGGAGGAGAGAGGAGGTATTACATCTTACAAAGAGGAAACTGAGGCACAAAATCATTAAGGGATTTGGTCACAATCATCTAATGGGGACATTGCCACTCTCACATCCAGGCTTTCCTGCTGTTGCAGCTGTGCATGCAGAAGTTCAGGGGAACAATTACATTTAAACACCCCTCTGCCACTCCTCCACCTCTGCTGCCGTCACAGCCACCCCTGATGCTTGCTCCTGCTCTGTAACCCAGATCCAAAAGTCCAGAAGAGGCTTGAGTAAAGGCCAGAGGTAACAGAGAGTGGCTGGCATGTGCCAGCTGGGACATTATTTTGGCCCCTGGGGTTTTCTCTTATCCCCTGGACAGACCCTGCAGCTGGAAAAGGGTGAGTGAGGGACAAGGAGCACTACAGCACCGCCCAACAGTCCCTGGCACTTTCTTCCCACCCAACAGCCTCCTCCAGCAGCTTTGAACAACCACCTGATTAAGATGGTCTCATGCCCTAATCAGAGCAATTTATTCCATCTCAACTTGGACTAGAGGGAAAGGGTGCAAACTCCCCTCTGCTCACAACAGCAAAGCTACTTGTTTGCCTGAAGGTTTTTCTAATAGAGCACCAAGAAGCTGTCGTTTTATCTGCCTAAGATCTTATCTTGAGTCTGTCATATGGGATAAAAGCACCCAACACAATGGACAGCTTTATTCACCAGATACCACAGCACTCTGCATTCAGAATTCAACCAGGGATGTGCCCACTGATGTATCTGCAAGCTGTAATGGTCTGATGAGCAACAACAGCTTACAGTCAACTTAAGACACTTGGCAGCTGCTTTTTTTTTCCATCCAAGCCGCAAATAACCATGCAAAGAGCACACCAGCTTACCATTCATGCAGGCTTCATGGAGGGGAGATGCTGTGTAAAGGGGAGGATTCACCTTGGCACCGTGGGACAGCAGCACTTTCACACACTCTATGCTACCTGAGGCACAGGCATCGCAGAGCGGAGTGCTGCCATCGATATTCCTGGCATCCACCTTCAAGGCAGAAAAAAAGATGTTAGGTACCTGCAGGCTGCTGTGTGGCATTACCCTTTTGCCTATGTCCTCACTTCTTTTAACCCCAGAAATATTCTGAGCTAGGGAAAGAGTTGGTTGCTAACTGTCAGCAACATGGCTTGCACTGTTCCCATCACTCTCAGGGCATGGATGCACATTAATGACACAAATTTAGGCTGTTATTTCCATTCTTAGATTTTTCTGCCCCTCTCCTGGCAGCTGAGTAACATGTTAACTCCTCATCTGCTTTAGTGCAAAGCTCAGCTTCATCGGCGGACTGAGCCAAGCTGTCTGACTTTAAAAACGAGTAGATATGGTGCTTAGGGACATGGTTTAGCGGTGGACTTGGCAGTCCTGGGTTAACGGTTGGACTTGATGAACTTAATGGTCTTTTCCAATGTAAATGACTCTATGATTCAATGCGAAGGACTAGGGAGCAAACACGTGCTCCACTTCACCGGCTTTGTTCAGAGCACTGCTGTCTTCAGTGTGTGAGAAGTCACAAGCCCTTGAAGACAATTGTCACCAGCTATACCCAGAGATTCTGTTTGGCTGATTTTTGTTTCCGTTGTAAAAATTAAAGCAATAGAAGAAGAAATTAAAGAATAACTATAAATCTCCTCTGGAAGCTACATGACCCCTGCTATTCTTCTGACCCCTTGATTCATCCCAGTTACCTTTAGGTATCTGAGTCATCTGAACTAGATTTTTAGTCACCCTGGGTTCTGCCAAGTCAGTGAAGAGAGAGAGGGCGAGACAGAAATACTTTCAGGTAGATGTTTACGTCACATCAAGCTCCAACACCCTCTGAAGAGGCCTGCCATCCTCTGCTGACTGTCAAGAAAGCCCAGGGTGATGAAGAACCTAGAGCTAGACGGGGAGAATTCAGATCCCAGGAATAAAATCAAGATGAAGTTCCCAGCTGGATCAGACCCAGATACACACCTGGGCCCCTGCAGCCAGCAGAAGCTTGACACACTGTGTTTGCCCCCGCAGGCTCGCCTCATGCAACGGGGTGATAGAGTCATAGGTGACTGCATTCACACAGGCTCCACTCTCTATCAGCTGCTGCAGCTGTAGGATCTCTCCCCGCCTGGCTGCTTCATGAACTGGTGTTCGATCAGCCCAGAAGCCTAGAGAGGAAAGAATAAATAAATAAGTAAATAAATAAAACCATACATGTCGAGCAAATGGATCTCATGCTGGAGAAAAGCAGACAGGGAACGTGGGCCAGCAGCTAGAAGAGAGAGCTGGGAACAAGGAGCTTATTCTGCACCATGCCCTCACTCAGCGTGTGTTTTTTAATTGGGTGCTTAATGTTTGTAGGTTCCCGGTTGACCGTTGCCTTGTCAGGGACTGTTTGTATTGCTGGGCTCCCTTGCAGTTTCTGAAATGCTTTGCTGTAGTTGCTTGAAACTATATCCTAGCACAAACCCCAGCAGCGTTCGTTAGGTCCAGATTCATCCCAGCGAGCTCTTAACCATTTAGCGTTAAGGGCGCTGTCCCTTCTGGCTCCATCTGAAATCACTGGAAACAGGACATCTCCAGAGAGCAACTCAGCCCACCTAAAAAGTATCTTCCCCAAAAGTCAATGGAGCTTCAACAACTGAGTTTATATCGTCGACACCTTCGCTGAGCATCTACAGCTGCACGGGGCAAGTCTGGGTTTTGCTTGCCAGCACTAACTGAGGATATCATCTCCTTTCAGGTATTTTGCTTTCAAGGTAGGAACAAGTACAGAACAGCCCTGTGCGTTTTCATGCAACTTTCAGCAAGATAAAGGCATCTTCTCCATAAAAATAAGTGCCTTGGTACCCTGCAAAAGCAGGGCTTATCGCAGCCATATGGTGCTGTTTGCATAAATATTAATACTAAAAACCACCGGCAAACCAGACCTTGCAGTTACAGTTCCTCCCCTTTACACATCTCCATAAGACCCCCATTTCAAGGCAAGCACTGACAGAGCAGAAGAAAAAGGGTGATTTGCCTTATTTCTAAAAAAAATAAACGCCTTGTCACATATTTCAGTTGGACTGACCATATCTCTCTCCATCCCTAAATGCAACATTTTCTTTACCAGCATAAAGCAGCAAATGCCAACACAAGCTAGTGTTATGAAAGATGGAGCAGACCTGAAGAATAACGCAACACTGAGGTGTATAGTGGACTGAAACCACTCCTTGAAAGGGAATCACGAGTACTGGCATTTTCCCAACGCACAGTTATAAGCAGGCTTTTTTGTTTGCTTCTTAGATCCTCATCCCCTTGGCCAATATCCCTGGGCAGGATCTTTTTTCCCCTCTCTGGAGCTTGTCCTGGTTTATGTCAGGAGAAGCAAGATGTCTGAGAATGAGGATGGAGCACTCAAATTGCCAGTCACCGAACAGCATCACTTTGTCACCACCAGGACTGAGGAGAAGAAGAAGCTCCAGCAGCATTTCACTAAGTGCTTATTTATACAGCCCAAAAACCCAAACCTGCACACTGCAGGCTCCTCAAATTTCTTCTCTCCTACTGCACAATTCCCTATGTGGCAGGCTGACATGAGAAATAACACCAGCAGTCCCCATAGATAGGGCTCCCACCTGGAGCCGTACGTGGGGTTACGGGGCAGCTGGGGCCAGAGCTCCTACATCTGCGGCTCAGGACCTCTGGTTCAGCCCTGCCAGCTGCAGCACCAGGCAGGGGGGGCACGGCCGGTCCCTGCTGCAGCTAGAGAGCATCCGTGCCAGGGGAACCAGCCGTGCAGCACCGCCTCACGCTCCCTACGGGCTCTCCTGCGGGTCCATCCACGGGGCAAGCTGCCGGGCTGGGCCCGCTGCTCCAGCCGGCCGGGCCCCGTTCCCAGGGACAGGATTTCTCAGCGCTGTGCGAGCAGCTCTGTCACCTCCAGCGCTGCGGAGGGATGGCGGAGACAGGGCTCGGGCCCGGCGAGGTGCTGCGTAGCTCCCACCCGCCATCTCCCTCCAAGGAGGGGGCCATGCCCTCTCGTCCTGCTCCCCAGCAGTGCCGCCGCGGCTCGCACAGCATTCCCCACACCCAGAAGCGGGGGCTCTGCCAGCAGCATCCTCCCCTTCCTCGGGTGAAGCCACCCGCTCCCCGACCCATCCTGCGCACCCCAAAACAAACACCCCTGCGCCACCCCCCCCACCCCCCGAAACGCGGCGCTAACACCGGCCCCCGCCTCTCCCCGTGGCGGATCAACCCCACCGCGCCGCGCACACGGACCCCGCGGCCGCGCCCCACGCACTGATCTCGCCCCGCAGGGACCCGCCGCTGGCGGCGCTCTCCATGGCCCGGGCCGCCGGTCCGGCCGCCGCCGCTCCGCCTCCGGCCCCGGCACGGCACGGCACGGCCCCGCACGGCACGGCACGGCCCCGCACGGCACGGCCCCGGCCGCGGCGGCCGCCGGGACTTGTAGTGCCCGGGCGGGGCGAGCACTGGGGTGTGCGGGGAGGGGGTACTGGGGGCGGAGGGGCTCCTGAGGACACTGGGGTGTGCAGGGAGGGGGTCCCGGTGCGGGGATGCTGGGGGCACTGGTGTGTGCGGGGAGGGGGTCCTGGTGCGGGGGTACTGGGGGCACTGGTGTTTGCAAGGAGAGGGTACTAGATGCACTGGTATGTGTAGGGAGGGGGTACTGGGGGCGCTGGGAGCACTGATGTGTGCAGGGAGGGGGTTCTGGGGGCATTGGGGGGGGACTGCTAGTACTGGTGTGGGGGGAAGGGGTAGTGGAGGTACTGTTGTGTGTAGGGAGGGGGGACTAGGGGCACTGGTATATGTGGGAAGGGGTACAAGGGGTACTGGGATGGAAGGGGGGCACTAGTGTGGAAGGAGGGGTGCTGGGGATACTGGTGTGGGTGGGGATTGGATACTGGGGGCACTAGTGTATGTGAGGAGGGAGTTCTGGGGGTACTGGTTTGTGTAGGGAGCAGGTACTGGGGACACTGCTCTATGGGGAGAATGGGTACTGGGAGCACTGATGTTTGGGGGGACTAGGGGCACTGGTATGTGAGGACGAGGTTACTGGTGTGTGGTGGGAGGCATGTATTGGGAGCCTTTGGTGTCTGCAGAGGTGGTACTGGGGGACTGGTGTGTGTGGGCTGGTGGCATGTGGGGAAGGGGTACTGGTATATGTGGAGGAATGGTATTTGGGGGAACTGGGGTGTGGGAAGGGGTACTGGGGTCACTGGTGTGTGTGTGTAGGGAGGGGCTAGTGGTGGCACTGGTGCAAAGAGACTGGGGTGCTGACAGGGGGAAGGAGAGGCAACAGAGACCCATAAGACCGGTGTAGAATACAAGAAGATGCTGGGCAGGCGATCTGGGGACACAGGGTGTTTTGGGGAGAGGTAGGGCTGCAGGGCTGGTGCTTGTGGAGAGCTGGGGAAGGGGCTCAGTGTGGAGGGGAAGGACACACGGCTGTGGGATGGGGTGCAGGAGCTGGATGAGAATGTGTTTTGGGGAGCTGCTGTGGCAAAGAGAGGTTTGGGGTGCGCTGGAGCAGACTGGAGAGAGCACTGGGGCCTGCAGAACTGGGACAATGTGAGTACCAAAAATATGCCAAAAATGAAGCGGGACTCTTTTCCCTGGATCCCAGATGGCAGCAGAGTCCACTTAGGTCCCAGGGCTGAGTGAGCTGCTCTTCCAGAGTCACCAGGACCACAGCGAGTTCCTTGGCAATTATGTCATTGATGATATTACTTCCTGGAAATAACACGTCACACATGCAACATGGAACAGGGAGCCAGGCCTCCCAGCCACTCTGTAACAACTGGCATTTCTTTATTGACCTCTCTGGTTTTGCTGGGTCATCCTGTCAATCGTTGCTCTGCAAAATTTACAAGTAGGTAAGACAGCTGAAACAGAAGCACAGAAAGGTGATTTGCCAAAGATGACAAAAAGAAGTCAGTGCAAGGCTGAAACTACAGCCTGAATGGCTTAATTCCCACTTGGTTCACCCAGGAGAGTGCAACCTTTTTCTACCACTTCACCTCCATCTATCCCAGATTTCTGATCTCTCAGGGTAGGAGCTAGGGTAAGATGCATTCCTTAAAATCTTTATTTTAAAGCTTCTAAAATAACCATGCCCGCATGGAGGCAACAGCAGAACCTGCAGGAAACATCCACTTACCATGCTTGATCATGCCAATGAAACCATCAACAGCGCTGCTGGTGTCTCAGATATCCAGTCATCATCACATCAGCTCACCTGCTGCAGGGGCATGCTCCAAGGCTCCAAGCACATCCCTTTCCTCAGCTCAGGAGCCCTACACAGCAAGTCCCATCTCATCAACAAATTGCCGATTAGTTACCCAGGGTCACCAAGTGGGAGAGAAGCCACAGCAATCAAGCTGCAGGAGACCAGAGCCAAATATCAGCATACCACACTCAGAATATGAACATAAACATCACTGCCCTAAAATCTTGCACATTCTCCGATGTTTCTCCGGTCTTACCACCTAGGACTAAAACCGCAGAGCCAGGTAATACACGTATTTCTTCTTCCACCTTTTCCTCCTCCTCTAATTACTAAATCCTCTAATTACTAAATCTAATTACTTATCTCTAAATTACTGACTGTTCTTCGTGTTAGAGATGTAGGAGAAACAACCCAGGCTGTACAGCAATCTGCCATTCATCCATGGGTTTTCTTTCCCTGTGTGCCAGGTTTTGCTTCCTGACCCACACTCACGTAGTCATATCCAGAAATACAAAGCATTTGCTGTCCTAATTCCCAACAGATTATTTAGATAGCTGATATTTATGAGGACTTTAAAAGAGGCCATGGTGCCTGTATGTTTGTTTTGCTTTGGCAAAACAATTTACCCAAAGAGAAACCAGACCTGTGGGCTGGTGTTTATGTGGGCAAGGAGTTAAATTTGGGTGCTAGTTTGAGAAACACGACTTGACTCTTCACTTCCTGAACTCTCAAAAAGGTACCATGCACCCAAAACACTGATGCCTTCAATTCGCTAGCCGAGCCAAGCTTTGTCAACAGCTGCCGGCAGCTTGGACAGCTGCCATGCGATAGTGTTATTAACCTTTTCTCATTTACCTCCGAGTCTTGAAAGAGGAGGCATGTATCAGCTTTCCTGTGTGTCCTACTTTGATGGCATTCCCAGTCTTGCAGTCTTCCCCTGATGTCCTTCTCCAATTGCTGGAGTAAGCAAGCAAGGAGACATGTTAAATGGATTTATAAACGGAGACCCCAAAAAATCCCCTTCACCCCAAAAAGATTCTGCAGGATTCCTTCACTGCACGGCCCTGACGTACACTTGCAATTCTGTTCATGTTTTTCATTTTGCCCACCTGCTTTGCATTTGTATGTGCACTTCTCAGGTGGTTGGGAGATACTCTCTAGGGTACACAGCCAGCTGAAGAACACCTGCTTCCCCCTTCCATCTACAGCAGAACAAAGGATGAAATAATATTAAAAAAATTTACATTTATATATATATATATAAAAAGGAAAATTATATTGCTTCTTGCTATTCTGCAGTGACTACACTTTTAAAACAGAAATCTGCCCTGTGCTCGTGCCCAACTTTGAGGGAAAAATCAATATTTTGCAGCAATGGACATTTTTCTCCTGAAAATACTGATTTTGAAGAAAACCAATTTTCCATTGCAGGAAGATGAAATTAAATAAGTCCAGAGGGAAACTTCTGGTCAGCGCAGTGGCAGACCTGCTGCCACTTTCAAGTAGTAAGAAAATCAAGCCTGTCTTGCACTAACTTCATAACAACTAAAATTGGTACACCCTGGTAACTGACAGAGTATGAGGATTAGCCCAGGATAGGACCTCTCAAAATGTGAGCTATTATCTTTTCTGTCCATATGTTGCAGCCATTCATGCCAGCCTCAAAGGCAGGACAAGATAGCTGGGTAATTGGTTTCACATTTTCCAGGGTTTCCATTCCCTATTTAAAGTTGCAAAGAGTTGGCATGCCAGCACCATTAACAGAAACACAGGCAACAGGGCTGGAAGTGATCTCAGAAAACCACTTAAATTTTCTCACCTCTCACCCCAAAGTAGGACCAGGGATGAATATAGGAAGTGGATAAACTCATCTGCTTAGTGCCAGGTAGAGATGGAAATACTCTACGGGCCTGCACATAATGTCAGCTGCAGTTCAGACAGGGCTGGGGATTAATCAGCTTTTGATAATGGAACTATGACACAGGCAATAATATGAAGAGATAAATACAGTGTCTGCCTCAGTTTGATAAGATCAGGAGTAAATGTTCCTATTTCAAAGCATATTCCTATATACACAACACCTGAAAGAAGGCCACTAAGAAGGATGGCATTTTAACTTTCCCAAATTCCTTATCTGGCCTCCAGCAAAACACTCACTGCCTCAGTTTTCTCCTCTGTAAAATATGGATATTGCTGATTTATGAAATCTGCCTGATGGAGGAGTTTAAGCATCACAGAATGGGCTGATGTGGCTCAGGGCAGGAGAAACTATTCTAAGACCAGCCAGCACCTCTTCAGCCTCACCTGGCTCTTCTGTGGAGAGAATGTAGGATTAATAAATTATGATTCTATGATTACATGGAAGGAGATAGATTAGAGGTTGGAAATAGCACAGTCAAAGTGGGAAAGAAGCAGCTGTGGAGGAGGATCATGGATACAATCTAAATTTCCATCTATGAGAAAATAATTCACTGTAAATATCACTTAGCTGAACAGGATCACTTGCCTGCATCTGCAGATAGTCTGAAATAAGACACAGTAAGATACAACGAACTCCAGCCTCACACAAGCTGGTATCAGCTCTGAAGATAATAACAATGATTGCAAATGCTCCTTCTGTTTAATTACTACAGGACTGGTAACTGCAAGAGAAGAAAAAGGTACTCTGTTTAGGAGATCTGCACGATCTCAAACACACGGTCTCATTTTGCCATGGTCAAACAGTAACATTTTGGTTATAGAAAGAACTTGTATCTCCTGGCTCCATTCTTGTGCTCAGCAAGGACTAATAATGTTTAGGCTCTATCTTCAGAGACTGTTGGATTTACAGTACAAAAAATACAGAATAAACAGCACAGCTATTCACTTTTACAATTACCTCAACAATGATTTTTCAAAAATGTGAGGGAAATGGCAAAGGGACTTGAAAAAAAACCCCACTTGCTCACCACAGAAAATCCTCATCTGCACTTTGTCACTTTCTTGTCATCTTTGACTCATTTCCTGAGTGGACCTAGTAGCTGCCTGTGCAGTGTGTGGTTTTACACCACTGTGAAAACACCATAAAACAAGCCGGGTTTTGCTAGAAGCAAAGAACCAAGTTGGTTGGTTAACAACTTTGATTCTGATTCCCCAGTGCTGCTAGAACTATTGCAATGTTTGTTATCACAACTTGAACAGAAAGCTGGTTTCTCAGGAAGTTACAAGATGCCAAAATAGCCAAAAAACCAAACACAAGAATAAACCAAACCAGAAACCGAAAATATTAACTGTTCTTTACTGCAGGAGGTGTATACCGCATGAATACACCAGGAGCAAGTACCAGAGTTCAATGGCAATGAAAATACAACACATTTTCCAACAAACACAAGCAGCATATCAGTCATGGGTACAATGTGATTTGGGATTTCCTCCAAGAGATGAAAGACTCTTGACATACCAGTAGGCTCTAAAAATGTGCTGGCCTATATAGATAAGCATATGCTGGGAAGGTAAGAAGGAAGATTTTGAGGGAAAAGACTCAATCAGCTATTTCTCTGGAAGGAATAATCCTCTGCATTTAATTTCAATCTGTGACCCGCAATGTTGGAAAACACACGATAAATGTTACAGTCATTCTCAGAGAAACCAGATATACGTACATCGTGCTGGAGGATTCCAACATCTGGATGGAGATAGAGATGGTATTTGCTGTGGTATTTTTGAAGAATTTCCCCTATTGCTGAAAGACATGACAAAATCAAAGGTCTTAGGCAAAATTTGGTTCTCTTGCTGCAGATCCCAAAGTAATTATGGGAGTTTTGCTTGAGTCGAGTGAAGGATGGGGCAAGACAGCTTTATGGGAGATGACACACACCCTGAAAGCGTTGTAGAATAAAGTAGACCTTTGAGCATTTCATGCTTTTCTTTGCAGTTTGTTTTGACACTCCTTTACAGAAAATAGAGTAGAGCAGAAATGAGTGGGGAGCAAACCTTTTTCTGTCCATCTGGATTAAATCAGAAGGGCTCAGACTTTGTGGTGGTGTGCAGCAGCCATTTCTGAGCTAGCTGCCTGCTCCCACCCCTTCTCAGGTGACATGACACCTTTAAAAAACACTCTGCAGTTTTTCGGGGCATACCAAACATAACGTCCTACCAAAGAGGTCAAACAAGCCCACAAGTTCTCTTTTCCCACTTTCCCTTTCAGTTAAGGTCCTGAGCCAACACTTCCCAAGCCAAATGGCTTTGAGCTTGGTAATTTACCACAGCACATTAAAAGTTCCTCAAACAACAGATGCTGAGGCCTACCCGACCCTCCAGATAGGCCTCGTGGTGCTGCATCTAGGGAAGCTTCTGGTTCAGGCTCATTTCTGTACAAAACCAGGCAATTTCTTGGGGCAGACTTGTACAAAAAGATCAGTCAGGCACCGTCCTGCTTGGCTTCATTCCTGAAAGCACTGCCTGGGAAGGGAAATTTCATCTTGACATAAAACCATGCTAGGATCCTGCTGTGACAGATGCCCATCATGCCTCTTCTCCCTGCTGTAGCTACTTGCCTGCAGTTCCTCTCAGTTTCTGCAGTTGCCCCTCTCGCCCCTGGACACATCTGTCCAAAGTCTCTGCAGCAGAGGAACGCCAGGGTTTTCAGCACCCTCCCAAAAGGCACCTGTGATATTTTCACGTGCTTGCATTTTACCTTTTAGATCGGCTTTAATCTGTCCCAACAGCCGTGCCAATGAAAGAACACTCACACTGGGCATCAGCAGTATCAGCCAGCCACGGGCTTCATGATTTGGCTCTGAGATCTATGCAAATGCAAACGTGTTCAGAATTACCTTGAGCCACTGGTGACCTCCTCCCATCTAGACTCCCTCTGCAGCAGTTAAGAGGATGGTTCATCGACTGGATGATCTCATGAGCAGAAGAGGAAGAGGGTCCTCCAGCAGATCACTGATTTTCTAGAAAACTGAAGAATCCAGTCTGTGAAACCACTACCTTGTTGTCACATTGGGCTGAAACTGGCTAATGGCTTCAAAAGTTAATAGAAGAGACACACAGACAGAAAGAGTATGATCACAAGCCTTGTTTCCTTAGGAAACCAAATGAAAACCACACCAATCTCTCATGCCACGTGTTATAAGGAAGTGGGAGAAAACCAAAGAGAAGCTCAGTGTTTCCACCTATTTCTTTGTCATCTGCTCTCCCATGATTCACACGTGGCAGGAAAAGGGGAGGGAGCCTGCAGGTCCTATGCCATTCAGTGTCTGCAGGCTGTGTTTGTACACTTCACACAGCACCTGGGACTCCTGACACTGCCCCACACAGTCAATAATGACCTCAAGCCTAACTATTTGCTTTATAGTTTTGTGTTGTCTTTCAGCAGGAGGACAGTCCCATTTTCAGGAACTGCTACTTAGACCTCCCCGTTGCTTCATTTCATTGCTACTATTTTTTTTCACCGAGTGACTGACAGCATCTGCAGGCATCATTCATTTTTTTTCTGAATAAAAGAGGAAACAGATCTTCAAATGACACTTCTTTATTTTAGACTTACAAGTATGCCAGAACTTTATGAGTCATTCTTTCAAAGAAGCCAAAATAGAGTATTGCCAGGAACTAGGTCCCCACCACAGTTAGATCATGAGCTTTTCTCTTGCACAGACTACATGTGCCACCACCCAAAAAGGCATGAGGCACCAAATAGCAACACAGAAAGTCCAGTTAGAAACAGTCTGACCTCCAGAGGTTCCAGTTACTCTCCCCAGCAAAACAATAACAAAATTCCCTCAAATTCCTTCTTTTTCTAATAGATGCAATGAGACTAGATCATTGAGACAGGAGCTTTCACCAGAAATCCTATGTTTCCTCATCAAAAATAATTCCTTATACTAAAATACTTGCTTTTCATTGCGGCAGTGGCTGAACAGTCACACTTGAGGTGGAAACCTGAGCACTCTGACTGCCAATCTGCTCTTCCTTGGCAACATGTGGAAGCTCAGAGCCCTTCTCATATCTCCTAGGCTGAGGCACACGTTTACATGGGGCTGCTCATCTCACACTGTCACAGGGCAACCGGGGACACTGACCTTCCAAAAATATTTCTGTCTCACCTCACCTGAGTACTACAGCACAGGAACATGGAAAGCCTTTTTTCTTACTCCCAGGCTAGCTGTGTTTAGGACCAGCAACACCAGCAAGAATTCCAGCCTTTGATATATCAGCAGGAGCTAGAAAAATCAGTGGATCTGGCAAATCAGAGATACGCTGCTATGTACTCAGAGTGCAAAACTGCTATCAACACTGTCTTTACTGACTGTAGGACACCAGAAAAATCACTTACTCTTCCCTGTGCCTTCATTTTTTCACTGGGCAGTAGCACTTTGCACTCTGCTGCTCTGGTAGCAAATTCTTAGGATGGGTGAGATATCTGTAACGACATGTTACTGACCTGCAGCATTGCTTTGAGTAATAAATGACTTACAAATGAGCTGAAACCTTGTTGCCTCATGTCCCTTTTTTTTTTTGTTTTTTGTTTTTGTTTGCCAATCTTTCCTGCTAAGGCTATGAATACCCCAGTGTGCAAAAATACACCCAATTAGGTCAGGAGAGCTAAACCAGAGCCTGGGCACTGGGGAGCTGAGTACAGAGACACCCAAATAGGCTGTGCAAACACCAGCAAGGACTGGGAATCAGTCCCTCTATAAATGTATTGGCTCAGCTGGGTGATCGCACAAGGTGTCTGGGGCATGCATCACAGTATGGACACAGCACCACAGACATCATTGCCAAAATCCCAGGTGGGTTCCTTGCCAAGCACACACCAGACTCATTGCTCAGCACAGCCAAACGCATGCCCATGCAACACAACCATTGACCCATCATGCAGCATGCTGTGTTCACAACAACCCCTTACGTAAGAGGCTGGGCAAGCCCAGATCATCATGTTCCCTGCTCCAACATCTATTACAACATTGACTAGTTGCTGCATTCGCAGCATCCCTGAGAGGCTGCTGAGCCTGGTGAACCCTAAAAATTATCATCCATTCCTACTGTTCCATGTAGAGTCTGACAATACTGCAATGAGTGTCACATGCCGGTCTGAGACCAGAGCATGGTTCTGTTTGTATTCTCAGGAACAGAATCAAGACTCAAAACGGAGTCAAGAGCCAAGGAACTTTATTTGCCCAACAATAAATCTGCAAATGCAAAGGGAGAGAGAGAGATAAAGAGAGAGAAAGGAAGAAAAGAAAGAAGGAAAGAATGGAAAGAGTTCAGAGCGATAGCTACCACCCCAGAGCTCTGGCGTCCCGATAAGTTTGATTCATTTTTAAGTCTAGTGGGGGAACATTCCATCCCGCGTTAGTTGGTTCTGGTTTTTTATAGAGTTGTTACAAGCTGTTCTGCTCAACCACACCCCCCACCCAACATTGGTGTCCAACATTCCTCAGGGGCCTCCAGGCATCTTGACCCCCCTCACCTCAAGTCTGGGCACATGCACAGGGGTTTGGTTAAGTTTTGCAGGGTCAACCTCCCCTGTTGCTCCATGGCGTCAGTCAGTTTTGGTGGCAGTGGTGTTATCTTCCTGCCTTAAATCTCTTCTGAGGCAGTGGTGTTATCTTCCTGCCTTAACAATGTATTCACTGTGGTGATGGCATGAGTTTAGCAATGTTGAGACAACACATCTGCTGTGGCAATGATGGGCCTCACCAGTGCAGTCTCTCACAAATGAGGCAACTCAGAACCATCAAAAGAGACCATATACCTCTTGGAGCAACATGAAAAGGATCTAGGGCACAGGTGGTGTTCTTTATGCTCCCAGTGAGAGGAAGTGGTTTAGGAAGGAGGAGACAAATTATAGGATTCACCTGACCAAGAGGGGCAAGATAGTTTTATCATAGAACTGTTTGGGTTGGAAGGGACCTTAAAGATCACCATGTTTTGCTGCTGCTGCCGCCATGGGCAGGGACACCTTCCAGTAGATCAGGCTACTCCGAGCCCCACCTTGAACAACAGGACAAGGGGGAATGGTTTTAAACTAAAAAAGGGTAGATTTAATTAGATATTAGGAAGAAATTCTTCACTATGAGGGTGGTGAGGCACTGGCATGGGTTGCCTAGAGAAGCTGTGGCTGCCCCATCCCTGGGGGTGCTCAAGGTCAGGTTGGATGGGGCTTGAAGCAACCTGGTCTAGTGGTTCACATGCAACTACTCAAGTGACATGTCTCCATGCTGGGCTGATCTAGACAGCCCAGTTTCCATCTACCACCTGGAATCTATTTATCTACTTCTTCTGGTCAGACATTCATTTATCCCTCCACTCCTGGAGCAAATCCACACCCGGGCCAAACGCTTCCATGTTTTCAACAGAGGAGTGAAACTTAGAATGTCTAGGGACACACACTCACATGACACAGGGCACTTTTTAACATCTTGGAGAAAGTCCTATTTAAAAGGGGTGACCAAGTAACCCCACTGCACAGGGGCTGCTGGTGTGAAGTGGGGCCAGGAGCCACTCCATGAGGGTCCCCGTGGGCACCCCACCCCACGGGAGGCAGCAGCAACAGGGACAGGCCAAGGAGGAGGCACTGAGGTAGGGGCCACTGAAAATGGGATGAGGAAAGATGAGGGAAGGGGCCAGAAGGGTTAAAGATAGGGAAAGGCCCTGAGGGAAGGGGCCAAGAGAAGAGCCAAAGGGAGGGGCTGAGGGGAAGCCCGAAAGAAGGGGCTGAAGGAAGGTGTGGCGGGGGAAGGGGCCCAGGGCAGGCCCAAAACAAGGTGCCGGCAGAAGGCGCTGAGGTGAGCGACAGGGCCCAGGGCGGGTGAAGGCCGAGGGAAACCTGAGGAAAGAGCTGCAGACAGGCGCCGAGGCGATCGGGGCAGGGCTTGAGAGGCAGTGGCGAGGTCCGAACCAAGGGGCCGGGGGAAAGACCGAGGCGAGGGAAGGTGCCCGGGCCAGGAGGTGATCGGTGAGGGGCCGGTGGCGGCCAGGGCCGGGGCCGGCGCGGCGGTGACCCGCGGGAAGAGGAAGGCCGCGGGCGCGGCCGCCCTCTCTTTCCGGTTCAGTTTTCACTTTCTGTTTTTTTCCCGGCTGCCGCCGCCCGCCCCCGGCGCGGCCCGGCCTGGCCCTGCCTCCCCGCCCCGCCGTCCCTCCGCGGCGCCCTTTCACTTCCTGGGGCCGGCGGATGGCGGCGGCCCGCGGCGCGCCCGCCTCGTGTGCCGCCCCGCGCCGCCTGAGCCCGCCGGCCCGCCCGGCCCGGTAGCGCCGCGCCCTCCCGGGGCCCCGCCGGGAGCGAAGCCGCGCCGAGGGCCGGGCGGGCCGGCATGCGGGCGGTGTGAAGGCCGGAGCGGCGGGGAGAGGCGAGGTGCGAGTCCTGGGCATGGGCGAGCGGCGGGATGAGGAGGCCGGCGAGCCGGGCACGGGTGAGCGGGGCCCGGGGGGCGGTCGCGGGGCGCGCCGCGGGGAGGGCGGCCGGCTCAGTCCCACCCTTCGCCCGAGGAGGAGAGGCCGAGCCGGCTTCGCCCCTGTTTCTCCAGAGCCGGGGCTGCGGGGCCCGGTGGGGACGAGCTTGAAGGGGTGCCTGCCCCTGGCAGGGTGAGGGGCACCGTGAGGCACCTGCCCCCAGCTCCTGGGCGCCTGGAGGCCTTCGACACCTAGAAAACAGCTTTTTTAATGTGGCGTTGGCTGCCTTGCTGAGGCCACGTTGGCTTTTCCGAGCTCCCGCTGGTGCCAGTAGCAGACCCAAGGCCGGTGCAGCTGGGAGAGCCGCAGTCCTTTTCAGTTTTTTGTGGCCACACACAGCTTCGGTCTGTCCCTGGGGAGCCGTGTTGGTCAGTACAGGTGTCCTTCAGGAGCAGGACGTGGAAATACAAACAGCTCGGCTGTGTGCTGCTCCTTTCCTGAGGGCTGGCGTACGGAACTGGGGGCTGGAAGGCCTCTGCTCCTGCTGTGGAGCAGCTGTGCTGCCCTGCAGGACTGGAAATTGGCCCCAGAAGAGGGGTAAAAAAATGTTTTTCCTCTGGTCCTGCACAGTTCTGCACCCAGATTGTCCTCAAACTAATTGTCCCGCAGAGGCTTGGGTAGGAGCAGGGCTTGCTGAACTGTAGGCCTGCACTCCTTATGGGGGGTGGTGGATAAAAGTCTGGGGTAGATGAAGCAATCAGGAAAGTGGATGGCACAAAAACAGTTGTAAAACGTGTTCCTTACTCCATGGGAACAACGTTGGTTTTGCATTTGTGTTTTGTTTTTTTTTTTAAATGTGCAATAGAGGCTGCCTGGCTCAGAATAATCAGTAGCCTGGTGGCTTGGTGCTCATTGTGAATGCAGGAGATGCTGGGTGAAGCTCTGCTCTGTGGGGGATTCAAGTCAGAACATTAACCTCATGGTTTTACCTCAAGTGTTTGGTCAAAGTGGATGTTTCTTAGTGCTGCTTGATAGATCTCATTATAGTGCTTATAAGAGACTGGTAATGAACAGTGAGCCAGACATGGGGCTCTGCGGGCACTAGCTGTCCTATGGCTGAGGCTGGAAATTACCAGTCTGCACCTGAATGAATTTGTGAGATATAGTACATTGTCAAGAAAATGTCTGATTTCACAGAAATTGCTGTTTTTCCAATCGAAAAATCATTTTGTCAGAGAATTCCCTATCTGCTGCGATAAGAAGGGTCAATACTTGCCTAGGACCAGACACTGTATCACCCAGCACTGAAACTGGTTTTGCATACTAGTTTGGTCTATTTTTAGTGTTCCTCTTAAACCTGGCGGGTTTGGCAGTAGCAGAGCTAGCTTAAATGTTCCCTGTTCCCAGATACTCACCCCCAATACCCCGTAACATTTACATCCACCCACCTTTGAACTATGTTGGTACAATTCTTTGTGTGGAGCCATGGAGCAGTCTAGATTGCTGAACATATCTGGATTAAAAATAGCTTCTTTTACTTTATTTTCTGCTGCACTTTCCTGACTTTCTTCATTATACAGCCCCAGCTGTGCCAGGAGGGGAAGAGAAGCACTGGGGCAAGGGCTTGCATAGGTCACTGTAGCTGGCCACCAAAATGCATGTGGGATCACAGCTTTGGTAGAATAGACTGGTTTTATTACATGAAATATATATGTTAGTCACTCGGACACCTGCTGAAGTGACTAACTGATTGTTCTTGATTAGAATCATGTTGAGACAGGAAAGGGAAATGTTTATTATTTTTGGTAAGTGCTGTTTTTGTGCAGTTTGGCTTTCTTGGGTGCGGGGATTGATGGTGAGATGGTGAGAACCTGCTAGTTCTGATGGGATTTTTGGAGTCAGTGTGCATGGAGATTTTAGTACTTGGCTTTGGTTCTGGTTTTGTTTGAAACTGTAAGTGTGTCTCGGTAATTTCCTCAGCCAAAGGGTCCACAGAGGACATGTGCTTAGAACTGTGTTGCCTTATCAAGCAGAATAAGAGATGGGGAAAGTCAGTGCTGGTAGGAGAGCATCTATGGTGAGAGCAAAAGTAATGCAACAAACCACACCAAAGGAAGGATGTATCCCTGTTTGGGAAGTTTTCAGGCTTGCTCACAGGCAAAAGGAGTAAGTAACCAGCAGTTTGGAGGAATGCAGCTGCAGGATTTGGGGCAGGGGAACTGTATGTTTGCTTTCTCCAGCCACAAACAAGTTGGGTTGGATTTTTTTCTTTTCCCAAATAGGGGAGTTCTGCCTTTGGGAGATCATTTTAACACATGAACTGTTGCTCTCACAAGGCTGCCTATGTGTTGGGAGGCCCTGGACATCGCTGCAGTGTGTGCAGTTGCCTTGGCAGCTCATGGCCTTTAGATCCAGGACATTCTCAGCATCAATTTTCAGGGTCCCAGGAGGCAGTAGATGAACTCCAGCTCACATGGCAGCAGGCTGATGTTTCTTGGGAGGGACTGGATATTGCTCTGTGGGTCCTGGGTTTCAACATGTGGGTTTCCATGTAGTGTCTGTGGGCTGTGTGCAAGGGATCCTCGAAACGTAACCTAGCAAAGGCAAACCCATCATCAGTGGGTTTTTATTTTGCTGTGCGTGAGTCTACAGCTCTCCCACAAGGTCAAAGCACGTCAAGTCTCACTCTTAGGCCATTGCAGCTACTGCACTAGCATGCAGAGTCACTTGACTGGATGGTTTTGCAAAGAAGAGGTTATCTTTAGTTGTCTAAGTGCTAAAATACTTGTGCTGGTGCTAGATTTTGGAAGATCCAGTTGCAGACACCTGCAGCTGAGTGAACCTACAACAGGTGGCAACCCTATATGAGATGATAGAAGAGGGGAGCTGTGGCAGGAGGGGACTCTGAGGAGCATCTGCTGATATGAAAGGCAGCAACAACTGCCGTTGCAATGAATTAACGAGGGAAAACCTGTAGTAACCACATCCTCAATTACTTGAGCGGCTGACACTAACAGGAGGGAGGTTATAAAATCAAATAAATGTTACTTGGAAGGTTTCTCTGGTATAGGACTCCTACCCTGAGTATATTTTTCACCAGCGTCAGAGTGGGGCAGCTGTAGCTTTGCCCAGCCAAAAATGGGGACCTCCACCTCTCTGTGACCAGTTCTGAGGCTGCATCGCTCTCTAAGGAAAAAATTTAATCCTCTTGTCCAGTCTGAACGCCTCCAAAGGTGCAACTTGAGATGTTTCCCCTTATTTTTTCCATCTGCTGGTGCAAGAAGAGAGGCTTCAACATCTCTGTGACTCTCCGTCAGGGTGTTGTGGGCTGCAGTTGGATTTCCCCAGCTTTTCTGCCCAGACTAAACAAGCCCAGCTCCCTTGCTCTCTGTGTAATTATGTACAGTCTTATTGGGGCTGCCTTCTCTGGGTAGGAATTTTGGGCACAGTTTGGAACAACCAGGCTTGCTGAGAATCCTTATGACACAGGGGTTTTTTTACATAGTGTAGGAACATAGCCTTCCCTACTCATGAGGAAACTAATAATGTTTTCTCCCCATCCAACTAGATGAATTCAGATATTGCTGTGAGATTAAATCTGCGTTGGCAGTGCTCAAGTGGACCTGTCTGTGTAAAGGTTGCGTGTCCTCTGGACAGTGGTAGCTCTCCTGAGAGGATGCAAGAGGTTCCCTGCGTCACCTGACTCCTAAAAGTAATCTAAAAAAATACTGTTAGTCTCTGTTACTGAGATTAAAAGCATTACAAAAGCTCCTGCAGCCTAGATATCTGCATTCCCAGGCTGCCTGATCTCAGATGTAATTTAAAATACAATCCAGCACCTGTTTTTTTTCAGTTTGGCAGCAATCACCTTGTCTCGCTATGAAAGAGTGTTTTAAATACATCAAACCAGGAGATTGCAAAAGATACCATCTGACCCCAAAAAGGGACATAACTCCTGCGTTTTAGGCCAAGGATGTTAATTTAGGAGAGCAGAACTGCATTAGCCTGCTTGCTTTTCTCGGCTAAATGCAAAGGTTAGAGAGTTGTGCCATCCAAAACTTCCCCACCTTGCCCAGCAGTTTGAGTGGTTGGTTCCTCTGGGGAAAAACAGCTCCACGGTTAGGAGAGCTCTTGAACCTCCAAGCAAGGCAACCACCCTCTTTCTGAGAGTATGAGGAAACATCTGTTGCAGAGAGGTGGTTTGTAATGGTCTGTTACGATGATTTGCTTGCAGGAGGCCCGTAGTAGTTGCAGGATAATTGACTCAGTAAGTTGTCTTGTCCATGACAGCATCACACAGAGTAAGAGATGCTTCCTACTGCCGTCACACTAATGTGGCACTGCATATCCATCATCTGGCATCAGCCTGGCTCCATGCGTCGGGGTAGGGGTAAAATCTTGTGCTAATTTAATGGACAGTCCCAGCTAAGACCCAAGATTCATCTTGGCTGGTATCCTGACTCCAGGAGTGACCACTTGGTGAAAAGTATGTAAACAAAGGTGCAGCGTTCTTTCTCCTGAAAACTCATACCACATGAACAGGTGTGTGGCTCAGGGACTTCCTGAGGAAGAGGTGGAATCTTTGCATTTAATAGATTCTCCCCCCCTGCTGATTTTTTTTTTAACTCCTCTGCAGCATCCCACAGCAAGATCTTAAAAAAGCACTACTTGTTATTAGAGCCCTTCCTGGCTCTGCCAGACAGCCCGTGGTACAACCTTTGCCACCTTTTCCATCCCCAGTGGGAGGCCTTTTCCCTTTTCATTTGCTAACAGATTCACTCCTCATGATCAGTCCCTAGAATAGTAGTTGCTGACTTCTGTTTTTCATTATCTGTTTCTTTGTCCTGCCACCTGCTTCCCATCAAGGAGGTTTTGGCTGAGCTTATCAGGGATGTCTCAGGACTGCTGGCTGAAGAGACATCCTTCTTTGTCAGTATATTTAAACAACTATTTAGGGACTGATGTCCTATGATGTCCTGCTCACTGGGGATGCCTGGCTGACTCTGGACTCAGCGACATGGATCATCTTTGAAGTGAGACTTTTCCATTGCTGACTGGCCCCACTTCTGGGAGTGGTTTGGTGAGTGTGTCATACTGGTTGTACATCTCACATAATAGCTGAAAGAATTTTGCAGGTAGATAGCTAGTCAAGCATGTAGTACTGTGGAGTTTTATAACACGGAGTTAAAAGGGACGGTTCATATAATTGTCGTAATTACTGTGTGCTAGAGGTGATGAGAAAGTAAAACTAAAGAGTAAGAGCAGCAAAATCAGGATGGGAGACTATAAACAGGGGAGAGACAGTGGACTTCAGAAGACCCAAAGAAGTTTGAGTGATGATCTTGAGGAGTCTCAGCTGGCAGTAAATGAACTGTAGATGGTACGGAGTGGCATGTGGCGGTGCCAGAGCTGACACAGCCAGTGATGCCTGCTGTTACAACTCATACTAACGATGGGACCGAGCCAGGAAAATGGAGGAAATCCTGGCTGAAGAGAGGCAAGATGGAGAAGGGCTGTGGGAAAGGAACATGCAGGAGCAGCCGTGCCAAGGACAGGTTGAAAGCCCTGTAGGTGAGCAGTGTGGCAGTGTTCAGTACGTGTTGACTGTGCTGGGTTGCAGACTTTTGGAGATTTGACAGCATTCAAATGTCTGCAGCAAGCACTGCATTTTATTTAAAATCTAAAGGTTAAAAAAAAAAACAAAACAGGAAGAAAAGCAAACCTTTTTCTCTGTACAAGTCTTTACAAGTAAGTAGTTCAAAAGCCATGGGTTTTCTTCCTGGGCTGACTTTGGAAGCTTCTGCATGGTGAGGCCATCCAGAGGTCACATGAAAATGGATGAGCCAAAAGAGGATCCTGGTTTTGGGAAGTTGTGTCTCTTGGCCACAGCTGGCCTTCCTGATGGGCATCCAGCACCTGCAGGAGCCCTGGGTTGGAAAGGGGAGCACAGCAGATGGGCTGGGCATGTCTGCCAGCTGGGCATGTCCGCTCAGGCTGGCTTTAGCCCATGCTTTGCAGAGGACAGAACAGGACACGTCAAGACATTTGCAGGTATGATTGGGGAAGAAAGGTCAAAGGAGCTGGCTTTAAGTCTAGAGCAGGAAGAGGGAGGAATAGGTTAGCAGCCTTCCAAGAGATGCAAGGCTGTTGGAAGCCGACTTCTGCACAACCACAGCACAAGGGAAAGATCAGCCTTACTTGCAGTATTGAAAACAGATGTTAAGAGCTGCAAAGGTGACTGTTTTTTCTCCCTTGCTGTCAGGGTAGAAAATCACCAGGACAGGCTGTGAATCCCTTTCCAAAGGTTTTCAGGGCATGGAAAACACCCACTGTGGATTCAGCTGGACCGTGCTGGTACAGACCTGTGCTGGGTTTCTGCAGCTGTCCTCCAGCTGTCAGTCCTGTGCATCTCTGCTGTCTGTCCAACCCTGTGCAAGAAGTCAGTCCAGTTCCCTAAGGATGCTGCATGGTGGTAGTGGTATGTCTAAGCTGCTCAGCGGGGAGTGGACACTTTCACTTTTACTTCTGGTTTAGGCACTTTCACTTTTGCCTCCTTGCAGCCTGTGCAGAGACTGTCAAGGGCCTTCTGCCCCTGTAAACGAAACCTGGAATGTGTCAGGGTTTTGCATGTATTTGTGTGAGCGCAGACCCTTCCTTAGGGTGGGAGCAGATCTGAAGGAACCCCTTAAATCTGAAAGGGGAGATGAGGGTCACAGCAAGCTGCTGGGCTTGGTGCCATGCTCTGTGATTGTGTCAGCTCATGTATTTATGTATCACTACAGCGTGGTTTTTTTTTCTCCTTTTGGACTTTCATTTTTACACTGCAGCTCAACCTGCAGGGAGGAACAAATGTGTGAGTTATCATCTGCAAAACTGCCGGTTTTGTTGGATTTCTGAGAGCTTCCCAGGCCTTTTTTTAAAAGCCTTTAGCTTGTACCCCTGAATGATACAGAATATCTCATTCTTTTGCTAATTTAGTGCCTCATACCCTCAATATATGTTCTGCACTCAGTGGGGTTTTTAACTCCGTAATCTCTCTTTGTCAACTTGGTGTCTCACGTACTCAGCATAAAAACACATGACTGGCTCCCAGCTTGCATGTTTAGACATGGCCTTTCTCATGCTCTAAGACCCCAAACTTGTTGATGTTGGAGAGCTGCAAGATGCTGGCAGTAGGAGAAGCAGAATATCGCACCGTGAAAAATGAGATGGCTTGAAGCTGTGAAATTAAGTAACACCTGCTGCAGTCCTGTGCTTTTGGAACATGAGGCACAGTTGAGGTAGCTGGGCTTGTTTAGAGTAGCAGAAAAGGTGCTGGGCATGGGGCTATCTTTCCTCGGAGGATGGTTCTGGACATAAGTGTTGTGATGCTCCAGCAAGAAGCGTAAAGGAATGTTATGTTTGATCCAAACCTTTGAGCAGAGCTGTGAGCTTGGACCTAATTCCCTGATCTGATTTACATGGAGGAGTCTGAACTCCCTGGCTGATTCCTTGAGAGCCACAGGATGCAGGAGACCCAACAAAGCAAAATAGAAGACAAGTGAGGGAAAAAAAGTGAGGAAACAGAACATCCTTTCCTATCCTCATTATGCTCAAAGAGAGAAAACAGTAATACTGAGAGAGAAATGGAAGACCTCTTTATTTCTTTTTTTTTTTTTTTTTTTTGCTCTTGAGAGGCTTTTTTTCACTTGTGTTTTTACTACTACTACTAATTACAGAGGCATCACCTGAAAGTGGGAAGTTTAGAAAGTGAATACAAGAGGGCATAAAAGATCCCAGTACAAGATTAGGAGAGGCAAAAGTACTTCTAAAGACTTTCCTTTCTGTGTTCCCAATTTCCATTTCCACCATACATGCTTTTCTCACAACAGTTTTTTGATCCTCCCACTTTTGGCCTTGTCCAGATCAGTCTTTTGATGTCACAAAGCAGATGCTGTCTCCTTTCCCCTGTTAAGCCCTGTAGTGCTCACTGGCTGAACTGGCTTAGAGCAGTGTAGCTAAATGAGTTTAATGCATGCGGTTGGAACTGTTATTTTTCCTGTTCCTTATATTAGGTCCTTTTTCAGCCTTTTAGTAATTCAAGAGGAATAACAAGATTTGTGACATAGGGAATGATTCTGTCGTCTTCTTTTTAATTGAGGGGTGGAAAAGAAGAAAATGATTAAAACTTACCCTTTAAAAATAGGAGGCAAAACTCCCAAGTGGGTTGCAGGATTACAACAGATGCCGTCTTGCTCACCACCAGAGGAATGTGGGCCTTTCTGTTTTAGACATTAAAACAAAAACTCACCAATTCTCAAAAATTTTGGTGTGTTTTTTCTTAGAGAGCGACCAGCATGCAAAACATGCAAAACCTGTTCTTTGGGCAGGCCTCAGCAGTTCTGCAGTTCTTTCCTTATAGATGAACTACTCTGTTTCTTAAAGTGATAGGTCAGAAGAAATAAACCTTTGAATGTGTCTATGTTGCAAACTCAGCTTGGGATTTGAAATTTCGTAGCTCGTGAATCACCACCAATAATAAAGGTTTTTAGATGTGCAACAGGGACTGAGTCCAGGATTTCCTGTGCTTCTCGGTGGCTGCTTTATTTAATATTTGGATTTTAACAGTTGTAAGAGCACAAGTACTGCAGTGCTTTCCTTTGTTTCTGCATCTATACTTATTTGTCAACTGCTTTGGGACCTCTTCTTACTGGGATGCTGTTGGAAAGTGTTTTACTGGGATGATTTATTTCAGAAATGTCTGGAGAGAGTTTGGGCTTCGAGAAGGCTCTGCACATTTGAAGGAAGGCTTGCTCTCTCGGCATTGAAAACCACATTCATCCAAGACCTGAAGATCTTTATAGTAAACAGATAACCCCAAAGAACCGAGCATGCACCAGTTTCCCTATGTGTAAACATCAACTCTCGCACCGTAAAAGAGCATGCAACAAATCTAAGTAACTTGAGCACAAGAGAAAACTCTGATGTGCTCAGTGTAAGAATTGTTTACCATAAGGCTTTGCTTCTGGCAGTTGCTATCAATTTTTTTTTTTTTCCTGTTGCCAAGGAAAAACTTTAAGGACTCACTGGCAGAGAGCTCTGTATTCCTCCTGCCGAAGGGCAGTTCAACTTGCAGACAAAGACTTGGGGGTTGCATGGCTGGAGAGGAGTTGCTGCTCCCAGTAGGAGCCACAGAGCTGATCTTGCTCCATAGAGATCTGGGCTTGTTAAATGAGGCCCCTGTGTAGTGGGTGAGCCACACTCAACTGCCGCCTGCCTCTGCTGAGGCCCCATACTGGTCTGGGGGTACCCAGAGTTAATATCTGCACCTGCTTTTTTGCTTTCTTCCTCCAGGTTTCCATCTGAAGTCGGAAGAGTCAAGTTCCCTTTTGCAGACAGCAGTTTCAGTGCTGCAGAGCTCCTACTTGGACTCTACATCTCAGGATGGCTTTCAGTACAGCCAAGCAATTCTGGTGGAAAATGATGTTTTCCGGAGTGAGGTAAGGCTGATGGAGGAGCAGGGTGTTGCTGGCAGCTTGGAGAAGGGTGGTGTTTCTTTGGAAGCTGCAGACATCTGTAAATGCCAGTTTATTGGCAGGTCTGTCTTCCCTTTGCAGCGCGTGACTGATTTGTCTGCCTTACAGAGCCCCATTTGCAGTTCATGGCTGAAGGGAGCCTTTTCTTTGCTTTCTTGCACTTCTTCCCAATCTGATCAGGAACAAAAGTCCATTCAGCCAGTGTTGACAAACATTCAACAGCAGTTCCTGGAGCAGGTCTTCAGGGCAGGTTTAAATCCTGGTTTGATACCTAGCAGAGAGCTTTAATGTTATCAAACTTGTGCTGATTCACAGCAAGGCAGATTTCCCCCGTGGTATTTCTTCCATCTGCCCTCACACCTGTACAGGCACAAAATTTAACTCCATTTCCCTTTCTTCAGCTGAGTGGGGCATGTAGAGAGCCACTTTTAAAATGCCTTTTATCCCTATATTCCTGCGGTCATTGGCATGGAAGACAGGCTGTCTTCTCTGGGGACTGAAGGTGATGAGTCTGTTTGTTGTCATGAATTAAATAGAGCTTAGACATTTTGGTTGCCTAAGTCTGGGATAGTCACTGTGGAGCTGGATAAAAACTGGGAAAGCAGGTATCAAGTAATTCATTGATTTGCCTGTGAGTTCTAAAGCCAAAATAAGCAAAAGCAGTGATGAGATTGTTGTTTCCTTATAATCTAACCCTGTTTTAAAAATCCTGTCTTTCTACAGCTTCTTTTATTAAAGCCCCAAAACATCTTGGACTCAGACCCAGGTCTGTTTGCTCCCATGATGTTCTCCCTGTTGGCATTGAGAACATGCTCTGCTTTAATTATCACACAAAAGAAACTGGAGTAATGTGTTACTTGGCTGTAGCCAAACCATCTGAGCTGTAGTTGCATGATAGCACCTGCCTCTAGTCAAAATAGTCTAGGCTTCCCTTCTCAGTGGAGAGAGAAAAAGAGAGGTGCCTCCAAGCATCTCACTTTCTGTAGGCATCTTCTCCATGACTGAGATGATTTGTCTTCTTATGGCCGTAGCTGGCTGTGAGATGTGATGCTCCACCAGCTGCTCAGTGAAACAAGCTCCCCAGTAGCTGGCAATGTGTGGCAAGAGGGCGAGGTGGAATAAGGCTGAACTTCCCTAGGATGAGCAGAGCATGGCACTGTGGGGCTGGATGTGCCTGCTGTCCCTTGGAGGATATTGAACATGTTCTGCTGGGGACAAAGGCAGGGACAGATACATGGAGTGGGGGCCTTGTGTTGGGAGACTGGGTATGCGTGTGCCTGGGGGAGGAAATAATATGTGGGCACATGAGTGGGTCTGGCATTACCTGGCTGCTGCCAGCTGCCCTGTACTGACCTGGACTGGAGGTACTTGGGATACATTGTCCTCACACCATGAACACGTGTCACTTGGCTGTGGCTTGAACAGACTAGAACAAAGTGGTGTTGTTGTCCTCTGCAGCTGAAAGCTTTTGCCCAAGCAAAGGAAGCCGCTGGGTACAGCCAGGAGGAGCTGGAGGAGACCTTTGCATTTCTCCTGTTTGATAATGAAGAAGAGGTAATCTGAAACATTTATTCAGCTTAAGAAGTTTGATGCCAAGTGCCTGCATGTGTGCTCTGTCCCACCAAAGCCCAGCAGATCTGTTGACTGAAGTGTCCTGGCTTGCTGTACTGTGGTTACCAGTGCAATTACTACTGCGCAAACAGTCAAGAACAAGTTCTGAAAGCAGCTCCTGGGAGGTTTTAGTGATGAATCTTATTTTGCATCTCTCCAATCAATTACTGTTTGAGATTTCGCTGCTTACTTTGCCCTCTGCAGGGAGATAAAGGAGTCTCCCTTTGTCACCAGCCAGGTGAAACCTTTCATGTAGGCTTAGAAGAGAAAAAGCAGCTTTGTTACAGAAGATGGGAGTTTGTCAGGTAATTTGGGCAAATTCCCTTGGTTTTGCCAGCTAGTTGGAGAGAGTGCCTGACATAGCTATTGGGAAAGTTACTCCTGCCCATTTTCTCAAGGATGCTTTTGATTTTGTGAAGAGAGTTTGTCTATACAAGGATGTTCAGGGAATCTAGTGGGAATTCACTTTTAATGTGATTTAATGGTGCCGTGCTAAATCACAGTAGAGATGGTTTTGTTCAGGAAGAGAATGGCCTGAATGTGGTTTAGTTCTGTTCAGTTTGGATTGAGCTACAGCAAAATAAACCACTTCCAGTCTCAGTTTGGGTGCAAGAATTGTCCGGCTTAGTTTTGGCTGTTTGAAATTAACAGGCTGTGCCGAGTGTCTGAGCTCCTGGTACAGACCCTAGGAAAGAGGGAGCTCTCTAGAACACAGCTGGACCTCATTTAATACAGGCATCTAAAATCCTGGGCCTAAATTGCTCTCTGGAGGACCTCTCCATTGTTCAGAGGAGAAGTCTAGCTGGCTTAGTCTAAGCTAGGCGCTTGCCTTTTAGAAGGTACAAGTTAGGTGTGATGCATGCCCCATGTTGCTTATAAAGGGACTGACTACAGTTTGACTGGTTTGCTTTTATTTCTCTCCCATAATATGAGTTCAGACTGCTCCTGTTGTCACTCCTTGGTCAATATGTATTTGGACTTAGTACACTTTAATGAATCTGCTTTGGACATGGATTAAATCAAAGCCGGTGGGATGCTCCCAAGGGAATAATTGTGCCTGTGGAGGGGTGAACACAAGAGTAGCAAATATCCTTTGCCTTCACAGCATCCACGTTGCATTTATCTCTCCACAAATTGCACAGACAAAGAAAGTGCAAAGTCCAGCCTTACACTTGCGGTGGTTTCTGGAGGTGCTGGATTTTTTCCAGATTTTTCTAAGCTGTTGTTTCCATGGAGGTTTTTGTAACAACACTTGATAAAAACAAGTATTTTGTACCTGAAACAACAAATTTTCTTCCTGTGGACGTTGTGTTTAGTTTCCTTTGTACCTCAGGTGTCTTGGGACTGTAAGGGTCTCTAATTGACTTGTGGCACATGTTTGCCTGTTGCAAGTGTTTTTACCAACTGTTGTGCTACAGATTTCAGTAGCTGTCCCCCTTATCTTTGAAAATAGATGGTAAAAGAGGCTGTCTCTTCTTTTGAAGGCAAAAGAGGTGTGTCAGACAGGCCTCCGTGTAAACAGCAGTTCTATTTCCACGCTTGGTGACCCAGCAAAAGGTAAGATTTCCATTCATAAGGTCAAGAGATCTGTTCACTGTTCTGGGGATATTGACTCCTTCAAAAATAAAAGCAAACACCCAGACAAACTCCTAGTACTGCCTTGTTATTTACTGCAAAGATTCATGGAGATACCTGTGTTTCTTATATGGGAAACTGCATTTGTTTGGATCAAGCAAGCAGCAGTGTTTTCGTTCTGCCCCTTCAACCAGATGAAGATGCGATCTTCCCCAGGGAATGTTATCATCAATTCATCTCTCCTTTTCAGGTTTTTTATCCCTTGTTAATCGTTTGTCACCAAAGTGGCATTTTGGCAGCTTTTCCCACCAGTTTGCTCTTCAGAGTCCATTTGTTGAGCTTTTGCCAACAATCCTGTTAATAACCAGAGCGGATCATGACATGTCAAAGCCCTTTCCAGTATGTGCTTGTTCCTTGTCCAAAGGTCTGGGGCCTCAAGATGTGCAGTGCAGGACACGTTACTCAGAGAAATTCTTCTGCCAGCAGCAGATGATCTCCCAGTACTCATCCCAGAAGTCTTTGCAGGCCAAGACACCTAATGGTTGAGCAGTCAATGGCAGTGAATGCAAACCCAAACAAGAACTTGTTATTCATCTGGGTGTATTATCTGAATCCTGATGGACTGAGATTAATACTGTGGTTTATCTCTTTGTAGCCCTTCCCTTGCCCAGTCCCTGTTTCCCCTCCAGGTACTTCTCTACCCGTCTTGTCTACAAAGATAAAGCAGGAGTGAAGAGCCAACCCTCCCATGCCCCCAGTAAATCCACATATGATGTGCCCTTAGTGTGGAGAAGGAATGGGAACAAGCTATGTCAGAATAGGCCTTGTCACAGGGTAGAAGGTTCACATTGGCATCTGGGATGCTGAAGGGCCGTAAAGAGCCAAGGAAGGGACTTGGGAGGATCTGTGCCATGCCACGGGCCTGCTATCATACCCTTGTAGTGTGTGTTTCCTCTGTATAAACATCTACATTGTCTTTGTGTGACTCCATATTGAGCAAAGTACCTGCCCCACGTGGAGTCTGACCTGGAAGCCCTTCACCAGATCTTCCTGTAAGAGACAAGCCCTCACTCAGTATGTTTTCATGTAATGTGGGGCAAAACCAACCTTAGCTGGCTACTTCTCCCAGGAGAAACCCAAGGTAACTCATTTCCTAGAGCTGATCCTGAAAAACATATAATTGCTGTTCCATACCAGCAGTCAAAAAAAGAAAAAGAGTCAGAAAGAGTTTCATCCTTTCTATGGCAGCAAGTGCTGCTCTGATCTGCTGCACTGGCTCTGCAGAGACTCCCATTTCTGCAAGAGGGTCCTCTTTAGGGCTTTTTTGGCAATCAGCTTTATTCAACAGATGATTTACATTATCTTGCATTGCTTTGTTTTCATAGGAGTTTATATTTCCAAGTATGCAGACTGTCTTCATCCCAGACCGTGGTATCATGGAAAATCAGGCTATATTGTCATTTGTAAGCTGATTAAGGTAAAATACAAATCTTGCTTTTTATGTGGAACAGTTTTCAGAAGCCGCTATACAGTACAAGGAGTTTTTAAGGAGATAATGGTGCCTGTAACTGTGGTGGGGTGTAAAATAGGCTCTGTTGAGAGCTCGTCAGGATTTTTTACTATGGGATGTGTTAGGTTAGAAAGCAAGAGATCCAGCTGGGCTTGACTGGTGGCCTGCAGGGCAGCAGAGGATGCAGAAGACCTTCCAAATTCTACCACTGAGATCAGAATTTCCCCCTAGGGTCACCTTTTTCCCTGAACTGTCATGTGTTTGGGGGTTTGAGGGGAGGGCCCTAAGGTGGCTCAGATCACAGCCCCATTCTATTCCTCCACGGGGCTGGCATGTGGCCCCTTTCTCCCCTTCCCACTGGTTCCTGCTTTCTGTAGCTGACACTGAAAACACATTGCTCCCATTTGGTCCCCTAAGCAGAGCAGATTTGTCTGCCGTGCCCAGTTCTGCCAAGTCAGGCCCTCATGTTTGGAAGGACACAAAGGCATGTAACCCCCTCACAGTGGTGGGGAATACGGGGCTGCCAGCAATACTGTCTTTGGGGAAATGGAGGATTCAGGAGGTCTTTTAAAACAAGTTTCTGTGAACAGTTATGTGTATTTTTCTTATTATTTTAAATTTTTTTGTTAATTTTCTGGCACAGGGGAAGGTCAAGGTGATTTCTGAGAATTACACAACCAGCTATACCTGCCCATCTCCTGGCTATGACTGCCATGTCGCCTTGAGCAGAAACAACACACCATCAAAGACCAGCCACTGCCAAGCCTTTGAGCAGAGCCAGGTATCTGTTTGCAACAGGACTGTGCAGGCAGCAAACACGGTCTGCAGGGGAACGCAGTGTTGGCCCAGGTGCCTTGCTTGTTCTCACCTTGTGTTTTTTTTATCTGTTTCCCTTCTCATCCCAGTATTATGTGTATGAAGTGTCCGATGGCAGCACTGCCGAGCGGCCAAGGCAGATCTGCCCATACATAGTCATCGCCTGCCGGTACAGGGAGCTGAAGGAAATGCCTGTCTTAGCTATAGAGAGCCTGTAAGCAACTTGCTGTCGTTCCAAAATACCTAGTTGCTTTTGTGGGCTGTTTTTACTTTTCCCATTGCTAAATGTTCCTCTTTTTCTCCCTTTTCTCTAGACCTGAACTTAATCACAAAGGTAGGAGCATCTGGTGATTTGGTTTGTTTTATAAATGTACCTTTCTCTGTTTGCCCTTCTCTCTTCTCCTGCTTTCTCTGAGCTGTTCTCCCTTTTGCCTGTAGTGTTGTACTGCCCATGGAGGGGGGAGCTCTCCATCCGGGGCCAGCTTTTGTGCAACATCGCCCTAAGGACCCCATACAGCTCCACGATTCCAGCCCAGCTGTAAGTTGCCCCTTCCTCTTCTTTCTGTGCAATTTGTGGAGTGTGAAGCATTAAATCTTTGGGTGTCTGAACCAGGGAAAGCCAGTTTTGATTCTCCTGCCCCATCCTTTCATTGATCAGCATCATGCAGCTGTACCAGCCTACCACCTGCACTGTGGGGGCAATCATCAGTGTTAGGAAAGTGGTGTTGGGCAGCTGGCGGTGCCGTGTCACAGCAATAGCTGGATGAAGACATGAGATCAGGCCCTGAACTGCAGCTGGAAACAACTGTATTTTGTCATCTGTTTTTGTTAACTGCTTTGGGATGTTTATTCCAAATCAATTATTCCTGCTTAGGATTCTTCTCCTTGTGAGAAGTGGGCTTCTTGATGGTGCATATATGATCAGCCAGTTGTGTTTACAGATCAGCACAATGGCAAATAAGATACACTGAGGTAACTAGCATTCAAAAAACTAAGATACTTAAAACCTTCAGCAGTCAAAATCCAGCCAGCAGGCAGCAATTTGAAACAGCCAGTAACACAGTCAACAATATCAGTGTTTGGAGATGTTTACAAACAGGATCCTCAAATCAGCAAAGTGCTAAGCAAGCTGCACCTTCTCCAGTGTTCTCCAGAGCTACTTTCTCTGGTTTCATGGTGACAGGGCAACCAGAACTTTCTGTGCTTAATCCGGAGAGCCTTTTAGGCTTGTGATCTCACCAGCTACTGCTTTATCCCCATAGGCCTCCCAGCCTGGACATTACCCATGTCATGGGTTTGTCCGACTTGAAGAAAAAGCTACCAGAAGCTGCATTTGGGAAAAGAAATTACATTGAGAATGAAGGTGAGTGCAAAACCTGCCGGCATGATGAGTAACGTATACTTGTGCTATGCCATAGGAATTGGCGCGGGGGGTCAGAGTTCAGGTTCACATGGCACTGGGTGCTGTGTCTCGAAGGGTAGTTGATTGCAGATAAACAAGGAAAAATGCCAAGGCAGCACAGATATGTTTTCCTGTCCACACTTACATGGTCTCCTGGTACAATGTAATCCTCTTCCCAAAGAAACCCTTTAATCAGCCTGTTCCTGGGACAGGACAGGGTGAGAAGACCCTGTTTTGAGACCCGGGCTCCCATCCTGCAAGGTGCCAGACATGGTGAAACTGAGAGCAAATGCAAGGGAGCAAACTTTCCTCGTCTTGCATGATCTCCATGTGAGGTGAGGGACGTTCCACCTCTTGGGATCTGACCCAGTGTGTCTTGCATCAGGGCAGGTGGGGGTAGCTGCCAGCCAAAGCCAAAAGATGTGGCTACCTGCAGTAGCTTTGGGTCATGGGTAACCTACTTCTGACTTCAAGGAGACTGACAGTGAATGGCAGCATGAGAGGGGAGAGGAGTCCAGAAACCTTAGGGAGAGGCTCAGCAATCAGCAAATAAAAGCACAGATTTGGGGAAGAGGGAGCAGGACTGTACTCTCCCCTTAGCTTGAGACCTTAGCTAAGAGACCCTGCTTGCCTATAGTCAACCACTCTCTGTCCTGGTCAGTGCAGGCTGGGGAGGTGGGGACCTGTGTCTGATTACACTTTGTGGTTCATACTGCTGATTGATTTTTGGGCTGGAGTTTTGATGAGCCTGGCAGCTCTCAGCCCCAAGGTGTTGAGCTCCCAGTGGCTGTGAATGACTGTGCATTGCAGTGGATGTGGTTACTGGCATGGATACCAGCAGGTTGCACATGGAGAGCTCTGCATGCAGTTTGCAGAGGGTCCAGGTAAATTTCCATGTCGTCTTGCACCAAAATAAGTGTGGACTGCTGCAGTGTTGCCTCCCATCTATGTATTGGCTCTGCTGAGCCAGGTCGGGGGCGCTGATCAGGCCAGCTGACAGCCAGCCTGGTTTGGGGGTTAGCATTCAGCTCACAGTGCAGGTGGACACAGGATAGTGCCAGGGCAAGGGAGGAGGCAGGAGAAGTCAGGGGAGGCCACAGCAACACTTGATGAAGGTGTCATGGAGCCACAGTCTTAAGATCAGCTGGTGCAAGAGAGGAAATACTTGAACAGAAGAATTTTGCTGTGAAATTCAGAGGGTAAGTTGGGTCCAAGATCTTGTCTTTGCTAAACTCCTTTGGGGATCAGTGTGTGGAATAAAGATGCTCCATAGTAGAAGAGGATATGGTATGTTAGAATGAGGTATTTCCTCCTGAAAGGCTCCCTGTCTCTGTTGAAGCACGCAGCATTAGTTAAATTGCTTCTGTTAGCTGCAGGGGTAAGATAGGAAACATATTCTGTGAACCATGGGTTGAAAAGGAAACTCACTGCAATATGAATGCATATACCAGCTTATATGGTATTAAAAAAAAAAAAAAAAGGTGTTTGGTTTTTTTTTTAAACCCAGTGCTTCCACCAATTGCTCACACATCTTCCTGGTCCAGGAGCACTTAACTTGTTTAGAGTTCATGCAAGAGGCACTATTTCAACATCAATTCTCTCTTCTTTTGTCTGCAGTTTGCTTTCAGGGTGTTTACTTCAGTCTGTATGAAGTAGAAATATCGAATAAGGATCAATATAAAATGGATCAGTTGTTAGAAAATCTAAAAGAAAAGGACTTGGTAAGTTTATTAAAACATTGTCGTTCTGGGAGGAAAGTGGCCTTTTAAATCAGGGGTCCTCAAACTTTTTAACCAGGGGGCCAGCGCGCAGATTAAGTGGCAGGCAGTCATCTGCGGCTGCTTGGTTTTCCCCCCCCAACCCCCGGGTAAATACCGAGGCCCGGATTGAGGACCCGGGGGGGGTGGGGCCGTATGCGGCCTGCGGGCCATAGTTTGAGGACCCCTGTTTTAAATGATTTCTTGAAACTTTTGGTAACATTATTCATAGATTCTGAACTAATGCAAAATGAAATTAATTTCCTTGTGTTAGGTATTATTTTCCTGCTTTGTTGTTCTCAAACATAGTTTAGTCTTTTCTGTATTTAAACTGTTAACTGAAGATTACCCACTATGAGCTGGGACCTGACTTCTAGGGTGAGCATGCCCTGCTGAGCAGAAGGCATTATGCCAGGCAGAATTCACCTTTGGCTATGTTTATGCCAAATTAGATTATTTTATTGTCTTTATTAGTGATTTTTCCCCTTGCACTGTCAACAGCATGGTGGACAAGGACAGCAAGGGGATCATATATATCTTAAGAAAGCAGAAGCAAAGTCCCACAATGCCAAAATGATAATTACTAAGTAAAAAACACACACTTTCATGTGCCTGCCTTTTTCTCTCATGGCTGAAAAGTAGCCCCCACTCAGCTGGACACTCGTGGTTACACAGCTGAAACCTCATGGGCTTCTGGGAGCTCTGAAAATGTTGAGATTTATCCTTTTTTTTTTTAAATGGGGAATTTCCCTTGTGATATTATATGAAAAGGCTTTTTCCCAGCACGCTGGGGTCTTTTTGTTCCCAGTGTGATTGTCACACCTCTTTGTGACTCCAAGGGATAATCCTCACCCCTGTGGAGCACAGCACCTGTGTCTCTACTGGGATTTGTGGTTAGGTTGGGTTTGGCTTTGCTGCTGCTGGTTGCTCTCTCACATCTGATGCTTCCTGTAGATTCAGGGTTGTAAATTCATGGCTGTAAACTCATGTCTGGCTGGGCATATCCTCCCCTCACTCTTAAGTTGGCAGCAGCCTGTGAACTGCCTGGAAGTGTTGTCGCTGTGCAGCAGTGTTGAAGAGCTGCCCACTGATGTGCAGCTTCTCTCATGTAACATACCACAGCAAGTGTTTGTTGTAGGTCCCTGTAAGAAAAGCACTCAAACTCCCTAAAGAATTGATTAAACTATCTTTTATGGGTAACAACATGAGAAGAAATAAGGAGGATAGCAAATGCAACCTTAATGTCCCTTCGCCTGCAGGGACCCCTGAACTGTGTGTGCAGCATCAGCTGGACCTCTGGCTGGGGCACAGATCTGTCCATGCTGCACCTTGAGGCTCCTGGCATCTGAAGGGACATAAGCTTATCCCTCTTTTCTTCTCCTTTTCTCACCAATGAAAGATACTTTAATCAACACTTTTCAGAGTCCAAGTGCTTTTCTTACTGGGATCTGTGACAACTGCTTGTTCTGGTGCATTACGCCATGTTTGCAGCCACTGAGGATTTAATATACATCCTGCCAAGCCCAACAGAGCTGGACTCACTAGAGGGGTCAGCAGAAATGAGCTGGTTGAGTTGTGGCCATGATCAATTTGGTGTTGAAAGCCATTAGGAGCATTGTTTCTGTAGAGCTTCCCCACCCTCATAGATTAATCCAGTTTGACAAATGTATCTCCCTTATTTCAGCGAGGAAACAGTGACGGCCCCTTTGGGGTGTGCTTCTTCCCTCCCCTTAGCGTGCTGTTGAATGGCCCATGGGCGCATCTGCTTTGGCAGCTGTTCCCAAAAGCACAAGTGAAGAATGCCCTCCATCTCCTTCCCTTTTCAGTGGTGTGTGAGCCAGGCACCCCACTTTGTGCAGGGCCCAAGTGAAAATGAAAGGGTGGCTGGGGCCAGGTGGGGTTGCCTGAGGCTAGCTGTACTCCTTTCCGTGAGCAAGTCTCTTAGCTGTGTGTCAGGTGGCTGCTGCCTAATGACTTGACTTTCCTCTTCACCTGCCTGAAAATCATCCTGTCAATGAGAAACCACAGCTGCTTTGTTGAGCTGGATTTATGCAGCAGGGGTACTGGCTTTTATCCCTTCTGCTCTGGTGGCTTGAGATAACCCAAGCAAGGAGCTACTGCTCTGAGTAGTGAATCTTACACTGACATTGTTCAGCATTTCCAAAGTTCTGCTGTCCTGGAGAACTGAGGCTGTGGGCATTTGGCCAATTCTCTGTTATGTCTGAATGTAGTGAATGGGATCAGTGAAGTTTCACAGACCATTAGAAGCCCTAGGGTTATTCAGTTTCTCTAAGTTTCCTGGAAAGATGTGTTTCCCCATGGACGGAAAGGCAGTCCAAGCCAAGCTCTGCGATGAGGCATCAAGCAACACCCAAACACAAGAAAAGCCTTGATAAATGCATGTATCTTTCTAGATGTGCGGTCATCCAGCTCTGAGACAGTTGCAGATGTCTCTTAGACTCAGCAGTTATTTTATTTTCACATATTCATTGATACTGATGCTGCTAATACGCAAGCTGCATGGCCTTAACTTCTGTCAGGCTTGTGGCTGGAATGGTGTTGTATTTTGTCAGACGCTGGTGGTCCAGCCTTATTTTCCCTGCTGGGAGAACCTTCCCCTGGAGCTGTGGGAAGCAATTCCTGGCTGAGATGCCCAGGAGCTTTTGAACTGAAGGAACTAAAATTATTAACCTTGTTCATTATGTACGGCTAGTTTGGCTAGACATATTTCTTTCTTAAGAAATAGATGGAAGGAGTTTGAGAGCTATGTGACAACATAAATGGAACACTTTTGGTTACAGATCCCAGTTGACCCAAGTAGCATGAAACAAAGTGTCCTCAACAGGGAATGAGCTGGTGGTGTTGGCACACGCTCACCAGCAATCAGGGCTTGTTGACAGTCCTGCTGAGTGATACAAAGTGTGCTAAGGAGGGAGGGGAGTGGTTGCTCTAACTTTTAAGTGTTTGTTACAGGCAATCATCAAATATTTACAAGATCAAGGAGTCCTTATCCTCCTTGCCTCTTCCGCCTTGGCATCAGATGATGGTAAGACATGGCTGCATAGAAACTACTATCTGTGCTTAAACATCCTGCTCTGTTTTAGAGACAGAGGGTGGGCACCCTCAGTCTAAACAAAACCTGTTGCTTTTTTTTCAGAGTTTGACCCCAAGGAACCAGTCAGTCTCCTGGCCCTGTTTCTGTTCACCTCATCCCGGTCGGTGTGCCTGGGAGGTAGGGAGGTTCCCTTTGCTGGCTTCAGACACTGTGTTTTGGGTGTGGGATCCTCACCAGAGGGTCCTCACAGACATGTTCATCTATAAGAGCTGATTTCTCTGCTCAGACCCACCCACAGCTTTAGTGCAAAGAGTGTTAAAAGAGGAGAGAGAAGTCCTCTCCCTCTCTCTGTAGCTATGCCTCGTTTTAAGGTGATGTAAACCAGGTTCCCTGCTTCACCTATTCACTGCACATCCTTGCCCCTTTGCCAGAAGTTGATAGGAGTGACAATTAATTACTTTGCTCCCTCTCAGCAGCATCCACTCCCTGAACTGTCTTATGCGTGCGCTTGGGAGTCTGACTCATGCAGAGCCTGGTTTACATCCCCAGAGGTGCGCTGGAGCCATGCTTAGGGGGTGAAATGACATATGGCACTTGCTGGACCCAGCATGGAGCTGATGTGATTTGCTACACCAGCAGGAAAAAAGCCTGCCCTAAAAAATAATTGAATTGTTTTCTGTTGAGATAACTAGTGAACTGGACTCCATGAAACGTTGCTGCTGGCATGGGGAGAAGGAGGGGTGGGGAAGGGGCATTGCTTCCTAAAGAGGGTTTGGAGGCTGAGCTGTATTGTGTGATTTCTCTGCTGCAGGATCTGTAAATACTGGTAGCAAAGCCATGATGACTGATCAGGGTGCATGACAGGAGGGAAGGAGATGGGCAGGGAAATGGTGTGGGGCAGAGCTGCAGTGCTTTGCTGCCATCAAGGTGAGTTACAGCTCTGGGATCTGAGAGGTGAATCCAGGCTGTTTGCAGCCCCAAAATGTGCTGGTTCTCATGTAGAACAAACACAGAGGTGCTGAGTAAGAGAAAACAAAGATTGCACAGTTTGAACATGCAGATCTTGAAATAAGAATGAGCTTCAACCTCTGTTGAATTTGCCTCGTTTTCACTGTTGGCTTTTTGCTGCACTGTCTATGTGGAAGTAGTCACACTACAATTTCTTCTTGTGGACATAAATAAAAGTTACAGCTCTGCTTCCCCTGGACAGCTTCATCTGCACACTTCTCGCTGCGTCCACTCCACCAGTAATACTTCTAGTCTTGCAGATCCCCAAGCAACATATAAACAGGGGGCTTTTGATCTGCATAACTTCTGGCTTGCTCTTTGTTGAGTCATCCTGGGGACAAGCCAAGAGACTGTGTGTGCCAGCACACACTGGTATTTCAGTCTGCCTCTGTGAGTTGCATTGCAAAATGACTGCATTGCTGACGGAGCTGCACAGGACATACCCATCTCCCCTCCTTGGAAGATAAATCGGCAGAAGAGCTGACAAGACTCACCAGCACATCCGAGCATGGATTGCTTTGTCTCTGTCGGTGTTCAACTTCCAGCTATAAACTTTCTCCTTCAAGAGCTGCATACAAAGTGGGCTTGTAAGTCAGGTGAAGACATGATGGTAACTTGGCCATGTGGGGTGCTTTAATACCTGAATTTGGTTGACCTAACTTTAAGGACATACTGCTCATGGCTTTGTTAGTGTGGCAACTTTTCTAGTTTCTTTTCTAGGTGTAGGAGGGAGACAGGCTTCTGGGGCAGACTGAAGATCCAAAGTGCCAGGTCAAACCTGGGATCAGGTTGTTGCTGTGATGCCTGAAGTTGGGTGAGGTGAAGGCGAAGAATGCCTGGAGAGCAGACTGGAGGTGGGAACTGACCACACAGATACTGAGCTCTTGCTGACCAGCCCCTCAACAGGCAGATAATACCCTCCAAAGCAGGGAGATCTATTCCTGAAAAGCTGACTGTGAGCACTGTAGGCAGGGGGAGGGAACAGGTCGAGGAGGTCTTTATCTTGAAGAGGGTTATTGTGGAGGAAGGTGGTGGAGTCAGGAGTGGGCACCAGGCTTAAGGAGCAAGCAGCCAGTTGGTAGGAAGGTTTGGGGCTGTAGCATACATTGCCTGTGGCTGGTGGCCGTGCTAAAGAGGTGGTGAAGCCTGGGCAGCCACAGAGCAGCTGGTGGCAAAGCAAAGAGGCGGGGCAGAGGATAACGTTGAGTAAACGCTCAGTGTTGTTATGTGTTGTGATCTGAATGTTGATGGCTTCCAGATGTTTCCCCTCTGGTGCCAGCAGGACTCCTTGCACGTGCTGTCCCATTATGCTTACGCAAGCAGCAGCAGCAGCCCCAGCCAGCCCTGACAGTCCCCTGGGTCCAAGACCTCTTCCTGATGGCATTATAACCCCCTTTTTCCTTCAGGACTTCTCCTTTCTGTGAAGATAAGCAGAGCTGTGCAGGGGTTTGGGGTTGAAAAGAGACAGTCACCGAAGATGACAGGGGTGCAAGGGAGATGCAAAGAGAAGAGGAGGGTGAAGGACAGACGCATTTGAAGTCACTCAGCTCCAACTCAAAACATGAATAATGTTTCGCGTTTTGAAACAAGCATCCTCTGAATCTGTTCCTTTCCTGTCCAGACAGCCACTGGGAGGAATGTAGGACAGGCGTAACAAGCCCACTGTGCAGATGTGCCGCAGCGTTCCTGAGGCAGGCAGCTGGGAGCCAGCTTGCAGGGATGCCTGGGCGTGCCAGTAACAAGGACCAGCATTGCCAGTGCAAGCCATGCCAATAGGCGATGAAATTGCACATCTGGGAGGGGAAGAGAAATGCTTTTGCCTTGCTGGGAAGAGGCGTGATGGGGAAGGGCACTGGAGTTGTCAGCCTGGCCCTGCAACCAAAAGAAACCTTAGAGTCGGATCGTAACACACAGATGGGCCAAGCCCATGGGTGCAAAGTGCCAATGTCATCAGACTGCTGGTTTGCAGCAGATGAAGCTGGATAAGTCTGGCTGGGGCAGAAGGGGAGCTCATCCAACAGGCTCTGCATATCACACCGGCTGTCCAGGCATTTTGTGGACACTGAAGGGACACTGCCGTACCAAGCAGAGCCTACTTCTATGGTGACATCTGTGAGGGTGGGCACCCTCGAGCCTCGGGACTTATTCATATTGATCCCTATTGGGAGCTAAACTTTTATGATACTGTGTGCTGTACATGGTAGGGTGTTAGTCCTGATGAAATGAGAAGTACCATCTGTTTTCAGTAGGATCAGTCCTCCAGCTTTAGAAAATTACCCAAGGGTTCGTTTTCTTTGTTTATACGGTCCCTAGGTCTGCTTGGAGAAGGCTGTGTTCCCCATCCCACTCTAGAGCACTAATGTGGTATCTTCATGTGAAGTGCGTCCACCCATGCTGGTATATACGGAGCTGCTGGCAGTTGCATGTGAACAGGACATAAACAACACAAGTGATCTGAAAATGGTGCTAGTCTAAACACCCTGCACAGACAACCCTACATTTATACAGATTTAAAAAGAAACAAGAAAACCCATGTAATTTCAGAGCCCTGGCTGTCCTAAATATTGGATTTGGCCAGAACTGCTGGAGTGAAGGGACTTAGGCCACTATGTGTGCGATCTCACCCTGTAATTTCCTGCAGAGCAGCAGTCTTTCATCTTAGTTTAATCCACTTTTGACTCCCACATGCAATTCTTTTTTACCTTCAGCAGTTACAAGCATCCATCAAAACAGGACATCGCTCTAGGGCTAGCTTTTTGTAGACTGACTTCTGGGGCTTTTTCATAGCTTTCATGTTCCCTTTGCATGTAACAGTGAGGTGATTTGGGAAATTGAATCCTTTTTTATTATAAGTAAAATTTCTATTATTTTCCTTTCGCAGTTGAAAAGCACGATCCAGAAGATGAAAGGGAAGACAGTGATGATAGTGACTTCTCATTAAAAATAGCTTCAGTTTTGCCTGGGCTTCGCTATGCCTTACAGAAAACCACCATTTCTTCATGGGGGGACTCAGTCAGTACCAGCATACGTATCAAACAGCATTTACAGGAATATGCAAAGCTCGATCAAAATACACAGCCCACCGCTGGCCGAAACAGCAAAGTTCCTCTTTCTTCTCTCCTCTCACCAACTGAGGATGAATGTACTAATCCCTTCAAAAACCATTCAGAGCAGTCCTTCTCCCAGCTGCAGCATTATCTCTCTGATCCCAGCAGCTATACTCTGGAAATGTCAGCTGCCTTAGAGTGTTTGACGGGTGCTGTTCAGTCTCTTTGCTCCAATTCAGAGGCTGATTGTAAAGTGGACTTCTCTTCAGCTGTGCCACTGGACCCTATTCCTCCCAACACAGCAGCAGAAATAAAAAGTGAAAACCCAAAGCCCGCAGTGGGGCTGGACCAGAGTGGTGAAGCGCCCGTAAAAGATGTCAACTCAGCAAGCAAGCTATGGGTTCAGCAGAGCAGGAGGAAATCCAACCGAGCTGTTGTCACCAGCACCAGGAAGAAGTGGTCTCCCCTCAAGATGCAAATGCATCCTATCGGGGACAGTGGCAGGAACAGAAAGGCAACCAAGAAGAAAAAAATCAATATTGCTTTCTCTTTTCCTAAAAAGCCAGGGTTTGTGGCCAGTTCCAATGAGCCCATGCTTAAATTAGCTAATTTGCAGTTTCCACACAGAAGGAAAAGAGGTAAGTGTTGTATAAACAGGACTAACTTCCTCCTGCTTCTCTGGAGTATCCAGCTGGGATATTCAGGGTTCACTAGGAGCCATGTTCCCTCACCACCACCCCAGGTGCCCAGAGCAAGCAGACACCTCCTGAGAGCATCCAAATAGGTCTGTGGTGATGTCTCTTGTTCAACCTGGGAGGTAGCCCAGGGCGATGACAAGGGATTTTGGTGAAGATGCCTGAAACTTGGTGCAGTGGTGCATGCTGTTGCCTTCCTTTGCTTAGGGGTGACTGCACAGGGACATCAGCCAGGTCACAGTTATTGCATCCTTTGTCTGCAGGCTGTCGATGGCTCAGGGAAGGAGCAGTTGCCAAAGCCATGCTCATTACAGGCTGTGTAGATAACCAGCCACCCTGCATAGTCATGTTGTGGCTCCCTGAGAGTCAACTTTCTTGCTGTGACCTTGAGGAAACTAGAAGTCTGGGACTAATCCTACCCAACCTACTCTGCTGAAAGCTGATATCATAGAATCATAGAATGGGTTGGAAGGGACCTTAAAGACCATGTATTTCCAAACCCCTGCCAGGGGCAGGGACACCTTCCGCTAGAGCAGGTTGCTCAAAGCTCCACCCAACCTGACCTTAAACACTTCCAGGGATGGGGCATCCAAAACTATGACTGAGTCCCAGACAGAAGAGATCAGCACCTCCCTCTCCATGTCCCTTCCTCAGGAAGCTGTAGGGAGCAGTGAGGTTGCCCCTAAGCCTCCTTTTCTCCAAACTAGACAAACCCAGAGTCCTTATCTGCTCCTCCTAGGATGTTCCTTCCAGCCCTTTCACCAGCTGGCCTGAGCTGCTCATGCAAGGTGTCTCAGTGGCATAAGCTGTCCTCTGAAGGCTCCTGTCTTGCTGCTGAGGATAGGCTAAGCCTGTCCTGAGCCAGCCTGAGCCTCCACCTAATTTGTAGAGACAGTCAAAGTGGATAGAGATGAATCTCAACCTTGGTGTTGAAAGGTGGCCAAAAACATCTAAAGGACCACTGGACTGCAGAGTTAGTGTCGTACTCGGTGACCTCCCCTTGCATTTGCACACATCACAGGTAGCGGCAGCAGCTGCGGGAATGGTCTGTCGTGCATACAGGGGGTGGCATGGCGTCTGCTGGATGTGAGCTGAAGTCAGCTCTGATTCGCAGTCCATCAAGCTCTGTCCTAGGGCACATTGACTCGCTCCTGGGTGGCATTGCCGGTGGATCTGGGAGAGGTTCTTGTGTGCTTCTGGGAGAGGTAAATAAGTACCCTCAGGGTGCAAGTGTGACAGGCAGGAATTAGTGTGACTTAGCCCTGGAGAACACCTATTCTCTGTCAAGACAGTAGGCTTTTAATGAGCTTAAGAAGTGATGCTTGATTTTTAATAACTGCTTACTGATCAGCAGCAAACCCATTTGAAAGATCAGATGCATAAATCAAGTTATTGAAGATTGTTCTGCTGCTGCCAATCATTTCTAAAGCAGTCCTTCCACATTCCTTAACTGCATATTTTGCCATTACTCCTTTTTATCTGAATATGCCTCAAACCAAAAGATACGCCCTCCCTTTTCCTTGTCCCAGGTGCAGAGGTCCTGTCTGCAGAATTTGTGCACAAAACACAGTCTGAACCTGTTCAGAAGGAAACCTCAGTTCCTGACGATCCTGGCTTGGAAACAAAGAGGCCAAAGACACTGAAGAACCCAGAGAGGAAAAAGGTTCCTATTGCTGAAACCATCATGAAGCCAATGAAAAGTAAGATTCTAAAAAGTGTGGCTAACAACCCATCGAAACCTCAAGCCAAAAAGCAAGCAGAAAGTGGTAAGAGTGCTGTTCCCTGTGGAAATCTTTCCTTTAAAAGCCGGGCCATCAAACATCATGGTCAGGTCACGACCAGATGATAGTAACAGCACGTTTGGCAGCAGACAAAGGGCCTTCCAGCGTTTAGTGCTGAGGGTCTGGGTGCTGCTGCCCCACAGCCTGCAGGCACCCAGTTATGCATAGTAGTGTAAAAGATAAAGGTGAATGTGCAAATCACCATTACAGGGTCTCTTCTGAGTCCTTTCCTAAGCCTTCTGTTTGCATCCTTGGCAAACTGCTCGGGTAGTTTAAAAAGCCTGATTTTTAACTGCTGAACTCTGAAACTGCGTTGAGGCAGCTCATGGACAGTGTGTTATAACCTCTGCTCATAGCCAGCATCTGCCTAGATTTTTAGTTGATTAAGTTGTAAATTTGGTCATTTTAAAAAGAGTCAAATTGTTGCAGCCTCTGCAGTGGATTTAAGAGGCAGCATGGACAGCCCCTGCGTGTAGTGTCTGTAGGTGCTGGCTGTGAGCCTGCTGTTAAACTGAGAACCAGTATTACGGTGCCAAAATAAATGATGGAACAGAAGAGTCATTTTCTGTTAATTTGTTGTGTTTTCTCACACTCGCACTTTGATGTCTTTTTTGGATCTGTCTGTGGTCTGTCTTTTTCCCTTTCCCAGGGGAGGTGGAGGCTTTGAAGACTGGTTTAGCCACCTCTGCTTAGTTTATCCATTCTTCTTGGTCTTTTATTGCCACGTGTTCCTGAAACGTGGCACTTATCAGCAGTGTCTGTGTATCAAACACCACCTCTTGTTGCCCTTGCCACACGGGGTTCCTGGAGCAGATCTGGCCTGTGCTCTCACACGGGCAGGGTGTCAGATCGGTCCTGCTGAATGCCAGGGTCTGCCAAAAATGTAAAGTAAGAGTGTTTAGCAGTAAGAAATACTCAATTTGTATGTCTTACTGTGCAGTTCTCAAGGAAATTAAATGTAACACATAGGACTTTAGCACAGATGTGATTTAATAAGGTTTTACTTGAAGAGAGATTTTTATGCTGGTTTTTAGTAGAAGGCATTAACCTTATTTAATGACTTCATACTGTTTTTACGAACATGGGCCTTGAGCCATGGTGAGGGGCATTTTTAATGCTGAAAACTAAATGAACACTTATTTGCTGTGCTCTGGCTGCCTTTGAGAGCCCCCAGGTTTCTGCGTGTGCTCTGAGGTACAGCTCAGGGGCAGGTTATGCTCTAGAGAGGGTGTGCAGTGGGAAGCATGAGGGCAGGGTGGTTTTTCTCTGCGTTTTAGAGTTTTGGAGGTTTTTTAACTGTGAATTATTGAAAGCATAGCACAGGGTTTATCTGTGAAGATTGCAAATACTGAAACTAGAAGAAAATTTAAAGCAAAATAAAAAAAAGATAAAGGAAACACCTGAAATATCTCAGGTTCTATTTAAGTGGCCGAATTACCCTGTGCACAGAGGCCAAGGGAAATTTTATTCACTCTGGATTCTGTGCATTTTATTTCTGAGGATAAACCCCCTTCCTGAAGTTGCTTAGATTCCCAGCTCTGGATTGTTTTGTAATAGCCGTGGCCTGCATGACCATGGAGATGCTTTTTGGTTTTTAAGTGTGCAAATTCCATGTTGGAAAGATGCTTTTTCCTGCCAAACTGAAAGCCTGCTTTGGTCCCCTTCGCAAGGCAGAGCTGTGTGGCCTTTGTTTGTTCTCTGACTTTGTTTTTCTCACACAGAGTTGAAGCAGCCTTTCTCTGTCGTCCCAAGCGCAGTGTCTTCCCAATGCCACGGACCAGATAGCCAAATGAGTGAGACTTGCCCAGGCGGGGTTGATCTCGTTTTTGATCTGAAGGGGAATGACTACGAGTCCCATGCCTTGAACTTGCTGGCTGATCTGGCTCTGGGTTCTTGTATCCCTTCATTTATCCCCAGGGACAGTGGGATGATTGCTGTGTCCTGCAGCCCCACCAGACATTCTGCAAAAGAGCAGCAGAGTCATCGCAAGCACAAATCCTTGCGTGTTGCTTCCGACCATGAATACCACAGGGTAGACAAGCTTGCAAAGGGAGCCACCTCTCCTAGCAAAGCATCACTGAACCAGAAGCTTCCTCCTGCTGAAAAAGTAGACTTAAATGATTTGGCCTCTATTCCCAGGGAGAAAAGCCCTGGGATTTTCAGCAAGAGCAACAATACAAGCCCCAGCCCCACAAAACCTGATGTGTTGCCTCCCAGAGACACTCAAGAAGCTGCTGACGTAAACAAGCACTCCTTCATCTCTGCTGAGCACTCGTACGCCTCGCAGATGCCTGAGCATTCAAAGAAACACATGTATCCCAGAGGTGCCCCCTACCCTGGACCAGCACCCTCTAGAAACGGTACCAGGAACACCCGAGCTGGTCCCCTGGTTGGGAAAGTCCTGCCTTTCTGCCACCAGCAGAACAGCAGCCCCCCGCAGCGGCCCTTTGAGGCCGTGGCGATGAGGCGCAGGAGCAGCCTGCTGTCCCCCAGGCTGAAGGAGGACTTCGCTAAGTCCCACACAGTGAACATCTGTGGTGAGTCTGTGAAGGTGATGTGCCATTGGGAGGCAGAGTATCTCTTCAGTTTGGACAGCAGGTACACCAACGATGCCCTGGAGAAAACAGTCATCCGTGCCCTGCATGGGTAAGTCAGTCTGGAAGGCCATCTGCAGAGACATCTCTTGCTGGACCTCTGGAGCACTTTTGGAAGGGGCTTTCTGTGCACTTTTTTGCTTTGATTTGCATGATAATTGCCTTTTTCCTCATGCTGAGGTGCCAAGTTCTGTGTTAAAGCTGGCGTATCTGCCCTGTGGAGAAGGACTTGGGGATACTGGTGGATGACAAATTGGATGTGAGTTAGCAATGTGCACTCACAGCCCAGCAAGCCAGTTGTATCCTGGGCTGCACCAAAAGCAGCGTGGCCAGGTTGAGAGAGGTGATGCTCCTGCTCTGCTCCACTCTGGTGAGGCCTCACCTGCAGTACTGCATCTGCTCTGGGGTCCCCAGCGCAGGAAAGACGTGGCCCTGTTGGAGCAAGTCCAGAGGAGGCCACAAAGACGGTCAGAGGGCTGGAGCACCTCTCCTAGGACAACAGGCAGAGAGAGTTGGGGCTACTCAGCCTGGAGAAGAGAAGGCTCCAGGCAGACCTTAGAGCAGCCTTCCAGTACCTAAAGGGGCTTGTAAGAAAGATGGGGACAGACTTTCCAGTAGGACCTGTAGCAATAGGCTGAGGGGGAATGGTTTTAAACTAAAAGAGGGTAGATTTAGATTAAACATTATGAAGAAATGTTTTACTGTGAGGGTGGCGAGGCACTGGCACAGGCTGCCCAGAGAAGCTGTGGCTGCCCCATCCCTGGAAGTGCTCAAGGCCAGGCTGGATGGGGCTTGGAGCAACCTGGTCTAGTGGAAGGTGTCCCTGCCCCTGGCAGGGGGTTGGAACTAGAAGATCTTTAAGGTCCTTCCAACTTAAACCATTTTATAATTTTATGATTCCTGTGGCTTTGCAGCTAGAATTGGTACCTAAAGCCATGAACCCAAGTCCTCCTTCATAGCTATGACTTTCTCTTTTTTGTAACAAGCTGGAAACTGCATCAAGCGATCTGTGACTGCAGCTGGACATTTGCAGCCCCCTGCACTGGGGCTTAGCACTGTGGGGATTTACCTTGTGCTAGTCAACTGGGGGGGGAGGATGAAGACGTTTCAGGCAGTGTTTGTTTTCTCTTCCAGGCCCTGGGACCCTGATCTGCCCGATGATGTGGAAGAGATGAAGCTGATACTTCATATGTGGGTGGCTCTCTTCTACAGCAAACCCAGCAAATTCCTGAGCAGCACGAGGAAGGTAGTGGAGCACAGCAACCCTGAGAAGTATGTCTCAATAAATAGCACTGGGGACTTTCTTGAGCTGAGTGATGATGGTGAAGACTGTTTTGGGTTGGAGACATGCCCTGCAGACTCTCGGTCAGACCCTGACCAGACTCCCAGCAGCTCTGTGGATCACAGCACACATTACCAGGGACCGTTCCACCCAGAGGAGAGCCCTGCAGACTCTCAGACTGATGCTGATGAGACTCCCGGTGTTGTTGATAGTACAGTATCATCTTCTTCAGGGGAGCTGCCCTGTGGGGAGGAGGAGCCTTCCTCCACAAGCTGTTCTGAGCACCTTTCCCTTGCTGAACATGCTGATGAGAGCCTGGCTGTGAACGGCAGGCAGCCAGCGGCTGCTTCCGAAGAGCATATGCATGATGTCTCCACCATCGCTGCGGTAAGAGCTTGGGGTTTGGGTGGTATATGTCTCCAGGGCACACAATGCATTTTGCACTTACAGGAGTAGGATCTTCTGAGAGGAGTGGAGCAGACATGCTTGAGGGCTTTCTTAGAGCCAGGTAGTGGGGTCGCCAAAGCAGGACAGAGAAACATCCCCCAGCATTTAGCTGCCCCAAATGACTGCCATGCAGACGTGCTCAGAGGTGCCATAAAAAAGAAGCTTTCCGGCCTCAGTCTGGGTTTGGATGTCCTCTTGGACTGAGCAGGCATCCCTGGGCTCTGGCATGAGCTGTATCTATCTCTGTCCAAGGGAGCAGGGCCTTGACATGGATGCTCTCCAAGGAGGCAGAATTCAAAAGAACTAGAGCAACTGAAGTGTTGAGCTCGGCATTTGTTCCTGGTTTCAGCTGCAAGCTGTGTGAGCTTTGATGAGGTCTCAGACCTGCACTTGACTAAGGGCGAAGAGGAACAGCAAATACTCCAAACCAGGACTCAAAACCCTGCCTGTCTCGTATAGGCAGCTGCATTTGCCTGCCCATGGTTGCACCAGCCCAGGCGTGTTGGGGGACATGGCACAGTCTTTCCTCTGTTGCTTTGGGAGGGTGGAGGTTTGCTGGCTTGGAGAGGGTTCCCCCACACAGATGGCAGTGCAGGGCTTTGCAACGTTTCCCTTGCCCCTCTGGTGAAGTTAGTTAATATTCCATTTTGGGTAGGGTTTTCTAAATTAATTTTTACAGTTTCTATGGTCTGTGGATGGTCAGAAGCAGAGGTACTTGGGTAAATATAAAACATGGGTGTCTGCTGACATTTTTCAAGCCTGAATTTTTGAACTAAAATAATTCCTTTCAAACTTCCACTCTGAACAAATGGGCAGCTGCCATAGGGCTGCAACTGTCTTTCACGAAGGAAAAAATATTTCAGTGTTTTTTTACCACCTGGGTTCAGTGCTGTGGTGCAGGCACAAAGTTTTGGCAGGAAGTATGGGATTGCTGTCCATAGTGTCCATATAGCTTGCTTGGACAGATAAACTCAAGTAAGGGTAAGGCTTAAGAGGGTGCTGCTACATATATACATCCATCAGCACTGGTTGATGGCTTCTGCACAGTTTGGCCTGTTTTTAAGCCATTTCATGGTGCAAAAAAGGTAGAAAGTTTCAAAACCTTCCCGCAGCTGTCTGTGGGACTCTGCTTGCTGGCTGCAGTGTGGCGATGGTAGTGGCTCACATGGGATAAGAATTCAACCTGGACTTAATTTAGAGACAAACTGTTGGAGTGGTCGTACTTGCAAAGTCTGAGCATTTAAAACATCTCTGTCCTCCTGCATGGGGGTGTCAGCTCCTGCATTTGCCTCCCTTTAACGTCTGAACTGTGTTTTTTCAGGTGGAGCAGCCCAAGGAGGAACTGCCAGATGTAGTGATAGCCCCCAGCCCTTCCGATGAGCTTGGCAATGCCAGCGAGCCCCCAGCTGCACTGGACAAGGAAAACCCTTGCAGCCAAGCTCTGAATTCCTGTACAGCTCCCTGGAGAGTTGCCCCGTGTGTGCGACATGGACGTGGACAGCAACAGGAGAGCGGGTGGGCAGCAGGGTCAGGTGGTGACCTCAGCCCTTCTGAGGACAGAGAGAGCATGGGAGGTGCTGAGCATTGTACAGAGGTTGAGGACTCCAGCTGGGCCACCAGTGACAGACCGCAACGTACCTGTGATTCAGTGCCCTTAGAAGCAAGTCCTGAAAGTGCAAACCTTGATGGAACCAGTGGGGAAGAGAGGAAATCACAAGACCCCTTCGGACATTCAGAAATAGAGGAGGAAGAGATGGAGGAGGAAAAAAAAGAGAAAGATGACCCTCAATATGAAAGAGCAGTCCTGGGGCCTTTTGATTTGTCATTTTCTGAAAATGGTGATGCTGACATGGAGCACGAACACAGTGAAGAGAAGCCAGTGAATTTGACATGTCCAAAGGACTTTGGTGTTCCTGGAGAGGGCCCTGTGCCCAGCCCCACCACCTTAGTGTCCCCCTGCCCAGGCAGATCAACACCAGTACTATCAGATGGGACTGGGACTGGCCCTCAAGGCCTTTCTGTTGAGGTGGCGCCAAGCTTGGACATGTTGCAAGAACCCTGGGAGGCTCTGGACACCCCAGATGCAGAAACGAACAGTGTTGGTTTGGCACACCCAGCCAGTCCAGCCGATGTGGGGTCACCCTGTGACAGCAGGTTGATGCTGCCGTTACCATCTGATCCGAGCCTTGTCTGTGGGGCACAGCCAGACAGCATTACAGGCAACTTGGGACCTGCTGGAGAGGCTCTGAGGGTTGGCTTGGAGCAGAAAGACAAGGATTGTGCGCCCTCTGCAGAAAGGTGGGCACTTGCTGGGAGCAAAGCTGCCAGCACAGCTGGCCTCGAGTCACCGTGCAGCCAGGGATTGTCACTAACTTTGTCTCCTGACTCCAGTTCTGTCTGCCTGACATCTCTTGATGGAGCAACAGATCCTGAGGCTGCCCCAGAGGACCAGGAGGCCATGGCAAGCATCCAGTCTCCATCACAGAGCAATCTGGGAGGGAGCAGGTGCCCTTCCCAAAGGTATGGATGTGACATTTATGCTGACCTCACTTCGCTGAGCACTAGTGAATCAAACCAAGAAGAGAACAACATTTCGGTGGAAAACCAGCTTAGTGGCCCTTCTGCCAACTGCACAGATGTGCTGGATGAGTCCTTGGGAGCAGGTGATGGCCAGGGCTTTGTTTTCAACTGTACAGCCTTAGTAGGTGACTCTGAAGCTGGGGAGAGTGATGATGATGTGTGCCTTGGTGCAGAGAAGTCCCCTGGGAGTGACAAAATGAACATAGTGATGGTGGCTAACACACTGCAGGAGCCAGAGACCTCTCTTCATCACCTCCTGGAATTAGAGCCTTCCTCCTTGGTGACAGAAGGGATGTCTGTCAGGAAGGATCACCCCAGCTGGCAGCAGAGCTCCCCAGACAGCCGGCTCCCACCTGCCCATGCAGGCTCAGGTCCTCCTTCTCCCTGCCAGCAGGACCCTCTCCCCCATGGCGGAGACACAGACACCCCCCCCAGTTTGTTAGAGCAAAGTGAGGGGGGGGCAGTCCTGTGCCAGCACAGAAAGTCCTGCAAGCAAGTAGATGCTGCAGAGGTGATCGTGGCTGCTGAGAGCCCAGACAGCTCCTTAAAGCCCCGATGTGCAGAAGAGGTGAAAAGAGACATGGGTCTGTGCTATGCAGAACTAGCGGGGAGCTCCTCTGCGGATGTACTTGTGTCAGATGACCCGGAATCAATGCCTCCATCTCCTCTGCATGGTCACAAGGCAGATCTGCACGGTGCTGAGCCAGACTCAGTCCTTGATGTGCACTCCAAGATGCTCTCTCCTGGCACAAGTCCGGCTCCAGATGGTGCCGCATGGTTCTGCTGCGTGGACACCTGCCCTAGGTGTGCCAGCCCTGGGGGCCATGCAGCAGATGTAGTAGGGAGCCACGAGAAGGAACCCATCCTGCCTGAGGATTTGGGAGGAGGAAGCAGCATTACTCTTGCCAGTCCTGCATCTTTTTCAGCAGGGGAGTCGCTCATGCCGCTGTGTGAGCCTCAGTCTGTGTGCAACCAGGGTGAGCATGAGGCTGAGAGATCCGACACATTTGCTGATCTGCACCATGCCAACATGGAAGTGGGAGGAGAAATCCCCACTCCTTCCTTGCCGGTGTTGCCATTACATGCACACAGGTGTCTCTCTGGAGAAAGCCTTAGTGATGCTGAGGATATTTCAGACGTGCTGCCAAGGGCAAAGCAGTTCCCCAGCAAAGACAGACACACGGGCTTGACCTTTGAAGATCTGTTTGAGACTTCCTCCAGTGACTCAGACCAGGAGTACTCTGGGGGGACTTCACAGTCCCTTCTTACAGCCAGGGGTTCCTACGGCACGAGATCTGTGGATGCTGCAGGCACAAGGACTAACTGCGACTCCTCCTCCACGAGCTCGGTGCGCACAGAGGGGCACAGCGGGGACTGGGGCTCGCTGGGTGTGGAGGGGGCCTGCTCACAGGCTGAGCGCAGCTGGCCGATCAGCCGGGGGGAAACCAGCAGCGGGCACGTTCCACTGTATGTCAATATTAGGGACAGCCAGGGGATTGTCAAGGACTACCAGAACTTTGTGGTCACCAAAAAGTGCCAGGAGAGGATGGGAAATTTGCAGCCGTCGAGGCGCAGCCACTGTGCGGGGCAGTCTCATTTGTTAGGGTCACTGATGGACACTTGGAGAGGTTTTGAGGAAATTACCCAGCACACTTTGGACATGGAGTGTCTCCGTTTCCATTATAAGCTAAAACAAATCCTAAGGAGTGGGAAACCACCCTTTTCTACCTCCAAAAGCATCTTTCCAAAAGACTTTTCTCCCCGGGTGATGTCTGAGACATTGCCTGTGCAAGAAGCTCCCGTCTCGCTCTCCCCGCGGAGCAGGAGCCCTTTGCAGGTGACTGTCCTGCCCTCGGACACATGGCCGAGCGGGCTCGGCCAGCACCGGCGAAGTGGCTGGCATGGGGACCCATGTACCCCGTGGCAGGATACCTTCTGCAATGAGAGGAGCAGGGCGAGATCCCAAACCATGAGCCAGGGCCATGCGGCTCTTTCCCACCTTAGCAAGCTCAAATATGCTAATAAGCTAAAGGACTCGGAGGGGGAAATCGCCGTCATCCTTGACAAGTACGCCGAGTTCAACAAGGTGATGCTGAGCAGGGCTGATGCAGGAAGCAAGGGCAGAGGGCCGGTCCCGGTGCACATGGAGGCTGCGGGTGACTGGACCTGCACATCCCTCCCCGGGAGGATGGCTGCCTTCAAGGAGATGATCGCAGACCTGTGCAGCGCGCTGCGTTTCCACCTGCGCAGCGTGGCCAAGGAGGCCTGCAGCCACACCAGCATGTTCTACTTGGTGGAGACGGGCAAGGACCCTTTCTTCGCAAGAGTGAAGGTAACAGCCAGTCCCACTGGCCTGGACAGGGATGGGTGGCCCTGGTGTGAGAGCTGAGGGCAGCAGGAGGAGGCACAGGGCAAGCTTGCTCAACCCAACACAGATGGCATTTGGTTCCCTTAAGCCAGGAGCCACGTCTCCCGTTTCATCTCGGCTCTCACCACCAGAAATTAGAACTGTAGAGTCATTTAGGTTGGAAAAAGCCTTTAAGATCGTTGAGACCAACCGTTAAACCAGCCCTGCCAAGCCCACCGCTAAACCATGTCCGTAAGTGCCACATCTACACATCCATTAAATACCCCAGGGATGGTGACTCCACCATCTCCCTGGGCAGCCTGTTCCAGTGCTTGACAAACTTTTTGGTGAAGCAGTTTTTCCTAATATCCAATCTAAACCTCCCCTGGTGCAACTTGAGGCTTTTTTTTGTTGTTCTACCACTTGAACATTCCCCCCGCCAAAACAGATCAGAGTTCATGCAAGAGCAGCCCAAACTCAACCCCTGCAACGTGGCTTTTGCTTGAGCTCTCATAATAGGGTTGGAAACTCAGGGAGGGTGATTACACAGGAAGATTTTCTGCTCTGAGATAGCAAAGAAGCCCGATACATGGTACAGTGAGATGCTCAAGGTAGTTTTCTAAAAGATTTTTGCCGACAAAGGTAAATGGCTGCTTCCTGCGTGGCTGGCTGGAGCCTCAGCCTGGAGCACGCGGTGCCTTTGACACCGGGGTGCCTGGTTGGGTTCGTTGTCTTGTTCCTCTCTCCTTGTCCCCAGGCACGTATGTGCCCGGAGTGTGGCACCACTGTTGTGAAGATACTCTCCATACAAACCTTTTTACACAATTTCTGTTTCAGACCTTGTTGAAGAAACACGGCCGCGTGGAGATTGAACCTCTGAGTTTCTGCGAAGCGAAACGCCTGGACGCTGACATGCTGCTCATTGTCATCAGGAATGAGGACATTTCCTCACACATCCACAATGTAAGGCCTGAGTCTGTCCTTTTTTTCCTACCAGCATTATATGTTAATACTGGAATCCATTTTAAAAGTTTTGGTGTTTTTAATTTTACACTATATATAGTCGCAGATTTAATTGTCAGTCTCTGCAAATACACAGTTCTCTCCACTGAAAGAACAGTGCGTCATGAAGAGCTGTTAAGTATTTCAAAAACATGAAGCTTGCCAATTCTACTTCTGTCTCCGTTTTTGGTCGCTGAATAACGTCACTTCGAGTAGGCCAGCTCAAGGGAGTCAGGTTGGGCTCATCTTGTGTAAGAAAGCAGTTCAGCCAGGCTTTGGCTCATGAGCTCCAGTGAACACTGCAGCAGACTGAGCTGCCTGTAGCTCCCCATATTGCCATCCATGGCTTTGGGGTTGGGCTGTGGAGACACGAGTGTTGGGGTGATGCAGGGAGAGGATGGGGTGGGCTCCCTGGGCCTCCCAGGAGTGGATGCAGAGAAGTGCAAATGCTATTGAAATGCGGCTGCATGCACAAAACCACCTCTGCCTTGCGCAGGTCCCATGTTTGCTGAAGCTAAAGCACTGTCCAAATGTGGTGTTTGCTGGAGTGGACAGCCCCGAAGATATAACAGGTCACACATACCAGGAGCTGTTTCATACTGGTGGCTTCATGGTGTCAGACGACGAGATGTTGGAAATGGTAACACTGGGTGAGTCTCTTTGGCCTCTTGCTTGGATGCGAGCATACAGTGTCAGCTCCCAACCTTGTCCACTGACACCTTCCAAAACCTTGTTGTTGGTGTCCTCTGCCCCTCCTTTAAGTGGGGAAAATTCTTTCCCCTGTATTTGACATTTGTAGACCCCATCTGGATAGTGGGTCCAAGTCAGGGCTCCCCAAAACATCTTGTGTGATAGGGGCCACCGAGATGGTCAGAGGCTGGAGCAGGGGTTGTACGAGGACATTTAGCCTGGAGAAGGAAAGACAGAGGGTAAACCTTGTTGCTGTCTTCAGCTTCCTAATGGGAAGCGGCAGAAAAAACTGAACCACACTCCTGGAGATATGCAGTGATGGGACAAGAGGTGACAGGGACAATTTGGGCTTATCCTTTTAGATAATAGGGGGAAAAAATTCACGGCAAGTGTGTTCGAATGCCAGGACAAGATCCCAGTTTCTCACAACCCAGGTTGCGAGCCTCACAGACAGGCTGAGAGAGGTGGGGCTGTCCAGCCTGGAGAAGAGAAGGCTCCAGGGAGACCTTAGAGCGGCCTTCCAGTACCTAAAGGGGCTTGTAAGAAAGATGGGGACAGACTTTTTACAAGTGATAGGATAGTGGAGAATGGTTTTAAACTAAAAGAGGGTAAATTTAGATTAGATCTAAGGAAGAAATTCTTTACTGTGAAGTTGACAAGGCAGTGGCAGAGGCTGCCCAGAGCAGCTGTGGCTGCCCCATCCCTGGGGGTGCTCAAGGCCAGGTTGGACGGGGCTGGGAGCAACCTGGGCCGGTGGAAGGTGTCCCTGCCCATGGCAGGGGGGTTGGGAGCATATGGTCTTTAAGGTAACCCAACCCAACCCATTCTATGATCCTTGGAGATACTCAAACCTCACCTAAGCAAAGCCCTGAGCAACCTCAGGTGGCCCAACTTTAGGCAGGGGTTGGGCCAGAGCCCCCCAGGCACTCCTTCCACTCTTGGTTACCCTCTGGCTCTTGCTGTCTCCCCAGCCCAGCTGAAGGAGATGATGAAGGTGCTAGAGAAGCTGAACAGAAGCGGGAGGTGGAAGTGGCTCCTTCACTACAAGGAGAGCAAGAAGCTCAGAGATGTCAGGTAACAGCTCTGCGGTGGCAGCTCCCTCATCCCTGCTGTCATCACCACAGCAAGGATATACCCACTATGGTACTGTGGTGTCCCATTCAGTGCAGGGACAGGGGACGAGTTAGGTGCTTCTGGTTGGGTTTTGGCCTCTTGCAAGATCAATTTGAAGATTTTTGTTTAAATAAGAACTTTTCTTATCAGTGACAGACCATGTGCCTCAAGTCTGGAATTGCTGGAGGTCAGCATTGCTGGAGGTCAGCATTTGAGCGCTAGCAAGTTAAGTGTGATAGATCTTTTTTATACCTGTATGAGATGGAGCAGCAGGATGTGGGACCTGGACAGGATCAGATGGCCTGAAACACTGTGTCTTGCATGTGATCCTGGCTGAAGCAGAGCTCTGGCAGCTAGCTACTTCTTGCACCCCGCTGTGTCTCCATAAGGCAGTTCTCCTCTCTCTTTGGCAGAGATGCCCTCTGAGTGTTACAGCCTGCAAGGGCCTTGAGGAGAAGCACAAATTTTGTTTGAGGGGCTGCACGCTCCAAAAGCTGCCTCTGCAAACTGAGCTCCTTCCCACCAGCTCACCCCAGCTCCTGCACGCAGTGGGAGCTCGGGGTACTTTCCTGGGCCTCTACTCCACCATCTCTTTGTTCTCTTTTTCTGTCCCATCACATGTGGGATATGGGGGAGTGATAAGGAGCTGTGAGTTTGTAGTGTGGGGAAGAACCAGGGTATTGTGGGGAGTGCCTAAAATTAAACCCAGCTGGGAAAAGCAGAACTTCTCCTGTTGCTGTTTGCTACTTATTTTAGGTTATTTGCAACAATGCGTATTTAAGTGATGCCATTTGAAAAAGAGAAGTGAGATGGCAAATACTAACCGTTTAAATGTCCTGGGTTTATCAACTCAGAGAGGGAGGGTTTTTTTGGGCAAGCTGCCTTTGTTAGTGCCAGCCACGGGCCAGGAGGGACGGCTTTCTAGGAATGACCTGTGAACAAAGGAGAAACCGGTCTGTTCTGTCTGAGCAGCAAATGCTACAAAAAATGGGGAGAAAACTCAGGTCCTCTTCACACTTGGCCTTTATGGAGATGACAGCACAAAGTAATCGTTCTGAAGACCTGTTTTTCAGTCCTCAAGCAGTGAGGTGTCGCAGAAGCTTGGGGCTGGGTATTTCAGTGTAGTCTGTGAGATGAGGACTCAGCCTCATCAGTGCATGCTGCTGTGGAGCAAGTGTTTTCCTTGTGCTCCCTCACTGGCGCTCATGTCGCATCTCTTGACTCCATTGTGGTGAGATCATGAGCCTCGGTGTTCGGTTTTAACCCTGGCTGGCAACTCAGCCCTACACAGCTGCTCACTCCCTCCCCCCTGGTGGGATGGGGAGAGAATCAGAAGGGTAAAACTGAGAAAACTCGTGAGCTGAGATAAAGACAGTGTAATAGGTAAAGCAAAAGCCACGCACGCAAGCGAAGCAAAACGAGGAGTTCATTGAACACTTCCCACTGGCAGGCCGGTGTTCAGCCATCCCCAGGAAGGCAGGGCTCCATTGTACGTAACGGGGACTCAAGAAGGCAAACGCCATCTCTCCGAACGTCCCCCCCTTCCTTCTTCCCCCAGCTTTATATGCTGAGCATGATGCCATATGGTACAGGATATCCCTTGGGTCATTTGGGGTCAGCTCTTCCAGCTGTGTCCCCTCCCAGCTTCTTGTGCCCCCCAACCTGGTCGCTGGCAGGGTGGGGTGAGGGGCAGAAAAGGCCTTGATGCTGTGTAAGCGCTGTTCAGTGATAATGAAAACATCCCTGTGTTAACAACACTGTTTCCAGCACAAATCCAAAATCCTCATACAAGCTACTACAAAGAAAATTACCCCAGCCCACAGCAGCACACGCAGTCTGTTGGAGCTTCCCGGAGCAAGGGGTCAATGCGATCCTTGCGGTGATGCTTGCTCCTGCCATCTCTGCTTAGTGCAGGGTAGCAACCGTGAAAGCACCCATGAGGCTGGAAGAAACACACATGGGGGAAGGGCAGGTCCCATCATACCTGCTCATTCCTTGGGAGGGGAAAGAGGGCTGAAGCCCTTCACTGCTTCACTCTGCCCCTCTCCCAGCAGGGTGGATGCTGATGCCCACAAGAAGCACTTGATCCTCAAATCGTGCCAAGGAGCTGAGCTCATCGAGGTGCTGCACTACCATGCCTGTGACTCCAGGTCATCCCCCAAAGCCGAGTACATCAAGTGCTTGTTGAACCTGCAAGTTCAGCGCGTCAGCGCCAGGTTTGCTGTGTATCTCACAGGTAAGGACAGGCTCCAGGCCCTGCCCTACACTCTCTCCCTCAGCCCCGTGAGCACCATATGAAACTGGCCTGGGAGGCAGGGGAGAAAGGACAAGAAACATCCCATTTTCCTCCCATTTCTGCTAGAATCACTTTGAGGTGTGGGTCAGGTGGGAGCTGATTCATTGCAAGTCAGCGCAGTAAAAGGCAAAATGAACAGACTTCTGGAGGTCTGCTAAATTCTGGCAGTTTTCGAGCCTGCAGATGGCTTTACAACGTGCTCTAATTCTGGCCTTGCTGGGCTGAGGTGGTTCGTGAAGCAGCACACATTTGCTCACATTTGCAAAACAGAGTAACTGCAGTGGGATTTGGTGCTATTTTCTGTAGGCTTCAGAACAACCCCATTTGCTTGTTTGAATTACGGTGCTGCTCCTTCCTTTGCAGAAGAGCCCAGCGTCAGCAGGGAGGTCCTTGAAAGCAAAGGAATCCTTGTGACCAACATCAACACTTTCCTTGGGACAATGCAGGAAGCAGCTGCCCCGTTTAGAAGAAGCTACTGGTAAGGGGGGAAGCTTGGGATCAACCCCTTTGCCCCCAAAAGGCCAGGAGCAGCTCCCAGGCTGGCAGTGGGGTGGTGGGCAGGTAGCTGGGGTCCAGCTGCGCCCGCAGCGGAGCAGGGGCCTTCCCTGGTCACTGGCTACAGAATCTGCTCTGCCAACCCTGGGGGCCAAATCCTTAAGCTGTAGCCAAGAGGACCCGCGCTCGGCTCTGCCAGCAAGGGGAAACACACCGGCACTTGCCCAGGGGAAGCTCTGCAAGAGGTCAGCGCTGCCTGGAGCAAGGAGGGGAGCAGAGCAGTAACCTGTGCCACATCTCTGTGTTGCAGGTGAGGAAGCAGAGCTGTGGCACGGCTCCTCCCCAGGCCCTGCGGTCCCAGTTTGGGCATCCTGGTCCTCTGCAGGATGGCCCCGGCATCCTGGTGGGTTTTGGGTGCTGCATGCAGGGGCTGTGCACAGAGAGGGGTGGCAGGGGAAGGTTGGCTCTAGTTCTGTATATAGAAATTATTTAAAGATGGCTAATGCAAATCCTCCCAGGGATTTAAGCCCTGTCATTGAGTTGCATATAGGACAAAGGTTATTTTAACATTACACAGTTCTAAATTATTGGAGTGTTTTCAAGTGATTAGTGCAGCTGACATTGGAAGAAATAGAAAAATAAATTAAAAGAAAAAAGAAAAAAAAAGCTGTTTACTTGAAGGTTAGGAGCAATAAGAGTCCTTGATAATAAATGCATTTTCCACATGGCTGTTGCTGTACATGTTGCACATGAGGTGGGTGCACATTTTAAATGGGTGTTAGGGACTATGGCCCGAGTGTCACTGAGCCTGTGGCAGCCTGCTCTACACTGTGTTTCGAGTCGCCCCTGTTGCCTCTTGGTACCATTTCACTGCTGGGACTTGAGTGCATTCCAGCACGTGGAAGTCTTGTAAATAGCCAGACGACAGGATGCAGGAACAAAACCCTCTTATTTATGGTAGCTCAAACACGCGCCAGGAAGAAAACGCTGCATTAACGACCTTTGTAAGATACTCTGCCTATCAATGTAGAGGACAGGGTCGGTTGGTTGTTTTTTTTTTAATATAAGAATGCAAGAACGTTATGTACAGGATGACTTTGTATAGAGTTTTCAGTAATAAAAAATAAGTTTCACATAGCACTGCTCTCCAGAGGAGGGGTTTGTGCTCAGCACCCAGCCTCTCCCATCAGCGGGGGGGGGACAGCAGCTTTCCCAGTTCCCATGTGGATCAGAAATCAGCTTCAAAGCCTGCACAGGAAGGAGCAAGCCAGACTGGCTCTAACAGCGGTGGGCTGACAGACTCGGGGCTGCAGGATCAGTCCTGCCCTCCGGCCCAGCAGGAGCAGGGCACCAAGAGCCAAAGGAATAACCAAGTAGGTTATGGCAGAGAGGGGCAAGGGAAGCACTTAGGGGAGGAGCTCAGTTTCCACATGCATTAGGTCTGTCTTGCCTTTGAAAAGACTCAGCTTGCCGACACTGAGCACTGAAGCAGCTGAAGAGAGGAAGCACAAGGCAAGGGGGAATGTTGCCAGCCACCACTACGCCCATTGCTCCAGCAGTACAGGTACCAGGCTCCCAGCAGGCCCCAGTGGCTTAAAATGGAAAGGCGGCTGCTAGAGCTGGCAGCCAGGGAGAGGAAGTGCCAAAAGCCATTAAGCGCCAGGAGTGGGGAAGGAAAGGGGCAGCCACAGCCAAGTTTAGTGCAGCACCATGTTGTGAAGGAGATGTGGTCAAAGACCCAGTTCCTCTTCAGCAGCAGCATGACAGCAGCATGGCTACAGCTCAAGGGAAGGATGAACCCTTTACCAGTGTCTCTACCTGGCCAAGCATGGCAGCTGAGAGCAGGAGAAAGCTGTTCCAAGGCATTTTCTCATCTTTCCTGGTCCTGGCATTGCTGTGTACAAACATAAGCCCTGCTCCTTGCTGCACACCTGCTGCCCAACAGCAGGATTGCTTCAGGCCGCAAGATCCAAGCCAGGTGATCAGTAAGGCTCACTCCAAAGAGGAGCATCTCTTATTCATAGAGATCTCAACGCCCTGTAGAGGAACCATAAGAGCAAGAATTATTTACTGCTGCTTCAAGCAAGTGCTATTTCTGGAGGCAGGCACTAGGGGGCGGCTGAGGGGAGCAACACTTGCACCTACCGACCACTTGAGAGACAGTGACAGGCCTTGTGCTGTGGCACCTTCTCCCCTGCCAAAAGCAGCCCTGAGAGCAGCTGGAGCAGCAGGGTCTGGGAAGCCCAGCTAAGGAAGTCTGAGACCGTTTTCCAGTAGGAAATGCTCTGCACCACTCACGTTTCAACCCTGGCGGGCAGAGATCCATGGGATCTCGGTAAGGAGATGCTGCTCGTACAACTGAAGTGAATCAGACCAGAGCACAGGACTGGTTTCCAGAATTTGGCTTTACTTCGCAGTACAGAAATCATTTGGAGCCTTCAGGAGACACGAGAAGCACAGGCTCTGTCATACCGATACCGCAGTGCTGTTTGGTCCATCCAAGAAGCCACCAGGGTACAGAAAATACTTCCACATCTTGCCTGCTCTGTAATTTGTTCTCTCAATTTTATTAAGATTAAAACACAAAGGAGCCTTAGGCACAGCTGTGTCCCAACCGATGTAAACAGTTTTAGAAGCTTAAGTGGAGGTTAAGTTCTGTGCCCAGAACTAAGCCAACATTTGCTGCTACAATAGATGTGGGCTTTGTCCATAATACAACTTGCCACAAAGTTAGATTGATGGGAAATACTTTAGGGATGCTGTCCACAATAATGGAGTGCTCAGTTTCTATTTTCCTTGATATCAGGTTTGAGTGACAACCGTCACATCTACTAGCTCACCAGAAGCACATAATTGTGAAAGATGTTTACAAATGATTAAAAATACAAGGTAAGACACAGCTGTCAATGAGTTATTTCAAATCTGCACCAACGTCTACATCTGCAATAAAAAAAAAATTCAGTCTGCCTTTTGCTTACAAGGTTAGTCATTAAATCAGTCAGTAATTTGCCAGATTCTGGACAGCAGCCCTACTAGAATGAAATAATTAACACATGATATCCAAAAGGGGAACATTACCAGTGCAGTACTCTTCAATCTCTCAGAGATGGGATTACAAAAGCAGGCCTTACAATATTGAATTTCATACAGTGTTCATTAAGTTCCTTATATATTCATATTAGCCGATTTAAATTTCTCCTAATTAGAGATTCTCATTACTGCTGCTCCTCCTCCCCATAGATATCATTTTTCTTGCGTTTCATCTCTTCGAAGTCAAACTCTGATCCCATCATCCTCTTATAAATATCTTTGATGTCATCGCACGTCGTCTCAAAGTGAGTGGTGGCGTCATAGGTGCGAGAAATGAAGATCTGGGAAGAGAAGTGGCAGTTTAGCACGGAGCCTCGAGCCTCACCGCCTCAAGCACGAGCTTGGCGCTTACTAACCTGGCTTTCGGTTCCCAAGTCAGTTGGTGCAAACAGGTCACTGATGCTAACGAACCTGGATGGAGAAAAAAAGAGCTTCAGATTAGTTTTACAGCATTGCTGAGCATCAGTATCAGTACAAGAATGGCTGAATTAAAGGGCAGCATTCTGCCCAGCACATAAGCAGTCAAGGTACAGAGGAAATCCGGAATTTCAACACCTCTTTGCAGCCAAATGGCCTTCAGATCCCCTCTGCCCTCAGACCTAAGTGCTCACAGCAGAGAGGTGAGAAGGGGCTCGCCAAGGGCTTACTTCTGCTCAATGGGCTCCAAAAGGTCCAAGGCCGGCTTGATTTCCTTCTCCGGGTCTGCAGTTTCCACAGTAGTGCTGGCAATGGCAATGTACTTCCCCTGTGCTGCCACATTGTGTGCAGAGGAGATCATGCAGACGTAGATATCTGGGGAAACACGTCACAGCTACAGGTCAGTACATGCCAGGCAAGCCAAGAGCTCAGGTCAGGCCTGCCTTGTCCCAAAAGCCTCCTCTAGCTTGTACACTCATGCACCTCTTCCTGGTCCCCTAACAGTTTGTACCTCCTTGTCCTGTTTAAGACCACACTGGAAGGAGTTCCGTCCTTGCCCTGCAGTCCTACGTGCTCTCAGTCTCTTGGCCTGGACACAGGCAGCCCTGTGAGATCTCCAAAATTCAGTTTCCTGTGGCTACGACAGCTCCTGAAAGCCAGCAGGGTCCCCAGCAGCCAGCCCACCCCTCTGTTGGAGGGTGAGGAAGCATTTCCCCTCCCGCATGCAGCCCTCACTCCCCTCCCAGAGCACCCGTGTGTTCCTCACCCACGCACTTCCTTCCATGGGTTCTGCACACAGCTGTCTGACCACAGTCACCCCCAACTTCTCCCACCTGCCCCAGTGCCGCTTGAGAGCGCAGCCTCACTGGGGCCCACAGGATTTCTGGGCAAGGACACGAAGTCTACTGCGGCAGTGGCAGTGAGTGCATTTTCCCATTTGATTCACATCTTACCGGACCATCGGAGCACATATCTGGCACCAGGCCATGTAATGACCACTATGCCTCAACCCAAGTGCACGAGAGCTGTGCACATCCCAGCAGTCCCTGTGCTCCACACACCTGATTTTCGGTTGACCTGATTCTGTGGAATGATGATCTGGCACGAGTTGGCATCATTTGTATTCTTGATTGGGTGGCTCAAGATGCAGATTACCCGAATCACTTGACCGACCTTCGTTACACGGTCTGAGACATAGCTGGGGTCACAAATGAGCTGTTTGCAGCGAGCAACCTGCAGAGACAGGTGGACCTGGAGTGACCACTGCGCAGAGGTGTGCACAGACACAGCCAGAGGCGAGAAACAAGCTGATTTTGAGGAAAACGAGGAGCAATGTGAGGCAGCTGTTCCTGCCTCGGGTTCTTAGTTCACTGCCAGCAGCATGCTTCAACTTGGGCAATCCAAACCTCAACACATTACTCTTAAAAGACTACATACAGCTGCATGATCAGTCACATCCTGCCCCTGTAACTCAGTACACAGTTAAGCTCTAACCCCTACAGAGTCCAGTCCTTCCAGACTAGGACTGTAACTTTAAGGCTGAACCAAACAGGTAAGAATTGACCAGTTTGCATTAGAGCTTATTTTTTTCCAGTAATAGTTTAATATTTGACCAATCTGAGGCCTCCAGACTGCCTGCACTTGGGCACATCAGTCTATAGCATGGATTATCATCCCCTACCCAGAAGGGACACGTTACCCTACCAGCATGTGTGCAACTGTCCTGCAAAGCACCTGCTCTAGTCAGGAGCACATGTATAGCTTCCAAGCAGCTCGCAGCACTCTTGCTAGTTTTACATTGCCAGGTTGAGAAGCTGCAGAAAGGCCACCTACTAGCTGTCTGAGCAGCTAAAATTCAATGTCAGTGGCAGAGCTGGTTCCATACCCAGGTTAGACACATGCAACAGCTCCCTTCCAGTTTAACTAGCCTGATTTATTCAGAAAACAATCTTGCCATCCCATGGAGATGTCACTCCATCTCCTGGAGTAGACTACTGTACTGTAACTCCTCATCCTAAAAATACCAACATGTCTTAAGCAAGGTGGCAAAGGGAAAAACACCAGCCAAGCAGTTTTGGTCCTAGGGCTTTCATAAGGGGTTTTCTACTGCAGTTGTTCAGATCCATGACTGACAGCCTCAATTTTGGGGGGCAAGACATGGGGTGGGGAGTAAGGAAAAGAATCAGAAGGTACCATACCTCCCCTTCAGACTTCACACCAACCACTTTGCCATTTTCTATCACAATCTCTTCAATGGGCTTGTTCAGCATGTAGGTGCCTCCGTATATAGCGCTTAACCTGCAAGAGTAAAGCTGCTTCAGCATGTTCCACAGGTGTGTGTTTGGTTTTTAACAGCCCTTCCAGCCCCTTGTTTCTGTTCCACTTGGACAAACCCCACATTAGACTTAAAACTCTTCAAAACAGACTACTTAAACATCTTTGCAGCAGATGCTGTCTGCTGTTCTTTCTGCAAGGCATCTGCTGGTGTTTGAAGGAAGTTACAGGTACAATTACATCCTGCTAGAAACAACCTGCTTGGCACAGCCCAGACAGCCCTGCAGCATAAAGAGCTGTAGGCTACACCACGTAGGCAAATCTGACTTCTTGGACAGACAAGATGCAGCAATCAGTATCTCTGAGCAAACCCAGAACTACCGCCACTAACAGGAATCATAGTAAACATGGAGGAATCACTTCCTCATTAAAGACAGCACAAAAACCATTAACAGCCACAGTATTTTTGTGTGGCATCATGTTCTGGAAGCTTGAACATTTGACTCCACACATCTGATCCCCCACCAGGTGCCACAGCAGGTTTAAGGAAATACTGGAGTCCAAAACCAGGTTCTCACCTTGCAAATCCCTGGGGCAGCTCTCCAAGGCCATAGAGGGGATAAAGGTACGGGCTTTTACCATATCTAGCCAGCGACTCACTGTAGAGCTTAATCCTGTTGATTGTTTCTTGGCATGGTTGATCTAGATAGCTGGAGAGGGCAGTTACATCATTTGCAGTGTTTCACAAACCAAGACTTTGAGCAGAATACACTTGAAGAGCAAAACATTTCCTTCCTGTGAAGTTTCCTTCCCCGCCCTCCAGCTGCTCCTGGCAAGTATTTCCCTGGAAGTTCCCTTTTAGAAACACTTAGTGTCACAAGGGGTTTTTTTCAGGAAGGAAATGCTTCATTCACCACAAGAACCCACAAAGTTTAAGTATCCCATCAGCACAGGGCCCAGCATTTTAAGATTCGTGCAGCACCAAGGGACAGGCACACTTTACGAGACATCCTACCCTCAGGCTCCCCAAAGTCTGTGCTGCAAGCACCCAGCACCCCAGCTGATTTGGGGGAGCAACTGAACCTGCACTTACTCGTCAGTCCTGTAGAGCGCAAGGGCATGGCCTGTGAAGTCTATAACATCCTGCCCCAGGTCAAACTTCTTATACACGTCACGCATAGTGGTCTTCTTGGGATCAACACCTTCGAAAGTTCGGGGGTCGTTCTCATCGAAGTTGGCAACGTACACTAGGAATTTCCTGAACCGGCGTTTCTCAAACAAGCCCATTAAGCCTAAAACCAAGGTATTTTGTCAGAACTTGCATAGCTATTAGATGGCTTTTCCATTCCACAGAGTATCAGAAGCGTGTCAGAACTGCTGACCATTTCAACCATCACCTGATATCAAGGAGTTTGGCCTTGAGGGCTAACCAAGGCTCTCTGCTCAAGCAGACCAACATCTGCCATGCCAGACCACTCAGGCAGCTGTCCCACTGCACCAGACCTCAAGAGTGGTACAGCCAACTTTTCTCAAGGCATGGCTGGAGACCAGGCTTCTATACTACTTCCAGCTGGGGAAAAGCCTGGAGAGCAGTTTCCACCTGGCCCAGTGTAAAGCCCAACCTCAGCTTCCATAAGCGAAGACCTGTGTTTGCCATCTAACCAGACTTAGCATCATCAAAGTGTGGTGATCAAAGCTCCATCAAAGCAAGCAGTGCTGGGCTCTCCTGCAGCCTCACCAAGGAACCAGCAAGTGCTGTGAGGGACAAAACTTCAAACACAAGATTGGACAAAGCACCATTTATGTGCTTTAGTTTTCTACAAATTGGAGAAGCAAGACTGGACTTGCTGCAACACTAAGGCAGAGACAGCACCAAAGGCACCTCCTACTTCTACCAGCATAAGTCTCCTTGAGTCCACTTAGGAGACAGCAATGTGACCAAATTGAAGGAACAACGATTACTTCACTACAAATGGGAGTATCTGCCATGAGGAAGACTCCAATGTACAGACAAGCCACGTACTGGGAGCCTTATTCGCAGGAGTTGCTTTATCACAAGACTCTTCAGAGATGTTACTTAATACATCCTGCGCCAGAAGCTAATGGACTGCCCTCTGCTAGCTCCTATTATGGATGATCAGTAGTTTTATCTGAAGAGTAAAATTTAAGTAGAAAACAATTAAGATTTGAGCTAGGTGCCTTCGTCATTCCAGTCTGTCTGCTGATGAATGAGACATTTTTCAGACACACGATTCCATCCAACAAGGACCCAACATTAAATATTTGTGGCACAGCTGGGAGCACAACTCCCAAACACAACACTCTGAGGAAGTAAAACACTGCCATATTCTTACCAGAAGAGCCATAGAACAGGCAGCTTGACCAGCTCCATTTGTGAGCTCCAAGAAAACAGTAACTCAAGGTGCAGGAAGCCCAAGACTCACACTGCAAGTGGCATTTGAAGTCAAATGAGATGCAGAAGAATCCTATGCTAAGCACAGCTTGTTACCAAGATGGTGTCTAGACACAGCATCAAGTTTTCTTTCCAAAATATTCCCAGATGCAGATGGCAGAGACCTGTTTTGCCTTTGTTTACAGACAGCAGCCTCAGGAGGAAACAAAAGGTGCAACTACTCACTGGATGCCAAGGCTTCTGCCTCAGTAGAAGGAACTTTGTAGATCTTTCCTCCCTTGTAGACGAAGCTCCCCTCAATCACCTTGAAGTCTAAGTAGCGAGTGACTTCTGTGTAGAGCAGCATCTTTACCAACTGACCTGGAAAGGAGGTTGGGCACAAGTCAACCAGCTGGTCAGCAGCCAGAAGCCAAGAGGACTATGCTTCTTACAAGGCAGACAGTTCTTGCAGCAAAGCAAACACACCACATTCAACCCACACAGCTCTTACACCTTTGTGTAACACACAGGGTGTGGCAGGTACCCACTAGTGCATTATGAGGCAGTTTTAAGGCTTTCTTACAGGCAATTAACAGCTTCCTTGTCACTCCTGTGGTTTCCATCAGTCCTCTGAGTAAAAGCCATCCTGCAGCATGTTAATCCGCTGCAGTACACTGCTGTTCTTTGCTCCCTGTAGTTAATGCGCACTCAACGTGACAAAGTCATGGTTTTGGATCACAGCAGCTCCTCATCCTCACTATTCAGATCTAGCACAACCTATTAGTTGTCCAGCCAACTGACCACAAATTAGCCCCTGGCTTGCCCACAGCTAGTGTCAACATATGCTCACTTACCTGTCCCTACCCACTGTCACATCCCCAGAAGGATGCTGTCCCTAGAAATGCACCACAAAGCCTGTGCAAGCCGAGACTACAGTAACCAAATCTTGACTGGGATTTATCAAGTCTTCCCCTGCACTAACCTTGAGCAAGACTGGCCCTACAGTACATCTATGCCCTCGTGCTTCAGGAGCAAGAGATTCCAGCAGCAAGTGGTTGGTATTTGGCAAAGGGACTGGCCCCTGAACTTGCCTGTATTGATAACCACTTCACTGATAGTGGATTTGGTCTAGAACTGTCCCAGTACTGGAATACATAGATTAAAGAATAAGGATTTGTAGCATCAGTAAGGGGTGACAGAGTCTGTAAGTCATAAAACAGAGACGAAGGGAATTAACAGTCACCATGGAATCAACTGTTTCTTCCTAAACAGTGGAAGAGTAACACCACACGAATTCATGGCATTAACTCTGGCTAGAAATGCAAACACATGAAGAGAGGACGTTGGAAAATGGAAGTTCAAACACTCCAGACATGCCATTGCTGCACACTCCAAGCTGGTGCCGTTTTCAGGGTCTGAAAGGTCCACAGCCAAAGTGAGTCACAGGGCAGAAACCGTGGTGCCTCTACATAAACGCATGCAGATCAGCTCAAGTGAGCTTTCCACAGCTCTTTGATTAATGCTTCAACAGTTTCATGAAGAGATAGCTGAAGGGCTGTTTATTCTATTAGAGCACTGAACACTAACTCAGCTAAGCTTACGAGGCAGATTTGGGAGCTCAGCATCACTTACCATTAGCCATAAGGAATTTTGGAATTAGGTCCACGTTCCAGTCTCTTCCTCGCCCCATAGATTCTGGTGGAGTTCCTGGTAGATTAAACCTTTTGTAGAGCTTTGGAGAGAACACAAAACTTACTATAGCAGATGAAATATCTATGGGTATAATTTCTCCCACACATGTACACACTTTCCACCCCCACATCTCCCCAGCTGAACATAAGCTCTTCACAGCAAGCTTTTGGCCAGCGTTTTAGCTCCAATTTGATTGCTGATGCAACACACAATGCACATCCAGTGAATCGTTACAGTAAGAATTGGGCAGCATTATTTTGCTCATCCAGTCTTTCTTCCAAGGCTTAAAGCTTGGGAATTTATGACCTGCTGAACCAAAATTCTGTTTTAACATAACTAAAAGTAATCTGATCAAAACGTGTACTTCAGGAGAGGGCAGGCTCCTCCGTATATTTAAATCATATTCCCCGATGTAAGCAGCAAGGAGAACAGCAGTTTCCTGACATCTGATTAATCAGCCATGCTAACAGCTTCAGGGATACACAATCACAGGGTGCAAGCAGTAACCAAATGAGATGGCGCCTATCCAGTTGGAAGTGCTCACAGACTAAGGACCAAGCGTAACATCAAGGCACTAATAGCACACAGCATTTCTTAGGCCAACATTTGCCAGCAAGCGCAGCAGTATCAATTTTGCCAAAGAGTTTTTTTAACATCTAGCTGTCGGGCATTATAGCTCCGAATGATTGCTCAAGTGCTGCATGCTTGAATCCCGACTGGGAGCTACAGAGAACAAGTGCTATCTACCAAGTATAAACATACACACTGGTTTCTCCCTCACTGTTATCTGATGTGGAAGTGCCATAAAACATCCTTACTCAAAGGAAGCCCTTAAGAGTAATTACTTCAAATCCACCCCTAGGACAGCTCAAAATAAAGCCTCCTTTTATATGCCTGGGGAGGAGACAATAGGTGGGTGTCAGCCTTCGTACTTACATCCTCCAGGGGTGTAATAGATGCGCTTTCCCCTCCATAGTAAGAGTTACGATCCATGTGAAGGACTTTCTTTCCATTCACTGACATGATCCCAGAGAGGATGCATTCCTACAAAGAGAGAAAATGAACAGATGCAAGGAACATGTTAGCTGCATTTGAGCCTCCTTCCATTTCTCCTAATGATGCTTTCTCAAAAAGCATGTTCAGACAGCCTGCTGCATGCCTAGATTTGAAGGAACCCGCACAGTCTTTTGAAAACAAACACACCAGTTGCCTTTAGTCCAGAATTAAGACACATACACTGAAAGACTTTTATTTGAAAGAGATTAACCCCTTACTAGGTTTGCTGCTCTGCTAACCAAGATGTTATAACTACACAAGCACTACCTATCAGGGCTCTCCTGAGGATATTTCTGGGAAGTTCATGCATTTGGGCCAGATTAGGAAAGTGTATGCTCCTAAACCAATAGCTATCAATTTAAGGATGTCCACAGAGAGCCAGCGCCCTCGTTTACGGATGACAGCAGGAACATGGAATCTTACCTGGATGTCAGTCAGCCTCCTCAAACCTCAATCATTGATATTTGCCACACTGTGACATGCAAGAGAGTCAACAGCTACTCTTAAAGAGTAGAGGTAGCATAAAGAATAAATAAATCCTTTTGGAAGCTTTATCATCTCAGTAGACACTTTTCAATCCTTGCTACGTACCCACTGAGATTAAAAACACTGAGATTACTTTGAGCAGCATATCAGCTGCTATGTCTGAATGCAACACCAGGAGGCCGAAACTAACCGAAAAGGGCCACAAGTTGTAGCTTGCAGAACCAACTAAGGACTTGCACAGCTAAATCCCCATTAAAACACAACTTTGCAACTAAACTGGTCACCAGCTCTGGCATTCACAACCTAAAGAGCTTAACAAAAACTTGAATACTTGCATGATTAGGACTGCTTATCGTGGAGGTTTTATGGATTTTTCTTGCTCTGCCTCAACTCTCTCTGAAGGCAGAATTACATCTGCAATTGAGTTTTGATTCACCATCAACATTATCTAATTTGTAGGTCCTGGCCACACCTCATATTATCTTCCATTTAGCCTGTAAAACCCCACTCCAGCTGCTGAGAGATGCCACCCCTGCACATTTGCTTGCCTAGAAGCAGAGTCGTCGCTCATTCAAGAGAATCAGCGGCTTGGGCCTCCTGGCAAAGATCCACGTCTCTGTGAGATCCTTTGTGGTTATTCCACATGCATCTCACCCGGCGGAGCACTCAGGACTCTCCTTGTGTGTCACCTCACCCATGCTGCAGCATGTGAGAGGCTTAGTTCAAACTGTTATGGCAACACTGGCCAACACAGGTACCAGTTAGCGCCCTCAGCCAAACCACAATTATAATGCAAAAAGTCTCCCACCGTATATCATTTACTTGACTTGCAAATCCTAACTCTGGTAAATCCTCAGTATAAAGGAAGCTTTTTAAATCATCTTCAATTTCACCAGCCAAAGACCAGCTCATAGTAAAGGCAGCTTTCATGAGGGGTTATTTTGTTCTGAAGTGTCTCAACATCTGTAGGTGTGTGGAAGGTTGGCAGGCATAACTGGCGTAAGGACTTGCTGTTCTTGCACTTCCAGGTGGCAACAGGCAAATCTTCTGAGAGAGCAAGGCACTGCTAGCCAGCCTGTTACCCACCAGGATGGCGTGGTAATTCAGCCAAGGCCCCGAAGAGCAAAGCTAGGGCTGCATGCCTAGTGCATGGCAAGAATGGGTCACTCTGAGTTTAATCTCTGAAGTCGTGGGTAATTTCAAACGTGGCATCCACAAGTCTTCATGGTCTTGTGATACGATCATGATCACGGATCATGATCACGAACAGGGATCATGAACAGTTAGCCACAGTACTTCTCACAAAACCTCTCCATGATCCATCAGCTGCTCTTTCCAATGCCATACCATCCTCCACGAACTCCAGATCCCTCATGTCCTGCAAGGCCCCTCCTCTTCTTCCAGACAGGCTGAAGCAAGCAGAGAAACTTACAGCAGACATGGCTGCACCAAACCCTGTGCTAAGACGCTACTCCAGCGCATGGTGAGCCATACAACAGTGAGGAACTGCACAAGAGAAAGTACAGTTGGCTTTTATGGTGTCAGTTAAAATGTTAATAATTTGCCACGTGTAATGTGGGACTATCACACCAAGTGCATCAGCACTAGCCAGCATGATCTTCTCGGTTAAACTGAATTCACAGAGCTCTACACGAGGGCTCTGGTTTGATTCTTTGCTCTACCCTGTGATTTTATCCACCCTGGAACATCTTCCAAAACCCTGGCTCACCAGCTCTGCCAGGTGGTGGTACAGGACTGCAAGCATCCATACTATAGCTGAGCCATGAGGAAGCCAACCATGATTTCAAAACAAGATAAGTATCAAACAGAAGAACAAAGTTACAGTAAAAGCAGTAGAAGCTACATTCTTTGGTCCAGATGCCACCAGATTTCCTTCCTCCATCTAAGGAAATTTCAAAGTGTTTCTTGCTCTATCTTCTCAGAATAGGAGATTCCCAGTGATCCCTTCAACATGTTGCCTGCCCAAATTGCCAGCATCCCCTCAGAGTGAATTTGGGTACCAGTAGAAGATAAGAGAGATCTTAAATACCTTTTCAATCTTATTTCATACCCATTAAACACCAATATGGGGATTGAGGTATTAAATACTGTTTTATACAAAGCTCATTTAACACATTCATTACATCACCCAAGCTCCCACAGAGCCCCAGAGCACTGAAATCCTGACCGGCCTTTCACCATTGCTTCCCTTTGCAGCTGATGAGACAACAGCATGGTCATAAAACATACGAGATGCACAATAGATTTATCCTCCCAGCTCAGCAATTCCTTTCGATGGCTGCGCTGGCTGACCGCTGGCTATACCCATCCACTGGTGTGCGAGTCTGTGTCTAGGAACCGCTTGGTATGCCATTGTGTTGTTTGGGTCAGGGAGCGAGGAAAACAAACAGCCCGTACTGATAAGGGGAGGGCTGGGAACAGTTGAGACTGCAAATAAAAAATTGGAAGAGTCAGAGTTCAAATCTGTGGCTTTCTGACGATACCATAAACATCAACACCATGTAAATGCATAAAACTGCTGACAGCAGAAAGGGCACCAAGACACAGCTGAGAAAGCTCTAGGTATCCAGGCAGGGTCAAACACAATCTTCATGCAAATTACAGTCAGGCTGTGCTACTATAATCCACTGCTTCAGCTAGTTCAGGTTATGATGGGCTCCCGGCTCCCAAGAACTCACGTTGTGTTGCTGAATGAATGACAGAGCAAGTCTTAAGAGCAATCGATGTCATCTGCAGCTCAGCTGCTTCAAATCTCCGGAGAGCACAGAAACAGAGAACAGCGTACCTCAAACAGAGACAGCACATCCAATAGAGATCCATGAAAAAAAAAAAATAGGAATAAGGGGTAACTTGGAAATATGGGTGCTTCCACGCTAGCTCTTCCCTGATGATGAAGACCATCAGCTCTTCCCTCACACAAACTGGTCACGAATAGACCTTCTGCATGCAGAAGCCTGCAGGAATTGAGGGAAGCAAGTAGGTTTACATGGATTTTCTCCAAGTAGGGCGGCAGCTCTGAAAGGCTCAGACAGACCGATGGATACTTGAGCCAGCGTCGGTCCATCTAACAGCACCGAGAGAAGGATTCTGTGCAAAACATTTAGCAAAATCCCTTCATCTTCAAGAATGGGTTCTGGCACAGCAAGAGCTTTCTTAGAAAGACAGAGCCATGCTGTGGTGAGCAAGAAGTTATACACAACGCGTTACCATCGCCCAGGCTATTCCACCTCTAACATACGCCGGCTACATCTACCGTGCCAGACTCCAGCAAGCAAGACTCAAAGGTCTGCTGAGCCATACAAACTGCAAAAGCAATTACTCACTGCACTTGAGCAATCCCCTCAGCTACCAGGGGATGATGCAAGGGACAGCGACACTCCACTTGATCCTCACAGTCACTTTGATATTCTTTATTTAGGCTCTTTAAGCAATGAGGTCTGTGCCTGTACAATTAAATGTATCCTGAACCAGAGTTTGGCTACTCTGCTCCCATAGAAAGTGAATCTGCATCTTTGTGATGGATTTATATAGCTTTAATGCAGTGAGGCAGCTGGCAGGTAAGAAGCTTAGTTCAGCACATTGGGGCCTGCAACAAGTGAAAACCCAGCAGAAACATGGTGTTCATCTGCTAGGGCTATACAGGATAGTTTAATTATGCCCAACATTCATGTGAAATAACCCATGTCATCTGGAGCACAGAAAGCAGATAACAAATATCTGTCAGAGTGCACAACATCCTACTCCCAAACATCCCCGTGAGCAAGTACTGAGCCATTTCCAGAGAGGTGTAAATTAAGGTGAACTGAAAAGACAAGTCTGGAAATAAAAACACTAGGTGTTCTCCAGCCTGCCGATTACCGCATCAGATTAAAAACGAGTTTGTGCAGTAGGCCTGGAGAAAGATGCTGCCTAATCTGCAATGCACTATGCACACAGCAAGCCTAAACCAAGAATCTTAAAGCTACTAAGACCTGAGCAACTTTGGGAAGCCATTCATGGAATCACAGAATGGCCAGGTTTGAAAAGGACCTCTAGAGATCATCTAGTCCAGCCCCAACCATTCCCACCAGCACCTCCAGGATGCAGTAGCTGAAATACCTACCAGCGCCTGTGCTAGGCCAGCCAGGCCCACCAGCGCTCGGCAAGTACCCACCCCGTAGTTAGCACACACGGCCCAACACTTTACTACTGCTCAATGCATAGAAGGATCAGGAGAAACGTAGTGCTCTTGCATGAGTGCTGTGAAGTTAATTACACTTCAAGTAAGTTTGAGGCTGTTGTATCAGCAGTAATACAGGATTTAAAATGTGCTGGGATTATTTTTCCTCATACTGCTAAGACATATCTTTACAAGCTTGGCACTGCAATGGGGTTTCTGATTAGCATACATAAGGGAAAAACTGAATATTTTGAGCACCAGTAATCCCAGTCCTAAAGCTGCTTTAGTTCTTCCTTACTGGTTGAAGAAGAGATTAACACCTGAAATATTCATGCTGCACTGTCAGACCCATCAAAAGTAGAATTTATGCATGCACTCTCACGCACTTACATAGCAGTGGCCTTGCAGACGCAACCACTGCAACAGATGTATTTGTAGCTCTTTTACAAAGGCTCTGATGATGTTTTTTCTCTTTAAATGAAAAACTGAACTTGCACTTTGGAAAGAGAAAGGAAAAACCCTCCAGATCAGCAGCCACTCACTGCCTCTCCCAGATGCTCTGGATTACAGCTATTTTATGGGCTTTGTACAAGTCCTAGTGAAGGATGCTAGGACAAAGTCATGCAGTTGCTCTCATAGGACAAGACGCAAGATGGGGACAACCCAACAGGTAGCCTGGCAGAGAGGCAGAATGCTCTAGTGCCTAGCAAACAGAACCCCCATTTAATCTCTTTTTTTCAGGCAGCATCAAGATCAGTACTTGAGGTGTAGGATGGGCTTTTCTGGGAAGAGACACAAACTCACTGAGCTACAACAGTAGCCTGGTGGAACTCCCAACAGCATAGTCCATTTCTACAAGGGCCAGCTTCAAGAAAACGGTGCTTGAAAACATCATCAGAAGTTTCACGACAGTTTAAGACTCTTTGGAAAAGGAAAGAGACAACTGAACGTGTTTCACACAGCACGTTTTCCAGTTCCTTTCCCATAAGAAGCCTGATTCTGCCAATACTGGTAACAGACCAAAGCTGGAGGAGCAAGCTTCCAGCTACAGAGAGTCCTGTAGACCAGCCTGAACGACTCAGGCTCTGCTCCGACACTACTTGCCAGCCACAAGGGTTGAGCCAACATCATGCATTTTAGGATCAGTAACATCCTGGTTGCACCAGGACCTCTAGTTTCCATATACTTGCTTTTCTGCACGAGCTGCTCAAGTCGAGATGAAGTCCAACCTGTTCTAATTGGTATTTCAGAGCTAAAGCCTGCACATCAGAAGCAAAATAAGCACTCCAGCATACTCTCAGGCTCTGGAGTTCGGTCAGTGCACCTTAAAATACGGCCCTAATTTATTCCTTTTAACTCAACTGCTGATCATTAGCATTAGCTTGTCTTAAAAGCTATTTCACAAGAGGCCTTTTGTCAAATTTACATTGGCATTTGTCAGTTTGAGATTAAGCATGGTGCTTACCAACTTGATACCACAGTTCACTCTAAAGCATAAATTAACATTTTAATGGAGCTCAATCTATTAGAGGCCCCCTCACCAGCAGCTCATTATATGTCACCTCTCCAAAAGTCTTGTGTCCCTGCTTTGGTGAGCCAGAGACAGGTTTTAGGACAGACTGCAGCTTTCCCTATCAAAGGGAAGAAGCTTTTACCTCATAAGTCATTCCTGCTACCTCAAAGGAAGAGCCTTCAAAGAAAAGAATGAAAGCAACCAGAAAAGTTGGGTTTACCCTACAGCAGCAGCTGGAAAGACACTCCCACACTCTGCACATTTTCTTTGTGCCACATCCTGGTTTTGTTACCATTATTCCCATACTCAGAATAGGGGGATGATAAACCAGATTTGCCTTAAGCATCCGTGCCCCAGTCCAGTGTCAGCAGACATGATGCCTTCGCCACTGTGGCAGCCCCGTCAATCACAGCGCCAAAGCCACAGTAGGAAGCGCATGTATTCTATTTACAATTGCCATCAACAGGGGAAGTGGGGGAAATCCTTCACGACTAACCCCAAAGACAGCTCTTTGTCTAGCCACCTCTCCCCGTTAACAGGGGGAACAAAAGCAGGAAAGGCTATTTAACAGCGCAGAAAACCTCCTCTCCACCATATTGGATTTTCTTCCCCCCTTCTTCAAACAATACCTCTTATTTGTAACCTGCAATCCACCCTTCAGCACCTACTAAACCCGCAGTGCATAAGCTAGCGGTAGCCCCAGACATCTCCCCAGTTTGAAGACAGGCAGAAACCAGAAGAAATCTCCACCAGCAAACCTCACAGGCAGCAGCACTGCCATTTTTTTTTCCCCTCGGCAGCCCGCAGCGCGGGCTGCATCCTCCACAATAGGACAAAGCCCCACCACGGCTCATCCCCCTCCCTCTGCCGCACCCCGAAGTGCCATCAGCTGTCAGTTTTCCTCAGGGATGACCAAGATGAAGCGACAACACAGGAGAGGATTCGGGGGGGGGGGGGGGGGGGGGCGCACAGAAATCAGACAAATTTGACAGGCATGCAGGGCTCGCCCGCCTCCCCATCCCCCTCCTGCTGCAGTCAGGGCTGGATGGAGAGCCGAAGGCTGCAAAGGCGGAGCGGGGATGTGGGGGGTGGATAACCAGGTCTGCCTCCACCCTAAGCCGGGCTCCGCTCCGAGCAGGGCACGGCTCGATAGACCTGCAGCCACCTCGGCTTGAGGGGACTGACGGTGAAGGGGGGGGGGGGGGGGGGGGAATTAAAAAGCCGGCAATAAATCCCCTTTGGCATTTTATTGTCCGTCGTCCCCCGCCCTCCCTCCGCTAAACAACTGCATTTCCTGGGGCCTCCCACGGGCAGCGCCGGACCGGGCACCTCACGGGAGCAGGGCCCGGCCCCGCAGGGCGCTCGGGGGGACCCAGGAGGCTGGGGGGGAAGGGGGGGAACAAGAACCGGACACATCCAAACCTGGGGGTCTCTTATAATCATATAAAAAAACCAGAACCCAGCGCCAGGGTCTAGTTAGGGTTGGGGGGTAAAGACCCAGGCGGTCGAAGGATGGGGAAGGGATTCAAGCCGGGGCTGTGTGCGTGTGTTAGTGATAGGGGGTGCTACGATAATTAGGTGAAATGGGGGAAAGGACCTCGGGGGAGGGGGCGCGGGTACCAAAACCCAGGCACCCCCGGGTAATATGTTGCGAGGGGGGGAAGCAGGAACGCAGGCACCTCAACCGGAGCTGGGGCGGGGGACTACGATGATGCTGTGACAGATGAAGAAAACGACTCGAAGGTCCGAGCGGAGGGTGTGGGGGTGATAACCAGGTGAGAGATTGGGGAAGGGACCACGACATCCAGAGGAGGACGCGGGACCCAGGCGCCTGAGGCGGGGGGTGCCTCAGAACCCCGGTGTCCCAGCCGGGGGCTGGGCGGGGGCTGGGGGAGGATAATCAGGTGATAGATGGGCAAAAGGACACCGGCGCCCGGCTGGAGCAGGGATCAGCACCCAGGAGGAGCGATGGGGACGGGGGCCAGACGCAGGCAGGACCCAGTCACCGGGGTGAAGTGGGGGGGGGGAACAGGGACGGCGGGGCGGGGCAGGGCGGCGGCCGCCCGCCCGCGGCAGGCCTGAGGCCCAGGCGGGCGGCGGCGGCGGCTCCTCCTCACCGTGAGGCCGGTGCCCAGCACGATCACGTCGTACTCCTCATTCATGGCGGCGCGGGGAAGGGAAGCACAGGGCGCGGGGAGGCGTCTCTCGGGTCTCTCTCTACCGGCCGGGGCTGAGGCGAGCCGGGCGCTGCGGGGCCGCAGGAGCGGGAGAAAATGGAGCCTCCGCCGCCGCCGTGAAGAGACCGCGCCGGGAGGGGGCGGGGCCGCACCGCCCCCGCACCGCCCGCGCGCCTGCCAATCACCGCCCGGCGCCTCCCGCCATTGGCTCGCCGCGCCGTCGCTAAGGGGCGGGTGCTGCGCCGTGCCGACGGCGCTGCCACCGTGGTGGGGGCGCGGCGCGCATGCGCGGCGAGCACTGACCATCACCCCTTCCCCCCCCCCCGCCCACCGCGTTTGTGCAGCGCCGAGCACCGCCAGGACGTCCTCGACGGGCTGGGGCGGGGGGGGGGGGCGGCAGGGAGCACACGTATGCACGTGCTGCGCGTGCAACGGTAGTGCAATGCGCACGTGCGAGCTTGCAACGGGTGGGTGCATGCGTGTGCCAGAGGTGCCCAGCTGCACATGTGCAAATGGGCACAGGCGTGTGCAATGGAGACGTGCACACCCGTGCAACCAGGACGTGCATGCCATGCAGGCACCCACTGCACACCCTTGGGCACAGGTGTGGGTGATAGTGACACGCGCACCCACGCAACCAGGACGTGCACGGGTGTGCAACGGGTGCCTGCATGCATGTCCTGGTTGCGTAGGTGTGCAACAGGTGCCTGCGTGCGTGTCCCGGGTGCATGCCCATACAATGGCCACATCTGCATGCAACAAGTACCTGCATATGCAGCAGGCACACGCGTATGTCAGTGCAACGGGCACATACATGACTATGCAATGGGTATGTGTGTGCAGCAGGCACGTGCTTGCGTGCAACACACAAATCCACGCCTGCGCAATGTGTGCCTGCACATGTACAAAGGGTGTGCAGGTGTGCCACGGGTACTTGCACGGTGGGCACATCCATGTGCAAAGGGAGCGTGCACATGTGTGCAAGGCCCTGCCGGATGTTCCCTACGTGGCTGGGGTGGCTTTGACACACATCAGCACCCCCAGGGTGTCACCGGGTGCAGGGCAGAGCACCCCCAGGTGCCCTGCTTAGCACCGACACATTCCCCCAAAGGGCCAGTGCTTTTCCATCACATCCCAGGGACTGCAGGGAAGCAATTTTAACAGCAGCACTTAATTTTTGTTTATTGTTTATTATTATAAAAAGCAGTTAATTATTGCAACAAACAATGATCATTACAGAGTATTTATACTTCCCCAACGCAGGTTTCACTTGCACGTGGCACCTCTCACATTTCCCCCTTTTCACCCCAAAACGTGAAGAAAAGAGTTTTTCCTCTCATCCAGGATCACGTTTGGTGTAGCAAATCCCCCCCATCCACCACAAAACCACAGCGCAGCAGTGACGCAAAGGAGCCAGCGCGTTTTTTCAGAAGATTTGAGCTCTGATTTTTGCATTTAAGAGGTTTTTTTAATCCTTGCCGCTACCCTGTCTCTGCCACCCACCACTTCCTTGAAGCGAGGCAGGAATTTCCCGGCTGTGTGCTGGTTTTAACGCCCCCCGTGGATCAGCATCCCGAAGAAGGCGAGTGAGCCAGGGAGGGAGCACTTATACAGCAGCCGCGGCAAAGCTGCTTATGCGCCTTGGGGCCGCCAGCATGGATTAGACACCCGCAAGGCTTAAGACATCTTAATTTGATCATATGGCTACGTCTCTCATATCTACCAGGACACACAAGGCAGACGGTGGCATGCCACGGTTGGTGAAGAACCCAGTGAAGCTCTGTCAAATGCCTGAAACTTTGTCATGCCAGCTCAGATGGGAAGCAGAGCACCTGCTTTTGAATTATTTTAATACTTGGAAGAGCAAAGCCTGGAGAGACGAAGGTGCCTGCATGGCCCCAGGGGAATCGGACCTGCCAGCACCAAGGTGAACGCTGCTCATCGATGGACTGTAGGTTTCCTGCTCCACACAGGCACAGCTGGGCTCTGTGTCTTGCACAATGCTTGTTCACACCCAGGTAAGAAAAAAAAAAAAAGGTATCTGAATTTACAGGGTGTTGGTGGTGCAGAGCCATCAGCAGGAAAGCACAAAAGGAGCAAGCAGCACCAGCAGACAGGCAGTAAGATGGTGACATTTACAGACTTAAGCAAAGCTTTTGACACTCTCCTGCATGACATCCTTGTCTCTAAGCAAGAGACATATGAATTTGATGAATGGACCACGTGGTAGATAAGGAAGGGGCTGGATGGTCGCACTGAAAGAGTTGCGGTCAGCAGCTTGGTGTCCAAGTGGAGAACCAGTGATGAGTGGCGTTCCTCAGGGGTCCATACTGGGACTGGCAATGTTCAACATCTTTGTCAGCTACACAGACAGTGGGATCGAGCGCACCCTCAGCAAGTTTGCCGACGATGCCAAGTGAGTGGTGCAGTCAACACGCAGGAGGGAAGGGATGCTGTCCAGAGGGGCCTTGAGAGGTGGGCCCGTGCAAACCTCATGAAGTTCAACAAGGCCAAGTGCAAGGTCCTGCACCTGGGTTGGGGCACCCCCAGAGTCAATACAGGCTGGGTGGAGAATGGATTGAGAGCAACTCTGAGGAGAAGGACTTGGGGATGCTGGTGGATGAGAGGCTTGACATGGCCTGGCAATGTGCGCTTGCAGCCCAGGAAGCCAATCATATCCTGGGCTGCACCAAACGCAGCGTGGCCAGCAGATTGAGGGAAGTGATCCTCCCCCTCTGCTCTCCTTGAGTCCCCACCTGCAGTGCTGTGTCTGCTCTGGGGCCCCCAGCATAAGAACATGGACCTGTTGGAGCAAGGCCAAAGGAGGCCATGAAGATGACAGAGGGCTGGAGCACCTCTCCTAGGCAGACAGGCTGGTAGAGCTGGGGCTGTTCAGCCTGGAGGAGAGAAGGCTCCGAGGAGACCTTAGAGCGGCCTTCCAGTACCTAAGGGGGCTTGTAAGAAAGATGGGGACAGACTTTTTAGTAGGGCCCGTAGCAATAGCACAAGGGGAAATGGTTTTAATGTAAAATAGGGTAGATTTAGATTAGTTATTAGGAAGAAACACTTTACTGTGAGGGTGGTGAGGCACTGGCACAGGCTGCCCAGAGGAGCTGTCACTGCCTCATCCCTGGAAGTGTTCAAGGCCAGGTTGGACGGGGCTTGGAGCAACCTGGTCTAGTGGAAGGTGTCCCTGTCCCTGGAAGGGGGCTGGAACTAGATGATCTTTACAGTCCCATCCAACCCAAACCATTTTATGATTCTATATGGAAGTACCTGCAGTAGAATATTGAGAGTGTCCTGGATGGAGGATGAGCAGGAAGGTCTGGCTGTGGAAGCAGTGGAAGGCAGGAAAAGAGATGGCAAAACAGTTGATGGTGATGCATCATGGTCAGCAGGTCCTCAGGCTCTTGGCTTACGTCTACCAGCAGCTAGTTGGGACACCAGCATTGAGAGACAACAGCCAGAGAGTGAATCCTTGTAACTCACGGAGAAGGGGAACGGCATGGAGTGAAAATCACCACCAGCTCCTAAGAGGTACAAAAAGGAACATCCAAAACCAATACAGGATCGCCAACCTAAGAAGAGCCTAGGAGATGTGACGAGGATGCAATAGCTGCAGTCCCTCATCCTCTGGATCATCGGAAGGAAAATTGCTTGACCACCCAGGCATGAATTTCTTTGGTGCTTGTGAATTTGCGGAGGGAGGTGTGTGTGCAACCTCCAGAGCAAAATCTATTTAAAAGCAAAATGCCCTCCCTTCCTATAAGGTCTCCCAGCAAGCCCTGACAGCATTGCAACATGATTTCCTACCTATCCAGATGCTTCTGCTTACCCTGACTGTAGCTTGGCCACATCCAACAAGACGAAGGCACTAGGTCTTCTCTTCTGTGGCTGCAGGACCAGAGTATTTGCAGGGCCCCTGGCAACCGACGGCGCTGAAGATGGAAGAGGTGGCATAACAGGACAGCACCAAAGCTGTGCACCAGCTGCCAGGCTCTGCTCCAAGCTGCCTTCAGTGCCACGTGGCACGGAGCCCAGCTCCTGGGCTGCTTCCCCAGGGACCAGGCGCCCAAGCTGTCTCTCCGTGTGAGACGTCTGCTGGGAATGAGACGGGGGTTCACACACACACAGAGTCTAGCACTGCTGAGCTCTTCCCAGCATTTTGCAGCACACTTTTGCAGGGCACAAAAGCGTCCTGACCCCTCACTCCAACCTTGCAGTGAGTAAGCAACAGCAGAAACAGCAAGACAGACAGCAAAGGCTCTTCCCCAGGAAAATCTTGCAGGCATAAAGGTGAATACATGTTCCTTTTCTAACATCCTTTTGATCCTGATCATCTGTGATAACAACAGCCAGTTTGTTACTGTGCATCTTTTTGTTGTCCGAGGGGCAGAATTAAAAGAAGGGTAAATAAAAGACAGTGCTGGAGACGTGCCAATACATTTTGCTTTTAGATGACAGCACAGTGTCTGAGCTTCCTGTCCCAGGTGGACAGGCCCTCTGCTACTGTCCAGAAGCCTTCAGAAATCATAAAGCACTTCCAAATTAATGTAAATTCCCTTTTGTGTTTTCAAGGTGTTTGCCATGACCAGGAGAACTAGACAGACATTTGAAAACATTTTCACTTGCTTTCTCATAAAAGCTTAGACTCACAAACTGAGTTCGTTAGCAGGGATATTGAGGGGAACCAGCTACTTCATGGTTTGCTAAAATCATAAAGAGTGGGAATAAAGCAGGCGCTTGCATTTACTGGGTTGCAGTATTGCTGCTTGCTGTATGGAGGCCAGGGCTAGATTTATGTAAGGATTCGGGATCTTTAGAGGAATAAAGCCACTTCCTTGCCTGCCCAGGGGCTGATATGGCTCCCACCACTCTGCACTGTTAGTGCCTTCTAGCATTAATTTGTTTTTCTTACCTGGTGGAAAAGAACCTTCTTCATAAATGGAGAAACAAGACAGGGGAAGACTGGCAAAAAGCAGGTCTTTACAGGCATGTTTGGAAGAGTATTAAGGTTCTACTGAACCCTGCTTCTCCGCTTCTTGCAAGCTATCAGCTCCCTCTGGCAGCCCCCCAAATTATTTTTGTGAGCACACCCCCTCTCTTCTCATGCAACGCAAGCTGGCAGAGGGGAGGAGGCCCTAACCCTGCTCTAAAGGCTGTTTAACTGGAGAGAAGTGCAGCACTGCTGTCACTCTGGCTTAGGACTGTCGCAGCAAATTCGGCTCCAGGAACTGCAGGGTGGGAATTTCTCAATCAAACAGAGCTCAGTATCGTCTTAAACCCAGCCGGGAGCACATCGGTCATGCATCAGACCATGACGTGAGCACAACAGCTTGGGCAGAGCAAAACCTAGCTTGTTCTGTCATAGGCCTGTCTGATTTTTAGCATCTGTTATCACCAAAACTGCAGAATCCCATTGTTTTTTACATCTTGACATTACACGTAGACTGAGGTGTGCCATGTTTCTATGCAAATCTGAATTTATAATTGCAGATACATACAAATAAACCAAACAACTACAGCAGCTCTTACCTTTATGTGTATTCCAGGCTGTTAGAGACTTACTGGCTACATTAAATATTAAGGCATTTCTCCAAACACTTCAAAGAGCAGATTTTTTTTTGTAAAATTCATTAGTGAGAAGTGCCAACAAGACTGTCTGGAATAACAAATACCTCTTTTTTAGTCTGATCCAAAGACCCTTGATGTCATCACAAGGTTGAGGTCTTAGTATTCATTTCAGCAGCCTTTGGGATCAGGCTTGGGCTACAAAAAGGATTTAAGAAGTTGATGCAGCTTGTACACTCCCCGCACTTGTCCTCTGCAGCTCAAACCTGATGAGGGAAGAGTCCCCAAGGGCTTGCTCACACTGCACCGCAGCCAGCCCCTCTCAGGGGCTATTGAAAGAGGTGGCTGCTTAAAGTGACTTCAGGTATTAGTGGAGAGCAAGTCCATTAAGGGCTATAAAAATCAACGATCCAGGTGGATCTTCTCCTTCAGGATGTCCAACCGTACAGAAACACCGCAGCAAGAGCTAGGCAGGCTCCAGGGGGCTGAAGCCATGCAGGTCCCCAGAAGGTCATCTAGCAGTGGCTCATGGGGCATGCTCCTTCGGTAATTATGTATTGGGCAGCTGCAGTCTCAGCTGTTTGGATGTGCTGGGTGCTGCACAAGAAGAGGTGAAGTTCCGCCCTGAAATTTGGAAGTGAAAGAACAGCCATAAATTTACAACAATGGGGTCAGTACAGGAGTGTGATAGCCCAGACCCATCACAGCCACTATTTTTTTGAGATAATCCTATTTAAAAAATGCTTTTCATGTCCATTATCTTTCTGAGATAATCCTATTTAAAGTACGTCTTCTCCTAAACATACTTCCCAAGTGTCAAGCTCGGTTTCCCTGCTCAATCCTTGGGTGAAAATCCCATCATTTTAAACAGGTGTTTGCCTAAATCTGAATAGTTGTTAAGTGATAACTCACGTACCACGCTGAAATAAAACGGGCTTCTCTTTTTCCCCATTACATCTCATGTGCTGATGTTTGTTTCCTGGAAAACCTGGATGACATCTGGCTTCCTCGCAAGCTGCCATGCCAGTGTGCCCGTGCTATCCGGGGCGTCCTGCAGCCCAGCGTGGAGCAGGATCCGTGCAGCATCTGCCTGCTGCCCAGCACACGCTGCATGCAGAGCTGTGGGGGAGACAAGATGTCAAGACAAGAGCTGAGATTGCCTGGCAAGTTTTGCCTCAGCCCGCTTCCGACACAAACACTGGATTCCCCACGAAGGAAACCAAGTCAGTGGTGGGAACACACTCCCTGCCAGCTCACTCCAAGGTCGGGGAATAAATGAGAAAGGTTACCATGCACTGTGTGCAGCAAAAAGCATCCCACAGTAAGAGGCTGAAATACTCCAGCCCAAGCCCCAGCTCATTCCATAGACCCCTCTGACAGCCAGCACACTGACCCAGCATGGCTCCAGCACAGTTAGGCAGTCCTGTTACACTTAGCTTGTGTAGCAGGATAAGCCAGTCATCTTCTCCTGGTCTAACTCTGCACAGGGGTATCTTTCAATGCTGAGGGTCATTAGCTCCTGCTACAGGCTGGTGTTGACCATGAGGCATCCTGATTCCCATGGATAACCCATGCAGAAATCTTTGCAGAAGCAAAGTCTGGATGAGAAGCTCCCCAGGACGCAGGGATACAAAAGAACGCAGCAAAGATGCCAGGGAATGGGGCAGCCGAGGGGCGTGAGGAGCCACCACAAACATCCCAGGGTTGGACGAGTTCAGTGAAGCTCAAATTTACTCACTGAGGGGGTGGAGAGAGAGATGCTCACCGCTGAAGCGTGTTATTAAGCAAACCTGAAGACTGGGTAAGTTGCCAATTTTGGCAATGGCTGAAACCATTTTTATATACTTTTTGTGAGACAGAGATGCTGATGCAAGAGATGCCTCAGACTCTCATGCTGGGAATGCCAACTCACTGGCATTACTATAGCAACTATATTTATGTTCAGGTTCGCTGTTATTATTTGCTCATAAGCCATTCCTAGGCAGTTTGCTAAGGAATTGAGGCTTAAGAGCTTGTGCAATCGTATTTGTCTGCTGACCCTAACTGTTTCAAACCAGTTAATTTCAACCAAATTTGATGGCAAGGTGGCAGTATCAAAGATCCTAAGCCCCTGGAAGTTTCATGCAAAATAAGCAGGTGGGTAAACAGGAAACATCATTTAGCATCTCTGTTCTTCCCCCAAGGGAAAGGCCCCAGTGCAGGCTCAACCACACCATAAAACATCAGGAAGTCCAGCAGCAAGAGCCAATGAATGAAAGCTGCAAAAAACCCCAAGCTTCACACGTCACACTGCTCCAAGAGCCTTTCGCATATGTGCATCTGTCATATCCTTGCATGCTCCACTGAGCAGACGCAGCACAGCCTGCTTTGGAGGCTGGGCTCATGTTACTGAAGCGCACTCTCACTGTCATATAAAGGGTGAACAAATAGCTCGGCAGCCTTACCAGAACGGCTCTTCCCATCCTTTGCATGGACATCAGCACCAAGGGACAGCAGTGTCTTGATCGTGTGTGTGTGTCCTTCCTGCAGTGGTGAGCACAGGCACGTAGAATTCAGAATCAGCTCTGCACAATTTCTCACCTTTGCATTTAGCAAAAATAACACAGGCCTGAAAAGAAAGGAGGCCACAAGCGATCTGTCCCTAACTGCGTATGGCACCTAGAAGGGCACAGATGCAGATCTGCTCTGTCACAGTCAAATCTGGGGTTACAAGGAGCTGCTCCAGGCTCTAGAGGACCTTACGGCAGCTGGAAATCAGGGTCAGCTGCCTGTAGCAGTGCAGATTGGGTCCATTAGCCAGGGATTGCCCAGGCACAGCAAACACAGCTGTCACCCCATGGGAACTGGCCAGAGAGGTGCCACCAGGCACCTTCTCCAGCACTTCCACTGGCAGCCCATGAGAAGATTCAGAACTTGGTCCTTGGTCAGTGTGCCTTGCATGTCCCTGACAGTAATTTTGACCCAGAGTCCAAAAAGGCAGCAAGTCTTCCCAGGAGCCTAATTCTCTCTGTGAACATTTAACACAATGCTTTAAAATCAAAAGTGTTCAATTAAGATCAACAGTGCTTAAAATCATGCAACAGTGCAGAGCTGTCTCTGGTGGTGGTGGTACAGCCAAAGGCTGAGAGCAGTGCCTCGGCACGGCAGGTATGATAGACACACAATCCAGTTCAGCTCCAGGTAGGTGGATCTGCTCCCTTACGATTTTCCTGATCATGGTCAACATAAACCCCTTTCCTTTGCAGAGCCAGGACCTTGAGGTGTGAGGAATTTGGAGGATTGTCTCCCAGTATGGCTTTGCCAGTGGCTGTGGAGTTAATGTAGAAATGACCTCTGACAACTGGGTGACACAATCTAGAAATGTTTCTTAATAATAAATTAGTGCACTAATTTGCCAGCCAGTCTTGCCTTTGCCTCTCTAGCCTGTGTCTCAAATCAAGTAACTCAATTAAATTGCTTGTAACTTCAGCTGGCCACAGAGGTGTAGGATCCCTGTCTTACCTTTCATAACAGACATCTGGCTCTTAAAAGGACTACACATCAGGAAAAAGCTGTGTGTCCTCCAACACTGTAAATCCACTTCCAAGGACCACAGGGATCTAGAGTTGCTCTTACTGAGGTGTATTTCAGCTCAGAGAGCAGAACCTGTTACTGATGTGGACTGTTGAGCATCTGCCTGCAGTACCTTCAGGCACTGGCATTTCCTAAAGCATTACTCCAGTATTTGTAATGCTCTGTGAGAAGACGCAGAATGCCACGCTTACACACCATCATGACCCACAGTGTCCTCTCTATATCTTTCCTCTGCCAGTAGTCAATTTTAAATGCTTCAGGGGAAAATGCAATACAGCCCACACACCCCTCCTCTTTGCACAAGCTTCTCTGTAAATAACCCCTCTCTCCCTAAATGACATGCATGATTTTGTAATTACTTCTTCAGTGCAATGAATTAGTCTTTGTCATGTGGCATGAGAATGGAAGGCTCTTATTTTTATCCCCAACACCCACTCTTTTCCCCCATTATCGTACAACTCAGTAGCATCTTCCCCCCCTGCTCAAGACTCCCATTTCCCTGCTGCATGCACACCCCCTCTCAGTGGCAAAGACAGCAAGCCAGGAACTGCTCTAGCTGCCACAGCCTTGGCAGCAAATTGAGTTGAAAGCGTAATTTGATTTTCATGTATTTATAAATGCAAAGTAATAAGAAAAGAAAAAAAAAAAAAACCACCAGCCAAACAAACGATGCTGTAAATATAAAGTGACACTGAGCCTCGGGAAGGAAGAGAAACCCATCAAATCACTCCCCAATCAGCTGCTCGCCAAGACAGAGCTGGGATCTTCTCCAAGGCACATTATATTCCCCAATAGCCTTGCTGTTAAATGTACCCTTGGCAACCAAAAGGGCTTTCAACATGGTTTCTCAGAGCATGAGGAAGGGAAGCTGGGAGAAAGGCCTCTTTTGTGGGAGCCAGCAAATGCCATGGCTGGGTCCTGCTGGAGGAGAATACTGTTGCCAGCACTCCCAGTAAGTGCCATTGATGCTTTTGTAGGAGTGGGGCGCTGGGATGCTGCTTCGTTCCCACTACAAGTCTAGACCAGGCTTTGAGTGCTGCATGTTTAAGCTCATGAGGTTTAACATGCAGGGATCTGCCCTGGCCACTGCTGCCAGCACACTGCACACTGTGGTGCAACAGCACCAAGCAGAAGGGAGGCAGCAGGTTCCCAGGAGGGATCCTGGTCAGCAGGGAGTCTTTTGGGATCTGCTTTTCACTCCCAGGGAGTGCTGCAGGACCCACAGCCCACCAGGCCCCGCTTCCCACAGGAGTGAGATAGGAGGAAGAGAAAGCTCAAACAACTTGTTGCCTGGAATTCAAAACAAAACCTGTGCAAAGGACGCAGATAAGCACCCGGGAGCTCCCCCCGTCTTTTCACCTCTCCTTTCTCACACCTGCCCACAGGCAGGCCAGAATCCAGCCTACTGGGACAAACAGTTGCTGCTTCACAGTGCATCAGCCGTCTTAAATCCAGCAAGCTGCTGCCACGAAGACTAGCTACTGACCCAATGGAACCCAATACCAGGGCTGAAGAAAAAGAAATCTGAGCAGCATTTCATCCACATCTGCCAAGCAAGTAAGAAGATGGTAGTGAAGAACTGTCACAGCTCATGAACTCAAGAACTACTACAGCTCCCTATAACTGGCAGGGTGTATACCCTTCAGGTATTGCACTTTGGTCCAAAGGCAGCTGACTGGAAGAGTGACACTCATCAGAGGTGTGGGTCAAGGCCCATCCAGAGCACAGCCGACTGGATGAGTGGCAAACAAGTTGAGTCCCATCACCACCTGCCTCTGATCCTGAACAGCCATGTGCCAGGCAGAAGGGTTTATTAACCCACAGCACAGTCACAGGCATGGGCAGGAGGGTGGTGAACACAGCAACTCAGACATCCACCATCACTCTGCAGACAGCTGGACTTAACAAGGGTCCAAAACCCTTTAAACAGAATATGGAACTGGTTAGGAGCAGATAGACCATAACAGAAGATAAGCTAGGAATGTAAATCCTCCGTCAGCGGCAAATATGTAAACCAGCCTGTTTTAGATGACTGCCTGCAGCACACTAACTGGCAGAGACTTTGTAGAGGGAGCCTGGGAACAGGGACAAACCTTGGCTGCATAGTGCAGTGCTGTGAGCTGGAAGGCCATTGCTTTCCCATTGACATCAACACCCAGCTCAGAGACAAGGAACTGGATGGCTTCATCCTGGGCCGTGACAGCTGCCCGGTGCAGAGGTTGAGCGCCCAGCGCATCCACAGCTGTAGGACAGGCCTGGAATGAGGGAGGAGGGAAAGTGAAAGCCATCAACAGCCTGGCCAAACCTTCAAGGACCATCACTAGCCTGAGCAGAATCACATCTGCTTGCCATGGCCATGGTGATGGCAGTGAACACATGGGATGTCACCAGCAGATTCACTGCAGTTGACAGCACCATGATTTGCAGAACAGAGCCAGCTCTCTGCTGAGCTTGTTAAGGGATAAGCAAATCCAGTACCAAAAAAAACCAGAGCCCCCTCTCTCTTCTGCTGGAGCACCTATGACCAGTTTAAACTCTTTAAACCCACAAGAAACAACTCATCTCCAACCTTTGTGCCGGTGGAGAAAGATTTGGACACAGGTCAAGGGATGGAGATGGGTGGATGACCTCATGAAATCTCTTCTGTGAGTTTCTGAATGTGAGCCACAAAGACATAAAATCAAGAAAAGTAACAGAAGTAATACACAGTGCAGTCATCTTAAAAGGATATAATCCAGCCTCTGAAGTCTAGTGGGCCTGACTCATGGTTTTATAAAACCTAGAATGTAGCAACACTGCCATTAGCACTTCTAGTGGTGCTTCATGGCAGTAAGCCAGAGCTCCACAACGAGGAAATTAAATCAACTATTCCATCTTCTTTGCCTGAAATGAGACTAAAAACTTAAGCAAACTTCACAAATGTTTTCTCGTGTAAGGTCCAGATGAGTCAAGACAAACACATGAAAGTTTCCAGAAGTCAATAAGCATCTATGCACTCAAATGTAACCTGGGCATCAAACCATCTCTGGTGGGTGAAGCGGTGTGTTACAGCTGAGTAAATCTAAAGCCTGTGATCTTGAGAAGTGTGGTGTCACATTCCCTGGCCCACTCCATGCTATGCTGGGGGCTCAGCCAGCCCATTCAATCTGCCAGCATGGCACAAACAGATTCACTGGTTCTGCCATGCTAGCTTTCTGCCAGGCGAGCAAGGTGCACTGATTCAGCAGTGTCCAATGAACACCAGAGCTGGTGCAGGGGAGAGGCAAAGTACATAAGAAGGGAGGCACAAACCCACCTCCGTGAGAATCAGCCAGCAGGTGGGCCCCAACCATTTCACATTGATTCAGCAGTCAATAAATAAGGCAGTGGTCTGGTTCCTGCTGCACACAATTGGCTCCTATGACATCCCCGTTACACCTTGTATGGTGGAGGAAATCAGAGATTACTGGGAGACAACATGGGAGCAGCAGCTGCCACGAGAGGAGGGGGCCAGAGATGAGCTACTGCCAGCACAGCCAGATGCCTCCATGATAGCAACCCTCTACACTGCCATGAGAACCTCCACACTGAGCCATGGCACTCCCAAGTGCTGGTCTTGGCTTGGACACAGCTGCCCCTGCAGCGCTGGGCAAGTCCTGTCCCCTCCTGCCACTGCCTTGTGTCTTCATCCCCCTTCACCAGCTATGGGGACATGTCCCTGCCTCAAGACAAGATCTTCACCATGAGCTGAGTCCTGGTGGCCTTACTCAGCAAAACCTTGCTCATCTCCAGGGGAAATTTGCCTTCCTTTGCAATTAATTTATTTACAATTTGGGAACTTGCTTCTTTACAAAATGGTTGTAGTGAACATGTGGATTGCCTGTTCTGGCAGTTCCAGGTCAGGTCCTGGAGGAGGGAGATGAAGTTTTTGGCACCTACCTGGTGTTTTTCCAGGAGCAGGCGGGCAATGTTGACATGTCCGTTCTGGATAGCATCCATAAAGGGAGTGACTCCACATTTGTCTCTACTGTCAGGTTTGTACTGGCACCTGGGAGAGAAGACAAATGCCATTACAGAGTTGTTGGTGGCTCTAAATTCCTTACTGCACTGGTTGCTTTGCATTGGTGGGGCAGGAGACTATCAGCAGATAGGATCTAAAATGGCATACATACAGTCTGTCTGTAGACCATGCATAAACCTGTCTCTGTGCTTGTCCTGGGGTACAGTCTGCTGGGGTTTTTTGGGTCAGAAATCTGGTACTCAGCTGGCACAGCTTGCTTGGGCCACAGGAAAGCCAGGACTCTACACATCATTTATATTTTCACTGCCCCCTGAACAGAGGAACTCTAGAAGGGGTCAGGTGTGCATGGGCAGAGGGGAAAACCATATCCTTATGTAGCAATGCCACATACAAAATCAAAGCCCACAGGTCTCAGTCAGTTCCATTGAAATGAGAGAAGACTGAATTAAAATTGAAAGCCTGGCTCAAATCACAGGGCTATGTTTATGCTGGGCCAAGCATGGACAGGAATTAACAAGGCTGGGATGAGTTGGCTCATGGGAGCTGCAGCTAGCAGCAGCTGTGATGCCCAAGGAAAGCTGCTCCGGCTCTGGCAGTGGGCAGTGCTGGTCAGGAAGGTAACAGGGTCAGGATGACTGGGCATGGGCTGAATTAAAGCCACTTCACAGCCGTCTCTCAGGAGCCACAGCCTGAAAATAAAGCCTGGAGGCTAAGTCCAGTCAAGAGGAGCTGCACCTAGAACTGAGCTGTCAGAAAACTGTTTTGTTGTTATCATATGGCGTCAGACACATTGGAGGCAACGGGAATGAATCAGCACAGAAAAAGTGCCGAGTTATATAACTGGGGTTTATGTCATAGGGAAGTCAGAGCCCATACAGAATGCATCCTTGCGTCAAAGGCCCCTAACCAGCTGTGAAAAACCTGGAGGAAACAGAGATGGCCTCGGGATCACATGCAGGGCAGCTGTGCAGCCAGGCTTCACGAATGTCATATACTCTCTTTGTGTCCAGGCGGCTGGAACGGGCCTGGCAGAGCGAGGCAGGGGAGAGTAAGGAGGCAGAGGCAGTGCTGGAGGAAGCCTGCTTACCGCTCCAGGAGCAGCTCCACAACATCAAAACAGCCATGCATTGCTACGAGAGAAAGGAAATGCACGGTTAATTTATGTTTTCGTACCACTGTCTGCCTACAGTGAAATATAATCAGGTTTCTGACCCTTTTGTCTTACTCAGGATGAGGGAAGAGGTTCCAAGAGGCTTTACATTCAAAGCTTTTGATTATTATTTTTTTAAATTAAAACACTGTCTCCAGACCTCAAGCCTTCTGTTCCCCTGATCCTATAGGAAAACACCAGATAAAACAGGGAAAAGGCATGTACGTAGGCACCATTTGCCTCTACCTGCAGAGTACATACATGACAGTGTACACGCAATTAAGCTGACACAAAGATCTTTTCTTGCAAGTATTTGTTAATCCCTGAAGTGAAATCTGTGAGAAGCAAAATTAACACAAAGCTCTCTGCTGGTGAACAGCTAGATGGCATTTTCACCCATTCTCAGCCACTCAAGACTACCCATCACTCCCATCTCATCATCCTAATGAAGTATCCTCACCCAGACATCATCTCAGAGGAAAAACAACAGTGGGGGAGGATCTGAACATCATGCACTGAAATACTCTCTCCCTTTTTTAAAAAACACATCATATTACAGCAATGTAAGGACAGCCTTGGTCTGGCTTTTTTTTCTGCAGGTCATTTTGCAAAACAAATTAAATATACTAAAGAAAAAAAAATATTAAACCAAGCCCAGAGCTGCTACATCAGGCTATTTACTCTCTATGATGGAAGAAGGGCCCCTGGCAAGTATGTGTTACCAGCAATAACCTTCAGACACAGCTACACAATAGATGCTCTTTGAAAGCTCCATGAGGGGTTCCCATCCTCCCAGATCTTGGCTGTTTGCTCCTGCTGCCTGCCTGTTTATCACCCCTTCACCTGACCTGATGTAAATACAGGCAGAGTCACAATGTGAAAAGGATTTTCGAAATGGAGGCTTTAAAAAACCCAAGCTATGTGAAGAAAAACCACCCTGAGCAACATGATTACATCCTTTAACAGCCAACAGAGACACAAGAAAGCTGCAATGCTCAGTTGCACTCCACTTCCTCTAATTACATCTCCCCCACTCTCTTGCCTCGGGCTACGGATATATGAAGCAGCAAAGCTTAAGGAATCAACTTGAAAAAAAAATTGCAGGGGGGAGAAAAGTAGCCATCATCTATACAGAGATAACTGTGCCAGGAAGCCAGCTGGACTGGTCACGGGTTAATGTGTTCATATCCACACCCTTGGGATGTAAACTCATTGAGACAGTGGTGGTTCATCTTGACATGATTTCCCTCGGCAGCTCCAACATAGTATCCAGCATTATCTCTGGCCTCTTGCCTGTGCCTCAAAAGCTGTGTCTGTGTAACTGGGCTTCATGGTGGTGTGCTGGTACTAGCACCCACTGAGCAGCAGCCTCCAGCATTGTCCTGTGTTAAAATTATGCTGGGGGTAAAGCTCCAGCCCTTCCCACTGCCCAGTCAGCTCTGCACTGGCTGCTGCTCCACCAACGTGTTGTCCAGGGTCTAATCTGGGTAAGTAAAATGACCAGAAATAAACACAAATCATGGGTTGACAGTTTTGCTACATGAAAACTCAAACACAGGAGACAACACCTCTATGAAGCAGTGAGAACGGGGCACTGGAACCTACCATCACTGGCTGTACCCCCATATCCCGAGTGCTACAAGGCAGGAAGGAGATTTTCAGATCAAGGTCAAAGGGTCCTTTTCCTGAGGACAGTCCTCACCCTGCTCCTGACCCTGTCCCTAGACCCTTATCCCCCAGATCCCAGCCCAACATCCACCTCTCTGCATGAAAGGGCTGTGAGCCCAGCCTGCCAGCCCAGACACAGAAACACAATACCTGACGTTGAGCAGGGACAAAAGAATGCACAAATAAATGAGGATTAGCCATTTCTCATTCAGGCAATCTGCTCCTTGCCGCCCAACCCAAAACACAAAATCATAAAATGGTTTGGGTTGGAAGGAACCTTAAAAAATAGCAAGTTCCAGCCCCCTGTCATGGGCAGGGACACCTTCCACTAGACCAGGTTGCTCCAAGCCCTGTCCAACCTGGCCTTGAGCACTCATAGGGATGGGGCAGCCACAGCTTCTCTGGGCAACCTGTGCCAGTGTCTCACCACCCTCACAGTAAAGTGTTTCTTCCTAATAACTAATCTAAATCTACCCTCTTTTACATTAAAACCATTCCTCCTTGTCCTGTCGCTACAGGCCCTACTAAAAAATCTGTCCCCATCTTTCTTACAAGCCTCCTTTAAGTATTGAAAGGCCACTCTAAGGTCTCCCTGCAGCCTTCTTCAGGCTGAACAACCTCAGTTCTCTCAGCCTGTTGTCCTAGGAGAGGTGCTCCAGCCCTCTGGTCATCTTCATGGCCTCCTCTGGACTTACTCCCAACAGGTCCATGTCCTTCTTATGCTCAGGCTCCCAGAGCAGACACAGTGCTGCAGGTGGGGACTCAAGAGAGTGGGGCAGAGGGGTGGAACCACCTCCCTTCCCCTGCTGGCCACGCTGCTTTTGATGCATCCCAGGATACGATTGGCTTCCTGGGCTACAAGTGCACATTGCTGGGTTATGTCAAGCTTTTAATCCACCAGCATGCCCAAGTCCTTCTCCTCAGGGCTGCTCTCAATCCATTCTCCGCCCAGCCTGTATTGATTCTGGGGGTTGCCCCAATCCAGGTGCAGGACTTTGCATTTAGCCTTGTTGAATTTCATGAGGTTTGCACGGGCCCATCTCTCAAGCCTCTCAAGGCCCCTCTGGACAGCATCCCTTCCCTCCTGCGTGTTGACTGCACCACTCAGCTTGGCATCGTCGGCAAACTTGCTGAGGGTGCGCTCAATCCCACTGTCTGTGTAGCTGACAAAGATGTTGAACATTGCCAGTCCCAGTATGGACCCCTGAGGAACGCCACTCATCACTGGTCTCCACTTGGACATAGAGCTGTTGACTGCAACTCTTTGAGTGCAACCATCCAGTCAATTTCTTATCTACCAAGTGGTCCACTTGTCAAAAGAGACCTATGCCTCTCTTGTTTAGAGACAAGGATGTCATGTGGGACAGTGTCAAAAGCTTTGCACAAATCCAGACAGATGATGCCAGTTGCTGTTCCCTCATCCACCAATGCTGTAACCCCCATTGCAGATGGCCACCAAACTTGTCAGGCACAATTTGCCCTTGGTGAAGCCATGCTGGTTATACCAATCACCTCCTTATTTTCCATGTGCCTTAGCACAGTCTCCAGGAGGATCTGCTCCATGATCTTCTCAGGCACAGAAGTGAGACTGACTGGTCTGTAGTTCCCAGGACTTCCTCATTTGTCTTTATAAAAATGGGGGTTATGTTTCCCCGTTTTCAGTCACCAGACTGCCATGACTTCTTAAATACGATGGACAGTAACTTAGTAACTTCATCTGCCAAATCCCTCAGGACACATGGATGCATATCATCAGGTCCCATGGACTTGCGCACCTTCAGGTTCCTTAGATGGTCTCAAACATGATCTTCTACAGTGGGTGAGTCTTCATTTTCCCAGTCCCTGCCTTTGCCTTCTGCAACATGGGTGGTGCAGCTGGAGCACTTGCTAGTGAAGACTGAGGCAAAAAAGTCATTGAGTACCTCAGCCTTCTCCATGTCCTGGGTAACCACATCTCCCCTTTCCTTATGGAGAAGGCCCACATTTTCCCTACTCTTCCTTTTATCACCAACATGCCTATAGAAGCTTTTCTTGTTGCCTTTGACATCCCTGGCCAAATTTAATTCTATCAGGGCTTTAGCTTTCCTAACCTGATCCCTGGCTGCTCAGTTACTCTGTATTCCTCCCAGGCTACCTATCCTTGCTTCCATCCTCTGTAGGCTTCCTTCTTGTGCTCAAGTTTGTCCAGGAGCTATTTGTTCATCCATGAAGGCCTCCTGGCATTTTTGACTGACCTCCTCTTTGCTGAGATGCATCGCTCCTGAGCTTGGAGGAGATGATCACTGAATATTAACCAGCTTTCCTGGGTCCCTCTTCCCTCCAGGGCTAAGGCTGCCCTTGAGCTTCACATTAGCAGCCGCTCCTTGTTGGTGAGAGCAAGGTCCAGCATAATACCTCCCCTCATTGGCTCCTCTATCACTTGCAAAAGGAAGTTACCATCAACACATTCCAGGGACATCCTGGATTGCTTATGCCCTGCGGTGTGGTCCCTCCAACAGATACTGAGGTGGTTCAAGTCCCCCACAAGGACCAGAACTTGTGAATGTGAGCCGGTTCCTATCTGTCCATAGTGGGCCTCATCTGCTCCGTCTTCCTTGTTGGGCACTTGTAGCAGACCTCCACTACCACGTCACCTGTCCCTGCCTTCCCCTTGATTCTGACCCACAAGCTCTTGGTCAGCAACTCATCCAGACCCAGGCAGAGCTCCATGCACTCCACCTGGTCACTGACATAGAGGGCAACACTCTCTTCTTGTCTCCCTGGCCTGTCCTTCCACCCTAATGCTCCAGTCAAAGGAGTCATCGCACCCCATCGTCTCTATGATGCCAGTAAGATCGCAGCACTGCAAGCATGAGCACATCCCTAACTCCTCTTGTTTATTCCTCATGCTATGTGCATTTGCATAGAGGCATTTAAGTTGGGCCCCCGATGAAGCTGACTTAATGGCTGGAATTTCTTTGTGCTGCTCTTCAGGTTCTCTCCTGCTGACCTGTCAGGGCTATGGGCATCTATTACTGGCACTGGCATCAAACTGGTAGGAGTGGGATGCATCAAGGTTCCCCTCTCTTAAGATTAAAGCCTTCTTCACCAGCTTGGATAGCCTAGGGCCGAAGATGCTCTTCCCCTTCTCTGACAGATGGACCCCATCAGCCCCCAGGAGACCAGGTTTCTCAAAGCAAGTCCCACATCAAACAACTGATCAGCTATTTTGCATTCACAGGTCAAGTACAAGGACTAAGGCACAGCCAGTGTCCCTGGGCAGGGGCTGTCACTGCTGATGAGCACAGTGTGATGGACAGGCAGCTACTGGGGGCTGGAGAAGTAATGAGAATGACAGTCAAGGAGCAACATACCCAACAGATTAATTACAGCACAGCAGGGGTCTCCTCACAATACCTCAGGTCTTTCCAGACAATCAATCCTTATTATATTCTTTGGGAAATGGGTTTAGGTAGCTGCAGGTTTGAGCGGTGAGTCCCCATGCTCATTGCTCCCGCAGAGACACTGCCAAGCCCTGGGACACACAGCTTAATCCTCACCCAGGGATGGGGCATGTTTCTGATTAAGGTCAGCAACCCCCTCCAGCCCTGCCCCTGCCCCACAATGTCACCCTCACTTGGCCTCACACACCTCTCCCTTCACTCACTCGCTTCCTTCATCATGCACTCTCACTGCATCTCTGGGGAGCAGAGTTAAGGGGATTTAAGCTGTGGGAAGACCCATGCTTTACCTGCACTGCCTAACTTGCACAGGTCTGTGGGTAACCAGACCTGATACTCTGTAAGGGGCAATGAGACACAGTAGGACAAACTTAAATCTGCATTAACAGATTTTTGGTCTGTTCAACCTATTAAGACTCAGAGAATGTAACTGAGGCACACCATGTGCATCATTCCTAAATTAAGATGAATTACTCCATCTCAAGGACGAAAGAGTCAGAAAGCCAAAAACCAAATCCAAACCGCCTCTGGGTCATCGTTCAGCTAACCATGCCATTCTGCTCCCCACCAGGCCTGACATCTGTGGTTCTTCACACCAGTTCACTCCCTTTATATCTCTTGTTAAACCAATGAAAGGGGCAGAGAAGGGGAATTGGACATGGTGGGCTCCAACCCTAACAACAGCCCCTGTGTATCCCCAGTAGACTACCCCTTCCCTTTGCAGAAAGGCACTCTGGATTTCATGGAATCACAGAATGGTTTGGGTTGGAAAGGACCTTCAAGTTTATCTAGTTCCAGCCCCCTGCCAGGGGCCAGGACACCTTCCACTAGACCAGGCTGCTCCAAGCCCCGTCCAACCTGGCCTTGAACACTTCCAGGGATGGGGCAGCCACAGCTTCTCCGGGCAACCTGTGCCAGTGCCTCACCACCCTCACAGTAAAGCGTTTCTTCATAATAACTAATCTAAATCTACCCTCTTTTACTTTAAAACCATTCTCCCTTGTGCTGTTGCTACAGGCCCTACTAAAAAGTCTGTCCCCATCTTTCTTACAAGCCCCCTTTAAGTACTGAAAGTATTGAAGTATTTCTCACCACTAGATACTAACTTCTTAAAAGCAATGTGAGAATACCAAAACCTGTGATGCTTCTTCTGGAGGGTATGCCTAGAGACCCCACAGCTCTTCATATTTGCCATTATGACCCAACCCACCAAGCATTCAGACAAAAATTTAGTATTTCAAGACGTATGTCTCTTACAAAAACTGACAACAAGACTATAAACCTAACTGGTAAAAATGTCCATCAACAGGCAGATCCCAAAAGGTGCCTTGCAGCAGCTCTAACGCTTTTAGGACCTTTACAATGCCAGGATACGCTTGGAGTCTCACACATTTTCCAAGTGCAATTTGCAGGTTTATATACCAGCAAGAAAAAGTGTATTGCAATGTGTTCTGAGCTGCAGGAGCTTGGATGTGTCTGTCACAGGGAGGCAGAGACAGAGATGAACTCTGGTCCAAGGAGGCCAAAGTCAGTGGGTGATCCCGAGTGCCCCTGGGATGGATCTACCACTCCCAAGAGAACATCACTGTTACGCACCACAAAAACATGCTTTGAGTACAGGCAAAATCCAGTGAAATGGGAACTGAGGACACTTCAACCTCACAAGCTTAGTCTTTGGCACATCATTAAGAAAACTTAAGCCTAATTCTTGCTCTTTATTTATCTGAAAGCAATTAAAACAAGTGGCTGTCCAGAGGTGAAACCCTGCAAAGATGCAACAGAGCACCATTAACAGGCTGACGTTCACAGAGGTGAGCTCCCACTAATGACCACCACCAGCCTCTTTTCATTTCATTTCAGTAATTTAATATTTAACTGTTCCCTCTGGTTTTGTATCAAGACAGATCACGCTTTGCTTCTCTAAACTAAACATGAACTGAAACAGCCCCTTTTATTCCCTGCTGCCACAGCCCACTCTTACAACTTGTCTGGTGGCAAAGGGACCCTCTTTTACCTGCTGTGTGCAGAGGTGTTCTCTTTATTGTGCTCTCCGTGTCCCAGCTGCCTGGGGATACGTCCAGCAGGTACCGGAGGACCTGGGGATGGCCTTCCCGGCTCGCAATGTGGAAGCAATTCCAGCCATCCTTATTCTTCAGCAGTGGGTTGGCTCCATGCTCCACGAGAACTTTGATCACCTCCAGGTTTTGCCTAGTGCAAGCCATCATTAGGGGAGTCCTGAAAGAATGATGAGGCAAACATAACAACCAGAGAGACAGTGCTGTAGGAACCTGATGGCTTTTGTTCCAATGTTTGAGCATGAAGCATGATTTAAAGCTGTCTGTAGCACCAACTGGCCTGTCTAATAAAACACAGTAGCTCAGTGCCAGGTGTGATGAGCAAGCCAGAGGGAAAATTAACGTGCTAAAACCACTCTGAGGTAGTAGGCAACTTTGCTGGCTAAAGGCAAAAACCTTCTCCAAGCCTGAGGCTAAATTTATTGTTTCACCTGGATTCAGATGCTTTGAGGCTCACCACATGCTGCATGTGAACCCATGAGATCTTACAGCACTGCTTTGTCATGCCGGTAATATGAGGTCTGGACTTCTGGGGACTGTTGAGACAAAGCTGTTAACATCAGTGTTTCCTACCCCAGCCAGCACCCAGACAGGCAGCTGTGGCTACAGGCAGCAAACCACAGACAATGCTGCATCTCCTGGCAGTAAAGCATGACTGTACCAGCAAACACCACTCTAGAACACTTCTGATGCAGACCAGCTGGCCTGAGAGTGAAGCTTTTCACAGTTTTGTCCTGTTTGGCATGTCTGGGAACAACCTTTGATATTTAAAAACATAAAATGCTCTAGTTGTAAAGATAGGAAGAGAGTGCTGAGAAGGAAGATAAAATCTCCAGCAAGATTTTCAAAAAGAGATTAGACATGCATCTGCTGGGGATGACAAGGTAGAGCTGAGCCTGGAGCTCTGTGTTTCCTGCAGCTGTTTCTGTACGGTGCCTCAGATCAGTGTATATTTTCAATGCAAATGAGACTTTGTCCAAGGGCTGGGACGTGCACTAGCAAGCACGTAACTCCCTGTTTTTAATCCATGGATGGAAGGGTACTGCAGGCCTATCACACAAAACCAGGCTCGCGTAAATGCCTGCTTGCTTGCAGCTCAAGATCTCTGCCTCCCTCTGCTCGCCCTGATGTCAGCACGATGCTGGCACAGCCTTGAATTGCGAGGACTGGGATGCTGCCTTTGTATTTATGTTAGTTCAGCTTCAAAACGATCTCCCCCAACTTTAATTTGTGGGCTGGGAAGAATCTTTGCTTTCTTTTGCAAGGTGGTACACAGAAATCTCCACCCCCCCAAGAAGAGAATCTAATATTAATCAGGCCTGCTGCCTGATGGTGGATTAGGCTTTATTTTTTATTCCCAATTCTCATTCCCTCATCATTTGCTTACGTGTTACCCACGTGGCAGGCAAACAAAAGCCCTAAAGAAACCAGTTGTTTCTTGGGTTGTTGAGGCTGTTGCTATTATATCAGTAGCAAATCTGACCTGTGAGGCTGTTTGTTGGGGGGAGACAGGAGTAAAACTTACTTTTTATTTAACTTCAGTTTCTGAAGACCAGGACACAAAAATATGAATCACTACCACTGATTCCCATCAAACAAGGGAACGGGGAAGAATAGCTGCAGATGAAAGCTTTTAAATTGGATCTTCTAATGAAGCAGTAATTTACAACTTAACCAACAGTGGGAAATTAGTGATAGGGCTGTAATTTAGCCCAGCAAGCCAACTGTATCCTGGGCTGCACCAAAAGCAGCATGGCCAGCAGGTCGAGGAAGGAGATTCTCCCCCTCGGCTCCACTCTGGTGAGACTCCACCTGCAGCACTGCATCTGCTCTGGGTCCCCCGACATAAGAAGGACATGGACCTGTTGGAGTGAGTCCAGAGGAGGCCACAAAGATGATCAGAGGGCTGGAGCACCTCTTCTAGGCAGACAGGCTGAGAGAGGTGGGGTTGTTCAGCATGGAGAAGAGAAGGCTCCAGGGAGACCTTAGAGTGTCCTTCCAGTACCTAAAGGGGGCTTTCAAGAAAGATGGGGACAGGCTATTTAGTAGGGCCTGTAGCAACAGCACAAGGAGGAATGGTTTTAATGTAAAAGAAGGTAGATTTTAGATTAGTTATTAGGAAGAAACACTTTACTGTGAGGGTGGTGAGACACTGGCACAGGTTGCCCAGAGAAGCTGTGGCTGCCCCATCCCTGGAAGTGTTCAAGGCCAGGCTGGACGGCGCTTGGAACAACCTGGTCTAGTGGAAGGTGACTTGCAGGGCAGGCTGGAACTAGACGATTTTTAAGGTCCCTTCCAACAGAAACCGTTCTGTGATTCATGACTCTAAATGACAGTTCCTGCAGTCACACTCCCACCTTCTCTTCTGCATCCAGACCCCTTTCAGATATCACTCTGATCATGGCTAAGCAAGCCAGCGACCTACCAGTCTGCCTTTTTCAAGCAGTCTATGTTCGCGCCTTTCTCCAGGAGGTAGGAGACACACTCCCCGTGGCCCATGGAGGCTGCTTCGTGGAGGGGTCTTTTGTAGTCACTATTGAACACCTCAATATCCATCCCCAGCACCTCTACCAGGTAGGCAAGGACATCCTGGTGCCCATATCGGGCAGCATGGTGCAGCAGTGTGTCCCCTGAGCGCCCATAGCGCCGGCTCTGCACCTCTGTGCTCAGCATGTTGTCTGGCCCCAGCTCATCCCGGAGGAGGTCCAGCCGTCCCTCCTGCACCAGCCGGAGGAGCAGCCTTGGCCGAGTCTCCCCCTCCGCCATGGCTAGAGATCTGAAAGAAAGAGGCAAAAAACAGGATTATGGTTTCAAACTGCATGAATACAATGCCTGCTCCCTAGGTCTGTTTACCTCCAGGAAAACAGAATCCAGCCTCTACCTCCAGACCTCCAGAAAAACAGAAATTTCCTTTTCCCTTAGCACATCCACAAACAGGCCTCTCAGGATAACCAAAAATTTCCTTTTTCCCCTCCACAAAAGCTCCTGGAAACTGGCCTCCCCTTCAGAAAAAACAGACATTTCCTCTCCCCTTAGGAAATCCAGGAACTGGCCTCCCTCTCAGAAAAAGCAAATTCCGTTTTCTCTCAGGAAAACCGGGAACCAGCCCCTCCCTCAGTAAAACTAAAAATTTCCTTTTCCCTTGGGAAAACCAGGAACTGCTCTCTCCTTCCAAAAACCAAGAAATTCCTTTTCCCTTAGGAAAACCAAGATCCAACCTCTCTCTCAGGAAAAACAGAAATTCCCTTTCCCGCACAGGAAAAAAAAAAATTTCCTTTTCCCTTCAGAAATCCAGGAACCAGGTGCTCCCCCCAGAAAACCAGACACTTCCTTCTCCCTCCAGAAAACCAGAAACTGGCCTATCCTTTAGGAAAAACAGAAACTCCCTTATCCCTTAGGAAATCCATGAATTTCCTTTTCCCTCTGGAAAACCAGGAACTGGCTTCTGCCTCTGGAAGAACATAAATTTTCTTTCCCTTATGAAAAAACAGAAGTTTCTTTTTCACTCAGGAAAACTAGAAACCAGCCTATTACTCAGGAACACCAGGAATTTTCTTTTCCCTTAGGAAATCTGTAAAATTACTTCTCCTTCAGTAGAACCAGAAATTTCCTTTTCCTTCAGGAATGCCAGAAACTGACCTCTTCCTCAAGAAAAAGCAAAAATCACTTTCTCCTCAGGAAAAGCAGAAATTTCCTTTTCCATCACAAAAAAACAGAAACCCAACTCCCTGTCCAGAAAAATGAGGCATTTTCTTTTCCCTTAGGAAAAACCAGACAATTCCTTTCCACTCAGGAACGAGTCTTTTCCTCCAGAAAACCAGTAATTCCCTTTTCCTCTCCGGGACTGTCAGAAACTGGCCACTCCTTCAAGAAAATCAGAAATTTCCTTTCCCTTTAGGAAAACCATAAATTCCCTTTTCCCTTGGGAAAACAAGGAACTAGCAGCTCACTCAGGAAAAGCAGAACTTTCCTTTTCCATCTGGAAAACCAGGAACCTGTCTCTCCCTCAGGAAAGCCACAAACCAGCTTCTCCCTCTGGAAGAAACACAAATGCCCTTTCCCCTTAGGAAAACTAGAAAATTCCCTTTCCTCTGAGGAAAAGCAGAAACCAGCTGCTCCCTCAGGAAATCCAGAGATTTCCCTTTCCGACAGGAAAACCTGAAATTTTCTATTTTCTACTGGAAAATTACTGATTTTCTTTTCCCTCGGGAAAACCTGAAACCAGCCTATACCTCAAGAAAGCCGGTAATTTCCTTTTTCCCTCCGGAGAACAGGGATTTCCCTGTTCCCTCAGGCAAGCCAGGAACCGACCCTCCCCCCGGCTGGGGCCCCGCCACGTTCCCCCCCCCTCAGCTCACGCCGCGGCGGGCCCCGGCGCAGGCCACCCCCCGGCGGTTAGAACCCACCGGCGCTCTGCTGGGCTAGCGTGACGTCACGCGTGGCAATACGTGGCAGCGTGATGTCACCCCCGACACAGAGAGGGTGACGGCAAACAAACTCCGGGAAGGTTTCTCTCGGCCCCAGCAGCGTTTCCCCCCTCCTCGTCCGAACCCGGAAGAGCCGCGCCATTGGGCACATTGGTCTCGGCGCGTTCTCTGATTGGTCCGTGGGGCGGGGCCGGCGAAATCGCGCGGGGAGCGCGGAGGCGGGTTGGAGCGCGGGGGGAGCGGGGTAAGCAGCGGGGCGGCCCGTGGCTGCGGGGGTCCGGCACAGCAGCGGGGGTCCCTTGAGAACGGGGGGGAGGGCGAGCAGGGGGGACCCTTGGCATTGAGGGGGCCTTCGTAATGAGGGGATCCTCGGCAATGGGGGGAAGGAGGGGTCTTCGCAATGAGGGGACCCTTGGTAACGGGGGGTGTGGTAATGGGGGGCTCCTTGGCATGGAGGAGGCTTGGTAGTGGAGGGGGGCCTTGGTAATAGGGGGGCTTGGCATTGGGGGGGGGGCTTGGTCATGAGCAGACCCTTGATTGTGGGGGGGCTCCTTGGCATGGGGGGGGGCTTGGCAACAGGGGGACCCTTGGCAATGGCGGGTGTTCTTGGTGTTGGTGGGGGGAAACGGCACTGGGGGGGGGGCTTGGCAATGAGGGGCGCCTTGGTAATGGGGGGGCTTCTTGGCATTGAAGGGGGCTTGGCAACAGGGGTGGCCCTTGGCAATGGGGGGCACGGAGGAGGGGGGGACTTTGGCTATGGAGGCAACAGGCATGGGGCAGGGGCTGGCAATGGGGGGGCTGTTCTGGGCCAGTGTGGGGTAGCCCTGGGGGGGGGGCCTGGGCTGCTGGGGGGCACAAGATCGGTGCATCTGCGTGGGGAAACGGTTTGGATGCAATGTGCCGGGGGTGGGGACAGGGAGCAGCTCCCAGCTCTTCCCAAATAGAAACATAGAAAACGTCCTCCTGGAGCTTCCCCCATCCTCTGTGGCTGCTGCTCATGGCTGATCCTTTCACTTCGCAGCTGGGGTGACTTCTCATGGCTGATGAGCTCTGCTCTCCATTACGTGCCTTACATGGTTGAAGCCATAAAAGGTGTCAGGGCCCTGCAACACAGAGTTTGCTCAGCACTTGTGCCTCTGCTGTCATCAATGGAAAATCTTGGGAAAAGGGAAAAAAGATGCATGCAGGTGAATCCTAAGCAGCTCTTTTTGTGTTGGGTTTCTGGACTTGAACCCTCAGCCACGGTCCTGGCACAAGGGGGTTTTGCTGTCCTGGGGCTGGAGAGCAGAGTTTTTGCCCCCAGTCCTATATCCAGTCTCGCATGAGACCTTTCTGTGTCCGATAGCTTCAGGAATGGGTATGGAGCTGGTACCTCGGCTCTGACATTTGCCGAGACCGTGTGCTTAAGAGAATTGGAGCACCTCAATGATTTGTGCTGTTTGATCAAAAAAAAAAATTCAATTTCAAGTGAGAAAAGTGAGAAATACTATTTTTAGGTAGAACAGAATCGTAGAATCATTTGGGTTGGAAAACACCTTTAAGATCGAGTCCAACCATTAACCCAGCACTGCCAAACCCACCAGTAAACCATGTCCCTAAGTGCCACAGGACTGTCTTGCATTGGTTTTTTTTTTAATTGTGCTTGCCTCATTTGCTGTGTTTTGAGGAACATGGGATATTAGAAAACAGCCTCCCCAGGGAGCTCAGCGGGTGCTTTTAACACTGCTCTATCGAACTGACATGGCTGAAAAGGAGGAAGCAGCATAATGAAACAAACTGACCCCTGGCTCCTGCTGTATGAAATCAGTTGATTGCTTTAATGGCTGCCATAAACGTGTTAAAGGAATCTAACATCTGCAGCACAGTGCAGTAATAAAGTAAAAGTGAAACCGCATGAGCATTGTTTTGCTGATAATTCTATCGGAAGGAAGCCAATCCTGTGCCCTGGGTTCGGGTTTCTCGTGAGCATTTCTTGGTGGAGGCAAGTTGCATTGTTTGTACATTTTCTGCTGGCTGTGCTGTGTACAGAAAAGGGGACCTCATGCAGATTTTAAGTAAGGTTTTCTTAAAATAACTCTCCAGATAGTTTTCTGCTGATTCTTAACCATCCTCATGGGGAAGAGCTGTACTGTGAGTGGGTTGTTTCCTCCTTAATGGAGGATCCCAGCTTGGATCTGTTTGCAAGAGGCTCAGATCTGTGTGTTTGAATGTTGGCTCTGACCTTCCCCCAGCAAATCACTGTTATCTTTTGCAGAGGGTTGCGCAGGCTTCCTCTGCAGGCTTCCTCAGCCTCCTCCTAATGATACTTTGCATTTACACAGATGCTTGTATCTGTTTTGTCCGTGTTACAGTATTATAGAGAAATCACAAAACTTGCTAGAATTCTGGGTTTATGTAGTCCCTTTTGTTCTGAAGCTTTGTACCACACAGGAGTGGGGACCTGGGGTGAAGTTGCTGTTGCAGTGACAGCAGATGTGTTGCCCTGACATGATGCATTGCCCTCCTTAGTGCCTCACCAGAGCGTTATATGAGCATCTGCTATGATTTATTCAAAGAAAATCCTGGCTGAAACACTGGGACTGTCGATAAAATTTCGGAAAATAAACTGTATGCCTCTGTTAAAGGCATGGATTGTTTATTGCTGTTTGCTAACGCTTTGGGTTTGGGGTCTTTCTTTGCATGTTGCCAAAGCAGTGAAGCGATTCAAAAAAATGCACTTTACTGCTGCTGACTGCGAAGCTCTCGCACAGAGTGCAGAAGGTTCATCCTCCCTGACACAGCCATTGAGTCAAAGAAGAGGAGATGTAAACAGGGGCCTCTATCCCACCCACCACACAAGGAGACATCGAGGAGGTACACTGGTTATGAATAACTTTGAAGGCTGAGGGATTTGGGGGAGAAAAATGCTAATATGGTGTGGAGTAAAAGGGTGTTGTGTAATCCATTGTTGAACTTGTACTGATAAGGAGTAATGCCAGATGAGGTGAGTGCAGATGGAAGACAGTGGACAGTTTTGAGTGGTGCATGGCAAAACTGGGCTTAATCTCTGCCTCCACAAAGCCAAGTGGCAAGAAAAAGAGATCTCTTGACTACTTCCCTCTATGGGGGAGCAAGTTTGCCTTCATGTGTGTGTTTAGTCTCTCCTCACACCAAAGTGCTTCCGTATCTCTGTCACTGAGCTGTCAGAGACTACCTGGGCAGAAAAGCAGCGCTCTCTGGGGAATGCTACAGCCTCTGCAATTAGACAGTATTAATGATGTGACTCCTGGTACTGGATGCTCTTTAGGATAATTATTAATTAATAATGAGCTGTCTAGTTACATAGAAGTGCAAAAGTGTTGTTGAGCACTTAACAGATATTAATGATCTTTGACTTTGCTGGGAGTGGGAAACATTGTGATACACAGTTTGTCGATGCGGGTCTCGAAAGTGGCAAAGCCTCACAGGGCTTTTGAGGATGGGTAAGACTTTGAGCTAATCTGCACTCAGCAGGGCTCAGGGCTCAAACTGAAGGTAAAAGAGCTGTTTTCAAATAGTTCATGATGCCGGGTTAAAGACCCAGCCTCAAAACTTATGTAGCAACAAGAGATGCTACACACACATGTGGGTGAGGACACAGGCAGAAAGCAAAGCAAAAAAATCTTGAATTATTCATGAGTTCCTGAGTACCTTGGTCACTGTGGAAGCTGAGACTGAGCTGCATTTCAGGTTTTCCCTGGAGGCTTGGGAATCTCTATAGCTTGGTGTAAGCTGACTCATGTCACAGAGAACATCTGCTGGTGAGCCAGGACAATACACCAGAGTCCTAGACTCTGTGGTTGTAGACATGCTTTTCTTTTCCATTTTCATACCAGCAATATCTTCGATTATCTCACTTTAAAAAAAAAATTAGTAATCTTAGGTGCTGCAGGTTTTAGGGTATTGGACTTAAAAGTTAGCAGGGAAGCTGTTCTTTTTAAGCAACAAATGTCTTGCAAGTCAGACCTCTTTAAGCTATGCCTTCTCAAGCATCCAGAAATAAAATGCATTAAAATCAGCAATAGTTGCTTGTGATTGTTTTTTTCTTCTCAGGTTGCTTCTTAGCTAACCATCAGGATATTTGGCAGACTAGGACAGGACAGAATGAATACTACCAGTGCTGATAACTTTATTCTGTGTGCTACATGGACTGCGTGGCTGTCAGAGAAAGGAGAGGCTGCCGAGAGCAGTCCCTTGCCAAGTTTCGGTTTCCTTTATCATCTCTAGTGCTTTCTGACATTGCAGCCAGAAAGTATCTGGCAAGAAATGTCTGTTTATCCTCTTAAACGCATTGATCTTTCTTATACTGTGATAGGAGCAGCCTGCTAGAGGCTTGGTGCTGTGACCTTCTCATGGTACAGAGCAGTAGTTAAACCCTGAAGTTTTTATAAAATCTTAGCGTGCTTCTGGTTTACTGGGTTAAAGACAATAAATAACTACTGAGAGCCCAACCTCAGTCTGAAACACACCACCACAACTCAAGTCTTGCATTTTGTTTCCTTCCTATTTCTCTTTCTTTGGCTAGTGGAAATATCTCCCAGGAAATTTATCATGCAACCATGTTTCTGTTTAACATGGATCCTTATGGTAGATAAGAATTGTTGATCTGAGAGATTGTCATGCAGACTGAATATTTTTCTAGAAGCTAGTGGAGGTGTCAGTGTACCTTGACAGTGCCAGACTGAATGCCCAGATTGTCATGCAGACCAAATCTTTTTCTAGAAGCTAGTGGAGATGTCAGTGTACCTTGGCAGTGCTCAGATTGAATGTTGTTCTGTTGACTTCCATAGGTTACCAGAGAAGCAATATGAAGCAGGACAGTTCATCACTCATACATCTGTGAGGAACCCTGGTGGAAGTAACTACCACCTGACACAGCCTCTGGCCTCCTTGTTAGCTTAGGAGCAGTGCACTTTGCACTTGTTTCTGTTGACTTCATTTGTGCTCCTCTTGTTTCTGCAGGCCAAGGTCAGCCAAACATCACTGATTACTTCAGGAAGTCTCAGACACAAGTAGGTTCTGGTGGGGTGAAGAGTAGAATCAAAGAAGAGCTCCTGGATCCCATTGTCACCGAACCTGATGATTCCTTCAGCAGTGTCTCCACTGTGATGGAGATCAGTGGTGATTCCTGTGCTTTTATGGAGGATGAGGACCTTTTACCAGCTCCCAAGGAAAACTCCAGAAAACGGCCTCTGTCCACTGCAGCTGCAGGCATTCACAAGCCAGTACATGATTTGTGGGGTGATCCTAAGAAGCCAATGGTGGTTCACAGCCAGATCAAGCAGGAACTTGATGATATGGAAATTGAACCAGTCCCTGATGCACACTATGGACTCCTGGGGACTCGGAACTGGGAAGTGCCTCAGGGAAGCATTAGCAAGCTGCCTGTTGAAGTCCTTAGGAACATCTTTGCTTTCCTACCAGTGACTGATCTGTATCAGAACCTGAGCCTGGTGTGTCGCTGCTGGAGGGAGATAGTCAGTGATCCACTGGTAAGGACTGCTGTGATATTGATTTGAGCCTGTCTCTTCTCCTACTGCTCCGTTCTGTCTTCATCTGGTGGCTACATGTGTTGCTGTAGGAGCATCCATGCTGTGTCTGTCTCTTTGTTCCTTTTAATCCCTTTATTGTTCCCTAATACCCACATCCTTTCTTAGGTCTTTTGTTATTTTTTGGTCTTCTGGGCCACAGTGGCATCTTCAGACACCAGCTTGTATCAGAAGATCAATATTGGGGTAACTTCCCTTGATGCATTCTTCCCATACATGGAAAGAGAGCATCCTATAAGATTCCACCAAATTCCCCTTCACCGTTTTCCTTGCAGCCTTTTTTTCTGACGGGAATCATGCAGGAAATTCTGGCTGGCAGACTGGGCAGTGTCCTCTTGTGGCCAGTGTACGTCACTGTCCCCCAGCCTGTATGTGTGTGTGTGTGTGGCGTCTCTTGTAGTCAAATGGATTTAGAGGAAAGGCCTTTAACCCCCGTTTTGTGGAGCTTGGTTCATCTACAGTCAACGCCCTCACAGTACTAACAGTCGTGAACCCACTGGCAGTCATTCTGGCTGTAACAAGGATCTCTGTATTTCAACTCAAGGTGGCTTGGAGACAGCTGGCACCACTAGACTCGCTCACCATTTACATTGGAAACTCTCAGCTTGTACAAAGAAGCTGTTTTGGCCTGACTTAGAGTGGTAGGGGACTGATCACAGCCCAGATTTTTTTTGGGATCCAAGTTCTTGTTCATGCCCTTCCGGTAAATTTGGACAAGTAAGGCTGGTCACAGTGCAAATGTTCTGCACTCTGCTTTATCAGCACAGCATGCATGCTTTGAGCCTGAAAATCTAGAGAGATGCATAGAAAATGCATGCATTGGATGTTCAGTGTGCTCAAGCCCTCTCCCAAACCTGCCCCTCACTCCATGACTTAGCCTAAAAGGCAGCATCCTGGTTTTACCAAAGACATCCAAACAGCAGGCTGCAGGAAGGTAGGGCTTCATGGACACAGGGATTTTAAGCACTCAGACCCTGCTCAGAGCAGATCTGTGCAGTAGTGCTTAAAATACCCCCATTCCTTTAATGGTTTGACATTTGAAACCGAACCAGCATCACCCTATTCCCATCATTCTAGAAAAAACAGCCTTTTATAGACATGTTTGCAGGCTATGAGGAACAAGTCTTTCTCTCTTTCCTCTGTTTCCTTTTTCCTTCTCCATCTTATACTAATTACCTGTTTCCGTCAAGCTACAGGGACTTTTTCAACTCCAGGTTGTCTTTGGAAGTCATGTTGATTAGCTTATTGCCAGAAGAGACCTATTTTCCAGTGCTGTGAGATGAAGGATGGTGGTATGTGCTTCTCGTTCTAGTTCATTCCTTGGAAAAAGCTATACCATCGGTACCTAATGAAGGAGGACACGGCCCTGCACAGAGTTGAACAGATCTTGCAGGATTTCACCATAACAAATGAGCAGGAAGAATGTGTGTTGGGGCTGATCAGGTGAGTCCGCTTCAGCGCTTGAGTTTGTACCTGTAGACCCTCAGACCTTCCTTGCTTTGGGTCTTCTTCCATTTTATCCTGTGAATTGCTAGGAGACAAATGGATTTGTCTTCCAAAGAGGTGGGAGGCTTACAGGAAGATGAGGGAGAAATTATTTTAACAACAGAAATCACTACTAGGGTTCTAGAATAGGGAAAAAACTTTCCCTTTCCTCTTCCTTGTTCTGTTTGGAGCACACGATCATGTGCTCATCACAGAATCATTAGGCTGGAAAAGACCTTTAAGATCATTGAGTCCAACCATTAACCCAGCACTGCCAAGTCCACCGCTAAATCATGTCCCTAAGTGCCACATCTACACATTCTTTAAATAACCTCAGGGATGGTGACTCTGCTGCCTCCCTGGGCAGCTTGTTCCAGTGCTTCACAACCCTTTTGGTGAAGCAGTTTTTCCTAATAACCCATCTAAACCTCCCCTGGTGCAACTTGAGTAAGTTTCCTCTTGTTAGTTGCTGTATGGGAGAAGAGACCGACCCCCACCTTGCTACATCCTCCTTTAAGGTAGTTGTAGAGAGTGAGAAAGTCCCCACAAGCCTCCTCTTCTCCACACTGACACCCCACCCCCACCCCAGTTCCCCCAGCTGTTCCCCATCAGCCTTGTGCCCCAGCCCCTTCCCCAGCCCTGTTGCCCGTCTCTGGACACCTCCAGCACCTCAGTGTCTCGTAGTGGAGGGGCCCAAAACTGAACACAGTATTTGAGGTGATGTACCAGTAGAGGTTGAAATCTGGAGAAGAGGAGCTGGAAAGGGGATCTAATTGCTGTCTTTCCCCGCCTAGTGAGAGGCTGTAGAGAGCACAATGCCAAACTCTTATTAGAGGTGCACAGTGACAGGACAAAAGGCAATGGGCACAAGTTCCAGCATAGGAAATCCAGTTGAATATTAGGAGAATGGCCAAACACTGGCCTAGAGAGGTGGGGAAGAATCTCCATCCTTGGAGAGGCTTAGACCTCACCTGCACAAACAACCCAACTTGAAGTCATCCCTGCTTTGAGCAGATGGCTTACAAAGTCACTTCTGCAGTTTCCGTGATTTTGACAGCAAGTGAGAAGTGATGGATAAGTGAGGGAGAGGCTCCAAAGCCGGGGACAGGGATAGCCTTGTACTAATGTCTGAGGAGATGGAGGAGCTGAACATGGATTGGGAAGAGGAGGCAGAAGAACAGTCTTGGCAGTGGCCTTTTTGACTTGGATGGTGTGTCCTCTTGAAGGGCAGGGAGATGGTTGTTGCACTGAGTAGGAAAGAGGTGAGGAGAGCCTGAGCAAGAGGGTGTTGGCAAGCAACTGCTGAATTTGGAGGCTCAAAGGAAGGTTTCGGAGATGCACCTGTATATCAGAGCACAGCCGGGTTGGGTACAGCAATTGAGAGAAGCTGCCAGAAGCTCCAAGACAAGCTTTAGATGACAAAATAAAAAATGGCTGAGCTGTCCTGTCACTTGCTGCCTTTTGGCTCCCAACAACAGGTTTGGAGGATGCCGTGTGGTTGCTTCCTGCAGGGTGACTCTGCTGGTGTCGTGGTTTAACCCCAGCCAGTAACTATCACACAGCCACCTACTCACTCCCCCCTGCCAGAGGGATAGGGAGGAGAATCAGCAAGGAATGTAAAACTTGAGGGTTGAGATAAGAACAATTTAATAATTGAAATAAAGTAAAATAAAGTAAATAATAATAATTATAACAATTATAATGAAAAGGAGAAAGAGAAGGGGAGAGGAATGAAATCCAAAGGGAAGGGAAAAAAGAAAACAAGTGATGCACAATACAACTGCTCACCACTCGTTGACCGATGCCCAGCCAGTCCCTGAGCAGCAATTGGCAAGCCCTGGCCAACTCCCCCCAGTTTATATACCAAGCATGACATCCCATTGTATGGAATACCTCTTTGGCCAGTTTAGGTCAGCTGTCCTGGCTGTGTCCCCTTCCGATTTCTTGTGCCTTTCCAGCCTTCTTGATGGCAGGGCCTGAGAAACTAAAAAGTCCTTGACTTAGTATAAACATCATCTAGCAACAACTAAAAACCATCAATGTGTCATCAACATTGTTCTCACACCAAATCCAAAACACAGCACTGCACCAGCTACTAAGAAGAAAATTAACTTTATCCTGGCTGAAACCAGGACAGCTGGAAAGAGTGAGACTCAATTTAAGCACCCCTTTCAGCATCCCTTTACATTTCAGGATCTGTCATGTCAGCACTGCTTTTCCATCTCCTGATCAGCCAGGGTCTGAAGAAAGGCTCAGCATCTCCTGGATTTAGCTAAAATAAAGTATCTCATGGAGAGTGAGATTTGAGCTCTTGTTCCTGGTTCCTCACACCTCCAGTGTGTTTTCTTCTTTTCCTTTCCTGAAAGCCTGCTTTTCTGGACCCACACTGACTTATCAGTCACAGCTCAGCAGCAAGCCCAAGCCTAGGTCCCTGATAAAAGCAAGTGCTCTGTTCAGATCTCTGTAGTCTCGAGGGCAGTTTTATGTGGCAGTTAGATGGTGCAAATAGAAGAGTCAAATTGTGTTGAGAGCAAGGTGGATCCGTCTTCTGGAAGGAGACTTTGAGACAGCCAGAAGGAAACTTGCAGACTAAGGGCTTGATGCAGCAAAGTATTTAAGCACATCTGTGTAACAGAATGGGGAATTATTTGTCTAAATGGCTTTCAGCAAAAGAATGGGTTGGAAATTTAAGTTCAGCAACTTGCAGCCTCAGCACTGAATGCATCCCATCAAATCTGAGGGGCAAAGAGCCAGGCATAGTTAAACTTGGTGTGGCCTGGCTGATGGTACTTTAGAGAAGGCATTCTATACTTGGAGAGTAAACTTACTTGACAAGGCTTCTTTGCGAATGCTGCTGTTCCCGTTCTGTGCAGGTGTGTGTCTGCCATACGCTCCGGACGGAAAGTAGATCCTGGTGCAGTTCTGCAGTGTTTGAAGAGTCATCACCTCTTCTCAAAGGCTGAAGTCTGTGTTGTCAACAAACTGCCACATTTACAGAGCAGGACAGGGGTAGGTTTAACAGTTACTAACTGGTTTATTTGGCAGGTTTAACAACTGCTGGTGCTTTGAGGTCATATCTACCCTCCTGCGTCTAAAGGTTTTCCACTTGGGGTGTTATTCAGGGTGACTGAAGAGGATTTAACTATTCATCATGGCATAAGTGGTTTCTCGGTGTTGAAGCAGGGTTTCCCTGCTCCTAAAGGCTCAAAGCGTTTTTCTCACTCTTTCTTGTTACCTATACCAGCCTGAGAACATATGGGCCATAATTACAGTCATGGTGCTTTTCTCCGATGGCGTCAGCGACATCCAAAAGCTGATGGTGTGTCTGCAGAGACCCAGCTCTACCGTCTCTGTTGTGGATGTGACAGAGACACTTTACTGCATAGCAACACTACTGTATGCAATGAGAAACAAGAACATTCCAATCACTAATAGGTAAGGAATATGGAGATGCTTCCTGCCTGCCTGCCTCTTTCTAGCCATGGTGATATGTAATATATACAGTGAATATATGCTTATGAGCAATTATGTTGCTGTTGGTTAGGGCTCTCCAGTTCCTCAGTGTGTGCAGTTTGTCAGGAACAGCGTGCCCATCCCTAGGTTTTTGCAGGAACATTCAGGAATGTTGCCTTTAGATTTCTGTTAATTCCTCACCTGTTTCATAGTCTGCTTGTTTTTCAGGAGATAGTGTTCAAAAAAAATATTTTTTTTTCAGAAAGAAAATCAGGTTTTAAAGCAACTAAAGAAACTTTCTGATTAGAAATAGGTACACATCAGCTGCAACAAGGTAATGTGGTTATTACCTTCCTGAGACCTGTTAGTTACTTCAGTCCTCTTAAGTGATACTTCAAGTCCTGTGGGCTCCCACTGCATGTGCCTTTTATTCAAGAGGTGCCCAGTAATGCAGATAAGAGTCCACAGGTTGCTTCAGAATTGCAGTGAGGATAAGGATTAAGGACACATGTAAATTTTTCTTCTGAGAAGACTGGAAATGAGCTACACTGGAAAATGAATCTGTAGCTAGAAAGAAGATAGTTCTGTAAGCTACCCTCTGTGAGGTATAGTCCAGCCTGTGTTAGACACAGGAGAAGGGTTCATCCTCTGCTTGCTCAGCCATGGGCCACATGCTCAGGCTACTAACCAGGGAAATCAGGATGCTTGTTTGGCCTGTTTGTGATTGATAAGTGCTAGCTAAGGTCATCACCTTGAGTAGGTGCCTGCTGAAGATGTGGCAGACAGAAGGTGTCACTTGCTAGCAATGAGAGCTCATGGACAAAGCACCCACATCCCATCTCCATGTCCTGGAACAATCTAGACTAGAAGAAATAGGAATGACCACATCTGTTCTGTCATTATCTCTTCAAACCCCACAAGGTTTGGAATTTAGGGCATAAGGAGGAAACATGTCCTCAAGGAACTGTCTGATACCTATTTGCAGCTCCTAGAGCAACTGGTGAGTTTTAGCATGCAGGTCACCTAATGTGACATGTGAATGTGAGTGGTGTTCCCCGGGTGTCAGTGCTGGGTCCAGTTCTGTTCAACTTGCTCATCAGTGACCTGGATGAAGGGACAGAGGCACCCTCAGCGAGTTTGCTGGTGATACCAAGCTAGGAGGAGCAGCTGACGCACCAGAGGCTGCGCTGCCATTCAGCCAGACCTGGGCAGGCTGGAGAGATGGTGGAGAGGGACCTCATGGAGTTCAGCAAAGGCACGTGTAGGGTCCTGGCCCTGGGCAGGGACGGCCCCGTGCACCAGCACAGGCTGGGGCTGACCTGCTGGGAGGCAGCTCTGCGGAGAAGGGCCTGGGAGTCCTGGTGGGCAGCAAGCTGCCTGTGGGCCAGCAGTGTGCCCGTGGGGCCACGGGGCCAGTGGGATCCTGGGGGGCATGAGGAGGAGTGGGGCCAGGTGGAGGAAGGGGATCCTCCTGCTCTGCCCTGGTGAGGCCTCGTCCGGAGTGCTGTGTCCAGTGCTGGGCATCCCAGTTCCAGAGAGACAGGGCGCTGCTGGAGAGGGGCCAGCAGAGGCTGTGGAGATGATGAAGGAACTGCAGCATCTCCCTTCTGAGGAAAGGCTGAGGGAGCTGGGCCTGTTTAGCCTGAAGAAGAGAAGACTGAGAGGGGATCTTATCAGTGTCTACAAACATCTTAAGGGTGAGTGCCAAGAGGATGGGGCCAGGCTCTTTTCAGGTGTGCTGACAGGACAAGGGGTAGCAGGCACAAACTGCAGCACAGGAGTTCCAGCTGAATATGAGGGAGAACTTCTTTACTGTGGGGGTGACAGAGCATGGGACCAGGCTGCCCAGAGAGGCTGTGGGGTCTCCCTCTCTGGGGACATTCAAAACCTGCCTGGACACAACTCTGTGAGCCTGCTCTGGGAGAGAGAACCTGCTTTAGCAGGGGCTGGACTAGGTGATCTCCAGAGGCCCCTTCCAACCCCAACTGTTCTGTGACTCTCTGAAGTCTGTCCTGGAGTGTGGCTTGGGGTGGCAGCTGTTAGGTCACAGGAACAAAGCTGCACTAAAAGGTAAAACCACAATGGTGTCAACCCTGATGTATAATGGAGATTAATTTTACACTACTTATTGCCAGCATAATTAAAACCACAGGGTTGCTGTGCTCCTCTCTTTGCATTAACAGCACACCATGAAGTACTGTCAGAGCTAACGTGCTTGTCTAAAATCATTATAAAGAAATTGATGAAACCAGTTCACTTCAGAGGCCTAAACTGGCAACCAGTTCTCTCAGACTCCCCAGACTCTGTTGCCAACTGTGGTTCAGGAGAGATCCTGTGGACTCTGATCCGAGGTCATGTTTGCATAGCAAACCTGAAACAAACCCAGCAGGACCGAGGGAGAGGCCACAGGCACAGCTGTCCCCGTGGTGCCTTTGCAGTCACTTTTCAAGGTAGAACTAACTGCACTTTAAAATAATTAACACTGTCTCCTGCAGCTCCCTGAGCACTTGGGACTTTGTGCGTCATTCTGCTGGAAGAATTCAAGATACGGGCGGTCTTTTAGGTGGCTGCAGACGTTTAATTTGTTATTGATGATTTTTCAATGATAGTTTCTCTTTTGTTCTTTCTGCCAGGATCCATTACAATGTTTTCTCCTGCTTGTATCTGATGGAAAATCCTTCTGTAACTATGCAGAAAGTAGAAGAGGAAACATTTGCTTCACGCTGCAGGCAAGACTTATGGGCTGAGTGATGCTGTTGTAGGTGATCCAAGCAATGTACCTAAGTACACAAAGCCCTGGTGGAGTGCTGAACCTTGGAGGGGGAGCAAATGTTTCATGGCAGGGGCTGGTTGACAAGACTCTCAGATTCATAAGGATTAGTACAAAACCTTATTCTGCCCCTTGCCATCTTCTCCCTGAATTCGTAGAGGAAAACCAGAATCAGGCCTTACATCTGTAAATACTGAATTACCAAGCACTAACTGAATTTAGAAGTCATTCACTGATGGGCCTGTGTATCGGTGCAACACAGTTCTCTGTGCTCCAGTGTGACGGCCACTGAAATTTCACAGAGCCCAAATCACCCCAAAATACCCTCCCAAATCATCACTCTCCCCATGGATAAGTAGCTCTGGAAGCAGGGAAGAGTGCCTGCTTTAATTTTAACAATGTCTTCCTCTAGAAACATGCAGTCAGCCAAAATGGGGTTTGGCTTGCTGGTGACGTTACTGTAGCGCAGATAACGTGGGCCATTCATTTATGAGCGCTGCTTTTTGTGCATGGGAGGAAACAAGATACCAGCAGCAGGATATTGATTTGGCTCCTGTTTTCTAGATCCTCTTGGATAACTGTTACATACTCACTGTTACACACATATATAGCTGTTATAAATTGGCATTGGTTGGTAGCTTGCTGCCTAGAAAAGGACAGTAAGGAGTGAAATGCTTTCCTGGCCTGTGGAGGTCCAGGCTTTGTTCCGTTTCTGCTGCAGTTACCCTGGATTGAGTCATTTAATTTCCTTGTCCTTACTTACGGAAGGGGAATAGTAGTGCATTCATCCATCACAGAGGTCTAGCAAAGATAAATCCAATAAAATCACTGATGATCCAAGGCACAACAGTGAGAGAGGTCATAACAAAAAAAAAATAAATAGGTAAACAGATGCTGGGTTTCAGCCAGCCCTTTCATTCTACCCCTCCATTTGAAGTCTTTTTCTAAGCCAGTTTTGCTTGTTCAGTAAAAGATGCATCCTGGGGGCAGCCATCTAACTGCCAGCTGTGAAATGTCAAGGATACTTAAACAAGGCTTTCCGCCCTTGTGCGTGGTACCGGGGAGGACCCTGTGTGAAGAGGCGATTAACACTGTTGGCTGATTACAGGTTTCAGACCTTTATGAATAAAACAATTGCATTCCAGCCAGAAGTGCTGAATGCCTTTCTTAATCAAAGCTCTCAGCTCCCCTGTAAGGCAGGGATAATTGGTCTGTCCTACATGCTGAGAAATTGGAGAGCAATTTAACATAACATGCTCTCAAAAGCAACAGAGCACCCCAAACCCAAGGTGCTGTTTGTTTTCAATAAGCCTAAGGAGCCAGGGTGTCAAATTAATTTTTAAGGCATGGCTTAGGGCCCTTGGGAAGATATTTCCTATTTAGCCTTCCCCAAGGTTTGCTTTTTATTCCTTTGTCTCTGGTCTTTTCTTATTCCCTGCTTTTCTCATTTGCACAATAACCAAGTTGCTGTAGTTTCACCTTCCTGCTTGTTGGGTGGGATCAGTCATTCATTGGTTTCCTTCTGTTGTTAGTTGCTTTGTTTGTTTTATGTCAGGGGATTTATTTTCTTAATTTTTGGATTTTCTGTTTTTAGTATCTGGCCTGAAGTAAAGCTGACGCATGAACAGCAGAGGATTTTGAATCACAAAATTGAGTGTGGTCAAAGAGTGAAAATTATGGCATTTGCAGGTAGGAATGAATGCATAACCTCTAATTTCACCCCTTCCCTCCCTGCTTCTTCTGTCCGAGGAACTGTGTGGATGTCAGGGGTGTTAGCTTTACTTTTAATCAATACAAAAAATCAGAGCAGGCTTTTGCAGAGAAATAGGAATGGGAAGCATGGTGCTGGTTACTGCCATGCAAGCTAGGTAAATGTCATATTCAGACAGGATGCTGAAACCAAGTGTTTGAGTGCTGTCAATGACTGCCCAGAGCACCTTGTCAGGGAACCCAGGAGAGGAGAAGCAACTCGCCATGTGTTACTTAGCCATGTGCTGAGCCTGTTTCAACAGTATTATTGTCCACAGGCCACTAGACAGAGTCGCTTTTACTTGTTTAGGTTTAGCATCCCTGTAGGAGCAACACAAGCCAAGAAATATTCTGCACTTGTGCACTGTTTTGAAAAGGGGAATTGCATCAAATTCAAGGAGCCTATTTAAAAAGGAAAAGTAAATAATCTCTATCCACCTGCAGAGAGTTTCCTTTAAAGACACCATACTGGAGGCTCAGAGCTAAGGCATGCTCTCTGCCAGAACAGACTTGCAAAAGGACATGTACAGCTAAGCACCACAGTACAGAAGCCACTAACAGTGGTTTCTTATTTCTGTTTTTCTTATGTTTGTTTCCTGTGTACCATTCATTTTATGATCTGGACTGCATCATGCAGGAGGTGTAAAGGAGCATGTTAAGGGTGAAGTGGCCAAACCAGTAGCTGAGTGTGTTTTTTTGCTGAAAGCTGCTGTGACAGTGGAGTTACAGGGAGATGTGGGAGCAATCTACCAGTGAGCCCAATATCTGTACCAAGTGTATTTGGTTTGTGTGGCAGGGTTTTGGTAGCCAGGGGGCTACAGGGGTGGCTTCTGTGAGAAGCTGCTAGAAGCTTCCCCCATGTCTGATAGAGCTGGCCAAGGCAAAGCCCATCAGCAATGGTGGGAGTGCCTCTGGGATTAAGAAGGGGAAAAACCCCTGGGAGCAGAACAACAGCAGTGGAGAGAGGAGTGATACTATGTGAGAGCAACATCCCTGCAGCCCCCCGGTCAGCGCAGGAGGGGCTCCGGGCACCAGAGCAGAGATTCCCCGGCAGCCCATGGTGAAGCCCATGGTGAGGCAGGCTGTACCCTCAGCCCTTGGAGGTCCATGGAGGAGCAGATCCCCACCTGGAGCCCATGGGGGACCCCGTGCTGGGGCAGGGGGATGCCCAAAGGAGGCTGTGACCCTGTGGGCAGCCCATGCTGGAGCAGGCTCCTGGCAGGACCTGTGGTCCCATGGAGAGAGGAGCCCCGGCTGGGGCAGGGTTGCTGGTGGGGCTTGTGCCCCCACGGGGACAAGCACTGGCGCAGCCTGGGCCTTAAGGACTGTACCCCGTGGGAGGGACTCACGCTGGAGGAGTTCATGGAGGCCTGTCTCCCGTGGGAGGGACCCCACGCCGGAGCAGGGGAAGAGTGTGAGGAGGAAGGAGCAGCAGAGACAATGTGTGATGGGCTGACCACAACTCTCATTCCCCATCCTCCTGTGTCCTTCAGGAGGAGGGGGGTAGAGGAAATTGGGCGTGAAGTTGAGCCTGGGAAGAAGAGAGGAGTGGGGGGAAAGTGTTTTAAGATTTAGCTTCTGTTTCTTGTTAGCCTATACTGATTTGATTGGCAATAAATTAAAAATTTCCCTGATTCTGTTTTGCCCATGATGGTAATTGCTGAGTGATCTCCCTGTCCTTATCTCAACCAACAAGCTTTTAATTATATTTCCTCTCCCCTGCCCAGCTGGGGAGGGGAGTGATAGAGCAGTTTTGGTGGGCACCTGATATCCAGCCAGGGTCATACCACCACACCAGGCAAAATAGTAAAAGATCCTCATGGTCTTCATGAATGAATCGTTGGTTAAAAGCTAGGAGGCAAAAGTGGGAGCAGGTGGTCAGTTTTCTGCACGGAGAGCAGTAACTGCTGGAGTCCTGGAGAGGTCTGTGCTGGGACCTGCTTTGTTCAATATTCACAAGTCATCTGGAAGGAGTGTGAACAACAAGGTGGCAAAGTTTGCTGACACTGTGTCATCGCTGAGGATATGAAAAGGGGTAAAGAAGGAAATGTGCAGAGCTCTTCTTGTCTCAAGTCTTTGTTTTGGATGGTATCCCACAAGTGAAGCATTTTCCGTAAGGTGTGGACAGTGCTGTCTGGCAGCAAACTGGAGTAAAGGAGAGCATCATTAGTGGGAGATCCTATAAGAAGATGAGCCCATGAATCATTAAAAAGAGTAATTTTAACATTTCATTTACCAAGCTGTCTTTCAAAAGAACCAGTACCTTCATGTATGCTCAGACTTCTAGAATATTGGGTGGTAAAATTATTTTTTTAAAAAAAGCTTTTAAGCTGCAGACTGTAATTTTTCAAAGCTGCTTTGCTCCACAGCTTCTGATTTCAGTTGAGTCAGTGAATAAATTCCCATTAGCTTCAAATAGTCCTGCTGTACAGTAAGACAGCAGGGAGGAGAAGGTAAAGCTGATGAGAGGTGTGTGGATTCATTCATTCCTGACTCTGGATGCTTTATTCTTCACTTTCTTCTGTTCTTCAGGTACAGGAAAGACCTCAACCTTGGTTAAGTATGCGGAGAAGTTTGCTGATCTGAATTTCCTTTACGTGACATTTAACAAAGCTGTTGCAGAGAGGGGAAGGAGTGTCTTTCCCAGAAACGTTACATGCAAGACTTTCCATTCATTAGCATATGGAAGTGTCGGCAAACAGTGAGTGGGGATTTTAGATTCCTTTGTTGAAGGCTAGTGGAGCAGGGAAAAGAAATGGCAGAAAAGGAAAGTCTAGTTTTGAAGTAAGCCTCCGGGATGGTTTTGAAGTAAGCCTCCAGGATGTGAGGAAGCAAAAATAACGGGGGATATTATTCCTTTCACCTGCTTCAAGCCAGACTGTGAGTTATGGTTTCTGAATTCTTTCAGATTGAATGGGTCAGTGATTTTAGCATCTGCGTGAGCCTGGAGAAACAGATTCCTTGCCCTGCTCTGGCATAGGCTGTGCTGACATAAGTCCCATTGCTGTTCTGGGGGCTGTTCATCCTGCCCATGTTTGTAGCCCAGGAGCACTTCACAGTGAGATAGAAAGCCAATGAAAATGGCTTTTTCCCATTTACACTTCAGTGGTACAACCACTCTAAATGCTGCTTTTCTTTAGCCAGAGGAGGGGGTTTCTTAACCTGAGTTGTTCTAATGATACAGTTTCTGGCCAATTATGTTGGTACATCTAAACTGCATAAAGAAGGGAAAATGAGCCATGAGCTGGAAGAAGAGAGGAATCTTCTCACCTGGCTCTGAAAACAATCTGTAATTGCAGGAGTGAATGCTGGGAATATCTCTCTGGCTCAAGTTTTCACCTATAAAATCTATAAAATGAAGAAGTTTGTGCTTCCACCAGGACAAATATATGCAGCTTTTAAATACATTCCATTACGAGGTCAAAGTAGGTGTATAAAACAGCTTCTGCAAGTGTTAGTGTGTAACAGAAGTGAAAATGAGCTTGCTTTTCCAGTAGGCTTTTCATGTGTGTTTCAACATGTCTCTTATTTTTTGTCATCTGTGGCACAGCTACAGAGAAAAAGGCAAGCTGAACTTCTCCAAGATGTCAGTTTACTACATCAGTTCCCTTATCCAGAACCACAAGGAACAATCTCTGTTCATAAGAGGGAAAACAGTCTTGCAGACCCTTGAAAACTTTTTTGCCTCTTCAGATGAAGAGATCTGTGAAGAGCACACTCCTGTGTGGTTCAGAAATACTCATGGTGAGAGAAAACTTGTCAGTCAAGTAGAAAAGGAAGTGAGTATCTAAGGTAAAGCAAGACTTGCGCTGCAAGGGTTTAAAGGGGCTGTAGTTATTCCTTATCTTTCATAGTTCAGAGGTATTTGTGCTTCAGCTGTAAGAAACGACTGTAAAAATATTTTTTCCTCTGGTGACAAATCCAGAGGAACTGGGGCCTGTTTGTTCTCCCTGTTTGCACAGCTGATTTCTAGAGAGGAGATTATCACTGTCTCTGCTCAATGCAAGTGTTTCTTCCCTGCAAGGAAAAGAGAGGAGAGGTTGCATGTATTTATATCAGTGCCTGAACGGCGTTGTGATGTTACATGTAAAGACAATAAACGTTTTCGTAGTCATTTTGATACGCAGAGCCAAACCCAAAAATTCTCATTTAGAGTACAGGCATCTTAGCAAAACTTAAAAGAGTAGCACTGGCACTGCAAACATTGTGGGCTGGAGTTGTGGAGAAGATTAGCCTTTCTGCTCCACCTTGATCACACCTGATCAGATCCAGTCCAGCCAGCAGAAATCCAATTTGCGATCATTATTTCTAGCAGGGAATGAATTGACAGCCTCAGAATATTAAATATCTTTAGAAACCTTGCAAGCTGTCCAGAGAAGCCAAAATAAACACAAAGTCTGTGTTAATATGCAAATGTTCGGGGGTATTGTATTATGCTGTCCTGATAGCCAAGCCAAAGAAATGTTCTTTTCAGGGGACTGCATTTGGAAAAGACTGTTGAGGAGAAGTTAACTAGTGGTGATGCAGAAGAGAAGTAGGAGGAGAAAGATCTGCTGTGCCATGACTATTTTTCTGCTCAAAGCAATCTATCCAGACCCTTCGGTTTTCTCTTTCTAGATTAATGTGAAAGAGGCGAAAGAGATATGGCACAATATGAAGAAGCTGGATGGAGATGTAGAGAAGAAATACAAGATGACTTGTGATGGTAAGAGTACAGATGTCAAATGCCTTCAGACAGAGAGCTGTAGTAGAAAACTAAATGGATTCATACTTCTTACTTCTGGCTGTGCACCAGGAATGAGCATCAAAAAGTATAAAATTCCTGTTCTCCCGCCACTAGCTCACCAGGGAGCTCACAACAGACCCAAAGGGTGGAAGTTTGTTTATTTTTCCGGTTTGGCCATGGAAAATGGTGGAACTCTTCAGATGTGTGATTGGCAACAAAATTGTTGAAATAGTGGGTGAGACAGTGGGCAGAATGAGTGCTAGCAGTGAGTGATTCTTCCTTCCTGCCAGCATGTCCTTTCCTCTTGCTTCTTAGCATGTGTGCAGATAGTGCCAAGGGTAGCTAGGGAAAACCTTTTTCCTTGTCATTTTTTTTGTGCATTAAGGGTTTTGGAGTCATCAGCACAGCTGCCTTCCTCCAGTGCAGTCAGGTTGTTTTGGGTCACTTTTGGTTTTTTCATCCTTCATAAAACCAAGAGAGACAGAGCAACATCTGGGAGCAGTGGCGATTTTTGCAGCCCCTCCAAATGTCATACGTTCCAAGCAAGAAGTAGGGCCAGAAACATTTTGGGGTTTTTTAAGGGACTTGTTTTAAAGATCATGGTGTTTTATTGTGAGAAAATTACCCTCTCACATGTTTTGTTCTTTCAGGTTATTTGAAACTTTGGCAGCTCAGCAAGCCTCAGCTCTCAGGATATGATGCCATTTTTGTTGATGAAGCACAGGACTGCACTCCAGGTGAGTGCATACGTGAGGCAGAGCTGCAACCTTCCTAAGCACTTTACAGAGAGGATGTTCGTGTGGCTCAGGGGTGTGTGAGAAGTGGCACAATTAAAAAAAAATTTGCCCCTCAGCTGTAACGTTAGAACTGACCCTTTGCTTGGTCCCAGATCCTTGCAAATTCAGTAAGGCAGCTTGTAAGCAGGCTACAAGAGTACACATGCATCAGCTTGAGGGGTTGCTTTCAGTTGCTTTGGGCATCTGGATGTGCCATCCAGACTATTTTGCTATTGCTTTGCTGCTAACAGAGAAAAACATAACACCAGCATAGCCAAGGACATGGTTTATTACAAGAGTAGTGAGACATTAAATGCTTCAGCTGTCAGAACAGCAGAGCTGCTCCATCCCACCCTGGCATGGGGTGCAGGTCTTACCTGTTCCTTGCACCACCCCAGAGATTCCTGAGTCACACAGCAGAAAGCTGCTGACTTTCTTTGCCAGGGATATGGAGAGTAGCTCTCTGTGGCAAAACAGGTTGAATTGGTTCTGCAAAGGGATCTAAGTGGACTGAACTGTGTGCTGAGTAGCAAAAGAAGGGGGGCAGAAGAAGGCCTGGTCTTTTCAGAAAATGTTAAATCTGCTCAATGGCTTCATCAGACCATCTCCCACTTGTACTGCCTCAAGATGTGGTCACGTGAGGCTTGGCTGTGCTTTTGCAGCTGCACGCAATGCAAGCACTTGCTCTACCAGCATCACCAAGCCTTGGACAGGCTTGATCAAAGTGGACCAAAGGGCTTGCTGAGGTGTGCATTAAGTCACTGTGCAGGCATGCAGCATGTCCAGATTGCTGGGGATGGGTAGTGGATTTGTGCTGGGCTCACAAGCATGGGAATAAGATGCTGTGAAGCTCCAGTCCAGGAAAAAATACCATCATGGAAGGATGTTTGTAGAGCTCACAGTCAGCTGCATGCTTCCCTTTGCCTCTCCCCAGCCTGTTGTCTCCCGCAGCTGTGTTGACCCCTTCTTAAATGCTGCAAGCCATCAGGCAAGAGACATTGTACAGTTCACTCTTGTTTATGAGCAGGCTTCCCCTTAATGCTCTGATGTTTTCCTGCAGCCATTGTGGATATTGTGCTCTCGCAGACATGTGGCATAATCCTCGTAGGAGACCCTCACCAGCAGATCTATAGCTTCCGAGGTGCTGTCAATACCCTCTACAGAGTGCCTCACACCCATGTCTACTATCTCACTCAGGTAAGTTGAGGGTCTTCTTCTGTCCTTCCCTGGATAGATACCTAATGCAGTGGAAAATGTTTCACATCCTTTTTCAGAAGGCATCTAACAGCCAGATATGTTGAGTTGGTTGCCGTGGAGGGTTTGCATTGCCTGGATTAGTCGTGCGCTTTGCTGTTCACACTCTGCACTGCAGAGCTCCTTTGTGCCTTTTAGCAGAGTGATCCCATCACTAGGAAAGTTATGTGGCTTGAAAAATGGGTATGGGGGTAGAGACCTTAGTATATGGCTTATTTCAAGGAGATCCCCTCTTTGCTGGGTTAGTTCTCAGCTCTAGCTGAGTAGGCAGTAGCAGATATCCTCCTTGCTTATATTGCCAGTCAGTTATGACAGTGGGTCCCATGCAGAGAGATGAAGGAGTTCAGAGCAAGGACATGAATTTTGTTCTGGCAGTGACCTCTTTTAAATAAACCCACATTGATTAAGGAGGATGTATTTGCTGGCTGTACACATGATCTTTTTTTCGGGCTCTGCACAAACTCCAGCATTGCCACCTCTGTCCCACCATCATCCCTTTGTCCATGATATCTCCTGCCCTGTTTGTCTGCCAAGGGCATAATTTTCTTGAACAGCTTCAGCTTTGCCCTGAATTTTCCCTGGAAGAGAGCTCCTGCCTTCTTTCAGCCCAAGTGATGCTTGTGTCTCCAGGCTGGATTACCTAACTTGCTACTGTGCCAGCTGAAAGCTCATCCTGATTAATTTTTTGGCCTGATTAGCCACATGAGTACACAATTCTCACAGCTAATACAGGGGAGGAACTACCCCTTGGGAATCCTTGCAGAATGAATCAGTTTAAACCAGCAATACAAGCTGCAATCCATCCAGCTCCTGAGCCAGAATGGCCACCAAACTCATCCACCTGAACTGCCTTTTCCCCTTGCACCATGCCAGCCTTGCCAAGGGGCAGGAGCCAGGGACAGGCACATGAGAACAGGGATGGGCTTTATTTACAGTGGCACATCTTGTGACAAGCCTTGGGACCAGCCTTGTATCACCTCGCTTGTGGAGATTTTTATGGGTAACAAGATTTTCCATTTCTCTTCACTGGTGGAAGTGTGCTCAACCTTAACTGGTGTGTTTTAGTTGTGGTGTTAGTGAAATTTTATTAGGGCTTTGACTTCGCAGCACTTTGGCCCCAGACCTACAGGTTAGGAAACCATACAGAGCAACCCTCAGCCCTGCTCTGCTGCTCCAGCCCCTCACTGCTCCAGCAGCCCAGCCAAGTGAGAGATTGGCTTCTTTTCCCCCACCCCTAGCATCTGCCCTGCTGCAGGACAGATGTGCCATGTCACAGTAACTTACTGGGGAAAAGTGTTGGCAGTGGCAGCACTTGAGGTGGAGAGGCTGGAAACCACGTTTTGCCCTTTATGGTAGTCCCATCTCACAGCACAGTTCCTATTGCCTCAGGATTTCCAGGAATAGTTCGGGGGCATTTGGGTGCCTTTTCTAAGAGAAAGGGTGTCTAGAAGGTTGGTGGGAATTGTATAGTTCTATATATAGTAATACTTCTGTAGGTTGTAACAAGTTCATTTTCTTTTCCTGCTATTTCCTTTATTTTTCCACATAGAGTTTCAGATTTGGTCCTGAAATAGCTTACGTTGGAGCAACCATTCTGGATGTCTGCAAGAAGATCAGGAATAAGACATTAGTGGGTGGAAACCAAAAGGGTAAGTTGTGTCGGTGCATCTGTTGGCTCAGTCAGCTCTCTTCAGTGACTGGAAGTTGCAGGGCTACTGCATAACAAAGTGTCTCAGGACTAATCCTGATTTATGAAGATCTTTGTGTTTAGATACCTGCTTTTTAACTGTCCTGGCTAACGGAGAATTTCTTCATGCAGGTGATGTGAGGGGCAGCATGGAAGGGAAGGTAACAGTCTTATCACGAAGCAATTTTAACGTGTTTGAGGATGCTGTGAAACTTACTGGAAAAGAGAGACCGATTAAAATACACATCATTGGGGTAAGGGGAAATTGCCAATGCATCTTTCATGTCCCAACTACAAATCTCCAAGCCTGTCAGCACTTGTAGCAGCGACACCTACTTGGGGCTTGAAATAGGTGTGGCTAATCTGCTGTCTGCAGCACCCAGGTTTAAAACTAATATTCAAGGAGAAAGCAGCAATCTGTTGTGGCTGGAGAAGAGTTATTTGGAGCAGCTGTTCTCAAATCTGTGCAGGCTAGGCTCCTTTTTTAGGTTCATCTGGCCCTTTTTTCATCAGGCTCAGGTGACACAGCATCAGCTCCAGTCTGCTGGATAGGGCTGGGGCAGAGGAAGAGTGATATATGGCTGTAACAAGTTGCTGTGAGTATTTGCATTAGATGGAGTGCTGCTGACTGCCTTTGGCCGCTGGCAATAACACAGTGTTCCTGCTTTAGGGAAATAAAAATCAGCTGTAATTGCAGGCTGAGTATACAAAGCAATGAAAGGCAGTTGGCTGTGCCTAGAGAGAATACACATTTTTTAAGCTCCCTTGAGAGATGAAGACAATGGTTGGAGCTGAAGGTGACCTTTGGGCTTGTAGATGCCACACAGGGCTGTGCTGTGCTCATTACTAATTTCAGTCCTGTGATGTTCTGGTCCCTGTCTCAATACACCCAGGAAAGCCAGGAAAAGTTAGTGCAGCAGCCTTTTTGGTGAGGGAAATGGGGATTTTCAGCAATGATGAACATTAACTCCTTGAGGGAGCAACAGTTCTGTTGCTCAAACAGTTTCAGTTTGCACTGAATTTTTATTTGCAAAAAGCACCCATGTATCTGGAAGAGTGTGTGTGTGTGTGTGTGCACATGCACGTCTGCAGAAATTTACATGCTTGAATTGCAGGAAGGTTTTAATAAGACTCCACATTTCAGAAGCCTCAGAGGAATCATTGGTTTTCAAACTCTGAATCATTGATACCAATGATTTAATGTGAGATCTTGTTCTGCACCCGGAAATGTAGAAGCTCAGGCACAATGAACAGATGTCCTAGAGCTGAACAGGTCTGAGGATGAGCCTGCTCTTTTGAATTTTAGGCTGATCTTTTAAGTTTTTAATTTTTTTTTTTTTTCCACCAGAAAGCTGCATATACAATGAGCGTTTGAACTGACTGCCCAGTACTGAAAACCTCCTCTGCTTTTGCAGTTTGGAATAAGTCTAAATTCAGAGTGATGCTTCTTTTGATGGAACAAAAAAACCTGAATTTGGAAACAAGGGGGAAAAAATACTTTCTGAAAGTAAAAATGGCCAAAGCAAAGCATTTTGGTTTCGTTTACATTGAAATGGAAACATTTACAGTCAGTTTAGCAAATTTATCTTTGTTGTGGCGGCCCATCGTTTCAGGAAAGAGGATGCAGTTGTACCTGGAGCTGGCTGTCCTGTGAAACAGCTTGGAGTCAATAGGCCAGCAACATTTTTGGCGTAACAGGCTTTTAAAGTTGGTTTTGAAAAAGCAATATGCAGCTATTAAAAGCTAAAATGACCAAGAACTGAACTTTTTTTTTCTGTTAGCAAAAGAGAAAACATTATAGAAATAATTTTTTTCATTGAAAAGGCTTTGGATATCAAATTCTGCTGTAGCTGTGTTACAGTGCCAGTCGGACAGTATCCTCTTCTCTTCTTGCTGTCCATCTGTCCATCTGTCCATCTGCAGAGCGAGAGCAAGCTGGATCATTGCCTTTTCAGCCATCTTTGATTATGCTACAGCTCCAGGGATTTCAGGAAAACAGCTCTTCATCTTCAACACATTTCCCTTATTCCCTTCCTCTTAATACCAATAACCACTGGGCCCTGCTAGGTTGTGTAGGAACCCTAGACAGCACCTTTACTCCTGTATATTAAGCTAAATTGATGTTTATTTTAGGGGCTTGTCCGTTTTGGCCTGAGCAGAATTTGTGATATTTGGAAGCTCAGTCAACCTGCAGATGAACGGAAGAAATGTGAGTATGTCGTTACACTTCTCTGTGTGTGTGATCCTCCCTGCAGCAGTGCGGGTTTTTTAGGTTTTGCTGTGGTGATGGAAAGTGGCAGGCTTCTTGGTGGCTTATTTTCTATTTCCTCATTAAGTTATCTGTTGCAAATGGACTTCTTAATGGGCTGTGCTATTTTGTCTGCTTGAGTGGCTGACGTTAAAACCAGAACCACCAAAACTGGGGGGTCTGTGTCGTGCAGCCCTCCCCAGCTTTCCTCTGCGATGCCTTGTCTTGAGTGCAAGAGCCCAGGAAACTCGTAGATTAGGACTTTTTCCTATGTTTTCTGATTTGATGTCATTTTTCATTTGTCTTAGGCTTTTCCTACTTTGCTTAATTTTTTTTAAACCTGGTGTGTTGAATGCTGTCACTTCCTATATGGATATCACGTAGGAAATAAATAATTCATTTAAAATCTCTCGGCAGCAGTAGGCAAGTATTATTAGATATGGGGCACAGAGACAAACAAAGCATATACTGAACTGCCACAACTGATTGATTACATGGGTGTTGTTACTGGTTCTTTGGAACGTGAGCTACCAGGAAAACTCCTTGCCATCTGTGTAAGAAGAATAATGCATGTTGGAAGGGCCCTGGGGCTGTCTGCCCTGAGCCCCTGCTCCAGTGTGCTGAATTCACATTAAAGTCTTTTCAGACTGCTCAGAGTCTTTTCCCTTCAGTTTCCAAATATCTCTGGGGACTAGGTTGTGCAGACTTTCTAGGACACATGCTTTAGAAATGAGAGAGCTCAGTGAATGTTTGCCAGCTGCTGTCTCCTGAGCTCCTTAAACTTCCGTACCCTTTATAGTACGCTAGCGCTGTAGCTCAAAGTGATGCTGTTCTGTGAGACTACCTGCTCCAATGAGCATGTTGAGCTTTGATGGTGTTTTGCATCAGTAAAGAGAAAATACTGAGTAAAAACCACCCGTCACAGAGCAAGGAGTATATCCCAAACCCATTCATACCACAGTGGCAGTCCATCCACTGTCCCACACTTGCCTTCCCTAGTACTTACTTTGAAACTTGATTAGAATGTAAAAGTTCTTTATATGCATCTGTCAAATAAACTCACGTCATGTGCTACTTCCTTTTCAGCAAACCTTGTTATAAATGACTCCTTTATCAAAAAATGGGAAGAAACTCGGGGCCTCCTCAGTTTAAAGAAATATGCACAGCACACCGATGACAAAGACCTGGAAGTGAAGATTGCAATAGTGGAGAAATACAAAGAGCGGATCCCTGAACTGGTACAGAAGATTGAGAGCAGCCACGTGTCACAAGAAGCCATGGCAGGTAAAGCCAAGCTGTGTCTTTGTTAGAGGAGCAAATTCAGGTCTTTTCTCAATCTATCTCAGTGCTGAATCCACCTTGTTCTGCAAAAGGGCTGCGTTTGGATCAGATCGGGTTTTTAGGAGAAAGGAAGTTGAACAGCAGCTTCTGGGATACATTTGGGACTCCAGGTGGAGTTCAGTGCAATGAATCTGCCACCAAAGGATTGCTTCATGTGACTTTGCTGAGGAAAATAAACCTTTGGACGCGGTATTTCCTACATTTGGAAAGCCCTAGGACTTTATTCTGCTTTTTGGGATTTCTGTTGGAGTTGCTTTGCAACTTGCTGACTAAAATCTGGGGAGGGGACAAAGCAGTCAAGTAAAAAATAAAGCACATTCCTGTTTGGGAGTTGGGGCTGAGGCTCAGGCTGTTGACAACCAGGCATTTTCCTTGGCGAGGAAGTTGTCTTCAGCAGTCTAGACTCCTGCTTTACTTCTGATTTATGTTTGGAGAGAAGTGAAATGAATGCAGAATGAAATACTTTCATTTGACTCAGTGCCTCATCAAATTAAAAATACCGTTATTGCTCTGATGACCCATCTTTTTTCCTTCTTGTTCCCCACGTGCGGTGGTTACAGACTACATAATAGGTACTGTCCATCAAGCCAAAGGCCTGGAGTTCGATACGGTGCTGATTGCAGATGACTTTGTGAAAGTACCGTGTCTTGGTGGCAATTACCAGAGAGCTAACTTCATTATCGGTAAGAGAACAGCTGTGCGCGGTGCCCATCCTGATCTGAAGGGGGGAAAGGAAAGTGTGCTGCCCGGGCTTATCCTGCAAGCCCATGCTTCTCGGCATTTCAAGCGCCCCCGGCTGCCCTAGTGATTATCAGTCTTGTAGTTTCCTTCACAGTGAAACAGGGGCAGGGGAATATTCCTGCAGTCAAGCTTGTAGCCATCTAGCAACAAAGACCAGCTCCACACCTGGGAAAGACAATGCTTTCCTTAGGTGGCACAGTTCATGCCTTGGAAGAGCTGGTTGCTTCCCAGTGAGCAGAGAGGAGCCTGCAGAGTGAATCTAGAGACTGAGAAGTTTCTCCAGTGCCAGGTCTGTGCCTGGGAGGTGGGAAAACATGTAGCAGTGAACTGCTTCTCCAGGCAGATAGAGACCTGCATTTGCTTGGAGGGAGAAACATGGAATGAGGCAGGAGCTATTGGTAGTGTCAGGAACTGCACAGCAAACACAGGAGAGTGCTGCACAGCCGTGCTGCTCTGCAAGTTCACACTCTCCCAGAGAAGCACCAAGTGTCCTTCCAGACATGCTAGCTGAAGCATTAGAAGAATGGCAGAGCTGTTCATTCTTGGCCTCTAAAGCTATTGATGATCTTTCCTCCAACCTAGACATGTATCCTGAGGATGAATGGAACCTGCTCTATGTAGCAGTGACACGTGCAAAGAAGTATTTGCTGATGTCAAAGTCCCTGGAAGACCTTTTAGCACTGGCTGGGGTAAGTGAAATCTTTCCAAGGTAAGCAAATGCTGGAGTGGGACAATTGAGGGCCCTGATACCCATGCTTTGTAGCACACTGCCCCAAAGCAAGCCATCATCGTGTGCAATCTGGCTGAGCCACCCTGCCTGTGAACTGCAGCAGCTCCTCAGCTGATGTGTGAGCGCTCCAGAGGCAGAGCAAATGGCCCGGGAGGGCAAACTCCCAGGCATGTTGCTGTCTCCTGAAGATTTAGAGTCTCAGGGCAGCTTTGCAGGTGATGACATCTTGGGCAGGATGGGCAGCTGCCAGTTTAAAAAAGTGCCAAGAGACTCAGCACCCACTTTCCATAAAATCTGCACATCTCCGATTGTTATGTTTGAAGGCGGGGTGTTAATTTATTGCCAGCCAAGTCAGTATTAGGGTAATGAGAAATAAAAGCTAAATCTTAAAACACCTTCTCCACACCCCTCCCTTCTTCCCACGCTCAACTTCACGCCCAATTTCCTCTGCCTCCTCCTCCTGAAGGACACAGGGGAACCAGGAATGGGGGCTCCTTCCTCCTCACACTCTTCCCCTGCTCCGGCGTGGGGTCCCTCCCACGGGAGACAGGCCTCCATGAACTCCTCCAGCGTGAGTCCCTCCCACAGGGTACAGTCCTTAAGGCCCAGGCTGCGCCAGTGCTGGTCCCCGTGGGGGCACAAGCCCCACCAGCAACCCTGCCCCAGCCGGGGCTCCTCTCTCCATGGGACCACAGGTCCTGCCAGGAGCCTGCTCCAGCATGGGCTGCCCACAGGGTCACAGCCTCCTTTGGGCATCCCCCTGCCCCAGCACGGGGTCCCCCATGGGCTCCAGGTGGGGATCTGCTCCTCCATGGACCTCCAAGGCCTGAGGGCACAGCCTGCCTCACCATGGGCTTCACCATGGGCTGCCGGGGAATCTCTGCTCTGGTGCCCGGAGCCCCTCCTGCGCTGACCGGGGGGCTGCAGGGATGTTGCTCTCACATAGTATCACTCCTCTCTCTGGCTGCAATTTGTTGTGCACATTTTTTTCCCCCTTCTTAAATAAGTTATCCCAGAGGCACTCCCACCATTGCTGACGGGCTCAGCCTTGGCCAACGGTGGGTCCATCTGAGAGCTGGCTGGCATTGGTACTATCAGACAGGGGGAAGCTTCTAGCAGCTTCTCACAGAAGCCACCCTTGCGGCCCCCTGCTAACCAAAACCTTGGTTTTGGCCATGCAAACCCAGTACAACACTACTCTGTACTGTGATTTCAGTAGCAAGAACAAGGTTGCCGTGTGTTTTTTTCCACAGTCCTTGCATTTGGATGTTGTCTTCCACATATTCTGACTTTTTATCTTAGTACAAATGTGTAGATTCCCCTTTTTTCTATCTGTAGTGGTTACCAGCTCTTACTTCACTTCCTTCCTCGTGAGCTCCTGCTGGCTCTGCTTGATTTTTGTTGTCACCAAGGGTTTGGGTTTTTTTTGTTGTTGGTTTGTTGTTTTTTTTTAAAAAAAATAATGGAATCATAGAATAGTTTATGTTGGGAAAGACCTTTGAGATCATAAATCCAACCATTAACCCAGCACTGCCAAGCCCACCACTCAACCATGTCCCTGAGCACCACATCTACACATCTTTTAAATGCCTCCAGGGATGGTGACTCCATCATCTTCCTGGGCAGCCTGTGCCAGTGCTTGACACCTTTTCGGTGAAAAGGTTTTTCCTCATACCCCATCTAAACCTCCCCTGGCGCAGCTTGAGGCTGTTTCCTCTAGTCCTGTCACTTGTTACTTGGGAGAAGAGACCGACCCCCACCCCACTGCAACCTCCTGTCAGGCAGCTGTAGGGAGCCACCAGGTGCCCCTGAGCCCCCCCTCTCCAGGCTGACCCCCCCCAGCTCCCCCTGCCGCCCCCCCCCAGCCCCTGCCCCAGCCCCTGCCCGGCTCTGGACACGCTCCAGCCCCTCAGTGTCTGTCCTGCAGTGAGGGGCCCAACACCGCACACGGGATCCGAGGTGCGGCCCCACCAGTGCCCAGTGCAGGGGGACCATCACTGCCCTGGTCCTGCTGGCCGCACTGTTACAGATACAAGCCAGGATGCTGTTGGCTGCCTTGGCCACCTGGGCAACCATGTTGCAAGTCACTTCCCAGGGGTTTAAAAAAAGTATGAAACAACCTGTTCCAGTATCTCTGCTCCCTCTGAGTGTTGTTCCCTTTTTTTCTTGTTTGTTAGGAACATTTCCTTCGGGTGGAGCTGATGAGTGAGGCAGTGCAGCACGGGGCCACCATTGCTTGTTCTGTGCCACAGTGTATGGAAACACTTCAGTCCAGGCTGGTTGTGAAAAAGCTCCCTTTGACTCATGTAGGTCCCCTCCCTGGGGTTCTGAGGTCATGTTTCTAAGTCAGGAGCCTTCGCGAGCTGCTCCAGTTGCTGGCGGGGCAGCTGCGCTCCGTGACTGTTCTGAGCTATCGTACTGGGGAGGGACAGTCAGGGCGCTACGCTTTAGTGGAAGTGAGCAGGGAACATCCCACAGCTGGATCTCCCACCCACAGCTCACTGGCCCTTTACTTCTGCTCTCAACCCCAGCTTGTAACTGGGGGTGATTTCCCAAGCACATGATCTGGTGTGATGTTGCAGTTCCCACAGATCCACTCAAGCCTTAACCTTTCTCTGAGACTAATTGTGGTCTCAGGTGGGGCCAGTTTTGGGGTTTTGTTGTGTCAGATCCCATATCTGACTCTTAAGAGCCAAGGTTGATGCCATGCAACATCCATCTGGGATTAGCAGAGCACCTCACGCCCCAGTGACAATCTGACTTTTGGGGCCGGTTTGAGTTTTAATCCCACCTTCTGGCTCTGGGGTGGATCCAGGGGCATTTTGGTTGCAGCTGTTAAACAAGCTGTCCCATAGGGGATTTCCTCACAAGGTAGGTGGCAGGAGATGCTTTGGGCATATTGTTCTCTTCCCTGGATGTGAGGGGGTTGCATTTGAGATTGGAAGCAGAGGTAGTGTTCTTTCAGTCTTCCTCTTCTCTGAAATCTCTTTTTCTCCCACAGAGCGATGGCAGCAGGGATGCAGGTGGCTACCTTTGCCACTCTTGTGCGCAGCAGCGCTTTGGCTCTCTGATGCCGCTCACCTTTTTCCCAGAGCTTCAGGAACAGCCTGTCCAGCTCTAACAAAGCCCTCCAGCTCCCCAGAGCCACCCTGGGTACAGGACAAGGCCTAAGGCCTGTTGTCACATCCCAGCTCCAAAATCAGGTGGATATTGGAGCAGGGTTTCAGATCAGCTCTGAGAGGAACCCTCTAAGCCATCTGCAAGGAGCTCTCCAGCCCTGCCTTGCCTTCCCAGAGCTGGTCAGCATGGCCTGCTCTGCATCACTGCACAGGAGAATATCCACTATATAAACTGTATTAGACAGGACGGCGCTTTTTTTGAGAATTACCCCTTCGTTACTTCTGTCACCAGAAAACACCTCCAGTGACCAAACTGCCAGGATATCTGTGCCTATTCCATCACATCATGTCTCTGTGAAATCCCTCTGATCCATCAGAAGAAATGTGACACTGAAAAGTACCCAAAGAAATGCTTTATTCTTGGAAAATGAATTTTTCACTATCAGCTCTAGAAGTCATTAATCTCTCCCAACTAAATTAATTTTCCTTACTTGCAGCCAAGGGATTTCCCCAGACTATTTCCCTTCTCCCTGCAGCAAACCATAAGGGAATGAGAGAGGCAGTGTCTGAAGAACTGCTTTCATTTACTTTCAGTCTAACTCTGATAAACTGGAGAGCGTTTTTCATCCTGAAATTAAATTTGTTTAAAAAAAAAAAAAAATAGCCTTGAGGTTTTCTTTTTTCTCTCCCCTTCTGTTAAGAAATCATCTTGGGTTGCATTTATTTACTGGCCATCACAGCAGCAGTGGTGCAAGCAGCACGGTGCTCTTGTAAACGGTGGCTTACGCTCTGCGTTTGAAGACAGCATTGACTCGTCATACCAGAACCTGTGTCATGCAGAGAGCCAAAAAACTGATCTCATGTGAAACTGAATCTGATTTTGGAAGAGATCTGCTCTTGGACATGGGCCCAGAGCCATGAGCCATACCTGCTGGAAGAAGCTCGTGTATCCTTTTGATTTCCATTGAATGGTAGTTGCTTCACTAGCTCTTCTTTCGCTTTCAAAGCACCAAGTCCAGATCAGGCTTTCCCTGTTCTGCTCACGTAAGCATGGGGAGAAGTTCACCCAAGACTTGGATGTTGAATGTAACCACCGAGCTCAGTGCAGACGTTGGACCAGGCACCTCCAGTGATCCAGCCTCACCTGTTTTCCAACCATCCTGTGGTACGCTGGTGAGAGGCAGTGCCATTGCTGGAGGGCTTTGTCTGTCACACATCCACAGTGCTGCTTCCTCCAGCTCCAACAGTCCGGATCAGTGGCACAAACAGGAGGACAAGACACAGCAGTGTGGAAGTTAAGTTGTTAGATACCTACTGCTTTCTAGCTGACTGCTAAAACCCCTTTTGCTGTCCAGCTGAGAAATAGCAGCTGCCACCTTGTTGTCACCCTTTGCCTCGACAGGACTGCAGTACTGGTGGCTGGTGAGCCCTTTCTGCTATGGAGGTGGATTTCACCCCAACCCCGCTCCTGTCTGTCCTCACTGTCCTCCCCACCATCATGGCTGCTGAGATGCCCAACCAGATAAAAAGTCAACTGCTCTGTGTGCATTTTATATACAATATATACATGTTTATACATAAAAAGACATCAGCATAAAGCTGCCATCAGTATAAAACTTATATGAGTTCTGTATCAAGGAAAAATGAGTGGATAACAACTGATGATGGATGAAGGGAAGACATGCAAAGGAAAGTATTTCCTAGGTCGTGTTATTGCCTTCAGTCTTTGATAGTGTCTGTCCCTGAACTGCATACGAGGGCTCACCTCGTACAGCATCAGCACCCTTCACTGCGCTTGCGGGCTCACAGGCGAATGGCTGAAAGAGAGCAGGAAGGGGGTGAGGACGCAGTGGAGGGATGCTCGGCTGGGTGCCTCTCTGTCTGTCACAAGCAGCGCTGCTTTCTGATTTTTGGGGCAAAGCGGCTCTAGTGATGGGGCTGGCATCCAGCTAGCCCAAATCTGGCTTTGCTCTGGGCCAGTCAATAGGCACTTCTTAGGGCAGGGCAGCCCAGCTTCACCCCCAGCACCCAAACCACATCCCCTGTACCCTAAATGCTCTCTGCTGGGGCAGGCAGCCCCCACCCTGCTCCCTGCTGACCACCAGCACCCGCAGGACTGCCTCCTCTGAATTCTGGCTCCCGATGCAGGATGCCCACTGCTTGTGCGCCACCCGGGGTGCCTGTGGGGCTCACCCACCCACCACTCAGCCGCAACATGGGACACCCGCACACCTTTGGGCGCTCAAGCCGTCTCATCCACTGGAGTCACTTGTTCAGGCTGGGAAGAGTGGCCACATGTCCCTGGTGCAAGGATGCTCCATGCAGAGGGCATCTGGGGACCAGAAAGTCCTCTGCCACATGCTTCCACCACTCGGGGAAGCATCTGGCTTTCCATCCGAGCCCCGAGCATCCTCCAGGCTGGTGGGTGCCACAGAGTTGCCCAGCGGTGGGTGCTCAGCCCATGGGGAAGACACCAGGTGGCAGCATGTCGTTCTCAGCAGCAGGTGCCACCAAGGGGATGGCCGTCCCTGGCACCGTGTAGCCCTGCCCTGTGCGCCTGTGGAGGGGAGAGGAGCGGTGCTGGCACCCCAAGGCCTATCCCTGGCTTTCAGGAAAGCACAGAGGCCAAGGAGAACTCATCACCAGGGTGAAAAGACCTCGCGGGGCTCGGCACACTTACATTTTCATCCTCCAGCAGCAGCAGGCCACAACACCGGCAACCACCAGCACCGGGAGCCCTGTGGGAAAGATGCAGTGGCCGATGAGCATCTTCCAATGCACAGCTGAAGGCACAGCCTGGCTCAAACAAAACAGCTCTCAAAGAGCCGAAAATGCTTTGTGCACATTCACAAGGTGCCCTCCCCACCCCAGGAAGAAATTTGGGTGCTGCATCCTTCCCCCCTTGGAAGCATTGCCCTCAAACGTGGCATAAACCCCCCACAGCCTAAGGAGGGCTTTTAAGCTAAAATATAAAGGAAAACAAGCCCCTTCTTGCCAAAATAATGCTTTTTGCCCAACTTACCAATGGAATAGGCCAGGGTCTGGATGGAAACTGGAAAAGAAGAGAGAAATGGAGATTTTTAGCTGCAAAGCTGGGAAAAGGGGGAGATGCTGCGGGATTTGGAGAGAAGGAAAAAAATGCATTGAAAAAGTAAAAGAGCCTTTTCTGGGTGAAAGTAGACCCACTGGTGGGTTATTTTCCCCGGGGAGGTGGCCTGACCTGCGGCATAGTGTGGAGGGGGGGTGGGCAGTGGGGTTGTCCCCAGAGGTGACCCCAGGGCTGTCCCCTCTCCTGTTGTGGATGTGTCCAGTGGTGGGGGCATCTCCCATGGTGTGGATGTCTCTGGTGATGGCCCATCAGGTTCTGGTGGCGCAGCTGAGTGGCTGGCAGCTCCTGGTAGCCCAGGCGTTGCTGCTGGAGAGGGGTTGAAGGTCGGGCTGGTGTTGGTGGTTCCTCCTGGGAAAGTGGTGTAAAACCTTTTAATTTCAAAAATTAAAAGGCACACTCCAGGCAGAACCATTATTTCAGTGCTCAGCCTTGTGCCTGCTTTGGGCAGGTTGCATCGAGGGCAAATAATGCCCATCCAGCAGCTACAAAATGGCATAATTTCACACAATTGCATTAATTTGATCATGCCATTGAAATATTTTGCTTTCCACACCACAGTGGTTGTGGTTTTGCCACAGCCACAGTCACGGCGGCCCCAAACCAAAGCCCATGGGCTGCGTTTGCCCCTTCCTCACCCCTCTGGGTCATCCTCTCGGTGTGCGGTGCAGTTGGGAGCTCAGGGCTGGGAGTTTGTGGAGGTAAAGCCGGGTCTCCTTTGGGAAAACACAATGTGGAGACACCGTCAGTGGCAGTGCCCATGCCACCTTTGATCCTCCTCCGTCATACTAGTGATGGAGGTGTCCCCCTTTCCCGGTCCCCATTGTGTCCTGGCTGCTGAGCGAGGGCTTACGGATGCATTGCAGCGTGGTGTTGGTCCAGTCAGGCTTGGTGGAGCCATCACGGAGGATGCATTGGATGAGGCTGGAGGTACCGGCTTTGCGCTTGTAGCCCAGGTTACAGGTGTAGCGCAGGCGGGTGTTGAGCAGGGTGTTGTTGCCCACATTGATGTGCGCGTTGGCCACATCCTTGGGGTGGCTGCATCGCACTGACACTGGAGGGAGGGTAAAAAAATAAAGAGATGGAGAGATCACAATAGGGAATGAAGCTCAGCTTGCTGTGCTGAATGGTACGCAAGGAGGTCAAATCCTGCCTGGGGGTGGATATGAGGAATTGGTACTGCCCTGGGGCTAGGAGAGCGTCATCCAGCCTCCAGAAGACAGTGGTAAGATGGCTGTGCCTGTGCACAGGGGATGGAGAAGGGAAAAGCTCTGTTTCCAGAACATTTATAGTTACTCGTAGCAGCTCCTCCAGCTGCCAAAGACTTTTCACAGAATTTCATACCCCTGCCGTGACCATCCTGGGCCAGCAGCCCCAGCTGCATCCTGCCACCAGCTGCTGTGTTTAGCTGTGGTCACCACCCCCTTTTATCTCCACCCGTTTTGCAGCTGGACCTGAAAAATTCCAGCAGCTGCAGGAGTCCTCCAGCCACTTCCCAGGGCTTTTTCCCCACTGGAGGCTGCAGCCCATGGCCCTAGAGGCAGCTGAAATCTGAGCATCACATGGCTGAACAATGGGGTAGCGATGGGCTATGATTTACGAATCTTCTTATCCCCAGAAGGGCTCGTGCTTCCCCTTTGGCCTTGAGTTGAGGTCGATTTTGCAAGGGGGTGTTGCAATTTCACTTCTTTTTCTGGTGCAATGGTGAAAGTTTCTCAGCTGCCCCGAGACTGTGCCCACACCTAGACCCCTGCCACAGCGTGGGAACGGCTTGCTCACAGCCCTGGCCACTGCCAGCTTTTGTCCCCCAATGTGAGCCGCTGTGGAGAGGTGATGCTTCAGTGCCAGCATGGAGAGATGCACAGTGGGAATAAATCAATATACAGCCAGGCTGGAGTGGCTTACAGCTGGGATGGGGCAATGCATAGCTGGGATGTGATGCACAGCCCGGATGGATCAATGCATGGCCAGGACGAGGTGCACAGCTGGGATGGAGCAATGCATCGCCAGGATGTGATACACAGCCGGGATGGATGGAGCGATGCACAACCAGGATGTGATGCACAGCTGGGATGGAGCAATGCACAGCCAGGATGTGATGCACAGCATGGATGAACTGATGCCCAGCATGGATGGAGCAATGCCCAGCTGGGATGATGCACATTTGGTACAGAGGAATGCACGGTTGGGCTGGTATCAGGAGTGGGGTGGTGATGGGAGGACAGTGGGGCCAGGAGAGCAATGGCAGTGAGGACAAGAGCACAACAGGGGTGGGAAAGTGCTGGTGATGGGGATAGGAGCCCGCTGGGGACAGGGGTGTGATGGCAGTGGGGACAGGTGCATGATGGAGATGAGAGCACAATGGAGATAGCAGCACGAAGGGGATACAGACAGGAGCACGGTGGCAGTGGGGACAGGAAGATGACATGCTCCCCCAGGCACCAAAACCACACAGAGATAAAAATCTTAATCTTAAAAAAAGCCTCCCCAAATTATTATGTATCCCCAGAACATCCCAGGGAGGGTCTGCTCCATTTCAGTGCTCAGTGGGTCCGTGCCATGTCCCCTGGCATCGGGACGGCCTGAAGAGCTGCAGCTGCCATGCCCGGAGGACATGGGCGATGCTGCAGCCACACATAAGCACGTCGGTTCTCAGCCTTCTCTCAAGGTGGTGGTGAAATTTCTGGGAGCATTTCAAGGAAGCTCCACAGGCTGTTTCACAACACCCTTGCATGTCACCACACCTGAAGCCGTGCCATAAAATGAACTAAAAGCTCTTCTAGCGTCAAGATAACCCGCAACCATGTCTAACAAAAATGTCCAGGAAAAACAAGGACTTGCAAGTCATGCTTATGCCTTTCAGCTTTTAAACCCGATCTTGTCATCCCATTCCCACCGAAGCACCTTTTTTCTGGTTGATCTGACTGTAAAATAATCTCCTCTTCCAAAAAATGCCCAAGTCCTTTGATGACAGAACCGCAGTGTCTCTGCTCTCCAAGATTGTACCATCACTGTACAAATTTCAGTTAGTTTGATGAAATAAAGCATGTGCCACGGGGGAAAAGGGGAGAATATTGTTGGGGATTCAGGTTTCCAGCACTGCCACAGCCCTGGAGTTTTGCGGCTAAGATTTAGGCTTCCTTTTATACCTCAGTAGCGAATTGAAAATTATGTCAAAGACAGATGGGTGGGGAGAGCCATGACCATGATAAAACTCTGGCTTCCAAGCAAGGAGATCTGCAGTAACTACAAGCCTGTCTCTTCTCTTATTTGCTTTGAAGTAGATTGATCAAATTCCCTGGATCTGCACACTGCTGGAGACTTACACACAGCAAAAAACAACATCTGTCTTCTGTTCCTGTTTCTTTCAAGGAAAAACTGACGAGACTCTCCCAGGGTGCCCAAAAACCTCTCCCTGCTTGTCTCTGTTCCTCTGAGCTTTGCCAGCTGAGTTTTCCCATTCATGTCTCAGCTCTAGTGCTCATTGTTTCATTAGCCAACCTCCCAAATGAGCCATGGTGCCAGGTACCAGTCTTCCTGGGAAAATACCCCCAGCTGCTTTATTTCCATCTGAATTCCCTGCCTCCTGCTGATATTAAATTTCCAGGTTGAAACACACGCACAATATTCAGGGGGGTTTTATATTTGCACGAATTGACCGCATGTTTCTGCTTTGCTTGTTTTGGCTTTCCCCACCAGCAATCTCAAATGAAGCCAGCGAGGATGAGCTCATCCCAGCATGCTGGGATGCAAACAACATAGGTGCTGGGTGGCGGGGGGAGCTGGGGGGGTCAGCCTGGAGAGAGGGGGCTCAGGGGGGACCTTCTCACTCCCTACAACTGCCTGACAGGAGGTTGCAGTGAGGTGGGGGTCGGTCTCTTCTCCCAAGTAACAACAGGATGTGAGGAAACAGCCTCAAGCTGTGCCAGGGGAGGTTTAGATGGAGTATGAGGGAAAATGTCTACATCGAAAAAGGTGTCAAGCACTGGCACAGGCTGCCCAGGGAGGTGAAGGAGTCACCATCCCTGGAGGCATTTAAAAGATGTGTAGATGTGGTGCTCAGGGACATGGCTGAGTGGTGGGCTTGGCAGTGCTGGGTTAATGGTTGGATTTATGATCTCAAAGGCCTTTCTCAACCTAAACGATTCTATGATTCTATGCTTTTGGAGAGGCGAGACACAACGAAACATTCCCAGTCCAGCAGCGATGCTTGGCTGCCAACGAGCCACAGCCCCATGGAAAACCCACAGACCCCACCCAGGGTGAAACCCTGCGGCGATGCAGCTCCCTTGAGTCCATCACACCGACCCTAAAAATCACCCCCAGCCTCCCTGGACATCGGGGATGGGGGGTGGGGGTGGGGGTGGGGCGGGCGGGGCACCCGGGGGTGACAAGGAGAATGCAGGGTGCAGCCTGGGCACCTCAGGAAGCAATGTGGGTGCCCCGGGGGGAGTGCGGGCAACCCACCGGGGGAGGGCACCTAGAGAGGGGTGTGGTCACGCGGGGGCACTCCGGGGAGCGGCGTGGACTCCCCGAGTGGGTGCTCGGGTAGACCGGGGCGCAGTGCGGGCACCCCGGGGACGGCGACGGCGCCCCGGCGGCGAGCCAGGCAGCCCGGGGGACCCCGTTTACCGGTGTCGGCGGCGGCCCAGGGCAGCAAGAGGGCGACGGTCCCGCAGAGCAGCAGCAGCGGCGGCGGCCGCGCCATGGGACGGCGGCGGCGGCCCCGGGGCCGGGCCGGGCTGGGGGGGCTCAGGGCTCCCGCGGGGGCTCCGCGGCGCTGCCCCGCCGCCAGCCGCCGCCGCCGGACATGTCCAGCGTGGTTCCAGTCGCTTCCCTTTCGCTTTCGCTTTCGCACCGGGGCTACCGACCCAGACGCACCGCCCTGCCGGGATGGGGGCCCGGGGTAGGGAGGGGATGCAGTGCCCGGGGCGGGGTGCGGAGGCAATGCCCGGGGTGGGTGGGGATGTGGTACCTGAGAGGGGATGCAATACCCAGGAGGGGATGCAGTACCGGGGGTTATGAGATACCCGGGGGGGGGGGGGGAAATGCAACACTCAGGAAGGGATGCAATACGGGGGGGGGGGGGGCGGGGAATGTGAGATACCCACGGGGACGAACCAATACTGGAAGGCTAAAATACCTGAAAAGGGGGTGCATTACCCAGGGGGATATGATGCCCGGGGCAGGGGAGACAGCACCTCTAGAGAAAGCAGTACCTGGGGCGATGCAATACCTGGGGGCTGCTGCAGTACTCAGCTGAAAGGCGTGATACCCAGGAGGATGTGGTGACCAGGGGGGACGTGGTAGCAGCGGGATGCAGGATCTGGGGGAGGGATGGAATTCTGGGCAGAAGATGATGCAGCACTTGGCATGGGGATACACTGCCCAGGGGGATGTGGTACCCAGGTGTACAATTCCTCCCCTCCAGTTCCTGGGGGGAATCTGGCTGGGTGCAATGCCCGGGGGCTACACAGGACCCTGGGGATGCAGATATCCCAGTGCCGGAGCTTGCTAGTCCCCAGGCAAACCTCAAAAGTGGAAATCAAGTTACGATTCAAGGCCCTGGAAGATATACAGAGGGCTCCAACCTGTGGTGCACCTGGGACTGCACTGCTTCTACAGGTCCAGCTTACAACAAATCTTCTCAAAACTGCCCTATGGCTCTTTGCTTGTGACCTCTTGGCTTTGTCTGTCTCCATTCCTTCTTCTATTGACTGCAAGTCACTTTGTCTTGGCAGTGAGTTTCAGAAAACAGCTTTTCACATATGAAAGGGGTCAAATGAATATAGCATTTCATGGCCAATTAGCAATTCTTTATGCAAAGTAGGTAAATTCTCCCTTTGCTCATCAAGGAGAGAACATTAACCTCAGTTAACCTCTCCTGAAGCAAAAGAGTCAATGATAGTGGCCCAGCCAGTTGATGAACCTCTTAACCCTGCCAAGTGTATTTGAGGAAGAGCTGTGTATGAGACTGCTGATCTTGAAAACAACGCGTACCTGTCACAACACTCTCCAGACTATCAAGCTGCAACAAGGTCTTTTACCATCTCATACCAGCATACTCTTCATACAGTACCTCTACTGCCTTATCCTCACCTCATTCAGGACCCGCTCTCTCCTCTCTTGTTTTTTCCTCAGCTGCTCTCTCTTCATTAGCTCTCAACCACTTAACAGAACCAGCCACACCTGCAGATTATCTACATCGGCCAACCCGCCGCCCCTGAAGCCAACTCACAGTTGTATTTTATCAATGCTAATTAATCCAGCTTCAGTCCACTACACTTCCCCCCCCCCTTTTTTTTTCTTTCTTATGTTTTTAACAATCATTATAACCTTTTTACAAATAATTTTTTCATACAGTCCTCTATAACTCCTCTATACATACCCACATGAAGATCCCACTAAAAATGTTGAAGGCCACGCAGATGAAAATGCTGTGCCAGTCATATACCAGTTAAGTGACAACTCAGATTCCCAGGGCTCAGTGTTTAAATTGCTGTTGATTAAGCACATCTTTAACCTATGTACTCTGGACAGGTTGGGATTTCACATGACGAGCATTACAAAAAACAATCAGCAGGTTAGAGTTCACAATCAGCTTACGCAAGAATAGCTGAGGGTAATAATACTGTTTTTAAAAAAGTCTGTGAAGGCTTTACTCCATGCATACTTTTGAAAGTCATATAAAACCCAATCCTGTCATAACTTTCTAGATGAGGATTTTGTGATCCTGGTGAAAACAAGCTCTGTAGCTACCAATCTTCCAGAAGATAGGCCAAACTATGTGTGAGAGTTTATATTAGCTGAACTGGAGAATTGCAATGCCTGAGAATGGCACATTTTCAATAGAAAGCCTTTCTACAAAAAGTCAGAGCTATTAAATGACTGTGGCTTCTGATTTCTAGCTGACCCCCGCTGAACCCTGACTGATCCCTGTCCTGGGGAGCCCTTTGTGCACTCCTCCAATACAAGGCATCAAAGGATGCTTCCCAACTTGTCCTCGTCCCATGCACCAAGACAAGGATGCGACCCTAAAGCATCCCTCACAGTAGTACACAGAGATACACATCTTCTGTATTGTCAAAGGGCTTCTTCACCTTCCTGTATCTGAGCTAACAATTTAAGAGTTGTCTGTTTTCAATTGCTTCAACCATCTGAGCAACAATTTTTGGGCTGAGCTATCTGCCACCATCTCACCTTGTATTGCTTTTGGAAAGGTTGAGCAGAAGTGGTTGAGGAGTTCTGCTGGGGTTTTGCTTGTTTCTCCTTAGATGTAGTGTGTGGAAGGGTTGTGTTATTGACTATGACTCTTTAACTGAAGATTTTGGGGTAAGAAAAGCTGGATTCTAGGCCAGGACTAGAGATCAGTCCAGTGTTTTTGAAGAGAGACAAAATGCTTATTTCAAGATGCCAGCACCAGGGATGCAAAGCAATCTTCTTCCCGGGCAAAAATGTTCCTTTGGTCTCACTTTCCAGCTAAGAGCAACCAAAACTGATGCTTATACAGCAAAATAGTACAAGACCAAACAATTAATCTGCTTCTGGTTTTGTTTGATTTAGCCAGGAATTATTTAATTTCTTATCAGCTCTGACATACGTGTTGCTGCATTGAGTGCATATAACCCAATTAGGATGTGAGTTCATCATAAAATGTTCTTATCTCACAGGAATATTTCGGAGTATGGTTCATTCTGCTCATTGCATATGCTAAGTAAAAAAGGGTTGCTACAAACCATTTGTAAAGCTCAGGTTTGCAAACTGAAATGACTTCCCATCAGGTTACCATCCCTGCTTTAATATTATCTTACCTACCATTAATCAGTTCAGGCAAGAAACAGTCACTGCCCCAGACTCTATCCCAAAGTGGCATTGCCTACTGTGCTTAAAGGCACCTGGAAAAATCAAAATACAGCCCTGAAAAAAAAAAAACCTCACCAGAAATGGAGGGTTTTCCTTAACCAGGAAGAAATTACAATGCTAACATTTTGCCTTATGGGAGCTACAAAAATATTGAGCCTCTCTAATGAAAGAAGCAGATGGTTTTCTGGTGATGTGATAGTAATTATCCCTGCTGGGAGCACACAGCAAATGCTCAATGTAGGCACAGGGTTTTGAGAGGCAAAAGCGTGACCTGCACCTGCAAGGACTAAATGAGGTTAACCTGACACTGCTTCCCACCCAGGAGACAATAAATGCAAAAGACCTTATCCTCTGGGTGTTACAGATTAGTTCTAAAAGTTAAACATGTTGAATAATTATAATAATAATAGCAATACAAAGAGGAAGAAGACGACAAAGAAGATAAATATAAGACAAAGAAGAGGAAGAAGACAAAGATGAAGAAGAAGAAAATGAAGGAGATCCAGTGCTTTGCATTGCAGGCAAGGCCATTTTCTGATAAAAGTTAAAATACAATGCACTTACACTTTCTGTAGTTTTACATTGTGATGCACATTGAAAACTTCATATATTGCATGTAAGTTGGCAGAACTGGTAGAAACAGGGTGCTTTTGCTCACAGAACTCCCCCATCATGGGTATAAGCTGCTGTTGCATTTACAGCATCAAGCTGGGGAGGATCCTGCCTTTCCAAAAGCTGCTCCTGAGCTTCCCAAGAGAAATTGCTCCATGTTGGAGTTTCTGGAAGTGTGACTTTACTGCTGAGGAAGCCAGCACAAGCTGGCTGAAAGGCAGGGTGGGGTGTGCACAGCTCATGGGCTTGCAGGGGATCTCCGCTGTTTTTTTTTTTTTTTGAAAAATCAGCTCCTTTTCCATTTTGGGTGATGCCAGTAAATGGGGAAGCACTGATGAAACCACAAAATGGGGGTTCTGCCTCAGGGTTGCTTTGGGTCTTAATTTCTGGGTTTCCTGACTTTTGGGAATTTCAGTTCTTTGTTTGTGAGGCCATTAAAATAAGCGTTACAGCCTTTTCTCAAAAAGAAACATTAGATTTTTGTCACAAGCCTTTATTTTATGCTATTAACTCAGATCCTAGGAGGCAAGGGTTACTTGTACCAGAACAAATAATCCTAGTTGCAATCACTGACAAAACACAAGGCTGTAAAATTTCTAGCTGGTAGCTTGGACACATCCCTTTTTGCCTGCAAATAATATCCCCAGAGGATTTGTCTTAAAGAAAAAAATAATGCTTCTCACTTTTTTTTTTTTCTTCTCTGATAATGAAAAGGAGGATGGAAGATTTGTACAGTTCTCTCTGCAATTGTCACAGCACTCTCCAAACCATCCAGCTGTAACAAGGTCTTTTACCATCTCATACCAACATACTCTTCATGCCAGTTCCTCTGCTGCCTTCTCCTTATCCAGGGCATGTGTCTTCTCCTCTCTCTGCTTCTTCCTCCTCTCTCTTCATTGGCTGCCCAACCTCAACAGAACCAGCCACAGCTGCACCTTTGTCTACATCGGCCAACCCACTGCCCCTGAAGCCAGCACACAGCTGTATGTTATCAATGTTAATTAACCCAGCTTCATTCCTCTACATACAATGACTTTCTAGGAGCATATAAATTCTATCACATGGGGCTTGTTTCCTTTTTCTTTTCCCCAGGGTAAAAAAATATATGCATAGTGTCATATGTCTGCTGCTAGACAGTGTAACAAATTATAGGCAGGTTGTGACATTGTGGGGAAAATAATTTCTGTATATTCATCTTTAAAGCTGATATTTGTAAAATTGAGTTTGCCTCTGTCTGCTATTGAAAGCTGTAAAATATGGCAAATTGGAAATCTTGACTTTAAAAGCCTTGTGCAGAGCAAATGGTGCTGCATCACTGGAAAGGCTTGCAAGAAACTGCATTTCCCCCCCTTATAAATAATGTAGGGAGATTCTCTCTGACCTCTACAAGTGGTTGAAGGAAACAGCTTGTTATAGTGGACTGAAAGCTAAAGGAAAAAAGCATGTTTGTGAGCAGGTTATTTGACAGATCTCCTGTCTCCAGGTGGCTGAGACTAAGGAAGCTTTGGCTTGGCTTCACATTGAGTTTGGGGGAAAAGCCCAGCATGGGGAGCATGACAACAACACCCTGTTGCCACTGGGAGCTGGAGGAAGGCAGCCACCACTCCTGGAGAAGCAGCCACAGCTTCTACTTGCTGGGAGGATGGTTGCTTTCCTCTCTTCATTGTGAGAAAATAAATATTTGTAACAAACATCCCGACTGAGTGCATCACCTACCCACAGCAATACCTTTCCCAAAGGCCTCCTGGGGGTTGCAGAGATGCTGAGAAGGAACCAGGGAAGGGCTCCAAGCCCGATATTTATAAGTGGTTCTCTCTACACCATGATTTTGTAGATGTACTGATATGCAAGTAAGGAGGATAGAGTAGGCTCTGAGCTGACTTGTTACCCCAGACAGTTATTAGAAGTTCCCATACAGTATATTCTTATCCTTCCTCCATGTCACAGTTCAGAAGAGGATTAAGCAGCTGCTGCTGCTCCTGCAGGTCATCATAGGTGTAACCATGGCCTCATCAGACTGGTGTTTCACATGTAACAACTTCAATAACATGTAAGTATGGCCACAAGGATATGAAGTATTGGTAAGTGAGTTTCCAGGATGTGCTAGGGGAGTTTTAGGTTGGATATTAGGAAAAATTTCTTCATGGAAAGGGTGGCCAAGCATTGGAATAGGCTGCCCAAGGAGGGGGTGGAGTCACCATCCCTGGAAGTGTTCAAAAAACACATAGATGTGGTGCTTAGAGGCATGGTTTAGTGGTGGGCTTGGAAGATCTGGGTTAACAGCTGGACTTGAGAATCTTAAAGATCTTACCCAACCTAAATGATTCTATGATTCTATCAACGTGAGCAGCCAGGCAGCATCAGGGGATCTGTATAGGTCTAGAGAAGCAAATATGAGATAAAAAGTTGCCACCAGAATCAACAGCAAAAGAAAGCATAAAGCCTGAGTGGTTAAAGCAAGGAATTTCTTCTGAAAGGGTGAATTTTTCCTGGTTAGACATGTTTAATCCCTGAGGTGTGAGATTATGCAGAGAGCTAGATAAGAAAAGGTTTGTTAAGAAGACAGACTGTGGTGATCAGGCAGAGGGTTTGGCCAGACAAGCTTAATGACCACCTATGTTTTACACCCAACTGGCCCCTCGTATACCCTTTTCTGGCTATTCCTCCTTTTTTCCTCCCTGATTCTCTTCCCCAGTACACTCCTTCACCAGTGTGCAGTTTCAACACCCCCTTCCCAATACCCAGGACCTAAGCATTTGCATCGACATCAGTCATAAAGTCCCAGGCCACCTGCAGTATCTTGACAGCGCATCAATTAGCATGAGTGATTAGGTTTGTTTCTTGTCTTTGGCCTCATTATGTTTGCCCACTGCGTTTGGGTCCCTGTGTATCTTGTTTACAGCTTCCCCTTTTTCTTATTAATCCTTTTAGTATTGCCAAGGTACAAAAAAGCCCTCATTCTCTGCGTAAAGCACAGGAAAACATGCAACTGAGGAGTGTGTCCTTTCTGCAGGAGAAAAAGCTGCCTGTGGCTGCTGCCATGATTTTGGGATGAGGCAAAGAATCCAAGAGCAGCAGAGCTTGAGAGCAGTAGGGAGATGCTGAACACAGTGAGGAAAGGGCTTGCACAGCATCTCAAACACATCTGTGGAGCTTTTAACACCTGCATGACAGCTGAGGAGTGCCACCAGTCAAGTCAGCTAGCCAGAGGATGAAATTAAGACCCTCCCCACTCCCAGTAACGAAGTATTTGGAGTTAGGACCTTGGCTTGAAGTAGCAAAGAAGTCACATATGTTAATTAAATTCAGAGGTAAATCAATTAACTGGTTGGTACAGACCACTACGTTTTGACAAGGAATGCCATGGATTTCTGAAAACAGTAGCAGAACAGAAGAGTAGTTTGAGAAAAGCTCCAGCCTGGACTTAATTTTCATGAAACTGTATTTTTTGGAATGAGCTGTCTTGTCTGAAGCCAAAGGCTATTTACAATGCATGGATGGAAATGAATACGCTAACATTCATTGCAAGTTAATACAATTTTTAAAAGAGCAGGCATTTCTTCTGACTTTAAATCCACACAGATGTATTATAGTGTAAGTAGACAAGGTAGATTAAAATCTGAGTCATGAAGTAATCACTCTATAAAAAATATATTGGAAGAGTTTATATGGTAGGAACAATTTATTTGTCATGGTGAAGAACTCAGTCTTGCAAACTATCCATATTCTTAAATTTTTTTAGCTTTTAATAAGATGCAAGGACATGGCGTTGTTTCCAAACGATGAGTGCTCATCCACATACATCATGGGGTTTTACTAGACACAAAAATTAAACTAAAATATTACATTTTAGAGTGCCTTGTCTTTTTTTGTTGATATCTATAACTTTTCAAGTTCCTTTCCTGCTTCACCTGAACTGAGGGTTAAAACCATATCCCTTCAGCCGTGAGAGTTGCTCTACACCAGACTTACACACAGAATTCCTCCCTTACCTGTAGGGTCTTGTGTGGGGAATTGGTTGCTGAAGAAGTCTGAGTAGATGCCAGTACTTGCCAAATACAGTGCTGTGCCTGTTAATAGTTCAAGTCAATGCTTTGAAAGTCTGCTAGCAGACTACACACCTCACCCAGATTTACACATCAACGATATAGATAATCCCACTTGACTCAGCTGCCTTCATTTCCCTTGGAGTCTGCAGGGAAAATTTGCACTTTCTGGATATGACATAACTGGTTTCCATTAGAGGTCCCAGTCAGGACTAGAAAATATCTGCAAAGACTTCAGTTTATTTTCATGTTTTAGCTAGCAGAGCTTTCACATGAGCAGAAAGACAACATGTAGTTTTGCAAAAAATGCCAACTACCTCTCTCGCTTTTTGTGGCTAGCAGGACATTTTGTAAGGACACAAAGAGGAAGGAGTATTTAACTATTTGCAGCCAGCATTTCAGAGAGACTTGCTCGGAAATATGGAAAGAAGCCCTCTGCTCTGTCCTGCCAGCTTCCTGGTATTTAGCTGATATTGAGATTTAGATCTACAAAGCTTGGGCTGTCTTGCAACTGCCATTTTGAAGGCTATTTTCTTAAACCATTGGATGTAATTGATAGGGAAGAGAGTCCTCAATTTCTTGGTCATTCACAGGGAGAACGGCAGAAACTAATGTTAACTATCTACAACCTCCCACCCTGCAGAAGAAAGGTTGCCCACATCTTTCACAAAATAGAGTAGCTTATGTTTTAAGAGATAATATTCAAGCATTCAATTAATTAATGCCAATGGTAAAGTCTAATAAAGAGGAATTTTGCTGCTGGAGGTACAGTAGCCTCCAGAAAAATACCAGTATCAGAACACTTTGCAGGAGGGGGATATTAGCATGAGAATCAAGACACACTGTGACCCAATATACTTGACGTTTCCCTGTAAACAGGAGAGCATACACATTATTCATGTGGTCTCAGTCCATGGAAGATCCTGGATCCATTTTCTCTCAGATATGAAGACTATATAAACACCTAGGTAGATTGCAAGCACTTTTCTGTTTTATCTCCTTCCCATAATATACTATTTATGGGGTAACACCACCTCTCAGCTTCAGCCAGCAGCATGTCCCATGATGACAGTAGGGAAATAAAGACACCCTCTACCCACCCTCATTTCAGAGACCAAGGAGCCCTGCTTGTTGCTTGTGTTTATGCTGCTCAGAAGAGTAAAACAAACAACTTTTATTGCAAGACTGGCTTAAGCAGAGACCACTTGAGCTTTTGCCTACAGAAGACTGTACATAATTACATGAAAACAAGCATGGTATCAAGTGATTTGGACAAATCAATCATACTTGAAGAGTAATTCAAAGTTTTGACTGAAACAATGCAGATTGTTCCGGTTTTTCCTTGGCTAGATTGTACAGAAAAGCAGAATCAGAAATATTAAGTGTCATTCCTCTGCATTAATTGTGTGATTGAAAAACATACTTGTTCCCTGTCAACTAGGAGACAGTGCTAGTCATCCCATTTTGCATGTTATGTGAACTCAAGGCAATGTACAGAACAGCAATTTTGAGTGGTCAGAGATATGGAAAAACTCTCTGAAGATGTTGGAGAGGACTGTGAGAAAGCGTATATTTCTCAGGAACAGTACAGAGGTCTCATGGCATGCCAAACTGAAAGAAGAAAGTAATAAACCCAGAAGTTCCAAAAGGCAAAGCCACGTAACATAACACACTGCCAGACAGCAGAAGTCCTCACAGACAAAACCAGCTGGTCACTTTACCATATTGCCTGTGGACAGAATTAAAGAGAAACATGTCATCCAGAATGGTGGACCTACTCTAAAGGTTTATACTAAGCCTCTAATTTTCTAGAGACAAAAATGAAGGCTGTTTTTGGAACAGATTACCCACAATGACTTTACACAGGGCTCGTCTTCTTCCTTATGGCCACTACCAGGGACATGATAGCAGATGGGACACTTTAAGGCTTATCCATCTGATGTTTCCTGGGATACCAAACCAGATAAATAGATACCTGCCACCATGATGCACCTCTGACAGTCCTAGCTGCCCACCTGATGGCAAACCAGCTACCACTGGGGCTTTCAAACAGATGCATCGCTGTTCTTCCTCTTCCACTCTGCTAATTTGTTCATTGAATTATGAAATGAAGCTCTTCAGTCCTGCTTGTTAGCATGATCAGCTCCTCTGGCTGCCTCCCAGCTGGTTCTGCTTGCCACCACTTCTGTGACACCATCATACTGCTCTCCTGGAAAGGACACAAGAAAAATACATCTTGGCCTTCCATCTGAAACATGCTAGAGGGGTCCAGAAACTCCCTTTTTTATTCTGTACTGAGGAGCAGCACTCTAGAAAGCAGGAAGCCACAAAGAGCAAGCCTTCTGAGAACTTGAATTGCATTTTTAATTCGGTATTTAAGGGGAAAGGATGTGTCTGTGTAAATCAAGCTCATCGAGAGCATTTTGCTCTGCTGGAAGGTTTTGATAACAAACTGGTAATGTTGCCTGCTAGATGGTTTCTGGATAGCCAGTGGGGTGGTATAAAAAACAGACCTTTGGAAGATAAGACCAGCAAAATTTCATGTATTTATTTTTAAGAACAAATGAAGAAAACTCACATTAAACAGACAGACTAGCAGATGAGCTTGGCAAATGCCTTACAGCACACAAGAGACCACGTAAAGAAGGCATCAGAGTGATTGGTGAGACACTTATAAATGGGAAAATAAAGCTGACAGGACCGATGGGTAATATGCACCATTACAAAAGATGAATGCAGTGGGGGTGAGAAATGTATTTTTGATGTAAGAGGACCTAGGAAGACAGCGAAGGTAGCGGAAGGGGACCTTGACTTAAGTACACTGGAGGACAAGGGAGATGGCTTTTCTAGTGATATTTTCAATGAGTAAACCTATAAGGTTGTGATGGTACAGCCATCTAAACAGAAGAGAGTAAGGGACTAAAAGAGAATTTAGCCATGGGATTGGAAAGAAAAAGATGGATGTTGGCTATGGAGAGAGGTCAGAAGCAGCAAGACCTGAACACAGAATGCGGGGTGAGGTCAGATGGAGAATGAGGTCTTCTCATGACAAATATTATATTTTTTGGTGGTGGTGATGGTGAAGGGAGAGGGAGAAGATTTGGGAACCAGGATGGGGGAAAGCAAGATGCTAGACAGCATATTTTCACATGAAACAATCAAAATGTGAGCTTCAAGGAGTAACAGTTTATCATATCAACAATGAATGCTAAATTCCCAGGACATGAGGTCTCTAGGGACAGGTTTCTAAAGCACTGAAGTGTCAAAAGATGTAGAGAGGGGCCTAAATATAGTTCCCAAATGTGTCTCTGCTCCAGATTTGAAGTTATTCAGTACAGAGAGCAGCCCCTTGCCTAGTAAAATAGCCAGAAGATGTGTAGAAGTTGCAGTCAACATCTTCCTATGGGTGAAACTTTCCTTTTTGTAAGTTCTCTGTGCTAATATCCAGCCCCCTCACATCCACTTGGAATATTCACAAGGCCAGACAGGAAGTAGTTGAGAACAGGTTGGACATTATGAACAAAACCAAAGGCTGTTAGCACAGCCACATTCAGCCTTAGGTGGTTGATCTTAAATAGTAAAATGCCACAGTTCTGCTATCACAATCTATGCAGAAAACTGCAAAACCACAAAGCCAGAAGTTGCTTTGTGGAAGCACTTATACATAACTGCTGTTCCTTTATGCCTTCTTGCCCATCAGGGTAATACTTTACTGATGCGTATTTCAGAATTTGGGGGTTTTAAGGCCAACACATAAAGTATTACCTAGAGTAATCTTGCAGGGTCACTTGTATCTTAAGGTGTGATAATTTGTTCTGAGCAGCTGTAATATGCTTTCACAAAGAAACACAGCTTCTACAGCCATGGTTTAATGATAAGTAAATCTAGCTTCAAAACTTCTAAACGGAATGAAACCCTACTATAACTATATGTTGCAAGGCACCGACCCAATATAAATTTCATCTTTTGATTGTAGTTGGTTCAAAAAGTGTTGATAGATTCCACAGTTATCATCTGGCCTTATGCCAGATCAGGTGTTGTTTGCTCTTCCCAACCAACAAAGGGAATAAGAGCATAATACTAGTGTTAGCTAAAGAAATACTAGTTTCTTTTTCATTCAAAGTACATTTGTATTGCTGATAATGGAGCAGTGAACAACTCTGATGTTAATTGCTGAATCACAGTATAAGGAAAATCAAAAAATAAAATACTGAGAACATTTTGGCTAGGATTTGAAATACTGTGAATTTATTTTAAATAAAAGCTGTTAAATGGGGGTATTCCTCAGAGTGATTTATTTTGCTGCAGCTGCATGTAATTAAGCTCAAGGTTCTGCACAACACTTACAATCTTTTACTTAGCATGCATACAGAAATGCTTTTTTTCCCCTGGTACTGTTATAGATATTTTTTTACTTTCTGTCACAGGGTACATTTTTTTTTAACCTGTATTTTTCAGAGCAGAGGGTGCACAGCAGCCTTTAAGCCTTTTGCAGACGTCTCAGACCTGGTCAGCAAACAACCTGGGATTTTTTGAGTGAATTTGTCCCAAAACACTTGTCTCAGATAAATTGCCGTCTGAAACTACATTCATCTTTCCATTGAAAATGAAGCCCAAACAGGATTCCTAACCCTGAGACATCCAGCATTCAGGAAGATTATTTCTGCCTTGCTGTCAAAAGGGGTACGATTAACAGCCACCCGCATCTTTTGACTTCTGCCTGCACTTATACACTTCAAACAGTGTCACTTCAGTAGTAACACTCCATCTTTGCTAATTTTATTTTGCTGAACTGCAAACCAGCTGCAACATGGAAGAAAAAGAGTTTAGTGAAATGCCAGCTCTGCATTTCTTCTATAGATTAAGTGTTTAAAGTTGTATGCTGTTTCATGACGTTTCATAAATTTCTGAACAGCCTAAGGGGATTAAATTCTTAAAAGCCACTGGGCTTTTGAATGCAGTAAACATCTCCCATTTGGCAAAACAAGCATAAAGTGTACTGCAGCTCTCAGTGGGAAAGAAGTTTCTAAATCACTTAAGTAGTTATATAAAATGGCATTTTAGATTCTTAGCCGTACTCTTAATTTTGCAGCACTGCCAACCAATTTTCACAATTTACAAATGTGATGTGAGCCAGTTCTCTGGACTGGAGATGTCTAGGACAGCTAAAAATAGTAGCGACAAAGTATGGTAATGGAAAAAACAGATACTTGAAGTAACTGTGACATTCAAAGCATTTTTTAGTTTGTTTTCTTCTCATGCATTTTGCAATTCTAGGGAAAAAGACAGTGAATTAATTCATTCATTTCTCCAGTCTAGTTGTCTTTTTTAATTGGAAACCAACTGGTTTTATTTTAACTTATTTTATGGGTATCTTCAGGGAAAAGTAATAATGTCAGAAGTTGGCCCTGTTACCATTTCAGTAGTTGAGTAGGATATTTCAGAAGTGGCCACTCTGCTCTTTGTATCTTGCCCAAAATTACTGTCTGTACTATTAAACTTTCTGGCTCAAAATTGGCTGCACCTCAGTGGGCCATGAAAAAACCATGGTTAAGTATAAATACCTGTGCATTACCATACAGAGTCTTTATAATGTCCTTGGTTGTGGAAAAATCAAATTTCAAGGTAAGGGGACAGCATTATAAGCAGAAGTCAGGAAACTGTGATGAAATTAAGATCTCTTTCATGACCACATTAATAGAATACTAAGAAAAGTATAACTTTGAAAAGAAAGTTGCTTAAAAATAGAATAATGACCTAGTATTTTATCATCTCGGTCTGCTCTGTCACTTAAAGTACCTGCAGAGATCAGTGCTGCTGTATTTAGCAGGATACAGGCTTTGATTACCATGTTTGCTAATGAATTGCCTTGTTTTCATTTTATCCCCAGAGGTGGCAAGCATGAAAAGATTTTCCATGAGGCATGAGAAAGAGCATGCCAACATTCCCAGCCTGGTAAGTGAAGGTGGCACTGTTTCCTCTGCTAGCAAACATGCTGGCTACACTGCTGGATTAACATCCCAGCTCTGTGAAGCTACCACTGCTGTTTCACTTGGAAGCAGCAGCATCTTAAATGCTGCTGTTGATACTAATTCATCATCTTCTAGGATGCAGCACTCAGTGAAGAGGCAATTTGTCCAGTCCCAGGCAGCTACTGGGCTGACACATACGAAGCACAGAACTTTCATTTCACAGACCTTTTCTGTGCATGAAAGACCACATGTTTCAGGGCATTGTCCTTCCCCAGTGTGACTGAAGGAGGGCTGGGTTGTATTTTCACATTACTCCTTCTCATTAAAATTACTGATGCCATCAAGTCTGCATAAGAAGAAAAACTTGGGGGGGGGGGGAAGTACCCTGGGATTAGATCCTTCAAAAGGAAATGGACTAGCAGAGCAGTTCTTGGGGCACTTTTTCTCTAGCTCAGGTGACACCTATATTGACGTCTGGAGGTCACAGGATCACACCTTGCTGATCTGCCACCCATGGGAAGTTATTTCACCAGCATAACAGAAGGTGTAATGATACGTGCTCCTTCAAGATAAAATATTACTTACTTCAGCAGGTAGTCTGGAATGATGCAGTACCTAAGCCCTTATGCGGCATCCTCTGAAGAACAGCCTCAGTTGAATATAGGCTGGTCCAAATGCGATCTAGTCAATTCCATAAGACAGACTTTAATGCCTATTAAACACAACAGTCCTCTATTGAAATCACTAACCCTGGTGACCGCTGGAGTGCTGGAGTGAGAAAGATTACTCATTTTCTGTGGCTTCTGCTGGAGACAGGGCTCTCTCCAGGTGATCCTCTCAGCAAAAAGTGGGCCCAGGAAACTCAAGCTTGGTGCAGGAGCGCAGTTCTCCTACTTCTGTAATTGTAAAATGGAATTAATCCAGAGGAGGCCAGGAAGATGATCAGAGGGCTGGAGCACCTCTTCTAGGAAGACAGGCTGAGAGAGGTGGGGTGGTTCAGCATGGAGAAGAGAAGGCTCCGGGGAGACCTTAGAGTGGCCTTCCAGTACCTAAAGGGGACCTGTAAGAAAGATGGGGACAGACTTTTTAGTAGGGCCTGTAGCAATAGCACAAGGGGAAATGGTTTTAAACTGAAAGAGGGGAGATTTTGATCAGATGTTAGGAAGAAATTCTTCACTCTGAGGGTGGCGAGGCACTGGCACAGGTTGCCCAGAGCAGCTGTGGCTGCCCCATCACTGGAGGTGTTCAAGGCCAGGTTGGACGGGGCTTGGAGCAGTGTGATCTAGTGGAAAGTGTCCCCTATCAGGGGGATCTTTACAGTCCCTTCCAACCCCAAACATTCTATGATATATGAAGCTGGTTCTTCTAATTCAGCCCTTCCTTCTGTCCTGGTATAGGAAAGAGGCTGCACCGTTCAACAGCAATGCATTTCAGAAACATCTCAATAGCTGCAGAAGACTCATGGCAGTTGTGGTCAAATCTTCAGTGAAGGTAAGACAACACATTATAACAAACAATCCCCTCCCTGAGCTCAGTTGTAACCACACAGTTTTTTACACTGAAAAGCAATTTGCAACAGTAAAATACTGCACAGCTAATCAATGCACAAGGAACAAGCTTAATTTTTAAACTATCAAGATGGTCTGTTGAGGGCTGGAGAGTCACAGCTCAAAGAAGGCCGCAACATTCAGTGCACTAGGATGTTGATTTCAAACTTCAGGCTGATGACTGTGTGGTTTTCAGTGCAGCAGGTCACATCAATGATTTAACAGCAATCAGATCATGTCCACTGGGTCCACTTCCTGCAATCAGTGAGCCAATTGCATAGCTGTTGGACACAGTGGAGTCAACTCAGCATGTAGTTAGCAGTGGGAAAAGAACATGGGTTTTGGGGTGCTTCACACTGAAACTGTATTAAACATAACAAGAAGCCATACCCACGGACTGTTGGTTCAGTTCTGGCTGGCTGTACGTTCAAAGTCTGAGAGACTTCAGTGGTACTACCAGAACAAGCCAATCCTGCCTCATTTTTGCTGTTTACCTTCACCATCTGAGTCATTCTCACCTTGGGTGAGGAGCTCAGCTGCTTGTTACCCGCCATATGCAGATAACATGGAAAAAAGACATCCAAGGTTAAAAAAATAAACCAACAAACACGGTCCTGTTACTTAAGGGATTAATGGTCACAACATAGCCTAATGCCTCCATCTCCTGCAGGACTGGCAGCACATCGTGTTATCATGTACTTCCATTTCTTTACAGCAAAATGGTGATAACAAAAGTCTAAATGGACCTGAGCATCACTGCTTGGAACAGTACTGAGCATGGGGTTCCACTCATGTCTTTGCTTCCTTGCTTGCATAAAGTGTCTCAGGCAGGGAGAGTGAAAAAAGCATATGACATGGATAATGGACAGGGACAGCATGCCGTAGCAAGCCGAGGCTTGCAAACACATTTCATGGGAGCTGCGCAGTCTGGGGGGAGAGAATCAGCCCTGTGAGTGAATGCCATACCAGCAGAGCACTCCTGCCCCCAAGAGTCAGATACACTTTCCTTTGCTGGAGTCACAATGGCAGGAGCTCACAGAGCCAAGGACAAGTTTTCCTGGAGAAATGGTTCGGAAACATTTTATGTTCAGGTGCAGCTGAAACTCTTTGCTTTCCTACATAATGCCTGCCAGAGCACTAACACGAATCTTGACCTGTAACTTTGATCCAAGACTAAGAAAAGGACCTGCAGCAGGTAGCAAAGCTATGATTTGCCTCTTCTAAATGCAGGGTGAAAAGGAAGCTATTTGAGTGTTTTTCAATGGCAATTAAGATCCTCAAACAGTTTTGATTGATAAGGAAGAACAGTTCTGCACAGATGCTTTAGCCCATGTATTTCTATGGCTTCTCATCTCCCTGTCCATTCTCATGGGCCATCATGACTACTATTCCTGGTTTTAAAATGGTGCTGAGGTGAGCTGTGATGGGAGTCTCCTCCAGGACAGTGCAGGTACATGAACCCAAGAATAACTCTCCCTTTCTGGAAGCAGCAGCATAATAGCTGGACCAGAACACTTAACAGCAGGAGAAGGACACTTAAGGGGCTCTACTTCACCCTAAATCAACAGTCATGGAGCATTTCGGCAGTTGAGGTCGCTTGAGACATCAGAAAATCTGCTTTAGCCCCAGCCTGTCAAGGAACAGGATGTGCTGGGCCCAAGGTCAAGCAATACCCACTTGCTGCCTTCTCCCTGACCCATGAAAAGGGTTGTTTGTTTTGTTACTAGCATGATCTACTGCTGTCAAGTACTGAAAAGCATAATCAAGTAAAACAAAGCTATCCTTGAGACGTCAGTCTGCTTTCCTAGGTCTAGTTTTCATTTCACATCCTAGGTTCTCCAAAGACAGCAATTTTGATGCTGAAGGACAGTTCTCAAAAACCTTTGCTGAGAAGCAGAGAAAGGCAATATCCACAACTCCACTACCGAGCCCTCCCTAAACCAGGTGAGAAGGAAGTCTGTGTTCCTCGAGAAGGAGAGAGAAGGATGGGTTCAAGAAATACCGCACCCAGCCATCACCTACTGCACAGATTTTGTTAAGTCAGAAGCAAACAGAAACCAATGTTTAATTTCTTGGGTAGCTGTAGGAGGAGGACCAGAGGGTGTGGGGAAGGTGAGACACAGCATTGGCACCCTCCACCCCAGTCCACAGGTAATAATGCATAATAAGATAAAATATTTTTCCAGCCTACTGCAAGCCACTCTCTTTACAAGATCTTTAAAAATCCACTGGTCATTCTCCATCTCCATCTGTGGCAAAGCTGCAATCATGGAATCATAGAATAGTTTGTGTAATAGAAATGACCTTTAAAGGACATCTAGTCCAACCTCCCCCTGCAATGAGCAGGGACATTGTCAACTAGATTAGGGTGTTCAAAGCCCCATCCAACCTGGCCTTTAATGTTTGCAGAGATGGGGTAATCGTTGTGAGTAGACACCTCTCAGCCCCCGAATAAAAGCTTCTCTGGCAGCTGTAGTCATCCTAAACTGTATGGTAATTCACCCTGCACATATTCAGCAGCAGGAACCCATACATATAATTCCTTATGTAACTGGTCACCATTTAAGACCACTGTGTAACAGCTAAAGCTTTGTACATCTGAAGAAGCTACACCAGCCTGACATCTATTTGCAAGTTATTGAGCTAAACTTTTATATGGACATGTGGGCCTGCACTTCCCAGATGATGAGGCACAAGCACAAGCACAAGTGAGGTAAAGCAGGACATGCCATTGTGTATGCTTTACTGGGACAACTAATTCCATACTCACTGCCTTTTATTTCTTCTTTTCTTCCACCCTCTGTTTCAGTGTTGCTGCCTCCTCTTAGCCTCTTCCCCTAATTTATATCAAACTAATTTAGCATCCAGACCTTAACGTTGCAATTATCAGAGCCCCCCTGTCCCACCTGATCTACAGTACAGCTCTTCCCTTTACACAGGGCTCTCCACTTCTCCGCTTTGTAAATGCCAAGGTCCATGTTTGGTACTGCTTCATTTTCAATCCCAAGACCTGATACACTCCCTCAATATTTTTGACAAGAGCTGGGCTTCTCATTTTATACTAAGAGGAGCAGGTGGACCCATAGCCAAAGAAATCATCTCTGAAGCAACTAAACTCAGAAGATCCTCTGTTGAAAACCACGGTCTGTAGGAGCGTTGAGCAAAGGGACATGGCAGCTTCTTCCATCTGCATGTAGAAAGTTAATGAGGCTGAGTCCTCAGAGTATTAGGCAGAGCATGAAGAAAAGCCTTGTTGATGAAATCCTCTTAAAGGAAAGCATCTCTTTGCCTCTCGGACTGAGGGAAGAGAGCAGCAGGCAGGTGCCAGGGTTGGCCCTTGCCTCTTGGCAGAAGAAAAAACAGAAAACTCCAGCCACTCAAACTCACAAGGTGCTGGGTGTTGCTCTATACTGCCAGCAGCATGGTGCCAGGACCAGTCTTTCCAAGGCCTCCTCTATGAAGAAGCTGCAGCCACAGGGATTTTGGAGGGAGAGGAAAATATTTGGCTCATGAGCAGTGCTAATCTAAGATGCAGCAGAAATTCCCTGCTCCAGTTACCCAGGAGGACATGGGAGTTTTCTCCCTCTTCTCCAAAGAATTTCAGAGCTTGAAATACTCCAAAAAGTACCTGTGATAATACTCACTAGTAACACCTGCCAAGCACTCTCTATCTCCATCTCAACCCAACAGATCATAATTTTTGATGTTGATACAAAGATCAGCAGCAGCCAAACCCCCTTGCTTTCTAACGTCACCGAAGTGGGAAGCTAGGTGTGGCTGGGTAAGGAGTCCGATATAATTAAATTAAATAACAGCAAACCGTTACTAGGTAAGGTATTCTTCATTCCAGTGCTAGGGTAGCACTGGGGATAGCTCCACCATAAATGCTCCAACAATCTGGTAAACTTTTAGAGACTATATACCACAAAGTTATACATATTCATAAGATTTCCAAGAACTCATTCACATATACACGAGATTTCCTGGAACTCCAAATGTCTGGTCTGCATACAGTCTTCCCTGGTGGTCTTTGGGTGGTCATCAGGATCTTCAGATGAAGGCTTGTAATCTTCTTCACTGCACCACTGATTGACCTTTACTTCTGCCCAAACTCAGTTCTGGGACCAGCAGACCATACCCTTTGAGGCTATTGTTGCCATTCTCTTGTTGATATGGAGAAATAGTGTGAAATGGGGACAATGGACATCGATGGTGATTGTATATGTCTGCTCAGGAATGTGGGTATGGTGACTGGTCATGGGTGTGGTGTCTGGTCACACAGCCACACAGATTTGAGGAGACACCTACCCTTCTTCCTCTAACAAAGGGGCTATTTATAAAAAGGATGAGAAAAGGATGAGAGACATTCCAATGTTATCTAGAGGAAGGGAGTGCTAAGTCTTCTTGCTGGAGAAGATCAGATGGTCGCAAGGACATGAATCACCTACAAACCTGCAAGACCACCACATTCTAGGCAAAGGACTGGTAAGCTAATTAACATATGAAGGGAGTAAGCAGGTTTAGGTAATGAATATGTATAGGCGTTAATTGAATATTCATTTGTTTTATTGTATAAATGTGAGATGGTTCATCACTTCGGGCACACACGGTTGTGGAGGAGCAATCCCCCATGCATCTGCGCGCAATAAACATACCTACTTTATAACTTTCGAGTTATAGAGTTTAATTCCGTAGTCATTGTAACTTTCTTATCTCTGTGGTCCTGTGTATCCCTTCTCAAAATGGAGTTGTCTATCATGGGATTACCCGGGTCCCCCCCTTACCTTACACCCATCCCTTATCTTACAAGCACCATGAGCCTCTTTTGTTGAACTAACTCTCTAAGGTACTTGAAACACCTTCCTTGAGTTTGGGGTCTTAACTCTTTCAATGTGAAGATTTTCCACCTGTAAGGCAACACCATGAGTGTGAGAAGGGGCACACTAAAGCCATGGTAGCCCTCAGCCACTTCACGGGGCAGACATTTGAGGTAGTCAGGAGCCAGCTCTGTAACTGGCCTGGAATTGTGCCCAAATAACACACCCGAAGCTGCCACTACATGGAACTTGGCCATGCTGGAGCATTCTCAAGCATTCCTCGCTGAGGAACGGCCTGTGCTTCGGTGTTGGCCCAGCCACAAGGTGAGATGGCAACCTGCCTGCCAGAGCCCTTGTCCCTCTCGCCCCTTTTTCAGACCACGGTGTCACCCGTGTCCCGCAGTGATGGCTCCCAGTGCAGGCAGCAGCCGCTCGGTGGTTCAGCAGCACCCACCACCCAGCAAACCCCTCCAGTGCCTCGCAGGCTGTCCATTGCTGTGGGAAGTGGTGCCAGGGTGGGTGACCCACATCCCCTCTGGGGGGTTCCAGGGGCCCCGTCACTCTGAAGGAGGCTGCTTGCATCCCATCTTTTCAGGAAGACCTTGTTTGAGGCATTAATAACTTCCAACAGCTCCTTTTTAGTTCTATTATTTTTACAAGGGACAGGGAGAAGGGAAGCAGTGGCCTTCTCAGGGCACTGCAGGAAGACACCGCCATTGCTGCTGAAACACCGCAGCGTCTGGGCAAAGGCGCGGCGCCTCGCCTCCCCTTAGCTCTGCTGGTCGGCCGGCCGGCGCCAGACCCGTCAGCGGAGGCTAAACGCGCCTTCACAAAATGGCGGTGCAGCCCCTTTAAGACGTGTCCGCACGCCGGCCCGCCTCGGCCCCGCCCCTGGGCGGGAGAGGGGGCGGGGCTTGTATAGACGGAAGGCGCCCCGCGGCCCCAAGTGCGTAGGGGGTTGAATGACAGTCCTGCAGCTCAATGAGATGGTAGAGGGTGCGGGGGAGGCGGATCTTCCGGCGGGAACTCCCGCGGCCGTGCAGCTCTGAGGGAGGGGGGCGATCGGCGGCGACATGATTAAGAAGTTTGATAAGAAGGATGAGGAGTCTGGTACGGGGCTGGCGGCGGCAGGGAGGGAGCCGGAGGCGGGCCCAGGGGCGGGCGTAGCGGTACGGCCCTGCGGGGAGCCATCGTTAGGCGCCCAGCGCGCTCCGCGGCCTGTAGCGGCCGCTGAGGTGAGGGAGTAGCGGCCGCTGAGGTGAAGGGGGGTAACGGCCGCTGAGGAGGGAGGTCCCGCCTGCTTGCTGGTGCCTCGGCCTCCTTCGGATCCTGCCGCGGCCCTTCTGGACGGTCCGCGGGCTGCAGGGCCCGCCCCGGGCCCTGAGGCGGTGCTTGAAGGGAATCCGGTTCCTCTCAACACTCGGGCTGCAGCGGGCGGTCTCTTCCCGCCCCCGCCGTGGTGGGGAGGAGCTGGGCTGGACTGGGGGCCGCATCTCAGCCTGGCAGCAGGGCGGCAGCCGGTCCCACACACGGACCTTGTGCCATTCGGACTGTGCCATGAGCAGAGGCGTTCAGGTACCCGGCGGGCGGGAAAAAACCCATCACGTTAGGTACAGATGTGAATGAAGCCATCATCTGCGTGTTTTCGCTGGAAACTAAGTTCAGGTTGCCTGTAGTAACTGGTGCCGTCTTGAATTTTATGTTGCTGTTGCTCAAAGGTCTTCTGAGCCACAAGATGTGCCCAGCTGGGTTGAGTTAGTTTCATTCTCGCTTTCCTTCTGCTTGCGATGTGAGAACTTGAAGAATAAACGAATTGAGTTACTGCTGGGAGAAAAGGGCCAGTAGCAGTAGTGAGGGTTTGGAGGGATTTATATGTCTGTATGGTGGTTTTGAGTGGCAGTTCCACTATGAATGTGGATTAGAAGGTTGGTCTCCTCTGTATGCTGCTGACAGAAATGTGCCATCTCCAAAAAATCTGGGATCTGGACTGTTAGAAGGCTGCAAAGTTACAGTATGGAGATAGTCTAGTGTTAGCACTGTTGTGATGTGCAGCAGCCAGACTGTTTGTGGAGTTTGCCGAGCAGCTTGTTTTAGTGGTGCATTGATTTATATACTTCTGTTTCAGATTCTGGCCAGCAGCTCTGTCCTGATACTTTCAGTGCTTCCTGTGCCTGAAGGAATAAAAATGGGAGCGGGAAAAGATAAAGAGTAAATAATGTTATGTAAAGGGAGTATTAAGGCAAATTTACTTGTAAACATCTTTCTTCATCCTCATGTTCCAGCTGTGCTGAAAGTGCTCCCTTCCTTTTCTTTTTTTTTTTCTGTAACTGTGAACATACAATTTAAGAAAGTGGATTCAGAGCTCTTGGTGGAGAACATGAGTTATTCCAAGAAGTATGTCACTGTAGCAGTGAGGTGTTTTTGTAACGTTTAGGGGCAGTTCCAGCATGTTCAATTCTGCTGGTTTTTGTGAAGAATGCATTTCCTCAACTGACATGTCTCATTTGTTCCTCAGGTAGTGGCTCTAATCCTTTTCAGCATTTGGAGAAGAGTGCTGTGCTTCAGGAGGTATGAGTAATCGTAGTATAATGCTGGATATATTTTTTTTTTCCTTTAGGCAGTGTTAGAAGCTTAAGGAAGGTTTACAGTACAACTCTTGGTAAACATGAATGGCTAAATTAATTTAGTTAATTTCAAACCACAGGGTATGTGAATTAAGTCCACATGAAGTTACTCCATAAGGGGTTAATGTATGGTAATTAGGTTACTTGTGGGTTCTGCCTTCCATGTAGACATACAGCATCTCAGGGTGCTTTTTCTGAAGAGGTGACATGTTTTCCAATGCTTGTTCAACATACTGTGTAACAGGTTTTCCTGCTTCTCTTTGTGTACTCCAGGAATGATTGCAAGTGGTGAGATGAACATGTGGTTAAATAATGGGGATTTTTTGTGGGTACAAAGAACTGTAATAGTTTCAGTTTTGTGTTCCTACAGACTAGTGCTAAATAGTCTTTGGGCCACAGGTGCTATGGAAATAATTAAGTTGTTATGCTTTTATTTTGAAGTATTTTTGCTAGTTCCAGATGGTATACCAAGTTGTTGTCTTTTGTTCAAATTGCTGTCCAGCCAGCAAACTAAACATGCATGAGTGGAACAACAAGAGTATATTCTCCGGGACACGTTTTTAGAATGAAAAAAATTATAAGCTACCTGATTGAAAACAAATTGCTTTATTTTTTATGGTGAAAGAGAAATTATTATTGTTGGGCTATACTGTAAGACAGTATTTATGCTGTGTTTGTAGGCACGTATCTTTAATGAGACCCCCATAAATCCACGAAGATGCCTGCACATCCTTACCAAGATACTTTACTTGCTGAACCAGGTAACTGTTATGATTTCTTCCCAGCCAGAATGAACATTCCTGAACCTGCTTTCTAACAACTTCCAGTGTGAAAGAAGTTTTATACCTCTTCCTGTCAGACTTGGGAGGTAGCTTTTAAGGAGATCAGAAATGGAGTTTTTATGCTGTGATATTGTGTGCTCTCCTCTGACTTTGCCGCTAAGGTGAATGAGATGTCACTGAAGCTTTTAAGACTTTTTTTTTTTTTTTCTTTTTTTTCTCCCCTGAGTGCCAAGTGAGAGCTGCTGCTTGGTCTGTGATCACTGCAGCACCATGTAATTAAAAAGCTGCTTGTGTTTGCCTAGCTGAAGTAGGAATAACTGAGGTGAGGTAAGAGCTCAGGAAGGAAGTGATGAAGTGGAAAGTCTTTTTCTTTGGGGAGACATTGGAAGTGTGATAAGGAAGGAGATTTTCTTTAAGTATCCGCATAGATCAGGTTTCCTGCATGTCAGGCAGTATTTAACAGGAGTTACGATCAGTTAGGAGGGACCTATGCTGTTCAGTCTTAATTAGCACCAGTGATCTTTAAGCAGATTCCTTTTAAGCAAGGGGATCCTTCTAGTTAACAAACACGACACAAAAACAACTGCGGACACACTAATGTCAAAAGAGGGAACACAGGCTCCTTGACAAACTATTTTATCACTGTCGCATTGGGATGGCATTTATGTTGATATCAAGTAGATAATAATGGTAAACTGGCCATGTACTCCCCAGGAAACACGAAATGAGGGAGGGATGGTTTCTAACATGAGAAAAAGTCTCAAAAAAATATTCTTGGTGTGTGGGAAGGTATTATAAATGAGGGCTGAAAGGTAGAGGCAGCTGAATAATGGTGGTGGTTTTTCCCTCATTTTTTATATGCTATTTTCAGGGTGAACATTTTGGAACCACTGAAGCCACAGAAGCTTTTTTTGCAATGACCAGATTATTTCAGTCTAATGATGTAAGTACCTAGTGTTTACAACTTGCTGCCTCCCTGCTTTTGTCTGGATTTGCAGTAACTACAAAACAGCTGGATATTGGGATGTGAGAGGCAAGTACTTCAGAGAACAAGCTCTGCATGCAGAGTACTTGCTGAAGGCAATTCATGGTTTGGAAACAAATGATTGAATAATAACATATGGTTACTTCTACGGGTTGGTTTTGCTAGTGGTTTTTTTTCCCCCGAGTGGAATTATTGTAAAGAATGTGAATAATGACAGAAAGCCTTAATATACAAATCATTGTAATTTTATGACTGTTTCTACACTTGGAAATAATCACCGTATGCTTAACTGAAAATAGAATTTTAAAGTTGCCTGTAGGTCAAATACTGCTATTCCGTAGAACAGCTTGCTCTATTAATGAATCAGGGTGCAGTCAAGTGATGAGAACATCCTAAAAATGCTGGATTAAACTTTGGACTTCACCCAGTATTAAAGTTCTTCTCTGATCTCTTTTGCACAGAGAGTAAAAACTGAGGGGTATGTGTCATGTGATGGGTCTCACTCATTTTTATTAAAAATGAACTGGCAACTTCAGATTTTAGAAATTTGGCTGAGGAACGTTGCAGGTGTCATTGTTTAAAGGTGGAATAAAAATTTTGGAAGTACAGAGTGTTTGGGACCTTTCTCATAGCCACATTTTAGAATTTTTTTTAATGTAAATGTCATTCACTTTCAAAGAATTAAGTGTCAGTGCTCTTTGCATATTTCTGTTTTTCTTTTACAATAACAGATCACAGGAAGTTGTTTTTACAGCTTTTAACTGATAATTGTGAGGCTTCTGCATATAGACATATATCACTTCTTTCAAAATTAAAATGTGGATTAATTCTTTTAGTTTTATAGTTTCACAAGATATGTATCTCTTATTCTTCTCCTGGTTTGTTTGGTAACAGGGAGTAAGGCTCTTATCCAATTGTCAAGCATAGTTCTGTTTGTGTGCTTATAACTTTGTGTAAAGAGGGGAAGAGGGTGTCCTATTTAAAAGTTTATTTAACTTTCAAATTTAAATATTTACCTTTCAAGTTTCTTTAACTTTTAGAACTTTTAGGGAGTGTTTATTCATAATTAACCATTGAGTTTAATGTCTTTCTGCAATGCACTTTTACAGCAAACACTTAGAAGAATGTGTTACCTTACTATCAAAGAGATGGCCAATATTTCAGAGGACGTCATCATTGTCACAAGCAGGTAGTAGAACCTACAGCAAACAGTATCAGAGCTCTGAAACAGCTAGCTGTATCTTAATGTGTTTGTTTTAGCTGCTGTGATTTTCTGTAATTATGCTTTATAAAGGATACAGCAAGGGAAAACAAATTGTTTCATGATACAGAGTATGTGTCACCATATGAAGTGTTAATTTCTTCCTACTGTGTTGTAACACTTTTCTGAAATGGCAAGAGGCTTGCCTACAGTCTATCAATTGGTTCTGCTTTGTTTTCTTGTGGTGGTGTGGGTTTTTTTAAATCGTTGGTGCTTGATGTTTTTTTCAAAACCTAGACTGTGACTTCTGTTTCATTTTGCTGTCAGAGCAGTTAGGGAAAAGCAGTGAAAAGCTCAGTTCAGTCTGCCTGCTGAATTACCAATTTTTTTTACTACAGATTAGACATTACATTTGTTGCGAGAGCAAAAAATGAGATCTGTGGCATGTGCTTAAGTGATTGTTTTATTTTATATATTTTTAAAAGCTGTTTAACGAACTAAGCTTCACAATTATCTAAACGAAAAATTTTATGTTGTAGAAAGAACAACGCTGCTAAGAAGTAGAATGGCTGAGCTAAATGAAACAGGCCTATGGCAAAGCATTATTATCGACTGTGCATTTTGTAATGATTTGTATTTCCCCAGAAACTGATGTTAATAACTTTCAAATAGCTAATTATTAAGAAGTTTTCTAGCCAATACTAGAGCTTAGCAGTCACATGGTAGCAACTTGAAGAATCACTAAATGAGATGAGGTAAATGTCTTGGTCTTTGTGTGACATTGATATTAAAGAAGGGTTAACAGGGTGTCTTTGATTATTTTAGTTTGACCAAAGACATGACAGGGAAGGAAGATGTATACCGAGGCCCAGCCATCAGAGCACTCTGCAGGATCACTGATGTAAGTACAAATCAGATCACTGTTAAGGGAGAGATGGTAATAGTATTTAAACCAGGAAAAACTACTCTCTTGCAGGGTGTATCCTTATAGTAGTAATGGAACTGCTGCTTTAGGGAGGACAGCTCTGAAGCCCTCTGCACATGTGAGGAACTCTGTGGAGCTGTAGCACTGTAAACATGGAGTTAGAGCTCCAGAGCTCCTGCCTTCTGGTTTCTAATCTGAGGTTGCTTTTCTCTAGGCTTTGATCATGTCACTAAACCTTCAGGGTTGGCAGCTTATACTCATCTCTCCCTTGCAGAAGTATGTGTTCTCAGAATTAGTTCAAGATTTTTTTTTTCTGATAGCCTTTTGAATCATGCTGTGAATATGCTTTGCTTTTTTGAGTATCTGGCCAAGGCTGTCAGTTCTGGTGTGGGCATGTTTCCAGAGCTGGAGGAACCCCAAGCAGGTACAGAGACCTGCCAGGAGCCAGCAGCATGCTTAAGAGCAGCTGACCAGGCACAGACAGGGCCAGAAGTAACAGTGGCCACCCTCCACTCCCATAAAGAGCAGCCCTGGGGAGTGCTAGAGGACGAGCAAACCAGCATGCAGGGAGAAAGGAGGGACAGGCTGCTGGCTAAGTGGAGAGACTTCAAGTCCATATAACCCAGCAACCAGCTGTGGTTCTGTGACCATCTGCACAGGTCAAGGGCACTCATCCTACCTGACCCTCATGGCAGAACAGTGGGCACTCCTCTGATGGCAAAGCCTGCAGCTTCAGCTGGGCAGTCTGCACCATCTGCCCCAATGGTGGCAAATGCCTCCACCCAGATGGAGTTGCTGAAGGAAGAGGGTGCAGTGCAGGCTGCAAACTGCAGGAAGCACCTGGACCTTTTGCTTGCGGCAGGGGCAGGCATCAGACGTGCTTGCAAAAGGTGCGCACAGGTGGAGGACCTCCTGCAGCAGGTGGCTGAGCTGCAGGACGAGTTGAGAAGGCTGTGTAACATCAGGGAGTCTGAGAATGAGTTAGATAGCTGGTTCCAAGCACAACCTGCAGCAGACTGACAGCCAAACAGCCAAAAACTCTCCCACCAGCACACACAGTAGGAAGAGGGGCCAGTAATGCAGAAGAATGAAACTTGCAACAATAAGGACCTGCAGGAGGAGGAGACTTCCCCCAGAGTCTGGGATGCTGCTGAACTGCTCTGCAGACGTTAGAGTGGCCTTTCAACACTTGAAAAGGAGCCTGTAAGAAAGACGGGGCCAGACTATTTAAGAGGGCCTGTAGTGATAGACCAAGGGGGAATGGTTTTAAAGTAAAAGAGGACAGATTTAGATTAGATATTAGGAAGAAATTCTTTACTGTGAGGGTGGTGAGGCACTGGCACAGGTTGCACAGAGAAGTTGTGGTTGCCCCATTCCTGGAAGTGTTCAAGGTCAGGTTGGACAGGGCTTGGAGCAGCTTGATCTAGTGGAAGGTGTCTGTGCCCCTGGCAAGGGGGTTGGAACTAGATGATCTTTAAGGTCCTTTCCAACCGAAACCACTTTATGATTCTCTATTTTTGCCTTATAGTGCTTTTAAGTTCTGCCTCTGGAATATCAACACTTTCCCTTTCAATAGGGTACGATGCTACAAGCCATTGAGAGATACATGAAGCAAGCTATTGTGGACAAGGTTCCCAGTGTGTCTAGTTCTGCATTGGTATCTTCCTTGGTAAGTAAAGCAGCAGTTTACTGTAAATGTGCTCATTGTGTTTTTGCTGGGAAGGCTGGTCAACTGCATGTGTACCTTTTGCCTGGCCTTTTTTTTTTTGTTCTTAATCTCCTCCACCTTTTATATGACTCTTCTTCATCTCCTTATCACAAAATAAACAAGAAATAGTAGCAGTGGAGTTTCGTTTGACTCTGTCTTTTCAAACTTCTTTGTTAGTGTTCTGTCACTTTAGAATATATCAATTGTAATAACTTTTAAGTGCAAAGTTCTGAGGCATCTCTATGCAGTTAGTGTAGAACATTAATTTCTCTGGGATAGGGTCTTGTCTGTTTCGATAAGTCAAGCACACTGACTGTGAAAGTGCTTATTGGTTTGGTGAGAGTAAGTAGAAACAACCTGTTCTGTGCCATGGAAGAACTAGCACTGATGACACTGAAAGAGCATGTGAGTTCTGTAACAGGCAATAAAAGCAGTCTGCCTTGTGCTTTGCAAACAACAAATCCATGAAATTGCTTCCATCATAAAACTGCAATTCAAGGTTATTTTTGCTAATATGTAGTAGAGGGCTAGGCACAGAAGTTCAGTCTGTTTTTCTCTCCCTTATTTAGGAGAAAAGGCTGGAAAAGATTTCATTAGGTTAATATTTTTATTAAAGAGGAGAATACAAGTGGAAGTATGGTAGTCTGAGACTGAGATGTAAGAAAAACAATGGTTTATAGGTGCATAGGATTAAGAGACTGGCTGCATTGATAGATCAAGAAGGCAGAGCAGGAGGTAAGAGGTCCAGCTGATGAGGTGGAGTAGAGACTCTGTTAGGACCCCAAGGGTGCAAACAAGGCTGTATTAATACTTACAATTGAAGTCTTCCTGCTGGACTAACTGTAGGCAGGTGATTTGTCATAGTATTGTCTTCTGTCCTGTTTGAATATAAACAAAAGCTCTCTGAGTTATTTTCTCTTTATTCAAACAAGCACATCCATACAAACTGTGTATTTGGGAGTTACTCTTTGTTACCTTTAATATGCAGCAGCACCCTAGATTGTCTTGAAGTCTTTAAACTTAAAATCTGAGAACAAGGCTTAAGGTCTTCACTGTACTTCTAATGTTAAGTTTGTCTGCAGTCTCAAATTGTGGCTTCTTCCAGCATATGATGAAGATCAGTTATGACGTAGTCAAACGGTGGATCAATGAAGCTCAAGAAGCAGCTTCTAGTGACAACGTCATGGTGCAGGTATGTTTGAGGGTGGCTGCCCTGAGGAGCTCTAAACACACTACAGGGTTTTAATGGTATTGTGGGAGTTCTTAAGGTAACTGTAGAAAACGTACCTGGTTTTTCTTTTTCCAATACTCTTTTAAAAACAAGAATTGCAACTGGAGGGAAACAACTCTGCTGTTTCAGAACAATCATGAGTTTCTCTGTGATCCCAGTGCAAGATTCTTAATTAAGAGCTGGCTCTTTAGTGCAGTCCCCTGCTGTTTCCTTACTAACCTGACAGCTGGAATGCTGCTGACTGTTGCACAGTAGTTGTTGCAGAAGGGCTTTGAATCTGAGTTTTCAAAAGGCTTAAGAAATTATCTCACTGCCTCCTAGAACACCAGATCTCATCTTGGCCTTGAGAAAATTTGCCAGCTGCTACAGGACCACAGAGATGACCCTGAATTATCAGTGATTTGTCCTGAAAAGAAAATCTTTGCATAAATATTCCAAACAGCTGTGGAAATGAAAGTAGTCTGTATGTCCAGTCAGCATTACAGTCTAACAATCAGAAACAAGCCTGTAAAGTTAGCTTTGTTTTTGCCCATTTAGCAGCTTCATTAAGCCTTGCTCTTAATCAGTCTTACGGAAAAAAACCCACCAAAACAACCAAAACCACTTGGCAAGTAAATGGAAATGCTCCTTTGTACTTTCACCATAAATGCCTCAAGGATAAGTGCTGGCTGGAGAGACGTGGGTTTGATGGGTGGACCACTCAGAGGATAGGGAATTGACTGGATGGTCCCACATAAAGAGTTGCTGTCAATGTCTAATGTCTAAATGGAAACTGGTGGCAAACAGTGTTTCTCTGGGGTTGGTTGGTACTATGACTGGTGCTGTTCAACATCTTTGTTGGTGACATGGACAGTGGGATCGAGCGCACCCTCAGCAAGTTTGCCAGTGAGGCCAGGTTGAGTGGTGCTGTCAACACGCAGGAGGGAAGGGATGCTGTCCAGAGGGACCTTGAGAGGCTTGAGAGGTGGGCCCGTGCAACCCTCATGAAATTCAACAAGGCTAAATGCAAGGTCCTGCACCTGGGTCAGGGCAACCCCCAGAGTCAATACAAGCTGGGTGGAGAATGGATTGAGAGCAGCTCTGAGGAGGACTTGGGGATGCTGGTGGATGAAAAGCTCAACATGGCCTGGCAATGTGCGCTTGCAGCCCAGGAAACCAACCATATCCTGGGCTGCACCAAAAGCAGCATGGCCAGCAGGTCAAGGAAGGAGATTCTCCCCCTCTGCTCCACTCTGGTGAGACCCCACCTGCAGCGCTGCATCTGCTCTGGGTCCCCCAACATAAGAAGGACATGGACCTGTTGGAGTGAGTCCAGAGGAGGCCACAAAGATGATCAGAGGGCTGGAGCACCTCTCCTAGGCATACAGGCTGAGAGAGGTGGGGTTGTTCAGCCTGGAGAAGGCTCCAGGGAGGTCTTAGAGTGGCCTTCCAGTACCTAAAGAGACCTACAGGAAAGCTGGAGAGGGACATTTTAGTAGGGCCTGTAGTGACAGACAAGGGGGAATGCTTTTAAGCTGAAAGAGGGGAGATTTAGATTAGGTATTAGGAAGAAATTCTTTACTGTGAGGGTGGTGAGACACTGGCACAGGCTGCCCAGAGCAGCTGTGGCTGCCCCATCCCTGGAAGTGTTCAAGGCTAGGTTGAACAGGGCTTGGAGCAACCTGGTCTAGTGGAAGGTGTCCCTGCCCCTGGCAGGGGGTTAGAACTAGATGGTCTTTAAGGTCCCTTCCAACCCAAACCAGTCCATAATTCTATGATTTTATAAGGTCAGCTGTCATTTAAAGGCCTTGGGATATCCTAGATAGAGAGTGTGCTAGAAATGCAAGTGTTACTGTGCAGTGTAACTTAGTAAGCAGAAACCTTTGAAGGTTTGACATGTAATGGGAAGAAAAGGCAACAGAGACTTCATGGATGGCTCTTTAGATCTTCAGAAATATGTTGAGGCTGTCTTATGATAGACAGGAAGGGGAAGGAAGTACTGCCTATCTGTAGGTCTTTGTAACTTGTCAGGAAATATGGATCATTTGTGGTTAGAAGGTATTTCTGCTATGAAACAGTGATTTTTTTTTTAGCCGCCTTTTATGTCTTTTCCAATGGCACAGTATATTGAATACCTGCACATCTCTGTTTCTGATTTCCTAGTATCATGCTTTGGGGCTGCTCTATCACCTTAGAAAAAATGATCGCCTTGCGGTTTCCAAGATGCTGAATAAGTTCACTAAATCTGGACTGAAATCCCAGTTTGCATACTGCATGCTGATCCGAATTGCAAGCAAACTCTTGAAGGAATCTGAAGAGGGGTAAGAGGCAGCATCTGAATTACAAAACCTATTTATAATTTGAGATCCATGGTAGCTCAGAAATGTGCATTATTTTTTTTTTAAAGTTTGTGGAAATATACACACAGGCAGAACTGTAGTGTTAAAAATAAAATGCAGGTAGAAGCAGAATGCTAGGTGGAACTCTGGTGGTATGTGTAGTGGGTGTGTGGTGGGGTTTGGATTTTTAGCACCACACCGCCAAAAATTAGCCATGAGTAAGATTAAAACTGCAGAATAATCTCTGGAGATATTTTTTTACTTTGTCTAGCTAGGTGCATTTCAAATGCAATAAGAATCTGCCTATATTGTGGGGGATACAAACAAGAAGATCTCTCCTATTGTGATCTCTCATACTAGCAAAGGAGGGTATTGTTATCTGAGAAACTCACCTCCTGATAAAATTCTTTTATCTGTGGATGTTTTTGTTAGTGGTATGTGATACTTAATAGTAAAGTATCTTTAGAATGCAGCATTTCTAGCTTGAAGAACATAATGTAAAGATGAATATTAGTAAATAAAAAGTTTAGAGCAATATGGCAGTGTAGGAAACATGAAAGCCACTGCCTTAGCTGTGCTTTCTGTCAGCTTCTCAGAAATGCGGTATAAGTGGTTTGTATGTAATTCAGCATTGCACTGTGAAATGTCTTCTGTTTGTAGCCATGAAAGTCCACTGTTTGACTTCATTGAGAGCTGTCTGCGGAATAAGCATGAAATGGTTATTTATGAAGCTGCTTCTGCAATCATCCATCTCCCAAACTGCACAGCCAGGGAGCTGGCACCAGCTGTTTCAGGTTGGCCATAGTCCTTTGTACCAGTGATGCAGCTGAAAGAAAGGGCAGTAAAGCATGTCAGAGACAGTAAAACATATAATATACTGGACTCAAATCCTGAATTTTCTGATTGTCCCCAGGCTTTTGGATGAGAAGAACGTTGATCCCTTTTCCCCATTTCATCCAGAGCTTTTGAGAATGGGTGGCAGAGGCAGCACAGGACAATACTTGCCTTTTTCCAGCTGCAGGAAGTTGGGGTGGGAGGGAAGGTAGAAGAGAACCTGACAGTACAGATGCGCCACAGGCAACTGTGCAAACCACCTATTATTAATCTAAGATGAAAAATGAGAGCTTATTTTTAACTTTCTTGTGAAGCTAGTGATAAATTATAGATGGAGCTGCATGAATATTTAGCAGTGCTTAGCTGAATGTGGAAACATTACTTTGTTCTCTTTCTTTGAAAGAGACCGTATGTGGTTTTCTGCTGTGGTGAATTCTTACTAAACTATTTGCACCTCTCAATATGAAAGTGCTAGCACAAGGCAATTTCCCTTTCCTCATCTGGTGTGGTCATGAGGGCTGTCACCTTCTTGCTCTCCAGACATTACAGGTGCCTGGAGTTGCAGTGCTGGAAGCTGTTTTTTGTTAAACTGTTTCTATGCTTTGCCATTTTGTTGTGAGTTACTTCTCTTGATTATTCCTTTTTCATTTGTTTTCAGTGCTGCAGCTTTTCTGTAGTTCTCCCAAACCTGTCTTGAGATATGCAGCTGTACGGACCCTTAATAAAGTGAGTGTTTCCAAAACCTCTAAACAAGCATAAATCTCTAAGCATCAGAGGAAGCCAGACTTCAGTGCCTAATGGTGTGTTATCTAAAGCAGAACGACTGTTCTTGTTATTACTGTATTTGGAAATACTCCATGCTGGAGAACTGGCTTTTCCATGCCAGATTTCCTGGTGTGACAGAAATCTTTTCTGCACTCAAGGTATGTTTGCTGACTTTTGGACCACAGGGCTATAACAAGCTGGGTTTTGATAACTTTCGGGCTCTCAGCTGTAAGGAAGAAGAGTCTCAGTTATTTAATACTGTAAAAAGCATGGCTAGGATGTGTGTGAAGGAAGTAACATTCTGATTTCAAAGCTGCACACCACAACAGAAGCAGTTTGTGACTGTTAACCCATGAGCTGTAACTTACAGTTCTTTTGAAATGCTGAAATAAAAGAACCTGAGCTTTGATTGCATCCTGTCAGCAGTCATATGATGTAGATTTAGTTGTAATCCTTGTGGAACGGAGCAATACTTCGAAAAAAAAGGTTTTAAAAAAATGAGCTTTAATCCTTGCCCCATCAAAAGCTTTGAACTGTAGCATGTTACTGCCATATAATTTGGAATTGCGTTCTTTACAGGTGGCCATGAAGCATCCATCTGCAGTCACTGCCTGCAATCTGGATCTGGAAAACCTCATCACTGACTCCAACCGCAGTATTGCTACCCTTGCCATCACCACCCTGCTGAAGACAGGCAGTGAGAGCAGTGTAGACAGACTCATGAAACAGATCTCTTCCTTCGTGTCAGAAATATCAGATGAGTTTAAGGTGTGGCATTGGAGGCCTCTGCTCTTTCCACCTGCAGGTTTTTCTCCCATTCTTGTTACTATGAAGATTTTCCCATTAATCCTTCAATGATTTTGTCTGATAGAGCAAACCCAGCTTGAAATTCAGAAGGTGTAATCCTCTGCTTCCAAATTTAATATAGCATGTCATTTCATGCTACCACTCCAAGAAGGGATAAATGTCATTTTTGTGGGTTCCTGGCTCCTGTGGAGTATCTTGCAAAATGTTGTGCTGCCTTCTGCTTGCCTCTTTGGAGGGGAAGAGGGATTTTAACTGTTCTGATTGAGTCTATACCACTTCAGTGTGATCGTTAGGAAATAGTGTGAACCATAAGTTTCCACCTAATTTTTAAACTTTATAGTGACTAAACTCAGGTAATAACTTGGTTCAGGATGGTAGTTCACCTATACCCATTCCTTTTACGTTGTGGAGTTGCCTTGAAGAGTGTAGCATGTCTCTACAAAGTCAGTGTAGCAGTCAACATACAAAGTCAATGACAGCGGTCTTAAGTTCTTGTTGTTATGAGAAAAAGAAAAAAGTATTGGACAAGTTTTAAATTGCAAAGAGTTTTAATGACAAAATGTGACTAAGTTAGGATTAGGTCAGGATCATCGCTGAACAGGAGGAGGGAGGGAAGGCCCTTGAATTTATGTAGTCTGTCCTAAATACAGTCCCTCTAACAGAGCCAGATCTTACAGCATGCTACACAGGGCTGTTAACACACTTATGCTGAGAGTCCACCACCTAATTGCATCCTTCTTGTATTTGAATTTAATCTATTGATGTGACAACTTGAGATAGTGAGAAGCCTGTCTTTTTCATGGAAAAATAAATGCATGTGACTAACATCCTTCTCTGTTGTTTTGCAGGTAGTGGTAGTACAGGCTATCAGTGCTTTGTGCCAGAAATACCCTCGGAAACACAGTGTCATGATGACTTTCCTCTCCAACATGCTCAGGGATGATGTATGTGTGAAACTTTCTTTGTGTAGTTATTGGCAGGTAGCTCTGATAGATAGTATGAAGGGTCTCTTCTGTCTTACGTCAGTGGGTACACAGTGGTGATGGGGCCTGACTGGTTACCTTGTCATTCTTGTTTATCTTGTAGGTCAGACCTGTCTGAAATGTGCTTATGAATTAGGGCTGGTACATCCAAAACTGATTTGAGGAGATACTCAGCTGATATGCCTTTATGAGTCAGGGGGCTGGGAAGACCCTGCTAGGTTATCCAGCATGCTTTCTCTTTCTTCTTTATGTACAAATGCTTGTTTTTTCAATGGAAAGAAGTAATTGAAGCGTAAGGGGAGCTGACCAGCACTGTGGTCTGAGCTCTGCCTGCTGGGTCAGTGTCCTTGATTTTTCCTTTCCCAGGGTGGCTTTGAGTACAAGCGAGCCATTGTGGACTGTATAATCAGCATAATTGAGGAGAATCCTGAAAGTAAGGAATCGGGCTTGGCTCACCTCTGCGAGTTCATCGAAGACTGTGAACATACTGTCCTAGCCACAAAGATCCTGCATCTGCTGGGGAAAGAGGGACCAAGGACTCCATCCCCATCCAAGTATATCCGTTTCATATTCAACAGGGTGGTGCTGGAGAACGAGGCTGTGAGGGCTGGTAAGTTCAGCTCAAGTGCTTGACTGTTTCATGTACGAGCTGTGCAAGAAGCCTAGGGGCTGAAACTGGGTTTGGGCGTGGGAGGCAACGGTTACTTCACAGGCACTGTGAAGAGCTGGTTCTTCTATGCATCAGCTGTGAAGGTGATTTTTATCCTGCAGTGTGTTTGAACTCCTTGTATCTTAGCATCAGCCCTTGGTCCTTTGCTTCACGGAACAGAAGCAATATATTACTTCTAGTCCCTTCTTTGAATGTCCTCTAAAAGTCAAGAGGTAATACATGAGGAGGGGACACTGCTAGTTCCGTATTTAACATAATTGCCTAATATTTAACATAATTGCCTGCAATAGACTTACGTCTTTCTATGAAAATCTCCCACATATGAGATTAGGATTCTTCCTTGGCAGTGTGTTGCAGACTGATACTTCCTTCCTGCAGAGCCTTTACAACGAACCCTTTAGAGGGTTCAGCCTCTTTTCATATTGGGGACTTTGCACTGGAGGGATATCAGCATCAGTTTGACCTCCTGCATGTTAGGAGAAGTAATACTGCTGGGGGAGAGGAAGCAAATGAGCTCACAAATACGATGTGGTTCAGATTGTATTTTATTTTTGGTGACAGCTCTTTTGGTCGCAGTTTCCTAATTGTGACCTGGGAGCACATGAAGAGCATCCCTCAGAGAGCGTACACTGTATAGAAACTTTGTCACTGTAAAAGTATGGATTCTTCTTTAACCACCAGGGCCATAATACTTGTACTTCCTGATAGAGTTTTCTCTTCTTTCTGTATGTGGAATTTCTTCAAGCTGATGCTGAGCTGAAATTACATTGGTTTGGACAGGCAACTCTTAAGTGGTTGCTGAGGGGTTTCAGCTCCTTGCAGAGTTACTGGATGCAGTGTGGCCCTGGTCACCACTGGATGCATGTCAACCTTGTGTGTGAAAAACAGATTTATCTGGGAGTGTAAGCTACAGCTAATGGCAGAGGCACCAACAACTGGGATGAGCCATGGAGCTTGAACTGACCTTATCTGATAGAGTTCTCACAGAACAGGGCTGCAGAGCTGTTAGGCTGATCTTGTTGTGCTATTCCCTGACATGAAACTATTTCCATTTGAAAATATTGAAAATCTTTCCGTAGTATTAAAAGGTTTGTGTTGTGGGAGTGAAAACCTGTGTAAATTGGAACTTCTAGATTAAATTCAATGCACAGTGCTTTGAATCATGATTGTGAGAATGTGTTTATCTATTGCTTCAGCACCTCTGACATCTCCCTACTTTCTTTTCTAGCCGCTGTAAGTGCTCTAGCAAAGTTTGGTGCCCAGAATGAGAACCTTCTTCCAAGCATCTTAGTTCTGTTGCAGAGGTGAGTGTGTATAGCTGTGCACGTGCTGAGCTCATTGGTGATGCTGGGTAGTCTGGCTCCACAGAAGAAGCAGGGTCAAAGCAGGTCAGAACTTGCACTGGGGTTGCCCAACACACCAGTGGAGGAGCCAGGACGCGGCTGCCTTCCACCCTTCCTTCCTGGCTGGAGGGACAATAACACTGCTGGAGATAAGCAAATGAAAGATGTGATTAGTCATGAAAACTTCTAATAGTAATCTGGTCTGCAAACATTTCTCAGCGGGTAATAAATCTACAGTGCTTCAGTATATGTGTGTTTGTTTTGCATCCCTTGAAACAAGGAACTATATTTCCACATTACTAATAAGTAATATTTGTGTATGGCTGAGTAGTGATCACAGGTGTTCCCATTTCACAGGTTTGTGTTTCTTGTTAAGACCATTCAGCTTCCTTAAACTGTCTGTACAGTAAATGTAATGTTCTTCGTTTGTATAGCGTTATAGTGTAAGCTTATACCACGTCTGACTTCTGTGGTGAGAGGAATAATTCAAATTGTGAAGCACTTCATGCAGAAGGCAACCTCAATGTAGGTGCAAGTGAATTACAACTGCAAGAAATTACTTGAGGAATGTGGGGAGGGAGGGAAGTTGCCACCAGGAGGAGAGAATCTCTCTTCATGAAACACATGCTATAATAGAAAAACTAGGTGAATACTTGAACACGCAGCCATTTTTTCCAGTCTGAAATAGAAAGCAGTTTTAACATGTTTATTTTTGTAATCTATTTCTTGTGGTTTTGTTCTATTGTGAAAGAGTGCTTTTTTAAAAAAAATAAAGCAGCCACATGGTGCCCATCAGAATTATTAGCCATAAAATGCAGCTGTATATGTTATAATCTAGCAAGTGTACATGGTGTTAAGAATTCACATACACATCTCCTTTAGTCTTAGTTTTCTGATGGAACACTTGCACATAAACTTCAACTACTGTGTTGTATGAACAAACACTTCTTGATTTCTGCACAATTGGAAAATCTGTTGAGGGAGCACAGACTGTCATTGCAGTATCAAGTCCAATCTTGTCAGTGTCATTTTTAGCTCTGTTCTCATGATGTCCTGAACTGGCTGACTGCTGTCCTCTTGTTCCTTGAAACAGGTGCATGATGGACAGCGATGATGAAGTTCGGGACAGAGCAACATTCTACTTGAATGTACTACAGCAGAGACAGATAGCACTGAATGCTGCCTATATTTTTAATGGTCAGTGATAGAAAGGAAAGAAGTCTGAGCTGTTACTTCACATTCTGTATTATGGGTGGGCTTTGTTGCTGTAAGAATAGTTTCCTGTAATGTAACTGGGGTCAAAATAGCTAGAAAGGTCAGAACTGTGTGTTTTTTCTGGTTCTAGCGCTTTCCTGCGAAGTACTTGTGCTAAATGAGAATGGCAGATTTAGCAAAATATGGAAAGGATTGTCTGAGAAATGGAGCAGGAGTATGGGTTGGGCTTTTTCTCATCATTGCCTGTTCCCTCACTTGAGACAAGTTTCTTAACCTTTGTTTTGTCTTCTCCATTACAAAATGAGGATGGAATCATAGGACTGTTCAGGTTGGAAAAAACCTTTAAGATCAGAGTCCAGCCATCCATCGAGATCTTCCCACACTGCCTTCTTACAATCTCCTGTAGAATAGCCAAGAAGGACAAAGCTTTCGTCAAAGAATTTGAAAAACAAATGCTCTTACAGCCTTAGAATTGTGACAGCTTCTATGAAACAGCTCTGTCAAAACTTGTTGCCCGAGTTGATTATTAAAATGTTTTATGGCCTGTAGTCAACTAGTTCAAGTTCATGAGGGCAGGGTATTTAGCATATTGCGCAATTACTTTCCTGGAGTGAACTATTTGGACTGCAGTACCCTCTGGAACAGCAACTTCAGAGCAGTTTATTTTTATTCTATCCAGTATCTTGAAGTTCATAGGGTGTGTGTGTTTACTGAGAAATGAAAGTAGCTTTTAATTAGCCAAAGTCCAAACTGCATCTATATCTAGCTGTAAACTCTAGTTTACTCACAAGAGTTTTTCTCTTCAGCCTGAACCAATGGACATGCTACAGAGAAGAGCTCTTTAACTAACCTTACTTGTTTGTGTCTTAAGAGGGAGGTAACTGAAACACAGATACAGTTTTTCAGACTCTGACATCTTACTGCTTTTGGTGCAGTGGGCAATCCAAAATTTACACTGCTCATTTTTGAACCCTGTATTATAGTGCCTGTAGGCCTCTGACAGTTCTGCTATTAAAACTGAATCTTTCTGCATGTGCTTCTGCTTTGCAGGGTTGACTGTCTCTGTTCCTGGGATGGAGAAAGCCCTGCACCAATATACGCTGGAGCCTTCTGACAAACCTTTTGATCTGAAAACAGTTCCACTGGCTACTGCACCAATCTTTGAACAGAAAGCAGGTAACACTTGGGCTCCATTTCAATAGGCTGTAGGCAAGAGTGTAAGCATTCAGGTTGCCATAATGATACTTGATGTCACTAAACTGGCTGCCATCCTGGTAGGGCCAGGGCAAGCACAGAGGTGGCTCAGCTGAATGCTATGCAGGTTACAGTGTATGTACGTACAGGCTTTGCAGAACCAAGCCTGCCTGATCTTCGCAGGTAAAGGAAGACAGTGCTTCTGCCAAAGTATTAGGGGTTGGCAAGAATGTTCTTTATTCTGCTCACTTCTTACCAGAGGGGAGTTTGTACATAATCTACATATGTACATTGTACATATATGTATAATTCATTAGTTCATGAAAGTTTGAAAAAAGTACATTCCAGAAGTGCTTAGTCACTTCACTGGCTTTCTTCCATGTTCTTGCACAATTCTTGCATTTTTACTTTGCACAATTTTTTAAGAAAAGGTTGGGGTTCATGCCTCATTCTCATCTTCCAGCGTTTTTTTCTGGCTATTTTGGAATGAAGTGTGGTTTCTTCGTCATTACTCAAATATCTCTCCTCTTCTCTTCTTACAATACAATATTGCGTCATGGAAAAGGTATTTCAGCATGTGTGTGTGAGGAACAAGACTGGCCATGGTTTGCAGCAGACTGTGTGAAATACTGCAGGTTCAGGAATTTTTAGTTGTGATATAATGGCATTTAAAACTCCTGCATGGTGTAGCTGATAGCACAATGTCTTTGCTTTTTTTTCTTCACAGAGATTGCCCTAGTGACCAGCAAGCCTGAAAAAGTTGCTCCTTCACGCCAGGATATATTTCAAGGTATGAGAGAAGATCAATGGGTCTCCAGCACTTGAAGTGTTTGGAGGATTGCCACAGGTCAGGTGGGAGCAATGAATGAGCCTGTCACTAAATATCTGTTGCCTTCTTTTCCTTTCTGCACAGAACAACTAGCAGCCATTCCGGAGTTTAAGAGCTTGGGTCCATTATTCAAGTCTTCAGAACCAGTGCAGCTCACTGAAGCAGAAACTGAGTATTTTGTTCGTTGCATTAAACACGTGTTCACAAATCACATTGTATTCCAGGTAAGAGAAGTTACGTGCTTTTGCCAGGGTGCAATAGGACTTGGCCCTTAATGATGCCTAGGTGTAGCATGAACGGTGTTGTCACTGTGCCCTGGAGAAGACAGCTTCTCTCTTAAGGGGGTTGCAAGGCAGAGTTAAGAGGGTGTGTGCTGCTTGCCTCTGATCAAAAAAAGGATGGAGTTAAGATCCCATCTGTTAAAGAATTCTAGGAAAATTGGAGAGAAAAGCTATTTAGTGAGAACAGTATGCTTGATCAAATATGCTTGACATCTGTTGTATGCTGTGCAGTATCGTAGCTGATTTGGGGAAAAACTGTTTTTTAGGAATGTTTCTTCTATGTTCAAGTTATTTTCAATTTATTCTTCTGCAGTTTGATTGCACAAACACGCTAAATGATCAGCTTTTAGAGAGAGTCACCGTGCAGATGGAGCCATCAGATGCTTATGACGTGATCTGTTGCATCCCAGCGCCCAGCCTGGCTTACAACCAGCCAGGCATGTGTTACACCCTTGTCCAGATTCCCCAGGATGACCCCACTGCAGGTACCCATTGGGGGAGGGAGTAGTTCTGCATGACAAATCCCTCAAATGACGTTTTTGGAGAACACATAATAAAATGTTTAGGGTGTGGGATTTGGTGAGTGCATACTGAGATTCCAGCACTTCTTTCTCATGTGTTACATGTGCTGGCTTTTATTTAGAACCTGTGTTTGTGCAAAATACTTTTTACAAAATTGTATACATACTTCTTAAACAGTGGTATTGGATGAATAGAAATGGGATGTTAAAGAGGATTGTAGAACATGAAGGTAATAGAGGAAACTGAATTTACTACCTTGAGTCAATGAAAGGAGCACATTGGAAAACATGGGTGTTTGTTGGTAGTATTCAAGAACAGAATCAGTGAAAGGAAAATGCAAATAGGGAAAAAAAAAAGGAAAATGCAAATAGGGAAAAAAAAAAGGAAAATGCAAATAGGGAAAAAAAAAAGGAAAATGCAAATAGGGAAAAAAAAAAGGAAAATGCAAATAGGGAAAAAAAAAAGGAAAATGCAAATAGGGAAAAAAAAAAGGAAAATGCAAATAGGGAAAAAAAAAAGGAAAATGCAAATAGGGAAAAAAAAAAGGAAAATGCAAATAGAAAGAAATACTGGTAGTTTGGGCTTCTACATATTTAACTAATGCAATTTTTCCTTTCTTTAGAGAATTAGAAACTACTATGAAATGTAGGAATGAGAGATTTTCTTGGGCATAAAACTTCCCTTTCTTACTTTTATTATTCACACTTAAAAGAAACTCCAGTGGATTTGCAGTTAGTTAATGTGACTCAGCTCATTAGCAGGGTGGATTTCTTGGTTATTGCTTTAACACCAAGGAAGATTAGAACTAGTCTGAGTTCCCAGAACTGTGGTTTTGGATCATACTCCACTTGTTGGAAACCCTTGCTGGGTTTTCCCTGGTAGCTAGTGCTGACTGGGTCTCACCACAGCACTCTGCGAGTCAGTGGGCCTCTGCTTGTTACTCTATGGCACTGGCATACTCATCTCCTGAGATCCTCCTTCAGCCTTCATCTTAAAAGTTGGGGGAGGATGGGGGGGGGGGGGGGGGGGGGGGCTAGGGAATTTAATATGAAATTGAAAAGTGCTCTGACCATAGCCATGCATTTATCTTTTGGGGCAAAGCTGGCATACATTGATTCCAGTCTCTCTTTGGGAAGCGAGGGCTCAAGCAGAAGAAACTGCATGACTAACCTATATAGGCTTTTTTTGTCCTCCCCAGTTGCTTGTACTTTCAGTTGCACTATGAAGTTCACTGTTCGAGACTGTGACCCAAGCACGGGTGTGCCAGAAGATGATGGCTATGACGATGAATATGTAGTAAGTTCAGGACTTGATTGTTTTCTCCTTGTTGCTAATTCTGAACACACGTGGCCATTGGGCTGACCATTTCCTTTCAGATCTGAAGCCAGTAGGAGAGAAGGGCAGGCCTGCCTGAAGCACCATTTCCAACATGCTGTAGCTTGTAACTTTAGATCCTTCCCCAAAACCTTGCTTCTGCCAAAAGTTAGTTCAGCTTTAGTGCCCTATGGAGATGGGATTTGTGGGGACGGACAGGAAGGAAGGAATAACTTTCACTGTCTAGTTTTGGAACTGTGGCCCAGGCATTTGCACCTGTTTATTGTGTTCGTGTTATCAGTCATGGAAATAAAAGTCAGATCTCAGGAAAGTGCCTGTCTTTTGGGCTTGGAGGGTTCTGGGTTCTGAGCAAGTATCTCTCCTCAGATGCCCAGTAAGGGCTAGAATGGGCTTTTTCACTTACAAAGCAATTGCCTCATTTTCTGCTAGCCTGTAGTTTCACAGATGTTTCTCTGTAAATGTTTTTAAGCTTTACAGATGACCACCATAAATACTATTTTCCTCTCTGTCTTTTAGATACTATTATTATGTACTTCTCCTGAAATTAAAGCATGACAGAGTTGTCTTGGCAAAATGCTGCTGTCTGTCTGTCTTTTCCCCTTCTAAGATTAGGATCATTTCTGTAACTGGCAGCTGAAAATCTCCTTTGCTCTTCTATCAGTTGGAAGATTTGGAGGTTACTGTGTCTGATCATATTCAGAAGGTTTTAAAGCCTAACTTCGCAGCTGCGTGGGAAGAAGTGGGAGATGACTTCGAGAAAGAAGAAACCTTTGCACTTAGTTCGATTAAAACCCTTGATGGTGAGATGATCTTTCCTCCTTTATTGGTGACCCACATAGTAATCCTGGTAAATCTGCCGTGCTGGGGATATTCAGTGTGGTAGGAGGAGAATTTGGTGCCTTCTGCCATGACATTATGTCCCAGCAATAAGGCTTTGTCTTGCAAAGTTGGGATTATAGTGAGTGGAAGCTTGGCAGTGTTGTCTTGCTTGAGGCTGGTTGAAGGGAGGGGTGCATTCCTAGGCTGTTAAGACAGCAAAAGGGACATGGTTGCAACCCCACCAGGACACCTACCTTGCCAAGATAATGAATAGAAATGGTTAAGTCACATGGGTGCTTAGAGAATATTCTTTAATTGCAAAGTAGTTCTCACAGAAAGCTTGGCACCAATCTTGAGGTAATGTTCTTCTTCAATCTCTGAACGCAGAAGCTGTCAATAACATCATCAAATTCTTGGGCATGCAGCCCTGTGAGAGATCAGATAAAGTGCCAGAGAACAAAAATTCTCACACGCTCTGCTTAGCTGGTAAGTATTTGTACTGTTGAACTCTGTTTCCATGTCCCCACAGATTTTTACAAAATGAAGGGAAATAGGTTAGAAGATACTGCTTTTATTTCAAGAGGTTTTTTTTTTTTCTCTGTAGAAAGCCAAAGTCAACCGGTGAGTTGAATGTAGCTAGTGCTAACTTGGAGCCCACTGTAACTGGTGTACTTGGGCTAGGCTCAGTCTCTTGGAGTGGAGCTACTCTATCCCAGCTGAAACCAGGACAGAACAGTAGTGAATCCTTTGAATGAAGAACTTCCAGAGCAGACACCTAACAAAACTCCTTGCTTGAGGTTGTCTCAGAATGGGGTTCCTAGGACCATTTTGTTTCCAAGTTTCTGTCCCAAAGACACACCCTGAATCGGCCTGCAGCCCCCACGGCTGCTGCTTTTGTGATTGTGGTCCAGGCTTACAGTTTTGTGCAGTCTCTGGAAGTGCTCTACAAAACTTTGTTGCAGTTATTAAAACAAAACTGCAATGTACATGACAGAAGATCAATCTTGATTTATTTCAGAGGCAAAATTGGTAACTCCAGGTCTGTGTGTGTAGTGATGTTGAAGTGAGAGTGGAGGTGGCTCATCCTGCAGTCCGAGTTGCCTCCAGGAGCACCACTTCCAAATCATCTTGTAGTAGCATAGGACAACTATTCCTCCTTTAACAGCAAGGGCACTGAGCCAATGGACTGTGCCTTCATAGCACAATAATAGTATGTGTTGCCTTCTCAAACCAGAAGTGAGCTTTTCAGCTGCCCGCCTCCTGGTTTCTACCTGTTTAAATTGGCCTAGCCCTCCGGCAGCACGTGCTGACTCCTCAAGAGCTGTGGGGATTTTGGGGTTTTGGGTTTTTTGTGACTTCCCCCCACTCCCATCTCTCAGCAACTGGCCATAAGACTCAATCTGTCTTGCTTTCACCAGGTTGTTGCCTCCAGGGTTAGGACTAGATCACTGAGCCTTCTTAAAGTAATCTCTCAAATGTTGCTTTGTCTCCAGGTGTATACAGAGGTGGTTGTGATGTGCTGGTAAGGTCCAGGCTTGCGCTCGGAGATGGTGTGACCATGCAGGTGACTGTTAGGAGCAAGGAAGAAACGCCTGTAGATGTCATCCTGGCTTCTGTAGGCTGAGTGTTACAGCACATCAGCTGTGGTGTGGAAACCTTTGCAAGCACCAGTTGGGTATTCATGGGATATCAAGCAGCCTGTCTGTCCTTCTGCATGTAGTTTTTATTCCTTAATTTGGTAAATATTTTGTATGATGTTACAGTAGTGACAATAGTGGCTGGCTGGTACTGAGCCTTTCCCCTGTCCTCTCCCTTGTTGTCACTTACACGTTCCCATCTAACTTATTGCATCTCAGCCCACTTGCAGTAAATCAGGAAAGATAAAAGGTGCAGGTGGTAAGAAAATGGAATCAGACTTTTGTCAAAACTGATTTTTATTAACAGAAAATAAACACTGGTTCAAGTGGTGGAATTCATACGAATTACTATTAATAAAATAGAAATTTCTTGTTCTAATCCTGTCTGCTTCAGTACAGAAAAAGTAGCCAATAAGGGCTGTTTATTCAGCAGAAGCCCCTTATTCCTAAAGGGATGCTGTTAAGGAGTTAAAAACCACACAAAACCTGCAGAGTCTGCCAGCCTGCAAATTTACAGTTATCTTCATGATTGTCTCCTCTGTTCCACACAGAAAAATCAATGTACAGAGAGAGAGATTAAACTTCACGGGTCAAGGCATATTCAGTTCTCTGAGCCTTATATCAGATAATACCAAACAACAGCACAGCCTTTTCCTGGGCTCAAAGATGTGAAACACCCTGTATCAAAAGTTGGGAAGAGAGGAGGAAAGAGGGACCTTGTGGTGACTTCTTGTGAATTAAGTTCTGCATCTCTCTCCTGATGAACTGCTGTTTCTTTAGTTACCAAGTCAGGGTGAGGAAGGAAGGAATACTTGAATTCTAATTTAAACACCTGTCCCAGATCCCTGTGGCTCAAATAGCTATTGCTCAGAAGAACGTCTTGGCTTCTGCTAGTACCAGTATTGCATATTCATCTTGCTCTAGTGAAACAGGTATGAGCCTGCCCTGGTAGAACTGCATGCTACAGCCACGCTTCTGCGAAGCTCCTGAGATAGTCCCAGGGGTGTAGTGTCAATGGGTGGCTCTGCTTGTTGAACTGAAAATCAGAGAAACAAGGAATGTGGTAAAAACTTGAGGTTCAGAGCTTCGCTTTGGGTAACTGGCCATTAAAGAGAGGTTACTGAAAACATAATTACAGTGCTTAAATGCCCCTTTATGTGTGCAGAGAGCATCATTGCCTATACTTTGGGGGATTACAGATCCAGCTTGCCTGCTATACTTAGTGTAAGCAAACTCAGTTTCAGATTCTTCAGTGCTGACAAGCTGGCCAAGTATTGTTAACACTTAGCAGAGGGATATAATTTAAACTGCATGCACACACCTCAAAACCAGACTGGCATCCATCTTGGGAATATATGCATCAACGCTTGGCTGCTAGTGGTCCTGTCTACCTGTGCCATGCAGCATAGCTTAGCAGTGAAGGCAAGTAAGGACTGAGACTGACATGTGTGCTCCACCTCCTGTCAGGTGCCCCAGTTCTCCCTTGAGCCCTCGTGGCTCCTAATAGAGGGATAAGCCAGTCAAGAATCAAGGTGAGCGCAGAGCAGGAGGAGCTGTCCACATCCTCTAACTCTACTCAGGCTGGCAGTTTTGTCCAAACCTCCCTGCAAGCTAATCTCTTCTGGTGCTCAAAGGATTTAACTGCATAAATGCAGCAGTTTGGCAGCCAAAGATGAGGGTGTTAGTGCAGATTGTTGGATCTGGAGATAAAAATCGAGGTTTCTTCCTGTCCCCAAAGCCTGACTTTTAAACAGAGCGAGAACTGAGCTGCAGCAGCTCAGAAGGAGTTGATGAAGTTCAGATATGCATTCAGGAAACCTGTTGGATCCTCCAGCTGTGGATAGTGGCTAATGTGGTCGTCCAGCACAGACACCGTGGACATGGGAAGCACCTTCCTGTTGGAAGAATGCAGCAAGGCTTAAGCGCAGGCAGCAGGCTCAGCCCACAGCCAGCCAGATGCTACTGGTGAGGAGGACAGTACCCTCTCGCAATTGGGATTCTGCCTGTAACACTGTTTTGGGACAGAAAACGTCCTCAGCAGCTACAGTTGACCACTCTTCAAAGTGCTGGATTTACTTCAGGTTTGTTTGGAGAAGACTATGTCAATAAATCCTACTTCTGTCTGATGTGGTTTTAAAATGCACTGTTGATTTGGCTAGGAATTGTGACTTGCCTAAAATGGGGAAGCAATTTCCAAACTGCAGAAGGCTCTGACTGAACCCCCTTGTTGTTGGGGTTACAGGTGGAATTTAAAACTAGCCTCCATGAAAAGGGAATTGAAGGAAAAGCCTGAGACAAAATCTCCCTTGAAATGAAACCCCAGGTGTATATTCCCCCTTTGTGGTGGGTGTTGTCTTACTTGTAAAGCTGAAGAAACTCTGGGTGTGGGTTCACAGGGTCCAGGGGCCCATAGATTAGATGCACTGCAAGACAGAAGCACAGACAGAGCTTTTATACCCAAGGACATCCCTAAATTAAGGCAAGGAGACCTGTTGCAGGCATCCCCTGCCCTTGCATGGAGCTTGTGAAGCTTTCAGAGGAGCACTAAGCACACCAGCTGCTACAAGGCCTCGTTTCTCTGCCCTGGGGTCAAGTTAAGCCTCCAAACCTTCTCCAGCAAACACCAAGCCTTTTCTTGAGTGGTTGTAACTTCTCTTGAGCTTGAAATGCACCTTGGCTTCCCTGGGACGGTCACTGGAGGAACCGGAGGCTGTGAACCAGCCTCTAAAGGAAAGTTGTATCTGCTCAGTGGAATAAACTTTCTCTTGCCTTAGCAAGCTCATAGCTCTCTGCTGTAACAGCCTTAAACTGGAGCAGGGAGGCTTGTTTGTGATGCTACCCCCTGCACAAACTGAATTTGAGCCACATCATCCTCATCAGAATAAGGAGAGGCTCCAGCAGTTAGTGGAAGGAGCCAGCACCATGCTCTGGTGCTTGCAGGCTGGGGCTGGGGAGTGTGATCCCCAACATCCCAATGAGTAAATAAAGAAAACTGATCCTACTCACGTGGGACAGAGGTGGACATCAAAGCCCCAACCCAGCGGTCTCTGTGCTTCTTTCTCTGGTTTATGTACTGCAAAATACTGAAGAGAAACCTGTTGTTACGCAGTGGACGGTGCCTTGAGGTGCTGCACAGGCTGGAAATTGCTCTCGGGGCACTGTACGCTTGTGTAAGGAGACCGAGGTGGACTCTGCATCTCCCACGGACCTCCTCCTTGGGGCAGCAGCAACACATCAGTCTGTTGACTATCCCTGAGCTTAGAGACTTGCCTAAAGTGGGTTTTAATATTTAGACAGCAAATAGAAGTGCAAATGAGGTTGGGACACTGACTCCAGGTCTTGCCTCTGCCCTAAGTGCAGAGTGCAGTTTTAGAGTCCTGCTGGAGGATAACCCGAGTTCATTTAGGAAGGGATAAACAGCCTGCAGTCTGAGGAGATGGGAGTATCAGGTCTGAATCCTTCCCAGCTGAGATGGAAGCAAATGTGGGTCCTCTGCTCCCACTCAAATGCCGCTGGGTTGTAAAACTGGGTGAACGATTGTAACCTCTGTGCCAGACTGCACACTGAGTCACAGCGGGCTGCAGGCAGCCAGCAAACAAGTGCTGAAAGGCTGGCTACCTCCAAACCCCCTTAAGAAACTTCATGCTGCTTTGCTGGGGCAGCAGGGGAAAAAATGGATTTGCAATTGGATCTTGCAAAATGCTGGGGCAAAAATCAGTCTGCTGAAAGCCAATGCAGAGGCAGTGCAGTCTGAGCACTCCTGTGCATGGGTCACAGGCATCGCAGCAGCTCTGAAACCATTTCAGTACCCCACAGAAGAGTCAGTGCTGGACTACTGAGCATGGAGGAATGCAGGAGAAAAATTGCACTGTTTAGGTCTTGCAGTGAAAATCTGAACTGCTAACAGCTCCTCAGCCTGTCTTGTCACCCCAACCGGCAACTCAGGGTGACTCTGCTTCAGCACAGCTCTCAGGAGCTGAGGGTCACAATTTAAACATCTGGTTCAAGTCTGGTTATAAAAAGCCTTTCAAGGACGGGAAGCTACACTAAATAAACATACCAGTACTCTGACACATGACATTTAAGGGGCTGGAGATATTCTGGTACTGAGCTTCCCATCATGGCTGCACTGCTGACAAATGTGACAGTGCAAAAATTTGCCACAGCGGGGGGTGCCAAGTGAGCAATGCATCAGCCAGTGTATCCATTGTTGGGCTTGGGCAAGTATCCCTCGTTATAAGAAGCAATTAGCGAGCATCCTTTGGAGAGGCTGAGCTATTTGGTCCTTACTGTGATTTGGCTGGAAATTGTCCCCAGTGGGAGGAGAGAGGAGTTTGTATGCTGGGGGAGAAAGACACATGCAGGCCCTACTGAATGGGGACACTGAATTCACAACCACCAGCCTAGGGTCCTTCCAAAAGTCCCAAACTGAGAAAACCAGATCTAGCTCCAATTGTTAACAAAATCCCGTAAATTCAAGCCCCTAACTTCCAAAGAAGAAAAAACACCCCTGTTGTACATCTCGAGTGTTGTCCTTTTCCCACCATGGGCAGGCTGAGATCCTCCTGACTCCAGACTTCATTTACCTGCCTTGCATCATCCCAGCAAGAATCCCTGCTCCTACATCACATCCCAGCTCTGTTCTGAGGTGCAGTGATGATCCCAGACGCCCAACAGAAGCAGCTGAAGGCTCTGGGGAGCCAGTGTCCAGGGGCCCAGCCAAGCTCTGCTAACCTCTGAGCCACTGCACGGCTCTGTCTGCAACCGAGGAACGCCGCGGCTGGAAAACTAAGCTCACACAGCAATTAACAGTGATGTACCTGTCAACAACAAGATTGCCATCGTTGGTCCGCACCACTGTCCACATGTCCCAGTACTCTGCTTGTGAAGGCTGCGTGTAGGGCCCAAATACCGCCCCAAGTCTGGAAAAAAAAAAAGAATTCAGAGCAGCACAGCAGCTGCCATCTTAGTGTACAACTTAAAAATTAGCTGAGGGCAAAAAACAGTGAAGCAATTCCAGCTTCCATTGCAAAAGACATGGGTGCAAGCGCAGCACTACAAGTTGTCCCCCAAACATGCCCAGCATGGGACTTACCAGCCAGCCTACAGGGGTTTTTGGGGAAAAAAAGAGGATTTGCAACATTCTATACAAATATATATACATACCTAACCGTATGTAGAGCGTGGTTAGGGTTTTCATTGCCTCTAACATGTTCAAGTCCAATACTCATGGGAGAGAAGGATTTCAGCATACAGTAAAAAGCCATGTGGTTTATTATTAGGCTGAAGTGCTTTGCCAGCCCACAGAGGGAATGGCCCAGAACATCAAGGTCATTCAAATCCAGGGGCAGATCTCTCCTAGGACAGTGCCGGGGGATCTGCTCACCTGCCAAACACCCGCTACGCTAATCCCTACATTGGCCCCCTGTGCTTGGCTCACATACCCCATATGGGCTGTGCCCAGCAGCGTAGAGACACAACTCACCCTCTGGAGAAGAGGAAGAAGTTCATCAGCCGCGTGATGACAGGGGACAGCAAACCCCCATCCTTGAGGATCTTGGGAAGAAGGGAAAAAGGGGACAGCACTACTCAGTATCATAGAGATGGATAAATCCTGCCTCCTCAGAGGGCTCTTCCCCTGGCTCCCCATATTACAGCAGTTTCCCAGCTCAGCCCTGACCCTCAAGATGCACATGAGCTGCCGGTGGTGAGACATCAGCGCTTCAAGGGGGGGATTATAGGACATTCAGATGCCACAAGCCACATCCTGGCAGCCCATTTCTCCCCACTGCCTCTAACAATGTCTGCAAGCAACTCAGCTGCCACTACCGAAGCAGGAAAAGCAGCAGGCTTCTGAGCCAGATAAAACCCCAAACTCACAGAGTCAGACTTCTGCTTGAGGGGAAAGGGGGCAGCAGCTCACCTTCTGGATGAACCGGGGGTAGTGTGTTTCAGGAAAAATCCCTGGAAGGATGAAAAAGAACAGAGTTGTAATGCTATAAGTGTTTTGCTCTTCATCTCCCAGTCTCTCTTCATGATGCTATGAAAGGTGGCACAGGCAGCCCTGAGGAGTGACACTCCCAGTTAATTACAGCACCTTAATTGCAATTCACTTGGGGTTTGGATGGTACTTTCCCTCAGGTGATGGAGATGGGAAGGCCATCCCGTCCCATGATTCCCCATCCCTCCCAGCCCACCCATCCCACCATGCTAGGCAAAACTTACCTCCATTGGATAAACAGAGGCTGTTGATCAAGATGCTTCCAGTTTTATTGTGCTCATACCTGGGGACAGAAGAGAAGGTGAAACACAAGTAGACCTCTCCAGGCTCCAAAAAGTGACCGACCAGCAGGTCAAATTAACAGTGTCACACCATCTCTGCTCCCCTGCTGTCCCAGCCTTGATAAGAAGGTGCTCAGAAGGGACGTTAAACATCCTAGAAGCTGGAATTTGACAGATCGAAGCCTCAGATCTGCCCACTGTAGATGTGCCCTGAGACCACTTGGCCTTCATTACAGCCGTAGGTATAGGGAAAAGGGGGTTCTGCACTACGTCCTTCCACTTATCTGCTGGAAATCGTCTTGACAGGGACAACAAAGAGCAGCCAGAGCATCGGTGGTTGCAGTGACCTGTGCAGCAGCTCCTGTGCGACTGTATCCCCGTAATCATGGGAGAGGAGATTAATTCTCTGGTGGCGGAGGCCAAGGTGATGCACCAGCCCCTCCACGATACTGGCTTGCTCGAAGATGGAGTAGCGGTGGGGCCTCTGCGAAGCAAAGCGATAGAGGAACTGCAGTGAGAGCCTGACCCACCATGAGCCCACAAACTCCAGAATAAACACCCAAATGGAGGAATACAGGGTGGAGACCAGCATTTTGTGTCCCCAGACAGAGCAGCTGGAATGTCCTGGGCCAGCAGCTATGCCCACAAGCCCATGGAAGCACTGCCCATTGCCCCAGAGGGGTCAAGGTGCACTTTGGAGTCACATCAAACCCAAGTCAAGGCAAGATGGTGACAGAGCTGACCTCCACCACAAACCTTGCCCATCCCTTCCACTATTACAATGCTTATTCCTTTTTCAGATGTATATAGGAATTGAAACTGGACTGCAAATGCTAATTTTCCAGGAGTGTTGGCGTGGCAGAATGACCTCTGGGCCAAAAGCAACTGCATAAATCCTCCTCCCAGGCTACTTACAGGCTTGTCACTGAAACCAAATCCTACAAAATCCAAAGCAATCACCCGGTGAAACCGCTGGGTCAGCCCTTCCCAGACCTGGAAAGAGGAGAAATGCATTAACAAAACAGGTGACAGGAGCACAAAGAGGAAAAGTCTGTGGCGATGCACAGCTGTGGATGGCCACACTTCCCTCCGCCCCCCAAGACAGCACCTTCCAGCTCCAAGAAAACTGCAGATTGAAATGTCCCAGTAACAGCAAGACAATCGCCCCCCCACCTCCACCCCGAAAAAGCCAAGAAATAGCTGTGGATCCTTTCCTCCCACTTCGGGCTGGAGTGTGGGAAAGGGTGACACGAAGAATGCTTGGCTCCCATGCAGGGTGTTGGGAGAGGAACAGGGCTGATACCCCAGAGCACAGTGCTACCTCCAGCAGGAACTCCTCTGGAGCGTGGCCCACCCCAGGCCAAACCACTGCCCACATCTGCTCGTTCCTGGGAGGGAGAAACCACGGAGTTTGCTGTCGGCATCCAAGCCCACCGCGCACTGGCTCCCCTCACCTTGTACCAGTCATAGCTGGAGGTTGGGAAGCCGTGCAGGAGGAGGACGATGTCAGAGCTGCCAATGGCGCCAGTTGAGTCTGGGGAGGGAATGGGGCACCTCAGGGTCAGCTTCTTCCCCTACAGTCTCCTCTCCTATGAGGCAGGCGTTGCCGTTCACCCCACTGGGAGCCCAACCAGTGTTACCCCTCCCCCTGCTCCCCCAAAACCAAGCGTGGGTTTGACTCGCACTGCAGCCTCCCAGTGCCAGCACAGCCTCAGACACCCAACCAGACAAGCCACCGCGGCCACTGGCACCAGTGACCTGATGTAAACCAGGGCTTTACTTAGCACAAGTTAATTGCAGCTGCCTCTCAGTTGCTACGATGGGTAACAACTGCTCCAGCAAAAAGGTTTTTCAGTACCTTTTCCTTGCTGCAACCCATCAGAAGCTCTTGAGATCATTCCCTGCCAACACCAAGGTCTTGCCACTGTTGCATGAGAACCAGCCATCATGGCTTCACCCAATTAAAATGTTTTGCTAACAGCCACACTGTGCCTGGATCCATGCAGTGGCTCCCCTTAAAGCCGTTATATTTTGGGAGGGATTTGCCATCACCTCGCCTGGCCTCAGGGACATCCCCAGGGCCACCAAGGGAAGCAGAGCCACCAGCCCTGCTCCCCACTGGGTCAGACGAGGTGTCCCCAGTACTCGGCACAGCCCCATCACCTCTGTAGAAGATGTTCTGGTCCTTGTAGGTGAAGTAGCCTCCAGACGACCTCCAGGAGAGGAGAGCCGGGGAGAGCTTGGGAGGCGGGATGTGCAGATAGACGGCAAGGAGGGGCACGCTCAGCAGCCCCACCTGCACCCACCACTCCTTCATCCTGCAGAAGAGAGTGAGGCACCTGTCTGCTGGGATTTGTCCCATAACTCCCACATCCCCCTGACCCCTGCCACATCCTCATGGCCCCCATGTTCCCATTACCCACCTCCAAGACCCCAAAATTCCCATAACCTGCATATCCCAGGGGTGGCAGGACTACGACAAGTGGTCTCTGCAGCAAAGGTTAGGGGTCTGAAGGGGGGACATGGGCCCCATTTGGGGTCTGGGGGATGCATGTGGCCCCCATAAAAGGGGTATGAGGAGGAGACTGGCCCCATAGGGGGTCTGAGGGAGGACATGGACCCCACTGGGGGTCTGGGGAGGGCGGTGGGTCCCATAGAGGATCTGAGGGGGGGATGTGGGCCCCACAGAGTGTCTGAGGGGGCACATGGGCCCCACTGGGGGTCTGAGGGGGACATGGCCCCCATGGGAGGCTGAGGGGTATGCGGCCCCAATCTGGGGCTGGAGGTCAAAGGGAAGTCGAAGGTCGGGCAGGGACACCAAAGCCCCGCCTCCGGCCCGCACCCCAATAAACCCCGCCCCCATCGCGCCAATGCCGCGCCCCCTCCCAAGCCACGCCTCCCTCGAGCCCAGCCTCCCCCCAGCAGGCCCCGCCCCTCGGGGCAGCACTTGCTCCCCGCAGGCCACGACCCCCCGCCGCGCGTCCCCTCCCCTGAGGCGGGCAGGCCCCGCCCCCAGAGGCGGTGGGCGGAGCCTCCACACCTGGCGGGGCCGCGGGGCGGCGGGACCGCGCGCGCCTCACCTGGCTCAGGTGCCTCGGCCGCGCGCCGGCATGGCGCTCCGAAGGCGGGGCCAGCGCCCCGCCCCGCGCATGCGCCGCCCGCCCTGCCCCGCCCCCTCGCTTCCCGCGCGTCACGGCTCTCGCAGCCGCGGCGTCCCCCGTTGCCCGGCGACGACTGAGCCCTGTCAGCCGCTCAAGCTCTTACGCGGCGTCTGATTGGCCGCGGGCGCGATGAGCGACCAATCGGGGCGGGGGTAGTTGCGGGGTGGGACGCCAGAACCGTGAGGGTGGGTGAGCGGGCAGGCAGGCAGGCGGGAGGGAGAGAGAGAGAGAGAGAAGGAAGCGGTGCGGTGGGTGCCGGCTGCAAGAAGATGTCGAGCAGGAGGAGTGTCGGGGACCCGGAGGTGCGATGAGGGACCCTTCCTCTCGCCGTCACCCTGCCGCCGGGTCCGGGGCCCCTCCTCTCCTGAGAGGAGCAGCAGCCCTGGGTGGCTTATGGGGCGCGGGATCCCCAGCGGCAGGGGCGGCCCTGGGGGCTGTGGGGACCGATTCGGTGGGGTGCCCGGGGCGGGGCCTGGTGCAGCCTCCAGAGGCGTAGTTCGGGACGGGGGAAGGTTTCCTGGGGCCCTCAGAGCCGGGCGTGCTCCGGGCTTTGAGGTGGAGGTTTGTCAAGGGATTTAATATCCAGTTGAAGACTTAGATCTCTTTCCCTCCACCTGTGAGCAGAGGATGTCTGAGAGGGTGCCTGTGGTCTCACTCCTTTTTTTTCTCTCTTAGGGCTCTTCAAATTGACTTTTCTGGTAATGTTTAAAAAAAAACAATACATAGCTGTGTATTGACTTCCCATATCTTTTCCTTTTTAAACCAGTATTTAACCAGGCGCATCCCTCAGAATCCCCGATACCAACATATAAAAACCCGCCTTGATACTGGTAAGTGAAATTGTGGTAGGGTAAAAACACTGAATGTGGATGTCGGAGTGTATGAAAATATGCTGAATGTCTTAACTGCCTCTGTCCTGAGCTGTTTTACCCCAGGTAACTGTGCAGCTATGTCAGAACTCGCATTGCGGTTATGATGTGTCTCACCTTACGATGTCAGGCTCTGTTGTGATACTTCCCACAGAAATTACTGGAGTTTATGTATATGGGCTTTTCTTGTATAAACTCATATCTTGGCAAGCCTGTAAGTCAAGATAATTATTTGGGGGGGGGGTATCTTTGGGGACTTTTTTGTTGTTAAAGTGAATTTTATCCAGTAATGCTTGCCTATAGTATCAACACAAAAACACTGGGGAAGGGACAGCATGGCCACAGCTGTGCTTGAAGCAGAATGTCAGAGGCAGCATTTGAATATCAAAGCCCTGATTTTAGTTCCCTTAGATACAGCATTGTAACATACTGAGTTTTAGGTAGTAACTTTCTGAAGGCAGTGTTGATGATGACTTTGTTCTCCAAAGCATCATCAAAACAACTTGCGCTTCTGAGTAGAGAGGGCTTGGTGTGGAGCCTTGTAAACAGGAGGGGTGCTACAAGGCTGCTTTTTCTGGAATATCACCGTTCTGACTAGCAGAGTGTGGATGTTTCTGTACCCCTTACTGAAAATCCTGTAAGATAAACTCTGGATGCTTTCAGGGAACGGGAACAGCACTGTGGGTATGTGTAGAGGATTTGAGCTCCTGCTGGTCATGAACATTTGCAATGACTTCCTCTACTCAGGATGGAACCTTTAGGCTATGGACCACTGCCTGTTCCCAGAGGCAGCTGGGGTCCAGCAAGTCCTTTGACTGACTGTTCTTCAGCTCAGCCTTCCTTGCAAGAGAAAAGCACTAAGAGGAAAATCGCAGTATTTTTGATTTATGGCTGCCTTGTATTGTCATGTCAAAAGAGAGTCTACAGCAAACATTTGTTATCATAGTCTGATCTTTTCCTACAGAAAAAATAAAATTTAATTCTTAATAGTGCTGGAGAAAACCACTAATAAAAAAAATTGTAGCAAACTAATATTTTTGTTGTTCTTACAGGAAACAGTTTGACAAAATACACTGAGAAGTTGGAAGAGATCAAAAGAAGTGAGTATCTGGACAGGAGCAGAATGTGCTTGCAGTGGGTCAGGTCAGCTCATCAAGGAGCAGGGGTTAAATCCCAGGCCCTCTGTTTGCTTGGAAGGCTCCATTCCGATTCCCACAGCCGTTTACAGGAATGAACTGTAGAAACACGCAGCAGTAGGATACAAAGATGTTTTAACCTTCATTCTTTGGCCACTTTCCACTTTCTCCTGCACCTTGTTTCTCTGTCTCCCAGTGCTTTACAGACTTAAGAAACTAGGCAGGCGTGTCTAGGAGTCTTTCCAGATCCTTCTTTGTGCTGTTTTTGCTGTTGAATGGAAACCAGACAGAAAGTTCTCAGGACTAAGAAAACTAGGCTAGACTCATCTGGGAAGACTCAAACTGCACTTCTGAGACTTTGTTTCACTTTTAGGTAACAACTTGAGAGCTTTGTATATACCTTTGTAAAATTTTACTGTACTTAGATTTCTATCAGAATACTCCAAGATAGGAAAAAGACAAGCTCATTCATGTGTAACTCATTGATTTCAGCAGAACTAAATACTGATGTTTTGAAGACTTTGGCTTGTTCAGGCTAATGAAAGCCTAACTGACTTTTATTTCAGCCTGCTTTCCCACTGAAGATAGGCTTTTTAAAAAATTCTTACTAATAAAGCTGACGTTTTACTACTTTGTTTTCAGCTCCTGTCCAGATTGTTTTTGCACGGAGTGCCAAGAAAGCTATTAAACCCAAAAGCTGCATTTACTGATGTGAAAGAAAAAACATCCCCATTAATGAGGATTAATTAGGATTTTGAATGTTTAGGTTTAGTTCTTAGGCCCACTTACTGTGTTCCTCTAAGGTGGCAGTGTTCATATTATAAGGGAGATTGCTGATCTGTCACGTGAATATATTTGTGCTCAGCTTTGTGCAAAACGGGCCTTTGTTGCTGGTTTGTTTGTTGGGGTTTTTTTGAACACCACAGGTCTTTGGGGAAAATCAAAAGAGAAATGGCCTTTGCTTTCCAAAATCCTGTGTTGACCGACTAAGATTTCAGTGCTTAACACTGGATTGCCATCGCTTTTTATCTGTGCTGAAAATCTTGTTGAATGGGCCTAGTTGGTTTTCAATCTCTGCTGTGAATCTGATTTCATTTCATGTAGGAGTTCTTTTGTTTAATCATGGTTCTGGAGTCTAGTAGGAACTTTCTCATTATATTTAGCCTGAATAGACACCTTGTGTTCCCAGGCAATTTGGAAACTTCTCTCCCTTGATTTCTCATGGATAGATGACACCATTTGGACACAACTTTAAATACCCAGTACAAGCAACTCTCTGTCTTTTGTGTAATTTGAGAGAGTGGGACTTAATACTGCAAGCCTGCTTAAGAGAGTTGGAGCCATGATGATTTGTCCTTTGGAGAACTGACTTGAGGAGAGACACCAAGTCTCTTCCTTTTCTCTGGTGTTGCTTCACTCATTTCCGAAGCCCTGAGGAGCACATCCTTGAATATACAATAAATACAGCTTCAGACCAGTTTGCTGAAGCAAAAAATGTCAGAAAATTCAAATGGACCTTCCAGGGCAGCACCAGGTATGTCATGTTGCTTTTGTAGTCAGAAGCAGCAGTTCTTTCTGATAACTGCTGGGAGGCTCATGCAAGCATTCAGCTTGGTTTGCTCCAGGTCAGGCTTTGTACTAACAATGTTTTTGGTTTGGTTTTTTTTCTTGATAGAAATAATTTTGGGTGCTAAAGGCAAGATCTGGGTCATAAAGGCTTGTTCTGAAATAAAGAATCCTTGCTTGAGGTGGGTGGAAACCATCTAGCAGCTGCGTTGTATGAGCACTGTGACAACAGTTCTGCTTTGTCAGTGCTGATAGAGATACAACACTTCATAAGCTTTTCTGGTTTTATTTGTCCTTCTAAATTAAGTTTATTTCTTGCCCTTCATGTGACTGAAGGGCTCTTTTTATCCATGGCTGGGGAGTTGCAATCCTTTGGACATGGGCTACATGTGGGTTTTGTGTCAGGCAGGTGAAATAGGCTGTTAAAGGGAGGCTTTACCAACCTGAACTTGAGGCTCGAAACCAGATGGTTTTGCAAGAAACTTGAGGGTAATTTTGAAGTTAATTGGCATTTTGAAACTTAGTTTATGCACAGATCTTGTACTAAAGACCCATGGTTTGAAATGCATAATGCACATTGCAGTGCACAGGTACAGGGATGTTTTGGATGGGCTCCTTTTTTCTAAGACGAGTTGTTGAGTAGCAAGCAGGTATTTGCTTTGCAGCCTAATAAAATTGTATAGGGTAGAATGTTAAATTTGGGTATTCTTGCTCTGAATGCTGAAAATTAATTGGCCTACCTCTTCAGGAAGCATATTTAAGCGGGAAGGGGTAGGAATAAAAAACATCAGAGACTGAAACTCACAATTTCTCTTTTTCTCTCTCTCCTGCTACTGTAATGCACCCTTGGGCTGCGTACGGGCAGAATCTTGTCTGAACAGAATGTCTGCCAGGAAGCTCGTGATCACTGCTTGTATTGGGAAGAGATCTCAGCCTGGAGCGTTCGCGTGGCTCCTTCTCTAAACACATGTCAGTTTGAGAGTTTCCATAAGCTAACTTTGTGGTAATTTTTTGTGTGGTGGTTACAGGAATATGGGTTGGAGCCCTTCCCCCCCTTCTTCCCCATGTTCCCTTAATTAAGCTAATGGAGCACTGAATGGATTTAGAGTGTTTAACTGGCTGGATTTGCTAAAAGGTCCTGTACTCCATTGTTAGCCCTCTTAGTTGAACAGCTAGAGAGAGACCAGTTTGGAATATCTTCCAGTAGTTGCTAAAATTGTTAGAAAAATGCAAAGGATTTTTCTTTATTTAAAAATAAAAATCTGGGGTTTCAGAGGTGGAGCCTAGTAAGAGAGGAGGAGGGAAATAAAGGAGGAGCAATTTTATTTTTTGAAAGAGCTTAGATTGATTAGAGTGTGGCTTTGAGAGCTGCATGCAGAATTTGGTTACAGCTGCAATGCCTGACATGGAATTTTGTTCATCTTCTTTGCCTTTTCTTGCTGGTGCGGGATTGATTTTATTTTAATTTTTTTTCCCCTTCCCCTTCTCTGCTATCTTCTTTCTAGCTGTAAATTTCCCAAAGGACAAGGCTTCCATTACTTTCCGTGGGAGCCTATTTCATATCAAGATGTTCCTACTGATACGCGTCCTAGCTTCTCTCTCCTCCTACATACAGCCTTTTGTTTCACACTAGAAGGCTTCTCTCTTCCTTGTGTTTACGCATCTTTAGTATCTGTACGCGATCAGACTTCCATCCTTGTCATCACTTACTTAGTGCTGTTAATCTCTGCTCTGGTTGTTTGCCAGTTGTTCCAACAGACCGCTCAGTTTTCTTGCTACCGAAGTTTTGTCTTCAGGCTCAAGATTCACTTAGTCCGGTTTCTCTGCAGCAATTACGTGTGCTTCAAGCTGGTGTCCACACTGATCTGCTGTTCGGTTTTCTGCCCTAAACAACTTCTGTCAGTTATCCATTCCTTTAGATAATCCATATTGGCAAACTGTAGGAATCAGAATTAAATTGTCAGATAAAGGAAGATAACGTGGAACGTTTTAATCAGTAAGATTAAATGCACATGTTTAGCTTAGTATTTGAAAAGACAGTCTGAGATACAGTGCCCCTATGCTCTGATTCTGTCGTAACTTATAAAAAAACTCAGGTAAATGAAATGTTTTGGTTTAAGAGGCTTTGTGACTATAGTGGGCTTCAAAGAACAGCAGGCAAGGTGATAAATTCATGAAACTGCTTCCTTCCCTCAGCAGGAACAGAAAACACAAAGTAATATGCATTTGAGTCTAAAAGCAACTACATCTGCCTTCTCCATTTTAATCATATCTGGACAGGATCTCTCTTTATAACTGGTATTACTTTTCACAGAGTCTTCAGGTTTATTGCTCTGATCCTTCAGCACAAGCTTAGTGCCCAGAAATCCTGCCTTGTTGGAGAAGAGAGTCTTATGAGAATAGCCGGGACAAAGCCCCATTACCTGGTATTTGCAAAAGCTGGGAATTAACTGAAAACTTACATTGTCCTTTTCTGTTTTGTTTTTGAAGATTACAGATACAGAAAGGATGAGCTGTTTAAAAGACTGAAAGTGACTACTTTTGCCCAGTTGGTATGTATAGTTCCCTCTGTGGCCTCTGAAAGTTATCAGCTTTTAGGAACAGCATTTTGCTTTCTCTAAAACTTGCTATGCAGTTACTTACATAGCCTTAGTGTGTAATTCTTCTGTGTTGGCTTCTTTCTGCCCTCACGGATTTCTCTTAATAAAAACAAACCATTCAAGCCAATTGTTTTCGGAGTAGTCAGTTTTTCTGGTTGCAAACTGAAGTGTGTAGGGAACAAATTTCAAAGAGAGGGTCACTATGGTTTTTGTCTGTTAACTTACGAGGCTCTTCAAGGCTCTTACAAAAAGGAAGGGCCAGGTAAAGTGGCATTCAAATCTCATTGAGCTTTGTGTCAAGTAGTCACAGCCTGAAGCCCTCTCTCATAGCAGGTTTAACTGCAGAAGATGGGAAGGTTGTGACTTTAAGGCTTTCTACATATTTTTTTTATTAAAAGTAATTAATCAAAATATTAAAAATTGGAAAGTTTGATCAATAAATAAAGATCTCTGTGGTGCTTACATACTGGTTTAAGAAAACTTCTAATAACTAGAAAAAGACAAGCTTGTCTTCTAAGGAGAGAAGGAAAGGGAAGGTTAAACTTGCAGTTACTGAGGGAGTGGGTTTCTGCAGACTCCTGTCTTCATTTCCTCCAGACTGTTAAGACCAGTCCTGTGACAGTCATGGTCTGATAAACCAGTTTAGTATGTGAGTATCTCAGGTCTGCTCTCACAGACCAATTAACCCTATGTGATTTTTGCCAGTGTAGTGTGTGCTCTGAAATGTTTCAGTGACTGAACTTCATAAAAGTCAGAAAACATTCTGGTATTTGATGTTGCCAGCTTGGCACATCTGGCTTTTCTTTATTCCACGGCTGAGTGTTCTCTTGGTTTGGTTTGGGTTTTTATGCTACAATTTCCATTTAACGAAAGGACACACTTGCAGTACAGGCATCATATACGCATCTATATGTGACCTTGAATTCCAATAGAAGTTGCATTGAGTTAAGTGTTTTGGCTTGAGGATTGTTTTTCCTTAAGCTGATTCCCCCCATCTTTCAATGACGTTGGTGTGTGTGTATCAAGGTATCGTTGCTCGCTTTTGTTTCCCGTAGGTCATCCAGGTTGCCTCTCTATCTGATGAAACCTTAGAAGTGACAAATGAGGAGATCCACAAGCTGGAAGGTAACAATATTTATTGTAAGCACAAAGAGCAAGAGCTGTAGATCACTGTCATGTGGTGAGCTGTGTCCTGACAGACATAGCTGACTATTCAGCAAGTCTTTTAATTGGGATGAAAACATAACTTAACCTGTGGCCTGCAACCATTCCACTTTGGGAACAGAAACGCTCCTAAAACAAGAAGACTTGCAAATAAGAAAGGCCTTGTGCTGCCAAGTTTATTGTGGTAACTCAGTAGGTATCATGCATCCAGAATGAAGTTTTTACTGAATTATTAAAATGAAATTTTGAGCCCTTAAAAGTCATATGGCTCCTCATTATTTTTAATATGAGGCCCTCAGTAAGTCAGCCTTGTAAGAGGATGAGGATAAGGCTATCTTTGAGGCACGTGTTCTTCTAAGAATAGAAACGGGGCTTAAAATGTGCGTGTTTATTTCCTGCAGCATTTTAACTCTTTGTACCCTGTTCTCTCCCCAGATGGTAATTCTCCTGCACCAGATGCAGATGCTGAAGTTACAGCAGGGACAAATGGGAAAGGAAGCCCCGATGGGACACCTAGTCCAGTCCTGTTCATCAACAACACAGGAGCTGGGGAATCCTATCGGTCCACGTTGCAGAGGTGCCTAATAATAATACAGTCTTCTTCCTGTATTAGCAGATATTTTTATCGAGCTAGTTATTTTAAATTGCTGCAAAGTGATTTTATACTGTATTTCTCATTAAAGCCTGATTTTGCAGGTCCAAGATGTAAGTGAGAGAGAGGGTTGCCAGATTTTCCTGTCTGAATGAGTTTGGTTTGAGGCTGTAAACCAACACTGTTGCCACCTGATCATTGTCTAAATGGCTGCCAAGGAAATATGTTTATGGGCTTTGATCCGGGTCTCTGGGTTCAAGAATGCATGTTATAAACTGCTCTGGTACTCGGTAATGTACCTTCCCGATGATCTTAGCAGATTGTCCTGTGATCGAGAATAAGGGTCCAATTTCCAAACCCACTCAAGGTCAGAGATACCAGGAAGACACTGTAAGAGGAAACTTTTGTTTTGGTCTTTCCTTGCTGTACCTGTGCAAATGCTAACAGAAGAGTTGAGACACTAGCCTGACCACTGTATCAAAGCCATCAGTTTAGTGACTGCCAAGAGTATCTGGAGGTTTCTGTTCATGTCCTGTGTCCAATCTAGTGATGAAATGGGAAATCTCTGCATAGCATTTCTTGTAGATGACTGACACTTATTTAGTGTGTCTGACTTGCTGAGATCTCAACGTTGGCAGCTACTTAGAATTATTCTCCCTCACCTCAAAGTCATTTACAACATAAAATATCTGGAATTGACTGATCCAGAAGAGTATGGTTCATATAGCAAGGTTGTACTCTGTTTATTTTTTTATATTGATAAAAATAAAATCAGTTCTTATGATGTACTGGAAAGCCTGAAAGATAATATCTCCATTTTTATGTGGTGTCTGGCTGTACTGGAACATAAATGGGCTGTTGGAATGGTTGATGGAAAAGTGCTCTGACCTGGTGAAGAGGTATGGGAGTGTTGAGAGTGAGAGCTTGCACCATAACCTCCTCTTTCCTCTTGCAGTGTGATAAGTGGTGTTGGTGAAATGGATATAGAAAAGGACACTCCAAAGAAAGTGGACACTCAGGATAAAGACATGCCTTATCCCGACTGCCCCTTTCTGCTTTTGGACGTGCGAGACCGAGATGCATACAACCAATGTCACATCATTGGAGGTGAGGAGACTAGAATCCCACAGCAGTCTAGTGTCAGCTGGGATCATGTATTCAGTTCTGCGTCATATTCTGGCTGGCTTCATTTTTTCCCCCAAGGTGGGACATTGTTGGGAGCAGAACACTCTTGGCACTCACGCAGTACATGCATCATTCCTGAAAGGGATGAGGGGACTGAGCTGATGTTAATCCCTTATTTAGTGGGGGTTTGAGTCTGTTGAACTGTAACAAGTCTGTGTCAGTTGTATTCCAGGTTGTGATGGTTGGTGTTTCGGCCACTGTATGACTTTTTTTCTCTCTTTTCCTCCCCCCCCTGCCCCGCAGCTTATTCCTACCCTATTGCAACGCTCTCTAGAACCATGAATCCATATACAAATAGTATTCTGGAATATGTATCCTTTATATATGAAGTGCTAGCATAAAAAAACACAAGTAGGGGGATGTTAGTGAAGGCTTCCAAAACCAATTGGAGCTATAGCAGTTGCTGTGACTGGGACCAACAAAATCTAGGGATTTCTAGGAGGGTGGAAGGGTGGATCCTTTACACTAGCAGTGATTACCTGATGCAGCTCTGCTGCCACCATCAGATGCTGGATTCTAGTTCCTCAAGGTTGTAACACCTCCTGACTCCAGTGGGAGCTGCCTGAATTTGGCATTTGGGATTTTGGCTGGAAGGCAAAGCCATACTTGGACACTTGTCCCTTGCTGTTGCTGGAGTGCCCAGCTTCTTGAGGGATACATTCATCAAATCCTTTGGCTTCATCTCAGCACCTTGATAAGGATTGACTTTTCTCTGGAGGACAGAAAGAGGATTATTAGCTAGGATTAGGCTGATAAATTCCCAGGCTGTTAGCTTGTAAGGGCTGCAGGGGAGAGGAGCTTGTAAGTAAAGGTGCTTCTTGCCTGTTACTGTTCAAAACAGGGGTGGACTGCACTCCAGTGGGGATTAGACTGTGTCCTTCCAGTTCCGGCAAGCCTCAGCTACTGAGAAATCAGTTTTAAATCACAGGTGCAGGGAAAGCATTCCTGCCCGATACTTGCAAATCAAGTAGGGAATTTCTCAGTCTCCAGTCCATTTATTTGTCTCTTTTTTTTTTTTTTTCTTTCTAAAAGGTATTAATGGTCACCTTAAGTTTACAAATTAATCCTTAGCTCTTCTACCTATCAGAAAAATGCACGTGGAAAAATTATTATTTTGTATGACAATGATGAGAGGTTAGCCAGCCAGGCTGCAACAACCATGTGTGAGAGGGGCTTTGAGAACTTATTCATGTTATCTGGAGGTAAGTGGGGATGGGCAGGACTCCCTGAAATCTCAGGTGTGTGGGGGTCAAGAGCAGAGAGCAAGGGTTGCATGAGCTGGAGATTGGGAAGAGCTGGATGTTCAGCCATTGTCAAGTGCTTTACTTGGGATCAGTGATTTTACCAGTCACATCTTAGCTGGTGGTCACTGGTAACATCTGATCTGTATTTCTGCAGGCCTGAAGGTCCTTGCACAGAAGATCCCAGAAGGACTGATCACTGGCTCGCTTCCTGTGTCCTGCCAGGTGGCAGCTCCCACTGCATCTGCCCGAAAAAAGACCTCTCCCAAAGTGCCACCTGCACTTGCTGAGAATAAATGGAGATTTTCTGCAGATGATCTACAAAAGATAAAGTACTACCTAGAAGAGGAGCACGTTCCTTCAGACACTGCCAGTAAGACCCCAGGACAAATGCTGCAGCTGCTTTCTGTAGCTCTTGAGCCAGCTCTGCAACAGTTCTCTGCTTTGCTATATTCTTTCCATGAGACTGATAGGAGAAGGAGACATTTTTTCTAAACTGAATGAGAAGGTCCACCAAAACCTGTGCTATGCCAGTCCCAGAGGACTTAAATCTTGCATAGCTACATGATGGCAAAATCCTGGGCCTGCTGACTGTGGCATATAGGCCACTACATTTAAATGTCTTTAGGTTTTACTGGTGATGAGTAGGTGCTTCAATTTTTTAGGCCTGCATGGCCAGATAGAAACCGCCCAGAACCTGGCACTGAATTATTCATGGGTCTGTATGTTTACAGTGAGCGCTGGAGAGCCACAGAGGGGCAACAGATCTTTTGTGTATCCTTGTGCTCAGTCACGCACACAGCTTCTGATATTTGGGTTTTTTTTCCACAGGCCGTCTTAACCATGGTTCTTCAGGCCGTGATTCCAAGGTGACAACCATGAGGAGCAGTCCCAGTGTCCCCAGCACTGCTGGCAATGTGGGATCCCTCACTGCCCGCTCACTTAGCAGGAGCAGCCTTCAGAACAGGCCATGGAAATAAGTGACGATATCTTCTTCCACTGAATAAATGGATGTCTAGGTTCTGGGAACCTTGAGCAGTGCAGCCCATTTGTCATTTTAGGAATTGGCAGAGAAAAGCAGCAGTGGTATATATGTGGCAGCTTGGGTAAGGCTGGGGGAGCTGGAATGGTTGACGTTTCATAGAAGCGGGAATGGTATTGCTTTGGCAAGGCTGAGCATTAGGTGCAGTGTCAGGACACAGTTGATATAACTGATTTTTATAGGGGAGGGAGGAAACTGGTAGTAAAGCCTGTGACCAGTAGAAATGGTTCTGCAAAGCTTGTAGTGCAGATTAATTTATCTGTGTCTGTAATGTACTCCTGTGCTGTGCCTGGAACTGCAGACTGCAAACAGGAGAATGCATGTGGATGTAAATGGGCCAGAAATCATCTGTGAGCAAAAACTTTGGTGTTTTGTAGCAGAGACACAGACCCTCAGCAACTCGCCAAAATGTTGGAGAGAGGATTCTGTAATGGTTGTTTTTTTGTTTTTTAAATTATGTTAATGAACAGAAGTATTTGTTAGAAAGATGTTTTTGGAAATAATGCCCAGCGTGGCACTGTAACCTGACAGTCATGTTTACTCATGGGCAGTTTGTGAAATGGTTCTGTATATTTAAAGGTGGGCTGGAGAGGCATTAACTGCGTTTTTCCTCTTTTCTCCTGTATTGGCTGGAAGGTTTGGCTTCTAACTGTGCTTCTGCTTAATTCCTTGCCATGGTTACAGAGAGCTACCACGTGGTGGTTTTGGTTCTAAATGAAATGAGAGAATAAGACTGATGGACGTGCTGAGCAGGACCCTAAGACAGGTCAGCTATGCTTCTCTTTGTTATGCAGGCAGAGTGTCTCCTTAGTTTGGCTGTGCACTAGTGGTTTGCTCCTTTTTGTACTTGCCAGAGCAGGTTACTGGTCACTGGAGCTGCAGAAAATGATGATGTATGTGGAGTACTCAGCCTTGTCAGCAGAACAGTGACTGACTTCCCTAACCATCTTTCAGGCTGTGAGTCTAGGTTAGGAGGCAGAACATCATTTAGCTTCATAAAATGATTTTGTGATACTTGGAGGCAAACTCTATTCTTCAGTGAAGCAGCAAAGAGCTTTGCAGTTCCAGCGCCTGATAGAGGCTGGAAGTTTATTCCCAGTTACACCTTTGCCAGTGTTTTTGGAGTAGCTACACTAAGGTTAGGGTGGTTGAAGGGAAATTTTCTTCTGCCGTCACCTGCAGGGTCCCTAAAATCTACCAGGGACCATGGATCTGGTAACCAAACAGGGCATGGACATTTCATAGAAAATGAGTATCACAGCTTTCACAGATTGGTGCTTCTGCCACACCAGTATTGGTTGGGTGACCTAGAAATCATCTGAATCTACTCAGTGATAAAGCAAAGTTGCCTGCTGGAGACATCGTAGGTGGTTATGGGGAGATCCTGCTCTCTAGCCTTTACCTATGGTGTTGCTCAGCTTTGTCTAGCTTTGGCTTCTTGGTCTTGTGGGTTTTGCGCATGGCTTTGTGGGGTTTGGTGGGGGTTTTCTCCCTTTTTGAAGTATACAAGCAAACTTCAACAGACCCCAAATTTCACCAGTGGTGCAGATCATCGGGGTAATTCTGGTGAAAGGGCAAGGTGGGAGAAATTGCACATAATTTCTAGTCTGGCAGTTGAAGAATAGACATCACTGAGCATGTTTATCATGTTTATTGAGTACCCATGAGTCTTAAATCGGACAAGTGCTGATACAGGGACTGGCAGCCATTCTGATGGAGAGCCATAACTTCAGTATTCTTCAGGGAAGAGTGAGGTGACCAGCGCAAACCTTGGATGCCCTGTCAGAATCCCCCAGAGGGAGAATAAGGGGAGAAATTAAAGGATGTAGGGCAGAGACAGCATTTAAAATGTACTGAAGTACTTCAGAGCTGAATGCCCCTGTGTGTTCAAATACACATCTGTATTATTTTTCTATATGTAACAAAACCTGATTGCAGGGAGGTATCTTAAAAGCTTCCAGCTTCCCAAAGAAGTTCTTGGATGCTTTAAGTTGTACAAACCAGCTCTAATTTGTACAAACTGCCCTTCCAACCCATCCACTATGGACCACATGTGTCCTGGGTTTCCATAGGGAGAGTGTCTATGTGTAAGTATGTACTGTAAGAGTTGGGTTGGTCAGGTATGAAGATAAAAAATAAAAATAATTATGGGTCTGGTTGTGTCTTATTTCAGCTCATCTATAGGAAGCTGGATGCATCTTGTTAACTGCTCTGCTTTCTTACCTCCCTACTCAGTCACACTTTTGGAAGACTTCTTGTTGTTGTTCTAGTTGCAGGCATATTTATTTTGAACAAAGTAGCTTGTCCTCCTAGGTCAGACCAGTTGGCTTGCCATGGAATGGCATCATCGCTTCCTGAGGGAAAAGCATTTATTAAATGGTCTGAGCACAAAGCAGAAGCTGCAGGGACCTGGTTCTTGTCCACACTCCTCTTCACTCACAGCCTTTGGAAGGTGACTCGCCTGTTGGGGCTTTAGTTACTGAGTGGCGATGCTTTTAGGTGACCTAATAAAACAAAATAAAAGCTAAGTAAAACTTTAAAAGGAGATAAGCTGAATGTGCAGGGGAGAGAGGGGAGCCATTTAGTATGTGCTTGAAAGACACACAGGGTTCCACTGGGGTGCAAGCAGGAGATCTCAGAGTTCCATAAGCACTTGAAAGTGTATAAAATGCATCCATGTGGGAAAAACGGAGGTGAGTAGTGGTCATTGTGTTGGCTTAAAGTCCTGATTTTGCTATCCAGCTGTAGGAGACAGATCCAAAATCCCTGGCTGCTCTGGGCTGACATGAAAACTTCCTTCTGAAAGGGGCAGGCAAAAGTAGTCCTAGCTGTTTGAGATCCTCCAAGTCCAGGGCATCAGAGGAAGAACTGAATGTACTCTCTCATCCTCTTGATGGATTTGTGTGGTTTTTGTACTCTTGACTTGGTGTTGTTCAGAGGATGGGGTCAGAGTCTGTGGGGTCTGGGAGTTTTAATTATTTAATTTAATAAAAAGCAAGTGCCACCATATGGTTGAGTTCTTCTTTTCTGTTGGAGCTTTGCAAGCTAACGGAGAGCATGGGGCAGTGCCTGCAGAAGCTGGGAGGTCCCCTCCCCTAGGGATTGCAGAGGGTGAGGAGGGACCTTCCTACCAGTGCTGCAAGGTGATGTTCAACCACAGAAACGCACAGAATAAATGGTGCTAACCCCATTGCCTCGCGTCTCGGAGCTGCCCTGGCCCCTGAGAGGGCCGGGGAAGGTGGGCACCCCTCCTGCCAGCACAGCTGCGGTGTCTGAGGTCTCTGCTTGCCTGCTGGGTGTCAAACTAAACCTCTTCCCCTTCCATCATCTGCCAGAGCACAGGGAAAACAAGCACCTTCCTTTCTTTTGTGTCCCACTATTTTCATGTCCTTTTAACCCCCTTTTCGGGCTGCTGGGCCAGCGTGTGCTGTTTGTGTTGGCCGCTGCCGCATGCACCCGCAGGAGTGCTGAGTCAGTCTCTGAAAAGGCTTTTCAATGTTACTTGGAAAAGGGGAGAACAATGAAAGGCATTTCTCATCCTTCTTTAAATTTATTTATTGCATTCTTCCACCCTCTCCAGCTAATTCAGCTGCCACTCGGCCTCCAATCCCGGTTAGTAGAGATGGTCCCGCGTGTACAGCATGATGGTCTTCAGCGCCAGCCACGTCTCCTGCGCAGTTGGGACAATCTGCTTGGCGGGGAGCAGGAATCCGTAGCGCCCCGTGTCCCGCAGCTCAAAGGTGAAGGAGTACTTGATGCCCTGATTGTATGTCCAGTCGACAGTTGATCCACTCGCTTGGTCTGAGTGGGGAAACAACAGGTGGGATGCAAAACATTAGTCGCTCTGCATCATACAGGTATTTCATGGGATGTTTTGTCTAAGACAAGGTGAGAGTGATGATGTTGGTTTAAATCGGGGGAACCACCGTGGCCCCCTATTACTTACAGATGGTGGTGAAGATGCTGCCATACTTGTAGTTAGTGCCATACAGAGAAGACAGAGCTGTGACTGCCTTCTCAGAGATCTGGTGCTGGGAATACACAGAAAGGAGAAAAATGAGCGGAAGAAGGGAAAAGCCTGCAGGAGAGATTTTTCACCTGTGCCACAGGCAAAAAGGATATCAAAGCTCAATAGGCTTGGCCTGGGGCAGCAGCAGCCCTACCAGTTCCTTCTGGTCAGGCACTGGGGTTCTGGTGTAGCCATAGGGGTAGAGCAGGAGCTGGGAGTAGCTGTGGATGGAAATGAAAGCCTTGATGTTCCCATGGTTCTTCACAAAGTCCACGATGGCCTTCACCTCGGGCTCCGAGTTGGCGTAGGGTCCGTGGTACGTCTCTGAGCAAGGGTTTCTGCTGGCCCCAGGCCCTGTGGAGAAGAGGACAGTGAAAACACAGTGTGGGTGTTTGGGGGCAGTTGGGTGGCTCAGAGAGTCACAAGGGCAAAGAGCCTTTTCCATTTCCAAGGCCAAGAGCTTTTCCCACCCCTCAGCTGCTTGGTGGCCAGTGAGGAACACTCTTGGAGCTCCTCCTAGATATTTGTATGATGACTTTTATTTATTGTCCCCACTGTGCTGGTCACTAAGGGACATCAAAGCCCTGGTGGAGCCCAAACCCTTGCCTCTGCCACAGAGAGCCAATCCCATCCCTCCCCCAGGGGACATGAGTGAATCTTTCTGAGCCAGAAATGGCCTTGGAGCCTCCGTGTGGAGGGTGGGAACCTGCCGCAGGTTCTCTGACCTCCAAAACCTGCGTCCCAGTTGCGGTTGGGGTCCACACCGATGCAAACGGAGCCTGATTGCTTGGACCTGGTCTTGCGCCACATGCGATTCTGGAAGAGCAGAGCCATCTCAGCTGGTGCCCAGGGTTGGAGCTCCGACCCTGCCCCCCAGCCCCATCCAGCATGGCTGTAGGAGGTGCAGAGAGGAAAGCTGGGGTGGTACCTGGGTTTGGGTGAAGGCAAAGCCATCTGGGTTGGTGACAATCTCCAGGAAGATGTCCATCTGGTCCAGGATGGAGGCCAGACCTTCATCATTCTCATGATCCACGACAATCTAGAAAGGATGATGGTTCGGGGCTCCCTGGTGCTGCTGGAGCACTTTCTTCTCTGTGGGTTCAGCCACCTGGCATCCACAGTGGCTGCAGGACCTTGTGGCCCTTTGGGGACATAAGACATGTCTGAGAGGTGCCCGTACCTTCTTGGCAAACCAGACTCCGCTGGCCTGTGTCACCCATTCACGAGAGTGGATGCCAGTGTCGATCCAGACGGCCGGGCGGTTCGTACCCCCTTTGCTGAACTGGAAGAGCAGAATGGGGGGGGTTGGCTTTGTCCCTGGCCTCACTCCCCCCTCCAGTCACCCCACATACCCCAAATCCTCACCTTGAGCACATAGAGTGGGCGGTTCTCTGTCGACCGTCCAATCTCGACCTTGCTGACCAGGTTGGGGTTTTCGGCCACCAGCAGGTCCATGAAGGTGTAGATCTGGGGAAGAGGGATGGGGGGGTCATTCCCAGCTCACCCCTTGAAGCAAAGGACTTTGCAAGAGCAATTACAGGATGTGATTTTCCCCCCAAATGCCCCAAATCTTGTGCTTTCTCACCTCGTCCAGGGTATGGTAGGTGGCATAGTCAAAGGTATTGGTGGAGAGTGGCAGCTGGCGGCGGCTACGAAGCAACTCTGTCTGCTCGTTGTCCACCAGCGCCTGGGGGACACAAGGCAGGATGAGACATAGTCCCCCGCTGCACCGAGACCCTGTGTCTCACCCACCTCCCCTCTACCACTGCTGACCTGCACGTCCTCGATCATGATGGAGTAGGAGACGCCGTTGGCTTCCAGGTGGGCTTTGAAGGACTGCAGGCTGGGGAAGGGCACACGGACATCAACCGGGTACCCAGGGCCACGGGGTTCCAGCCAGAAATCCAGCTGGAGCAGGAGAAAGTGAGGTGAGGGGGTCGGATCTGGCCTCAGGCTGCCCCTGCTGCACCATCCTGTCTTGCTTTTCACAAAGTGGTCCCCATCATCCCACATCCAGCCCCTCCTCCAGCGCCATCATCCCTCATCTAGGCCCCCCAGCCCTGCTCTACAGTGTGGCTTAGGGGGTGCAAACCAAGGGACACAGGCTGGAGGGGTCTCCCCAAAAGCCACCCCCACCGTTGCATCCGGTACCTGCAGCTCCTCAAGGTCCTGCAGCTCCTGTACCACCTGCAGCTCCTCATCGCTGGTGGCGGTGATGCGCAGCACCTGGTGCCTGTGGGGTCAGGGGGTGTTGCAGGAGGTGGGGCCAAGCTCTGGGTCCCTGGCGTCCAGGCTAATCCCCACCTCATCCATCCCCCCACCCTGGGGATTTTCACTGAGGCTCTTCCCAGGGGTGTCTGTGCCCCCTCAGGACTGAACCAGCTCCTTCTTCCCCAGCTGGTGCTACTGCCCCCATCCCAGCCACACCCCACTGGACGGACTGCCTACCCAACAAAAGTCTCGGTGCTGGTGGCTGCTGCCACCAGGGCAGCCAACAGCACAAGGACCTTCATCGTCAGCTGAAAGAGCCCGTCCTGTGTCCTGATGGGACCTTGGGGCCTCTTAAATCCTATCGGGATGGTGGCCCCCAGCCCAGCCCCTCCAGCTGTCCCCTTTCCCAGGGCCGTGGGAAGGCTCTGGCTGGCACCAGCCAAGGTCAGACACTGCAGCCCTGCCGTACCCCCATCCACTGCACTCCGGGTCCCGGACAAACCTGTCCCAGGAACTGGCCAGGACTGTTGGTGAGTCACCTACTGGCAGGGCGAGAAGCAGGGAGGTGCCAAAATCCCACCGCCCACAGTGCTGGCTGTGGCTCAGAGCTGCGAGGAGGAAAAGGATAAATTTGGGTCGAGAAAGTGCAAGATGCAGATTTTTTTTGCACAGGGAACTCGGTGAGCTGGTACCTAAGCTGTGGCTGTGGTGGTGGGGGCAAGGGAAATTGTTTTAAAGTTTGGCACGGGACAGAGGTCAGAGTGGGTGATGGTCCTCCCAGGTGGCAAAAATAAAACAACAAATGCCTGAAAGCACTTCACACCCAGCGATGGCCCTGAGGGTGCCTGGTGTCCCTCCCCACAGCCCCCAGGGGTGGACGATGGAGCAATGCTACCCAAAACCCCATACATCTGGGTTTGGTTGCCCAAAACCCACACATCTCCTCCCAGGTCCTTCAGGGCTGTTGGCTCCAAAGGATAGGAACTTGTAGGGCCAAAGCCACAAGGTGGGAAATAAACACCTGCAGGGATAGGAATCCTTTTTCACTGGTTTTCTGAAGTCTAGCATGAAAAGTCACCAGCCTTAAATCATAGAATCTCCTGGATTATTTATTGAGATGAGAGAATGCCGTGGGAGGTGCTGGGTTCAGTATGGATGCTCCAGGACATAGACCATGATGTCCAGCAGCGCTGGCCAGGTCTCAGTAGCGGTGGGGATGATCTGGCTGCTGGGCAGGAGGAAGCCATAGCGTCCTGTGTCCCTCAGCTCGAACGAGAAGGAATATTTCACCCCATTGTCGTAGGCCCAGTCGACGGTGGTGCCATCTGCCAGATCTACAAGGAGAGAAGCGCAGACATGATCCCAATGCTGAGCATTTGTGGTAGACACAGTGCTGTGGGATGAGGAAGGGACACTTACAGATGGTGTCCACAATGCTGCCGTACGTGTATTTTGTCCCATACAGGACAGCCAAGTCATTCACCGCCTTTTTAGCCAGTTCATTCTGCAACGAAGAGCCCCAAAGTGGTGAGACCTAGTGGACCAAGACCTTGGGGCAGCAGGAACCCCAGGGCCATGGGATCTAGAGCCCAGCATTGTTTCCCACCCCTTCTGCTCTTTCTTTTCCCCAAACACCCTTAGTTTTTGATAGGTGGGAGATATGTCTTGCAATCACCCTCCCTCCAAGAACCAGATGATGGGCTTCAAAGTGCAGGTTGCATCTAACAGGAGGAGCAGGGAGGGTCCTGGGATGATCTGACCTGACTTCTCTAGCAAGGCTGGTGCTTACAGCCCCATGTTTACATTTTGGGGTCAGCTCACCAGTTCTTGGTGGTTGGGCACAGGCTCTGTCTTGTAGCCATAGGGGAAGAGCAGCATCTGGGAGTAGCTGTGGATGGAGATGACTGATTTCATATTCCCGTGGCTGTGGATGAAGTCTACAATAGCTTTCACTTCTCTCTCAGAGTGGGCATAGGGACCACGGTAGATGTCAGAGCAGGGGTTGCTGCTGGAGCCGGAGCCTGGGGCATGGCAGAGGAGGCACCATACAGAGAGACAGCCCTGGGGAAGGGTTTCCAGCCCCCAGGTTTCTCCCCTTTAGCAGGAAGCTTTGAGGCACATATGATGCCTTGCATGGGGACCTGCTGTCCTGCCTCTCACCTCCAAAGCCAGCATCCCAGTTTCGGTTGGGGTCCACTCCAACGCAGTGGGAGCTGGCATTGATGGACCTTGTCTTGCGCCACATGCGGTTCTAAGAGCAGATGGGGGTGAGACCATCACAGGGATGTAGATCGCATGACCTTGGGGGACAGATGAAGCCCTCTTGCCCAAGCATCTCTGGGGATGGGAGGAAACCACCACCAACAACTCACCATCCCACATGGGAAGGAACATCCCTCCCCACCCAAAAATTACATTCAGCCAAAGCTGCTGGAGACAAGTGCTGGGACAAGTCCCACAGTGTCCCTGCACTCACGGAGCTGTGGGTGAAGGCAAAGCCATCGGGGTTGGTGATGATCTCAAAGAAGATGTCCATGCTGTCCAGGATGGCAGTGACAGAGGGGTCCTGGCCATACTCCTCAGCGATCTGCACAGGGAGGGGACTGGGAGCTGCATCGGTGCCCCTCAGGGATAAGGGAAGCGACCAAGCGGCTCAGCAGGGAGGTGTTAAAGAAGGGCTGGGGTAAGAATTGGGGTTCCATGTCCCAAGAGCATGTGGTTACCTTGTTGGCCGTCCAGATGCCAGTGGCTTGGGTGACCCATTCCCGCGAGTGGATGCCCGTATCCAGCCAGATGGCCGGCCTATTCGATCCCCCAGTGCTGAACTGTACAGAGAGGGGGGATTTCAGCCCCGTGCCCTTCCAGGGCTGGGCAAGGTGAGGGTGCCCCTGGTACCCACCTTCAACACATACAGGGGTCTGTTCTCATAGCTCTGCCCGATCTGGATCTTGCTAACAAGGCTGGGATGACCGTCCACCAGCATGTCTATCCAGTCATAGATCTGAAAGGAGATGCTGCTGGGTCATGAGGCTCACCTTGGCTTTCTTTTTGGTTTTTAGGGTATCCAGCACCACATGCAACATGTAGAGCTTCCCTGGAGAAGCCCTGGTGCTTCCCTGGAGAAAACCAGGTGCTTGGACCTCTGTGTGAGCAGGGAGATGCACATTGCAAAGGCTTTTGCAAAAGCAGAATCAGTGTGGGGAGTGGAAAGCTCTGAGATCCCCCAACAGCATCACAGCCTCCATCAGCCACCCACAGAGCTCCAACTACAAACTTTGACCCCCAAAATGAAGTTGAAGATGTCTTCCAGTGAGGCAGGGAGATACCAGGAAAGGCCATGCTGCACATGGAGGGATGACCGGTCTCCCAGCTCAGTGAAACCTCCACCCAAGGAGGAGAGATATGTCCTGGGTGGGTCTCACCTGCCACCACAAATGTCACTACACAGATGCAACCATGACACAGGCTGAGTGTGACCCCAGCAAGACAAAGCGAATGCTCTGCAGAGCAAAGTACCTCGTCTATTGTGTGGTAGGAGGCAAAATCAAATGTTTTGGTGCTTCTCCCTATCCTTCTAGACTTCATCATAGTTTTTTTTTCCTCATCCAATAATTCCTGTTTAGGAGGGAGAAAAAGAAAATCAAACAGGCTGAAAGGAGGAGGGGATTGGGGTTTTCTTCAACTTCCTCATGCTTTCCAACTTTTGGATCTTCTCTTGGGACTGAACTACAAGAGTTTGTCCCATTCCCCACCACAGCCCTTACCTGCACGTCCTTGATCATGATGCTGTAGGAAATGCTGTTGGACTCCAGGAAGATTTTGACTGCTTGGAGGCTGGGGAAGGGCACCCGCAGGTCAGCTGGGCGGCCAGGGCTGGTGGGGTGACGCCAGAAGTCAACCTGATGTGGAGGAGAGAGCTCAGCCCCATCCTGTGCTGGTGCTCATCCGTTGAGCTTCCAGCACCAAAAGGGGTCTCAGAAGAGTTTCCCATGAAGGTTCAAAAAAGTTTTTTGGACAAATTTTGGGGCACATGTAGGTACCAGGATGGGTCAGGGTCCCTTTGCCTTACTCAATGGATCTTCTACAGAAACACCTTTCAGCCTAAGTTGTTTGTTGACTGCAAACGTCCCTTTGACTGATGAGTATTTGTGATTTGAGCAGACATGGCGAGACACCAGGATCATTGTGTGCTGGTTCTGCTCTTTAATTCAATAGATGTATCTCCTAACATCGGTTTTGCAGTGCAGATGCTGTTTCCTGCCACCCCTCCCCCATCTCTCTCCTGCTGCTCCCACTGCTTAAATTTTTTGCTGGTATTCACCCTGCAAAGCATCTAGGGCAAACACAAAGGGAACAGAGTTACATCGTAATTCAAGCCAAAAAAAATAAATAGCAATGACATTTTAGACTTGAATACTCAGCCTGGGTACGATGATGTTGCAGTGACTGGGGTGTTCCCGCTTCACACAAAACAGGACAGCTGAGCTCAAGGTGCCCTGAGCTAAGTATTATATTTATATAGTTATAAATTATACATATCCAAAATGGGAAGGAATACTGGATGTGAGGTCAAAAGAAGGATGGAGCCCTGGACATCACCAGGGTCTCTGTTTTACACAGGGGGATGCTCAGGGCCCCATCGGAGCTCACCTGTAGCTCTGCCTGCTCACCCAGCACCCTGAGCAGGGTGATCTGCTCCTCGTTGCTGGCTGTGATGCGGAGGACCTGGTCCCTGCAGGGAGGTAGAGGCATCAGCACATGTGGGAGGGATCACAGGATGGGGATGGGGGTGGGGGTGGGAAGGAGCTGAGCTTCCAGCACTGCCAGGGCCCCATCACAGCTGGGTGGAGGCTGTGGAAGGTCTACACTGGCTTGGTGGGTTGGAAAGCACATCAGTTGTTGGAGGTTTGATGTCAAGAATGAAAAATGCAGGTTCAGGACAGTCGTGATGGGAAAAAAATCAAGTGCCAGAGAGCCCAAATCAGTCTTCACCCTTCCTTCGATCACAGGAGCTCCAAAACATTAGGAAATAACTAAGTCATCAATATGTTCTGTCTATATCCATCTACATGTTAGATATTTCCTAATGTATCTCCCACTCCAGCCTGGCTGGGCTCCCTCAGGGACAGGTAAGCCCCTCCTGAGAAGGAATGTTCTCCTTCTCTGGCAGCAAGGCTTCCCCATCTTGGGCCAGTCCTTCCCCTGGTAAAGCTCAGGATGATGCTCTTGGGATTTAGCATCCCCCAATTTCTACCTGTTACATGCTCAAAACCTCCCCCCAAAGCTGGACACATCTTTCCCAGTGTCCCCATGGAAAAAGCTGCTGGCTTTCCCTCCTTTGGGATGTCACTCTTCTTCTTGAACCCAAAGGACAGCAGACAGGGCCAGGCATCTCTCACCTCGGTCCCTCTCCCCAACCAGGGTGCCCCACCACCCCTTGTTTCTGGCAGGACTTACCCCACGAAAAGCTGCTCGCTGCAGGTGGCTGTTACAAAGGTCGCAAAGACCAGGAGGATCTTCATGGTGAGTGGATGCAGACAAGCCCCAGCCCCCAAGGGAGCATACAGCTCCCCTGTACAGTGCTCTGGGGGCATTCGTGGACCTTCTCAGCAAGGTCACATCTGCTGTCCCTGGGGAGCCAGCATCGACAAACAGATTAGCCAGGAACAGCTCCTGGGAGCCCAAATGTTTGCTTTATTTGGCAAAGTCAATAAAAGAGCAGCCAAATTAGGGAGGATCTGATAACGCCTTCCTGGCGTTTGGGTCCTGCTGCGAACGGAACGGCGAGGGAGGGTGCGTGCCCTTGCACCCAGCTTGGTGCGAGTGGCTGTCATGGTCACAGTCACCACCCAACCCAGGGGCATGGGATGGTGCCAGTTTATGATTAATTACTTATATGCACGCATATATAGACACAAAAAATTTAAAATATATCAGTCAAATTATTACCAGTGATGCCATTTATCAAACCGCTCCCAGGAGTGAGGCCAAGTGACGATGGATGCAGTCTCGCCTCAAAGATGAAGGGTGGCCCAGGGCCAGGTGTTCCCACAAGGGTCCAAGGGGCTGCACAGGGACATTCACCTGGAGGTAATGCTCAGAGAGAGAGAAAGAGGGGCTTGTTTTGGGGTAGAAAGCGAGTTATTTTTGTCTTCAGCATAGACACATGAGTGGGCAGGACAGCAGCTCCTGGAGCAGCTGTTGCTGACTTCTGCTGTCTGAGGAGGTCAGTTTGTTATAGTGGTTTCTTTGTTCCACAGGTTATACCAGTGTCTTTGTTCCACAGGTTATAGCAGTGTCTTTGTTGCGCGCTTATCTATGATGCCCCTGCGCTCCTGCCCACACTTGTCAAGGATGCTCCAGGTTCCTGGGCTGTGTTCCCAGGCTGGCAGCCATCATCTCTGTCAGTTTTTTAGCAGACATCTTCTGTTCATGTTTTTCCCCATTAAAACCAGGTTGTCTTTCCGGTAGCCCCAATGGCAGAGTGCCATGGGAAAGGCACTGTGGTCAGGGAGTCTGTTATGGCTTCATAACGCTTAACTGGTGATGTTGCTGATCTGGTCCTGGTCGGTGGTGTCAGGCTAGAGGTCCTCTGAGGCAGGATCATGGGGCGGTTGAGGTGGGAAGGGACTGCAGGAGGTCTGTATCTGACCTCCTGGATGAAGCAAGATCAGTTCTGGGGGCAGACCAGGTCTCTCCATATTGGGTCTTATAGTCACAGAATCATGAAATGGCTTTGTTGGAAGGGACCTCAAAGACCATCTAGTTCCAGCCCCCTGCCAGGGACAGGGACACCTTCCACTAGACCAGGTTGCTCCAAGCCCCATCCAGCCTGGCCTGGAACACTTCCAGGGATGGGGCAGCCACAGCTTCTCTGGGCAGCCTGTGCCAGTGCCTCGCCACACTCAGAGTGAAGAATTTCTTCCTAATATCTAATCTAAATTTACCCTGTTTTGGCTTAAAGCCATTCCTCCTTGTCCTGTCGTCACTACAGGCCCTACTAAAAAGTCTGTCCCCATCTTTCTTGAAAGCCCCCTTTAGGTACTGGAAGGCCGCCCTAAGGTCTCCCTGGAGCCTTCTCTTCTCCAGGCTGAAGAACCCCAGCTCTCTCAGGCTGTCTGCCTAGGAGAGGTGCTCCAGCCCTCTGGTCATCTTCCTGGCCTCCTCTGGACTTGCTCCAACAGGTCCATGTCATCCACCAGTTCCCTCAGGGCCTGTGAATGCACCTTATCAGGTCCCATGGACATGTGCACCTTCAGGTTTCTTAGATGGTCTTGACCCTAATCTTCTCCTGTAGTGGCAGTTCTTCATTCTCCCAAGATTCTTCCAGAGTTCTCCAACGATGGAGGCTGCACACCCTCTCTGGGCAATGTGTCCCATTGCTGGACTGCCTCCTGATGGAAAAGCACTTTCTTATGCCCAGCCTGGCTCTCTGTTTCAGCTGATGCTGTTGTCTCTCCCATCACACTTCAAGGAGCTTTGCTCCATTTTCTCAGTAATCTCTTCACAGGGATGGGAGAGTCCTCGTTAGGTCCTCCCAACCCAGAGCTGTCTCAGCTCCAGGCCAAACCAGCCTGTCTCCCTCAGCATCCCATCATGGGACACATCCTCCTGTTTTGGTGGCCTCCACTGATCTCACTCCAGGTCCCTTTTTGGACTGTGCCAGGGGTTCAAAAACTGGATGCAGTTGTCATCAAGCCACATACTTAGAAGCAGAAGGACCAGGTGGCCTCAAGGCCTGGATGATTGGAATGAGCTTCAAAGCCAGTATGAGGTCACAAGTCTGCAACCCCAGGGCCAAGGCTCCTCAGGCTCTGCAACTCCTGCCCACCATCTGCCACAAGGTCCTCGCTCTGGTGACAACAGGTCAGCCAGGTCCAAGAGCCAACTGTGTGCCCTGGACCCTCCCCATCAGTGTGGTTTTAATTGCTGGCTACAGGCGGGATTTTGGAAGGGTGGGTCAGTTTAGGAAGCAGGTGCCACCAGATGGGGCCATGAGCAGAGGGGAGGGATGGGGACATGAGGGGAGCACAGCTGCCCCATGTTGGGGTTTGCTTTCCAAAACAGCTGCACTCAAGCCAAAACAAACCCACGTGGTACTTCCCTATGCCTCAGCTGCACCTTCACCTTCCTTTCCCTGCCAACGGCCTCACATCCTTTGAGTCTGAACTAACGTTTTTCCAGCTACATCAGGTGTGTTTGCTCTCCTGCCAAGCTCATGGGGGAGTGAGTAACTCACCAGCTGCTGAGGGGATCACAGGACATTGAGATAAACCCGTTAGACTTGATAATCACTGCAACAGCAGCAGGGACTGCTAATCTCCGACTCTTCAGTGGCTTGAGTGCACAGCCCTGAGCTGTTTGCTCTTAATGCCCAAGAAATTATCAGACTGAACAACAGAAGGAAGGAGGTGGGCTCTTGAAGGACTGTGGACTGGAGGAGAGCAGGCATCCTCCATCTCCACCCTCCGACCGTGCCCACTGGGCAAATCTGGGAGGGAGAAAAGGGACACGACCAATACATGGGGCTATTAGGCCATCTCCCTCCCACCAGTTGTCGGTGACCTGCCCCCAGAAGGCAGCTCTGTCAGAGTCCCCAGGTTTACAAGAGCAGTGACACGGAGCTGTTATGAACAAAAAAGAAAATCTTCCCTGTCCTCTTTAAACAGCAACTAGATGCTACTGGAGCAGAGCATAAGGCAGGCTTGTGTAATTCCCCCAGCTGTAGCTATACTGCAGTAGTGGAGCAATTGACTTTCCACACGGTCTAGTTTACCATTCAAGTGCTTCAGCAGCTCTGAAAAGTTGACACCACTTCCAATCCACAAATTTCAGGAACACTTTCAAAAACCTGCACCCCCACCACCCTGGGAGCCAGTTTCTGCACTGGTGACAGGGCTGGTTGTGAAGGGGGGTTACTGTGCCTGCGGGGAGGTTTGCAGAAGTACAAAGCTCTGTTACGGGCTGGTGTTGCTTGGAGCAAATACATTTTTCATTTGCTAATAGAGATGGAGCTGCAGAGGGCACAAGGCAGAACAGTTTGTAGCAGTCATGAGGTAGAGGATGATCATCTCCTTTCCCAGCATACCTTTCTGCTCTTACATTTAATCTTTCCTCAGCCTCCACACCATTGCAAGTCCCTCATCTGACTTTTGGCTCATCTGGGGGAGAAAGGCCTGCTCTCTTCATCTCACCAGAGGTCACTGACATCTCAATAGCTATACAAGTGCTCACATCTTCCATTCTCCTCTTGTCCCTGTTCCTACTGTGTCCTAAAACCTTCTAAGGGGTCTACCACGCACACAGATTCGCAGTGAACAAGACAAGCATTAAATGCTTTTTATACACAGACATGTATTGCTGTAGAAGGAATGCACACAGAGTTTTTATTCAGCCAGGTGCCATATCATTACAGCTGTTGCAAGCGCACCAAGGAAAGAGGATTTACAAGCTTGCTGCTACAGGCAGCTGATTTCCACCCCAGCGTTTAGTATGGATTGTCTCGCACGTGCTCCATGATTGTTTTCAGACCCAGCCAGGTCTCCTCCGCAGTTGGGATAATTTGGCTGGCTGGCAGGAGGAAACCATAGCGACCCGTGTCTCGCAGCTCAAAGGCGAAAGAGTATTTGATGCCATAATCATAGCTCCAGTCAATGCTGCCTCCACTGGCTTGGTCTGAAAGAGAAAGGGAGAAGAGCCAGAGGGGTGAGCAGAGGATGGATATGAGTTCTGCTGTCCTACTTTTTGTATCTGTGAGGAACAAGTATTAGGTTTTTAAGTGAACACTCAGCTCCAGTGTTTGGTGGTATCACTCTGCAGAAGCATCACTGCTTCCAAGAGGGAGAGACCTTGCGACAGGGACAGAGTCCACTGTCCTGGGACAGTCCGTAAAAGCTCAGACTAGCAAAATACTCACAGATAGTTGTGCAAATGCTCCCCACTCTAAAGGTGGTGCCGTACAGGGACCGGATGGAACTGGCAGCAGCTCTTCCCAAGGCATCCTAGAGAGGAGAAGATGAAGGACAAGTCAGAAAGTAGCCATGCTTAATGAGGCTAATTATTAAGATTTCACCAACCTGAACCATACTCAGAGAAATCTCCGAACTGCTTTACAACCTGCTTTCACACACACACCCCCAATAAACTAGTGCTAAATCAACCCATTTCTTAATGACTTATACTAATGACAGCACTCAAAACTTCCATAGTATTTTTGGGAGGTGACATTGCAGGTGAATTAAATCATAGCAGGTTCGATATCTGATCATCCAGCATTTCATCTTACCAACTGTCTTGTCAAGAGAAGGTTCAAGAGATACCAGAAAATCCCAAGACAGTCAGACATCACAGAATCACAGAATGGTTGGGGTTGGAAGGGACATCTGGAGTTCATCTAATCCACTCCCTTGCTAAAGCAGGTTCTCCCAGAGCAGGCTGCACAGTCACATCCAGGCAGGTTCTGAATGTCTCCAAGAGGAGACTCCACAGCCTCTCTGGGCAGCAGCTTGTTCCATATGCCCTGTCACCCTCAAGGTAAAGAAGTTCTTCCTCATATTCAGAAGGAACTTCCAATACTCAGTGGTCACTTTGTGCTCATTTCAACTGCAAAACTGCTGTAGAGAAAACAGTGCCAGGCTCTTCCCGGAGTAGGGCAAAAAGACAAGTGGCAACAAACAAATTGCTACAGGGGAAAATTGCATTTAGGTTATCAGGGAAAAAGAAAATCCCCATGACAGCAGGGAAACTTTGCAATGGGCTTGAAGAAGCTGTGGAATTTTGTTTTAGAAATATCAAAACAAATCAAAGCAATTGATTAAAACTCAGCTGGGCAAGGCCCTAAGCAACTCAATCTGACCTTGAAATCGGTTCTGACTCCAAAGCCTGCCTGCTTTCAGCAGAACTTGAGACTTGGAGACCTCCAGGGGTCTTTTCCACTTGAATTATGATTGTGAGATCCATCTTGCCTCAAAGATATTATTACAGCTGTGAGGCTGTCATTAAAGAAGAAAGGAGGAAACACGGATGAGCAAAGAGGGCTGAGAATGTGTGGGGATGGCACATGTTTGCATCTGACCAAGATTTCTCTTACAAAGGTGTTGCATTGCACCAGGCTTCGGTTCCCTCTCACAGATGGTTACTGTTATGGATGACACAGTTCAGCCTCTTGTTTTTATCGTGATATCTCACTGTAATAATTGAGTATACAAAGCCAGCTGGACAGAACAAAGGAAGCTAAAGCCAAGTCATTATGTCTCACCAGCTCGGCATAGTCTGCTGGTTCAGTGCATTTGTAGCCATAGGGATACATCAGAAGCTGAGAGTAACTGTGGAGGGTGAGGAAGGCCCGGATGTTTCCATGGTTCTTAATAAAGTTGACCACAGATTTAACTTCCACCTCTGAGTTGGCACTGGGCCCACGGTAAGAGTCAGAACAGGGATTACTACTGGCTCCAGGACCTGTTGGTGCAAAGAGGGAACAAAGGCAAACCTGTAAGAATTCATGAAAGGTCGAAGCAGACTAACACAAAGCCAGGCTTTCCTAACAACAGGTCTTCAGCCAAAGGCAAGGCCTTAAATGCTGATAAATGCTCAAGCAGCAGTCACAAAGCATGGATACTCAAGGGACATACTTCTAGATGGTACAGATCACTGCCTTCATCTTTCGCTCACTGGCAATCAATCAATGCAAAATTATCTTTACAAAAGACAGCTACCATTCTATTTGACCATTTTCTTTCTGGAACCCTTATGGTAAAGCAATTGCTGGTCCTGTTAACAGGATCTGGGAACATGAAAGGGAACTTTCTTCTTAATGACAGCCAGAATTCAGAAACTTTATTCCTACCTCCAAAACCTGCATCCCAGTTCCGGTTTGGATCAACTCCAACACATGGACTGCCTCGATTCTTGGAGCGAGTCTTCCGCCACATGCGATTCTGAAACAAAGAAACACTATGGCTTCAAAAAGGAGCAAATCTCAGTTCTTGCATTAAAACTGCTACCCAGAAATAGCTGCCATTCACCAGGAAGCAATCCTAGGCACGAGCCTAAGATTATTTCTGACGGGCTGACTGCCAAGATGGGCCAATGGACAAAAATCGAAGGGCTGGTGAAGTTACAGTGGGTTAAGATAGGTTAGACAAGTAATTAGTATCTTTGGCTGCCCAACTCTTTTGCAGCTCCTTCTTACAGCATTAAGAAATGGACTTTCAGAGCTTACTTCCTTCACATTTATTGTTCATTTGGAAGAGCATGACAGTTTCCTAAATCAGCTTAGACACACATCATGCTTACTCACTGTGGTGTGAGTGAATACATATCCATCAGGGTTTGAGACTGTCAGCAGGAAAATGTCCATTTTGTTCAGCAGAGAGGTGGTGGACGGATCCTTCCCATAGTCAGAGGCAATCTAAGTAGAGACAATATTGCACACTGTGATTATCAGCATACTTTCCCACATGCTTATGCTCTAACAGTTAGGTACAGAGGCAAGTCTGGCTTTCAGGGCAGGGAAACAAGAAACATCAATTATCTGCTGGCCATAACTGTCCCTTGAGAGACTTGGAGCTTGAAGAGAGCAATGAATCTGTTTTACTGTTTTACTCTGAAGACAGGAAGTTAATGGAAGAAGGCAACAACATTTTCCCCTGCCTGTCCCAGAGAACAGCCCAAGGCTGGCACTAAGATTGAGATGGATTAGCCAGGTGGAGAAAACACATCTGTGCTGTGCTTCCCTGGTGGCTTAGTCGTTTTCAGCGGAATTTAAACACTTATTTATATACAGCTGGCAGTTTTGGCACTTTTGTGGAAGGTAACCAACCACACAGTGTTTTTCTGTGTCAGCAGATCAAAGCAGCAAATTAACCTCAAAGTCCTTGGTTATTTGTATAACTATCAGCCCTGCAGTACTCAACAATTTCACCTGAACCACTACATTTTGTCTATATATATCTAAACCCAGCTGTTCTAACAATACATAGCATTTTTCAACTCTGTCTAGGCAGCTGCCGTATTCTCTCTGGAGCTGGCAATGTTTTACAAGGGGTAAAGCCAGCTGAGCTGGCTAAACACATATGTGTTTCTATATCTGTGATATACTTTCAAATAGTCAGAGGCATGCCCAAGACAAAAGCTAAATCAATCACTGCTGAAGTAACCTGTTTAGCTATCCATATTGCACTCGCTTGGGTAACCCACTCTCGGGAATGGATACCGGCATCAATCCAGATTGCAGGACGGTTGCTTCCTCCAGTGCTGAACTGTCGAACAAACCAGAAAGTTTTAAAAATCTCACTGACACTTCTTAGTCAAGAACATCCCATATAGACTGGGATGCTTTGGACTGAATTGTGCTGTATATATAATACAGATGTATATTAGTACATGTATGCACACACTCTGTGATATATTAAATGTCCTACCTTGAGCACATACAAAGGCCGCTTTTCATAGGATTCTCCAATCTGGATCTTCTTGACAATGTTGCTATACGCGGATGCAAGACGATCCAGTTCTGCATAAATCTGAAATGAAAAATCATGATGACATTTACATTACATTTATGTATAGTACTGCCCAGAACAGTTGTGGGACTTGGTGAAATCTACTTTTCTCCCCTTTTGCCTTCATTACTACCACCTCTTCAAAGCCCCAGCTCATCCTATGTCAGTGTAGTCAGCGCTGTCCCTAACATCACAAAGTAGAAGGAAGCACTGCTGTACCATCAAGATCTACTTACTTCAGGAATAAGTTCAAAATCCTCTTTCAAAACTTCTGGCAATAAAAATACCTTACCCTCTGCTCTGCTGTAGAGCTACCGGTTTCCTGTATTTCCCTGTTTTAAGATTAATTTATTTCTCAATCTCTTTTGAGGGTCAGAAGGAAGGGTTTTGACAGAACTTTGCAGAAGAGTTTCTGAAAAAGTATGATCAACATTTGCCCCTTCCAACACTCTGTCAGGGAGAGTTCTGGCTTATTGTGCTGACCACAAAATGAATACATTTAAAAACAAAACCATGTGCCTAAAGAAGCTGGAACGACATTTTAGATCCCAATATAGGATATTTAATTGAAGACAGCATGAAAAAAGGCCAGAAAAAAGAATCCTCTTCCCCCAAAGCTGAGGTACTCACATCATCTAAAGAGTGGTAAGTTCCATAGTTGAAGGTGTTGCTGCTGCGGTCCCTTTGTTGACTGTTGGCCATATCTTGCTTTTCTTTATCTAAAACAACCTAAAAGAAGCCATTCAAATGTTGAGAAAAGCCTGCTCAGTTTGCAAACTTCTGACCAAACGTTTATTTCAAATACCAAAACAGTGGCACTGCATACTGAGTCCAGCCCCAGACCCAAAACTCCCACAGCTATGGAGCAAACAGGTGCGTGCTCCTGCTGAATGTATCTGTAGTGAAGTGGGCAAGAATACCAGTGTTTAAAAGGTCAGCACTAAGCTTTAAACATGTCTGAAGATGAACAAGAACAACACTGGAATGCGGGGGGAAGGCAGTGTTTCTGTTGAGTTAATGCTATTTTAGAAGCCATTTTGGGATTACTGCTCATGAAGAAATGTCAGATCAGTGCCCAAACGGCACATGGTGGTATACAGTTCTTTCAGATTATGATCCTGAACTACTCTTAACATAGTTTACTGAATTAGGAGCAACTTCAGCGTTGTGATTCCCAAATGTCTGAGACCAAAAGAAATTCCTCAGGGGTTACCAGCCTATGAGTTTACTGATGTCACTGTTCAACATGGTTTCAGATAGCATCTTCAGAGTGATCCCCACAGCTTCCCAGTGCAGCAGTGATCCACAGATTATTTTTGAGAAATTAATCCACAGACTACAAAGATAAAGCAAGGCCTTCATGGAAAGCAGAGTGAGTATAGAAGAGTCCCTGTTAATGAATGAGGCCAGATTGTGAATCACTAGTTGTTTCCAAAGGACATAAAAGCTAAATATGTGCCAATGGCATTGCCTACCTGAAGGTCTTCGATCAGGATGGAGTACTCAATCCCATAGGACTCCAGGAAGGCTTTGACAGCTTGGACCCTGTTAGCAGGGATTCGCACATCCACAGGGAGGTCGGGAGTGGAGGGATTTATCCAGAAATCAAGCTGAAATGAGAAAGGAAAATGGATTTGGTTTAGGGAAAGCATTCTGCAAACAGCTCTTCTAAAGCTTTAGAAATGCTGATTTCTCTCAAATTGAATGACTCCTGCAGCATTGTGCTTCATCATGCTTACAGCATGCTCTGTTCTTTAGCTTGGCCTCACCTCAACCTTGTATCAGTTAATGTGATAAACTCACACAAAAAAACCCCAACCCAAACCAACAAATGTCTGCGGGAGGCTAAAGTCAGCATTTTCACCAACTTCAGAGCTTCAGTCATATAAAAAGAGGAAGTTTTAGTCTTTTATGATGATTCTTTTACTACTCTTCCTTTTACCAGAGCTCTGTATTGCAGAAACCCATTGTTTTTATTTCTCCTTTGGCAGGATTTTTCTAAATTTTCATTTCTATACTAGTCAAATCAATATTTTTAAATAAAGTAATAATAAAAATTTTCACCAACGGCAATAAGAGCAGTAATAACCTAGAACTTTATAGTGTGTTTTCCTGTTTCAGTACAGTGTAGACTAACTAATAAATTCCTCACACAACACTGGGAGACAAGTACAAAAACGTTAGCATCCCCACTTTAAAGACAAGCTTTTTGATACTGAGATTAAGAGCAGATCAGTTAAAATATGACCGCAAACCCACTAGGAAGAAAACATGAATGCAGGCACTCCTGAATACCAAGCTGGTACTAGAACTTGCAGATCAACCACCAAGTATTGAGACAGGAAATTTATTTATGGCAGCTCCCACAGTATGGTACAAACCTTTCAAATGCAATGCAAAGTCCTACCCTGGTAAGTCCTACCCTAGTCTGAAACATTACAAAATGCCTCTGTGGTAATAACATACCTCAAGGTGTTCCAGTGATTCCAAAAGCTGTAACTTCTGAATCTCCTCCTCATTTCTTGTCTTGATTCGGAGAACCTGGTGCCTGCAATAAATCAGTAAGTCTTCAGAAACTGTCTCAAAATGGGGTCTGGTTGAACTAGCTTGTTATCGGATCATGAATTTGGTGGGTAGTTACTTGCATGTTACCAGCAAATATGGACTTCCTTAATGCAGTTGACTTAATGTCACCCAAGAGTTCAACCAACAACCCGCAGGGCTCACCTGCTATATGTGCACTAGATTAGTAACTAGTTAAATGGCAATTTTTAAGATTTCATCCTTAACAAGATATCAAGTGGATGAATTTTTAATTCAATAGAATCTTGCATCTATTAGTTATTTTTTATCAACAGCTTTCAGGAAAAAAACCACTTTCGCTGAATTTGCAAATGATCAAATACTGTGGGAGCACTATGCAACAAAGGAAACCAACTACTACATATGGGATTAATTTCCCCGTTTTTCAGTGTAGTCAAAGACTGTTGACAAACTTCCCTGTGTTGTCAGAAGCTGATACCATCAGAGGGTGGCTTGCACCATTTCAGGTGGAATGAATCACCCTCTGGAAGCACCTCACTCCAGGGGTTACAGAGGTAACCTCAGCAATTAATTTAGACTATGCATTGCACAACATACAGTGATCACAACATACAGCCTCTAAATGTATCTGTATATAAAAAATATATCCCATTCAAATACACAGTGTTCCAGGCTGCTTGGTAAAATACGTACAAACAAACAGTACTACAAGGACAGCCTGATGAAACCAGGCTTGCTCAGGCTGATTTAACTGCAGCCTACAACTACTTGAAGAGGAGTTACAAAAAAATTACAAACTCTTCTCAGTAGGGGTAGATGATGATAATAGGGGGGAACTGTTCTGAGCCCTGTTCTGAGCAGAGTGGTGCACTACGAAGTTCTAGAGGTCCCTTCCACCCAACGCTTTTATGAAATGATAAAAGGATCTCTGAACAAGTGTATGCAACAGCTGGGGGACAGAAGATCCTGTTCGGGAGAACCAGGGGGGATTCTGAAAGAAACCTGGAAGGCATAGTGAATTAACATCTGGAAGTACAGCCTAGGGTCAATGCTGTAGCCAAAAGCACAGATGTGCCCCTTAGCTGTATATCCTGGGGTTCACTGCAAGTGAGCTGAGCATTAATGCTGCATTTGCAAATGGCATTTGGTGATTGAAGCATTTGGTGTGTTTGTTTTCATTCTCTTCCCGAGGCATATGCATTTGGTCACAGCTGGAAACAGAACAGAAGTCCACCATGGAGTCCCATACCCTGACCTGGCCCAACTGCTCTGCCAGCACCCACTGCAAGCAGTACTGAAAAATGGAGATGACTCAGCAAATCAACTTGAGTAACTGCAGGATTGGAAAACACAACTTAAGACAGGGTAAACAAGGGGCTTGCCATATGAACTCAGTTATGTGTGTGTTTATTTACTAGCATGGCCTCAGCTGCTGGGAAGAGACACTCGCTAACACCAGGTTCCTCAGTCTGGCCAGCTGACATGTAAGATTCTTTTGTTGGACCAAGTTAAAACAACACTGAAGGCACTTTACCACATTAATAACTTATTATTGGATTGTCCATCACCATAGGCTTTATTTCTGGATTGGATTCTTCTGTGAAGAGATGAGGCTCATTAACCACAGCTACTGGACATGACTGAGAAATGAATTCACAAGAATTCAGCCTACGTTATGCCAGGGCCCAGATTAAGTGATCAAAATAGTTTCTCCTGGCTTTACAAATCCTAGAGTTTTAGTAAATTATGTATAGTAGTTCTTATTCTTAATCCTTACATCTTCATATACAGATTTACTCAGTGGAATCTAGTGCTCACTTCCTACATCTCAGGAAGTATCTATCAGGGGTTTTATCTTCTTCTATTAAGGTTCTTACATGGCCAGTAAAGGCTGTGAGGAAATACAGCAGGAGATATTTTTGCAATGCAACAGGAGATAATTTTTGCAATGCAACATTAAGATAAAACTTTAGAATATAACGGTTGGAAATAAGGATTTGAATTGCTTCGGCTCTGAAGAGGATTAAGCATTTAAATAAAAATAAGAAACTTCAAAAACAAAGAGAAACTAGTGAGCTTTCCAGTTTGAAGCCAGGTTCTGGTCTTTTGGCTCTGCTTTGTGCTGGACCAGATCTGTAAAGCTCAACACTTGAGCTTTGCAGCAAGGTTCAGCTTCAGATCAAGGCTTGAGAATGCTCCTCAGGTATGATCAAAGCCAAAGCAAAGCCTTGGGTGAACAGGAATTTGGGAGCTCAACTCTGCAGCTAGAACTTTCTCCTTAGAAAACCAAAATGAAAGTAGAGAAGGAATCCTTCAGAGTCTGGAGTACCAAAGTAACATGACAAGTCAGTCATAAAAAGCCAAGAATGTGTCCCAAGCAGATGTTGTATAGTTAAGATAATGAAAAACAACAACTGGATAATACAGCCTTAAATGAAAGGTCTTCCGTAGAAGTATAACTCACCCAACAAAAGTTTCCAGGCACAAGGAAGCCCCGAAGAGGGCAAAGAAGATCAAAATCAGCTTCATGTTTTATGTGAAGTTCAACTCAGTCTAGCAAAGAAGAATTTATACAGGACTTGTTAAGAAACTCTTTTTCAGATAAAACATATCTGTTTTCCATGTGACTAAGTTCTCACATTTATCACAGCTTTCAAGGCAACCAGCAGATAGGAGGCTGATTTCAACTCCAAAAGAACATTTTCCACTGACACAGTCAAACCTGTAAGGGAGGAGTTGTTATCAAAATCTTCGCCCACAAAGTTCCCCAGTGTCTTTTCATGCATTTTTCCAGGTAGAGGAAAATAGAGGCAAACTGAATGTCATCCTAGCTCTCACTGGGAGTGAGGAGCTCTGCCAGTCAGCTCTTGGTCATGGGTTTTTCTCCGACACATTTCTAGTATCCCTCTCCTTGTTACAAAGAGGCAGACAGCAGAAAGATCTCACTCCGGCAAAAATACTCAATTTGAGGGATTAGTTTGAAGGACAATCTCTGGGTCCTGCCTGCTATGCAACAAGTTGTGTCTGATAGACTAGGCCAAGGCCATGCTATAAATTTGCTTTTATATACAAATTACACACTTCTAGATACAAGCCAGACAGTTTAAATATATTTTTAATTGAAGTTACTAGCATCCCCCAATCTTCAGTTGGGATGGTTTCATACAGATTCAAGCCAGCCAGTGCTTCAAGCAAATTAAGGTTGCAGCAAGATTAACATGAAAGCAAGTTGCTTAGCAGGAGCAGATAAAAGCCTTGGGTGAACAGGAACTTAGAGGAGCTCAGGTCTGCAGCTAGAACCTTCTCCTTGGACAGGCTTGCTAGACATCCTCTTCTAATGAAGCATCCCCCCCAGGAAGAGGTGACACAGGTCTGAAGAAGTGCCGCGAAATCCACTGCCAGGTCCTCTGAGCTTTGCAATGCTTACAGGGCTGTTCCTTGATCCTGTAGCTCTCTGGGTCCCTTTGCTCTTGTGCTGGACTCTATCTACTTCTTGCTTCATGGGGAATAGCCTCCATCTCGTTAGCTTTCCATAAAGGTGCCCAGATATTTGAGTTGTCGTTATCTGCACTGAAGGAGTAATGTTGATGGGCAGTCTCATGGCTGAGCTTTGGGAACCATCTCTCCTGCCTTTAATTGTAGGAACACCCATCTGCGGTTGTCCCAGAATGGCAGGTAGGGCTGGAGGGCTGTTGGACACACTTTCTGTTCATCCTGCTGAAAATGTTATTGAGGAAGAGCCAGGCGCTGACCCTGCTGCAATACCTACATGGGGTACCTTGGAACTAACACTGGTCAGAAGGGAGATGGTTCAACTGCTCTATAATCAACCTCAGGAGACCAAGGAAAGGAAGTCTGTGACAATCCCCAGAGGAAGCTCTTAAAGATCTCACCCATACTGCTCTCAACGTTTGTCAGCACCTCCCTGAGGAGCCTCCCCTAATCTCTACTCTCACCCTTCCCCTCTGCAGCCTGGCCAGGGGCTTCTTGTCATGTGTTCACAGCAAACTCCAAGCAAGTCTTTTTTAAGGCCAGGCCTCGTGTTTTTGGGAACAAAGAGAGCCTCAGGCAGGGATTCTGCCTGTTTTGACATACAGGAATTACTCATCTTGCAACTGTTGTATCCTGGGGGCACACTATAGAGAACATAGGCTCTGCAGGGAGGTAAGGTATGTTCCTGTGAGTGCCCAGATCTTTGAGATTTAACCTTGGGAAACAAGCAGATCTCCACTACCCTTAACATAAATCAGATAATGCAAGTTTATGCTAAGAGGCAGGAATGTTCATGAGAATTTCCTGCTTCTAGCACTACAGTAATTCTGGTGGAAGTCAAATCCCACTTGTAGCTTATGGCCTTCAACATTTTGTAAAGAACCGACAGACTGTCTACACCACCTCCTGTGGATTCACTCTTTGAAAACAGGAAGGAGAGATTTAATTTAGGGCAAAATTATAGCTTGCTTCATTACTCATGCTACATCCCGCATGGATTTAAAGGCTGCCAAGAGATCCCGCCAAACATGATGTCAGGGTCTAAAGTATACCAATAATCTCCGAGTGCCCTGACCAGCCTCATCTGGGGCCTCCACCCTTTACATTTAAGGAGCTGCATTTAAGCCCAAACCTTTGTACACTCCTAATCCTCACCAAAGGGGCTACTGTGACCTCCCACTGTAGCCACAAGGTCCTGCAGGGTTTGGAGATCAGCTTTGAGGTCTGGAGATCAGCCTTGAGGTCTGGAGGTCAGCCTTGAACCACAGGGTAAATCCTGTGGGTGAAGTCCTGCCACAGGCTGAAACCCTCTGTAGGGCTCAGCTCAGAGCCCAGAACACCCGAGCAAACCAGGAAGCAGCAAAAGCAGGGGTGCACCATAACAATAAGCCAGAAACCAAAGGTGACAGCAAGGCAGGCAGGGGTAGAGACCTCACCTCAAGCAGCACAGCCCCACAGGATTCAAATAAGAAGAGCAGAGCAAGTCTGATGGCACTAACCAGGAACAGCCACAGTTCAGATCCTTAGGTAAGCCACACAGCAGGTCCACAGCCAGGATGTCAAAAACTACAAGTCCAAGTCCACTGTGTGCCCACTGCAGCTCAAAGCAGGACCAAATCAAATGGCCTCAGCTTAAAAGCAGCTCCTGCACCAAGGGGCGGAGGGTGTGTGGGTGCGGGCAGCCTGGTCAGGGCAATTAGTGCTCTCAGGGCCCTGGCACACTAATGTGGGCAGGGTGGCACATACTCTCTGTATAGTCCTAAGAGGCTGTGGTATCTGCAGTGAATCATGAACACCTTGGTGACATGTTAAGAAGCAAAAGGTTAAGTGAATGTCGTCTAACCAAACTTTGTCTTGTCACTTAAAATCGCGGTATCGATATATAGACAGTTTGCCTGTGCTGTCATTGACAGAGGGCCAGAATGGATGTGAGCCCCTGCGAACTAGAAAGGCCTCAAAAGTCATCAAATTTAGGTGGAATCAGTCGTCATCTGTAAAGTCTGGACCCTCTGTTGTTGCCCCTGCCAAAAAAGGGTTCTTGCACCCAGATACGGCATAGTAGTCCCTCCTATCACAGTTAGGAAAGAAGAGGCAGTCTCTGTCCTAGCCACACCCATAGCCTATGTCTGAACCCAAGCCCATGGTCCCCCTTGTCTCCCGTCCTCTCAAAATAAATGTTCAGCAATTCAGTAGGAAAGGGGAAGAGAGGGGAGAGAGCACATGCTGGACTGAGCTATCCTCATACTCCTGCTGCCTCGCTTGTCCCCATTGCCCTCCCCACTTCTGCTGCGCATCGCCTCCTGCTCTCTTACGGGGACCCAGACATCTTTACACTGCTTCTTTGAGCCCTATGCATAAGCTTACGAAACTCATATTTACCTTCTAAATTGCTCTCCCTTTCATCAGAACATAACCTTCTATCCTGGACTTTCTGGAGGATCCGTTCCAGGAAAATAACAGCGTAGAGACATTGTTACTCAGATCAACACATTGGTTCTTTATATAACACTAATTCTCACAGCATGCACGAGCTTGTGAGACCGGCTCTGGGACGTGAGGCTGACTGGTCCTTGCACAGCTACAGCACAGGGAACAGCACCAGTCCCTGCTCTAGGAAAACACCCCTAGGAAGGGAGCCCTCACATCTTCACCATTTCTACGACTCTCAACAAGCCCATATTCCTCTGAAGTCCCATACACGTTTCACCTTCAGATAGAAATGTTTCTTTTCTCATCTTCTCAAACTGGACCTGTAACACCAATATGGCAAAGGGCTCTGTCAGCAACTCATCTCCTCGATGATAAAAGTTAATTGGCTATAACGCAATTAATTTTGGATTATTGGTGAGAGAACTATTATTTCTGCAATAATGGATTATTTCCACGTTCCTAATCCGCAAAGCACTTTGGGCATGCCCTGGATAAAGAATGAGTAGAGATTTTGGTATGTGGCTCATCATTTGTAGATGTGACTGGCATCATTTTAGAAGCAGAACCCTCATCTTGATCTCTCTGGAAAATCTGCAGCTATATGCCAGTGTAGGAACACTGACTGCAATGAAGCTACTTATTTCCAACTCAAATTTCCTTAAATTAGGAAATCAAGACCTTCAGCTTTCCAGGGTTGTCCCCAGATTTCATGTGTTTGAGTCACACAGCAGATTATAATGCACACACACTCCATCAGATTGTGTTGTAGCTTTGCAATTTTAAGACAGCAAGCACACGGATGAATTGTAACTGGAAATAAGAAGGGGATGGGAAGGGTACTGGGAGAGATACCATCAGTTACCTATACCTGGAGATTAAAGACTGGTTCTAACAGTGACATCATCCCATGAGATAGTTACAAATAATAACTTCCGAGGTTGTGAAAGCCTTTTAGGCAGGAAAGGTTTGTGTAAGGCCCACAACAACCTTCTGCTAAGGGCCAGCAGGTGTCAGCAGAAAACACAGAATTAAATAATATCTTACTCGAGCACAGCAGACAGATAATCAAAATGCAAGCGCAGGAACGGAGCAGGATTTTCCCTCTGATCCCCACAAAGCCTTCCTCATCCTCATCATAATCCCTCTCATCTGGCTTCTGACCAGTGCCAGAAAGCAAGGGATCGTTCTGCCAGTAATACCACCAAAGAGTGAGAAAAAGGGTATCCCCATAGAGCATCTTGAGTATTTATGCATTCAGAGCAGCCCCTCAGCAACCCCATGTCCAGCCAGTCATCTCAGGAAGCCCTGACGTGCTGGCCACCTGTGGAGGCACGGGGACAACGGCACCACAAAGCGCCCTCTTTTATGCCCATTAGCCTTGGCTTTACTCCAAGGAAGGCTGGAGTGCCCTCAGGTTCTGTTGGTCTGTAGTGTTCTAGGGTTAATGGGTGGGATTCATATCCTCTCACCTGAGCTGTTTCAAGGCTGGGAATTGCACCAAAACAAGACTCTGCTTCTCCGCACCTGAGGAAGGGTGATTCACCCCATCCTCAAACAGCTGTTTGAGATCAGAAGGCCAAATACTGCTTCTCAACAGTCCTTTAATATTATCTCCATTTCATGCTTTTCTTACTTTCACCCTCTTGCTTAAGAAATAAGCCAAAATCAAGAGACTTTCAAATCAGCTGAAATCATCCATTAGTGTGGATCTACCAGGCCAGCTCTTATCCTGTTTAAATTTGTCTCTTCCTTTCTACAACTCTGTTTTTATTACTGTGTGTTTCCTATAACCAGCTTTTATAAAGAGTAACACATTCCACCAGCCCTTAAGCTGGGACAACTCTGAAGTTAGTGTATTTGCCCAAATTGGAAGCCGAGTGGGAAAAATTAAGAAACAGGCTGGATATCCCAGATAATCAGAATATCCCAAATAATTTTTCTTTTCCAAAGCTGCTGCCCTTGTCTTGTACAAACTGTTGCAGTCACTCAGCTCCATACGCCTCGCTGGGCCAGGTCCAGATTCTCTATCCAGCTCCTCTCACTCGAGCCTGCACCTTGGATCCTGTGTTCGGTGTTGGGTCCCTCAGGGCAGGGGGGACGCAGGGGAGCTGGAGCGTGTCCAGAGCCGGGCAGGGGCTGGGGGGGGGGGGCAGCGGGGGGAGCTGGGGGGGTCAGCCTGGAGAGGGGGGGCTCAGGGGGGACCTTCTCGCTTCCTACAACTGCCTGACAGGAGGTTGCAGTGGGGTGGGGGTCGGTTTCTTCTCCCAAGTAACAAGTGACAGGACTAGAGGAAACAGCCTCAAGTTGCACCAGGGGAGGTTTAGATGGAGTATGAGGAAAAATGTCTTCACCAAAAAGGTGGTCAAGCATTGGAACATGCTACCTAGGTAGGTGATGGAGTCACCACCCCTGGAGCAGTTAAAAAAACATGTAAATGTGGCACTTAGGGACATGGTTTAGTGGTGGTGACTTGTGGAATCGAACTCTACAACTCGAGGAGAGTTATAAAGCAGGTATGTTTATTGCAGCGCTGGGTGCAAGGGGCATCGCTCCTCCTAACTTGCACACTGTTTCAACAAGCAGTCCGATATTTATTATACAAAGTCATGCATATACATAAGGTTTCCTAACATTCAGAATCTCCTCCCTCTAGCGCCTCTTCAAGATGTACTTTTCATCTTCTTGGGCAGTTACCTGAAGTTCTTGTTTATCTTTGCATACATTAGCAGCCTTTGTTATTTAGTTTCTGTTATCTTAAAACATCTGCTAGCTAACGATTCGTCCTTTCATTAGTCTACTCTAAACATGTCGAGCTAATACGTGCCCACTGGGCTGGTTTTAATCTAGATCAGCATGATCCCCGGGCAGGCGGGGGATCCACCTTCTTTGGGGTGGGGGCCATTTGAGTAGGAAGTCGCTGATCTATTACTACCACAATTATTTTACCTTAGAGCACATCCTCATCAGAAGGCTCCTTATTTACATTCTTGTTGAGCTCATCTACATCGGTATTAACTGTCCCTTCTCAAAGTGCTAAGTGCTAAGCTTCCGCCCTTCCTTCTTTCTTGGGTGTTAATGTTTCTGTTATCAATGCAGTTTCTGTCTGCTGCAAAGTTTTAGGGTTTTTTTCACTGTATCAGTGGGCATGGCAGTGCTGGATTAACAGTTGAGTTATCTACTAGCAGCTGAACTACACAATGCAGCATTCCACTGGTAGCAAAGCTACACAATGCAGTGTTGTACTGCTTGGCGGTGTCATGGATACATTAGTTGCAACATTTACAACTGAGCACACTGGTAAAACTCCGGTATCATCTGCAGCACAGCACAGAGGACAGCGAGTTAGCCGGTCTTCCACGGCGCGGCCAACATGGCCGCCCCACCACCCAGCGCCACGCGCCCCTTCCCGCCAAGACACGGCGTCCGTCCCCGTGCAACAGGCCCCGCCTCCCGCCGTGCGGCGCAACCGGTGACGCTACGGTGGCGCGCGCAGGCGCAGGCGGTGGGGTCGTGGTAGAGCGGTGGGTGTTTGTTGCTTGTGTGAGGGGAGTGCTCTGCTGCGTGACCCCTCTGCCTTCGGTCTGGGAAAATGGGGTGCGCCAGCCCTCCCTGAGGAGAGTTGTGTGTCCCCTTCGTCTCCTCGGACGCTCGGCCCTGCGGCAGGTACGGTGATTGACCCCCAGCACGGCTGGGCGCCTCGGGCCTGCGCGGGGTGGGGCGCTGAGGGGAGGCTGCCTGCCTAGAGCCGGGCGGTGTCCGGCAGCGAGTCGTGGAGGTGGAGGGCCACCCGTGTGTGACAGGGCTGTGGGCGGGTGGAGTTCTGGGGCCGCCTCCATGTGACAGGGTTCAGGATAAGGGGCAGATATATGTGGTGTATGACGGGGCTGTGGACAGCGCGAGCATTGGGGGCTGCCTGTGTGTAACGGTGAGGTCTGGATGGAGCAGTGAGGTTGCTTCTCTGACAGTGGGATCGGGGGGGCGGCGGCGAGCTGTAGAGGACCTCCGGGGTGGCATGGGGCTTCTGGCTGGGGGGAGATGTGGGAGCTGCCTGCGTGTGACAGTGGGATCTGGGCTGGGAGAGCTCTGAGGGCCCTGGTGTGGGGGCTCTTCGTTTGTGACAGATCTGGGTGGAGGGTGCTGTGGGGTGTTGAGCAAGGAGAGCTGTAGCTGTGTGTGGCAGAGGGCCCTGCATGGGGGAAACTGGGGAATCTGGGGCCAGCGGGACTTACATGTTGTCAAGGTGAGACCTTCCCTCATTCCTGTGCCTTAGTAGAAGAGGGCAGGGGGTATGGAAGGACATATTTCAGTCTGGAGGTGAAAATCCCACACCCGGCCTTCTTAGTCGAGTAGAAAGGGACCAAATCCCACTTTCATTTCAGCGCCCTAACAGTACAACTTCTGCTTCTGCAGGAGGACGTGGTTCAGGGAGAGAGAGTGGGAGCATGAGGATGGGGGAGAGGATCTCTGCTTAGGGCTGCTACATTTGTCAGTGTGGAAAGGGAAGTCTTGAGGCTCAAACTATATGAAAAATCTGACAAAAAAAATTACTAGGTAATGAATGTATCATTGTATAATTCTTCCAGTAATCCCGGTGTTAACTGTTTCACCATTGAATCACTGTACCAGTAAGAAGCAGGTAATGTGATTTGAGTTTTGTATTGTTAAAATTTTTTTTAGGTAGTAATGTCCAGTTGAAGTATTTGTACCAAAAAAGCAAATTATTTATGTTCCCATCTGGTGAAGAACTATGTTACAAGTTTTTAAGCAGATGGCACAAAGGAACAGTAGCATATTTTGCTGACAGGATTAGCAGAAAAAGTCACCAGAGTTATTTCTTTCACAAAAGATGTTACTGGGCGTCAAGTTTGTTACCTTTCGGGTGTACTGAGCCCACAGGAGGTGGCTGTATAGTCTGAAAGTACTCTGTTATCTACTGAAATGAGTGGAAATTTTCAATAAAAATACCGCAGAATTGTGCCAAGCCATTCTTTTCTTGGACTTCCTTTGCCTGGAGAAGTCAGGAGCTTTGCCTGTAGCTTCTGAAGGATGTTACTTTTCAAAAATGAGGTTGGAATTTGTCTCTGTCCTCTTATCTGTACCTCACTGGAGTAGATGGATGCTGTTCATTAGTAATGAAGTAACAGAGCTGACAGTAGGATTTGTCAAATAAATATTATCTATTTTTATGGGTAAAACGAATTATTATTTTTTTAATATGCTAAACATTACTTGGTGGCTAAAGGTGAAGCCTATTTGTATAGATTGTTTTGGATAACTGCTTTTTCTTCCATCTCATGCTGACTGAAAATCTTACTGTATAGAAGCTGACAGATTTTGGCTTTTCTCTGTGTTTCTTGATACAGATAATGACAGTGGAACAGAGTCCAGCAACTTCCCTCATTGACAGGACTATGAAGATGAGGAAGGAGATTGAAGCCCGGAAGGTGGTCTTGGCCTGGGCACTCCTTAATATATCCGTTGCGGGCATGATATATACTGAAATGTACGTTAATTGTTACATCTGATTCAAATAAGCAAAGCATCCTACTTTGTATATCCCTAAATGTTTCCTGGGACCAAACTGTTGCAAAATTATATCTTCTTGTTTTTCTTTTCAGGACTGGGAAACTCATCAGCTCATACTACAACATCACATACTGGCCACTCTGGTATATTGGTGGGTTGCTGCAATACTTAAATTCATTTTCAGGATTCTTTTTTTTTTTTTTCCCACTTGTCAGTTTTACTGCCAGGGAGGTAATTTTTAAGCAAGCCTTTTTTTTATTTTAAACTTAAACCAAAATTTGGTTTGCTTTCAGTTATCTCCCTTGAAACTGTTGCAATTTCATTCTTTTTAGAGACAGGTAAGGAGTGTTGGCAGCTTTCTTAGATGTATCATGAAAGGGCACGACAAACTTGTTCGGTGCATTAAATCTGTTTAATGCAAAGATAAACCTTTGGAGAACAGTGCAGATTTTACTGCTATGTGGTACTGTGGGTGTGGATGGCATTTCACAGTAGTTAAAGTTTGTTTCAGATGAGTAGACTCCAAACCAGCTGTATCAAATAGAAGGATGAAAAGGAGTAAGAGGGAGAGAAAAATCATGACATGAGTGACAGATGATTTGATGGGAAATGTTTCAGAAATACTGTGAAGCTTCATTGCAGTAGTTTATGTTGCTTTTGGAAAATAACTGTCCATCTTTTTAAAACTGAATTTTAGCAATAGAAATTAATGTCAACATAGCCATGAAAATTTATCTCTAATGGTTCTTGCATAAGAAGGTGAAGAAATACCTAGATACTTTCCTAGATTGGTACTTATTGATAGCCCTAATAACGACCTATTTTTAATGGCCATATGCCTGTTTTTGCAAATAATGTTCTTTTATTATTCCCGATGCTCAAGCTATGGTAATAACTTCTTTGTTTCTTCTAGAACTTGTGTTTGCATCTCTGTTCAGCCTCAATGCCTTATTTGATTTCTGGTTGTACTTCAAATACACAATGGCACCGACGAGCTTGGTCGTGACTCCTGGCCAGCAGGCCCTGCTGGGTTTGCGGAATGCAGGTGAGTGTAATAAATATCTCAAGCAATCTGGGTTTTTTTAATTCTTTATTTTGTTGCAAGATGGTATTTTTCTCAAGTACAGGATTCTTTAGTGATGTGAGTTCTGAATTGCCTCCTCTGACACAAGCGGTAAACTGAATTACCTGCTACATATTAAAATTCACAGCATCAGGCAGTAATTTGATGGGTGTTTGTGGGAGAACTGGAGGGGAAACAAGCACACAGGGAAAAAGGACAGGATGGTAGTGACTGCTGAAGGACAGCGAGAGGCTCAAACATTGGTGAGGCTGGACAAGGAATGTGTAACCTATATGTAGGGCTAGGAGTAAGGTAGAGAGTGCATGTTTATGTTTAATTTTAATATCCTACTAATAGTACACTAGGTATCGAGAACCAAATTAGGGGGACAGAGAGACCTTCACGTGAAGTCTGAAAATGACAGCCTAGAGAGCGGTCATTCAGAAAGCTTATGAAAATGAAAGCAAAGTTCTAAAATACAGCAGAACCTGACAAGATAAATACACCAAAAGCAAAATGCTAGGATGGTAGTATTTTCACTCTGCTAGTCTTCCCCTAGAAAACAGGACATAGACAGGAGTAATCACGACAGTTCAAGGATCTTGTATGCATAGTTGCACAAATAAATTAAGACATTCAGTATGCTAAAGATGTGTACAGTAGGCAGATAGAGTAGCTGATTAAATTGGTTAGAGAAGCCCCCCAGGTTATGCAGGGTGTCTGGTAACATTTAACTGAAATCTGAAGCTGTAGAATTTGTGCTGAGTTGTGGTCATGTGTCTTAGTCTTCTCTGGGTTTTTTTTGCAGCAGTGGCTTGACAGCTGAGTTCTGTAGGGGCCAGATTTTTCCTGTGTCCCTTCTAGCCTCTTTATAGAATTGCCTTAAGATAGCATTGTGTATGCATTTTGTTGCACATTTTAAAAGGGGTAGGTGAGCTGCATCCACAGTGCTAATTCTGTTTTTCCTTATTGTAGCCATACAAACAACTCCACCATGTGACCTGGCGGCAAAGAAAGTCCCATCTTCGACACCTTCTCCTCCAATCCAGGGTCAAAGCGTGCTGAGTTACAGCCCATCTCGCTCCCCTAGTGCCAGTCCAAAGTTTACTACCAGCTGTATCACAGGGTACAGCCCTCAGCTACAGGCTCTGTCAAGCAGCAGCACTTCTTACGGCAGTGCTGTAACCCATTCACCAAGCAGCAGCTACAATAAGGTAACAACCAAGACAACTGTACAAGGGTACAGTTTGGTGCTTGTTTTGTGCCATATGCCATTGAAGGTGAGCAGCAGCCAGCAGAGAGTTGTGTATTTGTGTGTTTGCTCCTTTTGCAATATAGATATAAATTTGTTGTATTCAGTTTTGTCCTTTTTCCCTACTGTAACTTTATTTGGTTTAGTGGCAGGTTTGCTTCAGAACAAAGCAAAAAAAAAAAAACTAAAATGTAAATACAAAGTAGAAGGAAAATGACACAGCTTTTTTTATTTACCCAAGGTTTCCAGCTTCAGCCCCTCTCCTACTGGATCACCATACTACACGAGTTTTGGACCGATGGAAAGCGGTGGGCTGAGGTCTCGTTACCGCTCTTCGCCCATTCTGTATAATTCACCTATTGGCCAAGAAGACTATATAACAGAACTCCAGACACTGGACACCTTTCTTCGAAATGAAGAAGAGAAACAGCAGAGACTTCAACTAGGTAAATACACTGATTTGATTGGAAAAGCTTGGTAATGAGAGGTGGTGTTTTTATGCAAGAGTGGCTTTTGCAGATAAGAAAAGCTGCAAAGGATTGGAGAATCATAGAATGGTGTGCGCTGGAAGGGGCCTTAAAGATCATTTAGTTCCAGCCTCCCTGCTGTGGACAGAGACACCTTCCACTAGACCAGGTTGCTCCAAGCCCCGTCCAACCTGCCCTTGAGCACTTCCAGGGATGGGGCAGCCACAGCTTCTCTGGGCAGCCTGTGCCAGTGTCTTGCCACCCTCACAGTAAAGAATTTCTTCCTTATATCTAATCCAAAGTTACTCTGTTTCAACTTAAAGCCATTCCCCCTTGTCCTGTCACTACAGGTCCTACTAAAAAGTCTGTCCCCATCTTTCTTGAAAGCCCCCTTTAGGTACTGGAAGGCCGCTCTAAGGTCTCCCTGGAGCCTTCTCTTCTCCAGGCTGAAGAATCCCAGCTCTACCAGCCTGTTGTCCTAGGAGAGGTGCTCCAGCCTCTTTGTGGCTCTTCTCTGGACTCACTCCAACAGGTCCATGTGCTTCATATATTGGGGGCCCCAGAGCTGGATGCAGCACTGCAGGTGGGGTCTCATGAGAGCAGAGTAGAGGGGGAGAACCACCTCCTTGGACCTGCTGGCTACGCTGCTTTTGGTGTGGCCCAGGATATGAATGGCTTGCTGGGCTGTGAGTGCACATTGCTGAGTTATGTTGAGCTTTTTGTCCACCAGCACGCCCAAGTCCCTCTCCTCAGGGCTGCTCTCAATCCATTCTCTGCTCAGCCTGTGTTTGTGTTTGGGGTTTCCCTGACCCAGGTGCAGGATCTTGCACTTGGCCTTGTTGAACTTCATGAGGTTTGCATGGGCGCATCTCTCAAGGCCCCTCTGGACAGCATCCCTTCCCTCCTGCGTGTTGACCGCACCACTCAGCTTGGCGTTGTCAGCAAACTTGCTGAGTGTGCACTTGATCCCACTGTCCATGTCACCAACAAAGATGTTGGACAGCACTGGTCCAAGTATGGACCCCTGAGGAATGCCACTTGTCACTGGTCTCCACTTTGACATTGAGCTGTTGACCGCAACCTTTGAGTGTGACCACCCAGTCAGTTCCTTATCCACCTAGTGGTCCGTTTGTCAAACGCACATCTTTCCTGTTTAGAGACAAGGATGTTGTGCAGGAGGACTCCAGTGTACTTGTACTAGTAAATAGACCTAACCCATTAATGCTAATCACCTGTGACCTTGCTAAGGGTGGCTGCTGAACAGTTCAGTCTTCTACTGAGGAGTTGAAATGTGAGGTAGAATGCCATTGTTTCCACATGTCTCCTGATAGGTCATCTCTGTAGCATTTGTTGGCTGTAGTGGACCGTGGTCAGATGACAGGCTTTATCACCTTGATGAGAGGGATCTCTTGTGGAAAAGGCATTTCAGACAAAGGGGTGAATTACCTGCAGGCAGGTTTTGTCCTGGTTTGGGACAATCAAGTTAAGGGTGAGATTGGTGTTGATGCGGGCTGACTTCGGTGTATGTGTTCATGGTAGTTTGAGTCTCTTGTCAAAGCCTTAATATACTGACCTATCGTGCCTGTGCTGTTGCTTCCAGAATTGGCAATAATTGTATGTTACTGAAAAAATCGTTTCAGGGAGTTCAGATTCCAGCTCTCCTTCCAACAGCCCAACTTTCTGGAACTACAGCCGTTCCATGGCAGACAGTGCACAGATGCTGAGAAAGTTCCAGTATCAGCTGGCTTGCAGGTCCCAGGCTCCATCAGCGCACAAAGACGAAGCTGACCTGAGCTCAAAACAGGCTGCAGAAGAGGTAAATTCGGGCAGCAAGGTAGTAAAGAGGGAGAAAAAATACCCAGCTTTGTGCAAAGGTTTGGATTTGAGCTGTATCAAAAACATGGGGGAGAAAAATCCTTGAGCATTTAACCATCTTTATAGAGCTTGCAAGACTCCTTGCCACTGTAAATGGATATTTCAGATTTTGAGTTGTGGTTGGAAAATTAAATTTCTTGCTGGAGAGCAAGGCTTGCACTGGTTAAAATACATTTATGATACAAAAACTGAGTTGAAACTGATCTGTATTTAATGCAGTGGAACAGCTGAAGGATATAAAGTACCGCCTTTATGCTTGTGGCTGAAAAAAGTCTGATGTGAAGGAATTTAATTCATGTGGCTTCAATTAATTTAATCAATTTTATTTCCTACATTAGCCTAATGAAGCTTTCAGTTCAAATACCTCTTAAATCGAGCCTACCTTTCAGACCAGTTTTGTCCTACAGCTTAGAGAGCTTAAAACTGAATTTGGGCTTATGCAAGGTGATTGTACCGTGAATAGAGAGCAGGAGCGTTGTATGCGAAGCTGCTGTCGAAGTTACATGATAAAGCCAGCAGATGGATAAGAGTTTTGGGGAAAAATATGATTTGGATTATGCTGTACTTCATATTGGGAATTGTCGTAGACCCTAAAAACTCTTGGTATTCTCTGAAGTTCTCATACGTAGTTGATAAACTTTTCCATAGGTTTGGGCACGGGTGACAATGAACCGACAGCTCCTTGATCACATGGATTCCTGGACTGCTAAGTTCAGAAACGTAAGTCCCATCTCTAGGAACTGCCTGTTTTTTAGAGAAGATAGAAACACAGCAGCATGCTTCTAAGAGAGGACTACGGAGTGTGTTTTCGACCAGACCTCAGCGTTTTGTATTCTGAAAACTTCAGTTACCAAGTTCATCTATGCTTTGAATGACAAAAGCATATGGGATATGGGATATGAGAAGATTTGGTTTTCCATGTTGTAACTCAGATGGCTAAATCCATGTTTCTGCAGTATTTCAAATTCATTCTCTTGGGCTCAAAGCATGGAAAATTCCGACCCAAAGCCTGATATTTTTTCTGACAACCCTGAGCAGCATAATAAAGGGCAGAAAGAAAAATCTTAATCTTATCAATAGGAATTGCTACAGCAGAGGAGACTTAACTGCACACCATGGCAAAATAATTAATAAATCTGTTTTTGAATTACCTCTTTAGTCATAGCATCTGTCAAGTGTGCTGGTTTGGTGTTTGTTTTTTTTTTTTTTATCCTTTAGTAAGATCTATGAAAAGCAAAGATCTTTATGAGGTCCATACCACATTCCAGAGTGTCTGTTCCTGTACTTAGGGCCAGCTTGATTCAGCTCCCAAATTCTGTCACGTACAAATCCCACACGTAGTGTTTATCACTTTCTTGATTTCCTGAAACAAATGTGAGAGGGAGTGGATCCATCAAAGTATAAATTATCTTTATGGTGGGAGGGCTGTGCTTCAGAATGCCCCTTCCCTCATGGTTCAGAAAAGCTTCATCTGATACTTCCTAGAGATTTGTTTTCCTGACTCCTTTACATTGATTTTTCTGGCCTTTTAGATGGTATTAAAGAGTCATATAAACTCTGCCTAAGTTGATATTCTAATTTAATTACTTTCCTCCTTGGTTGGCTTCAGTGTTTCTGTTGTCAAGCTGCTTTGTGATAGTAATGGTGATGATTAGTAAGATGTAAACTAAGGGTTGGGGGTTTTTAGCATTTTTGTTGCTTCCAACCTCTTGAATTTTCACCCTTTTCTTTCCTAGTGGATTAATGAAACTATTCTAGTGCCACTTGTCCAAGAGATCGAGTCTGTGAGCACTCAGCTGAGACGAATGGGTTGTCCAGAATTGCAGATTGGAGGTAGGATGAGGTGGGAGATTTCGAGTTCCCGATGGTGGTTAGTGGAGGGCTGCTCTGTAGTCAGGCCATTGGATGGGTATTATATAAATGAGGTCTGTTAAATGTTAGTGTTCCATTTCTGCTCTCTATTAGTGTTGTTTTTGTTCCATCTCAAGCATTTTGTTAAGCTGGAAAGTTCTTCATAAGACTTCTGGAAATATTGATGCTGGCACACGGATGCTTGTCTTATATAAAATTCATAACTGTCTTTTTTTTTTTTCTCTCTTTTTTTCTTTTTGTCTTTTCTGCTTTGCTTTCTTTTTCTTTTTTCTTGTTCCCTTTCTTGTTTACTTTATTTTCTTTTTTCCTTTCCCCTAAATTTACTGCTGGGGAATTACAAACTCAAATTATCATTGATTATTACATATTAAACTATCAGAAAACATTTCAAAGATAGATGTGCTATATATAAATTGTCACTGTCTCGCTATAAAGTCTCACCTTTTCCACTAATACATGCTTTTCCAAATACGTCCTTAAAATTGGCTGCTTTCTGAAAGAACTGGTTTTTTTTTTTTTAATTCTGATGGAGTTCTGTTTTTCATGTCATGATACAATTCTGAAGGAACTGCTTCTCTTGTAGCTTCAAATTTATGTCCCTTTAATGAAGAAATGGATTTTATATGCTGTTTTTAAATTAAATTCACCTTTTGCAGGCTGTGTCTTGTAGTGTCTCCTTAAGAGCTACCATCTGTTGCAATGCCTGCAGAAAAACTGGTCAATGCTGATCTTGTCCCCGCTTTGTTACTCTCCCTCTGCTCTTCAAAGTGGATGTTGGTTCCTTATAGCTTTTATATTCTGTCACATAAAGGAGGTATCTGCTACTTCACTGTAATTGAAATGGGTGTTTGGGATAGTGTCACATGTTACATGTTTCTAGGACTTTAAATGGTGCACCAAAAAGGAAAGTCCTCAGCAGCGATGCTCAGTAAGGGAGGTTGTTCAGTGTTCTGTGGTGGTCATAGCTGACCTGCACTGGCTCTTCTTGTGTTGCAGACGCCAGCATCAGCAGTCTGAAGCAGGCAGCGCTTGTTAAAGCTCCTCTCATTCCAACCCTGAATGCTATAGTGCAGTATTTGGATCTTACACCAAACCAGGAATATTTGGTTGAAAGGATCAAAGGTATGTGATGTCACCATTGTACGTGGTCTCACCATACTGACAGCCCCTGAAACTAGCATAGGATACCACTTTCATATACTTCCATGCACGATAACTGAATAAATCATGTTGCTTTCAGAGCTTTCTCAGGGAGGATGCATGAGTTCATTCCGATGGAACAGAGGAGGGGATTTCAAAGGCCGTAAGTGGGACACCGACTTGCCCACTGACTCCTCTGTAAGTTTTTGAAGATGTCTTGATATGACAGCTTCAAGTAGGTTGCCTTTCAGCACAGGTTTTGGAGGGAGTAGGCAGTAAGTCTTTTGAGGAACATGGTAAAATCCTATTTGCATCACTCACAGGGATAATCCTGTTGTAGTTGGTGAGATTCCATGGGGAATAATGCAGATAGGATTGGACATTGTATAGATCGCAGAAATGCAATTGCATGTCTTAGTCTTAGGCCGGGCTTTTACTTACAGTACTCTGAAACATCTGTCAGAACTCCAGGGAGCAGCTGGCCGGGTGGGGATCTTGTTGGGGCAGTTCTGCTGTATTTTTAAAAAAAGCAAAGTGTCTGCCTTAACCTAACAGTTTATAATGCAGAGAAAACCTTTTGCCATGTTTTCATTTTCCTGTACTATAATGGACAGAGAGGGGAAGGAAAAAAAAAAGCAGATCAAGTGGCAGGACTGCTGTTTAATATGGTAATATTTTGTGAGAGGTCTGAAGACCTTGCACGTCCTGCTTGAGAGAAGACTTGTAGTGATGCTTAGCCCATTAATCTGAAAGGTCCAGGAGGAACAGCACCTCTGTGTAAACAATGACTTGAAAATTCACCTGAGCTGATTAAAATAGTTAACAGAACAATTCAGGGAGTAGAAAACAGGCTTTACAGTGTGAGTCTTCACCTGAACTCTGTATCTAAAAGTAGAGTTAGTGTGACTGTTTTTTTCCCCACTGTAAATAGATTTTCAGTTACTTGGGAGAATAAAACCCAGGAGATCAGAATGTCAGAGCTTCACAATTTTGCTGAGAAAGACACAGTGAGATTCAGTTTCTGGAAGCTAGAGTTGTACAAAATCAGTCTTGAAATAGGATTTGATTTTCTGATTGTGAAGGTGATTAAATAATTGGTTGTCACTGGCTGCAGAGCAACTCTTAGTGTCTTAACAGACATCAGGGTGAACAGCTCAAAAGTGTAAATAAACACTTGCCATGAAGTTTTGGCATTAACTTAAGACAATTACTATTTAAAAAAAACAAACACAGTTTTGCATTTTTGCTAATCACGCTGCGGGTAATATGAAGCTGTGATTCCCACGGTGCATCTCCCAAACTTCTTGAGACTGGTGGCCCAGAGCAACTCCTTTGTTTTGTCTCTGAAGTAGATCCTGTTATATATGACAGATAATTTGTTGCTCGCGTAAAATGTTGAGAACTCTCTGGGAAGGGTTAAAACAAATAGCAGGCTGCGGCATTGTTTTCTGGATACTTGTTCTAGGACTTTATTTCAAAATTTTGGCATTCTTAACAAGATTCTCGGCCAGCTCAGATTTTTCCAGTGATTTTTGTTTTGACTTTTGTGAGGCAAAAGGAGAAATTTGCTTGATAGGGGTAGTGTCGGCAAAGCTGTAATTTGATTTCATCTGCCCTTCTCAGCCAAATCCTCGCAGCTAGTACAGAACCCATTGCTAAAACAGATGGCTTGGAGTTCATGGCCTAAATATGCTAAGTAAGATTTGCCAAATTCTGCAAGATGCCAGGATAAAGTTGCTTGTGTGTGAACTGAGCTCCTGACATGCAGCATCAGTTTATTGCATTGTGTCCGACACTCACGTACTGGAAAAAATAAACTTGCCTTCATGCCAGGGGTGCGCCTGGGCCATTGAAGTTGGCGCTTTAAGCATTAAGCTGCCTTGGGCTCCAGCACGCAGAGGGGTTTGGCCAGCGTTGAACCACAGACTATCAAATACTGTAAGGAATGCCTGAGGCAACGGCAAGCAAACTGCTGTATTTTTAAAGGCGCTATAGTGAGATTTGGTTTTCTTTGCCCAGATCATTATGCATGTGTTCTGCACTTACCTCGACTCCAGGCTGCCACCTCACCCCAAGTATCCCGATGGCAAAACCTTCACTTCCCAACACTTCCTTCAAACACCAGATAAACCAGGTACTGGCGCTTGTGTTTAGCTGCTCTTTGCCTCTTGGATCACGTTGGCACCCATGAAATCCCTGTCGTCTTTTAAACTTTTCATTCACAGACACTTCAAATGAAAATGTGTTTTGCATCTACCAAAGCAGCATCAATCCACCCCACTACGAGCTGATCTACCAGCGCCATGTCTACAACCTGCCCAAGGTACAGCGGGGTTACTAGTGTTTTCCTGCTGTCAGGAAATTGTTGGCAGATCTGATTTGTTGGGTTTTTTTATTTTTTTAGGTCCTAGCCACATTTATCGACTACACATAGGCTGGTCTTAGCCTGCTACTAAATAATACCTTTAGTATCTATTTAAGATACAGAAGCTTCCTCTTGTTTATTTTCTGACTATTTATTTAAAATTCTATGTCATGTCCTCCCTGATGTGTGTTGTCACCCTGTAAGGCCAGTAAGCCCCAGTGCTTGTCCATAAGAATTCTGGGGAATAGCTTCCAGTCCCAAACTAAGAAAATTCTCACATTTTCATTGTGTATTGATCCCTGGTTGTTGCTGCATATCTGCTTTCCAAAATGCTCCAGCATTTAAAGTATTTGGAGATTATATTCTAGCAAAAAAACACTTTTGGGATTTTCATGGTATTTACGTAATTGAAGAAAGTAAAATATTAAAGCAAAAAGCCTGACAGCCCGCCCTGTAATGCCATTTCATGATGTCTTTTTCTACAGCCACTTATTCTACATGAAAAACTGCTATGATTTCTCATCAGTACCTTGATTTCTAAGTTTTGTTTCTCTCTTCCTGTGGATTCAGGGCAGAAACAACATGTTCCATACCTTGCTGATGTTTCTGTATATCATAAAGACAAAAGAATCTGGGATGCTGGGGTAAGTATCTGATGTTAGTCATCATCATGCTGTGTATGAGCTGTGAACGGAGCACCCTGTTTTAAAGCGCCTTGTCTGAAGGCCCTTCAAACTGAAATCACTACAGTGGGATGATATTAGCAGTAATAAAATCATCTTCTCATTTGAAACAAGAGCAGCTTTTTTGTGAAATTGGGTAAATCTTAACATATGCAAGCAATAAAAGCAATGTCCAGATTCCCCTGCGTTCTGAAAGAGTCATGCTTGATTCACGGCACGATGCCTACCTGCGTGTTAAAGTGCTGAAGCGTGGCATAGATGTTTCTTTGTTTAATGTTTTGAACATGCAGTTGAATTTACATGCCATTCATTATGATAACTTTTGGTTTTACAGGCGGGTAAATCTTGGCTTATCGGGAGTCAATATTCTGTGGATTTTTGGAGAGTGACATCTCCAGTGGGATGCTGGCGAACATCAGAGGAACAGTTTCTGCTGGCAAAACAAACTGAGCAGCGTTGCGACGTTGTTGACTTAAACACAGACTTACTATGAAATAGGATAATTTAAGCTCTGCTTTGTGGGCAGAGGAGAAGTGTTTGTAATTCCCACGCGGGTTTTATGAAGGTATTTAAAACATGTCACTGTCGAAACACTATGCATACAGACACCAGGCAGGTTCTTCCAGCTCCTCACCCATTTTAAAAAGCCTTTTGCTGTTTCATGTATTTGTTGGTGTCATCACCCTTTAGCTGAGCCTAACTGATCTCAGGACTAAACTACAGCCACCTTTGAGGGTTTTTTTCTGGAACAGTTCTCCCAAGGTTGTGCAAAGCCATGAGTCACCTGTTGCTTAGAAAGATACAGCGATCTGCTCAACTTCAGGATCCCAGAAGTTCCAGATGAACATGAGAAAAGCCAAATCAAGAAGTTTAGACTTGTTTTGCTACATTGTGTTACATACAATTAAAAAAAAAAGTGTGTATTTTTTTAATCCATGGCTTTTAGTGTAAGTGGGTTTTCTGACCCCACTGGCTGCATTGGGTGACTGTGCTGCAGGTGTAAAGAAAAGAGAAAACAGTGTCTGACCTGCTAGTTTCAGTAAATAAGATTTTTAAATTTTATTTTCATTTTTTATTTTGTACAAAATAAGCATGCCATCCAACTTCGGCAGTCTTGCGAGCTCTGATGTACCAGGTACCCTCTGTACAGCTACAGCATCCCCCTGCCTTTTGCTTTTTCTTTTTTTTTTTTACTGCTCCCATCAGCTTCTTCTTGCTAGTAACCTCTTCTTTTGGGAGCCTCACAGACTGGCACGTGGCTTCAGCACTTCAGCAGGAGATCGGGATGTATAAACACGCAGGCTTTTTAAGTCCCTGCTTTTGGAGCTCTACTTTTTTTTGGAGGGAAAGCACTTGGATTTGCTTCAAAGAAAGGGGTTGTCTGATACTTGCTAAAAAAAATTTTTGTATATAAGGATGAAGGGGAGAATCTGTTGTAAATTCTGACAAATGAGCATGTTAAAGTGTATATAATTAGTTTTAGTTATTTTTTTAAAGGGAGGTAAAAATTTCTAAGCCCAGAGATGCTGAAGATCTTTGCGAGCTGGAGATGAGGGTGTTGGCTTGTTCCCCTTGCTCTGGTTGTAAACTGCCCCCCAAAAAACTCACTGGCATTGAAAAGACATGAGAATTATGCTGGCTTGTTACCAGGGGCGTGAACACCACGTGTTTTCTTCTGAAAATGTATTTTTGTACTGTATTTTTTGCTGCCAGAAGAACTTGTAGCATTCTCCAGACCGGTGCTTTTGCTTTTTATCTGGGGGGGTGGGGGGTGGGGAGCTGCTGGTTTTCAGTGTGAACCAACTGCTACTGGCAACTGGGTTTTTCCAAGGGATGGTTGCAAAATGGCTCCTTTTGTTCCTGTATTAAATGAGTTTGTTTTATCAAACGCTTGTTTGGGTTGTGCCTGTGGTTCAGCATCGCCAAATCCTTCAATGAACCCAGGAGGGGCGCCCCAGAACCAGGTTTAGCTGCGCTTTACCCTGAGCTCAGTCCTGTGCTGGAGGCTCTTCATGTGCAGAAACTCTTCTTTGACCAAAAAACGGGTGTTTTTCAAGAAGAGCCCGTCCCGCCAGGCACCTCCAGGGGGCCCAGGGCTGCTGCACCCCCAGGGCCCCACACACTCGTGGGACCCCCAGCACCCCGCTGCCCTGGGGTCCTCCTGCACAGCCTCTTCCCTACGCGGCCAAGATGTTTGTGCACCCCGATAAACCATGCTTCCTCATCCCCACCCGTCCCGCCCTCTGTGCGCCCCCATAAACCATGCATCCTGCTGCATGTGCACCCTGCTCCCTGTGCACTCTGATGGAGATAAACCGTGCACCCCAGATTCTTCTGCACCCCAGTCCCTGTGCACCCGAGTCCCTATGCACCCTACTTCCAGCACAGAGCCCTGTGCAACCAAGGTTCCTGTGCACCCCGGTTCCTGTGCACCCCAGTCCCTGTGTGCTGCAGTCCCTATGCACCCCAGCTCCATGTGCGCCCCAGTCCCTGCTCACACCGACACACCATGTACCCTGCTCCCTGTGCAGCCCCACACACTGTGCACCCTGCTCCCTGTGCACCACGGTCCCCATGCACCCCAATACATTGTGCACCCCAGTTCCTGAGTGCCCCAATGCACCGTGCACCCTGTGTACCTGGATAAACCCTGCACCACAGTCCCTGTGCACCCCAGATTCTTCTGCACCCCAGTCCCTGGGCGCCTGGGTCCCCGCACACCCCACTCCCAGCGCAGAGGCCTGTGTGCTGTGGTACACCGTGAACACTGGCTCCCTGTGCGGCCCAGGTTCCTGTGCACCCTGGCCACCCCACACCCTGACACACCGTGCACCCTGGCCCCTGTGCACCCCTGTCCTTGTGTACCCCAATAAACCATGCCCACTGGTCTGTGTGCACCCCGGCACAGTGCACACCCCGGTTCCTGCATGCCCCAGCCCCGTGCACCCTGCATCCCCGTGCACCCCGATATACCATGCCCCCCCGTTCCCGCATGCCCCAGCCCCGTGCACCCCGCGTCCCTGCGCACCCCACATCCCTGTGCATCCTCTCCTCTGTGTACCCCGATACACAGCTCACTCCGGTCTCTGTGCACCCTGCTACACCGCGCACCCCAGATCCTCGCGCACCCCGGTATTCGCGCACCCTGACATACCGCGCACCCCCCGTCCCCGCGCACCCCTGTCCCTGTGTATCCCGGTATCCCGTACGCTCCAGCCCCGCGCACCCCGATGCACCGCGCACCTCGGCCCCTGCGCACTCGGCTACTAGGCGCATCCAAGCCCCGCGGAGGCGGGTCGGCCCCGGCCCCTCCCGATGGGAACGGGGGCGGCTCCCGGGGGCGCGCCCCGCGCATGCCCGCCGGCACCGCCCGTTAAATACCGGCGGGCCCGAGTGGGCCGGCACTGCTGCCCCCGGGACCACTGCTGCCCCCGCCATGGCTAGTGAGGGTGAGCCCGGCCGCCGCCGCCGATGCTGCTGCTGCGCGCTCGATGCGCCCGGTGAGCGCAGGGAGGGGGCTACGGGGTAGGGACAGCACGGGGAGACTCCGTCCGTCCTTCCTTCTCTCTCCCCCCTCCCGAGTATCACGCCGAGAGGGATGTGCTACCCATATACTGGGCACCGGGGGCTGGGACCCCGTCTCCCCCGTCCCCACTTCCAAGCATCACGCTGGGCACCGGAGGGGTCCAACCCTTCTGAGCATCACCTGGGTACCATCCTGGGGGTACTACCCTGGGAGCTCTGTGTGCCCCCTATGGGGTTTGGGGACCCGGCCGTGTGTCCTGCGGTGCTAAGCCCAGGCAGGATGTGGCCCTGGTGTGATTCCAAACCCCTGCCCGCAGATGTTCCGAAGGCCGCCAAGCCCCAGGGCGACAGCGATGGCCCCCGCCGGGACTCCCTCTGTGACCGGCACTGCAATGCCATCTACAATGTGCAGGGTGATCTGGGTGACGTGGGCTGCCACCTGCACCATTCTCGTATCCCCCCAGGTAGGTCGGCCGTGGGATGGGCTGGATGCAGGGTGCTGGGGTTGTCCCACACCCCCTGTCACCTTCCATCTCGCCTGTAGCCATGTCCACCTCATCCTGCTGCCAGCAGCACTCAGAAGAGGTCTGTGAGAGCTGCGTGGTGAAAACCACCCTGACAGCTGAAAACGCTGTGGAGGCCAACAAGCTCTCAAACAACTACAAGGTGAGTATCTGGCATGGGTGGGGGCACCCATGGGTGCTCCTGGATAGCTGTAATGGTTTAGTATTTTTCTCTTCTCCACCCCAAAAAAATCTCTGCAGTTTGGCTTCAAAAAATGGAAGAGTCACGTGACAGCACGACCCTGGGAGGACCGATCAGAGATTGTCAAAGAGCTCTACTCTGACCTCAACATCATCCGGGGCTCTGGAGGTGGGTGGCCTTGGGGCAGCCCTGTGCAGCAGCAGCATGGATTTGGGCTGCTGCAGGTGGCAATGGTCCCATCTGGTATCTCCCTTCCTGCAGGGTCCACAGTGACATGTGGGAATGTCCTCTACCTGTTGCTCTTTGGCTGGTGGCTCTCGCTCCTCTATGTCCTTGTGGCTGCCGTGATGTTCATTGCCGTTGTGGGGGCTCCTTATGGTGAGTCCCGAATCTGGGACACCCCCATGAAAGGCTGAGTGAGCTGTGGGTCTCCTGGCTGAGTCCAAAATGGCACTGCTGGGATCGCCTAGGTCACTTCTGTGGGGTGGCCCTGTAGCTGGAAGGGCTATTTGTATCCCCAACAGAGCTGACACTCGTGTCCCTGCAGGGTGGCTCTGCTGGGACCTGGCTGGGTATTTCCTCTGGCCCTTTGGCAAAGTGATCCAGAGAGCGGAGGTAAGTGTCCCCTGAATCAGAACCCCATGGGAGGTGGTGGGGGTGTCCCATGCCACACCCTGATATCCTCAATCTCCCCAGGTCCCCAAATCCCGCCAGGCCCTGGGTACATGCAAGGCTGGTGTGGAGGCAAGCAGTGCCGGGGAGAGCTCAGCCCTGCTCGGTGGCCCCATGCCACGTCGCTGGCACCCACAGTGCTGGGTGGATGCTGGATACTGGGTGAGCCCCATGCTGGACATAGCTATACCCCCATCATGTGGGGATGGCACCCATGGGTGCCTTTGCTCCCCTGGGGTGGGTGTTTTGGGGGGCAAACCCTAAAGACAGCTGCCTGTTCACAGCAGCTTGCTGGCACTGTGGTGTGGCTGTGCCTGGGCTACCCAGTGCTGGTGGTGGCCCACGGGCTGGTGTGTATCACCGCATGGCTCCTCATCGTCCTCATCCCTGTGGCCAAGCTGAGTGCCCGCACTGCTGCCCGTGTCCTGCTGCTGCCCCCGGAGCAAGTGCTTGTCCGACGCCTGAAGATGGTGGGTGCCTCTGTGCAGGGGTGATGGTCCCACACCCTGCTTTGGGGTGAGTTTTAGGGGGGGGAGGGGATGCTCGGAGCAGTGTCGCCCACTTCTCCTTCTGCAGACGGAGGTGCCACTGGAGGGGGAGGTGATCCTCTGCTGCTACCGTGCTGTCAACCCCTACTACTACAAATATGCCGTGGATGGCATCAATGTCTTTGCTGTCAGTATCCTTTTGTGGGCTGGAGTGGGGGGGGTAGGGGGGCTGACCCCAAACCCCATCCCACTGTGGTCATCTCCTTGACTGGCCACCCCAGACCTGCTGCCGCTGGTGCTGGTGACACTGGTGTTGGGCTACGTGGACAGCCACAACCGCCTGATCAGCTCCTCAGTCAAGTTCACGTTAGCCCTGCTCTCCATCATGCCTCTCTCCTACTACATCGGGATGGCCATTGCCAGGTGAGCAGTGGTGGGGGGACACCTGATGAAAAACTGGGGACACAAGCCAGCCCTGCTGAACCCTCCTTCTCTTTCAGCATCTCTGCCCAGAGCAATTTTGCAGTGGGAGCAGTGGTGAATGCCACGTTTGGCTCCATCACGGAGCTCACCTTCTACATCACGGCCCTCATCAAGGGCTCGCGCGAAGGCAACCGCTGCTATGCTGAGATCGTCAAGTCAGCATTGACGGGGACACTGGTGGGCTGTGTCCTCTTTGTCCCGGTGAGATGGGGTGACATACTCATGGCATGAGAGCACCCAGTCTCTGCAGAGAGCTGGGATGCTGCTGCGAGCAAACTGCTGATGGGGATTTCCTGGGGGGGCTTTCTCCATCCCCAAGGGTCTGTGCATGGTGATCGGGGGCACTCGGCATCAGGAGCAACGGTTCAACAGCCGCTCAGCAGGTGTCAGCTCAGCCCTGCTCTTCCTTTCTGTGGGAGGTGAGCTGGGGCCAGGGGTGTCCCCAGGTCTGGGGGGGTCCCACCAGTGTGGGCACACACCCCATGTCCCTCCATCCTTGCAGGTGTCTTTGCACCAACACTCTTCTCCAAGGTGTATGGGAAGCTGATCTGTGGTGAGTGCCACAACATCACCCAGAACCCACTGGGCCACTACCTCTGCCACAACTGTCACTTTGACCTGGTGAGTGGGGAGATGGACCCCCAGCTGCTGGGGTTTGGGGTTGGGGACGCTCTGAGCTCAGCTGGCTCCTGCTCTTGTGCTGGGTGGTGGCAACAAGGCTTTCCCTTGTCCCCTTGCATCCCCACTGATAGGCTCTTTCTCTCTGCAGATGGACAACAATGGCACTCTCTACTACAGCCATGTCCAGTGAGTGTCCGCTGGGGTGGGACCTTCTGGGTTTGATCATGGTCCTGCATCCCTCCCAGGTCCCCTCTCTGCCCCCAGTGAAGGGCTCTGATCCAGCACCCCATCTCCTTCATGCCCAGGGGACACCCCCCCCCCCCAGGGTCTCTATGCTGGAGCCTGGCGGCACTAAGCACGTGTCACCCATGTCCCACAGACCCCTGGTGTACACAGTGTCCCTCCTGCTCCCTGCTGCCTACCTCATTGGCCTCTTCTTCACCCTGAAAACTCACTCGCACATCTACGATATCCACATCAGCGACTGTCACAGTGAGTGTCCCTGAATTGTGGGATGCCCCAGTTGTGGGGCCGGCTCTTCTCACCATGCTGGGGTGTCCCATTGTGTCTCTGTTCTTCCCGCAGTGCCTGGCCACCACCACAGTGCTGTGGTACACTGGTCTCGCTGGCGGGCCCTGGTCATCCTCCTGCTCTCCACCCTCTGCATGTCAGCCTGTGCTGACCTGGCCACGGAGCACATCAGCCCCATCCTCACCAACTCCACCATCTCACAGGTGAGTGTGGGGATGGTGGTGGGCCAGGTTTGGGTGGCCCAGAGGACCAGGATGTGCCCTCCAGGGATGGGAACCTGCCCTGGATGCTGTTTGAGCCCCAAGAGCAGTGTGGGGGGAAGATGCTGAGATGCTCCATGCACTGAGGAGCTTGGTTGCCCAGGGTCTGGATATGGTCAGGATCCGGCCATACACATTGCTGATATTGCCTCTTCCCCGCAGTACTTCATTGGTGTCACTGTGCTGGCAATGGTGCCGGAGCTGCCAGAGATTGTCAATGGCATCCAGTTTGCCCTGCAGAACAACCTGAGCTTGAGGTGAGCTGGCTCAAAGGATGGGTTTTGAGGTGTCTACCTTCAGCATGGTCCCCGTGCCCTGTTCCAGTCCCATAGCTGTGCCTTGGTGCCAGTGATGGGCTGTCCAGCTTCATGCCACTGATGGGTCATATCCCTGCCAACGTTGCCCTGAGGAGGACTTAAAAGTCACCCCAGAAATGGGGCCAGAAACAGGTTGGGCGCTGTGGTTTGGTTCCCTGAGGTGGGTTTTTTTTGCCTCACCCTGAGCTGAGCAAGCCAAGGGCTTCTGGAGACCTGGTGCTTGGCAGCTCTTAAGTCCTCTGTCCTCCCCAGCATCGAGATTGGGAACTGCATTGCTGTCCAGGTCTGCATGCTCCAGATCCCCGTCCTTGTGCTCTTCACAATCTTCTACGTGAGTAGCCCCAGGACAGACCCTGGGTGACCTCCTGCAGCAGGGTTGGGGACACACAGTGCTCCGTGAGATGTGACAAGGGCACAGCCACCATCCCCAGTGTCTCTGCCCCTCTGCTCATTGCAGGGGAAAGTGGGGTCAGAGGTCTCCTGCTTTGACTGATGCTGTCCCCAGCCCTAGCAACTTGTGGCAGGAGGGGATTTAAAGGGTGACAGGCAAGTCCCCAACCACAGTCAGTGTGGGGCTGTCCCAGCTGGCCATAAACCCCCAATCCTCTGCTTTGCAGCCAACCAACTTCACGCTTGTCTTCAGTGACCTCCACGTCTATGCCAGCATGTTCAGTGTGGTGCTCATGAACTACATCTTCATGGATGGCAAATGTGACTACTTCCAAGGTGACTGCTCACCCGTGTAGTTGCTATGGGACTTGATGTACCCACCTTCCCTGTCCTGATGGGGTGGTGGGCACCTGGATACAGCCCTGGGGTCATCTGCTTGCTGCAGCTCTTGGCAAGTGGTGACTTGAGCAATTCAGGGGCCTTGGTTGACCATCTTGGAGGTGTGGGTCAAGCCTGGAGCTGCCACCCTGCAGTAGCTCCAAGGGGGATCACTCCCTTTTCACCCTTAAGGGGGAGTTTAAACTCCTTTTAATTGAGATTTTGCAGAGGACCGTGAAAGTCCTCTACAGTGGGCTAATCCAGATCACACTAGACAGTCCTAAAAGCAACCTCCCCCTTTGCTCCAGGAAGTAACCTCCTCCAACCTCTTCTGTTTGCCCTAGGCACGGTGCTGGTGATGGTCTACTTCATCCTCCTGGCTGTGTATTTCTTCGCCCCATCGCCCAGTGGTTGCTGAGATTTGGACCCTGCTTTCTCCAACCCTCTTGTTGGGTTCAGCACCCATCAAGAAGTTATCTGGTGTCTCAGGGACTTGGCTGGGCTGGCTCCAGTCTGGAGGCATTGTTTACTGAAGCGTCTGCTGCTGCCTGGCTCCCCCAGTGGGGTGCTAACAGTGCTCCAGTGATGGGAAAGGGCAGCACTGGAAGCACCCCTGAATCAAGGAGCCCCAATGCCGGAGCACTTCACAGAGGTATTTCCAGCCCGTGCTTGTGTGGTTGGAAGGAAAATTGTCCTTAGTGGAGGGCCCTGAAGGGGGTTTCTGTGTGGTCTTGGGCACAGACCCCTCCCTTGGGACATCTTGCACTGGGAGAAGGTGCCTGAGAAGAGCCTCTTGCCCTTCCAGGCAGTGGGTGATCCCAGCCCTGGAAGGGGCTTGGGTCTGGGGATCACACAGGGCTTCTTGATGGTACTAGAAACACACCAAACAGTATTCTTCAGCTGTTTTGTCATTAAAGCAGTTTTGTACAAATTGGAAACAAGTTTGTTTCTCCTTGAATGAGCCTTCAGTCACTTGTCTGGGCCCCTCTGCCTACCACCCAGTCTAGGGGTGATGGCCACTTGGTGTCCACCAAGGCTTGGCTCTCAAATGTGTTGGCCATCAGGCACCAGCAATGGCTCAGCTGGAGCCAGCATCCCTGGGAGCAGACCAGGACAGCACTCAGTGTCCTCTGTTAGAGCACCAGAGCAGGTGCCAGGGGAGATCCACCACTGTGCTATGGGGACAGAGCTATGTGGTGGGGTAGCTATGGGCTCCAGCTTCCTCCAAGACCCTCCCTAAGCTCCAGTTCTTGTCTCCAGCCTTGTCTGACTGCCCTGGGTCATCCTTGCTCAGAGGTCTTTAACAGGCTCCTAAGAAGGGTCAGGGATGCTCCTGGTACTACTCCCAGGGTATAGGGTGTGACATGCTGGGGGACCAGTGCATCTCCTGCTGAGGGAAATGCCAGTGGGTGAGGTGAGAGGACAAAGTGGGTGGCTTGGACTGATTTATTATCAGAGCTTTAAAAAAACAAATCAAAAGCAAAACACTGACAGATACAGAAATGCAGGCACTGCACCTCCCGTGCCCCTTCTCCCTCCTCAGCTGTGTGGAGATGTATTTAGGCACTAAAAACCAGAGAGGGGAGTGCTGCTCGCTGCCTGTGGTAATGTTGGACTCCGAAAGGTCCCGTGGTCAATGGAGAAACAGGACTGGGCTTTAAACGGCCCAGAGTAAGGTGGGCAGCAGCCGGGGATCCCCCTCCTTCCCAAGGGAGGGCTGCAGCTTGTTGGCAGTTAATGATGCTGCTTTATCAAGACTTCTTGTTTTCCTGGTATCAGTATGGACAATCCTGCTGTTATTAATACAGACATTTGGGAAGATTCCTGGGTGAGTACTCAGAGTTAGCTGATGGCAGCAGATGGGCTTGACAGCATGGGGCAGTAAGAGATGGATAAGGTGGGCGATGGGAGGGCAGATGATGATGGCACTGAGCAGGTTCTCCTATGTCTCATCTGAGGCTAAATGGAAAACTTCTACCCTAGGGTGAGGGATGCTTGGGACTTCTCTTGGAGCCAGATCTAGCCTTTGTGTTTGGGAAAGTGTGGTAGGGCCAGCACTGTGGGTCCCTTTCCCAGTGCTCTGCTCTGCAGCAGGACGAGCCCAGCAGTAGCCATGGGTGGCAGTGAGGAAGCCCCAAAGATGTCTGACACTGCCCTGAGGTGCTCTGCTTGGTGCTGGGAGCAGGGGTAAGTTGTGGGGCGAAGGAAGCTGGGCTGTCTTACAAAACCTTGCTCGTGAGATGACTTTCTCTGTCCCAGTGTGTCCTGTCCCCATTCCAGGTAGCGCTGCGGATGCTCTTAACTCCTCTCCCTCCATGAGCTGCTGTGGATCCTCTCCCTCAGAGAAATCACGGCCCTGCCCTGGCAGAAGCAGTGACACTCTGCTCTTCTGCTTTCATGTATGGAATTGCACAGAGGGAATTAACTTGCCCTTAAAACGGAGAAAAGGGAGGAACCTGGGCTGGAGATGAAGACAAGCAGGAGATGGAGCAAGAAAAGCCTGTAGCTATGTATCTTTCAAGCTGCACCACAGAGCAAAGCCTCTGCCACTGTGAACGGGCAAGCTTTTACTCAAAATCTCAACATGCAGTAGACTAGCAACAACTCAAGCAAACCCTCAAAAGAGAGCTGTGAGCTTTGCAGTGCGTAAAACAAGTCTTTATTTATTTATTTTTAGGAAGAGTGGTCTCCAAGATCTGGTGCCTGTCATGCAGCAGCCACCCCAGGTTACTGGAAGGGGAGAAGCCCCTGGAATCCCATCAGTGGACAACACTCATATCTGCTCTCATCAGCAAAAGCAAGTCTTTGGCCCTTTTATTCTGTAATGCTCTTGGCTGTGCTGCCCGAGGCCCCATGTGCTGGGGATGAAGTGTGCCTGGGTTGGAGGGGTGAAACCAGCTGCAAGCCACTGGTGGAGGGCACGGGCAGGCTCTGGGCTTGTGACTTCAGTGGTCCAGTCAACAGACGAGGCTTGGGCACTTGTGTTTGGGTGACCTAGCAGTGACTTTGTGTCACAGGGATGTCAAGGGCTGCATCGTCCTGCCTGGGTGGTGGAATGCGTTCCACATCAAGATTTAAAACTATGTGACAGCGTTGCTGACAGCTGTCAGTATGAACCCAGCCTGAGGTCAGATGTGCCCCAGAGCAACACCTACCACCTTTTTCCCTGTGTTTACATCAGTGGAAAGCTCCTGGCTGATCCTATAAAGCTGCCAGGGCAAGGAAGACATAAGGGCTTAAGGAATCTGCTTGATCTGAGACCTAGGCTTGAATGGTTTTAATAGGATGGTTCTAATATTGCCTTGGTGATGATGGAAGATGCTTTCTGAAGTAGGCAAGGGAAGAACTAGCACATGTATGACCAGGCTGGTCCAGTACAAAGGTCCTAGAACTGCAGGCCAGAAGGCAAAGAATAAGAGCAGATACTCAGCCTCTGTAGAGGTGAGAACCACTGAGCTAAGGGCAGAAGAGGGAGCTGGAGAAAAGGTCCATTGGCCCAACATGGTCCTGCAGAAGAAGACAGCACAAGCCAGGGGCAGGACAGCAAGTAACCTTTCTCTGCCTGCAGCTGCCAGCAACGTCTGGGTTGGGCTCCTGAGCCAGAGCAGTGGGATGATGCAGCAGTCATGCAGGCTTGGAAGGGGCTGAAATAGGATGATAATGCTCTCCAGGAGCAAAGGCTTTCTGTTCCACAGGCTTTTTGCTAGAAGCCAGATTACAGTTGGGGATTGCAAAAGCTACACAGCGCAGCTGAGGTCTCCAAGTTTTGCCCTGTGAGCTGCAAGTCCTGCAAAGGTGCAATGAAGGGGACAGATACAAGAGATACAAGCAGTTGCCACCAGTTTCTGTGGTTCAAAGTACCAGAGAATGCTTCAGCTATGATGCCCAACCTTTATTTTTCTGGGTCTTGGTGCAGGAGTGGCAAGTGAGGCTACAGAAGCTGGGGGAAATCTATCCTCAAGAGCAGGGGGAGCTTAACACTGGGCAAATAGTAACACTTCAATTGAACATCACAGGTAGGTGCTCCCTAAGAGGGGTAGTAGTGACTCAGTCAGTCAGAGCTGTTCAGATTGGCAATGTGAAAACAACACTGTGGTTTATTTAAACATAAATGCAATCTCCTAAAAAGAAACTAAAATGCCTTTGCCTCTGATGATGGAAGAAGGTACTAGGAAAAGCTGATTTTTTTTATTTTTTTTTTTAAAAAAAGCACTTTAAAAATGGGTCTTAAAACAAAAAGGATTTTGCACAAACCTGATGCCAGCCAACCAGAGCTGCTCAGAGTTCAATGGCCACTTACACGTAGTCTCCAGAGCAAACTTCACAGTAGGTGGAGCACAGCAAGACAAGACAGATATCCCTTCCTCTGCTGCCTGTACAGAGATGACCACTGCTCCCAGCAAGAGGGAGATGTTTCACCGCCTTTTGATGCTGCGTTTCCTGGGATGAGTGATCCATGAGCTTCCAAGGACCCAGACAGCCACTTGCACACAGCAATAACATCCCCCACCCCCAGAGGAATGCGAAGCTAACTAGAAAAAGGCTGATGTGTGGAGGAAGGAAAACAAAAATCTTACAGGTACATGTTAAGAGCCAGAAGCTGATAACCAGCACTTGAGCTGGCATGGGTGGCTCATACCCAAGCAATGGATAGGACACGCTGCAGGTTAAAAGACAGCTCTAAAATCTGTGGGGTGAGTTTTTGCTGTTAGCTTGTTCAGAGTGCAATGTGAGCTGAAGGGGTTAAGAAAGATTCAGCAAAACCTTTTCCCTCCCCTCACCACCCCGAGTAAACTACACAGTAGTCCATTAAATGGCAACTTTTAACCAGTCTTCCAAGCAAACCTTTCAATATGAAAAGGTGAGGAACACAGACACGGGGTGTTTCAAATAACTGCACACTGCACCAGAAAAACTGCACAGGCAAAGCTTTGCTCGCTGCCCCATGTGACATTCCAGCCATCTTCTCAAGCTCAAAGAGATGGAAACATGCCCATGAAACACATGCAAAGCCTTCAAGCAGAAGGAGTTCTCTTCTATAGACGGAGAGCTCAGCTGGGCATTAGGGGGTGATGAGTGTTATCCAAAGCAAAAGAACAGGTCAGCTGTTGTTCTGCACTGAATGTCCTCTGTTATATACATCTTGTGAAAATAGTAAGTTGAATGCACCATGTGTAAGCATGGGCTTGGACATTCGCCAAGCTCCCCACCCTCCCCAGTTAAGTTGCAAGCATGTGCTGATGATGGTTTGATGGCTGGATGTTATGGATTAGTCCCAGAGAGTATTTTTAATTAATGGTGTAATTTAGAGATCCATAAATAAAAAGTGGATTTTCAACAACTTAAAGTAAAAATTTCTAGAAAGGCATCAATGTATTTGCTGAGTAAGGCGTTGAGCAGGTTCCTCCATGTTCTTAGCAAGACCATCCATGGTATCCATAAATAGGGGGTGCAAGGGGGCTTCTTGAACATAGTGTGTCTTGGACAGAAGCATGAGATGTTCTCATTTTAGTCGCTCAACAAGTCCCTGCGTCAGTCCAAGGTGCAAAAGCTGAGATCTGGAGAGAGCTGCTAGCTGAGGGAAATATTCCAGGAGCTTCTCCCATGACAGTTCCAGCAGGCTGGGTACCACCAGCCACATTTTAAACAGAGAGCCAGTCCGTTTGTTTTCATGGATGTTGACCACCCCTCCATGAACGTACATGCAGCCAGCCTAGATGGGAAAAGGGGGAGAGGGGAGTTACATGGGGCACAGACTGAACTGGCACACCCACCCAAAGGTGCTGAGGAGCAACGCAGCTGGGAAAACCAGAATTTAACTCTCCAGATTCCCAGCTGGTTAATCACAGAGTGAGATACATCTCACACACCTTTATGTGCTGGTAACAGAAGTATCGCTGCCTGAGCTAGTCACCCCAGGCTCTTCCCAAGGGGAGGAATCACCGCTGAAGGGCATGTCTCTCATCTTAAAGCACGTATCCGCTAGCTTAGAGTGCTTTACTCTGTGTTTTAGGTGAATTCTATCCCAAGAAATCAATTTTAGGAGTGGGGCAAAGTGTTAACGAATTATTATAGAACCATACTTATGTTTCAGCTAAAAAGAATGTATTTTTTTAAAACTAAAACCACACTGTACAAAGACATATTGCATTACCTCTGCTGGCTCAGCATAACCCTGCTCCAGGAACGACATGAACACAGAGAGATGGGAAAAGATCAGCTGCTGACCTATTTTTGCAAGTGGTATTTTTTCAATACACAGGAAAAGCAAGGGCATTCCTGCTGTCCAGGCACCCACCTGCAGTCACCGAGCTGTCAGGGAAACACCTTTATCAGGCCTAGAGTTTCCCAGAAAGAGTCGCATTTATAACAGTCTCTGAACTAGATAACACTGCTCTTATAACCAAAGAACCCGACCTCTGACCTCACATGCTGCCCTAAGGCAATGATCAGCTGAAGGACAGTGAAGTCACAGCTAAATGCATTTCTTGCTTCCTACTGCTTATCAATCACAGGCCCCTAAGACTCTAGTCACGGCAAAAAGCTATAGCAATACCAACCTTCCCATTGGCAAAGGTCTCCAAAGAGGGCTACTCACCTGCTAATCTTTCAACTCAGGCTGTTCTCAGTAGGCTAAAACTACTTTACTTGGGGAAGTATTTGTGCTTTTTTTCCTTTTGCAAACAGGAACTGCTCTTCACACATGGAATTACTCCTTGGAACTGATACAGTTTAAAAGGTAAAATTCCGCATCGCTGCTTTTAGAAAGCAGAATATCCTGTGTGTTCCTGCTCCTTAAAAAGCAGCGGGAGTAAAAGGAGTCAATGCAGTGACCTCACCCCAGCCCTCAGACTCCAGAAAGATGCTGCATTCAGTGGAGGTCACCTCCTTGGTAACATCAGTTCAGCTCTATTTGAAGCCCACACAAACGTCAGAGTGCTTGAATGAATGGTTTGAACTTCAGGTACAGAGGAAAGAAATGAGTCACTTACTGGTGTGACAGCAGCACAGTGAAAATACACTGGTTCCGGCATGGCAGCTGGGAGCTTGACCCACTGGAAAGTTTGCAGGTTCAGCTTCCAAACATCTCCCAGAATCACTTCTCCATTATAGCCTCCACAAACGAACACATCTGTAAGAGAGGAAACCCACAGTGCTTACATGCCCAGCCATCCGTTATCCAGCAACTGCAGAACACATGGTGACTGAAGTCAGTGATCACCCTTCCAAAACAGTTTTAGGGTCAATAATTATTTTACCTTGACACAAGCTCTCGGTACCTCCTAAATCAGTCCCAGTGCACTGTTCATAATCACAGAGACCACTTACAGAATCACAGAATGGTTTGGGTTGGAAGGGGCCTTTAAAGGTCATCTAGTCCAACCCCGCTGCACGGTCTGGGACATCTTTCACTTGCTCCCAGCCCCGTCCAACCTGGCCTTGAACACTTCCAGGGATGGAGCAGCCACAGCTTCTCTGTGCAACCTGTGCCAGTGTCTCACCACCCTCACAGTAAAGAACTTCTTCCTAATATCTAACCCCAAATCTACCCTCTTTCAGTTAAAAAATGTTGCCCCTTCTCCTGCCACTACAGACCCTGGTAAAATGTCTCTCTCCATCTTTCTTATTAGCCCCCTTTATATACTGAAAGGCTACAATAAGGTCTCCCTGGAGACTCTCTTCTCCAGGCTGAACAACCCCAACTCTCTCAGCCTGTCTTCCTAGGAGAGGTGCTCCAGCCCTCTGATCATTTTTTTGGCGTCCTCTGGACCCGCTCCAACAGATCCACATCTCTCCTATGCTGACAACCCCAGAGCAGAGGCAGTGCTGCAGGCAGGGTCTTACCAGAGCAGAATAGAGGGGCTGAATCACCTCCCTTGACCATGCTTCTTGTTATGCAGCCCAGGATATGGTTGGGTTTCTGGGCTGTGAATGCCCATTGCTGGCTCACATCCACTTCCTAGCCTGCTGGTGATCCCAACCCCACCATGGCAGATTCAGAGCTAAATGACATTGACAAGCAGCAGTGCAATCCCACTTTTAGTAGCTGTATTACACCCCAGCTAACCTGAGTTCACAGGCACTTGGGTTTGATCAGATTCTAGCAGTTTTAAACCCACAGGGTGCAGCCACAGCCCTGGCTCCTAGTCTTGCTGCCTGCCAGAGGCAGGTCTTGCTCCTGGCTTTGCCCAAGTTTTCAACTCAGAGGCTTGCACTGCAGCAAAATACTGCTGATGAAGGTGACTGGAAGCATCTCCCAGCCCCTGCCTACCTTATTGGCACAGTTAGCACTCCTAAGAAATATAATCTGGTGCATCACTCCACCCTTTAACATACAGCATTTAGTAATCGATCTGAAGAGTTTTGAAAACAAGGATCAATATTGCAACTGCTTCTTCATGCCACTATGAGCAATTTGGGTTTTATCAAGTTTGGGGGAATGCATTCTTGGAGGACAACAAGGCTACGGGAGAGGCCCAAATCTAGTTGCAGGAACACTCCACCATTCAAAATTGTGGGTAACTGAACACTGACTGCACAAGCAGAGCCCTCTCTAAGCTGTGCCTCAAACAGTGTCATGCAAGTGATTTACAGCAAGACCACTCGGAGGATCAAAGTGAAGAACAAAAGGCTCTACAAAGCTCCATGCAGCTCCTAACATATAAAATGGCCCTCACTTTACTAGAGAATGGAAAGACTTGGATGATAACTCAGCTCATAATCCACTCCATATGAGCATTTCAGATTTACAACACCATGAAAAGGACCCGCTGTCAAAGAAATCCCTGAACAATCTTGTTTCTGAAGAACTTGACTTCCAGGGCTTGGCCCCACTTTGCCTTTCACAGCAGACTGTAAAGCTAACAGGTTAGTCATTGAGCTGGAGCAGGAGCATCATTCCTACATGTTCATGAGCTTGCAACCAGTAAGTTGCGAAGTACCACAGACACTTGTGGCTAAAATACGTGGAATTTTGCACTGAAGTGGCCACACATGATTTAGGTGTTGCATAAAATACTGCAGAATTCCAGAGAGTGACCGCACTGTGCACTGCAGAAATAAATTTGCCTACAGCAGCAAGACCTTGCATACAAAGAGTGATGCCAACTGGGCAGCTTAAGGCCTGTCAATAAGAAAGAAATCCTCTTCCAGAAAAGACACATGTGCCCTGCAGTCTTCTCAAACATGTATTGGAGGCCACCATCTCTAAGGCTATAAGGATGGGCTTGTCATTGCTAGGTTGTATAAGATACATCAATTTTCAAGCAGCAGATCTTACCATTTTTTATCTGAACACAGCTATGGCATCTTCTGGCTGCTGGGAAGCCTGAGGAGAATAAAAATAACGTATCAACTATAGTTGCTTTAAAGTGCTTGGGCAAGTGGTGATTATATCTCAACATACAATCATGGATAGGAGTCACTTGTTTCATTTATAAGGGGCTTCTGCTTTCCTACAATCACAGGTATAACATTTCTAATTTAACAACCATCTGCTTCAGGCTTGACTCCACCTTGGTCTCCAGGGAAGGAAGAAATGTGTGGAATGTCATTCTCCACAGACTCCAGCTCTCAACTCTGGCTTGGTGAAAAGCAGCAGCCGAGGGCCTACAAGGTTTCAGGGAAACCCCTGCTGCTAACCAGGCCAGCATGTGGTCCCTCAGAGGGAGCAGAGATGATGTGTATCTTCAGGGAGCAGAGCCAGCCACTACCATCTTTCCCACCCAGAGAGGGAGGGAAGCCAAGCTGCTATATGCTTCAGATGGGTTAGTCCTCACTGCTAAAGCTCTAAACAAGCAGGACCTCAAATCCAGCATTAAGCCACGTACTGTACAAGGTTATGAAGAAGACTTCCAGCCTACCAGAAAACTGCATCTTTAAGCACACTGGCCACTCTCTGGTTTACAGGGGAAGAAACAGGAAATTCCAGACTCACCAACTTTTTCATGAGGTTTTGTGGCAATTTCCTCCCAGGTGTTGGTTTCAAGGTTGTATGCATGGATCTGAAGGGAGAAAGAGGAGTCATTAGCTCCTCCTGGCTCTCCCAGCAGTACCATGATGCAGTTACAGGCTCTGACCCAGGGAACCACTATAAATAACCCCTCTTTTTCATTAAGTGTAAAAACAAAAATAGCTAATCGCAGCCAGCGACTAAGCAGGTATAAAATCACCTTCAAAGCATACCAGCTTACTCAAGCTTTCATCTCAGACTTTGCTATTTGAGCCCCACAGCTGAAGAAAAAGAATATTGCTTTTAAAAAAACTGGACCAATTAAACCCCACACCCTCCAGTTCTCAAAGGTCTTTAGAAATACCTATTTCATACTGCATGTAAGGAGAAAAGAAATGCAGAGAATGGAGAGGTAAGAAGTCATGTTAACTGCTGCAGTTTCAACTTTTTCGGAAGCAGAGCACTATTTAAATTCTCCTCGCTTACCGTTTTGGCATTCAAGATGAATTCACTCTTCCCTCCCCAAATTGTATTGGACAGAAACATTTACCACAAGAAAGGAAATTAAAGCATATGATTAAGAGGGAAGACAAGAAAAGAGGTACCATATCGATATCTGAATTTAATGTCAAGGAATTCTTTTTGCGCTTTCCTGTTTTGGGACAAATACAACATTTAGAAAGATGTCCTGAGTGGTTTTAAATGAGAACCTTTTATAACAGGTCTACATAAATGAAGCAGATTGGTATGGTCACTGCGTACCACAGATTCATCATCTGTAAGTCAACAAGGACATGTTTGTGGCAACATCAGGTTTTACTGAACTAGAAGAACAATCTACTCCTAGTTATCTATTTTTTTACCAAGCTCTCCAGGCAAAGGCAGATTAAGAGATCAGGTCAGTTATATTTCACTGCAGAAAATCTCCTATCAATGCAAGCATTCAAGGTTTCTGATTGCCTTACCTTATCTAAGGAATAAGCTGTCCAGGAAGTTCCACCTCCTAAGATATAAATCCGTTGACCATCATGCGCGATTTCATGTCTGTACCTGAAGGTGCGAAGAAGGACATTTAGCAGCACAAACAATTAGCGCAAGTGCACAGCAACAAAAGCCTTCTGGAAAACGCTGCCAAGTTTGAGTGGATTAAGCAGACACCCCAAGCCTGGCTATGCTGTATCAGTCCCTCACATTGGGAGCATTCAGACGTGGAAGTGTTCATGAGCAATTTGAACAGCACCCATCAGTATTCCAGCCCCTGCTCTCACTAAGATTATCGCTGATTCATCTCCCAGCCCTCCTTCCTCCATGCCTCATTACAGAACAGGACAAGGGACAGGGATCATCTGGAGCCTCTTCCCCTCCTCAGCACTCACGAGCTGCCCCAGGGTCCTCAGCTCTGTTCTGGCATCGCACAGGCCAGATTAGTGTCCTGGCAAAGGCTTCACACCCCACACCTACACTCCCCTGCACGCCACACTGCTGGAGCACTGGTTGTGCAAGGCTCACAGCCAAAACCATTGCTCTAAAAGTGCCCTGTCTGCACTCTCTCAGCTTCTCACTCACAGTAAAAGTGGTAACTCCCCAGTGTTACTGCTCTCTGAGACCGTCCAGCTTCTCACCTCTCCTCTGGCATGTCACAGGACATGTTGTTTGGTTTCAGTTGGATCCATTCTCTAGTGTTGAGGTCTAGCTTATGTAGGTCAGTACTGTAAATGTAACCAGTTGTTCCTCCAAACACGTAGAGACAACCATTGATGATGGCCATGGCCTGGAAGGTAACAAAGAGAAACCAGTTGGAAAGGATGCATGACATCAGTGTCTGAAAAAGAGAGAATTTCCACCCTCCCAAAGCAAGACACTGCTTGCAAAGCTCTACGTACAACTTACAAAATGACATGTTCAGGACAAACATGAAGGGCAAACAAGGACAACACACAAAAGATGGGGGTGGGAGGTCTGTAGGAATGGTAAGTAACTCCACAGTCGCAAGTTGATGACCTAGAAGTGGAGCTGCTGATTTTCAGGCATCAGACAAGACAGATCTGGGCAACAGGAGCTCCCAGAGCTAAAACCAAAGCACAATTAACCCTGAATCTCTTCCATGCTGACCTTATATAGATACTGTTATGCAGAATCTTATAAACCAGCCATCAGATAGCCAGCGGCATTAAGCATAACACAATTGATAAGTCAGACTAAACAACAGAGACAGCCTGTACAATTCAAAAGCACACAGACTATCAGCCTACTGAAGCTGTGAAGGTCATGCAGGCACCATTCCCTGATGCAGTCCAAGGTGGAAGCAGAGATGTAAGTTCCTTTTGCTCCCAACTGCCTGTTTGCCAAAGGCCAGCTCAAGCTGAATTGGGCAAGGGGAAGACTACTTTCCTTCCCTCAAGTGTCTGGGGCACATCTAAACAAGAAATTAGTTGGGTTATAAATGTCTGCACCACAAGTACACTGGCAGCATTACTGGAAAGCACAGAAAAAAGCGGCAGTCCTCCCGTGAGAGTGAATCTATTTTTCTGTACACCACGGTCACCGACAATATTATGTAAAGTCTTAAAAGTTGTTATTCTAATACAAGTAAGACCTATTAACCACTGTTCTCATTTATAGTTTGGGGTTTTAAAGGCTTTGAGGAGGCTTCAGAGAAACTCTAGAAACTACAACCACTCCTTAAATCAGATGTACTTTTTCATTCAACTGCATCTGGCATTTAGTTAACAAATTTTGGCTTTTCTAACTACAAGAAAACTACTCCTTTCCTTTGAAATCTCGAAGAACCAAGACCACCCTACTTCTTTATGAATGATACCTGACTTCCCATACACTTAGGCACACAGAGAACAATTCCAGTTACTAGCAGAGAAGACAACTCCATGCTCTGGCCTCTTTTCTGTGACACACAGCACTTCGTAGGCAGGTACACTCAAAGTGCCTCAACAAGGGTTGTCCTTCATACCTGGCCATAGATTCGATTGGGTTTCTTTCCTCGGCAGCTGAGCAGAGCCCATCTTTTGTACTTGACGTTGCAGACATGGACATCATTGCCATTGCTCTCCCCAAAGGGGATCCCGGTGCCCCCAAACACAAGCAGGTTGTTGCCATGCAATACAACTAGGAGAGAGAGACAGAGCAGGTACTTGTTGCTGTGAGACGCAGTAAAACAGAATGACTCTCTGCTCTGGAGACAGTAGGCAGAGAGTGTTCAATACTGTTCAAATACCCTACAATTCACACTATGCATTTATGGCTTTGAAATGCTCTAAAAGAGAATGAATGCAAGCTAAAAACCATGGTAACCAAAGGCCTACTTTTAAAAATGGCTAGTGAACAAAGAGATCTATTTTTGGATGCTTTAAGATGTCTCATTGCACGGAGCACCTGGCTGCTGAAAGTGCAGGTGACCTGCAACTATCAAGCTAAATACCTAAAGACTACCTCTTGCATTTGAAATTTTTTCTTTCCCTCTGCCTCAACCTGAGCAAAAGCAGAAAGAAAAAAAATCACGAAACCAACCCAAATTCAAGGCCTACTTGCAAAAGAGTTGGAAAGAGGATCCAGATTTGTTCTTGTCCAGTTTTGCATTCCACCAGGGACACCAATTAAAATACCTTCAGGACTAGGCACACAGGAATTGAATTTCCATACGTACGTGACATGGAAGCTAGCTCCCTGGGCATGTAGCCTTCAGTGCCCATTTGATGCCACGTGTCTGTAGCAAAGTTGTAGCGCCAGAGTTCCCTGAAGAGCGGGTAGTCTTCATTCTCTGGCCCACCGGATTCATCATAGTCAGGATTGTAGCCTCCAAACACATACAAGTTGGCATTATCTGCCACACAACGATGGCCGCTTCTTGCTGGTGGAGATCTATGGCCTACAGCAAAATGAGAAGGTAAAACTGCTTCAGTGAAATGTCAACAGAGGAGCTGAGCTTGTGTCTGAGGGTCAGGAGCTGCTGCAGTGGTTCTCCAACAAGAGTGGCTGCTGTTTAGCCATAGGGAAGCATGTCTGCAGCTAGGAGGAAATGGCTCTGTAATGACAGATCCATTTCACAGAGCAGCAGTGGGGAGAACCTCTGTGTGCCACCATCTCATTCATGTCCACTCTAGCCCCTGGATCTCACCTGCCCGAGGACTGCTGCCTGCAGGCTGACGCATGACAATCCTTCCACATGACAAACCTTCCAGAAAAGCTATTTCTAGGATATCTTTATGACCCCCCCCTTCTGTCACTCTTTCTGTATGGTGGATTTCACTTCGGAAACAGTTCCAAAATGTTTATATTTAAAGCTGCCTGATGGGAACAAAAAAGAAAAGTAATGATTTGTTCTCCCTCCTCTACAAAGCTTCTATCCTTTTCTTCTTTTTCACTCCTGGCACCTTGCATCGCAAGAAGGCTCTTTCACCTTGGACAACCCTGGGCTTCCTAAACATTAAGCAATGCAGGTCTGACACAGCCAGTAAAATCTGGTCATAGATAAGGCATTTGCACTGGAAAAGAGCGCAGCAGGGGACCCATCTGAGATCCTGCAGGCTGAGCTTGATAACTGGCAAAAGTTACTCCCAAAAGGAAGCCCTCTGCCTACCCACCCTCCTCCCTAAAAGCCAACGGAAATAAAAGCGGGTAGGACAATTAAAGCTCAGACCTCAACTGGAATAGACAGAAAGACTGATTCAGTCCGGGTAAACCTAAACAGCAATATTCTTGTTGGACTATGGCAACTGAAGTCTTAGCTGAGGAGTGATCAAAAAGTAATTCCAGGCTTGCTCAAATTCGATGTGCAGCAAGAGCCAAGCACAGTGCCAGAAATGGACGTTTCTCTTCAACAAGACACAGAACCACATAACAAATAAGAAAAATGAAAGGAACAGAAAACGATCAGGTCCCTGAACAGAGAAGCTGGCTGTGAGATACGTGTAAGAACATCACCAGCTGACTAAACCAAGAAGGTTGCAGAAATCATTTTTCTATGCAATACAACAGTGTTTTAGTGAGAGTAATTCTAAGCTTCATCTTGAGAAGGGGGATACTCCCCTAAAATATACAATTTCAGCACCTAATCATCACTCCCTCAAGCACATCCTCTGCTTGTTGCACCTCCAGACAGGCCCCTTTTGGGCCAGTTGACAGTACAGAACAATCAAAAAAAAACCAAAGAAGATTCTCGAAGACCCCTCACCCAAACAAGAGATCTTCCCCACCCACCTGCTCTCACAGCTCTTTTACAGACTTTTAGGATGGAACAGGACCCAGTGAAGCATCTAATTAGGACGTGTAATGTTTTCTTCTTAGAGCCTGTTACAATTATCAGCAGTGAATCAGATACACGGAGCAACAACAAATGAGGCATCAAGCATCTTTCCTACAGGAAAGGTGAAATAAGTAATTTGTCCAGACTGAATAATGAATTTTAACTCGGCACAAGCAGCTTTGCTTAATCATGTTCTCTGTTTACTGCTGCTTTAAGCTCCAACTCTTGTCCAAAATTAAGCTGCTCTACAGGGTTCAGACAAACTCCTTGTGGCGAAGTTTTGACAGATTTGGGTTGTTTCCAGTAATAATTGTGTCTCGCAGCAATCCACACATAGAAAACTAATAAGCACTGGCTGAAAGAGAGGGGAAGAAAGTTAAGGAATTAACAGAAAAAATCTGTAGTCTTTGGCCTGGCTACTGAGGCTTCACGGTGCCATCGGGCACCTGGCATGGTACGGACATTAGCACACAGAAGAAGTGGATATTACATGTACTAATTGCAGCAGCAAGGAAGCTACTGGCCTCAGTGCTGGACTAAACTGTTAAACAAATACTACATGCTTTAGAGGTGATTCACAAAGGGAAAGAGAAACATCTGTCCCTTTCGGCTTTTTTATTTTAAACTCTGAAGCTATCCAAAGAGATGGATTCATTTTTAAGTGAACACATTGACAATAAAGGTATTTACAATCCAGGTAATTGTTCAGACTGTTGTAATTGCAGATGCTTCGAGAGGGCAATTCATCGATCTTGAATATCTGTAAACAAAACTGCCTGAGAAATGCCCATGCCTCCCTGCAGCCTATAGAGGATATCTCAGCAAAGGGCTCACATGTCTGTGCCCAGCCAAAGGGAGCTCATCCTGCTTGTTTCTTAATCATAGAATCACAGAATGGTTTGAGTTGGAAGGGACCTTAAAGACCATCTAGCTCCAACCCCCTGCCAGGGGCAGGGACACCTTCCGCTAGACCAGGTTGCTCCAAGCCCCATCCAGCCTGGCCTGGAACACTTCCAGGGATGGGGCAGCCTCAGCTTCTCTGGGCAGCCTGTGCCAGCGCCTCACCACACTCACAGTAAAGAATTTTTTCCTAATATCGAATCTAAATCCTCCTTTTATTTAGTTTAAAGCCATTCTCCCTTGTCCTATCACTACAGGCCCTACTAAAAAGTCCCTCCCCAGCTTTCCTGTCGGCCCCTTTAGGTACTGGGAGCTGCCCTAATGTCTCCCCGGAGCCTTCTCTTCCCCAGGCTGCACAGCCCCAGCTCTCTCAGCCTGTCTGCCTAGGAGAGGTGCTCCAGCCCCCTGATCAATGCTTGCGGCCTCCTCTGGACCTCCTCCAGCAGGTCCGTGTCTTTCTTATGTTGGGGGCCCCAGAGTTGGACACAGTACTCTTCTGTGTTTGCCCTGAAGGTCTCCAAAAAGACCTGAAAGAAGTGAAATTGGAGCTTAATTCCAGCAAAGACTGGGAGCACTGATACACACATTTTGCAAGGGAGTGAGGATTTAATTCAATCATCCATTAAATTTAAAAGGTGTTAGGGAATTAGGATTTCAAGTATTACATTAACTATAGATCCTACTTCCCTCTAGTCACAACACTTGCCATGAGAATTTCCCAGAGGGAAGAGAGGAGAATAAGGCTGAGTTTTATATAAAGCCAACAGACTAAAGAGTAAGAGGCATAATTCAAAGAAAATAAATTTAAAAACAAAACCAAGGAGGCCGCCTCTGTCATTCACCTCTCAAAATTCAAAAAGGGAAGACACCTGACTTTGCCATAAAGCCCCAGAACAGTTAAGTTTCCATAATAAGGGATCAATTTTTGATGCTTGCAGGTCCCTGAGATAGCAAGATAGGTACATTAAATCCATACGCAGCCCAGCTGGTTTCACCTATTCCCATTTACCTAGAAATCCATCTCCCACCTTTAAAAGATAATTTTTTTTCAAGATATTTTCAAGACACGGAAAGGGCATAGAAGCCAGAGCTGGTGTGGCGCAGATACCTGCAAGCACCCAGCTGGGATGGCCTGAAAAGACCATGCTTCCCAGGAAGCCATTCCTGCTGCAAACCACATTTGCTGCTAGTTCCCTGCCCATTCACACGACTCTCGCCAACAACTCAAAGGGTGCTGCGCACTACAGGAACAAATTTAAACACTCAGTAACTGTCTTTTTTCAGAAGCTAGGATTCTCATGGCAGAGCTAGCAGGAGAAATGATACCTGTCTCTGGTCAAGCATTCAGCTACTCAAGGGAAATCCACTGTCCTCAGCATTAAGTTGAGCACCAAATCGCAGATGAGAGTGGCTGAAATGCGTCTTCCTGCTGTGCCTGCCACACAGCGGTGACCCCCAGAGAAAGGAGGGGTGAAAATGCCAACCAGAGCAACGTTTCCAAAAGCTCAGGGTCAATCCCTGTAGCTACAAACATAAGCAATTTCATTTTGCTCTGCTCGAAAATAACAGATTTCCTGCTCTATTCAAGCAGACCCCAGCTGTGTTTGCTCAACACCATGCTCCTCATGTAGGAACTGACTGCTCTCCGAAGGCTTCACATTTCCAGCCTGCTGTTTTTAAGCTTTGCTCTTCACTGACCCCTTCACCTCAGTGGACTAGATACTCCCTCTTGCAATGGCCCATAGAAATTGACATATCTACCCATAAACAGGGAAAAAAAATATTCAATACATCTTCTGAGTCACCTATGCAAGCCCATTCACAAACATATCAATGAACCAAACAATCTTAAACGGAGTTAAATTGTCACCAAACTCTTCTATTCAGAATTGAAGTGACCTTAATCCACCTTAGAAGCTACACCTTTTTAAAGAGACCTGTAAAAGCTGAATCTATTTAAGAGTTAACGAAGATTAGTTTCTTCAGCAGACAAGCTCTATGACTTGCATCTCCAATAAAGAACTGCATTTCCATTTAATTATGTTTTATCAGATGATTCACATCTCCTACTGAAATTCTTCATGCAAGTTTTGGATCTGCTTTTGCTTCAGCATTAGTAGTGCACGACGAGCCTATTACACAAGTGCAAACTTTAGATGGTGCAGGAAGACAGAAAAACCCAAGAGTTTGGTATCTTCCTCCTCTAGTTAGCAAAGCCCATCTCATCAAGAGCTGAATCTGCCACAGATTAAGGAAGCACCCAACACTAAGCTAAGCCCAGCAAGGCACCATCACCGTGAAAAGCTGCAATTCACCGGGCCCTGCTATGAATCCTTGATGATGATGTGGAAAGTAGCAGGACAACGTACCAAGTCAAGACAGATTTGTGAGAAAGAGGGCATAAAGCTAGTTATAGAAAATGGCTTTAAAGTGGATGGATATAATTTGGAAAGCACTTGCTTTCCCAGTTTAAGACTCCAAAGCGAAGCAGAAAGGAAGATGGGGAAGGTGCATTCATAAGGAGATTTCTTTTCCTTGGTCCAGGGCAGAATGGAAACAATAAAACTTTCAGAGAATAAGAATCTCCACAAACAGAATGAAGCTGAACCATCACAACAGGGACATAATTAAGGAAAGTCCTAATTTAGGACTAAGCCATCTGATGGAAACTTGCTTGCTGGCTATGCACTGACCTGTTAGCACCCTGTTAAATTCACTCTTTTCAAATGATTCATTGACCTCAGAGGGAACGCTCAAATGGCCCAGATTGACTTTGTTAAAGTGGATTCCTAATTGAATACCTCTCCTGCAAAAGGTATTATTAGAACATGAGAGTAAGCAAAAAGGTGGCATGACTATCTGTTCCCGAGTTTCCTGATGTAACACAGCACAGCAACCAATGCATGAGACATTTGTTTCCTACCTCTCCAAAAACTGTGAATACAGAGCAAGTCTGGGGCAAGAAGGAGGAGAAAACAGAGATGTTCTTTAAGAAAATCTACAGAAACACATTATTTTGGAGAAGCGAAATGGTCCTGAATAGTGTCCAGCAAGAACCGCATTCAAAACGTCCCTCTTAAGGGGAGGACAAAACTGAACTGCACCTGCTGGTCCACAAATACTGTTCCTATTCTGACTAACACAAGCTTAAAAGATTATTAAATTCCAGCTCTGGGGCCTTGACAGCTACGGAAATCTATGGAAGGCCTGGAGAAAAAAAAAAAAACAAAAACAAAACAATACAAAAATCCCTTAGCATTAGGAGATTATTTGAAGTTATAGAACAGATTAAATGCTACCAGCATGCCCAGAACCACAGCATGTGTCAACAGCTATGCTCAAGTCTACTGGACTTCTCTACTGCTTTTCAATAGCTCAATAATAAAATTATAGAAGAAGAAAATTAAACATCTAAGTACCAAGTAGCTGCAGTGAATCACACATAGCACAACCATAAGGTGAGACGTGCTTCAGACAGAGCAGCTCAAAGACAAGTTTCAAAGAACAAAGGCATTTTATTTTCATTTGATTATCCCCCCTTTCATGACCGTAGGAAAAAAAAAGCTGGCATCATCTCACTGGCTAGGTTAAAGAATAGGGGAGTACCTGCTATTTGAATTAGTAAACTAGCCAGCTGGCCTTTTTTTTTTTTTTTTTTTTTTTTAAACAAGAGGGGGAAAAAGGTCTAATTAGCTGAAATAATTTCTTAAAAATAAGCAATGGAAGAGTTGAATATGAAGTTGTTATGAGACCCTGTCTGAAACCATCCTTGTTTCTTATCATGAACATGCTGTCACAGAAAACCCAAATAAATCAATTAATCAATGAGAAGCTCTTGGCAGAGGGTAAGGTCTGCTTATGCCATCAGGTTATGCAGAATTTAATTTTTCCCTTCTTAAGAACATTTTCCCTAATCATCACCACGCCTTGTTATCAGTTCCCAGCAAACCAATGCAATGCTGTTCTCCCAAGGTGGCAAATCCACAACCCCTGCCTCCCTTTCTCAACCAGCCTCAGAAGGAAGAGGCCAAGGGCTCCCACCATCTGCTCAGAAATCTGTAAGCAGAAAGGAAAAGAAGAATGACCTCTGGATAAAGCCAGGGCCAGGTATGAGGCTGAGTATTAGCCAAAGCCACCTGCAGCAGAAAAAAATGATTCCTAGATTCTTTGGGAGCAAAGATGATGAGGGAAGTGAAACTGCTAACTTCACACTTAAAAGGCAACTTAAAAGGCAAATAGAAACAGGCCAAATTCTTTTGCCACCACAGCTACCAGAAAGAGATTTGGCTGTAGCCAGCAGAAATGGCAGGAGCAGAACTAAATAAACATACTCCTCTTGCAAACACATAGCCCTTGCTTGTGGGTTAGTGTGACTGTAATGACTTTCCAGCTTCAGGATGCCTCATTCCTCAATTCTGCCACATGCTGTTGCTTGGTAAAGGTGCAAAAAATATCCTTTTGCACAGTCAGATCAGCAGCTTAGAAGCTGCAGGTGTTGATTTTAAAGTTTTGCCTGTTTATTCTCTTAGCCTTAAAAGATCACTAAAGACCTGTCTGAAATTGGAGTGCAATTATGTTTTGACACACTGCTTGCCCCATTCCAAGTTACCAAATTACAGAAATATCACAAAGCAGCAAAGCATTTATAATTTGGTTTTCCATGTATTGCTTGCTTGTTTCATGCAACCGTTTTATGGCTTGCTCATTTGGTTGTTTAAAGACATTGTAGTTCACAAAAAGAAAGGCAAGTAAGATAAAGGCAACAGAAATTAGGGAGAACTGTCTGTTCCATTCAGAATACACAGAGAATGATCCTCAAAGCCAAACTCAATAATTAAAGGCCAATGTGAAAGGTTTCACTCAAATCGTGGGGTGACGTCCAACTCACAAAAATCTGTATTTTCCTTATAGCACATGGCTTTCTCCACAGAAGAAGCAAACCTCTGTTTTTTCCTTTCCCTTTTGTCCATCTCACACTAAAGCAGCCAAAAAGCAAAGGAAAAGCAGCAGATGCAGCCAGGGGATGTTCTGACATCTAAAAGCTCAGTTCAGTGCAGTAGGGAGGTGGTTGCTCAGGGCAGTTTCTTCCCCAGTAAAACAAACCTTCCTGGGCACTCAGGGGAATTGCTGAAAGGTATTCATGCGGTATCAGCTTCTGAAAAGATGTACACACTCAACATCATCATCATCTGACGCAGATGACCTGAGATAAAAAGGATGACTGTTCTTGGGTTCGGGGCTTCCACATGCAGGTGGGATTCAAGGTCAGAATAAATGCTCAGCTTCTAACCTTCAGAAAAGAAGTTTATGCAATAAAAGTTACCAATGTTTCTAAATCTCAAGGACGATCAAACATTTTGGGTTTTTTTTCCAACCAAGATGCATTTGGAAAAAACACTTTACATGTGCAGCATATTTTTTGGCAACACAAGTCTCAAAGTTCTTTACATATTTGAAAAATGGGAAACAATGGCACAGAAAAGCTTACAGATTCATATTGCTAAATGAAGTTTGCTTCAAAAACAAACCCCACCCATTTCTTAAGATGACGCCACTTCAACCATAAGCTCACAATGGTCATCCAAACGTTTACAACCAACACTACACACCCTTTCTTACACTAGCTATTTAAAGCACCACCTCAACCACACTGCACAAATTTACCAAAACAGCTATCAGTGTTCACAGCACACAGTGGGGCAGCTGTGTTTTCATCTCCAACGCAGGCTCAACACAGCAGGCAGAATAAAGAGCAGACCTACTGAGGTGGCTGCACACTTCTGCCAAGCACTTCTGCTTTGAAAAATTAAAGATTAAATGCTGCTCTACCTGTAGTTCCTTGAGCAGTATTATACAATGAGGCAGAGCAAGGGAAGGCAGCTGACCCATAGTGTAGTCAGAAAGCATCCAGATTTGAGCTTTCGTTGTAGCACTCACTAGCTAACGCTGTACAAGCTCCCAGTTCATTCCTTGAACAAAGAGGTATCATTTTCCCTCTTTAATTTGATGGATTAGAGGTTGCCATGCACATCAGGTAATCTGAAATAGATAAATGTTGAGTTTAAACATTTGGGGCTGGCAGTGAAATAAAAGCAAGGATGACATTCTGCCAGGCTACAACAGGGAAACTCTGCCAACTAGATTGCTAGAATTAAAAACCAGAATCCTGCGCTGCAATGAAAGCATTGGTGAGTTTAATACTCTGAATTTTCACTCTGGTTAAATACTTGCATCTAGAAAGACCTTCCTCCTAGATCTACCTGACTATTTGCTATTTTCATATTTACTGGTGAAAACTATTTGCATGTACAGCCACGAATCCTCTTCACTTCATGTGTGGCTCAAATCCAGATTTGAAGACTATGCTGAAGTATTTTAAATCAAGCCTTTCTTGCCCTCTCCTCCAGACCACCTGGAATAAAGCATGGTTTTATTCATTGCTGCAACATAACCAACAGATGCCCAGGTGTAACCTCAAACACTTCCCACAACAGCAACCCCAGCACCATCCTTTATAAGGTCCCTTTTTTCTAAACCTATTTTAATCGCAATATCCACTGCAGGGTCAGTTGCAAAGTAAAGGGTGCAAGCAGTCAGTGCACCAAAACTAAGTGTGAGATCTTGCACAAGGGGAGGGTAATTTAATTTTACAAAATATTTAAATGAGCTGGTTCTGGCTCCTCATACCCACAAGAACCAAGTATATCCAAGTGATCTGGCCAGGATCACCTATGTACAGCACAGAGGGTGAAAGGATGACAGCTGCCAAGTCCTTACTACGATTCCTAGGTTGTTCTTCATTTAGAAGGACAGATTAGTTATGGACAGGTCTTTTATACCCTCTGGCTCCTCCAGCGAGATGCTTTGGCCTTGGAGTTTTGCTTCCTTCTGCTTCCATGAAGTTTAGGGAGGTCTGCTGCCTATTGTCTGCATTTCCTCATTTTGAGGTCTTAAAGTTCTTCCTGTTGAGCTAACAGGAAAAGGAACAGCACAGGCACTGAGCCACAACCGCATTGACTTTGTCCTGTTATCAGGGTGTAAGGTCTTCCGCTTGTAAGGCTTGCCCCAAACATGCTGGCTCTTTCCATCAATCTGTGATCTTCAATCCTACTAATCCCAGTGCAAGGCCATACCACATGGCATATATTATACCGCAACATTATCAGCGTTACTACTAGCAATATAATTTCTATTTCAAGCACTATTTCTGGAAATACAAACTAAATAACTACAGGATGTAAAGCTAACAAATACAGTGTGGCTTTTGGTTCCCAAAGTAACATACCAGCGGTGAATAGCTGAGGTGTGTGTACGCATCCTCTTTACTGCTTCTTAATGCCTTCTAAAGATGGTATCAGTATTATTTTCCCTCCTACCTAGTTCTTCAATATCCAGAATAGCAGGTTTCAATATCTCCCTTTCTATTTATGATTTCTGCAAGACTTCTGAAGGACATTTAGGTCAAGGGCTAAAGCCAAAGCACTGCTGGCTCTTAGGAGAGAGAACAAGAAAAGTCAATATTGACTTTGACTCCAGTCTTCAAAGCTTCATCTTTTTCATACCAGCCAGACAAAATAAGTTTGTAACTCATGTAATCAGAGTCCCTTACAAATGTTTGGATAAGCAGGCTGTGAATGCGTCGCCGAGAACAAGGTTTAAAACCTCTTCGTTCATCCAGCTGCATTTAGCCTCTCCAGATTCCACAGCTCCCTTCAGTGGCAGGCTGCCCATGCCTGAAAAATACCCAAGAGAGAAAGCAGCTGTGCCTTAGCCCCCAGCACCTGAATGATGACTGCCTGGAGCCGAGGGCAGCTAAGAGAGGCCAAAGAATGTGGCCAAGGATACCAAGATACAATCCACAGGCCACCAGCCAAGAACCTTTCAAATATCTGAAGTCTGTAAAGCAGTGTTTCTAAGAGAATGGTCATTCCCACATCCAGACAGGAGAGCTTTTGGGTTTGGATCAATGTCCAAATGGGTCTTTCTTCACCCTGCTTCTCAGAGGCTTTTGTTTTCAAACCTCTTTGTAGCAATCATGCATTTCAAACATTTCTGCAAGTGTGCAACTGGTTGTCAGTATTTCCTGTGATTAGCAGAACAAGAATGGGATTGTAATAGATGAGATAGCATCCCAAAGTGGAGAATAAAATAAGGAGTTCTTAATGAGTGAACTGTCCTTACTGAGAAACCAGAGCAATAAAGGAAACATTTGCCCCAGAAATGTATATATTACAGACTTCACACCACTAAAATTGAGTGTTCCTTGGGTTGTTTGTTTTTTTAAAAAATGTAGAAGGAAAATAAAGACATTTTGGAAAATGAGAACCAAAGAACAGCCCAGGTCGGAAGGGACCTAGAAAGATCATCTGGTCCAACTTCTCATGGGAAAGGGAGCCGATACCAGATTATTCAGTGCCTTTGCATCTTGAAACTCTCCAGCAATAGGGACTCTACCACATCCCTGAGGAGGTTGTTCCAGTGAATGATTGTTCTTACTGTAAAAAATGTTTTTCTCACATTGAGATAAAACTCCCATTGCAATTTGTACCATTGCCCCTTCTTATCTGTGTAGCTCCTTGTGAAGACAGACCCTCATTCCTCTTTCTAGCTGTCTTTTAAGTACTGGAAAAACATGGCAAACTTCCACCCAACCCTCCTCTTCTCCAGGGAGATCTGACTCCTTCAGCCTTTCCTCATAAGGCAGGTTCTCCAGGCCTTTGACCATCTCCTTCGGACCTTTTCCAGTCTGTCTATGTCTCTCTTGACTTGTGGGGACCAGAGCTGGACACAACACCCCAGGGGCGGCCTGACAAGTGCCAAGTAGAGCAAGATGATCCCATCCCTCTGCTAGTAATGCCCCTGTGAATGCAGCCCAGGACCTGATATGCCTTTGTCACCAACTCACAGCTTGCTGTCTAGCAGGAACCCCAGGTGCCTCTCAGCAAGACTGCTCCCCAAACCACACAGGTCCCAGCCTGTACTAGGTCTTGGAATGTCATCCCAGGTGCAGGACTTGTATTTTGGTTTTGTTGAACTTCATACTGCTCTTGCTTGCCCACTCTTCTGGCCTATCCAGGTCTCTCTGTAAAGTTATCACATTAATTAAAGTATCACATGTACACTGCTCTTCAGACAAATAGCTTTTGGCTTGCTCCTCCATGTGACACAAAGGAGTTCAGGATTTCTGGGTTTGCTGTTGTATTTTTTAAAAATATATATTAGAAACTCCAAATCTCTCCGTACAAAAAAACCCTCTGTGACTGGCACACTGGGAAAATTATAGCTCAAGACAAGACCATAAATGCTGAGCATGGGAGAGGCAAAGATATATTTAGGTCTCCAGATTGTTTCTATCCACTTAACCCCAAGAGTCTGATGAAAACACTGGAAAAAAAAATAAGTGTGCACAGGAAGATTTCCTATGTGGAGAACAAACCACGTACCAGCTGTATTTGACATTTTTGCTCTTTCTAAAGCCTACAAACACTTAAAAATAGCTCCTTCCTTTCCCTTATCCAACATACAATTATAGATGTTTAAAGAATCTTTACCCATCAAGAGACAGCAAAAACAAAGTGCCTTTTTTTTTTTTTAAGCTGTTAAGCCAGCAATGAGACTCTTTTGTAGATGCTGCTTAAGAAATGCCTCTATTGAGAAACCCTTGACAGAAATACTCCCCTTGAGAAAGCAAATAGAGCAGCACAACCCTGGCACGAGGTCTTACTAACTGCCTGCTTACCTTTTGTAATCATTTCCTTGTGCAAATTAAATTCTCCAGAGTGAAAAAGGTGACAAAAGCTTAAAATCTTTCCTACGAGTAGGTGGAAAAGGAGAATGTGACAAAAGCAGCACCTACATCAATGCGTATGCTCTCATGTTTAACCAAGAAATAGCCCAGATTTACTTCAAATGACGCATGGCTTAGCAGGAGCAATGGAGCTCTGCAGAGAGGTATGCAGCAAATGCATCCAATGCCAAAGCATGCTATGAGCTCTTTGTAGGCCTTCACAACAGTAATTACTTATAAAAATGGGATTAAAAGGAGATAGCATATTTTATGGAGGGAGTCTAGGGCATGGAATGGCAGGGGGAAAATGAAGGAATGCCTCTTGAAAACTGAGAATTGAGAGGTAAAGGAGGTAAAAAGAGAATTGGGAGGTAAGAAAACAAACCTGCTTGGAGGAAACGGAAGGAGGGGGGAAAAATATTGTTCTTTATCTCAACCGTTATGTAAGGGCTGCTGCTGGAGATCTATAAATAGCATTTTAACAGGTGTCAATCAGGGAGAAAACTCCAGTAATCGACCGCAATGGCATTTTTCCATCAAGTACTTTTTCAGCAAGATTGACAGTCAGCTTCAGATTTAAGGTTGGACTTAAGTGCTAAGGCTGAATTGTTCAAGGGTAGTTTGGCCCGGGGCTGTACCATCAGCCCCTGTACAGGTGGTGGAGGGCAGAATTCCATGTCGGGACATAATCTGTAGCCAAAAGTGGAATTGTTACAACTGCATCAGGAAGGTGTACTACCAGTTTGCTCAAGCCAACAATTAAAATTCAGGAACATGAAGATAATCAGATCTTGTGTTACCAAAAAAGGCCCTTATCACAGGAGGAAGGAAACATGTTTGAGAATTTACCCAAAAATAAGGGTGTGGAGCCACTTAGTGAATTCACAGTGGTCCTGCATGATTCTCGAAGGCATCCCTGCTGCAAATCCAGATTGTGACAGGTTTCACAGGAAAGGAAACATGGATCCTGGCCTGAAGGCCTGTTCACAGCTGCTAAGGCCTGTTCACAGCTGCTGGTGATGCTCCAGACATGTGGTATACAGGCTCCTACCCCTGGGACCAGGAGGGGCTTCACATCCCCCACCGAGGGACGTAAGTCGCAGGGCCAAGGGCAGCTGGGGCAGAAAACGATGCCCAGGGCCTGGGGTACCCACCTCCTGTGCACACCCTGTGGCCCTTGAGAGCAGGGGGTGCTGTGGAGATAAGGAGAAGGGGATACCCCAAACCAACTGGGAATACCTCCTCATCACAGAACCATGGTGTGTCTCCCATCCCTCCCAGTATCGCAGAACAGCTGGGATGGGGGTGATCTCCCCAGTCCTGCAATTGTGGGGTAACTTCAGTCTCCTCCACCTAATATCCTGGGGCTGTTGGGATGGGGTAACCCCCCCAGCATACCAACACTTCTAGAAAGGAGGTGGAAATAAGGAAGAACCATCTTTCCCAGGGCCCAGGACTGGAAGAACCACCTTTCTCAGGGTACAGAACTGGGCTGAAATCTCATCCAAGGGCCCTCTGGTGGCCTGGACCCCCATTCCAGGATCACCCCCTGCCAGGACTGTGGGGTCCCACAATCCAAAAACCTGATATGTTGGGATTGGGGGGGTGGGGGGTGTCACCATGGGTTAGCCCAGGTCCATCCACAATCCCAGGGTGACTGAGATGGGTCTGACCCCCAATAGAGGCTGTGGAATATCCTGCCCCCCCGACCTGTGTCCATGGTGATTGGGATGAACTGCCCATGTAGGGCATCCAAGCATTCCTCAATGCATTGAGACCATCAGGATGGGGAGGGTTGAACTGCCACCCCTCAGGGTCGTAGGAGGTTGTGTCACACCCCCTCCACCCCCGAGACTGTCTCCTTCAACACCCTAAGGCAGTTTTTAAAGTGATAACCGCCCCTATCCATGACTGTGGGCCCCCATATCCCAGGGCTGTTGGGACAGGAATAGCCCGGCCCTCCCCACACCACCCTCGGGCCTTGGGGACGGGGTGACCCCTATCCCGGGTCCACGAAGTACCCCAGCTTCCCTCCAACATGTCCCCGAGCTGCGGGGACGGGGATAACCCCCACAACTGAAGGGTACCCGCCCCCTCAGAGCCCTATGGACGGGGATGCCCCGGTCCCCGACAAGCTGGGGCCTTGGGGACGGGGTCACCCTCGCCCCTAGAACCGGCCGCCACTCACCCGCCGAGCGCGGCCTGCCCGGCAGCTGCACAAAGCGGTTGAGGAGGCCTCCGCCGCCAGCCGCCGCGCTGCCCGAGCCCTCCCTGACGCCCTCCCGGGCACCGTCCGCCGCCGACATGGCCCCGTCTGCTCCTCCTCAGGGCGAGCCCAGGCGGCGGCCAGCAGAGGCCCCCCTCTCTCCCCTCCCCCGCCGCCGACCAATCGGCGGCGAGCTTCTGCGGCCTCGGCCTATGAAACGCAGGCTTCTTGGCAGGTGGGGGAAGGCCGCGGCGAGAACGTTGCTGTCGTGAGGGCTGAACGATCGCTCGCTGCGGCTGCGCGCTGTCGTGGGCACAGGCTGGAGTAATAGAGCGCCGAAAGCAGGAGCTAGTGGGGCGTGCAGCGCCCGGGGCGTGGGGGCCCAGGGCGGGACGCGGGGCCCCTCGGTGGAGGCGGCAGCACACCGCTGACCCTCCGTGGAGCGAACAGGCCGTGCGGGAGCTGCGTGGGGCAATGGGCAGTCTCACGGCCGGGCCGGAACGGTCTTGCGCGGCCGCGTTTCCCGCTCCCCCGCCCCGGGCCGTGAGGGGGTGAGGGACCAAGATGGCGGCGCCCAGCGCCGGGGCGGCGGAGGGAGGCCGGGGGAGGCCGCCCGCCGTCACCCCCCAACAGATCCGCGACCTCATCGACGGTGGCATTGCCCCTGAGGGCGCCGGGCCCGACGGGTGAGGGGGAGCGGCGGGGTCTCGCTGGCACTGGGTCTGAGGGAGGCGGCCCGTCCATGTGGCACCGGTGGGGGGAGGAGGCTGGGGAGCCCCCGGTTATCGGGAGGTCTGGGAGACGCTGAGGGGGCATGGGAAACGGCAGGAGTCATTGCAGGGTGCTGGAGAGTTGGGAATTACTGTGGGGGAGGGGTACTGGGGAAAAAAGGGCGCTGAGGTGTGCAGGGAGAGACTGGGAAGCACGGGGCGGGGGGGCACTGGAAAGTGTGGGCGCTGGGAGGCCGTACTGGTGGGACTGGGAGGCACTGGGGTACTGGTGGGATTAAGGAATACTGGAGAGACAAAGGTGCACTGGGAAGCAGTACTGGTTGCATTGGAGTACTGGAGGGATGGTGAGGCACGGGTGGGGGGCGGACAGGCAGTAGTGGAAACGGAGACACTGGGACACAAGGCGGCAGTAGTGAGCACTGGGAGGCACTGGTGTGCACTGGAAGGGCAGGGGCAGGTAACTGGCCTGTAGAGTTCTGGTGTCCCCACAGCTTGGTTGAGCTGAGCTGGCCACATACTGAGCCTCTGACCCAAAAAGTGTGTGGTCACAGCCTGGGGCGGCACTGAGAGTTACAGGAGTTACTGGTGGGTGCTGAGGAGTCTGGAAGGCACTGGAGGCGCTAGGTGGCTGAACTTTGCGGGTATCTTGCTAAAGTCAAACGACTGTGGTTGTCCTCAGAGGCACAGTTCACCCTTGACACAACCATCCCCAAATTTTGGCCCATGGAGGGGTGTTGGGGAGAGGCCAAAGGGTAGCACCTGCCATGTACCCAGCGTTCCAACTGCAGGGGCCTGCGTTCCAGCCATGAATGCCAATGCCAGGAGCTTGGGAGTGTCCCCAATTTCAGAAACATGCTGCAATTGTTAATTTGCCTTCACCAAGCTCAGAAAACAAGTTCCTGTCTCCTTGTCAAGTCAAATCTCAACCTGCCACTGCTGTCAATCATCATGAAATGTTTAATGTGCACCTTTTCTAATTGCATTATATCTTTTTAATTGTTTTATAAGTAATTAAAAGTTGGCTTTAGGAGATCTGCAGAAAGGTTTCTTATAAGGGTAAGCCTGAAGTACGAGAGGTTATAAAGTGATCTGTGCATTTTTTATTAATGAAATCTTTCCAGGAAAGTGCAAATGCTTTGCTTGCTGATTTGCTGTTCATTTTAGGAAGGACACATCTGACTGGTTGGAATCGGCTAATGGATCTTCTCAAATGGATGCTCTGTCCTTGGAGTCTGCCAGCAAGGAAGCCTATTTCAGCAGAGTAGAAACATTCACCATATCCTTTCTGATGCTGAGCTTTCAGCCATTCCCCACCCTGCTTTTCTATCACCCTCCCTGTGGCTTCCCCACAGGCTGTATCTTCTTGGAAGCTTTTCTTCTTTGGCCATATAAACCCTGTCCAAAGCTTTGTCTGCTCAACCTGAAATTCGTTGGTTTTTATCCTTAATGTGAGCACCCGCTGAAGTGGGCGGGCAAACCCCATGAGCTGTCTCCCCTGGTTTGTGCCAAGTATGGCTGGACCAACGTGGAGTGTGACATGCTGAAGTGCTCCAGCTGCCAGGCCTTCCTCTGCATGAGCCTGCAGCTCACGTTTGACTTCAACAAGTGTATGTATGCTAGTGTCCAGTGGGTACAAGGCGTGGGCTCTAGGGTTTGGGGGTGTATGTGCTTCATCATGTATGTAAATTACTTGCATAGCCTTGTCCTGAGAGGTGCTGGGTGTTTGATGTTTCTGAAAATAAAGTGCAAATTGGGAAAATACTCTTTAGTTTGTGAGAACATGGTAAGCCTTCTTGCTTCTCTTGTCAGAGATGGGTTAGAATAGAATAGTTCCAGTTGGAAGGGATCTGTGATGATAATCTAGTCCAACTGCCTGACCACGTCAGGGCTGACCAAACATTACATCATATTAAGGGTATTGTCCAAATGGCTCTTAAACACTGCCAGGCATGGAGCCTCAACCACCTCTCTAGGAAACTGTTGCAATGTGTAACCACCCCTTTGGTAAAGATACACTTCCTAATACCAAGTCTGAACTTCCCCTGATGCAGCTTTGAGCCATTCCCACGTGTCCTATCACAGGATCCTGGGGAGAAGAGCTCAGCACCTCCCTTTCCACTTCCCTTCCTCAGGAAGCTGCAGAGAGTAACCTGGTCGCCCCTCAGCTTCCTTGTCTCCAAACAAGACAAGCCCAAGGCCCTTAGCTGCTCCTAGCTGGACATGCTACCCAGCCCTTTCGTCAGCTGTGTTGCCCTCCCCTGGATGTGTTCCAGTACCTTAACATCCTTTTAAAATTTTGTTGCCCAGCTGCTTGGTCTGCTGCCCTGATTTCCATTCAATTTTTCTGTGGGCTGTTGGTGACTGCTGGTCACCAAGCCAGTCCAGGTGATCACATTGTGTAATTTAATAAGTAAACTCCTCCCCTGCCTTCTTTAAACTACTTGGACTACAGTAAAATTCCCCCTCCTGTTGTGCTTGCTCAGCTCCCTGCCCACGCCCACCACCTTTCCTTTTCTTGCCTGCAGAGCATCAGCCACTCCTGATGCTGTGAGGTGCAGGCACGGAGCAGTAACAGCTCTTGTCTCTCCCACGTTGGGCAACACAGGCTGTGAATGTGGCAGGATTGTCACCCTCCATGGTTTGCTTGGCCCCACGGCATGAGTGTTGCTTGAGAGCCACAGGATAGTGATGGTCTGTGCTTTATCACCTGCCCAGAACTTCATTTTCCTTTATCTGCATCTGCCCTCTGTAGAAAGGCATTTATTACCCCACCACAAATAAGTGTCATCTCCACTTCTGAATTTTCTTGACTGCAAGTCTCTGCTCTTGTCCAGAACGTAGCAGAGAGCACAGCCCTGCTGTCTGACAAATGCCGCATGGGTCATGTATAATAGGAAGCTGTATGAGCATTTTGTTTTGGGTCACTCTGAATATTGACGTCTGCTGTTTGCTCAGACTATCTTTTTTAAATAAACCTTGGCCTAATTATTCTGTTGGTAAATGCACTAGTTTAGGAAAATCTAAAATAATCAGAGGTTGGAAGAGGGGCTTGAAAAATAAGTTGGAAAATAAATTCTTTGGTTTTGAAAGGTGTGAATAAGTTAAATTAAGTATCAAATCTTTTTTTTGAGGAAACTTGATTTCCATTTCCAGACATGGCTGTGATTTGGTTCCTACAGCCAGGGTGGAAGGGTCAGGTGAGTTAGGGACTGGAAGTAGCCCAGGAGGTAAAACTGGCAAAAGCGGGCAGTCCCTGTGCCAGTGGTTGGTTTGATCTGTGTTTCCACCGCACTGCTGTGCAGTGCGGCAGGCTCCCCTGCTCTGCGGTCAGTGTGCCTGGGAACAGGAGGGGATTTTGGCTGCAGGGTGGTGGAATGGCTCTGGTGGTGCTCGCTGTTGCAGAGATAACCCCTTGAGCCAGCCTGCCTTCGCTGCTACAGGAACCGCTGCTATGTGGCTGCCTAGAGGGAGGCTGAAGGTGTGGCAGCTCCTTTTGGTGGGGAGGCAGATGAGTCTGAGGTGAGAGCTTCAGGCTCTGCAGCCTCAGGTGGCATCTGTCACTTAAGCCATGCTGAACGGGAGGAACAGGGAAGCCCTTGTAGCCTGGTGCCTTTCTGTCATGGTTGGGGAAAAACAAACCAGTCCCTGAGGAGGTGGCTCTGCAGGGGAGTAGAAGTGAGCTTTGCCTTGCAGATAAGGAGCGCTGCATGGAGCTGAAGAAAGCCTTGTGTGCTGCTCATGAGAAGTTCTGCTTCTGGCCAGACAGCCCCTGCCCAGGTTGGTATCTCAGAGCCCAGCTAGTGCACGTGTCTGGCATTATTCCCTTTTTTCTCCCCTTCTGTCTGCTCTTGTCTCCTGTTGTAGGAATTGGGGTTTCTCTTCAAGTTCTCAAAGCAGGCAGCGTCACCACAGTCCCCTTTTTCGCTGTGGGGACAACAAAGCACACAGTGGCAAAGTGATGCCTCTGAGCAGCATCAGCAAATAAACAGCTGAGCCATGACTAGAGTCCCAGGCTGGGCTGTACCCAGCCTTTCTTCACCTTTACATGCCTCTAGGACAGTTAAAAATGCTTTTTGGGTTGTAACTGGGAGGTTGACAGGAGGCTGGATGACATGGGGTGCTCAAAGGCGATAGATCTTGTCTTCAGAGCTGCGCTTCACGGGGATTGGTGGTTGCAAAGGAAAAAGGCTGTGCTCAGCTTTTCTTTTTAAAGCAGAGAGACTGCTATGGGGAGACTTTGGCTGGACTCATCTCCTCTCTTGCACAGCGGGATAAAGAAGGGGTGGGGAGGCTGGTGGCACAGCTGAACCCTCCTGCGTTTCCTTTCACCAGATCGCTTTGCCATGTTGCTGGTGGATGAGCCCAGAGCCCTCCTCCAGGACTTCCTGGATCGCTTTCAGAGCCTGTGTCAGCTGGAGCTGCAGCTGCCCTCTCTCAGACCAGAAGATTTGAAAAACATGGTGAGTTCTTGTCTGTCCCCAAGATCAGGTGTGTTCAGGTCCCCAGTGATGATGCCAGGCATGCCTGTGCTGTGTAAACCCTGATTGAACCAGTTGTGAGATTCAAATCAGAGATTTCAGCTTGCGTGTGTGAGTGGTCTGTCATCACCTTGGCTTTGCTCTTGGATGTTCCTTGCATTGTGGTTTCTCCTGCTGTTTCTGGAAACACATAAAAGGGAGTTTGAAAAGCCTCATCTGCTGTGCAAGCCCTTGGCCAATGCAAGCAGAGCTGGCTCATGTCACCATGATGTCACTGGTGGGAATTGGGCTGAAGTGTCCGTTTCCCACTGTGTGCCTTGCCCGGCATGTGTGGTGCTTTCTGGTGCTGGGCAGAATTTATTTCAGGTCCCACAGACTCCTTCAGGAGCTCTCCCTGGCAGCTCCCGCTCCATTACCTCCAAGCAGTCCATGAGATGTGGCAACCCGTGGATCACTCCTTTAGCTGGGAGCTTACAAGACTGGAGACAGTCACTGTGTTAGGTGGGATGAGGTGTTTGGCGTGCCAGAGGCTGCCCCAGAGCAGAGGCCCATGAAGGTGAGGGAGCCCAGGGAGTGCGGGGGAGGCCTCTCGTGTGAGGCAGTCATGCAAAGAGCCTCAGCAGGCAGGAGGAAAGAGCAGGACCTACAGCATAAGAGGCTGGAGCGTAGCTGCAGCCAGGAGCAAGTGTGGGATTGCCTCCTTGTAGGGACCTGGCCAGGTCCTGCTCTACTTCAGCCAAGTCTGGCTTGTTGGGCACTCGGACACTTGCTCGGTGCGTAACAGATGGCTCTCAGCAGTGAGAAGCCATGTGGGAAGTGGGCAATTCTTCATCCATTCAGCAGAAATCACAGAGGTGTCTTATGGTTGCCATCGTGGGCTGGCTGAGCTATGAAACCCATCAGAGCCCCATGAGAAGAGAAACCGTAAAACCAATGGATGTATTGCATCTCCACATATAACTCCCTGGCTGTTCACTAGCAGCAAGGTCTGGAGCCTGACTGACACCCTTCGGGGACACTCATTCTCACTGTGTCTCAGCAGCAGCCCCAGAAGTGCTCACAGTTTGCCTAAGCACAGGCAAACACAGCCCCTGTTACCTCCCTGGGATTGGAGAGACACTTCAGGGGGGGCTGTTCAGGCTCGTGCTTGCTGCAAGCAGCGAATCTGCGACCTGCTCTGCTGTCCCCACACGTGCCTAGGGGATCAAACAGTGCTTGAACAAAGTCCATGCAACAAGAAGAGTCAGGTGGGCACAAGGCAGGAGAAAGCTATACTCTGTGGCTTTTGCCTGTTAACCAGAGTAGAAGTGCTGAGGGTGGTAACTCATGTACCCAGCCCTTTCAGGGAGTGAAAAGGGGATTTTTCTCCATGTAGGATGTGGTTTGTGGGTAGAAGCAGTGTATTTTATCGGACTGCCTCTGACTGCCAGCTCTGTCACCTTTCTCTGTCCTGCAGTCCCTAACAGAGGAGAAAATCGGTCTGCTCCTCCAGCTGATCGGGGAGGAATTAGAGCACAAAATGGAGGGAGAGAAACCACCGATGAAGTTTGCCACAGAAATCCTGCAAGTGCATGTTCCTGCCTGCATCCTGGCTCTGTGTGGCTGGACTTGCAGGTGGGTAGTGCTGTAGGACTGTTACTGAAGTGTCTGCCACACTTCGTGGTTGCTGGTGAAACCTGTCAGAGGCTGGAGGAACGTTGATTATCTCTCCTGTGAAATGTTCAGTGTCCCCTATTTCACCATTTTGTTATTATCTTTAGCCATTAAAATTGACAGACTTCCAGAAACTCCAGTGCAAATCTCCTTAATCTAAAATAGATGTCTCCCTGAGATGGCAAACAGTGTGAAACAACTGATCTGTCAGTTGCCCTGCTTGTTGCTGATTTAGATGTTGAAGTCAATCCCTGAGATGTCATCCTTAGTAACACTTTCATTGCTCGTCAGGCCTGCAGGAAGGGAGGGAAGGTTCATGACCTGAAGGCTCACAGCTTCCCAAAGTGTGTGCTGCGAGCAGAACAGCCATGCTATTTATGCCTGAGGCAGCTCTGAAGGTGAAGTGATCTTTTATGGTGCAGGCTGGAAAAGGGCTTACGGTGGGGAGGAGCAGAGCTGCTGCTGTGGCTGGGCAGTTCACAGGCTGAAGATGGGGACGTTCAGCTGATATGTCATAACTGAGCATGCTTCTGCTTCATGGCAAGCTAAAATGTAACTGAGCCAGTTTAAATCAATGCTGTAGATGAGTTTTAATGGAATTGTTTTACTACTTAGCATGTGGGGCTACAAAACCAGGTAGGGCTGTGCCTCAGCCCAGGGGTACCGATGTCTTGAAATGTGCTGGCTCGGGTACTTGCAACTGAGACTGTTTCTGTGCTCTGCCAAATACCTGCATCTGTTCTGACAGCTGCGGTTCCAGGGAAGGGCCCAGGTTTGTCACTGACCTTCTCTCATGACTTGGCTCTGTCCCCACAGTGCTGCGTCTGGCTCTGTGCACCTCTCAGTGATCACCTGCTCCCGCTGTATGAGGAAGGTGGGACTGTGGGGCTTTCACCAGCTGGAGTCTGTGGGGCCGGAGCTGGACTCCTGCAGCCCGAGCGGCACACCACCGGCACCTACTGAGCGCTTCCCACTCGTGCCCATGTCTCCACGCAGGATGCTCACACGGAGCCAAGACACGCTCCCTCCTGGCTCTGAGCAGGTATGGCCCAGCTCAGCCAGCCCCTGAGCTTGGGGTGTCTGGGTGATACAGGGGCACACAGGAGTCAAGACTGATGTAGTTTGGGTGTACACTGCCTTTTTAGGCTGAAAGAGGCTCATTTTGGTGCTGTGTCTCCAGCTGTAGGCAATGTCAGCAGAAGTAGGTTGCTGCTGCATTTGCCCTTGCCCTTTGCAGCTCTCTGTCCTTCCCTCTCTGAACCCTGCTGTAGGAAGACACAGAAAGGACCTTTCCCACCAGCATCCTGGGGCCTGTCTTAACTTGAGATGCTCTGAGTCAGGGGCATGTCCAGCTAGACATATCTGAGATGTTTCTGGTGTGAAGGGAAGGTGGCACTGCTCCTGCCAGAATGGCTGAGAAGGCTTTGATCTCTCTTTGAGCTGGGCAGGGTCCCCCCGTCCCCTTCAGGCAGAGGACATGCTGGTGACCAGAGGAGCTCTTACTAATTCCTTATTCTTTCCCCACTGGCAGCACGAGAAGAGTCCGTCCCCAGCAATGTCTCGCCCACGGGGTTGGGACTCTCCCATCCCCATGGACCGGGGTGAGTTGGAGGTGACCAGCCCCACTCTGAGGAGCCGCCCCATCACCCGCAGCATGGGGCAGGGGGACAACGTGGAGGTGCCATCCAGCCCTCTCCGCAGGGCCAAGCGGGCACGGCTCTGCTCTTCCAGCAGCTCAGTGAGTGACCTGAGTGCAGGTGCAGGGAGAGCCTGGGTGGGGAGGAGAGGGGCATGGGCAGGGTGTTCCTGATCCAGGGACCAGCGTTGTCCCCACAGCCAGCTCAGGGCTGGTGTTTAGACGCAGAGAGTGTTTCATTGTGTCACTGAAGTATGTTTTAAATCATGCTGTTGCTGTCCTCTTCACTGTCACCTCCTCCCTTATGCAGGACACTTCTTTGAGGAGCTTCTTTGACCCCAGCTCTCAGCATCGTGACTGGTGTCCCTGGGTCAACACAGTGGAGGGAGGGGAAGCCCTGGAGGATACCGTGACTCAAACAGAGAAGGAGCCTGTGAAGCCAGAACCGGGCTGGCAAGTGGTACTGAACACACTCCTTGCCACCAGAAAGTGTGACAGAGTGCCTGAGACGGAGCCTGTGGTGAGTCTTGCGGGATCCCCAGCCCCAAACTCAAGTGCTCAAAACACTGCTTGCCCCAGCCTTGCTCAGAAATTGGGTTATATGTGTTTTGTTTGGGCTGAGTGCAAAGCCCAGCTGGGTGGCAAGGACCAAACCTATGTCTGCAGCGTCTCCGCTTCCCCTCCAGCTGTGCTGACAGCCTCTCAGCCAGGTCTCGTCCGTTACAGTGATGTGTTGTGCACAGATCTGCTCAAGGGCTACTATAAATAACAGCCTTTCCTGAGCAGCTTGGTGCTGCCCAAGATCCAGTTTCATATCATGTCCCGATAGAGTACTCCTGATGCTCTCTGCAGATGTCTTGATTGCTGGCTCCTGCAGCCACCAGTCCCAGGCTGTTGGACCGGTGGGTTTGCTGAGCCAGGGGAGCAGCACTGAGGCCACAGCACCCCTCCCTGAGTGGCTGTGGAGCAGACGGTACCTGCTGCCGCCTCCCTGGATCCCCCAGGCCCCATTATCCACTTGGATTCCTCCTGCCAGCTCCCTCTGGCTTTGCTTGGGGCTGAGCTGCAGGGACCAGCGGAGCAGTCCTGCTTCAGCGTTTGTCTTGGAGACTTTGTGTGGGTTATGTCCCTAACAGACTGGTCCCTTCTGGCTGTGCCACGTGCTGGGAAAGCACCAGCTGGTCCTGTGGGACTGGACACAAGTCACAGGTGTGAGACCAGGCTGGAGCAGGGGATGGTTGGAGTGCTGTCCTGCTTCTTGAAGTCACCTTACTTTTTCTCCCCTCCAGCTCTGGTAAAAAGGGCTAATGAAGAAGAGGAGCAAATTGAGGTCCTGGCAGCCAGTTGGGATATTTCAAATAGGGTTTTTTTCTGCAGTTTCTTCTCATGTGCTTTGTAGGCAGGCTGGTGGCGGTTGCAGATCCTGTTGCGGTGCCTTAACCTCTGGTTATTGCTTTGCTCCCATCTCTCACAGAGCCTCTCGGTGAAGTCCTGCAAGGTGTTCCGCATTTTCCGGCAGTGGGAGAGCATGAATTCTGCCTGAACAGGCCACTGCCTCTGGGAACTGCTGCCTGGCTGGCAGCAACAGGGCATTGTGTTGGTCTGGCAGAGGTCTGCTTTGCAGTTGCTCCTATGGCAGCTCCATGCCCTGGGGAGGGGATGCCGAGGAGGCTCCACACCAAATGCAGCCCCTAGCTGCCGCTGGGCCCCACTTCTCCCTGACTGCCTTCCTTGAAGCCCCCTGCCTTCACAAATTGCTGCTGTAGCCCTTGGCCTCAAGGGGTTTGACAGCCCCATCTGGAGCTGGGATGTGCTGTGCTGGGATGTGCGAGGCAAACAAGGAGATGTGGTCACCTGGCAGGGGTGACTGTCTTGTCCAGCTATGACGTGCCACCAGCAGTGCAGGGAAGTGTCACCAGGTGGGAATAAATATTTCACTTTTGTGTTTTTTTGTTACTGCTGGTGCGACGCTTCTTCCTGGGACAGGACGAGCTCTGGACCTAGCATGTGGCTCCTGTATCCCTTGGGATGCTCATCTTTGTGGGAGTAGTGTCCAGCTGTGCCTCTCTCCTGTTTCTCACTCTTTGCTGTCTCCCCTGCCTGATGTGGGGTCTTTGCCATTGCCTCAGACCCTGTACATGTAGAGATGCCCCTGGCCTTGTACCCCTGTGCCTGCCTGTGTCTGCTTTGGCACTCAGCTTCCTGAAGCAGATTCAGCCAGGGGCTGAAAAGCTTTTTGGGGTGATAAATCACCCATGCTGGAGTGCCAGGGAGACTGGGATGCTGGCAAAATGCAGGAAGAGGTGGGTTAGGGCTTCCCATGGCTCAGAGTCACAAGGCCGGGTGCTGGGGAGGGACTGGTCTCTGTGGAAGGGGGAGAAGTTATCAGGAAGGGAGACCCTGGTCTGTTGTCTCCATCCTCGAGGATGCTGGGGAAGGGGCTTTGGGGAGGACTGAGACTCCACAGACAACCCAGGCACAGTTGGATCCCTTTACTCCAGGTCTGCCGCCCCCACATGGATGTGGGTGAGGGCACAGGGACATGTCAGTCTTTTTTTTTTTTTTTTTTTCTTTCTGGAGCAAAGGAAACCACTTTGGAGAAACTAGCACTTGCCTTGGTTGCTCCAGTTCTGGGGTTCCTACTGTGTTTCATCTTGCCCCATCCTCTTCGAGGCATTCTGTGGCCACCCAGTGCTTGGAAAGGCAGCAGCTACCTTGGTCAGGGCTGATCCCTGCTTTCCCTGCACCCCAAAACTTCCATGTACACCTTCCCACTCCAGTGCTTTTTCCAGGAGACACCCTTTACTTACCAGATTCTTGGGTGGGTGCTGGCAGGAAGCCCCCTGGGAAGCAGCAGGGTTTGAGTTTAAGGTCTTAATTGTGTGGCCCTAACAAGGAGCTGCTTCACCCCATGGCCATGCTGGGAGATATGGAGATATGCGTGTCACCCCCCCGCGCACCCTTGATACCCCCAGCCCCAGAGGGCTGAGGAGAGGCTGGGCATTGGCTGGGCTCTGCAGTGGGGCATGGAGAAGCCCCTTCCCCAGCTGCCTGGACCCACAGATCCTGTTGTCCCCAGCAGCTGCCCCCCCAGCCCCACTCGTCCCCCATAGCTCCCCCCACAGCTTGCTATGGATGGGTCTCTGTAGCTCCCCTGCTCCCCATGGCTTCCCTATTTCCAGTGGTGTCCTGCAGCTCCCCATGGTTCCCCCCTGATCACGGCTTCCAACATCCCTCTCACACACACGCACTCGCTCCACTTCGCACATGCCTGCCGTGATCAGGGAACTGCCCCACAAGCCATCGGGTTTCCATGCACTGGAAAGGATGATATCCCCATGCTGGGGTGGGCAAAGCCAGCCCCTGCCCCTGTTTTTAGACCCAGGACGGCTCAGAGGGCCCCCAAATCCCCTGTGCACCCACATACAAGAGTTTGGGTGCTGGAAGAGTGGTCTTAAGGCATTCCAAAAGGGACAGCATGCTGTTGTAGTCGCTGTTACTGTGAAATTATCCCCATTGCAAAACTAGGATGTAACACAGGTGAAATACAAGAATTTAAAGAAATTAAGAGGAAAATCGTGATTTTCCCCCTCCTGTTCTCTCAGTTGCTTGGAACCAGCTGGGGAAACGGGGGACCCTCTATCCCAGCTTCTCCAGCTGTTCTGCTCAAATATAACGCTGTTCCCCTTTGCCTCCCCCAAAATTTCCCCCAGCCTAGCTCACCCCGGAGGTGCGTTACTTCCTGCCCCAGCCAGACTTGGGGCTAGAGGGGTGTGTTGGGCTGTTAAATGGAAGAAATCACCCCCCCACACACACTTGTGGGGTGAAGGTCCCCCTTTTCTCAAACTTCTCAGAGTTCTTCAGCTGTGTTTCCTCCCCATGTGGGGAGGAAGCGTTGGGGCAAATTTTTTGGGGTGATGCTAGGTTCAGGAATGCAGGATGTCCGCCCTGGGTGGGGAGGTTCCACGTCAGAGCCCCGCCAGCTTGAAAGAAACCCATTAGTGCCATCATCACGCGCCCCATCGTCACCTCTGGAGCGCTGGCGGGTGCCTTCCCTGCCCCGGCCGGTTGGGTAAATTGAGGCACTGGGAAATGCTTTGCCAGTGTCGCACGGCAAAGCCGGCACGGTGACTCGTGCTGTGAGGCCTGGCCATCTGCCACGTGCCTGCTTTGTAATCCAGGGGAGAGGTTTGGATTTAATGGTGGCTTTCGCCAGGTGACTCTGGCCACCCCACACGGGGAGGGAGCCCTCTTCGCTGGGGCTCCACCGGGGTCTCGAACCCGCGGCCCCATCAACATTTTTTTTTTTTCCCCCCTTCTTTTCGTACCCGCTCCACTGTACTACAGCTCCCGGCATGCCGCGGGGTGGGCGGGGCCACCGCGGCGTTGCCAGCGCACCAATGGCGACGGTGCGGGGCGGTGAGGTCACTGCGGGTGACGTCAGGGGTCCAGAGAGAGGCTCCGGCAGAGGCGACCGGAGCGGGGCTCGCGGCTGAGGGAGCGCGAGGCGGCGCGGGGGGGCCCAGGCGGCGGCACCGGCGGCAGCACAGGAGGGCGGCGGCGACACCGGCGGCAGCAGCAGCAGCGGCGGCACCGGCGGCGGCGGGGGGTCCCAGCGGCTCGGAGCCCGACGCGCCCCCCCCCCCCCCCCCCCCCCCCCCGCTCCCCTCGGTGCCGGGCGTCCCCGGTCCACGGCGGCGGCGCTGACAGCCCGCCCGGAGCACCGGGGGCGGCCGCGGCCACCATGTCCTCCCCCAGCCCGGGCAAGAGGCGGATGGACACCGACGTGGTCAAGCTGTATCCTTCCCGCACTGCCCCCTCCCCTCCGCCCCAACCCTTCCCACCATCCGCCGGCAGTCCTGGGGGGCGAGCCCACCTCCCGGGCCGGGCCTGCATCGGGGGGGAGGGCGGGGGGTACCGGGCACCCCTGTCCGGTGTCGCTCCCCACACCCCCCGGGCGCGGCAGCGCCCCTTTCTGAGGCCAGGCCTAGGCCTCTTCTCAGAGCTGAGGGTTGGCCCTATGGCCGTGCCTTCCCCCCCCGCACCCCCCCCCCCCAGTTCCCCGGTGTGAGGGCCCCCCCCCCTTACCGAGGAGGGAGGCCTACTCCTTGCCTCCACTCTTCCTTTATTCCAGGGAGGCTTATCCCCCTCTGTGGTTTGACAGCCACTGGCCGGGGTGCCCTCGGGGTGTCCCTGCAGGTGCCTCCCTCCCTGGTGAAGGCCCCCCCAGCCTGGGTGCCCTGCACCCCTCTTGGCCTGTGGCCCAGCCGCTGGGGGAGGGTGAGGAAGGGGAGAGCAGCTCTGGCAGCCACAACCCAAAGAAAGGCTTTTGTGGTGTTTAATATTATTTACTCCCCGATTTCAGCCTGCGGTTCACGAACCTTCTGGTGCCGGCTTAGGGATTTAATTTTTTTTGGGTGGGGGGGGGCATGGGGACTGGCTCGCGGCAGACCTGTGGCTGGGTGATGGCAGGGTGGCCAAAGGGCTCCAAGGCTGGGGCCTGCAGCCTGTCTCACAAGAGGTCCTGTTTATGTAACGCTCCAGGTTAGGTTAGGCTTTATTATTTCTATTCCCCCCCCCCCCCCCCCCCCCCCGATATATGTTTATATTCTTTCTCCTTATTTTTATTCTTGGCCCTTCACAGGGTGGTGAATCCTTTTTCTCTCTGTCTGGAGTGTGGGTGGCATTGAAAAATATCATTGGGAATTTGGTTTTAGGATTGTTTTATTAATAGTTTTTGTTTACAAGGTGGTGGTGTGTGCCGAGAGGGGGTAGAAATGGCAAGAGTGGCTGAAATGTTTTCCAGCTCTGTTGACTGAACGTGCCTGACCTCCCTCAGTAGGACTTGGGGTCTGGTGGCTCTAACTTCGTGATGTCAAGGGGTCGAGATACAGGTCTGATTTGGTTTCCAGAGAGAGATAAACAAACTTACTTGGATTTTGTGTTGGTTTGTTTTTTTTTTTTTTTTTGGGGGGGGGGGGGAGGGCACCGCTCTTGTTTGTGGCGTGAGGGTGGCTTATAGAAGGAAACTTCTGTTTGACATTCAGCCTGCGCATTTCTCTCTATAAAGCTGCTCTTCATATATTTTTCGCCTTGTTTTTAAGCAAATAGGAAATGACTACTGATCATGCTTGAATCGGAGCTATTTTTATCCAGGGGTTTAAAGTTACACACATGTCATACTCTGCCGAACGCCAATTGCAATCGATGCTTAATCGCACCGGGAGGAGGGTCAGGAATTCCAGCTGTTTAGTGTTTGTATGTGGGGAAATAAAATCTTTCTGGGGGATAGTCTGGAAAGCACTCTGGGCCAGAGAGGGCCTGAGGCCCAACCTGATCCACCGCTGCTTTCCTTTCCCTTTCCCCTCCCCCTGTTCCCCCCTCCCCCTGTCCCCCCCCTTTTTGTTCGGTTCATAGCCAGCATCTCCAGTGATCGCAGCATTTTAGGAGACAAAGAGCAGGTTTATCTGAAGTGGCTTCGCTGGCTCTGTATTTCTAGCGGTGGCTAGGCTGTGTGGTGGTAGGTAGAAAGCCCTGAATATCTGGCATTCCTCCCAATCCTGGGTAGTTTCCGCTCTGCTCTCTTTCTGCCCCCTGACAAAAGAAACCCAAGGCTTTTCCAAAAGCAAAGCTCTTGTTGTTGTCGGTGCAGCCTTCCTGGTGATTTGAGGGGTGAGGGTTAGAGCAGTCAGTCTCCTGCGGACAACAAACTTAGGAAGTTGGATGTGTCAGATGACTCTCCTCACCACTCCTCCCTCCCCAGCCTTTTTTTTGTTTGTCTGCCTGACTTGCCTGCCTGCCCGGGGTGAGCGCAGCTCAGTAGGCCCAGGCTCCCGAGACGCTTCCCTGGGGAATCTTCCTCTCTGGAAGCTGAACTGAAATAGGGGTCTGGTTTCAGATGCAAGAGCGAGGAGGGTCTTGGTGGTGACCAGAGGGGAGGGGGCTTGTCTGAAGGAATGTACTTGAAGGCTGCTCCTCCCCACCGCTCGAGGGTTTTGTTGTTGTGTAGGGTTCCCGTTCCTGTTCCCCCCCCCCCCCCCCCTTTTGCTGCCGTTTTCATTACAGTTTCCCTTTTCACCCCCTTTTCATGTCACCGATGGAGAATAATGGTGTGGATTTATGGCCTGCCAAGGGCTACCTTTTTGGGTAGGGAGAGGGTGATGGCCAGAGTGAATAACACTGCTGCCTTCTCCTGCTCTGACAGGTTTAGGAGCTGAGTGGGGTCTTTTTATTATTCCTATTTTCAATCCTAACACGTCCGTGTCCTTTTGTGGATGCTTCTTTGTGATCAGGGAAGGGGAGAGGTTGCTCAGTTCTCTGGGGCTGGAGGGAGGGCAGAGCTCTATGTGTGCGTGTTAATGTGTTGAACTGATGTTTAATAATCGCCTGGACGATTATGTGCTGAAACTCTGAGTCACTCATTGTTTCTCCCCTGATCGTGTTTGTGACGTTGTGAAATGCTGGGGAAGGGCCTGCGGTGGGGAGCCACGCTGTCTTCCTCCCTGCTTGGTGGGGGCTGCTGCCCCCCACTACGCTCACTGAAGTCTCCTGAATGACCTGTGTCCCCACAGAGTGGGGGGGTATTGCCCACACCCCACCTGCGAGCATGGCTTTGCAGGAATGCTCTGGGCTCCCCAGAACACCTCAGGACCCGCTTGCCAGTGGCCTGGAAGCGCAGGGGTATCCCACGGCCCTGCTGGGAAGTGCTGGAGCTCAAGGCTAGGCCTCCCCAGGTAGCCGCCAGCCCAGACACCCCCACCCCAGGGACTGCGGGGTCCCAAAGCGGGGGATCCCATCCCTGGTTCCCACCAGCTTTGGGGCGAGCTGCCGCCCGGGAGCCCATGTTTGCAGGCGAGAGGCCTCGGGCAGAGCTCCCAACTCTGCGGATTGGCTGCTCTGTTACTACCCGGAAACCGGGGCCGGGGCGGAGCGAGCCCGCAGCTGATGGGGTGCCCCAGCCAGCGTGTTTACACCCATGGGGAGACGCACCCGGGCACCCCCAGCCCCCCAGCACCGCAGGGCTGTTTGTCGCTGGCTGCGGCAGCTCCATGCTGGGGTTTTATTGTGCTGCGCCGGGGAGCAATGCGCTCGCTCCAGGGCGAGCTGTTTGCAGCCTCCCCTTGGACAGGAGTTTACTTTGTGCTGATTTATTTTCCTCCTTTTGTGGATAGATGCCCCCTTGCAGTGTTGTAGTCCCCGAGCTCTATTTTTAAGCATCGGAGCTGGAAAAGGGAAGTGTCACCCTGTTTTGTGCATGAAAGGAATTACAGATAGTGCCCAGCTTCATTTGAATCTCCCTGACTGACCAGTTTCCAGAGCTGATCATTTGTAAAGTGCGTCGGAGCTACCAGGGAGTGTAACACATGGAGCATCGCACTCCCTTCTAATTTTAGGCTTGTCCTGAGTCAAGGAGAATAAAGGTACAAAGCTCCTTAGTTTACCTGTTGGGTATTTTGTAATCACAAAACTCCCTGTGTTTGCTCCACTGAGATCGGCTGAGGCAAAGGGTAGGACACAGTTTACATTTGGGATAAATTCCTTTTTATGTTCATTATAGGCTTACACTGCACTTATCATCCTACTTGAACACCTTCCAAGAGTTGCGTTGAGCAATAGGATGGTCACGTGGCTTTGTTCTCTTTGGCCCGTCCCCAGGGGAAGAGCATGTGCGCTGGAATGTCTTGTTTTGGTAGGGTTTGGTGGTGTTTTGTTGTGTTTTGTTGTTTGGTTTTTTTAAAGGATAGACATTTCTGGAAACTTTTACAAGTCAGAATGTAAATTTTAAAATGTCACGCTACACTTCTTTCTGCTCTACTTCTGGGGCTCTGTCTTAATGAGGTCTCCAGGGATGAGGGTAATCACATGGTGGTACTTCAAAACGCACAAAGACGTGGCAACGGTTCTGTTTCAGAACTGGGAGAATCCCCCCCCTTCCCCCAAAGCAGTTAGAAATGCTGGCACAGGTTGTGGCTTATAAATAAAATCCAGTTAAACGCGGCTGAGGACATATAGTGGTACCTGCCGTTACGAGAGCTTTAAATCCATGGATTGTTCTGCCAAAACCAAACCAACTAGAGAAAAAAAAAAATCATCTTTGTTGCCTAAATGACAACTTTCAAGGGTATCATCTTGCTCCTTTTAGAGCTGAATACAGTGTCTTTGCTGGCGGCTGGTTTTTTTTCCCCCGAAAGGACGGGCTCTTGGCTGGAACTGTAAGTTCACTCTTCCATTGTTACCTTGTCAGTTTGATCGCGGAGGCTATTGAAGCTCAGCTTGTCGAACAGACCTGAAAGCACAGTGCACCTGCTTAATCATATAATTGCGATGGTCATTGAGATGAAACTGTAGAATATGAATTCAGTTAAGATGGCTTGGAGCAGAGTGCCTTTTCTAGCTTGATATCCTGGCCCTATTTAAAATAAGAAAAATAAAGCCTTTGTATTGCTCTGCGTTGGGTAATTCTAACTATTTCTCCATCTCATTCCCCAGACTTGGAGCAGCAATTTTGGTATTCTGAATAGTATGGCAGTTGTCTTTAGGATTATGCTTATGGTACCCAGTTCTTAAGACTGAACTGGCATTAGATTACTAAATGCTGATTAAACAAATCATGGAGGCTGTTTCTTTGTAGTAGCAGTTTAAAAAAAAAAAGTCCACACAGGATTTCAGTAAAACAAGTGGCTTGCCTTGTAAAATGGTGTCCCTGCTTGCCTTTCGGCTGCTGTGTCTAGAAGGGCGTGCTTGGTATTTCTTCTGTCTTTTCTAGTGAAGCCATACTGTGGTCTAGGCAGGCTTGGATTTGTAGTAGGTGATTGTTTTTAAGTGTCATCACGACTATCTTAGAATCCCAGCAAGCTTTTGGAAACGCGTCTCGCTGAGTGCACTCCCACATGTTCAACATTTCTTAGCAGCAGCAGCAGCCCATAATGTTAGCTTTGAGCACAGCTGTGAATCTTGCAAACCCAGTTAAGGTCCTAATATGTAGGGTTAAGCAGAAGATGCCCCCTGATGAGGCTCTGCATTGTTTCATTTTCCAGGAGAATTTACTTTTCATGTAAGTACAGCTTGTGTTTTGTCCTGGTTCTGGTTATCACTGTGCACTGGCATTAAAGTGAAGTTCTTTTTGAAAAACCATAAAAAACCAATCTGATGAAAAGCTTGTAAACAAAGCCTTGAGGTTGCTGGACACTTGCTTTGTTGATACCGGAGTGGCAAGCAGGAGGAGCTGCCCCTATGTTGTGCTGTTGCTTTCTTCTTGAGCTCATGGAAAGCAGAGGTGTGCTCTTTCAGTGTTTTCTTACTTTATTTTTAGAAGATCAACTAATTGCTCCTTCAAATACGTGCTTAACTGCTGTCTTACCTTGTGCCTGCCTATTATACCTGGAGTAGGTTGAGCAGGCTGTTAATCTGGAAGCCAAGGGAGTAAATCCTGCAGGGTGCAGGCTGCCGCCTTTGGAGCATTGGGTGTGTGTGGAGCTCGCACCTCACCACTGGATCTCTCTGGTAGAAGGTGGTGGCAGCTTGCTCCTTGGAGGCTCCAGGTTTGCTGCCTCCTTGTGAATACCAGCTGTGAGGGGGAAATGCCTGAGGACACCGGGGTCTGCCCAGGGGCAGAAGTGGTGGTTGGCAATCCGTTGCTCCTGCTAGAGCGGGCTTCCACTTCTCCAGCAGGTTCCTGTCCCTGGAGCTGTGCCCTTCCCTGCTGGAAGTGAAAGCAAAGGAGTGCTGAAATTAAGAGTCCTGAAAGCCTTTTTTTTTTTTTTTCTTTTCTTTTTTTTTTCTTCAAACAAGGTAAGGCAGCATTGGGCTGTTAGGAAGGGAAGGGTGCATCTGAAACCATCCCAGCATAGAGAGATTGCTGGTTGCGGTATAACTTAATGTTCTCGGCACCTGTTGATGCTTGGTGCCCTTCTTAAACCATGATTTAATTGGAGTCATAACCAGGATAAACACATAACAGGTTGTTGTTAAGGCAGAAAAGTGCCTACAGTTAAAGTGACAGGCTCCTGTATGGAGTGGATTCCCAGCCAAATAGCTATCCGGTTTACTGTCTGCTTAAATTAGGGGTGATGTGATGCTGAGGGAGAGGTGTCTGAATTTTCTGCTTTGCTTTCCTGCTGTTCTGGACGTTATTCTGGCAGCAAAAATGAGAGATTGCTGAATAACATTTTTTTTTTAATATTGAATGTGAATTATATATGTGGGTGTGCATATAGGAGTTCAGCATTTCATTGTGTGTCTTATTGTGTGCATTCAGCTTCCCTCCTTTCACTCCCTCCATTTCCCTGTGGATTTTGTCCATGTATTTCTGGAATAATGAACATAGAGCATTGCTCTTTGTTTTTCTTCACCAAAATAGAGCTCGCGTGACTGAAGAATCATACGACCTTGCCATTTCTGGTTTCTACTAGGTCATGCAGCCTGTGTGCCAGTGCCTGTCGATTCTAGCACGGAGTTTGCAGATGAACTGCCCTCGCCATTAGAAAACGCCCCTTGTGATGGATCTTATACCACATCTCAGGGAAATGGTTTGAGTTAGTTTTATTGCTGGCAGAACCATGCAGTTCTCTCTTTCTCTCTTTTTTTAAAAAATTGTTAGCCCCCTTCCCCAACTAATTATTTTATTCCTTTTTTCTACCTTCTTTGGATGTTCAGAAATGTTTGTTCCTTGATGCTGGAACACTTGAATACTGGTCAGCTGTTGCAGAGAAGTACTAGCACTCACCTACTCATGACTAAGGCAACCTCTTCTTTGCCTTTGCCAGGCTTTTCCCTCCTGTCCCCACTCAATCTCTTTGGCCTTATGACTGCTCACCTCTTTAATGCTCTTTCCTCATCTTTGGTCTCCATCTTCTTCCAGTTCCTCAGCCTCTCTGATAATTGTCTGATATTGAGGGTGGATTTAGTCTCATGGAAAAAGGTGATTTAAGTGATTTTACTGCCTCTTGGGCTTGTGTAGCCGTTAATGATTCTCTGCAAACTGGGGCTAGTACTGCATTCAGGACTAAGATACTTTTTTATTATTTTTGGTTGGTGTTGCGGCTTCCAAGAGCTGTCCTTTAGTCTTAAATCATTTGACTTATTCCCTGGAGCAAAGTTATTCAGCCTTCCAAGAGAAGTCAGATCACTCACAGGCCATTTTCTTGGCATTGGGTGCTTCAAATTGGGTAGAGGGGTGGATCTGCATGTATTGTTTTTAAACTGAGGTGGTGGTGGTCTGTCAACTCTAATCCCATTTAAACTGTGAATTACTGAACATGCCTGTAATATTCTGCCTGATACACATAAAGGAAAGCACAGGAGGTGATGTAGACTTCCAGATATTAGTGACTCAGTATGAAGAAGGGGTAGCTATTTTTGATCATTTTCAGAGGGTCAAATGCTGCTTTCCAGAAATGATTGCATTTCACTTGTGCGTGCTTTCCTTGGACTAAATGCTAGAAGAAAGAAGCATAGAGTATTTTCTTTGAGATTGTACAAATAGAGTGTCTGGGTGGATTATTCTGAAATGTCTTGCACTATCTAGCTGTAGCTGGCTTTAATTTTTTTTTTTTTTGTGATACTCCCTTAAAAATTAATGTTTTAAATTTGTGTTAATGTTTTGTTAGGAAAAGTCTGCATTTATGACAGTTGCTGCCCTTCAGGGGAGCTTAACCCTGGAAGCATTTGTCACCCCCTGTGAAAGGTTGAGTTTAAAAGCTGACAGTTGATTGTTAGATAAATTTTGCATTATTTCCAAATTCCAGTGGGCTTTTCACCTGGCCTTGAGCGCGCTCTCCTGCGAAAGCAGTGGTGGAGGATTTAGCATGTAAATTATAGATGTGCAAATCATTGCTGCTTTCCTGACTGCCTGGGTACTCTCCGTGTAACAGCTGATTGTTTCTAGTCAGTAGTCTGTGGACCTTTTATAATGACTTTGTTGGGACAGACTAAATGTGAATGGAGGTGAATAAGAGGGGATGAGGTAGTGGTATGCATAATGAATGAATGGTATTGAGAGAATGAATAGTGTCCAGTCTGCCTGCTCCCAGCCCCTGAGTAAGGTAAGACATCGAAAGGTAAGCTTAAGCATGTTTGCACTGGAGAGAGAGACTCTGGCAGGCAATAAAGTCTTAAGTTTTTGACTAAAACCACGCAGGGTTTAGGATAGGATCTGGTAATATGCAGTTACCAAGCATACCCCTTGAAAAAGTTAAAACTTGGTGTGTGGTACTAGAGCAGGCCTGTGTGTCCCTGATTAACCTCTGGCATGGCAGGTTAATAGATGCCAAGTTGAAAAGATTGATAAATTACCAACTTAAGCACTTTGGCATTTCTTCGTGGCCTGTGTCGCTTTGTTTTGTCTTGACGGTGGCAGGACCAGGCATGCTTTGGAGCTGTGGAGGCACGAATGTCCGATGAGACGCCTGTTATTTTGCAGCAGAAAAGCTGGATGAGAGCATAAAGCCAGGTTGTCTGCTGAGGTCTGACCAGAGGTTGAAAATCATTTTTCTCTTAAAAAGTGTTTCTAAGTTGTAATGGTAAACAGTATTTTAAAACTGTTCTATGAAGCTATTCAATCACCAGTGTGGACGTGGTTGAAGAGTTAAGACTCATCTTGCTTTTAGGGGCAAATGAAGCTGCTCCTTTAAGCCATGCTCAGTCAAGTCTGAAAGATTTAAAGCCAGATTTTTAAATATTTTTATTTTTTCCCAAAGAACCAGATTTGGCTTTTAAACCCATTTGGGGTGGGGGGCTGTTGGCTTTTTAAAACACAGTATCAGCCACGGGAGGTCTGCACTGGAAGGAACCTGGTGCTTTTGAAACCTGGAGGAACAGAACATGGCATGGAGTTGGTGATAGATGAAGTCCAAAACTTGCTTTTGTGTCCTCGCTGTTCCCTATCTGTTTTGTTTGGGGAAAGTCCTCCACCACCACCCCCAGCCCCTGTTTTCTTCTTCTTTGTTTTTAGGAGTGGGGAGAGGTTTCTCCCTGGTGATACATTCAATGAAAGCTGCTTCGTTAGGGGAAGCTGGTGGAAGCTAATGCTCTGTTAAACTCTCATTTCTGCTGAAGGCAAATGAAACCAGTTATGTTTTTCTTCTGTCTAATACCATTAATTCAAACTCACTGACCTTCTCTCTCAAATCTTCAAAGCCAACACAGCTGAATATGAATGCATGCGGAGTGCTGGTTTCCTGTAGCAGCAAAGCAAGTTTTAAACCTTGCAATACTGGACTGCTTTCATACTGACCTCATGTTTCGCATGAGATGTGTCCATATCGATGGTACTTGGGGGCAGTCCTCCACAGCGGTGCATTGCAATACTATTGAAAGTATCTACTTTGTGCTTGGCTGTGGTGGTTGCAGTTCACTTGGACAAGAACGACATGTGGACTGATTTCCGCAAAAAATTTGGTGATGGCCTTGCTTTGTAATCCTTTAATTTTTATGACAGGGTTGTAAAGTAAACAAGGATGAAATAAAGAAACAATCCTTCTAGGAGTGAAGCACTTACCCTGGAAATGTCAAATCTAACTGTGATGTGACTCAGCATGGTTATACTAACTTACTCCTTGGTGCTACTGAAGGCACCTCCTTTTTTTTTTTTTTTTCTTTCTTTTAAGGCTTTCAACCTGTCACTGTGTCAGTTGTGAAATGAGGGGAGCATTGAAAATAAGGATGCTAAATGATCAGTGTTTTGTTTAACAGGCCTGGCATCGCAGGTAACTTAATACTCCTGGCCTAGAGGAGGAATCCATACACGGTTATTGGGGTAAGCTTAGATCCCAAGAGGAGAATGTGGCTTTGAGAGACTGGGGGGCGGGGGAACGAGGACGCTTGGTTGAAAAGTTGAGATGTCAGAAATCAGATCCTTGTAACTCAGTACTGGAGTCTGCGTTCCTTGAAAGGGAAGGTATGCGAGGAGGTGTTAACTCACCCTTCTCGTGGCTGATAGGAGTGACTGCACGCTGCAAGTGAGCTTACGGCTAGTGCTGCTTCATATTTTTTTAAAACTTGTGGCCATGATAATGAACTCTTATCCAAGGTCTTGGATTTAAACAGATTCTGGCATGCTTGCGACTGCTGAGAAAGTTATGTTAGTCATAATCCAGATCTTGGGGGTTTTTATTACTTCTTGGTTTCTGCCATGTTTTCTTTTGTTTGATGTTGGCAGTGTGACCAGAAGGTTGCTACGAACAGGTAAGTTTAAATACTTGCCTTGTTTGGATCAAGGAGTAGATTTTGCCAGTAAATAGCCATGCTCTGCTAACTTTGCAGAATGCAAAAGCAGTGCATTTTACACATGGAGAAGAGCCACAGCATTAGCAACTGGGGTGGGAGAGGGGATGTCAAAACACTAGTTGTGGTTAAGTCAAGACCAAAGAAATATACCTCCACAGTTTCAGCAAGTCGCTTAAACTGTGAACCCTGTTTTAGTTATTGGTCAGTGCTTGAATTTACCCAGCATAATACCGAGACTTGTATCTTGCCAAATGAAACAATAAATATTAATAGAATTTGAAATTATTAGTAATAACGTACTCATAATGTTAAGCCCTTGCATCCGTGAGGAGGCACTATTTTGCATTTAAAAGCATGTCATGATTGTGCATATGCTTTGAAAGAAGTAGAAAAATTTGCTGACCCACTGAAATGAACTTGATGTTCGCTCCTGCAAAGCTTATTGACCACTGGACAAGTAAACTATATGCTCATCCTCTGTTGTTAAACTCAGTTTTAAGATTTAGAGTATAGATTGTTTAGGAGAGGGGTGTGTTTGATTCTCGGCATGCATTAAAGTTAGAGGATGAGATTCTTGCATTAGGATTTGGAGCAATCAAAGGCCAATGTGGGAGCTCCTCTCCCTGAGCTGCTTTGCATCAGTTCCTGTGGACATGTGTTGATTTGTGCAGATCCTCAGGTGCCGTCCCTTGCCTCACCTTTACAGTGACTTCTGCTTGCTGAAAAATTGTCTCTTTGTGCTGACCTGCTGTATCTTTTTTTTAAATGTCAGTTCTCTGGAAAAAGAAAAAAAATCTTCCATCACTTCAGTGCAATGCATCAGAAAAAGTTCAGGGTTAAGCAAAGATTTGCCTGTTCAGTCATAGCAAGAAATGTGCTTTGTGGGGTTATTGTCTGCGTAGGGATTCTAGGGAAAGAGATTTGAGGCTGTCATGCAAAGTTGCCTTGAGAGAGTCCAGGTGCTGCTGGCACCTCTTCTCAATGTGCACGTGGCTTTGGGGCCTTACAAACTGTTTTCCTCCATTAGTTTTTCTCTGGAGTTGGTTGCGTAAATGGGGGTCATGTATGAGAACAGCTTGTGTTAAAACTGACTGGTTTGAGCCTGAACCAGCATCTCTGTCTTGTTAGAGCCAAAAGTTTTAGTCCTCTGGCTGATGAATATTGCATTTGATGTAGTTTCTTCTTTTTGAACTTCAGTTTGTCTGTTTGCCGAGGCTTCCTGCGCTCTGTGGCAGGAGCGCAATAGGATTCTTCAGGGTCAGGAGTTGCATTAGTGTTGTTTTGTGTTTGGTGGGTTTTGGTTTTTGTTGTTAATTCAGCTCAGTAGCAAGTGAGTCCTTAAATTGTCCTCTGTGCCTCTTGGTGGCTTCCAAAGTCACAGGTATCTTTGCTGCTACCTGAAGTTCAGTGTAATTAGGACACTTCAGGATATTCTGTGTGCAGCTGCCTCTTGCCAGTTTTCTTCAGTTTTGGAAGGCACAAGAAGCAAGTCTTAAGATAGGTGAACTTCATAATCCTCTAGGTTTTATATACTTCTGCAAATAAGTCTGCATTATCAGTGATACTAGTTTTCTCTTGCTAGTTTTCCTTAATACAAAAAAAAAACGTGTTCAAGAGCATGTAAAATACCTGGAGGGAGAATGTTCCCCTAATTCTTGCAAGATACAGGATGGATCAGAAGCTGAAGCTGCTTGTGTCAATCAACCATTGTATAGAGGTGTGAACTGATAACTACTTTTCATCATTCCCTTCTCATGAAGTCACCCAAAAGGCATCAGGACTTTGTAGCGTCAGGTTCTTGTCTTAGGAACTGAATGGAGCTGACCAGGCTACCACATGTGTCACAGAAACCCACATCAACTGTTTTTTAGGTCATTACCAGACTGGACTAAATTTAGCATATGAGCCAGAAGTGTGAGGCTTTGTATTCAACCTCCTGCCTAGTCCCTATTTCTGATATGTCTGTTTGGGCTGTGCCCTATTATCAGTCATACATCTGCTGAAGATGAGGGGTGAAATCCCTGGCTGCTTTTTTTTTTTTAATCACACAGATCAGGAACACCACTGAGGCTTGTTTGCAAAGTTCCTGAATAATACTGTATGAAGCAGAGACAGAGTTGTAGGCAAAGGCACAGGTAGTTTGCTGAATTAGTAATAGGACATGGAGCTTTCCCACCTCATGGATGATGGGCTTGAGTCCTGACTAGGGTTCACAGTGGCTCTAGGTGACCAAGAGAACTGTCTGGTTTTTGGTTGCCTGTGTATCAGTTGGCTGCCTCTGTAGCCCAAAAGCTGTGGATTGCTGAACTCTGGTTACTGCTGGAGATCTGCGCAGTTTTGGGGGTAGGAATAACTCATGCTCAGAGTGAAGGGGGAAGCACTTTTCTCACCAACCTTAAAAGACATCTCAAGTAGGGAACATTCCCACCCCCTTTCTTTTGAGCCCCGCACTTCTAAAATTGTCAAGTTGGTAGAGATGAGTAAAGGGGGGTGGAGGGGTGGGGAAATAAGTCACTCTGACAGTACAACGGAAAATTTCAAGGCTACTGAAAACAGTGCGCTGGTTCTGCAGTTCCAAGCTCTTAACTTCCTTGGTTGTTTCGGGATTCTGTTTATTTGCGGCAGCACACTGGTTAATTGGGGGTTTGCTGTGGATTAGTAATACTGTCATCTAAAATGGCTTAAAGTGTGTCAAGTCTGCTTAATTCTGATTTATTAAAGAAGGCTGTGATAAATGTGTGTCTTTGAAACCCTCGCTGAGTCTGCTGGAGGTCACCTGTAATTCAGAGCATCTGGTGGAGGTCAGCGCTAGGCTTTTTGTTCTGTAGTGGGGGAAGCTTTGGGGTTTTTTTTCAGCTCACCTCTGAAGGAGGAGATACTTCAAACTCAGTGACAAAATCCCACTTTTCAGGCAGCTGCACTCGCTAACGACTGAACTGTGTTAATTAGTTTTTAGTGCAGTTGTAGTAGTGTTCCTTTGTCCCTTCTATAATGGTAATCCAAACAGATGATGTCAAGGAATCTTCTGTTTCAGCTGAATTTAACTAATTAGAAGAAAGCACTGCTTTCACTCTCCAAAGCTCAATAACACAGTCTAAGAGCTGGGAATAGCAGTGGTCTAACAATAGGATTTATATTGATAGTATGGCTTGTGTTATGGTGATGTATGCAAAGCTCGATTACAAAGTTCAGTTTTAAATTCACTGGTGTTTTTTTTATTTTTGATCCACATAAAAAACTTCAGTTACTGTTACTCCTGCAGGAAACCTTGAGGCAAGTGTTCTTCCTGCAGCTATCAGAAATACGTGGACATAAATTGGGATGGCTAATTTGTAAAATTCCCCTGGGCTCTGCCTTCAGATAACTGATGTGCCTCTCATTAGGGAGTTGAGAGGGAAGGGGGATAATTAAGCCTGAGCAGATGTGCTAGAACAAGCTCTTGGATCAGAAGCAAAAGGGCTGGGTGATGAGGAGCTCCTGACTCCAGCAGGTACAAACTTGCTCTTGTGTCCTGGTCCCCCTCTCCAAGCGGATTTGGTGCTTCTGCTGGGTAGGAAGCTTTGCTTTGAAGAGCTTTAAAATGGCCAGCTGTGAGAGCACCTTCCAAACCCTTCCAGGGAAATTTCCCAGTCTCCCTCCAGCTGTATGGCTCACAGGTTTTTTTCAGAGGAAACTGCCTGGCCACAGCAATGAGGACTGTGTGATCCTGTGTTTTAATAACACCCTCTGCTGTTCTGCTGGTCATGTTATTAAAAAAACCTGCCTTTTTCCCTTCCTCCAATTGTGGCAGTGTCACTTGTGCTAGAGCGGCTTTAATGAACCCCTGCTTTCCTGCAAGATGTTGAATTTGGAGACTTCATGTAGCTGGAGAACACCACGGTGCTTGAGAAGTAGCCTTGGACAACTTGCTTTTGCTTCTGGTGCAGCTGCTGAACAAAGCTCTAGTCTTCAAAGCCTGGAAACTGTTTTAAAAAGAAAAAAAAAAAAAAGGTATTTGACATGACTGAATGTAGTGTGGCGAGTGTCCCAGGGCGAAGGCACCCTCCATTCTGGGCGAAGGCACCCTCCATTCTGGGCGAAGGCACCCTCCATTCTGGGCATTGGTGCCACCCCGGCTCTGCCTTGCTGCGGTTTTGTTGATGGCTGGCGAGCTCAGGCCTGCTGGTGCATTCACATCTACAAACAAAGCCCCAAACACTTTGTTAGGCTCCGTCCTTGGCAGCCTTCTGCTGCGTCCCTAAAGCGTGCCTTTCCGTTGCACAAGGAAGCTCGTGTGGGGATCATTGTTAGTCTCCAGTATGGCTCTTTCATATCTTCCTCTTGAACACAATGTATCTTTATACCTTGGACTTCAGGAAAATCCTGTGCAGTTAATCCTTTGGGAAAGGCGAAAAACGCCTAGGAAACACTTGAGACTTTAAAAAATACTTGTTCCAGGCAAGTATTTAACTTCTTGGTGCAATAGCCAATGGTAGGAGCTAGATGCAAGAGGAATAGCTGAGACTAATGGAAGCACCAGCCTTATTTCTTAGATTTCCAAGGCTGATAAAGAAGTGAACTTTTTACAAGTGGTTTGGTGATTAACTGACAGAACTGTGCCATGTTTGCAGTTAAGAACAGCTTGATGGATGGGAAATAGCATGTATCAATCCTCTGCTTAATCTTGGAAACCTGTCTATCAGTATTTTCTCAAGACCAATACATACAGTGTAAGCCAACTGGACTGGGAGTAGGTAGAAAGCAGAGTGATAGATCTATCTTTATAAACTAAACCTTTAAATACAGATGGCCAAATGAACTGAATAAAAAAAAAAAAAGGCAAAACCACTTGTTCTATGTATCTGGTCTGTTTATAGCCAGAACTGGGATGCTGGATCTGTTTATGGAATCTGTTGAGGAAGCACTGAATAGGCTACAGTGTCCCATTGCTTTCATTACATAGTAAGAATAAAGGGGATAATTGATTTAATAGCCATGACAATGGCATATTGGGTTGTTGTAGGCATTTGTGTGCAAAACTGTAGCATGCAGGTAGCTCCTTCACTTTTTAGTTTAACAAAACTGAACTGCGGTTTCCTGGTGTATGGGACTATTTGGTGTTTTCCCTTTATACTGCAGGTGACCTAGAAAGAAGGAAAACAGTGTCTGTAAGCTTCAGCTGCTGTGTGTAACCAAGGTCTGAAAGGTGCTTGTTCCTAAATCACTTCCCCCCTCCCCTGCTTTGGTTTGAGAGAAGACAGTGTATGGTCTGTGTTGGAAACTGTGGCTGTTGTAACTTCACTGGTTCTGTGATTCAGATACAGAATAAAGTCATCTCTCGCTCTGCACTTCAGATCGTTTGTGTTAAAATACCCAACAACATCATGTATAAAACGCTGTCTGAGGTGTTCCTTTAAAACATTGTTCCTGACATGCCTTTTAACAAAACCGAGGAGGAGAGGAGCAAATCTGATTCCTCCAGAAGTTCTGGCAGGCTCTGTCAGGACTCCTTGCTGTAGCACAGAGAAGAGGACAAATCCAATCCTCATGGTTTTAAAAGCAATCTATAAAAGGCATAGTGCCCTTGGGTTTCCCATCACTGCCCTTATGAGGTTTAGATACTATATCAACAGTCTTGTTAATGACCACATTTTGTTGATGGACATAGCAGTGTAAGCCCCTTCGCATAGGCAAGAGGTTGACAGCCCCAGGGGTGGTGTTCACCCTGATAATTTTTTTTCCACCTACTAGTCACCCAGTCAATGTGTTGTCTGCTGAACCTGAGAATCAGCAGAAGCAGAATTTAACTTGTTCTTGAAAAAATGTGGTTTTAATAACGTGGTTTGAAAGGAACAGAAATCCACAGGTGCCTCAGGGCATGATCCACCCTGAAACGAGCACCTGTATCTGGTAGAGCATTGTGTGTTACTTCAAATTGGGCTGTTACAGGTGGTGGGAAGTCTGAATTGAAGCCACACAATGACTATTCCCCTGTATTACTTCAGGTCAAGGGAATTGTACTAATCTCTAGCTTAATTTCCAAGTTTAGTTTGCTTTTATTTCCTACATCCATGCTATAGAAATACCAGTGGTTTCTGAGATTTGTTTTAAAGCTCATTTCTCTGAGGACTGGGAGATAACAGCCCTTCTCCAGGAAGGCTCTGAAGTGCTAAAACTTCTGGCTCAAGTAGCAAAATATTCTGTAACAAACAAATGCCAGTTGTGCCCTGTTCTTCAGAGGGAGAAGATGTCTTTGAGAGACCTCATTGCTGTTCTCATTGGTACAGAAAACACCCAGATGGGTGGCAGTTTACTACTAGGGTTTTTTTTATATTAAGCATGTAAGCTGAGGATGTTAATTGTTGAATGCTTAAAGTTGAAGAAGCTTCAAGAGGACCAGTGCTTCTTAATTTTCACTGGCACTGTCCACGTCAATGCTTGCTCTAGGCTCTGAGTCTTATTTACAGTTTAAGCACAGCTTGCTCTAGCTGGCATTTCAAATAGTTGTTGCTGTCTCAATTCTGAAGACTGTGGTTTAACAAAATCCTTTTAAAAAAGCCCCAGTACAGGTGTCGCCTCAGTAAGCAAGAAATACCTCGCAGAGTATTTCCACGTACTCTTGCATCTGCTGGTGTGGGGTTGGAAGGAACTATGCTGGAGATAGCTCAGTACCCTTGGTGTAAGAGGTGCTTATGGAGCAGCTGTCTTTTGTTTCTGTTCTGGTATTTCAGATCCTCTGCTCCATTAGGTTGATAGCAAAGGTCAGCAAAGCAAGCCTCTTCCATAGATCAAATTTTAAAGCAAGTGGAGGCAGTACATCTAAGTAGGTGCCCCACAGCTATCTTCCCAGTCACATTGCCAAACCCTTCTGTACTTGTTAAAAAGGCAGTCCATGCAACTATCTTGCTCCCATTGCATATGCTTATCACATGGACCAGCTCTTGGTGTGTTGCCAGGGTTTTTGCACTAAACCAGCATTTCCTGGTGAGTTTCACCTCTGTGGTGCCTGTACATGGGAGGAAAAAAAATAAAAAAAAAAAGTCCCGCTGAATTATGTTCCTGGCAGGCCATGGAGAGCCATCATGATAATGTTACCCTGATTCCAAGGGAGTGGGATCCTACACAGAACTTTAAATGTGTCCTGTCCTCCCCCTCCATGTTTTAATGGTTTAAGGTTGAGTGAGTTTGTGCGAAGAGAGGACTTCAGGATTTTTGTTGAAGAGACATCCCTGTGTGAAGTGTTTATTAAAACAATTCTCAGGATTCCCATTATTTAACACTTTCTCAATTCAGTGTTATAATGTAGCTTAAGCCAATGCAGTGTATCAGCATCCCCTCAGTGAGTCTCTGTGGCCCAATTTGGCATCCCTTGCAGGCAAGAAAAGATCCTGCTAAAGGGGAGCAAAGAGGATGGGGTCTCGGTTCCATAACTGGTAACTGCTGCATGTTAAATTTAAGCATGCATGTTAAAATGAAGCTTATGTTCAACAGAATGCAACTGAATTTAGCAGAATGAAAATACTTGCTTTGACACTTTCTCCTTCCTCCCGTTAAATTATTTATCTGGTTTTAAATTGAGAACTTAAGATACTTCTAGGTGTTTTCCTAAACAAAAACTTTTGCCAGAGCTCAGCTGCTGACCTCCTCTGCATCTGTCTGCTTTGACTACAAACATGTCTTGTCCCAAGGGCTTTACAGCCTGAGGAGATGGTTGGTTGTATGTTCTGGGTTTTATGTTGCAGTTGCTGAGGTGGCTCAACATGCCTGCAGTTTCTAAATGACTCTCTAGGTTTCTTGGAGTGAAAAAAACCCCCACATTTCAGTAAAGTCTACAAGAAACCTAAAACAAAACTTGAGGGGAAAGGCTGCATCTTAAAATAATACATGGTTTTGGGAAGTCTAAATTAGTGGAGCATTCCAACTGCATGAACACATGAAAAACATTTTGCTTTTAACAGACTTGGTACGTTCTTGTAAAACAAGTGGGGCACAGCCCCCAAAACCCAGTTAAATCTTAGGCTTGGTGTCAGGTCTAGCATATGTTTGGGGTCATGCTCTCAATTCTGTGGTTTTACAACCATGGTTTCTCTTTCAGAAGCATTTCAGCACTTCTTGAATCCTCACAAAGAGGAAATCAATTGTACCCAGTGCAGCTGGGAAAAGAAATGATTGTATTTTCTCCTTCTGATATTTCATTTAAAACACACTTGAAATTTCTCACTTGCTTGAGAAGTTTATTATTCGTACATTAAATACTCCATTCCCACCAGTATGTACAGTCACCATGGTAACAAACTTCTCTTGATGGAAGCTGTAGCAATGCAAATATCGTATCTAGTGGTTTAGCTTAGAGACAGATGTATGGCCATGTAAACTACTACTGCTGTCGTCTTTGATGCTTCTGGATGTGACTCTGGTTTTCCCCGTGACTGACTTGAAATGTTAGTGTAGTGAATTCTGTGGCTTCTGGCTTGGTGGCTGGCTGAAAGCACAAGGTTCCTGGGTACTTCCACCTTGTTCACGCCAGGTGAGCAGCTTGTATTGAACTCTTCCGGGAGGGTCAAGCAGCAGGTCAGAGGAGGCCAGTGCGATCATATCATGAGGATATTTTCACCTCTCCGGTTATCCCAGAGAAGCCGAAGGCCTTGTGCTCCTGCATCATAGCTCTGTACATTGTCTTCCTTGCCAGTCCTTTCTGGTAGGATGCCTTCCTCAGCTGTGCAGTTGTCTCCAGCTAGGATCCATTTAAGGAGTTTGCTAACTGACAGTTGCTTATAATTACAGACTAATTGTATTTAAATTCTCATGCATCTTAGTGTGTCCTCTTTTACCGAGGTTCAAAGAAATTGTGCTAGTGGAGGCAACACTATACTGTGTTATGGTCGCGCACAGGAACATCACTTAAGCTGTACTGATCACAATTTTATTCCAACTCCCCTTCTTCAAGTCTAGTCCTTTCCTTTCACATTTAAAACTCTTGTGTGCCAGCTTCTTCTCACCTTGACTAATACATCTCCCTGCCTTTCTCAAGCAGCACCTCAGCAACCCTTGTGTAGGTTGTGGTTTTAAGTGATTTCAAGCCGTTTCCTTCCAACGTGCTGCTCCTGGGACTGGCCAGCACCACGCATAGCACCAAAACATAGTCATCTTGCAAGTAAAGCTCTGCTGCCATGCAAATCAGAAGGTGTCACCCTGGGCCCATACGTGTTCTCATCCTGAATTGCACTTGGCTAACAACGATATGTGTGGGGGCTAATGATAACGAAAAGCGGGGGCCTGATGCTTGTACATGTGGTGTTCTTTCTTGTCTGTAAATGCAAATGAATTGCACAGTAATCAGCACCACAAAACTGGAGTTTAGCTACGGCGCTCGTTACCTGCTGTCAAAATGATGCTGATTGTGTTCCTGTCTAACGTGATTGTGAAGGAGCTTTTGGTGCCACTGCTGCAATCAAATGTTGACCCATCCAGTGCAAGCTTGAGAATGCAGTTTTAAACAAGTTTATTCCAATCTGTTTTCTCTGTGGCAAAAAAACCCAACCCATATGTATTGTCTGCTCTTTTCTTTTTCTAAACAAGCTGAAACTTTTCCAGGGAACAGCACAGAGCTGGTGGGGGGGGGAATGAATTAATTTGTTTCCTGAAGGAAAAGGGCAGTATTACTCAATCCAATGTGGTATGAGATATACCTTGTTGTCTTCTTGTGGTGGTTCCCTTTGCTTCTGGTGAGGGAAGACCAGGTTTGAAGCCTGGAGTGTAGGAAAAATGCTGACTTGAGTTTCTAATTGGCTTATAGCAGGCAACTTGTATGCAAAGTGTCTTCTGGGGAAGGCTGGCTTTTCCTTCTACCTTTTCCTTATTACTCCAGTTTCTTGGCACAAAGTTAAATGGAGAACGGCCAGACATAAATCATCGAGAGCTCCAAAGAAAGCAAGCCAGACTGGAGGGTTTGCTGGAGCAGCAGGTCCTTCTCCCAGAAACCCTGATCGCACCCGCAAGGTGCCTTTCAGTGCATATGGCTGTACTAGGAAAGTGCCTTTTGATGGGTTGCTGGTGACTAGGGTGTTTATCTTGGGCAAATTTGCTGTCCTTGATGTGAAATTGTGAAGGGTGCATGCAGAACAACTTAAGAATCCTCTTGTGTGATTTTTCATTTCAGTTTGTTAAAATCTGGTAAAGAAGAGGTAAGGTGGGGTTTTTTTAAAGCAAAACTGCATTTCTAACAAGAAAATGCTTGCATGCAGTAAAATAAAAACGCAGCAACCAAGTGCAGGTTGCTGTTCAGTTACTCATTTACTGTTCCCTCGCTTCCAGAGCATATTTGGCTGCGATCATAAGTGGCCGTCATCTTGCAACAAGTGAAACCACTTCTGTGTAATGCTGTCCCCAGTTCACTTGTCACAGCAGTAAGGAGGGTCAAGGGATGGGAAAGCTGGTTGTCTTCAGAGCTTTCTATGACTGTCTGGAAGTGACCTGCTGTCCTCCTTCTATTTATCTTGTAGGATTTAAGTGAGTTTTGTGTCTTCCAAAACCGAGATTCCTGGGCAAGCCCAGTTCAGACAAAGGGAGATTGAGATTTGCCCCAGGTATGTGAAGATAAACCGCAGATTGCCCCAGTGGTGTCTTCCCTTTTGGGGGCTGGTACAGACCATGGGGCTGTAGATACAGACACCAGAAACTGTGCAACACAGTTGGTGCTAGAAAACCCCTTTGCTTGAAGCTGGAAACTGTGAGCGGTGCCCTGTGGCAACGAGAATAACTAGCTTGGAGGAAAAGTGATGGATTTGAATAATCTGAATGGGTTTAGCCTGGAGTTCTCAAGAAGTTTGCTACAAACAGGATGACTAAATTTGCCTCTTGCTGCTCAAAGAAATCACAAGAGCTTTTTTTCCTTTACAATGTTTTTTGCTTCTAAGTGTCCTTTCTTCTGGTGTGCTGCAGAGATAGACACAGAAGTGTAAAGAAAGTTAAATGCAAGTTTTACTTGGGGAAAGTAAGAATACTCCTGATGCTTAAAGCATCAAAGTCCTAATGTTGGCTGTGGTTTCACGTGCACAACTGGCACCTCGGGTAACTTGTGTCAAATAAAGGCAGGGAGTTTAGAGCAGGCAAGGCAGCTTATGAAGGCTTGGAGGTAGGGAGGCAGCTGAGCTGAACTTGCCCTTTTGCTGCCCACGCGTCAGTGTAACTGGTAATGCTGCTAAATCATAGGGCTCCTTATAGGTAACTGCAGGTTGTGTAAGTGTTTCTTAGAGTGGAACTCATTTGTCTTTGTAAGAAAATAAACATGAGTAACGATCGGTCCCGATATTAGAGGCTATTTATGTTGCAAAATTCTGCTTGCAAATACTTAAGAATTCACACCTCTGATGCTTCAAACAAGCAGTGCGGTACTTTCTGTACCACAAGCAGCTGGAGTGGCTGCACTTCCATTACGTGTGGTGTAGTGGCACTCACTGCCTGCAAAACTCTTCATGAAGGAACAAATCAACTGTATTAATCTCATTTTTAAAACACCCTTTGTCACAAAATATGGCAAGTTATTTTCTCAAAAGATGGGTTCTCAACTGCTTAGGTGGCAGAGCTGGGTGTTTTCTGTTTTTTTAAATGTACATAGGTGTGGTCTTAAGTTTTTTTCCCCTCAAATTCAGAGTATCTTCTCTGGTGAGATCCTTTACCTGGAAAGATAGCTGTAGACAAGTCTCTGTAAGTAAGAGAAGACATGGCAGAGATCCTTAGAAGGCCATGACTTGCTTTCTGGTAATGACCCCATTGACCTATCTGCAACTTGTATTGATAATACGTAGATAAATATACAACTTTATTTTTCCCTGGGGCATTCCAGCTCTCTGCTTTGTCTGCCTCTTTGGGGCAGGCTGCTTATGGCCATTTGTGTCACTATGCTTGCAAAAATATTTTCAGTGAAATATTTTTAGCTGGAAAACTGATTTACCCAAGCTTATAACTTATGTTAATTTTAAAGAAACTTAATGAAGGGGGTTTTTTTTCAGGCTAAATGTTTGCCAGGAAAAAGCCACTCAACCCTGCAAACAGACTAGCCATCTGTTGGCTGTGATGTTCATCTGGGATTTTGGGAGATCTGGGTGCGAAGTCAGATCCTAACAAATTTCTTTTTTATTACTGCAGGGGAGATCCAATCCTACGATGGTGGGTGGCCCCACACCAGGATGAGGGAATGGGAACTCGACCTTGGAACAGGCAAATCCACAGTGGCCAGTCTATTTCTGACTGATGGCTGGGCAGTCTCTCACTCTCCAGATTTGAAAGGTTTTGTGTGTTTTTTTTGTCCCGACACAGAATAGGCAAAATGCTTTAAATCACTTTTCATTCTGACTGAAGAAACAATTTCCTACAAGCTCAACCCTGAACAATAGAGCCTTGATCTTGATAGGGGGCTGTGGATGTTACTGTAATGCTAATACGTGGCACGGTTGGCCTTTGCGCTTCTGGCACATTTCAGGCACTATATAGGGAGTCTGTAATCAGCTGCAGAAAAATTCCCTTCTGTCTCTCTCCTAGCAACCCCTTCTAAACTGATATTTGAAAATAAGCCTGCTTTCCGTATCACCATCTAAATATTTTCAACACTTAACTGTCATTAAAATTCTCTTTAATAGCGTTTGGACTAAGGTAATTTATCTTCAGGTCCTCAGGACTCCCTTCTAGTTTCTATCATCTTAAGGTAAAGCTTTTGAACTTCTGATCTGTTAGAAACCTGATTTGTATCCGGATTTTGCTCTTTTCTTTAGACTTTTACAGTGGCTATGTTTGACACAAAGTCAAATTAGTATACTGAGATGATAAGGAGATAAAAGCAGCAGGGCCATAAGTCACCTAGACTAGTAGTAGCAAGCTGAGAGTCTTGAAAGGGATTTGGTTGTACTTTTGTTAAACATTTTAGTGGATGTGATGTGTTACAGGTCGGTTTTGTAGCTCTGTAATCTTGACCCTCAATAGACACTGTGTAGCCGTGTGCCCTGCTGTGGAAACAAGGCAGACTGCTTGTACCAGTATGAACCACTGGATTGCCACTAGAATTGAGAATTCAAAAGTCTTTGGATTGCCACTAGAATCGAGAATGTTAGAAGTCTTTATCCATTAACTGCTTGTTCTCTTTCTGTAAACCTGAATAATGAAAAGTGTGAGAGAGTGTGGGCATAGAGGAATTCATCTGGACAGAGCAGACTAAAACAAGGTGAGGGGGTTTTGGTCTTCTCCATAAATGCTGACTGCGTGTTTGATCTCCTGAGCGCTTACAGGTGTGCTTTCTGCACAGCTTTACGTCAGTAGCTGATGAAAGAGGTGGATGGGAATCCTGGACACAAATGTAGCTACCCTGGGAAAAATGGGGCGGGGAGAGTTGCTGTGAACAGTCTGGTCATGCTGATTGTGGAAATCATGCTCCAAATTCTTGATGCTTTTTTCCTGGGGCTTCCTGAAGCTGTACTCAGTTTACTGAAGACCTGGAGCATTTCTCCTTCCAGGGAGCTGCCTGCAGGATCCAGCACCAGGCCCTGTCTAGCTCTGAATGTGAAAGGGGAGGTTCGTTGTGCCCTAGGCACAGCTGGGTTCCTTAAGTCTTGCGGGTCTCCAGACTGGCAACTCTTTTTTGGATCTGAGACAGCTGATTAATTGATAGCATTGTTTGGAACAGGATTCATTTGGGATTTGGTTGTAAGGTTTTTGCCTTATGGAAAAAATCTGAGCTGAGAAAATAGTTGGGTCTGAGCCCGTGTTCTTTACTCTGAGATACATTGCCATGAGCCATCATACAGTTTTCTTTGGGAATGTGGTCCAGACTGTCCTCCAAATGTGTCAGGTCTCTTCTGCTCTTCCCCTGTGCTTTTCCCCTGTGCAGCTACAGGGCTCCCTGGTAGACTCCCTGAGACTGAGAAGCCTTCAGGTCTGCCTTGGGTTCCTGGTCTTCCTGAAGTCCCAAGCTTATGCAGTTAATGTTTCCTTTTCTGAAGACTTCCTGGAGGCGGAAAGATCTCATAGGGTGTAAATGTTCTTTCTGTAATTGCTCCATGCACTTCTGTCGTTAGTGCTCTCAATCATTTTGTTAGTGAGATTTTGAGGTTCCAAATTCCTGGGTTTCTCTACCTTCAGAAAAAACTTGGTGGGAAAGGGAAAGGAAAGCTGGTTCACCCCACTTGTGTTAGAAAGTGAGAGCTCATGTGGAATTCACCTCATGGCCAGGAAAGAGGGCTTCCTCAGCTTCCTCAGTTCTGCTAATGCATTTCTAGAGATTTCCCCTATGTTGATACAAGGGCTTTCTTGCTGAAATCTGCTGTGCTTTCAGTCTGTCTTCAAACTATGGTATCATGTTAATAAGTGAAGTGGTTGTTCCCAAACTCTGCATCTGCATCCCAGTATGTATCCTTTTCATGAACCTAACTCACTTGGTGGACTTTTTAGGTCCTTGCTATAACAGGAAAAACACTCAAATATGGCACTGCTTACTAATAGTTGTTTTTGAACTTGGGAATGCTAGGACTGAGTCTTGACTGCAGAAAGCTCTGCTTTAATTTATGGTTGGTATTAACTTGCTGAGCCGAAGAGCATATAAGCTGCAGCTGCTCAGGAGCTCACTCTGAAGATCAGGCTGGGAGAGCTGTTTTTTATTAAGCGGTACTTGATTTAGTCGTAAGTAAAACCATTTGTATTTAACCTGATCTGCGAAGCTGCTGTAAGTGTTAACATACTTCAGTATTAAACATTTCACTCAGGGGCATCATAGTACATGGTGGGTTTGTGTAAGAGCCTGTTTCTGAACCTGGACTAGGTTAGACGAGTGCATGCATTTTCAAAGGAACTTAAACTCCATCGAGCTTATATTTAAAAACTTACTGTCAGGGTAATGGGTGATGTGAAAAGATCTGGTGGTGAGTGTCCCTTAGCATCAGGTCTGAAGCAAATTGCAGTACCTCGATGCTAAGCTACTCTCCGCAAACCTGTAGGGATGTAACTTTTCCCAGGGATGCCCACTGGCTTTTAGCAGCAAAGTCACTTGCATTTGGGGCAGTTAGGCATCGATCTGCCCTTTGTGAGCTGGTCTTGGGTGACTGCCAGGTGCAGTGAGCTACTTGCCATTTAACTGTAGGGCAGAGCAGCTTATGCTGAACCAAGAAAACTCTTGAGCCAAAACAAACCGCTGTAAACTTTTTTCCCTCCCCATGAGAATGAAGGGAAGAAGGTTATTGCATCCAAAGTCTTTTGGAGCTGGCACTGTGGGAAAACTCTGTCCAATCTGGGAGGCATTGTTCTTGAGGAACTGTAATAAATCCTGATGGACCCTGCAGATGGGACTTGCATCTCCTGCGTATACAAGTACACACACAGACTGCTGGGATTGAATTGGCACTTCTGAATACAGGAGCCTCTTCTCTTAGTTTGTGACGCATCTAAGGTAGATGGTAATGTGAGGTTAATCTGAGCAGAGAATTGTTTCTGGTGGTAGGTCTCAGGCAGTTACCGTTCCTGGTGGATCAGGTATGTGTGCGCCCAGACATATGGGTGCCTGTTCCTCAGTGTCATGAAGGTGTGAGGGGGTCTGCATAATTGCTGCAATATGGAGAGCTTCCTGGGCAAATTTTGTGCCTTGAAAGCAGAAAACCTTTTGCATCAGAGTGAAAAAATCTTTGTTGTGAAAGGGAACCTGGCTTCAGTTTCTCTTAGCCTGAGCATTTCTGCTAGGCTTGCTGCTGTGATGTTAAGGATCTTATATTAGGTATTCTGCGCTATTGTCCCCTTCCTACAAACGGGGGCAGCCTCTGTGGTACAGAGCTGAAGCAGCCTGAAGTTCAGGTGGGGACAAACCTTTGATTTTTCGCCTGCTCTGTTTTTTTCTGATGCTTCCCTTGTAATTCATATTAAGATTATTGATTAAAGGTAATTGCTGTAGGATATTATTCACAATCCATTAACCCTGATTTATAGCCAAATTCTTCAGCAAGCTTGGGTGCTGAAACATCACTGTTAATTGTCTTAACTGAGCCTTACTTGAAATGAAGATTTCTTGCCTTTCTGTTGTATTCCCTTCTTCCCAAAGCGCTGGTGCTTTGATTCTTTCCTTTAAATGTTGAGAAATACAGTTGTTCTTTTCACACTGTAACAGTGCCTCATAATCTCGCCCTTCTGCCATCTCTCCAAAGGCACAGAGTTTTTTGGTCTTGCAAGTCAAATTAACATGAGATTGCCGTAATTTGCATCGTAGCTGTGGGAGGCCATCTGACAGCGCCTAAGGCAGCCAAGGAGGATTGAATTCATCAACTCCTGCATTTGTCAGAGCAGGGACTGGAGCGAGCTCTGCTCCTCTGATCTGGGCAGGAGAGTAAACATTTAATGTGAGTGGTTGGCAAGGGTGACTTTTCTGTTTTGTGGCTCATCTCCTGAGCGCTGGGAAGGAGAGAGGTCTCTCCTAGTCCTGGCCTCACCTCCCAGCCTTGTCCCTGGAGGTTCATGTCTGTGTGCAGTGACACTTGGGAGCAGTTGCTGTTCCCAGATTTTTAGCTCCCCTCCACAGCCTGAATATGTTTCCAAATACGTTGCTGATACAGATTTGGCGTTTTCTTAAATCAGAGCTTATGCTGTGCAGAAGTAGATGGAAAACACAGCTCTGAAGGGAAGGGAGGCATCATCTCAACATTACTCAGTGCAGGGAAAGGGATTCTCCAGTGTAGAACTGGCTTTTACTAACATGTAGTATGGTCACTTAGATGTGTCAGGATACTTAAATGCCATGTCACAGGATATTTTGAGTATTTGGCTTTAAACTATTTGGTTTGACAGGCTCCTAGGAAGTTACCCCTATCTGAGTAAATGCATTTTGTTTTCTGGACTAAATGTTTTCCTTTACTTGATATATCAGTATTGAGAGCAAACACGAAGTCACAATCTTAGGAGGACTCAATGAATTTGTTGTGAAGTTTTACGGACCACAAGGAAGTAAGTATATGACCCAGCCCTTCTATAAAAACAAACTAATGACTTATAGTGGGGAACAGTGAAATGACACATTCTTCTGGAGTGGAAGGAAAAGATGAGCAAATCTAAGTGAGGATGAGAAATCAAAGGGTAGCAGTGTTTGGAGGCTGATCCCTCAAGGGTGGGGAGAAATAGAACTGTGAGCATTGATGCAGATGAACCACCTCCCTTGGAGCTGAGCAGAGCTGGATACTGCCTTCAGACAACTAGGGCCTCTGCTATGGCCTTCCTTACTGCTTTTGTTGATCCTTAGCTTTTCTAGACCTGACTCATAAGTTTTGCATCAGTCATCTGAATTTTTGCAGAGTTTATGATAAAGATTGCTTTTCTAGTGGCTAGATCACGAGTCAGGTCTCCAGCATGCCTTAATTTAGTAACATCTCTAAAGGTAAGTAGATTATTCCAAAGTCTCTGTTTCTAGTAAGGCTCTTGTGTCTTTGTGTTGAGATCTTCTGCAGTATCAGTTAAAATCATCTATTTCTTGTTGGGCAGCTCAGGAAAAAGGCTTTTACTGTAGGAGGTTTGATATGAAATCTTACCCTCTGATGGAGCTAAGTATTCTTCCAAAGATGTGTTTTGCTTAATGCTATAGTTCTGTTTATTCTCTCCTGAGTTATGAAGTGTCTAATACCTGTGTTTCTTTCATTGCAGCACCATATGAAGGTGGAGTATGGAAAGTTAGAGTCGACCTTCCTGATAAATACCCTTTCAAATCCCCGTCTATAGGTAACCAATAAGCACTTTCAGTCAAAATTGTGTTACTGTTTATGCAGGAGAGATGTTGGAGGTGAAGTTGAACCAACCCTCAGTGCAATCATTGGATCTTTACTTCAGATCTGCAGAATGATTTTACCATAGACTTCCAGATACCACATGCCAAGCAGAGAGGAAGTTTGGCCTTTTGACTGAAGGGCTAGAAGCTGGAAATGTGATATGGTCACATGTTCATGTGTTGATGAACTGAGTCTCTCTGCCATGTGCTTATTTTTTTTAATAATATATCCATCCGTGGGTAAGGTGCAGGATACTACAGTGAGTGGTGGAGCCTGTTTATAGAAAATTACTCATTTGGAATGGAGAGCAAAGACCACAGTGCATATTCATGGTCTTGGGGTGAGCCTGGCTTTTGGCACCACTTGTCCTAAAGTGGATAGACCTAAAAGCAGGAGCTGAAGCCTCTGTCCTCTTGGACTAGGTGATGCGTATGTGGAAGAAAAGAAGTAGGGACCTATCACCAGAAAAAACTGCAGCTGGTTAGACTGGTCAGGTTTGTTTAAACTTGGAGAGCAAATAGGAAGTTTTGATAAGGAAATGTTCTTTAGACTGTATCCATCCTATCTTTGTCCTCGGGTAACGGTGATCTAACTCACATGTCTTCTTGTACCTAACTTTATTCCAACCACTTAAGCTATAAATAAAATAGCCAATATTGCTTGAAAAACTGGAGCAGATGCATGAAGTTCCAACATCTCTGTTCTGGCTTATGAAATAAGTGCTGGTAACTCAGTGACATAGAGCTTCTCTATCAGAAGGGTGTGCTTGTGGCTCTAGCCACTGGAGGACTCTAAGGAGTGGAGAAGACTGCTCAAGGAGAGCTTGACTATGGTTGGATGAGATGGGTCCCTTCCAATATCAACATCCTGATTTGGAGTTGATAAGTATTGGCTGCTTTCTTAAAATAGACTCTTACACTAAGAGTGCCATCTATTTAAGATTCACTCTCTCTCTCTCTCTCCCCCTCTCTGGTGAGAGAAATAATCTGTCTAGTTCCAAACATGAACCATGCCTTTTGGGAAAGAGCAACGCTGGGTTTATGCTGTCCTTTACCTTTCTTTTTTTCTGTTGAAACCTTAACTGAACCATGGAAATGTGCCCACAGCTGAGTAACAATGCAGTATTACTGCAGATTCAAACCCTTTTCTCCTTCCTTTTGAGTCAGCTCTGAAGCATGCTGTAAACCTCTTAGGTTAGAGATTCTTTACAAGATGCACAGTATATTATTTGGTGCCAGTCATTTTTCCCTCCCCGCTTTTTAAGTGGCACAAACTGATGCAGATTAGGGTACTGTCATGTTGGCAGTCTTAAATGTGGGCTGGCTACAGTCAACTCTCAGCATATAAAACCCAGTTTCCTTGTTAATTGCTTTGGTGCTAGTCTACTCAAGATTGTTTTTTTCTCCCGATGTTCTTCCTGTGTGTATCAGAAATCAAGGTTGCTGGCTTAAAACAAACAAACAGTCTTTCCAGTAGCCTATGAAGCCAATGTAGCTAAACGTTGGCCAGGCTCTTGTATATTTATAGTGCTGTATTTAGGCTCTTCTTCATTGCATGGAAGTTGGTAGGATTGACCTTTTGGTTTGGTGGTTTGGCTTGGAGGCTGTTTAGTGCAGGCTGGGATAGGTGGGACTAAAAGGCAACCTGGGATCAGAGTTGGCCCAGCTGTGTTTTCAGAACTGACACCACAAGGATGGCTTTTCTCCTTGTGAACTCGGGGTGGGTGGGTCTGTCGGGAGTTTTCTGCTCAAATCACTGTTGCTTTGTCCCTTCTAATGTTGCTTTTGCTGTCTTCCTTTTAGTACAGCAGCTTTCCATCTGTCAGCTTGCTTATACCCGCTGTGTTGCGACTATTTTATTCCAGGCTCATCAGACCTTCTAGCATGCTTCCCTTGCCCTACGAAGTCTCTGTTTGAGTGGCTGAAAACCACCTCTTCTCTCACTGAGCTCCCCAAAAGGCTGGCTCTTGCTCTAGGTCTTGCCTTGCTGTCTGCTGAGCGAGGGCTGCTGGAAGCGCAGGTTACTTCCTGGGCAAAGCAGTGTGCAGCTGAGGGTTCAGGTTGGATAAACAGTCGATGCTAGATGAGACCTGGCTTAGCAAAGCAGGGCTCAGCTCTGCTGCAAGGAGGAAAGTGCTGGGGAGTGCAAGCACCAAGAACTGTGCTAGGACCTGGGGAAGCTCCCAACTGGCTCCAGGAAGAGGTTTGTTTTTCTTTGTCTGGTTCTCATTTCTGCTGCCCCAGCCCAGCTTATCTGGACAGCCAGGGCTGAGTGAGGTCTCAGCCCCTTCCTCTGGGCCAACTTGATCTCTGTGCCGCTGCTCTCAGAGGCAGACTTGGTGTGCAGTGCCTGATACCACTGGTTTTGGCATTACAGATAGCTCCTTAGCAAGCCTTTGTCCCAGCAGAACTGGGAGCATTCACAAGCTTGTAAATAAGACCTGTTCCCTCCCAGGTCTGCCTGTTCCAGTGAGCTTGGGTGTCCTAACCCAGCAGTCCTCAGCCAGCTAGATAACACAGGGGTAGGAACTGGCAGGGAATCTCTGATCTGAAAAGAGGTGGAAGTAAAGGATTTCAGAGATGATGGAGCCAGTAAATGGACAGAAGGTCATCTCGAGCACACGTGTAGCTTGTTTGCAGCCCTTCTGATCTCAGCACTGCATAGCTTCTACTGTGGTGATGACATGCAGAGTTCAAATTGTCTGTGTAAGTCACTGGCTTGTATAAAGTATAGAATCCAGCAGTTTCTTTTCCTTTAATAAATTACACTTCTATGTTGAAGCTTAAAGCAAAAATGCAGTCCTTGCAGCTTTCCTTGTTCCTCTAGTACTGTGGGCTAAAATTTTCTTTCCATCTTAGAAAATCTTAATGTGGTCTTGAACATGGCACGGGCTTTTTGCAGCAAATAACATGATGGTTTGAAGCATATCCATATGTTCTAGACAGTCGCTTCTGAAAAAATGACTGCTAATAGTTGCTTTCTAATCTGTTCAAATTGCTTTTATCCCAGCATGGCTCTGAGGACAAGGTACATGAAAACTCTTCTAAAGTGCGACTGACAAACCTGAATAGAAAAGGTTTTTTAAGTGCGTTCCAGTTTGTCATCTGGAAAGGTGCAGACCTTTTCTTAAACCCTAAATGAGTGGTGGTCCTCTTCACCTTTGAGGGTCTCCTAGCAGAAGCCTTTGCTCAGCGTGGTGGCTCTTCTCCTGCCAAATCTTTGCTCCCTTGCCCCATCCACAGCTCTCTTCTCAAGTTGGTAGTTATTGCTGTGGTCTATTAAATGATGCCACCCCAGGGACAGCGCTCTGGGATCTATGTGAAAGGAGCAGTTCCTGGAAGAGTTTCCGGTGTTTCATCATGTCCTGCAGTATCTTTCCAGTATTTCTAGCACTGCCTGTTCCTTGCTTGGTCTTTGCTGTGTAAGCAGACAGATCCCATGTTGATGCAGGGTGATTTTTCCTAACAAGAGCTTTACAACATACAGTGAAAAGGAAAATGTGCATCCTAGAAGAACATGAATCTAAACAGAGCCAGATGTAGGGCTGTCATGTTGGCTCTGGGCTTGAGCGCTCCCATTAAGATGAACTAACTCCACTCGTGGTCCCTAAATATCCAGATCTTCAGGGTTGAAACAAACCTCCTGAACTTGAGCAGTTTGTTAGAACAAAACCAACTCCTGAAAAATAGCCAATTGCTTTCTGAAGCTAGTGAATACTGCTGCTCTTAATGCTTTTCTCAATTAATGTAAATATCCCTGCATGCTTATGAGGACCCAAAGCACTCCCCTGCTAGATATCTCATTCCATTTTTGCTATCTCTTAGACAATGCTTTTTGAGCTGTTTATGATTTCAGTAACCCTGCTGGCACTGCTTCACTACTTTTCCCTTCGCTCTGGGGTTTAATATCTTCAGGGGAACTTTCTGCCTCGTCTGTTCTTGCTTTTTCAAAGAGGAGTTGTGAAGTACTTGAAGTACTGTTTTGAGCTCCCAAGTCACGAGAACACTTTGTGTAAATTTTGTATGTTTTTAATCAGTCCATATGCCTGCCAAGAGCCGGAGATTAATGCTCTTTGATGCCATAAACATGGGAGGAAGCAGAGTGTGAATGTCCTGTCCTACTTAGACGATAGGAGCAGTAGAAACATGTAAACCTTAGAGCCTGAGCCCTTACCTGGAAGCACCATGGCATTTATTTTATTGGTAAAATCTGCAGAAATATTAGGCCGGCATTGAGTCACTCTGGTTTCTTAATAATCAAATGTCACAGCTGCAAAGTTTGTGTACAATATGCTCAGAGCCGCAGTTTCTTGAACAAGTTCTGCATATTTATACACAGTTCTCATTTTCCTTCCATCTCTGGCCCAGTTATCTGCAGACATTTTGCATTTATATTTCACCTTTCTCCTAAGTGTTTTGCAAAACAAAATGCCTAGTATGTACACAAAACATATGGAAGTGTGTGCGTATATGTATGTGTATGTATATAATGAGATGTTGTGGCAGCCAGTACAGGAATGAAGCAGTGTTTAGCTCCAGCCAGGATTTAACAGATCTCTCCTGGCCTGTGCTTAATTTTTCTTTTTAACTGCAGCTGCTATTTTTACTTTCAGCTCCTGTCTGGATTGCCTTACATTTTGCTACTTAGAATTTCATGAGTCACTTATCGCCTGTGACCATTCTGAGCTTGCTCTTCCCTGTGTGTGTTGATCCTTATTCTGACCTATAAGCGATGTGAAAATGCTTGTTCTTTCGAATACACTTAGCTTTGTCTAAGGGGAAAGACGAGACACCTAAGGGTAATTTGTATCCCTGTCTCCACTCCACACAACTGTGTACTCTCTGCAGATTCCCTGCTACAATCAGAGAATGGGAACAGACTGACAAAATGGGGTAGGTGTTTTCAGCCTGACGTGGCACAGATTCACTGCCTTCTGTGCCAGTGTCTGAAACCTGGGCATCAGGTGATGGTGCACCTAAGCAATGAGATGAACTGATACTGGGCAATTACTTTGTGCTAGTTCTGCATGTTTTTCCAGAGATTGTTGCTCTTAGCACCAGTCTGTAAGCTTGTGGATGCTGCTTTTCCACTTCCAAGAAGGACCGCTCAGCAATCCACTGTGAGGAGGAGGTCCAGAGTTTATAGCTCTGCCGCTGTTTTCCATCAGCTACAGTCATATATTCCTGTCCTGATCCTTCCCTCGTGAAGTTGTCACAGGCTTATTTATGGTATTGTTTTGAAAAGCTACTAGAATTTGAGTATGGTAATATAAACTGTTCTACTTCTGCTGTTAGCAAGTTGATGTTACACAGCACTTCACGCCACAACTGTGCAGTGTGTGCGCAGTGTTACATTTGACTCTGTAGTTAGTGCACTGAATGGGCTTCTGACCTCCAAATTTCATAAAGAAGAAATCTTTGCCTTTGCCAATGAGAGCTTACTGACCTGAGAGCTCTGGACAAGGTGCATACCTCCAAGGCGGGCAGATCCTGTGCCCTTATAATGGGGAACAGCCATTCACTAAACCAGTTGTCCTAGTCTGCGGAGGGGAATAGGTATGAAGTTGAGGACTGGTCAGAGATCTTCCTGGTCTTGCTCTTGTGCCCTCTTCCCCATCTCCTACCGCAGTTTCTCAACCTGTGGTGCATAGCAGGCTCGCGATCAGTTACACAAGAAGGTAGTCTCTGAAATAAGTGCAGTGTGGTTTTAAAAGTAAAATAAATAAATGCATGTTCCCTTGCAGGCTTTGGGGTGTTTGGGGTGGGGGAAGTAGTAAACATTAGTTTTAGACTAATCTTGTCTGGCTCTTTGGCAACACTGCAGGAGTACTTGGGAGATCTTTTTTCATTCGGTAGGCTGTCCAGTGGTTAAAAAAAGCAGAGGGAGAACACTGCTCTTGACCTCTCTATGCTGTACCTAAGCTCTTTCACGTACTGATCTCTGTGCATGTAGTTCTGCCCCGAGCCTTGGGTGGTCGCCCAAGCCGTGTTGATTTGGTGTGGTATTTAAAACACAGTGCAGCCCTGCCTGCTTCAGAGAGACTGTAACCACCTTCCCACCTCGCCAGCCAGGCAGCCTGAACAGTTTCCTGGCCTTAATCTCTCATTAAAAATAAAACTTCGGGGCTTGTCAGTCTCGCTGCACTGAAGTCAGACGTGGTTATGTACACTTGGTCCTGTTGGCTGTTTGGCACCATGGCGGTACACAGATAGGAATCTGCTGTCACAGTTGTTCAGATAGAGAAGTGTCCAGCTGGCTTTATTTATGAGTGAAGAGAGCCGACGTGTGGGCAAGCAGTGGTGAGTTTGGGATGGGCAAGTGGGTATAAACCAGCTCCACTCTGGCACGTTCCCCAGAGCCGGTGGGAAGTTCTCTTGCATTTATCGCTGGTGTGGGTCGGCCATGCAGCTGACTCCCTGCTGAGCAAGAAGACGCAAAGCTGGAAGGCATGAGATGCACTGTGTTTGCTGGCATGGTGCTTTTCCTCCTTCCCATGTGCTTCCACAGGGCTAGCAGGACTCGCAGCTTGAAGAGCTGTGGTGCAGGGAAAAAGTCTTTTGAGGACTTCTCACCCAAGCTACCAGCTAAGCTGGCTGTACTTTGAGCTCAGATAAGCAACGGGCCACCTTTTGAATCACCACTCGTTGGATTGCAGCAGGTTACTGACTTGAAGGAGAAGCACTGAGGAATGCAGAAAGCTTTCTGCTGCTGCAGGCCAGTATTGTGCAGCTGAAGCTGTGGAAAGAGTGATGAGGAAGTCTCCAGCCCAGTTTTTTGATCCCTCTTATCTCCAGGTTTTGAGTCTATTCTGCCAGAATGGTAGATGAGGCAACCTGGTCTAGTGGAAGGTGTCCCAGCCTATGGCAGGGGAGGTTGGAACTAGATGATCTTTAAGGTCCCTTCCAACCTATACCATTCTGTGATTCTACAGGAGCTGTATGAAGGTAGGGGACCCTTCCTAAATCACTGTCCAGCTCTGTAGGCATAGCAACAGGGGAACAATCAATGTGGAACAACCTCTTGCAGGACCTTTCTGCCTAATGGCTCCAGAGAGCACCGAGAGGTGTCTTGGGAGTCCTCCATATTCACCACGTTATCCAGGTATTTGGGCTCTGCCTCTTGGAGGAGAATTTGCTGGCAAAGCAGCTCACGACAGCATGTTGGTTCTCACAGTGCCTTCTGGCCATTTCCTGGGAGCTTTAGTCTGGAGTTGTTCAAGAGAAACGTTGACATCAACATAAGTCTGAAATTTCTCCCTGTTTCTCCGCTGTGGTTTTGCTCACCTGGAGAGCATGTTCAGCTATTGGTGTCAGTGGCTGCTTTGACCCAACTGTGAATCAGTGCCCTGGATGTTCAGACCCAACCACGGTTGGTGTGTGAGCACGGTAAGAGAACAAAAGAGCTTCATTTCGTACTGGAATACGTCCAGCTGCTGGAGCTTTATGAATGTTCCTGTGTTTACAGGACCAAGGAAGATTGACAACCTTTCAGTTAGTTGATTTTTAATTTAAAAATGTGCTTCTCTTCGAAGATTTTTGTCAACCCAAGGAGTGATTACTCCAGGGCTATTGCTGAAATACCAGCATTTTTGAAGGTCAGCGTCTGCATATTGGTCTCAGCATCTTCCAGTATCGGAACAGATGTGTCCATTTCTGTTGTGTAACTCCTTCGTGGATGTATGGGGCTTTTTTCTGTTATCACCCAAGAGCTTTTTGTCCATACAGATTTTATGCAGTCCTGCTTTACCTTCAAAAGCAATCCCAGGCCTCGGTGTCTCTATGGAAAGGGTGGACCGCAGCCACTCCGCTGCTCAAATTCCTCCTAAGCATTGGCTTTTGCAGGGTTCAGTGTGAATATTCTTTTGAAATGTTACATTATTTACAGGCAGTCCAGCACACAGAATCGTGACTACTCAGGCCTGTGACCTTGGCTCCGTGCTCCGAGCCATGGTGAGAACCCAAAATCAAGAGCCTGTTCCTTGGCAGTCTTCATGGAGTGCTCACCTGGAGTTCTGTGCAGTATATTAATTGAGGTGTGCTGTGTACAAGACTCTGGTTGTAAACCTGCCCCAGTGTTTATGTTGGCTTGGGAGGGGTTTTTAACTCCTGGGTTCTTCTTTGAATTGGAATTTCAGTTTTATGTGGATATTTATGCTCGCTTTGTCTTTTATATTTGTAAAAATAAATACAGAGCAAGTCAGTATTATTGGAGCAATGTTAGCACTTTATCACTGCAGGAGACTTTACATTTAAAATGAAGGGGGAGATAATAGTTTAAGCTTGTTTCTGGGTCAGGATAAAGAAAGATATGAACAGAGCTGCTCTTGGCTTGGGCAGTTTGTGTCTGTGAAAGTGAGCCAGGGGGACCTTGGAAGAGTTGCAAGAAGATCTGGTAACAACCTAGGAAGTGAGGAGTGCAGGGAGAGGATGTTTGTGTTCTTTCTTGAAGAACAACTGTTTCATTTGGTAAGCTTGAGACCAGGGACAATGTGAAAGAAGGGATTGTTTCTTGCCTGGGTGAATGCAAAGATGACAGGGAAGAATTACAAATCTCTAGCACAGGACCTGCTTCAGCAGACAACTTAATCTCATCTCCCTGGATATAGAGTGCAACTTAAATGCTGAAGCGTGTGAAGGAAGAGCTAACTAAAACCTTACAGGTGGGTCTGCAGCACAGCCTGGTCCAACCAGCTGCAGGTGGCTGTGGTAAAGGTACTAGGAGATAGGTGAGATCAAAACCAAAATAAGAGAAGGCAGAGGGATGCCTCTGTCTGTCTGGGTTAAAGAGAGCCAGTCTGTGTCCCAGATACCAGAACAGAGAGTGTTTAATTCAGCAGATCTACACGTTACTGTCATATTCTTGCTACCTGGTGTCTTCCCCCATCCTCTCTTCCATTATGCTTTATCAGAAACTCTTTCCTCCCTCCCACTTTCTGAGAGAGAGATGGGATTTAGGATCAGGATCGGTGCTTGCTGCAGTTCTCCAGTGCCAGCATAATGGCTCCGTGACCTGATTTAAACTTGTGAGAGCTGCCATAACATAAATATTTGATGGAACTACAGCTTCCCTTTTTAAGTCTGCTTCAGTTTTTCAAGCTAAATCATGGCAAGGTATTCCTGAAAGACACTTGTTAGCGTGGAGTTGTTTATGCAGTTGTCGGATCTTCTTTTAGAGACTGTTCTGGCTTCGGGCATCGTTTCAGCCTTGCGTTGTATTTATGCAAAATCTGAGCAGTACAAGTAAACATGTAATTATATTTGTGTCATAATACGTGGAAAGAAAGGGAGTTAAATCCATATGTCAGCTCTTACCCCAGATGGGAACCATGCTGTCACTCAAATTGTGATCGCTGCTTGTTTGGGCAGAGATGGTGCATTAGCACTACTGCAGTGTCTTGCCTGGAGTGGCTGGGTAAAGGTGGTGAAGGCAGGGAGTTTGCTGAACGGTAAACAGTGATGTGTTTCTACACTTTTTAGGCTGCTTTGGAGATAAAACTTCTGTGTGTTTTGAGTCCTGGAAGGAGCTTTTTTAATGGATTGAGTCACTATCTCAGACCTAAATTTAAATTTCTCTACCTATTTTTATAAACATGGACCTTTGTCAGAAGAAATAGTTGCTATTAGCTTAAGTAGGTTTTTGCTTATTGCAGAAAGGTGTGACTCCCACATGGGCAGTGTTTGTAGGCTGCGGGATGGCAGTACAATAGAGGAAAGATGATTTTATATTAAGTTCTGAAAAAAAACCCACCATGCTAAGATCTGGAAGCAGCTTAACCAGGGACTGATCAAGGGTTGCAGTAGCCCTTCTGGGCAGATCCCAAATGATTTGGCCAAGCCAGCAGAAGTATGGAATACTCGATCCATTTGGCAGTGAAATAACTGGAAAACCCAGTTTTCTATCCCAGCTCCATGTCTGTTCTGTGCTGAGGACGTGTCCCATGCCCAGATGTTTCAGTTCCTCCTATTGAAAGGAAAGGGAAGAATTTGGAAGCTGGATTCTGCATCCACTGACAGCCATCATCCAAAACACTTAACTTTGCTTTTGGGGTGGACGTGCTTTACTTCTACATGGGCTATGGTGTGTTATAATTCCTTTAATGTTTTTGTTTTATAAACTCTATTTGTGGGAGAGGAGGGGAGTGTTTTTGAGGTGCCATCTGTCTTGAACTTGAGGTTAAAGTAGGCAGCTGGAAACCGCAGCTTACCTCTAGCTGCTGCTATCAGATACAGTCTTTAAAGTGCGAGGCATCTTCTGCCGTGATGTCATAATTGTTGAAACCACAGGATCTTTTCTTAACAATTTAATTTGCAAGTCCAAAGAAAGAAAGCACTCTGAAATCTGTAAGTCTGAAATGTGGACAAAGCCATGATGAGCTCTCTCATTCTAGACCTTGCATCTGAGCTGTTTTCTCTTGTAGGAGATCAGAGGTACCAACTGATGAATGAATTGCTGTGTTGATGCAAAACTTGAAGTATCAGCTCTCTGTACCACTGTCTGCCCCTGTATGGCTTACAAATGTAGACAATGTTGCAACTTCAAGTTCATAGAAAAATCTTTGTTGAGACATTAAAGAAAATTAATCTTAATGTTGAACTTAAGTTTTTGGTTTAGTATTTATTCAAAAGATCCTTGCAGCTTTTAAAAACACTTCATCAGATAAGAGGGCTCTGTTGTGCTGATGGGCAGTTCTTTACTGTAAGCAGAGTGTTTTGCTGAATTTTGAGGGAATGGACAAGGACCCTAGGGTCAGAATGTTGCCTGCGTATTTTAAAGGTTATATAGCTATATATAGCTCAGGCTGGGTTTTCTTTGAAACTAGTCAGATTAGTCCTTGTTCAGTAAATTCCAGGCTTGTCTTGTAAAAAACAAAAAAAGAAAAAAAGAAAGAAAAAGAAAAAAAAGAAAAAAACAGAAAAAATCTTTGGCTGTTTTCTGGTATTTACCAGTCTGTCTCTTTGCAGGGTTCATGAATAAAATTTTCCATCCCAACATTGACGAAGCGTAAGTAAATCCCTAGTGTGTGTTTCTTCTAAGGAGTTTGTCTAATTTTAACTGTATTTTGGCTTCACAATAATATGCTGATGAGTTGAATAATGCTTTCATCAATCTAAGAGTCCAGAGTGGGAGATGTGATAGACATAGATTTTGCAAGTTAACTTTCAGGAGTGGGTCAGGCTGTGGGCAAGACTAGAGAGTTGCATGCTGCAGACTTTCTTGCAGATGTGGTCTTTGTATTGCAAAATGCTTGATTTACAGAAAATTCAAGGTTGCCAGTTCCCCTCCTCATTGATATCATGCCGGCTTTCTAGAAAGAAGGAACAGTGTCAGCTAAGCCATAGCTCCCTCTTTAGCTGAAGTTCACATCTATACTAAAACTCTTGAAAAAATAACATGTTTTGCCACATTTCCTTTAGTTAAGGTTTGTTAAGGGAAGCCACCTATGCTTCCAGTCTCTTCAGCAGAGACCCATATGGACCAACTAACTCAGTAAAGGCTCCAATTTACTTTCTTTTGTGCAGAGTATGAAGATTCATGTAGTTAAAGGCTGTCCCTCTGTTAGCCACAAGGTAGAGGTAAATCATAGCTTATCTGAAGCAGTGGGGCAGAGGCAGAGCAGGGGAAGGGAGGTGTTAGATTGTATTAAATCCCCGGAGTATTTTTGAGTGTGACTGTTTAATTCCATCCTTTCCATATGTTTCAGGTCAGGAACTGTATGTCTAGATGTAATCAATCAAACTTGGACAGCTCTCTATGGTGAGTTTGGTATTTCCCTGAAAGCTGATCACGTGAACATCGGTATTTGGTGTGTTAACACAGCTTGCTGGAGACAGGTGATCTTAGACCAACTTTTGGTTTTGAGGTTTTGTTTTGGGTTTTTTTTTTTGGGGGGGGGGGGGTGTTGGGGTTTTTTTGCTGAAGTTTTAGACTCCTCAGCGAGCCAAGATCATGTGAAAAATTTTTTCGTGTGAAAACACTTTTGTAACCTATTTTTATACTAAAGATGTGAAAATATTTCATAAATCTCACGAAGGATTGCTCAATCCATTGCTTGGCATTACTGCACAACAGCACCCTTCCATGATTCAGCATTGAAAGAGAGGAGTGTCTGTACCTAAAGTGAAATCTAGTTCCAGCTACCCCATCCACGTTTTGTGCATGCATTCAAGCTGGTATTCTTTGTGTGCAAGGCTACAATCTCACTTCTGCAGAAGCTGGCACCAGAAACTGTACCTGTTTATCATGGCAGCATCATTTCATTGCAGGCTGGGAGGTGCTATTGCATCTTTGCGCTGCTTGCTGCAGAACATCTTGGGTTTCCCATTAGGTTGTTTCTGGCTATAACTCCCCTTTTTAGAGATACGAAATGATCAGCTGGTAGCTGAAGACCAGCTAAAATAGTGTTTAGGGAAAGCTGAAGTTGTTAAAAGGAATACAGCTGAGTATCTAGTCTAAGCTGGCTCCATTTTAAAAATGTGACGTTCTTTAGCTGTTCCTATTAGGCTTTGTGGAAGAGTGTTCAGGAGAGGGCACACATCAAATCGTTCACATTCTTCTATGAAAAACTGATTTTACCTATGTAAGTTGAAGCTTTGAAGCAGTTGCTAGAGAGACAAGCTACTTCACCTTCCTTGCAAGCCCAGTTTGTAAGGAAATAACCAGACTTGGTGAATCCTGGGTGGGAAATTGCTATAGCAACTTATTGAACTTTACTCCTCATCAGAATACCTTAAGTCCTCATGTAGTAGGTTCATGGCATACGCTTTGCGTGGTTTTGTTGTGAGAGATCAGCTTAGCCATGACCCAGGTGGTGTTGCTAATGGAGGAAGAGGATGCTTTTGTGTCCTGGGAGGATCTGATGCAAGGTGGAGGAGTGAAAGCGGTGTTAGTAAACCAAGCCCTCCGCCGGGGATGAACCTGCATGGTTCAGTCAGTAGCAGAATCCAGCTCAGTGCGGTGTGTGCTGCTGTTCCACAGCCTTAAATGCCACCTGCAGATCATGGGGATGGCTGGACAAAAGAAAATTACTCCAGTGTAACAGTGGTGCTGGTTTTCTGCTCTGGCAGTCTGGATTCTGCTTTGGAAGCCATGCATGGACAGCCACCCTGTTCTGCAGCATGCTCTCACAGACGGCCACAGTGGGGTTTCTGCACTGTTTCCAAACAATTTCATAAGAAGGCTTTCTGTGAGAGGTTTCCTAATGAGTGCTGCTGTATTTTTGTTGTTGCTTGCAAAGTAAAGAAAAAACAGCTTGGTATTTACCGTGCTTGTGGTGTATTAATACCATCAAGCTTTCAAAAATCTGCATTTTTCCCTGCAGTATCAGCAATAAGTGTGAGGCAACTTGAAGGTACAGAGCACCTTCCACACTAACTGGTGAAACTTCACATTAGAAAGTGCATCACTTGACAGTCATCTTATTGCAAACCTCCTTTGCCTTGCTGCAGGATGCCTTGAAGCTGCAGGGAGGACACTAGAGTGTTGTCTCTGCCCCTTCACTTAGAAGTCACAGAATCACAGAATGGTTTGGGTTGGAAGTGACTTTAAAGACTGTCTAGTTCCAACCCCTGGCCAGGGGCAGGGACACCTTCCACTAGACCAGGTTGCTCCCAGTCCAGCCTGGCCTGGAACACTTCCAGGGATGGGGCAGCCACAGCTTCTCTGGGCAGCCTGTGCCAGTGCCTCACCACCCTCACAGTAAAGAATTTCTTACTTAGATCTAACCCAAATCTCCCCTCTTTCAGTTTAAAACCATTCTCCCTTGTCCTGTCACTACAGGCCCTTGTAAAAAGTCCCTCTGCAGCTTTCCTGTCAGCCCCTTTAGGTACTGGAAGGCCACTCTAAGGTCTCCCCAGAGCCTTCTCTTCCCCAGGCTGAACAGCCCCAGCTCTACCAGCCTGTCTGCCTAGGAGAGGTGCTCCAGCCCTCTGATCATCTTCGTGGCCTCCTCTGGACTTGCTCCAACAATGTCATTACTTTATGCAGTTGGGTGATGCAGCTATAATGAACCCTATGCTCCTGAGTATATAAAGCCATGGCTTTTCCTCCTGCTCAGCAGGGTTTATGCTGAATGGGTGACTGAAGTAGTCCTAGCACAGTGTCTCTATGTCCCAGACATGTTGATGAAGGAGGGAAGAACTGACAGAATGTAGATCTATTTTTGAGTAAGATCCTCTTGAGTAAGATGAAATAAACACACCCATTAGGAAATCGGTCGAGCTGGTAACATGGGGCAGTGGTGAAGATCTGCCTGGACCTACTGCATGGCTCTTCTCAGACTGTATATTTGCTGGCAGTGGAGTTAGAGCTTGGTTTTCTGTGGGTGCAGCCCAGAGCCAGAGTAACCATTTGCACAGGGAGAGCACTTGGAGATACCTTTCCCCTACCTGTCCACCCATTTTTGATGAATCTTTTAAGGGGTCAGAGATCCTTGCCTGCTGTCAGATCTGGTTGAATTCAGCAGCTCTGTGAGGCTCGGTTGTGCCTGGCCTCAGGAACAGTCACACAGCCTTGTTTCTGTAGAGGCAGGTTGAGATGGCTGAACTGCTCACACGGTGGGTCCTAGGCAGTGTTGGGCTTCCCTTCTGACAGCTCCACTTTGATCCATGCTGGAGGGGACTGGTGATGCTCATCCACAGGCAGGATTTCTCTGCCACCAGGAAAGAGATACTCCCTTTAACTAGGGGGGAAAGGGGGATCCTGATAGAAGACATGTAGAATATCCAGAAACAAAACCCAACAGAAAACCTCACGCAACAAATGCTGGTCTGCTTCTCTCAGCAGCTCTCCAGAGGCTAAAGCGAAACCTGGCATGCTGCCCTGCACTGGGGGTTTAATCTCTGCTCTGTGTGGGTGTGCGTGGTCCTTCTGAAGGCCCTGAGGAGGAATGATGACGCAGGGCTTGTTTCTGAACACCCCCACTGCTGAAGTGTGGTACTTGTCGTCTTAGGGATGTGGGAAGAGGGTTTCGTGTATCCACAGTTACTCATCGGCACCAGAAGTATGTTTCCTGTTGTGGATTATTTGGTGACAGATGCCAGCTGGCACCAAGGTGTTAATGTGAGCTCTTCACATTCTGCAAATTGTTTTGAGTTGGAGGAGGGACTTGTTGGTTGCTCTTTCTATTAACACAGTCATCTCTAAAGTGCTCTGGAAGATGCTTTGTGCTTGGGATACGTCAATATAGTCACAGAGCATAAGACATTTGAAGATGGTAATAGAAGGAGGCAAAAGTAGGAGAAGAATTCAGTGAGGGATGAAGCACAGCACTGTTTTTCTTTCTTCCTTTTCTTTAAGCCAGGGCTGAGCCTCAGTGGGAAACAAGACAATTGTGTCCTTCCACTTTGCTTACCCACAGATACCTGTGTCTACGTTGTTGGGATGTTGAGTGGTTTGTGTAGTTAGCTGAGGAGCTGCAGCATACCTCCAGCAGCAGCAGCAGCTTTCTTATCAACTGCATATGTGCTTTCCCTGATGCCAATTCCTTTATTTTAACTTGTGCCCAGATTTTCAGTGCATTTGCTCTTGAAGCTTTGTGCTGCTGTTTCAGTGCCGGTGTTTGCAGGATGATTAATCAGACTGACTCTGGGTCTGTGGACATGAACAACTGTGTCTTTCACTTGCAGATCTCACCAATATATTTGAATCGTTCCTGCCCCAGCTGCTGGCCTACCCTAACCCTATAGATCCTCTAAATGGTGACGCTGCAGCCATGTACCTCCACCGACCAGAAGAGTACAAACAGAAAATTAAAGGTAAGGGCATAAATAACATAGTGCAGAATAAGTGGCATTACTGTGATTCCACCCTGGGGGAATGAGGGCTGTTTTTGCTGCACATCTGTGTGTCAGCGCCCATCCCTTCACATTACAGGAGCCCCATCCACTTTAAATGGGGGTATTTAATAGTCTGAAGTAAGGGGTGGATGAACTGTGGATGAAAAAAAATAAATAATCTGAAGTAAGGGGTGGATGAACTGCTGCTGCGGTGTATGCTGTATGTGGGGCAGGGGTTTTAAATCATTAGCAGACCCCAAGCAAGGAGGCTGTAAGCAGACTAGGTTAGGTTTTAACACAATGTGGGGAGATCAGAGAAACGATTCAGAAGAAAAGGTGCGTGACCAAAGAAGGGACAAGGAAAAGTGCTAAACTTACATGGAAGCATCCAGTTGCACAATTACTGGATAGAAGGTGGTGTGTTAGCAGCTCGTGGAAAGTGATCTTAGAGCAGCAATCAAGGAATTGGTGATGCTGTTGCAGAAAGCACTTTGGTACTGTGACAGAGCAGGAATTTCTGGTAAATACCAGGTAATCCTTCCTTGCTGCTTACTAGTGCTGTGCCTGCTTCAGGGACTTCCATTTAAGAAAGCTGCAGACCAATTAGTGAAGTCTGGCAGGGTGTAACAAGGGCAGACAGTCTTGAAGATGTGTCTTAAGAAGAGAGAGGGAAAAAACTGGAGGATTTTAATTTAGAGGACCGAGCAGGGTATGAACTTTGTGTCAAAGGTGCCTTCAAAGAGGAAAGGAATGATTTATCCTGTGATCATTGTGAGCAGGATGTGGTCACAGGCATGTAACTCAGCGGGGGGAGCCCAGACTAAACATTAACAGTGACTGGTGAGGGTAGGTGGGTGCTGGTTTGTCTGCTCCTGGAAGGGTTGTAAGGACGTTAGACAAGGCTGAGAAATAGTATGTCCTTGGGATCAGGGAAGACTCCCACTAAGGACTTTCAAATACTTTGGATAAGCCTGGCGATAGGACTGTCTTAGCAAGCTAGTGAGGCACAAATTTAATTAGTCATGGAAACAAAAAATAAGGTAAAAAATAAGAATTGGGCTTTCAATTTGCTCTCTGCCTTCCCTGGAATGAGCTGCCTGCAGACAGGAGCAGGACACCATTTCCTGATGTGACAAGCCTGTGGGAAGGCCACGGACTTTATTTCTCCCCTCGTCTCCCCTCATCCAGTGAATGCAATCAGCATTTAATCTAGTGGTGGGAAATCTACAGCCTTTGGTCCAGATTTGGTCTTCAACTAAGATTTTAAGAGACTGTGACCACCTGATTTTTTTTCTTTTGTTACTGAATAACCATAAAACTTGTTTGTCTGTGGGAGCCCTGCCAAAAAGGTTTGCAAGGCCTGCTCAACAAGGAGAGCCTCTGTGAGCAGCACAATCTAATATTCTTCCTGGTGTGAGGTGGGGTAGCAGCTTTCCTAACGGAGTGTTGTGAAACTCACTTGTTTTGGAGAGTGTAGGTATCCCAGAAAAACGTGGGATTTGGTGGTGGAGTCCTTCCATCAGCTCTGCCACGTCACTCTGGAGTGTTTAAACCTCCAGTCACTTTGTTCTGATGTGAAATGACTCTTCATCAGCTGCAATTTTTGTTTGAGGGTGGAACTACAAATGAGGCCAAGCAAAGCTGTGATTTAAATACTGAGTTATTCAGCCCACTTTGCTTGCCTCTTCTGACAGCTGCATGACAGGATTGTAAGAACTACCCTGCAGATCTGGCCTGCTCAGTATCCTGAAGTCCATTGTCTTGTTTTTTTCATATGAACAAGCTTCCAGGCAAAATGGTTTGTCAGACAAAATCTCCAGGGCCAGCCAACACAAGGGACGCTTTGGGTGTCCTTTATGCTTTAATGAAACAGGAATAAAAAAAGATACACCCTTGGAAAAAAAGCAAATAAATTTAATACTAGCCAACAGCAGGTGCTTCAAGGAAGATCTGAGGACCTCCCTCAGGGAGGCTAAATGGGATAGTCTGCTCCCTTGTTTCCATCCTGACAGCCAGGTACAGGCTGTGAAGATGATATGGAAGGAGTTTTAAGTGCTTGCAACGTGTCTCATGTTCCATATAGCAAAGAGCCCTGCCTCTTCTGTCTCTTCCCAGGCTTGCGTGACAAGTATAATACAGAGCTAAACACTGTCATTCCTCATATTGTAGCATTTTTAAAAATAGCCTTGGACATGTTAAAATTGATGCGATGGATTGTAGCAGCTTCTCTACTCTGGGAAACTCAGTAGTGCAAATACATAATTTATTGCTGCTTTTCTTCATTTTTTTAGTTATGAGTACATAGAACAGTTCTTTGACATGATGGTAGTGAAGAGATGGGTATAGGCTTTGAGATTTTTAGTTCCTGTGATTCTTGGCATGAGACCCAGACAAGTAAGGATTTATCGTGAAACTGTAAATATCCATTAATATTACCAATATACAGCTGGAGACTGTGATTCTTAGCATTAGAGCTTTCAGCTAGATGAATTAGTTCAACAGTGCAGAGCCAAGTGCTCCTTTAAAATCTCCCTGGCTGTCCTTGGTGAGATGTCTTGCCTGATCACTGGTAGAGCACCAGGGGGTGGGCTTCAGACACACAAAAATGGCTCAACATTTGGTTGTGTTGAGTTGTTGGGAATTGGTGCTTAACTCCTGTGTGGTCTGCTTTTTCTTTTTCTTTGGTCGATCCAGTATGAAAACTTCTTTTAGGAGAGTGGCAGTGTTGAGTAACAGCAGCTGAAGGGTACTGAAGGGCAAGCTGTGTTTGCTGGGAGCAGAGGATACCTCTGGGAGCAGTTCTCCCATCCCATGTGTCAGCCCTGAAGTTCCAGTAGAGTCGTTTGAAATGCCAGTATGGCTCACAGGCATATACCAGCCATGGGGCATAACCACAGCTTATTCTTGTTGCTCCAGGGTTTAAAAACTAGATGAATCAAAGCGATGTTTCCTGGGTAGGAATGGGTGCATCGAGGCTTTCCTTCTTGAACAGGCTACTGTGAAATGCGGCTTGTCACTATTTAGATGTTTCAGTTTTCTTCACTTAGTAGACTGTAGATCCAAGTTCAATGCCACGTTCAGCAAAGAAGCTCCCTGGAAGTTTGACCTTTCCCAGATTAAACCTTCAGAAAAACCCAGCCCAGGAGCTTGGTAGCTTTCCTGGATAGAAGGTGGCATTTTAAGTTTGAAATGCTTCAAGCTGTTCAAAGATAGGGACAGACATTTTACGAGGGCCTGTAGCATAAGACAAGAGGTAATGGATTTAAACTGAAAGAGGGCAGATTTAGATTAGATATTAGGAAGAAATTCTTTACTGTGAGGGTGGCGAGGCACTGGCACAGGCTGCCCAGAGCAGCTGTGGCTGCCCCATCCCTGGAAGTGTTCCAGGCCAGGCTGGACGGGGCTGGGAGCAACCTGGTCTAGTGGAAGGTGTCCCTGCACCTGGCAGGGGGGGTGGAACTAGATGGTCTTTAACCCAACCGAAACCATTCTGTGATCCTGTGATCATTCTATGATTCTATAAGTTGTGTTTTCACTTAGGCTCAAGCAGGCCTTTCTCAACAGTAAGAAACAGTGGCTTCCATGTCCACATATCCAGTGGCCCAGAGAGCACTTGAAGCAGTCAGTGAAGAAGTGCTGCTGGCCTCCTCTCCCTGCCATGGTCACTGGTTTGTGGCTGCTGTGTTTGGGGACTCCCAAGGCAGCTACAGCATTTGTTTAGGTGGGTTTGGGGTAAACATAGAGGGAATGTATTTCTAAGGTTCCCAATAAGGGGATGCTTGTGTCATCCAAGGACATCCAGAGTCTTACAGCAAAGGCACATGAGTTGCTGGACTGTGCAAGGAATAACAACTTCTCTGGGTAAACACCCCTTTTCCAGAGGGAGATTCATTCTTGGAGCGCTATGGGAAGGGAGTAGCCGCCACAAGGATATGTCACGTCAGCATCTCATCTCCTTAGCTCTGCTTGTCATCTGCCAATCCACCTTCCCGTGTAAATTCTGTGAAGACGCGCTGCTTTTTTGGGTCCCTCTTTCAGTTAGTCTCTCTCATCTTTAAACCATTAGGTCTGTCGCACCAATTCATCTCACTTGGCAGTGTCCGTCTCTTTTGGCAGATGATCCCTGCCACATTCGCTGCAACTCCTGTTCTCTGGTACAGGCAAGGGATGTGCTCGGGCAGGACCTGGGCTCCACAGTGACACGGGTGAGCACCTTTCAAGAAGGGGGTTCTCAGTGCCCAGGCCCTGAGGATGGAGCACAAGGGTGCTTTTCTGTTGATATTCATGGGCTGCAGCCTGAAGGCAATCCGAGACCTTGAGTGCTCCATGCTTTCCAGTGTTTACATAGCTGCCATCAATACTTTATCAGTTCTTAACAAGTTCTTGTAAAACAGATTTGAACAGCTGCTTCTGTAGTCCGAGTGAGCAGGTTAATAATGTATATTAAACAGTCAGACTGAAGCTGCGTGCGTCATTAGATGGAGAAGCTGAAGCGCACTAGACTCCAAAGTACCTTCCAGCTAGCTCTCACAGTTTTTTCCAGGGTGGAGCAGGTCTGCCAAGGCCACCAGCTGCTCCATCCTGGCAACTCTTCCATGAAGCGTTGGCTTTGGTTTGCTCTGTCCATGCTATACTCCTGAAGCCAGAGTAATGTGTTTGGGCTCTGTGTCCTTATGTCAGGTTTAGAAACGTGGAAAAAACCCACAATGATGCAGACCTCTTGCCGAGTATTTTCCCTTCCGGTAGGCTGAGGGATGGAAGTGCAGAGGGAAGGAGGGATGGCTTTAAGAACAGCCAGGCTCTGCAAAGCACAGTCTTTAAAACCTGTGCCTGTAGCACTTGGTTATCTGGTGTTAGATGTGTCCTCCTGCAGCTTTGTCAGTGCATCCGTCTGCCAGTACAGTACGGAATAAAAAGCAGTGACCTGTGCTCCTGGAGGAGAGATGCTCCTTGTGGACCTCACTCCCTGGGAGGAACTAAAGAGCATGCATTTGGGATGGCTGTTGGGCTGGGACTGGGATGTGACATTCACGTTTTCACGCAGGGACTCATCTTTGAGCACACAGGGATGGCGGTGTTCCCTCTTTCTTTGGGTCTTTAATACTGCTGTTTGGAGGAGGCTTTGTTGTATTTTAGTACCTCCGTATCCGGAAAGGTAACGAGTTCACAGCTGAAATTTCTCTACGGCAACATGAGCACATCCCTCTCCTTCCCAAAGTGCCTGACCTGCAGTGTGGAGGTTGTGCTGTTGGGATACTGAGGTTACATCGCCACTTCATCCGATGAAGCTGCTTTCTCAGCGTGAGGTGGAAAAGAGGCAATAAATAACAGGAAGACTTAAAGTTGAGGCTGAGCACCCCTTCTTTAGCCCAGTTTTGTGCCAAGTGCTCACCTCTGCTCCACTCTGCATGCCTACATGTGTGTAAGGAATAGGCTTTCTCTGTTCAAGGTAGCCTGCCGGCTGGGGACACCCACCCCTCCTCAGATCTCAGAGGGGACACTGCACGAGGCGAGTCTCCTGCAGCCACAAAGGGTGGGAGGGGATTGCCAGACTCAGTCTGACTGATCAGAATCACTTCGTGTTGCCTTTTTGCTCTGTCCCTCTGCACAGAGGTGACCGTGGAAGCCACACAAGCCACTGTTGGCAGGGGTTACCTTACCTGCTTGCAGGAATCCCAGTAAACCAGTTCTCTTGCTTGCTGTACAGCTTCCTGCTTGCTCCTGGCTGAAGTTCAAAGTGTTGATCTGGGTGCCTAGAGCTGGTGTGGTTTGAACCCCACTGTGAGACACTGTTTCCGTCAGTGACCTGCAGTGCGGTGGCCCTCCTCCCTGCGGGTCCTTCTCAGCTAATCCTGTGGCTGCTGTTAGATGTGAAGCAGGTTGCAAGGGTTGTGCTTTGAAAACAGAGCCTGGGGCAGACCCATGTTTATTTTGGGGCTGGGGGAGGGAGCTTTTACTTTTCATTTAGAAGAAGGAAAAAAAAAAAAAAAGTGCAGCTATTCCTGCAGTAGATTTCTGCTCCACTTTCTCTGTCAATCCATTTTTACACTTTGTTTATGCAGAGTTTAGTCTGTCTCTCAGCTTGACTTCACTGATGGTTGTTCTGCCCTATCAGTTTAAACTCTCTGATCTTCATTTCATAAAGTCAGGCTGCATAGTGACATCTTGATGGCTTTTAGGCTTGTTCTCTAGGTCACCACAGTAGCTCCTATTTTGGCAGTAAATTGAATCCTGTCCTATTAAGTGAGATACACCGTACAGGGGAAGAGTTGGGTTGTTTCCAGCTACACTGTGCGTGACGCTGGCATAGGAGCGTTGGGATCGTACTTGTTTTCAAGGGTCTTGCACGTCTCTAAGATCTCCATCAGCTGTTTTCACATGTTGTTAGACAATGCTGCTTTTGGTCTGAGAAATACAGTAGTCTATATGACTTATCAAACATGACGTGACCCAACCAGCTGTTAGTTGTTGTTCAGTCATCCTCTGACTGTTGAATATATGCTGCTTATATGTCTTGTCTTTTCTGTCACATGCAGAATACATTCAGAAATATGCAACAGAAGAAGCACTAAAAGAACAGGAAGAAGGCACCGGGGACAGCTCATCTGAGAGTTCCATGTCTGACTTCTCGGAAGATGAGGCTCAGGACATGGAGTTGTAGTAGAAGAGGCAACCTGCTTTTCAGAGAGACTCTAATTTCCTAACCATGAGAAGCAGACTATAATATTCATATTTAAACAAAGCAATTTTTTTTATTACTAAACAAGGTTTTTATGAATAATAGCATTGAGATATATATATCACCCTTTAGATCTTGATTTTCTTGGTCATTTCTCGAACCCGAGGTGCATAGCATATTCCCACATTCCATTTTGGTAGCAATATGCAGCCCGAATGCATGCATTCAGATTCCATTTGGCCAAGTCAACTTGTGTGCTACTGAACTGTCAGCTAAAACAGCTGCCCTGGTAGGTAGGGAGTTAGCAAAAAGATGTTTGCTTTCTTATCAATGTTTCCAAAGACACCACCTTGGATGCTAACGTGGAACAGCATATTCTCAAAGTATAAAATCTGGGGGATGATATACTAACCGTGTAGATCAGACAGTGGAATAAAAGCTGCTCCTTCAGGTCAACCTTGCTGATGGTATTTTACATGGAGTCACATTTAAAAAAAAAAAAAACAAACAAAAATAAACAATACAAATGCATGGAGCTATTCAGAGCATTGAAGCTTAAAAATTTGACTTGGATTTTAAGTCCGTTTTTGTATGTGGACTCCTGCCTGCCCTTCTGAACTGTAAGGACTGACAACCACTGGTCTGTTTGCTTTTGGGACTTTTGAAAGCCTTCATCTGGATGTTATTCACTTTCTTGGTCTGGATTACAAGCTGTTCCCTTTTCGGGAGGAAAAAACAAAACAAAAAACCAAAAAAAACCCCCCACCAACAAAAACACAAACCACAAATGATGCTCTCTGAACAGTGCTTTGATTTAGCTGGAGCACATGTGAAGTGAAACTCTTACTTTGTCATAGTTTTGAAACTGCTGCCCTTTAATGGCTTCAAGTTTGCTTTTTTCTGTTGCTTGAAGTATGGTTAAACACCTCGCAAACACTCTCCATCTCCTAAGAGGGTCCTCTGACCAGATGGATTAGCCTTGCTGAGAGCTTCAGATCCACGAAGACTGGCCCATTGGCTGTGGTCCATGAATCCATCGGCGCTGATTTTATTTTCCTTTTTTCCTCCCCCTTCTGCACCAGCTTGGTAGCCATCTGCTTGTGTGTGTACAACAGGATTAAAATTTCTTAAAAGTTAACAAAGAGTATGATCTAGAAAAATTTGAGATGAATAAAAAAGCCTAAAAGCACCAATTGAGGAAGCAAGTGAATCTGCTCTGGGTTTTTTTTTTGTTGTTTGTTTTTTGGTGGTTTTTTTTTCCCCCAGGATACTTCTGAATTGAAATGTTTGATTTCTCCTGGTGTCTTTCAGCAAGCTGAGATTTTTGTTTGTTTTGTTCAGATGCTATGAAACCTAATATAGTAAATGTCTACCTGGGATGCCGGTATACTTGAATTTGGATAATTGTGCATTGGAGATTCAGACTAAGAGGAATTTTTGAAGGTGGATGTTACCTGCTGTATTCTTTTGGGGTTTCGGAGAGGTTTGGATAAGATATTTTAATTTGTGGTGCAGCCTACAGGACAGTGCATGGAAGAATCAACCCACCCTGAGCAACTCTCGAGCAGAGTTTTGAATGTCAGACTGGTACATTTGTCATTTTCCCAGATTTGGGTGGTTTTGGTTTGGTTGGGTTTTTTTTTTTCTTTAGAAATGCCACCAAGTTTTGAGTCATAGGGATTGGAAGGTTACAATCCTATTTCTAATTCATAAAGCACAATCGAGTTATTTTTTTTATTTTGGGGAAAAAAACAAAACAAACCTCGTAAAGTACCACTTTGCTTTAGCATGATTTTCCTTAATAAAAATATATAAAGAATTTCCTTTATGTTAATTACGGGCATGAAGCAAAGGTTTTTCCTCTCCTTTTCCCCCTTTTTATTTTAAAGCAGTAATGTTAGGGCTGTGGCTAGTGACTGTGCTGAAGTTCTCTATCTAGCATTTGTGGCTTGTCGGAAGGGTAATATTAACTATTTAACATGTAATGGTGTACTTAACTCTTATCTAGCACGCTGTTTTTCTCATTACTTTGGGGAGGGAGGGGCCACGTTTTGCTGGCACTGTTTAACTTGCTTACCTGCTGACCTAGCAGTTTGCTTGTGCTATAACCTTTACTGTAGGTGCTACTTAGGAGTAGAGTAAGTGCTGGGTGGTGATATCAGTTTAAAAGATAAAAAAACCAAAAAAAAAAAATCACAATAAAAATTTGTATTTTTTCAATATTGTATAAAAATAGTGTTCTAATTACCTCACCCCCTTCTATTCCAGGTTTTTCTTCCCCGTCACACCATCCCCTAACATGGATTTAGTGCACCTGACCACTTGCATGTTCCCCCCCTCCTTTCGTGAAACATATTCTGCTAACCAGGGATTCCAAAAAGAAAAAAAAAAATAGCGGTAAAGCTGCAGCTTGCCTGGGCCAGCTCCTGGCCTGGATGCGAGGACACTGCGGGGCTCGTGGAGCTGGTCTGAGCTGTGTGGGCTGGCAGATCAATGGCTCTAGAGCTGCGAAAACGTGTCCGGCTCTCCCCAACACTCCTAAGCTGTGGCAAAGGTCGCTGCCCCGGCACAGAGGCTTGCACTGTGCCCAGTGGCAGAGGAAAACGTGGCTACCAAAATGCTGCGTGTAAAAATGTCTGTCCTGGATGTAAGATGCTTCTAGGGGATAGGCTGGATTGGGGTCTGCTCTGTGGGTCAGGAAAGCCTGTTCCTGGCTCCTTTGCACCTCTCTGGTTCTTCCCCTCTATAATTTTTCACTTTTTTTTTTTTTTTTTTTTTTACCCCCCAAATTTCCCTCCTTCTCTCAAAAGAAACTTCCCTCCCAAACAGTTTGTAAATAAAACTCACCTGCGTAGTCTGGAAGAAAAGGTGGAGCCACACTGAAGCGAGATAGCTCTCTTTTTTCGGGGTCATCTTGAGTTTTTTGGATGTTTTTTTTCTTCGGAAAACAGTGGTGTGACCTTGTGCTCTGTCTGCATGATGGGAATTTCTCAGCCAGCCCGTGATGGATCCTGGATTGAGTTCCCTGCTACCAAAACTTGCCACCAGCCCCTTGGTGCTGGTTTGGAAACAACCTTTGGCTTTTATTCCTGTAATGTCTCCTCGTACCATCGAGGATTTTGTGTGAGATGAAAAGCTGAGTTGCCGTGTCCCTTGATGGTGGCACCTGGTGCCTCGGGGTCAGTCAGTGACCCTCCGTGCTGAGTTTTTCCTGAGCCCCAGGTCAGTTCAGCAGATGCTGGTGTGGGGACAGGCTTGAGCCGAGCTTTGCCATCAGCCTGGTATGGCATGGGCTTGTTGTCTGCCAGCCTCCACCATGTCTGTGGTTGAACCCCAACTCATCTCTCTCTTCTTTACATGTCTACCCATCCCTTAACACATGCTGGGGAGACAGGGTTCCCCTTCCCATCCATCCCTGCCTGGCACGTGTCATCCATCGGCAGGGACCCTCCTCGCAGACTGTCAGGAAGGCTGGGAGGTACTTGAGTTTTCTCTTTTATTTTTTGCTTCTCTTTTTCTCATCCAAGTTCTGCTGGCACTTTAGCAAGGGTGTTTGCAGCATGAGAAATGGCCATGATTTTACAGCCTGTGTTTGGTACCTATCATGTGATACTTGAAGAGATCAGGGGTGTTTTGCCCTTTGTTTGAATTGGCTTTTTATTTTTTATTTTTCTTTTTTCTCCTCTTTTTCTTGCATTGTTGATGGTAGTGGGCACATCTGCCACCCTGACAAAATGCCTCTTCTCTAAGAGTATAATCTCTCCAATAGTTATGTATAATTAAAGAACTGTAAACTTTTTTTAAAATAAAATATGTATATACCTTGAAGCTTGGCTGGTGCTTGATCGCCGAGAGCTTGAGCTAGCAGGAAGGACCCTGGACCTTGTGGCATTGACTCTGCATCCCACCAGGACTTCACTCATGGCCCATCTATGCCAGATCAAAGCCCTCCCAGGGTATCTTCTGCCTGGAGGTGATCTGCTGGAGGTGGAAGCAGAAGCTGTTGCATGTGCCAACATACTGATGGTAGTGCTTGATGTAGCTGGCTCCTTCTCTAGCTATTTGCAAGCGGCTGTCTGACGTCCTTCCATGCCCAGCGGCTGCAGTCATGGCACCGAAGCTGATTTTTAGGGTCTCTGCTGGAAGTGAAGAACCAGTGCAGCCACAGGGCATCCATCCCTCCCAGTCCCTCCATCTGCACAGCCTCGTTGGGTGGATTTCTTTCAAGGTCTCTTCTTGCAGCAGGACAAGACATTACAGGTAACGCTGCTCGAGATGCTGCAGCCATCGTGGGAGCAGTGTTCGGTGTCCTGGGCCAGTAATTATGGCAGAGGTGGCTGTTCTTGTGTAATCACACTGCCTGCTGGTTCAATGTTATGTGGGGATTGCGATAACGTATACAAGGGATGTGACCGGGAGTGGTTCAAGGACCCCCGAGTTGGCATTTCAGGGCTGGGGATGGGCCAGGGAGGGGGGACAACAGCCTGGCCTGTGGCTTGTCCTCATCCTGGTTTAACTTTCTGCAGTTGCTGTCCCAAATTTGTTGGAGCTGAGCAAGACCTTCCTCTCCATCCTCCTCCACCTCCCCCCACACTTCCCTTGTGCCAGCCAGAGCTGTTAGTCACCCATCTTGGGGACAGGGTGGCAGGTCCATGTCATGCCAGTGCCACCTGCTGCCAGCACCCAGCCTGGCAGCCCTGAGCACTTTCGAGTGGTGATGGGTGCAGGGGGTGGGACACACTGTCCCAGTGCCACCTGCCAGGGCCACCAGTCCTCTGGCCTCTGCCCCTCGCCCGGAGGAGGGAGCAGGGAAGGGAGGACAGCCCCGACAGTCCCCTCCTGCTGTGCCCATCCCTTTTAGGGGGGCTTTTAGGGCCAGCTGGGGATGGCACTGTCCCCTCTGCCCAGCAGGTGGCCCCCGTGCCACACCAGTAGCCTCCCACTCTGCCCAGTACAGGGCAGATCTGGGCCCGATGCTGGGTGCCCTCCCTGGGCACCTCCCTGTCCCCGGGCAGCGGCCCCATCGCTGCTCTGTCCCGACCATCCCCTGGGTACCAAGTGCCATCCGGTGTCCGACCACCCTCCCTGGCGGTTTTGGGCTCGGTTTGACCCGGCCCGAGCTCCCACGGGGTCTGGGGAAGTGGGTGCTGCTTGGGGGGGCTCAGTGCTGGGTGGGCGTAGGGGGACAGGGACCCGTAGCTGGCGGTGGGTGCTGCTCGGTGCTCCCGGGAGCACCCAGAGGCCTCACCCTGCCCTGTCTGTGTCGATGCTGAAGGGCATCAGAGGGCAAAGCCTTGAGCCCAAGGGGCCCCCAGGCTCTGATTGCCATCTCACAGGGCGCTGGGTGCCTTCCCCACGGGGCTCTGGGTGACATCCCTGTGGGGCTCTGGTTGCCATCCCCATAGGACTCTGGGTGACATCCCCACAGGGCTTTGGGTGCCTTCATCACAGAGCTCTGGGTGCCATCCCCATAGCCGTACAGCCCCTGTGACAGAGCTGGGAGCCACTTGGGGCTCTGGTTCCGTGGGGTGAGCAGGGCATTCCCTCCTGCTGGCTTTGTCCCCACACTGGTTGCCAGGACCTTCCACTGTAGAAATTGCTCCCATCCCCCTTGGGGACCCAAAGGACCCTGGGGCCTGCCCCAGCTGAGGGGTGCTGCGCGCCCATCCGGATGCAACCCCAAGGGGTGCCAGCGCTGCAGCCTGGCCCAGGCTGCCAACCCTGGGGGGACGTCCACCTCTGAGCCCCACGAGGCCATCGAGATGGGCCACTTGCGGTGACCCCGAGGGCCATGGGGGACACCTGAGCCTGCTCCGCCTGCCCCGTGCCGGCTCCAGTTACTGGCCGAATTGTTCCTCCCAGCTGGAAGAAATGCCGTCAGCGCCGGTGGATCGGTGGCCATTACTAATGCATGATGCTCCAGCAGGAGACGGCTGTGCTTGGCCCCCCGCAGCGGGGCTGGGGCCCCCCTGGACCTCCTGCGCCCCTTGGGGAAGGCAGGAGGGACCAGGGTTTGGGGAAGGGTCTTGCTCCCTCTTCGCTTCATTCTGACCCCAAGCGCTGGCTCAGGCCGGCACTGGATGTGCCAGTCCAACACAGCCGGCCTGGAAACGTGCGTGCCCAGCTGGAGCATGAGCACGGTGCAGCTGGAGCTGTGGCCATGCTGCCAAATGGGCCTTGGCCAAGAAGGACCTGGGCACTCCTGCCACATCCCAGGTGACCAGGAGTGGTCCTGCAGAGAACATTCACAGCTCAGTGCGTGTTTGCTGACAAATATCTCTGTTTTCCCCATAACCAGTGATTTTGACCCATGGGCAGCTGGGGAGTCTTCCTCCCCACGTTGCTCCCTCCCAATTTTTAGCTTTTTGTCCCAGACTCCTCTCCTTCACTCCCAGGTTTCCTCTCCCGAGATGAGCAGCTGCACCCCTCGCCCACCCCAGACCAAGATCCCTCACAAAGCTGGGGTGGTTCAACCCACCGGGGTGGGATGATCGTCCCTGCACATTCCACCTTGGGGTGATACCCATCAGGATGAATGATGACCATCACCTCCCCATCCCTGACCTTCAACCCCATTTTAAGCTGGGATCTCACGGAGGGGGGGTTTGCCAACACCAGCCTCACCAGCGCTGTAAAACACGCCGGGGAGGGCTCCCCGGCTAATGTACTTCGGTTGCGTTCCCTCATCCCTCCGCATCAATATTGCATTATCGTTTCCATCCCCATCTGAGCCCAGAGAAGAGCTGCGGAAAGAAACCCGGCCCCGGCCGAGCCCCCACACTGAGCGCCGCTGGGTCTCAGCGCCGGTGGGGCGGCTTCGCCTGACCCCCCTCCACCTTTCCAGAGGCTCTTCCAGGTCCATTCACATTAAATATTCCATTGAGGAACAAAAGAAGATGATGTAAATTTTTAAACAGAGCCATTTGCTCCGCTCAGTTTACATGGGCTGAGGCCTCGACAAAATTTCGGCCGTAGCTTTGTGGAGCCGGAATATTGATGGTGCTGGGGAGAGGGATGAGCCCAGTGCTGAGGGGCCCCACGCTGTGCTTGGATTGGCACCATGCAGGCCATCAAGGTGCCTCCTGGCTTGGAGATCATCCTGGGATCTCAGGGGCCTTCCCTGGGCACGGGGACCATCCCAGGTGCTTCCTTGCTTGGGGACCATCCTGGGGTCTTGGGGATCACCCTGGCTTCTGGGGATCATCTGGAGTGCTTCCTTTCTTGGGGATCATCTCAGAGTTTCAAGAACTATCCTGGGGTCTGCAGGACCATCCTGGGCTCTTTGGGGACCATCCTTGCACCTGGGGATCATCCAAGGTGCCTCCCTGCTTGGGAACAATCCTGGAGTCTGGGGGATCATCCCTGGGCACAGGGACCATCCAAGGTGCCTCCCTGCCTGGGTACCACCATCCCAGGACCTCAGGGACCTTCTCTGGGCATGCGGACCATCCAAGGTGCCTCCCTGCTTGGGGACCATCCCAAGATCTCAGGCACCATCCTGGGCTCTTGGGACAATCTTTGCATCTAGGGACCACCCAGGGTGGGTCCCTGCTTGGGGACCTTTGCAGGGTCTCAGGGACCATCCCAGGCTCTTGGGGACCATCCTGGGGCATGGGGATGATTTGGGTTGCCTCCTTGCTCATCAACCATCATGGGTTCCCAGGGACCATCCCAGGGTCTGGGGACCATCCAGGATGCCTCCTTGCCTGACAACCATCCTGGGGTCTTGGGGACCATTCCAGGTCTTGGGAACCATCTGGGGTACCTCCCTGCTTGGGGAACACCCTGGGCTCTTGGACACCATCCAGAGTGTGTCCCTGCTTGGGGGCCATCCCAGGTGACCATCCTGGGGGACAACCAGGGTCCATCCTTTCTCCAGCACCACCCTGGGGTGCCACAGACACCAGCATCCCAAATGCAACCCCATCCCCCAGCACAGGGGGCCACGCTTAGCCCCACCGTGGATGGGGTCACCCCAATGTGCAGCATCCCTCACCCCCATACCAGCCCTGTCCTCCTCCCTTCTCCCTTCTTCCATTCTCACACCCCCCCCCCCCCCCCCAACTCTCCTCCCCAAAATTCACTTCCCAGGGGGTTTGACACCAGCCATAAAAAAATCCGGGAAGCACCAACCGGCTTCTCCCACTCTCTTTCCCGGCGGCCCTGCGGCAACCCGATCCCAGTCCCAGCGGGCAGCCTGGCCCCAAACTGGTCCGGGCTGGTTTGCCGAGCTGGAGCCCAGTGCTGCACGCGCACTTTCGGGGGGGGGGTGTGGGGTGGGGGGTGGGGGGGGTCTGCAGTGACACCCCCCCCCGGATCTTTCTCTCTCTATTTTTATATACGGTTTGCACCTGTGTGGTTGCGTGGATGTGCATTGGGGGTGTTTGTGTGTGATTTTGGGGGGAAGATTTAACTTGGGGGGTGGGGGTGGGGGGGATGTAATTGTAGGGGGGTTGTGTGTAACTGTAAGGGGAGGATGCACCGGTGTGGCCCATCCCCGTGGCCCCGGGGCCGGCGGGAAGCGAGGGGACCCCTTCCTCACCCTGGGGACAACCATGCCCCCCACCGCAGCAGCCACACCAGGCCGTGCCCCCCCCCCCCCCCCCCCCACCCCCCCCCCCCCCCCATTCAACCGGCAGCGGGGCTGTGCCGCCCCCCCAGGCGCCCCATCTACGTCCCCTCGGGGCGGGCGGCGGCAGCTGCGGCCGCGGCGGCTCCTCTCGAGTTGCGGTCCGGGGCGGGGGGGGCGGGATCGTTTTCCGTCCCCGTCCCCCCGCCCCCCCGTGTCCCCTCGCTCCCCTTCGGGGGGGTTTGGGCGCGGGAAACCGGATCGGCGGCGGCGGGGCGGCTCAGGTGCGCGGCCGCGCTGCCGCCGCCCGCCGGTGTCCGGTGTCCGACAGCCGGTGAGCGGCCCCGACGGCGGCCCCGGGGCGGGCCGGGCCCGGCTATTAAAAAATCCCCCCCCCGAGGGGAAGGAGCCGCCGGTTGGGGCTCAGCCCGCCCCGGCCCCGGCCCCCGGTCCCGGTCCCTGCCCGCTGCCGCCGGGACTGAGCCGCCCGCCCCCGGCACCGCGGGGATGGGCGGGCGCCGCCCCCTCCCACCCCCGTTAGGGATGGGAGAGGGAAGGGCGGGGGGGCGATCCTCGCCGCCCTTTTAGGGCCCCCCTCCCCCGCCTGGGGGGGGGGCACGGGGAGGGGGGGTCCCACCACCAGCCCCCCGGCGTGGGCGAAGGGGTAACGGCGAGCGGAGGAAGGAAGCGGGGGGTGAAGGTGCCGGGCCGGTAGCCCCGGCGGGGCGGCCCCGGGGGTGGGGTACCGGGGGGGTGGGGGGGTGGCCCAAGGTGAGCCCCGGCCCCCCCCGGCCCGGCCCGGCTCCACCTTCCGGGGCACCTGGGCCAATTGGCAGCCGCAGGGGGGGTCCCCCCGGCCGGGCTAAGGGCCGCCGCGCCGCCGGCCGCTCACCCCGCCACTTGAGCGGCCGGCGGCGGCGGCCTTAGCGGCGGGGGGACCCCCCGGGGAGGTGCTGGGGCCCCCCCGTCTGTCGTGTCCTTTCCCCCCCGCCCCCTCTCCCAGCCCCGGGGTGACCCTCCCGTCGGGTCCCGCTTTGGCCGCCCGGAGCCGAGGCAGCGCCCGGAGCAGAGGTAAGTGCGGCCGCCTCGGCCCCGGAGCGGAAGGCGGGTGGGGGGTGGTGGTGGGGGTGGTCGGGGCCGGATGGGACCCCCCGGGGCTCAGGGACCCCCCCATTTGGCTGTCCCCTTCTCCCCGGGTCCCCCTTCCCAGGCAGGATCCGGCGTGTCCTCTGCTTTCCCCGCTTTTCCTAGACATGGGGTCCCCCGCCCTCCTCAGGCTGAGCCCCCTTCACCCCCGCCATCTTCCAGCGCCCCCCATCCTTCCCGGGGTCCCCCTCAAACCCCTGCCGTCGGCGCGAGGAGTCGCAGCGATTGCTTCCCACCAGGGCAAAGTGGGTGACAACGAAATGGGGGTCCAGCCCCTTTACCCACAGCCACAGCCACCCCTCGGCCTGGGGGGGTTTATTTTGGGGTTCAGGGGTGCTTCCCCCGCCCCCCACAGTGCGACGTGTCGCTGCTTTGCAGCCCTGGTGACACCAAATAGGGCCTGCAATGAAAGCCTGGCCGAGGGGGACTCCCCCAACATGGGGGGATGCTGCTTTGTGGGGGGTGTCTGTGCCCCCCAGTCCCCAGGGTAAGTACTCACCCACGCACCCCCCCGCCCCCGCTCAGTGCTGCGGAGGGTGGAGGGACCCCCAGGACAGTCAGGCGTGTCCCCAGCCCTGCCTGGGGACACCAAAACCTCAGTCAGAGGACGCAGGGTGGGGTCCTGCCCTGGGCTGGGGGATGCTGTGGGGTGAGGGTGGGTCCCCTGGGTGCTGGGGCAGCTGGTGGGGCCATGGCGGGTGTCTCCAGCACTGCGGCACAAATCTACCCAGTTTAACCCTGAAACGGGGCTCCCGGCTGCACACGGCAGCTCCTGTCGCTGTCCCTGACCCCGTCTGCATCTCCATCTGCATCCCTGCCCCATCCCAAGCCCCATCCTCATCCTCGTCACTGTCCTTGACCACATCCCTGTCCCCGTCCCCATCTCCATCCCCATCTGTCTCCATTCTCATCTTCATCTTGGTCTCCTTCCCCGTTCCCGTCTCCTTCCCCGTTCCCGTCTCCTTCCCCGTTCCCATCTCTGACCCCATTCCCATCTTCATCCCTGTCTCGGTCCCCATCTCTGTCCTTGTCCCTATCCCCGTCTCCTTTCCCTCCTTGTTCCCATTCCCATCCCCATCCCAGTCCCCACCCGGGCTCTCCCCAGCCACCCACTGGCGGTGCCCACAGAGGGGGGACCCGCGACCACGTGAATCGGGGTGTCGAGCACAGGCAGGCACCTGCCCCACCACACCCCACGATGGGGAAGCCATCAGCAGTGGCCATGGCCCCCAGCCACCGCGGTCCCATCCCTTGGGGTGGCAGAGGTGGTGGCTGAGCACCATCTTGGTGCTGTTGGTGCCACGAGCATCCCTGGGTGATGCCGGTGGCCTTTTGGGAGTGGGGACAGGGTTTTGCCCTGCTGGGCTCCAAACCAGGGCTCGGGGACCAGGGGACCCCCATGTCTCCATACCAAAGGTGTCGGGCCTTGCGGCAGAGCCCGCCAGAGCCCTTGGAGGGGGCTGCCGGGAGCAGGGCTGGGGGGGGGGGCCCGGGGGGGGCAGCATCCGCAATGCGGCAGCTCCCAACGTCATGAGCCGGGGTGCGGCGGCTCCGCAGAGGGGCAGGCTCAGCCCCAGGCCCTGGGCTGCCGCAGTGGCCTTGGGCGGAGGCAAGGGGATGGGGACGAGGGGGCACCCCCAAAGCTGCCACCACCACCCCCCCCAGGCTGGGTGAGATGCGACACCCACCGGCATTGGCATCGGGGCGCAGGGGGGTGGCAGGGAAGGGCCGGATCCTGCCTGGTGCGGTGCTGGGGCCAAGCGGGCCAGCTGACGGCGGGGATTAGGCGAAGCCGTCTCTTTCAAAGTCACACCAAGGATGGCGGCGGGCGGATGGCGGCAGGCTCGGCCTCACCCGCGGTCCCCCGGGGACCGGTGTCCCCAAGCCACTGCAGCGCCGGGGCAGTGTCCCTCAGGTGAGGATGGTGCTGCGGCCTCGGGGGGCTCCCCTTCCCTTTGGGTTGCTTGGCTGAGCACCGCGGGGCTTTGGGGGGGCTCTGCCAGGCTTTCGGGGTGCTTCGCTGCAGGGCGAGGACTTTGCCGATGGAGCCTGAAAGGCGGGTGTAGATGGGGGGGACACATCTGTCCCTGCCGGCATTAACCCATCCATGTGCAATGCTCTCCAAATCACGGGGATGGCCGAGCCAAGCAAGCACCGCTGCTCATTGTCAGCCCCAAATTTGAAGGCCAGATGGGGTGCGAGGGGTCAGTCGTCGCATCCTCAAGGGGGGTCAGCTCCCGCCGCTGGATCCAGGACACTCTGAGCTCATCCCGGGGCCGCTGGGCTCGTTGGGGCCTCGGCTTGGCCGACACAAAGGAGACTTTGTGCCTTCCTCCTCCTCCACCGCCGCTGCCATGGCCGCTGGGGATGGTGTCGCAGCCAGCCGGGGGGTTCACAGCCACCCAGGACGGGGGCTTTGCAACCAGCCGAGGGGTTTGCAAGGTTTGGGGAGGGTGTGCAGCCATCCAGTGGGTTTGCAACCTTTTTGGGGGGATCTGCAGCTGTCAAGAGGCTGTGCAAGCTTTTGGGGGATTTGCAGCCACGCAATGGGTTTGCAGCCTTTTGGGCAGCTTGCAACCATTTAGGTGAGGGGGAAAGCATTTAGGGGGTTTGCAACCTCTTGGTGGGGGGTTGTAACCTTTTGGAGGGTTTGTAGCCATCCAGGGGGTTGCAATCTTCTGGGAGGGTCTGCAACTATTTCTGGGAGGGGGGGTTTGCAGCTATCTGGATGCTTTGCAGCCATACAGGGGAGGTTGCAACCTTTGGAGGGTCTGCAGCTATCTGGGGCTTTGCAACCTTCTGGGGCTTTTGCATCCATTCAGAGGGGTTGCAACCTTTTTGGGGGCTTGCAGCCATCTGGGGTATTTTCAGCCTTTGGGGGAGGGGGGGGCGGGTTGCAACATTTTAGGGGGGGTTGCAGCCATCTGGATAGTTTGCAATCTTTTTTGGGGGGTTGCAACCTTCTGGGGGCTGTGTGACCACCCAGGGGCTATGCAACTCTTCAGGGGTTTGTGACTGTTTCAGGGGCTTGCAGCCACCCGGGTGGGTTTGCAACCACCTGGCAGCGTCCGCTCCCTGCAGACCTGGGTCTGAAACACCCGTGCAACCCTGCAAAGGTGGCGGTTGGGAAATGGCTTCCAGTGCCGGTCCCCGTATCGCCTTGGCCCCATCCTGCTGCAGCACATCCCCAGAAGTCCCCAGCACTTGACTAGCTGAGCTGGGGACCAGATTTTCCCCATCCTTCTCAGAGAGGCGGCATCAGGGCGAGCATCTCCCTTTGCTTGGCAGTTTCCGAAGCATTTTTGCCAGTCGATAATAATTTATTCCCTTTTTTTCCATTGCTGTTTTGAGGCTGAAGACATTCGGCTCTTGCTTATGGAGGATTTTGGGGGAAATTAAGGAAAAAAAATAAAAAGGAAGGTGCAAGCTCGCTACTCCTGTTCTGTGTATGGCACTGGTAGAATTCACTGTGCAACCCCGCGGTCAGTGAATTACCATAGGGCCATAAACAGAGCAGAGAAAGACCCGCGAGCCCCGTGGGGCCATCACCGACATCGCCTGGCCCGTTTTGGCACTAGCACATTTTTGCTTTTATTTGTAGCTTTTGAGCAATTATGTGTAGTGCCAATATGGGAGAAGGTGGAGAGAGCAGCGCCGGGGTGGGGGACAGACAAGCATCAGTGCTGGGGAGGTGGTTTTGGTGGGGAGATGCTGGGAGCGAGGGATGCTGCTGGGGATGGGAAGGTGGAAACCATTCGACACTCGCTGGGGTGATGAAGGGATGTCTGTCAGCCCCATCCATGGGTGCCATTGAAGAGGTGTCCATCCCAATGTGGTGTCCCAGCCCATGGAGGCATCTCGGCCAGGCCGTGTCACCGTGGTGGCCATCACCAGCAGGATGGGACCCCCAGCTCCTTGTCCCCTCCTGGACCACAGTAGTGGCATCTCCCTGGGGTTGAGCCAAGCATCTGCATGGGGGGATCTGCAGGGGCTGCACGTGGGGTTTTCTGGATGGACAGGTGAAATTATATTTTTTTTTCCTATTTTTTTTGCAGCTTTCCAGGCCTGGCACCGTGGTCACATGTCCCTTGCCCACCTTGGGGCCTGGCTGCTGAGATGGTGCTGGTGGTGCCTGGCCTCGGGGCTGCCTTTGGCAATGGTAGAACTCACACTGGTGCGGTAGCAGGATCCGGTGGTTCTAGACTTGCCAACTACAGCCCTGGGGAACCACGGCAGACATGGACCCCTGGCACCCACGGGTGCAGCCTGGCACCCTGTGCATCCTCCACCCACCCACCCAGGGCACTGCTGCCAGGCTGGGAGGCTGCTCACAGGGTCCTGCTCCGTCCAGTATGGATCTGGGGGCAATGTGGTGGGTGGCCGTGCACGCACGGTAGGGGTAGGACAGTGATGGTGAGCCCCCCCTGAGGAGAGGGTCTGGCATCCCAGAGTGTCTTTATGGGTGGGGGGACAGGGACCTGCTGGATACTGGTCATCGGAGCAGCGCAGCCACGTGTCCTCATGTGACTCCGGGCGTTAAGGGCTGGTACAGCCCTGTGATGCGGGTGGGACAGCTGGGGGGCAGGGGGCACTGGATTAGGTGGCTGGCTCCCACCCCCAGCCCTGGATCCAGCCCTGACCCAGCCCCCTGTCTCTGGGGAGGGGGGGAAACCGAGACACCCATGGAGAGCTTGTGGTGGCAGCTGCCATGTCCTCTGCCTGTCCCTGGGTGCAGGAGGGATGGTGACAGCTTTTTTGGGGGGGACAGGGGGTAGCATGGGAAAGGGCAGCTCTGGGCTGACATGTTGGGGGCGGGTAGGGGGCTGTGCACCCCCCCTTCACACCACCACCCCCCCCCCCCCATCGCCCTGGCTGCGGGGCGGCTGGTCAGGATATGTAGGGCAGTGCTGGGTGATTATGGGGCTTTCGGCATAAGCCTGCGGAGATTGGATCACGCTGGATTAGGCTGCACGCTCAAATCATCCTCCCTGCGCTGGGGGGGAGGGATGGACGGGGGTCCCCACTGCCCTCCTGGAGCAGGTGGGGGGGGTTGAGGGGGGCACAGGCTGTCTGTGTGTCTGTCTGTCCATTCATCCATCTGTCTGGTCATCCAGCTAGTGAATATCCATCTATCCGTTCAGCCGGGCCACCCATCCATTGCCTGTACAGCCGTCTATCCCTCTGACTGTCTGTCCAGCCACTGAACCATCCGTCCATGCATCTGCCTGTCCATCTACCCATACAGCCGTCCACCCATCCATCCATCTGTCCATCCATCTATCCAGCCGACCATCCATCCACCAGTGTGTCCATCCATCTGTCCATCCAGCCGTTGATCCATCTACCAGGCTGTCTGTCCTTGCATCCATCCATGCATCCATCCATCCATGCATTCCTCCGTCCGTCCAGGCAGCCACTGATCCATCTACCAGGCTGTCTGTCCTTGCATCCATCCATCCATCCATTCAGTCATCCCTCTGCCTGTCCATCCCACCAGCCACTGAGCCATCCACCAGGCTGTCTGTCCCTCCATCCCTCCCTCCCTCCAGCCGGCTCCGCAGTGGGGCCCTGCCCCAAGGGGGGAGCAGGGGCCGAGCATCCTTCCCAAGCCCCGCCCACAACAGGCCATACCCACACAAGAAACTCCACCCCTCCCAAAAGGCTCCACCCCCAGCAGTCACCCAAGGGGAAGCTGGTGCCCCCCAGGTCTGCCCCCTCCCCAGGACCAGCACCCTACTGGGGGTCATCCCGAGGCACCTCGTCCTGGCCCTTCCCAGCTGCCGCAGCCAGGCCTATCCTGAGCACCCACCGGTGCTTCTGGGGGGCGAATCCTGCAATTTGGGGCCAAATCCTACAATTCATTGCCCACCCTGGGCAAAGCAGCGCTGCGATGGGGCAGGGGGGAGCAGAGGCGGCAAACCCAGCTGGGCCACACGCGGGACCCCGCTGATGCCCAGAGGACCTCCCCATAGGGCTCAGGCTGGGGAGGGGGAGCAGGATCTAGCCCCACCAGCCTCTCCCCAGCTGGGAAATACAAAGCGAAGCTTGCTGGTGTGCCCAGGGCGAGCTCGAGCTGCCCCAGTGGGAGGCCCCGACCTGCTTATTAAAGACCGATTAACAGAGATTAAAGCCTCATGGCAGCGTCTGCCAGGCCAAGCTGCCTCCCCCTCGGCTGTGCTGCTGCATCCTGCACCCCGCCGGGGCACCCCGGATGTCCTAGGGTCCCCAGCAGTACCTGGAGCCCTGGGTCACCCTCCCAGTAGATGCAGGACCTTTCATGTCCAGGGATATTGAGCTCTGCTGGAGATACCCATGAGCACCCATGGGTGTTCTGGTAAAGCAGCCACATTCCTCCTTTCCTTCCTTCTGTCCAGCTGTCCGTCCTCCCAGCCTTCCTCCACTCTTTCCCTTGCCCCAGTCTACAAGAAACCTGCAGGATTCACCTCACTGGAGCCAGGGCTGCAACCATCCTGCACTGGCATTCAAATAAAGCTGCTGAAACCCATCACTGCGCTTCCCTGCTCCTCCTTGGGTCTGCACCCCAAATAATGCACCCTGGTTTGCTGGGACCCCGTGAATGATGGTGCCTGGGCTCGGTGGTGGCTGCTGCAGCTGAAAAATGGAGGAATTCAACCCAAAGGCCAGCTCAGCCCCTGGGTGGGAGTGCAGAGGGATGCTCGAGCACCCCCATGGTTTCCATCCGGCCCCCAGGTTGCTGTTGGAAGAGTAAAAAGGATAAGATAAATTGCTCAAAAGAAGAATTAAGCCCCAAAAATCACCCCAGCTATGCTCGGCTCTTCCTTTCCAGCCACAACAGCACAGCAGGGCAGAGTGGGAGCTGGCTTGGGGAGGGCTCGGGAATATGGGACCAAGCCCCAGAACACCTCTACCAGGTAGGGAGGGACAGCAGGATACACCAAGCCCCCCCCAAATACCCCAGAACAGGACAGCCAGATGCAGGGGTAGACACATTTGTAACAATTTATTGAATGAGGCAATAATAGACACTGGGAAAACAAGGGGGGGTCCATGCTCTGCTACTTGCCTGGTTTTTGTTTTTCTGGGGGGGTGGGAGGGTAGGGGGGAACCTCTCTGACTAAAAGAACATCATTTCATCGCCAAAGAAACACTGACTTGAAAGCCACCAACATCTTCACAACGACAATAAAAAAATAATTAAAAAAAAATAAAAACCAAATTGGAGAACCAGGACTGTTTCTATGGAAAGATCTCCCTCCCCTCGTTAAAGTACAGAAGAAATGTATACAAAGAACATTTGATATTTTTCCATATAAAACAAGTAAATACAAGAATCTGAAAACTTCCTTGAAGGCGGAGCGAGATGTGGAAAACGTTGTTAACAGCCACTTGGAAATAAAAATAATTAAAAAAACAACAACAAAAAACCCCAAAAACCAAATGCCAAACCAAAACCCAAAAATTAAATACCATGCACAACTGCACACGCAGCAGGGCTGCGGCTGACGGAGGGCTTGGCTGGGTGCTGCCACTGGGACACAAGGGTTTGGCCTGGGGGAAGTCAAGTAGAATTTGTCCCCCAAAAAACCCCCTGAGGTTTTTTTTTTAACCCTCCTGGAAAAGTTTTTGGGTGATGGGGATTAAAAGTTCGCAGCAGCAGCAGAGCTGTGCTAGGAGATGCACGTTGGGCAAGGCCAGGGGGGTGGCTTGGAGGGTTGGGGAGGCCAGAGGGGTCCATCGAAGGGAAAGGTCTGCACTCACATCCCCCCCACTACCTTCAAATGAAGCTTTGCTTGTGGGAACCGGACTCTCCGGGGATGGGCAGGGGAGGATGCAGGGTCCTGGGGATGGCAGCGGGGACAGGGATGAGCCCAAGGCAGCATTTTGGCAAGGGAAGTCCTGGGAACATGGTGGGCACGCAGCAGGGGGATGCAGCCAGAGCCCCTCTAGAGGCATTTCCACTCCGGTCTAGATCCACAAAAATGGGAAATAATAGTAATAACAACAACAACAATAATAATAATAATAATAACAATAAAGAAAAAAAAAAGAAGATCTAACATGGCAGGTACATTTTGAGAGCAGAGAAATAAGAACAGGTCTCCAGTGTGCACCAAGGGGAGCCAAGCGGAGCACGGCTGGGTCCGCGGCAGTGCTTACGGCCATCAAAGGCAGCAGTGGCCTCGCTTGCCGGCTCGGGGAGGGCGGCAGTCCCGCAGGCTCTTGGAAGAGCGTTATCCCTTCAAGAGGTTGCCACCCCCCTGCAGTCACACATGCATGGTTTTTTTTCGCCAGGAGAGAAGCCTTTTCCAAACTCGCTTCCTTTTTTTTTTTTTTTTTTTTTTTTTTTTTTTTTTTTGTGTGTGTGTGTGTGTGGTTTTTTTTTCACTTGTGTGTGTGGTTTTTTTTGATTTTTTTTTTTAAAATATAAAAGTCCATGTTAAAATCTTTGAAACCTAATTTTCCAAGTGCGGATGGCTGTGCCTGGGAGCTACTGCGGAGGAAGGTGCCGGTGCAGCCTGGGAGCAGAGGTGATGCTGCTGGAGCAGTTTTGGCTGAGGGCATCTGTGCTCCAAACCTGCCTCAGCCCCCTGCCAGGCTTCACCCCACTCCATCCCACGCTGGGCAGAAATGAGGGCTAAGGGGTTGATTTGCTTTGTTTTCTTTTAAATCTCCTCAGAATGAAAGTCCCATCACAATTTGGCTTCTCATTCCGAGAGCAGAGTGGCGCTATAAAAATGCACTTAACACACATCCTCTGCTAGTATTTTTTTCTTATTTTTTTTCTCCTTTAAAAAAAAAAAAAAAAAAAAAAAAAAAAGGTTAACAAAACCTTTGCTTCCAAAGCTGGGAGACTCAATGCCACCTGATTGCATCTCTGGAGAGGTGTAAAAAAATTATTCGCATAAGAGACAAGGAAAATCACCATGATCCTGCTCTGGGCATCATCACTGTTCCAAGGTCACCACTTCCACTGCCTGCCCGTCCATAGTGACGGCACTGTCCGCTATCCTTGTGGTAACGGGTGCCATCGCCACCTGAACAGGGCCGTTGCCTTGGGCCAGGCTGGTCACCACAGTCTGGTACATGCTGACGGGGATCTGGACGAGACCTGAGGAGACAAAAAAAACCCAACCGAGAAATAGGAGTGGGGTTGGGAGGGAAAAAGTGGAGCAAGACCAGCGCAACAGATGAGGCTGGTATGGGCACATGTTGTGGCTGCTCCAGAGATGATCCTTTGGATTGCTGAAGTCCTCCCCGACCTGCAGCACTGCATCCAGCTCTGGGGCCCCCAGCATAAGGAGGACACGGACCTGTTGGAGCGAGGCCAAAGGAGGCCATGAAGATGATCAGAGGCTGAGGCACCTCTCCTAGGCAGACAGGCTGGTAGAGCTGGGGCTGTTCAGCCTGGAGGAGAGAAGGCTCCGGGGAGACCTTGCAGCGGCCTTCCAGTACCTAAAGGGGCTGACAGGAAAGCTGCAGAGGGACTTTTTACAGGGGCCTGTAGTGACAGGACAAGGGGGAATGGCTTTAAGCTGAAAGAGGGGAGATTTAGGTTAGATCTAAGTAAGAAATTCTTTACTGTGAGGGTGGTGAGGCACTGGCACAGGCTGCCCAGAGCAGCTGTGGCTGCCCCATCCCTGGAAGTGCTCCAGGCCAGGTTGGACGGGGCTTGGAGCAACCTGGTCTAGTGGAAGGTGTCCCTGTCCATGGCAGGGGGGGTGGAACTACATGGTCTTTAAGGTCCCTTCCAACCCAAACCATTCTGTGATTCTATGCAGGGAAAGCCAGCAACTGAAGACACCTGCCTCCCACCCAGCAGTGTCTGTGCTGGTGTAATTATTTGTGGCTTGGCGGCCTCACTGTGCTGGACTCGCTCACCATGATGCCATGTGGGATGGGAACAGGGATGGGATGGGGCAGAGTAGGGTGGCAGCACGGCAAGCTCAGCCTGCACCGCAGGGCTGTCTGGCCACAGGGAGAGAATAAGGTTAAGGAGGAAAGAGATAAGAAACTTTTGGAGGAGGAACCCAATACTGGGATGGTACACCAGGTACCTGTACAGCCAACCCTGTCAGGCCACGTTTTGCTGGAGGCAGGGATTGCTCCCACGTGTTTCTCTCAGAGCTGTGAGTGTGCCACCACACAGCCCAGCAGTGGTCACCACCCATGGACGAAGAACATACTTCTGAAACATATTTTTCCACTTGACTTGCCCAGAATTGAGAACCCTGGGGCTAAGGATAGGATAAATTTGGCTTCTCCCTACTGTGACTCTTCCATCCCCTGTAACTCTACACACCACTCAAACACCTTCCTGTTGTGATGTGTGAGAAGGATTCCAGGTGGCAGGCCAGAGACCACCCATCCTGCCCACGAGCCCCAGTACAGCTACCAACCTCTCTCAAACACGATTCACTTCCTCCAGCTCACTTTCCATCCCAGCTGGGTCCTTCTGCCTTCACACCAAGATGGGTGAAGGGCAGCATGGGACCAAGCCCTGGCCAAGCCATACTGGCTCCGGGCACTGACTATAGGCACTCTTGCACATGTATACATGACATATAAGAGAAATAAAGGAAAATAAACCAAGTTTCTCAGCTCTTCCCCCATTATGGATGGGTCCAGCAAAGTAGGAAGTATCTTCTTCCCAAGGGTGGCTCAGCTACAGAAAGGGATCAGATGCTCCCAAGCTGAAGGTGGCAAAGCTTAGGGCATGTTTTTGGCCACAGAGGAAATCACCACTGTGCTAAACGCAGTGAGTCCTGGTTAGCTAGGTAACACCAACCAAGATGACAACAAAACAACGAGGACCCGAGGATATTGTGATGTGAATGATGAAAAGAGATGAAAAAAATAACAAGGAGCACTGGTACTGCTTGATACAGCTGGGCAGGGGAATAGCAAATCCTGCCGGCTGGCAAGTTAAACTTCATCCTTCTACTCTGATGTTATCTGCCTGTACCCACCACTGCCTTTGGCTTGGCAAAGTGTGACTTAGACAAGCAAGCCTGTAAACGCTACCTTATACACAACGTTTCTGAAACTATCTGCACCTCTCTTGAAGGGGGGTGGGGGGAAATGCTTTTAGAGGTCATCAAATCCTTCCAGCCAGCAGCACAGGATGGCCAGCCCCTGAAACAGCATTCAAACGATATAAGACAGCAGGTTCCTGACCCAGGCTTTCCCAAAAAAGCAGTACAATCTCTTTTGATTCAGGTTTCTGTGGCAGAGAGCAGACCTCTGTCCTGCCAAGGGCACTTGTTTAATAACACAAGGCAGCAGAATGCGGCTCGGTGTCCTCAGATAACTCACTGTACAGACAGGAAAGCTTATGAGTTAATCGTGCTGACCAGGTGGGTGACCCCAGCAGAGCGCAGCGTGCTTCGCAGTCCTTCAGCATTCCTCCTCTTGGGATCTCAAAGCGCTCTGCAGGTAGGAAAGTTTCATGATCCTCCAACCAAAGGGCTGCCCTATGCCCAGAGACTTATGTTCCATGTTCGCCCAGTTCACAGCCCAAACAAGGAATTGCTTTCCCGGTGCAATGATTCAACACTAACTGCTACGAACGGTGTGGAGCAGTCAGGAGAAGGTACAAAGCTCCCAGAGTGCTTTCTAATAGATGAGAGTTTTAGGCAACGAAACACTGAAATGAGAGCTCACACTCAGCCCTCTTGAAGAAAATCTCCCAGACTCTTCAAGGAAACATAGCACATCCCAGTTTAAGCAGGTGCTAGCACAGACCTGGAGATCTGACCTGGGATGCACCTAAAATCCCCGCTCCAGACCAACAACACAATTAAGCCCTTTGGGTTATGTGGGTTGCTAACTCGAAGACAACTGCTGGAGCTCTCAAATGACAGTCTACTACCCATGGCCAACCCAAAGACCAGAGTCACCACCATGTTCATGGACCACAGAGCATGCAACATTAAAAGCCTGATTCCTCCATGCCTTGCACGTTGGCCAGGGAAGGGCTGCTGCCAAAGATGGGTGCTATCAAAGGACTGAGAGACCTGAAGACCCAACCAGTGTCTTCTTTGTAAAGGATGAGTTCATGTCACCCAAGATTTGACCAAGGCTGGCCACATCTTGGAGCACACAGAAGAGCAGGGAAGTCTCCGTGAGAGACGGCGACACGCAGATCCCTTTCTGCATGGGATTAAACTAAATCGTCTCAGCATATGACGTAGCAGCCTTCCTGCCAGGGGTGGTAACAAACCAAAGGAGGAGAGGGCTGGAAAGTCTGCTGTGCATTAAAGCAGAGATGATCGCCCTTGGGAGAGAGACGATTAAACTACTGAGATACTGTAATCAGGTCTAGGATTGGCCCTGCACTGCATCTGCTCAGGCCTGCACCCTGATTAGCCCTAATCTAGCTGGCATATGTTAATCTAAAGCGTGGATTTGAGACCCTTTCAATTGTATTAAAAACAGGAAATCCATTAGACAAAAAACCCAACTTCTTCAAGTCTTTGAAAAATATGTACCTGCAAAGAAAGCGGAGCTGTGCCGGGGTGCTCTGTGAGGAATGGAGCACACAGGGAGAGCCCTGGCTGAGGCAGGGAAGAGGGATCCCATCGGACCCTGCATGCAGCTCAGATCAGCTCCTGCCTGGGGAGGGATGACAGTGGAGGTGACGAATCATGCACCAAGCAGCACAGACCATGGCCACAGGCTCCTGGCAAACAGGAAGATGCAGCTCAACTGTGTGTTTGCTTCCCCTTTGTGAAGTCCCCAGAAAGCCCCTCTGGAAGGAGCGGTGGGTGAGACATGAAGCCCAGGCACCTCCATCCCTCTGCGAATCTCCCGTTCCTGGCCACCAATCTCACCTACCTGCCAACACTTCCCATCCTTGGCAGGGATGAAAAGCCAGCTCCAGCCAGCTGGGCACAAGGACAACATCTACACAGGAAGCTGGGGCAGAGCCAGCACTGAGGTCCTGCCTCTCTCTTACCTGCAGCGTGCCAGGGAAAGACTTTTTTTGGTGGAGGATCAGATGGCTTTGCTAGGAAGGAGGCCACGGCATGGCCAGCATCACCTGACAGCCATGGAGGGGAATGGGTCAGGACATGAGGGTGGCCAAAAGAGAAGGAGAGCCACGGCAGGCCTTAGGGATTGAGATGGCCAGCATGACTCCAAGGATTATTGTAGATTGACTCTGAGATGGCTGCAGTTGTACTCTAATGCTGGGTCAGGCAACATTAGCAGCTGCATTTTAGCTGGGGGACTGTGATGGGCCGTAAGAGATCATGAAACTCCTGCTGCTTCAGCAGAGAAGAGGTGACAGCTTACAGAAGATGGGTAAGGGTTAGGCTCTACCTGCAACCAGAGAGCTACAAGATTCAGAAGCAAAAAGTCATGTGATGGCTGACAGAGACATCTTACCTGGCATAGAAGGCAGATCATCATCAGCAGCATAAGAACAATTGTTTTGATCCTAAATTACAGGTGACTGCATTAAACCACCACATATAGGGCTGGGGGGGAGAAGGCTGGGTGGGTGGGATGATTCTGTGCCCTGAGAACTGGTGTCAAGGTTCAGAAGTGCCCTGGACATCCACGACAGTCACAATGCTCAGGGAACTGGGCTCACTGGTCCGAGCTTCTGCCTGGCTTTAACACCTCTTCACCCTTGAGATCAAAGCAAGGGCAGCATGAGAAGGAGATACGACCAGTCTCCAGCTGTTGTGTGCATTCCCAGTCGTATCTGCAATACTGTCCTACTCAGGGACACGATACACACTGTTTTTTTCACAGTATCTTTGGCTGAGTCCATTCTGCAAGGTGCATCCTTATCTCCTGTTCAGTGTCTGGTAGTTTAAAGTGACTCAGGCCATCTGCTAAGGTGCTCAAAGTACCCAGATAGCTAACCATGCAAGCAGATGGGCTCTTCAGTGTCCCAGCTCCACGAACTGGTTACTTCCTGACCATAGATGAGGTGAGGTCTATACCACCCAAGCCCATCGCCATGTTGTTTGACCACACCTGGAGACGTGGGCTGAGGTCTTGTTTATCAACATCCCATGTGGCTCCACATCCAAATGCCAAGAGTCTGAATAAAGCTTATTTAGTGGGTATCTCATTCCAGGTATGAACCAATCATACTAGATGTGGATGGAAGATGGGCTAGAATGGCAATGCAGATCCTACCACCACAAAGGTCCCATCAGTGAGGAAACTGTAACAGCCCAAGGCAACCTTGGACAAAGCTCTGTCTGAAGGTGGACTGTAAGCACCCAGTTGTGATCTGGCACAGATGGTATGAAAAGCCTTGCTGCCTTACGTCCTGTGAATGCTTGGTACGCTCTCATTATGGCGGCAGTGGGAGTTTTCAGCTGGACAGTCAGGTTCTGCAAGCCTTGAAATGCACCCTAGAGTAGAAAGGCCTTCATTGATACCAAGACAGAAGTTGTTTCAATATCCTGTATGGACATTCAGTGTAACACTTCTGAAAGCTTAATCTTCACATTAAATGTCCAAAGACACACAGAATGGCTGGGAGAAACTGAACAGTGTGCAACCTCAAGGGACCCCTCAGCTGCCAGTCACTCACTGAGAGATGTCCTCTTCCCAGATGAGACGGGTTTCTCCAGTGAGGAGGACTTGGCATGGCCCTCTACACCATGGAAAGGCTTAACAGCAAGAGCTCACATGTAACTTTTTCTGTATGGAGCTCAAACAGGAACACAAGAATAAAGTCTTGGAGGGTCAGGAGACAGCCCCATTCTGGACCAGACAACAGCAACCCCCATCATCACGCTGAACATCAACTCAAGAAAGGAAACAGCTTCCTCTTTAAAAAAGTGCAAAATCCTCTTCTTTGATAGCATCAGCTACAACAGAGAGCTCATCTCCTGCCAAAGCAAACTCCTGTGGGAACAGCCTCTAGAAAGGGAGGGTTGTGAGCAAGCAAAGGCAAATGGAGAAGCATTACCATTTGGCTCCTGCATCTGGGAGCCAGGAGTCTCAAGCAATGCTCAGCCCTGCTTTGCGGTACTAAGCCAGCCTAGCCCCAACAAGAAAGGGAAGGGGAGATGGTGCAAGCCTCTCCAACACACCCTTCAGGTGTCCTTCATGTGTGTTGAAAGGTGAAGTTTGAGAGGGGTGCTGTTAGCGGAGCTGAGTTTATGGTAGCAAAAGCTGTGAAGCCACAAGAAACAGTGCTCTGAGTGCAGAGCATGGAGGAACAGGGGGCACAGGTCTGGAGTCATGAAGTAGCACAGAAGTATTGCTCTTGCAATTTCTTTTATGGGGCAAAATAGAAAATGCACAATGACTTTAGCAATCACCTTGGAGCCCTTGACAGGGCACAGAATGTCATCTGTTTTTTAGCTAGGCAACATAATTTCACAAAGAAACAGGACCTCGACTGAGACCTGCGTGTCCCCTTCCAAAAGGAGTCCAAAGCCTGTTTCAAATTGCCAGAAGCATAAGCCACAGTCAGCTGCAGCCAGTGCTGCTCCTGGGGATCCACTGACACCAAAAGCCTACTCAGCACCAAGTAGAGAAAGAATATCTGGTGCAATAGACGCCAAACTTGAAACATCTTGCTCTGTTCTCTTGGATACCAAAGAGTTTAAGTGCTGAAAGTTGTTCAGTTCATCATTTGCTTTGAACATCTGCAAGAACTGCAGAGTCAGGAAACCACTGTCAGTGGCCTTACGAGTCTCTCAGGCTTGCTTCTACGTAGAAACGCTAGAGGTAGAGCTCTGAAAGCCTTACAGTGCTCACACCAACAATGGAGAAGGCTAAAAAGATGAAATTTTCCATTGGACTTTCTTGGCCATTCACCTCAAACTTAGGGGACTTTGTTTGCTCCAGTCTTCTCAGCTCATGCTGAAGGGAAACTAGTAGAAACTTTGCTTTGCATGATCCTGCCATAGCATTTCACAGTAGATACTCCTGCAACTTCTCTCCCCCTGCTCCAGAGGCATGGGGCTGAGCAATCCAACAGCAATCCAACCAAAATTTATGTGCTCAGGAATGCACTATGGGGCCCTAGCACACACGTCAGCAGATACCATCTCATTGCTACATTTTGTTCAGAGCCAAAGCCGACTTCGAAGACACGAGGGAAGAATTCTCATAGACAATTCAAAGTGACCAGTGTGCAGGTTTTAATGCACAAAAATCAAAAAGGAAAATGCATCACTAGAGGACCTCTGAACAATGAAAACATTTGCCCTCGGTAGCTAACACAATGAAAGGGCACTGGGTGTGCTTTGATCTAGATACCTAGGGCAGCCTGTAAATACATCAAGACTGATGCAGGTAAGTAAGGAATAACCTGATCATCTTTTCCACAATGGGACAGAGTAAGATAAGAACACAACAGCTAAACATAAGGTTAGTGAAGCTCTGGAGCAAAGTCACCATCACTGGAGGTCTTCTAGAGCCAGCTAAGACTGAGGCTGGCTCAGGCAAGCGTCTGGTGTAAGTGATCACATGAATTCCTTTCAGCCCAGTCCGTCAACAAGATTTTGGAGGCTCCGTTTTATGTGAAGAAGACAGAACTAGGACATACTGGACAAATCGGTTGGCACTAGAGGTATTTCTTCACAGTAAACTTAGTTCATAGTCAAACACAGGACAGACTTAATTCTCCCAGCCATGTATAATTCCTTTTAGCAACATGGCAAAACAGGAGGGACTCTTGTTACGCTTCACTGCTACCAGTTTTAAAAAGGACAGTCATACAAACAGGATATTGAGCAGCTCTGTCCAGCTGTTTGCAGTCACATACTTGTTCTGGCAACATAGCAGGTATTTGCCTACAATAAAGGTAGCACAACTACCAGTACTTAACTGCAGAGCAACTGTGTCCTTCAACTGAATCCTGGAGCAAAGACCATTCTTATCCTCACCAAGACAGATAGCTGCAGTGCTGGAGACTACCTGGCGTGTTCCAACACAAAAGAGCACTGTTCAGCCTGCACGTTAAAAGCTCCCACAACAGATTTTTATTAAATCTGTATTGCTTTGTGTGGGAACCTGGCTCACCAAAACTTCCAGAAATTATCATCTTGATGACTGCCCTTTTGGGGGACTGACTCAAGAGGCCTTCAAGAGGTGGGGGAAGGACAGGCAACTGGTGTGAGCATGTATTTCCAGAAAAACAAAACAGATCTCTGTATCAAGTTCAAATTACACACCAGCTAAAATGAGTGCTCTCAAAGTCACATGTTACTCTGAAAAATCCTCTGACCGTAAAGAAGAAACATCCGCAAACTAAACGTGTCCCTTAAGATATGAGGTGTTGACGTGACACCATGGATGAGATTTCACCCAAAGTCAGCTGCAGAAATCAAGCATTTCAGGAATCCTACCACACTCAGTGGTGACAAAGGAAGCAGAAGACACCTCTTAACACAGGCACCTACTTTAAGATAAGATGAACTGTCTTTTGAAAGCGTGCCTCTCTCTCTCCCCCCTTCAACTACTGCTACAGCATCAATGACTAATTCAAATTAGCTCTCTTGTAGGACAAAATGATAATTGGAAGGATTTTCACCATCAGAAATGGCTTACTGACAAATCACAAAAAGCTCATGCAGGGATTTAAGCTCTGAGAACCTCCTAGGCAAACAGCAGCCAGGATCTTCCCTATGTATCCTCTACACCATTAATTTAAAAACACAAAAATTGTTCCACCAAATGATAATCTGAAAAAAGCTACAGTTCTTATTCTGCTTGCTGACCACAATCATACCTCAAGATCATCCATTATCTGTCTTTTCAAGAGCACTCCAGTCAAAATCACAACAAAGACCAATATAACAAGGCACCTGAAGTTTTGATAGTGAAGTTGAGTCATGGCAGCTCACAGATGGAGCACTAAACTGAGTGTTGCAGTCTAGCAGGCTACACCATAGCCTTGACTTTTCCTGAGAACAGAAGATTAGCACAGGAGACAAAACAAGATGCAACACTTCCATCAACAACTGCATGGGATATCAGAAGGAGAGCCCTGGAGCCACTCCATGATCACATCTCAGTCTCTCAAGACTGTGCCTGGGCATCACCTACCTGCTTAATATTCTCAGTGACTTGTTCTTTCCTTAGCCTCGGCTCCTCTTGTTCTGTTTCAATGAGCTTTCCTTCTCTGCCTGTTCAGAGCAATGGGAGCTGCTGCCTCAGTGCCCCAGAAGGCCTGGCTGATCTGGGAATTCCAGCCTTACACCACCAGAAAGGCATGGGCCAGGATGCAACACCATGCTCATATGGCTCATTCTTCCTCCAACTCATTTAGCTACAGCAAAGACTGTTAGATGCTTGGTATTTTGTGTGAAGGTGTTGTTTTAAAACCCAAGTTTGGATGTTTGGGTTTTATTTATCCCCAAATCTCAGTCAGAGACCTTCTCTAGCTGCGAGGGGACAGCTCACTGCACTAGCACCTTTGATACACTTGTTTTCTTCCTCTCTACAAGGAAAGAAGGGTCACAGCTTAGCCAAGTATCTGAACACCTTTGGCTTAACCTCTCTTATTTCTTGGTCTCTTATTTCTTATTTCTTTGCCTCTAGGGCAGAGGAAGGCAACCCATCCTCACAAAGCAACCACCCAGTTACTTTTGGCTCCTTTCAGCAGACCACCCAGGGCAGGTGCATCTGCACCTCCCGCTTTGTTTGATAGATATACAATCCAAGAGAATACACAAGCCCCGTCTTCTCTTCCCAGAGAGATGACCTAGAGGACACCACTCTCCTTTGTCACATGACTAACAAGATCCCTGAAGATGACTCCAGAGCTTTTTTTTTGGGGTGGTGGTGTGAGGGTGTGGTTGAGTTTCTGGAGTTTTTTTAGGGCTTGTTTTTCTTTTTTTTTTTCTTTGAGTTCTTTTTAAGTTGCAGTACTTTCAGACAAAAACACTGGGGCTGGAATTCCTGATTTACAGGAGTCTCTGCTGCTGGAGGGGACAGCCCAACCTATCAAGTGACATACAGACAGGGGCTCAGCTGTGTTCATGGAATTATCTCCTCTGAAGCCCCAGCATTTCCATGGAAATAGGAAGATCCCAATGAGCCAACCTGATACCCAGTCTCTTCCCTGACACAGCAAAGATCCATAGTCTGCAAGCAGTGGTGACAAATACCTCCTTCACCGATGACACTTCACAACTGCTATGAACCTCTGTCTTTCCAGCCCTTTCCTGACATACTGGAAGTCTTCCATCTGCAATCATCTGCAGTGAGGACAGTAACATAAGGAAAAACTTGTAATTATTTTTAACATTGGAAATGATTAATCCAAAATCCTGGGTGTTCTGTTTCATCCTCATTTCGATGTAGCTGAAAACTCCCATGAAAACGGTGCTTGGGAAAGCAGGCAAAGCAGCAGTCTGGCATCCTGACGGGGGATTAGCTTCATGCCTTCAGCCCTTATCTCTTGCGTAAGGTTACCTGTCCCTCCCTCTCCCCGTCATAGGGTGCTGAGGGTGAGTTTAGAGCTTGACAACAGGACCTGGACGTCAGCTGAGGCAGAATAAAGCTGTGTCTATTCAAGCTCAGTTCTTACCTAGACCTCACAACACTAGTGCTGGGTCCCCAGAGTACGTCACTCTAAAACCAAGCCAATCTGGTGTGTAGAAGAGGCGACAAACACGCAAGGAGTGTATGTGTCTACCTGTGAAAAGAAAGCTTTTTTTACCAGACTCCACAGATGAAAGCTTAGCTAATAACACTTCTAAGCTTCCTTGATCAGCTGGCTTTGCTGTGGAGTGAAGGGCATACCTGATAAGATTAGCAGTCTATCATGGTCAATCATGTATATAGGAAACAGTTAAAAATAAAGTACAGCAACCCCTAATATCTGCTCTGGTCGGGATTCACTTTTCCTATGATCTGTTTTCTGATAATAAAAAAGATGCAGCAGACCAGTGTCATTGGTGCCAAGCTTCTCAGAAAGCAGAGATAGGTAACACCTAAGAATAAGTTTCTGGACAATCATCTAATGCAGATCCCTATTATATTTTGCCATAAAAACTTTATTGACTTGTCTGCTATGTTATTAACATCCACAGGGGCTCTTCCAGAGGAAGAATTGCCTATCAAGACTGATTCTTATCCTACCTTTAAAACTAGCCTTTAGAGTCCTGTATTTCCTCTATGGTTTTATTAAAGGCTACGGTGAGAATGAAGGCAGGGTACCATTTAAAATTGATAAAACGTTGTATTACTTTAATCACAAAAGTCCATCTTAGAATAAAGTAATCTGAATTGAATTTTTTTTTTTTTTTTTTAAGCACTGAAATATTGCCTGTTCTAATGAAGTAGATAATTATTTGGCAGAGTTTCTGCAGGAACAATACTCTGTGCATCCTTGCAGATCATGAATAGCATGCAAGGGGAATAAAGTTGCGTATCAAGAGACAGGTGTGTCCACAGTCCAAAAGCTGGTGGATTTCAGCCAGCAGATGTGTCAACAGTCACACACATACAAGCTCTTGTATCTAGCCTCCTGTGCTGTGTGACACATGGGACAGCCTACTTCTTTACTTAGGTTTCTGCTATAGTGTTCAGCCTATAGTTTCTTAAAGCTGGTGGGTGCTGAAAGTGTATTTGTGGGGGTTTGCCTCCTTTGCATCGTGTCTGTGACCTTTAAAAAGCCAAATTTTACAAATCCAAGAATCACAGCATCCCCATAAACGCCATCCATCACCACAGTACCGCTGCTTGAGTGTCATTAAATACAGGCTCTGAGCCCAGCTCTGTCCTGCTCCTCACTAATTCTTTACTTAAGTAACAATTATGAGAGAGCTTGGCTTTCACAAGGCTAACAGGATTGGGCTGTAAGATATTAGCACACCCCAAAGGCATGTGCATCTCTACACCAAGCCCAGTGTCAGTGTCCAGGCATAGAGCAGCGGCTCAGATAGCCATTGCAGGATGCCTGGCTGTAAATATATATCTGATGTCTGATATCTTCCCCTTGAAAGTGTGAAAGGAGCAGGGGGGGGGACACGAGGACGGGGGACACACCCAACAGATAGATATAGCCCCTTTTAAACAGCCCAATAAACACCATATAGTCAGGAATCTAAAGGAACAAGTGGCAATACCAGCTAAATCCCATTATTCCAAACCACCACCACAAAAATCCACTCACCTGGTGAAAACTCTGTTAGGCTCCACTTGTAACCTGAATAGTCTGTTGTTAGGAAGCCTGACAATAAAATGCAAGTGTAAAAGGCTGAACAAAGGCCAAATACTACAGTTGGGGAGGGGGGCATTAAGTACGGTAATTAATATATTAATAAGAAATACATCCTTTTGCTTACTAGGTGAATTAAAAAATTCAGTGTCCTCATAAGAGTAGAAAATTCAATATCCACATATAAGTAACACCCCAATACTAGGCACAGTAACTAAACTACCTCTATATAGAACATTATGTACATTACTTACGTACAGTAAGTGGGAGGCAAGCATAAGATAATTCCAGATATTTGTACTGTATTTTACAAGTATTCAGATGAATGGCTTAATTGGACCAGAGAGACCCAGTGAGAAACAGCTGCACAGAAGTGAGAGTAGTAAAATCCATCTTGGAGAAGCTAAGACCACCTCTAATAAAGCTCTCTACTATTCCCCAAGTAGAGGGATGAGAAATGAATGAGAAGCAGAAATGGCTGCCAAAGTGGCATTTCTATATATCCCAAGAGCACGAGGCTAGAAAGTTCATGAAATCCAGGCACTTGGCCTCATCAGTCTCTGAAAAGAGTTCGATGTATTTTTAAGGCTATGACAGACTCAGACCTCGATGAGTTTCACAAGTTCGTACGCTGCACGATAGATCACAGGTGAACATGAACATTAGCATATACTACAGAGCATTTAGCACATGGAGATATAAAGCAGCTATTGTTCTGGCAGTAAGGTAATACGTAACCAGATAGTCTCCAGCTTCATCTAGAAAACATTTTCCCAGCATTTCACTGACTTGTTCAGCGGGAGCCTCTCCGCTACAACAGAGTGCACATTCAAGCCCAACAAATGGGTCCAAAGTGATGGGTTCTCCCCCACAGTGCCCCATTCCTGGCCCCTGTGCCTCTTCGCTGGGGGAAATCATGCTTTTAAGCCAAGAGAGGTGACATAAACCCACAGTCAGGCAAGATGCACAACTCTGGGAGGAGGACGATGCCTTGGGAGGGCATCCAAAGCTCTACCTTGCAGGTATGGAAAGCTGCAACTCTGGTGTCTCTACTGGAGCCTTACCTCACTCTAGTTTCTGCACTAGCTACAAGGAGGTAAGCACTCTTCTTTTTAACTCGGGGGGGGGGGGGGGGGGGGGGGGGGGGGGGGGAAGGGCTAGACACATACCTTAAGGGTCTTTTTTTCTCTTCTTCAAAGCATACCTTTCAATTCTAGCTATAAAAGCATCCCTGCTACGAACCAGCACACACCCTCATTGCAACGGGTCACAGTGCTTTGGTGTCTGCATCCTGTCTTCTTTATAGGACAAGGGACCCATGCAGCACAGATCCCCCTCTTTCCCCTGTGTAGGGCCTGGCCCATCCTCAGCAAGGTAAACAATAAATCATGGTGAATACATGACTCAGATGTGGAACGCATCATGTAAGGAGCAAGTTTTTACAGTCCACATTCCTCCTTTTTTTGTACATCACTGTCTTCCACTGCCTGGGTTGTGCGGCAGGTGGGATGGGTTCCTACCTCTCTCTCTCAAGAGTACTTATTCTTGGTATGCTATGCCTCTGGCAGATTCCTCCCTTTTAAACTCTGCACATCTGTTGATTAAAAAAAAAAAAAAAAAGCTTGGACTCTGGCCTGGTGACTGAAGGCACAGAACATTTGTGCATCTGGGCAGAGCCCGAGCCACGAGCCACACAGGCTGGGTGGTAGGAAGCCTCTTTGCACACCAAGAGTAGGCGACAACGATGGCTGCTAGGAGAGAAATGACCCTTTGCTTTCCAGAAAGCAGGGGTCTTTTAAGTGTTTTGTCCCTGTGGGCCTCATCCCAGGTGCACAGGCACAGGGGCCTACAAAGGGGATACTCATGGCACAGGGACCCACACAGACAAAAACTGCAAGAAGAATCAAGCAGCCACTCTGTGTAACAGCCTGTTCTGTCGCTTCCTGAAGCGGGACGGAACAGGTTGGAAACTGCTTCCTGAGAGCAAAAGGAACTGCAGTGGCTGGAGAATCCCTTCTGCTTTGCATCTGTTGTGGACAATTCAGACTGAAGTCCCGTTCGCTGGCTGCCCTGGCTCAGACCGCAGGTTCACCCAGACCAGAAGCAAGAAAGCACATCTCTGACAGCAGCAAACAAGCAGAAAGCCTAAAACCTGGCCAAATCCAAGTCTTGTTAATTTGCCACGGGACTTCAAACCTCTTCACACTTAACTCCTATTTGGAAGTACAAATCAGACCCCTTTTTTCCCTGCTCCACCCCACCCCACCCCCCCCAAAAAAAAAAAAAGAAAATGCACCAGGAAGCCTCAGAGAAGATCTGGCCGAGGACATCATAATGCATCTGCAGGTTGGAGCAACAGGGAACAACCACAGGCCAAATTCACTGATGGTGTGTAATTGAACACAAACACCCCCGGCTGCTGATCCCTGTGACTTCAAAGGAGTTGAATGTACTATATGCCAGCACTAAAACTCGGGTTCCATTAGCTATATGTTCACCATTTAAATGCAGTGGTCGTGTGGTGCACACACCAATTAAGAGTCCCCTAATGCTTGGGAGTACAAAGCTTTTTTTTTTTTTTTGGAAGGGGTGGAAGGGAAGAGATCAGCTGGCTCAGGGGAATAGCAAAAGAGCCTTTCACTGCAAGGTCTCACGTTCAAATCTGTCACAGGCCAGCAGTAACAGATGGCCACTTCTGAAGGCTGTTCTGTAGCTTACATGAAATGAGGGATTGTCTCGGGCCACTGGTGGACAACTTATTGAAGCCACAAACACACCGCTGGTGGTTTCTGGCACAGACAGTAGAGAAACCAAGGGATTACATGGGTATGAACTAGCTGCTGCCTACCTGATCAAAGGCACCTCCTTCCTGGAGGGAACCGGGGCAAATTGCTGGCAGCTGATGGCTGCCACTGCCTGCACAGTGTAGGAACCTCTGGCTGCACAAGCCTGGGTCTCTGTCTGAGACCACCTGCTTTAGATGTCGCTGGCTCTTTCAACTCATCAGCACTGTTCCCCATTCACTGAACTTCCCCTCAGACATGCTTCAGGCTTTGAAGATTAAAATCACAGGGGAAAATGGAGATAAGGAAGTTCAGGGATCTGCGGCAGCAAGGAGGCAAAGCCACAGGGAGGGAAAGTTTGCTATGATCTATAAGCTGGGTATGGGAATAACAAATAATACCATTATTAATTTTAAATCAACTCCAAGCTAGTGCTCCCTCAGTCTTTCCCTTCTCAGAGTCTGTGTCTTCTCCAGGGCACACTTTTAACTTTCTGTGGGCTGATGGCAAAAAGTCCACCAGTGACCAAGTGTCTCTGGTGGGGAAGGGAGTCCATGCGAGCAACCAGAAAGCGTTACCTACAGAGGAATTTGTACACATCAGGGAATAAATTAAGCCAAAGGATACAGGGGGTGGGAAGAACAAGTAAAATTCAGGCTTAGAAATGCCACCTCTGGCTTTGGAAAAGATTTGAGGAAACCACTTCAAGAGAAACTGCTTTTTTTTTTCTTCTTGGAACCTGTTTCGCAGCTTCATGTCAACTCACAGAAGCACGTGTGTGCACCTAACCTGGCAAGCATGTTTTGCTGCGATGGCTGGAGTGGCTTCAAACATACCAACCTGTAGATGGACTCATGCAGCGAAAGAGGAAGCAGCCTCCCACAGCAAGCAGAAGCCACTGTCCTGCTCTCATGTGCTGGCCTGCCAGGGTCTACAGTGAGGGGAAAATAGGGCGATTCCCCTGCAATCTTCCTGCACAGCTGTTTACTAGCTGCGGATTACTGCTGTCACATGAGCTGCTTTACAGCAAAGCCAAGCTGTCTTCATGAGCTGAGAAGGTCACTGGGAGACAGGGGCCGCCAGGGACAAACACACCACCCTCTACTGCAACTGTGAGTTACTTCCCAAAGGGATGCCAGGCAGCGAGCAAAGTGTTCCCAACTGATCAGAAGACAATGAAAAATGGTTTTACCTTCAAGCCTTCTGCACAGCTACCATTAGGACTCACCCAGTGAAAGGGGAGAGGAGGGATACCCCCAGGGCTCAGTCTCACGCTGTCCATTTACCAGGCTGCAGTCAAGGTGTTGGAAGGCTGGACAGTCCTTTCAGTGACAAATTTACCTTCTCTTCCTTGTGTGCCCACAGGCGAGGGCATCCCACCAACCTTTTGGACAAGTGTCACCAGCCAAGGGATGCCAAGGTAGAGTTGCATCTCCCCAGGCTCTCGTGCGACCTGCTGATGTCTCGAAGCATACACAAATCAATCCTATAGCAAGGAATGTTGTCCTCTTCAAACCCAAAATCTAACTGCTGAACATCAGGGCCAATGAGGAGGAACAAGTTTCACTTAGAAAAACAGAAGTCTGAAGGTCCAGTAAGGCCACTTGGAAAAATTAATTAAAACCTGCCATCTTCATCATTCTGCCATACACACGTCTGGTGGACAATGAAAACATTTCTGCAAGTGAGATCGCTCACAGACTCAGTGGTTGCAGGACGGGGCTCTTTACTATGCCCCAGAGGCACAAGACAGATGGGGTTGTGCTTTTAGGCTTTAAAATCAGCCCCTGCTACGGAGATCCAATGAAGAGGATAAATAGAGCCACAGAATGATCCTCTAGACATGCTCGAAAAAAAAAAGCAACAGAGGAACTCAATAGGTCAAACCCTGCTAAGAAAGCAGCTAAGGCTTTTTTCAAAGAGGGGCAGAGCACTTTTTAAGACAAAGAAAACACACAGCCCCTTGAGCAGTTTGGAGAAGTCTACTCTGCATCACACACCTGGGAAGTGGGAACGCACAGTCTGAATTGGAGCATGGAGTAGGGGAGGCTGCGCCGAGAACAGAAAGTACAAATAGCTCCGCAAGGAGGAAACATTGGTCTAATTCACAAGACTATGAGCTTTATAAATGGAGAGACATGCAAACCATGCCTCGATGCACTGAAGAGCTGTACTTGGGGAAGCCCTAGCTTGTGGCTTAGCTTACAGGGTATTTCTCCTTCTAGTGGGGTGCCTGGCAGGGGGGAGAGTTCACAAACCCCATCTCATTTCATAAGATGCCTCACACAGTAACAACAGCTTGCTGGGATTTCAGCCAGCTTCCCATTTGGATCAGATTGCACCCTACGCCCACTGACAGCCATTAAGAGCCTGGAGCTCACAAACTGCCCTCGGGTCAGACAAGCCTCCATCCATTCAAAGCCCAGCAACATTTTCCACAGCTCTCCAGTGTACAGCAGGAGAGGGTGGCCTGATTCAGCCCAGCTCATAGCCACAAGGGTACCTGCTAGGGAAGGCAAGAACTGTACCCTGCTGTCATGAAACAGCAGATTGCAGCCCAGTTCTGCTGTGACATAGGGGTGCAGGGGGATTAGAAAGCCCCTCTCCATCTGCCCTGATTCAGTGTAATCAAAGGCTGCTCTTTCAATTCCCCAAGCCCCTGAATGGTGTAATGGGTAAAAGTGGTACAGCACAGGTAGGAAAAACAGCAATGACATCCCCAGCTTTGCCTGTGGTTGCATTACTCATCCATCACTACATAGATGGGGACGAACGGATGCTACTTCCCTGAGCAGGAAGCCAGCCACCTTGCAAGCTAAAATCTGCACTGAAAAAGGTGCTACAGCTGCTGCACAGCAGGGACCATTGCTCACCTTTATCTCCAGGCAGCAAGGCATCATTTGGAATCAGGTGCAGAAGAAACAATGCCCTACAACTCAAGACACAAGTCTTGCTTTGCTCTGGGAAGCAGCTCGCCATGCCAACGTGCAAGATCGCTGAGCTGAGACCTTTCATTTCAGATTACCTGGAGGAGCAGGAGAATGAGCAGAGATTATGCAAGCAGGATGAAGTTGTCCTTGGTTGTCTCCCATCTGCTGTTAAGCTGGAAGGTTTTCCAGAGATGGGCTACAACACCCAAAATCTCACAGGGCTCAAAAAGCTGAAGGGGGGCTGCCACACGCTCAGCATGTTTGAGTAAGCTGTTATTACAGGCAGAATCCACCACACATGAACTTTGTCCTGGGAGCACTGAGAAAGGAGCAGCAAACCAGAGGCTGATTTTGATCTTGGCTTAATCTACCATCCACCCAGTTCAACACTTACGGGTTTGAATGCTCAGATTCAGAGTTGGGCTCTGCCAGCATAGATGCGTCCAATAGAAATGGCAAAAAGCTGCCTTCCCCAGCCTGATGTTGTCTGTGGTCCTTTCCAGAGTACCACCGCCTTATTTGCAAAGGTGGCAGGAGCCCCATGAAGCAGCTCTGCTGGTATAGTTCTGCCAACCAAGCCTCTGACCTGGGTTAGGTTGGGCATGGAGGAGGAAGCCTGGAAAAGTGACTCACCAGCATCTGTGATGGGTCAGGAGAGTGATGCAGAGCTAGGCAGCTTCACAGAGCTGGTTTTCTTACTCCACCTGTGCCTTTTCTTTAGGCCAAGAGCTATAAATACAACAGCACCATGCTGAAAATCTGCAGCTTGTCAGGAAAGCACCTCCCTACCCCAACTTGGGGCCAAAGTACGGATCCTCAGACAGCGGCACTAATGAGGTCTGCTTGCAGACTACACAAAAATCTCCATCCGTTCCCATCCTAATTCCTGGACTAGAAACAGTAGCAAGTAAGGAAATGTTTGTCTATCCATTTCTGTGCTTCCATACATATTTAGGGAAACATGCTAAGTATATTGACTGCCGTTCCTTTCCTGCCTGTATTCAACCTCATCTCCTTTAGACAAAAGCTTGTCAAAGGATTAGAATACCCATCTCTTGCAGACACCCCAGAAACACTGCTGTAATCAAACAAACTGGTTTAGGTCCAAAGTCCTTCTCAAATGTCTAAGTCTTACAGTAAGCATGCATAGACATTAGGGAGATAAAAAACCCCACAATATACCATCAACAAGAAAACCCACCCCTCTCTCAAATAAAATCTTATACACTTCTCAATCACGCATTAGTTAAAATGAGGACTGTACTCCATAAAGGTGACCAGGCCTCTTCCTTCTCCTGCTCAATGTTCATCTTGGCTGAGCAAGCATGGAGTGGTGTAGAGCTGCCCATCCCCATCACCTTATGTAGACATCAGGTAGAATGCACCTTCTCCATAAGCAAGGGTGATCTCCAACTATCCAGTAAGCCGAAAGCCATATGCTCTGTCACCTCCAGATACCCCGATTCGGGGACGTTAGTATGAGTGGACCAGCAAAGCTCAGGACTTCAGTAACTTGGCTCTCAAAGCCAAGTCGTTGGGGACTTTGTCACCATAAATTGAAACAAATGCCTGGATTTTAATGTGAATGTTGGCAATAGTAAAGTCAAATGAAAAGTCTCATTAAGAGATGGAGAAAAGCAAGATCCAGTGAATAAAAATATATGCCACATACATCACTTCACCTGCCAAAAGGCTTGGCCTCTTTTCAGTAAGCATCCTGCACTAAGCAGCTCCTTCTGAAGCCACGTGGATTACTGAGGGACTGTGAGATGAAAACACAGAAGCGTGGACAAATATACAAATACATCAGTGGGCTTCAAATTCAGTCTAGAAACACAATGAATTACTAGTCAAGCAGCACATTCACTCAGAGTGTTACCAGCCAAATTGACTTATTACTCTTTTGTGATGAAGAGTTACCACAGGAAGGAAGCCCTATCTTGGGAAACTTGGGAAAGCAATAACCCTATGCAATGAGAAAATAGGGTCACTGCTGCAGAAGAGAAGCAGGAAAGCCATCCCACAAAGGCCCTTGTTAAAACACATCTCTGCAAGGAAGGCTATGGAAGACACCAACCCTGTCTGCTTCCTTAAACTCATGTTCATCTGCAGCCCAAGCCCATGCTGCAGCTAGGCCAGGGCATGGTGGGAACAGCACCTCCCACACCCAACACACTCGTGTTTCCATCCTTCCATGCATGAAGCAACCACATCCTTTTGCCTTCTCAGCCCTGAAGATCTGACCAGACATTCCTTAAAATCCACCTGCCTCAGGGAAGCTAGGCCTTTAAGGAAAGAAAAAAAAAACAAACAAAAAAACAAGAAGGAAGTTTTCTTCCTGACTGCTGCCCCCAAAACAGCTGCATTTAGGCACTAGAGTGGATGCCCGTGTAAAACAATTGGGGTGCCTCAAATATGAAACTTCCCAACACAACAATTCAGAAGACAGATTGATGAACACAGTGTCAGTTGATCTGAATTTTCCATGAGAAATTCAAGATCAGCAGAAAGAAATTAAGCTTTCTGTTACAATTGCAAAGATGGGAACTGCTTTAGGTAGTAAGACCAGAACTGCTTTGAAGTATTGCAGCCATCAGGCAGCTTCTCTTTTCAAATTTATGGATAAAGAAGAAATCCTGCCCAGCCTGGAGTCTATACCAGTCCTGCTTCCTCTTCCAGACCAGAACAAAAGGGAACATATTGCAACTATGCTGAGAGAGGAGGGCTGCTGTCTATTTCTTTAAATGTAATGTTAATGCCTTGTAATCAGCTTTAATTTTTAAACAGACCCAGCCCTCCTGTCCATTTCCCCTAATTCAGGACACGTGGAAGGTAAATGGCCTATGCTTAAACCCGGACAGCATCAGCTGTGACAGCTGGAGAGCCTGTAAGTCTCAACTGCCTGATAACAGGAATGGATGTCAAAACTCACCAGGGGAGGGGAAACAGGGAGGGCAAGGGAGGTGCTCGAGATGCCGTAAGGTCACTGAGAAGCCAGGAGATAAGGCCAGACGGGGCATGGCTCATTTACTGGACTGAAACTCACTGAAACCAAAAGGACTCGAAGAAATGCTAGAAGCAATGAAACAGCAAAGGACTTGGCAGTGACTCCCCACCTCTAATGAAGTTGGCTTCTCTTTCAGGGTATTGCTAACACCATCACAAACATGCTGAGGAGGAAAGGTGAGCATGTTTTAGGGGACAGCAATAGATTAAGCCAGGAACTGAGCAAGTCCTGGTGTCTCCCCAGGATGCTGTTTTCTCTCTTTGCAATCTCAAAGGCATGTTTCAGAGCTAAAAAGCAACCTGTACTCTCTGTAAGACGTGGGACACAAAACGGGGGCACAAAACCACCCGGGAGGCTCTCCTCGTGCTCCTCTGACACTGCTGCCTTCACAAAAAGGAACGAGACCTGTGAGACATCATGAGAGCTCATCATATAAAAATGTTTTTCCCCAAGGAAATAGAATGACAGAGCCCATAAGCCTCCCCATCCCAAAAGCCAAACTACCCAGTTTGTACCTGCATCTCCATCAAGAGACTTATCAAGGTCACTCAACAAGCCAAGGGAAGCCCTAAAGCCAGCAGCACTCAAGTGCCGTGGCATCCACCTCCAGCCTCCTGCTCTACTCAAACCACCCAAACAAACTCTCGGTGCTGGGCTGTGCAAAGCTAGCTCCACATAACACAACTGCAGGCTGGTGTAGGTAGCACCTGGTTAGCTGGACCGAAGGGAAAATCTGGCTACCAATGCTGTACAAAAGGGACTTGTCTGAGCCACTATTTTTAGTCCCGGTTGGTGGGCAGACAAATCCTAATCAGCAGCAGCAGCCGCTTCGTCACCAGTTCCAAGATGTCAAACCAAAGCCGCCCAACACCCATGACAGCCCAGCATCAGAAGGACAGCCTGAGCTGACTGCACCGCCAGCGCCACCCGAGATTAGTGCCCAAGAATAATGTAGGACAGCAGCAAAAACCATGAGACCCATCGTGATGGGTTTAAAGCATCAAAGTCAGGAGAAATCATCTGTGCTGGCAAGGTTCAGCGCAAATGGAGCAGCAGTCTCAGGTCTTGGAAACACTTTGGCCCTCATTGTACTGGGAAAGACCTAGCAGCACCATGCTGACTGCTGGCATTAAACTTGTGGCTGGTGTCCCACAGTCCCAACATCGCATATTCCTTACTATCCGTGCTGAGGCTCCCCGGAAAGCCAGATGCTGACATGGAAAGGGTGCAGACGCAGAGATGGCTGAGCTGCACTGAAGTACCCCCTCTCTACAGGGCACATGTAGGGAACTGCACATACTTGACAAATAAGAAGCTTGTTTTAACTAAGGTTTATGCCAACATACTTAAGAGCACATCACAGCCCCGTTGCTGACAATAACTCATTTATGCACAGCAGTTAGTCCTCTAGGAAACACCTCTCCCTGTTCCTGGACCTGCTCAGCACATACAGCCAGAAACTCAAACTCATCCACTTCAGCTCTCCTTGCTGGCTGCCACCGGCCTCTCTTCTACCCTGTCATCTGAAATACATCTGCAAAAATTATTTTCCTTACTTCTCCTTCAGACTGGGATTAAATCATACCTGTTTCAGGGCAGCACTCCATCAAAAGAAAATCTGTTTCCACTGGTAAAACCCTAAAAAAAACCTGTCCACTTGGATGCAAGCAAACTGATCTGCACTTTGCCAAGTTGCTAGTGACTCATTTGGGTCCAACTTCCCAAGGAGATCCAACAGGAAAAAAAGTAATAATTTTTCTTTTAAGTGCTGACATTTGCAGCAGATCAGCCTCCAAGCCTCCCCCCATCTTTTTTTTTTTTTTCTCATGCAAAAAAGCCACCAGTTACCAGGGGATCAGTGTGCTGCACCTCCCTGTCCTGAGGCATCAAAAAGCAAGAACAGGCAGTTCCCTTCTCTGGGTTTGCCCAATGTATCTCCATTTGCTTTCACGCTCTCTAGGAGATGTGCACAGCCCAGAGAACAGCATCTCAACTCTTGCCTTCTCCTCCTGGACGTGTTTTCAACTGTAAACAGCCTACACAGAGCCGGACGGGACTGGCAACCACGCTTCAGGCCTGGAGGTGTCTCTGTTGCCGAGAGGAGGGTTCCCCATCTCCCATCTGCACAGCTGAGGGTGGAGACAGGTTTCCACCTGACACCTTATTGATTTTGTGTGGGAAGCTCAGCAGCCTCACCCAGAGCTGAAGCCTTTTCAGCATGTAAACCACTCTTGATCTAGGAGTCACCAACTAGAACAGCTCTTCTGCGCAGCAAGCATCACCCTAAATGCCGCTATAGGCTTTTTATCCCATGCTAACTTGCAAAATACACTCCTGTACTAACGCCTTATTTCCTCTGTTTACGAAAGCAGAGAGCTTGCTAATCCCTCTCTGCCCACGTCAGAGTCCTAATGCTCTCCCCGAGCTTCCATCACAACTCGATAATCCTGGCTCACCCCCAGCCATAAGCATGGCTCCCTTTGGTTGTACGGAGAATTGGGTTTGGATATTTTGGATGACTAGTGGGGTACGGAGAAGGACAAGACACGTTGTAGTCTCTTAGTACCCACCTGTATGCTGCCACACCACCACCAGGTACATCAGTGCTCCCAGGAGCATCTCCAACAGTACAGGCAGGAATTATGTCAGTAAAATGTGCTTTGGGGCCAGGAAAAAGGGCAGCAGCTGCTGCACATGAAGACCATGGTTGACAAGCAAAGATCTATTGGATCTCTGGCTGTGCCTCACTCAGTTCTGTTAAATTAATTCCCTGGTCACAGCATGATTTCACATCTTCTACTTTTCAGCCTGGAGAAGAGAAGGCTCCAGAGAGATCTTACAGCAGCCTTCCAGTACCTAAAGGGGGCTTATAAGAAAGATGGGGAGGGACTTTTTACAAGGGCCTGTAGCAACAGGACAAGGGGTGATGGTTTTAAACTAAAAGAGGGCAGATTTAGACTAGCTATTAGAAATAAATTCTTTACTGTGAGGGTGGTGAGGCACTGGCACAGGCTGCCCAGAGAAGCTGTGGCTGCCCCATCCCTGGAAGTGTTCCAGGCCAGGTTGGATGGGGCTTGGAGCAACCTGGTCTAGTGGAAGGTGTCCCCGTCCACAGCAGGGGGGGTGGAACTACATGATCATTAAGTCCCTTTCAAACTAAACCATTCTATGATTCTCTTCCCCACACCAGCTCCTTCCACCATGCCTCCCTTCCATGCCATTTCAAACTGCAGCTGGAGCTTCAAGCATACCACCCCTCTCATCTTAAAATGCCCTTCAAAATGCCGCACACTGTGCAAAACTGCAATAACCCCAGGCTTGTGACGACACCAAGGGCATTAAACCAACCTTCCTTGGGCAGGGAGTCTGCTCTGTCCTTCACAGACAGCACTGCGCACTACTACAGCCCTGCGCAGGTACTGCTTAAGCAAAAGCTTCATCAATATTTAAAGATGAAGCCAGGAAGCCTGTAGCCCAAGCAGCTTTCAAGCCCCCGATCAGATCAATGTCAAACAAAAGGCTGCAGCATGAGGATGCTCCAGCGAGCAAGGCCCAGATTGCAGGCTGGCACCATCACCTCTCCTTCCCAATGCTGATCGAGTTTCTCTCCTCTGGCCACAGCGGGTTGGGACAGCTCCAGCACCAGCCCATCACATGGAGCTGCCCACAGCGCACACCAAAAGCAGCCCCAGAGCGCTGTTTCCTCTTACCAGAGCATTTCCAGTTTTCAGCCAGCTTCAGAAATTGGTGCTGCTACAATCCCCTTCACTTGCTTTGATGATTACTTTGCTTTAATGCCAGCCACTTAAGAGCAAAACATCTGAGGCTCAAACCATGGGGTCATCGGTTCCACCATCCCAACTCAGAGCAGATGCTTCAGAGTAGCAAGAAAACCGTAATGCACGTAGCTAGTTTGACACTGTACGGGAGCAGGAGATCTTATTTCCTTTAGCTATAAACGTAACTGATTGTAAGATTACCCACAACCCTTTCGCAGTTCAGCCACGCTCCTGGGCTCCCTACTCCCCCCAAGGACCGAATTCAGCCCTAGCTTCTGAGACATCAATGAAAATACAGAAGTTGCCTCTTTTTAGCTGCCTTGGTTCTCTTGTATCACTTAATTATTATTCAGATGCCAAAGAATGGATGGGGGAAATACCATATCAAGATAGAAACAAAACAATTAAAAAAGAGAATAATTATATCTAATGGCTAAAATCAGGAATTAAACACTTTAGCTGACCTCAAGCAATTCTGGTAAACTACTCTCCCTTTCCTTAACAATAAGATTGGCATAGATTTATGTCCCTTGCAGGGAAAGTGGCATGGGTAAGGGATTGCAATCCCTAAGAAAGGGCCTACAGAAGGGTAAGAGCATTCCCAGAGAGAAGTGTTTATTGGAAAAATCAGCAAATTAAGACTTTGCAAGCAATCAGGAGCAGGGGGAATCTGCTGGTTAATACAATTATGGCTCTGGCAATCATTTTCCCCCCTCTCCTTCCTGCAACCAATTGCACTGAATCATTTCCCATTTCACCTCCTCCTGACAGAAGGGCATGCAGAGCTCTTTGCCCCCACTGCATAAAATAACCGAGCACCAGTGTCCAGAAGGATGCTTGCACTCATACCCTGAGCTTCAGGGTACAGAGAAAGCAGACAAATCCTCCACAACAGTGCCAATGCTGAAAATCCATCTGCTCTCCATCCCCAGACAGAGACAGTGGGAATGGATACCAACATCTCCTCCATCCCTAAGGGAGATATATTAGCTGGTTACGTAATAAAACTAACAGCATGGTGCTTCCAAGGACTACCACGCCGACAAAGCCCTTCCCCTTAATACCACTGGAGATTAGAGCAAATCGAAGAAGAGTGGAAACAAGGCAAGGGGCTGTGGGCGAGGTTTTGCACAGTAGAAAATGCTGCAGTCTCTCCCCTTAATGCACTCTAAATCCCATCTGATTTCCAACTCTGCTGCTAAAAAAAAGAAAAAAAAAGAAGGGGGGGGTAAGCCCCGCCTGCATTATAATTATATTAATGCTGGGTGAATGAGGTAGGGTGACTTAGGAAGGGTGTGGAGAGTTGTTTAGGGGAAGCATCCAGAGGAATCCAAACCATGAAAGCATTTTGGAAGCAGACCAAAAGGAGTCAGGGGTGCAGATCTGCTAAAGGATGCTAACGTGCTTTTACAAATCTGATTAGTTACTGGTTTTGAGCATCCAGGGTCAGATCCTTCCTTTGATAAACACACATCACTTATCCCCCTCATGCCCGGCTGCTGGCAAAGGAGAATACAACACAACCCTACTCTATTCTCTCAGAATCAGATGCATTCCCAGCTCTGAGTAGAGGGTTTTCACTTCATTTCTGCTCCCTCTTCAGGCTGGCTGACTCTACAGCAAGAGATGTCAAGTCGAATGCCCCAAGTAAAATTACTCTTCCCTCCACTGCCCGGTTTTCGCTGCACAAAAAATATTCATGTTTTAAACGAGCACATTCCCAATGCAATGAAGATTTTGATGGAAGTCAGAATCGAGGTCTCATTTAGCTAGATGTCTGCTTTACGTGCAAAGTGACAAGGCAAGAAGTCATCGCTCTGCCACCCAACTGCACATGCTTGTTTCCCCTTTGATAATAAGGCTTCAAATAGTACCATCCTCAAGGCGGCGTTTCTTTACAACTTCACACTTTGCATCCTTTTTGAGCTTATTTTGACACCCCCCCTTCCATTTAACTGAAATAATCACAAGTTTCATCTTTGAACTTGGAAAGCATGGTAAAGGCGTCAGGCAGAAGTACAGTGCAACTGGAGGCAGTGGATGAGCACCAACTAGACGTGTTCGTATGTTCCAGTATCATCTCTTGAACCAGTTTCTGTGAACATACTGTATTCACTATGAACTTAGTTTGAATAACTACAAAAGTCACCAGACTTGGCAGAAGATGCATCCAGATAATAGGTGAGAAACACTATGGAGAATCCCTAGAACTAAGTGATTGACTATGGTAGCAAGATGGAAAATAAAGCAGGAGGCAAACAAGCCAAGACTGACTGCTGAGGGATGACTGAAAGGTGTCACCCAAGCAGAAAAGCGACAGTTGCTCAAGAGCAGCCACTAAGCAAACCAAGAAAGTCTTGAGAAAGGAAGGAAATGAGTGGGTAATAAAATGCTGGTCATACTCTACCACTTCTCAGTGAAGTGTTTTGGAGATGAGGGGCACTGACTAGTTGTGTTAGTTGACTAAGTCTGGTCCTCCCTGTGGTAGGCACTGTACAGATACAGAGAGTGGGAAGCAGTTTTTCCCCAGAAAACTAAGGCTAAATAATAAGCTGGCAGAAAGAGGAAAAGAGCTCAGCCACCAACACTACGGAAGTAAACAAGAGGTTAGTGCTACCATTTTTTTCTGAGATTTTAAGTCACAACCTAGTTAGTCAGCATCTGCAGTGAGGGAGAATTATTTTACTAGTGAAAACCTGACATGTCAAGTAAAAGAGAGCAAAAACCCCCAGCTAAGAGCAAAGAAAAATACTCAGAAAAAGTAAAAACTTTCCGGCAGCCTTACCATTGGCATCTTGGACTCCAGTAAGTGCTCCTACCGCTGCTGCAGTTTCACCAGATAGAACAATCTGTCCTCCACCTTGAAGAGTGGCTTCAGCAAGCGTGGCTACTGCATGGGCAGCTGCTTCACTGCAGGCACAGGAAAGGAGAAAGAAGAATTAGGAGAACCAAACAAATAACGCCATTCCAGTAGCACCTATTTTAAGCAGGCACCATATGTCAAGAGAACAAATCCAGAAAGGAGGGATTCTTACTGGGCCCAGATGAAGTTATCCAGAGCAGAAAATCTACAGTGGAGGACAAATATGTGGGAAGAAGCTGCTCCTACTGGCTTTTTTCAGCTTGTAGGTCTCTTTAGTCAGAACATCCCTACATTCTTACCTTCACATTCCTTTGCTTGGGAACTTAAGTAAACCTTTTAGACAATCCAAGTAGTTATACCATGTGACTCCTAGCTGCCTCTGGTTTCTGGTACAAAACTCTTCTTTTGGCACTGTTATGTTCTGGGTCTTTACAGATTTGAGAGCTCTACCCTTCATTACTGTTTCTGCGAGTTCACATTGCAATGGAACAGGCCCAGAGGTTTACCATCACCAGGATCACATCAGCAGCTCTGTATTTAGCTAAGATGGAGTACTACTCCCCAGCCAAGTGGTTTAATAATTCTTTTTAATAAGTGATCAGTAGCTCAGCACAGTATTGTTAAATTTCTTCATACAAATGAGGTCAGACCAAAGGTCCCTCTCATGCAGCAACCCTGCTGTGAGAAAAGCCAGTATCAGATATTAGGAAGGAGTGTGTAAGATCCTTCCCTTCCTACACCCTCTCAGCTTCTGACAGTTAGCAGTGTATTGATTTCCTACATCAGTGACTGCATCTGGACCATCAGGTTTGATTTGTCTAATCCCCTCCGAAGCCCATTTATACCTTTTGCTTCCACAACACCCTGTAGCAATGAGTTCCACATTTAATTTGGTGCCATGTGAAGAAAAATTACATTATGGTACTTGAAAAACTACTGCCTCAGTCTGGCTGGGCAGGCCTTAAGTCTGATATTGTGAGAAACAGAAAATAACTGTTCCCTTTTTGTTTTCCTCACGATTTCATAGATTTCCAGTAATCTCTTTCCCAAGCCAAAGAGCCATAGTCCACTTACTGTGCAAGGACTCTTCCTGGCTTCTGATCACTCTTGTCCTATCCAGATTTTTTCTAATGTAAGACATCTATTTGCTGGGGATGACCATTTCTCACACTATTCAGGACATAGACACACCATGAGTTAGTCCAGGGGTCTAATCCTGGCTGGTTCACTATGCCTTTCCCTATAATTCCTATATTCAACTTACTCTCTTGATAATATCTTCTCAGCAGTGATAAAACATTCCTGGAGGACAGTCCACCAGATGCTTTCTGAATGGTAACTGGTAGCATACAGTTCCTCATTGGATACACAGAGCCGTTATTTCTTTGTATGTGTATCACTTGGCATTCGTTGACATCATATTTGACTGTGCAACCAAATGGCAAATAAGAGTGCTGTGAGAATCCTTCAGCAGCTGTCCAGATTTCTCCAGACCTGTTGGATTAGCCACTTCCGGTGACCAACTGCTAGTCAACAAATTATTCCAAAGCCACCTCCTTCCTGCAGCTGAATCTCCCACCATTTCTACCTTAAACTAAAAAAGTAGGTATTTTCTTTAGCTTCCCCTAGGATGCTCTTTCTTAACTGCCATGCTCATTCTTTGGTAGTCAACGGACTCAAATATTTTCAAAGTACTTCCTATTCGTTCTTTCTCTTTCCTAATTTCCTGCTTAGATGCTGTATTCTTTATTCACTCAGGATGTATTTTCATTTCTAAATAGCACTTCTGTCTCTTAGAGTAGCTCTTAAACACTGTTAGTGAACCAGAGTAGTTTGTTGTTCTGCTTTCTTACTCCCTTTGATCTCTCTTCTGAACCTGCAGCTACATGAAGGCAGTTACACTGCAGGAAGGGCAACTACAACACAGCAAACCTGGGGTAAGCACACATTTATTGGTGTAACCCTGTTTCCGACTTCACACAGCACTTACTTGAATCCACTTTCAAGGGCAATTGAGCATTCTAATAATCTGTTACAGTTCCATCCCTGAAAATACTAATGATCTGTGGCATAAAAGCTTTTTCCAGTTACAGTGTGCTCCATAAACATTAACTGGTTCAAATCAATGAATTAATGGCCCACCTCCACTTCATCCTATTTTACTAGAAGGCCTAATACCTCCCATCCTCAAACCTGACAGAGGTTGCATCATCCGTTATGCCATGCTATTGGCAGGCGTACTGCTCTACATGGGGCTGTGAAAGACTGCGCTCAGCCAGCAGCCATTGGAACAAGATTTAGATGGCAGCTTTCAGCTAAATTAGGCATAAAGTTTCCAGAGCTAGGATAAGCCACCAGCTTTCAAGGACCAGAGCCTTGCTGAGATCTTCTTACAGGCAGGGGAAAGATGGCAGTCACAAAATCACAGAATGGTTTGGAAGGAATCTTAAAGACCATCTAGTTCCACCCCCCCTGCCAGGGGCAAGGACACCTTCCACTAGACCAGGTTGCTTCAAGCCCTGTCCAACCTCGCCTTGAGCACCCCCAGGGATGGGGCAGCCACAGCTTCTCTGGGCAACCTGTGCCAGTGCCTCACCACCCTCATAGTGGGGAAGAAGTTCTACAGCTAAAAGCTACAAGGAGCATTTTGTGGCAAAGGACAAAGTACACCTCTTCCATGTGGAAGGGTGTTGGAAGGCAGTCACCTAGAAAGGTCTCCAGCGCTACCATGGTCAGCAGACAAAGAGGGTGACAAGCTGGGAAATAAAACATGAGGCCTCTCATTTCCACTGCAATGCTGCTACAGGCTTCGCATCGCTCCTGAACTACAAGCTATTTGAACAGACTTATCATAGGGCTTTCCTGGGTATAAACTGAGCTGATCCTGTCTTGAGGCACAGTAGAGACTAAACGACTTGTTGAAGGCTCTTCCGTTCATATTTTCTAGGAGTTCTAACAACACTTCTTTTTATTATGGAATCTGAATTTCTTAAGTTAATACAGGAAAAGGAACAGCTTTGTGACCTTAAGAGCTAAAAGCTAGTAGCAATGGGATGAAATTAACATGGAAAGCCCACGATGTTCTACTCCAGAAAAACTTCTGATAAAACAATAAAATAGAAAAATCTATTGCCTGGAAATGTGCAGGATAAAATCCTGCAAGTCAGATTTTGGGAGAAGGGCCTTTTTCCTGCAATTCCATGCCTAGTTACTTCAGCTGTTCTTACAGTGCCGTACAAAGATCACTTGTTTATAAAAGGCAATTTTACAGTGAAACTGCTAGTAAAAAAACCCTACTTAACCAACCTTGTGTGGTAGCAGAAAAGAACTTATCTGATGGTCCTGAATCTGGACCACAAAGAGAATAAACAGTTCTAGGCGTGTTTGTGCTTCAGTTGTGACAGCAATTTGGAAACAAGCTGTTGAAAGCCCCTGCGATTAAAGTGGGTCCTTTAGCAATTTGTGTATACAACAAGGTATTGAAGCTTTACTCCAACCATCAGCAGTGTGGACTTGTGCCTTGTCCTGACCCATGGCTGCTCAGTCAACAGCCTCTAGGCCAGAATCCTGATTCAGATGAGGAAAATATGTCTACACCTCAGCAGTGTGAAGCCTCCCATGCTGTTGGGGCTGATGCCATGTTTCCTACAGTTCTTCTGCTCTCTCAGGGTGCAGCTGTGGTGTGCCACAGCCATTTCCAGTTTTTAAGAAGCAAAGGTTAAGCAACTCACCAGAGCCAAGCAAAGATACTGCTTCCTGCTACACGGACCTGTAGAGAACTATACTGCAGATTTTGGTAACCTCAATAGAATAAAAAAAAAAAATAAAAAAAAAAAATCTAACAGAGCTCATTCCAAGCCGAAGAGGCAGCATTACTACTGCAGCTCATTCACCTTCTATTTCAGAAACACATTTGGGAGAAACCCCAAGAACACTGGCCTTGGGAGGAGATTTTTATTCCTGAAGAGAGATCATACTCAACAACAGGGAAATTCAGCCTTAGCATTTTAGTAAGAAACCATTATTAATATTGAGGGAGACCCAGACCAGCAAACTTAAAAGGTGCTATTAGCACATCACAACTCTTGCTTTCTTCACAAGCTCGGTTCTGTAACTGGACCCTTGCTGTACAAATAAGATCATTTAGAGGGGACAGTTACTACCCATCTTTTCTTCTTTCAGGAAATTACCATGTCAGTGGTGTTCTGTGGTTACAGCAGAAATCAGGAACTGTCCTGCAGAGACCTGGACGCTGGCTGATGTAGGAATTTGTTATGGGAAGAAGCAGCCTCTACTGGGACTGTACAGAGTGATCTTTGCACCATTAGAGTGAAAACCTGGAAGGAAATGTCATGCATGCATGCTTCAAGCCTTCGTCTCTCACCCATACCTGTTGAGTGCCATGGTAACAGTTGCTCCTTGTTGCATCTCCTGAGATGCTGCCACTGCTGCTTCTGCTAATGATGCCACCGCCTGCGTGGCCTCTGATGCCTGCGTTGTCTGGATAGTCATCTCACCCCCCTGTAGCGTTGCCCAGTTCTGCTCCACCTATGGGGAAAAACAAAAAGAAAGGCTCTAGGATTGGATGTCATCCCATGAATGGACGGCTGCTTCCTAAAACAAAAAGAGCCAAATTTCAAGAGGTCTGTGCAGAATCCTGCACATGCTCTGACTTTGAGAGATAGGTAAAAGAGGGAGGAATCCTGGGATCCACCTGACATTGCTGGACACTACAACCCTCTATCAGCCATGAGTGAGTTTCTAAAGTCAGCTCATGATTTTAGTTGCTGTTCTCCATATGTTCAACTTCCGAACAAGAAATCTAGTTTTCTCATGCACATGGAAAGTGCACCCCATAAACATCCATGAATCCCCTCAACCTCCCAGAAATCCCTCTCCACAACAAAACAGGACAGCGATGATCGTTGTCGTACTTGTATCACTGCCTGCCAACCAGCCTGGGCAGTTTATTAAGTAGCTGCATTTCCGCAGTGTTAGAACCCCAGTGCGGACAACATCCTCCCATGGAAATCGCCTGCGCTTATCTCACTGTTTCTACTTGTCTGCACCCATCTGCTGTCATTCGAGGGAGCAGTCCATGTTTTACTTGTACAGCACTTGTGAACTCAGATGGGTTTGAGCCAACTGGAATTGGAATTTCTTTGTGCTGCAGCAATATATTTTAAAAGAAGATGGCAGATGGAAAGTACTCTGTTCATATATCTCAGGTACTTTCAATTCCCTTACTTCAGACCTTCACATAAATAGGTTGCATATTACTTGAAGTTCACCCAGTCTCAGTTGCTCATTTTCCACCTAACCCACATTTCTCCACTTGCGACTTCGCAGCTCATGAGATAATGAGTGTATGGCCACAAAATCCACCAGGATGTGAATTAGAAATATGCATTGGACAAAAACAACTAAAGAAATGGAGGATGAAGGCCCATCAGCTGACAAATCCTACTGGCTGCTTTGCAAGATGAAGATCTTCCCCCACCCCGCCATCACTATTCTCATCCCCATAAACATTTTAGGCCACTCACCATCTTGCTGAGACACACAAATAAGAATGCCATAGAAGATGATGAAAAAACCCCCCTCAATTTGTTAAGATGGAGAAAGCTAGAAAGTCCATAGAAGCAGAGCTGGCTCAAGGCTCAAGTAGGTTTTGCACAAGTAAATTTTGCTGCCTTTGGACAAGATAAGGGTTAGTCCCATCACAGGATGGAAAGGTAGAGAGAGAACCTGTCGCGCTCTCACTCACATCTGCTATCACACATTCCTCAGCAGCTGCCAATCTCGTTTTCCAGCACTTGGGCACAGGCAAAACTGGCGCTCGTCGTAGCTCTTTAGCCATCCCCAGCCGTCTGACGTTCAAGGCAACTGCTTCATTCTCCTGTGCCCAGAGCTGACCCTGGGCGAAAGGATCCAAAGCAGGGAGGAAGCAGTGAGATAGTGCATTGTGAAAAGGAGAAAGGAAGTTGATTTTAGAGAAGGCAATGTCTTTTAGGAAAGATTCAACCAAGTTTGAACGCTCACGAGAGGAAGAAGTTGCAGATGGTAGAGATCTCGAGAGAGTCAGATCGAGTTTGTGGAACTCGCTAGCCATGCCAAAACCGAACCAAAGCAAGCCCGAGCTGGGAAAGGCACCCTTCCCACCACCATGCAGAAGAGGAACAGACATACGTTTTTCAAATACATGGCAACACACATTTGAGTGATAAGGCAGGTCTCCACTGTGACACACAGTGCCCTGCAAAGATGCCTAAGCTGCTTCAGAACAGGGACAGAGCAAGGCCTGGAAAAGAAGAGAGGACTGTCCAGGCCCTTCTCCACACTAATGTGAAGGTTGTGCTGCTGAGATACCAGCGAGCATCCCTGCTCCATGTTGCTCAGAGTCCTGTAAACACATCTATTTACTCAGAGCTAACTCAGATCTTCACACAGCAAGAGATTTCAGGACAAAAATGTCCCTAGAGAGGCTGCCAGCAGGCTGTGGATCTGTCTGTGTGGAGAAATTACACCCGTCCCCAAAGCAAGTTTACTTGTGTATTTTTCTTTTGTCCAAGATATCACCTAGACGTTCCATTCACATTAGGAATTAGATGCCTGTCTTCCCCTGATTTCTATTTGTTCCCTCGAAAAATTTCTTTCTGATCTCAAGAGATATAACTGGTTCTTGAAAACCCTTATAGCAGCTGCAAAGTACTTCAAGGTCACGGCTCCAGAGCCAGGCTGTTTCATGATGGGTCTGAGATGGAAACAGGGTCTGGTGCAGGGCAAAGCTGTTCTGTGCTGCCACCTGTCGCTGTGAAAGCTTGATCCACGCAGAGCGGACCAGACCCCGCCGCTCCTGCGCACAGGCTGGCCAGCCAGAGATTCTACTGTGCAGCAAAGGGACAGAAAGTGACCTGCAGCCTGATTCAAAGGTGGGTTTGGGGATGAAAAGGATGAAAAAAAAAAAAGTTAAAAAAGTCTTCATAATCTTAAAGGCATGTTCCTTAAACACACACAAAAAAACTTTATTACTCAATTAAAAAAAAAAATAGTGGAAAAATAAATGTATACAAATTTGAGTGTTCAGATTTAGTAATGGAAATGGCCTGATCGAGTCCTTGACAGAAACAACTTTGCCAAGTTGTAAAGCAGTGGAAGAAACTGTCACAGGAACAGAACGGTAACTCCGCAGTACCTCCTGTTGTCTCTAAAGTACTGTGCATTTATACAGCCGTGTCTGGGATTTACTTGCAAATCTCCCTAAAAGCTGCAGCAAAAGAACAGTCCCATTTCATCCAGAGATCAGTGGCCAAAGACTCACGGGATGGGATCTGCCCACAGCCATGCAATACCCACTACTAACCACAGGCTCAAAATATCCCAGCCATCACTCCCAACCCTGAACTGACAAACAAGCAGCCAGGATCTACAGCACACGTAAAACAGTTACTCAATACGAATACACAAACGCGTACTTGTGTATGTCATTAAGCCTCTACCTGCTACAGCAGATAGTAATTTATAGGAAATATATATTTTTTAAAAAAAGGGTTAAATTCAGGACTGAGTCTTCCACCATAATTTTACAGTCCTGAGTCAAAATGACAACAGTTCAGCACTTTCTATATAAAATTTTACAGTCTCATGTTTACGTGTAGGTTAACCCTTAACACTGCAGGGTGGGGAAACAAGGCTTGGTGTTTTCTGTGACCACAAATTCTAGAAAATTTTAACTTTATTGAAATTTAGACAGGACAATTCTGGTTTGTGCACCACAAACATGACCCAGATCCTTACCTCCCCATCAGTCACTGCAGAATAATTGACTTGTGCGACGGTAACTGTGGTGGGCAACTCTGAGGCATCGGCCAGTGTGGCAACTGTAGCACCAGTGCCAACCTATGGAAGTCAACAAAATGCAGTTAAACATTATTGCAGGAAAATATCCACATAATTCAGGCAAAGGGACACTTAAATGGTCTCAGAATAAAAAGCATTGCACCCACAGAGAATAATAGTAATTGCAGAGCTCACAGAAAATATGGAGCCGTCTCGAAGGGCTGGGGGAGGAAATCACATGCTAGAGCCAGGTTAATCTGTGGTGGCTTCCAGAGTGGATGTGGCCCAGAGTTCACACAGGAGACAGAGTCCTCACTATTCTCCCAGCCTCAGGAAGAGCAGCTGCAGGGTGCTGCTGCCATTCCCAGGTGTGAGCGTGGTGCACAGGTGGAGTCAACACGCTTCTCCCACAAGGTGGAAGTAACTCAAAAAAACACTGGAGTAGACCTGGATCAGAACATCTTGCACAGCAGCCCTCATTTGTAATGCTCCTTGCTTACCATTCATCTCTCTCATCTCCAGGCCCTTGGCAAACATTAACTCATCCTCAATACTCCCACTGCCCTTGGAAATGACCTTTTCCCCATTTAACAGCTGGGAAAAGACAAAGGTGGGGAGATGTGCAGCTTTGTTTCTAAGGAGAATTAAACCTATAAATGCCAGAAATTCAATGGGATCTCAGGTGCCCAGCATTTAAATGAACACTAGTCAAAGGAAAAATGCACCTTAGCAGATGAGCAAACAGAACCAGCTTGGCAAATCTGCCAGGCCTTGGTGTGGAGGGCAGAAAGCTGTAACAATCGTGGAAAAGCTTTCATTTGAAAAAAATCCAAATAAACAAAACAAACCCACACATGTGGTTTTATCTTCATGACTGTGAGATGAGAACACACAACAGAAAATCATGTTTGACAATGAACTAAAAACATGATACTCAAGAGGGACAAGCCACTGGGCCAGTTAGGTATGAGGGGGCAGTGGTGGTTTGAAGGCAGGAGCAGAGGGGAAACAGAGGTTCAAACCTCACACCCACCTGGAGCTTTTGGGAAGTTTCAAGAGAGCACTTACATTTTTGACATCCTGAGCTACCAGAACCTGCCTCCCCACATGGGGAACACAGGGAGAATAGCGGCATCACTGAGCCACTGAATGCAGCCTCTTCTGCCCTGAATCTCCCTCTGTAAAACGGTGTAAGAGGCATCCTTACTGCAGGATGATGATGAGGATATCCTTATCACGAGGATAAATATACATTTGATATGTGTAATATATATATTATACTTCAGGTGTAAGATGAACAACAGAAATACCTTATGCCATAGATTAAGTTATGTTGCATGCCATTAAAGAAATGCAGTCCCACCACCTCTCCTCCCATCACTCCATCCGATTGCCACCACAGATATTGTGTGGCCACATCACAAACTGTATCTGTTCGCAAACAGGTTCATTAAACTCAGGTCAGATCCCTGAATTGCTTGACCAAATAGCTGCAGCAATCCTTGTACTTTCACAACAGGAGAACAAGGGATGGGAGTGTGGAAGAGAGTGGATGGAGACTGCTTCTTTGGAAGGGAGCATTGAGTTAACAAGCCTGCAGGCTAAAACATACAGATAAAGACAAAATTCTTGAAGGACAAGTTAAACTACCCAAAAGAGCTTGCTCTAAACCACCTCCCTGATGAAGGCAACTTGATCCTGAGTCAGCCATGCTGGAAATGGAAAAGCCAGAGGGTTTCACTCACCTGGATGAGGGACACTGTGCCATCAGGGTTACTGAAGGTTTGTACCACTGTCTGTGACGGCACCAGGTGCGCTATACTATGTGTGGTCGTAGTCTGCTGCTGGGTCTGCTGATCCTCAAATGCATAGAGCAGGTCTTCACGCCCATGCTGCTTGTAGCAGTTTTTCACGATAGTCCGCAATGCTTGGGTCCATGACACCTACCAGGAGAATGATGATTGAAGAGTCAGCATAAAAAAGTTTTATGAAAGACTGCAGTGCTGCTACTGCTGCGATTTGCATGCTTATCTTTACTGGGTGGTTTTCAACAAATTCTCAAACAAACAAGAGGCCCCAGTATTTAATCCCTCTCTCCTCATCCCCTCCTTTCCCCAAGACTCAGAAATCACCCTGGTGAGCTATTGCGTTGTTGTATACTGATACAGAACGAGCACATCTGGCCAAGGGAAAGGGAAGCTTCTCAGTGAAATTCATTTCACCAGCTTAAAAGGAATTCTAAGGAATTGGGGCTGACAAGTAGAAAACCATCCTTACCTAGAAAAGCACTGACTGCCACAGCACCATTTCCAGCCTCACTAGGCATCCCCGCTCATCCACCCAGACCTACATCAGCCTGCACAAGTCCTGCCACTTGCACACTCTGGTAGCTTTCTTTGATTATATTTGTGAAAGGTTGGTAGAAACATCACCTGCATAAAGGATCCATAACTACAACTGATTTCCAAGACCTTTTCACCCAGTTCTTTCATTTTTTCCTGGCTGCACTGCACACCTTTGACTGCTTCCCTTTAAGTATAAAGTGTCCTGACTTCGGCTGGGATAGAGTTGTTTTCTTCTTAGTAGCTGGTACAGTGCTGTGTTTTGGATTTAGTATGAGAATAATGTTAATAGCAACAACTAAAGCATCAGTGTGTTAAGTAGTGCTTACTCTAAGTCAAGGACTTTTCATTTTCCCATGCTCTGCCAGTGAGCAGGTGCACAAGGAGCCCACAGGGAGCAGAGCAAGAGCAGCTGACCCGAACTAGCCAAAGGGATATTCCATACCATAGAATGTCATGCTCACTATATAAACTGGGGGGAGTTGGCCAGGAGAGGCTGATCACTGCTCAAGGACTGGCTGGGCAGCCAGGCACCAGTCAGCAGGTGGTGAGCAATTGTGTTGTGCTTCACTAATTCTGGGGTTGTTGGGGTTTTTTCCCTCTTGGATTTTACTCCTCTCTCTCCCTCTCCTCTTCATTACAATTATTATTGTTGCTGTTATTATTTTTACTTTATTTCAATTATTAAACTGTTCTTATCTCAACCCACAGGTTTTAGCTTTTCCCAGGTCTCCTCCCCATCCCACCAGAGGTGGGGAGAGAGTGAGCAGATGTGCGGTACTTAGTTGCTGACTGGGGTTAAACCATGACACAAAGGTCCCTGCTACTCAGGATGGGACAATATTCCTTCAAAGGCTTCAAGAGGCCATGATACAGACTCTACAGTAAATGACCTGCACACCTGGAGAGTAGACTTGTCTTAGGCTGGGTAGGGTGCTTCACAAGGCCACAGAGGCGAGCAGGTTCTGCAGTTAGCGAAAAGGGTACCTGCTGCAGAGAGAGATGTGGTTCAAATATCTCATCACACAAACCCAGCAGGGGACAGAGCAGTCTGAAGGTTATGCCTCTCCCATCTCATTGCTCTCCCAGGCTGAATGTCTGACACGAAGTCAAGGAAGGGCCAATGTCATAGGTTCTTCTGTCACTCAAGGGGAAAACTATTCCCACAAAAGCTGGTTGCAAGCCCCTGTGCTCAATTTGAAGGCAGACAGACATGGGAGATACACACCCGCTGCTTCTGTTCCTCTGTGCGGACATCACTGCGAACGTTGGCCCATGGAATGTCCTCAGGCCACCAGATGGGCTTGCAGCTTTCCTTGCCCCAGCCTGGTTTCCCACGACCCGTGGAATATTTCAGCATCTCGGGGATGAAAGCTCGCAGCTGTGCCTGGAACAAACCACATAAGAGGGCTGAGAGTTTTTTAGGAACTCTTATCTCTGGTAGTGTTGAGGTGCATAGTACCAAGTTAGTTATTACATTTAATTTCCATCCTCTTGGAACCATCAACTGGAAGAGGTCTGAATGCCTAAGGAAGATGGACAAATACTTTACTACCTTCTCCAAAGACTCAGCTGAGAACAGTTTAGTAGCATGTGGAAGAGCAGAAACAAAATCAAGTCAGCCAGTGCAACAATAAGGCACAAACACATACTGTATTAACACACTTCATGGTTCAAACACTACCATGAAAAGAGCTAGCCAACCTGAAAGTAAGCAAGAAAAAAGGTCAAAATAACACAGAAAAAAACCACACTCCATGTCCCCACAGCGACAGGAACTCAGACATGAGCTGATTTACATTTTACAGAGATGCTGCAAAGAGGACGGGGCTTCAGTGAGCCACTCACAGTAAAAAACAAAATCTCACAAACACGCTTCACCTGTGCAGAACATAACACACTTGACTAATTTTCTGAATTTATTTTTAACTTTTGCCAGAGTGGGGACACCTTTCAACCTGATTTTACTTCAGCTTAGCACCTACAAAAACTGGTCAACTAGCGATCAACTTTACCATCAGAAGACAATACTTTAAAAATAGACCTGCAAAGTAAATTGAGCAGACATGTCACCAAGAACAAGTAACATCCTTAGCAGGTTTTAGGACCATGTACCATGGATTGCTTGGAGCCTCAGGAAAAGGTTGGGTGCAGAAACAGAGCAGGAAGAGAAGGAGCGCTCACGACCACATACATGAGAGAAAACCACCTTAACTTAAAGCCAAATAGCTGCGTTTAAGAACAACTCCCTGCATCCCTTTATAGCTTTAATAGCAAGTTATTTGAGTTTGTCACAGTGCCACTGGGAGTCCTCGGGCCACCTTACAACCCCGAGATGCCTGCACATTCAGGGCTCTGGGGCACAGCCAACGGAAGAGCATGCCGGGGCCAGCATCAGTTGCTGCCACAGCCATGACACGGTCCCAGCTAGCAGAGACATGGGTGAGCTCATGGAGGACTTCTCACCGATCCCTGATCATCTGCCATGGGAGTGTCCCTTCCTCCCAGCCATCATCCTGCTTGAATGACATCCTGTTTTCAAGTGTGGATATTGTATCCATTGGCTCCAAGCTGTTAAGTCAACTCATTTACAAGCTGCCTTTTCCACATTAGCATATGGGAGTATGTACCAAAGTCCCCTGTAACATCAATCTGACAGGAACAGAGGAGTGCTTCACAGGAACAGGAGACTGCAGATTGTCTCTGTGGTCTCTGCAAAAAGCCTGAAGCCCCTAAGCACACCACTAAACACACTGGGATCTGCAGCAGCTCTTCCGGACACAGGACTGCTCTTCAAAGCCAGAGCCCAACTGGAAGATGTAATGTGGGCCCTAGCTTACACAGTTAAATAGAAAAATTGATGTGTTTTGGTAAAAAGAAAACAACTTCTTTGTATGCGCAATTTACTACATTGCACACAGTTTGCAGTAGTGGCTAGGGACTTTAAAGGTAACAAAAATCCAGTATACTTGTGGCTCCATATATAGCATATCTGCTTTACACCCTAGAAGAATCACCCCTGCTCAGAGAAGCAGTTGCATTTCCGTTTTTCCATGGACATCCTGAGCCACCTAAGAGAAGCCGTACCAAACGCCTGAATTATAAACAGCCTTTCTGCCCAGCCCAAGCCAAGCCTGTCCATGATGAATCTTCCACTGCAGGGCCAACAGTCACCCTGACATGCCTCAGGTTCCCCAGTCGAGGCCTCGTTTATTCCAATAAACCTCCTAACGGCATCAAGTTGCCTGGTGCAAAAACAGTTAAAAGCTCCTTCCCTGAATTGCTATCTGCAAGTCATGCTCCTTGTTACCAGATGGATTAATTACTGGTCCTAGGGAGTTCAGTGGCTCAAGCTACTCAAGGCACTTGTTAAGAAGGGTTTGCCTTTAATCCGCCAGGGAGACAATCAGCAGTGGTGTTACAACCAGCTCCTGCGCAAGGACTTCTCTAATTAGTGCCATAATGATACCTCACCCAGGTAGCTTGCAGGGCTCTGACACACAATATGGCACAGAGACAAAGACCCCACATCTCTCGGCACAGCTGGGAGGAACTGATGCGACCACTTCATCCACAAGAGCCATGGTTCTGCTGTCTTCATCCACAAACCATACAAAAATCAAACCTCTGCTAAAAAAAAACAGACAGCAGCACTCTGGTTTGCACAGTTGTCAGCTCTGGAAAGGGTTCATATAATCTCTAGTATGGAGGGTTTGAGAGAAACTGTAAGAAAAGTTTCTTTCACACTCTTTGGTACACAGACAGTGTCTTTTAAGTTTTAACATTAAACTCAAGTGTTAGCAGTAGTGAGCTCATCCTGATTCTACCATTTGCAATGGCCCAGAGAACAGCATTCCAGCGCTGGAAAAAAGTTTTCCTACATGAGGAGCACCAAGCAATTCTCTGGTCTTAAGGTTTACACCCTGGTAAGAAAACTGGGTTCTAGAAGGGAGCAAAACCCGTGGCTGGGAATTTTCTACCTGTCCCTGCAGCTCAGCCTTTGGATCAATATAAAGCAGCACCTGGGAAAAGCAAAGTGGAGTCCATGCAGGACCTCAGCTGCACCTGAAAGTGGAAGAGGGCAAAGCAGCAACTGCAGTAAAGCACACAGGTATTTTGTTCACTGGCCCTTCTTTTTGCAACAGCCAATTTTAGACTAAATGCTCTTCAAGTTTAAAAGTTCCAATCAACATTTAAGCATTTAGATGAGAGAGCCAGGCATCTGTCAAGTTGGCAACCAAGCTGTCACCATGAATTTCCTGCTATGAAAACCTGTGTGGCTCTGACCGTGGGTCAGACCATGTCTCTGTTCTTGCAGGTCTCACTGCTGGGGGCTTTCTGGCAGGCAGGATAAGAGCAGGATTGCCGCTGTCAGAAATTCATCATGGAAAAGACAAGGTGCAGGGTCAGCCTGGGTGTCCTCAACAGGAAGCAATGGCACTCAGCAGACGCAGTAGTTTACGCCTGGCTACAGGAATCAAACCCAGAATTAACCACCTGGTCATCAGTGCAAGAAGCAGGAGGTGCTGTGGGTCTCCCCACAGCAGTGTCTGCTCACAGATTTACTCTTTATGCAAACCTTTCCTCTCTTCCACTCTGAAACCATGGTTGAGTCTTAAGAACAAGTGAGTAACTCTAATGTTTCAGAGGGGCACACCTGAGACCAGGCTTTCCCACTCAGGATCACCACCTCCTAGCAGAGTCTGGAGACCTGAACACTGGACACAACTGCTTGTTCTTGCTGGAAACAAGGCACGATGCAGGCTCTGAGCTTAAATGCTGTAAAAGCAGGCAGCTGCCTGCACAACAGTTCAAAGCAGACACTCATACCTGCATCCAGCAGTACCTTGCAGGACTCCCTACCCTTCCCACTGCTCGAACAACTGTCCAGTGCTAGAGCTCAGCTGCACAGGGGGACCCGATTCCTAACTCTGGGGTGCCTCCACTGCAAAACAAGGATGTTCCCTCTGCCATACACCAACGACCTTCTGGGAGAGCAGAAACGCAGGCTGTCCTCATACCACACTTCTGATGTGGACCAGGAGGCAGCACCAGCAAGCCTCATACCTGGGCAATGGGGTCCAGCACTGCAGGATCCCTGCCCCTACATGTAGAGGATCTGACAGCCGTAAAGTGAGTTTAGGTTCCACCTTTTGCTGCTTGGCTTCTCCTACATAGAAACATCAAGTACGTAAAGGTATCTGCTGTTTGTGCTAAAGCTTTTTGCAGGGCAGTATGCAAACGGATGTCAAGATGATTTTTGAGAGGCCCAGATAAACTTTGTTGGCTTGTATAAGCAGACTGCAAATCATAGGGGCATATTAAGTTTAAAAAATGTCAGATTAAAGGACAAATCACCTGTTCAGAAAACAAATTCTAGTCACCTCAATGAGAGCCAACTGAAGCATCAGCCTCAGCATTACACAATCTTACTCCTTAATCACATCAGCAAGCAACTGAGAGCAAGTTTATAGGCAAACTCAGCTCTGACGTATAGTGTCAACGCAGCCAAAGTCCATAAAGCAATGAGATTTCTCTGTGTAATGGCTGCAGAGTGAAAGTCCCATTGCAATACAATATTTTTTTTCTGCACAGCCAAGGTGGGTGATCCTCTCCATTTGCAAGCTTATAGAAGCATCTTAGCTCAAGCTAGTAGAGGCGTTATTTCCCTCAAGACCACCAGGGAAGCACAGCAATTAAAAGGAGAGTTATTTTCATCTCCTTGTGGAGGAGCTAACGCCTCTACCACCTACCTGCTGACACCTGCAGCTGCTGAAAGCACAGGCCTCATCCTTCCACTTCATGACACACCTCTTAATTGTGCTGCCCAATTTGTATTCATAAATATTTCAGTTTTCCATAGGGGTTTGTGCAACTTAGTTGGAAAAGCTCATTTCTTGTTAGCAAATACAAAGAACTATATTGGCATCTCTGGGAATCGAGGTTCCCACAAAAAAACAATGGCACTTCTGGCAGCGCAATGGGTTGCAGCAATGTAGGAGTCCAAGTTATCATCCAGTCTCTCAAACAAATGTATTTCAAATTGCAATTGTGGGAAAAAGAAAAAAAAAAAAAAAAAAAAAAAGACAGCATGGTGTCTTCATTGTGTTCACCTTATCTCTATTTTGTTTCTATTTAAAGTTTGCCCCCAAGTCTGGCAAAACTATATAGCAGCTGGATGCTTCTTTCAGCAACAAAATCATCTCCGAAGCACCACATGCAGCATCTTAATCCTTGAGAATTTTACAAGATAGCCAGACCTGCTAGGCTGTGAAAATCCACCCAGGAGTCTGCAGCCCTGTCCATTAATTTTAGTGCTCTGTCCTCACATGGCCTATAGCCATTAAAGGATCACAAAAAAATTTTTAAGACATTTACATCATCCCTATACAATATGCAGGGAAGCTGAGGCAGCATGATGCTGGGTTCCCACAACACACACATACACCACAGCAGCTGGGCTAACTGGGACAGTGATGGTTGGCCAAATGGGGCACAAGGAGTGTAGACACTGTCCACAGCTCAGGAGAAACATTCTTCACGAAGCTGTTTTCAGAACAATGTGGTAACTCAAAAGATAAATGCTATTCCTAACAAGATACTTGTTTTACCATAATGCACCATGAGAGGACTTGAAATACAAAGCTCTATGTTGCTACGCTGTTGCATCAGCAGTTTGCATGCTTGCTGACCAAAGGCCCTGCAGACCATGGAGAAGAAAAACACTCTCATTTAATAGAGCCACAAGAAGCCTGGGAGCACAAGAGTGTTGCATGTGGACAAAAAAATAAAATAAAGCCCTGCCATCAGCTACTGCCTTGGACTGGAGAGCTGCTTTACATGTGGAGATGCAGAGCAATCAAACCCCAGGGGCAACCTGGCTTGGACTAATCTTTCTGCGAGGCTTCCTGAAAACCAAGGCCATGACATATCTGAAAGAAAAAAAACACCTCTCCAGCCTTATTTTTAGCTTAACATGAAAAGTTGTTATTTCCATAGAATTCTAGGGATGTTAGTATTTTAACCATAAAACCGAAGCAGAAAACACTTCAGCAACCTTTGATGTTAAAATATTTAATTTCCAACTCTATCACAAAAAAACCCAAACCAATAATGCATTATCAATCCAGCTGGAGGCTTCTCTGAAGTGACAGCTTGTCACTTTTATTGCTGCTTTGATGGCATGTGCAACATTAACAGCCAAACAGTTGATAGATCTTTTTATTGACCTTTTTGTATGTGCACATATATTCTGCACACTACAAACCAGAAAAGTTTCTCAGATGTGTTACTGGATTGCAACAACCTTCATGTCCTGATCTCATTATCCATGCCCACTTCTCTCTCTCTCTCTCTTTTCTTTCCAGCACTCCACCAGCAACAGCTCATTGTCTTTGTTCCTTCCTCGAGCCCATGTGCTGTGAGTAGAGGCACAACCAGCTTCACTACTCGCTCCATGCTAGGATGGCCTCCCTCTGCCACAGCAAATCTCCAGATAAATGTCTACTTTGCTTTGTTTTAAGCCCTAGGCATGTTTCTGTTACTCAACTACTACAATGATGAGGCCATAAAGAAGTCAGATAAACACAAGCATTTTGTTTGCCAATACAAATGAACTCAGCTACATACCTCTGACCTTTTGGCGGTCTCTCATTTTACTTTAAAAGTAAAATGTCTAAACTTTTTATTTTCCCTTTTCATGTGAAACTATTAATGACACAAAAGCTGTCCATGAACAGCTCTTGCAGACACCACCTTTCACAATGGCTTAAAAATCCAGCAACTAAGTTTTGTTTTATGTTGTTGTGGAGTGGAGCTTAGGTACGTGGTTTAGTGGTGGGCTTGGCACTGCTGGGTTAATGGTTGGACTTGACGATCTTAAAGGTCTTTTCCAACCTAAATGATTGTATGATCTGTTATCAGCCAAGGCACAGTAGATTTCTTTGTAAAATTATTAAAGTGTGAGCTTGTCTGATCCCACCTAAGTAATGAAAATGGTGTTTTGATCAGAATGTGATCTTTCTGCAGAGCACAGAGGAAATCCACACATCTTTGCTCCACTATGACACCTCTTTGTATGTTGCCCAAAGTCTCCTACCTTTCCATCTTGCTACTCCCTCTAAAGAAACTGGCTTTCAGCATTTAAAATTTATCGTGGTGCATCAGCCTGAGTGCATCCAGAGCCTCCCCTGCAAAACACACCTGCCTTGCACTCAGGTCCTGCACCCCAAGGGAAGGAGATTTCCCTAAGGATGATCCCTCTCACACCAAGGAAGCTTCCCTGGGGGGTTTCTCTCCGCTTTGTCCTAGCCATAAGGAGGTCAACAAAGGGCTGGACCTGGAGAGACAGGGAGTCCCCTACATGCCTAGGGCAGATGACTCCCTGCCTTTGTCAGAAGTATCTCACTCGGGGTCTGATCTGGAGTTAAAACCATTGGCAAGCTCCCCTGTGCTCCAATCCACAGCACAAAACAGAGGAGGGAATGAACTAGAGCACACAAGAAAGGCCCAAGGAGCATTAGCCAAAACAGTACTCCGCAAGCAACCCTCCTGACCTCAGTGCCTAAAAATCACTGTGAAGTGTAGAACAAATATCTTCCCTGTTCATAGTTTATGAGAGGTGACAAAAACAGCTCAAAGGGGAATGCTCCCAGCAGCCTGAGCTCTAGTGCTTACTAACATTTCTACTGTTTCATGCAGAAAATAAGCACCAATAACAAAGCTTCATATCTAACTACTATCTGAGCCATTACAGTCCCACAGGAAAGAGCAGATCAAATGCATCCCCTGGAGATGTAGACATAAGCTCCACTACAAAATAACGGGATGTGACTGCAAGATGGCAAATCTATCTCTCTCTCTCTGGTTCTGCCATGTCTGGCTGCTTACCTGGGTCATCTTGTCCACTGAGACGGGAATGCCATCGATGGTGAGGGGTGGCAACTCTGAGTTAACCTCCTGAGGTGCAGGAGCATGCTCTGCTAGTGCAGACTCCAAGTCTTCCAGAATCATGCTCTTGTACTTGCGTACCTGTGGGGAATCGTTAAGCTCAGGTAAACAAGGTAAGGAGCACCAGGAGAGGAGAGGGCAAGGACACAGGGCCAGCCACCTTCCCCAAGGTGCTGCAGAACAGAAGGAGCAAACAACACCACAGCTGGCAAGAAGAAATACCCATTGGCCCCAAAGACTTGGCCAAATCGAAGAGCTGATGATGAAACATCAAGAAACACTGGCAAGTGGAAGTATTTATGGGATTAAAAGTTAAGTTCCGAAGCAAGACTTATCATGGTCAAGGATCTGCTCCATTTACTGTCTGGTCTGTAACAAGGTGCAAGCACTGACAGCTGAGCCGAGTTCAAACATGTTGTCACTACCATCTCCCTTTGATTTTTAATCCAGGACATTCAACCCTGGTGAGATGTGCTAGGCAACAATTCATGCAGAGAAGAATCATGTCCATACAATCTGAACTGTTCTTCCCAGGGTTTTAAACATGACCTTCAGATCAGTACCGGGCTTGCAAGACTGCCTTGAGCAGAATGAAACTTGCAGAAAAGGTGACCAATTTATTACACAGGTTTTCCTAGAGACACCTACCACGTTCTCCAAGGGTGCCGCACCAAATACTTTAAAGACAGGATTGGGTTTCGAGGGCGAGATGCACAGAACGATGGCTTGCTGCCCCACTCTGGTAGTGTACTCATCCAGCGTGGCTCGGAGCTTCCTGAAACAGTGAATAGGTATCAGCTGAAAGCCCTGCAGAAACACAATCCTTCACATTGTGAACTGCCTTTCTTAATGCTACTCATTCACAAACCAGGTGAAAAACAGAGCCACAGCTGGTCAGGTTAGCCACATGTACTGCTTGTTCCTCCGCTCCTGCAAGCCTGCTGTGTTCCCTGCAGTCACCCAGCAGCTCAAATATCAATTATTCTCCCTTCTCTCCTTTTTCCATTGATGTGAAAGTAAAGAGAAATCACCACAGCAGCAAAGCTAGGACAGCACGAGTCTGCATATCCACTCTGTCACCATCTATGTGTATTAACAATACAAAACTTGTGAGGTAAAGGACTTGAATGATTCAACAAAAGAGGACTGCAAACACAGGTTATTTTTACATCCAGCCTCATAACAGTGCATTGTAACTCTCTAGTACCAAAGTCCTGCTCAAACCAGAACTGTTAAGAATATGACTACAGGACAAGCAAGAACCAGAAATATTGCAACAGCTCAGCACAGGAAACCCAGGTATTCAGACACCTGCTACATCAGCAAGTCCCTTTGGAACCATCTCTCTGTAAAAAGAAAATGTTCCATCATATACTTCTCACCTCATTCACCTTTAAGCAATGCAAGAGAATGTGTCAGAAAAGTTGGCAGAAACTCAGAAAGCAAGAGAGAAGTAGTGTTTATCACCAGATAACCCGAGTGCTCCATAAGGTGACAGTTTAGTATCCACCCTGGACATATCAGATCCTGCTGTTAGCAGCAAACACATTGCCAAAAAGCACCAACACCACCACCAGCTACACAAAGATCCAAGAATCAGAAGTTTTAACTTCCCACTTGATTCACAGTGATGTAAAAATCAAGCACAAACTTGTTAAACTGATCAGGTTGGGGGTGGGGGGAAGGCATTTTTATCAGTATCTTACATGTAGTAAAATGAAATAGTGGCATGAAAGAAGAATAAATAATGCTTTTACAGAGAAGTTTATTTTAAAAGATGGTTGTTCATATTTCAAGAGAGAAAAGAATCTGCTTTTCAGAAATGTTGGAATAAACATGTCTGAGTCAGCAGAATTGGGGAAAGGAGAGAAAACCAGAATGGTGCTATAAAAGAAAGGGAGTCCGCTCCCAGGGAATATTATTTAACCCTAACCCAACTCCACTTTGTTCTGGTTTGATCATGCGCAAAAGGTGTTGCAGGGCTCAGCAGATGAGTAGGCAGAATAAGGAAACCAACTTAATTTCTAACCAACTCTACAAGAGTTAGACTAGAAGAGAGGGAGAAAAGGGAAAACTCTTGCCATCACTACTTCAGTGCGTTAAGTGTGCATGCAGGAGGAAGTCAGCAAGAAACAGAGTGATAAACACTCCAGCTCCTCTGATGTAATCCAGTTAAAACAAAACAGTTTAAAAAGCAAAAACTGCTTTGTTCCAAAACCTAGTAAATAGTTCCAGCCAGTATTTACAAGTATTTCCTGAAGATGGAATTGCAGGTGATCTCTCCAGGCTTGCAGAAAGCCTGTGCAGTCACTTCAGCACCAGTGCTCCTAGGTGGCCATCAGGTGGGCAGACAGCCTCAGAGCACCTGTAATGCAACACCTGAAGGACTACAGAAGTTTGGTGTATACAGAGCAAGTTTCTAGAGCCAAAGAAAGTGTTTCAGCTCTGGCAGGCATCTCCCTTCAATTATTCTCCCCCAACACTGCACTACAGGCTGGGTCAGTCTTCAGCGTGGAGCTCACACAATGGGATCTGCTGGCAAAGGAAATTCAGGTACACATACACTAGATTTATCCACAGAGCCATTTCATAATGCAGAAAAGACTTTTTTTGTCAGGTAGGCAAGTCCCTCATGCCACTGCAGAACTGGGATATGGCTGTAGCTCTAGATTCTCAGGCCAGCTGCTATTAAACCAGAATGGTGGATCCCCCAGAATGGTTATGTCAGTCCTAGTGATCATAATAACACATTAAAGATGAATAGACCTGCAGTTTAACCCATTCCTGCAAAGTAAAACACAGCTCTTGGGTTCCAGAAGAGATGACCCAAAAAATCCCCAAGCTGGGCAGCTCCTGGACAGCACATGGTCTCACCATGCACAGCACTGGAGACAGACTGAGGATGCAGACTGAGGTGTCAGAGTGCAGGCGGCAGTCCTTACCGTAGCAAACGTGTCTGTTGCCTCTTGCGGATTGATGGGTTGGATTCAAAAACATGTGGTCGCTTTCGTTTTTTACCTGTTGCCACGGCAGCAGCTGCTGCCATCCCCACAGGGCCTAGAAATCAAACCACAAAGGGTGAATCAGCACACAGCAGCTCAGGAACTGGCCAGGAAGGACATTGCTGTTGCCCCCCCACCAAGGATGGGTCCCAAGGGCTCAGCTCACCAGCCTCCACCCTGGACCAGGGTGACCTGAATTCCCTGCTGAGCTTCCCAACAACTAGGATTTCTCCTCTCCAGCACTGGAGATGGGTATAAAAAGGCTCCATTCCCCAGACGGGCAAATCCCAGGCCAGTCCCAGGTGAAAGTCACATATTTCAGTCCAGAGTCTACCTTACAATCACACAACGTATTTTATCCTCCAGACACACTGAAAAACTCTCAAGTATGCCAAGACTTTAAATAACTGACTGCAGTTCAGGATATCCCGGTGGCAGGGGAGAAGAAACAGGGTACAACGCCATGAACCCTGCTCAGACACCTCAACTACAGCATCAGCAGAGTCCAAGGCTTTCCCCAGGAATTAAGGACCAGTTCTAATGGGAAAGGAATTGAAAATCCAGAGTTGCTGGCAGCATCCTACAACAGCCACCTGAAGAACAGCAGGGACCACAGCAGGGCAGCATTATTACTTTAGTGATCAAACTCTAGATACAGAGTCTATAAGGGGGAGTTTCATTAAGGTAACTGGAAGTAAACCAAGTAACACGCAGCACATTGTGCTTCTATTGGTGATCTCCAGAAATGGGTGGCAAGGTCAGAGTCAAAAAGGCCTGGGGTCTAATGTCAGCTCAAGGACTTGCCTTTGACTCCTGAGCAGACCTCAGTTGCTCTGTGTGTAGTCTCTCCATACATCAGAAGTGAAAGAGCACATCAGGGGTCATAAAAGCACTATATTTTTGTGTTTAACAAAGATGCAGCTACTGAGTCTGGAAGTCCTAAGCTACTGATCACTGGAAGCTGGTAGATGATAAAGAAAGTAGTGTCTGATGATACATTTTCTCTAGGCAGCTGCTCTGGGAGACAGTGCGCTTGTAACGGATGGAGCTCTAGGTGACACTCCAGAGCCAGGTTTTGTTAATCAGTAATGAATTACCTGAATGCTACCCATGGCAGGCACAGCAAACACTGCTGCGTACTGCTCCAATGATCCTGTACTTATGGGGAAAAAAAAAGAATAAAAAAAGAAAGAAAAAAAAAGAATAAAAAAATAGAATAGAAACGTTGCCTTTTGGGGAACTGGAAAAATATTTGCCCTGGAAGTGAGGAAAAGCCATGCTGGGCTCTCAGACAAGCTTCGGGCTGGATGGGCCAGCTCATGCTGTGAGCTGCAGCCGCCCGCCCCAGGGAAGCAGGGCAATTCCTGGCATGGGATGCCAGGCAGCCCGTGCACAGGGAGGACTCGCGAGCAGACAAGAGCCATCAGATGCCCCTCCTGCAACCACCACCCAGGACTGAAAAGCTTGTGTCCTAGAAGGAAAGGGGGAAAGAAAAAAATCCTGCAGGAGCTGAGGTTGGAAAATGAATAAGCAAAGGGTGTGGGATGCCCAGTGGGGTGGTGGGACTTCACAGGTTCAGTCAAGCAGATCAAGAGCTTTATTAATCAGATAAAAGCTGATAACAAAGTCAGACCAGATTCTGAGTAATTATTTATCACTGCATTTTTCTACCGAGTTAGATCTGCTACAAGGCAAATCTGGAGGACATTTGGCAGGGGCTTCACTAGAGATCTGCTACAAGGCAAACCTGGAGGATGTTTTTGGTAGGGGCTTCACGGGAAGGAAATTGTGATTCTGAAATACTTTCCCAGAACATATAGGCCACGATCCTTTGTGGCATCTCCCCTAGCATGTGAGACACCTAGATAAGCAACATTGTGTAGCACTCCTGGGTTATTTTTGCAGTTGCTTACAGGGGCCTGAAATAAGCTTGCTCTTTGACATATTCAGTATTGTAGTTTTCTTATTTGAGGCAGCATTTACCAGGGGCCTTTTTTATTGTACAAACCAGTCTCTTATTCTCACCATCTCTATATTACACACAGGTGAAGCAATGCAAGATTCAAGCAGCCAGCAGACCTTGCAAAGACACGTTATTAAAGCCAGAGCAATAAGGAAGCATTCACAGCATCCCATGGGTGATGACAGGATCACCCCCCACCCCCAAATGCTGTTTGCAACCTCTGCACAAACACTAAGTTGGGTGAAAGACACTGAGCATCCCATTGACATTACCTGCTGCAGCCAGGTGGGCAGTGACCTCATCGGTAGCCGTAGAGTTGAGGATGTCAGAGTCATCATAGGAGGTGTCCTCTGGCGAAGATGGTGAATCTTCGTCTGCGCTCAGCATGCCATGCTCTGTGTAGGTGGCTACATGGACCTGCTGCACCTGCTGGGCCACTGCATGGGCCTCGATGGTGGCCATGTGCTCTGTTTGGGTCACCCCGTGTTCTTCCATCAATAGTTACTGTCAGAGAAGACAAAACCAAAAAAATCACAGGAAGGGGTTACTGACATTGAGGCACCATAAGGGAGGGCAGCCAAAGGGTTCTGAGCCAGCTAAGCGAGTAGGCTGTGACCAAGAGGGAACAGAGATTACCTCCCCCAGTGATGGTAGTCTTCTACAAAAGGGGAAAATAATGACTACACCAGAAGCCAGAGGACGAACTTTAAGTTTAAGAGTTCTGAAAAATCCATACTTCCAAACAACATGGCGTGTCACCTAGAGGCAGTCATTGTTGCTGGAGAAAAGGTCTTTAAGGATCTTGTAGCCCCAAGATTATGTGCCCCTCACTCACTACATATTAAGAGGTCTGATCAAAGCTGGAACTTATTTTTGCTACTTCAAGATCTAGTTTTCAGGGAAGATGCTCAAGGGTGATACACAATCTCTCTCCTCCAACCTCAATAGCTCAGGACATGAACGAGGATGCCAGTACAGAAGTTTACTGGCAGCAAGTTAAATTCCGGAGACCACTTTTGTTGCGTTACTTGTTTAGAGTCCGGAAGCAGGCAAAATCATTACAACCCAAGCACAAATATTACACAAAGCATATTTATTTAATGCATCTAGTGGTAAACCACTGAGCAAAGTAGCAGCTTAAAAACTCAGCAGGACACTGGATCACACACCCCGAACATAAATCTGTACAGAAGGAACAAGACAGTAGGTATGCAAATATTTTCAGTGTGTGTCTGCCACACATTTGTGGAAAGGGAAAAGCACATCCTTAAGATATTTTCAAACTACATTAGAAGAATTAGGACACCAACCCTCAAAAACAGCTTCCCCCAAACCCTCAGGGCAAACAGCAGAAGGGAAGAGATGACCAGCTGTAGGGAACAATAAAACATACCCAGCAAATTCTGACCTCCTAAGTACAGTCATTGGATTTAAAGCTCCCGATTGACACCCTCTTCATGGAAAGCTATTCAGCTTGTCAGGAGAAGAGAGCTAGAAGCATGGACACAGACCGCAGGGTGGTCTCAGATACATGGCTGGCTAACTGCTCTATGAACTCAGACAAGCTGTGCCATCACATGCAGCTTTGTCCTTTAAAAGCTTTCAACAGCTTCTATTATCCATATTGTGTCATAAATACATGACACTGCAAATAATCAACATGACAGAACCCTCAGCCTGGCAAAATAATCACCAGGCTTCTACCGAACACAAAAAACATGTCATGATGACCAAACCATGGAATGCCACGGCAGGACTGATGAGATGCTGGGACCCAGACCAGAAGGCACTCTGTCAAGAGGGCTATTTTGACCAAATTAACCAACAGTCACACACAAAGAAGGAACAACTAATCAAGACATGGCAGGAGACTATTATGAAGGTGGGATGCTCCGTGGAAGAAACGGGTAAGAACAGAGGATACCTCGGCTGACGATGTGAACACAGGAGGCAGAAGGAGGTTAAAGAAGAGAACCGAAGTCTTGCTCTGAATTCAGAAGAGAGTACGAAGGGACAAGGCACAACCAAAGCTGTGGAGGAAGAAGTATTTTTTGCAGCAGCATATTAAGCAGCAGAAGCTCAGAAGCAAGGAAGTGGTTGCCATAGTTCAGACAAGAAATGGAAGAAAAGGTAGGGTGGGGAGTGACTGGTATTTAGATGCATTTATTTCTGCCTCAAGTCTACTGACCAAAGACCTGAAATATGACAGATACTTCTTTCTTCCCCATCACCAGCTGATTTCTAAAGGCTCATTTCCACATGCCTCAAAATGTCTTCTGCAGCTCAATGAACTGAATGTTATGGACATTTATAAAACAGCTCTTCCAAAGGCAGTTCCAACTTGAAGATACCAAAAATAGGGATGGAATTATTTTAGAGAGTCCTGTCCTCAAAACAGGATGCATTTTCCACATTTTACTTCAGTGCATCTGTTTTTACAGGGGAAAAAAGCTGCATCTCAAACACAGGGAAAATATTCCCTGGACAGCACTAAGAGAAAGCTTCCCGTTCAAATGTCAGAGGGATGTACATTGTCAAACAGAGGATGAGATGAAGTTTCTGGTGTAGCAGCAGGACCGAGATATTGAAAGGAAACTTGGAATGAGCCAAAGAATTCCACTGAATACAAAGTCAAAACGCTCATTACCATGCATACATTATAACAGCCAAACCATGCTGCTCTCACCCTACTTCAGCCACAGAGGGTGGCTGCAATCCATCACCTTATCTGGACTTGCCCAGACAGCAGAGATGTTTGCAAACAGTGTGTTATCCCTGAAATCCCATCTGACTGCCCACAGCCACCCTCTTGCTCAACAGATGGTGGTTTCCCAACCAGCATATCCTAGGGTTTAGGATGAGTTAGCTCCATGTATTCCCTTGCAAAATGAATTAATTCCTTCTGCAGCTGCGGTAGCAGCCTTGGTCTTCCTGAGAAGCCAAATCTGACCTAGCCACTTCAGCATGGTTTCTCATTTACTAATACAAAGAAATCCAGGTGCATCTTTCCAAAGCATTACTGAACTTTTCAAAAAGCCAAAACCAATTTCCAAAGTGTTTTGCCCTGCTCAACTCTGTCCAGTTAACTGAAAATTCAGACCTTTGAGGCTGGGCTCCCTGGGAGGTACCAAGAGGTACATCTCCGCTGACCAGAGAAGGAGGCCACAGCAACCTGCCTTCCAACACAGACATCATGGGTTTGTAGCTAAAACACAAAAAATGAGGTCAGATTACAGAACCCCTTTATTTTCCATGTCTGTCTATGGCTGGTTTCTCACCAACACTATACACACTTCTAACAAGAAGAATCACATAAAATGAAGGGCTTCTAGTAAGAGACTACAATACTGACGCATAACGCCAACTTCATTGTGGAGCATCAAAGCTTACCCCATTAATTCTGACATCTTCATGAAGGACAGAAGCAGAGAGGAACTGTATGTATGCAGTGGATTTTCATTCATGAGGTACCAACAGTGCTCTAATGCACAGCTATATTCTAAATGTTAGGGTGATACCTGTTTGCTACCGGTTTGGGTGTCCTAGCTCAGGAGAGTCAGTCTGGTTAAAACCAGGGACCTGAATGCTCAAGTGAGATGGAAGGACTCGGTCACATACTTAATTACGCAGCTGGCTGGCATGTAACTGAGGGAAGCATGGTCTAGTGCCTAAAACAAAGTAGTATCAGGATACAGGTCCAGTATCAGAAGCTGCCCAGATGCTAAGATGACCGAGGCACTAGAATTGCCCTCCATACTGGGAAGGCTGGGAAAGAGGCACATCTATATTTACACTCCCACTAACACTGCCCCAAGAAAAGTGATGGGGTTTGTCCATGAAACACTAAGAGGTCTCCTAAGAGCTCCCAAATAGTATGGACACAAAACGAAATTCAAGTTGGAACATGAACAGGTGTGTCCCAGCTTCTGTCTTCTATCCAGGCACATGCTAGAAGAACTCAAGCCTGCAGGACAGCAGAAGTGCTGTTGTGAGACTGCTACAAACCTACTGAGGTTATGACTAAAGCCAAATCACTTTCAGACTCACAATCCTCCCTCAAAGGCTGCTAGAGTTAGATGTTGCTGTTGTCCAACCCTGTTTACAAGTCAGATTGTAATATTAGAACTATCCAAAAATAGCACCGATTCAAATACTGCCAGTAAGGAAGGGATTAAGATGCTGAGGTACATGGAAGCAAACTGAAAACTTCTGGCTGAAAAAAAAGAATCAGCAGTAACCTCCTTCTAAGGAACTTATTTTGCCAGCACCACAGAAAAATGGGGACAGAAAGGAAAAAAAAAAAATTATTTCAAGCAAACCATTAATGGAATAGTTCAGCAGGCCAGCCTTTCTCAAGCCACTGTGCTTTTTCTGAAAGGGTATATTGCTGTTTTTCTCATTGGAGCAATACAACTTTAAGTACTTTTCATTAAAATAAAAGATATTATTTATCCACAGAAAAATATGATTAGAATATAATTGGCAAAGCCTAGTAACCTTTTAGCTCATCAGGAGACAAGACTGCAAGACAATGGATGCTTCTGATGCCATTTGTTTTGGAAGGAAACCTGCTTGAATCAAGAGGCAGTCTACACCTGATGCCACCAAAAACAATACTTTTTTTTATAAATAAAATTGGTAGTAGACTGAAACTATGCATTTCTGAATCAGCAGGTGGACAGCTGAGCAAGCAACATCAATACCCCTCATGGGCAACCATGCAAATTTAAACACACATGCATTTCATCTAGATTTTATGGGCGCACGTTCTGCTTCACTGCACGGTGCCTGGTTGAATTTTGGCATTTTTGAAAAGAGTTAGCTATAAGCAATGACTGGGATAACAGCAAGGTCGTCGTGTTTATTTAAAGATTAAGTCCACTTGGTTCAAACAAGGTTTAATAACCACCAATCTACTACAAACGCTTTCCTCTCTCCACTGCCTCCCTTCCAAAAGAGTCCAAGGTACATGCTGCAGCGTCTGAAGGTCACTTGCTTTCTCAGTGGCCCTATTAGTTTTCCTCTCTCTCTTTCCTGCCTGTATAAAAGTAAGTATAAGATGCAAAAAGGCAATAAACTAATGCAGCTCTTCAGTAAATGGTGCAGCCTGCCCAACTGTGTACACACCACCACCACAAGCTCTAGTAATTAATTTTCAAGTTGTAACTTGGATTAATTCTAGTTTAATCTTATAGTTGGCTTCATTCAATGCAGGTTTTCTACTTTTCCAACTTCTGTGCTGTTTATTTTCATACCTGCACATTTTCCTTCCAGAAAATTTCCAAATCATAACTGAAGGTCATTGAGCCTTATCTTTTGAGTGTTGAAACCTTGGGTAGTTATTCATATATTCAAATTATTCCCAAAGGATTTCTGATATAAGTCAGGCTTTGTGGGCAAACACTTTGACTGGCACTTTGTGCCGGTGATGACCAACCTGTTCATACTGTTGCTGCCACAGCAGCAAAGCATCTCTGCTAGGCATCTGAAGCGCCCATACTTGGATTTGAACAGGGATTCAGGTAGAGGATGAAAGTTGTTCATGATTAATTTTAGAATTGAGCATTCAACGTTCCAGAAAAGAAAAATTTATTCCTGTTTTACTTCAGAAACCAGAACAGTTTCAGGTGTAAGGAAACCCTAACGATATGATGATGTCTGCAAAGACATTTCCTGGTAGTTGTAGCTTAGTCCAGGAGCCTTGGATGACAGCCAAAAGTATTTTTAAAGTCATTTAAAGTGCTTAAAAAAATATGAGGATAAAGTCCCTCTCATCACATAGTGCAGTTGCTTTACGACTGTGTCAGAGGTTCCTTTGATGTACTGTCAACTATGATCAATGGCTGTTGACACCATCGCTGGAAGAATACCAGACGCAGGGGGAGCAAAGCAAGCTAAATAGCAGAAGCCATACGATTCAAACCACCAGAAAACAACAGAAACTGAACATAAACCCCATAAATTCTGCATTAAATTTAAAACCACATGGATTAAAGACAAGGTCTTATCTGCTCGGTGTAGTTTGTGGTGTGAATGTGAAGAGATATAATTCAACCCATACAAAACCATGTGGGTTATCCCACTGTAGAAACTGTCCTCTACCACTGCCATCTAGTTTAATGTTGCTTCATGTGTACTTTAAACTGAGCCAAAAATAAAATGTCCACACCATAAAAAACTATGAGGTATACCAGCATGGCTGGAAAAACTCTTCTACACAGACAGGGCCTGGACTTATTTTTAAGCTTTAAACCACTAAAGCAGTTTTCCTTTAGATGCTGTAGAAGCACAAGACATTGCCCTCTGAGACAGTCAACTTAGAGATAAGCATTTATCTGCCAGCATTTTAAATCACACAGCCATTTTTAATAACTCACCCAACACAATGCTTAATTACTCTGAAACCCTGTTCAGATTAACAATAAATAAAAGAATCGCTGGGACTCACTTCTTTGGCAGTTTAAGTAATTTTAAAAGGATGAAAAATGTGAATTATCTGATGAACATTGAAGGAGAAGGGCTGAGAGACAGAATATTTTGACAGAGACCTGCTCTGCGCTCTCCCCAGCATGCATAGCTCACTCCAGCCACGTGTGCTCAGATCCCTCCCAAGAGAGCAGCTGCTGCACAAAAGGGACCTCGAGGAATGCAGGGACACAGGTTTTAAATGAAAAGAGGGTAGATTTAGATGAGATACTAGGAAGTAATTATTTATGATGAGGGTGGTGAGGCACTGGCACAGGCTGCCCAGAGAAGCTGTGGCTGCCGCATCCCTGGAAGTGTTCTAGGCCAGGTTGGACGGGGCTTGGAGCAACCTGGTCTAGTGGAAGGTGTCCCTGCCTACAGCACTGACGCTGGACTAGATGATCTTCAAAGGCCTCTTCCAACCCAAACCATCCTGTGATTATTCTACGATTCTACCATCCAGAAACAGGGTGGTGGGAACAGCTAACAGACTTGCCAACATCCCAAATACCAAATATAAAGTTCTCACATTCGAGTTTTGCAGCTAGACCTTCCTTCTGCTTGGGCATTTGAGCTCACTTGATGAGCAAACCTTTCTTCTGTAAGCCAACACCATACAGCCCAAGTAGTCACTGAAAAAGGGCGTGTTTTCCTTGCAAAACTTGCTGCTTCATCAAATAGAGAGTTCTGTGCTTTCTTTGCAAATAATTCTGGTTGTCAGAATTCAGGCTTCAGATTTTCATATCAAGAGTGGGTCACTATGGGTATAACACCGTAAGAGAAGACTTCACTTGTATTCTGTAATAGCATTGACATAAAAAATGAGGATGACATTTTATACCTAAAATGCAAGAATTAGCAAAAATTAGAAAATAAAAGAATTAGCACAACCTTTCTTAACCAAAGGCTTTGGGAAGAATTCAATCCCATCCCAGCCAGCTGCATAGCACTGAATTAACCTTATTTGTCAGACCCCACAAGCTCAAACAGCAGCTCTGCCTTCTACAGTGATATAAGCAAGGATTTAGAAGTTACACAGAAGGAAAGACCAGACACATGCACTTTTCAGAATCTACTTTATAAGTGATCAAAGCCAGCAATCAGTTTAATAGACATATTAATCTTTCCAGCTTGGGGTACTGCCCCCATACTCATTTCAGACTTGCTCCTCCCAGTGATGAGACCCAGAAGAAAGGCTGCGTTACATGACCCACCTACCGCTTTCTGAAGAACTGGCTTCGAATTGCTGAAAAGATGTTACATTTAGATGATGCAGGAGCAAACCTGATGCTACGGGAAGCCACAGTAACTACTGAAAAAAGAGGCGATAAGCTTGCATCAGCTCGCATCTCTGAAAAAAGCCTGCCAGCCTGCATCAAGCTTCTCCTCATCCTCCTCCTTTCACCTAAACATCAGGAAGGTCAATACCTAAACCTACAAAGGTGTGTGCAGAGGTCTAGGCTGGTGTCCACAGAGGTCTGATTCTCCACAGCACAGATGGCTTGTTTAAAAAGCTACAAAATAGCCTGTTAGCTAGCAAGGGACCCACTGAAATACAGACAGCAGGGCACTGACGAACCCTCACGGCCTGCAAACATGCTCTTGTAGAGGAGAGTTTATAATGGCATTTTCCCCAAAGCCATGCCTTGTATTTGGCATGCTGGAAAGGAAGCAGAAAGAAAGGAAGAAAGGAAAAGGAAGAAAGAAAAAAAGCGAACATTGCAGTTGTTCTGTTGGCTCAGGAGACATCAGATGTTCCTAAGGTTTGTTAATTTATTTATTAATTTGGGTTTTTTTAAATACTTAATTTAGAGGACTTACTCAAGCAGGCCAGTCCTACATATCCACTCTCAAGAATAATCCCTGTGGCTCATTTCCCAATTTGTTTCAAAGGGATGGGAACACTCATGTTTTTTCTTTCCCAAACCATTTTCTGTTTGATCCCTGCACCGTAGTCAATACCAATTCCTTATCAACAGCCCTGCTCCACACAGGAATGCTGCACATAATAACTTTGTCTGACACTACACAGCAGTCTGGAGACCACTACAAAAAAAAAAAAAAAACAAAAAAAAACCAACCCACAAAACAAAAAAGGAAAAAAAAAGAAAAAAAAAATAATCTGGTTCAGCATTCAAGTCGGTCACCCTCTTCATGGTTTTAACTTCAAATACTGCTCCATGAGCTGAGTTTTTTCCAGAAAACATGCAACACCTCCTCCCTTTCTTCTACTCTTTTTGTAAAGTTGACAAGCATCTGGAGTTTAATACGGCCTTAATGGATTCAAGCCTCTGCTGTAAATAAGTTGTTTGCTCTGCATTAAACAACTGACATCACACCGGCACTTTTGTTCTTGGAAGCGATTCTGGAGAGTCAATCAACGGGGCTCCTGTGATCTGGGTGTGTTACTTCTCCTGCAGCAGCTCCATAGGCTGCAGGGTGGCTGCTGCAGCCATCAGTCGCCACCTGCTGAGCCCCTTCTTGCAGCTCTCTAGTGGTGTTCAGCCACATAGACAAGCACCTACCTCTGCTAGGAAACAGGCCTCTGAATAAGGGTTTAGCCATTTCCTGCTCAGTTTGCTTTTCCCCTTCCCCTAGCTTGAAGGGGAACCACAGTACTTACTAAGTGCTGCTTCTTCAACGATGCTGTGAGGAAGTAGCATCAATGCTCAGCATTACTCTCGTGCTTGTCTGCATCCCTTGCCCATTGCAGCAAGGCAGGAGGAGAGTTTTACAGCACAGGATGCAAAGATGCTGGCAGTATCACGCAGGTCTTCACACATGCAAAGCACGTGCCCCCCCTTGAGCCACCTTCCTCGCTCCTAAGAGTCTGCAGTAGCAGGCAAGGTAGACCACACTGCCCAAATTTATTTTAAGAACCACCAACGGTTTGCAGCTGTAACAGCTCATCTGCCTGCCTGCCAGAGCAACCATCAGCATCCAGCATCAGTGTCATCTCATGAGAAGGAGGGATCTAAAATACCTTTGATGATCTGGGCCACCATGACATGAAGGAGTTTTTTTCAGTTAACTAGGTTTCATACTTCATGTATCCAATCAGGTTAAAAAGCTCTTCCTATGCACTTAGTACATAAGAATGTTTTACTTAAAAAGCTATTTCCAACTTCTGGCTGTATGTCTAGATAAACTCCAAATTCCCTGTGAAGACAGCCTGGAATAATTCATAAGTGAAAATGGATCCAGCAAGAAATACATGTTTTGCCATTTACTAATAAAATCAAATCCTGTTTGAGTATAATTACACCTGTGAAATTGTCTAGTACTGCTTTTTGCTATTCTGGCACAAAGCCCTCTACACATTTTTTAAAGTACATACATCCTTATATAGTTGCTTTCTAATCAGCAGGTTTCAATGGTTATACTAACCAAGAACTAACCTCATTTGGAAACACCACCACCACAAACGAAGAGATCACACGCCATGATTTCCAGAACAAACCTTGACTGAAATCACTCATGTTTGTCAAACCTCGTTAGTCTTCAGACACTTGTATCTACTCTGATGACAACAGTCAGAAACGGTCTGGGTTTGGTAGCTCCCCAAGACGGTCTGAATTAGAGGAGCTGCCAACCTCCAGGTGAGGGAAGAATTAGAGGACAACTTTTAAGAGAAGATGGCCAGTCTCGGTTTGGTGTTGCCCTGGCTGCTTTTCTCCTCTATCTGCGCCAACACTGGCTGGTACCTGGAAGCCACATCTCACACAAAACCATCCACCTCCCAGCCAGGCCTAACTCACATGCGCACAAAGCTTCCTTGAAGCATTTCCTGATGATGCTCATCAAGAAACCACTTCCAGGTAAAATCTGAGATGGCAGGAGGTCTACAACAGCTATTACAATTGCACAGGCTTCTGCAAGTGCAGCTTGCAGCCGAAAGCAGACAGGAGTCACCGTGTCCCACCACTCAGCTGCACTACATACCAACAAGCAAGACCCAGACCTCTTCCTGGTCTTTCCTCCATGGGAAGAAAAGATGTGCACATAAACAGGTGGTTTCAGACTACTGATAGCAGAGATTTAGCGCTTTCTGTGATGTCCACTTGTTACATTGCATTGGCATCTTTCACTGGTTAAATTAATTAATTTACCATTTTTTCTCTATCTATCTATATATATATATCTATAAAATTAATTCACCACCAGGATAAATTTGATACTGTTCTTGTACAAAATTCTGCCTAGAGGGAATTACCAGTGCAGGTTTGGTAAGGAAACTATGGTATCCACCAGGGACAAGATTGATTAATATCTCAATTATCAGCACAACTCATTTAAAATGTACATTTAAATCCCTTTTTCCATGGCCACGGGAAAAGCCTTGCCTTGCTCGTGGAAAGAATTTGCTGGCCTACACCTCAATCCAATAAAAAATGGCTCTTTCTGGTGAAGTATCTGTCTCGCTGGAAGCTGCAGAAGGTTTTAGATGGGACTGACTTCCTGGGACTTGAGACATTGCCTCCTGTCAGCAGCAACAACTGATACCCTGCACAAAGGCAAGATAAGACATGCTAGTTTACCTCTCTCCTATCAAGAACAAGGCAAACATCTTATTTCATAGTGGCTTACAGTGGCACATGGACAGTTGCCGCATGTCAGCAGAGATGTGGTAACTCAAGCACTAAGAGAAACTACACAAATTAGCTCTCGTTCCACAGCGTCCTCCTGTGGCATAGTATTAGTATAATGATCCTTTTAATTAGGATGGAAAAAAACCTCCCTATGCTATCAGTCTCAGCATGAAAAGACCTAAAATAAAAATTGATTCTAGAAAACAAAACCAAAACCTCTTCTATTTATGTGATTTTTTTAACAGCATCTCACATAAAAGAGCAAACATATCACACTGCAGGAAAAACTTCACACACAAAGCCTGGAAAAGAAACAAAAAGGATTTTACACATATTTATTAGGCATAAAACTCCTGTTTGCTGCTGAAAGCCACCACTGGCAATGTGATAGGACATTCATTTCATGATGTATGATGCAATTTGCAATGGGTCCTTTTTGCAGCTTAATTTCATGTATTTAGCACCAAATGCCTGCAGGAAGCTATGGGTTGAACATTAGGATGAAGTGGTTTCTACTTGAAGACTCTTCTCAGTCCTTGGCACAAAGGCGATGACAAGGGTGGGCAGGACTTCACCACAGTACTTTACCCAGGTGCACAAGGCGAGCTGGAGCAGATGCCTGGTCTCCCACCTGCCCAGGCCAGCAGGAAGCAGGAGCAGCACATCAGAGAGAACATGAAGCTCTCCAGGAAAGAAAAAAAAAATAAAATAAAACCACCACAGAACCACTTTTAAGTTACCCCAGTAGCTGAGCTGGGCTGGACTGGCTGCCAAAGCAGTTTCTCGCCTCAACCAGAGCAACGGTACTTCACAGGGAAAGCACAGCATGTACATGCAGAAGGACTCCGCTTTTTTTTTCAAGCGATTCATGTAAGTTTTTTATTTAAAAAAAGGTAACAAAAAGTACTATGGTGGAATCAATCCTCCCCATGAAGACAGCAAGAGAAAGGTTAGAACACATCTAGCATTCAGAAACCCATGGGAAGAGCATGCCACATCTCGGCCCATGTCAGCCAGCGAGTGTAATCCAAAACTGGAAGTCAAACTACACCATAAAATCGTAAACCATGGGGTGGAATTTTCATTTAGCATTCCCATGCCTCCCCCCAGGTTCTGCAGGTTTCACATTAAGCACGGGGGGGGGGGGGGTGGGGTGGGTGTATGCGATACACAGACATGACTCTCCCTTACCAGTATCCACCAGTAACACCTGGGGCAGAACCTTCTCTCCTAAAATTGTTTGCAGGATGTGTAGTCTGACACGAGTCTAGGAAATATAACATGATAAATGGCATTCTCAAAGGTAGTACTTTGTCAACTTACACATGCTTTCATTTTATTTAAAGAACCACACAGAAACCCCAATTTCATATTATTTTACTTTGACCTGCATAGCCCAGAAGTCATTTTAACAGCGTGAAGCAGGTTAGTCATCTCTAGTCAATACAGCTCTTTTAATTAACACACAAAGTGGTCTTTTAAGAATTACGAACCCAATAAGCGCAACTGCCGAGAAAGCTGCTATTTGCTGATCGCGACAGCATTCTTGGCACCGCACAAAGGCACAGCCCTCGCCCCAACAGGATTACTGCCTAAAAGACACAGCGAAGCCCTAGCTGGCTGCATTAAGGTGCAAATGTTCCCAGTTTTAATCCTCTTTTATCGAGAGAGGATTAGCGGTTATGCTGGACTACCACAGAAAAACATAATGGAAGAGTGTTTTACTAAGGGATTCGAAAAAGAGTGTGGTGATGTGACCGAGGCTCAGCAGTGTGAAGTATCACATTAACCATAACGTCCAGTATGGATAAAGTCTGCTGTCTTCAACCTTGGCTAGATGGATCACCTTAAGGACCTGGTCCTCACATCACATTAATTCAACCAGATCAGTATAAGGTAAAGGCAGATGCCACAACCCTAACCACATTTAATTATTTAACTTCCACCCTAAAATGACAAGCCTGGCCCACCCCTGGCTGATGGCTCTGTTAATGATGCAGTCCTCAGGAAGATACTTAATAGGGTATGGCTGATTCTAAACCCAGAATGAGTTACACCAGTATGACTGTAGCTGGTGTTAAGCAGGGTGGTACCACTGTAGCTGGATGAGGAAGGGTACAGGTATTCAACCTGTGTGCACAGAAGGTCACAGGCAACAGATTAAGCAGTGAAGAGCTGTCCCAGACCACAAAAAAAACCCCAACCTCTCTCTCTCTCCTCTTGCAGTTTTATACTTTCACCCTTTCAATTCATTTGCCTTCCAACCCTGCAACATGTACTGAAGCTCTCTGTTGTCAGCCAATAAAAAAATTAAGAACCCAGACCCAGGCATTCTGCCTTCAAAACAAAAAAAAACCCCAAACCCAACAACAAACAACAACAAAAAAACACGCCCCCAAAAATCCTGTAGGGAAAATACACAGTACAGTAACATTCGTTTTCAGGGTCGTCTTTTACCTAACTTTGAAGGTTTTTTCCTACAGCCGTTTTATGAGGAAAGGTGGTGGATTCACAGGTCCACAAACAGCCTCTCACATCAACTGCCTCACCTGCATCCACACAGGGAAAAATTTGGGGATTTTCCTCCAGGCTCAGGAAAAAGGGCATCTCAAGTTACCCTGCTGTGCCCTTCAGGGCATCTGAGGTGACAGAGTACAGCAAGGCTTGGTTCAGTGCCAGTAAAAAATGGGATACCTCCTCCCCTTAGCACCAGGAGCTGGGAAAAAGGACTGGACAGACTCCTTCCCAATGGTTTCCTGTGGTTCAAGAACACGTCTGCTTGCCTGCCCTGAAAAAGACTGCAGATGAGGAGGAAAAACTCCCCGGCAAACCCCCTGGAGAACTAACTGGAGAACTAACGCGCAAAGACCCTGAAAAGTGCAAGTGTCACCTCTGTAGACAAAGCACCAGACGTGAGAAAATCCAGCGCATGTTACATTTGCAGCTGCATATTGTACAGGATTAAGATTTGTGTTTTCTGGAAAAAACTGCACCTACAGCCCAACTACATGAAAGAGATTTGTGTGTGAGTTAAGTCTTAAGTACCTGCACGCTGGATTTAAATGCTGGTTCAAACTTTTTTTTTCTCTAGTATTGACAAAGAGCCTGTTAAGCAGGCCACAGTGCTCTCCAAGCATCCTGCTTCATCCTCAGCTGTCTTCCTCACAGGCAAAACTGAACAGTCAAGACCCAAGCCGTTTGTTAAAAGACAAAGCGGGGTTATTAGAATCACTCACTCACACACACAGACACAAACACACACAGACACCCCCCAATACTCTTCTTACTACGAACAGTTACTTCCTTCTGCCTTAGTTTGAGAAGGGGCACAGGTCAGTATGGCTTGCAGGAGTACTAGACCAGAATCTCAAACTTCCCGTGCACATGGAGAACATCCGAGATTGAGCCATCATGGTTTTCCAGTCCTGACCCACCTTAAGTCAGTGTTCAAGCAGGGTTTTTCCTGCTTTGAATACACAGCATAGTATGCAAATCCTGTGGGAATTCAAAATTTTTAGAGTTCCTGCAACACACAACCATGCATTTGAAACACTGAAAAAGGACCATGGATTTTTATTTGCTGCTACATTTTGTACTTCAGATGTCTTTCACATTTCTTCACCACCACCTCCATCTACATATGCTTCTCATTATCAGGGTTTAAGTATTAGAACTACCACAGGAAAATACACCATTTCCTTCTCGAGCAAGAGACCAAATTTACCGATTTACCTGCAAATTGCCATGAATACTCATGATGCAGAAATAATAAGCCCGAAAAAAAATATCCAAAAGCCCACTTGTAACCCAAAGCAACTATGAGAAGAGCTTCAAAACAACTAACTCCTTCTAGGGAGGAAAGGGAGCAGCACTATTTGAGGTCTCTTCTCCTTCAAAAGGGAAGCCAGGAACTAAAGAATTTTCTTTGTGCCCAAGAAAGTGGCTGCAGAAGCAGCAGCAAGAGACTCTAATGGCTGACACCTAAAATAAACTTATGGGGAAAATAATTAATTTACACATAGAGGATGTTGCAACATAAATAAAGCATGGAGACTCTGGGGGTGTGGTCTCGTAAGTATTTTTGACCCAGACTATGGGGAAGTTTTCCAAGCCTTGAAGTCACCCCCATTTGATTACTTTAATTAGCTGGTTATGTAACAAACAGTGGGAGGGACTCAGTTTCTTTTGGATTGCATTTCTTGGTCACACTGGTTACAAACAAGAAGCTTGCTCTGTAAGTGAAAATATACTGTTTTTCTGCTTATTCATTTGAAGTCAGGTGAATTTTGTAAAGGTACTGAAAAAGTTGAGTTACCTTCCAAGTTGCTATCAGTCTGCAGCATCTGAGCAATTCATTTATTATTTACAGGCCATACAGACAGCACATAGAGGAAACAGATAAAATTCACACATCTGTCTTAGACACAGACTCACAGAGGCAGAAAGCAATCAACATCCAACAGAAATAACGCGAGGAAGCAGAGGCTCAGAGCGCAGCACCAAGCGCAGAATGCACCTCACCATGCTCCATACCAAGGAGACACCTGCTTTCATCCTCCAGCACAAAAGCAGGCTCCATTACCCACTGAAAGAAGCGTGGTCTCTAAGAAAGGATAAAAACGGGAAGAAAAGGAGATGCTGGACTTTAAATCCTATAGAGCCAACGCTCAGATGGAATACACCTTCCATCATGTCCTAAGAATCTTTGTACAGATATGTCTTTCTTACAGGAGGAAAACCCAAAACAAAACAACACAATAATTCACTGACAGCAAAACATCAGCGCACATCAGGATGCCTATCACCCTCCTACATGCTCCACCAAATACAGTCTCCACCTCCCCATTTTCTATCTGTCAATATAAGGGACTCCTTCTGGGAGTCTGGCAGGCGCCTTATCCACAGCAAAACCAGAGCAGCCTCAAGTCCTTCACAAAGCTAAACACATCAGGCAACCTCCAAAACAAAGTGCGTGCACAGCCTTGATTACTTGGCCATCCTCTCCCAGCTCCCCTCTTACTAAGACTCCTGGCAAGAACACAAGGTCTGCTCCTAGTTATAAACTGTACTGTTCCAAAAAGGATAACAGGCTCTGAGGTTTCACAGCAAGTAGTGCCACTGCACAGGGATGAACAACTCCAGCCAGCCCTTTCAGTGGGACTGTCCAACTGGCCCAGCCTCACTAGTTTTTGGGAAAAAGCAAAGACAACAGGGCCAGAATTATCAAGACACCACAAATACTGAACCTCATTGCAATTGCTGCAGTTGATACAGAATAGACCTGAATACTCCCCAAAGCAGTATGGTGCCTGGATGGTCCAGGTTGAGCCCGGAGAGGTGACAGGTTCCTGCCATTCACGGTACAAAGCCCTGGCAGTCTGCACAACACTGGCTGGACCTTAAAACTTTTCTCCACACTCCGCTGCTAATGGTACAGCCTTTACATTGGAAAGCAGCGAGTTTCTGGTGGAATCTTATGTTTCAGGTGGGGAAAAAAAAAGAGAACATGCTAGTAATGTTCAGCATTTTATGGTGTGCAATACTTGAAAAACAGAAGGGTTTGCACCGTATTTACCTGATTTAGATTCACACGCAAAAAAACCAAGCTGATAAAGAGATCCACAACAGCTGACACACAAATTCACTCACTAAAGCAAGTGACAAACAGATCGGGACAGGGGCATGTATCTGCATTCAACAGTGGAAATGTGAGAAACCATTAAACTGACCCTCCAACGAACAACCGTATTCGAAACCATAAAACAATAGATTGCCTTTAAAACAGACAGACATTGCCCCAGCACGGAGAGACCGTGCTAGAGACTAGGTGCCACTTGACTCCTTCATATGGAGGGTCTACAGCAGTTTGTGAGACTTCCAATAGGACATGTCTTAAGATCCAGAAGAGCACAATAACCAGCAACAGAGTTCTGAATCTTGTGTGAAAACTAAACTGGAACAAGTGGAAACTTTTACCCTTAATTTTGATTTACAATTTTGTCCAAATTTTAGACAAGCATGCTCAACAAATGGCTATCAAAGAGCTCATGAAGTTCATCAGAGGAGAGCCACATCAGTCACAAGTAACCTGCTTCAAGTGCCACCTCAGCACTGTTTTCCATCTTTTTACAACATTAACTACTACATAGTAGAAGATTCCCACCATGCAGCGCTAGTTATTTAAAAAGACCAAGGGGTGTATTTTAACATTATTTTATTTAATAACTCGAGCACTGGGTAATCAGCAATACAAAAAATCATAACTATAGTTTACAGATCTACTTCAGAAGCAGTAGAAGACAGTTAAAGTCAGCAGGTAAATTTTACAATACTTCTTGCACTGCAAGTTATCAATACAAGCCAATTCCTACTGACAGCACGCCAAATTCTTACATACAAAAGTCTGCATTAGATTTTCTTGGTAAGAGAGATGCAGGGGCACAGCAGAGTCAGTGCACTCCACTTGCTTCTTTCCTAGAGGGTACTTCTCCAGATCAGAGGAGGGCAAGGCAAAAAAATAGTAATTCCCAAAGCCTTCAAGAGACTGAGAAGCTGCATGGAAATCTCCCTCAGTTGGTAAATGAAGAGCAGGTGCAAGCAGTAATGGAAATATTCTCAGAGCATATACATGCACATGGCAGCAGAAGTTTGACATGATGTAGCCTAGAAGTGAGATTTACTACAAAAGCAGCTCCAAGTGCTCCCAACCTGGGCTCCTACAGACACTTGTGGTTCTTTATTTTCACGTACAAGCCCGAAATCTTCCAGACTTGAGCTTGCCAGAAGTGAAACTGGCTGGTTTAAGTCTAAGAAAAGATGATTCAGGCTCCCAAGCAACAGAAAAATTATGAAATTCCAACACTTGCAGTAGTACTCATGCCAAAATACCTGCAGTCTGAAAGTTGACATCTGTGCAGCCAACCAGTCACAGGGCTTTTGTCCAGGAAAGTTGAGACAATTAATTGAAGTGCAATATTACCGTGCATAATACCCTGCATGGCCAACCCTACTCAGAAGCAAAGTGGCCTTCGCACACCATAGCTTAATCCTCTATGAACAAGTTTATGCCACATGTTTTCCTCGACAGAGATACAGAGAAGGGCAACCTCCAACCGACACAGCACACACTAAGGACTCCCACTGGTACACCTGGTTTTTGCCAGGATGGCTTATTTACTTCTGTCAGGGTATCTGTTGTTCTGGCACACTGGGCAGCACAGTTGAGATGGCACGGTCCACATCCACAACGTAAACTTGTGTCAGGATAACTTACATGCTTGCTATGCAGAGCACGGCCAGGCCAAGTTACCTTCAAAGGAGCATCCCTGCAGCTCAGCAGGTATGGAGTGAAACGCCATGAGTTAATGGGGTCCATGGAAAGATTTCAATTAAACAGAAAGGCAGCATTTTCACCGCTTCACGCCAAAAATCATATTGCCCACACACATGCGAACACTGGCTCTATCCAGCTGCCAACGAACGACGCTTTACAAGAGCCATGCTCCACTCCACCTATATAACGCAAATGTACATCGGGCCACACACTTTGTAAAGCACAGATGCTATTGCAGTACATGGAATTGTAAGAACTGCACAAAACACGTACTGGATGAGGCAGAGGGTTCCCCAACTTGCTGTATTTATGGCCTGTGCATAACAGCCCATGCCTCACTTGTGGTAAAGCCTGTACATAAGTGACGTGAGACTTCTGAAAAACAACTGTGATACAATAAAATACAATAAAACCCAACTGCAACACTCTATAAAATTGTAAACACATGTAGAAAATTACATGAGCATATGAGATCATTTAATTAGACACTACACTGTAACACTTATCCATGATGGAAAAGATTGAAAACTTGAGTTAATATAACTCCAACACCTTTCCAAAGTCAGTCATTGTCATACACTTCCTCTTTCACCCTCAAAGAAAAAAAGCTGTTGCTCCCAGTTTTACCATAGGCACAAAAATCTAAATTAAAGAGATGAACAATTTCTCTCTCACCTATTTTCCCAACATTAGGGCATTAAAAGTTCAAAGTAACAGGTTCTACAAATGAGCAACCATGATGCAGATGAACCAGAAGACAAGGTAACACTACTACTAAAGTAAGGATGAACACAAGTTGCCATGATGTCACAAACGAAACTCTGAAAATAACGACTGCACACAGCCACCGCAACACTGAAAATACTCTCATCATGTCCAGGACACAGGAAGAGGGTCTAAAACCCTGCCTGGACAGCACCAAGGCTAATGCATGAGAGACAAAAAACAGAACAGCAATGCCTTTCTTAAGAGAAAAATCCCAAGATCTGGAAAGAAGAAAGATGGTTCCAGTGGAGGAGAAGAAAAATAAAGCAGAGATCCAAATCTTGATGAGGTGCACAGAAAATACCTCTCCACGCTATGAAAATTATCCGTAGCTGCAAGAAAGGTACAACTTAGTAACCCCATGCGCGTGAAGAGTTTTGAGCCGAACACTTCTGCCCTGTAATTATTCTTTACACTAACAAGGTCCTGAGCGCTCCAGTCATGAACCAGGTCTCTCCTGAGCCAGATGTTGTATAACCCATGAACAAAGAGACAAGATTTGTACCCCTTTTGGGGCATATGGGGGGAGGCGGGTGATGCGAATTCGGCTTGCATGATTAGCAGCATCTAAGCTCGCTGCCCTCCCAGCAGCAGCCCCGCTCCCCGACTCGCATACAAAAGGGCAGCGGCGGTCCAAGACGCTGCCACAAGGCATCCATTTGCAGTCAGAAAAATAAAAAAGTGGATGAAAAAAAAAAAGGAAAAAAAATAAAGGGGGTGTGGGGGGACATAAGGAGGAAAGAAAATCAAAGGGAAAGGGAAGAAGAAAAGCCCGGCAAACGGCTGCGACCGCGACCCAACTTCCCGCCCCGGAGCGGGACGGGCTCAGGCCAGGGCCGGAGCAACCTGCTCCCGCAGCCTGCGGCACCCGGCTCGGCCGGACGCGTGGGCCCGGCGCCGGCCCGCGCCCACCCGCCCCTCCCCTCCCCTCCCTGCCCCCGCCACCGCCCCGTGCCCCCCCGCGGGAGGGCGCTCCGTCCCCCCGGGCTGCCCCGGCCGCGGCCGCGAGAGGCCCTCGGCGCCCCGCAAGGCCCCGCGGCCGCCGCCCCGCCGCCAACCCCCCCCTCCTCTCCGGTGGCCGGGCGGGAGCGGCCCGCGGCCCGCCACGGGGCCGCGCTCCCCCTCCTCCCCGGCGGGGCCTAGCGCGGCCCAGGCGGCCCTGCGGCGGCGCTGAGGGGAGGCGCGGGCGCCGGAGCCGGGGGTGCCTGGACGGCCGGCGGGGGCCCCCGCGTTGCTGCGGCTGCGCCGGGCTGGAGGAGCTGGGAGATTGCGCGGTAGGACACTCACCTCAGAGCGGCTGCGCTGCGGCGGGCCTGCGCCGTGGAGCCTCTGCCGGGCGGCGGCCGGGGAGGGAGCCGAGCGGGGACGCGGCGCGGCTCGCCCTGAGCCGCCGCAATGGCGAGCGGGAGAGGCGGGGACCGGCGGCGGCGGCGGTGGCGGGAGGAGGCCGGGGGGGAGAGGGAGAGAGGGGGGGAGGAGGACGTATGGCGTCATAGCCCGGCGCCGCCGCCATGATGAGGAGGGCGAGGGCCGCGGCGGGAGGCGGCGTCGCCGCCATGTGCGGGAGGTCGTGGGCGGTGTGAGGGGCGAGGGAGGAGGTGGCGGGGCGCGGGCGGCCGCCGGCGCCATGTTGAGGAGGTTGCGCTGCCTCTTCCCCCGCTGGGAGGGGAGCGGGGGGGGAGGGGGCACGCCGCGGGGGTGTCGGCGCCATCTTGGGGAGGTCGCCCCGATTCTCCCCCTCAACGAGGCGGTGTGAAGGGGCTTCGGGCGGCGGGCGGTAGAGCTCTGAGGCGACGGCGGGCCGGGCAGGGGGTCCCAGCCTTGGCTGCACTGGACCTGGCACCTCAGCCAAGCAGACTGCGGTCCCAGGCGTGTTTTTCTGGGGAAAAAGCCCGTTTAAAAGCACCATAGCCTGCTGCTGGGCCATGGCTTCCCTGCCTTGCGCTCAGCCATGTGCCACCCTGGCAGTTTTTGGGTAGGAGAAACCATATTGCTGAGCTAATCTGGGTTTTAAAAAAAAACCAAAACTAAGAAAAGAGACACAGATGAAAATAACACGTCAGGAGGCCGGCAGGCTGTGCGAGAGGCCATCTGTTTGTAGCTGTAAATCTTTGCCTGCTCCCAGCGAGGGCCGCTGGCTTGAAGCAGCTGTGGCTCCTGTGCTGGAGCTCCTCCGAAACACAGCTTGGTGTCATGCCAAGGGGATGGGTGTCCCTGCTGCACGTAAGAAAACAGTGATAAGACCATTGGTGGCCTGACTGCCTGTTCTCTGCCCTGAACACCAACGTACTCCACAAGGCCTCTCGTTTCCGCTGCCAACGAGTGGGTATCAAATGGAACTCGGCTTTAGCCCCACTAACTATCCTTCCTGGTATGTGGAAGCTAGTAATTTCTTGTATTATCATACTAGGGCTCAGAGACGTCTGTTGGGATTGTGGCCTTGTTCTGGGGGAAGGTGTTCACATTTGAAGGCTGTTGCTGTCCCAAGGCAGCCAGGGTTTTCAGTAGAAACCTGCAATATAAAGGATTTAAAACAGAGGGAAAAGGAGGTGAGGGGAAATATAAATCTGTGCTTTGTAGGAGGGAGTCTTAAGATGGGACTTGATGTCTCATCCACTGAATCTGTCAAATATGTTTTCCCCACACCTGAAGAGTTACATGGAAAATACAATGAGAACAGGTACCAGGAGAAGAGTTCACAGAAGCTGGTTAAGAGCAGCCTGGAAAGCAAAATATTTTCAGTAATGCTTCATTCAGGATCTTACATGTTTCTTATGTGCTCTGTGCTAAATATGTGGCAGATCAAAAATTCAGTAGACTTTTACGTTAATCATAATTTTATTTTTGTTGGCGTAAAAGGTACACAATTTGTTTCATTTCAGGACATCAGCCTGCCATCTGTGCTTAGTAGAAACCTCGTCCATGGGTATGTCATTGTACTAAAAATGATAAAATTTTGGTCATTATACTAATATCAACTACTGGGATTTTACAACTTCCCTTGGCGTGTAGTACCAGTCCCTGTAAAAGGGGATGTGTCCTACATGCCTGCCAACTCACAGCACTCTGCAAATTTACTGATACTCAGGCAAAACCAGAAAATGCAGAAATAACTTTCATCTGATAGGTGGAATAAAACACAGCCACCAATTTTTTCTATTTACAAATAGAATAAAGCAATAGTAGGTGACTTGTTAGGGTAGGAAGAGATGACCGCACTATACCCATCTGAAGATGCAAGCATATGGAAAGCACAGTATGGAAAACAAATGCTAACTGGTGTGCCTCCTTTGCAGAGCCATCCAAGGCAATTGGCATGTGTATCGGGTCAGCTCAGGATTGACTGTCCACTCTGTAGAGTCACATTCCAGTTGTCACTTGCGCAGTGCCCCTGCATTTTTTTGGGATCTTTGCTACAGCATGCACACTCACAGCACATTGTGGGGAAAATAACACCTCTGCTTTTCACGGGAATGTCACCTCAGACCCTGTAGACTCAAACGCGCTTTAAGTTTTGGATGCTCTTGATTTTTGTCATTGGCCCCCCATAGGTATGAAGTGTGGATCCAGGCCAAGTGGTGACTTATGCCAGTTGCTGAGATGAATGTATCTTCTGCTGCAGAGCTGTGAAGGTGTCCTGGCTGGGCTTGCCGCTCCTTGAAGAGAGGGGAGTGCCTTGCCAACGCAGGCAGACATGTGGAGGCAGCTGATGCGGACTGTAACAGCAGTGGAATTCCCTTGTGCTAATCAGCAGTTTTGGAGCTGAGCCACAAGCACTGAGACCTGAGGCTGTGCTAGTCGACAGGCCTGGTATAACCCATAGTGACCCAGAATCTCCACAGGAGGAAGATCACTTCCTGATATGTAACAGGAAAGTAGTTTTAGATGAGCTACCAAGAAAATTTCATAATGGTAGGATCTGATAATACTGGAAGAGCTTTGGGACACTCTGGAGTCTCCCCCGTTGGAGGTTTTAAGAACAGGTTAGACAAAATACCGCTCAGGAATGCTGTAGGTAGAGTTGCTCCTGCCTCAGGGAGAGGGGTGGATGACATGGTCATCTCAGAGTCCCATCCTGGTACATATTTTCAAGGCCACATGTTGCTAATCAGTTTGGAATGGGCAGATCAAACCATAGGCTCGTGAAAGTGCATATCTATGAGCCAATAGCTATTGAGTGTGCTGGGACAGTGGCTGGCACACATACTTACTTTTTTTCCACCCCTCTCAAAATGCTCTTAGTTACATGAAGAGAGGAGTGCACACAGGACCAAAGTCTCTTGGTAGGGAACAGCACCGACATTCATTTGGGATGTGCCAAAAAGGTCCTCCAGAGAGGCAGCATTTCCTAGTATGAACAAACTAACACTTTCTCTTTGAAAAACTGAGCATCAGCATGTCTCTCCCCAGGTTCTCACGAGGATGCAGACCATGCTGTGTCATTCACGCATAATCCTGCGTGAAAAGGGTTGGGAAAAGAATCCTGGTGAGTACAAATCTACATTTGGCCAGCAGAAGGGTAGGTAGCCTGACTTGCACACCCATGGGAATGCCAGGGACTGGTTAGGACATGCTTTATCCAGCATTCAGGGAAAGATGAGGAAGGAACAATGATGCATGGTGGGGAAAGGGAGCTCTGGTGGCATGGCAGGCCCAGAAAGGTTAACCTGTCCACATCCTGGGTCTGAGAAGAGAAAATGTGAAAGGGATAACGTGAGGACAATGTTACCAAGCTACCAGCTGGATGTGTCTGATCAGGTGCTGTCAGGCTGTAAGAGAGAGGTCAGAAGACTATGTACAAGCTGTTCTAGCAGATCCCCTTGTCTTTGGTTGGTGACTTCTGGGACATAACAAGAAAACAGATGAGTAACAAGGAAGGATTGCCTAGGAAAGGACGCACAGGAAAGCATAAGGGGAATGGGAGTGCCTGGGTCAATTAGCTGGTGCTGCTTTGTAACATGGGTGGGTTACTACCATCAGCATAAGTGGCTTTTGAGCTTTGGCCAAAAGCCTCAGACAGGTCTGGCCTGAAAGTGCCACCAGCCTTGGGTCACAGATTTTGTGTGTTTTCAGGTGCCACAGAAGGGTCCATGCACAAATAAGAGTCAGAGTCTTGGCTCCAGTGAAGACTTTTCTTCTGTGGGAGTGTGGCTGTATTACAACCAGAAGGTTTGCAGGTGTCAAAAAGTACTATTAACTTTTGGGGACCACAAACATCAGGTTTTCCTAAGGGGATGAAACACATGCCCTTGCTGGTGTATTTAGCACCTCTCATAGACCAGGTCAATCCAACATACTGCTCCTGTCAGCTAAGACAATGTGGGCGGGGGGTGGGGGGGGTGGGGTGTGTAAGATTTCTCCAAAAAGTGTTTCAGAGTCACAGGTGTAGCTGCAGGACTTCTGAACACACCAACTCTTGCATATTGTGTGAACAGATACTGTAACAAACAAGAATCTGTTACTTTCCTGGATTTATATGGGAAGGCTGATCTCTGGCATGCTGGAGGTGAAGGACCTGCAGGTAGTTGTGCAGCAGAAGATCCATTCCTGGCAGCGGCAGCAATGCTCTTCAGGGTCTGATTGCCACCGAATGTCCTAGCTGCCTCGGAGTTAAAACATCTACTACTGCCTGTTGGCACTTGCAAGGCCACCTGTGCTTGCAAGTGATGGAAGAGGTGGAATCCCAGCCGCTTGGCATCTTGTATCAGCAGGGGAAGAAAAGTGGATGGGTCTGTTGTCTTTCATACAGAGTTCTTATTCTCATCTTAAGCCCATTGAAAAGTAACTGATTAACCCACTGTGCTGTAAACAAAACACCCTGATGATTTAGCAGAACTAACTGAGCAGTTTTTGAACATTCACAGTGGAGCCTGAAGGGGGGAAGAATACAGACACAGCTGCTTGGCCTTTTTCTTTTCTCCCTCTTTTTCAGATTAAAAAAATTGCATCCATTGCTATTCTTTAATGCAAGTCTTCGCAACAGCGATTGTTCAGTAATGTGCAATGAACCAGATTTGCACGGCTCATAAAGAGCCAGGCTGGGTTTCATTACTCTAAGGAGGATGTTGATAGTGCAATGAGTTTGTTGTAAGTAGCCTTGATTAGGCTCTCTGGTTGCCACAGCTTCTCTGGAGCCCGATTAGACCAATGCTGAGTCTGAGTTTTGCAAGGATTCCTGTGATGAGAAGCTCTGTTAGTTTTTGTAGTCACCAAAATCTACACAGGTGCAATTGTTCTGGAGAGCTGCTACTGCTAAAATAGTAGATTCCTGCAGCATATCCCAGAGCCTGTCAGGGCTCTGCAAATATGGATTTCTGGTCATTCATCTGAATATTACATCTCTTCAATTTAGATCCTTATACCTAGTTCACCTTTGTGTACACTCCTCAGGTATTTTCAGCTTATTTTCACTCCTTCTGTTCAAATACTGTTTGGTCACGTTCAGCATACACTGATCTTGCCATTTGTCTGCACAGTCTATGACAAGCACCTAAAGTTGTCCAGTGTTAGGGCAACATGGGACAGAGTAAAGAGGCTGAAGATAATATGTGATTAGCTTTGCCAGGTATGAGAGAGAAGAGGCATTTTCCCATATAATTCCAGTTCTCCAGGCTTATTATTTAACATATTTGGTCTCTTTCCCAGATTGCCAGTACCTCCGTGAAAAAGAGCTTTTTTCTCTATTTCAGGCTCAGTGTCATGAGATCCACCTTAAGACCAGAATTTCCAGCATGGCTTCTGGGTTATGCCATAACTCTTAACTGGAGAGCTTGGGTAATTCTTTGTCATCGCCACCCAGAGCCAGCTCACACTCATAATTTCACCAGCAAAAAAACCTCTTATAGAAAGGAATTGGGCAGTCAACACTTAATTTCAAGACTGATTTTCTTGGACAGTAATAAATTTTGTTAGGGCTCTGCTGCCTATTTTTAAGTACTGTTTGGCTACTCACCTGAACCAGCAGTGCTCCAAGGCAGCCTCAAAAGGTTTCCCTTGGGAGTAGGGAAAGAGGATCTGTGCTATGGGCTCTGGAGACCTCAGTTTTCTCATCAGCAGGGAGAAAGAATTCATGGTTTGAAGATCTAGAACAGGGGTCCTCAAACTTTTTTAACAGGGGGCCGGCGTGCGGATGAAGTGGCAGGAAGTCATCTGCGGCTGCTTGCTGCTTGGTTTCCGCCCCCCCAACCCCCGGCGGAGGGGGGGGGAGTTCTGTAAATACGGGGGGCCAGATTGAGTACCCTGGGGGGCCGTATCCAGTCTGCAGGCCGTAGTTTGAGGACCCCTGATCTAGAACATACCCCACATTGGGACTGAGACCCCTGTTTTGGCGTATGATTATACAACAAAATGGAGTCTGAATGTGCAGCAACACAAGCCATACATGACATGTTTTAGGTATAACAGCTTTACTTGTGGTTCCCCTTCTGCAGCAGCCAGTAACCAAAAGCGGTCTGGATTTTGGGCTTGCCCCACAGCAGCCAGCTTCTTCACTGATTCTGGTGATTAATCGTTTCTATTCTGTCAGTGCCCAGAGTATTTAGAAATAAAAGACAGCAGTGTTGGATGAGTGCCATTCTCTCATCTCTATGAAACAGCAGTAATAGTAACAACTACTGAGAGAGAATGGCATGTAAGAGCCCACTTAGGCTATTATGTATAGCTTTTCAGTGCGCATTGCAACATTCCTTGCAGCTAAGCACCAAACTACAGTAGATTTTACAGCAAAAACAGTTAATGGGGAGACAAAAATGAGAGTGTAAAAAAAGAAGAAAGGAGATGGGAACTTGTTGGCAGGAAGGCATTCCTCTCCCATCCCCACGTTTTGCCTGAAGCTTATTTTCAGACACACTGGTGAAGATTTTTTTTTTATTGGTTCTTAGGACAGGGGTAGCCTGACTCTAATTTCCATGCTGAGGCTTGCTGTTTACCAGCCCTGCACTGCTGCTGGAACACCTGATAATCCCAGTCCTCGATTGTGGGACAGAGCTGGCAGGGGTGGCTGTGGCCAGCACTACTCCAGCAAACTTGGGAGCCCAACTTGGGAGCCAAACTTGGGTGACCCCTCCTTAGACCAGCTGCCGTCTTCCTAACGCAGTAGCATACAGCACTTCCAAGTAACATGCTGCTGCAATGACTTCTGTACAGGGCTGCAAATCTGCTTGTTGTGAGATACTTCTTCAGGTCCAAACTGCTTTTCTTAGGGAAAAAAATTCTCTAAGCAGTCACTGAAGACTGATTACACCAAATTGGATATTTATGATTTGCTTTTCTTCATTACTCAAGGCAATTGCACCTAAACTGCGTAACAGGCAAGGTGATTTTCCCCTGGCTGGGCTAGCCATCTGAACACAATTACACTTGGCTATTATTAGCGAGAGTGAGCAGGGCTGAGTTTACAACTGTGCAGGAGTGATAAGCTCAAGACGACTGTGCTTCCTCTCCAAGGAACTGTCTAGCTCCGCTCCACTCCTCCGCATCTGAGACACCACCATGCTGAAGTCAGGAGGTATTTTTGTTCTCTGAACAGGGATGCCCAAATGGCACAGGCCGAGTGGTTTTCTTTTAACAGCAGATTAGACAGACACAATATCCTGCACAGTTTTACTCTCGTCATCCAAGACACTAGTCACAGAGGTTTTAAAGTTTTCTGGTACCCCTTTTTATGGCCTTTAGCCCAAATACCTTAGGACCCCCAAGCCATGATGGCTATGCTAGTTTTTCTGGACTCATCACTTCGAAGAACTTACATTTCTGTGTCCACACTAAATTTGAATTTGCATTTTCATTAAAATCTTAAATATGACAGAGAGTGGGATAGATCTCCCTAGATATTCCTGTACCTAAACAAGACACCTGGGGCTGCTTTAAGCCTCTGCATACATTTAACCAGAGGAATCACATCCTGAACTGCTCTTACTATATGAATCTAGACAACTAGTCCAGGTATTGTTGCAGACATTAGATTTAGGGGAGATTAATCCCATGAGTCTCAGTTTTATGACTCTCATGTAGCAACATGTGAGAAGAAAAACTACGTTGGAAGTATTGTCACCTTCTGCTGACGAAACAGTAGCATTGTGAAGCATGGAGGAGAGCAACAAGAATAACAGGTTTAAAAAGTGTAATATAGGAATGAAAGGCTGAAAGTAGTGCACTTTCTTACTATAAAGAGCTGAAAGGAAGAAGTTTAAGAGAAAGGAGGCATAACAATACTCACTTCATGGAAGATCATTGTAAAGACAGTGATGAACTGTGGGTTATGACTGCTGGTGAGCTCAGGACCAGCACAGCTGTGCCACATGTAGGCATGGGAACAGTCCTGGAGTTACCCGAGAGCTGAACGATCCTGGGATATTTCAAGAGACAGTGAGAAGCTCGCCAGAGACACCCCCAGGAGGTTGCCAGTCTGAAATCTCACAAACTATTAAAACTACTTTCATCTCCTCTTCCAAGTAAGCTTGCAATGCCAGGTTGTGAAGAACTTTTTAAGACCTGTCAAAGCATTGCAACAGACCCTAACTGTGGTTCTAAGCAAGAAAAGCAAAGTATCCACTGCTAGTGTAAGAGCTTGCAATGTTTCCTCCTCTGCTCACTGCTTTCTGGTAATGGCAACAGAAATTATGCAAGCCACATGCATAAGACGATGGAAAAGGATGAGGAATCAATAAAAACGTACTTTTCTAAGAAAACAGACCTATTCCTTGGACAGTTCCAAAAGGGCAAGCTATAATTATCAGGTACTCCCAAAATATTATATCTATTTTCAGAAGGTGCCGGGCTTCCTGGATAAAGTATCTCAGAAGCCAAAACAACAGGTGACAGAAGGACTCTTTCTTTCAAGGACACCATTTCAGGCCGTATCATTTGAGATGAGCCAGACACCATGGCAAGCTCAACAGTTACTACTGGAATAAGACAAAGAGCCTCATGTTTAGAAAGCTCTCATGTGCTCCAGCAGAAGATGCCTGTTTCAATAGGTCTGATTTAACTTCAGCTTTAAATAATAAATAAAGCATTACATACCTTGAAGAACTGAAGCAGAAGGGGAAATGACAAAATGGAGAACACTAGAGAGGGAACTACTGTCAACAGTATCAGAAGAAGCAGTGATTTCATAAGGGTTGGCATTTTCTTCCTTTCATTTCTTCAAGCATTGGATTGGTGCCAATAAGCAGATTGCAAGTCATGTCAGAAGATTTAAACCAACCATAACTCCTTATGAAGCTCTGTTACGAAGCAGCTGATGTTGCAAGACAATTCTTTTCCCATAGAAAGGTCAGATTAAGAAAACAAGGAACGTGACATCATTCCTCTACATCACTTATGATCGATCCAGCCTTCACTTCTGCTGTTTTAGGGGCTTGATAAATTCTGTTTACAACCCAAACTCTACAGACATGAAATAGATACCCTTAACAGGCCCCACCCCTTCTCTGACGAAAAAAAAATTCCATCTTACACATGCAGAGCATTCCCACTGGCTCCTCCACAGCCATCTCTAGTGAAGGATACATTAAATCAAGTATTGGAAACTCCCAACATCATCAAAAGCAAATGTCACAAAACAGAAATTCTCTCTCTCTATATATAAACATATTATGGCTTCAAGGTCAGTCAACCTACATAACATTTTGAATTGCTATGAAAATAAACCCATAGAAGCTGTCACAGACAACATTTTGTGTAAACAAGAGGGGACCCAGATCATTCCTGCTATGCAATGAGCATAAAAGTGGTTGTAACTGTGTATTCCACAAAGTGGAATACGTTCTACGGTAGTACATCCATCAGATCAGATGAGGATTGGGCAGCAGATTTATTCTACAAACATGTTTTTCAGATGAAGAGAGGTCAAAAAAGTCATAGGTAGTAAAATAACTTTTCCAGGAATGAAATAATTAGGGAATGAGCTGTTTGCTATAAATGTGGCAAAGAAACATCAGACATTTTGGTTCAGAAGTGGTCACGCCTCACATGCCTGTTTCCCATCTCCTTTTTATCTGTAAGAGGATCCCAGCATGACTAGCTCAGGCAGAGCTCGATATGCCATAGACATGCAAAGCAAGGTGAGATGACCCATGTTTAAAGACTCTTTCAAATGTGTTGACCATTTAGCCACAGAGAAAACTAAAAAAAGAAAAACCAGCTGCAATAATTATTGTAACTAATTGCTTAACCAATACAACTTCAATTCGAATGTCAGTTTTGTAGCTTCTGATTTACCATCTCAGTATGCGTGGAGAACTCTTCTCCCAGGCTGGTTATCTTTGTACTTCACAGAAGGGGCACTTCCTATTAAATGATGTGGAAAAAGTACCCCCAAGAGATGTATGACCTACTTGAATCACCCTGAGAGAGAAAAGATTTTCTGAAGTTAAATGTCATTTTCTGCTTGCGCTAGATGGCATTAAGTACTTTTGCTTTCTTCATATAATCCATGTACTGCAGTCTACCTGCTAACATTTAAAAAGGGCTTCCTTCTAGACTGTAGGAGCACTTGGCCTATTGCTTGCAATTTCAGCTATTAAAAATATTCTAGCATTCAGCAATAATTGCAGGTGAACTTTTAAAGCATTTGGTTCAAGAATGTCCACCAACGAGCAAACTGCTCCCTTCATGGCATATAATCACAGCCATTCCAAGGAAGCTGTTGTAACCATGTGTTGTATTAAATGTTTTCCTCATTTTTCTTAAACATTTCTCTTTTAGTGCCAATTACGGCTAGAAGACAATTGGGAGAAATGCTGATACTAAGCCAGCCTTTTGCATAAAAAAATTTCACACTCAGTTTACTTTAGCTTAGTCATAAATATATCAGACCTTAACAGTAAAGAATAAAAAACCCCTTTGTTTCTCCTGAAGTGATATAGCAATAACCTAGAAGGAACACTTCAGACTGAAAGGGCCCTATTTTATTTTAAAAGAACGAAATATTTCTTATTTTTAACAAAATTAAGTGCAGACTAAATCAAAAAAGCCAAGGAAAAAGGTATTTTCTCCCAGGGATTCTCTTAGGACTAACCTATGATCTGAGACCGTCAGGGTGGGAGGGCCCTAAGCTTTCCCTAAGGGGACAGCAAAAGATCTGCAAAAAGCAGGACTCCAGAATTCAATGAATACCTCCAGAAAGCTACTGGTATATTTCTATACTACTGGATAATTCTATAGTATATAACACGCTGGAATGTAACAAAACCATTCCAGTATCTGAAATGAAAGACATCAATACTTGCAAGTGCCATGGTACCTAGACCGCATGTCTCAGAGAGCAACCGTTTCTGTAAGTTCCAATATTTTGTTCCTTGTGGTCTTTTGTATAACAATTACTAGCAAAAGAGAGGGGGTGGGGGGTGGGGGGGAAGACATGCCTTTTTAAAATAAACAGAAAGCTTGAGAGAGAGAGGCATGTAAGAAAGACAGTAAAATTGGGCTTTCTTTGTTCCTGGAGGACATCTGAAATGGCAGTGGGGAACCAAGACAGTGAAAAATGAGCAAATGAGACAGGAGTTAGCTTACTGAAAACTCTATTTGATTATTTACTTCTGCTGACACTAGTGAGTGCCAACATCTAATACACCTTTTGGATGAAAGTTTTGCTTCAAAAATATACCATATTAACCTCTTCATTATGGAGATACCATTTATAAGCAAAAAAAGTCCTCAGGTCTCCTCCCCTGAAGCTGGGAAATAACAGCCAGTGCATTTCTTAAAATAAGAAATGACACAAAAGGATTCATGCCACTTCTCAAGCTTTTCTTATGTATCCTAAAGATCCACAGTGCTTTTCTTAATGTGAAAATAACATGCCAGGAGATGCAAGGTAATACAGAAATGCTGACTGAAGAGTAAAGCAGCTGATCACATACAGCTTGAAATACTCGTAATACCAAATGTGGTGAATAATAACTTTTTAAAAAACTCTTGATATCTATATATGTATCCACCACTTACATCACATAATAGTCCTGTGACTCTCCCCTCCCTGTGCCCCACCCACAAACATGCAATCAACATCCAGTGTACTTTTAACAGCTTTGGTACACAACTTCCTACAGGAAACATCCTGTACCCAAAGCAGCACACTGTGCTTGACTACTCAGTAACAGCAAAATGAGGGAAGTACTACACAAATGTGACTCGCTGCAAGACATAATGGACATAACGCCATGAAGTTCCCTTGCAGCGTGACCGTAAAACAAAGGGCCTCTGCAGCTTGCAGTTTCCCCTCAAAAGATTCTGTGTGGATTTGAGCAGAACAGGCTTTATTCATCATAAACTCAGCTTCTGTGTCCCAGCAAGCAGATAAGCCTGCCACAGAATCACACTCTTACAGGTTGTGATAAACCATAAATATCTCCAAGTGTCACGCCGCAGCAGGAGAGACTCCCTGTCAACTCATGTCCACTTGAGCCAGAGTCTTCCTTAGAAGCTAGAAGCAGAGCCTGCAGCACTCTTAAGCAACATTCAAATAGAAAATCGAGCCATTTGAAGTCCAAACTTTTCTTTAGAGATGTCTGTTGGTCTTTATTACCACCAGGGATCCTGAATTACATGCAAAATTGAGATGGATCAAGGCATGAGAGAGGTAAAAGGGAAAAAGAAAGTGTGTTTCATTTTTCAGTTTGGGCTGATTGGAAGGGTTTTCTCATCTATTGTCAAAGAAATGAATGGCAACTTTTCAGATACACTAGAAAGCAGAGTCTTTGTCCTTTGCACATTGCTGGTCACCTTTTGGTAAGTGCTCAACTGCGTCATGCAGAATTCAGGTTGGTATTTTAAGAGAAAACATATAATGGTATTTCAGTATTTTTTCCAGTAATTTTGGCATACTAAAACTTTGCAAGTCTTTGTACTCTGGTCTATCACAGATGTAAAAATGGCTTTCCTTACTTGTAACCATTGTATCAGATCAGACCACTTGCCTGTCTTGTGTTGCACACTGTCTCCCACACTGGCCAAGTAACAGTTGCTTCAGAGGAAACTGTGCACAAGGCTGTGATAGGTAGCTGGAGAATAAGTTGCCCAGAAGGAAGTTACTTCCCCAGACACCTGGTCTGCATGCAATTGCTTAAATTGGGTTCTTCAGCTTGGCAAGAGATTGTACTGCTCTTCAGCTGCTCCTGCAAACTGACCTTGGGACCCAAACTGACAGCGATAGGGGCTCCCTCCCGCGATGTTAGGCAGTTCCTACCTCAGTGCTCAGAAACACACGTTCCTTAAAGTTATGTGTAGTAAATGCATCATACAAAAAGGTTTTTTTTTTTTAATTTATGTTTTCAAATGTTTAGCTCAAGATCTTAAATACAGAGGTCACAAGAGATCTCTTGCTTTAGAATGTTGATACTTGGAGGAAATACTTAACACTATACTTGGAAAAACTATTTGCTGTGACCAGAGACTTCCTGGTGGGTGATGGGGAAGCAAGAACATGAGTAAATGCTGAGGAAGACACATTGATGCATAACAGAACAAACTAGTACCGCAAACCACATCTCTGATTCATCAGAACATGCCAACTGCCAACTAATTAGCAAGAAAACACAATATCCACCATGATTTTCTTGACATGTAGATGAAACCAATTCAGTGGAATAGCGCAGTACATACATATGTACAGCTACATAACAACAGTAGCTGGCCTACAAGCAATGCTATGATTTTACCTGTCAAGGCATCTTCATAGAGGAACATTTTAGATGGAAAAGCTGCATAAGGCTTTATCAGTTTGGGCTGATCACATAATTGCCTGTTTTGTTACCCATACAATAAAGCTACCTGGAAGTCAAAAAGGTGCTGCACCTCCTGGAGTTTTAAGTCAGAAACAGCCTTGAGAGCCAGCTCGCTGCTCTGCCAGATCAGCATCACAGATGTTCAGCCCCAAGACAGCAACTGAAATTCTGATGTGATACTTCCTGTGCACATCACAGTACTGCTCGGTTTAAAGAGCAGTCTTGCAGGCTCACAGTCCCTTGGGTATCCTAGAGAACTGGGAAATCTCCCCTCATAGTAGTTCTAACCCACTACAGATTCTCTTTTCCCAACTCTTTCTCCAAGATTGCAGCCCTTTTGCATTCCTCCCCACCTCTCCACAGCCTCCATCAGTTCAGGACGTATCCTTACCCCTCCCAGTCACTGCACTGCATCCTTCCAGTCAGTGTAAGGATCTGAGAGAGATGTACAGTTTCACTCAACATGCTGCTTCACAATTTACCAAGATCGGCATTAAACACATGTGGAGGGAATGGAGTGAAAGAACTATGAACTGTAACACAAAGTTTGTGGTCTCTAGCCAGGATGTTGGGACTAAGGCAGATTCCTGTAAGGGAGACCTGGATGGGGGGAGGGGGGTTCATCATAACCTCTAACTGTGTGTAACAGCATCACTGATAATATCTAAGCCAAATCTCCAGATTTTAACTACAGCCAAAGGAGGGCCGGTGGTTTGCTGGAGCTTCAAGCACTGCTTATCTGACCAAAGGTAGCCATTTAGTTTAGAACAAGGTGAATCACGCAGATACACAGATGGCATCACATGGCTCTTTGTTGACCCAGAGAGGGAGCACTGGATGACTCTCAGGACAGATAAGCTGACGTTATAGAAATCATACTTAACACTGTCAACCTTACCATGGTATCAAATTTCTGAGTTCAAGTTTCCACCAGTGCCAATTAAACCAGCTGGAGGTACACCAGCATATCAGGGAGCATGTCCCATCCGTAAAAGAACGGCAGGGGTATGGGTAAAGCAAACTCCACTACAAACCCTCCAGACACAATGTTTTATTCCACACAGGGCTGGAGGGTGAAGGGCCACAGCTGAAATTACAATGGCACAGTGTCACTTACCATTTGTCACTCTGTGCTTGAGCTATAATAAGAGTCTCTTTGTATGGACACAACAGTGATTATGGCAAAATATTTGAGCTAACCACTGGAGAGGTCAGTACAAGTCTAATCTGCAAAAAAGTCTCTTCTTCACTGGGGAGCTTGATTTCACTAAGTCCTTTGCTTTCCAGCCATCCGGTTACTTTCCTTTCTTCCCCTTCTTTTTGGGAGAGCCAGGCCAGGGAAAGCCCCGGAATGCCAGGCAGGCAGGGGCATTGTGACAGATGTAGTAAGCGTTGAGCATGGCAGCTGGGCTGAGGATATCCACTTCCTTCGCCATCTTCTTTCCTTTCTTCTTGGAGCTTTTGCCTTTGCCACGCTTGGGTTTGCTGCTTTTAACTGCCTGCAGAGAGAAAATGGCCAGAAAACCACTCAGTTCTGTGTCTTTATTGTCTCACTTCTGGGCAGAGGATCCCAAGACATCCCGGAACAGCTGTTTCATTGCGTCTTAGTCTTGACTTGCAGTATTAGCTCAGAGCCCATGACTCTCTACTCCTGTACCCTGTGGTGATTTTTATGTGGACTCACAAGCATTAGTACACTTTCACCAAATCCGTATTTGCTCTGTAGGCTGTAAGAATCTTTAAAGTCACTAGACAGAGCTAATTAGTGTTCCCCTGTGCTTCTCTCTGGAGAAGAAAAAAAAAGTTTGTGCGCAATGGAAATTATACATCCTTTTCAACTGCATTTTTAAAATAATGCATTACAATACAATCTTGAAGTAAGCCAAGTCTATGTTCATCCACTACTGCATGTCTACTTGTGACTGGGTCATAAACTAGAAAATCAGGTCTTCCTTCTTAAAGCTGCAGCCTTTTCAAGGCTCTGTGATACCATTGCCCTTCTACCATTAGCAGTAACACAAATGTAAGGAGCAACTCTGCCATTCTGTATGTAGGAAGGTGTTGCCAAGACTCCCCAAAGCCCTAGATCAGCCCAAAAAAATACTCCTGTTAACCCTAGTTGATTAGCACTTGTGCCTGAACACCCAGCCTCTGGCCTCTCAGAGGGATTTGCCAGAGTCTGATTCACTCCCTGGATTGTTTTCTCACCCATTCTGGCCACTCCTTGCAACAAGCCTGGAGCATGTCTACTTGGAAGACACTGCCTCCAGGCATCGAGCAACAGAAATGGTGTCAGGGACCCAGAAGGATCTCTCATTGCTGCTTTGTAGGCAGGAAAATGGTGAGGGTAAACAGAGCCAGAAGGTGGGCAGCTTCCCAGGAATGTCGATGCAGGGACAGCTAGTCCCAGAGAAAAGGCTGAATGGGAGCATTTACACATAAAGAGTGACTAAAAGTATCTGATCTCTGGTCTGATGCCAAGAGCACTTTCAGTACATACCAAGTCACTTTATGCATCTGCCCATCTATTTCTGTTGTTTGCCTGGTTTTGCATACTGTAATTACATGGATCCAAGCACTTCATTAGTAAGAGTCAGCACAGATACAGCCAGAAAGGTCACATGTAACTATCAGTTGGGCATAAACTAGGGGAAAGCAGTATACGTAGCATATTTTTCATGGTATCAGTTCTAAAGAGCCCCTTTACAGCTCAGTACTGTTCAGTGCAAAAAGAGCCAAACATTTGTTCTCTGGGGTATGAGAACAGTCAGGGATACAACCTTCAGAATCAGCCAAGACTGTAATGTGAAGAAATATGTTTGGGTAAAGAAAAAGGGAAAAAAAAAAAAAAGTGTCAGTATTTTTATATAAAACATACAGAACCACTATCCACAGAAGGAAAAAATCAGACAGAAAATAAAGCGTGCAAGCTGCAGCTGACAGCAGATTGTTTCCTAAACCTCCAGTCATGCAGATTGCAAACTACTTGAACTCAGACATATATTAGAGAAGGTGACAAGCCTTTTCTGCAGACCTTAATTGGATAGAATTTTTAGAATACTTTGTGCTGGAATGTGCACACTTCAGAGAAGGTGCTTATGTCAGTTTTTTCAGCCAGTTACCTGAATCACACTCCCTGTTTTACACACTCCCAGCAGGGTCTCTGACAGATTTTGTGAGGACGATTGGGTTCCTGGTCAGAATTTGGCCTGTTCCTTAATAAAATGTAAAAAAAAAACAAACCACAACCCAAAAAACCCAAGAGAGAGAGAAGTCCAGAGGTCCTTATAGGTAAAGGCAAACTGTTGGCTAAGTCTGCAGTGAGAAAGAGGGACTGCCTTTCATCTAGAGCAGCCTGTTTCCACTGTCCCCCTGCAGCAGATACCTCTGACCTCCAGGCTTTAAATGTTCTCAATAATTGCCAGCAACTGTCTTGTCTTCTGTTTCCCATCTCTCATGAAATGGGGCATCAGTAAGCTGTAGTCTGCAGTCAGCTCACACATTCGAGCACAACCAAGAGCAGCGGCTCCCAAAGCACAGAAAGCTAACAAGCTACGTAACACTTTGTGTGTTTATGTACTCATACAGCAGTGCTGAAGCCAACGCCTCACACACCAGCTGAGGAGCCCAGGATTTCTTATGCATTTATCAGGCAACCAGAGGACATGATGCAAATTTTTTGCAGTGTGTATAGGCAGGACTCTTACAAATCAGTCTTCCTACCCTGATCTCTTCTGAGTTTTTAAACTACAGCCCAGCATGACATCCAAACACTCTTCAAAAGTACTGGGAGATCCATATTTGTGCAGCATTTTCATTCACCTACAAGCAGTAAGATTTGAGGCTTTATAGGATGTGTGCAAAGTTTTACAGCCCATACCCATGAAAAGCAAGAAAAGCTAAAAGTCAGAATCAGGTGCATACTTGTACAAAAAGTAAATTTGGTCAGGTCAGTTTATACCCTGCAGCTTAACTTTATTTCCTTAAAAAGTGGTATCAATACTCCAGAAGAGTCAAACCTGTATTGCCATGTCGAAGTCTTTTTACAGAGCAGTGGGACTCCACATCAAGCCCTGAAGATGGACCCTGCAACACACAGCAACGCAGTGGGTAACGCACTGTGCAAAGCACTAGTATCATTCCTCTCTAAACTTTAAAGGGGGGGAAAAAAAAGTTAAAATGAGTTCCTTGCAAAAACAGGTGGACACGTATCATAGCTAAAAGCATTTCTTTGTAGACAATCACCTGTGAAGTCACCTAGTAACTGCCTGAGTCGAGGACTCCGAGCTTTTCAGCAAAGCCCTTGAGATTCACCCCAGCAGCGCACGCCTAGGCAGGGGGAAGAGGAGAGCCTGAACCCCAGCCCGGTGCCGGCCACCTGCAGAAGGCACTTGCCCGGCCCCACGCCCACGGCAGCGCTGCCAGGCTGCTCCAGCCCCCCTCACCCACCGGCCCCGTCCCGCGGCCCACCGGCAGGACCTTACCTCCCCGCCTCCACAGCACCCTGCCCCCTCCTCCCCTTTGGCACAGGCAGAAGGAGCGAAGTCGGGGGGAGAGCCTCCTCCGCGCGGAAAGACAAGTTCTCCACAGCCTTTGCCCCGCCGCCACCGGGGGGTGAGAGGCAGCCGGCTGGCTCACAGAGACACAGCGCTCCAGAAATAAACACAACGCTGAAGCGCAGCCCCTGCTCTGCCTGCAGCGGGAGCGGGACCACCGGGCGCAGCCTCCCCCCATCTACCTCCCGCGCCCCGTTGCCATGGCACCCACGCCGCCTCCCCGGCCCACGCACGCGCAGTGGAAGGCGGGAAGCGGGGTGGGGCGGAGCCGCGCGCCGCTAGCGGCCGTAGCGGTAGCAGCGGGCGCGTCAGGAAAAGGGCGGGAAAAGCTTTTCCGGCGCTGAGGGGAGCTGCCGCCGCCGCCCCGCCCTCCGCGCTCAGAGGGAGCCGGGCGAGAAACAAAGCACAAAGACGCTGCTCCACCCACAGCCTAAAGTACTAGCAAAAGGTCAGTGGGGTGAGGGGAAGGGAGAAAAAAAACCAGAACACCAAACCACAACAACTTGTAGCTGAGAGGAGGAGAGAAGAAAGTTGTGCTTTTCAAAGTTATAGGGAAGACTGACGTTCAGTAGACTGTCTAATGAGTATTCACGTTATTTGTGGGCAAAAAGCATCGGGTTGGGAAAAAGCTTCGGCTTCCCGCCCTTGTTGAGGGAGGAGCAGACCGCGCCCTCACCCTCTTAGCTATTGCAATGTGAAAATCGGGGGGCGCTCTTTGTTTAACCAAGTGACCCAGCGTCCTTTACCACAGAAACAATAGAAAAAGCTCTTCTTTTGCCTCCTTGGAGAGCCACAGTGTCGCACAGCAGGCACCAAAAATTATGCATGAGTTTTGTGAGTTCGAAATCCCCATATAGGTATTAAAAATTACGCTGAGACCCAAGGGAAGCAATGGAGGTGGATGGGTCGGAGGGAGGAGCAGACAGCTGAAGGGTTCATTTCAGTGTTCTGCACCTTTTTTAGGCAGCATTTTTTTCACAGCCAAGATACTAGTGCTCATAAATACACTTTTTAAAAAAATTTGGAGGAAGGATGGGAGACCAGTGTCTCTTCTGTGTCCCTCAGCAGCAGGCTTTCACTTGTAAAGTGCTAAAAATCGAAAAGTACAAGTGAAAAACAACAGTAGGAGCTGAATTGCCTCATAGGAAAAAAATACTTCACAATTTCACTGTTGCCAAACCCCAACATATTAATGAGTCTGCCTAGATCGTGCATTTATTTTTCTCTCAAACACTAACCACTCTAAATCTGTTCTCTGGTATGTAAACCCATAGGATGCACTTTATCATGTTTTAAAGCTCTTATTTGAAATCTTGACAGGTAGGAGCTTAGAGGGTTTTTTATTTTAGTGTGATTTCTTAAAGAAATGGGGTTTTTACTGGCATACAGGCTGCCCATCAACCCGTCTGCAATAACTTTGGAGCTGGTTGGCTGATTCCAACCGATACTGATGCAGAAGTAAGAGTTCAAATACATGAATTCTCTATGCGTTTCATGAAAATCATCAGCTGCACAGTGTGGGAGGGAGACACTATTAATGTCTCTGTTGAGGAAATGTTAACGCAGCTCAGCCTGTCCCAAGGCTGTTTGGCAGGAGCATGTGCTGACATTGCAGTGGGGGGGACGGGGCAGTATTTAAAGGCAGCGTGACATGAACCAACCTGTAGGAAGACAGCTTTTTTTTTTTTTTTTTTTATAACTATTAATTTAACAAAACAAGGTTTCTCTTCATTTTGGGAACGAGAGGCTATAAAAGAAGTTTCATATATCAGAAATGCTCATCATTTTAATACAATGGTAAGTAATAAAGGCCAACATAACATTTCATTTTTTAAAATCCACTTCTGGGAATAGAGATGCCTTTACTTTTTTAGTTTGCCTATTGGACATAACAGCTGTCCAGCCTTTGTTTTCTCCCCTGGTATGAAGTTTGTACATATTATAGTCTGCTATGTACAGACATTTAAATAAATCAGCATTGGAAGGGACTGTGGGTAGAGGGCTATAAATCTCATTTACAAAGACATCCAACCATCTTTCCCACTCTTCGCCTCTTCCTGGCGGCTACAGATATTGTTGGGTTTATTACAAACACAAATTTCCATCTCACAGAATTAATAATGATTAACAAGCATTCAGCTGTTGCTTTGGACACTGTGAAGTGATGCGGTAGTTAGAAGGTATGCAGACTCTAAAGAAGTTTTTCTAATACTAGTAGTTGAGTGGACATACTTGCCTGTGAATGTACAAGTACTGAAGGAGGACAGAACTACTCTGTAGTGGTGGAAATGTTGGCAGGGGTGGTATTTCAGCATGAAAATAGAAGTGGATATAGAGAACGAGCCAGACCAGTGACTGAGTGGAGTAAAAAGCAGTTTAATGAAGAATGATCAGAAGAACTCCCAGAAATGAGAACAAAATAAGAGAACAACAAAGAAAACAAGAACCTAATAAGACATGAATATAAATAAAAGTACTGGTGAAAGAAAGGAAGAAGGCGGTCAGGAGGAAACTATTGAAGGAAAATAATTATCACTGCTTGAAGACTAGATGTCAAAAAAAAGCTAAATGACAGGAATGAGTGCAACAGCAAAATGCAGTGGGTGACTAGAGGAGGAGCTCAGGAATAGAGGAAGCAAAGAGCAAAGGCACTCCTTAGCAAAATAGAGGTCTAATTATTATCTCTTTTATCAAGAGGGAAAGTTGAGCCAGGAGTGCAGGTTGGATGCAGAAATGAGACCAGGAAACTTTGGAAATAATATCAGCTGGGTCATCACCCAGCGTCGTGGCTGAGTGTGGGTGTCGGCAGGGAGCAAGATGCTGCTGAGGAGGATGTTTTGAAAAGCAATTTAGAAATATAGAATGGAAACCATTAGACCTATTTATCTTGAGCTGAAAGGGATTGAGTTAATGGAAAACATAATTTTATCTTTCCAAAGTAATGTGTTTGAGTGCCTGACCTGTGAATGCTTGAATGCTGTTCCTGTGAATACGATGCAGGCCTCTTTCTGAATCCAGTGGAAAAAACTTCTCTGTTGTAATCGGGACATGTTTTCACGAACAAGTGGTAAGACATTCAGTGTAGAAAATACACATCTCCGATTCTTTTCCTTGTCGTGGATATTTTGTTTCCTCTGGAAAATACCAGCCTTTTCTCTATTGCGACTGTTCTCTGTTGCCACGAGAGGGATCCAGGAGAATGTGCTCTTCAGAAGGAATTGCTTTCTGATCAGTGAGGAATATCGAATTTCACTGAGGCTAATGAGCATGTTATCTCTCTTCTACTCAGACTAAATGATGGAGCAGTTGAACTTCTTTGTATTTAGTGGTGAAAGAAAATGAAGGATACTGTTACCCTGTCTCATAGGCCATTTTCAGGGCAATGGAGAGGAAGAATTGTGGAGGTTCCTTGCCATTTGAAAAGGTACAGCACCTTAGTCTCTGGTTGGTCCAGGCAAAGATGTAGTTTGCGTCTTGTTTTCAGTGTCTAAGCTCCTATTCTTCCTTTTCTCTCCTGTCTCTAAGAGGCCACAGGCAGCTGAATCAGTTAGCTATTTGAGATTAAAGTAGCCCGGGCAAAAGAACAGTTACTGCTGAGGAAAATCTCAGAGGAAGCCTCATGCCTGATTAGAAGGAGCCAAAGACAGTGAAAGAAGCAAAAAATGGAGAGGGAATAGGGAAAGGCTTGGTAGCATAGCTCAGAAAGAAGGTCTGCAGATTTTCTGAGGAAAACACTTTTGAATGCATCTTGGGATGGATAATGAAAGAAATAATGAAAGAAAATTTTTTTACTGTGTTCAGGGAAGAATGATATTGTGTAATTTTTATTAACAAACCACATGGTGTAAAAGAAGCAATCATAATTATACTCATTATCTCCTTTTAGCAAACACAAGTGTCAAGAGACAACATTATACTCACTATTGAGGCTAAAAAGAAGTAACAGTAGTGACAAATATGTCTGAAATATTAGAATAAGGAGACAAAAGTTAGCCTGTGCAGTCAACTGTTGTATTTTGTAAAGATGCTTGGACTTGGCTACAAAACAAGTTACACATGTGAGGCTTTTGATAAATAATTAAGGTAAGTTTCTGCAAACTACCAGTAGTTTGCCTCATAAAGTCATGGCTGTAGCTACAACTGGATAAATAAAGAGTGCTTTAGCTATGACAGCTGTCATGCCAGGACATCTCAGTATCATTATTTTTATGGAAATATTCTCATAAGAGAAAGGATATTTAGGTTATGGTCATTTTCACAGAGAGAAAAAAAATGTATATGCAGAGGCAGGGGACCACATCCAGACAGACAATCAAATGACTACTGAGAAGTGTGTGGTGGTAGAAACATAATATCTTAAGTTCACTACTTCAACAAATTGATAATATATATTTTTTTTTAACAAGTTGTTTTAACAAACTGTGGAAATAATGAAAAGCCAGTGTCATACAGATTCACATCCTTTCCCTGCAGTGCTTTCCCTCTTGTCTTTTCCCAGCACTAACCATGAGCCTTCCCTATGTCCTGCAGAACAGAATTCCTCTTTCCCTGACCCCGTCATCTGCCAGGCACACACAGATCCATCAGCCATTACACAAGTGTGAAACACGGGCTGCTTTCTGCCAGCCCAAATGGATAATGGCTGAACTCCCCCTGTCTTTGCCTTGGTTGGTGAGGTAATAGAGTTGCTGCCAACTTTCCCAACTCTGAAAGGAACTTCATATCTTTGAGGCCTTTTATCCTCCAAATTTTCATGAAATTAGCTAACCAGTTGGAAAGTTGCCTATAGAGGACTGAGAAACTAATAGTGTGATTGCATGTGCCTTACATCCCTAGGAAAGAAGGCTAAAAATAGAAGAATCTGTACTGAAGTACTGAAGAAAATGACTTACCGATGGTGAAACTTGCAGCCACCACCTGTAGGCTGAAAAAAGTAAAGCTCTGCATATACCAGTTAGAGTAGGAACTGAGAACACACGAGCATTCCTGGAATCAACAGTCATGTTTGGGGTAAGATAACAGATGTTCCTTCAGCTGTACAGAAACCACCAGAAACTTTGTTCTGAAACTTTTTTGCTATATGTCAAAATTATTATTCCATAGCTGCTGTTTCCTAGCTCTTTTGAGATTCTTTTAAGAAGAAAATCCTCACCATGAAGCAAAGTTTTAAACTGCTACCTGCTTGCAGTTTGAGGAATGCAATAGGAGGATGAAGTCTTTTCTAGTACTGTTAGAGAAGCAACACATAGGACTGTACGAAGTACTGGTAACGGAGTTTGCTAGAGGGGCCTCAGTTAATATGCTGCTCAAACACCTTGAGGGAAAGTCTTTGGAGTATTACATTGTTTGAATTTCCCACATCTGTCTGTAAGTGGAATAAACTTATTAAAATAGAGGTTCCCTCTGTTCCTGCTAAACTGGCATTTCAGCCCCACAGCTGCTCTGCTGAGTGCTGTGTAGTCCCTAGCGGGGTCAGCAGTTTTTATCAGCATGAACTGAAACCCACATTTTCCAGCTTTTCAGAAGAAACCCTCACTAAACATGGTACATCTCCATAGAAGTACAGTCTTTGTGACAACTATGTGATAAGAAACAAATATTAATTAAAAGGTGTACCTTTCCCTAGCGACTTCTTTATGCAGAGGTTCAGGTTTTGTGTAGAGGTATATCTCTAGGAAGCATAACTTTTGGTGGTGGTAGTGGAAACAGTTTGAATGAGTGAAAACATTCAAAGATAACAGTTTGTACCATCCTCTACCATACAGGCAATTCAGGTAAGCATTTGTATTCCTATTTTCTACCTCAGTAAAAATAGAAGGCACTGAAAAGTCATAGAAACCTTATCTCAAGCACTATTTAAATATAAAATGTAGAAAGATTACATTGTGTATGTACTGGTTATTTTTTTCCAACATAAACATTGTGGGAAAGAGCCTCTTGGGGAGTGGGGGAAGTTTTGAACCAAATACCAGAGCTTTTCTAATTTTCTGATTCTTTAATCAATCAATTTAGATTGATTAAATTTACGTAATCAATTTAGGCTTCTTGTTCCTAAAGGTTATCCTGTAAGGAAATAAATCATATGAAGGTATGAAGTGTGCTCTCCTGTACTTTATGATTAAGTGCTTATAATATAGACAGTCTCTAAGCCTCAGCTTTTGCTAGGAAGTTCACATCAAAGGTGAGTTAAGTCTTTATTATAAATACATGGTAAAATATAGAAACTGGAACTGCTTTAAGCTGGGAGATCCTCTGGTTTCAGTAGAAAGACCTTTCTTTTTATCAACTCATTTTACAAGTGATGTCCCAAATTTATGCTAATTATTTTCCCCTTGAAGAAACACTTACCTTCATGACCTTAGTTTATTAAGACTAAAAGGATTTGGATATATTGATAGCACTTCCTGTACATTCACACATAGTTGTTGGGGAATTAGATTGTTTTCTAAATTGCTGTAAAACAGAGAATACCAGAGGAATCATAAAGCAAGGGGAGTAATTGGGTTAACCAGAAAAAAACCACCACTCCAGACTCTTCAGTGTGTGACTCTTTCAGGGCACCATGTGAGGGAAGAAAAAAAGGAACCGATACACCAAGGGGTGTCCCTTGTGTCAGGATACATAAAACCACACAGAGGTACAGCTAAATTCCCAGGACCCTGGCCTGATGGGGAAATTGCACATTTGATAGGAAAATATGAGCCAAAATACCACAGAAAAAGTCCTGAACTTTCCAGCTAGTCCTGGGCTCTGAACCCTAGTACAGGCTGAAAATAGTAGTAGTTATATGCATTCCTACTACTGAAATATTTCACAGACCCTTCAGATGTCTGCCATCTTTAGCTGGGGCTTGTTAATTTATTTGTGCTTATTTAATCTTTAGTTTATTTACTACCCGTAGGCGCTAGGGAACATAGGGAAATACTAGGTGCTGTATTTTAGAAAGGGAGCTAAAGTACAAATGCTGAAATGACTTATCTGGAGCTACAGCACTCTCCCAGTTCTGGGATCTCTAAAGAGAGCACCATGCTTCAATTACAGATCGCATGTCTGTTTTCCAAGCCTCACTGCTTGGACAGGCTTTATTTATTTTTAAATAACTTCTTACTTTTTAACAAGCATGGACACTGTGAAGACATCTACAGCCCATAATTTTGTTTTTTAGAGTTCTACAGATACATCAGAATAGAACATCCAAAGTACGTCAGACAGAAGGCCCTTCCTCAGTGGATAGAGTGGATATGGGCACAGGTGAGAGCTGAATTTATGGGTTTGTTTGTGGGGGATGTTTTTGTCCTTTAAAAACAAAAAAAGGCATCAAAGGAAGCATTTAAATTAAGGTGCAGGAAGAAAAAAAAGCTTAAGTAAATGTACATGCTTTAAAAGTTGCTCTGGTTTATTTTGAACAAAAGCATATTTAAAAAGGTGAGTGGGTTTACTAATGCTATTTCCATGAAAAACACCTTTTACAAACGCCATTTAGGAAACACTCAGTTGAATTCTACAGCAATAAGCACAAACCCTGTAATAAGTAATACTTGTGGTTTTATCACTTGTGTGCTTGATATTTTGTTAACAGTACGGCCTAAGTGCTTGCCTGCACTATATTAACACATGCTTCTGTGACAAAAAACAAACTCCTGGCTTCATGGCCAGAGGGAGGTTAGAGCCAGGACTCCCTGTGCTGGACTGATAAAATTTTGTAGAGGAAAGATTATAGTTTGCAGGCTCTGTCATAATACTAAAGTACTGTGAAGCCCACCCTGCCTTCTCAGTGTAGCCCTCAGAAAGCACCATTGTCTGAGGAGAAGGGACTGTCACTCTGCACAGTGCCAAGGGCTGAGATTCACTCAGCAGGTCAGCCCTCATGGGTTTCCAGCCTGCCTTCAGCTGCCATCCCCATGCAGGGCAGCTTTACCCAAGTGTAGCGTTTGCATTGACTTTATAGAAAGTTTATAGCTCTAATATGCTATTCATTCTGAAAGTTACAGACTGCAGTGTCTATTCTTTTCCTCATATGATGGCAATAAAGTGTTAACCAAAGCACTTTTCCTCCCCACTTTAAGACTTGGCACAAACATTCCCCTGAATAACCAAAAATCTGTGCAAAAATTAGGTTATTTAATGCGGCATTCACGGTCTCCTCCAGGGTTAGAAGGGCTAAAAAGCAATGAAGAAAGCTATCTGGAAACCTAACAGCTGCAGTAAGTATCCTTCAAAAACAACCAGGTGGAGAGAAAGAGAGGCGATCAACATCCTTTACAGCTCTAAACACTGCACAGTGAACAGAATGGTGGAGGAAAAGTGGAGCAGTGAAAAGGTAATGGATTACTATCCCTGGTGATGCAAAAATTGTCAGTTGTGGAAGCAAGGCTCTGTAAGTCAGGTTGTGTAATCCCAGCAGCAGTAATGCCAGCCTAGGGACAAGATGTAATGTCATCTCCTTTGGCCAAGTCAGCCTGTCATCTCTGACTGAGACTGTCACAGCCAGTGCCACATATTTCTTATTTTCAGCTTCATTAGGAAAGCAGGGCAGCTTGTTCATGGCAGCAGGGTGTTTGAAGCACATTATCAGACAGCCATAACTGAATAAATGAAAACAAATTCAGCACAGCGTGGAGCATTTGGGAGAGATGAAAACCTTTCACAGTTGAGATACTTTTACAACAAATTTACTTACATGCGTGAACCAAGCTAAGAGACAGACCTGGACTCAGCTCTCGTACACTGGTGTCAATCTGAAGTAAAGACCAGATAAGCTCACTCTTGACACTGCCACTATTGTGACACTGGAGCCTCGTCTGTGGCCTCTGTGCAGGTCAATTGATGCTGCATGGTCTACAAGAAGTCACAGGAAAGGGATGACCTCCAAAAAGACGGGAGCTGCATACTCAGGGGTCTCTGGGTCTCTTTGGAAAGACCATAATCTTTTTCCAGCTGTGCCTAAGAACACCCAGGTCCAAAATAATCTTCCTTTCCTCAGCCTGTAGCACCTTGAGTCCTTATTGAGGTGGGACTGGGGCAGGTGAAGGTGGCCTTCTCACTGGTAGTGCAGCAGCTCCTCCCAGCGAATGGGCTGGGAAAACACCTCCCGTTCCAACCAGAGTTCGTATGAGTACTGGAAGTCTTCGGGGAGCTCCAGCCGCTGTCCCAGCACGCTCTGCAGGCAGTTGTCCACTGGTGCAAACTCTGAGTCTTGAGGTTTGTCGTATCTCCGGCTATTGAAGGCTTCAATGTTGGCCCTCAGGGTGCATTCTTCAGCCTGGAAATCCCATGGTCTTGCATCAATATCTGCATTGAAGAAGAAACAAGACCGAAGTATTGTGGAAAAAGTAACTCTGGTAAGGTTTCAGCAAAAGTAAGGATGAAGATTTTACAGCAACCACATGCCTGAATTGACCAGAGTATTAGCCACTCAGTTATTCCTAATCAATTCCCATTATGTATGCATTTCAATTTAAGGTATTTAAATGAAATATGTTAAAATAACTTGTAAATTAAGCAGAGTCAGAAAGCTTCCTGTAGAAATGCAATTATTTCTGCTCTGTGGTGCTCTTTAAGGACTCTATAATTACCAAGCTCCTGCTTTTTTCAGAAAGGCCCCACCACATCTACTGAAAATCTCCATAGATGTCTCAAGCAGAGACCAAGATTTAATGCATATAGCTAAAACCTGGTGAACTTCTTATGAGCTACTGAAAACATTTTTTAAAATTTAGACAAATCTAACTATGAATGATGTTGAAAAGCTAATAACTAGCTGTAAGAACCATGATATTTGAAACAAGTAGTATTACCTCAACATGTAACATGAAAAAAAAAAGTTGTATTTTGAAAGTTGGTCTTTATGAGCTCTCAGTCTATATGAAATAGTTATTTGCTCCATAAAGGTTCCATAAATTCATTGGCAAAGCTCAGCTGTGCTCAAGGGGGGGAAAGGTCCAAGCTGAGTATCAAGCCAGACATACAAAGATAAAAATAATTACTCCAGGAAAAACCCTTCCAGACTGTGTCTCTGAAAGCCAAGTTCTTCCCTGGCAAACTGTCCAGGTCAAGATGCAGTCTCTGCTAAGCAGTAAATTGCGCAATCGAGTGTTGCATTATGTTGCTGATTTAACTCTTTTCAGGGAAGTGGGACACACACAACTTATCCTTGGCATCTGTCTTAAAATTGCATTATTCTCAATATTGCCATGTAAATTCAGTTGTTACCGCAAACCCTTGCTCCAGGCCAGGTGATGTAGGTACTCGTCTTCTCCTGCTCTTTTGGAGCATATAGTGCTCAAGCTATTTAAGTCACCCAAGGCAGGCAGTATCCCATAGCTGTACCCCGTTAGTGGCATAAGGCAGCCCTGCTGCCGTATTCATCCCAACAGGGAACAATCAGCTGAAAAAGGCAGTGACAGGATAGCGTTTCCCATAAAAGAAAAGTAGTTCCCAGTCTTCCCCAGCCTTTCAGCTCTTTGGTTTTTGGGGGAACTCCACTAGCCCTAAAGTAAAATTAAAAATATCAAGTTTACTTTTTCATTCTTCTGAATTAATGTCATAGGGGTATCATGAGTATCAAAAGCCTACAAGTCTTCAAAAATTTATATTTTACAGTTGAACACCCTAACATAATTATAATGCTTTTCTGCCTTGTAAAAAACTTAGGTTAGGCTTTTACTTTTTGCCCTGTTTTGTTTTAAAACAGGAATGCTACCCAATTTTCCTACTTGATCCTTATTAAAAAGAAGATACATGCAGAGCAAAAATTTCAGACTATATTATGGCAAAATGTCATTTTAATACTTTTTTTGCTTGTCCTAAGCTTGGCTCAATTGTTGCAGCAACTGAGTGTACTTACAAGGGAATAAAACCATGTGGTCTGATGCACCCTGTGGATTAATACATGAGGAACATCAGAAACTTCATGGCGTCTCTCAAAAAATATAGATTTGGATTACATAAGAGCTGTTTAAACAGACCAGCACATCTAGTCTGTGCTTCAGCTTAAGGATTCAGAGTATCCACACTGCCAGGATGTAACCACTGCTATTTCTGAGGTGTGAGCTGCAGAGCTATCAGTCAGATCTTCACTCCATGGCCATCCTAAGCAGATACCAGGACAATTTAGTGGCTTGATGACAAAAGTGATTTGGGAATGCAAAAGTGCAGGCCTCGGCTTGGCGGAAACTCTTGTCTTGGAGACTCAAGCTGATTATGTCTCATTCTGATCTGATTATTCCCACCTTTCCTCATGCAATCAGTTTGTTCTCTTCTGATGGTGCTGAATGGTGCCTTAAAGCTTCTGAAAAAATCCCCAATACTGACTCAAAAAAGTTTATAGGCCAAACCACACCATACCCCTGCGAGCCGATTTCATCTCTGCAGGCAGAGAAGATGCTTCCCTGGCACTACTCACCATTGCCATAAGCCCAGTCATCGTTCATGCGGTGCCGCACCTTCTGGTAAATGGCAGACATGGTCTTCATGTTGCTTTTTCTCCACTGGCGCCCCAGGTATTTGGTCTGGATTTTCAGCAGTTTGAGGACATACAGCTGCATCATGGCCTGCTTCACCTTCAGAGCTCGTTTCAGTATTGGGGCTGACTTAAAGACTACCAACATCTGTCAAGAAATCAAGAGAAATTAATGCAATGTGTTCAAGAAAGCCCACAAGTACTGTCTGTGCAGCTTTGGGCACTAACACCCGGGCCACGTACAGTACAAACCCCAATCAGGTCAAACAGGAGTGTTCAACATAACCAACACTTGCTGCACAGGGCTTGAGGGTCATAGAAATAAGTATTACTTGCAGAACAAAAAGCATTTCTGCATTTAAGGCTCAGTCTGTGAAACAAAAATGGGCAGATTATGAAGCAGCAGAAGCTTCACCACTGCCAGAAGAAAGTCTCAGCAGGAAGGCTGGGCTGAAGCCCACTGTATAGAGCCGGTGACATGCTCAGATTGCAACACTGGCAGCCCACAGCAAGTCTTGGGGAGGCGGGACATCACCTTACCATTGTCCTCGAGTGTTTCCACTTGGTCAGCTTGTTGAGGATCCTCAGCAAGTTAATGCAGGAGAATAAATTTCTCCAGCAGAACTGGTTGTTGTCTCCAGCTTCCTGCAAGTGGAGAAGGAAAAGTGTAACCCTAACTGCAGCGTCCAACACCACTACCACAGAGATATCCTTATGCTGAAAGTCTATTTTTACTGTCTGCACAGGTCTTTTTTCCAATGGAGAGTGAGCAGTGGAGCTCCCTCCTCACTTGGGTTATCATCATGCAGCTGACAAGCCAACAGATTCTGGGGAAAACCGTTCTGAAAGACTCAGATGTGATCAGCATTTTAATTCGCATTTAGGTTTAGAGTAAGAGCTAAGATAAATCACATTATTCCATCATGGGAAATATATATTGTGGTAGATTTGAATTCGTTGTTTACAGTCAGAGAGCAAATTACAGCCTAGTGATCAGCACTGCTTAGAGAGCAGGTTTTTGTTAATTATATAAATTAATTCCTAAATTACCACATGCTTAGAGGACATATTACAGACAAATAAAAGGCAGTCACATAATGCAGGATGGCAAACAAAAGCATTTTTATCAGGAGGATAAGATTTTTCTCTAACAAAGTTCCCTTCCAACTTAAGTGCAATTGATAGATTATTTTAAATATTAGCTAAGCATAAGCACCTCCAACTCCAGGTTGCGTAAATATTGCCTGTGGCACATTTGAGCAGTAATTCCACTACAGTAACTTGCTTTATGCTTGAACAGCACTGAGCACAGCAGAAGTGTCCCACAAATAACCTATTCAGCGATGAGAGCGGAAACAAATGCTGCTTAATTTATAAGCCACTTCCAGCAAGCTACAGCTTCATGGCTGTAACAACTTATGGCAAAAACTGCAGCCTGGTGCATGATCCAGGTTCTGGGCATCCTCGGGAGGAGTCTGAGGATGACCCCAGGGAGCCCGTTCTGTCAGAGTGTCTAATCCAGCTTTGAAACTGGATTTACCCAAGAAAATCCTGCCAGCATAATACCTTTGTTCTTAAAAGCAAGCACCAAACCTATCATTTCAGTAAGCCTGTAAAATGCTATTGTACATACAATTTTTAGAGGCCAAAAAGAAAGTGGTTCTGACATTTTATTTAATTCTGGGATTTGGTACAAGCCACTTTGAGCCAATGCACTTTTCTGGCAGTAAAGGCTATGCCTGTGCTGGAGGCTCCTGTGCACACAGCAGAGCCCAGAGGTGGGATGTCACCAAGGTGCTCGCAGATGCTGCATGCAGCTCTGAAGGTGCCAGCTCAGGAGCAGCGCTCGTGCAGTTTCGTATCAGTGCCCAGTCCTAATATGCTCCCTCTGCACCAAGTAGGTTTTTTTCCAAAAAGACCTCAGTAGAATAAGCTAGTACCCCTTTCATAGGCAGCTGGATTTATTTTTGTCACCAATATGATGTTGTCTCTATAGCTTCAAATAAGTGAAAGGCTTTCCATCAGATTTACAGAACGAGGGAATAGGCTAAATGGACTTTAATCCTCCATTTACCCCTGTCTCCTGTTCCCCTCCCCATGGCACCACGACACAGTACAGCAGGGTCCTCTGCAGCCCCTTCCTCAAGCACAGGGAGCTGTGACAGAAGAGTGGAGATAGGGACCAGCAAGGAATCAAAGAGCTTGTCCTACAGCAGGAGGGGTGAAACCTGCGCGACCTTGCTGGGACTGCAGCCACTCCTGATTTATATCATGTGGGGACAGCAGTTACCCCACTGCCAAAGGATCCCTCATCTGGAAACAGCACTGCTGAACTCAGCCTGGTTTTCCATGGAAGGAAACTGAACACACAATATCCTGTGTGCAACCCACTGAGAGTATAATCATCTGTTCTGTCTGCTGAGATATGTGTTACGGCTGGGATGTTAAAATCAGTGCATCAGAGTGTTAAAAAAAAAGCTAAACCAACACACAAAGTGTTGGCTGAAGGAACATAAATACGTGCATAAGCATATGCCTCAATTACCATGGCATGTTTAATTTCTATTAAATCCTTACATTCATGGGTATCCTCCCGAAGACAAACACATGGTAAAATTCAAGTTGGTTTCTGCATATTTTGTAATTAAATTAACCTCCGATAAGGCTAACGTCCATGTCTGCTGGAGGAAAGTGAAGAGGCACTGTCATTTAATGCAACAGCTCCCAAATTGGGGACCAGTCCCTACTGGGAATATTTTTCCTAAAAACGTTCAGTCTTCTCCTACAGCCGTAAAACTTAGCATGAGTGTTAAGGATTAGCGTGAGCCATGGGAGTACTCAGCAACGTGTCGCTAGATGTCCCCATTGGGCCAGGACATGTCGCTGGGAGCCTGTCAGGGGGACAGCCCTCAGCAAGTAGCCCACGGACCAGCACAAAACAGGAGACTGATGGTGTTGATAAAGAGGAAGACGATGTCCAGGAGTTGTCACCCTGAGCAGGTACCTAGAAGGAGGCAAGAAGCACTGGCAGAAGGGCACATGGAACGCCAGTGGAGGACTGAGCCAGCACGCCGGCCATGCATGATGATCCCACATCACATCCACCCGCATGTGCTCCACAGCAGGTTTTTACATAAATTTGTTCTGGCATAATAAACTCACAGTGGGAATTTGCATTGCAGTTGGCACATCAGGAAAGCCATGGCTACAGATCCAATAAAACCAGTTTGGTTGTCCTGGCTGACCGCAGCCTCAAGGATTCATGAGCAACTTTGGTTAGTAGAAACTAGGGAAAATCTTCCACTTTAACGATTTTAACCTTTACACAGCTAAGGAAAACAACATAGGCTCAAGATTTTAGCAGCCAGGCAACGTGAGATCATCCTGGCCCAGACTGGTTTTGGTCAGGCTGCTTCTTAATGATTCCTGCATCATTTAGCAACTCACTTCCCTCTGATCCCCCTCCCTGTTAACTCCAAAGTTTGTCCCTGCTCTGCACCCTATGCGAGTCTAGCCTACTCTGCATTTGAATTATTGCAGTTATGAACCTGCCAGCATTAATGTCTCATCTATAGTCCATATATTCACACAGGTCATCATGCTGGCTGGTCTTCATAACACTTAGGCTCCCCTCTACAGGGAATTTGGCTCATTCCTTAATCTACTGGCATTTTATGAAATGTGAGTGCTCATGGCAATTTAAACCTGGGAGGCAATGGCCTCTGGGCAAATCCTCTTCAAAAGGAGGCTCTCTCATTTAGAAAAGTGAAAGGGAAAACTCTAAACCAAACTATTTTTATGGGTTTCACAAGGCCAGCAGTGCCTCCTCCCCAAACTCCCCACAGCTGATCAGAATAGCGATGGGAGGAATTTTCAAGTCTGGGGGGGGGAAAGAAGTCTAATTTTGGAAAGGTTGGGGGTACAAAAAAAGAAGACAGAAAAAAGAAAACAAAAATCCTTCCTCACCCTCTCACATACCGCAATACTGTTTACAAGGACCCTTTCTGTGCTGCTTACCAGGCTTTCTGCAGTGAGCTCAGGCAAATCATAGACTGTACAATGTGGATAATCCAGGACGGAGATGCTGCAGAAGGCACAAAAGAAGGGACTTGTTAAGAACCAGGTAAATATGAAAGCAACTTTTTAAGATGATCTACATGATTATGCCCAGCAATCTGTAATGTCTTCTTTCCCTGTGCTTGGGATTTGAATTGCAAAGGCAGCAATGCCTGATGCAACAAGTAGTTTGGATGCGTAGCAACAATCCCATCTCCAGCAAGCCACATTGGGCACATGAACCAGCCTGCAGCTGGTGCCACGTGGACATGCCTCCTTCCTGCACTTCCGACTGCACAGATGGCATCCAAATGGGCTCGCAGCCTCACCGCTGCCTTGCGTCTCAGCTTAATGGAGCACGTCGATTCCTCTTGGCTCCAAAGCACATCCTGAGTGCATTAATAAGGACTCAAAGGATTTGGATCCATTAAGACATGAAAGATTAGTTATTCATATGTATATTTTTAAAAAGGGAAAAAAAACCACAAACCCCAGATCTTAGGTTATAATGGAGTATCTGATTATCAGCAAGAAAATTCATGAGGGCATCAGGTCTTTTGAAGCCCTCCAAGCCTATTGCCTCTGTAAAAGTAGCCAACAAAAAAACCCAAGAAAAGTATACAATATGTGTGTGTATATATATATATATATAGTGTATGTATACACACACACACTCTGATGCTATCCATGCCAAGACATATACCAATCTAAAATGAAGCATGCATTGTCACACAGCTTCAGTTCTTGTGTCCCCTCTTGTTTGCTATTTTTTGTTTTTAACTTCAGCAACCGAGCAACAAGCTGACTTGACAGTCACTGAGTCAAAGGCGGTCCAGGATGAAGACCCAAGGTCAGGAGATCCCCTCAAACAGGCTTTCATTTAAAGCATTTAGCCCAGGAAGGGCTTGTCTGACCACAAGGACAGATGCTCCTGCTGGCTCCTATCCATCATAACCCTAAAGCTGGAAGCGCCATGCAGATACAAGCGGGAGAGCTCAGAGGGAACCAGGTCAGGACAAGGAGCCACACAGCTCAATTGCCACAAGTTGTCATTGTACTGGCATCACTTCTGATACTTCCTGTTGCACCATCACTGGCCTCAGGTCCATACATCTGAACGTGGCAAAATTCCATGATCCTTTTTGCAGGGCAGTGCCTGACATTGCTCACTGTTATCTGACAAACTGGTACTCTGGCTGGACAGAACAGCTAAACCTCCCTGGATCAGAGCATCCAGCTGCAAACCCCACCTCATTTCACAGGTGCATATCCTGCCTGTGAAGCCTCCATCAGAATGCAGAGGAGGAAGCTAAGTGCTCCTGGGCTATGTTTCCTCCTCACTTATGTGGCTTTAAAGCACAGGACCAAAAGCGGAAATATTTATCAGCAAGATAATTAATATATTACTTTCTATTTTTTGATGCGTGCCTTCTCACATATACACAACCACACCATGCAGGAGACAAACCAGCCTACACACAGAGCTAAAGTGCATCAAAAAGCAAGAAAAGGGATCTCTTCATTATTCCAACAGCAACACTCCCCTGCAAATGGGGAAATCCAGCCCAGTGCTACTGAGTTGTGAAAGAGTTGTGTTCTTTCAGTTCTTACACTGAGTTGCAGTAGTCCAGCCAGTCCCTATGCAGGCTCAAACTTGGGCTAGTGTCTTTCTAAAATCAGAAGTAAAAGGCAGTAACAGCTACACAAAATCTGAAGAAGCCAGGCAGAACAGCTGAATTATAGCTCTATGAAGCGGAAAAGACCTAGAAGACTCTTCCCCACCTAATCTTCTTGAAGTTGTAGCCCATAGATGCCCAGTGGCACTGGACTGCTTTCCAGGAGTCCACATAAAGATGAAAATGGGCCTACTGCCAGCAAGGGAGACAGGTCTACATGCATTTCAGTAGTCCAGTGAGAGACTGGACACACCGCCCCCCCCCCCCCCCCCCCCATCTGTCCTTCTCATTAAGCAGAAGGTATTTGCTCCATTCCAATGTATTCCTTTAGTGAAGAGTATACTGCCCCAAAGCCAGGCTAGGGACCAGAGGTCACTTGGTCCCACCACATAGTCATGTGTTAGGGTTCCTCACGCACAAAGCCTCCCTGCTCCATCACCACTGCCTTTCCCAGAAGTGGCTGTACCTGTTTTTGGCAGTGATGTATGACATGATGTTTTGGTTGAAGAACTTCAGGATCAACGGGATGCAGTTGGCAAACACCAAATGTTGGGACACATACTCAAACTGAGGAAGAGAATTGAAATGGGTCAAGGTTAGCTGGAACAAGTGGGAGCATCACCTGGGAATGGAAACCCATTTCCAGCCAAAAGCAAAGCAGTCTTGATGGTTTGCTCTAGACACCTTGCAGAAGTTTGCTGTGTAAGGCTTGCATCATACACAGCAACTTCCACCAGATGGAAAACTCCAGAGCCATGAAGTGGACACACAAAATTTGTCAGTAGTTTAGGAATAGCTGCATGTAATGACTGCAGTGTAGCTTTTCAAAATATAATCTGTGGCAAAACAATATATGGATAAAAGGGAAGGAGATGTAGCTATTACATGAGAAAATATGATAATTCTATTGCTGTCACATGCTAATCCCAGTCCCTTTTCAAATTTTGACGGAAAAAGCACCCTTGCCTTCATAAATGCTTTTAATTTCTCTCCCCCTCTAAACATGAAATGGTCTGGGTACATACAGCTACATAATACAACAAATCTCTACTGTCCTCTAAAGAGACAGACACAAATAGCAGCAATATCCTATCCTATCCCATCCCATCCTATCCTACCCATGTCTGTCAATAATCTGCAGTCAACACCCCAAACCTGAGAGCAAACAAACAGTTTGTTCCTACATGTCTCATCTCAGCCTGGTACAAGCTGTCGACACTCTGCATGCCATCGATGACACCGCTGCCATTATTTGCAAGTAATCAGCAGTTCCCACTAGCTGGGATCTGAGATGCACTCACTGCTTGGAAATGCAGCTGCCAGCGACTAATATGTTACATAGGATACAAAGGTTACAAAGATAATGCTGAACTGCAATAATTTGATGGTGTTTCTCTGTTGGCATAAGAAATGCCAAATCTCAACACAACCGAGACAAAAAAAAACTTGATTTGTGTTGGTGTGCAGGTCTGTGCAGTTGCTGCTCTACCAACGTGGCAGCCAGTGAGCACAGGGTGACCCCCAGCAGAGCCCAGACCAGCCACGCTCTCCGTTACCCTCCACTACTTTCTGAAAGCATTGTCTCAGACCCTGCAGTGGTTTTTGGGGTGCACCCTGAGACCAGCTTTGGCACTGAAAGAAATTATGATGGCTCACCCAAAATCAGACACAAAAGCAGAATCAGGGGAGAAAATCCCACAGCTTTCTCCAGACTTAGCAACAGACTGCAAGGCTCCTGCTGTCATGAAGGAAGAAAAGAGAGGAGCTGCTCTGGAGTAAAGTGAGAAAAATTAGTGAAGAAACGTGGGGGAACCCTGAACAAATGTAGTAACTGTTGTAAAAATGTAAGGTTTTGTTTCATTTTATCCAGTCTAATATATGGATTTATATTTATCCTTAGATAAATATCAGTGGGCTTCATAACACAGATGGATTCGTACCATGTTGAAACTTTTAAAAGGAAAAACATAAATTGAAAACACTAATTGTTTGACTTGCAGAATGGGTGGAGAACTGAGCTGAGGCTCTGTAGAAACCAGAGCCTCAAGATCTTGATCCTGATGAGGGACAGAAGACTAGATTAGTTAACCTCAGGAGGTTCTACCAGCACTATTTCTGGTTGTTGGAGATTAGAAAGAGCAAAAGAGGGCCTTGCCTAACTCCCATTCCCTTCCCCCTTCTACCGGGGAGGCTCATGCTCATGATAATCTCCTAAATTTTAATCTGATCAGCCACAGTGTGAGTTTTTCCAGAAGTCTGAAAACTCCTTCCACGTGAGTGGAAACAATTCTGTCAAAACACAGTCAGAGATATATTGCAGACAGGTTATTCCTGCCTGAGTAACCCTATACAAATCCTTGCCCAGGGCTAGGGTTCACTGCTATGGACAAGCAATCTGCAGCTCCTCATGGAAACCCTTCCTGGACAGGTCTTTTAGGAGAGGGTCTATCTGGACACACCGGCTTCAAGACCAGCTTGGCAGTGGCTGACCCCTTCTCTATGCTCACCTGGTAGATGTGGTTCAGCTTGAAGTGCTTGAGGAGCAGGAGCAGCAAAGCTGAGATGCTCTTCACGATGATCTCTTTGTGTCTGTTCACGTCAATCCCCAGTTTCATGCTCTGAAGAACGGTAATGCTGTGTTGGAGGGAAAGAAGGCAGCAGCACAGTGGATATGGGAACAAGGAGGACTAAGGGACTGTTGAGTTCATATTAATCTGGACAGGTTCTGCTGAAACAGGGACCTTCAGTTCCCCGTGGGACTCCCATTTCCATCCTCTCCTGCCTGGTGACACCAAAGTGCACTAAAAAAAGGGGAAAAAAAAGCTGATTGCCCTCCACCAACAGTCCTGGGGGAGTGGTATGAAGGACACCTGCCATATGTTCACGTATCTTTTTGATTTGGGTCAGTTACCATGATTTTATGATTTATGCCACTTAGCTAGCAGAGCACAGTAGCTGGCAATTGTGCTCAAATTGTTACGCTTTTGAAAAAACAGCATCACTTCCTTGACTTTCACTCCTCTGCCCGGCTGGCAACAGTAGCTTGCACCTATCCAAAGAGATGTCCCCAAATCTGTAGCACTCCCAGACTTATTGGCAAACCCCAACTCTCCTGCTTGGCCCAAGACTTTGTGGCAAAGCTGGGATGGCTGGTGGCCATCTTGTCAGGGACTTACGGCATCTCTTCAGGCAACACATCTGCCAGGATATTGATGGAGTCGGTCTTGGCTTTGGAGGTGGGTGCTGCAGCAAGGAGGATCTTCAACAAAGCTATCTGCAGAAGAGGGCGGGTGTGGAGAGATGGTCCCAGGAAGAGGCATTCCTTCCTTCCCCTTCACTTGCTGAAATGGGACAACTTCAAGCCAACTCTATGGGGTTTCACTACTACAAGCTTGGTTTACCATGATGGACTGACTACACCACAGCTCAAATTCTCCTTTCATACCTTGGACAGACAGGCCAGGTGCAGGAAGCACAGCAGCTCTGTTTCAGCCTTAATTTAGGGCATCATGAACCCCTGAGCTCTAGTAGTATGAATAAAACAACGCAAGGGACACTTGGAGCTTAATACATTTAAATCAGTGTTTCTCTCTCCCTACAGACAGAGTGCACGTGACCCAAATAGCATCTCAGAATCACAGATTCACAGAATGGTTTGGGTTGGAAGGGAGCTTAAGGATCTAGCTCCAACCCTTCTGCCACAGGCAGGGGCACCTTCCACTAAACCAGGTTGCTCGAAGTCTCATCCATCCTGGCAACATAGCTGAATTTCAGGACATGCATTGTATTCCTCTGGGAATCTCTTGGGGCCATGGGAAGGCTGCAAGGGATGCCCCTGTAAGGAAGATCATAACCTACAGAGTCTCCACGGTTTGAAAGCTATTGAAAGCACAGCCAGGTTGCCAGAGACCTGAAGGCATTAGCACCTTGTTTGCTGAGCCATGTAAACCATGATGATGGCTTAGTTTGGTTCCTGGCCCAGCTAGCCACCATGCTCAGAGATCAGCACAATATTGTAACGAAAAATTAATCTCAGCAAGAAAAACAAAGGCTCAAGGGACCAATAAAGTCTGTAGGTTGCTGCTTGAGGTCAGAAGTGAAGATGCCTGCATCAGTATGCAGTAAGTTGCTGGTAAATAAATTGCTGGTGAGTCACAGCTCACGCACCTCTAGAGATGACACGAGGCCATCCCTGGCTAGGTCTCCTTGCTGTCCAGAGGGAAGGAGCCAGCTTTGAGCTCCCACCAAGGTGAAGAACTTGGTTCCTTGCTCCCAGTCCTCTGCACACATCCTATTTTCCAACCACTGACATATCTCCAACAATTTGACAATGTCCCTGCGTATCTACACTCCTTGATCCTCTCAATGACTCTTTCTGGACTGTACTTTACACCCAACACTGCTCTGGATTCCCACCAAAATCTCATCATTCAAGTCCTGAACACACCCCAGCAGCCTCGTGCTGAGCTCTGCAGCTCACAGATTGGGACCATTCCCCACTCAAAAGCTCTTCTTTGCTTTTAAGAAACAGGGACTTACCATATACTGGGGGAGATTGTACAACATTGCTCGATACAAGACCTCACAAGGGGTTTCTTGGACGTCCTCTTCCCCCTAGCACACAGAAACATTAGAAACAAGGGAAAATTAAGTATTTCCAGTCCACACACTTGAGATATGTCAGTCATCTCCATAAAACCCAGCCTGGGGACTTAATGATGGACATAGCTGCATGCTGACTGCAGGAAGCTCCAGGCCTTTCTCCCTTAATACAACTAAACAAGATATGGACTTCTACAAAAAAGAGCATCCCAGGTGTGTCCTAAGGATCATGGAGAATGTATGGATTTCTATGACACCTTGGAAATCTTGCACACATCTGTCTAGTGATGGGGTGCAGCAACTTCTTACCAGAGACATGGGGCACTTCTCCAGCTCCTCCTCGTTCTTGATCTGGATGTCTGAGATGGAAACATATTTGTGCTGGAAAAATACACAGAGGTAGAGCAATATCACAACTGGAGGTCAGTGATGACAACAGTTGACGATTTCAGTAATATCCGAGTTAGGTATATAGGTCACAGCAGATATATGGAGAACTCATCTTTGTGTGGGACATCCCTCTGTCCGTGAAGCCCTCCCCACATCATGCTTTTGATTACTTCCACCTGCTCCTTCTAGGATCTCTCTGTAAGTAAATGGAGAGGGGCAATCCCCTCCAAAAGGCAATCCAGACCTTAGATAGGGACAATTGGCCTCTGGAGGTGTCTCACTCAGCGTGGAACGCTGCAGGAGCCAAGACTGGCCATGCTTCCCCCTGAGAACAGCACAGGTCTGGGCATGTATGTCCAAACCCAACTCTGAAAGTCTGTTATCTTCAAAGCACATGGTAAATGCTCACCAGGACAAAGCAATGCCCTTGGATAAAGGGAAAGTCCAAGCACTGGACAATTTACTTGGAATTGCAGTGAGGACTCGGTTTTCCAATTTTTGCCCCAATTCTTGCAAGAAGCTCCAGAAGGCTTTCCTGTCACAACAAACAAGGAGGGATCTTCTTACTCCTTCCAGCAACTGTGTTTCAGCCAGAGGTTAGATGTGAGGCTACCACACTGCATGTGGTGGATATCCAGCCCCTCTCAAGCTGTTCAGACCTTGAATAGATTAATCAGATTGTCTTCCCAAGGCAGAGAGCAAGAGCTCAGACTGAATATGTTGCCGTACATCAGCTGAAGAGGAGCAGAAGACTAAATTCACATGAAACATTTACTGTGGGCTGAGAGCATACATATGACGAACCTGAAACTCATTCCAAGTGCTGTATCACAAAATTTGTGTGTAGACTTGATGCCCTGCAATCCCCCTATGGCCTTAGTGATCTTGGTCAATGATTTCTCCACCCCCATGAGATCCCCATGAGTCTAATCCCACCTCAGAGTATCTGCTGAGTGCCACGGAGCAAAAATAGCAAGGGATGAGGTTAGACAAGCTGACTGCCACTCAATAAGCCTTTCTGGGCTGCTTCACCCAAGCACTACACATGGAGCCACCATCTCACCTGCTTCAGTGTCTTCACGCTTTCATGGATGGGCCGTGGTAGCCCTATCAGGGTTTCAGTGTCTCTGTGGAGGAGGAAAGAAGGTAAGTACAAAGCTGGGAAGGAGATCTGTGTTCAAACACTTCCATGTCATACAAGGTAAAAAAGGGAGCCTGTAGTCTACTGAGTCTATCGAACGCATCCCCAGTGTGTCAGGGATTAGAAGAGGGGTTGGTGTGAACTGTCCACCCTCCCACCTCCTCCCCAGCGAAGCCTGCACAAGAGAGGAGTGACACTGGGTAAAATCAGGTCTCCATGTGGAGCCAGCTTGAGCCCAACACTGCACCTAAAAATGAATATACCCTGCTGACACTGTACCAGGACAACTGTGCACTTGCAGCTTGATTTATTCACAAACTGGGTAATTTGTTGTGGATACCACATTGTCTTGACTCCCTCCCACATCAAATCAGTTTCTGGCTTGGGCCAGGGGTCACTTATTCTGGGTTAGGTGTGATTTTTAATAGAAAGAGGTCCTTGGAGACCACCACCTCCAGAACATGTTTTTGTAACACTGAGTGCATTGCTGCAGCCCCAGCAAAATCCAGTGCTGTGCCACATCATCCCGAGCGTGCCTTAGGCTAGCTGAGTTGAGAAAACCTGAGCTTTGTGGACCCCTCCCACCAGTTAAACTGCACTGATGGAAGCTATGGGACAGACTTTGTTGGACCTATACATGTAACACTCACTGTCCCAGCGTGAATCCAATGAATTTGTTCCTACTTGCTTCCAGGAAATGCTCGATGTCTTTCTGTCTGATGGAGCAGCAGAGAAACAAAAACAAAAAGGTTGGAAAACAGACATATACCAGACCACTGCCTACATTGCCTAGAAAGCACTGCACTGTGGGACCAGCAAGAACCTTTGAGCTTTCTAGGATTTATTTCTGGAGGTCTTAATAGCAGCAGGTGAGAGCCACCATTGCTCTTGTTGGTTGGGAGCAATGTGAACCAAAACCATGTGTATTTGCTGTGCAAGCCCATGGAAGAGTGCAAATAAATGGACAGGAGTTCTCTACAATCAGCACCTTATTTATCCACCTTCTGTGCTCCTACTACATGCATCTTCAAGTAGCATCTGCTCTCTTTGAGGGAACAAATGTTGTCTCCACAGTCTGGCAAATCATGTGGTGCTCCGAGAGAGCAAGCTGACATCTTGTCCACCCTGGGCATCTTTCATGAGAACTGGTCAGGGTCTCAGCATGACAAGTAGGACATGAACTGTGAGCCAAGGCTTTCACAGGCAGAAAGAAACCCAGCTGCATTTCCAGGCACCAGCCAAGAAAAACAGCAATCATTTGATTTCAAAGCTGAGAGCATTAAGTTACGTGGAGTACCATGGCACCATGTGTGCAGAGACCCATGTGGGAAATGAGTTCTTGCTGTGTCCCTGCGAGGAGTGCTCTGGATAGACACACTTACCTGTCACTGCTCCCGCATGAAAAAGAATGTATTTGTTCCTGTGTTTTAAAGATACTGTATTAAATCCAAGTTTTGGATCAAGAGCAAAAAAACTCACATGGATTAGAGGGAAAGGAGCAGAGGTTTTCACTCTCTGTTCCTAACGCTCCCCCATATCATGTGTAGCATGGTCTCAGGAAGGGAAGGCACCAACTCCTTTGTTCTTAGATGTTTTTCTCCAATCTTTCACCTTAGAGCAAGGCCACTCAAAAAGGCAGAAGATTCCCACTCAACAAGCAAGAGGCAATATCATTAACCAGTTCCCAAGATGATTAGTCTAGGACCTTGCCTTACTAAGACCCATCGATACTGGTTGGAAAAGCTGACCCTGCTCCCACAGCACTCTAACACAAGCCTCCTTTCCAGTACAACCTGGCAAGCCAAAAACAGCATTGCCTTTTATTGGCCAAGCTTAGCCATGCTTGCTTTGTAAAACCTGGGGAAGGGCGCAGCTAAACCCAGTCCAGAAAGGACCAACCGAGATAAAAAAAAAACAAAAGAAGTGGAGTCACTTCAGTTCAACTTGCCAGAGGCCAACAAACTTGCCACAGACTGATGTTCAGCCTGAAATGAACTCCAGGACAGGTCATGCCAGGGGAAGATGGCAATGACACCAGATGGTTTTACCTGACTTTGGGGGCCCAGGGGAGCCCTTTGGGAAATGACACCCTTTCAATAGGCAGGCGCTGAGCAGGCATTGTGGGGATAATTGCATCCCGCTCCATCAGGTCCAGTTCCCCCTCAATCCCGCTGTCCACGTCATCATTCTCCTCTTCATCGACTCCTGCTTCATCATTCTTGAAAGGGTCTCTCTCATTGTAGATATCCAAACTGTCTTGCTTCACCAGGGGCTGCAGCAGAAGGGGAAGGAAAAATTCAAGTCACTCTGTGGATTTTATTTCCCTCTCAGCTGCTGGCACCAGACCTCTCTATCCTGGAAGGCTCAAGCTCCCAGACGTTCCTCAGGTGAAGATTTCCCTCCTAGCTGTTGCCACCAAAGCCTGGACAAGGAATAATCCCCTCTGTACCTCTAAACTTGCTGCTCTAGGAGGTGTGACGCCATTTTCCATCTTTACTTTTGGAGCTACTATCTGACTCTCCCCTAGTATAACAAGTGTTTTCATCCTTGGACCATAGCATGGCAGCTCCAAGAGTGGAGCTAAAACAAGGCGAGCTTGCTGTAAGCAGTTTGCTCCTTAGTGCTTATCAGCCCTTTGCCATAGGGTCAGGATGTCCTCTTGCTTCCTCCAGATCAAGTGCATTGTGGGGCGGATCTGCCACAACTGAGACTGGTGGATGAAAAACCGGACATGAGTTGGCGATGTGTGCTCACAGCCCAGAAAGCTGATGATATCCTGGGATGCATAACAAGAAGTGTGACCAGCAGGTCGAGGGAGGTGACTCTCCCCCTCTGCTCTCATGAGACCCCACCTACAGTACTGTATGCAGCTCTGGGGCCCCCAGCACAGGACAGACATGGAGCTGTTGGAGCAGATCCAGAGGAGGGTACAAAAATGATCAGAGAGCTGGAGCACCTCTGCTATGAGGACGGGCTGAGAGAGCTGGGGCTGTTCAGCCTGGAGAAGAGAAGGCTCCGTGGAGACCTTAGAGCAGTCTCTCAATACTTAAAGGGGGCTTGTAAGGAAGATGGGGACAGACTTGTTACTAGGGCCTGTAGTGGTAGGTCAGAGGGTAACAGTTTTAAGCTAAAAGAGGGTGGATTCAGACTAGACATAAGGAAGAAATTTTTTTACAATGAGGGTGGTGAGACACTGGAACAGGCTGCCCAGAGAGGTGGTAGATCCCTGGGAATATTCAAGGCCAGGTTGGACGGGGCTCTGACCAACCTGACCTGGTTGGAGACATCCCTGCCTATGGCAGGGGGGTTGGACTAGATGAAGGTCCCTTCCAACCCAAACCGTTCTGTGATTCTATGAAACTGGAAGACACAGGAGCACTTGGGGGGAAAGGGAACCATGCTCCCAGACACAGGCTGGCTTCTTGAACAGGTGATGGTCTGCACTGGAAAACCATCCTGGGCCACGTGCTAGGAGGATGCACCTGCTCTTACCCTCCGGCTGCGGTGACCACGCTTCTGCTGCTGCTGCTCCATGAGCTCGATGGAGTAGGTGGGAGGCGAAGCAGCACGCATGCTGCGCATCACCTGGATACTGTCCTCTGGCAAGGGTGGCAGCCCCAGCTCCTCCCGCTTCCTCACCTTCATCACCTGCAGGGCTTCAAATCCACCCAGCGTGAACTAGGGACCAACAAAAGAGTTGAAAGAGCAGGGAGCAGACATCCCACCTGGACTGCATGGTGCTTCCAGGGGAGCCATCAAACTGGAGAGTTGAGGATGAAGACACCATGTCACTGGTTCATTCTCCAGACTTCTCCCCCACCCCACATCCTCTGCATGGCTCAGACCAGCCTCATCCCAGAAGAAACTGCTTGCCTTGTGTCAGCTTCCTGTGCCATCCTAAATAACCTCGTTATGGTTGGATTGAATAGTAGGGAACATCCAGGCTGCATCAGCACTATTCCCAAAATGACTAGTCTCTGGAAAAAGGGGTTTGCACCCACCAGAAGCACCTTCCAGAGCAGGAGCAGGACCTTCTTCATGGGGAAGTGTGGAGCATGGCCACTGCAGAACTTGGTCACCATTGTGAAAAGCAGAAGAGCAAATGGCTCTTCAGTGTGAACAGGGAAACCTGGTGGAGAGAGGGACCAGGAGCAGGTTCAGGGAAGATGCCCTGTCCCTGACGTCTCCCCAGTGGTCCAGCATGACAAAAGGAACTTGTTAGGGCACAATGAACTTTGTGGCTCACTCAGCTCCATCCTGAAAGTCTCCCGGCAGGTTTTCCACTCAGGAGGATCCACCTCTTGCTCCACACGGATATTCTCCACCATCAGGTACATGACACTGAGCAGCACTCTGCCAGGACAGCATGGCAGGCAGGTGACACTGCCAGCCAGAGGCCACTTTTTCCCCACAGGCTGTCCCATGGCCTCCACCCAATATGCTAGTGGGGTTCTGAGAGGGTGTACCTGAGCTCCGTGCTGTCGGCTAGCGAGATGGCTGGCTTCCTCAGGGCACTGCTGCAGGCCTGGCTGTTGCTGCAGGGAAGAGGATGCGCTCAGCGCCAGCCACTGGGCACAGGCTGCTCCTCATCCCAACCCTCTGCCTATGTCCGCAGTGGTGGGAACAGCACGCTGGAGGACATGCCGTGGCTGCAGCACCTCCCTGGTCCTCAGTGAAAAGGATGAGGTAGGAGAAAGAAGAGGACAAGAAGGATAGGGAGAAAGAAGATGAAGACGAAGGTGAAGAAGGAAGAAGATGTCGAGGAGGGTGGGGAGAAAGAAGATGAAGAAGAGGAGCGTGAAAAGAAAGAGTAAGGTTAAGAGGACAAGGAAGGTGAGGGCAGTGTGGGTCCTCTCACTCAATCTCCATGTTGAGGAGCTCCAGGAAGGCGGTGAAGGTTCCCAGCTGGTACAGGAGGAAGCTGTTGTGCCGAGACCAGTGCAGGACATCGCCTTCATTATCGCAGTCTCCAAAGACACCTGGAGAGGCCCAAAGGAAGGCACTGGTTAGCGGGGAGCTACCTTTGAACACCTGGAGCACATGGGACCATCCTGGGAAGGAACTTCACTGCACCGACCTGCACAACCCCAAGAGACGGTTTCTCCCAAGCCCCCATCCTGAAGCCAGGCAGCAGACACGTGGCCACATCCAGACATGGGGGATGTGGTCCTTACCCTGTGCCAGGTAGAGGATGGCCCGTGCTACTTTGAGCCGCTTGTCCCTGCTGACCACCTCTAGCCCATCCAACAGGTGCATGATGTAGGCCTTCTGCTGAGCCCCATCCAGCTCCAGCCACCTCCTGTCCTGCACTGGAAAGGGGACACAACAATCAGCTGGGTGCCTCCCCGGGGGTCCCACTCTCACCTTGGGGGGCTGCCCTGAGCCCTGGGGTGCCAAGCCCAGAGCTGGTACCTTGAGTGTGAAAATCCTCCTCGAAGCACCTCCTGTTGTTGCTGAGCTCAGGCTCCTCGGTGTAGCTGTAGAGCTCTGATGGAGAAAGGGGTCAGGAGGGACCCAGAGGACTTTCACCCTCCTCCTCATTGCCAAATTCCTTGTGGGGCTGTGAAGCATCCCTGCACACCCAAGGAGATATGGGGCAGAGACCTAAACTTATCCCTGAGCTCTTCTGCAGCTCCAGGGAGCATCTCAGAGCCACCCTGTGCTAACAAATTCATCATTTTTATCCCCACGCCCAGGCTGAGCTGTTTCCACACTCCTGTCCACAGCGATGGTGCTCAACCTGCATTTGCAATTTCATAGGCCTTTTTGGAGGGCCATTTTCTGTCCCAGTTAAGGCAGTTTGGAAAGGGAGGGACCGTCAGAGCACCCAGGCAAGACCTGTGCTGATTTCACACCCAGCAGCTTGGCCATTTTGGGACCTACAAATAGGGGCTGGACTTGAAAAGACACAATGTTGTGCCTGTTCCTATATAATTCCTATAGTCCTGTGGTGCTGAGCAGCAGCATGGGGGACTGAAACAGTCCTGCAAGGGAGGAGGAAGGATCTGTTGCAGAGAAAATGTGCTTTAGCCAGGCCAGCTCATGCAGCTGAGACACACAGAGCTAAAAATAACCCCTTTGCTGGTAGAGACACGCTCAGGACCCCGAGGGTTACAGGGCAGAAGCAGCCAGAGTTGCCGCACAGCAGGAAGATACAGGATGAGGACTTGACCCATAATGGCACCCACAACCAGGGGTGACACTTCCCAGCCTGGGCTGTGCCAGTAGGCATGCCACCCGTCCTCCCACCCCCTGCACACCTGTCATCACATCCTGGGTAATTTGGAGCACAGGGTAATCCCTGTGCCCCCATGCATCCCTTTTGCTTGTCCCTGGGGAGCGAGTGGCTCTCTATTAATAAATCCCTCTTGCTCTATTCCCGAAGGATGATACCACTCGATATCCATTCCCCTATCCCGCTCACCCAACTCCCTGAGGGATTTTTTTTCCCCTCCCTGGCAGGCATCTATTAATAGCAACGCAGCTCCCAAATGCCACTTCACCTGCTAACTCGGAGCCGTGGCTGTCAGCATCCCCGTATTCAAACTCCAGGTTGGGGCAATCCACCGAGCCCTGCGGAGAGCATGTTGGGGTTAGGCTGGGGGGCCGGTGCATCCCCACGGATATTTTGGGAGGCAGGATGGCTGCCAGTGCTCTCTGCCTTTGCATTAAAGGTCCTCCAACCACCGGAGCAGCGATTTGTGCACGGATAATCTTGATGCAGGTTTCCAGGGCACAAGTGGGACGTCTGCATGAGGCTACTTAAAATACAGTGCAAATTTGGAAGGCGAATGTAAAAATAGCATTTCTCAAGTCCCGGGGAAAGAGAGGCAGGACCCAAAGTGCCAGTGAATGTTTGATGCATTTCAAGAGCCTCACATCTGCTTAAAAACATTGTCTGGAGCTGGTTTGAAGCAAAGGTGCCCAGGAGGATGCAAACCTATGATGTTCTGTCCTCAGCATCCCAGATCCAACAGCTTTTGGGGCTGGGCTTTGGCTTTCTGAAGCCCATAGGGTTGTGGATCTCCCTCCCTCTTCCCCTGCAGATGAGGAACTGGAGCATGAAACTTTGCCAGAGGATTACGGCCGGGCAGTGAGAGGGCGACCGCAGCCAGACAACCCAATGCCAGCATCGTGCTGCTGTGCCCCGGGAAGGGAACACATGAATGGGTGATCAACTAAATTAACATAATTTCTCATTCTGAGTCCCAGCAGCCCTTCTCAGCAGATGCACATCATCACGATTAATATTGATGACCCCAGAGGATGCGCAGCTCCGGGCTGAGCCCGACTTGCTCACAAACACTGGTTTCTCACCCAATTTTTGCAGCCAGGCCAGCGGGCTGGTTCAGGGAGCTAAAAGCCGACAAGGAATTTGGTGAAGTGCATGCAGCGCTAATCCGCTTTATGAGGCTGAGCCAAAGGAGAAAAGCAACCCCCAAATTCATGGGCAAGGCTCGGGGGGCCACGGCTCAGGCACCATCCCCGGGGCAGGAGGGACCCTTTGTGGGTCAGCTGTCCCTGGGGAGCCCCTGGACCCACAGCTACTTGGTGGGGAAGCTCACAGGGGTCCTGCGGTGGCTTTATGGCGGCTGGGGGCATCAGTCCTGGGCTGGATCGTGGTCTTGCTCCCCCAGCCTGGCATCTGCGAAGCTGGACAAGCACAGCTGGGGCAGAGCAGAGTGATGCAGCCCGGGGTGGTGGTGGCTGTTTGGGCAGAAGGGGTGAAGCGGCGGGGAGGTGGTGGTGCATTGCGACCTCTGGACCCTGGCGGGGGGTGGTGAGGGTAAGTGGGTGCCTGGAAGGTGTAGGGGAGCTCGGCGCCTAGCTGGGCCCCCAGAACACTGCCGACAGCTCTGGGAGTGGGACGCAGAGGTGGGGGGCAGCCTCCCTGGGGTCCCCACTCCAGACTGGGCACCCTCCACCCCCGCGGGACCCCCTCAAAACCCCAAGCCGGGGTGGAAGGAGGGGCGGGGAGCACCCCCAGGGCCGGGAACCCCCCCAACCCCTGACTGGGCTCCTTCCAGCCGCAGCCCCCGGGGACCCCAAGTGGGGGCGTCCCCGCATCACGAGCAGAAGGAGCCCGGGGGGACCCTCGCCCTTACCTCGGACTCCTTCCGTTGGCTCCTGAACAGCTCCCGGCTCTTGGGCTGGGGCTGGGGCTGCGGCGGGGGCTGGGGCTGGGGCTGGGCCGGCCGAGCCCGGGCCGGGGCCGGGGCCGCGCCGCCCGCCGCCTCCATCCGTTGCGCCCCTCTGCAGCGCCGCCGAGCACGTGGGGGCCGGGCTCCGCGCCCCGCCCTTGGCCCGCCCCCGCCGCGTCCATTGGGCCGCCGCTCCGCGGGGCGGAGACAGAGGGCACACTCCCTCTTCGCTATTGGGTGGGGGGCGGGGCCAGAGGGGTCGTGGAATGGGGAGGGGGGTCCCCGGGGGGTGGTGGGGACGGGGCGGGTGTCCCGGGATAACGGTGTGTGTGTGGGGGGGTTGCGGTAACCCAGGGGGTGCCGGGGGGCTTGGGAAGTTGCAGGGCTGTGGGAGACCCTCGGGACTGTGGGTGCTGGCAATAGGGGGTGCTGGGGTGGGCACACACAGACGGGGTTTACCTGGAGATGACAGGTTTTGAAGGGCCGTGGGGTGTCCCAGGGGTGATAAGGTACCCCTGAGGGGTGCTGGAGGCAAGAAATGCTTGGGAGGGGGCGTTATCGGGTGTCCCTGGGGCTGCTGGCAACAGGGGTGTCCGTGGGAATGCTGTGGAGGACACGGGGTGCCCCTGGGGGCAATGGGCTGGGGGAGCAGGGGGGGAGCTGCTGGCTGCAGGAGGTGCCCTGGGGCTAATGAGGTTGCAGGGAGGGCCGGGTCCTGCTGGCACCCGGGCGGCTGCAGCTGCCCCACTGCAGGCAGGGGCCAAGGGTCCCCAAGGCACCCCCAGCATCCCCCACAGGGTCACCTGCTGGGCTGGGTTGTCCAAGCCCCCCTTACCACAATGTTGATTAAAAGCAACTCCTGGAGGGCTGGAAACCAGGGATGGGAATGCTCCAGACTTCCCTCCCACTCCTGCTCCTCTCCTCCCTCCCTCTCCACCCCATATCGGGGGGACGGTTGCTTTTGAGGGGGTGACCATAGGTATGCAGCCAGGGAGGTGCTTGACAACCCATCTTGGTGCTGCTCGCGTCCCACATCATTCCCCAGCCACTGGAAAAACAAAGTCTTTAGGTCGGTATTTCCCTCCGCCACCCCAGCAGCATTTTCAGGTCCGCGCCAGGGATGTGACAAATCAGGAGCAGAAAAGATAACGGGATTTTTTCCAGCACTGCTCAGTCTGCTTTCCCCAAGGACACATCAGCTGCAAAACAGCCACCCACAGCCCAAACAGCCCTGGCTGCCACAAGGATGTGTGGCCACCGGAGCAGCTCTCCCAACTGGGTTTTACATGGCAGCGATGGGAGCTCAGGGCTATGGCACCACATCGAGCTTGGGGACAACCTCCCCATCCAGTCCCTGGGCATCGCCACCCCTCACCCCCTTGCTGTAACCCCCCAGCCCCAAAAATTCCCCATCTGCTCCTGCCAGACCTGAAAGACACTCTGGAGAAGCTGAATTTTCCAATGTTTTATTTGTGTTTTGAGATTACAGAGTCTTTATTGCTGATCTAATACAATCACTCAGACATTAATATTTAAAACATCCTTTTGAAAATGTTACAATTGCAAAGTTTTTGTTTCCTCACTGCAAGCTGATGACAGATTTTGTCTTATTATTTCTAAAGTTCAGAACATAATTTCCTTATACAATTTTGCTGGTGTTACCTAAATCTCCTTTTTCCTAATTCTTTAAAAATGTGTTACATTAAAAAAAAAACAAAAACAAAAACAACCCATTACACGTCTAATTTAGAGATGATCATAGAGTATGTTTCCAGATTGATTAGGAAAAAGCCAAGCAAGCAAAAAAGCTTACAGAACAAGCAGAATGACATGAAGAAGAGCTTTAAAAATTGAGGTGGGAAAAGCCAGTTGGGGTTTTATTTTGATTTTTTTCTTTTTCTCCTATCTACCTGGAAGATAAAATGGGCTTAAAAATTGTCACGAAGGAATTCACGGATGAGAACAGCACCACTGTATGCTGCACAAATAATGGACGTGAGGGAGGTAAGCGACTGCGTGAGCTGTACCGAAGGGTCATGCGGATGGAGGATTTTCCCGGGGCAGAAGTGGCTGCGGTTGGGACACCTATTTTCCAAAAGCTGGTTTGCTCAACGTGACCCAGCAACCGCATTTCACCTCGACCGAGAGCAGGATTTCACGCTGCGCCTCTGTGGAGAACAGCAGAAATTCTGGGGTTCACTGGCTGATGCAGACCAAAGTAATCCAGTGTGGGGAAAGACCCGAACGTGACATTTCAGATAGCTCAGGGGACTCTTCCCAAAAATCTTAGGATCTGGATAAAACTCATGAGTGAGCAGAGATTATTTCAAGCTTGTGGTTTGTCATCAGTCTATGATGAAGCCTTCTCAAAGCCCTAAGGTCTCCTCAAAGCCTTCTCAAAGCCCTAAGATCTTCTCAAGGTCTTCCTTCTAGGCTTTGAGACATTTCAAAGAGAAACTTGGAATAAGCAAGCATATGAGGACATTTGCTCCAAAGATGAGTGGCTTGTGGTCAGGCTGACTTCAGAGCTCGGCATCAAGAGCCACGAAAAGGAGTTGGCTGCTGAGACCGTAATTCCAGAGTTTTTTCTTTCTTGTGCATGAATTTGCTGCCACAAAATATTTTTTTCATGATGGCAAAGAAGTCCGCAAGGACAAAACAAGAATCTGTAGCTGACGAGAGACTCAGGTACCAAAGCAGTAACCACAGGATACAGGCTTTTGTGCTCACGGGGTCAGGCAATTTTTGGAAGGACCATGTTCTCCATGTGAACCATAGAAATTACTCTGATGAGACGTGGAGACTTGGAAAGTCACCTTGGTAAGCATGCCATGCTGTCCACAGCATTCAGGGGGGGACATCCTGGGCTAAAACAAGTAACTATGGTAAATTTGTTCTTCATTGGCTCTGATGCATCAAGATTTGAGGTGACTGAAGGGTTTTAGTGATGCTGAACTCTTCCCTGCGCACAGCATTGGTGTGGGGATTACTCTGGCATGTCTCATACACTCAAAGGGGATTTCCAGATTTTATAATACAAATATTACTAGAAAATAAACGTCCAAAGATTTCCAATGAGGACTGACATTCAGCTGGGGAAAGACCTCGTGTGGACACGGCTCCTCCCAGCTGGGATGGCTGATGAGCTCTGCTTGGATTTGCAAGAGCTCCCTGAAACATGAGCAGCATTTGTTGGTGAGGTTGCAAGGCTCTTCCACCAGCATGGGCACGCAAGGCTGCCCCATAGCCCCACCAGGAATATGACTTTGGTTGAACCATAGAAGGTTGGCACTCATAATGTAAGCAGCAGGAAAATACTGCGGAGCTGTGATGAAGGGAGTGGCGGTGGGTCCTACCCCACCACCACCACGTCTGCCTCCAAGTGGGCACTGCTCTGCCCTCCCCGCTCCTACCACGTACTAAGGGCTACCCCTGGCTGACGCTTATGACTGGACCCTTCGTTACAGCTTTCAGCAGTGCTAAGGCAAAGTTCACCGACTTGCTGGCAGAACTGTCCCTCAGGCAGTTCAGCAGAGTTACGAGAGGTTTCTCCAGCAATCACCGGCGAGATTTACCGCTTTGCTGCCAAAGCGGCACCTGGCTGGTTGGCAGCACCTGGAGCAAACGAGGTTTTTGGCTGTGTTGTCAAACGGTATGAGAAATGCAAACCCGGCCACCCTCTGGCCGGCTCTCATGGCTGCCAGGATCTGCTCCGCTGGAAGAAGTGCTGGGATGCAAAGGAAACCAAAAGCAACGTGCGACCTCGAAGTTGGATCCCGCGGCTCCTGTTGTGCACATTGGATTAATGGTGATAATGAACTATTCCAAGTACATCACAACAATTCGATTCCACCAGCTTCTTCCTCGCCTCCCCCATCCTCCCAGCCCCAAAAAAACAACCCAAAGAGAAAAATGAAATAAACGGAAATGCACCGTCTCCCAGTCCCGCGGCAGTACGAACACCAGTGGCAGAGGCCGCATGTACAGTATTCTAATTTAATAAATAAATAACCTAAACACACTGTCTACTATGTGAGCAAGCCCAGCTCTAACTTAGGAAGCTTGCGCTGTTTCATCCTGTACAGTAGTTGAGAACAGACTTGGGTTCTTGTTCCTCGCGATTCTCCAGGACACAGCAGCAGGAACTTAGTATCTGGGGAAAAGAAGAGAAAAGGAGGTTTTGGTGCGCCACTGGGGAAGAAATTCAAAGCTCCCCCCCATCAACATGGTGTATTTTGGGAGGGGTAGACAACAAGAAAATAAATGATTTTGAAAAGGACTTGGACCGTATCTACTCCCCCACAAATATCACATTATATTTAGCTGCCTGCCCTCGCTGCTTGAATGCTGCCTCTCGCTTTGAGTACAGGAAAGGGAAAGAATTCAGCGGCGCCTGAGTGATTCAGGGTCTGAGTCCCACCAGTTTGTAACATCAGTTCAGAAATGGAAGGGGATGCACTGAAGGTGCAACAGCAATGCCTTAAACACCAAAGCCTGGCTCAAACTGGCTGAATTTATCAGGAAGGCTCCTGTTAGGCTGGGAACTAAAAGCAGATAATGCATATTGCAAATGATATGCTACATGTAGAAAGAGAGAGGTGCTTGTTTTAACGAAGCAAGCTGTTGAGCTGCCCGGGATGAAGTCCAATTGCCTGTTATATCCAGAAAAAGAGGGTACATGCACCTGGAGATCTCTCACCTCCCGCCCTATGCGCCTACACATCAAAGTAGGGAGCTTTGGAAAACAAGACTCTTCTCCTGTTCTATTTGGAGGCTTAAATTCCTGCAGGACACCAAACCAAAGCTGTCCAAGTACACCTCCACCCCACAGTGCATGGGGGATGTTTGTCATCATGGCTCTCCTTTGATGCAGGGAATCTGACGTAACCCTCTACTTCTTCTGACTTCTCCACACATGGGACAAACCACACACCCCCACAAGGTCAGGACTACAGCCAGACACCAAAACCAGGCAAAGAAAATTAATCTGGAGGGAATTCCTCCACAGGAGGGCATGTCCATGGGGCAGCACCATAATTTTGCATGTAACATAGGGCAGGAGAAAAAAAAAGCTCTGGCAAAACCCACTAAACCCCAAAAATCAAAAACCCACAAACATGTGAACACTGAAGACCTGCACCTGAGAAAATGCCTCTTCCTGCAAGAAAAGGAACTGGGCTTCAACCCACTGGCAAACTGATCTATGCATGCAAAGCCATTTATTTTTCACAGTAAAAAATGCGTAGCAGTGTTGGCTACAAGTGTAAGCCTGGAAAGGGAAGCGATCCAGGGGCTCATATTGAAAATTATTATTTTGGGGGGATCAGCCCAGCCCACGCTGAGGGAGCAGAGCCACGGAGCTGAGCCCGACCAAGCAGCCCCTGGTGCAAGGGGCAAATGCTGCTCTGCGCCATCTCATTCTTCATCAAACTTTAAAAATAAAGCTGTCATCTGAGTTGGCCGGATGGCATCACTCTGCCATTTGCCACGTCTGGGTGACAGCTGCTGCCAGATACAAAGGGCTCATGTCCTGCCAAGTGCTCTGCGTCACAGCTCCAACCGCACTGTCCCCAGCCAGACTGCTTTCTACATGGCAACTGGAATTATCAGAAAGCCCGTGATATCTTCTGAGAGGACTGGTGGGATTACACCCCATACCCTCTGCTGCCCTCACACGCGGACCCCACATCATGGCAGAAAGAAAGAGAGAGGCTGAGGAGCAGCACCTGTAGTAGTTTGGTTTGAAAGGTCCATTCTTATTCAGTCCCAGGTATTTTGCTTGTTCATCCGTTAGCTCTGTCAGGTGGGCATCAAACGTTGGGAGGTGAAGGCTTGCCACATACTCATCTGAAACAATTCCAAGCCTCATTAGTGTGGGTAAGGGGAAGGCAATGAGTCCCCGCCTGCTGCACACCAGGTCACTAAAGCCCCAGCTGGGAAAGGCACCACTCTTCACGCCTTTGCTGGTAAATTGTAGGACTGCTTTTCACCCTCAGTGGGGAAAACCGTCAGCTGTTTTGAATGAAAGGGGAAAACCTTCCTCTGAAATACCCTTCTAACAGGACTCCTGGGCCTGCTGCTGAGTTACACTCTACCCCTGGGCAAAGGCAGGCTGAGAGAGTTGGGGTTGTTCAGCCTGGAGAAGAGAAGGCTCCAGAAAGACCTTAGAGTGGCCTTCCAGTACCTAAAGGGGGCTTGTAAGAAAGACGGGACAGACTTTTTACAAGGGCCTGTAGTGACAGTACAAGGGGGAATGGCTTTAAGCTGAAAGAGGGGAGATTTAGATTCGATATTAGGAAGAAATTCTTTACTGTGAGGGTGGTGAGGCACCGGCACAGGTTGCCCAGAGGAGCTGTGGCTGCCCCATCCCTGGAAGTGTTCAGGGCCAGGTTGGATGGGGCTTGGAGCAACCTGGTCTATTGGAAGGTGTCCCTGCCCCTGGCAGGGGGGGTTGGAGCTAGATGATCTTTTAAGGTCCCTTCCAACCCAAACCATTCTGTGGTTCTATGAAACTGGAAGATGCAGGAGCCTTTTCCTGGTAGGTGACAACCAACACCCAAGCTAGGGACAAGCTGCACCTGGTCTCAAAAAAATACAATTAACATCAAAAAGTCCTGTTTTGCAGCAAAAACACGGTCAATACAGCTTGTGGCCTCAGGAGGGTTTTTTGCTGGCAGAGCTGTTGGTCAGGGACTATGTGTCTTCACAGCCAACAAAGGCAGCTCAGCTGGCAGAAGCCCTACATGAAAATCCCCTGCATCACCACAGACAGACTCTTGCAGTCGGCCAAGTGCGTCAGCCTGTTTTCCCCAGGTGGGACGGAGGAACAACATGTCCAATTTAGTGAAGAGCCCAGACCCACTGGGAAGAACTTGCTGGAAAACCCTGAGCTTGGCAGGGAGGCAAACAGGAGAGCCCAGGAGGCTGTGATGCCCTGCTGTCCTCAGCTCAGCCTAGCAAAACCTCCCATCTGTTAAATCTCAAAACCAAAACAGAAGGCAATGAGTACATCTTTACCCATTTTCTTAGGCAGCAAGTACACATCTTGCTTGTAGCGGCCTTCGGGAGCATTGTAAAGCTCTATCAAAGCCAGAGCCTGGATGGAGAAGACATTTAGATAAGTAACTGCTGCCCGCTATGGAGCAAGATGCTGCTTTTGGCTCAGCCCAAACCCTACTTGCCTGTGTGGTGGCAGTGATGGACAAGACGAAGGTGGGGACGGTGGAGCAGCTTAGGTTCAGCAGGCGGCCCTGGGAAGCAAAATCTGGTTGTTATCTCAACATAGCACCAAAACCAGTTTACAACCCTACAGAAGGTACAAGAACCACTGGTGGAATGTGTCCCTTCTGGGATGAAACACCATTTAGCACGTGCACTTGAAGCCCAAGATGTTGGTTTCCTTTATAATTCAGTTAAACTACTTAGAAGTGAAAACCTGATAAAATACCCTGTGAGATATCCTGGAGTGGGATACAGAAAACCACAGGAGCTTTTCTGTGTTCCAGTAAGTCATGGGCCAAAACTGGGTTACACTAAGCCTTTCGACCAGAGGGACTATTGAGCTGCTGAGGGCCAAGGAGGTGATTTCTGGACACACTTTAGCTCCATCGCTCATCCAGCCCTTGTTTTCTTCCTCCACAAGCAGTCAACAGGCTGCAATTCCTGCTCCTTTGCCAGCAACTCACCTCTGCCAGAAGGACTATTCTCTTCCCATCTGGCCAGATGACATGATCCACCTGTGACCTCACCCTCTCCCAGGTCAGCTCAGGTGTACGCAGGCTTGCCTGAAACACAGTGTTAAAATAAAGTGCCGGCAAGAGATCAAACCTGAGAAGCTACATAAAAGGAACGAAAAGGGGAAGCAACTCGCTGACACTGTCCTGGGCTTATAGTTTCCTTTGGGTCCAGTTGCAGTCCCAGACCAATGAAACCTTTATGAATCATAACCTGGTACTATTTTTATGATTACAATACATCAAAGCTCCAGCAACATCTATTGTTCAAAGTCTTCTGGCTGAAGAGGATTCATGGTCACCTGAGCTCTGCATGGCTGCAGTCACTTCTTTCCAGCACAGAAAATAGCTGTAAACCCATGGGTTTGGCTGAGCAATTCTCCACTGTCCTTCAGACAAGACCCTCCCGTTTTTCTACTCATCTCTAAGCACAGGTGAGCAGATTTTGGTGCCATTTGGTAAAACATGGTGGGGTTGAGTGTGCTGTGTTGCACCAAGCTGAACTCTTGGCTGGGTCTTAATGGTATAACACAATAGCAGAGGGACTGGGCTAGAGTGGGTGATTCACTGACTTTCCATAGGAAGTAATGAGGCTGGTGGATACACAACACTGGAAGCTGGAGCAGTTTGTCTGGCCTGCAGTCCTTTGGGATTGCAGGAATGATAGTGACATGTCTGCCGGTGTCTGCTGAGACACAGGAGCACAGGATTGTTTTAGCTCCTCCCAGGCGCTCGCTAAAGCAGTGTGTCAGACAAAGCTGCTGACGGGTCCCACAAACACTGTCACCCCACACCGTGCTGTCCCTGCGCCCACCACACATCCCTGTGCTCACCACATCGATCTCAGTGTTGGAGTGCCCCATGTTGCAGACAATGCAGCTGTTCTTCATCCGATCCAGGTGTTCCCTGGTCACCACGTTCTTGTTGCCTGCCAGACAGCAAAATCCATACTAAATACCCACATTCACTTTCCCCATCTTTTTGCCTTTTCCTTTGGACAAAGATGCACCCGATTATGGAGTGCGTATCCCTGAAGACCAATCCTCCTGCCTCAGGGACCACGTACCTGTGCAGGTGATGACGATATCAACTTGTCTGATGACTTCATTGAGTTTCACGAGCCGGAATCCATCCATGCTAAGAGGAGGGGGGGGGAAAAAAGTGGTCTCAGAAGCAGCAAAAACAGAAAAAAAACCCATCAAGTGATTCTCAGACACTCATTTTAACTTTTGAACGCCAGACTGGAAAACAGCAAGGCAGCATGCGAAGGGCCACATACCCCAAGCCGTTAGGAGGGTTTCTGGAGTCAGCTTGGAGGATTTGGGACTGTTGTGGGGAGAAGTAAAAAGAGATTTTGGGGGTTTCACATTTTCTGTCAGGGCTCCGCATCTGCAAAACTCAATTTTCATTTGAGACGGCTTTTTTAAAGCTGCTACTCCTGCCAAGTACATCCAGAAGATGTAGATATGCCCTGCTGCTGCAGAATCCTTTCTGATATGGATTTAGATCAAGCTTAAAAAAATCCCAAGCCCAAAGATGTCTATCACTAACCTTGCAATGCATATTTAGGCATCTACACAATCCTTAGAAGTGCTGAGCCCTCAGCAAGTCTTTCCTGACTTCACCGAGCAAGGTGTATTCAGTGCATCAGATAAAAAGGGCAGGATTTTTTTAAAGATTTGTTGAGAGTCCTCCCAGGAACTTATTTCTGTGACTCTCACAAGCTGTGAAATCATAGTTACTGTAAAAAAAAAAGCAATTTTTTTTCTGCTGTATGTTCCATTTACTGGTTTTTTTTTTCCCCACTGCAAACTCCTTATGAGAGGGGCTGCATGGTGTTGCCTCGTGCAGAGTCAGGGAAGGGGGTTGCTGCAAACAACCAAATTCACAATTTAGGCTGCAGGTGCTGGATGTGCCACTTGTGAAGGCTGCAAAGCAAACCAAAAGTTGATCAGCTCTGCTAATTAAGCAGGTCTTATTAGTTTCCTGACCACAATAGCCCTTTGAAAGTTTGCTGTTGGGAAGAGGCTGCGAGTTTAATAAGGCTCTGGATGTTTCTGGGACTCTGCTTTCATAGTCATGTTCTGTCTCACACTTTGGGATGCAGAAGCAGCATCTCTGCACCAAAACAACCATTACCTGGAGGAAATGAGGTCAGGTATAATTGCAACGTGCCCGTGTGAGGGGACAGCCATGTGCTTTCAGCTCTGCGCCACAGTACCAGTGTTAGCGAGGAGAGGTTTGTGAGGGCAGGTGATCACAGAAACCAAAATATCCCTTTGGTGAGGTGTGTGCACAGCACAGTAAAGCCCAAGTCTGCACTCCAAAGGTCTCAGTTCACTCCCACCATCCTTTTAAGTCATATCATTAAACTCACTCTTTCAAGCCATATCGTTAAACTCTTGGCCACTGTGGTTATGATTATGCAAGCTGGCATGTAGGTTACAGATAAACTGGGTGATGCTTTAGTACAGGAACCATTTTCTGGCCGTAGGAGAGAGCTGTGGGTCCCTCTGAGGGTGCAGAGAAGCCATGAATTCCTCACCAGCATCCCACTTGGGAGGGACCACTGCGGAATTGTTACTGGCCACAGTTTCCTGGGGGGAAAAAAAAGCCTAAAGAAGAAGCCAGGCTCGGGGCGACTGCTTACCAGGCCTGGAGGGCACAGATCGGATCGATCTCTGTCACGTACACTATGGAGCCCATGGCCTTCAAAGCAGCACAGCAGCCCTTTCCAACCTGGGGAGGGAGAAGAGCACAGAGGAAGAATGAGATGCCGAGAGCTCAGAAGACACTGAGCATCAATACGGCTGTGGGAAGTTTATTTGGGATGTAAACTCCAGGCAACTCTTCTGCAGCTCCAAGAGCCTTTTGCAACCCTCTTAGCAATTCTGGTTGCATGTACTCCATTTCTGGGTGCATGAAATTCCTGGATTTGGAATAATATAGAGCCTGAGTCAAGCCCAGCTTAGATAAGAGAGGCACTAAAAAATACAAAAGTGCCGTCAATTTTGGTCCCAGGGAGTTCTTTTCCCCAAAAAATGTCCTGGTATCTAGAAGACACCACAATAACAGCAGATTACACTTATCTCATGGAAAGTTTAAGAGTTTCTTGTAACCTTTACTCTATTTAAGAAGCGGAATGGTTTAATCTCTGAGGGTGAACAAGCTTTAACCTTTATACAGCACATATGGTGCAGCCGGCAGGGGAATTCAGGGGAGCAGTTAAATGACCAAGGGTTCCCAAAAAATGTGACTACAAATGAGAAAATTGTCCCAATTTAGCTCTTTGGAAAAAAAAAAAAAAAAAAGAAAAAAAAAAAAAAGAGTCCCAGTAGAGCACGCACAGTACAGCCCACCATAAGTGGTGTTAACTTGTCCCGATAAGAACTGTCGAAGGGTGAATATCCCCACCCTTGAGAGAGGATTACTCCGTTTGGGGGTGAAAGCACAGGGGTAAGTCAAGATTAACTTATCTTTCTTGACCACACTTCAGCATGCAATGCTGCAGCTGCACAATACATCTGCAGAACCCAGCCTCTGAATATTTTAGTATTATATTAAATAGAATATAATATATAATACAAACATAAAAGATAATATTAATATATGATATGTTAATATCTGGATATGTCAATATTCAGAGATTAAAGATACTCAGTATACTTAATACTCATGTCTTTTAAGGTTCAGGTTTGGTATCTGTTTAATACTAAAGAAATATACTGGAAATCAATGAAATCTTCAATTCTGGCAAACCCATCAGGTTTGAAGATATCTGCAGATACAGATAAAAGCCACAAGGACAGAAAAGCCCCGCTGGATAAAGCCATGCAAAGGATGTGTTGATTTTACATGCAGCACCTGCATGTAAAATATGAACCCCTTACCTCCCCGTAGCCACAAACCACTACTTGTTTTCCTCCAAACATCATGTCTGTTGTCCTTTTAAGGCTAAGAAAAAAGGAAAAAAAAACCAAAACCAATTAAAGACCAGCAGTAAGACCTAGTCCACTAATGATGCTGTGAAGGACAGTGGTCCTTCTCAGTTTGCTCCTCCTAAACACCATGGCTGTATCCTGAATCCCTGAGGACACACAGCAATTCTGGGTGCACAGATGACCCGAAGGGCACCTAAAAAACCCGACTTTTTCCTTTGGTAAGGGTGGGTGCTACCAGTGAAACACAACAAAGCAGACAGATTTGGGGTCTGGTTCCCTTTTTTTGTTGTTTTTTTTGGTTGGATCCCTTTGTTTCGGTACTCCAGAAATATTTAAGACATTTTCCAAAAGTACTTTTTCTGGAATTTTCTTTTTAAAGTCAAAATACCCCACAGAAATAACTAGAGAAGAAGCCGTAAAGTGGTAAATTATTGCCAGAATCCCAGTGCTTTCCACAAATAAAGCTCTCCCTTCCACTCGGTTTCCTTCTGGTATCTCCCTAAGAGTGTCCTACATTAGAGGCTATTTTTAGCAGACAAGTAAATAGGTTAGCAGTGCAGGGAAGGTGAAATTCCCTTACATTCCTGAAAGAATTTAGATAAAAACCACAGCAGATTTAATTGCACCTCTGCTTAGATTTCTCTTGACCCTGTTTGAGATGCCTGGACCAGACTTAATCCAAATCCTAATTTGCCTACCCATGGTGTCCATCACCCATCACAACGGAAGACAAGACAAAGAAGATTTTAAAGATTTTAATATTTCTTAGCCAGTGACAGCATCTGCCATGTATGGAACAGAGATCTAGAAGTTGTGTACTCAACTTAAAATCTGGGGGCAACTCCTCACCAGGCAGCTGACCCCCACACCAGAGGCTGCCTTGTGTGCCTTGAATCTTGTGACCACAGAGCAGAGACATGGCCATAATGAAGAATGGCGGGCTACTTCATTAGAAGAATTACTTCATCAAGATGTTTTCATAGAATCACAGGATGGTTTGGGTTGGAAGGGACCTTAAAGACCATCCAGTTCCCAGCCCCTGCCATGAGCAGGGACACCTTCCACTAGACCAGGTTGCTCCCAGCCCCATCCATCCTGGCCTTGAACACTTCCAGGGATGGGGCAGCCACAGATGCTCTGGGCAGCCTGTGCCAGTGCCTCACCACCCTCATTTTCCCCCTTGGAGTACGCTGTTCCACATCGCAGCTTCACAGACTGTACATGTTTTGGAGACCGCTGATGATTTTGATCAAACTTTTCCAGTTTTGATGGGCAGGAAGAGCAAGAAACCATGGGCTGTTTGTAGCACCAGGTTCTGGCTCACATAATAAAATGTCTTGGCAGGGAAGAGCCAGATACCATCACCACTGGACTTGACAAGGAGCCCAAAATTTAGTCTTTTGAACAACATGTGATGGAAATGTGGGGAAAAAACTGCACGTGCATTGGATCATCCAGAGAAGAATATTCAGTGGTTCACTAACTCATATGGCACTTGCACATATTTCACATGTCATCTTCATGCCCCTGTATTTGGACACACAGGTTTTACAAACATGAGTCTTCTTCACTTCTCCTGGTCAAGATGACCACTACTAGGAAGACTGCTTCAAAGCCAAGGTGACAAATGAAGCACTCTACCACACATCTCCCAAAGATTTGGGAGAAAGATGTTAGAGCAGAATCCACCACCAACAACAGGGAAGCCTGTGCTGGGTCTCTGATAACCTCTGGTGCCACCAGATAGAAGGCAGCAGTACCAATAGCACTGCCAGGTGGAGTTTGATTAAATAGAAGGAATTTCTACAGTGGCAAGGAACCAAGAACTGCAGATCTTGAGACTTGTTTAAACTTTGAGCCATACCAAGGTATCAACATGAAAAAAGTTTTTTCTCTTGAAGCAGTCTGTCTTCTCCAGGGAGGGTTCCTCCTCTGTACCAAAGCTACCTGGCACAGAGCAGGCAATCTTTCTTCTGGTATTCATCTCATCAGTATCAACACCAGTCCAGAAAGTCAAGTTTGTCCTTGCTTCTGTGCTTAGTTGTCTACTGGGATCTCTACCAGATGCTATTTGTCATAGTCTGGAACTGTCAAAATAAAACTTGTCCTAATCTCACTTGGCTTTGACAAAATTTTGTGGTGGAGGTGGTGGGGACATGAGCACCCAACTCCATCAACGTAAAGAAAAAAAAAAAAAGAGAGAGAGAAAAAAAAAATCACTGAGATTTACACTCTCTAGATCACAACTTCAAGTATTTTGCGCTGCATCTCAAGACCAACAATCTCAGAAGATACATCGTGTTCCCAGTGCCCACGTATCCGTCAGTGACTGATTCCCATCCGATCCTAAAAAGTACAGCACCATCAGGATGCTGCAGAGCTGCTCCCAGCCCCAGGTCTGCCTGCTGGGAACTCTGGGGGAAGGGAGCACAGAGGGAAGCAGACAACTCTTCTGTATGGCATGTGGCTGTAAATCCTGCAGGACCAGGGTGGGGAGAGGTGGATAAAGTGTTTGTCAGCCCCATCATTCCCACCTTCTGCACTTATGTATTTATGTTCAGCTGAAGGACAGAGTGTAATCCTCAGACTTAAGTCTGCACTTTGGTCACACAACTGTTAAGGGATAAAGTCTCAGTCTACCACAACCTCTTCTGTTTTCTTTCTTTCGCTTCATTGTATATTCACAGGAGAGGATAAAAAAGGAAACTAGAAAGGCAAAAAATGTGATGAAGCAGCTGGTTGACTCACACACACACAACAGACACAGATGGGTTTTATCCTGATGCCATAAAGGTAAGAGGGACAAGAAGGAGTAATGTAGCCATACGTGAGGACTTCTGGAGTCGTCACACAGGAGTACGAGAAGCTGCAGGGCTTGAACACAGCTCCCATCACACTCACCAGGAAGGGAAAATGCATGGAGTCACCTACACACATGAAAAGGCAACATCACCCTGAGAGCACAAAGACTCGGTGAGCTCCCTTGAAAGGCACTGGGAAGTGGCTTACATCGATATGACTAATGACATATCTGATGTGTATTCCAGACACCCTGAGAAAAGAGAAGATAGGCTTTCCACAAAAAGAGGAGCAGAGGCAGAATTTAAGTGATGTGCCCCGTTCATACATGTAGCTGGGTTAAAAATACTGAACCCAGACTTCCAGAGACATTAGCGTCTTTGCTGCGAGATTATTCTCCTGCAAACACAAGAATCAACCTTTGTTTTCTGCTGTGCATATGTCTGCAGAACTTTACATACAATTGCACAAATAAATCTCAGGGCTGTCTGACCCACAGAGGCATAGCCACTGTCTCAAAACACTTTGCAGATCCATCTTTGATACAAATAGGATGGACCAGAGGTAATAAAGGGTCTTTGTTCTCCTCTGACACAACAAGTGATCTAAAAAGATCTAAAGTGGCAGCTAGGACAGACTTATGGATGCAGTTCCCTGCGGGGTCCGAAGCAACCCAAGCAAGGGACACAGCTACGTTTGGGTGGCCATGTACGTACCCGTCCAGGATGGACTCTCTGCAGCAGTACAGGTTGTCAAACTTCTGCTTTGTGACCGAATCGTTGACATTCATGGCGGGGACACAGAGCTTCCCTGCTTTGGACAACTGGTACAGCCTGTTGTGAATATGGGAAGAAAGAGATCATCAGTGGAAAAGTATTTTCCTATGCTCTACTGTTGTGTGCTCTTGAGGTCCTTTTTGCTGGAGTGAGCAGTAGACATGTGAAGGGTCCAAGATAATCTCTCAATAGAAGCTCCTCATTTCAGAAGAAGGTAGCATTCTTCCTTCCACAGATATTTGCATCTGTTTTCCTCCCCTACTGAAGAACTATCAGGTTGACAAGAGGCATTTCCTAAAAATTTCAAATAGCAAATCGGAAGGTGCTCTAGACTCCATGTGCCTCATAACTGTTGATATTACAACTGTCCTCTGATGTCCTCAAAATGACAAACCCTTCAAATCCTACTTCAGATAACATAAAATGAGAGCTCCTGTAATTCCTCAAGATGCTACAGCTCAAGACAAATAGGAGTGGCCACAGAAGAACATTCATGGCAATGTGAAGCTGCTGTGATCAATGTCTGCAGCAAAATATCCATTTGAACAGTAGTAGGAATGTAATCACCAAGGTGTAGTGCAAGAAGTCACCAGGGTGGAGAAGACATCAACCTGACCTCCTACTTCTGAGCGCTGACTCAACTCCTGGCAGCAGCAAAACCACTAAAAATGAACCTAAATGCTACACTATGGCTATGAAAAGAATCTGAAAATCATCTCCCTGCTCCAGAGCTTGGGAAGGAGAACGTGCTCCTTCGGTCAGGCTCTACAGACCACCTCCAGGTCACCCCAGCCTTTGTCATCTGGAGAGCCTCAGTCCCCATGTTACCTGTCCCCTGAAGGTAAGGGGCACACATTCCCCACACGCAGGCATCGATACCACCAACCTCAGGAAACAACCTTGCCCCGGCACAAGAGCGTGGGGAACAGTTTTTTTAACATCGCTTTGGTTTTGCGCATCTAGGGATTTGCCCATATAGGGAATGGATCCCAATACTAAAAATATTATCAGGTCCTTTTCTTGACCCTACTGGCTGCAAACCTGAGTCAGTCGCTTCCTTGTTTTAAGTATTTCATTTCCCTGTTTTGTAGGCTGCCTGCACCTCTGGCCAAACTCTCAACCAGCTCCAAGAGCTGCAGCCAAGCCTTTCTCCCTGCAAAAATAAAGGAAAAATCAGAGCCTGCTGCTCTTCTCCTCAGTGCTCTATTTTCTGTCACCTGTGATACAATTAACTCCACTGGAAAAGCACCTCTGACACCCCTCCTAACCCTAGGAGCCACTTCTCCCATCACAATTCCGCTTCTGCTGCAGACTGATAGATGTCACTCGGTCATACAGCTGCATCTCTGTTCTTCTCCCTCCCTGGACACCCACCCCAACTAGAGAGTCATTTCCTCCTCCCAAATCTCACTTCTTCCCATAGATTTAGTTTAGGACTATGATGCTGACACTCTCCAAAGCCCAGCCCTTCTTGTGCAACACCCTCACCCCCTCTCTTTTTCGTCTGCAAGATGAGGTGAGGTAACCATTGCCCCTACTTCACAGGTGGATAAACAAGACCTTGTGCACTTTTTGCACCCATGCAATGGTCAGTAGGTGCTTCTGCTCCTCGTCTGAAATTCAAAGCAGTAGTTCCAAGTCTATTACTTTTGCTATATGCAAGATTTAAAGCAGCTTGTATGGGAAAGCCAAGCCCATGCTGAAGGAAAACTTCAGACCACATATTAGGAGGTTCAACATTCTTAATGTTGTATCTTGGCATCTTACGTCTTGGGGATCTTTTGCTACCAGTGCCCTGAGGCAGAAGATGCTTTTGTCCAAACATCTCTGTGCTCACAGCCCGGCCTGTGCTGTTACCTGTGGACACCAGTCACACTCTCCTCTACTATCCCCTTGATCTTCTTAAACATGTTGGGATATTTCTTGTAAATCCAGTGAGTGAGATCTCCTCCATCATCCAAGATCTGTAAGAAAAATAACCACAAAGTCACCACTCTGAAGATTCAGTAAGGCCTGCTGACCCCAGAAAGGTATAAGAGATAAATCACATGCTCAAATCATTCCCAACCAAGCCCATGTTTTGACAGCTCAAATACAACATCGTGACAGCTTAGGTGAGACTACTCTGCTTGAGTGTTCAGTAGTGCTGCTTCATCAATATTGCACTGGAAAGGCAACAGGTCAGACAAACACGGCAGACCTTGATGTTTATAATGATCTGAGGAAACATGGAAAACTGCTGTGGAAGCTCCTCTCTTGCCGTCTCCCAGAAGCACAGATGGAAATGCCCTTGAACCATACAGAGACATCAGTTTTTGTGATATGACTGCTGATGGAGAAGGAGCAGGATGGAAAAGGATGGAGAAGGAGGAGGATGGTGCAGAACCACTAATGCCAGTTATAATGTAACTGCATCATAAACCACTGCATATTAAAAATACTGAACCTCTGTTAGACAACAGCTTTGGCCATTGCAAATTTGCTTTGCCCATTTCATCTGGCTTTGAACCTCAATCTTGGAAGCACAAAACTCTTTTATCAGATGACGAGTCTCCCAAGACACCCATTTCCTCCTAATGACACATTTCAGGGTGGTGGAAAAAGGCAGAGACTTACTGCTTAAACAAAAACCTTAAAGATGAGTAAGTAAAGGTGCCCTTTGAAAAAGTGCCTTGGAAAGGACAGACATGAAAACAATTCGGTCACAGAAGTCTAAAACTTGCAGTGAAAAGAGATGTCTAAGAGCTTGTCTATTCTCTGCTGGTGAGAATATGCATTATGTGTCTTTCAGCATGTGGAAACACACCTGGTAATGGCTTTGGACACAAAAGTTGTAACACTGCTAGAAGTCTGACACATACATCCAGAAACACCTTTGCATGGGTTGATGTTATTCAGGTATTTTTGTGATGTCCTACAGTGTCACCAGGATAATCAAAGGCTTTAAGCCAAGGCTTATTTTTTACCTCTGGATGTACAGAACCTCTCACAATTACAGAAAGTCTCAGTGCTAGTGACAGCCAGTGGAGTTTATGAGGAGTCTCATCATTTGCATCCTACACACATTCCTTGTAATGAACGTGGCCCCAGTCCCAACCACTTTGGGTCATCCCCTGCTACATCTCAACACACAGCCATACCCAAGGAGGGTGCTGAGCTCTAAATGCTTCAGAGGGCCCCACTGGGGTACCATAAAGAGGTGTCTAGGAAAGAAGAAAAGATACAAGGAAAGAAAGAAACTCTAACACATGTATTCCCTGAGTCCTCCTGCCAGGTGGCCTCAGGTGGCGCAAGCAAGGTGTGACAACCCCCATTAGACTCAGACTCAGGAAAAATTAGGGAGTAGATTTCACTGGGCGGCAGGTGAGGTGCCAAGGGCAACGACCTGTGCTAGCTGGGCTGGCTGACAGCATATTGCCCCATATTATTATTATGACCATCCTCATCCTCTTTGCATGTTCCCTACACCAATGTCAAAGACTTCTGACGGCATCATCATCATCATCCTCTTTGCACATTACCTACACCAGCGCCAAAGACTTCTGACAGAATCATCATCATCATCATCCTCTGCATGTTCCCTAGCATCCTCCTCCTCTTGCCATATTCCCTACACCAACGTCAAAGATTTCATACAGCATCAGCATCATAATTGTGATCACCACTATCCTTCTCCTCTTCCTTCTCTTTGCATGTTCCCTAACACCAACGTTCAAGACCTGACTGCTGAGCCAGCCCTTATTAACCCACTGGTGTGGGTGCAGGTGACCTAACATGCAAATGTCAATCCTGGGCAGCAGCACCTCTGCTGATCGGCTGGTGGTGGAGCTCAGCAGAGACCCTCTGCCACACACATCTGTAGCCACCTAAGAAAAACTAACACTCCCAGCATGTTCCTGTGACAGAAGCCCCATTGTGGGCACAAAGACAATGTTTCTGAGCTTTGTAGAATCACCACGCTGACATCCATGGGCAAGAGCTACTTGGAAACGCTACATACTCATACAACCTTTTTCTCTCTAAATGGCAGGATTTTCCACTGATGGCGAATGCTGTGGGTAGCAGCTGCTCCTCCATGAATGTATGGAAACCACATGGTGTCCTGCCAGAGCAGAGCACGCATCTTCCATGCAGACCTGTCTCTTGAGTCTCCAGGGCCACCTGCTGGAGACCACCCAGATCCACCTCCCACTAACAGACTGGGAAGTAGAGGCAGGTAAGGGTTAAGTGGGTTAAGAAGCTCTCCTGGGCCAGCCAACGTAGGAATTCAGCAGCCTGGCTCCAAGGACATCTTCATTTCATTAATCCCCATTTAATAGTGCACATAATCCTCTTTCTAAAAGCAAATTCTGGGGGCTGGCAGTTTCCTCTTTTCTAGGAGGGCAGGAGATTAAAAAAACCCAACCCAACCCAACGGAGGAACTAGTTTTTGATGGAAGGTCACCTTTGTGGAGCATCCCCAAATGGCCAGCGGCAAAGCCCGTGGTATCTGCCCCATATTCCTGCAGTTTTTTCAGCTTTACACGGGTTATCTGCCTTCATTTAAATTCTTCCCAGGCTGATTTTTTCCTGGGAAAAAAGCCTCTATTTGACATGCAAAGAATTTTTCATACAGAAAACCAGCCATTAGAGATGTGAGCCTTGCTCTGCCTCTCAGTGCTGCTGCCTGACGCCCACTGAGAGGCACAACCTGCAAACCAACGCTCCTGGCTGCAGTTCATCAACCTCCCTCTTGATTTTGGCACTTTCATCCTGGAGCAGAACATGCTGGGAGTCATTGTGCCTGTAAAAAACATCTTCCTTTCACCCTGTGCTGTGCCTACAGGGACATTTCTCTCTCTGGAGATGGGACCACCCCCCGACCCAAGCACCAGGAGATATCTAGCTCTGCTCCTCCACAGCAGTATTCACCTTGAATCTGTATGATTTTTGACTGGTTTGATGTATCCATATTCCCTTGGTAGGTGTTTCTCTCTCAGTGCTTTTCTCTCCAAGCAACCAGTTTCACATTGCTTGTCTTCACAGAAAGGCTGTGACTTCTCACTCCCTCGGCCCTTCCATTTCATGTTTTCTCCAGCAGAAAATCTCTGGCTCTTCCATGAAAGAACCTGGTGTCTCAGGGTGCCATCTTAACAACCTCTTTAAACCCACCTAAGTCCCTGCTTCCACTGAACATCTTACCCTGTCCTCCTTCCAACTCTGTTGGGGCAACAGCTGACATCACGTGGTTGATCTTGCCAAAAGCAAGATGATTAAAATTAGCTAGGATTAGCTCAGCAACATGGTTGAAAATAACTCACTATAGAAAATGACTGGTGAAAACACAAGGAGATGGCAGGAAGGCATGGTTGGAGGCGGCACTGAAATTCCCCGGCAGCAGTGTGGTTCTACATCAGTTTATGCTGCAAAGGAAATCAAACTCTCAGGGCTGCAGATTTGGTATTTTTCAGGAAAATAAACCTCTGAGCCATTCCTGTCCAGAGAGAGCACTCCTCCGAAGGTCTGCCATTCCCACCAGAAAACCCAAGGTGTCTTGTTTCAGAGACTCTCAGTATTTGCGGCTAACTGTTACTGTGGACTGACGCCACACCGAAGTCCTAACATTGAACATTCAGACTTTTGGTCGGCGAGACATCCCTGCTTAGCTGTGTGGGACATACAAGGTCAACTCCATCACTCCTTGCAGTGCCTACCTGGACACAGGACTGGTGGGGGGGGCAGCGAAGCAATGCTAAACAGGACTCCTGGGGTGTATTTCAAGCCCCGATATTAAGTCCACAAGGCTTACAACAAGCTGCTGAACTACGTTGACTCATAATGCTTTCTCTTAGGTAGAAATAGAGATTTTACTTCTCTTATTGAGCTTAAAGACACAGAAGCCTGGAAGTGGAGACACCTTTCCATGCTACTTTCATCTCGGATCAACTAGTACAAGCTGGATTACTTATGCTCTGAATTACTCTTCACTTTATAAGAGTCCAAATTGATTATTTCATGCTGGGCAGAGACAGGCATGTTACTAAATCACTTTTTACAGAGAGAGAATTTCCCATCTGATCACACTGTGGCATGTAGTGCTGCCCAGAACATTTTCAAAGCATTGTATGACCCCTAATAATCATCAATGACTCTGAAAGGTAGTGTTGGTATTTTGTTGATGGGAAGAGAAGACAGGACAAGAGATGATTTTCACTATGAGAGTGATGAGGCACTGGCACAGGCTGCCCAGAGAAGCTGTGGCTGCCCCATCCCTGGAAGTGTTCAAGGCCAGGTTGGATGGGGCTTGGAGCAACCTGGTCTAGTGGAAGGTGTCCCTGCCCACAGCAGGGGTGTTAGACTAGATAACCTTTAAGGTCCCTTCCAATCCAACCCATGCCATGACTCTATGAAAAGAGGTTAGATTTAGGTTTACACAAAGGTCACAGGCTGCCAGGAGCAGCAGCTCAGCTCAGTCCTACAACCTGGGGACATATGTCCTTGATTCAGGATATCAGGGGAAATTCTCAGTCTCAAAAGGAGAGAAAAAATATGATGCATGCTCTAAAAAGTTGCCATCAGCACAGCAAGCAGAGTAGGTCCATCTCGCTTCTGCCTTGACACTGGATGGACTGGAGAGGCAAATTTCACCTTGCTTCTTTGGCCATGTTTGCTAGCTCCTCTCTTCTGAAATAACCATATGAAGAAGATCCTTTCCACACCTGCTCTTCACCCCGTGTCCAGCATTCTATATCTTATCTCTAAAAATGTGGACCTCCAAAATCCAGTGTGCAAGTCTTTGAGAACTGCTAGATCCAAGGTATTTGGTGCTCCCTAGCAATTATTTCTGTGCTTCAGAAGCAGGTCTGAAAATACACGGATGGTTGGAGACACATCGCAGAATCAAGAGGTCTGAAGAGATCCTGGGAAAGCGTAATATGCATATTCTGGCACACTGACTTCTTCAATTACTGACATTTTCAAAGGGAAATTATTCCTCAAAAAGAAGAAGAAATCTGCTATCATGTCTAGACTCAAATTCATAGCTTGGGGTTGGTTTTTTTGACATTCACGATTCTTTTTAAAGGTGACATCAAGGAAGTGAGCAGGTGTAAACTGGAAGGGACAAAACACCCACCTCAAACAAACTGGTATTGGCAAACAAACAAAACAGATACATGCCTATCTTCTACCTTTGATTACTTTTAATCTGATTTACATCATAAGCTCCAGGGCTCAAAACCTGTCGGGAAGCATGATGAAAACGGCACATTTGACAGCTGCAAATTATTCCGCTCACCTAGTTCAGGGTTCTCTGTTTTCCATAGAAACAAGGGCAGAATAAAACAGCAAAGTATGGAGTGGGGTTACCTGAGGTTTTGTGTTTGTACAGTAAGAGCAGGCATAAAGTGTGGAAATCACCTAAAAATCTAATTTTTGTTCTGAAACAGAGGCTTTGCCTAGATACGAAAAATCACATCAACCAAAGGTGTGAATGCATGGTAAAATGGATGTGACCCCTTTTCAGAACACACTGATTTTGAGTAATGTTTTAACTGGCTAGATTAAATGAGTTTGGTTTAAACTGTAGCAAGCTACTCTGGAAGAAAATGAAGCACCCAATCCAAATAAACTTTACACTAATGCAGATATCCTCATTTAAACAATAGTAAACAAAACCTTGCTTGGTAGGCAAGATCCACATGCAGAAGTCATTCAACCCACCTTCTCCCTGACTTTACACCTGTGAGACTGAGGTAAGTTAATTTCTCACATTGCGTAGTTAATTGTAAAGCAGTTTGAAGGTAAGTGCTGAGTTAGCACCAAGCCTTGACTGCTAAGTTAGGTCTAAATTCAGGAGGAAAACAGAGACTAGCACTAAACCTGCCTCCTTCTCTTTAGATGAGAGCCACCTGTGCTTCAACTCATGCAAAGTATTGTACAGTCGGCCTTGTCTCACCATGTTGGGCTGCCATCCTTCGACGTTGACGCAGCGATCAATGCACCACCAGAAGTCATCTTCAGATTCTCCCTTCCAGGCGAAGACAGGGAACCCTGGCACAGAGAGGAAGACAGATGCTAGCACAGCAAATCCCTTAGGGATTGGCTCTCCCTATGTCCACACATGATGAACTGGGCTCCTGACACCACTGTGGTCTTGCCTGCAGTCTGATTTTTCAACATTGAGCTTCGAGATACACACTGAAGACACACACTGAAGGCAGCAGACAGGAGTCAGCTTTAGCCTTCCCAGTTTCTTCCTCTCCCCCAAGAAAAAGCTGTAGCCACCAGAAGAGAGGGCAACACCCTCCTAACAATAACATTTATTTGTGAAATCAAGCTTTCGCTCTGAGTTACATGTCCTACCTCCCTTTTAGGCATGTTAGCCACAAATTTACTTGAATGCATTCTGACTCATAAGCAATTATTATTCAGCTTCAGCGAGGAAGACAACAGGCAAGCTAGTGGGTTTGGCTTCTTCTGGGCCTCCCAGCTCTCACGGTAGAATCCTGGCCTTGCCCAGGTAAAACAGGATTTGAATTAAGGCATCTCCCAGGTGAGCAGCAACAGGGACAGCTTCTGTTTTGTGAATTATGTCCCCCAAAAATTCCTTCTTTCACTCCTTTTAGCCAAAGTTATGACTCAAATTTATAGACCTGAAATAAAATTTAGCTTTGTTTCTCTTAGCAAAACAACTTCCAGATTCACAAAGCCTGTTCAGCTAATAATGTGCATCACCATCATTTGTACTACGTACTTCTATACTCCAAAGAAAAATCATTCTAAGATTTTCACAGCCATGAAAGGGATTGATCTTGTGCTGTTTACCTCCTATAGGTTTATTCTAAATTGAAGAGAATGAAGGGAAAAAACTGTAAGAGATGGTAAATGAGCTAAATACGATGGGACAGCAAGAAATCTTTTTAAAAACAGAAAGAACAAAGCAGGTGATGTTTCCTACCGCTTTCAGCAAGGGCAGCAGCCACTTCATTAAGAGTAGAGTAGATGTTGCATGCAGCCCATCGGCACTGCGCACCCAATGCACCAAGAGTCTCCATTAGGACCTGGATTTAAACATCAACAACAAAAAAATCAGAAAGAGCAATGCAAAGAGCAATACATAACTGGGATTTTTATTTGCTATTTATGGGAAAGCTTCTGGGGGGTATCTGAAGTTGGTTTTAAGCAGCATCAGGGATCGTTAGAAAGTTGCATAGAAACCAATTTTGCAATTACTTCTTTTTTTTTACCATTTCAAATGGATTTAGCAAATAAGAACTTCAAAGCATATTCTATATGCAGCCTATATATGTGTGTGGATATATGTAGAAACATATATATATCTATGCAGATTTCAATCAGCAAGGTCCCAAATCTAGTCAGGAGAAAGCACTCCTGGTCCATGTTTGGAGAAGAAACTACAGATCTTGAATGGCATTAAAGCTCTGATCAGTGACCACTTCTTCCGGCTCATACGATACAGATAATTCAATTTCCTTAGTCTCTACTACTCAAGCAATGCCTTACAGATGCATGCATTACATCACCTTTAAAGCACTGGCTCTATTTAGAAACATTTGCAAAATCGACCATTCTATTTTTGTTCAATGTAAGGTGCTGGACTCAGAGACCACATCTCTGTATTATCTGCTTGGGGGTCTATTTTAGAGAACAATCAGAGGAAAATCCCTGTCTGGAGTTTGTGGACAGGGTCTTACAGCTGTCTGGGCTGTAATGTGTGTGCAGCCCACGATCTTGGCCCCGGCCAGTGGCTTCTCTCCCTGAGCTCTCTTCCTCAAAGCCATCAGCGCGGGCATTTCTGAAAAGTAAAAGTAAAAAAGAAGTCCATCAATGTGATGGAAAGAGGGATGAGCATGGAATAAAACAGCCAGCATAACTTCTTGCCCTGCTATCTGGTACTCCTATGAATTTGTACAGCTATGGCAGCTTCAAAAAGAGCTAAAGCCTTGAGAGCAAGCATCAAATAAGTCATGGCACAGCTGAAAAGGACCCAATAACCCTCTGAATTTCACCACACACACACACATACACACCCCGTTATTTAGCATGTAGCATCACTGCATTTTCAAATTTCTACCTGCAAATGCCCAGGTGAGGCTGGAGGAAAACCTGCTTCAGACTGAGGACTTGGGACTCGTTGCTCTTGTCAGCCTCTCCAGTATTCCTGCAACTACCTACACACTGCATTGCCTTTGCTACGGATTTTTGGAGACAATCATGCCAAAGCAAAGTTGTTTAATTTATTTGATGGATTTCATCTTTTCTACTGATTTTAGCAAAATGCATTTGACTACAGAGTAGTCCTTCAGCAGTTGACTGGCTGGAGCTACACAGTATAACCCTGTTACTCCTTTCCATTCCACAAAATCCCGTAAAAGTTTTCCCATCTCTAACAGGAACGGTGTCAAGAAATCACCAATGTACCGACCCTCACAAGAAGAGGATTTGGGGGAAAGAAGAACCCCACAGGACAGCCTAGGACAACATGGAGCATGAGGAACGTGCCCCATTTACCTTGTTCAGCAATTTCAATCTCTCGACGCCCAAATTCTGCCTGCTTTATGTTTTTCACACAGAAATCACTACTGCCTTTGGAGTTCTTCTGCTGTTTGTCTCGCGGGGAGGTCTCATCATCAGAGCTGTCTGTGTAGGAGGCAGCTGGAGGAAGAAAAGGAGGTAAGAAACAAAACAAAATATTCCCTAAAGCCAAACCACCTGCAGTGGAAGGACACAGATGATCTGCTGAACGTGTCTATGGATGTGCTTCTCCATGTGTACATGCCAGCTCCCTCTGTCCTCGGCTGGGATTTCCCCTCCTCCTTACGATGACAGTTTCCCCACAGTCAGCTCTTACCTGCAATGACTTACTCACTCTCATCTACCTCTACCTGAACACCACACCAGAGGTAATTAGCTTAAGCACTGCCCATGTCCCCTGTGGTCACATCTCCTCATGCTTTGCAACTCCTCTGTGGCCTTCTCCCATCTTTCTTCCCAAATTTTAAGCCTTTACAGCTCTAAGATAGCCAACAAAAAATGCCTATTAATGTTTTCAGTACTTCCAAAACATTAAAACTTGTAATTAAAGACAGGATAGGTGCAAGACCCTATTTCATTTTAAACAACAGCATGGTGAAGGCCACTAGTTAATTATTGTTCAGTTATGGTGGTATTCCCAGTCCTTGGATTTGCTCAGTTCCAATGTTCCTCAATAAGGGCAATGGCCAAAAGTTGCTGCTTGGGCTTGGGAGGCTCACATGGGATGGTAGGGCGAAACTTCTTCATGGGGAGGATAATGCAACATTGGCACAGGTTGCCCAGAGAGGTGGTGGCTCTCCATCCTTGGAGGACGTCAGGAACTGGTTAGAGGGAGCCATGGCTCACCTGATCCTGTGCTGGCAATGACCTGCTCTGACTGGGTGGGGGGAGAGATGCCCTTGGTGGTTCCTTCCCACCAACAACTCTGTAAATCTACAGACAGCTCAATCCAGCCCTTGGGTATTCCCCTTCTTTTCTATTATAATTACAAACAATTGGACGTGTATTTAATCTTTTGCCTTTCTGGATCTTCTTTAACCCCTCCTCCCTCTTGCTCTTTTGATAAGAGGAAGAAAGATGGCACTACCTCTCTCCAAAGTGAGGAGCCTACAGCGGATAGCAAACATACAGTCTCACAGAATCAGATTATGCTTCTTGATGATATATGGCTTCTGGGTGTAGATGTGCATGTGAACACAGAATTAATTACAACTGCAGTCAAGAACTGCCTTCCTTTCCTATCAACATGCTCCAAACTTTTGGTTAGGCAACTAGTCTATAGCAGACGCAAGAAGATTTACTGAAGAGCCCTTCAAGGAGTTAGAAATCCCCCTTCCCACTTATTTTGATTACTAAAATCACATGTAGAGTCCATTTTCAATTTGAGCCACAATGAATTAGCTACCACTTCTGCTTCCAGTTTACCGGATCAGCTAAAAGACCATTTGTGCCACGCTCTCCTCTGGAATATTCTCCCATGTGGGAAACCAGACCCCTTTCATCTTCTGGTCAAAGCAACACGTAAGGCTTGGAGATGAACTAGAAAGCATTACTCCTCTTTCCCTTCCAGAGGACCTTTCCAGGACTCAAAGCCTCATCCACACGGTCATTCCCCATTCCTCATTAAATTGCCCTGAGCTTCTACTCCAAGTCTTTACTCCCCAGATCACGTGGTTCATCTAAAATGAACATGAGACCTGGCATCAAATTATTTGTTACAGCAGAAGAGGACCACCTTTGTAGAACAGCACTATCCATGACAGCCTCGGTGGAGTTAGCCATTATCATGCATTGCTAGCAAATGATGCGTACATGTGTGAGGGCATCACATCTGATGATGAGCTCTCTTCCACAACATTGGAACAGCATTAGTTAAATCTTTACCTAGGAAACGTTGCATAGTCAAACTCAACAGCTACTGGCTTTGGGCAAGGTGTTGCTGTGTGTGTGAGCTAGCTTCTCTCCCTGGCACAGTCTCCAAGAGGGAATGATCTACACCAAACACCCAAGGGAGTTCTACTCACCAGTCAGTACAGATTCCCAACCTTCTACTCCAATTCTGCCAAAGGAATTAGGTAGTAGGAAGGGTGAGTACTTCTTACACAGTGTTACAGTAAGAATGGCATGCATGGTTGAACCACCCACCAGTGTTCCCAAAGAGCTGCAGCCTTCCAGAAGCATCCAGATCTCAAGTGAAGACCGAAACCAAGAGCGCCCTCAGAGAACTTGAAGTAAAGGCAAACCACCCCTCTGCCCAGAATTTCAATGGCTCTGTTAGCACTTTCACAGCAGAAAATCCAAACCAAAGAGTTAAACCCTTCCTCCCCAACACGGCCATGGGTTCGTCTTTCCTGCAGCACCCAGCAAGCTGATTACTTTCTCTTCTGGCCCATGTGAAGCGCTTGAATGATCTGAAGGAAAAAAAGCTTAGTGCTGCCACTGTTGGTGTGCCAGGCTCCCCAAGACCCGCTCAGGTCTTAATCCGCTTACAGAGAATTATGCATTGCTGAAATTTCTCTGCAAAGGCTCCATCCTCAGCAGGGTGTGAAAGGCAAGTCCGACCCTGCAAACAACACGCTGATGGCAATGTATTTCTGAATTTGTGCTCACAATCCCACAGCAGCTCTTGAAGGACCAGAAGCCTGGCTTAATAACAAAAGAGCACCTTATATAATACCAAGCGCTTTTGTATCAAGGACTCCAGAAGGAAGGATTAATTAGTTAAAGGAGGATTATTTCTTTGAAGACAGCTAATCTATGCAGAGGTTTCTTTAAAACCACAGATCTTCATTCTGGGGGCTGAAAGTAATTTTTTCAAACAAAAAACCCACCTAGATGGCAACCATATTTTCATATGCGGATGGTTCTTTACCGTTACGTACATATAACATAGAATAGTGCATATAGCACTATGGTAATTAAACTAATATTGTTAGTGTAGTATAATAGCATACTAATACATAATACTAAATTTTGCCCTTGCTTTTCTGTAAAATGAAAATGAAGCAGAGAAAGGAAACGATTCTTACCACCTGTAATCTAGAAATATCCAATTAACCAATGGGACAAACAGCCTCCTAAATATCATCTCCAATCACCCAGAAGTTGAATAATGAAAGCTTCATAACTGGGATTGGCATTCTGTAGAGCCACATACCATTTTAATATAAGTTGTATTATTTCAATGAAAACAGCAGCAGGTCTCAGGCACTGTTATCCAGGGGAAAAATGTTGGGGGAGGAAAGCAGACACCTGCAGCCCATGTCCTGACCGAGCAAAGACCAGGTCAGAGCCTAAGTTCAGCTAAACTTAGCTTTGGTAATATTTTACTATTTTACATGAGGATCCACTTGCATCTGTAGTATTGGCATTGGTAAGGGCAAAAAGGGGTCAACCTTGCCCACAACAGCCCAACTAAAAAGAAAAACCTTGTTTCCTTTCCGTATAGCCTTTTGAAAGTTATGAAACAGCATGAGGATGAAGACATTGCCCTTTAACTAAAGATATTTATGGTTCTAATTCCATTTCACTGCCCACCTAACGTGTATGCGGTGCACAATACACAACGCTGCGTGCTTTAGTATTCAAAGCACTGGGCTGATATAAACCAGCTGATCCCCAAAAGCCTTTGCTCAAGCAGATAACACTTATCTGAGTTTTGCAGAAAGGGAAAGAACAGTTAGTGAAATTTAAGTTATTCGCCCAGCACAATGGCAAAACATGCCCTCAACTCCAAAACTGAGCTGTCAGGTCAGTGCCTTTCCCTGGTTTGCAATAGCAGACGCTGTTAAACATCCTGGTGCGTCCTTGGGCATGTAAACCCCTCCCAAACAGCACAGAAAACAATTAATTCCTCTGGTGAGAAAAATGACTCATTTTAAATGAAGTGGAACTACTACAGAAAACTGGTGGCTAATAGCAAATATGGATAAGAGACTTTTATTTCTAATTTGAAGAGTCAGATCAGCACAGATTCTTAGTATTTTCATTCTCGGTACTTTAAAGCAACCAAGTGATAAAAGTTTTCATGTTCAGCAGTGTTTCTGCTGTTTTTTCATAGAATCATAGAATAGTTTGAGTTGGAAGGGACCTTTCAAGGCCATCTAGTCCAGCCCGCCTGCCATGAGCAGGGACATCTTCAACTAGACCAGGTTGCTCCAAGCCCCGTCCAACCTGCCCTTGAACACTTCCAGGGATGGGGCAGCCACAGCTTCTCTGGGCAACCTGTGCCAGCGCCTCACCACCCTCATTTTTCCCATTATTGCTTCTAGCAGAATTCAGTTAGCCACACATGGCACCTTGGAATAAGCTTTTTCACATCACAGCTTCACGGACTGTACCTATTTTGGAGACCAGCTGATGATTTTGATCAATTTTTTCCAGTTTTGATTGGCAGGAAGAGCAAGAAACCACAGGCTGTTTGCAGAGATGCTGTTTCCACACCCAGGCCTCTCTTGCATCACTAAAACACCACTGGCACCTCCCCATCATTTTGAGCAGAGATGCTGGGATGACTGCCTTCCCACCATGCATGTTTCAGGTAAGAGTCACTTGAGTTTCACTCCTTCACTCACGCCCACCACTTCCAAAGCTGAGGACCTCCTCACTCCTCTCATGTGTCCAAAGAGCAACGCAGCTGGGGAAAGGGCTGGAACACATGTCTGATGAGGAGGGGCTGAGGGAACTGGGAGTGTTCAGCCTGGAGAAAAGGAGGCTCAGGGGGGACCTTCTCGCTCCCTCCAGCTGCCTGGAAGGAGGTTGCAGCAAGGTGGGGGCTGGTCTTCTCTCCTAAGTGACAAGTGACAGGATGAGAGTAAATGGACTCAAGTTGTGCCAGGGGAGGTTTAGATGGGGTATTAGGAAAAATGTCTTCACTGAAAGGGTTGTCAAGCATTGGAACAGGCTGCCCAGGGAGGTGGTGCAGCCACTACCCCTGAAGGGATTTAACAGATGTGTAGATGTGGTGCTTAGGGACATGGCTCAGTGGTGGGCTTGGCAGTGCTGGGTTAATGGTTGGACTCAATGATCTTCAAGGTCTTTTCCAACCTAAATGATTCCATGATTCTTCCCCTCCATTATCATCTCTCTGCTCCTCACGCTTCTTTTTTTTCCAGCCTTTTTCCATCCCAGGAGGGCTTAATGGATTGTTTACACTGTGCTACTGCTCACCCCTAAAAAGAGAATGACAAAGATCCATGCTGAGAGGTAGTAATGGGATTTATCCACCCATCTTGCAACTGTCGTGGGAATAGAAGTCTTCCGTCCTGACTGTCAGGCTAGCAGCTTTCATTAGGAGGGAAATGTAATACTTTCACAAGCTAATTAATTGCATTTGCTGATGCTTTAGCAGGAGATGCTAAGTGCAAGGGGCAGAGGAGGATTCCCCAAAGTTGCTTCAAGTTCTTTCAGCTCTGAATCAGGAGCAAACACAATGACATTAGACAGGCTAATCAGCCTATTAGTCTTAAAAAATGAGTTATAAAATATACCCTGATTAGATATTGGATGGAGTTGTAAAACCTGTGCAAATGTTATATTAATCACAGACCTGTATTAGGGAAGTCTAATCATTAAAGCCAGCTTAAAACATGCTGCCCAAGATGATACCATTATAAACATAATCCAGATGGCTTACAAAGTGCAAACAGAGCCCCAGCTGATTTCTCCCTCGAGAGGACCCAGCATGCACATTCCCCAATTTCTCCTAAAAGCCCTTTGTGTGGGAACACAGCCACTGCAGGGGTGATGGGTCGTCCAGGTTGTCCCCAACCTTGGGGGGCTCCTCCAAGCCTCTGGAGGAGGCTCTGGAGGTTCCTCCAAGAATACAAGGCAACATGAAAGAAGCAGCAACCCAAGAACCTGGAAAGGAGACAAAGAACAGTCACTTGTTCCACAGGAACCAGGGTGAAGCCATCAGACTGTGCATGGCTTTCACTGTTTGTGTGCCCAGGATCAGATCACAACCTCCAGCAGCTGCACCTTCTGGAGGTGAGCACCTGCCTCTGCCCAGAGCTGAAAGGACCACATAACCACAACTTTTCTACTAGTTACCTTTGCTCTTCTAAACCTGGGTTGCTGAAAAAGGTGAAAAGCTTGTAGGTCCTCATCTACCATGTTTTTCAGGGAGCACACACGTAACCATCTCTGTTACGGGCAATGCACTACTGCCACAAAGCCACTTCATATAAATCTGCTCAGACATCTTATCTGACTGGTTCTGAGATACGTTACAGCCCGAAGGGATGGGAGACGGGCAGGACTGATAATACTGCCTCAACCTAGTGGGTTGTCACAGTGTGCTCCTGTCCCAGCTCAACCCCAATAACCTTAACATCAGAGAAATGAGTAGAGAAATGAAAAAGAGGCTTTCCATCCCTACGTCAGGAAGACTTCTGGCCCACCACCTAGGCTCAATTACAAGTTCTGTACACAGTGTCTCATTGCAGCAGTCAGCCAGGAGCCAGATCCTGAGTTCGTGGAGGCTTTCTACACTTCACGGAGCTAAAATGTCCCTGTTTAAACCTCTCAGACTTCCTGGCTCCTCAAACTTCCGCTACTAATGTGGTTGCCCTTTAGTGTTGGCATCTAGCTCATCACTTGTGCTGGCAGAGAGGATTGCTCCATGCTTTGCTGCTCACTCACATGCTGCTCTGTACACCATCTCCTGATAGCTCAAAAAACCCCCATGAAACCACGTTCATCACACACAGGAGGTTTTACCCTGTTTGCTCCCAATAGGTTATGGCACGTACCATGGCAGGCCAGGCACAAGAACAGGGACATTCTCTAAAGCTTCAACAGTGAAGATCTACTAGGACTTCAGATGGGCATCAAGTTGAGCTGTAATTGTCAGCTGCATCCACCCTGGGAAATAAAATAGGCGAGGGACTGGTCTTTGGTGCTGTGGCTGGCTGGCACAGCAGGGCTCGGCTCACATCCATCCATGCACACAACTGGACAGCATGGACAGCCCTGCGTGAGCCCATGGGCTCTGTCCTGCTTCCTTCAACAGCAGACATGCAGCTGGAAGCTGCAGGAGGGATATGACCCAAAACACCCTCATACAAGCAGATATGGGTGGACTACCTTCAGATTTGATTTTTGGCCACAGGCTTTCACTGTGCAGAATGGCAGTTGTCCATGGCCAGCAAAGTATGCAACCTAAACGCAACCATACCTCACAGCACATAATCTACCCCGAAAAAGAATTATTTCTTGTTATACAAGAGGTATCTAGCTGGGAGGGTCAGGGTAGGATGCACTTTTGAGCTCTTGTGGTCTCTGATGCTTCAAACTACCAGATACCTAGCCAGGTTCTCCTCAAATACACTGTGACCTGCCAAGCATCCAAAAAATGCATCCATATCATGGATGGGTGCATCCATGGTATAGACAGGGACTAAGTGAAAGACTGTGGTGGAGCCTCACCATGAATGATCCTTATTCCCCATGGCCCTGGCATAAAGCCAGACCTCTGCAAGGTCTGCAGACAGACCTTGGCCTCCAACCTGAATACTCATCTCAGAGCTCTTGACGGTACTCTAACATGAAGTTTGGTACACATCACCAGAAAGGCCTGATCATTTGCCTTCACAGTCAGGAGGAGCTGAGAAATAATACCTCCGCCAGTTTCAAAGACACTTACATCTCCAATCCTTGCAGCCTTGTGTTAGAAGCTGATTTATTCTGCATCTTCTTCAAGAGGCCAGGACCAGAAGGGGATCAGAAGCATTAAGACTCCTTGAGGGATGGGGAATTGGATCCAAATTCCCTTCTGTGATGGTCTCAGCTAGGACAGTACCTGCAGTATTTTCAGGTAGCAAGCAGTATTCCCTTCAAAGTGCCAAGGATCCCAGATGGACCTATCCTGAACAATTTGAGAGCATCCCCGATGACCTCTCCCTATTCCTGGAAAGCCACTATCCTCATAAACAACTCCTGAAGTGACATAAGGTCTCCAGCACAGTAACGGTACTTAATGACACACTTGGAGACAAAGAAAAGAGGACACTGGAAGGTGAGGTGTGATACCAGTCCCACATGGATGTTACTGGACTAGGGTAAATTTAGCTGAAGGTGCCACTTGGGCACGTAATGTTTTACTGAATGGGCCCGTGACGTTCCTACGTGCTGGGAAGTGCAGTTGCACTGAACTTCCTCAGCACTCTGTGGCCACTGGCAACTTATTTGTTGCCAGTCTCTAACAAACATTAGAGACTGTTTGCAAAGCACAGGGCAACTTCGCCTTCTTCACTCGAAGTCAAGGTAAGTTTTAGCAGTCATTCTCTCAAGGCTGCACTCTTTCCTGTAGGGAAAAAATGCCAGTTTCCACCAGGAGATTTGTTTTCAGGACTTTCTTGTGCTGCCTTTTTTGCATCAGTTTGAAATGTTGAATGTTTGATTTCTAAATGTCGGATGTTTGATGAATGGGGCACTCAGTGTAACTAACCTGTTTTTCATGGGACCTCCCTTTGACTGGGTTTTAAGAAACCTTCATGGACTGCTCCAGAAATTAAGTTTCAGTTGTCTCCCTTGAAAATGATGCATGTTCATAGAAAACAAAACAACCTATGCAGGTCAAAACAAAACTTTGCTGTGCCATCTTCTCAAAGGAACGAGCCTCCTACCAGGGGGACCAGAGCCTGAAGGTTTCTGGATGGTGCTGCACAACCACCAAATATTAGTCCAGACAAAGCAAGTTTCCAGAACCAATCTTTGTAAATATACCTGGTGCTTCAGAAGAGCCCTGAAATTTAAAAGAAAACAAAAAATCCCCAGTAAACCCAACCTCCCTCTCCAGTGAGTTCCTGTAAGTACAACTAGCAAGACCGAACGAGAAGTCCACTGCTTGCTTGCTAAAAATTTCATTTCACAGATTCCAGCAGGAAAGGCACAGAAGACACACGCAAAGCCTTCAAAGGTCACCACTGCTCTTGCAAAGACTCCAATTTCATGTGCAATGGGCAAGTCCAAACCTACAGTGGGATCCACATGGATTTATTCAAGAACAGGAAGGGAAGATGACATGCAAGCACGAACAGTGGAAACACTGTTTTGCTGAGCCTGGAAGGAAAAGGAAAGGGAAGGGAGGAGGAAAGCCAGTAACAACTGCACATGAGGCTTATAAGGAGAGATGAGAAGTGTTGAGAGAATCAGAGTAACTTCATTTCCTACCCAACTATACATGAAGACAAGAAAAAAAGCAACAATCCTCTGTCCATGCCTTCCCTCTGACACTACCGACCGCACATCAGATCTGGGAGTTGCTTGAGTAAAACACAGGACAAACCCTGTGGTCTGCAGAGATGCTGTACGTGCAGCTGATGGCACACACCTGAGCTGTAGCTATCTGTAGAGGACTGCGAGATGGAGCGGGAAAGCGAACGGCGGCCAATCTTCGTTGGGCGCTTGTTGAATTCTTGCTTTTGGTCAGCAAACTGGATCTGTTAAAAGGAAATTAATAGTTAAGTCAGACATAAAACCCCAACAGTCTGATAGAGAAGATTAATCCCAAGAACCCAAAGCCTTAAGCAGACACTGACACCACCTCAGTTATGCGCTGAATTGTTATTTATTATTATTCCTGTTATTTAATTTGGAACAGGGTATGCTAAATTGCCTACTTTGTTTAATTTCAGACCTTCCACCAGACGCAGCATCAACACACTTGTCCTTCAAATACCTTGAAACTCCTCTTTTAACCACACAAATTACAAAGCTGCTGTCCCCGTTACACACAAACTTATTTTCCAAAATGCTGATGATAAGGGTTATTCATTGCAAGAGAAGCCCTATTAGGGCCACCCTACATTTGCAGAGCTGATGCGGACACTGACCCTTCTCGCAACGTTTATTGCGGTGACTAGTATGAGATGCTCCCTATATGCTGTACAAAACACAAAAGGCAAAAATAAAAACACTTCGAGTAATGAATACAGCTTCCAGCTGCGCTCTATATTAAGAAACATTTCAGATTAGATACATCACTCAAGGCTGTTGTAACTGTTGGGATCATGGACGCCTGGGGAGCACAAGTATTTAAGAGTATTGCATTCAAGAGTACACAACTTTATAGAACAAATCAAGAAATGAAGGATAAGGCATGTAAATGAAGTGATGTGCAGGCTGGCAAAATGTGATTATCCAAGTTGGAGAAAGGGAACAAACTATCATTTACCAGCAGTGCCTACAATAATACCTCAGCAACGGATGTAACAGCAATATTTTGTGGCATTTTGCATCTACCTTGTTTTTTCATGGAGCTCATCTCATTGTGACAAATTGTTATGAATGACAAATAGCAACCTTCTCACCCAAGATGAAGAATCAAGCCCATTTCCATTTCAGTCATCACCAAGGAATGAAGATTTCAGACTTCCCAGGAACATCTGTGAAGCCCCAAGACCACCAGTAGGTTTGAAAGCAGCTGATCACAACCAGGCTCAGCCCTGCCCATGCTACAGCTGCAATAACTGCCCAGCCAAGAGATAAATATTTAAGTCAGCAAAGCTGATCTGCTCCAAAGCACAGAGAGGACAGAAAGGATAGGTTAAGAAGTGTCACTTTTATCTATGCACTTTTAAGGGGAAAATGAGATTTAACACTGGTACTTAAAGAAGAACATCTTTCTCCAAGCTTCATTTTACTCCTGCCCTTGGTTGAAAAGAACAGCAAGAAAGCCAGTCAGTATTTCCTTACCATAAACTCCTCAAATCCAGGTTTTCACATACACTGAACATCTGCTCTTACAGATGACTGTTAGTGATTTTACAGTAGAAACGCAATTCTTCCGTGCCCTGTTGACGTCTACCTCATGTTGAACTTGTCTTAATGCTTCCCTGCTCACATCAGCACCGACCTGCAGCTTGTGACCCCAAAAGAGCTTCACAGACATCAGATGCATTTCAGCAAACACCAAGCCTGCTCAGAGCCCAACTGCCTTACCCAAGGGACACAGCACATCTCAAACCCACACCAGCAGCTCAACATCCTTTTTAATTATCTCTATGTGGCTACTGGGCCATATGTAAGCATTCAGAAAGAAAAACCTGTTAGAAAATATTCTAACTCTCTGTGCTCATCACTTTGTAAGCCGACCACTGATGCTCCCACTATGTTCACGAGACATGATAAATCTCAGGGAAACTGGAAACACAACCTCCAATTGCAAATTTCCTTGGACTTTGCTACAAGCATAAACTGACTCAGTCTGGTACAACAGGGTTAAATATTTACATCTCCAAAATACTGAAAGCCATTAATTGAGTCTATTAACTAACCCCTTGGGCATATTTTGAGAAGTTAGTTTTGTTTAAAGAAGTCACCTAACCAGAAAGAATTTGATCCTGTTGGGAACTCAAGTTCAAGTTCAATGGTTTAAGTAACGGCACTTGACATTGCACTTGAGATGGACTGGTGATGCTACAGAGTTGGTGCTCTGCTTTTTGGGCCAGTAAGTGAAGGAAAAAGGTGATCAGCATCTCAGGTAGCTCTTTCAGAGTCCCCTGTGAACCTAAGTCCGAGCTGGCCCAGGGACAGCTAGTCCAGGCTGCTGGGGAGGAGGGAAAGAACCTGGGAGAGCATTTGCAGCAGCCCCTGGGAGCTCCTTCTTTTCTGCTAATCTCAAACCAAACAACAGAGTGACACCGGATCAGGAAACACACAGGGGAAGAAAAAAACCCATGTCAAACTCATATTACAGTCAACACTTGCATTGTGGATTAACACCTCTGATCCCGGCAGGATGGGGTCTTTGTGCACATATGCCAGTTTTTATATTCCTTTTCTATGAAGCTGTTGGCCTGAAATAACTCCCCACCCCCCTTAAAACAAATCCCTTGACAGCTGAGCAACTTCATCTAAGCATCAGGTTATTTGTGTGAAACTATGCTCTCAGCAAAGTGAGAGTCTGGAAATCTAACAAAGGGTGAATAATTTGTATTACAATTAACATTTTCCTTTCCCACATAATCTCTTCAAGGACATTCAATGCAACTATTTCCAGTGACACGGTACTATTGATAATTGCATGCAGAGCTCTTGAAGTACTTCCACATCCAAGACTGATAGGCAAGTACATGCCAAAAAGCAAAGTCATGAACCAAATTAGGCAGAACCAAAACTAGACTTTATAATAAACCCTGCCCTCAATGCCATTAAGGGTTAAACCCTTTAAAGGCTCCCACAAAACGGGTTTAGCTTTAGCTGAGCAAGCCACTGACAGCCAAGAGGTAGAAGGAAGCACCAGAAGGGGAGAACATCAGGAAGGGGCCAGGTCAAGGCTCAGGTCTACTTTTAGGTTGTGTTGACACTTCACCAATGTCTCTTAGCTTTATCCTTTGAGCAGCAGAGAGACCAGGCAAGAAAGGATGCTGGAATCTGATTTAAGACATCTATTGTATCCACCTTTATTCAGTGCTAAATTTTGTATTGTGTGGACATGCAAAGGGTACACAGATATACCCTTAAGCAAGTTCCCACAACACGTTTATTTTTGAGTTGAAATCTCAGCAACGTACACTCAATCCAGACAGAAGGAGAAAACCAGACCTTGCTTACCCAAACCAAAACTCTGGTTTAAATCCTTACCGAACGGCACAAGGTGACTGATGGCAAGATGTGTCATGTTCCAGCCTGGCTAGAAAGATGGGGCATTCAAGACGGGGATGAGAACAGTGATTTAGTATCAGGATGAACTCGCTCAGCTCATGCCAAAATGCTTCTGGAAGTAACAGCCAACTTTGCACAGACTTAACCTCAAAGTCTGTGCAGGTTTTGTGAGGCTGTGAAGCTTTTGAGAGCTGCAGCTGCTTGTATTTAGGAGTCGAACCTGCTCTGCAGCTACACAAACGTCGCTGCTTTCAACTTCCAACAGGAAAAAAACATTTCAAGCTGAAAAACCTCACCTCCAGAGGTACAAGGGGTTAATGACTTCTGAATACAGGTGCATGCTCATTACATTTCAAATGAGCTAAGTCTCACTTCGACCTGGGATTTCTACCGTGAAGAGCCACTCTACGCTGCTTCACCCAGAGAAAAAAGTTTCATCATCCGAGGTTTTCCTGGGCAATCTCCCTGCTTGCAAACCCATGGACTCCTCCATCATGGTACTCTGAAGAACAACCCCAGAGCAACATATTTGGCACAACACTTCATCATTTCAAACCTCCTGCTCCCCAGAGAAAATGAAGAGAAGTCCTCCAGAGACTGGGATTTTCTCTAAGCAGGGGGATGCAGTCAGCTCCAGAAATAAGTGACTGTGGGGGAACAGCAAGAAAAGGAGGGAAAAGGTTGGGGTAGAGAGGAACAAATGTACTTTCAAGTAGAAAAATGGTATTACGGTACTAAAGACTGCCCTCACCTGGGCTTTAATCCCTGAATCTCCATTCACGTTGTACTTCTTCTTGTTCAGCATGACGGCATCACTGACAGCCCCTCTGCACTGTCTCCCGCCAGGGCAGGGGCTGCCCCCCCGATTTATACCTCCCAGCCCTGCCGATCCCGATCCTGCCCGCTCTGGTTTCAGCTGCGAGGTGGAGGAAGAGGGAGGGAGGGAGGGAGGGAAAGGGAACCGCGTGGATTTTCAGACTCCCTTTTTCTGGCAGGAAAGGACCCCAAGACTTAATGAGGCGTCCCACCAAACAAGCCCTACTTCTGTTTTATGCTGCATTACAGTGATTGCCTGACCTCTTAGACAGTTAGCGGCAGTTTTTAACATGGCCTGGCTTGTGTGTGCATAACAATAGCTTATTTATATAACCAGAAAATTTCCCTGCTCGCTATAATTAACTTGCTAATTAGGCTCTTTTTAACTTGGGTTCTCCCCCCCACTTTCTTTTTCCCCAATGTCAGATGATTACGTTAACAGAGCCTCATTAGAAGAAAATTAACTAATGAGGAACTAAAACAATGAAGGCATTTGTTAGATGGCAAAGTGGTTTTTAATTATGCCAGTTCCTGCTCCGTCCTCCAGGTCAGCAAGTGCAGAGAGTCCGTCCTTGGAAGGGTCCAGGCCCCAACAGCCATCCCACTGTTCCCGCACTAGACCATTCCTCTTAGAATCACAGAAACACAGAATGGTTTGGGTTGGAAAGGACCTTTGAAAACCACCTAGTTCCACCGCTCCGCCAGGGGCACGGACACCTTCCACTAGACCAGGTTGCTCCAAGCCCCATCCAACCTGGGCTGGAACACTTCCAGGGATGGAGTGTCCACAACTTCTCTGGGCAACCTGTTCCAGCACCTCACCATCCTCATCTTAAAAAATTCTTCCTTATATCTAGTCTTTTCCCACCTTGCAGGTACCTACAGCAGCAGGAAAATGCTGTGGATAATCCTAGAGGGATGCTCATGCAGCAGTAGGGTTTGGGAAGTGTGATGCTTTCCTACCAGTGACCAAGCAGACCCACTCCAGGGCAATTTTTTAAATTTTTATTTAGTGGTTGGAGCTGTTATCCAAAGAGGTTTGCCCCTGACAATGTACCCAAGACAATTCCCATAGAAAGCCTCAGCATCTGCTTCCAAAGAGGGAGCTGGCAGGTGACGAGGCATCACCGATTGACTCAACACCAATTCGAACGAAATATGAAAAAAAAAGCTCCCCTCAGCTTTCTGTATTGTTATATACACCTGCTTTAGAAATAATTTACCACTGATCTGATCTAATATTGCTCCAATCTGATAAAATATTGCTCCTTAATAGTTGTCACTGTTGTCTAGTGGATGGTACAGCACAATGGGGAAAATGCTGCCAGCACTGCTTGCAAGTGCTCCTCCAAAGTGTTTCCATAGACAAGCACATGCCATGACAGCATTTTACATCTCCATAGTGGATTTCAAGGATTCCACAGAAAGAGAAAAAAATCCTGGGCTGTATGAAAGCAGCATCTGCTTTGTGAAGGGAAAAATACAGAATTCCTGACTTTAATGGATCTGTAGAATAACTAGAAAATGGAAATATGGGATATCTCCCCTATGGAAATATGTCAGGGAATACAAGACTGGGATTAGCACCATTTGCTTCAACTGATACTACAGTTAAAGCTGTATTTTCGAAGTAAGTTTTTAATTTTTAATGTTATTGATGACCCTTTTCATGCAAAATCCTAAGAGAGATGCTACTTTAGTTCACTGTAAGTAAGCTAAAAGGCTTTAAAGGGTGTATGAAGTTCACCTTGGTGGTACCACCAAAGCACAAACTACTTCTCCAGTAGGTTATCACATCAAGATACTCAAATAGCTTTTTTTTTTTGGGGGGGGGGGGGGGGGGGGCACCCTTCCCCCCCCCCCCCCCCCCCCCCCAGTGAAGACTGAGTCTGAGACACTAAAATTAAGAACCTCTGCTTTATATAAATTCTAAAAATAAAGTTATTTCCTGCCTCTCCCATCCACAGCTCAGGTGTCTTCTGCAAGTTGTATGTCAGTTGTATTCTGGCTCACTCTTCAAATAAAAACAGGGAGAAATACATTCAATCCTAGTAAAATGCAAGTTGTCACTACAATTTAATAAACCATTCATTATTAAAATCAGTTTTTTCATCATGGCTGGAGCCCCACCTTACTGCAGCCTCCCTCCGTGTTAGTTTAGCCATGCCATGTGCTTGGAATACCTTCTACTCTTTTAAAAACTGCTAAATGAAACCTTAAAATACTGTAACAGCGACAAAAACCACCACACACACCCCTTGTGCAATGTGCAAGAGGAAGCACCCTTGTAAATTCTCTCAACTTTCAAATTTTGTGAGCACAGCATTTTTGTAGTGCTAGCGTCTCAGATTTATTCCTAGCCATGGGTATTTATTTTTTTAAAGGAACAAAGGGAGAAAACAATAGTTTTCTGTGTGATTAAGTCGCACAAGCTCTCTGACCTTGCCAACAGCTTTCAAATCCACCTGCAACAAACTTGGGAAATAAAGAGCAAGTTATGGAGCTAATTAAAATCCATCTATTCGCATATGAAACAGCAGGTCAAGTTTGCGGTCTTCAAGAGCTGCCATTACTTGGTTATTCATGTGACAAACTGCCTGGAAGGTCTCTTCTCAGTGGAGAAACTTCTCATGCATCTATGATGCCAAGTGATGAAATTAATTTAATTTTTTTTTTTAATGAAGAAGGGTAAAGATGGCGACATAATTTTGCAGCTGTGACTAAAAGAGAGGGGACCAACAGTACTATTCTGATATTCCACCAGAGCTCAGGGCTTGCAGCTCCCAGACCCAACCTCCTCCTCCTGCCCTCTCATCCCTATTCATGAAGGAAAAGCCGGTTTCCTCCAGCACTCGACCTGCCAAGCCAGATATTTCATCTCCTGCTCCACTTTCCCCCATGAAACCGGAGATGTGTACGGCGACACCAGGTGTTGGCATCTGAAAGGCAACTGAGAAGAGACCTGCTCCCCTTCCGCCGTATCAGCAATGCCTTCCCCTCTCCACGCTTGAAATGATCTGCACCCCTCAGCTTCAACAATTCAGGCAGCTTCTATTCTCCTGATCCACCTTCTGAGCCTAGATCATATCACTTCCAGAAAGGGACTGTTCAAACCCATTTATTCCATAGTTTCACATGCCTTAAATTAATATGTAATCCTGACAATGCTGCTCACTGAGCCAAAACTTTAACTGGAGCTCAAAGCCTTTAAGATTCCAGGTCTCCAGCCAAAAGGTCACACAGAGACCAACACCAGGATTAACACAGCCATTTAACCCTTTGGCATCTCTCTTCTGAAAAAAACAGCTTGAGAATGTGCAGGTTAAGGTTGATTTTGCCCACAGGACTTGGAACAGAAAGTATGGGAACGAAGAGTCACCCACCTGGGCCAAAGTGGTTTCCAAGCATGTTAGAAACTCAAACCGTTGATTCAGGAAGACCTCACACCAGTGGTGCACCTGCCGTGCTCTGCCAGCTCTCAGCTCAGTGTATTTCTAACTCATGTTCAGCATTGGGCTGAGTTTGTGTACAGTGCAAACATTAGACTGCAGCCCCAAACACCCCAATTTACTATGTTTTATTAGGACTGAGACCAGTTTCCGTCCTCTGACCTCCAAGACAACTGTTAATGAGGACAGCCCATGTCTATCAAGACATTGCTCTCACTCTAGTGGCTGAAACCCACTCTCAGGTTACCTCTTTTGAAAAAAAAAATCCTTCATGGCCCACAGCACTAAAGCTGCAGGTGGAAAACCTGGAGATAGAACTAGAAGCAGCTCTTCCAACATTTTAGTGCTTACTGACATAGAGCATACTTCCATGGTAGCAAACAGCAGCACCTACATCCAATGCATGGCAAGAATGAGTGTGGCCATCCCTGCTACTGTAACTGGTGGGAGCAGAAAGGAGGTATCTTTGAAAAAAAGAAAATAATAAACACCTAAACCAGGCAGCTCCACTGGGGATGATGAGAAGGACAAGGAAGAGAGAAATTTTCTCCCCCAGCTGTAGAACAGATCCCTCAGTCCACCCCGGCTCTGTTGGTCACAATCCCGTGACAAGGCAGGCAAAAGAGGAAACAGTTATTTCTGTATCACTTCAACTTGCAGCAAAGGGGCAACTTAATTTTACAATTTAAAAAAATGTAGCATCTCAAAAGTCAGAGATGGAAAACACTACTGAGTCATCACGAGCCAGTGCATCATCTCTAGCAGTAAGTGCATTTGTACTCGGCCAGCATCCATTGTTCGTACAGCTCCTTCATGTGTGTGATGCCACAGCACAACCCAGGAGCATTTACACCATTACAGTGAGAGCCTCTCCTGTTAATTCCCTAAAGACTAGAGAATCTTTACGTCATTCAGCAGTGGGCCCACATTTTCCCTAGTTACCCTTTTCCTACTGATGTACTTGAAGAAGCCCTTCTTATTGCCCTTCACATCCCTCACCAGGTTTAATTCCAACTGGACCTTACCTTCCTCACTGCCTCCCTGCATGCTCTGACAACAGCCCTATATTCCTCCTACATGGTCTGCCCCCTTTCCCGCATCACGTTAACTTCCTTCTTCTGTCTGAGGTTTGCCAGAAGCTCCTTGCTCATCCATGAAGGCCTCGTGCCCACTTTGCTTGATTTCTTACTCATCAATATCTACAAACATCTTAAGGACGAGTGCCAAGAGGACGGGGCCAGGCTCTTTTCAGGGGTGCCCAGTGACACGACAAGGGGCAACGGGCACAAACTGCAGCACAGGGAGCTCCACCTGAATATGAGGGAGAACTTCTTTACTGTGAGGGTGACAGAGCATGGGACCAGGCTGCCCAGCGAGGCTGTGGGGTCTCCTTCTCTGCAGACATCCAAGACCCACCTGGATGTGACTGTGCAGCCTGCTCTGGGAGAACCTGCTTTAGCAGGGGCTGGACTAGGTGATCTCCAGAGGTCCCTTCCAACCTCAACCATTCTGTGACTGTGTGATTCCTATTAAAGACTATGCCAATAGAGATTAACTAAACTCTCGATTATACATCACTCAATTATACAACCTGAAATTGCTGAAGCCTTCACAAACAAGACACGAAGTCAAACAGCACTTCTGCCTCACGCACTCACTGGCTGCAGAATTTCAGGAAACAGAAAATTCAGAATTTCCCCTTCTTCTGATCCCATCCTCGTAGGGATGACAAACTCATGTGTCTCACAACTGTACACAGAAGTTTTTCCCAGACTACTGTGGGTACATAGGTGCTCAGTGTCAATATTAAATCCAAGTTGCAGATTTCAAAAACTGAGGTTTTTACCCAGTAAGGGAAGTACTGTGATCCTTAATTTGGCTCGCAGCAGAATAAATAACTTCAGTTTGTGTTGTTGCTCAGGTCTGCAAACCCCCAAATCTCCATCACAGCTCAGGTGCAGTTCTGCAAAACCAAAATCGACCTGCCGCAGATCTCCTCCCAACAATCAAGAGCCACAGGATTATGGGAGAATTTGTATTTTAACTTTCTCTTCTGAGAAGTAACGCAGAAGGGTTTATTATTATTATTCCCTAATAATACCTTTTTCCAATACTTGGTTATTTGGTTAATAATAAGAGGCACACTGTAGTAAACAAAAGACCCTGGTAAGAACATTAAGACATAAAAGACTGTTTGAAATAATGACCTTAAAAATAATGAGCATTTTAAAGCTTAGACTAATTAAGTCTTGAAATGTGGCTGTTCACCCCCACACTGTCCTGAGAAACCACATAAAATGCAAATCAGTCAAGTTAAAATCCTGATTAAAAACTTTGCTAGAGGACATAGCCCCAAGCCCTTTGTAGATGGAGTCTGATGCCACAGCAGCTTTAAATCATCTATAAAATCATACATCCATGCTGCAAAAGGAAATTGCTATGGCCATAAGAAAAAAAGGTCTACTTAAATAAAGTTTCTGTCATCTAGTCTAGATCCTAGCAGTACCAAATTCATAAAGGAGAAAATTACAGAGGGGGACAGATCCATAAGGAGAGATCTGCTGCTTGTTTTTAAGTAGAACTCCACACTTCTACAGTTGTAACAAAAAAAATCCACATTTGAAATAATAAACAAAAGTTGTGCATTATGCAAAACTTATCACTGCTAACCCTTAAATACAAAATGAATTTCCTCACTGTTGATACGACACAACTGGGGTGAAGCCTGAAGGAACTGCAGTCTATAAAAAGTAAGTGAGAAGCAGCAAGATAAACTGCAATTTCACAAAAACAAAATCCAGAAAGACTAAGAAAGTGACAGTAGGGAGTACACAAAGCTGGATATTAAAGGGGGATAACGAAATTTGAATCAAATCACCATGCATGGACTCTATTTGTAGATAAAGATCAAAGCAGCAAGACTACCTTATAAGAGCACAAGAATATCAACTTTTTATTATAGTGATCTAAGTATTTTTAGAAGAACTACCAAGAGGGATGACTCCAAAAATAGAAATGGAAGACATGAGCAGAAACCTAGGAAGAGGTAACAAATACTGACACAGAATTTCAGTGCTTCTGAAGTCATGAATATTTCTGGACCACAAGATACTGCACAGACCCTCAGGGGACATGGGAAGCCAACCTCCAGACACGCAACCTTCTGTCTTCCAAGCACTGCCTGCTTTTTGGAGCAATGTCATTATATTTTCAGCTGCTTTGGGAATTCTTTCCACCAGGAAGCAAAGCAAAGCGAAGTCTATTTTAATATTTGCTGGTATTTATTCTAACCTCTTTAACCACCAAAATGAAGCGGAGCAGCATGCAATGCCCTGAAAGGTGTCTTAAGTTTTAGAGGTTTTATTCCAACAACAGAATCTAAATTGATGATACAAATTAAAGTAGCTGAAAAGACAGTATCTGCAGTGCTGATCCTGATGAAATTCCAAGTCTCCTGGAACACACCGCAGTTTCTCACACTCCTCCTCACTGCTGGTCCCAAACTGCTACAAAAATTAGTTCTTAATATAACAAATCTGCAAGATGGGGTGGCCCATGGGGGGCCATTCCCTCCGTCACTTGGCCATTTTCAGTTAGGCAGCTCGCGCCAAAGAATGATGCTGCGTTGGCAGGGGAGGATGTCTAGCAGTCCTCATTAATATCGGACTTTTAATGACCCTCGTTCCAGCTAAATGGCATCACATCCCAACATGGAGCAGCGAGATGTGAAGCTCCCTCCAGAAATTAAGCAGCAATCAGCTGGCTAGGTGCTGACTAAAACAACAAGCTAAATAACTCACCATCCACTCGGGCACATGGAAAGCAGAGGTGCTGGCATTGCTGTCCCACTTCTCCATAGGTGAAACTCTCCTCACTTACATTTGTTTGGCAGAGGGGATGCAGAGGGATGGCAGCGGGATGCACCAGTCCAGCAGCCAAGCCCCCTTGCTCTTGAGCTGCTTGCTGGGTACTTTGGTGGACAGATGTTCTCCCCAGTGAGGTCTTCGTTATGAACCAGCCTCATTAGCCAAGTATTCAGGGGCGAGACAGGCAGCTTGGTTCCTCATTTCTGTTCAAAATCCCGCACCGGGTGAAGCGCTCAGATCCAGCCCATTTTTGCAGCCGTGATTTCACACCAACCCCAGCTCTGCTCAATGTTAGAGCCGAGAGCTAATGAGAGCAACCTCACTGTGGCATGGAGACATTCATCCATCGCCTGCCTATGCCCCTAGCCTCGGGTCACCAGAATGCCAATACCCTGATCAATACAACAGCAAGGTCAAACAGGCACACCTATATTTAGAGCTATAGGTCTCCTGCAACAAGGACTGTACTTCGCACTATCAAAAGTTCATGCAACTTCAAACAAACAGCACACAGACACCTCTCACGCTGAACGGTTTTCAGCTTCAAACTCAATATAGTTAGAAACGACCTTCATAATCCCGTGGCTGCACACTGAACCAGATAAATATGTTTAAATGATTTGCACTTAGCCCTATCTCAGGGAAAAGCAGGGATGGAGCAGGCTGGCGGGGCTGCAGCTCCCTCTGCTGAGCATGCTCAGCCCATGCTCTGCAGAAGGCAAAGAGGACAATAGAAGATTTTGTAGGCAGAGCAATTGCAAAAGGATCTTCTGCTCCTGCAAAGGCACATTTCCACAGCCAGTGGCTCCACAATGGCCTGGACTGCAATACAAACAAAATTTTGCCACTTTGCAGTGCTGAAGAGTCGAGCTGAGGGTTCAACTTAACTGAAACCTCTCTGGTTCACTCAAAATAATGAAGGATTCCGCCCTCAGGAATTAATGAGCCATCTGTAACCATTTTCTGAGCCCACTCTGGTATTTTACCAGTATGTTTCCACCCGCGAAGTGAACAGGGTGAAGCGAAGGTGGAGCTGGCACCATCTCACTGGAGATGCACATGGAAATCCCCCTTCTCTGCCAGAAAGGTCCAGCAGCCCATTGGCCTGCACAAACATTTCCTTGTTTTACTTTTCTTCACATAAAGCATTTCATTTGGGGCAATAGTTGACACAATCCTCCCTTCACCAACTTCCTCCTGTTCCAGCAGCCAGGCAAAGAACTTGGCTTGTGAGCTATGGGCTTTGTGAGCCACCAGCTTGCACACGACCAGCACGCATATCCCACTGGGCTGCCAGCACACCTAGATGGATAGAAGAAGTTGCCAGGTTCCCTTCCTTGTTCTGCTCTTTCATCAGGTGAACAATTTAAATGCCAGAAAGTTTGACGTTTGCTATTTCTGGCTAAGACAGGGTGGCACGAGGCTACAGGTGAAAACAAGCCAAAGACATGTAACTCAAATCTTCTGGACAAACACTACGCACAGCCCAAGTCGAGTAGATATATTTTGCTGCGTCACCACCTAAGGCCGTTAGCAGTAACCGGGAAAAATTGTTATTTTGGGGTGATATTTTCACACTGTTGGGAAGCTCGCCCTTCCAGATTGAAAGAAGCTTCTGTTCAGTGCTGCCTTCAACCCTTCAGGCCCTTCAGGCCATTATATTCCTATCTCCAAGCAACATTAAGCCAGAAAAAAACCTCTTTATCTATTCACTCCCCTGAACAGCATTTCAGCCAACTGTGGCTACTGGTCACATCCCCTCCTGCAGCAGGAGGGACAGCAGTGCCCAGCGATCCCTCATCAGGTGGACATCTCAGACACTCCCACCAGACCCACCACACCACCAGGCACCAGACATACAGGCTTTGCACACCAAGCATATTCCCATACAGCCAGCTAAGTGCTTCCTAGAGCACTAGCTGTCCCTGCACAGCAGGCATCCCAGCCCGAGCACAAAGCATTTCCCAGGCTGCTCCACTACCTTCGTGGCTTGAAAGCAAACCCCACAGCAACATCCATGTAATAATGATGCCTTCCCCAACTTCTTTATAAGGTTCACCATCAGATGCCGTCTACCTACTCTTACAGTGGAGGTCGCTCCTTAAAACAGCTGCTGCCACCACCAGCACCAGTCATCTTCAGAGCCTGCTGTGCAACACAGTCATGGGCAGCCTTATCTCAGATGTCCCCTGTAGCGACAGAGGGAATGTTTTTAAACTAAAACAGGGTGTATTCAGAATGGATATAAGAAATTTTTTACACTGAAGGTGGTGAGGCACTGGCACAGGTTGCCCAGAGAAGCTGTGGCTGCCCCATCCCTGGAAGCGTTCAAGGCCAGGTTGGATGGGGCTTGGAGCAACCTGGTCTAGTGGGAGGTGTCCCTGTCCCTGGCAGGTGGGCTGGACTACATGGCCTTGAAAGGTCCCTTCCAACCAAAACCATTTGATGATTCTATAATAAACAGGGGCTCCTACTGCTGTAAAATTAACCTCAAAACCATCTCATACCCCGCTGGTGTCACAGGTGAGCCAGTTTCAGTCTTGCTGTTAAACACAGGGAGGGTGGGTCATTTGAAAGACAGAACCAACTATAGTTATATATATATGTGTGTGTGTATATATATATATACACACACAGAATATGGCTTAAAAAGGAGAGGCAACACAAAACCTTGCCAAAAATACTGCACCAGCACAGCAGCCTGCAAAAAACCCCATGCAGCCTGGCTGCTGTAGAACAAAGGGACAAATAGTTTAGCCTGTTTGAGTCATGTTTTTCCAAACTAATGTAAGAACCAACCAGGATTCGCAGTTTCAGAGTTCCCAGGTGAAAGGCACAGCAGAAGCTCAGTCTTGTTGATTACCCACATCTTTGGCATAAGCCATAACACCTACTGCCTTACTGACACCACAGATCATGGTAACTTCCCAGTTACTGCTTCAACATATCTTTCAGCCTTCAAAATACTTAAGAAACACTGACAATTAACCCTCCCTTTCAATAAATTAGCAACAGCACAGATTGGAAAAGAAATTGTAACGTCAGCTAATATTTAGAATTTGTTGTATATGCTGGCAAGTCCTGCACAGACATTAGTAAGCAAACAACAAAGTGGAGTGAATACAACTCGCCCAGAAGGTTGTGACTGGTGGCATGAAGTCTGGCTGGAGGCCAGTCACCAGCAGCATACCCTGGAGTCCATACTCGTGCCAGGACTGTTGCACATCTTCATTGATGAGCTGGGTGATGAGGCAGAGCAGGAGTCTGATCCACCTGGAAAGCACGGAGAAATGCGCAGAGAGGATTCTCATGAAGTTCAACCAAGGGAAATGCCAACTCCTGTCACTGGGGAGGGACAGCTCCATGTGGTGGGTTAACCCTGGCTGGATGCTACGTATCCACCAAAGCCACTCTGTTACTCCCCTCCTCAGCTGGGCAGGGGAGAAAAAACAGAATGAAAGGCCCGTGGGTAGAGATAAGGATAGGGAGATCACTCACCAATTACTGTCACAGACAGACTTGACTTGGGGAAAAATTTAATTTATTGCCAATCAAATCAGTGTTAGGGTAATGAGAAATAAAAGCTAAATCTTAAAACACTTAACCCCCACCCCTCCCTTCTTCCCAGGCTCAACTTTGCGCCCGATTTCTTCTACCTCCTCCTGGGGACAGGGAATGAGGGTTGTGGTCAGCCCATCACACATTGTCTCTGCTGCTCCTTCCTCCTCACACTCTTCCCCTGCTCCGGCGTGGGGTCCCTCCCACGGGAGACAGGCCTCCATGAACTCCTCCAGCGTGAGTCCCTCCCACAGGGTACAGTCCTTAAGGCCCAGGCTGCGCCAGTGCTGGTCCCCGTGGGGGCACAAGCCCCACCAGCAACCCTGCCCCAGCCGGGGCTCCTCTCTCCATGGGACCACAGGTCCTGCCAGGAGCCTGCTCCAGCATGGGCTGCCCACAGGGTCACAGCCTCCTTTGGGCATCCCCCTGCCCCAGCACGGGGTCCCCCATGGGCTCCAGGTGGGGATCTGCTCCTCCATGGACCTCCAAGGGCTGAGGGCACAGCCTGCCTCACCATGGGCTTCACCATGGGCTGCCGGGGAATCTCTGCTCTGGTGCCCGGAGCCCCTCCTGCGCTGACCGGGGGGCTGCAGGGATGTTGCTCTCACATAGTATCACTCCTCTCTTCCGCTGCAGTAGCACAGTTTTCTTTTTCCCCTTCTTAAATACATTATCCCAGAGGCACCACCACTGCCACTGATGAGCTCAGCCTTGGCCAGCAGTGGGTCCATCTGGGAGCCGGCTGGCATTGGCTCCATCAGACATGGGGGAAGCTTCTAGCAGCTTCTCACAGAAACCACCCCAGCAGTGCCCTGCTACCAAAACCTTGCCACACAAACCCCATACACGCCACACACCAGTACATCCTGGAGGCCAACCAGGCTGGAAAGGAGCTCTGCAGAGAAGGCATTGGGTGTCCTGTGGACCATGAGTAGCAATATGCCCTCAAGGCAAAGGTGGCCACCAGTGCACTAGGCTATGTTGGGCAGAGCATTGCCTGCAAGAGAGGGAGGTGGTCCTGCCCCTCTGCCCATCACTGATGTGCAGGGTCCAGTACGGGGCTTCCCAGGACAAGAGAGACAGAAACACCCTGGAGTGAGCCCAGCACAGGACCACGGTGATGGTTAAGGGACTGGAGCATTGGTCACATGAGGAGAGGCCAACAGTTGGGACTGCTCAGCCTGGGGAAAAGATGGCTTAGCTCAAGAGGCCTTTAGCAGGGTGAAAACACCTGATGGGAGGGAATGAACAAGAGGGAACCAGGGTCTTTCTCAGTGGTGACCACTGAATGGACAAGAGGCACCAAGCACAAACTAAGATACAAGAAATTCCATTTAAACACAAAAAAACCTTCTTCACTGAGAAGGCGACCCTGCTCTGGCACAGGCTGTCCAGAGAGGTTATGGAGGCTCCATCCTTGGAGATATCCAACACCTGACTGGATGGGGTCCTGGGTAAACAGCTCTAGGTGGCCCAGCACATGGTGGGCTGGACTTGATGATCTCCTTCCAGCCTCAATCACTCTTTGAGGTTTGATCCAACTCTGCTTACTAACAAAAGGTTCAGCTATATTAAACACCCAGTTGTTGCATTTTTCATTGAAAATGCATGCAAAGCAAACCTTTAAAGTTTTGGACAGTATCTTGGATCACCAATTTCAATAACATATTTGTCTGCAAAGAACAAGTCTTGTGTTCCCATCACTTCTCACGCTGGGCCCTACAACCTTATTTTAGCAAAAGAAACCTAGAAAATGTGGGTAAAGTATTTTTGCCTGCCACTATTTAAGTTCTGTTTAAGTTTTAGATTAAATGAAGTTCTAGCTCAGAATGAGCAAGTAAGGATTTGTTTTCTCCTTCTCTAACATGATCCCTTCATATGAGAGGTGAAGACACAGTGAAAACACATTGAAACAAAATCTGTCACATGCTACCCAACATTTAGCTGCCTGTGGATGGTGGTTTCTAACATCCATGACTCAAATCAATGTTTATTATTATAAAACACAGGACACCAGTACTGAGCTGCTCAGAAAGGTGCACTGTGCTAAGTACGCGGCTCCAGGAAAACTGCAAACAACTAGAAAAAGCTTTTTAAAACTTACTTCAGAGGGCAGATGAAATGGCCACCAGGCCAAATGAAGCAAGGACACTCTTATGCTTAGTAATGTGTTTCACAGCAGAGAAAAGTACTGATTCAAACCTCAGTGAATGTACAACTTTCAGTTACTGAAAGCTAAATGGGACTAAAGACCAGAGAACAAGCATTAGCAATTATTGCTCAAATATGCAGAAGTGCATGGATTGCCATTTCTGTTGAAAAGCTGGGTACAATTTAATGACTTGCTTAAGAGTTGTTGCAGCAGAAGCATGAAAACAAGCTGGCCTTCAAAAGTAACGCCGTGCTGTCGGAAGAGCAAGGTAATGAGAAATTAATGCAAGGCGACAGACTGCAAAAGCCCTGCGCAGACACTAGGGGGAGCAAGAGCCTGCAGAAAAGATCCCAGGTTAAGCCTTGACCTATCAAGAAAAATGGTAGAAAACTGAGTGGCTTGAGGACCATCCAGCTTTATGGTCAGGTTTTGTCGAAACTTATTCCAATCTGCAAGCGTGATCAGCTGCTCAGGAAATTAATGCAGACTGGCAAGAGATTAATAGTCTTTACCTATGTAAAAGGTGAGATAAGGAGTCCCTGTGTGATGTCCTGGTGTCCCTGAGCTGAACTAACACACACACAGAGGTCCCTGTCAATGGCTTTCGGCACGGCTCATCTGGGATATGGCTACAGGCTGGGCACATCCCCTTCCCTCGCTGCTCCAGCAAAAGTATTTGCTATCAGGTAGACTTAAACCCCACTAACTTCTGCTGAAACTGTTCTCAAAATCAAATTCTCTTCAATCCCAAATGCACCCTTCGCCCCATCGCAGTATAACCCAACCAACTGGGAGACACCAGCGCAGCAGCACCTGGCAAACACTGGGCTGCCTCTGTTCTCCCATTCCTGGCTTTCAAAGAGATGTTTTCCCAAGTGAGCTATAAATTTTTCCACTTTAAGCCTTTCTGCCAAGTCAACATCAGAATGGTCTTTATAGGAGTTATATCGTTTCTGCAGAACTTTTTCAGTTTTATATAGTATAGTTTACCGTGATTATTACTGCAGCCCAGACTGTTAAGACCACAGACTGACCCTTTTGCAACACAGAGGTGCCAAGCTCTTCAAAGACTTGAGCAGCAGTTTCTCAAACATTTTTTCAGTCGTCCTTGCAGCTGTGCAGGTGCAGTGCACGAGGGAATGGTTCCAGCTCAGGACAACAATATGAAGAAAGACTGAGAGCTGGGGTCGTTCAGCCTGGAGGAGAGAAGGCTCCGGGGAGACCTTACAGCGGCCTTCCAGTACCTAAAGGGGCTGACAGGAAAGCTGCAGAGGGACTTCTTACAGGGGCCTGTAGTGATAGGACAAGGGGGAATGGCTTTAAACTAAATAGAAGGTAGATTTAGATGCAATATTGGGAAGAAATTCTTTACTGTGGGGGTGGTGAGGCGCTGGCACAGGCTGCCCAGAGAAGCTGTGGCTGCCCCATCCCTGGAAGTGTTCCAGGCCAGGTTGGATGGGGCTTGGAGCAACCTGGTCTAGTGGAAGGTGTCCCTGCCCCTGGCAGGGGGTTGGAACTACATGGTCTTTAACCCAACCGAAACCATTCTGTGATCCTGTTCTATGATTCTATAATCTACATGTACTGAATCCACTGGAACGCTCCTACAGGTCAAGACAATGATTATTTTTTTTTATAAGATGATGACATACTATAAAGAATAATTTCTATTTCAGTATGCTTAGATTTCCTCTTTTATTAAATCTTTAATCTTGTTAACAGCATGCATTTGGAAATTATTTTTAAGTTTATCCATCTAGGGAAATATTTTTGGAGCTGAAGCTCTGAACTGGAGCTTACATTCACGGGCAGCCCCACCAACCTGTCTCATCCTGTTACACAGTCCCTGCCATTTCCCCAACTACCTCTTCTCCGCACAAAAGCAACAGCATCTTTCTCTCCCTCAGGAAACAGGCTGAGGGAATGGATGTGCTCAAGGTATTATCAACAGACATGAGACGCTTGGGAACTTCTGAGATGCTGGCAAAAATCTCAAAAGGAAAAATAACTCAATATAAAATTTCCAATGCAGAAAATAGTTAGGACCGAGAACTCACTCAGACTGGACTGAAGCAAAATGAAGAGTTCTCCTAGAGAAATACACCTCCAGAAAAAAAAAAAATCCTAAAACTGCAGAGCCTGCCCTCCCAGCAAGGGTATTAAACCTAGAACCACCAGAATTGTTCAGGAATGCAGCCGATCATCTCCTTGGGGATATGAATATTAACCAGGAGATGAGCCCGGCTGGAGGAGCTGAACAGTCCCTGCTCATTAACTGGAAAGGAAGAACTCAAAGGTCAGTTTCCAATACGGGTGTGCATATGAATCTTCACTAAATATTGGGGTTTTTCACTGTTCTTTGTATTGTGATCTTAGATGGGTTTATAGCAATTAAACCATCTCATCCACATTCAGTACTATGACCAGGGGTCAGATATTCAAAAGTCTAGACTGCAAATTCTACATCACTTTGAACAGTGGACAAAAAACCCTGAACAATAAATTTCTGTTAAAATTAAATTTGGAGAAGAGGCACAAAGAGAAGCAGGACAGGAGAGTGAGAAAGGCAACACCACTGCAAGTTAGCGCCTGCTTTAATTGACCAAGCACTCCTTTGATATAAGATTAAGCCATACTGAATCCACCCCACCAAAACCTTGGTCATAAGAAAAATCCTACAAGAAAAAAAAAAAAGGAAAAGAAAGACACACAAAAAAATAAAAGCGCTATTATGTCCATTCACTTGCAAGTCTAAACCAGTATTTTATAGACACCACCCCAGACAGACTGACCAGTTCTTTCAAAATATGCCAAATAATTTCTGCTATCTAAATGTTCTATCCAGCGGATGTCAGCTGAATCATTTTGTTTGCCACCAGCCTCCTACTCTGTTACACGCAAACATTTGGACTTCAGTTCTCCTCCATTAAAAACACGGATGAAATCTGCAGCAAGGGTCACATCTGCTCTACTCCTGACTACCGCGATGCACTCTGCATTGGGACTATTTTATAGGACAGATTATTTATAAGCTTCAGATACAACCAAAATATCATGCCTTTAGCAGCAACCATTATATATATAATATATATAGCAGTAACCATTGTATATAGTCTGTGTGCATGTGTGTATATATATATATATATAAATATATTAAAAATAACCATTTAATACCAGTACTGTGTAATCTCTCATGCTCCTACTTGCTTCTAAGGGCAGGTTTAGGCAAACTAAAAAGGCTTGGGTTTGCTTTTTAAAGCATGGTACCCATTATTTTATACTCGAAGTCAGGCTCTTTGGTAATTAGCTGTACATCTGATTTCTTTCACAGCCTCTTGTCTTTCAGAGTTCAATGGCCTTCAGAGACCAATCTACAGTTTATTTGTGGAGACAGAAGTCTGATTACCAACCTGTCAAAACACAGATCCTTTTAAGAGCCAAACAAAGGCTTAGTGGAGCCACCCGTATGACCAACTTACCCAAGTTTTTTACTGTAATCTCTTAGGCACTCAGCGGCATGACACTAATGGTTATTCAATCAATACGTTTGCAGTATACAGGTTTTTTAATTTAGTAGGGATGCACGCCACTTCTAGTTCTGCCCATCGTGAGAATGACTTCATGAAACCAGGACATCAAATTTGGTATTTTGCCACAGACACAAATGAAAATTAGTTGGAAAGCTTTAGTCTAAGCTTGCTTTCTGCGCATAAAATCCAACTATAAGACAGTTTCTACTGTGAAAGCCTCCTGTGTGGGATGGTGAAGCCAAAACGGCCATGACTGTGTTGGTGAGAGTGGTAAATAAGAATAGAAAGCCAAGAACTCACAATATTTTGGGGACATAGTAACAGCCAGATACCCGCTCAGTAGCCCCTCATGGAAGGAGGTGTAAGGACAACATACAGCATCTTTACCGCTACATTAGATCTCACTAAAATATCTTCTAGCAGGAGAGTCTCATTAATGGTGTAAAAAAGGTCATCTTTCCTCCAGCCAATCTGAAATAGCAACAGATAGATTACAGCTCATCTGTGCTTCCTCAGCCCTCACCGTTACAGCTTTTTAAGCTTTCTGCAGTCTGTATTTCAGGTTGACAGAGCCACAGCATCACATCATTTGGACAAGAATTAGAAATTTAAACTTGGGAGAAATTTGGAAATTTTCTTCAGGCTTTGATGTGTGGTGGAAAAAGGAAGGTTAAGAAATAAAAAATCAAATTAAATTAAAAATTAAGGCTCCTGGGCTCTCTAAATATGGCTGCCTTACCCGACTGCCACAGTGCTAACAAGGTGGTGAACTAGTATTATGTTCAGAACTCTGCATTTGGGGAAAAAAAATGAACACATGCAGCCAATGAGATCAGGGGGGACATCTCTCAAAATCTGAGTGCTGTGAAAAGACTCCAAGCCGATAAGAAAACCATGCCCTGATCCAACACCGAACCCAGAACTTGGGTATTTGAGATGCAAAAACTTCCCTGCTTGCATGCTAGGAGCTATCAGGTTAGCAAGTCTTATTTATTCCTGTCTCCATGTGTCAATGGCTCGACATAAACCAAAGCCTATCTCACAGAGTAAATCAGCAATACACACAGAAACATCACCCAGTGGAACTCGTCCCCGCCAGCAGCGAGACAACGGCAGCAGACTGACGAGGTTGTCTGACTGCAGACTCACTCTGGCTTCCAGCATCCCCAAGCAATCCCACCTCCCACACGCGGTACCCACGGCAGTAGGGCTTCTGGGGGAACTGCCAACATGCCAAACTGGTGCTGGAAATGCCACTCCTCGCCTTGCGCGAGCCGCTCAGCTGTCAGCCAACTAAGGAAAATGAAGTTAATGAGCAAAGCTTTAATCAGTGGACCTTGGTGTAATCAGAAACAGAGCCCCTTGAATATGTAATGACAGGCCATCTCTCCCTGACTTTCCATTTTCCCATGGGAAGAATGTTACAGTGCTTCGAACAGACGAGAAAAAGCCTTCAAGTCAGAGATTAAAGATTTCTGTACACAAATGCAGCTTTTCTCTAAGCACCCATTTGTCCCATACATCCTCCCCAGGGCAGAAAGCAACTGGTCTGCAGGAGATCCAAAAGCAGAATCATCAACGGCTGTAGTAAGGTGAACATTTGCTCATATAATATTGCAGGTTTGCTAATAAATTTACATAAGAGACACGCTTCATTAACTGAGGAACAGTGTAATTCAAGTCTGTGGCATATAAAAACAAATGCTTATCTGAAATCAACCCAAAATACAAGGGTTTATCCCTGTGTCCTCACTTCACCTGTACAGGTCAGTGCTTTCTTAAAGAAGAGCCACGGGGACTTTCTCCAGGCAAGATGCTCATCAGTTTTACTCCACAGAACATCTAGACCCCACCCCAGTTTAATAGTCTTTACGGACCCTTAACAGGCCGTTAAAGATCCCAAATCACAAGGAGATTATTATAGTGGTTAGCCAACAGAACAGTCCCCAGCTGATGGTTATTAGATCTTCACTTTCCCATGGTCAAAGCACAAGGACTGAATCTGAACAATCTTGACCCATTTAGACTTCATGAGTCTACACTCCACCACCGTTTGACATATTTAATGGGTATTAAAACCAACAGACCACTGAGCCTGACCTCCATTTAGCACACCTAACCCGAGTTTATAAACCTGTGTTTGGCTAAAGCAAGTCCTCCTCAGGCAATTCCCTTGACTGCTTACCCCAAGTGTTAAACCCATTTAAAAATTTGCCTTATAAACCACTAGATTAATTTTTCCCCCCTGACTTGACTTTGGCCTGAATGGGCTCCCTGTAAGTGTACCTTGTCATCAAGCTCCTACTGAGTCTTCTCAATAACAACAAAATTGTCCTCTCGGCATAAGGGAACTTCTTCAGCATCTGAACACCCTGTGAGGCTCCTGGGATGCACTGTGGGTTAACTGCTGCTATCAGAAATGAAGATATTTGCAGAAACCATGTTATCAACACTATAAACAAAGACAGGTCATTCTCCATTCATCCCCAGTTTGTAGCCTTTATTTTTCAAGGCTTTAATTCAAGCTTTCTATCACAGCACTCATTCATAGGTCTTACCAGTTTTCTCGTCCACAGTGACCCTTGTCTGAGCAGCCCCGATTAACAAAATAGACTTCGCTGCCCCTCTGCCCACTCATAGCTGTGGTCTGCAAGTGCTGTACCCTGCACAAAAACTGGAAAAGATCTGGGTTTGCACACAGAATGAAAATGTAATACTCTGAAATCTATCCATATTTTTTAAGCCATTTTATTTTTATTTCAGAATTTAAAATAATTTTATGTAAGGATTGAACCCTTCCCATTACTTGTAACTTAAGAGAAATCCCTGGCTATTAACTAATGTGACTGTCACTCTGTGCCTTCTTAGCTTGCAGAAATTACAATGTAATTCAAGTGATTTTAACCTTCCTGCATTGGAAGCAAAGTTATAATCCAACCTAGGTGGTCGCCTTTCGCATGAGGAATGTCTTTTTGCCATTAAGGACAAAACACTCCATAACGGGAGTTAGCCACAAGAGCCATTAATTGTACTTTACCTTCTGCAGACCAATCTTAATGACATCACCCTGCTACCAAGCTTTCAGACAAGCCTGAAGGTTACCTAAGGGGAAGCTGTAAAGAACAGCACACAGTATGAATTTCAAGCATAAACTCACTTTATTAATAGAAAGTTACCAGGGAGGGGCAGATAAAACATAAACCACTTGGTACAGAACAAATGTGGTCTGAGAGGGAGGGAAACAGTTACTGTAAATTAAACAACCTAGCTTACTTCTTTGTACTTTCTCCAGGTTAATCAGGCCTCAGTGAAATCAAGTTTGACAAGAGCTATTAACATCCGTTAATTTACGCATTTTAATCATTTAGCATCCAGTGCAATGCAGAGCGCGACGTGTGTTGGCTACGACTGGTCCCAGAGGAACAATAGCTGTTAGCGAACATTTTTGTTAAATGTGCCTTGGTGCCTCGGTCCACAGGAAGCCATTGAAAAACTCTACCCTGCTGTTAAACATTAATTTTTCGTAACAACCTCCCAGTTCCAAGCACTGACATGGTATCACCAGACTTCTCAAGGTCAGAAATGTTTTATTCAGCTTCCTTCTCTCTTTATCCTAAGCAGTCATGAACCCAGTGGTATTCAGCAATGATGCCACAATGTCCAAATCCATACCTGTCTAAAATACAGTGTTATTGACCGTATTGAAAATACAACTTTAATAATAAGTGAATTATTTCAATGATCAGATTTATGCTCTTCTCTCTGATAGTTGGATTACTCTGGAAAAGAAAACCCAGCAGCATGCTTCAATCAAATTTATAGTGATTGTCTATTCAATTTTGTTTCCTTATTTCGTTTCCTACCTGTGGCTCTCAAGGTCTGAGATACAAACGCAACAGAGATTCACCTCCGCTGCAATCTCCCGTCCCATTACTCAGTAAAACACATAGCAATCCCCACTTAGTGAGCTATTTTAACAAAATCTGACTGGAGTCAAACTGAAAACAAAGGTGTTCTTTATACTTTGAATTATTAAGGAGCCATTATCAAAACCTGTGTAGTCAAGAGCCCTATTAGCGTTCTTGCGGAGCTGTCATGCCAGTAGGACTAAATGGGAGCTCTGACACCCACCAGTGCAAGAGGACTAAGCTCAAACGAGATTAATAAATCCTGCATTACAAGCACAACAGAAATGAGGAGTACAGGTAAATCAATTAGGCACTCTTCATGTGTATTAAAAGATCAAGAACAACATCTAAAAACATGTGAGATACTTAAAATTAGACTAATGAGGGATTACTAACAATTTCTCTCTCTCAAACCAAAATGCTCTGACAGTTTAAAAGTCAAATGCTTTATTATTTTGCACGTGGGCTTAGCATTTACTCCCACACTTAGGAATGGGATACACGGAGGTGACAGGCATTTGAAACACATGGAATTCACTGTGTATGGATTGAGAACTCTAAACAAAGCACCAAAATCCAATAAAGAAACCATCCTTCACCAATATTTGCAGAAGGATAAATTGATTACATATTTATATATTTATGTGTGTGTATATATATATACACACACACATTTAAAAAAATCAATTGCACTGATATTTTCACCCTTCCATAGCAAAACACCCAAATAGTTTGGCCTTCTCGTTAACAAAGCAATGTGCCCTTGTATTATTTAGATATAACAAGAAATTACAGTTTATCTTTGTAGCAATCCTGCCAGCAGCCCCCTTTATCCCTCCTGTGCTGCCCTCTCCCCACACATATCCGTCTAATTGCTGTCATTATAGCACAGCTCTAATTTGCATCCCACTGGAGGACGAGCCAGCAAATTAAATCAGTGCACACTGTCCCAACACAGGGCTTGGGTTTCTCAGGCTGGTTTGGGTTTGCTTTTAGTAGAGACAGAGAGAAGACAACTTGTCCTGCAAGAGCCAACCTCCACTCGATGACAGCATTGCTCCCAGGAAACAAATCCCTTCCAGGGAATTGCCAGAGACTCATTTTAGCAAAATGAGAACCATCGCCACTGTGACAGATACAAGTTGCCTCCAGAAGCTTCACATGATAAAACTTGTTTAAAGCTTAAATGTCATTCAGACTTGGAAAGGTTTTTTTTAAAATAAGCCATGCTGTCAAAGCCAATTGTCTCCCCACAATTATTTTTTTTTAAATAAACATTAGGTGCCTGAGGCATTTTCATGAGCAGTTTAGGAAACACCCACTGCAACAACAGGTCCCAAGAACACACAAGGCTTTGGCCCTACATAACCTCAGATATAGCACTATACTTTACTATAGATTCATGCTGAAGCAGCAGCAGGATGACTCTTGCCTGCCCCAGCTGCCATAATGCAAAACTCAATTGCAGCCTGCTCAGAGCCCATTTTTACCCAAAGAATGCCACATGCAGCTTCTGACTGTGTGAGAGCAAAGGTCACATTGCCCGCAGATGCTCTGCATCATACACCGAGGGTGCTGCTGACTTTTAAGCAAGGACTTGTTTCCAGAGCGACAAAAGGAAGAGATCATAGAGCTCAGACACTAACGTCGCCCTAACAAAAAATGAATAAACCATAAATGGCATATATTACAGACCACGTAAGAAGATACTCCTGCAGAAGATGACATGTCAGCACTATAAATCTTGAATGACCCAACAGGATACTCAGTGTTCATGCACCACATACACCGTCTTGCATTTTTCAAATGCTACCACCACCACACAAAATAACATAGAAACAATAATTGGCTTAAGGGAGCACTAATGACATTTTTAAACCATTTAACCTGTACTCCCTTTGTTTAACATGGCAACTAATCCCTCCAGGTGACCACCACCTCGTACCTAACCTGCGTGCATTTGTTACTACAGGCCACCCACCAGCTGTGTTCAGCACTGGCACGACACCAGCCATTACTGATGTCACCGGGCTTTCATCATAAAATGCAGAGACAATTTAACCATGCAGTAAAAGCCAGCATCAAACTGAGCCGACAGCACGCATTTGTGTGCAGGCAGCAATGATTGCCATAGCTACCTCTTGCTCCACAGGTCACAAGGAGCATCCTGCTTCGCGGGGCTGCAACAAATCCCACCCTCACCCAGATGCTTCATCACACATTTCAAGCACTTGATCGATTTTCTTTGCTTAACTTGCAACTTGGATTAACACAGGCACAGACTGACACTTCCCCTTGGAAATCCAAGTTCACTCATGTCCTTTGTGAAGGTACACTCTTTTGAGAAGGATTGCACTTGGGTCCTGCCCATGGGTCACAACAGCCACACGCAGCGCTACAGGCTGGGGCAGAGCAGCTGGAAAGCTGCCTGGATGAAAAGGACTTGGGGGTGCTGGTCAACACCCAGCTGAACATGAGCCAGCAGCGTGCCCAGGTGGCCAAGGCAGCCAACAGCATCCTGGCTTGTATCTGTAACAGTGCGGCCAGCAGGACCAGGGCAGTGATGGTCCCCCTGCACTGGGCACTGGTGGGGCCGCACCTCGGATCCCGTGTGCGGTGTTGGGCCCCTCACTGCAGGACAGACACTGAGGGGCTGGAGCGTGTCCAGAGCCGGGCAGGGACTGGGGCAGGGGCTGGGGGGGGGCAGCGGGGGGAGCTGGGGGGGTTCAGCCTGGAGAGGGGGGGCTCAGGGGGGACCTTCTCCCTCCCTACAGCTGCCTGGGAGGAGGCTGTAGCGAGGTGGGGGTCGGTCTCTTCTCCCAAGCGACAAGAGACTGTATGACAGTAAAAGGCCTCAAGTTGCACCAGGGGAGGTTTAGATGGAGTATGAAGAAAAATGTTTTCACCAAAAGGGTTGTCGAGCATTGGAACAGGCTGCCCAGGGAAGTGGCGGAGTCACTGTCCCTGGAGGGATAAAGACCTGTAGACATGGCACTTAGGGACATGGTTTAGCGGTGGACTTGGCAGTGCTGGGTTAATGGTTGGACTTGATGATCTCAAAGGTCTTTTCCAACCTAAATTATTCTATGAATTCAATTGGGAACCCAACCCTGCCTCCCACCTCTCAGCTAAGTGAGTCCAAACATCTCAAAAAATTCATCAAAGAAATCTCAGTATGGACTCTTTTGCTTTTGCATTTTGTAATGAATATTTTTAAAAAGTGTTTTTCCACTGTTTCTACTTCTGGGGTATTTCTTTATTAAAAGGAGCAATTAAAACACATCTGAGGAAAGGATGAAAGGGACAGATAATCTATCACATGCTCCTCGCAGTTACTTATAAACACTTAAAACTTTCTTATTAACACAGTCAGAAAGTCTTAAACTCTTAAAACTTGTCTCAGAATTCTCCTATTGTTTTAACAATATGGAATGACACCTGTTCCTTCATAATCACTGTACTTGCTTTAACAAACTAAGCTAGATAATGGGGGGAACAAGGCTGGCAGGTAGAAGTGCCCAAAAAACTAAAACTGCTTAATTAAAAACAACCAAGTAGTAAGCACACACCATTAGTGAGTCCTGAGGTGTGTATAAAAGTGATTTAGCAAACATCTGTCTTGGAAACCAAACTGAGACATACAACACACAAAGCTTCCCATCACCAGTGACAGGAGATGTATCAGGATCTGAATAAGCCAGCACCATGCTGTCACACAGACGAATTCACACATGAATTCAGACTTTTTAAAAAATCAATCCAAAACCAAAGTAATTTGCCCATTTGCTTCATATTCTGCAGGGGAAAACAAAAATCGCAACTAAAAATGGAAACAACTTCACTTACCAAGCACAAAGCATGCCTTATAACTCCTTCCTCACAAAAATCAAACCAAAAATCAAACTAAAATGAAAGTTTACAATCATAACAGTAGGACAGAAGCCTTCCAGTCTGCAGTGGAAATTATGGTCTAGAATGTTGAAATGGCACATGAGAGAATATTCCTCGTCATAGAGGTCAGAGGAAAGCTTATGCTGCTCCAGATGAGAGAGAAAGACTATTTCACAGTTTGATTTGGAAGACAGTATTTTATTTTTTAAATAAACCCCAGAGATTATATCAGTGGTCACCATGATTCAGCATGATCAAAGAAAAAAAAAGAAAAAAGAAAAAAAATCAAATCCTGAAGCAAGCCTACTCCTGTCCTCCATGTGCCTTCTCTCCCATCTTACATCTTGCAGTCATTCATATTCTCTCCAAAACAGTCCTCTCCGTGAACAGGTCACAAATACCACAATCACTGCCTAAACCCTCATCATGAGGCTTGCAGGTCAAGGAACACATTAAAGTAGTGATTTGAGGAGTGGCTGTGTTAAAAGAGCTTTCATTCCAATTATTTTTATGAGGAAATAAACCAATGCTCAGGATTTCTGGTTAAAAATGCAGCTATTGCAGGTTTGCTGGTGCTGTGCTATGTAGCAGCAGCCCAATGTAAGATGTAAGAAAAGCCAGAGTGTGTGTTCCTATCAAAATTGTGATGGATTTCCTCACTCTGTTCTCTCATCTCCATTATTATTCGAGTAAAGGCTACGCACACTGACAAGGAGCTGAGCGGAGGAGTAATCACTGCCTTCCCTTCCTCCCACACAGGACAAGTCCTCCTCGCTGCCACAGCCTGGAGCCTTGCATCATGCGGTTTTCCAAGCAGCAAAAGCACGTGCGGCAGCGTCTCAGCAAGGTGAGGTATTGCCTGTAACTGCCATCAGAGTCTCTGCCTCTTGGGAGAAAGGGCAGAGCATTTTGTAGGCTGCAAGCAGGCAGAGTGTCACATGTATTAACATTTAACTGCTTTAAAGCAGATTTAGTTAACGTGTGACGCTGATTGCTTTGAGTTCTGTATCAAAGACTGCTTCTGAAAAATACTAGGTGCTAAGCATTGGTTTTTAATGAACTGATTATTCAAAAACATTTGCCTGAATCGGCTACATGAGCAGCTTAATCATCAGAAAAATACAATCCTTTACTGCAGCAGTGTTTCCCAATCCTTCAGCATCAATGAAGCATCAACCTTAGAATCACGGATGGTTTGGGTTGGAAGGGACCTTAAAGACCATCCAGTCCACCCCCCCTGCCAGGGGCAGGGACACCTTCCACTAGACCAGGTTGCTCCAAGCCCCGTCCAGCCTGGCCCTGAACACTTCCAGAGAGGGGAAGTTTCCCAATTTTTAGGCCAGCACACAAACTCACAGCTAAGCCTCTAATTGCAAACACCAGCAGGAGTGCTCTTCCACGGATCATTTATCACAACATCAGGACCACAAGCACAAGACCTTTGAGAGCCACCTTCTGTTTTAAAGTGGTTTTCATGCTTGTTCTCCATTTGCATTAACCCCCAACACTACTTCAAGGGAAGTAAGAAAACAGCTGTATAGCACTCCTTTCAATACTTAAAGGGGGCTTATAAGAAAGATGTGGACAGACTTCAGTAGGGCCTGTAGCAACAGGACAAGGGGTAACAGTTTTAAACTAAGAGGGTAGATTCAGACTAGATATAAAGAAGAAACTTTTTATGATGAAGGTGGTGAGACACTGGAAAAGGTTGCCCAGAGAGGTGGCAGATGCCCCATCCCTGGAAACATTCAAGGTCAGGTTGGACGGGGCTCTGAGCAACCTGATTGATCTATTTGAAGATGGCCCTGCTCATTGCACAGGGGTTGGACCAGGCGGTCTTTAAAGGTCCCTTCCAACCTGAACCATTCTGTGATTCTGACTCTAAAACCAGTGATGTTAGTTTAATGACTACAAAAAGTAAATGTATTATTGTATCAATAGCAATCTTTTGCAGAGCACCAAGAGCCTGCAGACTCAAGTGAAAAACAAAAACATCATGGACTTGTTGGTCCTAGCAGTGTATTGCATAAAGATGGCTCCTGATAGCACTTGCAATTTAGATGTTACATAGACACTTACAACTGAACTGGGAATTGCAATGGAAATTCTGGTATCAACAACAACAAGACGCACCAGTCTCAGTGCTGCTGGTATTATTTTAGATCCCAGAAGTGTCAGTCAGATTGACATCTCACTGCACATCGCAGCATGCAGTCAAATACTGCAGGTACATAGCTACGTGACCCAGAGTATCCATTTCTACATGTCAACATAGAACAGCGACATTACACGCTTGGAAAAAGTCAGCAGATTCCTTCTGGCTCTTGTAGATAATTCCCCTAATGCTACATGCAGTAAAAAATATTGTACAGTTGGTTGCACACACAAGGGACCGTAGCTGAAAGGGGATACCTGATGTGACAAACCAAAGGTTTTGTACTGGGTGGTACATGCTGTTCTGACACCTGGAACACAGCAATATTCAAAGATTAAACATCCACGCTGAGACTCAAAGCATTTTGAACATTAAATTAGAACATAAATTAGAAACTATTTTCAGCTTTAATCCTCACTTAAAACTGAAAGCATGTAATAATTTAAGGGGTAACTGATTCTGCGCCTGGTGCTTTTCAGCACAAGTACTTTGTGTCCTTTTTCAGAGCTTTTCCCTAATGTCCCCACAAATCCAGTTTTCTTCCATCTGCTTTCCTTTGTGAAACTGTCCCTGCCTTGTGTACTAATACATATAATTATGAAAAAAGACCACTACAAAAATCAAGCAGGTGCTACACGTATCAGTTCTTAACCAAGAAATTACTGATAGAAGCTAAATGCTTCCCTTCAGTTACATGGTTTTCATTGTAACACATGCTTAATTTATGCACAATTTCCTTTTTTTTTTTATTGAAAAGATGTTAAAACCCACAATTTTTGGCAGACTTGGGTATGCACACTCTTCTGACTACAGCTAGAAGCACTGATGTTACCAACTCTAGCCACTTATTTACCCCAGTAAAAGTTAGCAGCCCCTGCATTCTGCCCAGTGAAACATTTTTGGGTGTTCCTAATCTGACTTAGTCAAAATAAGCTAAAGTGATTTACATAGCAGGTTATTGCTGAACCAGCTCATTCTGACATGTGCCACCATGGTCAGAAGAAAATATCTACATCCCTGGATGATAAAATTCATAGAATCATTTTGATTGGAAAAGACCTTTAAGATCATCAAGTCCAACTGCTACCCCAGCACTGCCAAGTCCACCACTCAACCATGTCCCCAAGCACCGCATCTACACATCTTTTAAATTCCTCCAAGGGACAGTGACTCCACCACCACCCTGAGCAGCCTGTTCCAGTGCTCGACAACCCTTTCGGTGAAAATGTTTTTCCTCATACCCCATCTAAGCCTCCCCTTGTGCAACTTGAGGCTGTTTCCTCTCATCTTGTCACTTGCTACTAGGGAGAAGAGACCGACCCCCACCTCACTGCAACCTCCTCCCAGGCAGCTGTAGGGAGCGAGAAGGTCCCCCCTGAGCCTCCTTTTCTCCAGGCTGAACCCCCCCAGCTCCCCCCACTGCCCCCCGCAGCCCTGTGCCCCTGCCCCAGCCCCTGCCCGGCTCTGGACACGCTCCAGCTCCTCAGTGTCTGTCCTGCAGTGAGGGGCCCAACACCGCACACGGGATCCGAGGTGCGGCCCCACCAGTGCCCAGTGCAGGGGGACCATCACTGCCCTGGTCCTGCTGGCCGCACTGTTACAGATACAAGCCAGGATGCTGTTGGCTGCCTTGGCCACCTGGGCACACTGCTGGCAGCACCCCCAGGTCCTTTTCATCGGGGCAGCTTTCCAGCTGCTCTGTCCCAAGCCTGTAGTGCTGCGTGTGGTTGTTGTGACCCATGTGTAGGATCTGGCACTGAGCCTTGTTGAACCTCCTATTAGACCCTGAGCAGCCTGGGGAGACAATTTCAGTCACTGACAGAATTTTCAGTCTTTATTAAAAGCAGCGGATGGGGAAACAGCACACATGAACACAGCAAATTAACATGCATGACAAGAGTTGCAGTATTAGTCATATTCTGCGTGAGAAGGGTCTATTAACTGGAATATCTATCTTAGAAAAATCTATATACAACTGCTACATTATCTGGCCAAAATTGTCTAGATTCTTGCCTTTTTATTTTTAAAATGGATATTTTATATAAGCATCCAATTCTGAAATCTACACAATTTTAAGGCTTTTAGAATTTAGAGTCTTATAATTGATTAAATGAGTGGTTCAGTAGGATCAATGGAATAACTGAATGGATCTACTAGTGATAAACAACAACATTTTGCAGAGGGGGGGAGGATGCACTTAACCACTAGCTTGCTGGCTGCCTTGGTTCTTCTCCTAGGATTACTGAGCCCACAGGAAAACAAGCAATGGAGCTTGTGCCTCCTAACCTCAGCATGTCCCAAGCCTCAGTTCCCTCACCACAACCTGCCATGTGTGAGTGGAAGTGTCTGATTTGCGTATGGAAAAACTCTACACACTCCCTTCTTGTGGGGTGCTGCGGAGCTACAGCTGCTTGGACATCAGTGGGAGGGCAGAATCAGGTATCACCTCAAAAAAAGAAAAGCTCCTTCAGGATCATACCTAAAGGGATATCTTAAATACATATCAGGGAACAAAATGTGAGGCTTTAATAAAAATGTACAATTTGGCAGTTTAATAAACCGCAACAGTTGCAGTAAGTAATCCATCTGTACCTTCCTCTGGCAAAACCTTGCCTGAGGAGGAGGGTAAGAAGCCTTTCAGAATCCCTGTACTGAACATGAAAAGCTACAGAAATGTTCTTAATCTGCATGAAAAATGACATTTTCTCAAGCGCTAATCAGTCAGAAGCATCTCTTGATTACATTAGTTATGAATACAGGCTTGAGAGGTGAGCCTGTACGAACCTCATGAAGTTCAACAAGGCCAAGTGCAAGGTCCTGCACCTGGGTGAAGGCAACCCCCAAAATCAGTACAGCCTGTGCAGAAAACAGACTGAGAGCAGCCCTAAGAGAAGGACTTGGGGATGCTGGTGGATGAAAAGCTGGATGTGGCATTGCAATGTGCACTTGCAGCCCAGCAAGCCAACCAAACCCAGGGCTGCACCAAACGCAGAGTGGCCAGCAGGTCCGGGGGGGGATTCTCCCCCTCTGCTCTGCTCTGGTGAGACCCCACCTGCAGCGCTGTGTCTGCTCTGGGGTCCCCAGCATAAGAAGGACACGGACCTGTTGGAGCAAGTCCAGAGGAGGCCACAAAGATGATCGGGGGCTGGAGCACCTCTCCTAGGCAGACAGGCTGAGAGAGCTGGGGCTGTTCAGCCTGGAGGAGAGAAGGCTCCGGGGAGACCTTACAGCGGCCTTCCAGTACCTAAAGGGGCTGACAGGAAAGCTGCAGAGGGACTTCTTACAGGGGCCTGTAGGGATAGAACAAGGGGGAATGGCTTTAAAATAAATAGAAGGTAGATTTAGATGCGCTATTAGGAAGAAATTATTTGCTGTGAGGGTGGCAAGGCACTGGCACAGGCTGCCCAGAGAAGCTGTGGCTGCCCCATCCCTGGAAGTGTTCAAGGTCAGGTTGGACGGGGCTTGGAGCAACCTGGTCTAGTGGAAGGTGTCCCTGCCCCTGGCAGGGGAGTTGGAACTTCCAACCCAAATCGTTCTGTGATTCTATGATACATTTATAACAGGTTGTGCTAGAACACTTTGCTACAGCTGTTAAGAGAGTAAAATAAAATAAAATAAACACTCAAAATAAACCCTTCCTAACTTTCCTGATCATTAATCACTGGATGTTGACTATGGCAATCTGTGTTTTCTAAGAGGGAGTGTTACCCTTAATAACATCAAAATACAAACCTTCTTGGTGAATCATCTCAAGTCTCACTAGTTTCTGTCACACAGCTTCCCTTCCTAAGCCCCCTTCTCCCACTACAAACACACAACTGGTCTGCTGGTTCTTGGTTGAGGTTTTTCCTTCCTCTCCCCCAAATCTGGGTTCAAAAGTAATTCCCTCTAGAATGCTTCCCCCCCTCCCCTGAAAGTCATTGAACAAAAACTCTTTCCTTTTTCTTCCCTTACTGGGGGGGGGGGGGGGGCACGGGCAGAGAGTATATTTGTATTCTACTGCTTCTAGGAGTTTTATAGCTCTCCTTTTAGAATCTTGATTTTCCCATCAGTTGGGGCTCTGCCTTGCTTTCTTCTATACAACCTGGTACATTTTTCCTATTTCTTGGGGGAGAGCGGGGAATATCTGTTTAAGATACATGAGAGATGGCTGCATGGCACACTATCAGTAAATCTATTTTAAGAATCTGTCTCTGATTTTAATGGGCAGCTGAACTTCCTCCAGGACCCTGGCCAAGTCACTTACTTGGTGCTCTGCATTTCAGCTTCTCCATCCATGAAGTGGCAATAACAATCATTTCCAAGAAAGTGCAACCCTAAAGTCTTTAGGAGTTTGCAGAGCTCATCAGAGAACCCAAGTCCTTTACAACTGGGGATGCAACTAATCTCATTGTAGTTGAACTTCAGATCAGTCACCACATTTAGTAGCATTCATAAGAGCTTGCTTGGAAATGGGATTTAATGAGAATGGCAGAAGCAAAATTGAAAGGAGCAATTTAAAAGACCAAAATTTCTAAGTAACACCACTTCCAACAAAGGATGCCCATAAATTTAAATGTAACCTACTGAGATAATAGAAGAAAACATCTGAAGAATCAAATGTGGGTGGGTTTAAAAAAAAATAAGGTAAACCTAGTGAAAAGCCCAAGCTAATGGAGAATGTGGGAAGAGAGGTAATCAAGACTGCCTTCAGCTGCCTCTGCACAAAAAGGTTAATAGCTGAACCATTTGGAATCTCGGCAAGTTTCTGTCTATAATTTTCATGATAGAAGAGAATGCATCTGACATTTATTAGCTCAACTAATGTTCACACTCGAGATAAAAAGACTTGCAGACTGATTCAAGGTCTTCACATTTAAAAAAGGCTGCTAAACTGTTTGTAATACAATAAGGCAACGATATTACACAAATAATATTGCTACATAACCATCTTAGATAAAATCTGACTTAAATGTAGCTCATGGCCCTCTAAATGTTCTCCTGTCTGTAGCAGTGGAATGCAGAAGCACCCCAGCACGCATGGATCCATCAGCCCGGCAGAGTGCATTGCTTTCAGGAACTCAGCTATGCGCTGCAACTTGCATCAAGATCTGGAAAACTTGTGCCAAGCATGGTATAATGAGCTATTTCAGCTCAGGCAAGATCACATCAGAAATCTCAGAAGATGTACCCTAAACACTGGAAGAGACAGCCATGCCTCTGTCAGTTCAAATCACCTGGGAAATCGCTAACCCCACCTGAAAGCAGTTCTGCTTATGCAATATTAGAAGCTAAATTTAAACGCAATGAATAACGAACAGAGAAATGACGAAAGATACAGAACCCTGTATGGTTAACCACAGTAAGGCATACCATAAATAGGAATACAGACATAATTCCTTTCAGATCCATACAGACAGTACCCTAAAGCCAGAGGTGTAAGTCAGTCAGGTCTGGCACGGTTCTGCTAGAGAACATAAAGTGCAAACAAGGCATTTGTCCTGCATCCAGGGTGAGAGGCTGGGATATAGTGAGAAATTATGCCAGGGAAGCCAATGTCCACACAGCATATAGCTCTTCCTACCAGAAGTTACAGCAGACTATTTTGGGTTTACGGTGTATAAAAGCTGCCAGGTTTTTTTGAACTTACTCTTAGGTGAAGTTCATTTGATACGGGTAGATAGAGAAGCCAACTTTCTGAATGTAAAGGGCTGTCCAAGAGCCCAAACTGAGCAGACAAAATAAAAAGAATCCACCCAGTTTCCCTTGTATTATAGCACTTACTAAAAGCCAAGCATGTAACTTTGAGCTAACAACACTTTGCAGCATTTCCATTTGCAAAGATATACAGGCCTTTTACAGGGACTGCTTTCAAAATTTGGGATTGGATTTTCAATATAAACTGGACTGAGCCAAATTAAAGATCTGCCCCCAAAACACTGATCTATACTGCATTCAAAGTCAAGCTCACATTTGTGTTAATTCTTTCACAAATTATATATACACTAAAACCCAATAACGTATTGTTTACAGAAACAAAGCAGCTGGTAGATGCCAAGGCCAACAACAAATGAGATCAGTTAGGAGGCCTTCAGATTAAAACCATCAAGAAGCTGAAGCCAACAGGAAAAAAAAAAAAAAGAGCCTAATGTTTCACTTGAAACCACTCATTATAGCAGCAAGAATCACACAACGTATATGCAAGAATATACCATGTAATTACCATGCAAAGGCAGACTTGCATGACGCTCTGCTGCACTGGGTGAAGGAAAGAAGAGAGAGAAGTGACACCTAACTTATTTTCTGTACATACCAGTGGGATCAAGGCATGAGCGATATGGCTAACCTGTACAAAAGGTTAACCTTAAACAGGAACAGTCAACATGGATTTGCACAGCGCTATGCTATGCGAGAGCTGTTGTAAAGATGGTACTAGGTAACATGCTTTACAGACACTGGTGAAAGGTATACAGGCTAAGAGAGCATAGAAAGGAAAGGAAAACTGGGGGAAAAAAGCCCAGCTGACTGTGGTGGCATGCTGAGGAGTCCCCTCAAGGTTCCCCCGAGCACTTGATGCTGTGCCATCTGCCACTGACCCAACACAGGCACTTAACCCAGTTATAGACTTATTGGATATCAGGAAAAATGTCTTCACTGAAAGGGTGCTCAAGCATTGGAACAGGCTGCCCAAGGAGGCAATGGGGTCACCATTCCTGGAGGGATTTAAAATATGTGTAGATGTGGCACTTAGGGACATGGTTTAGTGGTGGGCTTGGCAGTGCTGGGTTAACAAACTGTTGGACTCCATGATCTTAAAGGTCTTTTCCAACCCAAATGATTCTATGATTTTATAGCACAAGGCAGCAGGTGGCAATCACCTGCCGCCGTCCACTGTCCCAGGACAACATCAGCAGAAGAGGTCAGAGCTCAAGAAGCTGCTGGCTGTCACCCAGCACTCTGTATGCACAGATCCCATCAGCCGAGCTGCATTTCACTTCCATGGTTTCTACTGGGTAGTTCCATAAAGTTGCATTAGTCTGTACTTTTGGAAGCTGGGGCTATAATGTTTACTCTGCCAAAGGTTCTCAGGAGCTTACAGCTGTGTTTTCAGAAAAGTCTTCAGCACTTGAGCCAGGTTACCTGTTAAAAAGCACAGAATGGGCCTACCTTACAGGGAACAACATACCCCTTCTCTCTTCAAGATTTGCACAGAGTCAAAAAAGCAGCTTAAATAGCAAATAAAATAAGAAAGCGGGGGTGGTATCCTAATCTTTGGAGCAAAGGAAAGAATCAACAGCTGATCAACAACAGAAGCACTAATTTATGATTTAAGAGCTGTGAATAAAGGCAAGCTACAAAAGGTATTTACAGATTTTATCTAATTATTAAAAAAAAGTAGTACTACAGTGATTTTTTTATTATTTAATAAAGATCTAAACAGCAGGCCACCAGAGTTTATTTGAAAAGCAACTCAAACTGCTTTTCACCCTCCCACCCCCCCATTGTTCGTGACTTTTCCAACAGCATTTGCTCTGGAGAGGAACCCAGGATGTAGGCAGTCCAACTCTGTATTTCAATGGAGCAACCTCCCTAATTACATCTCTGAACAGTAGCTCTTAATTACCCTTCACTCCTGAGCTCTTGTTTAGTTGACTAGGGCTGCAGCAAGACCTTTACAATTCACTTTCAAACCAAGTTGGTAAGGTTTGTTGCAAAGGCTCTAGTTTATTGTTTAGCCCAGTAAAGAAACCAGGCTTCTGCTACATCCTGGGATGTCCTTTAAGTCATGTCTTCCAAATTTATACCCAACACAAGGTTCATATTTCAGTATAAGTTTTTAGGATCCACCACAATGTAAAAATACTACTTCTATATTGAGAAGCACAAAAATTGGCCAAATTGTTTAACAAAACACAAAAGTATTTTTAAAATGCATTTGTCTAAAACACTCAAACCATATTAATGGGCTATAATCTAGACCCCCAAACTCTCGACACATGCACATACATGGAATATCAAAAGCCGGTTGCAACAATGTGCCTTCTCTGAATAGTTTCTCCTTAATGAATACACATTCCCTCTTCTACAGCCACACTTCCAATTACTGCTGCTCCAAATTGCTTTGGAAAAACAGTCTATTTGAGGAGCTTTTTAACCACTTCTTCCAACTAGACTTCAAAGATTTAATTTTCACTGTACAGATGCTCTTTGGCCTTTCTCTGTATCTAGGCTTCCTTCTACTCATCACCTAGCCAAGACATTCATCCAGTCCTTTATAGATCAGCCACTGCTACTCTCCTATATTTTTTTTTCTTTTGATAAGGTTCATCAGCTACTGCATATGTATCTTGCAACACAAAAATGCTAACAAGCACAATAATCCAAATAATGTATTGAGCTATAATAAAAAGCAGCCCTTAATTACTGTATATGAACAAACCGGAATGGTTCTGCTGGCTCAGCAAGTCCAACAGCCTCCACAGCGGCAGGCACTGAGCCCCATGGCCTTTTCCATCAGCTGCTCAGGCTTCATTTCAGGCAACCACTCTCCTCTATGAAGTCCAGAGCACAAATACAGGCTGTGCAGAAAACAGACTGAGAGCAGCCCTAAGAGAAGGACTTGGGGATGCTGGTGGATGAAAAGCTGGATGTGGCATTGCAATGTGCACTTGCAGCCCAGCAAGCCAACCAAACCCAGGGCTGCACCAAACGCAGCGTGGCCAGCAGGTCCAGGGAGGGGATTCTCCCCCTCTGCTCTGCTCTGGTGAGACCCCACCTGCAGCGCTGTGTCTGCTCTGGGGTCCCCAGCATAAGAAGGACACGGACCTGTTGAAGCAAGTCCAGAGGAGGCCACAAAGATCATTAGAGGACTGGAGCATCTCTCCTAGGCAGACAGGCTGAGAGAGCTGGGGCTGTTCAGCCTGGAGGAGAGAAGGCTCCGGGGAGACCTTACAGCGGCCTTCCAGTACCTAAAGGGGCTGACAGGAAAGCTGCAGAGGGACTTCTTACAGGGGCCTGTAGGGATAGAACAAGGGGGAATGGCTTTAAAATAAATAGAAGGTAGATTTAGATGCGCTATTAGGAAGAAATTATTTGCTGTGAGGGTGGCAAGGCACTGGCACAGGCTGCCCAGAGAAGCTGTGGCTGCCCCATCCCTGGAAGTGTTCAAGGTCAGGTTGGACGGGGCTTGGAGCAACCTGGTCTAGTGGAAGGTGCCCCGGAAATAGATGATCTGTAAAGTCCCTTCCAACACAAACCATTCTAATCACAATGCTGAGATGACAGAGGAACGTATCAATCTGGCTCATTTACAGCATTAAAACTCTGTTTGTTGCTTTCATCACTATGATGCTAGTAGATCTCAGTTGCTGGACAACACTATGCTTTACAATTCAGCTGTACGTGTAGCAGGCAAAGAGCACACCTCAAGAACAGTCTCAGTGTCTCAAAAGAATTACAGCCTGACTAGCCTATGCTGTTCTAAACTGGTTGGAGAAAGAAAATGTGCAGATAGGATATGTCCCATTAAAAGGCAAACCAAGTTTTTGTTCCTAGCATTTACACACAAATGAGAAAAGGCTAATTGCACTGAAGTGTAAATGTTTATGTTTTTAGTGAAAGAAAATGAAGAAATATGAATGTGAGCCATAGAACAGCCTGAATGCAAAGGGTTAAACATGTTTAATTTTGCACTTTTAAGAGTGATGAAATTAATACCCAAGCATTTCAATTTAAGACTTTAAATCTTTGTTGTATTTGTGAGCCAGTAGGTAAATCTGTCCAACCACCCCAAAAGGTCAGGAACCACTTGAAGTGTTACTGTTCCCTTATACATAATTAAAACTCTGGTTAGTGTAGCTTCCTACCCCTTTGAAACCAACAGTCTCCATCAAACAATGTACAGGATCAAGAGCATCTTATGATAGAAGAAACAGCCAAACTGACCATGCATTGGAAGAAAAGTCAAACTCTTCTATACATGTTGGTCAAATATTGATCTCAGCACTCTCCTAATGCATTAAAACCTTTTAGAGTAGATCATGCTCACAAGCATTATATTGATGTGAGATCCAAGAGACACCACCACTTGTTGCAACATGAATAGAAGCAAATAATCAGTCTTCAGTAAAGGATTTATATGTGCATCATTAAAATCCAACCCATTACAAAAGAAGCCTCCAAGAAATAAAGCAGCTGTGCAAGACTGATAAAAAAAAATTTACTTCTTAACCCAAATGTTCCTTTCCAATCTCTCAAGTTCTGTCTTCATGTGAGTACCATCGTCTCTTCTTAAGGGCTTCAAAAACTGAAAATTAAAGGAAATGCCAAAGGCAAAGCATTTTCTTCTCCTCCTCCAGTATTCAAAAACTCCATGAAAGCCAAAAGATGGCACATTCATTACAAATCACCGGATGGAAAGAAAATCACTTCCCTGTTACAGTATCTATCAACTACACCGTAAAGTCCTTTTCTGCTAATCAGCACTTTCTCAAAGCTTTCAGTAGGAAAAAAACCTGTTATCCAAGATCACAGCTGTAATAGTTTGGTTGTAAAAAGAATAAAAGAAACAATGAAAGTCTGAGAGTGCTGGCCTTGAGACAAAAGTTACTAAAGCATGAAGCATTATCCATTAAAAAGCATTTTTTGCAACCAAAATATTCAACAGTTTAAAATACATTTTAGAAATTTACATTGTCACTCTCAATTTAGACCAAGCCCTCAATCCAGATTTTTCTCAAAATAGTCTAGTAATAATAAATGCACCACACCTGCCCTAGCTTCCCATGAACCAAACGTTAAAATGCTTTTTTTTTTTCCCTAAAGTTTTAGAACCCCCAAGCCAAGGGATTCTGCTTGCAAAGAAAGGTACTAAGATCTGCTATGAACTGGGTTTTGCTGTGCAAAACTGAGCAAGGGCAGAGAAATCAAAACATACCAAACTTATTCTCAAGCTTATTTAAAGAATTAGTCAGAGACAACATTTGTAAGATACCCAATGGATGATCATAAGGTTTTACAGTCCAAGTAGAGGTTCAGCTCTGTAGCAGCCACCTTCTTCTCCTCCAGCAAGCTCAGCAGGTTGCAGCCCAGCATGCAGCAGGTCACAGCCACCTCAGCAAGAAAGCTGCAGGTGCCATACCACAGGCATGTCACAGCTGGTTTGAGTGGAGACTGCTGCCGTGAGGGGCAGCCACAGCCACAGCCTGACCCTTCGCCAAAAGTGTTGCACCAAGGAAACTACCTTGCCCCTAAAAAAAAAAAACCACACACACACGAATGAGTTTCCTGAATCCACATTACCTGAACAGGGACCATGATGTTGTGGCCAGAGCACACTGCCAGATGGATGGGTGTCTACTGGCCTAGCCTTTGAGTAGATGTGGAATTATAGGCTGAGAGAGGTTGGATTAGCTAAATTAATCTCAAGGCTAGATTAAGTAAAATGTGGAAGAGATCCTTCTCCTCACCACTGGCCCAGCGGGTACTGCCATCACCCTGCTTCTGCCAGTACTGGTGCTCCTCTGAACTCCACTGACTCAAAGAGCTAAATCAACAGAAAACATGGTATTTATGGGAGTATTTTTTGCAAGGGCAATGAAAAAGGAGTTGCTGTCAATAATCTAAGCACATACTGAGTACCAACTGCAAAGAAAATAGTATCTAACACACAGTCAAAATACACTACCAATAGTCCTTACTTCCATTTAACTTCTGGATGGCGAATGTGATGCTCTCCAGCCAGATGTACACAACCTCTGGGAAGCTTTGTTCCCTTTTTTGCTATACTTAAACCGCATAACACATCAGAAACCACCGAAACCTGCAAGGATTCTGTCTGCACATGGGAGCATTTGGGATGAGCCACTTCAATGAACTCCCCACCTGGTTATCATTACTGAGAACAAGAATCCCCGAACGCATCTTCAGGAATAGCTAATGCCCTTTGAAATTTGTTTTACCATAGTAAAAAGCAGCTTAAATGCAGAAAAGCTCTAACACAGTTTTAAAACTGTTTTTATTAGTCAAGCCACCGCATTTAGTATTGTGTGCCAAAAACTGAACCATTCTTAAGTGTTCATGAAGAACCTTCATGTAAAACATCGTTTTGTATGTTGGCTGGTCAGATAAGGAAAAAGCACTAAAAAGAGTCACAAAACTTGTTTCAATGACACTTCAAATATTTAATTTTGACAGACATCACATTTGCTATACCATACATTAAAAATGTGTTCAATTTTATGTTTTTTCTTGTGTTAATTTTAACTGAATTCAGAGCACAAGGCAAGGTGCAGAAGAGCAAGTCCACTGTGGGCTAAGCCTCTGAATGTTTTTGGGTTTTTTTTCAACCATCAGAAGGAAAACTGCAAAGTATCACAAGCAGATTTCAAAGTTAATGAATAAGCAAATACTTCCTAAAGCCATTTACTCATGTTTGTAGATACTGATCTCACTGCACTGGTTTCAGCTCAATTACCTTTTTGAAGATTCTCTTTGTTGCCACATTAAAAAAAACCAAAAAAACAAAACCAAAACGAAATGCTTTTTAAAATATTAAACTATTTTATAGCAAAGGGCAAGTTTTATGGTTAAGGCATTGGAATGCACAAAGCACTATTTAGGAGAGGCTGTGGTCTGTACGTGCTGAAGAGCGTGCCCAGCAGTTGTATTTATTGCAGTCTCTGCACCCCGGTGCTCAGAAGGTTCTGCCACTGCATCCACGTGATGGTAAGCAAGACAATACTTGGATGAGGCGGTGAAATCTAACACCTTCTTAATCCAATAGCTGTGAAGAAAGCCTAGATTACAGTGGTTTACATTAATACACATCCTCATTCTGGTTTGACTGCCAAAGCTGTTAAGAAATCCACGGGGTGAGTTAAGTAATAGCAAGTGACCCATTTCCCTCAATGGGTACTTGCTTCAAGTCATCCCTAGGAAATGCAAAAGCACCTCTTTTCATCATGACTAATTTAAAGAAACACATCTAAAACCCAAATCAATCTTTGGAGAAAGGAATGGAAGCCAAAGCAAAAAGTTGATTTCTCAGTCTCCTGCTAGCAAAAAGGAAATCTGGAGCTTGTATCAAAGGCACCTATCTGCCTGGGCAGCAGGTTATGACACAGGCTTTACATTCAGCTTTCTGATTAATTTCGGGGAGGAGATAAAGGTCAAGGCAACAAAATTAAGTTAATGGCAGGTTTTTTACTCTCAGAAATACCCCATAGCAATTCAGCTATCAAATTGTTTGATTTTTCCTTTCCCTAACACCCTGACAGTCATCACTGGGACAGAAAGTATTTTCAGTTAATGAGATTATATCAGACTCATTACTCTTCACTGCTCTACTCTCATTTATTTACCTTGCCAGCATGTTCAATACCAAGAACTAGAAAGGAAAGTGCTCAGTGTGAGGCAGCTGAAATAGTCCAATCACCGGTGTTAACTTAAGAAAAGTTAATACCAAAATGGTTTCAGAGAAAGAAATCCGAAGAAATTTATTTTGTGAAACATTATGATATAACTTCAGTTGACATTCACAAAAGTGGTATTTTTAACCTGAGTCTCCATGGGTCACTGAGGGAAAGCAAGTTCTGTAATTGCGTAGTCTCATGATGAAGGGTTTGCATCCCTACTGCAAAATCTGAAAAAAGCTGAGTCATCACTGTACCATCACTTTTTTCACCGACAAACAGTTCATAGCCTGTTTCACCACAGGGTTTTCATTCATTTCTTCTGTGGGTACACATTCCTGATTATTGCTCTTGGACTGCTTAGGTTACCACAAAACGTATTTACATTCAAACCAGCAAATTAATAGTTGGTTCTTTGCTATACTGGTGAAACACTGGGTGCACAGATATTAAATTAAACAGTATTCCTCTTAATACAACAGAGAAAAGACTGCATGCCATCAGGGAAAGCACCTGAAAGTTCTCCCTCTTGACTGCTTGGGCAAGAAGGGGTGTTTCTTGGAAGAAACTGATGGACAACTGCAGTGGAAATAAAGGACAACCATGTTGGAAGGTCAACCCAACTACCACAGCAAACACCGCAAATGGGCACTGGAGTAAGAAGGATTAATGGCGCTGTAGAACCATAGATTTTTAAACATCATCCCTCAAGCTTACAAGACTACAAAGCATAAGATTTTTGCTCAATTGCTCAAAGGGACAAGTGTTAAAAATCTATCCACTGATGTGTAGTGAGACAACCCCACAGCTCTACCCCAAAGGCCTGCCCTCATGATGTTCTACAGCAAACACATGCCTTGCATCTTCAGAAATTCGGGAATACCATCAAGCACAGACTCTGAGGAGCAAAGGTCTGCAAAACATCAAGCCTTAAAAGGGTAATTAACATACCATGCATAGACTCTTACAACATGTTTATCACTATAGTTATACGCTTGCCAATAACGTTAGATTTCTCTAAACGTCTGTCAAGTTTGTTTTCATCTTCTTCCCAAAGAAATGAATCTTGCCTTTGGCACCATCATTGTTTTATAGAGTGGTTCTGTAAATCAGATGCTGCTCTGTATGTGCCGGAGCAAGGTTTTATCAGCGATGAACAGAGAATAGCATGAAGTCAGAAACCCAACAAGAGTCTCCCCCACAACAGCCATCCTTCCAGGTAAACTGATTTGATGGCACCAAAGCTCATCAAACGTTCCTTGGAGAATTTCAGTCAGAACTTTAGACATTTTGGCACCAGGCTGGGGAGTGCCTTGAAGGATCAAGACTCTAAATCTGATTTGATGTTTTATAGAAAGCCAATAAGCAAACTCAGTGCTTTCACAGTAGGCTGCATTTCTGCACGGTTATGCTGTAGCATTCAGCATCAGTCAGAACTTCCTAGCGTCCAAGGTTTCATGTCCAAATACAACCTGTCAGCCGATAGCAATGAGAGCAAAAATTACTGAAGTCCTGGGTCTTGCTGTGTTAGAAACATGAGTTGTGTACCTATACCAGGAGCTTATTCTGCTACTATTTTTCCAAAGAACTTACCACAACATCAGGTGGCCTCTTTTGAAAGGGCAGCATTGCTGAAATGCTAGCATAAATGCAGCTTACACAGCTAACACAGCCTCCATGCTCTAAGGCTCCTATTCATCTAAGCCTCCTATTCATCATCCTTCTATTTAACATACCAATGCGAAACATTTACAAAACAGTCTTTGGTGAACATAGTCCATTAAAAAGAGCTGCAAAGTCATCACACTTCCAGTGATAAATGTCTTCTGGCAGGATGCTAATGCAGGATAATACCTTGTTTTCCGTAGCACCTTTTCCTCAAATAGAATATAAGGTCTTGATCAGGAGAAAGATCTTGCACAATCTTCTCCCTCTAACAGTGAGTTCTGGAGTGATGCTCAGCTCTAAGTGATCCTCCATGGTACAACATAAGAACTGCTCTGGGAAATATAAAGAGACAACTGAAAGAGTTTTCCCATGAAGAGCATGCCCTTATTACCTGCTATGGTTTCCTACCCTCTTTACACCTGAAAAAGCCCAGCAGAGACATTTGGACAAGACCACCAGGAATGAGGCCGTTGGTGTTCAGGGCTACTGGCAGTTTCCAGGAGAAACGTCAAGTGCTCCAGCAGACTCTGGACTTTGCTAAATGCACCAGAGATGCTGATCTTCTTTTTTAGAGGCAGCAAAAGGTTGTCTGGCAACAAAGATAAAGCTAGCCCTTGAACCAGCTACCCCAAAAGCACATATATTTTTAGTGAGTGGAGTTTGTCAGCTTCAGTAGGCAACAGGGAGAGATAAAATTATGACTTTGGTTTACTATTGCACACATCAGTTATAAATGCAGACAAAAATGATAAGGTTTATTACATACCGGTAGCTATATATTACAATAGTCTCTGAAAAATGTAGTTTTCAAAGGCAAAGATTTATAGAAATGTGCATGCAGACAGAAAAAAAAAAACCCACAACATAACAGCTCATCCTCCCTCTAAGACACAAAGGCCATTACATATGAATCCAGCAAAGAACTTGCTACCAAACAGAAACACACCCTGCTCGCCTAATAAGAAGTCCAATAAACGGCAAAAAACTGCCAGTTAACACAGAGATGTTTGGATGTATTTCAGGCAACACTGAAAAATCACCTCTCCCGGCACAACATTGTAATGCTTTGTAGAGATAAACAAGAAAGGCAAACTTCCACGGCAAGATAAGAAGGCTGCCGTGTTGGACAGGACTCAACCAAGATTTCCCTGTTGTCATCTAGTGAGAGTCCCTGAATTTCTATACACTTCATCTCAATCCTTGTCCTTTGCCAGCCTCGCTGAGAGATGACACTACAACACCAAACTTTCGGAACACAAGACAATTCTTCAAAGCTGCTCATTGGTCTCATGAAGTAGTATTACGCCTTCCACCCCTGTCATAGCTGCTATCTTATGCAAGTTGGCTTTGCAATTATGAGGACAGAATATACGAGATTATAGTCTTTAAAACATAAAGAACATCTCAACAAAATAACCCAAACCCATCAAAACCAAAACTCTTCTTCAAGACTCTCCCAGTGGTGCTGCCCACCACCATCTTCCAGAACTTAAGTGTCCTCTGGTATTGGCACAAGCAGAAGGAAAACGTGCAACAGAACACCCAGCCTGCAGGACAGTGCCAGCACCGTCAAAATGCATTACAAATGGGAAGAACAAGAACTATTAAAGAAGTTTCACCACTCATTTTTAGGTAACAGGAAAGCCAAGCAGCTGATACAAGAAGGATCTGGACTTTTTAAAGAAAGAAGAGGGTCCACCTCAAGAACAAATGTATCTTCATTCAGAACTCCATTACAATGTTATTTTTTCTGTGCCCAGAAACAAGAGGCAGTTTAATACACACAATTTTCACTCACCTGGATGTACATATGTAATTCATAGCTTCACGGGGCACAGTTAACTATGACACTAATTCTTTGAAGGGTTTCCTAGAATTGTTAAGTGTTGGCCACTATGCCAGTGTGCAAGTATATTTAAGGATTATTTGGTTTATTTAAAGGTTTCTCAAAATGTGTGCTTTTCTTGGAATACAAAGGCAGAGCTTAAGTTCTTCTTCCCCTTATTTCTCAAACCTAAATATAGGTGCTGTAGAATGTAAATTACCAAGTCCCTGAGCTTTTCAGCAATTGTTTGACATTTATTAGAGAACTCCAACGCTCAAAACGTTCCAGCAATACCCTTTCAAGGCTCACAACACAATCACTTCAATTGTATAGCTAAGATTTCTTAAAGCAGTTAATATGAATAATTCTTCCATAGTTAAAGACTGACAAGTTTCTGTCCTTTTATGTATTTTCAGAGTGCCAAGACACAAACCTTTCACTGAAGGAAAGAGGTTTCTGGAAATACATGGAAGATCAACACACGTTTGAGAAACTCCCAGCTCATCATCATGAGATATACTTAAAGAAAAGCAGCTGCTACAAGGGTAGATAGAAACAAATAAAAATTAAACCCAAAGTCAATGTTGGCCTTTCTATCTTCATTCACGTCTGCTCTCCTTGTTGACTTCTCACTCGCCCCTGTGTGTAGCTAAAGGTTTTGGTTGCTGCTTTATGCTTTCAACATATTTCTGTTACAGAAAAATTGGCAAAAGACTATATATAAAAAAAAACCCTGATTACTACGTATTTACCTAGAGGTTTGTCCTTTAATATGGACTAGGTGATCAACAGACTGTCGTGCTATATTCTTTATGATTTTAAGTGCTTGACTCTGCTTGTGCTGGTCCACAACTGACAAGACCGAGCCACAGTTTTGGGCCAGATCTTCCATTTGCAACTCAGAAAGCTAACTATTTTTGAAGGAAGACTCTGGTTCAAAAGCTGCATGTTTTTTTAGATTTGTTATTGTTTAAGCGTGCAAGTATTGTGTGCTCCATAGTGACACGCTCTGAAGACAGTTTTGGGTTTTTCCCTTCCGCACAGCCACCTACTTACATAACAGTTTTCAAAAAAACTAATTTTAATGAGAACTTCAGCTACAGGCTCTAATAACTGCATCTGTAAGGCACGCACATACTGGGTGTGTAAAATAGCAACTGCACATTGAACAGAAACCTTTTACAAGAGATGCATAATTCTTTCTTCTAAAAATTCCCTTAGCATAGAGAGAACATTTATGGCACACTTACAGGCTTCTGAAGGTGGGGGTTACATTGGAAAGATTGATCCAACCATCAGTGTCAAGACCAAAGCAGCAGACACTGCTGTAACAAAGCTACAAACTTCAAAAATACTTTTCTGAAGTCAGTATCTGCCAAAAAAAAGCCATAGATGAAGCTGATATACCTACAAAGACCCATTTCTCTACATGTTTGTGTAAGCACGAAAATCTGCTAAAATTAGAGTCTTGAACTATCTTCCTCCATTTTCTCTTCAAGTTTGTCAAAGTCTAACATTTCAGGAATGCAAAGGACAGCGTTTTGCCAAGTCATCAGCTGGGAGAGTGAAACAAGAAAAGGAAAGAAATCTCTAGGCTCAAAAGACCTGAAACGTAGGGCATGACTTTTTTCTGCTTGGATTTTATAATCTAAAAATATAAGATCAGTAGAGCAGTGTATCTTCTCTGAAATTTCACTTTTCTAATAAGCATACCCAGTCTGCTGGAAACTAAGTCTTCACAGATTTCATCATCTCCTGACAGCACCACAAACGCACACCTCATTGTCAGGTTGCTGTGAATGGCCATTTGGGGGGGGGTGTCAACAGCTGCTTTAGGTGACTGCTCACTACACTCATGTGAAGGCTCGGGCCAGAGGAAAGTTTGGGTAATGATTTGGGTTGGAAGGGACCTTTAAAGACCATCTAGCCCAACCCTGCTGCATAGGACACCTTCCACTAGACCAGGTTGCTCCAAGCCCCATCCAACCTGGCCTGGAACACTTCCAGGGATGGGGCAGCCACAGCTTCTCTGGGCAGCCTGTGCCTCGCCACCCTCACAGTAAAGAGTTTCTTCCTTATGTCCAAGAATCTCTAAAAGCAGCTTTCTCCACAGACCTCAAAAAAACCCAGAACAGTCCAGAAGCATCACATCTCCGCACAGTCTCAGGAAGGGCATTACGGTGCAATTTTGTAAATTGTGCTAAAGGAAGAAAGAAAAGGAAAACACCAGAGATGCCTCTCCTGGTTCTGATTTTTCAACAGTGTACTCTATAAAACCACCTCTTTCCCAATACTAACTCCTTCCTAAACCACTTTTATTAGAGGAGATGTAGATATTTTTTCTGTATTAGGAAATAAAAACTTACTAAAGGCCAGAAAATCTTGTGTCTATCTGTGTTTATCTTAAGCAATATCATCCACTCCACAGTCTCAATAATTTTAGTTTTAAGTTAGCGCTGGAAAAAATCTTTCCCTTTCCTGACGAACACAATCATTTCAGAACATAGACGAAGGCATTTTCTTTGGGAAACGATCATGCGGTTATTTATAGACACCTCTGCTTTGCATTGTAATTGCACTCCCAGGCTTTTGACAGTCCAAATTAGAATAAATAAAAAATAAAGGAGGACATACAGTTTTACAGTTTGTGTGATATCACACTGAGCCAATGCAGCTTCGTCTCCTGTAGCATCCTGAAGACTCAGTGCTGCCCCAGCTCCAAATAAAATATTCCCTTTACTCCTCCTAGTTCCTTTAATAAAATTTTAATTACCCTGAAGGCAGTTAAAGCTGCATACGAAGATGGATGCCTCATAATTAATATAACAGAACACCAGGACTACTGTCTAACATTTTGTAAGTCTGAGAAGATTCTATTGGGCAAAACACTTTGGCAGCCACATTTTTGTTTTATTTTCTTAAATGGCTGGAAGTGTCAAGAAGCAGGAGCATTTATCACCCCACAAAACCCCATGTGACACATGGGCAGGCTCCCTTCCTAATTGGAAAATTATTTACGTCCAGCTTGCACTCTTCTAAAAGTCACCTAGGAAAAGCAAAGACATTACTGTCTGGGATAACTGCTCTACATGGCTTATGCACACAGGTTCTTCTAACAGTTCATAGCCAAGCTCCAGGGCTGACTGATGATGCTAACCAGTATTTGCAAATGAATCCAACAAGAAGCTTTAGAAATCCACAGGTGAATGGAGAGGAATAAAATTATATGGAGAACTACTGGTGGAATTATGGAAAATGGATTACGTGTGTTATTTATATTTATTTACATGGAGTATCTTTAAACCATACTATTCAGAGCATAGCTTGGGCTGGTAGTAACTTTCACTTAGAGACTTTAGATGACCAAGTTGTGTAAAGTGGTAAATTCCATCCTCATGACAAATGTTCACATCACAAGCCCCAGGTGGTCTCTGCAGCACTTTAGTTGCCTATCTTGACAAGGGTAAAGACTAAACAGGCTGGGGGGGCAGGGGTGCAGAAGAAAAATCAACTCCTCTATTCCCACATGTTCACCAGATAAAAACTAGAACACAGTTCACAAGGATGATTATTTCATAATGATTTGTTTAATATTTACTATAAATTGGACAGAAATCAAGAAACAAAGTAAAAACCCAAACACATACTACTGAACAAGGAATAAGCTTTTCTTTAAAAACTTCAATGTGGACAGGTAATAAAAAAACAAACTCCTAGGTGTTCCCTAGAGGGGAAAAGTGACTTCTGACAACTTCTTCAGGACAGCTGTTGTTAACATTTTATTAAAACAGAGCTATTTGCAATCAATGGGAAAACAGCATAAACAATCAGGCACTAAGATGTAGAAAGTCTCCAAAACCACAAGTGGTAAAGCCCAGATCACTAGAAGCAGAAATTGCCTTCTGACAGCTAATAACTTATGTTTTTTTCCTAAAATAAAATAAAATAAAAATTAGCTTCAGACAAGAGTAGAAAATAGACAATAAGATGTTAAGGGTGTAGCAAGCCTGTCCAAGAGAGGAAAATGTAGGTTAGGTGTATAAGGAGACCAGGATACTACAATTAATACAAATCTTGCTTAGCGCTGCATTAACATCTTAAGAATACTATTGCCCTAAGAACAATTCAGACAGGAAGACTATGTATGGAAGAAGCAGGGACAAAACAGAAATACTAGCATTAAGTCAGCCTCTATCAAACTGCTTCAATCCCACCTCCATATACACATTTAAGAGTCTCTACTTTGCTGAAAATTGAAACAAAAGTGCACGCACTCAGAAGTCAGTCAGACTTTTGAATTAAGGGGAAATTAAAGCAAAGTCAAGCTTAAGGCATCAAGAGAGCTAAGCTGATGCCATTTGTTCAGAAAATTGTCCATCACCAGTGCTCCGCACAGAATTACTCTTGATCCTTTTTAAAGAAAGTTTAAATCATATAGTTCATATGGCGTCTAAAAGGACTGTTTTGCTGAGCTCCTTTTCTCACAGGGACTGTGCGGTTTAACCTCAAACACAGACCAGACATAAGGAAGCCTAGGTGCTAGAGGACACTTCCGAAGGGTGACCTTAGCTCCGCTGTGTTTCTTAACATTCCCCGAGAAGCAGCTTCTTGCTGAAGTATCATGTTCATCAGCTGTGAATGGAAAACTATTATATTCAAGCATTACTTGACTTTTAAAACTGCCAGAACAATGATGCCCCACAATGTATCAGCCTCTTGCCGAAGTGTTGCAACACTTTGCTCCCTTCCATCCCTCCATATTCACGAGAGAAATGTACTCCAGCACATGGGTCTAAATAAATCTTACTACCTGGGGTGAAGCAGCAAATTTAAGCGATTCCTGAGCTGTCAGTGTAAACAACCTAGAACTTCGGGTTAAACATCTCAATCCTGTTCTTCCAAGTCCCCAGGAAAATCAGGTCCCCAAAGCCTACTCTGCATCTCCAGTCCTAACCTGCAGTATTCCCCAGCAAAAACTTAGGTATTTAGGTCACCTACTCTGCCTCAAATCAGCTGCAAGTTATTTTAAGACCCAAACATTAAATGCACTGTGTCTATATTAAAGTAGCCATCTGCATACCCAAAGACATAGACAATTGCTTAATACAAGCAAGGTCCCTACTGTGAAATGATGATGCAAACCTCTGCAGCATTAAAAAAGCTAAAATTTGCAACCTCTACTCTGCCTGAGACAGCAGGACACACGCAGGTCTCTGCTGGGTACTCTTTCAGAGTTGAGTATTCTTTTTGGGTGTAGATAGTTGACAATCTAAATGCATTTTACACAAAGAAAATAAACAAAAGGAATAGGATCGGTGAAAACCTCAAGTCAAAGAGAAGGTCAAAAATCTTTACAGTGACTCAAGTTCCACACTGATTTATTATAATACACTTGAAATGTGCCTTTTAAATGGTTTTCTGCTCTTGTTCTCTCCATTTTTCTCTGAAATACATTCTACCACACTTATTTTCCTCTGTTGAAAAAAATCTCAGAAACTGAATAAAGACAGTGAAGTTTGACAGCTCAAGAACTTCACGTGTAAAAGAGTCTCTCAGAACTGAGTCAAGGCTGAACTTCAGATAAGAAGAGGCCAAACAAAGCTGTGTGAAAAGGAATACCTAGTATTTCAAAATTGGCATTCATCTAGAATATTTTTCCAATTCTTTATGACAACTCAAAACCAGATTTGTCTAAGACCTGCCATCCTGATTTCATCATCCTCACTGAAGAGAGTTGGGTTTTTAATTCAATGACAGTTAATGAGTAGTCAGTGGGGAAACCATAAAGGCTGGTGTCAAATGACTTTAGGGACAGGATAAAATCAATATAATGGGTGAAGTTATGAGGCTCCATGATACAATCCAGCAGCTCCATGGTACCAAAAGGCAAAGGTTCATCTTTCCCCCCACTCAGCCTTCCTCCTCTTCTCCTGACCATGTAGCACATACCTCTGCATCCAACAGATCCTTCTATGAACCCGTTCAACTCAGCCCCACCCACATCCCTCCTGCAACCCTCCAACATTTTTTGCAACCTAAAATCAAGGAGCAACAAAACGATGGGTGTGGAACCACACAAGCACAAGTGACATCTACTTCAGGCAGCAGTAAGCGGTTGAGATGATTCAACACTCTTGCCTAACTTTAAGATGAAGAGGGAAGAAGGTTCTCACTGACAGAAGACAGTGGTTATTATATACAGATTTCTACCTCGCCTTTCTGCCCGAGGTCACCATTTCCACAGGAGACTCAGCAGAAGCTAACACTTGCCAGCATTTCAGCAGCATTCTAAGTTAATATAAAATGCAGGCAATGGCAATTTAACATATTGGGCTATGAGTCATAGTAGCTAAGACACATCCAGTTCTTTCATGATACCTCCAGCAAGGGAGAGGGATGGACAGCTAAGGGCAGATGTGTCAAAATGCTTCACAGAGAAAGGCAAAGCTTAATGAAAACAAAAACACAGATGCTCATCCCTCACCATGCTTACAAAAATAATAAAAAAACCCCAACAACAAAAAACCCAACTGCTTCCCAAACCTAGTTAAGGAAGTCCAAAGAAACCACCGAAAGAGCAGATATTCATCCGATCTCAAAGACAAGGTCATTTGATATAATCTGTTACACCTTTCTTCTGCTGGATGAAGATGAAGGACAAATTTCAAGATAGTTTCATGGATACTTTTTTTAACTGTATGGGGAGTACCTAAATTCCATTTGACACAAGCCTGTGGCTGTCTGTGTGTGTAAACCTAGAGCAAGGCTGCCTCCCTACAGTTCAATAATGAGACAAGTGTCCCTTTAATCAATGCCACCTGTACTAACTTATTGTTCCTTTAGACAAACAACAAAAAGCAGGAAACAAAGAACAAATAAACAAGAGAAAAAGCAGCTCAGAATCCCTAAAGTACAAAAAGACCATTGTCTGGGTTCAGTTTTGGCCAGGATGCTTAGCAGGTCTGTACACACCTACTCAGCTTTGTCACTGGATTACTTGAGGAAAAGTATCCAAAAATCACATCCAAAATTGCAACCAAAAAATCATTTGATGAATCAGCCAAAGCGCTACTATCCAAACTCTGGTCCTTCCTCATGCAAGTTTCTAAAACACGCTTTTGTCAGACTTTTCATGTGATTGACTGGAGAAGCAGCTTTTCTTGCATTTTATAATCACTGTATTAGCAGCTAACTTCTCTCTAAATTCAGACAAGACAACAGAAAATGTAGCATGGAAGTTGCAGCACGAAGTACGTTGACTAAAAACGCTTTACATGTTCAGGCAGCCCAATGACTCATTTGTGGTCATTTTGCTGCATCTGCCACAATGAAACCAGAAAATGTTTCAGCTTATTTATATTAAAAATAAAAAGTTGAGGAAAAATGAAAAACAAAGCACAGAAAGTTCCTGGCATTTTGTGTTACCCAGCAGCATCTTTACTGTGGTGACCAGATTCCTAACCCAAAAGCCTCCTGCGGACAGTGTATGGGCACCACCTTCCTGTAACCATCAAAGGGAATGAAACCAAAATAATTCTTCAATAAGTCCAGCAAAGCTGTATACTGCACAGCATATCTCCAAAGCTCTGCACTGTCTCAAAGAAACTGATTCCACTTTAAGACAGTCCCACAAAAATTACATTTATAAGCAATAAATTTCAGAACTTGAGAGCTGGAGATTTATGCCAGACACTTTTATGGATGTTTGAGTCATCACCAATCTAAAAAAAAAAAATAAAAAAAAAAATAACTGATTTAGAACAAACTAAACCCTTTTTCATTCGGGGAGCTGCTCCCTTTTAAAAGCTCAAAAGATATCCTGGAACAGTGTGAGCACAGTGCAGCTGGGAGCAAACTCTCTCCACATCTCCACACCCAAACGCTACTTCCTATCCTCTCAGGATACATTCACCCTTCCCTTGAACTCTTTGGATGTCCGGAAATGAGTCCCAAAGACCATGCTGGACCGGGGATTATAGGGGATGATGGAAGAGCATGGGTGTGAGAACTAGCTGGTCGGCTGGCCAGCATCCAGGCAAAGTAAGAACAGGCAGGAAGCAATCTGGAGCGTGGAATAATTCAGCAGACACACACAAGCATTTCAGGAAACAGAGCTGGAAAGGCACAAGGAGTTATGGTGAGACGCCAGACAAAAAGTTCTCCAGAAGCATCAAGCTGATAATCGTTTCACCTATCATGTAATTGCAAATGGTCTTCAAACAGCAGCATACGAATCCAGCACAGGATAAACATTCATCCACCCTCCCATCTGCTTGTGAGAGATAACTGATATTGTCTCATTTTGTAAATAAGAGAAAGGTACACACAGCTAGAGCCATTTGCCCAAGGTCATCTTAAAACCACAAGATAGCTAAGTTCAGAGAGTCACGTGAAGATTCTCTCTTCCTCACTTCCCCATTTCTGAAAGCCTCTTCCTACCCTACAGATTAGTGGAAGGTTTCCATCCTGAACAATGACAGTTTACATGTCTTATTTTTTTTTCTTCTGCCATTTGGGTTAGAACCGATGCTTGCCCACCCAGTGTTAGACCATAGTGAAGTAAAGACCGCAGCAAAATCTTTACTGCATAGCATTTCACAAGTCAACTGAACAACACAGAAACAAAAGGCTTTCAGTGCTGTGTTCATGGCTCAAGAACAAGCCAGGAAAACAGTAACGGAAGCACTTTTTTCTGAAAGCCTCCTTCAATTAGGAACTGATACTTCAGCCCTTCTGTGCCTGTTGGTGATGGAAGAATGAAGGATCCCAAGCAACTCCCTTGAAGCAATTCCCTTCACAAAGGCATACATCAATGTAGCAATGCTGGTTTGCTTCTCTCTTCCCCCGCACCCAGGGCCAGAAGTCAGAAAGCAACTTCTCCTTCCCAGCACTTCTGCTATTTGGCCATCTGAAGGTACCTGGAGGTCTCTAAACCCGTGGACGTGTGCAAGCCCTAATCTGCTGTCAGGCAGCTTTTCTTCAGCCTACATACGCACAGGCTCGCCACCAATAAGCCTTCTGGGCTTCTTCATGTGCACTACTTCTTACGTGTACTGCCTTTGTCTGATCTTGTTTGTTTGGTAACCACAGAAACAGTTTTAAAAACTACATGAGCAGACATACAACCTTCAGAGACCAAAGCTTCATGCTTTGTTTCCATTTAGAAAGACCCATTTGGCACCTACTCATCTGCTCCTCTTTTGTTAACACTGCTGGGTGAAGGATGCACTTACCTCTTAAGATGCTTCTCTTGCATGCATTCCACACAGACCTGCTTTAAGCCAAAATGCTTCTTGTTTTTGTAGGTGACAACTATCCAGCTCTCTTCTGAAGGCTTCCTGCGCTACTGCAGGTCTTCAGCGCCACTCAGACACCATCGCTTCAGATACAACCTCACAGCGGTTTACATGGGAATTTGTTTACCAGTAGTCATTCAGGTATCATAAAACCAAAGCTGGAATGTGAAGATTGCAGCACATCACAACAAGAAACACCGTTAATAAAAGCCTGCTCTACTTTAACCATGGCTTCCCCCGCAACCAAGCTCTTTCGGCACCCATGACGTGCATAACACTGCTGTTGGTATCAGTAACAAAGCAGACTGCAAGCATACAAACACATTCATCTACAAAACATCACTCGTTCCTTTATTACTTTTCAGTTGAAAATTCTTATTGCTGAAGACTTCCCAGAGACCTATTGCAGCCTCTTTCCTCTTCCCCACCAATGCAACTGCCTTATCCCTTCACACAACCCAGCAACTACTCTTAAAACAGCCTTCACTACACAGATGGCTTTTCTGGACTTCGCTACCTCCCGAGCGATGGGGATTTAACATAAGGATCTCAAGCAACGCTTCAAACTAGTTTAGACTTTTTTCTTTCTCCTTCTTTTTACTCCTACTTCTGTACCAGTTTGGACCATATTCAGCTTAAACATCATGAGATACAGTCTGTATGGAAGGTATTTACAAAAGAAAGTCTGTGTGTAAAGCACTTCCTAGTGATGAAGGCTTTGTTATTGTGCCCTTATGGTACCTTTACACCCATCAGGAATAGTTTCCAACAGAAGTACATGAGCCTGCACATGACAGGGTCCTGTCCTTGCACTCACAATAGGGCCAAAGCCAGTATAAACATCATTTTCAGATGTGGCCTGCAAAACAGGCAGCAGAGACGATCTCTAAAATATTCTCATCCTACTTGACAACTAAAAAGTCAGAGAAGCATAAGCCAACATCCATGAAATAGCAAATGGTGAAGGGGGGCAACTCAGAAAAAAAAAAAAAAAAAAAGCCTCTCTTTCCCCCCTTCTCTTTTTCTCTTGCTTGCTTACTTTCCTTCAGGTGTTGACCAAGACACAATTATCACTTTGAAAATCATCTGTTTCAGACAGACTAGAAAACCAGTTGTTCCATAAATGGAAGAACATTTAAAAATTAACCAAGGAGTCACCAGCAAGGAATATTGGTCAATACAGAAAAGGAAGAATGAGCGATTGAACAGGCACTGCCGAATGCATCAAGAGAAATCTCTGGGTGATTTTCCACTTAAAAATAACACAAGATGCACATAAACAATGGGCTTAAAAAACAGGGGGAAAAAGTTTTGAAAGTGCAACATAGCATTACAACTGTTCAATACCCCATGTTTTTCCTAAAAATTCATACGACTACTAGCTTTTTACCCCAGCTTTGACATTAAGGATTTCTCTACCATTATTCCTCTGTGTTGCTCCTCTGCTTTCCAGCAGTACAAACATCTGAAGCAACCATTGCCAAACTCATCAAAATAACAGCACTGAACCACACTGTTAATTTTGTATTTTTCAAGAGCCAGAAGTTGGTATAATTAGCCTGAATTATAGGAACTGATTCTCTGCACAACCTAAAGGAACCATTAAGCAAGACAAGAGTTAGCTGTGCTCACTGCCATAAACCCACATACATATCACCACAATTACTTGGAAAACTCAAGCGATTTGGTACATGCCGAGCTCTGCAGTCTGACAGCATCTGTACTCAAGAGCTGAAATATTACAGAAAGAAACATGCAAGAAATGAATTTGAGAGAGCTAACAGTTCTTTGCTTTTCAGAGAAAAAGCAGCAGATGAAAATGGGTTGGTGAGGATAAACGCTCACAAAGGATGCACTCAAAAACTGGTACAGTCACCCCAAGTGCCAGGGCACTGAACATTTTACATAACCCCGTGCCGCTGCACAGGGCAGGAATGAATGCAGCAAATGTGTACACATGGACACACACAGCCTTGCTTCCCAAGGAAGCCTATTTTAATTATAATGGTTGCCACGGTTACTTTAATTCCATCATAGCTCCAAGAAGTCTCACAACTCCAACTCCACACCACTAATCAGGAATCTTGCATAACATTAGCACTGAATAACCCAATTTAAACCAACTTAAAAGCCTGGATTATTGGAGAGGATGTTGACAAAAAAGAAAAAAAAAAAGCAAAAAGGAAAAGAAAAACCTGAAAAAACAGAACTGTTTTGTTCAGGGAAGCACCGCTTCTATATCCGTCTCCAGCAAGTGTTCCGTCACTCTTATCCACATGGAAACTATGGATGAGCCCAAGCCAGAGCAAAACCAAAGTTAAATACTATTTTCTTTAGTCAAACATGCTCCCCTCAATCTTCTTCTACAGGAAAAATAAAGAAAGTACAATGACATCATATCAAGTCAAAGGTGACAAAAGAATTAGTCCTACTTATTGGCAGAATAAAACAACATGGCAACCCTGGAGTATCAAACATGGAAAGTTTGGCACAAGAGCCCATGAGCTGCAGGAAGAAGTTTCAAACTGCAACTTCTAAGTTTCTTCTTTGAACACTGCCCATAGTATGGCTGGCAACGTTGTTTGGAAAATATTCCTGTAATTTAAACACAGCTGTAACAAGCAAACCTGACCTTAGTCTAAACAAAGGAACTCCCTAAAACCTACTCTAGTCTTCCTTTGGGGCTTCAGGTCTATAAAATGAGGCAAGGAGTAGCAGTCTAGCTAGCTCAGAGGAAGAGAGAAACACTACATTGTTCCATCTATAGTCCTTAAGCAATTCAAACACAAACATCTTGGCACAGGACAAGTTAAATATCCAACACGTTAGGATGTAACTCTTCCTGCAAAATAAAGCCAGTCTGGATCCTCTTTCTGGGAATTCTGAAAGCAGGACTACTGGAGACCAAGGCTTTCCACAGGTACCCAATCAGCAGTCAATTACCTGGTATAGTAAAGCCAAATATAATTTTTCTCCCTATTAAAATACAAATTATTTTCTTCATTTCATTTTTTTTTTCTCCTTCATAACCTCTGCTCTCTGGAATTTCTCCTGGACCTACAGTACTAATGTCTGTATGGACGGTTTCGTAGGCACAACAGGATGAAGCTCCATTTCTTACTCTGGGAAAGTGAAAATGACATTACATTTCTCCTTCCCAACGTTCAATGTCCAAACCCCAGCATTTTTCCCAAAGGCAAACTAAGAAGCAGCAAAATCTGACCGTTAGTGATATCAGCTTTGGTCATCTACCCTGCAGACTGTTTCCTGTAAAGTTGCATATGATCCTGCATTAGCTTTAAAAGGGGTAGCAGAAAGAAATGTTTGCACTGTTTGCAGTATCTCCTTAGAGAGAATGTAGATACAGAAGCTGTATACATGGTCCTCAGCTCCTAAAAATTACCAACACAGTCCTAACTGACTTAAGCCTGGGAACCCTTTGAGATATAGCTTTGTGCCACACTCTCAAGGCACTCCTTTGACTTAATTCCTGCACAGTGAACAACGGAGCCTTTCAAAAAGATTAGCTACTTCAGTGTCCCAGAAAATCCCATTTTCTACAATGTCTTCCAACTCACGTGGCTACGGATGAATCACATTGGTCAAAAAAATGCATAAATGACTGAGCAAAATACCTTATCATTTGATAAATGAAGCACAGAGGTGAGAACCAGAAAAGCTAGCAAAGTCTGCCATCTGCAACATAATGCCTTCAGTTAGCAAACCTCAAAGACTAAATTAAAAAGCATTTATAGAATAAGCAGATACCACTAATTTGATGGGAGCTGTGAACACCAGCAGCACTGGCGAGGTTACCCAGTAAGTCAGGACACTGCTCTGGCAAGGAGATGCAACAGTAGTTTAACAGACTTCCCCTCCCACAATCCTTGTATTGAAGCCTAATTTGTTCTGCTTGTACTGTGCTCATCTATGCATTACTTAAATGCATTACAAAGTCAGACAACAAAAATCAGGCATAGTCTGGTATTCAGCACTTCTTCCACTATTTATCTTGTTGCTTGGGTTTTCTCCTCTCCAGAGTTTTTTCCCACTAGCTAAAATTCATGCTTGTGTTCAGAAATAACGATTACAGCAGGAAAGCTAAAGTGGTAACAAAACCATCCCCCTGTCCCCTCTATTTAAGCTTGAAATAAGATTTTCCATGCAAGACCGTAGATATTTCAGCAATACTTAACAGCGGTGTTCAAAACACTGCAGTCTAAAATACCTTCATTCTAAGCTGCAGCTCTCCTGTCATCAGTCTCAGTGGCAGCAGGTTAGATCTCAACACCCATCAGAGCACAAGAAATAGATCACAGCGGTACTAATAAAGCAGAAGCAGAGGAAACGGCTAATATTCATGCAGAGCTCTGGCATGCTCTTAGCACTTTCTTACTTGGTAGCTAGGAATCTTTCATTTCTGGCCCTGTACAAAATCACTTCTAGATCTAACAGCTAAGTTATGATGACTTTCAATATTTGATCCAAACAGAAAAAAAACACGTTTGGAAGGATGCAAGATCTAGGATACTGAAATAAAGTTACTGTTTTATGACAGGAAAGTGTTGCTTGTTAGGGTCTTCACAGCAGCCCTGAGCCCAGAAGACCATGGATTCTAGATAAGGAAAAGAGCTGGATGAAAGCTGACAGGAAATAGGGAAAGACAGTACTAGCCAGTATTCCAGTCCTTGGGAGCTGCGTTCTGACATGAACACCTCAGCACTGCAGGTCCTCCTACCAAATCCTCCACCTCTGTCCAGACCAGGATATCAACTGTGTTGTCTATCCCTTCCTTTCCAAGCCAAGATCTTTAGTCTCCATACTCCATCTCCTTCAGTTTTATACTCCTGTATCAGAAAAAGAATGAAAACAGGTTAGTTAAGTGTAACAGTAGAGCAAGCCACACACTAATGTAGCTTCCAGCTCCCCCTGTGATGAGGGGTGTGACCGCATCAAAAACTTTCTATTGTCAGGCTTCCATCGGCATCCAACAAAGAACTTTAAGAAGGATAAATGGCAGTTTTACAGATGACTCTGCCAAGCTCCTTCAAAGCACAAAGGCAATATGGAAGATGAGATTCCAAGCAAGCCACCTCTGTGCTAACAAATGGCTGGTGGGAGTTGCCATCAAGGATGACAAAAGGACACTGACTTCCAAAGGAGAAGAGGCTGTGAAAAGGTCTGAAAACACAGGTAAGTCCTTGGTGGAGTGGAGATGAGAACTTGTGCACAGTTACAGAGAGCCATTGCATAAACCATCAGGAAAATTACCTCTGCAGCGCATTCTGGAAAGAGAGCAATAGAAGATGATACTTGTCAAAAATCAGGTAACGACACAGTAACCGATCACTAAGAGGAGAAGCCTGGAACTGCTTTTACTGCACAGATGGCCTCTCCAAACGGTATCAAACACTCTTCCCTTCTGAAAGACAAGTGAAACCTGGACACAGACCAGCAGGGAGAAGAGTGAGAGTGCACTCCAGGCAACACCTTTGTAATCTCTGCTACCAAAAGAGCCGTTTCTAATTTTGCTTAAAGGAACTAGAAAGTTACATTCAACTACCACGGTCAAATAAACTACTAACTCTATCCTTCTTGAAGGAAAATAATTCTTTTCCTCCTGCTTCTTTCAAAATACTTAAGACCAAAATAGGTTCACTCTAAAGCTCCAAAAATTAGTCTCTACATTTTCCTACAAAAGAATCTTAAAATTACACATTTAAAAAACATGTGACATTAAAAAAAGACAAACCCATGGATGAGGGAAAGGCTGAGGTACTTAATGCCTTCTTTGCCTCGGTCTTTAACAGTAAGACCAGTTGTTCTCCAGGTACCCACCACCTGAGCTGGAAGACAGGGATGAGGAGCAGAATGAAGCCCCCATAATCCAAGGGGAAACGGTCACCGACCTGCTGCGCCACTCAGACACACACAAGTCTCTGGGCCCAAGGGTACTGAGGGAGCTGGTGGAAGTGCTCCTCACTGAGCCACTTCCCATCACTTACCAGCAGCCCTGGCTAACTGGGAAGGTCCCAGTCGACTGGAGGTTCACAAACATGACGCCCATCCACACAAACGGCTGGAGGGAGGATCTGGGGAACTACAGGCCTATCGGTCCAGCCTCGGTGCCGGGGAAGGTTACGGAGTAGGTCATCTCAAGTGCCATCACACAGCACACACAGGACAACCAGGGCACCAGGCCCAGGCAGCATGCGGTTACGAAAGGCGGGTCCTGCTTGACTCACCTCATCTCCTCCTGCAACAAGGTGACCCGCTTAGCGGATGAGGGAAGGGCTGTGGACGGTGTCTCCCTAGACTTTAGTAAAGCCTTTGACACCATCTCCCACAGCATTCTCCTGGAGAAACTGGCTGCTCGTGGCTTGGACAGGGGCACTCTTCTCTGGGTAAAAAGCTGGCTGGATGGCCAAGCCTGAAGGGTGGTGGGGAATGGAGTTACATCCAGCTGGAGGCTGGTCACAGGTGGCATGCCCCGGGATTCAGTGCTGGGGCTGGTCATGTTTGGTATCTTTATGGATGATCTGTATGAGGGGATCGAGTGCACCCTCGGTAAGTTTGCAGATGATGCCAGGTTTGGGGGCGGGGGTGGGGGTGTTGATCTGCTGGAGGGCAAGAGGTTCTGCAGAGGGATCTGGACAGGCCACAATGGGCCAAGGCCAGTTGTACAAGGTTCAACAAGGCTCAGTGCTGTGTCCTGCACCTGGGCCACAACTACCCCATGCAGTGCTACAGGCTGGGGCAGAGCAGCTGGAAACTGCCTGGTGGGAAAGGGCCTGGCGAGGCTCAGCGGCAGCCAGCTGGATATGAGGCCCCAGTGTGCCCAGGTGGCCAAGCCCAGCAGCATCCTGGCTTGTGTCAGAAACAGTGCAGCCAGCAGGACCAGAGCAGTGATCATCACCCTGCACTGGGCACTGGTGGGGCCGCACCTCGGATCCCGTGTGCGGTGTTGGGCCCCTCACTGCAGGACAGACACTGAGGGGCTGGAGCGTGTCCAGAGCCGGGCAGGGACTGGGGCAGGGGCACAGGGCTGGGGGGGGGGGCGGCAGGGGGAGCTGGGGAGGTTCAGCCTGGAGAGGGGGGGCTCAGGGGGGACCTTCTCGCTCCCTACAACTGCCTGACAGGAGGTTGTAGCGAGGTGGGGGTCGGTCTCTTCTCCCAAGTAAAAAGTGACAGGATGATAGGAAAGAGCCTCAAGTTGGGCCACGGGAGGTTTAGATGGGGTGTTAGGGAAAATGCCTTCTCCAAAAGGGTTGTCAAGCATTGGAACAGGCTGCCCAGGGAAGGGGTTGAGTCACTGTCCCAGGAGGTATTTAAAAGGCGTGTAGACATGGTGCTTAGGGATGTGGTTTAGTGGTGGACTTGGCAGTGCTGGGTTAATAGCTGGACTTGATGATCTTAACAATTCTACAATTCTTGACATCTTCACTCCCCTTCAGATTAAAGGAATTAAGCATCTTTTGATGCGCACAGAAATAACAAAACACGGGATTTGACACCAACTACAATAATGTCTGGAGATGGACTTAATTTTCGGGCTAGCAAGATTCAAAAGGTAATCGATTTCCAACAGGTTTTCAAGCCAAAGAATGGGCTGGAGTCCAGGTTTAACTTCACAGAGAGAAAGTATTGCCTTACAGACAGCAAAACACATGCCCAAACCCAGACCCTAGCAAAGCTAACCTCTTGGAGCAACCTGTTTGTTTCTCTTCCCCTCTCCCAGCTTGTTTAAAATGCAGCAGCATGACATCACTACTGTATATCCTGACTTCCAAAAGCTGTCTAGCAGAAGACTAATTCTCAAAACAGTTACAGCAAATGTCACTAAGTCCTGTGAACTTCTCACCTTCTCAGCATGCACAACACATGGCAAAAGCTAGCATTCATGTTGTGGACAGGGCATGAAATAAAGTGACAGTTCACCAGCTATCTACTTGTGGCTTCTCATGCTGTTTGCCTGAACTTGCCAAGTGGCTTATCACAATCCAGAAATAAAAACTTATACAAAACCAATATGTATACTTAATACGTACACTCCGAAATATTACTCCTTGCCTTCTGGCCTTTATCCCAGTTCATCACCTCTACAACCCACTACTGTGCAGCCAAGGGAAAGCCCAGCAAACGAAGACAGCATGCAAACATTTTCATTTCTACCACATCTTTCATCATGGGAAACCAAGTATCAGCCTCAACGTACTTGCTAAAAGCACACAAAAGTAATAATATCTTATGCACCTGAATCACATCTTCAAGAGAATCAACAATTTTTTACATTACTTGAAAACAAAACAGATTTTATTGTTGACTCTTGAAATCTCACACACTAACAGCAGACAGCAAGATTGAAGTGGGATTCAATGCCAATGAAGTGTCAAAAAATCACAGCAGTTTAGTACTGCAGAAAGCCACTTCAATTAATATCTAACTGGTCAATGTGAAATGCTGGAAATTATGGCAGTAATCTCTCATCCCAGATTGTAGAAGGTTGACTTTAAAAAAAAAAAAATCCACATCAAACATGTTAGTGCATTCTGCAAACAGTAAAAATTATCTTAACTGATACTGAAATGGATCCAAGCAGATTTCCCCACCTCCATAAACACTAAAGTCATGGAGAGAACACCAAATCTGAGTCAGCAAGCTTTTGGGTAGCTGGAAGGAAAGCTTGCTGGGAACAGATACCAGCATGAACTGCAGTAAGCTGCTCTCCTAAATTGGTGCTTGAGTCATTCTTATGGGAACAGACCATTCCCTGTTTTTTTCTCACATAACTTCAGGATTAAAGGTCGATCACTTTACTTCACCTCTACGAAGTAAATAACAAGCAAAGCTTCCTAACTGTCAGATGAAGCCATGTTCATACTTCCTCTATTTTTAAATACCTTTGGAATAAAATTTGAAATAGACTGGTTCAGCAATTCTGTGTAGCTAACTAATTTTTCAACTGACTTTCCTATTCTGACACTCATGAAAAATGCAACTGCCTGCCTATTTAAGGCTCTGTCAGGAGAAAAGAAATAAAAATACCTGAAGTTCCAACATTGCCACCCCTGCAATTTAAAGTAAGGTCAGCACACTGCAGCATTCAAACATTTCACATAGCAAAATGCTATTAGAAGACTATTCAGGCTCAAAACCGGACCAAAAATAAAGAATCCCAGAATTAAGGTTGTTCACTCAGCCTGAAGTCACGTACGCTGCACATAAGTGCGCACACACACACACTATTGCTTTCAGAAGAACCTGTCTCATCAGTGGACAGAACACAGTTCTAGGGTTGGACTTTGCCAATGCTTTTCTTCCCCTGTTGCCTGTTGGGAAACTGCAAAACACACAGAGAAAGAGGCAGGAGACTTCAAGAAGAACCAGAGGGTTTGCTTAGGCTGTTAAATGCTGCCCCACATAATTAAAATCTGTATTTTTCTTTGCCAAACTTGCTACAGGCAAGTCTACACAGGCAGGTGCAGACAGACTGGAGCTTAAGCTGGATGGACAGAAGCCAGCTCCGGTCCAGAAGCTGCACAGTGGTGGTGTCGGCTCATGCACAGCACTGTGCTGATGCATCCCAAAGAAAACAAGACATTAGGTGACTCATATCTGACCAGTTTGGCATGTGCAAAGCAAATGTGGGTCTGCCTGCATCTGTTTAGGCATGTCTTCAGTAATGCTAGGCAAGACAACCTCAGTAAACTTTTCACATCTGGCCACTAACTGTAAGATCATCATCTTCTCATGGCTTGTGATCCAGAACTGAGAGAAGCGCTGAGCAGTCACAGCTCCACCTGAAGTCAGTGGGAACTATGCTTCAACAAGAGTGCTATTTAATAACAACACAAGACCTCTGGGAGAAAAGGTCAGCTCACCTCCACTTCATAGTGGAAACCCCAAATATATTGACAAGCAGTCTTAATTTCAGTGCATCTATACCCAGCTACAAATCTGAAATGAAGCAGTGCTATCCTGCAAAAGCTGGAAAACACAAAGTGTTCCAGCACTATGGTGAGCTTTTTGAGGGTGCAGAGGAATGTTAACTCTAGGCTCTCACCCATCCTTGTTTATTCTAGAGCACTCCAACGTTACATTTGCAGAAAAGCCTTTCATTTCAGGCATAAAAAGAACATAAGCAAGACCACATCATTCAATTCTCAGAAAAGTCCCTGCAAGTGTCATTCACTTCAGGAAACCATTCTGCTGGTCACCGAATCTTCTGGAAAGTCACACGGAAGTCTCTGTTCTCTTTAACAACCATTTCACCCAAGACACCTGTGCATATTTCTACCATTGTAAAAATAAAAATTTCAATATGTATTTATATCATCATACATGTAAATTTTACAATAATAATACTGTAATAAATTTTAAAAAACACCAAAGGTTCTCTCTGCCACACAAACTGTATGAAAGCTCATACTTAGGGGAAGTGTTGTAAATCAGAATGCCAATTCAATCAGCTTCATGTACACTTTTGCAGAATAAGAATTAACAATTTCTGATTGATCTCATCATTCTTTATTCTATGAATTGTATTTTGCAGTGAGCAGAGATTAGGTGAGCTGCATCTACAAAAACTATGAAGTTTCAAAGTTTCATTAGGAAACCAGTAGTTCATCAACAGCTCTGTCTGCAACGCTGAATTCCTGCTCTAGGAATAGCTGCACAATTTTTTGATGCAAAAACCACCAAGACAACATACTTAAATACCATTGGCCTTCCCAAAATACAACTAGAAACAAAAAAACTCAACGTTTTCTAGAGGTGTTCAGTACACATCTAGTGTGCACAAGCATGACAGCAATTTATTGCTTCAAGGCCTTAAGCACGGAAACGGTCAGATGAGAAGTGCTGTCAAAAAAAATGTATTTTTTTTTAAATCTTTGACCTCAAAACTCCTTGAAGAACTACTATTTCATGTTCTTCAGTCCTATTTTCTCACTTACTGACTTTTCCCATTTCAGAGTCTGAATTAAGCTTAAAGCCCAGAAAGCCTTCCGTTAATCCAGCACACATGCACTGAATTTAGGTTCCAGAATCGACCTTTCTTCTCTCCGTCATCTGCAGCACACCTGCAAGTGGGCACTACACACTTCCTCTACAACTGCACAACAAGAATGTGTAAACAGTTTTACTAAACCTTCACTCCTTTTTACCTCATTGCAATATTTCATCTTAATTTCAAGAAGACTGCTTCTAACAGAAGACAGAATTGCTGTTGCAACTAAAAATACAAACATTTTTTCCCATTTCTGTTTGCAGCCTGCATCAGTGACTCACAGCAACTGTGGAAGTCTGGTGGTAAGGCTCCTCACCTTACGTTTCTGTTTACAAACTTTCTATCAAGAAAGACCCTAAGCTGACATTGGTAGCTATTCAATAAGAATGGAAGAAATTAGTTTTATTATGGCTTCTCTAAGCTAAAATTGAGGCATTTCAGTGAAATTTTTCTGCTACAAATGCCTTTAACTGCAGACCTGAGCTTAGAGGATTTTGTGCAAGAAATATTTAAAGCTCATTTTATCCTTAATTCACCCTTTTCTTCCTAGTCAGCTTGTTGCTCATTTGAAGCCCTAGAACCTAACAGTTTTTCTGGGACTTAAAGCAAGCAGCCTCCAGTATTTTTATTTAGAGGCTGGACCTTATTTCTCAGGCTGTCTCTCTTCCAGTCGTCATTCAGATTTTGTAACTTGCCCATAGCTCATGTCTCTACATAGGAATTTAACGGGATGTCAGGCATTGTACTACAGGGAGGATGTTTCCTTCACATGGCCGAGGTTCTACTCTTGGATCTCTGGCTTGAATCTGCAAAACTGAAGAAGAAAATAAATATGAAAGAAGAAAATTAAGTGGCTATTTTTTTTACCCTAGCACTGTGGTAGCTCTACACAACATTTGGAACAATTCTATTCTTTCAGTCTTTAGTATTCTTCAATTTAACCAATACTGCAGGTCACTCAGTCATACAGAGAAATCTGCCTATTACACCTGAGCTACCTGGCTCATTTCTTTCTTTTTAGTTTTACCTCCATCTCTTCCTTTTTCAAGCTAAATCATCATGTTTTACAATTCACTAGACAGAGTTAAAAAGAAAACTGAAAAGGTCAAACATGGCTCCAAAATTCAGAATTGCTTTACCTTGCTCAACTTTCAAGCACCAAGTCAGGGCCAAAGCTAAGACTATGCTTTTAATTGCTTGTGAATTCAAATACCAGGTTTCTGTCCCCCCAGGAAAGATATAAACACAAAGATCGTTACGTGCTTCAAAATTTTTTACCTAAGAAAGCAACACAGGGACAGTGCCACAGCCTCCCAGCAAAACTAAGTTTGCCATTCCCAGTTACAAGGTTTGTGGTACCCTGAACCACACCTCAGCTTCCCATTTCCACGTCATTACGTTTTACAGCCTGCCATCTACCTGCATTCACAGCCATTATTTTTCTACCACTTTTTCCCCCCAATCTTCTTTTATCTTCCCTTCTGTTCCTGCGCCTCCATCCCAAAGGCTGACATACTGATCTTCATACACAGTTCCAAGCAGTCACACACAGGCACCTTCTAAAATTAAACCACACACATCCATAAGGAGACAGACCGACGAGTATTATATGTAATAAAAGAATATGGCCTCCAATGATAAGATTTTACTAAATAGCATTCAAACCACACTCATTATGAGCAGCACTTGGGAATTCAGCCTCAGGGGAAACATTTATTACCTAGCATAAGTGATCACTAGGGGTTAGAACGAAGCTGAGAAAATAGAAAACGCACAAGCACGTCAGAGATCCTTAATGGAGCACACACCTGCTAAAAAAAACCCAAATCTCTGCCCCACAAAACGATGTGGGAAGATTGCAAGGAATTTACACACATTTACAAGGGAAAAGCTACTTTCATCACAGGCAATGAAATCTGCTGGGAGTCAAGGTCAGAATCATCATTTAGACAAGCCACATGAGAGTCATTTATAGTCTTAGCAGAATAAAACCTCCCATCACAGCTCACCAGTCAGGTGATGTGCCAGTCTAGCGAGCACCAGGCATTTATTTTGATGTAATCCCTTCACCTAAGAATTTTACAGTGGGGAGTTTTAGAAAGGTTATACTCAAGCAGCAACATTACACAAGGATGTGCATCTTGTTACTGTTTACTTCTACACCCTGTTTTTTCTGCTTTGCCCACAGACAAAAGCCACAGCTTTCTACAGCCACTGGCACTGCAGAGGCGGTGTAGCTCTGGAAAAGCAAGCTGTGCTCTGCTCTAGCCCACTAAATGAATCAACAGCACTGATAAACCAGCAAATCAATCCTTTCCAATTCTAAACCCTCTGTTTTAGTGATGCTAAGGAGCAAAAGAACACAGCTTGAAATTCAAGAAGTAAGCTGTGCTTTCCGTACTGAGTGGATGGGACAAAAAAAAAAAAAAAAAAAACAAAAAACCACAACAAAACCTTTCATTGTATAAACTGGTATATACTTAATATAAAACTTCGCGGCTACATAATTGCTGTCATTTAAACTTCCCAGTATGGTGTACAAGCATTTACTAAGCCTTACTTGCCAAGTAGTTACGAATCATTAAACTGAGAAGTGCATCTGTGTAAGTGTATGTTCTCTCAGCTAACAAAAGAGGGGCACAGAATTGTCATTACAAGGCTAAGATCATCCAGCTAATCAGTTGGGGAGTCTTAATTATAGCCCCTCAGTGCACTTGGGGTGGGAATCAGTAACATTTGCAGGAGTTCTGCAACTTTCAGCTGCTTTGATCTAGGAATGCTCTAAGAATTAACACAAAACGTAAGTGGCCACCACCACCCCAAAGCCAATGAGTGATCATCTAATCATCAAAACACTGTTCAAATCTAAAACTGTAAACAATTTGCATGACTCAGGGTCTTGACTCATATCCATGGATAAGTTTAGCCTGGGACACCTGAAACTGTTACTCAGCCTCATGGCTCACCTCACTCTGGGAGCAGCAACGGCAGAACAAACCACACATCTCCTGAGTCACCCCAGCCAGCTGCTGCCAGCACCCCATCACTAACACTACAGCCGAGCCAATACACCATCCAGCCGCTGCTGGAGAGGCCTTTCCATTCCTCCCATCTCCACTAACCTGCTCGTACCACTTCTCCTATACCATTCCTGGCTCTTCCTTGACCCCACGCTGGAGGGAATTATGCCAACAGAAAACTAATTCAACTTCAAGCAAGGAATTTTATGCAGTTTAACCTCCCTGAACTGCCTCATCTTAGAGCCACCTGAGAACGTGGCAGGAGAGTAAGGACACACAGTCGGAGGCAAGAGAAGGTCTAGACCACCCCAGAGCTTCAGGCCATCAGCCCCCATCTCAGACACTGGTCAAAGACCCACTCACCAGCCCTTGTCAGAAGCAGTAAGCTCTGAAGCAGCGCCAGACAACCAGGGGTTGGCTACATCTACCTGGGTAGATGCATGCAAAGGTCGCAGCCACATCCATTAGTCAGAGTTAGCTGTAAAAGTCAAAGTCCAGTATCATCTCAGAAATAAGGTCTTCTAGCCATTTCTTGAGAGGGCGGATCTACAGCAAGAATCCAGAGAGAACAAAAATGTGATGACAGAGATCTTCCCCCAGATGTGATGGGAACCACCTCTGCAGGTGTCATGAAGACAAGCCCAGCATACTTGATTTTGACTTCTGGGTTTGCAGGAGTGCCATCATTTCTTGTATGAGCAGGTGTGCAAGACTGCAGAACCAGGTCTATACATCAGCTGTGATAGTACAACAAAATGAAACAACTGCCTAAATAAATGAAAATACAAACTTGCAAAGATGTTAACACTTGCCAGTCCAGGCACGTATACTGTGCCCATGTTATCAAGGTAAAATATTACTTTAGCACACCTAAAGGCAGACAGACACAAGTAAAATACTAAACTTTAGTACATTTTAGTTTTAAAATGAAGAGTAGTATTACAGGAAAGAACAGTCATGGCTGTTTACTGGGATCTCTGTGCTGTGTCAGTACTATGAAATAAACATTTGGTCACACAGTACTTCAAAAGCGCATGTTAAAATTTCAAGGAAAGGGAAAAAACCACAGAAAAAACAGTATTTATGTATTTAATACATAAATCAATCAAGAAAAAAATACTGAGATTTTTTTTCTTCTAGACAAACACTGTGAAGAGCTACAGTTTAATGTTTCACTGCAAAGCTGATATGATCTTACTTATCTATTTTGAATAGACCCTTACCTTTATTTCAGGTCCTAAAGAAAGTTCTATTGGATCTGACAAAAAAAAATTATCTGCTTCTTTTAGGCTTATTTATGCACTAAACCTTCTTTCAACAGATGCTTTAGCTCTGTGTGCCCAATTTTTTAGTCACAGGACTAGGAACAATTTTATGGCTACCAAATCTGGTGTTTTATTTAAATAACATGACTTCCTAAGAGACGGTGGAAAGGACTCTGGATTTGTAAATCCAGTAAATGAAATACCTCAAGTCTCTGGAACACACACTGAAGTCACTGGAAAGCAACAGTATGAAGGGAAAGAAAGAGAACGAACAGTATGTACTCCCAGATACCCTCCATCAACACATCTCGCTTCCTTTAGCAACCAGACAGATTGTCAACTCCTAAACAAACTCATCACCCAAAGCAAAGGAAACCAGCTGGGGTTTTGCTGCTCCATAAGCTTGCTGGCTGTTCCTCGTGCATCCAGGTTTCTCCTGAAAGCCTGGCGTTCTTTGCTTCTCCCTTATAAAAGGCACCCTCTGCTGCTTTTAGGAGTATAAAGGGAGAGCAATGCAGATAATAACTCCATCACTTGCCATCCTTGACTTATCAATGCTATTGTGTCATCTAACACCACGCTCCTCTCACCAGACAAGAGCTGGACTTCAGAAGGGGAATGCAAGGGAAAAAAAACTATTTGTTGGTTTTTTTTTTAAAAAAAAAAAGGCAAGAAAGAAAGAAGATCAATAAAGGAGGAGTTTAGAAGTATTAAGCACACTTGAGGAGAAATAGGGATACCCTGAGGGTCTCTAAAAATGGAGAGATGAGATTAGTATATCAAATGGAGAGGTCTCCATACACTGGGGACAGAAGTCACAGTCTTAGTGGAAAAATGTCCTTTACCAAGGAACTGAGGCATTTCTAAGAGGATGAAGGAGCTCTTGATCCAGACTCTCTTCATAGGGAGACATTGCCTTACAGAGATGCACTCCTTCCCTGAGAGCCCCTAAGAGAGACTCCCAATTTCAGGGAGGCCACAAAGGAGAACATCAGTTATAGAGACAAACCCCCTCACCCTGCACCTTCTGAAGGGAGAGGAAATATTAGAATAACAATGAAAGAGAGTGGAAGTCAATCAATATGTGCTTTTTACCCCAAAGTTTCAGGAAGAGAGAGATTCCCCTTATGACCGCAACACCTCTTCCCCTACATTCCCTCAAATTGGTTCTTGCATCACGGGGGAGAACTCTTTCTCCCAGGATTTCTGAAGGGAAAGGTGCCAGGCAGCAACATCTTAGGTTGCTCCTGCTCAGGAGTCCCTGTGGAAAATGTGCGTTCCCATGGAGGGATGTTTGGCTGTATCTATAGGAAACTACACATACCCCACACACACTATAGGGAGTATCTACGTTCATGGGTGCATCCAGCTGAGAAGCATGGATACGCATGGATGTATCTGTGTGAATGGGTCAGAGTGGACTTGGGTGCATCTATAGGTGGACACTGGTATGGGCATCATCTGTGTATGCAAAGCATACGAAATGGGGATGTCTATACATGACACACATGGGGCTGTCTGCATGCATCTGAATGCATCTATGTCTGCTGGGTGTGGGCAGATGTGCAAAGGTACAAGTACATGCCTGAGCACGTGGCATACAGGTGCCTGTATGCACAAAGGTGCTTCTCTGCACCCATACATAGGCATCCAAAGAGAGCCTGTGTGCCTCAGTGCATATACACCCATCTCTGTCAGTGTTAATGCAGCTATAGACACATGTATGCACACCTGTATGCATACATGTGTACTGACAGGTACAGGCATGTGCACCTGTTTGCATCCCTATAGATATCTAACCATGTAAACTTGCAGGTATACTTCCCCTGCATGTGCAGGTATGCATCACACATGCATATAGCTACAGCACATAGACAATTGTTATGTGTGTACACATCTATATGCATATTTGTACACATACCAGCATGCATTATGCAAGCGTGCAGATCCACATCTGTCTACTTACCTTCACATGTGTGAGTTCATATATTACACAAGTGGATGCATACCTATGGATAAGCCTACATATTCATGTGTAAGTAAAAAAAACGGTTGCAAACACATGCATAAGCAGCTAAGGGGACCCCTGTACACGCATATATACCTAGGGGGTATATATACATAAACAATGTATGCATCTAAAGGTCATGCACCTGTGCACATAGCACACCCATGGTGCAGATGCACGCTTGGTGACAGCACAGGCACAGTTGAAGGGGGACAGTGTGTACCTGCCATGTCCATAGGTGCACATCCAGCACACACATGCCGGGCAGACAGTGGTCTATGCATTCCCAGCATGCACCCATACACCTCGATGGGCAAGCACCAGGACGGGAGCTGTGCAAACCCAGCCCTGGATGTGTGCAAGTGTGTACCCAACGATATACCCAGAGGCACACACCTGTGCACATGTACACCCAGCATCCATACTGGGTATGCCTGATTATCCCTTGCATACGATGGGATGGGCAGCTCTGTACGTTTTTATGAAGTGCATATCTGCATTTCCAAGCAAGCAGATAACGCCGGGGACGTGAACCCAATGTGAACCTACACACACCCGGGAGCTCACATACCTGGCACCCACATTTCCCACAAACATTCCAACAGCCAGGCACAGTTAAGTGTGCAGGAGTGGGGCATACACACACCCAGTGAGTACCAACACTCCTTGGCAGACGTGAGCGTGTAAGCAAGTACATACCCTAGGAGGCAGGCACACCTCTGGACACACTGACACAGACGAAGAGAGCAGGATCACGCTGGTCACACGTGTCCGTGGGCATACCCAAGGCCTGTGTTTGTGTGTGCACCCCATAATTACCCACAGGGCAGGGGCACACGGGGACACAAGGAGCCGATGGGACCCCACGTCCTCGGAGGAGCATGGCCCTGACACGCGGTCACGGGCACACCCCGGGGCACACCGACACCCCACGCCTGCGTACCAAGGACCCCCACGCCAGGACGGCCTCTGCCCGGAGAGAGGCAGCGCCGCGTCCCCAGGCACCGGCAGGGCTCCCCTTCCCCGGTAGGGTCTGCCTGTCCCCCGGGGATGTCCCTGTGGGGGTGCAGCGGGACGGGGCGCACAAAGACGCGGCGGGGGGTCCCCGCGCCCGCGGGCGGGTGCCCTCCCCCCGTGACACACACCCACAGCTCCACTCGCCGTTACCTTCTTGACGGTGCGCGGCGCCTCTGTGACGGTGCCGTCGGGGCTGACGAGCGCCTCGGCCGCGGCGCCGCCGCTGTCGCCGCCGTCGCGGTGCCGGTGCTGGGGGTGGTGCGGGTCGCTCCGCTTCATGGCCGAAGCCTGCGGCACCTTGGCGGCGCCCGGCGGCAGCCCGGCAGCGGCGGACAGCCCGGGGCAGCCGCTCAGCGGAGGCCGCTCACCGCCGCAGGAGGACGCCGGGGCCGCCTCACGCTCGGTGGCCGGCAGCGGGCAGGGGGCCGCGGCCACGCCGTGCCCGGGAGCGTGAGCGGTCACCGGCTCCGGCCCCGCCGCCTTATCCATGGGGCCGCTCAGCTCCTTCAGCTCCACGGCGGGGGCTGCCACCTGCACCGACATCGCCGCTACCGCCGCCGCCTCCAGCTCCCTCAGGGACCACCCGCCCCCTCAGCGCCCGCTGGGCACGCCGGGACGTGCAGTCCTCCCGCCCGCCGCCCCGCCCCGCCCGCCGCCCCGCCGCGACTACAACTCCCGGCAGCCTCCGCGCCACCCGCCGTGCCCCGCCTTCCCGCGCCGCGCCGTGGAGGCGCCTGGGAAATGTAGTCCGGAGGAGCCGCGCCGCTGTCCCGCCGCGGGGGCCCGCGGGGACAGAGGCGCGGAATGGCGGCGGCGGCGGCAGGCGGCAGGCGCGGTCCCGTCAGGGCCGTGGGGCTCCCCGCGGCCCCCGCACCCTCTCTGGGCGGCCGGTGCCCCGCTTGACCCCCCCCTCCCTCCTCCCCCTTCCCGTGGAGAACTTTGCGGGTTTTTTCACATTTTAGTGGAAATGTCAGCGTTGTGGCCGGTGCCCATCGTGCCACTGGTCGCAGGCCGCTGAGCACCTGCAGCGCAAGGGACTGTGCCAGGCTGCTCTCCTGGGCCCGCTGCGCCGCCACAAGCAAAAGCCTCGCAAACCAGGAGCCAAGACGTTCTGGCGCGACGAGTGTGACATGCGAGAGCCTGGAAAGCTGCTGTCTGCCAGGCCCAGCCAGCCCACCAAGCCCCTGCACGGGTCAGCCCTGCTTCAGGGCCTTCCTATGAGCAAAAGCCAGTAATGAGTCACGTTTACCAAAATCCAGTTCTTCAGGAAAGCTTCTTTTAGGGAAGGGGCATTCAAACACGTCCTTGGTTTGTTTGTTTGTTTCTAGTTACTGCTATTACTGTTATTATGATTAACACAGTATCCCTGGGCACAAGCCAAGGAGCAAAGCCCGTGGGTTAGGGGCTGTGCAAATGCTAAGCAAGTGCAATGTTCCTGTCCCGTTCGAGGGGTGGGAGGTTGCATCCAATGTGTCAGGCCAGTTGGAGGCAAAACAACTGTTTCTTGATACCAAGGGGGCTGTGATAGCCAAGCAGGAGGGATGCAGAGGAGGATGGAATATAGAGAGGCACGAAAAGCTTGCGTGGAGTTTCAGGATCCTCCAAAAGCCAGAAGTTAGAAAAGTGCAGGACAAAACAACTGGCAAGATTGCAATGACCAGGAGAGTTTCCAATTGCCAAGTTAACACTTGCAGCCCAGAGCCTTTAAGTCACTTACAAGCCCTGGGTGAGCTTGGTGTTTGGGATGAGCTGGCTGTGAGATGAGGTGGAGGGAGAGGAGGAATCCACAGGAAGAACCCCAAAATCAGGAGGCAGAGGAGAGATCAAGGGAGAGGGGCAAGAAACTGAGAAGCTGAAGGAGGATTTCACGCTTGGAGAGGAAGAACCTGGTCAGCAGCTGATGACGCGCTGCATTGGTAAAAACTCACTGGGGACAGGAGGAAAAATGGTTTCATTATATGCAAGGGTGGCAGCTGGACTGGAAAATGTCTAGGACAGAGGCGAGGAGAAAAAGGGCTGTAAAGCATTTAATGGGCTCCAAAGGCAACCCTGTACGAGAGACGTCATAGAGGATGATGGGAGGAATGTGTGAGTAGGACTGAAGTTAAAGGAAAAGCAGCACATTACTTTGTGCGTGGAAAGTACTGGGGAGAAATCCTAACTTTATTGAACTAATGCTATTTCCTTACTGAAGTGAAATCAGAATTTGCATGTGGGTGTCACAGCACATTTCTCCCCCTTCCTAGTATCAGAAAGCTCAGTCTCAGGACAGATTTCAGTCTCAGAAGGGGCCTTTGAAAGCAAAACTTTGAAAGCTGTGATGGGAGGGATTTGAAGTTGTAGCAGATTAATATCCCTCCCCTTCAATATACGCTATGTGTTTCTTGCAGCCATAAGACAAGAGCAGGCTCCGTGCAAAGCCCCAGCAGCTGCAGCACCATGGGTTTCTCCTGCAGAGTGGGGCTTGTGCTGACCTGGAGTGCCGATTCCCCCAGGCAGAAATCCTCCAGATGTTATCATCTCCTGGTGCTGCAGATCCCACAATCTGAAAAAAAAAAAAACCAAACACAAACTGCCAGGTTGTTTTGCACACACCTGACCTGGGGGAATCTGTTGCTCAGGCAATGTCCTGACCCCAAGTTTGGTCCTTTGTGCTACCTGCACCCCAGCCATGCATGCATCACCCACCTGGCTCAGTGTAGGATCTTCCAATGCACTTGCCCTGCTCGCCTTTTTAAAAAGTGCAGTCCTCAAATGGGGTTACCAACAGGGATGGTATTTTCCTGGAAAAAAAGTCATATACTAATTTCAGCATGTCCAAACACCCCTGGTGCTAATTGGAGATGCCTCCGTCATATCAGGGCACAAACCACTGCTTGCGTGCTGAGCAAATAGATGATATCACAGCTTGCCAGCGATCCAGCAAGTGGTCCACACTACCAGAGGAATCTGCTAGGCTGTACTCGACAATTTATCTGGGAAAAAAAAGGATATCAGGAGAGGCCGTTTGGTTAGGGAGGATTGAGTGGTTTAAACAATCGGGGCTCTGCGAGAGTGGCACCAGCGGTGCCTACAAGAGAGGTTGGGGCTGGCTCCTTCCCCATGCTGCGTGTGTGGAAGAGAGCAACAGGGACAAGAGACAGGCAGTGAGGCAGGGCTGCCTTTGCCTGAAAATAGGTTTGTGGCACCTTTGGAGAAAGCAGCCTTGGATGGGAGAGAGTCTTCCCCTTGACAGCTGTAGCTGTGTGTAGACCTGTGCAGGAGACAGCCCAGTTTCTTGTACCAATGATAACCACAAACACCAAAATTAAGTCGGAAAAAGAGTAAAATGGCTGCGGTCTCTCCCAGAGCTGTAAGGGCAGGCTCAGCTGTTCTCTCCAGCCTGGTACACCTGTGTGTGCTGCTGTGGAAATACCTCGTTCCCGGATGGGCTGGGGATGGGCATGCTGTGCATGGTGGAACCAAGCTGGACCCAGTCTACCCCTCAGTGCCCACGGGCCTGGCTTATAGGGTCCTGTTTTGAAGGGACCCATATGCCTGTGCTGCCTGGGAATCAGCGTACATAAGCCCCCAACAGGGAGCATATCGTAGCCCAAAGGTGAGGGAAAGTGAAATTAGACATTGATGTCAGGCATTTTGTAGTCGTCTCTATCCCCTTTGCTTCCTTGGCACGTGATAACCAGAGATGGAAGAATGGAGGAAAACCCCAGGTAGACACATGAGTGCTCTAGTGCAGACACCCGTACTTTGATCTTGCACAAACAAAGAAAACCCAGGTTTTTCTCCACCACAACAGCTGCAAAATCAAGCGTGGCTGAACCATCCGGCTCGTGAATTGCCGTATTGCCCTGAAATCCTCCATCTGACCACACTGCACTGTGGGGAATGGCTGGCATCGTGCAGTGATGCCTGGGAGGAGACCGAGCTGGTTACTGGGTCAGCAGAGCCCCAGCCACTTTCACGGTCTGGATTTGCCTGTTCCTGTGATGTTTGGTCCTAAAAAAATCAAGCCAACAGCCAGGAGCGTGCTGGGGTTAGTGACGGAGGGCAGGAGTGCTCGGCACAGATCCTCTTTGCTTCCCTGATCCTAGTTAAAAGCAGCCCAGCCTCTCTTAACAGGGATGGTGTGAGCTCCTGTAAAACCCCATGGCACACAGTGATCTAGCCACAGAGCACCGCTACAAAGGCTAAGCCTTCCAGAGATGAAGAGGGGGGGGTGGGGTGAAAGGTATTTATATGGAAGTTTTTCAGTTCTTTAATCCCCTACTGTAAGCCAACAGACACAGTAGTCATTTTACCGATATATATGTAAATAATCCCGAACTAGAAGTCGATACCACACTATATTAGCTCTCCTAATTGTACCTCCTGTATTACAGACAGGAATTTAAGATGATTCAGCCTATATCCCTGCCTAATGGCATTTGGACATTTGATACGAGCAATCCAATTTTACTGCAGCTATTGATTTGTTCTGGCAACGTCCCTGCGACTGGCGTGTGCTGTCGTAGTTTTCATTCATTTAATTACGGCAAAGGCAACTAGATGGCCAGCTAGCACCGACATTTGTCCGTGAGGGTGAGTGGTTAAATGTACTCATAGCGAATATTATCCAGATTCCTTGAAACCTCCCTGCCTGGCCCTGATGAACACTCTCGAGGGTGTCTGGGGAGATGAGTGACCCTCCTGCACCTCCCAAAACCACTTAAAACGCAGAACAGTGGGACAGGGGTGCATGCGTGTGTGGAATTCCTCTCCCTGCACTTGATTTTCATGAAATCTTTGCAGTCTTTACCTACAATTTTCTCTGCCGAGAACAGCAGAGTACTGTGCCAGGGGCATGCCCGACAGACAGACAGACATGCACAGGCATGTAATCCTATGAGCCTTGTTTCCTTAGGAAATCGGCTTAAAATAATAACTGGAAGATATTAAAGCTGTTTCACAATGGGAAGGCAGGCAGGGGGAAGAGGAAGGGCTCTTCGCTCCTTTGTAATGTAAAGTGGAGCCTGAAATACTGCTTCTCACCTAAAGGGAAAAGAATAATAAATAAAAGGATGTTATTTACATGTGACCATTTGAGATCTTCCCTTTCTTACCTGAGGATACTCGATGTACAGCTGGGGAAATTAATTGGGTTTTGCCAGGCAAGGAGCTGAGCAGGTGACACCTGGGTCACCAAAGGGAGATTCATCCCTTGGGTCCTTAAAACTTGCCAGTAACCTTCCCCGATGCTGATAGAAATGGAGGGAGAAGATGCTCTTGCAGAGAAGTTCAGGGGACATGGTGTGGGGAGCAGGACCCTGTTCCAGCCTTGTCCTTGTCCCTAACAAAACTGCCCCAGTCCTGGCATCTCCTCCACCGGAGCTGGCTTGGCCAACCTGGGACTGCCTGGTCCCAGCATCTCCTCCATCGGAGCTAGCTTGGCTGCCCTGGACCTCTCCAGTCTTTTTCCAGGTCCCACATCACACGCATCAGTGCCGCTGTGGGCAACCGCACAGCTTTTGCTGCTCACATTAGTGCTTTCCTGGCTGCAGTTTCCCTACGAGCAGCATCAGTCAGGGTAAAGCCACGGTGGTGGCTGGCAGCCGCTGCACTACCCTGTCCCCATCCTATGGCCAGAGGAAAATGCCCTGGAGCAGAAAGTGGGAGAGACAAGGCAAAGGCACCTCCCTGCCTTCTGAATTCTTCTGAATTCTTACTCCCCTGCAGAACCTGACGCCGAGCAGTGTACACCACCATGAGCACCCACGGTGCTGAGCGGGACCACCAGCCACTTTTGGGTGAGGATGCTCGGTGCTCCCAGCCTGGTGCCAGGGCAGGATGCTCCCAGCACAGCAGGTGTAAGAAGTTGGTCTGAATTTGTCCCTTGCCGGGCATTGCATCCCTTTTAACCAAGATGTTTTAATCATAACCATTTAAATGGGGGGGGGGGGTTGGTGGTTGCTTCTCATTTTTCCCACTAGAGCAAAGAGCTGGTTCCACCTTCTGAACCCTCTGTGAGGAAGATGGGGTGTTGCCCAGGATAAATCCTTTTAAAAAGCCACTACTTTGTCCTCGTGTGCTGAATTGAGGGGGCTTTTTTGGTACCTGGGGGAAAATAGAGGGGATGTGGTGCAGTCAGGACATCTGTTGTTTCCAGAATGAAGTATTTTAGCTTTTTGTTTCAAAACGGTATATACATAAACTATATATATATATTTAGGAACAGCTGCTACAATTAGGTTTTCTTTTCAAAAAGACTCAAAAACAAAATATAGATCGTTTAAAAAAAAACCAAACACAAAAATATAATAAACATTTTGTTTCGCCCCAGATAAACCAGCCTTTACTCTGGCTTCCTGCTGCTCGCTGGCCCCTGTGCAGAGCCCCGCGACAGCAGCAGAGTGGGGTCAGCCCACCCCACTTGCCAAAAACCATCAGGGAAAATGCAATTTTCACCAGCCAATTCCACTCAAATTTCAGAGGGACACCTGGTCTCCGGGATAACCGAGCACCTGCATGCCTCACTCACAAGTGAAATAAAAAAAGGCCACTTTCCAAAAGCAGCATTTCTCCCCAAAAGCACCAGTCACACAGCCCATTGCCCAGCGCTGTGGGCAGTAGCAGTGCCTGCGGGACCCCACTCTGGTCTGCACCCAGCAGCACCCCAAAACCTGGGCCACCCCACTGCAAGTTTGGGGATATTTAAACCCGTAGTGCCATCTGCTGGCAAAGGACCCCCCCAATATTGCTACCCAAGCCCAGCGAGTGTCCCCCGTAACAGTCCCCAGAGCACCCACAGACCTTCCCAGCCCCTCACACCTGCCGTCTGCAGGGAGGTGGCCAGGACGGGGGTATTACAGCAGTTTAAAGCAGTTTTTAGCAATTTTTAAAGCAGTTAAAAGCACGTTTTAGCAGTTTTTAAAGCAGTTAAAAGCAGGTTTTAGCAGTTTTAGCAGTTTTTAAAGCATTTCTAAAGCGGTTTCTAAGGCAGTTTTTAATGCAGTCTAAAGCGTTTTTAAGCACAGTTTAAAGCAGTTTTTAAAACAGTTTAAATCAGTATTTAGCAGTACTTAAAGCAGTTTTTAGCAGGTTTTAAAGCCGTTGGAGCTTTTTTAGTAAAAAAGGACAAAAACCTGCAACATTTCCTCGCACTCAAAACCTCCCCAAAGAGCCCAGGGCAGCCGCTGGCAATGGAAACTTGGCAAATTTAATACTGATACAGGAGGGTTTTCCTTTACACAGCAAAAATTAACCCATGGAGGTCACCGGGATAGAGAGAAAGCCAGGAGCCTATCAGGATTTAATATAGATGTGTACAGGGATAACGGACAGATACAAAACACCAGCAGGGACTGGAGTCCTCCTACCTCAGGGTTCGGCTGGGTTTCCTGTAACTTGGGGAGGGGAAACGGTTCTTAAAAAAAATATATATAAAAAGCTTTGCTCAGGGGGCTGGTGCACCTGGACAGCAAAGGCAACCCTGACTCGCCTTGCACACCCTGGGGTTTTAAAGTTTCATATGGGGTTTTTTGCGTCATGGCTTCCCATAGTCAGGGACCAACATCTCACCAACCCTCCATTTTGGGTCTGGTTCAGCTCTCTGGGGAGCTGGAAGGCACTTGGGACCCCTGAAGAAATAGGGGTGCACCCAGAAAAGTGGGTGTACCCTGAGGATGCTGCTGCTGCCCCATGAGGCAGGGGGGTCAGCTCATCCTGCTCTTGGTCGCAGCACCCGAGTGGAGACCGTGCCCAACCGTCACATCTTGGTGTATTATACAAAGATTAAAAAATAAAAATACAAAAAACTATTGGCACAAGTGTTTGTAAGCTCTACGTACCATCTAGCCATGGGTGGGGGTGGAGGGCGAGCGAGGGGTGTCAGCGGGTCCCAGCACCCCGGGACACAGGACAAAGCTCACCAAAATCTACCCTGACCTACATTCACCTGCTGCCTGGTACCGCTGTCCCGGGGAGACCACCCACCCCCATTCCTACTGGTGGCAAAGGCAGCAACCCCCTTGTCCTTAAACCCCTGCAGGACCTGGGTGGTGTTTGTTCCACCGACACCCCATTTGTCTTCTCCTAGTGATGCCAGGATATCCCAAAACTGTTCTGCCAGTGTCTTGCCGGGCTGGGATGTGCACAGAGTCTAGTCTGGGCGATGTGGGAAGAAACACCATCCTCCAAGGGGAGAAATCAGCCATGGCCGAGCCAGGGGGATGCTTGGGACTGGCCTTGGCAGGACAGGGTGGGCTTCACTGTCCCCTCGCAGGCTGCCTGTGCTGGACGAGGCTTTGGGTCTCACCCCAAGGGTCCCTGTCCCCTTGCAACATCCCTCTGGGCTTAAAAGTCCGAATCGGCGTCCAGCAGCTCTGCTTCTACCAAGTTGGTCCGAGAGTGGATGGGGGCCAAGACAGCCCGTTGGCCCTGAGTCCTCGTCCCCCTGCCGTGGGGCAGTGTGCCAGGGTTGGGGGGCCAGAACAGACCCCCATTGTGCTGCTGGCACCTGCTGCTGGGGCCAGGACTCTCCTCCTCTGGGGATCCACTCTCAGGGCAGAAGGGGTTGCTGATGAGGTGGAAGACATTGGCTCTGCGGCAGCCATCCCATGGCCTCCCAGCAAAGGTGGCTTCAGGCTGGCTGGGCGGGAGCCCCGGGAGGATGTCAGGGGCAAAGGCGACCAGGCAGGACTGGGGGGGCAGCCGGGGCAAGTGAGGGATGGTGCTGGGGGCCAGAGGGGCTACAGAGGCCCCCAGGCAGTGCTCAGGGCCTGGGCACACCTCCTTCTTCTTCTTCCTCCGCTTCTTCTTGCGGCTGCTGCGCTTCTGCAGCTCAGGAGATACATCAGCCTCCACCACCCAGAGGCTGGCTCTCTCCTCCGGTGGCACTGCAGGACACAACGGGACAGGTGAGAGCAGCCACATCCTGCCCTGTACCTCCCCACCAGCCCCAGCCCTCTGGCTCTGCCTCCCCACACATCCCCAACACCCCTCAGCCTGGTTCGTTCCCCCAAGAGATGGCCCACGCGGTCCCCAAGAACTTGCCAGGCGTCGCCACAGGCGTCACAGAGATGTCCTGGGGCAGGATAGCCCCTCTCCTGGCCACCATCTTGGTAACGTGCTGGGCCCACGCCGAGGACACATCAGCAGACGGCTCATTGATGTCAAATGCTAAGCCAGCTGCAAGAAGAGGGGAGCCCGGTCAAGGGCAGGGACTTTAGGGGCCCCGGGGTGCCGCCGAGATGACCCCCTGCCATGGATACATACCCACAGGGCCATCGTGTGAGACTGTGTGCATGCTGAATGACAACTCCTGGCCTGGGTCACGCAGCAGCTCCTTGCGCTTGGAGAAGGCCTTCGCAATCATCTTGCTCTTCTTGATCCTCTTGGGCTGGTCATCACTCTGCCCAGTCAGCCTGGGGACATGGCGGCTTAGAGCAGGGACACAGGGTGGCCCAGGCACAGGGACACACAACCCCAGGCATCACAGCTGGGGGCAAAGGGACCCTCCCCATCTCCCTTTCCCCCTCTGGACAGGGACACCAAGGGCTGGGGACTGCGCTGGATGGCACCCCTGGGGATGGAAATGTCCAACAAACGGGATGTGAGACACCCACAAAGTGGGAGAAGCCACTCCATTCCTGAACCACTGTCTGCTGTGAGCCCACAACCCATCGAGCTGATGGACAAGAGTCTGGGAATGACCTCCAACATCTCAGGATGTTGGATGGGGCAGGAAGGGCCACACGCAGCTGTGGTGACATCCTCGGGGTCCCACCTGCACCAGGTGCGTTTCCAGATGAGCAGGGTGGCCTTGGTCCAGACCCAGGTGCTCATGGAGACCCCGGTGCCAAACATGGCAAAGAGATTGATCTTCTCCACCAGCAAGCTTGGCCGGTTCTTGATCTCACAGTCTGGGATGGGTTTGTTGGTCTGCGTGGCAATGGTCACATTGGCTTCGCACCTATGGGGACAGACGTAGGACAGTGGCCATAAGGAGGAGGGCACCAAGGATGCCCCACAGCTCTACAGAGTGGAGATGCGGTGGCAGTGCTGGTGGGAAACTTGAAGGTCTCCACCCTCCAATGTCCCCTGCTAAACACAAGGTGCCAGGACGCTGCAAACATCCTGCTCGCTCTCCCATCCCTGTCCCACTCACAGGACATATTCCCGAAAGCTGCGCTCCCACTCTGCCTGGTTGAAGAAGTCGTAGAAGTGGCAGCCAAAAGTAATGAAGACGAAGCCAAAGGCCAAGAAGCCAAAAATGCCTGGAAGAGAAGCAGGACATCCCTGGTTTAGCCTGACCCCAGCAACACTAGGACAAAGATGTTGCACCAGCATCATCACTACAGCTTTGTCCCCACTGCAGCCACCCCTGGGAAGGTGGGGCTGTCTGGGTTCTGGGGACAAAAAGTCCCCATTCCCACTCAAATTCCCAGAGAAGTGGTGCCAATGGAGCCCTGCTTACCCAGCCGCAGCATGGTCTCATTGATCTTGCTGGCCGCCTTCTCACTCAGCAGCCCGGGATGGTTGCTCTTGATGGAGAAGAGCGTCATAACCCCTGCAGTGGAAGGATGAGGTAGTCAGGGTGAGGGGGACACCCACAGTGCCCCTGTCCCCATGCTGGGATAAGCCCACACCTACCCCGGATGAGGAAATAGCCCCCTACGATGAGGACAAGCCCAATGGGCGCCAGGACGAAGCCAGCCCGGTAGTGGTAGTTCTTGTACCCCACAAAGCAGATGCCGCTGACAGAGTCACCATCCACCTGTGGCAGAGATAGGGACAGAGGAGCTCAGCCAGCTGTAGCCACCCCTCCCTATGCACATCATCCTGGCAGGGAATTGCTGGGACATGGTATCGGGGTCCTGTTACCTGTGCCACAGCCAGGATGGCAACAGTGAGGACGAAGGGGATGGACCAGGTGATGAGGTGGAAGTAGGAGGTCTTGCCCAGCAGCGGCTGGTAGGTGGTCCCCAGCGCCTTGAAGGAGGTGTGCCAGGCATAGGTCAGCATGACGAACCAGATGACACCCGACATCAGTGAGTAGTAAACGATGACAAAGATGATGACGCAGGAGAGCGTCTCGTTGGAGCTACGTGGGGGGAGGCGAGACAGGAGTGTCACCAACCTCCACCAAGGGGACAAGGAGGAAGGGGGTCTCTCCTGCCCCAAGAGTGGAGCATCCTCCATGCTCCCAAGAGGCCAGGAAACCCCCAAGAGTCCTCCTTGGTCCCAGGGACACCTCTTGGCACGTGGCCATGGTGGGATGGTGACAAAGGTGACACGTACGTGGGTTCTCCCAGCCGCATGGTGCCATCAGCCCGGCACACGATCTCATTGCGAGCACCATCCATGAACTGCGCCAACCAGCCGATGCTGCCGACGAAGAAGCAAGCATTGACATAGAAGAGGATAACGGCAGGGTAACGATTGGAGTTCCTCCAGTCAGCGACGAATGTGGCCTGGTGGAGGTGGAGGAGTAAGGGACAGCTTGGTGCCCAGTCCCCTTTTGGGGACACCTCCCCATGTTCCCCCGCATCTCACCAGGGTGAAGAAGGTGCAGAAGATGGTGACAGAGCTGAAGGCAGCGATGTAGACATGCATTTCACGGTGCTCCTTCTCGGTGAAGAGTGGATTCTGGCACTGGATGCCGCAACCCTCCACGTCCTCATACCAACTCTTGGGGTTGTCTGTCCGCACCAGTGGTGCCTCACACTGTCCTGAGCTATTGAACTTGATGTTCTGCACCTCATTCTACCAGAGGAGAAACAAGGCTGTGAGGAGGAGGAGGCAGCACCCCTATGGCGAAGGCTGTGCTGCCAGGGTAGACATCAGTTCCCCCATGGAGGGCTGGGGACAGCTGGCGTTTTCTCACTCCCGCTGCCCTGTGGGGATGCGGAACCCATGGCAACACAGTGGGGCATCCCCCCTTCCCCATGTCCTCCCCGCCGTACCGGGCATCCCTCAGGGAAGCGATCAGGCGTGCACTTGAGGAAGTCGGGCCAGCCACGCTCACGCTCCACGATGGTGCAGGGGGCTCGGGTGGCCTGGCAGAGGGTCTGGCTGGGCAGCTCCACCTGGCCATCCTCACACTTAGGCATGTAGACAGCACAGAGCAGGGGCTGGATGACATCCCAGCAGCGTGGGGCATTGCGCAGGCCTGTGGGGACAGTGCCATCACCGGACCCGGCTCATGCCATTCCCTCAGCATGTGGCCGCATGGGGATGTGGGGCGCGATGGGATGGGGCAGAGCCCAGCAGCAGCAGCAGGGAGCACCAGCACCATCCACCCATTAGCTCGGTGCAGGCAGTGCCCAGATCCTTCTATAATGCCTCTGGGGCACCGTGCCAAACACCAGGTGCTACCCCGCTCCACTGCCGTAAGGGACTCAGCCCCGGTCCCCTGCTATACTGCTCTCTCTCTGTGCTGTACCCAACCCCAGGCCTGCTTCCCTGTCATACAACTATCTATACTGTACCCATCCATGATCCGCTGCTATACTGCTCCCCCTCTATACTGTACTCCCCCTATACTGTCCTGTGCTCCCTCTGTGCCCATCCGCAGTCCCCCTCCCCTCTATAACGTACCCTGTCTTCCACTACACTACTGCCCTCATGCCTGGCCTCCTACTGTGCTTCACTCCCCATCACTGTACCCATCACCAGTCCCCTGCTATACTGCTCCTTCTCTATACTGTACCCATCTCTTGTCCTCTGCTATATTGCTCCATTCTACACTTTATGTGTCTCCTGTCCGCTACTATCCTGCTCCCCCTCTACACTGTACCCAACCCCAGGCCCCCACTATACTGCTCCCCTCTATACTGTACTCATCTCCACTCCCCAGCTATACAGTTTTCCAAACTGCACCGACCCCCAGACCGCTGCTATATGGCTTCCCTCCATACCGCACCCACCCCCAGGCCCCCACCATACCGCTGCCCCTCCACACCGCGCTCAAGCCCCCTCGATACCGCACCCACCCCTGCCCGCCTCCACAGCGCTCCCCGGCGCCCCGCGCCCCTCCCCCCGCCGCCAGCGCACGTCCCGGGCCTTTCCCAGGCTCCCGCCCGTGCCCCCCTCCCCCGCCCCGCTATACCGCGGGACCTCCCGACCCGTCCGTACCTGACCAGAGCAGGAGCTTTCCGTGAGCCTCCTCCTGCGAGGCGGAGTCGGCGGCCAGCAGCGTGGAGGTGGCGGCGTAGGGCAGCGCCGAGCCCAGGCAGGCGCCGTAACGGAGCCGTTCGCAGGGCGCGGGGCGGCGGCAGCGCTCGGGAACGGCCGAGGCGTTGAGGAACGGGGCGGCGGGGCAGCGGCGGCCACCCAGCGCCAGCGCCATGCCTAGCGCCAGCGCCCACCGCCACCCGCCGCCCTGCGCCGCCATCCCGGCCCGCACCGGCGCTAGGCGGGCGGCCCGGCCCCGGCCCCCGCCATGCCCCGACGCCCTTTGTTGAGCTCGCCGGGAGCGGAGCAGGGCCGCTCCTCCTCCTCCTCCTCCTCCTCCCTCGTCCTCAGCGCGGCCCGGCCCGGCCCGCCACGGCCCCGCGGCCCCCGCCGGGGCGGGCTGAGGAGGGGCGGGCGGCGGGAAGGGGGGCACAGCCCGCTTTTGATGGAAAAAGTGGCTTTTCGTGAGGAAAAAGTTACTTTTTTTTGGAGTGGGCGGGGAGGGGACGAGTTTTTGAGGAGGAAAGCGGGGTGCTGAGGAGGGGGATCGCGCGGAGGGAGGAGGGAAGAGGGTGGTTCTCCCGAGGGGGGGCTGCGGGAGGCGGGGGGGAAGCGTTGGGTTTTGTGAGGGGAAAGTTGGGTTTGGGTAGGGAGAAGTGGCTTTTGGGAGGGGAAATGTTGCTTTGGAAGGGGAGGAGTCGCTTTTTGGAAGAGAAAGTTTGGGTTTCTTCGGCGAGAAGCTAGATTCGGGTGGAGAGAAGAGAGGGCTTTGGGAGGGGGAGGTCCGTTTGGAGGGGGTAAGTCGCTTTTTGAGGTAGTGAAGTGGGTTTTGGGGAGGATAAAAGTTGTTTTGGGGAGCAAGAAGTTACTTTTGGGGGTAAAGTTGCTTTTTTGGATAGAGAAGTCACTTCTAGAGGAGAGAAGTTTTTTAGGGAGTTAAATCGCTGTTAGTGGAGGAAGTTTGGATTCGCAGGGCGGGGGGGGGGGGGGGGAGTCACTTTTTGGGAAGGAAACTCGCTCTTTGGAGGCAAAAAGTTGCCTTTGGGGAAAAGCAGCCACTTTGGGGGAACAAAAGTTGCTTTTTGGGGACAAAAGGCACTATGGGAAAGAGAAATTTCTTTTTTAGGCAGAAGGCCACTTGGGGGGGCAGAGATAACTTTTGGGGGAGTAAAAGTAATTTTTTGGAGGAGAAAAGTTGCCTTTGGGGAAGAGAAACCACTTTTTGGGGCAGAAAAGTCAGGTTTGGGGGAGAAAATGCACTTTTTCAGGACAAAGGACACTATTGGAGAAAAAAAGTTCCTTTTTGCAGATAAAAGTCACATGGGGAGTTACTTTTAGGGGAAGAAAAGTCACTTTTTTGGGGACAAGAGTCACTTTTGGGGGAGAAGAGTCACTTTTGGGGGAGAAGAGTTACTTTTGGGGGAGGAAAAGTTGCTTTTTGGGGAGGAAAAGTTGCTTTTTGGGGAGGAAAAGTTGCTTTTTGGGGAGAAGTCACTTTGGAGACAAAGTTTTGAAGGGGAGAAGCCATTCTTTAGGAGAGCAGCAACTTTTTGGAGATAACTTGCTTTTGGGGGGAGAAGTAGCTCTTTGGAGGATAAATTTTTTGGGGAAAAGTAACTTTTCAGGGGAGGAGAAGTCACTTTTTGTGGAAAGGTATTATTCTTTGGAGAAGTAATCACTTTTGGGGGAGAGAAATTGCTTTTGGGTGACCAGCCACATTTTAGCAGGGGCTGAGGTAGCTTTTGCAGGGAAGATAAACTGCTTTGTTGGGGAGAAAAGTTGCTGGGGGGTGGGGGTGGGGGAAGCTTTTTCAGAAGTTACTTCTCTGGGTGAGAAGTCTCTTCTTGGGGGAGGCAATGTCACTTGGGGGGGCATTGTAGGGACAGTTTTGGGGGCATTTTCCCAGAGCACCCAGCTGATGGATGCCAGAGGGGATCATGGGCAGCTGGGAGCTGGCCCTTGGCTAATGCTGGTGCAGTATCAGGCCCGTGCAGCCACTCAGTCCCCAAGAGCCTCACACCACCTTGGGCAAAAGCCAAGGGGGGGGGGGGGCGCAGAGTGGCCAAATTCAGTGCAGGGAGGTGACAGAAGGGCACAGACCTGCTGGGCCCTGGCCTGCTTCGGTGCTTCCCATCCTCACACAAAGGGCCAGGCACCGGGCCACATCCCAACTCCCTCTGCAGTGGGGCAGTGCAGGGGGACCACCCAGCCCGAGGAGAAGAAAAAACAAAAAAACACAACAAAAATACCTCTACCCAGTTTTTGACAGCTCCAAAAGCAACAGCAACGCTGGGGCCCACAATGCTGTGGTGGGATGGGGAGGGAAGCAGCAGCACATCCCCCCTCCCACCAGCACCCCAAAATTTTGCAGGCTTTTCCCAGGGGCAGGCAGAATAGGTGGGGATTTAGGTTCCCTCCTGCCCAAAGTCACCCTGTTGGAGAGGTGCTTGCTGCCCTGCTCCAAGCTTGCATTGCTGCGGCGGGTGGGGGTGTTCTCTGCTGTCTACTAGTGGGTTGTGCTGCCCTCACCCCATTCACCCCCCGATTTGGAGCCCCACAGGTGACCCCCACCAGCATAATACTGTTGAGATGATGGAGGCACTGCACAGGAAGGGGCTGGCATCCACTCTGTCCCCACCAAGCCACCCCCACAGCCATGGCATTGTTCCCCTGTGGCCTGTGTGTCCCCCACACTGTGACTGAGCAGCCCCCCCACAGAGCCCAGAAGGTCTGGCCTCATCTCTTTATTCTCTGTGAAAGCAAAGGGAAGCATCACGGCCCAGCACTGACCCCTCAAGAGGGGACACAGGGCTGTGCCTGTCCCCTCCTCAGTGCAGGGCTCAGCACCCTGTGGAGGGGTTTGAGCCCCCTGGAGCAGGGACAAGCCCCCTGCCCTTGGCTAACAAAGCACCCATGGGTAAGCCCTGGGCAGGGCATCCTGTTCCTTCTTCCAGGCACTCACCGGCAACAGCTCCTGCTCTGGGCCAGCGAGCAAGGAGGCCCTTGGATGTCCTCCCCAGGTTGCACCAGGACAGAGCTGAGAGGGTTTGTGGCACCTAGCGATGCGGGCAATGTCCCCAGTTCTCAAGTCCCGGGCAAAGGCAGCTCAGTGCACAGACAGACAGACAGACAGACAAACTCCCACCTCCAGCACAGGAGGAGGCGGGAAGCACGGCCAAGTGCAAACCTGCTTCACACATGGCCTGCACACCAGCTCTCAGTCCCCCAGGAAGGACAGACAGACAGACAGATAGATGGACAGCAGTTCACCGGGCACAGAAGCACAGCACATCCCAGCCTAGCCCGGCACCAGCTGCTGACAGCACAGAGTCCCCAGTGTCACAGCAGCCACCGCGCTTGAATCCAGGTATCCACAGCCTGCTCCAACCTCCCTCTGCTCCAGTAAAGCCCCTTTGGCTCTTCTTACAGATCCGGGGTTTGGAAAATCATTCTTGAGGTGCTGACTCCACAAGCCAGCACCACACCGCAGGGATGGGTACCAGGGCTCAGTACCAGGGGTCTGCCCGGTGCTGCTGGTTGTAGAACTGCAGCTTGATCTGGTCTCTGATCTGGTTGATGAGGATCTGAGCCAGCAGGATGCCCACCAGCTGGAGGGGGAGGAGGAAGAAGGGAGGAGGAAGAAAGGAGGGCTGAGGAATGCCAGGCAGTGCAACCCCTCTGTCCTATGAGCAGGTTACACAGCTCCAGGCGAGGATGTGCCCAACCTTAACACTGCTCCCCCTACCCCAAATCCTGCCCAGCCTCCCCAAGGCTGCAATTAAGATGTATTGCATCATTAAGGCAACTCCCAAGCAACACAGAGAGCAAAGCAAAGCTGCAACATGGTCCCTTCTTGCACGTCCACCACCACGTACCTGGGGGACAGCCAGCCCCAGGGCGATGCCCCCCAGCAGGAAGAGGTTGCTGTGGATCCAGTTGACCAGCTTGTCGATACAACCATTGGTGTAGATGAAGGTGCTGGCTTCCAGGTAGCTCATGGCCTGCATGCCCTGCCCACACATGGTGTTGATGACAACCTGGGATGGGAGAGACAGGACACAGAGGGGCTGGGGACAAAACGGGCCAGAGTGGGGTTCCCTGCCTCTTGGGGGGCAGCCGTAGGGCAAGCGGGAGCTCTGCCCTTCACCTTGATGCCAGTCAGGGTGTCTCCTGCCTCTGGGCCAGCCCACCTGTGCTGTCCCCAGCCACATCCCTCCAGCACTGAGCTCCCTCAACAACCCCAGACCCCAAAAGGGACAATACCCAGCGGCGGCAGGTTCCCTGCCAGCCTGCAAAAAGCCACCACCACACAGGGAAATTCACCCTGACCCCACCATGGCATCAACAAACCCGGGGACCACCCACTGGTGGTGGGTCCTCTCTCCTGGGGAGGGGGCTTCAGGCTCAGCACAGCCCCCAGGGATGGGAGATGAGACGTGGAGTGGGAGGTCCCCGGGCAACACCTGGGTTCCCTGAGGACAAGGATGTCATCCTCACCTCGCTGGTGTCCCGCAGGCAGCAGGAGAAAGGGACAGAGCAGCGCTCCCGGCTAGGGTTGGTGGCAGTGCAGTTGAAGTACATGTTCTGGGACCAGTCCTTGTAGGAGACACCACCGCAGCAGCTGAACTGCAGGGAAGGGTGTGGGGTGCTCAGTGGGGACAGGAACAGCAGGACAACGGGGCACAGGACTGCAGACCTCATGGACAGCAAGCGATGGCTCTCCCAAGCCCACCTACACCCAGCTTGCCCCATCACTGCTGTCTTTAGGGACAAGCAACCCGCTCCCAGCAGTTTTACTAGGCCCTATATAAACACAGGCTCCAACTGAAACACTGAGGGGTGTTTCCCCCTGCCCCCCCTTTTTCACCCAGCTCTCTCCAACCTCTGCCTGTCTGCATGGCTTCACCGTGAACGTCAAATTCTCGTGGAGGAGCCACCCAACATCCTCAACCTGGGGAACCCCACAGATTTAAGCCTGAGCCGCAAGCAGGAACAGATCCTCATCTGTCAGAGGGAGAGCCCAACACCCCCACCCACCTCCTTCTGCCCGAAGTCGATGAGGTTTTGCAGGTCCAGGTCATCCCGGTAATGCACGATGGCACCATTGATGATCTCACTGACCTTCCCACGTGCCTGCAGGGCAGGCAGCGGGAGGACATCAGCAAGGTTGTCACCCAAAAAGACAGGCTTGGGGTCATCCTGCCCCCCAACACTCCCCACCCTGGCAGTACCTTATCAGAGAAGATGAAGCCCAGCACACCAACTGCCAGTTGCAGGAGGAAGATGATGGTCAGGCAGACAGAGAACTGCAGGCGAGAGGAGCATGATAGCCGGGGGGCTGCGTGCTGAGGGCCTGCGGGGAAGCACCCGCCATCCCTGGGGACTCACCGTCTGCAGCAGGCAGATGTTCTCCCGCAAGGAGCCAATGCAGCCACAGAAGGTAATGAGGAAGATGAGGACTCCGACCACGATGAGCAGGATGGCAGGATCCACTGCCAGGCAGGCCATCGCCGCCTCTGCCGCAGGAAGCCATCACCGGCAGCCCCCCAGCCGCTGGCAGCCCCCTGTCCACTCCCCCAGTACTACAGATCCCCCGGGATCCTGCATCCCGCTCCCCTGAGGGGACACATCCCCACCATGGTGCTGGCTCCCCCAGCCAGGCAGGGGAGCACCGAGGAACCTTGCCATGTCTGTGTCCCCCCACACTGCGCCCCCCAACCTCACCTGCATGCTTCAGCAGCCGGGCGTAGACCCCCACTGCCACCATCGCCATCGAGATCATCTGCAGAGCATGACAGGGGGGTTGTGAGCCCCCCTAGGCACCACCCCGCTCCTGCACCGGGGGTCCTGGCTGCAGCCCCCCTGGAGTCAGGGCTACAAACAGGGCCCCAGAGCTGCACCCGCTGCCTCAGTTTCCCCTCAGCACCCTCAAAACACACCCATCTCATGGAGGGGACAGAGCCCATCGCAAGCGGCCCTGGCACGTCCTCCCCCTCACGTGGAGGTCACCCCAGTCCCCAACAGCCCTCCCCCACTCCGGGGGCCTGGACCCAGGGATGCAGTTTTTCAGAAGCAAGAAACTTCCTCAAAAACTGTGTTTTCAAACATGGAAACATCCCGCAAAAAAATGCCAACTCTTAGAACACCCCCCAAGACCTTATCCCCCCCCCCCCCCCAACCCCAAAACATTAAAAAAAAAATCCAGAAAGACCCCAAAACATGGAAAACCGTGTGGCATCCCCAGAGGTGGCTGAGTCCCCTGTCACCATGCGGGGGGGGGGGGAGCGCTACCTGTGTGGGGCCAGGATGGGGCCCAAAGGATGTTGCTTGGGTGGCGATGGCACCTGGTAGGTGGGTCCCCTGGTGGGGCCTGGTCCCGCACCCCCACTGCATGTCACCCCTGCGCTCGGGGGGCTCCCGGTGGCCCTGTCTTGGCCGTGGGGACACATCCCCCCCAAACTGCTGTGTCACCCCAAAGGGTGGGGAAAGCAACGGGGGCAGGGGGGCACTCATGAGTGACACCACGAGCAAAGGGGACCCCAAAAACCCTCGGAGGAGGGGGGCACCCAGCCTCCGCCCCCCAGCGACAGGGGGGCGTCCCGGGGACTGGGGGGTCCCGGGGGGGTCCCGGTAGGGTCCCGGGGAATGGGGGGCAGGGATCCCTGGGGGGTCCAGAGGTGGGGACAGTCCGGGGTCCCCGGTGAGCCCCAGGGATGGGGAGGGTCCCGCGCCGCCAGCACTCACCCAGAAGAGCATGTTAAAGAAGAAGAGCACGTACTTCACCAGAGGGCTCACGAAGGTGAAATCGTCCCCGTAGGGCCCGGGGCCGCCCACCGCCCGCCTCGCCATGACCGGGCCGGGCCGAGCTGCTCACTGGGGCGACAGACCCCACTTGCAGCCGCCAGCGCAGCTGAGCCGGGCAGCGTCCCGCCCCTTCCCTTTACCGCCCGCTCATTGGGCCGTCTGGCCTATCCTTCCTTCCCATTGGTTGCTCACCCTGTCGCTCGTTTTCTCCCCTCCGAGCGCAGGGTGTCGCCGCCGCACCTGTTCGCGGCGCCCCCGGGCTTAAAGGGCAGCGGACCCCGTTTATCAGTCGCGTGATGGGCCAGGTGGGTCCCCAGCCCTTCCCGGCTGACCCCGCAGTCCCACCTTCCCCAAAACTGCCCCAGTCGTGCTGTCCTGCCCCTGAGAGCCCCAGCCCTCCGGCAAGGAGTAGATGCATTTTGTAATTATAGTTATAATTGCAATTTATAATTTATTTCTTCAGTGACAGCCCTCGGGAAGGACGTGAGGAGACAACTGGGATGCAGGAGAGCCCTCATCCCTGAAACGCACCCAGCTGGGGAGATTCGGGGTTTACTTGAAAGGGTGTGACCAAGTCTCTGACCCCAAATTTACAGAAATCACCCCAAAACTGGCAGCGCCGACACTCTGTCTCCAGCAGCCTCAGCAACGTGGGGAAGCATGAGCCCAAAACGCGGCAATTCCCCTTACTGCTGCTAACATCAGCGATCAGTGTAAAAAACAGGAAGCGTTGGTGGATGTCTTTGTTTCCCTTTATTTTTGGGGGTCCAGTGTGAAGCCAGGGAGGAGGATGAGGATAGATCCTTCCTCCATCACAGCACTCTGCTTCATCCCCTCCATGCTTAATTTGCTCACCTTGTTTGCATTAATTACAGGCTCAGCCCAGGACATGAGGAAGCAGTGGGTCCCTTCCCGAACCAGATCCAAGCCTCAAATCCCATTTTTTGCTGATTTTTGGCAAATTGTGCATTTTTTTGCATCACCCTTGCAGTTTTCACAGCTGGTGTGGGCAAAGGCAAGATCTGTCACCTTGTCCCATCACCATGGCATGGCCGTGCCACTGCAGGGACGGGTCCCCTTTGATTGGAAGGAGCACTGCCGTGCAGTTGTTATTATTATATTTATAATTATATTTATTATTGTATTTATAATTATTTATCTTCTAGGCCAGGGTTCATCAAGGCTGGAAAGCCCCAGGGAGCAGCTGCTGGCATCAGCACAGCCCTTCCTGAAACAAGATGAGAACTTCAGGCAGAAGAACTGAAACCAAAAATCCCTTTCTTGCTTTTAGGGTCACCAAGGTGCCACCACAGCGATAGCACCCAGCCTGTGTCACCGAGGAGCCACTACCCAGCCATGGTGCGAGTCTTACCACCCAAAGAGGCATGTGCTTTGGGTGCTGCTGGAAGAAGCCCCCAAGGCCCCAAAACCCCACGGTTGATGCCTGTGGGTCTCTGGAGAGTCTCCTCAGGCAAGCCATGAGGTCTTGGTGGAGTTGAATGCTCCCTGGTCTGACAGAAGGGCTTCTTCCCCAGCAATGAAGATGAAGGTTCATGGATACAGCATCCTGCTGTCAGATCTACACATTGGTCAGTCAGACCTGTATGTTCCCCCAACAGATCTACATGTCTCCCATCAGTTCTACGTGTCCATCCATCAGATCTACATGTCCAGCCATCAGGTCTGTGTACCCCCAACAGATCTGTGTGTCTCCCAACAGATCTATGTGTCTACTCACCAGATCTGTGTGTCCTCCCACAGATGTACATCCACTTGTCATGTCCCACCAAGAAGGAGGGAGAAGTGACTCAGATTTGCTGATTCTTTTGGTTGGAAGAGGGTATGCACAACACCTGAGGTCCATAGGTAAACAAAGACTTTTATTCCATAGCTAGGCTCATTGGTAAATAATTGGGTACCCAAAATGCTTATCACTTGCCACATGTGTAGGGTTTTATGCCTTGTGTTACTTACTAGAAAAAGGTAAAATAATAAAAGAAAGAGAAGAAGAGAGAGAGATCACTGGTCCAGGTTCCAGTGTTGATCCAGCCAACAGGGGGGTCTCTGGTCTGTAGCAGTGCTTGTCCAGAAGGTTTTTTTCTTCTTCTTCTCCTATTTTTGGGCACTTGCCTTCCTCTTTTCTTATCCTTCAGTGTGGACCACCTCTTATTTAAATTAGTCTTGCTTGCTATGTAAATTAGCATGCATGCTCCTTACGGCCGTGGGGAGGGCAAGTCTTTTTGGTCTTGAATTGAGTCAGTAGTTGCAATCTCCCCCTGCTGCATTTACTTCTCCCCCTGTTACTGCAGATATCTGCTGCTTCTTTTCTGCCAACCTTTGGCAGGCTTTTCCCTTTTATCAGTCTTTTGTTAAAGTTTCGTTTGATCTTGCGAGTGTTTGAGACATCCCTCGGACAGGCTCAGGGGACTTCCACTCATTGTTCCCTTATCGAGTTTTGTCTCCTGCTGTTGTCCGCACCCTTCTGAGCTTTCCTTGGCATTAGATTGTTTGTTCTTCCAGTTGGTCTCCTACACTGCCCCATGGCTCAAACACTCTGAGATCCTTTTCAACTGTTCTGATCCATACATAGGCAACAGAAGGAAAAGAGGATAGTAGGTGAGAGATCATATATCTGATCACCATAAGCCCTACTACCAACGCTAAAAATCCACACAATATCATAAGGCTGATATTTACAAGTCATTTTCCCCGCCCTGTGAGTCCGAAAGATTTCAGCAGAGAGGTAATCCATGATCCCGAGCCAAGTCCACCAAACCAGTCTGCCGGTTGGATTGCTTGGAACAATTTTCCAGTCTTACTGGCGACTTCCTTCATCTTTGCACGTGCTTCTTCTATAGAGGTGGAGGCATTGTGGATGGTAATACAGCATTCTCCTTCTGTTAAATTTAACATTCCACATACCCCATGTTTTTTCAACAATAACATATCTAAAGCTAATCGGTTTTGCAGAGTCATCTTTGACATTTGTTGAACTTGTAGATTTATCTCCCCCAAAGCATATTGTGTCCAATTACTCAAAACATTTACCTGCCAAGTTAAATTCTTTAAAACATATTGATGTTTTTCAACGGCCACACTTGGCGCAAAGATTGCCTCCATTTTTAATGCAAACATTTGTCCAAAGGTATAATAATCAGGTATTTGTATTCCCGCAATTCCCTCCCTTGCATCTGCCGGGCTACTGAGATCTCTATGCACCCTATTTCGTCGAGATGTAAAATTAAATATTCTGGAGGGACACATGGAGGGGAAGCCAACAGAGCACTGCAGTCCAGCCATTTCATACATATTTAGCTGTGAATACAACTTGCCATTGGAACATGCCCATACCATTCCCCGTGGGGCTGAATACCTCGCCTGGAAACAATCAAATGGGTCGTCTCGAGGTATCTCCTGCTGCTTGCCATCAGAGCTCCAGACCTTCTGTCGATCTGGGTCATGCGTGATTGGAATGCCACAGGAGAGTGCTGTCTGGGGATCTTTAAAGGAGCCATTACATCGTTCATCCTGATTCCGATAACCATAATTGGGATAACCCCAACAAGTACACATATCCCGAATGAACGTTCTCAGTTCTGGAATATACCAAGTTTCAAGGGGGTTACCAGCTCCTGTAGAGCAGTTTAATACATGGGAACAGCTCAACAGGGGTTCCCCAATCGTGTCCTGGGTGACACTCCTACGTGGCCGACTGCCCCAACACAGGGTTTCCCCATTCGGAAGCTTCACTTGGTTGTGCACACAGGTTTCAACATCAACCTCCCACTGAATGGTGGCCCCATCAGGGAGGTCAGAAGTGGAAGACAAAGGATGGTTGGGGTTAAACAGTCGTTTCAAAGACCAGGCCCATTCATATCTGGTGTGATTTACAAGGTGAATTTTCCCTGGTTTATCAGGGATTTGTATACACCAATCTGTGTCCCAATGCACGTTATATTCATGTTCAAAATAACCACTTTCAGAGGGGGAATCCCACCATGGTACTATGGTACAAGGCACAGAAACAGAGGTGACATTATTTGTTTCCATATCAGAATTTTTGTTTAGAGATCGGTAACAAGTTTGATTCCACAGGTTTTCCCAAGTAGAATTGTTTGGGAGTTGATACAAAGCCCTTGAGTAGCCGATCCACGTCCCATTATTTGTCCACGGTTGTCCCTCTTTTTGTTCAAGAAAAGGGGATTCAATTATTCCCCATGTGATGTTCTCTCCCGTTCGGTTAAGACCTTTTAATTCATTTTCCAGTATTTTTGTAAGATTTAAACTAATCATTGTAAATTTGAATCCCTCTGCTGCTGAACCGGGGAGGGCAACACATATTCCCTGGTCTGTCTGGTTCCAGATATGCACAAAGCCTTGTATCAACTTCCAAGCCAAATTGGGGGATTCACCCCATGATCCCATTACCCCAACAGTGATGGACAATAAATAGGTTTTCCAATCCATATTTCCTTAGGTGCAATACAAAAAAATATTCCTAACAAAATCAAACAAACAATACAAATAAGAATCCACACCACGATCGTGAACCTGGGTCCCACGATGCTTTTTTCACAACCTGCAATATATATAAATAGAACCAAGAATGATTAAAAGGGCGGAACAATCCATCGAGCATGGATTTGATGGTCCTTTCCCTGGGTGTCGGTGGCTATCCAAGCATAGAAGTTAAGTGGAGTTCTCAGAGTCAGGGGTACCTGTCCCACAGAGGGTAAATCCACCAAAACAGTCCGTCCAGGATAATGAAGTGGTTTTGCTGGATCTTTGCTCTCTCTCTTCCCAGGGAGAATAGATGGGGGTTTCGGACAGAGTGCTGTGAGTTGGCAGCAACCCTTAATTCCCCAATGGCTGTTAACCTTAGTTACTGCATCAAATAAGTGTTGTGCCCATCTGGGGTCATGGGGTGTCCAGGATCATTTTAGGACCTTATCAGTGTGTTCCACGATACCATTTGCCTCAGGGTAATACGTGGTATGGAAAACCCACTGTATCATAGAATCGTTTAGGTTGTAAAAGACCTTTGAGGTCATCAAGTCCAAACGTTAACCCAGCACTGCCAAGCCCACGGCTAAACCATGTCCCTAAGCACCGTATCTACACTTTTTTTAAATACCTCCAAGGACGGTGACTCCACCATCTCCCTGGGCAGCCTGTTCCAATGCCTGGCCACCCTTTCAGTGAAGAAATAATTCCTAATATCCAGCTTAAACCTCCTCTGGTGCAACTTAAGGCTGTTTCCTCTTGTCCTGTCAATTGTTACCTGGGAGAAGAGACCGACCCCTTCATACTGTGCCCACTCCTGGACCACCCCAGCAGTGAAGTGGCTCCCATTGTCCAATTGAATTGATTTGGCTTTAGGCAGGCAACTAAACCTTTTACTGCATTGTCCCCTGTTGGTCACCAGACTGCCTCTGCTCGGGTCAGTCCTGAAATCACCTCAGTTCCTACCAGCACGTATTGTTTTCCCTCGAGAGTCAGCAGGGACCGATGCAGTCTACTCGCCAGGTGTCCCACAGCCCCTTATTGTCCCTCAGGGGTAGGGGTTGACCCTTGAGGGGGTTGCGCTCTCCCAGGCAAGCAGGGCATGAGCTGCATGCTGAGATGGTGTTGCGCGGTTCGCTTGTCACGGACCACCCCCTACTGATCGCTTCCTTAAACAGATCTTTACTAGCATGCAGCCATTCTAACAGTTGTTCCCATTTTTCTTCCTCACCCTCTACAACCACTCTTGCTAAGTGGGCCAGTCAGTCTACCTGGCTGCTCAAGAGGTGAGCTGGGTGACCCTTCATCCCTCATTAGTGGGGTGCGGCGACCCACCCTACTAAAAAAGACTTTTGTTTAGTGGTATTTAGGATTTCTTCCCATTTGTCACTGCCACGCTGGTATGCTATTAACTTCCCACTGGTTTTGTTCCCAAAGTGGGAACCATTTGGTACATCTCTTGAGCACAGCATATGAATTGGTGTAAATAAATATGTACGTATGTAAATAAAGGTTCTTTGCTCTCTGCTTCCCTGATAATTATGCTCCATGCTGCCAGTTCTTCCACCTGAGTGCTCCCCTTCCATTACTAGCCGATCCACTGAATCAACACCCAGCGCTACTGCTCAGGATGTCCATACCTTACCTTCTCTTCTAGAGGCTGTGTCAGCAAACCGTATGTTCTTTGGGTGGGATTCAAACGGAGGCGCACATATATATATAATAAATTTTTAAAATAGCAGTTTTGTATAGGAAGGAGGAGGCTCCTGGTCTGGGTGACCAGAGGGCGGCTCCTGTACCCGCAGCAGCTTGGGTGTCCCTTCCTCCACCTGGGCGCGTGGCAGCGGCGGTGTGACCGAGGGCTGCGGGCGCATGCGGCTGCCTCCCGCCGCCGCCATGCCCCCCCTGCGGGGAGGGGTTCCGGCTAACACCGGTTTCAAAACCGGGAAGGATTGGTTGTTGCTGCCTGATTTTTTCTACTTCCTGCAGAGCGAGGCTAACCACCAAGAGGCCCTTCTCCCGAGCCGTTTCTTGGCATATTTACAACAGCAGGAGTGGAATCCGATGGGACTTGTGGGACCTCCTGGCCTGCCTTGCCGCGTACCTATGAGTATTCTGCGAATCACGACGCCTCACCATTCGACACAGAGCGGGTATATTGCCCCTAAGGCACGATATACCCTAGCCTCAACAATTAATTAACAACTTTACGGGTTTCCTAAAGAGTGGCAGCACTCTCTCTTGTCTCAGCTGGGAGGGAAGGCAGCGGTATAAAATGCACTGTCACTGCCATTGCAGTGGAGTCCCTGAGGTGTGCTGCTCTGGTGGCCCTGCTCTGGGCAGGGGGGGCACACCGAGGCGTTGTGTTATCCCAGGTGTTATCCCAGCTCTGGGCTCTTCCCCCGGCAGGCAAGAGCCAATGCGCCTGCAGAGCCGAGGTCCCACTCCCCGGGCGGTGGGCACTGGGTGGTGAACACCCGCAGCCAGCTCCCCTCCTGGCACATGCTCAAACGTACACCTTGGGCCGTTGTTTGCAATCAGGATCAGTCACACTTAATTCTTACGGGTTCTTACCAGCCTCGGCTCCATTTAAAGACACAGCATCCTTTTATTTCACCGCCAGGTTCGGTGGGCAGGGGGCTTTGTTGGCAGAGGGCTTTCCTTGCTGGAGGGTGTGTGCTAATTAAGACAGTTCACACATAGTTCAAGTAATTTCCTCTTTGGTCTCATTAACCATTTAGTTCTCCTTGAGCTCACCTTGTTACTTCTTAGCTTGACATCCTAACAATGTCTATTCATTTTCCCAAGTCTATGTCTTGGTAACTGTTTGTAAGGGTTGATTAATATCCTCTTGGTTTTCAAAGCCTTTTGACCTTTTGTTTTTCATTGTAGATATTTCTTTAAAGTGAACAGTTCTTGTATCACCTGTGGGTCACCAGGAGTGAGGCCACACTAACTCTGGGCATGTCTCTGGCCTCCTGCTGCTTGAGGTGGAGACCTATCCACATCAGATCCAATGCTGTTATCATAGAATCACAGAATGGTTTTGCTTGGAAAAGACCTTTAAGATCATCAAGTCCAACCATTAATCCAGCACTGCCAAGCCCATCACTAAACCATGTCCTAAGCGACACATCTACACATCTTTTAAATCCCTCCAGGGACGGTGACTGCACCACTTTTCTGGGCAGCCTGTTCCAATGCTTGACAACCCTTTTGGAGAAGGCATTTTCCCTAACACCCCATCTAAACCTCCCCTGGTGCAACTTGAGGCCGTTTCCTCTCATCTTGTCACTTTTTACTTGGGAGAAGAGACCGACCCCCAGCTCACTGCAACCTCCTGTCAGGCAGCTGTAGGGAGCGAGAAGGTCCCCCCTGAGCCCCCCCTCTCCAGGCTGAACCCCCCCAGCTCCCCCCGCCGCCCCCCCCCCAGCCCCTGCCCCAGCCCCTGCCCGGCTCTGGACACGCTCCAGCCCCTCAGTGTCTGTCCTGCAGTGAGGGGCCCAACACCGCACACGGGATCCGAGGTGCGGCCCCACCAGTGCCCAGTGCAGGGGGACCATCACTGCCCTGGTCCTGCTGGCCGCACTGTTACAGATACAAGCCAGGATGCTGTTGGCTGCCTTGGCCACCTGGGCACGCTGCTGGCTCATGTTCAGCTGGCTGTTGACCAGCACCCCCAAGTCCTTTTCCCCCCAGGCAGTTCCCAGCCCCCTTCCCCCAGCCTGCAACGCTGCCTGTGGTTGTTGTGACCCATGGGCAGGACCCAGCACTGAGCCATGTTGAACCTCCTACAAGTGGCCTCAGTGCATCAGTCCAGCCTGATCCCTCTGCAGAACCTCCTGCTCCCCAACAGATCAACACTCCCACCCAACCTGGTGTCATCTGCAGACCTGGTGTTGTCTTGTTATTGTGACTCCTCAGAAGGTTTATCAATTAAGACACAAGGGTACCGCCCCCATCACTGTAACAGCAATCTGATACAAGATAAAACCCCAAATCCCCCACCCCAACAGCCTGAAGGAGACCTAATGACCACTAAACCATGTCATGCCCATGCTCCCAGGTCTGGTGGCCAAGACCATGGCCATGTGTCAGCTGGTGTCAGTGGCAGACCCTGAGCAGGGGTGGCTCTTTGTGAGGGGTACAGACGTGCTGCTGGATGGTATTTACTTCATGTTTGATTTATTTAGGTTCATTAGTGAAAAACCAACACGTGATATTGCTTAACACACAAACATCTCCATGCTAGATGAGAGTCTACGTAATTATCATGTACAAAGTGATGGTTGTGTTGGAAGTCAAATGTTAAATTTTTAGATTGAAACACAGAGGGACCAAGACATGCCATGGTACAGGCACCTGCCCACCATGGGGGTGGGATCTTGTGCCAAGCCAGCATCACGCGGGTGAAGATGGTGGGCTACCATCTTTGCCTGGAGTCATCATGGTGTTGGCTAAGTGAGTGCCATGGGTTGGAAGAGCAACTGATTTTCATTAAGGACTTAACTGGATTGACAGAAAGGGGTTGTGATCTGTACAGCCAGCTATGTCTTCTGGGCCACATGTGTCCCAATCATCACTAGTGCTCAGCCAACCATTACTCTGTAAATTGGTGAAAATTAGGACTGATTAAACTATCATATCTTTGGCATTTCATATTATTAACACCCCATGTCAACATGCCAGAGTTCCAGATTATAAAAAATATCATCATTTGTAATTGGACATTAGTTATTAGAGATCCATGACATGTCCCGTTAAGGATTGTTAGAAGCTGGTGTTCATTTGTCCCATGTAAATTGGGTGTGATCGCAATGCAGAGTTTAATTACCATGGCTCCTCTTCCCCACCCACGCTGAAGTTGTGCCCTGGGGCATCGTAATGCTTCAAAAAGTTGTGGCTAATAATTTGGGGTGCTGGGGAGTAATTACTCCAAATGAGGTTGATACCAGGATGCTTTGGGGCAGGTTCTGCTGACCAGCTAAATTTGGCGTCTAATGGTGGTGAAGCAACCCAACTTCATTACCCAGCCAAGAAACTGCATTTGTAAAGTGGGCAATGCAATTGCTGTCCCATCCTTGGGATAAGGGAATGAGCATTATTGTCATTACTAGGTATGACCTAATGGTTATACAATAACGATTACGAGAAGGGAAGGAAACTTTTTAAAAGAGTTTTCCCCCAACACCCTTCTTAATCTGGTACTCCTGATTGCCCACACGTTGTTTTTGATTCCAGGCTAATTGCCAAACAAGTAATTGGGATGAGGAATAATGTTGGACCAAGGATCCAGAGCAGAAAACTTGAGTAACAGCTGGTTTGCCTATCTGCTGCTCAGAAATGAGATGTTCATTCCCCTGATGGCTGACCACCTTCCACATGGAGCTTCAAAGAGGTGTTTGGAAGGAGAACAGTCTTATTGCAGATGATTAGCCTGGACAGTTTGTCCAACAGACAACAGATGATCATCATTTATACCTGAAGTTGAGGTTATACCATGGTTGCCATCAAAAGCTTTCCAGATCAGACGATGAAGAACAGTCATAGTCTACCAGTTGCCTAAAGGAGTGGTCACACTGTCAAGGTGACGTTGCCACCTGTGATATGGGAAAATGACATATTTCACATGTTGCCAGCCTACCATGATGCCGTCAGAGGTGGGGAGGGTGAGTGTGTTGCGTGGGAGATCAACATCAATGCTTTCGACATCCTTTGGACAAGGGATCTGCTTGGTGCTTCCACCTGGATCCCTGATCCATGCCCTCGACCTGTGTTGTCAGACCAAGCCATTGTGTCCCAGGTGTCCCCCTTGATCCAGTTACGGTGTGCCATGAGCATAAGCATCTTCTGGATTGTGCTGGGCTGTGGGATTCCCTGGGGAGTAGGAGCAGAGTCTCCCCATCTTTCAAGGATGGAGAATGAGGTCTGTATTTTAAGGGTCGATCTCCAGCGATGGGTCTGGTATCCAACAGGGAAGGAGCAAGCAGAGGTTTATGCCATGGAGACTACCACAATGGGGAGCCTTGCCACCCCAAGGTTGACCCAGATCATTTAGAAGCTAATGAGGCTTTACTGAGGAGCTTGTTTGCCACAATCTGTGTTGGCATCCTCCTGTGAGTCCTCTACATAGGCTGAATGGTCTCCATGTATTGTTGGGTCACAGCCTGATGTTGTGAAATGTTGTGTATCAATAAACGAGGTGCCTTGCCATGAGTAACCATCCATCCCTGTCCTCAGAAGCTGCACTTCTGCAGGTGCACAGTCATAATGCACCCTGGGCTTTGGCCTTGCCAGGATCCCTACAAGCTCCTGCAAGTCCTGAAGAACCCAGGACCTGTAGGAGCTCCTTCTCATTGAAGGGTGACCTCAACTTGGGTGTCTGCTGAGAGGTGTGGGAGGGAATACACCACCAGCCATGTTACGCCTGAAAATTAAACCATTTGGTTAGGTCTCCATCATTCACCTCCAGAGATGGATACCCTCTTCCCTTCCAGATGGGCTGGGATGTGGTTACACCTGCTCCAGAACTTACTGGAGGAATTCCCTCCCATTAAAATGCCATTTAGATGTTGATATATTTTCACCCCACCAGTTCTGGTGGGATTTGATTGGCTTATGGACAGGGGAATGAGTTTACTGGATAATAGCCCATCATTCTTCATCCTGAATAAGAGGAATTATGGACAGTGTGGCTTCAGGGCCAACACGACACTGTCTTGCACAAGTCACTTTTGGGCACAGCCTGCGACAGAAAGGTGGTAGACCCCTCGGTTGGTGTTTTATCCATGGAGACCCTGGGGTTTTGCATCTGAGGATTTGCCACCCAAGTGCTCAATGAACTTATGGTCTGGGATTTTAATATACTCATGCTTAATATATTTATATTATATAATAATTGGTGGGTGTCCCGTAGTTTCTGGGTGTGAGTAACTGGTTTGACTGGCCTGTCCCAAACCCTGTTCCTCCAGGAGACCCCATAAATGGCTCTGTTTTGGGGCTCACTCCTCTCTGTTGGGGTCTTTTTGTGCCAGATCACTTGGTTTTTAACAGAGGGGCTCTGGTTTCCTAACAGAGTTGGTATTTGTACTAAATCTGGGTCTGGATCAGCCCCACATCCATGTTTGGAGCTGGAGTGTGGGACTGCAGACAGCTCAGTCCTGGGAAAGCGGGATCTGGCTCACGGCGGGTCCCCAGTTGGATATTGGGGTCTGGATTTGACCCTTTCCCATCAATGCATCCAGCCAGAAATGCCAACAGCGGCAGAAGATGAGCCGGAGGGTTAAACCCTGTGTGCAGGCTGCTCTGTCCTGGACAGCAAAATCAGCAGGGCTGGCGATTTTGGCACCGTGCCAGCGGCTGGCTGGGCTGTCTCATGCAGAAATACCCAGCCCCAGTCCCCCTGTGGAGGCGTGTGCCGGGGGGAACACACGAGGGAGGCAGGAAAAAAGCATCACCCCTAATTTCGGGTTTCTGCTTGCCCCCCATCGCTTGAGCCAAAGCTTCATCCCTGTGGGCACGGGGATAAACCAGAGCCAAACCCCTTCCCACGGCACTTGGGGGTTGCATCCTGGCCATGGCGCGACCATGATGGGGATTCCAGGAGTGGGGCAGAGAGAAGCCCCCAGTCCTGTGCTGTTGTGGCAGCTCTTTTCCCGCTGATCCACAGGTTTGCTGATCCTCCCAACTCTGGGTATTCAGAGAGGGGTCAAAAAAAGGTCTGGATTACCCCAAAAGTGACCCTGTCTGATGGAAGTTCTCATCTCTTTGACCATGGGAGGTGACAGAGCTCTGTTCATGGGTGGGAGAGATCACGCTGACCCTTCCAGCTCTTGGCACTGCCGGAGCATCCTGCCACACTCCCATCTTCTTCCCTGGGGTCAGCCCTCTGCCCCCCCCTGCCCTGTCTCATTATCTGTCCCCAGTTTTTGGTGGGAGAAGGGCTCCAGAGGGGCAGGTCTGGTGGGTCAGCCCCTTTCCTAAAAAAACCAAGAGAAGCCTCTGTGGGGCTGAGGCCACAAGAAGCGGGGACTGGGGCAGCCCTGTGGGGCTGGGGAGCTGGTGGGACTCTGTGAGAGGTCAGTGCAGGAGGGTGGTGACTTACCCCACAGGGAGACGGGGGCAACAAGGGGCTGGGAATGGAGGTAGGAAGGGGGACTGGGATCACCCTGGGCTGGGCTTTTGGGAGCAGTGGGAGTAATGGGGCACACTGAGCTGGGAAAAGGGGACTGGTAGGTGATGGGACCCTAGTGGGATGGAGTAATGGGACTGGAGGGCAACGGAACTCCGGTGGGTCGGGCTGATGGGACTGGGGTGGTGGTGGGAGGTGGGACCCCGCCAGGATGGAGTAAAGGTACTGGGGGGCAGTGGGACCCCAGTGGGCCAGGCTGATGGGGCTGGGGGGGGCAGCGGGGCTCCCCCAGACCAGGTTATGGAGACAAGGGTGACCTGTTCCTACAGGCCCAGGGCACCAGGAGCAGGCGGGGGGGTTACGGGCCCGGGGCTGCGGCAGGACCCCCCCGGCCGAGCTGAGTGGAGCAGCTGGGAGGCCGATGGCCGCCCCCGGGCCGGGCCGATGGCGGGGGGGGGGGGGGAGGCGGGGGGCGGGCCGTGGGCTCCTTCCCGCCGCGCCGGGCGCGTCCCTTCCGCGTGGGGCCGGGCGCACCCGGGCCGCTTTGCCCGACGCACCCCCGGAAGCCCGGCAGCGGGCCTGCTGCGGGCGGGGCCGGCGGAGCCGCTCGGTGCCGGGGGGAGAGGCGGGGGGCGGCAGAGTTGAGCGGGGCCGGGGCGGAACGGAACAGCACGGAGCGGTGCGGAGCGGTGCGAGGAGGAACAGAAAGGGAGCGGAACGGAAGGGAGCGGGCGTGTGTTTCCGAGGGGAGCCCGCTGGGCCGTTGCACCGCCCTGTCCCGGTACCGGAGCGCGCAGGGCGAGGAGATGGCGGCGGGTGGCAGCGGCGGGTGGCGCTGAGGGGCGGCGGCAGAGCAGCTATGGAGGGCGGCGGGGGCAAGCCCAGCTTGCAGGTGGTTTACCAGGCCGTGCAGGCGCTCTACCACGACCCCGATCCCAGCGGCAAGGAGCGGGCGAGCTGCTGGTTGGGCGAGCTCCAGAGATCGGTGAGGCCTGGTGGGGAGCGGGGCGGGGGGGCACGGCCGGGGTGGGGACGGGGCGCACTCCCAGTGGCTCCCCGCCCCGGGGGGCGCCGACCGGCCGCGTCTCCTCGGTGCCTAGTGGGGGGGCCCGGCCCCGCGGCGGGCCGCCCCCTGGGGCTCCATCGGCGGCGGCGGGGGGGTTGTTGGGGTAAGGCCGCCCTCCCCGCGGCTCTGGGTTGCCCCGGGCCCGGCCTTTGTCAGCTCTCTCCGCGGCTTTTCTTTTTAATAACAGGAAGGACGGGCTGACATGTTTGGCACAGCCCTCACGGAGGCTGGGAAAGAGGAAGCGGCGCCGGGAGGTGTCGGGGAAAAATGTGCAGCTCGCCCCGGCCTCCTCCCGCCGCCTGAGGTGAGGAGCCGGCGGGCATCCCGCGCCAGGCCCGGGGGCAGCATCGCCCTCCTGGCCCGCTGCCGGCGGGAGGGAGCCGAAGGCGTGGAGGGCAACTGTGACGGAGCCAAACCCCTGTTCCTCATCTCTGGAGTCTGTAAAAGATGGATGGCGAGCTCCTTCTCCCCAAACTTTAGCCTTAAGGCTAAATTTGGGAGTCAGTGTATGTTTTCCCACCTTGCATTGACCTGGTGGAAACAGATTTGTTCCCTCTCAATTGTAAAGCTGGGGCTGACTTTGTTTTGTCTCCTCTCCAAAGCCTGTTGTTTCTCCTTGTTATCTTTTGTACTGATGCATCACTCCCTGTGCAGCTCTGGTGCCCTTTTTGTGGCATTGTGGGGCATAGTTTTCCTCCTTTGCTCTTCCCCCAAAATCTTTCGTGGCTGCTGATGCCTTCCTGGGAGAAGTCTGGTTAGTTTTATCTCTCATGTTAGGACTTCTGGAGGAGTGAGCCTCCTGCCTCCCTCGGTGGGCCATTTATCTCAAAGCCTGAATCCTGTGGAGCAGAGCAGAGAGTTCCTCTCCTCAGCTCTCTCACCACCCTCCCAAGCAGGTTTCACAGAGCTCCGTTCAGCTCTTTCAGTTTCCCACCGGCTGGTAAATCTTTAGACCGTTTGTTACCACAAACTCACATTTTTCCCCCCTTTGTTTGTAATTTACTTGAGCACACTGCACAGGGTTACATCCAACTGTGAGATTTTGCAGCAGCATTTGTTTCCGCAACAATTCTGCTAAGCAAGGAAAAGCCTGTCAGTTGTGTGTCTGTATTTAGACAGCCACATTCCTCATTTGCCCCCCTCAGGAAGGGGACTTTGCTGTTCAGGAGGCACATGTGGAGAATTTGGGTCCATGAAGTGGCTCAACACCGATCGGTGCTGGGTCCAGGCCTACAGGCAGTTCTTCAGTGGATCAGGGCACTGCCAGCTGTGGTTATGCCCCTACAAAGACCTCATTTCAGTTCAAAGAGAGCGATTATTATTTCCGAGATTGTTCTTGTTCCAGGAACAACCCAATTCTGTGGTCACAGTGGTGGGTGCTCCATGTTTACTGGCTGAGGCCTCTGGGCTGCCAGGTCTCTGTCTGAGCGGGCCAGGAGTTAATGGTGCCACAATTACTTTGGATCATTTGGTGGGGTAGATAAGCGTTTTGCAATGTGCTTAGAGGAGTTCCTGGTCAGCATTTGGGGCAGAGTGGAAAAACAGGGATGGGCAAAGGATGCAACAGGATGAAGAAGATGGATTTCATCTGTTATCAGTGCTGGGATGGGAGGCTGAAGATGGTTTCTCTGCATTAGAGGTCTGCAGGCTGCACTCTGGCTGCCCACACTTACTATAAACTGCCCCATCGAGAGGAGAGCTCAAAGTATTTGGGCTTTTATTTTTTAATATCCTGACCACCTGTAAGGATGGGATGTCTTCGTCTTTGGGAAGTCTTGGGGTTTGTTTTGCTCCACTGTGGTTTCTTTGGGCTCTTACCTGTGTTGTCCAGGTTGTTTTTAATCTAAATCATGGGTGTCCTTACGTGGGTTTAGCCTTCGTGTTCCTATAAGGCTTCTCTCTGCGCTGCTCCCCTTGACTGGCTCTGGCTGTTGTCCAGTCTCTGGTGGCTGAACAGTTTCTCTGCACGGCTGCTTTTGTCCTGCCTTGCAGATAAGCGTGTGTGAAGCACCTCAGCTCTAGTACCAGTAAACAAAGGGGATCCCTGTGCTTTTCAGAGAGGAGTATCTCTCCGATCTCTTCTCAAGAGAAATGCCTTCAGAAATCCCTTTCCAGCTCTGGACTGACTGTTGTATGTACAAGGGTGTTTTAAACACAAGCGGTGAGCCAGCTGGACTCCAGGTTGACAGCATTTCTACTTCTTGCGTTTTATTTATGCTTATTTGGCCTGATCCTTTCAGAGATTTATTTGCTGCATCCAAGGATTAATTCCAGTTGTTTTTCAGACTTTCAGGTGTTGTGGGGCACAGCCTGATTTCATTCAGTGTGTTCAGCTTGTTTAAACTATTCTTTACTGAATTTATTTCAACTTTCAGATGCAAGCCAGAGGAATGTGAGTACTTTTGATAGCATTAACATAACAGATAACAAATTTGACTTACTCAAGGCCTTGGGCTGTCCAGTCCCCCCATTCTCACTGAGAGAAGATAACTGCTCGGATGGGTGATGTTGCCAGGTGTCAGCATGTGTGATCTTAACCCTGTGGTACGTGGGAGCCCACAGCCACCGTGGGGTACGAGCATGCCCCAGTCATGGTAAAACTGCCTGGTAGTTCTACTGCTGTGTACAGGGATGATGATATGCTGCTTCTTAGCAACTTCACGCTGCAGGTACGAGGTTGTCTGATCCCTGTGCCTAAATGAAAGCTTGTGATATAAGTATTGTGTGTAATTGAGAGTCTAAAGCTGCAGGTAGCTGATGGCTGAGGTCTGATTTAACATCATTTTTCATAAAGAGTGTAACAGAAGCTTTGGCTGCTTCTTTATGAGACTGGGGGAATTGTGCTTAACAAGCAGTGCTAGCTCCGTGCCTGTCACTGGTGTTGCGTGCTCAGCATGGTGAGGTGCTGCAGGATTAGTGCTGCCTGTGGCAAAGCAGAGCTTCAAAGCTGGAAACTCTTCTTGTGCATGTTGTGGAGTATGGTAAGATGATTTGGGATATGCTGGCAAGGAGTTTGCTGATGAATGGTTGCAGGACGTTCACTGGAGCAAGTGCCTGGAAGGTGTGTTGGAAAGTAAAGGTCTTTCTGCTTATTTTTCTTGTGCAAAGAGATGAAACTTAGATGTTTAAGTAGCAGCATTCTTCAGGAAGCTTATGAAGGCAAACGTAACTCGCAGCCTTAGCTGTACCAGGAACTAGCTGGCTTCCTTTCAGATTGAAAGCCATTCCTGAACTTAAGTCCTCTCCTCCTAATACAGCTCATGAGCCGTTGCACCAGGCACCACTGAAGATGCAAGTACTCTTATTATACCTATATTTTATACAACTATATAGAGTTTATAAATACATAATATGGAGGTTATTCTGCCACCCTCCGTCCTTAGGGATCTGTGTCCTCCCTCCCCTTGCAGGGAGGGAGCTAAGGCAGCAGCGGGCACATGTCCTTCCTGTAGCTGCAGCGAGCAGTGTGGCAGAAGCCTGCTCGTGGGACTGTAGCTTTTAGGGGAAGACTGTAAAAACTCCTTTGCCGTTTTTCTGCACCAGTCATCCCATCTCTCTCTTTAACGACGTGCTGCTGAGATGTGGTGTGCAAGGCATCAGCTTTATGGAACATACAACCTCAGTGATGAGCTTCAAGTGAGGATTTTGTGCCCAGAGGTTGACATAAAAATGTAAAAGCAGAGTGTGTGGTGGGTTTTGGTGCTGACTTCTCTAGGTGGGTTGATAAGGAAAATGACTGCTGCTCCAACTGCTTGCTGACTGTCAACAGTGACAAGCCAAAGGCTTGGAGTGTCATCCGCCAATCCTCAAGCAGTGGCTGTACTGGCCAAACACTCGCTTATCATTCCTGTTTTGTAAATAAGGTCTCCTTGTATCTCAAGCTGGATCAAGTCTGGATTTAATAACCTGAAGGTCCTTTCTGTGGTCTGTCTTCTGTTCACAAACCATCTCTGTTCAAATGACTTAAAATTTCTCAAATATTCGTTGCCAGCCAGAATAGCGCTTGATTAGATGCAATTTGTTCCTGTTTGATACTTGAGCAGTTCGGTCTCAATTGGTTCCGCACCATTGGCCTCTGGTGGGATGGGCTGGTGGGACTGGGTTGCTGCTATTTTTTTTGCATTTCTGGAGTTGTGGTATTGTCTTAAGATCTGGCTGTTTGCCAGGATGGTTGTCACACGTTAAAGCCGTTGTGGGGATGGGAAGCTAAAGTTTAAATGTTAGTTTGTGTGTGCCTGAGTCACTATGCAGTGCTGACAGGGTGCTACTGAGAGGTGTTGGTAAGATTGTTGGTAGCGATTGGCTTGGGTGGTTCAGATTTGTCCATCTCTTCCCTCTGCAGCATCGTTTCTTGCCTGTTAACTGCTAATTATTTCAGGGGAATGAGGCATGCTCTTAACAGAGTATCTTGAAGAGTAGTTGTGAGCTTGCCTGTGTCCTGTACAGCACTTAAGAGCTCAGCTGTAGAACTGTACAACTTTACCTAAATCACAGAATTTGAGGATCATTCAACCGACAAACCTATGCTGTATGTTTGGAGTTGCATAAAGGCTAATTCCAGAGTAGCTGGGAGTTTCTTTAATGCAGAAGAGTCGGACCAAATGTAGGTGTTAAACTTGTTTCAAATGTGTTCAGCTTTCTGATCCTGCTTTCTTAAGTGTTTCATCATTAGCTTGTCTTTGGAGTGGAGGGTTCATGAAATGTGCAGTGCAGATAAGCAGCTGCAAGCTGGTGTGTTGGATTTTTTTTTTGGTGTGGATTAAGTGTAGGTTGGTTTGTGATTTAACGTTGATTTATTAAGTGCTTTCTAGGAGGTGGAAATTATATGTGGCTCGTAGCCAGACAGGGTTCATTTAAGTGACTAATTCTGATGTAGTTTTCCTTTGATCTGTCCCTAAAGTTAATTTAGTGATAATATTGGGTAGAATTATAACCCCTAATTAAAATAATAAAAAAAAGCCAACAAAACACCTTTTACCAATTGAAGCATGCTGGAAATTATTTTGGTATTCTTTTCCAAATCATTTTAAGGGAAATAAAATCTCACTCCCCTTGCACCCCATGATCAGTGCTGCTTGTGTGGAGAGGAACCCACAAAATGCACGATAAACAGATCATTTCTTCAAGGAGGTGAAGAAAGGAAGGCACAGTCTGGCTTCCCTCTTGTTTGCACACACTGTTTAAAGCTTTTTCATTTTAGGGTGATGAGAAGTCAATGTAAAGTCCCCATGTCATGCTACAGCCAAGAGGTCAAGGGAACCTTTGGGTGCCATTTGGCTACAGCATCCAAGATGGCCAGCTCTTACTGCCCCCTCCTGAGTTACTCAAAGGTGTAAAAAACAGATTCATTTGATGTCTTGAATGGCCAAAATTTGGTGTGGCCACGTTGCCCTTCCTTTATATGTGCTTGTGGCTTGGTGCTGTCTGTCGCTTTGAGGCTGGCATGGGCTGGCATTGTCCAATCAATAGGGACCTTTTGTCCTGCCAAAATCCATGTGCGACCCTGGCAGTTCTGCACTGCTCTGCCCCACTGTGCACTCCCTCCTGCTGCTGTGTGGCACAGGCACAGTGCAGGAGATGTATTTGAGCTGCTTGTGGGCCACATAGCTTGAGAGCATCAGGCTTATCGCTCTTCTAAACACCAAAATAACTTTCCTCCTTCCCTGCCTGAAATAACATCACAGGATCGTGGGAAGGGTCACCTTTGAGGGTCTCCATCCACCCTACTGCTCAGAGAAGGCTTCAAGCTTAGATCTGGTCCTGTGGCAATGATGGTATGGCCATCGCTCAAACCATCCTGGTCAACAAGGCTTTAGCTTGACCCAAAATTTGTGTTTCATATTGCCAGCAAACCAGTATAAATGAGAAATTCCCAGATTCGCAAGAATGCTTGTCGCTGGTTACCCCAGTAACCGCGAGTACTCAAGGACAGGGTTACTGGTCTTCATCTCATGGGTTTTTTTGGTCTATTGGGGCATTTGGCCAGTTGTACTGGGCCATCATGCATGAGTGGCTGCTGCAGAGGCATGCCTGGAAGTTCATTTTGGCACATGCAAAGGAAGCACAGATTTACAAGCATTGTTCCGGAGGTGATCTGCTTGTTTGGAGAGCAGTGCTTGCAATGTGGATGCCCTCACCAGAGCTGGAGAGAACCTTGCCTCCAGCAGCCTGCTTGAGCCATTGATGGATTTTTGAGAGGTGATGATATCTTGACAGAGCTTTGGAAGAGAATCTGTGTGCCAGCACACTAAAAGGAGATCTTAATGATCTTTTGTAGAAGGGGCTGTGTTCATTCCCCACTCACTGAGATGCTCCAGACTGCAGGGTTGTGTTTGGCCCAAGTCCTCTAGTGATGTTAGTTCTGAGTTTTTGAAGCATTCAATCTGTATCAAGAAATCGGTCCATATCTGGCCAAAAGCAATGGGTAGAAAAGGCTGCAGAAGCAAGAATGATGTCTTCTGCACTGATAGTCCAGAAGGCACAAGTTTTCTGACCAACCAAGCACCCTCCTATGATAAGGTAGTTGGTGTGGTGGATGGGGAGAGCAGTGGATGTCCTGTTCCTTGATGTTTAACAAGGCTTTCAATGCAGTGTCTTACAGTGTTCCTGTAATCGAACTGGAGAGAGATGGACCTGATGGTTGGGAAACTCTCCCAATCACAGGGCTCAAACAGGAGTGGTCATTGACCTGAAGTCCAGCTGGTGGCCGGTTACGAGTGGCATTCCCAAAGGATCGATAGTAGCATGGATGCTGCTGAATGTTAATCACCTGGATGATAGGACAGATGCATCCTCAGTAAGTTCACGGATGATGCCAAGCTGGAGGAGTAGTTGATACTCTGGAGGCAGGGCTGCTCTTCCAAGGGACCTTGATGGGTGGAGGAATGGGCTTATGGGGACCTCAGGCAGTTCAGCAAAGGCCAATTCAAAGTCCATTCCCTGGGATGTGAAACCCCCCCTTGGGATGAGCGGCTGGAAAGCAGTGTTGTGGTTTGGGGTTTAGGAGACCAAGTTGTCCTTGGGCTGCATTAGGATGGATAAATCCTGGAACGAAGACCAGGGTTGAGAAGGTCTCCATCCTTGGAGACATACTCAACTGCCCTGAATGGGCTTGACTTAAATTGCTTCTGCTTTGATTAGAGGGTCTGACCAGCCACCTCCAGGTTTGCTGCTTTGTTATTCTGTGATTCTGAGTTTTAGGTTTTTCAGCTGTCTTCTCAGAGCCTTCCTTACTACGATGTAAATATTCCATGGTAAAGATTGCCTATGGCAGCAGTTGAATCCTTTCAAGGAAGGGGCATGAGATTATAAATTGGGGAAAAAATGCAAGTTGAACATGTTGGTGGAAGTTCAGAAGGAAATGCTGCCTCTGCGGCAAGGTTTTACCAAAGGATCCACTACATACTTCCCTTTTGAGCTGGGAGCTCTTCATTCTCACGGCACCTACAAACTCGTAATTCATCTTCGTGCTGTTTTGGTATCCATCTCTTAGACTGGCGTTGAATAGGCCCATTCCTTCCTTCACTTTGGTGTGTGGAAAAGGAGAGAAATTTCAGGGATTGTAGCTGGGCTCCCGTCGTGGTACAACCGCATCTCCAGCACACAAGCTGCCATCTGTTTTCTCAATAACAAACATAAGTCTGGCTGGCAGGCTGTCCACTGGAAGATGCTTACCTTGACTGGCCCTCTGAAGTCATCTTCAAAGCCTTGTGGAGCAGAAGACTTGACTTTGAATGCACTGTCTTTGCCTAAGGCTTGCTTGAGCTCAGTGCATGAAGTCCATTAGAACTGTCCTTCAAAAGCCTGGACGAGACCCTGGGGAGAGGCTGCTCAATAGCTGAGAGGGTTTGCCAGCTGGCTTGGCTTGTGAATTATGACCTTGGGCATATCATACTTTGGAGGTACCACTTGACCGAAGAGTGGAAACAGACAGCTCTTTGTTGGAAGGCTGGGGTGTAAGAGAAACACTTCATGGCTGCCTTTCAAGCGTGAAGCCTCCCCTGTTCTCACAGCTTTATGGCTCAAGCCAGCCTTTGTCTGAAAAGGATTTATAAAATTTAAGGCTGTGTTAGGAGCTCCTCTGGCTGGTGCTTCAGCTTCCGTATAGCTGGAAGATTTGTTCTGCCAGTAACTCTTCCACTAGCTGAGATTGAATAGACTGGATGTTCCTTTTTCCCAAGCTGGTTTCTTGAGAAGGACTTGCTTGTCATTGAAGGTTTCTGGCTGGGATGAGTGAAGTTGAGCTGTCATGAACTCCCTCCAGCATCGGCACCCGATGTAATACAGCTCTGAATCCCTCCCTCTTGCTCATGGTCTCCTGCTTTGTACTAGGAGGTTACGTTATGGTGGTGACCACCTAGTTCTAAACTGAATTTGGAGCTTAGGGAACATCCACAGCTGCTTAGAGCCATCTGCATGTCCTTTGGTTAGATGTGCATAGCCAAACTCCATGTCTGGAGTCTTTTGGTGCCTCTTGTTCTGCACTGAAGGGACACAGCGAGCACTTCTGTAGGATACTCATCTGTGTTCAGCCTCAGGCTGATCAAAGCCAAGTGCAGATTTTCAAGGATGCTTCCTACCATGCTTCATTAAATGAGAGTAGCTCTCAAGATGTCTAGGCAATTCTTTGTCTCTTTGTCCAGTCCTCATCTTTCAAAATATGTGGTGCCTGTTTCACTGCCCTCTCTCCATCTCCAGGGTCTAATCAGCTGAACTGAAGCTGCTTCTGCTAGTTAGTGGGTCAGGTGGAGGAGTAGGTGGTAGGAACTGGCTGCATCCCTCAGGAGCTGTAACTTTATATAGTACTGGGGCCAGAAGGTGATACAGTGCCAGCAAGAGGTCTTCCTACATGGGTTCAAGAACAGCTTGAGCTGTCCACAAGGAAGGAAACAATCCCTTTTCTTCTGGAGATTTCTGGTGTGGACCTGCCATAGGACTGGAGCTGGGGAGGTGGTTCTGCACCAAGGCTGGTAGATGTGTCCTCCTACCTAAAATCCTTCTGCTTCTCGGGCACTGCATCCTCTTCTGAGCAGAAGAGGCAATGCTTCTTAACTTTGAGAGCCGATTATGGTTTCCAGCCTCCCATTCCTCCTAGCTGCAAGACGCGCAGGAACGACGCATCTTGCCAGCTTCATTTCCACCCAGCTCCAGGATTGAGGCTTTTTTCTTGCATCAAGGCTGTATTTGTATAGGAGCTTGGGTGACATCATCTTGAGTGCTTCATGTGGGGGTGTGGGGCTGCTTTTGTGGATGAGCTTTGTGAGGATGGAGCTGGGAGTCTTGACATAGGTGCGGATGGTTTGGGCATGGGGTACTCATTCTGCTCCATTGCATTTTTCTTTCCCCTCCCTTGAGTGAAGGTTTTTATTTATTTAAGACTTGCTACTCTTGGATCTTCATGAATCTTAAAGCTTCTATAGACAGCTCCTGTCCAGCTGATGATCTCTGCCCTCTGGATGCCATTAGTGTGGTAGAACTCACTAGGCATTGGTCCTCTTTTCTTGCAGAAAAGTGATGGAACTGGAACAGTAAAATGATGAAAAATACACTGGATTTTTCTGCAAATGTTTTCAATTATAATTTTCTAAACACTACAAGTCATCTCTAAATGAGTGCCTTCTCATCTACCCATTTGTTAAAACTGAAATACAGCGCTTTTTTTTTTTTGTGGGGATGGGTTTTTTTGTGTGAAGAAGGTCCCTAGGCTCGCCTTGTTTACATCTTTGTCTCCTCTCATTACAGCCATGTAAATACCCAACTCTTATTTCATCCCAGCGGTAAATGTCAAGCTGCAAATGCTCTGCACTTTGGTATGGGGTTTTGGTTTTTATCTGCCTCGAGAAGCCGGGTGCATCAAGACAAAGCCCTTTGGGTGGTAATCTTCAGAGCTCAGTGACAAGGACTTGAGCTGTCTTTCTGGTTTTTGCTTGTTCTTTTATTGCTTATTTTTAACATCAAAAGTACATTTTGAACTCCAGTATGAAGTTAGATAGATGGTAAAAGCAAATCTTACACATGTGAGCAAGACTATGTGCGGATAGATCCTAGGGGGACTGGAGGAAGCCAGACTTTAAGCCACAGACTCTTACGTACAGATGGGAATGGCAGCTCATGATTTGTTTATAACATCACAACAGCACTTGGCTCATTCCTTCTTGGGAGCTTCAGTAGATCTCTGCAAAAGCACTTTTGCTTCTGACTGTAGAACAGCCTCAATTTTATATAAAAATCCTTTCATAAAGTAATAGTAGCATCATATCTGAGCTATTTATAATATGATAGCACGTCATTTTCCTTCCCACAAGTGCCTGCTATCTGGAGGATGCTCTTAACTGGGGTTTTTTAGCGGTCTGGTGGTCAGTGCTAGAATTTAAACCCATTCTCTTCTAACATTCTGGAAATACTTTGTTGTCATGTGCCCAGAAAAAAATTCCATGAATAACATTAAATCTCCTGAGGTACTCAGCTGCTCTGTGGTTGTTGGTGAGATGTCTTCTTTGTAGTGAGATATAGATTGGGTATTTGATAGCTGCAGTCACAGACTAAGAATTTTATTTATTTCCTAACCTGACATTTCTTTAAGGTCTTCCTTACCTGTTCTGCTGCCGTATATATTTGTTTTTGCTAAATACTACTTCAGGGTGGCTTTTTTTCATGTATATATATTGATTGGCAGTCCAGGTAGTCGTCGTTGGAGCTGCCTGAGGGCACGCAAGCCATCTTATTTCAGCTCTTGAATGCTTTGTACAATTTCTGAATATGCTGCAGTAATTTTGGGGCATACAAATAGCTTCTTTTTAGTATCATCAGTCATTAGTGATCACAAAACCATTAGTAATTTTGCTGTCTTTGTTGAATCAGTGACTTCCAGACGCTTAGATTGTTGCTTGTACAGCAGAGCTGGGCTCTCTGGCTTTGGTTTTGGCATGCTTTTTGGTAGGATCTCCTAACACACTTACTGTTGAGTCCCCGTTTCTGCCGCCTTGTCCGTAATTGTTCTATTCTAAATGCTGTGGAAAGTATGTGCCCATTAATTGAGTTGAGAAAGTTTTTAATACGAGTCTTAGAAGGTCTGGTGTGGTTCTAGCTATTGTAGTTGTTTAGTTGCTTAAGAAGGGCTTTTTATTTATTGCTAGCTTGGGAATTACCTGAAGAGTATAAATAAATCCGTAGGGACATTTCTGTCAGAAATACCTCCAAATTTTTCTTAATACCCGTTTTGAAGTTTTTACAGGCGATTTATATGCCAGCAATAGCTGGAGTTATTGGAGAAAGCTTATTTAACAGCCCATGGTCACAGAGGCAGCTGGGAAGGAAGGATCAAAGCCTGGTAACCGGAAAGGAGCTTGTCTGAAATGTGGCAGCTCCAAAAGGACTCTCTCCTTGACCATTGTGAACTCACCAAGTCTGGTGAGTACCTGTTGAAAGTGAGCCTGGCCAGCCATGTGTCCATGGGCAGTCCTGGCCAGCTGTCCTCCAGCCTGTCACTGTGGCAAAGTTCAAAGATAAAAGCAATTCACAGCATCAGCCTGAGGTTGGAGATGAGGGATGGATTCAGCAGCTGCTGAGGCTGAGTGTAAGGCAATCACTGCGCTGCTTCTGGGGCTCTGTCTGTTGTGTTTGGGTGCCGTTGTTTGCTTGAGTTTTTCAGAGTTGAGCTAAAAGGAGAAGGGGAGAAGAGATGGGAGAGCACCAGAGTGCTGAGCATTTGGGGCTGGTCTGAGGATCCCTGACATATGTTAGTCTTGTGTCTGGGTCCTTTTGGATTTGACAGTTGGCTCAGATACTACGTTATGGGCTAAAATGGCCGTGAAAATATCTTGCAACAGAATTTCAGGGAGTAGATTCAGGAGCTGAGCCCTGTGCTAATATTGACTATAAAGAAATCAGAATTTTACTTTGATATATGCAAAAAATACTGTTTTTTTCACTGGGGATAAGATTGGATCATGCTGGCCTTGACCTGAAGTCTCAAACAGCCTGGCGGCTTGCTCGTGGCCTTGTATCTCCCTGCTGCGTGACGCTGCAGACCCCTGGGATGTGCCTGGCCACAGACCCAGGACATCTGGTTTCTTGAGCATCGGCTGGTGTTGCAGACCACCGCTGTTTCTGGGCACCCACCTTCCTGCAAGGGGTATATAAGTTTGGAAACATGATTATTTTTTCTTTCAAGGTGAATTTTTTTAGTCTTTGAACAGCAGAAGATTGACAAGGAGTGAGGAATCACGAGGAGGCTTCTCAAGTATATTAAAAAAGCAAAATTTGAATGTTGGTGTTGCTTTCCAGACAGGGACAGTGGGCTGTGTGCTTCTGCGCAGGGAGGAACAGAAGTGCCAAATTCATTTTATATTTGGGAAAATCCAGGCAATAAAGTCACGTAATGCAATTCTATCTGGTGTAATACTGAAGGTGTGAAAGGAACTGAAGTTCCACAGAGGGGTTTTAATTACAGAAGCCAATAAGCTGGGATATGGGAGAGCTCGCTGAACTGGGATTTATCAGCATAACCACTGTGCCTGTTATTTCTTCTTGGCTGTGTGGTCTGTACCTGTTTTGCCAATGCAGGGTTCTATTTCGATAACACATGTGGCTCTTTACTCTGAAGGTATTAAATGCAGCTGGAAGACAAGGCTAGACAGACTGTATTTTTTTAAAGAATTGATATTTAGCCATTGGAACAACTGGCCAAAGGTTATAATTGAATCTCCTTTGTTAACCAGGCTGAAATGAGGACTAGAAGAATTGTTTTTTAGAAATGTAGAGGTTTTATTTTATGCTGGATTTAATTCAGGAAGGTCCTGTGGCTTAAAGGGTGTTGGAGATGAGGGCTGCAAAGCCCTCGCCTCATGGCATTGTTCAGGCTTGAAGATGCTTATCTGAAGTGCTGCTCCCAGGTTTCTAAATCAGTTGAATTTTGTAATTTGTTAACCATGCTAAACCAAAGAGCAGTAATCCTGCTCCATTATATAGACATCAGCTCATTTTTAATGCTGCTTTAGGTTCGTGAAATGCAGAAATTCCTAGTGTTTCAATTCAGTAAAATAAGACATCTGTCTTATTTTATTGTTCAGTGCTGGGTCAAGGGTAATGCCACGGTGCCCTTGTGCAGAGTGTGCTTGAAGTCTGAAAAACTAAAATATTGGAGACCATGCTGTGGGTTTTGTGTCAGCTCTGGTGCACCGGGGCTGTCTGACTGAGCTCTCCTTTGATTTCCAGAGGTGTTCATACAGGTAGCCTGCATAGGCTCATGGACCCAAACCAGATTTTCAAGAGAAAAAAACCCTTATTTCCATAATGGTTTATCAGCTGCTGTTGTTGCTTGGCTGAATCACAGGATCATGCTGTGCTGGGCAGCCCAATTCAATGCTCGCCTTCCCTTGTAGATAACAGTGGGGTAAGCAGCAGACACATCCCAAGCGTAGGAGAAGTTTGTGACTGCAAAGGAATAGGGAAGGCGATAGCTCAGATCTGCTTTTCCTTCTGGATGTTTCTTTCTGATAGAGTTAAGGGGATGGTTTTTTTCCTGGGATTTCTGTTCATTATGGCAGCTTCAAGTGCCTGAAGAACAGTAACATCTACATTTAGCAGTGGCCAGTATCCCCACTAGAATTTTTGTCTATAAGATGTTTTTTAAATGCTAGAAAAATAGAATCCTTTGTAATATATTTATTTAATTGTTCCCTTCAGTGTGCTGTAGCACACGGACAGACTTTAGCTAAAGTCCTCTTCTGTGGTGGTTGTGGGGTCCTGCCTCACTGGCTGTTAACACAAGGCTTTTGGGGAGCTCCTTTTGCGGTGTGATGTTTGTCCATCTGAAATGTCAGTTGGAACTGTCTTTCATCTCTGCCAAATAAAAAAATTAGAAATATCCGCCATCTTCCAGTCACATGACCCATTAGCCTTATTTTCTATCAGGAGATACCTTTTGGAGTCTAGCAGAGTGATTTTTATAGTGATTATACTGATAGAAAATACAGTCTGATGAGTGTTGGATCTGGTCATCCTGGAGTGCCCATGGCTTGTGTCTAGCTTCTTTAGGGGTGCAGGTCAGAGGAGGGTGCCGAGGCATTCAATGTTAGTTGCATGCATGGGGTGAATTGTGTGAATTTATTAGTTTGAGCTTAAATATGCACAGAAATTCAGATTTCAAGTGTTTTGGAAAAATAAAACATTAATTTTATTTTTTACAAAAAAACCCCAAATGCTCTTAATTAAACTAAAACATGTTGCAGATGTTTCAGGAAAGGAGGACCATTTTATTGATCGTCTGAGTCCTTTGAAGATCCCATTCCTTAACGGGAGACCTCACATCCAAGGGTTTCTTCCCAAGCCATGCTGATGTGCTCCAGCAGTGGCCCCACCGTCCCTTGGTGATGTTTGGTGACACTTGATAACCTAGCCAAGCTTTCCTTCCCTGACTGGCATCCTTTTCCCACCAAGCCCTGTACAGTAGATGCTTCAGCAGGTCTTAACGGTGCCTGGGGCTTGCCCCCAGGGCTGTCTGTTCCACCATCTCAGCAAGGCAAGGGTGGTCTATCCAGTGGTGCCTGCCTTTCCTCTGGCTCACCCAGTGCTCTCCTTGTAGCTTCTGGTCACACACAAAGGGCAAAGTCTTCAGTGTCCTACCAGCCAGTTGGCTGTTGCCTCTCTGAGGCTGGGCAGGTGATGATTTGCCTTGTTGCTGGCTCTCCTCCAAGCTCTTCAGCACATCTATAGTCTGCTGCAGATTCACCGGTCCCAGTGTGTGCTCTTAGGTGGGTCCAGCAGCTTCAATCTTGCAATTACATATCGTTATTTTGATCTGGGGAGACCTTTATCCAATCCTCCTTTTTCCATTTGTCACTTGCTGGGCTCTCTCTGTTTTTACTGCTGTGTAATAGGTACGGCAATTAGCCCAAAAAAGCCTCTTTTGTTGCTCTGTACTGCAAGGGTGGTCATCAGATCTGCTTTCTGATCCTCTTTCCCAAATGGATTGTGGTAACTGAGGCCATGAGCATCTCGGCCAATGTCAGGTCTGTGTTGGAAGCTGATCTGCTTGTTCAGCTCACGGGGTGGGTGTTACGGCCCCAGCACCTTCATTAGTCAGCTCTCACTGCTTGAGCCATGATAGCAGTGTGGCATGGACTCTCCTGGTGAAAATTCTGGGGGTATTTTAGGGGAGAGGATGTGTCTTCATCTAGGGGAATTTGAGCTTGCTCTTAAGCCTGCTGGTACCTACTGAGTTTGCTCTACATTCCCATGCCTGCTTGCTGACGGTGCTGTGCTTTGCCTGCAGGTCCACGCATGGGAGATCTCTGACCAGTTGCTGCAGATCCGTCAGGATGTGGAGTCATGCTACTTCGCAGCACAGACCATGAAGATGAAGATACAGACTTCCTTCTACGAACTCCCCACGGATTCCCATGCTTCGTTACGGGACTCTTTGCTGTCCCACATCCAGAACTTGAAAGACCTGTCACCTGTCATTGTAACTCAGGTAGGTGCTGAGCAGAGAGGTGGAAGGAGCTGCTCGATAAATGTCTGTGAGAGAGAGAGAGTGGGTTGAGGCTGCTCTCAGCGGTAAAGTCTGGACTGTTCAGTCCTAACTTGCTGTTGAGAGCAGACTGGTAGCCAGGCTTGTGTCACAGCCCTGCTGGAGCTCTCCCTTACAGTAATTGCCAGCTTGGGGGAGGAAAAATTAGGTGCTGCAGGTGACAGCAGTGGTGACCAGCTCCAGCTTTTATCACCTCTGACTTTTTCTGAGACAAAGCCCTTAGTCTCCTTTGGTTGCTTTTCCTCCAGTGTGGAGAACAGAGAAGGTCAATGCCTGCAGCCAGCCCGTTCGTGTCTCCCAGTACAGAATTGTTTGCCCTCCTTCATTATTTGGTTCCATTAGTTAAATTGATTACTTCATCCTCTTGCTTGCTGTTTGGAGGGGCTGAGAGGACAAACAGCTGTTCCTGGGGTTTTCCCTGTGCTCTGCAATGGAGACAAAATGTTGATCTGCCCAGCAGTGCCCTGAGTGACTGGGAGGATTTCTCCCGACGTGCTGGCATATTCTTGGAAGTCCATTTGTTCTTTATACAGCATTCCCATTATCCATACATTTCTGAGGGTGTCTGGCACTGCACACGCTGAGGCAAGGTTGCTTGTTCAGCCCCTAAGTAGCCCAGCAGAGAACATCACTGCATTGAGGCAGTGGGCATTGTGCAGTTAACCACAGAGACTGCACACACAAACAGATACTGTGAATTAATACCCTGCCTCTGCAGGCTTGGAGTTACCTGCCAGCCCTGCTGAGCTCAGGTCTGACAGTCACAGCACCCTTTCTCCTGTGCTGTTGGGCAGGTTTCATCAACCACCACACTTAGCTCTGTTGTTTTTTCTTCCCCTTTCCCTTTCAGCTTGCTTTAGCAATAGCAGACCTTGCCCTGCAAATGGCTTCTTGGAAAGGCTGCGTACAAACACTGGTTGAAAAGTAAGTAATATTTCATGTCATTAAACTCTAAATTGTTCTTTGAATAAATGTCAAATGGGCAGACCTGCATGGTCCAAAAAGGCACGCAGCAGCAAATGGCCTGACAATAGGAAAGTTTTTCTTGATGAATAATTTAAACTGTCTTGGATCATGGCAGGGAGATGGGGTGGAGGGAGAGATGGGGCTGTCTGTGGCTGCCTGTAACAGGCTGTGCATGCTTCTGTGAACACAGCTCTCTGAGACTCAGCAATTTTCCTCATCCCTGTTTTTGTTATGTGACAATCCCTTATCCCCTGCCAGCTTTAGCTGTAGCATAGGATTGAACAGTGAGGTTGAGCCACTGGGGTGTCCCACAGTGCTCGGTCAGCTGGTGCAGCGATGCCCAATTTCTGTGTGACAGCATTTTCACTGCCCTGTGTTTGCTGACATGGGATGCCACGTGCCATTGTACAGTGACGCTTTGTTTGGGCAGATCACCGTGCTAAGGTGCTCCTGTGGTATTTCTGTAGTAGGAGGGAACTTGGTTTGTTCGGGCAGTGGCACTTGGACTTGATGTGCTTGGGCTGGGAAAGCTTTTGTCATTTTTCTATTGAAAAATCTTGAGCTAAACCACTGATGGAGGCTCTTCTCGACAGTGCTCTGCCCTTGCAGCTGGGCGTGGGAGTGTGTTTGTGGTAACACTTTTGCAGAGTCTCTTTGAAATGTCCCTCCATCTCTCACTGTGCTCTTAACCTACTTGCCAGCATTGAGGTTTTCTGCGTGTGCTTGGCTGTCACTTGCCTTCGTGCACTGTCTTTCCTCCCTGTTCTTTCAGGTACAGCAATGATGTTACATCGCTGCCCTTTCTGCTGGAAATCCTCACGGTGCTGCCAGAAGAAGTTCACAGCCGATCCTTGCGCATCGGAGCCAACCGCCGTACTGAAATCATAGAAGATCTGGCATACTATTCCAGCACGGTCATCTCTCTGCTGGTAAGGAGACCAACCAGCAACTGAGTCCTGGTCAACTGCTAAAGAGGCTCATGCAGCTGCTTCTTCCCCATCCACATCACTGATCCAGATTATTCCAGGTTGAATGTGATCAAAAAGCTGGTTGGTGTGAAACAAGCTGATTTTATATATTTAAGTTCCAAGCAGATCAAAATCACAGTCAGGTTGCTGTTGTCAGTTGAAATTGGAGCTATTATGAAATTGGAGCTACATTAGAAATTGGAGAAATTATGGAAACTTTCTCATCCTCTCAGCTGGACTGGCCGTAGGAGGACTGTATTGGTTTGTCTGGTGGTACGGAGTGTGGAGGCTTGTCGTCTAGCACTGTGTGCTTTAAGTTCAGGAAAAGTCTTGGGTTATTTGAGGCTTAAGCAAGAAATTACTTCAGCCCATTATGGGTGTATGTATGTAGATCTCAAAATCATCATCTTGAGATGATCATCTCTAGATTCATACATGCATGTGTCTGTATATCTCTTAGAAGAAAGGCATTCAGGTACTTGGTGACTATGATTTCTCTCTCTTCTTGTGCCCCTTTCAAAAGTAAGTACATGCCTAATTTCTGACCATCGTGTGGTAAGCTGAGGTTATGCATTTAGCTGCAGGTCACATTGAGTATTATCACATTTAGTATGGGGAGACCATAGCTGTATCTCCTGGTTCTTCTTCAAAGGTTTCCTCAATTGGGGAGTATTCATGCTCTCTAAGAATGAGACTGTTGTGGGCCCCAAAACAGGGCAAGTCTGAGGAACAGAGAATAAGTGTTGAGCTGAATTGCTTCAGGGACTGAAAAGAAATGCTCCTTGCTGGCTCCTTCCTTTCCAGAGACACTTGTCATGTTCTTCAGTGTTGTTGGAGCTCTGTAAATGAGTAGCCAACCTGATCCCTGACTCAGGCTTCAAATGGAGCATGTGCTGTAGCTACCCTTTGATGCTGCTTATCTAAAGAAGGAAAGATAATGTACCCTCGGCAGTGCATAGCAAATCAGTAATTCCACCGAGCAGCTGGTTAATGTCACTGTGCTCCAGATGGATTCAAGGTTTGGTGTGTTTAATTGCAGAGTCTCGTCAGTGGTCGATTCTCTGCTCTGCAGCCCCATCTTTCTGTGCTTGGCTGCCCTGCTTTCTTTGGTCTGTGGTCTCCATGTCTCTTCTAGCCACCTCCCTCTTGCCCTGCTAGCCTACTGGTCAGCATTCCTTTGCTAATTGAGTTACAGCTGCTGAAAATAGGAGGAACCTTAGCCTGTAGGATCCTTAATACTTTGTCCATGTGAAATGAGCCATGTTCTGCAGTGCTTTTTTTGTGCCATTTCTCAGAATTACAGAATCACAGTCTCCCTTTGCTGTTAGACTGTCGTTTATATTTCCTTCTCCTTGATGAGCAAAACTGTAAGGCTTTAGTTATATCAGTGACAATGTTCTCTTCTCCTTAACTGATACTTCTTCATGTCCGTTCTAGCTCCAACATGCAGCATCTTTGTATGTGCCCAGTACTGTGTGGCACAGAAATAGGTGGAGGGCTCTAGGCTTGCTCTCAGAAGCCAGGGAGAAGGGGAATGTCCTCCCTGGGATTGGATTCTATGCCCAGAGAAGCCTTGCTTCTTGCAGTGCATTGCTTAGTCTCCCTCCAGGCTCGTGTAACCTGCCATTTCATTTATCCCCTCCTGCCTCTCAGATGTTACCTGCAGTCCCTCCCCAATATCCCTTCCCTCTCCGAATCCCCTTTTCTGATGGGACCCAACATAAATTCAACACCCGGTACTTTTCCTTTGTTTAATTTAGACAAAAGGGGTGGACTACAGGTAAGTAAGACTCAGTTTAAGTTTGCATCTGGCCCAAAGCCTTTGCAGAAGGTACCTGTTCTGTTTCCACGCTGCTTTTTTGGGTCTGTGGTTAAGAAAGCCACAGAGAGTATCTGGAATAGAAATATGAGTGTGGCAGATACTTCTGGTGGGTGTTTCATGTTTGTGCAATGTCTAGCTTTGGCTTTTCCCGTGAAGGCCAGGGAAGGAGGCTTTGTTTTCCAGTTACTCTGGTAACTCCAGAGGAAGTGGGATCGTGATGATCAAGGGTCGTAGAATTGTTGGTTTAATAGGTTAGACAGAACCTTAGAGATCATTGAGTCCAACCAGTAACACTGCCAAGCCCACCACTAAACCATGTCCCTAAGTGCTGTGTCTACATGCCTTTTAAACACCTCCAGGGACAGTGACTCCATCTCTTCCCTGGGCAGCCTGTTCCAATGCTTAACAACCTTTTTGGTGAAGAGATTTTTCCTAATATCCAATCTAAACCTCCCCTGGTGAAACTTGATACCGTTTCCTCTCATCTTATGTGTCAGGACATGGAGCTGAGCTATGTCCTCTGCTCAAAAGCATCAGGTCTTGCTTGAGAAGACTCCTCCCCCCGTATGCTGTATTTATCCCAGCAGAGGCCCATGCCATTACCACCACAGCCATTAGGGGAGCCCAGTTCCACTTTTTCCATGCTTAGTTGTCTTTGAACAAGTCCTCGCTCACTTAAACTCTTTTCACCTTCCTCAAATGCCTGCACTGTGCCATCCCTCCTAGCTGTCTGCAGCCCTCAGCACTCTTCCTGGGACATCTTGGAGAAGTCTGGCTGTCACATTGGTGAGACAGGCGACATCACACATCACCTGGCTCTGGCTGCTCACAGCTGTACTGGAGACAATGTGAGGTGCCAGTGTTGGATTGCCAAGGGTTGTAGCCCTGTCATAAGACTTTATGTTCAGACTTCCTCTGCATGTGCCTGAGCTTTCATGGTAAATCCCAACACAGGCATTTCAACCACCTGCCTAAAGAGCAAAATTAAATTTTCAGTGTAGGATTTAAATGCTAAATTCACTTTCTTGAGTTACAAGATGGAGTTTTAAAAAAATTGTACAGGGACTGTGATGAAGTATGGCTTTCTGCCTCCAGGATTGAAGTGTCAGGCAAGGAGTGAAGATCTGTGGAAGCTCGTTTGCAGAATTGCTTGGCCAGTCGAGGTTCTCTTCTGGGGGAAAAGGAAGTCTGGGATCCTTCTCCATGTCCTGTCTGTCAATCTGTTCTTCCTTTTCCTCAGCCTGGTGAGGTCAGGGCTTCCTTCGGTGTTAGGTGTTGATGCAGATTGTGGTTAGGCACTGTTGTGCAGCAGAAGTGTTGGCCATTGCTGGAAATGAGGGTTGGCTGCTGCCAGACCCACAGCCCGTCTCTGACACTGCACTGGTGTCTTCAGACTGTCCTCAGGTTGGCCTTTGGGATAGGTCTGACCCTCAGGACCCATCTTCTCTTTGACCACGGTTGTTTTGTGGTGAAGAATAGTAAATTGAGATTTGAGTGAGTTTAGGGATTTATCACCTACATGACACATCCATATCTGTGCTCTGCCAGTCTGAGACAGGATTCTGCAGAAAAGTGATGGACTGGGCATGAACGAAAACACTCACACTGGTTTTCTTGCCTCTGTAATAGCATCTGAAGTTGACAGAGAGGTTTTTGGCTCTGCCCCTATATCTCACCAAGTCCAGGGCTACTTAGGGACAGGGATGTTGGAAGCAGTCTGCTTTCTTGAATGTGTTTCATATGGACTTTGAGAGGATGCTCAAAGGCCGTGTGCTCTTGAAAGGTTGTTTGCAGAACTGTCATCTTCCCGATTACAAAACTAGCACTGGGACATGATCACTCTAGGCAGATGCAGAAGTCCTCTCTGCTGGTGTGGGCATTCTCGGTTGTCTTCTGGTCAGAGTGCTGCTTTCACATAGATACAACACTGCTGCTTGATTGCTGAAAGTTTTGTTCCTCTTGGAGGGATCACTGCTGACTGCCCTGTGTCTTGCTAAGATTCATGGTGGAATTCTCGATGCTGACTATAGAGACTCCAGGATGGCTTTCCAAAAGTTATTTATTATTATTCTGCTTGGGAAATTACAATTGGAGTTGGGGTCCTAAGCAGTTCTTCCTTGTTCTGTTGCAGATGACATGTGTGGAGAAAGCAGGCAATGATGAGAAGATGCTCATCAAAATCTTCCGGTGCTTGGGGAGCTGGTTCAACCTGGGTGTCCTGGACAGCACCTTCATGGCAAACAGCAAGTTACTGTCACTCCTCTTCGAGGTGCTGGTGAGTGTTTCTCTTGGGAAATGAGGTGGTGATGGGCCTTGGGTACCAGATGGTGTCACTTTTAAATCCAAGAGTGACTGAGATGTGGAAGGTGAGTTTCATCCCCCCTGTCTTGAGTCAGAACCCTCTGATTCCCTCTTTACCTTGATCAGCTCCATAGAGTGGGCTGTCCCTCTCTGCTAGCAGCCAGGGAAGTGCAAGCTGTCTGTGCACAGTAATAGATCTGTGCTGCCTGAAATGGATTGAGAGCAACCCTGAGGAGAAGGACTTGGGGCTGGTGGTGGACAGAAAGCTCAGCGTGGCCTGGCAATGTGCGCTTGCCGCCCAGCAAGCCAACCAAACCCAGGGCTGCACCAAAAGCAGTGTGGCCAGCAGGTCCAGGGAGGGGATTCTCCCCCTCTGCTCTGCTCTGGTGAGACCCCACCTGCAGCGCTGTGTCTGCTCTGGGGTCCCCAGCATAAGAAGGACACGGACCTGTTGGAGTGAGTCCAGAGGAGGCCACAAAGATGATCAGGGGGCTGGAGCACCTCTCCTAGGCAGACAGGCTGGTAGAGCTGGGGCTGTTCAGCCTGGAGGAGAGAAGGCTCCGGGGAGACCTTACAGTGGCCTTCCAGTACCTAAAGGGGCCTGCGAGAAAGCTGCAGAGGGACTTTTTAGTAGGGCCTGTAGTGACAGGACAAGGGGGAATGGCTTTAAGCTGAAAGAGGGGAGATTTAGGTTAGATCTAAGGAAGAAATTCTTTGCTGTGAGGGTGGCAAGGCACTGGCACAGGTTGCCCAGAGAAGCTGTGGCTGCTCCATCCCTGGAAGCGTTCAAGGCCAGGTTGGATGGGGTTTGGAGCAACCTGGTCTAGTGGAAGGTGTCCCTGTCCCTGGAAGGGGGTTGGAGGCAGATGATCTTTAAAGGTCCCTTCCAGCCTAAATTGTTCTATGATTCTATGATCATCTTCCTTTTGTACCGGTTGTCCACCCTGGAGGACAGTCAGAGAGCAGCAGTGCACAGTGAGAGTCCTCTTCTGGCTGCTGCTGTGAGTTCCCACATAATCTTTCCTGCGTCCTGTTAGCCCTGGGAAGCTTAGAAGATGGCACATAAATAACACCTAATGTTGGCTAATCTCTCAAGGGTGAAACTAGAAGTACACTTCAGGGTTTGCTCTGCCTGTGTGCTTGGTCCTTGGTTCAGTATCTGTGATGTGGGGACAAGACTGATGAACAAAAAAGCACTGGCAGAGCTTTCAGATGCAAAGAAAGATGCGTGTGTGTGTTTGGCTATTTGCATGGAGGAAGGAGACTCTGCAGCTCCTTCAGTAGTATTCTTTCCTGCCTGCCTTCTGTTTTGATCCAGAGAATATGTGCTCAGAGGTGAGCACCCTTCTCTGTTCCTGGACAGACAGGAAAGCATCTGAAATCTCTCCTGAGCAGATGCCCTTGCCTGGCTTTACTGACACCCTCCTCAGCTACCTGGCTCAGCTATCCCCATGAGAGCTTTCCTGCAAAGTGGTGCACCTTCTCCTTGCACCGCTCAGGAATCACGGCTTTCCCTGTGGAGCTGGCCGGACAGACAGCAGCAGGGGAAGGCAGAGGTCTCTCTGAGAGATGGAGGTGTTGAGCCGCAGGAACCTTCCTGCTACACTGCCATGAGTGATCCTTTAATCTCCATAAACTTTGTTAGTACACTCACAGTGTACTAACACACACAGTACATTGATAAAAAGGTCCGAAGACTATTTAATTGTCTATTTATATGTCTTCTCCTTATTCCTACTGTACTAATCATCAATTTTGGAGCCTGTATTAAGCAGTTATTTTATCTCCCAAGCGGGAGCCAGGTTCCATTTTTCTGTGGTGGCAGCAAAACAGCAGAATAGACGTTTTGACATCTGAGAAGTGACCGTTTCTAGCCATTATTGTGGGCTGCCACTGCTGCAAAAGTAGGTGCCAGGTGTACTTTCAAGCATACTTTAAGACTTTAAGAGACAGAGAGTTTTGGTCTGAAACGCATTGTACTTGGTCCTTCCTCTGAGCCAAATTGTTTTATGGGGCTCTGAACAAAATACATTTGTTTGGTGATTTATTGAAAGTTTGCCATCCTCGTGTGCTTAAGTAATGGTTAGTTTTGGCTTTAAAAGTTGTCCGTTGTTGAAACTGCATTTGTTTAATATTGCAATCAGTATTTTTTCATTTTTTGTTTTGTATTCATTCCACATTTTCAATAAAATAGTATTTTATTCCTTTTGTGACATTTTCACCTTGGGAAATAAACTACTAAAGGTATTTGGGGTGTTTTTTTTGTTCTGTCTGGATGCAGGAGAGCTGAAGAGGCCAGTGAAACAGGGAGCTTAGGAGAATCCCGCATCACTGTGACAGGGAGGGCAATGAACTGACAAACAGGAAGGAGGAATTCCTGGAGGACGAAGGTGTCTGCTGTGGTACTGCCCAGACCTGTGACCCAGTGCAGGAATTGTCTGTTCCTTCTTCTGTTGTTAGACAGGATCCCTCATTTGCGTCCCTCCCATGGTGCCAATTCGATGAACAACAAATGCTGATGAGGGCTCCCATTCAGTGGGAGAAGTAATAGGCAATATTCATGCAGGGACCCAGCTCCCAAGCAGCACTGCAGCAGAAAACCGTCTTCCCCAGGACAGGGCATTTGGCTCACCAGCCTTTTTATTGTGTTAATGTCACTTTTAAATTGGGCATTTTTCCTTCCTCCCCTTCCACCTTCACACAGGACCATGAATTTTTTTCCAAATGTGTTGAGATCTCGTGTGAAGGAACACACAGAGGCACACACAGAGTCACTGCTCCTTTGTTTCCTCTCTATGCTTCTCTGTTTGCTCTCTACTCCTTAGTATGCCAGTCTTGTCTCTCTCCTTAATTGCTGAGGGCTCCATGGGAGCCATTAAAGGCCCTGTTAAATCAGCCTTGTACAATCACTATATACATCTACCAGGTGGGGCCTGAAATCTATTTGTTCACCCCCAGACTATCACAGTATTTCACACATGCTTGTGAGAAACCTCATCTCCATCATCACCGAGGACTCGATGATTCTTATGGGTCCCTTCCAACTTGAGATATTCTGTGACTCAGCCAGGGTCATGATCAGCGCAACTGTTTTCTTTCCTTCTGAACTGCTGTGGATGTTGGTGTGTTTGCCTCTCCCAAGGATGTCTTTGTGGGGTCCCGTTGGGGAGGGTCAGTTTTGACCTCAAGTGTCCAGGCTGGTAAAGCAGCCCAGGCTTTGCAGGGCTGGTAGGAGTGAGTTGTTGGGAGCTGTGGCTATGCAGAAGCTCTACAAAGTATTTTGGGAACAACAAGAAGAAAAGACTGAGTTTTTCTTTACCATCTCATTTCATAATATAATCACTGTGCTCTTCTGTTTCTTGCAGCAACAAGACAAGACATCATCAAACCTCCATGAAGCTGCTTCAGACTGCGTGTGCTCAGCTCTCTACGCCATCGAGAACGTGGAGACAAACCTGCCCCTGGCCTTGCAGCTTTTCCAGGGTGTCCTCACTCTTGAGAGTGCCTATCACATGGCTGTAGCACGTGAGGACCTAGACAAGTAAGTGGACTTGCAGCCATGGCTGTGCCCAGAGAGGAAGGAGAGTTACCATAATTAACGGTCACTGTGTCTGCGATTATTTTTGGAATCAACGGTGATTGCATGCGGCACTCTGAAGTCTCTTATGCAAATAAGTATTTGTCAAATGAAGACAAGTGAGCAAATAACTTCCTTGCCCGATTTGTGCTCCAGGTATGTGCGCTCAGCTCAGCCTCTGACAGGGTTAGACTGTTACCAGAGTCTGCTTGCTGGGGTTCTTGATCTTCCTTTTGGTGGGCAAAGCACAAGGGAAGTATGCTGAGGTGCAGCCAATCTGTTACCAGTCTTAAAATAGAGCCTAGAAGCAACCTGTTGCTCCTACTGCCTCCTCTCTACAAATATCCATACCTGGTTCAGCTGCTCCTGATGGAAACAGGTCTGGTGTGCCGACTGGGTCAACAGCCCCCCATTCTTGACCTAGAAGAAACCGTAGCCAGATCATACCTTGATCAAGCACATTGAAACCAGCACTTCACACACATTGGCTGCAACAGAATGTTGCTGCTCTGATTAGAAACCCTCTGATCTCCAGCCTCAGTTGATTCTAGGCCAGTTCATGCCTATTCTCTTTCACCAACTTCGTCTTAACTTGAAGAGATCCCTAGCTGATGCTTATTCCCAGACACATTTGTAGGTAGGAAACGGCCAGCCTCAAGTTTGGGTGAACAAACCCAGCTCTTTCAGTCCTGTGAGACTGCTTTCTTTTTCCTGGGTAATCTGGAGTGCTCCCCTTCAGACTTTAGCTTCCTTGAGCACAAGGGCCTGAGAGGCACAAGGGCCTAAGAGGTATGTGCTGCTGCAGGAGGGATCTTGCTCCTGTGTGTTGGCATTGTGGCATCCCTGTGTACAGGCAGCACCTTGCCTGACATCTCTTGCCTTTGCTATCACCTTGCAGCATCAGTGTTTTGGTCATCCTGTGACTGAGGAGTCCATCCACAAGCTGTCAGAAATAGGCAAATTTTCCTTTTCAAATATAAATGGTTTTCATTCTTATTCTGCACAGATGTTGCATCCCAGCTTTATCAGTGAACACCATTAGGGCTTGCTCTTCCTTTCTTATCTGGCTGTCACCAATGAATGTAGATAAGGTCAGTTGTGAGATTGATCTGGAACCTCTGTAGCACCAAACTGGTATTTCTTCTTCAGCTCAGCCTGCTAGCCACCCTGCTTGCTGACTGCTCATCCCTTAACTCTGCTTTATCCAGTTTAACTAGCTTCTGTGTGACACCGTGATCTGCTCTGCTCCATCTCTCCTGTTCTAAAACATTACTGATAAGAATTAGATGGGTTCAATCTATTTTTGGTAAACCCCTGTTGCGTTTAGCCCATTTCCCTCCAACTTCCATCTATTTGGAAAATTATGTTGATTGCGCTTGTCAAATACGAGCACATTTTGTGGCTGTGCAAGGTGTTGCCGTTGACGGAAACTGCCAGACCAGCAGTGAAGCTGTAGGACAGAGGTCCAGTGTCAGATTTTTGACTCCTGGGATGGCAGTTAGCCAGTCCCCGCTCCTTCCACCTGGAGGTAAGCAGACCCTTGTGTCTAAATAGCCTCTTCATTCCTCCTGCCTTTACCCCTCCTCTTCAGCCACAGTATTGAAAACTGATGCATATTCACACAGTTTTAGCTGTGCCACAGATCTTTAATTGTGCCAGTGTCTTCAGCGAGTGGCAATTCCACCGGCTGTTTATTACAGCTGAAAAACCCTGCCCTGTTTTTGTGATGGTCCTTGGCATGGCTGGGCACTGGTTTGGCTTCTGGCAATTCTCGCTTGATCTGTGCTCATCTTGCCTTCCAGAATCCAGCTGTCCGCTTCTCAGTCCTCCTACATGACAGCCCTTCAGCTGCTTAGAGGCACTTGGCGCACTGCTGAGACTTTTCAGATGACTTAGGCTCAAGAACTCAGTAAGCATCCTCATTCCCTTATTTCAGCTTGGGGTGCAAAGCTCAGAAAATGTATGCGCCTTTGATTTAAGGGAATTCCAAGTCTATGCCATGTTAAACGAGATTTCCACAGGCAAAATGAGTAGCTACTCCTCAGAGTTAGCCCTTTTGAAATCGAAAATTATAGTAGCTTCTGTGCCTATTTATCCTTCCATTTAACACTAATAGAATTAGTCTTCAGTTTTCAGGCTCGTAAAAGATTGCTATGATATCCTCTCTGCTCGGTGAGATTGACTCTGCAATAGCACCTCTTCAGTCTGTGACTTTCTGAAAAATCTGAAAGCTTTCATCTTCAGGAATTGCTGGGGCATGGTGTAATTAATCTGTTCTCCAGTCTCTGTCGGAGAAGGTAGTCTCCCCTAAATGCTTCCAGGTATGGTGTAAAGGTCCTCCTGATGGCGCTGGCAACATCTTGCCGTGTTTGATCTCCTGCTGTTACACAGCCGGTTGTGTAAAAGGTCAAGCCTTTTGGGATTTAAAAAAAAAAAAAATCTCACATGGGAGACTTGTCTCTGTCTTTAAGGCAAGCTTTAGGGTGTGTTGGCAGCACATCTCTGGATGCATGTTGCTTTAGGATTTCCTAAGCCTCTCCAGAACAGGAATACTAAAACCCCAAAGTCCAGGACTAATGGCTTGTTTTGGACCTCTCCCCCATATCCCTGATTTGAGGTCATTTTATTGGTGAGGAGCAGTCTTTGGTTTGATGCCATGCTTAGAATCATGGAATTGTTTAGGTTGGAAGTGACTTTTGAGATCATCAAGTCCAACCATTAACCCAGCACTGCCAAGCCCACCACTAAACCATGTCCCCAAGCACCGCATCTACACATCTGTTAAATCCCTCCAGGGATGGAGACTCCACCACTTCCTTGGGCAGCCTGTGCCAGTGCTCGACAACCCTTTTGGTAAAGGCACTGAATCCTGGGGAATGCCACCTGTGACCAGCCTCCAGCTGGATGTAACTCCATTCCCCACCACCCTTCAGGCTCGGCCAGCCAGCCAGCTTTTTACCCAGAGAAGAGTGCCCCTGTCCAAGCCACGAGCAGCCAGTTTCTCCAGGAGAATGCTGTGGGAGATGGTGTCAAAGGCTTTACTAAAGTCTAGGGAGACACCGTCCACAGCCCTTCCCTCATCCGCTAAGCGGGTCACCTTGTTGCAGGAGGAGATGAGGTGAGTCAAGCAGGACCCGCCTTTCGTAACCGCATGCTGCCTGGGCCTGGTGCCCTGGTTGTCCTGTGTGTGCTGTGTGATGGCACTTGAGATGACCTGCTCCGTAACCTTCCCCGGCACCGAGGCTGGACCGATAGGCCTGTAGTTCCCCAGATCCTCCCTCCAGCCGTTTGTGTGGATGGGCGTCATGTTTGTGAACCTCCAGTCGACTGGGACCTTCCCAGTTAGCCAGGGCTGCTGGTAAGTGATGGGAAGTGGCTCAGTGAGGAGCACTTCCACCAGCTCCCTCAGTACCCTTGGGCCCAGAGACTTGTGTGTGTCTGAGTGGCGCAGCAGGTCGGTGACCGTTTCCCCTTGGATTATGGGGGCTTCATTCTGCTCCTCATCCCTGTCTTCCAGCTCAGGTGATGGGTACCTGGAGAACAACTGGTCTTACTGTTAAAGACCGAGGCAAAGAAGGCATTAAGTACCTCAGCCTTTCCCTCATCCTTTGTCACTGTTTCCCTCCACATCCAATTAAAGATGGGGAGTCTCCTTAGTCCTCCTTTTGTTGTGAATGTATTTATAGAAACATTTTTATTGTTTTTTATGGCAGTATCCAGATTAAGTTCTCATTGGGCTTTGGCCCTTCTAACTTTCTTCCTGCATAAGCTTACAACATCCTTGTAGTCCTCCTGAGCTGCCTGCCTCTTTTTCCAAAGGTCATAAACTCTCCTTTTTTCCGTGATTTTCAACCAGACCAGTCTTCTTTCCCACTGGCTCATCTTTTGCCACGTGGAGATGGCCTGCTTCTGCAGCTTTAAGATTTCCTTAAAGTACATCCAGCCTTCCTGGACCCCTTGGCCCTTCAGGACTGCCTCCCAAGGGACTCTGCCAGCCAGGCCAAAGTCTGCCCTCTGGAAGTTGAAAGTGGCAGTTCTACTGCCCCCCTCCTTACTTCTCTGAGAATCAAAAACTCACTTTTGATTACTTTGTGATCACTGTGCCCAAGACAGCCTCCAGCCGTCACATCACCCACAAGCCCTTCTCTGTTCACAAACAACAGTTCCAGCAGAACACCTTCCCTAGCTGGCTGCCTCACTGGCTGTCAGGAAGGTCAGTTCCACACACTCCAGGAACCTCCTAGACTGTTTCCTCTCCACCGTACTTATTTCCAACACACGTCTGGTAAGTTGAAGTCCCCCATGAGATGGTTGTGAGACTTTTCCCAGTTGCTTGTAGAATATTCCATCTGTCTCTTCGTCCTGGTTGGGTGGTCTATAACGGACTCCCACCATGATACCTGCCCTGTTGACCTTCCCTCTGATTCTTATCCATAAACACTTGGCCCTGTTGTCACCATCATCAACCTCTAGGCAATCAAAACACTCCCTAATATACAAGGGTATGTTTGATCGCATCACCTTATTGGGGGGAGAAGCCCTGATTCCTATGTGACCATTCTCAGGTGCTTCCATGGTTTCTAGCACATCAATAACCCTCACATCTGTTGCTGCATGGATCTCCATTCCCTACCTCTACTGAGATGGCAAACTGAAGGACCTCGCTAGCACACCGTCCCTCAAACACTGGCCTGCTGCCCTCAGGCTTATCTCTAGCAAGCCTGGTTTTATCCCTTTCCCCCTTCAAACTGGGTTTAAAGGTCTTTCAGTGAGCCCTGAGAACTCCTGCATGAAGATCCTTTTTCCCCTTTTGAGGTCCATCTACCCCGTCTATTGCCAGCAGGACTAACCCACAATCAAAAAACCCCAAATTCTGCCAGTGACACCAGGCTTGCGCCGGCACACCATACTGCAGCTCCAGGATGGTCGCTCCTCTCTTGGGTTCTGCAGTCTTAAAGCAGAGTAAAGCCTGTCGTTCAACTCGGCCGCAAACTTGTTTGTGTCTGAAGAGCAGCTGTGCTTTTACACAGCGCTGTCCCCTGTGTAGGCAGCGGGACATCCTGGGTTTATTTTGACGGTAGGTGTGTAGATTTGTCTTCTGAAACATGGCACCTTCCGGGTGCTGAATTCGACTCAAGCTGTTTTGTAGCAGCCGTCGTGTGCCTTGGTGCCCAGTGCAGTGTGGTTATGGAGAAGTTTTCTCAGACGCTGTGGGCAGTATGAAAATTTTGTAAGATTTGCTTACTGGAAGTCAGTATTTTCACCTACTTCTGAACAAAGCCAAGTTCCCCTATTTAAGTGGTTCCCAACTGCTGACAGAAAGCTAAAGCAGAAGTTGGTATTTCTTGGTATTTCTGTGGTCTGAGACAAGGTTCCTGGGCATGTTACCTGCATGACCGAATCTCCTGTGCTGGGATGTCTGTCCTGAGTGGAAGATCTTTCTGACTTGTGCCCTGTTTTTTTTCCTTCCCCAGGGTACTCAATTATTGCCGTGTTTTCACCGAGCTGTGTGAGACGTTCCTAGATAAAATAGTTTGTACACCAGGCCAAGGGCTGGGTGACCTGCGGACACTAGAGCTGCTGCTGATATGTGCAGGTCACCCGCAGTACGAGGTGAGTGAGGTTTACCCGTGTTCCTCTCCTCACCCCTATTGCCAAATCTCACTCATCCAGAGTTGAGTCAGTGGGGAAAAAAAATCTCTTATATTGCCACATGGTTGGGAGGCTTCAGTTCCTGTGAACTGCTGGCCTTGAAATGCCTGCTCTGCATTCGTGATGCAGAAATCTGGCTTAGCTTCCCCTTCCTGGTGTCCTGGACACGTGGGACTGCAAGTACAGCTCCGAACGCCTCCATTCGTTTCTTTCCACATGTTCAAGTTAAGCTTTGCAGGGATTGCAGTGCAGCTCCTGGTAACTTTGCCCTCCAAGTAAGTGAAACCCCGTTTTGCATCAAAGCTCCCTGACCATCCTGCCTTAAGTACAGAACATGGTATTTAAGGTGCGGTCTCCTTCTAAACGTCCCCTTTTATTCTTAAAAAGCTGTTAATTCAATCCCAGTAGCTGATCCCTGGCTGCCTTGTGTCCGTGTTCAGTGGATGGAGGTTCCTTCGCAGATGGGTTCTTGTGCTGACATGGGGAGCAGGGAGGTGCCAGCTGGGATTTGCTGGGGTGCACTCCCTTTCTTCCCTCCGCATTTAAGGTCCTGCTATGGGAGGGATGCAGCCCCTGAATTGATGGATGAGAGGTGGATCTGGACTGAGATAGTGCCCTCTCCAGGACGGGGTTTTCCAGAAACTTTTGGTATAGAGCCCTGAAAATAACATCAGACCTGAGAACCAGCAGACGAGCTAGCTAAGAAACGATGGCTGCTGCAATGCAACCCCTAGGGGCTTGTTTGCCATGAAAATTGTGGAGCAGCCACAAGAATACTTCACCAGATCTCTGTAGTGGTTGCTTGCGACTTGGTGGCTCTTTTAGTCCCCTTTCCAGGTCTGTTAAGCTCAGTCTCCCTTGGGCATGACCTTGTCCTGCACTAGTGATGCATTAAGAGGACTTGAAGCTCTGCAGCTGCTCCTGAAAAATCTGCACCTATTATTTTTCTGCAATAACTGCACTTATAAAGAGGCTGTAGGCTTTGGAGCAGCATCCCCTTCCAGCCTGAGCTGCTATCTCAGGGATGTTTGCTCCTGTCTGGGGTTGCTGTCCCCCTCGCTTTGTTAGCCCAAGCCTGTGTGCACCCCATGCTGGCCGTCAGGATGGTTAGACTGTTAAATGCACGGGCACGGGTGGTGAGGATTGGTGCTAGGTGGGCAAACTCTTCCATCAGTGTGGCTTTCTGGTAACGACAGTGTACCTGCAAGCAGCAAAATGCCCCGTAGCTTATTGGGGCAAGCTGGGTATCAAACGCCTCCTGATGCATGAGCAAGAACAGAGGGAGGGCACAAATCAGGCCAGGGTCGGGGAAATAAAAACTTACCACTGGCAGATTTGGCTGATGTGAAATGAGGTGATGTCCGTGCTTTGAAGCAAGAGACGATTCTCACACTTTAATGTTAATTTTGTAGAGAAGAGGCTTTACTTCTGAGGGCTGGTGACAGGTTTTCAGATTAACTCAGTGGGTTTCAAATCCCTTATTAAGTGACAAGCAGCAGAGAAGATCAGCAAAGCTGGGGAAACCAGTTCATGTTTCATCATCACATGATGAAGCAGCACTGATGGAAATCTGTGGTACCCCAGCATGCTGCAGGCATCCCCAGAGATTTCTCTGTCGGGAGCACCAGCAGAGTGGAGCAAAAAATTGTTCTGTTGATAACAAGATGCTGAATTTTTCTTTGTAAACAGGTGGTAGAAATTTCATTTAACTTCTGGTACAGACTGGGGGAGCACCTGTACAAGACGGATGATGCAGTCATCCACAGCATCTTCAAAGCCTACATCCAGCGCCTTCTCCACGCTCTGGCTAGACACTGCCAGCTTGACTCAGACCATGTAAGGCTGCATTTGCTTTGTTTTGTTTCCTCCAGAGGCAGCCGGGGCGGTAGGATGTATCTGTCCTCACTGCTGCATGCTGATGGCTCTCCGTAGCTATAGGGCTCTGCAGTTGCAGTAATTGCAGAGAGAGGATTGCGAGTAATTAAAACTGGTGTATTAAACCTCTTTTCATTAAGTCAGTTCTTGTTCGAACAGAGCTTTCTGGCATCTAGTTGCTGCGGGATGACCCTTTCCCACCTCCCCCCAGGTGGTTCCCATTTGGGGAGCTGCAGAGAGATACCTTGTCCCCTGCTCGGGGGCGTTTTTGTTGGAATAAAGCTTGCACAGCTCACTAGCCACAATGCTGTCAACTTGCTCCTTGAAGTCTGGATGGTTTATCCTTCTTCCATCTCTGGCTGGGCTCCTCATTCCCTTGATTTCCATCCCTTCATCTGCGTGTCAGAGCAGGAAAACACAGCGTGTGTTCAGGCTGTTAGCATTTTCTTTGTGCGTGGCTGTCCTTCAAATCCCCTTACGTAGCTTGATCCAGGGAGAGGAGGGCAGGAACGACAGATCTTGTCTCTAAACGAGAATTCTTGTCTTGTCCTAGCTGTGGGTGAATGGGAACATGAATTTCTCTGAGCTGCTCTCACCCTTTTCCTCTCCCTCATCTCTGTTAGGAGGGTGTCCCAGAGGAAACAGATGACTTTGGGGAGTTCCGGATGCGGGTCTCGGACCTGGTGAAAGACCTGATCTTCTTGGTGGGATCAGTGGAATGTTTTGCTCAGGTGGGTTTGTCAGAGCATCATGAGGCATGCTTCCACCCATTGCTGCAGGGAGGAAGCCAAGCCCCAGGGAGGAAGTCACACACATCTCCTTGTGCACAGGGAGGTAACTGTATCTTGAAGTAGGTGGTGGGGCTTATTCTGGGAGAAGCAGGAGGTCCCACCCTTTGGGGTAGTACCTGGGGAAAGGTACTGTGGTCCCAACGTAGCAGGGTGGTCTGTGGAACATGAGAATTTATGCAGTTGCATGCCTGGAGTCTGGTATTTCAGGTGTGTGGGAGGAGGTGAGGAGCAGGTGGCAATCTTGCAGCGTGGGACTCGTGACCACGTGCCCCCAGGCTGTGTTTGTAGCTTCTTTTGTGACCAGTTCTCTTTCTTGCAGCTTTATGCGACTCTGAAGGATGGCAATCCGCCCTGGGAGGTGACAGAAGCTGTCCTCTTCATTATGGCATCCATAGCTAAGAGCGTTGACCAGTGAGTGTTGACCATCCTGCTCATGTCTGTAAGGGCTGTGGGGTCAGGTGTTACCTCCAAGAGAGTTTTGCAGAGACACTGCAGATATCTTGAGGATACTCCTAGGAACATGCCTTCTCAGGCAGAAGTGTTTGAAAAACATGCTTTATTTCAGATAGTCCTCCGCATGTGTGGTCTGTGCTGCCGCAGTGCAGTACCCCTTCCTGATGGAGCAGCCCAAGGACTGAGGTCTGCTTCCTGGCCAGGAATACGGGCCCAGTACGCTGCTGGGACTCCGTGATGCAGTTGGACCTTCTCAAATCTCTTCTGCTTGCTTGAGGACATTCATAGAATCATGGAATGCTTTGGGTTGGAAGGGACCTTTCAAGACCATCTAGTCCAGCCCCCCTGCCATGAGCAGGGACATCTCCAACAAGATCAGGTTGCTCAGAGCCCAGTCCAACCTGACCTTAAATGTTTCCAGGGATGGGGCATCTGCCACCTCTCTGGGCAACCTGTGCCAGTGTTTCACCACCCCCATCATAAAAAATTACTTCTTTATATCTAGTCTGGCGAGACATTTGCCTAGGCTGATTATTTGGACATCTTTCCACATCCAGATTCTTCCACCTCCAGGTAGAGTTTTCCCAGAAATCTTTAGGGAAGGTTAAATCACTTTCTGGAAGCGCCTTTCCTCCCCTGTTAGTTGTAGTGGAAACATCAACAGCTAACGTCCAGGGCGGTGAGAGTGCAGCGAATTGTGCGTGCTGACAGCCATGCTGATGCAGCGGGACAGCCTGGCTGACCTTCAGCAGGCTGGGAGTGCTGGGAGGCTGGGGGAGTCACAGTGTTTGCTATGTGCTCGCTGGCTCCTGTTAACCTATGTTAAGGCTGTTTTGCTCATTTTTATCTTCAATTTTTATTTCTGCTTTTTTTCTGAGAGCACCAGCACCTCATGCCCTTGCACTGGTGGAGCATGGGGGAGTCCACTCCCCACCAGCGTGTCCCACAAGGCTTTTGCTCGCCCTGTGGCTCTACCGAGCTTGGCTTCACTCTTGCCATGAGAGGGCAGGCGGTGCTGTCTGCCAGACAAGAGAGCGAGAGCCCTGCCACCAATGTGGGCTGCAGGGAGCCCGAGACTCACCCAGTAGCACCCTCCCATGCTGGGAACAGGCTCCTCTGGCTTTCTGGAGTCCCCAGAGAATTAGTTAGCTTTGTTCTTGTGCCACGAGCACTCTTACTGCAGGTATTTAGTTTCTTCTGCTCTGTTTGGTAAAGCTGGAGGCTGCCGTGCATCTGGATGCCAGCTCCCACAGCCCCGAGCCCCTTGTTAGCCCACATCTCAAATATCCAGCACACCGCAGCTGCAGGGTTTGCCTGGCTGATTCAGAGCAACGTGGGAGTCGATCAGGTTCAACAAAACCAGCTACTCTGTGGAAGCAGTCTGGGACCTGCCTTGGAGCTAAGCTGGCTGCCTTTTCCCCACAGGGAGAACAATCCAACCCTGGTGGAGGTGCTGGAGGGAGTGGTTCGCCTCCCCGAGACGGTGCACACCGCTGTCCGCTACACCAGCATCGAGCTGGTGGGAGAGATGAGCGAGGTGGTGGACAGAAACCCGCAGTTCCTGGGTGAGTCCCTCCTGCCACGCCACCGCTCTGCCCTGCAACGAGTTGGATCCCCAGGACCCCTCTTCACCCTGGCTTTCTCCGCAGATCCTGTCCTGGGTTATTTGATGAAAGGCCTGTGTGACAGGCGGCTGGCCTCGGCGGCGGCCAAGGCCATCCACAATATCTGCTCAGTATGCCGGGACCACATGGCTCAGCACTTTAACGGGCTGCTGGAGATAGCCCGTTCTCTCGACTCCTTCACGCTCTCTCCAGAGGCTGCTGTGGGACTCCTGAAGGGTGCGTATGGAAAAGCTGTTAGTGTATTTATTTGTGGAGGTCGCTCACAGTGGATGCTGCGCAACCCTGTTTTCACGTGTTTTTTCTTAGACAAGTCTCTCGGTTTGCCCTGAGGCACTCCACGCGTCCTCATTTAGTCTTCTCAAGAGCTCACTTGGGGCAGGAGGTAGAAAGATCCTTCCAGGGTTTATAAGGTATCTCCATCCCTGGTCTCAACTTGAAATGCAGGAAGAAAAGTTTCAAATACTCACAGCCAAGCTAGCAGCAGGTTACTGCTATATCCGATCACTTGGAAATCGGTTGCTGTACACATAGGGTGGAAAATTGTGAGCATTTGTCATTTTAGAGACAGTTTGAGCACAAGAATGTAGTTTTTCAACTCCAGCCTGCAGTCAGAGCATTTTCTACTCACCAGGCCTTTGGCTGTTGGGCATTATGTGCCTCTTCAACCAGGGCTGGTTTCATGGTCGTGCAGGACTCGCGTCTGGGCTTCAAAGATTTGCAACGGATTTAAGTGCTTCTGAAACCTTTAAAAATGCAGCAGCTCTGGAAGCTGTGCAAAGGGAGCCTTACTGTGGTGTACAGTCAGGTTGTGCATGACAGAAGAGGCAAAACTCAGTTTTTCACTTGTTTGTACCTGCATATTGATGCAAGCAGCCTTAGCCATGCTTCTGAGCTGCTCCTCTCCCTGACGCTACAAAGTATTTTCTCCTTCTTTAAACCAACACAACAAATACAATGAGCCAGGGAGAATTTTTTCCTGCTTTTGAGTGGGGTGCTGTGACGTGGCAGTGGGAAGCGGCTCAAGCGCTCATCTTCATATTTTATTTGTGTGGGAGCCCTGCAGTGCCTTAGCTGTGGGTCAAAAGAAGCTTCCTCGGACCTCATGGTGCTGCTGGGCAGGGACAAGGATGCTGCAGGAACACGCCGGTGTCCCCAGATGTGCTAGTGATGCCTGTCTGCCTCTAGATCATCCCTGTTCTCCCACATGCCAGCATCCCTTCCTCCTTCCCGCCCCGTAGAAATTATTTGGGTGTCTGGTTTAATCAAAGAGTTGAGTTCAAGCTGCAGAGAAACATTTTTCAGTCTCGGGAAGCAGTCCCTCCCTTTGCCCCAGAGCCGTGCCCTCTCCCTGCCTGCACACGGGCTGGTGGCAGGCTGCGGCTGGGCTTGTTTGGGAACCTTGCTCGTGTTGTGTTTCACCAACTGCACTCCTACGCTGCATTCCTGCTCCTGAGCCTGTCTCCTCTTGCCTTTCAGGGACAGCCTTGGTCCTTGCCAGGCTCCCCTTGGAGAAGATAGCAGAATGCCTCAGTGAACTCTGTGCCGTACAAGTGATGGCGCTGAAGAAGGTACGTCCCAGTTGGAGCTGCGTTAACATGCTCCTTGTCTGTCACTGGTTTGGGTGGGAGAGATCAGAGGCCATCAAGCTGCCATGGCTCCCTCTTTATCCAGCGGCTTGATCTGCTGGGGGAATTGTGTGTTCCCAAAGCCAGAGGTGTATGAAGACTCCAGGACTGAGACCGTACTTGTCCCCATGTCTCTCCTGGCTGAGAAATACCTAGGTGGTAGAGTGTGTAATGAGTTAAATGGGAAGAAGATGGTCCCTTGAAATCAGTTTACATCTAGGAGCCAAAGGGCCTTCCTGAACCCACCTCTCATGCAACAGGCAGCTTTCATCCCACATCTCCGGGATGGAGAATGTGGGTATTCAACTCCCCGGTGGGGCAGGTAGCCCCAAAAGGTTATATTCTGACTGTCCCAAAACCATGGTGGCCCTAGTGACCTTTCCATGCAGATCCAGGATAGCAGAGAGTAGAAGTCTCAGAGGGTGGCAGAAAGAGGGAGGGAAGCCTTAAGGAAGGGACATACACGTCCCCTGCCTTTTCAGGATGACCTGTAGCTGCACCAGAGTGGTTCTTGAGAGCTCTTTCTGCCCACACTGCCTGCTCCTAGCAGCTCTCACCCACCGGCAGGCTACTCTTCCATCTCTGGCCCTGCTCCTGTCTCCTTCAGAGACCTCTTTGAGGAGGTTCTGAAGGCAGAGGAGACAAAAAGAGAAGCCGCTCTGAGCTTTCAGAGTAACCTGCATGCATGTGGCTGAGGCTAGGAGCTGCCTAGGTCCGAGGCAAGGTTTGAGGAAGTGTCTGCTCTGCTTTGGCCCAAAGGAGATGTGATGGTGCTGCCGGTGGGTCTGGTGGCCAGGCAGTGTTTATTCAGTCTTCACTGGGAACAGGGCTGCCTGTGGTCCTGAAATCCCATCTTTTTCCCTTGTTTTCTAGCTGCTCTCTCAGGAGCCAAGCAATGGCCTCTCCTCAGATCCTACTGTGCCCCTGGATCGACTCGCTGTCATATTTAGGTAAGGAAGGAGCAGCTGGGACAGCCTGTGCAAGGAAATTCATGAGCGTGTGAGTCAAAGCTGCTCACCCAGAGACAAAACCAAATTAGCAATGGCTCGTTTACCCCTGGCCCCCAGGGGAACAGGCTGGAAGCTGCTGCTTCACCAAGTTCAAGGCTCCCCAGCCCCCCTAAGCCAGTTTCTCGTCCCCCTCCCACAGCCTTGGGGCAGGTGCTTGAGGCTCCAACTAATTTCCTCAGCTTTAAGCCCAAAACCCAACTGAAAAAATACCATTAACCCTTTGCTGCTTTTCACAGACACACCAACCCCATTGTAGAAAATGGACAAATCCATCCGTGCCAAAAAGTCATTCAGGAAGTAAGTACCAGCAGGTCTGGATTTGGGGAAGGAATTACTGTGGGGAGACTGAGGGAGAGTGTCGTACCAGGGGGGCGGTTCGGTTGCAGTCCCCAGCTGCCAGACAGATTTGGTGCGGCCAACAGCCTCTCTGCCTGGGGCTGTGCAGCGTCGGGGAGAGGAGCTGCTGGTGGAGCACCTTCCCTCCTGGAAGCAGAGATCCTTGAGGGGAAGGGATTTGGGACTTCAAACCCGTGGAAGGGGACCTGGCCTCTGGAAATGACCCAGGTGCCTTAATTTCCCTGCCCTTGTAATGTTTGCAGCGCTGCAACCAAGGTGTTAAGCCACTCTGTGCTCTTCACTCCTACATAAAGCTAATTTATGTGTCTTGTAATGCAAGTGCCTCTTGGTTTTGGGACCTGAGTGGCATCTGCCTGACAGTACGCTTTAACCCATCCTGTCTGTCTGTGCTCAGATCTGGCCCGTGCTGTCGGAGACCCTGAACAAACACAGTGCCGATAACCGCATCGTGGAGCGGTGCTGCCGGTGCCTGCGCTTCGCTGTCCGCTGTGTGGGCAAAGGCTCTGCCGCCTTGCTGCAACCGCTTGTCACCCAGGTACGGAGGCTGCCGCTGAAAAACCATGCTCAACACCTTTTGTCGGGACGCTGTGATACCAGGCTTGGAGCTGTCATCAGAAGGTGCTTGCTGGGTTCACAGTAGCAGGCAGGCGTGTCTCACGGGCAGCTGCCAGGCTGCCATCGCTGTGCAGCCAGGCAGCAACTGGCGCTGGAAAGTGCTGCGGTAAATGCCAGCAGTCTCGGGAGCTCCTACGTAAACCCTTGGGGAGTAGAGAGAGCCTTTGAACTGCAGGGAAGAGCTAAGCTCTGCCCGATTGATGCTCTGTAGGTTGTGGGAGCCCTGCAGTTGTATCTGTAATTTGAAAGGTATGTGTGCAACTCCTTGAAGAGGTAATTCTCAGCCTGATGTTAGGTGTCTCCCACTCTGCTGGGTGCTTCCACTGGGCTAAGGGAGGATCAAAAGCCAGGGGAAGCCGCATTGGCTCTGGGAGCTGCAGCACAGAGATGCTCCCCAGTGCAAGATCAGACCTGAGCCAGTGCCTCAGGAGGTCCCGTGCCCACCGTGGGACTGGGGGAAGGTCTGACAGGCTGGGACATCATCTCGGCATGCAGCGAGAGCAGGCCTTTCTGAAAGAGATGGTGGGACTGCTGGGCAGATACAGCGGGCACTGCCCCTGGTGGGGATGGTAGGAGGCAACGAGTGTGTATGGCTTCACCCCGCCGTGGCTCACCTGTGGATGGGAGCTGGGGGCTACAGCCCTTTGCCGTCAGGAGGACCGTGCCCATGGCCAGGCTCTCTGCAGTAGGGCCAGCCCTTTGGAAAGCATGGAGCTGGCCGAGGAAATCGCTGCCCGTGGCAGGGGAGCTGCCGGGTTCCCAGCCAGACACCACAGCTGACAGGCCCCAGCGAGCAGCACGCAGGGATTTCTCTGGTGGCAACAGCTGCAGCAGTTTCTTTGCCAGACCTGCTGCCACCTGCTGTGTTGGCGGTGGGCAGGCAGCGTTCACGGTGCCAGGTGGTGCGTGTCTCCCTGCAGATGGTGAATGTGTACCGGGCACACCAGCACTCCTGTTTCCTCTACCTGGGCAGCATCTTGGTGGACGAGTACGGCATGGAGGAGGGCTGCCGGCAGGGACTGCTCGACATGCTGCAGGTGGGTGCTGAGAGGTGACCGATTTGGTTCCCGCATATCTGTATCGTAGAATTGTTTAGGTTGGAAAAGACCCTTAAAAACATCAGCTGTTAACACCACCAGGTCTGCCACTAAACCATATGCCTAAGTGCACCCCCCATCTACACCTCTTTTAAATCCTTACAGGGATGGTGACTCCACCACCTCCCTGGGCAGCCTGTTCCAGTGCTCGACAACCCTTTTGGTGAAAAGGTTTTTCCTCATACCCCATCTAAACCTCCCCTGGTGCAACTTGAGGCCGTTTCCTCTTGTCGTGTCGCCTGTTACTTGGGAAAAGAGACCGACCCCCACCTGGCTGCAACCTCCTCCCAGGCAGCTGGAGGGAGCGAGAAGGTCCCCCCTGAGCCTCCTTTTCTCCAGGCTGAACCCCCCCAGCTCCCTCAGCCGCTCATCAGACTTATGCTCTGGACCCTTCACCAGCTTCATCATTGCTTTTATTTCCACGTGCCAGCGCAGTAACTACCCCTCAGCACTCGGGAAGGCTGTGCCTCGGGTGCCCAGAGGGTTTGCACAAAGCAGAGCAGTTTCCACAAGGTGCTGATGCAAACCTAGGCTCGTCCCAGCACCTCTCTGCTCTCCCGTAACTTGGTAGCTGGGTGAACAAAACCGAGGAAGGGACGCTTTTGGTTAAAGCAGAACTGGTGAGTGGCTGCTTGTTGGAGGAGCCAATCGCCGAGGAAGGCATTGCTGCCTTGAGGTACGTCTCCTGTCAGAGGGGAATCTATACTGGCCCTCTGGTCTTTGACAGTGGCTGTCAGGAGAAGCCAGGGTCTGATCCACTCCAGTGTGGTCCGTGCTGGAAATCTCCCCGTGGAGAGAAGGGCACTTTGAGATGTAATCGTAGCTAATTACTAATAGATCCCCGCAACCCTTCTCCTAGGCGCTATGCATACCCACCTTCCAACTCCTAGAGCAGCCCAACGGCCTTCAGAACCACCCAGACACTGTGGACGACCTCTTCCGACTAGCAGCCAGGTAGCCACACTCTCCTGTCGCCCTCTCCTGCTGCACGAGGACACCCCAACCCCTCTCTCCATGCAGAGGGGTCCCCACACGCCCGTGGGAGCGCTCATGTCTCTGTGGGTGGGTGGGAGATGGCAGGGTCCTGCCTTCCCACCAGCTCACGGGGATAGGCAGGGTGCCGGGAAGCCAGGCAGGCACCAGTAACATGTCTGTCCCCTGCCTGGCCAGGTTTATCCAGCGCAGCCCCGTCACCTTGCTCCGCAGCCAGGTGATGATCCCCATCCTGCAGTGGGCTATTGCCGCCACCACCCTTGATCACCGGGATGCCAACTGCAGCGTCATGAAGTTCCTGCGCGATCTCATCCACACCGGGGTGGCCAATGACGTGAGTGACCCCTGGGGTTGTTCCTCAGTGGGGGAATCTTCCTCTGTGGAGTAGGGAATGCCATCCTCATCAGCGTTTGTCACCTATGAGGGCTGTCCCGCTGCCATAGCCAAGCCACCACAGTTATGCCACCGCTGCCAGCAGAGGTGCTCTGGGAGCTGCTTCCAAAGCAAGAAGCAGCATGTCCCTGTCCCCAGGCATGGCTCACCCCGCTCTCCTTCTTCCCGCAGCACGAGGAGGACTTTGAAGTGCGGAAGGAGCTCATCAGCCAGGTGATGAACCAACTGGGCCAGCAGCTTGTCAACCAGCTTTTGCACACGTGCTGCTTCTGCCTGCCACCGTACACCCTGCCCGATGTCGCCGAGGTGCTCTGGGAGATCATGCAGATCGACCGGCCGGTGAGAGGGACGGGATATATCCCAGAAGGGCACAGGGCAGGGTTGGGCTTCAGCCCTGAGCCATCCCAGCATCACATGGGCAGAGCCAAATCCCAAAGCCTCCCCCAAGCCAGGACAGCAGAGTGGGGTTTGGCTCCATGTCCTGAGTGTTTTCCCTTCTCTTGCTTCCTGCAGACATTTTGTCGCTGGCTGGAGAACTCGCTGAAGGGTTTACCAAAGGAAACGACAGGAGGAGCCATCCAGGTCACACACAAACAGCTGACAGACTTCCACAAGCAGGTCACAAGGTGAGCATGCCAGTGGAGCGGGGCAGGGTGCATTGCTGGGAGCCAGGACAGCAACAGGCAGCACATGGTCACGGTGCCAGCGTCTCCCTTGCGAGCCCATCTCTGAGACGTGGCCATCACACCCCACCGCGCGTTGTCCTCTGGCAGCCCCGAAGCGCCTCTCTGCAAGAGCTGAGCGTGCTGGTGGGATGTCAGTCCCAGCCCCTGCCCATGAATCCACTCGGATGTCTCATCCAGCATACTCCCAGTACAACGAAGGCTGTGGAAAGCCTCGCTTTGGAGGGCATGTGTTGCCTTTTCCATCACCCAACAGGTTTTTCTGCTCTTGCCTGAGCCCTGTGGAGCCAGCATCCCTCCCTGCCAGGGCGCAGGCAGCTTTTGCAAGCCAGCCTGCCGCCTGCCCCCCCTCCCTCCAGCTCCCCGGCCCTGTGAGTCACTGGCTCCTGGCCACGCTGCTCCGATGGCTGGGTCCTGCCTGGGCCTGCTGCTGCGGGCTGTGTCTGCTCCCAGGGCGAGAGCGCAATCAGCCCGGCAAGCTGCAGCCTGCTCTGGGCAGCCACTGTGAGCTGGCACCTGCTGTCCCCCCCCTTCTCTTGTGCTGCCGTCAGCAGCGACACCGGCTGGTTTGGGGGCATCCAGCCGCTCAGTCCCCAAACACTCCTTCTGCCTGGCTTGGTGTCAGCAAGCAGCCAGCCCCTGCCCCGGAAAAATCCCGGAGGCTGAGTCTCCTGCTGGGCTCTGGCTCCTTTCATCCAGCCACCACCACAGTGGGACACAGGTCACCACCAGGGACGGTTGCAGGGGATGCTGAGCCCATTTTGCCCCGACAGTTGCTCCTGCATCTCCTCCAGCATCTCGGAGCCCAGCTGCCACGCTCCTGGTCCCCGCTGCCATCTCGTGCTGGCAGGAGTGCTGGCTGCCTGTTCTGGGCAGGGAACTCTCCACTTCCTAAATGTCCCCCGATGATGTCACCCCCTGATGTCACCTGTTTTCTTGCAGCGCTGAGGAATGTAAACAAGTCTGCTGGGCTCTGAGGGACTTCACCCGCTTGTTCCGATAGCTCCTGCTCCGGCACCGGCACGGCGCCTGTCTCCCAGGTAAGAGCCAGCAGCGGCACCGCGAGCAGCCGCAGGGACCGTGACCCTGCGCCACAGTGGGACCATGGGCTGTGGGGCTGTGACCCCACTTGCCGTGGCTGTGCCAGCCCCGGGAGGGGCAAATGGGATGAAGGACTGACCCCCTTCTCTCTCTCTTTCCCTCTCCCACTCCCAGGAATGTCTTAATTAGAAGACAGGAAACAAAGAAAACCAAGAATGTGTCCCACAATCAGCAAAGTTCATCGTGGCCGAGGGCTTTCACTCGCTCCAGTGCGTCCCGCCAGCCAGGAGAGCCGGGGCCGGCGCCGCCTGCGCGTGCGGGAGGACAGCTCGAGGATCCCGCTTTCCCAGCGGATTTGCTTCCAGAACATCGGCTACCGAAACAAGAAAACAAACCAACGGGAGAAAAAAAAAAACCACCCAACCACCAACAAATGACAAACACAAAAAAAACCAACACAAAAATAAACCACCACCAAACACCGGAGGATAATGAATTTGCCCGGCAGCAAAACAAGAGTGTGAAGTAGAAAACTTTCTGTGAAATGGAAAAAGAAAAACAAAAAAACAAAAGAAAAAGAAAAAAAAAACCACAAAACAATAAAAATTATTTCAGGAAAGATGGGGGTTTAAAATAGATTTAGTAAAACCCAGTGGCTGCAGGGTCTGCCCACCCTCCCGTCCCGGGCAGGAGTGGAGACATGGTGGCTCTGCCCTCCCCGAACCCGCCGCGTCCTGCCTAGTGGTGACCTCCCGGAGAAGATGCAGGCGGGACGGACTCTTTAAATATATATTATATTTTTTTCTTCTTTTTTAGGTTGTTTTTTTGTTTGGGGGGTTTTATGTTTGGGGGGGGATTTTTTTGTTGGTTTTATTTGGTTTATTTTAGGGTTGGAGCGTGCGGGGAGGACACAGCTCGAGCGAGTGCAGGGACGGGGCTGGGAGAGGGTCGGCGTGGGGCCTGCGGGCACGGCTGGAGCGCATGCTGTTCCCTCCGGGGGTGTGTAGCCATCTCGAGAACAATAAAAACAACAAAAAACTGAAAAAATAAATTAAAAACCCAAGTCCCGGCCTGGTTCTTCTCTCGGGGCTGTGCCTGGCTTTGCTGTTTGGGTGCGCCGAGCTGCAGCCCCAGCCGTGCCAGTGCCGGGGGGGCAGGTCCCATCCTGGCACAGTTTTCTTGCCGTTTCGCCCCCCACACTACGGGAGGACGGGGCAGCCCCAGAGAGGTAGGTTCAACTTCTCCAACGGTCCAGCCTCAGCAAAGCCTCCCCAGGGCACGTGGTCATGGTGCCGTCCTCCCTTGGGACCCAGCGGGTGCTCATCACTGGTAGCTCCGGAGGGACAGGGGCATGGATGGGGATGGTGCTGGGTGGCCCCAGCTCCATCGGCCTGGACGGCCATGGGGTGACAGAACGGGGATCCACCACTCCAACAGGCTTGACGGTGCCACAGGTGGCCCGTGTGTCCCTATGTGTTCCCTTATCACTGGGGCAGGGAGCCTGGTGGCAGCACCCAGGCTCCAGCAGCGGCAGCGGGTCTGGGCTCTGGCTGCACCGGTGGCAGCCGCTGCTGGTTCTGCCAGAGCTGGTGAAGCTCCTTGAACTGCTCCACCATCTTGTCCTTGAGGTCAGGGTGGGAGATCTGCAGGGGGATGCTGTCGGCTGACCAGGACAGCTCTCCTGAGAACATCTCCAGCAGCAGCCGTGCCGCCACCGGCACCACCTGTGAGAGTCCCCACAGCGTCAGCCGGCACAGCACAGTGTGGGGACGCCCCATCTGTGTCCCCCAGGAGCTCTGGGCAGTGCCCTCACCTGAGGACAGCCCTGGGTGTCCCCATTCCTGGGAGCCCTCACCTGCACCGTGATAAGCTTTTTCTCCTTGGGTTTCTGGTCCGGCCACTCTTCGCCGAAGCAGAGGAAGATCTCGAAGGGTGGGGGGGTCATGGTCTGGCCCTTCTGGAACAGGATGAGGCCTGCGGGGCCAGATGCCACAGTAAGGCGCAGGATGGGGCATTGCACCCGCTGGTCCCACCACCACCCCAGCTGTGTTCACCCATCCCAGCTCATACCTAATGTACCTGCTGGCGCGTGTCCCCCATCCCAGCTTGGTCCCCAGGTGCCACCCAGTCCCCATGTACCTGCTGGTGTCCCCCCATCCCAGTTTGGTCCCCAGGTGCCACCAGGTCCCCATGTACCTGCTGGTGTCCCCCCATGCCAGCTGACCCCTGCATGCCACCTGGTGTCCCCAAGAGGCACCGGAGACAACCACCCCATTCTCCTCTCACCATTGAGAAACCCCTCAAGGCTGAAGAGCTTGGTCTTCTTCTCCCTCTCAATGGGGTTGGGGCCAGCACTGTGGGTGGCACAGGGCCCCGTCCAGAAGACCTTGCACTGGCAGAGGCGGATGGCGTAGATGTCCTGGCCCTGCAGCTCCAGGATGAGCCCGCGGTCCAACACATCCAGGAGCTGGTGGGTGTAGAAACGCTGCTTCTCGTTGGGGATGGTATCAGTGGCAGGGAAGCGGACCTGCTCCAGTGTCAGTGGCCCGAAGAGCTCCACCTGCTCCTGCGTGGGCTCCAGGCTGCTGTGGAAGAGGCGGCAGCCATGGGGGTTGCTGATGGTGAGGACGCAGACCTGACGGCCCCGGTACTGGAACTTGATCTCCAGGTCAGTCACTGCCAAACGGATGCAGATGTCAGCTGCCTGCTGGGAACCATGCCACGGCCACCACCACCCAGCCACCCCATGGCCACCCCACACCCCCAGCCACCCTGTCCAGCCACCCCACACCCACGGACACCCATGTCCACCCAACAGCCACCCAACACCCGTCAGTGCCCGGCCACCCCATGGCCATCCCCTCCCCATGCCGAGCCACCCTCCAACCCACGCTCATCCACCATCACCCATTCCATGGGCATTCCCCACCCACCCACCCCCATTACCACCCCTCCATAAGCACCCCACACGCCTGTGACCCCCATGAGCACCCCACATCCATGCCCACTCTCCCTATGGCCACACCCGGTGCCCCCCACCACCACTCATGCCACCCCACAGCCACCCCCCCTCCATGGAACCCTAGCCCCACCCACCAGCCCCCCCAGTGGCACCCCATCCCTGCCCCACAGCCCCCCCAGTTCTTACATGGCAGCATGTGGGGGCTGATGAGCAGGTTGGGGATGATGTGCTCCATGGGTGCTATCGGGCAGGTGGACGGGGGCCCCAGCGTGCCCAGGGGTGGCCCCGTCTCGCTTAGGGTGGCAGGGGCCAGTTCGGGGGTCCCATGGGTGTCCCCCACCTCAGCAGGGAGCAGTGCTTGGAGGGGCGGTGCAAAGGGCCCTGGGGGGCAGCCGCTGCCGAAGTGTGGCTCCTCCTTGGGCCAGGGGTAGGAGGGTAGCAGATCCCCCCCATGCCGGGTATCTGGAGCACAGCATGGGATGGGAGGGCATCCGTGGCCCCCAACCACCCTCTGAAATTGCTGGGTGGGTGCACCCTGCACTCCCCCTGACCTGACCCTCCACCCCCCCAATGCCCCCCCACTCACCTTTGATGCTCAGAGATGTCATCTTCTGGAGCTGCAGGGAGGACAGCGGGGTGGTGATGAACACATCCACACCAACACCTCAAAGTGTCCCCCGTTTGGGGGTCCCCCCACTCTGACCCCCCACCATGTACCTGGCTGACATCCTCCTCCCCGACGCAGCCATAGTCATCCTCAGCCACTCCATCTGCAAGGGAGAGACAGGCTGGGGAACGGGGTTGGGGTGTGTGGGGGGGGGGTGTGCAGGGGGAGTTGTGGGGTGCTGGAGCATTGTGGGGTGCTAGATCCTTGTGGGGTGGCTGGGTCCTTATGATGTGTGGGGGACATGGGGTGCTGCAGCACTGCAGGGTGCTGGGTCCTTGTGGGGTGCGGGGTGCTGGGGACCCATGGGGTGCTGGGGCTTTGAGGGTGCTGGGCTCTCACGGGGCGCTGGAGCTTGGAGAGGTGCTGGGCCCTCATGGGGTGCCCGAACGCCTCCCCAGACCGCCCACCTGTGGTCTCCATCCCACCCTGGCACCCCCACCCATGGGTGCCCCTGCAGCACCTGCGCCATCAGCTGGCCCCTGGCAGAGCTCGTAGACCTTGTAGGGCTGGATCGGGGTGGCCTTGGTGCCGTCAAAGAGCAGGCGGAACTCGCGGCTCTTGTTGAGGGCGCAGCGCAGGTTGGCCTTCCACTTAGCTGGGTCCGGCTCGTCCACCCCCTCCGTGAACTTGCCTGTCTCCTGTGCCCAGGCCTGGGGGCAGCAGGGTCAGCACCCAGCGTCCAGTACCCAGCACCCTGCCGAGCACCCAGCGCCCACTGCTCTGCCCCAGCACCCACTGTCCTGCCCAGGCAGCCCTCAGCACCCCATCACCCCCCCGTCCCATGTCCCCCTATTCACCCCATTGCCCCCATCCTGTGTCCTCATTGTCACCCCATGATCCTTGTCATCCCATCTCATGTCCCTTTCATCACCCTGTCATCCTCATCTCCCATCCCCCCATGTCCCACATCTACCTTGTCACCCCCATGTCCTGTGACCCGTGTCCCCCTTGCCACTCCATCACCCCTATGCCCCATGTGTGTTTCCCCCACCACCACCCCATCACCTTGAAGATGTTGTCGTGGTCCTGAGGGGCTGGGGGGTGGCGGGTGGCATGGCGCCAGGGGATGGCAAAGCGTCGCCGCTCAGCGTCCAGCCACTGCAGCCCCGGGTAGCGCTGGCTGTTGACCTGTGCCACCAGCCACGGCTTCAGCCGCACCCGGCGAGGCGGGGGGTTCATGGCAGGACCTGCAGGGGGACAGCAGCACCGGGGCACCCATCAGCACCAGGGGGCTGAGGCCCGGCAGGCTCGTGACACGTGTGACGGGGCTCAGGCTGGGCCAGCTCGTGACACCTGTGAGTGTGAAGGAGCCGAGCTCGTGACACGTGTGTGCAGCTGTGACAGGCACCCGTGGGTGCCCCCCCTGGCCCCGAAACAGGAACTGGAGTGTCCCCCGGGGCCGTGGCTGGCAGCTGGGGGGGTGGGGGGGCACCCCGTCCCACATGGGTGTGGGGCTGCCCCATGCTCCGAAAGCAGAACCTGCGGCTCCTCTAGGGGAACAAAACCAGCCCTGGGGCCGCGCGGGGGAGGGGGGGACATGACACTGCGGGGGGACACGGGGGGGCACAGGGGGGACACACAGAGATGCACGGGGGGGCATGGGGGGTGACACACGGCGGGGGGCCAGGGACACGGGAAGGACATGCAGGGACACACGTGGGGCACATGGCGGGGGGACATGCAAGGAGACACTGGGGGGACATGGGGACACATGGGGAGATGGGAAGGACATGCGGGGGGACACACACGGAGAAGACACACGAGGAGATGGGGGGGACACGGGGGAGGGGACACAGGCACCGACCCCACGGGGGCTGTGACCTGTGGGGCACCCGCAGAGCACCGTCACAGCCCGGTGGGACAGGTGGAAGAGCCCAGTCCCCATGGGGTCACTGTCATGGTCTCTCTGGGGTCACGGCAGCCACGTGAGGGAGACCACCCCCGTGTCCCCCCGCACCAGTGCACATGGAGATGGTCGCACCCGCGTGGGCCCCCGCGTGCTCCAACCCACGTTGCTCGCGCGTGGGGGGCCCCGGGGACCCACCGGCCCAGGGACAGGTCCCCAGACTGCGGCACCTCCGCTCGGGTGGGGCGGGTCCCGCGGGTGCACCCGGGCTGCTGCCACCCACTCGGGCCGGGGCGCTGTCCCCGGGTGGCCCCACGGCTCCTCCTGGGCACCCCAGCACCGCTCCCGCGCGGCGCCCACAGCACCCGCTCCCACCCGCGGCGGACCCCGAGGACCCGGCACCGGGACTCACCTGCGCTCCGAGGCCGCCGCCACCGCCCAGCGCTTCCGCACGGCGGGGCGGGGGCGTGGGGCGGGGGCCGGGGCGTGGGGCGTGGGACGGAGCCGGCCACGCCACCACTCCGGGACCGCCCCGGCCCCGCCGCGCCCGGGGTGGGGCTCGTGTGCCCCGCCCGTGACCCCTGTGTGGCCCCCACCCATGTTCCCCCACGCGTGACCCCTGTGTGTCGCCCTCCGGGGTCCTGTCTCCGTTCGCCCCCACCTCCCGGGGTGTTACCCCGCAGCAACTGCAGACACCTCATTAACATACGTTTTCCATAAATTTGCATACCTCGCGCCCACCGCCCACTTCGAGTGACGCGCGGGAATCCCTGAAGTGGGTGGGCATTCCCCATTTCCCCCCCCCGCCCACACACCAGGCTGTGATTGGCCGCGCTCGCTGTCACTCACTATAGGCGTGGCCCACCCTCCCACCACTACTCCGGCCCCGCCCCCTAGCGCCGCTCCCCCCGCCCACCCCCGCCCCTCACTGGGGCCGTTGCCGGGTAACGCGGGGCGAGGGGCGGGGCGAGGGGCGGGGCGAATCTCCCCACAGCGCCGGGCGGGTCACGTCGCATGCGGGGCCCTTGCCACGGCCCCGCTGCCCCCCACGATACCCGCCGGTGTCCCCCCCCCCGGCAGCAGGAGCCGGGTACGATGGTGGCGTCGGGCCGGCAGCACCCGGGGGGGGTCGCGTCACCCTCCCACGAGGGACCGTGGGGACCTTCGGGTAACACGCGGTGGTGACCCCGGGGCGAGGCCCATCGCCCCCCGGGGGACCGGGGGGGACCGGGGGTCTGCGAGGAGGAGGAGGAGGAGGTATGGAAGAGGTACTGGCCCCGTGCCCACCACCCTGGCAGCAGCGACCAAACCACCCCTGCCTCCTAATTAGCTGCCCCCACCCCTTCCTGCCTAACGAGGGACACGTCCCCGGGGTCACGGTATGACCCTGCCACGGTGCATGGGGTGTCCTGGGGTGGGCACCCATGGGGAGCGGGCCGGGCGGGCGCCCCACCCACCCACCAGCATCCATTCCAGAGCCGCACCCCACATGCAAACCCAGGCGGGCACGGAGCACCGGGGGAAAGCACCAAAAAGCGCTGGTTCCTGGGATGCAGGGCAGGTGCATCCTCGGGGATCCTGGCTCAGCCTCCACTCGAGTCTCACTCCCATGTTTTCTCTCCCGGCCACAGCAGGAGACCCCTGAGTGGGCCGAGGTGGCATCAAGCTTTTGGGCCGGGATTTCAGGGAAAGGGGAAGGAAGAAGCCAGATGGTTGTGCGTTTGCCCTCTGCCACCTCCTCCTTTCGCATCCTCCTCTGTTTGGGGAAGCACCGGCACTCAGGGCATTTGGTTCATTTTTAATGTTAATTTTTCCATTGCTAACAGCAACCACCTCGGATGGCTTTGCTGTCCACACAAGGCCCAGGGCGCTATACCAGTGATGGGCTGTCACCCATGTCCCTGTCCCCAGTTCCACTCTCTGCCATGTGTCCGCACAAGGACAAAGTGGGGATGAAAAAATAACTTTTTGGGGGGGTTATCATGGGTGAGATCGCAGCAGAGGGGACTTCCCCATTTGCTTCTTCCACCAAGAAATGAAACCGTTGTTGCCAGCAGCCCTGGGCACGCCGGCTCTGTGGGCTGGGTGCCATGTTTTGCTCCCAACCTGGCGCCCGTTTCCCTCTCCCAGCACTCTCTGCTTCTTATTTTTCTATTCCTAGCAGAGAAACTCAGTTCAAACTCCTCAGGATCGCCCTGGTCTCCGTGGCCGTGAGAGGGAGCACTCAGCCCTGCCGGCGCCAGAGCGGCTCCCGGGATAACGTTGGTTGGGATTTCCCGGAGCTGGGCTGTCAGCGCCTTGGAGCCTTCGCTTCCCAGGCCCCCCGGGCAGCTGCCCCCTCTGGATAACCAGCCCGATATATTTTTGGGCTACTTCACAGGTAGAGGGCAATCCTGCCCGAAAACACGACAGCTGTGTTCTGCCTGTGTCTCTGCCTGCAGGTGTCTCAAATCACCTATTTATTTGCTCATTAATTAAGGGGGGGGGGGGGCGGCGGGCTGCAGAGACACTCCCTGACCTCCTGCTCTCTCACCCTTACTTTGGTGGCCTCCTCCTGTAGAGCCAGCTCTGCTGCAAGTGAGATGCACTGCCAATAAGGTGGCTGGGGTGCCAGAGCAGTGCCGGAGCAGCGCCAGGCCAGCACCAGGCCAGCACCAGGCCAGCCATCCCACTCCCAGGCCATGTGGGAAGGGGGATAAGCATGACGCCATCGTCTTTCTGGGAATTTTCCTCCGTGGCTAAAGCCCAGCTCAGTTTGCCACCGCCAGCCAGGTTCTGTGGCACTGGGGACAGCACCTCTGAGCCGGCTGAAACCCAACTCACATGGAAGATGCTCTGGCACTACTCGTGACATCCAAGAGTTTCTCCATGTCGTCTCTGGGAAGAGGTGGTGAGGTGCTGGGCATTAGTTTGCTCTGTGGGTTTACTCTCTGGTTCTGATGTCTCCTTTTCTCTGCAGCAGCCATAAGCAGACGGTTCAACAAAAGCTGAGGGAATCCTTCCCCATCCCACGGCTGCTGGTCAACAGGCTCACCACCTTCCTGATCGAGCTGGTTCGCTTCCTTGGTGAGACCTTGGTCCAGGTGAGCCACCTCAGTTTCCCTGCCACAAAGAGGAGACGTGGTACAAGCAGTTTCTCTCTCCAGCCTCTAACTGAGACTTTTCCATCTGATTTTTTTAATTTCTGTTGATTTTTTTTTTTCAATCCCCATTTGCCTTGAAGAGCTCTGCATTGTTAAAGCTCAGCCCCATCTTAGCAGTGGATGTGTTTGTGGGTAGGCTGGGCTTGTTCTCCAAAAGAAAAGAAAGCCCCAAGGTCAGAAACACAAGATATTTTTTGGTGGAGGTTAGGTGGCGTGAGAAATGCAAGTATTTGATACTTACCCAGAAGGTTTGCTCTCCAAAAACTGTGGTTACACCCCAAAGACACCACCAGGACCCTTTCTGCCCATTCTGGGGTCACTGAATGGGGACAAGGCAAAAGGTGAAGTAATTGTAGGAGGTGATGAGATGTGCTGACAACCCTGGATATAAACCTTCTGCTTCCCTTCTTCTGAGTATTTCCACATCAAAATACTTCAGTACTGGGAGGGGAAACTTCAGGTTCTCTGTTCTCTCAAGCTTCTCCTCCCATAGCGAAATTTTTGCATCTTGGCCACCTTTTTGGTGTCTCTAAGAAGAGCAAGGAGTTCCTTGTGAGTAGCTTGCTCTTCAACACACCTCAGGATGGCACATGCTGGCAAATATTCATCAAAACCAAGCATTTTAACCTAAATTCACCTTCCCCTTCAGGTGCTGGTGGTTGGTTTACTGACAGCCATTGGTGATCATATTTGGAAGCCCTTTTTGGCAGCGGTGTTCAACAGCCTCCTGCAACCTCTGCTGGTGTTCCTGCTGAAGGTCCTCTGCAGCATCCAAGACCTGATGGACCCCCTCATCAACATTCTAGCTGGTGTCTGCTCGCAGCTCGCTGTGCTGCTGCGGGCCATCAGATTAGTGGAGATAAACCTACAGCTGGACAGGACTGGTCTCAGGGCAGATGGCAGTGGGTGAAGCTAGGTCTTGGGTGGTGAAAGAAGGAGGGGAGGAGGAAAATGCTTATTTCTGCAAAGGGCCATGCAAATTGAGTAAGAGTGGGGCTGCCTGTGGCATGGGTAGAAGGTGAGGAGAACGAGGTAGCTGCAGGTTTCCATGTGAGCAGTAGGTACGTGGCACAGGTGGGATTGGGTTTGTATGTTCAATTTTTGCAAACACCCCCTTAATTAACCCATTAAATTATAATTTTAGATCTTGGACTGTGTCTCTAGTGAGGTGGTGTTCCTCTTCCTGCCTGGAAGACTTGGCTTTCCAACTGGGAAGGACTTCTCCATGCAGCTTCTTGCAGTGGGCCAGCCAGGCTCCTCTGGTGGGCTCTGCTGCTGATTTCAGAGGCAGTGTGGTATCCGGAGCCTGACTTCCTGATTCCCTGCCAGTAAGGGATGGCCTCTTCCCAGAGAGCTGAGTGGCTGCCAGGCACCCTCGGTGTGGTCTATGCCCTGACTGGAGCAGCTCTTCATAGCTGGGGGCATGGGATAGCCAGGAATTTGGGAACCATCTTTAACATAAGTGAATGCCACCACTTCAGTGTTCCTAAAAACTAGGTCTGGGAAGTGTTTTGGGTAGCAGGAGTATATTTCCATAGGAACCAGGAGGCCAGAGGAGTGGAATGGCAGGCAGTGAAGCTTTGAGTGTGTTTTGTAAAATCTTTGAGGGGACCAGGGCTCGGACTAAGCCACATTTTGGGGCTCATGCCTGCGCCCCAGATACCAGCTCCCTTCTCTAACAGCATGTTCTCTCAGGAGCATTTCCCATTGCTCACATGCGCTGCAAGATCCCTCTGGCCTTGATGATTCCACGCTGAAAGCCCTTTGCTTTTTATGGGCAGAGAGCAGCTTGTTTTTAACTTCCTGGCCTGTAAGATCATCCAAAGCATTGGAGTCGGCTGGCTGCAATTTAATGAACGAGCTCTGAAATGAGGCACTGCGAGAGGTCCCCCCATGGTGGCCGTGCCCGTCAGCGCGTGCTCACTACCCTGACTCGCTGTGCTATTTGGGTGCTGCTGAGTTCATGGAGTTGCAGCGGTAACAGGATGTTCTTCAGCAGTACAAAGGGACGAGCTGGAAGCCACCAAGGCAAACAGGAGTACTACCGGGTCAGATGACTAAGGGCAGCATGTGATTGAAAGCCAGAGATGAGCTGAAACCTTCCAGGCAGTGGGAAATGTGCTGGTTTTCCAGGAGAGGGAGAACCCGACCAGCTTTGCCCTTGCTCCTCAGCTAACAGCACCAGAGCCAGAGGAGAGAACTGCATGCAGGTATGAGCAGAACATGGCCTCATGGATTGGATTGGGTCCAGGATGTCCTGCTGCAAAGTCACCAGTGCCTGGACTGTGCCTGGATGGCCAGACAGAGGGTCTGAGAGCCCCCAGAGGACACTCGAGGGACACACAGTTGTCCTCAGGATGTTTCCATCCATGCAAGTCTCTTGCATCAGGGTGCAGGCATGTCCTGGCGACTGCTCCTTGATAACAGACTTTTCTGCAAGGAAGTGATTAAAATGAACTAACACAAACCCTGGTTAAGAGGATGGAATTAATTTGAGGTTTCTTGCTTTGTTGATTTAGCTGAAGATTCACTTTAATGATTTTAAATGGCTTTAATTAAATCAATCTGCTCTAAGAACAGGAATTCCTTTTTTTTTTTTTTTTTGGCTAAAGCTCTTCGAATCATCACAGATCCAGGAGACAGAGAGAGTTGGGAAAATTCAACACCCAGGAGTGAGGATAAGCAGCTTGTGTCATGCTCAAATAGCATCAGAATAGCATCTTGCCCCTGGCTCCCCGCAGGCACCCCTGAGGCTGTGTGAAGAGTTGCCATATTCCCCCTGCAGCCCCCTGCCCTGCTGCGGGATGGGGGATTCGCAGGTTCTGCAGTGTGCTGTGGACATTGTAACAGCTGGTTGGAGTTTGTTTTGCAAATTAGACATGATCATGTCCTGGCCACAGCAGCTCAAAGAGAAAGAGGTGCAGAAAGTCACTGATTTTTTTTTTTTTTGAGTTTCAGGGCCTAAAGGGGTGAACAGCAGCTCTGGGCTGCTGGCCACACAAGTGTCCTTGGTGTAGCTCTGCTCATCAAGAGCAGAAAACTCTCTTTTTTTTTCTTTTTTTTTTTTTCTTAAAAAACAAGCAAACCCCAATCCAAACTACATGTGTTTAACACAGCCAGTCTGTGCTTTCCCTTCACTGTTCCCCCAGGCAGTCCCAAACACTGGCAGGGGCTGGCAGCCCCAGCTGCTCTAGGGGGATAACGCCCCTCTGGCATGCACACACCTCTCCGTGGGAGCATGCATGTGTCTGGGACAGGGTCTCAAGGCAGCTGTCTCATCCTCAGCCACCTTCCACATGTCCCCCGTGCTGGGCTGCTGGTGCCCCTTGCTGCTGGTAGTGGTGCTCAGTTACAGTGTCGTGCTCGGACAAGGACATTTCTCCCCGTCCACACTGGCTGGTGGCAGCAATGCTCATGGGGCTTATGCTCACCAGCAGCCTGGGCTGGCAGCTCCCTCACATTGCTGATCCCTTAGATCACTGTCCCAAATGCCTTCCCTGCAGCTCATCCCTCTGCTCCCAGCACCGTGGCCAAGCCCATGAAGATGGCTCAGCACACAGCATGGGAGTGCGGAGGAGCAGCAAGATGCTTCCCCTGTCACAACCGATTTTTTTAGTTAGCCTTTCAGACCTCAAGGCAGGCGCTGTGCCTGTTGGATGGGGGCACAGCTCTGTCCTAGTCCTTTCCACCGCGATCCGTGGGGGTTTTGTCAATGGCTGCCCCGGAGTGGCTGGGGAGGGGTGGGTGCAGGGCTGGGAGAGCAGCCAGCTGGGATGTGGAGGAATGCCAGGACGATGAGCACAGGGCCTCCTTCGGCTCCTCGTGGCCATCGCTTCCCTAAATAGACGGCTGCAGGGCGGGAGGATTAGCTGGGGGCATTCCTCTGCCCCCGGCTGCTGACCCCAGGACGCGTTGCTCATCGCTATATTAAATCCTGCACATAACAAGTTGCTCTTCACAAGCCCTTTGCTCCAGGTATCAGTATTTCTGCTCTTCCCTCCACCTCACACTTCCAAACAACACGGGGATTTGCAGATGCCGAGTCAGTTTTGGTTTGCTCTGCTCAGACTTTGCAAGGGAGGTTTGTACTTTTCCCTTTTGATGCCTCCTGGCACTGCTTGCAGAGTGCGAGGGTATTTATAGCCACCCGGTGAGGTTAAAAGCTACTGCTGCTGAACGGTTTGTGAATGCTCTGTGCCAGCCCGATGACGGGGCTGGTCACTGCGTGGTTATATCCACATGGTTTCACGGGAGGAGCCAACGGCCTGGCACTGGCTTGAGGTTTTTGTCAGATGGGCATCATGGGAAGGGGGTCAGCCCTGCCACGTAACTCTGCTCAGGAGAGTGGCCATAGGAACAAGGCTGTGTGGGAATCCACCAAATCGTACCCCTGTTTGTCAGTGGAGTCACACAGATGCCACAGCCTGGGGTCAGGACAAGGCACAGAAGTGATGAAATAAATTGGGAATGAGCTGTTGGGATTAAGTTTGGAAAAGCTTGGTGTTTTAGTTTTTTGATGCCACCTTCCCATGGTTAGAGGTAAACTGAGGCAGGGTGTGAGTCAGTCTTTCCCATTGGGACGCTCAGTGTTACACCTTCAGAGTGGCCTCCTGACAGTTGGGTCAGGGCTGGTCATTTTGCCCATTAAAAAAATGGAGTCGTGCTGCCTGTCCTTGGGCTCTTCCAGTCTCCCACATCATTCCTTGTGCCGGAGATGCCACGTCTCCCTCTTCCCTGTGCCCCTGCATGCAGCTCCGTGTCCTCCACCCTTTGGCATGCCACTGGGTCTGCAGCTCAACCTCAGAGGGCTTCCCATATTTCACCTGCAGGACCTGTTGTTCTGCTGAGGGACCTCAGCCCACCTCATGGTATTCCCTCAGAGTAGTCATCACCACTAATGTCGCTCCTGGGAAAGGTTTGTCTGACCTGCTTCTTCATCTGTCCTGTCCAAATCAGCCCACTGTAGGTCTGCATGCCAGACCTGGTGCATCCACAACCTCATCCATGGTCTGGATATGCAAAGGAAGACTGCTGCACCACCCCCAGCAGGAGACTGCTAAAATGCCTCCCATATTTTCTTTTTTTCATGTTGATCAAGTGCAGGTTTTCTGTGCTTTCCTCCTAGACCACAGTTTTGAGACCTTTGGATGTTGTCACTGCCCTCCTTTGGGCTTTCTGCAGGTGGCCCAGGGATCATGCATTCACAATTTGTTTTTTTTGGGGGGAGTTCTGGTGGTGTTACCACTTTTGGGAAATAACCTGAAGAGAGGGTGGGAAGCAGGCTGTGCTCCCAATAAGCATTTGAGTCTTGCAGCGCTTCTGTAGCAATTTTCCCAGAGGGACTCGTAATGGCATGGATAGCAGCTCAGTATCCAACCGCCCTATAACAAAGCTGGCATCCCAGGGCAAAACTGGAGTTAGGAATTCCCTTCAGATATTTTCAATCCTTAATTTAATACTCCCCGTTGCCAACATGAGTTGCAGCTCACACGGAAGCAGGCCACTTCTTGCAGATGTAGCCAGGAGAGATGCACCTAATTGCCTGTGTTACACAAGCCATGGACTTCTCCAGTTAGTTTGAGTTTGAACAACCATGCGTTTCCTAGTTAAAACATCCAACTCTGTATCAAAACCACACAGTCCTGGCTGGCGAGATTCCTTCCACCTGACTTTACCTACAGAGTCCTCCAATCTTCCAGCACTCCAGCTCCTTCATGGCATCGTTTTTTCTCCAGCTCCTTAGTGGCATCAGTGGTTCTCCAGACTCTCACAAAGGTTTTAAGCTAAACCCAGCATGTAAACAGTGTCCATCACTTGGCAGTGGCTGCAGCGGTGGGTGGGATGATCGATATGCCAGCCGACTAATAAAATGTGCTTTTCTTTGCCCAAATACCAAGGTCATCTTCCCCTGAACTTCTCTGCTGTCCAGGGCATGTGACAAAGAGGTAAACAAGGCTACAGCTGAAAAGCTAGTTAATAAGTAATTTGTTCTTCTAATTCTGTGCTTTTGAAAGAGTTTGAAGGTATAATTAATAAGTATTCAGCACCTTCAAAAACCAGGACACTTACTGCTGTACAAAACAGGAACTGTGTGAAGATCTGATTTTATAGACTATTTGTGGTTGTACCCATTCTTAGGTAAGGTTTTGAGCAAGACAAGACCTGTGGGGAAAGGAATTATCTTTTGTTAGCACTGTCTCGGCAGACAAAGCAGCTGAACATCTACAGTTTTGGCAAAACCAAACCAGTGGGGCTGAGGGATTGGGAACCTTGAAAAGGATCAGAAGTGGATTTTACCTCATGCAAAAATATTGGGGACCACACAGAGTATCCAGCTGCAATGTGTCACCATTTTTAAAAGACTCTGAAAAAATGGAAGAACTAAAAAAAAAAAAAAAACCACAAAAAAAAACTGAAAATGGTCTGGTAGTTGGAGAAAAGGTCTTTTATAAGGTACTTAGAGCTCAAGGTTTCTTTAGCTCACCAAAAGGAGATATGATTTAGTTTCTGCGTATGAGCATTTCTGCAAGAAAATGTAAGGGAATACAATGATCTTAAAAGCAGCAGAGAATATCAGAATCACAATAAGAAATGATGGCTGCAGAATAAAAAGCTGCATAGATCAAATGGGATTTTAGACACATAATTTGATTTCATAAGGATGATCATACCACTGGACCAGGCTGCTGAGGAAGAGGAGAATCACCCGTGAGGAATGCTGCCATGAGGAAGGCTGACTGACTGCAGCTCTTGTCATTCTTGGAGACTTTAAAGCTTGCAGGCCTGATCATCTCAGTCAGGATTTAGTGCTGAGTTAGATTTAGGAGGCCATAAGCACGGAGGTATTTTAATCAAGTAAAACTTTCCAGGCAGAAAGTGAAGGACACACTGCTAACCTTATCCTGATGAGTCGCTGATAACTCAGGAAGAAGAGCCTCAGATTACTACTCAGTCCTCCGTATTGTGGCCTTTGCTGGATATTTAAACATAGTCAGAAATCCAGGCCAGAAGCTGAACTGAGTCACTAGCCCGACTCTGTTCAGCTTGAGCAGGAGCGTCCACCACTGGACCCCTGGTTTGGTAAGCCAGTCAGCAACACCTCCCTCATTCTGTCATTCTCCAGGCCCTCTGCCTATATCACATTGTGTCCTGCAGATCCACTCACAGGATCCCCTGACATCCAGATCCTTCTGTGCCTGGGACGAATTATCAACCCATTCGGGATGGAAGGCAGGTCCTGGTGCCGGGGGTAATCCCCTCCTCAGCCTTCACTCCAGGGAGCTGTGCAGTTGTTGAAGGCAGGACCTGGTAGAAGCCAGGCTGTGGAAATGGGGATGCTTCCAGCCGTCCTTTGAGCCCTTAAATCATGCTTTATAAGAATGTGGACTTGATGATCCTTATAGGTCCCTTCCAACTTGAGATATTCTATGATTCCATAATTCTTTGTAACGAAAAAAAAAAAAGTAAGTTTCTGGTCGTCTTGGGTGTAAAGAAAACCTTGAAAACACAAACATTAAAGTTTAAAAAACATGAAGACAACCCCCCACAAGCCATCATTTATTAAAAAAAATAATAATCTCCTGATTTTAAAATCTGTTCACAATCTTCTGACATTTGGCCAGTTATACCACAGACACTTTATCGCCACTGTGGAGCTGCATTTGAAACAGGGATGTAGCCTTACACATGCAATTATTTTCTCGAGATCTTCTGATATGAGCACCTACAGAGACAAGAATAGAAAGATGAAGCGTTAGTTTTTCAAGGAACTTTCGCGTAATTTTTTTCAGTTAATGACTTAAGAGTTGGGACGAGTTCTAAAATGTCAGCTGGCTGAAGCAGCTTTTAAAATTGTTTACCATGACACAGAGGGTGGGAATTATCTCAGTGTACTGTAAATATCTGGTGTGAACATCTGTCATGGATGGCACAGCTCAGCTTCCTTCAGAGACTGGAGAGAAATGCACTCTCAGGGTACAATTCATGTGACCTAATTTAGGCATTTACTTTAGGATGAGATGAATCATGCCCTGGAAGTGCCTATTTCTTTCCAGTGACTATAAGGGGAGTCTAGACAGCCAGCACAGATGTGGACATGCACATCTCATCAGACGAATTGTATCCAACGTGATTAAGGCTTGACCTCAGCCACGCTGCTATTTGGCAGCAATATATCGACAGTCTGATGCGTCATGGTACGCTGATGCAGTATGAAATTAAATAGCAATGTGATGCTGCTTCAGGGTGATCTAGTAAAATGGGATTTTGGTAGTACAAGACATTCTCTCCCGATGGGATCACATCTTGCTACAAAGCAGTAATTTTAAATGTAAGTAATTAAAATGCCATGCAGCATTTTAAGCCCAAATTGAAATATATTTATAAAGCTTGCTGTCAACTTACCAGCATAGGATCCCTGTGCTCCTCCGAGTTATTTTTGGATTGATGTGGTCATGACATGCTTGCTCAGGCCACGTCTGACAGCGCAGCAGGGACCCTTACTATGAGAGACACTGAGGTGCTGGAGCATATCCAACAAAGGGCAACAAAGCTGGTGAAGGGTCTAGAGCACAAGTTTTACAAAGAGCGGCTGAGGGTACTGAGGGTGTTCCACCTGGAGAATAGGAGGCTGAGGGAGGACCTTCTCACTCCCTACAATTTACCTGAAAGGAGGTTGCAGCAAGGTGGGGGTCAGACTCTTCTAAGTAACAGGCGACAGGATGAGAGGAAATGGCCTCAAGTTGTGCCAGGGGAAGTTTAGAGTGGATATTAGGAAAAATAATAGGTTTCAAAAGGGTTGTTAAGCACTGGTACAGGCTACTCAGGGAAAGGGTTGAGTCACTGTCCCAGGAGGTATTTAAAAGGCGTGTAAACGTGGTGCTTAGGGATGTGGTTTAGTGGTGGACTTGGTAGTGCTGGGTTAACGGTTGGACTTGATCTCAAAGGTCTCTTCCAACCTAAACCGTTCTATGATTCTAAGCATGGCATCAAACCAAACACTGCTCCTCACCAATAAAACTACCTCATATCAGGGATTTGTGAGGAGAGGTCCAAGGTAAGCCATTAGTCCTGAGCTTTGGTTTTAGTATTCCCGTTCTGCTGACGTTTAGGAAGGTTTTTAAGGGCCTTTTCCAACCTAGATGATACTATGGTTTAGATACATGTGAACCAAACACATCAGCTCTCAGAAACCACCTGCAGCAATGTCAAGCATACCCTGACTAAATAATTCCATATGTGGAGATCTGCGTGCCTCCTCAGACAGAACTGCCACTAGCAGAGCCCTGCACAGCAGGCAGATGCTGCCCTGAGGGGAGGGCTCTCCTCACTCAAGAGGCATTTCACGAGGAGATACCACTCTACGACCACAACGTCCTCACCACTGAAGAAAGACCACAAGGACCCCACTGCTGAAGAAGGGACCGATCCCACAGTGCCCCAGCAGCCGAGCCCTGGCTGCCAGAAAGACTGAGGAAAGGCTACATAGCCCCACAACCCCCACCACCGCCTAACCCTTTTCCCGCCCTTTCCAGCCCCTGCCCCTGCCCCAGCCCCCGCCCCCGCGCACGTGACCGCCCCCCCCACCGCCCCCGGCGCGCACGCGCAGTGAGGAACGGGGCGGAGGGAGGAGGTGCCCAGGTGGGCGGGGCCGCCGGCCGGCGCGCGCGTGAGGACGTGGCGCTTTCCAGCCAATCGACGTCTGCGTCCCCTGCGGAGGGAGGCGGGGCTGCGGCGGGCGGAGGGGGCGGGAGCGAAGGGGCGGGGAGGTGGGCGGGAGGCAGCGTGGGGGCGGGAGAACAGTCGGACAGACGGCGGTATAGACCAGTCAGAGTACCTTACGTAGAGTCGGGGAGGTGGAGCGACGCTCTGATTGGCCGACACAGAGCGAGCGCGGGGGGCCGTGCGGCGTGGCGCGGCGCCTACTTCCGGTCGGCAGAGAGGCTGAGGAGAGCGGGCGGCGGCGGCGGCTCCCGGTAACGGTGAGGGACGGGGCCTGGCCCGGCCCGGCAGTGCTGGGGGGGCGCGCCTTAGCCCGGCCGCTGGTGGGGGCGGTTCTTGGGAGGGAGCAGCGTCCGTCTCGCTCTGACGGCCCGTCACGGGGGAGCGGTAACGTGGCACCGGCTGGGCTGGGCCTCGGCAGCCTCGGGCCTGGTCGCCATGGGAATCCACGGCGGGGGTGCAGCAGTGTTGCTGTGTGTCCCCCAGGCCGGTCCCGTTCGCGTGGGGCTGCCTTGGCGGCGAGGACTGAAGATGCCCGTCGACGCCGTCGTGGCCCTGGTACCGCCCTGTGTAACGGCCCTGGTGCCCCTGCGGGGTGGGGGCTGGGGGAAGCCCCTTGCTGGCGCCTCCCCGTGCAGTCTGGGTCTCCCTGCAGCATCACTGGGAAACGGGCGGCTGCCAGATCCCAGGGAGAAGGAGCCTCCATTCTCATACCGCACCCCCGAGGGCCTCAGCCAGGGTCCGGTACCAGGTTCCTGCTGCCCGTTCCTCCGTCAGTACCCCCAGCCAGGGCTGCATCCTGCACTGGGATGACTGGCTGCAGCGTTGCTGGTGCTGAGCTGCAAGGGGACCCACAGTGTGAGGAAGTGTCGTCCAAGTCCATTTGCCTCTTAATTCATTGTTAGCAGAGCTCCAAGCTTTCAGGCTTTTCTTGTGTGGATGAGTGACTGTTTTGGGCATAAATTGCTTCTTTCTCACCCGTTATTTAGCTCCTGATAAAATCATGCAGGCCTTGGGGAGCAGAGTGGCAATTCCTCAATCACTGCTGTTAATTACGCAGCAGGGCAAACATTGGCAATTGCTTATTGGAAGGGATATGCTAATGAACCCAAACCAACTCAGATATTCAACATAATCCTTTGTTATCAACACAGTTGTGTCCACTTGCCTTTTGACTTCGTGGTGTCTTGTACTGGGCTGCTGTTTGTCACAGTCACCCTTGTTGTAACATGGAGCTCTGTCAGCAGTGTGCGTAGGTGACCTCCTGGTCTTCCACCTGTGGGTAAGGACCAGGTTTGCCTGTCAGCCCAAGGCCACCGGGGGATGGGATGAATCCCCTGAAAAGCCAAAATAGAGACTTAATTTCCAACTTTGATCTAATTCTGTTGTGGGTTTTTTTCTGTGAGCCTAGCTGGACTCCAAGGTGGGAAATGTGCTTCCAAAGGGGTTTCAAGCTGTCAGTCTGCTTTGAATATTGCTGTAAAAACTAAGCCCAGCACAGAATCCAAAGTTCTTCCATCAATACCGCTGCAAAACCAACCAGAGTCTTGACTTCCTCCTCTAGCCAAGGTTCCAGGAGACCCTGTTCTGAGGGAATATCTCCCAACTCCCCACCGCTAATTGCTGCTTCTGATTTCCCTGTGGTTCACCACTGAGACCCTTTTATTTAGGAGAACAGAGAACTGTTGCCAGCATCCCTTCCCGTAGCGGTTTGTGGTTTGCTTAAGTAGCTGGGGAGAGAAGAAGGGTGTGTGTAATCAAGCTCGAAGCATTGTTTTTCACAGAACTGTGAGCTCTGAGGAAAATTTGGGGGTCAGTACTATTGGTAGAGCAGCTGTTGGTCAGCAGAAGTTGTTACTGATGTGAATTATTTATGAATAATGGTTGGGGTATGGGTGGGGGTTTTTTGTCTCACCAAGCACTAGAGCAGCATCTTTACTTGTAGAGTAAGGTTCATTGCTTCCCTGGCACCTGGCCTGATGCTAAGATATGTGTTTGAGGTCAGATTGTCCTTTAAAATCACCTCCAAATGGCTCATGGCCTCGCTCTGTGGACATTGTAGATAAAATCATGGTATTTACACTGATTCCAGGTCACCCTGTGCTTTAGTCCAGATTGCTCCCAGGATTAGCAAGAGGCTGGTCCGTTTTGGGCAGGTCCTTGGTGCTGGGATGTGCTCCAGCTGTGCAAGAGTCTGGTACTCTGTGTAAAAGTATATATACAGAGTTCCTCTTAAATAATGCTTGGGGTATTCTTCTCCTCCTCCTCCTGAGGTCATGGCAGCACTGGATTGCATCAGAGGTAGCCAGGGTTCGAGGATTTTTCACTGGGATCGAGCTTGGATCATAACTGGCTGGGCGGGTGTTGCTTTTAATCTCATTTGCTTTCTGGTCTTCCTGTCCCCAGGAGGATGCAGCTTTTCTTCCCTCAGCTGATGTTGACTACAAGGCTCATTCCATGTGGTTGCAGACTGGTAGGAGCTGTGATTAAATCTTTCTGTGGTGATCTGGAGAGGCGAGATGCAAGGAGGTGGGGAAGGGAGGAAGTCACCCAGCCCTGGGAAAATCCCTGGGGGTGGTTCTAGGTATCCTTCATGTCATAAAAGCCACAAGGGAGTATTAGTGCATTTAAAACTAATAAAGTGTAATGAGGAGGTGTTGTCTGTGATGTGCTGGAGAACGATTAGGAGGAGAAAAGCCACCTCTGTGCTGGCTGAAAGGATGGATGCTGCTCTCCTGGCAGGGCTACTGCAGAACTACTTCCACTCCCACCTTCCTCATCATCTCCTCATCCTGTGCGGTAGCCCACAGGCACTGTGCAATGCCTCAGGATCATCATGGGGCTGGCAGCGCGGTGCCATCCATCTCTGCATCCTTGCCTCGTGCTCCAGCGTGGTATGCTGTCAGCAGGAGCAGTGTGAGGGTCTGCATTCATGGGGCAAGCTGTTGGCCCTCTGCAGCTCGGTGAGAAGTGTTACTGCTTTCTGTGATGTCTATTTTATTCTAAACTCAGATATTTTTGTGGTGGTGTTATCTTGATATTCTTTCCATGAGATGCAGGGGCTGAGGTCTGTGGGATCCTGCCTCTAGGATGGGATCAAAACCCTGATCCTCCGAATGTCTGGTATAACACGGTAGCATGGGTTTACACCAATGGCTTGTGTTGCAAAAATTATTTGTGAGTTGAGGAAAGCTTCTGTTCTTCCAGCTTTTCCATCCATTCCAATGCTCTAGCATGCACATGTCTTTTTCCTTCAGCTGAACTATGCCCAAGCTTCCCTTTTATTTGGACTAATTAATGGCTGAAAGCCCAAGGCATCATTATGCATTTCCCATGTACAAGACCAGAATCCACAGCCCAAATCCCTCATCCCTTCCCGCTGCAGATCATTCATTCTCCCTTCGAGAGCCACACGTTGGCAGGTACAGTCATGGCAGTGGGACTCTTCTTTCTTCCCCTGCTGCCCAGCAGAGAGTGGTTTCCAGCTTTCTTGACAGGAAAACTGGCAATGCTTTCACTTCTTTGGGGTCTGACTTCTCTCTTTGCTCACTGGCTGCTGCTACCTTGCCTCAGCCCTGAGGTTGGCCTGCCTGCTCCTGGGACAGGAAGGACGGCTTTGCCATTGCTGTGTGCAAGGCTTTGCTTCCTAGGGACAAGGAAGGAGCAGGAACATCACTCGATGCCAGGCAGGGTTTCTCTGAACACCGAGCTGCGTCCTGCTCCCTCTTGCCCCTCGGGTCTGTGGCAATGCTGAGCCCCTGAGCTGCTAGCCTGCAGTAGCTGCTGGCAAGCTCCACGGTGGGAGGCATTCCCTTGTGCCTCTGCTGGGGACAGATCAATAGATTGGAGCAGCCAAACCCGCTCCGACTCAGCCAGCAGAACGATGACCTTTAGGGCAAAGCAGCTGGGTGCATTGTCAGTACCTGACCTGGTTCAGGTTCTTTTAAATTGATATATTTTTTATTTTTTTTTCCCTGACACCCCATTCTGCAGGTAACACCCAGTTGCTGTCACGCTGTCAATGTCTCACCTCACGCTGGTCTTCCTTGGGTCCTTCATCTTCCTTGTGGGTTCATACCCTGATGGCAGTGCTGTTGTTGCAGGGCGTGCAGCTCTCGGACAAGCAATTCCTTGCCAGCTGCAAGGATGAGCTTCTCTGACAACAGGCTTGACTATTTATATGATGAGTGTGACCCGTTTTTGTCTCTTTTTGTGTCCTCTGAGTGTGAATATGGCTTTAAGCACGGTTATGGTGATGTTAAAGATCAAACAACTCTCAGTCTGTCTGAGAACTTTTTATTTTGTGGGGCAAGTGGCCTGCTCCCATCACCAAAGGGATTCATGTGGTCCAAACATTGTACAGATGAATCCTTCAGGCATTACAGGGGGTGGTTTAGTGGATTCATTGCCCTGCTGCATACATAGTCTTAAAAAAAATAGATAGAATGGGTCCCTTTCTGTTATTCCTTTCTAACCTCTGCAAGTAATTTTAGTTCCATGGGTTCTTTAACTTCTGGTTTCTACAGAGGAGAACTTTATTTTATAAAATTTTTGGGGCAGGACCGTGCTGGTGGAGTTCTGCCTGCATAGGGAGAGTAAGGCAGCTTGATCCTACTGCTGGAGAAGTGGGGTGGTATGCTGAAGAATACGTGTATTAGCTAGTTGATTTAAATTTAGATTAAAGAGATCAGGATGGGGAAAACTTCTGAGAGCCTTTTTTGATTGCAGAGTACGGCTCTTGTGCTTTTATCTGGTGTTTTCTACTCAGAGGTGAGCTGCGACTGTCCCAATGCTGTGACATGTCTGTGTGTGCACTGGACAGACAATCTGGGTGATAAATCGCCACATCCTGAGCGTCTCTGTCATCATGTGCATCTGTCACCCGCTTGGCAATTGGAATCGGGTTCCAGATGGGTGTAACAAGCCTGGTGGGACTTGAATTAACAGTGAAATATGTGTTGGCAAGGCTTCCGTCCGCATCAGGGTATGGGAGATCCTGGAGGAGTGTCTGAAGCTGTTGGGTAGACAAGGTACCTCACTGGGAAGGAGTTTTTTTGTGGGAGGGAATTGGGGAATTGGGCAGGAGGATGTGAGAGCAGAGGGCAGTCGGCATGGCTGGCGACCAGCTTGGCAGGGGCCTCGCAGGCGATCCACTGGGCGCATTTGCAATGCATCCTTCACATTCCTCACCGAGCAGGCTCTGCTTCCAGCAAGCGCAGTTGTTGCTCTCTGCCGTATGGAGGGGCTCGGCTGGGGCTCACCGCACGGCTTTGGAAACACGGAGCTGCTCCCTGTGTTAACAGGGTTTCTGCAGGCACCATGGGATTCAAGGATCGTTTTGCCCTGATAGTCTGCATTCACTCATGATTTTGCCCCAGTAGTTTATATTAATTTATCAGCTCTCCTGTTTTGGTGTCAGAGTTCTGGTTTGTGACACTGGAACTGGCAGCATGCTGCTCCAGTGCCCCTGTTGCAGGGTGAGCTCCAATTCCCGTTCTCTTGCTGTCACGTAGGTGCTTCCAAACCACCATGACCATCCCTCAGCTCCTGCTGTGCCTGTCTCTCTCCATGCTCTGCATCTCAAGCAAACCCACCGAGAAGAAGGACCGTGTTCACCATGACCCGCAGCTCAGCGACAAGGTCCATGATGACGCGCAGAACTTCGATTATGACCACGATGCTTTCCTTGGCGCAGATGAGGCCAAAACCTTCGATCAGCTCACACCAGAGGAGAGCAAGGAGAGACTCGGGTAAGGAAAAGAGCTCAAATAAAAATCAAATTGAGAGAGAGAACAAATCCATGTGGTGCTGTCCATAAAACTCACCCCAGCATTCATGTACCGTTCTCTTGCACCTCAGATGGCAGAGCTAGTCTCAGCTAGAGCTTTTTAAATGTCATTTTTAAGGCAGCAGTAGCTGAAATTTAGTGACCAGCACAAGTGACGGTGACAAAGTTACACAGCACATGTGCAGTTCCCATCACTGGAGATGGTCTCAGCCTGCAAGGTCACCTTGAATTATTCCAGTCATGCACACTTGCTTCTAAGCACTAAATACTCCCCAAAACTACAAAGTATGAATGAAAATAGATATCTTTTGCTTTGCTGTACTCAAACAGTGCTAAACGAGCTCGCCAGTCACCAGTTAGGGCTGGAGTCCGAAGGCCCATAGGATTAGCTGCATTTTCCCGCCATGTTATTTTTTCCTAGTTGAGAAGCAGCTGGTTGCTGTGCCGAGTCCCAAGTTAGCGAAAACAGAGCAACTCTTGCAAATTTAATTTCTGCTTTGTTGCTTTGCCTTCTCTGCCACCTGCAGACATCAGAACAGGGTGTTTATTAGGGACGGTCCGTGCTGGCCCTGGCAATCTCCATTCCTTGGCACTATAGCATGTGCCTTTGTGCATGTGGCAGCAGCTGCCGGCACAGTTGTTCATATTGGGCTTAGAAAGGCTTAAAACTTCGGAGGCTCAGCCCAGACGAGACGTTTTCAGAGGCTTGTGGGCTGCGCTTCTGCCTGGCACCTCCCTGGTGAGCTCAGCTTTGCTGCTGGGACAGTTCTCAAGGGGTCAGGCTGAAGGGCTGACTTGTGATGGTCCAAGTTGCCTATTAACTCTTCAGCTTTGGGATTTTTTTTCTTCTGGTTTTGAAGACAGCAGGCTTTCTGCCTCCTGCCCCAGAGCAATATCTCAGCGCCTGGATGGGCTTTGCTCACCGGCGTAGCCCTCGGTGTAAGAGCTGAATGTCTTCACCTTGCACTACAGTTGGTGGAGCAGCGCTTGCTGCAGACCATGATGAAAATTGGGTTTTTTTGGTAGGGAGGAATAGGGCTCCTTGATGAGAAGAGAAAGCTTAACCACATCTAGGTGCTCAGGGAAGTGCTGCCCAGAGTGAAGTAAACGAGATAGATACAGTTGGGTTTGTGGGGCAGGGTGTTGCCAGGCTGTCACACGTACTTTAGCACCCATATGGACCATCCGGGCTCTTTAAACTAGAAAAAAAAACCTCTTTGGACCACTAGATCCATTGTGGCCCTTGTCAGTCTGCAGGCTGCAAAATTGGATGAGCCGTGTGGCTTTTTGTGAGGGAAATAGTTTGGAGAGAATCTCTCCGTTTCCACTCAAAACAGGAGTGAATGCAAAGGAGAACGTGCAGCTTTGCTCTGCTTCTGCAGAGAGCAGAAGTACACTGGCGATCCTCCTCCCCTGCACTGTTTTCCTGACCCGTAGGCTTTGTCATGGCTCTGCATTTTAATTTCATTGTTCTGCTGAGTTATCTACTGGAAAAAGCTGGCAGTGGAAGCAGGGCTGGGGTAAGAGTTTCCACTCGGATGTTTTAACGAGGCCATTTCAAACTGCTTTGGCCCTTGACATAAACCAGCTTTTTTTTTTTTTTAAGTCGGAGGCAAATTCATCACACTTTCCCAAGCCTGAATTGGTTTGATAAACTTGTTATGAGTGCAAAATTTGGTAAATTATTTTTTTAATGACTGTTGTGCTGTTGAAAGGACTGTGTTCTGGGAGAGAGCACTGGCTCTGTGTTTTATGACTCTGTTTCTGTACGGCTCTTCTCACCCCCCTGTTTTCTGGGGCAACCATGATTTCAGAACAACATACCATGTTCTACCTTGTTTTTTCTTTAAAGGCTGCTGAATTAGGGGAATGCTCAGTTTCCTGGAAATAGCGCTGAGCAAACAGGATCCCCTCACTTCCCTAGGATGGGCGAGTAAGAAAGCAAAGCAGCCTGTCAACTCCAGCTGCCAGCCATCACAAAACATCTGGTACCCCTGCCAGCCCCTCCACACACAGGGTTCTGTGGCATTGTGTGACAAACTATGGGTTGTTTTTTTTAATTAAAATTTACAGCTTTTGTGGCTTCTGCCCTGGGAAACCAGCCTGTGAGCATCAGGTTTCGGCACTAAGCCACCAAACCAGCTGAAGGCAGAGGTTTAGGAGCTGCCGAAGTGTCCCTAGCAGTGCCCAGCTTGCCCTGAGCTCCAGGTGGGGACAGAGTTTAACTTTCTTTTAAAGCAATCAAACAGGGAAACTTCTCTAATTAAAACTGAACTTCTGCTGCCCCACCTAGAAACCTTTCCTGGAAAAGTTGCCTTGGCTATCTACTGATGCCGGCTCCAGTTCTTCATTCCAGTGTTTTTTGTAGGTTTTTGTGGTTCCCCCGCGCCCCCCCCCCCCCCCCCCCCATTTTTCTTGTGATGGCTGTGAGCCGTGCCAATGCCTGAGCTCCATGTGCTTCACAGCTCGGCTGGTGGCCGATTTCTCTTCCTTGGCTGAACAGATGAAAAGTGGTTTTGTACAAGATCTGCTGCTGCCCAGATCTTGTCACTTGACTGCTCTGCTGTGCTGCCGCCTCATTTTGCTGACGCTGTGGGGTTTGGTATCACAGAAATCTTTTTAATAAGGCTGTGATGGTCCAGATTTTATGGTTGGGGAAGCAGCTGGGGAAATTTCTAATGGGATCTGGTCCTCAGAGGCCACTTTGTGATAAAGCTGCGGAAGGATGATCCCTGCCATTCCTGGGAAATGAGCCTCCAGCCAGCCCAATCCTAGACTCTTGTGTTTGCAGTTTAATCTCTCACAAACAAAGCGTGAGGTTTTAGCCTGCACAGTGCCTTGTCACAGGAGAGCATTATGTGCTCTTATGGTGGGGTCGTTGTCCTGCTTTCGAATGTCAATGCAGTATTTAAAAAATTTAATTGTTTCCCTGAAATAGTGAGTATTAAAATGTGGCTGTAAAATGACTCAGCCCTCTGGTATGTGGTGCATGGTTTGCGAGCTGCCACCTGCAACAGGTGAAGTATGGCATCGAGCTGAAAGACTCTTCTGGAACTAAAGCAAATATTTTTACCAGTCTTACCCAGCTATCCAGCTTTTCATTTTTAGGAACATCCTTTGTGCCACAGAGGAAATCGTGGTTTTGCATTTTAAAAGCAATTATAGAACAAAACCTGGGAACTAAGTGCAGGGTGGTTCTGGTGTCCCATCTGTTTGTTGAGGCTGGGTTTGCACTCTGTGTTTTGCTTTGCATCAAATATTTGGGGAATTAGTAGTCTTTGTGATGACTTAAAACACTTGTCTTTTTTAATTCCTCACATTAGCATGCGTGAGTTAAGAATTACTGAATTTAAAGATAACTGGTTTCATATTGAACGTTCCTGTTAAAAGGAGGGGAAAAAAAGAAAAGATCCCAGTTCACAGAGCAAAGCGTTTTGGGCTGTCATCCCTGGCTTTAATCGCCTGGCACTGCCAAGGGGAGTACAAAACTGAGATTTCCCAGCACTAAGCTTGAAAGGCAACGTGTGCTGTGCCTGCCCTGCGTCGTGCAAACATTGCGGGTACTCCTAGAAGTAAAACACGAGGAACGGTGAGGATTAAACAGCCCAGCTCCCCCTGACCGTGCTGCCTTCCCCTCCCCGAGGCTCACGTGCATCTGCCTATGGATCTCTGCATTCCTCCTGGCCGCTTTTCTTCACAGCTGCTGCTAAAAATAAAGAAGGCACGCAGCCTTGCACTGTGCTTTATAAACCCCGCATCTCTGGTTTCTCCCTTGGTAAATGGGGGGTATCCTTCTCTGGTGGGAGCTGATATTGACATCAGTTTCTCATTGCTGTCCTCTGAAGGTTTTCTCTTCCTTGCTGGGCTTGGGCGTGCAAATAAGCCAAAGCTCGGTGTATGTATTCCTTCACCAGGGCCAGTCTTCCCACTTTTAATGTAAGTATGTCTAAGTGCTTAACTCCTTGCATGCCATCAAGGGAGTTAAGAAGACACACAACTGGGTATTTCCCAAGGTCTAACAAAAAAATGCTTTCCCCCTTAGGGCAAATTTGTGTTCCTGAAGAACACAAAACTTGAATGGCCCAAGAGTGAGCAAGCCAGTGTTTTGGTGGCTAAACCATATGTTGGTTTTAAGGACAACCTGTCCCTGTGGTTGCGTTACTGGGACCTGGTGATGAACACCTTGACTTGATCACTGCAGCAGCCGGCAGTAGCCCACCACCGGTTCTAATGCTCTGCCTGGTAGAACTAGAGCCTTGTTTCCTTTAACTCTTGCTGGATTTTTCTGCATTTTCTACAGAAAGATTGTAAGTAAAATAGATGAAGACAAAGACGGGTTTGTAACTGTGGAAGAGCTGAAAGACTGGATTAAGTTTGCACAAAAGCGCTGGATATACGAGGATGTAGAGCGGCAGTGGAAAGGGCACGACCTCAATGAGGACGGCCTCATTTCTTGGGAGGAATATAAAAATGCCACCTACGGCTACATCTTAGGTAGGTCTCTACTCTTGGGATAAAAACTTTGCGGAGCTGGCACTTGAAACTTGCTGTTTTGTTTTTGTAGAATGATTGTAGATAAGATAGACACGGATAAGGATGGGTTTGTGACGGAGGGGGAGCTGAAAGCCTGGATTAAGAAGGCCCAGAAGAAATACGTGTATGACAGTGTCGAACGCCAGTGGCAGGAGTTTGACATGAATCAAGATGGATTTATCTCCTGGGATGAGTACAGAAACGTGACATATGGCACTTACCTCGGTAAGGGGCAAGGTGTCCGATCTGGTGGTGGGCTCTAATCAATAAAGCAGAAGTGTGATGGAGCAGAGCAGGAGCTCTCCACTCATCCCTAAACCCTTGGATTAAAAAAAAAGAAGTCTCCTCCCAATTTACCTTCTGATGGTATTAGTGAAGGGTAATCTAAGGAGAAAAAATAAAAGATGTGGGAAAAACCCAAAGGTGAAGTTTGCAATCAGTGTGCAGCTTATAACTCTGCTTTATTGATGCACTTAATTGTGAAACTTTGCTTCAGACTCAGTTGTGAGCAATAATGTGATTAAAGGCACACGGGGTAATGTTTTTCTTGCCTTCTAGCTTTTGAATTTCAAGCTACTGGTGGCATTTAGGGCCCGCAGAAAGACACCAACTAACCTGTGGCTGTAGAAGCCACATTTTTCTGGGTATCTGCACCTTTCCTAAATGTGTGAAGATTGTTAGCAAAGAGTCTTTTAATCGCTTTGCAAAGTCCTGTGTGCATATCTCACTTTATCCAGTTGTCCTGGCAGTAGCTTTAGACCCCAGAGCTTGTACATTTTGGAACATAAGACAGGTCAGCAGCCCTGTAAGGACTTAAACACCCTGAGGAGTGAAGTAAGAAGAAGCTCTTCTGGGCTTAAGATGTTAGAAAAATACCAGTTCCTCTGCCAGTTGATCCCGCCTCCTGGAATGCAGACATATATGGTATGATGAGCTACAGCTTGAAAGCATGAAATAAAGTTTAATTTACTAAATATTTCCAAAGATAGTCATATGCTCTGCAGAACGTATGGAGGCTGTTACTTCTTGGTTCTGGCTCTTTTATTGAAAGAGTAGGTTGAAGATTGAAGTTTGCTGTGCTGGTGGCTGGGGAAATCGGCCCCCCAGGACCCCATTGGTTCTTACTGAGCTTTCCAGACCCTCTTGGGACTGGGGCAGATCTTTCTAAGCTTGCCTTTTCCATTAGTAATGTAATTCCTGAAATCCACGGAAAGCCTAGCCTATCTGCATGTTCAAATTCAGCTGTGAAGGGGGAGCAGAGGTCCTAGGAAGGCTTTTATCACAATTTTGGAGTCCATGCAGTGGGATTTATGACCTGCAACTGTAGAAAAATTTTAAAAGAAAACACAAACCTTTATTGAGGAAAAACCTTAATGAGAAAACCATTCCTCAAGCCTAATTAGTAAGAGAGGGGAGTGCCTGGCCCCTGTGATGGACGATATGCCATAAAGAGCTCACCAGCCCAAGCTGGGGACCGGTGCTTGATGCCGAGTGCCCTTGGCAGATACTGATAAAGCCTTTTATAGCGCTGCTCCCACATGCTTTTGTCCTTACTGAACGCTGGGAGGATCCCAGCAACCCCACTCCCACAGCCACGCTGCCGGGCTCTAGCCAGCAGAGCTGTGCCTGCCTAATGCATTGGCTCCATGCTCCTTATTTCAGCAGCAATCGCTTTTCCACAGCTCCATTCTGCTGAAATATTCTCGTCCCTTACACAAGATTCTCCCCTCCCTTCTCTCTCTGGCTGGAAGTGCCTCTGGAGAGCTTGATCCATAGCCAAGAGGCCGGACGATCCCTTAATTGAGTTAAGAACATCCCTCTCCCGGTGTGTGGTAGCCGAGGCACCACCCTCTGTTGCTGCTCTACGTAGTATTTAAAAAATGCTTGCTTTTTGTCATCAAAATGAAATGCGGGGTTTGTTGGTCTTTGGGTTTTTTTTCCCAACTTCAGTACTGTATTAGTCACTGAGTTGCATCCAGTACTGTAATAAAGTAGCTCGGTGTGCACCAGCTGTTTCTGTGGATCGAAATATATTTCCATAGGGAAAGCAAGATTAAGTGATACATATCAGAGAGCTTAATCTTAAAGTGAAACTCCCCTAATAACTGCCTTAAAAATTATATAATAATAATTTTATTTTCCTCTTGTTCTTCAGTTCCATCAGACTTGCTTGTCACCATGGGTGGGTTCTGAAACCAGACATGCTTGTGTGTGTTCTGCTTGTATTGGGAAGATTAAAAAGTTGCGCTCGTGGCTTTGCTGCCTGCAGCTCCCAAGCGATTACCCAGCTCTCCCCGCTCAACCTGCCTCATAAAGTTTCACTTGTGCCACTGAAGCCGGGGACTAAAATGCAAAACAGTTTTGGGTGTGTTTAACCCTTGTTAAACAGTCAACTTGCTCAGCACTCTGCTGCTACCCACCTGGTTAAAGCTCATTAAAGCCACTTGGCCTGAATGGCAGAATCACCTGTATCAAAAGACACTGCTTTTTAACTCTGACTCACTCTGCTTGTGCCAGCCAACACTGATCCTGAGGCTTTTGTTTGCTCTGTCTGAGCTTTCGGCGTATGCCACATTTCAAGGTGAAAGCTTGGGAATAGAATAGTAAACTTTAGTCTTAATTGTGCCCTATAGAGGTAACTTAAAATAAAATCTTCTTACAGTCTTATATTTAATGGTTGGCTAGCACTGAGGCTTGTATAGAGCTGCTTAATCCCCTGCCTTTTGTCCTGGATGTAAACAGAGAAGGGAGGGAGCCTTTTTTTAGACCAGGCCTGGCTCTTGCTTAACTTGACCCCACAAGGATTCAGCTACGTCCTCCTCTATTGATATTTTTCTATAGGCTGACAAACAAAGCTGACTTTGGTATCCCAAAGCTTATCTATAGCTGTTGGCATAGCTGTATCTAGTGGCCATATGTGCCCAGATATTCCCACTGCGGCGGGCACTGCGTGATGTTTTGCTGGCTTTGAAGCCGCCCCGGCAGCGGGGACCAATATCCCCTTACACATTCTCCTCCAGAAATAGCTTGGGCTGAGCCTTCGGGCCCGCGCCAGCCAAAAAACCCCTGATCCCTGACTCCCGGGGGCATCTTCTCTGGGAACAGTGATATCCCACGGCCACTGGCAGCTCCTCCTCTTCCTCCTGGCAGAATCGGTGCGGGAGAGGCACGATGGCCACAGATACCTAAAATTCAGGCTGCTGTGGTGAAGTGTTGGAAGGTTGAGGTTGGGTTGAAGAGGTTGAGGTTGGGCTGGGTTGGTGGTGACCATGGGGCATCTCCCCCCCGGCCCGAGCTGACCCGGGGCGCTGCCTCTTTTTTTCTGCCCAGATGACCCGGACCCCGACGACGGGTTTAATTATAAGCAAATGATGGTGCGAGATGAACGGCGCTTCAAGATGGCTGACAAGGATGGAGACTTGACTGCCACCAAGGAAGAGTTCACCGCCTTTCTGCACCCCGAAGAGTACGATTACATGAAAGATATAGTTGTGCAGGTGGGTCCGCTGCAGCTGGTGATCTTGCGTGAGACAGTGGTGTTTATGGCAAAGAAGGAGGTGGAGAGGGCTGGAAATCAGGCTGTTCACCAGTAGCAGTCCTGCAGTGGGGTGGCCTCGAGCAGATCAAGCAGATGTGGGTCAGGGATGGCCAGAGGCAGAGAGGATTGGCCTGTCTGTGTGGAGCACACAAACCGGCTTTTGGGGTTTTTTTTGAACGTGTAGATGGCACCCTCATGCTTGCTGGGGCTGGATCAGTCCCAGTGAAGGGGTTGCTGTGGGGGAGAATTGCTCCGAGCCCAGCTAACCATCCTCTCCTGCCTGCAGGAAACCATGGAGGACATCGACAAGAATGGGGACGGCTTCATTGACTTGGAGGAGTACATAGGTGAGACACGAGTGCCTCACGCCGTGTCCCCTTTGTGTCCCCTCCTTGCCCTGTCTGGCAGGAGCAGCTGCTGGCATGTGCTTTCTCATCCCTGCTCCTCCTCCTGGAATTTCATTATCTCTCTTAACTTCCTAACTTTAGACCTGCCCTGCTCCTCCGTCCTCGCTGTGGGATTTCTGGGTTAAATCCCTCACCGGTGACAGGCCCTGGGTGCTCAGGGTGGGACAAGCAGCTTCCAGGCCCTCCGAGGCAAGGGAGCATCTGCTCCCATTCCAGGATTGTCCGCGCTTGAACGCGGCGGGGGCTGCCTGGCCCTGCCTCCTCCCTTGGCAGCGGTGGGACACCTAACAGCTGCCCTTTTTAACACCCCTTATCTGAAATGGCAAGCTTCAGCGGGGGAGAGGGGCGGCGAGAAGCACGTCTGGCTCCAAAGTATGTCAGGAGAAATGCTGCCTGCTTCTCCAAACTGATTTGAAGCAGCACTGTCAGATTTTGGGTGGGAATTTAGGGAAATAAGCGTAAAAGCTGTCCTCAAAGATGGAAAGGGCAAGCTCTTGAGAGGAGGACAGGGGGGTCTCGTCGTTATGCTCTTGGAAGCAGCAGCCCACACGCCAATCCTGGGGTCTAACCGGGTGCAATCCATGCTCCTGTGGGATGGGGGAGGCGTGCACGTGTGTCCCACCAGCACGGGATCTGGCAGAGGGGGTGTGCAGCCGGGTGCCGTGCCTTCCAGGTGACATGTACAGCCACGATGGGGACGCTGATGAGCCCGAGTGGGTGAAGACAGAGAGGGAACAGTTTGTGGAGTTCAGAGACAAGAACCGCGATGGCAGGATGGACAAGGAGGAAACCAAAGATTGGATCCTCCCTTCGGATTATGACCACGCTGAGGCAGAAGCACGGCACCTCGTCTACGAATCCGACCAGAACAAGGTGGGAACCTGCCGAGAATATTCCCCCTACCCGATTCCCTGCTGGAGCTGGGCCCACAGCCTCTGACTTGACAGCTCAGAGAATTTCCTTTCCCCAAGGATAATGCAGACGCCCTTTGAAACGGCTCGGCACGTGCCTTCATTAAGCTGTCTAATTAAGAGTTGCCTGAGCGCGCGCTTCCTACAGTGGTTTGGCTCCTCCTGGGGCAGCGCACTTCATCCCTTGGAGGGTCAAGTGGGCTTTGCTGGAGCTGGGGAGGAGAGGAACGGAGCTGCCGTGGGGTAAATAATCGGAATTTCTGTCTCTGCTCTCTCGCAGGACGGCAAGCTGACCAAAGAGGAGATCGTGGAGAAGTATGACTTGTTTGTGGGGAGTCAGGCCACAGACTTCGGGGAGGCCTTGGTGCGACACGATGAATTTTAAGAGCTGTACAGAGAAAGCTGTTTCTTAAATAATTTATTTTTTACAGTTTCTGGGATTATCGTAAGAAACATTTTTCGCTACTGAGACTGTTATTTCAGGCGATGAGGTGAAACAAAACAAAATATCTCTTCCCGTCCTTTTTTTTTCCCCTCCTCTTCCTTCTTCCCAAAGGGATGGGGACTCGCTGGTCTGAAAACCAACTCTTTTATTACAACACTTTGTGGGTTGTTTTGGTTGGAGTTTTTTTCAGATTTTCACATTTTCACATTTTATGGTCTTAACGAGTTCTGGTTTATTTTTGTATTTGTTTTGGTTCCACATGAAGTGAAGAAACACGTATCCTGACAAGGGTAGAGCAACGGCAACGGTTCCCCCCTTGCCCTGCCTCACTCTCTCCCCCTTGATTTGTTGGTATGTGCTCAGCTCTGCTCTTTTAAAATTAAATTTTTTTTAAAAAAAAAAACAACAAAAAACCCCCACCACCCTAGAACAAGCCAGAGAACAATAGGGCCAAAAGGAAAAATAAAACCAGAGGTGAGTCATGCTTGTTTTAGACCGGGCTTTGCAAATCCAAACACGGTTCATCTGTCCCGTGGGGAGCTGTGCTCTCAGCTCCGCGCCTCTGGCAGGATTTGCAGGCAGCCCTTGCCTGCGAGCTGCCCGTGCTTCTCCCGGCTCTCCGGGAAGAGCTGGACTTGCAAAAACCCCCTAAAACGGCAGCAAAGCCTGGCCCGTCCTCCTGCCGCGTCGCCTCCCGGTCAGGCGAGCGCTGCAGTGCTCCTTATCCAGAAACGGGCGCGGGTGCTCCCTCCGCCAGCCCAATTAACGAGCCTGTTAATTCACCAGAGCCACACCGGTGCAGTGAAACTGATGGCAACGCGAGCCGATATAGTTTCCCTCTCTGTCAAAACTGCTTTCACGCTTCTGCAGCCCTGGGGCCTCGCTCAAAGTGCCTTTTATCACCCCAAAAATGCCACGAAGGAGGAATGGCGAGGCCAGCGCCTGGCTGGGCACGGGGGGATGCTCGCTGTGCTCCCGTCGCACCCGTAGCATGTCATTGTTCTTTCTGGATTTATTACTAATAATTATATTTTTTTAGTTTTTTTGGTCTTTTTAACCGTGCATTCGCTGCTTCGCCCAGGGACCTCTCGATTCCCTCTCACAGCCCGCTCACCTCGTCCCTGCACGCTCGGCCAACCCGCAGCAACGTGGATCCTGCTCTGGCGGCATCAGGCAGAGGTTGGTGCCAGCCACCCGCACCGAGGTGGGAAAAACACCCCGGCTTCTCCCTAAAATCGGTCTCCAAGGGTTAAAAGCGCGGACTATAACGTATATATACTCCTCGTATTTCATGTACCTCTCATAAAGTAATGCTTTTGATATAACTCAATGGGTAATTGGATAATCCCATGCCAGACCCGTGCAGTGAATGCGCCTTTGGCGCTCGCAGACTGCGCCGAAGGGGAGCACTGGGGAAGAGTCACCGACGTCCCCAGCTCCTTCCCCCCAACACCAAAGCCCTCGGCAGCTTCGGCACGCTCTGCTTTCTCCACCCAGAAGGACTCGGAGCTCGTGGCTCCTTGGCGTTAACAACTTCAGACACTAATTTTGGTTCCCGGCGCAGGGTTCGCCCCGCGTTCCCCCCCTCTCCCCGCCCCACCGTGTTTATTCCTCCAGTATTTCTCCTCTCGGGAAGATTTAATTTTTATCAATCTGGTGTAAACGGCGCTTGGCGGCCGTGCCGGAGGATTCTGTGGCTCAATAAACCTGTTTACATTCACCCCATAAGGCAGTTTGGGGGCTTTGCTGTGCGGCACCCGGCCCTCGCGACAGAATTGCTCCAGTTTTACCCCCAGAAATATGATGGGGGGTGGGGGTGGCCCTGCTCGGTGGCACGGCGCTGCCTGGATCAGCCCCCAGATCGCTCGGGACGGGGATAACTTAATTTGGAAGTGTTTACGTTTCCCGGGAAGGGCTGACGCAGCCCTGGCGGCCCCCCCGGCATCCCTCCCCCAGCACAGGGCAACCCCAGACCACGGCTCCCCTCTCCCCATGGGCATGTCCCAGGGGGCTCGGCCAGGCCCGCTCCCTGCCCCACAAGTTGCACCCCAATCCCGGCACCCTGTGCCCTCGGGGGGCTGGGGGTGCGTGGGTTCTGGTTGAGTCCTGCCCTCCTGTCCCTGCTGCCCCACTGCTGCAGTGTGGGGCCTCAGCCCCACGGATGGGAGCCCAGCACCACCCTGACCCTGTGGATGGGAGCCCAGCACCACCCTGACCCTATGGATGGGAGCCAGCCCCACGGATGGGGGGGGTCAGCCCCACACTAGCCCCATGGGTGAGGGGAGGGGCAGCATTCCACCCCCCTGCCCCACCACTGCTTGTGTGTCCTGGGCAGGACAAGGAGCGGGGTCCTGCAGTGGCATCGCTGTGGGATTGCAGTGCCGTGGGGCTGAGCCACCCGTCCCCACCGACACGTAGACTGGCTCGGCATTGTCTTCAGACTGTGGCGGTGGTTTATTGTCCCACTCGGCACCTACACTCTAGGCTGGCCGAGGGGGTGGCCCTGGAACCCTGGGGCAGCTCCAGCCCCATAGCGAGGACAGCCAGGGGCCTGGGGCAGGTGCTGGCGGCTCTTCAGCTGGGGCTGACCTGGCTGGAGGAGACGGACGAGACCTCCGTCCTCTGGGCCGAGCTGGAGATGTCAGACTCATCTGTCATGGGCTTCCCACAGACCGTCTCCATGATGCAGGCGCGGAACTGTGGTGACGGGAATGCAGCCAGCTCAGCCTGGGGAGTCCCACATGTCCCCTGTCCCCATCCCCAGGACTGTCTTCCCATCCCTGACCCCATCTCCTGTCCCCACGGATATGGTACCCACAGCCCTGGAGATGGCCCTGAGCATGGCCAAGTGTCCTCAGGTGTCCATCCCAGTCCCTGGGTGTCCCTCATACCCCATTGTGCCCCATCCCTGGGGGGTCCCCAGTTCGTTGGCACCAGGTGTCCCTGGTCCCTGCTCCATCATCGTCCCTAGACCCTGGGCATCCCTGGATGACCCTCGTCCCCATGTGTCCCTGGTTCCCAAATGTCCTTGGGCACCCTGAGATGTCCCCAGTGTCTGGGTGTTCTTGGGCACACCTGTGTGTCTGGGTGCTCCTAGGTGTCCTCAGTCCCTGTGTGTCCTCATCCCCAGGTGTCCCTCATCTCTGGATGTCCCCAGCCCACTAGCATCTTTGGTGCCCAGTCCCTGGTCCATGGCCATGCCTTGTCCCTGTGCATCCCTGAATGACCCTGGTCCCCATGTGTCCCTGAACATCTTTGGTCCCCCGATGTCCTTGAGCACCCCTGGATGTCCCCAGCCCCCACATGTCCCTGGATGGCCCTAGTGCCCCCATGCCCTGAGGTGTCCCCGGGGCACCTGTTTGTTCATGAAGCAGTAGATGATGGGGTTGTAGACGCAGGCGCTCTTGGAGAAGAAGGCAGGGATGGTGACCAGGCGCAGGTCAAGGCCGTGGTTCCGGTTGTTCACCATGTACATGGCCAGGGCCGCGTAGGGCACGTAGCAGAGGCAGAAGGAGCCCACCATCACCACCACCATGCGGGACACCTCCCGCTCTGCCTTCTGCGTTGTGGCCGACTCCTGCTGCTGCGCAGCCACCTGTGCCCGAAGGAGGGGGTCAGGGGCCCTGGCCAGGCCTCCTGTCCCCCTGCCTGCCCCCCTGCCTGGCCTTCTGTACAAGCAGCCCTTCCTACTTCCACCCCTCCTTCCCTACGTCCCTCCAGCCAATCCTCCATCCTGATGACCCTCCACCCCTCTTTCCCTCCCTCCCACCCTCCCTTTGGCCATCTCTTCTTCCTCCCTCCATCCTTCCACCCCTCCATCCCTCCATCTTGCCATCCCTCCATCCCTCCATCCCTCCATCCCTCCAGCCAATCCTCCATCCCTCTCTCTCCTTCCCTTCATCGTGCCCACCCTCCACCCCATCTCTCCATCCTGCCATCCCCCCACCCATCCCTCCGTCTCTCCTGCTCTCCATCCCCCTTTCCCACCCTCCCTTCAGTCATCTCTCCTTCCTCCCTCCTTCCCTCCCTCCCTCAATCCCACCTGTCGTCCCCCCCCCAGCCCATTGCCATCCCCCCGCCCTCACACGTAGCGTGCGCAGCCCCCATGCTCCCGTGCCCGCCGTGCCCCCGGGACTCACAGCCCGCAGGGCGCTGAGCAGCTGGGAGTAGGAGAAGATGATGAGGGAAAGGGGCACGATGAAGCAGAAGATGAAGAGGAACCAGGTGTAGTATTCGCTCTTGTACTTGGTGCCCACCGTGTACCAGTCAGGGCCGCAGGAGCACTGTAGCCCCTCGGGCACATACCTGCAGGGCGCCCACGCTCACCCCCTGCTCCATGCCACGTGGCACCCCCGTGGCACCCCGTGACACACCTGTGCCTCCTCCATGGCACCCCGTGACACCCCCATAGCACTTGCTGGGCTGCTCTGCGCCCCATGGCATGCCCGTGGCACCCCCATGGCACCCCTGTTCCACCCCTGCATTACCCCCATGGCACCCTATGGCACTGCCAGCCTGCTCTGCACCCCATGGAACAGCTGTGGCACCCCTGTGGCACCCCATGGTGTCCCTGTGCCACTCCTGTGCCACCTCTATGGCACCCTCTGGCACCCCTGTGGCACTGCCAGGCTGCTCTGCACCCATGTGACACCCCTGTGGCACCTCTGTGGCATGCTCCAGGACTCATATATTACCCCATGGCACCCCTGTGGCACTGCTTCCCACCTGGCTCAGCACCCACCTGGGACCCCCATGGCACCCCCATGACCCCCCCACCTGCCGCTCCAGGTGTTCAGCACCCTGCCCGCCCCTGCCCACGGCCAATCCCCACCTGCTCCACCCGAAGAAGGGGGGGATGGCGACACCGATACCGATGACCCAGGTGGCCACCACCACCATCAGGGCATGCTTGGAGTTGAAACGGAAGTTGCCAAAGGGTTTGCAGATGACGATGTAGCGCTCAAAAGCCAGGAAGGCCAAGGACCATCCTGTCACCAGCCCTGGAGAGGGACACCACCAGGACCTCAACCCATGTCCCTCATGAGCCCACCAGACCCCGGGGGTCACCCCAACTCCTACAGGTCCAGAAAGCCATGGTGGTCAGCCCAACTCCTATAGCTCCACCAGACCATGGTGGTTACCCCAACTCCCACAGCCCCAGCAGACCATGGTGGTCACACCAACTCTCACAGCCCCACCAGACCATAGTGGTCACCCCAGCTCCTCCAGACCCACCAGACCATGGTGATCACCCCAGCTCCCACAGCCCCAGCAAACCATGGTGGTCATCCCCACACACAACCCCACCAGACCACGGTGATCACCCCAACTCCCCCAGCCCCACCAGACCATGGCGGTCACCCCAACTCCTGCAGCCCTACCAGGACTGGTCAGCCCTACCTCCAGCCCCACCAGACTGCAGTGGCATCACCCACCTACCTCCGGTGGCCCCCACAAAGCCCTCCAAGGAACACATGTGTTTGCCAAATACAAAATAACCCTGGGAGCTGGAGACAAAGACAGTGAAGACACTGAAGATGCAGGAGATGAAGCCGCTGAAGGAGATGTTCACCAAGATGTAGTTGAGAGGTTGCCTCAGCTTCTTGTACTTGACGGTGACCACCAGGACAATGGCGTTGAGAGGGGTGCCCACCAAAAAGACAAAGCCCATGAAGGCGGTCTGCAGGTAGAATGCCCACAGCGGGGCAATGTGATATTGGGGACCATCCCAAGGTCCCACTGAGGACGCATTCTTGAAGAGATAAAATTCCTCGTCACCCGACATGGTGATGGGGCTGGGGGGTGTGGGGGACATGGTGGTCCCCTGCCCTCCCCCTTCTGATATACCCTGCCCAGCCCCAAGCCGCTTAAGAGCTGAGGGAGGGATCAAGGCTTCATCCTTGGGCAAACTTGGGGATTAGGGGGGCTAATCTGGGCTGAGACCCTAATCAGCCTCCCTAAGCTGGGCCGAGCCGATTGCCAGGGCTCCTGGGGGATTGGGGGGGACATAAGGGCCCCTCCCCGGCCCACCTTGGGGTTGGGGGGTCCCCAGGGATGCAGAGGGGACCCCAAGCTTTGTCCTGTTGACACTGAGATGTCCCAGCCCAGTGTGGCCTGGGTTGGTGCAGGGGGGAGGTTTGGGGTCCCCCAGGGGGGCATCTCAGGGGAAGGGCAGTGCTTTGGGGGTGCAGTGCTGGGGGTGCACCGATGAGGGGTCTGCAGAGGCGTGCAGGGCTGGGGGTGCTACACTTTTGGAGTCCATTGTGGGGGTGTGCACTGCTGAGGGGTGCATGGTTGGGGAGTGCACTTCTGGGGGTGCATTGTTGGGGGGTGTGCACTTTTAGGGGGTGCATTGCAGAGGGGATGCATGGTTGGGGAGTGCACTTCTGGGGGTGCATTGTTGGGGGGTGCACTTTTGAGGGGGGCACATTGCGGAGGGTGTGTGCACTTTTGGAGGGGGTTGCATGGGTGGAGGGTTCATTGGGGGGTGCATTGTGTGGGGTGCGTGCATGGTGGGGGTGTGCGCTGCTGGGGGTGCATTGTTGGGGGGATGCATGGCTGCGGGGTGCATGGTTGTGGGGTGCGCTGCCAAGGTGGTGGGGCTGTGCTCATTCGGTGGGCTGCCCAGCCAGTGCTGCCCCCCGTGCCCTCGCCCCATCGCAGCCCCCCGGCCACCGGCGCTGGCCGCCACCCACGCGTGAGTAGTGGGGGGGGGAAGAAACGCGGCGGGTGGCTCGTTGGTCTAGGGGTATGATTCTCGCTTAGGGTGCGAGAGGTCCCGGGTTCAAATCCCGGACGAGCCCAAACGCTTTTGCTTGCCCCCCTGCACCGCTTTTTAGGCCCCTCCCCCCGCCATTGCGGGGCCTCCTGTGGGGGCAGGAAGGATGAGCACAAGCCGCTTAGGGGGGGATTAAGGGTGCTCGGGCCCCTGCCGGCTTGGGGGCACATATAAAGGCGGGCTGGGGTGAAGGGACAGCGGGCTGGGGGCACGCCCCTGGTACCCACGCAGAGTGGGGGGTGCGCGGGTGGGTGTCTGTTCTGCGTGGGTGCCTGGGGGGGGGTGTGCACCTCTGAGGGTATCTGCGTGCTTGTGGGGGGGTGCACAGATCGGGGGGTGCCCACCCGTGTGTGTGACCGGGGGCACCTTATGGGTCGTGGCGTGGGGTGGGGATGGGGACAGAGAGGGGACACAGGGAGGGGACGTGGCCCCAGTGGGGCCGTACTGTGTCAGCCCGGGCTGTACTGGGTTGTACTGGGCCATACGGGGCTGTACTGGGTCAGGTTAGATATGGTCATGCTGTACTGTATACCATACTGTACCAAACTATACTGTACCAGGCTGTACTGGGCCATACCGGGCTGTACTGTACTGTACTGGGCCATACGGGGCTGTACTGGGTCAGGTTAGATATGGTCATGCTGTACTGTATACCATACTGTACCAAACTATACTGTACCAGGCTGTACTGGGCCATACCGGGCTGTACTGTACTGTACTGGGTCATACAGGGCTGTACTGGGTCAGGTCCAATCTGGTCATACTGTACTGTATGGTACCAAACTGTCCCGCACCAGGCTGTTCCGGATTGTACTGGGCTGTACCAGGTCAGGTCCCACCATACCGTGCCAGTCTATACCATACGGTACCGTACTGGGCCATACGGTACTGGCTCAGACTGGGTTTATCATACCGTACAGCACCGCACCGCACCACGCCGTACCCGCTCCGCACGGTGCCGCATGGTGCAGGGTCAGGCCGTGCTGTGCGGTGCTGTACTGTACTGGGGGGGCAGGTCGTACTATACTGTACCGGGCTGGGCCATACTGTGCCATACTGGGCTGGGTCATACCGTACTGTATCATCCCGTGCCATCCCCTCCCGTCCCATACCATCCATACCATACTGTCCCATACCTACCCTACCATACCACACTGTACTGTCACGTACTGTACCATACCATACAGGAGCACACCACACCACACCATAATGGACTGTACCATACACGCCATACTGTACCCTACCACACCATACAATTCCCAGTGTGACAGTCACCTATAAGGTCATCACTCTCCCTGGTTCAGGAACCTCCCCAAGCCATCAGACAAGACCCATATACAGACCCCTCCCGCTGTGAAAGCTGACCCCCCCTCCCCCACAGCAGGGGCTGGCTGGGTCCTGAGGAGCACAGGGACCCAGGAGGTCTGGCTGCCACCACCCCCACCGCCGGGCCCCAGCCCCTGCCGCACTGCCCCCTTACGTGCCCTCTGGAGCCATCAGTAGGCTGCAGAGCGAACGCTCCCCCAACGCATCCTGAAGCGGGGGGTAGGGGGGAAGGACCCCAGGGCAGGAGCGCTGGGGGCACTGATTGTGGGGTGGTGGTATGGGACAGTGGCACTGGGGGGGCCGCTGCTCCCCCTGAGTCCCTCCCGCCCATGGAACCCCGGCGTCGGGGAGGGCGGGGCCCCCAGGGGGGGTGGGCGGGGCCCCCAGGGTGGGAGGGCGGGGTCACCCTGGCAAGGGGGAACGTGGTTGCCAGGGCAAACAGAGAAAGCCACCCCTGGAGACAGCTGTGGAGACAGCTGCCCCGTGAGGGTTCTAGGGCACAGGGTGCCCCACAGCAGAGCCGCAGAGCCATGGACCTCAAGGAGTCCCCCTCTGTGGGCAGTGAGTGGGGCACCCAGGAACACCCATCCCAGGGATGGGCACCCTGGGATGGTCTCCCCAAGGGTGATGTGCACCCCCGGGGTTGGGCAGCCATAAGGATGGGCACCCCCATGGTGATGGGCACCCCCGGGGCTGGGCACCCATAAGGCTGGGCACCCCCATGGTGATGGGCACCCCCGGGGCTGGGCACACCAAGGATGATGCGCATCACCGGGTTTGGGCATCCCAAGGGTTGGGCACCCCAAGGGGGAGCACCCATAGATTTGAGCATCCACACAGATGAGTCCCCCAGATCCGTGCCAAGTGCCCCCCGAGCGGTGGTGCCCACCCCGTGCCCTTTTGTAGAACAGCTGCAGGCGCTGCAGGTAGAGCTGGCTGAGCTGCAGGCAGCGCAGACTGCAGAGCTGGGAAAGCTGGAGCAAGCGCTGGAGCTGGCGCGGGCAGAGCGGGCAGCGGAGGCGGCAGCGGTGAGGCAGCAGGCAGCAGAGGCTGCCCAGCTCCAGGACATCACTGCCCAGGTGGCACAGCTCCAAGGTACTGCAGCATGGCAGGGAGGAGGCTACGGCGTGGTGTGGTGTTGGGCATGGCACAGTGGGATGGCAACTGTGGTGGGATGGCGGGCATGGCACAGTGGGATGACAACTGTGGTAGGATGGTTGGCATAGCACAGTGGGTTGGTGGCCATGGCATGGTAGATTGGTGGCCATAGCGTGGTGGGACGGTGGGCATGGCACGGTGGTCATGGTGTGGTGGGATGGTGACCACAGTGTGGCAGAGTGGTGGCCATGGGGTGGGGGCGGGACGCTACAGCACAGAGGGTGGTGGCCGCGGCAGGGGCCAATGTGGTGGGGCAGGGTGCCATGAGGCTGAGGTGAGGGTGCCGTGCAGAGGAGGTGGACAGGCTGCGGGCAGAGAAGAAGGCGCTGGGCGAGGAGCACCGGGCACTGCAGGACTGTCACCGCTACACTTGCTGCCACCGGTACCACCCCACAGCCACCCTGGCCCCCCCCAGGACCTCCATGTCCCTGCCCTTGTGCCCTCCTGGACGTGGCCCCATACATGTCCTCACTGCCCCCCAGCCACGTCCCTTGCATACCCATGGCCATATCCCTCCTGTCCCCACAGCCCCTGTCCCCCAGGCCCATGTGCCCTTGTCCCCATGGCCATGTTCCCCGTGTTGCCCAGCCACATCCCCTGCACTCCCTGGCCTTGTTCCCAATGTTCACTGACCAACATCCCCCTGTCCCCATGTCTCCTGTCCCCATGGCCGCATGCCTGGTGCCCCTTGGCCTTGTCCCTGGTGCCCCCTAGCCATATGCCCTCATCCCCATGTCCCCGTTCCCATGGCCGCTCCCCGGTGCCACCTGGCCATGTCTTCTGTGCCCCCCAGCCATGTCCCCCTGTCCCCATGTCCTCTGTCCCAATGGCTGCGTCCCTGTTGTCTCTTGGCCAAGTCCCCTGTGACCACCAGCCATGTCCCCCCTTGTCCCTATAGTCATGTCCCCGTTTTCCCATGGCTGTGTCCCCAGTGTCCCCCATCCCCCTGAACATGTCCCCATGTGCCACTGGCAGCCCCTGACACCACCATCTCCTGCAGGTGCCTCAAGGGGCTGGGGGACATAGATGGTCCCCTCCCAGTGTCCCCCCACCCTGAGGACCCTGAGGACACCCAGCCCCAGTGCCCAGAGGGGACCCAGAGCCAGGTATGGGGTGGGGGACACACTCACATGGGGCTCAGTGTGGCACTGTGGTGGCACTGACCCCCATCCCTTCTGCAGGAGACCATCAACAAGTTCAAGTCCTTTATCCTCTTCATCGTGGCCTCCACCATCATTTTCCTCTACCCCTGGATGAGGCAGTGATGAGATCCCAGCTGGCACCTTGACCCCCACCCCCAGCATGCTGACAACCCTCCCCAGCACACTGACCCCCCTGGATCACCCTTTTCCCCTCTGAGCAATAAAGCAATTACACTCCTGCACAGCTGCTGTCAGTGTGGGGGTCCCCGGGGTGTGGGTGCCACCCATGGGTGTGCCCCGGCACGGGTGCCATCCACGTGCCACCCACATCATCATTGTCCCCAAGTGGGATGTGCCCCTCCAGCCCCCCCCCCCCGGGGTATTTTGGGTGCCGGGTGCGTGGCTCTGACTCGCCAGGTTATTTTTAGGTGCTGGCGCAGGCATCTGGGCCATCATTACTGCCCCCGCCCCCCGCTGTCACCCATCACCCTGGGGTGCACCCTCACCGCCCCCACCACCACTGGCACCCACCCAGGGAACTTCTTGCCGTGGGGGACGACGACTGAGTCACAGGGTGGTGGGAGAGGAACCCAGGCGTCCTGCACCCCCCTCCCCTACCCCGCGGTGAGACCCAGGCGGCTGGGTGCCCCTCCACCCCCCCACCCGCTGGAAGCTTCTAGGGCAGGTGGCCAGCGGTGACGGTGATGTCGACGGCCGGGCACCGGAACCAGGGGTAATCCGATACACACACCCCCCCCCAAACAGCCCCCCCCCCCCCCAAAGGACCCAGGTCTGGGGCACCCCACACCCAAGTGTTGTGCCCCCCCCCAGCACCCAGCCTGTGTCCAAGGGTGTTGAGGACTCAGGTGTCCAGGTGGACCCCCCCCGGTGTGTGTGTGGGGGTACCAGCGATGCTGGGGGGCAGCAGGGTCCTGGGATCACTAAGGGGATCTGTCTGTGTCCCTCCCAACATGAACGAACACCCCCCTCCCCAAACTGTGCTCCCCACAATGGGGAAACTGAGGCACGGCCAAGGGGTCCCACGGCTTGAGCAAGGGGGGGCCCTGGGCGGAGGGGCCCAAGGGGTGTGTGTGGGGAGGGTCCTGGGTGGGGGTTCTGTGGGTTTCCCCAGGGGGTGTCTTGGGAGTGTTTTGGGGAGCTCTCGGTTGGGGTCTGGGGTGTGTGTGGATATGTTCTTCGGTGAGTTTTTTGGGGGTCCTGAGTGAGGGGATCCCACCTGAGTCCCCTGGGGGGGTCCTGAGTGAGTTTCCTGAGGGGTCTTTGGGGGGTGGGGGGTGCCAATGGTGCTGGGGTGTATTGGGCTGCCAGGAGCTGCAGCATCAGGGTGCTTGTGGTAATGGGGAGCTTGAGGTGCCTGGGGTGTCGGGGGTGCCAGGTATTGGGGTGTTAGGGTGACGGGGTATTGGGGTGATGATGGTGCTGGGGTGTCTGGAGTGCTACGGTGTCAGGGTGCCCATGGTGCTGGCTGTGCTGAGGTTTTGGGGTGCTGGGGTACTGGTATATCAGGATAACGGGGTGTTGCAGTGTCTGGGCTATTGGAGTGCTGGAGTTCAGGGGATTTTGGAGTTTGAGGGTGCCAGGATTTCAGGGTGTCAGGGTTTGAGGGTGCTGGTGTTCAGGGGTTTGGATATCTCAAGGTAATGGGATTTCGGGGTGCCAGGGTCTTGGAGGTCCCAGGGCGCCAGTGTACCAGCATTTGAGAGTGCTGGTGTTTTGGGGTGCCAACGTTTTGAGGGTCTTGGGGTGCCAAGGTCTGGGAGATTTTGGGGTACCACGGTGCCAGGGTTTTGGGGGTGCTGGGATTTCAAGATGCCAGAGGTCAGGGGTGCCAGGGTTTTACAGATTTTGGGGTGGCAGTGTCTGGGGGTTAGTGAGTGCAGTTGTTTCAAGGGTGTCAGTGTTTGGGGTTACCAGGGTTTGGGGGTTTCAGGGGTGCTGGTGTTTGGGGTTACCAGGGTTTCAGGGGTGCTGGTGTTTGGGGTTACCAGGGTTGGGGGGGGAGGGATGGTGTCAGCTTGAAGTTAGCGTTTCAAGGGTGGTGGGCTTTGGGGTCACCGAGGGTTGGGGGGGTGCCAGGGTTTGGGGGGTGCTGCTCTCAGGGATCCAGGGGTCCCAGAGCGCAGCGGCTGTGCCGCCGGGGCTATAAATAGCGGCTGCGGTCAGCCCCCCCCCCCCGCCGGGCAGGCCCATCCCGGGGCCGCGGGGCCGGGCGGGGCGGGACGGGATGGGACGGGGCAGCGCTTAAAGCCGCCGCCGCCCTCGGCGCCGCCACTCGCCGCCCGCCGCCCCCGGCACTGGGAACCGACTCGGACCCTGATCCCCACCGGGAACCACCGCTCCGCCTCGGGAACACACCGGGAACCGACCCGGACCCCTCCGGGAACTACTGCTCTGCTCCGGGAATTCGCTGGGAACAGGGAACCGACCCCGGGAACCGGCACCGGGAACCAGCTCTGACGCCGGGAACTTGCACCGGGACTGATCCGGGACACGATCCTCCAGCACCGGGACTGACCCCGGGAACTGGGACACTGTACCAGACACCGGCACTGCGCCGGGATCCCCGCCCCCACCCCCGGACCGCCGGGGCTGACCCGGGACCCCCACCCTGAGCGCTGGGACTGATCCGGGACACCGGCAGCAGGAGTGACACCGGCAACTGGGACCCCACCCAGGACACCAGCACCCACCCAGGACACCGCAACTGCCCCAGGACATTGTCCCCCCAGCACTGCCACGGGCACCCAGGACCCCACCCCAGGCACCCACATTGACCCAGGACCCCCCCACCTGGGACACTAGCGCTGACTTGGGACCCCCACTCAGGATACCAGCATCCACCCAGGACCTCTCTGGGACACTGGGCCTGATCCAGGACCTCCACCCCAGGCACCAGGACTGACTTGGGACACCCACCCGGGCACCTGGAGTGACCCGGGACCCCCTAACCAGGATACCAGCTCCAACCCAGGACGCTAACCCCCAGCCTGGTCTACAACCCGCCCCCCAGCACCCACCACCCCACCAGCACCCTTTCACCATGAACTCCACCTACGAGACACAGACAGCTGAGGAACCAGAGGAGCTACCAGCCACCGAGAAGGACCTGGCAGAGGACGCTCCTTGGAAGAAGATCCAGCAGAACACCTTCACCCGTTGGTGCAATGAGCACCTCAAGTGTGTCCATAAGCGCATTGGGGACCTGCAGCGGGACCTGAGCGATGGCCTACGCCTCATCGCCCTCCTGGAGGTCCTCAGCCAGAAGAAGATGGGGCGCAAGTACCATCCGCGCCCCAACTTTCGCCAGATGAAGCTGGAGAACGTCTCAGTGGCCTTGGAGTTCTTGGAGAGGGAGCACATCAAGCTGGTCTCCATTGGTGAGTGATTGGGTGCGGAGGTGGTGAGTGTGCAAGACGGGTCATGTGAGGAAGTGAAGATGGGGCTGGGGACAAGTGTGTAAGGGCAGGGGAGATGGAGTGGAAGTGAGGGGTGAAGTGTGCAAGGGTAGAGGTGATGGACATGTGGGGGTGAGGGTGGGGATGAGTGTGCAAGGGCAGGTGAGGTGGAGGAGTGGGAATAGGGTGGGTGTTCAAGGACAGGGCTGATGGACAAGTGTGGATGGGGTCATGGGGGAGTGTGCAAGGGCAGGGGCAATGGGGGAGTGGGAACAGGGGGTGAGCGTGCAAGAGCAGGGCTGATGAATGAGCGGGGATGAGTGTGCAAGGGCAGAGGTGATGGACAAGTGGGGACAGCGCTGAGGATGAGTGTGCAAGGGTAGGGGCGATAGGTGAGTGTGAATGGAGGACGAGTGTGCGAAAGCAGGGCTGATGGACGAATGAGAATAGGGGGCGAGTGTGCAAGAGCAGGGCAATGGAGGAACAGGGTGTGAGCGTGCAAGAGTGAGGGCGATGGACGAGTGGGAACAAAGCTGGGAACGAGCGTGCAAGGCCGTGCTGCCACTCTGACCGCTGTGCGAGGGACTGCACGAGGCTGAGTGGTGCACGTGGGCCGTGTGCAAGGGGCCGTGTTGCACATGCACGATTGTGTGAGGGGCCAAGCGTGCCCGGCCAGGGCTCCGCTCCCCGCGTGAGGGGCCGCAGCGTGCGAGGGGCCATGCGAGGCGGCTGCGCTGAGCTCACTCTTGGCTCGGGGGCTGCGTGCCGGTGAGCTCACACTGCAGGGGCACGCTCGCCCCCCGCACGCTCGCCCCCCGCGCAGGGCCCCAGCGCCCACCCGCCACCCCGACAGCTGCAGGGTGACCCCCTCGCATCGCGCTCGCCCCCGCACACGCGGGTGGGTGGCTTGCACCCTTGCACACCCGCTTGCACGCTCGCAGCCTTCCTTAGCACTTGCACATGCGGCAGCCCCCATGTGCGTTGCACGGGGCGAGGGGCCTGCACGCCCCCCCTTGCACACCCAGACCAGTGGGTGGGGGGCTGAGCATCCCTGCATGTCCCCGCAGGGGGTGTCACACGCCCACCCATCCCCCCGGGGGTTTCCTTGCCCCCCAACTCTACCCTCCCCAGATGTTGGGGTGCCCTCCAGATGTTGCCCCTCCCTGGGAGGCCCCAGCAATTGGGGGGGTGTCACCGGCCACATCTGCAGCCCATTTCCTCCCCGAAACACGATCGCTGGGGGGGGGGGGGGGGGGGGAGGGAAGGCGAGGGGGAGGGGCCGGGATGCCTGGGTCCTCTCTGCAGGGCGTGGGGGAGGGGCCGGGATGCCTTGCCCCCCCCCCCCCCGCCCCCTGCCTCAGTTTCCCCATTCCTGGCCTCTCCCCTGGCCAGGGACCCCCAGGGTGCTGGGAGAGGGTCACTCCAGGGTGCTCTGACAGGGACAGGGACCCTCAGGGTTCTCTGATGGGGTCCCCCCAGGGTGCTGTGGGGCAGGGGACACCCCAAGGTGCTGGAGGGGTCAGGGAACCCCAGGGTGCTGTCAGGGTTTCCCCCTGAGGCACTGTCCGGTGAGGTGTTGGGGTCCCCCCCACTGTGCTGTGCCCCATGTGGGGTCCCCTGGGGGGTCGGGGTGCTGCAGCTGGGTGCTGTGGGGTGCTCCAGAAGGACAGGAGTGACAGTGCTGTGGGGTGTCAGGGTGTTCGCAGCCTGACACTGGGGTGCCAGGGGCCCTGGGGGTGCTGGGGTGGCCCCCTGCTTTTGCTGGGGGTACCCAGGACCCCTGCCCATGGCCTTGGGTGCTGGGGTGCCAGGGACCCTGGGGATGTCCTGGGGTGTCATTGCATTCCCAGCCTGGCAGCAGGATGTTGGAGACCCTGTGTGTGCCCTGGGGTGTCCCCAGCCTGGTGCCAGTGTGGCAGGGACCCTCATGGTGCCCTTGGGATTTTGGGATGTCCCCAGCTTGACGTTGGGGTAGTGGGGACCCTGTGGGTGCTGGGGTGCCAACGTGGGGACCCTGAGGGTGGCAAGGACCCCCATGCATGCTCTGGGGTGCCAGGATGACAGGGACCCTGTGGGTGCTCTGGGGTGTCCCCAGGCTGGCTCCAGGGTGTTGGGGACGCCCACGGCAAAGCTGGAGGTGGTGGCCTTGAAGTGCCTGTGTGCTTGCAGACAGCAAGGCCATCGTGGATGGGAACCTGAAGCTGATCCTGGGACTGATCTGGACGCTGATCCTGCACTACTCCATCTCCATGCCCATGTGGGAGGATGGACGCCCGCCGGCAGACCCCCAAGCAGCGACTGCTGGGCTGGATCCAGAACAAGGTGCCGCAGCTGCCCATCACCAACTTCCACCGTGACTGGCAGGATGGCAAAGCCTTGGGTGCCCTGGTGGACAACTGTGCCCCTGGTGAGGAGGGCATGGGGCGGGGGGGGGGGGGGGCGGGCTGTGGAGGGCAACTGCACCCCCCAGACAGTGGGCTGTGGGAGTAATTGCCCCCCCGGTTAGTGGGCATGGGGTATGGGGGAGCTATTGCACCCCCCCCCGCCCCCCCTGGTTAGTGGCCATGGGGGGCACAGGGCCTGGAGGGCAATTGCCCCCTCATTAATAGTCAAGTGCCCCCCCTGGTCCATGCTGGCTCAGGGGGGCACGGGTGGGGGGCAGGGGTACTGGGGGATAGCCATCCCCCAGGCTGTGCTGGCATGGGATGCTGGGGGGCACTGGGAGGATCTGGGGGCAAAAGGGGGAGGGAGTGCTGTCCCCCCCAGGAGGGTGGGGGTGCTGCTCCCCCTCCCCCCGAGGTTGCCTATCTCACACCCACCCTCTGCCCTGTCCAGGCCTGTGCCCAGACTGGGAGAGCTGGGACCCCAACCAGCCGGTGCAGAACGCCCGGGAGGCCATGCAGCAGGCAGACGACTGGCTGGGTGTCCCCCAGGTACTGGGAGCACTGGGGGGCACTGGGAGTGCTGGGAGGGCCTGGCAGCCCCGTGGCATAGTGGGGCTGGGGGGCATGTGGGATGGGGTCCTGGGTGCCAGTAGGTCCCATGATGGGGTGAGGGCGTGTGTGGAGGGGTCCTAAGTGTGGTGACATGGAGTGGGGCAGGGGTGTCCCTGGGCATGGGGCATCCCTGGGTACAAAGTGGGAAGGACAGGGGAGGGTCCCTATGGGGTCGCTGGGCGTGGGGGGTCCCTGGGTGTGTGGTGTGTGGGGGCGCAGCGTGTGTGAGGTCCTTGACAGGGCCACCGTGGGTGGGAGCATCATGGGAGGGGCTAACTGGCATTGGGGGGTGTGTGTCCCTGCAGGTGATTGCCCCCGAGGAGATTGTGGACCCCAACGTGGACGAGCACTCAGTGATGACCTACCTCTCCCAGTTCCCCAAGGCCAAGCTGAAGCCGGGGGCCCCCCTGCGCGCCCGCCAGCCCCAGCCCTCCCGCGCCCGCGCCTACGGGCCTGGTACGGGCACGGGGGGCACTGGGGGGCACACGGTGGCCAGGCACAGAGGGGGTGTGGGAGGAGACATGGCAGGGGACAGGGGCGATGCTATGGCCAGGCACAAGGGTGGCATGGGGAGGGGGCACAGGGCAGGGGAACATGGGTGCCACAAGGGGGGGACGTGGGATGTCAGGGCATGAAGGTAAACCATGAGTCCCTCTCCAAGCCCAGGGACCCCTTTCCAACCCCAGCCCCCCCTCATACTTGGGGGTGCCCAGGGACCCCCTGCCACCTCCAAGGGCAACCTGGAGGTCCCAAGCTGAGGGGGGTCCCAGGAGCTGGGTGCCCACCATGGGGTGCTGGTGGGGGGTGGCACCCTGACCCCTGGGCACCTGCAGGCATTGAGCCCCAAGGGAACGTGGTGCTGAAGCCAGCGCAGTTCACGGTGGAGACCCTCGAGGCGGGGGTTGGCGAGGTCCTGGTCTACGTTGAGGACCCTGAGGGTCACACTGAGGAGGTATGGTTGGGGCACCCAGATGCCTGGGTTCCCCCAGCACCCCACCTGTGTGTGGGGTGTACCCAGGTTTCCAACTCTGTGTCACTCACCCCTCCTTTTTTGGGGTTCCCCCCTAGGCGTACCCAGGTTTCCAACTCTGTGTCACTCACCCCTCCTTTTTTGGGGTTCCCCCCTAGGCCAAGGTTGTCCCCAACAATGACAAGAAGCGGACATACAGCGTCACCTATGTGCCCAAGGTTGGGGGGCTGCACAAGGTGAGCACCCATAGACCTGCACCTCAACGTGCGTCTTGGGGTGGTGGGTGTCCCCTGCACCCGGAATGGGGGGTGCTCAGCACAGAGGAGTGCTGGGGTCCCTGGAGTGTCCCCATTAGGGTCCCTGGAGGGGGTATTGCAATAGGGGAGCCCTGGGGGAGCCCTTGAGGGGTCTGCTTGGGTCCCTGCTGGTTCTTGTGTTAGGGTCCCAGGGAGGGCAATAAGGGGTCCTTTGGGGGGGGCAGGGGGGTGAAGGGAGCCCCTTCAGGACATTGCACTGGAGGTCCCTGGGGTGTCCCACTTTGTGTACCCTGTGGGGGTGCCACCAAGGTGCTGGGTGGCAGTGGGGGACATGGCCACCCCTGACCCCCACCTTATCCCACAGGTGACGGTGCTGTTTGCGGGGCAGAATATTGACAAGAGCCCCTTTGGTGTCAATGTGGGCATGGCCCTTGGGGACGCTAACAAGGTGATGGCACGCGGCCCTGGCTTGGAGCCTGTCGGCAATGTGGCCAACAAGCCCACCTACTTCGATATCTACACCGCAGGTGGGCTCTGGTGGCCACCGGACATGGAGCAGGGGGGGTCATTTCTCTGGCTTGGTGCCAAGACATGGCATGGGCCAGTGGCACTGAGGTGTGGCATGGATGTGTTGGTGCTGGGTGACATTGAGGGCATTGTCCTCATGGTGGTGTGGCCCTGGCCATGGCCTGCTGGCTCTGACACATCCTCATGAGGGCAAGGCCATGGCATAGCCTGGTGGCACTGAGATAGTGTCCTTCTCATGCCATGTCCATGGGATGGCATGGTGCTCTGGGGCTATGTCCTTATTGTGGCATGGCCAATGTGTTACTGGGTATCACTGAGGTTGTGTCCTCAGGGTGGCATGACCTGATGGCTCTGGGACCATGTCCTCATGGTGGCATGGCCATGGCATGGCCTGGTGGCTCTGGTACCATGCTCTCATGGTGGCATGGCCATGGTGTGACCAGGTGGTAGTGTCCTTGTGGTGATACAGCAATGACATGTCTGGGTGGCACTGAGCCCGTGTCCTTGCCATGGCTTGGCTGGATGTTCTCACTGTGTCATGGTGTGGTGGCACTGGGGTCATGTCCTTGCCATGATGAGGCCGGGGGACACTGAGGGTGTGGCATAGCCACAGCATAGCCTCGTGGCTCTAGGGCCACATCCTCCTGGTGGCATGGCTATGGCATGGGCCTGGTGGCACTGAGATTGTGTCCTTCTTGTGTCATCCATGCATGGCCTGGTGGCTCTGATGCTGTTTTCTCATGGTGGCATGGTCTGGTGGAACTGAGGCCACGTCCTCATGATGACATGGCTATGGCATGACCTGGTGGCAGTGGGACTACATCCTTATGGTGGCCTGGCCATGGCATGGCTGGGTGGCACTGAGCCCATTTCCCTCACTGTGGTAGGGGCTGGCCCAGGCGACGTGGGGGTGGTGATTGTGGACCCCCAGGGCCGGAGGGACACCGTGGAAGTGATGCTGGAGGACAAAGGGGACAACATCTACCGCTGCACCTACCGGCCCGTCCTGGAGGGGCCACACACCATCTGTGTCACTTACGCCGGTGCCCCAGATCCCCAAGAGCCCCTTCACTGTCAACGTGGCTGAAGGTGAGACCTGCCATGGGGGGCCCCACCATGTCTGCATGACAGCACCCATCAGTTCCCCAGGTGGCCCCATGGCACCCCTGTGCCTGTAGTCTCCCCATAGCACCCATATACCCCAGGGTGTCCCCCAGACTGTCTCCATGGCATCCATCTGTCCCCAGGGTGTCCCAATACCACCCTTATGCCCCTGGGGACCCCCTGACCTGCCTCTTCCCTCCCTTGAGCTCCCCAGCCCGGGCCCTCCCAGCACCTACGGGTGCTGTCGGTGCTGGGTGCTGAGGGTGCCATCCTGCCGGCAGCATGCACGCCCTCAGCGTGCCGGGCCACGGGCCGGGGCTGCAGCCCAAGGGCGTGCGGGTGAAGGAGGTGGCCGACTTCAGGGTGCTCACCAAGGGCGCCGGCACCGGGGACCTGCGGGTGCTCATCAAGGGGCCCAGTGAGTGTGCAAGGGGCGGGGGTGGGTGGGGGGCACCATGGGGGTGACCAGGAGGGTTGTATGGTTGGAGGGCACCAGGGGTTGGGGATGTGATTGGGGAGGGTCTGGGGGTGTGCCCAGGGTGGGGTGCATGGGCGGGGGGTGTGATATGGAAAGATGTGCATGGGTGGGGGGCTGCCATGGGGGGGTGAATCATGAGGGTCCCCATGGAGGGATGCGCATGGTTGCGGGGCACCATGAGGGTGTCCTTGGTGGTGTCCGTGGTTGGGGGGCACCATGGGGGTGCTCATGGCGGGGGGATGCATGGTTGGAGGGCATCATGGGGGTGTCCATGGGTAGGGGTAAGTGGTTGGGGGGGGCACCATGGTGGGATGCACAGTTGGGGGGCATCATGGGGGGGTCCATGGCTGGTGGAGCACCGTGGGGGGTCCCAATGGGTGGCCCATAGTTGGGGGGGCACCATGGGAGTGTCTATGAGGGGGTGCATGGTTGGGAGGTCAACATGGGTCTGTCTATGGAGGGATGTACATGAAGGGGGGGGCACCATGGTAAGGGGTGCCGCCATCTGAAACCCCCTGCTTCCCACAGAGGGCACAGAGGAGCCGGTGAAGGTGCGGGACGCGGGCGACGGTGTCTATGAGTGCGAGTACCACCCCATGGTGCCTGGCAAGTACCAGGTGGCCATCACCTGGGGTGGCTACGCCATCCCCCGCAGGTCAGCTGAGCCACCACCCACGGGGACCCCCCCACCTACCCTGCACCCCCTGCCCCACCAGGCTCCTGGGGTGGGAGGGTGTGCAAAGGGGGGGGCATGTGGGAGGGTGTGCAAGGAGGGGTGCAAGATGCAAGCAAGGCACATCGAGCATGCAGGGTGTGCAAGGGGCGTGCAAAAGACATGGTGTGTGCAAGGGATGTGCAAGTCCCATGGAGGGTGTGCAAGGCACACGTATGCTGTGCAAGGGACATGCAAGTGGGTGTGCAAGCTGCAAGCAAGGGGCGTGCGATAGGCGTGGGGCATGCAGGGTGCCCTGTGCTGATGTGGTGCCTGCAGCCCCTTCGAGGTGCAGGTGGCCCCTGAACCAGGCTCCCAGAAGGTGCGGGCCTGGGGGCCAGGGCTGGAGGGCGGCGTAGTGGGCAAGTCGGCTGACTTCGTGGTGGAGGCCATCGGCACCGAAGTTGGCACCCTGGGTGAGTTGGGGCACAGGGGCACCCATGGTGGGGGTGCCAGGGTGGGGATGTGGGCACAGGATGGGTGGCATCATGGTGGGGATGTGGGCATGCAGTGGGTGGTATCATGGTGGGGATGTGGGCATGGGAATGGGTGGCATTGTGGTGGGGATGTGGGCATGGGATAGGTGGCACTGCAGTTGGGCCATGGGACAGGCTAGAGGACACTGCAGTGAGGACACGGGCACAGGTTGGGTGGCACCGTGGCAGGGACATGAACACAGACTGGGGAATGTGAAGATGGGGACATGGGTGCAGACTTGGGATGACAACAATGGAGACATACTGGGTGGCACCACCCTGGGGATTTGGTCACAGACTGGGTGTCACCATACTGGGGACATGGGCTTAGTCTGAGGGACACCATGATGGAAGCATGGGCACAGGCTGGGGGTGACCACCCTGGGGACATGGAAACGTACCGGGGGGCACCACCCAGGGGCCCTAAGCATAGGCTGAGGGACACCTTGATGAAGACAAGGACTGGGTGTCACTACCCTGAGGACATGGACGTGTATTGGGTGGCACCACCCGGGGGACATGGGCACAGGCTGAGAGACACCATGATGGGAACAAGAACATGGACTGGGGGTCACCACCCTGGGGACATGGGCATGGGGAGGGTAACATGGTGCTGAGAATGCTGGGGCTCTCTTGGAGGACTGCATCACCCGGTGGTGCCACCCCCCAGGTTTCTCCATCGAGGGCCCATCACAGGCCAAGATTGAGTGTGATGACAAGGGGGGACGGCTCATGTGATGTGCGATACTGGCCCACGGAGGCAGGGGAGTATGCTGTCCACGTGGTGTGTGATGACGAGGACATAAAGGACAGCCCCTTCATCGCCCACATCCTGCCCGCCCCCAACGACTCCTGGCCCGAGAAGGTAGCTCTGTGCCCCATAGCACCCCATTGCACCCTGCTGCACTCTGTATCCCTGCGCTCCCGGGTGCTACCCGCCCTCTGGGCACTCCTTGCACCCCCAGAAATTGCTCCCTACCTGACTACCCCCCGGGTGCTACCACCCCATCTTTGCACCTCTATGTGCTGCCCCCATTCCCCGGATCTCCCCCCCACACCCCCTCCATGGGTGCTGGGGGTGCTGATGCCACCCTGACTCCCCCCACCCTCACTCACACCCATAGGTGAAGGCCTTCGGGCCGGGGCTGGAGCCCACCGGCTGCATCGTGGAGCGGCCGGCCGAGTTCACCATTGACACCCGTGGTGCCGGCAAGGGCCCCCTCAAGCTCTACGCCCAGGTAGGGTGCCTTTGGGCACTGTTGGGTGCTGTTGGGCATCACTGGGTGCTGTTGGGTGCTGTTGGGCATCACTGAGTGCCATTGGGTGCTGCTGGGCGTCGTTGGGCATCACTGAGTGCTACTGGGTGCTGTGGGGCCCTGTTGGGTGCTGCTGGGCATCACTGTGTGCCGTTGGGTGCTGCTGGGCACTGTTGGGTGCCACTGGGCATCACTGAGTGCCATTGGGTGCTGCTGGGCATTGAGTACCATTGCACTGCTGGGTGCCAATGGGTGCCAGTGGGTCCCCTCACCTCCCCCCGGTGCCTGCAGGACGCCGAGGGCTTCCCCATTGACATCAAGGTGAAGGACAACGGGGATGGCACCTACCACTGCGTCTACGTGCCCACTAAGGCCATCAAGCACACCATCATCGTCACCTGGGGGGGTGTTACCACCCCCAGCAGCCCCTTCCGTGTGAGTGTCCCATGGGGTGCTGGGCATGGGATTGGGGGTCCATGGGATGATAGGGATGGGGGTCCCATGGGAATGGGGTGCCAGGGTGGGGATGGGGGTCCATGGGGTGATGCCGATGGAGACAGAGTGGCAGGGGTGGAAATAGGGGTCCTGTGGGGTGATGGACATGGGGATGGGGGTGCTGGGCATGGAGATGGGGTTCCTAGACCTATAGGGTGCCAAGCATGGAGATGGGGGGTCCCATGGGTTGATGGGAATGGGGTGCCAGACATGCAGGGACTTGGGGTGCCAGTAGTGGAGTTGGGCGTCCCAGACCCATGGGGTGCCAGGCTGAAATTCACAGGTGCTGGGCACAGGGGTGAGGTCCATGGTCTGTGTGGTGCCAGGCCCAATGACGAGGGTGCTGGGCAGGAGGATGAGGTGCATGGTACATGGGTGGCAGGCATAAGGAGGGGTTCATGGCACCACGGATGCCGCTGGCAACACTCCCTGTACCCACAGGTGAATGTGGGTGAGGGCAGCCACCCTGGTAGGGTGAAGGTCTATGGGCCAGGTGTGGAGAAGACAGGGCTGAAGGCCAACGAGCCCACCTACTTCACCGTCGACTGCAGTGAGGCTGGACAAGGTGGGTACCCACCATGGGAGCATCTGGCACCCATGGGAGCCCCTCTGTGGGCATGGCAGCTGTTTTCTGCATCCCTGGTCCTGGTCCATTATTCCTAGTCTTGGTCTTGCATCCCTGCCACCCTGGTCCTCATCCATCATCCCTGGTCCTGCCCCTGCGTTCCTGGTCCATCAACCCATTCCTGGTCCAGGCCCGTGTCCATGGTCCAGCCCATCCCTTGGTGCTACCCAGGGGAGCAGGGTGACACAGTGCTGATGGTGGGGACCCTTTGCAGGGGACGTGAGCATTGGGATCAAATGTGCCCCCGGCGTGGTGGGGCCGCTGGAGGCCGACATTGACTTTGACATCATCAAGAACGACAATGACACCTTCACAGTGAAGTACACGCCACCGGGTGCTGGGTTGTACACCATCATGGTGCTCTTTGCCAACCAGGTACTGCACACCCATCCCAGCCTCCTGCTCCACACCAGGTGGCCTGCATGTCACCTCCCTGCCCACTGAGGTCCTGTGGGGTGGGGGGGCTCTGTCCCCTGGCAGTGTTGCCGTGCCACCATGCCGCCGTCTCTCTCCCCAGGAGATCCCCAGCAGCCCCTTCCGCATCAAGGTGGACCCATCCCATGATGCCAGCAAGGTCAAGGCGGAGGGGACCCGGGCTCAACCGGACGGGTGAGGGGACAGGGAGATGGGGTGGCAGGGTGCTGCGGGGCAGGGTAATATGGGGGGAGCAAGGCTGGGTTCTAGGTGCTGTGAGGCAGGCACCCTGGGTGCTTGTGGGGCTGGGTGCTGTGGGGCAGGGACCCTGGGTGCTGTGGGGCTGGGTGCTGTGGGGCAGGGACCCTGGGTGCTGTGGGGCTGGGTGCTGTGGGGATGGAGTTCTGGGTGCTGTGGTGCTGGGTGCTATAGAGCAAGGGGCTGGGACAGGGTGCTGTGGGGTGGGGGTGATATGGGGGTAGCAAGGCTGGGTGCTGTGGGGCTGGGTGCTTGTAAGGCAGAGATGTGGGTGCCGTGGGTCTGGGCGCTGTGGGGGTGCAGCGGGCGCTGACCGTACGGCACAGGCGTGGAGGTGGGGAAGCCCACCCACTTCACGGTGCAGACGAAGGGTGCGGGCAAGGCGCCGCTGGAGGTGCAGTTCGGGGGGCCAGGGCAGGGCCCCGCTGTGCGCGACTTCGAGGTCATCGACAACCACGACTACTCCTATACCGTCAAGTACACCGCTCTGCAGCAGGTGGGGTATGGGGGAGACCCCTACGGCACCCCCTGGGGCACCCCACCCCATCCCCTGCAGCCCCCTGTCCCATACGAACCCCTCATAGGGGCCCCCCATTCCATATGAACTGCCCCCAGGCACACCCCATCCCATATGAGCACCCCACACGGGCACCCCTGTAGATAACCCATAGGGGTACCCTCACTGACATCCTGTCACCTGGGCACCCCAAGGACACCCCCACAGACATCCCGGTGTAGGCACCTCATCCCCATGGATGCCCCATGCCATGGGCACCCCATTCCCACCCCAGGACCCCCAAACCCTCCCACAGTCTCATGGATGCCACCAGCCCTGGGATTCTGACACATATCCCTGCCGTCCCCGAGCACCCATGGGTGCCTGAGCCCTGGGAACCCCTTGGGCTCCTGAACCTCCTGGGTCTCCCAGGGACCCCCAAAGCCCCTGGGCACCCCCAGGTACCCCCTCCAGCACCCATGAGTGACACGAATCCCCCAGCACACCCCCTTGCAGGCCCCTTCTCCCTTCCCCCCCTCAGTGGGTGTGGGTGGGGGGGCCCCCTGGCAGCACCCTAAGGTGCGGGTGCACCCACAGGGTCCCCTGGCCGTGGTGGTTACCTACGGGGGGGACCAGATCCCAAGGAGCCCCTTCCCTGTCACCGTGGCGCCCCCCTGCAGCTCAGCAAGGTCAAGGTGCAGGGGCTCAACAGCAGTGAGTGGGGGTCTTGGTGGGGGGGGGGGTGGGCACCCTGGGGTGGGGGAGGGCATCGCTACGGTGTAGGCACCATGGGGGGGGCACCCTTGGGTGTGGGGCATGCGTGCGAGGGGGCACAACCCCTGGGTATGGGGTGGGGGACACACCCTGGGTATGGGATGCAGCAGGGGATGGGGACACCTTGGAAGGGGGCACCCTTGGGTGTGGGGTGCACTGTGGGGTGGGGGCACCCTTGGGGAGGGGCGCGCTATGGGGTGGAAACAAGACCCTTGGATATGAAGTGGGGGGCACCCTGGGGGGGGATGACACCTTGGATGTGGGCCCACTATGGGGTGGGGGCACACTGGGGGGGGGGGACGGACACCCTTAGGCATGGGCTACCCCCCTGGGTGTGTCCCCCTCCCCTGACCACCACCCCCATGTTGCCCCGCAGAGGTGGAGGTGGGGCAGGCGCAGGAGTTCGCAGTAGAGGCACAGGGAGCTGGGGGCCAGGGCAAGGTGGAGGTCAAGGTCACTGGCCCCTCCCGCCGCCCCCTCCCCTGCAAGGTGGGCCCAGCCCCCCCTGGCGGCCCCCACCCTGTTACCTACACCCCCACCGAGGAGGGGCCTTACAAGGTGGAGGTCACCTACGATGGACACCCGGTCCCTGGAAGCCCCTTCCCCGTGGAGGCGCAGCTGCCCCCTGACCCCTCCAAGGTGAGGCCATTGCTTGCCCGGCATGCATGCAAGGGGGTGAGTGTGCCCCCCACCCCTTGCACACGTGTGTCCTTGTGTGCCCCATGCATGCAGCCCATGGACAGGTCACGTTGCCTATGCACGCTCCTCGCACACTCAAGCTGCTTGTGTGCGCTGTTGCACACCCACGCTGCTCACAGCCACCTCCACTGCCCGCACAGTGCCCGCTCCCTGCTTGCACGTGCCAGCTGGTTGCACCCACCCTGCCCACACACTTGCATGGTGTTCCTTGCACACTTACACCACTTGCATGCTTCTTGCACACCCCACTCGCATAACAACATGGACTGAGAGCACCCGTGCTTGTCACCTCCATGCTGCAGGTGCAATTGCACACTTACTGTGGACACACCTATCCCTTGCACACTTGTCACCAGCACACCCATGCCTTGCATGCATACCGTGGGCATTCTCATTCCTTGCATGCTTCCCACTGGCATGCCAATCCCTTGCACACTGGCCCATGCCTTGCACACTCACCTCCAGTACACCTGTCCCTTGCACACCAGCATGCCCATCCCTTCCACAGTTACTGCCAGCACGCCCATCCCTCGCACACTGGCACACCCGTCCCTTGCACGCACACAGCACTGGCACGGCGCCCCCCTGCCCCTTGCACACCCATTGCCTTGGCAGAGCCTGCCGGCACCCCCACCCCTCGCCTTGCACACACATGTGTGGCCCCCAACCCCCTCCTCTGACGTGTGTCTCCCCCCCTAGGTGTGTGCCTATGGGCCAGGGCTGCAGGGCGGCAAGGTGGGCACCCCAGCCCCCTTCACCATTGACACCAAGGGCGCAGGCACCGGCGGGCTGGGGCTGACAGTGGAGGGTCCCTGCGAGGCCAAGATAGAGTGCCAGGACAATGGCGATGGCTCCTGCTCGGTCTCCTACTTGCCGACAGAGCCTGGTGACTACACCATCAACATCCTCTTTGCCGACCGGCACATCCCTGGCAGCCCCTTCAAGGCGGAGGTGACCCCCATCTTTGATCCCAACAAGGTGACAGCCAGCGGGCCTGGTTTGGAACGCGGCAAAGCTGGGGAGGTGGCCACTTTCATGGTGGATTGCTCCAAAGCTGGGGACGCTGAACTCACCATTGAGATAATTTCGGAAGCTGGTGTGAAAGCGGAGGTGCTCATCCAGAACAACCCGGGATGGCACCTATGCCATCACCTACACCCCTGCCTGCCCCGGCTCCTATACCATCACCATCAAATACGGTGGCCACCCCGTCCCCAAGTTCCCTGTCCGTGTCACCGTTGATCCTGCTGTGGATACCAGTGGTGTCAAGGTCTACGGTAAAGGCGTGGAGCCGCGAGGTGAGAGCAAGGGACATCTCCCCATGGATGCCACTATGGGCATTTCCTCCTCATGGGCACCTCTTTCCCATGGAGATCCCATCCCTGTGGGCACCTCTTCCCCATGGACATAGCTATGGGCACTGTCTCCCCATGGGCACCTCCTCCCAGTGAACATCCTCATGGGCACTGGTGTATCCTTCCCATGGGACCCTCATCCCTGTGGGATGTCATCTCCATGGATATCTCCCATCCCCATAGACACCTCCTCCTCATAGAACCCCCTCCTATGGGGAAGACTCCTCGGCACTCCCGTGGACATCTCTTCCCCATGGACATCTTTCCTTTGCATGGGTATCCTTATGGGCACCAACATCTCCTCCCCATGGCCATCCCATAGACACCCCCTCTCATGGACATCCTGGGTACCCTCATGGACATCCCATCCCTGTGGGCATCTTTTCCTCATGGGCACCTCCTCCCCATGTCCCCCTGGGGACACCTTCTCCCCATAGACACCCTCTCTCATGGGGAGGACTCCTGGGCACCCTATGGACACCTCCTCCCCATGGGCACCAACATCTCCAACACATGGGCACCTTCTCCCCATGGGTACCTCCCCCTTGCATGGGCACCAGCATGTCCTCCCCATGGGCACCTTCTTCCCACAGACACTCCCATGGATATGTTCTCCCCATGGAAACCGTGCCCTTGGATGGGCATCTCCTGCCCATGGCCACCCTTGCCCTCCTTCTTACACAGGGGTCCACAGGTTATCCCCACGGGCACTGCCTCTTATAGGGGGCTCCTCCTGGGTACCCCCTGCCCTGTAGCTGTGGGATGCAAGGAGAGGGGCTGGAGACTCATTCTCGGGGGTTGGGGAGGCACCTCACCACAGGTGCTGAGCAGGTGCTGAGGGTGCTGTGCTGCAGGGGTGCTGCGTGAGGTGGGCACTGACTTCACAGTGGATGCCCGGGCACTGACCAAGACTGGGGGGCCCCATGTCAAGGCCTGGGTGGTCAACCCCTCGGGTGCCAAGACCGATACCTACATCACTGACCACGGCGATGGCACCTACCGCGTGGACTACACTCCTTATGAGGATGGTGAGGGACCCCCACCCACCCTGGGGACTCCAAAACCCCCAGAGGACCCTGACATCCCCCCCAGTGACCCCAACACCCACAGAGTACCTCACGTCCTGGGCAAACATCCTCCATCCCCCAGGTGGGGATCCCCAGAGAGGCGCCCCGCCTCCCCCCCCCCCCCAACCCACATCCAAGTGGGGACCCCCCCTGTTCCCCCCCCCTGGCTGGAGATGTCCCCCTGTTCCCCCATAAGCAGGGACCCCCCAGTTCCCCCAGGCAGGGACTCCCAAAACACCTTGAGGCCCCCCAAACCCCAACCAGGGACCCCCAACCCCCTGACTCCCCCATAGACCCCCAAATCCTGAGACCCTCCTTAGACCCCAGCCAGAGGCCCCCACAACCTCAACCAGGGAACCCCAAACCCCAACCAGAGACCCCCCAGTCCCAGCTCAAACCCCAACCAGGGACTCCCAACCTCCCTCCAAACTCCAACCAGGGACCCCTGAGACCCCCCTCCCCTCCATGGCAGGAGGGGAGTGACAGCCTGTCCTTGTATCCCCAGGCATGCACCGGGTGGAGGTGACATACAATGACGTGGCGGTCCCCAAGAGCCCCTTCCGTGTGGGGGTGGCAGAGGGCTGCGATCCCAGCCGTGTGCGGGCACATGGGCCTGGCCTGGAGGGTGGCCTTGTCGGCAAGGCAAACCGCTTCACTGTGGAGACCAGGTGGGCACTGGACCCCCCCCCAGCCACCTCGCACCCCTGTCACCAACCCACCACCTCCAGCCCCTCCCATGGATCTGCCACCTCCATCCCATGTCACCAACCTGGCATCTCTGTCTCATGCCGTGGATATGCCACCTCCATCCTCTTGCATTGGATTTGACATCTCCATACCATGCCACAAATGTGCCACTTTCATCCTCTTGTACTGGATTGGCACCTCCATCCCCTGCCAGCAACCCTCCACATCCATCTCTTGCCATTTGACCTGCCACTTCCATCCCATGCCACCAACCTCCCATCTCCATCCCCTGCCATGGATGTGCCACTTCCAACCTCTCTCCACCTGCTACCAATGTGACATCTCTGTCCCCTTGCCATGGATGTGGCACCTCCATCTCTTGCCACCAACATGGCATCTCCACCCCCTGCCGTCGATGTGCCAGCTTACTCCCCTCAGCACACACATGCCACCTCCATCCCACTACTATGGACATGGGACCTCTGGCTGTTTGCCATGGAGGTGGTACCTCTATCTCACTACCATGGATGTGGCCCCCCCAGCACCCACCATGGACATGTTACCCCTACACCAAAAGCCAGGCCACCCCTGGCAGCGTCCCTGAGTGGTGTCACATCCCCAGGGGTGCAGGCACCGGGGGGCTAGGCCTGGCCATCGAGGGTCCCTCCGAGGCCAAGATGTCCTGCAAGGACAACAAGGATGGGAGCTGCACAGTGGAGTACATCCCCTTCACACCTGGGGACTACGATGTCAACATCACCTTCGGTGGCCATCCCATCCCTGGTGCGTGGTGGGGCTGGGGGGGGCAGGGGAAGCTGGGGGGGGGCTGTGGGAGCCACCAGGGTGGCTGTGGGTTGGAGATGGTTTCCTGGGTGCTGGCAGGTAGGTGCGCTTGTGTGGACCCCATGTCCAACCCAGTGGTGACCCCATGGCCATGCTGGCCCCATGTCCACCCCCTGCTGTCCCCGTGACCATGCAGACCCTATGCTCACACTGACCCCATGCCTGTGCTATCCCCACAGCCATAGCTTTGGTGTCCCCATGCTCATGTTGGCCCCGTGGACACACTGTCCCTGTGCCCGTGTTGACCCCATGGACACATTAACCCCACAGACCTGCTGTGCCCATGCCTGTGTTGACCTCATGGCCATGCTGTCCCCTTGCTGTGCTCATGCTGTGCCTATGTTGGCCACATGCCCACCTTGACCCTGTCCCCACACCACTCCCCTGCGTGCACTGATCCCTGCCCACTGCCACAGGGAGCCCCTTCCGGGTGCCGGTGAAGGACGTGGTGGACCCCAGCAAGGTGAAATGTTCAGGACCAGGGCTAGGCCCAAGTGTCAGGGCCCGGGTGCCCCAGACCTTCACTGTGGACTGCAGCGCAGCAGGGCTGGCGCCTCTTGAGGTCACGCTGCTGGGACCCTCTGGTACGTGGGGACACACGGCGGGGAGGTGGTGGGGGGCATGGATGGAGGGGGAGCCCGATCCCATGGATACCCTGCTCCAAAGGGTGTCCAACCTCATGGATATCCTTCTCCATAGGGTGTCCTACCCCCAGGGACATGCTGCCTAGAGATGCCCTGCCTCCCTAGTGTGTCCAACCCCATAGGTCTGAGGCTCCATAGGGTGTCCTGCTCCATAGGGCATTCAACCCCATAGATGTCCTGCCCCACGGCATGTCCTTCTCTGTAGAGTGCTGTGCCCTATGGCTACTCTGTTCTGCTCTGTGGCCTGTTCTCTGTGGAGTGCTCTGCCCCATAGATACCCTGTCCCATGGGATGTCTGGCCCTATGGCAGGCACTGCTCCATAGGGTATCCTGCCCTACATGATGCTGTACTCCATGGGATGCTCTACACCATGGGGCACCCTGCCCAAGGATGCCTTGTCCCGTGGGATGCTATACCCCACGGAGCACCCTGCCCTGCTGATGGCACCGGCCCACAGGTCTGGCAGAGCCCGTGGAGGTACGTGACAATGGTGATGGCACCCACAAGGTCAACTACACCCCAGCCACTGATGGGCCCTACACTGTGGCCGTCAAGTATGCCGACCAGGAGGTGCCACGCAGGTGAGGACCACCACCCTTGGGTGACTGGGGAGGACACCCCCACCACAGCAGGGGGGTCCCAGCACCCTGCTGACCAACCCACGCCCACCCACAGCCCCTTCAAGATCAAGGTGCTGCCCGCTCATGATGCCAGCAAGGTGCGCGCCAGTGGGCCAGGGCTGAGCGCCAGCGGCATCCCCGCCAGCCTGCCCGTTGAGTTCACCATCGATGCCCGTGATGCTGGTGAGGGGCTGCTCACTGTCCAGATCCTGGTGAGTACCCAGGGGCCATGCTGTGGTGGGGGGGCTGATCCCCAGGAGGTGATGGAGTGCTGGCACATGTGGGATGGGAGGCTGAGCACCCATGTGGTTCTCTTGTGCCTGTGCCGTGAGGCACTGGGGTCCTTGTGGTGTTTGTGGGGTGCCCTAGCACGCATGCCATAGGGTGCTGAGACCCATATGATGCCCTGGCACGTATGCCATTGGGCGCTGCAACCTGCATGGTGCATCAGTGCTGCCCTGGCACCCATGCTATTGGGTACTGAGCCCCATATGGTGCCCTGGCACCCATGACATTGGGTGCCGAAACTCATATGGTGGTCTTCCACCCATTTAGTGGGGTGCTGAGCCCCAGTGCCCTGACACCCATGCCATGGGGTGCTGAGCCTTTGACATGCATGCTATGGGGTGCCAAGGCCCACATGGTGCATGGGTGCCATCTTGGCACCCATACCATGGGGTGCTGAGACCCACACAATGCCCTGGCACCCATGCTATGGGGTTCTGAGCCCCACATGGTGCTCTTACACCCATTCAATGGGGTGCTGAGCCCTATATGGTGCTCTGGCACCATGCCATGGGGTGCTGAGCCAGGTGGTGCCCGCAGGACCCCGAGGGGCAGCCCAAGAAGGCGGCGATCCGGGACAACGGGGACGGCACCTACACGGTCTCCTACGTCCCCGACCTGCCGGGCCGCTACACCATCACCATCAAGTATGGGGGGGACGAGATCCCCTGCTCCCCCTTCCGCATCCACGCCGTGCCCACCGGCGACGCCAGCAAGTGCCTTGTCACAGGTGGGCCCTGCCCCATGGCATCCCTCGCTGCCCTGCGGCATCTCCCTGCTACCCTATGGCTTCCCCATGCCGGTCCACAGCATCCCTGTGCTGCCCCACAGATTGCCTACGCAGCCCCACAGCACCTCCATGCTACCCAGTGTTGCTCCACAGCATCCTCATGCTGCCCCACGCTGCCCCCCAGACTACCGACGCTGCCCCCCAGACTACCGATGCTGCCCTATGGCATCCCCACTGTTCTGTGGCACCCCCATGGCATCCCCCAAGCTTCCCCATGGCATCCCTGTGCTGCCCCATGGCATCCCCGTTGCCCCACAGCACCTCACCCCACCCCAGGCACCCTGCCTTGCCCCATGCCACGCCATGGCTGCCCCCACCCCCTGCCCATAGCTGCTGCCCCTCCCAGCACCCCTGTCTGCCCCACTGCTGCCCTCCACCACACCCCTCCCACCCCACTGCTGCCCCCCAGTACTCCCCGCCCCTTCCCACCCCACCACTGTCCTCCACCACCACCCAGCCCTGCCCCATGGTGCAGTGGGGCTGAGTGGGTGCCCCCAGAGCAGAGCAGGACGTGTTGGCCCCCCGGCCCCCCCCCGGAGCCCCCCCGGCCCCCTAACACTGCCCCCTCACTCCTTCTTATTTGCTTTTCCCTGGTCTCTCTTTGCAGTATCCATTGGGGGCCATGGACTGGGTAAGTGGCGCTGGGGGGCTGGGGGGAGTTGGGGGGCTGGCATGGGGGTCCCAATGACCTTGACCTCCCACCAAACCCTCCTGCAGGTGCCTGTTTGGGTCCCACCATCCAGATCGGGGAAGAGACGGTGATCACAGTAGACGCCAAGGCGGCCGGACAGGGGAAGGTGACCTGCAAGGTGTCCACCCCAGATGGGGCTGAGCTGGACGTGGATGTGGTGGAGAACCATGACGGCACCTTTGATATCTACTATACCGCCCCTAAACCTGGGAAATATGTCATCACCATCCGCTTTGGAGGGGAGCACGTCCCCAACAGCCCCTTCCATGTCCTGGTGGGTGTTGTTGAGAGTCTGTGATGGGGTGGGATGGAGCTTGTGGTCAGCACCATGGGGTTGGGAGGCCGTGGTAGGCACCACGGAACTGAATAGGCGTCAGCGTGTAGACCATGGGGTTTGGAGACCGTGATGATCACCATGGGGTTGGGAACCCATAATGGGGTGCCATAGATCTTACACCTCCTCTCTGCCCCACGGCATCAGGCCACAGAGGAGCCCCCCCACCACCACTGAGAACCTCCGGCCCTTCAATCTTGTCATCCCCTTCACGGTGCAGAAGGGTGAGATCACAGGTATGGGGGCAGGGGGTTGTGGGGGGATTTTGGGGGGTGCATGGACCAGGCTGTGGGCTGTGGGGCATGAAACACCCCCCCTCCCGGTGCCTGGCTGACGCGGTGGCCTCAGGGGAGGTGCGGATGCCCTCGGGGAAGACGGCGCGACCCAACATCACTGACAACAAGGATGGGACAGTGACAGTACGCTACGCCCCCACCGAGAAGGGCCTGCATGAGATGGACATCCGCTATGATGGCAACCATATCCCTGGTGAGACCACTGGGGGCTATGGGGAGCCTTGGGAGGCACTGGGAGGTGGCTGAGCAAGGCTGATGCCACCTTGCCCTGGTTGGGCACCCATGGGTTGAGCAGCCCACCACGGTATGGGGTGTCCCCATGGGTTCCCTGACTGTCATCCCATGTGTCCCCAGGGAGTCCCCTCCAGTTCTATGTTGATGCCATCAACACCCGACACGTGAGCGCCTATGGGCCGGGGCTGAGCCACGGCATGGTCAACAAGCCTTGCACCTTCACCATCGTCACCAAGGATGCTGGGGAGGGTGAGTGGTGGCCAACAGGGGCATCAGGAGGTCTGGGAAGGGTTTGGAGACCCCTCAATGCTACCATCAGGTTTTGGAAAGGAGCTGGGGACCCCCTCACGCCTCCTGACACCCAACCCATGCCCCTCAGGTGGGCTCTCATTGGCAGTGGAAGGTCCTTCCAAGGCAGAGATCACCTGCCAGGATAACAAAGACGGGACATGCACTGTGTCCTACCTGCCCACCGCCCCTGGGGACTACAACATCATCGTCCGCTTCGATGACAAGCACATCCCAGGCAGCCCCTTCACTGCCAAGATCACTGGTGAGATGGGACCCCTGTGGTCTTAGGAATACCACTAAGGGCATTGGGACCTCCATATGACCATGGAGATGCCTGCATAGTTATGGCCATGGGGGCACCTGTATGGCCACTGGGAACCCATCACACAGCTGTGGTGTCCGTGTCCATCCCTGGCCACCAGGACCCCATCACATGGCTATGGGGACCTTGTGGGGCCTTGGGGACACCATCACATGGCCACAGGGACACTGTCCAGCTCCAGCCATGGGGATCCCATTCACACAGCCATGGGGACCATGTGCACGTGGCCATGGGGACCTCATCCATTCCCAGCCTCCAAGACCCCTTCACATGGCCTTGACCACCCCTGCAGGGCCACCAAGACCCCATCACATGGTCCTGAGGACCCAGGCATAGGGCTTGAAGGACCCTATTCGCACATCTATGGGAATGCCATCCACCCCTGTCCTTGGGACCTTGTCCATCCCCACCACCACCTTGGGCTGCCATCCCCTTGGCCCCAGCTGATGGCATCTCTATAGGGGACGACTCCATGCGGACATCCCAACTCAATGTGGGCACCTCGACGGATGTCTCGCTGAAGATCACAGAGACAGACCTTAGCCTGCTGACGGCCAGCATCCGGGCACCATCAGGCAATGAGGAGCCCTGCCTACTCAAGCGGTTGCCCAACCGCCACATTGGTGCGTGGGGGACACAGGGACAGTGGACTGGGGACACAGTGACATGCACACGTGGGACCAGGAGGATGTGGGCACAAGAGAGCTGGGACATGGGATCTAGGGTGGTGGGCACAGAGAGAGGGTGATGTGGGAGTTGGGGACATGGGACAGGGGATGACAGGGCTGTGGTGTCACAGAGATGGGTGATCCCCTGGCATTGGGTGCCCATGGCTTGGTGGCCGCAGCCAGGTCACATTGCTGGTGGCCAGGGCCTGGTGGTGGTAGCCAGGGCTGGTAGAGGTGGCTGATATTGGTGTCTCCTGCCAGGCATCTCCTTCACACCCAAGGAAGTGGGCGAGCATGTGGTGAGTGTGAAGAAGAGTGGGCAGCACGTCACCAACAGTCCCTTCAAGATCCTGGTGGGGCAGTCGGAGATCGGGGACGCCAGCCGGGTGAAGGTGTGGGGCAAGGGGCTGGTGGAAGGTCACACATTCGAGGTATCTGAGTTCATCGTGGACACACGCAGCGCTGGTGAGACCACACTCCCTGGGACCACGGGTGGGGATGGTGTGGTCATGGTGGGGAGGTGGTGACCATGGTCATAGCCATGATGGGATGGTGGCCATGGCCAGAATGGGATGGAGGTTGTGGTTGTGGATGGGGTGCAGTTGTGGCCGTGTGAGAGTGGGATGGTATTGCTGTGGCTGGGGTTGGATGGTGGTCGTGGTGGTAGCATGGCCAAGGCCCAGAAGAGATGGTGGCCAAGGCCATGCCATGGCTGTGGCTAGCATAGGATGGGGTGGTGGCCGTGGTTATGGCTATGGCATGATCATGGCCAGGATGGGGTGGTGGCCTTGGTGTAGCCATGGCCAGGATGGGCTGGGCTAGTGGCCGTGGTGTGAGCATGGCCAGGATGGGGACAGCAGCAGTGAGACATCTCTGAGCATGTCCCTGTGGCTTCCTAGGCTATGGTGGGCTGGGCCTGTCCATTGAGGGTCCTAGCAAGGTGGACATCAACTGTGAGGATGTGGAAGATGGCACCTGCAAGGTCACCTACTGCCCCACTGAGCCTGGCAACTACATCATCAACATCAAGTTTGCTGACAAACATGTCCCAGGTGGGGACGGGGGGGACAAGGACACATAGGGTGGCACATGGGAACCCAGACTCCTGGGTCCCCTCATGGTGACCAGATCCCTGAGGTGGCTGTCACCCGCAGGGAGCCCTTTCACAGTGAAGGTAACAGGTGAGGGGCGCATGAAGGAGAGCATCACACGCCGGCGGCAGGCCCCCTCCATCGCCACCATTGGCAGCACCTGTGACCTCAACCTCAAGATTCCAGGTAGGGGCTGGCTTTCTTCCTCCTCTTCCTCCTCCTCTTCCTCCTCCTCCACGGGACTTGGGGATGGGGACAGGGAAACATCTTGGCCGCTCCAGCTCTGATTTCCGCCTCCTTCTTCGTTTTCTCCCTGTCTGTCCATGTGTCCGTGTCTGTGTCTGCCTGTGTCCTTCCATCCATCCGTGCCTCTGTCCACGTGTCCATCCATGCATCCCTCTGGGTGTGCCTCCATCCCATGTCCACCCACGTGTCCATCCATGTGCTCATCTGTCCACACATCTGCTTGTGCCTGTGATCATCTGCCCATCCACCCCTGCGCCCGTCCATCCCTGCAACCACCCTTACTTGATCCCTGCATCCTTCCATCCCTGCATCCTTCCATGTGTCCATCCACCCCTATGTCCATCCACAACTCCATCCTTCCGTGCCCCCACCCATGCACCCATCCGTGTGCCCCTGCACCTCTCCCCGTGCCGTCTCCGTCTCATCGGGTGCGGTGGCCGGCAGGGAACTGGTTCCAGATGGTGTCAGCGCAGGAGCGCCTGACACGCACCTTCACGCGGAGCAGCCACACCTACACGCGCACCGAGCGCACTGAGATCAGCAAGACGCGGGGCGGCGAGACCAAGCGGAGGTGCGGGTGGAGGAGGTCCACCCAGGTCGGCGGGGACCCCCTTCCCCAACGTCTTCGGGGGCTTCCTGGCCCGCGAAGGCCTGGGCTCCTTCGGCTCCATCGCCCGTGGCCAGGAGGGTGGGTGCTGGCCAGCGGGGACCTGCGTGGGGTGGGAGTTGTGCTTGCACAGGGGCTGTGCGTGCAGGGCAGTGTGCTTGCACCATGGCTGGGGGCAGTTGGTGCAAGGGAGCAGCTTTCATGCATGCTGTGCTGGCACGAGGGCTGGCTGCACTTGCACAGGGAGTGTGCTTGCAGGGGACCGTGCTTGCACATGCATGGTGCACATGCAGGGGACCGTGCTGGCACCGCAGCTGGGCTTGCACAGGAGTGGGCTTACACAAGTGTTGGGTACAGCTGGATGTGAGAGTGTGTTTGCACAAGGGCTGGGTGCACTGGGGCAAGGGAGCAGGCTTGCACAGGCGCTGTGCACACGCAGGGTTTTGTGCTTGCATGGGGGCTGTGCATGCAGGGGAGTGGGCTTGCACCAGGGTGGGTGCAGTTGGACATGGGAGTGTGCTTGCACGAGGGCTTGGTGCACTGGTGCATCAGAGTGTCTTTGTGTGGGTGCTGTGCATGCCGGGCAGTGTGCTTGCACGAGGGCTGGGTGTGCTGGGGCAAGGGAGTGGTCTTGCAGGGGTGCTGTGCTGGCACGAGGGCTGGGGGCACTGGCAGAGGGAGTGTGTTTGCAGGGGCACTGTGCACATGCAGCGGGATGTGTTTGCACTACACCTGTGCTTGCACGGTGGCTTGGTGCACTGGGGCATGCGAGTGTGCTTGCACAGGTACTGTGTGCTTGCAGGGCAGCACACTTGCACAAGGGCTGGACACACTTGCACATGGGAGTGTTCTTGCACGAGGCTGGCACTCACTGGAGAGGCTGTGTGCTTGCACAGGGGCTGTGTATCTCACGGGAGCTGTGTGACCTTGCACAGGGGCTGTGTGCTCACACCAGGGGCCAGCATGGCCCCCTCCCACACCAGGTTGCCTGTGCCCCTGGCACGAGGCCAGGACACATGCCTGTGTCCCAGGAGCTCTGGGGACACACTCACACGCACAAGGCTGCCTTGCACATGCGCGGTGACCAGGCACCAGCTGCTGTGCTCACAAGAGAGGGTCTGCGCCCCTCACATAGGGACATGCATGGAGGTTGGGGGGACAATGCTGGCCCTTCACGGAGTGCAGCCCTTTGCACAAGACACACAAGCGAGTATACACACTCACGGGAGTGTGCATGCCCTTAGTGTAATTGTGCAAACTCACAGGCACGCATGCATGTGTCTGTGTGATGGCAAGCATGCAGATGCGTGCACATGCTTCCAAGTGCACACACATCCTTTACACGAGGGTGCACAAGCAGGCAGCATTGTGCTCACAGGTGTGTGCATGCCCTTACCACAAGTGTGCAAACTCACAGATCTGTGGCAGGCATGCACATGTTTGCAAGCATGTGCATGTGTGCACATGCTGCAAAAATGTGCACAGGTGGGTGTGCACACTCATGGAGGTGTGCATGCATGTGCTTACAAGCATGTGCACGCATGTGCACACATGTCCTTTGCCTGAGGGTGCACACTTACAGGGGTGGGCATGCCCTTAGCACAAGCACGCAAACTCACAGGTGTGTGTGCACATGCAAGTGTGCAGATGGGTGCACACGCTTGCAAGGCCCTGTGTGTCCTTTGCATGAGGGTGCACACTCCCCGGGGAGGATTGCACCCAGCAAGGGTGCGCATGCAGGCCATGGCGGGTGTTGGGGTGGCAGGGGGCTCCCCAGTGGGTGCTGGGGTGGTTGGGGTGATGAGGTGCCAGGGTGCTGATGTGCCATGGTGCCAGGGTGATGGGGTGCAAGTGTGCCCTGGTGCTGGGATGGCCTAGTGCCATGGTGATGGGGTGATAAATTGCCATGATGTCCTAGTGCCATGGTGATGGAGAGATGGGGTGCCAGCGTGCCATGGCTACATGGTGCTGGGGTGGTAGGGAGATGGGGTGCCATGGTGCCAGGGTGCCACAGTGGCAGGGTAATGGCATGCCATGGTGCCATGGCTACACAGTACTGGGCTGCTGGAGCAGCTGCTGGGGTGCCATGGTGCCAGGGTGGTAGGATGCTAAGATGCCATGGTGCCCTGGCTACATGGTGCTGAGGCTCACGGGGGTGATGGGGTGTCCTGGTGTCCCCACAGGTGAGACGTCTCCACAGGAGCTGGCAGCGCAGGTGCTGAGCCCATCGGGGCAGCGGTTTGAGGCGGAGGTGCTGGCAGGAGGCGCAGGGGTGTACAGCGTCCGCTTCGTGCCCCAGGAGATGGGTCCCCACACCGTCAGCGTCAAGTACCGTGGGCAGCACGTGCCCGGCAGCCCCTTCCAGTTCACCGTTGGGCCCCTGGGCGAGGGGGGTGCCCACAAGGTGCGGGCAGGGGGCACTGGCCTCCAGCGCGGCGTGGCTGGCGTGCCAGGTACGAGAGGGCAGTGCGGGTACCCAGGGTGCAGCTGGGGGGCTGGGGGTGATACAGTGAGAGGTGGGGTGGATGCACTTGGCAGGGGTATGGGTGCAGTCTGGGGGGTGTGGGTGCAATGGGGGTATGGGTCTGGGGGGATGAGGGTGTAGCTGGGAGGATGCAGGTGCTATGGGAGGGTGCAGTGGGTGTGGGTGCTATGGGTGGGGGTTAGGGGTGCACTTGTGGGGGTATGGGTGCATTTGGGGGGGATGTGGGTGCAGGGCCATGAGGGCATGGCAGGTGGGAGTGGTGCTGGCCATGGGGTGCCAGAGGAAGACAGGGGCACCCATGGGTCCGTGTCCTCCCCAGCTGAGTTCAGCATCTGGACGCGGGAGGCGGGGGCCGGGGGCCTCTCCATTGCCGTGGAGGGGCCCAGCAAGGCCGAGATCGCCTTTGAGGACCGCAAGGATGGATCCTGCGGCGTCTCCTACCTCGTCCAAGAGCCCGGTGGGTCTGGGGGTGCCCCCCACTCCCCAAACACCCAACCCCCCCGGGGAACACGCCCACTCCCTGCCAGGGCTGTGCACCGTGCTGGGGGAGCAGGACCCTCGTGCAAGGTGGGACCCATGTGCAAGGGTGTCCCTGTGTGTGGGTGTCCCTGCGTATGGTGTGCCTATGCAAAGGTATCCCCAAGGGAGGGTGTCCCTGTGTGCGGTGTCCCTGTGTGAGGCTGCCCGTGTGTCCCTAGGTGACTACGAGGTCTCCATCAAGTTCAACGAGGAGCACATCCCCGACAGCCCCTTCGTGGTGCCCGTCGCCTCCCACTCCGATGACGCCCGGCGCCTCACTGTCACCAGCCTTCAGGTGCCCAGGGACATGGGGATACCCACTCACCCCCCGTGTCACCCTGCACCCCTGGGCTCCCCAGGCATCCCCCAGGTCACTCCTGGGCCACCTTGTGCCCATGTGGCACCCTTGGGACCCCTGTGGTGCCAGCCTGTGCCCCTCACACCGACCCTGTGCCACCCCTGTGCCCCGTGTGATCCCTGGGTGCCCCATGTCACCCCAGGCCACATTGTGCCCATGTGGCACCCTCGGAACCCTCGCCCCATGCCACCCTTGTTGCCACCACTGGTGTCCCCCATACTGACCCCATGCCCCACCTCCCCCTCACCCTCTCGCTCCCTGGGGGTCAGTGCCAGTGCTGTGTCCCTGCAGGAGACTGTGACAGTGAACCAGCCGGCATCCTTCGCGGTGCAACTGAACGGGGCACGCGGTGTCATCGATGCCAAGGTGCACACGCCTGCTGGCGTTGTTGAGGAGTGCTACGTCTCCGAGCTGGACAGCGGTAGGACACAGGGACACAGGGACCTGGGGACATGGGACTTGAGGACACGGGGACACGGGGACATTGTGACACAGGGACATGGGAACATGGGACTTGAGGACACAGGGACGTGGGGCATGGGGCATGGGGATACAGGGACATGGGAATGTCGCGGCGTGGGAACACAGGGACAGGGACATGGGGGTTGCAGAGGCACAGGGATGCAGGAACCTGGGAACCTGGGGGTGGGGGAACACAAGGACATGGATACAGAGGGTGCGGGGACATGGACACGGGGAGTGCAGGGACACAGGGAGGCAGGGACGTGGGGACATGGGAACATGTGGTCATGGAGGGTGGGGACACAGGGGGTGTGGAGAGATTGGGATACAGGAATGCAGGGACACGGACCTGCAGTGTCGGGTTGGTCAGTGACATGGTGCCACCCCCAGATAAGTACGCCATCGGGTTCCTGCCACGGGAGAACGGGGTGCACTCCATCGACCTGCGCTTCAACGGGCGCCACGTGCCCGGCAGCCCCTTCAACATCCGGGTGGGCGAGCAGAGCCAGGCTGGTGACCCTGGGCTCGTCACTGCCTACGGCCCCGGACTCGAGGGCGGCCTCACAGGTGACACCGCTTGCTGGGGACCTGGCTCAGGGCAGTGGCAATGAGGACGTGGCCGTGGTCAATACCGTGGCCATGGGAGGGTGGTGGTGGAGATGCGGCTGTAGTACTGGAGACATGGCTACGGGGTGGTGGCACAGCCAATGCCCGTGGGGTGGTGGCAATAGGGACATGGCTGTGGTAATGGGGACATGGTTCCAAGGTGGTGGCAATAGGACATGGCCATAGGTATGTATCTGTGGGATGGTGACAATGGCCGTTGTCAATACCGTGGCCGTCAGAGGGTGGTGATGATATGGCCATGCCTACAAGGTGGTGGCAACAGGGACACGGGCATGGTATGGGGCCACGGCATGGTCTGGTGGCAATGGGACGTGTCTGTGGTATGGAGCCATACCTTGGGGTGATGACAACAGGGACACAGCCAAGCCTATAGGGTGGTGGCAAGTGGGGACTGCCACGGTGTGGTGCCAGCACCTGACCCACCTGGTGCAGGTGTGTGCTCGGAGTTCCTGGTGAAGACGGCCAACGCCGGGGCGGGCGCGCTGGCCGTCACCATTGATGGCCCCTCCAAGGTGAAGCTGGACTGCGTGGAGTGTGCCGAGGGCCACCGCGTCACCTACACCCCCATGGCCCCTGGCAACTACCTCATCTCCATCAAGTACGGTGGCCCCCACCACATTGTCGGCAGCCCCTTCAAGGCCAAGGTCACCGGTAATGATGGGGGATGGTGGTGATGGGTGACAGGGCGTCTCCAGGGTGGTGTGACAGGGGGGCCCCAGGGTGACATGCTGGGGTGGTCACCAGGGTGGCGTGATTGGAGGTCCCCAGGGTCATGTCACAGAGGGGCCCCAGGGTGACGTGGTAGGGAGTCCCTGGGGTGACATATTGGGGAGCCTGCAGGGAGTCCCCAGAGTGGGGTGACAGGCTGGGGGTGTCCCCAGGGGTGGGCTGATGGCATCCCTGCGCCCCCAGGCCCGCGTCTCTCGGGAGGACACAGCCTGCACGAGACGTCAACGGTGCTGGTGGAGACAATGACACGGGGAGGGACAGCATCGCGGGGGCCCCCCACTTTTGGGGGTCTCCCCAAGTTCTCTTCGGACGCGGGGAAGGTGGTGGCACGGGGGCCTGGGCTGGCCACCGCCTTCCTTGGCCAGAAGAACCACTTCACCGTCGACTGCAGCAAGGCCGGTGCGTGGGGTGGGCCTGGGGCGGGTCCTGAGGTGCTGGGTGGGAGGTGCTGGGTGAATAGAGTCTTGGGGTGTTCTGGGGGTGATGTCTGGGATGGGTCTGGGGTCTGGCAGGGGACACAGTAGGTCAGGGGAAGGTCCAGTGGGGGAGTCCAGGGGCTAGTGGGAGATGTGGTGGGTCTGGGGGGGGTCCAAGGTGGTCAGGGGTCCCAGGGGGATGTTGTGGGTTAGGGAGGGTGTCCAGGGTCTGGCGAGGGGGGTCTCAGGTCTGGTGGGGGGGTCCAGTGTCTGCTGGGCAAGGCAACAAGCCTGAGGTGAGGGTCCAGCAGGGACGTCTGGGGTCTCATGAGCAGAGTGAGGACCCAGTGCTGGACCCCCCAGGTACCAACATGCTGATGGTGGGGGTCCACGGCCCCAAGACCCCCTGCGAGGAGGTCTATGTCAAGCACATGGGCAACCGGATCTACAACGTCACCTACACAGTCAAGGAGAAGGGGGACTATGTCCTCATCCTGCGCTGGGGCGATGACAATGTCCCCGGCAGCCCCTACCGTGTCACCGTCCCCTGACCTCCCAGCACCCACGGGGTGGGGGGGTGGGGGGTGGGGGGGTCTGGGGGGTTCTGGCAGGGCCCAAAAAGGTTTGGACCTATCAATAAAGCACTGCAAGACTCAAGAGTGCTGTGATCACTGGAGGGTCCTGGGGGGAGGGGATGGGGGGCCTGGGGCAGGATACTGGTGACCATGTGAGTCTGGGGCCATGCATCAGCATCTGCGGGGACTCCAGGGTAGGATGCTGGGGTCCAGAGGGGGCCCAGGGGCAGGTTATCAGGGTCTGTGGGGTCCATGGCAGGACACCAGGGTCTGGGGGTGGTGCAGGGCAGGAACCCAAGGCACTGGGGTGAGATGGGGTGCCTAGGACAGGGTGCTGCAGTCCAGGGGGAGTCTGGGGCAGGGCATCGGCTCCAGGCGAGGGCCCAAGGCAGGACATCGGGTCCGGCGGGGGCCTGGGGGAGTCCCGGGCAGAGTAACAGGGATCCTGAGATAGGATGGGGGAGTCTGGGGAGGGGTCTAGGTCAGGATAATGGGGATCCTAGGGAGGTCTGAGGCAGGATACTGGGGGTGGGGTGGGGGCCTGGGGCAGGATACGAGGGTCTGCGGTGGGGTCCTTGCCAGGACACCAGGGTCCAGGGGAATCCTGAAGGAGTCTGGGGCAGGATGCTGGGGCCCCGGGGGGGTCTAGGGCAGGATACTGGGGCCCGGAGGGGGAGTCCTGGGCGGGGAGTGGGTCCAGAGCAGGACACCGGCACCAGGAGCTCCGGGGGCGCTATGCCGGGGCCCCACGCTCCCTCACTGCACGGCGTGCTGCGCATGCGCGACGCGCGGCCGCACCAAGCGCGGGGGTGGGGCCAGAGCGGCGGGGCGGGGCCATGGGGCGGGGCGGGGCCAGCGGGGCAGGGGCGGAGCTCGAAGGCACGGCTTGGGCGGGGCGACAGCGCAGTTGCCCGGGCGATGGTAGGCGGGGCTAAAGGAGGGGGCGTGTCCTGCGCGGCGGCGCAAAAAGCTGCTTAATCCGCTGCCTTTTGTCCTGGATGTAAACAGAGAAGGGAGGGAGCCTTTTTTTAGACCAGGCCTGGCTCTTGCTTAACTTGACCCCACAAGGATTCAGCTACGTCCTCCTCTATTGATATTTTTCTATAGGCTGACAAACAAAGCTGACTTTGGTATCCCAAAGCTGATCTATAGCTGTTGGCATAGCTGTATCTAGTGGCCATATGTGCCCAGATATTCCCACTGCGGCGGGCACTGCGTGATGTTTTGCTGGCTTTGAAGCCGCCCCGGCAGCGGGGACCAATATCCCCTTACACATTCTCCTCCAGAAATAGCTTGGGCTGAGCCTTCGGGCCTGCGCCAGCCAAAAAACCCCTGATCCCTGACTCCTGGGGGCATCTTCTCTGGGAACAGTGATATCCCACGGCCACTGGCAGCTCCTCCTCTTCCTCCTGGCAGAATCGGTGCGGGAGAGGCACGATGGCCACAGATACCTAAAATTCAGGCTGCTGTGGTGAAGTGTTGGAAGGTTGAGGTTGGGTTGAAGAGGTTGAGGTTGGGCTGGGTTGGTGGTGACCATGGGGCATCTCCCCCCCGGCCCGAGCTGACCCGGGGCGCTGCCTCTTTTTTTCTGCCCAGATGACCCGGACCCCGACGACGGGTTTAATTATAAGCAAATGATGGTGCGAGATGAACGGCGCTTCAAGATGGCTGACAAGGATGGAGACTTGACTGCCACCAAGGAAGAGTTCACCGCCTTTCTGCACCCCGAAGAGTACGATTACATGAAAGATATAGTTGTGCAGGTGGGTCCGCTGCAGCTGGTGATCTTGCGTGAGACAGTGGTGCTTATGGCAAAGAAGGAGGTGGAGAGGGCTGGAAATCAGGCTGTTCACCAGTAGCAGTCCTGCAGTGGGGTGGCCTCGAGCAGATCAAGCAGATGTGGGTCAGGGATGGCCAGAGGCAGAGAGGATTGGCCTGTCTGTGTGGAGCACACAAACCGGCTTTTGGGGTTTTTTTTGAACGTGTAGATGGCACCCTCATGCTTGCTGGGGCTGGATCAGTCCCAGTGAAGGGGTTGCTGTGGGGGAGAATTGCTCCGAGCCCAGCTAACCATCCTCTCCTGCCTGCAGGAAACCATGGAGGACATCGACAAGAATGGGGACGGCTTCATTGACTTGGAGGAGTACATAGGTGAGACACGAGTGCCTCACGCCGTGTCCCCTTTGTGTCCCCTCCTTGCCCTGTCTGGCAGGAGCAGCTGCTGGCATGTGCTTTCTCATCCCTGCTCCTCCTCCTGGAATTTCATTATCTCTCTTAACTTCCTAACTTTAGACCTGCCCTGCTCCTCCGTCCTCGCTGTGGGATTTCTGGGTTAAATCCCTCACCGGTGACAGGCCCTGGGTGCTCAGGGTGGGACAAGCAGCTTCCAGGCCCTCCGAGGCAAGGGAGCATCTGCTCCCATTCCAGGATTGTCCGCGCTTGAACGCGGCGGGGGCTGCCTGGCCCTGCCTCCTCCCTTGGCAGCGGTGGGACACCTAACAGCTGCCCTTTTTAACACCCCTTATCTGAAATGGCAAGCTTCAGCGGGGGAGAGGGGCGGCGAGAAGCACGTCTGGCTCCAAAGTATGTCAGGAGAAATGCTGCCTGCTTCTCCAAACTGATTTGAAGCAGCGCTGTCAGATTTTGGGTGGGAATTTAGGGAAATAAGTGTAAAAGCTGTCCTCAAAGATGGAAAGGGCAAGCTCTTGAGAGGAGGACAGGGGGGGTCTCGTCGTTATGCTCTTGGAAGCAGCAGCCCACACGCCAATCCTGGGGTCTAACCGGGTGCAATCCATGCTCCTGTGGGATGGGGGAGGCGTGCACGTGTGTCCCACCAGCACGGGATCTGGCAGAGGGGGTGTGCAGCCGGGTGCCGTGCCTTCCAGGTGACATGTACAGCCACGATGGGGACGCTGATGAGCCCGAGTGGGTGAAGACAGAGAGGGAACAGTTTGTGGAGTTCAGAGACAAGAACCGCGATGGCAGGATGGACAAGGAGGAAACCAAAGATTGGATCCTCCCTTCGGATTATGACCACGCTGAGGCAGAAGCACGGCACCTCGTCTACGAATCCGACCAGAACAAGGTGGGAACCTGCCGAGAATATTCCCCCTGCCCGATTCCCTGCTGGAGCTGGGCCCACAGCCTCTGACTTGACAGCTCAGAGAATTTCCTTTCCCCAAGGATAATGCAGACGCCCTTTGAAACGGCTCGGCACGTGCCTTCATTAAGCTGTCTAATTAAGAGTTGCCTGAGCGCGCGCTTCCTACAGTGGTTTGGCTCCTCCTGGGGCAGCGCACTTCATCCCTTGGAGGGTCAAGTGGGCTTTGCTGGAGCTGGGGAGGAGAGGAACGGAGCCGCCGTGGGGTAAATAATCGGAATTTCTGTCTCTGCTCTCTCGCAGGACGGCAAGCTGACCAAAGAGGAGATCGTGGAGAAGTATGACTTGTTTGTGGGGAGTCAGGCCACAGACTTCGGGGAGGCCTTGGTGCGACACGATGAATTTTAAGAGCTGTACAGAGAAAGCTGTTTCTTAAATAATTTATTTTTTACAGTTTCTGGGATTATCGTAAGAAACATTTTTCGCTACTGAGACTGTTATTTCAGGCGATGAGGTGAAACAAAACAAAATATCTCTTCCCGTCCTTTTTTTTTCCCCTCCTCTTCCTTCTTCCCAAAGGGATGGGGACTCGCTGGTCTGAAAACCAACTCTTTTATTACAACACTTTGTGGGTTGTTTTGGTTGGAGTTTTTTTTCAGATTTTCACATTTTCACATTTTATGGTCTTAACGAGTTCTGGTTTATTTTTGTATTTGTTTTGGTTCCACATGAAGTGAAGAAACACGTATCCTGACAAGGGTAGAGCAACGGCAATGGTTCCCCCCTTGCCCTGCCTCACTCTCTCCCCCTTGATTTGTTGGTATGTGCTCAGCTCTGCTCTTTTAAAATTAAATTTTTTTTAAAAAAAACCAACAAAAAACCCCCACCACCCTAGAACAAGCCAGAGAACAATAGGGCCAAAAGGAAAAATAAAACCAGAGGTGAGTCATGCTTGTTTTAGACCGGGCTTTGCAAATCCAAACACGGTTCATCTGTCCCGTGGGGAGCTGTGCTCTCAGCTCCGCGCCTCTGGCAGGATTTGCAGGCAGCCCTTGCCTGCGAGCTGCCCGTGCTTCTCCCGGCTCTCCGGGAAGAGCTGGACTTGCAAAAACCCCCTAAAACGGCAGCAAAGCCTGGCCCGTCCTCCTGCCGCGTCGCCTCCTGGTCAGGCGAGCGCTGCAGTGCTCCTTATCCAGAAACGGGCGCGGGTGCTCCCTCCGCCAGCCCAATTAACGAGCCTGTTAATTCACCAGAGCCACACCGGTCCAGTGAAACTGATGGCAACGCGAGCCGATATAGTTTCCCTCTCTGTCAAAACTGCTTTCACGCTTCTGCAGCCCTGGGGCCTCGCTCAAAGTGCCTTTTATCACCCCAAAAATGCCACGAAGGAGGAATGGCGAGGCCAGCGCCTGGCTGGGCACGGGGGGATGCTCGCTGTGCTCCCGTCGCACCCGTAGCATGTCATTGTTCTTTCTGGATTTATTACTAATAATTATATTTTTTTAGTTTTTTTGGTCTTTTTAACCGTGCATTCGCTGCTTCGCCCAGGGACCTCTCGATTCCCTCTCACAGCCCGCTCACCTCGTCCCTGCACGCTCGGCCAACCCGCAGCAACGTGGATCCTGCTCTGGCGGCATCAGGCAGAGGTTGGTGCCAGCCACGCGCACCGAGGTGGGAAAAACACCCCGGCTTCTCCCTAAAATCGGTCTCCAAGGGTTAAAAGCGCGGACTATAACGTATATATACTCCTCGTATTTCATGTACCTCTCATAAAGTAATGCTTTTGATATAACTCAATGGGTAATTGGATAATCCCATGCCAGACCCGTGCAGTGAATGCGCCTTTGGCGCTCGCAGACTGCGCCGAAGGGGAGCACTGGGGAAGAGTCACCGACATCCCCAGCTCCTTCCCCCCAACACCAAAGCCCTCGGCAGCTTCGGCACGCTCTGCTTTCTCCACCCAGAAGGACTCGGAGCTCGTGGCTCCTTGGCGTTAACAACTTCAGACACTAATTTTGGTTCCCGGCGCAGGGTTCGCCCCGCGTTCCCCCCCTCTCCCCGCCCCACCGTGTTTATTCCTCCAGTATTTCTCCTCTCGGGATGATTTAATTTTTATCAATCTGGTGTAAACGGCACTTGGCGGCCGTGCCGGAGGATTCTGTGGCTCAATAAACCTGTTTACATTCACCCCATAAGGCAGTTTGGGGGCTTTGCTGTGCGGCACCCGGCCCTCGCGACAGAATTGCTCCAGTTTTACCCCCAGAAATATGATGGGGGGTGGGGGTGGCCCTGCTCGGTGGCACGGCGCTGCCTGGATCAGCCCCCAGATCGCTCGGGACGGGGATAACTTAATTTGGAAGTGTTTACGTTTCCCGGGAAGGGCTGACGCAGCCCTGGCGGCCCCCCCGGCATCCCTCCCCCAGCACAGGGCAACCCCAGACCACGGCTTCCCTCTCCCCATGGGCATGTCCCAGGGGGCTCGGCCAGGCCCGCTCCCTGCCCCACAAGTTGCACCCCAATCCCGGCACCCTGTGCCCTCGGGGGGCTGGGGGGTGCGTGGGTTCTGGTTGAGTCCTGCCCTCCTGTCCCTGCTGCCCCACTGCTGCAGTGTGGGGCCTCAGCCCCACGGATGGGAGCCCAGCACCACCCTGACCCTGTGGATGGGAGCCCAGCACCACCCTGACCCTATGGATGGGAGCCAGCCCCACGGATGGGGGGGCTCAGCCCCACACTAGCCCCATGAATGGGAGTTCAGCCCCACGGATGGAGGGTTCAGCACCACCCCAGCCCCATGGGTGAGGGGAGGGGCAGCATTCCACCCCCCTGCCCCACCACTGCTTGTGTGTCCTGGGCAGGACAAGGAGCGGGGTCCTGCAGTGGCATCGCTGTGGGATTGCAGTGCCGTGGGGCTGAGCCACCCGTCCCCACCGACACGTAGACTGGCTTGGCATTGTCTTCAGACTGTGGCGGTGGTTTATTGTCCCACTCAGCACCTACATTCTAGGCTGGCTGAGGGGGTGGCCCTGGAACCCTGGGGCAGCTCCAGCCCCATAGCGAGGACAGCCAGGGGCCTGGGGCAGGTGCTGGCGGCTCTTCAGCTGGGGCTGACCTGGCTGGAGGAGACGGACGAGACCTCCGTCCTCTGGGCCGAGCTGGAGATGTCAGACTCATCTGTCATGGGCTTCCCACAGACCGTCTCCATGATGCAGGCGCGGAACTGTGGTGACGGGAATGCAGCCAGCTCAGCCTGGGGAGTCCCACATGTCCCCTGTCCCCATCCCCAGGACTGTCTTCCCATCCCTGACCCCGTCTCCTGTCCCCACGGATATGGTACCCACAGCCCTGGAGATGGCCCTGAGCATGGCCAAGTGTCCTCAGGTGTCCATCCCAGTCCCTGGGTGTCCCTCATACCCCATTGTGCCCCATCCCTGGGGGGTCCCCAGTTCGTTGGCACCAGGTGTCCCTGGTCCCTGCTCCATCATCGTCCCTAGACCCTGGGCATCCCTGGATGACCCTCGTCCCCATGTGTCCCTGGTTCCCAAATGTCCTTGGGCACCCTGAGATGTCCCCAGTGTCTGGGTGTCCTTGGGCACCCCTGTGTGTCTGGGTGCTCCTAGGTGTCCTCAGTCCCTGTGTGTCCTCATCCCCAGGTGTCCCTCATCTCTGGATGTCCCCAGCCCACTAGCATCTTTGGTGCCCAGTCCCTGGTCCATGGCCATGCCTTGTCCCTGTGCATCCCTGAATGACCCTGGTCCCCATGGTCCCTGAACATCTTTGGTCCCCCGATGTCCTTGAGCACCCCTGGATGTCCCCAGCGCCCACATGTCCCTGGATGGCCCTAGTGCCCCCATGCCCTGAGGTGTCCCCGGGGCACCTGTTTGTTCATGAAGCAGTAGATGATGGGGTTGTAGACGCAGGCGCTCTTGGAGAAGAAGGCAGGGATGGTGACCAGGCGCAGGTCAAGGCCGTGGTTCCGGTTGTTCACCATGTACATGGCCAGGGCCGTGTAGGGCACGTAGCAGAGGCAGAAGGAGCCCACCATCACCACCACCATGCGGGACACCTCCCGCTCTGCCTTCTGCGTTGTGGCCGACTCCTGCTGCTGTGCAGCCACCTGTGCCCGAAGGAGGGGGTCAGGGGCCCTGGCCAGGCCTCCTGTCCCCCTGCCTGCCCCCCTGCCTGGCCTTCTGTACAAGCAGCCCTTCCTACTTCCACCCCTCCTTCCCTACGTCCCTCCAGCCAATCCTCCATCCTGATGACCCTCCACCCCTCTTTCCCTCCCTCCCACCCTCCCTTTGGCCATCTCTTCTTCCTCCCTCCATCCTTCCACCCCTCCATCCCTCCATCTTGCCATCCCTCCATCCCTCCATCCCTCCATCCCTCCAGCCAATCCTCCATCCCTCTCTCTCCTTCCCTTCATCGTGCCCACCCTCCACCCCATCTCTCCATCCTGCCATCCCCCCACCCATCCCTCCGTCTCTCCTGCTCTCCATCCCCCTTTCCCACCCTCCCTTCAGTCATCTCTCCTTCCTCCCTCCTTCCCTCCCTCCCTCAATCCCACCTGTCGTCCCCCCCCAGCCCATTGCCATCCTCCCACCCTAGTACGTAGTGTGCGCAGCCCCCATGCTCCCCGTGCCTTCAACCTCAGCAGACCATGGTGGTCACACCAACTCTCACAGCCCCACCAGACCATAGTGGTCACCCCAGCTCCTCCAGACCCACCAGACCATGGTGATCACCCCAGCTCCCACAGCCCCAGCAAACCATGGTGGTCATCCCCACACATAACCCCACCAGACCACGGTGATCACCCCAACTCCCCCAGCCCCACCAGACCATGGCGGTCACCCCAACTCCTGCAGCCCTACCAGGACTGGTCAGCCCTACCTCCAGCCCCACCAGACTGCAGTGGCATCACCCACCTACCTCCGGTGGCCCCCACAAAGCCCTCCAAGGAACACATGTGCTTGCCAAATACAAAATATCCCTGGGAGCTGGAGACAAAGACAGTGAAGACACTGAAGATGCAGGAGATGAAGCCGCTGAAGGAGATGTTCACCAAGATGTAGTTGAGAGGTTGCCTCAGCTTCTTGTACTTGACGGTGACCACCAGGACAATGGCGTTGAGAGGGGTGCCCACCAAAAAGACAAAGCCCATGAAGGCGGTCTGCAGGTAGAATGCCCACAGCGGGGCAATGTGATATTGGGGACCATCCCAAGGTCCCACTGAGGACGCATTCTTGAAGAGATAAAACTCCTGTCACCCGACATGGTGATGAGGCTGGCGGGGGGGTGTGGGGGACATGGTGGTCCCCTGCCCTCCCCCTTCTGATATACCCTGCCCAGCCCCAAGCCACTTAAGAGCTGAGGGAGGGATCAAGGCTTCATCCTTGGGCAAACTTGGGGATTAGGGGGGCTAATCTGGGCTGAGACCCTAATTAGCCTCCCTAAGCTGGGCCGAGCCGATTGCCAGGGCTCCTGGGGGATTGGGGGGGACATAAGGGCCCCTCCCCGGCCCACCTTGGGGTTGGGGGGTCCCCAGGGATGCAGAGGGGACCCCAAGCTTTGTCCTGTTGACACTGAGATGTCCCAGCCCAGTGTGGCCTGGGTTGGTGCAGGGGGGAGGTTTGGGGTCCCCCAGGGGGGCATCTCAGGGGAAGGGCAGTGCTTTGGGGGTGCAGTGCTGGGGGTGCACCGATGAGGGGTCTGCAGAGGCGTGCAGGGCTGGGGGTGCTACACTTTTGGAGTCCATTGTGGGGGTGTGCACTGCTGAGGGGTGCATGGTTGGGGAGTGCACTTCTGGGGGTGCATTGTTGGGGGGTGTGCACTTTTAGGGGGTGCATTGCAGAGGGGTGCATGGTTGGGGAGTGCACTTCTGGGGGTGCATTGTTGGGGGGTGCACTTTTGAGGGGGGCACGTTGCGGAGGGTGTGTGCACTTTTGGAGGGGGTTGCATGGGTGGAGGGTTCATTGGGGGGTGCATTGTGTGGGGTGCGTGCATGGTGGGGGTGTGCGCTGCTGGGGGTGCATTGTTGGGGGGATGCATGGCTGCGGGGTGCATGGTTGTGGGGTGCGCTGCCAAGGTGGCGGGGCTGTGCTCATTCGGTGGGCTGCCCAGCCAGTGCTGCCCCCCGTGCCCTCGCCCCATCGCAGCCCCCCGGCCACCGGCGCTGGCCGCCACCCACGCGTGAGTAGTGGGGGGGGGAAGAAGCGCGGCGGGTGGCTCGTTGGTCTAGGGGTATGATTCTCGCTTAGGGTGCGAGAGGTCCCGGGTTCAAATCCCGGACGAGCCCAAACGCTTTTGCTTGCCCCCCTGCACCGCTTTTTAGGCCCCTCCCCCCGCCATTGCGGGGCCTCCTGTGGGGGCAGGAAGGATGAGCACAAGCCGCTTAGGGGGGGATTAAGGGTGCTCGGGCCCCTCCCGGCTTGGGGGCACATATAAAGGCGGGCTGGGGTGAAGGGACAGCGGGCTGGGGGCACGCCCCTGGTACCCACGCAGAGTGGGGGGTGCGCGGGTGGGTGTCTGTTCTGCGTGGGTGCCTGGGGGGGGGTGTGCACCTCTGAGGGTATCTGCGTGCTTGTGGGGGGGTGCACAGATCGGGGGGTGCCCACCCGTGTGTGTGACCGGGGGCACCTTATGGGTCGTGGCGTGGGGTGGGGATGGGGACAGAGAGGGGACACAGGGAGGGGACGTGGCCCCAGTGGGGCCGTACTGTGTCAGCCCGGGCTGTACTGGGTTGTACTGGGCCATACGGGGCTGTACTGGGTCAGGTTAGATATGGTCATGCTGTACTGTATACCATACTGTACCAAACTATACTGTACCAGGCTGTACTGGGCCATACCGGGCTGTACTGTACTGTACTGGGTCATACAGGGCTGTACTGGGTCAGGTCCAATCTGGTCATACTGTACTGTATGGTACCAAACTGTCCCGCACCAGGCTGTTCCGGATTGTACTGGGCTGTACCAGGTCAGGTCCCACCATACCGTGCCAGTCTATACCATACGGTACCGTACTGGGCCATACGGTACTGGCTCAGACTGGGTTTATCATACCGTACAGCACCGCACCGCACCACGCCGTACCCGCTCCGCACGGTGCCGCATGGTGCAGGGTCAGGCCGTGCTGTGCGGTGCTGTACTGTACTGGGGGGGCAGGTCGTACTATACTGTACCGGGCTGGGCCATACTGTGCCATACTGGGCTGGGTCATACCGTACTGTATCATCCCGTGCCATCCCCTCCCGTCCCACACCATCCATACCATACTGTCCCATACCTACCCTACCATACCACACTGTACTGTCACGTACTGTACCATACCATACAGGAGCACACCACACCACACCATAATGGACTGTACCATACACGCCATACTGTACCCTACCACACCATACAATTCCCAGTGTGACAGTCACCTATAAGGTCATCACTCTCCCTGGTTCAGGAACCTCCCCAAGCCATCAGACAAGACCCATATACAGACCCCTCCCGCTGTGAAAGCTGACCCCCCCCTCCCCCACAGCAGGGGCTGGCTGGGTCCTGAGGAGCACAGGGACCCAGGAGGTCTGGCTGCCACCACCCCCACCGCCGGGCCCCAGCCCCTGCCGCACTGCCCCCTTACGTGCCCTCTGGAGCCATCAGTAGGCTGCAGAGCGAACACTCCCCCAACGCATCCTGAAGCGGGGGGTAGGGGGGAAGGACCCCAGGGCAGGAGCGCTGGGGGCACTGATTGTGGGGTGGTGGTATGGGACAGTGGCACTGGGGGGGCCGCTGCTCCCCCTGAGTCCCTCCCGCCCATGGAACCCCGGCGTCGGGGAGGGCGGGGCCCCCAGGGGGGGTGGGCGGGGCCCCCAGGGTGGGAGGGCGGGGTCACCCTGGCAAGGGGGAACGTGGTTGCCAGGGCAAACAGAGAAAGCCACCCCTGGAGACAGCTGTGGAGACAGCTGCCCCGTGAGGGTTCTAGGGCACAGGGTGCCCCACAGCAGAGCCGCAGAGCCGCAGAGCCATGGACCTCAAGGACTCCCCCAAAGAGGGTTCCCCGTGGAGAGTCGGCCAAGTCACGACAATCACACCATTATGGCTACATGCCGTGCTCACTTCATTAAACAAACAGGTCATATTTATAATTTAAACTGACCGCTCACCCGACTTTACACACAGGTGATTGGATAAAAGTCTCTGGGCCACGTGGGGTCCGTGTCGCTGACTGGTGGGCATGCTGCAGGCGCCTGACGGGCATGCTGCAGGCGCCTGACCAGAGTGTGCCGATGAGAGTGTGATGATTTCAAGGTTCCCAGGGCTTGCTCTGCACCTGGCTTCTTGTTTGTGCATAGCTTGTTTTCTTTCTCCCACTGCTTGTTCCCAGGACAGCTTCAACAAACAGGCCTGGGTTGTCCAACCCAGACAGTGGTAACATATGTCCTCGGTCCTTTAAAAATCCCTCTACCTATCCCCCTTTTTCTTTTTGGACAACCCATGTCTGTTTCACAATAGATGTTAAACCTTTCTGCACACAAGAAAATAAACAGCTAAAACCTGAGAACATTACAACAATGATTATAACAAAGCGTATTCCTTCCATCAATGTCTTTAACCAACCTGTTATCCCCAATCCTCTCAACCATTCATCGAAGGGATTATCATCAGCAAGAATATGCTTCATGTTTCCCTGCAGTCGTGACAACTTCTTGTGCATCGATACAGAATGATCGGAAGGGTTCATACAACACATCCCTTCAAAATCCTCACAACTGTGTCCATGTGCTAATAAGAAAAAATCTATTGCAGCTCTATTTTGTAACATAGCATGCCTAACACTACATACATCAAGCAATAATGAACTTAAAATCTGCGATGTAAGATTAAATTGTTTCTCTCCCCAGCACGCTAACCTCCGTATATTCTTAGCATCTAATGCAGCCATTGCCCCCGGCATAAGTATGGAGGCTAGGACATTTGCTGTTACAGACTGTAGATCGACTCGGTCATTACATGTTTCATCAAAGGTGTGCAGTGCCCTCCGTGATCTATGAGATTGTTGAGTCATTTTTAATGTCTTTCATATGTGGAGCAAAGTCAAACACCCTAAATAACATGGTCCACCGACAGGATACAAAGGAATCCCTGGCCACGCTCTGTCCCTACATATCAGAAAGACTCGCGGTGGCAACTGATAACTCCCCGATACATCTATATGGAAACCCCCCGTTTTCAATTCACCCCAAACAGATGAACTGGTTAGATTTTGAAACCCTGTATAAAACCCCTGTTCACCTTGATGTGTAAGCCATAACTGCCACAGGTCACCAAACCAAATTACTCCAGTGTCATTCACGGGTTGAAGTGGTGATGACATATGGGTACAGTCTGCCATACCGGTTGCAGTTACACTAACATATTCAACAGGTACAACACTAGCCAATAGGTCTAACTCCTGTGAAGGTAAATGATGGGGCTGATTTAAATTCTCAATAACCGTCTTCTGCCATGCTGCATTACGCATAGAAGGCCAAACATATTGCCCATTTGGACTCATACATGTACCATTCTGACTGGAAGTCAGATCCACTGTTTTAACATTCCAAAAACCATCAAAATTTGTTTCATTCTCTTGCAGGGGAATACCAATTAAACAAGTTCTAAAGGGGTTGTCTGCTTGTTGCAGACTTAAACAAAAGTCTGTTACTCCCATGATATTTGCGCATGTCACCCATATGTTTGTCCTAGGCAAGATGTCAAAAATACTTTGGCCAATGGGTAAAAAATTCTTCAAGACCGTAAACCAAGTCCACCACTTAAACATGTTTAGTCCTACAATTTCCACCTTTTTTTTTTTTTTTTCACATTCCACCCCACAAATCTGTGCTTTCACAGATTCTGATGATGTATGCTGTCTCCAATCAGCACGGTATTACATTAGTCGTATGCTTTCCCTTGCTTCATGCCCGGTTACTAATCAAACACATACACTCTTTACACCATTTACATTTAAGCTTTGGCTTACAGAACCGTTTTACCCCACAGAGCATACATTGGCACAATACCCGTGGGTTACATCCCTTACAACATAGACAGTTTATTCCATCTGCTCGCTCTGAGTCTTCTCTTCCGTCTTCTGATCTTGACATACAGGTCGCACAAACTTGCTAGGGACCCATATAGGTCCTTTATCTGTGGAGATACAAAAATAACCTCTACCGATAAATAACACCGGATTAGGTCCTTCCCATATGCCTGAAGCCATATTTTTATACAGAACATTCAAACCAGGAACTGTAGTTGTTTGGTTCCCTCGCGCTGTTTGGTGATGTATAACAACAGGTGGTCCCTCTCTACCCTCCGTAAGGGAGAGACAGTTTAAGGTAAACACCTTAGTCAACCGTGTAGTTACATCTATGTCCTGTGATACTTTCTGTCTCTGAAGATAATCCTTCAGGGTACGGTTTGCCCTTTCAACAACTGCTTGCCCCGTTGGGGAGTGAGGAATCCCTTTAATGTGTTTAATTCCCCAAGTTGTCAATAAGCCTAGTGACTCGTTGACTACTATACGCTGGACCATTGTCTGTCTTTATTTCTACAGGTGCTCCCATGACAGCCAAACAAGACATTAAGTGTCTCTCCACATATAATGCCTTTTCACCGGTTTGTGCAGTGGCCCATATAAAATGAGAACAGGTGTCAATTGTGACATGCACATACTTAAGCTACCCAAAGTCAGGTACATGTGTTACATCCATTTGCCAAACCTGAAGTGCCTTCAGACCTTTTGGGTTAGTGCCCACCCCTGAACCAGGTCCATGATGACTACATTGAGGACAGGAGCGGACAATACCCTTTGCATCTGCTATGGGTATTTGATACTGTCGATGTAAAGACTTTGCATTCTGATGAAACATCTCGTGGCTGTTACGAGCTTCTTCAAACTTATTTGTTGGAGGAGTTATTGCCAGACAGCTGACTGCTTCATCAGCTCTAACATTACCTTCGCCCAACCCAATGGTCCACTGATGACTTCTAATATGCATAATACAAAATTCATGTTTTCTCTGTCGAAGAGTACTATGCAGTTGTATAAACATTTCACCAAGATGTTGGTTCTTTGTCTCTCTCAACAAGGCATCTTCAATGCGCTGTACTACACCAACTACGTACAATGAGTCTGATACTATGTTTACAGGTGTATTGTTCCAGCTTCCCACTGCCCAATACACTGCTTTCAGTTCTAAGGTTTGAAGGTTGTCCCGTGGTTCACCGGTGATCACTTGTTTCTGCCACTAATTATCGGATTGCCAAACACACGCAGCCTTCTTCATCTTTCGTCCTGCATCTGTAAACACTGTTGGCCCGTCAACTGGTCTTTTTGAGCATAACGGTCTCACAATCCACTGATAATGTTCTAACGTCTTCCAGAGAGGTCCTTTTGGCCGGTTGTTGTGTACAACATCTGTATAGCCCATCAAGGCTTCCTGTATGGCTGTTGAATGTCTCAGAAGCCACTCATAATCATCACCACGGACTGGAATACTGATAACTGCCAGTTCAGTCCCATCAATTTCAACCATCCTGTCTCTTCCTTTTCTCACCAAGGCTGCTACTGCTTCAGGGCGACTTAAAATACGATGTCTGGGTTGCAATGGCAAAAACAACCACTCTAAAACGATCGCCGTATTTTCCCCCTTTTTCTTTTGCCATTGCAAAATAAGGGCAAAAGGTGAAGTGGCAACATTACAAACCAAAAAAGATAACGGATGATTCGCCATTTGGCGACCACACCAGCCAGTCTGAATCTTGCGGGACACAACTTCTAGGGCAGCCCGCTGCTCTGGTGAACAAGTTCGAGGACTGTTGGCTTCGGTGCCATGCAACAAGGATCGGAACGGTTGCAAATCATCGTTAGTGAGTCTCTTTGTACGTCATCAGGGTGTAAGGGAATCGTGAAAAAAACAGTCTTTCAAGTCTATCACAACAATTTGCCAAATCTGAGGGATCATCATAAAAGGTGGAAGAGCAGGTTGCAACACTCCCATCGCTAAAATCTGATCATTAACCTTCCAAAAATCATGTCCCATTTATGTGCATCAAGATTATTAATCAGTACTGGACAAGCTAATGAGCTTGTCACCTGCCAATCACCCTCCAAAACAGCATCATGAATAACACCAGACCAACGCTGTAGAATTGGATCCTTTCTCCAGTTCAGCATCGGTGGGGTAGTTGGGCTAACTGGAGGAATTACAGGTATTGAAGTAGTAGGCAGGTTCATTTTGACTCGCTTTACCAGGTTTCTTAATTTATCTATTACCTCCTGTAAGGATTTCTCTGTATTGTTATCACAAGGCTTCTCCCCGCCTTCCTCCTCAGACCCGTCCGATGACGTTCCAGGCCGAGGGGGTACATCACCGCACGGCGCTGCTGCCCGCCCTGACGTGATTGGTGCAGCAGGACTCGCTGCCCTGCCCTCCGGGGGGGCCCGGCCACCTCTTCGGGGTTCGGCTCAGTTACCGCAGGCTCCCGAGGAGGAGCTTTCGGTTTGTCCGCTGTCTTATCTAAAAGCTCCAGCACTGTTGAACACGCAGGGGCGGACATACCCTTCACAGGACGAGTATGCCCAACTCTGAAAAATGTAGCCAAGAGAGAAGGCTTAGGTGAATCACCCTTCTGCTCTGTTGGCTTTTCTACCACCTCTCCCCCCAACGCTTCTATGGCTGCCGCCGCTACTTTTTTTTTCCGCCTTGATAGTTTCCAGAGTGTTAACTATCGACCGCCACGTAGCTCCTAACGCTTTAGCTTCTTTTCCTTCTTTGCCTCCCTCGATCGTAGCATCCCAGAGGCAATTTCCCACTTCTCTCCATTCCGCAATACTAAACAATAACACGGGCTCGGGGATCTTACTCTTTTTTCGTGCCCAGCGAACTAAGGTCTCCACTTCTGTCTCTTTAACGCCCTCCCCTCTCTTAAGGAGGATGGTAGTTAAGAGTTTAATTGCTGCGTCTAATTCCATCGCGGTCTTCTCAGAGCTCCCCCCTCTCACAGAAACGATATCAGCAGAGAAGCCCCGCCGCATTCGTTGCGGTCTTTGGTAGTGCCCCCCCCCCTCTCACAGAGAGGGAATCAGCGGGTAGCCCCGCTGCTATGTACTGTCGCGGTCTTCCTTAGTGCCCCCCCCTCACAGAGAGAAATTTAGCGGAGAGCCCCGCCGCGATTTACTCTACGCGGTCTTACCACCGGCGGGGGTGCGATCTGCAGCTCCACACCGAACTCTGGACTCCACTTTTCGCCTTCCAGGTTCCGCCTGCCTCTGACCTCCAGCTCCCTAATCGGACAGCTTCCCTTCGGGTCCAATACACGGAGACTGCCACATTTAAGTGAACAGCATTTAAGCTAAACCGCATTTAAGCGAATAAATGGGTCCCTGTTTGGGCACCAGACGAAGAGAGTCCCCCATGGAGAGTCGGCCAAGTCACGACAATCACACCAATATGGCTACATGCCGTGCTCACTTCATTAAACAAACAGGTCATATTTATAATTTAAACTGACCGCTCACTCGACTTTACACACAGGTGATTGGATAAAAGTCTCTGGGCCACGTGGGGTCCGTGTCGCTGACTGGTGGGCATGCTGCAGGCGCCTGACCAGAGTGTGCCGATGAGAGTGTGATGATTTCGCAGTCCTCGGTCCTTTAAAAATCCCTCTACACTCCCCCTCTGTGGGCAGTGAGTGGGGCACCCAGGAACACCGATCCCAGGGATGGGCACCCTGGGATGGCCTCCCCAAGGGTGATGTGCACCCCCGGGGTTGGGCAGCCATAAGGATGGGCACCCCCATGGTGATGGGCACCCCCAGGGCTGGACACCCCCGGGGTGACGGGTACTCCCAGGGTTGGGCATCTACATGGATGAGTCCCCCCAATCCGTGCCAAGTGCCCCCCGAGCGGTGGTGCCCACCCCGTGCCCTTTTGTAGAACAGCTGCAGGCGCTGCAGGTAGAGCTGGCTGAGCTGCAGGCAGTGCAGGCCGCAGAGCTGGGAAAGCTGGAGCAAGCGCTGGAGCTGGCGCGGGCAGAGCGGGCAGCAGAGGTGGCAGTGGTGAGGCAGCAGGCAGCAGAGGCTGCCCAGCTCCAGGAGGAGGTGGCCAGGCTGAAGGCAGATCTGCAGCACACGCTGCAGCTCTGCGCCCAGTACCAGCTGGAAGCCACCACGCTGCAGATCAACACTCGCCGGAGGGACCAGCAGCACCAGGACATCACTGCCCAGGTGGCACAGCTCCAAGGTACTGCAGCATGGCAGGGAGGAGGCTATGGCACGGTGGGATGGTGGGCATGGCACTGAATAATGGGCCATATATGATTTATTTAAAGAACAGTGTGCTCATGTTTATCTGAGGAGACCCTTATTGTTGACTTGAGGATGTACTAAATCCTTAAATGGGTGACATAGGGAGTGTACTAATTGTCCAGGCACAAGATATGTTAATGTTGTTAACTTGAAGATATACTAAATCCTTGAATGGAAGTGTGCTAGTTGTCCAGGCACGACATATGTTAATGTGTTCCCGCGAAGTTAATGAATAGACATGAGTGACTTGTATAAAGAGGGGTCTGAAAGGTTCCCTTGGCGTGCATGACTTTGGTGGAGCGATCCCCCATGCACCCAGCACTGCCGAATAAAGATGACCTCCGCTCGCCTGAATATTGGTGTCTGACTCTTCAACTCAGCACAGTGGGATGGCAACTGCAGTAGGCTGGTGAGCATGGTACAGTGGGTTGGTGGCCATGGCATGATAGATTGGTGGCCATAATGCAGTGGGACGGTGGGCATGGCATGGTGGTCATGGCATGGTGGGATAGTGACCACAGTGTGGCAGGGTGGTGGCGGGACACTGCAGCACAGGGTGCTGTGAGGCTGAGGTAGGGGTGCCATGCAGAGGAGCTACACAAGCTGCAGGTGGAGAAGGAGGCACTGGGCAAGGAGCATCAGGCACTGCAGGAGTGACACCGCTGCCTCTGCTGACAGCTCCGCAGGTGCCACTGGTACCACCTCACAGGCCCCCCAGGACCTTCATGTCCCCGCCCTTATGCTCTCCTGGACATGGCCCCATACATGGCCCCACTGCCCCCCAGCCATGTCCCCTCTTCCCCACGGCCATGTCCTGTTGCAGCGCAAGCAAGCTATCAGACTGCAATAAGGCTTTACAGTCGGTCAGAGTCTGTTTCACCTTCCTCCAGAGGCCAGACCACACTACTCCTCCTCCATCCAGCCACCCCTCTCCCACACTCCTCAGGGCTATTTAACTAGCTAGCGGAACAAGCCACAGCTGCACATCATCCACGTCAATCAACCCACTGCCGTTGAAGAAAGGCCACAGCTGCACATCATCCACGTCAATCAACCCACTACCTTCATTCCTCTACAATTCCCCCGTTTTGTTTTTAACCAAAAAGGCCGTGTTGATGATCCGCTGCAGGGCCCTTGTACAGTCACATTAGAATGCCCAAGGAACCGCGCGCTCAATTTATTACTGTGGTGACATCCAATCTGGCGATCCCAGTGACATCCAATCCGGTGATCCCTGTTATTCAGGCTGCGAGTTCACTGCATAAACTGGGCTTGTTGTGGAGGTTCCTGGAGGTTCCTCCCTGCGTTCCTGCCCCCATTTCCTGCCCTCTGTTGCCACCTTGATCTACGTTGTTTGGCAAAATGCCCTGGTCTGTTACATCCATGGCACACCAGACCTGAGCCATCAGCCCTTCCCAGTCTCCATCTCTTTGGGCAGTCCTTCTTTAGGTGGCCTTCTTGCCCACATGTGTAACAGCAACAGACCGATGCGAGGTCCCTGTGAGTGGTCTCTGCAAGGGTTCCCAGTGAGGTGTCCCTGTGAGGGGATCCTGCGAAGGGCTCTTATGAGGGGATCCTGTGAGGGGATCTTGTGAGGTATCCCTGTGAGGAGATCCATCAGAGGGCCCCTGTGAGGGGATTCTGTGAGGTTTCTCTGTGAGGGGGTCCTGTGAGGTGTCCCTGCGAGGGGATCCTACAAAGGGCCCCTATGAGGGGATTGTGTGAGGTTTCCCTGTGAGGTGTCCGTGTGAGGGCATCCTGTGAGGGGTCCCTGTGAGGGGATCCTGCGAAGGGCCCCTCTGAGGGTGTTACTGAAATCTCGGAATGAAGAACTTATCAACACCAATGTGATGCAGATAAGCAGACACTTCTTTATTGATGGCCGGGTGCGTGAGTGAGTCCTCTCACGATCAACGCACACCATGGTTCAAAATCATACATCTAGGACTTACTCATACATATGCATTAAGTATTCATGCATAATCATGATATTTCCCAAAAATCATTAACATACTCTCCTCCCATATCCGATTCTGCGCAGTAAAGGTTAGAAAAGTCTAGAAATGGGTCTGGGGTACGATTTGGGTAGGTGGTATATGAGTCGGTGGTCGCAGTCTCCCCCTGCCAGAATTACCTTTTACTAAAGTTCACGGTTTCTTGGCAGGTAACTACAAGTTGTTCCAGTCGACTCTCCCCAGTTCCCATTAGTTCTATATTCTGACATTTCAATACACTTCCTACATACGGAAGACTAGTCAAATACAAAGAAACCTGTAAAATCCCAAACTTGTTACCTAAGTTTTAAACAATAATTCTAGTCCGTTCTTCTGGCCTTGGTACAGGGCTGTACAAAGGATTTCATATAAGCTTTTGCTGTGCAACTACAAGTTTCATTAAAATATATTTCTTATTCCAAATTATTTTATAAAATCAAATAAAGTCAATTAATTCTAACTTATTAGCAGATCTGTAACATTTCCCTTTTGAAAGTGTTGAAAATTATTATTTCAATACTTTCATATTATTTACATAACGTTTGTTTCAGCATATTTTGGTGATGGACTATACCTTGGTGGACTAGTTGGTACTTCTCTCATGATCATGTGATTGACCGCAATTCTATTGGTAAACTGTTTCTTCAAACAAGCATGTATTAGCATGATCATCAGAAAGACAATCAGTAACAGAAACAGTTTTGATTATGGATTGTATCCAAGAGCTCAAATTCCATCCCAATTTGCTAAAAATTTTCCCCAGCCAGTCTTCTGACATATCTTCTCGAATTGATTCTGTTTCTTTTTCAATTTTACCTAATAGGTCCAGATCATGTTCCACATCTTGAGTGACATTTAGAATTTGAATGCAACAGTGGTCTAGTCTATCCTTGAGATATCCACATACTCCATGTTCTTTAAGTAAAAGCATATCTAATGCCATTCTATTTTATAAAGTCATTCTGGAGGTCGCCTGCAATTGTATGTTCAATTGTGTGGTGCGAGAGGGAAGGGCTTCTGGCCATCCTGTAAAAGTATCAACCCCTACCAGGATGTACCGGTACCCATTTTGTCTAGGTAACTCTGAAAAATCTACTTGCCAATAATCTCCAAGCTCTGTACCAGATTTCAATCTACCCATTTGAACCTTTTTCTTAATCACTGGATTGTTTTTTAAACATACTTCACATTTTGCAGTTACCATTTTAGCGATTCCCAACATTTTAACTGATACTATTTGTTTCCGTAAAGAAGTTACTAAGGCTTCTGCCCCGCAGTGACATTCCTGATTTCTTGTTTGAATTATCTCTCTCTTCAGAAGAGGTGGAATTACTACCTGTCCGTTATGAGTTATCCATCACCCAGCTAGTTTTTTCTTAGCATTTAATAACTGACCTAATTTGTCATCTTCTTCTGAATATCTTGGTTTCTCCCTGGGAAGGGTTACTGTTTTAGAAGGAATGATTGCCATCTGTAATGCTTGTTTCTTTGCTACCTTTCTTGCTGTTTTATCAGCCAAATTGTTTCCAACAATTATTTTTGTGTTCCCAATTTGATGTGCCTTACAGCGCATGATTGCTACTTGATCTGGTTTCTGAACTGCTTGCAATAATTGTAAAATTTCCTTTTGATGCTTAATGTTTGATCCTTGAGAGGACAATAGCCCTCTTTCTTTCCACAAAGCCCCATGGACATGCACTACCCCAAAGGCATATTTTGAATCTGTCCAGATATTTACTTTCTTGTCTTTACTTAATTCTAGGGCTCGAATCAAAGCAATAAGTTCCGCTTTCTGGGCTGATGTGGTACTTGCCAATGCTCCTGCTTCTATAACAGTGGTATTTCTTGTTACCGCATATCCAGCGTATCAGACTCCTTGCTCCATAAAGCTGTTTCCATCAGTATACAATTCCCAGTCTGATTGTTCCAATGGTACATCCTTCAGACCTTCATGACTGGAATATACATACTCAATGGTAGCCAAGCAGTCATGTTCCAGTTGTCCTTCTTCCTGTATGGAACTTAAAAACACTGCAGGATTTACCAGGTTAGTTGTCTTTAGAATCACATCATCTTGTTCAGTCAATACCACGTAGTACTTCATCATTCGGCTGGGAGACAGCCAATGCCCCCCCTTTTGTTCTAAAACAGTTATCACCATGTGTGGAACATAGACTGTTATTGTTCTTCCCAAAGTCAATTTCCGAGCTTCTTGTATGAGCATCACTGTTGCTGCCACTGCTCGAAGGCAGTTTGGCCACCCTCTACTCACTGTGTCCAGTTGTTTGGAGAAGTATCCGGCTGGTCGTTTCCAGCTTCCTATCTTCTGAGTTAACACCCCCAGTGCAAGATGTTGCCTTTCATGAACAAACAACTGAAAATCTTTCGTTAAATCCGGAAGTCCCAAAGCAGGTGCAGACATTAAAGCATGTTTTAACTCTACAAAAGCCTTTTGCTATTGTGGGCCCCATACCAAGGGAGAAGTCTTTTGGGCCTCATATAGCGGTTTAGCTATTAGCCCATAGTTCATAATTCAAAGGCGACACCACCATGTCATTCCCAAAAATGCTCTGAGTTCACAAGTATTTCTCGGCTCAGGTATACTGCAGATGGTTTCTTTGTGATCTTTTCCTAATTGTCGCTGCCCTTTTGAAATTTCAAAGCCCAGATATATCACAGTCTGGCAGGCTATTTGGGCTTTCCTCCTGGTTACCTTGTACCCATTTAGTCCAAGAAAATTAAAGAGGTCAATAGTTACCTGTATACAAGTAAACCTTTCTTCTGTAGCAATCAGTATGTCATCCACATATTGTAAAAGTAAATGTCCAGGCCTTGGTTTGTCCTGTTTCCAGATCTCAAGTTCCTTTGCTAACTGATTTCCAAAAATAGTTGGACTGTTTTTAAATCCTTGGGGTAATCTGGTCCATGTCAGCTGCATCTTTTGCCCGGTTTGTGGATTTTCCCATTCAAAAGCAAACAGTTTTCTGCTTTCCTTTTCCAAAGGTATACAAAAGAATGCATCTTTCAAATCAAGCACTCTAAACCACCGATAAGTCTCATTTAATGCTGTTAACAATGTATAAGGATTTGCTACTACAGGATAAATATCCTTAACTATTTGATTTACTGCTCTCAGGTCTTGCACTAACCTATATTCACTCGAGGGTTTTCTGACTGGTAGAATAGGAATATTATACTCAGATTCACATTCTTCCAAAATTTTGTACTCCAGAAATTTATTAATCAATTTCTTTAGTTCCTGTCTAACTTCTGGTTTGATTGGATATTGCTTATTTTTTACTGTCCCTGCTCCTTCCTTTAAGTTTATTTTGACAGGCTCTGCTAGTTTTGATTTACCAGGAATATCTGTTTCCCATATTGTAGGATCACTGCCAAATCCACCTCTGGTGGGATTTCCTGCTCCTTTACCTTTTCTTGTATCATCAAGATTTCTCCCGTTTTTGACTCAGGTATTTTCAAGAAAAATTCTCCTTCCTCAAAAACAATTTGTGCATTTAATTTGGATAACAAATCCCTTCCTAACAAGGGTATCGGACATTCTGGTACATAAAAGAATTCATGTGTAATTATTTTATTTCCAAATTTCAAATCCAGGGGTTGCAGAAATGGCCTGTTTTTTTCTTTCCCTGTTGTTCCTATTATATTGGCTGGTTTTCCTCCAATTTTTCCTTTACAGGTATTTAATACCAAAAATGTCGCTCCTGTATCCACTAAAAATTTAACTTCTTTTTCTCCCAGCTTAATTATAACCAGAGGCTCAGCTGGGTTCCCCTCCGGTCCCCTTCAATCATTTAAAACCAATACTTTGGCTATCTCCTGCTGAACATTTCTATTTTTGGGACAATCCCTTTTCCAGTGTCCTTCCTCCCTACACAAGGCACACTGATTTATTCCTAAGGGGGTATTAAAATTCCGATTACCACAGTTCATACATCCTCCCCTTCCACTGAGCCCTCATCCTCTTCCTCTGCCTCTTCCTCTGCCTGCCATCTCTGTCATTATTGCCAGTAATCTACTTTCCGGTTTTTATTTCCTTTTTTTCTCTGTCATTATATACTTTCCATGCTGCCTCCAGCATTTTATTCAAACTTCTTGAATCCTCTCCCTCAAGTTTCTGGAGTTCCTTTCTTATATCTGGTGCCGACTGGCTCATAAAAATCAAAGCAAATTGTATCTGAGCTGCCTCTGTCTCCATTCTCAGATCAGTATATTTTCTGGCAGCTTCCTTCAGTCTCTCCAGAAATGTTGAGGGAGATTCATTCTTATCTTGTCTCACTTCATATAATTTAGACCAATCCAAAGATTTAGGCATGGCATGTTTAACTCCATATAAAATCCACTTCTGATACCATCTGAGTCTTTCCCTATGTGCCACATTATTTGGATCCCACTGCGGATCCCCAGATGGAAAATTCTGCTCTATTGTTCCACCTGTTATTCCGCTCATCACATCCAACTCTGCCTGTGCTTTGCCAGCTTTTAATACCATTTGCTTCTCTGTATCATCTAACAAATTATCCAGGATCACCTGTAAATTACTCCAGTCTGGATTCTGCATTTGGATTATAGTATCTACCACCCTACCCACTTTTTCAGGATCTTCTCTATAAGTTCCTGCTGCCTGTTTCCAAGCCATCAAATCCATAACTGAAAAAGGTACTTTCACATATACCGGTCCATCACTACCAACTCACTGTCGCAGGGGAGCTATTGTTTGTGTCTGCTGCCAAGTTCTCTGTGAAACAGGAGTATGAATTACAATCTCAGATAATCTCTCCTCCACATCTTCTACTCCACTGCTATCTGGTTCATCCGCCTGTTCTCCTGCCCTAGATTCTCGATCCTGATTCCTTTCTCTCGTAGGAGGGGATATATCTAATTCCGGTCCATCATCGATTTCAGAAACAATTCTCTTTTTTAAACAACCTTTCCCGATCTCACAAGTTGAACAACACTTTTTCACTTTCTTATTATCAGCAGTTATAGCCATCATCAAATTATCTCCAACAGTTAACTTGCATTCATCCTGCCAGTCTTTTCTCTGTCTTAAGTAAAAGAACAAATCTACATATGGCATTTCACTCCATTTCCCTTCTCTTTTACAGTACAGCATTAACTGCAGAATAGTGTTATAATTCAGTGTCCCATTTGTGGGCCATTTTTCCTGATCATCCAATATATACAGAGGCCACCAATTATTACAATACTCAATCATCTGGTTCTTTGGCAAATCATCATATAAATCTCCCCAACATGCCAACAAACATCCCGATGGAGAATTTTTTGGGATTTTGTCATTTACAGTAAGATTACCCATGCTTTTACTTTTAAACAACCGAGTTAACTTAGATGCCATGGTATAATTACTTACAGTACAATACACAATTATTCAACTCTGTCACTCCGATCTGTGGATCCAAACTCCACACTCGCTTTCATGCTCAATTGCACGTCTCACCCTTACAACCACAATCACACTTTTCCACAATTGTTACTTTGAACAAAGGTATGTAACACAATATTATACACTTCTTAGTTTTCTTCTCAATACACGACCAAAGTAAACACTTCCAAAAAAACCCCACCTTCTAACTTCTTGTCAGAGGCGCTACCTTAGAGAACACTACAGCATATAGGTTCTCTTGTCTACACGATTGTCCAACCCTGCAATAGCTTTTGCTTATGTCTTACGGGCAGACGCCTAGGCTTCTATTTCCACAAGGATCCTTTTAGTCCAACCCTGCGCAGCTTTCACCGCGACTGACAGGCAGACCTACTCAGTGGGACTCGAACCCACTGGTGGGACTCTAACCCACTCACTATAGTACACTTATTATAGTGGGACTCTAACCCACTTCCTCCAGTGCACTTACTTTAGTGGGACTCTAACCCACTTACTACAATTACAAAAAAAGAAGTGTCTTACCAAATTCCAAGGAACATCGCAAAGAGCCTTACAGATCGGGGATCGATGGGTATCCCCGAGAAATCCTTGGTGCCAGCTGGAACCAGTCAGGTCCCCGACTCCTCCGGTCTCCTTCAGTGAGGTCCCACCTGGGGTGCCAAAAACTGTTACCGAAATCTCGGAATGAAGAACTTATCAACACCAATGTGATGTAGATAAGCAGACACTTCTTTACTGGTGGCTGGGTGCGTGAGTGAGTCCTCTCACGATCAACGCACACCATGGTTCAAAATCATACACCTTATCTAGGACTTACTCATACACATTCATTAAGTATTCATGCATAAACATAGTATTTCCCGAAAATCATTAACATACTCTCCTCCCATATCCGATTCTGCACAGTAAAGGTTAGAAAGGTCTGGAAATGGGTCTGGTGTATTATTCGGGTAGGTGGTACATGAGTCGGTGGTCGCATTGTCCCCTGCCGGAGTTACCTTTCACTTAAGGTAACTGTTTCTTGGCAGGTAACTACAAGTTGCTTCACTCGACTCTCCCCAGTTCACATTAATTCTCATTTTGACATTTTAGTACATTCTCCTAGGTTACATATAAACAATCATCTTGAATCTTAAGTCTGTTATCTAAGTTCTAAACATTCCTACTAGGTGATTCTGACCAATTCCTTTGGCCTTGGTAAAGGGTTGTACAGAAGATTTCATAGCAGCTATTGCTGTACAAATACAAGTTTCACTAAAATATTTCTTATAACTCTATATTCCTATTAAAATAGCTCTATAAAATCAAATGTGGTTAATTAATCTAACTTATTAGCAAATCTGCAACAAGATGGGGTGCCTAGGACAGGGTGCTGCAGTCCAGGGGGAGTCTGGGGCAGGGCATCGGCTCCAGGCGAGGGCCCAAGGCAGGACATCGGGTCCGGCGGGGGCCTGGGGGAGTCCCGGGCAGAGTAACAGGGATCCTGAGATAGGATGGGGGAGTCTGGGGAGGGGTCTAGGTCAGGATAATGGGGATCCTAGGGAGGTCTGAGGCAGGATACTGGGGGTGGGGTGGGGGCCTGGGGCAGGATACGAGGGTCTGCGGTGGGGTCCTTGCCAGGACACCAGGGTCCAGGGGAATCCTGAAGGAGTCTGGGGCAGGATGCTGGGGCCCCGGGGGGGTCTAGGGCAGGATACTGGGGCCCGGAGGGGGAGTCCTGGGCGGGGAGTGGGTCCAGAGCAGGACACCGGCACCAGGAGCTCCGGGGGCGCTATGCCGGGGCCCCACGCTCCCTCGCTGCACGGCGTGCTGCGCATGCGCGACGCGCGGCCGCACCAAGCGCGGGGGTGGGGCCAGAGCGGCGGGGCGGGGCCATGGGGCGGGGCGGGGCCAGCGGGGCAGGGGCGGAGCTCGAAGGCACGGCTTGGGCGGGGCGACAGCGCAGTTGCCCGGGCGATGGTAGGCGGGGCTAAAGGAGGGGGCGTGTCCTGCGCAGTGGCGCATGCGTAGCGGCCACCGGTATCGGCGAGCCGGGTGCCGGTGCCGCCATGTCGGGCCGCGGGAAGCTGATCGCGGTGCTGGGGGATGAGGACACGGTGACCGGGTTCCTGCTGGGCGGCGTGGGCGAGCTGGACAAGCACCGGAAGCCCAACTTCCTGGTGGTGGAAAAGGAGACCAGCCTGGCCGAGATCGAGGAGACTTTCCGGTAGGCCCTGCGGCGGGGGGGGGGAGGGGGACCGCGGGGCCGGGCGGGAGGGCCAGGAATGGGGGGGGTCCTGGGGCCTAGGGTGGGTCCCAGGGGTGGAGGAGGTCTGGGGGTTGGGGAAGGTTCCCGGGGGATGGGATGTCCCGGGAGTGAGGGAGGCCAGCGACACGGGGTGGGTCCCGGCCAGGAGTCCCCGGTAGGGAGGAGGGGTCTGGAGCCGGACAGGGGGTCTCAGCAGTCCTTGGAGGGGGGGTCGGTGTCTCAGGGGTCCCTGTCAGGAGTCTGGTGCGAGGTGGGGGCGAAACCCCGGAGCCCTGGGGGTGGGGGGGAATGAATCACGGGGGTGCCTGGGGAGCCCAGTCCCTGACCCTCCCGTCCCGTCCCCAGGAGCTTCCTGAACCGGGAGGACATCGGGATCATCCTGATCAGCCAGTGCCTGGCAGAGCTGATCCGGCATGCAGTGGAGGCGCACGCCCGGCCCCTGCCCGCCATCCTGGAGATCCCCTCCAAGGAGCACCCCTACGACCCTGCCAAGGACTCTGTCCTGCGCCGTGCCCGCGGTGTCTTCAGCCCCGAAGACCTGCGCTAGGGACCCCTATGACACCACCCACCCACTCCGGGGTGCTGCTTAGGGGGGGGTCTGCGGGTGCTGGCACCCCAGCCTGGGGTCCTCAACCCACCCCAGGGTCCCCACACCACCCCAGCATGCTGCTGAGGGGGTCTGTGGGTGCTGGGGGGGTCCCAGCAGTGCCTGGTGACACTTGCTCAGCTGTCCCGTGACAAGCGCTGGAAGAGGAAGTGGCACTGCAGCCTTGCCTATCGCTGCCGGATCCTGCCGGATCCTTGCCCGCTGTGGCCGGTGAGGGCAAGGAGGACAACCTTGGAGGGATGTTGATGGTGGGGGACACCCCAAGGGCACCAGGCACTTGTGCTGTCACCGTGACCATGACCCGCCCCATTGGCAGCACCCTGGGAAGTGGGGCTGGTATTTATTGAACTCCCCGGTGTGCCCAAATGTCTTTTGTGTCTCCCCCTTCAGTGTCCCCAAGACATGCTGTCACTGTTCACTGCGTGCTCTGCTCTGTGGGTCGCACGGTGGGGCTGTGGGAGCTAACAGCGCCTGGAAGCTCGGTGTCTTCCTGGGAGGGTGAGGGTGGGGGGACTGGCATGTGGCATGGGGACACGCTGTGGGGTGTGGAGGGACAAGAACGGGGCACGTGGGAGGCTGTGGGGCACAGGGGGTGGACAGGCTGTATGTAGGACAAGGACACGCTACGGGGCACAGAGGGAGGACACATGCTATGGGGCACAGCAGGGGTGGAGAGAGTGGTGTGTCTTTAGGACATGCTGTGGGGCATGGGGGGAGGACAGGGACACGCTAGGCACAGGGTGGGGGGGGCAGGCCATGGTGTGGGGACATGGGACAGGGCTGTAGTTTGGGGACATGCTGTGGAGGGCAGAGACACGCTATGAGGCAAGTAAGGGGGACATGCTGTGGGACAGGGGGCAGAGGACAGGCCATGGTGTGGGCACTGGAGGGACTGGGATCCCCAGCAGGTGATTCCTCACACACACACCCCCAGCATCCTGCCCCCTAGCCCCAGGGGTATGTACCCCCCAGTTCCCCATGCCCACCCTCCCCCATGTCCCCATCCTCCCCATCCTGCTGGCAGTGGAATCAGGGTGTAGCAGCCCCCTGGGCTGGGGTGTGTGTCATTAGTACCTGGGGAACAGCTTGGGGGCCAGGTCTTCTATGTGTGTGTGTGTGTGTTCAGTGGGGACCCCCTCTGTCCCAGGGTGTGGGTCTGGCTATGACTGGGGCGGGGGTGGAAGTCCCCCAAACGCCTGGCTGCCCCCTAAGGTCGGCAGGACAGCACTGCAGTACTGGGCATATATACACATGTGTGGGCACACACATGCATGGCACACGTGTGCAGCTAGTTGCATGTGCAAAGAAAGCAGTTAGCCAATTGCACACATACACGTGCTTGCATGTGCAAATATGCATGCACACACCATGCATGCACACACAGCTGCATGCACAGATGTGCATGCATGCACACACATGCACATACATTCACATGCATGGCCACATGCACGAATACACATACATGTGCATGCAAATGTGCATACACACATTGCACATGCAAATGTGCATGCATGAATGCACACAAATACACAAATCTACACAGACACATACACGTGCACACACATGCACACAGACACACATGTATGCACACCTGTTTGCATGCACACCCCCCAACACACACCTGCCTGCACACCCATGCACCCGGGGGGGGCTGTGGGTGCCCCCGCCCATCCCCACGGCCGGACGTGTTGATCCTCTTTGTCCCCAAAGCAGCTTAGCGCAGCTCAGCACCAGGACGCCCCGACACCCGCCCTTGCACACAGACCCGGGTGTGCACACGGGTGCTCATGCCCTGACCCTGGCCCTTCGGGTGTGCACACGTGTGCCCACGCTTTGACCCCAGCCCTTGCACACGCACCCAGGTGTGCACGTGGGAGCTCATGCTCTGACACCCACCCTTGCACACACACACAAGTGTGCACAAGGACAGGGCGTGCAGGGCTGGGGCCACACGTGCACACACCCCTGTGCAGGCAGCCTGGCAGTGCAGGCAGGTCATGCAACAGGCAGTAGAAGCAGGCTGGCATGGCAGGTAGTGTGGGCAGCACAGGCAGTGCAGGCAGCCTGGCAGTGCAGGCAGCCTGGTAAGCAATACTCCAGGCATTGCAGGCAGTGCAGTCCCAGCAGCACAGGCAGTGAAGGCACGAATTCTGCCAGCTGTACAGATAGTGCAGGCAGGTCATACTTGCAGGTAGCAGAGACAGTGCAGATGGTGCAGGCAGGGGATGCTCCAGGCAGCACAGGAAGTACAGGCAGCAAAGATAGCACAGGCAGGGGAAGAAGTGCAGGCAGGTGAAGCTCCCAGACAGTGCAGGCAGCACAGGCAGTGAAGGCAGCTGATCTCCCCAGGCAGTGCAGGCAGCAGATACCTCAGGCAGTGCGGGCAGGAGACACCCCCAGGCAGCACAGGCAGGGTAGGCAGGCGGTATCCCGGGCAGGGCAGGCAGTGCGGGCAGCGCGGGCAGGGCAGGCAGCGCAGGCAGGGCAGCCCCGCCCGCCGCGGCTCAGCCCGCCGCCGCCCCCGCTGATCCGCCCCCCCGTCCCGGGCCGGGCAGGGGCAGCAGCGCCGGGGGCGGCGGCGCCGGGCAGGTAAGGGGGGGCCGGGCCGGGGGGGGGGGGGAACCGGGGGGCCGGGGGGGGGAACCGGGGCCCTGGGGTGGGGGTCCCGGGCCGGAGGGCAGCCTGCGAACGGGGGGTAGTCCAGACTCCTGGGTCCTCTGCCGGGGGGTGGGTCTGGCTGCGGCAGCGCGGGGGGACCCCCCGAGGGATCCCGGGGTAGGAGGGGACCCCGCGTCTCCCCTCTGCCCCCCAACGCGGGGGGGACCCAGCGGGGCAGCATGGGGACCCCCCCTATCCCGCTGTCGGGGGTGTCGGGGTGGCAGATGGGGAAAGCCCCCCTCCCCCTGCCCTAATTAGCCGCAGCTAATTGCGGGGGGGCGGGGGGGTTGGGGTGGCAGCACCAGCATCTGGCTGGTGGGGGCGCCATATGGTCCCCACCCCCACAGCCGGGGAGGCTGGAGGGGACCCCAGCCCTGCAGACCCCGCGGGGGTGCACAGCACAGGGTGTAGGGCACGCGGTGCGGGAGGGGACGGGGCGGGGGGTACGCAGCTGTCCCACAGGGAGCGGGGCCGGCCTGGCATAGGCACATCACCCCCTGCATCGCCGGGGCCCAGCCAGCCCCCAGTCCCCGAGGCTGGTGAGACCACCGGGACGGGGACACTCTGGTAACAGGGGCACCCAAGCACAGGGTCCTGTGGTGGGGACCCATGGGATGGGAACAGGGACGGGACATGGGCATGGGGACCCCAGGAGAAGGGAACCCTGGGGACAGGGACCCAAGGGTGGGGACAAGCATGAAGACCCCAAGGGAATAGGACCCTAGGGGAAGAGAACCAGGGATGGGGACCTGAGGGTGGCAGGCATGAGTCCATGGCTGATGGGACACAAAGGTGGGGGCACAGGGGGCAAGGGATGGGGACACAGAGCCGGGGTGCCAGCCCTGCTCCGTGCCAGCCCCACTCCTTCCTTCCCGGCTGCAGGCTGCCACCGAGGGCCCCGTCCCCGGTTCCCGGTCCCCATGGAGGCACCGTCCTGCCCGGCCCTCCTGGCTGCCTGCCTGGCACTGCAGCTGGCCACAGGTGAGCATGAGCAGAGGTGGCACTGAGGATGCTGGGGACACCGGGGGTGGTTGGGGGCATGGAGGTGGGAGGGACGCAGTGGCTGGTGAGGACAGTGACCTGGGCCATGGGGACCTGGGGAAGGGGACCCTGGGGGTGGAAGCCATGAGAGGTGGGGACCCAAGGAAGGGCATCCAAGGTACAGGGTCACCAGGGAATAGGGACCTGGGGAAGGGGAACCTGGAGGTGGAGACCGTGGAGGTGGCAACCATGAGAGATGGGGACCAAGGGGACAGGTTCACCAAGGAATGGGGGCCTGGGGAAGGAGACCCTGGAGTTGGGGACCCTACGTTATAGGGATCCTGGGAGTGGCAGCCATGAACAGGGACCCAGGGGATGGGGTCACCAGAGAGGGGGGACTTGAGGAAAGGGGCCCTGTAGTTGGGGACCCAAAGATGGGCATCTGTGTGTAGGGACCCTGGGGATGGGGACTTGAGAGTGAGGGACTTGAGGGCATGAGGACCAAAGGGTGGGGACCCAGGGGGATGCTGTGACCCAGAGATGGGGGTCCAGGGAGTGGGACACAGGTGACAGTGACCTAGAGGCATGGGGACTGAAGAGTGGGAAGTTGGGAGTGGGGATCATGGACATGGGGACCTTAAGGCGTGGGGACCTGGGCATGGGAATATGGGATGTGGGGAACCAGGGGCTGGGGACCCAAAGATGATCATCTAGGGGACGGGGACCTCAGGGATGGCAATCAGGAGCTGGAGACCCCTGGGGATGTGTACCCCATGGGCAGGGAGACAGGGGATGGCTGGACACACGTCCCTGTCCCTGACCCCACGGTGGCAGCAGCCTGGGGCGACGGGTGCAGCAGCTTTGGGAACCTGTTCACGGAGATCGCAGAGAACAGCGCCCATGGGAGCCTGGTGGCCCAGCTGCCGGCGGCAGGGGACACGGGCAGCGCTGGGCTCCAACTCTGCCTGGCTGGTGCCGACGCCATTTGGTTCTACCTGGATGGCCGCAGTGTGCGGCTCAACGTCTCGGCTGAGCGGGCCCTGGACCGTGAGGTGCTGCCACCACCCTGTTCCAGTGCACTGCCCTCCATCCTGCACCCATCATGCACCCTTGTGTGTCCACCTGCCTCCATCCTCTGTCCATCCTCCATCCACCTGCACCCACCCATCCTATGTCCATTCTCCATCCATCCTGCCTCCATCCACTTGCCTCCATCCTGCCTCTATCATGTGTCCACCTGCTTCCAGCCAGCATCCATCCTTCGGTCATCCTGACTCCACCCTGCACCCATCATGTGTCCAGCTGCATCCCTTCTCCATCTGCCATGTCTCTACCCACCTCCATCATGTGTTCATCTGCCTCCATCCTCCAACAGTCCAGCCTGAATCCTCTGTCCACCCTCTCCCCACCCTCCATCTATCCTCTGTCCATCCTCCATCCACCTTCTATCCATCCTCCGTCCATCCTCTGTCCATCTATCCATCCTACATCCATCCTGTGCTGCCCTCCATCTCGTGTCCGTGCTGTATCTACCTGCTACACCCTCATCCAGCCAGCACCTAGCCTGCACCTACCTGGGTGGGGGACTCCTTGGGGGTGGCCCCATGGGGCAGCCCTCCTGTGTCCCCCTGCCTGATGCCCCATCCCTTACAGGAGCTGGAGTCCCCGGTGTTGATGGTGGCCCTGACGTGTGCCGAGGATGGCTTCTCCCCGGTATGGCCACCATGTCCTTGGGAAGTCCAAGGGGCACTGGCTGCTCCATGGGGCATGGTCCCACTCTGGGTCACCCCTGTGTCCTCCCTCCATGTCCCCCGACAGGTTGAGTACCGGATCATCGTCCAGGTCCTCAATGAGAATGACAACCGGCCTCACTTCCAGGGAGCCACTGTCCTCACCCACAACATCAGCGAGGTGCCAGGACAGGGATGGGGACAGGGATGGGCACCAGGACAGGGATGGCCATGGCCATGGATTGGGGATGTAGATGGGGATGGGGATGGGGACAGGGATGGGGATGGCCACCGGGACAAGGGGTGGTTGTAGGCATGGGCATGGGGACAGGGATGAGGGTGAGGACAGGGATGGGGACAAGGATGCAGATGGGCACCAGGACAGGGGCATCATAAGCATGGCCATGGGGACAGGCTTGGGCACTGGGACAGGAATGGGGACACAGACAGCACTGGCCATGGGCACAGGCACAGGCATGGGAATAGGGATGGTGGGGATGGGGACTGGGCTGGTGCTGGGAGAAGGTGGGATGCCCAGGAGGGATGGGGATACTCAGGAAGGACAGGGACACCCAAGAGGGGTGGGGACAGCCAGAAGGGACAGAGGACACCCAAGAGGGATGGGGACACCTATATGGGTCTGGGGCCTCTGGCGTGTGTTTGGGGGTGCGGGTGGTGACGGGTCGGTGCCATCAGCTGGCGGCCGTGCACTCGGTGGTGTTCAGCACACAGGCAGAGGACGCGGACGGGGACACACTGATGTACGTCATCGACACGGCCTCGGTGAGCCCGGGGGCGGGGATGAGGGGGGATGCAAGGCCACGCGGGGGCGGCGGGGGGGGATGGGGCCATCTGCCAGCACTGAGCCCCTTGCCTGCCCCCAGCCCGACGCCAGGTTCTTCCGCATCGACCTGCCCAACAGCGGGAAGGTGGTGCTGGCACGTGCCCTTGACTTCGAGAGCAGGCAGCAGCTGGAGGTGGTGGTCACCGCCGTGGTGAGCCCCCCGTGACCGTGGGAGCCCCTGCCCACGCCAAACTGCTGACGTGGGGATGGGGACCCTGCACCTGCCCCGTGTCCCTGTGTCTCCTCATGCCCATGCCATTGCCACCCTGTCTCCAGGTAACCCCACTGCCATGGGTCTGAGGACCTCATGGTCATGCCATGTCCCCTCTGCCTAGCCCATCATATCCCTGCATCCCTCATGTCCCTACCATCTCCACCCTGTGTCCATGCAGCCCCACTGCCGTGGGTCTGGGGACTTCATGGACATGCTGTGTCACTGTGTCCCCTCTGCCCACACCATCTCCACCCCATGTCCATGCAGCCCCACTGCTGTGGGTCTGGGGGCCTTGCAGCCATGCCATGTTTCTGTGTCCTCTTTGCCCACCCCATCTCCACCCCACGTCCCTGCATCCCTCAAGTCCATGCCATCTCCACTGTGTGTTCCTGTGTCCCTTGTGCCCACTCCATCTCCACCCTATGTCCATGCAGCCCCACTGCTGTGGGTCTTCAGACTTCATGGATATGCTGTGTCACTGTGTCCCCTCATATCCCTGCCACCTCTACCCCACATCTCCCCTGTCCGCACCATCTCCATCCCAGGTCCCTACATTGCTTGTGCCCATGGCGTCTCCACCCTGTGCCCACGCAGCCCCACTGCTGTGAGTCTGGGGACCTTGCACCCACCCCATATCACTGTGTTCCCTCTGCCCATGCTATCTCCACCCCATGTCCATGCAGCCCTGCTGATGTGGGTCTGGGGACCTTGTGGATATGCTGTGTCCCTGTGTCCCCTCTGCCCATGCCATTTTTACATTTTACATGTCCCTGTGTCTCTTGTGTCCCTGCCATTTCCACCCCATGTCCCTGTGGCCCCTTATGCCCATTCCATCACCACCCCATGTCCATGCAGCGCCACTGCCATGCATCCGGGGACCTCATGGCCATGCCGTGTCACCTCTGCCCATCCCATGTCCCTGCATCCCCTCTTCCCACGCTGTCTCCACGCTATGCCTGTGCAGCCCCACTGCTGGGGCTCTTGGGACTTTGTGCCCATGACACATCCTTGGGGGCCCCCGTGCCCACCCCATACCCAGCACTTCCCACTGCCATGCCACAGGGACAGTGCACACGTGCGGGTGTGACCCTCACCCCAGCACGGCCCCCCCATGCCCGCTGGCCTATCCCCACTGTCCCTGCTAATTGGGGGTGACATGATCCCGTCAGCCCCTGGCACCTGCCCTCAATCCCCCTCATTTCCTTAATGGGCCACTGGCACCTGCCCCCCCGCACCAGTGGGCACCGCTTGGGGGGGGCACCACCCCTGTCCCACCCACCAGCACCCCATACCCAGGGCTGAGACCTCTGGGAACCCCCACCATGTCCTGAACTGGTGACCTCATTCCTGCTGCAGCGTGGGGGTTCATGTCACATGGGTGTCCCTGTCCCCTGGAGGTCCCTGTGCCCTGGCCAGGCAGCACCCCTCCCATTTTCCAGCAGACTCAGTGGCTCAGCACAGGCAGGGCTTGCCCCCCAGCAGGGGAGCCATCTGCCCCCAGGGCATCCATCCATCCGTCCATCCGTGTGTCTGTCCCCAGGAGATGAACACCAAGGAGCGGTTCAATGCCTCTGCCCACATCCGGGTGAATGTACTGGATGGGGATGACCAGTACCCCCAGTTCCTGCCCTGCACTCCCCGCACCCACCATGGCCTCACCATCTGCACCAGCCCCATCTACACCGCCAATGTCACAGAGGGCCAGCTCCAGGTGGGGACATGGGGATGCTGGGGGTGGGTGGCCAGGTGGGGGGAGTCCTGCAGGGCTGAGCTGGCTGTGTCCCCCCCACCCAGGGGGGACCCCTGAGCTTCAGCCCTGGCTCTGTCTACGCTGAGGACGGGGACAGGGGCTTGAGGGCGGCCATCACCTACTCCCTGCTGGCAGGTATGGGCACAGGTGGGCAGGGACACGGGTGGGCAGGGACATGTGGGCATGGGTGGGTAGGGATACACGGACACATGGACACAGGTGGGCAGGGACATATGGGCAGGGCACAAAGACATAGGTGGGCATCGGTGGGTGGGTGTGCATGGGCAGGGACACCCAGACACGGGTGGGAAGGTACACGGGTGGGTGTGGGTAGGCATGGCTGGGTGGGTATGAGTGGGCATGGACATGGGTGGGCAGAGCTGGCCACAGTGCCTGGGGTTAGGGGTTCACAGGGCAGTGCCCTCCTGCACCCCCCAGTCCCTGGGGCAGGCAGTGCCGGGGGGGTCTGTGTCGGAGGGTGGGTGCAGGCACAATCCAATTGCCAGGATCCAATGGGACCTTGCAAGTGCAAATTGTATAAAGGGATTGAGAAGGGGGGGGCCTAATCCAACCCCCCCGTTACAGGGGGGGCTGCAGCGTGACTGGGGCGGGAGGGCACACTCTGGCACACCCAAGGGTGCTCCAGCACCTGAGGGGTTAAACACCCCGTATTGGTGTTCAGTGGGTTAATAAGGGACACACACACACACCATGTGCCCCTCCAAAATAGGGGGGGTGCCCTCCCAGCCCTGGGGGGCCAGGTATGAAGGTGAGGGGGATGACACACACATTAGGGACCCTCCCTCAGGAATGGCCAGGGCAGGGGGGGGAGTTTCCCACAATGCCTTTTGGCAGGGTGTGGGTGACGGGGTGTGGGGGGTTCCCCAGTTTAGCCTCAGTGGGGGCGTGTGTGTGTGTCCTCAGGGCAGGAGAGCGGCCGCTTTCACATCGACAACATGACAGGAGCCATCACGCTGCTGCAGGCGGTGGAGAGCAGCCGGAGCACACCTGCTATCAGCCTCAGCATCATGGTGGGGGGCTGGAGGGGCTGGGGGTCCCTGGGGTGGTGGGTGCTGAGGGACACCCATGGCGTGGGGGCTGGGGTGCTGCCAGGCAGCACCCATGGATGCAGGAGACTGGGTGGCAGCGGGTCAGACCTGGGTGTCCCCCACCCCTCAGACCTGGGTCCTCCCCTTAACACCCCCACCCCCCCAGGCCTCGCAGGTAAACGACGCCAACAAGTATGCAGTGACACAGGCGGTGGTGCGGGTGCTGGCTGCCAACCGGCACCCGCCACGCTTCGCCCACCCGATGTACCAGGCCTTCGTCCCCGCTGGCGCCCGTGAGGCTGCCCTCCTCCTCACCTTCGGTGGCCACGTGCTGGCCCTGCGCGCCCATGACCCTGACTTCCCTGAGGTGGGAGACCAGTGGGCGAGCGGGCGGGGGTCTGGGCAGGGGATGCAGGCAGGGATGCCAGTGGGGATGCGGGCAGGGGTCTGGGCAGGGGATGCAGGTAGGAATGCAGATGGGGATGTGGGCAGCGGTCTGGGCAGGGGATGCAGGCAGGGATGCCGGTGGGGATGCGGGCAGGAGTCTGAGCAGTGTATGTGGGCAGGGATGCAGGCAGGGGATGCAGGTAGGGGCACAGGCAGGGATGTAGGCAAGGGTGCAGGCAGGGTTGCAGGTGGGGATGTGGGCAGGGCATGCAGGCAGGAGATGAGGGCAGGGGATGAGGACAGGGGTTTGGGCAGGGCTGTAGGCAGGATGCTCAGCAGGGTGCCCCCCCCCCCCCCCCCCACGCAGGGTGTGAACCCCCAGGTGCAGTACAGCCTGCGCCCCAGCACCAACCACAGCCAGCTCTTCCAGGTGATGCCCAACGGGCTGTTGGTGGCCCGCGCCGACCGCCTGCGGCCTGCCCAGACCTACCGCCTGCAGGTGGGACATGGCGGGGCAGGGGGGCACCAGGGTTGGGGGACACAGGGGACACTGGGAGGCATTAGGGTCACCAGGGCTGGGGGGCGCTGGGGGGCTGGGGGTACTGAGGGCTAGGAGACACTGGGGGAAGAACCCAAGTGTCTGGGGGCAGGGCAGGAGGGACCCTGTGTCCCCCCTCTGGTGTCACTGCCTTGTCCCCAGGTGCTGGCAAGGGATGAGGAGTCGGGGGAGACAGCGAACACCACAGTGGAGCTGGAGGTGCTGTGGCCAGGGCAGGCGGGTACGGAGTGGGGGGGGCTGTCTGTGCCCCCATGGGGATCCCCTCCTGCCCCATTGCCCTGTGACCCCCCCCAGGGTCCCCCCTGCCCCTTTGCCCTGTGACACCACCCCCAGGGTCCCCCCCGCCCCTTTGCCCTGTGACCCGCCATGGGATGGGGTCCCGTCTTGCCCCATAGCTTAGTGACACACACCGCCTGGGTCCCCTCCTGCCCCAAAGCACCAAGGCCCCCCCCAGCAATGGGGTCCCCCCTGCCCCTTTGCCCTGTGACCCGCCATGGGATGGGGTCCCGTCTTACCCCATAGCTTAGTGACACACACCCCCAGGGTCCCCTCCTGCCCCAAAGCACCAAGGCCCCCCCCAGCAATGGGGTCCCCCCTGTCAGGCCCCCCCAACCCCCAGCAGCGTGCCCCCCCCCCCCCCACTCTCACCTGTCCCCACAGCCCCACGGGACCCTTCAGAGATGGGGCCAGGCCGGAGCTCGGTGAACACGGCAGTGCTAGCAGGGGGGCTGGGGGCCCTGTTGCTCCTCACCGCCGCCAGCCTCTTCCTCGTCATGAGGCTGATGAAGAAGCGCCAGCGGCAGCAGGAGACAGCTGACCGGGCAGCACTGGCCATCGAGAAGCACCCCAACGTGGTAGGGGCCTCCCAAAAGCCCCCCCACAGCCCAACATCCCCCAGCACCCACCCTGCACCCCCCAACACCCCCGGACCCCCAGTTCTCCCTGCACCCCAAGCCCCCCCATCCTGTCCCTGACCACCACCCCCAGCTATATTCCTAGCTCTACAGCGCGGGGGGTGGGGGTGGTGTCTTCAAAAGTAGAGTCGAGCTGGGAAGGGCAGGGGCCCCTCCGTGCCTCAGTTTCCCCACCTGACGCCTCTGTCCCTCTCTCCGCTCCCACAGAGCCTGAGGTGGTTCCAGCCGGTGAGTGCTGGGGGTGGTTCCAGCCGCTGACACCCCCCCCCCCCCCCAAGGGTGGGGAGACTGCCCTGACAACCCCCTCACAAAGGGTGCTGGGGCAGGGGCAGCACAGCATCACCCTGTTCTGAGCCCCCCCAAAAGGGTGCTGGGGGGTCCCTGTGCCGGTGCAGGGTGCCGGGGGGGTGACCCATGGTGGGGGTGGGTCCCATGGGGGGGACCCCTGACCCCTCTGTACCCCCCTGCAGGTCCCTGCCGGCAAGTCGTCCCCGAGCCCCCCCAACCTCTACTACCCCAACGAGGGGTACAGTGAGGGGGGCGAGGCCGCCCCACCACCACCACCACCACCGCCACCACCACCACCACCGCCTCCCCCTCCGCCTGCCCCCCAGCTCCCCCCAGTCCCCAAACCCCAGGCAAACTCAGTGGGGCGGCCGGGGGGGTCCCCGGGGGGATCCCCACAGGAGTCTCCTCCCCCTGCTCCAGCCAGCCCCCCCAGCCCGAGCGAGGTGGTGGGGGGCGGCGGGGAGGCAGGGGGCAGCCCTGCAGTGGGGGGGTCGGCGCGGGGGGCCCCCAGCGGTGCTGCCAGCGCTGGAGGAGGTGAGCGAGGAGAGCCTGGAGGAGGCGGCGATGGGGGGCCCCAGGGTGCCCCCCACCCTGCTGCAGCTGCTGGAGGACTCCATCGAGTGCTGAGGGGGGGGCGCAGGGTGGCCGGGGGGAGCGCAGCTGCTGTCGCGATGGCACCAATAAACACCTGGAGCGACAGCGGGGGCTCCCTGGGGCGGGGAGGCACTGGAGGGGGGGTCACAGCCCCCAGCCGGAGGCACTGGGATGCACTGGGGGTTCGGGCCCCCTCCGGCTCCGCTCGCCCCCGGCGCGCCCCCACGTGGCATCTCCCGCGCTCCCGTTCCCTCCGCCACGCCCCGGGGCGGGGCCACCATCGTCCCGCCCCTTAAAGGCCCCGCGCGCGTGAAGCGGGCGCTGCCCCACGGCCCGGCCGCGCGAGTCCCGGGGTGCCACGGGGTTTGGGTGCTGGGACGCCGGGGTGCGGAGGGCCTTGGGGTCCCTGGGTACCATGAGGGTCCATGGGTGTCCGCTGGCTGCCACAAGGGTCCCTAAGCACCATGGGGGTCCTTGGTGTTGCCATGGGGTTCTTGTCCCGTGCATGGGGTGGGGGTGTCGTGGGCTTTGAGTGCTGGGTCCCTGGGGTGTAGAGAGCCTTGGGGTCCCCCTGGGTGCCACAGGAGTCCACTGGGTACTATGAAGGTACCAGCATGCCATGGGTGTCCCTGGCTGCCACAAGGGTCCCTGTGTGCCATGGGTGTCCCTGGAGTGCCATGGGGTCGCTGTCCCGTGCATGGGGTGGGGTTGCCATGGGGCTCTTGCTGAGGTCCCTGAGGTCCTCAGGCACAGGGGTCAGGGGTTGCTGGTGTCCCCTGGGTGGGGTCCCCATTCCCCCAACCCGTGACCCCAGGGCTGTGAGTGGCCGTGGGCGGCCCTTGCTAAGAGGCTTGTGTGGCTGTTTGTCACTAATCTCCGGGGTCACCATCACTGTCACCCCACCAGGACCCGGCACCCACCCTGTGCTGGGGGGCACCCACGGGTGACACACCCAGGTGTGCGAATATGCACGTGTGGGTGAAACATGCCTGTGTTCACCCAGGGGTGGGCACACCTCCTGACACTGGGGACCACCTGTGCTGGAAGCACTGGGAGCCCTGGAAGCACTAGGGTGCAGTGGGAGCACAAGGGCCACTCACGGCCCTGTGCCTGGCACAGCCCTTCCTGCCTTGCACACCTGCCTCCCACTCTGTGCATCCCCTCCTGCCTCACACACTTCTCGTTTCCTTTGTGCACTCACTTCCCACCTTGCACCCCACACACACACACTCCCCTTTTCCCTTGCACACCCCCTCCACCTTGGACACTCACCTCCTACACCCCTTCCACCCCATTCAGTTCTATTCCACTTTGCACACCCACCTCCCACCCTGTGCAATCCCCACCCGCCTTGCACCCCCCACCTCCTACCTGGCATACTCCCCTTTTCCCTTGCACACTTGCTTCCCACCTTGCACACTCACTTCCCGCCTTGCATACTCCTCCCCACCCCACATGCTCCCCTTTTTACTTGCAACCCCCCTCCCACCTTGCACACCCCCTTCTGCCCCAGGAAATTCCTGCCCATGTTGCACCGCCCCCCTTGCACACCTACCTCCACTCCATTCAATCCCCTCCTCCCTTGCACCCCCCACCACTGCCTGTCCTGCACACTCCCCTTTGCACTTGCACACCCAGTGCCTGCCTTGCACCCCCTATTCTGCCCTGAGCAATTCCCTCCCGCCTTGCATCCACCTCCCACCTTGCACACTCACTCCCTGCCTAGCACACCTACCTCCTACCTTGCACACCTGCCACCTACTCTGTGCAATCTCCTCCCACCTTGCACCCTCCCCTTTTCCCTTGCACACCCCCTCCCACCTTGCACACTCACCTTGCACACCCTCTTCCACGCCAGGGCAATTCCCTCCCGCCCTGCACCCCCTTCCCACCTTGCACACTCACACACCCACCTCTCCCCCGGGCAGTAAATAGCCGGGCAGCCCCGCTAATCCCCCGGCCGCTCTAATCCCCGACAGCTGCCACGGCTGGGAAAGGCCCGGGGGAGGGGGGGGGACACACAGCCCCCCCCGCCCCGCACCCCGCCAGGGACCGACCATCCCCAGGCCTCCCCGCCCCCACCCACCCGGTGCCTCAGTTTCCCCCGGGCCGTGTCCAGCCCCCACCCGGGGGTGGGCGGGGCAGAGGGGGCGTGGCCACACCCCCCCCTCCCGCCCCGGGCACCCGGGGAAGGAGCAACCGGAGCGGCCGGGCCTCGCCGGCCCCCGCACCCACGGGCACCCCACGTGCACCCCCGAGACCACATCCCCGAGCACCCCCCGTGTGCCCCCCTCGCCCACCCGCGACCTGACCCCCGCCCCATGGAGGCGCCCCCCGAGCCTCCGGCGAGGTCCCCCCCGGCCGCCGGGGTCCCCCACGCGGGACACGGTTACGAGACAGTGGCGCAGCGCTGCAGCGCGCGGCTCCTGCGGGCCGGCCAGGAGGGCAGGTGGGGCCGGGGGGGGGGAAAGTGGGGTGGGCGGGGGGGTCGAGTGCTGGGGGGGGGCTAGGGGGAGGGGAGAGCTGTGCCACGCGTAGGGGTAGTGCCGTGGGGGGGATGTGCCGTGGCTACGGGGCCGTGGGGGGCAAGTGCTGGAGGGGTTGTCGGGGGGGGGGTAATGCTGGAGGGGGACCGGGGGGGGCGGGCGTGCCACGCGTCGGGGTGGTGCCCGGGGGAGAAGCTGTGCCGAGGGGTTGCGACTTGGGGGAGCTGTGCCGTGGGTAGGGGGCCGTGGGGGGGAGAGTGCTGGGGGGGGGGTGTGTGGGGGGCAGGAGGGTAGTGCCGGAGGGGGACTTGAGGGGGGCTGTGTCATTCGTGGGGTGGTGCCGTGGGGGTCCTGTGCCGAGGGGGTGCGGTTTACGGGGCCTGGGCCGTGGGTAAGGGGCCGTGGGGGGCAGGTACTGGGGAGGAGCGATTGGGGGGTGGGGCTGTGCCACCGGTGGGGGGCCGTGGGGTCTGTGCCGTGGGAGCAAGTGCTGAGAGGGGAGGGCCTCGCACATGTGTGTGCCCTGGCGTGCCCAGCATCACACACGTGTGTGCCCTAGTGTGTCTTCCTTGCACACGTGTGTGCCTTGGCATGCCCAACCTTGCACACGTGTGTGCCTTGGCATGCCCAGCCTTGCACACGTGTGTACACTGGCGTGCCTGGCCGCAGCCCTGACCTTGCCTGCTGCACCGCGGGGGCGGATTAGAGCAGGCAGGGAGCGGGCAGCGCTAATCCTGCTGCCTGCACCCTGCCTGCACCCTGCCTGTGCCCTGCCTGCAGCTGGTCCGGGGGGTCACAGTGGGTACCAGCACCCTCTTGGGGTGGGGAGGCATCCCCAGGGCCTGCAGGCAGGGTGCCATCCCCGGGGGGCTGCAGGCAGGAGCTGTTTTGCTGCCTGCGTCCCGCAGGGCCTTGTTAGCCGGCGGGTAACGAAGCACTGTGGGCACCGACACCTGCGGGCACCCAGTGGGTGGTGGGTCCCGCGGCAGCGTATGCGTGGTGTGGGGTGCTGGATGCAGCTGGAAGGGCACGGCGCACCCGAGGGAGGGGGCAGCCCCTGAAGGGAGCGATGCAGCCCTTCCCCTGAAGAAAAGGGGGCACCCCAACAAAAGGGGGAGCACCCAGAGAAAGGGGGGGGACCCAAAACAAACACGGGCACCCAAAGGTAAAGCTGGGGGGGGGGGGCAGCCAAAAGCAAGGATGGGTACCCAAGAAAACGGGGTGTGTCTGAAAAAAGGGGCAGAACCCCGAAAAAGGCACAGCAACCCAAAGGTAAAGCTGGGGGGGGGGCACCCAAGGCAAAGGGGTGCACCCAAAAGGAAGGATGGGCAGTCAAGAAAAGGGGGTGCACCCAAGAAAAGGAAGGGCACCCAAGGCAAAGGGGTGCACCCAAAAGCAAGGGGCGGCACCCAAAAAAAGGAGAGGTATCCCAAAACCGATGGTGCACTCAAAATACCGGGGTGTACCCACAAATCGGGGGGGCACACTAGAACAAAAGGGGCACCCAGAAAACGGGGGCGGCATCCAAACCAGAGGAGAGCACCCAGAGAAAGGGGCCCCCCACATGTGAAGCCGGGGGCTCACCCAGGCAAGGGGAAGGCACCCAGACACGGGGCGCGCGCGCACGGTGCTTGCACACACGCGGGGCTGGCGCAGGGCGGGGCCGTGGGCGGGGCCATGGGGTCTGCCCCGCCCCCTGCCCCGCCCCGCTCCGGCGCTCAGCGCCATGGGCGAGGGGGAGCCCAGGTACCGGGTGGGGCGCGGGGGGAGTTACTGGGGAGGTAATGGGAGGTTACTGGGACGTGAGGAGGCAGCATTGGGGGGATACTGAGGGGTTCCTGGGACGTGGAGGACAGCATTGGGGGGATACTGGGGGGTTACCGTGAAATGGAGGAGCAGGAGTGGGGGGGGGTTACTGGGAGAGGGGGGGACCGGAGTGTGGAGTTACTGGGAGATGGAGGAGGTAGGGTAGTGAGGAGGCGGCAGTGGAGGGGGGACTGGGAGGTTACTGGGGCCTAGGGGCGAAGCGGGGGGGGGGGGTACTGGGAGGTTATTGGGGGATGATGAGGCAGCACTGGGGAGTTACTGGGAGGTTCTTGAGGCATGGGGGGCTACTGAGTAGTGGGTGAGGGGTACTGGGGTGTTACTGGGGCACGGGGAGACAGCAGTGGGGGGTACTGGGGCATGGGGGGGCCACGGGGTAATGGTAAGGCAGCGTTGGGGAGTCCTGGGGGGGTTACTGGGAGGTGGAGGGGCAGCAGTGGGGGGGTACTGGGGGAATACTGAAGGATGACGAGGCAGCAGTGGGGGGGTACTGGGAGGTGGAGGGGGAGCGGGGGGGGGGGGGTGATGGAGGCTCCTAGGGATGGGGGGGCTGTAATGGGGCGTTCCTGGAAGTTACTGGGGGACGTGGGGGAGCGGGGGGCAGGGAGAGGAGTGAGAGGGGTGGTCTCGCTGTGCGGCGGGGGGAGGGGGCGAGGGGTAGCGGGAGGGCACTGGGGATGCGGGCAGGGTTACTGGGAGGCGCTGGGGGCTGGTAGTGGGGCCGCTGGGCGGTGGCGGGGGGGTACTGGGAGGCGCTGGGGCAGGCTGGGAGCGGGGGGGGGGGGGCTGCGGCGGCCGGTCCCGGCTCTGGCTCCTCCTCCCGGGCAGCCTCGCCCCGGCCCCGCCCCTGCCCCGCCCTGCGCCGTGGCCGCTGCGGGCACCGGCACCGCAACGCGCCTCCCGCCCTGGGACCCCCCTGCCCCGGGACCCCCCCCCGCCCCCCCCCGGCACCGGCCTGGCAGCCCAGGTGGGGGTTCGCGGGAGGGGTCCCGGTGCCGCGGCGGGGGGCGGCGTGGTACGGATGGGGGGTCCCGGTGGGGGGCTCCCGCTGGCGGCAGGGGGGTCCCGGTGCCACCCCCTGTCCTGCAGCATGGCCGACTACCTGATCAGCGGGGGCACCGGCTACGTGCCCGAGGACGGGCTTACTGCCCAGCAGCTCTTCGCCACCTCCGATGGCCTCACCTACAAGTATGTGTGGACCCCCCCCGACCCTTCCAGCACCCCCAGATACTCCAAACCTGGGGGGGCATCCCCCACCCCATCCCAGTGGGGTGCTCTCAGCCCAGCACCCAGCGTGGCTGGATGGGGCTGGGGCACCCTGGGCACTGTGGTCCCGGGGGTCCACTTGGGGTGCCCCCACCTCGGCCCTGTGGCCTTCGTGGGATCAGGGTCCCTGGGCACCGTTGTCCCCAGGGGACCTCCCCTGGGATGTGGCACCCACCCCCTGCGGGGACAGTGTCACTTTGTGGGGGCTGGGGGACACGTGTCTGGGGGGTTGTGGTCTGCTGGGGAGGGGTCCCAGCCATGGTGCCTCCCCCTTCCCTTCATCTCCTCTGCAGTGACTTCCTCATCCTCCCTGGCTTCATCGACTTCACAGCAGATGAGGTGGTGAGTCCTGGCCGCCTTGGTCTGGGACCCCCCCAGGGTGATATCTCAGTGTCCCATCCCCATGGGGTGATGTCCCTGTTGTCCCCCCACAGGGTGATGCCCCCATGTCCCACCCCAGGGTGACATCCCTGTGCCTCCCAGGGTAACAGCCCTGTGTGTGTGTGTGTGTTGGGGTGATGTCCCTGTCCCTCTTCACCAGGGTGATGTCCAGGTGTCCCCTCTTAGCATGATGTCCCCATGCCTCCCCCTGGGGTGATGGCAGGATGTGGTCTGGGATCACCATGGGGTTTTGGGGGTGTGGCAGGGGGGCTGCACCCCACAGCTGAGCAATGGCGGGGGGGGGGAACTTCTGGAACATCCATGGGCCCCCGGGGGGGGAGGGACAGGGCCTGGGCAGGGCTGGGGGGCACAGGGAGTGGTCCCAGCTGGTGGGGTAGGGTGAGACTGGGAGGCAAGGGGCTCCCCCCACCCTGCTGAGGGGGGCCAGAAGGGAGAAGGGTCTGTGCTCCCCCCAGGACCTGACCTCGGCGCTGACCCGCAAGATCACCCTGAAGACCCCCCTCATCTCCTCCCCCATGGACACAGTCACAGAGGCCGACATGGCCATCGCCATGGCTGTGAGTGGGGGACACCCGGGGGGCGCACCCCGGGGTGGAGGGTGCCCAGTTCCATGTGGGTGCAGGGGGAGTTGGAGCCCTGGGGGTGGGGCAGGGGGGACATAGGGGCAGGGGAACTTGGGGGCTGCAGGCCCCGCACAGTGCGGGAGGAGGGCACCCCAGGAGGGTTGGAGGGAACGTGGGTGCAGGGGGGAGGTGCCCATTCCCACGATGGGAGTGTGTGTGGGTGCCCGTACCCAGGTGGGTGCAGGCTCAGGGTGCCCACCCTACTGAGGGTCAGGTACCTACTGACCCCCTCCCTGTGACCCCACCCCAGCTGATGGGCGGCATTGGCATCATCCACCACAACTGCACCCCAGAGTTCCAGGCCAACGAGGTGCGCAAGGTGAAGGTAAGGGGGGTCCCCGCCACCATGGTGCCCCCCTGCCTGCTGCCCACTGCCCACAGCACTGCCCATGCCCCCTCCCCAGAAATTCGAGCAGGGCTTCATCACGGACCCGGTGGTGATGAGCCCCACACAGACGGTGGGGGACGTGTGGGAGGCCAAGCTGCGGCACGGCTTCTCGGGGATCCCCGTCACCCAGACGGGCAGGATGGGCAGCAAGCTGGAGGGCATTGTCACCTCCCGTGACATCGACTTCCTGGCCGAGAGGGACCACGGCACCCGGCTGGGCGAGGTGTGTGGGGGATGTTGGGGGGATGTGGGGCAGGAGTGTGGGATGGGTGGGATGCAGGGCAAGGATGTGGGACAAGGATGTGGAGCAAGGGTGGGATGCAGGACTGGGATGGGTAACAGGACTGGAGTGGGAGAAGGTGGGATGGAGAAGGTTGGAGGATGTTGGTGGGACATGGGGCAGGGGTAGGAGGTGGGTGGGAGAAGAGGGTGGGATGTGGGGCAGGGATGTGATGCAGGACTGGGATGGGGAACAGGACGGGTGGGAGAAGAGGGTGGGATGGAGGACAGGGGTGGAGGGGTGGGGAGCATTGGAGGACATTGGTGAGACATTGAGCAGGGGTGGGATGCAGAAAGAGGTGGGGTGACGGGGGTGATGGGATGGGAACAGGGATGGGGTGGGATAGGAATGGATTGGAAGAAGGTGCAGGGACGGAGTGGCGTGGGATCAAGGATGGACTTGGACAGGATGCAGGGATGGGAGGGAGTGGGATGCAGGCCAAGGGTACGATGGGGTGAGACACGGGGATGGGATGGGACAGAGCTGGGGTAGGGTGAGGTGGGACACGGGGATGAGATGAGATGCGGGGAGGGGATGGGATGGAATGGGACAGGATGGGATGGGGCGGGATGGGATGCAGCAGTGTAACACAGGGGTGGGATTAAGTGTGATAGGATGCAAGGATGGAATGCAGAGGTGGGATGGGATGAGGTGGGGTGGGATGCAGGGGTGGATAGCCTGGCCAAGGCCAGATGGCTGGGGTGGGAGCAGCCTGCAGTGGCCCCAGGGTCCTGCCAGCTCCCACGTGGGTGATGCTGGCCTCACAGGTAATGACGAAACGCAATGACTTGGTGGTGGCTCCTGCTGGCATCACCCTCAAAGAGGCCAATGAGATCCTGCAGCGCAGCAAGAAGGGTACCAACCCCACCACAGTGGGGCCCAGCACCCTGGCACCATCCCTGGGGTCACCTCTGTGTTTCCCCAACCCTTGGGGTCACATCCACATCACTCATCCCTGGGGTTACCTCCACGTCATCAGTCCCTTGGGTCACCTTTGTGTTACCCCATCCTTTGGGTCACCTCCACGTCACCCCATTTCCATCCCTGGGGTCACTTCTGTGTCACCCCATCCCCATCTCTTGGGGTCACCTCTGCGTGCCCCCGTCCCTGGGGTCACCTCTGTGTCACCCCATTGGGGGGTCCCCCCTGTGCCCACCAGGGAAGCTGCCCATCGTCAATGACAGTGACGAGCTGGTGGCCATCATCGCCCGCACGGACCTGAAGAAGAACCGGGAGCACCCGCTGGCCTCCAAGGATGCCCGCAAGCAGCTGCTGTGCGGGGCAGCCATTGGCACCCGCGAGGATGACAAGTACCGCCTGGACCTGCTCGTGCAGGCCAGCGTCGACCTGGTGGTGCTGGTGGGTGGGGGGCTGCAAAGGGGACTGTGGGGGGCCCAGGGATGGGCACCCACCCTGCTGCACCCCACTCCTGCACCCAGCCCCATGGCATCCCAAATCCCTGCCCCAGGGCACCCCAAGTGCCCTCCCCAGAGCACCCCAATTCCCTTCCCAGCTCTCTAACCTCGGGCACCCCAAATCCTTGCCCTGCCCTGCACCCCAATTCCCTGCCCAGCTCCCCACCTCATGGCACCCCAAATCCGTGCCCCATGACACCCGAGTTCTCTCCTTGCCTGGCTCCCCACTCTATAGGTGCCCCTATTCCCTGCCCAATAGCACCCCAGTCCTCCCTCTGCCTGGCTCCCCACTCCATGACACTCCAAATCCTTCTTTACCCCACAGCACCTCAGTGCTCTCCTTGCTTTGTACCCCACCACACGGCACCCCAAATCCCTGCCCTGCTTGCCACCCCATGGCACCCCAATACCCAGCCCCACAGCACCCCAATCCTCCATCTGCCCAGCTCCCTGCCCCACAGCACCCCAAATCCTTGCCCTGTGGCACCCCAGTCCTCCCCCTGCTCTGCACCCTAAACCTCTGCCCTACTCCCCACCCTTTGGCACCCCAAATCCTCCCCCCAGGGCACCCCACACCCCTGCCCCCCATGCCATGTGTGAACCCCCTAACGCCGCCCCCCCCCATGCCGTGACCCCACATACAGTGTGTCCCCATACGGTGCCCCCCATGCCGTATCCCCTAGGACTCGTCCCAGGGGAATTCGATCTACCAGATCAGCATGATCCACTACATCAAGCAGAAATACCCCGACCTGCAGGTGATCGGGGGCAATGGTGAGCCAGGGCTGTGGGCACCCCACTGTGGAGGGTGGACGGGGGGCACGGGGGGCTGGAGTGCTGGGGGGTCAGCAGGGGAGGGTTGGGGGGTGGGGCGAGGATTTGGTGTGCTGTGGGGCAGAAGGCTGGGCAGGAGGAGGATTGGTGTGCTGTGGGGCAGGGTATTGGGGTGCTGTGGGGTGGGGAGCTGGGCAGGGCTTTGGGGTGCAGGGCAGGGGGAGGATCGAGGTGCTGTGAGGCAGGGAATAGGGGTACCATAGGGTGGGGGCCTGGGCAGGGAGAGGACTGGGGTGCTGTGGGGCTGAGTGCTGGGGTGCTGTGGGGCAAGGAATAGGAGTGCCGTAGGGTAGGGGGCTGGACAGGGAGAGGATTGGGGTGTCGTGGGGCTGGGTATTGGGGTGCAGGAGTGGGGTGCCTCGGGGGGGTTGTCCCGTGGGGGAGCACCCCTCGCTGGCAGGTGCCTGATGTGGAGGGTGCCCTCTCGCCGGGGCGCAGTGGTGACAGCTGCCCAGGCCAAGAACCTGATTGACGCTGGCGTGGATGCCCTGCGGGTGGGCATGGGCTGTGGCTCCATCTGCATCACCCAGGAAGGTGCGTAGCGATGTACCGGTGACCCCCCCGGTGTGGTGACCCCCCGGCACGCCACGGCGCCCCGGCGGGTGCTGACCCCTCTCCGGCAGTGATGGCGTGCGGGCGGCCACAGGGCACTGCAGTCTACAAGGTGGCTGAATATGCCCGGCGCTTCGGCGTGCCCGTCATCGCTGACGGCGGCATCCGCACCGTGGGGCATGTGGTGAAGGCGCTGGCGCTGGGGGCCTCCACCGGTGAGCAGGGGGGCACAGGGGGCACGGGCACCCAGCACCCATCCTGCTGTCACCCATGGGGGTCCCTGCTGTCACCCCAGCACCCATCCTGCTGCCACCCTGGGGAGGTCCCTGCTGTCACCCCGGCACCCATCCTGCTGCCACCCTGGGGAGGTCCCTGCTGTCACCCCAGCACCCATGTTGGTGCCAGCCAGGGACTGTGACGGCCGTCCCCCTGCAGTGATGATGGGGTCCTTGCTGGCGGCCACCACGGAGGCACCGGGGGAGTTTTTCTTCTCAGAGGGTGTGCGGCTGAAGCAGTACCGGGGCATGGGTTCGTTGGACGCCATGGAGAAGAGCAGCAGCAGCCAGAAACGCTACTTCAGGTATGTCATGGAGCTGGGGGGGGGGCACGGGGGGTCCCAGACACTCAGCCCTGACCCCCTTGCTCTGTGTCCCCCCCAACAGCGAGGGTGACAAGGTGAAGGTGGCGCAGGGGGTGTCGGGCTCCGTCCAGGACAAGGGCTCCATCCATAAATTTGTCCCGTATTTGATTGCGGGAATCCAGCACGGCTGCCAGGACATAGGGGCCAGGAGCCTCTCTGTGCTCCGGTGAGCTGGGGGTGGCATAGGGGACAAGGAAATGGGGGGGTGGGGGGGTGGGGGTGTCACCCTGCCCTGCTGACCCTGCCACCGCCCTCCACCAGGTCCATGATGTATTCGGGGGAGCTGAAGTTCGAGAAGAGGACCATGGCAGCTCAGATCGAGGGGGGGGTCCATGGGCTCCACTCGTAAGTGGGGGATTGGGGGGAGCACAGCGGTACAGGGGGGCATGGGGATGCTGCGGCAGGCACCACGTCAGATCTGGCTCATGTGCCCTTCCCCAGGGCCTGGGGCTGGGGACAGGCACCCAGTTACACCAGTGCCAGGGATGGAGGGGCACCCAGTCACCACAGTGCTGGGTATGATGGGGGGGCACCCAGCCAGTTTGGGGTATGGGAGGTTCCCAGGCCTGCCTTTGCCCAGGTACTGGGGGGGGCAGGTCCCTCCTTGCCCCAGCACTGGGTGTTGGGGGTCCCGGGCCCCCCCTTACCCCAGCACTGGGTGTGGGCTGGTGTGGCCACACTGGGGGCTGTAGGAACCGATTGGATGGACCCTCAGCCGAGCCCCCTTCGGCTGTGGGTCACCCCCTATGCTGTGCCACCGTGGGAACACACTGGTACTGGGGGTGCTGGTCCAGACTGGGACTAGGGGAGCAGCCTGGGGGGATGGGGAGCCTGAGGCACATGACAGGGTCCAGGACACAGGGGTTCCAGGCAGAGCGTGGGGGCTGTGTGTGGGGGTGTTTCACCCAGGGGTAACCCGCAGCTGGGAGTCAGTGCTGTGGCCCCCCGCCCCAGTGACAGTCAGGGTGCAGAGTGGCTGCAGCAGTTGTTTTAATTCACCCCGTGGGGTGCCCCAGAGTGAGGATGAGCATCCACAGCCACCCCAGCCCTGCCTGGCACGTCCCCCCCTCCCACCTTGGTGCCACCCCCTTGCACTGGGGGCTTCTTCTCCGGGCCCCCCCGGGATGCTGCAGCACCTTTGGGGTCCAAGGGGAGGCAAGGCTTGCACAAGGGGGTGTGGTTTGTGCATGGGAGCAAGGCTTCTGGTAGCCACCAGAGCTGGCTGGCTGGCCACTGGGTGGCCAGTTGGGTGGCGGCTCATGGCCAGTTGCTGGTTGGTCAGCCTGTGGGGCTGCTGGTTGCTTGGCTGGGATACTGGTTGGCTGGCCAGGATGCTGGTTGGCTGTGGTTGGTTCTCATTGGCCAAGATGCTGGTTGAGGTGCTGGTTGGCTGGCCAGGCTGCTGTTTGTTGGTGATTGGCCAGCTGGTTGGCTGGGTGCTGGTTGAGGTGCTGGTTGGCTGTGGTTGATCAGCTGGTTGAGGTGCTGGTTGGTTGGGTGGCTGCTTCTTTGGCCGGGATATTGGCCAGTTTGCCCAGAGGCTGGCTGGCTTGGTGGTGGTCGGGATGCTGGCTGGCTGGCTGGCTGGTCGGCTGGCCAGGATGCTGGCTGGCCAGTTGACCACCTTGGCCATGTTCTCCATGAGCCATGACCAGACAAGGTTGGGTAGGCCCAAGCAACCGTGGCATTGCTGATGTCTTCAGGGTGAAGCCGGGCAGTGGCTCAGGGCAGCATGTCCTCGCCGGCAGCCGTGGGGCTGCAGCACCTGCCCAGTGTCCACCTCAGCATGGACTGAGCTGGGGTGCTGGTGCTGGGCAGCTTGATGAGAGTGTGGTGCCGGTGCTGGATGGCTCGGTTGGAGCACAGTGCCGGTGCCAGGAGTCCAGTGCTGGTGGCCAGCCAGCCTCATTGGAGTGCATTACTGGTGCCAGGTGGCTTGGTCATGGCATGGTGCCGGCGCCAGCCTGGCTTGGTCGGAGCACAGTGCTGGTGCTGGGTGGTGCCGGTGCCAGGAGGCTCTGCCAGAGTGTGGTACTGGAGCCTGGTGACTTGGTCAGCATGTGATGCCAGATGGTGCCAGGGCCAGATGGTGCCGGTACCAGGAGCCTTGGGCAAGTGCAGTGCTGGTGCCAGGTCACCAGGTTGGAGCATGGTGCTGATGTCCAGCTGGATCACGGTGCCGGTGCCAGATGGCTTGGCGCAGCACATGGTGCCGGTGCCAGGTAGTGCTGGTTCTGGGACACTCAGCCGAGCATGGTGCAGCAGCTGGTCACAGGGTCAGACCAGGGTGCTGATGTCCATCTGGATCATGGTGCCAGTGCTAGGTGGCTTGGCTGGATTGTGGTGCTGGTGCATCCGGGTGGGGGGCCAGGGGGATCGCCGTGCCATGTGCCGGGCCAGGGTGACCTTGTAACCTTCTCTCTCTTTCCTGCCCATGCCGCTGCCATAGCTTTACAGTTCTGCCACGTAAGTACCAGCTAGCACCCCACTCCCACCGGGGCTGCGAGGTGATGGGGGAGGGGGGGCAGGCAGGGGGGGCTGCCATTGATGGGGGACCTGCAGCCCCCCAGTGGAGATAATGGGGTGGCTCAGGGTGCTGGGGGGGCACCTCTCCATTTACCAGCCAGGATCTGACGTGGTGCCAGTGCAGTGGGGGGGAGGGGTGGGGCAACCATGAGGTCTGGGGGCCCAGACCCCCGCCCCACTGCTCATCCCCCACTTCTACCCCACAGTTACGAGAAGCGGCTGTACTGAGGAGGGGGCACGCGCTGGCCCCCCCCGCCCAGAGCTGGCCGGTCTCCCCGCGGCCCCTCGTCACCACCGCCGCTAGTGCCACGCTGGGATGTCGCCGGGGCTGGCTTTGCACTACGGGCTGGACCCCTGGCCAGCCCCTGCCGCTGGCACCCCCCAGCCATAGGGCTGTCAGGGCCCCCCTGCCTGCCCCCCCGGCACCTACCTGGGACCACAGGACTTTTGTGTGGGCCCGGGGGTGCTGCACCCCTCAGGTGGGTAGGGCATGGCACCTGCTGCTTGCCCTCCGCCATGACCCTACTTTGCCCCTACAGGGGGGGCAGGGGAAGGGACTGCCCCCTGCCCCCCCCGCCTCCCATCAGGACTCCCTGCCAGTGCAGAGGGGGCTGCCCCTTTTCCCCTTCAGCTTGGGGTCAATACAGGGGCAGCAGCAGCCCCCTGCACCTGGGGGAGCCTCCCAGCCCCCCTGGCAGGCTGGAGGGGGGGGCACCAGGGCCGACACCGTGCTGTATCCAGGTATTAATAAAGTAATGGAGCATCCAGTGCTGCCACTGCCTGTCTCCCTGCCTGTGCAGGCAGCACCGTGGCACATGTTGGCATAGCACAGCATGGGGTAGCACACCATGGCACATGTTTGCATGCCGTGGCACAGCCTTACACACGCTGGGGATAGCGTGGTCACCTTGGGCACAGCATTGTGCACTGGCCTGGTCTTGCACGCTGTGGCACAGGTTTGCACACCAGGGGCACGAGGTAGCACGCCCTGGCACGGCCTTGAATACCGTGGGACAGGTTTGCATACCACAGGCACAGCCTTTGCACACTGTGGCATGGCATTGCACCCTGTGGCACAGGTGTGCACACTGTGGGCATGTCCTTGCACGCTGGCGCAGCCTTGCCCACCATGTCACAGCCTTGCACACCATGCCATGGCCTTGTGCACTGTGGGTAAGGCTTAGCACACCGTAGCACAGGTTTGCACACCGTGGCATGGCCTTGCACACCATGGCACAGTTTTGCACACCATGGCACAGGTTTACACACTGTTGGCATGTCCTTGCACACAATGGCATGGTCTTGCATGCCATGTCATGGTTTTGTACACCATGGGCATAGCCTTACACACCATGGCACAGGTTTGCACACCATGGACATGACCTTGTGCACCATGGCACACCTTCGCACCCTTGGCACAGCTCTGACCCTGGCACCGCAGCAGCCAGCCGTGGTGCCCTGTGGCCTCGTGGTCTCACGTGGGCTGGTAGTGCCACTCCGTCTGTTCGTCCTGGGGTGGGATGGCCCCTGCTAGAGCCTGGCCTTGGTGGGAGGGGGGCCCTCCAGTGAGCGCAGGAAGGCGAGCAGGGTGCGGCAGTACTCGGCGGGGTGCTGGCGCAGGTGGCCGGCATGGCGGGAGTGTGGCCAGCCCCAGGCATGGGCACGGATGCCCTGTGCCCGCCAGCCCTGCAGCAGCGCCCGCAGCACTGCTGGCTGGCTTAGCCCATCATCCAGGCAGTAGAAGAGGAGGAGGGGGCAGCGCAGGGGGGGGCTGGCGAAAGCGCCTCGTGCCCGCTCAAACTCCTGCCCCCCCCAGCACCCCAGCACCCTTAGGTACAGCCAGGCACCGGCACGCACTAGGGCCCGCAGGGACGGCGTGCCCACTGTGCCAGCGATGCCTGTGGGGAGAGAGCTGTGTCAGTGCCGGTGGGGGTCCTCGGTGGCACCTGCAGTGGGTATTTCCCCCCCAAGCCACACTCACCCTGCGCCATGTCCCCGAAGCCACCAGTCACCAGGCTGTCGTAGATGATGCCGCGGAAGCGTGGTGCCAGGCGTTGGCACTGCTGGGGCTGGTGGTGGAGGAGCAGCAGCACCTGGGCAAAGGTGTAGGCACCGGCAGAGATGGCATGCACCAGCAGCGGGCGGGTGGCCAGGCCACAGCCACCACTGCCACCAGCACCACCGTTGCCACCAGCACCACACCCACTACTGCCGTCACCATTGCTGCCACCACCACCACCACCAATGCCACCATCTCCGCAGTGGTCCAGCAGCCGCAGAAGCTGCCCTGCCAGGCGCTGCCCTTGCCATGGCCACAGGATGTGGCACACCGTTGTCCCCACCACCAGCACGTCCATGCCGTGGCGCAGGTAGAGCGCCAGATACCGTGCCAGCCCCCGTGCCCGTGCCCCCAGCCAAGGCAGCAGCAGCAGCAGGGGTCTGCCGGGGGGGGCTGGAGGGGACCCCTCAATGGCACTGTGGTAGAGGCGGATGGTGCCCGAGAAGGATGTCACCGTGACAGGGGGCAGTGGTGGGGAGGCACAATGCAGCCCCACGTCCTCCCTGGGGGAGACAGGGCAGGAGGTGGGCATCAGGGGGACACTTCCAAATGTGGGTCACCCCCCCAAACGTGGGACAGCCCCCCAAAGTGGGGCAACACCCCCCAAACGGGGGAACCCCCCCCCCCCCCCGACAGAAGACCCTGCAGTCCTGCCAGGCAGCACCCACACCCTGGGGGGATGGGGCAGGGGGGTCCTGTCCTGCTGCCCCCCTCTGTAGGGTCGTCTCCTCTCCACGTGCTGCCCCAAGATGGGCTGGGACCTCCCCCCCCCAGGGGACCCCTGCACCGTGAGGACGTTTGCATGTCCCATGTCCCACAGACACTTGGGGACACCCTGCCCACCTTGTGCCCCCCCTCCGTGTGCCCCAGACCCCCTCCCCCCTCCCTCTGGCCTGGGGACCGCGTACCCCCACCCTGGCATCTCCCCCCACCCTGGGGGCACTGGGCACGGGCTGAGCCCCTGCGGAGACATCGGGGCACTCAGGTCCCTGCAGCTCCCCCCAGACACAGACACAGACACAGACACACACACACACACACACACACACGCCACCCCCGTGTCCCCTCCCCATGCTCACCCGGTGTCACTGGCTGTGCCAGGGGGGTCCGGCAGCATCAGAGTGTCCGGCTCTGTGAGGGGGTCTAGCTGTGGTGGGGGGTCCAGTGTGCCAGGGGGGTCCGGTGTGCCGAGGGGGTCCGGTGTGCCGGGGGGGTCCAGCAGTGCTGTGGGGCTCTGCCTGTGCCTGGGGGTCCGGCAGTGCGGAGGCATCTGGCTGAGCTGGAGGAGTCCAGTTGTGCCAGCGTCCGGCTGTGCCGGTCCGGTGCGGGTGCGGGTGCTGGTCCGGGTGCCGGTCCGGTGCCGGTGCGGGTGCGGGTGCGGGGACACAGCAGGCAGTGCTGGCAGACGCCGGGATTAGGCCCGGCCGCGGTTACAAAACGCCTTACACAACGCCAGCGGGCACTGCGCCACCCCCGGTGGCATGGGGACAGGCCCCCGTGGTCCCCCACGGCTCCCCGTGCCCCTCTGCTATGTCAACCCCGCTATCTGGTCCTGGGGGATGGTGGCGACCTGGTGACAACTGCCATGCCCCCTCCCCAGCATATCCCCCGTACCCCCCCCCCCCCGCCCCACCCGCCGGAGACAGACAAACACCCCTCCCCCCCTGCCCTCCCCCAGGAGCCACCGTGGTCCCCAGTGCCTCCCTCTGGCATGCTGATGAGGGGCTGGGGGGGGCAATGAGGGTGTAACAGGGGTGTGTAAGGGGTGTACAATGGACCGGGTTCCACACTGCCAGAGGGTCTCAGCCCAAGCACCTCGGGGAAACCCCACCCCCACCCCGGAGCCGGAGCTTTGGGGTCCCAACTGCCAGGTGCGAGAGCAAAGGAGCTCACATGGTGGCACACAGGGTGGCACATGCCATGGCACATGCAGTGGCACAGATGGGGGCACACACAGTGGAACAGGTGGTGGCAATGGGCACTGGCATGCATGGTGCCACACTAGATGGCACACACAGTGGCACAGGTGGTGGCATGGGTACCAGCACACATGGTGGCACACTTGGTGGTGTACATGCTGCCCCCGTGGCAGGGCTGCCTACAATCAGACAGGGCAGAGGTGACCCAAGTGGGTGTCCCCATCCCTCTGCCAGCCCCTCCAGCACTGGCAGCTCCCGGCGTGCCATGCCGTGGCCTGGATGGCAGTGGCGGCTCACCCGAGCGTGCAGTGTGCACCGTGCAGAGCTGCTGACCCACTTCCCTGCTTCCTGCCCGCAGGGCCATCGAGCGGCTGTGCCCATCCCAGCACCTCTGCATCCCCCCCCCCTCGTGCCTCTGTTCCCCCTCCTGGCTCTGCCCCATGTTACCCACCCCTGGGGGGCTGCTGGCATGGCCTTGTCATACAGCCAGGTCTTGGGGCTGCCAATGGGGCACAGGCTGCGGTCACCCTGAGCATGAGGGGTACAGTGAGTGTGCGCAGCGAGTGTGTGCAGCTCATGTGCGCAGTGTGCGTGTGCAGTGAGTGTGTGTGCCCGCAGCATGTGCATGCAGTGTGTGCAGGGAGTGCAGTGCATGCCTGCAGTGAGGGTGTGCATTCAGTGAGCGTGCACAGGGCATGCCTGCAGTGACTGTGAGCAGTGTGTGCATGCACTGAGTGTGCATGATGCATATCTGCAGTGTGGTGTGTTGTGCAGTGAATGTGTGCAGCATAGGCCTGCAGTGTGTGTGCAGTGAGTGTGCACAGTGTGTGCATGCAGCGCCTGCAGTGAGTGTGCACAGCATGTGCATAAAATGGTGCATGCACCGTACATAGGCAGCGTGCAGTGCGTCACGCAGTGTGTGGGATGTGCAGGGGATGTGTGTGCAGGGAGTGTGGGCTGTGCACAGTGTGGACGTGCGGTGAGTGAGTGTTGTGTGGGCAGGGTGTGAGCAGTGTGTGTGTGAGCAGTGTGCAAGCAGTGTGTGAGCAGTGCAAGCAATGTCCACACAGTGCAAGTGTGAGCACTGTGCCTGTGCAGTGTGTGCGCAGTGTGCCCATGTGCAGTGCACGTCCGTGCAATGTGTGGAAGCCGCGTGAGCAGCGTGTGCTCTGTGTCTGTGTGGTGTGTGCAATCTCTGTGCGATGCGAGCAGTGTGCAATGTCTGCATGCAGTGTGCAGTGTGTGCAGGCAGTGTGCGCAGTGTGAGCAGTGTGTGCATTGTGAGCAGCGTGTGCAAACTGAGCGCTGTGTGCAGTGTGAGCAGCGTGAGCAGTGGAAGCAGTGGGAGCAGTGCTTCCATGCCACGTGCAGTGTCCGTGTGCCAGTGGGAGCGAGCCGGGCCGGGCCGAGCCGAGCCGGGCGGCTCCCGGTGCCCGCGGCCGTGGCGGCAGGGCCGGGGGCGGAGGAGGAGGAGGAGGGGGGAGGTTTGGAGAGGAGGGGGGTGTGGAGAGGAGGAGGAGGGGGGGTGCAGCCCGCGCCCGCCCCGCCCGCCGCTGCTCTGCCGCTGCCGGTGCTGCCGGTGCTGCCGGAGGTGCCGGTGCCGCGGAGCGGGGCCGGGCCGGGGCCAGAGCCGCGGCGGAGGCCGGTGGGTGCGGGCGGGGCCGGGCGGGGGGGGCCGAGCCCAGGGGACTGGGGGTGCCGGGGTGCCCGGGGTGCTGGCGTGCATGGTGCTGGGGTGCCCAGGGTGCCCGGTGAGAGAGTGCTCGGGGTGCTGGGGTGCAGGGGGCTGGGGTGCCCGGGGTGCTCAGTGCGGGGGTGCTGGGTTGCGGTGTGCGGAGGTGCCCTGTGCGGAGGTGCTGGGGTGCAGGGTGCAGGGGTACGCGGGGTGCTCAGTGCGGGGGTGCTGGGTTGCGGTGTGCGGAGGTGCCCTGTGCGGAGGTGCTGGGGTGCAGGGTGCTGAGGTGCCTGGGATGCTGGGTGCTGGGGTGCCCGGGGTTCCTGGTGCTGGGGTGCAAGATGCTGTGATGCCTGGGGTGCTGGGGTGCAGGTTGCTTGGGTACCCGAGGTGCCTGGTGTGTGGGTGCAGGGTGTTGGGGTGCTGGGTGGTGGAGTGCTCACGTTGCACGTTGCAGGGGTGTGCAGGGTGGAGGGTTGTTGGGCTACCAGGGTGCAGGGGCACAGGGATGCTGGGGTGCCGGGGTCCTGGCTGCCTGGAGTGGTGGGGTGCTGGTGAGCAGGGGGCTCGGGTGCGCTTAGGAGGTGCTGGGGCAGCGGGGCTGTGTGGGACCCAAGTGTGCCAGGTGTGCAAGTGGGTGTAGCAGAGCTGGGGGCGAGTGTGTGAGCGTGTGTGTGCATCCCATGCTGAAGCGGCAGCACTTCGGGCTGAGGCAAGCAGTGCGCACACACAGAGCCCCCATCACACCCCCACGCAGGCTGGCTCATGCACACGTGCTCACACACGATGTCATGCACACCCACGCCTGCACACCCGCACACGCTCACTGAGCTGGGCAGGTGGGGGAACAGGTGGGAGGGGTGCAGGGGGTGTGCACAGCTGGGGCGTGCAAAGGGGGTGTGCATGGGTGGGGGTGTGCACAGTCGGGGTGTGCAAGGGGGTGTGTGCAGCTGGGGTGTGCATACAGGTGTGCAAGGGGTGTGTGCACAGCTGGGGTGTGCACGGGGGTGTGCATAGGCATGTGCACAGGGATATGCATGGTCTGGGCTCTGTGTGCGTGTGCATGGCCAGGCTGGCTCAGGGTCATGCGATGCCGCGTGCATGGGAGGTGCTGCGCTTCCCCCACCACATGCATGTGCACACCTGGGGGAAGTGGTGTGGGGGAGGGGGTCACCCATGGGTGCCATGCTGGGGTGCGTGTTGAGTTTGACCCAGCATGCAACACCCGGGGGACCAGCACCAAGGAGGGCAGCGGGGTGCTGGGGGCTGGGGGGCAGCCCCTGTGCTGGCAGTGCTGGGGTGCGTTGGCAACAGTGGGTGGCAGAAATGACAGGTCCCCGTGTGCCCCGTGAGCCCCTGTCACATCGCATCCGTCCCTGCTGCGCTGCCACTGCTCTGATGTGCCCCGATGTGACACCGTGGAGACAGGCTTTGTCACAAAGATTAGGGCCCTGGCACCAGGTTGGGGGGGCACTCCACTCCCTCGGGTGGCCCCGGCTTAGGGGACAAGCCCCCCCCTTCAGCAGCCTGAGGGTGGGGGCCTGCTCCATGTGCCCCCTGTCCCCCTGTGCCACCACATGCCCTGGGGGTGGCAGGAGCATGGCGGGACAAGAGTGGCGGGACAAGCCATGACGCCCCCCTCCCCAGCGCCCACACTGCCTGCCCTACCCTCAGCCCCGGGGGGTGGCGGGTGCTGGGGCCACCCACGCCGGGCAGTGCTCTGCCTGGGGGGGGACCTGAGCCACGGGGTGTCGGTGGGACCCGGTGCGCCCTGTTCTGCCCGATCCGGTTTGGGCAGGGGCTGCTGGCGCAGGCAGGGCATGGCGCGGGCAGGCTGCCTGTCCCCAGGGATGCTCCTGTCCCCATCCTGCCTTGCCGGTGTCCCCAGACATGGCCCCCCAGCAGAGCCACGCCAGCTGCCGTTGACATGGGCATGTCACCATCCTGCAGGGGACACCGGGGCTGGGATGGTGCCGTGGGGCTGTATAGGTGCTTTGAGGCTGGCTGAGCTCCATGGTGCCTTGGGGCTGGGTGTGCTATGGGGTTGCCTGTGCTGTGGGGCTGGCTGTGTGCCATGGGGCTGGCTGGGTTGTCCTGCGGCTGGCTGGCTGAGCTGTGGGGTGTGCCGTGGAGCTGGCTGTGCTGCGGGGCTGGCTGTGCTGTGGGGTGTGCCATGTGCCATGGCGTGTGCCATGTGCTGTGGGGCTGGCTGTGCACCATGTGCTGGGTATGATGTTGGTGCTGGTGTAACTGTGCCCTCTGCCCTTCTTCACAGCGCTGCTCCCACTGTGCCACTGTCCCAGATGTCCCCCATGGGGCTGGGGGCAGCCCCTCACCTGCTGCTGGCCCTGCTGTGCCTGGCCCCCCTCACTGCTGCCCCGCCGCCCCCCACAGCACCCACCAGCCTCCCAGGACCCCTGGGGACAGCACCGGGACCCCCCCGCACCCCGCAGTGAAGCCCCTGTCCTCTCCCTCAACCTCGGCCTCAACTTCAAGATCAAGGTGCGAAGCCAGGGCAACCCCCGCCCCGCCGCCCCCTCTGCCCCCCCAGCACCCCCCTATCCACTGCCCCCTGGCACTACTGGGACCCCTGTGCCCCCGACCCTGCTGCCATCAGGCTTGGGCTGGCCTGACTCCAGGGATGAGCCGGGCTCTGGGGTCCCCCCGGAGGAAGTGGGGGGGTGGGGGGGCCCTCCTCTCCGTGCCAGCACAACCCCCCCGGCATCCCTGGCTGGGGAGCAGGACAAGGAGCTGGAGCTGGACATCGCCATTGACCTGACGGCAGGGCTGGAGCCTGAAGTGGGGCCAGGGGGTGCCGTGCCCCCCACCAGCCTCCTGTGGGCCCACCCCAGCCCCCGCCGCCCCATCCCGCTCATCCCTGGCATCAAGGCCGGCATCTCGGAGCTGGCCAGCAAACTCAGTGCTGCTGGTGAGTGCCACAGCTGAGGTGGGCTGGAGTCCCCCGGCATGGCCCCCCCATACTGAGGGAGCCCCAAACGTGTATGTCCTCCCCTCAGGGTTTCTGGTGCCCACGGCGCCCCCCAGGGTCGGCCACGAGGTGCCGGGGGGCAACGGGTCCCAGGAGCAGGATCAGGCTGGCAGCGGTGCTGAGCCAGGTGAGGGGGGGTCCTGGGGGAGGTGGGGGGATCCTGACACTCCCACAGTGTCTGGTGTGATGGGGGGGGGGGGGAGCTTGGGGAGCCTGTGGGTGTGCATGACATGGTGGGGCACAGGAGGGAAAACGGGGGTGCTAAGCATGCGTGGGGCATGAGTGATGTGGGGTGCACATGGAGGGGAGTGGTGCACATGCTGCCCTCCCACCCTGACCCCTCTCCTCCCCTACAGCCCACCCCCCTGGCCGCCAGCCCCCCCGGGGCACCGTGCCCCCCTCGGCCGCCGCCTCTGCCTGCACCCAGGGCTCCACCTGCGGCTCAGGGGGACCAGATCCCCAGGGTGCCCCCGCCACTCCCCTCTCCTGGCCCCCCCACTTCGTGGCCCTGCAGACCAGCTGGTCCGTGGCCACCGCCACCTGGGGCCTGGCCTGGGAGGCCCACATCTACGGGATCGGATGCCTTTTCGCTCTACTGGGACTACTGGGAATCGTGGTGCTACTGGGGGGTCCCTGCAGTCGGCCACCTGCTGCCCGGCTGCTGGGGGGGCTGTTGGCAGCAGCGGGGGCTGCCCGCGCCTTCCCCCTCTTCTTCGACGCCTACGAGCAGCATGGCCGCCTGCCCCCCACCGCTGCGCGCCTCCTCTTCGAGCTGCCTTTCCCATGCCTGGGCTGGGGGCTGGTGCTGGCCCTGCGCTCCCCCTCTCGCTGCCGGACCCCCGCCGTGGTGGCACTGGGAGTGCTGCACGTGGCGGGGGTGCTGGGCACTGTGCTGGCAGTGGCGATGCTGGGCCGGCTGCCGGGGCTGCTGCTGCTGCCGCGGGGGCTCTTTGCTGGCCTGGTGGCTGCCCTGACCCTATGGGTGCTGCCCTGCTGTGGGGGTGGGGGGCGGGGGGGGGGGAGCCCAGGGCAAGGTGCGGGGGGCTGGGGGGCTGGGGGCGGGGGGTGGCAGTGGGGGTGGCAGCACTGGGGGCCGTGCTGAGTGCGGGGCTGCAGGTTTTTGGGGCGCTGCAGGTGCTGGGCTGGGGGGGGCCACCCCCTCCCGGGCCCTGGGCGTGGTGGGGGCTGCAGCTGGGCTGTCGCCTGGCCGAGGCCACCATGGGGCTGCCCCTGGCTGTGCTGGCACTGGTGGTGGCCCCTCCTCCCCGGCAGTCCCCTGCTGAGCCCCCCAACGGCTGCGCCCTGAGGCCGCGGGGGGACACCGAGGCGCTGCCGCTCTGTGGGGACCACCCTGAGCCCCCTGAGGCCGACGGGGACCCCACAGCCGGCTACCGGCCCCCCTCGCCCATTGACCTGCGCCGCAGCATTGATGAGGCGCTGGGAGCCCGGCCCGGAATCTTCCGTCACGGCACCGTGGCAGGGATCAGCGTCATTGGCACAGTGGGAATCGGCACCGATGGCACGGCAGGGAGCAGTGCCACCAGCACGGCTGGGATCGGCACAACAGGCTTGCCAGGGATCGGCACCACCAGCACAACTGCGACACCAAGTCTTGGCACAACCAGCACAGAAGGGCTCACCACAACCAGCATAACGGGGCTCTGCACAGCTGGCACGCCAGGGATGGGCACCGCTAGCATGGCAGGGATTAGTGCAACCAATGCATCAGGGTTCGGCACAACCACGACACTGAGTCCTAATACAACCAGCACAGCAGGGTGTACCACAACTGGCACACCTGGGCTCAGCACCACCAGCACCCTGGAGCTCAGCACCACCAGCACACCAAGCCTCGGCACAGACAGCACACCCGCGCTTAGCACTACCACCGTGCCGGGGCCCAGTGCAGCCGGCACAGCGGGTCTTGGCACAACGGCTACACCAGATCTCAGTACAACCAGCACATCGGGTCTCAGCACCGCCGGCACACGGGAGCCCAGCACCACCAGCACACCGGGGCTCACCCCCACAGGCCGCCCCCGGCCCCTGCAGCGTGCAGCCTCCTTGGGGGGGTGGTCTGTGATGTCCCCGGGGGCACGGGGGCGGCGAGGTGGTGGCAGCCCCTCAGCCCAGGGACTGTCCCAGGGGGGGCTGGCGGCGGTGCCAGACCCCAGCCCTACTCAGCGGGGTCCCCCCCGGGCAGCCCCTGTGCTGCGGCCCTCCCAGAGCTGGGCAGGGGGCAGCCCCTGCCCCCCCCCAGCCCCCCGGCCCCAGGGGGGACACCCTGGTGGGGGGGTCCCTGCAGCCGGGGGCGTCCCTGAGCGCCCCGGTGACTCCAGCTCCAACCGCCACAGCCTGGGCAGTGACACCATAGACTTGTAGGACACGGGGTGTCCCCCAGCGTCCCTATGGCTGCCATGGAGCCCCAGCGAGGCCAGCAGTGCCCCGGGGAGAGCAGCGCAGAGCCCAGCTTGGCCCACCCAGCACGCTGCCTCCGGGACCCTCCGCCCCCACCTGACCAGGGGACCCCCCCGAGTCAGTGATGCCCAGGAGACACCGAGGACCCTCAGATGCCTGCAGTCCCCAGAGACCCCCAGCTGCCCCCCGAGTCCCTGTGACCCCCAAGTATGGGTGAGAACTTGGGGGGACACCCCCCCAGCTCCCTGAGACCCCCAGCTCCCTGAAACTCCCAAGTACGGGTGACAACCTGGGGACACCCCAGAGTCCCTCAGACCCCCCTGGTCCCTGGGACCCCCTACATACAGGTAACAACTTGGGGACCTCCCATGTCCTTGAGACCCTCAAATACAGGTGGCAACCTGGCGCCCCCCCATCTGCCCTGCAAGTCCCCGAGACCCTCAAATACGGGTGAAAATCTGGGGACCCCCTCCCCTCCCAGGTTGCTGAGCCCCCCCAGTCCCCGGTCTCCCCCCTGCCATGCCCTGAAGCCCCCCCAGTCCCATGCCAGACCCCCAAAGTGCCCCACAGATCCCCCATCCCCCCTCCATGGCCTGGGACCCCCCCCCAGCCCCACACCACATCACTGGCCCCCCAACATGCCACTTGCCAGAGACCCCCCCCAGCCCCCCTTGTGCCCAGGGGACCCCTGTCTGCCAAGGCTCCCCAGCGCTGGGGGGACATGTGGGGCCGGCCCCCCCCCGGCCCGCCCGTGTACCCAATAAAGTGCCACGTGTGAAGGATGTGAGTGTGACCCCGCGGGACCCCCGCGATCCCTCCCCACCTGGGGCAACCCACAGCGAGGAGACACACACACACCCCCGCTCCCTGTCCCACGGCCACGGGGATGGCCCCCTGTACCCCACCGCGGCTCTCTGGGCTGGGACCCCCGGCGCCACGTCTCCTGAGCTGGCACCCCCCAACCGTTCCACCCGACCCCGCGGTTCCCCGCCGCGCCGCCAGGGGGCACTCGCCCCGCCAGGCCCCGCCCCCGCCGGCCTCCCGGCAGCCACCGCGCGGCGCGTGCCCACGATGGCGGCGGCCGGGGGCTCCGCGCCGGGCCGCACCGTGCTGGTGCGGGGGCTGCCCGCCACCGCCACCGCTGCCGACCTCGAGGGTCTCTTCGGCCGCCTCGGGCCTCTCCGCCGCTGCTTCGTGGTCACCGAGAAGGGTCGGGGGGGGTCGCTAGACGGGGCTTGGGGTAGCCGGAAGACGAGGCCTGGGGCGGGGGGAGGGCCTAGGCACCGGCGTCTGGTGGGGCTGAGGCCTGGGGCCGGGGCCTGGGGGAGCCTGGGCGGGGCCCGGGGTCTAGAGGGGCCTGGGTCTGTGGTCTGGGATGTCTGGTGTAGCCTGGGGCTCGGGGGGTGGGTGTGGGGGTGTGGGGCTGTGTGTCTGTGAATCATGGAGGAGGCCTGGGGCAGGGATGGGGATGGGGGCACCCGAAGCCATGGGCTGGGAGGATTTTGGGGAGGGACGGACTGGCACATGGTGGATGGGAATTATGGGGGGGCAGAGATGTGTGTACTGGAAGCAGACCCATTTGGGAGCAGGAATTTGGGGGGATCAGGATGGAGCAGAGGGCTGGAAGGGGGGATGTTGGGAGGTGGAGGTCAGGGCTGGAGTGCAGGATGAGGGGAGTAGTCAGGAGAACTAATTATTTGGAGTATTGGGGATTGGGACAGGAGATCGGGGGGCAGAGGCAGGTTGGGGGAGCCTGTGAGGTTTGGGAGAAGATGCAGGGGGGACTGGTGGGCATTTTGAGGGGCTGAGTTGGAGGGCGCAGGTTGTCAGGGGAGTCAGGAGGAGCCCTGCAGGGGTCAGCTGGAGACTGAGTGTGGCCCCAGGGATGGGAATGGCCTGACCGTGACAGCTGGGGAGGAGGCACGGGGGAGGGGGGGGGCTGCAGGGCCTCACTGCTTTCCCTGCTGCCCCCAGGCACCAAGACCTGTCGTGGCTTTGGCTACGTCACCTACTCCTTGGCTGAGGATGCCCAGCGAGCTCTGCAGGAGGCCACTGTCCTTGGTGCACGTCGGCTCAGCGTGACGCTGGCCCGGCAGAGGCTCAGGGAGGGGAGGAAGAAGCTACAGCAGAAGGAGGAAGCAGCAGTGGGTGAGCTGGGGGTCCTTTTCCCTGCCAGCACTCTCAAGGACTGGCAGCTGCCCTGGGTCCATCCCTGGGCTGTGCTGTCCATGAGTCCCCACTCTTTACGCTGCAGAGGCCCCCAAAGCCGCTGCCGCAGTCCCCCAAAGACTGAAGAAGCCCAGGGCTGCCTCCAGGAAAGCCCGGCTGATCATCCGCAACCTCAGCTTCAAGGTACAGGGGTCCAGCCCCACATCCTGCCCCCAGCTGGGGCTGGCATGACCCCAGGGGATGCAGGGAGGGATTGCCACATCCCTGACTGCCCCCACGGAGCATCCTGGCAGGTGCTGCTAGCTCCTGGCCCCCCCCCCAGCCCCTTCCCTCACCTGGCTGGTCCCTCTGCAGTGCTCTGAGGACAACCTGAAGTCTCTCTTCTCACCCTTTGGCACAGTACTGGAGGTGAACATCCCCAGGAAGCCAGGTGAGCCCCTGCCGGGGACCATTTTTGGGGTGGTGCCCCCCCCTGTGTTTACAGGCTGGCCCTGGCCATGGAGGGGCAGCTGTCGGCAGGCACAGAGCAGCTCTCCTGGCTCTTGCAGATGGAAAGATGCGGGGATTCGCCTTTGTGCAGTTTGGGAACATGCTGGAAGCAGCCAAGGCACTCCGGGGGATGAACATGAAGGAGATCAAAGGTCTGGCTGTGTTTCTACCCCTTTTCCCCTGCTGCAGTGGGGCTCTCTGGGGTGAGACCCCCTTCCTTCTTTCCCCCTCCCTGGAGGGCTTCAGGAGACTCCCTGGGCAGCCTTGGTTTGCCAGGGGCAACACTGACAGCGTGCCCCCGCATCCCTTTGCTTCCCTAGGGCGGCCGGTGGCGGTAGACTGGGCCGTGGCCAAGGACAAGTACCAGGCGATGCAGGGCAGTCAGCCCGATGGTGAGGGTCCTGGCTCCCCTAGTGTGGCTCTGGGCCTGGCTGGGTGCCCCCCACCTGGCGGCCTGGGGAACTGTTGCCCCCACTGCTGGTCTTAGAGTGGGTCACTGGGGGTGACTGTCCCTTCTCATCCCTTTTTATCACACACCACAGAGAGCAAGGAGGAGGAACCTAGGGAGGGCAAAGAGCAGAGTGTGGGTGATGCTGAGAAGAAGGAGGAAGAACAAGAAGAGGAGGAAGAAAAGGAGGAAGGGGAAGAAGAGGAGGAGGAGGAGGAAGAAGAAGAGAAGAAAGATAAAAAAATGGCTGGAAAGATTAAGATCAAGCCTTCCTTGTCCCAGGCACGAGGGTGGTGAGTGAGGGAAAAGATTCTCCTAGCGGGGAGGGGATGGGGGTGATCCTGGGGGTCTCAACCTTGCTGTGGGGTGCAGACCCCCTGCTGCAGGGCTCTGGGATGGAGCCCTGGGCTTGTCCCCCTGAGGGACCCCTGGACAGAGACCTGTCCCCCCAGCCCTGCTCAGGGCTATTGCGGGGCTAGGCCAGCTCTGCCCTGGCTGTAACAGGCCTGGGAAGGGGACAGCAGCCAAGGACAGCAGCGATGAGGAGGAGGATGATGATGATGAAGCAGGCAGCGAGGATGATAGCAAGCAGGAGGAAGACTCAGATGAGGAGGAGGATGAAGAAGAGGAGGAAGGTCTGTGCCACTCTGGGTGGATGAATCTGGCAGGGTGGGCTGCTGCAGGCGGGGCGATTGGGTTAGCAGCTGGGGGGCTTTCCTGGGGTCAGGGAGCTGCTGCAGTGCAGCCACAGGGCACCAACCACTGGATCTTCTGTAGTTCCAGGGAGAGCTGTGCCCAAGAAGCAGCAGGGTAGGGCACGGCAACTCTCATCGGACGTGAGCGAGGGCAAGACTGTCTTCATCAGGTGAGCACTGGGATGAGGGCTGGCATGGGCTCTTGGGGTGCAGAGTGGGGCGCCCCGCACTGTGCTGACGGATCTGGGCTGGGGGCATGCTGGGGAAGGGGGCTGCATGCCATGGCAGCCCCTGACAGTCCTCTGCAATGGCAGGAATCTCTCCTTCGATACGGAGGAGGAGGCGCTGGGGGAGATGCTGCAGCAGTTTGGGGACCTCAAATACGTCCGTATCGTACTGCACCCTGACACAGAGCACTCCAAAGGTAACAGGCAGCAGGAGGGGGGGCATTCTGCACGGGGGGACACAGGCACCCCTCCTGTCCTTGTCCCCTTGTTGAGCCCTTCTCCATCCCCAGGCTGTGCCTTTGCCCAGTTCCTGACACAAGAAGCTGCCCAGAAATGTCTGCAGGCTGCTCAGGAGGAGAGTGAGGTGAGCGGGGCAGCAAGGGACCTCCCTGGGGGCTTGGGGATGGTAGCAGCCCTTCCACTGCAGGTTTGGGGGATGCCTATGGCATTATCCCTCTCTCTCTGGGGTGATTCCAGCCCCTGGGATCCCTGCCTGGGTGGTGTGAGGTCCTAGCTGCCCCCCACACCCCCAGCTGTGCCCCTTTGCAGGGCGGGGGACTGCGGCTGGATGGGCGGCTGCTCCGCATTGACCTGGCTGTGAGCCGTGAGGAAGCCCAGAAACTCCGTGGGCAAAAGGTGAAGAAGCCAACGGGCACCCGAAACCTCTACCTGGCCCGCGAAGGCTGTGAGTACTGGCCCTGGGGGTGTCCTGGGCACTGCCTGCCTTTCTCACTGCCCACCCCCTTGCCAACACCCCCCATCTTGCACCCCCTGCAGTGATCCGGGCTGGGACAAAGGCTGCAGAGGGTGTGAGTGATGCTGACATGGCCAAGCGAGCACGGGTGAGCCTTGAGCAGACCCCAGGGGTTGTGACAGCTTGGGGACAGCGTCTCAGGTGTTCCAGGGGGGTACAGGCCTCACTCACAGCCTTGTTTCTCCCAGTTCGAGGAGCTCAAGTACCAGAAACTGCGGGACCAGAACATCTTCGTGTCCCGCACGCGGCTCTGTGTCCACAACCTGCCCAAGGCTGTGGACAGCACCCGACTCCGGCGCCTGCTGCTGCAGGTGGTTGGCAGGGGCAAGGCTGTGCACATCAAGGAGGTGCGTGTCCCCCGGCCCTGCCCTGCTCCGGTGTCCCCTTGTGCTCTGTGTCCCCTCTGGCATGGGTTTGGGGGTGCAGAGAAGGTGGGAGTGCACCCCTTGTTCCCTCTGGGGTGGGTTTTGGGGTAGCTGGGGGTGCAGAGCAAGTGGATGTCCCCCCATGTCCTCTTCGGGGAGGGTTTGGGGGTGACTAAAGGTGCAGAGGCAGTGTTGTTTCCCCCCCCCCCCGCTGTGTCCCCCTGTATTCTGTGTCCTGTTTGGGGGTGGCTGAGGGTGCAGAGCAAGTGGGTGCCCCTGGTCATGTTCCCTCCAGGGAGGGTTTGGGGGTGCAGAGGAGGTAGGTGTCCCAGGGTGCAGTGGACCTGCAGGTCCTGGTGGTGGCTGGAGGTCCTTGGTGTGGGTTGGCAAGGCGATGCTGTGCCCCCCCTCAGTGCCGGGTGATGCGGGAGCTGCGGGGCAAGGGGCAGTCCCTGGGCTACGCCTTCGTGGAATTTGGGGAGCACGAGCAGGCACTGGCCGCCCTGCGGAGCATCAACAACAACCCCCGCCTCTTCGGGCCCCAAAAGGTGGGTGCATCCCTTGGGGCAGGGGGGAGGTTTGTGGGGGCTGGCCACCCCTGGGATGGTGGAGGAGGTCTACCATGTCCTCCTCTTTCCAAGTCCCCCTTGTCTCCCATGACCTCGTGTGGGATTCACTCATGACCCTGTTGTGTGGGATCCCCACAGCCCCCCTCAAAACCCTACACCTTATGGCCCCCCCGCAAAGCCTATTTCCTTTCACCACCCCCTGCACCCTTACCCCTCGTAATGCCCCCCTCCCCAGCACCGGGGTGTCCCCATCCCCTCCCTCTGCCCTACAGGGCCCCATGGGGTCTGCCCCCATCCCCTCGCAGGTTTCTCCCCCCCCCCCCATCCATCACCCTATAGCCCCATGGGGTCTCCCCCACTTCCCTCCCACCCTGTGGGGCTCTTCCCATCACCGCACTTGCCCCCTGGGGCCACAAGCAGGGCAATTCCAGGGTCTTGTGGGTGCTCCTGGTCTTATTGGGGGGGCTGCCTCCTGCCATCACCGTAGCCTGCCCCCACCCCTTGCTCCACCCACAGCGGCCCATTGTGGAGTTCTCGCTGGAGGATCGTCGGAAGCTGAAGCTGAAGGAGCAGCGAGCCCAGCGCAGCCTGGTAGGTGTGTCCCCCCACCTTGCCACCCACTTGGAGGGTCTCTGCTCCCCGGGGCTGCTCCTGGCACTGACCTGCTGTTCCCCCACAGCTCAAGCTGAAAGCAAAGCCAGTGGAGAAGGAACAGGCTGCTGCCGGGGTAGCTGAGCCAGCGGGACCCCCTAAAAAGCAACAGGGAAGGAAAAAATCCCTCTCCAAAGGAGCCAAGGGTTCCTGCGGATCCCTGGTGGGGGGACAGGAGGCTGTACCCTGGTCCGGCTTCCGCACAGAGGCGCAGGTGGAGCGGGTGGAGCTGCCAGACGGCACCACAAGGAAGAAGGTGCTGGCGCTGCCCTCACACCGCGGGCCCAAAATCAGGTACGGGCAGAGCAGGGGGGACACCCCCTTGTCCCCCAGCCTTGGTGCTCCTCTTGGTGTCTCTTGGCTTCTCCCTTCCCTCCCTGGGGGACCATGGCTTTGGGTGCTGGTGGGCAGCTCCTTGGGTACTGCGTGGCACCCATGGGTGTACCTAGTGCCCACGGGCACCCTTCTGCTCTGCCCCACGCAGGAAGCGTGACAAGGGGAAGGTGAAACCCCTCCCCACAAAGCAGCCCAAGGCCAAAGTCCAGCGGCAGAAGAAGCGCAAGGAGGCCCCTACCCAGGTAGGGATGGGGGGTTTGCGTGCCCCGCCCCCCCCCCAGCTAGTCTGGGGTCAGATCCTTCTAATCAGGGGGTGCAACAGGGAGTGGTGGGGTCGCTTCTCCCACATTACTGCACCCCCTAGGCCCCCCTGTTTCTCTTGCATACCACCCAGCAGTGCTCAGGGACTTTGGCTTTGCCCAGCTCGGCACTGTGGGGTGGGGGTGTCCAGGGACCCCCATCCTCCCCTCTGGCCTCTGCCTGCAGGCAAAGCAGCGGCGGCGGGAGGGTGGGGGCTCCGAGGCCCGGTTCAGCGAGCTGGTGGAGCGATACAAGAGGAAGATCCTGGGCAGTGATGCCCCCACACCCAAGAGGAGCAAGTGGTTTGAGAGCTGAGACCCCTGGCACCCTGACCTGACATGGGTGCTGCTCTGTGGTTGGGTGGGTGTGTGTGTCATTGGTGTCACATCCCATCGTGGGGTCAGGGTGCTGTCCCATTGGGAGACCTGCTGGCGTGAAAGGACCAAGCCCTTGTCCCCTCCCTGGGTTTTGGAGGTGCCCCCATTGTCATCCCCCTGGGTTTTTGGGGGTGCCCCCATCCCTCCCCCTCCTCTCCCAGGGGGGTTCATGTGGTTTGGGACCCTCTGGGGCAGGGCTGGAGGGAGGGGCCGTTGTTCCCCTCCCAGCACCCCCTACCTTGTCAGCGACAGGGTGTTGTAAAAATCTATAAATATATTTTAATAAAGAGCTTTTTGGAGGAAGAATCCTCTTCTCACCTACAGCTCCTGGGGGTCCCCCCAAGCCCCCCAGCCCTGGGCCAGGCTGGGGTGGTCACAGCCCCCTCGACCTGATCGCCCAGAGTATGGTGGGGCTGCAGCCCCATGGCCTGCGGGGGCAGGAGGGAGGGTCTGGGGGTGCTCCCAGACAGGGTGCTCTGGTCCTTGGTGGGGGGGGAGCAGTAATTGGGGTGCCTGTGGGGTGAGGGGAAGTGGAGCCCCATTATTTAAGACTGGCCCAGTGGGGTTGGGGGGGTCTGTGGGTCAGCCCCCCAGCGGGTGCCCGTGCGGCTCAGCACATGGCTCGGCTGGGGGGGGGGGCAGGTGGGGTCCTGGCTGAGTCAGCGGCCGCCGCAGCTGTGCTGGGGCTCGAGGCCAAGCCGGCCTCACCTGGCCAGTGGCCTCCAGCCTCTCCCGCAGCGTGAGCGACGTGCGTCTGGGCCACCGGGGCCTGCCGCTGCCCCACAGCCACCCCCACGCTGGGCAGCCCGCAGAGCTGGGGGGTCCCTGCCATGGGGCTGGGAGGGGACAGTGCTGGGGTCTCTGGACCAGAAAAATCTTCCTCTGGTCCTGTTGGGGAGGGTGAGAGGGGTCTGGGCTGGGGGGCACAGCACCAGGAACAAGGTATGGGGACAAGGAGACAAGGGACTGGGACCAGGGATAGGGATGAGGGGGAAAATCCAGAGACCAAGGATGGGGACCAGGCACGAAGGACAGGGACAAGGGATGACGGGTAGCAGACCAGGGATTTGGGGCAGGGCCAGGTGTAGCCCTGCACGGGGGACAGTGAGACAGCTCTGTGCTGTCCCCCTCCTTGTGCCATCCTTGTCCCCTCCCTGGCCCTGGCCCCACTTTCCCAGGGCTGGGGGCCGGGAGGATCCAACCATTGGCACCCCACACCCCATGGCTGCTCTGCCAGGCCCAGGGAGCCGGGGGCTCTGAGTCTACCTCCCCGCCATGTGTCCCCGGGTGTCCCCCCCGGGTCCCCGGAGGTGTCAGGGTCACACCAGGCCGGGGAGGCCAAGCCGGGAAGCCACCGACCAGCTCATAAACCACTGCCGAGCCGCCAGGGCCTGAGTCAGCTGGCACCGTGTCCTCACACGCTCCCATGTCCCCGGGGTCCTTTGTCCCCAGCTACTGGGCTAGGGGACACCCCCTGCCCTCCTTTGGGGATCCCTGGTCCAGCCTGTGGCATCTGGGGGAGACACCCCATCCCCTGTGCTCTGTGGCTGAAGCTGTGGTGAAGCCACCAGGTCCTGGGGGGTCGGGGTGGCTGTGCTCGCCTGGTGGGTTGTCTTGGGGCTTCGATTCATCCCTCCCTGCCCTGCCACATCCTGGGGGACATGTTTTGACCACACCCCCCCCCAACACCCTGAACCCTGGCTCCCTGGGGACCCCAGTGGTGGTGACACCAGCACCCAGCCTGGCACCCAGCCCGGGCCCGGTGCCAAGTGGAGTCGATAGAGACATGGGACGGCACTGCTGGAAAACTTGCTTTATTTTAAATAAATGTGGGAGAAATAAATACAAATACTGAATAATTAATAATAATAGCAATAATAATAATGGCAATAATAGCAACAAAATTAATAACAATAATAAAATTATTAATAGTATTAATATCATAGAAAAGGAGGAAGTCATGCGACTGGAGTTCTCTCTGGTGCTGGTTGTGCCAGACTGGCCGTGCCCGTGCATGGGGACAGCTGTGGCCCTGGGCTGAGGGCTCAGCCCAGCATGCCTCTGCCCGGGCGGGAGGTCCCCATGGTGTCCCTAGCAGGCGGGGAGGCTGTCGAGGCGGGCGGCGATGCCGTCCAGGCAGATGCGGAGCCGTGCCAGGGCCAGCCCGGCAGCGGTGTGGGGTGCCTCGGCCAACAGGTCGGGCAGACCTGGGGGTGCCGGGGGGGCGCGGGGCAGGGGGCAGCCCAGGTGGGCAGCCAGGGCGGCCAGGAGGCTGCGGAGGTTCTCCATGTCGTTGGCGATCTGGGCCAGCGGCAGGCCGCCTGCTGCCAGGCCACCCAGCAGGCGCTGGAAGAGCTGGAGGCGGTGGTCCATGGCCCCCAGCCCCTCGGGAGCCCCCTCCCCGGGGATGGCCTCCAGCCCGCTGATCTTCAGGCTCAGGGGAAAGAGCTGGGGGGGCAGCAGGGGGAGTTAGAGCTCGGGCGGGGGTCTGCCTGCTGTGGGCAACCCTTCCTGGGGAGCCCCAGCTGGGGCACAGAGCCCCCCCCATCCCACCCAGCCATGGGGTCACTGGGGACCCCCCAGCGGGGGCACAGAACCCCACCATCCTACCTAGCCATGAGTGAACCTCCCTGGGGACCCCCCATCAATCTGGGGCACAGAGCCCCCCACCCAGCCATGGGTCCTTGTGGGTCCCTGACCCTTGGGCCCCAGAGCACCCCCATCCCTGGGCATCCCTTGGGGCACAGACACCCTCCCAGCTGTGGGCATCCCTCCCTAGGGACCCTCCCCATGGTGTTCCCCCCTCGCCCGGGGACCACCCTGGAGCACAGGACCCCCCACCTCACACCCCAGCCCCCTTCCCTGGGTGACTCCAGACATGGGAGGGTCTCATGAGGGGGTGCCCCTCCCCCGAGCCCCCCGCCCCCCCTTCGGGCCAGGCCTCGCCTGCAGCTGCTGGATGCGGGCGCTGAGGGTGCGGGTGAGGTTCCTGGTGTCCGCCCGGACCTTCTCCAGCCGGACGGGATGGCCACTGGCCAGCGGCAGCCACAGCCACAGGACACCCCAGAGGGACATGCCAGGCCACCGCATCCTGCCAGGCTCTGCACCGGGTGGCATGAAGGGGGTCAGGTGCTCCTGCACCACAAAAATGTGTCCCCCCTGTTCAACAGGGGACATGTGGGGTGCTCTGACCCCTCACTGGGGACACATGCCATCCGCATCCCTCATCCCAGGGGACAAAGAGAACGTCCTCCCGTGGTGGGTTGTCATAGGGAGGGGACACCCTGGTAAGATGGGGGTCCCCAAGCCATGTGTGCTCCTGCAGCCAGCACCCCCCAGGAGGTGGGAGCAGGTGGAGGTGTGTGATGACATGCCCAGGGACACGGGGGAAGTGGTGCCTATGGCACGTGGACAGCCACATCCCCGCTGTGTGCCAGGCCCTGGGACAATTGGAGCAAGGTGCCCGTCACCGTGCCACCGTGTCCCCCTCAGCATGTGCCAGCACAGCTGTGCCCCGCCACCTTTCCAGAGCTGCCCTTTTGCAAGCGCCACCTCAGCCACCCATGACTGTGACCGTGCAGGTCTGTCACCGGAGTCTTGGTGACAAAGGACGCTGCTCTGAGGCGGGGTGGGGCTTGGAGGGCCAGGAGTGGGTGCTGGCCCCCCAGTGCTGTGTCCACTCCCCAGGGACCCCTGTTCTTAGTGGGGAGGATGAGGCCAAGTGAGGAGCACAGGCAGTGGATGGACTCTGGGGTGGCACGTGTCCCTGTCACCCGGTGCTTGGGGATGGAGACAGGACAGGGACACAGGGATGGGGGATGGACACGGGGGCAGGGGGGAGCGGGCTCCCACCCCAGTACTCACCGGAGACTCGCACTCACTTGCTGAGCCTGGAATGAGAGAGCCAGTAACAGGGGGATATAGGGACCTCTGCCAGGACCCCCGTGTCACCACCCTGCCGGTTTGGGCAGGAGGGGCCCGCAGGGCTGGGGGGGGGGATGGGGATGGGGGGACGGACGGCAGCCCCCTGGGGAATGCGGGAAGCTCGGGCATCCCCCCGTGCTGGGGGACACGGCTGGCAGTTTCCCTGCTGGCCAGGGCGGGGGCGGAGTTGGCAATGGTCCCTGGGGACAGGGACAGCCTGTCCCCGAGGTGCTGTGCCGGGCATCGAGCAGGTGAAGCCGGCTCAGCACCCTGCCCACCTGTCCCGGGCTAAGGGGGCACCCAGAGCCCCTCGGGGGGGTCTGTAGCAGTCGGCCAGGCCTAGAACAGTGTCGCTGCACATCCCCTGGGGTGACGGGGGGACACTTGGGGTTCCCCCCACCCTGCAGCCCCAGGGCTGGGAGGTCCCTCGGGGTGGGGCAGCCCTGGTTCCCTGTGGCAGCAGCCTGGGGAGCTGAGGGGGTGTCCCGGAGCCGGGGTGTCCCGGGGCAGGGGTGTCCTGGGGGGGATATCCCAGGAGAAGGGGGAGTCCCATGGTAAGGGTGTCATGGGGGCAGGGGGGTCCCCAGGACAGGATTTCCCTTGGGGAGGAGGGGTCCCAGGAGAAGGGAGGTTCCATGGCAGGGGGGTCCCACGAGAAAGGCGGGTCCCATCGTGGGAGTGTTACTGAGGAAGGAGGGGTCCCAGGACAGGGTGTCCCAAGAGAAGGTGGGTCTCATGGCGGGGGGATCCCCATGGCGGGGGGGTGTCCCGCTTACCTGGGCCGTCCGGTGGGTCCGGTCTGGTCGCGACGATGGCTCCATGCCCCGCGGCCCCCCCTATATAGCGAGCGGAGCGGGGCCGTTGCACAACGGCGCTGCCCGCCCCCGCCCCCGCCCGACGGTGGCCCCGCTGCCCGTCCCGCTGTCCCGCTGTGCATCCCGCTGCCCATCCCGCTGTCCGTCCCGCTGTCCCGCTGTCCATCCCGCTGTCCGTCCCGCTGCCCGGCCACAGCCCCCCGCGGCGACTCGGGGGTGCACCGGCCAGGGGCGGGGGGCGAGGGGGCAGAAGGAGAACGGGGGTCCGGGGATGCACCGAGCACGGGGGGATCCCAAGGACACACGGAGCACCGGGGGGCCAGGAGATGCGCTGAGCACGGGCGTCCCGGGGCATGGGGAGCACAGATGGGGTCCCAGGGATGCACCGTGCAGTGGGGATCCCAGCGCACACATGGGGAGGGGGGTCCGCAGAGGCACCGAGCACGGGGGTGACCCGGGGCACGGCGGGTCCCGAGGGGACAAGCTGCAGCTGCAGGGAGCACGGCCCCGGGGCCAGCACCCAAGAGCCAGGGGAACCCCAAGAGCCTGGGGGACCCACACACCAACACCCCAGTGCCAAGGGACCCTGCCCCACAGTGTGACCCACGGTCTACCGTCCAGCCCCACTGCACAGTGTGCCCCACAGCCTGCCCCATGGCCGGGCAGGAGTCCCCTGCGTGCCTACGTGCCCAGGTGAGCAGCAGCCCCGTCCGTGTGCAGCATGACACATCCACATGCACCAGCGCCGTGCACACATGCACACATGCCGCCCACACATGCACACGTGCCTGCCAGGCTGGGCGCTCCCCAGGGAGCAGGGGGTGGCCCCCCAACTCCATATCCCACCTGGACTTACCCCCTTTTCAACCCAATCTGCCCTAGATTGGGGCATGCATGCTGGGGCAAAAGAGGCTGGGGACCCCCTTCCATCCAGGCTGGGGTGCACTAAGCACCCAGATCCAGCATCTTGCTAGCTGGGCTGGGCGCAGCTGGGTGTGCAGGGCTTTGTGGGGTGCACCCCCCCTCCCTGCCCCACTGTAGGGGTGCCCGGGCACGGGCTGCAGGCAAAGACACGCACAGCTGCATGCACACCTGGGCAGTGTGCTGGGCAGGTGTGCGTGCAGCCCTGCACACACATGCACACACATGGCTACATGTGTGACCTGGCTGAGGAGGGTGTTGAACCCACACTAGGCACACGCATCCTGGTGGTCCCACTGGGGAAGTGGGAGCTCAGAGTGTCCCTCGAGGAGATGGCACTGGCAGAGCAGGTGAGCACCGTGCACCCAGGGCAGCGCACCCCCCCTAAGCATGCACACACACACGCTGAGCACAGGCACATGGGTGCACACATATCTGGATGCCTGCACACATCTGGGTACCACACAGACACCCAGGGCATCTGCACGCGCACACCTGGCACATGCACACTTGGGCAGAGATGCACACTTGGGTACACAGAGATCTGCCCCTAGCCACAGGTGGGCACACGTGCGCACACATCTGAGGACACAGAGACCTGGCCATGTGCACATCTGGGCACACACATACTGGGCACACACACATCTGGGCACATGCACATCTGGGCACATGCAGCTCTGCCCCTGTGCACACTTGGGCACACTCACATGTCTGGGCACATACAGACCTGGCCGTGTGCACACCTGGGCACACACATCTGGGCATGCACATCTGTGCACATGCACACATCTAGGTGTACGCACACATGTGGATCCACACGTACTCAGGCAAGCACTCACCTGGCACATGCACCCCGGGGACCTCGGGCACTGGCAAACACCAGCACACCCAGAGTGGCCTGGTGTCCCCAGGGAGGGTGTCCCCAGAGCTGGCAGAGGAGCTGTGGGGTCCAGCAGTGGGTCAGGGGCCAGGGCTTGAGGTCCTCAGCATCCCTCTGCACCCAGCACAGAGCCACTCACCCCTCCCTGGGCTAGGAGTGTCCACGGGTCTTTGTCCCTAAGGACCTGCTGCAGCTCGAGGAGGGTGACAGGGCCACAGGGACCTGAGTAGACAGTCCTCTTCCTGTGGCAGGCAGCTGTGCCCCACAGCACCTCTGCTCGCTCAGGGGCTGCTGACAGGTCCCCAGGCTCTGGCCACAGCCACAACCTCCCTGTACCTTGGTGGCCTGTCCCCTGCGGCCACATCAGGGATGGAGGTGGTGACAAACAGTCCAGGATTGTCACTCCTGAGCCCGGCTGTCGCCATGATGTGGACAGGCTGGGTGCAGGGGCCAGGCACCCCAGGACAGGGTGCACAGCACCCCGCCACTGCCATCCTGCCCCTGGGCTGGGGGGGTCCCATTCACCATCACTCCAGACCAGATGCCACCATGGGACATCGTGTGCCCTATGACACCAGGGATGCAAATGGGACCCTGCAGGTGGGTGAGGGCAGGGGGTCCCCCTCCACTGCTGTAGCCTGGCCGGGGCTGTGCCAGCTCATGGCAGCTGCAGTGGGTCCAATCCTGCTCCACAGCCTCAAAAATGCCTGTGGGGCCACACTGGTTGGAGCCATTGGCACCAGGAAGGGACAGTCCCCGAGGTGTGCCTGCCATGTGCCCTAGCCCAGCACCGAGCCCACCGGCCAGACTTGCTCGTGCTCTTGCTGGTGACTCAGGGCCTGACACACGCCGCGCCAGCACTGCCCGGGCAGCACACAGCACGAGAATCCCAGTGCTGCCAAGCCCTGGCCTTTGCTCGCTCCACAGCCAAGGGGACACTGAGGCACAGCAGGGATGTGCCTGAGGCCACGCAGCTGCACCGTGGGGGGAAGCCCCAGCTTGGCGCCGGCACAGGGGTGGGGGTCAGGGCACACCAGCAGAGCCAGCCCTGTGGGGAGCTCCGGGCCCTGGCAGCACAGAGCAGTGGGGTCCCTGGTTGTCCCAACCTGGTCCCTGGGGACAGGGCACTGCGGGTGTGGGGTGGCACGGGGACAGACTGCAGGCAGGACACACTGGTGGGTGCCCTGGCTGCAAGGCCTGGGGTGGGGATGGGGATGGGATGGAGAGAGGGATGGGAACAGGAGTGGGGTGGAGGTGGGGATGGGATGGGAGCAAGGAGAGGGATAATGTGGGGATGGGGAGGAGGATGGGAATGGAACAAGGATGGGGATGGGGTGCAGGTGGGGATGGGAACAAGGACAGGGATAGCATAGAGATGGGATGGGAATGGGGATGAGGATGGGACAGGGCAGGGGCTGGGCTGGGGTCTGGGAGGGGACAGGGATGGGGAACGGGATGGGGAACGGGTAGCGATGGGCTGGGGCTGGGACAGGGACAGAGATGGGCCCCCACTATCAGTGAGAACCCTGGGCAGCCCCTGCAGCCTGTCTGAGCTCCGCAGGGGCACAGGCTGCTGCCCCCCCACACCCCTGAGCCTCCATATCCCCATCCCTTGAGGCCGCTGTGTCCACATGCTCTGGGCTCCCCTCAGCAAGAGGGGGTCCCCAGAGCCTGGTCCCCTCCAGGGCCAGGACCAGAGCCGGATTCATCCCAGGGACTCTCAGGGCCCCTGGGGAGTGTGCCAGGCGCCGGCAAACCCCACCCCTTGGGATGCTCCTGGGTGCTCCCACTGTGTGTCCCCTCCCCGCCCTGTTATTTTTGGTGCAGAGAAGCCCCAGCTGATTCATGGCTTTTATGAGACGGCTGGAGCTGGCGGGATTGCTGCCCGTGGAGCCTGGCGGTCCCGGGGGAGCCCATGGCCAGCCCGGATTAGCTCCCACGTTCCTGTGGTCAGGACTGATGGGCTCACCCTGCCTGACACTGGCCCTATTGCGGGGTCCCCGGCAGGCAGGGGGACACCGGGAGAAGGTGCTGTTCCCTGTTGCAAAGCCAGGGATGGTGACAAGGGACAGAGCCCACCCAGGGGGGCTTCAAGCCCAGGCCAAGGGGTCATGGGAGTGCCCTAAGGGTGTCTCTGCACCCTGGGTGGGTGCTGGGTGCAGTGGACTGGAGGCTGGCCGGTGTCACCAGGTGTCCCCAGGGATGCTGGAGCCCCCAGACCCACAGGATCCCATCCCTGGATCCACACACAGGGTCAGGTGTGGGACACAGCCAGGGTGGCACAGGGGGGCTTTATTGGGGGGTGAGGAGCATGCCCATGGCATCAGGTGCTGGCAGGTGAGGCAGCCAGGACCCGGTCTGGGGACACAGCCGTGAGCAGAGGACAGCCAATGTCCCCATCACATGTCCCTGCCACCCTTCCTGGCAAGCTGGATGGGCACGAGTGTCCAAGGAGCACAGTACATGCTGCAGCACCCCAATGCACCACAGCACCCCAATGCGCTGCAGCACCCCAACACACCACAGCACCCCAATGTATTGCAGCAACTGCAGAGTGTGTGGCCCCGTGCATGTCCTCAGCCCCCCCAGGGTGCCCAGCCAGGGGTCAGGGTGCCCAGCCAGGTGCCACAGAAGCTCCCCAGGTCCCTGTGGTGTGGCTGTCACCGTGCTGGCCGGGAAGGTGCCGGTGGCTGGAGCATGAGCTGCTCCAGTGGGCCGGACTCCGCAAACATTGACACAGCCCTTCCAGGAAAGGGCGGTGGTGTCACTGGCTGCCCGGCAGCTGCTGGCAGGGCCCCAGGTGGCTGCCCTGGGGACGCTGATGCCAAACGGGGTCCCCTGCAGCGAGCACGGCTGCCTGGTCACTGTCACCATGCCCTGTCCTGCCCCGCAGTCAGCATCGCTCACGTCCCCAGTCCCTGTCCTGCAGCCAGCCATTGCTCACGTCCTCAGGCTCTGTCCCTGAGCCCTGTCCCCCTGCAGTCAGCATTGCTTATGTCCCCGATCCCTGTCCCCAGTCCCTGTCCCCCTGCAGCAAGCATCGCTCCTGTCTCCAAGCCCTGAGCCAAGCCCTGTTCCCTCACAGCCAGTGTCACTCATGTCCCCAAGCCCTGTCCCCTCACAGCCAGCATCACTCATGACCCCAGTCCCTGTCCCCTGCAGCCAGCATTGCTCCCACTCATGTCCCCAAGCCCTGTCCCTCCACAGCCATCATCACTCACATCCCCAAACCCCGTTCGCTCAAAGCCAGCATTGCTCATGTCCCCCATGCCTGTCACCTTGCAGCCAGCATTGACTGTGTCACTGATCCCTGTCCCCCTTACAGCCAGCATTGCTCATGTCCCCAAGCCCTGTCCCAAATCCCTGTCCCTCTCACAGCCAGCTCCTGCCCATCCCCAGTCCCTGTCCCCCACAGTTAGCATCGCTCCCACTCATGTCCCCAAGCCCTGTCCCCCCCCACTGCCATCATTGCTCATGTCCTCAGACTCTGTCCCCCTGCAGCCAGCATCGTTCGTGTCCCCAATCCCTGTCCCTCCCAGGCAGCACTGCCCCCACCCACATCCCCAGTCCCACCAGATCCCCTGCCAGGCCACCTCTCCCAGTCCTTGGGTGCCACAGTGGGGGGCAGGGGCCACCGGGAGGGGCCATGTCCTTGCCCCCCTGCCCCCAAAACCTTTGCTCTGCTTGGGGAGGTCCCAGCCCAGAGCTGGGCTTTGCCGCAGGGGACATGTCCCTTGTGTCACCAGCCTGGCCCAGCATCGTGAATGCATGTGCATATGTGTGTGTGTGCATGCATGGGGGGTATGTGTGCACACATGTGTGTGTGCACGTGTACGTGTGCACGTGTTTGTGCATACGTGCAAGCGCCACATGAAACCATAATGAGTGGGTTGCAGGCAGGCCCATGCTGGTAACCAGGGATGCAATGGGCACGCAGACTGGGAGCACCGGGAACTTGCTGTGCCCTGCTGGGTTCCAGGCACCTTCCCCTGCCTGCTGCCAGGAGCTCTGCCAGATGCCGGGCATGCTGTGCTGCCGGCTGGATCCCGGCAATGAATATTGCAATTACAGGGTGTCACTTGGGCAATTCTGGTCCCCGGGCAGGGGACAGGGCGATCGATCCCAGTGACATCTCCGCATTAACCACGAAGCAATGATCTCTGTGCAGCGCCTCCATCCAGTAATTTGGTAATTAAGCTGTCATTAGCTGTGCAGCAGGGCCTGAAGGTCACGGCTGATGCTGCTGTGGGACGGGGAGAGTCCAGCTCTGCTGGGGACATGAATGTTAGTGGCAGACAAGGGGACAAGGGATACGGTGGTGCTGCACAGCCCCTTGGGATGTGCTGTAGTGGGTTGTGCACCCAGGGGTGTGTGCACCCTGTGCGCGCACACACGCGTGCACGGGAAGCCCTGGCACACCAAAATGCCACGGGAGGTGGCCATGCCCAGCCTGGCCATGGCTCAGCACACGGTGGCTGCCGTCCCTCCCTGGTGGCAGTGAGTCCCTGGGCCCCCCAGCCTGCCAGCACCATGGGGTGCTGGTGTCCCCTCTGGAAAGGGGCAGGAGGAAGACACACACCCCTCCCCCCACACTGGTCTGGTTGTTCCCATCCAGACAGCTGTCACCCCATGCAGCCACTGTGCCTGAGTGACAGGGTGTCCCAAGGGTGCAGTGACCTCCCCCAGGTCTGTCTCACCCCCCGGCTGCCCTGCTGCAGCACCAGGTCTTACCCCAGGACCCCTTTCCCCAGCCGAGTCCCCACACCAGGGGGGAAATGGCTGCTCGCCCACGTGGAGCAGGGTCCACATCCCCAGGCAGCCCCAGTGCCACCACTCCCTCCCCCAGCAGTGCTGGGGGGGTCTGGCTGTATCAGGGAGTGGGGTAGCTTTGTGCACTCTCCCGCATTTCTGCACCTGCCCCATGCCCGCTGTCCCCTCCGTCCCTGGGCTGTCCCCATGTCTGGGGGGTGTTGGGGCTCCCCCAGCCCCTCGGACCCTCCCAGTGCCCCCACACTTACCTGGTCTGTGACTCCCTGCAGGCCTTCCCGCCGACTTGATCCCTCGCAGATACTTTTTGGGGTAAGGGCTTCCTGACTGCTGGCGGGAGGAACAGCAAGCCCAGACCGCAAAAAGATCCGAGAGAGACAGGGATGCCCGCAGTGGTGGCTGTGATGGCAGGAGGTGACAAGGAGGGACACAACAGGGATGCAGGGTCTGGGATGCCCGATGCTGCGCAGAGCCCTCAGGGATGGGTCCTGCAGTGGGACATGGCCCCCACACCCCGAGGTCCCTGCCAGCCCCAGGCTGACCCCTGTGCTGGGGATGACAGCCGCTGGTGTCACCCGTGTGCCCAGCACAGGGCACACTGCCACCCCTCCACAGGCATAGGGACACCCCACGTGTGTACCACTGCACTGCAGGCATCCACGGGAGATGGGGGGGGCCCTTACTGCGGGCCCCTACAGCACCCCAGCCCCCTGCCCAGGCTGGGGCTCCTGGTGCTCCCTGGTCCCTCAGGGTCCCTTGTGCCAGGAGCCAGGATCCTCAAATGACGTTGGTACCACCGGAGCTGGGCAGACCGAGGGGACACGGCCGTGACCGAGTCAGGACGTGGCACATACTGATGGGGATACACTCGACCAATCCCGGTGTGGCTGTGGCACAGAAAAGAGGAGCAGCCCGGCTGAACACCAGGCAGGAGCAACCCCTGCCTGCGGGCAGGGAAGTGCAGCATCCCATCAGCTGCAGGCAGGGAAGCGCAGGATCCCATCCGTTGCAGGCAGGGAGGGAAGTGCAGGATCATGTTGGCTGCAGGCAGGGAAGCGCAGGGTCATGTCTTGGATGGGGTTTTGCTGGTGGAAGATGCTTGCTGGCTGCTGCAAGCCCAGCACAAGCTGTGATCTGTGGCGACCCGCACCACTGCTGCCTACTGGCAGTGAGCAGGCTCCCCAGATCCCTGCCATTGCTCCATGAGTCACATCGGGCATCACCAACGCCAATGGCAAAGCCCAGCTCCTTTTCCTCAGCTGCCAGAAAACCCAGCCAGGCCCAGGAGGCACCACAGCAGCCAGCAAGAGTAGCCGGTGCCCGGCATTACCACAGGCTGCCGGGTTCAACCATCCTCCAGTTCCGTAAGGAAGCTGCTGACAGATGATCCCATCCTTGGTGGCACCGGCTGCTTGGCGGTGGGGCGAGGGCTGCCTGAATTCTTGTGTCTCCGAGCCATATCCCCAGCACTGGCGGCAGGATGAGGCCATGGATCCGTGGCTGGATGGTGTCGGTCCTCAGCTCAGCTCTTGGGAGAGACATCAGAGGTTTTCAGGGTACAGGGTCTCCCTGAGGGCCTTTTGGTGGGGGACACCTGGTGCTGCCACCCATGGCATGGGGCTGCGGCAGAGCAATCCCTGGGGACAGCCAGGGAAAATGGCTCCCAGAGCCGCAGCAAAGCAGCCCAGCTCCTCATCAGCTGTCACGCTGAACCTGAGCTAAGATGACACCATCCTTTGCCTGCAGCACACCTGTCCCTTCTCCATTGCAGTTATCTCCATCCCCTGGCCCTGCTTCCACCCTGCTGCTGCATCTCCATCCCACCACCATCTCCACCTCAGCATCATCTCCATCCCACCATCATCTCCATCCCACTATCGGCTCCATCCCTGCACCATCTCCATCCCAGCACCACCTCCACCCGCAGCCCCGACAAGCAGGGTGTCAGGGAAGATGCTTCACAGAGAAGGTGATGCTTTGCAGGCTGCATCGCCCGATCCCTGCATCTCCCTGCACGGTGGGGCCGGGGCGGGTGATGCTCTGGTGTGCAGCTGAGCCGTGGCATCGCCTGATTCCTGATTTATTTGCAAGCTGCACAGTTCCAGATCGGAGGAGGCTGGGGGGTTGTTGCCAGGCTCCGCTGGCCTTGCCAGCCGTCCCAGTCATGCAGTGGGAGGTGGAGAGACCACCACTCCCCGGTCACAGTTTCCACCCCGGTTTGGGGGGCTGGACGGGCTGGAGGGGGTCACTTTCTGTGGCAGTGCCAAGCCGTGCCCGGCACTACACCTGCTCCAGGGCCTTGCTGAGCTGTGCTGAGAGAGCAAGGGGATGGCCCAAGCTCACCTACACCCTTGGGCGCCCCGGGGCTTGGGGGGGGACACAGGACAGTGGCCTTGCTGAGCACCAGCAGCCACATGGGGATGCAGCTGCAGCGCACCCAGCAGCTCCAGGGAGCAGGGGCTGGATCCTGCCGCCACCCACCCAAGTCAAGCACCCTGGTCCCACTGGCCCCCAGGACCCCTGTCCTCCCCAACAGACCCCTGGAGCTGGGGACCCAGCCTAGGGGCTAGCAGGCACCCGGGGGTGGGTGTGAGCGGGCGAGGGCGCGGGCGAGGCAGCGTGCCTGTGCCGGTGTCGCACAGACCTTTCTAGATCGCCGCAAGGCTCTGAGGCTGGTTTTGGGGCCCGTTGGCTCCTCTGACACCACCGGCGTGCAGAGGGGACTGCCACCCTACTGCCACCCCCCCTGTGTCCCCACCACAGTGCTGGATGGAGCCCGGCATGGGAATCCCCGTAGCTTGGCCAGCCAGCGTGCCCCCCAGAGGCGGCGCAGAGCTGGGGGACCCCTGTGCCCTCCGAGATGGGGGAGACTTGGGGGGGGCACCGCATGCAGTGGGGTGCAGGGATGTGTGGGACAGAGGTGCAGGCAGGTGGGGGGGGCTGTGGGATAGGGAGGGGCACCCCGGGAGCATTTCAGGGGGGTCCCCACGCAGAATGGAGGGGGGGGCATGGGTGACCCTATTAATGGGGTGTGCGGGAGAATGGGTGGGGATCCGGGGTGCTGCAGGGGGGGTGCACGGGTGGCCCCGCTGAGCAGTGCATGGGAGGGCAAGTGGGGGGGGTGATACTCGGGGATCCTGGGGCACAGCGGGGAGGGGGTCAAGGGTGGCCCAGGTGTGCACGGCATGGGGTGGGGGGGCCGGGGCACAGCGGGGTGCGGTTCACGGGGTCATAGGGTGCTGCAGAGGGGGTTCCTGGGGATGCGGGTCCTGGGGTGCTGCGGAGGGGGTCCTGGGGTCCTAGGGTTCTGCAGAGTGTGCGTGGGGGGGGTCAGGGTGCTGCAGAGAGGGGGGTGGCAGGGTCCCGGGGGTTCCAGGGTGCTGCAGCGGAGGGGCCTGGGGACTCGGGATGCTAGGGATGGGTGGCCGGGGACCCCGGCATGCATTGCATGGGGTCTCGGCGCGCTGTGTGTGCGGGGTGACCCGGGGGGGCGCGGGGTTCCCGGGACCCCTGTGGTGCCGTGGCGGGGGGTCTGAGCGCCCCCCCGTGTCTACTGCATGGGGCCCGCGGGGCAGGGGGTCCCGAGGGGCCTGGCCGGGCGTGGTGCGGTGCTCCCTGGGCACGGGGCGGGGGGGGGGGCAGGGGGGCATCCCCGGGAGCTTCGGGGTGTGGGGAGGGGGGAGCCCCGGGGGCGGGGCGGGGGGGGCAGGAGGATCCCGGACCCACCCCCGACCCCGCGGTCCTACCTGCCGGTGCCGCCGCGGTGAGCGGGGGGGGCCGGGGGGCGGGGGGGCCCCGGTGCGCGGCGGCGCGAGCCCCGGCGGCGGCGATTGACCCGCATTGACGTCACTGCGTCATCAGGGTTCCCCTGGAAACACGCGCGAACTAAAAATAGCCGCGGCGGCGAGGAGGGGGGGGGGTGGGGGGGGGCGGGCCGGGGGGGTGGGGAGCGGCCCCCCCGCCCCCGCCGTCTGCCGCTATTCTGGGGACAAAGGGCTAAATATAGCCACGCACCGCCCCCCGCCCCGGGGACACCGCCCCGGGGGACAGCCCCCCCAAGGGGGGACACCGCTCCGGGGGACACGGCCCCAGGGGACCGGCACCCACGAGGGACAGCCACCCCCAGGGGGAACACCGCTCCGGGGGACCCCGCCCCGGTGGACAGCCACCCCAGCTGGTGACACTGCCCCGGAGGATACCGCCCCCGCGCCCCCCGGCTCCGGACCGCCCCGTCTTGTCACCTGTCTCGAGGACACCGGGACACGGGGACACTGGGGCATGGGGACACGGGGGCATGGGGACACGGGGATACTGGGACATCGGGACACCAGGGCGCGGGGACATGGGAACACCGGGACACGGGGGACCGGGGCTGGCCCCGGAGCGGCCCTGCCCCCGGAGCGGCCCCGCCCCGCGGCGGCCGGGGACCCTCGGGAGGGCGGACGGGGACGGGGACAGGGACCCCTCCATGTCACACGTACCCCTCCGCACCTAGACATGGTGTCACACACAGCCACCCCGGCCACGTGGCAAACCCACCCGTGCAATGCAGCCTCATGCTGTTAATTAACCACTTTGCCAATTAGCGGTGACAGCTAATTACCGCACTTCAGTCAGCCCAGAGCCGAGCCCCCTCATGCCCCCCGGTACCCACGGCCACCGTGGTGGGGAGCGGGCACCCCGCTGCACTGGAGCCCACGCAGCACAAGCACCCTGCCAGCACCCCAGGGACAGGGGACACAGGTGGGTGCGCGCTGGTGACAGGGATGGGTGGCACATGGGGTGCTGTGGGGCAAGCCCACGTCTCGCTTGCTCCTTGCTGGTTGTTGCATGCCGCCCGTGCTCAGTGGGTGCTGGGTGGGTGCTGAGCATGGTCAGGGGTCCCCACCCCAGCAGGAGCAATGCCCCAGCCTGTCTCAGTGTGCCACCACGCAGCCCTACACGTGCTCCGGACACGGCCAGCTTTGCTGGGAGAGGCTGCAGCAGGGACCCCCACCCCAGGCTTCTTGATCGCCACCCCCCGCACCCCCCCCACCCCCAGCTTTGTTGGCTATAAATGCGCTGAACAACCTAATTAAACTGGCAACTAATTGCAGGGCCGTGCATGGCAGGACCGTGGCGGTTGTCACCGGGTGTCACTCTCTCGGTGGACGCATGGTGATGCACCAGCATGGGGGAGGCGGGGACAGACCCGAGCTCCCCAGGCTGTGCTGGGGTGCCCCTGCACCCCAAAATCCACAGGACAAGGGAAGCTGGTGGGTGCATGGGGGACACGGGGCCGGTGCTGGCAGTAAATGAGCTGTCATTAACGAGACGTGTTAATTACCTGCCTGCACTTGGCCTGAGACGAGCTGCCGCAAAGTTGCAAGTTTGAATCAATTTTTTTTCTATTCTAGTTCAATTCCAGTTTAATCCCCTCTCCACTCGCTCCCTGGGCTCCGGTCTGGGGCCGGGATGGTGGCACTGCAAGACAGGGACCAGACCCTCTGCGGGACATTGTCCCCTGGGCATGGTGGTACTGGGATGGGCAGGTACTGGGGCGGGTTTGTGCTGGGACGGGACTGTACTGGGATGAGATTGTACTGGGCTGGTGCTGTACCGGGACGGGACTGTACTGGGATGAGACTGTACTGGGCTGGTGCTGTACCGGGGCGGGACTGTACTGGGATGGGAATGTATTGGAATGGCACTGTGCTGGGACGGGGCCGTGCTGGGATGGAGCCGTGCCGTGCCGGGGCCAGGGCGGTACTGGGACGGGTCCTCGCTGGGACGGGGCCGTGCTGGGATGGCGCCGTGCCGTGCCGGGGCATGGGCTGAGCTGGCTGGGGCTGTGCCGGGGGGTCCGTACCGGACGGGCTGTACCGGCGGGCCGAGGCCGGTACCGGCAGGTGGTGCCGTTTCTCTCTCCCGTCCCGACGCTCAGGCTGCCGGAGACCGGCCCTCTGCACCGCCCAGCACCGCCCAGTACCGCGCAGCACCGCCCAGTGTAGCCCAGTACCGCTCAGTACAGCCCAGCACCACCCAGTGCGTCCTAGTCCCGTCCAGCACAGTCCCAAGCCAGCGCCAGGGTCCCCAGAACCAGCACCCCCCACCCCTCCGAGCTCCCAGTTCACTCTGGCGCCTACTGGGCTGCAACGGGGGGCTCTTCTGTTCCTGTGCCAGAGCCACGGGGACAGGACGGCAGCTGTCTGTCCCCTCCGTCCCTGCTGCCAGCGGAGCGCGGGGGTCCCCGGTGCTTCGGGGCAGGGGCTGAGTCACTCCTGCCCTGATGCCATGGAGGATGTCGGGCTGTGGATGGGGGGGTGACAGGAGGAGCCCCAGGAGCCCCCCGGGGATGGGGACACAGGCAGTGACGGCACAGGGATCACCAGAGGGAACGATCCCTGTGCCATGAGGGGACTGGGATCCCCTGGCTGGGGACATGTGGTCCCCTGCCATGGAGGGCTCTGGTGTCCCCAAGGACACCATGGGATGCTCCCTTCTTACCTGGGAGCTCGGGGTGGGGAGGTACCCAAGGGGCGGGTCCTGGTCCCTTGGCCATGCCATGATAGGGGGGGGCCCAGCACCTTCTGTTTGAGAGGCACCCCCCCCACCCCCCGTGTGACAAGAAGGGGTCATGAACACTGCCACCTCCTGTGTCACCCGTGTGTGACACACCACCTGTGTCACACCCATAGTGTCACCCGTGGTGGCCGCAGCCCCACTCATGACCAGAGTGTTAATTAGCAGCAGAGGCGATGAGCCCAGTCTCATGTCTGGCTCCAATGATGGTTTCAAGGACAAGCGCCAGAGAGGAAACAGGGAAGAGCCAGGAAAAGTCACTGGACAGGCGGCTGTGCCGGGCTACCGGGGGCTGCTGCCTGCCAGCACCCAGGGGTCCCCACTGAGCCCTGCCTGCCTGCCGGGGACCAGGCAGGGGTCTCCCCATGGGGACAAGGATACTGAGCAGGGTCCCTTTGTGGTCCTGGGGCCACCCAGGGATGGAAGCTCGGGGTGACCCCAGGGTCACCACCTCCACAGGGTACCCTCCAGGTACCTCCTAAAGACCCCATGTGGTGTTCCAGAGACCTCCCCACCCCGAGACACCTTCCAGGGACATCCAAGTGCCTTCCATAGACCTCCAGGGACACCAATGGGATGACCTCAGAGACCCTCAAGGACCCCCAATAGACCCTTAGGACTCCAGTTACACCTCAAAGACCTCCAAGGACCCTCAAAGACCCTCAGAACCCTCCCTAGGTATAGCCAGAGACCTCTAGTGACCACCAAAGATCCCCAAGACCCCCCAGAGATAGCCATAGAACTCCAGGGACCCTCAAAGACCTTGCTGGGGCAGGTAGAGCTAGTCAGGCTGGGGACAGGACACAGGACAGGGACGTTCCATCCCTGCAGCTGCAGAAGGGACAGCTTATGGGGACAGAGGACATTTTGGGGGGGTCCTAGCCCAGGGTGGCCCAGATCAGGATGGAGGAGCTGGGTTGGGCTGAGAGCAGTGGGGGACAGTCAGGGCTGGGACTGGGCTGTCCCCAGGGACTCCAGCCCAGGGGTGGGCTGCAAAATGCAGTGATACAGCTGGGGGGGGAGCAGCCACCCATGTCCCAGCAACCCCCCCCTCCCGCTCCACAGCCATGTCAGCAGCACCCCCACCAGCTCTTCCTTTAATTATGATCATTTGCTGGTGTTAATTATTGAAACTTGCCACACAGTGCACTCCACTGTAATTGTGTTCAAATTAAATTAGTGCAGCCCTATAATTAGCTCCCCAGGAGCAAGGTGGCCAGCGGGGATGGGGTCTCTGCCAGCAGGTCTCACCAACACCCCGCCCTGCTTCCTCCATCACAGTCATCAATCAACAGTGCCGTGGTGCCAGGGACAGTGGCACCGCCATGCAGCTGCCCATGGGGTGGCATTCACAGGTGTCCCCATGGACACATGGCAGTGAGAAGACCGGGGACCAAGCTCAGCATCACCCCGGGATTGGGATGCCTGTGGGCTTGGGGTGGAGAGGGCACAGGCACAGCACCCATCATGGGAGCCAGTGGCACCCCACCATGCACCAGGGTGCAGGTGGCAGTGGGAAGCCCATGCGACTTTTTGGTGGGGCTGCTGCCTGGCCCGGCCCAGCACAGGTCTGGAGGCTGTGGTGCAGGGTTGAATTGCGGTGAGAGCTGAAGTCAGACCTAGGGTCAAACATTGACACCTGGAGTTGAAATTCAGGGTTGGGGTCCAGGATTGGGACTTGGGGTTCAGGTTCAGGGCCAGGAACCACATTAGGGACCGGGAGTTAGGGGGTCATGGTTGGAAACCAGGGGTTGAAGTGCATGGTTGGGACCCAGCGCTGGGACTTGGGGCTGGTGTCCAGGTTGGGACCCAGGGTTGAGTTCCTGATTTGGGAGCTGGGGTTGGGGCTCCATGGTTGGGACCCAAGGTTGAGGTCCATGGTTGGGACCCAGTGTTAATGACCATGTTTGGGAGCCAGAGTGGAAGTCTATGATTGAGACCCAGGGCTGGGGTCCAAACTTGGGACTCAGGGTTGAGGTTCAGGTTTGGGATCTGCAGTTGGGGTCAATGGTTGGGACCTGGGGTTGAGGTCCACGTCTAGGGGCTGTGGACAGAACCCACTGTTGAGGTCCAGGTCTGGGACCTGGGTCTGGAGTCCATGGTTAGAGACCCAAGGTTGGAGTCCAAGGTTAATGACCACATTTGGGACCCAGGGTGGAGGTCCAGAACTGCATCCCAGGATTGGGGTCCAGGTTTGGGTCCCAGGGTTGAGGTCCACGGGTGGGACCTGCAGTTGGGACCCCGGGCTGAGGTCCAGGATTGGGGTCCCAGGCTGGGACCTGGAGCTGCAGGAGAGGCTTGGACCGGACTCCACAAGGTTGCCACTGTCCTAGGGGCAGCCCCCACATCTCCCTCCACCCACCTTCCATCCAGGCACCTCATCCATGCCCCTGGCTGGTGCTCAGAGCCCACTGGGGCAGGATGAGATGGGGGTTGGGGCCTCTGGGCTGCAGCGCCCCATGGGTGGGGGACCCTCCCCAAGACCCCACAGCAGGGAGGGCATGCCCATGCCTGAGGCATCTCTCCCTTCCCAGGCAGATGAGGTGACACCCTTGGGGGTGGGAGGGGGTGACACCAGCACAGAGGGACCCCCCCGGCAGGGAGAGGCCACAGCTTGACGCTTGACTACTTTTATTTGGCCTCTGAAGCTTTAAATACAGGCCGGGGGGGGGGGCGCTGGCTGCGGGCAGGACAGAGGGGGGGCAAATTCAGCTGTCAGTCAGACAAAGGCAGGGGGTCGGGGGGCTGGGGCCACCCCCCACCCCAGCATCCCCAGGGTATGGAGCTGCGGCCTTCCCCTCAGCTGCCCCGGCCCCCAGGGGACAGGGTGAGATGGGATGGGACAAGGGCGAGACAGGACGTTAGTGTGGTGGCGGCGGTGGGGACGTGGGCCCCGAAGCATCCCTCAGCGGCTGTAGCCAAACTCGTCTGCGTCGTCCGCGCGGAAATCCCCGTAGCGCCAGAGGTTCAGCTGCAAGACAGGGTGCAGGATGGGGCCACATCCAGCATCAGCCTGGAGATGGGGGGGGCTGCATCCAGCATCATCCCCAGAGATGGGGGGGGCTGCATCCAGCATCACCCCAGAGACAGGGGGTACCACATCCAGCATCACCATGGAAATGGGGGGCTGCATCCAACATCACCCCAGAGACAGGGCGTACCACATCCAGCATCACCCCAGAAATGGGGGTGGGCACCGCATCCAGCATCACCCCAGAGATGGGGGGACTGCATCCAGCATTGTCCCTGAAGATGGGGGGTACCACATCCAGCACCCCCCAGCCAAGGGGTCTGCAGCAGACCCTCCAGAGGACAGAGGGGCCAGCTCCCACCTGCCCCCCCTCACTTACCCGGGCACTCTTGGCTGTCTCCTGGGCGTTCAGGTATTCGGTGATCTGTGGGGACAGAGGCCAGTGGGATGAACCTGTGCCCTCTCCTCTGCCTTCCTGGGGGGGTTTGGGGGTGGTGCAGTGATGTGCACCCCTGGCAGGGTCTGCCTGGCCATGCTGGGGACACACACTCCACTCTGTCCCTCTGTGGCACACATTACCCTGCACCCAAGGTTGGCGGAGAAGGATCCCCATGGAGGGCAGGGAGGTGAGACCCCCAGCCAGCACGGCTCCAAGAAGAAGGCCAGGCACTGGGGTGGATGTGACCAGTGCTTGGTGTCTCCCTTCCCCTCCCCGTCCCCAAGCCCCCAGACAGCCACCAACCACCACCAGGCCAGGACTGATATGGTATCAGGTATGCGAGGGATCAATTACCGCTCAGCTGCCCGTGCGGCAGAGCCCACCCTGCTGACAGCAGAGTAGAGACCCCTCATCACCCCAGCAGGATAGAGGGATGGATGGGTGGATGGATGGAGAAACGGATGGATGTGTGTGTGTGTGTGTGTATGGATGGGTGGATGGATGGATGGACAGACAGGTGGATGTATGGATGGATCAATGCATCCATTGATCCATCCATGCATCCAGATGGATGGATGGATGGATGGATGGACAGATGGACAGACAGATGGATGGACACACCCCCACCCCAGCACCTACCACTTTCTGGAACTGCTTCTCCTTGCGCACCTCCACCATGACCAGCCCCTCCTTGACCAGTCCCAGCCCCACATCGCTCTTGGAGTCAGCGAACTGGAGGGTGACGTGAGGACAACCTGGTCCCAGGTGCTCCACGTTGAGCAGGCACTGGGTGTTCTGGATGTCCCGCACCACGCTGTCCACTGCGTCTGCCCGTGCGTCATCCTGCAGCACCGCATGGTGTCAGATCCCACAGTCCCATCAGAGACCCAGAGCCACCCCCTCCCTTCCCTGGGCACCCCCATACTTACGTCCTGGGGCACCTGGATGAAGGCGAACTTGTATTCAGTGGCTTGTGCCGGCAGGACGCGGGTGCTGAAGGCTGGAGGCAGAGTGGCCAGGCGCGTGGCAGGCAGTGTCTCCTTCTGTAGGGGCAGAGAGGGTGTCAGGGTTAGAAGGGCACCCAACGGTGCTGGGCACCCCAGCACCCAGCCACAGGGATGGATGGATGGACGGACGGACGAATGGATGGATGGATGGATTGATGGACAGACGGACGGACGGATGGATGGATGGATGGATGGATGGATGGACATATGACTCTTCACCCCAGGACCCCCTGTCCCAAAGGCAAGATCCTGCCCCTGCCTGATGCTCGGCAGCTGGGGGACACAGCCACTGCACCCCTGCACAGCTGGAGCTGGGGGGCTTCAGTTGGCACCCCAGGGTGCCCCCCACCCATGCCCCCTGCCCCAGCATGGTGAGCACTCACGTTGCCATAGTCAATGTAGAAGATATGGACTTTGGCGGCTGACTCCACCTTCTCCACCCGGGCCCGGTACCTGGAGGGTGGGATTGGGGGTGTGTGTCACCCCAAAAACACACCTCAGCATGGGGCAACGCTGCCCCACAGCCCCACGCCAGGGGGAGCAGGACCTTCTCCTCACCATTCTCCATCGACAAACTTGGCAATGCAGAAGTCTCCACGGCGCGGGGCATAGGAGCCCTCCACGGGCGGGTGGCTGCCCACCTCGGCACGCATGTTCTCCATCAGCTTCTCCAGCTGGGCACCTGCAGAGGAGCAGGATCCAGCACCTGCCTCCAGCCACCCTCATCATTTGCCCCTCATTTAGCCCAGGACATGACTCTTTGGGGGGGCTTCACCTGGCACCCTGATGCTTGGGTATGGCAGGGGGGTCCCCTGGGAGCTGTGTGCCCTCTGGGTGGGGACACACATAGGGACTGCGGGGACCCCAGCCCTGTCCCCGTACCTGTCTCCACGTCCTGCACGTAGAAGTGGAGATCGTCCGTGATCTCCGTCACGAAGACAGGCTTGTAGTTGGTTGCGCGCTCCTTCTCCTCCAGCACCGGCACCACCTCCTCCACTGGGGTCTCCTCGTAGTGGGACCATACCTGGGATTGGCAGGGGGACATGACACACACTGGCTGGGGGACCCCATGGCCATGCTCGATGCCACCAGCAAGGGGATAGTGGCTGTGCTAGCACCCAGCAGCTGGAGCATCCCTGGTCCCCAGCACCGTGGATCCCATCCGCCTTGGGGTGGGGACCTCCCTCTGGGTGGGGACATCTCTTGGCCTGGGGACATCCCTTGAGGTGGGGGCATGCGGACATCCCTTGTGGTGGGAACATTATTCGGGGACAATCCTGCCCCATGCTCACCTTTTCCTTCTTCTGCCTGGCAGCCTCCTCGGCAGCCAACAGCGCCTTGTAGTAGGGGCTGCGCTCAGCAGTGAAGTGGACCTTGGAGAGGGCATGCTCCACCAGAGCCACTGACAGGTTGAGGCCCTCAATGTGCAGCCATCCGATGAAGTTCCCCGCCTTGTCCATGCTCTCCACCTCCACCTCCACCTGTGGGTGCCCGGTGGGGAGGGATGTTAGCCCTTTGCACACTCAGCGGTAGGCAGGATCCATCCACATACTCGTCCCCACCTCACACCTGCCCTGCCAGCCACTGCCTTCATCCCCACATGTTTGGCTTCATCTTGGCTGCTTAAAACTTCATCGAGCAATAAAATAAATGTCTGGATATGACGGAGTTTGACTGGCCAGGTGGACGCGCGTCAGGCATGTGTCCAGCTGAAGGCCATCCCAGCACAGGGTCTGGCAGGCAGGGTCCCCTCTGCTATCCCCCCTGGCACCCAGCTCTGCTCCCTGGCACCCAGTTCTGATCTGTGGCACCCAGCTCTGCTCCCTGGCACCCAGCTCTGCTCCACAAACACCCAGCTCTGGTCCATGGCACTCAGCTCTGCTCCCAGCAATACCCAGGGAAGGGAATCAGCAAGAGATGAGGGAAGGAGGGTGCAAGGGATGAGGGCAGGAGCACGCTATCCTCTGCATCTCCAGCTCCCTGCCTGCACCCAGGAGCAGCTGGGGAGCACAGGTAGAGCCTGGAGCCATGCAGAGCCAGACAGGGGACTGAAACAGGGCTGCTGGGGCAGGCTGCGCCCCCAGCCCCTTGTCCCCCAACCATTGCTCGTGCAGGCAGACATGCCTGTGCTATGGCTCTGCCTGCATCCCGTCCTATGGTGTCTGCTTGCCAAGGAGACCTGGAGCTCACATGGCACCTAGAGTAAACCGGAGAGCAAACGAGTGTGCAAACCAGAGAGCTTACTGGGGTGTGCAAATGAGTGATAGCAAACCAGGGAAAGCAAACGAATTCGCAAGCCGAAGTGTGTAAACCAGAGGAAGCAAAGTGGAGTGTGCAAACCAGCCAGAGCAAACTGAAATGGCCACCTTGCACACCCCAGTGCAGGTTGCACACCCTCATGCACCCTGCACACCCCCATGTACCACTTACACTCTGAACATCCCTGTGCACCTTGCACATCCCCGTGTGCATCCTGTGTACCACCCTGCACACCCCCATGCACCCCACGTCTCCTGTACACCCCGCACACCCACGTCTGCATCGCCCCACACACTGCCACAGTGCCCACAACCTCCGGGGTCCCTCTTCTGCCTTCTCCTTACCTTGGGGACAGTGTCTGTCCCCAAAGTCAGTGACACTGCCCAGGACCTCTGCAGACTGTTCTGCTCTGAGCTGGGGACCGGCGAGGACCCCCAGAGACCCCCACATCTCCCTTTCCAGCAGTTCTGCAGGGGCTGAACCAGGGCCAGCTCCAGACCACCGTGGCAGCATGGCAGGCATCCTCACCACCCCCGTGACAAACCTACCAGGTCCCCTTTCCCAGTGGCACCCGTTACTGCCTCAGCAGCTCTGCCGGGACCGGTAATCTCCGTTAATCCTGTAATGGGAGTTAAAGCCTCAAAACAACGAAATTTGTAAAATAATGCTCCCTGCAAAACACATGGCATCAGCTGGCATCTCACATGGCACAGGGTGTGCAGGTATGGGGGAGCTGTGCAGGGACGGGGGGAGTCACGGACACTGCTGGGAGATGTGTCCCCCATTGCCATTCCTGGGCAGCGATCTCAACCATCTGGCACCAAACCCAGGTGCCAGCAGCCAGCACAGCCAAGTCTGGCTCTGGAGACATGTGTCAGCCCTCCTGGGGACAAGCTTGGTGTCCCCCAGAGCTCCTTCTGGTCCCCAACCTGGGGGCCTGTAGCCTCATGGTGCTTTGGGGGTGGGCAGGCAGGGGATGTCACGCAGGCAGGAGATGCCAGGCGGGCAAAAGACACCATGCAGGCAGGAGATGCCATGCAGGCAGGAGGTGGCATGCAGGCAGGAGATGCTGTGTAGGCAGGAGATGCCGCAGATGAAGCACACAGAACCAGCCGTTCCCAGCATCCTGGGCAGCATCTGAACCCTGCCCCGGGGTGGGGGTCTGCCTGCCTCCTGCCCCAGGCCAACCCCGTTGTGAAGAGCTGAGCCCTGGCATGAGGAACACCCCCCAAAACGGGTCATCCCACCATGAATCCATGGCGTTTCTGCGCACATAAAGCCCCTTTGAAAGCGTTCGTGGGGCGGCAGCGAGCCAAGGCTCCCCGCACGTGCCCGGCATGCTGATCGTCTCCACTGCCTGCCTGCCTGCTGCTGCTGCCGATGGAGAGAAGGGAGCCTGGTGCCCCCACAGCGTCCTCCCTCTGGGGGGGCTGGACCCCTCCTGGTGTGCCTCGCTGTGCTACAAGGGCTGTGCCTGTCCCCCCCCGCCGGCCACGGCAGGTCCCGCCTGGGCTTTTCCAGCAGTCCAGAAATTCGTTTGCTTGGTACTACGAGTGGGTGATGAGCCTCCCCCCAGGCAGGCCACCCCGCCCCGGGCAGGGTAAGTGCCGTGCCCCCCGCCCGTGGTGGGCCCGGAGCCGTGGAGCCGGCTCCACCGCGCCCGGAGCAAGGCTCTGTCGCGGCCCCGGGCACAACGCTGCATTCCCATCTAGCGGCAACGCGACCGAACGGCAGCAGGACGCGGCGCTGCCAGTGCGGCACCCCACGCGTCGGCGCTGGCCAAACGCAGCCCCTGGGCAGCCCCTTCCCAAACGACCCCTGCGCTGGGCCAGCACGGCTGTAAGCATAGCTGCCAGCAGCGCACCCAGTGCTGGCAAAGCCGGGGCACCCATGGGTGCGTGCAGCATGTGCCTCAGCTCCCGCACACAGCTCAAACACGCGTGCACAAATGCACACGCTCAAGCACAAGCAACCACGTGCCACACAGACACGTCTCCTGCCAGGATGCTGGGAACCTGGACCCCGCCGCCTGCTGCCTGCACCCACCGGCCTGGCCAAGCAACATGGGGTGCCCCCACCTGCCGGCACCCCTGCCAGGAGCCAGGGGTGCTCCCTCCTGCCTGCACCCCTGCCTGCTCCAGCGAGCACTGACCCCAAGTACCACAGCATCGTGAGGTCTCCCGGCGCTGCACCGACCTCCGCTCCATCTGCTGGAGCATCGGCACTTCACTGCCTGCATCCCTCCACCATCGATCCCTTATCAGGGGCTGGTGGCTAATGGTATCTGCCTGGCTGGCAGCCGCTCACCCAGTGCTGCAGCGGGGCCGGCAGCCAGCTGGTGAGCGGCAACGGGTGCGTGGCTCGACACCACGGTGCTGCTGGGGATGGGCAGAGGGTCGTCGGTATCTTCCTGCAGCCCCTTCCAGTTGCTGGAGCTGAAGCCCAGTCAGGGTTTGGCTCATAGCCAGTGTGGCCACCGGGATGGCACACATCATGCTAGGTGCGTGACAGGCACCAGCCACACCGCCCCCCACCAGGGATGTAGGGAGAGGCGAGGTCTGAGCTGAGCAGGAGATAGATGGGCCCTTTGCTGCTTTACAGGTGTCACGTTGTGATAATTTAATTACCCTGCCGTAGCCTTCTGTGTGGTTAATTGTGTTTGGCTCCACTGGTGCTGCCGGACATGGAGCTGTTTCCCCATCCTGAAGCTCATCAATCCTGTCATAACCTTTCCCTGCCACTTAAAAAAGCCTCGCAGCATCCCTCTTCCCTTCCACCGAATGGGCTGCCGGCACAGCGCCTGCCACAGCACATGCGTGGCACAGCCTGGGGCTGCTGGCATACCAAGAGGCAGGATGAGGCCGCTGGGTCACCTGCTGGCCCAAGGGATGCTCATGCCACCTCCAGCCAAGCTGGTCCCCAAGAAGCAGCACCCCATGCACGTGTGGTGTGACCTCCATAATGTTGCAGGGCGATGCTTCGGTGGCAATGTCATCCCCGTCCCCTGTGCCACCCCTCTAGAGCAGGGTCACTGTCATGGGGATGTTAATGGACTCACAAGAAGATCTCTGCTTCAGCAGGGACTGGATACAACTGCTGGTCTCTGCTGTGGGTGACACAAGGCCACCAGGTCCTGCAGTGCCCAGGGGACATCGCTGCCACACCTGGCAGTGGGAAACACTGAGGGGGCTGCAAAGTGGCTCCCCAGGGATGTGCCACCAACATGGGGACAGTGACCCCAGCTGGGCTCTGGCACCCTGCAAGGAACAAGGACAGGAGAGGATTGTGGAGTGCCCCAGGGTGCTGTCACATGGGGTGACCCCAAGAGGCCAAACCTGAACACCCACCAGCCCCACAGGGGTGCCTAGCCAGTTGGGTGGCACTCGGATGACATGCTCCACCTGTGGGTGGGCATGGCCCCACACAACCAGGGAGCAGGGGGTTGGGGGTTGGGGTAACAGGCCGACCAGTTGGGGGTCCCTGCCTCCCATCCCTGAGCCTCCTCTGCTCCCCGCCCCCGGGGCGTGCTGGGCCAGGACCAGGTCCCTGCCAGACTGTGCCAACAGCCTGGCCCTGCACAGCCCCTGGTTTGGGTGCACAGCCCCTGCTCCCAGGGTGAAGGGTGGGCTGCAGTCCCACTCCCTTGCGCGGCTGGTGCTGTTGGCATGTCCCAGTCTTGTGACCCTCCCCATCCCACCCCATTCCATCCTGACACAGGGCTGGGAGCCCCACAGACACGGAAATCCTGCATGGGGTCCCCAGGGATGCCCACCCTCGCATGGTGCAAGCACGGCTTTGATCAGACACCAGAGAATCCACATAAGATTGGGGTGGGTTTTACCTGTCCCTCTCCCCCCATCACCTCACCCCAGGTTGCCCACCTCCAGCACCTCCTCGCTGCCAGCCTGGGGGGCCGGGGCACCCCCTACCCAGGACCCTGAGGACACCCATCCAGCTGAGGAGCCCACCTGCTTTGGCACTGCCGGCAGTCCCACAGGGACCTGCTTGGTGCAGCAGCCCACGGGGGTGAGCCAAGCTGGGTGCCACACTTGGGGGGCCCCTGGCCCCCCACCTGCACCCTCCATCGCTTATACTAATTAAAACTCGGCAGAGGCTGCTCTGGAGCTGCCGCTCAGGACGGATCGGTGCTGCCGGCAAAGCCCTCGGCCACTGGCTGCTCACCAGGGGTGTAAAACAACGAGGTGGGGGGAGGCTCGAGGGTGGGGGCCATGGCCCCCTGGCAGCTCTCTCCGATCCCACTCTGCACCCCCCCCATGCAGCCCAGTGGCAATGCGCAGCGGGGTCCCACCCTCACCTTGCAGCAGGGACCACGCCAGTGCCAGCACCCATGGGACCCCAGGGGTGCTGGTGTTTGCCTCCCACTGCTGTCCCAGGGGTTTGTTACCTGGCTGGCACTAATTATCCACCCGCACTGGGACACCCCGTGGGTGCCAGCAGACAGGGGCAAGGCAGAGGTGGGGGCAGCCCATACCCCAAAAAGCTGGTGGTACCCACGCACCCATCACTGTGCCCACTCCCCAGCCAACAGCGGCGCCAGACCCATGCCCCCCCCTTCCCCCCCCGCCAACCGCTGCAGAGCCGGGTTTGGGGTCTCCATCAGTGTCCTGGCTTGTGTCGGGTCTCAGACTTGTGTCCAGCACGTGCCAGGGGGGCTGCACCCGGGGGTCTGCGGACCCTTACTCAGCTGGGCAGCCTCGCATGGGGGGGGCTGTGGGTGGGGTGGGGGCCGCCAGCCGCGGAAGGAACCGCATCCCCCCCCATCACCTTAAAGTCGCCGAGCTGCTCCACTAGCACCGCGCCGCCTCCGTCCATCCGTCCGTCCAGCCGCCCGCCCGCCCGTCCATCCGTCCGTTCCGTCCTTCCTCACCCCGCGGCCGCGGCGCTCCCCTCCTCCGGGGTCAGGGGGCTCAGAGCCGCCAAGGCTGAGACCCCCCCCCGGGGGGGGGGCTGCGGGCAGGGGGGGCAGGAGGAGGAGGAGGGAGGAGGAAGAGGAGGAGGAAGCCCATCACCGCATCTTCCTTCCCGAGCAGCCAGACCGAGAATAGCTCCCGGCCGCCGCACCGGCTGAACCGGGGCCCCTCCGGAGTGGGGCGGGGGGGGGGCGGAGGGGAAGGGGGGGGGGGCGAGGGGGGGGGGTGTCGGAGAGGCCGGCGGTGCTCAGCATCCCCCGCTGCTGCTGCCGGGCTCCCAACACGATGCGTCAGCAATCCATCCGCGCTCCCACTGAAGGACAAAAGGATGAGAGAGCCGCCTGCGCGGCTGCCGCCCGCACCGCCCGCACCGCCCGCACCGCCGGGGCTCCGCGGGGCCCGCACGCCCGCTAGGACCGGAGGATGCCCGCCGGCCCCGGGGCCGCCACCGCCACCGCACTGCGCGGCCGCTGAAGGCGACACCCGGCCCACGCCGGGACGCGGGACACAGACGAAGGGGGGGGGGTGACGGGACCCCCCCGAGCGGACCCGCTGCCCGCCGCCGCCGGGGCTCTCCCCCCGCCGGCAGCCCCCCCCGACGCGGCCTCTCCTCTCCGCTACCTGGTGTTTTCTCCCCTCTCCCGCGAGGGCTTTTCGCTATTTATTTATTTATTTTTATAGATTTCTAATATTTTTTAATTTTTTTACATTTTTTTTAATTTTTACCTCGATTTTTTTTTTTATTTTTAGCTTTGATTTTTATTTTATCGAATTTTCATTTTTTTCATTTTTTTTTTTCTCCCCTCCCCCCCAATTTTTTAAAACATCATTACCGATCCCCCCTGCCTGCCAGCTGCTCCCCGCGGCCGGGGGCCGCCATGCCGCGGCGGCCGGGGCGGCCGGGGCGGCCCCACGGGCGGAGGTGCGAGGCGCGGGCAGCGGCGGGGCTCGCCGCGGCGGGGGGGTGCCGGGCCCCTGCTTAGCCGGGCTGCCCCCCCCTGCACCGCAGCCTCTAGGAGCCATTTTGTCTTTTTCCGCCCCCCCCCCCCCCCGAGCCGCCCCCCCCTCCCGCCCCGGCCCCACTCCCCCACCTTTGCTCGGCGCCGAGCCCCCCCGGAGCAGCCCCCCAGCCCCTTCCCCAGGTAGGTACGGCTGGAGAGTGAGGCTCGGCCGGGAGGGAGGGCGCCTCTTTCCTCCCCATCCCCCCAGCACCTATTGTTGCTTTTTTTGGGGGGGGGCTAAATTTTCATTTTTTCCTTCCCCCTCCCCGGCCCCCCACTCCCCCAGCACCGCGACCCCCACCCCCCCCCCTCCGGCCAGCCAGGCCCAGCTTGTCGGAGCCAGGAGAGGGGGGGGGGGGCCCTGAGCCAGTTCTCCTTTTCACGCCGACATCCCCAGACGATGGTGAATGATGAACGTGCCACATCATGAAGCTCTTGTGGCAGGTAACTGTGTACCACCACCGCCGCCGCCGCGCCTGGAGAGCTGCCCTGGTCTCCTACCTGACGGTACACGCGTGGATTCTATACGTTGCCGCCGCCTCCCCCGGACCCCAGAGCTGCCCCTCCGTTTGCTCCTGCAGTAACCAATTCAGCAAGGTGGTCTGCACCCGTCGTGGCCTCGCTGAGGTTCCCCCTGGGATCCCCTCCAACACCCGGTATCTCAACCTCATGGAGAACAACATCCAGATGATCCAGGCGGATACTTTCCGCCACTTGCATCACCTGGAGGTCCTGCAGTTGGGCAGGAACGCCATCCGGCAGATCGAGGTGGGGGCTTTCAACGGGCTGGCCAGCCTCAACACCCTGGAGCTCTTTGACAACTGGTTGACCGTCATCCCCAGTGGGGCCTTCGAGTACCTCTCCAAGCTGCGGGAGTTGTGGTTGAGGAACAACCCCATTGAGAGCATCCCCTCGTACGCCTTCAACCGGGTGCCCTCCCTCATGCGCCTGGATCTGGGCGAGCTGAAGAAGCTGGAGTACATCTCTGAGGGGGCTTTTGAGGGGTTGTACAACCTCAAGTACCTGAACCTGGGGATGTGCAACATTAAGGACATGCCCAACCTGACGCCCTTGGTGGGGCTGGAGGAGCTGGAGATGTCGGGCAATAACTTCCCCGAGATCAAACCGGGCTCCTTCCATGGGCTCAAGTCCCTCAAAAAGCTCTGGATTATGAACTCACAGATCAACTTGATTGAACGGAATGCCTTCGATGACCTGACAGCACTGGTGGAGCTCAACCTGGCCCACAACAACCTCTCCTCCCTGCCCCATGACCTCTTCGCCCCGCTGCGGTACCTGGTGGAGCTCCACCTGCACCACAACCCTTGGGACTGCGACTGCGACATCCTCTGGCTGTCGTGGTGGTTGCGGGAGTACATCCCCACCAACTCTACCTGCTGTGGGCGCTGCCATGCCCCCCTGCACATGCGGGGCAGGTTCCTGGTGGAGGTAGACCAGACCTCCTTCCAGTGCTCAGCACCCTTCATCATGGATGCCCCCATGGACCTCAACATCTCCGAGGGACGGGTGGCCGAGCTCAAGTGTCGAACTCCTTCCATGTCCTCTGTTAGGTGGTTGCTGCCTAACGGGACAGTCTTGAGCCACGCGTCCAGCCACCCACGCATCTCCGTCCTCAACGACGGCACCTTGAACTTCTCCCACGTCTTGTTGACGGACACCGGGGTTTACACCTGCATGGTGACCAACGTGGCGGGGAACTCCAATGCCTCGGCCTACCTCAACGTGAGCACGGCCGAGCTCAACACCTCCAACTACAGCTTCTTCACCACCGTGACGGTGGAGACCACCGAGATCTCCCCGGAGGACATCTCCCCCAAGTTCACCAAGCCCGTGCCCACCACGTCGACGGGCTACCAGCCGGCGTACACCACCACCACCACCGTCCTGGTCCAGACCACGCGGACGCCCAAGCAGGTGGCGGTACCCACCGCTGACTCCGGCGACAAGATGCAGACCAGCTTGGACGAGGTGATGAAGACCACCAAGATCATCATCGGTTGCTTCGTGGCGGTGACACTCCTGGCTGCGGCCATGCTCATCGTCTTCTACAAACTCCGCAAGCGGCACCAGCAACGCAGCACCGTGACGGCTGCACGGACGGTCGAGATCATCCAGGTGGACGAGGACATCCCGCCAGCGGCGACGGCGACCACGGCGGCTCCCACTGGCGTATCAGGTGAGGGGGCAGTCGTCCTGCCCGCCATTCATGACCACATTAACTACAACACCTACAAACCGGCACACGGGGCCCACTGGACAGAGAACAGCTTGGGGAACTCTCTGCACCCCCCTGGGACCACCCTCTCTGAACCCTATATAATTCAGACCCACACCAAGGAGAAAGTACAGGAAACCCAGATATGACTTTTTTTTGGGGCTTTTTTCTTCCCACCCCCCACCCCCCCTGAAATTACAAATGCAATAGAATGCACAAAAACAGAACAAAAAAAACCAAACTACAAAAAAAAGGAAAAAAAAATAGACAGCAACTTTTGTACAGAGCGGGGGAGAGACTTTTTTTTCTTGTACATGCTTATATATTAAATCTATGGGCTGATAAGCAGATTATATTAAAATTTAAAAAACAAACAAACAAACCATAAAGAAACTATTTTCTAACTCGCAAGTTCTATTTAAAAAGAGGGAGAGAAAAACAATTCAAATTTGTAGAAACCGGAGCAGCGGCAGCAGCGGCAACGGCAGGGCCCCGTGCACGGTACAGCGCGGTGCAGCGTGGCGCGGGGGAGATGCCGTAGCGGGGAGCGCAGAGAGAAGCCCGGCGGGGTGGGATGGGGGGGGACTAGGGGGGGGGCAGGGGGCAGGATGCGGCCGGACCCCCGTTCCACGGCACTGCCCTGGCTGCGTGCCACCTTCACTGGCCATGTTGGCTTCAAACCAGAGCAGGGAGTGGGACGGCGGTCTGAGCCGCCGTGCTGTGCCAAAATCTACCAAATGCAATAAAGAAATTAATTTTGGGGGTTATTTTTTGGGGGTGGGGTGGCGGGGTGGTGCAGCCTGTGGACCGGGGATGGACATCTGCAATGTATTAAAGCAAAAAATTAGCAAAAAACCCAAGACAAGGGGAAAAAAAAAACCCAACAAACCCCAGGCGGGTGGGTGCTGGGCGTGCGGGGGGAGGCCGGTGGTGGGGAGGGGGGCCAAGGAGCGGGTGCCCCCCACCCTGCTCCGCGCCCCCTTTCCCACTGCACCACATCCTGCAGGCCCCGGCATGCGCCGCCGCACCGGTGTGTGCCGCCGGCACAGGGCTAAGGCTCCTGGGGGGCTGGGGGGGCCCCTGCTGGGAGACCTGACATATGATTGTAGACCACCTTCAGCAACACGCTGCAAATTTTAGTCCCTTTCTTTTTGGGGTGGGTGGGGTGGGTATCCCCCCCTGCCCTTCTCCAGGTGGGGGCAAGGATGGGGATCCCCCCCCAAGCCTACCCCGAGGGCTGCTCGTGGAATGGGGGGGGCTGGGAAAAATTAAGGGCTCGGGGTGGGGGGGGGAATGCTCAGCCCGGCGACAGCAGGGGGCCGGGGGAGGCCACCAGCATCTGAGGTGGCTGCCGGGGGGGGGGCGGGTCCCGGCGGGGACGGCAAGTGCCTCGTGGGGGTCCTGAGGGGCTAGGGGGTCCTGGGGGGGAGCACGGGCAGGGTCGGGCAGCGAGGGGGCCCTCCCCGGCTGCTCGAGCACTGGAACTACTTTAATTTCTTATTTTAGCTTTAAAAAAAATTACCTGAGGGTGTCACATTTGAAATAAAAGTTGGGAGGGGGAGGGGGGGTGTGGGGCGGGGGGGCTAAAGGCGGGAAGGAGACGCAGAAGTTATATCTATATCTATATCTCTCTATATAAACACCAGAACGATCTGACTGTACTCTGAGAAACAAACAAACAAACAAAAAAAACCAAGTGTATTTTTGTATTTTAATAAATATTGTTCAAAATTTGTAATGCCGTGTCCCTGAGGCGTTAAGCCAGCGGGTTGCGGGGGGGCTGCTGCGTGTCCCCCCCAGCAGCCTGCGGCCTGAAAGGGTTTCTGTTGCTGCTTTTTTGTCTTCCCAGCAGTAAAAAGCTTCCAAAAAATCGCGGAGGGGGAGGCGGGGAGGAAAATGGAGGGAACTGGCGATGGGGGCAACACGTGGGGGGCTGCCCCAAATTGAGGGTGGTGGGGGGAATGTGCTGGGGAGAGGGGGGGACATTGCCAGCTTGGTGCCCCCCAGCTCGAGCATCCAGCTGGGTACCCAAGCGTGGGACCCCTGGCGTCACCCGCTTTCAGGCACCGCCACGGTGGGCACCCGGTTAAAGACACCGGGGCACCCCCCCACTGCGCAACCCCCCAGCCAGGGCACATGGGATGCCCCCCCTGTCTGGGGGGCTGGGGGGGGGCGGGGCCGTTACCCCTCGGATTTATGGGTTCCCTGGCTGGAAAAATCTTAATTCGCCATTAAAGGAGGGAGCGGGCGCAGACGAGAGGGAGGATAAAGCCGGGAATGAATCACCCAGCAGCGGGTCCCGGCTGCCCACGCTCCAAGATGGTCGGGCAGGGGAAGGGGGATGGAGGCCATCCCCAGCACCACAGCAGGGACAGTGGGACCCCTGGCTCTGTAAGGACACCGGGACGCCAGGACCCCCAGATGCCGCCAGCAGGGACACGGGGTGCCCTGGGTGATGGTGGTGGGGATTCCAGGACCCCCGGCTGCGTGGGGAAATGGGGACCCCTGGGTGCTGGTGGCAGGGACATGGGGTGCCCTGGGTGCTGCTGGTGGCAGGGACATGGGGACAGCTGGGGGCAGCAGGGTCCCCAAGGTGCCGCCCCCATCCTAGCCTTTGCGGCAGTGCTGGGATGACTATGCCTGCTGGCAGCCCCAGGGCCACCCTTGTGCCATGCCCATGTCCCTGGGCTGCCTCTGGCACTGGGGCTGGAAAAGAAGCTCCCCAGGGACCCCATCACCCGGCTCGGGGATGCTGAGGGGAGGAGATCCCCCAGCACCCAGCTTCACCGGCTCCCGTGCTGGGACCGAGCCCTCACGCAGTGCCTTGCCACCACAGAGCCATCACGGTTATTGCGTCGGGAGTTAAACGTTGGGATTTTAGTTTTGGGTTTCTTTTGTTATTGTTGTTTTTAGGCTTTTTTGCCTTATTTTGGTGAAATCCGGGAAGGTTTCTATCAAAACCGTATGTCTGGTTTTCTCTTTATTCCCAGCTTTTATCACTCCGGCTGATCTGCTAATGCAAACATTGCTCCCCTTCTTCCTCATGTCACGCTGAGCTCCCTCAGCCAGCCCCGGCTTTGCTGGGGGGCCTTCCTCCCTGCCCGCACCTCTGCACTCCTCCTCCCCGTGCCAGCCTCCGCTGGGGCCCGGCCGGGCAAGCGTCCCATTAAAACCTTTAATTCAGCAGCAAAGCAGGAGGGGATGGAGTTGAAGTTGACATATTGATTTTATTTAAGCACTTAGCTTTAATTTTAGCCTTAAATTAGAGCACCCGAGTAAATCAGCTTTCCGCCAGTGTAAAAAAGGGCTGGAGGGGAGTGTGGGGGGGCGCGAGGGGTGATTTGCGGTGGGCACGGAGGGGCTGCGGGTGGCCAGGGCATGCGCCAGCTCGGCGGGGCCAGCAGAGGTGGGATGGGGGCTGTGGGGCCAGCGGAGCCAGGGGCTGCAAGGGGATGGGGCCGCAGTGGGATGGGGCTGTGGTGTCATCAGTGCAAGGGGCTGTGGTGGGATGCAATGGAGGGGGTTGCAGCACGATCGGGGAGGTTGCAGTGTGATCGGGGGGCTGCAGTGTGACCAGTGCAAGAGGTTGTGGTGTGATGCAACGGAAGGGTTGCAGCGTGAGCCGAGGGGCTGCAGTGTGAGCAGTGGGGTGACTCTGGTGTGATTCAGTGGAGGGGCTGCAGTGTGATCAGGGGGGCTGCAGAGTGATCGGGGGGTTACAGAGCGATCAGAGGGGTTGCAGCGTGACTGGGGGGGCTGCAGTGTGAGCAGTGCAAGAGGTTGTGCTGTGATGCAATGGAGTGGCTGCAATAGGATCAGGGTCTGTAGTGTGATCAGCGGGGTTGCAGTGTGATCAGGGGCTGGAGCATGATCAGGGGTTGCAGTGTGATCGGCGGGCTGGAGAGTGATCAGGGGCTGCAGTGCTACCGGGGAGGGGGCTGCAGTGTGATCAGTGCAAGGGGTTGCAATGCAATGAGCTGGAGGGTTGCAGCATAAGCAGCATAAGGGGCTGCAGCGTGAGCAGGGGTGTTGCAGCATGATCGGGGGCTGCAGCGTGATCAGTGCAATGGGCTGCAGCGTGATGTGATGGAGGGTTGCAGCATGACTGGGGGGGCTACAGTGTGAGGAGAGGGGCTGCAGAACGATTGGCGCGGTTGCAGTGTGATCAGTGCAAGGGGTTGCAATGTAACTGGCTGGAGGGTTGCAGTGCGAGCAGCCCAGGGGTCTGCAGTGTGAGCAGGGTGGCTGCAGTGCGAGGGGCTGCAATGCAAGCAGGGGGCTGTGGTGTTATCAGGGGGTTGCGGTGTGATCGGTTAAAGGGGTTGCAGTGTGCACGGGGGGCTACAGCATGCTTGGGGGAAGCTGAGGCAGTGCTGGAAGTGCCACAGCACCAGAGCCAGCCGGTCCCTGCTCCCAGGGCTGGGAAACTTTTCTCCCTGCATTTCCCACTGTCTCCGCAGGCTGGGGGGCTGGCAGGGCTGACAGGGGGCCAGGGCTGCGGGCAGGGGGCTGGCAGCAAGGGGGCCAGGGCTGCAGGGACAGAGTGGCACTGGAGGAATGCTGGCAGTGCCGAGCGAGGGACAGACGGATGTCCAGGCATACGGACGAGGGCGGGTGGGTACTTGCAGGCAGCCCCGTGCAAGCGCCTTCGTCACCAGCTTCGCAGAGCCATGCAAAAACCGGAGCGACAGGAATATAAAAGCCTTTCATTGGCAGCTCCGGCGGCGATGCCAGGCACGGGCCCCCCCCCTCACACACACGCCATCCTCCCGCCGCCCACCCCCTGCGCTTTTTTTGGGGGGGGACAGGAGATTTCAGCTGCCGGAGATGCTTTGCCACTCGCTGCCGACAAGCAGCCTGGCTGGCAAGGGCACGCTGGCCCCCGGCACAGGCAGCAGCCGGCAGAGCAACGAGGCGGGGGGGGGGGGGGGGGGGGGGAGGGGGGAGCTGGTCGGGCTGGGGATGCCCCATGCCGAACCCCACCAGTGCATGGGTACCCCCTGCAAACCACCCTATGGCTGCCCCACGGCCACCCTATGGCAAGGTCTCCATCCTGGAGGGCTTAACGAGGAAAACAGCCCGGAGGGGAGCGGGGGCTGAGCAGCAGCTGCAGCATCCCGTGATTAAAACCTATAGGCTTGTTAAGGATAATTTCTATGGCAACCTCACTGGCGGGGACCGGCCTCTACACTGGCACGTGCTAGCGGGTGCCAGTGACTCTGCCAGCACCCTGAGAACGGGATGGGTTGCCCCACAGCACATCCCTGGCACCGCTGTGGCGGGAGGTTCCTGACAGCTCCCTACTCCCCCCGCCGTGGTGGGCGCAGGTTGGGGCACTCAGCTGGCGTTGGGGGACGATGGGCAGGTGCCGGGGCCTTTTCTTTCACCGCCTGCACAGGCAGTGGCAGGTTTCAGCAAAAGCAGCTTGGTAATTAGCCGCCGTGCTTGGGAAAAGGCAAATATTTACTAAATAAGAATATGCACTTTCAGGAAAAAAGCAAATGTCACAGCAGCCACCAAGAAACCCCCGCAGTAACGGGACTGGGGGGGATGCTCCCTGCGCCTGCCCCGGCAGCTGCGGCTGGGAAGCGGTGGGATGCAGAGGTGCCCACCAGCATGGAGCTGGGGCACCCAGCCCCTTGTCATGGCATGGGGCACCGCAGTGGCACTCCCAGGGGGGTGCCCCTACCCCAGTGTCACCGGGCAGCCATCCAGGGCCATACCCGCCATGGCAGGCAGCCGTTACGGCAGCGTGGGCTCCCAGCCGCTCGGCACACAACCCGACATGGGGCTCCCGTTAATTATTCTTATTGCTGCGGATATTTTTGGCTCTGGTGCTGCAGATGCGTTTTTTTTTTTTTTTTTTTTTTTCAGCTCGGCGGGTTTGCGGCGGCAGTGTGCCGTTACATGCCCTGAGACCAGCGCTGCTGGTTGGGCCCGGCGGGGTTTGGATGCTCTCAGAGGAAGGACGCAGGAACGGGACAATGTGTTCACATGCAGGAGATTTAACGACCAGTAATTTCAGGCTGGATTCATCAGAGCATGACAAAAAAGCCCGTTGGATTTGGGGCCTGAGAAATTCCACCGATGGGGCAATTTTCTGGTAATCCCAGAGGATTGAGCAACTCCTGCCAGGACTGGTGCAGCAGCCACCACAGCAGAAGACTGCTGGGGTGCTGGGAGGCACATGGCACAGGGGGTAACCCCCCATTGCCCACCTGAGCTGGGGGACACACCTTAACACTGCGATCGCAGTGGGGGTCCCCATGGGGATGGCTGTGGCACGTGTGGCTACTGGTGCCGGCATGGCGCCGGCATGCATCCAGATTATCCGAGTGCAGAGCCGTGAGCTGTTGATCCTCCTGGAGCACCACCAGCGGCACTGCGGCTGCTGCCAGCCTCAGCCTCCTCCTGCCCAAAATGAGCCAGGGTGGGTTAGTCACCGGCCCGCTGGCTTCACCTGGCCGATGAGTCAGCAGCCACTGGAGCCACCGGGTTAAAAATATACCCTCAGCCTCCTGGCAGGCGAAAGGATGGGGAGGAATTTGGCTGCCCCCTGCCCTGGCATGGGTCTCCCCACCCCTGGGCAGCACACATGTCCATGCGCCACCGTGGGAGACTGATGAACCACTGCCGGGACCCCCACCCCAGCTACATGTGGTGGCTGGCTCCTGCCCTGCTGGGTGGGGATCTGGCACCGGCCACCCCTACAGCCCCCCCAGCCTTCTGCTGTCAGTGCTGGGGGGAGCAGCGCTAGCAGTGTGCCTGGCGGTGCCACCCAAGTCCCTGGGGATGTGGCCAGGAGAGGAGTACCCCCTCCCACACCAGGGCTTGGGGACCTCTGTCCTGCGCCGTGTCGCTATCCCAGTCCCCATCCTCACCCAGGGACATCGCTGCAGCAACTCCCTGCATGGCAAAGCCCCTGCGAGATCCCAGCTCTGGCTGGTGATGGGGACCCGGCACAGGGTCCCCACAGCTGACATGGAGACCCCCACATGTGGCACGGGGAGCTCAGCCAGGAGGAAGAGGAGGATGAACAAGGGCAGCGGAAGAAAGAGGGTGGGTGAGCTGGCTGAGGGCTGCACTGGCAGCACCGCAGCCCCAGGTGGGTAGACGATGGACGGACGTCCTTGTCAAGATTAAAAATACCCAGAAGCAAGAAGCTGCAAGACGTCTGAGCAGCAGCCACCAGCCCTCCCACACGCCGCTGCTCCCCTCCAGCTGCATGCTGCGCACCGGGTATGCATGGCACTGTCCCCGCTCCGGGTTCCACTGCAGTGAGTGGGGAAACTGAGGCACAGCTGCTGTGCTGTATCCCAGCTCCCACAGCGGCAGCACCGCGGGGCTGTGCTGGCACTGGCCGAGCTGCCACTGCCTTCCAGGCCGCTTTCCCGGTTGTTTTTTTTTCCCCAAGCCTGAACTGCAGACTGCGGCAAGTGCTTTTTTTAAGGGGGAGAGGATTTTATTTGCCATTCCCCCGCCCCAAGTAATTAGGATTGCAGCACGGGCGGCTGCCGGGCCCATTTGCATAAACAGTTTAGCAACTGCCGAGGCTGCTTTGCATAACGAGCCGCTGTGCCGCACCCCATCCCCACCTAATTGGCCTTATGGGTTGGAAGCTCCTAAATTGGGTTAATGCCGAAGCAGGTCAGGAGGATGGCACAGTGTGCTGTGGGACCCCCCCCTATCCCATGTGGGGTCCCCCACGGCTGGAAAAACCTATCGGACAGAGGACGTGCCATGTGGTGTGACTGCAGCTCTCCAAAGCTCCACCTCGACATCCCGGGGCAGCATCCCAGCTTCCGCATGGCCTCCCTGCTGTGGCCACATGGCCTCCCTGCTGTGGCCACGTGTTGGCTGCTGCGGCCGGCTCCTGGAGGTGGAGCGCATCAGTGCCGGGTGAGCAGCCTCCGCGTCGCGCCGGTAAAGCCTGGCGGGACCCTGCGGACGGCTGGCACCGTATAGACACAAAATAGTCTGCACCTTGGGGAAAGCCGGCAGCCTGGCCGATGTAATTAAATCAGGCACCTTGTCAAAATAAGGCTGCTCATTTGCACAACATGAGCACAAGGGGGGAAGGGGTGGGATGGGGCTCCAGTACCTTCGCAGCATTGCCTTGGCGCAGGCGACTGCAGCTGCAGAGTGCGCCCGTCCAACACTGGGCACCCCACCGCATCCCAGTCCCATCCCATGCCACGCTTTGCACACCCTTGGTCCCCATCCCCAGGAGCTAGCAGAGCCGGCACGGCTGCGGGACGGCCACCCCTTGGGCCACAGCAACATGCTGGTGCTTGGCTGGGTTGTGCCAGGATGTGACACTTAAAGGCAAGGGCTGTTGCAGAGGCTCCAGTGTCACTGAGGGTGATGGGTTCTGCCACCCAGAATGACTCCTTCCTATCATGGCAGGAGAGGTGCCTTTGAAGGGGGAGCACCATGCCTTGGCTGGAGGCAGTTTTTGCCCACAATTCAATAACTGGTCCCTCCTGTGGGATGACAACCCCGGCAAGCACAGCGGCAGGTGGGGGATGCTTGGAGGGATGCTCTCCTGCTCTTTGGTCTGTGGTCTCCAGCCCCGTTTTTTTCTCGAAGGCTCCGGCAAGGAGTGAGGGCTGAGACCTACTGGCATGGGCTCATTTTGTTTTTAACGAGCCCTGCCAGCATCCAGGCCAGAGCTGCTTCTCCCGGAGGACTCTGGCTCCCTGCATCCCAGGGAGGGGGTTGGCAGTGCTGAAGGCAAGCAGGGACCGTCACCGGGCTCGTGGCACACAGCAGCGAGGGGCTGGCAGGCAGGCAGGCAGGCAGGGAAGCTCTCTGCCCGCTCTGCAGAGCAGTGCCTGCCCCTTCCCAGCTCGGCACAGAGCTGTGGCCTCCAGGGCTCCCGCAAACTGCTGACACAGCAGCTGGAGCCTCTAATTAAAGCCATAATGATAAAGGAAAATGGGGGCTCCACGGCAATCAATACAGGAAGAAACCCCCCCTCTCCTGCAGGGCTTGGGTTGCTTGGACCCCTGTCCTGGGGGGATTTACAAAGCTGATATCGAGATGCTCACAGCAGGATTAGCAATTCCCCATGGGGTGAAGCTGGGTTCAGCCCCACACATGGCAGGGGGACAGGGAGGGGACAACAAGCACCATAGCAAGGATTTCGTGACAGATGCCTGGGTGCTGCCCATTGCTTTTCTCTCCACCAGTGAGGGGTGTGTGTGCAGTGTGACCTGTGATCCCCAGGCTCCTGCTGCAGCCCCACAATTTGGGGGAAAAGTGGGGACTCCCTGCTCTGGGCAGGGATGCAGAGGTGGGTGCCAGCACCTGAGGGGACCCTCATCCCAGGATGTTTGGGTGGCTGCCACATCACTGCGGGACGGGTGTCCTGCTCCGGGGAGGGGAGGGTACTGGGTACTGGTGCTGGGGAAGGACCAGCTGACACATGGCCACCCAGCCCAGGCCACCAGCAGTTGTTAAGCCCCATCATTGCCTGCAAATAACGAAACGGCTTGCCTGCAGGGTGTCAGCGGCTGTGCGCCCAACATGCCCCCGGGTGCTGTAAAGGAATAAATCCGCTATTCCATGTAATGGATTGTATATAATGACTTGGAGAGGTCACCGAAGGGAGCAGTATTGTTAACAGCACGGAATAATTCCCCTCCTCTTCTCAGCCAGGTCCTCAGAGCTGGCCCTGGGAAATCTTGGACAAGCCACACATGTTGCTGGAGCAGCACTGGTTCATCCGGCAGCACCATCCTGGGCGGCTTTGCCGGCGGAGCCGAGCTTGGTACCTTGGGGTTTTCATGGGCATCAGTACTTGGGGCATCCCCAGTGTGCCTGCAAAGCGTTGGCACTGTGGATGGCACAGCACAGCTCTGCCAACACGGTGCAGCTCTGTGCCGGCACAGCTTTCCAGCTCACTCCTGCTTGGGTCAGCATGGATGGAGGCAGCTGGTTCCATGCCACTGCGCTGTCCCGGCTAGGGGGGTGCATAGAAATGTGCCAGCAGTGACCGAGTGCTGTGCCAGCACTGGCCCTGGGTGAGTGACACATTGCCAGTGCACCCATTGCATGTTTGGGTACAGGGTGTGAAGATGCATATGCTGGCACAGAGCTGGGCGCCATCGTCTGCCACCCCAAGGAGCAAACCTCCTCCTTGGAGCTCATCCCCTGCCAGGTCTGGGATGTCACCTCCTGTCCCTGTCCCCAGCTTCTTGCATTAAAACCCTGCGTTTGAAGTGCATGAATGAAAGAGGTGAGGGAAAAAAAGGGAATAAAAAATAAAAGGCTCCTTTCTGCTCAGTTCCTGGAGGACTCGAGCATTTAGCCGAGGAGTTTAAAAGCCTGCTGACCCGGCACGCGCCGGCAGCCGGGATTATGGAGAGAAAACCTTCAAAGGGCCCCAGAGGCTGGGGGGACGTGGGCAAGGGAGGAAGAAGATGAGGTGCTGCCGCCCCGGCCAGGCGCTGCCTGCGCTGCCCGTGCTGCCCGCGCCAGGCTGTGCGCAGGGAGGGCGAGCCAAACGCTCTAAAAATATAGGCCTGACCCTGTTCTAAAATTACCGCTCGGCACCCGCCGCTGGCAGGAAAATCGGCCCCGAGCTGCGGATCCGTCAGCGGGAACGGCTCCCGCTGCACCTCCTGGCTGGAAATGCTGCATTGCAACAAGAGCCGGGGGCTGGCAGGGCAGGGGCGGCTGGGGGCGCTGGAAGGGGCTAGCAGGGGCCGGCGTGGGCAGCTGCCTCGGGGACAGGGGACATTTGAGGGCCATTTCCCGCAATTACAGCACCAGGGTTTTTTGCAAGGAGGGTGTTTGGGGGGCTGGGGCCATGTCTGTCCCCCCAGCTCCACACGGGGCAGCCATGCTGTGTGGCCCCACAGCAGTGACACGGCCAGCGATGGATGGATGGATGGGCAGCTGATGGGGGATGTCCCCATCATCCAGTTGCCACGGAAACGGAAGGGAATCCCTCCAGAGAGCATCCATGCCAAACCCCGGGACCCCCTCACGCTCCAGGAAAGCAGCAGGCATACAGGCAAGGACAGCACTCCCCCCCGCCACCTTGTCCCCCCACACCCTGGAAGAGAGCTGCCACAGTGTAAGAGCCCCACTGTGCCCAGGGACAACGGGAAGTGTGGTGGGCACCAAACCCCAAAGCCGAGCCGAGGTGGCAGCACCAAGCCAGGTGAGGGGACACCGTGGCAGAAGCCACCCCCAGCAAATCTGAAATGAAGGTGCCCATCATCCCCTCCCTGGCAGCTCCCTGGGATCACAGTGCCTTAATCCTCCTCCTGGGGGATATTTTATTTATTCAAGCCAACCTATTTAGCTGCCATCCTCAGAGGAAGGATTAAGCTGCCGCAGTCTTGAGACACGTGGAATCTGGGGGTTCCTCCAGCCAACTACCCTGGGGCAGAGGGGTACAGGCAAGACCCCTGCCCTGCTGCCAGCCAGCACCATGAGTAGCTCACCCCAGCTCAGACCCTCTGGGGAGTGTTCCTGAGGGTCATTTGCGTCCCAACCTCATACAGATGCTCCTCCGAAACAGCCCAGGTCCCCCCCCAGCTGCACTCCAAACCACGGAGCTGGCAGCGTGGGGCTCACCCTGCCCTTGCTGCAGCTGCGGGAGGGCTGACACCTCCCAGCCGTGCCTTGCCGGCTTTTTGCACGCCACTGATTACGGTGTGAGCCAAACCGGTCCCCTCCATCCCCAGGGAACCCTGGCAGCGCCTGCCCAGCCCAATGAAAAGCAGCAGCAGCAGCAGCGTGGTAGCGGGCAACCTGCAGCCCTGACCACTGTGCCAGCCAGGCTTGACCTCCCTGGTGCCATCAGCATCACCCTCCTCCTGGGCTGTTGATCCCCGGCATGGTGCCACCAGTCATGCCAGGAGCAGGGTGAGACCTGCAGCAGCCACCGCAGTGTGCCAGGGGGGTCAAAGCCAGCACCCTTCTCATGGCACCATGGGAGGGGACCATCCCACCACCGCCACCGCACCCTGGGGCAGGGGGCTGCCTGCCTGGGGAGACGCAGGGGCTGGCTGGAGCATGGCCCCCTCCCGAGTGTGTGCCAGTGCCGAGACCCCACTCAGCTCAGCCCGGGTAGCAGCTAGCCAGCAGCTGCAGCTTTGTTAGAAGCCCGATCAAAATTCCATGTGCATCGAGGCCAGATGGGGTGAAATACTGAAGGGGTCGACACAGGAAGGAGAAACACAGCCGTGGAAGCGGGGATGCTGAGGGTGAGGGGCAGGTGCCCACGCTGTGCCACCTCAGCTGCCCGTGACCACTGCCAGTTTGCTGGCACCGTGGGGCTCAGGAGCCCAGGGCAGCTGCCTTCCCCATGGGGCTGTGAGGTCCTAGGGGTCTGCAAAAGCCACAATGGCAGTTTCCCCCTGCCAATGGGCTGAAGCGGGCAGGACTCCCTGAGAGCAGGCAGGCGGGCGAGCAAGTGTAATGGGATGTGACAGGCTCTGGCTGGTGCGGGGTGGCGAGCACCGGCTAAGCCAGAGCCTCCAAGATGTGCTAAGGAAGCAGAGCGATGCCCCTGGGACGCGGGTCAGCAGTTTAGAGCAGCCGGCTGCACGCCGCAAGACACCGAGGAGGGACGGAAATGCCTGCCGTGTCCCCGTGTTGCCGTGTCCTCACCTCCCCGTGCCCACCAACCTGCGGCGTTCCAGATGAGCGCAGGCTCTCGATCCCCACAGCCAGCTGCACTGCCCTGCAGCTGCAGGCACATCTGCATCCCTGCCCACACCTGCCTCTCTGCCCACATCTGCATCTGCATCTGCATCCAATGCCCACAGCTGCATCTGTGCCCACATCTGCACCCATGCCCACAACCACATCTGTGCCCACTACTTCTGTGTCCACATCTGCATCTGTGCCCACAATTGTATCTACAGCCACATCTGCCTCCAATGTCCATAGCTGCATCTGCAGCCACATCTGTATCAGTGCCCACAACTACATTTGTGCCCACATCTGCATCCATGCCCCCATTAGCATCTGTGCCCACAACCGTATCTGCATCCACGTCTGCATCCATGTCCACAGCTGCATCCACGCCTACATCTGCATCTGTGCCCACAGCTGCATCCACAGGCACATCTGCATCCCGCCCACATCTGCATCTGCAGGCAGGCCCCTCCAGGGCAGCCCTGGTTCCCATCCTGCCGGCGCCCTGTCCCCTGCCCAGCACCACAGGGCAGGTGCAGCCCGTACCAGGACACATCCGTGTGCTGCTGGGGCCAGGCACAATCCTGCACTCGAGAGGGATGATGTGGGTGGTGCAGTGTGGGGCAGAGCAGTGTGGCCTGGCCAGCCGGGTCCTCACGCTTGTGGGCTTGTCAAGTGGAGGTGAGGCGATGCTCTGTAGGAGGAGAAGGCGGCCAGGGGAAAGCAGGCCACGGTGCAGGGGCTGAGTGTGCACGAGTGGAGAAACCCCTGGCCGCGTTGCCACTGCCCACACTCCGCTGGGGAGATGGCAGCTCATCTGCCCCAGCTCCCTCCATTCCTGCCTCAGCCCCTCATTCCTGACCCAGCCCCCGCCAGTTCCTGCCCTAGCTATCCGAGACGGGGCAAGAGGAAGGTGCTGTCTCTCCACATGCACTCCCACACCGGCACCACAGCAGGTCTGTACCTCACACCAGGAGCCCCCCCGCTTGCCTGGGGACGCTTGTTTCATCACACTGGGATTTAAGTGGCAGTAGTTAAACCTCCCGAAAGTGAAGGGCACCCCCCCCACACGGATGGCAGCTGCGTGTGCTGGTGGAGGACCCCCTGTGCGGAGCAGCAGCTGGCACTGGAGCAGCGGCATCCGCTCAACGCTCCGTGCCGGATCCTGCCACCTACCGCGAGTGGCCGTGCCTCAACTAGGCGGGGGTCTGCGAGGCCATGGGGGCCAAGCTTCCGCATCCCCCTCCCCGAGCTCCCGCATCCCCCAGCCACAGCGGGACGGAGGCGAGGCCTCACCTGGTAATGATGGCTGAGTTAAACAGAGCAAGGAATTACCGACGGCACTGATGTGAAGGTGCAAATATAGCTGGCAAAGGAAAGGGGTAGAGTGGGGAAGAGCAAAGCGATCTGTGCATAAATTGCAGAGTTTTATCTTGACAGTCACTTGGGGAGATGGCTAAAGGCTGCAGAGGGCATTTTTTATCCTATATTGAAATTATGAATCACGGCGTAATTACACAAAATGGATCTTGCGCTTTGGTTGACACAGAAGTTTCAATCAGAGAAGTTGCACGAGTTAGTGAATTTTAATATCAAGAGACCTTAATGAGAAAGCATTCAAACCAGGGGGAGGCAGAGACAGGAGGCAGGTTCATGGCAAATCCCTGCGCACACCCTGGGTGCTCGGCAGCCTGGATCTGGCCTTGCCTGCAGGATGCGGCCATGGCATTTGCATTCCCCAGGAGAATTGGCAGGAAAAGCACAAAGCAGCACCCAAACCTGCTGCCCTCCAGAGCACCTGGGAGCTGCCCATCCCTCCTGCTGGGAATACTGCCCGGAGTGTCCGGCCACAGCTTGCCGGGCACCTGGATACTTTCTCCTTCAGAAGATCAAAAGAAAGTAATTTACAGTTTTTCAGCTAGGAAGATAAAGCTGCTCCCCTGCAGGGCAATTTATGTAATTAGTATTAGCTGAGGCCATGCAAGGTCGTCAGCCGCTCCTGCTGGCACTGCCAGAAGCCTGCCTGTGGACGGACCTCGCGCCGGTGCCATGAAGGTGCTGCATCGTCCCTGCTGCCCACAGCAGCTCCGGCATTTGCCACACATCGGCTGTGCAGCCACTGCACATCCATCATGTATCTGCCTTGTATCCACCACACATCTGCCATGCACCCGCTGTGTGTTTGCTGCGCATCCTCTCTGCATCTGCCACATACACCGGGCATCTGCCGGGCAGCTGCTGTGTATCTACCTCACATCTACCATACATCCACTGTGCTGCTGCTGTGCAACCCCACACAGACACTGTGCATCTGCCTTGCATCCACTGTGCATCCATCCTGCATCTCCATGTACCTGCCCCACTTCAGCTGCGCAACCGCCACATGTCCACTGTGCATCCACCCTGCATCTGCTGTGCACCCACCATGCAGCTCTGTGCATCTGCCGTACTTCTGCTGTGCAAACTCAAACAACCACCCTGCATCCGCTGTGCACCACCATGCAGCTGCTGTGCAACCCCACACAGCCACTGTGCCACCATGCATCCACTGCGCATCTGCCATGCATCTGCCACACATCCACCCTGCACTCACTTTGCATCCACCTTGCAGCCGCCATGCATCCATCATGCAGCACAGCTCTGCAGAGAGCAATGCAAACCACTGCAGAGGACTCGGATCTGCTCTAACTTTCTGCCTTGGCACATCCCATCTGCCTGGAGGGGTGCCGGTACAGCTCTACCCCAGTTCACCCCATTCGCACGGCGGGTGCAGGGAAAGACATGCCAAAGCAGAGAGGCAGCATGCAGGGGGGACGACAGTGCAGCACTCACTGGTGCTGCTGGCATGGCTGTGAAGGCGGAGAAGGTGCTGCTGGCTGAGGTGATGCTTCGGCAGAACCCCGTTCTCAGCTTCCTCCTGCTCCAGTGGCAGGGACCAGGGCCAAACTGTGCCCCACTGTGGGGCTGCACCAGCACAGGCAGGTGCTGTGCAGAACTCTCTGGCTGAGCCAGGCGCTGCGCGATGGGGGGCCACTGTTCGCCTGCTCCCCTGAGGAACCCGTGGAGGGGGGACCGGGCTGGCAGCCCTTGCCACAACAAGTTCCTCAGCCAATTTAAACTGAACGGCTGGGAAGAGGCACAAAAGGCAGTGATGCACGATGGATCCATCAGTATTCCTCAGCCAAATAGCTGGGATCCCTGTGCAGGGCGCAGCTGTGGAACCTGACATCCTGGGCTGCCCCTTCCCACTGGAGCAATTCCCACTCTGGGCAGTGCCGGAAATGGCCAAGCCCTGGCCAAGGTGGCTGCTGTAGGGGTGGCCCACCCTGTTTGCACCCCAACCCACCGGACAGACCCCACAGCAGCAGCAAACCTTCCTCCCCAGGTGATGAGCTCCCCCTGTGCGGCCGCATGCTGCTTCGTGCTTCCTCTGCACTTTCCTTTTCTGCAAACATCATCTCTCTGCCTGCCTGGTTTTTGCAGGCGTCATTCGCCAGGTGCTTTTTGGGGTCACCGCTTTTGCAGCCTTGCTGGGACTCGTGCAGCACCCTTCCTGAGCACCCAGCAGGATGCTGATGCTGCCCACTCTGCCAAGCTGGAGCCCCTCTGTGCCGTGTCGCTCTGTGCCCAAGCCAGCAGAACCACTCCAGACAGATGTGGCTGCGGGAGCAGGGAGAGCAGATGTCCAGTTGTGCAGTGCAGCCTGGCCTGACTCCTACCATGGAGGTGTGGGTTTTGAGTCCAGAACCAGGTCCCCAGTCCTCCCCAGTTCTCCCCAGTCCTCCTTGGTGTGAGACTGGTGGTGTGGAGGAGTGCAAAGGCAGGGCCATGGCAGCAAATGCAGTGCACCCGGAGCCACAGCCACCATCGTGTTCAGAGCAGAGACCATGACTCAGTATTGATTTCCACCAAAAAAAATAAAATAATAATAAAAAATTAAAACAAACCAAAGCAAAACAAAATAAAACAAAACAAAAGGAGAGAGCTGTCCCCACCGGTTCAACGCCCAGTGCTGCTGCCAGAAGAAGCCACCGACAGCCTTCCCTGTTGCTGCCTTCAGCAAGGGGAGATTTAGGAGCAGAGCAAACACAAAGCCTTGGCAATTTATGGACCGACCACAAACACCCGGGGATGCGCTTGGTGTCACCCAGTGCGTGACGGTGGGCAGCACACAGCTCCCACCCACCGTGGGAAGGGTGAAGCCCCCGAGCGATGCCGGAGCTGCAGGGACAGGGGTCCCACGGGCACTACCCTGCCCTGGCAGCCCCTGGGCACAGCCAGTTGTGAGGCCCTGGCTCAGAGCCTCGAATGCCAGGGCATCACCAGAGCCTGGCCGTGGCACCATGGCGAAACCACAATGCACCAACACGAGCGCGTCGGAGAGCAAAGCGGGGCCAAATCTGGCCCCAGCACCGCGAGAAGCTTTGCTGGCGCCACGAGCCGGGTCCACGTGGCTTTTCACAGAGCACCAAACCACTTGCAGAGAACAGGGACGAGGTGGCTGCGGTTCAGCAGCACGGTGCAGGGCAGCTCCCCTCACCCCTTGCCTTTCCTTGCAGCCTTTTGGCAAGATCCGTGCCCCATGGGCATTGCCAGCCCCTCCCAGACCAGTACTGAGCTGGTGCGCTGCAGCCCCCGGCCCACACACAGCCGAGCATCCCCTACCTCTCGCTGCAGCACCAGCTCCTTGGTGAAATGCGTGGCCTCCTCGCTGAAGGGCTCACCCTCCTGAACCAGCCCAGGGAGGTTCCTGGCTCCCCGGGGACACTCGATGCCTGCAGGAGGAAGAGGAGGAAGAGGAGAGTGAGGTGCGTGGAGGAAGCCAGCAGTCACCCACATGCCATTGCTGGGGATGTCACCTGAAATAAAAGTTTTGGGGAGGAAAGGGGCCATTGGAGTCCAGGTGAGATGTGACCAACCCCTGGGACATGGGAGGGTCCCTGTGCCAGCATTTCCCTGGCACCAGGGCAGGGAGAGCCTGGGACAGCCCTGCGGCCTGCTGGGATGGGGACATGGGGATAAGCAGGGGAAGAGCCAGCAGGGATGGCGACACAGGGACAAGCTCCCTCCTCTGTCCCAGGCTGGGGGCAAGGAGGAGCCCCTGTCCCTGTCCCCAGACCACCCACTCTGCCAGAGGAGCTGCCTTGCCTGGCTCTCTCCCTGCTGCAGCTGGCCGCACCAGGGGGTTTTGGGGATCTCAGGGTGCAGCTGGGGTGCAACACTCCACCCATGCTGTGCCATGGGGAGCCCCAGGCTCCCCTGACCATGCAGAAACCATCAGCCTGCCCATGGTGCAGACCCTGCAGTACTGGAGGCACCAGCTGTGCAAGGTCCTCTCGTGCAAGGTCCCGTGCAAAGTCCTGCTGTGTGAGGTCCTGTGCAAGGTTCCCCCTTGTGCAAGGTCCCATGCAAAGCTGTCCTGTGCCAAGTCCTGTGCAAGGTCCCCATCACGCAAGGTCCTGTGCAAGGTCGGTCCCACGCAAGGTTCCCCCCATGCAATGTCCCCTGTGGAGCAGCAACCCATCACACTGTGGGAAGCTGCTGTGGGGGCGAGCTGGCAGGACCCCCAGCTGCTGTAAGAGCTGTGCATGGCTCTGGCTGCTCTTATTAACCATACCAGATGTCTGTGCCAATAACTGGCTGAGAGCCCCTGATAAGCAGGTATTAATTCTGCTGTATTACTACAGCCACAGAGGCAGGTCAAGCCCCAGCCCTGCAAACCATTACTAAAGATTAAAATACTTAAAAAAACAGCAGGGAAGGAGGACAAGCACGGCGGTGGTCGCCCCAGACTACATGTGGACCCTCACATCCAGACCCCCTCTCTCTCTGACTCAGTATTCCCACCTGCAAACTGGGGTAATCACCCTGGGCTCCCCTTTGGCAAAGCGCTGCCAGCACCGACGGTGGCACAGATTATTAAACTGGGAAGTCCTGCATTATTAATTTTATTTTACATAATTCGTTATTAATGAAGTGCCGGGAATTACACTTAGCAGCTGTCTGAGCACTTGGTTTGTGATGGAGCAGCAATTCTCACGTTTTGGTGAGGGAGGTGGGGGGGAACAGGCACTGCGAGGCTCAGCCTGGCTCACAGCACAGCTGATGGCAAAGGCACTGGGGACATTCTGGCCCTGCCACTGACCGGGGACTCCACAGCCCTGCTCCCCACCGGCTGCATGCGGGTGAGGATGAGGAAAGGGATAGATGGCCATCGGATTAACTAGACACACACCCCTGCCACGACCTGTCACATTCCCAGAGCACCGCAGTAAACCATGCTGGCCTGGCTGGCCCTGCAGTGACAAGGTGTTGTGTCCCCAGGGCACTGGGTTTGTTGTGAGCACCAGCTGCAGCGATTCCAGTCATCCTGGGGGGCACAGGGGATGTGACCCTCCCCTGGAGCAGCCCACCCTGCAGCTGTGAGGTTCCTGAGTTACCAGGTCCCTGTATCACCGGTGACAGCAGCCCTGACCTTGCCAGTGAGGCTCGGGGGACGGTGGCTGCCAAGCACTTTGGGGGTGACTCCAGTGCACCCCTCACCGGTGGCTGTGGGGTTTCTGAGGTCTGGCGCAGCGCGGACCTGCAGCTGCATCAGTGACCAGGTGGCTGCTTTGGACACCGGGGTGGTTGGAGCAGTGGCACTCACTGGGTTGCCAGAACTGGGGCACAGCTTGGTGCCTGCTGGCTTGGAACCCAAAATGCTGCCCTGCTCTGGCTGGGAACACCCAGGGTCACTCCAGGAAAGCCCATGGTGACACCCGCACTGCTGGCATCACGTGAGGCTGCGGCACCCAACCCGGGAAGGGGTATCGGTTCTTGCTTAAGTAATTAATAAAGTGCTGGTTTTACACTTTCCTGAAGTGCTAGGCTGTTCTCCAGCAGTGCCTGATGCAGGTGGAGGGAACCCTGCGCCCCCCCAACCCCTTCAAGATGGGGAACTGGGGTAGACTCACCACATAGCATAGGCATGGGGGCTGGGAAGCTCCCAGTGAATTCAATGTTCCCTCTGCTTGACACTTTAGCTCACGATTAAAACAGGTGATTTGCATCACTCAAAATTAAACCCCTGGTGGTGGGGGGCTATAGGGGAGGCTGTGGGACTCCCGACTCCCCCCGAGGCCCTCCTCACTGCATTGCTCCTGGGAGAGGCACAGCCATCTCAGCTGGGACTGGGGGGGTCTGCTGGGGTCCCCAACTGTGCTTCAGGGACCAGTGGGGTCCCTGGTTGCTCACAAGCCCTGCAGCAGCAGAGCCGTGGGGGTACCCCCCACCTCAGCACTGCAGAGCACCCAGAGGAGGAGCCCGGAGCATTGGGAAGCTGCCCTGCTGCCACCTGCACCCCGGCTCTGCACCAGCCTCCTGCTGGACCCCATTGAGGTGGTTCCACTGCAGCCTGGCTGGGGGTGTGATCCAGGAGGATGTGTCCTCGTCCACATCCCTGTCCTTGTCTCCATCCCCATTGCATCCCCATTCCCGTTCTTGTCCACATCTCCGTCACAACCCCATCCCCATCCCTGTCCCTGCTGTATCCTCATCCTCATCCCTGTCCCCATCCATCTTCATCCCTGCCTTATCCCAATCCCCATACCGAAACCTGTCCCATCTCTGTCCCCATCACTGCCACTGCAGAGCCCAGTGCTGGTCAGGCAAAACCCCCTTTCCCACCCCACCTCCCCGGCACAGTCTCCGAGGGAAGCGAAACAGTTCAAGGGAATGTGGCAGGAGCCTCGCTGAGGTGACAGGGCAGGCAGCTGCCAGCCCCCACCCTGCCCACACCCCCTGCCCCGACCTCGGTGGCATTGATGTCCTCTGCCCTGAAAAAATGGAGCAGGAAAGGGAAATTTCTGGAAATGCGGCAAAATGTGGGGCAAGGAGAATGGGGATCCAGTGATCTTCGTTAACGAGCTGGAAACCAGCAGCTTGGTAACGAACCGGCCAGCGGCTGGAGGGCTGGGAGGCTCCTCCCATCTGGGACCATCACAGGAGCATCCAGCCCCTCCCGTGGTGCAGCTCGGGGGACCCCAAGCACATCCCTGGGGAGAGGGAACCCCCCCTCCAGCCCAGGGGGTATGGGCTTTCAGTGGCAGCCCCCCAGCTCTCAGACCCCAAACTGGCCCGTCACTGGCTACACCACGCACGGAGCCAACAGACGGACCCCGGTTGTGAGCAAGAGGAAGGAGCAGAGACACATCTCCTCCTCCTCCTCCTCCCTGCACGCTGGCACTGGGCAGCAGCAGGCGGGCACAGCTCCAGCGTGGCACCGCCAGTGCTGCGGCGAGGCCATGGCACGCATCCTGGCCATGGTGCAGATCCCGTGCAAACATGCTGCTAGCGTCTCCAGCAAGGAGCATCCTTCAGCACCACGCTGGGAGGGGGAAATGAGGAGCCAGAGCTGCCGAAGAGTGTGTCTTCCCTTCCTCCTCCTCCTCCTCCACCAAGCAAGCAGGGGCTGGGGGAAGGGAGCTGCCACACGGGCTCATGCACCACAATGGCATTTTTTTCCTAAAGAAAATAATGAAGAAATAGCTGAGGAAGTGTCGGAGTCCTTAAACAAAATTAAAAAGCAAAGCGCAGTGTTTCTACAGTGCAGTGAAGGGCTGACGGCTCCATGGCACTGGGGGATCCTGGCACACAAATTCTTCGACCCCAGACTGTGCAGCAGCTCAGAATGCCACTTTGGATCCTCTCTCTGCCTCTGATGCCTCCTAAACCCACATGGGCAATGCCTGCTTTTGGAAAATGAAAACCTAAAAAGGATGGGATGAGCGTGCTCAGCCCCAGGAACACCCCGGCTGCGTGTGGCAAGGGGAGGTGGCCACCTGGCACCCACCGGGAGCTAAGCAAGCCCAGCAGTGAACTCACCCAGCACTTTAAAAAAAAATAAACCCAAAGCTGTGGCTCTGTTGCTCTTCCTGGGAAACTAATGTATTAATCCGCACAGATGAGGGATGCACTTTAAAATGCTGCAGCGTGTGGCTGCCACCGCTCTCCCCTGGGGTCTCAAAAGAACTCCGCTACAAATCACTTTTGCTAAATGCTTTTGCCGAGCAGTGAGACCCGGTGCAGCCAGCACGGCGGGGATGGAGGAAGCAGCTGCGGGGGCTGCAGACAGTGCTCCAACCCTGGCCTCACTCCTGCAGAGCTGGAAGTTGAGGGCTGGGGGCAAAGCATCCTGCAACATCCAGGGTATTCTACAGCATCTTGGGGCATCCCACAATGTCCTGGGGCACTCTGCATCATTCTGGAGCATCCCACAGTGTCCTGGGGTATCTCACAGTGTCCTGGTGCATCCCACAGCATCCCACAGTATTCCAGGGTATCCTGCAGCATCCTTGGGGCATCCTGCAGCATCCCAGGGTATTCTGCATCATCCTGGGGCATCTCACAGTTTCCTGGGGTATACTGCATCATCCTGGGGTGTGCCACAGCATCCTAGTGCATCCCAGTGCATCCCACAGTATTCCAGGGTATCCTGCAGCATCCTTGGGGCATCCTGCACCAACCTGGGACATCCCACAGTGTCCTGGGGCATTCTGCGTCATCCTGGGGCATCCCACAGCATCCCATGGCATCCTGTAGTATCCCAGAGTATCCCATGGTATCCTGCAGCATCCTTGGGGTATCCTGCAGCATCCTGAGGCATCCCACAGTGTCCTGGGGCATTATGCATCATCCTGAGGCATCCCGTCCTGGAGTATCTCACAGCATCCTGGTGCATCCCACAGCATCCCACAATATTCCAGGGTATCCTGCAGCATCCTTGGGGCATCCTGCAGCAACCTGGGCACCCCACAGTGTCCTGGGGTATCTCACAGCATCCCACGGCATCCTGTAGTATCCCAGGGTATCCTGCAGCATCCTGGGGTATCCCACAGCTGGGGGAGTCGTCGTTCCCCACCCCCACCCCCACCCCCGTCCCAAGTGGGTTGCTGGCAGCCTGGGGTTTGGTTCAACCTCCCGCCACCGCAGGCCAGCCCAGCACCATGACATGTACAGGGTGTATTTCTACCACTCTGCCCTGCGGTGCTGGTGCCCAGGCGCTGCAGGGGGAGTGGGGAGGGGGGTTGTAATGGGTAATAAAGGGGGGCTGGTGCTCCCACACCATGCCGGGGCTGGCGGAGGGGCCAATCCTGTGCTGCCGGGGAGCGGAGTGTGGGTGGGATGTGTATTATGATATGATTGTCCACGGATAAACTGTCAGGGAGGGTGGAGGGTGGCAGGCAGGACCCCCTGGCACAGCCACGAAGCCACTAATTGAATGCTGCCAGTCTCACGGCCTCACCAGGTACAATCCAGGGAGCCAGGGGCAATTGCCACGCGCAGCATGGCACAGCACCCATGTCCAGCATCACCTGCCTCTCCCCGCCCTCCCGGAGCTCATAAAAAACCTCTCTCCAGTTTCTCCAGGGAATCTCTCTCAGTTTTACCACTGATTTCCCATCTTTCCTGGAGTGGGACATTTCCAGCCCTAATTTCTGGGGTCTATAAACAGCTTTATTCCCTGCATTGCTGTGCCGTAACCGTGACTGCCACAGTGAGCTGGGGAGCAAGGATGGTGCTGCGCGAGGTTAGCCCGTCTGGGAGTGCCTATGCCTGTGTGGAATACCGCAGACTGATATCCGTAAGGATTTATGGACTTGGGGAGAAATAGAGGAGGTGAGCAGAAGGGAGGAGAGGAGCCCTGTGATAGCATCAGTCACCAGGACAAAGCGACCTGATACCTGCAGGCAGCACGCTGGTGTGCGCCCCAACTGCCCAGGACCTCTGCCAGATGCCGGTGGCTGCACCGCGGCTGGCAGCAGGTGGGATGCGAGTTGCTGCTGCAGCACCAGACCCTGGGCAGGCGGTCCAAAGGCTTTGGGCTGGATCCTGCTGCCACAACTGGCAGCATGGGGCAGGATGCTGCTGCCCATCCCCAGGGGAGCTGAGCTGGGGCTGGTGGTGATGCCGGGGGGCTGTGCCCCAGGGATGCTGCTGCCATCCCCTCCTTCCCTGGCAGCCAGCAGGCAGCTTCCCCGGCGCTGGCAGGCACACGGCTGGCCTCCGAGTCGTGATGGCAACTTGGCTGCTGCCGCAGAGCCCGTGTGGGAGCACGGCGTATTTTTAACACTAGTCCCTACCAAAATAGAGGCTGTCGGGAACAGCGAAACAGACGGTACCGGGGAGGCGGGAAGTGGCCGGGCACTGCCGAACCATGCCAGCTCCTGCTAACGCAGCCCGGAGCAGGGTCTGCCTGGGGACCTCCTGCCCAGGCCCTCAGTGGAGGGGTGCAGCAGCCAGCGGTGATGCTCAAGGCATCCAGGGCTTGCAATGCAGGGACTGATGGACATGCCAGCTTGGCTTCAGCCCGCAAGGAGCTGCTGCTCTGCTGCACCCCAGCACCGCAGGGTTACAGCTTTTGGGGTCACCATGTCCCCAGGTGGGAGGGAGGTCACCATATCCATATCTCAGCATTTGGGCCCATCACATCCCGACACCCCACCTGCAGTATTTAGGGACAACACACCCTGACACTGCATCAGCATAATTTGGGGTCCCCGCACTGCACACCTGCACCCTCCACTTGTGGGGGATGCTCTGCCCCACGGTCAAGCAGCAGTGCCTAGACACCTGAGCAGCCCCTGACACCCCTGGGATGTGCCATCATGGTGGGAAGGGGCTCCCTTATCGTGCCACCCTGGTGCTTCCTGCAGCGGAACAAGCCAAGCTGTTGTGATGCTGTCCCCACTGAACTCAGCTGCAACGGACAGCACTTAGGCTGGGGGCCAAGAGGCATCACTGCCTGTACAGCACCCTCTCTGACATGAGCAGCAGGCAGGGAGCGGCACCCCCCCAGCACCCCCTGATGCTCTCAAGGGGACTGACCGCAGCTCCAGCAGCAGCCCAGGCAAGTTGGGGAGGCTGCAATCCCCCTGCCAGAAGCCAGAGTGAAAAAATGAGGTAAAACAAACAAAAAAAATCACCTTAAAAATACACCAGTTCTCAAAAAACCAAGGCATGATAGGATGGAAAGGGTTTTGGGAGGTCTCTCATCCAACAGAGGGTGGACTGCGGGGTCAGGACACAGACTGCAGTGGGTACAACCTTGGGGGCTGCAGCTACGCCCTGCAACTCAGGCAGAAACCTCATTTTCACCTCCTTTTCCCCCCAAAGCAGACATATGCCCCAACTTGGTACCCTGAGGGCGCATGGCTCCTCATGGCATCCCTTCCCTGTGGGCTGCTGGACACGGGCAGCCACTTCCCATGGCAGCCAGGCTCACCTCCTTGCCCCCGGCTGCTGAGACGGTGGTGAGTTACAGCAGCTCCCTGGGGAGATGCTCGCAGCCCATATATGCTGATACACATCAGCAGGCGCCCACGGATAAATGCCGTTATCTCCAGCCCCACCTCATAAATAGGCAGCTCTGCCATCTCCTCTGTGAGATTTAGGGGCACCCGCAACCCAGCAGCTCCGGGGGTGCAGCACGGCCCCCTCGCCCCTTGGGGCACGCTCTCCCCCGGGGGCAGATCCCGTAACGCTGCAGCCGGCCCCCGCACCAAGAAGGCGTCAGGCTGCAGAGTCTCGCCGGGAGAACGGAACCTGGGATTAAATTAGCACCTCTCTATTTGCACATATTTATAGCACTCAAACGTATATATTTTAGCTGGAAAGACGGGCTGAGGCTCCCTGGAGAGCATCCCTGAAGTCACATTTACAAGGGACCTGTCTTCTCTTTATGATGCTCATTTGCATTTGATGTATCAAAAAAAGGAAGGCATTGATAAAATGCAGATATTTATCATATTTCTGACTCTAAGTGATGAGCAATGGCACCACGTGGAGTGAGCAGAAGAGGGGCCAGGGAGTACTGGACTAGCACCGCGCCAGCCGCTGCAGTGCTGCTCTGCTCAGGAGCACCGAGAGCAGCTCCCAGGAAAGGCACCGGCCGGAAAACCCCGAAAAAGTAGCAAAAGTAAAAGAGCGTGTGTGAGTAGAGGGTAAAACCCCTCCCAGCCCTGAAGCCCACGCCAGGCTTGCTGCCACCAGCCACCGCTGTCCTGCAGCTTGCCGTGCTGTGGCCCCACTGCTGCCTCCCAGCATCCGCCCACGTTATTTTATATGATGCAATTATTTTGGCAATTAATCAATTAGCCAAGGAGCAACCTCCCCACAGGGCACAGTGTGGGACCCCTCCAGCAGGTCCCTGTCCGTCCCGTAAGTCCAAGTGAGCCAAGGTAGCACGGGAGGATGTGCGCGGGGAGGATAAACGGGGGGAGGAAGGTGCCTCATCCACACTGGGATGCCCCCCCCCATGCTGGGACCCTCCCAAACTGGGAGCCCACCCACTGGGACCCCCTGCTCTGTCAGGGGCCTGCACAGTGCTTGCAGAGGGTGCCCTGGGGTGGGTGCTGAGCCAGTAGTGGGGACTGAGGGTGGAGTGGGAACCTTCAGCCCCCCAAGGCACGGGTGTAGTATTGGACCTGATGCCAGATGGGGAGCTTGGGGAGTCAAGAGGCCACCCCAAAACCCAGCTGCTGGGAGCGAGCAGAGGCTGGGAGGAGGGCTCTGGAGGCTTGGGGGATACCTATGGGGGATGATGGCCCTGGGGTGCCACGGAGTAGACCATGGAGCAGGGACCTCCATGGAGCAGAGCCATGGAGCAGGGGCTTCCATGGAGCAGGACCACAGAGCAGGACCATGGTGTGGGGCTCAGACAGATGCAGGCTCCCTGGGGTGTTGATGCCTGCAAGTAGGGGACAGGGACAACTCAGCTGCTTTGCCCGTAAGCTCAGCTTGGTGCAGGCAGGGTCCCTCCCAGCAGGACCCCCCCTCTTCTCCCCTCTCCTCTTGCGGCGTTTCACCCTCCTGGTGCAGCCAGCAGCTCACCACAGTCTGGGGAGTCCCGGAGCCCCCGCAGCCACCTGACCTTTCATTAGCTGTTTCACTGAATAATTGATCAGGGCTGTGCGGCGCTCATTAGAGGTAGAGCTGCTTCAATAACCAAGTTTGCCTTAGGGTAAAAGTTTCATTTTCCAGTGCTGCGATCTGGGAGAGGTGCCAGCCCCCCATCCCACTCCCCAGCAGTCCCCGCGGGCATGGTGGCGGGCACGGCACACCAGTGTACACCAGGAGCTCTCCTGCAGCTTTCCAGAGAGCTACGAGTGTGGCTGGGGATGTGGGTGGGATGCCGAAAACACCCAGTGCTGGCCCTGCTGCCAAAGGGCTGCACCCAGTCGGGTACCTGCCATGGCGTGTGTGTCCCTCCGCCTGCATCACCCCAGCACAGTGTGCCAGGGCAGCCAGGAAAGGTGGCAGCAGGGGCTGGGAAGTTATTCAGATTACCAGCATGATCAACACTCCAATTAATAGATGAAAGGGAAAACAGAGCAGGTAGGGCGATAACAGTCCCACCCCATCCCTCCCCTTGCCGGCTCCCACCGTGCTGCTGCTGCCAGGTTTCCACTCTGGCAGGGTGCAATGCCAGCCCTGCCCTGCCTGCACAGCCCTCCTGGGCTCAGGGCCACCCTGAAACCTCCATCCCTAGTGACCATGCGCCCCAGGGGAATGGGCCACCCTGACCCCACCGGGGCTGCACCCGCAGGATGCTGGGCTCTTGGTTCAGAGTTTGCTGCTGGCTGGAGTGACAGGGGGGCAAATCACCCTGTGTGCCAGGCCAAGGAGGGGACAGGGCTGATGCACCAAGCTTGCCGGCATCAGCTATGCCAGCTCTCAGCAATGCTGTCAGGATGAAGGGAGGAATCCAGCCAAATCCCAGGAATATCCACACTGGCAGATGTGCGGGGTCTACAGCGGGGGAAGACAGAAGGGGCGCGTCATCTTCCACACACTAATTGGCATGTTACCTGCCTTTTTAGCCTGTAATTAATGTATACAGCTTGATTAGAGAGCCCCAGCTGGGGAAGGTCTCCCTGGAGAAGAGCTGGGGGAGAGCAGGAGCTGCATACTCCCCCCAGCACTAAGGGGAGCAGGAAGGGAGCAGGACAGTTTGCTCCAGCACTCGGGAATTGTCTCCAGCAGCACCATTAGCCCAGCTCAGCATGCTGCAGCTCTGGGATGTGCAAATCAGGATGGTCCTGTGCAATGCAGGATGATCCTATGAACAAAGGACAGTCCTGTGCAACTCAGGATGCTCCTGTGCAACTCAGGATGCTCCTGTGCAACACAGGTTGACTGTGCAATGCAGGATGACTTGGTGCAATGCAAGATGATCCTGTGCAACATGGTACAATCCTGTGCAATGCCAGGATGCTCCTGTGTGATGCAGAATCCTCCTGTGCAACATGGCATGACCCTGTGCAATGCAGGATGCTCCTGTGCAATGCAGGGTGATTCTGTGTGACATGAGAAGTTCCTTTGCAATGCAGGATGCTCCCACGCAATGCAGGATGCTCCTGTGCGATGCAGGATGCTCCTGTGCAATGCAGGACACCCAAGGAGATGCAGAGGCTGCTGCAAAGGGGTGCAGCTGCATTTCCCAGAGGGTCATGGCTGCCCATGGGCACACCAGTCCCATGGCACCGGAGACCCCAAAATCACCCCAGATCACTGCCCGAGCTTTGCAATAGGCATGATTTGTCCACTTGTTATTTCCTACCTGCTGATGGAGCTGTTTGGCAAAGGGGAGCATGGAGGTGGCAAAGGAGGTGGCTGGGGTGACTCAGACTATAGGTGCCCACTGCACCCCATGGGCACCCTGGCTGCGGCAGGTCCCCAGTCGCTCTGGAGACCCCCAACAGCTCCGGAGACTCCCGGGGCCACCACAAGCAGCCTGGCCTGGGGGGTTATTCACCACTTTGGGAACTTTCTGGAGCAAAATCAGCCCCTGGGAGTGGGTGACAGCCAGTCGGTCTCCACAGCAACAGGGATTAAATATAACTTGCAGCAAGCATGCTCCCCCCGGAGCCATCCATTTCCAGGCCACCCCAGTGCCCTCCCTGCCCCCTCCCCTTTAATTTAAAAATTACCCGACTAAGCAGAAAGGCTGAGCCGGAGCCTCCCCGACTCACTGGGAGCAGCCGGGAACCACTGGCACCAGCAGGGACAGGTGTATTTAACCACCGGTCCCCAGGGTTGGACAGTGGGAGCCTGTTCACCCCACCACGGGAAGGGGATTAACCAGTGCCGATCCCAGGGTACACATCCCAAGCCCATGTGCATCCCTGAGCATCAGCCACGGGCATGCCGGTGAGGAAGAGGATGGGGCACACTGGGCTGCCACTGCCAGCACTGGGAACTGTGACAGCTCCTTCCCCGCTCCCATGAAATGGCCACTTATCCATGGAGAGTGGAGCAAAACCCACCCCAGCCACAGCCAAATGCCGGGTCTGAAATCAGGGAGCGTGCCAGCAGGACCCAGGGACAATGCCGGATCCACTGGGATGATGCTCTGCCACCAGCTCCTCGCGCAGGGAGTGCTCGGAGGAACCCGCAGGATTCCCACATACGAAACACGGCCAAACCCAGCGGCAGCCTTTTAAACCAGAAATATTTAAATATATATAAATTCCTCCTCCCAAGCACGTGGGAGTTTTATCATGTCTTAAAATTTTAATGTCTCAGTCGCAGGCAAGGGGGAGTCTCATTTCCCCGTCTTTTGCAGCTGACTTTAAGAATGGTTAATTATAAATAAGACTGTGTGACTATTTATACGCACAAGCACGCGGAGAAGGACAGGTTTAGGACACACTTCCCACACGGCAGGAGCCAGCCTGGAGCAGGGATGGGGATGCTTGTGCTCCAGCCGTCACCAGGGATGGGCCATCCCCAGGTGAAAGCATCACTCTGGGGAGGTTTGGTCACTGGAGGGTGACGGTGATGGTCACTGATGGGACTGGGGTCCCCTGGTCACGTTGTTGTGTCCTACAGACCCCGCAAAACAGGCAGCCAGAGTGAGTGGTCTGCTGGCACCCAGAGCTCAGGCAGACGGAGCGGGGTCTGCACCTTTGGGTGCCACGGGAACAGGCTCTGGGGTGCAAGGGGCTGGGAGCGAGCGGGTGAAGGGTGGGGGGATCGTGGCATCATTCCTGGTCAGCACTTTGAGCCGTGCTCTGGGAGCATCACCAGACCAGGCACAGTCCTTCCTGCTCCCCACAACCCTTGGCACTCCCCAGTCTCGGTGCCGGTGGCTTTGGGGGATGGCAAAGGGCAGGTCCGAGGCAAGCAGGTGCAGGTGGCACGGGCAGGGAGTTGCTCCTGTACTGCACGCTGGCTTTGCGAGCTCATGCGCCATTCCCTGGCTCCAGGAACAAAGGGGCAGACAACGGCATCCCGGCCCCCACGCTTCCCCCCAGGATACATATTCCTTCAGTGGGAGCGGCAAGAGCTGCTGTTTACAGAAACCTCAGTGTTTTTATCCCCATATAAGATCTATTTATATGCTTATTGAATTTTTCATAACCAAGTTGTGAACGATCGACGTTCAGGGTCATCCTTTATACACAGTTATTGCCATAGAAACAGGAGCGAGATGAGCCGCCCCACATCCTCTCCCATTGAGGGAGCTGGCAGTGCCAGTGGAGACTCCGCAAACCACCACTCTCACTGGCAATGGGCTTCGCCATCCCAGCACACCACTGGGAGGACATTCTGGCAGAGGTCACCATCTGCCTGTCCTACTGCCAGCCTAGAAGGTTGGGGCACACCTTGAAACACCTGGGGATCACGATGCTCTGGCCCAAAGCAAAGCCTCAGCTGAAGTGTGCACCGCAAGTGGGACTGGTTTAGTGGGGAAATTCTTAAGTTTCTGTAGAACCTCCCAAAACAGCCACCGTGTGTGTGCAGGGATGTGTGCCCTCCTCCCGGTGCATGGGCAAACCCCTGGGGTGACATACCTGGGGTGGCTGCTGGCACCTCCATCACCCCAGCCCCTCAGGCTCATCCCTGTGTGTCCCCAGGGTCCTGGTCCCACAGCACCGCCACCTCCTCCCGTTTCTATGATGCTCCTGGGGTTTGCCACCTGCTCCCCAGTTTTGGTGGAGGAGAGCATCCTTCCCACGCCCATGCCTGCATCACCGCCCCTCGGAGCTGCCCCATGCTGCAGGGAAGTGTCGTGCCAGCCAACGCAAGGGCTGAGGAGGGCAGAGGGGGTGAGCAGCCACGAGCCAGGCCACAGAGCATTGGAACGTGTAGGAGCCACCCAGACCCCAGCCCGTGGTGGGCACAGCTGGGGGGCAGCATGCTGGCAGCCCCGCAGAGGGGACTGGCGGGTGCAGACACCACTGGGATGTGGGGAGAGGGCAGGAGCAGCATCAACAGCCCCCAGCAGCACCCAAACCCTCTGGTCATCTCCAGTTAGTGTTCCCCAGCTCAAATAACACCCCCCCCCAGGTCGACCTGTTGGCAGCACCAGCATTAACTTCACCCGTACCCTGTGGCAGTGAGGGAGGACCATGCACCCAAGTGGGGTGAGGACTCCCCCATCAAGCCAGGCACTCGCAGGGGCCAGATCCTGCTCCCAGCTGGGGTGGCGGGGACTCACCTGCGAGCAGGAAAGTGATGAGGCAGGTTTCCTTTGGCATGAAGAGCTTCAGCCGGGAGCCGCTGAAGACATACTCCACCACAGCCTCGGAGCGGCCGGCACGCTGCAGGAAGGGCAGGAACTGCTTCGCCTTCTGGGTGTCCTGGGTGGGAAGAAACCGGGGGTCAGGGTGGGGGGTGTGACATGCCAGGGGCTCGGACACTACCCTTGATGTGGCCCCCCAATGTCCTGCGGGCTTGGTGCCTGGGTTGGCCTTGCCTGCTCCATGCTGGCTGGGGAGGGATGCAGGATGCAGGCAGGGAGCCAACTTTTCCTGGCTTGGGATGGACTGTGCACCCCGTGCCTGCACCCACGGCTGCAGGGTGCTGGCTCTGGTAGCTCCGGCACAGGGCTGGCTGCCTGGGTGCAGGCAGGAGGAGGAAGGCCAGATCCTGCCCCATCCTTGCCGTCCATAACGGAACAGCCCAGGACTCCCCTTTCCTGGGAAACCCCCACTCTGTGCACCACACACTCCCTTCCCAGCAGCAAGTCACTGCATATAAATTCAAGCATGTTCATTAATGAAAACTTAATGAGTCTAGGGCTGGCAGGAGGGTGTTGGGGTCCCCTGGTGCGGAGCAGTGCATGCATCCCCAGGTGCATAGCCAGTGGCACCACAAGCATCCCTCTCTCTGCAAGGGGACAGCAAAGTAGCCATGTCCTGGCAGACTCGATGCCAAGCACTGGCCTGTGGCCACTGTCAGCTAAACCCCTCTGCACAGTGCAGCCACAGCCAGGGAACCGCAGACCCCAGCAGCCATCGCAGACCACCAGTGTGGCGGCTGGGTTCGGCGTGGTGGCCTCAGCCGGTATCTCTGCGTGCCACCTGCACCAGGGGCAAGAGGCTTCATGTCGCAAGCTCCCAATTTATTTACCCAAGTTAGAAAAGCAGTTCCCAAAATAAAAGGCAGCCAGGTGGCTTTTTATCTCACTCTGGCCTTAATTTAGAAAAACAAGTTGCAGAGGAGAGAAGGGAGCGTGCCATGGCCAACACCAGGCAGCTCCCAGTCGGACCAGGATGGAGGCAGGAGCCGGTCCACAGCCGGGGCCAGAGCAGGGCTTAAAAACTATTACTAAGATAAATGCAGCCTGTTGGTGATGGAAAAGCAGTGGCGTGGGGTGGGAAGGGGCTTGGCCGGGGAAGGTGGGCGAGCAGAGGCGGCTGTAAATCTCTGGAGCAGAGGCTGGGAGCCAGGGCGGGAGGGAGGAGCTGGCATCTGCTGGCAGAGACAGAGCTGCTTCCAGAGCAAGCTGTAAGATGGCAGTGGTGGAAGAGGGAAATCTCCGTGCCCCTAGGGGAGGGGGAAGCTGTGGCACGAGCACCGGGAGCTGAAGGCGCAGGAGATGTGTGGCTTTGCCTGCAGCTCTGCCCACGGCTCCGGCAGGTATCAGTGCTGGCAGCATGAGCAGCTCACAGAGCAGCAAGAGCAAGGGGGCTGGTGTTTGTGTGCATCCCCATTTTAATCCACTTCAGTACAGTGGGTGGCTGCTTGCTCGCTCACGTGTGTGACCTGAAGCCATCAGCCACGTGGAGCTGGCCCATGTGGTGGCAGTGGCAGTGGCCGCAGGTGCTGCTGGTCCGTAACCTGGAGCTGCTCCAGGCACCGAGTGGGTGCAGATCTCAGCAAACCCCAAGTGCCAGAGCTGCCATGCTCCAGCTTCAGCACAGGCAAGGACACTCATGTGCCACAGCAGTGCTTCAGCATCTCTCTCCCAATGCCTGGGGGGTGTTGCAAGGCTCAGGGAGGCAGAGTGCCCACCTGGCAGCTCCCTGGCCATGCACCGACACTTGATCAGCACCTTTGTGCTGGTGTCCCAGCTCTCGCTGCCGGCGCCCACCCCATCCAGCTGCGAAGGGGTCCCAGGCAATCCCACCCCCCCAGCACCCCAGCTGGGACAGGGCTGGCAGACAAAGACCCTCCCCAAATCCTGTGGCATCACTCCCCACAGTGCTCGATGCTGGATTGCTCGCCGCCACATGCGCTCTGTGCAAAAAAATGCGCCTGGGGAGGTTTTTTTTAGCAGATGTGCAGTCAAGAAGTTAATACAACACATGTAAGTGCAATCTGCACGCAAAGAAAAACCACATTACCCGCCGTTAACCACTTAGGTCTAACGTATGCAAATCTAAAATGAGAGCCGCTAATGAAGGCTACTAATTAGTGGTAATCACTATACAGTCACGATTTGATTAGCTTAAGGAAAAACTAAGAGCTGCAAGAAGGAGCCCACCATGGGGTGGGCTTCCCTGCTCCATCCCAGGAGTGGGTGACTGGGGAAACCCCCAGCTCCCCAGACCGGGTGCTGCAGGCAGCGAGGAAGAGCCTGGTGCTGAAGACCAGCCCTGTGAGCTGGCTGCTGTCAGCGTCAAAAGGAGACAGCGGTATCTGAATGTGCTGGAGAATGACCTTAAAAACCCACCGGGATTTGCACAACACAGAACAGCTCTTCAGTGAGAGGGGCAGAGATGTGCCAGCGCCCATTGGTACTCTGGAATAATAAATGGAGAGCAGCGATTCCTGCATGGCAAGGCATGCTGGCAGCCTGGCACGGGAGGGACAGATTCCCACCTGGTCCCTGATGTCCCCATTAGGGCAGGTTTATTAGGGGCTGTGGGCATTAAGGCTGAGGGGAGCCACACTGCTGGGAGGAAGCTCTGTGCTGCTTCGTGCCTTTCTTGCTGCCTTGTCTGCCAAAGCACCCTTGCTTTGATTTGGGTGATGCCACCTCCACCATGCAGGTTGGCAGAGATGTCTCCTGCTCACGGTGGGTGCTGGGAAAAGCTGTATGTGATGCAGGGGCTGGGGGTTTGACCTCTTGGACCCTCCCCAAAATGCGCAATGGCTGCCCCAGGCATGGCTTTACAGCCATCACTGGGGCTGACCCAGACCCCACTGAGGGCGTGTGGTGGCTACCCGTGGGGGCAGGGAGAGGTCAGGCTCAGACACTGGTCCACAGCATCTAACACTGGGATCCCCAAGTGCACTCTTCATCCCCTCCTGCTGTCCCCACTGACTGGCAGTGCTGACGCTCACCGTGTGCATCCCACACCTGCCACCATGGAACCAGTCTTGTCCCTGTCCCTGCAGCAGCAGAAAGCCCTGTGTCTCTTCCAGTCAGCCATGCTGCAGCCCCATCCTGAGCCCAGCTGGCTGGGCGCCCCTGGGACGGCACATGCCTGGCATCACCCACCGAGGGGCTGGGGGCTGCAGTGCCGAGAAGTTGGTGGGACTGGGAAGGAGCAGGGTGAGCCGGTGGAGGGGATGGCTGTGCTGATGCTGAGAGCGATTTCTGGGAGTGAATTTTGGGAGTGCTCGGGATGGCTCTGGCTCCCCAGCACAGGTCTGAGCCGCCATGCCAGCCTGGCACACGGGTGTGTGACTACATGGTGGGTGGCCTTAGGGATGGGTGGCAGCTGGTGCAGAGCTCGCAGTTGCCCAGATAAGCCAGTGCTGCTGTCGCATCCAGCCTTTGGCTTTGTGCTGAAGGACACGTGCAGATGTCCTTCACCGCTGGGGCCAGCTCCTGCTCCAGGGCTCTGCAGTGGGAGGAATGAGCCGAGCATCCTCTGCTGCTGTCCCCAGCTCCACCAGGGACCCGGTGGGCACCTCAGGGACAGCCGGACATGGGCACTGCAGTTTGGAGAGGATGGAGATGAGAAGCTCCCAGACCTGCTTCCCCTGGATCTGCTCTTCAGGGCCGGTGACCCCATGTTCCTCCAGCTCAACATAGGACAGCAAAGTCCCAACCACTCCAGCACTAACCCACACCAATCCTGCTGCAGGAGCTGGCCCGGCAGCCTCCGGAGGGGCCAGGGCACTGGGAGCGCAGCAGAGCACAAGCTCTACAGTGCATGTGTGCAGGAGCGGGTCTCGCTCGGGATGCTCCCAGCCCACCCGGCATATCTTGTTGAGGTGTTGTCATCAGATGTGCCTGCACAGGAACATGGTGACAGAGGCTCTTGGATCTGGGAGGCATCACTGGATAAATTCAGATGGGGAAGAGAAGCAGGGGATCTCTGCCATGCTGGCATCTCCCCCTCCCCACCCCAGCTGTGCTGAGCCTTGGCTCCTACCTTAAGCACTGCCCAGGGCTAGGCAGGATTTGTTCCCTGCCACCGAGCTGGCAGCTCAGGCTCCTTTCACTGTCCCTGGGGAGAAAGAGGCACCTCCCGGGCACAAAAGAGGCACCTCCTGGGCACAACCCACCCACTCTACTTCACCCATCCCCCTTGGCGGGTGAAACTCCCCCCCAGCAGCTCCATCCTGTGCCTTTTTGGGCCTCACTTCTTCACGATGGACCAGGGCATCCCACCAGGGTGCTGCCAGCTCTGCCTGCTCTGCTCCCTGCCTGCACCTCCCACCCAGGTAGTATCACCCCTGTTACTATTATTTCAACATTTCCAGTGTTTAATTAGCTGCGAATTGAAGGAAAATTATGCATAAATACAGTGAGGAAAAAAATACCATCCTAACTCCACTTTTATGTGAAGCTCTGCCAATTATGCAAAATTATTCAAGGACTTTTCCCAAGGACAGGAGGCTTTCCGGCGGCCGGGCTGCCACGCGCTTGCCTGCACTCCCGTGCCAGAGTGCACGCTAATGCGAGAAGTGAGCTGGCATGGATTTGTACGGCTCTTTGCTTTTTCTCTATTTTTTGGGGCCGATTTTTCTTCTTAACAAGCCTGCAGCATCCCAGGTCCATGAGGAGGGAGGCTGCTTCCCTCTGCAGCTCCCTACCGGCAGGGAACGCCTGTGGGCAGAGTGGCAATGGGACTGGGGAGGACCTGAGGTGTTGGAGAGGAGCAGGATGCTCCTGGGATGCCCTGGACACAGCTGTTGGATGGCCAAACCATGGGAAAGAGACATTTTCCGGCATGAGCTGGGGCTGGAGGACAGGAGGCTGCACCAGAGCTGGGAAAACCAGGCTGAATCCTGTGTTTGAGCTAATACCCTGACTTTCGCATCCTGGTCACTAAGCCAGCCAGGATGCTTAGGAATGGGGAGCAGGGTAAGGCAGAGCCGGAGATTGGCAGCTGGACCGGGTGGGGACAGAGATGATGGCCCAGGGACAAGGACACAGGGATGGTGTCACAACAGTGGACAGCACAAGCTGAGATCCACAGGCGAGGGATGCACTGAAGCCACCCCATGGGATGCAACAGCATGGGTCAGGGTTGGGGACCAAGGCATGGGTGTCACTGAGGGTCCTGTGACCATCCTGTTACCATGACCTGGAAGGTGAAACAGCCCAGAAGCCCATGTTTTCCCAATGCTGTTTCTCCACGGAATGCTGCCAGAGAGCCAGGATCGACAGCCAGGAGGGACAGCAGAGCCATGGGAATCGCGGTGCACACTGTCTTGCCATCCTGAACGCCATAGGTCCTGGGGCACGGGCGCTCACCGATCCCAGTGCATGCCCAGGCAGCTGGAGGATCGCACCGGTACTGATTTGCATTGAATTATTTCGGCAGTGGTAAAGCACCCACTGCCAGCCCGGCATGCACCCAAATCCATCACACTGCACAACTGCTGACACGTGGCTAACTAAGGCCTGGATCAATTTACAGAAAACTATTAAAGATTAAAAAAGATTAACAAATCTTCATAAAAGCCGTGATGTATTAGCCTAATTTTGTTTGCGGGGGCCCTTCTCCTGTCCGGCTCCAACCCTTTTGCTGGCTGCCCTGATTGAGTTACGGGGCCTCTTAATGATCCTGGTGGCAGCACAGCCCCGGTGCAAGAACTCTGCTGGGAGTGGGGCTGGGGGGCTTGGAGCAGGGATGTCCCTGCATCCCACTACCACCAGTTTGTCTCAGTCTTCACGGGCAATTGCACCAGCATGAGCCCTGAGGAGCCAGCAGCTCTGCCATGGGGGCGTCCCCAGGAGTAGGTGCTGGCACAGGCAGCATCCTTCCCTGTGCCCTATCAAGTGGAGATCCCAGAAGGACAAGAAACCTCCAGCTCGTATGAGCAGCAGACACTGCTGCAGACCCCAGCAATTAAAAGCAGGGCAGGAGGCTTGTACAGGCAGGAATTGGGGTGCTCAGGACAGCGAGGGATTGGGGTGCCCAGGACAGAGCTCCATCCCCCCAAGGACACGAAGGACCTTCTCAAGAGCCAGGGTATCAAACCCAGGGGCATGGACACAGCCCCTCTCTGCTGGTTTATGAACATATCCAGCATGGCCACAGGAGCACTGCACAGCGAAACTCTGCAGCACTGTGGGGTCCCCTTCATCCCTGATGTTTGGGGTGAAGCCAGCATGAGGGACATGGTGAGACCTCCTCACTGTCTCCCGGAGAAGAGAAACCCCCAGGAGAGATCTCATTTTACTCTTTCAGGGTGCATTGGGGGTGACAAGCAGTTTCTGCAGTGGCCCTTGGAGGGCCACCAGCCCCAGCAGAGAAGGACAGGCTGCCCTACACTCAGCTGGGTGCCCCATCTCCTCTGGCACACCCCAGCAGAGCTGGCAGGCAGGTGTCGTTGCCTACAGAATTCCTGCACATCCCACATGCAACGAACAGGACCACGGGTCGTGCAGAAGCGCCGGCACACAGCACCTCTCCAGCTCTGCTGCATGCACCCCCATCCCAGCAAACAACCTCTCCCGGCCAGCACAGCTGCTCCCCGCACTGGCAGGTCCTTACCCCAGAGATGTCAGCCACCCGGTGAATTGGCACCTCCTTCTTGCTGTGCAGCCCTTTGCCGTTCTTGATAGCCCTGCAAAAGAAAGGTGGCATAAGCCATCAGCCTGCTGCGGCAGCTGGAAGGGCTGGCATTGCCCCCCGTGCCCACCCAGGGAGAGACCAGCCAGCTCGTTAGCCTGCTAATCCCAATTACTGGCATTCAACAGCTCACCTGAGCTCATCACATACTTGATCAGAGGGCCCACTCGTCCCCGTTACCAAATTAAATTGCTTTGTTCCCCGCACAAAGGGAGGGATCAACAAGAAGGTGAGTGCCCCAGCATGATGCAAAATTTTCTGTTTCTTTCAGTGCTTAATCACATGAAGCATTTTAAATGCAAAATACACAGTGAATGCTCCAACTGTAACGGAAATAAATTCCTTGTAGGTTAAAATAATATAGAGATGATAGGTGTGAATGAAGCAACACCACACAGGGAAGGCACTTCGTGGCTGAAAAACGAGCGGGTGCCCCAGACCTGGACCCAGTTCTGCAGCGGGTGCCGAGCCAGCTTGGCTGTCGGCTGCTGGGCCGGCTGTGCCTGGGAAGGGGGGTACAGCACCGGGATGGGAGCAACCTCTGGAGCTGGCTGTGGAGGGCATGGGTGACATGGTTCTCCGGCAGAGCCCTGGGACTGCAGCGCTGCTGGTCCTCTCCCCCCAGCGCCCAGGGCACACCTGCAGCCAAGCAGCACGGGGAGAACTGGGGTGCGTGGTTCCCCGGTGCCGGGCTCATCGCCTTGGTGGGTGGATGGCAAGGGCAGCCGCACCAGTGACCTGGCAGCAGATTTATTTGGCTTTCATGCAGTTCACGGCTGGGCTGGCTTATTGCCGGGTGCGGGAGGGAACAGAGCAGCACTGCCCTCAGCTGAGCTGCCTGCGTGGGCAGGGCTGGCAGTGGCAGGTGAAAGGGCAGCACACATTCATTAGAGCTCCTTCCCCTGACAGATTTGTCCTTTTCCAGCTTCCAAAGGCCAAGCTTATTTTCCAGGTGTTAGCAGCTCAGAGCAGAAGCCGGTGGGGGAGCTGCTGCCGCCCTGCCTGTGCCGCGCCGAGGGTGAGCATGCCTGCCACCACCGGGGCAAACTCCTAAGGCTGTTTGTGAGCTCACTGCTCGGTGCTTTTTAGGTTGGGGCTTTTTTTAGCCCCTCAGCAGCAGGGTGGCAAATCTAGCAGCCCAAGTGGGGCTAGAAACCAGGTCCCTGCCCCACACCTCCTGGAGGATGCTGCTCAGGCTTGCCAGTGCCCCCAGCCAGGCCAGGTGGAGACTTCAGCTCATCCCAAAGGATGCCTGGAGCTGGAGACTTTCCCAGCAAAGCCAGCCCTGCTTTATCAGCACTGGTCCTCCATCCCCAAGCACGGCAGGACATCCCTCTGCAATGGGAGGGCAGCCAGAAGTTCATCCTCCTTTCACCACCTTTCATCCCCATGCTACAAGATGCTCATGTAATTCAAACAACAAGCTGCTGCACCCCTCAGTCCCCCAGATTCACCCCTTCCCCATGGGTACAGCCCAGGCTGCCAGTGCTCGGGCTCCTGCAGCAGGCTGGAAATGAAAGCTCCTCATTTTTGAAGCCTACCTAACAGCTGCTCCCAGGCAAGAGGCATGAATTTGTTCAGAGTGGACCATGATGACAATAAAAATACAAGGGGAAAAATTCAAAGCCCCTACTAAGGCTTTGTACAGCAATCAATTTGCTGAGCTGGATCATTTGAGGAGCTGTCTGGAAGAAGCCAACCTGTTAAATCAGCAAAAGGATTTCTTCTTTCTCCCTTGCCCTCCTTTGAGACGTCCCTCCCCACTCAGCACTGCACCCAGGGATAAGTGGCTCGGCCAGAAATAGCGCTTTTTTTTTTTCAGGAAAACAGCTCTTTCCCCAGGTTAAGAAGAAAGACAATGTTAAACAAGTGCTGTAACACCTGGCAGGCTGGCAGCCACTGCAAGGGCAGCCAGGGATGCTCACCCTTGTGCCACGTTGGTGCAGGAACGTGGGCAGTGTGACGGTCCCCCCCCAGGATGAGGCCACCCCATGCATGAGCCCCACATCCCCATAGTCACCCCTGCCAGCTCCAGAGCTTCCCCTCCCTGCCACAGGGTTTGCCACGGGGGACTATGAAAAGGCACCTTGCCCTGCAAGGCTGGGGCAGGCAGGTACACTGACAGAGCCCAGGGCTGCAGCAGACTGGCACGGTATCAGCGTGTGGTGCTGGAGCAGCCCCTTGCTGGAAAGCAAGGCTGGGGGATGCAGGGAGGGCACACACCCGCTCCAGGAAAATGTGGTGGGATGGGAAAACTAATGACCTCCTTTCTAAAACACCCCATGCAGCAGGCACCTGCAGCTTAAGCCAAGATCTGGCTCCAGTTTTCAGTAAAGAGCTGGGAAGGTTAAAGGTGTTTTACAAACCCCAAGCAGCAATCACCCAAACTTCTCCAAGCCCCCTCCACCGAGCTCCAGACCCTGCACGCTGATCTTGCCCCAGATCTCCCGTTCCCCTCCAGAGCTTGTCTCTGCTCCCAGAGCCACCAGCTCTTCTGCCCAGTGGGAGGCAGCCGCCAACCCCACACCGGCACAATCACCGACCTGGGGTGTGCCATGGCTAATGGCATGGACAAGCCACCTCCGCCACCAGCACCACCCCTGACCTGCAGCCCCACACCCAGGAGCGAGCAGGAGCATCCCCACATTCCAGGCATCCCAATTTGAACCCCTCCCATCTGGAGTGTGGCTGCAGGCTCCATGTGCCGCATCCAACCCCAGCTATCCAGCTGGAGGATCACCCATGCCGGAGTGCTCCGACATACTGATTTAATGCCAGGCACATCCACTTTCTAAAAGGCACATCCCTGTCGCTCAGCAATGGGGCCCCAAGCAATCTGCCGACCACCAATCCAACACTGCACGGGGCTGGAGGGGGAGAGGAAGTGCAAGAGCCCATTTATCAACCTTCCCCCTCACAAGCGAGAGGCTTGCAGTAAAACTGAGCACAGTCTTGCACAGCGGGCTGGCAGAAACCACGCCGCAACCCCCTCAAAGCTGCTCTCCCCTGCTGTCGGCACAGCACCATCAGCTGCTGCCAAGGATGAGCTGAAATCCCACCGTCCCACTGGGTCCAGCCATGCAGCTGCCTCCGGTGCAGCCGGAGCAAGGCCAGCACCCACGGGGGCACAGCAGCAGTGGCAGGTCCCTTCCTCATGCAGCCATAAGGGAGGATGGGCTGAGGGACAAGGACAGGGGACACACGGGCTGCAGCCAGCACCAGACTTGCTGTTGGGCTTCTCCCCACAGGGCTGCAAGGCTCGGGCACAGCTGTCCGTGCGGAGGTGTGGGGCAGGGACCCAGCTCTGGTGCAGGTGGCACTGGGCTGCAAATGGGGTTGGATGATGTGATCATCTCCTGCAGGGAGCTGGACTGTGCATGCCTGGGCTGTGCACATCTGAATCATGCACACCTGGATCACACGTGCCTGGGCCATGCACATCAGAACTGTGCACAGCTGGACCGTGCACTCCTGAACTACACACACCTGGATTGTGCACGCCTGCACTGTGCAAAGCTGGATCACACACACCTGAACCATGCACACTTGGACTGTGCATGCCTGGATTGTGCACAAGTGGACTGTGCAACCTTGACCATGCACACCTGGACTGTGTGTGTCTGGGTTGTACACAGTTGGATCACATGTACCTGGGCCATGCACCCTGGACTGTGCACAGCTGGATAAAACATGCCTGGGCCATGAACAGCTGGACCATGCAAAGCTGGATCACACACACCTGTACCATGCACACTTGGACCATGCACATCTGGACCATGCAACATTGACCACACACACCTGGACCAAGCACACCTGGACTGTGAAAAGCTGGACCGTGCATGCCTTGAGCATGCAAATCTGGACTGTGCACAGCTGGATCATGTGTGCCTGGGCCATGCATGCCTGGACTGTGCACAGCTGGATCACACATGCCTGGACTGTGCACAGCTGGATCACATGTGCCTGGGCTGTGAACAGCTGGACCATGCACACACCTGGACCACGCACACCTGGACCGTGTAATGTTGACTATGCATTCTTGACCATGCACACCTGGACCATGCACACCTGGACTGTGAAAAGCTGGACCGTGCATGCCTGGACCATGCAAATCTGGACTGTGCACAGCTGGATCACACATGCCTGGACCATGCAACCTCAGCTGTGCACACCTGGGACAGGCATACCCACGCTGTGCGTTCCAGGCCAGCAGCTCGGGAAGGTGGGTGCTGACTGAGGAAGGCAACATTTTGTGCTTTGCACCCACCGCAGCGATGTACAAGCACGGGCCGGCTGTGGGCACCAGTGTCACCTGCTCGGGTGCGATGTGGCCCGCACGTGAGGCGCAGGCAGCAGAGCTGGCAAGGCTGCCCGCTCAGGCAGAACACGCAGCCCTTTCCGCTCCTCCCAGCTGGTGGAGAAGGCAGCACGCCCCTGCCTGCATCAGCGGTTCTGCCGCCTCCACCGAGGACGCGGCGTGGGGAAGCATCCACATGCATTTTTCTCACCGTGATAACCTCAACCTAATTACAGGAGGCCAGAATGTGTCTCAAGTCCTTCGGATTGGCTCAGACGTCACAGGGTTTAAATGCAATTACTACTCTGGCAGACAGGCCGGGGCAGGAAGGCTGTGGCGGCATTCTGCTGGGCTTGCTGCCCCGAGGAGTGCAGCGGGGCCCTTTGAACCCCGATGTGATGCACGCAATGGGCCGTGAGACTCCAAACAACCTCCCAGGCGTTTTGCAAATGTTATCTGCCTTCAGCTGCCTACCGGCAGCTCTGGCATTAACATGGAGAACCTGCCAAGCAGCCCGATGCTTCCCACTGACTCATGGCACGCCTGGCCCTCTGCCAGCACCGAAGCTGAGCCCGTCTGCGGCACCAGCGCCGCACCAGCAGCATGGAGGAGATCGGGCGAGGGGGGAGGAACACACAGATGGGCTCAGGGATGGTTTTGGCTGCTGGGGGTGGGTCTGGCGGGGAAGCTGGAGATCTCACAGAGCCAGGACTGCCTGTGGAGGGGAAGGAAGCTTGCCCCAGCTGTGAGGGATGCGGGGCAGGGAGGTCAGCCCAAGCAGCGGGGACAGATGGATGGACAGGGACACAGCAGGGATGGGAAGGGGTGGGGGGTGTGGTGCAGCTCTGCACCTCCCTTTGAGACACCCTGAGAGGCAGCACGGGCACCCTGTGGTGTCACGCTGGTATGGCACTCACCGAGCCTCTGCTGCTAAGAGCTCGTCATAGTGTGAGGATCTTTGGTCGTCGTCTTGCCGGTAGCGGATGACAGTAGCCAGGCCCTTGCTCACCAGCGCTTCGGCAATGTTGCTGCAAGAGAGAAAAGCAGGGGGTTCAGCGCGGGCCTGGCGGGGCAGAGTGGCTCATCTGCACCGGACCCTGACACCAGAGGGGGTCAAACCAACTGGAGGTGGACAAGGAGACCCCCCCACCCCATTTCATACCGCTGGCCGAGGGAAGGTGCTTAGAGCAACATCTCACAATTAACAGGGAATTCCGGGCATGGCTGAGGGGTCCCCGTGTGGGCATGCAGAAGCCAAGCTGCCACGGCAGGGCATCTCTTGGCAGCACCCCAAAACGCCCGCACCACCCCCAAGAACAGAGGGGTCAGGCTGCGGGAACCTCCTCCTTGATTTTCCCTTCCTATGGCTTTTTTATCCCTGCCATCCCCTCACTGGAGAGGGGAGGTCGGCACTGGCTGGGCTTGGGGGACGGCTGCCAACGGGCACCGTGTGCTGAGGCGGTGCAGTAAATTGGCTGCCATTACACTCTGCTGCTTTAAACAAATTCATAAATTCTACTTCACTGAGCGCATCTGTAATTCTCCTCCAATTACACAGGCAGGGCATGGACCGCTAATTCACTACTGTAAAAAAAAAAGCATATATATATATATATATATATGTATGTATATATATATGGGGGGGGCTGATCCATTCGCAAGCCCTGGGAGCACACCCTACCCTGGAGAGGGGGAAGGGCAGAGCCATCACCGGGAGCTGAAAATAGGTCTTGTCTCGGAGCAGGGGGGAAAAAAAATAAGGATTCGTAAACGAGGAAATAAGCTGCAGCAGGAGGCAGCTGCAGTGGTAGCGCTCGAAATGCCAAGCAACCAGGAATAAGCACCTACAGCTATTTTGGGCACGAACAGGAGGCTGTGCCGGGGGGAGGTGAGTGCAGGGCTGGTGGCACCCGCAGCATGCCAGAAGCCCCCCCAACACCGCGGTCTGCCCCAACAAGGAATGTCAATGGGGCTGGGCTGAGCTATGTGTGAGGCTCCATCCCTGGGTCCCCACATGCCTCGGCAGCAGCGGGTCACAGCCTGATGGCAATGGGCAGGAGGTGACCCTGTTAGGGACAAGCTGTGGGGATGCCAGCCCTGGTCCCCTGTGACACTAAGGGGGTGACTCAGAGGTGAGAGGCAGTAGCACCCCAAAGCTGTGCAAATCTGCAAGAGGTGCCTGCTGGGGTCCTGCCTGCTGAAGGCCGGTGGCAGATCCAGACCTCCCCAGCAGCTCGGTGCCAGCCCGGCTCTGCTGGTGAGGACACCATGCCCTGGCTCCCCCATGCTGGGACGAGCAGCCGAGGATGCTGCTGGAGGGAGCTTAGTCGGGATGGAGTTTGCAGCCCCCCAGGCATCTGCAGCCCAGATGTGAGGAGCTGCAGGATGTACTGGGCAGCCCGTCTCAACCATGCTCCCCGCTTGCCACTGTCTCTTTGCGCTGTCCCACAGCCCTCAGCATCACTCACTGGGTGAGCAGTGACACGCATCACCATGAGACTTTTGCCTAACACACACCAGGGTGGACACCCAAGTGAACCTGAGGCCAGAGATGCTGGTGATCAGCACACTGAGGAGAACAGCCCACATGACCCCTGCTGCGGGTGCTGTGCCCAGAAATGCCCCCTCCATCCCATCTCCGTGTAGGGGAGCTGCTGCTGCACCCCCAGGGCAGCACATCTGCAACACATCCCCAGCCTGACCCAGTGCAGGGACCAGCCCTGACCAGCAATGGTCAGCAGCCCTGGGCAGGACGGCTCCTTCCCGTATGGTCACATCCCACCCAAGCACAGGCAGACAGCCTGGGACACCTCTTCATGTCCCATGTTCCCAACCCGGGGCTTGGGAACAGGCAGCGGCTCTCCAGCCCTGATGGGATTTCCACAATCATGCAAAGCCTGGTTGGATCCAGGCTGGGGGTCTCCATCAGCCCCCCAGTTTACAGCCTCCAGAGAAGGGGACACCCAGCTCTGCCTGCCTGTACCCTGCACCAGCTGGGCAGCTCTGTCCCCATCCATCACTCCAGCCCCGTTCCAGGGAAGAGAGCAAGAGGGGCGGGGGGGCAGGATCTGGGAAGAGCGAAGGAGATTAAAACTTAACATGGAAAGCATCAGGAAACAACTGTGTTAGCTAAACGGACAATTTTATTCTGCCCCCAGCACTCATGAAGTCTTGTAATCTTGTTGCCACCTCTGTTTGATGGCTTCATTTATTCAGCAATATCATGGTTATGGCTTTTTATAAGGCAGGCAAAACTGCCAGCATTTGCTCCCACTGTGTTGCTGGGTCCTAAAGGAGCCAGGATGGGCTGGGGCTGCCCACGGGGAGCGCGGCCACACTCCCCCTGGCTTTTTGGTGGCCAGCAGGCTCTGCAAGAGGCGACAGAAAACAGCGATTTGGACTAAAAAGGTGCTGATCCTGGCTGCTGCCTGCCCTGAGCATCAGCCGCAGTGCAGGGACCCCTCCTCAGTGTCAGCATCACCTCCCCCGGGGGCTGCACCCACAGTGCGGGGCCACTGAGACTCCACTCCCGCGCTACCACAGCCCAGCTCCCATTAAGGTTTCAGAGATGATGTTCCCATGGCTGACAGGGACTGAGAGCAAACGGAAGGTGCCGAGCGGCTGCAGAGCTTGTGGGGACGCCAGTGTCTGGCTGCCTCAGTTTCCCTGTCCCAAGCAGTTGTGCTGGGGTGCTGTGCCGCTCCAGCACCAGGTACCAGCCTTCCCCCCACAAATGCTTCTGCTCCACCACAGACCCCTGTGTCACCTGTGAAGGAGAATTAGCCTAATGAAGGGTTATCGAACCCTGTGTGGTTCGATACTCGGGGAGGTAGCCCCTGCCTGCCCCAGCACTGTCCATGCTGGGTGGCCAGACCTCCCTTCCCCTGGGCAGTGGGTCCCACAGCCCAGGTCCAGCTCTCGCCCAGGTTTGTGCTCCTCCAGTGGAAGGAAAAGCCACCTCCACTGCAGGAATGCCAAAACCCAGAGCGAGCACATCAGCTACCCAGCGTGACACAGTGCTTGCAGCAGGTCCCAGGCGGGCACAACCTGCCGCCAGCCTGGCTGGAACCCCATCAGGGCACAGGGGATGCCAGAAAGACCCCCAGGACCTGCCTCCACCCTCTTTAACCCGAGACCCCAGATGGGCCCAGCAGGGTCAGAGGCACTTGGGAGCTCTGCCTTGTGGGGTGATGGGGAGGAGAGAAGCCGCCTGCACTCCACCCCCGGGGCAAGGGCACCCTCCCTGTGGCCTGCTGCGCTGTGCAGCATAACTTGGGCTCTCACGTGCACCTGCTGGAGAAGAGGATGGGGGAGGACAGAGCTTATGTCCTGTCCCTCCAGGGGCCATCATCCCCCTCCCCACGCATCCACCCAGCCTGGAGCCCTGTATCCTGCTCCCCATGCCAGCCACATCCCGCGCCTTGTCCCAGCTGCATCCCACTTTCCATCCCAGCCACATCCCTCTCCTTGTTCCAGCCACATCCCACTCTGCATTCCAGCCACATCCCACACCCCATCCCAGCTGCATCCCATTCCCCATCCCAGCCATCCATGCCCACCCCACCCCATCCCCCAGCACTTTAATCCCCTCCGCTCAGCATGGATAAGCAGCTATTCCTGGCTCTAGACTCCAGAAGTATCCAATATGCATGAAATCAAAGTTTTCATCATTTCCAATGGTCAAAGGGCAGCAGGTATTAAAACCCAGAATACTGGGATTAATGGAGGGATCATTAAAAATCTAATGTTAAACCACCTCTGCAACCAGAGTGCTGAGTGAGCCTGTCATGTATCACAGACTGATTAGAAGGAAACGAATCCCAATTTTGGAGTGGGTTAGCTGAGCCTCTGAACGGGGAGAGCTGTGCCCGCTGTGCTCTGCCCTTTCATCCACGCCTCATCCTCCTCACTGCGGTGGATGGGAGTGTATTGGGGCGATGCTGATGGGACTTTATTTGGGAATTTTGGCTAAATCAATCAAGGATGAGGTTTTTAAGCAGCATTATGCAAACCTGTGCGATTTCTAACCAAACCCACCATCCTGAAGAAAACGGGCCGCGACAGCCAGGTAGTGGGCAGGCACCGATGGCACTCTGGGGGTCGTCTGCTGCAGAGGTCTCCCACATCCACTGCACCCACTCCTCAGCACAGGCCAGCCATCGTAAGGGACCAGTGGCTCTGCACCTCTCTGAACCCTCGCAGGGTGTTCAGCGAGCCTCTCCTGGCATGGGAGCAGGCTGGCACGGCGCTCGCGTCCCCCTGACACACTGAGCCTGGCTCCTCGAAGGATGCCAGCTCCTCCCTGGTGCATGCAAAAGCAGCTCAGTTCCAGCACACACTGGCAAGATAAGAGAGGGAGCATCTCCTCCTCCCCTGGGTGTAACACGCGATCGGTGCCTGTTGCCTGCAGTTTCCTGGCAGCCACGCAGCATCGGCGAGATCTTCCCACCACCTCGGTCTGCACTCAGCGGCAGCCAAACGGCTGGGGCTTGCCCTGATCTGGCCGGGGAGCTCACCCCGGGAAAACATGCAACAATCAGACTGGATGCAGCTGAGGCAGGAGCTGGAAAAGTGCTAGGTCTGCTGTGCTGTAGGCAGGGGGAAAGGGCCGGTCTCAGAAAAGGCGAACGGCTCAGCCTGGAGCCAGCTGCAGCCTGCAACAGCCACCAGTGCTTTGGGGAGAACGGATAGCCCCAAGGAGGGCGTGGAGCTCCCCACAGCCCTTCCCACCTGGCAGTGCTCAGCCCCATCCACCCAGGTCAGCTTCTGCAGCAACAGAACTGCGGGATGGTGCTTTGCGGTGCTGAGCACAACATCCTTCCACCCTACAGAGCAACCGGGAGACCCAGCTGGTTCAGGCCATCTCAGTGCTGGTGCCCGCAGAAGGCACTTCAGTCCCAAGGAGAGTGACTGGGAGCAAACCCCTGCCATGCACTGCAGTGACCAGCAGCCTCCTGCACGACCGGAGTGACGGCCTGCAGAAGCGACAGTACCGGGGAGAAATTGCCTCCCCAGGACTGACCATATTGCACCGAGGCTGCGGGAGCTGGGATGGCAGCACACGGTTGCACCGTTTAGGGGTGCAGGTGACTTAACTCCAAGTCCTGGTGCTTGCAGCCTCCCTGCCCCGCCAGGTCCCTGCCAGCATCAGGGCAGGCACCGAGCCCTGCCAGCCGTCCGCTAGCCACCAGCAGCCTCACACAGCTCATCCTCACGGCTGAACTCCCAGGGACCAGGCTGGCGGCAGACACCTCCTCCCTGTAGGAGGGAGCAGCTTGCAAAGCAGCAGCGAAATCTGGTCCTTTTCCAGGGGCTCAGGCTGCAAAAACCTACACAGCTCCTGGGCGCCAGCCCAGCTTTACCCTGGCACCGCGGCCCACGCAGGTAGCTTGCTGCGCACATGGCTCCGCTGCAAACAGCAAAGTGCTGGCAGGCGGTCACAGCTCCGGCCCCGCGGGACCCCGGTGGGGTTCAAACCCCCGCACCACGCCATCGGCTCCCCTGGCATGGCTGGCAACGAACCACCCCCAGCTTGCAGCTGCCCCTCGCCCTGAAAAGCCAGGCTGGGTTTCTCTGTGGAGGGGAAAGCATGCTTTTGGCTGCCAGCCCACCCTGGGGACAGTGTGGAGCTGGCAGTGTGGCCACTGGCATCACACAGCACCAGTGGTCCCCTAACCTGACCCCTCTGTTTTGCAAAGGCGTTTACCTCCCGGACACCCAGTCCTGGCTCCATTGCTTGGCTGGGTCCTTTCCCAAGCTCCACAGCAGTGCCCAGGAGCACTTTGCAGAAAGTCAGCATCATCACACGGCTTTTTGGGTGAGGAGAGGCACACAGGGAGGAAGAGCAACCCCTTGCCCACCCCCACGGCTGCAACCAGCCCTCCATCCTGCCTCTTCTTCACGGTGCTCACATGATCCTGACCCTGCACGGGCAAGGAATGCTGCAGCCCCTCGGCAGGCAGCCTTCATGACCCTGGCCTGGAGAAAGGGCAGAGTCTGGCCCTGCAGAGGCATCTGAGTGCTCTTAGGGGGCTCAGAGAGATGGGAGCGAGCGTATGGAAATGCACATCTTGGAAATGCTTGGACATCCAAAGCAGAGTGCCTTGGGCTTTGGTGAGCTGAGCACCATCCACTGTACAGTGAAAAGCGCTAGGGCTGCACCAGGCAGGGAAACATCTACAGTGCCTAGTATCCCCCCAGCTCAGACCATCGCCTCCACGCCTGGATCCTGCACAAAATGCTCTCAAGGGCTCAGGTCATGCTCCTCAGGTGGCTGCAGTGGATGCCCACCCTTCACCCTGCAGTGGGTGCCCATCCTGCAGCAGGACCCCATCCTGCACCCTGAGGCAGGTGGCTGTCCCTGTGCATCCTCATGTGAGCAGCTCCCTGCCTGCCCCTGCAAGCACCCAGACCTTTCACCCATGGCTGGGGGACCTGCATGGCCATGATGCTGCAAAGCCTCTGAGCACCAGGATAGTGGAGAAGGTGGAGTGGGTCGGAGCAGCTTGCCCAGGGCCCTGCTCCCAGCAGAGGCATGGAGCAGGAGAAGCCCATGCTGCTGGCCACTTTGGGCAAGCTGCCTCCAGCTCCCAGCAGCCCCTGAACCCCAGCACCCAGCCAGGGGAAGCAGTGCCATGCATTGCATTGAACCACACACCCCTGCTGAAACCACCCTCCTATGCTTTGATCCCAACTCTGAGCAGCTTCCTTGGATACTCCTATATCATTCGTGGAAAGGGGAGTGAAAAAGTGGCCCCTTGTCACCCTCCCTGGGCCACTGGAGAGGCTGGATGCTCTGCGAGCAGCTGCTGGAACTTGCAGAGCTGAGCCAGCATCCCAGCATTGCTAACAACCCCGGCCACGAAATCCTGCTGCTTCTGATTGCAAAACCCACCCCCCGAGGCTGCAGATCCTGGGAGGATCCCAAATTCTTTCCAGGTTTAGAGCTTTTAAGGCTCAGAAATCCCAGCACTGCTTATGGGGGCTGATCCTGGCACTCAACTGGGTGCTGGACACCCAGAAAAGCATGACGGAAGCACCATGATGGGTGCACTGCAGCCGAACCAAGCCCCCTCCTGCTGCTAGAAGGAGGACAAGAAGAGGGGAGCAGGAATAACAGCTTAAAGAAGACATTTCCTGACGTGAATTAAATATCATGCTCCAGCCCTGCTCCCTGCTCTCCTCCCTGCAGCCCCTGCACAGGGGACGGGGGGGGCAACCACAGCCCCCCTGCCCCACTTCAAATAAAAGCATCAGGGGAGAGGAGCTGGAGCTGCTGCACAGAGGGAAGATGCATCCCCCAGTTAAGCCCAGATTAAAGAATGGGAATATGAAAACACAGATGAAAAGCTCTTTGCTGTGGAAAAAAATCTTATTAGGCCATGAAGTACATTTTTTGCCACTTAAAGAACGGAAGAGTAAAAAATGGCTATTTGCAAGCTTCCCCCCACCCCCCCCCCACAACTCATTTCACAGCTTCCCCCACCCGAAAATCCAAAAAGAAAGTTTTTGATCGGCATTTTCACCCACCGAAACCTCTCCAGTTCTCGCTGCCTAGCACAGACTGGCAGTGCCAAAAGCATCCCCATGCAAGCTCCCCCAGCCATGCTCAGAGGCAGCACCACCAAAACTGTTTGTGCCAAATTAGCCCAGTCCTGCTGCCTGCAGGGCAAGTATCCCCTTGCACTCGCATGGATTTACAGCTCAGGGCTTTCCTTACATTTGTTTTTAATGATTTTTTGCTTTTTCTTCCAAGAATTTGTGCAATTTGCATCATGGCAGCCTCTGAGTCCCCTGGGGGAAGGGCTGTGGGGACAGGGAGCCGATTGTGGGGCGCCTGCACAGCTGGCAGCCCCTGCTCCCCGGTTACAGCCTCGTTGGTGGTTTGGGGACAGCATCCCCTTCCTGCATCCCAGTGTGTTCCCTGGGGGAACTGAGCCCCCTAGCAAGGCACTCCGGGGCTCCTACCCTGACCCACAGGCAGCACCCGCTGTGCCCGCTGTCCCCGAGCCACAGGATGCAGCCGGGTGCCCTGAGATGCTGTGGGACACTGTGGGATGCTGCTGGATGTCATGGATGCTGCGGGATGCTGCAGGGCATTTCAGGATGCTGTGGGGTGCCATAGAAGGCTGTGGGATGCTCTGGGATATTCTGGGATGCTGTGGGATGCTGTGAGAAGTCACAGGCTTCCCAAAGACCAAAGACTGGTGTGAATCCAGAGCCTTCACATGCACCTCAGGTTGCAGCAGACCTGCCCCATCATCCCCCAGTCCCTCAGGCACCTGAGGGTGCCTCTGCATTAATCACACCTGGGGCGCACAGGCACCCTCCCAACAGCACCCGTAGTGGGATGAGCCATCCCTGTGAGCGCAGACCAGCACAGGAGGTGCCAGTGTGGCCCCTCACGTTCTGGCAGCTGCCTTCTCTGCCGGCCATGGCCCCTTTGCCCTGTCTTCCATGTCAGCACGGCTTTGCTATGGCAGCTGAGCACGAACCTCTGGCCTTACCTGTGCTCAGCAGGAAAGCACCAGCCAGGAGGAGCAGCAGCACCAGCAGCAGCAGTAAACACTGACAAGGCACACGGCACACCAGGTGCCGGTGGAGTGGGATGGGGAGGGCTGCGGCATGCAGGCACTGGGCAGAGCCTGGCCAGGCAGCAGCACTGGCACTCAGATCCAGCTAAAACTGTCAGGGAGCTGGAAAGGAGAAGCACAATGGAGCCTGCGAAGGCGGCTGGCGCTGCCAGCTTGAAGCTCCTCTGCGGGAGACTCCAAGTCAGGCACCGCAGCCAGGGATCAAGCAGGGATACGGGCAGGGATGTGGGCAGGTGAAGCTAGGTTTGTGCTCCTGTTCAAGTTCACGGTGTTTGGAGCTAGAAGCAGGGGCTGCCTGCATGCCAGGCAGGGGCCCAGCACCCTGAGGAAAGCAGATGCTCTGGGTGGGGAACAGTCCCCTGCCCACCGCCAGAGGTGGACATCACCCCCCTGCCATGCTGGGGAGGGCGAGGTGCCACCCCGGGCGTGCAGCTGATGGCTGGCCCAGCCCCCCTTCAGCCTGCCCTGCTGGCAGCACGGGCAGGGGGCTGCAGGGCAGCCAGCTGCCTGCACCAAGAGCAACGAGAGCTAGGCAGAAACCAGGGGCCTGAATGCTCCAAAAGCCAGGCAGGGGTTAGCACCCTGCCCAGGCTGCCCGCCCCGGCGAGTTGCCGGCGTGCTCAGCCTGCCAAGCAGGCTCAGCCCAGTCCAGATGCAGGCGGACAAGCCAGGCTTTCTTCCCTGCTCTGTCCCCAGTGCGGTGTGGGCTGGACGGCACAGACCCTGCTCTGTTACGCCCACGCTTTCGTGAGGGGCTGCAGCAGCCAAGGGACCCCGTGCCCAGCACCCAACTGCACTGCCACGGCAGGGCCAGGGGCAGACGGGAGCAAGGGGGCTGCCCTGTGCCATGCCCGGGGGGCTGGCACACCACAGAGACCTCGGTGAGAGCTCACAGCACTCGCTTGGCTCACTCCACTGATGCCTGATTATGGCAATGAAGTCAACGTGAGCAGTGGCCCTGCAAATTCACATCAGGTTTCCTCCCAAAACAGGGATGCGACTCAGGAGCTATTTGAAAGCAATTTGCAGCTGGAGACACTAAGAGCAGGAGGCAGTGCTTGGCGAGACGCTCCTGAGATGGGAAATCCTGCCCCTCTACCGTGCTGGGCACGGCATAAGCACTGCTGGAAGCATCCCAGGGCTGGCAGCCCTGAAGCCACCGGGCAGGGGGAGAGACCGAGGGGTTTTGCACCACACGCTCCCCTCCTCGTTCATCACCAGTGCCCCAAGACCTCATCTTCCTTCAAACAGTCCCAAAGACACAGCTGTCCCTTCCAAAAACCTAGAGAGACATCCTTGGCTGGAGAGTTGGCTCCTCAGGGGTGCGGTTAAAGCCCCACTGAATAAACCAGGTGGGTTTAAAGCTAGTGCAGGCAGCGCAGGAGAGCAGGGCTGCTCCACTGGGCTCCACCATGCCCAGCATCTCTGTCCAGGAAAGCCCTTTAGACTCCTGCTGTCGTGGTTTTCATCCTGGGAGCAGCAGCCTGGCATGGTCTGGCAGCAAGCGCGGATCCTAGCAGAGATCTAGCACCGGCACGGGCAAGGCTGGATCTCCTTTTCCACTGGAGTGGAAATTAAATCCACTCGTGAGATAAGCATCACCGAAGGTCACTTCACGAGTGCCTTAATTACACTGGAGCAGGGTGACAGGGAGCTTTCTGGCTTCCCAGGCCACATTGAAGCCACATTCCCCCTGTGCAGCGTGATGCTCCGCAGCTTTCCCAGACCTTGGATTAAGGGGAAGAAAAGCGCAGCACTGCAGCACTTTGGTTGCTTTCCAAAATAGCTGCTACGGGGAAAAAAAAAAAAAAAAGAAAGAAACCAAAGGGCCTATGACAAATCATCCCTGCACAGCTCCCGGAGCTGCTGCCATTGGACACATGCCTTGCAAGCACAACCTCTCTACATCTATGCCGGAGTAGTCTGGCACCCCTGTGTCCCAGAGGAAAGCCACCAAACGTGCCCCAGGCACTGAAACTGTGGGCAGGGCTGGTGAGGGGCTGCTCCAGAAGAGCCCACACCACTGCACCACATCACAAGGAGGTGACATCCCTTGGGAAAGGACAGGCATCCCGGGGACATAGAGCAGAGAGAGATGGTTCTCTAAAGCAACACACTGGCCACATGGCTGGCTCGTGGTGGGGGGTCCTCCAGCCCAGCATACCCCAGCTGGGGGCGGCAAGTGCAGGGGGTGCAGGCCTGCAGGGCCACAGGCAGCAGGCTCCTGGCCACTGGCACCGCACAGCCCTGCAGCGAGGATGAGCCACCCTCCATCCCCAGTGTCCCCACAGTGCGCGACAGAGCCCCACGAAGCCCCGGCAAGTGCCGTGCCTGGTTCCCCAGGGCTGCACTTACATTCCTCCGATGGAGACGGTGGCACATGTGCGCTCGGAGAAGGCAGGCACAGTCTCAGTGGCGCTGCTGGCCGGTCGGATGTAGTCCACTGTCACGTTCACCTAGGCAAGGCAGACAGACACGGGGTCAGAGTCATTCAGCCCGGGGGCTCCCCACAGACCCCCACCCTCCCCCTGCCCAACCCCCCTGCTATCGGCCGGCCATCCCTTCCACCTCCCCTGCCCAGGTAAAGGAGCCATTTACCAGCCGGCTGCTGGCACTGATGGTGCTGCCAGAGAAACAACATCTGACACACCAGCATGTGAGCCAGGGCCGGGCACGTTAAACCAAAAGCCTCCTGGTGAGGACAAGCTGCCGTGCCAGGTTCCTGGCACAGGCCCTGGCTCTGCCGGGGATACCCTGGCTCCTGCCAGGCACGCCTGTGAGCTCCCTGCACGCCAGAGAGCTGCGGCAGGGATCCCAAGTGTGCAGCTAGCCCCGATGCTTCCTGGTTTACCGGTAATCGCATTCTGGCCTCTGGTAGGAGAGCTCGCCTGTACCTGCAGGTAGATGAAAGCACAGCTCCCTGCTAAGCCGTGGCTGTCAGCTGGGATCAGTGTTGTCGGCATCGCACCGAGCAGGACGCAGAGGCCGGTTTGCAAAACGCTTTGGCGAGGCAGGGAGCAGCCTCGGGCGCCCCAGAAACCCGGCCATGCACCCAGCGCAGAGTTGCGCTGTCCCCATGCCACTGCATCGCCTGGCTGGCACTCAGCTGTACCAGGGACAAGCACCGCCACCGCTCCCCTCCTCCCGCAGACCAGGGCAGCCGTGGCATTTATGCACATCAGCTGGTGGGGGTCTGCACTGGGTAGGGGCCAATTTCTGCTGGATAACTGCATCTCCCACTGCACCAGGGCTGGGGACAAGCCGATGGTGCAGAAATGCTCATGGGTGAGATTGTGGCTCAGGTTCCCCGCACCACAGCCCCCAGGCGTCAGGCCCCCAGCAGCTCCCAGGCATCACATCCCAGAGCCCGTTACAACCAACATTTCCATCCTGCACCAGGCTTCTGTGGTACAGCTGAACGCCTGGGCCAGATCAGGGAGCCGTGCTGCCATATCCACCCCCACCTCCCGCAGCTCTCTTGTCCCCATAAGTTCAGTGACCAGGCCAGTGAAGGTCATGGAAGGCTTGTGCCAGACCCATGCGGCAGCAGGGGCTTTGTCCCAGCAGGTGCAGGGCAGAGGGCTGGAAAAGCTGTCAGTGTTCCTGCTGGAGAGCAGCGGTTCCCCAGGGGGGTTGGAAAGGCAGCGCTGCCCCACTTGCACATCCCAGTCCTCAGCATCGCTCCCTTCCCAGCCGTGCTGCCCGTCCTCCCTGCTCCCAGGATTCAGGGACCTCAGCTCTGATGTGTATCCTGCAACGCTGCCTGGACCACTGGCTCCTCTCACAGCTTCACCCCCAGGTTGGGACACGCACGGCTGTGGGGCAGCAGCGTGTGGGGCAGGGAGCACTGGGGCTGGAAGCATCAGAAGCACTGAAAGCACCCGCACTCGGCTGCACAGCAGCATCGAGCTGCAGCTCCTGGCCACAGCCACACAATAAAGCACCGGTAAAAAGAATCCAGAATTAAAGCTCAAGTGCTCGAATGCTTAAGCAATCCCACACCTGCACGTGCCATTCCTATGCAAATCCAACCCAATCCCACCGCCTCGCTTCCCCAGAAAAGCACCTTCCTCACTGGTTTACTGGCACTTCAGCTGGAGAAGGCTGAGGCTGCCCTGGGCTGGGGGACACAGGGGGACACAGGGGTGACATGGGGATCCCCAGGGAGTCCTGGTGCTGCCTCCCACCACCCCAGCCCATCTGTGGGGCCATATTTAGGCACTACAGACTTTTTGCCCATGTGTCGCCACACAGCACCATGCCCACCCGGCACCACCAATTTTCAGCACCGGCAGCCTGAATCAAAGACAGGGAGACAGGTGTCCCACTCAGCTGTATGAGGGAGCACCCATAAACTCCTTCAAACTGGCCCTTCCCAAACCTCACTTTTAAAAATGAGCATAAAAATGCAAAGAAGGTAGGATTGCCTGACAAACCCCTGTCGTACAGGTGAGCTAATCAAGGTTTGCAGCAGCAAAAGAGGGGGCTCTGCCAGGAAAGAGCCAATTAAGGGGAGCAGTTAAAGCAATTCCTCCCTGCGAAACTATTGTAATAACAACTGTAGGGGAAAAAAAGACGATGATTACTCTGAGAGGCAGCTTAGGAAACCCAGGCTACTACAGGGCTTTTTAAATGTCATCTGGCTCAACAGCAAGGCACAGCTCGCTTGGGAAACACCTTGCTTGGCATTAAGCAAAGGATCCGGTGAAAGGCTGCATCGGCTGCCGAGGACCTCGCACACTGCACCGCAGCCGGCGGGGACAGAGCATGTGTGACCCCACAGCTCAGGCTTGAATTGTCATGGGCAGGGGAAGAGCAAGCAGGGATTGGGCTTGGCATCACACCTCAGCCTGCAGCGGGGAAGGACTGTGTTGCGTTGCATTGCGTTGCAAAGCATCACATTGCGGTGTATTGCATTGCACTGCAAAACGTTACTTCGCGTTGTATTGCATTGCATTGCAAAGTGTTGCGCTGCATTTCATTGCAAAGTGTGGCTTTGCATTGCATTGCATTGCATTGCATCGTGTTGTGTGGCATTGCAGTATATTGCATTGCAAAACGTTGTGTTGTGTTATGTTGCAAAGCACTTGTCCCCTGGACAGAGACAGCTGAGGATTGTTGCAGTGACAAAGCTGCTGTGTCCCCTGCTACATGATGCCAGCGCCACTGCATCTGACAAGTCACAATAGCAGAACTCCCTCCCCCAGGGCAGGAACAAGCAGGCTCAGAGCATCCTATGGATTCAGCATGAAAGAACTCAAAACTGCTGCGTCCCCACTGCCACCATCTCCAGCTGAGTGGGACTGTGGAAGGCCAGGGTGTGACAGCCCTGTCCCCACACTCCCCAGCAGCTCTGTCCCTGCAGTGACAGCAGATGTGATGTCCGCCCCAGGGCCAGTGCCCCCAGGCATGAGCCAGCCCCACACACCCACCGCACGGAGAGCCATGGTGTGCACAGCACAGCACTGGCCACATGCCCTGCTACCCAGGGGCTGCAGCACAAAGGCTCTTGCAGAGCTGGCACCTCATTTTTGGCACGTCCAAGGACCCACCAGTGGAGATGCAGCTGCCTGGTTGTGCCAAGACATGGGCTCTGCCTATGACACTCCAGTCTTTGCAGGGTGCTGAGCTCCAGCTGCCGTATTTACCCACCTCCCAGGGTGCTCCTGAGATGAAAGATGCTGTGCAAGCACCCACAGCACCACGATGGAGCCCCTGGGCGCAGGGATGCTGGTATGGCATTGAAGGACCCAAACAGAGCTCCAGGAGCCACCGTCACCAGCGTGGCAGCAGCAGGAGCTGGCTGCAAACCAGGAATTAAAACCTTCCCATCATTAGCATCTCGGTGCCTCTCCTGCTAATGGCCCAAAGCCTCTGAGGTAGAGCTGTCCCCTATGTGTCCCCTCCAGGGCTGCCAGCTCAGAGCAATTAAAGGCAGCAAACAGGCAGCAAAGCACACCCGAAGCATGCGTTTTGCTTCCTGCTTCCTGGCTTCTCATGTCCCAGCAAGAAAAGGGACATTCCCACTGTGCCAACCTCTGCGCCGTCCCCAGCGCCCACTGGCAGCAGCTTCATGTGCTGGCCCTGGGCAGAGAAGAGACGGGCTGGGAGTACGGTGTGATCCTAGCTTGCTGGTGGCAGCCATAGGCAGGTTTCTCCCCTCAGCTCAGGGAGTATTTTGCAGCACGTTGATGGACCTAAAGGCACCACTGACCTGGGAAGGCAACTTGGTGCATGCAAAGGTGCTCCCATTCTCCCATGCTTGCTCTCGGAGATGAGAGAGCAATCTCACCAATCAAGCCAATGCTCACCTCGGGCATGTTGTTTTCACCAGTGGAAAATCAACTCCCAAGAGCATCCACAGCCCCAGCTTGGGCACCTCCTGCACTGCCAGCCCAATCATGGGCATCTCCTGCACCCCCCGCCCTGGCTCAGGCATCTCCTGCATCTCCTGCACCCCCAGCCCCAGCTTGGCCATCTCCTGCAGCCATACACCCAAGGCTCAGGGAGGTGCTCATCCCACCCCAGCCCCATCTGACTGCTCTCAGCCACGACAGACCTGGACACCCAGACCAGAAGCAGCAAGGGACACTGCAAGCAGCAGCATCCAGCTCTGGAGCTTCGCTCTGGGCTCCCACAGAGCTGCACTGCGCCTGTGCTGAGCCCAGCTTCACCCATGTACCATCCGCAGGGACCTCAAGCTGCAGAGAAAGTGCCCCAGGGCACCTGACCGAAGAGCCGAGTCCATCCCACACCAGGCACGCACACAAGTGGCCATCACTGCCACCCTGCAGACCTGCAGCTCAGTCAGTATTTCGTGGGGGCACAGAAAGTAAAGCGCTTCCCAGGTGTGGAGAGAGCGACACGCCAAGCTCCCCATGGCTGCAGCACTGAGGAGGGCTGGGGGTAGCCGGCACCGGGTTGGGATGCAGGGTGCCTAGCCGATCGTGCAGGGTCCCCGCCTGGCTCTCCCCATCCCTCCTGCACCCATGGGAGCCGCAGCAGGCTCCCCCCCGAAGCCAGCCAGCATCGATGGCGGCCGTCTATCGGCGGGTTTCCAAGGTCAGCTGCAGTCAGTGTGAATTAAATCACTCCGCCAGCTCTCCTCCCTGGAGGAGATCCAGCCCTGAGAAGAATGGCACTACAGAGATTCACATCTTTGTGCAGCCAACGTGTTCAATGTCACCCACCCTGGCTTTGGCGCCACCAGCCCGGGCTGCCCTGGACCTGCCAGCCCCTGCCTGGGCTCGCCCGTCACTGAGGTGCCTGGCACCCCGGTGTGGGGCAAGGGTGGCTGAGCCAGGGCCAGCAAGCCATGTCCCTGTCCCCACGTGCCCTGTGCGTTGCCACCAGCTCTTGCGCGAGGGTGTGCAGGGAGGATGTGGCCCCTGGGAAACACGGGGCCATCGCTGCCAAAAACCCGCACTCACACCCACGGCTGGAGGAGGAGAAGGAACGGCGCCTGCAGCACCAGGCAGCATGTTCCCAGCACGTGGGGACTGGTACATGGACCCCAGCATGCGGTTACTGGCACGTGGTCCCCAGCATCACAGTCCCAACGATGTGGTCCCTGGCACGTGATCCCCAGCTCTCTGGCCAGGCTGGTGCTTGCAGGTGAGTTTTCAGAAGCATCATCCCAGCCTCAGAGGCAGAAGGAGGGGTGGCCAGCTCCCCTTCATGGCACTGACATGTGGCACGAGCTCGCAGGAGAAGTAAAAATAGTCCCTGCAAGTTTGTGACGAAGAAGGGCTGGGAGATCCGCAGGCGTTTTCAGACAGTAATTATAGCAGAGCAAGTCTGGTCTGCCACCCACCCCTGCCATATGCACCCACTCTGTGCCCACCCGGCGCAGCCTGGCCCCCTTCCTACTGCACCCCATGTCCCCATGGCACGGGACAGTCCCTTCTGAGACCCCTGGGCCAGGCTGGAGTGAAGGGAGTATGGAGGGATGTTGCCAGCACAGCACAGAGCCCACCCCTGCCCTCTCTGATCTGCAGGCACCAAACTGCGAGTGCTGCCCACACGGCCCTGCACCCATCCCTGCTCCCACCCCTGACTGGAAGGATGAGCCCCGCCACAGCTCCAGCCTGGGGAGGGCACCCATAGGTGCAGGCAGACACCCTGCCGGGTGATGCTCTGCTGTGGTCGGTGCCCAGCTGCACCATAACGTGCCCTCAGCACCAGCAAGGGCTGCTGGAGGGAGGGGGGGCTGTCCCACAGCCCTGATTTTTGCCTGTTTTATTTCTCCTCTCCCCTCCTCGGGGACAAGACAAGGGCTGATGCCACCCACAAACTAAACCCACGTACTCCATTGGCACCCTGACCTCCTCCAGCATGGCTGCTGCTGGGGGGAGCCCTGGCACAGGGGCTCGCTGCCAAGCCCTGGCGCCAGGGTCCCCATGGCTGCTGTCCCAGGCCAGCCAGGCTGTGCCATGCCACGCTACGCTGTGCCACTCTGGGGAGGCACACCTACCACCTGCTGTCCCCCGTTGGATGGGAAACCATCCTTGGCACTGACCCGTGGCCTGCTCTCCCCTGCCTGGCCGATGCTGATGTGGGGTCTCAAGGCTCGAGCAGGAGGGAGGGGATACACCCGGGACGTCGCATCCTGTTCATCCCAGCCTGGCGCTGGGATCGACCTCAGGGTGCTGACCTGGGGAAGACACTGTCAGGGGAAGGCTCTACAGCTGCGGTGCAGGACACAGTGGGGAGGCACTGGTGGATTCTAGATGTGCCACGCTCCGGCAGTGGGGTCCCAGAGTAGAGCAGCGATGGCATCAGCTGCAAGTGAAGTAAGAGATAAAGCAGCGAGGGAGGATGAAGCTGGACAGCAGGTCCTACATGCCTGGATGCTTTGCAACCCTCCACCAGCTCTTCCACCCCACCAGGCATGAGCTTGGGCCACTCAGCCACTTGCAGCCTGACCCTTTATCACTGACACTGTTCGGCGGGTCTTGAATAAGAGTGGAGCAGCTGGCTGCAGCCACCCATCCCAAGGCTCGTCCGTCCCTGACAGAGCCCACTGAGACCAGAGCTTCCCCTGTGACCAGATAGATGCCATGTTGTGGCCTCTCAGAGCTGCTGCAATGCCCAGCAGAGCTGCGAGTCCTGGCAAGTGAGAGGATGCAGGAGGCACAGGGAGGGCTGCAGGACACACAGGGGAATGATCCAGCATCATGTTTTCCCTCTGGACCAGCAGTTTCCTTCCTGAGGGCTGTGTGTGCTGCCTCAGCCCAGCCTCACCACCCATCCCACTGCAGGAAGGGTGCTTTGCTGTGCCTTCAGCTTCACCAGGCCCTTTGCTAACCTCCACCTCTCTTTCCCGGATTCTCCCATCACGGTCCCTCCTAGAAAGGTGCGTGAAGAGCCTGGGATGTGGTACAGGGGGTGCTCCAAGCCACCATGCTGCAAAGCAGTCCCCGCAGAGTCTGCAGAGCCTGCTCCACTGCCGAAAGCAGAGACTGCAGCCGCCGCTGGGCTCTGGGCTTCCTCCTCATCACCGGCTCTGGCAGCGCCACTGAGCCCCCCGAGGTTGCAGCCGCAGGCGGCCGAGCCCAGCCTGGCCAAGCCGAGCCCAGCAGCAGCCCCAGGGTAGGACTGACCTTGCTGGGGCAGGCTCTGCCAGAGCCATAAATAACTCAGGGCTGCAGCCTGGCAGTGGAAGTGCCCAGCAGAGCCATTTGAAGAGCACTGGAAGGAAGAAAATACATGCACGGAGAGGAAATGGCTCCGAATTTCTGGTCACTACACCAGGAACAACCACATTTGCTCCCTTCACCTTCCCCTGCTGTCAGGGAGCCGTTTCAGCCCGCGGCAGCACCCAGAGCTGAACGTGCCAGCACACTTCTCCCCTCCCGCTCATCTGCATCTGTGTGCACTGCTTATTCCAAGCAGAAGGCTGTCAGGAGAAGATCTCTCCCAAGTTCGGCACTGGGGAGCAGCCAGCTCCCCAGAAGGCTTTCAGCAGCAAAATCCTCCCCAGCTTCACACGTCGGAAAGCAGTGGCGATGATGCAGCGTGGTCCCATGAAGCTTGGGAGCTGGTGCCCTGCAAAGTCTCCCCGGCACCGGCGCACTCCTCAACACAGGATCCCAGCTCCGGCATGTGGCCAGGAAGACCGGGCGCACACAGTGATGGCTTCCCGAGGGCTGGGTGCAGCTGCTGGCGGTGTGGGCAGCGGTGCCTGCATCTCGCCCCCAGCGCTGGCAGTGATGGGGAGCAGCAGCCACCCCTCACCACACGCTGTCCCCATTCCTCCCAGCCGCACTGCTCTGCAGAAAGTGGGACCTTCCAAAACAACCCCAGCTGCGCCCTGACCATCACTGCGTTGGGTGAGCCTGCACTGTGCCGTGCTGCCAGCTCTCCCCAAGTTTGCAGGCTGCCAGTTATGTGCAGAGAAAACTGCCCGTCAGTGCAAAAATCTGCAAAAGTCTGCAAAAATCTGCAAAAGCCTTCCCTCCTCCAGGGAGAGGAATGAAGTTCCAGGAGAAGATGTTTTCCCCAGTCACATCCCATCCCCTGTTTTTCCCAGGTCTGATCTCCAGTCCGCTGGCAGTGCTGGCACTGGGGATACTGCTTTGGGTAACCCCAAAAGGAGCGTCCCAGGAAGCACTCCAGTGCCTCTGAGCTACGCTATCTGACCAGACACAGGCGGATGCACTGGAAAACTGCAGGGAAACCCCTAGCTGCTGCTTTCCAGGTACGCTGGGGGCTCGGGCTCGTACTCGCAGGCTCTTGCGGATGAGAGGTTTTATCAGTTCGCTGTCAGCCTTCCCTTTGATGAGCCTCCATCCCTGAGCTGCATTGCTAACAAATCCCCAGGCATTAAAAATAAGCTGAAGCTTTGCAGATAAATCGGCGCAGGCGTCCGGATCGAGGGCAAGGGCAGGCTTGGGAAGGGGGGGGAAGACAAGGCACGGCCGCAGTTCAGATGCTCCCCTCCCATCCCTCAGCATCAGCCACGCGCAGCCCAGCAGTCCCCAATTATCAAGCTCTCCATTGATCCAGGGACAACCGTGCATGGCATGACTGCATCCCCCGCCAATCCAGGGAACAGCTACGGCACACACCGGGGACACCATGCACTGCCAGTCCTCGTGCCGCAGAGGCACCACATCCCTCTGTGCCAGCCCAGACTCCAGAGGCCCTTCGCTGCAGCAGCAGCAGGATGCTCACCCCCACAGTGCCAGGCTTTGGGGCTGGGGCACAGGGACCGAGCAGTGCTGCCGGGTACACGCGTCTCACCAGGGCTGGCTGAGCAGGTGGAATTATCCTCAGGGCCAGAGGCATAAAACAACGTATCAGGAACACGTTGCGGTTTTGAGGGTTCACCCTGGCCCTGCACAAGCCTCTGCTCAGTCTCGTGGTTATAGAGGGGGGTGAGAAATGGGGATCACCACCTCCAGCCTCGCAGCAGGGGTGCTGCTGCCCACCTTTGCCCACCAAAGCTGCCCTCCTCAGTGTCACCGCCTGTCAGTGTCCCCAGCTGGGACCTTCCCAGGTCGCCACCAAACCCTCAGCCCCCACCACCAGCTGGAGGCACCAAACACCAGCACCCAGCAGAGGGGATGGCTGTGGTGGCACTGGGGACCCCGGTGAACCGCAGAGCCCCATGTCAGTCGGGGAGCAGACTGTAGGGCATCCCTAGGTGCTTGGGCACCCCAGGGAGAGCCATCCCCCTACCCAGCACCCCCCTGCCAGCTGCAGAGTACCCTTAAGGAAGATCGCTTCTGTGCACTGGGGATATTCATCCCTGAGTTATCTCGTGCCGTCTCCCTCCATCTGAATGATTAATCCCCCACAGCTAATTAGAGGAAAGGGCCAAGAGCACCTATTTAGACTCAATTCAATTGCCTCCACGATGGCATAATTAAAAAAAGCAGCTTAATGGCAGTGCATGCCCAGCACCAAAATCGATGGGCAGCGTCTGTGCGGAGGGAGCCAGCCCCATCCCGACACGCACCAGAGATTTATTCGACCATGGGAGACAAATCCATACTGGGGCACGGCCGCTGAGCGCCAGCGGGTGCTGCGGCAGGGGCCGGGGCTGCGGCAGCCGGTTCATCCCACGCCACCGGGCAAATTCCACCACGCCGGGTCACTCCTGCCGCTGCCAGGAGGGCACAGCTCCCTTGCAGGAGCCCTGGCAGGTCTCGCACTGGGTGCTGCCACAGCAGCACAGGGGAGCCGGCATCGGCACAGCGAAAGCTGGCAGGAGAGTCAAAAAAACCAGATTCGGTCTGTTAAAGGGAAAAGCAACAGGCCATAAAAATCCCAGCTTTAGAAACTTCACAGGGCTTTGATGAAAGGGCAAACCAGAAACTATATTATACTTCATCCATCTCTGGGCCCAGGGAATTCGGCTGCAGTTCCTGCAGCCCAGCTCCTTGCCTAACATGATAAGTGCTGCATGAACCAAAAGCGAAGGGGCCAGCACAGCCACGAGGGTATTTCTTCCTCTTCTCCCCTCGGTGCTTTTTCCAGAGGAAGGGGAGACAGAAGGAATTATTTCTGGAAGCAATGGTAGTGGCTTATTTTTATTGCAGGAGCCGGGGGGGGAAGCTATTGGGCTGCCCCAGATCTCTGCAGGCCGGGAGGGCAGCGTGGCTCTGTGCGGTGGCATGGGGAGGCAGCACATTGTGGGGGGAAACGTGGTGTTCCTGCCGCAGGGATGGGGGCGAGTGGTTGGGAAGGAGGCAGAAAAGGTGAAGGAAAATGGGTGATGAGACCCCTGTCCGCTGTGCCAGGCTGGCAGCATCCAGCAGCCCAGTGGAGGCAGCCGGGGTAGCACAGCCTCCTGCCCCCAGGCTGGGTTTCAGGCTGTCCCAGCTGAGAACTGAGGGTTGTGTTGGAAGCAGCCGGAGCTGGAAAGCCCTTAGGGAGAGAGCGACAGATGGACAGGTGGTGGGACAGGCAGCTCCTGGAGAGCTGGCTGCTAGCCCACCCCAGCCAACCCACACCCCTCAAGGCTGCTCCCCAGGGCCAGCACACAGGGGCACTGGCGAGAGTGGGCTGCCTGCTGCCTGCCTGCCTGCTCACTGCTGCCTGCCTGCTCACTGCAGCCCCTCCCCTGACCACGGCTCACCATCCAGCATTGCAGCCGCTCCCCGGCAAAGCTGCCTCCAGATCCCCAAGCCCCTGCTCCCTTCAAATGCCCAAGACAACCACAAAAGCAGCTGTGGCAAAGCCCATCCCCGCTACTCCAGCCTCCCGCTGCCCACCCCGAGCCAGGGCCGGGCATGGTACCATGCACCAGTGAGGGCTTCCCTGCCAGGGCTTGCAACGAGATGGACATCCCACAGGAGCTGCATGCAGCCAGGAGCAGGATATACTGGGAGAGCAATACACAGCAACAACATTTATTTATTTCCAATTAATTTAATCTGCCTGGAACTGGTAGGGGTGGTGATGACCCCCAGATAGGAGAGGAGAGGTGATCATGGGATCTCGTGGGATCCCGTTGTGCCAAGATGGTGCTTTTGAGGATACTGACCTCCGCCACAGCCCCTGCTGCCTTCCCAGCTCTCCTGCCTGCCCCGCATGGCACGCTGCTCATGCTGGATGGCACGCTGCCTGCAGCACAGCCGGAGTACACGCACTGGCAGGTATCAGGATGGGGACAGGAGGGCAGGTGAGGACAGGTGGCTCACTGCAGCCAGAGGACTGTTGTCCTTGCTGGTGAAATGTGTGTCCCCCCATGCCGGGACTGGAGCAGCCGAGGCTGGGCAGGGGCTGCACTCCTGCAGCACCAGGCACGGGCAGGTGATGCGCCGGGGGAGCCCCAGTCACCCTGCCGATACCTCGGGAGCCTGTGAACCACCAGCTCCCAGCTCACATGTAGCATCTTGCACATGCGCGTGCAAAGCCCAGCAGGTCCCTGATCAAGTGCACACTGCCCAGGGGCGAGGGATGGCTTGTTCCGGCCCTGCTCCATGTACTAAAGCAAACCAGCTCTGGGATGGCAAGGGGACAACAGTGTCCTGCTGAGGGCACGGGACAGCTGTGGGGGTGTGAGCGGTCGCTCCGGTGGGGGCTGACCAGGCTGCCGGGAGCAGGACCTGCTCCCTGGGATGGGTGCTGCTTCCCTTGGAGTGGGGTGGGATGGGATAGGGTGGGATAGGGGGTACATCCAGCTCCACAATTCCTAAAGTGCAGCTCCCTCTAGTGTCACACCAGCCCTCCAGAGCTGTCACCGTGCACCCACAAGGCAAGGTCACGGCTCTGCAAGGACAGCACCCACCAGGAGGGTCCCCAGGGTTCTGGAACAGCATCCACCAGGAGGGTCCTCAATGCACAGGGACAGCACCCACAAGGCAAGGTCACCACTGTGCAAGGACATCACCCACCAGAAGGGTCCCCAGGGTGCCGGAACAGCACCCATGAGGAGGGTCACCACTGCTCAGGGACAGCACCCACAAGGATGGTCCCCAGGGTGCAAGGACATCACCCACAAGGAGGGTCCTCACAACACAGTGACAGCACCCACAAGAAGTGTCCCCAGGGTGCAAGGACATCACCCACAAGGAGGGTCCCCACAGCACAGGGACAGCACCCACAAGGCAAGGTCACTGCTGTGCAAGGGTATCACCCACCAGGAGGGTCCCCAGCACGCGGGACAGCACACACAAGGAGGGTCCCTACGGCGCAGGGACAGCACCCATGAGACAAGCCCTAAGCCACCCGTGCAGCCCCGGGGTGCGGGCAGTGGGCTTGCACGCAGCGCTTGCAGCCGGGGAGGCGGCTGATGAAGCACCGGCAGCGAGACTGAAAACTCATCCTGGCCTAATTATTCCTAATATTCAATTCATCAATCTGCAAGGGGATGATCGTGCTCTGCCGGAGCGGCTGCCAGCAGCTCTCTCTCCCAGGGCTTGTCATGCCGTTAAGCTGTGCCAGCTCCTCCCAGGCAAATGAAAGGCAGCAGGAAGGCAGGAGGCAGCTCCGAGCTGGGCAGGGGAGCCCTGGCCCCAGGGGACAGGCTGGGGTGGGCACTGGGGGTGCACGGAGAAGATCCCAAACCTCCAGCACCCTGTGATGGGGAGGGTCCTCACATCCACTGCTCCTTGGGGACACAGCAACACAGCCACAGCTGTGGACCACCCTGAATCACTGACTGTCCATGCAGGAGAGGGGGGACAGAAGGTGCTCAGCTGTGGGGCAGCAGCTCGAGGGGCCACCACAGCCCATGGGGACTCGCAGCCAGGGATGCCAAGAGCAAAGCTGGTGCAGTCAGCACAGCTCTGACTGCTGGACCTGCCCGCGGATCCTGGAGATCCAGATCTCTGGAGGATTCAGGAGATCAGCCAACCCTGGGGCTCTGCGGGAGAGACACCCTATGGAAGGTGGCAGGGCTCCCCAGCGCAGGCAGGGCTCCCCAGAACGGGCAGGGCTCCCAGGGCACCCCTGTAAACATGCACGATGCTGGAGCCGTGCCGATGCCGCGGGCAGCGCTGCGCATCGGTGCCAGCCTACCCCGTTTGATCTCCCTGCAAGCAGACAGCTCTCAGAAGTCGCTAGCTCCCTGCCGGGGTGTGCTTTAAAAGTATATTAAAAAAGGGGGTGGGAAAAGAGGGATTTTGCTCCAAAGATTGATGCTGACAGTGAGCTGTGAGAAGGCAAGGGCGAGCCACCCCGTGCAAGGCTGTCATTTCAAATCAGAACGCACCGCCAACCTCGAGGGACTGTTTTGATCATTAACGGAAAGGATTTTTTCATCACTTTCCTCAATCAAATTAATCTGAAGTGAAAAACGTGGAGCTGACAAAGGAAATATTTATAAAGCAAACGAGGCAACATCAAAGGCAAGCGGGCGCCCGGCTCCCAAGGCTACCAAAACAGGGAAGGCAGGAGCCCGGCACACGCCGCAGCAGCACACGGCAAGGTTACGGGGAGCTTTAAAAATGGAGATTGGCGGCACTTGCAGCCAAGCAGCTCTTTGCTTCTATTTCTGGGGGTCACTGGCTCCTGACCAGCCACTTTGTGCACAGGGACGGTGGCAGCTGGCCGCTGTCCTGCATCCCTCCTCCTGCTGCTGACAGCGATCCAACGCAGCGAAGCAGCGAGGGCATGCTGCCGCCTGCTCCTGCCTGTCCCTCCGAATGCGCTGATCCTGCTGCCCATCCCTCTGGGTGCATTAAGCGTGGTGTCCCACACCACAGCACCATCCTGGGGGTCCTGGGAGGAAGGCAGGACCCTCATCCTCCTCCCCAGCGTGACAGCCCATGCTGCCTGGGCTCGGTCATGGGGATGTGGGGGATGCAGGGAGAAGCCACTCTCCTCGGGGATGGTCAGGGCTGCCCCGCATGGGGATGGCCCCCTCAGTACCTTGGGGCCGGGATCCCCAGCACCTCAGGGCCAGGCACAGGGGACACAGGACCGCTGCTAGCAGCACCAGAAGCACCAAGGGCTCCAGCAGGGCCCAGCAGTGGTGGGGACCTGGTGACTGGAGCCAGGGGCTCTGGCCAGACATCACCCTCATCTCCTGCCTATGAGCATGCAAGGGCGAATGCAGTCAGGTTTGGGGAGAAAAAAGGTGGTTTCAAGCAACAGCCAAGCATGGCAGGGTGGGAGACAGCAAACCCTGCTCCACTGTGGTGCAGAGCGATGGTGGCTGGAGGAAAACCGGCACCAGTAACTCCTGGGATGGCTGGCAGTGTGCAGAGCGGAACCCTGCTGAGGCACAGCCCAGCATGGGGCCAGGACCCTCACAGAAACAACCAGGTTTCCATTTCAGAGACCGGAGCTCTCTTCACGAGTCCCAGCAACATCCTCACAGCCACTTCTGACTACAACAAGTGATAGACTTCGCATTAGAAGTCTCACAAGCTGCTATTTTTTTCTTTCTTTCTTTTTTTTTTTAATATATAAACAGGGCTCTGAAATGGAAAGATGCAATTAGGCATGGAAATAGTCCTCAATGAGCAGCAGCGAGCAGCCTCGCTATGAAAGAAATTGATTTTATTTGACCATTTTATGAGCATTTGAAAATTGCATCCTGAGCATGTGCTTCAGTAGTTAAGTGCACATTATATTCTTCATTCCCCTGAATTGCTCTAAACCAGCCTAGAAAAATATGCCACGGAAACAAAGGGAAATATAAAGTGACGTGGGTACACAGCATTCCTGGGAAATGGGTCCAGCTGAAAGCAAGACCGCAGCCCCTCAGAGAAGCCAGCTCAGAGGGTGCTCCAGCTTTGGGTGCATGCTGCAATTCCCTGTGGAGAGCCCCTGGGTCACCCGTAAGGACCCATGCAGCACCACCGGCACGGGCAGTGCCAGCTCCCGGCCCCACACCAGCACCTGCCTGCACCAGGAATGAGTGAAGACATTGCCACCAGCCCCAGCATCTCCATACCTTCTTCCCAATGAGCTTCTTGCGCAGGAATTCCCGGGCCTCGAACATGTAGGGAATGTCATAGAGGGGCCTCAGCTTCCTGTTCTTGTCCTGCAGCAGGGGCAGAGAGGTGGCACAGGTTAGGGAAGTCCCCCAGAAACACCCTGTGATGAGCATCCCTGCGGGCATGCAGCCCACTCCCCTCTCCAGAGCAGACACCCCAAAGCTGGTGCACCCAGCACGCCCCCACACCTGCTCCCATGAGTGCCATCCCACTCCTGCACCCCATGGTGAGCTCCCCGAGCATCGCTGCAGCCCCAGCTCTGACAAAACTCTGAGGGGAGCCCCTAGCCAACACAAGGACATGCCAGCAGCCACCTTTCGGTAGCAGGCTGAGCATCTCCAAGTTTAAGTGTCAACTCTGTAAGGGGAAGGGATGGAGGGGAATTTGCGGTGGGAGAGGTGGCCAGAGTTCCTCCAACAACCTGACCACCTCCACCGAGCCACTTGGCCCCACTCATCCAATGCCAGGCAGTTCAGCACCACATCCCCCAGCCCCGCGGGCACTGCCCGGGGATCTCCACTTGCAGAGGGAAGCAGCAAAGGTCTTCCCTCCCCAAAATGCTGCACACGGCAACCCCTCCCCGTGCCCACTGCTTGCCCTGCCTGCAGGAGGGGAAAATAAAGCTCAGAGAGCTCTGTAATTAAGAGAGCTGTGCAAACTGGGTACATGGCCTCTGTTCACACAGGCTCCTGCACAAAAGTTGCTTGTTAGACAAGCTCGTTATCAGCCAGTGATTAACAGCACTTGCGGGAGGAGATGCCCAGGAAAGGGAACGAGAGGGCATCTTGCTGCTCATTGCCCATCAGCTGCTTGAGGCCTCTCGTGGCAATAAAATCCCTTCAAAGGCTGAGCAAAAGGGGGAGTTTTCCAGTGGAAAAAGCAGTGAGGATTTGGGAAGGACACATGGGTGGGAAGGGGCCAGGGAACGGCTCCAGCCACGCTGCATGCCTGCACCTGCATGAGCTTTGTGGCAGGTCTTGTGGAGCAGAATTGGCAGCAGTGAGCCTGGTGAGCTATATAAGATAATGTGTAAGGTGCACAAGATAATCCATACAGGACACAGGGTGCTGCTCACCCTCCCTGGGTCACCCTCTGCCCCTGGGAGCCCCCAGCTCCCTGCAGCATCCTAACAGTCTCTGTGGCATGGCACAGCAGTGTGTCGCCCGGTGGGGCAGGCAGGGGCTCACATCCCAGCCCCAGAAGAGCCGGGGTGGGGACTGAGCTGCCACCAAGGCTGGTAATTCCCCCGACTCCACACCCCAAAGTGCCCGCGGCATAGTGTCCCTCAGCCCCTGGTTTTGCCCAAGGGCTCCCGGCAGGGCTCCAGGCAGGGTCCCTCCTGTCCAGGTACCGTCACCGAAAGCAGCCAAAGCAAGCACCATGCAAGAGCATGGGACAGGTGGGCAGCAGTGTCCCTGGCCACCCTCCCTGTGATGAGGCTCTGGTGACAAATCCTCAGGGCAGAGATGGTGCCTTTGGAGCCACCCCTAAACTGTGCCACTGCCACCACCCCTGGGCACAGCACATGGTGACTGCACAACAGACCTGGCTTTGAACGCGATGCCAAGGAGCTGCCACTGCTCAGCACCGTTCCCAGAGGGAGTGAAGCAGCTTTCCCAGGCAGATCCTGCTCCCTCACTGGTGCTGTGCTGGACTTTGGACACACTTTGCAGTTGGCTGCACCAGCACTGTTATGGTCATGGTGCCTTTGGGCCCTGTCAGCACGAGGGGAGGAAGGTGGGAGAAGCCAAGACAAGACAAGCCAGCCCTGGGAGGTCCCCGGCCCACGCTGGTGGAGGACAGCCCTTGGCACATTGTTTCGCTCACTGGCACGGTGCCGTGGGGCAACAGCCCCCTGCACACCACGCCAAGCTGGGAAGGAATACACTGAAAAGAGGGAGATAAGGTGAAAGCAGCAGGAAATGAAAGAGAGGGAGCGAGCGGACAAAGACATACTGGCACTTGCACTCCATGTTCTTCTGTAATGAATGAGGATTTGATGGAGTTTATTGTCCTCCATGCCATTCCCAGGCTGCTCCTTGGAGCCGTTGCCTCCTCCACCCGCATCGCCACTTGCCCAGCACCACAGCCCCTGCTGGCACAGGTGATGGGATCGGCGCCAGACCCTGCAAGGACATCTCCACCCACAGCAGTGAGCCAGTGCAGCACCCAGTGCCAAATCCATCCCTGGAGGAGGCTCCTGCTCCATGCAATGGCTGGAAAACCCTTTGCAGGCAGGGCAAGGGCATGTCCCCAGCCTGGCAGGGTGCGGGACCAGCAGAGATGGGATTTCTTCAGGAAAGGAGCTTTTATGCTCACTGGGGCTCAGTCTGATATTACTTGTGGCAGAGAAAAGCTTCCTGGCACCTAAGGAGACAGGCTTGATGAGGCCAGCACGGAGCTGTGGTAGGCAGCACGGGATGTGGTGCTAGCTAGCCGGCCCCGAAGCTGGTTTTCTGGCAGGGAGAGAGCTTTCTCCTTGCCCCATATAAAATAAAGCCCCGGCTGAGCACATGGGGATGGCATGGCTGGCAGGTGGCCAGAGGGAAGCCCTGGCACGGGCGGTCGCCCCACTCGGGAGCGTGCTGCTGCCGTAGGGAATGCTGGCACTGCTGCCGAGCTGCTTCAGCCCCGCGCTCGGGCCAGCTCCCCGGCTGTGCTGTGGCACATCACAGGATGATGCATTATTCACACTGCTCCCCTCCCCGGCGAGGTGCTCGGGGACGGATGCATCTCCATTATTTAGCTGGTGCCAGAAAAATTCCCAGTTCCATGCCAGGGCTGGAGTCAAGCCGCGTGATAAATCCTGCAGTGCCAGGAGTGGGGTCTGAGCGGGGATGCCGGGGAAGATGCCCACTCCTCCTGGAGCATTGCCCCATGGACCACGGGCATCCCCTTGGGCCCTGCAGCAGCATACACGAACCCGTCCCTGTCCCCTTGCGGCAGGGCCCTGGCCGTGTGGAGCCGGAGGAGCAGGGATGACTAACTCCTCATTTCACGGTCCAGTGCTGCAAAGCCGTGCCGTACAGCCACGGCCGTCGCTTTGCTGAAAAATCACCACGCGGAGACAGAGAAGTAAGCCACAGGGCTGAGACTAGGGGAGCGCTCAGCCCTCCAACACGGCACATGCCAGTGCTCCCCACATTGCCACCTCCTGCCCTCCCTGCCTGCCCCCCAAGGCAGAGCCCAGACTTTGCTCCAGCCCCTGGAGCAGGCAGGGGCTGGGCTGGCCCGGCAGCAGCTAGGGGAAGCGCTGGCACAGCTAGCTGTACGCTGGCAGAGATGAGCGTGCAGGAGCTGCCGCCGGCCACACCACCCACCAGCCCCCCACTCTGCCCCTCGCCATACCCAGCCAAAGCAATAGGCAGTGCAATGCCCCTGGCTGCCAGGCCCTGCTCCCCGTGGGGCCAGGAGAGCCCCCAAAAGCCCAGGAGAGCTCCCAGAAGAAATGCTTGCACTCAAACACTACCTCTTCCCTGCAGCCAAACCCAGGATTGCTGTCCCCGGCCCCATCCCAGCAGCTCTGCGCTGCCAGGACTCCCGCTTCAGGGTCACACAGCAAGCTGCTGCCTGCACTCAACTGCCTGCTCTGCCTGCTGGGCACCTGGAGCATCTCCAGTCCCGAGTCCTCAGGGCAGCTCCCACTGCCAGCCCCTGCAGCCAGCGGCACCCTGGGGTGCCCGCTGCTCGCTGGCACAGCACCGCCACTGTGGAACCTGATGGGACCCGGGTGACGCATCTCTCCCAAGGTCACGGCGAAGCCTCAAGATAAATAACACTGCTCTGCACAGGCAAAGCCCTGTGCAAACACTAATTAATCTTCACTAACGAACTCCAAATTTATTGCTTATTTAAGTGTCTATCTGGCACAGGCTGTTAAGTCCCTAATCCTGTCCCGCTCGGCGCTGGAGCACAGGAAGAATAGCGGGAGTGAGTGGCAAAGCTCTGGGTGGCCCCAGCATCACCCGGTCCATGGTGCAGCACTGGAGGGCTCAGGTGCCGGCAGCAATCGCATCGGCAGAGAAGCAACTAGAGAGCAGCTCGGCAGCATTTGCACAGGGAGGGTACAGGAGCTGCTCACAAAGATGCCCCAGTTTTGCTTTTAAAGCTCCCATGGGATGCACTCTCCATCCCACCCAGCACAGGGCTGGCACGGTGCAGCCGTGGGTCCCGGCACAGTGCTGGCGTGGGGCTGGTGCTCTGGACAGGCTCCGCTGCCGCTGCTTAGCCAGGGATTTACCAGGCTTGTGTAAAACACTGCAGCTGCATTAATGAGAAGAGGGGAAATGCCTGACCTGGAAGCAGCGTTCAAGTGCTTAAAAGCCTCTTCTCCAAGCGCGGCGGCTCTCTCCGGCACTGCACAAAAGCAAACATTTGCCTTAAAAAAAACCCAGCAAAATTGAAGCATCTCACAGGTCTGCAGCCACGTGAGACCACCCCAAAAAGAGGACCACCAGCACAGGCACCCCAGCAACAGTGCCAGCCCCACCACCGGAGCAGGCACCATCGCCGTGCCGTGCTGGGACCCACGGCTGCACCACACTGGCCCTGGAGGAGGCAGAGAGGCTGGGGCTGAGTCCTTACTGAGGCCACGTCGCTGTGATGCTGATGAAAAATGCAAACTCTTCTGTAATTCCCAGCACAAGTAAAATGCAATGGGCTGTGCCAGGAGTCAGATAATAGAAACATTTAAGTGTCCAATACATATCGCCCTTAACCACTGCCCTGTCAGCCACCATTAAATACCATTTTACTGGCCTGTAAAAATGATATTTCATATGAGAGGGGAAGTGGCCCAGCAGATGAGTCTGGGAAGCCGTTCAAGAACTTGGACACATGTTTGAGGCTTTGCAAATAAACATTAAAAATCAATATAACGGCAAGGATGTTAACTAAACTCTATGACCATCAAACATCCAGCAATTATAGACACGTAGGAAGATACTTCCTTTTTGAAACTACATCTCAACTCAAGAGCTCAAACCGCAGCAGCATCCCTCTAAGCCACCTCCCCCGTCACCTTCCTGGACATGGCTTTTAATGGTACACGGGGAAGTGACATCCTTGGCTGCATCCTGCTGCAGGAGCAGGACAAGCGAGCGAGAGGGACGGAACAGCTCAGCAGGGAGCTGCAGATGCCAAAATGCTGGCCCTGGCTTTCCCCAGTTGGTGGGGAGAATCATCAGCCATTCAAAAAAAAATAATTAAAAAACAACAACAAAAAGCATATTAGCCTCATTCAATTAAACGTGTGTGGTGAGGAAGTCGTTTTACTAGCTAGAAAGTCAATGCGCGGAGCTTCATCTTCAGAGAGTTGCTGGAGCAGGGGAGTGATGAAGTGCTCTCCCTTCCTCCTAGGATGTGGAGACAGGGATTTGAATCCAGAAATCAATGGGGATGTGCTGCTTCCTTGCAGGCTGCCTGCGGATACGTGTCAGGAAGCCCAGGGAAAGAAGCTAGCTTTTTGTTTAAAACAGAAGACAAAGCACCTCAAAAGTGGGTGCTGCCCCCGGGGCTGATGAGCACTGGGTGCCAGTGGACCCCTCAGCTTCCCTTCTCCTTAAATAACCACCATGTGGCTTTAAATACCTAACAGACCGAGTGAGTGATATCTCTCCTGTCAAATTAACATCATTACGCCGTACAGTAGCCAATTAAAGTCTATTTTCAGGAAAGCAGCAGCCCATATCTGCCGTGAAGGATTGCATCCTGCCATGGAGGGATTAAACACTGAGTGCCCTCAGTTCCCTGCTGCTGGGGGGTCCCGCTCCCAGCCCCTGGCCCCCTTCCCAAGGGCAGAAGATGGGGATGCCAATGCGTGCAGGCACATTTGGAGCAGCCAGAATCCAAGACCATGGCTAGTGAAACACAGCCCGGCATGCTGGTGGCACCTTCCTGACAGCCCACTGGTTCTGGGGTGCTCGCCAGCTTGCAGAGCAGGGGAGGATGGCCTGATCCCCCAGGAACAAGCTGGAGCTCCCAGCTCCCTGTGCACAGGACTTCAAAGTTTCTTCCAAGAATCCCGGCACAGGATGCTACAGGCACCAGGGCTCACAGGGGGAACCCAGAAGAGCCAAGGGGCTGGGACCCACAGCCCAGCAGCACCACAGGACTGCAGGTGGGGAGAGCTCCCCCTTCCCTGCCAGTGCAATTAGGGAAGCTTATTATTTGTAAAGCAATTAGCATAGCAAATCAACTCCAAGCGACACGTGAGAATAAGCTGTTCAAAGTGGCAAGGCGATATGGAGATTACCAGCTGCCACTGAAAGCAGCGGCCATGGCTGGTGTCCCCTGCTCTGGGATACAGCAGCCCCCAAGGGACCCCAGGATGGGGGATACCTGCCCCGTTCAGAGGCTGCCTGGCTTGTGCCAGGGGAAGAATCTGATCCAGAGCAAGCGGGGCTCCTTCCCATGGGCAGAGGAATCCTTGGGGCAGCAGCAAGGGAGACCTGGGCTGCCTGGTAAATGCCTGGAGTCAGCTCCTGCCGCTCCCCGGCATGGGGAGCGTGAAGGCAAAGGAGGGAAGGGGACACAGTTCATTAGCAGTGTCACTCCTGCGGTTCCCAGCCCTCCTGCCCTAGCACATCCTTGGCTGAACCCAGCACACCCAGCTCGCCAGGGGATGTGCCGAGCGGGAAATCCATCACGGAGGCCGGCGAGGCAGTGACAGCAAACGCGGCGGCGTGCTCCATGCTGGTGTAACGAGCAGAGCTGGCGCAGGGCTCCAAGAGGAGCCTGCAGCTGGTGAGCAGAATCATGCTGTTGCTGAGCGTTTGGGGACAGGCTTTTCCATATCAAAGCCTGTGTAGCGCATCGAAGCTCTGCTCTGCAAAGATGGCAAGGCACGCATCTGGTTCAGTGGTGTGCACGTGGGCGATGCTCTTACAAACGGCATCAGCTCCTTCATGGGTCTGTCCCAGGAGCCGGGCAGCGCTTCTGCAAGGAAAGGGATGACACCAAGAGCAAAAGCAGCTACAGGAAAGTGACAGCCCTGAGGACTGCAGGCACGTGCTGCAGTGAGGAAACAAGGACGAGGGGCTGCCACCGCACCAGAGAAATAAACAGCATCTCTGCTTGGGTGGCCCCAGCTCGCGCAAGCAGGTGCCAATTCTTGGATGCGAAGCGTGAAGTGAGTATTCGGCTTTCCCAGCGCTCTGCCTGCTCTGCCGCCTGCCTGCTCTCCTGCAAAAGTGTTCTCCACTCCTAATTGCCTGCAGAGCCCCTCCCTTGCAGCCGGCACTTCATACCAAGGCACCACGTGCCTCTCAACCACTCGAGTGATAAATGCTGGGTGCCCATGGCAGAGCAGGAGAGGGCTTTTATAAACTGGCAAAAAAGGAGAGTGCATGCCCAGAGACCCCGCCGGAGTGACCGAGTGCTGGCTGAGAGAAGGGCAGTGCTGCAGGCAGCCCTGCCTTGCCTTGCCCTGCTGCCAGCAAGCCCGCGGCCAGCCCCAGAGGTTGTGTGGGTTGCCAGCCCCAGGGGTGGCACAGGTTGCCAGCCCTACCTGGTTGCATCCCCAGCTGCAGCGATACCCATGGTGCCACCACACTCGGCATGGCAGACCGGACCAGCACAGGTATCAGTTGCAGCCCAGCCACAGCCAGGACTTGGGCAGGGGCTGTGCAAGAGTGGAGTCATTTGCAGCAGCAGCTGAGGACTAATGGGTTTGAGGGGCATGGGGGGATGCGGCACGCCCCCGGCAGCCCCCCAGCCAGCCTGGGAGAGCAGCTCCTTTCCAGCTGCTCTCTCAGGGGGCACAGGGAAGATCAGAGCACCTCAGCAGCTGCTTCTGCAGCTAACGAGACTGGCCGGAGTTACATCTGTAAGAGGATTAACGCCAGCTCTGGGAGCTCTCTGATACTCACACAAAGGAACGCCTCTAAACTAATGGGGGTCAGGAAGAAGCTTCCCCTGGAAGCCTGTTATCCTGCAGCTGCTGCTACAGGACAACTCCCACCTTCTTCTAAATCACCTGCCTGTGGTGGGAGAGCAGGCAGCTTCAAAAGCCCTGGCCAGGCGCTCCCATCATCTGTGCTGCGATATGGATGCTGCAGCCAGCAGCGCTGGGTGCTCACCCCATCACCAGCCCAACACCACCTGGCACCCATCTGCTCTCCTCTCCCATAATGGACACCCATAAGGATGCTAAGGCACACCACCAGTGGAGAGTGTGGTGAGGCAGGAGGGCAGTACCATCAGCACAGTGCTCCCGGCACCGACCACGCAGGAGCTCAGGGGAGCCAGCACCGTGGCTGAATCCATCCCAGCACCCTGTGGGTAGAGGATTTTACCTAGACCCTGTTCAGCCCTCGGGTGGGCATCAGAGCATCTCAGGCCCTGGAACTATTCAAACATCATTAGCAGAGTTAGGCTCCTGAGCTGAGCTGAGCCTCCATACCCAAACCAGAAAGAAAGGCCCCCATTTTAATCGCTTTCATTATCAAAACAGGCTCCCCGCTGGAGCCTTGTAATTGGAAGTCTACCATTTTAGCGTGATTTGCATTTTATCAAAGCATATTGAGAGGGCTCACAGGAGTGTTCTCCCCTCGGGTCCCTGGTGCTGCATGGTACCAGCACCATGACACAGAGTGGGGAGAGCCAGAGGCGCCCCTGCACCCCAGCATGTGCTCAGCACTGCAGGCATATGATGCTGCCTGTCCCCTTGGGAGAGGGACCTCGCATGGTGGCGGCAACTCCTGCCACAGTGTCTCAGCACTGCAGCGGTGCCAGCTGGGCCGAGCTTGCTGGCAGCTGCCCTTCACTGCAGCTGCAGGTGGGTTGAGCTCAGTGCTGACCTTCCTCGCCTCCAAACACAACCGGCAGCAGCAGCCACTTCGAGTCCTCCCTGCTCTGCAAAAGCTCTTCTGCTTCTTCTGCAGCAGCTTCCCCAGCAGCTGAGGGTGCCTCAGCGCACCTGAAGGCAGCTCAGGGAAGCAGGAGACAGCCAGGTTTTTGGTGACCCCAGGCACAACCAGCCAAGCCTTGGTCACTGGCACACCACACAGAGGCACTGAAGGCTTTTCTCCACCATCACGTGCAACACAGAGCTGGGTCTGCGGCCAGACATGGGGCCAGGCTGAATCATGTACAGCATGGAGCAAGTTTTCTGCATCCTCCAGTCCCCTTCCTGAAACGAGCCCGGGGCCTGAGAGCAACCCAGCCTGCAGAGAGGGCTGCCAAGAGGTTAAAGGCTGCTCCATCCTGGCTGCTGTCTTTTCCTATCCTATCCCGCATCCATCCTCTGCCTCCTCCATAAAACCCGACAGAGCCCAGCTCCGGTATTGATGGCGTTGCTGGTGCACGCCACTCCGGTCTCCTCCCCAGGGCGCCGGAGCTGTGCTCACGGTGCGCCTGGGCTCGCTCCCGCAGCCTTGCCAGCAACCATCAATCTCCATCAAGCCTGAAGGCACCTATTAATCACATTACAGAGAGGCCCTAATTTAAACCTTCTGCCTACTGCCACACGCTGCCTGCTCATCTCCCTCTGCCAGCCCGTTTCAACAAAGAAGAGTGTGAAGGTCCGCAGCCCGTGGTGATGGGGAGCATCCTGCAATGGGCCCAGGGTGTTTGTGCCACTCCTGGCAATGCGGTGTGGTGAGGAATGGCACGGAGGACTGGCAGCACCAGGAAAGTAGTGGCATCCCCTGGAGGGACCCCCACCTCCACTTAACAGGATTCCGAAGGAGGAAGGGAAAACTTTTCCTCCTCTCTGGATGCACCAGCAGCTGTTTGAGCTGGGAGTCCCATGCACAGAGCTGGTGGCAGGCTGCATCTCGCCCGAAACCCTCCAGGAACACACTGCATGCTGCAGCAAGTGGCATCCGAGCTGCCATGGGGGAGATGCTGGTGGGTCCGGCCCCAGAGTGGAGTGGAGCTTACAGGGCCACAGGATGCAGGTGCCTCGGGATGCCAGCAGCATGGCAGGGCAGCTTTTGGCAGGAGAGGTGCTTACCCACCGCAGTGCTTGGAGCGCAGCACAACCCATCCCAGGTGCACAGAGGACAAGCACAGTGCCATAACCGGTCACCTTGGGGCTTCTCTCGCCTGATGGAGCAGCAGATGAAGCAGGACACAGCATTTTCCTCAGGAATTTCCATTGCTGCAGTTAGCGCCTTCCAATAGGCACATGCTGCTCCAGACCTTCAGCGGGTCCCCAGCAGACCCCAGCCTTGTTCCTCCATCTTTCTGCATCCCAGAGAGATGCAGCCAGGGCACGTGCCGACACAAGAAGTGCATGTCCCACCATGGGCTCTGCAGCCAGCACTGCAGCATCCCCAGGGCAAGCAGTGCAAACCATCCCCACTCCCTCTTTGGGCTCAAAGCCAAGTCCAGATGCTGCCAGGACCAAAGCCACCATACTTTTTTTGCAAGAGCAGAGCCTGCGTCTCCAGTCGCTGGCATGCTCAGCACCTCTAACTCCTCAAAATTGGGTAGGAAAACACATTTTGTTTGTGGATCATAATCCTCTGAAAGCTCCGCACCACAGCTTTGCTCCTCACCCACAAGAACACAGTTTTACAAAGAGGAACAAAACCCGCTGTGCACACCAGCTCCCCGGCTATGGCAACCACACCGGCCACAGCCGCTCCAGGCAGAGGATGTTCCGTGCCCCCACCGCCTTCCTTTGCACAGCTCCTTGCAATCGCATTAGCACCAGGCTTAAATTAATAAAGGTGTTTGTCTTGTCAGTATGTGCTACATGTTGAACCAGCACCCTCTCGGGAACTGCGCTCCCACAGCACAGGGATGAGCCCGATCCTGCCCAGGATGAGCTGACTTTGCCACTGGTGTTGCCCCATTACAGCATTGCCGCTGCCGTAGGCGGCTCCAGTCTCCTGCCTCCTGACAACCCTCCTCATCCCCAGGGAAGGAGCTCAACGTCTTCAGTATCATGCACCCGCAGCCCCCAGCTGAGAGACCCCAATGTGGGGGCACGCTCCCCCTGAGGCACCCCGGCATGGTTTGCTCTCAGTCCATTGAGGGGCTGGTGCTCTGACAGTGGGTGCTCACTCCCCGCTTGCTCCCTGCTCACTCCAAGACAGCATTCACGTGGCCATCAGCGTGGCCGGTGAAGGAGGGCTGGGCAGCACTGAGGATGGGGACAAGGGCAGCAGAAAGCTCATGTCACGCAGCCACAGCAAAGCCTCCACTGCTCTGGTCCACGGGGAAATAAAACAACCCCAGCAGAAAAGCACAGGACAAATGGAAACCGCGCGATCAATAGGATCATCATCTCTTTGTCGGCACAAAAATAAAAGGCGAAGCTGCAGATGCTGTTTCGGCACAAAATATCAGCAGATGAGCACCGGCTCACAGGGCTCAGGGCTGAAACAGGCATTTTTGAGAAGGGCACTGGTAGAGATGTTGCCCTTTGGGCTGGGGACACGTGCCAGCGATGACCCGGACACCCTGGCACACCCGGAGCAGCATCCCCTTGCAATCCCCTGAATCTCAGCCTGGAGGGGCATCACCAGCGTGTGCCGTGGCTGAAGCACAGCGGTGCCAGCCTGCAAAAGGATGCTGTGTTGTCCTGCTCCCGACACCAGACCACGCACCCACAAAGCCCTCTCCTCCCCTGAATCCCCCCTGCATCAGCCATACCCTTGGAGGTACCACCAAGCACGAATGCTGAAATCAGCTAATGAAAGTTATTTATGAAGCGATTACCAAGTTGGCTGTGCCAGCGCTGAATTAAGATAATTTGTAATTACGTGCAACGCTTTTAGAATACAGCACGCTTATGTTTTTAGTCACTTGTTTTATTAAATTAAATGCTCAGGCTAATTACAGGCATCCTTTGGATATCTCCCTCTCAACTCTCGACCCACGGGAGCCTGTCACCAGCAGATAGTGCGTTCATTGCTCCAGTGTGTTTGCTCACACAGGACCGTTCGGGGCTGTAATCAGCAACTATAAATTACCTCGTTAAAAACAGGATTACCCTTTGCAAGGAAAGCCTCTGCTTAAACCCATCAAGATTCTTCTGAAAAGTAATTTCCAAGCAATTCAAGTTTTTGTTTTGCTGGCATTAGAGGAGAGCATTTCCGGCTGAGGAATATTTGGGAAAGAACTCCTTAGTTCAGGCTTCAGTGCTGCGGCGAGAGCATCTGAAGGGATGTCTTACCCGTGTGCGCAGCTCTGTCGCAACCTTTGCCCCGCTACAAAAATGGCAAAGCATCTTCAGGTAGTGGCAGGGAAGGCAGTGCCCTTTCCTACGAACTAATCGGGCAAATCAGCCGAGCACAACGTTGTCCGTCTACGGGGAATTCATTAACCAGCGGCGCTTTGGCAATGCGCACAAAGAGCCACCTCTCCACGGACAGGGAGATAATGTTGTCGCTAATGAGGAAACTGAGAAGTATAAAAATATTCAGTAATTTCAGAAGTGTTTTGGGTTTTTCTTTTGTTTTAAATTTTACAACACTGCAATGTGTGAATTCTATTTTAAATGAACCTGACTTCACCTGACACCCTTGTCGAGCCAAGGGAGCAGCAGAAAAGCAGCGCAGTGCAAGATGCTCTGAACGTCCCACAGACGAGGCCCCTGGAAAAGCTGATCTAGCTCATTACTGAGCTCCAGAGATGCACCAGCGGCACCAGTGACCCATGGGGAGCCAACAGCCCCAAGCATGGGCAAGGACAGCCAGAGCATCCCCCTGGAGCACAATGGACCAGCCAAGGTTCTCACCGAAAGGGAGGGTTAAACAGGAGACAAGGGATTTGTTTTCTTATCATTCTTCCTCCTAGCATCAGGTTTAGCTCACCCACGCTCGTGTGCCTTCCCCAGGTACCCTTCTGTCCATAAAATCTGGAGAAATCACGCTATTTAATTTGGGTTTATGCTGAATACCCATCCGCTTGCTGTAACGCAGACCCCCAGAGGGCTTACAGAGCAATAAGAAATATTTTCCTCCATGGTTTCAACCTCTCATTGCTCCCCACTCCATGCAGGATCACCACAGATAATCAGCCTGGTGCAAGCATCGCCCTGCATCCCCTGGGGCTCCGCTGTGCCAGCAGAGGACCAGCCCCCTGCCCAGCAGCATACCAGCACCATCCTGCAGGGCTGTCAGGGCTGCTCCTTCTCATCCAGGGAGCCACCAGGGGACAGACCCCAGCGGGGTCCCCACTCTTAGCAATGCCAATGTCAAGTCCTGCCATGACCCAGCCCCAAGCAGAGTGATGCTCGGAGCACTGGGCTGCCAGAGGGAGCCAGCGTGGGAGGATACAGTGCAGGCACAGTGGCACGGCATGGCACAGCTCCTGCCCCAGCAAAGGAAGCCAGCCCTGTCCCTGCCTGCCTGCGGACTGGCACAAGGCTTGGTCAGAAGACGAGGGAACAGCCCCATCCCCGCTGCCTGCTGGAAGAAATCTTTGTGATAGACTGCCCTGCCAGACCATGCCAGCTCTGCTCCTTCCCACGCTGGCTCTCCAAGCCAGAGGGAAATGAAGGAAGGGAGATTGCAGCGCTAGGGGAGGACTCGCGCCAGCAGTCCCTGGGGATCTGCAGGGGAGGATGACGGCAGCAGCGCCCACCACCACTAGCCCCAGCAGCAGGGGTCTGAGCCAGCCACAGGGTCCCCTCCACGGGACATAACATGAGAGAACAGCAGCTGCAAAAATCACCCCAACATGGTGTTTTTGTGGAAAGGGACCCACGACTCAGTGTGCCATGGAGCACCCCACTTAGCCAGGCACCCCCACACCACGCCGGGCACTGGAGCAGCCCCTTGCAAAGCTGCCCTGTGCCAGCCTGGCTCCCTCCTCGACGCAGCAGCTGGCCCCAGCATGGGTCATGGTGGGGGACCCCAAGGGTCCCCTCTGCCACTCCTCTGACCCCAAAGCACTCAAGGAAGGTGGCTGGCACAGGCACAAAGCCCCAGCGCCCATCCCACCCCACTGACCAGGAACTCAGTAACCAGCCCAGAACGCCAGAGGAGCAGCAGCCCCGCTCCGCAAACGCCTCCATCCACACGTAATGGAGCTTTTATGTGATTGTCGCCCAAAAAGTAATTTATTGTCCAAAATCTCACAGGAAAGTGATTCAACATGCTAACTGCCCCAACCAGCACAAGTGCTGCTGGCTGGCTTTGCCGGAGGAGGGATTCTTCCCTGCAGCTCTCTCAGGAAGGTGAGGGAGGGGGAAGGATGGACACCCTCAGCCTGGATAACACTTGCACTTCCCGACCGCTGGCGCTGCAGACCCCACACCAGGACATCCCCATGCTGCATGTCCCCCAACACCTCAGCCAAAGCCCAGGGCTACCCTGGAGCATCAAACCTACCACAGGCAGGGCTAGGGACTGAGGGCAGTTTGACAGATCATGGGCAAACCCCATGCTGGATAAGAGATGGTGGTTTTGGTCTACCCCCGACCAAAGCCAGGCAGCCCCATGGGGCACCCGGGGTCCCCTGTGCTGCCCACGCATCCCCAGGCTCCCCGGTGCTCCCAGCCAGACCCACCTTGCCTCCAGCTCCGCTGTCACGGCAGCTCCCCGAGGCTCGGCGCTGGCATTTCACACCCTCCCCGGCATTTTGGGTGCAGCAGGTGTGATGCCACGCCAGCAGCTGGGGACAGAACAGCCAGCGGCGGGTATGGGAGGCTCAGCAGCTTGAAATCCAGCCACACATGTGTTGGGATGGGGCACCACTGCACACCATCACTGTGGGGCATCGAGCAAGGGGTCGGGCGGCTTTTATGTCTCCAGCAGTATTTCGGCTGATCTGCTCACAAGGAGAGTGAAAATGGGGTCACCGGTCTCACAACGGGGATGATCTGGACTCAAAACCTGGCTGCAGGATGCTGCAAAGCCAGGAGAGGCTTCTGCCTCCTTTTAGCCAGGCTCTAAAACCAAGGGGACAGGGACAGGCTCTGCTCAGAGCAAAAGAGCCAGCAGCTGCTGGCAGACTCCCCGTCTCAGGTGGTGGCAGCCATTTCAGGACTTAAGGAAAAACCTCCACACTTCCACCACCACTAACTCGACTTTCAAATGGTAACTGCACACCCCAAGGGATGCATAACAGGGCTGTCACTTGATAGACCTCACTGCCCTGGCTTTGGGGTCGCATGGCCTTTCGGAGCATGGGAGGGGACACACATGCATCCGCTTTCGACAGCATCCCTGCTTCTGGCAGTTTTAATTTCTGCTAATCCTCCAGCTTACGAAGTGTAGCCCCGCAGTGCACCGGCAGCCCCAGGTCCTAGGTTGAGGGAGGCATTTTAAGATGTGGGAGCAGCTCAGAGCCCAGCTCGGAGCTGCCCGCAGAAGCCAGCAGAAGATGAAGCTGGATGTGAGTGCACCGTGCCGAACCCGCACGTGACAGAGGGGAAGAATAGCAGCCAGCGAAAACTAGGACAGCAGCGGCCGGACAGGGAGGGAGGCAAAAAGCTTTTAAGGATGGAGCTGTCATCCCCACTGCAGAGCCCAGGAGAGAGGACATCTTGAGCCATCACTGTCACCATCATCATCCTGTCCTTGTGCTCACAGGCCATGCTGCAGCCCCCTTGCCAGCCCCAGGGGAACCACTTTGTACCAATGGTGCAGGCAGGGTCCATCCTCAGAGCCTGCAGCAGAGGGTCAGGGTAGAAAATGCTGAAAGGGCAGCCGGAGCCTTGCTAAACTGTAGCCAGTTCATCCTGCTGCGGACCCCCAAGAGGTGGCTGTTTGCAGCAAAGGAGGGGTGTGCATGCAGCGTGCAAGTGGTGCGTGGTCCATGTCCCATGCCACTGCTAGCATGCCCATGGGTGACAATCGGGCTATGCCATGCCAGTGCAGCCCTGCACCAGGAGGGGACAAGCCCTTCCCTGGCACCAAGCCCTGCAGATGCTGGGCAGCTCCTCCATGGGAAGCTTGTTTCCAAGGGGCCCAACAGTTTTGCCCCTTGCACTGGTGATTTCAGGAGGTGCCAAGACGGGAACTGTTCACATACAACGCATCAGGGAGGTGACAACCACCCGAGTGCCCCTGGCACAGCCAAGCACCAGCAAAGCCCACCTGCATGCCGGCGCCCAGAGGCAAGAGCAGGCTTGGGGCTGCCCCAAAAGGAGCTTGGTGCAGGGGTGAGGCATTGTCCCCTCTGCTCTGGGGTGTGGGAACAGGACTGCAGCATCCCTCAGTCCCTGTGGATGAACGGTGCCAGCAAAGATCCACAAACGCAAGCTGGAGCATCCCCTCCCTGCAGCCCACCTGCAGGCGAAGGAGCTGGGTGGGCTGCGGGCACCAGCGAGGGACACACACACCATCCCTTGCAGCACATCTTCAAATGTCTAGCGACTAAATAGAGATCTCCAGCAGCCGGTGCTAATGGCAGGAGGAATATTCATGATTACTCTGAGCTGGAAGAGCGTCGCACGGCACTAGCAGAGGTGTGTGGAGGGAGGTGTTAACACAGCTGAAATGCCAGAGTGATGCAAGGGGGGCTGGGGGAGGCACTGAGCTCTCCGCTCCAGCAATCCCCCTGCTCTGAGGAGAGGGATGCCTTTGTCATGCTCCTGGCTGGAGATATAAAAAGCGGAGCCCTGACCCGCAGGCAGAAAGCGCATTGCTGTAACCAGCTCTAAACCAAGCCCAGCAGAGGAGGAGCGAGGCGGTGGGGCAAGGATGTGAGCCTGGGCTGGCTCTTGGCACGGGAAATTCCCCTTCCTGCCTCCAGCCCAATCCTGCTGGGTGTCCATGCGGTGATGGAGCTGCTGGTATCCGTTCACTGTGCTGGGGTGAAGGTCATGAAGCAAAGGCGATGCCAGCTCTATGGCAGCGCCCTTGAGCCAACGTGTGCCCCAGCCATGCCCTCCAGCATCCCCCCAGTCACCCTGAGCCACCAAGGGGCCATCCCACCGGTCACAGGGAAGGATCCAGGGTTATGCTGGGGTGATGCCCAGTGATGCCAGGTGTGGAGGCAGAGACCTGCTGCAGCCGTGCCAGGCACCAAATTCAACCTCCTTGCAGGACACTGTGGCTCCTCACAGAGCAGAGCGCTGCCGGCAGGGGACAGCTCTGGCTGCCTCCCAGATATAGTGGAGATGTTCCAAAAGCCATATGCTGCTGGGGAAAAAAATTAAGCCTTCACAGAGCCAGGTTCATCACATACCTAAAATCACGGGCTTAAGTTTCCCGAGGCACAAGGGTGCTGTTGCTAGGCAGGACGTTAATTGCACAGTTCAGCAATGTGGCAGAATTGCACAGCTCCTCTCTAATTTAGTGCAATTTAACCATCAATAGAGGATTCACAGTAGCTTCCTGATGAGATCAAAAGGTCAAAGCTTCATTCTCCCATCAGCGTTTTCACGCTCACCCAGCAGACCGAGAAACATTTGCCACAGCCTTAGCACAGTGTCAGACCCAACCGCCCCGAGAAGCTGGGCAGCCACGCGCACAGGACGCCAGGTCTGCCCGTTTCTGCTTTAATGCTTCTGGACTGCAGGCACTGGCGATGATTAAGCCTCTCCAAGCAGAGCAGCTCCCAGAGAGCAAGATGCAAAGCCCGGCTGGAGTGTCGTCCTCTTAAATGCAAGCTGGCAGGTGCCTGGATCCTCCTCAAAGCATCAGTGTCAAAACACTAGGCACTTCTGCTGGGTCAGAAGAATTACAACACTTAAATGTAAGTTGTTTGGGAAGTATTTTAGCACAGCCCAATCTTCAGGGCTTATTACTTTCATGGCATCAATAAGACCAAGCACTTAAGTGCTGCCGCTATTTGCAAAGCATATGGTCTGGAGCTGCATCGTCCTCCCGGCTGCATCTTCCTCCCGGCGACATGGGCCCTGGAGCCGTGCGGTGCAAGTTAGCTATTGCCTGTGGTCACGGAGCTGTTGCCTCATAGAAGAAGCTGCTCTGTAATTGTCAGCAAGCTCCTGCCCATCTCCCCAAACCAGCGTCGGCTCCAGCTCCAAGGCTGGCCAGCTGCCCACAGCCCAGCACCAGCCCAGTCTCTGCTCCTCCAGGCTGCTGCTGCCCACTTTACTGTTTCAGGGTTTTTTCTTTTTTGCTGCTATGCTTTTGCTCTCTAACCCATGAGCAATTTCCTGGGATGCCAGAGGCTGTAATCCATACATGAACCCAGCTGTGCCAGCTCACAAATTAATCCAGCCCCGATCAGTCCTCGTACCTAGCTCCAACAGATCCCCCGGGAGCCAGGCTCTGGCTATGCCGTCGCGTGTTTGCTTTCAGCCAGGGAAAGAAAACCCTCCTGCGATAAAGCAGCAGTATTTTGCCAGAGGTCTGGATCAGCCTGAAGCCCCCACCCCAGAATTTAGCACCCTGTGCTGCCAGGAGCTGTATTTCAGCAATCTGGAGTCCTGGATGAAATGCCAAACAATTGCTTTCCCACTGTGGAAAGACTTGGGCAGAAGGGAAGAGAGGAACGGTGGAGAGATGCAAGCTAGCCGTTTTTACACTAGAAAAAGCATGCTACCCGGAGGGCAGAAAACAGGTTGCAAGAACATGCTGACTTCATATGTCTTCTCCCTGGAAGCTATTGCAGCCCCTATTAAATATTGATGGGGGAACTCTAGTGCCCCCACTTTCTGCTCCTGCCTCTCCTCAGATGCACCTCTCCTCTGCCAATATTTAGAATACATTAAGGCCAGATGCCCAAGCACTTAGCATTTTACGCCGCACTGCTCCACTGGTGTGGCAGGGCTCACCGTGCGCCCCATCCACGCCAGCAATCAGTTCTGTTACACAATACATGGATGAGCTACGATGATCCTTGTAACTGTAATTTAGCGGAGGTGAGACACTGATGAGTTCATGGGTTTGTTTCTCATTAATCTTTTATGCTCGTTGAGTGCGGTGCGCTTTTTGTAGTACAAATCCTGCTCAACAAATAGGGAAACAAGATCCGCTTTCCACACGGACCCCGTTGCTCTCACAGGCGATCCCTCTGCTGCCACAGAGCCGTACGGCATCCCTCAGCAGGCGGGGCTCGCCTGGGCTGTGGGAGCCTTGAATTCAACTCCAGCACAGAGATACTGGCCAGCCGGGCACAACCCGCAGGCTTTGAGCTGCTGCTGAAAGAGACCATCCTCATGGCACCAACAGGGAATAATGAAGATAAGCTGGAGCTGCTGGGGGAGCTTGGCTGAGCTGGGGGATCCCCCAGGTTCCTCCAAGGCTGGTTGCCTTGAGCCACTCATTACTAGAAGGATGAAGGCACCAATCACGAATCATAGAATCATTTTGGTTGGAAAAGACCTTTAAGATCACCACTTCCAACCAAGAACAATTCAGAGCAATGGGAGAAGTCAGCAGATGGGTGTTAAGCCAAGGAAGCGATGGAAACCACTGCCAAATTCTTGGGAGCAGCCTGGATACCTCCCTGGGATGGACAACAGGAGATGAGTTTTGTAACAGACTCTAAAAACAATGTGCCACACAGAGAAGAGGTATCTGATAGCATCAGCCCAGACACATTGCTGCTGCTCTAAAATTGCCCAGAGAATAAAGTCGCAGGTGCACATCCCATGTAGTCTGCGCCTTTGGGGGGTCCCAGCACGGCTCCCCTTCCCTGTGCTCCTGTCCCAGCCCTCAGCTCTTGCTCCCGGGGGGGATTTCCAGAAAGCCAACTCACAAGCCTCCCACCAGGCTGGCAGACCCAGGCACTCCTCCCAGCCACAAACGCATCTTCAAAGGCTGTGCTGACAGCCTGGGCAGGCTGCAGCAGAACCGCTGCACCAGAGACACCAGTGAGCTGCCACCACTGTGCCGAGCAGCTCATGGGCAGGAGAGGGAAGGAGGGAGGCACAAAATAACCCTGCAGGAAAAGTGCTGGAGAAGCCTGAGGAGAGTCCAAACTGTGTCCAAGGGTTTTGGCAGCAATGGAGAGCTCCTGAGCAGGCAGAGCCCTCTGGAGCACCGGCTCACCACTGCCCATGGATGTGCAGGCAGGGACACATGCTGGCAAGCATGGTGGGAGCTGCCAAGGAAAACCAGCACTGCACCACCCCAGGAAAGCCAGAGCTTGGTGGCAGAGCTGCTGCCGCTACCAAACCGGAGAGGGGCTAGGAATGACAAGCCGGGGAACCAAGTGGCTATCTTGTTTTTGGCATTGAAGAAGCTTGTGCTGCCGCGCCATTGGCATCATAACCACCGTGAATTGTGCTGTCACCCGAACAGCTCCATGGAGCTTTGCAACGCAAACCGAGCACTTCACTCCCCAGCCAATGTGCCACCTTCAAGCAGCCTCCGCTGAACTCCCAACTGCCCTGGCAGCGCAGTGGGGACACAGCCAGCCGCGCCGTGCTGCAACGCCACCTCTCCTGGCAGGGGCCACGGTGTCGCCCGCGCTCCCCAGAACCAGTTGAGCCGAGGATGCCAGAAGAGCCTCTGCAGGGACAGGAGGAACTGCTCCACATTCACAGCTAACGTTCGAACTTCTGCCAAGCCGAGTGCAGCCACCCTCTCTCCAAAATCCGGCTTGCTGCAGAAAAGCACCAGGCAGACACCTGCAAACCATCTGTCGAGCAGCCCTCGCCTTGCCTCGCACGGCACCAACTGCGGGCGGCTCCCACCGAGAGGGGCTGAGCAGGATGAGGCACCCACAGGCACCTGAGGCTCTGCCAGCAAGACCCGTGCGCCATCAGGTACCCCAAAGTGTCACAATGTTAGAAGAAAAAGCTCATCTCCAAGGATAAAGCAGATGTGATTGCTAAAAACGGGTGTGATGGGATCCTTCCTGAACAGCTTGTTTCCCAGATCTCAAATGGGTTATAAATCCATCTCAAAGAACGTCAAAACCAGTAACTTGAGGGGTCCGGGCTGCCCTTGACCTCAAGGTCCATTGCCTGCCCTTCCTCAGCTGCACACTCCCCAGTAGCTCCTGCTCCAGCAGTGCCGGATGGGGATGGCAGCAAGCTGGGCAGGTCATATATACAAAACCTCCCAGTTTCCCATAAATATCCTGGCAATCAGCAAGTGTCAGGGAACGGAGCAGAGAGAAAGTACTGCCGTTTGATGGGGTTTGGGTAAAATACAGGTCTTTCTAAAATCTGCTGGAGTGTGGCAGAGCGCTGGCAGGCAGAATGATGAGGAGCAGGAGCAGCGGTGCTGCTGGGGGCTGCCATTCATCACCCGCCCTCACGCCGCGCAGCTGATGCTCTGCCTTCATCCGGGCATCGCTTGGCACTGCCCAGAGGTGAGGGGGTGACGAAAGTCACCTGGCTGCGCTGCTGGAAGACAGATCGGACACAAGATTAAAGACACAGAAAAATCCTTGCAAGACTTAAATACCGGCACCTCTGGGAGCCGACAGTTTGCAGTCAAAGACCACGTGAGGAGCCGAAGCCCAGCAGAGCCAAGCCGTGTGGCTGCCCCAGTACCGACCTTCTGCCGTCATTGCTCTCTGCAGCAGGACACATCGTGCCTGGCTAGGTGGGCAGACAGACAGGGACGTGTGCGTTTTGCCCAGCATCATCCTACCGTAAGACCAGAAGAGAACCAGTATTGCAAGCACCCTGCATCCCAACCGAGCAGAAATGCCGAGACCAGCCGGTGGGTCAAGCCTGATGGCTGTGGGCTCTCCCCCACTTCCCAGCCCCCCCTGCAGGGCTGATCCCTGGCTGTGAGGTTCCCCACCGACCAGGAACAAGGACCCCTCACAGGTGACGGCTCCCACTCTCCAGAGGCTGGCAGGCACGAGGGCTGGCTCATCCCTCATCTGCTTGCAGCCCAATGGGAGTCAGCAGTTCCCTGCCTTTGGAAACATATCAGAAAGCCAAGGAACTTGCACACAAGCTCATTTGAGAGCCGGGGGGGGGGGGGGGGGGCGGGCGTAAAAATCCAAGCCCAAATCCTTCTGTCTTTTCTGAAGCCATTTCCAGCTTCTCTACATTTCCAGCTCTTCACTGCTTTCTGTTTGCAGCAGCATCTGCTCCTCCAAGTTTGCCCGGTGTGGTGACAGCCCTGACGCTCGTGTCAGCTTTGCAATTAGCTGCCAACGTGCCAAACACAGCCCCAGCAGACACGAGGCTCGCCAGCGCTCCGGCAGCACGCTGGCAGCCAGAGCAGGCACAGCACCGGGGCCCTGCCACTTTGAAGACCCACCGCCTTGTGCCCAGCTGGAGGGGGCTGGAGGCACCCAAAGGTACCCGAGAGCCCTCCCCAGCACCCCAACACCTGCGGGGCAAGTGGACAGGTGTGAGCCACCATCCAGAATAAACAAGAAAAACTGGACAGCCTCAGCTTTGTGTCCTCAGAAAACACAGCTGGAAGGTGCCCCAGGGCCATCCAGGCAATCCTTGAAGAAATCCCCCACTGCCAATGTCAACCTTATCTCTGCTGCACAGCCACCATGGAGTCCCCGAGCAGCGGCACAGCCAGGAAAGAGCCAAGACATCTCTGCTCCTGATCCCCTTTCCACCTCCTTCCGACTCCCAGGGATGAGGGGCCCCAATGCTGCCAAAACCCCAAGCCCCCAGCACCAACTGCATCCCTCCCCACAGCCCTGCTCTGGCCAGGGAAGACCGTGCCGCACTTCCAGACTTCACAAAAACCCAACCCACCATCAGCAGGATGTTTTTATCCCGTTTTTTTCCTCTTTGAATCAGGGTCCATGTGTTTGACTCTCCCACTCCAAGAGTATTACCAATTAAGATATCAATTTAGATAAATTGGGGGATTGGAGTAGATTTGTACTGCCATCACATCAACTGGGCAAATCTAGCTTGCTAAAGCACAGAGCCACTAACGAGATTCTGTAGTTTAGCTGTCCAAGGGAGTGAACTTCTGATTAAAAAAGCACAGATGAAACCTCCTGAACACCGGGAACAGTGCTGACACCAAGACCCAGGAAAGCCCCAGTCCCTGAGCCAGAATCGTCACCTGCATCAACCATTGCAGCCTGCAGCGCTGGCGCCAGCAGACCTGGCAGGTCAGGGCACCTTGCAGCCGCCACTCCTCCCCAAGGGTTTGCTCTTCTTCCTCCCATCCATGGAAACACCCAGCACAGCAGGGTTCTGCCCTTGGCCAGATCTAACACACTGGCAACCTACGTCAGCAGAGCCAGATCCGTCACCAAGACGGACAGAGCCCGGAGCCCACCATGGGGTAGGAGGGCTGAGAGTGTGGGACGCTGTAGCAATGGGCATCAGCTGCGGCGATGGGGAAGGGCTTCTCCTTGCTCAGAGGCACCTTGCTCACCCCAAAGACTGGAGAACTCCATACTCTGAGCCCCAGATGTGGACCACAGCTGTGAAACGAGCTCCTGCCTCCAGGTTGTGGGCTTAAACCAGCCCTGGCTCCAGCCTGGCCAGACAAGGACCAGGCACTTTCACCAGAGGCGAGGGCAACACCAGCCACAGTGGGCACAGCTCAGCCTCCAGCCCAGCAAGTTGCTAAGGCCACGGCAGTGGCCAGACACGGCCTGGGGAAGGATTGCCATGAACACTGCATTTTTGATGCTGCGCAGCAGGAAGGAGCCACCCTGCATCCTGCTCCTGAGATGCTGCCCCAATCGGGGGTGTGTGTGTGTGTGTGTGTCCTGGCAAGGGGGCTCTGGCCATCCCCACACACCATGGCAGCGGCACCGCACCTGCAGAGCCAGCACCTGGGCAGTGGTGGGAGATGCGTCTTCATCTGAATACGTTATGTTCCTCGACAGAGACAAGTGATAGAGATATTAAATGCTATCAGCTCCTGCTCTCAGGATTCATTTTGCGCCGGGTGATGAAGGCGGGAGATGAAAGGCTGTAGGATTTTATTACGCTGAATTTTCAGTTTGTCATTTCCCATCTACTCGATCAGATGCCTTGGGACCAATTTGTGCTTGGTGGGATGGAGATGGATCTCCCCGGCAGAGCCACGTTATCTACGTGCTACCTGCTACAGTGGGTACGTGTCTAGCCCCGACTGCAGGCAGAGCAGCTCGCAGCCAGAGCTGCCGAGCCCCGACACTGCTGCAGAGCTGTCAGACCCACGCACAACGCGCTGTGAGTAAAGCCTTCCAGAAAAGCCTGAAATCAAGCCCCCCCCCCCCCCCAAAAAAAGAAAAAAATAATAAAAAATGTGTACATGCCTTGAGCTCAGGGTCCATCTTTGCAAGGGCAGTGAGGATGGGGGTCTCCCACACTGAGATGGCCAAGTGCAGAAAGCTCCAGACCGTAGGAGCTGGAGCAGGGATTAAAGGGGAGCAGCAGCAGCAGCCAAGGGTCCCCAGGCACCGTGGGGCTGGGGGAGCTCTGGGGCAGCAAGCATCACCCTGAGAGCAGCAATGTGGCCAGCCAGGGATAGGGGAGAGGGGCACACAGCTGAGCAAGGAGCCCAGTTTGTCTGGCCAGGGCTTTTTTGGGCAGTTGTTGGGGTTTTTGATGTTTTTTCCTTTTTTTTAAACTAATGATCTGGAAGGGGAGGGGGGTAAACATTTCATTAATTGCATTCACAGGTAATTAAGCAACCACATAAGCGGAGCCAGAGGTGAAAATGCAGAAGGACCTAAAGAAGGGTAAAACCCAGAAAGAAGGAAATGAGGTTCAGCTGGGGCACCCACAAGCAGGGGTGGCCGAACCTGCTCCTGCACGGTGCAAAGGCACCCACAAGCAGGACTGGGGAAGACCATGAAGGACAAGAGAGCTTGCACTGGTGCCAGGGCCCAAAACCCTCTCGGTTTAGGGGTGCGCAAGTAAAAGACGGGCACGGCAGTGGCAGGCCAAGTACCCAAATGGGTATTTTCTGAACCTCGTCACTACAGCCATCATGGTCCCCAGGACCAGGGCAGGATGAGCTCTGGAGCACCAGCTGCTCCAGCTCTTGCAGGAGGAAGGAGTGGAGGAAGATGGCAACAGCTCTTGCTCCACAGTGGTGCTGCGTGACTTGGGCTCACACTGGCCAGGCCACGCTCATGAGGACAGTTAATTTCACGCCACCGGAGGGTCTGGCAGCAGGACCTGCAAACGCTGGATGCAACCTAAAGGTGCAGGTGTTCCCAAATGCTGAGGCCACTCCGTACAACGAGTTCCCCAAAGGAGAAGCCAGCTGCAGACCAGAGATTTGGCTGCAATCTGGTGACTTTGGGGTGCTGGGGCACCTGTAGTGATACTCCAGACTTGAGGAGGAGGGGGGAGAGGGGGGAACAGCCTACGTTTAGGGCATCCCCTGGGCATCCCCGTGCATGGCGGCCGGGCTAGCAGCAAGCCCAGCAGCTCCCAGTAGGCAAGGAGAAAGCAACCACCCGCGCGCCGGGGCTGCAGCGCCGAAGCAAGGGAAGGATTTTCAGGGAAGCCAGCAGTGCGGCGGGGGACTTTCTGCAGTCTCCTTGGAGACCGCGATTGCTCCGCAAAGAAACTGTGCTCCTCCTGGCAGCTCTGCACAGTGCCGGTGGGACATGAGGGAGCAGGTCCCCACCACCACCAGCACCGGTGGCTGCCGTGCAAGCGTGCCACTTGGCTCATGGCAGCTCCCGTCCACCCGGTGCTGACGCCAGAGAAACAGCAGGAGGAAGAGGCTAATTTGGGAAGTTATTCATAATTCAGTGTGTACAAAACAAGGCGGCATCCTAGGAGGGAGGAATTTCCAAATTACTGTTCCCACAGCAACCCGGGCTCTGCCCCTGTGCACACCAACAGCTTGGGGAGCCGTGGCACGCGGTGCCATCGCCCGCCAGCACAGCAAAGCCAGCCCTCAGCACATCACTGCCGTGTGGGATAAAAAAAAAACAGCCCTAGAAAAGGTGCCTTTCGTAAAATCCTGGATGAAGGCTGGTTCTCTGCTCCCGGCTGGAAAGCCCTCCTCTCGCTCACAGGCGGGAGCGCTCCTTGCCATCCTGAGAGGCGTTAGATGAGGTTTCTGCTAGGAACAATGCGGGTGCTCGGTGGGGGTCTCAGCAGCTCATGAGTGCATCAACCATTAGGGGGGAACAAAATAAAAGAAAGAAAAAAGTGGCAAGCAGATAAATCCCTGCCCTAAGGAGCTTTTATACAGTTTCAGATCAGTTGCCACCATGCAAAACCAGGCAGTGCCGCGCTCCCGGGCCCATGCCACAGGTCACAGCCCTGCCGGCAGGTACCGGCTGCCCCCACCACCACCCGCTCCGCACTGAGAACAGGGCACAGGATCAAACCAGAACCCTGGCTCCCAGCCCAGCAGAGGTTCTTTGAGTGGAGGTGAAGAGGACTCAGCGTGGGACCTGCAGTCGTGTGGCAGAGCTTATTTTGGGCACTTTCATGTCACTGCCAAGTGCGGGACTCGAGGTCCAGTGCATGCCGGCTTGCAAGATGCTCAAACCAAGCACAGCAGAGACCAAACTGCATGAACAATACGGCGCTTTCTGAAGACTTCAGTCACCGGGATTTCTCCATCAGATCTTGACGCTGCAGGTCTCTGGGAGTCAGACCTCAGCGTTCCTTTGAGCTAGATGACAAACGAGTCTGCTACTTCCAGAGGCTCCCCGACCCCAGCCAGCCCCACGGTGGAGGGGAGAGATGCTCGGGGCGGCATAGCCCAGCACCTCGCTGAACAGCACAGCAGGGAGGAGAAGGAAAACTGAAGGATTTCGCACACATCGCATCATCTCCAGCAGCCCTGCAGCAACGGGCAAACATCAGGCTGCAGGGGAAGGGGAGGGCAGAGCTGCTGCTGCGCCGTGTGAGCAGAGGACCAGCCCCAGCCCAAAGCATGCAATTGGCAAAGGACCTAAGGGTGCTGAGCAGCATCTTTGCCACTGCCCCTGTGACCATCCACCGAGGGGCATGAGTTTGCAGAATAGGCCACCCATCTGCCAGCATGCCCCTGAGCGGCGCTGCTGTCCCACCACGGACCACCTGCAGCCCCACGCCCTGGAAATGGGACTCTCCCACCTCCCCAGAGCAGAGAGCTGTGATGGCACCTGCTGTACAGATTGGGAAACTGAGGCAGGGGATGAGGGATGCATCAGTCTCTCTGCAGCCATCAGAGCACAGGCTCAAACCCTCCCCAAGGCTCCTGCATCTCACGAGATGGGGCTCCCCCAAGAAGAAAAAGGGGGTACTTGGTGGGGGGAAGGGGGGTCAGGCCAGATGGAAGAGGAGCCTCATGGGGAGGGGACTCCATCCAGGGACGGCCACAGATGCCAGCGATTGCTGCCCACCAGAGATGTCACACCGGTAGGGCACAGAGCAGAGCACCCACCCAATCTCACCCCACGGTCACCGCCCCACTACACATCCCCATGGTCACCTGCGTGCTGTCCCCCTCCAGCCGGGGGGGTCGGATGCTGGACAGGTGAATGGTTTTGTGGTCCCCAGAGTTGAGCTTCACCACGATGGCATCTGCGTTCAGCACCTGCATCACCTGGGGAGTGAGAGAGGCCAAGGTGAACACCATGCCCACAGGCAGCACCAGCCCCAGAGGTGGGCACCGCCGTGACACTGGCATGCACCCCAACCCACCCGGGCTTCAGCCCCCAGCAGATGGCACAGAGTGAGCAGCTCCAACCCCATCCCCGGTGCCCAGTAGGTCACTGGAGCAAATGCCACTTGCCAGCACATCTGTGGTCCAGCTCTCTGAGCCCCAGAGGGTCCCCAGACAGTGATGCTGCAGCACACCAGCACATTGCCAGCCATGTGCCATCCTGTGCCAGGGCTCAGCCCCGCAGGGTTTCACTTCAGAAACAAAACTAGAGAAGGGACTGGACCACGAGCATCGATTCCAGATGATGGACAAGCACACATAGAGAAGAGAGCACACCCCACAGCAGAGACTCTTCCACTCCACGATCATGCAACAGTGTGTCCTGGCTGGTGGTTCTCCACACATCCATAGAGCAAATTAATTAGAAAAACTGGTGGCAAAGGCAGGCAGGGCTGTGCAGGCAGGCAGAGGACAGCAGGGCTCAGGACACGCTGTTTTAATCTTCTCAGTTTTCATTAAATGCTGCTCTCCAGCACGGATCGAGCAGCAGCAGGCAGAGCAGGACAAGGCACCTGGGTGTATCCTGCTGGCAGGGCATGGACCTTCCCCTGCCTGCTCTCAGCACAAATCCAGTCCCCCCAGGGCAAAAGATTCCCGTTATTGCTCACCCATAACAGGGGAGCAGAGCCCCACGCATCCCTCCCAAGCTGAGCCAGGGCTGAGGGGTAAGTGGAGGGACAAGTGCACAGCCTTGCTCCACTTGCAGCACTTTTTGCCCCAGCAAGCACATCAGTCCCTCAAAATGTGCTTAGCCAAAGGGATAACAGGATTATAGGAATTAAAATTAAAGCAGACATCGAGGACTGCCAGGGCTCCTCTCGGCACAGCAAACCCCCCCAGGGGACATCCCTACCCAGGGACTCAGCTTCTCCTGGGACCCAGAACCTTTGTTTTTCATAGGCAGAAGGGAGCCCAAAGCAGTTTGCATGCTAAGTGGAGTAATCAAATCTCATGCTTCAGGGCATCCTCACTGCTGGGGGGTCAGGATGGGACCCCAGCAGCACACTGGGCATCTATCCCTTCCCTCCCACAGAAGGCTTAGAAAAAGCACGATGTGACAATAAGATGCTGCAGCCAGGGAAGCTGCAGGTCAAATCCGAGGGCAAATCCTGCGCTACATTACACGTCCATCACGCGCACTCCATACTTCCATGTCAGAGCTGCAGGAGTGGCGGTCAGATCTCATTTGTCCTCTGGCAGGAGGCGGCAGCAGGGCAGGCAGCTGCCAGCTCCCAGCACCCCAGCCTCTGGCACAGCCCAAGATACAACTGGCAGCAGGGACTCACCAAACGCGCCTGGCCCTGAGCATCTCCATGCTGGCAGAACTTCCTGGCAGGACCCTTCACCAGGTTGACCTGGCTGCAAGGGGTCTCTGCAGGGGCACGGGATGCTGCAGGATGTGGCCCCTGGGGCACACCCAGTGCCACAGGTCCCAGGCAGGGCAGCAGCAGGAGCCAGGGCAATCCCCAGGTGCCCCTCCCTCCTCGGGTACCCAGTCCCCTCCTCCAGGCAGGAGCCACAGCTCTGGCAGCACCATCCCATGCACAGAAGCAGAAGGTGCTTTGCAGCCCCCACCAGGGACCCCGTGGGCAGGAGGGTGGCACATTGACAACAGCAGCAAAACGGGAGACTCAGCACCCCCTCAGAGGCAGAGTCATTTTTCTTGCTAACAATTTCTCAGCTTGCTGTGGCCAGCTTCCCTTTTTGTATTTATTGTGGCTTCACCTGCCTCAGAAAGGCACTTTGATAAACGGATTGAAAGGATTAATATTTTTTTAAAAAAAATTTCTGCAGCTCCTTCTTGCGGAGCCTGCATGCTCCAGTACTGCCTCCTCCCCAACCCCCTAGGCCGTAGCCCTCACAGCACACCCAGGCTCCTGCAGCCCGGTGCACAGAGCGGACAGCTGGGTGATGGTCCTGTGGGCAGGTGGGCTCCAGCAACCCACCACTGAGCCCCACCAGGCTTGCTGCCATCACCGCTCCCCCGGGAGCAAGAAGGTCACAGCAGTGCCTCGGTCAATACTTTTCCATGCAAGAAGTTTCTTCTGACGGCAAGTGTTGATCCCAACAAGGTTTACGATTTTCCACCCAAGGGCTTTGCCTCAGCAGCTCTCCTGGGTGTTTAGGGGGCCAAGGACTCCCTGCACCTGGGGGCCACAGGGCTATTCCCCCAGCTGCCACTGTGCCCCACCGCTCCCCAGGGCAGCCTATTCCTGCCTGCTGTGCTCCCTGTAATGAGGGCAGCTCGGGCAGCTCGTTAGTTCTCCTGGGAGAAGGTTCACAGCCAGGCTGCTGCACAGGGAGCATCCCCAAAGCCAGGAGCAAGGTCCTGCACCCTGACCTTGCAAGACGAGGATGGTGGTGCTTTGGAAGCTGGTGTCTAGCACCAAGAGAGAGGCCAGTGCTGCTCCCTGACCAGAAAACTGCTTTTTGAAGGGTTTTGGCAGTATCTGGCACTCAGCACAGGAGAAGAGCAGCTTCCAGGCTGGCTCTGGCAGATCCTGCTGAGATCCGAGACGATTTGGCCATGACGAAAGCTCCAAGCATTTTGCAAAGGAGAGGAAAAAAAAAAAAAAATACAGGCACAGCTCATCCACAGCCACCTTCTCCAGCCTGCAAAGCGCTGAGGCCAGTGCATGGCAGGAGGCGATGCACAGCCCCAAAGCGAGCCTGGATGCGGCTGAGGGGCTGCCCAGCGGCTCCACTCCCCCTTCCCAGCACGAGGGGGCTGATCCTGCCCCCCAGCAGGGAGACGGGATGACGCAGCCTCTCACAGCCCTCCAAGCCCCACGTACAAAGCTGTATTATAAACAACTTTTGGCAGAGGATAGCTCTCAGTGTAATGTATTCAACTCTAAGCAGCGCTGTCCCAAATCCCTGGGTGCTCTAAGACAAGCTGACGTAGGGAATTCAGGAAAAAGCATCCAGCCTCTTCACATTTCCATTCCACTACTTTTCTTCTTGCCGCTCACAAGCATCAAATCCACAATCAAGGCCAAGCCTTAATGTTTCCCTGAACCAACCCCTCTGCTCAAAGCACCGGCAGCTGACCGCGACGGCAGCGGGATCCAAAATTAGCTGGAGCTAATTTGCCACGGTTGCTCAACGGTGCAAAGACAGGTTGGGATCTTCCTCCTCCTCTCCCTGCCACCGCCTGCCTGCCCCCCCCCCCCCCCAGCAGCTCCTACGTCAGCTCTGCTGCTGCAAACGAGCACCTCGGCGTTGTGCCGAGCACGGAGGCGGCTTCAGTGCCAGAGCGGCCGCTGCCCGCACCCAGACCCCTCCGCAGGGCGCTAGGAGGATGGATGGGGGCTCACGGTGCCCCTCAGGGAGCCCGAGCACGTGCCCAGCTCTGGCACCGCGAGGCGTGCGGGCATTTGTCCTGATTTTCCCTGTCACTTACAATTCCCAGGAAGGGAAAAAGACCAAAAACTGACACTGCAAAACTGACAGTGCCCCGGGGGGGCTTTGGCTGACAGCTCCCTAAACGCTGATTTGCACAGGCCTGCATAAAGAGCCGGTTTTAACTGAAGGCGGAGAAACTCTGTGTCTCCTCCCCATGAAGCGGGACAGCACCGTGGTGTTCACTGTGTTTGGGGGCTCTTACTGCAGAGCCAAGGCAGCCAAACAGCACTGGAGCAGACCCCAGGCTGCAGCGACCCGGGAGACTGAGTGCTCCCCCGCTGGGGGGGACTCAGCAGAGCAAGGGGCTGTGCCCAGGACCAGGGACCATCCTGCACACCGGGCCCCAGGAACCTAAGTGGGATGCGGCCTGTACATTGGGGTCCCCTCTGCTCCATGACACCAGGGGTGGATTCCCACTGCTCCCGGGGTGACGGCTGTCCTATGGCAATGCCCAGCACCAGGGCTAGAGATGCCGCTGAGCCCCAAACCCCCAGCAGACACCATTGCAGGGCTTGGGATGAGAGACCTGCCTGCCGCTGGTGGCAGCTCTCCACCAGCGTCCCAGCCCGCACACAAGCTATTCAACAACATAACGGGCATTTTTGAAATGCCAGGAGCATCCACCCGCCCCCTCCACCAGCCCTCCGCAAGCTGCTGAGCAAAGCGTGACTAACGGCCCCCGTGCCGGCTCCTGGCACAGGCTCCGGCGGCAGCTCCTGCCAGTGGCAGGGTGGCACTTCCGAGCACGCCAGCGCCTTCGCACGGCTGTCCCGGTGCCCGCAGCAGCCTTTGCCCAGGTGTTATTTCTCACCACAGTAGCAGCATCTTGGGTAGGGACCAAACGTGGTCCTTCTCCCCAGGGACAGGCTCACACTTCTGGGCTTCTCGGACACCCTGTGGGCTGGGCACTCAGGCTCCATTCATATGCCACTCGAAGAGGAAAAGCCCAGAAAACCCTTCACCGCCTGGGGAAGCTGGTGGGATGTTTTGGGGGACCCCTGCTAACACTGCTATCAGCCATATCTGAGCTGACCAGCAGGCGTTTGCAGAGAAGGGAGTAATCTCAGAGTTAAGGCATGAGCCAGTGCCTGCCCAGGCTCATCCCAGAGAACAGGAGCTGCTGTGTAGATCCTGGTGACAGCACCGCACGCCGAGATAATCCAGCTGGTTGCACTGCACAGCTGAGACTGGACTGGCCAGCCGCAAGAGCTCCTGCTCTGCCCTGCCTGGCAGCTCTGGAGCTGGCCCAGCCCCAGGCTCTGCTGTCCTGCAGCGTCAGGGCAGCTGGCAGCCCCCTCAAGGCAGGGAAGGAGCAGCCCCCCCGGAGCAGCCAGGCTTTCCCCCATGCCTGCAAAGCAGGGGTGTCCAAGCATGACCCCAGCAGGGATGAAGCAGCTGGAAGGATGCTCCAGGGCAGGCTCAAACCCGAGCACAGGGGGAAGCACAGGGGTTAAGCTGACTTTCTAAGAAATCTGGTTGTTGCACATTTCTCAGGATTTCCACCAGAACAGAAGCCCCCTTGGCTACAGCTGCTGCGCTGGGCGAGCCAGCAGCGCCACCTAGCGGGCTGCTACCCCCGGCTCCTCCACAGCGGTGCCCGGACCCTGCCGCAGCCCACTGCCCCAGCCAGCCCTGCCCAGGCGAGATGCCCCTCCGCAGGGATGCCCACCTGGGACAGGGGCACCAGGTCAGCCCCACACAGCTTCCCTCACATCCTCCTTTCTCCACCGGCTGTGCACTCTGAACCAGGCCAGTGCAGGGGTAGGCACGGTTTCTGTGTGCCAGGAACACTGGCACTGTGGCACTGGGGCATCCCTGGAGCTGCTCTCATGCACGGGGCTAGCAAGGCCCTGGAGCCTGCAGCCAGGGGCTCTGCCCACGGAGCCCCACAGTTCCACACCAGCAGCCCCCGGGATCTGACACCGCACTGGAAACGTAAGCATTAGAGGGAAGCAAGTCTCTGCCGAGCCCAAACAGCCTTTGGCAGGCAGGGCGAGAGCATCTCCGTGACACCATCAGCCAGAGTGAAGCCCCAGGGCACCCACCAGCCCATCCCCATGAACCGTGGCCCCTTCCCCTCCCCTCTGCTTTGTTTCCCCTCTTCCCATCCCAGGCCTGCCCAAGATCCCAGCGTGCACTGGACAGTCCATGGCAGGGATGTAGCTCAAGCACAACCCTCTGGGGTCTGTCCAAGCACCCACCACCAGGCACCCTGCCCCAGCACAGGCAGAGCCTACCTGCCCCGTCCCCTGCCCTGCCACCCACTCACCTTAGCAACAAACTGCTTGTCCTTCTGATCCAAGTTTGCCGTGGGGGCCACATAGTCCCTCCAGATCCTCAACTTGCGCTCTTTGGCGAACCTGGCAGGAGGGGGTGACAGACATGATGCCCAGGCTGGCATCCCCAGAAGGGACGACTGTGCCATATGCTAAATTGTCCCACAAAACCCTGGCAGAGACAGTGGGGCTGGCGCAAGCTTGCAAGGGAAGATCACACCTACCTCCCACCCAGGAGAGCAGTGGGGGTACCCCACATGTAGATGGGGAGAGGGGGCTGGAGTCACCCCAGGCACCCTACAGGTGCAGCTCAGAGCACAAGCACCCCAGCACCAGACTCACCTTTCAGCTGCACGCAGCTTGTCAGCGCCACGGGTGTAGACAGCGATGGACCAGTCCACACAGCGGGCAAAGCCCTCCTTCAGCAAGAGCTCGGTGATGTTCCCGTTCTGCAGGGAAGGGGAGGAGGCACACGCTCAGCGGCAGGGGATGCAGCATCAGCATCTACCCCTGTGTCCCCAAGGAGAGCTGGCATATCCCTGCCCCGCTGTGAGGTGGGGCTCACTTTCCCCACTCAGCCCCTTAGATGTCACAGGTCCTCAGAGAGCCCTGCAAGGTCTGGCCACCACACTTGGTGCCCCCAGGGCTACTGGTGACCTCCTCAGCAATACCCACTGCTCCTTGCGGGCTGCTCAGATGGACCATGGTCTCCCACATCCACAACTAAAGAGCCCACAACTCCCAGCTGCCCTGAGCTGCCACCAGAGGCACCAGGACCTTGTGACCACCTTGAGCATCTCCAGCAAGCGATGATCAACCGTCTGCCAGCCCACTGGGACCCTCTCCCACCCCTTGTCACTGTCAGTCCCACTTGCCGGGTGCAGGATGGTGCCCAGGATGTTCTGGTTGTGGCAGCTCTCCAGGACGATCTGTACGTCCCTCTGCAGCAGCCGTGACTCTGTGAAGAACTTCGCTTCGGCTGCAAACGGCTCAGGGACTTCAGGGGCATCCGCCTCCCGCTTGAATGTGGGGCACTGCGGCAGAGGGGGAACAGTCAGGGCACGGGCTGGCACCTAAAGCCTCAGCAAGGGGGTGGGAACCTCCCTGGGGAGGGAGGGAGGCTGCATGCAGCCCCTGTGCTCCAGCTGTAGCTTCTGGGAGACAGGCCGGGGGGCTGCGCGCTGGGGTCTGCACACCGATGCTTTTGTGCCACATTTCACTGACACAGCCCTTTAACCGCCCTGACAAACACCACTGGGATCAAACCAGGACACGGGGACCACCTCCCAGCATAAATGCACCCAGGGTGCATCCACGCTGCATCAGACAGGCAAGGAGGGAAGGGGGGAAGGCTCTGGTGCTTCAGCAACAGCAGCATGAGAGGGAGCGGAGGCAGGCAGGGATGCTCTGCCCCAGACACCCCAGGAGCCCCCAGCCCTTGGCATCAGCCTCCTGGCACAGCGGGGGAGCCGAGCTCTCTGGTCCACGCACCAGTGGTCACCTCGATGCCAGCAAAGCACGGACGGCCGCTGACCCAGCGACCAGGAGATCCCTGCAGGGTGTCCGACAGCACAAAGCTCAGGCTGCCGACAGACCTGGCAGCACAGAGCTGGTACCTGCCTAACCTAAACCTGCTCCCATCCCCGCAGTGACACCCCGCACTGGCACACACACAACTATGAACGGCAAGCAGCTTGTTACGGGAAGGTGCGTGCAGGACGACACAGCAGGCAACGATGCAGCTGTATCCCGGCCTCCATCCCTCCCTGCCCCGGCCTCGTGAGCCTGGCAGCTGGGGCAGCAGGCAGGTACCGGTGCAGCCCCTGCACCAGTGCTAGAAGGCTCAGAGGAGGATGCACAACGAACGATAGCACAAATTCAGGAGGGAACTTGCTGCAAAGAGGACTGATGAGCATGCCTGCCAGGGGCCAAGCCTCACCTTGATCCCCGAGAGCATGACGGTGACCAGGTAGTAATCAGGGAGGAGGAGGGCTCTCACCACGCTACCATCCCGGACGTGCTCTATGATGGCTGCAGAGCAAAAGCAGAGAGGTTGGTCCTGCAGAGGAGGGGCTCATTGGGAGCCACAGAGGGTGCCGGGTACAGCACCCTGCAGGCAGCCAGCTCCCAAGGCCACAGGTGGACAGCAGAGGATGGAGGGCAGGGGCGACCCCGGCACCCGGCAGTGAAGGCCAGAGTTGGTGCCAGCTTACCATTGACTGGCTTCTGGTGCATGGAGTCCACGAAGTGTCGGGGGTTTTCGATTGTATACTTGAGATCTCTGATAGTGTGGGAGCCTGTCCCCTCACTCCACATCCCCTTCTTGGCACTCTTGGCCTGCTCTTCCAGCTCCGCCAGCCTGCTCTGCTCGGGGCTGCAAGGACAGGATGAGATGGGGGTGAGGCTGGGCTCCGGGCACAAAGGACGCTGCTGGTTCCTGCATGTTTTATCACCAGGAACGTCCATCTTCAGGCACTTTTCTGGATGCTTTAGTGATTTAATCACTTACATTTAGAAAAGGTACCGCCTGGGTGAGCTGGTGAGCAATGCTTTGTACCGCTGACAGCAACAACCAGTAAATCAAACTAAGTTTCTCCAGCACCACAGCACAGAAGCTGCACCATCGATGTCCGAATACCCCCTGCTAGAAGCACCGCCTCTGATAGCATGGGCTAAACCTCCCAAGACAACCCTCTGAGGCTGCTTTTGTGCCCCACGATAGAAAGGCAGCCTCAGGGAGACAGGGACCCAGCACGGCAAGAGCATGCTTTGGGAGAAGAGGAATGACAAACCCAGGTACACGGCTCATGTGCCATACCAAACCACAGCTGTCCCCAGTCCTGCAGGCACAGGTGGCTGCCAAAGGCAGAGTGCAGCAACAGCTGCTTCCCAGTGCTGGCGGCCAGCCCTGCTGTGCACGGTCCTAACTCAAACAAATTTGGTGATATTTTCATAGCATTCTTCAGCTTCAGGCAGAGCTGCAACCTGATGAATCTCAGATTCACTGCAGAAGCACTCTACTCAAGTAGCTGATAAGCGAGGGGCTGAGAGTCACCTCATGCACCCATTAATTAACATACCCTTTGAATTAGGAGAGCAAATGCGGAGCAGCAACACGCTCCTGGCGACATTTAACTGCAGGAAGCTCAGTCCTGTGCTAACTGTGCTGCTGCATCAGCCCCGTCACACTGGTGATGGAGCTCATGGCAGCAGCATCGCCCAGCCTCAGAGGCTGCATGTCCTGTTCCTGCACTGTCACCATGGGGGTCAGGGTGACCGGCCCCACCAGGCATGCTGCCCGCTGGGTGCACTTGCAGGAGGAAGTTGAAGGAGCAAAGCAGCAGAACCCCAGGAGCTCAAAGCCGCCAGAAGGTCCCAATGGGACTGCCCAAGTCACCCCAGCACAAGTAGCGGACAACAGCACCCAACCTGCACCCCAATTTCCTTCCCTCTGGCACAACAGGCCAGTCCAGAAGCACCTGAAAGTCCCAGGCAGCAAATACACAGGGGACTTCAGCCACCTCTCTGGCTGGAGCAAGGGGGTCCCCACACAGTAGGAGTGGGGCGGCTCTGCTCTCCTCAGCTGCGCTGCCACACGACCGTCCTCCCACGGGGTCAGTGGTGTGGCCACAGCCAATGCAAGCCTGCAGTGAAGCCAGGCGAGGGGGCTTTCCTGGGGAAGGCTGGCTGGAAAGCAGAGATGAGCACAGAGGAACCAAGTCAGGGCTGAGGTCCTGCCTGGCTCATCACCCTGTTTTCCAGGTGCCTGGGGAAGCACCAGCCCCGGCGGGCTAAGGGCCATCCCTATGGCCGTGCAGGCACAGCTTCCTTCGGTGGTCACAGCTGCACAGCCACGAGCAGTGGCAGCCAACACAGCCTGGCTGCTCACAACCAGCCTTGCGTGGGCTCACGGTCCCCCTTTGGCACAAGTCACAGCAGGGTCCCAGGGGGACATTTCCAACAGGAAGCAAGAGAAAGTCAGTGCAAAAACCCCATCAGACTGGCAGGCGGAGGCTTTCCTCCTTCGCTCCACCTCTGCAGCTCAAAAGGCAAGTGGGAGGCACAGAACCAGGACAGGGCAATGACAGCCAGCTCTGGCTGAACCCCCTTCATCCTACAAACACTGCTGGTCCTCGCCAGGCTCCACCACCAGTGCTGCACACACTCCCCCACCAGATTCTCATCTCCAGCCCCAACAGCCCCACAGGCTGGTGGCTTCTGCAGCCCCTCCAGCACAGCTGCAGCAGCTTTTGTGCCTCTCTCTGGCATCACTGCCCCGCAGTGGTCCCCAACCATGCTAAAGCAGAGCCGCTAAACTCTGCCAGCAGCACCCAGAGCCCATCAGCATGCTTCCCAAGGGCATGGGACAGGGACTGCGTCCCCAGGCAGGCAGCAAGCAGGATCCACCAGCACTCAAGGCTTCAGCCCTGGCAAGCCTGGGTATAAAACAACCCATCCATGCTCTTGGCAATGCTCGCTCTGTTTACTCATCATACCTGTTTACAGGCTGCATTACCAAAAACGCCGGGTGGAAAGCATCCAAGTGCGCCAGGAACAGTTTTAGGAAGAAACACAGCGAGCTTCCAGCCCAGCAGGCATAGGGATGGAAATAGCGTACCACCGGTATTTATAGCAGCACCACAGAAACAACTCACACCCCTGGGACAGGATACTCAGCGCCTGGGGCCATACACAGCTGATGCCAGGCTTTTCCCTTACTCTGGGATGCAACGGGGCCAGGGCAAAGCACTGGCATCACCTCCAGTGGCATCAGCACAGGCATCACACCACCCAGATGTAGGACAAGGGGCAGGAACACCACACCACCACCTCTCTAGCGTGAATGAAAACACCTCAGCTCTATGCCAGGCATCATCTTCCAGCAACCAAGAGCTTCAGAAGTTTTTCTACTCTGCAACCCAGGGCCACAGCTCTGGTACTTCAGCATCCAAGGCAAGACGACACCAGGCTCTCATACCCCAGCCCCTCACCAGCCCAAAGAAAACAGGGTCACTGTGCTGGGACACCGACACCTGTGAAGCCCAGGCACCACAGAGAGATGAGAAGCAGGGGCTGGTACCCGGCCCAAGCCAAGGAACCCAACAGCTCTGTGCCCAGGTAAATAACTGCAGAGAATCAGTGCGGATGCACAGCATGGGCTCACCGGGGCAGCACAGGAATGCAGCCACATACGTACTTGTTGGCTCGGATCCCTTCCCGGCGGGAGGCCAGCCCTTCAGCCACGAGGGACTCAGCAATGTTCTCGCCGCTTGTGTCTGTGGAGAGAGGAGTCAGTAAGACAAGCCATCAGCACGCAGACCTCTGTTCTGGAAAGCATTCCCAGAACAATTCCAGCTAACAAATGCCAGAGCAACCCGGGAACAAAATGCTCCCGTCACTAGCCCAGCGTCCCTGCAGCATGCAGCCTTCGTGATGCATTGAGTGGAGCAGTCCAGGGCTGTCCTGGGGACACCCTTTCCCGCAGACCAGGGCAAAGCAAGTGGGAAGGTGGCGCATTGCTCTGATGCACTACTGGGCTGCAAGGCTTGGCATCACCCAGGACCACCTCCGTGGGAAGGGGACATCCTCAGGTCCCCAATGAGGCAGGCAATGCCCTCCCAGCACCAAAGGGGCTCTCTGGATTTCCAACAAAGGTTGTGCTGCCAGTATGGCCTGTGACAGGTCCCTCTGCACAAGACATCCTTCCTCTGCAAAAACATGGAGGTTTCCACAGTTACCAGAAGCCAGAGTCCCTGGGAAGGTGGGGGACAAATGCCATGGTCTGGGGTATCCTGGGCCAGGGAGAGCAGATAAAGAGGAAGATTTGGGCAAAATCTTCCAGCTGCCCATGCAGAAGGGAGGGAGCAGAGTTGTACAGCCCTAAGCAGCAGTGTGAGGTGGCCAGGGAGGGGTTCCAGCCAGTGCCCCCTTCCACAGCACCTCCGCTCCAGCTTGGCTACCACCAGCAAGCAATGACAAGCCCCTACCCCTCCCAAAGCCCCTACCCTTCCAAAGCCCCCACTCCTCCAAAGCCCAGAGCCGCAGACAGTTACTGCATCGCTGCCAGGGAAGGTGTCGCAACGTTTCCGCATTAATAGTATTTAAACCTTGACAAACTTCATCAGGAAACATTTTATGCTTCGTTTCTCACCTCCGCGATGTGACAGCCTGGGATTTAAGAATAAGGACGACACCTACGCAGGAGGCACAGCATAAGAGCCCTTAACGTGGCAGACAACAAGGCTGCAGATGACTGAAAGGGAGCACTTCACTGATCGCAGTGTTGCAGAACAACAAAACCCCTTTCAAGGTCGATTTGTTGTACAATGCACTGTCAGGACCTGCCATGCTTCCTGCTAAAGGACAGCTCATGGGGAAAGCAGCAAGGAGCAGCTACTCTCTGAGGAGGGGATCACCATCCCAAAGGGCTTCCCAGACCCCCAGCCGATGAGCAAACTGGAAGCTCAGGAATGAGCACAGAGGCAGCTTTGATACCTAGTTACTCGCAGTCTCAGGGGACAGGTTCATCATGGCAGCACGTAGGGTTCTGCTCCCGTTTTTCACAGTCTGGGGACCGTGGGGGTCTCACGGTTCCACACTGGAGGGGGACCCCCACAGGGACATAGGAGGTGCTGGCTGGAGTGCACCAGGATGCAGCAGCAATGGGAATCTAGCCCTGGGTTGTCCTTGCAGCGGCGATGATGTGCAGGTGGAAAGGGGGTCTAAGCAGGGCTACTGCCCACCCTGGCCACATCCAGTTGAGTCAGAAAACCTCTGAGGAGAGAGCTTCAGCCTCCCCAGGGAGCTGCATGGCCACCAACGCACCTGCTGAGCCTCTGCAGCAGGGAGCCAGGAGCCAGCAGCGATGCTGGGCTCTCTCGCCATGCAGTGGAGCTGACGGTTGGCAATCCTCATCTTGCCCAGCCAGAGGCACTGGCAACTCCTGCCACAGACCCAGAGGGAGCCTCTCCCTGCACATTACGGGCCAGCTCCTTTATCCCTGTGCCTCCATGCAAACCCCCCTTGCTCTGTTCACGCCATGCTGCCTCAGGACAAGCCCTGTCTGTGGCGGTGAGCAAGTCCCAGCCGTTTGCTCTTCGAACCAAGCTCCTGCTTGCACCACAGGAAAAGCTCCGAGTGCCATAGTGATGCCAGGGGACATAACTGGAGACAAAGATGCCTCACGACACCTGCTCAGCCTCTCCAGCCCAGCCCTGCACAGCCAAGCCACAAGCAGCAGAGTCTGCAGGGACATGGGGCCGAGAGCACCTGAGCTCCCAGTCTGTACTGGAGCTACCCCAGAGGATGCACACCCAAAATTCAGTAGCCCCTGAGCTCCTTTACAGCCCTTTGCACAAGCCTGGTCCTCCCTTCCTTCCCCAACTGCAACGAGTTACCCCGCTGAGCCTCTCATGGGAGAGGAGGCTTCCAGGGCACCAGGGATGAGACTGACCTGTACCCTGGTCGTATCCCAAATATCCCACTTGTGGAGCTGTCCCGGCTCCACACTGAGCACAGAGGTATGTGGTTCACTCTGTGCATCTCTTGCCCCTGTGCTGAGCTGGTACATCCATCTACCCCGGTAACCCTGAGCCCAGTGGCACTAGAGGACAAGCTGGGTCCTGGTGAGCACCTGCTTCCCAGGAGCCCACCCACGCTGAGCAGATCTCATCCTCCTTCTTGAACATTGAGGGCTTGAGATATCCAACCATGAGCTAAGCCCAGCAGAGCAGCGCGGTCCAGAAGCCAGCAGCAGGACACTGTAACCTCTCAACCACTTGCTCTCACCATTACTCTCACCAGACCAAGCAATGGCTGGGGCTAACCACAGGGAGCAAGAGCCCAAAAACTCATCCACCAGCACAGCTGGAACCAAATTTGGCCAGGGTCATTGGCAGAGAGGACATGGCACCTGGCAGAGTACAGTCCGGTGTCATGCTCACTGTGAGAGGGGACTTAACCAGAGCCTAAGCCCACCTGTGCCAGCGCCGAAAGGGCCACCCTGCCCCAAGCTGCTCCAGGCCAGGGGCAGCACAGGCTGCAGGCATCGCACAGCGTTTGGGCTGAGTGGCTGGGCCAGGCTTTGCTCCCAGCCCTCCGCCGCATCCTCAGGAGCCACAAAGCTGGTTCCTTTTGAGAGATTCCAATCAGCCAGAGATGAGCAAGAGATTTATGACGCCAAAAAGAATGGCATGGGGAAACCTGAGGGAACTCACATAACGCCATGGCTTGTGTCCACATGCTGCAGTGCATCAACCAGAGGCAGCAAGCACAGTCACGCTCTGGCTCTGCACAGCCCCACAGGCAGCCGGGACCACTACCGGGCATCTCTCCCCTCCCAAAGCTGGAGCTCCACTGAAAAGCAGGCATGCATCCTCCTGCTGCCAACACCGCATCCCAGCCCACCCACTTGGGCTAGCTCCGGCTGCAAGCACTGCACACACCGCAAACCTCACTGCATCCTCCCCACCAGCCCTTCAGGTGCCCAAGGGACCCCTTTGTGCTCACCTTTCCCCAAGTACACCATCCCGTACTCCCGGCCCTGCGGTGTCTTGTACTCCACGGTAAAGCAGACCTCCTTCCCGATCAGCTTCTTCCGCAGGAACTCACGAGCTGGGAACCCCCAGGGCTGGAGGGAAAGAAGTCGAGGTGAGTCAATGGGTCAAATGCAGCTGGGGAAGCCCAGAGCCTCCCCACCCCGGGGGCTCACACTCCCCTCCACATGTGCTGCATTAGCCCAGGGCTGTGCTAGAGGCTATTTGCAGCCCATGAGCTTGCAGAGGAATAAACCCTGCTACTCCGCATGGGAAGTACCTCCACTTTTCCCCTCTGTCCCCCGCCAAAAAGAGGTCACTGTTGGTTTTCCAGCTGGCCTCACAGTCCCCAGGTGCAGCCAGACCCAGCCAGCCAAGCCCAGGAAAGCTCCTGGGGCAGAGGGAGCAGGGCTGGAGCTGCAGCAACGTCGGGGGGCTGGCCCAGCCCCAGCTCTCAGGGACAGGGCAGGGGCTCCCCCGGCTCCTACCCAAGGCTGCATGGGTGCCCGTGGTGAAGCAGCAAAGCAGGACCAGCCGTGCCGGGCGGGGAGGAACAGGCTCCTGCATCCCCCCAGCACCTCCCTGCACCACAGCAGGAATGCACTGGAGCCCTGGCGAGCTCAGCCCCGCTCCACCGCAGCAGGTGGGTGGGAACACGGTCCGGAGGAGAGAACATGACGTGCTCATAAACAATTAGCAAACCTGACAGGCATAATTTTTTAAAAGACTGACATTTAAAGGCTGAAGCAGTGTTTAGAAGACAAACTCCCCAAGGAGAGCAATTAGCTGCCAGCGCTCTGCACCACCCCCGGGGCTGGGAGGATGGGTGGCCGGGGCTGTGCTCCCTCTGACACAAACCCATTGCTCCCAATCACTGTGCCCTGCGTGCCGGTACCGGCAGACCTGTCTGCACCCCATCTGCCAAAGCAGCACCCCCACAGCACGCCTGCTGGGCATGTGTGCAACCATTGCAGTGTGAGGAAAGAGAAGTCTGCCCCAAAATCCACACTGAGGGGCTGGAACATGGAAAGGATCTCTCAAAAGGATGACTGAAGGGACTGTTTCATCCCGTAACCCACAGCCACAGCAGCCACGTGTCCCCGCGCTGGGCAGAGGGGCAGCATTGGCGAGGAAGGAGCTGCCTGCACCTCATGGGATGGCAGCAGCAGGTCTGAGAAAGGGCAATGCCGCTTGTGATGGCAGAGCCAAGGGTGCTGTGGTCTGCAGAGCTGGGCCAGCAGTCCGGAGGGCCCCCACCCAGCTCAGTCCACAACCCCCATGGCAGGAGAACTGCGTGACACCGCTCATGGGAGGCACCCACCTCGTCCGGGGTGTCCTTGGCATCCGGCTGGCCTGCAGCAGCACGGCGGGCAAGGTTCCCGGCACGGATGTTGCTGAGGTTGATCTGGCGCTCAGGCGGCGGCCCGCCTCGGGGCTGCCCACGGACGATGATAGCACAGCCCGACAGCACCTGTGGGGAGGCAGAGGGGTTACAGGGGGTACCCTAGCCCCAGCAGCCGGGAGGCTGGGGAGGCAAGAGGTGATGAAGCTCAGCGTGCAGGCATCTGAAGCTGTGTGGACAGGCAGGCTTCCAGGGACGGGTCCTGCCCCAGGCAGGGTATGGGAAGCTCAGCACTGCAGGGCACGATTTCTCATGGGCCTGGCAGAGGCAGGAGCTGCCCCAAGTTTCCTGCTTGGAGATGCAGGATGGAACCAAGCTCTGCACCCTGCACTTTCCCAGTGGTAACCATCAAACGTCCCATCCCTTCCTTCAGAGCACAGCACAACTGAACACAGGGTGATCCCAGTGTGGCGGGTAACACAAGGGACTTGGCAGATCAGGATTTTACTCCCTGTGCTGACCTGTCAGATGAGCCCAGCTGGGCCATCTCCCCCTGCTGCTTTGGCTGCTGAGGACTCAGAGCCAGGAGCACAGCTACACTGGGCAGTCCTGTCCCATCCCATCGCACCCACCTCCCAGGGCCCTGGCAGCCCCATCGCTCCCCACTGCCACAGGGGGACCCCCACATTTAGGAGGGCACCATGCCCACAGCACCCCAAGGGCTCCGCACAGCTTCTGGCACAGCACAGAAGGATGCAGGCAGGGAAAAGCTGGCACTGGCACTGCCCTGGGGCAGCCTCAGGGGGAATGTGCCTACAGCCAGCCGGCCAAGAGGGACACAGCTCTCAGCATGAAGGCTTTAACCACCTGAGCTGCTTGGCACAGCTTCGGCAAGGCTTACAAGAGTGCTGAGCAAGGACCATGCTCCAAGTGGATGCTTACACCTACTGTGATGCTAAGACCTTTACTGGCAGGCACCTGCGATGGGCTGGCCACACCCTGCGCCTGGCTGGCAACCTCAGCCAAGTGACTTCATTGAGGTCAGACAAATAAACCCATGTGGAAAAAACTGCTGGGAGAATCCCCCAAAAATGACAGACCACCAAATCGGATCTCTCCTCCTTGGACCTGACAATTACAGGAACTGATATCACCCCGCTCTGCAAAAACCCCAAGGTTTCTCAACAGCTCCATTCCTGTACAAGACCCCAAGCCACCCACGACATCAGCAGGGCCAGCTCCAGCCACCAAGCCAGGGTCCCAGCCAGGCAGAGAGAGGGTGGCGGGGATCACCCTGTTCCCATCAGATACCGGCTCCCTGCACGCAGGATCAACACTGCTGAGGCGCTCGCAGAAAACCGCCAAGTTGGATTTCAGCATGTGCCCTGGCTTGCTGCCCACCTGAAATCCCTAGGGATGCTCGCAGCACATCCCAAAGCCAGAGGACTCGCACCCCGGCACAGCAGCCAGCCTGGCTCAGCGCCAGGGACACCAGCTCGCACAGAGCCTCACGAAAATGAGCCACATCATGCCAACCCCAAGGGCCCGGCTGCACCATGGCATAAGCTTGCTGCCCTATGCTGTGCTGCACGCCCGGGCCCACGGCAGAGACCAGCACGCTATGCAAGCTACTGGGAATCGAGCTTCAAATGAAGCCCAAGCTGCACACAGAGCGATCCCCCAGCAAAGGCTCAGCACTCGATACTTAAGGACTTAAGAGGTTTCATCACTGTAATTAACCTTAATCTTTAATTTATAGGGCATGGGGAAACAAGTCAGATGCTGTAACTGTTTTATCCAATTACCAATACAAACCCTGGATCTGGGGACAGGTTTGTTGGTGAAGCTGCTCTGGGCTCCATGGGTGTGTACAGTGCTTTGGGGTGGGCATGCCACCCCCAGCTCCAGAGCACCCTGTGCCACTGTCCCTGCCCACAGAGCAGCCGCAATGCCTGCCTGCCACTCACACCACGTGGTCATCAGGCTCCCCAGTTGGGGAACTGCTCCAGATGAAGCTTCTGGCCAGGCTTCAGCAGTGATGGGACCAGGAGACCACCCCAGCACCCAGGTTTCACCCTCCCCAAAGGCAGCAGCCCTGGGTCCCACCTGCCAGCCCAAGCCACGCTCTTCCTTGCTGGCAAAATTCAGCCCGGGCACCCCATCAGCAGTGCCCCATGCTCCAGCCCAAGAAAGCTGAGCTTAAGCCAGGCTTAAACCCAGCTGCAAGAACTGTCGTTAGCGCAGGCTGAGCTGACAGCATGATGGACATGCCCAGGCCAAGGCATGGCACAGGGACGTGGGTTGGATGGACCCAGCTCCTGCTGCAGAGGCATGCCCCGGGCACAGGAGGGGACAGGGGACAGCACCGGGGTCCTGCTGGCACAGGGAGCTACAGCTGTGGGGCACAAAGGGTTAACAACCCTCGCAGGAACGGGAAGGAAGGTGGTGAGAAGGGAAGGCAGAGTCCCAAAGCGCTGGCCAGGACCCAGCCCTCTCCGGTTTTACCTGGAGACTCACCAACCCAGGCTCCCCGCTGTGGCTCCCCCAGCTCCTCAAGTCCCCCAGAAGGAAGGAGCCCCCACGGGACAGAGCCTCAGCTGGGCTCCCAGTGCCTCTTCCAGCTGGGGGGGGGGGGGGGGGGGGGGTGCAGCTGCAGAGCCCCCGACGTCCATCACATCCCTGCTCCTGCTCTTCAACCCTGCAGGAGGATGAGCCCCCTCCCCACTCCTGAACTCTGCAGTCCCAATGCCCAACCAAAAGGTGGGAAAAAAAAACCCAAACCACCAAAAAAATCCCCAAACCCCACCCCAAAACCTCCAAGTTCAAAAAGTTGTGAACCGCAGCAGAGCCTGTGGACGGCACCGCTCCAGCTGGCCCTGGCAGCTCCTGGCTCCGTGGCAGCACCATGAAACAGAGCGGTGCCCGCAGACAGCCAGGGCACCCTACCTCTCCGGGGTGTCCCCTGGGCACTGACTTTGAGCTAGTTGCCCTGGAAAGGGAAGGGTGCCCTGGGGCAGCAGCTGGGGTGCCCAGCTGCCCAGGCAAGGCACAGGGCACCAGGGCAGCGTGTGGCCCCCTCAGGGAGCCCGTGCCCACCACACACGGCTGCCTCTCAGCCAGCCCCCACAGCCATCCTGCCCAAAAACCACGGGCACATCCACATCCCCTTGGAGGGAGCCAGGCCAGGACGAGCAGCCAGGTGAAGTTTTTCCTGAGCATCCCAAAAACTTGCCTTTCGGGCACGAGGTGGCACAAGGCAGCGGGAATGTCTACCCCATGCCATCGGTGAGCTAAAGCACAGGGAAAGCAGCGTCCCCAAAGCTGCCCCTGCTGTGCAGCGAGCCCCGGGGGGACGTGACACCCCCAGCAAGGTCTGCTCCAGATGCACTGCCAGCACCATCGGCCACCTCCCGACCAGTCGGTGTCCGGGCACAAGGACTTGGGGGGTTGGGGACGCGGGAGGTAACGGAGCGGAGAGGGCACCGGGAAGGGAGGCAGGGACCAGGATGCGGTGCCAGGGCCCGATCCCAGCGGCAGCTGCCGGAGCCCCGACCTTTGCTCTGCAGGTCCCGGCTGTCGGCACATGCGGGGACCCAGCGCGGAGGGGCTAGAGGACCCCAACCCCCGCGGGGACACAGCCGGCAAGGGAGGGGGGGCGGCACGTGGAGCCCCCCGAGGGGCGTCCCCGAGGCGGGGTGTCACGGGGCCACCGCCCGAACCGAGGAACCCCGAATTTCCTCGGGGCTGCAGGGCTTTCAGGGCTGACAGCAGAGCAGGACCACCAGCCCCCCCGGGGAACGGGCGGGGAGACCCGAAAGCCCTTTCCGCGGCCACGGCCACCCCCGGGCCCGGCACAGGCTGGGGGCCCCAGGCGCACCCCCGTCAGCACCACGAGTCTGGGGGCGCAGGGCCGGGAGCCGCGGCAGCGCGGAGCAGGGCCCGGCAGCACCGGAAGGCGCGGGGCGCCGCGGCCCGGGGCAGAGCACGAGGTTTGGGGAGGGGAAGCGTGAGGCGGAGGGGGGGGGGGGGCGGGCGGGCACCAGAGGGGGCTGCATGGGGATGTCCTGGTCCCTGGGAAGGGAGGCGGGGAGCGGAGGGGGGCCCGGAGAGGGCTGCGGGAGGCGCGGGGGCCCCGGGCACCGGAGAGGGCTGCGGGAGGCGCGGGGGCCCCGGGCACCGGAGAGGGCTGCGGGAGGCGCGGGGGCCCCGGGCACCGGAGAGGGCTGCAACCCCGGGCCGGGCCGGCGGGCGTACGAGGCGGCGGGCGGAGCGGCGCGGAGCCCCGGGAGGCCCGCGGAGGGCGGCGGGCGGGCAGACAGCCCTTACCATCTTGACGATGCCGCGCTGGACGGTGAGGGGCGGCGCGGAGCCGCCCTGCCCGGGGGCGGCCGCGGAGGCCATAGCGGGGCGGGGGCGGCAGCCGGGGCGAGCGCGGACGGAGCGGCCGGGGCCCGGGGCGAGCGCGGAAGGGATTCTCGGGGCGGGACGGAGGGGGGCGGGGCCTGGGGGGCGGGGCCTCCGTTCGACCACGCCCACCTCCCGGCCGACGGCCAACGGGAGGCTGACCCCGCCGCTCGCTCCGCCCCACCCCGCCGCCGCTCGGCCAATGGAGACGCGCGGCTCCGCAGCACCGGCCCGAGAGGCCGCCGCGGGGGTGACGTCACGGGAGGCACCGCCCCTCGGACCTCCCCCGCCCCGCCGAGGGGGGCGGGACTTCCGGGGCACGCGGCGCCAGGGACACGTCGGCAAAGGGCTGCCCGGGCTCCCACGTGGCCTCCCGCCGCGCCGGGGGCCGGGCTGGGCCAAGGCACCACCCCTCCCCCTCGCGTCACTGCCTGCCCGCCGGCGGCACCGGCCGGGAGGTTGGGGAGGGGCTCGGGGGGCGGCCCCGCGGCAAGGCGGGGGAGATGTTCGTCGATGGGGTCCCCCAGTACGGCCCCGCGGGGGGCGCAGGGAACGCGGGTCACCCGGCGCAGCCCCGCGGGGGCTGGGGGTTGCCCAGCACAGGCCCACGGGGCGGGGGGGGGTGTCGGGAAAGGGGGGGTACCCCAGCACAGCCCCACGGGGGAGGGGGGGTCATGGAAGGAGTTCCCCAGCACCGCCCCGGGGGGTGGGGGTCAGGGGAGTGGGGTCCCCGTGCTGGCTTCCCCTCACCTTCCCCATCAGCAGCTCCATCTCCCCCGGTGTCCCCACCGGCTCCCCCAGCACCAGCGGCCACGCTCGGGGAGGGTGCAGAGCCACAGAGCCCCCTGGTGCCTCCGCCCTGTGCCCGGGCAGGATCACGGCACTGGGGCCGGCAGCTCCTGCCACCTCCGACGAGCAGTTTTGGCGAAAACGTGGAGAACAGGGATACACCCCCCGGGCCACTTTCAGGGTGAGCTGCCCGGGAGCATGGTGGCTTGCACCCACCCTGCACCCCATCCCCAAAGCCACCCCCGCACCCAGCAGGCGCCCAGACCCTGCCAGGAGGCAGCAGCATCGTGGCCAGTGGCACCCTGTCCCACGAGGTGGCCTGGGGCAGCGCCACTGCACGGCGAGGGCCATCTGCCCCATGGCCTCAACCACCCGAGGTCATCCATCGCCATCGAGGTCATCCATCGCCATCGTGTCCTGGCAGCGGGGACTTGCAGTCCAGATGTGGCTCTGGGATGCCCTCCCGCTGGGGACGCTGGCATGGTGTGGCCACCCTTCTTGCAGGTGGGGCTTTGGGTACAGACCTCACATCTCTGGGTGACCCCAAAACCCCTCATCCAGAGCAGAGGGTCCCAGGGAGTTGCCTGCAGCCTTAGCAAGTGACCATCCTGGTGGTTAGCGCAGGGACCAGCACTCTGCCCCGCCTGGAGGAGCCATGTGGAGATGCGCCTGGTGCTTACCTGGCTGGAGACACCATCCGTGGCCATGCCATCCCCCAGTGGCAGCTCTGCCCCCGGCGTGCCAGTCGCAGGGTTCGGTGACTGCCCCATGACATGCCCCTCACCGTGGTGCCAGGGCACGGTGCAGGGCAGCGCTGGCTTATCGCACCCTGCTGCAGCCGCCGCTCAGCTCGGCGCTCGCCTCTGCCAGTTCGGGAATTGCCAGCCCGGTAATGAGTCGTGTCATTTGTGGGTGGTGGAAAATTATTATCCTCTTTTTGAGTGGTCACGTAGGTAATCCTGACAATTGCATCTCTCTGCAATCCCTGCTCCCGGGAACAGGAACAGAGCAGCACTGGCTCCTCTCATCGGGCTGCTGGGAGCAGCTGCAGCCATTGCTGCCACTGTGACCATGGTCCCCTGTCCCACGGGGCAGCTGAACCCTGTGGCACTGGGCACCGAAGTCCCCTGAGCCCATGCTCCCAGCCCGGTCCTGCCTTGGGACCAGGGGTGCCCGGGCACGTGGTCCCATATGGCACAGAGACTGCTGCCAGGGTGGCACGGCTGCCACAGTGGGGGGGAGGGCAGCAGGGTCTGCCGGTCCTGGTATACCCCGCAACAGCCCAACACCCCCCAGGGGAAGCGGGCACACCAAATGCTTCGGGGCTCTGCAGGGGGGGCTGGCAGGGGTCAGGGCTGTGCCACCCCGCTGGTATCTTCTACCTCTTCAGGCCATATGTCACAACCTTAATGTTAATAATATTCTTTCCATGCAGGGTTTGTTTCCTGCGCGTGAAGCCTGGCAGCAGCACAGCCTTCAGCCCCTCTGCTGGGGTGTCCCTGGGGTCCCACTCCCAGGGTCTCGCCCTGACACCACGCTGCCCTTGCTGAAGTTTCCCACCCTGGATCAGGCCAGTCTGGGAGGGATCCTCCTCCCGTCTCGCTCCCCACCTGCTGCAGCCCTCCGCCACTTTTCATTTTCTTGCTTCAGCTTGTATTATGATAATTTTTTTTCACCACTTTTCCTTTTCAGTACTTTGCACTGATGAATCCCTGAGCGCCAGGGTGAGAGCTTGTGCGCAAAGGGCAGAAAATCGTGTCCTCTGCCCAAAATCCTGGGAAAACTGCTCCGTTACCCTGATTTACAGCATTTCTGGGGCCACTCCTCACTCACCCTGCTGCTGTCCCAGCTTGCAGATGCATCCCACCGGGCTAGACAAAGGGGCACCAGCTCCTGCTCTGGAGGGGGCATCTTCAAGCCCCAGGATTGCCTTTTTTAGACAGAATATTTTAATAATCATTTTTTTGATCAAAAAGAAAGTTAAAATGTAGGTGGAAACGCATAGATAAAGTAGGTTTTCTTGGTTGGCTGACTCATCTGGGCTTTTAGCTTTCACGTGTGCTTTCTGGAGGAGAAAAGAAAGGATTTTTTCCAGAGGAACAGTCACCTGCTACAGAGACAAAGCCCAGAAAGATACATAACAGCATTGGACATGTAGAAAGGAGCTACGAAGAGGAGAGAAAAGCTCCTCTCCATGCTGGGGGGATCACTCTGGGGTAACCAAATTGATCCCACTCTGCCACAGCACCCAGCTTTGGTACCGTGGTGGGATTTGAGGACTGGTCCATTGCCGCTGCAGGGTCTCCCACCACCACCAGCACTCAGCCTGGGTGGAAACTGGGGTCTTCAGGGAGGGACCTGCCTTCATCACTCCTGCCCAGCCACCCCACCAACTGCTGCAGCTGTGTGAGACCCCTGCACCGCACCAATGCCCTGGCCACAGCGCTGTCACCATGTCCTCCAGGTGCCAGAGAAGCACCTGGGCTTTATTTCAATACATGGCCCATAAATATTTTGTGTCAGGCTCTGACATTTCAATACAACATGGAGTGATGCATTTTGCAAGTAATTGGGGTGGAGGCAGCGTGGCTGAGGGGTGTCCGAGCCCCATGGTGGCAGTGCCAGCTGGGTGCCAGCACAGCAGTTCTGCACCACAGGTGCCAGAGCAGGGTTGGCCGGTGTGCAGGGGCACAAGACTGCGGGAAGGGGCTGCTCGTTGTCCCCAGGCTCCCACATGGAAACCCCAGCTGAGCCCCTCCAGGGAGCCCCAGCAGCGCACAGGCTGGGTGCATCACTGTGACACCAGGTGCCAGAAGGGACCTGGCTGGGGACTGTGCAGCCACGCAGGGGTAGGGGCATGGCTGGGGGCTGTGTGGCCACGCACAGGTGGGCATGAGGTGTGAGGTCCCTGAGGAGCCCCAGGGTTTTCCAGCCTCCTAGGCAACAATGGTGGTCTGAAATGCATCCCTGCGATGCAGGATGAGGCTTGCAGGCACATCCCTGGCTCTAGTATAGAATCATTTAGGTTGGAAAAGACCTTTAAGATCACCATGTTCAACTGTTAACACACCACTGCCAAGCCCACCACTAAACCACATCCCTAAGAACCACATCTATGCATTTTTTTAAACACTTCCAGGCAAAGGCTGCTCTGCTGCTTGTTAAATGGGGTCTCCCTCTGCCCCAGCCATGGAAGTGACTCTCATCTGGGGTGAGGAGGGACAAAACCAGTAACTGGGTGTCGGAGCGCCTTAATGACATGGTCTCCTCTTGACAGGGATGGTAATTCTCAAGTACACTCCGAAGCCTGTTATCTCAAGCATTAATATGCCCAGCACAGGCTCACGACAGCAGTAATGATGTCCTGCTGCTTTGCTTGCTTGAACAGGCAGCAGGCAGTCTGCATGGGACGAGGGCTCTGCCGCTCCACCTCCCTCTCCCACCAGTGATAGCCCAGGAGCGAAGCTGCTTGCTGAATGCTGGATAAAATCCCAGGCACGAGCAACAGCCATTCACTAGTGAGTGAACATCTTGCTGTTAAAAATCTTGTAATCATTGGATTCCCTGTTCTGCTCCCTCTGTGTCCCTGCTCCTGTGCAGTGCTGATGGTACTGTTAATGACTGTGAGCTCTGCTTGCAGAGAGCTTGTCCCCTGTGTCCTCCCAGCAACTCGTCCCTTGTTCCTGTGGGGTCCCTTTTACTATCCCTTGTCCCTTCCCAGCCACACGCTCTGAGCCCCCAAACGCCAGCACATCTCCGTTTCCTCACTGTGAGCCCAGGTACCTCATGCCAGCACAGACCTCCTGGTGCAGGGACCAAGGGGCCATTGCTCCCTGCTCTGGCTCGTTAGCACTGACGAGCATCCCCCATGCTCCCAGGAAGGGAAGCTGCGCATCACCCCCTCCCTGGACCGAGGCTGTCTCCAGATCACTGCCAGCTCCCAAAGGAGGAAAAACCTTCTGGACATCTCCGGTGGGTTCAGGGATGGGACTTCGGGAGGGGAACTGGTTCCTAAGCCTCTGCTCAGCCTCAGACCTGCTGACAGCAGCTCGGACCCACCATGCAGAGCTGCTCTGCCCCAAGTCACAGCTGTGCTGGGCAGGGTTGCATGCCCCTGTTCCTCCTGCCAGTATGGCATGGGAGACATGGGGAGAGGACTCCAAAAGCATGTCCTCAAGGCCCCACTGTCACCCACTTTGCTCTCAGGCTGCATCTCCCTGGGGAGCTCCCTAAGCCTCAGGCAGGTCCCAGGACAGAACAGGACCCTGGACCCAGCCCCGTGCTCCAGCTGCCGAGCATCCTCCAGTTAAAATCCCCAAATTTGGTTGGCAGGAGCACAGAGGAACCTTTTTCCTGAGTAGGGATAACTCAGAAATCCCCAGCCACCTGCAGTTATGTTTGATTGCAATTACAGGTTAATGAAGGCTTGTCAGAGCTCACGTCTGCCCAGGGAGCTTGGGGTTTGAGGTGACCCTTGGGGTCTGCTTTCCTGGCCATCCCCTGGCCTGTAGGATTCACCAGTAGCCCTGGTCCTGGGTGTACTCACCTGTCCTGCCCCTTTGCTGCACAGGCCACCAGTGTCACATGGAAATGCCACCACTCAGAAAATACGATGCCAGTGGCTGCAGCCAGTCCCCCAGTCCTGCTGTGCTGCTCCGCTGTGAGCTGGCTCCCCACAAGCAGCGTTTTCTGTTAGCTGGGAGCCAGCTCCTCACCTGCCTGACGTGAGCTTGCTTAATTTCACATAATGAGAGGTTTTAATCAAACCATCATGCCATACTAAGTCAAATGTCTTGCAGAAATCCAATTGCCCTGTATCATCACAGGTGTTTTTATCAGCCAGACCTGAAATCTACCTTAAAAAGGAGATGGAGACAAAGATGGAGATGAAGATGATGGATCTGCTTGGCTGGACCCTTGTCCCATGCAAACACCTGGCCATACCAGCAGCTGTGGCACACACCACCTCACTACTGAGCTGGTGCCAAACTGGCACCTCAGCACCTTGCCTGGGATATGCCCTCCCCTTGGGACATCCAAAGGATTGCACTCACCTCTGCAGCCCCCTGTTCCCCCAACATGCACCTGCTCCTGCTGGCCGTGGCAGCAGGGACCTGGGTGCTGGTGGGTGCTCCCCAGGGCAGGAGAGCCAGGCACCGGCTTGCTGCAGGCAGCATAGCCGTCCTACGTGTCAGCGAGCCACACTCTGCCTGGTGCCACCTCTGAGAGGGGATCCCATGGGACATGGCAGCCCTGTGATGGTGCAGGGGGCTGCTGAAGAGATGGCGGCTTTGGGGAGAGACCCACAGCACTGCAAGATCCCAGGGTTTCCAGCAGGGCCATGGACAGCTGAGAGCTCCCCAGCGGCTCCCCCACAGCCTGGGCACGTCTCCTGCCTCCAAAGCCTCTCGGCATTGTCCAGTGTCTGGCAGCATTCCAGCACAGACCCAGAGCTGCTCTTCCACCTGAGGACCCTGGGAAGAAGCAGGGAGATTTGGGGCTCAGCCACTTGCAGGGATGGGGCATGAGAAAGCAGAAATTACCTCTTCTCTGCCCCAGACTGCCCACCTCACTGGTGGCCTTGCCAGCCAACTCCGGGCACCTTCAGAAACCATACTGGGAGCCTCCCATGCCAGAACCTCTGCTCCAGGCAAATGCTACAGGTAGAAAATTGCCCATTATCAGGGAAGTGGGGAAAAATCCATTTCTGGCAGGGGAATGCTTTTCCTAGGGCCAGGTACTTAATCTTCTAATTTTTAATGTGTTTAAATGTACTTGTTTGTTGGAGAGCAGGGACCACCCTCAGCACTGCCATGCCCCTGCTGCCCAGCCATGCAGCGGGAGGCTGGGGAGGGCATCCCTGGGGCTGGCTGAAGGGGCGGTCCATGGTTCCAGGGGGGATTTTTAAGGCTTGAGTGGGTGCTGCTCTTCCACATGCCCTTGCCTGGGTGTCTGAGCAGTCTGGGATGGAGCCTGCAGCAGAGGACAGTCCAGAGGAACATTGTGCTGCCACTGCTTATACAGTGTGAAAATACCCCAAAATACCCTCTCTCCAGGGGTTCCTGTATCTGCCTGCCTGCCTTCTCACTTTTTACCTTGCCTTGCTGTCCCTTTCCTCGTCCTTCCTCTCCCTTGGCACTAAGCAGCACCTTGGGCACAGCACACCCTAAATACCTGCAGTATTTGCCTGCAAGGGACAGAGGGTTCTCCATCTCTCCACTTCTCCACCTCTCTGCCTCTCCATTTTACCATCTGTCTCTTTCCATCTCTCTACCTCTCCATCACTCCACCTCTCCACATCTCCATGTCTCCATGTCTCCATCCACATCTCCATGTCTCCATGTCTCCATCTTTTCCTCTCCATTTCACCATCTTGCCATCTCTCTGCCTTTCCACCTCTCCATCTCTCCATTTCTCCATGTCTCCATTTCTCTACCTCTCCGTGTCTCCATTATTCCTGCTCTCCTTCATTCCATTTCCCCACATCTCCATGTCTCAATGTCTCCACCTCTCCATCCCTCTGTGCCTCCATTTCACCATCTGTCTCTCTTTCCATCTCTGCACCTCTCCATCATTCCACCTGTCCACATCTCTGTGCTCGTGCCATGCTCATGCCAAGCTTCCACACGGTCAGAAGCAATAGCGAATCAATCCCTCCCATTCCCCCCTCTCCCCACCTCTCAGCCCTGCCTGTCGATGCTGCCCAGCCCTGCACACTCGCTGCTGCACTCAGTCCCACCCTGCAGCTGTCCTACATCCCTCCTCCCTGCAGCGGGGCCCAAAGCCAAGGCAGGGAAGAGGGTGCTGTGCTCCTGGCTGTGCTGGCCTGGCTGCTGCAGCTCTGTCTTGGGACTCCTGGGTCCCAGGGGAGAGCTCTCCTGGCAGCTGGAATGACCAGAAGCTGATGACAGGGGACACTCCGGTGCCCACCAGCCACCATGGTATATGATGGCACATATGGTCAGGAGGTGATCAGCCAGCAGGGTCCCAAGGCCACTGGGCCAGTACCACCACGTGCCAGGTGCTGAAAAGCCAGGCATCCTAACATCCTTGTTCTTCCCCTGGGAAGAACAGCGTCCCCATCCTGCCCCTGGGGTGTTCAGCATCCCTGTCCTGTCCTCTCTGTCCTCTATCCCTTGCCTGCCTGAGGGCAGCATGGCATTCCCACCCTTCCCACACACCCCCCCACACACCCCAGCATCCCGTCCTTTTCCCCAGGCAGCCATCCTTCCTCCAGCTCCCTGTGTTGCAAAGGTGCTGCCCGAAGGCTGATGATGCTGGCTGCGGCGAGGGCACTGCCCAAGGCCTGGCTGCCCACAGCAGAGCCTCAGCTGGGGGCACAGTCACAGAAGCTCACATCTGGGCAAGCAGGAGCAGAGCTTGGCAGCCCGTGGCACCTGCCACAGGTGGGGTACCAGGGCATCTTCCACTTGCTCTTCATCAGGGAGGCACCGCCTGGTCCTTTGGGCAGGTGAGGTCTGTGCTGCTGTACCTCCCTCCCCCACGCCGGCAGAGATGCATCCACTGAGCACTCAAGGCAGCACCCTTAAACCCTCTCCCACCCTGGGCGCTCACTTCCTGCTGCAAAGGGGCAAATCCATGAAGGAAGATCTAAACCAAAGCCAAGGTCCTGGGATCAGCATGGGGGTTGTGGAACAGGGTGTGAGAAGAGCCTGACCAAGGGTCCCCGTGCACCATCAGGTGCTGGCACAGGAGGTGCCTGCTCAGGCCATGGGGAAGGCTGGAGAGGAGGGACTGGCATCCCCCCGCCAGTTGCTGCTCAACCCTATCCTGCCGTGCCCACCCCTGTCCCCAGACCACCCCGCTGTGCTGCACACCAGTGCTGGCTACACTTCCACCACAAAATAGATGTCTGCAAAGTAAGATGTCTCTTACTTGAGGTGTGGAGGAAGGTGGGTGGAAGGAGATGTGCAAGGGAGCATGAAATGCAGACAGCATGGTAAGACCTGGAACACCTCTCCACCTCTCCATGGCTCCATGTCTCCATGCCACGTCTGCATATCTCTGTCTCCACCTCTCCACCTCTCCACTTCTCCACCTCTCTGCCTCTCCATTTTACCATCTGTCTCTTTCCATCTCTCTACCTCTCCATCACTCCACCTCTCCACATCTCCATGTCTCCATCTTTTCCTCTCCATTTCACCATCTTGCCATCTCTCTGCCTTTCCACCTCTCCATCTCTCCATTTCTCCATGTCTCCATTTCTCTACCTCTCCGTGTCTCCATTATTCCTGCTCTCCTTCATTCCATTTCCCCACATCTCCATGTCTCAATGTCTCCACCTCTCCATCCCTCTGTGCCTCCATTTCACCATGTCTCTCTTTCCATCTCTGCACCTCTCCATCATTCCACCTGTCCACATCTCCATCTCTCCACCTCTCCACTTCTCCATGTCTCCATCTCTCCATCTATGTATCCATTTCTCCCCCTTTCTGCCACTCCACTTCTCCATGTCTCCACTTCTCCATCATTCCACCTCTTCATCACTCCACTTCTCCATGACTATCCACATCTCCATGTCTGCCATTCCCCACTTCTCCATCTCTCCACATCTCCATGCATCATCCATCTTTCCAAGTCTCCACTTCCCTGCCTCTCCACCTATCCACCTCTTCATGTCTCCATCTCTCTGCCTCTCCATCTATGTCTCCATTTCTCTCCCTCTCCATCACTCCACCTCTTCACCTCTCCATGTATCCACCTTTCCACCTCTCCTCCCTCAACTCCCCCGCGCCGTGCCCTCCCTGCCCGTTCCTCGCCGCCCCTTGCCGCTACGGCCGCCGCGCCCGAGCCGTGCCGAGGACGCACGGCCCGGTGCCCGCCGCTCCCGCTTGCCCCGGACCCGCAGGGCTCCGCGGCCGCCCCGGGGGCTCCGGGCGGCTCCGCGGACCCGATCCGCCGCCGGGGCAGCGGCGGGCACCGCTCTGCCCCGCCGCGCCGGCCCGTGCGCCGCGCCGCTCCCGCCACCGGCGCGCTCGGCCCCGGTGCGCACAGCCCCGGCGGGCCGCGCTCGCCGTTTCCGGGCCCGCACGGCCCCCGCCGCCCCGCACGGCCCGGCAAGGGGAGGCGGGGGGGCAACGGCGGGGCCGTCCCGCCGCCGGCTCCCGCCTGCACCGAGGCTCAGCCCCGCGCCCCGCTCCCCTGTGCCGCGTTACGCACGGGGCTCTCCCGTGCCGGGGGACTCCGTCGAGGCTCCCCGGCGGCCGGGGCAGAGCTGGGGGCGGGCCGGCCGCGGCTGCCAGCGCTCCCCGCGGGAGCTCGACCCCGGTTCCCGGGGTGGGGTGGGGTGGACACGGCTGGGGCGCCGGCGGGGGCGGAGGGGCGGCTCGGCGGCTCCCCAGGGGCCGGGGCCGGCCCGGGCCCCGCGGGGCTGTGGTTAATGTGTAATTCGGAGCATATGGCATTTTCCAAAGGCGGGCAGTTGTGCGCGGAGCGCGGGGGCCGGGAGCGGGGTGCTAATAACGCTCAATTACTCGCGGGGCCGGGCGCGGAGGGCCGCGGTGCAGGGCTCCTCGCTGGCTAATATTTGCTCTTCAAATATTTTACTTGAAAGGTTTACAACGTGGTTTGTTTTTTTGTGTGTGTGTGGTTTTTTTTTTTTTATCTCCCAAGAAGGGGGCCATCTGTGCCGGGCCCTCGGGTTGCACACCGGGGCAGTCTCCGCGGTGCCCATCCACCCCGGGCCGCCTTCTATTTGCTCAACACCAGAAAAAAAAAATAATAAATGTAATAAAACCGAATCTGGATTTATGATTTAATCCCAAGCGCTTTACCATATGGCAGCTGTGTCTGCCCCTGTTTGCTCTGCGGGAGGCGCGGGAGCGAAGCCCCCCGGGGCTGCCCCGTCGGGGGTGACCGGGGATGCCCGGGGACGCGGGACGCGGCGGAGCCAGCGCTGTCCGCCGGAGCTGGTGCTGAAACACCGGCGACAGCGCCGGTACCGACCCACTGCCAGGCCCCGGGGGGCTCCGTCGGGGCTCGCCCCCCCGCCCCGGGACGGGCGTGTGCTGGGCGCGGCCGCTCGGTCACCGTCGGGCCGCCCCTTCCTCCCCATCCTCCTCTTCCTCCTGCCCCGTGACATCACGGCCCTGCTCCCTCATCAGCCGACCCGCATCACACCGGCACGGCAGCACCCTTGGCTCCGAGGACAGTTGGTCCAGCTCCTTCGAGGCTCCGCAGGTACCTCTGTGCGCCCCTCCGGGCACCCCTGCTCTCAGCCAGATGCATATACACACGTGTGCACAAATACATGCACATACGTGTGCACATGGCAGCGTGGGTGCATGCAAAAGCACGCACACACGTGTGCACAGCTGGGCACACAGAGACAGGAGCATGTACGTGCTTAAGAGCATGAGTGTGCATGTATGCATGGATGTGCGTGCACAGACACTCACACTTGCATGCACAGGTGTAGCACGGGGCACGCTCAGGTGTGGGGAGGGCTGCTCTGGGGCAGGGGGGGTTGTGACTTCTTGTCCTGTGCAGGCACGGGAAGCAATTCCCAGTAGGAATTGGGCAGTGAAGGTGGCTTAACATGGAGAAGGCTTGAGACTTCCTCCAGGAATGATCTGCTCTGGTCTAGCCTAGTCAAGCCCCATCTCATTTACTCCTCTCCTTGCCTCTGCGTGCTGCACAAAGACCAAGCTCACTACCCCTCCGAGATTCCTCAGCGGGACCCAGGACCAGGACACCAGTTGTGGGCTCACAACTGGTGCAGCTTTCCCAGCGTACCCGTTTCTCCAGGGGGAAGAAAATCCTCATGTCACCTTCTGGCCCAGCACAGCCAAGCCCTTGGCTGGGACAAAGCCAGGGAATGCTGGTAGGGGCTGTGCTGGCACCCGAGGGGACACGCGTCCTGCTGGTACTGCTTGTTCCCTCCTTCCCAGTGCAGCTTTGCTCCAGGGCAGTCCGTCTCTTTCCTAACGAGAGGGAGACTGGGTGCACTGCACATTTTCTTTTCACCTGCGGGAAATCTGCTGTTGTCCCTGTTGTTTGATTTATTTTGCTTTTCTTGATTTTCATGATCACGGTCAGTGTCTTCAAACAGCATTCTCAGGCTGTGCAGGGAAGCAGTGCCAAGGCTGCAGTGGGATTTGGGGACCGTTGCAGGGAAAGACCCACGCTGGGGGTGTCCAGGATTTTTCAGGGTGTTTCAGGTGAAATCCCAGGCTAACCAGGGGTGCCAGACAGGCTGCTCAGGCTTTGGCAAGGCAGCGGTAGCAGCAGCAGCCGTCAGTCTGTGTGGCATCTCTGTGGCTCAGTGTGCTGCTCATTAGTTACCACAAGAGTTTCTGCCTGAGTAGACAGCAAAGGGATCAGGGCTTTCCTTGGGAGAAGGGCTGGCACCAGCATCCTTGTGAGAGCGTCTCTTCTACCCTATTTCACGGGGCAGGGTGATGTCCCAGACCCCACAGCACCCCTTGCCGGTGCCTGGCGCTCAGAGCTGTGCTGCCTTTCCTCCCATTTCCATGGGGCTGACCCCTCCCATGTCCCTGATGACACCAGGGATGAGGCAGTGGTGATGGACCCCTCCTGCCCTGGCTCCCACCAGGGCTATCTCCTCCAGGAGGAATGGCTGCTCTCACTTTGTCGTGGTCCTCAGTGGTCTCAGAGACACCTTGCTAAGTTCCTCTGGGGAGGTGTCCTGCAGGACCTGCTGCTGTTGTGTTCCTGCCAGGAAGTCCCCAGAGTAGAAGGAGGTGGGAAGACTGGGGGGAGCAGAGGGAGACCTGTAAGGCAGGATGGGCATGGTGGGCACAGCTGCAAGAATGTGGGGCAGCACAAGGGTGTTGAGCGCAGTGGTGGTGGTAGTTCACAGCTGAGGAATCTGTGCCTAAATCCGTGGGGCTGCCTTTGGTCAGGATTTGGAGCAAGGCAAGTTGTGTGGGGTCAGACAGAACTGCTGGGCCTGGGGAAAAGCTGTGGGAGGGTGTGTGCATGCATGTGGGGAAACTCAGCCTTGATCTGATCTGGCAGAGGAGGTGGCAGAGCAGTAGAATGTCTCCAGCCAAAGGAGGGGTGACTCTGGTTAACCTGGTTATCACCTGCCAATCTCTCCTTGGTTGGGTTAGGTCCTCAGCGCCACAAACCCAGCCCCACACCATCGGCTGCAGCTGAGCTGCCCTGGATTTATAGCAGGGCAATGGGAGCATGGGGCCAGACCCTCCTTCTGAAATAAATAAATACACCAAAAGACAGCAATGCTGCCAGTGAGGACACGATCCCATGTGCAGGCACTTGTGCCTGAAGCCACTGGCAAGAGAGCAGGGAAGGGTTAAAGTGGGTAATAAATGGCCCATGAACCAACACCGAACCCAGAGCTCCTGATCCCATCATCATCTCTGCTCCTGCCACCCCCTACCCCCCATCATCCCAAGAAGGTGCAGGACCCCAGCACTCAGCCGTGGCAGGGTGGGCTTGGGGAAACCCTCCATCCCCCATGGCTTGTCCAGGGGAATGCGGGCAAGTGCTGGGACACAGCCCAGCCAAGCCAGCTCCGTTGCATGCTGGTGGCTGCTGGGTGCAGGCAGCACATGCAGCATTCCCAGCATCTCCCCAGCCTTTTCAGAGCCTGAGTGCCTCTTGCAGCCATGCGAGCACTTTAAAGCCTGGGTCCCTTTGATCCACTGTGCCTGGAATGCAATGATTTCCCAAGCAGTCAGATGCCCTGGAATGTTTCCATCCTCTGCTCAGTATTTCTGCCCTTGCTCCCTCTTCTTCCAGGAGGGTGGGCAGCGGACGTGGCTGAGCCCTGGACACCATCACTGATTTATCCAGCCTCCGGACCACAACCGTCTCCTCTTGGCAATTCCCAGGCACCAAAAGCCCTGAAAAGCCTCACCACGATGCCACACCAAGGTGCGTGATGTCGCTGTGACGGGGCAGCTCAGGGAGCACGGCTGCAGCATCCATGGTCCTGGGGGAATCAAGGAGGTGCCATGTCAGCCCCTGCTCTGTCACAAATGAGACTACTTTTCCTGACAAAGCCTGCATTGGGTGCTGGTAGCTGATACTCCTGGGGCTCCACAGAGTCCCAGACCTCCCATGATGTCCAGTTCTTCCCTGCCCACCTAAGCCTGCCATCCTACCTTGAAGCCACCACCTTCCCCTGCTGCCTCAGCCTGCAGGAACCATGCTGCTCCACTGGGTATTTTCTCTGCCAGCATCACCTGGGCCAGTCTCCCCGTTCCCTGTCTGCTCCTGCCACATGCTGCCTGCGTCCACATCCCAGCAAACAAGCCCCGTGTTGCTCCAAGCTCCAAGCCCTCCTGCCCAGCACCCTCCAAGTCCCCACTCAATGCACAAGGGTCCCTGAGGCCACTGGTCCTTCATCCTGTAAAGCCTCGGGCCCTGATGCTCTCGTGTGGAGCCGGGGAGAGAAGAGCAGGCAGCATCCCTCCTCACCCTGTCTCCCATCACCAGCTGCCTGGCCTCTCCCCAGGGCCCAGCGGCGTGAACCAGCTGGGGGGTCTCTTCATGAATGGCCGCCCCCTCCCTGCCTGCAAGAGGAAGAGGATCATCGAGCTGGCGGCATGCGGCATCCGGACCTCAGACATCTCCCGCAGCCTCAAGGTACACCTGGGTCAGGAGGTGTGGGGGTCTCCTTCTCCTCCAAATCCTTTTCCTGCTGAGCCTCTGCCCCAGCCACCCTGCCTGCAGGTGTCCAACGGCTGCGTCAGCAAGATCCTGGGCCACTACTACCGGACGGGGGCCGTGGAGCCCAAGGCTATCGGAGGCAGCAAGCCTCGCATGGCCACACCTGAGGTGGTGGCCAGGATCACCCAGCTGAAGCTGGAGCAGCCCTCCCTCTTTGCCTGGGAGATCCGCCGACAGCTGCACGCTGAGGGCATCTGCACCAGCAACAGGACTCCCAGCGTGAGTCTCTGCCAGGGGGAGCAGGGGCCAGGCACTGCATGTGGGTCTGACCCCATGGCTGGGGTGCTGAGGGGTGGGGTGCCTCACTGGGGTGGGCAGGGGGCAATGGAAGGATGCACAGGGAAGTGCTTGGTGCTCGGTGAGGAGGCAGAGGAAGAAGCAGATGGGGAGGGGAAGGCAAATCACACCCTCCCAGCTAAAGCAGAGCCCCGCCGGCCATCCCCAGCAAGCCCAGCCGTCATCTCAGGCAGTGGGGTGCTGTGGTGGGGTTATTACAAGTGCCACTGGTCAGCAGAGACAATGAAATGCAATCTGCAGCCTCAGCGTGGAGAGCTGTACTTCCTAATGACAGACCCACCCCTATAAATCAGCCCTGAGGTGCAGATTGCCTCACATTAAATATTGTTAGACTACCGAAATTAAAGGGTTGCCGGTATCAACAAACAGCAGAGCAGATGGGCATGGCCCCAGCGCAGAGAATCCCTGGCACGTGCTCAGGCGTGGCTGCAGGAGAGTCCCTCGGAGATGAGCTCTGGGGCATCAGCCTTGATTCCTCCCCACCTCAGTGCTGCCTGAACACATCTCCAGCTCCCACAGAGAGCAGAGGGCTGCCCAGCACCCCTTGCTCCCACTCCTGGGGGGTCCTGAAACCCCTGCCTGTGGCACAGCCCCATTTCCCCCTGCCCAGGTCTCCTCCATCAACCGGGTGCTGAGGAAATTGCCCAGTGACCTGCGGCTGGCAGCTGAGCAGGGTTTTGTGAGGGACCCGCCGCCACAGGGTGAGCCTTGCTGGGGGTGATGCCCTGGGGAGCAGGGGCTGGGGGCCGGGTGCATCCCACAGGAGAGACCTGCTCTGAGCAAGCAGAGAGCTCCTGCCACCACCCACCTCCCAGCTGCACATGCACGGACGTGTGCATGCACGCACAAACATGCACACACAGGCATGCATGTGCACACACATGGCTGCCCCGCAGTCTTGCACTGACCTTGTACCCCCAAAACAAAGGGACTTGTCATCCCTCCCTGACCCCTCCCAGCCCCTCCCGGGGGTCCCCCCCACCTTCTGCCTTTCTGTCCCTGCAGTGTCTCCTCTTGCCGCCTCAGCGGCCCCACAGCCCCTGGGCTGCCACTCACCCACCGAAGCTGGTGCTGCCATCTTCCTGGGGACCCAGCACCCTCCACGGGGCTCCGCGTCTGGCCAGCGGCTCCCACCGAGCACCCAGCACAGGAACAGGACAGTCTTCTCCAACCAGCAGTCAGAGACCCTGGAGAAAGGTGCGACTCTCAGTGGACACCAGCCGAGGCCGGGGCATTTGGCATGCCCGCCCCGAGCTGCTGCAGAGTGCCAGGATGGAGCAGGGCCATTCCCAGCGAAGGGAGGGCATTGCCACTTTCTGGATGGGCTCCTCCTGCTCTGAACGGCACAGCCATGGTTGTGGTGCCCCGAACAGCTCTGAGTTGCAGGCACCAGTGCCCGGCAATGGACAGGCTGTGGCTGCACATCCCAGCATTGCCTGCCGAGGCATTGGCGGGGTGGCTGTGTCGTACAGGCTGATAGCATCCCAATCCCTCTTGCAGAGTTTCAGAGGGGACAGTACCCAGACACCATCACCCGGGAGAGACTGGCCGTGGCCACCCAGCTCCCTGACACAACCATCAGGGTAAGAGGACACTGTGGGGACACTGCTGGAGCCCAGGATGGTGCCATAGGGCAGGGGAGGAGAGCACAGTGCTGCAGTGTGACATGCTCCATAGCACACTCCCTGGCACACACCCCTCACACACAGATACCAGGAACACTGTAGCTCCAGGCAGACATCCCTGTGCTGCTGGTGAACCTTCACCGGTTCATGGCAGCCCCTTCCCCTCCCAGTCACCGACCATTGTTGGTCATCTCGGTGCCCCGAGCAGCGACAGCAGTGAGTCCCCCCACTCTGCCAAGACAGCGCTGCCCATCCACATGGTCACACCACGCTACGCGATGTGCACACACATGCACCCATGTGCCTCCCATGCCCTGTGCTGGAGAAGCACCCCAGAGCCTGGCACATGCTTGTAGACCGTCAGGTTGCAGAAGACACAGGATCAAACCCCTTCCTCTGCTCATGCCATGGCCAGGGATGCAGGAAGAGGCCATGACCCAGGGCAAAGAGTTGTCCCAAGGAGCCTGAGCGCTGCCTGGGGCGCGGGTGCCACAGTGTGGGGGCTGGCATCCTCAGCTTCCTCCTTCCTCCCAAGGTTTGGTTCTCAAACAGACGAGCAAAATGGAGACGGGAGGCCAAGCAGAAGCTGGAGGCTGGCAGTGCAGGTGACAGTCCAGGGGTGAAGGGAATGGGATGTGGCACATGATGCCTGAGGAGAGGGCTGGGATCCAGGGCCCACTCTGAGAGAGAGCGTGGCTGAAATTTGGCGCTGAGCACTGGGACACCTGGGTTTGCTTCCCAGCTCCAGAGCCCTGCTGGGAGTTGGGGAGAGGATACAGCCACTCTCTGTGCCTGCACTGGTAAAAGGCAGCCCTCCCCATCCCAAAGTCAGGGCCGGGAGCCCACACGGTCCCTGAGCCAGCACACTGCCCTCCCTACCTCTCCCCAGCAGGCTCCTGGTGCAACTGGATCCTGCCCCATGGGGCAGCCATGGCTGCTTTCTGCCCCCTCTCCACAACAGCCACCGGGTCCGCACAGGTAGGAGAAGGCCAGGGCTCCCTTCCCATGCTGCAGCCTCCAGCCGGGGTGATGGGGAGGCTTTGCCAGCTCCCCAACAGGCGCTGGGCACCCTCTGAAGCCCACGGTCCCATTGCCCAGCTACTCTGAGCTCTCCAGGCACTGCCTTCCCTGGGGAGCCATTTCCGGAGCCATCCCAGAGGGTGACACTTTGCAAGTCCCCTCAGGGGTGGCCAGGTCCCAAAGCATCCCCATGGATGCCCTGTGACATCCTGCTCTCTGCTCCCCACGCAGCACCTCCCAGCCACCCCCGCCGGCTCGCCGCAGCCCCTCCATGGCCACAGCCACGGCCATGGTCACAGCCACGGCCTCACTGCCTACCCTGGCCCCTCGGCCCTGCTGCACCTCTGTGCCTCTGGCCCCTGTGCCTGGGACGACACTTGCTGCGGTAAAAGGGATGGGAGGGGGACTAAGGACCCCCAAGCACAGCCAGGGGTGGGGGCCAGCAACAGGGTGCAGGACCCCATGGGATGCTGGGGGGTGTGGGGAGCTGGTCCCCTTCCCCACCTGGCCCTGGCCCTGCAGTGATGTGGGGTGGCTGCTGTGAGGTGGGTGTCCCCTGCCACATGGCAGAGCAGGGCTGGGGGCAAGGTGACACTCCCCAGCCCCATGCACTGCCTGAGCCCTGTTTCCATCCCGCAGGCCTGGCTCCCAGTGGCAGCCCCCCTCCAGCTCCTTGGCAGCCCCTGGAGGGTCCCCCCTTCACCATGTTGCCACCCAGGGCTCACCTGCACCCCACTGCCAGCCTGCTGCCTGGAGTCTCACTGAGCACCCCAGTGCCGCCTCTCCACGCCAGCTCACCGGAGCCCCTCGCCTGCCTCCATGCATTGGGGTGCCCCTGGCTCTGAGGGTCCCCAGCAAGATGGGGGGCTCCAAGACACCCTCCAATGCAGTGAGATGAGGATGTCCATGCATGGGTATGCATCGGTGACAGACGGGCCACCATCAGCTCACTGCCTGCCCCCTCCAAACCAGGACTCCCCGTCTCCCTCCTGTGAGCTGAGGCCTCCTGGGTCCAGCGTGGCAGAGGCGGGGTGCTCAGGGGAATGCATCCTGCCATGCCACCCAGGCTCAGCTGTCAGGGCTCAAACCCTTGTGGGCACAGCCACGTCCCTGTGGCTGTGGTTGGGGTCAGGCAGTGGGAGCCAAGTGCCTTAGGGGCCCCCTCAACATGCTGGAGTGTTTGTCCCCAGGGATGTGTCATCCCCTGGGACACTGCAGAAGGTGGGCAGTGTCACTGCCCTGCTTTGCTACTGCATCCCCCAGTTAGCATCCCCCCATTTCAAGCTTTCCCCCCTCCTATATACAATACCATTAAATTACCCTGAGAAGAATTAATTAATTCAAATGGGGGGCACCCTGCTCTTCAACGGGGGCTTTTCCTGGTGCTTCTGCAGAAACCTTTAGCCTGGTCAGAGCTCTCCTAGCCAGAATGCTGGGGAGTCTCTGGAACTGGGGAACAAAGGGCTGTGCGGGATAGGCAAGAAGGGAAAAACTTGCTGTGGCTGTTGTGAGCCCCCTGGCATAGTGGCTGGCGAGCCCCCGAGCTGCGGTATTGCTTGAGCTTGTCTCAGGCCGTTGTCAGGCAGGACTGCCAGCACAGTCAGGACCAGCTCCAGCCATCCCAGATCCCATGCTGGGCCTGCCACCCTGACTCAAGACTTTGCAGAGCCGATGGGTCCCAGCTGCATGGCAGATCCATGATCTAAATAAAGTTTTGGGCTTCTGTTTTTTAGGAAGTTGAATTTAATGGTGCAGCCAGCATAAAGGCATCCATCACTGGCATGGAACATGGCTACAGGCTGAAGAAATGGTTTTATTTGAAGGATAACAGTTGTTTCCTTCAGCCAAAGGAAAACAGTTTGGGGGGCTGAGCCCGAGGCAAGGGTCCTCCCTGTTCGCAACCTCGGTGGGACACTGCCCGGCTGTCGCCGTCCCCCCATGCCCACGGCCCCTGGCTAGGAGCCCAGCCTCAGCAGACCACTCTGACTGCAGGCTGCAGTGTGCCAGCTGGGCAGCCCAGGGGTCCTCTCTCTCCCCCAGGACAATGTTGGGCTCTAGCATAGTTTGTGTCTATAAGCAAGAAAAAATAATTTCTAGAAGAGAAAAATCTTCTATGGACTTCTCTAAAGTGAAAAACCATCCCAGGAGTATACAGCCATGTTATGGGAATCTTTCAGACTTGCAAAAATCTCAGGCCTGAGGATGCTAGTGAAGGCTTTTGCTTGCCTGCACGAACGGCACACCAGGTGCACCAGCCAGAGCCCAGTCTTGGCTGGCTGGCTGTCCCAGCTGAGCTGTGGTAGCATCCCAGCACCAGGTCAGCACGCTGCTGCCTGCAGAGAGGTGGCTGAGACCTGCCAAACTCATGGCAAGTATTACTGACCAGCTACCTTGCGGAGAAATTCTCACTGTCCCCATTCCCACTTCTCCAACACCTGAGCAGACTTGTAAGACAGAGGTGAGCAAGGATGCCCTGGGCATCCCTGGGCCTCTGGCACCCTCAGGCCACAGCTCTGCCCAGCAGCTCCTTCTCCCCATGCACTGCAGCCTGTGCGATGCCGTGGGCTACCCAGCACAGCTGGGGCTGCAAACAGCTGGCACAGCCCCAGGCAGCTCCACAACACACACGGAGCCCATGGGAGTGGGATTTCAACCATGTCCAGTCCCAAGGATAAGGACGGGGACAGGATGGGTGGCATTGCCATGATGGCAGCAGACCAGAACTGTGTACAATTCTGTGCACTGCCATGCCCTGGCAATACCCGAAGCTGTGGCCAGGTGACGTGAGGCTGCAAAACACCCACTCAAGTCTGGGACCTCCAAGCACTTGTGGCAGCTCCAAAGGAGCCTTTCCTTCCAGAAACATGGAGCGACTCGGCTGGGTTTGGGTGCATTTTTTCAGGGGTTGCAGGAGGCTGGCGGCTGCAAGCACCAGCACTCCGGCTCTGCAACACCGCTTAGCAGTGGAGCCACGATTTCATACCCAGCCCTTCAAAAATATTTAAAAACGATGCTGCTGGACTCAGCAGGAGAGACCTCGGCAGACCAGCGCAGGATGCTGTCACTGATGTGCCTGTTCACATGGTGTAGGACCTTGTTTGCAGGGGCCAGGCGGGCAGGTGGGTCTGCAGGTGCCCTCCTGGGGCACCAGAAATGCTGCAGGGTGCTGGGAGCCTGCGGGGAGCCAGCCCTCGGGGTGCGTGGCCATAGGGGTGGGGTGATGCAGAGCTGACCCCCCCCCCCCCCAGCCCTTTGGCATCTCATGCAAAGGTGCCACCCCATAGAGATCCCTTGCTGGCAGCTGCAGCGTGGTAGGGGGCTCCTTCCCCAGCTTGGGGTGCAGCCCCTGCCCTTTGCTGTGACTGTGCAATGCCCTGGGCACAGGCAGGTTTTGCAGCCCTGGAGAAGCAAGCAGGCAGCAAGCTCTCCTACCTGCTCTTCTGCCTCCGGGCTCCTGCAGCTGCCAACAGTGTTGAGCAAACCAGGGAGCTCGGCATGGCCAAGGGGACATGTCCTGGCCACACTGCTGGAGGACAGGGGACTGGGGCACAGCCGGGCATTCGCCGCAGCGAGGGCTGTGAGGAACGGGCAGGGCTGGAGGCAGCCAGGCGCAGAGTAGGCAGCAAACTGGCAGAGCTGCAAAGGGCATAGCAGCACGTGCACTGCTGTGCTGCTGGCTTGGAGGTGGCAGTGGTCAGTGACAAAGGGACATCCCCCAGCCTTACAGCCGGCATTTCCAGGGCACTTCGTCTCAGCCTGAGGGTGACGTCCAGGGCAAGATGGAGGAACTAGTGCTAAATGGAGCATTAAATCATTTGCAGTGTGGCTGTTCTCTTGTTCCCTGGCACTCTGAGAGCAGGGTGAGTGGGGCTCCAGCCCTGCAGTGCACCACGCTGTTGGGTGCAGAGGGGTTGTGCATGTTGGACATAGAGCTGAGTCCCCGCCAGACTACTGCTCTAGGCTGTCCCCAGGGAGATGGAGACACGTAGCCACCTCCAGTGCCAGCACAACCGTGCATGACCCAGGGGAGGGAGCCTGGTGGTGGGAACCATATGGGATAGGTCATCCAACATCACCCACCTTGCAGGGATTAACCATCCTCCAGGATCGTGGCAGTGAGCCAAGGCACTGGCATCATCTTGTCCTCTGCTACAAAGCAGCTTTTGAGGCTCAAGGCTGCTGCGATCCTGGGGAGGCTGTTTCACAGCTGAGCAGCCCAGTGGCTGATGCACCACTGGCTGGGATATGGCTTCTTCTGGTCCCTTCTCAGTCCCCAGGGGCTCCCTAGCTATGCTGGAAATGAAGCCTGGTGCCCTTTCATCACGGGGTCACCTCAGGTGCATCGACTGCTTGTCCAGCCTGATGTCTCCATCTCTGCCTGTGGCCCCACTCTCAGGGTCTTTGCACCATGAGCAATGCCAGCTCCAAGCCAGCACCAGTCCAGACCGTTGGTGCTGCACCCCAGAGCCACATGCTCCGGGGAAACCTTGCACCAAAGCACAGGAGATCCCCAAATCCCATCCTGTCCCCCTACTTTTCACTACCAAAGGCAACAACCTGCAGCAGCTCCGGTGGCATTCAGGGCTCTGGGGCAGCAGCATCGAGCCCTGAGAACCTCAGCTTCCCTCAGCTCCCAGGGCTGTGAAAGGACCCGGGTCCTGTCTTCCTGACCCAGCTCCTGCTGATCACTCATTCCCTGGCCAGGCACCCCTGGGCTGGGTGGAAGCCCCCCAGGAGGATGGGTGCTGGTGCACTGAGCACTTGCCTGAGCCATTACAATGGGACAGCCAGGGCATCCCCACTGGGACACCCTGGGGTGGGCAGCCAGCGCATCCCTGCAGGGCCAGCCCTGGGGGGCAGCCAGCACACAGCTTTGTGCAGAGAGTGTGTTTTTGCAGGGCACAGTTTGCCAGCATGCCTTATAGGGATGCATCCTCTCACTACCCCAGCCACACATGGCACTGCTGCTGCCATTTCCCACGGGATGCTCCGTGCTGGCTGCCTCCTGCCAGCCAGCCTTGGGCATTCCAGAGGCAGCACCTAGGACCAGGCTGTTCTCACTTCTTCCAGTGCTCAGAGCTCGGCCCCTCACTACCAGATCACAGCTGTCATTGCACTGCCAAAGGCTTGGCTTTGCCCAGTCCCACTAATTACAACCCCATTAGCACTCCTGCAGCATGCAGCCTGAGCCGACCCCGCAGGGCTTTCCCCCAGCATGGCCCCAGTCCCTGGGGCTGGCAGCCAGCATCACAGAATCCTGTGGAGGCACCACTGACCCCAAGAGCACACCAGCACAGCTATAAAAGAGGTCAGATCCCCTCCTGTCACCAGGGGACAAGGAAATGAGCTTGCAAACACATCTCAGAGCCTCTGCCCACCTCCTCTGCATCCTAACATAGCGCACACAGGGTTTTATTAAGGCCCAATTCCCCACACCCTGAGGTGCTTCTGGAAGATGCATGTTGGGGAGTGAGTTCTCGGGTGGCAGCCAGAGCCAGCCAGAAACGTGCCGGGCGCAGGGTACAAAGTGGTGGTGTTTAATTACTTGATATACAACAGCACATTATGCAGCCATATGCCCCCTCCCCGAGAGAAAGAGAACTATAAAGTTTATCGAAGGATAAAAAGGAGAATCCTTCCTGTCCTGCAGCAGTGGGGCTGCCTCCCAGGCTCAGCCCCCACTGCTGGCTCCAGGCGAGGAGTGGGGACACTTGGGGACATGCCACCCCAGCAGGTCTGGGCAAGCTCTCGCAGATGGCACATGCAGGTGGGGAGGGCAGCCAGCACGCAGTGCTGCTGGCGTGAAGGCAGGACACCACAAAGTGGAGCTGCCCAAAGAGTCCTTGAGATTCAAGTCCTACCAGATAAACACAGAGACGAGGCCACTCTGGGGAGAAAGGAAAAACACCCCTCCCCACCCCCCCAAATAAAACAAAGAAAACCAAACAAAACAGCAGTTGTAAGAGATGTCTCCAGCTCATCTGGTTCCGGTGCCACCAGCCCAGCTAGCGCTTGGAGAGCTCATGCGATAGCCAGTCCAGCCCGTCGTAGAGCCCCGTGCCCTGGGTCGCACACGTTGCCTGCACATACCACTGCAGAACAGAGGGAAACAGAGAAAAGGGCTTTGGGCTGTGCAAACTGTCAGCCCGCTGCACCCCGGGAGCAGCCCCGTGGGCCCAGGGGGTCCCTCCCACAGGGACAGGGATGCCATCCCAGCCACTCACGGTCCTGCTGCGCAGCGTCTGCAGCCCCAGCTTGTCAGTCAGCTCGCTCACTGCCATGGCGTTGGGCATATCCTGCTTGTTGGCAAACACCAGCAAGACGGCATCCCGCAGCTCATCCTCCTGCAGCTGCGGAGAGAGTGGGAATGGCTGAGCTCGGTGAGCCCTCGGTGAGCCCTCGGTGAGCCTCTGCAGCGCCAGCACCCCGGCAAGTGAGACCCAGCTTGGACAGACCCAAAGAGCTGGGAGGGCTCTCCAGCTCCTCAGTTCACCTCCGGTATCTTGGCCACCCTCCTGCCTGCATCGTTGTCTGGAGGCCTCAGTGGCACTGGGATGCTCTTTCAGGAGCACCCATGCCATTCACAGAGGGGATGCCCATGTTGGAGCGTGGGGCTGCAGGGGACGAGGGGCAGAACGAGAGAGGAACCGCTCTCCAAACAATGGCAAGCAGGCAGTGGGCATCTGCCTGTATCTTTTCCCTGCTCTCAGGCTGTGACACGCTTCACTCTGAGCCAACTTCCCTCCCCAAGGAAGCTCTGCCCCCTCCAGCAGCCGCACTGATGAGTAAATGACCCCCACCTCACAAGCTGGCTTTCAGACGTGGTTTCTGGATGCTGCCCCCCCTCCCCATGTGCCCTGGGCACTTGGCTAGCAAAGCCCTGACTAAGTAAAACGTAGAACCGTGTTTTCTTGGCCATTTCCCCCCCTTGCAATTGCTCCTGATTGCTGCAGATCCAGCCTCTGCCTGGCAGACGAGTCACTGTCAAGTCCCCAAGCCCACCTCTGGATAGATGGCCCTAGCTCTGCGTCGCAGGCAGAGCAGAGCCAGGTCTCATCTTGCACCTACCCAGGCGCTGGTGCAGAACTGGGTCAGTGGGGGAGGGCTGGGGGATGCCCACCTCCCTGCCAGACTCAGTCCCTGCCAGCACTCACCATCTTCTGCAACTCATCGGCAGACTCCTGCACTCGCTCTCGGTCATTGCTGTCCACCACGAAGATGAGACCCTGTGGGAGAAGCCAGGCTGGAGTGGGCAGCTTGCACAGAGGGGGACAACCCAAGCAGGCTGCAGGCACTCCTGGAGGGAGAATGGACCTGCTGCTCACCTGCTGCCCCCCATGCACCCCCCGTGCAGAGCCAGAGCACCCCAGGGACAGTGCTGCCCCCTTGCCTGCTCCTCTGCCGGACCCCTTTGCCATGCCCCACTCCAACAGGGTGATGGGGCAAACACCCATGTGCCACCGCAGCAGGGCCACTGCACTGGGGACCGGGATGCATTCCCTGCTGCCACTCTCACACCCCATTTGGGCAGGATCAGGCCACAAGTCCTGGGGACCCTGGGCCAGCCCCGCTGCAGGGGGAATAAATTACCCCTGCCCTACCCATGTCCACCCTGGCCCGTGCTCCACATACCTGCGTGTTTTGGAAGTAGTGCCTCCAGAGGGGTCGGATTTTGTCTTGGCCACCCACATCCCATACAGTGAAACAAATGTTCTTGTACTCCACTGTCTCCACGTTGAACCCTGTGGGGGGGGAAGGGGGGGCGGGGGGGCAGGCAGAAGGGGCAAGGGAAGAGGGTGCCCACTGCCTCTGGTACAGGGCTCCTCCTTCTTTATCCCTCCTCCCCCCGTGAGGGATTTACACATATAGATGAGATCCCCCCAGAGCTGTCTCCTTTCCAGGCTGAGCAACCCCAGCTCTCCCAGCCTGTCCTTGTACAAGAGATGCTCCAGCCCCTTCACCACCACCATGGCCCTGCACTGGACTTACTCCAGCCTGTCCCCATTCCCCAGCACCAGACCCAGCACCCCAAGGTGTCTCAGCAGGGCTGAGTGGAGGGGCAGGAGTTCCTGACCCACCCTCAGCACTCTGCCCAGTGCAACCCAGAGTCTGGTGGCACCAAGCCACAAGGGCACGTGCCTGGTGCTTGCTCAGGGTCCATCCCATCAGGATCTTCCCACCAGGGCCTTCTCCCCAGAGCTGCTCTCCAGGGCCTGGGGTTGCTCCTCTCCGAGGGCAGGACTTAGCATTCCCCTGGTTGAACTCCACGCAGTTCCTCTGCCCGTTTCTCCAGCCTGCCCCAGATCTCCCCAGATGGCAGCATGACCACTCCTCCTAGCTCAGGACCATCCACAAGCTTGCTTGAGGGTGCTCTGTCCCTGTCACCCAGGTCACTAACAAAGATGTTCGGCAGCGCTGGCCAGCATGGCACACCAAAGATGACCAGCTTCCCTGTCTTGGCAGCTCGGCCAGTTCCCTATCCGCCTCCATCAGCTTGTGGAAGACACTACGGTAGAAGGTGCTCAGCACCCCGCTGAAGCCTTCGCACCCAGGATCTGGCAAGACACCATCCTGCCCTGCTCTGCCTGCCCGGCTTGGGCAGACAGGACCTGCATGGGCTGAGCAACCTCCTGCCCATGAAAATGCCCCTGTACCCCACGGGCCAGGGCCACCCCATGGGTAACAGCTCAGGCTCCATCGCCGTGGGGCAGCAAAGCGGGGTGGCAGATTGGGGCTCACACCCGCTGCGCGGCGGGTCAGGGCAGCTGCCTTGTGCCCATACCTGTGCTGGGGACTGCAAGGGACATCTTGGGGTGCAAGCCAGGCTCATCAGCAGGCACCGCTGGTGGCCGTGCCCCAGCCAAGCAATCGGTAACTGGGGTAAGGGCTGGGCTGACGCCCAAGCAGCCCCCAGTGGGCCGGGGTCGGCCAGGGGGACCCACAGGAAAGCGGGGTACCCGCGTGGGCACGGCCTGGGGGATGGGGGGGCAGGCCCTGCCCGGTAGCTGGTGCCCGGCGGGGGCCTGGCCCGGTGCTGGCTGTCAGAGACAGGCAGGGTGGGGGGCCCTGCCCGGTACCCAATGGGGACCTGGCCCGGTGCTGGCTGTCAAGAGGCAGGGTAGGGGGCCATGCCCGGTACCCGGTGCTCGGTGGGGGCCCTGCCCGGTGCCAGGGCACTCACCGATGGTGGGGATGGTGGTGACGATCTCACCCAGCTTCAGCTTGTAGAGGATGGTGGTCTTGCCGGCGGCATCTAGGCCCACTGCAACGAAGAGGTGGCGTCAGCGACGCCGGTACCGGTACGTGCCCCATCCCCATCCCCATCCCCATCCCCCGCCCGGCCCTGCTTCACCGCCCCCGCGCGCACCCATCAGGATCCGCATCTGCTTCTTGCCGAAGATGCGGGAAAAGATGGCGGAGACCGTGAGGCCCATGGCGGCGGCGGCGGCGGCGGCGGCGGCGGGAGGGACGGGACGGGACGGGACGGGACGGCGGCGCTGCCACCCCGTTGCCTCCGCGCTCCGCCGCGCCGCAGGCCCCGCCCCCGCGCACCGGGCCCGCCCCCGGCCCGGCTCTCTGCACCGGAGCCCCGCCCCGCCCTCGGCTCCGCCCCGCCCCCGCCCCACCCCCCATAGCCCCGCCCCCTCGCGCGCTGTAGCCCCGTCCGGCGGAAGTGGCGTGCGGCGCTGTGCGCGTGCGCAGCCTGTACCGACCCGGAGGTAAGGCTGGCGGCGGCGTGCGGGTTGCCCTGGAAACGCCGCGGGACCCCCACGGCCACCCGCGACCCATGGGCCCTCTGTCCCACGGCCACCCGTGACCCACGGGACCCCCACGATCACCCATGACCCGCGGGCTCTCTGCCCCACGGGCGCCCGTGACCCACGGGACCCCCACGGCCACCTGTGACGCACAGGGCCTCGGTCCCCGCGACCACCCGTGACCCACAGGCCCTCTGCCCTCGCGGCCACCCGTGATGCACAGGACCCCCACGGCCACTTGTGACCCGCGGGGCCTCTGCCCCCACGGCCTCTGCTGTACCATGGCTGGGCTGCCTCCAGCCCCTCTGCCCCTGCCCCACGGGCCCCCCGCCCCATAGGCTCCCCCTGCCCCACGGGTGTCAGCCCCTCCTGCCCCACAGGCCCTCTGCCATGGCGCTACAGCCTCTCCTGAGCCTCCCCTGCACCGGCTCTGCCGCCCCCTGCCACTGCACCGCAGCCCCTTCACCTCAGCGGCTGCCCCCAATCCCTGCCCCGTGCCTTGCTCACCCCCCACCCACAAGCCCCACCACATCCCTGTCCCACCCACCTGTACTCCCCTCCCCTCTTCCCCTGGCCCTCTGCCACAGGGACCCCCAGGAGCTGCCCCCACCTCATTCCCAGAGCTGGCAGAGGCTGGGTTACCGTCACAGTGGGTGCTTGTGCAGCCCAGGGACAGGCCGGGGAGTGTTTCTCTTGGAAAGTGAAAATCGACCTATTTATTACATATATTAAGAAGTCCTGAGGGAGAGCAGCTGCAGCCGTGCTGCTGTACGAGGCGTTAAAGCATTTTCTCTGGCTCTGGTTGAGAAGTTTGAGGCATCAGAGTAGCACAAATGTGTTTCCCCCCAGAGCAGGACCCCTGGGGCAGTGGGTACTTGGCAGGGCTGGGTGCAGGGTAGCAGCTGCATTGCAGAGTTATTAACCACGTGGTGTCCTGGCGGGGGTCAGGATGTGGTCCTGCTTAGCTACGTGCTCCTGTTGACTGCCAGTGTGTCTTTGCTGCTCATTTACCTTTTGTGCTGTTTTTCTCCTTTCAGATTGCATGAATCATGGAGAAGTTTGGCATGAACTTTGGAGGTGGCCCGAGTAAAAAAGACCTTCTAGAGACTATTGAATCGCAAAAGAAGCAGCTTCTTCAGTACCAGGTTCGGCTGAAGGATGTCGTTAGAGCCTACAAGAGCCTACTCAAAGAGAAAGAAGCCTTGGAAGCCAGCTTGAAAGTATTGTCCGTGTCTCATGAGGCAGATATTGGCTTGAGCAGTGCTCAGCTTGCGTCCATGGCTAGCTCCAGCCTGCCCTTTGCCGATTCTGCTGATGACAGGAGCTCGGTTCACAGTGAGGATAGCGTAGGGACAGCTACCAGCGCAGACACTGCTGCCAGTCTGGCCAGTACCAAGGGCGAACCGGGGCCTGAGGATGATAAGCTCGCGGCTGCCACTTCCTCTTTTAAATCAGAAGAGACAAGTGGTTCAGAGAGTGGCATCAGCACAAGCAGTGGGGATGTATCATCTGCTGCTAGTGAGGCTGATAAAAGAGTGCTCCAGCTGAAGACGCAGCTGGCCACCTTGACCAGTGCTCTGTCAACAGTCACGCAGGAGAAGTCCCGCATGGAAGCCTCGTACCAAGCAGACAAGAAGAAGATGAAGCAGGACCTGGATGATGCCATTAAGAAAGCAGAGGATGAGACCGAGAAGTTGGAGACAGAGCTGAAGTCTGTCCAGGACCAGCTAGCCGAGACAAAAGCCCGTCTGATCACCCAGCAGCACGACCGAGCCCAGGAGCAGGGTGACCACGCTGTTATGCTGCGAGAGCTGCAGAAGCTGCTGCAGAACGAGAGGACCTTGCGCCAGGATACAGAGCTGAAGCTGGAGGAGACCAGGGAGGCGTTGGCCGGCAGGACGTGCATGGCTGACCGCGCAGAGGGGTATGAGCTGCAGATCAAGCAGCTGAGCCAGGAGGTGGAAGACCTGAGGAGAGAGCTGCAAGCTGTTCAGGAGGACAGCAAGAAGCCAGATCCCCGGATACAGGATCTGCAGGAGGAGATGGCCAGCCTTAAGAACCACTTCCAAGTGCAGCTGTTGCAGGAGATGAAGAAGGTAATTCCTTGTCTGGGCCCTGGAGCAGCTCACTGGGTGGGATGTATCAGCAGTGACTGGGGTGGGGTGCGAGGCTGGAGGAGCACAAATTCCCTTTCCTGGTCCCTCAGAGTCCGAGAATTTTGAAATAAATCAGAGCATCACGGCTTTGACTGATGGGATGATAGTCCCAGAGGAAAATAAAAGCTGTTTGTGATGCAATGTATAAGTCATTAGTCAGGGGGTGGTCAACCTTTGAGGTGATTATGTGGTGACTGTCCTCCACAGTGTCATTTGGTTCTGAATATGTTACCGTCAGGTGTGGCAGTGGCTGAGCTTGGGAGGAGGGATCTTTCCTCTGCCCCTGTGGCAGTGAGTGTGGTCTTGTCTCTGTAGAGTATCTAAGTGCAATGCAAGGTACAATTACAGGAGCTCATGAAAACTAACCTTCTTCAGTGAAACTCTGAGTGCTCTGGGGAAAGAAGAAGGATAAATACAGGAGAAAGGCTCTAGTGTGTGCATGCAGGGCGAGAGCGAAGAGCTGAGAAGAGGGATATGGTGGAAAAGAGGAACTTGTGTAACTGTGGGTTTTGGGGCAAGGTGCTCAGGGGTTGGCATCAGGGGTTTGGCACCAGTAACCAGATTTGCATCTGGAAACACTGAAATGAGATCTTCCTCATCTCCTTGCACTCTGGAACAAGTTTTCTTCTTTCTAATCTGAAGCATCAGGCTGGTTTAATGCAATTTGCTTTTTTTTTTTTTTTTTTTTTTTTTTGAAGTGGTCTCTAACAGCTTCCCTCTGACAGAGGTGAAGGTGATCTGACTCTGGCTGTGTTTTAGTTCACAATGGTGATTGTCAAGTGCTGCCATTCTCCAGAGCACTTAACAGTCAGATCTCAATGCTGTAAAAACCATGAAACACCAGGTGCTTGCTGTAGTTACTCAGAAACCACTGAATTATATTATTATCAGTGCAACGAAGCATAGGATTTAAGTAAATTGCAGTAAGATGCATGAAAGCTTTAGAGCATGCACACGTTTTTAAAAAATCCTGTAGCAGACTGTGGCAAGAGTTTGCTGCTTCCCTCCCTGCCACACACCTACAGCAACGCAGATAATGCTGGTAACAGGAACTCTGCAGAGCCGGGAGCAAAACGAAAAATGCTTTTAGTTTAGTTTATCCCAAAATAAATATCCAAAAAGGCAAGTCAGGGTTCTAGGGAAAAGGATAGCCCGCACTTGTTTGGAGTTCAGCAGAGCAGAATTAAGCCCCTGTGTAAACTGGAGACCTCCTGTCCAGAGCATTGAACGAATCTAACCCTGCCATGTCTCTTTGCTCCCAGACTGCACAGGCAGAAGAGCAGCTCCGCCAGCATGCCCAGATGGAGGAGCGGCGAGTGGCTGACTTGGAGGCCCAAGTCTCTGAAGTGTCGGAGCTACTTGGCACTTACGAAAAAGCCAAGCAGAAAGACCAGGCGATCATTCAGAAGTTAAAGGACCGCATTGTGCAGTTGGATGTGGAGAACAAAACCCTGGCCATTGCTGCCTCCAGCCGATCCCCTGTTGATATTCACGTAGAAGAAGCCAATCTTGATGTTAATGTTCTAAAGGATAAAATGGAGAAGCTGAAAAAGCTCTTGCAGGCAGCAGCTAAGAAGAGTCAACCCACCCTGGACATCGAGAAGCTGTGTGAGCTGGAGCTGCCAAAGGGCACTGAGGCTGGGGATGGCGAGAAGGCCACTGCTTTGTACTATCAGCAGGAGCTGAAGCAGCTGAAGGAAGAGTTTGAAAGGTACAAGATGAGGGCACAAGTGGTTCTCAAGAACAAGTCAGCCAAAGATGGCAATCTGGCTAAAGAACTGGAGGAAGCTCAAGAGCAGCTGGCTGACCTGAAAGAGAAATACATTGCCCTTCAGCTGTCTTCTGATGAAATAGAGAAGCAGCACCAGCAAGACATGGAAGCCAAGAAGCAAGAGTTGTCCCAGCTGCAGCAAATTCATAAGCAGGAATTAGAGCGATGTCAGCTGGACTACAGGGAACGGGCACTGAAGCTGGAGGAGGAGATGCACAAACAGCGGGATCGAGCACTGGCGGTGCTGGCAGAAAAGGACCAAGAGCTGGAACAGCTGAGATCTGTCGTGTTGCCTTATGGGCTTCAAGGATCCAAAACCTACCTGGCATCAGGGACTGACGTTACCAGCGATGACTCACCAGGTAATGATTCCTCCGACATTCTGCCCCAGGCTTTTCATCTCTCCACCACCAGCGAGCCCACCTTCTTCTTGTACGCAGAGCAGCTGGCTCGCAAAGAAGTGGAAATTGTAGCACTGAGGAAGCAGAAGCACAAGCTGGAAATGCAAGTTCACCAGCTCCAGGAGAAAATCTTAGTTGAGGAGGAGAAGCACCAGGACCAGGTATCCGCACTTCAAAGCGAAATCGAGAAGAATTTCAGAGATAAGAGCAGAGAGGGAGCCAACCTGGAATACCTCAAAAACATTGTTTATAGATTTTTGACACTGCCAGATTCTCTTGGTCGCCAGCAGACTCTAACGGCCATATTGACTATTCTGCATTTCAGCCCAGAAGAAAAGCAAACTATTACCAAGCAGTCAGCTTACAGCAGCTGGTGGCTTTCTGGGAAGAGATGAGATGGTGTCTTTTATTCCTAATTGCTTTTGCATAGTAACATGTTTCTGATTATTAACTAAGACCACTTCACTCGTGGTGTAACGTCTTTCCAACCATGCGAGGGAATGGGGAGCTTTCAGCAAAGAATTTGGTTTAACTAGTGCTCTTAGCACTAATTTGAAGTAGAATTGTGCCAACTATTCCAATAGGATCACAGCGCTCTTGCTGTCTGGTGTGAGAATTTGCTCTGAGTTGGAACTTGATTTTTAAAAAAAGAAAGTAATTGAAGATACTGATGCTTTTTTAAACACAATTTTATAGTATCCCTACCTGTCAGGCATGGGGTGAGGAGCTCTGTTAGAGTGGAACTTGCTTGTGTCTTCAAACACCAGGCAGGCTTGTGACTCAAAAGATTCAAAGGTGGTGGGGAAGGTGGTGGGGAAGCACTTAACACGGTGCTAAAATAACAAGACAAAGAGCTGAAAGCCTGCAAGAAGGATGAGTCTTTACCTACCAGCATCATCCAAATGCAGAAAATCTTGAGCAATTTCTCATCAGGTTTTTTTACCTAGAGCCAAATTTATACCAGTGGATACAGCAGCTCCTGGTGGCACTGGGGACCAGCCGATGGCACAGCACGTTACAGTGTGCTCGCGTTACCGACCAGGGATTCTCTCTGCAGCTACCGGTGTTTCCCAGGAAGGAGGAAAGATATCCTAGGTATTTACGTCCTAGGTATTTACGTTTGAACCCTTGTAACTGCGGTGGTGCATGCAGTGATTCCACACCAGTGCCAGACCAGAAGGTGCTATGTAACAGTTCTTTTCAAGGCAGATACCTGAGCTTTCTGACCCTGTTTGAGATGGGAACCAGGGTGCTGCAGAAAGCAAACAGAGGAAAGGCTGAAATAGGCCCGCTGACCCTTAGCAGTTATTTTCTGAGCGTTTGGGAGTTTCAGTGAAGTTTTGATATTCTGCCATGTTTTTGGAAGCAGGGCATTGCCGCTGCTGGGATAGAAGAAGCAAGCAGCAGTGAGGGGCAGAAGCTCTGGGGGCAGCATGTGCCCTGAGCTTGGAGTAAACGCTGTGAGGATGAAGGCCTGACCAGTAGCTGTGTAGACCTTGAAATTCTTGCGTAACTTCCTTGCAAATTGGTGAGCATGGCAGGAAGGAAGCCAAAGCATTCTGAAACACTGCTGGCTTTGGTGGACCACTCTAAGCTCCCTGCTGGTGTTCCTGCTTTTTGCAGTTGTGCACCGGATCTGCTGGCTCCTGACTGCTTAGGCCCAGAGTGACGGAGCTGAAAGTGCTGGCTCAGTGGGAAGATGGCTGTAATAGGCGTTTTGGGGACGGTTGCAAGAGTAAAGCCGGAGTGTGTGGTTTGATTATTGGTAGACTGTGTGAGAAGGGTCAGGGCCTTGGACACCTGCGGTGTGCAGCTGTGAGCATGCTGGGGGACGGAGAGGGCAGCTGGCAGGCTCCGTGCGAGACCAGCACTGGCACAAGCACACTCCTCTCCCCTCTGCTGCGGCAGGAACGTGACTTCCCTGTTGTTGTTTGAGCTCTGTGCTTGGGTACCTGGAGAGCCGACAGGCTGGGGAAGGGGAACGCGCTGTTTCACCCTCAAAGCTCATATTTTCACCAGTCAAGGGCAGTGGCTGGCTTTACCCCGTTGCCTTCCCTTTGCCTTCCGTCTCCCCCCTGCCAGGCTGATGGCTGAGACAAGGGAAGCAGCTGCCTGTCTGAGGGACAAGACTGGGTCCCCGGGGATCTCCCCAGCCGATCCCCTGGGTGCTGAGGCCACTAGATGGCACCCACCAGTTGCCCAGTCCCCAGGGACAGGGACACTAGGGTGCAGCATCCCTCCTGCTGCAGCCACCCCCGGCACTGCCAGGGCCTGATGCCGTGGGATGGGACCTGACTGTGAAAAGCGACGCACAAGGAAAGCAGCAAGTAGCATGAGAGGGCTCAGCGACCGTGGCCAAGCCTGGGTCCTGGCTGGTCCATGTGGCCGTGGGGGCAATGCTGTATCTCAGGGCAGCTCACACAGGGCCTTTGGGCTCTGCAGGTGGGAGAGGTTCTGTGGGGCAGCAAGGCGGGTTTTTCTGTCCAAAATGTTGTCTGCTGCAGTGAGCTGCTGCTGAGGTCTGGGGCAGGTTGCTGATGCTGTCTGTAATGAAGGGTATGCAAGGTCAGGAGAAAAAATATGAGCACGCCAGCTATTGTGTGTCCAGTGCTGCCTGTTGGCATTAAGTTATCTAAAACGGGAAGGAGCATCTCTGCAAGGCCGGAAGAGCTGTGCTGGCTGGATCTCCTGGAAAAGTGCCCATCAGGAAGTGTTTGTGCTGTTATTTAAATGGTCACTACTTTCTTAAAACCAAGGAGGGATGTTTTGCTTCCAGAGAGGTTGGGTGGTTGCCTGCAGCCCTGGGAACCAGCTACTCCCAGCTGTGCTTCTGCTGAAGCTTCTAGAGCTTTCTCAGCTGCGTAGGCCAAATCTCACTTGAGTTTTGTTTTCATGCACCTGCTTTGTTTTTAATTAAAGCTTGGCTACTGAAGCACAACTTCCCAGTCCCAGAGTACAGGGAAAGTTTTTGTAAACACTGGCATTATGTCTTGTTTTAACAATCCCCAGGCTTCTCACGAGTCCTGGAGCTGAGTTAACAAACAGGTTGATTTAGCAGCTCTCAATGCCAAGAGGGAGCTGCTGTGCCTCTGGGCAGCATCGGTGCCATTGGCGGCTTGCACCGGCTCAGCCGGGTGGATGAGCCATTGCCACTCCAGCCAGACAAGCCCCACTGCTCAGCGCAGGTTATGCTTGCTCCTGAGTGCACGGTCCTTGCATGGCTGCAGCTTTACAGCTGCTGCAGCTCTTACTCGAGCGAGGCCAGCACAGCACACGCTGTTTTTCTCGCAGAGGAAGTGGGCTCCGAGAGGCTGCAGGAGCCGAGCAGGGCTCCCCAGCCCCTGCACCCTTCCCCACCTCACAGCGTCTTAGCACGGGGAGCCAGAGACTGCGAGCACTTCTGCAATTCAAGTGCCTGGGATATGCGGAGAGCTTAAGCAGCTGAACAGGGTGGAGTCCTTTCCCCTCTCAGTGCTGTGCCAGCGGTCCTTGTCCTGTCAGTGGCGGAGATCTGCTCCACAAATCTCACCTTGCTGAAGGTGAGGGCAGTGCTCCGTTTAATGCAATGCTTGGTGCCAATTTCTCCTCAGAAAATCCTCAGGGAAAACCCAGGCGGAACCTTTGCCTGCTGGAGGTCTCGGGAGGGGATGACAAAGCCGATCGGTCAGCAGTTACTCATGCTGGCATGGACACTGCCTCTGCACAGAGGCCAGGCTGAGAGCGTCAGCACTAGGTCCCACGCAGGATCCTCATGTTGCTCTGATGGGGGCAACTAAATAGAAATTGGAGAGTTCCTTCCAGGGAGCAGTCTTGGTCTTGGTCTCCTCACCTTTGAAACACTTCTCAACGATATGACTATTGGCTCAGCCAAGGGATCTGCTGAGAAGAGCCCAGTCTCTGGTCCCAGTTTGGAAGGGTTGAATCAAGTGGTGCCTCTGAAGCCATGGAGATTGCTCAGCATCAAACCCTGCAGGAGCAGGAGCTGTTCCTGCAAAGCCTGAGGGTGATGATGCTTCCTCCAGCTTTTGCTTTGCTGCCCAGGCTGAGGAGAGATCCCTGTTTGCCCTTTGCCTCATGCTTTTCTGGAAGAGCCTCTACCTGGAGAATGAAGTAACCAAGCATAGATCCAAAGTGGTGGTGGGTTTTGTGATGGTTGTCAGATGCAGCAGGACCCACTCTGCTGTGCCTGGAGCAGTGGGAGCTGTCTCTTCCCTACCTGCAGGTCTGGCTTCCTCCTGTGGTCCTGGGCAGGAAAAATTGCCAGCCAAACTGGAGAGCAACTGGCAGACGGGAAGGCTGCAGCCATGGCCGTGGTGGTGAGGAGAGAAACAAAATAGGGTCCAGCTGGGACCCTGTGGAGCTACTGCCCAGTGACCAGCAGGGTTTAAAGAGCATTTCCTCACGTGATGGAGGAAAAAAGGAACAGCTACAAAGGAGGCAGCCATGGGGTAACATCTCTAGGAGCTGCCAAAGCAAAGTCCTCTGCATTGCCATCAACCTTGTGCAGCTCTCCCAGTGCAGTTCCTTTCTCTGTCCCTCTCCAGCCCCTCTCCCTAATCCTCCATCCTTCAGACCCTCCCCAACATCCCTCCGTCTTTCCTGTCTTCATTCAGCCAATGCCCCTGAAATAAAAGTAAAAAAACCTGTTTGAAGTGTAACTGCTGTTTGGTCACCTGTGGTTTAAGTGGTGAGCTGTGCGTAGGCTGGCTGCCGGCGCGTGCTTATGCAGCACTCTGCCCCCAGCCTCGCTGAGCGTGCAGGGCTCGGCGCTGCCTCTCCTTGCCAGACTGCAGAGCCTCTTGCCCATGGTGCCGGGGTCTGCCAGAGCCACCCACCCTGGCTGCTAACTGCACAGCCCAGCCCAGCTGCGGCGTTCCCGTTCTCTGGGCTTGCAAAAATTCTGCTTGAACGGATGTGAAAAAATGACTTTTTTGGCTTGTGAATTTGACTTGTTGTTGCAGTTAGATCATTGGGAAGTGTGAGCATCGCTGGAGGTGCGGACACAGCACCACTGCAGGGTATGAACACCCCACTCTGCCTTAGGAACAGTATTACGTGATGGCTTGTGACGGACAGAGATGCTGTATTTGAGCAGAAAGAAAATGTAGAGAGAAGATTGGGTTTTGTGGGTTTAGTGATCCTGGCCCACACACTTCAGTGAAAAACATTTTACAGTGGGGTGGTTATTGCGGGGACCTGGCAGGTCTCGGCTAGGCCTGAACGGTGCTGGATGTGGCTTGGCCCAAGGGGATATTTTCTTATTAGAACCCCCTTGATTTCAAAATTGCCAAAAACTTGTCAAAACCGTTGATTTCCCGAGGCTTCTGTAAGTATGGGAATACAAATACTTCATTTCTGCACCTCCAGTCCTGTGTCGGTGCCTGTGAGCAGACGCAGAGGGGCTCCACGCTGGGTACGTTTTTACCAGCGTTTCATGCACATCTGCGGTGTGCATGTGTGGGCCTTGGCTCCTGGCGCTTCCCGCTGTGGCAGCCGCTGGGGCATGGCCGCATCCTGCAGCCTGCACCGGGCCCTCCTGTCCCTGCGCGTGCCTGGCCGCCTGGTGTTGGCAGAGCAGCCCTCCAGTGGCACGCTGGCATAGTCCGTGGTCTTAGCACTGGTCATGGCACTGGGGCTTGCTTTACACAGGTTTCCTCTGCCCTGCTGACCCTTTTCCCTTGCCTCAGTTTCCCCTTTTAGCAAGAAGTCTGCCTGTGCCTGTAGCAGCAGCTGCAGGGGTGCCTGTCCGTGCTTGCACACACTGTTTTGCACAGGGGATGGAGAAGGGCCCCAGCGCCTGCCGGGAGCTGTGTCTTGCTGCACTCTCGCTCCCCAGCGTGCAAGAGGGAGGTCCGAAGGAGGCTGCCGCTCACTCGCCTGGGCTCCGCGAGGACAAGGGGCTGATCCCCTCCCTGCTCGCAGGGCTTGCACGTAGCAGCCTGCATGTCTGTGGAGCAGTTCCTGCCGCTCTGGCCGGGCAGGTTCCTCCAGCTGCACCGTGCAGGCACCACTGTGGCCGTGTCCCCGCAGACAAGGTGTGGAGTGAGCCCAGCCAGCAGCGGCTGTGGGAGCTGCTCCGGTGCCATCCTCTGCCATCCTCTCCGGTGCTGCCAGCTGCTGGCCCGTCCCCAGGCTGTGCCCGGTGGCAGAGAAGAGCTGGGAAGGCTCTTGGCTCCCAGCTGCTTGCCCATGGCCAGTGAAGAGGAACACCTGTCGGCTCTCTCGGATAACCAGGTAAAGGCATGTGCATCCAGGAAACCCTCTGGAGAGACCTGGGAAAGCTGCTGCCAAATGCTGCAGACCCTGGTCAGGCTTTGGGGGCTTCCTTCATGCTGGAGATGGGGAGCAGCGCTCTGGGGGTGCTGCAAAAGGTGGCCGCGGCAAAGGGGTCCCAGCTGCCTGGCCCAGGGCTTTGCAGGCTTGTGCTGGGCAGGGCCTGAGCGGCGCTCCTGCTCCGCTGTCTCTGCGTGACTCACCGGCCCTGGGAGCCATCCAGCTCCGGCAGCCCCGCTGGTTCCTCCATGGCAGCCCCTTGCCGCCTGGGAGCCGCTCTCGGCAGCACCGCCCGGAGCAGGACGCGGCTTCTTGGCGCTCCCCAGCCCTGGGCAGGGGAAACCTGGGTGCCGCGGTGAGGCGAGCTCAGGAGGATGCAGCAGGGAAAACCCCTCGTGCAGCCAGCGCCGAGAGGCCCGTCCCATGCAGCTGCGCCGCAGCACTGGCGAGGAACCAACCGCTGGCCCCACCACTTTGCCCACCACCAGCGAAGGGCTTCAGCTCCTGGGCACAGCTTCTTGGGGAAGACACTTCTGCCTCAGCTCTACAGGCTCCACGGTGACACGTTGGCACCGGCCACCCGCTGCTGCTTCAGCCAGGGACGCCCAAGGGAGTGGGTCCACCTGTGCTCCGTGTCCTCCCATGCCGTGGGGCAGCTGAGGCTCCCCCTGTGGCCCCGCTGCCGGACACCTGAGCCCCTGCCCTCAACCTCTCTCCTTCAGGTCTTCGTGCTGACGTGCATCTACCTGCCGGCCTCGCTGCTGAGGTGTGTTCTGTCCCCCGACCTTTTGGCCATGGCTGGGCCCTGCGGTGCTGGGGGGAGGCAGCCACCATAGCCCTGTCTGCATGTGGCCTCGTGCCTCACCCGCACCCCACTCAGCCCCTGGACCTGGGGCGCATGTCTCTGGCCTTGCAACCGGCCCAGCACCCTGCTCTGTCACCCCCACACCCCGTCCCTGCCAGCCCCAGGGGAGGCTGAGCTCAGAGTCCTGGCTGGGATGGATTCACCAGGAAGCACCACAGGGGCACCATCTGCTCTGCTCTGCCAGGACATTAACCACTGGCCCCATCTCTTCCAGCCTCCTGGGCAGCGGATCGGTCCTTGCTGTCACCTCCTGGCAGAGGCAATGCTGCCACATCCAGGTGAGTGCCACCGGCTCCCAGGGTGCACGGATGGGTTTTGGCCCTTGGCTAAGTCCAAGGCAAAGCTGGGCCAGCACTGCTGCTGCTGGGCTTAATGCACAGTGGGGCAGGGAGAGGGGCAGGAGGCGCGGGATGCCCAGCACCGCAGCACTGGCAGCCATTCCCAGCTCCACTCCGGGCCAGCAAGGGAAGGGACATGGCCGCAGCAGCTCTGCAAAACCAGGGAGAGGCGGCTGGGGCCAGGGTGATGCTGCCAGCCAGAGCTAACGCTGTGTCCCGTCCCCCAGCTTCGCCCCCTTTTCCTCCTCGCCCTGGCAGATTTCCTGGCTGCTGCTGTGCTGCTGAGCACAGCCACCATCCAGCTGCTGCCAGCCCCGCTCTTCATCCTGGCGTACGCTGCCTGCCCCTATGGACTGATGCTGGCCACGGTAAGGGGGCAGCTGCACCAAGGGCTGGGCACCTCCTCTGATACCGCTGGGAACAGCTGGGACCCATCTGCGGGCTGGGGTATCCCTGCGGACGTCCTGGGTTGGGGGACTCTTTCTCCTACTGAGAAATAGCTCCTGTTCCCCTTGCCATTGTCCTGAGCCATCAAGAGTAGTTCCTTGGGGAAATGTGCCTAGTGTTTCTCCCCAGTCCCAGTGAGATGAGCACCACATCGCCCTGACAGCATCCCTCTTGCCCCTGCTGTGCCCTTCTGCCAGTGCTGGGATGGCCAACCCGAATGCAGTCTCTCACGTGCACCAGAGCAGAGCAGGGCACGGCTTTCCCGGTGCAGACGTGCTTTCTCCTTCATGCCCAAAGTCACCCAGTGCCTGCGCCTCCGCTGGCTGCTCTCCACCCTGCCTGGTGCGTGGACCCCGCAGTGGGCAGTGTCGCTTCCCTCCTGCCCCCAGGCTCATCCCACTGGTGATGGGGCTTTTGCCTCAGCCACACACGGGGACAGGGACCAGGAGAGGCTCAGCACTGCGGGGCCAGCTCTGCTCCACTTAGTACCTACCAACCTGCCCAGCTGCATAATGCACAGGGTGGCCATCACTGCAGCTGCAGGCCTGCTGGCAGGACACCCTGTTCATGTCATCTAGAGCCCAGCACAGACAGATGGGCCAGGGTGGCCAATGCTGCCTGTAGCTGCCTGCCCTGTAAAGCTGCCGGCCGGTGAGGCCACCCGTTCCCCTCCCCAGGGTGGGCGCAGGGGCAGCGCGGGGCCATTTGCTCTTCATGCCACGTCTCTCGCACAGCTGCTCCCTTGTTGCACAGCTGCTCCTGGCCCAAGTCTGCTGGGGGGACGGTGGGATGTCGGGGTGCAGAGCATCAGGAGGCAAGAGGGAAGGTGCCTTTGAGGTGCTGGGCACAGCAGGAACCTGCTCTCCCTCTCGTCTCCCAGACCTTCTATGCAGTCTCATTCCTGATGGTGGTTGTCTACGCGTATGAAGCCTACCGCACTGTCCAAGGCTGGAGAGCCTGGCACGTGGCAGCTCTGCAGGTTGGTGGCCCCAGCCATGGTGCAGCCAGGCATCGCCCTTTCCACACACAGCTGCTCCGGCCCTGTGGGGACCCGGGGAACTGCAGCAGGGGTTCAAGGGCAGCCCCTTTCCCTGGGATGTTAGCAGCTTCTCCTGCACCCTGTGTCCTGGCAGAGTGGGGCTGGAGCCTGGAGCTGCTGTGAGACCCGCAGCCCCAGTCACCAGAGGTTTGCTCCCTGCAGGAGCGAAGCAGGTGCCTGGAGAGCGTGTGGCAGGGGCTGCCCTACATCCTGGCCTGGTAGGTGCCAGCTGCCAGCCCTGGAACCCCCAGCACCCCGAGTGGGGCTGTGGCACAGCACCGGCCCCCCCGGCTCTGCCTGGGATGGGATGGATGTGCTCACCTCCACCCCTCCCTGCAAGGCTGGTGCCGGCGCTCACGCTCCTGGGACAGCTGATCGCGCGTGGCACCTCCTTCACCGACATTGCGCCGAGACACATGGACCCCATCGTGCCATGGAAAGGCAACAGCTCCCACGAGACCTACAGCCTTTACTGCTCCAGGTACACTCCCCACCTGCCACCCTGACCCCGAGAGGGGCCCGCAGTGTCCACCCCTGTCTCTTCCCAGTGGGCTTGGGCACGCTGCAGCCCCTGCAAGGCATGCAAGGGACACCTCTGGGTGGTGAAGGCTTTGGGGCGGGGGATTAGGGGACTGCCACCGATATCCTCTGTCCTTTCAGCTGCTTGCTCCTCATCCACCGCGCCCAGGACATCTGCTACAAGGTGAGCGCTGCTAGGTGCCCTGCCGTTCCCGTTCCCTGTCCAGCCAAAGGCAGGTGGGCTCAGCAGGACACAGGGAAGGCAGTGGGCCAGCGGTGTGTGGGCTGGAGGGATGGGGCAGGGGTGTCCCTGCTCGAGCCAAGGCAGAGGGGTAGCTCCCAGCTCCGGCAGTGCCTGATGCTGGCTGCTCCTGCGCCATGGGGCTTGCGGCGCGGCTCAGCCCTGCCCCTGTGGAAGGAGCCGATTGTGGCAGGGCTGATTTCCCATTGCCTCTCAGTATGTAGGTAGGAAGGATGTGGGCCTGGAGGAGAAGATCATCTTCTTCTTGTACCTGCTGCTGGTGCTCAGCTGCTGCACGGTAAGCCAGCGGCGCAGCAGGGCGAGCGCAGGGTGCAGCTGCAGCAGCCAGCGCTCCGGCTGATGCCTTTCCCGCTGCCCAGCTCCTGTACCACAGGGTGAAGCTTTGGTGCCGGAGGAATGCCGCGGCGCCCTTGCTGACCTTGGAGAAGGATGGCTTTGCTGGCAGGAGCATCCGCAGCGTCACCAAAATATCTCACTACTTCCAGCTGGTTTTCCTGCTCTGCTGGGCACCAGGCAAGTCAGAGCGGGGATGCCCCGCAGTTCCTGCAGCCCTGGCAGGCCTGAGCCACCGCAGCTCCTCTTCCAGTCCCTTTATTCCTGGGCTGGGACAGCACCTGGGTCTGAGACAAGAGGCTTAGACTGAGTAACTGCAAAACCCCCGGGTGTCTGTAGGACCCTGCGGCTGGGCAGACCCAGAACGAGAGGACAGTCCCTGGGTTCAGCCCACCCTGCTCTTACAATGACAGGTTTTTGAAGTGGCATTTCCTGAGCTGGAGGGTGGATTGTGTTTGATGGAGCTGCTTTTTGGCAATATCTCATCCCTTGGGGGGCCCATTTATGCTTTCAGCCTTACAGAAACCTGTGGCAGTGAGCTCCCCAAGGTCCTTGGGCAGCATGCTGAGAAGGACCTTGTTGCACACACGGGTGCCTGTCCTACGTAGACCCTTGTGCCGTGGGAAATAGGCTGTGACAGAGGCAGGGCATTCGCCACTGAGGGAGGGAAACCCCAGATGAAGCATTATCAGAGAGAGGGAGGCCAAGGAGTGTCCTTTTGTCTTCCACCCGCAGCTTTCCTCCTCACCCTCCTCTCCTTCACCAGCATCAAACCTGCCTCCGTCTTTGTCCTCTATGTTGCTACAGTAAGTAAAAACCTGTTTCCTGGGCTCTGGAGCTGGGACATTTGTCCCCATCAGACGTGTAAGTGGTGATGGGGTGAGGGGTGGGGGGGCTGTGAGACCTCTGCTGTCCCGGTGCAGTAGTGGCAGGGCTGCTGGAGCACACCGGTCCCTGCTGACCAGAGGGATGCCTCCCTGGGCAGTGTGAGCTCTGCAGGCGCTGCCAACCTGCACCGGAGACACCCAAACAGGTGCCACCTGGGACAGACACAAGGCAAAGGCCCCCAGTTGCTAGTGGCAGCCCTGGTCCCAGCCCGGCTCTGCCGGGACTCTTCCCCCTGCTTTGGTGGTTGGTATTTTGCTTCTCAGCTCTTCCCAGATGCGTGTCTTGTTTTAGTTGACCATACCAAGAGGAAAGCCACCTCTTGTGTCCCCGTGTCACCCTGCCTGTACACTTGCATGGGCTGATCCCACACAGCGCCTCTCCAGCATGGAGAGGGCAATGGGGTTTGCCATGCTCCTGCCGCGCAGGGCAGCCCAGGGGCAGGTACAGGCAGCGCTCACCGCTGCCTTCTCTCTCGCAGGCTCTGACCGTCTCCCTCCAGGGATTCCTGCACAGTTTGGTCTACGGCTGGCTGAGGCAAAACTTCCGTCAGGAGGTGGTGGGCAAGAGACCCTCCCTGCAGCACCAGGGGCTCAGAGCTTACTATGATGAGTCCCTGGGGGCTGTTCCCTAGGCTGCTGCCTCGTCCTCGTGCCTCCGGGCTGCCCCAAGCCTTGACAGGATTTGCACATCCCCGGCAGTTCCCCACAGCCCATCTGTAGCCAGGCAGGATCTCTCTGGACTTGGCTCTTCGTGCCTGGAAAGGTTCAAGCAAGGCGCAGGCAGGTTTCCAGCAGCGGTGCGGGGCTGCTGTGGCCCTGCCCCAGTGGGAAGCCCACCTGTAGCCCCTCACTGCTGGAGGCAGCCCAGCTTCCCACCACCTGCACCGTGCAGGCAGCAAAGCCACGAGCAGTTGCTGCACAAGTGATGGACCCTGAGAGGTGGGACAGGAGCTGTCTGGAAGGATGCCCCTGTTCTTCACCACAAGCAACTTGGCTGTCAGCAGCAGTAGGGCTCTGCAGGCTCGTGAGCAGTTCAGGTGCTACAGAAGGAGGCTGGTAGCATGCAATTCAGCAATCCCTAGACTTTCCAGCAACTGAACATCAACTGCAACTGTCCCGGGGAAGGTGGTGGTTCTTGTCTTGTTTCAGTGTTACACTTTCTGCCAGAGAACAATCCAAATTCCTTCACAGGGCTTGGGAGAAGGTGCTTCCAAATAAAGGTATTATGGTTGAGGTACCCTAGGCTTTGCGGCTGCTAGATAAGTAACAGGAACAGGCGGCGAGCCAGGTGGCTCATGCCTCCTTCCTGCCTTGGGGGATGGTACTTGTCCAAGGCTGTGTCAACGGAGATGAAGGAGCCATCGCTGGGGGTGATTCTGCCCCCACAGCCTCCTGCCAGGCCCCAGCTTCTCCACCACTAAGTTAAAATCAGCCCGAATGCTTCCTCACACTGCCTCTATTGCGTGAAAACAAACTGTGATGGGGGCGATGGGCAGGACCATGCTCACCCTCACCCATCCATTGGCTAGCGCGGACAAATGGACACATAACGTAACAAGCAGCTTGGAGACTTCAGGCCCAGAGAAAATAGCCCAGGGCAGGAGCCAGGGTGCTGTCGAAATCTGCTGAGGCTAGGGATGGAGACAGTGCTGAGATGGGCTCAAGTACCGCTGAGCAGAGGGGCACAACAGCCCCCGAGGGCTGCGGTGGGGAGACCACGGGGCGGGTGGGGGCGTGGACCGACCAGGTGCTGACGTGGCAGTGGCTCCTTCCAGTGCATCTGCTGGAAGCATCCCCTCTGCCACCCAGCAGCATGCTGTTTGGTGATCACTGGGACTCCTGTGCCACCAGAAGTGGAGGTGAGGAGTGGGGTGAGAACTCAGAAACATTTAAAAATTGGTTATTACCAGAAGCACAAGGCAAATGTTGGTGAGGGAGGACCGGGACAAGTTCCCAGGTTCGTAGTACAGGCACGTGAACCAGGGCACGTAAACAGGGCAGAGCAGAAAAGCTTGTTAGAAGATGGGGGGGGTAACAAGAAAAATGGATGGTGCACGGAAGCAGAGGTAGAAAAGCAAAAAGGATGATAATGGGTGTGGTTTGCAGGCCATGCAGTTTGACCTCCTTGGGAGGAATGCAAAGCTAAAAATACATTGTTGAGAGGAGTAATACCTGAAGGGGATGTTTGGGCTGTTGAAGAACAGCTACAACAGGAAAACGAGCCAGTGGCTCGCGAGCACTGCACAAGATAAGGGTGCGCGCTCACGCACTGACCCAGCTCCAGGCACACCCTCTGCCCCCCGGGGCCCTGTGGCGTGTGCTGGGACAGATGGAGGTGCAGCAAGGAAGTCAAACAACTTGTTGGGTGTCCGGGCAGGGCAGTGCGCACATACAGGAAGGATCACTGCCAGACAGTACAACCTGGTGTCTGCTTTGGTGTGAAGCTGCAAGCACCCAGGGCTTCCTCCTGTGGGTACCAGGTGAGAGCCAGAAGTGGTGTGGTATGACCCTCTCCCATGCGGTTGTTGGGAGAGAAAACAATTAGACTGAGGCTTGCTTAGAACTAGGAACAAACCTGCTGCTAGGGCCACAGGGGAGGGAAAGGCTCTGCGAGTAGGAATGGGAGCAAGCAGGTGGGAAGAGCAGAGGTGGAGGTGCACAGTGATGGGGAGGACAAGTTGGGTTGGCCTCAGATCCCACTCCAGCAGCTTCCCAGAGGAAAGGAAGGGCTGGAAAAGAGTAAGGAGGTTGGAGGAGCAGCAGACAGACAAACCTCAAGACTATAACAAAGGTGATCCTCCCCATCTCCTCAGTAACGCCGTGTTTCTGTAAAAACAGTTGGAGAAGCACAGGGCAGGCCCACAGCCAAGGCTGCGGGCTGGGCACCGTCCAGGCACACAGCGGCACGGCTATAGTGATTCCAACCCAGCAAAGGGGAAGGAGACAAAACAGCACCTATGGAGGGTGTTGAAAGGAACAGCAGATAGTCAGAATGACAAAAAGCAAATCAATGACCAGGTAGAAAGAGGTGAAGAGTTGGATTCAGGAGTGCCAGTGTCTCTGGAGTGCCAAAACCAGCCAAGGACAAACCCATCCTTGAAGGAGCGGTGACAGAGCTGGGGGGAAGAGAAAACAACGTACACAACAGCAGCAACCAGCACGTACAAGCCAAAAGTACTCAACTGGGTACAAAGAGGGGGAAAAGACAGCAGCCTGAAGTGAACCTGAACTCTGAAGATGCTCAGGAAAGAGATTTGTCTGCCCAGGAAGCTGGTCCCAAGGCTTCTGACCGCAGGACCCTCCACCCCACGCGATGTTTGCTTTGTGGATGCCTTGGATGTGCCATGCGTAGGGCAGAGGGACATGCAGCAGCAGGCAGGTGTGAGTTGCCCTTTGCAGGGCTGGGCTTAGTGAACCCTACAGGTAAGTCTGGCAAAGGGGACAGGAGCCTCCATGTTGACCAAGAGCCCCAGATGTCTAATGGAGACTGAGGAAACACCACACCGAGGGCCACGAATGACCAAGCTCAACAGCACCTCTGCAGAGAAACCCCATTCCTAAAATTAATTCATCTACTAAGACTTAAAACCAAGACATAGCTTAATTTATTTTTTTTTAAACTAGTATTTTCTACTATACATTAGTGCTTCGGTCCACCACAGTCACTGCAGAGCTATTGCACGGACACACACACAAACTCTATATACAGAATATACACTGTACAGGCAGGGCTGCCACTAAGGAGTATTGTACAGAATTTGTTACTACAGGGAGGTATGGCCGTGTCCCCTCGCTTGGCCACTTCCAGGCTGGAGATGGTGGGAAACTGAGCAGCCTCTGCTGATCCTGCACTGTCTGTGCCTGGCTCTGGAGGAAAAAAGGGTTCAGCCACCTCCAAGACTCACTGACATCTCCCCAGCCGCGAGGCAGTGCAGCAACAGGCAGAGTGAAACAGCACAGCTTCCACCCAGAGCACTGGGTACTGCCCACAGCGTGGTGCAGGTCTCGGCTGAAATGCTGAACTCTCCTAGCATGTGCAAAGGTCCAGGGCTTCTTACAGAAAAAAAGTGCATCAGGCTGCCAGGGCCAGCCTAAAACCCATTCTTTAGGCAAACATTCAGGCCCTGGCCAGACTGGCAGATGGTGAAGTGCAGTTACAGTAGCAACAATCAACCCCGGGGTTACAGTAAATCCATTTCCAAGGCAGCTGGCAGAAAGACTGCTCTCAGGCATCGGGCAACTGCCTCCAAAGCCAGTAGCAGAGCCTCAAGTCTTTCTCACAATCAGTTCAGGAGCACATGCAAGTCTCTGTCTTTCCCAAGAGGTGAATGGGAGCAGAATGACCAAGCTGGAAGCTGGGTAAGAACCAGTTGTGGTGAGAGCTGGAGCGACTGCTCCTCACTAGCCTCAGCACAGGGCCAGCATGCAGCTCCCACAGCGGAGCCCGTGCACGGGCCACTCTCTGAGCCCCCACTTGGCAAGGCTGACAGGTTGCAAAAATCAGATTCTCCAAAATGTTATCGGCAAGCAGGCTGACCACATTAAATATGTCATTGCCCAAGGCAGAGCTCCAGCTCCCTTGTACGTTATTAGAGCACACAAACTTGATTTTTCAATCAGAATAAATAACATTTGGAGGCCAGCTCCTCTCTGTGGAGCTCCAGTAGCTACTGCCATTCAGCCAGCACCCTGCTGTGAACTCTGGAGAGCTCTGTTCCTTGCAGATGCACCAGCCCCTTCTTCTCCATCTCTGCCTAGGAGGAAAAAACAACAGCATTCCACATCCAACAATTCATCCTCCCACTCCCATCACAGCTGAAGCTCTTGCCGGCATGAGTCAGGCTGCTGAACGGGCAGGGACAATTTTTTCATATAATTTTTATGTGGGGGACTAGCATCTCCCTCATCAGAAACAGTCCTGAAAACAACTACCACTGACAGGACTGGTCCTGCCTCTTCCAGGCAGGATGATGGCGGTGAAATTTTGAGAGCCCAAGCGCTAAAGGTGGATGTGTATATATGTGCAATGTTTTGCACAGCCTATCACATGCTGCTGGAAGCCTGGCTGGCACTTTCTGACCTACTAACAGCCACACAGGGCAATTTCTCATTTACTCCTGCTCCTCAAAGCAGGACTAGACAGAGTAGTGCATGCTGTTCCCCGTTTCTGCTACAGTTCTGACCCACATGCTCACGTCCTCAAAATCGTACACAGCTGTGAGCAAGGTCCAGATCAGGTCATGCTGGCTGCATCAGGGAAGAAGTTTCCTTTCCAAATGCAACTGCAGGTGCCCACAGCTTGGAGCAGGGTGGGAGGGCCCTTCCTTCTCCAACAGTCTCTTCACTGTGCTCAGTGGTGGTGCAGCACGGTCTGAAGATCCTCCGGCAAGGAGCCGATGATGGTGTCAATATACAGGCCCACCCGCTGCAGAGTTTCCTCCTTCACAGGGAGGTGCTGGCACCTGGCTCTTACCTACAGGGAGAGAGAGAAATTTTAAAATAGCTTCACAGTTTTTCCTTCCACTTTGCCTTTGGCTGAGCAAACGTCACGTTGTCTCTTCAGTGCAGTGCATGAGACAACAGGCAGGACACTGTCACCTGAGCCCCAGGGAAATGAAAAGAGTCAGAACTTTTATTTTCTACACAAACACTAAAGTTTCATGACTGCCCCATTTGCCAATATTAATCAGGGACTGAGAACAGTTTTCTAAGCAACAAGTGTGATCCATGTCCCTGGTCTCTCCCTGCTACAGAGATACAGACAGAAAGGAATGAGTGCAAGATGAAGGGAGGAAAACTTACCAGCTTCTCACGAAGTTTCAGCACCAGGTCTACAATCTCCACCTCAGACTTGTCCTTCATCCAGGCCACAATGTTCTAAAGAGAGAAAATAAGTTTTCTTCAGGGACATTTCTTCTTTACAGAAGCTTTGATCAAAGCGATACCCCTAAGTAAAGCCTGAAATAAAAGTGAGGAGGAGGTTTCTCATCCTCTTTCACAACTCTTCTTGCAGAACTTAAGCCTGAATGAGCAAGACTGAGCTCTCCCCACTTTTCTGACCATGACAGCATCAAGCTCTTGCCTGCAAAGGAAGAATCAAGGAAAGATGCAGCAATACACAGGCAGTGCAGGACTCCCCTCCTTCAGTCAGTGCCATGAATCTTGTGCTGCCCTCAGAATTTAAATCTATTTGCCAGAGTTAGCCCCACTGAAAAAGGAGACAGCTTTGGCATTCCCCACACCATGCTCCAGGACCTGCACTGCTGAACAGTGAGACAAGCGCTGCAGCTGAAGGAGCTGCTCAATTTAAGAAGTTGTACCAGTAGTCACTACTAAAAATCCTACCTATTTTCATTAGGCATTAAGGAAGCCAGCAACAGATGACGCTTCCAGTCCGGCACCGTTGGCTTGGGAAGGGCCTTATGAATGAAAAATAGTTGACAGAAGCAGCCAGAGCAGGACCTGCACTGGCTAACAAAGTAGGGGAGCAGAGTTCCTCATGTTCTTGTTCCCCACATTTGCTGTTATTCCCGTACACTGACAGACATGAGGCAGAACTATGATTCCCACGGGCACAAAGCGCTGCCCCCCATCCATCAGTGTGGAATCCAGATGCATCAATAAGGGTCCAAGGCAGCAGTGCCCTCATCTCCCAGGTTTCACACCTGTCAAGGTATCACCTGGCATCGGTTTTAATACCTGCAGCTGGAACATACCGCTTCGCAGATTGCCTCTAAATGAAGGGCCTCCAGCTTCTGGGTCATTTCCTTGTGCCTCTGACGGTACCAGCCATCAAAGTTGGGAGACTTGAAGAAACGCCTGCAGAAAGAGAGGTGATGTTGAGGAGGGGACAGAGGGGGATCCAGAGAAGCATGCTGGCTCCCTCTGCACAGAGTCCCCTTCCTACTGCAGCAGACACAGATGTGAGAGGAAAAGACGTTCTGATTCAGTATGATGAGGGATGGACCATGAGCTAATATGCTCTTTTCGTTTCTTGTCTACTCCAGAGGCTTCTGTTCTGTCAGGCATTAACAGGATACAGCTGAGCAGCTTTAGCAGATTGTCACCAAAGACAGGGGCGATCCTGCCAGGCTCTCACCTTCCTTCACATCAAATCACGCCTCAGCCAATGCAAGAAGTGCCATGCTCTGCCCTTCGGCACCCTTATTTTGGACCACTTTTTCTTTGGAGTTATGCTAACTAGGATGGTTCAACATGGGAAAAAAATTCACATTCCTCTGCAGTATCTTGCTTAATTCCCTCTCCTTTCCTGATATTTAAAGCTTTCAATCATTTGTTAGCATGGAACTAAGTCCCATCTAATTGGTGATTTACATTTCTCCTACGTAAACAAGGTATCATTTAGGCTACATCAAAGGATGTATAATTTACACCTCTCTAATGCAGTACAGTAATAAACTTTTTTACTGAGCTACGCAGGAAAATGAACAGGGGGCAGCACAATACCTGTTTTTATCTCAGAGTGTAAGAATTTTAGATCCAATTCAAAACAGGATTGAAAAGCCACTAACTGGAAGGGTTGTGTCAGCAGAGAAAAAAAAAAGATGAGAAAGCTTAAGATGCCACATAGAGCTGAGTAACAGCCACTTTAGCAGCACATTCTCTGCAATTCTTTCATTAACAGCGGAATACCTCAGATGCTGCATTTCAGCATTTTCTTCTATTAAGAGTGGCCCACTTAGTATCTCTTCAGGCTACTTCCTCAGGCTACCTGCAGAGAGCACTTCCAGAAGAACTCAGCTGATGTTTGTATAGTTTCTTTTTGCAGCTTCAAGGACTCTTGCTGATGCACTCTCCACAGCACAGTGGAGTCCTAAACCCAGCCAAGATCTCAAGATGCCACTGTGATACAGACAGATTTAATTTTTAATTCAGGGTTTGACTTAGGAACACAAGAAATAGTATAGGCACAAAACCTCACACAGTTGAGAACCCTGGAATGTGTAAACGTCTGCATGTACATCAGTTGCCTGCAAACCACAACCAATTTATTGAAACAGTTTGTTCTTTGTTACAATTTTTCAAAATATTAGATAACCAAAATTAAATCTGTCTACCACATCATAAGGAGTGGAACTGCTTGTTTTCTGCTGAATCTATTAAAGCACAAAATGGTACAAACTTTATCACAGCAACAAAACATACTAATAATCCATGATTAATGATTCTGCTCTCTTTCTGGCATTTTTTCCCTTTTCCATATTCATATATCTCCCATTTTCCTTCCCACTGGGTATCGAAATTCTGGATTTTTCCTACTCATATTGTGATAAGTGTTCTCCACCCCATTTATAACTAACTATCCTTTATGAAAACTATGGAAAAACTCTCCTGCATGCTCTCTTAAATTCTACCCTGAAGAAACGACACCCTTTTGTGTTCTAACAGCATTGCCATCACACAGTAAAAATGCAATGGCTGTTGTCCTGAATGCTGTACAAATACATACAACCACTACTGGACGAAGACCAACAAGTCTTTATACCCCATCTGCCCAGGACCAGTGACTTCAAAAAGAAAGATTCCCTGGAGGACAGTGACATAGCTGATGTCAGAGATGAGTCTCCTTCCTCTCCAGCAGAGAGGATTTAGTTTAAATTCCTGAAGGTGGAGAGTTGACAGCTTCTAAACCTGACTGTATCTACTTAAGAGACTACATAAAACACAGGATTTATTCTGCCCTGCATTTGCTCCTCCTGACCATTATTAGTTTATCAGTTCTTCATAGGCATGAGTTTTTCAGATGACCAGTCTTTGCCCTGAAATTCCCTTTTTGCTCCCAATTCTAATTCAGGATTCGATGTTCATTGTAACTTGCACCAGCTGTTAAAGAGATAAAGCAAGTAACTACCAAAACCTTACCTGTAGAGGCCTAACCAGTCACCCTTAAGGACACAGGTAAGCTGGGGACCAGCATGCTCGAGGGTCTTCATGAAATCTTCCTGACAGAAAGGACGAATTTGTGGAGGATTCTGCACAACAGAGAAACCATATTACATGGCACCCAAAAGAAACTGGGGGGAAATGAGGTCTGTTTTTTACAATGGAAGAGGCTGCACAAGGCAGACTTTGTAACTATGAGAACAAAAAATGCACAGACATCTTAACCAGCCTTGCTAGTAAAATTCAAATTAGATTCACAATAGTTGAGCTTACTGCAAAACAGGAAGCATCTGTCTCAATGTTTGTTTCAACTTTTTTTTTTTTTAAAAAAAGGAGTAATAGCCTTCTCCCTTCAATGAGAGAAGTTCACACAGAGTATCAGAGTATGTGATCAGCATATGGCATAACTATTCCCAATCCCCGCAGTCAAAGGAAAGCAGAAGCAACTGGAAAATTGAACATACCTTCCATGGAGTAATGGCTCTCTGCAGAGGCATCAGACTTGCAATATAATGCTCCTAAAAAGAAATAAAAACAAAACAAAAAAAATAATCAAAAAAATTACAACAATCAAGGAGCCTCTTGTGTGGTCACTAAATTTGACAGTCTGCTCCAATGCATCATAGGCCCAATCAACAGCCTCATACTCTGGTTTTTTTCTTCACAGTTGCATGTTACATGAGCCTAAGTGTTCCAGCTTGTTTCCCACCAGGGGCTAGGTCACAAAACTCTGCTGCAAGAATCCCAAGCATGCCATACGAGAAAAGGTCAGGCGGGAAGAAGTTGGCAGGAGGGACTAGAATCTGAGAAGATGCTCTGTCTTCCCACATACTACCTCCTGAGATGACGTAGAAAAGAAAGTGGAAGAGCCAAACTGGGGCAATGGGACAGGCAACAAAGAAGTACTACCAGCTTTCTACTGGGACTAGGCAGGGAAGGCCCTGAAAGGAAGCATTTGCTAAAATCTGCCTTAAGGTGGTGATCACCACATGGACAGGCCTCTTAAGCTCCACAGTAAAGCTTCCCAAAGCCAAAAGGGAGGGCTTCACACTGGCAACGGGTTTGATTCCAGCATTAGATGGGAAGAGGAATATGTTGGGCTCCCATCCCTTCCCTATATATTTGCTTTGACTAGCTGTTGAAAAGAGTGAATAGTTGGCATTACAGTCAAGTAACAGAGTACACCTACTACGTTGCAGGAAACAATTTTCTGTCTTTACATACAGTGTGCTGCATGTGCAACCTGCAGAATTTTATCCTAATTACTGAAATTTGTGTTCGAGAGCCATTTATTTCCTTTCCATGGAGTAAAACATTCTAGAGCGCCACACCCTGAATCTATTACAGATGCCTGGGTACAGGTGAATAAAAGAGGGCAAGGGCAGACTTGTCACTTGGGCATCCCCAGTTCACCTCCCCTCCCCTTTACACCACCCTGACAAGTCTCTGCTCAACTCACCAGGGGAATAATGAAGCTCTGAGTGAGCTCCAGGAGGTGACGCCTCAAAAGCGCACTCTGGACTTCAGACGGGCGTTTCCGCTGAATCCCCTGCAAGCACAAGCAGTGCATTCACAAAGGTGCTGTTCTCTTATCATGCAGATAGATGCAGAATTTGCAAATGCTGCAGCTATCAGCAACCAGCCCAGTACAGTCTGGGAAGCTGTACTGCCCAAAATACATATTCCACTCTCTAGTTAAATTTATCACTCACATTTCACTACATAGAATCCGGTTTTTCAGAGTTTGGTGGGTTTTTTAAATAACAACTGTTCTCACTTAGGTTATCATTAGCACCAGCATTTAATCCATAATATCAAGTGAAAAATTTAAAATTGGCATCATAAACATGTCCAACTATACTTGACTAAATCATTACACGCTGTAAAAAGACTGCTCCTTTTGGAGAGCTTTGTCTGTTTAAACCAAGCTGTCAGAACAGTTTTCCCATAATGACATACAGGATGTAGGATAGAGTGGAAAGTGCTTACCTTTAGTAATCTTTTTATCAGGGTTTTGTCTTTGTGAAGGAACGTTTTATAAGAAGTATAGATTCCTAGATTGAGAAAGAACAAAACCAGGAAAAAAACAGAACCGAGAAACAAATTTTTGCCCAGACATCTACAGGAGGCACTATTATATAGTGCAGGGATAACAGAACTGAAATTCCTAGCACAAACCCTGGCAGCTGTGTGTGTGTAATTACAAATATTATTTAAAAAATATTACAAAAATTATGAAATTGCTAATGCAGCCAGTACTCACAGCACGATTAAAGGACACTGAATTCCCTCAAAGACTTTCTTATGCTAAGCTTATGGTGATATAACTTAATGGAGTCAGCTTATGGCCAGGCCTGAGATGAACAGTTAAGTGGCAGATAGCTGTATCTAGGTAAGCAAGTTCTTTTGACATCCATCACGTCTAAAAAGCAGGTACGGTACATAAAATAAACCCAGCAAAATCAGAAGCTGTTCTCCCAAGACTAAAATAATTTGTTCAATTAATTTGTATTGGCTTTTTCAATTGCAAAACAAAGATGTATAGTTTTTCTGTATTAGATGGGGGATGCCACTACTGTGTAGCAGATCAAATGTAAGATGATAACACAAAAATGTCAATTTGTTGAGATGCAAAGAATAATGTATGCAATGTTTGCATGCCTGCAGAACTCCCATGTGGAAGGGTAAACAAAAGGAAATTATGTCTGACAAAAGGACTTACCTGGTTTTGTGTCTAGAGTTTTTAGTTTAGCTAGCTTCTTCACCTTAACTTGCTTGGGCAGGTCTCCTATAAAAAGACATGAAGTGACTAGTTCAGGCTCTGAATCTACCCTCACAGCCACAGGACGCACATGAGAGACTTCACACTCAAGAACATCCAGTACTACACTTGCACATCTGAAATCATATCCTCCCTTACCTCCACCCTCACATAAGCCTTCTCATCTGCTAACTTTTCAGCTAAAATTTTGGAATAGGAGTGTGTTAAGGAGGCACTGCAATAAAATTAACTCCTCAACCTAGAGACTTTCCTGGCTTTATAGATAATAATCAGAGTCTCTTTCTCCACCTCTCTCTTCTCTCTGCAATGTTCTCTTTCCTGCCCAGGAAGGACTTCTTTTCTTAATGCTTCAGAAAAACACAGCAAGTTATCCTCTCAACGATTTGTCTTCACCACTGTTTGCACTCATACTGCACACCAACTCAGTTTGAGTCTAGACTTCCCTTTGGTTTCTCAGCTCTCACAGGAATGAAGATGCATAGAATGACAGCTAGCACTGCAACTGACTGTCAGCTCACTACTAGCCTCTAACACGGTCTACCAGCCCAACAGGACTTTGATTCCACCCTTACCTGACATTCTGAGCTCCCCAACTCGAAGAATGTGTGGCCAGTGCTGGAGAGTTTTGATAAAGAAAGGGTTTGTGACTCCCACAACAATGTTTGGCCTAGAAAGAGGGGGAAAAAAGCAGAACAATGCTAACCTCGGGGTTTCCTTCACACAGGCAGTGGCAAGTGGATAGCAAGGGTCTACTGGCTACTTACGGAGCTTGTGTCCTGGTCGTATACTCTTTAAATTCACTGTCATGGATAGTAAAATAGGGGCGGTAGTCACAACAGTACCTCAGAGGAGCAAGGCAACTGTAACAATAGATAGAATAGCTGCCATATAAACTGCACAAAGGAGGAATGTGTGTTTACATCAGGTTTATATCCCAGAGCAGTGGTTTCGTCCTGCCAGAGGTGACACTTTGGAGGAGCTCCAGGCTTTTTTTTTTCCTAAAGCAGAGTTCAAAGCCAAAGAGACAAAGTTCCTCAGGGATATGAGCCATCAAGTCTCCCAACACGGGAGATTCACTTTTACTCTTCTCTACCATTGGTGGAATATGAGCATGACTCTTTTGCTATGCTATTTGTCTTACATGCTTTCATAGGCAAACTAAATCTAACACCACTGATTTGGCAGAAGAGGGGATCTGAAAGAGAAAAGCTGCCAGAATTCATTACTACAGTTACCTGTATCTCAGAATTTGCAGGCATTACCTGGTAAGTGCCAGAACCATTTCTGAAGAAACTGTAGGGGATGGTGCCATTACAACAATTGGCTCTCCTAGTAACATCAGCTCCCACAACATCTGGATATGAATTAGCACTGGCTGGAAACACCTGTTAGTGAAAGGAAGAATGATACGCTGAGGTTAGAAACGCAGTTCAGAAAAGATCAGGCACAGTTATTGCATACAAGCCTACCCAGATGCATTTCCATCTGGGAATTTGAAATCTAGGATTGATTTTTAGAATTCCACAACAGAATGCCACATGTCTTTGCACATGCTCTTGCTCATCCATTTTATACATGTTTAAAGGAAATGCTTTAAACAATGTAAAGCAACCTGCTGATCATATTGCTTAGGTGAAAAGGCATACTGAGAGCAAAGTAAAACGCACATGGATTACAGCAGATGTATGTCTATTAGAATAGCACCTATAATGCTGAAAAGTTTGCTTCAGACACACAATGCGTATGCTTCAGAGCTTAAGCTGATCACCAGCTAAGGTCAAGAAAAGAAACCCTCTTCTAACCAGGATACAGCAGGTTGTGTTAAGGGCAGCGCACACAGGTTTAAACACTGCACAAGCTTTGCAAGTCCAGCATTCTAAATGACAATGCAAAGCAGTGATTTTTGATTCTTCATTATCCCTATGATTTATAAGATACTCTGAGCAGGGAGAGGGGAAAGCAGATGGAGGGGCGAGGGTTGCAAGGATGGTGACTCTCACCTGAAAAGATCCAGTTCGTGAATACTGGGGAGAACCAGTGGGGCTGGTAACAGATTCTAAATGAGGGGAAAAAAACGAAACAAACCCAAACCTGTTAGTAAATGAAAGCATCCTGACTGAAACGCCATCTAAACTGACCACATCAATCACAAAGTAGCTCCCTCTACAATATGCACAAAAGAAGAGAACAAAGTTAATGCTTAGAGGTATGAGCCACAAACAGATCTGGATTGAGCATTCAAGGTCCAGATAAATTTCCTTTCCTATACGATAATCAAGAACCTCTTCTTTTCAAGATGTGAAAGACTTCCCATGTCTGCTCCTTTATTTTCCAGAGTCTCCTCTGGCAGAATACAGAACTTAAGATAGAGATAGAGACAATAAGGTTTAGTAACATGGATACCAAAAGTTGTGAAAGATAACAACATTATTCAAAGGAGAGAAAAAGGGAAAAGATGAAATGAACAAGAATCAAAACCCAAGCTAAATCAAAGCAGTAAAGATGCTCGGACAGCAAATGCTGCAAAACAACGCAGAAGACCAAGGCAGCGTCTCGTAGAGACCTACCTATGCATGAATTCCCAGGAAAGGCATGGTGAACAAAAACTGTGAGAACAATGCACATACATAACTCGAAGCACACAAATTCTGTGCAGCGAGCTCTGTTTTGAAAGACACAGGCATGAGAGCATGCAGTTTGAACCAGATGGGTATCTGAAACCACGTTAATACCGGGCCAAAGTGGTTTCAAACAGGATTAAGGCTGAAAGAGTTTCAGTTCTTCTCCACCCTCCTTCCTTAGTCTAGATTCTGCTCATCACTGGCTTGTGTCATGCCACACTTCATCTCACCTCTTGATTGAACTGCTTCACTGGGCTTGATCCTGGCTTATCCACCCTTGACGGGATTCGCACCTAGATTACAATTAAGAACAGACATATTATCCAGGGAGATGGAATCAGCATGCACACACACTTTGCTTTCTTCCTTGACAACCATCCACATGAGAAAGTTTTCTTAATTACCAATTCTAATTGCACAGAGGTTAGGACTAAAGGGAAAGAACCTAGAGTAAAGAGCAATTTTAACACCTAGAAGAAATGGGAATACGTTTCCCTTCCCAGTTTGCTTCAGCCTGCTGCTGAGCACAGATCACCAGTGACAAGTACCTGAATGACAACTCCCATCACTGGAAGATTCAGAGTTTGTCCTGGCACAGGAGGTGGCCACTGATCAATCTCATTGCACACTGCAGGGACACAGGTAAAGGAAAAAGTTTAATCTGAAGGTCAATACAGGTAATTCAGCTGGTCCTATGAGTTCTGTCAGTGTAATTATCACTCATTCATAGCTCATGTGCCCCCTGGCTAGTTACAAACAAACACTGTTTGTAACTGCACTGTTCCCAGTGCAGGCCCAGCAGCACTATACTGTTGATAAATCATGATTAACTTGAACAGTGCCATAAAGACCTAGACAGAGATGTAGCATTAGCAGGTTTTTTCCTCTCTCAGGGAATACATTGCATGCAAAACTGACAGCATCATCTATTAAGGTTGTCAGACATTTCCCATTAATGCATCCTTTACAGCTGTTTATAATTTTGACAAGCCAACCACTTGGATGAAAGTTTTTCCCTGTTGGAATTTGTTCCAGAATGAACTAATCTGGAACATTTAAACTGTCTTTCAGGAACCTCCTGATAAAACCTCTTAAAAGATTTCAGTATGCAAACCCTCCCTCCTATATCTGACTGCTTACCTGCCTCCAGGCATGGCTCCAGCTTGTCAAAGTATTCTGGAGCGATGAGTTGCAGCAGTGACTGGAACAAGTTCACATACGGAAGGCATGACACCAGCACCAAAGACTGAAAAAAGGCACATTTAGGAGTCAGAGTCCCCCTGACATGATAATTTCTAGCACAGCATATGCTTATATTGCTTACTTGAGAGTACACTTAAAAACCAACACCAAAAACATGAAAGAGCTCAAAAGCAGCACTTTTACCGATGGAATTCTTGCTAGCTACCTAGTCGTAAAGCCTTCAGGCTTTGGGAGACCCTAGGTATCCACACAGGCAAGGGTTTTTTTGTTTAATGAATAAGCACAGCTGGCAGCTTCTACCAGGGAGCCACGGCAATTAAGAGGGATGAGATTGCGACCTAGCAAAAGATCAACTGGAGGAAAAATAACAATAATTGCTGGTAGGTTCAAAGCTAACAAAACAGCTGTTTCACACAGCGAAGTGCAAAGAAGCAGATCGCTGAAATTGAAATTAGGTAGATAAGCAAAATAAAGGAATTCTGGGGAAGAACCAAGTAACTTGAAATAATGCTGATTTGTTTCCAGCAATGCTTTTTGTTGTTGTTTTGGCTTCTTTCTAATGCTTCTTTGTGAAATATATCACTATTTTTTACAAATTTTCCAATTCAGTCCTGATATCTGATACCTGAAGGACAGGTTTTCAAAGGTCATTTGTTTGAGAAGATGGCATTTTGATCTTTTGATGTGAAAAAAACACTACTGAAAGAGTAATTCCATGGATCTATGGAGAAAAATGGATCTTAAGGTCAAAGTAAAATATTTTCCTTCTCTAGAAGATGACTGAAATTCCACTCTTTCAGGCAGTGATCATAACTATCTGTCTGAATAATACAAAGCACTCTGCATATTTATGCTGAAATAAACATGCAGTTTATATTATTTTTTGCAGTGTCTGTGTCAAAGGAATTCAGGGTAAGAGACAAGGTTGGTGAGGTACCAGCAGTGTCGCTGCTGCTAGTTAGAAGCAATCAGCTCAGCAGGAAATCCATTCCCAGATGGCTACTAGGAAGAAGAAAAATTAAAGCAATAATGAGAGTAGGGTTAAGCTATAACTAGCACAGACTGCAATAACAAAGTATATCCTCTCACTATCTGTGACACTAGAGTAGGTACTGAAGCAAATGTTCGAGTACTTCCAGATCTCATGATTCAGACAGCAGGTCACTGCTCATGTGATTAACGCACCATGGCAACCCATTCCAGGTTTGTTTGGAATTACACTTTCCACATATTCCTGTTCCCCACGACCTTTGCTGTTTCCTGCAGAAACACTGTGGGTGTCACGTAGGAAGTGTGCTATTTTACAGCTATGGATAGGTGCCTTTTTACAGCTATGTACCAGTTGAGAGTAGCAAGCTATCTGGTTTCAGTACTCACCTTCTGAAAATAACCTCTCTTCATCGAGCTGTCCTTGACTTGCCTGAAGTATACATAACCAAAGTAATGAGCTGACTCCCGCTGCAACAGAGACCAACAATGCTGTTATTTAGAAACTGATTACTGCTATCACCAAACTCCCTCAGCCACTGACCAAACAACATACCTCACTCCTGCTATGATACAATTACAGCATACCCTGCTATTTACCAAAGTTATCCATGCTCAGCTATCTGGAAGAGTTTACCAAATGGGTAGAGAGGAGATACAAACAACTAAATTCACAAAAAATTACAGCCTCCACGTAGCACCTTTCATCAGCCCCTTTCTGCAGCACCTTTAGGGCCATCATTTAAAGGGTTAATCAAGGAGGTTTCCATTAACACAACCAGCTAAGCCAACCCACTAAGCTCATCCTGGCACCCCTTGCTGCTGCTGATGCGCTCTGACTGTCAGTTTTCTTTGCCAACTGAAGGATAACGTATTGTTGAGGAAGGAATACATCATCTTCTGAGAGGAGGAAATGTACCCTACTATACCCGCTGCACTCCGCTTTAGTCAGGCATTTAAAGCAGTACCAGTCAAACTTTGCTCAGGATGAAGCACACAGCTTCCTTCGTAGCACCCATGAAAACAAACAGATTTAATACAAATCCCCAGCAATCATTTCAAACATGCTATGCCTTCTAAGTTCCCATAGACATCAAGGAGGAAGGACAGTCATCAGTGCCAAACGCAAAGACCATACTTAATATCATTTTTTGAAGTCGCGTAGTTTAAGGCATTTTTCTTTTCCCAAATATTATACTGTCCTGGGCTGCACCAAAAGAAGTGCAGCCAGCAGGCTGAGGAGGGGATTCTCCTTCTCTACTCCACTCTCATGAGACCCCACCTGCAGTACTGTGTCCAGCTCCGGGGCCTCCAAACGTAAGAAGGACATGGAGCTGTTGGAGCAAGTCCAGAGGAGGCCACAGAGACTGATCAGAGGGCTGGAGCACCTCTCCTAGGCAGACAGGCTGGTAGAGCTGGGGCTGTTCAGCCTGGAGGAAAGAAGGCTCCAGGGAGACCTTAGAGCAGCCTTCCGGTACCTAAAAAGGCCAACAGGAAAGCTGCAGAGGGACTTTTTACAAGGGCCTGTAGTGATAGGACAAGGGGGAATGGTTTTAAGCTAAAAGAGGGTAGATTTATATTAGATCTAAGGAAGAAACTCTTTTACTGTGAGTGTGGTGAGACGCTGGCACAGGCTGCCCAGAGAAGCTGTGGCTGCTCCATCCCCGGAAGTGTTCAAGGCCAGGCTGGACAGGGCTTGAAGCAACCTGGTCTAGTGGAAGGTGTCCCTGTCCATGGCAGGGGGGTGGAACTACATGGTCTTTAAGGTCACTTCCAAACCATTCTATGATTCTGTGGTTAATTTTCCACAACAGAATCCAGCACTTTGGCAGTTTTGCTTCCTTTACTTCTTCAAAGCTAGGTGAATCTGTGAGGCAGTGCCCGATTGCTACAAAGCAGTAAAGATATATGCAAGCTGGAAAAATCTCTAGATCAGAACTCAGGAAAAGAAATCCTCCTACTCCCTCTCAGACCAGCAACCCATTTCTGGATTGCATATCACAAAAAGATTGCAGAAGTGTTAAAAAGGCACATGCACAGGAAGCATCATCTCAAAGGAGAAAGCAGAAGAGGACAAGTTGATCTGACGGCCATCTGCTCCATTAAAAGAGGCAACAGTGCTGAGCACATCCTTTCTCTGCATGAAATGGACAGTTCACTGACAGAAAAAACACAACTAATGGACACTCCTGGTATTAGTGCTTGGGTAAGGTTAAACCAGCCCGCACATAGCAAACCAAACTGTGGATTTGTGGCATGCCAATTACTGTGGCTGGTTTTATATACGTAAATCCTGCAACAAATGAAAAGAACTGCCATCACTCAACAAAAAGAGGTAAACGGTTAATTTACCACTGACAAGGATATTCTTATCTTGCCTCATGGAAACGTGCACAGGTAGCTGTGCACTCTGTTGGATCTCACCTATGTGCCATCATTTGTCTTTTTGCTGTAGCTAGACATGACCACTGCTTTAATCTGGGTACGCCCTGATTCAGTTCTATCTCTCAGAGTAGCTCGGATTCTCAGCAAAGCCCTCTATGAGTGTTAACATGGAAGTAAGTCCCTGTGCTAAAAGCTTTCTCCTTTTCTGACTATTCCCACAGCCAGAGAAAATGAGTATTTAATACACAGAAAACAACTCAAAAGTATATTTGGCTTTTAACCCATTAACACTACTCTTTGCTTAGCAGGTGTAAGTAGTGCACTGAAATGCAACTGACCTGCAGTGTTAAGGGTGCTTCTCTATTGTACTCGCCATCATCCTCGTAATGAGTGGTCCTCTGTCCCCCAGACTGACGAAGGCGGAAGCTAAATTGAGTATCTCCCAGACCACCTGAGATAAAGATCACAAATGCTCAGGAAGAAGTTTCAGTACAGAGAAAGCTGGAAATTGCTTAAATCTGCAACGCTGACATAAACAGGGATGCTGACTTACAAGGAACTCCAAAACTGAGAATGCAGAGTAACAGCATAAACCCACAAAAGTCAGTACAAGACAGGAGGAACACGCAAGAACTGATACCATTAAGCTAAACCTTGCCAGGGTTGCTGGGAAACTTACAGACATTGGCCAGTATTATCAATCCTGAGTAGCTGCAGCCACCACTTCTTATCCACTCTACTGAAAAACCTGCAAATGGCCTTAATCCAAGACCATACAAACACAGATTTAAACGACAACCCCCTGCACAACAGTTCTAGCAACTATACTCCTCACCCTGCCCAAGCATACTTTGTATAGCAGAAAAAAGAAACAGCACGAAGTCCTCAGTTTTCATCATTTGTTTAGGATGGGCAGGAGTAGGGCTGAGTATGTACAAAGAGGTCAGTTGTAAGGAAAGTTAAACACGCTAAGCTCACTGAACAAAACCCAAGGCTAAACCAAGTAAGGTGCTACTTACTGGTGAGAGGACATACTCCCTTCCCACTGCACGCAGGTGCCATGCTCCAAAGAAGAGTAAAGATTGTGTGGGTGGGTGGGTGGGGTGGGGGTGTTATGAAGATATTACTATTAGTAAATAACTTACTTCAATAAAAGGGACATTTAGCCTGAGTATTCACTAAGCTCTGAAAAACCAGTGAAAGTATATCCTTAAAAACATTTAAACCTGAACTGGACAAAGCTGTAGGAAACTAATAGTCAGGAATTTTCTTAAAGAAACAGGTAGCAGGATGAATTAACATGCTTATTTCTTACTGCCACCTTTCTGATTTATAAATACAAACTTTGGGAATACTTCTTCTGTGAAAGCATCCTCTGCCCATATATTTCTCTTCCCTGAGCACTTCACTCACAAACGCAGAAATGCTGACAGTCAACAACTGCAAATCTCAGGGAACTCATCCTTCATGACTATTTTTTATATTTTATTGGCACAAGGGAACCATGAGTGTGCAAGCTTACCAAGAAATTGTCCGGTCACCCACTAGATCACAGATTCTAGATGGAGAGAGCAATCAAAATGACAAGAAGCCTCTCTGTTCAGAGCTAAGGGCTGGGTGCTCCTTGATGTCACCATTCTAGAAGATACAGCCCATCAGTCTCTGCTGCATTAGAGGTGATGACTCACTCTTTCCATCATGCACCCGTTCCTTTCATAACAGCAGCAAACCATCCTGCAGGCTGCATGCAAGGCCAACAGATGCTACCTACCTGAGTAGGAGTCTGGAAACGACAAGTAGCAGATACTAGTTTTCTGTAACAAACAAAAACACGCAATAAGAAAACCTCCATCACTGCTACTCAATATCTTTAAAACCAGAGGGAAAAAATATAAAATAGTTATTACCTCTTTCTCCGTTAGCCTAAAGTCATACGGATACACCAACTGCAAAAGAGGCAAGAGCCAGTACGTCAACCACTCTGTTCCCCCATCTTCTACATAGATCTATAAACATTGCTTCCATACAGTTAAGTGCCTTATTTTTCCTGAAGTAGCATGTCCTACAAGAAGGTAAATCCACCCATTTACAAACTGACTCCCAACAGGCCACTGCACTGAGCCTGTCACAGAATCTATTTATTCTAGCAGATTGCGAGACAGTCCAAATGACTTATGTTTTACTTAGATTTTAACTTGAGAGTTGACAGCTCGGGAAACAAACAGCCCCACCACCCTGCTGCTAACTTCTCCGTACACATTCCTGATGTGCAAACATCTGTTTTCTCTAAAGCAGGCAGGAGAGGACTATTCCAATGCTGCTTGAAATTACGTTAACATATACTTAACTCTCCAAGCTCCAAGTCTGGAAACCATTAATACTCAATTTTGCACCTAAATACAAGTTTTAAAATTGTCCAGAATAATGTCCTATAGAGAAAGTTTTGAACTTTGTTGTGTATTACTAGTTGTCATTTGGAAGAGGGTCACTTTTTATCTTCATTTTTTAAATCTTGCTAAAAAAAACCCCTTACAGTTCACTAAACCCACTAAATATTCCGAAGGAGTGAGGAAGGCTGGCATCTTGAGCTGCTGGGAGGTAGAAACAGACTTCACAGCAATGAAATGAGAAGGCAAGACAGTAAAGACAGACTAAGAATGGCTTTAAAAATGAAGTTATGCACAGATGGGGTGAGGTCTGGAAAGAACCACTGAAGAATGGCACAGAGAGTGTTAACAGTCGTGGCTGGGGAAACAACCTTTGCAGTAGCATTCTGCCAAGATACAGGCAGGGGAAGATCACCATCCTCAAGGGCAGAGGAAAGGAGGCAGTAATAACCAAGAGTGGACAATGGTTCTAGCCGTACGAAGAGATTAGAAAACAATATATCCTACGTACAGTAAACAATAGGAAGTCTGGTGTTAGACACAGACTTGGGTGTATATCCTAGCCTCCACAGTGAAAACGGTTACTTAACACCCCTGAGTGCCTGGTTGGCTAGAGATGCTGTTCACAGTAACCAAAAAGAACATGGGCAGCAGGAGTTTGTGGGGATTCAGAGCTGTGTTTTAGCCTCCCTGATTTGAGATCTGTTGTCAGAAAGACAAGCCAAGGCTTATTGTGTACAGAAAAAGGTGGGTCTGGCATAGGCTGGAAGATTCATGCTTTGTCAGCATACCAGTGACAGCTGAATTGCCTTACACCCAATTTATCATCAAGCATTTCAGATAAGGGAGATCGACAGGAATTTTAAAGCATCTAGTTAAAGACTCTAGCTTTGCAGCTGAACTATGTAAATGCTGATAACACTGTTTCTGCATTTACTGTAACCCAATAAAAGAGAACTCAAGACTTCTCAGGTCAGGGCTGAGGGCAGCACTGCAAGCAAGGTCCACTACAGAAACAATCGCACTGAGAAGTGAGAAATGACACAACTATGGCAAGAATGAGTTTCACATGTCACTGGGCAAAGGACAGAAACCAAAGTACTTACAAATCTGCAGAGGTAACCTATACAGTGTTTACAGCACTTACTGATCGGGAAATGCAGAAATTGCTGGTGGCTTTAAATAAGCAGAGGAGAAAGAAACTAGCACTGAATGAATTGAAAAATGGAGATCTGCTCGTCAGACTTCTGCAGCTCCCAGGCAGTAACTCTGCTTCAGGTCAGTGTGCGAGTCATCTGGTACTCAAATCAGGAGCTCTCTTCAGTGCTCAACTCTTCTTACAAGTCTATAAAAAGCAAGGGTGGCACCATGCCAGAGTGCTGGAAGTTCACTGAGCTCGCTCGCTTCGCTCTAACAATTCCCCACTGATTCCTTGGCAAGGTCATCTAATCAACTTCAGAGAGTGAGCCAAATTAACAATTAAAAATTACACTGATTAGCCTTTGGTTAAAGCGTCTCTGAAAGATGAAAGCTACAAAAATACAGGAGCAAAATTATCACATGCAAGCTACAGCGACGAGGCAGCACATGAAGGCACAACTAGAGAATGAAGGCTTTTTAGACACTGAAGCATGAAGGGATGCATTACAACTACACCACAGGAGAAGAAACACTTCTCTGCTTGCTGTATTTTTGCATTAGGTGACTGAATAAATTATTGTGGTTATGACTAATTTAATGATCATACAAACATTTATTTTGTTAATTCCCATGTAACAATGGACAGACCAGGAACAGAGACCTAGACATCTGATGCTGAATCATCAAGAAGCTCAGGAATCTCACATCATCGTGCTTTCTGCAATAGCATCGCAGCAAGCTCAGATCTGATGATCTAAACTTAAGTTCAAGAGTCAAGACAGACTTCTAATTCTCCTGCTGCCTTTTCTGGGGGGGGTCATTCTGCAAGCAAATCAGACCAGAAATGGATCCTGATGGCTCCTAGCTCCTTTGTGGGTCCAAGTTTAAGATACACTAAGCATATGTTTCACTTGGAGATGTGTGCTCAGCATTTGGGGGGCAGGCGGGGGTGAACCATACTCAGATGCTTCTCACTGAGCGTAGAAGCGCTGATGGACCCAAAAATTCAGACATTATGTTTCTGAAAAATAGGCCTTATCTTCTATGTCTTTGCCTCCCTTTCAGCATAACATGTTGTCTGACGTATTTCTATGTGTGGGGTGGGGGGAAATCTCCAAATGTTTACAAGATTAAAAACACACTCTGAAATAGTACGAATCCTAGCCACAAGAACTTTTCAAAAGCAAAAAGACAGCAAACAAAAAGAACTTTTTATTTATAAAAGTCTCTGTATATCTCAGAAGTAGTCCAAAAGGGCTCAAATTATGTCATAGCTTATGATGTAATGCTCTCTCCCATCAATAGTGGATTAACAAGCATGGAGGCGACACATGTTGTTGAAAACAGATCCTTGCACTAAAGCTTTGCTGTTGATACCAGCAAGGGTGCCAAGTGCTCTGCTGCTGTCATAGCAACACAGAGAACATCCCAGAAAATGACTTCTGGTGACTCTGAAGTAACCCAGCTTCACAAAGTGCCCGTGATTGGGAAAGCTTGGGGAGGGAGGAGCCACTGCCATTGTGAAAAGGGATATTTCAGAACCACAGGGATGAATTTTCAGCGTTTCTATGACAGCAGCACCAGAGAAGTCAGAGCCCTTGCAGGGTTGGATGGCAAGCAGCTGGTGGGGAGGGCTGCTCCGGTGGGACACAGACTGCTAGCCAGAGAGGATCCTCTCAGAAACGTGTCTTCCTCTCTCCCTGGTGTTTCTGCCATCTGTAGTTGACTATTTGAAGACATGTAAATTGGTGGATGAGGCAGAAACAGTAATTATACCTAACTTCTACATTAACCTGTGTTTTCCTTTGTAACACCTTTTCTACTGTGTATTTAAACAGCTGCAGAGTGGGACTCACTGAATTTCAGGCCAATGATATATCTACACCACGAGATGACTTCACAGAACAGAAGTCATACAATATTCAGAAACCCAAGCAGACCTTGAACAAGCTCTTGGCTGTGAAGTTGTATCCACAGAGCCTACCCCACTCCAGGGTAATTTTACCTTTCTACTCAGTGTTATTGAAGCACAGACAGACAACACGCACTAATCAGGCTTCAACAATGCAGCTTCCAAGTAGATTTGGGCAGCAAGGGAAGAAAAGAGATGTTTACTCTGGAAAGAATCCTATACTCAGGAAGAAGTAATCTTCAGGAAAGAATGACAAGGTCTCAGTACAGAAACCGTGACTGAGACAGGCCCGCTTCTAAAGTGGAACTGCAGGGGACACCCTAAGGTTGGACTACGCTTGGTATGTCTGCATCTTCACACACTGATTTACAGAGATCATGTAGAAGTATGGTGCAACCTCCAGAACGGGAGGTTACTCCTCCTCCTAACTCACTTTGCTGTGAGCATGTGAGGTAGCACAAGTTATTTTAAGTATTTGTAGCCTGTCACTCTGTATAATCCTCTGGTTTGTGAACAGCCTCTGTGATTAAATCACTCTTTAGAGGGATATACATTCATCCACAAAACCACAGAGCACTCTGTCAAGATCTAATCTCAGTCAGCTACACTGATCTGGTAATGTCTACAGCAAACTTCCCGTACAAACTCAGCCAGGACTGAAGTCCCACAGGGCTGGGTGCCATAGACGCATTTTTTCAACCCAGAAACTTGCAGTCAAGAGCCCGAATCATAAAACTCCCTCTTCTCAGCTGCAGACATCTGCCTGCTTGGAGACAAGCCGCAGGATCTTGACCCAATCTAAAAAAACTAAGGCAACAGATGGAAATAGGAAATAAGCAGGAAGATGATGACACCATTTGACTACTGACAATAGTGACATTTACACTTTTTCAACATTTAAAAATAATTTTACCTGGAATCCCCCCATAAGACGCTAACAGCTTAGGCTTTTTAATTTTCCAACCCCACCCAGAACGGAACATGGGATGTTTATTACACAGCTTCTCCTCTGCCTGGCTTTCTTCCTGGGCATCTCACCCAACGCAGACCCAATTCCTTGCCCAAACCCTTTACTCGGAGATAGAAATCCACAACGCACAACCAAAGGAAAAGTGAAGGTGGGGTTGCATCATTGCTCAGGCCAGATGCTGAGATGTTCCCAGCCTTCTCGGTCATTTATGCCAAATGAGAAACATTTCCCCATCAATACTTCTGCAGGCAAAGGAGGAAAACAGAGGAAAGGAAGAAAAAGAAGAAAAATACCTCTCCAGGGATTAACAAACCATATTACTGCATACCTCAATCACAAAGTCGCCTCCTTATAATGCTAGGCAGGTAATAAAACCAGTAAGAGAGCATCTTTGTAGCTATATTTTAAAACACACCTATGAAGAATTAAATTGTAAATGCTAATTATTATCCCAGTATTCATACCCTTTTGGGGTATATCAGGTCTGGTTTTGCAGGAAAGACTATAGAGCATGTGAAACTTAGGTCTACAGCAGCTTGATTTTATTTATTTTCAGGCTTCATGAAAAGAAACATAGTCGAGCATTTAAGAAAACAAAGGAGCAATTGGCTAACTTGATCTCTACTGCTTTACATTCCTTTCAGAAGCTTCAGCATGACTTTAAAAATTTAGTCCGGATCCTCTGAAAAACAGTGTTAACCTCCTTATACAAAGGCAAAGTGAGGAGTACTTCCCACAATCACACAACAAATATCAAGAAATTTGAGACAATGCCTTAGGTTCAGAATAATACAGACCTACCCCTCCTCCTTATGTAGCATTTTCTTAGAACACCAACCAGCTCTTGCCTTCAGCCACCTTACAAGCCTTAGGCTCTAACTCCCTTCAAATCCTCTTTCAGAGGCAATAAGGGAATAAGGAAAAACTGTTCCAGCCTCTTCACTCCCAATTCATCCTCTCTGGCCCCTCAATGACCCCCACAGGTATATCAGACCTCCTGGGAAACCTCTGACACCACAGGTCCTCAGGGTGACAGAGTCGCCTCAGCACCCCACTCCACTGCACCCCCTCCTCGCCCCATTGCTCCCCCTCTCGCCACCCATCTCCCAACTCCTTTCCTATCACTGTCCTACGATGTCCACCTCAACCCCCCCTCAGCGCCTGCTGACCCCACACCCCAGACCTGTATTTCTGAGCGAGGTTCACCCCTACCCCCCGCTCCCTAACACCAGCCCTTTCACGGGCTGACTTTCTACAGCCCTTCCCCCACCGCCCCCTCCCCCTCGGCAGTCCTGCACCCCTCTGCTCACCTCAGCCCCCCCTCCCCAGCCCCCCGGCCCCTGCACACAGACAGCAGCACCTTGGGCTGCCCTGGCTCCTCCCGGCCTTGCACAGCCAGGTGCTGCCCGGCCCCCCGAGCCCCCTGCCCACTCCACACACCGCCTCCCCCCCGCCACCACAGCCTTATCCCGGGAGACAGCCCGGCAGCCCCCCCCCCCCCCGCCCCGTTCTGCCCTGCTTCCCCAGGCACAGGGCCCTTCCGCTCCGCCCCGCCCGCCCCCAGCCGCCATTGCCCCCAGCCCCTCACACCCACACCTTCGCCCAGACGCCGCCTGCCCCACACAGCCCCCCTCACCCCCGCCAGCCCAGCCCCGCCCCCTCCCCTCCCCTCCCCTCCCCTCCCCCACCCGCTGCCTGCCGCCCCTTCCCCGCAGCTCCCGGCCCTGCCCGGGCCCAGGCCCGCCCCACACACCCCGGCCCTGCCTGCGCTCAGGCCCCCCGGCCCTGGCCGCACCTCCATGGCCTGGCCCAGCTCCAGGTCGAAGGTGACCACGCAGACACAGTCGAGCCAGGCGGAGAAGCGGGCCCAGGGCAGCGGGGAGGCGGCGGCGGGCCGGCGGGGCCGGGGCTCGGCCCGGCACAGCGCGTCCATGGCAGCGCCCGCTCCGCCCGGCCCCGGCCCGCCCCGCCGCGGCCCCGCCCCGCCGCGCCGCGCCCCCCGGCGGCCCGGAGGTACCGCACCCGCCGCCCCCACCATCGAGACGGCTCCGGGCGCGCAGAGCGGCCCGCGGTGGGGTGTCATGGCGGGCTCGGCCGTGGCCAGGGGGGGGCGGGTGGTCTGCGGCCTGCGGTGCGTGGCGGCCGTCGGCACACGAACGGGAGGGGACGTTGCCGCCGCTCAACCCACGTCACCCTGCCCCGCTCCTGCGCCTCCCGGGGGCTGCCGATCCCCAGAGCTTCGCCCCCCCGCCCCCAGCCCCTCGCTGGCCGTGGGCTGCAGCTCGGCCGGCCCGGGCCTCCCCGGCGGGGCTCCCCGCCCTGCTCCGCCGGGGCAGCCGCCCCGGCCCGGTGCCCGCGGCTGGGCCTGGCCCCTGGACCCCTGCAGGCTGGGAATGGCGCGAGGGGCTGGGTGTGCTGGCATCCGTGGGGCTGAGGGGCGGCCAGCGGAGCCGTGCCTGGCCCCGGCTGGGTGTTAGCCAAATTAAATGGCAAAGGGTGAATTAGAACCCTAGCGTGCTCGTTTTTATTAGGTTTAAGCCATGTGAACTCTGCGGCACGGGCTGATGCCATCTCACATTTACTCGGTGCTAAGGGTGGGAGGACAGTGGTATCTAGGAAGTGCTAAAATATCAGTCATAAATAACAGTTCCATGGCAGATTTCCTGAGGCACTGGCTAAAACCTAACCCCCTTTTTTTTTCCCTTCTCTTTTTGTCTTATTTATTGCTAGGCTACTGTTCAGCCAGTTTCAGTCATGGAGCAGATAAGCACCAGGACCAGAGTAAAGAGAAAGCACAAGGAGAAAGAGTCTGCAGCAGCACTGACTTAGGCTTACACTGACAGTCCCTGAGCATCCCACCTGCACCCTGTGCCTCCTAGAGAAGTTTGTTGCTGAGTTACGTGATGGAGAAGTTGGTCTTTGCTCATGTGAACAGTAATCTCAATCCTAATGTTAGCCATGTAAGCTTGGCTGTAAAGCCTCACTACTGGGCTAAAAAAAATATTGTTGTCTAATTTTATGGGAAAAGATGTGCACATTTCTGTGCACTTCCTTAATAAACTGCATCGTGACCTAAAGGTACAAACTGGGGGTAATTCTGTCGAAACCAATAGAATCATTTCAGATTTACATCATTTTAGAGGAAAATCTGCCTTAGTAACTTTGAGATAGAGATTCTTTTACCACTATGGATGAATTTATGTCCTTTCCTTTGGCTATTTGCTCAATATCCTGATTAAAATTCATTTTAGGATTCCAATACCTGCCTGTCCTGCAACATGACTCCGGGAAATTGGCTCTGTGAAGAGAGAAATAGAAACCTTGGATCTGTGCTGGCATTATGCCTGTGATAGTTTCCTGGTCAGAGTAAAGGTGTATGTTTCAATATTAATGTAAGTCTTTCAGCTATCATTTTTATACTTCTCAGATGTTATAAGTACTTTCATTACCCTTTATATTCACAGTAAATTTTTTTCTGCTTGGCAAGCCAGTAATGTATGTGTGGCTGCAGTGAAATCAGCTATATGAGACCCCTTGGAATAAGATTAAAGGTGATTTTTATTATGGCACAAAGGATTGTGGGGCAAAAAAAAGTCCAGCATTTTTTATTCAGGCTATTTTTCTTACATTTTCATGATGCCCCTCTTCTGGCAGGAATCGGCTATAAGCTTGGTGGGTTTTTTCCCTGTTTTCTTTGACAACTTGTCCTACACATTTAGCAAGAAAGAGAAATGTATTGGGAGTTTCTGAGATTGTAAGTAGGACCAAAGCAGATGTGTCTGTTATGCTGGACCTCTGTGGAGACCTCACCAACATTTCATATGATCATGGTGGCGAAATTGTCTGATGAAGAAAGTCCTCAACAACATGAAGACTACAGAGCTTGTTCTGCTTATGTGCAGGTATTGTGACAGCTATATGACTGGATATAACATTAATCTCAAACAAGTAATGTAGTGTATTGTAACAAAAGTTCTTTAGATACAGTATGCCGAGAGCCTATAATAAGTAATAATATTACTTAATGATACAGTTCATTATTTGTGTTCGTGTAGCACCTCTGCCCCCTAGTAATGGGCCACAGCTGCATTTAGCAAGGTGCAGTATAATCCAGAGGTGATTATATGGCTTAAGCATGAAGAAACAGCATATCAAGGTAATCAAAGAAGGGGGGGGGGGGGGGGGGCGGGGAAATGAGGAGGTGATGCACAATACATGATGGTCCTACCACATCATTAGCCTAACCATGATATTACTGTTTGGAAAACAATTTGTGACCGCGTGTAGCTGCTGTGTCATAACACACACAGGATATCTGAGGAAAGGCCGGGCATTTGATCTTTACTTTGATATCTCCTGATAATTTACACAAGCTGAGGACATGCCCCAGAATATTTTTGGTTTAATGTTGTCTAAACACAAGAGCTTTTACAATTAATTTCCTCAGCTTGTCTTGAAACAAAAACAGGGAAGAGTTTAAGCCCTGATGGGTATCAGGCTCTGCAGCCCTTTTGTGAGGGGTAAGGAGGGTACTGGTCCTCCACTCCTCTGGGCTTCTGCAGAGAAAGCTGCAAAGTGGTGTTTTCTCCCAGAGGAGAATTTAATCAGCTCAGCGTGGAGGGCTGGGCTTTCTTAGCTTTTAGTCTCTATGAAAGAGCTAATCACAGGCCCACAATTTCTAGCCTTTTAAGCGCCTATATGCTCCTGTACCATATTTGGGCAATAAGGGTTCAGCAGAACTCGAGAACGCTGCAGATCTGATCCTCTCCAAAGCTCTGGCCTCACTGGAGATACTGTGCCGCACAGGGCCAGCATGTCGTTTTTGCACGGCTCCTAAGCAACCTGAGTAAATAGAGCATTTCGCAACCTTAACCACAGCGGTTGCTACACTTTCATCTATAATTATCTTTTGCATCAGAGCTCTCAAGAGCAACCGGCCTACCAGATTTTGCAGGATATTTTGCATTCAGCTTCAGTTTGTCTGCCTTTTCTCTTGCATTGCCAGTCAGGATAATATTCCCCAGACAAGAGGAGAAACATAAATACCCTGCAGACTAGAGGAACGTGCAATATGCTGAAAGCCAAGAAATGTTAGCTTGCCAGCCCCACTCCTGATTGCTGTTTATATTCTGCACACTTCAGAGCTTTGTTATTTGAACAAGGCCATATAACTTGCCCCCAAAGGCAGCCAAATATAATTCTTGGTGTTTGGAAAACCTAACACACAAATTATGTTTAGGAATACAGCTTATGATCCCAGTAGAACAAACGAGGACTCTTCCTCTTCTGCCTGCAGTGTTTCTCAAAATTAATGTCAAAACTGTAGCTTGGCAATCTGGATATAATGTCTGTTCTAGGTGCTAGATCATGCGTGATTTCTAAGCCAAGAATAGAGCCCAGCATTCTTGATCAGCGACATCCTATTTCTGGTTCTGCAACCTCCTAGCAAAATGTGTCTCTGCTCTAAGGGTGAATCTTAGTCAGGCCCAGCTTCATTCCTCCGGTTCTAGAACTGGAGAGCTGTGCTCAGGGTCTGAAGCCAGCCTGAAATGCTCATTGTGCTGAGGATCTGAAGACACCCGTATCTGTACCCTGCCCATGCCTTCACTGCAGTGATCTTTGGATTTCTGACAAGAACTACGGGGTTTTGTGCTTTTTCACTGAACTTCGAATTTAGAATCAAAACCTCCCTGGAACAGGGTTCAATGCTTTGAAGAAACGAACAAACCCGTGCTAGCTAGTAGTCCAGCAAGCCACACAACAAGACACAATTTCCTATGTCCTGACAGCTTGATATGTAAATCAGTTATTTGAGTTAAAGAGTGGCAGCTTTGTGAGCTCAGAGGTGTATGTTAACGATGTAGTTTTGGTTGTGAAATACATGCTCCATGTGTAGAAAAAAAAGTGAGTGTTCACAGCCTTGTAGTTCAAAGAGTGAAAGTTTGCATACAGGATGAAGATGCAATTACGCATACTTGGGGTGTAAGCCCAATAAAAGCAGGATCAAACACCTGAGACCACCTGTGGCATTGGTCTGAAGCCTGGATTTAATTCTGCAACAGCACAGGTCATGAAATCACAGTGACAGGCTGTCTTTGTCCGGAGCAGCAGGGTGAATTCTTGCCATGCCCTTCGAGAGCCTGTTTGACCACTTGCGAGAGTGAGTTTTATACATTGCGTGCTTACACAGTTTGGATTGTTTCTAAATTGTCCGTATCCATTACTGTTAGCCTTAACAATATGCAAAATGACATACAAATTGGCATGATGACAACTTTGCTATCTCAGAGAGCTTGCAGCTGATCTGCTGTTCCACAAGGCTTTTTGACACAGCACAATGGCAGACTCAGATCTCTTTCCAAGACAGGGAGAGTGAGGTCACTGGCCAGAATAGCGGCTCCGTCCCAGCACTGAGTTACTGTTAATTTAAGCAGAGCTGGCACCGTTGTACCTTGCTCCTTCTTTCTGTTCATTCTGTGTGACTTTTGAAACAATCGGTGGGGAAACCAGGCTGATAGAAAACACCCTGTAAACAGCAAAGCTGTTTCTTATTCACAGGCATCAGGATTTTAAAATAAATTCACTTTATGGTGAGATCACCATACTAGTTTAGTACAAAATGGTAAAATTCCTTAGGAATTTTACTATAAGACTGTGAGAGAGGAAGTCCTTTTCTGAATCTATTTTTGCTGTATTAAAAACTGGATAATCATAAGGTCATTCAAGATGCATGGTTTTAAGTGCACTGAGTATGGACAGCATGAATTGCTATAAACAATTGCCCTGGAAATGCTAAAATGGTGGGAGGAAGGATACTAAATGATCAGCTTCTTCCTGTTTAGGAAACCTGAAACATTGGTGAGAGGATAATAACATGATAATATTTTTCATTACTTACTTCATTAAAATCCCGGTGTGGATTTTAACAGCAAAAGATGTGAAACCCAAAATAACTGCATATTCATACGTGCACAAGTAGGCAAACACTGATTTTTATATCTGTTTGAACAAGAAGGAGGTCACGCCTGTATTCAGCATCTGCATGTCAGCACGAGTAGCCACAGAAAAGACCGACAGCTTGTTCGCAGTAGAATATAGCTGCCCTCGTAAAACAACCAGGGTCTCGGGCCTGCGGCTTATTTTCCCTATGTAAGTAGCTCTCCCTGTTCTTGTACCTGCCTGAGTCCTGGACGAGCAGAGGTGAGCTGGCAGCCCCAGCCCATGCTTGCTGCCAAGCCCAGACAGTTAAGCTGTATTTTAGTGTGTTTCACAGGGCTGGAGGAGGAAAGAAGGAAGCTGTTCCAAGACTGGTACTCTAGAAATCAGCTGGAGAAGACAGGGTCTACAGCCCCAGCCCTCCTGTGCTACGTAAGGAAATGAATACACTCTGTGGATGGCTGGAAGACTTGGGAATTTGCTTGGCTAGCCATCATGTCCCCAGAAGCCACAAAAAATGCTTTATAAGCTCATTGCACTGCAGACAGAATGGACAGAGAGCAGAGAATTGAAACTTGTGAGGCAGTGCTAATTTTTTTCCTTATAAATGGCCAACAAAGTATAAATTACCATACTGGTAATTTATTAAAAATTATGTTTTTTAATAAATTATAATAAAATATTATAATTTTAAATAAAAATATAATAAAATTTTATACATTTATAAATTAAAAATTTTATAAATTACCGTACTGGTAGTTCATATAAAAAAATACCATGCTGTACAAGCTCTTGGAGCCCTTGCCTTCAAGCCCTTACGGTGAAAATACAGGCATAAATTAGAAATGTTGCCCATTGAGTCATGGGTGAATTTTTTGGTGGTGTTTCTGTGGCAAAAACCCCAAACCCCATAAACAGGTCAGTATAAAAAGAGTTTATTTTTTCGCATGCCTTGCAGGCAAGCCCCACTCTTTCCCTGTTATCATTTCCATCCACAGGGCACGTTTGCCACAGTGGCTGTGCCAGCAGGTAGATCCATCTGTAGGGCCTGAAGCGGGGGGGCACCCGTTAAATTTTAACCCCATGTATGAATATTTGCAGGGTCAGAGCCTAAGTAAGACCAGCGAAGGTGAGGAGATGAAGCTGGAAGTCTCATGGCTGGAATTCAGTTCACATGAAGGGGAGAGCTGGATGGGTTCCCGTCGGGTTCCTGTACGGCGCTGGCACTTGGGCGGCAGTTTATCCACGTAGGAAGACAAATCTGGGCAAGGCAACAATGAAATGTACTTCACGCAGCAGGCCAGCATGACTAAGAGGTGTCTTTCTCCCCCGTTCTGTTTTATTCCATCCTTTGGCTCGTCCCTTTTTCCTCCTTCTCTTTTTCCCCGACAGGCTCCCTCCTCCTTCTCCTCACCCATCGCCTTCTCCCCGGCGGTGCCGCACCGAGTAACCCCGATGTGGGACCCCCCGGGCCGGTGGCAGTGCCCCCCTTCGCCCGCCCTCCCCCCTCCCTTCTCCCCCCGGGGCCCCGCCGGTGCTGGCTGGGCAACACGGGGCCTTACCCCGCCCGCCGCTCCTGCCTCCCTTTCCTTGCGGGCCGCGGCCACGGAAAGGCTCCCGCTGTCCCCGCCGGCCCCGGAGTCCTGCCCTCTCCCGGTCTGGCCCTATGCCGCCCCCGCCCCCCCGCCATGCCGTGAGCCGCCTGCCCGCCCCACACCGACACCCGTCCCTCCGCCCGCAAGGCTCTGTCCCGGGCCGTGACCCGGCCCGGGGACCGGCCCCGCCCCGCCCCCGGTGCGCGACCCCGCCCCCTCGCCCCCACACGGCCCCGCCCCCCGCTCTCCACCCCCCCCCCCCTCCCGCAGCTCTGGGCAGCAGCGGGGCCGCCGCCATTTTGGAGGCAGCCGGAGTGCCTGCAGCTTGCAGCCTCGCCGCCCGCTGTCAGCGCAGCCCCGGCCGCCGCGCCCCGCCTCGGCCGCGGCCCATGCCCGCCGGGCCGCCGGCCCTCGCAGCCAGGCAGCGAGCCAACGGCCTCGCCGCGGGGCGGAGGGCAGGCCCGGACCCCCAGCAGGTGAGACCCGCGGCTGGGCCCGCCGCCCGCGTCGCCGCCCGAGCTGTCACCGCCGCCCGCCCTCCCGCCGCCACCTGCCGCCGCGCCGGGGCCGGGGCCGGCCGTGCCGAGGGCTGCGCCCCGCCGCGGGCCGCTTCCGCCTTCCAGCACCGGGGCCGGGGCGCTGGGCCCGGCGGGCCGCGGAGGCGGTGTGCGGCCTGCCGCCCTGCCAGCCCCGCTGTCCCCGCCGCCTTCGTCCCCCGCCGCCGCCTCGGCCCCCTCGGCCGCAGCGACACCCCCTCCCACCCCTCAGAGCGCCGGGCGGAATCGGTCACCGGTCCCGTAGCGCTGCCTGGGCTGCGGGGCCGCCCCCCGCTGTCCCCGGTTTGTTTTCCCCTGTTGGCGGGGGCTGGTTTTAAATAGCTCGTAGCCCCGCCGGTGCCGGCTGTGCCGCCCCCCCAGCAGCTCCGGTCACAGAGGTCTGTTTTCCAGTCCTTGCGCTCGGCTGTGCCCGGGTCCCACCGTGTCGTTTCTTGCGGTATCTGGGTTAAATCGGACTTTCTGTGTGTGTCAAGAGTTTGCTTTGGGTATCTTTTTTTGGGGGGGGGGGTCACGGGGACGTCGACCTGGTGGGAACAGGTAATGGGAACGTGGGGATTCGGGTGTTCGTGACTCATGCCTGGCCAGGGGGTAATTGCTGAAGCTGTTGGGAGAGGTGGTGGTGGCAAGGTCAGAGGCGGGGGTCAGGTGCCTGGGGGGACCTGCTGGCTTCGGGGCTGCAGGGCCTGGAGCCTGGGCAAGGGACCCTGTCAGCTTGGCTTGTGCAATATGTAAAAATAAATGTCCCTGTCCTGACAGAAACTGGGGTAGGAGTTGTAGCAGCAAACAGAATCACTACAACACATAATTTTACAGAAAGATGCTTTCTTGAAGAGGCTGACAAGGGCTCCCTTCTTAATTCGAAGGCCTTGTTTTGCACAAGTTAAAAAACCCAACAAACTAGGAAGTGAAAAAGAGAAACTGAGAGAACTTGGAGAGGCCTCATATATTTCTTGTATCTTGGTCTCTCCCACTTAGTATTTTGAAAACTAAAGCTTGTTTTTATGATACACTTATTTTCTCTCTCAAGAAACAAAGGAGAAGGTTGTCATTCCAGTCCTGTCCAGAGCTACACTTTTGAAGCCAAGCACGTAATCAATTACTAGCAGATTTTTTGTTACAAAGCACTGTTTTAAGAATGATGGGAGAATGAACATTTATGATTTCTCTTATTACTCTGATACTTAAAAGCAAACAGTCTGCAAAAATGCTTCAGTGGTAAAAAAAAATCTGGTGGATGGTAGTATAGCAATTTCCATAGCAACCAATAGTGATATCATGGTAAGCAAAGTTAAATTTTGGAATGTGCAATAGGAACACACAATGATCTGTACTGGTTTGAGTGATAGCAATAAACGCTTGCTCAGGAGAAGACGACTGACTATCGGATAAGAACAGAATGGTTTGAAAGTGAAGGCCTACTTTGTTTTTCATGTGTTCAGTATGCAGACATTTCTTGTGACTTTTGTACTTCGTATTATGTTGCAAATCCAGGGACCTAGGACAACGTCCTGTCTAGAAATAGTGAAAAATTTGTAACGCTGCAGCAGCTTTCTGGGAAGAGCTTGGTCTGGAGCAGAACGGTATCAGACAGGTGGTGCAGAAAACTGCATTGAGGTTTTGGGAGGTACCTGCAAACCTCCAGACTTGTGAGAGAGTGGCTGATGTCAAGCATCTGTTCTGGGGCTGGCAGGGAGCACTGAAGCGTTCTTCTGAATCTGGAATTCAGTAAAGGCTTGGTTGTGTTGCAGGAGGAACAGGTTGAATTTCTAAGTTGGTAGTTAAGAAATTGGAGGCTGTCAGAAAAGAAAACTATTGTTAAGAGCTTATGTTTTGGGTTTTTAGATTTTTTTTCTTAGTAAGTGAGTATCCTTGGTCCATGGGCTTAAAATTATTTTAGAAAACTCCAGGCTGCTGTCACAAGTGGTGTAGCCTGTTTTGCAGTGCTTCCCAATGAGGGATGGCTACAGCCCGTGTGGACCCCTTCTGCAGATGGGCCAACAGTGCTTCTGTGTGGGGCTCCTGCCCCCCCCCCCGCCTCACAGTTTGCTGGTTGGACTGGGAGTCAGCTGGAGTGAATTAAATTCGCACTGTTCCCAAATAGCGAGATCCTGAGTTAGAAGGAGGAATTGTTTAGTTACGCTTCCCCTCCTCTTTGGTAGGGAGATATCCCCAGGTGTAGCTGATCATGTTTTTCCATGCTCTGTGGAAGGAACACTTCATTTGTGTTCTCCCCTGAGTTTTATTGGCTATCAGCTAAGGTGTCAAAGGGAAACCAAAACTGTTCTTCCCTGAGATACAGTAGGATGTCAGTGGTATGGAAGAATTTCAGGAAGGAAAGGTGTTATGTTTAAGGAGAGTTCAGGGCTGGGGAACAGAAATGAGCTTTCTTAACTCTGTGTTCCTGCTAATAAGGTGTGTAGAAGTGTAAGTGTAAGAGCCGTAGATTATATGTTAGGGAAAATGACTTCATGTACATAATCAAGTAGTATGTTTTCTTAACACAGTGGCTTGGAGTCTAAAGTGTTAGTGCCTGAAGGGCAGTAGCTAGAACAGTGTAATAAGCTCAGCCATAAAAATGGGCGAACTGGAATGCCAAGAAATAGAAGAGTATCTTGTTATAGTAAATATTTCTGAAACAATAGTAGAGTGACAAGAATAACTGGGAAACTTGGGTGTAAATGACACAGGAGAAACAGATGAGGTCAGCGAGTTGAGAGCTAAGTAGGAACTGAGTGGGTGACAGAACTTTTGAGAACTTTATAGGGAGGAGTACTTGTGGGAGGTCTTGTTTTGCTGGATGCAAAATCACTGAAAAACTAGTTGAGGAGAGCAGAGTTAATAGACTGTATTAATGAATGATGTCAGCTCTCCATCTGAGCAGTCAAATATGGAGCCACAGTTGAGAGCAGCAGTCTTTCACTCTTAGCCCTATTTATAGGGTAACACAGTTCTGTTCTTAATTACGTTTTATGGGCTGGGGAATCGGTTTGACTGTTTGTTACCTCCTTTTCACGGAAAATCTACAGATGTCAGTGGGTTTATGTAAGGATCAGGGAAAGAATGTGGCCTCTGTGTGACCAATAGTAGCAACAAAGGAACTGAAGTGTCTTCTTTGATTCAATATTATTAGAAGCAAAAGTATGTTGTCTTTTCTGTCCGCTGCTATGTTTTTAGGGTGCTTGTTTCTTTAATTGCACTTCTCTCTTTCCCTCTGGGCATCTGTATTCCTCCCACCATCCTCCCCTCCCCCTGTGATGGACTTCTCTGCTCCTGGTTTTAATCTACTAAACAGTCAGCAGTGCAATAACCAATATTGACATTATTATTACATGCCTTGGCTATTTTTACCTGCCTGTTAACTCTGGTATGGGGGGAAGCTCGGGCAAATAAATATTAGTTATCTTGGGAAATGAAGCTTTCATAGCTAAGGTTTAAAATCTCAGATTAAAAAAGCTCAGGTTTTGGTGGAATTTGAATGCAACACACGTGGCATACATGGCGTTTGGATCAGGTCTGCAAATGGGAAGTTTGACATTACTGGCTAAATTAACAGTGACGTTCTATCTTTTTGCTTATTAATGCCATTTAGTCCTAGATAAAGCTGAGACAGTGCAAGTAGTTACAATAATAAATGGCTACATAGCAATGCCTAAAGCCTAACTAAAATTGTCATCTTTGGCAGGGTTTGCTTCAAACCAAGCTCCATGTGGCACTGAGCTTCAGAAAGAGGGTTGTCAGCAAAATTAGGATGAGCCAGCTTAGGAGAACATAATGTCAAAAGAAGGAAGTTAAAATCATTAGCCTGAGCATGGAAGCTCTGCAGCTGTTGAGCTGTAACTGCTGACTGTTACTAATTTTCCCCTCTCAATTTCTCTTTATGTCTACCTGGTTTCTTGTTCTGGGCCTGAGCTGTAAGCTCTCTGGGGAATGGCCGTGCCTCAGGCGTGTGTGGTGCTTTAAGGACACAATCTTATCTGGACAGAAGGGGAAACCGGAAGGCATAGGAAAATAACATTATGGTTAAATGGCAAAGTTCAAGAAGTTATTTGAGCCAAATGGGCAGAGTAAGTTTCCTTGCCTAGGCAAAATAAGAAAGTTCCACCACCTTTTGTTTTGGTAGGTGGCACAGTAGGCAATCTGCATGGTTTGCAAAGAAAACTTTCCAAACATATTGATTGTGTGAATTCAAGGTTTGTGTTCAGTTGGCAATGTCTGCTGTTCTTTCCGGTATGCCTATGCTAGTTGTCTCTATTTATTTTATTTTATTTTATTTTATTTCAGTTCTGCAGTTTGCTGATATTCAGAGCATTGTGGCCTGCAGTGACACTGGTATCTCTTAAGTCACTTTGATTCTGATTTTGCTGGGTAGAATTAGGAGCAATAGCAGGAAAAAAAAAAAAGAAGCAATAGCAAAAAACTGGCATTGCTTACTGGGAGAAGGACAAAAAAGTGTGAAGACTACAGTAGTGGAGATGGGCTTTCTTGCTGCAGCCTACAGGAAGGAAGAAGGAAATAGAACACAGGATACTTCAGTTTCAGTTTTGTCTTTGATTTCTCTACAGTAGACTTAATTATGTTAGCTGAGAAAATGCATGATGGGTATTCCTTGACATTTTGTGATAAGCGACTTAGATTCTCTTCTGCATAGCAATTTCTTCCTTTCTTTTCATTCCTTATAGTCATGCAAAACCTATAGATTGTTTTCAGCTTCTCACTTTCATGTGCGGTGGGGTGGGATGAGAAAGGTTGTGTTTCTTTAGATGTTTACTTTTCATTTTCTTTGTTCAAAAGATCCTCTGGTATACCATTTAATGTAATTCTTTTATGTTAAGACAGATTAATTTTTTTTTTAGAAGGATAATTGAGACTATAAGCTAACAGGTTGCAAATTGTATTCTGTCTGCCTGAGCCAGAGGACTAAGGGCGCAGTTCCACAGCGACATCAATGGGCCCGAGTCCAGGTTGCCATGTGTCGGCATTAATATTTGTGTGGTATGGCACCTCAGAAAGCTGAGTGGGCTGAGTGCTGACCCTTCTTGGAGGGAGCAGTTTTCAGCTGGATCAGCTTCCTCAACCAGCTTGATGTGTAGTTGCATAAACAACACTGACACAAGGGAGGATTGAGGAATGCATGACCCAGGAAGGATAAGAGTAGAAAGAGCAGGTCTCTTGCTGTCTGGATTTAAATAGGGTGTGGTTCAGTTTAACTAATCTTAAATTTGTTGTGCAACATTTTCCTGGTTTGTCCCTTTGTGTTAGTGCTGGTTCTGTACTTGCAGGGAGGCAGTCTGGCAGAAGACTACCTTCCCTTCCCCTGTTTGTTTTTTGCTGGTTTATTTTTCTGAACAGATGAGCACTGCTGTTGGAACATCTGCTGGGCAGTTTAAATATGAAGGGGTTGGGAGTAGTGGGGCTGCAGCAGTGTTAACAACAACAAAAAAAAAGTGTTAACAAAAGCTGTGATTCCATGTTGGAATAAATCAAGCTAAGCTTAGTAAATAGAATATCCAGGTCATCCTCAGTCACAGAACCTCAGTTCCTGAGCCAGAGTACCCGATTAACAGTCAACAGATGCTCAATCAGCACTCTATTTAACAAATTAGAAAATACTTAATGATGGATTACAACTTAGTTCTGTTGCATGTTATCCTTATTTTTTTTAATTTGATATGGGAGATTGTTTTTCTTAGTGCTCAGTGGTTTTCTACTACTTTTGCATTCTCCCAGTCCTTTACTATATCACTTTTTAGCATTACATTGCTCGTGGTATATCCAACATTTTATTTGATCTTATCTTTTTAAATGTCTTCCATGACTTTCTAAGCCTACCCCCCCCCCAACGTTGTGTTTCAGACTCTGCCTTCACTTTCAAGGGGCTGGAGACCTCTCACCGAAGTTTGCACATCTATGATGTAAATGCCTGCTTCTGAGGTAACCATTTAGGATTCCTTTTTTTAGTCAATGGAGAGAAACATGCTTACTTGCTTTTGATGCAGAAGTCCAAAATAGAGCTGAGTTTTGCTGTAGAAGTGCTCGTTTCTCTTCTACTGCAAAGGGAGTCTGGGTGACTAATTCAGGTTAGTCATCCATAGTATAAATATCTACATGTTAGGTGAGACAGATCCTGCTGCAGAATACTCAACTTGATAGGCAAAGATTCTGATGGGGACCTTAGTGAGGTTGCCTTCACACCCTCGATGGATTGTGAGGTGAATGAGACATTAGATACGTTTTGCGGTGTGCAGTGCCCATAGCTCTGCTTGATGAATCTCCTTCCTCTTTCATAGCTGACTGATAAGTTTGAGGTTGAAAGCAGTGTCTATAAATGATCCAGAATCATATGGTTATCTATTTAAAATCAATAGAATAAAACAAACTTAAGTTTTTGTCATGTATGTGACCAGCACAGTTGATTTTCCAGATTCTCTTTGAGATGTACGGATGCTACCCAGTGGAGTAGCTGGCTATGTAGTGTTTTCTGCCTAGCTGGGGTCATGAATAAGCAGAAAGTTCCATGGTGCAGAAGACAGGATTTCTCCATATCTCTTCAGTACTTAGTATGAAGAGGACTCTAAGCTGAAAAGAAGTTTTTCACTGTTTTAGTAAATGTAAAATACTGAGTTTTCCCCTTGTACTCTCTCTAAAGACTATTTAATTATGACCAGTCTTAGAGACTGCTATATGTCCTGAGTTTTGTGAAGACTCAAGGATGAAGTAGCAGAGTAGTTTACAAAAATATGAAGGGGCTTGAGGATGCCAAATTTTGCAGACAGGCATGTAATGTTTTAGGGATGGGATGCCAGGAACAAATGCATGTTTGATTTCATTGATGTTACACTGTACCCACTGTTTCCTCTTACAAAATAGGCAGCTAATTTCATTACTTCTGTTTTTCCTGTTACTTCTGTCATCTTTGTTCTTACTAACTGTAGTCCCTATAAAATAACTGTTACAAGTAATTAGTGTTCATATCTGTGGTGCTTTCAGTGTGGCAGCCTTCATCCAGTGTATCCGTGGCCTTTCCAGTCCTGTCTTTCCCCTCCATTTTAAATAACAGCACTGCTAAGGAATGTTGTGTCTTGCAGAAAAAAACCTCACAGCTTCATCTTCACTTTTCACGAGTGAAATTTTTTGCTCAATTGAAGTGAGCTTGTAAGTGCTGTTTTATAAAATACCTGGAAGAAAATGTTGGAATGAAGTGGTGCAGTTCCCAAGAACAAAACTTTTATTTTTAGTCCTAGAAGAGAACAGCAAGTAGAAATATTAGTGTATACTTGTGGTTTGGATATATGCTTGAGTTTTTACAAGGAACTGTGAAGTGAAACAGGATCACCTAGTAGACATTTGCCATGTGAGGAAAATACTGTTGCGTAATTGTGGTTTGTTGGTAGAGGTGGTTGCCTGTGCCCTGGTCATGAATATATTATTTCGGGAAAAGCAGAAACTTTACCAAATCACTGACAACCAAACAACAGACCTAGTGTTTGGAGAAGCAGGAAGATCTCAAAGGCAGTTGATAAAAAGAAACAATCTTCCACTGACCTATGCCTTTAAGCTTTAATATGAAAGGCAGTTCTTGCTGGAAGGGAGTCACTACAATTTGTTGGCCGGTTTAGACTCTGGCTGCCTAATGGGGAAGAGATGGGGGAAGACCGGACAGTGTTGATGAAAGGTCTGTGAAAATTCATCTCAGTGTGTGAAGTAATAAGCCAAAATAGCATTGGAAGTGTAATTATTGGAATGGATGCTATGCCTGAAAATGCAAAATATTATGTGTGTTACTGTTAAAGACAATTTTGAGGTATGTGATTAAAGAAAATAGCAGGGCAGAGAAGATAAAAACCATACTGGGTAATGTGCTATATTTTAATAAAGCAAGGGGAAGTCTGATATTATGTGTGGAGTTCTAAATGTATTTCTTGTTCACAGTTTTTGGTGTGTATGTAACTTGTCAAGCTTGATGTCAGGGATATTGATTAGGCCAAGGGTTACTGTGTTTTATGTGTTAAATAAGAGGGGAGAACATTTGTTTATGTGTAATGATGAACACTACTTTGATACACTGTGAAGTATACTCATGGGATTGAGAGAAGACCCTCCTCATGCTCCTGTAGCCCCACGTTGTCTTTCCTGTACCTCATTCCGAGGCAGCAGATGCTGCCTGCTGTCGGGGACTGAATGCCACAAACTGTTTCTCTACAGTGGTATTTCATAATTGAAGCCCTAGGAAGCTTCCCTTTCCCTTACCACTTCTTTGCTCTTACTTGGACTGATGCAGAAGTGGAGGGAAATTTAGCTTAGGCTCCTGACGTTATGCCTGCACCATGTGGCTGAATGCGATGCAGAGAGATCTATGGACGAGTTGTAGAGGTGGGAGTCCTGTTGCCTCGCCTCTGGCTCAGTGCAGCACCGATGTGCCTTCCCTGTTTTTGAAACTTGAGCTGGTATCTCTGTACAGCATTGTATGGCACATGTAAATGTACTGGCTTGCTAAATTGGGAGGGACATCTCTTAGTATGGTGCTTTATCTTGCTCTTCAGATATAGAAACAACAAGAGCATTATTTAAAATGTCACTATGGCATTTTCCAGCTGAGGAAAAAACCTCAACATATCACACCTCCAGAATTTGTAGAAAGCAAAAGGAACTCTTGTCTTTAGAAAGGACCAGTAGTCTTCTGTATTCTTCATAGTGGTCAGGTTGTAAATTAACTGGAAGATATTTCACTTGAGCAGGGTTGCTGGTGAGACCCACTGAGATGCTGGGTGCTCTGTGAATATTACAATGGCAAGTGCTTTCGGCACTGGAGAGGATGCTTGGCTTTGCAACAACGGGGCAGACATTTCTGCTGCTTATAGTGTGATTTGCTTAAAACTCAATTTCCAACTTGGGAATTATTATTCAAATAGATTTGGAGTGTTATATGCAAATTAATATTTTGCCATGACTCCTTGTAACAATATTTAGTTGCAACACCAAGCAAGCTTGAACAAAAAGTTTTATGGTAGTCAGAGATGATCACTAAGATGATACTTTATTCCTGTAGCGATCATAATTTGCATTCTCTGAGGTATTTATAGAGATGAAGAGTACCTACTGATGATCTTTTGTGCAAGATTGATGGTAATTTATTTTCCCAAAGTTTATAACGATCCCTAGAAGTCTTTATTAATCTTGGAAAAATAAATGTCATTCTTTTCAGTCACGTGAAATCTTCACCTTTTTCTTTTACAGATTTAGTGCTTTTTATTAGTGTTTTGGATTATGATTAAGGCCATTTAGTTACAGTGTGAATGACTTCTTAGAATGTGTGATTAAAGCCATAATTTGACATGCATTTAAGCTGGCACTACTGCTGAAAATCTATCCGCTTCTTGCTGCTGCTCATACCCATTCATCCCTTTTCTGCCCTCCCTCCTGGCTGGCACAAGCATTTGTGCAGCAATGTTGTGAAGCATTTTGCGGGAGTGATCCAGTTGAAATTTTCCATCCAGTATTAACAGAAAAAAGGAAAACTTTTTTTTTTTTTTAGCAGTGCAGGTTTAAATATATGGCAAACTGTGGCCTAAAATCATGATCACGTGATTCTGGTTTGTGATTTGAAGAGCAACCTGAGCTTTAATATTTATTTGTCCGGGTAAAGCCCATTGAACTCTGAAGGGTGAGTCTGAGACTTCCAAATGATTGTTTTCCTTTTAAGATGTTTTATGACGAGTGAAGCTTAGCCTATAAATACAATTCAGGTGGTGCTGTGCAGGGGAAACAGGTTGGTGGTCCGTTGTCATACATAAGATTATTTTTTTTTCTTTTCTTCTGAAGTGTCTTAGTATTCATTTTAACTGTAGAACTACTTAAACTTTGTGTGGACTGTGTCTATATGATGTCCTGGAAGATGAAGGAAATTGAAAATATATGTTGTTTAATATCCTGTTGTAAGGCTCTGGTTTGTTACGGTTTTGGCAAAGCGATACTATGCCTTGTTTGCATGTAGCTTGCTTGGTAGCACAGGGCAATGTCAGAATATTCTGGTAAAAACTGCAGCATGCAAAAGGCTGAACTGTTTTTACGTAGATAAAGGCACATGCGTTTTTGAAGCTTTGAATTTGTATAAAGGACCATTAAAGGAATGTAAGCAGTTGTTTTTCTTGCTCATTTGAGGACATCGTGATACCGATAAAATAGATGTATCTGAAATGTACAGCTCTTGATCTCCTTGTAAAGCACAACAGGAAATGTTAGTTTGCAAATGCTTCTGCTTTGCTATCTAATAGTCTGAGCGGAATGATGTTTCTTTTGTAGTAATGCCTTATTCTGTGTGTGCGGCAACAAATAAAATACCTAGGGTCTGTAGATCAATGTGGTAAATGACTTCAACAAACTGGGTTTTCTGAAAAAAGGTGCTGTGTGCCCCAGTAAACGCCAGCATCTTACTTCTGAGATGCTAATCTAATTAATAATAATTATTTCTGAAGGTTTTAACTGTGGTGATCCAGGAAAAAATATAATATGTTGCTTAAACAACATGTAGTAAACAGTCTCAGTGGCATCAAAGTCTTGTTTACTAATGTAAGCAGTGCAAGGGAATGAGGAGTGGAGTGTCTGAGGAGTCCTGCAAGAGATGTAAATCAACACTTAAAAAAACCCCATGATTTTGTTTTGCTTGTTTAATAATGATTGCGTGTTAGCTTTTTAATATTCAAATCAAGTTGCAAATCTTACACTTAAAGGTTGATCTTTAAAGTGAAGCACAGAAATCCCCCTGGGGTTCCTTGAAGATGCTGCTGCCCTGCTTTCATGGGGGAGACAATGTAAATGGAGAGTAGTAGCTGAAAATATTTGACTAGTCATCTTGTTAAATTATTAGTGATTGAGTGAAGTGCAGGGTAAAAATCGGGATACCTATGCCCTTATAGATAATGTGAAGCTGCTAGGCTGTGGAGTTTATTTCTTTGGTGTGTGCTTAGTTCCATACGCTTTTGATTTACCTAGAAAAAACCCCACCTTTTGTGTGCACTTATGTTCACAGTGCATTTGGTATATTTTTCTGTCTAGCTTTTTCCTGCATTTTTTGAAGCACTGCAGTTCCTTCCTTGGCTGGGTGTGTTGAATTTAATTAAAAATGTAACATTTAAATAAAGAAGTCGTGCAACTTTTGTCCTTAGCATGGGGTAGGGCATCAATTAGAAGGCTGTTTAACTAGATACTAGATGAGGATAAAGTTGATCATCAAAACAAAGTACTTCTTGATATCATCTCTTTATTAGGAAACTTCAGAAGCATAGAATAATTAGAAGTAGCTCTTAATTTTGTGTGCATATTTGTACAACAGACAGGCCTTCATAATTTTTTGCCTACAGCAGTTTTTTATTAAAAGAAAAAACCCAACACAACCCTTACTGTGCTGGTAGACCAGACTTTGCAGTACTTGTGATTTACTGTTTTGTCCAAGGAATGTAAACGTAGATGTCTCTTTCATTTGTCAGTTAGATGTTAAGAAAAAAAAAGAAGAAATTCATATTGCTAGTTCAGAAGAGAAAAACAAAAGGAGGCTCTTGGCTAACTGGTGAAATACTATTTTGGTTAAGAATAAATTTAACTGAGAATTATATCTAAGTGTTTTCCAGTCACCAGCTTGGACTAAGCAATCTCTCAGGAAGCTGAAACGCATCTTTATTATATGGTAACATTTGAAGTTTAACAGAATCCTTTGTTTAGTGTTTCCATCTTCTTCCCAATGTGTTTGCTGTGACTGTGCACCAATGGGAGTGCCCCTTGTAGTACACGTGCCCTCCAAGGTCATATACAGTTTCTGAAGCGTGGTTTGGGGCAGAGATTTTCCCCTGCTGTTTTCTGATGCTGCGGCTGGGCAAGAGAGTCACAAGGCAAACCCTGAACAACGTGGCAGGAGAGTGCAGTGCCAGAATGCTGCAAAGACAACTGTTAAGGGAAAAGAAGCTGCAGGTACCATGGCAATAGGAGTGTGTTAAGAGCTGGCTGGACTGCCCACAGGGTGGGTGTATGCAGCAGGTATGGCACAGGTGTCCATGTTGGGAAGTGTAACTGTTGCTGAGTATACAGTGCTGGATTCAGTAGTACTGAAACACTAAAATCCAGATACTGAATCTTTCCTGAAAATGCCATTAATAAAGTGTATTTTGGCCTTTGCTTAATTGGTACCACAGGGTTGGGATACCAGGTTGCTGTAGTGTGAAAAATTTTAGTTGGGAGATTTGACTCTTCTCATTGTTCAGGAGGCATTTGCTTGTGTTTGGCAGGATGATTACCTGTTTTTTCCTTTTTGAAGTAGCTGAAGCTTGGAAGGCAGAAGCAGATGCCTGCGCTGGAGCTCAGGGGTGCACTGCACTCACTAGAGGAAGCTATTTCCACTCCAGAATACCTTGACAGGCCATTCTGCCATTCAGACAAAGCTTTGCTGGCCTTCTGCTCTGAAAGTGGCCTACAGGCAAAATACTATTTTGTTTTTTGTTTTTGTTTTTTTAAAATATATTTTTCCCCTCCCAGAGATGCTTCCTTCACCTGTACAAAACAGAAGCTTCTGACTGACTGTTCACCTCTGAAGGTTATGAGACTTTGAGGGGGTAGAAGGAAGATGAAGTATTGAAATACTGATAAACTAAGTCCATGTTTTTTTTCACTAAGACTGAAACATGCTATAAGATACTTAAAACCTGTGAAAACTAGTATTTAGGTTACCCCAATATGAAGATAAAAGCTAACTACAAAGCTAACTGAGTACAATAGAGACAATTTATAATTTTGTATGCTTAGTTGTAGGAGGGAATAAAGGCTGTAATTCATTTCTGTGTTTTATGTTCTTGAGACTTTGATGTGTACATGTGCAGTCAGAGCTTGGCAGAAGTTGCCAAGATCATAAGAGTTTTATGTCCAGTGGGATGTGCGTGCTAACTGGTGTGTGTGTGGACAGTTGCTGGAGCCATCATTGACTCTGAGGACTCTAGTCTGTCCTGCTTTGCCTTTTATTCAGAGTTTATAAAAAAGGTTTGGGCAAATGACCGAGGGAAGGGAACAAAGGGAATAGTGATGAATCAGAATATATTTATATAAAATTGTGATGTTAAAATAGTTGTTTTGTTCATGCCCTGCAACTTTTAAAGGTGTCCTGAAACTGCAGCGATGCCTCTTGCAGAGTTCTGTAGAGAGCCCTTTATAGACAGTGTCCCTTGGCTTTATTTTCACTAAGCCTATAGCTGGTTGTTTCCAGTGAAGATGAGCACATTGCATGGTCTTCGTTTGGGAACAGAGAAGGTTGGTTTGGACTCATTCAGGCTGCTGTGTTAAGGACAGCCGGTCAGCTCACCTTAGTTGCTCATCTTACTGCAGCTACTGCTTGTAAAATTGCATTCTTACACCTAAAAGGCCTACTTCAGTTTGCTATGTGAACTGTTATTTATTTCACAGGCTGTGACCCAAACCTTGGATTCTGTTTTTTTCATGGCTTTGTGCTTTGTCTTTTGTTGTAGAAGCTACAGTTTGTGTGGCACAGTTTCTGTTGGAGCAGGTTTGCCTAAATGTTTGATCTTGGGAGATTAAGGCTCTTTATACCTATAGAAGACAGATTTGTGTCTTTTACTCTTATGCTTTGGACTTCATTGCTTGCAACAGATCGTACTTAAAATAATGCCTATCCATGTTAGCATTACTCATGAAAGCATGTGGAGCATGTCAGATAACGCTCCATAACATCTATTTTTGTTGTTGGGTTGATGTGACACTTTCATGCTTGATGAGGGACTGACGTAAAGCCTGCCAAGACTTGGCTTTCAAAGGGTGTCTGCAAGTAGGTTTCTAGAGAGAAGAACATTCTTTCAGGTGAGAGGCTCCTCTGTAATAAGTTTGAATTTTCTGTTACCATCAAAGATAGCATGACTACCAAGGGCAGGCATGATACCAATTTGAATTTAGAGCAGTGCATAGTGATGGAGTCTTAAGTCTTTCCAAATTATAGATTAGGTGGGCTAGAAAGAAGTATGTTGGTGAAGAGGCGTTCTGTATTTCCTGCCTTTAACTTTCTATTTTTTCTTTTGCCTTCTTGTGGCTCTGTGGATGGCTACTTCACAAGAGAAGTGTAGCTGGTAGGAAGGGGATATGTGACTGCCTGAAAGGGATTTATTTGTTCTCCGTGTAGTGGTGGGCTTCAGCAGCTCCAGTGCTTATTAGATACGGCAGGAAATCCCCAGTCCTGCTTTAGTTGTCTGGAGAACCTCAGACCGCTCAGGTATAATTTCATAATAATCTAGAAAAATCACTTCTTGAGCTGTAGTATTTATTTATGTAGCAAGCTTTTTTTTTTTCCTCCGTTGGGGTTTTTCACCGTTATTCATGCCTTGTGTGAATGTGAGAGGAATTGATAGAGGTCTTTGATTTAATCTTGGCTGTGTTATAAGATGAACAAGGAAATTTTTTATCAACATTGTTTCATCTTGGGAACAAGCACTGAGAGTGTATTCCTAAAGAGTCTGAATTAGGATTCTAAAGAGGTTGAGAGCAAGCTCTAGAAAAAAAATGAGTAGCTTGTGGTTCTCTTCCCCTGACAGACTGCAATGTAGATTCTGAGCATTTTGAACCCAAAGAAGAGTAGATGGCTGTAAGTCATCTATTACCTGTATTGTGGGTGTAATTCAGCAGCATGGTGCCGCATCCAGGCTCTGCTGGAATGGGGCTTGTCATCCTGTACCATCTCCACCTATGTTAGGTTGCTGATAGTGATGGGTTCATGGAGCTGGAAGGTGAGGCCAGGATGGTGATGGGACAGGAGGTATGGGTCATGGTGAACTGCAGCGGTAGGTAGAGGCAACAGGTGACAGCCAAGAACCTCATACTGGGGACAGGCAATTGCAGTAGGGTGTGAAGGGATGGCAGCCTGGGGTGCGGCTGTGCAAAGCAGCTGTATAGCATCGATGCTTCAGTACCAAAAAGTTGGAAGTAGTGTGATGCAGAATACTGTAACACAGGTAGTCTGTGTAGTGGAAGCAGCTGCAGGTCTTTTGACAGGTCACAGCAGTGAAATCCTCAAGAAACCGAAGTGGTGTGTGCAACAGCAGAAGAAAAGGAACTGCTGAGTGCTGTTAGTGCACAGGGCCTTAGCAGGTGGAGAGAACTTGAGGTATTGAAATACATTCAGAAGATGCTAACATCAGATGCATGCTCTCTGCAGTGTAGGTTAAAACATCATCAAGACTTCTATGAGTTTGTCCAGGCTAAAATCCCTTCAAACACAACAGCTGGTGATAGATAGGAACTGGAGAAAGAGTTATTTCAAAGATACTGTTTGTGCCTGGAGTACATTCTTCAGTTGTCCTGAATGGATTCAGTAACAACTTGTTCCTTGTTTCTGCTCTTAAATGCATAATACTGTTCTGGTCACCTCCAATGCAGAGCTGCAGTTGTGAAGTGCCTGCATCCTCAAAAGCTTGATTCTTCCCTCTTTGAATGATGCATGCTTACTTCTCCCTTGATAAAAAACAGCACATCTTCTGGAAGGATGAAAGGAAATGCATCTGGGATGTGCTGTGTGACGCACAGCTGTGAGGAGTGCTTAACAGACCTGCAGTGCCAACAGAGGGACCTCAACAGATGGGAGAAATGGGCCAGCAGCAGTCTCATGAAGTTCAGCCAAGGGAAATAATGCAAGCCCTGCCCCTGGGGAGGGATAATCCCATGTGCTGCCAGTACATCCTGGGGTGAGCAGCTGCAAAGCAGCTCTGCACTGAATGGCCTTCGGATCTTGGTGGCCCCAAGGCTGGCCAGGAGCCCGCAACATTCCCTTGCTGTAAAAGTGACCAGCAGCCCTCTGGGGTGCATTGTGGAGAGTGTTGCCAGTGTGTCAGTATAGGTGATCCTTCCCATCTGTTCAGCGCTGGTGGGGTCACATCTGGAGTTCTGGGACCTGTGCTGGGTTCCCCAGGACAAGACACATGGACATAGTGGAGAATGTCCAGCAGAGAGCCACAACGTTGATTAAGTAATTGGAGCATTCTCCACTTGAGGAGAGGCTGGGAGAGCTGGGGTTGTTCATCCTGGGGAAGAGATGGCTCAGGGGGGATCTCATCAGTGTGTGTAGATCCCTTGTGGGGGGAGTGAAGATGATGCAGCCAGGCTGTCCTCAGTTGTACCCAGAGAGGACAAGAGGCAGCAGGCACAAATTGAAATAATGGCAGAATGCCTGAACATAAGAAAACATGTTTTTACTGCGACAGTGGCTGAATCCAGGCTGCCCAGAGATGTGGTGGGGTCTCCGTCTTTAGAGATGTTGAAAACCTGCCTGGATGCTGTCCTGGGCAGCCAGTACCATCTGACCCCACTTTGAAAAGCAGCAGGTTGGACTGGATGATCTCTGGAAGTACACTTCTATCTCCTCTGTTCTGTGGCTGTCACTGTTACAGGAAACTGCTGGCTTGTGTCCTCATCAAGGTAAAAGCTGCCAAGCTGTAAAGGGTGCTGTGCATAACTGCTCTTAATTTGCGTGAAGCTGCCATGCCTTTGTGTTGTGGAGTCTCTTGAGCTTTACTGTACAGAGCAGCAATCGCTTCAGGATTATTGCATGCCCTGAGACCGCTGTTGGGTTGTAGCCCTCAACAGGGACAAGCCGTTGCCTTTGTTTGCATTGTGTTTTGGCATAAGAGTCCACGATGCTTCTGGACGCACGTGTGTTGTCTCCTATCGCAGTGCGAGCCCTGGCACCTGCTGAGGATGGTCTGTGAACTTGTCGGTGCAGCTGTCGCAAGCCCAGGGTTACGCAAGTGTCAGCATCCAGTTCTGTGGGATGTACCACAGTGCATAAAACAATACAGTTGCTCTTTACATACATCTGTTTGTTCAAAAACAGTCTGAATCGTTCTTGCGGTATGTCCCCAGTGAGTACATGCCAGATCAGAGTCAGTACTGCAGAGAGTGGTTGATGGTATTTTTTTCTTTGTATTTCCTGGCTTTTGCAGAGTTAGCATTAGCTGTGCTGTCATTTGCCAATTAACTCTGTATCAATTTCAGGTTTGGATGAGGCTTAATGGACTGGTTCCATGGTAGTCCATATGCTTGCTGATTTTCTTTTAAGCTGCCTCGGGTGGGAAATACTCTTCACAGAAAAAAGGAATTGAGTTTTCTATCTGAATGTGCCCCAACTGTCAGAGGGAAAGTGAAGAAAATGAGGATGTAGAAAATGGGAATAAGGAGGACAGGCCCTTCACCCAGAAGCATCTTCTAATCAGTGTGCCATTTGGTTTGGTGGTGGATGCTTTTGCATCTACAAATAGCAGTAGTGGTGCCTGGCCTCTCTGGGTCAGCCCAGTCCTATGAGGTGGTGGAGGATGTTTTGCAATGTTGGGCAAGGTCTGAGTTTGGCACTTTTCTCAGCCTTCCTGAGGCTGTGCAGAGTGTGGGGTAGCCCTGGCTCTCCAGGGGCTCAGGTGTGGAAACGTGCTCAGTGGCTGCTGCAGGCTGGCATAGAGGCTTTGAAATTATTTTCTGAGATCTCAATAAAATTTCTAAATAGAACTTGCTTCCAGCAGGAGAACATGGTTTAAGATACTGCTGGAAGCAAGTGGAAAAAAGCCTTGAAGAAGGCTGTGAATGCTTAAGGAAACATGTCAGATTTCTGCACAAACTCAGTGTGCAGAACTGGGGGAACACAGTGAAACTTCACCTTCCACTTGCCAGCCATAGTTCAGTTTCAGTTGCAAGCAAATTGGGAACAACCTCGCTATCCCTGTTCCTGCCTGTCCTTTTCCTCCTTAACCTGAAATACCTATTTGGATAATATGAAGACTTTCTTTAGGAAGGGAGACTTCTGGTCACCAGACAGCTTTTCTTCTGCAGAGGTGTTATGTGGTATGTGGGTGACGTTTGTGAAGTGATCTTTTTAAATTGAGAAATGTGTTTTGTTTTGTTTGTTAAAATGGTAATAAAAGAATGGCAGAAGTGAGACCAAGCATCTTTATAGTTGGTAAATTTACTTATTGCTGATTCCTTCTGGCACGTTAGGCTTATGTGAAAGACTGCCCAGGAGATCTGTAGCCTTTTCATTGGTGCAAAACATGCTACTTTTGGAGCTCGCCAGACACATTTCTTCTGGCTGGTTAGCCAGTAACTCTTAGTAGGTACCAAACAACTTAGTAGTGCTCCTTTACACTTTTTTCTTTTTGTCTACGCACACCCACCCACCCACCCCAGCTTCCCAAAAACCTGAGGCCTAGGAGTGTGCTCCTTAGCAGCAGGCTGCCAAAGCCTTCTTGGAGAATTTGGAACCAGACACTTTTTTCCGTTTAGTCTGAAAAGTTGTTTCTCTGGTAGTACAAAAAGAAATGTTCTCAGAGCTCTTGTTATGCAAGTTGAATTTCAGAGAAAATGGCATGCAAATAGTCATCAGTATAATTGGGAAGCTCCTTTCTAAAAAATCATTAAGTTGGTGTTAAGTGGTAGTACACATCAGGAGCCTTGCTTGCAATATGACTAATTCCAGAAAGAGCATTGCTTTTGCCACATGCACAGCTGACATACCTTAGAAGTAAGATTTCTGGAAAGAGCATGTTTCTCTTTTCCCCTGTTTGCAACATTATTTCTGTGCATATTCTTTATGGATTTTTGTTATTTTGGTACCTTGCATGTATCTTACACAGGATCATCTGTTCAGGTGGCATCCTAAAATGCTTATATAGAAGTAAGAAAGACATTCTTCCATTTTTCTGTTCAGTTCTTAGCAATAAAAGCAAGCAAGAACAGGGATGATATTCTAGAGGTGTAAACAGTGTGGCATGTTTTTTTACTCTGAGTTTTTGACTTTCTTTTGCAGGAATGCCATTCACCACAGTTCATTAGAGTAGTAACTTGAAGCACTTTTCAAGACAGTGCTCGTCGTTTCATGAGGTGTCCAGTGAGGCTTATCTCCTTTCATTTGCAGGTTTGGTCACTAAATTACTATGCGCTGGACCCTGTAAATGCACTTCTGGGAAAGAGTGAAGAATCTTGAAAACTGGTGATATGCTTGGGGTTCCCGGGTGTAGCTGTATTGCTAGCATGTTGAACGGATGTCAGATCTGGTGTAAGGAGGTGGAGGTTGTGTGTTTTTGTAAGCCCAGCCGTGAGTCTTTTAAGACTGGGGAAGTTAAGTTGAGCAGTCTTCATAGTTCAGTTGTTTGGTGGTTGTTTATGAATTCAGTGCTGAGTTATGATGTTCAGATTGCATTGTCTGTGGGTATGTATAGAAAAATGACGTGACTGTAGTTTGTTGTCCATGCATTTGATTAGGCTTGGTGTCCTGTTAGACTTCTGTAGGAGTTTGTGCCTTTTTGGCACAGTCTTTTGAGAATGCTTGGTGATGTCCTGGGCACTAAATTCATAAGAGCAGCTCCCAGCCTGAGGTGTTTACTGCCTTGCTGGATTTTTCCTGCCTCCTTGGCACCTTAAGCTGGCACGCCAAGGGCTTAGGTGAGCAGTGGTGCTCACAAGGGAAGAGATGGTGTAGTGTGAATTCAGAGATTGGCTTCAGCTGTTGTAGAGCTGTAATTCAGAAGGCTTGTTTTAGTTGGGGCAAGTACTGGATACAGGATTAAATTATTTCTCATGTGCCTTTTTCCTCTCACTGTGACAAATGTAAGGCGTTGCATGTGCTATTGAACGAATAAATGGGAACCACTGACAGCCCTGTTTTTATTTTTGCAAATGATGGGATGGGTGAAAATAGAGGACAAGAGACCCTGACCTCTCCTGGCAGCAAGGCCTGAAGTGTGGGAGAAGCATGAGAAATTATGACAAAAAGAAAATGGTGGAATGTACAGAAGCTTCAGTATTTCCAGGTTCTGACGGAGTTATTATAGACTGCCTCGTGTGCCATGTTTTCACTGAAGTTGACTCTTTTTGTGCCTTGAGTAAGGAGAATGGTAAGTTTTAGGTAGTGTTTTTATACATTTATGTGTCTTCTAGAAATACATGTCAGCCTTGGGCTCCATGTGATACTTCTATTTTTTTTCTAGCGAGGGATTTTGTAGTTGCTGACAGTTTTCATTCTGTGCCCACATCCCCTACACATAGCCTGTGCATGGGTTGTTTTGTCACAATGTACCTGAAAAGTTTAACGAGGTTGTTTTTTAGCATTGCAGAATTTGAGCAAATGTTAGTATTCTAATTCACTGAGGATTTTGTATATTAAAAATAAAAAATACAATTCTGACTAGAATGAGTTTAATCTGCTTACTTTTCTTTACCACCTATAATGCTGGCACAGTGGTAGTGACTGTACTTAACTGTGGATGGAGGTTTGTTGTAATTTTACCTGAACTTTCTTTGGTCTCTCCGAGCAGCAGCAATGCTGAGTGCAAGGGGGAGGAGGCTGGTGGTTTAGCAGGAGCAGCAGTGAATGGGCTATGGTTTTCTAGAACAAGAACTTGGATAAACAAGGATGATTCTCAAGAGTGTCTTGTGCCTATTTTGATATAAACTGGGTCCAGGGTGATGGCTTTCTGTCTCCCTTCTCCAGTAGTCACAGGAGGAAGACTTTCAGGTGTGTCTGCAGACTTTGTGATGTATGACTTGAGACATTTATAGTGTGCTCTGCATTTTGGAGGGTGTTTAGCTAACTCTTCTGGAACGTTGGGCCCTTTTTAGGCAATTTAAGTTGTGCAGTCAAAAAATCTTAATAACCCGAATTATCAAATTTCTGTGGAAGATCTTGGTGATAAAAATAGTGAAAATGTAAATTCTTGTGAGGTAACAGCATGGTGTTATGTATTAAACTGGCAACTTTCCTCAGCTTGTTTAGTTACTGAGTGGCTTGACAGATTCTTAAAATGGATTATAGCTGATTTAAAGTATCAGCTTGGGAGTGTGAAAGAGCAGTATGCTGCATTGGCAGGGGAAGAAAAATTGGTTGAAATGACACTGTCCCCTGCCTTGTGAATCACTGGGCTTCAGTGTGACACTTCTGTTATTAATGCTAGGTAAGAAACGGTAGGATGCTTTTTGGGAGCCTTCCATACCTCTGCAAGTGATTTATTGTAGACTTCAGCTTCTTTCCAGCCAGCACATTTGACAATAAAACACTGTCCTTGATTTCTTCCTCTGCCACAGCTCTGGTGTCTTCTGGCAGTTTGGCATTTTATTGCCATAAATAACTGCACTAGATAATCTTCAGTTTACTTTTAGTTATCTGGTTATGCCTGACCTTGTGAATGGGGCCTTCTGCAGTCTTTATTGTTTAACTCAAAAAACCATAATGACTTCATGTTCATCCTGAGTTGTACTTAACAGTTTTGAAGAGATTTTGTGCAGGTTCTGTCACGGTAACATGCTGGTTTTGTGGGTGGGTCAGCTTCTGTGAAAGACATCTGCAGTGCTTGGCCAAAGGTTTAAAATAGTAACTGATCTCGGTTACTTCTATAATTACCAGTATCATTTCGTGTATCTCATGATTTGCATATCATTTTGCAAATGTCCAGATGGAGAAGGAAATAAATATGCAGGCACTCTGAACTTGAATTTATAATGGCTGTTTTTTAAACTGATATTTGCTGTTAAGTGTGTGTGTAAAGTCTGATAAATGAATTGCAGAGGCTGGGAGCAGTTATCGGTAGAGGGGAGCAGGCTGTCTGCTCCTGCAGTTAGGATAGAAAATTAATTCCAGGGAGAGTGGAAAAAGGCAAATATTCTGTAGTCTCTTTGAATGAGAGGGTATATACCCACACTAATTATTTAAAGGAGTTCTTCTGTTCTTATATGAAAAATACAATATTAAAATGTAATCTGAGATTGAACTCGTTACTGACCCTTTAAATGGTATTTCGTACCCTTTATGTGACTGAATGACTGTGATAAAGTAGCTGAGATTGGACTCTAGACAGTACTGTTTCTGCAGAAATACTGTTGATACTGAAAATTATCTTAAAGCTTAAGGGGCTGATCAAACCTAAGATTACTATTCTGCTCTCTGTGGGAAGTATTAAAACCAAACCAGATCTTTGCATGAGAGACCAAGTAGTAACTCAAACAGTAACGAAGAGTTTGAGAGACATGTGGAAATACAGGCCCCTTGGATCTTACGCTGTAAGTTTGTAGCCTGTGAAAATGCAGGAAGATGCAACTGGCCTTGTTTCATCTTGTTCCAAAACAGCCATCATTTACTTCAAATTCAGCAAGGACAGCATTTAGTCTTTAGTGAGAGGTGAAGCTTTGTTGCAGAATGTACATCACTTAAAAAGGATGGTAGCTCAGTTTGGTTTTGTCCATGAATAAAATTTTGTTTCTTTGGTGTTGGCTTTTTTAAAATTTCAGCAATTTATATAAAACTTTTAAGTGCTCTGAAAATGTGCAGGGAGCCAAACTCTCTTCTGAAAATGATGTAAAGTGACAATGGAAGTTGGAAGAAGATTTTTAGTAGGGCCTGTAGGGATAGAATGAGAGGGAATGGCTGTAAACTAAAAGAGGGCTGATTTAGATTAGATATTGGGAAGAAATTCTTTACTGTGGGGGTGTGGTGAGGCACTGGAAGAGGTTGCCCAGAGAAGCTGTGGCTGCTCCGTCCCTGGAAGTGTTCCAGGCCAGGTTGGATGGGGCTTGGAGCAACCTGGTCTAGTGGAAGGTGTCCCTGTCCCTGGCAGGGGGTTGGAACTAGATGGTCTTTAAATGTGCCTTCCAATCCAACCCATTTCATGATTCTGTGATTCCCTGTAACTTTGTTTACAGCATAGTTTCTGAAAAAATACCTGTTTGTAATGTTGAGTGTATACTAATAAATGTCAGAAGCATCCATGAACTGCGCAGTGGTCCCTCTAAGCTGTTGTATTTATTTGCTGTTATAACTAGTGACTATGGGAATATTTAACTTCCCATATTATGGTTGAGTTTCAGAAGAGTTGATGAATGGATTTTTATTTATTTTATTTTTTTGTGGGAAATGAAGACGTGGAAAAGACCAAACATCATCTAAGTGATCTTGGGGCTGCATGTAGGTTAGCAGCAGAATGCAGGATTTTGTGCATTACAATTGGTCAAGAATATCTGGAGTAACAGTCTCGGTCATTTGATGTTTGGCTTAACTTTGCAGTTTTAGCTGAGGATTAGTGTGGCACCCGTGCTCAGCAGCACACTTTCTGGGAGTCTTTTCCTTAGTGCCTATGAATTAATTTCCAAATAAGATATCAATACTAGGTGCGAGGCCGCAGCTTTGTCAAGCTGTCTTGATGCCCAAGTGCCTGTGGAGCAATGCAGATGCTAAAGCTGACAGCAACTTGTTGAAGACCCAAGGATAAATTATTGTGTTTTGTGGAGGGTGAACTCTTGACTGCTTTCTAGAAGACATACGAAGTATTCTGATTTTTCAACCATCTTTTGGAATAATAAATAAGCTTTTTTATTATTCTCTTTGGTAGTTTTACAGCTGTTACACCTTTTTATACCTGAATTCCTGGCAGTGTTGTCTTGAGAGCAGTAGGGTTAGGAAAAAGTTGGTGATCTCAGAAAAGCCCAACTTCAGAAATTTGATGCAAGTGTTGATTGTATAAAACCCCATGAATGGGCATAGGACTGTCTTAAATAGTTCTTACATTTGTCACTTGTTGCACCAGAGGGGAAAAGATGGAAGGGATGACTGCTTCATGCTGGGCTTTTACTTTTCCTTTGCATTATGATAATTTTTTGTGTGACAGCTCTTAAAGTAGGTAGGAAGTGGCTGAATGAATTCCAAAATATAATGCAAGCGGTGATAAAATTGGCTGGAGAATTGTTGGTGGCTGATACTGTTTTTAAGTAAGCTATGTGTTCCTTTGTTGAACTCTCTAATTGCAATGGAGATACCCTGTAGACATGTTTTTTTCACTCTGTTTGGATAACTAAAACACTAACTTTACTAATAAAGTCTTAAGGGACATTATAGCTTATATAAAAGGTTGAATTTAGTTTATCTATCTTGGTATTTCTGATCAATCATATGAAAGTAACTAAAGCAGTGGGAAGACTTTAAACTTCTTCAAAAATAGCTACTTTTTATATAGTATTAACAAAACATGCATCCTTTTTTTCATATGCTTATATTGTGCTGCTGGCTACTGTGAGGTGCTGCTGGTACATAAGGGGAAGGCAGGAGTCTTGCTTCTCTCTTGCTGTGCCCAAGCCATCAGAAGAGCTAGCCATAGATGCTCTTTTGTAAGAGTTAAATATACCTTTTGATTATTTTTATCTAGGAATTCTCATTCTCCTCAGTATTTTCCTCTCCAGATATATTTTCCAGATAAACAACCCTCCTCTGCTAGTATTTAATAGAAATGTTTATGTGGATTCATTGCAGGGAAGCCTCTGGAAGAGGTATTCCAGCCTCTGGGTGCCTTGGTGTGGTTTGGTCACCTCTTCCTGTGTCCCCCCAAAGAGGACTAGCCTAAGGAGAGCTCTCTGCTTACCGACAGCTTCCTTACGTGTGCTCTGTTTTTAATGTCTTGATTTTTTTAAGCAGAGGAGCACTGCAAGAAGCATCCAAGCTCTCCTGGTGCCCATGGTGCTGTCTTGCTTGGATTCAGGCTGACTTCTGGAGGCTCGCAGGGTTGAGTCTGAATCGACCTTCTCCAGCAGAGATGTCAGGAGGCAGTCCTTTCTGTGTAGTGCCTATTCTGTCTTTTGGTTTTCCATTGTTATATGTGTTACCTTGGCACATGCTACCCAAAGTAATAGAAGGGTACATATAATAGATTGTGCAGATCCTTCAGCAAGTATTTTTTTTAGGTGGAAATTTCCTGAAGAGGGCTCAGGAGGTAGTTGAGAAGCTGAGAAATTTTTAACAGTTTTTCATGACTTGCTAAAATGTAAATGCTCTTTCAAAGGTATCGGAGAGGTTTATATAGTGGATTTTAGGCTGCTTGTTAATGAGCTTTTCTTAGTTATCTGAGTGGATTCCATAAAAAGGCTGTGGAATATCTCTTGAAACCCCGCTGTCTTAAGGACCACAAGGAGAAGCAGTGATAGGGAAGATAGGCTCTACTCACAGGATGTTTGAAGAAAAACGTATGGAAAAGCTGCAGTACACTTCAGTTTCATAGTGGCTTGGAACTAAACTGTATATGAACTGATCTTTCACTCTTGATTGATACTTTAATTTGTTAATATGTTTGGAAGCGTGTCTTTCTATATGAAAGACACAGCTATTTTTAGTTATTTTGGATATTTGGAAACAAATGCTGTCTAATGAAAGGAGCTGTAAATCAGCAGTCTCTTGAATTCCTTTAGATTTTGCTCATACTAAACTTTGGGCAAGTTACGTGGGCATTTTGCCAGTGTTCTTTCATAAAGTGAAAGTGGTTCAATTTTTTTCTGCCTTGTTGGTTCCAACAACTGTTCGAAAGGTTTGGCTGGCGTGTGACTGCTTTGAAGCTGGAAATCATTAAGAAATGCTAAACAGTAGATTTATCAGCCTCTCATTCTTTGTATAACAACTTCACCGGTTGCTTGCATACCTAAGAGTAATCTGTTTTTTCAGGGATATGTGATTACAAGACAGGTAATGATGACAAAGTAATGACACCATGTGGTGCCATGAAATGCTGGGCTCATCAGGGTGATGGTACTGTGCAGGTAAGTATTAGTCAGTGGTGCTGAGCCCTTGGAGGCTCTTCACACAGTGCCGTGCCTTTTCAGTGCCACAATGTGAAAGTAGGCTCTGTGCTGTGCCTGGGGATGAGGATGCAGGGGAGCCCAGGGGTTACTAGCACATGTCAGGCTGGATCTGTTTATGTCCGGTCTTGGGTAGTGATGTGTAGCACATACGAAAAACTTCTCTTGGTGGAATTGAAAGCTAAATTAAAAGAACAAGACAACTTCTTCCAACCCCAAACCCCACCATGAATTGAAATATTCCCCACTTGACCCTCTCCCCCTAAGCAGCTACTCAACAGCAGCAACTGAGCAGCTGGCTTGTTCTGTACATTATGAGGACTTCAGTTTGTTCTTTCACAGGGTTTCCATCTGCATCTTTGAGCAGATGAGTCCAAAACTTCATTACCCGTTTAAAGCAGAGATCTATAGAACTTTACAAAACTCTTTAGCTTTTATGGCATGGCAGTGAATTCTTTTGATTAGATTGTCATTCACAATAATCAGTTTCCTATTGATTGTTTTTAGGCATGTTGCCTTACCAGTGAGAAGTTTGCAGTGAAAGTAATTTGGAATGTGTGTGCTGGAGGCCTGGAGAACAGGAGCAGATCTAGCACAGTGGCATCTACAACCATTTGATTTCCAAAGAGTCAAAAATGTGCTGTTGGAGTAAGGAAGGTAGTCAGCTTGAATTTAGCCTGATTCAGAGCTGTATCTCCCCAAATGGAAAAGCTGTGTCCTACTGTTGGATTACAGTGGCATTAACCCATGTTTGAGTGTTTCTGTGAAGTGATGTGGTTTTCCCAAATATGAGAGCTCCTGTGACACCAGTAAGACTTGGGCTGGTTCTGCTTTTCTGAGGCCACACGTGCTCAGTTGTTTTATTGTGGAGCCTAAGAATGCTTCTGTCTCCATACAGAAGCATTTTTAAAAGAATGTGCTACTAGCTGTCCATTCACCTCGCTAAGGCAGTATCTGTACTGTAGGGAGTCGTGGCATACTCTGTTTTGAGTATATTCTAGAATTCATAGCCTAAGTTAGGTTACATTTCCACTGAAGTATGTGAGTATAGGGAGTGTGTTTGATCTACTGGATTTATTTCTCTGCCCTATTTTTGGAACTCACTGGACATACCAGTAGTTGTTTTGAAGTGGATAATTTCTTCTATAAGAATTGAGACACTTTGTGTTTGACACCATAGAAACCTGTGTGTGGTTTGACCTAAACTTATATGGGTATACTATTTTTGAACAAATTTTTGAACATGTATGTGTATGTAGCTGGCTGACGTGCGATGAGTTGAGCAAAAAATTTAAAATCGGTAGGAGAGAAGGTAAAAAATATAAACCAACTATTGTGCTTTCTTTCAAATTGGTTGTCGGATAAAATAAAGTACATGTCTTGGAAGAGAATAAGGCTGGAATCTCAGCAGTGTGTGTTCAGAATGTAAGAAAGTAATTAAGCACATTATCCAAATCTTTCAGCTGTGTTGAAATGTAGTAGACCCCCTTGTCCTACTGCTTTTACCTGGAAATCTATTAATTATTTCAATTCAAAAAAATAATTGAAGAAATTGAAGAAAAGTAGAGGTAAATGTAGCATAAAAACTAAAGATGACAGATCTGTGAGGTTGATGTCAGTCACTTGAAATGTTAGAGATTAAATCCTTCCTCTTGTTTCAAGTTAGTAAGGCAGTGTCACGTGGGCTTGCTCCTACTGTTCTGTAGTCTGGGAAGGGCATTTCAGTAAGGTTGACTTGATTGTGTCCTTAAGAAACACCGCTGTGAAGTGCACTTTTGGTAAGAACGAGATGGGTACTTGCTCCTGTTCTGTGTGGGTCTTGTGTGTGGACTTTGTGTTAAAGCGTGGAGGGAGCAAAGGATGCTGTATGTGGATTGGCTTGCTGTTCTGCTGACCACCTACACATAGATTATGTAAACTTGTGAACACGTGCCTGACTTCTGGGCTCAGTAAATCCAACAGGACTGCTTGTGTTGGGATTTAAGCACAAGTAACAGATTTGGGGCTGAAGTAACACTGTGTAACTTGTGGAGCTGTGCAGTGAAGTATGGTTTAGCGTGACCACAAGTGCAACAAACAAAAAGTGTCAGAATGGTGCAGATGTTCTGAATTTCCATAATAAAGTAGTTTCTAAATAGTGATTGTACTCTACCAGACTTAAATTAATTACTCAGAACTTGTCTTCTCACCCTTTGCTTTTAAGGAGAAATATAGCAGATATTCACAACTACAAATTAATCCCTCAAATAGTTTGACTTTTTTTGTAGAATCAAAAAGCGTAGCTTTTTCTCAAGCTCTATTAAGAGTGTTCTTGCTGTGTTCTAAATACATCTGAGTTGTACAGTCACTTTTTTGGAAAACAATTCAGTCTGTTTTCAGAGCAGTACTTTAGTTGTTGAGCCTCAGGTTAGGATTTTAAATCTATGCTTTATGTTTAATAATGTTTAAAAGACTTTGTAGGAGAAGTGCTGGGGAAAAAAGAAAGCATCAAATTTACATACCTTAAAATATGCACAATAAAATAGTGAACACTGTTCATTCAAATTGATTACTTTGGTTTTGGGTGAATATTGTACATGCGGTTAAAGAATTACTGTTAAGAAGATGAGAAAATACATTGCTCTTTCTGCTAGTGCTTGTCTATGTTATGCTGTCATGCCTTCTCTGGGTTCTGATGTTGAGGTTTGCAAGACTGTTTGGACATGTAGGGTATTTGCCCTAATAATTCACCCTGATAATAGTGATTTAATATGAACTATTCACTCTAGTAATAGGGTGATTTTCCCCCTCTACTCCACTCTGGTGAGACCCCACCTGCAGTGCTGAATCCAACTCTGGGGCCTCCAGCATAAGGACATGGACCTGTTGGAGTGAGTCCACAGGAGGCCAGAGATTGATCAGGGGGCTGGAGCACCTCTCCTAGGCAGACAGGCTGGTAGAGCTGGGGCTGTTCAGCCTGGAGGAGAGAAGGCTCCGGGGAGACCTTAGAGCGGCCTTCCAGTACCTAAAGGGGCTGACAGGAAAGCTGCAGAGGGACTTTTTACAGGGGCCTGTAGTGATAGGACAAGGGGGAATGGCTTTAAGCTGAAAGAGGGCAGGTTTAGATTAGATCTAAGGAAGAAATTCTTTACTGTGAGGGTGGTGAGGCGCTGGCACAGGCGGCCCAGAGAAGCTGTGGCTGCCCCATCCCTGGAAGTGTTCCAGGCCAGGCTGGACTGGGCTGTGAGCAACCTGGTCTAGTGGAAGGTGTCCCTGCCCCTGGCAGGGGGTTGGAACTACATGGTCCTTTCCAACCCACTCCATTATACAATTCTGTAATGTGAGTGTACTCTTTTTATTGTGATAGTGTGGGAATGTTATAATTCGATGTAGGGACTGACTGCTGTCATTTTCTATTTGGTGACAACACCCCCCACCCCCCCCAGTACAAAAGGAATACTTGGGTTTGGAGAGAGGCTTGGTCAGTTGTGGGGAGGAGCTCGGCAGGCTAAGCCAAGATTAGTTCTCTTGCCTGCTTCCTTTCTGTGAATCACCTTCTGAAACCACTATGAACTCTCTTCTGGAGGCGAGTGCCTGGCTGTCTCTGTAGAGGTGATGAGGGCCCCAGACTGAATGTGAAATACTTGTATTGTTGCTGCAATTATTCTTGGAACAAGTGAAAATGACCGTTAGGTTTCCTTGACAACCTATAAGTTTCTTTTGAAGTGATGTCAAGAAAACAAGCATGTTCTTGAATGAGGTACAAGTCTCACAGCTGAGTGGAGGGCTCTGAAGCAAAGGGGCTGTTAACCCCTGCTAGTCACAGCTTGGAATGAAGGTTTGTGTTTGCCCCATGCTGCAGAAGCTGGGGGTAACTGAAAAGAGTATGTCTGACATGGTTGTGGTGATGGCTTCTCAAAGAGCGTTAGTCACCTGCGGTCTTCTGCAAATTTTTCTTCTGGCTGAAAGGTTGTGTGGAAGTTCCCTTAGGGGGGGAAAAAAAGTATCTTTGGCCCTCAGTTACCTTTGGTTAATAGTAACTTTTAAAAATATTTTTCAGGATAGGAAGCTTGAGAAGGAATTCACACTGGATGAAAATAATTTTCTGAAGCTGGGTATATTCCAGGAACTGTAACCCAAATGTTTCTCTGTCCGTGGGGAAGATTTCACATTTGAAATAACTTCTACTGAAGGTAGGTGCATCTGCCTTTCCTTATTAAGCTCAGTAATGGCACCATGCTTTATAATGCTGTATTATGTATTCTGGTGTTTGCTGGTGAGTTTGTTCTTGATATTTAATATCTGGAGTTGTTTGAGAGGGAACTGTAGTGTCACTGGAATGGTACTGCTGATGAGATCGAGGTTATGTACAGTCAGGAATCTCAGTTCTTCTGCTGGTATTGAGCCTGCAGTCTAGTCATGGTATGTTGGTCAAATTACTCCCTAAACCAGGTTTAACTGGTAAGTGCTTCTCAAAACTTGAGCTCTAATTTCATGTGCATAATTGATGGAAAGAAGATGGGAATATTTTTTTTTTCCTAGTGGCTATCTATACTTTCGGGAACTGCTTGTTGCTGTTCCCCAGAATTAACAATATGGAAATGACATGTATTATGTTTTGTCATTGGAGTAGTGAAAGTGAACAGGCCATGATTACTCACAGGTTTTTGTGAGGTGAGAAATTGGAAGCATCCAAGAAAATCATCAAGCAGGCAGTTTAAAGCACACAAGAGGAATTGCCCTTTCATGCAGCAGGTAATTACATTGGGGATTCACTGCCTTAGGATTTTTTGGAGATGGACTGCTTGCCTGGGGAAGCACTGCAATCCTTTGTGGTGCCAGCAGTGGAGCTGGCTGACATGGTCATTTTCCTGTTGGTAATTCAGTTAGGAAAAGCTTTCTTAATGCTATAAAGGCAAGAGGTTTTACATAAAGAAAGGCTTCCTGGGGAAATAGGTTATGAATTAAAGGCATTCTGAAAACTCCTAAAAGAAAGAGGAGACCCTAAGTTTTGTTGCAGGAAAGTGTAGGATTTAGGTGAGCTGTAAATAAAGATGCTACTGCTGATGGAATTGGTTATATTTATGTTGCATGTCTGACTTGATGGCTTGAAACTGGTGAAAATTGAGGGTCGATTCAGACTAGACATAAGGAAGAAATATTTTACTCTGAGGGTGGTGAAACACTGGCACAGTTTGTCCGGAGAGGGTGGTGGATGTCCCATACCTGGAAACATTCAAGGTCAGGCTGGACAGGGCTTTGAGCAACCTGGTCTAGTTGAAGATGCCCCTGTTCACTGCAGGGGGGTTGGACTAGGTGGCCTTTAAAGTCTCTTCCAACCCAAACCATTTTATGGCTATGAAAATAGATGAAAGCTATCTAGGAACTAGAGCATGTGGATGGTACCCAGACATTCAGTCATCTATGCCAGGGAAATATATAGAAACAAAAAACCAAGCAGCTGGAATTAAGTGTAGCCCAGTGTGGCAAATTACAGTCATGCTTGAGGTCTGGCTGGCTCAGGAGCCTCCAATACCTGCTGCTGCTAACGATGTACTTGGGAGAAGTTTAGAACAGTATAAATGTAGGATTGACTCTGCCACTTTCTGACAGTCACCCAAGTTAATGACTCTTGAGAAACAGCAGTAGCTGTAAAACATTTGAGGGTCTTTTATTAACCTGGTTTTTATGAACTGGCGTAGGCAGCTGAGTTTTTGAGCTCAGTTGAGCTTTTGGACTCCATAACCATCCACAGGGTTTCTTTTTCCCATGCAGAACGTACTTAGTGTCTCATTCTGCCCGCTGGCTACTCAGTAACTTTGTGAGGTCCTGGTTCTTGGGTTTATAGGAGGCTGTAAACAACAGTCTATTCACCTTCTTAATACCATTCATACCTTTCTCTGTATCTATTGTTTTTTTGAGCTGTAGTCATGTATCAAGTAAAATTTTATGCATCTTTCATTAGAAGCTGCACTGTTTCATGTTCTGCTCGATCTTTAAGAGAAGCTAATCAAACCAGCTGTACTTGTTTGAGTTCTTCTGTCTCCTCTTGAGAGAAGCAAACCAGACCAGCACTCCAGGTGCAAACACACAATAGGCAGATGATGTCATGCCTTCTGTTTACTTGCTTATTCTTTCTTGTAATAACTTTTGATGTTAATTTTACCTCTTTGACTGCTGCTCTCTATTGAGGTCCTTGAAACAGTGGTTCCAAGATAATTTCCAAATGGTTGTAACAAACAGGAGCTGTCTTATTTGTATGTTAAAATGTCACGCTTCTTGAAAAAGATTGCTGTGCATCACAGAGGAGGGCTGGTTGGTTGCTTTGTCCTCACTGTGGCACTTGGGTCAGGTGAAGCCCTCTAGAAAGAGGGGAGATGGCTCCTTCTGGGATTGTCTGAGCATACTTGGGGGAATAAGTTCCCAGAATATGGGGGGATGGGCCACGCAACAGAGTGTGAGTGTGTGAAAGTTCAGCAGGAAAGAACTTATGGTGCAGGAGAATGTGGGATACATCTTGGGTGAGCAAGTGGCAGGTGGACAGCCTGGCTTCAGAACTGGTGGAGAATGAGAGACTTCCTGAGGATCCAGGGGACACTGCAGATATTGACTGGTCCCAGAAAGCTCCTGGGTTAGACTGAACTAACTGCAGAGGAAAGGATTCACAAGCTCTGGAACATAGTGGATGGGACAAATTGCTTATCCCTTGCTTGTCCTCTTTTCAAAAAGACAGATTCACCTGAAGTGATGCAGTTGCTGCTCAAATACCTGTTGGTGATGTTTATAAACCCTACAAGTATTTATTTTCCTAGCGTGTCCATAATAAAGATTTGGGCACTTCCAGCTGAAAGTGCTGGATGGCCACGGGTCCCTGACCAGAGTAATGTTAATTGAATTAGTGGTTGTTGTTTAGTCGTGGGTTTTCGCCCATGATTAGTACTTTTGTCAGCACTGAGTTAAATCTGCCATTTCATTGTCTGGCTTTTTATTAACATGAAATAATTCTGCAGCTGTTTATCACAGCTTTGGTGGGTTTAAGTTAAATAATCTTTCTGTTGCCATTAAATGTTGCAACCTTGCTATTCTTTCTATTAATCTTGAGATTACTTAGAAATACATTGAGCAGACCTGTTTCTTGTGGGACCCTACTTGCTGTCTTTTTTCTTTTTTTTAACTTGCTTTTGATTTATTTCTTACGTTTTAACTAGCTGATTCCCAAAAGAGAGTGAGCTTTTCTTTCAAGTTGTTTGGAGAAGCTTGTGCAAAATACTCCTGTGGGAATTCAGATGAACGATCATCGATTGTACTGTCCTTGTCCTTTTCTATGTTTTCATTGTGGGTTTTTAAAATTGTGTAACAGTTTGCTTAAAAAGCTAGTTTTAGGCTTCAAGTTCACCAGGTTAAGTAAAGTGATACTTTATTCCCTGCACGTAGTTGTTCAGTAGCTGTGTTTTAAAGGTGCAGAGCTCTTGGGTTAATGCCATCTAGTCCTGGTGATGTTACCATCTGACTTGCAGGTGTGTTCTATAACTATCTCAGATACTGCAATTTGAGAGAATTATCTAGATATTTTTTTCTTCTGCTCTGTGTAGCAAAGCTTAAAAATATTTATGTCTATAGAGGAAATAAAGGAGATTCTGTATTAAAACTTAGTGAAAAAATCATGCTCATGTAATAATAATTAAAATTCATATCAGGAATCCATGCCTGTCAAAACTAAAGAGACAGACTTAATTAAGTGGAACCTAGGAAGACTTTTCAGCTGTAGTGTAGCTGATGAAGTTATGTTTGTCCTTTGTATTTTTATAACAGAAAGTATGTTACAGGAAAGTCAGAAATACTAAAAAATACTTTTTGGAAACAAGTAGGATAATGTACTTCTCTCAGCATTTCCATGTGTTTCCACTTAGTAACTAAGTGGAAAATGTTAAATGTTTAACTTTGTCAGGAGTGGGCTTAAATAGGCTTACATTTAAAAAAAAATATCAGTAAATCTTGGTAATTTCCTCCCAGTTTCCAGAAGGATTTGCCTGTGATGATTGCTGGCCTTCCATGTTCATTTTTACTGGTCTTGGAGTGCTGAGAGCATTCTAAAAGGTTGGAAAATGCTGTGGACTTCTTGTATGTGTGCCCATATTCAGTAAAGCTCAGGGTAGCCTTTGGAAACTACAGAACTGACTACAGTAATACTCCTGGGCAAAATAACACAAATGTAAAATTCAGATAATAGAGTAAGACAAAAATTCACCCAGAGTTTTAGGGGAAGTAGTAGATGCAGTGTTTTTTGGTAGTGGTTGTTTTGGGTTTTTTTGTTGGTGGCAGTCAAAGAAGCACTGCAAGATGCTGTAAGTTTTGTGATGTGTAGAACTACTACTAGACTTTCAGTCAGTGAATTTCAATCACCTATTATTTTTGCAGACGCCTTTGGACCTTTCCTAGAAAAAGGGGAGGCCATTGTACCAAACTTAATGGCACTTGGATGAAGGCTATAAAAAGACACCCTTTACCTGCCCCCAACAGAATTGTTAAATCCAGGCCACAAATTGAAAATCACTGATAAGTGGAAGGATGAGATGAAGTGAGACCAAAGGGGTGAAACAGTCATTACAAGCCTTGCAGAGGAGAAAAGAGAATTCTGGGGTTCTGCTTGTTTAAGGAGTAAGACAAAAAATAGCAATTAGAAACATGCATAGTAAGGCGAAATAATTTTTTAAATTTATGTTGTTAATCATCTATCCCAGATGCAGTGTGCAGTCAGGGGTTGCCTTGTGTGGTGTTCTGCTTCTTGATTGAAGCCTCTGCATACCTTCTAAATATTAAAAAATTCCTGCAGTGTCTTGTTGGCAAATAGCAGGTGTTTGAGTGACAGTTTAATTCTACATGTATCAAATTTAGAAATGTTCTCTGTAAAGCAGTTAATCTTAAGAAATGGCAGCATATCATTACAGAAAACTTGTTTCCTTAAATCATTATGGTTTTTCCTTTCATAACATACTCCAAAGTTCCTCATATTATTTCTGAACTCTGAAGGGCTTTGAGATGTCCACCTGAAAAAGCAGAAGATCTTTCTTGTTTACTGTTGACATAGATGACCTAAATTAAAGTACTAAGACCTGAGATGTAGCAGGCAACAGGGGAAAAGGTATTTTTCATACCTGTGTGTTTGGGCCTCATCTGGATTAAAACCTGAATGTACCAGTGCTTTAGTGCAGTAGTACAAGTACCTAATATATACAGTTAATTCATTTTAATAATAAAATGGAAAGATTGTAATATTTAACTTTTTCAGAAAAATGTAGGAAATATTTCATTTACCTGTTCTTGTACAGAATTACAAGACTAGCGAGCTTTGCCTCCTCAGAGTTGTGTATATTACATTTCTTGCACACAAAAGAGGAGGAGGTGGAGGAAGGGATTGATCTGGATAAACTGAAGAGAGCAAATGTTGCTGTGACAAAATCTGTCCTTCCCCAGCTCACACAGGTGAGCACTGTTAGAGACTAGGTTTTAAGATTAGTTTAAAAAAAGTTGCAACAACTAATTTACTTCCTGTTTAAAAATCCAAGACAAGAAACACCTTCTTGTTCTCCATCTGCTTAGTAGCCTAGGTTGGGGTTTTTTGGTTTTTGTTTTTTTTTCTTTAACACTACCCAGAACAAGGGTGGTCGCTCTTCCCTGTGTCTGGAAAGCACCTGCCTTTCTTAAAAGTTGTTCACTGTCATAAATGAAAAAAATCCAATCTTCTATATAAAAATGTTATGAACCTGATGTGTTTCTTACGGTGAATAGTAATATGAAATTTGTCCTTTTGTTTTCTTTTTAATGATGCAATTTGCCAGAGCTTGCTGCTGGTGGCAGCCTTCAGTGAAATGGCTTGTTCCTTCAATGTGATCAAGCACACCCAGCTTTCTAAAAGCCTTATTTTTGCAACTCCAAGCAAGAACAGAAGAAAGCTAGCAAATTGGAGGACTAAATTGTGCATTTTATTTTGACACTAAAGGTGATTGTCATAGGACAGCAAGGCACGTGATGAGTTGTAAAGCTCTTTCTCCCTACTGCTTGTTTTGCTGTCTGTAGTTTGTTCCTGCCAAGACCAAGTTATCAGTCCCTCCTCTTTTGCTCAGTAGCTGTCTTGCAATAAAAGTTTTCTAGCATTCTGTGGTATTACAGTGTTAAAGGTGCAGAGGGCAGTGAAAGTGCTATTTATGCATAAAGATTTAAAATATACCTAGATTATTTTGAGTGTAAATCAAAATGTGATCTTGAGGAAGCTGTTTGGTGAACTTGTTGCCCAGGTAAAGCTACCTGTCAACTGTGCTGATGTGATTGAATTAACTGCTTGAAAATAAGCAACTTGGATCTTCTATTTTACATCTATAAAAAACCCGAATTAAAAGTTAAGTGTGAACAACAGTGACTCTTTGATGTAATTTGGAGACAATTGGAAGGTGTTAAAGGTCAGTACCACTAATTGCTTCAGAGCTGATGAAAGCACTTGGGGGAATTAGGGCTTCAAGTCCCTTATAGACTGGTATGAACAGCATGTCTGGCTAGTTGGGAGGCAGAATTGCTTGATGGCCTTCTATCAGCTCCTTCAGCATTACCCTGATCTGTATTGCTGTGAAGATGTCTCATCCCCACAGAGTGAGCAATCCATATAAAACCCAGTTGGGCTGGCAAGCCTGTGGAGCAGTCCAGGCTCCTGCTGCAATGGGGAGATCTCTAGTCTCTAGCTGCTGTGTTTGCTAGATGTAAGCAGGTTGTGGTGTTTCTTGCTGTGTTTTCCACTGTTGAAGAAAACTTGCAGACTGGACAAATGTCATTATAGCAGTTATAATGAGTACATTTAATCCCCCCCCCCCCCCCCAATATAGGAGCTAGAAACAACTGTAAAAGAAAAGTAGCAGGAGTTATCTTGAGCAGCAAGAATGTGAACCTTGACCCTAACATGTTTATCCTCATGTTCTCATACTCCGATTTAGCTCTTTTTTTTACTTGTTAAGGAAGGAAAGTGAAACTTGAGAAGCTGTGTAACAGGGATTGTTTTCAATATCAACGTGGCTGTGAGCAGCCTCTTGGTATCTCAGACAAATTCTGCCATGGCTACAAATAAAGGCAGGCCGGTGGTAGAGGATAACAGCTTGATGAAGAAATACCCAGTAATGGAAAGCTTATTTTAAGCTGTTCACGGCTGTTAATCTTTATAACATGCTTGTGCAACTCAGGACTTCCCCAGTTTTACAAAATTGGAAATTAAATGTAGGGAGAATAAGGGAATCATGGTAGATGGCAGGAACAATCTTTTTGTGGTATGAGGTTAGGTGAGAGAATGACAGCTAAATAGTTGAATATGGTTAGTATAATGAAAAAATACAAATCCATTTTGAATGATAAATATTTAGTTATGATCCAAAAAGCACTTCGGTCTCCATTCCCTTCCTTGAGTTCATCCAAAGAACTTGCCCATCATCTTCAAGAAAAAGTTGTCACTTTTACCGAATGCTCCTTTTGGTTTGCATTCTTTTGCTTTAGGTAAGTTTTATAAAGGTACTATTTTAGTGTGGAGATCAGATTAAAACAAGACTGAAGCTTAACTTGTAACTTCTTATGTATAGAAAAAGCTATAATATAGCTTTTTCTTTCACATTTCTTGAAACTTACCTTACAGAGCAACTTTCTCTTAATTAATCTGCTATATGCAGCTTGAAGTTTTTAACTTATCCTGCTCCTTAAGAAATACATAAGGATTGTATATGTTAAACAATTTTAACCTAAAGCAGTGATTTTAATGTAATCACTGTAGTCAGGTAAGACTGTTTACTACACTCTAGCTGTGTGATGAATATTGTCTTTATACTTTGTTCTGCTTTTAATAGTTTTTCAAAATTGTCCGGTGTTGCTTGAACAGTTTGTTTGCCATGCCATGTCTGTGAGAGATGGTATGGAGAAAGTGAATGTGAGGCAGTTGTGTTTTATAACTCAGCATGGGTGGGAGGAAGAATGATACGTATTCATAGGCATATTCATAGGCATATTCATAGGATGTATTTGCTGATAATTACCAAGCATGAGATTTCAGGTGTGATGTAAAATTATCTGTGTAGAGATGATGACAGAAGGTTGAGGCAGTTTCCCCTGAAAAAGATCATTCTTGCCTTGCTTTCCAGCGTTCAGGTCCTGTACTTCTGGGAGGGAGCTGTTCTCATTGAAGATTGGCATAGTGGATTGCTTCCTGCATTGATAAGGCACCTCAGTGCTATTTTAGGTGTTCTTTGAGGTGCTGCTTTGCTGTTTCTGAGAGGATCCAAGGTATGAAGAAATCCTGACCAAAGAAGATAATGTATTTCAAGAAAATTGTAAAAGCCTCTTCATTTCCAGAAAGGAGAGGTAGTCATTAGCCAGAAGCTGATGTTGGAAGCTGAGGCTTGGCCTCTGTTTAGCTGCTTGCCTACTGAGTTAATAAAAGCTCCCCTTTCCTTCTCAGCCCTATATTGAGGTAGGAAAACGAAAAATGCATCAGTGTGCCTGGAAACCAAAGCCCCACTTTCTGAACTGATGCAAAGAAGTGGTTGTTTCAAAGTAGTGTAAACAAACACTTTGCAAAATGATAGTTGGGGAATTCTTGACAGTACGTAAAGATGCTTTCAACACTGAAGATGCATTCTTGAAGCAGTGTTAAAGGTTACATTAAAAGTCTGCCCCAAACTTTTATATAATGACAACTTGTGGGGGAAAAAATGGGCATTCTTCATTTGAGAAACTTTTCCCTCTTGCATAGCTTCAGAATGGAAAGCTCTTTCAAAATACAAACTTCTGTACTTCAATTAATGTCAGAATAGGCTCTTTCATCATCGAGATCTAAGGAAAAGCAGTTTGTTGAAATACAGCAGTTAGAAGGATTTTGTTCCTAATAAAAATACTTAGAAAGTCCAATTCCTATCATCCCTTTAGCACTCTGTGTTAGGTAGCTGCTTCTAACACTCCTGTATTTGGCCTTGTTACTTACTGTTGTGTCCCTGAAACTCTCAGCACATTGGAGTTTCATTTTAGTATACTCTAATGTTTTTCTTGACATAAATAACTGTAAATACATGTAAGAAGGTTTATGAAGGGCAGTAGTATCTGCTAATTGACCGTAAATGATTTGGTATATGTTGATATAGCAGACTTAGAAACCTTAGAGAAATGTTTCTCCATACTGCTTTGTGATGTCTCGTAGTGTTCAGTCTGTTGTCTCCTGACTTCTCTGGGTTTTATGGAAAGTATCAGTCAATCATTGCTTGAGATCTGAAGCCCAGTGTCGTCTTCACTTAGGGATGAAGGTCAAATAGTTTAGCAGTTACAGTTAGAGAGGGATAGAAGTAGGAGGACAGGATGGTGACAGAGATTCAGTATCTGTTGACGAAGCAGTTACTGTGTTTCTGTTTTGTCAACTATTACTTGTGCCAGGAAGGTGTATGGGAGGTTAGTGATTATCAGGGAAAGGCAGCAGGAGAAATGACGCAACTGTATGAATATACTATATCGATTTTTTGATCAGAAATGTCAATAACAGATCTCGTTAGAATCTGCTAGAGCTGTACAGCAAGCCTTGCCTTGAGTGGGGACCTAATTAAAAGTGAATACATTTTGAGTCCTCTTAGCAGACTTAATGCTTCTTAGTTGTTTTGTATCTGAAGACCTGAAACTATCCATGAGATGACACCACATCAGTAAGGTATAAGGCCAAAAAAGCAAAAAAAGTGTGTTTTCTTTGGAGAAGAGAGACATTTATCAGCTTTTCTACAGACGTACATTTTAAAGTAAGTGCACTTGGCTAAACTGGTCTTTCAGATCTGAGCACCACAACGCACTCTAAGATACTGCAGAAGCATGGGAAGAAAGCTCAAAGCTGCTGGAGGGATGGCTAGTTGTGCTTACCTCCTCTGTAGGGCTCCCTCCCCTTTGCTGCTGTACACATGTAGGTGGCTTGGATGTAGTAGCTTGTTGGATGTTGAACATGGTCATGATACTCTTATTGGTAGGTTTTTGGGGATACCAAGAGGCCATTGACGGCCTACTATTCTGAGGACTGGCACCTCCTCAACAAGAATGAAGAACTGAATGCAGAAAGCAGTTTACACTTAAAGAACAAAAAGACCAAGCTGAGCTCTGTAAGAAGATTCAGCAATTCTGCAAGAGGAAACCATGCAGACTGCAAGATTATTCAGCATAGATAGGATGTTTCTTCTCCTCCTCTGACCAGCATGTAGTGCCTTAGTTACTGGGGAAGAGGCACGGGTCCTGGAGAGGGCCTCTTCTGTTTCTGTCCTCATTCAGTTATAGCTGCGCACCATCAGCTTTGATAAGGACCAAGCTGCTTGTGGTGGACAGAGTATGCTTCACTTCCTAACCTTTTATTACCTACACGGGTCTGTTCAATGCTACTATTTGCAAAGCTTTTGCACTAGGGAGTAAAATGTGCCTTTCTGCTTCTGCGAGCCCTCCCATTCATGCTGTGTGAAAAGGCCTGAGAGAGCACTGCTTTGTTAGGTTATTCAGAAGTTGCATTAAGCACCCCCACCAGAGCCTAAAACTAGAGATCAGAACTCTGTTTAAAGCTTAATATTGGGAAATGGTTAAAGCTGGCAGTTAGCATCCATTTCTCTGTGCTCTTTTGTCCTGGAAATCTGCAAATTTTTTATTTTTTGCCATCAGATGCCTAAGATGCCCCTGACTCGATTTCCTGGGTTTGTTTTTTTATTGGGGTGTACAATGCCATAAATTGCTAGAGAAAATAGGATACTCTTTCATATTCCTGTGTCTTCCTCCCATTTCTTCTTCTGTACAGTTACCTTGTATTCCTTGACTTTATTAGTGATTGCTAGTGTTTAATATTTTAGTATTTAGAAGTTCCTCAAGTTTAATTAGGTGTCTTGAAGACAGCATAAACAGGAAACAGCACTGAATCTTTGTAAGTCATGTATTGCAAGAAGAAATTGTATTTACCGTTTATTGGGTGCATAATACTCAGCAAGTCTCTAGCTGGTTTTGGTCTTTCTCAGCTCATTTCCTGTTATTCAGGGGAGACATGGAGAAGGCTGAGGTACTCAAGTTTTTTTTCTGCCTCAGTTTGCAATGGTAATCACTCCTCCTGCATCTCTCAAGCCCCTGAACCTCAAGGCAGTCCCTCCCATCACAAGTGAAGATCAGGTTCAAGGTGACCCGAGGAAGCTGAACATACACAAGTTTGTGGGACCTGGTGCAGTTCATCCCTGGGTCTTCAGGGAATTGGCTGATGTAGTTGCCAAGCCACTTTCAATCATACTTGAAAAGTGGTGTCAGTCAGGTGAAGTCCCCAGTGACTAGAAAAAGGGAGACATCACACTCATTTTTAAAAGGGGTAAAAAGGAACTGCCAACCAGTCAGCCTCACCTCCGTGCCTGATAAGATGACCAAATGGATCCTCCTGGAAGACATTGAAACATATGGAAGACAGGGAGGTGATTTGAGACAGCCAACATAACTTCACCAAGGTCAAATTGTGTCTAACTAATCTAGTAGCCTTCTATAATGAAGTGACTGCATCAGTGGACAAGGGAAGAGCTACAGATGTCGTCTACCTAGACTTCTGTAAGGCCTTTGTTATGGTCCCTGACAACATTCTGGCCAGCTAATTGAAGAGATGCAGGTTGTGGATGGACTGTTAGATGGGTAAGAAGTTGACTGGATGGTCATGTCCAGAGAGTTACAGTCAGTGGCTCAGTGTCCAAGTGGAAACCTGTAACAAGCGGTGTCCCTCAGGGGTCCATACTGGGACTGATAATATTTAATATCTTCATCACTGACAGTGGGATTGAGTACACCCTCAGCACGTTTGCAGATGACATTAAGCAGAGTTAATGGAGTTGATTTGCTAAAGGAAAGGGATGTCATTGAGAGGGACCTTTACAGGCTTCAGGAGTGGTCCCATGTGAACATCATGAAGTTCAGCAAGGCCAGGTGCAAGGTCCTGCACCTGGGTTGGGGCAACCCCAGTATCATTACAGAGTGGGGGATGAATGGATTGAGAGCAGAAGTGTAGAGGGGGACTGGGGAGTACTGGCGGATGAAAAATTGGACGGGAGTCAGCAGTGTACTCTGGCAGCCCAGAAAACCAACTATACCCTGGGCTGCATCAAAAGTAGTGTGGCCAGCAGGCTGAGGGAGGTGATACTCCCCCTCTGGTGATGAGACCCCACCTGCAGTACTACATCCAGCTCTGTGGTCCCCATTACAAGACAGACATGGGCCTGTTAGAGCAAGTCCAGAGGAGGCCACAAAGGTGATCAGAGGACTGGAGCATCTCTCCTAGGAAGACAGGCTTCTAGGAGAAGTTGGGGTTCTTCAGCCTGAAGAGAAGGCTCCAGGAAGACCTCATTGTGGCCTTTCGATATATAAAGGGGGCTTTTATGAGCCTCTTATGCCTCTTATGAGAGAGGCTTTTTACCAGGGCCTGTAGTGACAAGACGAGGGGCAGTGGTTTTAAACTGAAAGAGGGCAGGTCTATGTTGTACGTAGGAAATTCTTTACTGTGAGGGTGGTGAGGCACTGGCACAGGCTGCCCAGAGAAGCTGTGGCTGCCCCATCCCTGGAAGCATTCAAAGCTAGGCTGTATGGGGCTTGGAGCAACCTGGTCTAGTGGAAGGTGCCCCTGGAGTTTAGACCAGATGATCTTTAAAAGTCCTTTCCAACCCAAACCATTCTGTGACTATGAATTTGTTAGTGCTAGGAGCTGCTTATTCAGGCTTTGTTGTACTTCTCAGCTGCCACAGGCACTGTAGTTCAGACCCCATACATGCATACTGTTTCTCTTGTGTCTGACTTCTGGCCTTCCAGGACCGTTCATCTGGCTCCTGTAGGTTGTGACTCATTCTGTTGGTTCGTTAGGTGGGGTAAGTGTCTCTGTGGGGTTTTTGTGTATGGTACTTTTCTACTTTCAAGCTTGTGGAGATGTTAGGTGGATTACAAAACCTCACTTGGTTGCCTGGACACTTGCTTTGTCCTAACTGTTGGTTTCAATATGCCCTGAACAATCATTTCCAGATCTTACTTGCTGCAATTTACTGAGTAGCCTGTAAGAGCACTGTAGCTAAAAGAGATTTTTTTGACTGGAGTGAGGGTGAAGAAGAGTCTCATGTTGTTGCATGTGCTTTGGGCAGCATGATGGGAGAGGCCCTACTGCAGGGTGGCATCCCCTTCCCAGCTGTACCCAGTCCCAGCATGCTGGGAATTGCATCAGTGTCTTCCAGAAGCCCAGCTCTGCCAGCGAGGACTGGGAGAGGCTGAAACTCCTCAGCAATTCTTCTCAACCTTTGTTTTAAGAAGGTTGGAAAGAGGATCTGCCTGCTCTGTGCTGAGAGAAGAGCTGTCTTGCTTTCCTAAGGACCAGTTTATCAGTGTCTCCTATAGATTAGACTATAGGTTTTCCTATAGATGTATTAAAAGTTTGGAAAAACTATAGAATTGACAGATTTATAGTGGGTTTAAATTTGAAGAGTGAGATTTACGTGTGTATTCCACATATATGTATGGAATATATATGTATTTGGGTTAACTGTGCACCCAAACATTCTTAATTTAAGACCTTTTATGCCAGCTTTTCACTCAGTGAATTTGTAACTAAGCATAGTTAGTTAAAAATATCTGAAGAACAGTTTGTAATGAACACACTATACAGCCAAACAGCATTACTGTCACAGCAGTGTCATGTAGGTTGAACATTCAGATGTCTGTTCCCAACTCGGAAATTCAGTTTCTTGAGTGCATTTTCAGTAGCTGAATGGACAGATGCAGAAGCTCTTGCTTGTGGCTGTAATGTAATTTAAAAGTTAACCTTTTAAATTTATTTTAATATATTGTTGATTTAAACAGCTCAAATTAGAAAATGCTTTTCTCTCTGCCACCTCTCCCGCTATTTTTTGAGGGGAGAAACTAGTTCTCAAAAGATTGGAATCAACCTAAACTTAAGTGAATGGCAGTTTGGAAGATTGTTAGGAAATGGCAGTGGATAGGCATGGTGGAGATCTGGGTAAGCTTTTGTTTTGGACAGCTTACCTGCACTTTTGCCCTCAGAAACTGAGCTTGGACTGTCACAAATAAACCCTATAGCCTTGATATTCATAGGTAGCTTTACAAGAAACATGATGCTCAAGGTTTGGCTAGAAGTGGCTGATGCCTTATGTTTAAAAGGAACTTGATAAGTATAAAGGGGTCTTCTGGACGTGATGTTTGATCAGGATCTCAGTTCTGTTTCTGCTGGGATTGGGACCATGTACTTCTCCATAATGTGTATGTGAGCTCTGTCTCAACGTGCTGGAAGTCCAAAGCCAGCAAGTATGTGGGGTGTACAGGAAGACTGCAGGAAGACAAAGGTGTAAGGAGACTGTACTTTGGATGGCCTGATAGTTCATAGTTTAAATGTTCCCTTCATTATCTAGTATTGCAACACCACCACATTCAAACAGGGCTTCATCCCATCAGCAGCTCTGTGTCACAAGAGGCAAACATGCAATGGTTTTCTTGATTTCTGCTAAATCTCTGTGATAGAGACATTAAAAGAAAGAATTATGTTGACATGGAAAAAAGCTCTCTGAAATTGAAGTTATCTGTGACAAATTTTGAAGCACTGAGTGGAGCTCTAATTTGTTACCAAATATCTTGTGTAACGGAGCTATTCCAAGAAAAAATAGCCTGAATTTCATAAGGTAATCCTTCTTTTAGAGATCCTTAGACACTTACATGCGCAAGTGAAGAATCCTTGAACTGAGGTAGGACAGAAAATGCATGTCAATAATTTAATTGGTAAAAATGAAAAATCAGTGTTCCTTTTAATATGTTTCATTTGGTAGTTCCTATAAGCTCTTCAGTTGGTGGTTCAGTATGAAAGCTGCGCTGCAATGTTGTAATTAAAAAATTTGGGTCTTCAGCCTTTTAAATTGCCCTGCTGTGGTAACTAGAAAGCTGTGTCTCGCTTCTTCAGTAAACCTTCCTGGAGGAAAAACTGTTGTTTTCTGTTTGTTTTTTTAAAAGGATAATTTCAAAATTCTGTCTTGGATATAGTTATGTAAGCAGTGGAACCGGCAAAAGATCAGGCGTGGTAACGTTTTTGGTTGCTGGAAAAAGCAAAATGAATGGTTGGAGCAAGTGTTCCTGCTGCTGCGGAAATAGCAATGTGGGTTAGGTTAAAAAAAGCACTGTGATCCTGTTGTATAAAATCACATGCTTATATACAGATAATCTGGGAATGTAGCACACTGACATCTCTCATCCAGTGTACTTCATTTTGTCAAATGTGTTTTAGCTTAATGATATTATTGCAGAGAATGTTTATCTTGCTTGAGCTGTGCTTATTGCCTTTGTCAATGGGCAATAACAGTTACTCTCATTATCTTTCACATTGATGATTGTTTATTTCTTGAAACAGTCTTTGATCCCTAAAGCCTGCAACATGGTGCCATTTCTTTGTGGTCCCTCATTGCACTTGATCTTCTGTGTAACATACAGACCTGGGAGTCGACCATCTCTTCCTGCACAGGGCTCCTTCCTCTTTTCCTTTTGTTAGACCTCTGTATGTGTAGCAGAGCCGTGGGGTTTCAGTGAGGATGAGACAGTGTCTGGGGAAGAACTTAGTTTGAAACACTGTATGGGAGCCAGAAATGAAAGGCAGTACACAGATTCTCAGATAGTTAAATGACTCTAGCTGCTTTTTGAAGTACAAACATCTCCTGATGAGGAAGTGAAGCTATCTTGTACTCTCTGAAGATACTGCAAGTGTTACAGGGGAAGAATGAAGATTACTCCTTATTTGCTCCCTGTAGGGAACAGTAAAAGATGCAACGTTGAGAAATAAAACCAAGAGCAGTAATTTAAATTGTGCCAAACTAATCTGAGCTCTTTCTTTGGCAACAGATACTCTAGATAAAAGAAATTCAGTAAATCTTGTTTCTCTGTGGAGATCATTAAGATACTTAGCACAAAAGCTGGAACAGGATTGTGAAAGGTTGTGGCTTGTTGAGGAATTGTGGTGAATTAGCTGATCCTGAGGTGAGATAGATGTTAAAGGGCAAAATTGCAAGAGAAAATCTACTAAGCAAGAGGAAGACCACTGGAAGAGTTTCTTAGGGGTAGTCTGAACACTCTCTTGTCTTGATATAATTGATAGCTATTCTAAAAGCTGAAGTGTATTAGGGAAGCTAACTGGAAAATAATTACTAGAGCTCACATACAGAAAAGTCAAGCTAACAAAGAGGTAAGAAAGCATTAGGGGTAGGAGTAGGGATGAAAATGAGTAATACCAAGTGCAATGCTTTATATTTAGCAAAAACTGAAGGAGAATATTCTTCCTAACCTATATGGCAGTAGTAAAACCTCATCTGAAATGCAGTGTATTATTCTGGGGACACGCTGAAGACTCCTGCAAACTGCAGCAGATACAGAGAGGGGACATAGGATGATCTGAACCACTGTGAGCAGGGTTGGGGGAACGCTGCTCAGGCAGAGGGTCCCTGAGGCACTCTCAGGGAGACTTGGAGGGGACAAAAAATGCAGCTGGGGCAGGGTTTGATCTCTGCTTGTGGAAAGTAACTCACTGTGTGTCTGTGGGACTAGGCTCCAGCTCAGGTTGGTCTTTGTCATTTTTTGTTAAATGCAGTGTCTTTCTTTTAGCACTTCTGCAAATAACTGTTTGAAAATCTTTTGTATTTACTTGGGATTATGTAAAATGTCCACATGAAACTTCCTGTGAGGGAAGGGGATGGCAAGGAGGGTTTCCGTTTGGCAAGTATTTACAAGGACTTGAGATCCAGAACGTGTAGGAAAAGAAGGCTGTTCCTTCTATTTCTGGATTTATAGTAGCGTTTTGGCATTTCTGTTATTGGTAAACACCTGTAAGTCCCAATCCCAAGATGCAGTAAAATGTGCAGACCTACGCTGGTTGAAAGGTGGCTGCGGGGAGATGAAGTACTGTCTGTTTTAGGATGGTCAAGAATAGAATTTAGGCATTATTTTACAGACCAGATTTTAGCTGCCCAGCCGTACACCCTTTAGATAGTATAAATTACTAGTCTCTAAACCATACTTTTTTTCCCCCAGTAAGGTGATAGTTCAGAATTTTGGAGCTTCCTACAAATGCAGTCCTGATACAGATGCTCTGTATGTTCCTGACAGCATGGAGGTTAATGGTCCTGCTGACACCCTGCTCTGGAGTTGCAGGGCTTACAGTTGCAGATCACACACACACACCCCTGCTCCCCCTCAAAAGACCACTTGCAGTTTTATACTTCTATGACGTCTATAAGATTAATAGTATTCTAGGATTTCATAAGGTTTATATTTGTTAGCAGTTCAACTCTAGGTTTGCTGATGTTATTGCGCATAGTGCTCAGTAGTGTTTTTTTAATACTTTCCGATTATGGTCTATATTTATCTCTAGCTGTTATATATACATTGGAGGCATTTCTTCCACTTAAACAAATCGATTGTTGCAATTATGGCTGATGAGCATGACTCTGAAATACAAGTAATGCAAAAAAATCCCAAACCCTTTAATGCAAATTTTTACAGTGCAGTAGCGTGGTTTCCCTGTCTGTGACCAGCCTTGACTCTAATCCAGCAAAGCATTTCTGTGTATGCACATCATCTTTGATTTTCATTTCAAGCTACTTGCAGTTAAAGTTAATTCATGCATATATTGTGTCCATTGTTGATATCGTACAGCTGTAAGCAAAGTAGTACTAGTTTTCTGGTGCAAAAAGTTGTTAATTTTGCTCATAGAATTTAACTGATTTTTACAAGCTGTCCAGCAGCTATGTTAAGGTATTCTGCTCAGAATTATAAAGCAGGAATAAATAGCGAAGATGGAATATTAACTCGTATTCTTTTGCATTATAGCTAGTTGTGTCCCATCAACATGTTCTGGAAGTTTGATTTGAACACAACATCACATGTGGACAAGCTGCTGGATAAAGAAGATGTGACACTTCACGAGCTGATGGATGAAGATGACATCTTACAGGAGTGTAAGGCTCAGAACCGCAAGCTGCTGGACTTCCTTTGCCAGCAGCACTGCATGGAGGAGCTGGTCAACCTCATCACGCATGAGCCCCCTGTGGATATGGATGAGAAGGTCCGCTTCAAGTAGGTATTAGTTTTCTGTCCTATATGAATAAAACTGAATGAGAGACCTTGATGTTGGAAAAACACTGGTGCAAGATGGGTATAACCTTTTCAGTTCTGGGAGAAGAGCTTTTGAGTACTATAAAATATTTCACAGCATTTTGTTAATTGTAGTGAATTTTCAGAAGTTTCTTTGTTTTAATGGTTTAACATTGAGTTTATCAAAAAACCAAATCTCTTGCTGTTTGTTCAAAACTTCGCAAGTAAAATAATTGGTATCTCAAAAGTACCTTTAGTATGTTTTTATCAAAATGGCAAGCAAAGAGCATTCTGCTCCAAGTTAGAAATTTCTGAACTTGAGAGTGGTTTTCAGTAGTCAAGCCCACAAAAGAAAGTGAGCTGTACAGTGAATAAAAGATGTAATATTTTCAATGTGCTGCATATGCAAAACCTGTGGATTTCAGTGATCATATAGTTAGGGAGAGGGCCTAACTCTGTAAAGAGCCTATTTCTTATGGTGGTGAACTCGTCACATGTGTTTGGTTCTCACAGCAGGTTGTGTTTATACATTTTTCATTAAATGTATACTTGAAAATATTTACATTTTGGATTTGGGAAGTTTGTTTTTCTTAAGTTTATGTAAAAACAAGAGGCTTCTCTTTGTATAAATAAATAAATAGAAACAGACAAGTTTGTCACTGTGGGAATGGTTTGGTGCTGGTTATTGCTGCTGTTGCTTGAAATCCACAGAAGAAGTTGATTTATTGTTTAGGTTTATTACTAGGTGAGATAGTGGATCAGCTCTGTTAGGTGACACTTTCATGGTGAGTGAATGCCATGAATTATGTTATATAGAATATTATATGGCTGCATTTGTAAGGCTTCTGCTGCGAAAGGTGAATTACTAGAAGGAACCAGAAGTGTTAGCTTTATCCTCTTGTCCTACAGATGCAAATTTTGTACAGATACTCTTAAACCAGGGATGTGGTGCACAACAGCCTTTCGACTTTTTGCATTTCCTGTATCAGATTCACGTGTTACAGCAGAATAACTGGCTTTTCATGGGCCGGCTGGCTCTGTGCTTCCTGCAGCCCTTTGTTCGTATTGTTTGCACAGCTAATCAGAGATGAACTCAAACCCCGAAGGTCTGATTGAAGAGATGGGTGATGCTTTCCCTTGTGCTAAGAGTTAAAGAGCAGAGGAAATGCTGAACAACATTAAACTTGCAGTCCTTTGCTGGAATCTGGGTGTACGTTGTTCAGGAGAGAGTGAGGAATTCCAGAACCATGCCAGTACTAGTTCATACATTGCCCACGTCACTGCAGAATACCCTACTACTTCAGTTAACCACACTGTATTTTTAAGTCCTGTTCTTTTGAGATTATTTTTTTTTTTTTGGTGGCTGCTATCAGAAGGTGGTTTATGTCTCTGATCCTATGTGCTGAAGGGTGGAAGTGAAAACCTTTTCCTATTGCAAACCAAACAGATTAAGGGAAGGTGGGGACAAACACAGATATCTGAAGAAGAAAACCCTTAATGCAAACCAGAATGAAGAGGGAAGCTCAGTAGGAGAGCGTTTACTCCCAGGCATCCTTGAATTTCTGGGCAGGATTATATGCCTTTTCATCAGCTTTTGAAGGTAGCATATGATTAGGCAGCTTGAGGCCCGGGGTTGATTGAGGACAACACATGGACAAAAGTAGACAGTGGTGGGGAGAGGCCAACCTCCAGTGTTGCTGTCCCCCTATGCTGGCAAGGTAAAAGAAAATCTTGTGTTGGCAAGGCTTTAAGTTAGCAGTCTTGTTCACCAATCTCTTCATCAGATGATGGCATTGTATCTTCTTCCTCTTCCAAGGGCAGCCCATAAGGTGCTTGCTTGAAAAGCCAGTTTAGTGTGGTGGGAAGTGTGGTTCTGCACTATGGACAGATAAGAGAGTCTTTGATGGCAACAAGAACTGCATAGTGACCTGCTTGCCAGGATAAGCAGAGCTGATCCTTATGAAGTTGGTTTTTTTGGAAATACTACCAGTACCATAGATAGACTGGGCAGAGAAGCATTTTCAAAGTGTGGTGAGGTACTGGAGAGGGAAAGAGGGTTTCAGCTTATTAGAAACTGGGGACACTTTTGGAATAAATAAAGGCTAAGCAGGAAGAATGGACTCTGTCTAAATCTAAATGGAATCCAATTTTTGGCTCTTAAGAAAAGATTATGAAAGTTTCTAAACTGGAATGGGGAGAAACTTTATAGGTTCAGAAGGAGGTGCAGCTCAGAATGATGTGTGCTGTGGAAATGGAATCATCAAAATGCTTTATTTTTGAAATGTCACTAGGATGGAAGTTCATAAAGTTCAGAAGGGAAACTGCAAAGAGGAAAACTCAACAGTGAATCCCCATCTGAGCTTAGCGTGTGAAACTAAGCAACCAGATGAAGACCTGTGGCAACCAAAGAAGTGTATAAACTGTTTGAAATGTAATGTCTATTTCTAATGAATTTGTTGACATACTGGGGTGTCTCATAAACCTGTTGAGAACATGCAGTAATGAGAGTACAGCTTGTAGGAAAGGCAGAGTAGATTCTGCTGGTGTAAGAGTGGGCTTTAGGGAATAGAGGGCTGGGTGTCGAGTGAGGTAAGTTAGCTGCAGCGTGGAAGCCTTACGGGCTGGGATACTGTGCCTAAATAGAAAGGGTGGTTATATCTGACAGTGTGAAACTTGGAGACCGTAAAGGCTGCAAGAGCAGAACGTGCTTTAACAATGAGAGGGTTCATTTATCCCCCTGTTGACAGGATATATATCACAGGGAGGCACGGTGCATGAATTTTTAGGAATTGTGAATGCCTTTTGCATGGAGCAATGAGCCAGAAAAAGGAGAAATAAATCTTCATATACCCTTGTGGGCTCTAAGAAATGTAACTGTTGTAAAATCACTTTGTAATAGTAACCATAGTGTACTCAGATTTAATGTCCTCATAGGAACAAAAAAGACGTAAACAGCATTGTCATGGGCTTGGGGTTTGTTTTTCTAACTCTTAGGAGTGGAGCTACATAAATATGAGGAGGCTAGTTAGGAAGTAAATGATACTGTGTAAGGGTAAAAAGCTCGCAGCTGGCCTCGAAACATCTTGGTGGCTCATGGTAAATGCAGAGCTTATATTTCAAAGATGTAAAAAAAAAAAATCCTAATGTAGAAAACTGAGTTGGTTAAAAACAAATAACTCACTGAAGGTAAAAGTGCATCCTCACGAAAAGGAAGCTGTATCCAGATATGGAAAAGGGTATAGTGGTGAGTTAATCCGTGAGACTGCATGAAGGGGTTTTTGGGAAGCAGTTCACTAAAGGCAAAACCACTACTACTCTAAACCTAAAAATAAGGAAGCCTTTCTGAGAATGTGTGGGGCAGATGGGTGATCCAAGTGTAAAGGAACATAGGACCATAGCAGAAAATAAAACTACATTGTCTGTGTGCATGCTCATTTCTGAGACTTCTTGGGAGATTCCCAAGTGGTGTCTTCCTTTACAAGGGAATAGTCTTGAGGAACTGTCTTAAATTGGAGCATCTGTGAAACAGAATCAGTAGAATATTTTTTAGGAGTGGCTGGTATTCACCTTAGTGATTTGAAGGAATAGGGAGTTTCTGACCTGGTCAACCTTTAAACAGTTGTCCAGAAATGGCAAATAGGGCACCAGTTCTTAAGAAGGGCCTCTGGGCCCATAAATCTGGCTTCTGCATTGTGCACATGGAAGAATTTATGGTATAGCATTATGATTCATAGACACCTTTCTAAATGCAGGCACTCAGCCATCACACAGTACTGCTTTTGTTCAGGAGCTGAGTTTGATGGAGTCGGTGAAACACATGGATTATGGTGATATGTGGCATAAGCACAGTCCAAAAAGATAAGGTCCCTTATCAAAGACTGTTGAAAACAAGCTGTCATGGGATAACAGAGAAGGGTTCTGTCATCAATTAGTAACTCCTTAAAGAAAAACACAGATGAGGGAAAAAGGCTAGTTCCAGCTTTCTGGTTTTGCACTGCTGATCCTTGTGCTGTTTGATATATTCATGCATGAAATAAGAGGGGAGAAGAATTCTAAACATCAAAAGTTGATAAGACTACCTTTAACTAATTTTGCATTAACTTAGTTAAAAGGTATAAAAGTTTCATGATATTATATGACCAAGCAGTAATAAAGCAAATGCAGTCAGTGCTGATTGTGCCATGATTAATGGCCCAAATTACGTGTGCACTTTGATGGGCTTCAAATTAGCTTTCACATCTCAGAGAAGGCTTTGGAGTCCTCCTGGGTAGTATGCTGAATATATTCGATAAACGGTGAACGCAAGTGTGTATTCATGACCCAGGGCACAAAGCTCTACATGAAGCAATTCAGTGTATGTACTGGAGAAGTTATTGTTGTCCTGTAGCACTTGTCTTCACCCTTTATGTGCTACCAGAGCAAGAAGTATTTTCCTTGTTAAGAACCAAATGGAACTGTGATGAGTAAAGTAAGGCTTTAAATTGAGAAGGTTGAGGTATGGAATTTCTTCCAAAATAAAAATTCTTACTCAGTGAACTTAAGAAAACCGAACCCATAACAGTTATTAGGGTAAAGGTGGGCACAGAGTGATGCACTTGAAAGCACAATAACTGAAAGGGAGCTCCAGTTGAACTGTGAATTGAAAAGAGCAGAGGGCCAGCACAGCACCCCGCCAGTTAAGCCATGTGTACAGCACTGGGATGGAAGTCACATATGCACAGCTCCTGGGTACAGCTAATGCAAACCCATGGGAAGAACAGGCAAGCGGTCAGTCAGCTGAAGAGCAAGCTGCAGGTCTCCTCACAGAATAGGTGCAAATGTCAAGAATGGCCATGTGGGATCAGATGAAAAGGTCTTCCTTTTCTGGTACCTGGTCCCTGACAACGGTCCTAGCAATGCTTTTATACAGTGGCGTGCTCAAATGTGCTGTACTTGAAATATGAGCAGATCGTCAAGTCACACAATGACACAGTGGTTTTCCTGTCTGTTCCTTTTCTGTGATTTCCAGCGATCCATGTGTTTGTTTTGTCACTCCAAGAACTGAGCTGATATTTCTAAAGACCTACAATGATTCTACAATTTCTTCCCTGATAGGTGGTCACCTGCTTAGGAAACGTTGCCAGGTATATGAAACATGCTGTGTCTGGGAAGGTGGGAGATCAAAGCTCAGAGCACAGGGTCCCGTTTTGAGTTTGGAAGGTGCTGTTAAGATTTGTTCCTGACTTTCTGTTAATGAGGGTCAGAGCAGAAATTTTAAGTAATTTTGACTAAGAACAAAAAAACCCAGATAAATGCTCAATCTGGGCTCTGTTACACACTCCCAGGTCTTACTGCAAAGGTGGTAAAGGTGTGAGAGGCACCCAGTCATTTCCACAGCTCTTTTCTGTGTGGGTTTTTTTTCCTTTGAGATTGAGGCTAGGGAAAAAAAATATCTATGCATTGAAAGATTGTTTCAGCTTCACTGTTCTGCAAAAGTGAAGGTATTCCCTTTGTGTTGTAGGAACAGTGGTATTATTGCAGGAGTGTTTTATATTGATCTAGGAGTTGGCTTGTGTCTGAAGTTACGAAAAGTGGTAGATCTTGCATAATTTTTAAAAGTGGGAAATTTGTTGTGTGTGTGTCTTGTGGAATGGCACAGTTTTTATTTAGAAAGTGAATGTACTGATTAAAGAATGAAAGTGCATTTGCAGCAAGAGTATTCTGTAGTTTTTTTAATGTTACTAATTTAGTTGGCTGCTACTAAAATACATAATAAAGTTTCTTTTTGCTTTTGTGGAAGGAAAAAGAAAACTGGCTCTGCTTACAGAGAGAAAGTGCTCAAACTTTAAAGGACCAGTTTTATTTTTAATCTGTATCACTTGATAATAAATGAAAACTGCTTTAGGAAACACGGATAAGAACCAGCACTCAGTGGGAAGTTTGGTGTTCAGAATTGCTGCTTTGTGCTTAGTACCGCTGAACCACTTGAGCACACCCTGTCAGACTCTTTAAACAATTAGTGGGGTAAGAGTAAGTCATGGTTTAAAAATAAATTCCAGCTGCCTTTTGACTCCAGAATCATATATATCATTGAAACTGTGAAAATAGCGTTAAAGTTAGTGCTGGGTTGAATTTCGCAGCACTAATGAACTGCTGTTTCTAATTACAGTAACCTCTCTGTGATGGTGAGTAGGTCTTTTTTGAAGGAATTCTCTGAAGCCCTTTTTATAGATGGACAGTAGGTAGAAGATGAAATTAAGACCCTAATCTAACAATGAAATGCTGAAATGAGTTGGGTTTTTTTTGTTTGGTTGGTTTTTGGTTTTGTTTTTAAATAAAAATAGCTGGATGAATTTTGATGTGGCGTATGTGCAAGACAGCCTCCCATCCCCTGCTTAATCCCTTCATTGCATGAGTAATGGAGAGACTGAATCAGTGAAATGTTTGCAAGACAGTGGCATGTAGCTGTACCCTACAGCTGGCTTTTAATGTTGAAATTCAACACTAAGAAACTTTGGTCTTCTAGCAAAACTCCTCAAAAAGCATGGTGGGTTTTTTTTTTTTGTATTGACTTTAGATTATTGCTTTGTATGTGTGCACTTTGATATTCAAGACTTTGTCTAATTATCAATGTAATATTAATTATAAACACATTGGTATCTTTTCTGATCATACCTGTGACCTGGAAGAGTAAGAAACAATGTCAGGGAAAAAAAATTCATTAGCTGTCAAACATAACTTCATATTTTGATTTAAGTGAGCAAAATTCTCTAAAGCAGGCACAGTAATGTTTTCTGAAGAACAAGTTAATTTTATAGAGGATAAGAGATGTTACTGAAAAATTGAAACTCAAAAGGTTGGTTATGAATTGCTCACTTGTATATAGTGTATGCTCATTTGTTAGGAGTTTTGTGTTAGATCTAATGTTCTGTCTCTAAATTCTAGGCCTTGATTTAAAAACAAACAAATTAATTTTTAATTCGACTCCAGTAGTGGAAAGAATAATTTCTCAGAAACATTACAGAAACCTGCTAAAATATGCATTCTTCAAATCAACCTCAAATTTTTGGCTTGATGTTAGTTGTGCAAATGCAGTATTGTTAAAAGATTTAAAGAGATTTTAAGTGTATTGAAACTGATTAAACATCACTTTTAAAAATCAGAACTAGCTACAATTGGAAGGCAGTTGAGATGCATAATTCAGTGTCCAAAAAAACCATGCGATGTGTTCAGGAAACAGTGTTTCCTTAAAATGCGTCATTAATGTAGATGACCCCTGTTCCTCGTGTGTTCATTCCCCGCCCCTCCAGCAGTGGTGATCCTCCTACTGTTTATAACTTTAATAAGGGAAGATTTTCTTGAGAGTTTTCATTTCACCTTTAGTTGCTCTGGTTCTGTCCTTCCAGATATCCAAACACAGCCTGCGAACTGCTGACCTCAGATGTGCCACAGATCAATGACAAGCTAGGAGGGGATGAAACTCTGCTGAATATCCTCTATGACTTCTTGGATCATGAGCCTCCTTTGAACCCTTTGCTTGCCAGTTTCTTCAGTAAGACTATTGGGAATCTCATTGCAAGAAAAACAGAACAGGTAGTGGTTAGATTTGTCCTGATACATAAGCACCAATTAATTTGCTAACATTGTTTGTGTTGTGTGGCAGTATCATTGCTATCCTTGTGATCTCATTGTATTTTTAGAGTTGAAAAATAATTTGCTATACTCTTTATGGTTAGAGTAAAAATGTAGTCTCTGAAAAGTTCTTTGGATTTCTCAGGTGAGGGAGTTGTTGGCTTGTATAGACACCTTTGCATAGTTTTGGTTTCAGATCTACAGTAACTGGGATATTCCTGTGCCATAGCTAAAGCTTTTTTTTTCTGTTCTAAGGCATGTTTGATGCACCCTTTGATCATGGCACAGAATCATCTCGTTGCGTAAACAATGCCTCAGTCTCATGCCTGTAAATGGGGTGCGGGAAACATGAGCTGAGCAGTGTTTTAGGAATACATGCATTCCAATTCAAAATTGATTTTTTAAATGAAGGCTTTCAAGAGAGCCTTAGTGGAATGGAAAATTCTCCAGCTTCACCAGCTTCTTGACACTCCTATTTCTGTGGGCTTGGGTTTCTTTGTGTCATAGAGGAAAGAAAAAAATAGTTTAAAAGATTTGATTTAGTATTGTCTTGAAATGAGAATGTTATTCTCTTCTTTTGCTCTCTGGAGCATTTCTCAACCTCGTAGCCATTTTGCATCAAGATTGGTTGTTTGAGACAAGAAGGTGAAGTACAGGAAGTTCAGTGTGCCTTGCCTGTATGTTGTACTAGCAACTGATGATGACACTTTTATTTTTAGGTGATTGCATTTTTAAGGAAAAAAGACAAATTTATTAGCCTGGTGCTAAAGCATATAGATACATCAGCAATGATGGACCTCCTGCTTCGTCTAATCAGCTGTGTGGAGCCCGCAACTCTACGACAGGAAGTACTGAATGTGAGAATCTACTGCATTTTTTTTCTTTACAGGATTGGGAATAAGGGGGTTTGTTTGTTTGTGTCTTAAAGGAATAGAATTCTTTGTCATTTATTATGAGAGCAGATCCACTCTTCTGAAAAATATTTTTCTTAGTACTAGAGTCTGCACGTTGGTTACTTTGGGTACTTCAGCCTGTTTGTGGCTTGCACAGCAGAAGAAACTTGCTTCAGTCCCTGGCAGTAAGGGATTTTCTACTCATTTTTCCATGTAGCAACCATTATTTACTCTAGCTGTTTTTGCTGTAGAGCTTTGACAAAGGAAATTTGTAATCTTTCCCAGTGTTCAGGATTTTAGACTGATCTTTTGGGACAGTAATTTGTTTTAATTCCTTGCCATGTTCAAGGGTGTATGTGATTGTTGTAGATGATATCTTGTGCCTCCTCCTTCCCATTCCTCTTTAATATGAGGCCTTATAAAATATCTTACTGAGATGCTTAGTTGCTTTACAGGTAGTACAAGTTTTTCTCCCTTCGCAGCCCAGTCTGGGTGAGGCTGTCTCATCCCCTCTTTAATGGGCAGATGTGCAGGACTGGAGGAAAATAAATCCTACTTTTAACTCTCTCTCAGTAAACTGGAAGAGCACTGTGCCATATGGAAAACTGTACTTGAGTCACTGAAGCCCACACCAGCACTTAGATGTTTGGCAAGCTTTGCTGCCTAAGTCTTCTCTGTCCAGAGAATTGACCACACCGTAGCTTAGCAGGTAAATGTTCTTCACAGTAACTCATGATAGATGATTACCCTTGCTCAATTCCTCCTCTCAGCCTTACGGTACATCATGCAGTACACATGATGTTACAGAGAAGGAAAAAAATAAAGGCACAGATCAGTCCTTACAGACTTGTATGGGCATTCATCTGTGAAAGGAAGATTTCAGTTTTTGACAGGAAAGTCAGCAATTCAATTGGTTAGACATCAGATAGTAATACCAAGAAAGGAGGTGGGAAGTAAAAAAAGCCTTCAAGAGATGGACTGACATAGGATGATGGTGATGGGGGATTCACTGCAAGAGAAAGCAGCTTTGCAGAATAGGTCCAACCACATTCCAGCTCATGATGGCCTCATGCCCTGAGGGGTGAGGGCAGGGATTGCTCCCCTTTGTTCAGCACTGGCAAGACCTGTCAGGGTCATAGAATTGTTTGGCTTCGAAGCAACCTTAAAGATCATCTATTTCCAGCCCCCCTGCCAGGGGCAGGGACACCTTCCACTAGACCAGGTTGCTCACAGCCCAGTCCAGCCTGGCCTGGAACACTTCCAGGGATGGGGCAGCCACAGCTTCTCTGGGCAGCTTGTGCCAGTGCCTCACCACCCTCACAGTAAAGAATTTCTTCCTTAGATCTAATCTAAACCTGCCCTCTTTCAGCTTAAAGCCATTCCCCCTTGTCCTATCACTACAGGCCCCTGTAAAAAGTCCCTCTGCAGCTTTCCTGTCAGCCCCTTTAGGTACTGGAAGGCCGCTCTAAGGTCTCCCCAGAGCCTTCTCTCCTCCAGGCTGAACAGCCGCACTTCTCTCAGCCTGTCTGCCCAGGAGAGATGCTCCAGTCCCCTGGTCAGTCTCTGTGGCCTCCTGTAGGCTCACTCCAGCAGGTCCATGTCCTTACGTTGGAGGCCCTGGACCTGGACGTAGTATTGTAGGTGGGGTCTCACCAGAGTAAAAGGGGTGAATTGCATCCCTCGAACTGCTAGTCATGCTTCTTTTGGTTTACCCCAGACTACAGTTGACTTCGTGGGCTGCAGAGACACATCGCTGGGTCATGTTAAGCTTCTTGTCAAGCAGCACCCCCATGTCTTTCTCCTCAGGGCTGCTTTCAATCCATTCTCCACCCAGCCTGTGTTTGTGCTTGGGATTGCCCCAGTCCGGGTGCAAGACCTTGCACTTGGCCTTGTTGAACGTCATGAGGGTTGCACGGGCCCACCTCTCAAGCCTGTCAAGGTCCCTCTGGACAGCATCCCTTCCCTCCAGTGTGTTGACTGCGTGACACAGCTTGGTGCTACGTAAGATCTATCCTCTTTCAGCCTCAAACCATCACCCCTGTCGCTACAGGCCCCACTAAAAAGTCTGTCCCCATCTTTCTTATAAGTCCCCTTTAGGTACTGGAAAGCTGCTGTAAGGTCTGCCCAGAGCCTTCTCTTCTCCAGGCTGAACAGCCCACCTCTTTCAGGAGGCCTAATACTACATTGGGGTCTCCAGGTTATGTTTCAGCTACTTTCCGAGTACAATGTGGATGTCATCTGAACAACAAAATGCCTTCTGCATTGTGTTTGTGTGACTTAGCAGAAGCTGATAACTTTACTGTCTAAGTAAAGTTTGAGAAGAACTATTTTTCACTGGAAAGTGCTGCTGTCAAGGGTACATCACTTAGGGGTGTGAAAAGAACTCTTTTCCACTTGACATTACTATGCTGGCAGAATCCTTCTGTGAACTTCATTTGGTTCATTATAAGGTTCTTGATGTTTGGGAAGGTAGTGTTTTACAGTGTCAGATTATGAAGATGATACCTTAAGTGTTAAGTTAAAATTCTGTTCTGCATAGCAAGTCCCACAGCACCTCTCCTTAGAGTTCTGAAGTCCACATTGTTGCTTTGACTCATTAAATCAGACACTACCTGATAACTGTGCAAGAGTCTAATTCCTGGCCTTTGATGGCATGGATGTGATAGCTGGATGGTGCTGGTGGCTCTGTTCTCTGCTTTTTTTTTCTACTACACCTTCTAAAGTGTGTGATTAAGCTTCCTTGTATACCCCTTGCTCAGATGATGTTAGCCACGGTGGACGTTCTCACTGTCCTAGTGCATTTGACTCCCAGTGCTGAGTGAAGCTGGGGCAGCGATTCCATGAGTGCTGTAAGTTGGCATTGCCATAGAAGGAGGCATTCCTGCTTTCACCTTACTGCTTGTTTTGCCCATCCAGCTCCTCTTGAATCATTGCCAGCTGAAGTGTTCATGTGGTTCTAAGGTGACATGGACTAGGGAATTGATCCAACTGAAAACATCTCTCCTTTTATTTGTGTATTTTGCCAGGATTGTTTTTGGCCAGCTCAGTTCCTTGATTTGGTTTGGTGGTTTAATTTTTTTTTTTTTTTTTTTTTTGCATAGACTTGTGCAATGATAAGGGAGGAGAAAGGAGCACAAGATAAGTGGATGAGTATGAGCAGAAAGAAGGTGGCAGTGCCATTTTGTACGTTCTTTAAACTGTTTGCAGAACAACAGTTCATGGTGGTTTTCCTCTTTCTCTTCCTTGATCTGTAATTGAGGGCATACAGTTAACACAAAAATAGGATAATGCTTTATCCATTTCCTTCTCTTCACGCATGACAGAGGAATGCTTTGTTCGTGTAGCTCAGATTTTGTTGTTTTGGAGAGCTGTGCCATCAGGAAAAAACCTTGCTAGCACAGGCTGTTCATACTTCTGTCCCAAGTTAGACAGAAGCACCACTGTACAAGGGAGCCTCTAGATTCAGTAGCCCATAGGTTGGTGTGATGGAAGTGAAATAATCTGTTTTCTGCATTGCATCTTTACAGCCCTGTCTCCTCTCTGTTTCTGGACTCTCACAACTGAAAATACTAGAAGAATCTTAATCAGAAACCTCTAAGGAGGCCCTTCCAGCAGGCTTGTCTTTCAGGCAGCTGCATTTTGATATCCTTGGACAAATATGACATTGTGCAGATGGATGACAGTGTATTCTCTTAGATCGATGTCATTTGATCCTGAAATGTCTCTGTGAATTTGTGAAAGGAATAACATTGTCTTTAAATAATTTACTTGTGCAACGAGAAAGTTCACATGTGGGTTGCTTCTTGAAGCATTTTTAATATCAGGACAGATAAGTGGCATCAAAGAAATCTGTCCTCTGCCTGCATTTTATTAGTATAAAATCTTACCTAAAAAAATGCTGAGAGCCACGACCGCTGTGAGAAGACTTCATGTCTGATTTTGCTGGCATGTAGTAGGTATTAATGTGAATATCTCTTCTGCACTTCATCTTTTCATGCTTGTCTTAGTGAAAAAAGGTACAGCTTCTGTTGTATAATCTTAATGGAGGAGAATTAGGCTGGCTTCCTTATTCTGGACTGGAGGAGAGAACCTGCTGTGGCTCAGCTGTAGCACAGTGAGTCACTGGGATCTCACCACAAAACCCCACCTTGGGGTTGCAGAGTGGGTTACACCATTCCACATGCCTGACACAGTTTCCTTGGTAATTGGGAGAATGTGATCCCTGTTACTCTGAAGACAAATTCTGCTTGTCCTGGCTGGATCCATGTCTTCTCCCTGCATGTGAAGAGTGCCCAGGCATGGACCGTGGCTTCTGCAGAAACCCCTCGCAAGCTTAATACCTCTGTAGGTGAACTGATCTTCCAGTTTTCACCACTTGTAGCCAGGGTATCACGTACCCTTTTTGTCAGGGTCTTAACATGGATACTGTTCATAGCACAGAAAAAAGACCTACTGCACATTGTCCTGCTTTTTTTCTGTTGCTTTCACAGTTAAAAACCTGCAAGAATAAAAAGGGTATATTCTTCATGCTGTTTTTACCCTAAAGAAACAGTAGCTCCCAGGGCTTGGTTAGACTAACACCTGTATCTTTCTCTTGTACAAAAATTGTCCTACTGCAAGATCAGTCCTCAGCTGAGGAAAGATTAGTATCAATACTTCAGTGAAGTGACTGTTGATGTTGTGGTCCTTGAAAGATTAGACAACTTGGTCTGTTGATGGCTGCAGAATCCCTTGGTTGACTACAGTCTTAAATAGTAAAGCACAAACTTTCTTTCACTGTGGCCAATTAGGAATATCCAAGCCAGAGTCAAACTGTTACTAGGTATATTTTCAGCAGGTTTTAGAAGACTTAAGTTGGAATACCTAATATAACAGACTTTCTTAAGCATTGACTTCGCAAGACCTCGAAGACTTATTCATAGCATAGTGCAGGTTGGAAGGTCCCTGAGAAGGTCCAGTTGCCTCTGCAGAGCAGGTCCCATTAAGTAGATTGCTCAAGGCCTTATCCAGGTTTTTCAGTATCTCCAGAACTGAAGACCTGTCTGGGCCCTCTTCCAGTGTTTGATCACTCTCAAGTGGAGATTTTTTTCCTAACACCCGATTGGAGTTTCCCTTCTTGCACCTTGTGCCTCCCGTCACAGCATCTCCCGAGAGCAGCCTGGCTGCATCATTTGTCCCCACCCCACTCTGCAGTCAGAGACCACAATAGCGTCTCCCCTTCACCTTCTCCCCAGGCTGAGCAAAACCCATTCTCGGTCTTTTGTCTGGCCTCATGTGCTCCAGCCCCAACCATCTCCAGGCCGCCATGGGACCTGTGTGCTATGGCAATGTCTGTCCTGTGCTGGTGAGCCCCAGTCTGATCCAGTATCTTGATGGGTCTTGCTGGTGCTGAATGAAGGGGAGCAGTCTCTGCTTTCATACTGCTGGCTGCCCTCAGGCTGTCAGGGGCATGACGCTGACTCCTGGTGTGACAGGTCCACTAAGGACCCTCTTGGCCTTTTCTGCAAGCTGTTTCTGGGTCATTGACTCCCATCTCATTTTTCCATCCCCTGTGTAGGACTTTGCATTTTGCTTTTTTGAACTTCTGAGGTTCTTCCCAGGCAGTTTCCCAGAGTCACAGAATGGTTGGTGTTGGAGGGTGCCTCTGGAGATCACCTAGTCCAGCCCCCTGCTAAAGCAGGTTCTCCCGGAGCAGGCTGCACAGAGTTGTGTCCAGGCAGGTTTTGAATGTCCCCAGAGAAGGAGACCCCACAGCCTCGCTGGGCAGCCTGTTCCCCTGCTCTTGTCACCCTCACAGTAAAGATATTTTTCCTCATATTCAGGTGGAGCTCCCTGTGGTGCAGTTTGTGCCCGTTGCCCCTTGTCGTGTCGCTGGGCACCCCTGAAAAGAGCCTGGCCCCGTCCTCTTGGCACTCGTCCTTAAGATGTTTGTAGACATTTATAAGATCCCCTCTCAGTCTTCTCTTCCCCAAGCGAAACATGCCCAGCTTTCTCAGGCTTTCCTCAGAAGGGAGATGCTTCAGTCCCCTCCTCATCTTGGTAGCCTCTGCTGGCCGCTCTCTAGATGTTCCCTGTGTCAGTTTCTCCAGCTTGTCTAGGTTCCTCCCCTCCTGCATATTAGCTGCGCCCCCTCGCAATGTGGTAGTCAAGTAGGTGTGGGAGAAGGTCTGCGTGGGTGAGCAGGACACTGCTGCCTGAGCTCAGGCATGCGCAGACAGCACTGACGTGATGGAGCATCCAAGAGAGGCAGTGAGAGGCTGCCCGAGCAGGCAGGGATGTTGCTAGGAAAGCCGAGGCTCAGCCAGTATTGATCCTGTCAAAGGCTGTGATGGGCAGCACAGGGAGTGATCCAGGGCTTCACCTAACAGGGCCTTGTAGCTAACTTGCGTGTGCCCGAGATGCCCCTTGGCAGTGGTATTAGTGTACATGTGGCATCAGGAGGAAAGATTGGTCATCCAAGGGCTGGATGAGCCTTGGCACTCTCCCCATGCACCAGGGGAGTCTGAGCTGCTGGCAAGCAGCATGGTTGTTGAAAGAGTAAATCTGGCTGGTGAGCGGGTTCTTTACTCCCTACCTAAGAGAGTCTCCAGCCATGCTCATCTCCCGCTTCCCCTTCTGTTGGTGAATTGCACGCTTAGGTGGCTCTGATGACTCCTTTGAGGAAACCTGTTCCTTCTTGCCTGTTACTGCCAAGCCGTTATGCCTTTTCTGTAAGTGCACATTTCCTGGTGGTGCAAGAGCTTTTTCATGTTGCCAGCTTCCAGCCACTCATGACTCGGAGAGTCTCCATCCTCTAATTCCTGTGTAGTCTCTGGCTGTTGGTGGTGAGACACTGGCACAGGCGGCCCAGAGAAGCTGTGGCTGCCCCATCCCTGGAAGTGTTCAAGGCCAGGCTGGATGGGGCTTGGAGCAACCTGGTCTAGTGGAAGGTGTCCCTGCCCCGGGCAGGGGGGGTGGAACTACATGGTCTTTAAGGGCCCTTCCAACCCAAACTATTCTGTTCCTCCTTCCATGCAAAATTAGGGTCCGGAAACCCTGACTCTTTCCATGGTCTCTACAAAAAAACCCTGTTGAAATTCTTTTCATGTAGTAATATGAACAATAATATATAACAACATAATACTACATTTTCTTTGTACCTCCAGCCATAACTCCTGTCACGTGGCAGCACAGTGCTTAGATGAGAGTGCATCTGCTGTGGGTGAGGGACATTATCTCCACCAAGGAAAAGCACAAGGTGCTCCCTGCTGCCTGGGACCTGGTTGACCATGCCCTCCCTCTCTCAGTTCTATATGGGTTGAGGCCTCCCATGTGTCAATGTAGTTGCCTCAGGTGGTGGTGGGGACTGTGCCCTCTTGCATGTCACCACTGTGGTCGTGCTGATTTGCAGTTCCATGCAGCCTCGACCAGCACCTCCATGCCCCCTTCCATGCCTGTGGCCTCATTAACTGCCAGGTCCCAGTTTGCCTGGACCAGTTTGCCATGTCCCACTTGTTCTGTGGTGCCTGAGCGTACATGATATAGGTGTTCCCCAGCAGTAAGCAATTGGGCAGAAACCCAGTGCTCCATAATCAGGTGGCAGCAAACAGCAGCCTGGTCTGTTTGCAGACAAATCAGTTGTCTCCTGCTTGCTTGCCCTGTGTCTTGCAGTCTTCCTTTTCCTGTAGAATAATTCAAGTTGCACACATATGCAAGTTTTCTGTCCATAAATTCCTTACAAGTGTGTCATTCATCAGTAAGAGTAAATACACTACTGGGTTGCATGTGGTCAGAATAGTTTTCCTACACTATCACTCCACATTTGGGTGTTGACTGCCATTCCTGATGCTGAGCAGGAAAAACACAAGGAAGCATGTTGATCTCTGTTAGTTTTGCGTTTCATGTGTGACTCTTAAGGGAGATGCTGAATGTAACACTGTTGTGCTTCAGTCTAGGTAGGTAAGCCCTGCAAGTGTCACAGCTTTTGTTTGAGGAGTCCATTAAAGAGTATTCCTTTCCTTATGAATGTCTTCAGTCCATCTCTTAAACAGCAGCCTCAAGACAGAGGAATTGTTGCCTTCCAGTTTTACTAGGTGGTGCTTAATTCACCAAAGTTTGGTATTGCTCTTCTAATCTTAACACGTTATTTCAGTTGGGATTTTTTTTGCTTTTGAATTTCATTTTCTGTGTTCCTTAGTTCCCAGGAACAGTAATTCCTTTGCTCAGATGACTGCTCCTGCTTCCCTCCCCAGTACCTCTCTCTGTGGCCATCCAACTCCCCCTGGAGCCCATTCTTATGGCAGTCCAGGCAAAAAGAGCAAACCTTCTTATCATCCTTGCTTACCGTGTGACTCCCAGTTTTCATTAACAAGGCCCATAGGCTCAACTGATTTGGGACTTGAGGGAGGATGCTGATACAGAATAAAGTTGCAACTACAGTGGAGAGCTGGGATTTAAGTTGCTATGCTCTGCAAGGGGAAGTGAATACATTTAATGCAGCGGTGTTTATTAGTTTTCTTCTGGGCTGTGGAAGTTGTAAGGGTAGAAGAAACTTTGGTAGGTAAAAAATCCTCTGCTGATACAGATTGACAGGTAGGTTCTGCACGAAGCAATAAACAGGCTGAAACACACTGTACCATATCTATGCAGCTTACTATTTGAAGAATGGAAAGTTGCAGGTAAAAATGGGTATAAGTGTTTGGGATCTTTTTAATGAAGTTGTGCAGTGTGTTAATACTGTGGGAATACCTGGAGATTGCAGTCGAAATCTGGGCTCGTAATCATGGTGCTGTGCAAACACGGGGTGTAGAATTGATGATGAAAAATGAAAGATGCCAACATAACAGAGGAGAGATGGGTAATTTTATCGTTATAGAGAATGCCAGTAGGCATAATGCATTTGAGAAGCTGTTTTTTAGAAGATACAAGTGAGGAGAACTTCATTGATTTTGATGAAGCCGTTTTGGTAAATTGCTAGTTGACAGCTACCTGAGCTGTCATCAGAAGACTTGAGTCTCAGGATTTGAGAGAAGGGTTTCAGTAGTCATATCCAAGCACAGGGAGATGAGAAAAGATGCTTGTAGACTAAATCAGCGAAGAGGTAATGGACAGTTGTTTTGTTAGTGGAATAGAGATGGCAAGATGTATTAAGACACATCAGGGATAAACTCTACTGTGATGGTCCTGAGAAGAAGGTTTAGGAGTTTAATTTTGATGCTGGAAAACTAAAAACCAGTGGAAGAATCTGAAAAGATAGGTTGGTAGAGAGACTGGTGAGGAAGAATATCTTAGGAATCCAGTTTTTTGAACTGGATAAACTGGATATCGCGAAGAAGAAAGTACAGATACTAAATCTGAAAATAGGGTCTTGAATTAAATACTTGGTTTTGCAGCTGTATGCTGGGTAGATTTTTGGGCAGTGTTAGTATTTTTGCAATAATAAGATGCACCAGAAAGGAGACTTAAGTCAGACATTTCAGACTTAGTAGGAAAACAGCAGTATTATTTATGCGAAAAGTCACTAAAAATGGTGGTTTGGAATTTTTCTTTTAAGTCACTCATAGTTCATAACTCAACATGGCATTGGAGAGGAGAGGATGAGATTGGTAGGAAGGTTATTAGAGCAAAGCTGGTAACAAGTCAATGTAAGGATTATAGTTGAAGTCACGTGAATAGAAAACATAAAAATCAGCATTCAAGGAGAGAAGATAGGCATAGAGCCATCTTAAACAGAAATGGAAGGCAGGAGACTGTTCATTTTCTCCATGACTCATCTGGAGAGTGATGGAAGATTATATCATTGCAGAAACCTCCAAAGTCTGTCTGTCTTTTAATTAATGTTTGGTCAGTTATTTCAAAAGCAACTGTGAATGCATTAGTTTGACTGAGTAGTTTGATTTATGTTAGACATCTAGCTGTTTGCCTGGAATGGAAACTGTAGAAATTTAAGTGAAAATGATTGGGTGGAAATGAGAATTTGAGCTTGCATATGAAGCTGGGAAGGGAAAAACTGGAATGTGTCATTTGCAGATGGTGTACTTGGTTTGCATGCAGTCAGGAAAGGGAGATGAAGTGATAGCTTGTGCTAAGAAAAGGAAGTAGTCTGAATCTGGCGTAGAGCAAGAACGTGAGACACAATAGCATTGTTGTGTCATCTCAAAGTCTGAGAAATTATTTAGTGTAAACAGTAGTAAGGCTGTAAGAATAGGAAATGGTAGGAGAAGAACATGTCGATAATTACACTAATGCTGCTTCAGATGAGTGTTCATGACTGATCTGTTCCGTGTTTTCCAAGGGTATTTAAGCTTTTAGTTCCATGGGCAAGGTAGTACATACTGATGCAAATTAAAATGCATCTCTGTCTGTGCTTAGGGGAGTTTGTATACTGCTTGTGGCTTTGATTATGAAATAGAAGGAAAGGGCTTTCCCTTCTTGAAAAGCCTGTGTTACACAAGACTTATCAAAGATCCTCTGGTTTTGAATTCTGTGATCTCAAACAGGGATTTTCTTTCCCTCTTCCTTTCCTTCCAGTGGCTTAATGAAGCAAAGATTATTCAGAGACTTGTGGAACTGATCCATTCAAGCCAGGATGAGGACGTGAGTATGACAAGACTAAGTTTTGTCTTTGTGGGTGGTGCGTCTTATAAGTTCCAGAAGACTCTTCTGTCTCTTCGATAATGCCCAGGTGACTTACAGAGAGAGAAGACGAGAGACGATCTGTATGAATAGACATCCTGTCCGTCCTCTGGTTGCTCTATAGCAAAATGTTTTGTTGTACTTTTAGTCTTGACTTACTCTATTACTAATTTCTTAGTTCATTCTGCTGCTGCATCAGTTCATCTCAGTGTCTACAGTCAGTGGCAACTTGGTTTTAAGTAGGAACCTGCTGTTTGAAACAGGCTGTTAAAAAACATCTAAATTAACCAGTTCACTGAAATTTTCAATTCTTTTTAGACCATAAGCAAGGAGGTATTCAGTTGTAAAATCTACAATACACAGTTCTCTGAGCCCATGGAAGAGAAATGCTGAGTATTACAGAGTGCTTTTTCCCCCCTTTTTTTTTCTTTCAATAATGTTCACAAAATGCCCAAGCCAGGAGCTCTAGGTCTGGATTTTAGTTTCCTACATTATCATTTCACATTTGGGTGTTGACTGCTGTCCCTGATGCTGAGCAGGAAAAACACAAGGAAGTGTGTTGGTCTCTAGCTGGCCTGCTTTGACTTAAATGGGGATGGTGGCACTTGTCCACAGCTTCCTGCAAGTGCCAGCAGCAAAGTGAACTGAATGGCACAGGATTCTTATGGTGTAGTGTTAGTACCAACACTATGATTCCTTCGTCTCATCACAGCAAAAATTACCCCTTCTGGGAGAAAAAGTTGGAAGTAACATGCTGATTTGTATGCCTTCAGCCATGCTATCTTATTGGTGAATGCTTAATTACAGCATAAGATCTTATACGTATAGTAGCTACAGAGAGTCTTTGATTGATAGCCAGAATGAGATGATTAATTTATCAAAATACTACTTTAAAGCCTTTAAATACATAATAAAGAAGTTGTACAGGGTATTATCAAGCTATTTATTTTTCTTCATGCAGGAAACCTCTGTGTAGTGAGAAGTAAGAATGAAATACTTATATTTGAGATTTGCAAGTTAACACACTTGGTTGGGAAGATGTAAAAAAAGAATCCTCACTTCCTGAAAACTTTTAACTGCATTTAACTATTAAGTTCAGAAAGACCTCCTCTTTGATTTTAAAATCTGTTAATGCTTCTAGTAACTCATATTGTATTTAACAGACAAATAATGTAGAACATGGAGGCACTTGTTTTAAAAAATTACGATTGTCAGTTTCTTGCATTCCCAGCTATGTTAAATTGTCTCTGATTGCCAGAATGAGCCAAGTAGAGATGTCAGTACTGAAATGTATTCTCTAACATTGTTTACAGAGGCAATCAAATGCTTCCCAGACCCTGTGTGATATCATAAGATTGAGCAGAGACCAGAGCAATCAGCTCCAGGATATACCTGAGCCTGATCCACTTCTCACAGCACTGGAATCGTAAGTACTTGTCAGAGGACTGTTGATAAACTACTTTCTACTAGAATTGTCACTTGCTGATAGCTCTCTAGAGACACAAACTATGCATGTGAAACCTTTGCTTAACTCTTGACATTTGTGCCAACCATTTAATACTGCTTTTAAACTGTAGCATCACTTAACTGCCTCTGTGGAGATCTCTGAGTTTTGTAGCTCTGTATGAAGGCAAATCAGGGTTAGCAATCCCCAAAGCTCACAAGCTGATTCGAGATGAGGCAATACTAGTGAATGTGTTAAAACACTCATAGTGAATTTGGAGGAAGGTGAACTGCGGTGGCAATAGTTAAGGGAAATCCCACAAAGACAAATCTTAAAATTCCTGTATGGACGGTGTTCTTGGAGGTTTAAATTGGGTATTGGGAAAAATTTCTGCACCAAAAGGGTGGTGAAGCACTGCAGCAGGCTGCCCAGGGAGGTGGTGGAGTCACCATCCCGTGGGGGTATTTAAAAAACATGTGGATGTGGCTCTTGGGGGGGACATGGTTTAGTGGTGGACTTGGCAGTGCTGTGTTGACAGTTTGACTTGATCAAAGGTCTTTTCCAATCCAGATGATTCTGATTCAGTCATACTTGGCTAATCAGTAGCTCTTGTTGCAACTTGTGCAAGTGTTGCACCATATAGACAGGTTTCAGATCATCAAGTTGCTGTTCTTCAAAATGGGGAAGCAAATGCTGTGATAACCGAAGGAATTCATAGTAGCTTGTATGTCACTGTGCACTTTTTGTAAGGGGCACTATCAACTGTCTTCCAACCTTTGCCGAGGTCTGCTTACATACCCTGAGTGTTCTCTGGCATGCTGGTTTGGGCTCCTGAGTCAAATATCAGTTGTAGACTCCATAATTTATGTGAACCTTGGGTTGCCTGCACTTCTGCAGAGATCAGGTGGTGCTGAGATACAGCCCGACAGCCCTCACCAAAGATTGTCTGCATGCCTGTTACTGAGACTGAATTATTAATCTGCCTGGTTTTATTCTCCAAATCTGGTTGAACCCTGAAAGAAGTAAGCCTGCACACTTTAAATGCCTCCCTAGTCTTCCCTATTTGAATGATACTCAAAATATCATTCCATTTCCTTGTGGTGTTAGGGCTAGATGGTGACAATTTAGATCTCTCTCTGTGTACTGTCCCTGTGGATCTCTGAAATACACTAAAGTTAGTGTCAGCTACTACTTTTGCCTCAAAACACTGTCACCTGTGACCTTCACAAGCTCTAACCACATGTCAGAAACATTGTGCAGTGCTTTCATTAGAGATGGCATGGCACAACGCAGGTACCTAATTGTTTCTGCACTCTGGTGATAAACTTTGCAGACACAATTTGTAAATAGAGATACTACTGTCTTTTATTAGGCCTGGTAGTTTGGCTGGAAAAAGTAGGAAAGCTGTTCTGGTTTGTGTTTTGTCATGTTTGTAGGTGATCTTGTGTAACTTACTTGAAGGTAATCACTAAATAATTGTGGGGAGGGGAATCTAGTGATTTCTATCATTTGGAAACTGTTGGGGTGTGCTAGGCTCTTCTAAAGGTGTAATCTAGTGATAAATGGCACTAGTGTACAGTTGGCAAAAGAAGCATTTGTAGTTTTTCAGGTTTTCTAAGTTACTTTTGGTAGAAGGTATTCCCTTGAAAAAAGGATGCAAGGATGCTTGTGATCCCAGCTAACAGTGCCCAGCACTTCTCAGAACCTTTGATTGTCCAGACAACTTGCAGTGAAACTCAGAAGAAGTTTTTCATTTAAGTTTGGTGGTTGTTTTTTTAAATACAGAGCTAACTTCTTCAGTATTACTGGGGGAATATATTGGTGAGAAACCTTCAGAGTATTTTTGTTAGGAGTAGTTTCCCAAATAGTGTTAGGTATGAGTTGTGTACCATAAAATGTTGATTTTTTTGTTTACTCTATTCCCTTAGCATTATTTCTTTGTTCTTTGTGATGTAGTTTTGAATTATTTATCTTAGCATGCTTGCCACTTCCTGTATTTGCTTCAAACCTAAAAACGTTACTGGAGATTCAGTGTGAGATTGAAACCAAATAAGGTTCTTTTAGGCCTGAAGGTGCCGTTTTGACAGAAAAGAAACAAGAGTTTGCATTGAATAGTGTAGCCTCTATAGCTAGGGCTTAAAATTCCTCTTTTACATGTTTTTGTTGAGCCAGAGCTTTCTTAACTTATGTGACATTGCTACTGTTTTCTCCTTATTCTGAGCTGTCAGTTCATACATGAATATTGGGGCTTCTGTTGGGACAGGAGCAGATGTGTGTGGGTAAAAACAGGACATGAATCATGCTGCACAGGAGCACTGGAAAGCCACAGTCCCTGCAGATGTGCAAAAGATCTTCCATGGGCTTGACATGTAACTGCCCCTGCAAGGCAACGCTCTTCCTTAAATACTTCCTTTCCTTTGCTGTGCCTGCAGAAATGAGGCAGATCTGGCCTTTTGTCCCATGGCCTGCCGTAATACTGTCTTGTTAAATAGCACAATGCTGGATTGTCAGTGTAGATTGCAACCCTGATTGCAGAGCCTTCAGCATCTTATCAGGTCTGTATTGGTTTTGTAATTGGTGTTAATGTTTGGAGGTTAGCCTGTCTCCAGTTGGGTCATTTCACCTGGGAAGCCCAGGACCTTTAATGAGGCTTGTAGTTCTGTGGAGAACATGGTACTTTCAGACTTTCTGGGTAATTTTAGACTTTGCTGGTAGTTTTCGACTTTCTTGGTAGTTTCAGAGAGGGATGTGGAACCCTGCTGTGTGTGGAGCAGAAGATTGCTGCCTGTGGTCGTCTTTCATGAGAGCCTTTGTGACACCAGTGGTGGGATTTAAGCAAGCTTCCTTGATTACACAAAGCTGGAGTTTGAAGTTTGTCTCACACTTTACTCAGGTGGTCTTTAGTATTCTTCCCCCTCTCTCTTTGCGCTCCCTGTCAGTCACATTCATCTTCCTGGTGTTCTCTGGGTATGCATTTTGCGTGTTTTAAAGCACCACATGTAACTTCCAGGAGATAAATAAAAATGTCTTTGCACTTTGAAAAGACACGTCTAAAAGTCATTATACCACTGCACCATTTAGAAGGAAAAAATACTTGGAGCAAAAGTGATTTTTTGCACAACTTACCTTTCTGCTGAAGGTCACCTATCTCGCTGCTTTTCTTGGCCAATTTTTCTGAGCGTTACTGGTAACCTTTTTTGATCTTCGGGTAACTTTTATTGTTTGTGAATCATGAATTAATGATGAGATAATAGAGCAAGAAGGAGCTGTGAGCAGAGTTATGGAATAGATTCCAAATCTAGATTTTTCAGTAACGGCTGGCTGTATGCAATAAAAGTGAATTTGGTTAATTACAGTAAACTCTTACTTCTTTTTCCTGACTCTGCCTCTTGTGCTTGTGCTGATGGAGTGTATTTAGATGCTACTTATTAAAATAATTTTCTTATGCATTATGCATGTATTTTTACATTTTTACCTCATTTTATTTATACAAATGTAAATGAGACATTTTGAATGTTAGAAAATAGTAAAAATGAGGCTGTGAACTTGAGTAACACTGTTTTTAGCTGGACATGTGACTTAGCCAGTCAAGAATGGCACTTGCTGAGTACTGGATTTTGGAGAGCTGTCATTAACATATGCAGAATTAGCATGGGAAAGGGTCTGAATACAGAGGTGGAAGCAGTCAAGTAACTGTAGATGAGTAACAGTGCCAGCCCGAACAGAGAGAAAAGTGGGCTGTTACCTTTGTGCTAATTATTCTTCAATTCTAAGGCCATTTCAGAGTAATTTGTGATGCTAGAAAGGACCAGTATCATTATTCATTCTGACTCAGCAGTCTTCAAGACTTTGCTTGGTGATCCCTCCACCTGGCCCCAAATCTGTCAGTATTTAGAAGGCATCTTATCTTGGTTTAAGGGCTCAGAGATGGTGAATTGATTAAAATATTTCAAGGGGATAATAGTGAAGACTACTGAAAAGGTGCATATGATTTACAGTTTGCATTTGTTGGTCTCCGTTTCCAGGTCCTGGATCTTACAATGCCACTGGCAGACTGTAAGGGTCAACTTCTACTTCTTGTTGTCTCTGTCTTCTGGATTGTGATGGATAATTTTAGACTGTCCGCTGATAGCTTCATATTGTCTTTAGTAAATTAAATTGAGTTTACACTTGGGTTGTCTTCCAGTTTATAACTTAGATGTATATCCTATTGATAAAGGAGAATGACAATTGGTTTGGAGTCCAGTTATAATTGGGTCTTGTCTTAGTGACAAGTAAGCAAGTTCAGAAACCTGGTGTAGAGCCATTCTTGTCCTATGAGACTTCAGAGGGGTTGTATTTATTCTTTCTCAAAGAAAACTTGCAGCCTTTTTCTTCAGAAGACCCAGAAGTGGATATTTTGTGATTAAAGCAACTGCCAAATTACTTCTAATTCGTATGCTGCTAATGTGTGTGTGTTGATCAACAGGCAGGAATGTGTGGAGCAGCTCCTGAAGAATATGTTTGATGGAGAACAGACTGAAAATTGCATAGTGAATGGAACACAAGTTCTTCTAACGTTGCTGGAAACAAGGCGCTCTGGGTAAGTTAGCACTTACTTCTCTAGCAAGAACAATTTTAGGAATTCCAATCTAGTATTACTTAAGCAAAAAAGGAGATTTTTTTTTTTGGCCTAGTGTGATGTGCTGTCTAGAAACAAGTGCAACAAAAGCTGTTTGGTTTCTTTGATGCAGTAGCTGTACCTCATGGCAGTTGTACCAGTTGGCAACTGGGCCTTTTTGTGGGCTCTTTAGTTTTCTTGCATGTGTGTAGCAGTCTTGTCTGTAACATCAGAGATCTTAAAGCAGAATGTGTGCAGAGTAGGGGAGGGAGTGGTATGTCATGCATAAACTGTGTGATGATGTGTATATATATATGGTTGTATAGTTTTGGGTTTTTTTTAAATTATATCACCCTTTTATTTCTTACGGAGATGGAGGAGAGAAAAGGCAAAAGAGTTCTGGGAAGGGAGACATTGAAAATCTCTTTTTTTTATAAAGGAGGAGAAAAGAGTGAAGGAAATAATGGAGGGTTAGGAAAGATGAAAGAGAAGGACAGATGGCGGCACTGGGCAAACAAGTTGCTAGTCAGAAAGTCATATGCGGAGTTAAAACTGAAAAGCTTAAATACTAATTCTACCATGTCTTGTGCCCAGGATCTCTGAAGGTTTGTGAGTTGGAGGCTTAGGCGTTCCTATCTAGCCCATTCCCTGCCTTGCTGGAATTACATCTCATGACTGAAATGAAAGCATTTCTTTTATTCCAATGTGAGACTCTGCTGTTGGAAAGGGCTAGTAATAGTTGTTGTAATTTACTGCTTGCTGATAAAGAGGTATGGTTATGAGCACAGCTGCATGCCTGCTCAGGGTTTTCATTGGTTAGTGTATTTATATACATCTTTTTCAACACTTGTGGAAGGTTTACGGTTTTTAACGAATGTTTATAGTAACTCTTGCTTATGTAATTTACTTTTCAAATGTTTGGGAAGTTTTAAAAATGATGAAGCACTTCAGTAATTCGTCTCTCAGCTCTGCAGACAGCTTATTGTCTGTCTTCCCACTCATCTCATTCACAGTTTTGATTGTGTGACTAGCATATCATAAATGATACATTAATAGAAATGTAGTTATGTAAATATATTCAGTAGCCAGAAATTATTATTTTTCATATTCATAGTTATTTTTCAAGAGAAAATGACCAACATGGACAGTGTGACTGGAGACCATTCTAAGATTTTGTCAAATCTCAACTGTTGTGCTTTTCTTCTTTACAGAGTGGAAGGACTGATGGACTCATACACTCAGGGATTTGAAAGGTCTTACACTGTCAATAGCAGCATCTTACATGGTATTGAACCAAGGCTAAAGGATTTCCACCAGCTGCTGCTCAGCCCTCCCAAGGTAGGGCATCCCAGCATCTCTCAGGAGCAAATGGCTCCTGAAGTGTGTTTCAAGGTTTCCCTTTCTTTATACAAAGGCTTCCTGGATATTTTCTGAAAGCACCCTATGCTGGAACAGGCAGATTACTTCTGAAGAAGAACTCATGCTTAAAGTTTATAATTCAGGTGCTTAGGGACTAGGCAGTAGGAATTTTGAAAAACATTGTATTCGAGTAGAAGTAGGGAAGAGGACTTCTGTAGAAGAAGAGAGAAGAAATAGAGATACGTTGGGACTGGTGTAAAGATGGTTAAGGGGTGAAGAGAAAGGAGCTTTCAGTTAGTGGATATTTTGATGTTAATCTTCAGTTTTGGAAGTAGAAGTCTCACCATGATTGCATGACACTGTCCTCTGTATGGGAAAATGGTTTTGGTTTACCTGAAGAGAGTATTTATGAAATGAACTCGTTATGTTTAGTCAAATCGTTGTGCATATATGCTTGAGGAAATGTTGATCTTTGCTGAGGTACTCATTATCCATTTCTCTGATAGAAAACAGCAATCCTAACTACAATTGGTGTCTTGGAGGAGCCACTGGGGAATGCTCGTCTTCATGGATCTCGTTTAATAGCTGCTCTGCTTCACACAAACACTCCCAGTATTAATCAGGAACTATGCAGACTCAGTACCATGAATTTATTACTTGTAAGTGCGACACTGTGACTAAGGAGAGGGGGAATAACTTTACACTGGAAACAATTTTACTTTCCCTTTCATCTGTTCAGTGCAAGGTAGTTTGCTTCATGTGTGCTGGTGTCAATTGTTTTTCTAATCTACTGAAAGGAGGAACATCCGTCCTCAGAATAGTATTTGTAATACAAATACAGTTGCTTAGTATTTTGAACTGAACCTTTTGCTTCAAATTTACTGTTACAATAATTAGTAGTTGTATCAGCTCTCATAATACGGAGAGCTGATCTTTTTGTCTAGCTGTGAACAGGGACATGTTCTGAAAACTGCTGATAGAACCTGGACAATCTTTCAGAAAATTATTTTCATACATAGAAATTTAGTTAATATTTTTCTTACGATGAAGTCAACCACAGAATAGATAACTTTTTTTTTCAGCATGTCTGTGCTGTGAGACCTAGCTGTGTAGGAGAGTATTTCCTATGTGCTCAGTTTGTTGGAAAGTATGCATTACAGCAGAGCAAACAGAGCACATTCCAACCATAAGTGGATGCTAAGGTGTACAAGTAAAACTGTTTTAGTGGAATTGCTGATTATACAGCTAATTGGGCAGTGTTCAAATATCATTTGATTGTTAAGAACGGAAAGATGTATCTAGAGTGAATTCTTTTGTTTCTCTTTTTTTTTCCCCAGGACTTATTTTTTAAATACACATGGAATAACTTTTTGCATTTCCAAGTGGAATTGTCCATAGCAGCTATCCTCTCGCACTCTGTGCAAGAGGGAAAAACTACTACTAATGACCTAGAAAGCAAAGAAGAGGTGCTGAATGGAAATGTGGCCACAGAGAACTTAAAGACTCCAGAAAACAATACCGAGAATATCATGGTTACTCATGTAAGTCTGGTCGTGTCACCTGAGAATTTTAGACTGATTGATTCAGTCTGCATATGCATTAACAAGGAAATGGTATGACGAACTGTTCAAGAAGATGGAGTTTATTTAAAAGTGTCTAGCTATAACTTGATTCTGTCAGTTCTGGATGGAAGTGTACTTGCTTTTGTGCATTTGTTGTTAGCATCCAATTACAAAATAAACATACCACCCATCTCATTTAATGGGCTTGTTGAATCTATTTTTATTTAATTTTTTTAGTAAAGATGTATATAAACTTTGGACAAAAAAAAATAGCAACTACAACTAGCTGACTATGTTTTAGCTTCTGCATGGTGGCCCTAACGATGAAAATTTTTTGTTGTGTTTGTAACATGACAATGTTCTTCATTGCTGCTTATGTGAAGCCCAAAAGCAGGCTGAAGATGTGTGTAGGTATTGCTGTTTTCCCTGGATCCTCTGAGGAAAAATTTGAGAAGGAAGAAACTTGAGCTCTTGGGAAAGATAAGTGCTGAACTTTAAGTTCTTGTTCAGTAGGAGTGAAGGAATGAACAAAAGTAACTACAGTTCAATACAGACTTTGTAAGGCATGAGTCTTACTTTGGCAAACTTTTGAAATGTTCTTCCTATCTCTTTTTTTTCTTCTTTGTTTTTTTTTCCCTCTAGCTGTTCCAGAAATGCTGCCTAGTGCAAAGGATATTGGATGCCTGGGAAGCCAATGACAAAATACAGTAAGGGATTTCGGGTTCAGAAGGTCTTTGTTCTAAGGCTGCAGATTTAGAATGTTGCCTTGAAATATTCTTTCAATTATTTGGATAATTTACAATTTAATGGTGTAAAAAATGATTTGGATTATGATTTGGAATTAGTATTATTTGCATGTTAAAAACCAAATTTACTAAATAGGCATATGATTTGAAAGCATGATTTTTTCAAAGTGTCTATAATGTATCAGCCCAAACGCACAATGTGCCTCTTTCTTGCTTTCTCAGGAAATTACATGGCATAGAACTTTTTTCTTTCTTTCTTTTTTTTTTTTTAAATGCATAATTATATTCTCCCTAGAGTGAGCAGCTATGTGGAAACTGAGACGGGCAAGCATTTTTGCCCCAGATTTGCCCCACATTTAATATTCTAACTTTATAAACTACTTGGATTTCATGCTGATTGCAGCAATCATAAGAACAAGTTAATTTTAAAAACCCTAAAACACACTGAAGTGAAGTGAAAACACTATCTAGACTTCTGTTTCTTTGTCCATCTAAATGCTTTGGTCCTCTCCCATTATTTTGATCTCTTTATGGCTTCAGAGTGCCTTGTAGTCCTGCTGTAATTGTTTTAGGCTTACTGTCAGGCCATAATTGCTGGGTTGAGTTTTGGTTTGACTTTTTTTAAAATTTGGATTTGTTGGGTTTTTAGGGGTTTTCCCTCTTGCAGCCCCTAGGGCTGTTGATAAAAAATTTCACTGATAGTTTAATTACACAACTATCATTGTGCACAGTCTTGTAGGTAACAAAAATATCTGTGGCTGCTGCTTAAAAGTTTCCTAATTAAATTAGACAGGAACTAGAGCTCATACATATTTTATGCCAAATAGTTCCAGTCACCATATTGGAAAGAATTTTAATGGCAAGAAAAAAATACTGCGTTAACGAGAGGTATCTCAGATGGTGTGCTTTAAGGAGTTTGATTTATATGAGGTTTATTGTACCACTCAGTGAGGAGATGGAGTCAAGCACTGGGAGCCCCAGGGTCAGCAATTCCAAATTAAGAGCTTGGGAATTATTTCTTAAAAATCATCAGCAGGAATGGTGGTAATATATTTTCCTGTTGGAACATGGAATTTCTCCCTGGGTTCTCTTAGTTTTAGTTGTTCCATATGTTCTTGATGAAGGACTTTGTAACTATTAGAATTTAACTTCTAGGTAACCCACATAATTCTTTTACTGCAATCCATTTGATCTGCCTGCATAATTAGAATTGAAAATAAAGTAAGCCTGGTCATCAATGTGAGCTTATAGGAAACGTCAGTTTCCTGAAGCACATCTTTGCCTGCCTACTGATGTAAGTGTAGTAACCACCAATTGTGGCATGGTTGATAAAAGTATTTGAAAGTGTTGAAATAAAAGTTAATTTTGCATGTTTGCTGTCTTCATTCTAGCAGTGTGTAGGGTCTGCTCAACCAAGAAAACATGTTGTATAGGTACTTCCACAGGACCAGACAGATACAGCATTGCTGTATGCTGCTCTTGTCACCATAGGCTTTAAATTTTTGAGAAAGCTGAGCTTTGCAAGTTTGCTGAAAAACATACATTTTTATAGAGAGCAGTAGGGCACTGCCATGTCCCTTGGCCCCATCCACCCATGGGTTTTGTCCTCCAGAGCTCTTGTGCAGGTCTGTACAGGGCCCTTGTGGATGCTGGTGTAACCCCTTGGGTGTGCCTGCATGGTCCTGGGGGTCTGGGGGTACCCCAGCTGCAGGCGGGCTCTAACCTGAGGCTGGGGGTGCTGGAGGTGGCCTCAGGCTTGCAGCAGGACTGCTGCAGCCGAGGTGCTCAGCAGTGTTTTGGGTACGGGCTGGAGCTGTCTGTCTTGTTGGGTTGGGGTTGCGAAAGGAATTGCCATGAACCTGTGTGCAGAAGGTTGTAGCACGGCATTGGAAACTCGTTTCCAGGTGTTCAGTTTGAGTAGTTCTCAACCCTGAATTTTGGGGTTAGTGCTTTCCTTATTTTAGGATGTCTGCTATGAAGACAGGCTGAGGGAGCTGGGAGTGTTCAGCCTGGAGAAGAGAAGGCTCAGGGAGACCTTAGAGCGGCCTTCCAGTACCTAAAGGGGCTTGTAGGAAAAATGGGGACAGATGTTTTAATAGGGCCTGTGGCAATAGGATAAGAGGATATGGTTTTAAGCTGAAAGAGGGCAGGTTTAGATTAGATCTAAGGAAGAAATTCTTTACTGTGAGGGTGGCGAGGCGCTGGCACAGGTTTCCCAGAGGAGCTGTGGCTGCTCCATCCCTGGAAGTGTTCAGGGCCAGGTTGGATGGGGCTGTGAGCAACCTGGTCTAGTGGAAGGTGTCCCTGTCTGTGGAAGGGGTTTGGGACTAGATGGTCTTTAAGCTCCTTTCCAACCCAAACCATTTTGTGATTCTCTGTATGTACAGATACAGTTTGTATTGGCTTTGTACTCTGGTTTTTGGTGCAGGAACATGTGGAGGGATGAGGGTTTGTTTTCTAAACCATCTAGTCCCCTCACCTGCAAATGTTCAGCTCCAGCATTAGGAGAAAGCCCGAGATAATTTCACAATAAACTTTTTAGAGATTCAGGAGATGATTACACTTTTCAAGGGGTGTGTAGGACATGCAAAAAAAAAAAAAAAGCTTAAAATGTAGCTGTAAGTGCATGTGATCAGGAGAGCTGATACTGTCTGATGGCTTTGCTGTATTTGACCTGTCAGCTTAGACTGCTGCACACAGATGCCCCCGAGCAAGGGTAGAGAAGAATTTACATGAGCACAGCATGCCATCTCAAAATTAGCTCTGATGTACTTAGTGTCTTCCTCTCTCCCAAGGAAAAATGAAAGTCTTTATTATGCATGGACTCTGTTAGCATCTAGGAAAGAAACCTTTGTTTTACAGCTGGAGGCTTAGTGACCTGAGGTGGAAACTTACTGTTAGTAAGGGGGTTATTTTTGTTCAGTTTGATTCCGACCCACCAATTTGATTTGTGGTGGCTTGAGTTAACCTTGGGTGCTCCTTGGGCTACATCAAGAAATAATAATTTCAGAATTTGACTTGAGGATTTGGGAGTTTCGTCTGGGTTTCTTTTCAGCACCTGCCAGTTTAAAGGCAGAAATGCTGTTTCTAAACATGGTACTGTGAAATTTCTTGCCAGGAATCTGCCACTGGGTTTAGGTTTTTGTTCTCAAATCTCATCAGTCCTTCTTTGGATACTGTAGAAAGCACAATTAGTTCAGGCTTTTCATCCCACAATTTTTAGATTGCTGCTTTGCTATTTAGTGAAGGAGAACCAATGAAGATTCAAAGAAAAGTGACTTAGGAACTGCCTGGACTTAATGGTGGCTTCTTACACTTTTTTTGTAAGGGGGAAATCTAATGGTTGTAGATTACTGTCTTTTGTTCTCTTGAATTCATCTGCTTAATACTTCAATTGCAAGTGAAACTCTCTAAAGCTTTCTCAGTAGTAGTGATGTAAATTCTTACTGCTGTGAGTTTTCTTTAGTGAAAATTATAATCAGATTATTTATTTCTGCAGCGGTCTTTCAGTGTACCCGATTAGCTTCCTCATTGTAACTGGCTTAAATTTTATCACGTGTATTCTGAACTGGATGAGTGATCTCTTCCATCTCAATACATGAGAAAATGCAGAAAGGTTCAGTTCTGGCTAAACTCCTCCTGTGCCTTGCCTGCATGAGCAGAGGGTGTTCCTGCTGAGTCTCTGCTGCATCTTCTATACTAACCCTGCTTGGTGTAATGTGTACATATGTCAGACTGTTGCAACAGTGGGGAACTCTTAGCATGGCTAGGTTATGAAGGCGGTTATGACTGTGACCCTGGGATTCCTGCTGCCTGGTTATGTTGCTACTGACTGTTTTCTCTTTTCAGGGCAGAAGGTGGAATGAGGCGAGGCAATATGGGCCACCTCACCCGGATAGCCAATGCTGTAGTACAGAATATGGAGAAGGGCCCCATGCAGACTCAAATTAGTGAGTTCATTAAAGGTACATGCTCCTTTCTCTAGTCCTTCTTTTTTTTCTTGATTAAATAATACTTTCAGGCCTTTTGGAAAGACTTTTATTGCATGTATTTTGTGAGGGTCCCTGTTTCCCGTAACTTAGAAATAATGTCTAGGCCAAATTTGGTTGCTCTTTGTTTTCATACAATCATATTGAGATGGAACTTTGTTTTTGCAGCCATATACTGAAGGTATCCTTTTAGAGCTAAAGAATGCTTCTTTTCTTCCGGATTTATGTATATGTTTATAATGCTTATTTACAGCATTCTAGGGTGGTGTTCCTCTGCTTCCTTATTATTGTATCTGTCTGAGAGGATGGGAGACACAAGAATAAATGATGACGGAGACCCTCCATCTCCACTTTGTTGGAGATATTCACATTGCCAGGCTTTGTCCATCATATCTTCATTGGATTTATTTTGAGAACTAATTCTAGCTGACATTTTTGTGTGAGAGGAAATAAGATTTTCCATCTGCATCTATTAAGGGAAATAATGAACGCAAATGTGACTTGAGTTTCCACTTTTGGCATATAACAAACATATCAAATGGTAATATAGTAACTCGGTGTGTTGTCATATCCACATGAAATTTGAGAAGTTATAAATATTTTAGTAAAGACTGCAAGTTTCACAAGTCCTGGTTATTTCTCTCTCTTGTTTTACTGTACTGGGTCTGGCTGGGATGAAGATAACTTTATTCATAGCAACCATGCGGTGCTGTGTTTCAGAGCAGTGACTAAAATGGTGTTGACAACACAGCAATGTTTTAGCTCTTGCTGAGCAGTGCTTGCACAGCACCAGCACCAAGGCTTTGTTATCCACTCTGCCCCCCCGCAGCAAGTAGACTGGGGGGGGTGGACAAGAGGCTGGGAGGGGACACAGCCAGAAGCCAGACAGCTGACCTGGACTGATTGAAGGGCTATTCCATGCCATATACTCAGCAGTAGGAACTGGAGGAAAAGTCTTTCTGAGGTAGCTCCTGCTCAGAAACTAGCTGGGCATCAGTCTGCTATTGGGAGATGGTGAGTGAGTGCCTTTGCATCACTTGGTTTGGGTTTTTTCCCCTCTTTTCTCCATTTATTAAACTTTATCTTAGCCCATGAGTATTTCTTGCTTTTGGTCTTCCAGTTCTCTCCCCCATCCTTCTGTGGGGAAGACTGAGTGAGCAGCTGGGCGGGTGCTTAGTTGCTGGCTGGGGTCAACCCACCACAATCACCATGAAAGAAAAGGAAGGGAAAAATGTAGAACTCAAGTCACATGTTTACAGTTTTCAGAAAGTTGTAGTAGAAATTTTGCATCTTTAGGCCACTGTAATTCCACAAGTGAGTTAAGTCCAGCAATATCTTACTGGTTGGCCTGATAAAAGATGTTCCTTTCTCTGCAGAATTTACCATTTTTAGAAAATCATGAGTAAAATTTAATTCACTTTGCAGAATGTTTACATAATGGATGCATTACTTGGTTCATGTGCAGGTTTATGTGTCTGCTCAAAAACTTGTAGGTAACCAGTGGGACTAAATGACTGGCTTTGATCCCTTCTTATTGAGATGTGGTAATCTTTATGGTGATCTTTTTATTACAGAGCTACCTGAAGACTGCAGAGGGAGATGGGAGAGTTTTGTAGAAGAGACGCTGACAGAAACAAACAGGAGGAATACAGTGGATTTGGTGAGAACAGTGATATGGTGCATATTTCAGATAGACGTACTATTTTCTGGACTTAAATTTTAAAAAGTCATATGCTGGGTTTTTTCTTCTTTTGCTTGTTTTTACGAAGAAAGTGTACAAGGGTAGAGCGTTTGTAGAAAACATACTCCATAATAGTTTTTCAGGTAGCACAACTCTGATAAATGTTGGAAAACTGGTGCATGTTTGTGTGTTATTCACTGGGACAGTTTCTGCCTTCTGAGGAGTCTGGTTTTTGTTTGTGTGGAACAAAGGTATTTGAGCTTTCTCTGCTTTGTTGTGCTTATTGTTTTGTCCTTTTTTCAGGTGAGCACTCACCATCTGCACTCTTCCAGTGAGGATGAAGACATTGAGAGTGCTTTTCCCAATGAACTCTCTCTCCAGCAGGTGAGCTGACAGCATGCTTTTCACTATTCCTGGGAAGCTTGCTTCTCTGATTTGCTCTTAATCCTTCCTAGTATAGAGCAGCTTTCTAGATTCTACTCTCAGTCAGTGTGTGTTCAGCTTTTTTGTGTTTTTCCAGTATAGTTACTTACATGGTCTAGACTCCAATTTGGAATAAATTTGGCTCAGACTGCATTCAAGTCCCAGATACATGATGTGCCTCACATTTCTGTGAGGCACTGCATATTTCTTGCTCTTTTCCTGATTCTCTTCACACTGGGTGGTCCTGATGTTGTAGACCAGTTGCAGCAACTTGCTGTAGTTCCCAGCCAACCAGGTAGTGTGCATCACCTACCTGCAGTAGAATGGGAGCTGACAGAGGGGTTCTACTTCCTCTTGGGCTATGCAGACTGTTAAAAACTGAAGGAGCCATACTAAAATGTTAGCAGTAAGTGGGAGCAGTAAGCAGTAGCCTTGACTTAGGAGGAAACAGAGGTAATTAAAGGTTCGCTTGCATTTAGCAAAGATCTCGGGATCCTCAAAATCTGAGGTATTCTGCTAAAGGTCCATCAAATTATGGAAGCTGCTTTTCAGGATGAAGCATTTGGACAAGATTCTCCAACCTTTCTTGATACTAAGAACATAAAGAGCACTAGTAGAACATATTTAGTAGGAAGCTACCTATGTGGAATAAAAAGACAATCTTGATCTGAAATCTAATTAAGGGAAAAATGAGCTGAAAGTAGTTTATAGTTACTCTGTTGTCCAGATACTCTGGCTGCTCTTGACGTTACAAATACCTTTCTTTTCGTCAAATGAGACTTAGAAAGTACATTAAAAAGGAAAAATGCATTGCCTTTGTAAAAAAACCAAAAAAACCAAAAAAAAACCCCAAAAAAACCAACCACAACTTTTTTTTTTCTTTTACTCTGATAACTGTCACTAGAAATACTGACAGGAGCCCTCAGGACTCCTCAGACAGGAACACAGGTCCTTCGTATTGCCTCCAGCGAGTTCACAACAAAAGTGCAGCTGCAGAGATGCGTGTTTGAATTACTTAGCTGTAACTGGAGTGGGCTACCTACCAGTATTCAGAATTATCCTCCAAATAGGAGAAATTATCTGAAGGGTTGGGGGGGAGCAATACGTAAGAGCAAGTGTGAGATTCTATTTAGAGACAGAAGCAATCCTTTTCATAAATAGAGAATGAGGCATGGATGAGTAGGCAAGAATGTCGCCAAAAGCATATCTGTGCAATTATCCTGGGGCACTAGCTGAAAAATAGAAGACCCAAGCTGCTGTGGGAAACCCAACATAATATGTGGGAGTGTTGTCTCAAAGACCTGGGGAATAATTTTTCCATTCTCCTTGGTAAATGTCCACTTGGAGGTAGTGAACTTCAGAAGTGATTTGTATTAGCAAAAGGTAATCTAAAGGATAGTAGTGAGAATGATCAGAGGTGTAGAACGTTAACACAGGAAGAAAAATTGAAAGAATTGGTCCACTTTGTCAAGAGAAGACAAGGTCATATGAAGACATATGCCTCATCCTACAAGGAAGAGGATTTTCGAGGAATTGAAGAGTACCACCTTGGTGTCCATGGTGGGCTTAATTTGCAGCAAGGTGAATTTCATATTGCATTGGGGATAATAAATGAAAAGGACCAATACAATGTTCTAATAGAATAATGAAGCCAGCCAATGGTTTCCTAGAAAAATGTCATTAACTCTCTTTGGAAGAAGTTAAGAGCAGATCAGAGAAGCATCTGTCCAGGGCTTGCAGAAATCTGTTTGATCCTGCTTTGAGAATGGGGGATGGTGTAGGTGATTTCTCAGAATTTGTCAGTTTTGTATGATACCAGTGTTTTTCTAGAACATGTGTTTTCAGCCAGCTTAATTGAGTATCTTTGAATATCTTAATGATAGCTCTTTTGGGGTTCTGTTGCTCAGGCCTTCTCAGAGTACCAGATCCAGCAGATGACAGCTAACTTCGTGGATCAGTTTGGCTTTAATGATGAGGAGTTTGCAGACCAGGATGATAATATCAAGTAAGTTTATAAAACTTCAAAAGCCTTATATTTAGCATGTAAGCCTCTTTGCATATAATCTTCTTCTGGTTCAGGTTTTAAAATGAACCGCACTGTATACCTCCTTCAGTTTGAAACAAACAAAAGACTGATCAGTGGCTTGAAAAACAGCTGACCTTTTTTTCCTTTCATAGGAGTCCACCCTTGATCTCCAAAGACCGTTTTAGAACTAAGGAGAAGTACTTCTTCATTTTGAAGAGAAACATTAAATAAAACATGCAACTATTATCTGTCCATATTCTAGAATAAATTTAATTGCACAGAAAGCAAAGCATTACAGCAAACGCTAGGCAATTACAGAAATATTTTCCAGTGGCATTAAGTCTTTATTGAAATTAGGAGTAGAAGAGAATAGCGTTCTGATGAAGTCCACAGGAAAATTTAGCCATTATCTCCCTTAAAAAAAGGAAGCATAGATAAGGCAGGAGCAAATAACAGTTCAAAGAAGGCAGATGTAGGTGGATTTAATGATACGTGACTTGCTGAATTCAGTGCTGGAATTTGTGCTGCTTTTACAGAATAACTACTGTAATCTAATTAAAACTGCAGGTCATTGTCTCACCTTGAAAATTGTACCTAAGGACATTACTGGGACTGTAATTATCCTGCTTATCCATAATGGTTCAGAAATTGTAACCATTTAGTATAGTTACTGGTGGAAAAGTGCTCCAGGAGGATAACCCAGTGTGTTTCCTGCTCATCAGTTTTGCCCATTTGCCGTCATCTCATTGCAATGTTCATCTCAATCAAAGGAATTATTTGTCATCCAAGGTGACAGGGAGAGTATGTGACTGCCATACCCGCTGTGCATACTGTCCTACGGCTGACACTCATAGGCCAGCAAATGTTGAGTCTGTTCTCTGAAGAACTGCAGGATCCTGGTGTCTTGGAATCCTGACAGAAACTGGAATCTTTTAGCCCAGAAAGCTCAGGGTATGCCACATGGCTCTGACTCTTTGGCTGCTCCAGATTTGATTTTTTGAGGATTCTTTTTCTGGTTCTGCTCAGACCATATTTTTAGCAACCCTTGGCTTCCATGAAATACCTTAAATGAAATTATGATGTGGAAATAGTTCCGCTGCTTTAGAGTTGCTTTCAAGCATGAATCAGAGTAGAGAGTCACAAGATTCTTAGGGTCTTAGGAACTCCATTAAGGTGTTTGCCAAATAGTTGGGAACTGTATTCTAATATGGAGAAAGATTTTGGAGTCCACCTTTCTGAGCATTGTAGATGTCAGAACTTCAATAAGGCCCAGAAGTTCCAGACTAGAATGAGAGTTTAAATGAACGTGGATTACTCTAGTTCTACTCATTTTTAAAAAATAAAATACAGTTTTAACCTCTGTGAGACAGCAGCAAATCTTGAACTTGTTTGTCTGCGTGGAAGGGAAGAGTTAACTTACATGAGGAGCTTCTGATGGTAGCTAATGCCATTTTTAAAGTGAACATGAAACTGAATGAAATCTGTAACTGGGATGTTATCCCTCTATTTGTGATTAGAAAAGGAGAAGAATACACTACAAAGCGGTTCTGACACTGAACTTTCTGAGAGTGGTACTTGTCATCTCTTTTCCAGCTCTTGAAAACTGTTGCAGATACTAATTTGAATATTTGAAGGAATACTAATAATGATTCAATGTCCTGGTTATTTGCGCGACAGTATTTTTTGCTAACTAAACAGGCATCTTTAAAAAGAAAATAACACTGTCCAAACTTAGAGATGAGTAGATACGGTCTGTTGCCCCGAACTGCCAGTCGGTTTGAGTTTTTTGGCCTGTAGCACCCTCTGCTGTTCTTCCAATAGCTGCTCTTAGGTCTGCATCAGAAATTGGGTTATTTACTAATTTTTGCAGCATACATGTCTTAGTAATGCATTGGGGTTGTTGAGCGCCGCTAGTATGCTAAGATTCCCTGAAGTTACTGTAATTATGTTAAAACAGGTGGGTGCAGTCCCTTCTGGATAATTCCGGGTGTATGCCTACCGTGCAGAGTTTAGTCCTGTCTCTGGGTCTTGTCTCATGCTGAGGAACCCAGTGGAATTCCTGGGCGAACGCAGGACTGGAATTCCAGAGCAGCTGGGTGCAGCTCCTTCTCTTTTTAGTTAATTATGAGGTTTGGGGTTTTTTTCTATAAGATTTGGATCAGCTGGAGAGACCTGGTGAAAAAATTAAGATAGTCTTTATGTTCCATAGGTACCATGAGAGTTGCAAAATAACAGCCAGACATTGCTGTGGTTGCCATGAAGCCCCAAAATACCCTATCAACGTGATAATGACAAAATTTTTTCAATTGAGTATTGAATCAGACCTAAGAATGAAGATCTGAAATATTCTTTCATCTCAAAGAGAGGAGACCATTGTGCGTAATACAGAAGTGAATATTCAGGAAACAAACACAGAAGGCATTTAGTGGTCGTATGAAGTGTCTCTGTGGTTAGCTATCCTCCAGTCTTGTGCTGGGGATGCAGAAGTGCTTTGTTACTCCATGCCATCACTAAAGTTTCTTTCCCTTCTTTTTGCAGTGCTCCCTTTGACAGAATCGCAGAGATAAACTTCAATATAGATGCAGATGATGACAGTGTAAGTGGGTTTTTTGGTATGAAACAAATATTTGGGATTAAATAATTATTTATTTAATAGAGCAGATCTGCCAAGGTTATGCTTGAATCAGCTGTTGTTGTTTTGAAAGAAGAAGATTTGGTATGTTATTTTGGTCAAGGAGAAGGTGTCCTCATGACTGAGTTCATTTAAGGAGCTCAGGGTGTTACATGTACCCTCAGAGAATCTCCCTACAGTTTACAGCTTTGGTGAGGATGTTCAGTAATAGTACTCTTTACATTGAAGGAATCTTCACCCCCCCCAGCAGTGTCAATCTGTTTTCCTTATTTTCACTCTGATCATCTTCCCGTAGCCAGACTAGGAAAAAATGCAAATAGAGAGCACTGGGTTTCTTAGGGGTCTAAATACTGCCATGCTGTGCCTTGCCTTTTCTGTTTTATTGACTTAAAATCAGTACTCACTGAAGAAGCTGGACAGTGGCTAAAAGAGGTGATGCCAGGCTCATTCTCCTGACCAAAGCTTGGTTTTGTCAATACTAAGACTTAGGTTTCCTTAGTCTTAAAATACTTCCTTTTTCACTTAAACAGTACTACAGAGAGTTTTTCTTCTCTCTTCTGGTGCTCTGTACAGTGCTTTGTTGATAAAGAAAACTTGTTTTCTTTTTGAATTTGCCAGCTAAGTCTACAGCCACCAATAGCTATTTATATGCTTTGCTTAACTTGCTTTTTTCCTGAGTAGGCAGTTTTTGTGTGTGACGGAATTCTAATGCAGTTCCAAGATGGTCAGTTTGTGAATGTATTCCTAAGGGAATTACTTCCAGACCTCTTCTACAGTGACTTTATATTCCTGCCACTGTGAGGGATACAGAGGGGAACAGCTATGAAGCAGCGTGCAGGAGTTCCTGCTGTTCTGGAAGCAGTGCTGGCTGAGATACTGTTGTGTTCCTTTCTTGATCTATCAGCGGGCTGCTTCTGAGCATTCTGTGCTATCGTAACTCTTCCACAGCTGAGTGTTGCTTGTTGCACAACCTGGGATGTAAAATGAAATAAATGCAAACACCTTCATAGTATTAGTTGTGTACAAATGCTGTTCTATGAACTTCCTATTGCTGAAGTTCTTGTTCTTGTTTCCAAAGAATGAATGGAACTTGATTTCTTCTTAATATTATTTTAGCCTAATGCTTCCCTCTTTGAAGCCTGCTGCAATGAGCGGATCCAACAATTTGATGATAATGAGGAGGAAGAAGACATCTGGGAAGAGAAGGAGATAACCTATGCAACGCAAGTTAAATCAAGAACACGGTAAGGTGAAAACAAAAGATCAAAATCTTTTTTTTTTTCCTTCCTAAATGCTATGAAACTGTACATTTCAGTTAAGCACATGCTTATTTGTCATTTATGTGCTTTGAGGCTTTTTTCTAAAGTCTGAGTACTTTCCATGTCACACTTCTGCAAAAAGAGATGGGGGTTTGTTTTGAATGTGAAGCAAAGATCCAGTTGGAGGAAATGCAGTAATGATTGAAACACCTAGTTACTGAGTATATTATCAAAGTTAATTAAAAAAAAATCCTTAGTTTGAAACATTTAGGACTTATTCTCCTTGTATTTGGAGAAAAGGAGGTTGAAAGAATTGTAAGACTGAGGGTAATAGACAGTATATTCTTTTTCAAGATGTAAAAAAAAAAAATGTTTTGCACAAGCATGAGTGACCTCCTGTGGTGCATATCTGACATTGCAAATAATTTACAAATTTTCATCTCGTTGATATAGTCAGTTATTAAATAAAGTTATTTCTGTAATTCCAAGTCTGAAAATATGATGAAATGAGACAGGGAAATTGCCAGGACCTTAACATTTATTTGCCTAGCATCAGTAAACTGATTGTCTTGCTCATACACAGAATTGACACCACACTAGTATTCCCCTTGTTTACGACTGTTTTGTCTGCTCATATCACTCTCCAGTCCTGAATATGTCACTGCACATATTCCACATTGCAACTCTGCAGATGCATTCTGACAAGTGAAGCACTTAAGGACCTTAGTGTAAATCTCTAGAGGAATGCCTGCTATTACCTGTCTGAGCTTTGCATCTTTTTGGGAAATAAGCCCTGTAAAAGGCATTCAGACTTGGTCAGCTCACAGTTTGTGCTTTCTGCCTGGGGCAGGGAGCAAGCAGATGAGGAATGAACTGGCTGCCCTATGGGTTTTTCTAATTCCGAGTTCTGCAATTTAGATTTGGAGCGTCTCAGACCTCAGAGAGTTCGTCAAAAAGTGATCTTGAGAACGGAGATCATGATGGCAGTGTAGACTCTGAAGAAGAGGAGGAAACAGAACAGCAGCCACCTCTTTCCTCAGCAAACAACAACAAGAACAGTGTTTCTGAGCAGAAGGACTCTGACTCCTCTGAAGGTAAAGAGTTTCAAACAGCACCATCCCATTTGAACTGAGATCTGTAACATCTTTGCAGAACAGCAGTTTGCAAATTGCCAGGTTTCTATGGCTATTCTTTAATTCCACCTGTGCAGCAGATGAGAAGTGTGAATCTAATTATTTGCCTCTGAAATACTAGTGAGCTTGAGTCCTGCCCAGCTGCTTCAGAATAGCAGTGTGATGCTTCAGTTATGCTAAGCCAACCACACAGGTACAAGTACAGTAATAATACTAGCTTTTGGTACAAATTAGCGGAGGATTATGGCATTAACTCCGTACATTATACTACAAGAGTTTTATGCAGACCCTTGCCAAGCATCTCCACACACCATGCATCTGCATTCTCTGCCTAACTGCCTTTCTGGTTTTCATGTGTGTGTTGCAAAACCATTCTTACACTGCCTTGAAGGAAGGCTGTAGAGGGACAAGGTTTTCCCAGACCACAGTGCAAACAATGTTAACATAAATTCATGTTGTCAGTAGAACAGATTCGGTCAACTAAAATACAGGGACCAAAATGTTTTCCCAAACATTTGTTTTTCATATGGTGCAAGCATTTTCAGTTTTAAAACGTTTGTTTTTCTCGGTGATGTCGTTGTATTGTAACTATGAGCGTAATGCATATTTATTCCAGTAATAGCTCTGTACACCCATTTGGTGGTGTCAGATATTTTCAAGTCTTGCCAGGAAGAACCAGTATAAATGACACAAATGGCAACCTGTGGATAGTGTACATTAGTTTAGTTACCCTTTGGGTCTGGCGGATCCCCGTAGCAGCCCTCCTAGTGTGCTTCTACTGGTAGCTAGAAAGGTGTTGATAAGACACCAGCATTTTGACTACTGCTGAGCAGTGCTTGCACAGCATCAAGGGTGCCTCTCCAATCTTCCTCCCACCCTCACCAGTAGGCTGGAGGTGAGCAAGATCTTGAGAGGGGGACATGGCCGAGACAGCTGACCCAAACTGACCAGTGGGATATTCCATACCATACATCTGTTCAGATGTAAAAGCAAAGAGAAAGGAGAAGTAAGGGGAGGACATTTGTTACTTATGACATCTGTCTTCTGGAGCAACTGCTACATGTACTGAAGCCCTGTTTCCCAGGAAATGGCCAAACATCACCTGTGGATGGGAAGTAGAAAATAACATCTTTTGTTTTCCTTCGCTTCTGCACATGTGACTTTTGCTATTACTTTGTTTAATTGCCTTTATCTTGACCCACAAGTATTTTTTCCCATCTTATTTTCTTCCCCCCATTCCGTTGAGGAGGGGAGTGATAGAGTGGCTTGGGGAGCATCTGGTGTTCAGCCAAGGTCAACCCATCACATCCTTCTAGAGACATTACTTCAAATTTTGGTTCAATTTTTGAGTGAGTGTAGACTTGGTGGATCTCTACTACTCTCACTTTTGTTGGATGCAAATCAGTTGGCACAACAGATCTCTGCAACTCATTCCCTTTCTTGAGAAAAGGTAATTAAAATGGTTTTGCAGAATTTGTGATTTGTAGGAATAGAAATACATTCTAATGAATAAGGCTGGAACTGTAAAAAAAAAAAACAAACCCAAACTGTGATCTTAGGTTTGCTCAACATCACTTCTGTGATAGTAAACATTTTAATCCATGTATCAATTCCTCACTTGTAATTGCCACAATTAAACAGTTAGTGATTGAAGTTGTTGAAAGCCATGCCTCCTAGTTTTTGACAGGAAACTAAAGTGCTTAAGAGTTCAGCTGAAAATCACTGGCTGGAAGAATGAAGACATTCATAATATCATTTTATTTAATTGATGCTTCTCTCTTGTGGATAGTACGTTCATACTTACCAGAAGAGGGATTGTCAAGATGGTTGTTTATAATGTGTGAGACAGGCAGCTTTCTGTAGGTTTCGAAGGAGTGCCGTTGGATGGTCTTTCCTTTTTTGTCTCTGGGATCACTTCAGAATATTCGGGGGATTGCCAAAGATTCTGAAAACTTGTGGGAACTCCAGTCTGTTGCTCTGTCTCCAGGGTCTGGATGGACAGCTGTGTTTGAGCCCGTGAACTCGAAGCCCCCCACACCCTGTGTTGCCATGGATGTTGGATCAAGTGTATGGGATTCAGCAGCCCCAGAGAACACTGCACCAGAGGAGAAAGGATGGGCAAAGTTTACAGACTTCCAGCCGTTCTGTTGGTAAGAGGGGCACACGTTTTTTTCCTGTTTCTTTATAACTTCTGGATGAAGGAATACTTGAAAGATGGTTTGGAGTATATTGACTGTAACTTTTTCTTCTTCCCTTTCCCTTCCCCTTGTGTTTTAATACTTTTGTGTTTTAATACTGTCCAAGTGTTTGGATCAGGGCTTCATACTTCCCTTTGCCTTCCAGTGCTTCTAAATGGTGTTAGCATTCATGTCTTATGATACAATAAGTGACTCATGTCACTGCTGCTACACTGTGAGTATAAAATAAGTAAATAAGTTTTTTAGAAGTTAAAAATACTTATGTAAAGAAAGAGTTAGGCCCTAGTGATTTCTTCTGTTGGGGATATTTAGAAGCAGAACCAAGGTATCTGTACTTCATTCTTAAGACTTTTTCCCCTACTTTAGCTCAGAATCAGGTCCACGATGCAGTTCTCCTGTCGACACAGAAAGCAATGATTCAGATGGAAACCCAAAGCAGAGTCAAGACAAGAACTGTAAGTGAGAATGTTACAAGACAAAGCAGATGTATTATTTAAGCTGTTTGAAATTCTGTGTAGTGTGCCATGCCTACAAGGGAGAACTTCCCTCCAGTGTCATCTGCCTTATCTTACTTGAAAGCTCGCTCTCATACAGAAGTCAATCTATTAAAATATTAACTCCGAAATCCTGAGCGTTTATTGGGATAATATTTAGCAAGAAAAGGATGAAATTTAAGTTAGTAAGAGTTGATGTCACAGAGATGATTAATTTATAAACTGTTTGAAAGCCCTGTTTTAACTGTATGCTTGATTATAAAATTACTTGCTAAAAATTAAAAGGCTAGGATAAGTTATAGTATCAGTAATTGTGCCGAGCCAGTTGGTAACTTCAGTCTGATTTTTTTCCCTTATCCTTTCCGAGCAAGGAAAAATAAAATTTAACAAAGGACTTGGTTCCGTTGAAATTAAACTTTTGTCTGTGGTAACAACCAAAAGGTGGATAATACTGAAAGGGACAGTATGGTACCTTTATCTGCTACATACATTTTCTGGGATACTCTCCCAGCAGAGCTGGAGATTCAGCTCAGTAGAGTTCAGACCAGCTGTGATGACCTTTTTATGTATGTGCATCGTTTCAGTCTACCCAGGTAGAGGTCTTCAGTCAGGCACTGGGCGTTACATCAAGTCATGTGAGCAGATGCCAGCTTTGGCAAGAAAAACACTTTCTGAGACGGCAACACTTCTTTGCCACTTTTGTGAGAGGCTTTCCTTCCATGTGGAATTGAAGCCAATGAACACTTCAAAAAGTATAGCTGCGTACATTATACCATAAGTTCCCAGAGCTCGGGTCACAGTCAGCAGGGACCCCAGGAACTGTCTTAATCATCCCTTCAGAGTTGGTACCATTCAACAAGTGAAGAAAATAGTCTCCTCTGCAGTTTCTATTAAATACAGACATGAGATGGCAGGTGGAGAACGCTCATTTGTGGGGTTGGCCTTGTTTTTTCTTATTTGCAACAATAATACTGCATGTGGTGGGATCTGCACAGAAATCATCATCTCAAAATTTGCCATAGCTGTGAACACTCTGTTTTACACCACCCTGCTTACTGGAGGTTGTACCTGGGGAGTTGTTCCTGTGGTTTTGTTCATTTTGCAATGCAAATTATTTACTTTTCTCAGTCAGCGCTGCCTCTCCCTGTGTTTGGAACGTCTGTGTCACAAGGAAAGCTCCACTGGTGGCCTCAGACAGCAGCTCCTCTGGAGGTTCTGACAGTGACGAGGAGGAGGATAAAGCTGATATCGTCACAGAAACCATCAGCACAGGCTCGGGCCAGGAAACCATCAAGCTGACTATGGATGCTAAAAATGAGAAGGCTGTTTTCACCAGGTGCGAAAGGAATCTCCTTGGGCTGGGGTCCTGCTCTGCCCTGGTTTTAGCCCCCGTGTCGCTGGGGTTGATGTATTACTTTCCCCCTTCAGACAGCACTGTCCCAAATGTCCCGTGTGAGGATGTCTTACAGCTTTCTCGTCACAGTGGTTTTGTTTTAAGAAAATACTTACAACGGGTTTATTTTAAGAAATGTGCATGGCTTGTTTTGGTCACTCGGCCATCTCACAGAAGCATGGCCCGGCTGGCTGGCTGGCTGCACAGTAGATCCAGGCTCAGGTCAGGGATGCCAGGTACGACAGCACGCAAGAGTAAAGCAAAGCCTCACATGATGGCAGTGCAAGGTCTGACATGAAATCAGTGTGTGGTCTTGCAGGGGGAAGATTTAAATGAGCCAAGCTGTCATTTTGCCCTTATTGTCAAAGTAGTAAGTTACAGACAATAAATGATAAAAAATGCAAAATGCCAGAAAAAGATACAGCAGATCTCAGGTTGGTTAGCTTTTGGGCAGCAGTGTGGTTGGAATTGCATGTGTTTGAATCTAGCCTACTCCAATCATTTGAGATAGGAAGTTGGTTTTCAAAACATTTAAGCATCTAGTTCACTGTGGTGCATCCAGGAATATTACCTAATTCTAAAATATTTGGGTTTTTTCCTCATATTCCTTACAAGTTTGTAGGGTGCGATTTAACAACTTGGAGTACCTGTGTTTTATGCATCTAGTTCAGGAACAGGTATTTTACTTTTTAGAATACACGATGTTTGTTGTTTGTGGGTTTTTTTTGAAAGTCAGTGTGAGCTGCTTGCATGTGTACACACTCCAGCAAATAGCTACTAGGAGTTAAAAAGCAGTGGCTCAGGAAGCAAGTGGGATTACAGAGCTAAGTGAAATGATGGGAGGCAGTTAACCGAAGGTACGCTTGGTTAGGCAACTCTGAATTAGTTTTTAGTAATGTGGCTGGTTTTTATATTTGATGTCTACCTCGGATGGTCTTTACTCTTCATACTTGGAATGAGCGAGATGCCTGAGATTTCTTTGCTTGCAGTGATTGCATCTGAAGAGCTGTTTTGATAAATGGAGTTAGTTTGTATGTGTAGGGATGGCATGGCCAAGCAGACTGGCTTCACAGAAAATGAAAGATGAGGAAAATGCAACCACTGCTTGCTGTACTAAAAGCAGCATCTCCTTTTCCACTTTTCAGTGCATTTGAATTATATCTAATTAAATCCATTGGCATGTGTATCTAAAACAAACTGTGCTCCAGATGTTTTTCCTCTCTGAATGCATGGTGTGAGCAGAGTATACACACGTGACTGTCTGGATTCACAGTAGCGGTGTAAATCTTATTTGGCATGTACTTACATTTTCCATTTATTTGCTAGTAGGTAGGAATTTTTTTTTTTCCCCTGATTTGGCTGGTTAGATGTTGTGGGCTATCCTGTGGTTTCAGGCAGTGTAATTTTGAATGTGTTTTTCTCTCAAAGTAAGTGTATTTATCTTGAGCACTTTCAATGTGGACCAGACTTCGAGAACCTGCTTGGTTTTGCATGACTGCAGTTCTACAAGACTAATTCCATTTTGGCAAAGAAAGTAAATACTTGAATAACCACAGTCTCCACTTAAAAGGTGTCTGTAGCTTTCCACAACTATAATGGCAGCCAAAAATCGAAATAAAAGCTGTAGGAAGACAGAAACCTGTTTACATAGATTGTGATTTCAGCTGCTTCAGATCTGTTTAGTGTCCAGGCTTCTCACAGTATATAGATTGCAGTCTTGACCAGTGACAGTAATGGAAACTTCTGGTATCCTCAGCTCTTCCAAACCAATCTGCCTTCTGTTAGAACAGATGCAGTTAAACTCTGACTGCCAGTAGTGAACATAGTAATTTTTTTCCATGTTCCTTAATGATTCCAAGGAAATGAAATATGCTGAAAGTTTTAAGAATATTTTGGATTGACTGTGGTTCTTGATCACTTTCTACAAGCACTTCCCCGCCGGTCTTCCTTCTCCTTTTTTCCCCCCTCCCTGCAATACTGACATCTACAGTGGAGATCTTTAATACCTGGAGCTACACAAGGACTCTATAGATTATACAATCACTAGGGTCATGAAAGAACCAGATGTTACAGTAAATGCTTCCAGATGTTGCAGTAAATGCCTCTAAATACCCTCCATGATCATCTCAACTGCTGATGCTTCTCTGCCTGCCCAGACCACCCCAAAATTTAAACTCTGGAAAGTTAATGATTTGTCCTTGCATGGCTTAGCAGAGTATTCTTCATGGCAGTTTGCTTAAACTACTGCTATGAATATTGGCTACCTTAAACAGCAAACAAAATAAGGTGTTTCAGATGTATTTAGCTAACTTCCTTTCCCATATCTGATTCTATATGGTAGTTTCTTGTAAAATAATGAGTAGCTTTGCAGAAATTCTCCTACTAAAGATCTTCCAGTATTGCCAAATCTCGCTCTGTGATAACTTCAGAATGTGTGTGTTAGACTTGGGAAAGATGTTTTTTACAGTGTATTAAATCATCTGCTTTTTTTGTATATTGATCTGAATTTTGTGTGGAAAATGCTGTGTTCAGTGATTGTACTCTTTGAAATAGCTTTTAGATGTTCCTGCATATTCTCCTGGCAGGAACACCGCTTGAGGACACAGTTGCAAAGTTAACACTTTTGTCTGTTTTTTCAGCAATCTTTACTGTTTTCTTTTTCTTCCTTTCTTTGCTTTCTTTCTATCTCTGTCTCTCTTGCTGCCTTTCTCTCTTGCTGTGGGTATCTCTCAGAGTATTTAGACCTGCAGTCAGAGGGTATGTATGACGGTGATCTTCTCAGGGTTCCAAACATCCACCTGACAAGTAGTTTCTCCCATTAGTTACTTCATACTGGGCTGGAAAAAAGCACTGTTGGACCCATTGGACTGGGGAAGCTCATCTTTTTCACAATCAGTTAAAACAGATCCTAGAAATTATATTTCCAAAATGTGCGTTTGAGGTTGTGTATAGTCCTTTGCGAAAGTATGCGCACAGTCAACATAGCCATTGATGAACTGTTAAAAAGCAAATAGTGTTTAGTGGTTTCATGCATCCTGTCCTTGAGCTTCTGCCATTCCACCTGTTTGTGAGCTCTTTCTGCAAATAGGATTTTTTTATTATTTTAAATGGAAGGTTCATGCTCTGGTCAAGATGACTGTAGGAAAGCCTTGCTGACTGCAGTTTGCTAGTGCACACGCTGCTAGAATTGCTGCCTGAATTAGGTGGGGTAATGGTCAAGACTCTTGAGACTTTCTCACAACAGCACTAAGAAATACCCTACTTGTATGCCATAAAATAACGGTTGGTATGTTTTCCAAAGGGTCTTTGGTTGGGGGTGGGTGGGTTGGTTTTGTTTTGGGGTTGGTGGTTGTTTTGGTTTTTTTACAAAATACTTATTTTTTTCCCCAGCTTTTTCTTTGTTTTAAATTGTGGGGTTTTACTAATTATTTTCTAGAATGAGTTTCCCCAGTCACAGTATGAGCTTGCAAGACTTGGCTGTAATTTCTGGATGAGATCAGAGACAAAGAGAAATTCACTGTAATAAGCATGTCTCATAACTGTTGCATTTGAAGGAGGACTATGTTACAGCAAATGCATAAACTTTCAGATCTAGAAAGAGCAGTTACCTGATGAACACAAATACCATCCTGACTTCTCAGGGCAGGAGGTTCAAGAAACGCAGCTTAGCATGTGCCTGCAGCCTCCGGAGACTAAGGGCTTTCAGAATTGTAAGCTGTGTGGTATTTTAAAATAGTTCTAACTGTAAGATGTACTGACTTAACTTACTATTTTAATAATTGACAATGCCATTTTAACAAACTTTGGAAAGTCTTCTGCCTCTTCCATAAGCAGGAGAGTACGCATTGCATTTATCTCGCAGTACGTGCTATCAGGCTGCATTTTTTTGCCAGGAAAATGTAGTAATATTCAAGCTGTTAATGAGTGATCCGAGAGGTGTAGTCCATGCCAGTATTGACTGGCCAAGTATTCTCGAAGCTGTTCAGAGCAAGTGCAAGCTGTGAAGGTCTCAGAAATTTCTGCAAGGCTTTGCTGAAGTTGTAGAGGCAATCAATGAATGAGAGAGGTGAAATGTGAGGGCTCTGAAGCAGTGTGAGCCTGGTCAGCTCCACGCTGCTCATGTTTATCAGTCTGTAGGTAGCAGAATAAACAGTATGAGACTTGCATTCAATGGAGAAAGCAGAATAATGGATGCAAAAGTGTATACTTTTTGTGGGAAATTACTTGCACTTCCATGTCTGTATGCTTCACTTTTAATTGTATGATAGTAACCGAACCTAAGCTTTTGCATTTCTTCTTTCTGATTTTCAAAAGATATCTGAAGTATTTTGAAGCTGAATTGTTCTAATAAGGTTTCTGAGCAGCTTCTTAAAAGATGAGCTGCTCTTAAAAAAAATAATCCAGCTTTTGCTGTGTATGGTGATAGTGGACATGGAACGTTGTAACTTTGGATTTCTTTTTCAGTTTATTAACTTCACCTGAAATGCTTTTTTCCTTTATTTTTTTTTAAAATGTATTTAATGGTTAAATAGGTTTACTGTCCCCCTCTCCTTAGTGCCTCCTCACCTGACTAGCTTGGATAAGCAACTGAAAAAGAAAGTTTAGAGGGGAGGCTGGAATCCATCTGAGCAATAGTGCTTGCTGTCTGTTAAAAAATGTATTTCTTCTGTGGCTGTGTGATACCAACTCTCATCTAGTACATTTGTCACTTCTGGAGGCAGATGCTGTAGGTGCTGCAGCGGTTTCCTTAGAACTGAGGTGAAAACGAGACAGTGCTAGCAATTTCTTCATTTTGCAGAGATTTCTGCAATTTCTGTGTTACAGTGTTAAACCACTGTAAAAGTCTCCTCTTGTTTCTGATCATACACTGTTCCAGGGTGAAAGCACTTAACTGGCATTCTAACAGCAGTGACAACCCTAAATTGCTGAAATAGCTCAGAAATAGCAGCTGGCAGTGGTTTGTCCCATTGCTCTGGGCATGGGGGCTGGGGGGGCAGGGGCTCCACACTGCACGGGGGTCCCAGGGGCCAGGCTGGCGCTTGTGCAGGGCGGCTGTTGGCATTGGCCATCACTGAGCAAGGGGTTTCAGTGCAGGCAGCTGCTTGCACTCAGAAGAGAAAGTAATCCTCCAGTTTCCCCAGCTGAATGGAGTGACGTTGTCACAGTGGATGTTTTGAGCTCTCCCATTTTGGGATATGTTTTTTCTTTTCTGTGCCTGCCGACTGTTTGTCTTGCATGACGTCATGTTCGGATTCACCGTTGCATGTGACGAGCATGGAACATCAGCACAAGAAATGGTTCTCTTGCTTCTGTCTCCTTTCTCTGCCTAACTGCAGGGAGTCAAACAGATGATGAGGGGAAATGAGCATGCTGTGGGAAATGGGGCACGGAGCATGACACCACTGTTTTTGTAAAATTTGGCTGCATATCCATGTACATTTATTCAGAAAGAAACATAGAAGTGACAAATCTGAGGTCCCATTTCACCAGAAAACCCTTCCAATCTAAGGTGAACACTTAGTGCAGTAATTGGCATAGATGGGATCTTCTAAGCTGACCTAATTGTTGGCCTTTTTAATGCAGGTTGTTTGTAAATTTGGAAGCCGTGTTGTGGCTTGGTCTAATAAACAGCCAACACGTGATTTTCCAGCGTGTTGAGAAGTATGTATGTAGCATGGCTGCCCTTGCATCTCTTGCTTTGTCTTTTGGTTGGTTGTTGCAGAGCCTGGTGTTTAAGAACTTGCATGTGGGCTCAGCATGAGACGTGTTTAGGTTTCGCTTTTCATACATGTCTTGCTTCTTTGTTAATAGTACCGCTGTCTTTCCTAGTGTGTCTTCATCATGTTTTATTGTCTATGATACTAATTGTTTACCAAAGAGACTAGAGGATATCTAAAGTGTATCCCAGGAGCCACAGTAGTGAGCTTCAGAGGTGGGTAGAATTGAACTCCAAGGCTGTTTCACTCAGTATCAAATCCTTCTTTCCCAAAATACCTAAAGCTCTTTGATCATTTGGGACTACAGCCTGAATTCTTTATAGACCTTTTGGCAATGAGATGTAGATCAGCATTGCACTTACAGTCCGGAAGAGCCACATTAGGTACTGTAGCACGTGGATTTCCATCTGGCGCTGCAAGTCAGCTTGGCTTATTTGAACCAGCAGCAAAGCTGTTACAGCTTAACTTCTCTTGCTAGATCCAAGAGGCTCTCGGTAAACAGACCAGTGGAAAGACAGGGTGAGAGTGTGGTGTGTTTGGCAGCAGTGCTGTCAAAATGAGTGTTAAACAGAAGTTTGTGTGGTGAAACCGGGCAAGAGAGGTGTTCAGAAAAATTGCAGCATTGAAGTATTTGCCTCTATAAAGCTGGTGGAAATCTACAGGAAGAACTGAATTGTTATCAAAAATCGAGATCCTGATGTTTTCATCTTCATAAATAGAACAGCATATCACTTTATTTTAACTGGGTATCAGTTTTGATTTAGAATGGTTTTATGACAGCTTCAGTTATGATGAAGTGTGAACTGTGTTGAGTCCTGTTTTTTCTAAGAAGAAATTGCGCTTAAAGGAACACAGTTGTGTTGTCAGCTTTAGGAGGCTTTGCATTTGCAGGATTTGGGCATTAGAGCAAAAAAGAATGAACAACCATTTTGTAGCACCTAAGGTCTGGAATGAGGATATATAATGCTTCTTGTTTACATGTATTATATTACATGTAGTAAAAGCTGAGAACTCTGTGCTATCTTTGTAGTGGATTTTTCTCTTAAGAAGTTTATGGAGTCAAAATATATGCATTGAGAGTGCTGCAGGTTTGCAGTAGTTTGTGAAAAGCAAATCTCTCCAAAACATTCACAAGTGCAGGATGACCAAGTCCCACACCCTGTGCGGGCTCATCCCAGTTGGGCTTCCAGCAGGAGGTGAAACCTTCCCCCATGGCAGCTAGAAGCCAAAGTTCATTTTCTGAAGTCCCTTGTCTAAAACAGTGTGTGTGCATTTAGGAAGGGTCACTGAAAGTCATCTTGAAACCAGATGTGATACTGTCACAGCTTTCCATCTCTTCTCGTTGTTGGTGTAAACAGAAGACGTGTTCACATTTCCCGGTGGTGAGGCAGTATACATGTACGTGTGCATCTATTTTGCACAGGCATCAGTGACTTTGACCAGAACTGTTTCAGTAACCTTCCTTGTCTAATACGTGTACACATCAGTTAACATAAAATAAAGCTTTGGAAGAAGCAGCATTTAAAATACTTCTTAGCTTAAAATTATTATTGTAATTTATTGCATAATTATTCTAAGTGAAATCAGAGTGCTTGGCAGTACACATCACCCAGAGGAGATGTGATTGTACCTGCCTCAAGGAATTTGCTGCTTTAGAAGACAAACCATAGATGATGTTTTAAGATATGAAATGCATCAGGATGAGTAAACGAGAATAACTGACTTGTTTCCCATTCACCATCTTTACGATCCCTTGCCATGCCTCAAAGCAGTCTGTGAAATGTCATTGGAGGTTATTCCTCAGTTCATCACCCTCAAGTGACTGTAACCAAACCCCAGCAAATTTCACATTCTGAAGGTGGCTGCTGCAGGAGGTATTCCTTGCCAGGGTCTGTAATAGCACACAGGTATTCACACCTCTGGAGATTCCCAGCCGATTCATTGCTTGCTTGCTTCACTTTGCAAGACCCTAGGCAATAGTCCACTGCTGCAACAAAGTTTCTTTAGACCCCAAGATGATCTCCTTAAAGCTCTTCTGCAGAAGCCCTGTTGTATGAAGGTCAAGACCCTCCTGCCCAGAATGCTTTGAGCTCAGCTGTGTTACATCTACAGTGAAGCAAACTTGGTCAGCTCTGTTAAGCTTGATGTTCACTGAGCACCCAGGTGAGGAAACCACCACCAGACTCTGTGCCGGGGCTGTCTGGAAGCACCCAACCAGTGGTTAGGAGGAGGCATCTCCCAACTTACTTTACGCAAACTATGTTTGAACCTTCTAGAGGTGAAGATGGCTGGGCCTGGTAATGCGGGTCATACCTTCTAGTCTTATTTTCTGACAAGACTGAAGAGTATGGACATTCAGCTTCTGCACTGGAGGTGGTTGGATAACTCAGCCAAGCATAGCAGTGCTGGCGAAAAGAGAGGAGTCTCTGTTACAAGTTACCTCCAGAGTAGTATTTACAAATTTGGTGGTTAAGTTGCAGAATTTGGCTACGATGTTGAACTTGATGAACATAAAGGAAACTTGTCTGGCCACTCATGTCGGAGAGCCCAGCGGGCATGACTGTAGGTGGCATTCACAAGTTGGTTGTGCTGAGTGCTTGTCCATTTTGAAAAAAAGACACAGTTTTGGACAGACTTATGCTTGCTGTTGGGAAAATTTGTACAAGTGGCTTTGAGTTGGAGCTTAACAATTCCTAATTTTTTCTGAAGTGGGAAGTATTAGAGATCTGTTTGCAGAGCTTAACTAAGGAGAGTCTACAGTAGATATAGAACTAGATGGTCTTTAAGGTCCCTTCCTACCCAAGCCATGCTATGATTCTGTGCTAACTCTTCTTCCTTAGCATGCCTTAACCAACCTCACAAGAGGACAGTTAGATTCTTTGCAGGTAATGTGCTCTCTGTGCCTGCTTTCAGCCCCGTCAGGGTTTGGAACATGTACCCAGGTTGTTCGGTGCTGGGGAAGTGGACCATTAGATGGACTGCACTGGCAGCAGAGTCATACCAGACTGGTGTTTAAGGGATGCAACTAGCTGCTAAAAATAAGCTGGTCAGAGGAATATAATGCAAAATATTTGTGGGTACTAGAGTTTATTTTAGGCTAGAATTAGACACTGTTAGTAACCCTCCTGCCTGTGCCATAGTATTCTGTGTTCCCCATGAACTCCCTGTTTTGTTTTTACCCAGTTAGTCTGGCCCGTAAGTGTCCTTCTGCAGAGGTTTGCCTGTCCAGCTTTGCTTTTCCATGAGCCTGTTGAAGAGAGAAATTTCCCTGCCCTGTTAGTGGTCAGAGAGCCTCAGGACTTCATAGCATCGGAATCCTTGTGTCATGGAAATTTTTGTGTTGAATTTAAGAAGTTTATCTTTGAGCAATTTAAATCTCATGAGCTCCAGCTTCTTGTGTGGAAAGTAATTTTCTAATGACATTTCTGGCAACTTGGCTCAGTCCTCTGCTGTCTCATCTATCCCCTGCAGTTTCTCTAAGGTATATTTTTGTACTTGCGGTATTTCTTTTTAAGAGCATGTTAGCCCTTTAGGAAGATAAATGTTTTGATCTCCTTATTCCTCATTTTTTATGTCTTTTTTTTTTCAAGAGCACACAGAAAAGTGGCTACAGAAATAGAACCTTGATCTCAAAATCTCTGTCACATGTCTTAATTACCAGACTGTGATTATATGTATGCATTATAAACTCCCCTGGCAGCTGGTGGCAGGCTTCCAGCTCAAGTCATCTACTGAGTTTTCCTTCCATTTTTGTAGGCTTGCTCTCTGAAAGAAGGAGAAGAAATCATTCTCAAAACTAGGACTGAGTTAAAACTGTGAGGAAGATCATTCACATGCAAACTTGTCTCTGCCTTGGAAGGCAAAAAATAGATACGTTTGCAGAAATCATTTCTCCAGTTAGAAATATGGGTCTTTTAAATACAAATGTAGATTTGGATGTTTTGTGCTAGCAGGTTTTTTTCCTTTTTCAGGAATTGAGCTTCTGTTTTGTTGTAGGGATACGTGATTGGAAATGTTATCCCTCAGGTGTGGTAATCTTGTCACCTGATGTGTTACTGAAAGCAAGTTAATTTAACTGTGTTTGGCTTCTGAAGATAACCACTCATGAACATCCAATCAGCTCTTTTTGTCTTCCTCGGGATTTTAGGTTCTGTACTTAAAGTCTTTCCTAGGTGCACATGGAAGTATGAGGTGCCACTCGGGAAAAAAGCCTGTAGAGCAGAGAGCAGCGTGGGTGCCTGTATTAGATCAGAAACACACTTGCTGAAATCAGCGGCTTAAGGAGCAGTGGGCTTGGAAATGTGCTTGGTGGTGTTGGGTAATGGAGGGCAATTCCAGGGGAGGTGAACTCCTGTAGGCTGCCTTTCCCACCAAAGGCTGCACTGGAGGATCTTCTGGGGTCCCATCCAGCCCAGGCTGTTCTGTGGTCCTGCGCCAGGGGTACTGCCAGTCTCCAGTTACTGCCAAGGCAAGCAGTCTGCTTTTGGGTTGTTGCTCCCAGTGGTACTGCTGACTTTCTGGACCCTCTTTAACTTGCAGAGTCTTGGCTGCACATACTTCACATTTGCATCCTTCTGGTGCTTGTTTTCTGTGTTTGTAGGAGAGCACACCAGCCGAGGTAGTGGCGGAGGGCTGTAGAACATCTGGTTTGCAGACAATGGGGATATGAGGGAACTCTTAGGCCAGATTTGCTGCAGGAAGTGGGAGTGCCTTTCTTGAGGAGCTGTTCTCATGCATATTTGATGTCTTGTTAATTTTTAGGAAACATAGCCTCCAGGACGTGTATGTTGCTTTTTAATTCGTTTATTTTCAGTCCCTATTTCTTTATGGGATTTTTGTGGCCTGTGCTAGGAGAGGAAGGGGAATATTGTATTTTCTCTGTCGGGATTTAAACCCCATTAATTGACATTTTAATGTGAACTTGAATTCTCCCCACACAGTGATGCAGACTGCATGGTTATTGATAAGCTGGCCATCACTGACATTGCAACAACAAAAGCATCCAAACCCCTGAACAACATGGCCCAGCACTCAGAGGAGCACCAGAACACCGCCGCTGTTGTCACAGCTGTCACAGAAACAGCCACAAAAGACAGGTGAGATGGTCAAAACCCTCCTTTACCAGCCTGTGACAGGGAATCTGTTTTTACCATGTCACTGAATGTGGTTATTCTACCAATAGTGAATAGTCCAAGTTACACAAGTAGTACATCTGGAGTGTCTTGAAGAGTGTTGCACTGCAGGTAGAGTAGAGCTATTACTGTGTTATATTGCACATGTCTTTCAGTTTCCCAAAAGTGCTGTCAAATCATCTCTTTTATTAAAACATCAGACTTCTCATTTCTTACTTATGCATAACAAATACTCAGATAGTATGTGTTTCTGTGTTCAGGTGAACGTACAGACAGTTACAGTAAAATGTTATGAGGAAATGTGGGAATGTGTTTTGATAACTGAAACTAGAAGTAATCTCAAGGAGAAATACTCATAGTTCTTTGCAAATGTGACAGTTTAAGTCTTTTTAAATTCAGAAAACAATCCTTCTGCATATCTAGTTCTGTTACCTCCATAGTTCTGCTCTGGCTCTAGAGAGGCATGTATCAATAACGAGGTGCTTCTGCTGTTTTGCTCAGACAACCTCTCTTGAGTGTCTCAATCCTTCTGGAGCACGTTTGCTATTAGATTGAGTCTCAGATGATGGTGCTTAGCTGAAGCCGGACATCTGGACCATCCTACAAAATTTCTTCTGTTAGGTACTTTTGGTGAGAGGAAGAAGTTCTAATGAGCACTTTGAGCTTCATGCCACCAGTCCACTCAACTGCACTATATAAACATCTGTCCTGGTTGTCAGCACTACTGCTTCTTGTATAGAATCATAGAAACATAGAACAGTTTGAGTTGGAAGGGACCTTAAAGACCATCTAGTTCCAACGCCACTGCTGTGGACGGGGACACCTTCCAGTAGACCAGGTTGCTCCAAGCCCCATCCAACGTGGCCTTGAATGCTTCCAGGGATGGGGCAGCCACAGCTTCTCCAGGCAACCTGTGCCAGTGCCTCACCAGCCTCACAGTAAAGAAATTCTTCCTAATATCTAGTCTAAATCTACCATCTTTCAGCTTAAAGCCATTCACCCTTGTCCTGTCATCACCTCTTGCTGTATTTCCCCAGTACAGCTACTGCCTAGCATTTGACCCCACAATTTACAACCAGTCTCACACAAACTCTAGTGCTAGTGCAACTTGTACTGAAGCAGAGTATCCCACCGGATCATTGTTCTCACCACCACACACCGGGTACTGTCAGGGCCCTGAATGCCTTGAGGCAAGAGAAGCTGCACTGGGACCCAAGGGTGACTGCGAACTCAGGGGCAGAAACCCTGCAGACAAGGTGCCCAGTCCCATGGGACCACATCCAGTGATAGTAATTCATGTCCTTGTCCTGGGACAAGCCACAGAGTCAAGTCAGCAGGTCTGCAGCAGCAGGGTGTAAAGCTGTGCGTATGACATAGCTCTGGCAAAGACCTAAACCCAGCGCCCAGGCTGGTGGTGGAGGGTGCCTGGAGGGGAAGAACCTAGATGAGCCTGATCAGGTCAGAGCCTTCTGGTGGACTTGGAACCCTGACAGTCATGTTCCAAACTTCTGCTTCAATAAAGTAATGAATGTTGTGTAATTAGCAGTCAAAGCAGACTTCTCAGTTTCTGTTTTGAATTTTAAATGTAGTATTCTGTAACAGAAATGGAGGAGGTTCTCATTAGGAAGATATTAACATTTTAGCAGGCAGGAGAAACAAAAATAGAGGAAGGATGGCTCAAGTATTACCAAAGAGAAAAGTTTCCAACCGGGTTGAAAGTAAGCTTTAGGAGTGCATATGTTCCAGTAGTTGTATTTCTCTAATACTGCTCTTTGGTTTTCTCTAGGAAAGAAGAAGTCTTGCCCTGTGCTGAAGCCACATTAAATGGCCCTGCTTGATGAAACAGATGCAATGGGACGTGTGTGATCCAGGCCAGGCTGCTACCTGGTGATGCAATTTGTCAATTTTTTTTTTCATTTTAATTTTATTTTTTAATAAATGCTGCATTGATGAGAGAGCTGGCATTCAGGACCAGACACACAGTTTCAACACCAACAATCTGTTCTGAAAGACACTTGCATTGTCTAAATGTAGCATTGATCAGTTAGTCATCACAGGAATGATGGGGTTCTTCCCAAGCAAGCCTTCTGCCTAATTTTAGTTCCTTGTCCCCTTCCCTCTCTCCCTTGTTTTTGTTTTGTATTTGGGGTTCAGTCCTATTTTCTTAGTGTTATTGCACACAGTATTCAGCTTCTCTTCAGAAAGGTAGCAGGTCTAACGCTGGGACTTGGACAGTGCACAAGAGTCCCGCAGTCGTGTGACCAAAGTTCCTGATGGAGCTGTCTTTGGGCAGCATTTGCACCGCTTTTGTATAGCAATAAAGCCTTATCAGAAACATTTCATAGGAGGAAAAGATGCAAACACTTTAAATGGGATGAAGCAGGGAGGGATTTTATTTTACATTTTTTTGGGGTGGGAGGGAAGTCATTGACATTGTCCCAAGCCAGAGGCCAAGTAGCTAACTTGCTGTAATGCTGAACTGTCTTGAGAAATGGGACGTCTCTGCATTCCAGTGAATTGCTCAGTGCTCTCTCCTCTGGAGACGTGACAGTTCACTGCAGGATCTTGGGTCGGTTAGCAATTGGTCTCCTCTGTCCGAGCCATCAAAACTCAACTTCCCGGATGTCATCCTCCGTTGGCTGGAGAGTATGCAAAGAAGGTAGCATGTTGTTTGCCAGCTAAGAGGATAATGATCCACTGGACTGCTGCCATGCAGGAGCGAGAGCAGATATGGCACAAACAGGTTATCAGGTGTTTGCTGGCTTTTTGGAGACTAATGTATTTTCAAATTATTATGGAAATCCTTTTCTGTTTGTTTTGTTCTGTTTTTAAAGTTTTTAATGGATGCAGGAACAGCAACACTTTTGCACTTTGTACCTAGTTGACAACATTGGAGAGTGACATGGCCCCAGCACAGGACTCCTGCTGTTACTCCCCAGGTAGTTGGTCATGGAGAAGTTTGGGGCAGGGGGACACACATACCGCTGCCTCGGGATGGTAGAGTAAAACAGTATGGAGAAATGGACTGCGTTCCAAACTGCCTGGGAGCAAGGTCAGTTGAAGGTGTGTACTTGACTCTGGAACACAGAATCTTCTGCGTAGGCTGAAGGACCTACTCGTGTAAAGACTGTACCAGTTTCAGACACAGGTCTGTACTGAGTGGTGCTGGCCTCTGCATTGAGCTTGTTCCCAGACTGGACTTGTGCACATAGATCATACGGGTGTAGATGTTGGGCCACTTGCAGAAGCAGGCTTGGGCTGGTAACAGCAGATTGCCACGACCAGTGCTCCAGTGCTTATTCTCTACCCCTGTAGTCTAGATACAGAGCTGGGCCTGCTTTTGTGTGTAAGCTGTATGCTGAAATCCACCTGTCAAATGTTAAATGCCGCTTATTTTATTAGTCCGAGACCTAAGCTGGAAAATCATTCACTTTGGAATAAAAGCATGAAGCTTGACACATAGGTAGCCAAATAGCTTATTTTCAGATATATTCTCACTTGTGCATAACGAGGGACTTTACCCTGTGAGTATGAAAAAGTACCTCACACAGATCTGTTGTTATGAGCAAAGGCATCCTAGCCGGACTTCAGTCTTTTTAAAAAATACTTTATTTTTAACTGTGATATGTATGTAGTGCATATGAAATTTTCTTAACTGTATTGAGAGGTGGGGGCGGGGGGGGGGGGAGTGAGATGAACAAAATGTTTTCACTGTTAAGAGTCAGTCTGTTCTGCTGGATCAGTATCCGACGGTGACGTACCCGCAGCACGAGGTTATCCTTGTGTGCCCAAAGATAACGTATTTTAATTTTTGCTCTTAGGGAAAATCGAGGATTTGCTTTGCTGGAATACCAGGTATGGAGGTTGCAGTGCAGGAAGCAGGCTGAGATTACTGTTTGCATCATGGAAGTGTGTGTGCTAGGGTTGTGGGCCACTTGTATGCTGCTGACATAGCTGTGATTTCTCTCAGCTGCAGTTACTTGGTAAGCAGGTGCTTTCATGGCACAGTACTGTTGTTCTGGAAGTCTTCTCACTGCTTGTAATTTAAAATAAATAATTTAAAGTTACATTGTGCTGGGAGGAAAAAAAAAACCCTCACTTTCTGCTTTGGTTACCCTGCTTGCTGTTTGGAGATCAATCCCATTCTTAGCCAGGATTATCAGAAATGATTAGTGGTTTTGAGTTCCTAATTGGAGACACATTAAAGTCTTAATTTTCAGAGGATTGGTGCTAGAGTTTTTCTGAAAATCAGGTTCTCTTCGGGCATTCTTTAAACACACAAAAATGATACTATGAAAACTGAAAAATCATTTGTCTTAACACAGTATCAGTGCAGCTTATTCCAGCAGCTGGTTGAAGACCATGACTGGACTTCGGTCCCATTAAATACCAGGTGATGGCAATAGTTCTCTTCCAGTCTTCTCATTCACGGTTCCTTGACTGGTGCTTGCAGGTTCCACCGTGCTACAATTATGACCAAGTCCATTTAGGATCAAGATTAAGGGGAAATGTCTGTAGCAGGCACAATTTGATCATCCTTCTGGCTTGATACATTTTCAGCCACCTTGTGAAACAGATAAATGATCTTTGCTTTAGGTTACGTCATGGACAGGGGTCACTTTGCATCACCTCAAAGCTGTGCAGGCTGATGTTGCAAGAATACTGATTAGCTGTACCCACCTGATCTGTTCATGATGCTTTCGTTTGGAAAGCAGCAACCTCCACCTGAAAAGTGATACAGAACAGCTGGCAGCAATATGTCCTAAAATGTTTCAGAGAGATATGCAAGGTCATGTCTGTCTGTGCCTTCTGTTGCAGATTCTGAACTTGTCGTTCGTTAGCTTTTGACTTTTGAGTCCATAAATTTAAATGAAAGCTTTAATAATCTATTTAAACATATCCAGTAAGCAGATCTAAAACCACGTTGTAGTTACTGGGGGACTCATTATCTTAGTTTATTAATTGGATTACTTGTGTCCAGTTACTTTTGTGATAAGATGTTTTACTGGTAGTTAACTACATTGGTAGAAATGCACAAGCTCTCTTGCTTTTGTGACAGTGAATGATTCCTCCACGTTTGGGATTTAAGCTCTGAATTGTACCTCATCGCTCCCATAGGATTGTCCTTCACAAGCAGCCAACAAGCTGATCTAGAAAAAGTTCCTTATGCATGGTACGTTGGAGTTTGCAGTTCTGAGAGATCCAGGGTCAGATGATGGTTTCCTTGCCTGGCTGAAATGACTTTTATAGGTAAAGTGTGCATAAATGTCTTTCTCGTAAGTCTGAGCTTCCCATCTACCTGGAGTCACAGTGGATATGTAGAGAGGCTGGAGGGCCCTGCTGCCTGTAATCTGTGGCCTCCCTCGGTCCCCATTGCTGTCTGAGCTTCCTTCCTTGCCATCCCAGACTGCTGCCCGACGCTCTGCAGGGCAGCTGGGCTCTGTCACCGCTTCCCATTTTTGGGTGACTGTAAGGCAGAGCACGCAGTGACTTGATGGAGCCCTTTCCGCCGGTCAGGCTGTGCCTCGGGCGGTGCCAGCACTGTGTCTTCATGACAGTTGTTCACAGTGGCATCTCGGGGCACACTGGCTGCTGGAGAGCTGCGTTACCTTCTCGCCAAGTAAGCCATGTGCTCTAGGGAAGGCCTGCTACACTGGGCGGGGGGAGTGGGATTTGTCTACTGAAAATGGATTTATTTTAACCCAGCTGTACCCTTTAAAAAAACCCTCGGCTTGCTTAGGTACTTGGTCAGAAAGCAATGAAGACTAAACTGAAGTTATATTCAGCACTGTCCTTCCTCATTTATATGCAGTATTTTGAATCTGTCCATATCAATATGGTATGTATAATTTTAGGTTTGATTATGTATACTGATGAGTGTGTATATAGATATATATTTGCAATATGTATTATTCCATGTATATTTATACACACACAGTTGGATATTGTGAGAAACCTAGTGAAGCAGATGCTCAGAGCACAATGAGCCTAACTTTTGTATCTATGTACAGCTCCATGATCAATAGCAAGCCATCGACAGACATTTCGTTGTACAAGACCAAAACCAGTAAGGCATACCTTACCAGGGGGAAATGGCTGTGCTGGAACATTCTAGTTCAATGATTTTACCCAGCTGGGCATTGATGTGGTGGATTATAAGAGAGCAGCAGCTTGTCCGGTCATCCCGCTGTTGTTGCTGGCATCCCTGCTGCTGCAGAGCCATGCCCACGTGCTGTCACTCCGGCAGAGGAGGGGGCCTTTTCTGCACAATTAGCAGTTAAAAAGTGATCAGTCATTGGCTGACCCTAAATAATTCTTGAATCATAGCACATTTGTCTCTGGCTGGTTGGATTGTGGGAAAAATGCATTCCTTTGGATGATACGGCTGTTCAGGAGTCCTGCCATCATCTCATCAGATGACTGTTTCCAGATGTCCAAACTCCTGTGTTCAGTACCTGGGTATTAAACTGGGGTTGGAGCACAGCTGTAGGGCTTGCAATCAGAAAACCCCTATCCTGCAGAAAGATCAAGTGTAACTAGTTTGGAGCCGTGAAGATGCGATCTGATAGCAGATAAAAACTCAAGTGGTTTGGATTAATTTATTTTTGTTGCTTACTGGGGGAAATGTGGAGTTGGGTTTGTGAGTTTGAATTCCCTTGCTGTCCCAAAGAGGTGAGGCGCTCTCTAAAATTGTATCCGCTGGCTTCAAATTAAAGTTTAGGTGAGAGAGTCTTTTGAAGGAAAGCGATCAAGGAACATGACTGTAGTTTATTCCGCAGTTTCACCAGTCTTCTAACAAAATTTTCCCACACACGTAAATAATTTATTGCTTCTTCTCTTGAGTCATAGCAGTTATGGCAGACAAAATCGCAGTTATTCATCTGGATAGTACATCCTCAGCAAAGCCTGATAACAATTTCCTGAGCATCCTGACCAAGGCTTTGTTGCCCATATTGCTTTTTAGAGAGCTGCAGCTGGCAAGCAGAATGGAAAACCAGTGGGTACACAGATTTAAAGAAAAACAAAAAAAGAGGGAAGGAAACCCCACCACCACCCACAACAACAACAAATCCCACAGTGTTCCCCTTAGCATCTATTCAAAAGGCTCATCAGACATCCCAGTTTGCCATCAGAAAGGTTTTGGGTATGGTGTGGTATGCAAGGTGGGTGAAAGTTAAGGGACATTCCTAAATAACATACCTAATGGAAAAAATTTTAAAATGGCGTTATTGTTGTGTGCTAGCACCCAAAAGTAATTTTTCCAAAAATTAGCCGGTGAGCTGTAACTGGAATCATTATTTATCAGTGGCATAACTTAGAGCAAATCTCAGTGCCAGTCACTAAGATTTATACCACGCCATGTGCTCCTCAGTGTTTCAGTCCGCTTAATCCTTCCAGCCACAAAGCACCTTGATTTGCCTCCTGCCTGGTTAGAGCTGTGCTGGAGAACACAGCCTGTGCTCTGGAGTCCTATGCTAGGACTTTTTGGGTTTTACACTTCTTTCTTTGCACTTCTTTCCTGACATCTTAACCCTCTTCTGTAGTATTTTTGGCAGCACTTACTAGTAAGTTGGTGTTTCTTTTCAGTCTTCACCTTCTGTTGTGCTAAGCGCTGTCTTACTGCAGTGGTAACCACAGGAAAGCTGGAAGAGCTTCATTTTCTTCAGCTGTTCAGTTTATCTGGCAACAGCTGCTGTATGTCAGCGTCCTAATTTCTGCAAACGTTAATTAAAGACCAAAGTGGTTTGCAAGTCACGGTGTAAGAGGTGCAACAGATTCTTGCAAGTATTCAGATACTGACTCTGTGATTTGATGTCCCCTGAGACTTCATGGGAGAGGAAAATCCTGTGTCCTGGCTGCCAGGTTAATTATACTTGACCAGTAAGATCATTTGGTATTTTTGCAATGTAATACTTTTTTGATGCCATATCACAGCCCATTTTGCAATTTTCAGTCATTTAAAGAACAGGTTTTCTTTTCCTCTTGCTCTTCCCAAAGCAGTGGTCTCACCCTGAATCATGTTTGGAAACGATAAACAATTGATTTTCTTATTACGAGATGTTTCATTGTCATTAGAAAAGAGACAAAATGAAAACTGCTGTTTACAGTGGCATGCTAATTTTCTTTGTTTGCCTTTTTTTTTTTTTGGCATCATTTCTCTCTGAAATCCTATTCTGCTGTGTATGCTGTTCTGGAAACATCTGTATCTCCAGTTGCAAGCTCTCACAAGTCAATCGTAATGCACTTACCTGATCTTTTGCCAACCCGAGCTTTAAAATAAAACATTTTTAGGTGCTTCTCCCTGAGGTGAAATTCAATTTCTTAATCTCATCCCATTTCCTTGATGTTAGGGGAGACCACTCAGGAGGGGAAAACACCAAAAGCTGTGCAGTACAAAGGCGGTTCGTGATTTAGGAGTGTGGCTGTTGAGCTGTGCTGCAGGAGAGTTTTTCTCCAGTTTGGACATCACGGGCCATTAAAAACCAACCAAACGGGTGAAAGATACCCCCTTGTTCTGAGAAGACCTTGCAGCTTTCTGTTCAGATTGCATTAGGTGGGGGCTTTATATTAAAAAAAAAAAAAATTATGCATAGGAAAGAGCTGAAGGAAAGTGGAGAGCTGTACTTGGGTGTATCACTCTTCATGACATGTCTTTTGGGGGCTTGCTATTAATTGGCTTAAACTGGGACACGTTGCACTCAGTACTGTACACAGAACATTCACCGTGGCCTCGTAACTGTAAATTGATGCTGCACATTTCAGAGTGCTTTTCGAAATGCTGTTGCTTTTGTTGCAGAGTACGTTTCACATCACTGCTAGCTTTTGGCACTTCAACGCATATCGTGCTACTGCTTCTTGCTTTTCTAGTCTTGTCCTAACTTGAGTGGTTTCCCTAATCAGGGTGTAAAAGGATTTCTTTAAGCCTTGTTACTCAAACCACCATGTAATCCAGAGTATGGTTGTGTATGATGTGGTTAATGCTACAGTTGGAAGAATTTAGTGTTGTTTTCAAGAGCAGTGTGGGCAGGGCAGAGCTGAAGGCTGGCTGAAAGCTAAACTAAAACCCAGGCTTTGGAGGCTATCAAGTGTATTGACGTTGCATGCGGTAATATGTATCTTGAAAAAATTTTGGGTTTAGGTGTTTATTTGTAACTGTTCTCTGTTGGATTCGATAGCTAACTAATCAGGTTGCAACAGGATTTTTTTTCCCTTCACTCTGCTGAGGTTAAACTTGAGTCTGCGGCACTTTGCAGCTGTGATAGGTACCTCTTCTTTTTCAGATCGGAGCCCCTCGCAGTCTCTGTGCTCAGGAGCTGGAGCTCGAGCAGAGCACAGTTCTCTCTGTGGAGCTGCCTACCTTGCTGCTGGCACAGGCCACGAGAGGGGAGAGCTCTGCGTTTCCGAGACGGATGGTATAACCATTGTAAGATGGGATAAGGCTAACATTAGGCGAATGATTTGTTTTCCTTAATAAACGTGCTGGTTTGGTAGCTTTGTGGCTAGAAGACACCTACGTTGTTAGTTTCTCCATCAAAGCAACAAACCTCTTATGAGCCAAAAAAGAAAGTCCCAAACTCAAGAACAACCCAAACCACTTGGAGCTTGTTCAGTCTTAGAAAGAGACATTTAGTAAATATCATTTCTTGGTAAGGTTGCACCAGTGTGTTCGCAGAGTCAGAGGAGAGGGCTGTGTCTCAGACTTAGACTTGGGCGTTGTGAGTTCTAAACACATTTCCATTATTACTAAATTTTAAAATAACTTGGGATGAGGTTTGAAGTATTAATTTTACCTTTGTATGACAACTTGCAAAAAATAAATCCTTCTGGTCAGGGGAACTGCGTGTTTTTAGTTTCATTATGGACAGTGCCTTAGCCTGTGTCTGGAATTGTGCATCGTTAGTTCTTTTTATAGGTCGTAGTTAGCAGAAGTGGACACCCTAGAGGTACTTGAAGTATTAGACTGTTTTCAAAATTCAGTTCATCGCAAGTTTAAGATTCTTTGGAAAATGGGTTTGATAACAATTCCTGATGATTTTTTTACTGGCTGAAGTTTCCAGCTTTATGGGGAATACTGTTTTGTTTGGGGTGAGGAAGTGATTTTTTTTTGCTGATGGTTTCCCTCTGTGGTAGCTGCTGACAAAATGCCAGCCAGTAGGAAGCTTCCAGTAAACCTAAGCAGGCATTTTCTGTTTACATTTACATACAAGCTTTCTGACAAATTTGAATGCAGAAAATAAACAATTTGGCTCCTATATGTTAACTTATCTAAAGCTCTCTTACCTCATTACTGGAAGGGCATTGTGGTGACCAGTCTGACCTCCCTGTTCATTTTTGTACAAAAATTAACTGTTATTTCTTAGTGACTGTTATCTGTCACCCTTCACAACGGAAGTATAAAGATGTTAGTGCATTATGCCTATATGTAAAATGTATTTTTATACTTGATGCTGATCAGGCGAGAAGAAATCCTTCTCTCCCTGAAGCTGGGGGGCTTTTATAAAGAACAGATCCTTCCCTGTCTATTTTTTATTTTCTCAAATTGTTTGAACAGATGTAAACTACTAAAAAAAAAATCTTTTATCATGTAATTTTGATGCTCATAGCTAGTTTTTCAGAACTTTTTCTAGAAATGCTTAGAGAATCTCCCACTGTTGGTGGATTTTGAGTAAGCTTGTCTCCTGCAGTAAGGCATGCTGTTGCCAGATGCTGCAGAAGTGTCTTCTAGGCTAAAACATTAATGGAACTAAACTTGAAATGTAATTAACTACAGGCACAGCAAATGCTAATTGAAAACTTCTCATCGGGTACAGCATGGAGCTGTTTCTCACTCATCGGTAAGCCCCCAGAAATCCTTTGCCAAAATGCTGAACACTGTGTCTGAGCCAGCCAGCGCTGAGTCGCTGGCAGTGAGGGCCAGCTCTTGCTGTGTCCTCATTTGAGCGAGTCCTAGAGTGTGTGTAGCCAGGTCTTTCGGATGCTGCATCCACGTGGGCTTTGATTTACAAAATAGGTATTGAAGAATCACCTGCGGTACTTGCACTGGAGGCTGTGTGAGAGGAGGGTGGTTGTGCTTCTGCCGGGAGCCCCGAGCTGGCACCCTGGTGGCATGGTCAGCAGTCCTCAGGTTCGGTGGTCCTCACCGCCTGGCAGTGACTTTGCACTGAAGCTTTTAACTTTTTTTTTTTTTTTTTTTTTTTTCCTGCTCCATCTCATCTTCAGACTAAGGCTTAAACACCGAGCAGTGACTGATTTGCCAGGACAATCTGGAAAAATGGCTTTATGCAGGAGATAATCTCTTCTCACCCAAGGTCAGGTGATGTCCGTCTCTTGCCCAGCAGTATGTTCTCTCTGTCCGGGCTCTCTCTACGTATCAGCACCTCTCCAGGTGTGTCTGCTCAAACTGTTCAGGCAAAACGGCTTTTGTTCTCAGTGGCACCTGATGGAGCAGGGACAGAGCCTTTTTAGGGGATTTGTTAGTTATCCAGAACGTGCCAGTATCGGTTAGGATAACACAGGGCACTAAAATTGCCTTAAAGTGCATTTGCCACACATGTAATTTAAAGTTCTGCGTTCTTACTTTTTCAGAATCAAATAACATAAAGAAAACCATTAGTTACCTCATGCTATAAATCTATGTAAATTTTGACTGTAACATACAGATCACATGAAAATATGCATGCTACGTGAAAACATTAGAAGTTAAGAAAAAGCAAGTAGAGTATTTAGGAAATAACACAGTAAGTTGTAATAGTTAATTCAGTGTTCAGTTCTATACATTATTTGACATAAAAACATTATCTTTGTAAAGAATATCTTCACATTCGCTTTCAAAGCACCATTCTCTTTTTGCCTGAGACTTTGGACAGACTTCTTTCTTTCTTTCTTAAAATAAATTGGCTAAAGCACAGGGTGGGAGGGTTCAAAGTACTGAGGAGTCCTTTGTTTTCTTTTAGGAACTTTTCTTCATATGACATGTATCCTATTAATTTGTAAATAATTTCCAATTTGTTGCATCACATTGCTCCTGCTTGTAAATCTCTGAACTCCTTTGCCTCTCTCAGTGTATCTGCTGAAACTTTACAAGGAAAAGGCATTTGTGCTCACTTACTTACCCACTCCTAGCTGGGAGCTTTGTTTTTTTTCTTGGTAACCAGTTTGTCTCATTTCTCACACTTTGATACTTTACCTTTTATGGTACAAATCCACAAGACCATCCTTCCCTGGCCTGCCTTCCCCTGAGGTGGTGTCATGGGGATCAGGAGTAGAATCGCATCATCTTGCAAATACACGTGTCGTCTTTCTTGGTTCTTGCAAACAAACCAGGTTGTGTTTGCAGCATCTACAGCTGCTGCTCTGATGGAAACCTCGCGTGAGTGTGGGGGTTGGGATCACCTGCTCTGCTGTGGCCAGGTCAGGTTTGTCTCCCATGTTGCCAGCACTGTCGTGCTCCCACCCTGAGCCCCATCCTCGCTCCAGCGGAGAGCTCGCCCCGTTCACATTCCAGCTGATGACCTAGTGCCCTTGAAGGAGTGAACTGCCTCTAGGGCAAAACAATGATCAGCAATAAAAATTCCAGATGTAAAAACACCAGTGCCTTTGGTTTAGTTTGGAAGGAGTCATCTCTTCTCATTCCAGCTTTGGAACTAAGTCATGCTTCATCTCCCAATAGCCAGGAAACAGGGAAAGAGAATGTGATGCGCAGAAGGATCCCACCCCGTAATATTAGTAATAATTTCCAAATACCCTGCTGTTGTTCCGAGTGCCTTATCTCCATCCAGATCCCAACAAAAGGTATTTCTGTTCCTTGTGCTCTTTTCTCTTACGCCTCCCTAACCTCATAGCTACTTAACGATGCTTTGTATATCACCTGCTGTGCGCCACCAAGCTTCCCGGCTGTGTTCCGTGTGACAAGTGCCAGGCTGAGGCTGCTGAGCTCTCCTTCACTGGAGGCTACAGCCAGGACCCCTTCCCTGCCTTCCAAGGGCTTTTCTGTGGAGTCTGGCTATGAAGATGGTTTAAGGACTGTTACTAAAAGAGCAAGTGCTTGTGGCATCAGGAGATACTGTAGCATTGTCGTTGCCAACTTGCACGTCAGTATTTCACAGAAGAGAAGGAAAGATGTGGTTTGGGAAATGTGATCTCCATGCAGCAGGTCCACAGGTTGCCTTTGAGGATGGGGCTATGCAAGGAAAACAGGCTGCTTTTTCTAAAGGGTAATAGAGATCAGACGATGGGGGCTAGTGCAGCAAAGCATTTAACGTGGAGTAGTAAAGGTAGATTTGATGTACATCCTACTGCTTATTCAGAATGTTTTATTGATATCCAGCTAAACAATGTACATTGAATTTGTCCTCCAGGTGTTAGAGAAACTATGCTTAAAAGCACCTAAGAAATATGATTATACATAATTTTGTGTTTAAATATAACTAATATTTAATATTAAATATTTTATTATTTAATGTGTAATTTAAACTAAAACCTCATTTGTCAATATGGGCATGTAAATATTTTCCCCTTACGAAGTATAAATATTCCTTATCTGAATTGTTTGTTGAATGAAAAGCAATTTTTCTGCAAAACAGTCACTGAGAAATACTTGGACAAGCTTTTCCCTTTTATTCATACCTTTAGTAGTAACATGGTATCAGTATAACTGAAAATAATGGAAGCATTAAAACATTCTGTGTTAAACTGATACATGCTGAAATAGGACCTTGCTCTGACCATTGAATTCCTCACAAGCCAGTTGGGCAGTTGGGGCTGTTGTTTATGGATCATTTTTCTTCGGTGGGATCTTGCAAATCCACAGCCTCTCGGGTGAGGGGAGGTGCAGGTCAGGTCCAGAGCTGGCTTCGCCGTAAATCAGAATTTCTAAAGGAGCAGTAATACGACAACTAATAGGTGTACTAGGAGATGCAAGAATATATATTTACCTAAGCCATTCTGTTGCGTCAGTTGTTTGCAGGTTGTTGACTGGGTGGCACTGGCAGGAGCTGTGCTGTTACTGGTGGCACTGGTGTGGCACGACTCGTCCTCGAGCGTTCGCTGGCCTGGCCTGCGAGAAGCCCAGCAGCAGAAATGTCGCTGGGCTGTAATTACTGAAATCATTGGAGCGTGGCTTGGGTTAGGAGTCATGAAGCAGTAAAACTTATTTGTCCTGCATGATGCGCACGTGTGCTGCTCGCCGCTGCTCCCAGGGCGGTGGCCAGGCTGGCGTTCCCCGCACCCAGCCCCGTGCTGGCGGAGCCAGAGCCCGCAGGGAGCCCGGGTGATGGATCTGCCCTCAACTGCAGGGCAAAGGAGCATCCGCCTCTCCTGCAGGGTTCTGATGGCAAAGGCTTTGCGCAGGTCTGTAATCCACCCTTAGAACTGGAGCCTGACACAAAGGCAGCAGCTGGAATTAGGTTTTCCCTGGGCTGGGCTGAGCTTGCCAGCTGGTTTGGGTCAAAGGAGGCGCCTGGGGGAAGCAGCACAGTGTCTGTGCCGAGGCAGGTGCTGCAGGGATGTCGGAGCAGCCTGGAGGCCTCGCAGCCAGAGCAAGGGCCAAGTTTTAAATAGCACCTGAGCACCCCACCCTGCTTTGTCAAGATTTTTAAGCATCCACGGGGCCGTTTGCTTTTCCTGTTGGTTTCCTATTTGGCTGGGGATGTAAGCAACTCAAGACGTGGGGGACTTGGACCACGAGACAGAAGGGAACAGAAGAGACCTTTTGAGTAAAAGAATTACTGGGATTTAAAGGAAGAAAATAATTTCTCCTACAAGCCTTGTTGTTAATTTAAAAAGCAGTTTTAGAAGTGACGAATATCCTTCTGTTTGCTTCCTGTGCCTGAAATACTTTTCGTGCGTTTTTACAAATTCTCCTTGAAGCAGCAGCTCTTCTCTTGGCTTGCAGAAGGTTGTGCCCGTTTTATTTGTGAAGTGGGAGTTGCTGGGACAAGGGCTGCACTGGCAGGTGGCTGCAGGACAGGCAGGAGCAGATCCTGCGCAGGGTGAGGGTTCGGTGGAAGGAGCTGCTGGCCAGAGTGCTGGGTTTGTATGTCCTTGGCTCTTTATTCCTTCCCTCTGCTCTTCATCTTCGGTTATTAATGTATATAGGGTCTATTTATATATATATATATTTCTATATATATATATATTTCTAAATTCACTTTAAACTTATTTTTCTCCGAACTTTCGAGTTTGCATATACCTTCTTGATTAGTAAGCATGCACCTTCTAAAACAGCTTAATCATTGGTACAAATTAAAAAATCAAAGGTACTGGGCACATGGAGGAAGGTTTCTGGAAGGGCAGGATTTGCTGGGGACTCGCTTCCACAGGGTTGAGGTGTGAGAACAAAGTGACTTGATACGGCTTTTTCAGTTCAAGATAAAATACTATTTTATACTTGTTGCCATTTTCTCTAGGTAGGTAAAGTTGTATTTTCAGACTGAAAAAAACCCACAAATGCTTAAGGGTGGTTTTTGTTTTGGCATTTTTCTCAGTGAGGCTCATGGAAAAGGTGGTTATTGATTTTTAACTTTTGTTCCGTGTCTGTTTCTGTCTTTGCCTTTTGTATCCAAATCGGGTTTTGACAGTGTTTAAAATTTAGATGAGCAGCTTCAGTTGAAATGTAAAGTTTTATAGAAACCTTTTTCTTGATCTGATATTTTGTAAACCATTTCTTTAATGCAGCCCGAGTACTGGCACTAGATCAGTTTGGCAGTGCTTAAGACAGTTGTCTCAGATGATATATGTGTGTGTGTGTACAGGAATACATGCATACATATATGTATGTACATGGAGTGGGTAATATGTATTATTGCACATTAAAATATCCATGATTCTAATGATTTTTTTACTATAGGGCGTATCTGCTTAGACAAACGAACTTCCTTTTTAGGCTCTGATTTTCCGAACTCGACAGGACACCATCGTTTAACCAGTTAATTTGCACTTAGCATATTTAAAGCAATCAGAATATTAAATATTCTTTGCCACCTTATCTTGGTCCACGGTCTGTTGAATTGGAGCTTCTGGAATTGCTTCTTTTGGGCTTTTCCGTCACTTCCATCGGTTTCTTTTCTGTTTGGCATTAGGCTGCAGTTTAGACTCGAGGCGATTGGAAATATTTGGCTTTTTGACTGTTAGCACAAACCACTTATTTAAGGCCTGTCCACCCTAGAAGATCCACCAGTTGCCACCTTAGGCTAAAGGACCCAAAATGCTTGTTTAAACTAAAAATAAACCACACCGTTGGGGTTTGTTTAAATAATGACTTATCTCCAGGAGAACTGGGAGGTGGTAGTGACTGCAGCAATGCCGGTTGGAGCCTGGGAGCTGGCAGGTTCATCCAGGCATCTCTGAAAGGGAATGGAGCTCCGGCCAGGGAGGCTGCGTGACCACCCCGGAGTGCCCACGGCCGTGCCCCTGCTCCTGGGCTTTGCTCTCAGCTGCAGCCGCTTTTGGGAGAAGACCGTGGAGACGGCCACCTCCGCAGTCCCCGTGTCACAACCAAGGTAGAGCTGAAGCAGGGGCCGTGGGGGTTGTGAGGTGAAACCTTCCTGGACCCCTGAGAACAGGAGATCCTTTAAATCCACTGGCCTGAGGTGAGGGAAGGCGCTGCAGCCGTGGGCAGAGTGGGGATGGGGCGTTCATGTATCCGAGAGCTCAGTACCCAAACATGAGCCCAGATTTTCAGCGTAGCTCTGCGCCTGCTTATCTCCGCTCTTCTGAAAATCCAGTCGTTTTGTTTCAGTGTCCTGGGAGCCCAGTTTCCCTGAAAGAAAATCTGCTGATGACCTGTCGGGAAGTCCAGCTGCTGTGCTTCCCGGTGGAGCGGCTCAGGGACGGGTTTTATGTGCAGGCACCCAGGTGGCCTGGAAAAGCAAGCGTTAGGGGCTGAAGTGATGCCTTTCTAAAAAAACCCAACCCATAAAGCGGTGGCCGGTAGGTAAGACGCACTCTGTATAGCAATAAGAAACACTCGCCTGCACAGATGGTGTCCTGGGGCTGTCACGGTGGCCGTACTGGTGACGGCTGTGGGATGAGAGCGTGGCTGCTGTGGGGAGGGTCCTTGCGGAGCCCAGGACCCTGGGGCTCGACACCGGGGAATGTGGAAATCCCATTCTAGCTTCACGTGGCCTTTCCTCTAAACCGGGAAGGGGTGGCAAAGGGGGGTGCCCAACTGGGTTAATTAATTTAGTGCAATGACATAGGGGAGCCTTTTTTCTCATGATGCCTACTGCCCTTAAATGTTGAAACCGGGTCTTTGTAAGCAATGTCTGTGTATCTATGTGTATATATGAGGGACAAATTTTAAATTACTGCCTTTTTTCCCTGTTTATTTTTCTGAGTAATTCCAGATGTACTTTAGTCTCTCTACTGTCAAAACTTTTATATTGTAAATCTGATGCTGGTGGCTTTTGGTTATTTTGGTTTTTGTTTTTGTAAAAAAGAAAAAAAAAAGAAAAAAAAGAAAAAAGAAAAAGAAAAAAAAAGTCTGCATCTCTCTATGTTGTCAGTTTTAGGCTGTAAATTCCAACTACCAATAAAAGCTCAAAATTCATGTGCCGGTGGTGGATTCCTCCATCCTGCAAGACACACTCAGCCTCTGCCGTGCCACATCCCACCGTCTGCTCGCACGAGCGGGACGGCTGCACTCCCCAGCCTCGGCCCCAGCCACCCGGCGGGCAGGGCATGAGTGCGGGCAGGCAGCGAGGGCCGGCAGCCTTTCGGGGTGGTGCCGCAGGGCTCTCCAGCCCGCACACCCAGGAGGGCTGTCAGCCCTGCTGCAGGAGGGCCGAGGAGGAGGTTGGGTGGCTTCCTGCAGCCCCTGGCCCGTGCAGAGGCCGGGGTTGCTGGTGTCCAAGTTGGCCGTTGGTGGCATAGGAGGTGAAGGTGGCTTTCTGGCCTACGGCGTCTCACGGGAGGATGGGCCCGGTGACATGCTGCTGTATGGCAAACGTGGCTTTGGCCTCCAGAGCGTGAGTGGTGCTGTTGACCGGGGGAGCGGTGCGGGGCAGGTTGTTGATGGTTCTGGATGAAACCCCCAGCGCCTGCGGGCTGTAACGGCTGCCTGGCTAATGGGGGAGGCACTGAGGTTCTCCCTGCCACTTGGGATGGTGCTTTCGCTGACCCCAGTTCAGTCTTTGCCAGGCCCTGATCGGGGCACCTTGGCCCTTAGCGACTTTGCCAGATGTTTGCCTCTGTACCTGGCTGGTCCCCTTCTGTTGAACTGTGTAGCTGCACGGTGGGAAGATCTCAGTCCTGTGGCTTCTTGTGCCAAAATCCTCAAGTTTTCACCCTGAAGAAAGCTGCTGGTGGTGCAGGTAAGGCTGTGGCAGCAGTCGGCGCTGAGGTGGAGCAGGGCTGGTCCCCCTCGCTCCCCCAGCTGTGGGCATCCCCTCCGCTGGGTCTGGAGTGACCTTTCAGGACTTTGTGATGATGCTGAAGCGTGAAGCCTGTCATTTTTTAAGGGTGCCTGTCTTGGTGGCTGCAGCCAGGAGCAAGTTTGAGAGCTGCATGAAGCCGCTGCTCCTGTATTCAAAAAAGCATTTTGGTTGGTTCTTCAAGGGGAGGTGGACACAGGCTTGGTACCAGGTGCCTCCTGCCCTGGTCCCTCACTGTGCCTAATGCTTCCCAGCACCGGCTGGTGATGGGGGCAGCCCGCACCATTGAGTTTGGGTTTCTTTCCAGCTCTCCTTTAACACCGTTTTGCATCCCCAGCTGCAGCGCAAGGCAGCTCTCTGTGTGCATCACGGCAGCAGCTCCACGCCGGTCCCAGCGCCATGTCATTGTGCTGCTGCTGCTCCCTGGGAACAGTAGTTTGCCCAGCAGGTACCTGCACGATGCAGTGGAGCCGGGTCAAGGGGCCACCCCCAATGGTGCAGCAAGGCCAGAGCCCACCAGCACAGCTGAGCAGTGGGGATACTGGGGTCACCAAGCCAGTGTCCCACGGAGAAGAGTAAAACTTGCCAGCACAAGCAGGAGCAGGTACGACACTGCTACCTCACAGCACAGGACAAAGGTCCTTGTTTGCCACAGGAAGGCAGCGACCAGTGTGGCCTCTGCTTGGGTGAGTCCCCAGTGCTGTGCCAGCCTCTCTCCATGAGGGACAGCTGAGTCCCCGAGGGACAGGAGCTGTGGTTCCCGCAGCGCTGGCCCAGTGCCCTGAGACATAGCTGGTGGCAGTGGCAGTGAGGCAAAAGGGCATGTGTCATATTAATTTTTTTATTAAATTCAGTTAGTTTTCTCTTTATATAATAACCTTTTTCCTCTAGGCACAATACAATACAAGGACTCTTGTATGTTTGACACAATGTACAGAAACTTCAATAATCTACAACTGCTCAGGTAAGTTACAAAAACCTCCATGTTACACCAGCTACCTGCCACAGCCATTATTGTACAATAAAACAAAGAGGGGAACCGGGGGGGTTAAGACTGTACAAAGATCTCTGCACTGAAATAAAACATTGTACTCCTTTAAAAACAAGACAGGTAGAAGAGCTGGCCGAGCTTGCGGGGGCAGCTGGGGGGCTGGGCCCCAGGAGACGCAGTGGATGCAGGCAGGGAGGGCAGCGGGTCCCGAGCGCCCCGGCCATGCCTCTTTGCACCTCCTGGCAAGCAACGCTCGGGTGGAGCGGGGCCAAACCTCTCCGTGTTCACACCAGTGCAGGGAATGGATGAGGTGCTGCAGGATCTGTTTCTGTACCGAGATTCCCCTTTTGCACTGACACTGTGACAGCGACAAGCAGGGAGGTGGCAGCGGGATGTGCGGTCCCCAGCGGCGCTGCGCTGCTGCAGGGCTGAGGGCTCCAGCGAGACCACTCGGCCGCCAGGCTGGGTGTGACGGTGCGGGCAGAGCACAAGCCGGGGGGGCTCAGGGTGGGGTGGCGGTAGGGAGAAGAGGGCAGTACTGTGTGGTGCCCTCTGGGCTGCTGCCCCCTCCTTCCCGCAGGAGGGCTCAGGGTTGAGGGGGTGACCTGTGCAAAGAGACCGGGTGGCACCTGCCAGCACAGCTGTGACAGCTGTGTCGCAGCCCTGGCATCGCTGCCAGTGGGGACCCTCAGCCACAGAGGCTCCTGGCTGCAGTGGAGCTGGACCCCTCATCCCAGGAGCCGGTTTGGTCCTCCCCCCATGCAAGGGGACAGAGGGGACTGCACCAGGGCACCAAGGCTGTGGCATGTGGCACCTCCCCTGGGGAACGGGAGCCCCGGTCACAGCCTCAGCCCGCAGCTGCCTGCTGGGAGCAGAGCGGCCACAGCCACGTCCCCTCCCAAGACACGGAGCCTAGTGCCTGCAAGCGCCATTCGCCAGCGTCCCCGGGCTGGCAGCGGCATGCTCGTTTGTTGGTGTCCAGGCCTGGGACAGGCGCCTCTCAAGGGCGGGGCTGCTCTGCCAGCGGGACGGCCGTCCGGCCCGCACTGGCCCAGCACGCGGGCGAGTCACCTCCACCAACACCAGCACCCTGAGCTGCACATCCCCGGTTCCAGCAAGGCGGGAGCAAAGCCCAGGACACGCTTAGGCCAGCTACTGCGCTATGGGGCAGCGGCGCCAGGTCCGGTGGGGGCAGGGCTGGCTCTCCCCCGTGGATGCCCTGGCAGACATGCAAGCCGCGGGGAGGACGGGGCAGGCAGCTCCTGCTTTCTCCAGCGGCGTGGGGTGTGGTGGAGGCGAGGTGCACCCCCTCCACCGGCTGAGGACACCCCTGCTGCCGCAGAGAGCCGGAGCGGGGCTACCCAGCACGGGGGGTGCACAGAGGACACGCAGTAACTACAGGGCTCAGACAGGCCTGGGAGGACAGAGCGGGACAGGCTCCTGCCCGCACCCCCCAGCCGGCTTCAACGCAAAGAATTCCTCCACTACACAGTCCTACCGTAGTGTAACATACTGATGCTGCCCCGCTGCCGCCTGGGGGTGCGTGGCCGCCGGCCGCCCAGCACGGCAGGCCTGTGGCAGGTGGGAAGGAAGGCCATCTCCTCCTCTCCAGTCAGTTACAGCCCCGGCTCAGCTGCGAGCATGGGTGCTGCCCGTGCTGCACGTGCTGGGGCCCGGGAGACGCTGTGCCTGGAACAGAGGCTCCCCTGAGCCGGTCTCACGCGTCCGACAAGCAACTCTGGATGCGGTCGATCCACTGCTGGGCTAGCTGCACGTCCTGGGCGCAGAAATTGTAAACTCGTTTTGTCGTCTTCAGCTGCAGGGGAGGAGAGGGGAGGTGAGCGGGGCCAGGCGGCTGCGCCCAGGGAGCCAGCAGCACCCCCCGGCGCAAACGGCCGGGCTCCACCGCGGGGCCATGGGCTGCCGGGCTCCCTGCCCCGCCGGGCTCCCTGCCCCAGGGTGCAGCTCCGTGCCACACTCACATCGAAGAAGGCTTTCTCATCCACCGTCTTGGGGGCCCCCATGGAGGGGGTTCCTGGGGTGATGGACTCCACCTCGGCCAGGTCGATGACCCCTTTGCACTCCGTGTCCATCCGGCTGTCATAGTACCGCAGCTGCAGGGAGAGGTCCCGGCCCTGTCAGCACACCCAGGGGGAGGGAGCGATGGCAGGACAGACCCTGGGGCTCACCCGCCCCTCAGTACCTGATGTTTGGTTTTATCCAGCACGAACCAGCGAGGCTTCCACGGTTTCATGAAGGCTCCTTTCTTGTACAGCGACCCCTCGTAGGACCTGCAGGGGCCAGGCAGCACGTTAGGGCAGAAAGGAGAGAGGGGCCAAAGGGCAGTTCGGTCTGTGGCACCCCAGCATCAGTGGGGACAAGAGGCGCTTTGGGTCTGCACTCTGCAGAACCCACACACCCTCCCCCCTCCCAGCACCGCGGGCAGCCCCTGGCACCCCAACCCCCCCTCCTGCCTGTTCTCGCTCTCTGACATCTGGAACTGGCTGTAGAGCGTGCTGGTGCTCTTGCGGCCACCCTGCTTCCCGCTGGAGGGGGTGGAGGTGCTGCTGGTGTCGCTGTCGAGGCTGAGGTTGAGGGTAGAGCCCACGCCGCTCTCCTGCAGGTACACGCCAAGCGAGCGCCGGTGGTGGGAGAGGCCGGAGGACATCAGCAGAGAGCTGGGGGTCTGTGGGGAGCAGACAGCACAGCATGAGGAGGGGGATGGCCCTCAGGCACACCCAGCCTGGGGGCCGAGCACCAGCAGCCCCCCTCAGCCCCAGGCTGCAGGAGCAAACACCTGCTTTGCTCAGGGCACCCTTGGGCAAAGCCGACGCCTGCCCTCCAGCCCTCCCCGGGAGGTCACACAGCCCCCACCTACCCGGCTGCCCTCCTGCCGTGCCTCGGTGCGCTGGGAAGCTTTGACCTTGTCCCACGTGTCCTTCCAGCGCTCTGGGACCTGCCCCAGCTCCATCTCCAGGTTGTGCAGCTCCTGCGTGGGGATTCAGGCATCAGCCCAGGAGGGGCTAAGACTCCTGGGACCACTGTCCCAGGGGCTCAACTGACTCCAACCCTGCCACAGCCCTGTCCCACTGTGTGCATGGGGCAGCGCCATACCTGTGGGGACACCATGGCAAGTCCAGGCCCAGTAGCAACGCATAGAAGATGCTGCCGCCAGCCACGCTCTTACCTCCAGCAGTTTGGAGATGGCATCAGGCTCCACGCGGCTGCGGTTGTCATAGCATGGCCAGATGATCTTGCGCTTTGTCTGGGGGGCACTGGTGTCCTGCCGATCCGCCTCCTCTACGTGCTCCGGCTGCCCCTGCGTCAGCTCCCAGTCATAGGAAGGGCCCTCAGAAAGTGTCTCCTCCGTATAGTAGTCCCATACCTTCAGGTTGGAAATGTTGCTGTACGGCCTCAGCACCTGCGGGAGAAGTAGGGTTATGCTCGGGGAGGGCAGCGAGACACAGCCCTGGCCACGCTGCAGGGACAATCTGCCCAGAAAGGTGATCAGCCCCTTCACAATGAGCTCTTCCCAAGGGCGATGCTTTCTGACCGGTAACAAGAGGCAACTGACGCTGGAAGGAAAAGGCAATGCTGGGCCAGAGAAAGGCAGAGCTGCTCCCAGCTTTGGGCCAGGACTGGGCTCAGACCAAATGACAGCCCTGAGCTGCTCTGCTGCAGCCTGGCCACATCAGCAGAGCGCAGCGCCCCACCTCCTCCCCCACCCGGCCCCAGAAGCTCCTGAGGATGGATGTTCCCAGCCTGTGGCGGTGAAGAGCAAAAAATGAGACCCTGACAGCTCCAGCTGGGGACCTGCGCTCTGCAGCGTCACCTGCGTCACCCCAGCTCCTCTGCAGGGACACAGTTCTAGCGCCTGACTCGTCCCATATGCCCCCCGCAGTGGCAGACACCCTCCCCAGGGCTCCGGCATGGCAGCCAGGCAGGAGAGCCCACCCGGGTGGGCGAATGCCATGGTCCAGCCAACAAGGGGATGCTTGCTCGGCTTCGTGCAAGCAAGGAGACCCTGGAGTGGCCCCGGCAAGCCCTGTCCAAGCCCTCTGGCACACGGGGGCTCAGCTGGGCTGGGCGGACACAGGGCAGGAGCGCAGCTCTCACCTCCCCATCCTCAGGGGCATACATGTAGTTGAAGAAGATGGGGGCTTTCTTGTTCAGCCGGTCAATGTAATCCCAGATGGACTTGTAGACCTGCTGGCTCTTCCGCTCACCCTTCTCCTCGTACAAGAGGCCTGTGGAGAAGAGGGTGAGGAAGGGACATTATTTGGGGCAAGGCGTGGGGCTGCCACCCACTTGCAGGCCCTGTGCACTGTCCTCACCCAGCTCGATGCGCTCGTAGTCAGAGTCCAGCAGGAATGTCCGGAAACGGTTGGAAATGTAGTGGTAGCTGAGGAACTTCAGGTAGTACTGGCTGAACTCAAACTCCATAGGGAACTGCAGGTGGATCTGCAAGGAGCAGCACGGGTGAGACCTCCCAGGACCCACAAAGTGCAGGCTGACTCCAGACCCGTTCCCCGCACACGAGGAGCCAGCCCTGGTGCTGGGGGAGAGCCAGCTGGTGCAGAGCTGGCGCACTTGGAGCTCACCTGATGTACGCAGTCCAGGAACTGCAGGAAGATGGGGGCAAAACCGCTGCTCTGACTGGCCAGGGTCTGGGCTCCGCGATGGCTGAAGCGGTGCCCAAAGGAGAGCCACTCCTTCTCCACAAGCAGGCGGAAGCCCTCCAGTGTCCGGTAGTAGGGGTCCGACAGCAACTGCACTAAGGAGACCACCTGCAGGGACAGCGGGGCTCGAGATGCTCGTGGGGAGACAGCCACGGGTAGCTGTCACATTGGGCAGCTGTCGGGCTCCTACCTGCGTGGTGATGTCCCAGCCATCCTCCAGGCTGACCAACACAGAGGAGCCCGTGTCCAGCAGCTCGACCACCAATACCGAAATCTGCAGGATCTTATGGATCTGCCAAGGCAAGGGCCAAGAGTTACTACAGTGCAGCAAACTCCTTTGCTGGACGTCGTGCAAAGCCACCCTTTCTCGTGGAAGCGGATGAGCCGAACGAAGCAGAGCACAGAGGTTATGCAGGGCCACAACACAAGGCCTCCGTGTTCAGGCCCTGTGCAGCACCCTTCGTCAGCAACAGCAAGGCCAGCGGGGCACCACCGCCGCACCCCAAGCGGAGCTGTGGGTCCCTCGCTCCCTCCAGCAGCCAGAGGGTCCAGCCCCACAGCAGCTCCACAGTGGGACCAGTCCCACAGAGCAGCAGCTCCCTGGGTCACCCTGGCTACTGCTGGCACGGCCTACACCAACCCCTTCACAGTGTTCCGCCGTCATGCAGATCCTGCCCCGCTTCCCCAGCCGGCAGCTGCCGCAGACACCCGCAGCTCTCGTGTCCAGCGCCGCAGAGCGGTACTCTGGACTATTCTATCCTCATTTCTTGCACCAACCTTGTTCCCTTAGCGTCTCCCACTTCATGCCACAGTGATGCTCTGGAGAGGGCACCTGGACCCCCATTCTCACTTTGCCAAGAGCAACAGTCAACAGCAAAGACTCCTACGGACGAGGGCCCCTCCAGGCTTTGGGTGACAACTGACCTGGGACAGCCACTCGGACTCCTCCAGGGACCGCAGGTAGGCGACACTGGGGTCAGTGGAGGGGCAGCCAGGCACGCAGGCCTTCATCAGCTTCTTGAAGCTGGCCTTCACCTGCCGCACGTCGAACACCTCGATGGGAACCACCTCCCAGTGCTGCAGCGGGTCCGGTTTCACCCCCTGAGGGAGGAGAAGATCAGCATCACCCCAAGACACCCCCTGAGCAGACCCACCACCACCCATCCTTCCCAAGGATGCTGCTGCCAGGTGTCAGGGTTACCTTCAGCTGTGACTTGTCCCCGATGATGTAGAGTGAGGCCCGGTGCTGCCGCAGGAAGCTGGCCTCCGAGGGGGTGCCGTTGTGCTGGGCACCCAGCAGGTCTTTCCCGGCCAGGCGTGACCCGATCTCCATGTTCAGGGCATAGCTGCTTATGCGCCCGCCGGCTCGGATGCTGCCCCACTTGCCTGCAAGACAGCCAGCAGTTAGGCTGGGGGCCCCTGGCTGGCTCGGGGGCTGTGCTGGCATCTGCGTCCCCCCCAGCCGGGCTGGCCCAGGAGCCAGCAGCTCGCCACGAAAGCAGGAGCCGAGCTGCTGTCACCCCAGCACCCTGGGAACACATGCCGGGAAGGTGCTGGGAACCAGGTTTGCTTTTGCTCCTTCTCCTTGCTGGGTGCTGTAGGATCTCCTGCCTGGTGGATGGAGAGACCAACACCAGCAGCTCCACGCCCCATCACCTGCGCAGCCCACAGTGCACTCCTGCGCCCACACCACCAGGACCTGCCCCTTCCCCACCAGCCAGACCCCGTCCCTGGCCACCACCACCCAAGCACCAGCAGATGCGCAAGGAGCCTAAAGCAAACCTGAGAGGACACTGCGGGATCAGCTGGGGACTGGCCCGGTACTTACCACCGGCACCGCGGGCCGGACCAAGCCGGCGACATGCTCAGTGGAGGCGTTAGCGGGCTGCGGTGGGGGGTTACTGGGGCATTAGTCATGTGAAGGGTTGGAGTGTGTGTGTGGGGGGGTCAGTCGGTGAGGTTAGCACCCGGGTGGCGGTTAGGCGGCTGGCGGTACCGTACCTCGGGGCGTCTCGCGGCCCTTCGCTGACACGCACTTGGGGGTGGAGAGAGTGATGACCCTAGCTCTGTGACCGAGCCCTGAGAGCACAGGACGAAAGCAACCTCAGCGAGGGCAGGGGGGCGAGGCGGACCCACGCTCTCGCTGGGCAGATGCGGGCCGGGCGGGAAGAGGCGCCCGGGGACCCAGATGAAGCAACTGGAGCAATGAGTGGGATGGATGAATGAGATGGCTCTGGGGTGCTGCAGCGGGTCCCTCCCTCCCTCCCTGCAGCTGCCCCACGGCAGCGAGCTCAGGGGGAGCAAAGGGGAAGCATCTACTCTACAGCAGCTGCCCCGAGCCGGGGGCCTTTGCCAGGCCCCCACGAGGCAGAATTCACTCGCATGTCCTCACCTCCGCGGCTAATAGTACCAGGCCCATCGTCCTTCCCTCCCATCACCTGCTTCATGAGCGATCCCAGCTTAGGCTGTCTCTTGTCGGAGAAATCTGTAGCACCAACAAAATGTCAGCTCTCGGCCTCTGTGCTGCTCCAGAGGGGCCCTCCCTCCTTGCCTCCCCACAACTGCTCGGGAGGGAGGGGAAGGGGCCAAAGAGAGAAAGCAGCAGCAAGCAGGAGCACCCGGGGCCAGGACCAGGAGGCCAGCGTGCGGGAAACACCTTCCAGCTGGAGCCACAGCAAAAAGGCACCAGGCGCAGCCGTGTGAGCAGGGGCCTGTCCCTCCTGCAACTCTGCCCCAGGCGCTTTGCACTGCGGGGGGATCACCCAGTCACTGCCACAGTCCGGCAGCCCCCTCGCCAGGTCTCTCCCCTGCCACCCCCAATGCCGCTCTGACCCTCTCTCCTTCAGCCGTGGCTCCGGGCACGTCCCCCCACGCCAGGGAAGAGGCCTCAGAGGGGCTTTCAGCAAGCTGCCTCCTCCCCAGGCTGCAGGGAGCCCTCGGCTGTTCCCCCCCAGTCCCTCTGGCCCTCAGTCAGCTCTGCAGCAGCGATGGGGTGGAATGGCTGAGACACAGGATGAATGACACCCGAGCACGGCAGGGCAGCACGGGCAGCTTTGCCCCGGCAGGAAACGACAGGCTGCTCGGAAGGCAAGGGAGGCAGCGACTTACCAAGGCTTCCCGTGGCAGACCCCGAGCACTGCTGCTCGCTGCGCTGGGCTGCAAAGGGTGCCGAGGTCGCAGCTAGCAGGATCTGTCCCCACCCTGTCCTCAGCGAGCACCTGGATCCGAGCACAGTCTGGGGCTCCCAGTGCTCACAGGTCCAGGGCTACCGGATTTCCCAAAACCCATTCCCACCACCAGCCACGGAGGCCCAGCTGGAGCTGGGAGCTCTGGAGAGCACGCTGGAAAGGCTCTGCTGCCTCCTCCGATGGGAGTCTGGAGACAGCAGCTCACCTGGCTGCCCAGGCTCGGGGACGGACGGCACGACCCATGGCGGGGGCCCTGCGCACACCAGCAGGAGCCCTCCTGCATCCCTGCTGCTCTGCAGCGGTGGCCGCGCTCCTCACCTGAGCTGTTCATGTGCGCAGAGGTGAAGCCGCTGAGTGTGTTGCGCCCGCTGGCGTCGGCGTAGTGCGGCATGGAGTTGATCACAGCCTGCAGGTACTTCTCCTGCTCCAAACTGGTGGAGTCCGTCTGCGAGGGGCCTGGGAGGAGAGCCACGAGCGTCACCACTCTGCCACCGGCACGGGACCCGAGGAGGGGTCTGCAGCCCACTCCCGGCACGGGCGCTGCCCAGGGGCAGAGGGGACGAGCACCTGCAGTGGGGGCGTTCTGGGACTTGAAGAGGCCCACCACACCCTTGCCGTGCAGCCCCCCCGAGCGCAGCAGCACGGCCTTGGTGCGGGAGTTTCGCCAGCACACAACAGGGAAGCGGTTCTGGCGGTAGCAGCGGGAGATCCGCTGGATCGTGTTGTCCTGGATGCTCTGCGGCACGATGAGCAGCCCGGGGTAGCTGCAGGAGACAGCGGAGGCTCTGCAGAGCCCGGGGGGGAACGGTGCAAGCCCTGCCCCCAGCTCCCACAAGCCAGGAAAGACCCTCGCTGTCCTCTCCTGACCCTGCGGACCCCCCTCCTCGGCCACGGCCCCACTGAGGCTCACCTCCGGCAAATGGCATACATGCGGTTCACAGTGGAGATGCGGAAGGGCTCGTTCTTGGAGCGGGTAAGGCTGCTGCTGAGCGTGCCCAGCCCCATCCGCTGGTAGTCGCGGCAGCAGGCTCGCTCTACCAGGTGGTTGATGGTCATCTTATCTGAAGGTTTAATGGTGGTAGTGGGGGTCAAAGTGCTTCGGTCCATCTCTTCAGACACTGTGGAGACAGAAGGGGAGCCTGGGTCTGCCCTCGGCAACAGGCACGGTGTCCCACATGCAGCTGGAGGATGGGCTGGAGGCATCTCCCAGCCAAGCAGACAGCAGAGGGCAGGAGCTCCCTCCCACCACCTTCATCCAAAACAGGAGAGCTCAGCTGCCCTGTCCAAAGGGCTGGGCACCAAAGCTTAGAATCAGAATGGTTTGGGTTGGAAGGGATCTTAAAGACCATCTAGTTCCACCCCCCTGCCATGGGCAGGGACACCTTCCACTAGACCAGGTTGCTCCAAGCCCCATCCAACCTGGCCTTGAACACTTCCAGGGATGGGGCAGCCACAGCTGCTCTGGGCAGCCTGTGCCAGCGCCTCACCACCCTCACAGTAAAGTTTCTTCCTTATATCTAACCTAAGCCTGCCTCCTTTCAGCTTAAAACCATTCCCCATTGTCCTGTTGCTACAGGCCCTACTAAAAAGTCTGTCTCCCCCTTGCAGCAAGCATCTTTACTTGTCAGTTACAAAACTTGTAACTTTTTTACAGGTTAAAAGCGCAGTGTCAGCTGCCTGGGTACTGACTGTCAGAGCAGATTTCTTTGGTGCTTTCACATCGCATGATACCACCGAGAGATGAGGAACAGCCCAGCACCAATCGGCCCAGAGCTCTTCCACCACACTGGTCTCATCTCCTCCCTCAAAGGAGAGCAACCTCCTGGGAGAAGAGGGCAACACAGGTGAGACCTCGGCTCCAGCAAGGCTTTCAGCCTGGAACACTTCCATCCAGGCAAAATCACTGTCAGGTGGACACAACCCTTGGTGGCTGCCCTCCACACACAGCTTTCCTAATGCTCCTAACGCATTTCCTAATGCCAGAACTAGAGAACAATGATGGATCTGAAAGATCTCTCTCTTCTGGGCCTGAACACAGCTGGTGTTTTTTGCTAATAACTTCAATGATGGACACACCAAAGGCTTGTGTAATGGTTGTGACAGAACTCGAGCTGAAAAGCACTGCAAACAAACTGGGGAGTGAACAAAGGGAAGTGAACAGAAGGAAAGATTGAAAATCGGCCACGTCAGTCGGCCAGACCCGCCTCACACGTGGCAGGGGGGACTGGTCCCCACAGACACCACTTCCCACTGAAACCCTAAATCCCATCCACCACATCTTCTCTGACAGGCCTTCCCACCTGGAAAGGTTGTAGTCTTCAACGCAGAGGACTCCTGTCTCTTCCAGTTCTTTGTTACTCTCAAACCAGTCAACCTCTTCTCACATGTAACCTAACCTGCCTTGCTGCAGCTGAAATCTGCGACTTCATCAGAGGAGCTGAGGCCACAGACCAAAGGACTTGCTCCTTTCTGCAGGGCTTGCTAGATATTGGAAATATGTCGAGTTGCCAACTGGCCACCACCAGCACACGAGAGCTGGCAGACTGTCGAGAACTGGGAGAGACAACCCCAGTGGTGATCCTCTGCACCAGGGAAGCTCCCACGCCTGCTCCTCTGCAGAGCGATGGCCGAGACCTCTCCTAGCTGGAAGATGCTCCTGCTTCAGCAAGTGCCCCGCTCCCCACAGCCTCCCTTCCCTGCTCAGGGTGCTCCCAACCTGAGATCTCATCCTCGTTGTCCTCTGGGAAGTGCTGGCTGCTCCGCTGCTCCCACATGGGCGGCGTGTATTTCTTCCGTGTCACGTACTGGCGGCCAATTGTTTTCTTGGCATTTTTCACCAGGTTTTTGGAGAGCGTCCTGGAACCAGAGAAGAAGTTGAGGCCAGGTGACACCACCTCCCCCGCGTGCGTGACCACAGCCCAGCACGGCCAGAAGAGCAGCCCCTGAAGGGTTAGAGACACCAACACTCAGTCACACCGAGAGCAAAGCAGAGACAGAGGCATCCCTCACCACTGGCTAGAGGCATGGGGTCAAAATCACTGTCACCACAGGAGGGGAGATGTCACCTGCTAGCTCCCTGGTAGGGAGAAGCTGGCTTCTCAGCTGTAGGAGGCCACCAAGCCAGAGGCAGAGCCTACAAGAGCCTACAGTGCTTGCCTTCTCCTGGCTGGATGGCGCAGCCAGGCTGAGCAGGTGCCCCAGCCTCCCGACCCGACAGGAGGCCAGCCTTGTCCCGAGCTCTAATGCCATCACCTCCACATGGGAGCTCCCATCAGCAGTGACCGGGCCTTGTCCCGAGCTCTAATGCCATCACCTCCACATCGGAGCTCCCATCAGCAGCGGCCTGGCTCAAGTCACAGCAGGGGACAGGGGATCCACCCCGGGGATGCTGCCAGCCCGCCCTGACACAGGGCTGCTCCTCACCAGGCAGAGGGGAGGCAACTTGTGGAAGGTGACCTGCTCAATGCCACATAAGGGACAGGGAGAGCGCGCAGCTGGGCTCAGCCACTCCCGAGGGCAGCCTGGGGAAAGCAGGGAAGGGACACCTTCCAAAACCCACAGGTGATTAGGCTGCATGGGTACAACAGGCTTTGCAGACAGAGCTCCAGCAGGCAGGAATTCCTGAAGGCAGGAATGGCCTGCCCGCACACAGGACCTCGCGCTCACCACTGTCTCGGTGAGCCCCTGGGCTCGAAGGGGAACAAACGCAGGACATGTGGGACATACATTAGCCAGGGAAGAGGCCACATCCAACCCAGATGCAAAGATCTCTAGAAATTCACCTTATCAAGACGGGCCAGAGTGAGAGTAGCAGGTCCCTTGTTTTGCTTCACAAAGCAGATGGTGAGGAAATCCAACTGCTCCCTACATTTACCAAGGGAGGGGAAGCCTCAGGACCAAGGGAGAATGCCGTCCTGAGAAAAAACGCTCAGGTATGGAGGCTAGGAACGGGAGGGCTTTCTAACCGGAGGAACAAGATTTGCAGATAGTGTGGGGCACTGGAAGCAGACTCGGAGGGGGGTGACAAAGCACACCTTGAAGTTCAGACAGGCTTCTGAGACTGTGCCCAGGCCCAGAGCTGGACCCGGCAGCTCTAGAGGTCTCTGGAGGTTAGCAGTACAGGCACAGCTCCCTCAGCATGTCCTGGGATCCACCAGTGCGCCACAGAGCACTAGGATGACTGACCAACCAACCGCCTCTGGAGGCCACGGTGCTGCGACGGTGACAGTGCACACCCCAAACCTGAACGTCAGACCGGCAGCTTGGAAAAGGGCATTCCCCGAGTGACAAGCCCACAGCCCAGGTCGCATGCAGAGCAGGTGAGAAGAAACCCTGGGAGCAGTGAAGGCTGCAGCCTGAGCCAATGCCACCTCGCAAGCTCCCGCCCAGGGTGAAGGCATCTTACGTGGTTGAATGGCCAAGGTGCCCAAGGGACATGACCCCCACTGTCAGGCCCTGGAACATATCGGTCACCTGCTGGGAGCTGAGTCACAAACACACGGGAGAGATGCTTAGACTCCAGGGCACACCAAGCGCGAACACAGCACCAACCAGACCCCAGCGCTACAGCGTCGCTGAACCTAGCCACCACGTGCCGGAGCGGGGTCTGGCCACAGGTCAGCACCATGCGCAGAGCTTTGCCGCTGCCCCTCAGCACTCCCCATCCTCCGGCACAGCAGAGTCTGCTCTCGTGCCCACTGGAACCGCTCCCATGAGACGTCTCCTCGGGGCTTGCACTGTTTTGGCCTGGGCAACAGGGCTGGGAATGCCACTGAAGCAAACACCCTGCTCCTCGAGTTTGACTGGTCCTCTGCGTGGAGCCAGGAGACCGCTACCACACGTGCAGCATGTCCCCCCACAAACAAGTGGAGATCCTGAGCAAGGAGAGGTCTGAGCAAGGTTGGCTCAGGGACCCTGACCTCCAGCTCAGGAGTCCATGCCCCAGCTTTTCTCGAGTGACCCCTGCTCAGCAGCACGCTCTGGGTGGACTGGAGGAGGGAGAGGAGAAGCCCTGCAGTGCTCGAAAGGGTCAAGCGCATCCCCACGTGCCGGTCTCCCCACGGCACGATGGCACGGGTACCTGAGTGAGGGGTTCTTCTCCTTGGCCTTGGGCTGCATGGCTTGCTTGGGTGACTGGCCCACAGTGAAAGCAAAGGTGCCACGCACGTGCTGGGGGTAGCGCAGCTTGTGCAGGTGCTTCCTGAAGATCTCAGCGCTGTCTGAAGCCACCTCCTCATCAAAGGCAATCTTCAGCAACTGCAGGAACAGCAGAGAGCAGTCACGGCACACAGCTGGGCCAGGGGACTGGGAAGGGCTCTTCCCACAGCACAGGGCAGAAGAGCTCAGATCCCAGTCGGGAGCAGCGACTGAGACGGGCACAGGCCAGGCTGCCCTGTCTGTCCGTCCGTGCCAGTTACTCTGTCCCACACCCTTCCTCCTGCAAAGCACTCTGCATCCAGCACCTCCGCTCCTGTTGTGTCCCTAGACTCAGTCACCGCGGCTCTGAGCACGCAGACAGTGTTTTAGCTGCTCTCCTCCCAGCATTGCTTTACCTCCATAAGTCTCTCAAAGATGGAAAATGTTGAGTAACTACTTGCATTGTCACATCTCACCCTACGGTATCTCTCTCCAAGATGTGCTACAAGGTTTTGCAGTACCACCTCCCAGGGTGCTGTGTGGGGACATCTCACGCTTTCTCAGTGTTCCAGCAGCTACTGGAGCAGCTGGAAAGGAGCCCTGAGCTAATGAGCAAGAAGTTGATCCTGCATACAACAGGACTGCAACTGGAGCACCTCCCCTACGAGGACAGACTGAGAGAGCTGGGGTTGTTCAGCCTGGAGAACAGAAGTCTCGGGGAGACCTCAGCCTTTCAATACTTAAAGGGGCCTACAGGAAAGATGGGGAGGGACTCTTTATTAGGGCCTGCAGTGATAGGACAAGGGGGAATGGCTTTAAGCTGAAAGAGGGCAGGTTTAGATTAGACATAAGGAAGAAATTCTTTACTGTGAGGGTGGCGAGGCGCTGGCACAGGCTGCCCAGAGAAGCTGTGGCTGCTCCATCCCTGGAAGTGTTCAGGGCCAGGTTGGATGGGGCTGGGAGCAACCTGGTCTAGTGGAAGGTGTCCCTGCCCACGGCAGGGGTGTGGAACTACATGGTCTTTAAAGATCCTTCCAACCCAAACCATGCTATGGACCACAGCCTACTCCTTGCTCTGCAAGGGGGCCTCTGGTTCCACCCCTCAGGTGCCCTGTCACCCGCAAGGGGTTGTCTTTAATCCCCCCAAACCACGTCAGCCTGGGCAGTGCCTTGTCCCAAGGGATGGTGCCAGCCGTGGTCACATACCAGCTGGGTCTCCCCAGCAGCGTGCTCCTCAGCTGAGACAGTGCAATGCAAAGGAGCAGCGCGCAGCCCCACGCGGTCTCACCTGGAATGTGCACGAGCGCAGCTGCAAGCCCTCCTGGATGAACTGATCCACCTGGGCCTGGATATTGATCTTCTTCTCTTTGGTCAGTGAGGCGATGGGGAAGGATCGGATCACCACCTGCTCCCCCACTGGGCACAAGCACGGGAACAGGTTAGCCGCATCCCACTGCCTCGCTCCAGCACAAAGCCAGGCCACGCTGTGGCCTCAGTCTCCTCAGTGGCCATCACCACAGAGAGCCCCGTAGGATAAAGCAGCCAGGCACACTGCAGCCAGTCCATGGCGACTTGCAGATGATGCCTAGGATGGGCATGAGTAATTTATCGTCTGCCAAAGGTGGACAGCAAGAGCAACCACCTCCTTTGTGGTACTGGGTGCAACCATCAAGCTTGCGGTGGTTGCGGCAGACCCCAATAAGACCTAGTGCTGGCTCGTCACTCGCCCAAAGCAACCACCTGAGGCCCTTATCGGCAGCTCCTGCAACAAGGTGAGCTGCAGCCACTGCTCCAGGAGAGCTACCAGCCACCTCCTCCCCAGGCATCATCAGCCCCTGAAGACAGAGGATGTGGTGCAGGCAAGACCCTTACCCAGAGGGTCCGTGGGAGTGCCTTTGAAGATGATGCGGTAAGTGGTGAGGAAGATGGCTCCTTCTGCAGGGAGAAGAGGTGGACCACCAATATTCCCTCCAGCAGCTTCTTCCCGTCCATCAGGCATGAGGTACACGCGGAGCCCTTCCATCACACACTCCTCACCCACCAACAGGTTGGGACGCAGCAGCTTTGGCTACAGGGATGTACAATAGGAAGTTCAGACCAGTGGAAGGGGACATGATAGCCACACACAGCACCAGAACCTCTCCCCGGCTGCGGCAGGCCAGGTCCATACCTTCTGGATGGGAGGAAGCCTCTTGCTCTCCCTGTGCACGGCATCCAGTGTCTCTATGTGCATCTGTACAATATCTGCGGACAAACACAAAGGTAAGAGACTGTGAGCGAAGTCCTGCCCTACACACCACCCAGGCAGGCTGCCAACCTGCCCTGCAGCACTGCGTGTGCCTTCTCTTGGCCTTCCCACCGCTTCTTGCAGAACCGTCTCTTGAGCAGACCCCCCCCCTGTTGATACGGAAGGGTCCCCAGCGAGGTGACACAGCTGCCCATTCCCAGCACTGCCGCAACGTGTATTACCAGGGATCATGACATGCAGCCCCTTGAGGTGGTCGTTGGTGACTCCACTCTCTGTGCAGACTTTGTCCACAAAGCGGTTGATGAATCGCACCACGTAGTTGGCCACATCAGAACTCTCTGCATCCTCAAATCCACTTTCTGTGTCATAGCTCTCAGCCACACTGCCAGCAATGCTGCCGTACAGGAGGAGGGAAGAGTTAACCCAGAACATCTCTCCGCTGCTGTAACTCACACGAAGCAGAGGCCAGAGGAGTTTCCACTCCTAATACAAAACACCCCTGGGGCACTGCAACCTGCATCAAACCCCGATGGCAGCTGAATGATCCAGATGCCCCAGGCACCGCATCAAGAAGCTCCCATCCCCAGCTCTGGTTGCTCTGGTGCCCCTGCAGCACAGCCCTACCAAGCCTTCCAGCCCTGCTCACCTGTTGGTGACGAAGCTGTTGCTGACACTCTCCACGTCCCCCAGCCCAGAGCTGCGGAGCAGGCGGTTCTTGCTAGTGTCAAGAGGCAGCAGCAGGTAGCTCATGCGGTTGGCGTAGTGGATGGCCTGGCTGAAAACCGTGCTCTCCTCCTTCTGTATGAGCTCCTGCTGTTTCTCTCGGCTCATGGTGGGCCAGAGCCTCAGCTGCTCCGACGCTATCTCCAGGGCAGACTTGGCTTCCTGTGGCCCCTCTGTGCTCTCCTGAAGGAGTTGGAAGCAGATGTCAGCCGTCTGCACGGACAGGGGACCTGCCAGCCTTCACCCCACTGTTCCCACAGGAATCTCCCAGAACCAGGATGTAGTCCCTCAGGCTGGTTCAGCATCCTTATCAGCCCGTGGACCTCTGGGGAGAGCTGCAGCAGTTCTGCAGGGACACTGGCACTGTGGCCACTTCCTCACCTCATCCATGTGGTTCTCCTCGTTGTTGTCCAGGTACAAGGCTCGGATGTGGTTCTGCACATCGCAGTAGAACATGGCCTCCCAGAACTGGATGTTGGTCCACACCACATGCTCCTGCACACAGCTGTAGGCAAACTGCGTGATGCCCGGGCTCAGTTTCTGAGGAAGCAAAAGGTGGAAAAAGAGTTTCATATAAACACGGCCTCTGTGCCAAGGTCTCCTCTCCAGGCAATCCTTGCTCTAGCCTGTTGCTGGGAGTGGCAACATACCCTTGGGCCTGCAGGAGGGATATCTGCATCGCAGCTCCTCCAAGCATCCCCTGCAAACTCTCCTCAGACTTGCCCAGCACCCACCCAGAGCCCTGCAGGGCCTCACGCTACGGATGCTTTACAGGAGGTAGAATCTTATCTCAGCCCAGCTCGACCAACAGATCGGGCTGGCACTTTGGAGCAGCCCCAGTTTCTGAGCGCCCTTCCCGCAGGTGTTCCAGCTATCTTTGGAGTCCTGGGTCAAGACTGGTGCAGCCAGCCTGGCCAGCCTCGCAAGCGGTTGAAAGCTACTGGGCAGGACGTTGTACTCTGAGAAGCACCGAGGGGACAATACGCCCTCAGGCTGGCTGCAGCGCAGGCTCCCTGTCCTTCAGCCTGTGGCCTCCAAGGCCTTCCGAGTCTGCAAGGGCCGCACAGGGGGTCAGGATACTGCAGGTACTCACTCGGCAGAAAGCGGTGACCAGCGGCAAGAGAGCGGCTGCAATCCCATGCTCATCCATGGCGGTGCAGTCCTGGGGAAGAGCAGAGATGTTAAAAGGGGATTTGCTGCAAGACCCCCTAGATCCACTCCAATTCCTGCACGGTGCTGTCTCCCACATGGGGAGACGAGCTCCTTCTGAAGCGATGCACTCTCCCCAGCTCTCTCCTACCTGCAAACAGCAGTTCATCATGCGGATTATGAAATCAAACTGCTGGTGATCCAGCACCGCCCGGTTCTGCTGCACGTGCAGGTTCAGCTCCTGGGTCAGGCAGTGCCTGGCTGCTCGGCCCTTCATGGCACGCAGCACAGCAGGGAATAGCTGCAGAGCAAAAAAGAAGTCATGTAGCAGAAAGACAGGGCCCAGTGGAGCTCTGGTCAGGCAGTGAGTTCAAGGTCAGCACACAATGAGGAGGTGCAGGACAGGCTTCATGTCCTGGTTGTGCTGGCTGAGACCAGGGTGTTTACAGACAGTCATCCGCACTCGGATGTGGAGGCGAACCAGAGCAAAATTCCGCATCTGGCCAGCTGGAGCACAGCCCTGGGAGGTTCCTGCTCAGGACCTCAGCCCCATTATCTCTGCGGGACAGACCCTGTGGGGCACCGGGAGACACAGAAATAGTGCTAAGCTGGTGCAGTGGAGTGATCAGCCAAAAGCCCAGGAACACAACCAGGAGGAGCAGTGCTGAGTGGAGAACATATGGCAACAGAGCTGGGCAGCAGAGATCGGGACACAGGCAGGGAATGTCCACTCCAGCCTGCCAGGGAGGAGCAGCAGAGCAACCCCCCGGCTCCCCCCCCCTCAACCACCAGCTCTTCAGGGGCCCCCTCACCTTTTTGGCTTCTAACATTTTGTTTTCAAAGACGTAGGAGATGCAGTTCCTGACCACCTCCAGGCGACGGGCACTGTTGGCCAGGGCGTTGCCGTTGCGCTCCATGATGGCAGCTGGGGAGAGAACTGCCTGTTAATTCCATCAGGGCAGGACTTTCACCCCTGGGAGGGGAGAGACGGGTGCCCCCTCCCCTGCTCCACAAGGGCAAGGGTCTAGGCTCCAAGAGCTCATGCTGGAAGAATACTACGGGGCCTTCACCCATACTCTCACACTGGCTGGTAAGACTCCAAGGAGCTCTAAGCAGCCCAAGGGGCAGAAGCTGACAAGGACAGTGCTGCTGCTTCTCCAAGGCACATTTTGCTCATGTGGGACCCTCAGACATGCCGTAGTATGAAGAGGAGCCAGCAACACCATGGTAAAGCTCCTCCTGAGCAGGGTTTCTCACCACAGGGAAAGGCCCTCTGCACACACGTACCAATGGGGGGTCCCGATGGCACCATGCATTTCTTCTCTGCCTTCACAGCAGGAGGAGCTGTCTGCAGCTTGGCAGTGGCCTGGTCGATGATCCACTGCACTGTCCCCTCATCCAAGTGGGGAAAAGGCTTCTGGTGGAGGCGCAGATGACAGCCTTCCGTGGGCTTCTGCACCTTGTGCATGGTCACCGCGGGGTACGGGTTCTCCTGGCACAGCAAAGACAGTTTCTTTTCAGGCGTACGTCTGTATCATGTGTCCTCTCCCAGGCCAGGAGCTACAGCAAGGCAGCCTTCAGCAACCTCGTCTGCTCTGAGGCCAAATGGCCTCCCAGCTGGTATCTACAACCCCCAAAAACCTACAGCCCTAAGGGCAGGATGTCTGGGCAGCAGTGCTGGCATGCTCTGCTCCCAGAAGCTGCAAGAACAGCTCGCTTTGGCCCTGAACACAGCCACGAGCAAAGCACCATGCAGGAGCTCCATCCTGAGATGGCCAAGAGCCCCACAGGCACTGCTCTGCTTTCAGAGGACCTTCACTGGCCTGCCCTGGATCAGACGAGCACCGTTGCTGCTCTGGAGCAAAGGCATGGAGTGCATGATGCCCAGGCCACCTGAAACCGAGGAATCCCACTCCTGGGAGCAGCTCACACCAGGCCAGACACTTCTGCACACATCAGCAGGTGCCCTGCCACATGTGACAGCACAGGGTAGGACAGGATCACCCACCACAAGGATCAGTCCCAGCAAAAGCTTACGGAGGGAGGACAGACCAACCAGGGCTCCAACCCAAGCTCTCCCTGCCCCATCCCTCGGGTCTCCAAGACTCACATTTTTGTAAAGTTTCTCCGCCAGCTCCTTGATGTGCCGCAGTATTTTCTGCTTGTTCCCCTCTTCTGCACGCATGCGCTTCACTTCGTAAGCCACAAGCTGGGGGAAGAGATGGGTGAGAGGAGCAGCTGCCTGCTGGACAGGATCTGGCCACCCTTCGCATCCCCTGGCTCCAACCCACAGTGCAATGCCGCAGCCAGAGTGTTACTGCAGATTCCTGGCTCACTCCCTCCAGGGGAAGGGAGAGCTGAGCGGAGCAAGGATGTGTGGGATGGTCAGGCAGGGGGTACTGCTCCCACACTGCTGCTTACCTCATCGAACAGGTCAATCGAGCGGTACGGGGCCCCCCGCTCAGTCACAAAGCCAGCAAACGCCATGCCCTCCAGCACCTTGGTGAGGAAGTCATCCTCCGTCAGCCCCCTCTGCCCAAGGAAGGCTGCCTGGAAGAGGGGAGAGCGCACACTCGTCAGCAGCGCTGCCCAGGCATAAGTCACTCCAGTTGACATGGCAGTGTGGGTGATGCTGTTACCGCTGCAAAGAGCGGGTGCCTGGGTGGCAGTGGGACCATGCCATCTCCTTCCCTGCCCAACGTCAGCACAGGGACAGAGTTTGCACAGAAACCTGTGCCTCTGGCCTGCAAGCGAGAGGAGCATTTGCAGCAGGACACAGTTGATGGCAAGTGAAAGGCACAGCATCAGCCCCCGTGTGCACCCCAGGGGAAGCAGGGCCACAGCGGCCACAGGGTCCTTTGGGAGCTGTGTTAAGGACCTCATCCTGAACAACGCTTGTTCACCTCACCTCTCTCCTGACCATGGCTCTGAAGGCACCTCTCACCATCCCCAGGAGCCCAAAGCACCAGGTTTCCTGCGTCTGCAGAAAGCCCTTAGGACTCGCCCCTCAGCAGATGAGCATGGGAGCTGACCCCACCCAGAACCACCAGCTATGGCACATCACTTGCCTTCAGAAGCAGCTGGTGGGGAACAGCTTTTGCTCCTCCAAACACCCTTGCCCGCTCGCTGCACACTGACTCGCTGAGTGGGACAGGATGAGGATGCTACGCAGGGACTGCTCATCCGCAGCCCTGACGACACTACAGACCTCTGGACCACTATGCCACCTACACTCGCCCTCCTCACCCCTCTGCAGAGGAGCTGGAGCAGCCTCTTTCCAGGGGAAGGAGCCGAGAGGTGCAGAGCTTGGTACTGGAGTCACAGGCACTGCACCAGAACATGGACTGCTGAGTGCCGCGGCCCTAAACCCACTGTGAGAGAAGCACAGATGTTGCTGTGACCAAAGCAGCTAAATAAGTGAAACTCAGGTTATTCTGTACTGCATACTGTTGCTACACAGAGTGATTTTTATGAAATGGAAGTTCATTATGCTTTATTCATTGTAAAGCAGTTTTATGAAAGGACATTTTCTCACGTTTACTGCATGTTTATGATTTTATGGCACTAGTGAATCTTTGTCAGGCACCTGTTGGGAATCTTTACTGAGCATAAAAATATAGCTCAAAACTCTTATGAACACACTGCTGACTCAGAGACAAGGCATTTTACAGTGCAGAGCAGCACCGGTGATGCACGAGTCCAGGCCGTGCACAGTGCGTGCGTGCTTGCATGCGCTCTCCTGGCACACTTTTGTAGGTACAAGGTGTTGCCCCCTTGGCCTTACAACAGGCTGGGCAGAGCAGGCAGGCACAGGCAACAAGAAGGCTCCTGCCTGCTTGTCCTCAGTGACCTTGACCATGCAGCAGGGAGGGCACAGATGTTTGCAGGTTGTGTGATGTGGCCACAGCAAGCTGCAACACTTGAGTCCCTCTACTCTTGCTCCCACAGTCTGTTGCCTTCTCCTGCGTTAGGTCTCCTCCATGGGTACCCAAACACTTCAAACTTTTCCCTGCTCTCCCTGCCCTCCCAGCCTTTCTGGTACAGCTAACACCCCAAAAGCACCAGGGAAGGCAGGCCCTGCCTTCGTTCTCTTCCCAGATCTTAAGAAAATCCCTAGCTCCAGGCCAGGATGTGAAGGACAGCTTCCATGAGCCTCAAAGGTTGCTTGACACCAGGCACAGGGGACACCAGCTGCACTGCATCTGACCACCCACAGGCATAAACAGGGAAGTGCTGTCTTGACCCGTGAGACCTGGGGATGGTCAAGGACAAACACGGGATGCAGGTGGACCCAGGATTGGTGTAGGACAGGTCACTTGCTGGAAACACAGGACTGTCTTCAAGATACAGCTGTATTAGTGCACACCTCTCCACAGATCAGCTCTCCCCAACCTCTGCCCAGCCCACCTCAAAAAGTTATTCCATAGGACAGAATGAAAAAACAATTCTGCCGTGTGGACAGGAGGCCGTAGAGCAGATGGAGCCAAGTCACTGCAGAAACAAGCTCCCTGCGTTCCCTTGCTGGCCAGGTCCCAAAAGCTTCCTCCCTTCCCCACCACACAACTCCCAGAAGTGGCTCTTTTCCCTCTGGGAGCTGCTTCCCATCGTCAGACTGAGGCCAGGCTGGTGGACCCGGCATGCCAGAGGTGCCTGCACACGTGTGCCCGTGCCCGTGCCAGCACCTCACCTTATGGAATCGGATGACTGGCTCAGGATGGATGCGGATTATGTGCAGACACCAGCGATAGCCTTGAAGCAGCTGTGCAAACAAGCGGAGGAAGACAGCACGGATCTCCTTATCCTGTGAAGAGGGAAGGACAGCATAGTCAGTGTGGTCAGGCAGAGGGTGCAGACAAGCCAGCTCATGGGGGCAGGAGTTTACACCCAGCAAAGAGGCAAGGGGATCAAACCACGTGTCAGGGTCAGGTTCTGCTGAGCAGGGCAGGAAACTCAGCAGAGATTCCAGAGAAAAAGGTTGGATTCACTGTTATGTCCCCCCTGCACAGCATCCCCGATGCTGCACACAAGAGGAAAAAGGAGCTCTCACAGCCCCGGGCTTTGCTGAAGTGCCCGAACATTTGGTGTCTGTCTCCAGTCCCTTCTCCAGCGCAGCAGTAAACCCCGTAGCCCCTGTCCATGGGCCAGCTACCGAAACGGCACTGCTGGCTTCCAGGCCATGGCTCAGAGCTGTGGCCTCGGTGACCTGGCTGTACTGCGCTTTGCCTCCTAACCTCAGCAACATCAAGATGGAGATGGGCTTGAAATTGTGCCTGTCTGCTCCACGCCCAAGAAACAGGGTGTCCCAGGAAGGACAGCAGCCTCGCAGGAGGGGTCCCCCTTCCTCCCCGCTCCGCTCACCTGCATTTTGAGAGAAGAGGCAGAAATCGTTGAAGGGGGGAATGCAAGATCTGCCACCTCCAGCTCTGGGTCCAAGACCTGCACAGACAAGGCACAAAGCACACTCAGGCACAGGCCTGGGGGGGGTCTCTACCTTCACAGCTGGAAAAAGCAAAGCATCATTCCCCAGAGACCCAACAGCACCCACAGAAAAAGTCCGAGGGGCTTGAAAACAAACCTACATGGCTGGAACCACCAGGTATCAAAAAACCCTCTGCTGTGCAAGGGAAGCCTCAAGGCCTGACTCTTTCCTTGTGAAGCCCCGCTGCCCAGAGCCCAGACCTGGGCACAGCTCGGTGGGCTGAGGGCAGTGGGGAAGGGGGAGCCACTCCAGCTCTGCTGGGGAGATGTATGCCGCAGGAGGGCTGGGGGCTCAGCACAGAGAGGCTGCAATAGAGCCACCCCCCCCATCTCCCCCCAGCCACAGGCGAGGAACAGAAGCTGAGGCATGCAGCATTTGTTTGGCACGGCTGTCCTGGGCCCACTCTCACATGGCCAGCAGTCTCTGGGAAGACATGAGCAGCCAGAAAAGCTTCAGGGCGGCAGCTGCTTCCTGCCCACAGGCTGGGAGCCAGCCGCCCGATTCCCAGAAACCTTTGGCAGAAGAACCCCCGACTCCAGCACTACCATGCACCGAAGACCATCAGGATCAGGAAAGGTCTCCTGTGACACGGCCAGCAGGACTCCCAGGGTATGGACCTCTGCTCTCAGAGGAGTCCCTGCTGCTCCATTCCCAGCAACCCCTGGAAGCGTGTCATTCCCAAGGTGCTCACACCCTGTGGATGGGGGAAAGGCTGCAGCACTTACCATAGAGAGGGCTTCCCGGGTCTGCTGGAGCAGTGGTTCAGGGAGCAGGGAGATATGTACACATTCTGGGACATTGACTGTCCCACCGTCCAGGTCTGCGATAACAACATCCAGCTGGAAGAAGCAGGACAGGCATGAGAGAAAGCCAGGCTTTCTGAGACACCCTCCCCACCACCTCCTGCTGGGTGATGGAGAGCTAGCAAGGGAGTAAGCCCAGCTCAGGAGAGGAGGGTTTGGGAATGGTGTCTGTCTCCTCTCCCATCTTCTGTGAGCAGTCTACTAGCCCTCAGTGGTTATTTTCTCTTATCCATCATCGCCAAACCCTTGCATTTGCCAACACACAAGCTATAAAGGGAACCCATCGCTTCCTGCAACGAAGGTGGCAGGGGGAGGACAACCTGGCAGGAGAGGGATGAAGGTCTGCTCAGCAGGCACATGCCACATCTCCGTGACACCAGACCCCTCGGTACCTTATCAGCCTGGGTGAGCTGTGAAAACACTGACCCTGGCCCAACACAGAGGTGATCCTGCTTAACCAAAGCGGCGCGCCGCAGTTCGTTCAAAAGGCTGCACAAAAGCTTGTTTCAGTTTAGATCAGACTCATTACGCTTTGCTTTAATTCAGTTTCTAAACTGAAGTCTGAAGTGCCAACACAGCCTCTGGGACCAGCGCTGCCAGCTGACTTTCCAAATCCAACCCTCGGTTAACCCCAGCTGTTTGTGTGCAGGCTCTGCAGCCCAGAGCCCCACGATGCAGGGCCCAGCCAGCCCTGCCCGGCTTGTGCGGCACGCCTGGACTGCAGCCTGGGCTGGCCAGCCCGAACAAGCAGAGCCTGTGCAAGCCGGCGCGCTCAGCCTGCTGACCCAGGCACCCTCAGAACAACATTTGCTGCTATCTGAGACTGTTGGCACACAACCTCTGCTGCTTCCTTGAACTGCTTCTGCTCCTGGCACAAGGGACAGGGTACACAAGTCTCACCAGCTCCTGCGTCTCCGACTGGAAGATGGAGTGGACTCCGATGATGAAGGGTGTCGGCGTGCTCAGTACCTCAAGGAGTTGTGCAGGCAAGATGGGCACGTACGTGAAACTGCAACCAAAAAAGAGCATCGCTGTAGCCAGTTGAGCCCTGCTCTCTACCCAAGCATCATCCTCAACACTGGCAGATTTTTTAGTAGGGCCTGTAGTGATAGGACAAGGGGGAACTGTTTCAAAACAAAAGAGGGCAGATTTTGATTAGATATTAGGAAGAAATGTTTTACTGTGAGGGTGGTGAGGCACTGGCACAGGCTGCCCAGAGAAGCTGTGGCTGCCCCATCCCTGGAAGTGTTCCAGGCCAGGTTGGATGGGGCTTGGAGCAACCTGGTCTAGTGGCAGGTGTCCCTGCCCCTGGCAGGGGGGGTGGAACTAGATGGTCTTTAAGGTCCCTTCCAACCCAAACCATTCTGTGATTCTAAGATGCTCTGGCCCTGGTCTTATAATCTAAGTCTAAGCGAGGGAGAGGTTTCCAGCAGAGCAACTGAACTCCAAAAGAAAGCTTTCTTTGAAATACAAATAGCCTTTCTGCAGCCTCAGGGTATGGCAGGCCAGTGTGGAAACAGTGCAACAGGCACTGGCAGCAACAGTGGCCTGTCTACCTTGGCTGTCCTACCTGGGTGATGTGCAAACAGCCCCAGTGGTGCCCAGTCAGTGAGCCAGTGTCCCCTTCCCTGGCCAGGCCCCGTGGGTCAACAGCATCACTCGTTCCCCAGGGTTGGGGCAAGGGGGGTGCCAGCCATCCCATAGGAATCACCGTGGCAGCTTGGCCACCACCACCGGCATCTTAACAACAGCCCTGTATGCACATGTCCTTTCTAGGGAGGGCAGAATTTGCACCACAGCTTTCTGGAAGCCTCCCAGTGTTCAGCCCCTCCATTCAGCAAGACTTTGCACCTGGGGCTGGAATGGAGGGCTGCCAGCAGAAGCGATGCACTGGGGCTCTGTGCTCTGCTGCAACACAGCTGAGAGAAGGGAAAGGGGATGGATTCTGGAGAGATAAGCACCTCTGGCCTCTCCCACACGCACCATGGGGTGATCACGCACTGCTGGACCATGTCCCACAGCCTGACAGGTTTGCTTCCCTCTGTCAAGAGCTGCCACAGCTCAGAACAGTGCATGCTAGCTGCTCCTGGAGCTACAGACACTGCTGATAATGCCTCACTCCGTGCTTCCAGTGCTAGAGCTCCAGTCTTGCCCTAGAGAGGAGGGAGGCAAGGGTGGGAAGTTCACACCCTTTCGCTGCCGTGGACACACTCTGGAATTACATGGCTGTGCATGCCAAAGGCTTCGGGAAAGGGGCTTTTAGCACAGCCAGGATCTGTGGGCATTCACCTAGCTGACGCTTTGCCAAGAGTGCCCAAAATGCAGTTATACCAGCTATGAAACTAGGAGGCAGCAAGGGTGTGAAGCGAAGGGGAGTCAGGACAGCCAGCATGGGCTTGGCAGGCAGCTGTGCCCCAGCTGGCTCTGGGGTGCTGTTGGAGCACCAAGGGGCTCGAGGAGCTGTGGGTTCCCTCACCTGTATTTGAGGGGGAACATAAGTGCAAGGAGAGCCCGGCAGGCATCGGTCAGTCTCTGGTAACTGCTGGAGAGAAACAGGATCTTGTGTTCAGTAAGCGCTGCACAGAAGAGATACAGCACATTGGTGATGCCTGGGAAGAAAGGGAGACAAGAGCACTCAGAAACGAGGGTTCCCCTCTCATACCCCACCAGAGACTACCAATCCCCACCCCCCATCTCCACATTCTGCCCAACAGAGGAGCTCAACACCCTCCTGAAGAGCCACTTTGGGGCCACCCAGGTACACGCTCCCCCAAGGAAGCCCCTCTTCTGAGAGATGCTCAGCAGCTCCCTTGAGCTGCCAGTGTCCTTTAACCAGAGGCGCAGGGCTACCAGCAGCACACCTCTGGGCACTCCCTCCTGCTACCCAGGCTGTTTCTCATGAGATCTGGCCACACGTCTGCAGCCGAGCTGCCAGACTCCTGCCCTCCTGGGAAAGGGAAGGCAAAGCGGGGCCAGGGAGGGCTCAGTCTGAGGTGGCTGCAGCTGGAAGAGAGCCCTGAGCTGGCGAGCCAGGCTCAGGAGCACGGTGGGAAGTGACGTGCAAGGAACTCCAGCCCAGGACTCAGCCAGCTGGCTTTGGCACTGGATGCGATGAGAAGGAGGCATGGGGAGAAGTCTCACCAAGCTGGCGGAAGAGCAGGGCCACGCTGCAGCTGCTGACAGGAAGCGAATCATTGATGGGTGTCTGGATCACCTGCCTGTCCCCTGCTCCCAGCGAGATCGTTCTCTGCAAGAGAAAACAGACTCAGTCACTGGGCATCCACCCAAGCAAGAGGCGACCACAAGTGTGAAGGACAAGCCAGCTGCGTGCCGCCTCTCCAAGCCGGCAGCAGCCTGAATACCTGCCGTGCACAGGGCCAAGGCCGCCGTGCCCTTGGCACAACCCTCGCAGCCAGTGGGGCAGTGTGTCCTACCACGGCACACTGCCTCATGGCAGCACAGCTGGAGCAAGGCTGCTGCAGGAAGAGGGAGGAAGACCCTGCAACAAACACACACCGTGTGCCTGACTGGGGCCACAGGCTAAGGGGAGGGATGAGACCTGCCAAAACAGCTGGCATGAACAACTCCTCAATGGCTGGCCGCGAGACCTGCACTGGAATGTAGCACACGAGAGCTCTCCAGGACCACGCAACCAGAGCGGAACTGTTCACCTGTGCCATGCCCAGCCAGCGCTGCCAGGCAAAGGAGCAGCACCAGCTCCGCAGCCTCTCCTGTCAGACAGGGAGTGCCCAGGCAGTGTGAGCAGGCCTGATGGCTCCTGGTAGAAGGGCTGGGGACAGACAGACTAGGCACAGTCTCATTGCTTCTTCTCCAATACCATTTTATTCCCAGACCTAAGCTCATTCCCAGTGGCACAGGGAACACAACACATCCCCACCCTCTCTCCAGGCTGCAAGGGCTGGGGCAGGACCAGATCACTGGCCCTCTTCTCCTCTTTCTACACCTCTCTAGGGAAAACACTCCCCTGCAATAGCAGGTTTCGCCATGCAACCCACCTCCTTGCTCAGCCCCCTGCAGCCGCAAGAGCTCACGCCACCACAACAGCCCAGATATCTGCTTCTGAACCGCCCTTCTGGCAGAGCAGAACAAGCACCCCTGACCTGGTCTTCCAGACCTTCCAGAGCAGGTCACCATGTTTTCACAACCCCCAGGGGAGCGTGCTCATGGAAAGGCAAACAGTGCACAGCCAGCCTGCTGCGGGGCAGGAACGCATCTCCCTTCCCCAGCGCCCAGGCACACACTCCCCGCTGCCCATCAGCGTGACACAACGCAGACACACGCACAGCTGAGGGTGCTCTGAGACTAACAGTGCCCGAGCGTCCACCGCTGCACCAGTGGCAGCCTGTGCCACCCTCCAGAAGAATAAAAGAGGTCGCTAACGAGGAGAGAGACCCAATGAAAGAAAAGGTGTGCGTACCGCTGCTTCGTCGTCCGCGTCAAGCTGAGATAGAGACAGACAGAGATAGCACAGTCAGTTAGAAACACACAAAGACAGCAAGACAACAGGGAAGACGAACACAGGCAGAGGCCAACAACAAGCAGGAACCAATAATCTCGGAGAGGAGAGATGCACACACGCACAAAGCAAAAGCAAGAGCTACCACACTGGAAAAGGGTGTCTGGACACAGCAGGAGAACAGGTAAAGCACGGGAAGGGAAGTGCCACCAACAGACTGTCCTTCCCGTAGCACACTACTTGTTCCCACAGCATGAATTGATCCTGCAAGAACCGGGAAGTGATAAATAATTGTGCCAAAAAGCACTGTTCAGCGAGCCACAGTGGCTCGAAAAGCCACCCTGTCTGAACAGTCTCTCCTCTCCCGTACTGCTGCTTACACGTCCCGCTGGGGAGGAACCAGATCTGGGCAGATCGCGCAGGAATGCTATGGCTCTCGCCCTCAGCCAGAGCAAACCCAGGATGCTTGGCATAAGTCACAGCCCCCTGGGTGTGGGCAGCACCCTGTTTTCTTCTCTGGAGGACTCAGATATGACTGGCATCCATCCACCTCCTGCAAATACCAGGACCCGCATTGCTCTGGATTATTAAAGGAAGCACCGAACCTATGGCGGGAGCCCAAGGGGCACCGCTCCTGCCCAGCAGAAAGCACCAGCCCAAGAAGCCTGCACAGACACACAGGTTCATGACAGCAGCCTCCCCTCATGGTCACGGGCTGCAGCGGTGGAAGAAAGCTGTCTCTAAGCACCAGCAACCTGCAGTGCTGCCCCAGCCTTGCAAAGGCTCCTCCACTTGAGTGCAGCCTGGGTGAGAGAATTTGATGGCATTTCTTGCTGGGGGAAGTGGAGCTCAGCTGGAAGTGAAGCCACTGCAGGAGACAAGTGCACATCCACAGTTACGTTCCAGGCATTAGCATGGCAGAAGAGCTCCAGGGCATTACGCTGCTCTCTCTGAATGCTTCCTGCCAGAGGGTCCAGCTGGGCTCTCTCCACTTCTGTCAGCTCCAAGTCAGCTCCAGTTAGCACTTCCCTACCCATCCGCTGCTCACACGAGCGAGTGAGCCCAGCTGGCCTTCCTAGAGCAGGAGGAGGACTGCTAGAGGAACACATGGCTCAGAGGGGAAAAAACAGGAGGAGAAACTGAGTTCTGGGCACAAGCGAGGCTGTTGCTCCTCAAGGCCTGTCCATCAGAGATGCTGGCCATGCACAGGCAGAAGCCAGCGGTTTGGAGAGCTCCAAGCTGCTCATCTGGCAAACGTTAGCCTTGCTTGGCCCGTCTCCCTACAGCTGACTCGACCCTGCTCTCACAGATGGCCCGTGACCACTTGGCTCTGGAGCAGTTCTCCAGGCAATCAGGCAGGGCTGAATGGAGGCGCAAGACCTCCCTGAAGCAGGAATGACCAGAGGCCATGGCAATTGTTTGCACAGATCGATCAGTGACTACGTAAGCCAGCTGGCAGTCGAGCCACCCAGTACTCCCTCCTGGAGAGAGCAAGGAGCCCAGATCAAGCTGCCTAGTCATGGCAAGCTGCAGCTAAGCAAAGCAACAAGATCTTCTCAGCTGATGTAGGAGCTGAGTGGCTCCAAATCACAGAGGTTTGTTGTTTCTACTTTTAAGCACTTGGGAAGGCACTGCCTGTGCTAGCCAAGCACTTGTCTGTAGCAGTGTACTGCAGCAGCTCCTCAGTTGCCAGTGCACCAAGCCAGACTCTGCTCACGAGTCAAATCAACCTTGCTCAGCTCACCCCAGCACAGCAAAGCCAGAATACAGCTGAGCAAAACATCCCTGCTTCTGTCAGAGCTGCTCAGGAGGCAGAAGCACAGATAGGTAAGAGGGAAGGGGCAGGTGACCCACCTGAGCTCCGCCAGTGATGGGGATGGTACATGTCAGGAGGTTCCCGATGACATTCTCCAAGGACACACTCAGTCCATCCACGTAGATGGTATAGATCAAACCCAGGCTGTTCTGGAGAGGAAAGCACAGCACAGCTGAGCGTCGGGGTGGGAAGCAGATGCATACAGGTGCAGCTGGGGAGGCCCTCTAGTTTGGAGCACCATTGCATGGAGGGGTTCCCTGTACTTGCTTCCAGACAGAAACACACCCTGTGACAGTCAATTCTCAGGTGTAGTGCTTGAGGTCTTCCCCCTCAGACCTCTCACAGTGAGTCCTCATCAGCAGGACAGGATATTAGCACGTGCTCAGCTTGCTTCCAGCCAGCAACACCCCCCCATTCCAGCACTGACCCCACCAGAGCTGTCCCCAGATGCGTCCCTGGGCTAGAGCTCAGAAGGAGCAGTACAGAGGTGTTTCAAAAAGCTCCGCAGGCAGAGGTGCCTGCAAACAGCTGGACTTCCCCAGCACCCCCAAGCACACCCAGTCTCTGCAGATTTGCATCGGGTCTCCCAGAAACGCCAAGTAAGGGATGGGAAGGAGATTGACCTCTCCACACAGGGCTTCCCGAGACACCTGTCCGGGCCCTGCTCTGCTTGCGGTCTGCCCAGCATTTGGACACTGCCCGTAACAACATGCTTTAACTTTTGGTCAGCCATGAACAGGGCAGTGAGACTAAATGATCATTGCAGGTCCCTTCCAACCAAAATATTCTATTCTATTCTGGAAGCAACACCAGCTCCAGTACAGAGGGAGTTAGGGGGCACAGGCACAGGGCAGCATTCAACAGAAGCTATAATACACAGATGAATAAGGAATTTGAGGAATTTGTCTTCAAGGCATCCTCTGGGTGTTGGTTTTTGTTTAACTCAAACCATCTCCCCATGTCAGTAAGGAAAAGAGAAAACAAAAATACTGCTGCTTTGGAGAGAAGGGGCCAGGCAGGCTACAGATTAACCGAATGAAGAGCAAGCTCACACTCCTGCACATTCACAAACAGTGGTGAAGGCTCCTGGGGTAACGTGTGTATGGCTTGACCTCACCCTGAGCAAGAGGGATTCTCGTAGTCCAGCATCGTGCTGACCAGAGGACCAACGGGTCCAAGTCTCAGGCTGCACAGACCTCTCATCAGAGAAGGGAGGGAGCCACAACAACCCAAGTCTTATGCTGGGGAAGTAACAGGCTGCACTTCAGACTCAGCCAGTGAAACCTGTCCATTCACCCAAAGAGCAAAGGCAGGGTTTCCACCTGTTGACCTTCTCCTGGCAGGGACAGGGAACAGCGACAGGAGAGGCAAACCCTGCTCAACAGTCAAACGCAGCATGTCCTGCCATGAGCTGAGCCTGAAAGTGGGGCTGCTTTGGCTCCCCTCAAGCAGGTCGGAGGTGTGTGGCACTCTCTGCTGCAAAGCAGACCCTGCTCCCACAGCTGCCACACTCAAGAGACCTTCAGGGGATACCCAGGGACATTTCTGGTTTTGTATCCCAGCTAAGGGGGAAACGACCCAAGGCCCAGAAGAACAACAGGACCGTAGTGCTCTTGGTGCTCATCTGTTCCTCAAAAAATCCCGAAGGCAAGTAATTCAAGCAACTGAGCAATGAAATCAGGCAGCTAAACGTGCAATGCAAATGTTACTGGGCCTCCTAACAGCACCAGCCAGGGAAGACGAGCAGTCAGGTACGCAAGGACCAAAATGAGCCGGGAACAATTTCAGCGCAGTCCCCAGGGGAGAAGCTCTGGCAGGAAAAGTCTGTCCTTTGGAACAAGTTAGCTGATCCACTTTCTTCCAGAGTCATCCCCAAGCAGAATGGCTTTTGCCACAGCCCAGATGACCTCACTCTGCTCGCCCAGGCTTGAGAAAATGAACAGCTCCTGTGTTTCCAGTTCTACAAAGGCCAGGTGCGGTAAACCCCATCCCAGATGTGAAGATGACCATATGATGTAACTGCTTGCAACAAGGGAAACAGACTGATGATGCAGGCTCATTCCAGATCACATGCTATGCTCCCTTCCATCTCAGTCTTACTGTTCCCGCTTGCTGGAAGGGAGCTGCTGTTTTAACACCACCCATCAGCCAAGGCAGGCTTGACTTAGGCTCAGACAACTTCCCCAGTAAAATACCTAAGTGTACAGACTTTTTTACTGCAAGGGTGGATGAATACTGATACAGGTTGCCCAGGAAAGCTGTAGTCTCCATCCTTGGAGATACTCAAAACTCAGCTGGACGATACCCTAGCCAACCTGCTCCAGCTGACCCTGCTTGAGTAGGGGTTAGTCCAGAAACCTCCAGAGGTGCCTCCAACCTCAGGTACGTGGTTTGGAGCTGTGAGTCTGTCAAGCCCTGATTTTCTGCTGTTTGAAGCAGCTCCAGGCCAGAGAATGGAGTGATTTATTTTTTTCCCTGTCAGTTATTAATGCCTTGAGCACTGAATGCCCTGAGGGAACACCATGTGCTCCCATTCAGAGAGCTGGCTGTGAACAAGAGGTTCAAGAACAGGGTAGAGCCCAGAATCATATATCCTCACACTGGGAGGGGAAAAAGGAAGGACATAGCCTGGCCTGATGGAGAACACTGCCCTCCTACAAGCCCAGCACCTGGACAACCCAGCAGAGAGCCCACAATAAATGCTGGGGGGATTCTCCCTTTGAACCAAGGGAGCAGCAAGGCAGGCAGGCTGCTGGGTCCAGAGGCTGCTCACACCCCACCTGCCCCAGAGCTGTGGGCACAATATGCATGGAGGCAGTTTGTAAACACGCCAGCCTGCAGCCTGTGCCCTACCGAACCTTTTACAGCCACATAATGCAGCAGGTTTAAAGAAAATAAAGATGGCAAAGATAAACGCTCCCACAGGAATGGGTTGTTTGTCACAGTTTCTCTATTCACAAAACTGGGTCAGGGCCACCAGCTGCTTGGCGTGGCCGAGTCCCTGGCTTGCTGTTCTGCAGTCAGCCGTTCAGGTTCAGCTGCTGACCCGCCTTGTGGAGCCGGACCGGGATGCAGAGAGCAGGCTGGGGACAGGCTGCTCTCCCACGGGGTGCTGTGCCAGGGTGCTCCTACAGTTCCTGCTCCTGGCAGCGACTACCTGGCTCCTGGCTGCTCCCAGAGCCAGGAAGTCTTCACTAACGTTGCTCTCCTCTCCCGCCCAAGCAAGGGCCCTGCTCCCCCCTGCCCCAGCCGCAGTGCATTTCGGACTTACCCTGAACACCTCTGCATGGTCCAGCCGCGACACCAGCACCAAGCTTTTGGGAGCAAAGAGCTGCGCAGGTTGAACGGGAGATGATGGCTCCTCTTCCTCCTCCTCCCCCTCACCATTCCTGGGGTGGCTCTGAGGCTAGAGAGACACACATCAGCCAAGTCCCAGGGTTAGGAAAAGGATGCTCTTCCCTCTCCCAAGCTTCTGACGCCAATGCCCAGATCCCTCCAACACAGGGAAAGCAGGAACCACTGGCCAAAGCCAAAGGCAACCAGATGCTGTTAACCACCCTTCCCAATCTGACCCCGGCAGCCCACAGTACCTGTGCACTTTCAACAGCCTCCCAGAAGGTGAAGCAGGCACAGTAATGCCGCTCTGAGTTGATGTCGGTCAGCACAGCCACAAAGAAGGTGGGGGGGTTCCTCTCCGTGAAGAGCTGCCAGCCGCTGGGCTGGCAGAACTGCAAGAGAGGGCAGGGAAGGGCAGTCAGAGGGGCTGCCCTGCCCGCACCGCTGCCCCTCGCTCCCCCGCATCACTTCAGCAGCAGGAGCCTGGAGCTTTGGTGGGCTGGACAACGTGAAAGCAAACCACCAGGTGCCAACACCACCGGGTAGCAACTCCTGGGGACAGGGAGCTTGGTGTGGCACCACATCACCTATACAGTATATAAGAAAATGGCTGTGCCAACTTTCCCGGCAAAGGCTGCGGCACCCACAGCCGCCACAGTCCGGGAGCAGGGAGAGCACTGGCCAGAGCATCCCGTCCCCTCGGCAGGGGACAGCCGGGCAGGCGCCTTCCCCTCCTCTCCACAGGGACAGCAAGAGCTGCTTGGAGAAACCTAAGCTGGAAGGAAGAGTGATGGGACACCCTGGCCAAGCTGGGCACTCTCCACCACCTTACACCCATCTTAGAGCCGCAGGAGCTGCCCCAGCACAGGGGCCGCGAGGAGCTGGGCTGCGCTGTGCAAGGCAGCCACCTGCAGCCGGCATCAAGCCTGCGAGGCTCGCTGGGCTCTGCAAAGTCCTCGCAGCCCACCACGGTGCCAGGCAGCCGCACACGGACACTGCACAAACTCTAGGAAGGGAAGGAAAGGTGACCGACACACTGCCAGGGCTGGGCTGAGCTCCCCACTGGACAGGGCTGCCTCCAGGCACCAGCATCTGCTCCGGGAGATGGCACTCCTCCCTCGGGGCCAACAGCTGGAAAACACCCAGCCCAGGCTGCACCCACACCGAGCTTCAAGCAGCTCTGAACACATTTTACCGGTTTCTGGGGACTTTCCAAACACCCTCCCAGGGCTGGTGGGTAATTCCAGCCAGCGGCCCCAGGACTGCCCCTGGGTTTTGAAGTCTCAAGGGATTTTTCTTTATTTCCTCAGCATTCTACATTCGGCTGGTGAGGAGCGGTGGAAAATTCCCGACACTTTTGGGACCTCACCATGAGCGGGACAGCTCAGCTCCTTCTGAGGCTGCAGCCCGATGCACTGTGAGGACAAGGCAATTTGAGCAAACCCGAGGATGAGAATAAGGTAGCAATGAGGCCAGAGCGGCAGAAAGGATGCCACAAAGCTGCAGAAATCGCTGCTCCAGCCCATACCCTTGCGAAATCAAAGCTGGTTTCAACCTGTTGAAGTTTTCCGACTGTTCACCCCTCCACGTGCAGGCACACACTGCCGCATGGACCCCCCTCTGCTCCCCTGGGCAGCCTGGTGCAGCCACAGCCATAGGAGCTGGACATCCGCCACACTGCACAAGCTGGCTTTCTTCAGCTGCCCAGAGGTACGGCAGCGGGAAGGTGAGGCAAAAGCATTCGCGCAGCTGCTTCCCAGAATCTGCCACAGATGTCCCTGTAAACATGAGTCCCACGGCCTCTTCTTCCTGGTGCCATTTTCAAACCAGCCTGCCTCCTGCCCAGTTCCCCTTGTCGGCGCGCCCAAGGGGTACGGCTCAGCAGCTATCAGGGCAAGCACACAGCGTCACTCTCCCAACAAGGGGGTTCCTCCCTTCGCTGGGCTCTGCAATGAACCCATAGCTCACCGCTCTGCACAAACATTTCCGAGACATCGCAGAAAGGATAAGGCCAAAGCACACAAAGCTTCTGCCCTCAAGGAGTTTGCTGCTGGGTCCCACCCAGCACCTCCCGACTGCTGCATCCTGGTGCAGAGGGATGCACTTCATGACCATGGTGTCATGAAGTGCATCCTGTGGAGACAGGTATGTGCAAGCCACATCTCGGGGGCCAAGCGTGCTCATCCTGAGGCCTGAGAAATGGAAGTTCATATTCCCTGGAGTGCTCCTCTACTCAGGATGACATCAACTTCACCATAACCAGCAGGCACAGGCTCACTTCTGTGCCAAGGAGTCTCAGCCCATTCCAGAGGCAGCTACACCACCGCTAAATAGGTGCAGGGAAATGATGGCATGACACAAACGTGAATACACTTCAACCTCTTCACTCAAGGTTACACCTGCTCAGGCCAAGGCATAGCTCCACCACCTCCTGTCCCTGACGTGTGAGCTCAGCAAGGGCCCCCAGAGCCCTGGGTCCCACCATGAGAGATGCAGGAGGCTCCTGACACCCACCTGGGCTCCAAGCCGCTCTGGGACTCTTCCCAAGCCACAGGATAAGAGGTCAGCTTCCTAAAAATAGCACCTGCTAAGAGCACGGCTCACTTCAAACCACAGCAGGTGACACCCCGGATCAGGTCATGCTGCTGGGGTATACGCCCAGGCTATGGCCTGGAGTCACTTGCAGCCCCATTTGATTGCACTCAATGCTCCTCGGCCGATTTATCCTGCAGAAGTCCCTATCCCTGCCCATGGCAGGGGGGTTGGAACTAGATGGTCTTTAAGGTCCCTTCCAACCCAAACCATTCTGTGATGCTAAGTCAACATAAAGCAGCCACATGTTTGTAAAGCACCAGGCACACAGACATCTGACCTCCACAACCACTGCCTCATTTTGAGCTAGATCCTCTAGAAAGGACAAACATTCTCCATGAAAGACAGGCACAAGTTGGCTGGTGATTAGAACAAGTGACCCTCAGAAGCAGCCTGACTGTGACCAGCAGTGGCATGCGTCACTCTGCGACGCGGAAAGTGCCATAGTTAAACGAAGACAAAACTATGGCCCCCCACACTGAACTGAAGATCTCCGTGGGTGCTCACCCCATACCCATTCCCTCCACCACTTGGGCAGACCCAGCACTCCCAGTGGTCTGCCCCAGGCGGTATGACCCGCTGCCCACACAGCCCACGCCTGCCGACGCAGCGGCGTGGTGCAGTAACATGGCACATGCTGCCAGGGCTCCACGCTGCCGCCGGGGCGTGCAGGACCTGCTCCGCACAGCGAGCACTGCAGCAGCCATGCTCTCTCTTACAGCACATCTCGGTGCTGCTGGGTGCCCATGGAGAACAAGAGCGAGCTGTAGAAGAGAAGAAAGTCTCAAATCTTGGATGAGTGAGGTGTTGATGGAAGTGACAGACCCGGAGGATGGGCTGCAGCTCCCCTACAGACCAGTGCTGCTGGATGCCCCAGCTGGGATGCACCAAAGCCTCTCCAGAGCAACAGCCCTCCGTTTATTTGGAAAAAACCCACAGGAAGGCAGAGCTGCGTGCCGGGCTCTGCAGACACTGCCTAGAGCAGTTTTAGCAACAAAACCAACCTCTCATGACAACATGTTTGTGTCTGTCTGGCAAGCCTTGTTTTCCACAGCATTGCACGGATCAGCGCTGCTTTACCACCTTTTCTTCTTCCACCAGTTACATCACAAACTTGGCCTTTCCCAAGTTTGCAAGGATCCATTTGGCAAGGATCTAGCCTACCGTGTCCCAAGACATCCTCCTAATCATTTATTTCCACCCTGGAAAGCTAAGGGAGGGCAACACAACACTGCAGCAGAGCTGGCTGCCAGGCAGGAGGGATGACACGAGGAGCCACCAGTCACCACCATCCCACTGGACAAGGAGCTGCCCACTCCACTCCTGATCAAACCCACGGCGAAGCGTGGGGACACCTCTCCTCTCTCCTGAGAGCAGCCAAAACAGCCGCTGGCTGCACGGGCTCAGCTGCTGGCTGCCCACCTCAGGTCCCTCCATGCCAGAGGCAAAGAAAAGATCTGTTGGTTGAGATGGATGCACCAGATGAGGCTCCACTCAGCCACCACCATCTTACAAACACAAAGCAAGAAAAGAAGCTTTTCTGCGAGCAGCCAAGTACATTACCACCCCCTGGAATTACAGACCCTGGCCCAGGCCTGCAGACCCTGCCCCACCAAGACCCCCATGGGGGGCCAGGGCAAGGATGCAGCGTTCTCCTACAGATGCCTCTGCCCAAGTGCTCCCGGCAGCCAGGCAGCAAACCTGGTACAAACCTATGCTCACCGTCACCAAACAAGGAGACTGAAGCTGCAAACACGCAGGCAATTACCTGCTGGTTGGAAAACAAAAGGCTCTCACTGTTTAACCTCAGAGAGAAGCAGAAACCCCAACACTCTCCAGTACGCAGGTGCCAAGAGGGAACACTGGCATATAGAATCATAAAATGATCGGGGTTGGAAGGAACCTTAAAAATCATCTAGTTCCAGTCTCCAGTATGCTGGCTCGGGTGCCAGTGCATGCTGGCAGAGGCAAAGCATGTCTGGAGGCTTGGATGGACCCAGTAGGTGTGATGACACAGTCTGCACTACGCAACAACCGTCCACAAGCAGCCTTAAGACATGGGAAGTCCCAGAGTCACAGAATGGTTGAGGTTGGAAGGGGCCTCTGGAGATCACCTAGTCCAGCCCCTGCTAAAGCAGGTTCTCCCAGAGCAGGCTGCACAGTCACGTCCAGGTGAGCTTTGAATGTCCCCAGAGAAGACGACTCCACAGCCTCTCTGGGCAGCCTGTTCCTGTGCTCTGTCACCCCCACAGTAAAGAAGTTCTCCTCATATAAATATAAATAGCACACTGTGTTAATCAGACCTGCGGGGCTGTGGTACAGCAGGATGTAAGGACCAGTGCTGCAGGTGGGATGTGAAAGGGAGAGGAGGAACTGCACTAATTGTGGCCAGAGCAGAAGGAACCAGTGGGCACAGTGCACTGCAGCACACACTGACAGCCACTGGTCCTAGCAGGGATCACCACCCCTGTAACACACACCTCGCTCGGTACCGCCACAGGCACTGCAACCAGTAACCCTGGTTACCTGTGGCTGGTATACTGCAGTTCCACCGGCAGTAACAGCCCAGTTCTCCCAGATGCCCCAGGGCCTGGGATCCTGCTCCCCCAGGGTGCCCACACCAGGCTGGCGAGGGCAGCTAGCACAACCCACCGTGGACTCGAGGGCTGCCGGGAGAGAGTTCTGGCCTGGGAGGGAAGGATGCTGCCACAGAGGAGACACGTTCACATCCTGTGTCTCTCTTCAGAGGAACTTCCACCCATTAAAATGAGATATTTTTGTTTGGAAATGCTGTCAGATGGCGCGCAATGGCAGAAGCTACAAATCCAAGCTCCCTACACACTCCAGAAAACCTTCTCCCCCAAAAAGCTGTTAAAAAGAAACATAGCAGTGACTGCAATGTAACGTACCATGCAAAACCCCCCAGAGTGGGCTCAGTCAAATTTTTGGAAGCTGCCTTAATTTCAGCCATACGTGCTGTTCACCCAGGATGCCTCCTGACAGCTTGTGGGAAGCCTCAGAGCCACCCCTGGCTCCCAACAGGACGGGGCTCCAATTGTTTAAATTCCAGGGATTTTTTGGCTGGACAGTTTGACCCTTGGGAAAAAAAGCAGCTTTCCTCTTTCTTGGGACAGTTCCCAAGTCCCCTGCGGACAACCAGGAAACACTAACCAGAAAAATAATATATATTTTTGCCTCAGACAAAACAGCACATAGAAGTCCAAAATTGTGCTGGAGTTACAGTGAGCACGCAATAGGAAGATAAGCTGGCCACCACCGCTGATCCCAGTGACTTGCCATACTTGCTGGTGGGCACATGGCATGTGGTGGCTGCAGTGGCAACTGCTGAAGCCAAGTGCCCAGGACAGGGCAGAGGAATGAGGACAAGGATCAGAGATGTGTCCCACTCCGCTCCACAAGCTGGTTGCACACAAAGATGGAGATGACCACCAGCTCTGGATAAGGCCATGAAACATGGTGGGCAGCCAAGAGCAGGATGAGTCCAAATGGGCAAGCAGGGGTGGCCACAGGTCTACCACTCAAAAAACGAGCATTAAAACAGCACAGGGAACTTGCCCAAGGCCATGAAACAAGACACTGGCTGGGCCACCAAGGCAGCCCTCACATGGACAGTGCACGTTCAGAGATTCCAACTCACAGTCCTCAAGTGCCCATGACACTTCTGCTCTGAGGAAATGAGCTCCCAAGGCCAAGGCCATTCCCTCAGCAAAGCCCCGGGGAAGCACAGGCACCTGGAGCAGAAACAGGGCAGGTTGCTCTTCACTATAGTGGGTACCCAGGTCTCCTGGCCAAAAGAAGTGCTCTGGTCAGGGCTGCAAGCATGCCCTTCAGCAATTCCTGCTCAAACAGGGAGGTGCAAACCCTCTGCGCACACCAACGGAGGCAGAAAGGGCTGGCTGCTCCTGGCTGCCTGCTCCAGGGGAGGACAGGGGCTCTCAGCTGGCCAGTGTCCCCGCACTGACCATCACGTGCCGGCCTTGCAGGCGCTCACACTTCCCAGCATGGAAAAGGTACTTGCAAGGCCTCGAGGAGCCCTGGGGCGAGGATAATCCCAGCACCGTGGGGCTCATAAGGCAGTGAAGGAAGCTGTAAAGCCTTGTCTGTGTCTGGGTTTTGTACCTCAGCTGGAAACAAGGAAGCAGGGACAGAGAGAGCAGCAAGGAGGAGGAGAGCAGTTTAGAAGGGGACTCAGTTCAGGGGTGAAAAGGGGTCTGGACAACGGGCAGCCCAGCCCACTCACTTTTGCTGGCAGTGCGACACCAGCTCATCTCCTTCAGAGCTCCTCAATAGCAGCACCAATGCAGCAGGGAAGGGTTTGAGAAGAACGTCCACTCAAATTTAGCAGCTGAGGAGAACAATCCTATTATCCTTGTTAGTTAAAAGCTGGTTTGCAAAGAACCCACGCAGTGCCAAATTAGACTGGGTGTGTCACTTTATGGGTACGACCCAGCAATGATTGCAACCTCAAAGGACTCACAACAGCAGGCGAATGTGTCCGGACGGCTGCGGAAGGGATCTAGGGTCCAGGCACCCTCCTCACCGGGCGGATGCAAACAGAGCACACCCGGGCCTGCCGGAGGGTGAGCCCATGCTGCCAGCCCAAGGAGGAAGGCGGTTTGCTCAGCAAAGCACTTGGAAGAGGCCTGGCAACGGCAGAGTCCTGCTGTTTGTGACGGGGCTATTTATACTGACACTGCATCTGTGCAGCTCCTCTAGGAAGCATTCCAGCGTCCCCAGCAGCTGATCCCAGAGGAGGAGGGGGAGCAAAGTGGCTGGGAGCGGAGCCAGCCCCAGGCGGGGTGCACAGCAGCGACTGACTCTGGATAGCTCTGCCGCAGCATGGCTGGGAGGTGGCATGCTGGATCCCACAGTTTTCCAGAGCTGGAGCTGTGTTGGGGGGGAGGTGGGAACCTCTCTCTCATGGGCTCCCCCAGTCAGACCCAGCAGTGCCCAGTGATATGCATGCACACAGTGCCATGACATCACCTGCCCCACATGCTGGTCATGCTTCCCCAGGGCCCCAGTCCCGAGGGACAGCACACTCACCAGCTCGATGCCTTGGGGAAAGGGGTTGTCCTCCCAGTCCTTCTCCGGGAAACGCTGGAGTATCTGTCCCTGTCCATCCCCACTCCCTGCAGAGACAAGAGGGGGATTAGAAGGCAGGCAGCAAGTACCCAGCTGGCAATTTCAGCTTCCAGTAACGCCAGGCTGGAAGCAACACCAGGATGCTCTGGCACTGTGTCAGCCCAACACAGGCAGCACAGAAGAGACCCTGGCCCCTTCCACAAACACAGCTGTATGGCAGCACTGCCCCTGCTGCAGCGAAAAGCGCTGGTTTTAATAGAGTCGAGAGCAAACAGCTCACAAACTTGTTATCTGAAAGTGTGTAAGAGGCAAAGCAGAAGTGCAGCAGATCTCTGGTCACGTTCAAGTTTCCTTCCTTGTGTCGCTAACACAAGATCATACATACAGATTTTGAACTGTAATTCATTGCTCGTTATCTACAATCCGGCACTTGACATTTTCCCCAAACAATGGCATGACGCTGCTCGGTTTTACTTTCAGGTTCCCCCAGAGCTGCCATTTCCCTGTGGCTTTCTGGTACCTGAAGCCTGCCCCACTGCTGGGGGGAGCACTCCCACCCACGCCTGTCCACCAGCCCACATAACCCAAATAAAGAAACCTGCTGTTCTCCCAGATCATGCCCTTATCTAGCTGGGCAGGCAAGCACAGGGAACAGCACCCTGGGGAGTGGGCCAGCCCTTCTGGTAGCAGCCAGCTCTTGGGACAGCCTGAAGCAATGGCTAAACCACTGCTGAAATTCCCGCGGCGTTCGCAGCCTGCAAGGCTGGGGAAGCACTTCTATGCTGGCCGTGTCCTTTCAGCAATGAAGCTGCTCATGGTAAAATCCTCCAGTGGATCAAGCTGGAAATCCTGAGAAGGATCTTGCTCCTGCCACAGGCTAGGCACAGCCAGGGAGGCAGGCAGCACCTGGAAAGGGGGGCTGTTTCAGTCCCTTGCAAAGCTGCTGAGGGACTACTGCATCCACTGCATTGTCCCGGGGGACCACCACCTCTCCTGTCCCTTACAGCAAGGCCTGCTGTCTTTGCGAAGACAAGCACCACCAGCCTCCCTCTGGCACAGTTGGATTTTGGCCTTGGGACTGCTGATGGGTCCAGGTAACAGGAGAAGCTTCACCAGAAGACGTGCACCACTGAAGGACTATTTCTGGCACCAAGACCTGTTTCTACCACTCCACTTACCACCAGCCAGCCACAGCTGAATTTAGCAGAACAAGGCATCAGAAAAGTTACCACTTATAGTCTGATGACCAAAATGGAAAGGTCAGTGCCAAGCTGTGAAGAAAATAGCATCAAGCATCAGGTTAACCAAGTCTCCCCCCTGGCCAGGTCCCAGCGCCACTGACAGCATCAATCGCTGCAAGGTGCTCACAGCCAAAAGCACTGAGTAAGACCTGCCTCCTCCAAGTGCAAATGACCTGGCTCAAGCTTCACAGACAGGAAAAATCCTTTTAGACGCACACGTCAGAATTACAGCTCTGCAAGAGTCTGCCCCTGGCGAGCACCCCCAGACCTGTGCCCTCTGCGACAGCTTGCTCCAGCAGCCTTGCTACAAGTGCACGTGTCTTCACTCTCACTCTCCTGGTTGCAGGGGAAACAGATAGAGATCATCCTCAATGCAAATGTAGAAATTACTCCAGAAGTTGTTTAGAGCAAGGGGAAACATGATCTCCTCGGTTTTCTCAAAATCAAGTGCTGCCACGTTATTTACCGATATGTGACCTAAGCACATCCCGATTTTAGCAACTGTCATTAACAAGCAGTCTGACTTACAAATTCTGGCCACCCAAGCCACGTGGTGCCTTCAGAGCATCACAGGATGTTCGGGTTGGAAGGGACCTCTGGAGATCTCCTAGTCCAGCCCCTGCTAAAGCAGGTTCTCCCAGAGCAGGCTGCACAGTCACATCCAGGTGGGTTTTGAATGTCCCCAGAGAAGGAGACCCCACAGCCTCTCTGGGCAGCCTGGTCCCATGCTCTGTCACCCTCACAGTAAAGAAGTTCTCCCTCATATTCAGGTGGAGCTCCCTGTGCTGCAGTTTGTGCCCGTTGCCCCTTGTCGTGTCGCTGGGCACCCCTGAAAAGAGCCTGGCCCCGTCCTCTTGGCACTCGTCCTTAAGGTGTTTGTAGACATTGACAAGATCCCCTCTCGGTCTTCCCCAACTGAAACAGGCCCAGCTCCCTCAGGCTTTCCTCAGAAGGGAGATGCTCCAGCCCCCTCATCCTCTCTGTAGAGCTGCTGGCCCCTCTCCAGCAGCTCCCTGTCGCTCTGGAACTGGGATGCCCAGCACTGGACACAGCACTCCGGACGAGGCCTCACCAGGGCAGAGCAGAGGGGGAGATCCCCTCCCTCGCCCTGCTGGCCACGCTCCTCCTGATGCCCCCCAGGGTCCCAGGGGCCTTCTTGGCCATGAGGGCACACTGCTGGCCCAGCGGCAACGTGCTGCCCATGAGACCCCCCAGGCCCTTCTCCGCAGAGCTGCCTCCCAGCAGGTCAGCCCCAGCCTGTGCTGGTGCACGGGGCCCTCCCTGCCCAGGGCCAGGACCCTACACATGCCTTTGCTGAACTCCATGAGGTCCCTCTCCACCATCTCTCCAGCCTGCCCAGGTCTGGCTGAATGGCAGCGCAGCCTCTGGTGCGTCAGCCGCTCCTCCTAGCTTGGTATCACCAGCAAACTCGCTGAGGGTGCCTCTGTCCCTTCATCCAGGTCACTGATGAGCAAGTTGAAAAGGACTGGACCCAGCACTGACCCCCGGGGAACATCATGAGCTACAGGCCTGCAGCCAGACTCTGCACGTTGATCTCAGCCCCCTGAGCTCTGCCGTTCAGCCAGTTCTCAACCCACCTCAGCGCCCACTCGTCCAACCCGCACTGCCTGAGCTCCCCTCCGAGGGTCTTGCGGGAGACAGTGTCAAAAGCCTTGCTGAGGTCAAGGCAGAAACATCCACTGCTCTCCCCTTGTCTACCCAGGCAGGTATTCCATCACAGAAAGCTATCAGGTTGGCCAGGCATGATTTCCCCTTGGCAAATCCATGCTGATTGCTCCTATGACCTTTCCTCATCAGCTCCTTAGGCAGCCTGTTATGATTACTCCTTACCTTCCTACTTCCCATCATTCAACACACGCAGTGTCCAAGCCACTCACTGGCCATATCAGGCTGTCTGATCAGTGTGTCCCTTCCTCTAGACGGGAGCTGAACCAGCCCCGTCGATTCTTCTGCTGTCCCTAGCCGAGATGCCTGGGAAAGCACGTGTGCCTGCAAACATCAGCTTTCACACAGCTGCTTCACTTTGCATCTTCCTTCCTGCCTCCTCCTGCCACTGTGCTGCAAAAAGGCCGGCACAACTTAAGGTGACACCTGTTCACTGCTCCTGGGGCAGCCTGTTATGGTCTAAATTAGCGTTAAGTTATATTTGGAAGCTTATGAGATGTTATCATAATACAGGAAATTCTAAATAAGCAAAAAGTTAAACACTCAGCTGACACAACACAACCAGATGACCTTAACTCTCAGGCAGGCCAGCAGCAGTGAGCACTGGCATGCCAGGGATGCTCTCTGGGAACGGCCGGTTCTCAGTCTGGTGGGGTCGTGGCCAAGCGAGGGACTCCCCATCGCCTCCCTCACTCCTGGTGTCTCTTAACTGATGTGACAAGAGGAACTGGCTGTGAACACCGTGCAGAAAGACTAAGCCAGGACTCCATCTCCTGAGCCACGGGGCCCTGTTTCCAGAGTGTTTCCAGTCCCCTGCAGAGAGGTGTCCACCTCCCCTGGAAAACTCACCCAGCAACTGCCTACCAGCTTGCAGGAAAAAAGCTTCAAGGTTGTGCTGATTCACAGCAAGGTGCACAGCAGCCAGCACAAAGATGTCACAGCCCCAGCTGCCCAGCACAGGTGATCCCGGTCTGGGTCCCAGTGGCCAGGCTCCTGGGAAGCCACGGGGTCTGGCCACAAGGAACCCAACCAGGCAGCAGCTTCTCCAGCCACTGCGGGAGCTGGACTTTCTCTGTGGAGAATGCTGCAATGACAGGGTGAGAAGAGTTGCAGGAAAAGTTAATTTTCACATGCTTTTTAGGCAACAGATCTTGTCTGGAACAAGTCCTTTTCCAGCGCTTGAACCTGAAGCCCTCTGCTCTCAGGTTACTGAAGCACAGGAGGGTGTTTCACCAAGCAACACGGTACACCCAGTACAGTCAGACTCCAGAAATCAGTCCTTCTGCAGGCTCAGACACAGCTCCCACACCCCTGAACCTCACAAATTCAGTATGATATAATACAGGGGAACGCGAAGCTCACAAGTCCTCAACACGTGAGCAAGATGTGCTTCAGGCTTCCTTCGCTCCTGGCTTCCAGCACAGAGGCTGGGGGTGCCTAGCTCTGCCAGGAGAGAGCAGGGGGATTGCTCCAAACACTAAAACGGTTTGCCAGTGCACCCCAGGTACAGGGAGATGGACCTCAACTTCATCACCTCTTTGAAGTGGTGTTAAGCAGAGGCTTCCAAGAGCTGCTCACTATCTCAAAGCAGAAATTATTTTGAAAGTTCAGCTGTTTTAAAGCATCGTAAAATACTTTACGCTACAAAGCACTGACTGTAGTTACTGAAGTGGCTTCCTACAAAACAGATTTAACCCCTAAGGCATGAAGCCACAAAACACAACCTGCAAGGGGACCTGAGAACTTACTGTTAAGATCTGTGGTAAGTGATGCAACATACCCAAACCATGCCTGCAAGCCTGCTCCATCAGATGCAAAGGGACTGGACTACTGAGAAAGTCACTAATGGTGCTCTTGGAATGAGCAACGATCCACGTAAGCCTCACAGGGCCGCAAGCAGGATCAAACAGTGGTTGGGCAACCACCCCACAAGAAATAGGAGCTATTGCATCAACTAACTTTATGGTCTGACTAACCTGCCAGCACACCCTTCAGCAATGCTCCGTTCCACCTGCAATGCAAGGTGGTGGCCCCTGGCACAAGGGCACAGGAGCACAGCTGCCAAGTGCTGGCCAGCAAGAAACGGGGCATTGCAAGGTGTTGGGAAGAAAACAAGCACTCTCTCTAGAGAAGCCCTGGGGGAGCGATTCTCACGCAAAACGTGTAGGTTGTATTTAATACAAACCAGCACCTGACTACCCAGGATGGCTGGAAGTAAAAACCAAAAGCACTAAGTTCAGCTCCTGTGGAAAACTAATGAGACTGTCGGGAACAGCGTGATGTGCAGAGCGAGGTCCGGGAGGCTCGGGCAGGCTCCACATTCCCCTCTGCAGCTTTCCAGGGTGACAGGGAGCAACACATCCTCGTTGCAGTCCATCAAAGCTGAACCCAAGCCAGATCATGCTTCAGCACCTGGCCGCATGACGCCTGTGACAAGAAAGCAAAAGCAGGAAGCTCCCCCTGTTCACGCCCGCTCAGCAAACAGGAAAGGTCTGCCAGGAACAAGAGAGGGAGCAGTCCAAGGCTGCAATCTCTGCAAAGCCTTGACAAGCATCATCAGCTCCCCAGGCCATGCCCAGCTGCTCAGCTGCATCATGGCACAGAGCACTGCAAACGTCGTGGTCTGACCTGCAAACACACAGCAGCGCATGCTGATGGTGTGGGAGCTGCAGGTAACCCTCATATCCCACCACCCCAACCCACAAATCTATCAAACCACGTGTGACAAGCTATGGCAGTTCTTATAGCGAAGAGCTACAACCACCTTCCCCATATCTCTGCCTCTCTTCCCCTGTGTAATGAAATTCACTTTGTAGGGAAAAATAATTCAACAGCTTAAAAAGGGAAAAAGCCCACACAATCTTAGTCAATAGCTTCCAACTGTCCCAAGTGGAGACAAGCAGGAGACAAGCTGCTGCAGCCGCCAGAGCTGCTGGAGGACGGTTCAGCAGGATCCTGTCCTAGCCAGAACAGATGAATCCTCACGGGGACAGACACCTGCCTACAGCCTAGCAGCTCCCACCAAGCTCTCAGAGCTGCGTGGTTCCCCTCTCAAGCATGCCAACCAGGAAATACCACTTTATTTTTCACTTATATCCATATCTGCTGTTTCACTTTCAGGTACAACCTCTACAGGCCAAGTTATCACTAGCTCTTATTTCTGCTGCTCTACCCATCACACCTCACCCCAGAAGAGAAGTTCCAGAGGCAGGCTACAGACCAAACCCCTTCTCATTTCTTTCACTCTTAGTAAGAGAGAAGCACTTTTGAGATCTTCCATAGTTGCAAGATCTTCACATCCAGGCTTCTGCATTCATCCTGCTGGCCTCAAAAGTTTCCTATGAGAACACCTCTCACGCTGACCTGATGAGAAAGGCAGGACTACCACTTAGCACTCCTGTTAACTGCATGAGTGGAGAAGTTGGGGGGCTGGGGGGTAGGGGTGGAGAATAAGGCAGAAATAGAACCGAGCACAGCAAGCCATCCTCATTCTAGAGACCGAGGTCCTCCCCCAGTCCCACCAAACCCACCGCACCAGCGGGCACAGCAGCCCCAGAACAACACGACGAGTGTCTGCTCAGAGGACAATGACTGTACTGTTCCCTCATTACATATTTATGAAATGAGCACGAAGAATGGCTTTTCTATGGAGGAAAACAAAAGGGCTGTGTGCGGTGCTGGTGGGGCCAGGGCTGGCCTGCTCCTCCCAGCCACCAGGGCAGACCCAAGTCTACATCCCGGGTGCCCTGAACCCTCCCCTGGGGAAAGCCCACCCACCCCAAACCAACCAAGCAGACTGCCCTTGTCCCCGCGCCCCAGCAACATCCCACCGGCACGGGAGGAGACGCCCCTGTTCCCACTGCACCATGCCACCCTGGCGGTGCCGACCACAGCGTGCCATCCACCCGTGAGACATCTCAGGGAGCACAGCTTGGTCCACACAGCCGGTGGGGGAGAGAAGCCGCTCTGCTGATACATGTGTACATGAAGTGGCACTTTCTGGACTGTCACTGTCCCCCTTCCAGCCGCCCCCAGGAGACCCAGCCCCTGCTGCAGGCATGGCCGCCTAGTCTGTCTGCATGGGAGCAGGGGGTAGGCAAGCCAGGCAAATAAATAATCCACTCATGAGTCTTCATTTTTTTTTTAGTGCAGTTTCACAGAACAAGAAACTGGGGAAGAGACAAAACTCAACCCTTTCTCAGACTGCAGGAACACCAGATGCCTGCACAGCAGCCAAGGCACGAGCACCTCACACATGGCCATGGGCCAGAGGCAGATGTGAACCAGATACAGAACATGCGCCTGGCAGCAAGTCTGCAGGACAGGAGCAGGATGACACAGAAACTTTCAGCTCTTACAAAGGTCCTTTTTGTGGTATCTAAGGCAAAAGTCTCTACAAAGAGACAAAGTCACACGCAGAACACCAATTCCTGTCCTGTCCTGAGTAAATTAAAAAAAGAAAAAAAAAATAGGGAAAAGATGAACTCATTCTGTGTTTAGCCATCGCCTTGGTGATGTTTGAGGACATGTTTGATTCTCTGTAAACACAAGATGATAATGATCAGAAGGACAAACAGTTTGGAATGGGACAGAACTGGGTGGTGAAGCAAACTGTCTACATGCAACTCCAATCAAAACACGACCAACTCATTGTTGGGAAAGCTCCTTACAATGATGGAACACCTCCCTTCTTGGGTCCCTCATTCCCAGATAAAACATCCTCAAGTAGAGTTAATGGGAACATCTCTTCCCGGCTGGCGCAGAGTGGTAAGGACCCGCTCGTGTTTTCCCAGCGCGGCGCTTCCACTGAAAGTCACGACTCTCGGAGGTTCTTCTGGATGAGCCGCTTAGTAATGAGATGTTTATAGAGAGCTAAAATTAAAGCCTCTGAAGAACTGGACGGCACTGTTCTCCCTTACAGAGCTCTTCACCATTCTATTTCCACACCGCTCCTTCCCTGGGCCCCCACTCTCGAGCTGTCATTACCTTCCTCAAACCTGTTCTTACTCACTCTCAAATTAAGGCTGAGAAGTGTCGGTGAGACACTCCATCTTCCCTCAGCTGGCGGGTGCATGGCACCAGCGTGGCGAGCAGGCAGCCTGGGGGTGGCTGGGGACTGGACTCCCCGCCCCGGGCAGCACCGTGCTGCAGGGAAGCCAGCGAAGCAGCACCAGGACCTGCAAGGTAGTAACTTGACAGGGTCAGGCATGCTGGCAAACCCCTGCAGGGCAAAGAGTTGTGGCTGGAAAACCCCAGGAGCTCCCACGGGGCTGCAGGGATGGGGAGCTGGTCGCTCTCCCACCACCCCAGATCCCTGCAGAAAGGCCCGCTCAGCAATCCCAACAAGGTGGAAGCCTCTTGGTGCTCTTGCCCAAGCATGACGCTTTCAGGATGACACTCAGCTGCCTCCACACATGCCCCAGAGCAAACAGCTGAACCGGTCAGGAAAGATCCCAGGATCTAGGACTGGTCTGCTGAAGGAGGGCCCAGCTCAGCAGGACCTCTTGTTCAGTATGAAATAAATCATCCTGGGCAAGGAGCTGGAGAGAAAGATTTACTACCATGAAACAAAACTGCAGATTTAGAGACTGGGCACGGTACATGCTGATATGGAGCGTCACTCCTTTGTAAAGCTTTACTGTTCTTTGAGCAGATGCCAAGAGGAGAGCTGTATTTATCTTTAGAAACATTAAGGCATAAGAGGAAGTCATTAAAAAAAAAATATCCGTCTGTTTCCGAGAGCTCGTCCCAGGAAAGTGCTGTTCGGGGCCCGGAGGGTTACTGGCAGGGAGACAGAGATAAGCGTTTTACAGCTGCCTACCACTTGTTCACCCATAGCCATTTCTGGAAATGCTCCCTGGCGGTGCATAACAGGAAGCCCTTCATAAATACTTCAGGCTTGACACGACCAGCAAACCAGCAAACACGACCTCCACGCAAACACACAGCCCCCAGCCCACCCAAACCACCACGCACTGTGCCTTGGTCACTGCTGGCTGCTGCAGAGAGCACCCACTCCTCCCAGCCTGCGTCCGGACCCAGAGGTCCCTTCGGAGGAGCCCTCCACAAAAACAGTCCCAAGCTGCAACAGCCCAGGAACTGCTTTAAGGCATAAACATGCTGCAGAATCAATAGCTGCAATGTGACAGCGCCAGCCGCTTGGATGGAGAAGGCAAGACGGGTGTCCAGGGGCTGTCTGCAAGCCCGGAGGGACCAGGAGTGATGTGGAGCTATGGAAGGTGCTGAAGGCGCTGGGAGCAGCATCCTCCACCCAGTGCCACCAACTGAAAACACTTGCGTGAACTTTGGCTTTTTGTTTTTTAATTCTCTCTTGAGGAAGGAACTGGCTCCAAACGGCAGGTCCTGGCTGTTCAAGCTGTGTGCTCCACCTGGAGCATGGAGGCAATGGCCGCACAGTCTGAGGCACAGGGTGACCGGACACGGATTCCCCATCCCACTCCTGGAAACACTGCAAGGCTCTCCCTTAATCTAACCTCACTGAAAACAACTTTGCCTGGCTTACACTTTGCAGGCTGAACTCCCAAATCTCTGTAAACCAGAACTCAAAAGCCAGCATTCTAGTGAGAGTTTCTGGAGAATCCAGCTTGCTAAAAAGAAAAAAAAAGTTGTATCCCAGCACAGCACTTGTGCTGCAGAGGGAATTCCCCCACCTAGCAGGAATGCTCCAACCCTGAGCATCTTTTCAAATGCCTCTCTGGAAGGACCAAGAGCAGCAGCAAAGCATCAGACCTTACCCTGGGGCCTGCGCAGGACTCAATCAGGGGGAACATTTCCCGACACTGACTGCCCCACTTGGGCACACTCCACTCACCATGACCTTACTGAGGTGGAAAATAGTGGTCCCTAGTGCAAGCAAAGCACTCCAAATAATGAGACCGCCTAACATAGGGCATCTTACAAATTCAGGTTCACTCATCTGAAAAAAAATCATGGTTCTCAATTTCCCACAACTGTCATGGAGCATTTGAAGATTGTCTCAAGTACTGCTTCCTCAGCAGAGCATCATCAGAGCAGGACAGCTTTGTGGACTGGCACACCAAAGCAGGCACGCCTGGGTGGCTGGGCAGCAAGCACAGGCAGGGATGCTGCAGGCAGCCGGACCAAGATACACCAGGAAGGCATACTTCTCCTCCAAGCTATTTTGGGGTTGGTGCTGCCCCACCGCTGATGCTCACAGGGCTGTGCCAAACACGTGCTGTGCCAGCTCAAGCAGAAAGGAGAGTGGTCTGACTCAGGGCTGTCCACCTGCAACAGTGGGTTGGTGGCCTTTTTGGGGTTTTTGCAGTTGCGGGAAGCAGCTCTACCTGATTTAGACCACTGCTGGCACAGGCTCTAGCTGTTTGCTGATGGGGGGGTTAGCAATGCTCTATGCAGATCGAACACTGAGCACACCAGTGCTCCTCCAGGCACTGCTGAGCAGCTGGAGGAACAATACAGGACAGCGGGGACAGTTCTGGAAAGCACCTTCACCTTGGCAATGAGCAGTGGGCCTCCAACATCTTCCTCACACAGGGTGAGCCTCACCACTTTGGGTGCCCCAGGACTGCCTTGCACATATTAAAGGTGGATAAAGGTTTCAGAGCAGTGTGGAGAAGGGAACAAGGCACAGCAGCTGGGAGTCAGTTACGGCTTCAGCCAGCATGGTACAGGGATGAAAGGAGAAATTTATCTTCTCTCCCAATAGGTATTTTCAGTGCACAGCTGTTGATATTTGGGGGATACAAACCTCATGATTTACCATGTTCCTGATCAAACACTCCACGGCCTACCTTAGAGCAGAGCTGCTCTCCCTGCCACCCCTCAAGTCATGCATGAACCAAAAGGACAACTGCCCAGGCAGCACACTCATCTCAGCTGGTGCAGCAGGCGGGACCCTGTCTGCCCAAAAAACTATGCCCACTCTAAGTGGGAATCATTAAGAAATCCACTAACAAGCTTTATCAGCGCAGCACTGAGTTTGATCCTCACCCTTCCCGGTGCAGAGGAGCATGAACCGAGAAAGCAGAAGCAACATTACATGCCAGCGTCACCTTAATGATCTTTTTTTACCCCACTTCCTCCTCGCCCCAACGAGGCTGTGGTGAGATGCTCAGAGCTGAAGAGCAGGCATAGCAGCCAGATGAGCTCAGCTGAGCTGCAAGAGCTGCTCAGCAGCACAATACGCTCCATCCATCCCTTTCCTTGCCCTCCCCAGCACCCACAGGTCGATGCCTGGAGCGGGGGCTGTGCAGGACACATCAGCACTCCTGCTCACACACCTTGTCGTGGAAGCTGTGGCATTCACATGCAATACAGGAGCAGCGTGAGAGTCAAAACAGGTCGTAAAAGGGCTGTGTTAGCCAGATTGCTGCTGTCTGGACGTGAAGGGGCTGTAGGTCCAAGTAGATGTGGGGTTATTTACATGAAATAGGCCCAAAATGTGTCTCCTCTCCAATACAGGCTAAGCAGAAAGAAGATTTTTAGACTGACATGGTGCCAGCATGCACAGCTCCTGAGCACATTGGTGTTTAAGGTATACTGGGCCATAATGTGAGAGGAGACCTTGCTGCATATAACCAAATTCCATGCTCACAGCAACACACAGCTTATAAAGCCCTGTGTCTGAAATGGAATTAGATTCCACAATTAACCAAAGGTTAACCTCCGAAGAATGGAGGTGGCGTTTGGATGCAGTCCAGGGCTCAGGCTAAGCTGAGCAGCCAGGCAGCAACCCTGGCTGTGGCCACATCCCCAGCTCAGCCAGAGGAGCAGGCTCATGGCACAGGATGTGCCCATCATTATCCCCACAGCCCAGACTTTCACCCTGCAGCAAAAATAATGCCTTGCTGGGCTAAATGGGATGGCACTGAGCGCTGTGGCTGGTGCAGCACCCATGGCAGGTGCTGCTGTTCAAACCCTCCTGGGAGGAGGGGACCCAGCACCCATTGGGAGCTCTGCACTAGCAAGTGACTGCATTTGGATGCAGAGACAGAGCTGGTTTCCCCTGCCCCAGTTTTATCATCCCTCCCTTTGTGCTGTCACAGGGCTGGGACGTAGCACCCGCCCGGCCAGCCCAGCCGCAGCCAGCAGAGCTGTCCTGCCGAGCAGCACTGTGACAATCCCCAGCCATCACCCACAGGCGCAGAGCAAACAGCGCAGCCCACGCACAGCTCCACGGGCACGTGGCGGGGTGAGAGGAGAGCTGCTAAAAGTGTTTTGGGGAGGAACCTGTTCTATTTTTACCTGATGCCAAATTCCAGTTACCTCCCAGGGGAGCTATCAGCCGGCTCCACTGGCACCCTGTCCCAATAATTACAGGGCCACACCACCAACATTTACCCAAGACCTAAAAACAGCACGTGCTCTGCCGATGGCTCCTCCTGCCCCGTCACAGCCCAGCAGTGCCAGCAGGGACCGACCAGTCCCTCCACAAACCAGCTCTGGCCGTGCAGACGGGACATGGCAGCTGGGCACACCCCAGCTCACGGGCCAGCCGTGGGCACACACTGCGCCTCTGTGACCCACCATTATGTTCAGTCTTCAGCTATAGGACCTTACAGCCCTGCTGGCAGCAGGGCCTTTCCAGCACTCCGGCCCACTGTGCACAGAGGTCCTGGGAAGAATCACAGAAAGCAGCACAGTCACCTCAAAAACTGCACGGGAGCCATGCATATCCCAAAACGCTGCACAGCGCTGCTGAGCTGTGTGGGGTATTGGCAGGTGTGCCGACATGCCACGTCCTCAGCCTGGATCACAGCTCTATGGCATCAAAGCACATCACTGGCAGTAGTAATCCAGAACCAGAAAGCAAATTTGAAGTTTTAACAAAGAACGCCCAAGTGCTTCAGCCCAGTTCAAAACTCGGTGTTAGATAACCCCCAGCCACGCGTCTGTGATGAACACTACGACACAGGCATTACAGGTTTCCCACTCATCACAAGAATCCCCGCTTCACATTTGACTGAGGTCTGTTTGCTTTCCACCCTTGCTGCCGAGCTCCTTCTAACAGGGCTGCATCCCCAGTGGGAGTGAGCACAGCTCCATCACTGGCTCCGGCACAAAGCAGCCCTGAGGATCCTGCTGCAGCTCCTCACACTTGCACCGGGGCAGACAGTACGTGCTGCTGGGGCACAAAAGGTGCCACAAGTACAACAGCCACCCCAGGACAGAGCTTTAGTCCCTACAAGGTGGCTCCAGAAAGGAGGAGCACATCCTGCTCAGCTCAGCACCAGACAGCTGAGTGCCGTAACACTGACCACCAGCCAGTCCCGTCCGCGTGGGTCACACATGCCCTGTTGCACCTGAGGCTTGCTGGATAGCACAGGCTCTGGGAGAGGCTCCACACCATCACCTCCCAGTGCCTGGCAGGGATGGCCACCATGCTCCTTCTCCTGGGACACTAGCACTGGCTTCCTGCAGGGATGCGCTTCCAGCGTAGCTCTCAGCCTGCAGAGGAAAAGCTGAAAGCAGCCTCTGAGGTTCCCAAACACCCGATGGGGAGTGTACATCAGCCTGCAGCAGCTGGCTGACAAGAGGCGCTGAGCTGCACCCTGCTCCCGGGCAAACCCACACCACCCTGAAAGCAGAACCTGACGGGCAGCAGTGCCCAAGCACTTGCGGGATGGCCCTGGCATGAACCCCTCCACACTCTTGCTTCAGTGCGATCCTAAACCTGAAGCAGCCCTCACTTCCCGAAATCCTCCATGAATCCCTGTGCACTGCCTTGGACATGCAGCCAGTGACCTGCCCTGAGGTCCACACCTTCTCCCAGCACCATGGTGGAAACGACCACCGAAACCATCCTGCTGCTGCAGCCAATGCCAGTGGTGTTCAGCTCCCAGCGCCCAGCAGCACAGGGATCAGGACCTAGATAAGAACGGGGCAGCTGAGTGCTGTGGGCCAGACAAGTAACACTGCCAGAAGGAAAACTCCTGTTGCAGGCAGTGGGCAGCAGGAACAGCAACATGAACAGCAAGTGAGAACAGCCCTCGTGTCACACTGGGCCCCTTTTGAGGCACGCCACAGGCAACGACGGATGGGACAAGGGCAGGAGCTGCCCTGACCCCCCACTGCTACCCCTGCTCAGCGAGGGGCAGCCTGCTATGAACACCGGTCAGAGCAAGAGGGGACAGGTACATTCCCGCAGTGTCTCACCCACCTGCAGCACTGCCCATGCTGCCCCAGCCCTCCCTGATGGAGGCTGCGAGCTCCTGCACGCAAAGTGCAGGAGCAGAGGTCAAGGGCAGCTCGTCTCCCCACCAGCCCAGCAGGCACTGCTCACTCTCCTCACCAAGAGCAGGAGCTTACAGGAAGCTCACAACTGCGGAGCGGGGTTTACGGCACGCCGGGCTTTCCCCACCAAAACGCCTGTCAGCACCACGCTTTCCAGTGGTAGGTCAGCCCTGCTCAGCGTCACGTACAGTGATGAATTTTCACTGTTCTGAACTCTGACCTAAGCACAGGCTTCTCCCATTGCACTAGATCATTCTTGACTTTGTGTTTTGAGACAAATCTGCTTTATTCCACTCCCTGATGCTCTCCAGAAGCATGCAGTCAGTGGTGAAGCATCACCACACAGATCACAGACTTGACGCACTGATCAAGACACTTCTACATCTTTCTATCATCAAAGCCAGCGGAGGGTTTGTTTAACCCCAAGGACTGAGAAATGAGCCAAACATGCCCCATGCCTATGGAGCAGCAGGACCTGCCCCTCACCAGAAGCCTCTGGATTGCAGGCGCCCTTCTGCTGAACCCCTACAGCCCATCCCGTGGCCATCTCCAGGCAAGCATCACCGTCTGCCAAAACCGCTCGTTAATTACTGCCTCTTCTTCAGTCAGTGCATTTCAGTCCCTTCTCTAATAAGTTCAGAGCATTTTTTTTGTTAGATATAATCTCCTTGTAATCTCATTTCCAACACATTTCACAGATCTGAATGAAAAGGCACACAGAAGGCCAAAAGAAAGACCAACCAAGTTGGGACAAAGCACGGTGCATTTAAAAGTCACCCTGACAGAAGCACTGAGGATGGGGACCCCCAGCTGCAGCCACAGCCAGCTTGGAGATGGAAAAGCGAGCTGAGGACATGGGGCCAATGCACCCATCAGGGCCAGGTCATGCAGGTAAGGACATGCCAGCCTGCGCTCACTCAACTCCCCTCTCCCCAGGGGGCCACCGCCAGCCACCTTCAGCTGCCAGGCTCAGTTATCCCTTGTAAACACCATAAACACAAATCCCTGTTGCATGCTCCAGCCACTGCTTCTGTATTCCCTGCTCCCAACAGCTGGTTTGTTGGGAAACTGCAGTGACAAATACATGGAAATCCCAACTGGCAAAGAGATGCAAAGGGATAGTGGGAGCAAGATACAGCCACACGTGCACAGCAGAGAATGAAACTACCTCCAAGTTTCAGGACAAAATGACCAAATGCCAGCACCTCTCCTGTCTTAAGGGCACACTGCCCATCCCGCTGGGCAATACACTGTAAAGCAGACAAGGACAGAGGGGAAAAAAATCAAAGAAGATCAAAACCCAAAGAGATTGAAATGTTCTTCACTGCCTCTCACACATGAATACCCGATGTCCCTCCTTTTTCAAGCATGCCAGGAAAAAAAGAAGAATGATCTGAGCACTAGCTCAGCTTGTCTCGACCCTACAGAGATCATTTACATCCAGAGTTTGCCAGGATCAACACCTCCCACAGCAGCAGAAGGAGCTTTTGTTCGCAGTGCCCCGTGCAGGAGGCGGCTGCAGGGAGGAACGAGGGGGTCAGAGCTGCTGTCAGGCTAGGGAGCACGGCACCTTCAGAGCAGAAAAACCACGCTGTGAGTGACAACACCAAGAACTGCCCAGATACACGATACAGAAACCAGAATCAAGGTTAGTGTCCCCAGGTGCCTCAGCCAGTGAGCTGGCAGTGCTGGTACTAACAAAGCAACTTGCACTGAGTCTTGAAATGGGAGGCAATGTTCTTATAAAAATGTTACTAACCCTGCTAGAAAGCACTGCCATTAGCATACTCACTTTTCTGGCACAACTTGTGGACAACTGACTGGCCCTGCTGAACATCCACAGCAGGAACTGCCATTGGGAAGCCAGAGCTCCGTGGTGCAGTCACAAAGGCTCTTCCAGAGATCACCGTGCTCAGTGCAGCCAGCGGCGTTTTGCCAGCCCTGGAGCCATTGTATGAGGCAGCCTTGCAGAGATCCTCCATCAGCTCTCCAACTCCAATCAGCACTCGAATAAGAAAATAACCTGGCCAGGTGGCGCAAGGTGAACTCTCAAACAGCCATAATCTGCACAAGTCCAATACAGTCTCCCACCAAACTCCTCTGCAAACGCCTGGTGGGGAATGGCAAGTTATTTTGGGTCAGAAGGTCTGGAGCATGGTTAAGGCAGCAGGTGCTCATGGGCTGCATAGGCTGAGGCTGCTGCAGGTGGACAAGCAGGTGGCAGTGGTGGAGAACCATCCTGCTGCTGGCCAGCACAGCAACTGCAGACCAACAGACCAGCTGAGATTGCTTGCAGGACTGTTTCAAGTTACAGCACTTACAAGCAGCAAAGGCCGGGGTCTGCAAAGTCAGTGCTCAGGCCAAGCGCTAAGAGGAGACCGGGATGTGACAGACACCCGCCTGCCTTGCTGAAGAAGGGAGGGGAAGCACCATCCCATAGCATCTGCTGCAGGGCATGCAGGAACTCACCTGCCACCAGCCAGCCTAGAGGGGAGCAACCCAGGACTGTGGTCTTCCTTAAAATGGAATTTATTTCAGATGGATCCAGTTCTTCCCCCATCTTCTCCAGCCTGGTAATGACAATCATGCCTCACACCTTCCTTTCTCTTCCTCCTCTTCCCACACTGAGAACTGCACTAGCTAAGAGATGTCGCGATACTCTGCACACCGATCATCACCAGAGTGCCACAACTAACAAGGACACAACTCTCATTGTCCCACTGGACTGGAGTATCTCCCTGATAAGGAAAGGCTGAGAGAGCTGGGCATGTTTCACATGGAGAAGACCAAGAGGGGATCTTGTCAATGTCTACAAACATCTTAAGGGCAAGCGCTAAGAGGACGGGGCCAGGCTCTTTTCAGAGGTACCCAGCGACACGACAAGGGGCAACGGGCACAAACTGCAGCACATGGAGCTCCACCTGAATATGAGGGAGAACTTCTTTACTGTGAGGGTGACAGAGCAGGGGAACAGGCTGCCCAGAGAGGCTGTGGGGTCTGCTTCTCTGGGGACATTCAAAACCTGCCTGGACACAACTCTGTGAGCCTGCTCTGGGAGAGAGGACCTGCTTTAGCAGGGGGTTGGAGTAGATCTCTAGAGGTCCCTTCCGACCTCAACCATTCTGTGATTCTGTCCATGGGGAGGGGATGGAAAGCTGAGGAATCACCTAGCTCTGCTGCTTCAGCACAGACCCACAGGCAACACAGCCATCTGCTTCACGGCTCCTCTTCCGAAGCTCCGAAACACAGACTTTCTGTGCAGTGCAAACCCTTCCCGAGGGGCCTCCTGCTGGGGCAGGGTGCAAGGAGCAGAACAGCAGCTCACTGGCAAGGGCAGAAGAACAGGCAGCGGCTCAGCAGCTTGCCCGAAATGCCCACGCCGCCAGCCTTAAGCCCAGGCTACCAGCCCCGTGTGCAGGCAGAAGGAGCACCTCGTGAAGGAGGACCTGCCTCGGGGGTTAACTCACCCAGGGGCTGCCAGCGCCAGCTGGGCAGCAGGAATAAGGGAGCTGGGGCAGAGCGGAGGGCTAAGGAGAAGAGAAGCAGAGCTGTTCCTGCAGGAACCTCTTGGGATGAGCCAGGCAGCCCAACCTGAGGACAAAGGGGCTGATGCTAACGAGAACTGAGAACACCATCGACTACAGACTGCTCTAGGACGGAGAATTAACAGCCCCACTTTGAGCCTTCAACTTCCACCTCCACAGTTTCCCAGCAAACCACGCGCTTTCTGAAGTGGGTAAAGCCCTCCCGGAGGCAGCAGCCCCCTGTCCCCAGAGCTGACCCAGCCGGGCTGACTGTGCAGCCTAGGTGCAGTGCCCCTCTGGGAGAGGAACCCTACTCTTCCTGGGATCAAGACTGCAGGATTGCTGTTCCCTTGACCCCACAAACACCCTGCCAGGGATGGGATGCAGCAGAGAGGCATGCACCTGGACTGGCGGTCTGCCCCTCGCAGCTCAGGAGCAGCAGGCAGCTCACCACCTTTAATCCCTTTGTAATTAGCAGACAAGCAGGGAAACGGCTGCTGCAGCAGGCAAATCCAAGCACTGCAGTGTGCCAGCCAGCCCTGAGCCCTGTGAGGAAGATTACCAGGATTAACGTGTCTCCAGCAGCTTCTGCTACCAGCTACCTATGGACATCACCAACACGCAAGTGGGGCTTGCAAGTCCTGGGTCCTCCCAAACCCAGCTAGTGTTATGTACACAGCCTCATCCTCCACACAGAAGGGATTACCTAGAAAGCCTTTAAGAGGCAGGGGTGCCTTCTGAGGTCACCGGAGCTGAGAGGGAAGGACAACAGCACCACACCAAGTGCGCCCTACGGGTGTCTTTCCCCAGAACTGGTCCCAACCTGACCCGCCTGCCAGGTCAGAGCCGCTGGTGCCACTCAGCTCCAGCTACGCCAGAAGCAGGGACCAGCACCTCTGGGCCAGCTCCTCAAGAGCAGCAGGGCATGCAGCTCTTCCCAGCTTTATCCCAGACACTGGCCAGCAATCCTGTAGATGGTGACTGCTCTCTGCTTGGGGAAATCAAAAGGCATGCCCCATGCTCAACCAGCACAGTGGATCCCAGTGATCCCAGCAGGAACAGCCTCCCCTCTTCACAGACTCCAGACTAGCAGAATGACTGATTCCAGCCCCAGGGGAGAAGCTCCTAGGCAATCTGAAGCATGTGCATCATCCCCATTAGTGTGGGAGACACACTGATGGGTAAGGCAGGGTAACACCATTCAATCTAATTCTTACCAACAGGAAACAAAATTCTCCTCCTCCACCCAGAACCAACAGACCTGAGGCACAGGGCAGGCAGCAGAGCAAGTCATTCATTCCTGGTCTGGCTGCCTGTCTCTGGCCACACCTGCAAAACTGGGTGCCTCCCAAAAATTTGCTCCTGGAGAGCAGAGGACAAGGCTAGAAGAGTTTCCATGTGGCTTGAGGAGGTCCCCCATCTCCACAAGCCTAAAATGCCCCATCTCCTCAGAGAACTCAAATGAAATCCTAAGATAATTCAGAATTGATTTTGAGGGCAAGAGAAGACAGGAAAGCCTAAGAGGAGTAAAAAAGGTCTTAACAGATTAAGACCTGCCCGCTGAGTTTGGAAGAATGACTGTGAAGCCAATACACCATCAAGAGAGGGGACAGGAAAGCGGCTCAGTGCAAACACTGGCCTGGCAGATGCTCAGAGGTGATGTTGTGCTTCGCAAGAGTCCCAGCTGCCCTCGGGGTTGCGGGCATCTCTTGCGTCTTTCACTGAACCAGGACAAAAGCTGGGCTTCCCCCAAAGAAATCCCCACAGCCAGTTCAGCACCAAGAGCTTCTGCCATGCAGCTCTGCACCCATGCACAACAGCTGGCAGGGCTCGCACCCAAGCGGATCATACCTCTGCGGCAGCCTGTACCACACTGCCACACATGACCCCAAAGCTCAGGGAACAGCTGTAATGTTGCTTTTTCATTGCTTAAGGCAGGAAGACCCAGACCAGCCTCAGCACAGTGTGTAAGGATGGGCACGAACCCCTGGACTCCAAGCCAAGGGCCACATCTTCTACTTGTGAGAACTGAACTCTTTAAGAATATGGAAATAAAACACTGCTCCAATGGGTGACAGTTCAGGCAGAGATGAAATCCCCATCCTGTAAAGAGCAGAGGGGAAATTTAGCTGAAGCAGAAGTGCAATTTGCTAAGATGTCTGCCCTGCAGCTTGCTCACTGCCTACAGCCACGCAAGTTGAGTTTTGAGCCTTGCAGTAACTGCTCAGACTTGAAACAGCAATCATGTATCCTCACTGCTGTTTTGCTGGAAAAATTAAGCAACAAACTGCTATATGGACAGCACACTCTGAACACCTCCATGATCCAACTCATCACTATGCCTGTCCTCTTTCCCACAGCATCCCACTGCGCACGGCAATGCTGGCAGCGAGCAGGGCTGCTCACCAGACGGTGCATGCATGCACTGCAATGGATCGAAGTCGGCAGCATACTTCCTCCGGACCTAACTGAATTCTCTGTGGTCCTACAGCTGTGGCTAAGCTACAGTCTGTCTGGCAACCCATTTCTTAACTATAAAAAAAGTATGGCTAATGCCAGTATTGAAAAGTCTTGAAGACCTTCAGGGTTCCCTCAGCACCCGAAGATGCCGTGACCATGCAGGCCAGGCAAGACCTTGGTCCTTGCTTCCAGATCTCCTACCTCACTTCAAGGCCACCATCTTCCCTTGCAGCTCCAGGACTTGTCACCTCAGTTGCTCTGCTCCCACGAATCCCTCTGGACATTCCCACGTTAACAAGTTTTTCATCCGTTTCTCTTCACTAAGCCTGTTCCACCCCTGAAGACAAAGATTTCCATGAGGGCAACTAAATGCAAAACAAAGCAAGTAGTATCTTCTGAACTCCCCTTTCACCCAAGCTTTATAAAGCATTGTGAACACTCGAGGACACAGAGTTACTATCCTGTCTCCAGCAGCATCAGGCACACAATCAGCTGTTAGTTAAGGACTTTTTGTCCTGTTAGTGAAGTACAATCTAGGTTCCAGTCTATCCAAACTGAGCTTATTTTCAAAAAGGAAAAAAGTGATCACAGTCTCTTAACTCACCAATGCAATGCCTAAATTCACAGAAATAATTAATCTCAAATTTTTAAGTTACAGAAGTTTTGCCATCAAATTATATGCAAGCCTGAACTACTTGGCAGCATCCCTCCTACACATACTATAATGCCAATTATCTGAGCCATTGGTGGCCTTAGGTCACTGTTACAAACTCTCGCAGCTTAGATGGGCAAGGAGAGCTCTGGGCACAGAGTTCTGTACAGCTTCTTCCCATTTTTAGTAATGCCCCGTCAATGAAAAATTACTACACTTAGTCCACAATCTGGGCTGCCCAACTGTGCTCAAGATCCACGCTGGCAGCTTCCAAGGAGTCCAAAGGATGCCTTGCCTCCCCTGCAGCCTGCAAACGCCAACACCATCCATCCGTGCTGAGCCAGCTCCCAAGGGCTGCTGCAACCTGCTGCAACACAGGGCGTGAGCCAAGGGCCTGTCGGTGCCTAGATGCCCAAGTCCCCGTCGTTACACTGCTTCCATGGAGAACCCTGGTGTACAGGAGCAGCAGCCAGGACACACTGCCTGCAGCCCATGCCAACCCCCAGCTCCCAACCCAAGCCCCAGGGCAGAGCTGCGAGCCCCCACTCCCTGCCACGGGAGGCTGGCCAGCCAGGGAAAGCCATCAGTACAGAGTGCCACCCTAACCCTGGCCTTGGGCACAACCTCAGGCTCCCCAGCCCTTCATTTAAAACCTTTGGGTGGCCATGAGTCTATGGCAAATAACATGAGAAAGGAATTTTATTGTGGCATTTTATTGTCCTTTTCTCTCAGGAGAGAGCCCAAGCCGTGGTTGCACACCTGCCCTCCCAACAGCTTGTACTTTAACTGCAGAAAGGGGCTGTTGAGACCCTTTGCTCCCAGAAAAAAGCAAGTTCCAGAAAGCCCCTCAAACGCTTTCCTAAGCTTTATCACAGCGCAAAAACCAAACTTTCCAGCAACCAGGTAAGCTTACGGTGACAGACATGAAGCTTTTTTTAATCCAACCCATAGAAACAAGATGTGCGTGGGCACACGGGGCTGGGAGACAAATCCCACAGGCAGACCTGCCATGCACAGGGGCAGGCAGCGCTGCTCTGTGCACCTGCAGCAACACTGGGCCAGAGAGGGAGCAGGGAGTTCACATGCCTGCACAGGACTGGGATTCACAACACCCAGCACTGCACAAAACTTGGTCCAAAAATCATGGGGAATGGGAAATGTGCTCAGCTGACTCCGAGCAGCTGCAACATACCCGACCATCACCACTGGCAAACCCTCTTACATTTGCTCCCCTAGATCAGATTTCACCATATATCCCAAGAGACTTGAGGAAAATAAATTGTCCCCAAGACGATTCCAGTAGAGACAGGCCACAGCAGGATTTAGATCACGACAATCAAAATCCCCATGTTCAAGCATTTTGGCTGTTTATAAGGAGATTCTCACCCTGGAGGGGCCAAGAGTCCTATTACAGAGAATATTTTCATCAGCTGGAATATCACCAGTGGCAAAAATGGCCAAATCAAAACCGAATCTGCCTAAAATAAGAGATTAAGTTGAGAAACTGCATGGGGAGGAAAACCTCCATAGCAGCTCCTTGAAACAGACCCTCTGCCCCATCACCGCCTCATTCCCAGTGCCCAGCTGGGCTCTGGTGTTTATTTTGTGACCATCACAGCACAGAAACACCTCCTATCACACAGGAACAGACAAGAGTTTGCAGGCAGGTTTCCTCAGACACATCTGAACGTTGCTGTGCAAAGAGGAATCTCCATACAGCCAGGTTTACAAGCAGTGGCCACCGCAGCAGCAGTGCTGCAGAGGGATGGCCTCCGCACTGGGGGGATCTTGCTGGCTGTCTCCAGGTTACGTGGTTGCTTCAGGGGGACCACACCAAGCCTCCTCCTCCTGAGAGTACTCCCACTCCCCAGGCTCTCACCCCAAGCTCCATCGATCAGCACTGTCCCCAGGGCTCCCCTCTGCTCAGACCACAACGCCAGAGCATCAGGGCCACCCCAGCTCCCCTCTTTCCCCCGCATACTGCCTGTACCAGGCCCTGGATCTGCCGGGAAGGATGCTTTCCACACCTCCTCCCTGGCACCCAACTCTGAGAAACAGCGCAGGCTAGATAAGGAGATGGAAGAGGTTAAGAGAAAAGCTCAGTGAGACTGAGAATCTCCTTTAACACAGCAGCTTTTTAGTACTATCAGCAAAGCAAGCATTTGGGCTGGAGGCTGCACGTGTTGTCCACCCAAAAGCCTACAGAGCCTGCTGCCCACTCACTGAGGTTACTCAAACCCCACACGCAGCCCACCGAGCCACGGCAGCAGTCAGTCCAGGCTGGAGCAGGAGCTCGGACGAGCCCACTGCCTCCCCATCCCTCCGTCCAGACCCAGGGAGGGGAGCCTGCATTTTCCAGCAAGCACTTCTGGGAAGTGATCCAAGAGCAGTGAGCGATCTTCCCACTCTGCCCCTGCTCCAGAGCCCCTTCCTCATCCTCATTTTGCCTGATGCCAGGGCAAGGAGACAGGTTTTTGCTTTTGGGGTGGTGTACAATGACACTCCCAATTTGAGATTCATGGGAGCTCACCCTCTGTTTGCAGACACCATGGGGCCAGGGGAGCTCTCTTCCAGCCACCCTGGCGCTTGGAAAATTCCAAGAACCCCAAAGCCCTCATGGGCTGAGACAAAGCAGCAGAGCCAAGCAAAATAACCTCGTTGCAAATGATTTCAGTGAAAGAAAAAGGGAGGGCTGCAACAGGAAACGCTCTCAGGCCAGCTGCCGGTGGGAAGGACAGCGTGCTCCCCTGGGGATGAGGCTACCAGCAGCCACATCAGTGTCTGTGCACCAGCATGGCTCCCGGTGCTTCCCAAACCTAAGGTGACAGGCAAGGCTGCCAGACCAGGTAATCAATGGCACCCAAGTACGCACAGCAATGTGAGATGCAGCAGTTTCCAAGACCCCAAGAATTCCCATTTTGGTCTGAATTACTCAGTCGCAGTTTGGGGTCTGACTGGGCAGCCCTGGCCAAAGCAGCACAGCCTCATCCTCACACAAGGGCTGCCTACAGGCACTCACACACATTTTGGACTTCCCTCACCCGTGGGTAGTAGCCACAACCTCGTGCTGAGCTGAATGGGTGCATTACATGCCTTCCTCAAGGCCACACAGAAAATGAAGACTATGTGCACAGTACAGACCCTGCAGGACACTTCCCCAGAGCAGCCAGCCTGCTGCCCTGCTTCAGCTGTAGCCGAATGCTCACAGCCTGGAGCATCTCACCATCAGCAGCGCTGATGGGTGTGTGGAGGAAACCACAGCAAACACAGCCAGACTGACTCTGAGGGACTAAGCAAAAAGAACAGTGAGTGGAAAAATAACTTTTGTCCTTAATACAACAAGGGGAAAAGAAAACCAGAGCGAAACATTCATGCTACAAGAAAAAAAAATAACCAAAGAAAAAAGAAAACCCAACAACAAAATGAAATAAAACTACAAACCAACCACATCGTAGTCCCACATTAACCCTTCATCAAGACAGCACTGCTTAACTGACAGGAGTGCCGCACACCCGGCCGCAGACAGACACACGCAATGTGTCAGAAGGAAATGGCAGTTTTGAGGGACTGTGAAAACCACCTCTGCTCACCCCGAAGGCTGACTGCTATGCTGCTTCTCTTGGGCAGGAACTGGCCTGAGCATCAGCTCGGAGCCCAGCCCCAGCCTCACCACCCTCCTGCATCCCACACCTGGCTCCTGCCCACAGCATCAGCAACTCCTGCGCTGGATGGCTTCTCCCAGAGCTGGAGAAGCCAGACCTCGAGTCACGTCACCCTTTAAAAGCTGCAGCTTGGTAAAAAATTATGTTCCCCAATCTCTCAAACTGACGGAATTGATTTTAAGTAGATGCAGGGGTTGGACTGCCCTGATAAAAACTGCAGCAGAGCAGGGCTGAAGGCAGGGAGGGGGGCAGCAGCTGTGAGCGGGCCGGCAGAGCATCCCGCAGCTCCCCAGGGAGGCACAAGCTGTCCCTCTGCTGCAGGAGGCCAATGCCGGCCAGGCTGCCGGGTGCACGAGCCAGGCACTCCCAGCAGCACCAGGGAAGCATCCACAGCCGAAGACAGAAGCTAAAACCAGCAAATTAAGAGCGAGCAGTGTCACGGCGCACGCAACAGTATTGGCAAGTGAAATAAAACCCGTGCTGCACGAAGCCACCGTGAAGACAGCTCTCCTCCCAAAACAGAAAGGAAACGGCTGCCTGCCAGGGCAAGGAGCAGCCCCGGCGGGGGCACAGCACGGCACGCGTTCGGTTGGAGCCCCTTCTTCACAATGCATTCACTCAAGTGCACCAGCTCTCCATCTAGCCTCTCCGGGTGCTTTCTGCTTGGCCTGTCCATCCCGCCACACAGCAGGAGCTGCAGCACCACCACCCCCCAAGTCAGAGTTAGGCAGGGGATTTAGGGTTACCCACAGCCACACGGGCAAAGCCTTCACTGGCTGACACTTCAGAAGCGGCACTGACTGCTGCACTGCTGAATGCTTATTTCTGAGACGCTGCCACAAGTCAGGGAGCAGGAGACTCGTATGCAGGGATGCTGGGATCCTCCGCTGCCTCCAGTAAAGCATTGCACAGTCCCCTCTGTCAGTGCAACTGAAGGGAAAAACAACAAAGAAAGTAGATTGCTATATTCTCCTGTGGCTTTAGACAGAGGTGACACACAAGCCTTTTACTGTGGCTTTTTTTCAGTCAAGCTTTAAATGGTTCAAGAGAACTTATTTCAGGTTATCACGGGAATGCCCCGTACAACAATGTGCATGGCTGCCTGAACACTCAGCTCCGCAGAACTCTTCTCTCCATCACACTTGGCACCTTCATGGCCCTGGACCCTTCCTGAACCCAAGGCAACGCCAAAGAGGCAGCAGATCGCCCTGGATCCTAGGGGAGAGACTTGGCATTTGCAATGACATTTTGAGATCCACAAACAAAACACCTTGAGGAACACAACAGACTAAATCCCTAAATTGTCTCTTAAAACATGGACTCAAATATCTCACCACTGTAAGCCCCGTAAACCAGCCAGGGATGGGGAGCCTGGCCCAGGGCTGCAGGACATGCCATGGGGTACAGAGGCAGATGCTCTCATTTGGTGGGGAGCATTTGGAGGGCTTACAGAGAGGAAAGGGAGCTGCCAGAAGGTCTAGGGAGGAGGGAACGTGGGGAAATGGGGATGAGGAGGCAAAAGGGGCCAGCTGCTGGTGAGCAACGGCTTGCCCGGTGCCCAACCAGTACAGCCCCTTCTGCCCTCTTATACACCCTATTGCACCCCCCTTCCCAGGTGGGGATTTCTGTTGTGCACACATGGGCATTCAGGTGCCAGCAGCTGGAGTCAGGCCATGAGTGACAGGCCAAGCTCTCACCACAAGTGACAGCTCGTATGCTGGCATGAGCAAAGATCACAGGATATTCGGGTTGGAAGGAACCTCTGGAGATCTCCTAGTCCAGCCCCTGCTAAAGCAGGTTCTCTCTCCCAGAGCAGGCTGCACAGTCACATCCAGGCAGATTTTGAATGTTCCCAGAGAAGGAGACCCCACAGCCTCTCTGGGCAGCCTGGTCCCATGCTCTGTCACCCTCACAGTAAAGAAGTTCTCCCTCATATTCAGGTGGAGCTCCCTGTGCTGCAGTTTGTGCCCGTTGCCCCTTGTCGTGTCACTGGGCACCCCTGAAAAGAGCCTGGCCCCGTCCTCTTGGCACTCGTCCTTAAGGTGTTTGTAGACATTGACAAGATCCCCTCTTGGTCTTCCCCAAGTGAAACATGCCCAGCTCTCTCAGCCTTTCCTCAGAAGGGAGATGCTTCAGTCCCCTCCTCATCTTGGTAGCCTCTGCTGGCCCCTCTCCAGTAGTTCCCTGTCTCTCCTGAACTGGGGTGCCCAGCACCAGACACAGTAGCAAGTCAGACCAGCCAACATGGTTGAGGACACAGGTGCATGTATGCTCCAGAGTGAGACACCACCAGCGTCTGGGGGTCCTGGTCAACTGCTAAGACCATCAAGGCATGGGGTTGCATGAGACCCATTTGCACACGTGTGTTATTATCTGTGCACAGGAGGCAGCTGGGGGGAGCCAGGACCTGGCTGCAGCTGCTGGACGGGCTGTGTGTCTACATCCAGCTCCTGGTGGGGTGCACAGGGTGGGGGTACACAAAAAGCTAGCAGACAGGGCAGTTCCTCTTTGTGCACCCAGTCCCAGTGCTGCTCTTTCATATCCCCTTCTCGCACCAGCTGCGGCAATCTTCACACCAAGCAGGCAGGTACAGAGGTTGTGTCTATATAAGGGAAGACAGCTGAAAGCAACATGCTACTCTGAAAACCCCAGCTTCCTTTTCAGTCCCCTTAAAAAAAAAAAAAAAAATCTTTTTTGTGTTGAACAGTGACAAGAGCAAACAATACCAGGAACACAACTTCATTCGGCAGTGCAACAAGACAAACAAGGGCTAGGCAGGAGCAGCGTGCCAAGTGTCCCCTGAGCTCAGGTGGCACAGCGGGAGGGTACAGGCTACTCCATGAGTAGCCCAAGACAGGGAACCCTCTCTTGTAGGCTCCCCAAATACTTCCCCAGTCCCTCATAACTCATGAGGAGCCTCAGGATAGGGGAGGTCGACAAATCCCTAATGCAAAAGTACTGGCAGCCGATCTATAGGGAACAAGCTACTACAGCAAGGTCGTGTTACTGCCTAAAAGCTGTCGTGCATTAGCACAAAGGAATGAGCTGCTATGATGGACGTTCATCATCCTGTGAAGTGGGAAATAAAGGAGGAATAAAGCATAGTCACTCTCCTTTATTTGTATTTTTAAAATGCAACAATGCAGATCACCGATTACCTCTTCCCAGGAGAGATGCTAACCTTATCCTGTTTGCAAAGTATCTTCTTTGCTTCAGAAATCTCAGTCCTGGAGCAGGACACACTGTCCTATAGGGGACACTGGCACAACCAACAGGAAGCCACAGTACTGAAATCCCCCGAGACAAGACCAAAACCCGCTAGGAGCCTGAGGAAAAGGAGAAGCTATGGATGGGGGAGAGCTCCAGGAATGAGGTGTTCCTACTGCTTTCTACCCACAGAAGCAAAGAGCAACCCAAGTCATGGCAGTTTCATCACAGAAGCCTTCTAGAAACTTGAAGGCCACCATGCTTCAGAGAAAGCCTGCTGTCATCTTCAGTAAATACAACAATTCACCACAGAGTCCAAGGCAGCGCTGGGGAAAACATGCTGCCTTTAAGCAAAGGCCCTCTATGAAAAACAAATGGTGATCTCCACCATGATGGAACCACTGGTCCTGGGTAGGTCTGCACTGGCTTGGATCTGGAAAAACTCCTGCAGCCAAGCTCCTGCTGGTCACCACTGCCTGCACATTGGGTCGCACCATGGAGCATGGCCTGTGCCCACTCTGCATCCATCTAACCTTGAAAGTGCAGCCCGGTCATTGCATGGTGCTCAGCCAAAAAGTCCATGGCTGGAGCTGGCACGGTGTGGAAGGGGATCCTCAGTGCCCGTGCATTCACCTACGGATCTGCTCCTGCCACACTCCCAGCCTTGCTGACACCGGCACCCGCATCCTTTCCTGTCACCAATTTGCCTGTGCTATTACTTCCACAGCACCAACTCAAAAGCCCTTTGGAGATCAGGGGAGGATTTAAGAGCCCATTCTCCCTAAAAACCCTTTTGACCTGGTCAGGCTATTGCCAGACAGGGAACCCCGTGAGCCTGGATATTTAATTTCTGTCCACTCACCCTTTCCTTTCACCCCAAACTGGGTCTGCATTTCCAAGCAGGAGCCCACACTGGTAACTCCACTTTTAACTGCCACAGCCCTGCCAACCCAGCAGGAGCCGGGTTTGTGAAGGACCTGTTTCTGAGGTTCTCAGTGATGCTGTGCTGGGGCTGGAGTGGGCTGTGACCATGGCGGGGGTACCCAGAGCCCCACTCCCCCATCCCTGAGGGTCAGGTTCCCGACCAGGGACAGTTGCTGGGCTGACCACATCCCGCTGTGGTACAGATCATGCTAATACTCCCTCCCACCTGTCCTCCATGCCCATGTGTCTCAGCTGGCCGGCCAGAACCGCCAAGCACCGTAACACGCTTCACTGCAGGAAAACACTGGTAAATCCTGGGATTTAACACCCAGTAGTCTCTCCATCTGGCAGAAGATCTGCAAATGCCACAACAGCCTTGCCCTCCTCATCTAAGCCTAAGAGTGCACACTGCGCTGCTGGCGGGGCCTGGCAGGACAGTCCCCTGGCTTGTCACTGCAGCCGGGGACATATCCACAAGGTCACCCAGTGCTGCTGCCTCGGGGGAACCACACGTCCCTACTACACCTCTTTGGCTCTATGCTGTCCTGCAGGGCAGAACACGCTTTCTTCCCTTACCACCCCAAGAACTTTATCCTTCTCTTGCCATCCAACCTTCCCCACAGTTTTTAGGTTTCCTGTCCCTGTTCTCACCATGGTGGTGGTGGTGTTTCTCACACAACTCATCCACCTGCCCACAGCATGTAAGCTGAGCAGGTGTGCTGCTCACTCCTCCACCCTGCCAGACTCCTAAAGAGAAGACAGGACAATGCTGGCAGGAGCCACGCACCAAGGTGCCACCCCGTCCTGCTGGTACCTGCTGTCCGTGCTCCCCAACCCGCATCTGGGTGCATAAGGTCGTCACCAGCACTGCCAATGTCCCTCAGGTCAAGCTTCATGGGGTGATGATAAAGGAAGCCCAAGACTGAACATCCACCCAAAGTGAAAGCCCAGCACAGCTGAGCACTGGAAGAAACCACCCGGAGCATCCTGGGACTTGGAAAGTTGACTGGTGGAGGAGAATTTCCTGCAGTCACAGCCCTGTGCACACAGCTGGGGGGAAATGCCAGCAACAAGTACTTTCTGAGACAAGATCCAAAGTATTTCCTACCCTCAGCCTTGGGCACTGCCCTCACCCACCGGCCTTCAGCTCCTCACTCAGCTCCTCGCCCCCCAGCCCTGCAAGCCAGCCAGTGCTGAAGATTGACTGACTGAAAAGAAAGCAATTTTAATAACCTATTTTAATATCAGTTTAGAGCTGTAATGAAGATCAAAAGTACTACAAGTTATTTTACATTTGTCCCTTGTTACTTTCCCACAGGGAAAAGGCAGCATGGAGCACGGTGCGCAGCACAGCGCGCTCTGCAACGTGAGCAAGCCGCCCAGTCAGCTAACTTCCCTGTCCAGAGGAATAAATTACATCTATATGTATCAAAGCAATTCGGCAGCTTATCACAGATAATAAAATGCTGGATGTGCCATTTACCATTTTCTAATGTCTATCCAAAGGCTTTTTTTATTTGGGATTTCTGCCCAGCTACCTACAAACAGTGGTATTCAACCACAATACAGACACACATATAGATACATGTATATATAAATGAAGCCTTTCTCAAGCCCTGCAGGATTGGTTTCACTACCTTTGAGATGACTATTGAACTGTGATCTCTTGAGAGTATTTTGGGGTCCATGCAAGAATCTGCACTTGTCCAAGCATTTGATTTTAACATGCTTGGTTTCAGATGGAACGCTGGTGTCACACAAAGAGATGCTGCCCAGGAGAAAAGGGACTGCTGCAGAACAAACATGATGTTAATTGTCACGTGTGTGCTTCTGATGGGCCAAGAGCTACTCAAGAACCTCAGTGATGCTTTTATCTTTCAAACTGTTACAGGGAACAGTGAGGAAGAGGAGGGACAGTGACACTGGTCCCCCTTACAAGACAAAGGGTGACAACCATAGTCCTGGCTGAAGGGGAAAGCTGATGAGATTCTAGGATTAACTCTTAATTTTACATGTAGCCTTCCTGGAGCAGAGGGTCTCCATTCTCCTCTTGGTGGGTAGTGCTTTGCTGTGTCCACACACAGATAACCTCCACGAGCTGGCCTGGAGAACATCACCAGAACATATCCATCATCCACAGAAACAGCTGGGTGCTAGACCTTCAAGTTGACTAAAGTGAGCAGTTATTAGGATCCAGCTGGTAGATACCACCCTCCCTCCCCCTAGTATATACTCCCTGAACTACCAGGACTAGTACCCAGGTGAGTTGGATCATCCATCCTCTCCATTTGTACAAGTACAAATACATAAAATTGCATCTAGAACTGGGCCAACAGCTGAAAATCATGGTTGTGGACAAACCACCCAAGGTGAATTCACGCACACTGCACACGCACGGCAGCCCACGGCTCACACCCCGGCAGCAGCTCTGTTCCCCAGGCACGACATGCATTCCCACAGCATTACTCTCACTATAAACGTTCTCATCTTCTGTAATGAAGCTCTGATCAAGCAGCACTGGCCTTCAGATGACAGCTAGTTTTCCTCGCCCCCTGAGTGTGTCTCCTAAACCCCTACACTGCTGCCTCAGCACTGCAGGGACAACCACAGAGCCTGGGAATTGGAAGCAAGATCCAGGGATCAACAAGGTGGTGAGTAGGGTACTCAAGGGAGATAATACTGAAAAAACTGTTATCCACCTCCAAACCGTACAAGCTGTCCAAGGAGGAAAATGATGGAAATGCTTTCAGGAAAATGCTCCATTTGAACTGGAAGTGCTTCAGCCCCACAGCACACCCACTCTGAAACTGGAAGTCAGATGGTATCAAATTCTATAATTACCTTTTAACGCCAAGGATGTGTCTCCTTTCCATGGGCGGACAAAACTAGAACGGAAGGTGTGATTTTTTGGGGGAGGTGCAGTTGTTTGAGGGGTTTGGGGTGGGTTTTGTTTTCATAACTCAACAAAGGTGTCTCTCCCCTCTGAGCTACTCCCAGTGCTCTCGTTGGATCATGGCTACAGAGAACCTTTCATCTCCCAAACCGAAATTACTACCTCAGACAAAACCCCCAACACCATATCACTTCAGGCACCATTATCCTGCTGCAAGGAGAACAATGCATTTACTTTCAGTCACACACACTTTCTCGACCTTCACTCCCAAGACGTTTACTTCTCACCTTCCACTTCACATGGACTCGCAAACACTTTACACACCCACAAGCTATGAAAGAAAACAGCACCTTTTATGGTGAAAGCCAGAAAGCCTGGGTTGGAGAAGCCCAGGAAGCGCTGATACCAGACAGCATCACTGCCCCCACACCTATTCCTTACCCTGCTACAGCCTGATGTATGATCCTCACTCCTCACGCTGTTTGGCAGGACTCCATGGCTCTCAGCTGTTCGATGACTGAACAGCCTCAGCTTTCCACAGCACTTCCTACTGCATCCTTAGCTGGGAACAGATTTCTCTAAGCAAATGATTCAGGGGACCAAAGTCCCTGTCCTTTCATGAAATGCTTGTCTCATGACTTTACCCAACGACAAGCCTGCAGCATCTGAATTTCTAGAGAAACACTAACAGTGGTGCAGTTCCACCTCTTCATTCTAGCATGCTGAGACCACGTCAGATGACAGATTATATTTGTTCTCCTTGGCCTGATGCCACCTGGGATTTGTCATGTCCAAAAGAAAGGGCCAAGATATGCCCACAGATACATGAACGCTTATGAAGGGCCTTTATAAAAAAGTTGCCACTTTTTCTTGGGCAAAAACCTTCTCTGAAAAGGCCAAGACCATAATGAACTATAGGTTATGACACTTTTCTTGGGGAGGTCTGCCTAACTTCTGTATTGATTACATATAATCTGGGCAACACTCAGTCCATTTTTATAAAAAAAAAAAAACAAAACACAAACCAAAAAAAACCCTGGTTCTCTAAGGTTTATTTTCATTTGTTCTCTAACAGGTCTGGCGCAGCCTTCCTCTCCTTCAGGTCCTGGAGGAGCCCGTGTGAGCCAGCCTCTTCTGCACCAACCTCCAGGGCTGCACTCCAAACAGATGAGAAAAACACCCCAAAACCCAGCCGTGTCATTCTGTACTCTGCCAAGAATAGGGAAAAAGCAGCATTAATGTCACTAATAAGAATGGTATTAAATGCCCTCTTGAGCATCCATCTCCGCAATCCTGCTTCAGAAGATGGCTCTTTCACATGGCTAGTCGCTCCACGGTGTTGAATTCTGGCCTTACGTGTCTCTCTCAGAGATATTACTTGAGAAAGTCCTATAAATAAAGCCCTGAAGCTGGCCAGAAGAAGTGGCAGGAATCTCTCCTGCTGCCAGCACCCACAGGCTTGGAGCGCTGCAAACTCCACAACCGGTGCCGAAGGATCACATAGGCTCAAACCACAGTGCCTGGGAAGCACCCACCATCATGGAGCTGCCCCGGGGCAGGGCACTGCAATAAACGAGCTGGGGCTTTCCAAGTCCACATCTCACCTACTTCTCATGCTCCCTGCTATCCCTCAAATGTCACATTAAACTGGGAGACTGCAAGTGGGTAAGCGGGTTGCTGCACACTCGAGGAGCGCAGTATCAGAGCTGGTCCCGGGTGAAGCTCTCTGAACTAAGCAGCTCAAGCAGCAGTTGGAGCTGCTCCTTGAACAATTTGTTCTGACGAGACACAGGTCCAAAACATACAGCAAAGCTGGAGTTTGTACATCAGCATTTAAAGCAACGTACAAAATCCTGACATCCTTGATGAAGAGGAATTTCCAAGAGATGCAACATTTTTAAAAGGTAATTCTGTAAGATGACAGTTGTCAAGAAAACTTAAGGTCAAAAGATGAGAATCAACATTTCTGTCTTCTACATTAATATGATGGTAAAGTAACCTCTGTTACCAGGCTTGAGAGGGGAAAAAAAAAAAAACAAAACAGGGATGCAAAAGAAAGATGGAGATGGTAAGGTTAAAACAGTAAGGATGCAGATCATTATGTGAAATGAGCAAAGCAGCCTTCAAACACAGCCAAACACCAGCCCAAACGGAGAGAGAAAATAAAAAGTTAAGTGAAAACATGAACCAGAGTCAAGACAGCTGAGAGAAACTTGGAGAGCCTGAAGCCAAAGACAGAAGATCAAGTAGTTTAATTTACTGAACCAGCAGCAGAAATCCCCCACAAAGAGAGCCATGCGCTGCTGGGCTGCGAGAAAGCAAGCAGTTGGGTTAGGAGAGACAGGTCACAGCTTCAGGACGCACAAGGTTTGTTTGCAGTGCTGCTGTCCCCCTCTCCTCCAGCCAACTGGGGCCACGTCTGCTGGCATCGCACCTCTGCCGGCACAGCACTCCGGAGCAGCGCTTTTGCTTGCTGGCCATGCTTTGCAGCACACACACACAGGACAGTCCAGCACAGCCTCTGCTTTATGGAACATTTCTGAGGAAATTCTCAGTCAGAACTTTATGCTTTCCCATCCACAGAGACACCCTCATTGTGCTGAGCCATCAAGGAAAGCAGCATGAGAACAGACTGGAAAATTAAAAATGCATTCAGTGACCAAAACCAGCCAGGGTTTATCCTAGAACTGAAGTAACAAAACACAAAATATCTCCCCTGATACCACAGAATTTTTGCTCCCAACTAATTTTTAAATAAATAAAATTACAAATAAAGGCGTTCCTCTGACTCAAATCCCCAGGACAAGTAGAAGACATGGACACTGGCTGCAGAACACGCATGTCAATTCTCTCATACACTCCCAAGAAACATCAAGAAATCTTCTTGGCTTGCCTGTACATAAATCAACTTTAAGATGTCCACCGATATCCACGGCGCTCAACAAGGGCTGGCAGCTCAGCCGGGGCTTGCAGCCGAGACAACGCTTGGCTACCTTAACTCTCCTGGTGCAGCCAGGCCCCCGTGGCCGAACCCCTCTGTCGCTGGCTCCACACCCGTGGGAACAGCAGTCACCCGGAGCTGCCGCAGCCAGAACAGCATCACCCGACCCACCCCAACACTGGCATTTCGGGACAATCCTTCTGAACTGATCCCCTTCCCCAGCAGACGGCAGAGAGGAATGGCACAGATACATGCCTAGAGGAGGAGGAGGAGGGAGAGAGGACATGGATAAAGCAGCCAGACTGGCAGCGCTCCTGAGGCGAGTGCTGGGAGCAGCACAAACTCTGGGACAGAACTAGATCCCCCACTTGATGTCTGCTGACCCTGACCAGAAATGGTCACAGCCGATGCAATGCCAATGGCCCGGCACACAAGTTAAGATTGCTACAGCCCCAAAAGCCACAGGCCAAGTCGCTCAAACACTCCTCACATCCAGATGCAAGCTGCACTCCCCTTTGCCCCCAGGCTCACAGATTCAAATACACAGACATTTTGCTCAGTAATAAAACCAAGACAACGCTGATATAACAGTATTCCAAGTGTTCAGAGATGGAAGAAGCCTGTCCTCCTCTAGCCAAGCTCCTCCAGTCAAAGGCAGCTCCACGGCTAGGAAGGTCTCAGATGCCAGTGGCACAAACACACTTACGAACATGACACAGAACAGACACACAACCTCAGAATTTCAGCCCAACACCTTGTTAAACACACTGGGCTACATGAGACTATATAGCGCTCACATGCTCAGATGCTTGCAGGTGTACATCATCCTAGTTACCGCTTAGCCTGCTTAAACACATTTTAAATTCCTTGTCATGCCAGATGCACAAGCCCACCTGAACTGAGCACCCCAAGCTGTGCATGACAGCGGAGGCACAGTCCCGGCACAGACAGTGCAGCAGGCCTGGCTCCAAGGGATTCAGGAAGCCCCATCCTCAGCTGTGTGCTGTGCCTGTTCCTCCTCCCCAAACACAGGCATCCCAGACTGCTCTCACCAGCCGGAGGCCGGAGGGCAGGGCTCTGCCCTGCTCCCTCAGAAAAATCCCCAATTACTATTACGGAAAATTTAGTTTCATTCTAGACAAATCACAGCAAGAGCTGAGGAGCTCTCCAAATAATTTTTGTGCTTTAAGATAGTGGCAACTCCTTTCTCTCAATTTCACATCAGCTGCAAATGTTAACAGCATATGGCTCTCCCCCAGCCCATGAAGGGAGGCTATAATTAACATCTATTCCAAAACCTGCTACCGTGGTGCCATACTACCCAACTCTCCCCTGCACAGTTTAGCATAACCGGTTGTTTACTTCCTTCAACTTCCAGCTCACAAAAGCACCAGCACTCCCATTGCCACCGCTTCCTCCTGTGCAGCAACAGCAGCATCCCCCACCAAAGCGACTGCATGTGTCTGGGGAGAGACGGCCCTCAGCCCCTCCTCGACTGCACTATCCACACTCAGTTTGTATCTGCCAAGGTTATGTCCATGATTTCACTTCAGAATTCAAGTACCCCTCAAAGGGAGAAGGACATGATCACTCCTCGCTTCTTCGGGGAAAAACAAGCACTTCCTGCACCCAGTCAGCTGCAAACTCCACAGACTCTCTGCTATGACATACGGCTCACTGATCTTGATCTTAACCACATCATCAGCCACACTGCAGATGTCCCAAGGAACAAGGCTGCATCTTCTTTATCTGATTCAAAATCTCAAATAGATCTAATGAGCACAAACTATCATACTGAGAACAGGTGCCTAAGCTGGCAACATGGGCCAAGTAGCTGCACACAAGGCAAGGACTTAACTGCCGCAGCCTGCACAACAGCTTCCATCCAGTGATGAGCTGGTCAGTGCAGTGAGGCAGCACTCTCTTTCCTAGGCTTTCCCAACATCACTGCATACCTAACACATCACTAGATGCAATGATTAAGCTCCTTGCCTCACTGATAACCCATAGGAGTCACTCCTGCTGATAATTACTGCATAAATCAGCATGGGTCTCACTCTCCTCATTAGGAAGGTCAACTGGAGCAGTCTATCTCTGGTACACCATGCCTCACTATGCACATTGTCTGATCTCCTTCCTAACTAGCTCACTAAGTTCATGTTTATCTCATCCAGGAGCCTATCTCCCCTCATTCCTAATCACCTGCCTTTCCAAAGGAACCCATGTGGTACCAGTCCAGCTGCTGACCAAGCCCAAAGTGCCATCCAGCATACTGCTTCCTCACCGACAACATTCATCCTGCGCCTCTCAGATGATGTGCGGCTCCACAAGAACTGCAGTTTTACTAATTTCTAAATACAACTCATGACGCATCCCCTTGCTGGTACCCCTGCTGCCACCGTAGCCACTCCTCCAGAAGAAACTGAAGCAAACAATTGTCCTCTGGCTTCATCCCGTTCAGCGCTGAAAAGAGATGTTGTGTTCAAAGGCGAGTGCGGAACTATCTCCACTCTCGGCTCAGCAGCAGACACAGCAGCAGCTGTGCTGACCGATTCTCCCACTCCTGTGCTCCCACAGCCCGTCGGGGAGACCCCCAGCCACACCAGAGGGACGGCCAGCACAACAGGGGCAGCCAGGAGAGGCAGAAGGAGCAGAGGAGATGCACACACTCTGCACCATGTTACCTGTCTGGGGTTCAAGCTCCTCTGGCTCACCTTGGAGAAGCGCATTTCCAAGTTCACCAACTGAACAATCCAGCTGAAAACCTGACAGATGAAGACAGAGGTAACCAGCACCAGTTGCCACAGTCATGCTCGGGCACTGCACTGGGACACGCAGCTATCCTGCAGCAGTGCACACTGCGCATACTGACACGAGCATGTTTACACTGCAACAACTGCCAGGGTGTTAGAGCCAAAGGGGTACCTGGTCTCACCACTGTGCCTCGCAAACACCTGCTGGCTCCCCCCACAGCTAGCACTCCCCAACAGCCTGACCAGGCAGCCTTGCGTGTAATTTACTACAGGCTTTTCCAGGTCTTGATTAACAGATGAACATCTCAGTTCTCAAATCATTAGATGCATGACTGCAGGTATCTAAAACAAAATCCAAACAAGAAATATTTGGGTAAGGTCCCTAAAATAAGGGCAGGAGCCTTTTCCCACTCTAAAAGAGCAACATTATCACAGTTTTGGAGAGGAGTGGACTTGGAGGCTGCCAAGAGGACCAGTGTCCACGAGGCCGGCTGGCGCTGCCCACAGACGCAGTGTACGCAGACAAGAGAGACCCAGGCTCACCCCAGGCTCTGCAGGAGATGCTCCCCTCCGACCAGAGAGCTGAGGCCCAGTGGTGCGCCACAGCTGTGATCCCTCAGATCAGAAGCTGTCCAAGCTCAGGGCAAGGGGAACAGTAGTTCCAGACGGGCACTGGTCCTTCTCTCGGCTTCGATGCCAGAGCAGTTCATCCTTGCAAAGGGTGTGACCCCACCAGACTGAAAAGCACAGCTAACTGGGCAATCAGCATGGTGCAGCACCTTCCTCCCCAAACCAGGGGTCTCTGAACCGAGAAGTGGTAAGCAGCCTGACTAGTTTTCTGCTCTACTTCCTACAGCTACCCACAACACAAAAATACGTCTAATGAAGAGACAGGCTCAGTTTGTCCTCCCAAAAAACTTCCTGCTGCATCATCTTGATCAAAAAGCATTCAGAAACATAGAGATAATGTGCAAGACTATCCAAATCTCAGTTACAAGGCAGCAGCAGCTGCCAAATATGCAGGCTGTTCCCTGCAAACTGACACGTGGCACTTTTGAGGCATGCCATAAACAAAAAAACTATGTGAATCAGTGCAAAAGAAAGGCCTTTACTCCTGGGAGACGAAGGGCCCTCACATGCTGCTCTTCCACGTGCCACTCTTCCACATACCCTGACATCCACTACCTGCCCCTTCTCACCAGTAACTGCTGCCACCTTACCAAACGCCCTGTGCCTCCTCTTTTACCAGCTACAAAACTGGAAGGGCTGAATACGCCTTGGATATTGGAAAGACACACACCTAGAAGCAGGATGATCCCTGCCCCAAGGTGCTTGCAGGCTCTCAAATGTCTGGTTTGACATAACAAGTATTTAGTGGTCAAAACAGTTATAGCCACATAGAGGAAAAGACAAGCAGCCCAGCCCCGGAAGGCTTCATGCCACAATCACAGCAAGAGGCAGAGAAAAAGCTCCCCTGGCTCAGCAGTTCTGCCTCACTGCTCCTCCAATCCCCCCAGGCATCTTGGGGTAACCAAACCGAAGGGGTTTTCATGGTTATCTCCTCCTCCTGCCCCAGGGAGCTCCCACAGGGCGCACAGCTGGGCAGCCTGGGGAACTCCAGAGCACCTTCTACCTCATTTTTGATTGTTTTTAGTGTCCATTAAACTGCAGCTGCTTTTCAAGCCTAGTGTCCCAGTACTAGAAATGGGAAAATGAAACTTGCTGCAAACAAAGTCTTCAGATTCCCACTGACATCGAAATAAACACAAGCTTGAGTGAGAAAAATGAAAAAATATGCAAAATTCTCACTACTGGTAAACAAAATATTACTCACAGTTAAAGAATCTGGTTACAACATGTGTTTTAGACTGATGCTTCCTCCTCATGGTCACCTACTTTCCCAAAACTGTGACACAGGTGTCATGCAGTCACACAAACACCAGTTGCCCTCTTGGCGATGGTCACAACAACAGGAGTTTCTGGCAATGAAATCCAGCTGGCCATGGGAGCGTCTCTTCACAGAGGGGTAGAAACAACTAGATCAGAGGACTAAAGCATTTGTGCCAATTTATCCTGCACAGGTATTGCTCCAGGGCCAAAATTACTCATCCCACACTGATATAAAATACATTTGTTCCCCCATGAAAAAGGAGAATCACCCAAAATGGCACAGAGAGAATTTTCCATCTTGTCTTAGGAAACATCGCAGGTTTACAACTCATAGAGGTGAGCCCGTGGAAAGCTTTACACCGAGATGCTTCTTGTGATGTATTTAAACCATTTCAAAGCATCATCCCACTCAATGACCTTTGAGAAACAGAGCTGCTGATCGCACAAGACAGGCACACGGGCTCCAGCTGCCCTGGCACCTCCAGAGAGGCTGCCAGCATGCATCGACCAAACCAAGCTCTGGCAGCCACAGGAAACAGCCAGAGAAAGCAGTACAGGGTAGGGAGAAGTGATGGCAAGGAGAGAAGAGAGACCTCGCCACTCCTGCACAGACAGTGACCCAGCAAGTAATAAGCACCCGAGCAAGGCCCGGTGCCAGCCAGTGTGCCATGGCACAGCTGCAGCCCGTGTACAGGCTGGCGATGGGCTCACCAGACCTTGCAAGAGCAAGGTTTCAGAAGTCACAAAACTATCACCCAGGAGTACCCACGCAGGCGCTGGCACGCCTGTGACGGCAGCAGAAGACAGGCTGTGGCTCTGCTGCTGGGACAGCTGGAGCGTTGACACCTATGCACTACCAACACCACACTGCCAGCCTGACAAGCAGGATGGACTTACACAGCCGTGAAGAAAAGGCAGCAGAGTCCACATGGCACAAATGATGGCTTTCAGGGCCTGCCACCTCATGAATCTTACAGCGACTGCAGGATTAATCTCTTCTGATCTACGAAAGTACCTCAAGGAAACTGGAAGTGCTGAGACCTAGTTAAGACAGGGCACTGCTTTACTAAACGCACCACCCTATCCATCAGACCTGGCGCTGGCTAAAGGAAGATCTAATCCCACGTCAGTCAGGCATCTGACTCCCTGGTGTTTGATCCACAGCACACGGAGCTTCTCTTCCTGGGCAAAAGTTCAAAGAGAACAAGACAAGTATTAATAAAGCATTTGGGATCAGAGGAGCTGCAGTTCCCAGACCGACCGGTGCAGCTGGGATGCCGTGATATGGGGGCTGGCGGCTGCCAGGAGTAGGGTGACCCCCTTCGACAGGCATCCACGCTAATCGCTGCAACGCTCTCTCATTTCAAGCAGCCAGGTAACTGGACAGAAGACAGGCATCTTTGCACATGGCATGCACAGGGATTACATCCTCTCTTTCCGAGGTCGCCTCTGCAAGTATTTATGTAGCAAACAGAGCTTGCTGTTCACAATTACTGGAGGCATTTCGACGTATGGGTTTTGGGGTTTTTTGCTAGATGTGCGTGTTACAAGAAGCCAGTCTGAGTCAAACCAATGAGTCACTTGGTCGGGTCCATGCACAACAGAGCGAAGCGTATTTTTACTGCCAGTTAGAAATGCCTCCCACTCATGAGAGCTGCACGGACATCTTGCAGAGCAGAGAGCCTGGCACACTCGGGCTGAAAATCAACTCGAAACACAGGTGGGACAGTAAAAGGATGAGCCGAGAGAGCTCTCCTTGGCCTAGTGGGTTTACTTCAGCTTCTCTAGCTCCGCACTCCAGGCATCAGCTCCAGCCACACAGTGAAAGCCTGAGACGCAGAGAAGCTGCGAGCACCTCAGAGGAACACAGGACGCATCACGCCTGCGTCCTCATTACTCAGACCGTCTGCACAGGGCCTGCACCACCAGAAGCTGCATCAAAGACCTCACAGAAAGAGAGAGCACCAAGCACAGAGGCAGTTTCCTCTCAGCGTCCACCCTTACCTCCCACAGAAGCTCAAAAGCCGAATTAACATGTCCAAACCCCAGCCCTGACTGCGGGAGCAGCGAGGCATTCTGAAGGAGTTATGCTACAGAACAGAAAGAGTATGCCAAATGTGGCATGATGCTCCAGTCTGCACAGCTGCAAAGAAATACAGAAAACTCTGCAGCCTCCCCACCCCAGGCCTCCGAGCAGCCTCACCAGCCTCCACGCTAGCCCCTATGCCCTCGCAGAAAATCAGCAACCCTCCCAGGCTGTCCAGGTCTTGGGAAACAGCAGCAACTTCATTTTTGGACCAGACAGCAGCAGGCATTGCAGTAGGGTCTGAATCTACCAGACCCCAGCACGCTGCTCCCCTGGGGCAGCCAACCCCCTGGAAGTTAGGTGGCAAGCGGTGCGGGGACATGCAAGGTTGCCATCCTGTCAGGGAGTGATGCCGCACGGCCTCGCCATCGCTCCAGGCCTCCAACAGTACACCCAAGGTTGGAGTAGATGTGGCAGTCCACAGGGAAAAACCCAGGGAGATCCTGAGCTGGGGGTCTCGGTCCCTGTCACCTCCCACCCACCCAGCTGAAAGGTTTTCCCTCCTCCCCTGCTGCATTTTACCTGGGGGGGGCAAACCTCAGAGGCTTGGCCAGAACCTGCAGCACCCAGCAAATGCCAGGGCTGGGGAGGCCTGCACAGCTGCAAACTCAGGACACAGATAGAAACAGCAGCAGATCATCAATGGCTTATTCAGAAATGCACGTATTCTAAATCCCCCTTTTTTTTCTGTTTGTTTGTTTGTTTTTTAATTCCCCGCAGGGAAGAGGCCATGCCTCATCCAGTGCTCCATACAAAAAACTTCAAGATAAGCCCTTCATCCATGCTAAACATGTTTTGAAATTGAGCTCTTCTGGACTCTCAGGCCATGGGGGATACACAGAGAAAAGCCTCTTGGATTCCGAGGCAAAAAGCAGCCAGAAGCCCTGGCTGTGCAAAGCAGTCATTTGTCTGCATCAAAGATAAGAGCCAAGAGATTTAAAAACATCCATTTACAGAGAATAATGTGAGCAATCATGACAATATAACAAACACTCACATATGAAAAGACCCATTTCCCACTGCCAGGGTGCATTTAGCTCCATACATTCATCCAGAGCTGCGGAAACACGCAGCCCCTCTCCCGACACAGGCGCACGGAGCAGGAACTGCCTAGGTGTACAGTCGCTGTGGCTGCAGTCACAACTGACCAAGACACACGGACATCAGCATCAGGCAACTGCAGCTTCTTCTTAGTGTCAGTGCTCTGCTTCCCTGGATGCCATGCCTGCAACTGAGCAGCTCGGCACACTTAGGGCTTGCAAAAACAGGACGGAAAGCGGGCAGGCACCCACCTGCCTCATGATCAACACCAGACAGCCAGAGGATCTCACACTGTACTGCAAAGATATCACTTTCACAGCCAGACAACACGTTTCTTGAAAGAGTTAACTCCTTTTTTTTCTCATCCTTCCAGATGACCACAAGGCCAGCAGAGACTCTAGTTCCAGCGGTCATCACGACTACGCACCACAAGCCTGCACGTGATGGGGAGGACCAGGCCCCTTCAGGAAGGTAATGCTCTGCACCAGTAGCAGATGCCAACTGTCAGCCCCACCAAGAACTGCAGACTCGCCAGACTCCACCATCACAGCTCCCAGAGCCTCCAGTGAGCCCCACACTGCTCTGCCAAACCCTGCTTGCTGCTCCACTCCAGCCCTTGAGTCCATCTCTCTTGCTTTCAGTTTTGTTCCCACAAAACTGCGCTGAACTACATTAACATCTTATGAGGACAGGCTGAGAGCGCTGGGGCTGTTCAGCCTGGAGGAGAGAAGGCTCCGGGGAGACCTTACAGTGGCCTTCCAGTACCTAAAGGGGCTGACAGGAAAGCTGCAGAGGGACTTTTTACAGGGGCCTGTAGTGATAGGACAAGGGGGAATGGCTTTAAGCTGAAAGAGGGGAGATTTAGGTTAGATGCAAGGAAGAAACTCTTTACTGTGAGGGTGGTGAAGCGCTGGCACAGGCTGCCCAGAGCAGCTGTGGCTGCCCCATCCCTGGAAGTGTTCCAGGCCAGGTTGGATGGGGCTTGGAGCAACCTGGTCTAGTGGAAGGTGTCCCTGCCCCTGGCAGGGGGCGTGGAACTAGATGGTCTTTAAGGTCCCTTCCAACCCAAACTATTCCATGATTCTATGATTCTGTCTCTGGAGATGATGCAGAGCTACCTCAGGTCCCACCACCCCAGCAGACCTCCCATTCACCATCCCTGCCTGACCATTAATCCTACTGGCTCATGAACGTCTCGGCAGCCACAGTGCCCAGCCACATGCAAACACGTCGCTGCTGCACACACACATCCAGTTGCGGGCAGAGCAGAGCCCTCTCCCTGCCCAGGCGAAGGGTCCCATCCAGCTCCTGTGCAGCCAAGCCTCCTGGTCACCATGTGGGTTCCCCCCTGCATCGCTTGGCCCTGCTTTGTTTACATCTGGCAGGGAGGTGCTGGCACAGCACAGCACAGCCGTGGCAGCAGCAGCCTGCCACCCAGGCTACGGCTCTGCTGAGACTAACCCAACCTGTAAAGCAATTAGTCACTCACAGATGAGAGCGGCGTGCCCTTCCTCCAAACATTATCTAAGCTCCCTGTAGAGCAGGGGAACATGAAAACAGGACAGCACGCAGGGAACAAGCATTGCCATATTGATCCCAAAAATCAAATAACCGGCATCAATCTTTGCATCGTTACTGGACAGATCCTGGGGGAGCTCAGGAGGGCTTGGCACATCGCTCAGACACATGCCTTGCTTCAAACTGCCCCTCACACAGGTCAGGAGAGCACTCGGGCACCTGCACACTACGATGTGAAAGGGTTTTGCTTTAGTTGTCACTGGTCAGAAGAGACATCTACACAGTGCTCGCCAGTGGCGTTCTCTGGGTGAGGATGTCAACTCCTGGATACCTCACTCTGGCGAGGTCACCTGTGACTACATTATCTCAGCACAAGGAGACTCAGGCTCTGCAGTGGAAGCTCCCCATGGTGGCCTGGACACATCTCCTCCCCACCTCGTAGCTCTGCCATGCTTGAGGAAGACAGCTGCATGTCTTCTGTCAACCACCCCTGACAGAGGTGCCAAATTCTCTGCCATGCCAGCAGCCAAGGGCAAAAAGCCCACCCAAGTTGTTACGAAGTGGAGCAGATCACAACCAGTTCTTACCACAGACAAACACCCTTGGCTGCAGAGTGACAACCATGGGCCCCGAGGCAGTGCTGACATCTCCATCCACGGTCATGGGGAAGCAGCAACCCCACAGACCTCAAACAGCTCTGCTAAGCTGAAACACAGCCTAGGAAAGGCCTGCAGCTTTCAACTATATAGCTAATTAAAACAGGACTACAGTCTAAAAGCACTTGGCTGGATGCAGAGCTAGTAATGCTATACCTATGCCTGCTGGTTCAAGAGCCTCTCAGACCCAAGGCTGGCAGCGGAGGGCAGGTTCAGGGTAGACACAGATGCATTTTTACCGGGACAGCCACCACCAGACAAGTGCTGCAGCTGGCAGCAGGTTTTTATACTACCAAAACCTGCTAATGGTTTCCAAGTTAAGGCTGAATGTTTTGCCAGGTCTGTAACCAGCCCAAACACAAGCTCATTCAGTCCAGTTCTCTGGCCTGTATGCTACAGATGAGATTTAAAATTGAAAAAAGAAGTGAACATTTAAGTCAGATGAATGCAAGTCATTAACTGTAGGCTCCTTCCTTTCTAAGGTCCCACTGCAATTAACCGTTTCACCTTGCAGAACTGTCCAACTTCCCCAAACAAACCACTAGGAAGATGCATGGCATTTCCTGTTCCCTTCTGAAACTCAGGTTTCCAAGACTCAAGATAAGGAACACATGACTAAAGCACTCACCTGCTCCGTAAGCCCCACCATACCCCATCACTAACCACTACAAACCACCACCAGGTTTACACTGCAAATATCAGCCACAGCTACAGGAGGGAGGCTGAGATGAGCAAGAAGATGCAGAAGAAAATGCTCAAAGGCCCCAGAGACAGCACTCAGAAGTAAGGCAAAGATGGCACAAGTGTGAAGCATCACCACAGCCCTCCATTCACTCCCGAGAGGCCACCACATCTGCTCCCAGAGGGTGCAGGCCTGGGCAGCCCACCTCCTGCAGCTCCCCCAAGCAGAGTCCAACCTGAGGGCCCTGGCAGGAGAGAGAAACTCCTTCCCACTCTGATGCTACAGGACACTGTGACACTGGGGGAAGCCACCTGCAATAATAATAACAAAAGACCCCACCATGTCCATCAGACACTGCTCAGAAAACACCAAAGCTCTGATCCAAGCTGCTCTCCAGCCCAAATGCCTTCCTGAACCTGAACCTTCAGTGGAGCTGCACACTGTGCTACCCAGAGCTCCTGCCTTCTGCAGGGCAGCTCCTGGCCTGCTCTGGAACCTGAGAGAGAGGATGAGTGTCAGGATCTGCACCGAGTACTGCAAACACTTGTATCCATATGACTGTGCAGCCGCTCTGAATGTTAACTAAGCTCTCGGCCTCAACAACTTCCCATAATAATCAAATCCACAGCTTAACAGGCACTGCGTGGAAAAGGATTCCCTCTCCTCAGCTCCAAGAGCACGCTCAAAGCAACTCCGGCCAACAGCCTCTTCTGCTGCGAATGTGCAATTTGGAGAATAGACGCTCTTGTGTTCTGCAAGAAAATCCTTATTTTAGGTAAACGTAGCCTCATTTATAACGCTGACTAAGCTCATTTTTACCAAAACTGATCGGGTGCAGGAAGGCAGCAGAAAACATCACGGAGAGAGCCCTCAGAACCCAAATTGAAACCCCATGACCAAGAAAACCAAGCCCAGCACCTGAAGACAAGAACAGACGTGGGCCGAGGTCTTTAAACAGCCTTGCGGGTCGGGAGCCTCCAAGGCAGCGGCGTTAAGGCCAAAGCCAGCCCGGCACCGTCCCTGTCCGAGGGGATGTGGGTCTGCCCAGGAGGAGCGGGGCTGGGGCAGCCTGGGCACTGCATCCCAGGGAGCAGGGGGCCAAAAACCCCCACCCCAGGCCAACGCCAGACACCGGCTCCGGAGCGGTGATGGCTCAGCAACGGCACCGCTGCTGGGGCAGCCTCTAAAATGACAGAAACTGTAATTTAACTCAGCCCAACGACGCGCAGGCGTTCCTGTCTGCCGGTCCACGGGCAAACGCAGGGAAGCCCCGGGGAACGGGCAGCGGGAGCTGCGCGCACCCAGCGCCGGTGCTGCTCCCTCGGCCCCGCTGCAAGGGGCGCCACGGAGGCACGGCACCCCCCGGCTGAAGGACCCCGGAGCCGCCCCAGCCAGGCCCGCCCCAGCCGCCGCGCCCGGTACCGGCCGCGGTCCCGCCCGCCGGCCCGGCCGCCACGTAGCGCGGGCGCGGCCCGCGCCCCGGGCCTGGGCCCGCACCCCCGGCGGCGCGGGCCCGCGCAGGTCCGTCCCATTGTCACCCCCTGCCCCCCGCCGGTACCCGGCCCCGGGCCCCCGCGCGGCGCCGCCCGCGCCCCTCCCCCGCGGCGGGTGACAGCGGTCGCGCCCCCGCCGGCACCGCGCCGCCCCGCGCCGCCGCTCACCGCGCTTGCCGGGGTCGTAGCCCACGAGGACGAAATAGTCGGCCAGGCGGGCCATGGCGGGGGCGGCGGCCGCTGCCCGCGCTCACAGCCCCGCCGCCGCCGCCGCGCTCCCTGCCCGCCCGGCCGCCCCGCCGACCGCCGCCATCTTGGCCCCTCGCGCGGCCGGCCCGGCCCGCCCCCACTGCGCCTGCGCCACCGCCACCGCGGGGAGCGGGCCGCTGCACCCCATTGGGCGCGCCGGGAGGGGCGGGGTGGGGCCCGGGCGGGGGGCGGGGCGTGTGGAGGGCGGGGCCACGGCGCGGGAGTTCCCTCGGGGCGGGGCGGGGGACGAGAAGGGACGGGGGGAGCACGGGTGTGCGGGACACAGGTATGCATGGAGATGCGTGTGTGAGACACGCGTGTGCAGGGCCACGGGTGTGAGGGGACACGAGTGTGCTGGGACATGCATGTACAGGATATGAGGGTGTGAGGACACACATGTGCATGGACATGAGTGTGAGGGGACATGGGTGTGCAGGGACATGGGTGTGAGGGGACAGGGTTTTGCAGGGACACGGGTGTGCCGGGACACGGGTGTGCAGGGGATACGGGTTTGCAGGTACATGGATGTGCAGAGACTTGAGTGTGAGGGGACACTGGTGTGCCAGACACAGGTGTGCAGGGACATGGGTATGCAGGACACAGGTGTGAGGGGACACGGGGTGTCAGGGTACACAGGTGTGCATGGATGTGCACGTGCAGGGCACGTGTATGCAGCGACACAAGTGTGCAGGGAGCCCCGGTGTGGAAGGGCCTCTGGTGTGCACAGACACGCGTGTGCAGGGACCCCTCCTGAGTGCACTGAACCCCAGTGTGTGCAGCCACCTCGTGCTGTGTACAACCCTCCGGTGTGCTCAGCCCCCCTGAGTGTTCATGCCCTCCCCGTGTGCATGGCCCGCTGATGCACACACACACACAGCTGTGCACAGGCCCTTAGGTGTGCATGTCCTCCCGCCCCCCCCCGGTGTGCACAGCCCCCAAAAATACCCATCCCACTGGTGTGCAACCCCCTCCCCCTCATTTCGCAGAGCCTCCTTTGCTCTGCACAGCCCCCCAGGGAGTTAGCCCCCCCTAGGGAGTTTGGCCCCCCAGGATGCCCGGGTGTGCATGCCCCCCCCCGGTCTGCATGCCCCCCGCCAGGTGTGCAGGACCCCCAAGGTGTGCATGGCCCCTCGAGGTGTGCGCTACTCCCCCAGGGTGCCAGACCCCCATATGTGCACGATCCCCAAGATGCTGACTCACCCAGGTGTGCACGGGCCCCACCAGGTGTGCAGGACCCCCGAGGTGTGCATGCCCCCCCCCAGGTATGCACTACTCCCCCCAGGGTGCCCGACCTCCTCCCCAGGTGCGCACGGCCTGGCCAGATGTACACGGTCCCTAATTTGCCCAGCAGCCCCAGGGTGCCCGACCCCCCCCAGGTGCAGGACCCCCCAGGTGTGCACCACTCCCCCAGGATGCCCGACCCCCCCGGTGTGCACGGTCCCCAGGGTGTCCAGCCCCTCCAGGGCGCCTGACCCCAAGAGGTTTGCCGGCCCCCCCCAGGTGTGCACCACTCCCCCAGGGTGCCCAGCCCCCCAGATGTGCATGGTCCCCCGGGTGCCCGACCCCCCCCGGTGTGCACGGTCCCCAGGGTGCCCAGCCCCTCCAGGGCGCCTGACCCCCCAGGTTTGCCGGCCCCCCCCAGGTGTGCACCACTCCCCCAGGGTGCCCAGCCCCCCAGATGTGCACGGTCCCCCGGGTGCCCGACCCCCCCCGGTGTGCACGGTCCCCAGGGTGCCCAGCCCCTCCGGGGCGCCTGACCCCCCCAGGTGTGCCGGACCCCCCCAGGTGTGCACCACTCCCCCAGGGTGCCCGACCCCCCAGATGTGCACGGTCCCCAGGGTGCCCGACCCCTCCAGGTGTGCAGGACCCCTCAGGTGTGCACGGCCCCCCCCAGATGTGCACGGTCCCCAGGGTGCCCAGCTGCTCCAGGGTGCCCGACCCCCCGGGTGTGCGGGACCCTCCCCATTACGCACAGCCTCCCAAATGTCCCCCCCAGGAGGGACGGGATCCCGGGGCGCTGCGACCCTGTCCCCGCAGCCGCGCGTGGGGAGATGCCGCAGGATGCCGGCTCCCGGGCGGACGCCCCGGCAGCCCCTACTTGCAGCGTAGCCGTCCCGTCCCGTCTCGTCCCACGGTGGCCCCGGGGCTCCCCTGTGCCACCACCCGGGGGTCCCGGGGCAAGGTCCGCCCGGCCGTGGCCGTTCCGCGGCGAGGGGGTCGGCGGGCACACGCCACGGCACGGCCGCCGCTGGAGCGGGGGATGATTCATCGGAGAAAATCCCCGTTCCCACTCCCACGTGGGAGCGGGACGTGGGGTGCGTGCGGGATGGGGGGGCAGCTCGGCACCGCCGAGCCGGGCACAGGTCGTCCCCCGGGCCCCCCGCACCGGCAGTGGGGGCAGGAGCGGGGCAGCCCTGCCTGCGGGCAGCAGCCAGCCCGGCAGCGCCCGGCCCTGCCAACGCCAGCGAGTGGCAGCGGCCCCGGGGGGGTCCTCACCCCCCCTGGCCCCGCGGGGCTCTCCTCGCCCCTCACCGAACCCGCCTGCACCCACTGCTTAGGGGAGCAGCGGTAGCTTAGGGCAGGGGGCTGGGGGCAGAGGAAAGGTGTATGGAACATAGAAACCATGCGAGCAGTTATGGGATGTAGGAAAAATATCCTACAACACCCCCATGGGCAGGGAGTGCAGGGACTGGGTGGGCTGGGCAGGCTTTGGCAGATGGCATTTCCCCTCCCCAGTGTCCCCAGGGGACACCAAGCTGGGAGGGGTGCAAGGCATGGCGAGCCCTGGCAGCCCCCACAAATAGGGTCCCCTCCGCACCCCCACTCTTTGGCTGGCATCGGTGTGATGCAATCCTGCATGGTTCTTGCAACTCCTGCCGTCCCGGCGTCACTGGCCGCTGTGTGCCAGGGCCTGTGCAGCTCTGTGCCACAGGCACCAGCCCGGTCCCCACCTCCCCACCCCGGGCACCACGGCGGGGTCCCACCAGAGCCCACTGCCAGACTGGCACCGCACTGGCTGGAGCGTTCCCAGCACCACCACTGCTCCTCCAGCATCTGTGCCACGCCAGTGACAAGCACTGTCAGTCACACCATGAGGGGTGGTGGGTGGGGGCACCCTCCCCAAAGGCAAACTGGGATGAACCCTGCTTTGTAATGGGGGTTTCTGTGTTTTCTTCCCCTTCCCCACGGTTTCCCCGTTGGCTTTGCTTTCCGGCGTCACCAGTTTGCCGCTTCTCGCCCACAGTGCCAGCCTGGTGGGGAGATTCTGTGTGCCATGCTGGGATGAGCCACTGGGAACGGGTCCCCCATGCTGGGATAGCACTGTGCTGCTGTGCAGACCCCACTCCAGGACACGGCCATGGTCCCACAGCACAAGGGTATTCCTGGGGACACCAGGTCCCATGGTGCTGATGCAGTGGGTGCCCAGTGGCAGAGCTACAGGCACCCTTGTGCTGTCTGCACCAGTGTTGCTCTGCCACTGGCCTCTTTCCAGGCCTTGTGTTAGTTTTACCACAATGCTCCCAGTCCTGGGGCTCCACCACTGCCGTGTCGAGAGCTGCCTCCCCAATCCATAGACCCAGGCAGGGATCTGGCACCAGGGTGACTTTCCCCACATCCCCTTGTCCCCACACGCCTGTGTCCCTATGCACAGGGACAGGTGCTGCCATGGACAAACCCCCTGACTCTGATGGCAGTGCCAGCCCTGTCAGGGCTGTGGGACTGGTGGGCACCCACTGGTGCTGGAGCCACGGCCAGATCCCAGCCCCAGCTCAGAGGCAGCAAGGTCAGCCCTGCAGCAGCTGAGGAGGAGACACAGGTCAGGCAAGACCCAGTGCAGATGGGGCTCTGAGTGCTGCCCTGTGGAACAGTGACATGGGCTGGGGGATGCACCGAGGCATCCATCTGACCATTGGCAAGGCAGCATCTTGGTAGCTCGGTGACAGCCTTGGGGACGGGCAGCAAGAAGCTCCCTGCCAAGGACAATGGCAGGGACGTGGAACCAGAACAGTGCCGGAGGGTGGGAATGGGGAAATTGAGATGAGCTGCCCTGGAAGTGCCTGAAGGTGAGATGCGCGTGGGGTGCATGTTGCCCTGTGTCAGGGTGGAAGGGATGCGGGGCCACTGGTGGCAATTGGCACTGGCAGGGATCAGCACCAGCAATGACTGGTGCCAGCGGAGTGGGCCATGGTCTTGCCCACCTGCAGGGCTGTGGTGGCAGTGGCAGCAGCTGCTGCAGGGAGCCCTGCGGCACAGGGCATGGGTGTGGGGATGGGCACGGGGACATGTGCAGAGGGGACCCCAGGCACATGCAGACCCCAGCCGCAGCTGCATCCAGGACCCTCCTGGTGTCAGGCCGTGAGCTGCTTGCAGTGCAGCTGTAATTCAGGTGCCCCAGGGCTCTGCGGACAGACCTGGCTCCCTGCCAGTGGTGCCCCTGGGAACGGCCACAGCCAGCCTGCCCTGGCAGCCCAATGCCCCGAGGTGATGCCATGGGGTCACATCCTGTGGTGGGGCACATCTGGCTGGGCACTCACTGTGGGAGTGCTGTGGTGTGAGTGATGCTGGACCTGTGGTCTCCCCGCCATGCTGTGAGTCCCCAGCCCTGCTGCACCCGTGGGTGCCATGTGGCTGGGGGCTCCCCATGGCCCCACAGCCCTGCCCAGAGCGAGTGACACAGGGCCAGGGCCTGCGCTGTGGTCCTCATCCCATCCCTGTGACAGAGGACAGGGGATCACCAGGCTGCAGCCCTGCCCAGGGGTCTAGGTCCCAGAGCTGCTCCCCATGGCAAAGATCAGAGCAGGTGCTGCAGCAGGGAGGGCCCTGGCCACAGTCCCCAGCCATCTGCTGTCTGGTGCAGCCTCAGCTGCAGGCTGCGCCCACATCCCCCATCCCACGTGTGGTGGGACCCCCCAGTGCCCAGGCCAGCGTCCCACCACTCCCTGCCCTGCACCCCGTGGCTCACTCTCACCAACAGTGCTCTGTGCCCCTCTCCCTGATTTCCTCAGGGCTGGTTTCTGCTGCGGGAACACTGGGGACACTGGGCATCCTGCGGACCCTGAGGACCCTGGGGATGCTGGGGATACTGGGAACGCTGAGGATGCTGGGGACCCTGGGGACCCTCCCCACGTTTGCAGGGCCAGAGGACATGTTCCTCCCCTCTCCTATTTCTGGCTGTTTCATGGAGCCACGGCACAGAGCCTAGTACTGTCAGAGCAGCTTTGTCACAATTTTCCTGGCCAGAGCACAGATCCAGAGCCCGTGGCTGTTGCGAGCAGCATTTCCCAGTACACCCTGGCAGTTCAAACCTGGATGGGCTGGGGAGGCTCTGCCCTGCACCCCCTTATCCACCACCAGTACCCGAAAACTTTATCTGGGATTAAAACGCCTTGGGCCGGGCAATGGCAGGACATCCCTGTGCCCGGTTGCTGCTGTTCCCAGCCCTGAACTGAGAGCAATCAGGTCTGGGGAGCTGCCAGTGCAGAGGAGCCTGGCATGTCCCAGTCTGTGCCAAGTCAGGCAGGGAGAGCTCTGGAAATGCCAGAGGGAGGACATGGTAGACCCTGGGTGCCCCAGGGACCAGGTATACTCCCAGGGGGCTCAGCACCTCCCCAGCAGTCTTGTGGGGGGTGGTCCTGGATGGGGCAGAGGTCCTGGCCATGCACGCACCGCTGCGGGGCTCTGACCAGCTGCTGCTTGGCCCCGCAGCCCCCAGCTAGGGTGCTCGGAGGGTGCATTTTGGGCAGCAGAGCCCTCACCCTGGGCACCTCTCCCTGAGCCGGGCAATGTGCCATGCTGTGAGCAGGCAGGTTTTGGCAAGGTGTTTGCCGCTTGTTCCCTCCCTGGCTGAGCCTGCTGGCAGGTTTCCACATAGCTCCTTGGGAGAACTCCCCAAATTCACAGCTCAGAGGGAAATTCCTCAGCGAGCCCTCCCCATACACCCCCACCATGCCCACAGGGCTCCCCTCTGCTGCCCTACATGTGGGGGTCAGTCACAGAGCAGGGGGCTCTGCCATGGTGGGGGATGCTCAGACATGATGAAGGATTGCTGTGACGAGGGGTGAAGCCATGACACAGAGTGAAGCGCAGCACCCATGTGAGGACCGGGAGAAGCCCTGGGTGCCCAGGCACAAGCGTGGGTGACTCAGCACAGCCGGGACAGGGTGCTGCCCATTCCCGCACCCATCGCTCCCAGCCTGGCAGCTGCAGCAAAGGTGTTTACACCTTCATGCTCACTGGTGTCACATGTGGAACAGTGCTGCCAGCCCAGGCAGGGGCTCTGTGGCTCTGGCCCCCCATCCCAGGCAGCCCCCATCACCCACACTCTGCTGACCCCCAGGCGATGCTGCCACCCTGGAGACTCATGGGTGCCTAGGGGACATGGCAAGGGTCCCAGCAGGGCTTGGGGATGGTGTACCGGCCCCTTGGCGTGCAGCCCCTGCCTGGGGACCATGGGGCAGGGGAGTGCAGGGACCTTGCTCTGCCTCCCTCCCATCCCTCCAGGGGTGCAGCAGGGGCCTGGGGGCCATGCTGGGGTGCATCCCACCCCACTCCTGTCCCATACACCTGCCCCCAAAAAAGCACTTTTTGGCAAGCAGGAGAGCAGAGCGGGGCTGCTGCCACTGCCCACAGCCCCTGTCCTTCCCTGGGGACTCAGCTGGGAGGCAATTAAGCTAATTGAAACTTAGCAATTGATTCCCATGGCTGGAAGCCAGGCTCGGTGGAGTGGAGAGGGCAAGTGCTGCCCATCCGCAGTGGAGAGCCGGGGTGGGCAGGCAAGGTCAGTTCCCAGTGTGGGTCCAGCTGTGGCATGACCAGGCAATAGCAGGTCCCAGTACAAGTCTGGCTGTGGCATAGTCGGTGATGGCAGCTCCTGGTGAGGGTCTGGCAGTGGCATGGCTAGATGATGACAGCTCACGGTGAGGGCCTGGCTGTGGCATGGTCAGGCAATGGCAGCTCCTGGTGAGGGTCTGGCTGCAGCACGTCCCAGGGTGCGGGTAAGCCCTTACACCAGGTTACCCGATGCAGCAGCAGCGGTGAGCTCCACCAGGATGGCTGTGAGCTGGTGGCTGGATCCTGCACAGCTGGGTTATGAAACAGGACCCAGTGTCCTTCCCAGTGCCCCAGGAGCAGTGATCCCCGGAGGAGGAAAGGGAGACGGGTTCTGCCCTTGCTGCAGAAGCCCCAGGGCTCAGCCATGCCTCTGCCATATCCCTGGGGCAGCACAGACCTCTGGAGCAGGGGCTTGTGGAGAGACCAGCTCCTGTTCCTACTACTGCTCCATCCAGGAGTGCTGGAGCTGCAGACCTGAGATGTGCCAAGGGTCCCAGCCGAGCCCTGGCTTCCCACTCACCCCCTGGCCCATGCTCCCCACCCCACATGGGAAGGGGCAACCAGCTAGCGAGGGCTGCCCCCTCCCCAGCAGCCTGTATTAGGCAAAACGGTAACTAGCCAGAGCCCCCTCCTCCTGTCCAGGTTCATGGTGGTGACCTGTGTCTGTCTCCCTGGGGTGGCAGCGGCTGGGGGAACCTGCACTTTGGAGGTGCCAGGAGTGACCCCCAGCCAGGACCCCCAGCAAGGCACAGCACAGTACTGCCCAGGGTTTGCTTTGGGGTGCTGGTGCTGTGCCAGACCCGTGCTGGGCAGCTCTCATCCCTGGAGCCCGCAGGCTGACATCCCACCAGGGCAGGGCCCATGGGGATGCTGCAGCGGTGGCGGGCTGTAGGCAGGGGTCTGGTGTGTCAGATGGCCCCCGGCAGCGTGTGCCGTGCCTGGTGCTGACCCCCACCACATGCCGCCTCCCCCCCCCCCCCCCCCCCCCCCCGGAGCTCTGCTGCCTTGTTTTTGTGCTGGGTTTCTTTCTCTCCGGGATAATCCAGCAACAAACAAGCGGAAGAGCCCGGCATGCCACAGAAATTCCCCCTGGGGAGACATGCCGAGAGCTGGGGGCCGCGGCACTGGGGAAGGCTGTGCCACTTCATCCTGGGATGATGGACCCACAGCCCTCCTCAGGGGGGGTCTGTCCCCACCGCCCCATCATCAGGTGCTGCCACAAATCCCCCTGCACAGGGACCCGCTGTTTGAAGCCTTTGTGTCCTGATAATGTGGAAGAATCCCAGCGATTCGGAGCACGCAGAGGCCCCCTGGCCCCGCGGCCTGGGGAGGCTGTGGCAGGAGGAGCGGGCAGGGGAGAGGGCGTGGGGACCCCCACCCTGGGGCCGGATCCCCGGCTCGGGCACCCTGGGATACTGGGGGCTCCTTGCCCCATCCCCATCTCAGCAGTGCTGGCACTGGAAACACCCAGTGCCAGTCCTGGAGCTAGAGGCAGGGGGTCCCGGTGAGGGGGGCTGGCAGGGACCCCCTCCCCTGCTGAGCTCTGGCTGACCAGCTCCAGCAGCAGCACCCTGGGAGCACCCCGAGCCCCAGCACCTGCCACCCCTGTGCCCCCCGTGCCCTGACAGCAGCGGCTCCCCACCGCCCCGGGTTTCGGTGAGCTTCGTCCCCCACGGGGGAATGCCGGGACTGGTCTGACCTCTGCGGATTACATTCCTTAATTGTTTTAAAAGGCCTCATGTGATGTTTAAAAACATTAACCTAAATTAGCCCTGGGAGAAGGTGCGTGCAGACACATGTCCCCGGAGAGTGGCTCCAGCTCTGCTCACCGGCTGTGCCAGATGCCGGCTGCAGTGCCCGGGGGTGCTGGGGTGCTGCCCCCTGGCAGGATGGGGCTCCCAGGCAGTGTGGGCAGCCATGGGGCGCAGGAGGGCTAGCCGAACTGGGGGCACTGGGCTGCACTGGGCTTCCCCCTGCAGCCCGGGGAAGGGAGGCAGGATGTGGCCCTGGCCCTCCAGCATGGGTTTGCCCTCTGAGTGTGGGGACCAGTGAGCGGAGCCACAGCAGGCAGGAGGCAGGCAGTGGGGCTTGGCAGGGCTGAGCATGTCGCGACGTGGCACAGCGTGGCTCCCGGGGCCTGGCAGGGCCCAGCACCGCCGGGCCTGGCCCCAGCTGTCACAGCTGGCCTCGGAGCACAGGGGCTGGGTGTGGGTACCCTGACCCCCCACATCAGCCCTGGCTAGATTCCTTGGACGGGTCCCCCAGCTCCATCCCGGCCCCAAACAATTTCCCTCCAGTGGGTCTCCCAGCCCAGCCCTCCCCGGACTGCTCCCCCAGCCTCATCCCACCCCAGCGCGCCCCCCCACAGGACCACTCCCCCAGCTCCATGCCATCCTAGCGCCCCTCGGACTGCTGCCCCAGCCCCAGCCCCAGCCCAGCCCCCCCGGACTGCTCCCCGAGCTCCATCCCAGCTTCAACCCGTTTACGGCCGGGTGGGTCCCCCATCCCATCACGGCCCCCCAGGCCGCTCCCCCGGCCCCATCCCATCCCATCACGGCCCCCCTCCGGGCGGGGGCCGGGGGAGCGGCGGGGCCGGGTGCCGGTGCGGAGCCGGGGGGGCCGGTGCGGGGCTGCCCCGGCCCGTGGCTCCTCCCGCGCCGCCCGACTCCTCCTCGCCCGCCGCGCCGCGCCGAGCCCGGCGATATTTAACCTGGGCCGGGGCGGGGAGCGGCAGCGCCGAGCGAGGCACGGACGGACCGAGCCCCGGCCCCGAAGCCAGCCCCAGTCCCGGCCCAGGTACGGCCCGGCCCCCCCGGGACCTCACACCGGCGCCCGGGCTGCGGGACGGGCATGGGGCAGCTGGAGCCGAGCCCCAAGCCCAGCCCCGGCCCTTCTCTTCTCCCCGCAGCCGTGTCCCGGCCCGGTCCCGCCATGAGAGCCCCGGCGCCGGTTGCGCTGGGTTGCATCAGCCTGGTGCTGTGTCTGCTGGAGCTGCCCGCCTGCCTGCCCCTGCCCGACGGCCGCTCGCCCAAGCGCAGGTGAGCCGCGACCCCAGCCCTGCCCCCTGCCCAGCCCTGCCCCCTGCCTGTGCCGGCTCTGTGCCCCCTGCCCGCACCCCTGCCCGTGCCAGCTCTGTGCCCCATGCCGGTTCCGTGCCCCCCTGCCCAGGGCAGCTCTGTGCCCCACTGCCTGCCCCCTTGCACTCTCCAATGAGCCTCAAGCCCCCCCGGTCCCAGCCCCTGCCCCGGTGAGGGCTCCGTGCCCCCTTGCAGAGGGCCCAGCCCCCCCCCATCCCACGGGCAGCCCCCCATCCCCGGGCAGCCCCCCATCCCTCAGTCCCAGCAGCCTCTCTCCCTGCCTCGCCTGGGGTTCGGGCAGGGCCTGGCCTGGCACCGCCTCTGTGTGTCTGTCCCACTGTCCCCGCAGTGTGAGGGGACATGCAGCCCCTCACTGGAGCCCCTTGTGCTGGTGGCAGGTTGTGGGCAGGTTCCCGGGGAGGGCAATGCCCTGGAGAGGGGGGGGGGGGCTGCATGGAGCAGCTGGGCTGGGGGTCCCCTTGGGCACAGTCTCCTGCCTTGACCCCAGCCCTGTCTTCTCTGCATGTCCCGTGCCTGTCCCAGCAGGGACCTGGGGTGACAAGGCGGTAGGAGCATGGCAAAGGGTCCCCAGCCCTGTGCTGCACCTCGTCCTGGTGGGAATGGGGGAATGGTGCTGGGAGCAGGCAGGATGTGGCCAGGGCTGTAGGGATGCAGTGTGCTGGAGTCGCTGAGGCTGGTCAGTGGGTTTGGGGGGGGACAGAGGTCAGCATGGTAACCGTGCCTGTGCACCGGGTGGGCAGGGTGTGTGGGCATGCAAGGGTTGGGTGAGGTTTCCATGCACAATGTGATGGAGAGTGCGCGTGTGCCAAGGTGTGTGTGCCTGCACTTGTGTGCAAGGTGAGGGGCAGCTGGGGGCTGCAGGGTGCCGGAGTCCCCCGCTGAAGGGGGCACCTCGGGTCGGGACTGAACCTCTGGCGTGCACACGCTGCATGCACCGCATGTGTGTGCATGCAGCGTGTGCGTGCACAGGCTCTGCGGGTGTGCATGTTGCTGCTTGAGGAGCGGGTTTGGGCTTTGCCCAGTGCCGTGGGAAGCCTGCGTCTGGCTCCGGAGGGATCTGCGAGCAGCTCCTGGCTGCCTGAGGCACCAGGCAGGCATCAGCCAGCTCCCAGGGGTCTGGGGGGGCGGGTAACGACCCTGCCCGGGCTATGTGTGGGGCCACATCCTGCTGCAGGGATGGACAGGGGATGGGGTGGGGCAGGCACCCCGACCCTGGGCACAGGCTGGGCAGCTCTTGCCATGTCTATGGGATGGGTGTGGGCTAAGACATGGGGGTCCCTGGCATGGGGGTCCCCGTGGGGGGAGCTCTGTGCCACTGTGGGGGTGTTCTCAGGCTGGACCCTGCTATGCAGGGGCTGGTGGCCCAGGGTGGGGATGCCTGCAGCTGGGGAGCGTGGGTGCCAGCTCTGCGCCAGTGCAAAGGCCGTGGGAATGGGGTGGGCGGCAGCGGGGGGATGCTGGAGGGGCCAGGGGCTGTGCAGGAACCGCTTGTGGGAGCCAGGGCGGAACTGTTGGGAGGCGCTGGTGCAGCCAGTGGCAGCCCTGGGGTTGGTGGGTGCTCCCCAGTGTGTCCAGTGAGGCTCGCAAAGCCCGGGATCAGGCATGGCAGCCGGAGTGGCGGTGATCCCACGCACAGCCGGATAGGGCCGGAGCTCAGCTGGGGCAATTGCACGCCATGACAGGGCCAGCCGGGGTGAAGCCAGGGCAGAAGCCAAGCGTGGGGAGGGAGGGGAACTCCGCTGCTGGCAGCCATCCCACAGGATGCCAGCACGGGGGCTTTTCAGCCTGGGAGTCTGGCAGTGCGTTTTGGCTTGGGGACACTTGCCGGCTGTGGGACAAGAGCTGGCCGGGAAGGACCTGTGTGCCACAGCCTGGGCAGTGCCAGGATGGAAGGCTGAGGCTGCTGGTGTTTCCGGGCACTGGCCACCTCCTGTAAACACATCCCGGGACGGGAAGGGGCTGCAGGCGCTCGCCGGCCCCCCCCCGGTGCTTCCCGTCTCTGCAGCGCTGGAGGAATTTGGCCTCTGTCCCTGCTCCAGCGGCTCGTGGCCAAGTGGCGTCCGGCCTCGACCCGGCTGTGCCGTGCCGGGATGAGCCCTCCAGCACCCCGGCTCCCCGCAGCCCTGGGCAGTGGGGGGCTGTGGGGCGGGGGGGGCGGTGTGGGGCGTGTCTGGGCCTGTGTGTGTGCCGGGGCACCTGCGCCAGGGTCATGCCATGGATGTGCCCACACGCTGGGCTGGGGGCATGTGTGTGCACACTGGAGTGTGGGTGTACCTGCATGCGTGTAGGGGTTATATAGCGTGTGTGTGCTGGGAGATGTGTTTGCCTGCATGTATGTAGGGGTTATGGAGTGTGCATGCATGCGTGTGCCAGGACATGTGTGACATGTGTACAGGGGTCACTGCGTGCCTGCCTGCATGCACACTGGGCTGTGGGTGTTCTCTGTGTGTGTACAGGGGTTACAGAGGGAGGGAGCGTGCACGTGTGCGCATGCTGGGACATGTGTGTGCCAATGTGTGTACAGGTAGCGAAAGGGGGGGGGTGTGTGCACTCAGGGATGTGTGTATGCAGGGTGGTGTGGGAGCTTGGGCCACAGGGCACAGCAGTGGGTGCCAGTGCAGGGTGTTACCATGTGTGGGCAGGGCCAGTGTGGGCAGCAGATGGGCTCCGGCCAGCGCTGCCCCAGCCACACACCACCCCTACAGCCACCTGGGTGCTGCGATTCCTCCAGGGCAGTGATCTGGGGGGCAGAGCCCCAGGGCCACCATGGTGGGTGCCAGGCATGGGGCCACTGGCTCCTCTGCAGGGGGAGGCCGGCCCGGAGCCAGGGATCCCCGTTTGCACACCTTGGGGGGGGTCCTTGCAGGGGGCAGCAGGGCTGGCACACCCGGGGACCCCGGCAGTGCCTGTGTTTGTGGGTTGGCAGCTGGCTTGGTGTGGGGCTGGCAGGGGTGTGTGGCAGGGCTGCCAGCCATGGTGGGCAGTGCCATAGTGGGCCGTGGGGTCCCCTCTGCCCAGTGGGATGGGGTACATACAGGGGGTGTCCCAGCCCTGCTGGTATGGGTCAGAAGGGGCTGGCTCGGGGCTGCAGCCCTGGCGGTGGCAGGCAACTCCTACCAGCCCTGCTGCTGTGGCATGATGCCGACGCCAGACCATGGAGTACGTGTACAGCTGCAGGTAGCAGCTCCCCTTCCCTGGCCGCTGCCGCCTCCTCATCCTCCTCCTGGCTCAGCAGGCCTGGGGCCCAGGGCAGAGCTGGGCAGAGTGGCTGGGAAGGGTGGCTGAGGCGCCCACAGCTGGGCTGGGGGGGCTGCCTCCCCCCAGCACACCATGGCATCCCTGACATGGCCCCACCAACCCCTCTTATGCCCTCTGACACGATGCCTGCCCCTGTCCAGGATGCCACAGCTCAGCCCACTGAGCGTCGCCCCCTCTGCTGACACTGCTGCCATTCTCTTGCAGGGAGCCCCCAGACCGGAGACCCTCCCCAGCCTCACTCCTTGGGGACCACCCAGGACCGCAGCCCCCGGCCCTGCCGCAGCCTGCTGGTGGCCCTCGGCAGAGACCACTCATCCCACGGCATGGCCCCAAGCTCATGCCACGCCATGGACCCCGGCTCTCCCCCCGACACGGTGCCCGCCTGGCCCCCCGGCACAGACTGCTTATCCCACGGCAGCACCCAAAGCTCATCCCCCGGCACGGAGCCTGCCTGTCCCCCCGGCATGGCCATCGTCCTGTCCTGCGGCACAGCCCACGGCACGGCCCCCAGCACCCACGGGGCCGCCGGCACGCCTCGGGGCGGCTGCAGCACGCACAGCTGCTGCGGGTGGGCTGTGTGCTGGGCACCTGCCAGGTGCAGAACCTGAGCCACCGCCTCTGGCAGCTGATGGGCCAGTCGGGCCGCCAAGACTCGTCCCCCATGAACCCCAACAGCCCCCACAGCTATGGGTGAGGAGGGGGGGCATCACCACACCGGATCGCCTTGCCCTGTGTCCCCAGCTCTGCCCCGCGGGACCCCCCACTAAAGCGCTTCCAGAGTCAGATGTGGTTGGGCTCCCTCTGCACCTTTCGGGGGTGACTGGTGCTCCCCAGGCAGAGCCCGGCTCTGGCCACAGCTCCACCATGGACACGGAGCCCATGGGAGCATCCCTGTGGAGGGGCTCCCACCCTATCGCCAGCTGGAACCCCATGGAGAGCAGAGAGGACTGTGAGCCGGTGGCCCATGGTGGCCCATCTGGCCAGGTCTGGTGACAGTGGGTCCAAGGGGCAGCCAGGGATCCTGCTGACCGCAGCAGCGCCAGCACCTTGTGCAAGAGCACGGGGCCAAGCCCCTGGCCATGCTCCAGCCTGACTCAGCAGCTCAGCACCCATGGGTGGGGCAAGCTGTACCGCAGCACCCCACAGCACCCCCTCGTTCCCACCTGAGACCCGTCCTGTGCCTGCCCAGGGTGGCACAGCTGTGTGGGTGGGGGTCTTGCTCCAGCCCAGCTTCCCCGAGCCAGGGTAGGGGCGTGGGGCAGTCCCCAGCACCATTCCCCCTCATGGGTCCCTGACTGGGCTCAGCAACTCGGGGGGTCCCTTCCCAGGCCAGAGGCTGGGGAGGTCCCATCCTCCTCAGAGAGGATGCTGTCCCCTTCCCCTGGCACCCTGTCCTCTTCCCCCGAGACACTGCCCACAGCCTTGTGATGAGATGGGGACTGAGTGCTGGGGGATGGTGAGCTGGGCACATTGGGGGCAGAGGAAAAGCCAGGGTCCCCCTCCTGCCCTGTCCCTGCCTCTGTCCCCTCCAGTCCCCTGGTGCAGGCTCACATGTGGTGTGGGCAGACTGGCAACAGCCCCTGGCCCCGCTGGTGACAAGCTGTGCCCCTGCAGTCTTAGGGACTAGCCTGGGGTGGTGGCCCACAGGCACAAGGGGACGCAGGTATCCCTGTCACCTCATACCTTGATGTGTCACCCTGGTGGAGCTGTTGCCCCCCTGTTCCCCCCCATCCTGGGCTGCACCTTGGCTCTGGCGCAGGGATGGTCAGCTGAGGGGGCACGGCATGGATCCAGCCCTCCATGAGGAGGGCAGGAAGCCTGAACCCCCCAGTCCCCTTGTGCCCCTCCTGAGCACCCTCATCCCTCCTTCATCAGCCCCTCTGGAGCACCCCTGTCCCCAGGAGCCCTCCAGAACACCCCCAGCCTCAGAAAGACCCCACCGCAGGAGCACCCCTGTTCCCCCAGGGACAGCCCCCCCCCCCCCCCCCCCCGAACACCCCACCCCAGAAGCACCCAGCCCACAGCAGCACTGGGTAAGCATGAGGGGGAGCACCCAGGGGCGCTGCTCCTGGACCCTCTCCCCTTCCCCAGGGTCCCAGCCCTTGCTCCAGCCAGCTGACAGGGCAGGAGGGGACTGGGACAGGGAGTCTTGTGGCCATTGTGGTGGGTTCCTGGGTCGGGGCTCCCCTCTCAGGTGCAGGAAGGGGCCACTCCCAGCACTCCAGTGCTCCTGGAGCAGCCCCCTGCCCGCAGCCCCCATGTCTGGTGCTGCCCATTTGGCAAAGGGCTAGGGGACCTGGCACTGTGCCACGGGGACAAGAGGCAGCAGCACAGTGCCATGCTTCCAAGGGGTGCATGGGGACCTGAGGCCTTTACCCCCCCTTCCCTTGGGTGCCCCCCAGGCTGCAGAGGGGCTGTGCTAAGCCTCTTGGGTGCCCGGGCCTGATCCTGCCCTGCAGCAGCACCAGAGCACAGAGCACTCACCTGCTCTTTTCAACCAAAAACCTGTTTTTGTGCAGAATAAAGTGTGTGAGGAGGGGTCGTGGCTGGTGCTGGCCGGGCAATGTGCCCAAAGGAATCGGGCATGGAATGGGTGGCTGGGCAAGTGGCTGCCTTGGGCAGGGCATGGGCACCTGAGTTCCATGGCCACTGGCCACAGAACATAACTGGCACTGGCCACTTCTTGCAGCAAGCGCAGAGATAGCCATGCAGCGGGGACAGTTGCAAGCGCAGGGACAGCCGTGCAGTGGGGACAGCCGTGCAGCGTCCATCCCAGTGGCAGCAGCAATGCCCACCTGGCACCCACAGCCATGCGGGGCCAGTGGGTCTGAGCAGGACCAGGGCAGGAGGAGGATGATGAGGGGGAGGAGGAAGCTAAAGGGGAGATGTGTCAGGGGCTCCCCAGGGAAGGTGCAGGGACCATGCTGGGGGGCTGCACCCCCAGTACCAGCACCCACTGGGCATGGCAGGGCTGCCCAGGGCCCCTGCCCACAGGCACTGTGCCTGCTGCTGCCTCTGCCCTGGCACACAGGACCTGCAGGGGGACAAGTGGCCCAGCCACAGCACAGCAAGACGCTGCTTCAGTGCACATGGGCATGCATCACCCCTGCACATGTGTGTGCACCAGCCACACGTGGCCCCTGGGAAGGGACGTGCCAGCTGTGATGCCCCTGCCCCCCCCGGGCAGCTCACTTCGGGGGTCTTGCTCTGCATGGCCTCAACATCGGCAGGCGCTAAGTGTCATGTTCTGCAGGGCAGCCAGCGTCTATCCTGCTGAACGCGGATCCTGCGGGAGCACTCACGGCCCTGGGGCCATCAGTGGCCAGGTGGTGACCCCCAGGGTGCTTCCTGCAGCCTCCCAGCCCCTCCACACCACCTGCCCACAGCCCTGCCTGCCTCCCCCAGCCCCGATGCCCTTTCGCTCGCTCCCTCACTGCTGCCCGCGGCCCCTGGCCATGCCATCGGGGTGCCAGGTCCAGTGTGTCCTGATGTGGGGGGTCACGCTGTGGCTCTGTCCTGCGGGGTCACCACAGCTGGCACGCGCAGCAGGGTGGGGGCATTCCTTTGCCCCCCATGAGAAACCCAGCAGCCCAGGGCCACCATTAGCTACCGGTGGGGCCACCCATGGCCAGGGGTCCCCAGCCTGGGGCTGGGAATCCCCAGCTCGGGGGGCTGCAGTGTGGAGCACCCCAGCTCGGGGTGCCAAACAGACTCCCTGCCAGCCCCTGCCCACCCTCGGGAGCAGCATCCCCCCAGGCTGGGTGCCCCGGGCTCAAACATTAACTGCGGTCAGGTTAATGGTGACCCATTGCCCCCCGCGCCAGTTGGCTCAGGCTGGGCCATCCCCGCGCCGCCCTCCGCGGGGATAAAGGCCCCCCAGCCCAGAGCCCAGGCACCCACGGCCCCTCACCCCCACCGGCATGAGGAGCCTCCAGGCGGTGAGTACAGGCAGGCGGGACCCACCGCATTGCCCCACACCTCGGGGTCAGACCTCATTCACATCCCCCCACACCTTGGGGTCAGATCCATCCACATCCCCCTACACCTCAAGGTCAGACCCACCCACATCCCCACACACCTTGGGGACAGACCCCACCTGCATCCCCCCACACCTTGGGGTCAGACCCATCCACATCCCCCCACACCTCAAAGTCATACCCATCTGCATCCCCCCACACCTCGGGGTCAGACCCCACTTGCATCATCCCACACATGGGGGTGCAGGTCCTCCCAGGCACACATAGACCACACTTGCAGCCCTTCTGGCCCTCGGACCCCCTGCGGGGTCTGTGTTGGTGGGGAGCTGCCCTTGGGGACCCCCCAGCTCAGCGCAGGGTGTGGGCTGCACAGCTCAGCACTGGAGCTGTTGCCTTCTGGGGGGCTGGAGAAGATCCCCCCAGACCCTTGGCAACATCCTCCCCGCCATGGGGGTGCCAGCCCCATGGGGACAGCACCCCAAGCGGGTGCCGGCCTTCTGTGGCCCTGCCCCAGGGGGGACCCAGCCCCAAGAGAACACTCACCCCTCAGCAGATGACACATCGTGGCGGGGGGAAGGGGGATCCCACAGCCAGGGGGCTGCTGTGCCCCCCCGGCCAGGTGGGCAGGGCTGGAGCTGCTCCCCTGAGAGCTGCTGCCCTAAAGCAGCAGAACCCGGGACCAGGACCCCCCCCCAGCAGAGCGGGCAGCTACCCCCCAGCCCCCTGCTCTGCACCCTGACAGCACGGCCCTTGCTCTGCACCAGAATGGGGCAGCAGAGCAGCACTGAGAGGTGCTGTGTGGTGCTGCGCAGCACTGTGCAATGCTGTATGGTGCTGTGCAAAGCTGTGTGGTGCTGCGCAGCACTGTGCAATGCTGTATGGTGCTGTGCAAAGCTGTGTGGTGCTGCGCAGCACTGTGCAATGCTGTATGGTGCTGTGCAAAGCTGTGTGATGCTGCGCAGCACTGTACAGTGCTGTGACATGCTGTGTATTCAGGGCTCTCCTATGGAGATGGCGTGTTTCCTTAACCTTCAACGAACACGCTCTCCCCAGGTGTTTTCTCCCTGCGCCCTGCTGGCAGCAGGATCTGGCCCCCCTGACCCTGCTGAACCTTTCTTGTCACAGGGAGCCGACCGCCCCGAGGGGACCGAGCCTGGCAAGGCCAAGTCCGAGTACCGGAACTACACGGTGAGCCCAGCTAGTGACCCCGAGGCAGCAGGGGGGGTGTCTCAGTCCCGCACCCAGTGGGTTGTCGGGGGGTCCTGCTGCGCTACACTAGGTGCTATGGGTCCAGTGGTGTGAGGCCATGCATGCCGGGGTGGGGGTGGGGGCTGCTCCTGGGAGAGGCAGGGATGAATGCTGAGGGGGCTCTCCCTGAGCACCCCCGAGCCTGATGCTGCTCTGCAGGAGGGGAAGCTGCTGGACCGTGTGTACAACACCTACCTGTTGATGCACACCCACCAGACTGTCGACTTTGTCCGGAAGAAGGTGCAAGCCCTTCCAGGCCAGCCTATCCCACCTGGGGTCTGCTCACAGTGTCGGGGTGGTGATGCCACAGCCCACCCCCCCTCCTCCCACCCCAGCACTGCAGGTCCAGCCCCATTGCCCCATACCTGGCTGCTTGGGGGGCACCTGCTCCCTATGCGGCTCCAGGGAGGGTCCTGGGGGGCTTCAGCATGGCAGTGCAGGTGCATGTGTGGGGGTGTCACCGTCGCCAAGGGTCCTCGTGTCTGCAGAACGCCGAGTACAGGAACTGCTCCCTGCGCAAGATGAGCATCATGGAGGCACTGGAGCTGCTGGACCAGCTGGTGGACGAGTCGGATCCGGACGTGGACTTCCCCAACTCCTACCATGCCTACCAAACTGCCGAGGGCATCCGCCGGGCCCACCCCGACAAAGGTAGGGCCAGTGTGTGCCCCCTCGCTGCTGCTGCACCCGCATGGGGTCATGTTCCCCAATGGGTGACCGCCCTGCTCGCCCCCAGACTGGTTCCACCTCGTGGGGTTGCTGCATGACCTGGGGAAGGTCCTGGCACTCTTTGGGGAGCCCCAGGTGAGCAGGACAGCGGTGAAGGAGCGGCCGGGGGTCCCACTGGCCAGGAGTCGGTCCCTCTTTGGGGACCTCCCCCCTGAGCTGGCAGGACATCTGTCGCACCCCTCCGCAGTGGGCTGTGGTAGGGGACACCTTCCCGGTGGGCTGCAAGGTGCAGAAGTCTGTGGTGTTCAGTGACTCCACCTTCCATGATAACCCCGACACAAGGCACCCCCTTTACAGGTGAGGCTGGACCCCCAGGCATGGTGCCACGAGGTGCTGTGCCCCCCTCGGCCTGGGTTACAGCTGGGGAAGGGGCTGCTTGTGTGTGTGTGTGTGTGTGTCCAGCTCTGAGCCCCCAACCCGATTCCATCCCCAGCACAGAGTATGGGATGTACCAGCCTTGCTGCGGCCTGGAGAACATCCTCATGTCCTGGGGACACGATGGTAAGGGCCAGGGGGGACAGACCAGGGTCTCCTCACCCCTAAACAGGGGACCGAAGCACCTGGACTGGCTGTGCCCAGGCCCCTCCCCCCCGCCATTTACTGTGGGCTTTGGGCCTGCAGCCTTTTCAGTGGGGTTGGGGGGCTGTCCCAGCTGGGCATATGGGGAGGCTGCTGTGGCTCTTGGGCTGCATGCCCCATGTGGGGGTCCAGCCCTGGCCCTGCAGCCCTCCCTCCCCCCCCCCCCCCCGCTCCCCAGAGTACATGTACAGAGTCATGAAGTTCAACAACTTCACACTGCCCAAGGAGGTAAGGGGCTGGGAGGGGCAGTGTGTGGGACACGGACTGCCGTGGGGTGGGCGAGCACCCCAGCGTGGGCTGGCACATCTCTGTCCCCCTAGGCCTTCTACATGGTCCGCTTCCACTCCTTCTACCCCTGGCATACGCACGGGGACTACCAGCACCTCTGCACCGAGGAGGACCTCCGCATGCTACCCTGGGTCAGGGAGCTCAAGTGCGTAGCCTGGGGGGGATGGGACAGGACAGGAGGGCTCGGCCAAGCGCCGCCCCTCCCAGGGGAGCAGCCCCCCAGCATGACCCACCCTTGCTCCCTGCAGCAAGTTCGACCTCTACACCAAGCAGGAGGAGCTGCCTGACGTGCAGCAACTCCAGGGCTACTACCAGTCCCTGATCGACAAGTACTGCCCTGGGCAGCTCTGCTGGTGAGCAGGGACCCCCCAGCCTGCCCCCCTGGAACACCCACCCTGCACTCCACACTTGGCTCCAGTCCCACAACACAGCCACCTTGCTATGTGGGACACCGGGGCTATACAATAAATCTGCTTGTCACCTGCTTGTCACGCACCCCTGGTGCCAGCCGCAGCCTGAGCACCCCCAGCTCCGCGGGGCAGGACCCTCGGCCCCCAGGGATGTCGGCAGGGCTGGAATGTCAAAGGCTTTATTTAGAAAATTATAGGAAACCTCTGTGCTCAGGGCCGAGCCGCTGGGAAGCATGTTACAGCCAGAGCCCTCGCACAGGGACAGGGGGCTCTGTGGGGGGCAGCACCCCAAACTGCCCCGAGCACAGGTCCAGGGGCAGCCAGGCAGGATAACCGCGAGAGCTGGCACTGCCTTGCTGCAGCTGCCCAGAGCTGCTCCCGCCGGCACAGAGCATCAACCTGCCAGCACAAAGCACCCTGCCGCAGCCTGGCACAGCCCCCTTCACAGGGTCGGGGGACAGAGGGGCAGCTCCAAGCCCAGGGGAGCCCGGTAGAGGTGAGGGAGCTGACCCACTCTGCCATCCGCGAGCGATGACCACACTGTGTGCGAAGGCACTGGCAGTGGGGGAGAGCAGCGAGCTTGCCCTGGGGTGGGCAGCATGCTGGCAGGGGTGGGGACCAGTCTGCTGCACCCCAGCCAGGGACCCCCACCCCGGGGAGGGAGGCAGGGGCAGGCAGCAGGGCACGCAGGCAGCGCCATTAGTCCGTGGGTGGATGACAGGGCCCTGGCCAGTGGCTCCATGCGCTACTTCTTCTTCTTGGTGCCACGGGAGCCATCACCATGGCCATCGCCCAAGCCCCGGGCCCGGCCCTCACCTTTCTCCTCCATCTCTTTTGCCTCCTTCCTCCGCACCTGTCCGTTCTTCTCACCACCCCCTCGGTCCGCAGGCTCCCCCCGTCTGGGGCCTTTGTGGCGGGCAGGGGCTGTGCCCCCCCGGGGCCGGTGGCCCAGGGCTCGCAGGAGACAGACGGTAGCCACCACGAGGTACAGGGACCAAAGGACGATGGGGCCGGAGAAAGGGCGGCTGAGCTGGCGGAGGGACTGCAGCAGCCAGGGCAGGAAGGCATCCACCGAGCGCTTCAGCGGCGTCTTGTCCTGTGGGGTGAGGGATGGGGGTCAGCACTGCTGCTCGGCCCCACCGGTGGCTGGGAGTGTGGCGCAGCTGTGGCACGGGGCCCTACCTTCAGCCCATGCTGGCGGAGCAGGCTCTCCAGTGTGGGATCACCCAGGGAGACAGTGGGGAAGAATTCCTGGACATGCTGTCGCCGCCACCATCGTGCGGGGTCCTCGCTGTGGGATGGGAGAGCTCAGTGCCCAGACCCGCACCCTGCCAGCCCCAGCAGGAGCTGGCCAGGCTTCCACCACCCCACAGGCAGCCTCACTGCAGCCCAGGCAGCAACCCAGCTTTGCTGAAGCAGAGCTCCAGGCTTTGATGAGCTGCGGGCACATGCTGAGTTGATGAAACAATTAGCCAGGCAAGAAGCAGCTCCCACATTCAGCCGTCCCATGACCCCGAGCACTCAGCACATGATGGGAGTATCTGCGCATCAGTATGGTGTCACATCAGGTTCAGAGAGCAGGGGGTGGCTGCAGAGGGGGTGCACGTGCTGCACAGCCATCCCAGCCTCGCTCACCTGCCCTCAGCACTGCTGGTGAACCAGTACTTGTAGAGCTGGGCGCGGATGTAGACGGGCGGCTGGGCACTGAAGGGATACTGGGATTCATCAACCTGCACCAGGCGGATCACTGCCAGAGACACAGCGTTACCCCCTGCTGGGACCTCTCACTGTGTAAACACCCCAAGCCACTGCAGGGCTGGGGCCCAGCAGCCCCAAATCCCCAGGGAAGGGCCTGGAGCGCAGACCCACTGCAGGGGGGTAGAAATGGCCCCCAGCCTGCCTGCTGCTCTGGGCAGGGGCAGCCCTGGCAGCAACACCTCTATCCCTGCCACTGTGCAGGACAAAGGTCCCTGCAGCAGTGCAACTGCCTGGTACAGGGCCTTGGGCTGTGTCTGTCACAGCGGCAGGCCCGGGAAACCCCCTGGCACAACCTGCCCCCTGGCCCCCAGTCCCACTTACCGTCCTTCTTGCCCTGCAGCAGGCGGTAGACGAAGCTGGTGAACCAGGGGCTGCTGCTGTGGGGGCCCAGTGCTGCAAACCACATCTGCCAGTCAAGGCGGGGCTGGTGTGGGGCAACCACAGGGGGGGCCCTGCTGACGTTCCCAGGCTTGTACATGAACTCGATCTCCTACAGGCAGAGAGCAGAGTGGGCTGGGGGGGATCCAGCAGTGGGGACCCAGCCTGGACCTCCCCTAGCTCCACTGTCCCGGGGGCAGGGCTCCCCCAGACTCACCTCCCTTGCTGCTGTTACCAGTTATGGCTTGAGCAACACAGCCCATGAGGGATGGCCAGGTGCCCCAGACAGACTGAGCTAGCGGGACAGGGATGCTTGGCTCCACTGGAGTCCATTCCTTGGTGCCTGTCCCTGACCACCCCACCCAACTGGCCACAGTTCAGCCCTTCTGCCACAAGCACAATTGTTGAACTGGATTCAATAAGGCTCAGTGCTGGGTCCTGCCCCTGGGTCACAACTACCCCACACAAGGCTACAGGATTGGGGCAGAGCAGCTGGAAAGCTGCCTGGATGAAAAGGACTTGGGGGTGCTTGTCAACAGCCAGCTGAACATGAGCCAGCAGCGTGCCCAGGTGGCCAAGGCAGCCAACAGCATCCTGGCTTGTATCTGTAACAGTGCGGCCAGCAGGACCAGGGCAGTGATGGTCCCCCTGCACTGGGAACTGGTGGGGCCGCACCTCGGATCCCGTGTGCGGTGTTGGGCCCCTCACTGCAGGACAGACACTGAGGGGCTGGAGCGTGTCCAGAGCCGGGCAGGGGCTGGGGCAGGGGCTGGGGGGGGGGCAGCGGGGGGAGCTGGGGGGGTTCAGCCTGGAGAGGGGGGGCTCAGGGGGGACCTTCTCCCTCCCTACAGCTGCCTGGGAGGAGGTTGCAGTGAGCTGGGGGTCGGTCTCTTCTCCCAAGGAATAAGTGACAGGACAAGAAGAAATGACCTCAAGTTGCGCCAGGGGAGGCTTAGATTGGGTATTAGGAAAACTTTTGTTACTGAAGGGGTTGTCAAGCACTGGAACAGGCTGCCCAGGAAAGGGGTGGAGTCATCATCCCTGAAGGCATTTAAAAGACGTGTGGATGTGGTGCTTAGGGACAAGGTTTAGCAGTGGACTTGGCAGTGCTGGGTTAATAGTTGGACTCAATGGTCTTAAAGGTCTTTTCCAACCTAAACAATACTGTGATTCCACAAAAGGGCAGCTCACCGTCCACATCTGCTTGTCGTAGCTGCCCTCCAGCACCACCTCGGGCCGCCCACCAACACCAGTCATCCTGCGGAAGAGCCCATAGGAGTTCACCACCTGGAAGCGTTCCACTGCGTTGAACATCTGGTAGATGCCGGGCCACAGCTTGCCACTGGACTCATAGTCAATGTAGGTGAAGGGCACCTGGGGAGTGGCAGAGAGCGGCTCTGTTACCACAGCTAGGAGTGGCTTGGGGGGCCCGGGCTGAACCTCCCGCTCCCCCATACCCCAAGACAAATCCACGCTCCGCTGTCTCCTGCCCTCCCAGTGCTTCCTACCCACTCACCAAGCTGATGGCAAACATCCCCATGGTCGCGGTGGCGAAGATGGCCCACTGCAGCGTGGCCCAGAGCTTCCAGAAGCAGCCGCGCACACAGGCACACCTGCAAGGGGCGGGGAGAGAAAGAGATCAGAGCCGCGCAGCTCCATAGTCCAGGGCTCTGGCTGTGATCTGCAGGGTTCAGAGCTGTCCAGGCTGTGCCCAGTGCAGTCGAGAGCTCAGCCCTGCTCCAACACTGCAGAGGAAAACTCCCAATACAGCCAGCACCCCCTCCCAACGGGCTCTGGACACCTGAGTTCTAGGTGTCCCTCCATGCATGAATCACACCCTCAAGGGTGACACCACCACCTCCCCGCAGCTGCCCCATTCCAGCTGAGGATTCACTGCAGAACAGCAAGACTCAGGGGGACCCTGGCTCCCCCCATCACCCACCTGTACATGGCAGAGAGAATCTCCCAGGAGAGTGAGAGGAAGGCCAGCCCCACCAGTGGTAGGGTCACCGCCCGCAGCCATGTCATGAACTCATGATAGGTGAAGGCTGAAATGAAGGAAAACACACAGGGTCAGAGAGGAGCCTCTCCTGCCCCAGGAGCCATAGGGAGACAGGGGCTGCCGCTGGGCTGCTGGGACAACAGGCCAGCCATGACATACCCACTTTGGAGTCCAGCAGCTTCTTCTCCCAGTTGATCTCCAGGCCAAAGTACTGGACACTCCAGTAAAGCAGGAAGCCATAGATGCTTAGCTCCAGCAAGGCAGAGAAGAGGGACTGCAGGCTGGGGGGCCAGGCTGTGGCAGAGCCAGGCAGCTGAACACTGGGGACTCAGCGAGCCCAACCCGCTGCAGCAGGCTGAGACCTGCGCCCCAAGAACCCAGGCAGGGAGAAGGCAAGCAGGCAGCGCTGAGCACATTCCCACAGCAGGAGCCAACACGCTGCTTCACAGGGGCCCTGGCTTGAGTACCCCACAGGCACAGACCCCCGTGCTGGCAGCAGGCACAGCCAGAATGATGCCTCTTGGTGTCACACCAGGACAGGAGTGGTCAGCAATGGTGGCCTGTCTCCTCCCAACCCCGGGCACGGCAGAAACGGGATCCCACCCCCCTCCCAAACAGGGTGCCTGGGGACTCACTGCTGGTGTGCCTCCGCTTGCTGCGCCCCAGCCAGTGTCCCACGTGTTCCTCATCCAGCAGGGAGAAGGCCAGGACAATGGTGAGCATGTTGAAGAAGTTGTAGTTACCCGTGAGGATGATGAGGACCTGCAGTAGGACCTGCAGAGGAACAGAGGCAGGGCTGGGGCGTCATAATCCTGTGGGGGCAGAGGACATCAGGCACCCCACCACCACAGCCACCCCAGCTCCCAGGGGAACCTTGCCTGCAAGGGCCTGTGCAGTGCAAGGAGCCTGTCCTGCCCATGACCGAGCTGGTCCCCTGCCCTTGGGCAGCCCCACGGCACCTGGTGGCATGAGGGATGGGTGCGGGGGCCCAGCTCTGCCCACCCACCTGGCTGTAGAATGCAAAGAGCCGGAGGCGGCGGATGGGTGCAAAGAAGAGGAGTGGGATAGCTATTTCGATGACATAGGTGGCCACCACGCTGAACTTCTGGAACCAGACGGGCAGCTGGTGGGCAAACCAGGCGCTTGGTGTGGGGATGCACTGGGTCTCGTAGTGGTAGATGAGAGCTGGGGTGGACAGGAGGGGTCAGGGGCACAGAGAGGAGTGCAGGGACATGGCTTGGTGCAGGCAGAGCCAGCACAAAGGTGTGCCAAACATGGGAGAGATGCCAGCAGCAGCTGGCTATAGGGTGCAGGAGGCACAGCCTGAGGCGTGGGGCAAGACCTCCAGCTCCCTGTGCCTGGCAGGGGTGCCCCAAAGCCTGCAGCACCCCTCACCTGTGAGTCCCCACCAAGTGGGGCAGCGGCTGCTCAGCTTCACCACACCAGAGGCAAACATCAGCCGGAAGAGGAGCCAGCGCACCAGCCAGAAGGTGATGCCATCATGGGCACGCCACGCCGTGGACCGCCACTTCAGCAGGTGCAGGGGGGCCACCAGCACCCCCAGGAATCCCGCTTCCAGCAGAAGACTATCCCTGTGGGGAACACTGCTGTCCCCCACTGCCACTCTGGGCTGCAGACCCCTTGGGGGTGCTGAGGGGCTGGCTAGCTTGCCACCGCTTCTGGAAGGTGACCCAACCCCCCATATCCTTGGGCTTGAGCAAGCAGAGGCCCAGGTGCACCTGGGGCAGGATAGCTCCCCCAGCATGGAGCCTCCCCGGCAACCCCCCCGGCTGCAGTGCACTGGAAGGGCTGAGGAGGGGCTGACTTACCACTGGAAGTAGAGGAAGACCTGCCCCACCTGTGGAGGGAGAGAGTGAAGTAGTGAGCAGGGCAGAGGCTCTGCAGAGGTGCAGGTTTGGCCCCCGGTCCCTCATCACAGAATCACAGAATGGTTTGGGTTGGAAGGGACCTTAAAATCATCTAGTTCCAGCCCCCTGCCAGGGGCAGGGACCCCTTCCGCTAGACCAGGCTGCTCCAAGCCCCGTCCAACCTGGCCTTGAACACTACCAGGGATGGGGCATCCACAGCTTCTCTGGGCAATCTGTGCCAGTGTCTTGCCACCCTCACAGCAAAGCACTTCATTGTAATATCTAATCTAAATCTGCCCTCTTTTAGCTTAAAATCATCACCCCTTGTCCTGTCGCTACAGGCCCTACTAAAAAGGTCCCTTCCCCACACCCACCCTGTGGAGAGAGGGCAGACGGGCTGAGGGACAGGCACAGATACCTCCCAGCTCCCTGCTGATGCTCCTTTCCCATGACTGGGCTATGGGCCAAACCTGAGGAGCAGAGCAGCAGCCTCAACTCACTGCCAAGAGCGGCACCGCCTGGGGTGGGGAAAAAAAGAGGATGCTTCCAAGTGAGGCAGCCGTGCTGGGAACCACAGCCCCAGACCATTCATCGCTGGTGCCCAGGGCTATGCCCTGAGCACAGGAGCGTCACTTGCAAGGGGAAGGAGGTCACCAGGCCAGGGCCAGTGGGCTGCAGGGAGCCCTGCTCCACGCTGTCTGGGTGCTGCCCCTCCTGCCCACGGCCAGGCCTAGCACAGCAGCTGACAGCAGAAAAGGCTGCAGACGTGGCTGGCGGCAGGGTAGAGGGCTGGTGCTGTGGAGGAGCAGGGACTTTTGCTCCAGCATCACCTTAAAAGGCAGCAAGGGGAAGGAAGGAAGGCCTGGCCAGCACACGGGCTGGGAGGAGGGAGAGCTGTGAACAGCAGCCCTGCCAGGAGACAGCCCTCATGGGTGGGAGTCACCCAGGGCTTGCCAGCCCCATGCAGCTGCGGGTGCTGCCTCCTCTCCGTGCTGAGGTAGAGAGTCACCTCAGGGACCCAGCTCCCACCCTGCTTCTCCTCTGCCCTGAAATATGGGTCACACAGCTTGGCAAGGCTGCCTGTGCAAGGGGAGACTGCAAGTAGAACAAAGGGGTTGGGTTACAGCACTGCAGGGCAGTACCCCAGCACCGGAGAAACCCTGCTCCCACAGCTGGTACCTCGCTCTCCTGGCCTCCCTGCAGCCACCAGTGCAGGACACTACCCAAGCCCTGGCAGAAGGGACTGGCGAGGGCTGCCAGCGCCACCAGCTGCCCAGGCTGCCTTCCAGCAGGGCAAGACAGCTCCTCGGTGGAGTAGGAGCCACCCAGGCCCGGACGGATTTCTAAACACAGGCATTTTTAAATTCTTCAGTTCCCCAGGTTTCAGAGGGAAAAGAAACTTCTCCCCTGGGCTGTCAGTGCCAGCAGACTCTGACTCACCCGAGCTCCTCCACATGAAGCTGCCATCCCCAGCAGCGACCGCAAATGGCTCAAATGGCTCAGGAAGATGGATTCATGGCTGGAGGGCACACAGTTCTCACAGGGCACAGGCGCTTGGGACAAGGGTCCTGGGTGGACAGGGGACAGAGCTGCCCCCACAGTGGCACAGGAACTGGCTTCACAGGCAAGTCTCAAAGGGTTTTATCCCAGCACCAAGTACTGGCACAAGGATGGGGTTGTACCCTGCCAGCATGAGCCAGGGAGCTGCCAGCACCTACCCCAGCTGCATGCGGGAAGCTGAGCATGCCAGGAGCTTGTTAGGTGATGCCAATGCAAGAACGTCCGTCACCCCCCCCTTCCTTCCCAGGTCCCAGCTCTGACTCCTCTAGGGCACCGCAAGCCCCTGCCTGCATCTCATACCTGGTAGAGCGAGAGATAGAGCATCCTGAGCAGGGCGAAGAGCAGGCTGTCCCGCAGGGGCTCGAACAGCAAGGCGCCAAAGGAGGCGAGCACACCAAGGAGGCAGAGCAGCTCCATCCCCAGCTCTGTATCCAAACCCAGGTGGGGACTGAGCCACAACAGGGTGGGAAAATCCCGCAGTTGCTCCCACAGCCCCTTCCCGTTGAGGCGCAGCACTTTGCGGGCCGGCAGGATGCCGTCTCTCCCATACAGCCCTGGAAATGAATGGTGACAGTGGGGACAAAGCCTTCCCAAGCACCATAAGGCTGGAGCAGCAGAATTGGGAGCCCCCCAGCTACCGCCTCAACGAGCTGGGGGCCCAGCTCATCAAGGTGCTGGCCAGGGGGGCGCTCCAGCTAGTTCCCCCTCCACCAGTGGCTTTCTCAGTTTCCTCATGAAACTGGGAACGGAGCAGAATTGGGAATAACCCACGTGGAACCCAGCGGCTGCCAGAGCCAGCCTGGCCACGTGGAAGCGAGCTGAACTCCCTGCCTGCTGCAGGCAGCTGGGATCAGCGCGGGCAGAGCTCTGCTGGGGCGCTCGGGGCGGGGGTACAGGGGGCTAGAGCAGCCCCCGACCCCCGCGGGGGTGCGGAGGGAGGGCGGGTACCCTCTCCCGCTGTAGCCGGTGATCACGGCAAAAAACACCTCGGCCCCCCACCAGCCCCGGGCAGGAAAACGGGACGCGAGCGAGCACAGAGCCGCCAACCGAGGGCCGGGCCAGGCAAGCCCGACAGCGGAGCCCCCGCAGCGCCCGGGGCAGCCGCAGGGATGACGGGCGGGGGCAGCCCCGCGGAGCCCCCCGGCCCACGACCCCGCTCGCACCGGGGAGGCAGGGGGGTGACCGGGCACCCAGCCAGGGCCCGCGGCTCCAGCCCGGCCCGGCCCGCGCCCCCTCGGGACCGGCCTCAGGCTCGGCTCTACCGGCCCCAAGAGCAGCCACCGCCGCAGCCCGGGCTCCGCTGGCCTGGCCGCCGCCGCCGGCACGGCCTACCCACCCTCCGGGACCGGGCGGACCCCAGCCCCACACTCCCCCACCGCCACCGTACCGGGGATCTGGACGTAGAGCGAGGCGAAGGCGGCGAGGTAGGCGGCAGCCAGCCCGGCCAGGAACAGCGACCGTGGCCGCAGCGGCGGGTCCCCCATGGCAGCGGCGGCGGCACCGGGCGACCCCCCGCGCGGCCCCAGCGTGCACGCTGCGTCAGCACGTACAGACGCTGTCACGCAGTGACGTCACACGCCCCGCCCCGCGCGTTCCGCTGGGCGGGAAACACAAAATGGCGGCGGGGAGGGGTGGCTGGCGGTGCTCGGTGAGTGTTGGGGTCAGCGTTACCTGGGGTGGGCGAGCGAGCTTGCTGCTGGTGTCCATCTCGGAGCGGCTCGGTTGTCCGGGTGGATTTGTGTCCCGTCTCTCCACGGCTGCCTCACGGGGTGAAAGACGGTGTTAAGTTTTGTGATTCTGGGTTCTGAGGTGCTGCTCCGGTAGTATTCTGCTTTTCTGTGAAGCTGGGGGGAGGTCTTGTCGCTCTTTACAGCTACCTGACAGGAGGCTGCAACGAGTTGGGGATCGGTCTCTTCTCCCAAGTACCGTGGGAGAAGAAAAGGCCTCAAGCTGCACTAAGGGAGGTTTAGATTGGATATTAGGAAAAATGTCTTCACTGAAAGGGTTGTCAAGTACTGGAACGGGCTGCCCAGGGAAAGGGTAGAGTCACCATCCCTGGAAGTATTTAAAAGATGTGTAGATGGTGCTTGGGAGCATGGTTTAGTGGTGGGCTTGGTAGTGCTGGGTTAATGGTTGGACTCGCTTTTCCAACCTAAATGAGTCTATGAATTTGTATTTCTACTGAAATCCAGTTGACTTCAGATATCTATGCTAGCCAGCTATTGCCAGATGTCACCTGTACCTAACTGGAAGTGACCTGTAACCTTCAGCTATCACCTGTGGGATCATCTGTCAAGAATCAAGTGGTTTAAAACTGTTTACATACCCCTGGGGCTCTGTCTGGCTGCCGAGGGTGCTGTGAGCTCCTCCACCAGGAACTGCCACCATGGAGGAGGTGGAGTCACGCTTCCTGCACCTCCTGCAGCCCATCCGTGACCTCACCAAGAACTGGGAGGTGGATGTAGCTGCTCAGCTCGGGGAGTACCTGGAGGAGGTAAGGGGGGCCCCCTACGTCCCATGTGCTGGGTTGGGGAGGTTGGGGTGATGCCCTTCAACCCTGCCTGTATGGGGGGACTTTCTCTCTGTGCCCCCCCAGCACGCTGCTGACACTCCTGACTCTTCCCTGTCCCTGTGCTACCCTCAAAGCTAGCCTGTGAATCAGCGTGTCATTTTCCTTCTTTTACCTGTTTTACAGCTGGATCAAATCTGCATTTCCTTCGATAATGGCAAAACAACCATGAACTTCATTGAAGCAGCTCTGTTGATCCAGGGTTCTGCCTGCATCTACAGTAAGAAGGTGAGGAAAGCAGCAGCGGCTGCTGCATCATGGCCTTGCTCCTGTCACCCTGCCTATTCTGCAGTCCCTCAGCCATTAGTCCTGAGGCTGAGCTCCATAGGGGCCACTCTGGGCAGTGCCCCTTGGTTTTGAAGGACGTGAATGTAATAACAACTAATGGAAACAAAAGGATATAAATTCATAATTCCTAAATTCAACCTCTTTATGCGTGTTGGCTTGGCAGCTTGGAAAAGGGGAAGAATTTTGTGTTTAGCGGTTTCTTTAGAGGATCAAATACAAAATCCCTGCTGCCCCAAATCTGGCCTCAGAATGGCTTAAACAGTGAAAAGAATAACAAGATTATCAAGAAACCAAACTCCAGCTGCCTGGGGATAAGATTAGGGCAGTGGTTCATCCCAGCATCAGCTGGAGTAGCTTTTCTGGGAGCTGCTTTCTCCTTCTCCAAGTCTCTGGCTGCTCATTTGCAGGTGGAGTATCTCTACTTGTTGGTCTACCAGACACTCGACTTCATCTCCAATAAAAAGTAAGTAGAGTTCTCCCTGTGCCACAGAGAGGGATCTCTGCCAGGGCTTGGGGCTGCTGCCTTCCAGTACCTTCACTGCCTTGGCAGAAAATGCTGCTATGTCCTTCTGCCTTGCTGCTCTTGCCCTCCATGTTGCAGTAAGGCCCGAGCCCTTCCCCATTTTCTTTCCTGCTGAGGTTCTGTTGCTTCTGCTACCACTGACCGCTCTGCCGCTAGGCAATCGTTGCTTTAAAAAAAACCCAGACAAACCTATTGCAGCACCAGTCTCCAGCCCTGTAAAAAAGTTCTTGGAAGCAGAAGGACTTTTGTGGCTGTAGAGAAGGCCTCTTGTGTGATTGCCTTCAGTGCAGGGAGCCTGGAGCAATGCCTGTCCCATGCGCTGCGCTCCTCTTCCAGTGGCATCATTCTGCAGTTTTCTTGCCGCAGCACTTTGCCATTGCGTAAGGAGAAGGCTGTCACACAGGACAATTCATTTTCTGCCAAGATTGACTCTGTGGGACACTAAGCAGCTTGTGATTTATTTTTCCCCTTATTGATGAAAGTAAGGCTCTGCTGCTGCAGCCCCCAAGCTGCCTTGTGTAACTTGCCTGGTGCCGGCTCTGAGCATGCTTTGCGCTGAGGAGAGGTCAGCTAACAGCAACCTCCTGTGCCCGGCCTGGGCATTTGGGGAAAGACAAGGTTTTTGTGCTGCACTGCACTCCAAACAACTGCTTGGCTCAAGCCACGCAAACAAGTTTCCTGAAGGAGCCATTCCGCCTCTGCTTTGCACAGCACTGAGCCCCGTTTGTAGGAAATATTGCCAGCTGCACAGGGAGATTGAGTCAGAGGACATGAAAGAGGCTCTGCTTGGGCTGGAGCAACATGAAGCTGCTGTGGAAGGTTCCAAAAGTCTCTGACAATTATTTTTGTGCTGTGGGATCAAATGGAAGCGTTCCCTCCTGTTCCTGTAATGGAGCTTGCAAGCCAGAATTGGCAGGATGTTTTTGTTCCAGCTGGGATTTGTCAGGCAGGCTGAATCCCCTTGTCCTGCAAGCCCCAATTCCTTTGCAGCCCCTGCCCCCCTGCCTCCTTCCTGGGCAGGTGCAGAGGAGCACTAAGAGCATGTGAGCTCACCCTTATTGGGGGAGCATGCTGGTGGTGTGGCTGTTCTATGGTGCTAACAGTCATACCATCACCTCTCTGCACTGTCTGTAGCACCGTGGGACTGCTTAGGGTTGCTGCAGCAGGGTTGGGCAGAACCTGCAGCCGCTTTGCCTCCAGCCCTTTGCTGCTGCCCCAGGCATATCCTGACTGTGTGGTTTGTTCCCTGACTCAGGCGTGAAAAACAACCCAGCTCTGTGGGGCAGGATGGCAAAGACACCGACGCAAGCTTTAGGACTGAGGAAGAGGTGGAGGTGAGTGTGCTGCGTTGCTGTGTGGGGAGCAGAGTGCTCAGTGGCTTGTGAGTGTGGGCAGAGCTGGTCTCTGCTGTGAGGGTACGAGGGGGCTGCCTCCAGCACTCTTGACTGCTGCCATCTCCTGTGTATGCTCCCCTGCTGTTCCCTAGCAGGGAATGTTTAACCCCATGGCTTCCTGCTCTGCCCTGGGCACAGCAGAAGCGCTTGGTGAGCAATTTGTCGCAAGACTACTGGACTGGTCTCTGAGGGACGGGACCTGCCACCTCACAGCCCTCCTGGAGAAGAGCTAGCTCCTGTGCAGCACGTGGGGACCCCCCTCTTCACACTGTGGCTCAGCCTTCCTTCTCTTAATCCCAAACTCGGGCTGTTTCCTCAGGACTCTGTCCCCCAGGGTTGAAGGAGCTGTCGGGGCTGGACCATTTCCATGGAAGTGGGCACCTTCATTCCCTCCTTGCTTGTTTCCTGGCTGTTGGGTGCTACCCTCGCAGTGCTTGCACACCCCAGCCCCACTCCTGTTCTGTGACAGCAGTTCAGAAGCTGCAGCTCTGTTGTCTCTCCTGCCGGGTCTGTCCTGCTCACAGTATAGCCGTGGGGGCACCCCATGTCCGCCCCCTGGCTCCAGTTAGGGTCCCTCAGTGGCGGTGTGGCCTAGCAGACCAAGCCAAAGTGACCACTGTTGGGGCTCTCTTGGCAGTTCCTCTCCCTGGATGACCTCAAGGACACCAGCCAGGCAAATGTGGACATGAAGAAGGATCATCAGCCCAATGTAAGAGAAGCCATTCTCCTTTTCTGTCCCTCCCCATGCTGGGGTTTCCCCAGATGAATCCCAGAGGTGCCTGGGGCCAGACACTGGACTGGCCAGGCTCTGCGGGAATGGTGGCTGTGCTGTGCTGTGTGCCTTCCCCAGGCTCTGTCCCAGCCTGTGTGGGGGCAGCCACCCTCCTGCCACCTTACTTTTGCAGGCTGTGAACATTGTTCCCTTGACTCCAATGTGTTTGGTCCCTCCAGAAGAGGCTGAGAAGAAAAACAACCCTCTGTTCAGGTGAAAGCTCCCTTCGCTATGCCCCTTGGCTGCCCCTGAGGCTTTAGTTGGTGTTCCCCCCACCTCATCACTGTAGTAGGGTTGAGCTTTCCTTGTGCCTTAGCCAAGGAAGTAGCACTTTCCCAATTAAAACTGGACAGCGGGCAAGAAGGATAATCCCACAGGTGTGCAGGTCCTCCTGGGAATGGCCTCTGGTGAAGGCAGGGCAGGAAGGTCCCCAGGGAAGGGACAAGCTGGGGCTCTGCCAGGAAATCCAGGCAGGACTTTGTGCCAGAGAAGCTGACGGTGGCCGTTGGGAGGACTGGGACTGATCCCCCCCCCAACCCTAGAGCTGGGGGGCTCTGGCTTTGGAGACGCCCCAGCAGGGCTCCCCCTGAGGCAGACCAGCATCCCCCTCCCTGGGCCCATGGAGATCCCCCTGGTCTCAGGGCGTCCCCTGATGGGTTTTTGCCCTCAGCCGGAAAGGGGAGATCCTTGCCAGCCGGAAGGATTTCTGGATGAACACAAGCACTCCGCACGCCACTGGAGCCTTCTTGCTGGAGCTGTCAGGCCTCTCCCCCATCTGCCTGCAGGAGCAGCAGCACAGGGAGGGCCCCAGCACAGAGGCAGGTACGAGGGGGCTCAGGGTGCGGGTGGTCACAGAACTGCCAGCCAGGAGGCAGTGCTGGTGGGGAGGCAGCCTGGGGTGCGTTGCTGGCTGCCTGCCTCCAGAGCCCAGCTCCCTGGGGCAGGGGAGAGTTGGCTGTGGCTTGCCTCAGGCAAAACTACCTGCCAGCAGAGCAGGGCCCCTCATTGCCCGAGATGATCAGGTGCTGGGCAAGAGCAGGGTGCTGAATGCCAGCAGCTGCCCCCTGGCTGCAGGGGGGTTGCTGCCCGTGGCTTTTGGCCTCACCGGGGCTCCTGCAGGCAGGGGCAGCCCGCCTACTGGGGCGGCGGCTTACCTCTCGCCTCTGTCACCTCAGCAGTACTGTCCTGCAGCCTTGACAGAGGGAAGGAGCGTGTGAATGCTGGCATGGCTCCCATCCGGGTGCTGAGCTTCTCTGAAGGTAGAGGTGAGGTGTGCATGGTCAGCGGGCTGAGGGGAGACCCCGCCGTTCGTCCTTCCTGCCTGCGCGTCGGGCAGGGCCGGGTGCTTTCGGGCAGCTGCTGCTGCGCAGGGTGCTCCTGCCCTCTGCTACATGGAGGTAGTCCAGTCCTCTCAGCAGCTTCAGCTGGCCCCTTGGCCATGAGAAACAAAACTCCTCAGGGGAACTCCTTGGTAGATGGGGTGGGAACGGGAGATCCCAGAGGCTTTTACAGCATTTACCCATGTCGTTCCCCCACCAGGTGCTGCAGGTGATGACAGCGGTGGAGAGGGTGACATGCCTGGGGCCCTGGAGGATGATGCAGAAATGATTCCAGCTGCTAACACACACGTCGAGGCCCAGATGGTAGGTGTGGGCAGGGGCTCACGGGGGCACTGCCTCACTCCTTCCCCAGAGCCCTGCTCCCTGCGCTTCGAAGCCTGGTGCCACAGGAAACTCACTGGCTGTTCTGTGTCTGCCAGGGCCTGCCCCAGGCGAAGAGTCGCATGCTGCGGGAGCGAGTCCCTGCTCAGGATCCTAAAGCCCACATCAAGGTAGGGGGGCCCAGAGCCAGGGAGCCTCTCTGAATCCACGTGGGACACTAGGGAGCCCCAGGACATCCCTGCCCCTCCCACTGTGCTGCGCTGGTGCCGATGGTGGGGGGACCCACCGGGCCAGATGGCTCCTGTGCACCCAGCCCGGGGTGCTGCAGGGAGCTTTGCTGGTTTCATCTGTGCTGATTCTTCTGCCAGGAGATGCTGGATCCATGGCAAAGCCTTGACCCTTTCAGTGACACTGAGGACAAGCCGTTCAAGAAAGGTATTTGAGGTGGCGCTGGGGATGAGGGGCTGCTCCATGGGTTTTGGTTTGCCCTGGAGGGGCCAGGGCCTAGCTGCATAGGAGCAGGAAGGCTAGCTTTCCCAGTCACTTGTCTTTCAGTGTCCACAGAGCCACAGCAGGTCTTTCCCAGCCCCATAATGTGCAGAGGGGGCTGGGAGCGGGGCAGTTGCTCTGTCTTGGAGCCTCAGGGGTGGCTGGGCTGCCCTTAGAGCAGTGGCACGGGACTCCCTGCATCACCCAATGCTGCTTGCAGGGCTGCTGATCTCTGCCTGCTTCCAGGGAGGCCCTTCTTGGTGCCATATGGCCTGGATGATGTGGTCGGTGGCAAGCGGAAAAGGAAGGGAGCGAGGAAGCTCCAGGACTTCATGAAATGGTTCTCTGCAGCCTGTGAGTATCGTGGTGTGAGTTTCCTGCCGTGATCTGGCCAAGTTCGTGGCAGGACCCTTCTCTGCCAGGAAGCACCTTGCTGAAACCCTTCTGCCGCGTGTGCTCTGGTGCTGGCCAGCCCCGTTCCCCAGTGGCTTTGGTCCTGTAGCAGTTGGTGTCTCCGCTCTTGTCCTGGTCTCGCGGTAAATGGCATCCCATTTACTGAGCAGGATGCGAATCACCTTCCTTGGCCCAGGATCTCCTCACCTGGGCTCATACCTCAGCCTTAACCAAAGCTTTGAGGAGAATGGGGCAACTTATCTAAGAGGGAATAGATTGGCCAGAGCTTTCCAGCTCAGCAGGGTGTTAAGCAGAATGCGTTCATAGCTGGCACAAAGAGAGTGTTGCATAATAGCAGCTGAAATAATGGTGGGTAGCTTGTGCAGCAGGGGTTGCTGCTGGGGGAGGAGGAGAGGTAAAAGCAGCAGTCCCTCCATCCCCAGAGGTGGTGGGGCCATGCTGGGCAGAGCACGCTGTGTTAGAACTCAGGAGCTGCTAAACTGGAGCTGTTGGTGGCCATCCTGGGAACTTTTAATTGTCTCAATTTTCCCCAGACAGCAATGTCACTGACAGCAAGAAAACCAAGAGAAAAGGGCCGACATTCACAGGTGAGCAGGATGTGGCAGGACCCAGTGGAGAGTCGGCACTTTGCTTCCAGCAGCCGTGTGCCTCCCTGTGTGGGTTTGGGGCTGAAAAGCAGCAGGGCACCTCACTGGGGCAAGTTCTGGAGACTGGGAATCTAGAACAATCTCAGTCCTGTAGCTATCCCTCTTTATTTGGAGGGCAGGCTTGCACACTGCTGAACGAAACTTCCCCTCCACCGCCTGCAAAGCCCCACCTGCGCCGGGGGGCCAGGGGACAAGGGCCTCGGCTTTGGCAGCAGTGGCAGGGTGGAGGGGAAGGGCAGAGCTTGTGCCACGTGAGGAGCCCAGAAAGGCACCCTGAGGGCCATGGTGTGCTGGGATAGGGGCCGGGAGGGACGCAGAGGTGTGCTGCCCAGGCTGAGCCCCATCTCTGCGCAGACCTGGAGGTGCTGTACTGCAAGCAACTGAAGGAGCGGGCAGCGGCACAGAAGCACCTGCAGCGCCGAGGAGTAAGTGAGCATAGCCAGGGGGAGCACCCGGTGCAAGGGGCGGTGCTCCTGGCCTCCTGCCTGCACCCCTGCCCCCACTCCCACCATCCTCGGCACTGGGGGGGCTGGGTAGCCAGGGTGGGGGTGCTCAGGGCTGTTCTCCACCAGAGGCTGCTGCTGTGCGAGGAGCTGGACCTGCTGGAGGAAGAACGCAGAGCTGACTGCGACGAAGGAGCAGGTACTTCGGCACCCCGCATCACCCCCAGCCCCAGCCAGTGATCCCGTCCTGTCCCCTCCAGCGGTAGCAGCTGCTGGGTGGCCCTTGGGAGGGAACCAGGCCCGGCAGGTGCTGAGTGGCTCTCCCCTCCTGGCAGATGACTCCGTGGAGTACAACGACATCCTGCCTGAGGCCCTGGAGGAGCTGAAGGAAGAAGCCCTAGGTGAGCGCTGAGGGTCCGGCCAGTGCCCTCCCATTGGCACGAGCCCCATGGCCTCAGTGGGACATGCTGCCAGCCAGGGGGGCTGCTGCTGTAACCCCTCCCAAACACCCCTGTCCGCCCTTGGGAGCCTCCCCTGTCCCCACTTGGTGTGGAGGGGGTGGCTGTGTGGCCTCGCAACAGGTGACACTCTGCCCTCCTGCAGGTGCCCCTGACCTGGGCTTGCTGGGCTACGAGGAGCTGGTGCACAGGAATGTGGTAGGTGACTGCGACGGGCTGGTGTGGGGACATGGCAGGGATGCGCTGCTGGCAGTGGGCTGGTGTGGGGACGTGGCGGGGATGTGCCACTAGTGGCAGGGGGCTCCAGCCCAGGGTGGGTGCCAGGTGGGAGCAGGCTGCAGGAGCATTTGGGTGCCCCCTCTCCCTTCTCCCCACAGGAGCTGTTCATTGCTGACTCCCAGAAGTACGCACAGGAGACGGAGCTGTCCCAGAACATCCGCTGCTGGGAGGAGAGGATGGGGCCACTGTTGCAAGAACAGGCAAGGATCCATGCGGGCAGGGGGCCGGGGGCAGGCAGGTACCTGTGTGGGTAGGGGGCTAGCAGCCCCCTCCCTGTGCTTAAACCTGCTCTGCCCGCAGGAGGAGCAAGCCGCCTTTGACATCCACAGCTACGGGGACATGCTAGGGAACAGGTGTGGAGCCCTGGGCGAGTGGCAGTCCTTCGCCAGCCTGGTGGCAGGGCAGCCTGCCTTCGAGGTGTGCCGCTACATGCTGGCCTCACTCCAGCTGGTGAGTAGGGGGGCTGCAGGGGGGACTCCTGGGCTCTGCTCCCCGCCCCCCAGCCCACCCAACTGTTTGCTCTTCCTCCCCTTTCTCCCCAGGCCAATGACTACGTAGTGGAGCTGGCGCAGGGCCCAGGGCTGGAGCAGGCAGTGGACACCATGCAGCTGCGGCTCCTCACCCACCAGCGAGCACACGATCGCTTCCACACCTTCCAGCCCCCCTCCGCCTGCCCCTGAGCAAGGGTCTCCCCTGAACATACCCTCCCCCGCACCCTTGACAATAAACCCAGGGGCTGGTAAATGCTCTGCTGTCTTGGGGGATCCAGGCGGAGGGGGAGGAAGCTCCACCCCTTGGGGCTGGCAGCTGCTCTGGGGGGGGTGGCCAGGGTCCCCGGGGCTGCAGGAGGCATTGGTGGGGCACAGGTGCGTTTATTGTCCTCACTCCAGGACTGGCTCATAGCTCTCCATGTGCCGGCGGACGCTATGGGCGATCTGTGCATCCGTCTTGTTGCGCCCGTAGTAGTCGAGGAAGAGCCCGTCAGGGCCCAGCAGGTAGATGAAGATGGTGTGGTCCACGATGTAGTCGCCCTCCTCGTCCTTTGGGCCGGCGCTGGCGTAGACGCGGTAGGCGCTGCTGGCCGCCCGCACCTCCTCGGGGCTGCCGGTCAGTCCCAGCAGCCGCGGGTGGAAGTCCCGCACGTATCGCCCCACGGCTGCCACGTCATCACGCTCGGGGTCGACGGTGATGAAGAGGGGCTGGACAGGAGGTAGTCCTGGCTCCTGCTCCAGCAGCCGGACCGCCCGGCTCAGCTTCTCCAGCTCCTCGGGGCAGATGTCGGGGCAGTGGGTGAAGCCGAAGTAGAGCAGCACCCACTGCCCACGGAAATCGGCCTTGCACCGCCGCCGCCCCTCCTGGTCCAGCAGCTGGAAGTCGCCCTGGCCCAGTGCCAGCGCCCGCAGCTCCTCCCGCCGCCGCGCCCGCCGCCGCCGTGCCTTCTCCTCCCGTAGGTACAGCCAGGCTGCCCCCGCCGCTGCCCCCGCCGCTGCCACCACCGCCACCCGCCGCCCCAGTGGCAGTCGCCTCGGGGCCGGGCTGTGCAGGGCCCGCGGCGTGGGCAGGCGGCACGGCAGGCGGAGGGCCGGCAGCAGGGCCCGGAACATGGTGGGGCTGTGGGGAGGGGGAGTGAGCCCCTCCCCTCTGCCCTTCGCGTCCCTTTTGACCCCACACCTCCAGCCTCCTGCCTTCTGACCGCCCCTGCTCTGGCCTCTCAGCCTCTGCCCTCTGCGGCCCTCTGACTCCTCAGCCCCCTGCTTCTCCCCCCGCCCTCTGTCCCCCTGCTGCCGTTGGACACCTCAGTGTATGTCCCCACCTGCCCTTTGACCCCTCACCCCGCCGCTCCTGCCCCAGCCCTCTGACCCGCTGCCCCTGCTGCCCTCCGACCTCCACCCTGTGCCCTGTCGCCCTTTGACCCCTCCTTTCATCCCTTTTGCTGCTGACCCCCTGCCCCTCGCCTCCAGCCCGCCGCAACTTCCCACCCGCGCCCTTTCACCCCTGCAGGTGCCCTCCGCCCGTCGCTGACCTTTGCCCTCTGACCCCGAGCCCCGGCCCGCCTGCACGCCCGGTGCGCTCCGCGCCGCCACGAGCGGAAGGGGCGGGGCAGAGGAGCGCGCACGCGCACTGCGCCCCGCCCCGCCCGCCGCCGGCTCCCAGCCTGCACGTCCCGCCGCGCCGCCGCCGGGGGCGCCCGACCCTCACCCGGCCGCGGGCCCGGCCCGGTGCGGCGCAGGGCGCCCCCCGGCGACGGCGTCAGCGGGGGCGCGGGGCCCCGGCGGGCAGGATGGTCGCGGCCAGGCGGGGCGGCGGGGCGCGAGGCGGGCCCGGGGCCAGGCACAGCGCGGCCTGCAGCGCCCGCCGCGCCGCAGCGCACAGCGCCCCCTCGTGGTGCACCCGCAACCAGGGCTCGCCTGCGGGGGAGGCCGACCGTGGGCGGGGGCCGTGGGGGGCCCGGCCCGGCCCCGCCGGCGCCCCCCGGGCCGCCCCCCGCCCCTCCTCGTTACCTGCCCGCAGGCGCTGCCCCACGGCCACCAGCAGCTCGGCGCCCACCCGGGGGTTGACGGGGTCCCCGGCGCGCGCCCGGCCGGCCCCTAGCTCGTGCAGGACGTGGGCCAGCGGCAAGGCCTGCACCCGCTGCACCCAGCCTGGGGGGGGATGGTCACGGCGGCGGCAGGGGCCGGGCAGCCCCCGAAACGGGGGGGGGGGGCGGCGTATGGGGTGTGGGGCTGGGGGTCAGGGACCCAGAGGCATGCAGGGGGGCTGAGGTGTGCGGGGTGCCCCGTGCACAGGGATGCGGGGCAGGGGGTGCAGCCGGGGACCCCAGGAGGCGGGGAAAAAAGCCAGGGAAGCCCTGGGCATCCCAGAGGGTGCTGGGGGGGGCGACAGGGGGGCACAGGGACCCCGGGGCACTGGAGGAGCCCTTGGCCTCTCAGAAGGGGTATGGGGTGGGGGGCAGTGTGGGGCTGGGGAGGGCAGGGTAGGGGGCTGGCGAGGTGGGCTGTGAGGCAGGGGAGGGGGCTGTGGGCCTGGGGAGGGCAGACCCCATCTTACGTGGGCAGACCCACGGCTTACCTCCGCGCAGTGCGGGCAGCTCCTCACGGGTGCCTGCCTGCCCCAGGACCTGGCGACGCTCCGGGGGGCTCCCGGCACAGAGGCGGTGGGCGATGTTGGGGGGCACCCCCTGCGCCCCGAGCATGGCCTCGAAGGTGCGCAGGGCCGAGCCATCATCCAGCACCCGCGCCAGCTGCTGCCGGCCCTGCTCCTCCGCCGGGGCCAGCCCGCACTGCCACAGCAGCAGCCCGCCTGCGGGCCCAGGCTGGCACCCCACCGCTGGGACCCCTGTCCCTGGGGCTCCCCCCTGCCCCTGGGACCCTTCCCCACCATGCCCCACTGCTGGGACCCCTGCTCTACCATCCCACTGCTTCTGGGGACCCCATCCCACCACCACCTGGGCACAGTGGGGGGCAGAGCGTGGCAGGGGTGAAGCACCAGCTGTGGGGAGTGGGCTGAAGGTGGTGGGGAGGGTGGGTGTGTCAGGGGATGGGCAGGCAGGCTGGGGGGCATGGGACAGGACCCGAGGGGGGGAAGACAGGGACCAGGGCCAGACCCCAAGGCTGGAAGGGACAGGGCTGGGGGTAAGAGGGACCCTGAGGTTGCAGGGGGTGCTGGGCTGGGGGAAGGGACTTGTGTGTGGGGCTGTCCCCCCGGCCATGCGCCCCCGTGCCCCTCCCACACCCCCTGTGCCCATGGCTGACCCAGGGCAGTGACCAGCTCCCGCAGGTCGGGGGGGCCCCCCCCCTCCAGGCATTCCAGGGCCTCCAGCACCTCCAGCGAGCTGCCCACACAGCGGCCCAGCGGCTCGTCCATACGGCTCAGCACGGCCGCCGTGCGGATGCCCAGCTGCTCGCCCACCACCACCTGCGGCAGGCATGGCTGAGCAGGGGGCACATGGCCCCGAGGCTGGGGGTCTCGGGTGGAGCAGGGGCTCACCAGGCTGTGGGCCAGCTCCTGCGCGCTCTCCTGCGTGGGGCACAGGGCTGCGCTCCCGAACTTGACGTCCAGCACCAGCGCCGAGAGCTGCTCTGCCGCCTTCTTGCTCAGGATGGAGGCTGGGGCCGGGACAGCCTCTCTGGCCTCACTGCCCTCGTCCCACTGCCTGCCCCCCCCCCATCCCCACGTGCAACCAGGGTGCCTGCCTCCCCTGTACCTGTAATGAGGGGCAGGCTGTCCACGGTGGCAGTGACGTCCCGCAGGCTGTATAGCTCCCGGTCGGCTGGCACCAGCTCCTTGCTCTGCCCCACGATGCAGCAGCCCACCTGCTCCAGGATGCTCTGCATCTGCGGGACCACTGGTGCACTGCATCCCCTCGGCATCCCACACCCCATCAGCATCCTGTGTCCCGTCGGCATCCCACATCCCTTCAGTGTCCCATGTCCCGTGGCCATCCCACATCCCCTTGGCACCCTGCATCCTGTTGGAGACCCTGGCCTCCTCGAGGTGTGCTGCAGGGTGACTGTGGTGGCAGCCACGTCCCCATCCCTCACCTGCTCAGGGCTCTGGGAGACACAGAAGCCGGGGATGGCCTCCAGCTTGTCCAGCGTGCCCCCTGTGTGGCCCAAGCCCCGGCCACTGATCATGGGCACCTGCAGGTGCAGGGTGGGTGAGTGGGTGGGTTGGTGGGGCACGAGGACCCCTGCCCAGCCTTGTCTGCCTGGCCCAGCCCCCCCTTCCCCACTCACCTTGCAGCCACAGGCAGCCAGGGCAGGGGCCAGGGCCAGGCTGACCTTGTCCCCCACACCACCTGTCGAGTGCTTGTCCACCACCAGCCCCCCCCAGGCGGGGGGCCAGGCCAGCACCCGGCCCGAGGCCACCATGGCCCGCGTCAGCGCCAGCGTCTCCACCGCATCCATGCCCCGCAGCCGGATGGCCATCAGCATGGCGCCTGGGGGGCATGGGGGTGGGTGAGGTGATCCCCCCCACCCCGCTCCCTTTTCTGGGCCCTGCAGCCCCCCAGCTCCGGCACCCCTGCCCCATCCCAGGGGTCTCCCCCTCATCCCTGCAGGGCGGTCCCCAGCTGCATCCCCTGCCCATGAGCCCCTTCTGCATCCTGGGCCTTGCCTTGCTGTCCGGTCCACCACCCTCCTCTGGGTCCCCCACTCCAGCTGCAGCCTCCCCCCCGCCTTGGCCGTGTTCCCATGTGCCCCACTGTGCTGGCCTTTGCTGTGTCCCTCTGCCGGGTCCCCTGGCCATGTCCCCAGCCCCCCTCCAGGTCTGTCCCAGCCATGCCTCCTCCATGTTCCCCACCACATCCCTGTGCCACAGCCCCCACTGTGCCCCTGGCTGTGCCCCTCACCATGACCCCTCCTTCTGCTTGTCCCCAACTCCATCCCCTCGGCACATCCCTGGGCTGTGTCCCCCACCCTGCCGTGTGCCCACCGATCTGGCCCTGCTGCACGGTGCCCTCTGTCACACCGCGCACAAAGCTCTGGATCTCCTCATCCTCCAGCTGCTCGCCATCCCGCTTCTTGCGGATGAGGGCTGGGAGGGAGGCCTGGGCAGCCATTGCTGGTCTTGCACAGCTGGCACCTCTGTCCCACGCAGCTGGCACCCCGGTCCTGCGCAGCTGGCACCCAGTCCTGCACGGCTCGCAACCCGGTCCTGCACAGCTTGCACCTGCTGCTGCGGCAAGGAGGAGTCTCCGGTGCTGGACTTTGTCCCCAGGGCAGTGGATGAGGCTCAGGCCAGGCGGGGAGAGGTCGGGGGGGGGGGGGGCTGGGCCCCTCGGGCCCCCCACTCCCCACATGACAACCCCAGGCGATGCCTGAGGGCTTTGCATGGCCACACCTGCCCAGCTGTTGGCATCCCCACCTGCAGTACCCACAGCTCCCACAGCACCCATGGCACCCACAGTTCCCACAGCACCCATGGTATGTGCAGCACCCACAGGTCCCATGGCACCCGTGGTACCCACAGCTCCCACAGCACCCATGGTACCTGCAGCACCCACAGCACCCTCAGCACAGGGGGGAGTCCAATGGCACTTTACCGGTGAGTGCCCCCTCCCTGGCCGGTGCTCCCAGTGCCAACCCACACCCTGAGGTGTACCCTCCACCCAGCCACTGGGGTGGCCTGCCTAGGGGCTGAAGGCTGTGGTGCCACGGAGGGGGCTGAGTGCCCAGCATGGGCACCTGTGGTCAGAGCCAAGCCCAGGTGGCAGCAGGATGGCCACAGCGGGGGGACACCAAGGGAGATGCAAGTGGCAGTCCTGGCACAGCAGTGGGGCCACGGCACTGTGGGCAGAGTGCCCCAGCGGAGGCTCACTGCTGTCCTGTGCCCTTTGCCCAGCTGGGACAGGAACAGGACGGGGACAGAACAGGCAGTGCCTGTGGCAGCCCCCCTGCGGCTCAGGGGTCATGGCTGGGCAGCTGGGGATGGTACAGGGGTGGGATGGGGACAGGAACAGGATGGGATGGGGATGGGATGGGACAGCGTGACCAGCCAGAAAGTGCCAGCTGGGTGCTCTGGGCAGGTGGTGGGGATGGGGCTGGAGCAGGGACAGGGCTGGTGTGGGCAGTGCATCCTCCATCCGCAGCATGCACTGCCCCAACCGTGGGGCTTTGTGGCCAGAGCTCAGCCCTGCTTCCCTCCTCCATGGCCTTGCCAGGGTCTCCTCCAGGAGAGGAGGGCACTGCTCATGGGGGGCCAGCACTCCCCACCCGCCCTGGGATGGCCGCAGTGTCTGGGTGCTGCTGCCCAGCCCCAGGTGGGTGACACGGCAGGACACGAGGACAGCAGGAGAGCCTCTGGCTGCAACGCATCGATCTCTTGGCACTGGTTGTCTCCATCGCTCACTGCGGCCCCACACCCCCCCCTAGTCAAGCACATCCACGATGAGGGGAGCCAGGTAGTCCGAGTGCCGGATCCCGAATGTCAGCCCCCGCTGCTGGCCCTGCTGGGTGGGACAGACAGTGACGGTGAGGGCCGGGGGTCTCGTGGACCCTGTCCCCACCATTACTGGCATCCTCTGCGCTGCCCGTGACACTGGGACCCCCGGCAGCCCCTCACCTGCTGGAGGTTGTAGGCACCGGGTCCAGGCTTGGTGGTGGTGTCACCAGGGATGGGTTTGCGCGCCAGCATGCTGTACTGTGGCGCCCGCCGCTTGTAGACGTCGGTGTCCACCACGCGGTAGCTGCAGGGCCCCGGTGTCTGCGGGCAGAGGGTGTGGTGACATGTCCCCCGGTACCCAGCCCCTGCACCCGTCAGCTCCCCAGCACCCCGGCACCCAGCCTCTGAGCCCCTCAGCCCCCTGGCACCCCAACACCCAGCTCCCCGGCACCCCAGCACCCAGCCCCTGGGCCCCTCAGCCCCCTGGCACCCAGCTCCCCGGCACCCCAGCACCCAGCCACTTGGCACCCAGCCCCCAGGACCTTCAACCTCCTGAGCCCTAACCCCCTGCCGCCCACCTTGCACAGGTCCTGGTAGAAGGCACCAACGTTGCTGCGTCCCGGTATGGAGTAGTTGGGGGCCGAGCTCTTGCTCACCACACGGGGCCCCAGCATGGGGGGCAGCTGGTAGGCTGCGGGCCCTGGGGGAAATGGGGCTCAGCTGGGCCCTGCTGGGGGGCCAGGTTGAGGTGGGGCAGTGGGGGGTGAACCCTGGGGAGGTGGGGAGGGAGGGCCCTGCCTGAGGGTGACGGGGAGCTCAGCCCAGGGATGGTGGGGGACCCAGCCTGGGGACGATGGGGGGCTCAACCCAGGGATGGTGGGGGATCCAGACCAGCCCAGGGATGATGGAGGGCTCGGCCCAAGGATAATGGGGGGCTCAGCCCAGGGAAGCTGGAGGGCTCAACTCATGGATGATGGGGGGCCCAGATGACCCCAGGGATGATGGTGAGCTCAGTCCAGGGATGGTGGGGGACCCAGACCAGGTCAGGGACAATGGGGGGCCCAACCTGGCCCAGGGAGGATGGTGGGGGGCTCAGCCCAGGGATGGGGGGGGGGGGCAGACCAGACCAGGGATGATGGGGGGCTCGGCCCAGGGATGATGGTGAGCTCAGTCCAGGGATGGTGGGGGACCCAGACCAGATCAGGGACAATGGGGGGCCCATCCTGGCCCAGGGAGGATGGTGGGGGGCCCAGCCTGGCCCCCATCTCTCCTACCTGGTGTCTGCTGTTTGGAGCCCTGCTGGGTGCGGGAGCGGAGGGAGCAGGCGGGCACGGAGGGGAAGGCCACCCTGCTGGCCCTCTCCGGGGAGTAGCAGCCTGGGGAGCAGGGGGGAAGCTGGGCCATGGGCACAGCTGGGGGGTCCCCAGCCCTGCCGGCCCCCTGGGGGGCTCCTGGCCCCTGCCTTACCTGGCCCAGGGGTGCGGATGGGTGGCAGGTCACGGGGGCGGCCATAGATGGAGAAGGCGGGGGTCCCGTCCTTGCCCTTGGCGGTGGTCCCAGGGGGCAGCAGGTATGCTGGCCCCGGGGAGCGCTCCTCCCGCTGCCCCCCCGTACGCACCCCGAAGCTGTAGGCAGGTGCGCGGCCGCGGGAGGGGTCATGCAGATGGTAGCCTGCGCAGGCGGGGTGCTCGGTGGGGTGTGGGACGCCTGGCTTCCCAGGCCCTGGCACCCCACTGGCACTGTGGCCCCCCAGGCCCCCTGTGGCCCCGACTCACCGACGTTTGTGGGAAGCCCATACTTGGGCCCAGGGCTGCTGTAGAGAGCGGCAATGGGGCCCCGGGGGCGGTGGGGCCTCCAGCTGCCCACCCAGGCGCTGGCTGACATGGCAGACCCTGCTGGCAGAGACGATGTCCCCTCAGCCCCAAGTCCCCGCCCCAGCCCCACCGCCTGCCGGTGCCCACCACCCAAGTCCCCTTGGCGGAGACGTGGGTCTGTAGCCTGGGCACCAGTGGCCATCTGTGGGCAAGGAGCTGGTAGCATGGTGACAGTGGCATTGGTGTCACAATGGTTGGGGAACTCCGGGGCCTTGCACCCCCCGGCACCCCCTGCTCAGCACCCAGGGGCGACAGTCCTGACAGCCACAGGGAAGAAAGCCCAGCACCCTTTGGATACAGCCCGCGGTGCCCCATGGATGCAGCCCCCAGCACCCCATGGATACAGCCCACAGAGCGTCATGGATATAGACCCCCCAGTGCCCCATGGATACAGACCCCAGAACCTCATGGATACAGCCCACAGCACCCCATGGGTACAGCCCCCCCAGTGCCCCATGAATTCAGATCATCCAACACCCCATGGATGCAGCCCCCAGCACCTCATGGATACAGACCCTAACATGCCATGGATATAGACCCCCCAGCACCTCATGGATACAGCCCGCAGCACCCCATGGACACAGCCCCCAGTGCCCCATAGGTACACCCTCAGTGCTCCTTGGATACAGCCCCAGTGCCCCACGGACACACCCACAGCCCCTGGGGTGGTGGTCCCGGCAGAGCTGAGGCGCCTTACCCCAAGCGGTGCTGAGCTCTGGCCGGGCACTCCTATCCCAGTTACTATGGCATCTGCACAACAAACTGCGCTGGGCAGCCAGGACGGGACCGGGAGAGGGACAGGAACGGGGGCAGCACAAGCAGGGCATGGGCACATGGGGGATGCAGGCAGCCTTGGGCATGGGGCTGTCCTACTGCAGGAGAGGCTGATCCCAGGGCACAGGTGTCCCATGGGGCCATAGGGGGTCTGTGGGATTGGGGGGCTTTGCTGGGGGTGTTGGGGGTCCCATGTGAGCCATGGGGGTCCTAGGAGGGATCGTAAGGGTCTCAGGGGGGCCATAGGGGTCCCATAAGAGCTGTGTGACATCCCACATAGGATCCCTCCAGTAGAAACCATGGGGATCCTCTTGCATGGGGGTCCCACGTGGATCACCTACCGCCTTGGGGGACTGTTGGGCATCACAGGGGTCCCACACAGGCCACTGGATCCCTCTGAAACTACAGGAGCCCCACTGGCGTGATGGGAGTGTCCCAGAGTCCATGGGGGTCCTGTGGGGTGTGCCACAGGGCTCACCCTGCCAGCCCCAACTCTTCCTCCAGTAGAAGCTCTCCCTGCCCTGGGCTGCCCAGACCCCTCTCCGTCCCTGTCCCTGCACCCGGTGCTTGGTGGGTGACCCCAGCACCACCGGCCCTGGCTGGGTCCCTCCCTCCCCAGCCCCACGGCACTGTGGGGCAGTGTGGGATCCAGAGCCGGGCAGCGAGGCCCCAGGCGCAGGGGATGAAGGATGTGCAGACCAGGTTGGGCTCAGGGACCTTTACTATGGCCAGCAGCCAGGCTGCACAGGCAAGGGCAGCTGGCAGGAGTGGCAGGCAGGGGTGGCAGACAGTGGTGGCAGGCAGGGCAGCAGGTAAAGGCAGCGTGGCTGGCGCTGGGGGACTGCCCACGGCTCTAGGCGCTGGACTTGCAGACGAAGGGTTTTCTCTCAGAGCAGGCGTCACTGTACCACGTCATGAAATCTGGAAGGGAAAGGGGCTGTCAGCCTCCCGGGACCCCCATGGCTCCTTTGGCATGGCCACCCTGTGGCCCTGCCATCCAGAATGCAGCGTGGGGCACACAGGCTGCGTGTGTGCATATGTGTGCAAGGGCTGTCTATGTGTGCGCATGGCGTGTATGTGTGCATGTGTGTGTACGCACTGTGCATACATGTGCACGCAGTATGCATGTGTGCACGTGTGTGCATGAGGTTTGTGTGTGCATGTGCATGCAGCATGTGCGTGCACTGTGTGCATCCATATGTGTGCACAGGGCACAGGTGTGCATATGTGTGTGTTTGCTCCTGCACAGCACGTATGTGCACATGTCTGTGTGTGCGTGCATACCCAGGTGCCACCTGCCACCAAGGGCTGCCCAGCTGTGGCTGGTGGCTGGGGACCCTGATGGCCATGGACACTGGTGGCTGGGGTCACCTGATGGCCGGGTCCCCGATGCCACCGTCGGGGCCATGCTCACCGGCGCCATCCTGCAGCGCAGCACAGGCTCTCCTCCTGGGGCCGGGCTGCTGGTGCCAGGAGCCATAGTCCACCTCTGAGCTGTCTGACCACTGCCAGCGGCGGCTCTGTGGGGCGGGCAGAGGGTGACGCCTTAACCCCTTGGCTGATGCCACCAGCCCCACTTGAGGCTGCTGAGAGTGGGTCTTGGGGGTCCCAAGAAAGTCCCAGCTCTGCCCCAGGGCCACACTCACCCCCAGGGGACGGTGGAGGCCAATCCATATGCCATCATCCTCATCCTCCTCCTCGCTGTCCTCGCCAGGGTAGGAGGAAGAGAGCAGGGCAGCAATGGCCCGGTGCTCCTCTGCGCTGTGCACCGAGGCCAGGTGGGTGCTGGTGCCAAAGCGCTGGCAAAAGGCCTGTGGCAGTGACGGGAGGGTGACACTGGACCCTGACCTGACCTGACCTATGGTCCACAACCCCAACCCCTGTTCCCAGACCCCAAACTGGGGCTTGGAGGCTGGTCCCTGACCCCAATCCTTGGTCCCCAGCCTCCAAGCCCCAACCCCAGCCCCCAACTCCTGGCCCCTGACCCCAAATCCTGACCCCCTAGCCCTGGTGCCCAACCGCTGGTCACCCGCTCTTGGATCCACCAAGGGTGAGGGTGGCAGGAGTGATGCTGTGGCCACATGGGTGCACAGGGTGCCTGGAACAGCTGGAGGCTCTCCCTTGGCACAGGGAGCTGTGATGCCACCATGGTGGCAGCTGCTCCCTCACGGGGCCAGGACATCTTTGGAGAGGAGTATCACCACCCTGGGAGGTGCTGGCACCCCAGTGCCTGGCCCTGGAGGGTGACCAGCAAAGTCCAGATCCCTCCTGAGCACCGTGGGGCACTGTGGCCATAGAGGGTCACCCCCAAACCCATGTCCCCCCCGCCCCCCATTCCCTCACCTCTGCCCTTCTCCAGCTGAGCTCCCTGGGGAAGAAGCTGTAGCACCCCTCGTTGAAGGGCACCCAGCCCCAGGCGCAGGCAGCCAGCTCCTGCCCTGTGGGGAAGGTAGGAGGTCAGGTAGTGGGGAGGAGTGGGGGGCACTGCGGTGTCCCCCCCACCCCGGCACTCACCGCGCAGCCAGGGGACAAACAGCAGGCAGCCCAGCAGCCCCAGCCTCAACGTCCTCGTTGGTTCCATCAGTCCCTTCCCTAGGGAGGGACAGCGGCAGGACAGGGGGTGCTCAGGTCCCTGCTGAGCCCCCCACCCTATGGGTGCTCTAGCCCCCTGCCCAGCCCTCCTGTTGCCAGGCTTAGCTGGGCTCTGCTCTGGGGGCTGTGCCCGGAAGCAGGAGGGCCAGGCAGGACGCTCAACAGGGGTGCATGGGGCCCCCCCCAGGCTGGCAGTGTTGTGGTTGCAGCAGTGGGTGCAGGGGAGCCCATAGGGTGCAGCTGGGGGTGTGTGTCAGGGTGCTCCAGCGGTGCTCAGGGGAGCAGCAGTGAGATGGCATCAGCAGGGAGGGGAGCAGGGTGCAGGGGTGCGGGGGATGTGGGTGCAGAGTGTGGGAGGGTGTGGAGTTACAGGGATGCGGGGTGCAGGATGGAGAGTGTTAGGTGTGGGGATGCAGGAATGCAGGGCGCAGGGGTGCAGGCTGCAGGGTGCTGGGTGCATGGGTGCAGGGCGCAGGGTGCAGGGCACAGCGCAGGGCTGCAGGGTGCAGGGGTGCAGGGCACGGGGTGCAGGGCGCAGGGCACAGGCTGCAGGGGGTGCAGGGTGCAGGGTGCAGGGCTGCAGGGCTGCAGGGCACAGGGTGCAGGGCTGCAGGGACTCCTGGGATGCTGTGGCTTGCAGGCTGAGACAGGGGATGCCTTGCAGCCAGGGCACCCGGATGCAGGAGTGCAGCACCCACCCACCCCCCGCCATGTGGCCGCAGGGACTCACCTGTGTCCCTTCAGAGCTTGCAAGGCAGCAGGGGCTGGCTCGGACCCTCTGGGGAGCTGGGCAGCAGCCCTGAGGGATTTTATTCCCGGGCAGGTGGGGAGGGGTGGCTGGCCCGGTGTGCCATGAGACACCCAAAATGTCATCCCTGCCCCAAAGCAAACAGGGCCGACGCAGCCAGGCCCCATCGACGCACACGGGCAGCTCAGCAGTGCGTGGCCCCCGCTGGTCCCTTTGATGGGGTGCCCATGGTGGGGAGGCCCCGGCTTTGCTTTCATCGTCACCAGGGTGGCCGCGCTCGGGTGCCGGCGCAGGGCCAGGGATGAGTCTGGCCAAGATGAAAAGAGCTTCCCCGTCCCTGCGTGTCCTGCTTTCGCTCGTGAGCAGCAGGAGCGGCGTGTCCCCCAGTGCTGCTCACGCAGCCACAACGCCACCACTGCCACGTGTTCCCTTGGCCCTGTGCTGGCACCCAGGTGGTGGCAGCACCCTGGCCTCTGGCATAACCAGGGAAGGGTGCTGGCAGCTGCCATTCCCTGATGTGGGCTGCCCTGGCACAGGGAGGGGCACCCACAGCTTGGGCTGTCTGGGGGGGCTCTTCCTGGCTGGGCAACAGGGTGGGCTCCCTCGCACCATGTACTCCTGGGACACGGGGTGGGGGATGCCCAGCTCCATCCTGGGACACAGAGCAGGGATGCCCAGCTCCATCCTGGGACACAGGACAGGGGATGACCAGCTCCATCCTGGGACACAGAGCAGGGATGCCCAGTTCCATCCTGGGACACAGGGTAAGGATGCCCAGCTCCATGGCAGGACACAGGGCAGGGATGCCCAGCTCCGTCCTGGGAGACAGGACAGGGGATGCCCAGCTCCATCCCAGGGCACGGGACAAGGGATGCCCAGCTCCATGGCAGGAGACAGGGCAGGGGATGCTCAGCTCCATCCCGGGACACAAGACAGGGGATGCCCAGCTCCATCCCAGGACACAGGGCAGGGGACGCTCCACAGAAGGACACAGTGACAGGGGTCCTCCTCATCCTGGCTGCAGCCCTGGCCCCTCACCCTGGCAATGACACTGGGGGCTCCTGCAGCTCCTTGCCACTGAGGCCACCCCCCAAGTGCCAGCCCATGTGAGCAGTCCCACAGCCATTCACAGCCCGGGATCAAACACCTCCGCACAGCATCAAACCCGCCGCAGGCCCTGTGCCAAGGCGACCAGCACAGCAGGAAAGCACCGGCACTGTTGGGCTGAGGGGGGCTCCAGCCCCTGCCCATGGGCTTTAGTACCCAGCCAAGGGGTTTGGCACCCAGCTGTGGGGCTCAGGGTCCAGCTATGGAGTTCAGCACCCAGCCGTGGGGCTCGGCATCCAGCTGTGGGGTTCAGCACCCAGGTGTGGCATTCAGCACCCAGCCACAGGGTTCAGCACCCAGGCTTTGGCACTGCCTAGGCAGCCTAAGGGTGACCCAGTTGTAATGGAAACATACTGGCAGGGAAGGGTCCCCACTTATCTGGGAGCCTGCGGCGTCCTTGATAAGGACAGCAGAACTGGTGATAATGAAGAGCCCTTTCAGGAAAGTGGAATTTGGTAACAGCCGTGCCAGGAGCCAGTGACCCTTCTCAGGCACAGCTCGAGCTGGTGTGGAAGGTGTGACTGCATGCACAGGGATGTGTGGCAGTGGTGGGGGGACATGGAGGGGGCCACAGGTGAAAAACACCCGGGTGGGATGGAATGGGGTCACGGAAAGTGGTGATGGAGAGGAGAGGCAGGGATGTGGAGGGGAAACCAGGTATGTGGAGGGGAAACCAGGGATACAGGGGGTGGACACAGGGATGCAAATGGGAAACAAGGGATGCAAAGGGGAAACTCAGGGATGCAGCAGGGGGAGCCAGGGGTGCGGGCGGGCAAGCAGCTGCCTTTGGGTCTTGGTTGTGTCAGAAAGCAGCCTCAGCCCTGGCCTTTCAGGTGTGGGTGTGTAGGTGAGCATGGCCGTCTCAAGGGGAGATGATGGAGGCGATAAATGTGCCAGGAGCTGGGGTGGGGGGACACCCTGATTTCAGTTGCAGTAGTGGGATTTTGTTCCCCCCCAACCACACCACTGCCTGTGCATCCATGGGCAGGGTGCTGGAGCTGGGCCAAGATGGTGGTGACGGCGATGGAGGGTGTCAGACCCACCGCACAATGGCCCACGTGTCTGAAACACAGCGGGCAAGAGGGAACAGCCTGGCCAAGCTGCGTGTGGTTGTGCTGGCTGCCAGGCAGGCCCATACACAACATACATGGGCACCTACACAACAAATACAAATGTCTATACAACATACGCTGGCCCCTACACAACATACACAGGCCTCTACACAGCATATATGGACCCCTACACAACACATACGGGCTACACAACATATGTGGGTGCCTACACAACACATACAGGCTTCTACACAACATACACTGTCTCCTACACTACATATACAGGCTCTTACACAGCATCTATGGGCACCTGCACAACATACGCAGGCCCCTATACAACACAGATGGCCTCCTACACAACATATGGGCCCCTACACAGCATATAGGGCTGCCCATACAGCGCACACAGGCCCTGAGGCACTGGGGGCTGGGGCTGCCCGGCAGCTTCCATGCTGGATGGGGAAGGGTGCACCAGCCCAGGCGGGCACTCAGTGCCCCCCCATTACCCTGGGGCACGATGGGCTCCGTGTGTTCCCTCCCAAGCCCCCTGGGGCTCCCCAGCTCCTTGCTTGTCCAGCACATTAGCATGGGGCCAGGCAGTGACATACATGGGCAGCAGGCAGTACCAGGGCTAAGAAGCCTTTCCCTTGTAATTAATTTTAAAAATTTATTTATTTAGTTATTTATGCATATAAATATAATGATTGGGTCATGTCTAGTGACAGCAGCGATGCTCACTCCCTGTGCCAATCACACCCAGGCACGGCTCCAGCTCACATGTGAGCCCCAAGCACTGGCCTGCGCTGATGCGGACCTGACACCTCAGGGACCTCTGGTAATTAATCCCTGATTACAAGCAATGATAGTTTTGACAGTCCGGAGCTCTGGCCCCTGGCATGGGGTGGGTGAATAACAAATCACCAAAGGCACCGTCATTCCATGGGTCCTAACTCCGCACACTGTGGTTCACAGTGTAACAGTTGGCCAAGCACTGAGGGTAACTGGGACCAGCGTGGCAGCGGGCTGGGGGGTGCAGATCACAGCCCTTGCCACTCTAAGCGCTCACTGCTCTCCCAGCCCACTCTGTCCACTTGGCCAACGTGGTGATGACCCCAGGCAAAGCTGTCCCACTGGCTGCAGACCCGGCCAGTGCTGGCTTGGTGGCACAGCCCCTGCAAGAGCCACCCCGGTGTCAGACCCTGGCACGTCTTGCTCCTTTTGCACCTCAATCTGGAAATTTAACATTTCATTTCTTGACTGTTGGCCCATGCGTGATGAGCATGGAGAGTGCAACCCCAGCAGAAGGACCAGTCGTGTCCCACCAGCATGTCTCTGTGAAGCCTCCAGCCTTGGCCATTGCAGCACACAAGCCAGCTGCTGTTGGCATTTCAGCTGCACAGGAATGATCCAAACTGCTCCTCCAGATCCTCGGAAGGACCCACAGCCTGAAGCCCAGTCCCTCTCAGAGCCAGCTCACTCATGACGCTGGCCTTGGGCCATCTTTACGCTCACAGCGGGGGGTTGTGTTAATGCACACTGCCCACTGGTTTCACACTAGCGAATCTCACCACACGCAATAGGAGGGACGTGCCAGCCAGCAGCAGGTCTCACCAAGCAGCCCAGTGTGGTCCCTGCCTGCAGTCTGGCAGCTGCCAGGTCATGGCCATGGTGGTGACTACCAGACCTGGGTGCATGGCCACGGTGCGGCTCGGCAGGGTGAGCACTTGTTTGTGCTGTCAGGTGGTGCTTTGCGGTGTCGCAACTCAAATAGAGTCACTGCCCATAGTGCTTTTGTCCCAACAGGTCCCGTGTCCCTGTGGGTCGACTGGTGGGACCGCGGGGGTCACAGGAGCAGCACTGGGCTGGGCGTAGGTACAGGTCTGCACCTGTAAGTGGTCCAGCTCCATGGGGCGGCCAGCCTCCATCCACATGGATCGGGCTGCAGGATGAGGAGCATGTGAGTGACCAGGGGGAGCTGCGCCTCTGCCCAGGAGGTGCCCTGACCCCCTCAAGCACCTGCTGACCCCCATGTGCCCACCCCCCCCGCCCAGCATCCACAGAGCAGGTGGTGGAAGTGGTCCAATAAATCTGTCTTCAACTACAAGCACTGGGCATTGGGACAGCCCGACAGCCAGTGGGACGGACAGGGAGCGCTGTAAGGGGCTGGACAACTGGTTGGGAGGGCCAGGTTCTGTGGGACAGGGTGGGGCTGGCCTGGCCAGGACCCCCGGGTGCTGCTGGAGGGTTGGGGTGGCTGGTGGTGAGTGGAGGCTATGGAGGGGAGTGATGGAGATGGCGGTGATGGAGGGGAATGATGGAGATAAAAGGTGTGATGGGGGTGGTGATGGAGATAAAAGGTGTGATGAAGATGGGGGGTGCTGGAGGGGGGTACTGGAGGGGGGATGCTGGAAGGGGGTGCTGGGAGGGGTGCTGGATGGGGGTGATGGAGATAAAAGGTGTGATGAAGGTGGGGGGCGCTGGAGGGAGGGTGCTGGAGGAGAGAGATGTAGAGGGGTGATGGAGATAAAAGGGGTGATGGAGATGGGGTGATGGAGATGGGGTGATGGAGATGGGGTGATGGAGGGAGGGTGGTGGAGGGGGGGTGCTGGTGCTGGGATGATGGAGGGGGGATGATGGAGGGGTGCTGGAGGGGGGGTGCTGGAGGGAGGTGCTGGAGATAAAGGGTGTGATGGTGATGGGGGGTGATGGAGCGACGGTGATGGAGGTGGGATGATGGAGGGAAAAGGGGGTGTGCTGGAGGGGTAACAGGGCTCAGGTGAGTTGCTGCCCTCCCCCCCCCCCGCCATGCCCAGGTTTCTATTACTGGCATGACTACCCCTGCAACTACAAGCTCCCCTTCCTGTGCCAGCACCAGCTCTGAGGGGTGGCTGGTCCCATGGGGGTCTGAGTGTGCCCCCATACCACCCTCCCTGCCCACTGCCCTGCAGGGGCCCCCTCATGCAGTAATCTTGGCTGGAGCACCCAGCACCTGCCTGCGCCTGTCCTGCTGCCCTGCACACCTCTGCATGGGCAGTGCCACCGCCAAACCCACATGTGCCCCACACATCCAGTGCCCAGCCCCACGGCCAGGGACACCCCCTACCCTGGGGACACCCTCTGCCCTGGGGACATCCCCTGCCTGGGGGGCACCCTCTGCCCTGGGGACAGCCCCTGCTCTGGGGACAGCCCCTGCACCACAGTGCCAGGGCCAGCCCTGCTCCTTGGACACTCCAGGTGGGTGGCAGCAGCGGGGACCTTCTGGGCCTTCTGTACTTTGACCACAAAATGGAGAAAAATCTGTGGAAAACTGATGGAAGACCGAGGGGGGCTGGGGACAGCAGGGTTCCTGCTGCGAGTTTGCACCCCCTGCGTGGCCCCTGAGCATACCCAGACGAATGCAGCCGTAGGCACCCCACCGTGCCCCCCCCCTCCCCATACCGCTCCCACGTGGGGGCTGACACTGAGGGGATGAAGACGCGAGGCCAGGGGTGCTTGGGCACACTTTATTGTTGTGTCCACCCCCGTGGTCGGGGGGCATCTGGGGACAGTGGGGCAGAGGGGTTTGGGGGTCCAGGTTGTGAGGATGCACCATGCCATGAGGTGCAGCGATATGGGGTAGGGGTCGGGGGGGGTGATGTGCAGTGCAGTGGGCAAGAGGGGCTTGGGGGTCTGGGCTGTGATGGAGCCGTGGGGCACCAGGGTGCAGGGTTTGGGGGTCCAGGATGCACTGGTGCCATGGAGTGCGGGCTGGGGGAGTGGGCTGTGGCAGGGCCATGGGGTTTGGGGGGCAGCGTGGGGGGCTGGGCCCCCCTAGGCTGCGTATTTGCAGATGAAGGGTTTCCTCTCGCTGCAGGAGTCGTCCTCCCAGGCCATGAACCCTGCGAGACACGGGCAGTGATGCTGGGGAGTCGGGGGGCACACGACCCCCTCCCCTCCCCTCCCTGGAGGAGACTCCCTCCCAGCCCCTCCCCCAGCCGGGAGATCCCCTCCCCCACACAGGCACCCCTGCCCACTCCAGACCGGGGGGACGCCCTCCCATCCCCTCCCCCACCTGGGGGGACCCCCACCCCCTCCGCTACCCGGGGGGACCCCTCTCCCGTTCCCCATTTGAAGGGATCCCCTCCTCCTACCCGGGGGGACACCCCCCCCCTCCACCAGCCGTTCCCCACCCGGAGGGACCCCTCTCCCGGCCATCCCCACCCCCACCCGGGGGCACCCCCTCCTACCCCCCCGCCCCCCTCACCGGCCGAGTCCTCCAGCGCGGCGCAGCGCTGCCCCGCGGGGGCGTCGTCCCCCTCCCAGGCCGGGGCCGCGGCCGCGTACCGCCCGGCCGAGCCGTCCGCCCACCGCCAGGCGCCGCGCTGCCGGCAGGGCGGGCCGCGTCAGGCAGCGCCGGGCAGCGCCGGGCAGGGCGCGGGGGGCGGCAGGGGAGGGCAGGGCACAAGGGGGTGGGCAGGGCACGGGGGCAGGGCGGGGCACGGGAGTGCGGGCAGGGGTGGGCAGGGACTGGCAGGACGCGGCGGGACGGGCAGGGGCAGGCAGGGCACGGGGGGGCGGGCAGGGCACTGGAGTTCGGGCAGGGGTGGACAGGGACAGGCAGGGCACGGGCAGGGCACTGGAGTTCGGGCAGAGGCAGGCAGGGACATGCAGGGCACGGGAGGGCGGGCAGGGCACGGTGCGGGGGTAATCAGGGGCGGGCAGGGACAGGCAGGACACGGGGAGGCAGCCAGGGCACTGGAGTTCGGGCAGAGGTGGACAGGGACAGGCAGGGCACGGGGGGGGGGGGGGGGGGGGGGGGGGGGGGGCGGGGGGAGCAGGGGTGGGCAGGGACAGGCGGGGCATGGGGGCGTGTGCAGGGCACGGGAGTGCAGGTAGGGGCAGGCAGGGACTGGCAGGACACGGCGGGATGGGCAGGCACAGGCAGGGCACGGTGGGAGGTGGGCAGGGACAGGCAGGGACTGGCAGGACACAGGGGTGTGGGCAGGGGCAGGCAGGGGCAGGCAGGGCATGGGGAGGTGAGCAGGGGCAGGCCTGGCACGTGGGGGCAGGCAGGGGTGGGCAGGGACAGGCAGGGAATGGAGGTGTGCGGGGGGGCAGGGGCAGAGCACGCTTCGGGGGTGGTGACCCTGCCAGGAGGGGGGCAACTGCAGGCAGCATCGCAGGCAGCACTGCGGGCGCGCGACACCAACCTGGTAGTAGAGGCCGATCCAGACGTTCTCCTCCTCCTCCTCCCGGCGCTGGTGCTGGGTGATGAAGGTGGCGAGGGCGCGGTGCTCCTCGGGGCTGTGCAGCGAAGCCAGGTGGCACCCCCCACGCGTGGCCCGGCACCAAGCCTGGCACAGACATGCAGGTCAGGGGACCTGGCAGCACTGCCTGCACAGGGGGGGCTTGAGACCCCCCAGTACCCACCTCTGCCTTCCTCCAGGTGAATTCCTGGCCGAAGTACCCGTAGCACTGCCCACTGAAGTCCAGCCAGCCCCGGGGACACTTGTTTGCCTGCACCCCTGCTCAGGGCGAGTGAAGGATGTCACCATGCCCGCCCCCCCCCAGCGGCACCTGCCTACCGTTGGCACCTGGCAGGTGGCAGCCTGGGGGGCTCACGGCCCCCATATGGGGGGCTGATCCCCAGCTGCTGCATTTCAGGGAGCCCCCAGTGCCCTCCCCTGCCCACCCTCAGGCCACGCAGGGAGCTGTGGCAGGTAGGGGGGTGCCCCGGGGGTGGGTAACATGGGCAAAGGGCCGGGGCAGGGGGGGAAGGCAGGGGGCAGGCAGGGGCTCACCTCGTAGCAGGGGGTGCAGGGCCAAGCAGCTGAGCAGGCAGAGTGCCAGGAAAGCAGCTGGTGCCATCCTCTCCCTTCCCTGCCACAGTGGGGTGGTTGGAGCACCTAATTCCCCCCCACAGCACCCACCATCCACCCCAGCACCCGCCCAATGCCCCAGCACCCAATGCCCCAGCACCCACTGCTTGTCCAGCACCCACCACCCCATTGCCTGCCCCAGCCCAGCACCCACCACCCCATTGCCCACTGCGGCACCCACTGCCCTCCCAGCAGCCACTACCCCCTTGACTGCTCCGGCACCCACTGCCCACCCAGCACCCATTCCCCACCCCAGCACCCATGGCTGCAGCACCCATCCAGCACCTGCGGGAGCGACGTGGAAATGAGCCCGGCTGGAGCAGGACGCAGGCGTCCCAACACCTTTATAGGTGCTGCGGCCGGGGCGCAGGCATCAGATAGCGTGGCAGACAGGGCGGGTGGCACCTACTCCTGGGTGCTGGCACCCAGATCAAAGGGGAGTGGCAGCTTGCCCACGGCTCCTGCTTGCCACATGCAGGCGGGACCCCCCAGTGCTGGTGCAGCCCCGTGCCAGGACCCCCAGCCCAGGCCTCCCCTCGCTCCAGCACTCCCAGAGGCACCACTCCCCGGGTGGACGCACTGTCGTCCCCGGTGGTGCCAGCACCTCATGCCACCCGGGACCCCGGTGAGCCCATGGCAGAGCCTGAGGCCACCACCTCTGCCCCCCTGCCAGCTGTGGGTGATGCTCCGAGCCATGCCAGGAACCCCGAAACTCCATGCCCTGCCAAGCCCCACGGTCCCAGCCCCACCACCGTGAACCCCCAGACACCCTGGGGTGCTGCCCTGGCTCTCCGCACTCTGGGTGCCAGGGTAGGGCACCCCCTGGGGAGGCAATGCTGACCGGCGCAGGGGAGCTGGGCTGTGCTGGGGTGCGGTGTCAGTAGTCTGCGGGGTCACAGTGACTGGCAGAGCCCTGTCCATGTCGGTGCTCCTCAGGCAGCAGCTGGTGCTCACCCCAGCGATGGTGCCCAGCCCTGGGCTGTGCCTTGCCAGGCTGTCTCCTCTGTGCCCAGTCATGGCCACGGCCTCCTGTGGCATGCACCGCACCAGCGTGAGTGTGCATCACACCAGTGTGAGCACCCACCACACCAGCGCGAGCACCCACCATGCTGGTGTGAGCACCCACCGCACTGGCGTGAGCACCCACCACACCGGCATGAGCACCCACCACACTGGTGTGAGCACCCATGGCTCCAGCATGACCACACATTGCACTGGTGTGGGCACCCACCAGTCTGGTGCAAGCACCAGCCAGCATGGGGACGGGGTCACTGCCCCATGGATGGGGGTGGCAGCAGCCAGGACACCTGGGCAGAACCGCAAACCAGCAGGACAGGAGGCATAGGCCAAGTGATGGACATGTGCCCGTGGGGAGGGACCTGTGAGGGGACAGGGGGTGCTGGGAGGAAGCACCCTGTTTTAGGGGTGCCATCCCCATGGGAACACAGCTCCCCAGGCAGGGCTAGGCTCAGGGGTTAAGGTGCTGCATTGTTGGGGAGCGGACCAGGGCCAGGGCTGGGCATGCTGCCCACATTGGGAATCAGATAAGGGAGCAGGGACCAGCGGCTCCCGGAGTGGCTCCAGCCGTGGCTCCTGGCGTGGCTCCCGACAGACATGCATTATGGCTCCTGACACGCACCAGCAGCTCCTGCTCCACCTGGGGTCCTGGCACAGCCCCTGGCAGGGGCACCTGCCTGTGGCCTCCGGAGTCCCCACCGCACTTAGCCACCGGGTCCCAACTTTAAGACCCCCAGCTGTGGGGCTGAGCTGGACTGTGGGGCCAGGCTGTGGGGCAGGATGCAGCCCCAGTGAAGGTGCAGCCTCCATGCAGGGTTAGGGTGCAGGATGCGGCCCCAGTGCCCCAGTTCAGGGTCAGGGCACAGAATGCAGCCCCAGTGTGGGCTCAGGGTGCAGCATGCAGCCTGGGGTGAGGGTAGCCCCACACCTGGCCACAGGAGGGACCCCGGCTCAGCAGCTCATGGTGGGTGCAGAGTCCATGCCAGCTCTGGGGATGTCACTGCGGTGCCACCTCCCCATCACCTCCTCACTGTGTCCCCCAGCACGGGGACATCAGGCAGTTCTGGCAGCACAGGAGGGGAAACAGGCAGAGGTGCAGAAAGGGGGTGTAAGGCAGTGTGTGCAGGCAGGGAGTGGGTGCCAGGTGGGGTCTTAGGCTGCATCCCTGGAGAAGATGCCCACAGCGGGGGACTCTGAGCCCCATGCTGGGCCTGGCTGTCCCCCAGCCCACCGGGCAGCTCTGGGCTGGCCAGCCATCCCAAGCCTCGATGTGGGCGGGCGCTGGCTGGGTGGCACCGATGCTGTGTGAGCTCGGTGGGTGCGGGCAGCTGGAGGGGGAACGGTGCCAAGTGCCTCCAACTGCTGTGTGCTGCACGGGGCGAGGTGTCCCGCCATGCCGGACACGGCCAAGGGGCTCTGCGTAGCGTGTGTCCCTGCCGCCGTGCCCCACTGCACACTCCTCGTCATCGCCACGCAGGCGGCTGGTGGGCACGGCTCACCGCTCACCACCTCACCACCCCGTGCAGCCTTTCATCTGCTGCTTGACGTGTTGATGATGCACCTGCTGCCTGCTGGCTGCTGGGGGGCTGCCAGGACCCCCTGGGGACGCCATGGGTGCAGGGGAACCCAGCCTGATGGAGGGCACGGAGCTCACACCAACAGTCTTTATTGGAAACATGTACAGAGCAGCAACACCCTTGCTGACCCCCAACCCCCTGCCCAGCACCAGGGCTCGGAGTGGCCCCTGCTGGCCCCTCCAGGCTGGGGTCTGAGCCCAATTCCCCCCTCATTTCCCCGCCTTCTCGGCTGGCTTGTCGAAGAGCTCAGCGATGTCCAGCATGGCCTGGCGGATGTTCCTCCCAAAGCGCTTTGAGTCCTGCAGGGCAGCACCTGTGATCTCTGTGGCCTGTGGCCCCCCCAGCCCCTAGGCCACCCCCTGTGGCCTACCACAGGTGGGACACCTGGCAGGTCCTGCACTGGCAGCACCATGAGCCTTGAGCAGGGTGGTGGTCCCACAGGAGAGGGGCTGGGTCACAGTGGGGTCAGGGTCAGGGTTGGGGGGCTGCCTCAGACCCATGGGAACCCCAGAGGAGATCCTACAGCACGGATGGCAACTGCAGCACTGGTAAAGCTGCTGCTGCCTGCCCTGCCTGCTCTGCCCAGGGAGCCCCCAGCCCCTGCACCCCTGCTCCAGGGAGCCTCCCCAGACCCCTGCCCCATGGCTCTCACCGTCTCAGAGCTGGAGAACTTGCTGGAGACATGGAAAGTGATGAGGTTCTCACCAGCGATGATGTAGGAGACACCGTAGCCATCATCCGCCACCTGCAGGGGGAGGTGAACAGGGCCATGGCACCCCCGGGGGGTACCTACCTGGGCCACGGGGCTGGGGGCACCCAGCATGGGGCATGTTCCTGCCCCAGAGCTGCAGGCAAGGGGGATGGGCTACAGACCCCCACTCCTGCCCTTGCACACCCACCCACCTGCCCCACCATGCACATTATCCCCCCGCCCCCCAGCCTTGCTGAACCCCCCTGGGATGCTCACGGGGCCAAAGCCGCCACCACTAGAGACGTGGTCGGGGTACTTGTTCAGGTCGAACATCTTCAGCTGCTGCTGTGGTGTCTGGCTGGTGGAGAGGCGCCAGGGCTCCGACAGCACCTGCCCCAAACTAGTGTTGGTGCTGCCAGCCAAACGCCTCGCTGCACCCCACTGCACCCTGTTCAACCACACCATGCCCCACTGCACCCCGCTGCACCTTGCTGTGCCCAAATGTGCCCCACTGCACCACACTGCGCCCCACTGCACCCTACTGCACCCTTCCTGCAACCTACTGCACATTCAGCCCTTGTGCATGTGTGTGCTGGTGACACATGTAAGGGTAGTGCCCACACGGTGTCCCATGTGCTATGCATGTTGCTGGCATGGTGTGGTGCTGTGCGTGCCCCTGCGCCCACCCCAGCTCACCTGGGCCAGGAAGGGGGACTGTATCCCCAGGTAGCGGGACACCACGTAGAGGCAGAAGAGGTGTCGGTCGATGCCGGCCCCGGTCATGGCCAGGCGGTACATGTGCTGGTGCTTGTCGGCCGCCAGCTTGAAGAGCCGCTGGCGCTCAGCTCGCTGTGGGGAGAGCCAGGCTCAGGGCTGGTGCAGGCTGGGGTCCTGTAACCCCCAGCCTGGCCACCTGGGTGCTCCGTGCAGGGCAAGTGCTCCCTAGTCCTGCCTGGGGGAGGCAACAGCTGTGCAGCTCCAGGGGAGACGGTCCTGAGGGATGGGGACCTCCCAAGGACAGGAATGTCCCCCACAGATAGGGACCAGGATGGGGACCTCCCCAGGGACAGAGATGTCCCCCAAGGATGGAGACCTCCACAGGGACAGGGACCTGTTCCAGAGGTGGACACTTTCTCCGGGGATGGGAATGTCCCCAAGGAATAGGGACCTCTCCTAGAGATGGGGTCCTCCCCAAGAGATGGGGACCTCTGTGAGGGATGGGGACATCCTTGAGAAATAGGGACATCTGCCACAAATGGAGCCTTCCCTGAGAGAGAGAGAGATCATGAGAGATAGGGACCTCCATGAGGGATGGGGACCTCCTCCAGACATGTGGATCTCCTTGAGGGATGAGGACCACCAGAGAGAGGGGAGGTGCAGACTGAGCCCCGACCTGGCTGGGGACAGCAGGACAGAGCCAAGGTCTTGGAGGGGAGATGTGGGGGGTTGGGGTTGGGGGGCTGCAGACCCGGACCCTGGCGCATTGCTCACGGTCTTCCGGGCATCCCCCATGCTGCGCACGAAGGCGGTGGACTCAGCGGTGCAGGACCTCACCGTCTCTGTCCGGCCCTCACGGAATAGACGCGTCATGGAGGCCTCGTAGGTGAGGCAGAAGCAGCCCTTGTCCTGCAGAGAGGCTGGGTCAGACCAGGGCGTGCCCAGGGGATGTTGCCCCTGTCCCCATCCCCATCCCATCCCAGTCCCTGTCCCCAAGTCCATCCCCATCCCATCCCCATCCCCATTCCTGTCCCTGTTCCTCTCCCCATCCCATCCTTGTCCCTGTCCCCCTCCCTGTTCCCATCCCCATTCCTGTCTCTGTTCCTGTTCTTGTCTCCATCCCCATCCCTGTTCCCATCCCTGTCCCCATTCCCATTCCCATCTCCATCCCCATCCCATCCTGTCCCCGTTCCCATCCCTGTCCCCCTTCCCATCCTGCCCCCGTTCCCAGCCCCGCTGGGGCAGCTCACACGGAAGTGTGCGAGCTGCAGGGAGATCTGGATAAAGGCGTCGGGGCTGGTCCGGCACTTCTTGATCAGCCCCTTCCCAAACTCAGAGAACTGGAAGCAGCAGAAGTCCACATCATCGGCCAGTGCCTTGGCCAGGCGGTACGAGCTCTCGATGGTGTCACGGCACTGCAGGGAGGCGCAGCCATGGCAGACAGGGCGTACAGCCCCAGCCCCCCATTGCCTACGGTGCGGGGACACTGGTGGCTCAGCCCCAGCCCAGGGCACACATGCGCCTGGTGCACTGGTGCTGTGGGGACTGGGGAGGGTGATTGGGGTGCAGAGAGCCCACCGTGATGCCGTGGGGCACAACAGGGGTGGCCAGGGTGCAGAGAGCTCACCCCAATGATGTGGGGTGCAGGGGATGGCTGGGGTACAGAGAGGCCACCCCGATGCCGTGGGGTAGGGGGGTGGCTGGGGTGCAGAGATCCCACCCCAATGGTGTAGGGTGCAGGGGGTGGCTGGGGTGCAGGAGAGCTCACCCCAATGACATGGGGAAGTGGGGTGGCTGGGGTGCAGAGAGCCCCGTGGGGCACAGGGGACTCCGAGAACCTGCCTGCAGGGCTGCGGCTGGGGGGCCAGACCCACCTCCTGGGGGATGTCCCACTGGAGGCGCTGGGGGGGGGGCGAGCTGAGTGTTGGGCTCGCCCCGGCAGTGTCCCCGATCGGTGTAGCCCAGCTGGAATTTTTCTGTTGCCAGTGCAAACTGAGGGGAGAGGTCCCTGAGTGTGGGGCACCGGCCCCCTGCACCCCCCCAGCATTGCTCCATCCACCCCCAACTCACCTCCCGCCTGCCCTACTTGCTCAGGGCTGCCCCACATGCTCCCCCAGGGCTGCCCCACACCCTCCTCCAGAGCCCCACTCACCCCAGGCTGCCCCCTCTGACTCCCCCAGACCCCAGGAGAGAGGTGCTCAGCCTGGGGGGTGCCCACCTTGGAGTCCCATGCCCTGGGGTGCCCAACTAGGGGTGCCAATGTGGATCCTCAGCCCCAGGGGTCCCCCTTGGAGCCCCAGGGTGCCCAAGGAGGGTGCGCAGCTGGGGTGCCCCTGGGGGCACCCCTTCACCCCCCGTTACCTCCCAGAGGTGCCCAATGATGGGCGCATCAGCCCAGGAGTGCTCGGCGTTGGCCCCCAGCTTCCCGTTCTTGTAGACCACCAAGGTGAAGGACTTGTCAAACCAGCTGCAGGGAGCCGGGTGGTGAGGGCAGGGTGGGCACTGGGGACTGGGGGGAGCTGGGGCAGGGGGGTTGGGGGGGTGCCCACCGGTCATAGCACTGGCCATGCAGCAGGGATTTGGCATAGGTGTCCATGCAGCCCTCCTTGCCCGCGACATAGCCGTGCTCCTCCTCGTCCAGCGTCAGGAAGAAGGCTGCCCGCTCGATAGCATCCAGTGACACCTTGTTCTTCCCATGGCTGAAGAACCGGGCTCGAGCCTCAGCCCAGGGCACCCTGCCGGCACCACCAGCGTGAGGGCCCGGGACTGGTGATGCCCTGATCTGCTGCCCCCCAAGCCCCCCAGCCCCACCTGCACTGCAGCACCCACCCATGGTGGCCACCACCGCCATCAACAGCATGAGAGTGTGGGGTTGGTGATGCCCACTGTCCCACGGAGCCCCTTGAGCCCACTGCCCATGAAGCCCCAACTCCCACCCATGGGTGGCCCTTGGGTCCACCACTGGGAGCCAGAGAGTGTGGGGCTGGCGATGCCCATCATCCCACAAAGCCCCCGAAGCCCACAACCCCAACCCACACCACAGCCCCCACCCATGGGTGGCCCCAGGATCCAGCACTAGGAGCCATGAGGGTGTGGGGCAGGTGATGCCTACCATCCTGCTGAGGCCCCCAAGCCCACCACCCCCATGCCCCGACCCACACTGCAGCCCCCCCCCCAAGAGTGGCCCAAGGTGGCCCCCCCACCCAAGTGACCCATCCCCAAGCATCTCCTTCATCTCCCTGCGCCTGCTCAGCACCCATAGTATACACGGTGTGCCCAGAGCACAGGGACCCACGGGGACATCAGCACCTCTCGCCAGCGGTGAGTGCTGCCAGCCGCTCCTCGCCAGGCTGGGGGGGCGAGGGGTCATCCAGGATGCGCTGGAACTGCAGCTCCAGGTCACAGGGCTGCAGCAGCTGCCCCCCGTAGTAGAGCCAGACCTTGTAGAAGCGGCCCTTGTGGTAGACAGCCAGGTGCTTGCTGTCCACCAGGTGCAGCAGCGTGTCTGGGGACACACACCAGTGTTACGGCCACTCCATGCCCTGGGACCCCACCTGGGACAGACCCTGAGGAATGGGGACCCTCCCGGTGCCCCGTACCCGTCTCCTTGCCAGGGATGCGGGTCGTGTTGAACATCCGTTCCGACTGGTAGGAGCACATGGGCACGATGCCCAGCGCCATCATCTGCATGGGGCAGCGGTGAGTGGGGGTCAGGATGCCTGTGCCCTCACCTCTGCCCCCTGCACCCCCCAACCCCAGCCTCCCTGAGCCTCCCTGCAGCCCCAGGACCCCATGCCAGCCCCACAGTGACTCCACCCCAGACCTACCCTTCCCCAACACCCCCAGCTCCCCCAGTGCCCTGGGTGCTCACGGGGGGGATCTCCCCACGGTCCAGCTTGCGGCGGTACATCAGGATGGCATGCACCATGTTACCTGCCCGAGCAGCCTGGATGTGGCTGGGGGTCACATAGAGAAAATCCTGGGGACAAGGGATGGGGTTCAATGAGGATGCCAAGGGGCAGCTGGTGGGGGTTTTGGGCATGGCAGTGGTCACCCCAACCCTTACCATGGCATAGTAGTTGCTGTTGACCATGAGTGGGCTGCGGCCATGCAGGTAGATGTACTGCTCCCACCAGTCGCTCACCTGCAGGGATGGGGATGGGGATTGTGAGGGGGTGCAGGACCCCCTGCCTCTAACAACCCAGCTGCGGCACCCAGGAGGACCCAAGTCCCCCCCTCTCATGATGATGGAGGACAGCAGGGCCACGGGCTTGAGTCTGGGTCACCAACCCTGGTGCTGGAGGGGGGGACCACTGCGGTGGTCCCCTCCTCCAGCACTGGAGAAGCCCAGGATACTCACATAGTTGGTTGTCCACCAGGACTTGAGGATCAGGTACTTCTGCAGCCGTGGAGCTGTCTTCTCCTTGAACTCCTTGGCCAGGGCCTCCATCTTACTGTACTTCTCGTCATCCATGAGTGGGCGCACCGACTCCAGGTACTGCAGGGAGGGGGCTCGGTGTGACACCCCCATCCTTGGCCCACTGCAGACAGACCCTCCAGTCTCATCCCAGCTCCTTACCCGGGTGATGGTGGCCTCCACAGGGGGCACAGGGAGCTTGGGCAGAGAGGTCTGGAAGCTGTAGAGCAGGGGCTTGCGGATTGACAGCACCTTCATCAGCGCCTGCCAGGCATGCCAAGGGGATGGAGGGGATGAGGCTGAGCTGCAGGAGTGTGGCATGGCCTTGCATTGCCCGCGCACCAGCTCCTGCTGCTGGCACTGGGAGTCCTGCATGTGCCTGCTGCACTGCAGCCAGGTCCTAATCATGCACTCTGGCTGGTCACAGCCCTGCATGCTGTCGCTGTCCCTTTCCCAGCCCTGCATGCTCCCCTGCACCGCAGCTGGGTCCCAACTGTAGTTGCTGCCCCTGACACCCTGGCCTGGACAGCTGCTCCTGCCCATGCCCACCCTGGGCAGAGCAGCCCAGCGCAGCTCGTGGCCTCGCTGTCTGGCTCCTGCAGCTCCCCTGGGCCCCTGGCACCCACCGCCTCCAGGTCACAGAGCGGGCTCATCTCGTCCCCACAGCTTCGCAGCCCTGGCCAGCACCCCAGCACCCACTATGCTGCACATGTGCATGCACTCATGCATGCAGATGCAGACACTCTGCACCCTATGCCTTAGCATCCTCCTGCACCTACACTGGCAGCACGCCACTCAGCACCGCTTGCCCTGCCGTGCCAGGCCAGTGATGGTGCCAGTGCCCGTGTCAGTGCTGGCTGTAGGTCCTGCTCACCACCCAGATCCTGGTGCTGCGGCTCATCTTGCCATGCGGCTCAAACATCCAGCCGTGGTAGGAAAGGAGCAGCTTCAGCGCCTGCCGGAAGAGCAGGACAGCAGAGAGCCAGGCGCCGGTGGAGAAGATCACAGTGCTCACCATCGTCCGGCTCTCATAGCTCAGGAGGCGGCTGTGGGGGCAGACAGGGTGAGGGGGGACATGGCGGGCTGGGGGGACATGAAGGGTGGGACCTCTGGGGGATGTCCCCAAGTGGGGCTGTGCCCGTGGGATAGGGGTGTGTGGGGTGGGACCCCCAGGGGTTGCCACAGGCTCCCATCGCCATCCTGGGGCAGCAGCGGACATGCCAGGGGGGTCCCTCTGCAGGACCATGAGTTGGGACATGGGGGGTGGTCCCCAGCGAGGGGTGTGGCCAGCGGGACCATGACCATGGGGGAGTGGTCCCCCCTGGCCAAGCCGCCCATGCTCACCTCTCAGGCAGGCAGTGGCGGATGCGGGCAATCATCCCCAGGGAGGGGTCAACCTGGCAGTAGAAAGAGCCAGCGGTGGCCATCACGACCACCATCCAGCTGGAGGGGGAGGCAGGGTAGACGCCGGTCAGGAAGCTGTTCTGTGGGCACAGGTGGGGTCAGGGTGGCGGGGACGGCAGGGACAGGGGGGTCCAACCGTCCAGCTGCCCCTGGCCGAGCCCACCTTGGCGCGGACCAAGCGCTTCTTCCAGGAGGAGATGCCGGCAAGGTACAGCTGCCTGACAGCCTCGCGGCTGAGGTGGAAGTCCAAGCCCTCAGGGGTGACAGTGAACTGGAAGGCCACAGCTTGGTGAGCCTCCGCCATCGTGGGGGTCTGCTGGCACCTGCTGGGGGACACACATGGGGGTGCTGAGTGCAGCGACAGCCACCTCCGGGATATGCTGCCCAGGATGGAGCGGGGACCCTTGCCCACCCCTGGCACCAGGGAGCAAAGACATGGGGGAGGGGGGGGCAGTGGGTGCCCTCACCCACGGGGTGGGGGTTCTGCCGTGGCACTGCCCGGGCCGGTGCAGTGCACAGGCACTGGTGCAGCCCTGGAGGTGGTGTGCTGGCTGCAGTGCCAGGATGTCCATGTCCCGTGGGAGCCTGCCAGCCCAGTGCGCGTGCTGCAGCCCAGTCACGCGGCGCTGGCCGGGTGCCCACTGAGAGAAGGGTCAGTGCCGCCTCCAGTCCCCGCAGCGTCCCCAGCGCTGGGAGAGAGGGGACACACCCCTGCTGGTGGGCAGCTGCCGGCCCCTGCCCGTGGTGAAACCCTGGGAGGACGAGGCAGCACGTGCCCCTGTACCGGGCGCAGGCAGCCGTGCTGCACCGGGAACGCTGCCCGCCAAGCTAACAGCCGGAGCCACGGGGCGAGCAGGGACCCTGCTGCAGGCACAGCTGGGATCCCGGGATCCTGCTGTTGTGGGTGCCGGTGGTGCCAGCCCAGGGCTGAGCCCGAGGGCCGTGGGGCCTGTGGGTGCTGCTGCTGCAGCCCAGGCCTCAGGCAGGGGGAGACCCCGAGGTGCCTCAGGCACCAGTGTGCTAGTGGTGCCCTTCACACAGGCACCTTCGGGCTGAAGACAGAAGCTTGGCAGGAACCGTGTCACAGCACTACTGCTACATTGTGCTGCACTGCACCGTGTTGCACCGCACGGCTACACCGCACTACGCTATCTGTACCGCACAGCCATACCATGCTGCACCGCACTGCACAGCTGCACCATGCTGCACCACACTGCACTGTGCTGCACCACACAGCCACACTGCACTGCGCTGAACTGCACCGCACAACCATCCTGCGCTGCACCGCATGGCTGCACTGCACTGCACTGCACTGTGCTGCACCACACAGCCACACTGCGCTGCACTGAACAAACTGCAATACCACACAGCCATACCATGCTGCACCGCATCGCTGTACCGCACTGTACCACACTGCACTGCTCTGTGTGGTTACGCAGCACCGCACTGGTGTGCATTACATGGCACTGAACTGCATTGCTCTGCACTGTGCTGTTACACTGCACTGCACAGCATTGCCCAGCACTGAACCGTACAGCATGGCACTGCCTCATGCCGCACGGCACTGCATTAAACCATATCACCCTGCACTGAAGTGCTCTGCCGTGTAGTGCACTGCCCGGCTGCACTGCACCCTGCTGCATGTGATCGCCGTGGACTACACTGCAGACCACAGTACAGCATGGCACTGCACGGCACTACACCGCATGGTGTGGTACAGCACTGCACAGCACGGCACAGCACCACACAGAGCACTGCACAGCACTGCATGGTGTGGCACAGCTCAGCATGGCATGGCACAGCACTGCATGGCACTGCATGGCACTGCACAGCACCGCATGGCACTGCACAGCACCACACAGCATGGCACAGCACTCCATGGCCCCTCACAGCACCGCATGGCATGCCACAGCAGCGTGTGGTGTCGCACAGCACCGCATGGCATGGCCCTGCACTACATGGCATAGCACAGCAGTGTGGGCCGTAGCACAGCACCACACAGCATGGCCCAGCACCACATGGCATGGCCCAGCACTATGCGGTGCAGGATAGCGTGGCAGGGCGCTGCACGGCACGGCCTGGCCCCCCGCGGCAGGGCAGGGCAGGGCAGTGCCGCCCCGTGCCCCCGGGACCCGCAGGCCCCACGCCGTGGGTGGGACGAGGCTCCCAGCCCCGCGGCCAGCGCCGCAAGGTCACCGGGGCCGGGGCCCCGCAGCCGCCTGGAGAAGCCGCTGCCCGGCCCGGGAGCCCTCGGGCCCCGCTGCCGCCGCCGGGACCGGGGCAGCGCGGGCAGCCGCGGGGCCGGGGGTGCGGGCGGGTCTGGAGGACGCTCCCTACGGTCACGGGTGGAAGCCGGCGCCCGGCGCGGTGGGTAGGGGGCCGCGGGGTCCCCCGGCGCCGGGGGGGTGCTGGTGCCCGCCCTGAGCGGCTCCCGCCCCCGCTGGGCTCCCCCACGCGTGGGTCCCCCCCGCCCGGGTGCCCGGTACCTGCTCGGGGGCGCGGACGGCGGGCGGCGGCCCCGGGGACGGCGGCTCCCTGCGCCCCGGCACCGGTAACCGGACACCGGCGGCGGGCGGGACCCGCTGGATGGCCCGAAATGGCAGCGCTCGCCCGCCGCTCCACCCCCGCACCGCGCTCGGCCCCGGCGGGGGCCAGCACCGCGGGAAAGGGCCGGCACCCCGGGAAGGGACCGGCACCCCGGGAAAGGGACGGCACCCCGGACGCCGGGGAAAGGAACCGGCAACCCGGGATAGGGACCGGCACCTCGGGGAAAGAGACCGGCAGCGCGGGGAAAGGGCCGGCACTCCGGGAAAGGGACAAACATCCCGGGAACGGGGCCGGCACCCCGGGAAAGGGCCGGTACCCCGGGAAAAGGGACTGGCACCCCGGGAAAGGAGTGGCACCCCAGGGACAGACCCGCACCCCAGGCAGGGACTGTCCCCCCCAGGCAGGGGCCGGTACCCCGAGAGCAGCCCGTCGCCCCAGCCCCGCACCCCAAGGGCAGGGGCCCTCCTCCCCGCTCTGCCGCGGGCAGTGTGCCTGGGGGCTGGCCCGGGGGTCCGGGCGCGGGGCTGGGCTGTACAGGGCCCGTTCCGTTCCCCGGGGCCCTACGGGGCCGGATCCCGTCCCGCTCCCCGGGGCCGTACGGGGCCAGCTCCTGCCGTGCCACAGCAGCGGCACAGGGCAGCGCTGGGCAAGGGCAGACAGAGGAGTGCCCGCTGCCTGCCGTGCCCGGGGGGCTTGACCTTCCCCTCCCGGTTCGCTCTACCGGAGGCAGCTGCCTGCAGCTGGAAGGGCATCTGGAGGAGACTCCAGTGCAGCGTGGTCCCCCCCGGCAGCCCCCATCCCAGGCCAAGGGCTGTGACCCCAGTGCTGGCAGGGGTACAGGAGGGGCACACATGTGCGTGACCCCTGCTGCACCCGCACATGTGCTCAGGTGTGCGCCCAGTGCCCACCACGGCCAGGGCTCAGGACACCCTGTGCAGCTTCAGGGTGACACCTCTGCGGCCTCTGCCCCCCCCCCCCCCCCCCCCCCCAGCTCTGAGAGAGGGTCCCGGGCCAGGTGGCCCATGTGGAGGGAGCTCCCACAGCTGCCTGCCGGCCACCAGCCACTGGGCTATAAATAGCCGGTATGTGGGTGAAAGAGGAGCTGGGTAAGCATGGGGGGGGATTGCTGGGCCCTGGCCCCCCATGCTCAGCTCCAGGGGGGCAGACCCTGGTCAGGGCAGCCGGGGCCAGGCAGAAGGCAGCGTGGCACAGACCTGGTCAGGGGGCGCAGGGGAAGGAAGGTGAAGCCACAAGCCCCCACTGCTGCCAGCGGGGAAGGTGCCTGTGGAGAAGCTGTTCTGGGGGAAAGAGATCATTGGGCAGAGGAGCGGGCCAGCAGCGAACCCACACTTGCCTGCTTCCTCCCCGAGCATCAGCTCTCACCGGTGGGGCTGCGGGGGGCAGGACAGCACCAGCAATCACCCCAAGATGCAGACGGAGTAACTGGAGGCTGTGAGCAGCGCAGGTGGGAGGAGATGGGGCAGCACCTCTGCCATAGCACAAACCAGAGCTGCTGCCACGGGTGAGACCCTCCTGGCTGGCCACAGGGGCAGGGTGGGGGGTGGCACGTACCCTACAGTGCGGGGTGAGGAGCATGGGTGAGGAGGGGGTACAGCCTTGGTCTCCTGCATCCCATTGCAGCCTGTGCCCGATGTACCCTCCCAGCTTGGCCCTGGGCCAACATAAGCTGTGGCACCCACTGCCCGTCCCAAGCCACAGCTCCTGCAGACCCCCTGGCACCAGCAGAGGGGTCTGGGGAGAGGATCAGCGCATGCTGCTGTGGGGCAGCCTCACTTCTGCTGCAATAGTCTGGGACGGCCCGGGGCTGTGGCAAGCCCCTGGCGAGTAGGGAGGAGGTGGTGGCAGCAGGGCCACCTGTAGAGAGCAAGCAGGTACCGTGCACCAACCGCAGCGTTTATTGGTCTGAGGACAGTTTACATTCTGCTGTCGGGAGGGGAAGGAAGGAGCAGCCCTCTGCCCCATCCCAGCAGCCCAGAGCCACAGGGAAGCCGGGCAGGTCCTGCCTTAACCCCAGGGGTCTGGGGAAAGCTGTCAGGGGAGAATGAGATGCAAGCATAGGTCCCCTACACCCCTTGGCCCCCAGCAGCACCCTGGGGGCTCTCAGCATCCCTGCCTGCACCCCTCTCAACTTGCAGGGCCACAGCTCCAAGCAGGGCTGTGCAAGGGGCTGGCAGGACAGCCAAGCCATCCGTGTCTCTCTGGTCCCGGCTGTGCCTGCCCGCCTGCTGCTGGCAAGGGCAGGAGGCTCCCACCAGCCAGGACCTGCAGCTCAAGCCCTGCTCAGTGCCAGCAGTGCGGAGACAAGGGACAAGCCACCACAGAGGGGCTGTGCCAAAGGCAGCGAGGGGGCAGCCACAGTGGCAGTGATGGGGCAGCCACAGGGTCAGGCAGGGACAGGGCGCTGCCAGCAGCCTCTCCACTCTGTCAGGGGCCGCCTGCACACGAGCCATGGCAAAGACACAGCCCCGTGGCTGATGCGCCACCTCTCCGAGCACGATGTCCCCTTCTCCAGGAGGCATGCACTAGGGCAGACCCACCTCTCCCCCAGCTCTGCTGCATAGCCCTGGGGAGCAGGGGCAGACACTGGCCCCCTGAACCGTTCTATCACCTGTCTGGGCAGCCCAGGCTGGAGGGCAGGCCGCCTGGGAGGGGACACTGCATCCCTGGCCTGCCCCATAGCACGGGTGTTGCCAGGGTGTGGCAGAGGGAGGCTGCGGAGTTGAGGTGGGCACAGGCAGGGCTGGGGCAGCTGCTCTCAGGAACACTGTGCCTTGTGCTGGAAGTAGGCTTCGAAGCGGCTCTGCGCATAGTCCTGTAGCAGGAAAGAGTTGTCAGGGACAGCCTGTGTCCTCTGACGCCCCCAGCCCACCTCCCCCGCTCCCAGCATCAGAGAAGGGGTGACGTGCAAGGAACCCCAGGGCCCAATTCATGGCCCTTCCAGCACTCAGAGGCAGTGCTCACCAGGTACCCGAACTCGATGGTGGAGATCTTCGCCTGCAGAATCGACCACAGGCCCCAGAAGAAGTGAGAGGCCAGAGCAAACCTGATGGAGAGCAGCAGTCAGCCCCACTGGCCACCCCCCATCCATGCCCCACACCAACAGTGAGCAGGAGGGAGGGAGACAGACAAGGATGATTTTGGGGATGCTGCACTCTCTGTGCAGCAGGAACAAGGAGATGTGCCCCTAGGACGTCCCCTACAGCCACAGGGACACCCCCCACCCCACCCCGGCATGCCCCTCACCGGTTGATCTCTGTGAGCATTTCTTCTTCAATGTGGGCCTGCTCCTTGTGTGTGGTGTCCCCGCGTCGCCCCGAGTCCTCTGAGAGGTAGTGCCGGATGAAATGCAGCTGGAAGAGGGACAGAGCAGGCTGGGATGCTGCAGACTGGCACTGACACATCTGGTACATCCCTGCCAGCCTCCACGAGGCTCCCCCTTGCTGGGAGCACCCTATGTCTGCTGCCGAGGGACGAGGCAGCTCTACCTGCTGCTGCCGGCTGGGGTAGTTCTCTGGGGAAGCCTTAAAGAACGGCCAGGAATCATGGGTGTAGTTGTAAACCCACTCGCAGAAATGGTTGCCGATGTCGAAGCCCCTGGAGAAAGGGGAGGGTGAGCAGGGCCCCAGCCTCTCACAAGCAGGAGACTGGCCTCTGCAGCAGCTGCCGCAGGGACCCTGGCATGGGGCTCAGCCCAGCAGCCCCCAGACCCACCGGTAGTTGTAGCTGCTATACTCAAAGTCAATGAGCATAAGCTTGTCAGAGGAGGAAGCCTCGCGCCCAGCCAGCAGCAGGATGTTCCCTGTGCAGACACGGGGTTGGCTCAGGGGTGGCTGGGGGGGAACCCACCAGCTCTGTCAGGGCTGGGGGGCAGCTGCAGGCAGGGGCAGGAGGCCGAGCCTGTGCCCAGGGGTAGGCAGGCAGGGAGAGCAGCTCCAGGTCCAGGATGAGGCCTTTGCAAGGAGAAGCAGCTGCCTGCCCACTGCACTCACCTTCCTGGACGTCATTGTGGCAGAAGACCACCGGCGAGGGGGTGGACTCCAGCAGCTCCCTGCAGTTCAGGGGACAGACACCTCAGCAGGGGCAGGACCTGCCGGCCCTCACCCACCAGCTGCAGGGTCACAGGGACCACCACTGTTGCTGCAGCCCATGGGTGGACAGAGCTACGGACACAGTTGGGATGCGGAGCTCAAGAAAACTGGGAGAAACCCTGCCCTGGGGACACAGGGACCCCTCTGAGAGCCGTTCCCCAGAGTGGAAGGCTCCCTCTCAGGACATGGAACAGAAGAGACCAGTTTCCAGAGAAGCTGAGTCACCCCAGGCTCCCTGTGAGGAGGCTGGCAGTGAAACGGGGTCAGCCCTTGCCCTGTGCCATGCCAGTGGGCAGCTCAGCTTCACCTGAGGCTCTTCATCTCTTCCTGCAGGTTATAAGTCTTGAGGTGGTTGAACTTCTTCAGCTGCTCTTCCTCGGGGAAGGTGAGCTCCGAAATCTGCTTCAGGTACCTGGAGTACAAGAGACAGCGCTGCAGTGGGACAGACATCCCTGGACACTGCCACTCCACCACAGCCCCTCTCTCGCCAGCCCAGTGCAGAGCCGGGGCTACTGAGGCTCCACACCCTGTTCCTGTGGGCCCTGCTGGCAGCCAGCTGGGAAACATCCCTGTGCTCTGGACCCCGTAGGATTTTGGGGGCTGAGGTGATCCAGAAGCCTGCAGCTGCCCTCACCACTCCATGGTCCCAAAGAGCCATTTGGGCTCCTTGTTGAAGGGCATCACCATGCCGTGGAACCGGGACATCTTCACCGCAATCTCCTTGGAGATGTCAGGGTCTCGCAGGTCCTCAGTCCGCAGACGTCGGCTCTGGGGTGGGACACAGCAGTGAAGTGAGTGGTGAGCCGGCCCTGCCCTTGGCGGCACAAAAAGCACCGTGTCATGTCTCTTCCTGTGGTCGGTAGCTGCCTGGAGTGAGGGGAAAGCCTGTCCCATACCGGAATGTATTGCTCCAGCCGCCCCTGGGGGAAGACACCGTAGAGCCGTGGCCCCAGTGCCCGCTCAGCCAGGATGGCAAACATCACACTCTCCAGCACCAGCGAGTCCACGCCCTGCGGACGCAGGCAGTGAGCCCCGGCAGCTGCCCTGGTCCTGCAGCCCCGCAGCAGCTGCCAGGCCCAGGCCAGGAGGAAGACACTGGCAGAGCCCTAAGCCCTGCAGCCATCCAAGGGCTGCTGGTCGTGGGGGGCTGCTGGTCAGGGGGTCCGGTGCTGGCCATGCTCACCTGCAGGATGGCCCCATAGACGCGCAGCAGCACCTGCCGGGGCTCGTCCCCCACGCTGAGGATGTGCTCCGGCAGCGTGCACTTGAACAGCAGGTTGCTGAGCCCCCCGCTGCAAGTACAGGCTGGTCAGGGGCTGCAGGGGTGCCACTGCAGGGCAAGGTTGGGGGGCAACTGGGGCACCCGGGGTAGGAACATGACTGGGAGAGGGCTGGGGCATCTGGGTGGGGGCATCAGGGGTAGGACTGGGACACCGTTGCAGGGACAACTGGGGCACCTGGCTGGAAACAGGGCCACCAGTCGGGGGGACAACTGGGGGACACTGAGGTGGGAGACTGGGTTACTGGTCAGGGGAACAACTGGGAGACAGGGGGAGGGGGGACTGGGCTACCGGATAAGGGGGAAACAGGGGCACTGGGGGCGACGCGACTTGGGGGGAGACTGTGGCACCCGACAGGGGAACTGGGGGGAGGAAAGGCCACTGGGGGGCGGACAGGGCCACCAGTCGAGGGCAGACAAGGCCACCGGGGAGGGTAGGACAGGACACTGCGGGGGACAGGACAGGGACACCGGGTGGCTCAGGGGAACCCGGGGCGAGGACACCGGGAGGGGCCGGGTCACCGCACCGGCGGGCAGGTGCGGCCCCCGCTTCCGGCTCCTACCTGACGGGCCCGATGCTGAACTCCTCGGGCCCGATGAGCTTCCAGGAACCGGCGAGGAACTCCCGGCACCAGGCGTAGGCCTGCAGGCGGGTGACGGCGGGCACAGCCCCGGCCGCGGCCCCGCTGCCCCGTCCCGCCGCCGCCATGGCTCCACCGCCCGTCGGGGCGGGGCGGAGCGCCTGCCGGCCCAATGGCAAAGCGCGCCCGGCGATGACATCACGAAGCGGAGCCAATGGGCTTGAGCGGCGGGGATGCGGCGGAACGTGGAGGTGAAGGCGCGGCTGCGGGCGCTGGCGGCGGCGCGGGGCGCGGCTGAGCGGCTGGGAGGAGCGGCCCGGGCACAGGGACAGGCACAGGGACAGGGCCTGGTCCAGGCCGACACCTTCTTCCGCGTCCCGCGGGGCCGCCTCAAGCTGCGCCGCACACCGGTGAGTGCGGGGCCGGGGCCGTTATCAGGCCTCGGGTGGGGGGTGCCCGGGCAGCAGTTGGGGGTGCTCGGGCCTGAAGGTCTGTGGGGATGGCCCGGCCTGCCTGGCCCTGACTGCCCCTGGCCCTGCCCCGCCTCCCGCCGTCTGCCTCCCCCCCCCCCATCCTCTTTGTCCCTGCCATGCCCTGCCCACCCCCGCCTGTTCCTCCCTGTCCCTGCTGCCTTCCTAGGATGGGCGGGGAGAGCTGATCTTCTATGAGCGCCCCGACACTGCCGGCCCCAAGCTCTCCCACTTCACCATCACCCCCACGGATGACCCTGATGGCCTGGAGGTGAGCGCTGGGGGCCCCTCTGGGACAGTGTGCCCAGGGGTGCTGGCTGCTCCCCACCACAGGGCTGCTTGGGGTGTCTGGCACCTGTGGCCTGGCCGGGGCCTCACTGGGGGAAGCCCTCAGCTTTACCACCCAGCACGGCCTGCTGCTGTGGCTGCCCCTTCCCGGGGTGGCTGCCAGCTGCAGGCAGCTCCTTTCTTGGTGCGCAGGCAGTGCTGACTCAGGCGCTGGGCGTGCTGGGTGTGGTGAGGAAGGAGCGTCTCCTCTACCTCGTGGGACAGACCCGGGTGCACCTGGATAGTGTGGAGGGGCTGGGGGACTTCGTGGAGCTGGAGGTGAGTGGGGCATGGCTGGGGCGAGTGTGCCAGCCTCAGGGCACCCCGGGGCTCACCCTCCCTGTGCCCACAGGTGGTCCTGACTGAGGAGCAGACTGTGGAGGATGGTGAGCGTGTGGCCCACCAGCTGATGAAGGAGCTGGGGATTGAGGAGGAAGACCTGATCTCTGGGGCCTACCTGGACCTTCTTCTGGCCAAGGGGGACTCGAGCTCGTGAGGGCTCACAGGTGTTCCCAGAGTCCCCTCACTGCCACCCCTCACCCAGGCTGTGACAGCACAGCCAAGAGCAATGGGGACACGGCTGCCCCACTGACAGCTGCTGCCCTGTATCCACCCCATGGATGGCTGCCCACCCCCTGCCCTTTGCTGCACAATAAAAGCTGGGGACTGATGGCATCTGTGCCTGGGATCGGCTGATCTGGTGGGTGCTGGAGCCTTGGTGCTGAGGTCAGGGCACCCATAGTTGCCCTTTGCCACCCTTTCTGTGCCAGTGGAAGGGGCAGGCTGCAGAAGGGAGGGGGGTGCCAGCCCTGGGGAAACTCCAAGCTCTCCTCTTGTGGGGCATGGTGTCCTGGGGAAGGGGCGCAGGAGGGGCTGGCTTGGCAGCGATGGGCAGCAGTGCTCAACCCTGAGCTAGGATTGCATCCTCTCCCCATACTCGGTGCTAGCCAGGGCCATGAGCTGTGCCAGGAGTGGAGCACAATAGTGCTGTGGGCAGAGCTGGAGGGCTTGGGGCTGCTGCTGTGGCAGCAGATGAGTCAGTGGCAGCGGGGGGAGATTTGGGGGGCCGGAGGCATCTGTGCTGCTGTGCCATCTGCCTGCTGCCAGCTAGCTGGCGGGCAGGTCCCCTAAGCCGCTGTTGTGGCTGACTGATCCTGCCCAGGGAGAGAGACAGGGCAGGGCTGGGGAGTCTGTGGGGCAGCCCAGCTGGGCAGAGGAGGCAGGGGCTGGGGCAGGGCTTAACCGTGGAGCCAACATGGGCCTGTGGCCAGAGGGCCAAGAGGCAGGGGCTGTCACCTGGGCTGCTCCTCTGCCCTCTCTGGGAGCCTGGCAGAGACGGGGCTCCTGGGCCCTGCCTGGCCCTGTGCACCTGGCAGCCAGTGAAAGGGGAACGGCTGTGGCTCCTGCTCTGCCCAGGAGTCTCTGCTCCTGGCTCTGAACCCACACGACTAATGGGGCACTGCTGAGCCCCTCACTTGCTGTGTTGTCCAGTATGAGCTTTGCTGGGGACGGCTTCTCCTCTGCCAGCGCCCTCCCCAGGAGCCCATATCTCAGGGTGCTAGAAGGGCCGTGCCAGGCCATGCCACAGAGTCAGCCCTTCCCCAGCCACTGCACCTGGCAGCCTGCCGTGCCTGTTGCTTCCAACCACAGACCACGGGTGATTCCTGGGAGGTAACAGCCCTGTCCCAGGAAAGCATCTCCCCCAGGGAAGCCACAGGTGGGCAGTAGGCTCGCTGTAGGTGCACTGCTGCCATTCTATGGGCACAGCCCCACTGTGCAGCTGGAAAGGGGCACCCACTCCTGACCAGGCACCCAGCGCAGAGCAGGGGTGTCTGTCTGCACCACGCAGGGCCAGTGGGATGGGAGCTGCCTGTTTGTGGTGGGATAGGTGGTGGCTGCCCAGTATTCTATGTGATGGGCAGCTGCTGCCTGCATCTGGGAATGGATGAAAAAAAACCCTAAGGCTCAGCTGACTGCCCTCAGCCATTTCCCAAGTGGGTCCGCTCTGCATGTGAGCTGGGGGCTTTTGTCTGCACGGATATCTGGGGAGGCCATTTCCCCTGCACCCCCAAGCACCCCTGGGGTGAGTGGGTGGAGAGTCAGGGCCAGCGTCTCTCCAAGGGCTGGGGTTGCAGGGTGCCAGCTGGACGGCTGTCCCCCTGTGCACACTCTGGTGGCACAAAGCTGGCCTTGGGCTTGCCTGGGGCTCCCCAAGCAGCTGGGGAGGTGTGTGGGTGGGTGAGTGGCTAGGACCTGGTAGGATGGGTAGCCAAGACCTGGTGGGATGGAGGGGGCCAGGAGGAGCTGCAGGACCCCACGGGGCTCAGCACCTTTCCAGGGCCAGCATAAGCAGTGAGGTGCAGGGGGGGCGCACTGAAGGATCCACTAGCCCCTGGGATGGTGTGGGGGTGGGCAGAGGGTAGTGGTGCTTGTCCATGCCCTCCACCCAAGCCCAGGGCTGCGAGGAATGGTTGGGGAAGGGGAACTGTACGGTGGGTGCCCAGGGCCTGGCACAGGGTGATGGGATGGCTGGCGGGGGTGGTGGTGGTGTGAGGGGAGCATGGCCCAGACTTGCCATGAGCCATTCCCAAGCACAGACCAAGGAGCTGTGGAGAGGGGCTAGGGTCACAGTTGTTACCATTCCCCACTGCCTTTGCGCCCCACCAATGTGATTTGTTCCCCAGTGCAAGGATTCCCCCAACAACTCCAGGTCCTCATGGCCCGCAACAGCTCCGCCCCCCCCCGCATTCTGTTGCCTGCTGCATGGGCCCCCAAACACCTACTGTCCCCGATGGCCTCCTGTGCCCCCCCGTGTGCAGACCTCCCCTGCTGCCCTGTCCCCCTCTCTCTGTGCCCTCCCCTACTTTCCAGCTCCCATGGTGCAGTGTTCCCACTGCCCCTGAGCCACCCCGCTGTACCCTCTTGCACCTCAGTGCAGGGATGCTCCCTTGCCCAGGTCCTGCAGGGCCCCTTGCAACTTCTAGAACCCCCTCACCCGCTCTTGTCCCCCCAGTCCCCTCAATGCACAGAACCCCAAAAGCCTCCTGAGCATCCACTGCACCTCCCACCCCAGTGCGTGTACCCCCAGTGCGCGTAGCCCCCCTCCTCCTGGACCCCCCCTCCACCAGTTTCCCAAAGCACGCACATCTGCTCCCCCCGTACACCCTCCGCAACGCCCCACTGCCTCGTTGGCCTCCACCATCTCTTGTACCCCCAATGCTCTCTGCCCCCAAAGCGGGAGCCTCCGTGACCCCCTGGATCCCCCAACGTCCCCTGCCCGCCAGCACCGGACAGCTCCGGGCCTTCAGCACCGGGCACCGGACAGCTCCCGCCGCGCGGCCCCGGGCCGCCTCCGCCGGCTCGGGTCGGGCTTGAGCCGCCTCCGCCTCGCCGTACGGCTCCCTGACCCCTCTCACACCTCCCTACAGAGCCCCTGACCCGTCCTGCCCCTCCCCCATCGCCCCCGTGCCCCCCTGCGCTGCCCTGCGCGGTTCCCTGCACGTCCCTGTGCAACCCCCTGCATCTCTCCCATACCTCCCCCTACCCCTCCCTACAGGGCTCCGCAGAGCCCGCCGTGCAGCTCTGCCCCTCCCCGCGCAGCCCTCTGCATTTCCGCGGTACCCCCATGTACCACCCGCTCTCTGCTCCCCCCATACAATCCCTGCGCAGCCCCCCACTCCTTCTGCTCCCCCCATACGGCCCCAGCCCCCTCTCTAGGATCCACCAGCACTTTCCTGCTCTCCCCCTATACAGCCTCCCCCTGCTCCCCTCCCTACACAGCCCCTCTCTGCTCCCCTCCATACAGCCTTTCACCCCTCTCTGCACAGACCCCTGCCCTCCCTAGAGACCACCGACCGGCGCCCCCCCCCCCCCCCTTCGTTCGGCCATTCCTGCTGCCCCCAGCCCCCCTCCCCTCCTTGGAGACCCCCATCTCCTCCCCGCTCCCCTCTGGTCACCCTCTGCCTATACCTTCCCCTGACCCTCCCTCTACCACTGCCCGCTCCCCTCCCCCCACACCCTGCCCCCTCCTATACCCCCATGCCGTCCCTATAGCTTCCCCGCTCCCCTCCCATACCATCCCCTCCCTATACTACGTCCATCCCTTCCCATAACCGCCTGATCCCCTTCCTATTTCACCCCCATCTCCTCTCTGTACCACGCCCCGACCCACTCCGTATACCACCGCCCGCAGCCTTCCCTACACACCCCGCCCTCTCCTATAGCCCTCGTCCCCTCCCTGTATCACCCCCATCCCCTCCCATACTCCTCCCTGTATCACCCCATCCCCTCCCATACCCCCGCCCGATCCCTCTCATACTAACTCCTCCCTATACCGCCCCTCGTTTATAGCACCCCCGGTCCCCTCCCACCGCCCATCTCCTCCCTATACCACCTCCCATCTCCTCCCTATAGCCCCCCCGCCCCCCTCCCTATACCACCTCATCCCCTCCCATACCTCCCGCCTCCCTCCCTACAGGCCCCCCGCCCCCCTCCCCTCCCCCTCCGGCCCCTCCCTCGCTGTAGGGCTCCGTCCCCCGCCGCCCCCCCGCCACAGCGCGGCTCCCGCCCCCGCGCCCCGCCCGGCCGCGCTGCCCGCGCTCCCCGCGCAGCTCCGCAGTCCGGCGCAGCCCCGGCCGGGAGAAGATGGCGGATCGCGCCGAGATGTTCTCGCTTTCCACCTTCCACTCGCTCTCCCCGCCCGGCTGCAGGTGAGCCCGGCCCGGAGCGCGGGGAGGGGGGGCGGGATGCCCGGGGCCCGCCGCTGCGGGGGGCTTGCCCGCTGCGGGCCGCGCCGGAGGGGCCCGGGGCCCGGGGGGGGGGCGGTGGCATGGCGGGCCCGGGCCCCCGCCGCTCCCCCGCCCGTTCACCTTGGGATGCCGGGGCCGCGCTGCCCTCCCGCTGCTGCGGGCCCGGCCCGGGCAATAACGACGCAGTGCTTCCCCCCTTCCTCGGAGCGGCCCCATCCGCTCCCTCCCGGGCCCGGTGGGGGGGCGGTGCTGGGGTTCGGGGGTCTCCTCCGTCTCCCCCTCCTCACGGAGGGGCAGAGCCCTTCTAGGGCTGAGGGCCCCCCCGCCCCGGCCCGGCCGTGCCCGGTGCCGCCGCATCCCGCCGCGCGGGGGGAGCCGCCGCCGCCGCCTCTTTGTCTCTCCCGAGGCGCCGCAGCGGCCCCGGCCGCGGCCGGGGATGCTGGATGCCGGCGCCGGGATTGGGCCCCGCAGGGTCCGGCGCCCCCGGGAGAAGGGGTCGTTCGGCCCCTGGGGCTCGCAGGCGGCCCCCGCCGGGGCTCGGTGCGCCCCGGGCCAGAGGCGGGCGAAAGGCCGGTGCGTGCCGAGGGCCGTGTCCCCCCCTCCGCCAGCCCCCGAGGGAGCTGCGCCAGCGCCCGGCGCTGCCGGTGGCGGGTCACCTTACCGCAGGTCCCGCGGGAGCCGGGGCCGCAGGACCGCGGGCCACCTGCCACCGGCCGGGCCGTCCTGGCGCATTCCCCGGGCAGCGGGGAGGGGGACGCGGCGGTGCCATCACCCCGCTTCCTCGCACCTTGCCCTGACCTTGGCAGGACCCCCTCCGGGCTGGGGTCCCTGGGCGAGCAGTGGGGTGCGGGGCCGTGGGGCTGGACGGGAGCTGGGCACGGGATGGGCTGGCTCAGCAGGGGGCTGTGGGGTGGCAAAGGGTGGGAGATGGCGGCGGGGGGCATCTATCTGGGCGTGCGGAAGCTGTGGAACCAGGGGGCTGGGGTCTAGTGGGCGTGGGGGATGTGCCCTTGGTTGGTTCTGGCCCACACTGGGCAAGTCTCACGTCCCCTTCCCCGGGCGTCCCCTTCCCTTCCCCTTCCCCAGCCACGCTGCACAGTGGGACCCTGGGGCGTCCCGGCTTGTGGTGGTGCAGGGACTGGAGCACACGGCCTCTGCTGTGGCTGCCCGGCTCCTTCCCACCTCTCTCCTGGGATGTGGGCAAATCTCTGGGTGTCTCAGCTGTGTCCTCCTCACAGTGCTCCCCGTTCAGCCCCCAAGCCCTGCTGTGCAGGGTCAGAGCTGGCCCCGGCAGGTCTGTGCGCTTTGCTGCCAGGGATGTGTCCCAGCCAGGGCAGTGAGAGGCAGGTGAGGGCAGACCCTCCAGGACCCCCAGCCTGACCCAGATCCACCCTTCCCCCCCGGGGAAGGAGGCAGCCTGGGGAGTGGGCGCAGCACCCCTGCACTAGCCCAGGGAAGAGGGTCAAATCTGCAGGGCAGTGAGTGCACCTGGGTCTCACTGAGCACCTGCGGGTCCCCAGAGCCTGGCAGGGCCTGGTGAGGGAGAGTGAGGCCCAGGCTATCACCAGCACCAGGGCACAGCACCAGCATGCCCAGCCTAGCAGGGGCTGCATCTGGATTGTGCCCTTTTCAAGGAGGCCTGTGGGGAGGTTGTGCCCAGCCCGGGGGTTGGTGAGGTTGGTGACCAGGGTGGGATCCCCTGACACTCCAGGAGGGGAAGGAGAAGCCGGTCAAGGTGATGTGGTGGGGAGAGATCACTGTGGAAAGGCCATGGTGCACATGCTGCGGGGCCTCAGCAGGGCTCCTGTGAAGCAGCTCTTGTCTCCTGGTCCAGGGCACCAGCCCCACGGGGGATGGCTGCAGGTCTGGCCATTGGGAACCCTGGGTGCCAGTCAAAGGTTTGGAATGGGGGATGCTGGCTGGGACCAGGCCCCTGAGGGTCCTCACTGACCTTGTGACCTTCCCTGCCTTGGGAGCAGCTGGGGGTCAGTGAGTGGGGTGAGGGCACATCTGCTGGCTGGGTCCCTGGCCCATCCCTGTGGGAGAAGCCATTGCAGCACCACTGCCGGGGCAAACTGTCCAGGGAGCTGGTCTGAAAATAATGAGGAAACTCAATCTTTCTGTGGCCTGCTGGGCTGTCACTCCCTCCTCGGGAAGCCCAGCCCCCATGCAAACACTGGTGTGCGTGCAGGTGTGCACCCCACTGTGTACCCTGCTCCCCATCCCTGCACCACCCTGCTCCCTGTGCCTCAGGGGTGGGTGATGCCCCATTTGGGTTCCAGCTCCTGGCCCTCCCCTCCTCCAGCCTGTCCTGGCTCAGGACATGTCAAAGCTGGGGTGGCGAGGCTGGCCTGGGGTGCGCAGTGGGGTGCTGGGTCCCTGCATACCCTGTGGTAGGGCGTCCTGCTGCCTCCTGTTTTTCCTGACCACCCTCTCCATGTGTGGGGCTGGGGAGAGCTCCTCCCTCCCCAAACCACTGCTTTGGCTCCACTTCAGCTCTGGAACCTTACTCAGGTGCTTCCCACCCACATCACTGTGGCTGGCCATGGTGTCCCATGCAGCCATTGTGGGGATGGACACCATCCTTCCTGCCTGCTGCTCGTCACCAGTGTGTCTGGGGTGCTCTTACTGTGTCCTTGCACCCACAGCAATGGTGCTGCACCTTCTCTGGCTGGAGCGGGGCTATGGCCAAGGTCCCCAAGGGTCCCCTTGGGGTGGCTGTGGGGCTGGGCTGGCTCTCGCTGGCAGCCCCATCCCACTGTGCCCGCCCCAGCTCAGTAGTGCTGTGACCTAGAAATTTCAGCCGTAGTTTGTCGCGGCGGTCGCTCCCCACTGAGGGGGGACAGCATCCCTGGACAGCTGGAGCCTGGCTGGATGCAGGCAGGAGCCCTGTGTGGGGCAGGACCGCTGTGCCATGCTGGCCCGGTGTGCATGTCCCCTCAGCTGGGATGGGGGATGGTGGAGGAGTTTGTCCACTGGGTGAGGAGGGTCCAGGGGCATGGGAGCAGAGCCTGGCTGGGGGTTTGCAGGACCCCAGCAAGTCTCCATCCCAGGAGGACCCATGGCCGTGCTGTTCCTTCCTCTGCCCAGGTGGCTGAGGGACCCCTGAGAGCCCTGCTCACCTCAGGGAGGGCGGCAGGTCCCAGCAGTCTGGCAGCAGGAGGGTTCTGCCCCTGCAGGAGAGCAGCCCCCAATGTTCTCTTGGGCTGCGGACACAGGCTTTGGCCCCCACCGCTTTGAGGGACCTGCTGCCCTACCCCTGGCTGGGGTCTGGGGTTTGGCCCAGACCTGTGCCCCACTGCAGGCCACGGCCATGGTCCCACCGCTGGCTCTGATGCTTTCGCCACAAATCTGCGAATATTTGATGCAGTCTCAATGGCCTACTTCTGGGAATTATGTGATTAGGGGAAATCTTTCTCCCTGTGAAATGGGAGTAAGTGCCCAGCCTCCGTGCTGGGGCCAGGGGATGGAAAAAGGGAGCTCAGGGCAAAGGGAGGGTGGCAGCCCAGGAGGCAGCTGTGGCTATGGGGGCTGTGACCCCCCTACCCTGTGGGGGTCTGCTCCTGCTGCCAGCTGGGTCCCGGGGCTGGGCCCCAGCAAGGCCCCAGTGAGAACCCAGACCTGCTCCTGCAGGAGGAGCCCCACCTGCCCTGGCCCTTCCTGGGGTGCTGCCGGGCTGTGGGGGGCCCTGGGTGTCCCCCGACGCTGTGGGGGTGGGCAGAGGGTCCCTGCCAGCTCCCGGGCGCTGCCGCACCTCCCACCTTACAGAGCCACCAGAAACGTTTGGTTTCCGTTTTCTGACACCAAATCCTGCCAAGAGTTGTCTTTTTCCTTTTTTTCTTTTCTTTTTTTTTTTTTTTTTCCCCTTCCCTTTCCCTGCAGAAACCGCTGGTTTCCATGACACCCCGGTTCCCAAGGAAAGGCTGGGCTTGGTTTCTCGGAGTGCCCTTACCCCGGGCAGGGGCAGCCCTGGCGCTGCCTGTGGGACAGGCAGGGAGGCAGCGTGGGCGAGGCTGGGGTGTCAGGGCACAGATCCTGCCTTGCCATCCCCATCCCTGCCTGCATGGGGTTAGGCGTAAAATAAAGGTTACACCTAAAATAAACCCCCAAGGCCTGGGAAGCAGCCCTGCAGCACGGGTCACCCCCAAGCTGCCAGTGGCAGCAACTGTCCCCTCGCTGCCCATCCTCCAGCATGTGCCTTGGGTTTGGCTCAAGGGGTTTTGCCGGGCACGAAATTTGGGGGATGTGCTGCCCACCATGGTGGTGGTCTCAGCATCTCCACTCAGCCAGGGGCAACCCATGGCTGCATGGCCCTGAGCCACACAGGGCTCTCACCGCCCCATTGTGAGGCCGGTGGTAAATCCGGGCAGTTTGCAGCGAGCCGGCCGGGAGCAGCGTGGCACTGAGGGCGGCCACCCCGGGCACTGCTGTGGCTATCGCCCTCCCCGTCGTCTCTGGCCTTGCCTGGCTCCCGGCATGGGGCAGGGCACTGGGCTGTGGCTCAGGGTCCTGGGCCCAGTGCTGCTGGTCAGAGTGTGCCATGTCGGTGTGGCTGGTGCCGGTGCCCTGGCTGATGGTCTTAGGCCAGCACGTCCCTGCAGTGCTGCCCAGCTGGTGCGCCCATGCTGGCACCTTGGGGTGATGGCGGTACAATGCCAGTGTGTGCCTGCAGTGCTGCTCAACTCTCCGGGCCCTCCTGATGCTGTGGGGAAAACGGGAGGCATTTCCCTGAGGTCTGTCATCGTGTGGCCCCTGCCCTGACATCCCCGTCCCTCTCCCCAGGCCCCCCCAGGACATCAGCCTGGAGGAGTTTGACGATGAGGATCTGTCGGAGATCACGGATGACTGCGGCATTGGGCTGAACTACGACTCGGACCACTATGAGAAGGTGCAGGAGCTGAGCGTGCCGAGCCCCCCCCTGCGCCCCGGGATGCGGTGGCTGCACAGAGTTTTGGTGGGGACTGGGTGGGGACATTGACCCGGCAAAGGCCCTCCAGGAGCAGAAGGTGCAGGGCCCCCTGTGTCAGGGCACTGAGGGGATGCGGTGCAGAGCGCAGGCAGGGTTCTGAGCCCAGGAACCCCTGGCATGGCTGGACACCTGTGGTCTCCCACCACCTCTGGCTAAGCCCCATGGAGTGGCTGAAGGGAGCATGGGTGGCTCAGCAGCCAGCCCTATGCTGGCCCCACCAGCTGGGTGCCTGCCTGCCACTGCACTCCCGTGGCTCCAGTGGCTCCTGTTTACTCAGCTCTGCCCAGCTTCGGGGGAGAAGTGCTAGGGAAACGGGCAGGGGCCAGGCAGGCTTGCGGGTGAGATTGTGCTGGGTGTTGAGGCCAAGAGAGGCAGGGTGCTGGCAGAGCCAGGAGGGGGCCCTGGCACTTTTCTCTTGGAGACCCTCATCCTGTTGGGGCAGGAGTTGGAGGTGCTTCCAGCCCAGTGCCGGCAGAGCTGCTGGGGAGGGTCACACCGCTGCAGCGTGCCAGCCTGGGGAACGGGGCCATGGCCAGGATGAGTTTGAGTGTCATGGCTGTTAACTCAGTGCTGCATCCCCAGGACTGCCTGGTGTTGGAGCGCGGCGAGCAGCCGCACCCCGTCTGCACCTTCCAGGATGACTTCCAAGAGTTCGAGATGATCGACGACAATGAGGAGGAGGAGGAAGAAGAAGAGGAGGAGGAGGAGGGCAACGAGCTGGAAGCACCACCATCCCCTTCAGCCTCACCCATCCCCTCACCTGCCCTGGAAGAGACGCAGAAGCACCGACCCACCACCCTCAACCTGACAGCCCCAGGCACCCAGGTGAGGGCGGGGGCAGCTGGGAGGGCTGTCAGCACCCCCTGCCCCCGGGGTCTCTGCCCCCCATGCCGCCGGGCTGGCAGAGGAGGAGCAGGGCTCTGGGGTGCAGCATGGGAAGGGGTCCCACAGAGGTGGGCTCTGCCCAGAGTAGAGGGGCTGAGGACTGCACCAACCCCAGGGTGGTGAGCACCAGCAGGAGCAGAGAAGGGCAAAACGACGCCAGCTCTGCAGTGGCGGGGCTGAGCTGAGGGCGTTGGAGATGTGTCTGTGCGTGGCCCCTGCACTCCCCCTGCCAGGCCCTGGCCTGAGGGTCCCGGAGGATCCAGGGGTCCCCAGGGCGAGCGGGGTGTCTGGGGTGTCTGTGAGTGCTGGAGGGGTGTGGGCAGCTGCTGGCTGTGGACACAGTAGGTGTCGTGTGCTGGCCCTGTGCATCGCACGTGCGTGTGCACTGGTGTGTGCATGCGTGCATAGGTGCTCGTGCATTCTGTGTCCCTCCTTTTCCATCCCTGGAGCTGGGCTTGGGGGCTCCCCCGGGGTGTGTGGGGGTCCCTGTGTCCCCATGCGCACGCGTGTGCGGTGCTGGCCCCGAGCTGCTGCACCACCGCAGTGTGTGGGAAGCTGCGTGTGGTGCTGCCTGCATCCGGCTGCGTTGCCATGGTGCTGGGGGGCTTTCGGGATTCTCGGCCCCCCCTCCTGGGAGGGCACCGCATGCTGCTGGGGCTGTGGGGGCTGTGGGACTTGGCCGGGCTGGCACAGGAGGGTGACAAAGCCCCAGGGCTCACCCTCAGACTCTCCCAGCCCTGACTCACTGCACCCTGGTGGGATGCACCGGCAAAGCTGGATCCCACCAGCCACCCTGGTCCATCATCTGCTGGGATGTGAGCGAAGACCCTGGTGATGGCTGGATTTAGCCCCCACCAGTGTGCCTAGGGTGCAAATCCCGGTAACCCTTGCTTTGTCCTGTTTGCACTGGCCCCAGGAGGAGGCAAGACCCTGGTCCTTGGGACCCGTCCCCTCCCAGCACCCTTCCCCGTCCCTCCCCAGCACCCATCCCTGGGGCTGTGGCACAGCCTGTGCGATGCCCGACCCTCCCCACTGTGCTGGGTCCCCACCACCATGCTTGTGCATGCCCTGTGGCACATGGCGCCAGCCCCACTCCCTAATCTCCTGCTCGGCAGGATTATTGCTGCCTGCACTTCCCGCCAGGACTAATCCACAGCTGCCGCCATGCCGGACGGGCAGCCCTGGCCGTGCCCGCTCCTGCCTGCACCACGGGGCTGGCAGCTCTTTGGGGGAGGCAGAAGGGTCCTACCTGTGGGGGTTGGGCTCCGCTCTCTGGGAGGCAGGGTGCGGCAGGGCCTCATGCTGGGGGTCCTGTGGCATCAGCACCCGTGCTGGCATGTCCCCTGCCAGGTGTTGTCCCCAGGGCCCCGTGGGACGGGCAGCGTGCCATCCCTTGGTCCCGCTCTGTGGCAGGTGCTGCCGGGCATGCATCTGGCTGGGCAGGGGAGCTGGGGACGTTGCGGCCCTAATCTGGATAAGCTCCTGGGCACGTGGCCTGGGTGCTGCCAAGCCACTGGGGAGCACTGAGCTGTGCCGAGGGGCATCCCCGGGCGGGCCCAGCCGTGTTTGGTGTCCCTGCGCAGCCCCTGCTGGGCACACCAGCTCTCCTGCCTTGCTGCATCCCCAAATGTGCCTTAGGGCTCGGCTACCCCCCCCCCCCCCCAGTCCCCCCCAGTCCCCTCCCCGGGGCTCGCCCACCCACCCTGGCTCTGCTTTTTCCCCAGGACTCCCTGAACAACAACGGCAGCTTCGCACCGCCTGCTCACCGTACCACCTGGCAGGACGCCCTTCTCCACTCCTCCTCCTCCTCTTCCTCACACACTGGTGAGCATGGGGAACCAGTCCAGAGTGTGACACTGGGCTGGGGGGTCCCTGCAGCCCTTTGGTTAAAGCCTGGTGGGTTTTGGCCCTGGCACAGGGGCAGAGAGCTGACGTGGGGCTCTGCCTTCCCTTGCAGGACACTCATCTCCCCACGCCTGCATCCAGGATGGACCCTGCCTGGAGAGCCCGAAGGGGCCGAGCCCCAGCGGGGCTGGGCAGGCCCCCGCCTTGCTGCAGCCCTCCCCCTTTGACTCGCAAGGCAACAGCCACGAGTCCCTGGCACATGGTAACCCATCGCCCCCGAGAGCCGGGGAAGATTATAACATGAATATCATCTCCTCTGCGCTCCGAGCACCGCACTCCCCGTCGCGCCTCTGCCAGCTGCCTCCTAAACCATGTCTCTCTCCAACAGGGCCTGCGGCTCCTCCTGCCCCCCCCACCGGCCCCGACGCAGGCTCACTGCCCCAGGCCACCACGGCTGCCGATGGCTGCCCTGCCCCACCAAAGCACGAAGCGGCTGGTGGCTGGGAGAGGCCGGCACCCGGCGAAAGGGGTGCCCTGGGGGCTGGGAGCCTGGGGTCCCCCACGGCCCCCGGCAAGCAGCCTGGCTCCCTGCAGTCCCAGGAGGAGCTGGCAGCCAGGGCCGTCGCCGAGCGGCACAACGGGCAGGGCGCCCGGCTGATGGGCACCTACATGTGCCCTGTGGGGCCAGCGGAGCCGCTCAGCTCCGATGGGGAGGGCCCCCAGTCTGGCCGGGCGGCCAGCGTGCGCGGGCACCCCTCAGGCTCCTCGGAGACCACCTCGCCCTCCTCAGACCCTGGCATCGAGGCTGACCTCACCAGCAGGACCACCAAGCCCTTCCTGCCTGGCAGCCGGCACAGCGAAGACCTCAGCTCGCCCGGCTCTGACTCGGACGTGGAGGGGGAGATCGAGGCAGCCTTTGCTGGGGGGCGCCTGGTCAGCAACATGATCTCCTCCATCTCTGAGACGGAACTGGACCTGAGCAGCGACAGCAGCAGCGGCAGGTCCTCCCACCTCACCAACTCCATCGAGGAGGCCAGCTCGCCCACCTCGGAGGCTGAGCTGGAGACAGAGCTGGAGGCCCCCGGTCTGATGGGCATCAAGGACTCCTTGCTGCTGGACAAAGGCAAGGAGGAGGAGGAGGAGACCCTGGAGAGAGAGCTCCCGGAACGCAGCATGGTAAGGCGGGAGAGCCTGGCGGAGCTGAAGATGGAGGGCTACTATGACAGCCTGAACCCAGTGGACTCCTCCGCGCCTGTGGGCCAGACAGATGTCTCCACCTCCAGCCCCCTGGACCTGAAGATCGACCCAGACCACAGCCTGGAGAGCATCCGGCGCTCCTTCTACCTGCCTGTGGGGCCCAAGCTGATGCCCGAGGCAGATGAGGAGGACAACAGCGAGTATGACTCCGACTCGGAGTCAGAGCCTGACCTGAGTGAGGACTCGGACTCACCCTGGCTGCTCAGCAACCTTGTCAACAAGATGATCTCAGAGGGCTCCTACCCCATCAAGTGCCCAGATGAGTGCTTCCAGCAGACCCACTCGCTCTGTGACACCATCTCCCCGGCCTCCGACTTGGAGCCTGAGATCCTAAGTGAGGCGTTGGATGGGGAGCCTGGCTCGCGGGACTCGCCAGTGGGCACGGGGGAGCCGGCTGCCCTGCCCCACTGCCAGCGCACTATTGAGCTGGTGGACATGGAGACACTGCGCAGCTCCCTCCAGCGCGCCGAGGACGAGCGGGCCCTGGGAGCTGGGATGGAGCCGCTGCCCGAGCTGCCCGCTGACGAGCCGGGCCCCTTCCTCTTCCTGAGCAACCCCACCAACGACACCATTGCACCCGTCTTCCCGGGGCGCCCTGTCACCCTCGACAGGCTGGGCGCCTCTGAGGTCCTGGCCACCTTTGGTTGCCGCCCTGGGCCACCCCGTGCCTCCCTGCGCACCTCCCCCGGCACCGAGGCCACCGCTGAGGAGCACCATGCCACCGCGGTGCCACCAGCCACCGGCCCAGAGGACTGGGCTGTCAACAGGGACCTGGACTCGGGGGTCCTGGAGGCCGATGACATGATCGACGATGTCCGGTTAGCGCCCCAGGGGCAGAGCCCCGACACTGGCCCGCCTGCCCTGGATGTCTCCACCGCCAAGACCAACCGTGGCTTCACCATGGCCTACTCCACAGACGAGGACGAGGTGCCCTACCTGAAGGGCTCCCCCTTCTCCGAGGACCCGCTGCGGGGAAGCTTGGGGGGGGAGTTGCCACCTGCTCCCGGGGCGCTGGAGCCACGGGCACTGGACGAGTCCCTGGCCTACGATTCGGTGAAGTACACGCTGGTTGTGGACGAGCACACGCAGCTGGAGCTGGTGAGCCTGCGGCGCTGCACCTCGGTGCTGAGCGACGACAGCGACCTGCTCCGCGCCTGCGATCGCTGCGACCTGGAGGACGAGGCGGCCTTTGGGGATGGGCTGGTGGCCCCTGATGCCCACAGCTCCTCCGAGGATTCGTCCCCTGAGGCCGACCTGCAGTTCTCCAAGAAGTTCCTCAATGTTTTCGTCAACAGCACCTCCCGCTCCTCCAGTAAGTGACCCACGCCGTGCTGTGCTGCACCATGCCGTGCTGTGCTATGCCATGCCGTGCTGTCCTGGGCTGCTCTGTGTGCTGTCGGCCAGCTGGCTGCCCTCTGCTGTCTTGCCTCAGCCATCCTGGCCGTGGATGGCACCATCCCTGTGTGGCATGGCATGGGAGGTGGGACAGGGGCAGAGCAGCTGTAGGGAGTGTAGGCCTGGACCCGAAGGCTGTCAGCTCTCCCCGTGGGGCTGTGAGGTTTTGCCCAACATGCCTTCACATCAGCGCCCTGTGGGGTCCTCAGTGCCTTGGGTTGCTGGGTGGGGGGCACAGGGCCAGGGGCTCAGATGTGGCCCCCCAAGGAGAGGCCTGGGTCCATGGGTGATGGCCATCTGCTCCCTGCTCCCCTCGCCTCAAGGGTTCTGCAGCCCCCCGGGGTGGGTAGAGGCAGGGGGTGCCCCCTGGCCCCACGGCAGCCCTCTCCTCTGCAGGCACGGAGTCCTTTGGGCTGTTCTCCTGCATGGTGAACGGGGAGGAGCGGGAGCAAACCCACCGGGCCGTCTTCAGGTGAGCAGCGAGCCCGGCCATGCCGGCCCTGGCCATGAGCAGGGGGGTCTCGCAGGGCCCCCTCTCTTGCGGCTCTGCCCCTCCCTGTCCGCATCTTCCTTCTGGCCATCCCCCCCAGGTTCATCCCACGCCATGAGGACGAGCTGGAGCTGGACGTGGATGACCCCATCCTGGTGGAGCTGGAGGAGGATGACTACTGGTACCGGGGCTACAACATGCGAACGGGGGAGAGGGGCATCTTCCCCGCCTTCTATGCCCATGAGGTTGTTGGCCAAGCCAGGGATGCCATTGGTAGGAGTCTGCGGGGTCCCTGGGGCTGTGGGGGGTCGTGGGGGACATGGGGGGGCTTGGGGCACTGTTTCCTCGTCCGCTTCCCTGCGCAGGCCTGAAGAGGAACCCATGCTGGGTGGAGCGGTTCAATGTGCAGTTCCTGGGCTCGGTGGAGGTGCCGTACCACCAAGGCAACGGCATCCTCTGCGCCGCCATGCAGAAGGTGAGCATGAGGGAGGGGGCGTGGCAGCTTGGACCCCCTCCTCATCCCCATGCCAGCGTAAGCTCTGCCCTCACATGCTCACCCTGCCTTGCCCCCAGATTGCCACCACCAGGAAGCTGACAGTGCACCTGCGCCCGCCGGCCAGCTGCGACCTGGAGATCACACTGCAGGGCATCAAGCTCATCCTGACTGTCACCGAGTACAGCCGGGAAGAGGAGGTGAGGGGCACGGGTGGGCTGGGGGAGGAGCGGGTGCCTGCCCTGCTGTGAGCCAGGCTCCCATACCTTGGCTGACCTTTCTCTTCCAGTTTGAGCGCTGCAGCCACTTCTTCCAGATGAAGAACATCTCCTTCTGTGGGTGCCACCCCCGGAACAGCTGGTGAGACCCCCTCCTCCCACAGCCTCCTGGCTGCTCCCAGCCCCAAGGGACTGCCCCCTCCATCCCCTCCCTGGGGCATCACACTACTGTGGTGCCACACCAGGCCCCCCTGCTTGGTCCCCACCCCACCATGGTTGCCCCAGCCCCAGGCGTCCCCTCCACAGAGCCCCCCAGGTCCACTGGGCTGCCCCACAGGGCAGGAGTGAGGTGTCCCCCCGCTTCACCCTGCCTCTCCCTGCAGCTACTTCGGGTTCATCACCAAGCACCCGGTGCTGAGCCGCTTCGCCTGCCACGTCTTCGTCTCCCAGGAATCCATGCGGCACGTCGCCGAATGCGTCGGGTAAGATGGGGACAGGGATGGGTGCGGCTGCGTGGGGCACAGTGTAGGGCTGGTTGTGCCAGGGCTGGGGGTGCAGCAGGGCTGGGTGCCAGAGGCCTGGCTGTGCCAGGGCTGGGGGCACAGGAGGGCTCGCTGCTGGGGGTCTGGGTGTAGCCAGGCTGGCTGTGCTGGTGCGCTGGGTGCAGGGGGGCTGGCTCTGCCATGGGTGGGGGTGCCAGGGGTCTGGGTCCTGCAGGTCTGGGTGCAGCAGGGGTCTGTGCCCGGTCTGGGGGTGCAGGGGGTCTCAGTGTAGCTGGGCTGGCTATGCCAGGGTGTGGGCGCAGGGAGCCTGGCTGTGCCAGGCCTGGGGTGCAGGGGGTTTGGGTGCGGGGCTCCGGGCCACAGCCCAGCTCTGAGCTGCCCAATGTGCTCTTCCTTGCAGACGAGCATTTCAGGAATATTACCAGGAGCACCTGGAGTACGCTTGCCCCACAGAGGACATTTACCTGGAGTAAGGGGGCAGGCATCGTGTCTCCTGCTTCTGCACCCCCCTCCAGCCCCACAGACGGCCAGAGACTCTGTCTGACCCCACAACCAGCCGGCTTGGCCCCCCCTGCACATGCTCCAGCCCACGCCCCAAGGACTCCCCGCACATCCTCACCGCTTCTTGGGGGGCCAGGGGCCAGGCCACAGCTGCGGACCATGGGTGGGTACCTGGGGTGTGCCCAGCACCACCCTGGCCCTGTGCCCAGGGGACTCCAGCCACGGGGGGTGACGCAGCTGAGCCTCAGGGCTGGGGGAGAAGCTGCCCCCCCTGCATGAGCAAAGCCAGCACAGGGGCCACAGGAGCGGGGACCAGCTGTGACCCTGGCCAGCCGCTGTCGCAGGGGATAGCGATGCTAGGAGGTGAATGGGGTTGGGGGAGCATGGGGGGGCAAATGCTTGTGGGGCCCGTGAGGTGGGGGGGGTCAACGGGATGAATGGGGCGGGGGGAGGCTGTGGGGGGCTGATGGGGGCATGGGGGAGATGGGGCTGCTGGGGTGAGCACCTCCAGCCATGAAGCCTCTGAGTCCATCCTGTCCCCCTGCACAGTGGCAGCACCCACCCCCCCAGCCTCCTTGGGGGGGCTCCCCCCACAGCTGCAGGCCCCCAGGAATGTGCCGGTCCCCTCCACAGCCCCAATGCTGCAGCAGCCCCCCGGGGAGCGCAGCATGGCCCCTCCTGCCCCCAGTCCCCTCGCCTCCATCCCTGTCCCAGGCCCCTGCCCCACTGCCATCCCCTCCTCCCCAGGGGGCCGTGCTCCTGGGGGGCTGTGCCAGCCGTGGGGCGCAGGACCAGCGTTCGGGCCTTGTTTGCCCTGCGAGAGGAAAACCTGCAGCCGGGGCGGCTGCCAGGGTCCTGGGCACTGGGCAGGTGGCCGCCCCCGCTCCTCACTGCTGTGCCTGGTGATTTATTTTGCTTGCCGGCCCCGTATATCTGACCAGTGCTAGTTTAGTGACTATAACTCCACTCCGCTCTATGTACCAATATTTATCTCGTAACTCGAACAACAAGAGGAGTCCTGAGCAACTGACACTTGTACAAACCCTGGTTAAAGGTTCTCCCCTCACTGCCTTGTCATCCACTTGGTCTTTCAATAAAATATATGCTTGGTGTGACCGCGAGGCCGGGGAGGCTCTCTTGGTGCCACAGGGGCAGCTGGCCCCCCTCCCCGCCCCTCCCCCAGGACTGGGGCAGAGGGTGGGTCTGTGTGGGGTGCAAGGTAGGGGCACTGCACCGAGGAGTGGGGTGCACGGAGGAGAGTGCCTACAGGGAAGGCAGGGTGTTGTCAGGAGAGTGGGGAATGCAAGCATGCATGCGGGCTGCTGCCAGGGGCATGGGACTGCAGCAGGGTGTGCGGGGTGTATGGGTGCATGTGCAGGAGGAGCAGGGTGTGTGGGTGCATGTGCAGGAGGAGCAGGGGGTACATGGGTGCATGTGCAGGGGTCATGGGGACCATGGTGGGAGGTGCGTATGCAGGGTGTGTGCGCTGCATGGCTAGGTGTGCAAGGTGGAAAGGGGTGTGTGTGCGAGAGGTGTAGGGCATGCATGGTGCATGGGCGTGAATGTGCAGGAGCACTGGGGCACGTGGAGTATAGTGGTGTGTGTGCAGGGTCCAGCAGGATGTGTATGCAGAATGAACAGGACATGCAGGGTGTGTGGCCGTGCATGGGTGTGTGAGTAGGAGGTGCAGCACACACAGGTGTGTGTACAAGAGGTGCAGGGCATGCGGGGTGCATGGGTGTGTGTGCAGGAGATGCAGGGCGTGCAGGGTTCACCATGTGTACAAGAGGCCCAGGACATGCAGGGTGCACAAGGGTGTGTGTACAAGAGGCGCTGGGCACGTGTGGTGCGCGGGGGTGTGTGCAGAAGGTGCAGGGTGCATGGCTGGGTGTGTAGGGTGCTGCAGGGTGCACACCAATGTGGCATGGCCCCTTGTGCTGTCCCCACTTCCTGGTGCCTCTTGCAGCCCATTTCTGCCTGAGTGTTGTCAGCAGGCTGCGGTGCCCCGAGGTCTGGGGTGCAGCTTCCCAGCTTGGTGGGGGCAGCAAGCCATGACCTGTGCAGGAGGACCCAGCCCTCGTGTGCCAGCCTATGGTGCCCCGTAGCAGAGAAGCCCCACAGACACACACTGGGTCCCAGCCTGTGCCTGTAGCTACCAGGAGAGAAGGCATCAGCGTCACTGAAATGGGCATTGCTGACATGGCATAGCAACAGGAGTATCAGGCGTGGGGACAGCTGGGCTTGGGACCAGAGTGACACAGGGGCTGCTAGGTTCAGGCTGTGGGAACGGCCGGATACTGGGACCTCAGGGTGTGGGCACAGTGTTGCTGGGCTGGCAGCAAGGCTGTGGGGGACATGGGGCTGCTGTGGTGCATAGGACACAGCGGCAGCCCCACCACTTCCCCGTGCCAGTGCAGAGGTGACTGGTAACATGCTGGGGGCTGCTGTAAGGCACTGACTCCCCTGCCCCCAAAGCCCATACTCTGTGCCCAGTTCCATGGGCTGTGTGGGAGGATGGCTCTCTGTGGGGGCGCAGGGCGTTTGACCCCAGCCCGGGCTACGCTCAGCTCTGGGCTGCAGGCCATAGGAGCAGCAGTGAGGGGGGTGCAGGAGCTGTGCCTGCCTCCCCAAATGCATCCCGGAGGAGCAAGACAGGCCCCAGAGAAGGTGCCTGGGCATGGGGCTGAGGTACCAGCCAGTTCCTGGTGCTTCCCTGGTATCCAGAGCGGAGCCACTGCCACAAGAAGTGAGCACAGCCATCTGCAGCCCCATTGCATCCCCGCACTGTGCTGCCATCAGGGCCCCAAAGGCCCAACCCTGGGGTGACCCTGGAGGCTGCTGCAGCAGCCCCTTGGCCGTGTGGCTCTTGCCCCTGCCTGTCCCCAGCACCTGGATTGCGCCCTTCTCCTCCACCCTTGCCCCCAGCCCCCCGCCGGGGTGGCGCTGCCTCCTGGTGCCCCTCAGCTGCTGCTGCCGGCAGGTGACAGGAGAATAATGGTCACTTTATTGGCTGATGCATCTCGCCAGGTTGCATGTGCACGAGGCGCAGCAGCCAATCTTTATGCTAACTGTGCATTTAATTAAGTGTATTCCAGTTGGTGCCACTAAACCCAGACCACTGCTGAGCAGCCCGAGCATGTGCCAGTGAAAGGGTCATGGTCCTGGGGAAAACTGCGGAATGATCAGGGTGACTGTGGGTCCTCCCATACTGGAGAGGCTGCCCGGCGCGGGTGGTCTTTCTCCCTCAGCTGCTGTTTTTCCCCCAAGGCAACCATGATGTCCAGGTTTCCTGGCAGCTGCAGACACCAAGTGAGGCTTTGTGTGCCTCCCTCAGCTCTTAGCACCTGGGGACCCCAGTGCCATGTGGACGGGGCCTGGTAACTGCCCTATGCCTCTGCACCCACTGCCAGCCCCACTAGGACCTGCGCTGGCACTGCTTGGCACTGGGGGCTCTGCCTGGGCCTGGTGGGGTTGTGCCTGGGTGGATGTGGCTGGCACAGGTGGCCCTGTCACAGTCCCTGGCACCTTGGCCAGGGGCTGGTGGGGGCCGGGGCCATCCCAAAACGCTGCCACTGCCCCTGGGGCAGGCAGCCAGAGATGGGGCAGCGTGGGCTGAGACAGGCACCAGCAGCAGCTCTGTGGGGTCCTGGCTCATCCTGCCTGTGGCTCCAGTCCTGCTGCAAGAGGAGCTGCACGAGCCAGTGCCAGGGAGAAGGAGATGGGAACGAGTGTCCCCGAGGACACCTCAACATGATGTGCCACGGGCCCTGCACCAGTGTCACTGCTCCCAAGAGCTGGTATGGCCCCAGCCCTGCAGCGGCACAGCTTGGGGCGACAATTTTGCCTGGGTAAGTCCTGCAGCAGCCTCGGGGACAGCGAGTGCTCCCATCCCCTCCACAGTCCACCCATCCAGGGAGCAGGGGCCTGGCCATGGCTCGGCTGGGCACCCTGGGGCAGGGCATGGTGGAGACTTGGTGCTGGGGAAGGACACGGGCACTTACTGCCAGGGCAGAGGCCGTAGGATGGGGTGGTCACAGTCCTCAAGGGTGCTGGGGCCCTGTGTGCAGGGTGGGACAGGTGGGAGACTGTTAGGCTGTAGCCACTGGCACGCTCCCCCGCTGACCACCATGGCTAGTTTCATTCCATCGCTTGCCAGCCCCATGGCTGTGGGTTCCCCGCACTGCAGCCGGACACTGCCCTGCACACGTCTGTCGTTCCAGGGCTCCCGCCTGGCCCTAGCACTGTGTGGGGTGAGCCCCAGACATCAGACCTGGGGCAAAGCAGGGGACAGGCCAGCACAGGAGGGGATGTTGGTCACCGCAGGTCGCTGCAGGGCTGGGAGCACGAGGGTGGCCGCAGGACTGCACAGGCAAAGCCAAGCCTGGCATGGTGGCCCTGGGAGAGCCTGGCTTGGGACACCAGCCCTGGGAAACTGCCACCACCCAGCCAGGGAGCCTTGGGGATGGGGGGGTGACGGCTGCAGGTCTGTGCTGTGCCACCCTGCACAGACCAGCATATGTGGGATGTAGCAAGCGGCCCCAGTCCCCCCACCCTGAACACAGTGGGACATTGTCACTGCCCAGCCCCACACCCCCCTTGCTGTCCCTGTCACTGGCTCAGGCCCAGGGGAGCACACAAGGCCCTGGTGAGCAGGAAGGCAGGCTGCCCACCCCTGCCTGTGGCTGGGGTCCAGGGGTGCTGTTGTATCCCCCCCATGGAGAGGGGGTGGAGGGGCCCTGGACAGCAGCCCCAGCCTGGAGGCTACTGAAGCTGAGAGACACCATGGAACAATGTGGAGCTTTCTTATAAATTTATTACATAATAATAATAATAATAATTAATAATAATAATAATATAATATAAGAAACATAGATCTCTGTGGGGTATGTGTATCACAACGTCAAGGGCGGGAGGCGAATGGCCACACCTCCATGACTCTGGAGAAGGAGAAATCTCCTCCAAAAATCCATACAAAATAAGGGTGAAGTCAAACTGACCCTGTAAAATTAAAAACAGAACAAAAACCCACAGGTGAGTCCGTCTGGGTAAGAAACAAGAGTGTGGATGTTCGAGCCGTGTGCGTGCGCGTGTGGCCGCACGTGTGTGTGCGAGGGCGGGAGCCGGTATATGCACATGCAGTGGGTGTGAGTGCACGCCCAGGGGCGTGCGGGGGTGTCTCCGCGGGTGACACATGCATGCGGCAGTGAGGGCTGCCCATGGGCGGACAGAAAGAAAACCCTGCCGCACTTTGTCGCTGTTTGGAAATGGTTTTGGCTGGCGAAGCTCTTCACCACCAGGAACAAAGTGCTTTGGGTTTTGTTTTCTCTTCTTTTACAGTCAGAATTACAGACAGGAGCTGATGGAGAACAGGGATTGATGATGTTAGTCTGGTCAAAGGAAAAATACCAACAACTTTTTAAAAAAAAACCCTTCAAAGCAAAAAAAAAAAAAAGTGTATCCCTTTTTACAGAAGATAACCCAAGTCATTGAGAAGCCATGAGAATCACAGTAACTGCCGCGCGCGGCTGGTCCCGGTGCCACCGGGATGGTGCAGCCGAGGGGTTGGTGCTCGCTGCTGGCCACGCTGCAGGCTCGTGGGGTTGGTTCCTCGCCCGCTACCGCTCTGCCTTCTCCTGGATGGCTTTTCAAAATGAAATGTCTCACTGGGTCTGGAGATGTTTGGAGCGGAGATGCCAATGCAGCCAGAATAGATACAGAGTCAGGAAAGGGCTATCTACACCTGGGGAAAATCCTCTTTGCTTCAGCTGAGAAAATAAAAGTAAAGTAGCAGCAGCTGTGTTAGCTGGGGGTTACGGTTCTGCCGAGGGGGTGGGAATGGCCACGGGGCAAGAGCTTGGCCCTTGGCCTTCGGGCAACCCGGGGTTCCCGGCGAAGGCACCACACCGCTGTGGCGAGTGACTGGACCCTAGCCGGATGCTGCGGGTGCTGGGGGTGTGCAGGATGTGGCTGCCCCAGAGCCGGTGGTAGCATGGAGCGCAGGCTGTGCAGCCGCCCCAGCAGAGCAAGCTCGGGGGGTGCAGGTGGGCACGGGGAGGGAGCGGGCTCTCAGTGGCTGGGGAGGAAGAAGCAGGTCAGTTGAAGAGGCCTCAGCACCCAGCACAAGACCACCCCAGGCACTGCCCCCAAGTGAAGACGTTCGCCTGGTGACCCTACTGCTGCTGGGAATGGTGTTGTCTCCAAAGCCCTGAGCCCATGCTCATCTGCTCTGTGTGTGTCCCCGTGGTGGGGGGACAGGGAAGGTGCGGAACTGGGAGGGAGGATGAAGCTGTTGCTGCTGGGGCAGGGGAGCAGGTTTGCGGCAGACCCAGGCAGCCCCTGGGGATGGGGGTGATGGGGCAGCAGTGTGGTCGGAAGTCGCCTTCTTTCGTGTTATGCCTGACTGGGACGAGCCGTGGTGTCCCTGGGAGCGACGGCCGCAGCCGCCATCCTGCAGGAGGGATCACGCAGTGTTTGCCAACACAGGTACGGCTGCAGCTGCTTTCTGGTGGAAGCTGGGATGCACGCAGGGCAGCACAGCCGCCGGCTCCGCTGGGGCAGAGCAGTGCATCCACCATTTCCAGCCCTCGCAAGGAGGATTGGGGCAGTGGGGGGAATCAGGGAGGGGGAGGAGGAGGGCTCAACTAAAATGGCAAGAAGGCGTCCAGCTTTCCTGGTCCCAGACCGAACTTTCTGCAGAAAAGTTGCGCTCTGCAGACTTCTGGCCTCTTGCGGCAAGAGGCGGGTGCAGGCAGGTCTCTCTTGGTCGCCCCAGAAACAGCTGCGGAAGGGGCAGAGACCCTGGGTTCACCCAGCGTGAACCCACTGAGCAGCCTGCACTCAGGCTAACACAGTCACACTTCCACCAGCAGCGCCCGCCAGCCGCCCCGAGGGGCTCATGCCGGGCGGGAGCGAGGGTCGTCGTGCCGAGGGGCCACAGCGGCTCCTTGGGGGCAGCACTCAGCAAAGCTGCCCACCACCCCGAGGGGAGACAGGGCAGCTCTGCTGGCCATAGGCCATGGGGCTGCGCTGGGGCACGAGGACTGCTGGGGTCTGAGGGCTGCCGGGGTCTGTGAGGGCTGCCGGGGTCCCCGCTACCCTGCGGGTGAGGTGAGGAAGGAGCCAGCAGTGTGATGAGAATGAAACACAGCAGGGGAAGCAGTGAAAGGGGCAGTGGTGGGATGAGCTGGCTGGGCGGGCAGGGCTGGCAGGCAGGGGTGGGTTGAGCTGGGGCTTGTGGAGGGGCTGTGGGGTGCTGGCAGTGCCAAGCGAGGCAGGGGATGAGCCATCAGCGGTGCAGAGGCTTGGACAAGCCGCAGCGCGTGGGCACCCAGTGTGCTCTGGCGGATGCTGCTCTGGGGGGCTACTGTGCCCGCTGTGCTCCCGCAGCAGGAGCTGGCCCCAGGGGATGGAGACCGAGCAGGGACGGCCAGGGGCTCTGCAAGCATGCGGCAGCAGGGGCCAAAGCCAGCCAGGCAGTGGGCACAGGTTCCCCGTGGCACACCATGGGCAGCACACAAGCATTTCCACAGCAGTGGGTGGCTCCAGAGCAGCCTCGTAAAAGCAGCATGAGGAACAAACAGCCAAATAAATTCCTAGGAAATCCTGTCTCTACAGTTTGGGAAAGAGGCTGTGTGACACCAACCTGGGGACGTGCCCAGGCCTCTGTGCACGGTGGGGCCTCCTCGGGGGCTGTGCTGTGGCAGGCCTGGCACGTGGTGTGCCAACAGGGTTGCAGAGGAGCTGGATGCTCACCAGCATCCCAGGACGTGCCGATGTTGCTTCGCCAGGCGCAGAGCTGGCGAAGCAGCATCACCCCGGAGAGCCACGCTCCAGCTGCAGGGGACAAGCAGTGAGTTTGGTTGGCGGCTGGGCGTCTGTGAACAGCAGTGGGGTGTGGGCACTGTGAAGCATGCAGGAGGTGGTGCAGGGACAAGGTGAGGGGACAGCAGGAGCTGGGGTGCTCTAGAAGGTGCGAGCATGGGGCCAGGGGATGCGAGGGCAGTGGCTGCGCTGGCAGGCAAGATGCAACCGTGCCAGTGGCACAGGACGTCCCTGGAGTGGGACCGTCCCTGCCTGTGCAGGACCGTGCCAGCAAGCCCTTGCAACGGAAGGGTGCCACATAAAGCCAGCGTGGGCGGGAAAGCCAGAGCCTGGGCAATGGAGGGTGGTAGAGGGGTGCAGGACGGTAGGTGGGTGCATGCATCTGCACATGCTGCTGCACATGCTGCTGCACATGCTGTGGGTGAGGCATGCGGGTGACTGCAGAGCAGATTCCAGGGGTGAAAGTGGGAGGTAGATGGGAGGGCACATGGCAGGGGGCCCTACGGGGTGAATGGAGGGGACAGGGTGCACAGTGGCAGAGGGGTGATGGACCGGGCTGCCACTATGGATGGGGCAGGGAGGTGGAAGGGGCAGGACCCGATCTGCAGCATCCCGCCCCAGGCCAGACAGGATGGTGGCAGCGTTGGCACAGGCGGAGCTGGGGGACGCCTGATGGGGTGTGATGGCACACCTGGTAAAGCAGGCGGTGGGTTCAGGCAGACGCAATGGCTGCTATCGCGATTTAGATGCCTCTTGGCTCACCAGGTTACGGGGCACGAGGCCCCAGCTACCCTGGGGCACAGACCGCAGGCTGTTTGCTTGCCGGTCTAGCTTGAAACCCCTCTTGCCATCCCCAGGTGCCTGCCCCAACTGGGAGCAGCAGGATGGCGGCCGGGGAGGAGGGGGGACACAAATCCCCAGGGCCCAGCGGCTTCTGGAGAGTTCTGGATGGAGCCACTTGGGCACGCACCCAGTGAGAGCTCAGGGAAAAGGAGATGGCACCACAGCGCATCAGGATCCATCCCAGGGAGGGCCTGGTGTGCTGGCATGGGTCAGGATCCATCCCGGGGAGGACCTGCTGTGCCGGCACGATCAGGATCCATCCCAGGGAGGGCCTGGTTTGCAGGAGGGGGACTGCCGCCCCCCGCCCTGGGCCTGGGCCTTTTCCCTGGCTGAAGGTTGTAAAGGTTCAGAGATGTGTGAGGGTCAGAAGGAACCTCCTTGTCCTTCCCTCTAGCACCAGAAGAGTTAATGCCTTTGTGGGGGACTCAGCTTTTTGGGAACACCGGTCACCAAGCCACCCCCTCCTGAGCTGGCTGGGCAAGCCCTGGCCACCCCTGAGCTGGGGCAGGGAAAGGCTGGGGACAGTGCGGTGAGGAAGGGGCATGCGGGGCACCAGGCACCACGCTGGGGGACAGGGACACCACCTCCTCCAGAGCCAGGGCTGGCCTGGGTCACTCTGGCTCCCCTGAAGCTGTTGGGCAACGGAGCGGCTCCCACCCAGCCCTGCTGCCCCAGTCACCCAGCGGCCAGGCCACCGCAGCACTGCCAGCCCCTGGTCTTCAGCTGCGTGGCGGGAGCCAACCTGGTTCCCAAAGCCACAGGCCGGCCTCCTGCTGCTCCCGATGGCCCACCAGGACCCTCGTGACCAGGCTGGCGGTGCCCGCGCAGGGCTGTGCCGGCAGTGGTGCGGTGGGAGCGCTGGGCGCGACAGTGGCGATGGCTTCCCGGGAGCGGAGGCGGGAGAGGGACCTGATGCTGCGGGGCCTGCGCCTGCCAGAGGCGCGGAGTTCTGTGGGGCGGTGGAAGCGCCAGCTCCGTGCATCTCTGCCAGGAAGGGGTGGAAGACTCGGTGTGTCCCAAAAACCAAGTTTTGTTTTGTGTTTCTAAATCTTTAAAATCCAGAGTGTCTGAAAGGAGCTGTTGGTTTTTTTTTTTTTTTTTTTTAAAAAGACTTTAACATTCAGTCAGTCAGTCGCTAAAAACTCCCATGAGCCATGGGCATCCCAGGGGAGGGGTGCAGGCACCGCCTCGCCAGCATCTCAACAAGTCTAGAGATATATAGATTTAGTAAAATTATAACAAAATCAGGTGGCTATAGCTATAGATATAGATATATAGATATTTGTTCTCTCTTTTCAAATATATAGCTGATTAAAAAGATGCAAAATAAGGATGACTTAGGACGGAGTGGGAATCCTGTAGTTCAGTATCATCTCTTGTAGATCATCAGCTGCTCTCTATATAAATGCACGGAGATTATATATTATCCATCAACGTGTCCCCCTTGGAAACAAGACCCCAAACCAAGAAGAAAAAAACATCTCCCTCCCCTCCCCTCCCCCCTCCCCCCCAAATGTTGGCAAAGCGTTTTCTGCTGGATACCCCACCAGCCTCCCTCCAACATCCCCAAACATGCTTCTATCCATGCGGTTTCAGTCCCTCTCTCACCAGGGCAACCGAGGGTGGCAGGCAGAGCAGCAGCACACAGTCCAGGGCTAGTGTCTCACGTGGCAATCACTCTTCTGGCTTGCACGGCATGGCTGGCTGCTCCCTGGGGTGGCTCTGCGCAGGAGGGAGCGGGTCTGGGCATCACCACCCAGCCACCGTGCCAGCGCTGCCCCTCCACAGACACCTCTCCATGCTGGAGCCCTTCCCCTCCGGGCACCGGTGGGACGAACCAGCTCGGCCGGCCACCACTGAGCCTGGTGGGGACATCCTGCACGGGGCAAGGGCCACCACCACGGCTGTGGTGCCTCCTGCCTGCTCTTCCAAACATGGGCCGAGCGCCGGCACTGGCCCTGGCCCTGCCTGCCTCCTGCTGCAGCCCCTGCCCTGCCACGCTCCTGCCTCGCTGGCAGCTCAGGGTCTCGGTGCCACCGGCTGCCCCACGCTGCCCGAGATGTAGCCGGCGGCACGCGCCCGGCCTGCTTGCCTCCCTGCTGCGCTCCAGCCGGTGCCTCCCTGCCTGCCGCACCGGGGCATCGTGGCCGGCGCTTGGCCGACAGCAGAAGCCTCCTCCCTAGCCAGGGCTCAGCTCCTCACTGCACTGCTGGCCCTGCCCCGCTCCCCACCCCAACCAGGTGTTGCCCTTCGCCCACGGGGAGCCTGGGCTTGGCAGCACATGGTGCCTCGGCCCCTCCGGCCACCAGCGACGCCCCCGGGAAACAGCACATCAAGCGATATACAGGCCAGACTCTCTGGGAGGAACAGAAACGAGGATGTATTTCATGCAACATTCCTTGTCCCGAAGGCGTCGCGGGGCTGGCAGGGCCGAGTGGGGGTCTGCGTGTGCATGGCACGCCGGGGCGGTGTGGGAGCGGGTGGGAGCCTCTCGGCTCCACGCCCTTCAGTGCAGTGCTCAGAATAGAAAGAGAATCAAAGTGGGTTTTATTAGTCTAGTAGAAATGTGCCCCCCCACCCCCCTTCCCCGTGGTGGCTCTGGAAGAGGCCAGTGCTGCCTGGGACGGTCAGCTGTCTACCAGCTGCTTGAGTGCCCGCTCAATGTTCATCCGGTGCCCGACTCGGGTCACCCCCAACTCCACAAAGTCCTCCTTGGTGAGGGCGGGCAAGTGCGTGCCCTCTATTTCATGGTCCTCAAACTTGTCTCGGTGCTCCACCAAATTGATGCTTTCCAGCCAGTCCCCGACGTCGTACTTGTTCCACAGGTGGAGGGGTTTCTGCATGAAGGGCCGAGGTGGGTGAAGAGTGTGCAGGGGTGGCCCTGGAGAGGGGGACGGGGACGGGGAGCGGCTCCGGGCACTCACGCTCCTCACCACAAAGCGCACCTCCTTGGGCTCGTGTGGGATGGAGAGGCTGGAAGATTTGAGGATGGTGGGAGGGGTCAGACCGTAGGGCCGGACGGTGCTGAGAGGCTCTGTCCGATCCAGAGCCGGCTTCACGGGGCTGGGGGTACGTCGGGTTACAGGGTAGCGACTGCCAGGTCGGACTGTGTAGGTGGTCCCGGAGCTCCGCTGGGAAATGGTGCTGAGTTCTCCTAAACTACTGAAAAGTCTGCAGAAAGAACGGTACAGCGAGAGAGAGAGGAGAGAGAGCAGAGGGCAGGGGTGAGGCGGAGGTCCCCAGACACAGGAGCACACACACAATATACACGGGGGGGGGCACTGGAGGGCTGGGCCAGCCTGAGATGGGACGGGGCTCTGCAGTGCGCAGGGGACACGGCTCGGAGCACTTCAGCCAAGACTTTCTTGCAAGCCCTGCCAGGGCTGTTCCAGAGGAAGTAGAAGAGGTTCAAGCAAGTATCTCCAGTGTCTCCGCTTCCCAGCCAAACCTGCCCTCGCTGCCACAGCTCTGAAGCCCATTGAGGCCTATCAAGGAGGGAGGTGGCCCTGCAGCCCGGTGGGTCTACACAAAGACTTACTGCAGCTGAAGACCCTGCTCCTCGGCCTGTCTTGGCTGGTCAGCAAGAAGCTGCGACCCAGCTGTGACCAAAGCCACCAGCCCCACCCTCCCAGCGGGACCCCCCCAATTCACCCTCGCTAACTGGGCTTCCATCGGCGTGCTCTCGGGTCCCACCAGACTCAGAGCAACCCAGCGCTCCCCAGCACATGCCCAGCTGGGGCGAAGGAGCTGCCCAGGACAAGAGGGAACCTTCTGGCATCTCCCCAGAGACTAGCGTGGGGACAGGACCGTCATGCCACCCCAAGGATGGAGGCAGCGAGGTCTGATTGTCACCCGATGGTGGTCAGCTCGTTACCCTGGGCTGAGGCAGCCCAGAGGTGTCTGGACTGGTCTTTCCCCTTGCACTACGCCACGTGTGCCTGCCCGGCTGCACCCTGCACTGGGGTAGGCACAGGCCGTGGAGCTGGGCAGGGGGCAGCCCCTCCGGCAGCACTCGGCTCTACCTGCTCGCCACGAGGGCCTCTGGCCTTTACTGCCTCCCCTGGCAGGAACAGCTAGTCTGGGTATGTGACAAGAAATGGATCTAAAACCTGACAGGGCAAGATCATGGAGGATGAGTCCTCTGGGTGCAATGAGCAGAGCGAGTGCCTCAGCCCAGGAGGCCTGGGGAAGGCATGCTGCACTGCCCGTCTCTCTTCATGCTCTGCTTTGGGGGTCTCCTTCCATAAGCACCCACTGCTGACTGTGGCTGAGGATGTGACTCTGACCGGGAGGGACTCGGGGGCCCTGGGCAGTCTCTCCGTCCTGGCAGAGAAAGCAAACACAGCACCCTGAACACACCCCAGGGCTTTGGCCGCTGCTTCCTGGCAGCCTCTGATTGAGGCTGGCGGGGTCTCGGCCCCAAGGAGGGCTCTAAATGGGGGTCCATGTCCTGTGGCAGCTCAGGGGCTTGAATGCTCCCACAGCAGAAGTGCTGCAGCCCTGACCGAGCAAGAGTGGGGAGGACAGGGAGGGTCCACTGGTTCAGGGCTGCACAGCCCCGGGTCAAGAGGGACAGCGTTACTGGGGCTGGGTGGTTATCTTTTTGCTAAACAGTCCATGACCGCTCATTTGGGTCACACAGTGTCAGTTTGCTTGTCCTCCCAACTAACCAATAAAATGCAACGGAACTGCAGCTCCCTTGGGCTTGGATGTGACGCTGGTTAACAAACCAGCAGTCCTCTGGGCTGTCTGCATGGTGCCCTGCGTGCAGCCCAGTGCAGTACAGTACCTCTGCCTCCCGGCCATCCTCCAGGCTCTGCCCTCACATCTCAGGTCCCTCCTGGAACAGATGGACACTCTGGAAACCTGTTGCTAGCAACAGGGGTCCAAGGGCTACAGTTAACAGCATATGCCCACTGCCACTAATGCGCACACCACAAAAGACTCAAGCTTCTGGGAGGTTAATAAGCACTAATGATTCCTTAGAAAGGGGGCTGTGAGAAGATGAGCTGAACAGGAATACGAAAGTCTGTCCATGTCTCTGGGCTTAGGCATATTTCTTCTTACTCTTATTTCTTTGCCACCTTGGCACAGAAAGCAAGAGGGTTATAAAGAAGCATGATGATGAATCACATTTGGGAAGCTCCGTCAATACAGAAGAGGAAAAGCTGAATGACCTTGAAGGCTGCGGCACAAGAAACAGAACAAAAAGTGACAGTACAAAACACAGAGTCCTGCTCAGAGGGCTGGCAAAGGATCTCTGCTCTCTACTGGAAGTGGTGAAGGGAGAGAAAGTTCTGGATCTACTGACAGACCCCAGGAGTGGCTGGCTGGGAGGCGCCAATATAGCACAGCCATGGAAAGGCAAAAGAAGCACTGCAAGATCTAAGGTGTGTATTTCTCACGGACATCAGGACGCATTCATGTCACCACAGGACACTGCTACACTCTCATATGGAATTCTGAGCACAGTTCTGGTCACTCACGTTCAGGAAAGTTGAACACGAACAGGAATGGCTGCAGACACAGCAGCTGGTGTGCCAAAGGCTCGTTTAACCTGACCCAGGTGGGACAGAGGGGGAAACTGCTGTTGGAGTCTGTGAAAGGAGAAGAGAGGCTTAAGCTGGAGGGCGCTGAGACCCGCAGCAGCCCCCTGCAAGTGCACTCCTTGCCAGCGCGGTGGATGCCTGATGGGTGCCTGGCAGCACGGGCTGTGCCAACAGTGGTGATGCAGGTCCCACAGAAACGCCCATCCCACGTCAGGCTGTGCTGCAAGGCCTCCCTGGCTCTTGGCACAGGTTCTGCTTTGTTTGGTGGCTTACAGGGCCTGGGACATTGACTGTTCCTGCTCTCAGGGAACCACGCGAGAAATCAGCTGTGTGCCCAAGCTTCCACGGCTGGCGTGTCCTTGCAATGGCGAGTCAGTGGTGCTATGGCAGATCTTTCTGGGCACAGCTCGTCAGCAGATGTAATCTGTAGGTCTGTTCTCCTCTGCAGAGCACTGGCTTGGGCAATGCAATGCACTTTGGCAATATACTGTTGTCTCTCAACACCTTCTGCCAACCATGTGTTATGCTGCAGTCAGCTTACCAGTCTCTGATGCCCCGTCCAGCTTTGGAAGCTGACTTCATTATGGCCCATCAGCCCAATTATTTGGTCACAGGCACTTCATTCTGCTCTGAAGCCAGCTAAGTTTTTCTGGATGTCATCATTCACAAGCGGCACCTCAGCACAGTATCCCTTCCAAGGACTTGCACATTATGCACAGTGACAACATCTGCTTAGAGGGTTTTTTTTTCCCCTGGATCACTGCTCTTCTTCATTGCAGGTTCATGTTGGCATATCATGCGTTTTGCCCAAGGAATATGCACTGACCGAGACGTGTACCAGCCAGCTGTAGCCAAGCTGTGGCCAAGTGCTGCTATGTTTTAGGATGTTCCTATTGAGGACTTCAGCTTTGTCAGGTTTCACGAACACTATGGCATTGTCTGCTTCTCCTTTGGGCAACATCAAGCCAATAAAACTAGGGAGCTTAATAAGAAAAACGAAATGCTTTCTTCACTTTCTGTTTCTGGTGGTGCTCTAACTAGTCTTTGGAAGACAGCAGTCCAGAGATGCTGGGATTGCTGGTTGCCACAGGTTTCTCTCTGAGTTGGGACGAGGCAGCTATAATCACCATTGCAGGGTTGCCTTCAAGCTTGTCTTCTCTGAACACGTGAAATCCAGGTTCTGGCAGCTCTCAACCCCTGTCCTGCAGAGCTCGGTGGTGGCAGTCTGTCAGCACCAGCAGTAGCAGTAGATCGGTTGCTTGGGTTGCTTCTTTGGTGTAGCCAAAAAAAACTAGTCTTTTGATTTGTGCACTACGAATGGAACTGACTGGAATCGGCAAAGAGGAGAACAGGTCTCATGGGAAGCAGTCTCAGAAGCAAAGAAACACCACCGTGATGAAAAAGGAAGTTCTAACCAAAGAAAGAGGGATTATGCATTTGTAGGGCAGCTAATTAAGCCTTCTGGAAATACTTTTACTGAAGGTATTAAAAAAGCAGATTTCTTGAATGTGTCACAAATGAATGAGGATTCTTCCTTTGAACTCTGTATCTCAGTCCAGATTTCTTCAAGAGTAACAAAGGCGAGGACAGATTCAGCAACAGAGGTAACACACTTCTCACCACTCCAAAGAGAAATGCTTCGCTTTTGCTCAGCAAGTCTTTCGTGTTGCTGCTCTTGGTTTCCAGATGTTTTCATATTGGCCTTCAAAAGCATCTCCATTGCTTTTCACTGCATGAAGGACTTGCCTCCTGTGATTAACAACCTTTGCTAACTGATAATATACAAGACTGCTCTTGTGATTCCCCACTAGGGCTCGGTGCACCCAAAGGCTCCAATGCAGAGCCTGACGCTGTCTGTGACCGTGGCTAGGCTGTGCTTTAGGGCCAAGGGCTGGAGACTAATCCTCTCTCTCTTTGCTTGAAATGCAGATAGACACTTTGAGCCTTCCTGCCTAGAATGGTGCACACACAGATGATGTGACACCTCTACAGTTCCCATTTTGAAAAGATTTTGTCTTCCAGAATTGTCTCATGAGAACTGTCCCTGAAAAGGGAGGACAAAGGAGAGGAGTACAGAAAGGAAAGAAAGTCTCTCTGGATGGCTCCCAAAACAAAAATCAGAAGCATTCGTGCTATGGGTCGCCATGGAAATAACACAACAGCCAAACAGGACATAAACTCACTGGCAGGAGCTCGATGCTCTCACATGCCACTTTGCAAGTGAGAACGGTGTCCAGGAGAAAGCAGCACTTCCCACCCCCTACCTGCACTCAGCTCTCACTGCCAGGTGCCGTTCAGGTGAGTTTTTCTTTTGGTGGGTGGCTGGTGAAGGGCTACGGGCCTGTTTCAAAAGCTGGAAGGATATATGCTTCTTTACAGAACCTTGAGGAAGTCCCATCAAGCAGAGGGCCAAGGGAAGCCTCATCACACAGGAGCCAGGGAAGCCCTTTTCTCCCCAGAGCTGGATGCTCTGCCCAGACAGCGAAGTCCCAGGGCAAGAGGTGACATGGCAGCCACCCTGCTCCAACAGCGTGCACAGCACCAGTGGCAGACACAGCTGCATTACTGGGAGATTGATGAGCTCTTCTCAGGGACCATTTGCCAACCCACTGCTCTTCCTTAACTACTGAATTTCGGCACGAAATTTGTTCCTGGCTCTCAGCAAAAGAATCCAAAGAGAGGATAAGCTTATCCCCATAAAGAAAGCCCACAGGGAAAAGGGTGCCCAACAGCGCGTGAGACTTATCTGAAGAACTACTGAGAACAAGGTTTTTACTGAAGGCGATCTAATTTCCTGCTGTCATTTTTTCTTAGGACTCTACTAGTGCAGCCAGAACTTTCATTAGGGAAGAGAAATCTGGCACTTCTGAGTTCTTCTCTTTCACAGTAGAAAAACAAAGGGATGCTGCAAGGAAACACCTGCAAAACTGATACAAATGAGTGGGGTTAATTATACCCAGTGTATTGTCCCTCCCGAAGGCAATGCTGTAACTCCACCAGCATCTGGAGGGCTGATGATGCTGAAGAAGCATTGGAGGAGTTTCTCTTCAGATGAACAAAAGAATGAGCAAACCTGGAGAGAACTGTTCAATTTTGTAGCTCTAAGGGCTGTTACTCTTCTGTATGGAGTGTCCTGAGCAGAGATAAATGCGGAACTTATGGGCAGCCCTTCTGCACGAAGTCCTACAAATCAGGCAGCTTAGTCCCACAGATCACGGTCTACAAAGATCGGTTACTTCAGGCACAGCCCTTGTGTTCTTGGCACATGTTGGACAGACAATGCACAGACAGCTCAGCAGCACTGAACATGTGCAGCGGGTCTAACATTTCCTGAAAAAGCTTTCACAGGGGTCAGAGACTTTATGAAGGGGCCCAGCAACTGCATTGTACATGAGCAATAAAGGTGACGTTTTCCGAAAGCAACTGATGTACTGCATGAGCACGGTATAATCAACATGCACCCCCATGCAGTGGCAGTGCAGCAGTTCGGACTAGTGTGCCACCTGCCTAGGAATCCCAGATCAACTTCCTAAAGTTTCAGATTTTGGCCAGACATTTCCATTTGAAAGGTACACATTTTGGGGAGAACTCAGAAGCAGGGTACCTCTACAGCCCTCTTCTGAGAAGGATGGCTCTTTGGATCAGACTGCAGGTCTGTTCCCTTCAGGAAGGTGACCAGTAAGAGTGCCAAAAGAGATCAAGTGGATAACCTGTTAACTTGGTGTTTGGGAAAACAGCCTGTATGGCACCAGGCAGGAAAGCTTTCCGGACACTCTGCAGGGTGGTGGGTAAGGTGAGCTCTGAGGCACTCGGGCAGAAGGAGCCTAAGGGGGGTATCTGCAGGGGCTTCACCTCGTGCTGGCTCTCCAGCAAAGCAGCTGCACCTCGCCTGTGCTGGGGGTCAGCTCCCTCGGCTATCAGTGAGGAGGAAGCTCAGCATCCAGAAGGCAATCCCTCTTCTTTTCATTCCACATCGAGTTGTTATGGCAACCAACATGCTTAGGTCTAAGCCGAATATTTGGCAAGTGGCAGCCCACTCTTGATGCCTGTCTTGGCTTGCAGCCACTGCCCGGGTGCTCAGCAAAGTAGTCTCCGTAACACCACAGCAACTCCTGTCTTCAGGGAGGGAGGACCCAGGAACGACAGACTGGCCAGCTTGACATCAATCCCCCCAAAGATGGTGGAGCACATCATCCTGGAAACCATTTCCAAGCATATGAGGACAAGAAAGTGACCGGACTAGACAGCATGGCTTTATAAAGGGGAAATCACACCTGACCGACCCGGCAGCCTTCTATGACTAAATGACGAGGTTAGTGGGTGAGGGGTGAGCAACAGATTTTATCTTGGCTTAGCAAGGCTTTCAAACGCCTCTCCCATAACACCCTCACTGACAAACTGGTGAAGCATGCACAAGACAAGTGGAAGTTGAGGTTGACTGGGAACTGGTGGAAGTGCCACGCTCTAAGGGCTGTGGTCAGCAGCACGAAGTCCGGCTGGAGGTTAGTGACTTGTAGTGCACACAACCCCCAGGGTTGCTGCTGGGGCTAATACCACTTAATGTCTTCGTTAAATACCTGGACGATGGGGCAGAGGGTACCCTCAGCAAGTGGAGATGACACACATTTTGTGCAGATGACGCAAAATGGAGGAGCTGCCCCTCAGAGCACCCCGACTGACTGGAGGAACAGGCCAAGAGCAATCTCATGAAGCTCAACAAAGGGAGATGCAAATTCCTGCAACTGAGAAGGTGGCAACAACCTCACCCACCAGTATATGCTGGGGGCCGACCAGCAGCAAAGCAGCTTTGCAGAGAAGGACCTTGAGGTGCTAACAGACAACAAGCTGAACGTGAGCCAGTGACATGCCCCTGCGGTGAAAAAAGGCGGTCGGGTGCCCTGGGCTGTGTTAGGAACAGCATTGCCGGCGGGTCCTCTCTGCCCATGGAGCACATCTCTCTGCTGATGGAGCACATCTGCAGTACTGTGCCCACTACTGGGCTCCCCGGTACAAGAGACATGGACTCACCGGAATGAGAGCCCAGTGAAGGGTCACCAGGATGATTAAGGTATGGGAACATCTGACACAGAAGCGGAGACAGAGAGCTGAGACTGTTCAGCCTGGAGAAGGTTCAAGGGGACTTCATCAGTGTGTACAAATGCCTTGGTGGGGGAATAAAGAAGATGGAGCCCAACTCTTCTCAGTGGTGTGCCCATGACAGGACGGGAAGCAATGGGCACAATTAAAACACGGGAAATTCCAGCTGAACACACGAAATTCCTTGTTCACTGTGAGGGTGACCGAGTACTGGCACAGGCTTCCCAGAGAGGTGGTGGAGTCCCCATCCTTGGAGATATTAAAAACCTGACTGGACGATGCCCTGGGCATGCTGATCCAGGTGTCCCTGCTTGAGTAGGGGGGAGGACCAGATGACCTCCAGAGGTCCCTTCCCGCCTCGACCATTCTGTGAATTCAGACTGCGGAGGACCAGCGCAGACCAGCAGTCAGCCAACCGCAAATGCCCCGATGAGAAAGTGATGACGCACCGAAGCCCATTACACCAGGTCACTCCTTTTTGCTGGAGCTGCCCAGTGGCAAAGCCCTCTACGACGCTTTATGTAGAGAGTGGTTGAGCTGATGGACCTTCCTCCATACCTTTCTGCCAGTGTCCGCAGCCTTCTCTGGTGCACATGCAGCAAGCAAACGGCAACATATTCCTGCAGCACCATCAATGCCCAGCTTTCCCTGCCAGCTCTCACCTTCAGTATCAGCTTTCACTCCTCACTGCCTGTGGTGCACTCGAGTCATCAGGAACATTGCCAGCATCAGATGGCCACAATTTATGGGGACAGTGATCTTTGGCCTGCAGAATCAGTTTTTGCCCTCAGCTGCCCATCTCTTTACATTTATTAGCACTGAACCTTCTTTGCTGTCATTCAGGTCACTCATTTAGCTTGGCTAGTTTCCCTCGAACTCTTCACTGTCCTAAATTCAGTGTCCCTCAAAACTTCCTCTTTTCTGCAAATCAGGAATTTTCATTAATCACGGTGTTTTTCATACAATTATTACATCTATTAAATGAAATGGGACCCTACTGCAAGATACCTGTTTGCTATTAAGCTTTTTCTACAATGAAGACTGACAAGCTACTTTGACTTTTCATTTCTGGTATTTTTTTCTCTGTAAAACACGTCCAGACTGAAGTCTTACTTCTTGCACTGAAAGAATTCCTCAGTATTAATAATCCCTCTCCTACGCCTCTGATGCCCAGCTCCTGAACGGCAGTCTGGAACGAGGACTGCTGACTTTGCTCCTGAGAGAGGGGCGGCTGGTGGCAGAGCACAAGCTTGCCTGCCCAGAAGCAGCTCCCTGAGGGGCGCTGTGTGAGGAACAAACCCAGTGCCCTCAAGCAAAGTGTCTTCAGAGCCAGAGCACGCTGCCTTCAGCTCGGTTCTCACTGTGGGGTGTCCTGGTTTCAGCTGCCACAGAGTTAATTTTCTTCTTAGCAGCTGGTGCAGTGCTGTGTTTTGGATTTGGTGGGAGAATGATGTTGATTGCACATGGATATTTTTGGTTGTTGCTCAGTAATGTTTATACTAAGCCAAGGACTCTTCAGTTTCTCGGGCCCTGCCAGCAAAACTGGGACAGGACACAGCCAGGACAGCTGACCTGAACTGGTCAAAGAGGTATTCCATACCATATGATGTCATGATTAGTATATAAACTGGGGGAAGAAGAAGGAATGTGGGGACATCTCGCATTATGGCGTTTGTCTCCCCGAGTAAGCGTTATACGTGATGGAGCCCTGCTCTCCTGGAGATGGCTGAACGCCTGACCATGGAAAGCGGTGAATGAATTCCTTGTTTTGCTTTGTGGCTTTTGCTTTACTTATTATTCTTATCTCAACCCTCAAGTTTTACATTCCTTTCCAATGCTCCTCCCCATCCCTCTGGGTGAGGGGGGAATGAGCGAGTGGCTGCGTGGTACTTAAGTTACTGGCTGGTGTTAAACCATGACAGGGTGCCTAACCACTAATAAGACAACTAACCATGACCAACCTACTTGCAATTTTCTGTCTGGCGAGAGGAATGTAAAGGAACCCAAAGCATCCCTCACATGTCAATGGAGGCGCTCGGCCACCACGCAGGCAGCACACCAAGGCAGCACTTCTCCGATGAGTGAGGACCTGCCAGCACTGAAGAAGTGAAAGATACCCAGGGCAATGAGACGGGCTACAGTGGACAGACCTCCTGCCTGATGGCAAGTGTACCGCTGACACACCTCTGTGCTGGGGACTAGTTAGAGCCAGTGTCTCCTGCATCCATGTCACACCATGGTACAATGCAAACCTTTTTGCAGAAAAAGGAGGGGAGCAATTGTAGTTTTTACATCTATGAAGTGAAGTCCTTCTAGATTTCCTCAGTCTGCTCAGGATCTGATTTCCTTCTGTTTACTGCAAGAGCAAGCAAGGGAAGAAGTCCTAGAACTACCACAGATTCAGCATCTTCCTTGACACTGGGGATGACAGAGATGGGAAAGCTGCAACCAAAAGCGTGAATCAGGCCAGTTCTACGCTGCTATTTGGATGTTCAGCAAGAGATCCTCATTTAACAATGCAATTTTTTAATAAACCCCAATGCCAGACCACGCAGGACCAGTGAAGTTTGCAGCTCACACTTAGGACTGCATGACAGTAGTGCAGTGATGTGGCCAGAAGCTCCATGAGCACAGAAGCAACAATTGGGAGAATGCTTTACAGTACAGCTGCAGACAATTACTTTTTAAAACCGGAGTAATATATGAAGTTGCTTAAGCCGTGACTCCCTACATGCCATAGCATGAGGCAGTAACCTCTAAACTGCTGCTGGGCTGAGCTGCTACGTCTACACTGCACAGGCAGCACCTGGCAGGCTTTCTGGCTGGGGTGGGCACTGGAAGCAGCCTGCGTGTGTTAGTCAGGTGTCAGGAGAACATCCACCACAGCAGATCCCAGCAGCATGGGTCAGATCCTGGTCTGACCTGCACGGCCAGCTCAGCAGGCCTGGTGCATCAAAGAGGAAAGTCAGGGTCAGGGAACACCATCACGCACAGAAAACACCGACTACGAAACACTCTGTGCAGTCTAGCAGCGACAGGAAAATGAACAAATCCGTGAAGGCAAAGGCAAGCAGACATGAATGGAAAGTAAGGCACACGTGTCAGGTTGGAAGATGATGCAGACCCGACTGAAGTGACAGGGGAACACCTGTCTGTTCCAGTTTTGGATGCCTTCAAAGCACAGCAGTCAGCTCTGGGTGCACTTCTCAGAAATGCCTGAAGGGACAAACAGTGGGGGCTCAAAGCTCTTCTCACCTGAGGAGCATTGCAGACTGACATAGAGGAAGCTGCGCTAGGTTTAATATGTGATTTTCTGGATTTGTGTTTAATCATTTCAAGCAGAGTATGAAAATCCACTCCAGAAAGCCATGGTGATTGTCACTGGTTTACCTTGTTATGGGAGGACAAAGCTGAAGATCTAAGCAATGGGATGGTATCACTGATGGAACTGTTGCTTCTGGTACTATTAATTTACCCTCTTGTGACAAATAACAGTTTTTCTCTTCTTCACTCTACATAGATTACTCCGCATGGGAATAGGTGTGCCACTGATGGAAAAAGAGGCAAGAAATTGTGACTTTTCCTTCAGCTGCTGTGGGAAAGCAGTGTGCGTGTGTGGAGGGGGGATGGGTTGACAAGATGGGGAACTCTGGCTGGTCCCTGGATAACAGCAGCATGAAGCTGCTGTCCCAAGGCTTTGGGGTTTGTTGCAGTGCAAGGTGCAACTGAAGACCTGAGTCCTGAACCAGCGTGATACTGAAAGGACAATATTCACCTATGGACTGCTCACCATCCCAGGTCCTTCTACGAATGCAGCACCTTTCTTATGGAGAGTTCCCACATCAGCCTGTCATGGTCAGATGACAGCAAATTGCACTTTTGCTGGGTTTGTTTGGGTTTTTTGCTCTCCCAAACTGTGTGTAAGACATTATCCCAATAAAATACAGAGGCTGGATTTGGAAAAAAGCCAGCCAGCCATGAAAACCCTGGAGGTATATTCCCTTTTGTGGCTTCTCAGTGTGCTGGCTCCTTCTTGTTTCAAAACTGCCTTTTTTTCCTCTCACTCTGTATCTTCCCTCTTCTCTCTGATCACATTTCTGCAGCCAGAACAGGAGCCACTCTTGCTGTTCACTGCTACAGCCTCTTCCCTTGACCTCAAAAGACTACCTGACCTTCCTAGCTCACTGCACTGTCCTACAAACTTCAGCAGGACCTGTCCTGGGGGCCAGAACAGCCTGTCCTATCTTCTGAGCTCCTCTCACAGTCAAGGCTTCTGACCTGGAGCAGAGTGCCTCTGTGCTCAGCAGTCTTTGCACAGATCATGGGAAGGTGAAAGCCGCTGGCAGAACTGTGGCATTTGATGCCCAGTTGTCATCTGCTGGGCCCCTGATAACACCTGAAGGCTCAAAAGTGAGGTGCTAGTCCAAAAACTGCCCAGAGAAGGACTCAGCACTCTTCCCTTTTGTTGCTCCTTGCTGGTCTCAGATGAGCGTGCATGTGTGTGGGGGGCACGTTTGTGTTTGCTTTTCAGATCCTGATTCCAAGCACTGAGCTCCAAAAGCCAAGATGGTGCATCCCTTCTCCCATCATCCCCAACAGTGGGCACCGTGCGGGCCATGTGAAGCCGTGGGGACATCCCTGCATGTCCTGCACTGGAGCGAAGCATGCATGGGAGAATGAGTAAACTCAACTTCAGGCAGCCTGCACGGAGCTTACTGCCAGCGGTGTCACCTGAGAAAGCTGGGGCTTGCCTCGTGCTGTGCCCCAGGACAGTCCTCTGAGGCTTGGGCAGGGCAGAGGCTCCGTGGCTGACTGGACATGGAGGGTTCAGTGCTGTCCTTCAGACCCAGCTCTCCTTGTGAATCTCACTGACAACTAAAACCTGAGCCTGGGTTACAGGCTCTGCATTCTGCCTGGTGCCAGCACTGGGCTAAGCGTGGGGCTGAGTACCACGGCTCGAGTGCGGCAGCGCTGCCCGAGTCCCAGAGCCCAAGCTCTGCCACCCACAGAGGAAAGCAGGTCTGAAGTTTCGCATTTTAGGTGACAAATTTTGTTGCAGGGGAAAATGACCACAGCCTGCAGCGAATGCCTGACCCTTTGTGCAGCTAATGAGAGGGGAAGCTGGCCCATCAGCGTTTTAGCTGTGATGACACAGGTTAAACTACAGGGTCAGAAGACAGCTAATTATGTACACAGAGCTAACCCCATGCCTCTAGCCAGCAGCAAGCACTTGTGCATCTAAACTGGTGGTGCCTTAGATCTGTTGTAGACTTGAGCCTCCTTGCTTGTGCACCCTAAAAATACAGCACCCCTCCCTTCCAGGGAATTAAATGCTAAAAACCTGTGCTAAGAAAATGTTAAAGGTGGTCAGCTAAGCAGGCACCTGTGAAAGCCAGGCATATCCAGGTTCATCGCTGATCCTTTTGGACTAAGACAGCAGCTAACCCTAACACTAACCCCAATCCTAACCTCTGTAGGCAGAAAATGGGAATAATGCCACTTGTGACAGGCCCTGGGCAGAGGCAGTGCCCGCTGTTCCCCGCTCCTGCTCATGTTTACACAGCCCACTTGCATGCTGAGCACAGCTCCTGGCAAGGGCTCCCTCCGCTGCAGGGCAGCGTGGTTGGGTGTGGGGAGCGGTGGGGAGCGTGGGGGGCATGCGGCCCGCTGCAGCACCCTGAGCACGGGCACGGGGCCGCAGCCTGCAGGAAAGCACTAGCCAAGGCTCTGATGCACTGGTGCTCACCCTGCTGGAGCTGAGCCACAGCCCGTGGGCAGCCTCTAGCCCCTCATCTGGGCTGCGCTCGGGGCTGGGCTGGGTGGCTGCAGCACACGCTCAGAGTCCAGCAGGGGTGCTGGGCACAGGCGAAACAATGTCCAAAGCTTTTGCACAAACAGGGCTGTGCATTAGAGAGGAAACATCAGCTGACAATCACGGTCAGTCAGATGGTGCTGGACAGGAGCAGGCACTGCCATTGTCCGAAATGCTGGCTCAGCGGAACGGGGACGAGCCAGCTCCCATTTAGCGCAGCCAGCCATCATCCCCAAACACTTTCTGACCAGCTGGTGCTGCCACTGGGGCTGCTGGGCTGTGTCCCAACGACGTGGGGGCAGAAAACAGACTGAGCAGACTGAATTCACCCTGTCCTGTGCCAGGTAGCACAAAGCCGAGCGATGAGCCAAGCGCTCGCAGTGCTAACACGGCTGGCAGATCTCCCCTGGTGCAACCCTGAACACTCAAGATGCTCTGCGACACCAGCAACAGGACTGAATGCATGAAGACATGGGCATATGCAATGACATGAGGACCCTCCCACCACTGACCACATGCAAATGAAGCAAGATTTGCTGTGCAGAACCTGAGGCACAGCTCTCTCCGCCCAGCTCTAGCAGGAGCAGTGCTCCATCTCCAGCCAGATCTAGGGGCTCTGCAACCTTTTGCTCCACCAGAAGGACCGAAGCGGGCCAGATGGCTTCTGAGTCTCCCACACCTCTGCTTCCACCAGCCGTGTGTTACAGCCTGGGACTGGAGCAGAGCTGATCCCTGGGGAAGGCATCCGCACGGCTGTCTGGAAAGCGGTACAGCAGCCACAGCCAGCCCCACGGTGCTGCAGGGCATCTGGCAAGAGGACTTTCCTAGCGCTGCTGTTCTGCTTTCCTGGGACTGGCCCTGTCCAGCTGGGCACCGGGCAGGGGATGCAGACTTGGAAATTCAGCACTTGGCAGGAATTGACAAGTAAAATCAAACATGTGAATGCCCAGAGGTCTGCGTAGGCTCTGGGGTTGTGTTCACACATGGAAGCGGCACAGATGTAGGTAGTTAAGTTTCATACACGCTACGGGTAAAAAAAAAAACAAACTAGGACAGACAGACAAACACGGAAGAAGCACAATCAAGACCACACAGCCGGCCATGCACACTGGGGAAATTCGCCTGGTGAGCACCCAGATCAGGGGCATGGGCTCAAACCCTCCAGTGCCCACCCAGGCATGCAGATCACTTCTTGGAGAGGGAGAAGGATTCTGCCACTCATCACTGGTGACCTGGTGCAAATAGTAATGGCCTCTTTAGGGTCTCACTGCCTGGTCCATCTGGGTGAATGCACACAGCTCATCACCCACAGGCTTGCGAAGGGATTCCAGCAGCTCCAGTAGCAACTGAGACTTGCCGGGGAGATGTCCGAGGAGCTCTGCCAGCAAGGACACTGAGATCTGCTGAGTTGTGGGCCAAGGAGCTCTTCCAGCAAGGACTACTCCTGCAGCAACCATTAACCAGTTTGGGAGAAGGTGAGGGGTCAGTTTTCTGTACCCTCATTTCCCTACAGCTGTCTGAGGTCAACACTTATCCATGGTTTAAGTTTGTGTGCCAGCAGTGACTTCCCTGGGGACACCGTAAGTCACCTGCTGTGGGTCACCAGGCTGGAGTTCCTTCAGCTGTGGGGTGTCTTCCAGAAGGCAGCACTGCTGTCCTGCTCTCTTCCAGGCCTCCCCTTCCTGCTGCTCAGCTGAACCCCAGCCTAGGATGGCTGCATCATCTCAGGGTAGCAAAGGCGTAAGATGCTGCCTCCCCTGCCTCATGGGATTTTTGCTTCAGAAGGTGACCTAGGGATACTCCGCCGCTGGGAAGTCATAAACCTGCCTTGTGCATCAATTGCACAGGGGGAGCTTCTGGGGCTCAGAAAGGGCATGTTGCTTCCCAGGATGGCAGCCGGCTCAGCCCACCCTTGCTGGGGTCCCTCCCCACGGGGCCAAGTTGTGCCAAGGGGGCCCCATCTCTGCACAGAACTTGCTGGATTGTCCCCTGGGCAGCCTTGACAGGGGCACATGGGCTTGTCTGGGCCACAGTATGAATCCCATGGAAGCCCGAGGGAATTTCCTCAGTCGTCACCTACGAGCAGCAGCACACGACATCACAGCACAGGGACACGGACATGCTACCGGGGCACACCAGGGCAGGAGGGGGACACTCACATGCCAGAGCAAGCACCGCTTCCTGCTCTCAGCCAGCTGGGGCTGCGGGAGAGCGGGAAGCAGGACCAGCACCGGCGCGGGGAGACAAGGTGAGTTTGCTATGGGATGAGAACATGCTCACTTACACAACTCGCCCACCCTCCGGAGGCCAGAGGCGGTTCTAGACAGAGCAGCGCGGACATGCAGATGGAGAGCAGGAAGAGAGGCAATGAGAGAGAATGTTAGCTCCAGTCCGGGGCGGCAACAAGACGGAGAAGAGCGAACGGACTTCATCACGCTGCCCGAGGCTGGCACGGGGCCGAGGCTGAGCGGCGCCGCAGGAGCCCAGCCATGCCGTGGGGCCCGGGCACCTGGGCAGGGCATCCCGCAGCAGCGCGCACGGCACAGCGGTGGCCCCGCAGCGCCAGCAGCGCCGGGCAGAAAGGCTTCGCCAGCTGGGGTGGGTGGCTGAACCCTGGGGCAGCTTTGGGGAAGGGGCTATCCCAGGGGCAGTGAGGGGACCCGGGACATGGCCAACACGGGGCTTTTGGGGCCAGTGAAGGTCGGGACGTTCTGCACTGGCTGAGGGTACGTCCGTGTGTTTACTACGGGAAATGGGACATTCATAATTGCATGAATTCAACAGCCAAAGCCTGAAGGATTCGACAGTGCTATTTGTAACAGCTGGGAGGAGAGGGAGGAGGAGGGGAAGAGACAGGGAAGGGACAGGACAGAGATTGGGGAAGGGCAGAAGAGGGAGGGGAAGGAAACAACATATGCATGAGAAAAAATGCCCCACAGCAAGAACAAGAAAGAGCGGCAAATACAGTTCAACATCTTTTCTGACTTTACCCAATAGCTGCGTGAAGTGTTTTGCTTTCATGAGTGTGAGAATAACAGCTACGGCTAAAGGTCAATGCAATATTATTGGGGCCTTGCAAGTGAGTTAGTGTCTCCCAGAGGGGATAATCACAGTGCCTCTGGTACGGAGGCTTGGTTGCTTCTGTTGCTGAGGTCTCTGCTGCGCCAAAGGACTTGCCCAGGCTGGCAGGGGAGAATTCTGCATTTGTAAGCAGATGGGATATGTCACATCTCCTCACAGGAGCAAGAGAGACCTTGCACCCACTGCCTGGGTGCTGGGCTGCTCTACCGAGCTTTCTCAGACTTCATCTTGTGCATCAAAAGATCCCTCAGCTGTGGCTACCAGGAGGGAGCAGGAAGCCTCGTCTCACCTAAGTGACACGGCCACCTCCTCTGAGCAGAGACTCCTTGTCTCCCTGCTCTCCACTGCCAGGGCCCGTGCTGTACCAGGGGCTTCCAGCAACGGTTCAGTTTCGCAAGGTGGCTACAAACGTCAAATGACCACTGCTTCTATTCAGAGTTTTGTCCCTTTTCTGCAGGTGAAGCGGCTGCAGGCAGAATGGGAAGAAACGGCCAGGAGCTGCGCAGAGCACACTGCCGTGGTCAGGCAGCCGTGCTGCTCCGGGCAGGGTTTGCTGGGCCAAATGGGACTGCAGGTGGCCAGCGTTGTTGGGTGGCTGCCACATGTCACCAAGTGCAGGGCCAAAGCTGTGCTGTTTCAGCTGCAGGATCCAGCTCGGCGCTGCGCAGCTCACAGTGGAGACACTAGGGCAGCCCCAGGGCGGGCTGGCTGGCCGAGAGGGACGCGTGGTTATCCCCTGGGGAACGGCAGGCACCTCCAGGGACAGTGTCCCCACAGTGTCATGGTGACCAACCCGCTACGCTGCAGGAGTGATGTAGAAGAGCAATAGGACTTCTAAACACACTTGGAACACTCTCCCTCTCGTGCTTCTCCATGCAGGAGGGTCTCAGCCTCCAGCTACGTTTTTTCCTGGGCAATTTTGCAAATGGTGCTGTAACCGGGCTGCGAGTCCTTTAGCCATGACTGCTTGCCTGCCTGTGCTCTGCCACGGAACTGGGAGAACTGGGAGCAAACCTGGGTGTCAGTAAACGTTTACAATAGGGCCAGAGCATTACCGATGTAAGAGCTGCTATGCCTTAACTAAATGTTACATCTCTTGCTGTGGGAAGCCTGTTTTGTCCTCCTCTGATCTCTTCTTTGTAGGAAAAGGAAACTGAGGGCTAGTACCCGTAGGAGACTTCCAGCCTCCTCATCTGTTGCCCCTGGGACTCTCCAAGCCAATCTTTCTCTAAGCTCTCACTGGAGTGTGCACAACTGTGCCAGACTGCCTGCAGAACTGCTCCGAGGTAGCAAGCAGGCCTCTTTCCATGTGGTTGTTTTACCTTCTGTTTGTTGACAAAAGAACTGGAATTTGAATGGGTGCCTTTGTACTTCTCCATACAAGAGGAAAAGCCCTTTTTCTGTGACTTCCACTTCTAGTCTGCTAAAGCCCTGAAAGAACAGCCCTTACGGTTCTTCTGTGCTTGGGTGATAACCACAAGGTGGGACCTTCCTGGAGCTAAACTCAGCAATGCATGAACCTTCAGGCTTTAATTTTTCCCTCTTTTGGGCCACTTTGGCACTGACACAGGCTTGATGGGACCCAGAGCTCTTCTTATCGAGGTCTAGTCAAACGCCTCACGGCTCTTCCCAAGTCTCGCTCTGGACAAGCATGAGGCAGAGTCACGGTTTGCTCTTCTACTCACTCAGAGGGATGAGTGGATGGGCTGTGATTAGTAGATGTTAGTGACCAGATGAGGTGAAGCCAGCTGTGCTTGCTGTGACATTGACACATGCTGAGACTTGCTACCCACAATACCCCTGTCTCCTTGTAGGCAATGCACATCAACGGCAAAAACAGACCCCCGCCAGTCACCAGCGGCAGGAAGCACTGAGCTGGTGTCAGATCGGTGGGTCACCTTGAATTGAGCGGAGCGTCTCCCTGCAGTAGGTAGGTGCTCTCTCAATTACTACATTTTTCACAGCAGCCCCTAGAAACTTGCTTTTCCACATACCCAGCCTCCATCAGGTAATTTCTAACCAGCCTGTGTTTCCCCACTCCCTTGCTGGCTGCTGAACCATGTCTATGTGGAAAAGCTGCAGAGGTGGACTGGGCTCAGGAGTGCCCCATCCTCAGCCTGACACCCTGCGGTGAACACTGGGAAAATGCCATGGCAACCAGGAGGGAAGAGCATCCTCCAGCCCGCTGCTCTGAGCTGCCAGCAGAATGTGTGGCGAGCCCTCCTGCCACCCGGGAGCCCCCACCACAGTGCCGGTGGCCCCGCTGCAGTACGCCTCCATGAGCAGCAGCCTCCTCCCACGGGGAATCCATGAAGCGAAGGATGCGTTTTTACAGTTACCTACAGAGATGCATTAAGCATCTTTAAATCCAGCTGCTGCAGGAAAGCAGGATGGAGACCTGCCAAGCCTCCATCACGGGACTGTAGGTTTGCCTTCCTCTTTGGTGGCTGCACCCAACACGTGAGAGGTGGGGTGCTCAGGGGACCCACTCGGGGGCTCACAGGACAGCATGCTGCTGTGAGCACCAGCTGGGACTTGCTGGCTTTGCAGCCAGTAGCAGCCTAGGGGCTCCAAGCAGGGCTGTAGGGATGCCCTGCATGGTGTTGCCGAAGGATGCTGCTGTCACCCTGCTCAGGACTCTGCTGCTCAACTGGAAGGCCACCTCCTCTCCAAAGCTCAGTGCAGTACAAATAACTTCCCGTATGCCCCAAACTCCCTCTAGGGAAGACGCTGAGAAGCGCAGATCTCAGCTGGCCTCATCAACACCCATCTCCAGCTTTTCATCAGCTCTCCATGGACAATTCCCTTGACGGTGGAAAGCAAGCTCAGCTCTGCTTTGTACATGAGTTTAGACACCATGAAAGGCAAAAAGCCTACAAGGAAACAGGGGGTTGTATCTGCAGCGGCTGAAAGCTTGCACCAGAAATGTTACACCATTTAACTGAAACAGAATTAATTGATGAGTTTATATAGAAAGAGGTAGCTTTACCCTAGGAGCTAAATGCCTAAAGGGCTTATTTTTCTTCTCTCTCTCTTTCAGATCTGTAGAAATACAAAGCAGTTGTGGGTTTCCAGAACAGCACCTGAAAAACTCAGTTTTGCATCTAAAATTCTGCTTCACATGATACATTTGGCACATTCGGCTGTTGCTTAAAGATAAACAAACAAGCAAACAACAAACAAACAAACAAACAAGAACCCTTTGCAAAGCACCCTCTAACCCAGGTTCTTGGCTGTGTTAGCTGGAGCCCCAAACTGGAACCGTGGTGACACTTCAGATGCTTCTGGCTTGAGTCAATATGAGCTCTCATTTAGCTTTACGGGCTGGCTGATCAGCATCGCACCAGCCCTGTCAGCAGAGGTGGGAGGTTGAGATCTGAGTGTGACTATGTGCAATGAGGAATGACACAAAGCCTGATGAGGCTGGATGGCCATGGCCAGTCACAAGACAAGGGGACACTGAACACAAATGCCATCTCACACACGGTTCAACGTTGCACATTTAATGCGTGAGTCACCCTGAAGCGCATGAGTTCAGCCTCTGGTACTAATGCAGTTCTTCAGCTGGCATTTGCATCGCTAGCTATGACTCACTGGATCACTAATCAGAAACGTACACCTCTCATTAGTTAGCGTCAGCTTTATTGTGGTAATGGATGCCACACAATGAATCCATTTCAGTGTTCAGCAGCAGCTCTGAGCTGCGGGGTCCTCGCACTGCTCCTGCTCAGTGGAACGACTGCTCGGCATCTGCTGCTGCATGAGCTCTGTCCTGGGAATGGCTGTGAAGTTCAAGTCAGAGAGACGCCAAGACGTCTGGTCGCTCTCCTGCAGCTCAGCTTAGCAAAGGCTGCTGTGTGTTGGGACACCGGATCTTCAAGGATCCCATTCATGTTAAACATGAAGATGGCTGCTGCTGGTCTCATGTCAGCCTTCAGAGACATGCTCTATCAAAGGAACGGTCAGGGTAGCTCCCAGCGGAGCAAAGTTCCTGCGCCCCCAACTCAAGAGTCATCGCTCATGGGACAGTACAAATGGAAGTTGTCACTCTGCTGCCACTGTCACCGCCGAACTACGGCGTCTCAGTGAGGGCTGTGCGGAAGGCTGTCTCAGCAAGCGGGCACACTACTGCTTTGGGAGCAGAACCTTCCTGTGACAGCACGCAGTGCATGGGCACAGCAGCGCTCCCCTCACCGTGCTCAGCCCTGGCCGGTCACACGGGGCCTGAGGAGCGGGGAGGATGGAATAAATGTTGTCTCTAGCCATTGCCTTAGCTCTGACCTTATGCTCTCATTCTCAGTATTTCTTGGCCTCTTTCTCAGTCCCTCTTGTCAAACGTCCTCCTGTGGAAGACCATCTTGGAAGGAGATACAGCCAGAGTTAGAGTTACGGAGAAAGCGGTTTGTGTCTTCTGCTCCTGGGGTCCCCAGCCGGGACCCTCACAGACCTCTGCAAGAGAAACGCACCAGGGCCTGCCCTACAGCCACCACGAGCAAAGGGAAGTTACCTGCTCTTAAGTGTAACTACTGTAAATTCAGAATTTAATGTGGTTAGAAAGAAGCTCCAGCCAGGAAACTGGCCACCACAGGCAAGCTGCTCCGCCTGCTTCAGCAGCAGCTGTAGCCCCCGGGGCGGGGGCACTGGCAGCTTGTGGATGGTTCCTGCAACGGCACCTCATCATCCCTGAGGTCCGTAGAACTCCATGACACTGCTGGCTCTAGGTAAGAGCTTCACAACCCTTCCTGGAGCAGAGCTAAACGTAAGAATAACAGAAAAAGCTGCAGCATCAGGCCACAGCCCTCTGGTCCTCCAAGTGCCCCGCGGAGGGACTTGGGCAGGCTCTGGCTACAGCACCGCCCGGGCTTGCATGAGCAGCACCCTTCAGCTCCTGAGGAGATGCTTCAATCCTGGCTGGCAGCAGCGATCATGCCAGCACAGGCCCACCCTCCTCCCTAGCAGCACTGCTATAAATTTAGGGGTGGCTGTTGTGGGAGGTTTAGGTAATACTGTTGTTCTCAGGACAGGCCCAAGGACTGGAAAATGTGTCCTGAAATGGGTCATCTAAGCTTATTTAACTGCTCTTTACATTATTTTCTGAATTTACAGCAATTTCATAAAAGAGAGGAATTTTCACAATGAAGCAGAGTGGCTGACATCATTAAATATTCTATTTACAGCTGACTTCTTGGGAAATATTTCAAGTCTTTGACATCAATTGGGAGCATAAAAATTTCAGAGATGAAAGGCCATGACTTTCAGAAAAAAGAATGAGAACATTTAACTCTGCAGGACAGCTGGAAGTGCCAAACACTGGGTGGCAGGGTGGGCAAGGAGAGGAAGATGGACTGCACTTCCCTGGTGCAGGTGGGCAGGGTCTCTTACAGAAGGTGACATGCATCAGTACCATGTCACAGGGCAGGAGCTCCAGCACGGTCTGCTGCTCCTGGGAGAGACTGGGACGAGGACAGCACAGGAATCAAGGGGAAGCAGTGGTGGAGGACAGGAGTGGGTTAAAGAGAGGCGGAGGATGGAGAAGGGGAGTCTCCTAGAAATGGGGGGTACCTGCACATCTCTGTATGGGGAACAGCAGATCAACCGTACACAGTGATCTGGATGGACACGGGAAGCAAGGGAAGGAAAGAGGGCAGGCAGTGGGGGCACTCCGTTCGGACTTCACACAGGTGTTTTTCACTGCTGGCTCTGGAGACCAAAGCGGGCCGAGGGCAGACAATTCAGCAGCCCCTCCATGGCCCCAAAACAGGTCTCAGCCAAGGGCTGATGCCTGGCATGGGTACACTGTTGGAGATGCCGTGCCTGGTTGCCATTAAAAGCTGATGACGCCCATGCTCTCCAGTGTCACTGAAGATGTGCACAGTCAGTGCTTTTTAGGAGAACGAGGCTTGGCGTGCCTGGTTTCAGAAGGGTCCCCAAATGCAGTTAAACTAAGTGCATTCAGCTCAGGACCCTGTGGTTCCCGACTGAGCAGCGCAGGGAGAAGGGACCACATGTGAGCCACCGGTCTCCAGGGAACGGCCATAATCTGCATTTGGGGCTAAGCCCAGACAGATAAAACTGTGTAGCTGGGCAAGATTATTCCACACTGCACCATTAACTGTGAGTTGGGTTACCTACTGAGAGGTGGGTCACTGGTACAGCCAGGCCGGCACTGCCAACACAGGTACCACCAGGGAGATGTGAGCCAGCTGAAGGATGGAGCTACACAAACACTCACTCCCCTGGGGGTATGTCAGGATAGGACACTTTGTCCCCACTCTACAGCTTGAAATGTCACCAGCTGTGCTAGCACCACGTGGACTTGTAACCCATCACGGTGATGATCTAGTTAGAAAAACCTTTCCAAAACAAGGGCTCCCCTTGGCTCAGAGCTCCCTGCTGAACTGGCACCTCGCCGACCCCCAGCAACCGCCCACCAGTGATGCCAGTGGAGCTGCTCACTGTGGCTTTGCTACTGCGGGAGGTGTGTGGCTGCACCCTGAAAGGGTAGAGCGAGGTGGGACAGTTTGGTTTGCTTCCTGCTGTAACTTTCCATTTCAAAGCCTTGCAAGGGTTCACTCTCAAATCTGGGGCGCTAATTTAGAGGTTTTTTGTTTAGTTTCACAGTTAGGTGGGTAAGTCAGGATGAAGGCGTGGGGCAGAGGGGCTGCTGCTGCCATGGGGACAGCAGCTCGGAAAAAAGGCTGGGTGCCAGCAGGTCAGTGTGTGGCCTGGCGCTGAGGATGTGGGGCAGTGCAAGGGACACCAAGAGGTCAGCGCTGCTTGGGGAACGTAACGGTCACAGCTCCAGCGTGGCAGAGGGAACCGCCGTCTCCTCAGTGCCGTGAGGGTGAAGGAACCCACACAGGGCTTTGGAAGAGAAAAGAGGCTCCTGCATGTCCTGGGGTCCCTGTGCTGTGACCTTTCAGATCTCCTGGGCTGCTAGGCTCCACGCAGGTCTGTGTGGGGAGGAGGAGAACAAGGGGTGAGAGGATCTACCATGCTTAGCGCTGCGTAGATGCCTCTGAGCTAGCAGCCAACTCACCAACCTGGAGATGTGTGCGACCCAGTACTGTGCTCTGCAGGACACAGCTGCTGTGAGCACCCGTGGGAGGGATGCCCAGCTGCACACCCTGCCTGGAGCCATGTGTAAGACCCCCCAGCTGCGCCCTGCCAAAACACCTCCCTGCAGGTCACCAGAACTCGCTTGTTCCAGAAACCTCGCTGAGCTCTGCCTCAGCGAGCAAAGGTCGGGGTGGTGCTGCTGTGACCTTTCTAAGGGCTGTCACAGACCACCCTCGTGACAGCTCCCACTCAGCCGTGACTGACCAGAGCTCTAATACATAGTCTGACAACATTTGGAGATCCTTTGAAATGAAAAGCACTAGAGAAACACACATTGTTATTAATTGTTCAGGAGCAAACATTTAGAAGTGAAACCCACAACTAAATACAGCAGCTTAACAATAGCATCGAGACAGAGGAGGGACATGAAACAACAGGAAGGCCATTTAAAGGGAAAAAGCAACAGTGAGAGCTCGCTACGTGTGCGGTGTGTAGAGAGGAGCCATGAACAAATCACACCCACTTCTGGAAAGCATGTCTCAGCATCGTCACCTCCCATGCAGCTGAGAAGTCCTGACATCTCTGAAATGCCCCTCAAAACACGCCCTGGATTCCTCGGCACAGTTACACTCTGCTTATGCACCTCCCCGCCCCCCCCACGGACGCCTAAGCCCTGCACCCCACCCCCACCCCTGGCCAGCGACCAGCTTCTTACCGTGCCGCGACCACAGGTGACTTCTTCCCGGGATCTAACGTGGACCCGGCTGGTTCCTCCCCCAGTGATCGTGTATCCTTATTCAGTTGCTGTAGTCGGGAACTTAGCTCACTGATCACAGTTGGCTTGTCATCATCAGCCCCATGGATTGGCCTGCTCTCCATGGGGTCCCCCCATAGCTTGGACCTTCTCTGAAAGAGGTAGCGTGGCCGGCCAATGCTGGCTGATGCCAGAGTGGCCGCATGTTGCTGGGAGATGAGCTCGCTGTCCGAAGACTGCTTCAAAAGTGGGTCCCTGAAAGTAACTGGCCCCTTGCTGAGCTGGGACTTGAGTTTTGGCTTTGGAGGCACTGGTGGCTTCTCGAGTATAAAAGTTTGTCCATCCGCAAAGGAAGTGTATGTGTCAGTAGGCTCCCCGCTTTCTGAGGACAACGTAGACATGCTGGAGACCGTAGAGATGGTGCTTGTGGTCTCCAGGTGATGGTCACTTGAACTTCTGGTGTCCACCTCTTCCACTCCCGAGTCTGCAGCAGACTCTGGGGCTACGGGGGCATCAGAGGGCTTCCCTGAGGGTGTTCCGCCAGTGGTAGAAGGTGCTACTGCTGCCGCTGGTATGGATGGCGTGCTAGGCGTAGCCAGGTGGCTGACTGGTGTGCCAGGGGTGGTGACCAGTACCCCGTTCGCAAACTCATCTGGTGGAGGCACCAGCCCTATCTTGGCCAGCTCCTCCCTGGTCTCTTCGTCACTTGAAGACAACTGAGCTGGCGGGAGGGTAACCGTGTAGGGCTCCACTTCTTCCTCCGAACTCCCTTGTCCCAATGTCTTGTCAGAGGCTGGACTGACTGGAGGCTTTCCCACAGGACTGGGCTGGGTCTCTGCTTTGGGCGACTCTGCTGGCTCTGTGCATGCTTCAGGGACAGCTGGTTTCTCCTCTTTTACCTCAAGACCTATCTCGTCTTGGCCATTACTTGTGGCATGAACCATGATGAGGCCAGCGGTCTTCTGCTGTGATGTATCCACTATGCTAATAATCATGGACTTCTTGTCTTCTTGTTTTTTCTCCTCCTTCCCAGGTGTTTCTGCTCTCACCTCAGTTTCTTTTCTCAGTGTGGACGGAGTCCCCCACGGGCCCTTAGTGGGGGCCAAAGTCCCAGAGTCTGTTCCGATTGCCCCTTTGCCTCCAGGTGAGTACGCAGGGGACACTAAACTCTCCAACTCCCCCCTCTCTGGTTCTTTGGTTTGGATGTCCACAAACAGGGGTGCTGCTCTGTCTGAGTCTGGGCTGTGGATCGGGGTGGGCGACCGGGATGGGACTTGAGTTGAGAGGGCCCGTTCCCTTGCGGCCAGCGCAAGCGCCAGTGGTGAGTTTGGATCCAAGGGCTTTCCTGTTAGGGGGTGGATGAATGTTGAGGATGAGCTGCTAATTAATGGCTTTAAAGCTGAGACAGGGGAAGGCAGTAGTACATCTCGGCTTCCTAACAACCGCTCATCGATAGACCTGGACTGCTGCAAGGATGGCATGTCGCTGCTGGGGGGGCTTCCTTCGATGGCCCCAACCGAGAGGAAGACAGTGGATTTCCGCCTCTCATCCAGACGACGGTCTCTGTCCTTCATGACTCCAGCAATGGCAGTGGCGAAGGGGATGCTTGTGGCTTCAACCTGAGCAATGCCAGTGTGGTGCTGATACTCCACTCCACTCAGGCGATGGCTCCTGCGGGTGGGAGAGGGCTCCCTTGTAAAGCCTCCGGTGATGGCCAGTGCTGCTCTCTCCTGCGCATCCTCCACTTGCAACTGCTTAACAAGGGGACTCTTCTTCCTCTGCGGCTTGGTGGGAGCAAACAGGCTGACATTGAACTGACCCATGTTGGCATAAGGGTTGTCAATCACTCTCCCCTTCCTCTTCAGCTTCTCCGGGGGGGTTGCAGATGGGCCAGGCCGAGGGATCTCTGTTGGCTCCACGGGAAGATGAGAGGAATCCTGTAGGATTATCATGGATCGGGCCCTCTTCTGCCTTTCAGGGTAAGGAATGGAAGTCCTCGCCTGATCATACATCTCAGCTGCACTAATGACCTGTGGGAGTCCATGGAGTTTAGCCTCTAGGCTTGGCTTAAAGCTTGATCGTATGGTATCATAGGCTCTTCCAGGGGGCGGAGGTGGAGAGAAGGATGGAGGGGGGCCTGTGTCAAAGTAATATGGAGAAGGAGGTGGGGGTGGGGCTGTTTGAGGTGGTGGTGGAATCCCATGTCCTTCCCTAACAGTGTCTTGCATTGATGTGCTCCGAGGAAACTTCCCATCTAGCAAAGAAGCAGCAAGTTTCTCGTCTTCACCTGGAAAACAAGAACAGTGAAGTCAGAGAGGACGTCTCCAGAGAACCCAGAGTGCAGCAGTCACCGCAAATTGGATATACGACATCCCTTTCTTCCCCCCACCCCAGTTCCTTTCCGAGGTGACTTTTCCCTTCATCTTTTATTTGCTCCGTGTAAGCGTTTGCAGTTCAGCCCTTTGCTCATGTTCACTTGGCACGGGAGGGTGGCCACAGACTCTCACCATGTCTTACATTGTTTTAAATCCATCAGACAGTTGTGCCCAATACTTTCCAACCGGGCTGAATGCTCTGCAGACCAACACGACAGTGACAGAATTGAACACTTGCTCGATCAAACCTCCCGACACCCAAGTGCCGATGTGCGAGACAGCTGAGCGCAACCAGGCTGTGCAACTCACAGCAAACAGTGCCATCTCCCAGGCGCGGGTTCTCGCGCTCTCCCGCTCGCTCTTCTTGTGTCACACTCCCCCCTTTCCCCCGAGGGGTTACATATGCTTCAGCACGCTAGACTGAATTCAGAAGCAGGGCCTATCCCAAACTTAGTTACATGATTCAAGAATTGGAAGTACCCAAGGAAGCCAGATTCTCTCATTCTTACTATTAACTTACTACCTGGGTGCACAGTGAAACTTTTTTCAGGTACTTGTAATACTCAAGTGAAAGAGTACGAGAATCTTGCAAAGTAAAGCAATAGGAGGAAAAATCCATTAATATAGCAAGTACTTGTGTGGATGAGAGTTAACCAGCCTAACCTGCTCCAGCCTTCTCCACCACCCTGCCCCTCTTCACCAAGTCCTGCTTTGCTATGCTCATCACTTACTTGCCATATCTCCTTCTTTTCAGTCACAGTTCAGCAGTTTTCAAGGTTTCAAATTGCTCTTGAGAGAATGCTCAAGATGGCAGAAAGCCACGTTTTGGCACAGCAGCACATTGACCACCTGCTTTTTTGGCTCCAATGCTTTTTTCTGTAATGTCCACCAGCATTCAAAGTGCTTTGGCAACTGTGCCTTGTATTACGTTAGCAATTTCAGCAAATGCCTGCAGATGCAGAGTCCACTGGGTTCCCTGGAAAAAGGGAGCATTTTGGCCAGTGGGCACCGAACTTTACATCTCGTCACATTGTTCAGACTATGGCTGTGTTCAAAGCCATGCTATTTTTGCTGAACGCAGGCTTGGGGATTTTTAACACCAAGGTAGCAGAATGAACTGGAAGCACGAAACAAGTTCAAAGAGAGACTGGACAAAGGTATGGAGGATGCACTTTTTCTGGGCTATTATGTGCACAGAAACCTCTGAAATGAAGACACAGCTGCCTGGGTGAGTATTCAGGAGAAACCTCCTACCACTGCCCTGTTTTCACTCTTTCCTGGGCATCCGCTTAAGAGCAATGCTTGAGACAGGATCCTGCACTAGATGGAGCCCTGGTTTGGTTCAGTGTAGACACTGACCTGTTTTAACAGTGTGAAGATCCAAAAAAACCCCCAAAACCAAACCCCATGCTTTTATGCTTATTTGTATTTCTCGCCTGGGAATGGCCAAGAATTGAAACAAGGAAATTTATGCAGCACTGAGCTCTGTTACCAGGCCCAGACTGTTACAGAACATGGTCTAGTGCCATTACAGCTTGTCTTACGGATGTGCTGACCATCCTGTAGCTAGGTACCACTGTGTTGAGTGCAGAGCTATTGCAGGAAATAAAATTTGAAAGCAGGTTCATCTTTCTTCGATCTCCGGATCCGCAAAGAGCAGACTGGCCAAGTGGCAGCCAGACCAGAGGAGAAACAGACACCAACAGTCACTCAGCTGCTGACCATGAAGAGTTACGGATTTAGTAGCCCCTGTTCTACCTGCTGGGGCTTCCACAAGCCCCAGCAGCACACAGCCCCTCCTGTGAAGTTCTTTTAAAGCATTAAAAGCTAAGTATTTCAAAGGAAGGAAGGGTGAAGGGGACAGATAACCTAAATGTATTCAAGGCATGGGTATTAGTTTTTCTTTTATTGTACATACCTGCTTCTGTAATTCTTTGTTTTATTCCCTCTATCGCCCACCTGTTATTTTCCTCTGCCATAAGCACCTGCCCTCTGTTTTTTCTTAAATGAGGTGGGGAACGCTATGGAAAATGATATCCAAAGCACTACCAAGTTCAATGACCAGCTAAACATCTCAAAAGGACCTAGAAAGGAATGCACCAGCAGGGACTCCATGAATTTCAAGGACAGACACAAACTCCCACACCTGAGAAGGAAGCACCCCTTGCAACTGGACAGGCTCGGGGCTGGCTGACTGGGAAGCAACTCTGTGGAAAAGAACTCGGGGGCTTGGTAGGCAGCGAGGTGAACATGGGCTGGCCCTGTGCCTTGGCAGCAAAGGCCAGCGGTGTCCTGGGCAGCGTGAACAGGAGCAAAGACACCAGACAGAGCGAAGAGGTTACCCCTCTCACTCCCACTCATGAGACCACACCTACAACACTGCTGCATCCAGTTTTGCAGCCCCCAGTACAAGAAATATATCAACAGCGTGAAGGGAGTTCAGTGGAGAGCCACCAAGATGGTCAGGGCTGGAGCTCTGGCTCTGTCTGGAGAGGCTGATGGAGCCGGGCTTGTTCAGCCTGTGGTAGGAATGGCTTTTGGGGGGACCTAACAGCAGCCTTCTGGTACCCATGGGAGGTTATCAAGAAGATAAAGCCAGGCTTTTCACAGTGGAGGACAAGAGGCCATGGTGGGGGGAAAAGAAGCAATGGGCAAAACCGAAATGAGAGGTTCTGGCTGATAAAAGGAGAAATTTTATGATGAGGACAGTTGAGCAGCAGAACAGGCTGCCCAGAAAGAGTGTGCAGTTTCCACCCTTGGAGGTTTTCAAGGCCATACTGGATAGAACCCTGAGCAACACGATTTGATGTCATAGCTGACCCTGCTTTGAGATGGAGGTTGGACTGGAGACCTCCTCCTTCCAACCTCAATCATCCTTTGATCGTACAACAGAATAACAGTGGCTTCATTACAGTCCTGGTTCCCAAGGTTGTAGCGGGAATAATACCTGTTCCCTGTGAAAATGAACGTCTCCTATTGCTTCTCAGCAAGAAAATCGACACTCAGGACAGATCACTGATGGGAGAGGTGGGAGGAAAGCAAATTCTTGGTAAGCTCTTTCCTCACTACCTGCAACTCACCATTTTGACGTAGCTCCTCTGCTCGCTGTATCTGCATGCTTGTCATCTGAGTCCTGCATAAACAACCACATCCACATACTCACCTGCCTCTCCTCCTCTCGGTGCAGCTTGCTCGCTCCCTATATTCTGTTGACGACACTGCCTCAATACTCAGTAGTCGGCTTCCCCATCTCTCCTCCAGCCTCACAGATCAAAGGCACATCTAGCCCAGCGTGCTGCCTGGCAGTGGCCAGTAATAACTTCCTGAGGAAGCATATAAGAAGGCAGCAAGCACCAAGTGCTGCTTCGCCCCTCCCAAATGCTCTCAGCTTCCAGCAATTTGCTGATCAAGAGCTGACTGAGTCAGACTGCCTTTGTCTTTAACCCTTGGTGGACTTTCTTATTCCAGATGCTTGGCCCTGCTCTTTGAACTGACTCGAGTTTCTTGCGCTCCCAATATCCTGCAGCAGTGGCTTGCCAGCCCTGCATGCAGAATTACCTCCTTTTCTTTCTTTTGAAACTCTGTCAATCAGTTTAATTTGATGCCCACCTGGTCTGTAAAGACCTTTAACAAGGCTTTCTGTGAACTGTGTTGCTGTGTTATTATGTTCTCTTATTCAAATCTTTCACTACCCATTCCTACTGTGATAGCGAATTTTGTAAAATACGTCTTTGTGATAGAATAAAAGGAAACTCCTCACTGATGTTTAAATGTGATCATGCTGGCAAAATGAAACCTCTCCCTTAACATGGAGAAGCATCTGTTTATAGTTAAGCATAAGACTAATCACTGCTGAGTTTTATTTACTGTCTGTGCAGGATATAGCTCTGCTCAGGGAGTCTCCAAAGTTGAGCAAAAGCAACCAGTAACCCTTTGGGAGCAGGCTTGAAACCTGATGTCTTGATTAAGTACTGAATTTATGGGTTGTGTTCAATCCTTGCAGAGCAGACTGGACCCTGCACAGATCCCTGCAGAGGTAATGAGCACACAGCCGGACAGAAATCCCCCTGCTGAAAGCAGTGCCAAGGACAAGGGTCCTCCCGAAAGGCGAGGGACCAGCTACAAGACTGGTGAAACCATCCTGGCAGTTTTTCACTTGAAATGGAGAAATAATCTATATGAGTTTATCTAAAATGCTGGCAGCTGAAAGCACAGCGCTCTTTTATCCAACCCTATTCCTATTGACTGCAATGTTGACAGTTCGTTACTTGTAAATATATTCATTTTTCACTTTTATCTTAACACCTGCCTGTTGCTAAATGCTGCGTTGGGCAATGGGCAGGCCTCGGCCCAGGGGATGGGCAGGCTGCAGGAGAAGGAGCCTGGCCAACTCCTGCAGCATTCAGAGAATTTCTACACAGTTCAGGGGTACCCAAGCAATAGCAGAGCAGCCCTCCACCAATGCGCGCATCCACAGAACAGACTATCAGCCGACAAGAAAAGTCTCCACTGATGAGCCTCAGCCAGACTCTAACACACAGCACAACACTGGGGGAAGGCAGTTCCTTTAAATTTGTAGCACCTGAACTACATTGCCCTTTCACTCCCTCTGATCTCAACCCAGCAACTACGCTGTTTGCCATTCCCCTGCGGTGCAGGACACACAGGGTGTCTGAGGTCTTTGCTTCCCAGCACACTCTGCCACCAGCAACCAAGCGCTCTCGCCTCCTCTACACCTCACACCGATGGTCTGCCAGATGAACGAGAAACCTTGTGAGCTATTCCAGGTTCTCAAGAGGGATGGTGGAGGTGAGAACGAGCAATGAGAAAAAGATAGCATCTGTCTGTCACAAATGGCATGACCCTTTGTGTGCTGCCCGTGACCTCCCTCTGTGCCTGGTCCATCTTCCATGTCCACAACTGGAAGATTAAACTTCAATGACAAATAAACAGACATGTCCCTTTGCTAACTGCCATTGAGATTTCATCTCAGGTCTCTTCAAACAGCGTATACTGTGTCTTTGTAGCAGTAGGGTGTACATGCTTCCTACAAAGAGCAACACAACATCACCAGGATCAAATGATGGAGGTGGGTGCATGCAGGGATAAGGAGTCTGAGTCAAAACAGAACCTCCAGTGACCAGCAAGGACCAGGAAAGAACCCCATCTCTGAGCACCTAGACTAACTGCTCTGAAATGAGAACCACGCTCCCTGATGCGCACCCGACGCGCAGCCTGGCAATGTCACAGGTCTCATGGCAACACCCCCTCTGCAATTCAGAGTGTACTCAATGCATTATTAATCTCTAAGGAAAACACAAAACCTCTCTGTAATGCTTTTGGGCCTGTTGCCATAACAGCCTAAATCCCTGTGAGAATCTAACTCTGTGCATTAATTTGGGCTAGCTAATGAGGTGGCTCTCTCCAGAGCACGCCCTACCGTTCCCAACCTTGCTCTCCCTGTGCAGGGATGGCAGAGCAGCTCCCACAGCCTCCCCTAAGCTAGAGCAGAAAGGTGCCAAGTGCCGTGGCTTTGCTCATGTCCGGAAGCAGAAAGCGGGTGCACATCACCATCCTCTGGTACGCGGGGCTAGCATCAGCCCCAGGCAACAACAGAAGCAGCAGGAGGAGGAGTAAAGCCCACTGCTCTTCAGAGAGCAGTGAAATAACGGTACTGTTGTCCTGGTTTCAGCTGGGACAGAGTTCATTTTCTTCTTAGCAGCTGGTGCAGCACTGTGTTTTGGATTTAGTATGAGCACAATGTTGATAGACACTGATGTTTTAGCTGCTGCTAAGCAGTGCTTACTCTAAATCAAGGACTTTTCAGTTTCCCATGCTCTGCCAGTGAGCAGGTGCCCAAGCAGCTGGGAGGGAGCAGAGCCAGGACAGCTGACCCAAACTAGCCAAAGGGATGTTCCATGCCACAGATCGTCATACCCAGTATATAAACCCGGGGGGAGTTGGCCAGAGGCTGCCAATTGCTGCTCAGGGACTGGCTGTGCATCGGTCAGCGGGTGGTGAGCAACTGTATTGTGCACCACTTGTTTTTTTACATTTTACATTTTTTTTTTTTGTGTGTGTGTCTGCCCCCACCCCCCCTGCATTTTATTCCTTTCTCTCCCTCTCCATTTCAATTATTATTGTTGTCATTATTATGTTGATTTTATTTCAATTATTAAACTGTTCTTATCTCGACCTACATTTTACCTTTTTCCAGTTCTCCTCCCCATCCCACTGCGGGGGGGTGGGGGGAGTCAGCAAGTGGCTGCATGGTGCTTAGTTGCTGGCTGGGATTAAACCTCGACAACTGCGCTGGCTGCTATGGCACAAAGCTTAAATTGCAGCTAGGGTGAACATGAGAACCTGCATAGAGAGGGGAACATTGCGAGTTCACCCAGGATCAGGGAAGGACTGTCCCGGAGTGGGATGGGGGGGGCTGCATGCTCCCCCTCCGCTGGCAGAGCAGAACCCCAGTGCCTTTCTGAACACCAAGGCACCACTTTGGAAGGTGCATCTGCCGCTGGCAGCCAGCGCCTGCAGCCTGTCGTGTTTGACATGGGGATACACACTACTTCTATCCGTGCAAAACCACCATCTACATTACCCTGAATTTGCTCAGGGGAGAGACTTAGTGGGTACCATGACAGTTCTGCAGACTTTCAAGTGTTTTTAACTTCTGATGCTGGAGCAGATGGCGTGGTAGCTATCTTGGAAGCCTGACAAAGATTTTCTTTTCTATCAGCCTCCCCACTGCAATGCATTTCTTTTCTTCACATTTTTGTCAAAATAATTCTTCCATTCTGCTTTCTTTGTAGCCAGCCAAAGGTTAACAACCTTGGTCTCAAGAAATTTTTAGGTGCGAACATGAAATCTTTTGATCTTTTATCACAAGTCCCTGGGAAACGAAACCAGCTGTGTAATATATGCAAATAATTCAGAGCATTTCTTCACCAAAAAAACAAACCAACCAACCAACCCCTGCTTATTTTTCATCTAGTTCCTTACTTTTAGTAGTGATTTTTATCATGAAGTCAACTGACTGTACAGCGTATGAGCCTGTTCATTGTGGGAGTGAAATGACAGCTCAAGAAGGACTTCTAAAACAAGCCAGTTGCAACCCAATTTCTACTGTTTGGCTGTTTTCTATTTTAGCTTATCTGGAATTCCACAAAAATTAGCTGGTTTCTAAAAGGCAGCTGAAAACCTGCTTTTGATGTGTACTGTGGCAGGCAAACTGGAAACAAGAAGTTGCTGTCCCCTCCTCAACAGGAATTGGTCCCTTTCAGCGCAGACAGACACATGCCATCCTTGGATTGAACATCATCAAAAGCTACATGTGATTTTTTTGCTGCATTTATTGTCAGATTGGATTTATGCTTGGATGCTGTGCTCGTGACAGCTGCAGCCATTCCTGCTCAGAACAGGGCATCGCCAGGTCTACTTCTAATCCTCCCTGATGCAGATTAAATTTAGTGTTTCTAATCCCCTTGTTGCATGGTGTGTGTAGCTGTAACAGCTGGGAACCCCGTGCCAAGGATCAGGGTCTCCATGCTCTAGGTTCCGAACAAAATAGATGTACATGGGACATCACACTCTGTGCTCATGAGCATATAAACCCTACACACAACCCAACAAACCTTACTGTCGTATAAACCCTACAAACTTCAAATCTCTCTTCTCACAGTTCTCTGCATACAGAGATCCTTGACAGTGCACCTGCATGACAAGCATCACACAGCGAGGTGTGGGTTTAGAGGGACTTCCTGAGTCATTGACTCGGCCTTCACCAGCAAAAAGGAGCTCCTTACAGGCAAGTATTTCATATTTAATGAATACTTTTCCAGTTTATGATCTATTACTGGGTGAAGATGCTCTCTCACACAAGAGATCCCGTTTAATATGCTGTCCAGCTGTTTGTGGCTTGATTGAACCTTGAACAACTTCTGCTTAGAAGCATCTTTCCCAGGCACCAAGGCAGTCAGCTCTGCTCCCTTTCTACCATGTACATTAAAAGTACTGCAATGCATGAGCAACTAATTAATGCCTACATTCACTTCCAACACTATCTCATCATCTGCTTGGCCCAGGTTCTATTGCAGCTCTTCAGAATTAGGGGAGCTTGCTGCCTGCAGATTTCATGGCAGGACAGCAGCTTTATCAACACAGTGTATAAATACACACCAGGGCAGTCCCTTAAACACCCACTCTTTTTTTTTTTTAAAGATTATCTCTCCTAATGTGTTTTTCAGATAAATCATACACACATTTTATTATCTCCAGCTATCTACTACGTTCAGATCAATCTCATTTGGCACTACAGGTACCAACTGCTCTCGTACGAACACGAACGTGAGGCACGTATGCACAGCAATTCTCTGTACGTATATTAAAAAGTACATTTTGAATGCTAACCCTTGCATTTTTCAACTAATTTTTGCATTCTTGCTGAGATTGCGCTGCTCTCAGCTGTAGCTCAAAGCAGAATTTACCTTCTACTCACTTATTTTGTGTGTTAAGACAATCTGTTTTGGCATTACCATTACTATCAAATGATGCCTTGGATTTACTTAAAATTAACCCTTGCCACACAGCACACCACCTTTCTCTCTGCCCCCCAGGTTCTCTAGCTGAGTGGTAATGCTGTCTCCCCAGCTCCGACCTGCACAGCCCTCAGACCTTACGAACACTGTGGCTTGGTGCTACCACCCAGATGAAACCCACTGATACGCAAAATCAAGAGAAGAAAATGAGATGCCCATACTGCCGTTGTGCCACCAGCCCTTGTTCACTCTGCCTCATCCTCCCATCTCCTTCTTCCAGCATATTTTCGGTTTTAGCTGCACCTTAAACCTTTTGGGGCTGGGTCTAAAGATCCTGACATAATCCTTAGATGACTGCCTGTTACAGACCCTGTCCTGTTTTTCCTTAGAAAAATTTCAGTTGTTACCTGCTCCACTGCCTCAGTCTGTGACAGCTCATGGTCACACACTCACCACCCATGTGCTCAGCACACTGGGTGTCCAGCCCAGCCACGACCACGGGCAGACAGAACATCACCCACCGATCCCTCATTAGCCAGCATGGAGGGTGGGAGAAACTCCCTGCTCCCTGGCAGCGCTGTAAAGACACTGAGAGAGCAAGGGACCTCTGGAGGTCTCCAGCCCAGCCTTCTGCTCAGAGCAGTACCAGTGTCAGCGTTAGAATAGGCTTCTCAGAACACATGCAGCTTTCAAAGCAGAAATCATATTAAACATCCTCTCTTCAAAGATCTTCAGTTACAAGCCAGTAGAGAGGGCGGGGTTTTTCCTGCTGATTCCTGTGCAAGCATGAATGCTCCACGGGGATGACCTTTCCTCTTTAGGAAGGGATTTCCCCCCAGTTTGCCTTACCTACAGATTTTGTTCGTGGAATTCCTTTGCGCAGTGAAACATGGGGCTTCTCAGCTCCCGCAAGGACCCCCGAGTGTGCTGCCATACCCTGGCGTTCAAAGAGTGACTGGAAGAGAAAAAAAGGAAATTACCATTCTGGACATCAGCGAGACTCGGCTGAAAAGATGCAACACTTCCATCTCAGTCCACCTGATTCTTCTGACTAGGGGTGAAGCTGGGCAGCCAGGACTGCCACAGCCCCCAGAGGGGAGGCTTCCCTGGGGGCAAGGATGGGCCCCTTCCTCACCTCTACCTTCAGCAGTCCCTATTCTGTGCTGCCCCATCCCACGTGCCTCCAAAACCTGCGCTATTGCTCTTGGAAGGGTTAACCCTCCCTCCGTCTCTCCCCTGCCTGCTTCCCCTCTCTGCCTGCTCCCCTGTCTTGCTTGCCTGTTCCCCCTGCCTGCCTGCTCTCTCTCTGCCTGCCCGCTCCCCCTGCCTGTCCTTCTTCCCCTGCCTGCCTGTCCCCCTGCCTGCTCTCGGGTACTTTGTGCCCAGAGTGGGGTGGCACAGCGATGCCGACTCCAGCAGCAGCCTTCCTCCCGTGGGAAGGCTTCACTCAGGCCAGTCTCAGAAGCAGCCTGTCCCATTTTACCTCCTGCTCCAGAAGCTGCCTCCCACCGCCTGCAGCACTTTCACAATCCAGACAGCCTGGAGCTGGCAGCCCCACTCCTACTCCATCCATGCTTCCCCTCAGAGACGGCGTTTTTCTCTTGATTCCTCCTAATTTCCAGCTTCACATCCTGAACACTGCACCCGGACTAAGCTCTCCGGCTCAGCTTTCCACACTCCTTGAGATCTGCTCTTATGCCCTCCCCATGGCAATCCCCATACTGGTGAGCAAGTGCCAAACAGCCTGGGTCAGCTCCTCCACCACCGCCCCGGGTCCTGCTCTGTGTCTCAGCCTTTGCCCAGTATGTCCCCTTTCACTCCCCTAGGGAAACCCGCTTCCCACCATGAGCCCGTCATGCTGGCAGTCAGCATCTGTCACAGCATGACGTGCCCTTCCCTCTCCCACTGCGAGCCCTCCTCTCTCACACTGATTTCTGCTGGCGTGATGCGCCGGCTTGTTGGTCGCTGCTTCACAGTGGCTGCCCTAGAATCTGCTTCAACAATGTCTGCTCTCAGTGCGGGCTCGGCTGCTGCCAAAATCTCATCCAGTTTCTCTGAAAATCCAAACATAAAAGCAAACAGGTTAGTAAGGGCTGCCATACCAAGGCAGGTCCCCTATGACAGGCCCATCCCCTGCGGCGTGGCTAAGCAGAAAGTGAGGGTCCCTGCAGGGAGAGCGCTTCCCAGGCCTGTTGAGCATGGAGCTGAGGAAGCTGCTGCTCAGTTGTCTCCTCCCCAGCCAGTGGCTAACACATGATTTTGAAGGTGTTGCTGGAGATGCACCGGCTGGGCACCCCCTGAGCAGCCTGCCTGACCCCTGGGGTCTGACCTGCCAGCACCCTGGGGGACCCCTCCGAGCTGTGCCACGCTTTGAGGAAGCCTTGATCCTCACATTACAAGAGCAAATTTTTGCCCAGATATATTTTTGGCATTCAGAATGAGACCGAGTTCCCCTAACTGGGTGATGAGGGTGTGGGCAGCGGCTGCAATACGGCACATGAGGAACCCAGGTGCTGCAGCGGCCGCAAGCAACGCAGCAGTCCACGGGACTCTATGGGACTTGGGCTGGCTCCAGCACAACCAGTGTCACTCCACTGTCTGTCTGGGAGAAACTGGGACGTTTCCTTTCCACGTGGACTCGTGTTCCCCAATGGCCCTGACAGAAGTAACCTGGCCCCGTGCACCTCTGTGTCCGTGGGTCCAGGAGCTCTGGGTGGGCGCAGGCTGGAGGTGGCACTGCCTGCCTGGGCTGTGGTGCAGAAGCACCATCGGCAGAGCCATCACAGCCGTGGCTGTCACCCACGTGCTGACTCCCAAGCCTGAGCCGCGGTCCTGTCTCATCACTACAGACCTGCCTGACAGGCTGGGCTGGTGGCTGACAGCGAGAGACCCCAGTCTGCACTGCCCAAGGTGCCCGTGGCAGGGGTCCCAGTCAGGTCCCGGGCCCATCAATCATGCAACCACGTCTGTCCTTTGGGGAGCGGCTAGCCCCCCCTGCTTCTCCTGCCTGCTGCTGGGAACATGCTGGGACACAGCACCAGACCCGGCTGCTGCTGGGGCTTTCTGTCTGGGGCTGTAAAGCATCCTGAAACTTGGGACACTGGGACGGGCAGCAGGCAGATGCTGGCCACCATCACCACTGACCCCACCTGAGCTCCCTCTGCAGTGGAGCCAGACAGGTCCGGCAGAGCTGAGCTCACGAAGGTGGCTGGGCTGGTGCTCAGCCCATGCAGGGTCCGCTCATGTGTGGCTGCCCCCTGCTCCTACAGCTGCCTGGGACAGGCAGTGTCCAGCCTGTTGGCTCCATGTCATAAATGGTGCCAGCCGGCCCTGGAGCACAGCTGTTGCACTGGCAGAGTGCTGTGCTGGGGCTGATGGGTCTGCCTTGGCATTCACCATGGCTGGACGCCTCTACCCCCACGGCACCACCAATGCACCATCTTTCCTGGGGAGAGGGGACAACACACGCAGTGCTAATCCCATAAGGCTGATGAGCTCTGCCTGCCGCCTTCAGATAAGGCTTGTAAAGCTCTGGGCTCCTTCCAGCCGGGCTGTTGAACTTGGGACTGCGAAATGTTGCCACTGTGGTGTGGGAGCTGCTGATCCTTATGATCTGAGTGACCGGGAGTGCTGTGACCATCAGGCCGGTATTCCTACAAAATCCTGCCGGGGGCTGACATGACTTATGGGCCAGCTTCAGCACCTCCACACACTGGCCATGGCAGCTGTCTGCATGGCAGCTTGCAAGCCAGCATTCCTGAGTTATAGAAACTAAAAATGAGTCCCGACTATTTCAGAAGCCCAGTCTGTGGAAGAATGAGTCCTACGCTAACACTGACACCAAGCAGTCTTTGCCAAGGGGACTTACATGCCCTCTGAGGCCAGCACCCTTGGTGGCAGGTACCCACTAAGGACCTGGGACTAAGGACCTGCACCCGCTCCAAGAAGTCAGCTTCCTTGGCACAAAACTTCTAGTAGCCAACTGTCTTTGTCTCTGGGGAACTTCATGGCTCCTCTTCCTCACTGCCATGTGACCCTTATGCTGTGCCCAGTGCAAGAGGCACAGGGCAGTTCAGCTGGCTCAGTGGGGAGCTGGCTCATCCCTTACAGCCAAACACTGCTGGGCGACTGCGTGGACCTCTACCAGCCCAGCCCCAGGAGGGGACCACCCACAGCCTCACTGGTGTCTCTGGAAGCTGCTCAGGGCAGCCTTGTAGCGATGCAAGTTTGGGAACCCCAGTGCTGCAAGAGGAGTAACAGCGATGCTCAACCCTCTCCACCTGCCTCTGCTTCCAGCTTTGTTCCACTTTCCATCTCTTAGTACCATTAGAGAATGGGGAGACAAATCATCACTAACTGCACTTTGTATCTACCATGTCTTTGCAGACAGAAGAGCATTCTGGAGTGGATCCAGCCTGCCTCCAGGCTGCTGGGGCAGGACACGAGGCAGTGTGGAGACACACTGAAGAGGGATCCCCCTGGAGTCGGTGCACCCTGATGGCCCTGGCTGCCCAAAGTGGCAAGAGCTCTCCACCACACACTTGGAGATGGCCATCTTCAATGTCTGGACATCCCTGGTGACCTCCAGCTGATCATTCTGACGCATGAGAGCTCTGCTTTGCCTCCACCTCTGGGTACTGCCAGATCTGCACAGTACAGTGGAGGTCTGGGGAGATCCCTCAGAGATCTCACGCTTGTAAGCTCTGCTCAGCTTCTTCCCTATGCTATCACTGTTATGGTGGAAGAGTTGTCCCCTCACATTTCCTGTTCCTTGGGAAAGTTCTCTAGCTTCACATTACCAGGACAAGAGTTTTGCTTCTGAAAGGCTAAGAACTGGGGTCAGGTCTCCAGGCTCTCTCCCCCCTACCCTGTGTCTGTGTTGGAGAAATGCAGGACTGCGTGCTGGCATGGGATGAGCCTTCCTGCTCCATTCAGGATTGTTCGTTACTGGCCCTCAGCCGTAGCAAAAACCTCCTGGATTTGTACTGTTGCTCATGCAATATCCACACGGACACTGTGCAGTGCAGCTGTCACGTAAGGAGCCCTGCTGCGACCAGCTTTACCCCAGCTAGCCTGGGCACTGGCAATGTGGCCTTCATGGTGGGTGGCCCTCTCCACCCGGAGCCGGGACACTTAACAGCCAAAGTGGCTCTCTGCCACCTGACTGGGGTACACCCTCAGAGCTGCCACCAAACCCTGCCTGCAGTGCAGGTATGTCCTCAGGTGCTTCCTTGGCCCGGGACCGCAGGGAGCAGCAGGACACAGGACAGCCTGCATAGAGGCGGAGGCAGAGGCACCACCTGCACGGCTGGACATGGCAAAGAGCGTGGCTGCCATTTCATCCAACTGAGCTCCAGAGGCCTGACCCAGGGGCTGAAGGAGGCTGCACCGAGGACCCCACATGTGGGGACATTTCTGTGCAAGGCATTTTCACCGTGGAGCAAACACAAAGCAAAGCGTAACACCCGGGGAAGTCAGCCCTGGGGATTGAATGGGCCCGGCTGGCGAACAGGCATTCCTGCCTGTGCCCAGCAGGAGCCCAGCATGACTGTGCCCATTTCTGCCTTTCTGCTACCCCGCCAGAGCCGCACGTGGCAGCTGCTCCCTGCGGCAGCAGTGCCGGGCAGGAGGCTGGCCCATGGAGCTCTGGCTCCCCTTGGGCTGAGCCTTTCCGTGACAACGACCTGGGCCAGTCCTTGGGGTGCACCGTGCATGCCCGTGTGGGTCGGACTGGGTGCTGGCTGGGTGGCTGATGGGGAAGGGAGGAGCCCCAGGATGTGTGGTTTCACTCACCCCCTTTTCTTCTCCGCATGGAGGCTTGGAATCAAGAAACAAAAGACAACATGAATGGCATGCACAGTTCCTGCTTTCATTCCCAGCTCCAGCCTCGCTGCCTGCCTGCTGTGCCTCATCCCCGCACGCTCTCCTGCCTCCCAGCATGCTGGCAGGATCAGGCCTCGAGAGCGGAGCGTGTGCCTGCCTCGCCGGGGGCTCCTGGGATGAAGGCTCAGGCAGGGCAGTGGGTGTAGCACCTTGTGCACCCCCCTACGCTGCTGCCCCTCCACGGGAAGGTCAGTGCCTCTCCTGGCCCTGTGGGCAAGCAGGGGCCAACGCAGGCTGGGCTTGCTGCTGCCCCACTGCTGAGCCCTCTCCTCTTTGCTCAGAGCAGGAGAGCAGAGAGAAGGTGCAATGTCAGAAGGAAGACCAGGAGGTCTGGATGGCATTTAATGCCCAAGCCACGGAGAAATGCTCTTAAACCCTTTTAATCCCTCCCTGCTCTGAGGAGACATAGCAGTCTGCACATCTCCCAGAGCCAGTTTCCTTTGCATCCAGTAGAAGCCAGGACTGCAGGACAGGAGTGCTTTGTTAGCAGTTTGCTGGGAATCTGCTTTTCCAAGGGGACTGGCACAGCATGGAGCAAGAAAACGTTAAGGTATGGCTGTGGGCACATGGGATGTTCTGCAAGCTGCAGGACAGGGATAGGCTTCAAGGAAAAAGGGGCAGGGACCATCGGACAAAGCTCCTTTTAAGAAGGTACAGGTAGAAACGTCCCTTTCACTAACATCACTGTCCCCTCAGAAAAGGAGATTAGGCTCTAAACTTGCATATCACTGAGGTGTGGGGATGCTGACCTGCATCAAAACTCCCCCTTTGCAGCAAAAGCTGGAGGATCAACCACCAGAAGACAAAGCACAGGAGGAGGATCTATCCCTTATTTTCCCAGTGCCGTGCTCCCTGGGGATGCATGGTGGGACTGGCTATAGCATGCTCCCTGATCCACAGGACATGAAGTAGGGACTACCCACTACAATTTCCTGGAAAACGTGGACTAAGACCAGTCCCTGTCTACAAATCCCTCTCCTGGGAGACACGGGCAGCTGCCACTCCTAGTCCCTCTCCAGGTAGAAGAGAGGCAGCGTTTAAATGCAAAATTCTCAGGGAGACCTAGAGGACTCATCTTTAATATATTCTCTGGCAGAGCTATTTCTCTGCTCTTCGTGACTTCCCTTTCCAGGAGATTGCTCCCCTCCCCCTCGAGCCCAGCAGCTCTCCTTGCCAAAACACATGCAAATGGGGCCCCCTTCCCTCACACCGCTGGGGGTTTCCAGGGTCCCATAGTGACATTCCACACCCCAGTGGGCACTTGCAAGGCCAGGTGCCGCGGCTGGGGTGCCCGTCCCTTTGCAAAGGTGCCTGCATGATGCGCACCAGGCTCCAGCTCGGGTGTGATGTTCACCAAAGATGGGCACATGCAGCTGGGGAACATGTTCTCACAGAGGCAACATGCATGTGCGTGCAAGCAGAGACCCATCACACCAGCTAGGAACTGCTTTCAGGGCCAGCAACCAAGAGCAAAGATATGAATGCTGGGGTCTGTGCAGTATCTGTGCAAAGGGATGAGAACAAGTGGAAGAAATGGGCTATTCTGAATCCTTTCCTAATGGCTACTAGTAAACACAGCACCTTCAGGCTTAGTAATAAAGGTCTGGAGAAGTGGGGAGCAAGGTGGATATCAAGGCAGTGGGCTCAGCATAAAATAAATCACAGTAGCCATCAACCAGCTGATGCAAGCCCTTAAATGCTGAGCTTTGTCCCTTCAAACCTGTATTTCAGCGTGAGCCCAAACCCTCAAGGTCTATTTCTTTCAAGAGAACCCTGCAGGGCTGTAAAGCCTGGACATGCATGTAGGACAGGGAGCAGAGCCGAGTGAGAAAGGTCATGGACATTCCTTCAACGCCCTGGAAAAGAGAGGGGGTGGTGGGGTCTCTGCTGAGGTTCCTGCCTCTCAGGCGGGTCTCCTCCCAGGAAGGACGGGAGTCTGCCATGCACAGCCCCTGCGCCATGGCCGGCAAGTGCATCTGTACACACCACCACATTCTCGTACAGCAAAAACATAAACACAAATAGCAGAAGCGTGAGCCAGGGCAGTGGGCAGTGCCGAGAGCGGCTCCCTCTCGCTGTGCTGATGCTCTCGGTGGGTGCTTGCAGTACATCCGACTCCCGCCCTGTGCCAGCCCTGAACAGCCCATCTCGGCAGAGCCAACCTCTGCACATCAGAATGTGGCTGCCCCAAAGGCTCCCCCAGAAGGAGGGGTCCCTCCACATCTCCTGCCCAGCAGGCTGCGAGGGCCACATGGCTGCTGTTCTGCTAGCCCGCCTCCCCGGCTGCGCCGGCGGAGCGCCCTGATCAACCGTCCTGTGGGCTCTGCAGTGCACGGGGCACACATGCAGCAAAAATGGGCAAATCATTCTGTGCAGAGGGAAGGGACTGCTCTTTGGATGGTGTGTGAACACCGGCACTCCTACGGCCCTCAGCTGGTAGGATGCTACTGGGGGCAGCCCAGCGCACTGGGAAGCTGTGGGCTCAATGAGGTCACCAGAAAAGCTGGAAAGACTGAGGGGCTTCAGCACAGGGTACCTGGAAGCTGAGATGGGGTGGGGGTGGAGAGGCTTTAAGAGAATATAGGAACATGTAGATGCAAGCTGGGATACCAAAGCATCTGGAAATGTGGGTAGGCTCTGTAGTGACAGCAGAATGTGTGAGCGTGTGTGCATAGGCATGTGTGTGTGTAAGCAGGGAGGGCAGACCATGGGGATGCCAGCTAATCTGGCAGCATGTGGTATCTGCCTGGAGGCAGAGGAAAATAAAAATGAAGGGCTGTCTGTTTGGAGTGCAGGAGGAGCGGGGTGCCTGATGGATGGGGCATGGGGGCAGCAAGCCTCTCCACAAGCATGCAGTGCCAGGATCCTCCCCCAGGCCAGCTCTCCAGGGAGGTGGCACTGAAGGGGTGGACTGGCTCTATGGGGGGCTCCCGCATCCCTGTGGCCGTGGGCTCTCAGCCCCCTGTGCCGCTAAACACAACAGAAACTTCAGCACAGGAGGCGTGTGCATCGCCTCGCGCTTGTGCTCATGCACCCCTCGGGAAAACGGACGTTGGGCAAGTGTGCTGCCTGCTCCGGCCACGGCCCTGCATGCTCCTCATGCACCCCTGCATGCATGCGCGAGCCCCGGCTTCTGCTTACCCAGCTCTTCCAGCTCGGCTGTCATGGACTTGGAACGCAGCGTCAGGGTGGTGCTGGGTGCTCTCTTGGGAGGCGGCGGAGCTGAAAGGAAGAGAGACGGCATTTTGCATTTCTTGTCCAGGAACTTACGAGGAGTGGCCAGATGCAGATGCCACTTCTTCTCCACAGCCTGGATCTCCTCGTACTCGCGGGATGAGGAGTCGCACTGCTGCAGGATCTTATTGAGGCTGCGCGTGGAAGCAAACTTCTTCATGGTCTTGGTAGCACAGTCCCGGGGCACGGGGCAGGCCCCGGCACTGAGGGGCTGGTGGCTCCCGCAGGCACGTGCAGGCTGCCCAGGCTCCCACAGCCCTCAGCAGAGGAGAGTCCAAGTCATGTCCCCGGGCTGCACCTGCCCCCCTGCAGCTACCGGAGATGCTATGGCTATGAACGCCTCTCGCAAATTAAATCTGTCTCAGGCAGCTGGCTGCCTGCCTGTGGGACTCAGCAAACAGCTTTGATGGCTGCTTCCCCTCCGCACACGCCATGGGTGGAGGGTAGGAGGGAGAAACAAGTCCAGCAGGCCTGATCTCAGTCTCTCGTTCCCGCCTCAGCGCGGCGCATCCCCCAGCGAAACACAGCCCACCCACCCTCCTCTGCCGGCTCAGCCGTGTCCAGGACGGGGTGAGGCTCCCGCAGCCCTAGCGAAGCGCTGGAGGCGGCCAGCTCCGTGCCGGGCAGCGGAGGCACATGGCCAGCACAGGACGCGGTGCTGCGCCGGGGCGGGGGGCTGCCCCCGGGGGCTGCCTAGCCGGGCCGGCCCGTGGGGCTGCCCCGGAGGCGCTGCATGCCATGAGCCCACCGGAGCGGGGACGAGTTGAAGGCTCTTCCTCTTCACTTGGGGTGCCTCCTCCTCCTCCCGCTTGCTTGCTGACAATGCTGGATTCAACGCTCAGGCATTGCCATGGCAACCAGAGCTTCAGGCTTTGCTGGCGCTGCCTGCATCAGAGACCCCAACAAGGGCGGATTCAGCCAGAAAACGCCAGTCCCACACAGGCCTCCATCACCCCCAGGACCAGGCGAGCCCCAGCTGGGGGTGTCCGCCCCCGGCTGTGCTGCAGCCAGGGTCCCGCAGAGAGGGCTCGGCTCCGGTCCCCACACCCCGTGCTGGAAGAGCAGCCGTCCAGCTCCGTGGGCTCAGGGCATGGGCAGCACGCAGCGATGGGCAGCAACGGGCAGTGATGGGCAGCTGCTCACCGGCTGCAGGGCTGGAAGCACCAGGAGAAGCGGCAAGCAGCACCAGCGGTAGTCCCAGCACTGATTCCCAAGCCTCAGCCTTTCCCACAACTCGTGCTTTTGCGCCGTGACAATATAATTGCAGCTCTTAGTGTCAGCGTGCAGAGCTGCCTCCCTCCCCCACGCCCCGCTCCCATCCCCCTGCGCCTCCCGTCCCCCTGTGCCCCACTCCTGTCCCCCCGCACCGGGCTCCCAGATGCCCTCCCCCCAAAAATGCTCCTGGCCCCACAGCCTGCCTCCCCACACATGGCCTGGCGCAGGGTGCTGCAGGCTGCTCCCAGATGTGCCTCTGCCCTCCACAGCTGGTTGCCCGTGGAGGGGTCCTACCCTTCACAGCTAGCTGCTCCCAGATGTGCTGCCAGCCTCCCCAGCTGGCCATCTGCAGGTGTGCCTCTGCCCTCCACAGCTGAATGCCATGCGTGTGTCCCCTGTATACAGCTGGCTGCCTCCCATCCAGCTGTCCTCCAGATGTGCCCCTGCCCTCCTCAGCTGGATGCCCCCCTACCCCGAGGGCTGCCTGCTCCGCTGTCCGTCAACACATCAGCCCACCACCAAACTGCCTCTTGAGCCCCACCGCTGGCTGCGGGTCTCAGCTCTGACCCTGGTGACCATGGGTGATGGGGCGAAGGCCAAACGCCTGCGGGTGGCCCCATGGCTGCCTGGGCTCCCCTGAGTGAGGGCAAGTCCCACACGTGGCCAGCAGCCCCCGGGCTGGCTGTGCCTGCAGGAGCTCCCAGCCCCAGCGACTCCCTGAGAGTGGACGGGCTGCACCTGCACCCCCCGCCCCACCATGGGGGCTGTCCTCCACCACGGCACCCTCTGCACCCCCGCGGGCACTGTCCTCCACCCTGACACCCCCTGCATGCCCACAGAGGCAGTCCTCCACCCTGACAGCCCCACGCTTGGCAGGGGCAGCTCTCCGTCACAGCCCCCCCCTCCCCCCAGTGAGGCCGATTCTCCACCACGACCCCCGCCGACACACCGAGGCAGGGGCAGACCCCCACCACGACCCCCTCCAGGCCCGTGGAGTCTCTGCGCTCCGGCACAGCCTGCCACTGGCACCGCGGGCTGCCGGCACTGGCAGCAGCTCTGTGCCCGGGGCTTCTGGCACTGGCGGCAGCTCTGCCCGAGGCAGAGCCGGCTCCAACCTTCACTGAGCACACACAGCTCTGGTGTGAGAACGGAGCTGCTGGTGCCCTGAAGCCTGGCCGCGGACAGGACCTGCAGGAGGCCTGGCCGGCATCCAGCTGTGCCCAGCATCCCCAGTGTCAGCTGTAGAGTTCCACCACAGCCCCTCCGCCCGACCACCGTCCCCCCACCCTGCTCCAGCCAGTGTGTCCGCACACCCCGGTGCGGCAGTGCCGTGTGTGCGGTTTCTGTGCCCGGAACGGCCAGTCCTTCCCCCCATGGTGTCCCCCGTCCTCACCAGCTGCAGCTTGGCAGCCTCACAAGTGCCCACCGTGCTGTGGGTACGTGCTGTGGGCTCCTCTGGGCAGCCCCGCAGGCTTCTGCACACCTGCTTGCATTTGGGCAATGCAACCCCCCATTCAGAGAACAGCAGGACTGCACACCTACCCTTCTTCCGAACAACTTCTTCTGATTCTGGCTTGCGGCTGACGGAAACAACCTTCATCACCAGGTGGTTCCCCCCTTGCCGGATCAAGGAGACCACCTGCTTGTGCCCCACCTTCACCACGTTGACACCATTCACCTAGGACAGAGGAGGAGAGCAGCGTGAGGGCTGGCTGCCACAAAGAGAGCAGGCAAAGGGCAAGACTGACAGATGTCAAGCCACAAAACCACCAGAGACTTTCCCTCTCTATCTGTTTTTAGTGTCTAGCGCATTTTCATATTTAAGCTGTGACACCTGTGGGGTGTCACCTACCTGTGGCCACAACCTTCTGGAGAAGCTGAGGAAGCTGCAACAGGTCAGTGCAAACCAGTGTGCACCAGGGCTGTGGCCGGTGGCAGGAGCTGGACCTGCCCCTTCCTACCAGGCTGTTAAGGCAGATCACTAAAAAACGGGCATTGCCTCTTTCTTTTGGGGTAATTGGTAAGCACAGGGTGGGTGCCGGGATCTGCAAGCCTTGAGCTGTGCCACAGGTCTGCTAGAGGTGCTGGAAGAGCACAGGCACCCATGCGGAGCGGTGGGCAGAGAGATGGCCCCCAACAACTCAGCTGCCCCATCCCCACCAGCAGCAACCTGTGGCTGAGCAACTCCTGCGAGGGGTCTACAGGACACGTGCTGACACTCATTCCTGTTGTGGTTTTTAGCGATAGCATAACCTATTAAATTCTTGGACAACAAGCACTGGGCTGTGATGGCAGGCTAGGCAATCTCCAAGACACGAAACCAAGAAATAAGCTAGAAAATGCAACCTCTGTACCTGGGTATCTACCAAGTAGTAACGAACACAAGGTTCTCCGTGGGGCATTAACAGATGGTCCCTCACTTTGGGTGACTGAGGTTTAGGTGTAACGGGGAAGAGGATGCTGCAGTTCAGCTGCTTCACTGCTGGAAAAACCGGTTTCAACTTTTGTGGCTGAAGTTACCCACTTTGTAAAAAGAACCGGATATGTTTGCACACTTTGGCAGTCGCTTTTGAAATGCGCTGTGCACCCCAGGACTGTTGCCACCCTAGGCATAAGATAGTAACTGATGGCAAATAAGAGACAAGTGATTATCTACAGGCAATAAATATAGAAGCATGTATGTTAATGTTTACGTTAATATTTATGTATCCAGAAGTGGAACACTCAAAAGACAGGTAATGACAGGATTTAGGTTGCCCATGCAATATTGATTTTGTTATCCTGAGTTCAAGACCAGAAGCATTATAGCTAAGCTGTTACATGCCACCACGTGCTTCAGGTCTCAAAGACACCAGGAAGTTGAGAATTTAGCCTTTCCTCTGTAGGTCTGCTCCAAATGTTTAGTAATTCCCACCTTTTAAAAAAAGAAAACACAAAGCCATTCCTGTATTACTATCAAGAAATTGGTTTCCAGTCACAGGGTCTTGTGCTACCCTTCCTCACGCACTGTCCCACCTCCCTCACCGCCGGCACCATCTCGCTGCCACAGCGTGGGGGATCACAAGTGCAACAGACTGAGATGCAGAATTATCCTGGATGCTGGAAACCAGTGTTTGAAGAATGTTTGGGGTTTATGCGTTTCAACTCCAGCTGGAGATGTTTTGTCTTTAGGTTAGACTGAACCGTTGTTTAAATGATTAAAAGTCTGTAGGTTGTAACATTTGCAATACCTGAGCCATAGTGCTGTTTTCTATGAAAACCCATAGAAAATATAAAAATGAAAAAAGGGCTTGAACTACATTCTGAAATGGAACATCAACATTTTCTAAGATGCAATGCTTTTCAAATGATCATTTTATTTCAAATATTCAATTATTCAACTGATTCAAGTGTGGTTATAATTGATTCAGTAATTATTCAATTTGCATGAAAACACACTTTTCCTCAAAATTTGATTTTGATGAAATCAAACCTACTTTAGTTAAATTACCTCCTAATTTTTTTTTTTTTTTGAATGAACTGGATGGAATGGATTGAGTCCCAGAGCACAGTTATCCTGTATTTTCTCCTGATCTTAAACCACTTCAGCAGTTTTTCTTTCCAAACCCTTTAGTTTCCAAAGCACCTTCAGCCAGTGCAGCCCAGGGCTGTGTGGCGCGTCCCCAGCACCACAGCCCCCGGGTCCCCTGTGCACCTGTTATTTATTACCTGTGATTTCAGCTTTGTTTCTAGAACATGTATGAAATCACTGAGCAGTACCAGATCTTAAGTCCTGGAGAGACCCACTAGAAACCCGGGCCAGCGACGATTCCTCTCTGACAAGTCCTTGCCAAGACCTGTCATCTGGCAAATTTGTGAACCGCTTCCCATGCGCTCTGCTGGTTTTGTACACCGCAAGTTTTGTAATTGGGATGTGGTACAGTGGTAAACAAAATCTATTAGATGTAAACGGTTACCTTTATCAAACAAATCTGACACCTCAAATAATGAAATGAAATTAGTTTTCTGCTGGTAATTATATTCTACTCTAACTCTTTATCAACTGCCTACAGTATCTGGTTGCTTATTTGTTGCCAGCAACTGATCTCAGGCTCACAGGTTCATAATTAACCGGATCATCCCTTTGCCCCTTTCCAAAGGCCAGCACTCTGCCAGTCTCCTGGCATTGCCCCAGCATCATGCAACTACAAAATGCAAATACTGAAAAATTACCACCTGGAAGATGCTCACAGCTTCAGTTACTAATGGCTTGGAAAGTGTTTCATCATCTGCATGTGATACATGCACATCACCCTGCTCTCTTCCAAATAAAGAACTGAAATACTGACAGAACATGCCTGTGCTTTCTGTTTGATTTTTAGTCATCCAAACTTGTCCACCCAAATGGGCAGCAGTTTAGATTTTTTAGGTTACTCAAATGCAGAGATGCAGGAGTGGGAGGTTTTGACCCTCCGGGATGGAAAGGCAAGACCCTCTCCTCTGCTCCATCCTGGTGCAGCACTGGCAGCCAAAGCCTGGGTACATGGTCTCCAGGAGAGCACAGACTGCTGTGGCACCCACCGCCTGGCAGAAACATGACCTGAGCACCTGTATTCTGCTGGTGTTCTGGCAGGCTTTGATGTTTTTGCTGACAGTCAAGTGACAGATAGAAAATGTTGATTTTCAACTGTTTGTAACTCAGTGAGATCAGGGATGAGGAAGACGTACCAACATGGTCAGACAGCTTTTTGCCCAACGTGTTTCAAATGTGCCCATAGATGGACAGCTCCTACAGAAGCCGTAAGATTTCAGGTCAGGTCAGTATTGTGCAACTCCACCACCCATCGCCAGGCACTCTTTGGCTGTCCGGAGCTCAAAAAAGCAGCCACAGGGAGATCAACACTGGCTTTACAAAGCACACCAATGGCCAGCCATGAAAGACAAGAACATGACACTAGCCAGGAAGTGCACAGAGTCTCAGTGCCACACTTGCCCGGGACCACCAGCTGACTTGTCCCTGTGACTCCCCAAAACACCCTTGGCCAGAAGGGCATCAACCCAAAGCCACAACCAAACCAGCCAGAAATGTGCCAGAGCTTTGTGGGTTATAAAATCCACAGAGGAATGTGAATAATTTGGCCTATGGGAAAAAAGAACATTTCTGCTGTTGTTTAAAAGGGAGGGAACAGCACATTAAAGGTATTTCACAACAACCTCAAAGTATTGGTCCCATGCTGCCAGGTCTTTTCTGTGAAAGATTAAAACCAAGCAGGTGAGCAAACCCCAGGAAACTGTAGCTCAAGGAATGACATCTTGCAGAAAGCAGATAAGAAAAGCAGTCAAGAAGCTAAAATAACATAGGAGCTCAAGAATGAACGTTATACAGCAAGGCTAACCACAGGGGAGACTGGTCAGACAGTTGCTTGTACTATACAAGAATGTCTGGGGGAAAAAACAATTTCTGAAAAATCCAAAATTCTGATTCAGCCCCAGCTCCTGGTGATACCCAAGAAGATGAGCTACAGAACTCTGTAGCCACAAACAACTTCGATTAAACACTCATGTGAGCAAAGTTTCTCTAACAGTTGCTTCTGAAAAAAATCAAAATACAAAGAGAAGAACATATCTGATAAACAGGTTAGCTCACCGAGAAGATGGTGAGAAGGTTTTCCATTCTTTTCCAGCTTCAAAGCTGCACTGAGTCAATATGGCATGACAAACCGCGTGTGCTGAGATCACAGAGCCTGGCACTGAGGCTGGATTTCTAACTCAAAGAGAGGTGAATGCTCATCGTCAGTGAGTGAACCACTGGTTCAAGACACTGTTCTCCAGCGGGAAGGGCTCAGGACGCTGTTCCACAGATACCTGCAGCCCACCCACCGGCTGCCAGGTGAAGCCACAACAGACGCCGGGCGTAAGATGCCCGAGAGGGAACAGGGGCTGCTGTTTGCTGATGCTGCTGATGCACCGAACAGGGAGAGGATCTCAGCCAAGCCATCCCCCACCTTCAGCAGCAATGCCACGTCAGAACTGCACTCTCAGGAGCACAATACCATCTCCCACAGGGGGAAGAAAAGCACTTAAGACGTAAAAAGAGGAGGTAGCAAAATGAACAAAGCAAACTGTTCCATCTCTCCGAGCAGACCCATGCAAGGAGGATCCCTATCATGCAGACAGCCTGGGGATGTCTGATGATGTTGGAGCGACACAGGGGAATTGCCTGAGACACACACAAAAAGATCAGCTTTTGGTCCCAGTCTACGAAGTGCAGAGATGAATCTTCAAGAAGGCCGGCAGCTGGGAGTCCTTCCCATTCAATTAAACACTCCAAATGACTGCTGGCCCTCAAACAGGGAGGTTTCGGAATAAGAAAGATCAGACAGGCAGTGGTGGAAACACTACTGGTTTTCACCCAGCAACAAAGAAAAATTCCAGTTTCTTGGACACAACTGCCTAATGAGGATGCCCTGCTCTTGGATATATGCTTTGGCCTGGAAGAAGACAACAGATCAAGAGTCAAATCATGCAGAAAGTGTCTACAAAACATAAAATAACATACATAGAAATGTGATGATACTATGTCAGAATCCAGGCATTATAAACTGCTGCAACTACCTTCTCAGTAGCCAAGTGATGCATCAGTGCTGGTGAGCTGCAGGAGGACTCCCAAACTGAAAGGGCACGAGGTGGCAGGTGGGTCACCATGCAGATACATGCAAAGTAACGCTTCTGGGGAAGAGCCATCTGAACATGCTGCATGATGCTGAACACGGACCTGGTGGGTACAGCTCCAGAAAAGTCTTGGTGCCGATACTGACATCTCTCAAAAATCATGGGTTCAGTGCAAAAAAGCAGCCAAAAAAGCTGACAAAATATATCAGGGAAGAGGTGGAAAGCAAGGTAGGCAATGTCACTTGGGGCTATGCTGATCCTGCATGTGCATGCCTTCATGTGTGCAGGTCTGGTTCAGCATCTCAAGGAGGAAGCAGTGGAACTAGAGAAAGGCCAGGGAAGGGCAACTAAAATGGTCAGGGGGATGGAGCAACTGTCCTACAAAGACAGACTGAGAAGGCTGGGACCCTCCAGTCTGGAGAAGAGAAGGCTGAGGGAAGCACAGGGCCAAGGCTTACAAAGCTCCCCAGGGCAGTGGATGCAGTGAAAGTGGAGCTGTGGTCTACCAAATCCTGCAGAATTAGGAGGAGAGGGCTCTCAGTGAGACTAGTGGCAGATCAGATTAAAACAGACAACAGCAAGATGACTTTATGCAGCAGGCAATGGTCATCTGGAGCTGGCTGCCACAGGAGGCCATGGAGGTGGGCAGCACTGGCAGATTCAGAGAGAGATTAGATGAGTTCCTGGAGAGCAGGTCCTTGCACAGATACTAACAGGACTGAGCAGAGTCATTCCTGTTCAAGTTCCCAGTGTGATGACAGTGGATGCTGGAAGGCACAAGGGGAACGGACAACTGAAAACAGCCAGGCACATGTACTTTCTTTAATTAATAGCATCTTGTAATGCCACTGTCGAGGAGAGGGAACTGGGCTAATGGACCATCAGTCTGATCCCTCCCAGCAAGCTGGTAAGGATATGAAGCTTTAGTGGTCTGCCACAGGGGAAAAAGCCCCCATTCTCCTGATCATCTCAGTAGCTTTTCCATGCTCCTTTTCCAGCCTAAATGAATCTTTCTTGAACACGGATCTCTAGGGCGGTGGATATTACTCCAAATGAGCTCTTAAGTGACATGACTGATAGCACTAATACTTCCCCGCCTTGTGACTGACCAATTAACCCCTACAGCAGAAGAAAGGTCTGAAAACATAGGCAAGAGCTGTGCCCTTGAAGCTCAGGGAAAAATGTAGGGAATGACTTCCCTGAGCTGTTGCAATGAAAGCTGAACCAATCTCAACATCAAAGGGACTGGAGTGCGGCCTGTGTTTTAGATCAACTGGCTACAGCAGCTGAGTGGATCATCCAGCTGTACTGGCTGAGGGGGTCAACCAGCCCTGTAATTCCACCCTTGAATCAACGAGAAGAATGCAAAAGTCTTCCTGAGTTAGCAAGACTAGAATGGGGCAGAAGGACTGTATAACTGGATTAGCCCAACAAAGAATATAAAAACTGAACAAACAGAAGGACCTCAAAGACAGCAACGCACTTAAGATGGTGTGAACCCACTTACGCCTTCAAGGTGATGGGGGACAGCCAGTGTCGTGATGGTGAGCAGATTACTGGTAATGAGAATCACATCTGTATGGTGATTCAGCTGTACACTGCATCTGCTACACTCTGCTAAGTGTAATTTACATTTGCATTTAATTTAAGTACATTGCTGTACCACTCTGCTAAATCAAAATCTTGTGTAATGGCAAGTAACTTCAAGCAAACTCAGTATGAAACACTGAATCCACCGGGTGTACAATATCTAAGAGCAGCTGGTCAGGCTACTGGACCGTGACCTGGGTTCAGCACATCTGGCTGTTCTCAAGCGTGAGAAAACTTACTCCTCAAGGAGATGCCACCTATGTGGAGATCCATGGGACATTCATGCAGTCCCTAGCACGGTGCTGGGACAAAGAAAATGTTCCCAGCTGAAGTCAGACTGCGGGAAAAAGAGAACAGAAAACCCTGTCCCTGTGCAAAGAAGGAATCCTTTCACAGCGGCCAGTATCTAAAGCTGTAACAATGCAGTGTTTGATGGCTGAAGGAGGATAAAGGCACTATTCCTGCAGCTTCAGCAAGCATGCTGTGGCCCATTCTGGACACTTCATTACTCGAATGATGTTAACCAGCGAGAAGCAGCTCTGAGAAATGCACACTGTTATCAGAAAATTACAAGGGCTGAGTTCTGAGGAAAGACTGAAAGAACCACGCGTTAGGTGGTATCCGTCCGTACCTTCATTACGCGGTATCTCTCTGTACCAAAGGAGCCTGACCTGACAATGAATAACCTGAATCACACACATTCCCAGCAGTAAGAAGTTACTTAGAGGAATGTAAGCTCTGAAGCCTGAATGAAGTTTGTTCTGCTCCGGAGTGCCGTTGTGGCCATCCACCAGCAGAACAATGGGTCCATCAACTAGGACATGCACACATCATCAGGCAAAACTCAGGGGGTGTCGGGGGTAAATCTTCACCCACAGGAACCAACCCCTACATCACTCCAGAGAGCACAGCTCTCTGGATTTCTGACTGCCAGTTTCTCCCTTTCAGCATCTCAAAGCATTCACACTGGAGAAAGGCTGCAAGACTATCCAGATCCTAAAATGCTCCTTCTAAGAACTTGAGCTCTAAGCTGTCTTTCCCACCTCTCCCAGGCAATCTCATTCTCTGGGCTCAGGGTGCACTGGTGCAGAAATGCGTTGACATGGGATTTCACTCAAGTCCATGACTGTGATTATCCAGAGGATCTCCTGCACACGCACTTGAGATCTGCAACGAGCTGTCTCCCTCCAAGCCAGGCGACGGAATTCAATACCCCCACACCAGAGCTATTTCCCTCACCAGCCCTCCTTCAACAGACTGAGCAAGATGGACTCCTTAAAACTCCAACCTTTTTTCAGCTTGTGAATCATTCTGAGGGCCTTTTAGAATTCCGCTCAGTAATGTCAGATTCATCCCGCAGTGTGAACGCCTGACTTGCACAAAGTGATGTTTCAGTGATCTTCCAAAGCTGCAACCAGAATAGGCAAGTTCACATAACTCTGGAAGTCTGTCCTTTACATATACAAAATCTCTCTGCCACATCCTACGCAATCAACTAACGGTAACACAATTATCTTGGAAAAACCCATATCCTTTGCCGAATTACATTTTTCCAGGGTAATTTCATATCCTGTAACCTACATTCTTTACTTGCAGACACGTCACCTTGCACGGTCTGCTGGAACATGGCTGCTTCAGCAGGAAAGTCAGATCATTCTGCAGCAGTTACTTTATTGTTAGCACTTCCCCCACTCTGTGATACCTGCAATCCTTACAAACACGGGGTTTGGTCACTATTTTGAAACACTGATAGAAGCGTTGAGGTCCAGGGACCAAAAAACGTAAAGAGACCTTGCTGGTGATGGCCCCCCTCACTGGTACCTTCCCCTTGGTGGATATTTTCCAAAATGTGCCCCTGCGTGACTTCACAGTGCTACCAAGCTGCCTTTGTCTGTTATTTCCAATTATTGTAAATTTATTTATACACAAGTCACATGGTTATTAAGGAAGTCAAAACACCTATGTAAACACAGTCCTCACTTTAACCAGTCCTGCGATGCTGTTGAGAAAGGACAGCAGGTTTGTTTCCACCTTCCATTGAACCACACTGTATGGTATTGATTGCATTTTCATTCTCTAATTCCTTGGTGATTATGTTCCAAATTAATTGCTTCGTTATTTTACCCAGCACTGATGCCAAGCTAAACAAGCTATAGTTTTCTGAATCACCTATTTTATATCCTCAGAATATTAGAATAGCAACAGCTCTCTACCAACTCTTCGAAATTCCATAGATTAGCAAGATTTTGAGGTATTAACATTAGTGGTTCAGACAACTCCTCAGCTAGGCTCTTTTAGACACTTGGGTATATGTTATTCAAGCCTGTTAATTTCAGTATATTTATTTTTAGCAAATACTATCTCACTTTCTCCTTGGTTACAGCTGGGAAACTTTCTGTTCCAAGCACATCATATGGATAGATACATCCTCCTGATTTGTTCCAAACTCAGAGCAGAACATTTCTGCCTTTTTTTTTTTCTTTTTTTTTTTTTTTGCACCAGAATATACAATTTTATCATTTACATATAGAAATGGATCTCTTACCAGATTTTTTTTTCTTCTAATGCTCTAAAATTTCTTATTATCTTTACATATTGGCCTTTGATATTTCCTTTGGCTCCCCTTATCAACCTCCTACACACTTTAGCTCAAATTAACCACATTTCCTTCTCCTTCACTCGCTAACCTTTCCAGTAAGAAGGGGATACATGTGTCTATAAGTAATATTTAACTGCTCCTTCATTATCTCACTGAAGTGGGTGATGTCTTGCCCAGCAGATTCCTTCTCCCCGCCCCCCCCCCCCCCCCCCCCCCCCCAATTTTTGGACTGCATTTAGCAGTGTGTGTCCTCAAATAACCCTTAGATTTCATTAATTATGCAAAATTTATGTTCTCAAATATCAAAAACGGAGGTTTAGAAAAATGGCAGCCCTTCCTCCCCAGCAGACACTCACGGGTTGCTGACATGCCGTGCCATGACAAGCACAGCCAGAGCCTAACCATCAGATCTGCCGCTGCACTTGTACATTTTTATTGGAGCCGTCAACTCTTTTTTTTTTTTAATCTGTCAAATGAAATTAATACTAGATTATATTACCTCACAGCAACAGTATTTCATTAGAGGCAGAAGTCTTCTCCTAACCCACGAGAACAGGTGACTGCAGGGGTCTCTTCAGTGCTGATGCAGCCACTGCCCCAGAAGCCTCCTCACTGCCCCACGTGCCCCGCTGTTTTGGCAGCGAGATCCCACATCGGTTGTTCATTGCAATTTTCTTTTAACAATGCTTTTGTACAACTATGTAATACAGACCTAAATAATGAAAATATCCACAAATTTATATCCATATTTGTATTTCATGTCCGTAAGTCCTGTGTGTACATGCACACATGCTCAATGTATGTATGAAATGGAAGTGTATGTACAAAGGCTGTTGTCTACATCACTAGTTACAGACTCCTCAAGGGAAAAAATGAAGGATCTAAAACCTGCCAGGCTCCGAGGAAGACAGGAGGCTGGACACTACAGATTCTGCTCTCGAGTCCTGGTCAGACAAGGAAGGGTTTTCAAACTCCCACGTCCCAATATGTCTAAACTAGTCCTAAACTGCGGCATTGTCACAGCCTGGCGCTGTCCTGCTGACTCGGCGAGCCAGGTGAGCGCTAACTGCGCCGTGGTGTAACTGTCTGCACGTATTTTGTTCTGGTGCTGGGCACGGAGGGACAGTCACCTGGGTACCCTCTGCAGCAGCAACCAGATTCAAACCCCACTTCCTTCAAAGGTACCTCAATAAAGCCCATCGCTCTGCATGACTGCCTGAATCTTTGCAGTTTGAAACCTTCCCTCAAGAAAAGACGTGTCTTTGTGCTACTGCATTTCACCCAGCTACACGACACCGCAACAGCCACATCCCCTTTCCTTGCCTTCTAAAGATAGTAAAGATAGTAAGCAGAGCATCTTCACAATGCATTGTCCACAAGCACTTTCAAACCCTGGCCGTGTGTATATCCCAGGACTGAAGGACGGACATGCTTCACCTCAGCAGCATCTCCAGTATTTGTTGACACAGGCTGTCTGAATGTGGCATAAAGGGGCAAAGCCCACCTACTCCTATTGTTCTGCCAAACCTTTCAGTTCCGAGTGAAAGAGCCCAGATGTTGTGACTGTGCACTGCATGCCAAATTCCTAGGAACATGCCAGCAGTCACCTTCGTTTTTCCTTCAATTCACTTACCTATGTGCACCCTCATTCAGCGATTCATGCCACACAGCAACACCGAAGTGAAGAGGTGACAACAGCAGGGCGAGTTCCTAGCTGGGGAGGTGACAGCACTGTTCTCTCCAACCCTGTCTCACCTAGAAGTTGCAGCACTAGCAATGGTGTTACCTGTGGTACGCAGTGAACTCCAGAATGGAGACACTTCCCAAAGGCAACCTGGAGGACGCCGAAGCCCTGCTGAAATACGCCTGGAGTGCTGCTGGCAGCTCCACCTCAGGTACCAAAACCTTGTCCTGTGCTGCTCTCCAGTAAGACTGTCTCTGCACTTGGTTACTGCCTCCTCAGCCACCTCTGCTGCGGAACACCAGAGGCACAGAGGTCTGCCTAACAGATCTTGTCAAATGGATACAGAAGAACAAAATGCATTTAAAATGGAGAGAGCTCTCCCTTGGAAGAACAAAATTCAGGAAAGAACAGAGACGCAATTCAGAGGCCACCTTGGCTAAAAACCTCCAGTGGTTCTGCTAGGTGACTTTGTGCTGGGAAAGAGTGAGGAAGAGCACGTAGGTCTTTTGCTATCTACCCCAGCCCATGTTATTGTCATGGGGAAGGCTGTCACCAGACATGGGACAAAGACACTGTATGTGGCAACCAGAAATACTGTCCTGGAAGGTTTGCTGCCTGCCCTCAGGTTTGCCAGTGTTGTGGAAAGATTGTGGGACTCCCCTGCCCTGATTACTACCCCTTGTTGCTCATCCAGGTGGGTAACAGCGATACACCCATGACAAACCCTGAGCAGCTCAAAGGTGACTGCAGGGCTTTGGGGTCAAGGGCGATGGAGACACAGCAAGACTGTGTTCCAGCTGTGTTCTCCACAGAGCCTGCCCCCAGTAACTCTTCTGTTTGAAATGAAGACCCACTGTGAAGTGCACACATCTGCCAGATTGATGCCTGGCCATGCAGCGGATGCTGCAGGCTGCGATTCAGCTTCCTTGATCCTGGTATCTCGCTGGAGGATGATGGAAGACTACCAGGAAAAGAAAGACCCTGTGTAACTATGAGAGGGAAGAACACCTTTGCAACCATGCTTACTGATGTGGAGAGAAGGGTTTTAAATTAGGGTCATCAGAGAGTGGGGACCTAAGCCCAGAGATAAGAGAGGAAGGTATGGAGGAGGTATGCCAGTAAAGGTCCACAAGAGGACATTCATTTTCTTGTCCAGAGGACTGGGTATTCAGACCTTCCTTCGGTTCACAGAGCATGGGCAACAAACATGAAGAACTGCAAGCCCTACTGCAGTCACAGGGCCATGATGTGGTCTGACTCAGAGACTTGGGATAGCATGCCTTGATCAAGATGTGGCCACAGCTGCCTACAGGGTGTTCAGGGAAGACAGGTGGGGAGGAAAATTGTCTCCGTGTGATGGAGCTCCCAACTGCACAGAGCTGCAATGTAGGAGCACAGACATGCCTTCTGAGAGTCTCTGAACCTAGGCTATGAGCAGGAGGGATGCTGGGTCTGTTACCATCACCCAAGAGGAGGTGGTGGGTGTGGTTGTCCATCAACAAATACTGGAAGTCTTGCAAGCCTTCATCCTCTCCAGGATTTCAATGGTCCAGACTTCTGCTGGGAAGGAAATGGATCACTGGCCAGGGAATCCACGAGGCTCCGAGACTGCTGGTGACAATATCCTAACACAAACACTGGCTGCTAGAGGTGACCACCTGCTTGACTTGCCCTGCTTTTTCCAACAGGGAAAAAACTGGTGACAAATGTGGTCAACAGGGCAGCTCAGGTTGCAGCAACTGCGAGGTGGCTGCACTGAGCTCCTGGAGGAAGGCTTGAAAGGTGAGTAGCAGAGCTGGGATCCTGAGGTTCAGGACAGACTTCAGCTTCCTGAGAAGCAGCCCAAGAGGGAAGAGGGTGCTGGTCATTGAAGAAAAATTTCTGAGATCTCAGGAACAACCCACCCACCCTGTCATTTAGGAAGACCGGGTATTTTTGCAGGTTAGTGTGATAAGGTATCAAGCTTCTTAATGAACTTAATAAACTGCAAGAAGGAGAAACACTGACAGGTACGCAAACAATAAAACCAATGCTCAAGCACCAGGGACAATATCAGGAAGACCAAAGCCCAGCTGCAGCAAAGACTTTCAAAAGACGTTAAGCAGAACAAGGATATCTTCTAGTGGTACACTGGCACCAAAAGGAAGTTCAGGGAAAATGCGAGTCTGCTGATGTAAAATCAGTCATGGAAAATACAGACATGACCAAAGTGTTTAATTTTGGTTTATGCTTCAGCGTTCATGGATAAAGCATGCTCCAGATCTCGAAGTGTAGTGGATAATGTAAGATGGGCAGCTACTAGTGGGGAAGCAACAGGTTGGGGACTTCTTAAAAGGGCAGCTGCATCCATTGGAGTAGGTTGAGAGGGGGACCACAAAAATGATCAGTGGGATAGAACACCTCTCCTATAAGGAAGAAAAACCTCCTCACAGAGAGGAAGGCAAACTGCATGCTGGGCAACATAACACACAGCCCGGTCAGCAGATTGAGGGACATTATCACCCTTTTTACTCAGCACTGGTGAGGCTGCACCTGTAACATTTTTCAGTGTTCAGTTTTTGGCCACTGAGTTCAAGAGAGATGGGGAGAAATTGAAGAGGTCCAAACCCAGATTGCACGACAAAAAAAAAGCAAGCAGTCTACAACTGCTCGCAGGGCACTTACAGAGATGGCAAAACCAAACTCTTCCTGGAAGTAGCAGATCATGTGGTGAATGTGGCCAACAGCTACAAACTGTGGTTTGGGAGCTTCAGGCTGGATTCGGACTTCAGCAAAACCAAATATCTCCCAGGAGTGCAGTGCAGCCCCAGAACAGGCCACCCAAAAGTCTGCAGCACCACCATCCTGCAGAAGGTTTCTAAGGCTTGGCTGGACAGATCCACAGCTGACCTAATGTGGTCCTTCTCAGAGAACCCTTCCAACTAGCACTTCTATGACTGTACAGAGAAGAGAACATACAGCTGTGGGTTCAAAAGCTGGCTCAGGAGGATAATCAGCCCAAACTTACGGTTTCACTGTAAAACAGAGGAATTCATTGATAGAAAAACCCTCAAAGATCCCCAGAGAGCCCTCACAAGGAGCGATGGGACAATATTCTCTCCATTTTCCCACCAAAAGTTATTTGGAAACTGTACTGAGACACATGCTTGGGGAACTATGGAGAAAATCCCTCCATTTTAGGATGTAAAAAAGACTCATCTCATGTGTAACAGGAACACAAGTTTCTACAGTGGATAAGGATTAGACTCAGGCTGAAAACAGGGCCCACCAAGGTACAAAAACCCATCTGCTAATTGTCTTTCTGTTATTAAAAGGAGTATTTCTCACAGGAAATGAACAGTCTCCATCTGACATCTAGGCCACTGACAGAAAAGCTGTGCAGTTTCCAGAGGCATCTAAGAAAAAACATCTGGGAGACTGGAGATGCTGCAGAAGTGCACTGGGAAGCCAAACAGAGGTAGCTGCAGTGATAGGGGGAGTAAAAAACCTGCATGTTCGTGGCAGAGACTGGTCATGTCCTGCCACCATTGAAGGTATGGCTGATGGAGGCATCTCTAGCAACACAGTCACAGTATGGCTTTCAGGACTTAACAGAATAAAGCCAGGCCTCCACGTGTACCACAGGGTCTGGGGTATGGTAAAACACTCTCGCCTACAGCCATATGGCTCAACACACCTAGATGTGATGGGCTCCGCAGTGATGAACCAGAGGAAAGTCTTAGAGCTATTTAAGTTCCTGGTCCACCATGAACTGGCGATGACTTCTGTGAGACAGATGGACTGCAAGTCAGCGCCCTGGACACAGAGGGTACAAACCAGATCTCTTTTTGAGGCCATGGAAACACCATGCTCAAAATCATGTTCAAAGACTGAATCTACAAATGAAAGCACTGTGTCCAGGAAAGGCTTCCTTCTCCTGTGTCTGCTGCTGGAGGACAGCAGAGGACAAACTCACAGCAATCTCAGTGTTACTTTGGAGTCTGCAGAGAGATTAACAACTCAGAGCATACAGACACCACAGAATTCTCTGACTTCATGTTGAAGAGGCATCACTGATTTGTTGTCAAGGCTTTGCCACCCATAAACCAGAGAAGTATCAGTGGCTGTTGCACACACAGCTATACCCATAGTGTTGACAGCACTCAGACTCCAGCAGTTCCTTTGAGAGAAACCCCTGGCAGCACAGAGAACGAAACCCAAACGCTCCAAGCTGCCGCTCCATGCCTGGTATTTCTGACACACAGTCCTATAAAATAATGTCCCTTTTGCCAAGAAACCACAGTGCTGGGATTCACCTGACAGAACGTGCTGTCCACAAAATGGGCACCTACACCGGGAAAAGTTGCCCTGAGATCCCTGTCTGGTCAGGGGAGAGCTAGTCAGCGAATCCACCACATCTGTCACATCTTAAGGCAAACCCCAGGCTAGGTCAGATGAATTCACTACTCCCCGAATTCCATCTCCATGTTTATTTGGCCTCCACAGGCAGAACTGGCAGACTAGACACAGGTAGGTGCAGGCACCCAGGTAACTGAAGCCTGAAGTGAGATGAGATCAATCCCACTGTAGATATCTACCAAAGGCTGTGTACTGAGATCAACTGTGGTGTTGCAGCAGCCCTGTGGATTGCAGGACCACAGCAGTATTTAGGAAATTGAAGTGTCCCACAGATAGCTGGCACCTGGATGTTGAAATGTGAACAAGAACACTAACAAGCCGGTGTTAACGAAGCCAACCAGAGAAAAGCTGCCACTTGGCTTCACGTTAGAGCTGTTCTCCAACCACTCTGCTCGGAGTGCATATGATGGAAATGCAGCTAAAAGAGATGCTGAGTAAACTTTGAGTTACTTATCTAGCTATTTCTATACGTAGAAATACTGTGGGAGAGAGGGTGAGGGGTGGTGATCTCAGCACTGGAAGATCAAGGACAAAGCTTGATGCCTCTGATCCACCTGCCCTAAGCAAGCAGAAGCCCTGGGAATTTTCTGTCCTTTCTCACTGCTGGCACAGCCCATGTCAGCCAACACAACAGGCTAGTCTGCCCATGGCTGATCTGAATCACACTCATGTAACAGATGGGGAAGGTTAGTCACCAGGAAGAAAGGGCAGCCTGCTTATCGGTGATGAAACCACCATCTTTCTTTAGAAGGTCTGATGATACAAACTAACTTCACTTGGTTCATGTATTTGTTTTAGCCTAAGAATCTGCAAAATAGGATCCTTTGGTTGCTCGATCAGCAGACAACAAAGATGCCAAGCGGTTACTGCTGGAGATTCACCCGGACTTCTTTTCTTGAAACCCAGGCAGATGCAGATTTTGGAAGTCTCTGTGCTTTTGCTAGGTAAATGAACAAAGCAGTGAGCATGCCCATCAGAAACCACAAGCAGATGTACAGTTTGAGCCTGACAGAGCAGCCACGGAGAGGTCAAAAAAGGAAATGGCGAGGCAGGGGTTACAAAGTAAACAAAGGGGTTATATAAAGTAAATTAAACACAAAAGGCCAAGAGCAAGCAGCAGTTCATGGGAAAATGCTGAAGGCCTGCAAGACAAATGCAAGTAACTCGACCAGATCCCCTTGCAGACCCTTGCCAATGTTCTGCCTGTTTTCTGCCTTCAGCCAGCCCAAAGCTCAGCAGTAAAGCAGGAAGCCTCTGTCCAGGCTCCTAACAGAGAGAGGCACAAAGAGGAAAGAGGTGCAGGATGCAATCTCTCTGCCCTCTTGTGTGTTATGCAAAATGACCTGAGCATCCCCACTGTCTTGCAGGCTTTATTCTCCTTGAGGCAGAATTCCCTCCCTGTGGGCATAGCACTAATCAGGTCAGGACAACCAGGTCTGGGCATCTGACAGCTCCCCTACAAGCTTACCATCTAGGCAGTACACAAAATCTTCAGTAGTAATAAAACTGGGATCAGATTTCCATACATTGCAGCAAGCAGGGGCTGAGTCAACACAAAAAGCAGGAGATTTAGCACCAGTGACCACTCCACATGGTTTGCTGGGATTAAAAAATGAACCTCTTTACTCCAGTATGAAGAGAAGGCTTAAGTATCTAGACTTCCTGAGAGAGAGGATTTGAAGCATGACAAAAGAGAGAAGAAAAAGCAACAAGTCCAGAAGGTGAGAAAAAAAGAGATGGTATCTCTGCAGAAGGAGAGGAAGGGCCAGATATTCCAGTCTATTATGGTACTTTAGAGCTAAAACACTTGGAAGACTGGGGTCTTGGCTGGTGTAAGGGCCTCGGCTTTAACTGTGAGGGCAAAATTATAAACGTGCTTCTTCTGATGCTTTCATTTCTGTTGGTAGGTGGCATTGTAGGATTGAGGTTACATCTCTCCACAGCTCCTGGCTCCCTCTGCTACAGCTCAGAGCCAGAAGACAATCCAAGGTGGAGAAGCATAAGGATGCTGGGCAGCCTGGCAGCAGGGATTTCCGTTAAAGCTGTGATCAGCAGGAGATACATTCCAACAGAGAGGGGTGAGCAGGCAGTAGCAGCTGCAGAAGGGATGGGTTGTGATTAGGTGGATTAGGCGATCAAAGGCTAATCACCACAGTCATAACAGAGCAGAGCCACAATGAGAGCTGGGGGCACCCCTATGACCTGATCAGTGTCAGTGGGGCACCCTGGCTCAGCTACCCCAGCCCCCCTGCAGCAGAGGGACAGTCCCTGCTCTGTGTTCCAGACCCACGGGATAAGCTGATGGGAGAGGATCTCTCCAAGTCACCCTGCAGACTGAGGGCAACTACTGCCTCCAGGGGTATGGGACTCATTATGGGATGCCAGAAAGTGCATTCTGGGACTGTGCCAGACCTACTGAGATGCTCGGTGCAAGAACAAAGGCAAGAAAAGGGAGGGATGATGAATCAGGCAAGAACAAGCACAGGAGAACAAAGCACAGGGGTGGAAGAGGCCAGCTGAATACCAGGTTGCTGTCAGTCCGCTTGCCTGGCTATGCTCTGCGCTCGGCCACCACAGTCTGACATGTCTTGTCACTGCACTGCCTCTGTTGCCATCCTTCTGGGTGAGGGTGCGCTCCGTACTGTGTACCTCTGTGTGCATGTGCATGAAGGTATAGCTGCCAGCAAGTGGGGAAAGGGCTGTGGGTGGTAGAGTCCCATAGGTGTTGGGGTGCCAGCAGCTCCGGAGACCGGACTGCCTGCGTATCATATGTCGATGCATGTGTAGGTGCATTTAATTTGTGTGGAATCATCAAGCTGGACTGGCCAGTGAGTAGGATAAGAGGCTTGGAGCCAGGGATCAGAGAGTCATAGACCTGGGGCAGATACTGGAAAGACTGGGGGTCTGGGAATTTCTGCTGGAGGGACCAGACTGACCAGTGGGTTTGAGAGCTACTGGTAAGGCCCAGTGTCTGGAGCAGCTGCCAGGGACACTGGTTTGTGTTTGTGCGTGCCTGTGCATTAGGCAGCTGGGGAGACCCAGGACTGGAAACCAGCTGGCGGACAGACCAAGAATCTAAGGCCTGGGGAATCCTGTGCACGCGTGTGTCAAGAGATCCAAGCACCAGTAAGTGGGTCTCGGAGGTTTACATGCTCAAGATGCCAGCAACTTGAGGGGAGACTGGGGGAGCTAGGGGCCAGCTACTGGGCAGACTGGGGGTCCAAGGCTAGCTACTAGAGGGATCCATATTGTATATACATATGCATATATGTATACATTCTCTTCTGACAGGCTTTCATTGTGATCAGTTGGGGAAGAACAGGGTCAGGTCATTTGTGCTGTTTGTGTTTGCATGATGCTGTGTTTTCTGATCCACGTGGCAGGCTGTGTGCTTATGTGTATATTGTGCTATGTGCATGTGTCCCCATTGGGAACACATGTTCCAAACAGGGGAACATGGAGAAAGTATCAGGTGAGGACACCAATGCTCACCAAATGAGCATCCTGAACTCCATACAGCCATCCCATGGATCCCACTGGCAAAGCCACCCCAACCTGCCAACAAAGCAGGCTCAGCTGGTCCAGGCCAGTCATGCCCTCCATTCATACAGAAGGTGCTGCAGAGAAATGGAAGGCTAAAAGGCTGGGGCAGCTGCATGGCACAGCAGGCTTGGCCAGAGGGCTGGGATGTTGCAGTTTCAACACCGTACAAGTCAGTCAGGTCCCGTACTACAGTTATTGTAGGTTGGTATTAATTAATGAAACAGCTTCAATGCTAAATGCTGAATTTGCCTGAAGCTCTGCTCCCATGTCAGGGGCAGATTCCCCTCTGCAGGTCTCCTTCTCTGGGTGATCTTTGCTGTCTCTTTCAAGTCACCATCAGTTGGACTCCCAGGTCTAACCTGTCAGGTAGCTCTGCTCACTCCTCGTGACAATGCCCCACAGAAACACATCTCACTCCTTCCTGCAAAGGGGAGCCTCGCGGAGGAACGGGAACTGCTGGAGCACCCACCGGACTGCCTCCAGCACCCATGGCCACCCCTCTCCCAGCTGCTGAATTAGTGTGAGGAAGACTAGGGCAGGTCAGGACTTGCTTGGAGCTGTAAGCAGTGTCCCTGCCACCTGTCCTTGCATGAAAGAGCCATTCTGTGGTACTGGAGGAGATGCTCCACACCACCGGACAAGGTCAGCTCTCACAAGGTCAGTTTAGTGTCACTAAACACTTCTCTGCCTGCAAACATGTCTCAGGGCTTTCCACCTGTACTTTGTTATCTGAATTTGCTAACTCCAATGTGAAAGCAGCTTACATGTATCTGGCTGTCTAGCACTGATCTCCAATACCAAGATATCTTTAAAGCTAAAAAACTAAAGATTAATTGCAGCAAGAGATGGTCTCAGGCTACAAGTCACAAGGCTAGAAATGAAGTCTCAAACTTAAAATGCCCATGCACCTTCTACCCAAATTTAACACCTCTCTAATCCACACACTTGCACAGGATGATCAAAGTGGTCCCAGACCTGTACAAGGCTTCAAGCTTTAACACATCTCCCTTTCCTAATACTGCCCTCCAATGTGGCTGTACATTAAGGCAAAGCTGCTGTGCTCATTCTAAACCCACCTCCAGCTTCCCTTCCCAAGGAAACCGCACATGCTTATTGCTCCACTTGCCAAAGACTTAATGATCATGCAGCCACAAGGGAAGTCAGCTCAGCTGTCTGGTCCCAAGGGAATGGTAACCCGCTTAGGGCAGGTTATCGGCTAAATACATTTATTCCGCAGTTGAACATCCAAACTGGGAGGGAGGGGAGAGGGCCTGCAAGTCTCAGCCAGGACAAGGCTGCTCCACTGCAGCACTAACCTGCTCCTCACACACTCCATGACTTTATATGCCTTTAATATTCTTCCTTGCTTTGTAATGATACTATGTATCAGAAAAAGAATCAGCTCTATAACCATTTTATCAGATTTATGACAACTGGTACTTCACTGGCTTTCTTTGGAGGCTGCAGAAGACACACCAACAGCACAAATAGCATTGCTGGCAGCAGGCTATTTGGGTCACGCAGCCTTTGCCAGCACCTGCCTGCTCGCAGCTTTTGGGGGACTTTCTGGCTGTAAGATCTGTGCCCACGCGCAGGATGGACAGAGCAAACGGCCCCACTGGGAGCTGCTCCCTAGGAGGTTTGCTGCAAGTACGGAGGGGAAATCTGGGCCCCACTAACCGCAGAAAGAAGACACAGAATCACAGAATCATTTAGGCTGGAAAAGACCTTTAAGATCATCAGGTCCAACTGTTAACCCAGCACTGCCAAGTCCACCACTAAACCATGTCCCTGAGCACTGCATCTACATGTCATTTAAACACCTCCAGAGATGGCGACTCCACCATGTCCCTGGGCAGCCTGTTCCAGCACCTGCCAACCCTTTTGGTGAAGACATTTTTCCTAATACCCCATCTAAACCTCCCTTGGTGCAACTTGAGGCTGTTTCATCCTGTCGCCTGTTACTCAGGAGAAGAGACCAACCCCCACCTTGCTGCAACCTCCTTACAGGTAGTTGTAGGGAGTGAGAAGGTCTCCCCTCAGCCTCCTTTTCTCCAGGCTGAATAACCCAAGTTCCCTCAGCCACTTCTCACAGGACTTGTGCTCCAGACCCTTGTCCCTCTGTAGAGCTGAAGAGGGTGTGCTCTTCCCATTGCAAGTAAGCCCAAGTGCCAACCTGTACCTCTGCTGCGAGGTCCTCAGGCCTGGCTCCCCCCTCCCCTTCCCCCTGTGGCTCACTGGCCACGGGATTCCCCGTGCTCCTGGCAGCACATGGCTCCACATCTCTGCACGTTGGCTGTCAGCCCTCCCACCTGCCCTGCTGCAGCCAGCTGCGTGGGCATGGCACCGTGCGCAGGACTCCCTGCCTTGGACGAAGGGCCCACCACAGCCAGTGCCTCAGCACGGACACACCACAGCCAGTCCCTGCTTCAGGCACAGGGTTTCCATCAACTACGCATTCAAGGTCAAGTCCATCACTGTGTCTGAGGTACTTGCTCCTGAGAAAGCGCAGCTAGAAAGATCCCACAGAGCAGTGATGGAAGCTCCAGGGTGCCTCAACCAACTGCCTGGTATGGTTGTGAGGACCACCCCTGGAAAACAGAGCATTTTTCAGTGTGAGCTTCAGACTGCAGAGAGATTTGCAGCAGCTGAGCTCAGCAAAGCCTCACCACTGGCCCAGGAGCACTTCCACAAGCAGTACAACTTCACACATCCACCCGCCAGAAGCATGCAGCTCTGCTTGCCTTACACCACGCACAGCCACAACCTACACCACACCACCACCACATTGGACCAGCGTCATATACTGCATTGCTGGATTTAAAGCCTTATGATTTTTGCACGTGAAGATGCAAGAAAGCAAAATCCCACAGGATGCCAGCCCTTCCTCTGACTGTACAGACTGCCTGTTCAGCATGCGCTGCTCAGCACTTGCTATGAGGAGAGGCCCAACCACTCCGCCTACCTCAAACCTTCACACAAAGGTTCCCTTCCCATCCCATCTAAGCACGGATGGTGTCAATTCAGCCTCATTCCACCCCTGCTGCCACCCCCTTGGAAGGGGCAGGATTCACCTCACATCCCTTCCTGCACGGACTGTGTATACACCTCTGTTTGAAACAAATTCTCTGGGATCTCTTTAACAATTAAGGTACAGAAACGAGCATCTTGACCGAGTGATCCACCAACACTTTAACCACTTCTCAGCTGCCTTATTGTAACGGCCTTATCTCCGGCTTTAAGAAATGCAGACTTGGCCTATTCATACCATATCCATTTGGCATGGATTCTGAACATAATTTTCACTTGCAAGTTATGTCTCCTACACCTTCCTCCTATAGAGAGAAGAGTCCCTATAAACACTAACAAATCAATGTTATTGCTCTCTTTTAAATCGCTCCTTAAAACCATCCTCTGTTGCATTCACTACAAGATGAAGCAGCTGATATGCCAAGACTGCTCCCTGCAGCGTCAGCTCACTGTCCAGAGGCAGTGAGCATCAGCACGGGAGCATCCCATTGTCCCTGTGCTGGGACCCAGCTGTCACCACCTGCTCTGTGCAGGGGCTGTGCGCCATACAGCACATATCACAGTGTTGTCCTGACCTGTCGCTGACATTATGCGCATACACTGATACAAATAAGAACATAATAATAATAATAATAATGATAGTAATAACAACGACAACAATAATAGTAATAAAATAATAATAATGCCAAGCTGTGGGAACAAGCAAGTGCTGTCACTGCTGGAGACCTGCCAGCCAGCTCCAGAGTCCTACCCCTGTGCTCTGGGGAGATTGCACCTCTGTGTCGCCTCGCTGTGCCTTGCTGCTGAGCCCTCTGGCCACTTGTTCAACGTGAAGCTGCCAGTGACTCTAATCCTGGCTTTCCTTTCTTTTAAACATGCCCAGGAAAATCCAGTCAGCTGTGGCCTCAGAGCAGAGTGAAGGCAGTACAGAGCCCCCGGCATCGCCCTCTTGAGAAAGGGAAGGGGCCAAAGGGGAGATACAAGAGCAGAGCTCTATGTACCCAGTCAATGTAATCCTTCTTTCTAGATCCCCAATACTTGTGCCACATTGGGTAAAAGCTGTAATAAGTATCAGTACAAAACAATCCTGATTGGCCTCCAGAGAAGGCATCTAATGAATCTTTTCTCCAACCTCCATTTTTCCCATAATTTCAGTCAGCAGAAGGGAACCTGTCAGCTCATATTCTAGCACAGACAGCATGTATCTGTTTGAAATTATTGTACCTGAAGTACATTTTTTCATCAAGGTATCTAGGCAGCAGGCATTTCAGGAACAATTACCACCCAGCTCCCAAAGCACTTTATAAAGGAAAATAACTTTATGCAAACTGTAGACCCTTGCCCTGCAGACCAAGACGCTGCTGGCAGCCATTGGTCACTCTCCCTGCCGCATCCGGGCTCACCTCGATCAGAAAGTCTCCTGTGCGAAGCCCTGCTCTCCAAGCGACACCTTCCACATCCACCGATTCCAGGTACTGGAGTGCAGGGAAGGCTGGGGTTGGGGTGAACTCCTCAATTGGGGTTTCAGCTGCAAAACACAAAGAGAGAGAGATTGAGTGTGGCAAAAAGCAACCAAAAGGTGGACAAGAATGTTCAGGAGCCTAGGAAAATATCTGTACATTGGTTCAGAAAGAACACGTATGCAAGGCTTAGCTTGACATCAAGGCAGGAACCAGAGGTAATGCTACATATCTACAGTATTCATCAGCTTTAGACTCTGAGAGAGCCCCAGAGCCTCCTGGACATGTGTGACTCCCAGAGTCACATATATTCCCACAAGGTCCCTAAAGCCTCATCCACCTCCCAGTACCACAGACAAAATGAGGACATCTATGAACAATGCCAAGAGGGGAAGAACTCACTCCTTCCATGTCTACATTTGCGTTAGCAGCTCCAGGCCTTTTTCCTAGTCAGCAGAGAAAAAGCCATGTGCACCATTCACCTGAGCTGCAGACATGGCACCTGCTTCCAGTGCCCCAGACTGGTGCCCCTCTCATGCTGGTCCTCTACAGGAGACCATTAGCTCAGGAGCAGAGAGCCACTGGTTGATGGACATCAACATTAGTCATATGAACCCCATTCTCCATCAGTGAGATATGAATTGCATTCCTGGTTGGAAAACCTGCTCCCACCCTCAAAAAGCCCACCATTTCCAGGGAAGGGACTTTCTCAGATGGACCCAGGCAGCACGCCTACTTTATCCAGCTCCAGCACATCTTGCTTCACTGTCCATCCAGGATGAAGTAATTTTGCATGGGGAATGTCCTACTTACAGCAGAGAGATGCCCATGTGATGTATGCACCTTGTGTGATGCGACAAAGGAACAAGCTTCCTTTGCCTGTTTATCAAGGGCAGATCTGCAGATGTTCAGAAACACCCAATCCATTAAAGAAGTTAAGCAGAAAGGCCACAGCTACTTTTTATGTGCTGGCCAGACTCCGCTCACCCGAAACTGCCTGCAGTACCCTGATGGGTTGCTGTCCCCAGCACAGAATATATCACTGTGGCTGTTTCAGGGGCTGGTCACAATGCTCTGAGAAGATTTTTATTGCAAACAGACCTGCTGCTTGTGTAGCTGCTTTTGGGCAGAGGGGATTCACGTCTCGCTAGACAAGACCATAGCATTGGATCAGTGAGGACCTCTTCACTAGGCCTTATATGACACCTGAAGCTCGAGACATCCCTTTTCTAATGGCATGCAATCTCATTACTTGCTTTCAGGTGTTATCAGGCAGGCAGCTGTTCTGAATAGCTGGTGCCACAGGTGAGGGAAGAGAGAAGTTACCTTTCCAGGAAAAGTGCTGCTTCTTGGCATTACGACACCTGGGCACTGACTTGTGTAGCCTTCCAGAGAGCAGCATCTACAGGGTCATTCCAGCTCTTCCTCCACTTAGTGGCAGTCCCAGGACTAGCGAGGGGACTGTGCCACCTCTGGTGATCTGTGCTACACTGGTTCTGGAGCTGTTCTCAGCTGGAGGCAGCCTCAAAGATGAAGCTGAAGATGGGCTACCAGATACTGGAGTATGCAGCAAGTGAGGGAGTTGGGGGGTGAAGGTGCAATCCTGAAACCACCTGTGCCAACTACTCTGTATTCCCTGCCTGCAGAAACAAGAGACTATACTCCACGTCACCTGACTGTCACCGACAAAGAAAATTATTGATGCATTAGCAGTAAGGGGCTGAAACCCCCAGACACGCTCTGACAGATGTGCACTCTCCTGCCAAGCGTGATACACACCGGAGGGTCAGTGAGTGGGTTTTTCTCCTGCTCTCCCTGGGACAGCCCCTTTGTTCAAGGCTAGCTGTCAAGTAACAATCGCAGCTGTACAGCAGAAGTCCTCTCCTGCAACAGCAATACAGCAGTTATTCCGCTGAGTAGCTCTTGAACACACTTAAACCACCAGGAGGAGATGAGGCTAACAAGCCACTGTTTTGCTAAATGATGCAGCATATGTCATGCACCAAAGATGCCAGCGCCTGAAACATCCACGTTTGGGTTGCTGACCAGTGGCTGGCCAACAGCACGGCACTGCCACTTGCACAGCATCAGTTTAAAAGTGCGATGCAGAGTTCCTGGCACCAGTGGCGGTGACGTGGACTATCTCAGCCCCCTGCTCTACGCAAGCACTAAATTTAGGTCTAGTGGTCTTGACTGGGGTGCATACAGATTCCTGGCAAATGGTGTATGTGATGTTGTGATGCGTTACTTTGCATGACTTTCTCTAAAGTGTAATTAATACAGGAGCATGAAGAAGGGCCTGCAAACCAGCACCAAGACCAGCACAAGGGACTCTCACAGTCTGGCTGTGATAGCTCGTACTGTCCCTGCCTCGAGCAGAGTAATTCTCACATGGGTAGGGGAGAAGCTGAAACTGGGTGGTAAGAAATGCAACAGCGAGGCCACGGTTGCATGAAACAGCTGTCTCAGATGCAGAGCTCAGGAATTCTAAAGAGAGACACGCTCCCCAAACCCTGGCCAGGCTGGCAATTTCAGAGCCAGGTGAACCAAAGGCTCTCACTCAGGGCTTTTCAGTGGATTGATGGAGGTGTCTTTTTCTCACAGGAATCTTTAGTCTGTGCAGGATTCACTGTCTCATCTTCATTCGGAAGAGCCATTGGTAAAAGGACACTCTTTGCTAGTGTAGGGACAGCTCTGAGCAGGATGCACTGAAGGATCCAGGCTAACTTTCTAAGAAATCAAACACCAAATGTCTTCTTTAGTGGCTGGTGATGCTTGAACAAACCATTTGCCTTAAACACATGCAAAAAGCACGTCAGAAAAAAACGTGATTATCTAGTCTGATATCATGCATGACAACGGCCAGAGCCTTCAAGAAAGGTCCCTGCAGGTCTGCCTCACCTCAGCTGATGTATGCAGAAAGCATGGTTTAGTTTTGTTAGCAATATAGACAGTGATGTACTGTATCAACAGGCCTAGGTAAATTACTTTTCACTCTAAGTCAGTGGTCCTCGAACTTTAACCAGGGGGCCGGCACGCGGATGAAGTAGCAGGCAGCCATCTGCAGCTGCTTGGTTCTCCCCCCCGCCCCGCCAACCCCCGGCAGGGGGGGTCTGTAAATACCAGGGGCCGGATTGAGGACCCTGGGGGGCTGTATCCAGCCCGCGGGCCGTAGTTTGAGGACCCCTGGTCTAAGTCTATTATCAAAACAATGTATTTTTTAAGAGCTGTGTCAAAACCCTAATAAAGCAGTAGATTTAGTAACAGAGTCAGTGGATGATCTTGCACATACATCTCCTTTGACATCAGGTCACTCCAGTAAATGTGACCTACATTCTTTCTTTCGTGTGAAATGTATAGACACTGATGTAACACAGATAAAAATATTTCCATCATTTACCATACTACTTATTATTTTATTTAAAATTTTTATGCAAGATTTTTCTGCTAAATCAGATAGCCATTAGCTAGTACCGGACCAAGTTTGCCTGACGAGATGTTAACATGCTGAATGATCTGAGATGGTTTTTATCAACAGCTTTCCATGACTTCTTCCTTTGATGGAAACTAGCTTAAGTGGCAAACAGTTGATAAGTCATCTTACCTATTTTTAGAAATGCTAACGTTAACATCTGATTTCTCCAAATCCCTCAGGACTTCCCCCATGTTAAATTCAACTCTTTGGATCTGTGTTGACCAGCAAGTTTTTTTCAATAGCCTGAAGCTCAAAGAACCACAAACACGACCTTGCTGTAGACTGCAGCTGCAAAACTAGGTGCCCAATAACTTACGCTAGATGCAGGCCCAGATGGATACAAAGTTTAAGGTGAGAAATACCTTGTATATTGCCTGAACCTCTGAAAATGAGAAAAAGGGGAGACTCAGGCTCTCTGAATGTCAAGTAAATTATTTATATAATGATAATGAGACATACGGTCTCCGTAGAATATCAGCACTGTACTTCACAAAACAGGAGCATCAGCATGACAACCAGTGCTGCCCTCTCATCATACATGCATCATAATTAAGTCATGAAAAGGTTAAGTGGAAGCCCTGGTCCCTGGGGAGGACAGAGTTGGACAGATGACAATTTAATTGGTTTCCTAGCCAGGAGAAGGAGCCTGATGTGAGCAAACCAGGTTACCACAGTGACTCCAGATACACCCATCCCACCAGGCTTGCCCCCCCTTGGATCCCACGGTTGCACAATTCAGCAGCACTGCCCCACACTTCCCTACCATGGGGCTGGTGACAGCCAGCGCATGGTGAAGGAATCCTAAGTCACAACTCAGAAAAGAGTCACCTGAGGGATAGCTCAAGGATCCATTTTTTGTACTGGTCATCAAAGATACAAACTGATAGTGAATACAGATAAAATTAACCTAGGAAACCCAGCCTTATAGCCAATTTTGTCACCTGCATTATTGATGTGTTACATGAGGACTCCAGGCACATAATTTTCCGTGGGCTGGAAGCCATATATATACAGTAACTGCATGCCGTGATACACGATTTGTGAAGTGTCACTAGTGCCTTGAAGATTCAGTAAACAAGAAAATACATCCTTGAAGTTGGAACCGTATCCTTATGAAACAAATACGAGAAGCATAATTTAACAGACAAGGGGGAAAAACACCGACAGAGAAAGCAACCAGCTCTCCTCTGCTACCGCCTGAAGTCCCAGCACTTACAGGGAACAAGAAAGAAGCTCTAGTAATGGACAAGTCAACATGAACCAAACCATCCCTTTTCGATGCAGACAATGAGGTCTGCAGGGCTAACTGCTCTGGGTGTCTCCAACAGCCACGTCAGGCAGGAGCTGTGACTTCCAGGTGTAGGTGCAATCCAGCGCTGGACTGCCCATCTGCCTATATTAATCACAGACTCAGGCAATACGGAGGAAACCTCCTGGAGTCTGCAACTGTGCTGCCTTGTTTCAGAACTTTCCCTTACAGCTGCTTTTAGTTACAATTTAGCCAAATATACCAGTGCTGTGATTGTACCTGGCCAGTACTGACACTGCTCTATACTCTACTGCAAAGGGAGAAAATTCTCCTGCAGTACACAGTAATTAAAGCCTCCTGGGTAAGTACCAGAGAAGTCGTAAAATCAGCTTACCACCTGAAAGCCCAGCCCTGCCCTTACTTGTGGGGACCAGGCACATCATTTTCTCAGAACAGAACAAAACTAAATGAAATGTATGTTGACAGCAACCCTATGGAGCACCTGCAACAGTGCCATGTGCAGGAGACCCTGGTGGTGGGGATGTCTCTTTCCAAAGCACCAGAGTCTTCTGAAGGGGGCAGAAGCACCTCTGGAAACTAATGCTCTGGCAAAGGCAAAGTCTGTGCAGCCACAAGCCTGATACGGGAAACCTGTGCTCCTCTGGGTCACAGGAGATGGAGCCCTACACAGAAGATGCTGCAGCACATGCTGCCTGAGCATGGCTGTAGGCAGGCACCCACGCGCTGCCTGCAGGCAGCATGCCTTTCAGAATGGCCTGTGGTCAGTACTGGCCACGGGGAAGGGACGGCTCCCAACAAACCTCAGGAGCTTGCTCTTCCCTAAAAGCCAGCTTTTCGGAGGTGGTAGACAGATGCCGATGTCAACGGGACTGCAGTAGGCACCAGCCTGGTACTGAGATGCCTGATCCATCTGTAGGGCTGTTCTGCTGACAGCTGGAGACCAAGGAGCAGGGTGGACACACAGGGGATGGTCAGAAGAACCAATATGGTTTATTGCCCAGAGCTGCCGAGCATACACCCCTGCCAAACAGCCCCAGTCACATCACTCACATACCGTTGTAACCTTTCCACTGGTTCCTGACGCTCCTTTTTGCTGCTCCAGTTTCCTCCCAAATGAACAATCTGCCTCTAGCTACTTTCCCCCCCATTCACACCAGTTTTGCTACATCTGTGCTCAAACCTGGTATTTTTAATACCATTACCTAGGTAATCCCAGCTTTATCTGCTATCACTGAGGGGTTACCTCCTGGGGATCCCAAAGGTCTCTAGTATTCCCTGTCAGTTATCTGTGAAGTCTGGCCACTTCTAGCATCACTCCCCACCCCACGCTGACGAAATCCAGCCATTCCTCCAAAGCGCTGCCTGTGACACTGTCAGCTCCCTCACCATTGTCTCAACACCAACAAAACAAGAAATATTAACCAGAACAACCTGCAGTGTTCAGAGCTGGCTGTAGCCCCGGTGATGGAGGAGGACACCAATACTTCTTACACAACCTGGGAATCCTGCCCTATGCTTCTCATGGAGGCTGAGAGGCAGGAAACCAGCCACCACAAAAACCAGCTTGGGACCAGACCCTCCAAAATATCATTTCCAGATCAGAGCCTGCGGGAAAGCTTTAGGACAGAAGTATGTAATTCAGTGACAATTCATCTATAGGTGCCTACCCAGGAAGAAAATAAAATTTGTGGAAGCTCTCTTATCCAACTGGCAAAGGCTAAACTAAATCAAAAGGTTTGGAATTCAATTACAGAAATTCTTGCTGGTAATGAGGTAAAACGATCTAACAAGGAGGTCTACCATTCATTGTAAAAGCTCACGACCTTAAATTTCAGGAAGCATAATTTGTACCTCTCAAGGAGCCATTATATTAACATTACAGCTGTGGTTCTGCAATTTGATCACAGCAGCCATTACCTGGTCTTAAACACCCCGTCCGGGCTGTCTCACACCAGGGACACCAGCTTCAGCTGCACCTGGAAGAGCCAGATCACCAGGAAGCCCCGGGGTGGCTATGACACCAGCCTCAGCACCACAGGTTGGAGGGCAAAGGCCCTGCAGCACCCCAATCCTGCCCTTTGGGCACGGGGGTGCTGACAGCCCCTCAGAAGCCAAGAAGAGGGGTCAGCTCTGCCTTTGCCACCGCAGGGAGGATGGCATCACTGCTGGCACACAGCAGCATCCTAAAGGGATGCCCATGCCACAAAACTAGTTCAGTGGTACCTGTCATGGCCACAAGCGCGCCCAGGCCTGAAGAGCCCGCTCTTCCCCTGCCACCCATGCTGCTTTTCCCCTGGGCTACCCAGCGTCATGAGGAGTTGCTCCCCAGGACCCGACACGGTAAACCCCAGCCTTGATTTTGGCTCTTGCAGCATCAGTTGATGGCACTTCAAAATACAGGCTTTCTGGGACACTTGGCAGCGGAAAGGGCTGACCATGTCCTGGCAGGCATAAAACACAGCATGACCAGCCCACCAAAAGACGAAACCGTATTCTGCGCCGGTGCGGCCTCACCGTGAGCACTGTGTGCAGTGCTGGGCCCCACAATTTAAGAAGGATGTGAAGATCCTCAAATGCATCCAGAGGGGAGGGCAGCAGAGCTGGTGAAGGGCTGGAAGGCACGTCCTGTGAGGAGCAGCTGAGGACTCTGGGTTTATCTAGTTTGGAGAGAAAGAGGCTGAGGGGCAACCTCATTGCCCTCTGCAGCTTCCTGAGGAGGGGACGTGCAGAGGGAGGTGCTGAGCTCTTCTCCCTGGGATCTGGGGACAGGACGCCTGGGAACAGTTCAAAACTGCATCAGGGGAGGTTCAGACTGAACATTAGGAAACATTTCTTTGCCAAGAGGGTGGTCAAACAGTGGAACAGGCTTCCTGGCGAGGTGGTTGATGCCCCAAGCCTGTCAGCGTTGAAGAGGCATTTGGACAATGCCCTTAACAACATGCTTTAACTGGTGGACAGCCCTGAAGTGGTCAGGCAGTTGGACTAGATGATTGTTGTAGGTCCCTTCCAAGTGATATATTCTTTTCTTCTCCTTTTCCTTCTCTTTCCTCTCTCCTCTCCCTTTCCTTTCCTTTCTCATTTCCTTTCCTTTCCCTCCTCTTCATCTTTCCCTTCCTTTTTTCTCCCTTCCCCTCTTTTCTTTTCTCCTCAGACAAATTACACTTATTACTAGCCAAGCCTGGCAGTGAAAAGTATTGCAAGTTAATTCAAGCAGAAAAAATTGTTACGATCTGTGCTGGTTTTGGCTAGGATAGAGTCAGTTTTCTTCATGGTAGCTGGTGTGGGGCTGTGGTTTGGATTTGTGCTGGAAACACTGTGGATAACACAGGGGTGTTCTCGTCACCGCTGAGCAGCTCACACGGCGTCAGGGGCTTTTCTGCACCTCACCCCATCCCACCAGCCACCAGACCGGGGGGCACAGGGAGCTGGGGGGGGACACAGCTGGGACAGCTGGCCCCGACTGACACACGGGAGATTCCAGACCCTACGGTGTCATGCTCAGCATGTAAAGCTGCAGGAAGGAGGAGGAAAGCGGGATGTTTGGAGTGGTGGCACTTGTCTTCCCAAGTCCCCGTTACAAGTGACGGAGCCCGGCTCTCCTGGGGATGGCTGAGCACTGCCTGCCCATGGGAAGCAGTCAACGAATTCCACGTTTTGCTTTGCGTGCGCACGCAGCTTTTGCTTTACCTGTTAAATGTTTTTTATCTCAACCAGTTTTATCACTTCCACCCTTCCGAGTCTCTCTCCATCACCCTGGGGATGATCACTGGGAATGAACATGCGGCTGTGACAGTCGGCTGTGTGGGGCTTAGTTGTTGGCCGGGGTTAAACCACAACAATATCCCAGGTACTTCACCAGAAACACATTTACAGAGTGAAAAATAAAATAATACCATAGCTGCCTCGGTACTTCTCACTTAAAATCCTGAAGGCATGTCTCAGTTTGAGGGCAGGGAGCCACACAGCACTGTTCTGACACCCAAACAGAGCACTGGAGCAGCAGGTACCTGCTTGCAGCTGGGTGGTCAACAGGTACCAGTACTAATGGAGTACGTGTGTTTGGGGGCAGGGAGAAAACTGCTACAGCAGTTATTTAAAATCAGCTCCTGAATTTTTCAATTTCTAAGGCTACTGTAAAAAGGCATGCCATAAGTAGCAATGGCCATATCTAGAATCTGCTGGGCCTTGTTCCTAGTTTTCCATCAGATCTCCATAATGAAGACACCACCCTTAACAACACAGATGACAGACATGGTGTTTGACATGCTCTGTCTAAACACCTCCAGTCCTAACTTCTGTCCAACCTGAGGGTCACAAAGTGTCACACAGTCACAGAATAGTCAGAGTTTGAAGGGGCCTCTGGAGATCACTTAGTCCAACTCCTGCTAAAGCAGGTTCTCTCTCCCAGAGCAGGTTGCACAGAGTCACAACCAGGTGAGTTTTGAATGTCCCCAGAGAAGGAGACCCCACAGCCTCGCTGGGCAGCCTGTTCCCCTGCTCTGTCACCCTCACAGCAAAGATGTTTTTCCTCATATTCAGGTGGAACTCGCTGTGCTGCAGCTTGTGCCCACTGCCCCTTGTCGTGTCGCTGGGTACCCCTGAAAAGAGCCTGGCCCCGTCCTCTTGGCACTCGTCCTTAAGGTGTTTGTAGACACTGATAAGATCCCCTCTTGGTCTTCTCTTCTCTAGGCTAAACATGCCCAGCTCTCTCAGCCTTTCCTCAGAAGGGAGATGCTCCAGTCCCCTCCTCATCTTCGTAGCCCTGCAGTCACAGCACTCTGCACAAGAACCACATTCTGAAAACCATCAGTGAGCTCTTATTTCCAAGAAACTTTATGATACCACCACTGCATACAAAAACTTGCTGCAGGGCTTTAGGACAACTCTGCCCCGAGCAAAGAGCAAGATCCTCACCCTTTGACTGCACTTCCCTCACTGCAGCCTGTGGGACAGGAGCTGCGGCTGTCAGAGACCCCTGCCTCTGGCCAACAAGACCCAGCACCAGGCACTTCACAGCACCCAAACTGAGCTTGCAGAGACTTCTGAGCCTGAGGTCCTCATACCAAGTGATGGACAGGAAACAAAACTAAAATGCTCTAAAATGATCCATTGATTGCTACAGACCCAGGCAAATTCTGGGCTTGGGTGGCCAGTTCACTGAATTCACCTAAGGCCATTAGTCTCAGTATCTGCAATGCCAGTCGCTCTGGCTGGTATTTACGCAAAGAGTTGCAAACACAGACATCTGATGATGAACATCAAACTTCAACCGTCCTGTAGAGAGAAAAGTTGCAAAAAGTGGCAAAAAGCAAGCGGGAGTTTGTAAAGTGAGCAGATGACATCCACACAGAGATTCTCCCTAACCTGAGCCCCAAGCTCTCTGCGCTTTCCCCTGCAAAGCCCCAAAGCCCGTGTGGCCAGAACTCAGTCTCAACCACAGGACCGAGTCATGGGTGAGCAGCTCGTGTGTGGCACCAGAGGAGGAACACAGCACACCATGCATGAGCTCGCCCATGGCCAGGTGTGGGCAATGGGCGCTGGCCATGGCCGCATGGGCTTCAGGTGCAGGGCTGGAAGCCGTGCGGTCACAGTGACCAGCTTTCCCGTGATACTGAAGGTAACAAGATGCTCCCAGGGAGTGCTCTGGAGCAACCAGGCAGCTGGGGATGGCAATGGCTCCTGCGGAGCTGGATGGGATGGGGCTGGGGTACAGACCGACCCTCCCTGTTGGCGAGTCCCATGGATCGGCACCTGGGTCACGAGCTGTGACCTGCTGGTTTTACAAGCGCTCCTTGACAGTTTGGCTCAAATGCAGGGACTGACAGCAGCCGCAGGAAGGGCACTGAGGGGCACAGAGGCCATGGCAGGCAGAGGAGAGCAGCAGGGCCTGGGGCTGTGGAGAGCCCACGGCACCAGGGCAGGTAGTGTGTCAAGGACACTCACTCCATGGAGCAAGTGTGGCGAGCTGGGCAGAAACCTGGAAAGCACATCTGCATTCAGCGTCAAGGCAGGTGCACCTGGTAAAGGAGGTGAAGTGCTTGCTTGGCTGGAGAACTGGTGTGTGTGTGTGTGTGTGTGTGTGTGTGTGTGCAATAAAAAGTTGATATTGCTTAAGAAAGAAGCAGGAGCAAACTGACTCCCACACTGGATCATGGATCAGCACAGCATCTTCTCCCCAGCAGTGTACTGTATCAGCTGCTTTGGGAGACATGCAAATCACGGGAAGCAATCACCACGGGAGCTTCGAAACTTCATGAATCACCTGCCCCACACCTAGTGGCTTCTCCTCAGACTAAGGAGACAAAGGAAAGCTCATGCCCTGAAGCAAGGACACTTGGAGCCATTTCCTTTTCTATTTTTTTTTAACACTAGATTTGTATTATTTGCAATATCCTTGCTATTCATAAAATTATCTGCTTCTTCCTTAGAGAGTAAATTCCCAAGTCAGGGACTGCCTGTCCCTCTCCTGCTTTCACAGAACCCACCATAACCAGATGCCCATGAGCATTAATTGGCCTAGACACAATATTCCTCGGCCCAGGGTACTGGCAACATGGATTTGCTGAGACCACGTGAGGTGCAGTCACTGTATGAGTGGTAACAACCACTGTTTACACGGACGGCCCCAGGGAAGTATGTATGAATATTTAATGACTCATATTACTAAATAGACTAAATAGACCTGATCTGTGGTCAGGTTAGCCAGGAAAAGGGAGGTTGCTCTAGTCTAGGCACAGAAGACTGACTGGTTGAGTTCTGGATATTACAAGCCAAGAAATATCACCTTCCAGAACTTTGAGCACAGGTCTATCGTTTGTGTATGTGGAAGGTAGGGATGGCCTCTCTGGGCCACGAAACGAAGAAGTGAATCCACCTGCTCATCACTTTCTGTCACGGTGCTGAGTGAAGGGGCTGCTACATGGCTTCCCATCTGCTTCAAATGATTGCCTAAGGCAATGGCTGCAGGCAAGTCCTGTGTCCAAAAGGTGCAGATCAGGATAAAATATCCTTTGTCCAAATGCTCAGTTGGTTTGACTGGGACATCACCTCCTGCTGGCACTGGACGGAGGTGGAGATGGGACAAGCTGGGAAGGACTGGCTCTCCAGGGTGGTGGAGAGCATGGTCTGCCAGGCATGCAGGTGCTGAGACAGCTAACGTGGCCAGGCAAATTTGGGCTTGGGAAGGAATCAACCCTCAGCAAGACCGGTAGAAGCCATGCAAGATTTTCACTATCCTCTGCAGCACAAAGTGCAGTTTCCTTTGAGGATCATCCAGCTGAGTCTCACTTAATAACCAGCTCCCTCCCTCTGCAGGGACTTTGCCGATGTTCTGGTCCCTCCCATTTTCAGACCCCTTCTCCGGTTCACCCAACGATGCCTGAAGTGTTTTGCACAGTGTCTCAATGAAGTGTGAGTGGTGGTGGGCCAAGAGAGAGTCTCAGCGCTCCTTCCAGCTTAAACCCCATGGCAGCAGAAACCACCAGGCTGAGTGGCTGGGAAAAAAGGGGGTGACTCGGAGCCACCACATTCACTTCTCTGTAAAGAGGATGCTGCTCCCCAAGGGGCTTCAGCACACTCCCCAGCACCCCTGTCCCAGATGGCAGCATGAGAGACCATGCCTAGCCTGCGAGGGCTCCCAAGCCACAACCCTCTGCAGCCACAGGCTGCTCAGTGGCCCCCGCAGCAACGCCAGGCTGTGAATCTGTAAGCCAGACCCAAGTCCCACACAGCCTCATGCCCACCGTTTCATCTGCTCCAAGTCCTCTCTTTCAGCCTTAGCAGACAAAGGAAAATACAAAGCCTACAAACATTAGGAGGGCAAACTAGAAAAAAGAAAGAAAAAAGGAAATGGGACAAAATTTTTCCCATTTTTCCTAACACAATAGCTGCAAGTCTGATCTGGCAAAAAAATGGATGCCATTTTGAGCCCTGAAGTTTCACTTCATGTTACACAGACTGATGTGAGCAGCACATGGACAGACACGTATGTCACATACATAGGGAAGGGGAGAAAGAAGGGAGGAAGAGACAGCAACCATATTCCGACAGGAACGCAAACACACCCACTGGCACACAGAGCCCTTTCGCAATATGGACAGAACAAAGACAAATCAGGAATCCCCACAGAAAATCACATCCAAGATTAAAACCCAAATCACAACGATTTCCAGCCACGCCGAGGTCCAGGAAAGGAGCAGCACTACCAAATGAGCTGGCAGCCACTATTCTAAGCTTTAACTCTTGCATCTCACACCCTACATGCAAGGAAGGGATGGAACCATGCACTGCTGTGCCTCTGCTTTCAGCAGCTGCATTTCTGAGATCCTCTCACCTCTCCCCAGCCTTCAGCCTGGAAGTGCTGGAGAGAGGACTCTCCAGCTGGAGGTGGACCTGCCGCCCGAGCACAGGGGGTGAAGCTTGTTTCCTATGTGAATGGGAGCACATTCATAACCAGTCCCTAAGGGACTCTCTTTTTTTTGCAGCATAAAGACCAGTTTCTGGCACGAGGAGCCACAGGAACAACCCGGTCCGAGGTACCGGCTGCACGAGCACAGGTGCTCCAGGGCTGTGCAGGGGACACGTGCCCCAGGCACGAGCAGAGGCTGTCTGGCAGCACAGGGTCGAAGGCATGGTGGCAGCTGCAGGACAGACATCTGCTGGTTTGCCCTCATGCCGGGGCTGAACCCCAAGGCAGCCAGGGCTCCCAGAAGGACCCCAGCTCTACACAGCAAAGGTATAGTGAAATACTTCAAGCGTTGCAAAAAAAAAAAAAATATCCATGGAGAACACAGGCCCTGCCCCACAGGGCTTACATCTGCACCTGAAACAGAGCAGATGCACTTTACACGCCCAGTAAACAGACAGAAGTGAAAACTCCTACAAATGCAAAGCTATGAATACCGGCATTTGTACCAGAGAAACACCCCAGAAAGTGTGAGAGATGCATATTTGCCATGAATGGCATTTTCTGTACAATGCATGTAGCCAGAGACAAGCTGCACTGCATCTGCCTAGCTGCCAGAGGGGGAGAAGAGTCCCCTAAGAGACCCCGATGCACAGGGGCTTGCGGGCTGCTCGGCGCAGCCAGGGAAAGGGGGTCCTGAGCACCAGCCAAAGTGAGGAGAAGGAGCTTTCCCTCCCAGCCCCAGCACCGAGCGAAAGAAGCAGCCCTTACCTTTGGCCCCTCGCAATACAAACCCGAATCCCTCATGCTCCCTCTTCTGCAGCACGGCCGTCTTCTCCTCAATGATGTAGTCACTGGGCAGGAAAGAGCACAAGAGAATGATGCTAGGGTTAGATTTCAGCACCATGCTGCCAGGCGGAGGTGGCCTTTGTGCCTGTGACAAGGAGACCTCTTCTCATCGACCGTTTCATCTCAGCAAGGAGTTGGGCACAATCTGCTTCCCTCCCTCCCTTGCCCAAAGTCAGAACAAAAAGATGAAAGCTACTTTCCCTCAATGTGTAGGTGGAGGAAAGCCCCGGCTGCCTGGATCACCCTTCTGCCCACCGGTCCCCTTCTCAGTCACCTGCATACGCATGCAGGGAGCTTAGTGATCCCGCTTTGGGCTTCCCTTTAAATGATGCCCTTAGCATATAACTGAAGAGTGGAGCGCCTGAGCAGAGGAGGTGCGGGGAGAGGCAGCCATCCATCCATCAGGGAACCAGCGCTCTCAGACTTTCCCGTTGCCTTTTGTATGAAAAAAATTAGATGCTTGACGAAAGGAGAGGTGCCTCTTTGGTAAGTTCCCCAGGAGGGAGAACAGCAGAGTTTATATCCTCATCCCGGCGCTCTGATCTTCTCTTAAAAATCCCCCCCCGCGTTGCTAAGTAACGGTCTGTCATTAGCAGAGGGGGGATGCATTGCATTGTCCTAGTTTAACAAAGCTGCTCTCCCTGCCCTCTGCCGTGGCCAGACGAGAAGAACGGGGAAAATCCAGCAGTGGAGAGAGAGGAATGGATGTGCGGCTCTGCGCAGACCCCGGCCGCCAGCGACCCTTCCAACAAACCACCTCTACGTGCGCCGGGAGGGGCGGGGGGCGCACGGGGAGGGGAGATGGGAGAGGGATTCTCTCAGCAAACTGGAGCTTAAATGCAGCCCTGCAAATCCCTCCCAGCAGAGCCGCATGTCTGACATCAGAGTGGAATTAATCAGGGACCTCGGTCCTTCTCGGCAGCGCGGGGAAGGAGCTTTACACACGAGCCAAACCCGAGAGATGCGGAGAGGGAGCGATGGCGCGGGCTGGCCCCCAGAGCCGGGGGTGTGCGACCAGCCATGGGCTCTGCCCAGCGCGCAGCGGTGGGGACAAAGCCTCGTGCGGCACCGCACTGCACAGAAACACGCTGCCAAGGAGCAGGTCGAGCAGTGGGCGCGCAGGCAGGCGTGCTCGCCGGAGGGAGGAGACGGCCGCGGACGGGCGCTGGCACAGAGCAGCTGGGCTGGCACACTGCGGTATGAGGTGCCCCAACATGCGCGGTACCGCCGCCGCAGGCAGGCACACGCCCCACCGGCACACCGCGCCTGCTGCCTCCTGCCCCTGGCTGCGGGGAAGGGGTGGGCTGCCGGGGCTCAGGCTGCACCCCATGGCACCCCATGTCACCCCCCGGGACCCTGACGAACACAGCAGGGTTGGGGAGGCAGTGGGTGTTTCTGGATGGAAGGCAACGGGCTCACCATGCTGCTGCGTGGACTGGGCTGGCAACCCTCGCTGCTGTGCCTACTTTCTAGCAGCCGTGGACCGCGACCGACAAGCACCGGAACAGGACACACCTCTGTACCCTGTCCCTGTAGCCCCTCATCTGCCAGTGCTACACTTACAGGCATCGCAATCCCATTTTGGGTGGGTAGTTCTGCGATTCTGGCGTTAACGCCACAATATTATCTAGCTTCTAGCGAGAGGGACAGAAATATTCCTTTGTTTTCCAGACCAAGGGAAGGTGATCACGAAAGCAGATACACGCAATACACTGCTGCAGGTACCAAGGCAGTCTGGAAGACATACAAGACATCGTCCATGGAAACTAACACAACACACAAGCCTCAGTTCCTTGGACTTCCCCAATAATTTCACTTTGCGCTATAATTCTGGACATGCTTCAGCATTATCTGTGAAAAAATAGGGTACCTACAAAACCAGTGACTTCATGCAACAAAGTACCTAAACATGGATAAACTTCAACAAAACTATGTGAACCGCTTTAAAGGAGGCAGCTGCTGTCATACAGTCATCCCTTTATGTCACATTTTCAACACATTGCCTGACTTTCAAAAGCAGAGCTGGTTATGCATATGTTCCTCAATATGCGTAAAACTCTCCCTTCTACAACAAAATTCTCTCTTCCAAGTGTAAAGCATCCTACTGGAGACAGATTCATAACTACCATGCCCAGAAGAGGTCATCACGGTAACATAATCCTCTTGTCCATGTGACAAGAGCCAGATAACCTCAAACCATGACTCCTCAATCAAAGTAGCTATGGGTGCCCCATCCCTGGAAGTGTTCCAGGTCAGGCTGGACGGGCCTTGGAGCAACCTGGTCCAGTGAAAGATGTCCCTGCCCATGGCGGGGGGGTGGGACTAGATGATCCTTGACAGTCCCTCCCAACCCAACCCATTCTGTGATTCTGCGACAAGCCTTTTATCTTCTATTTGAACTATGACTTACCATTTAGGAAGAGAGCTAGACCTAAGACATTCCACATCCACAGGAATATCTCCTTTTTTCCATACGACATGTTAATCCCCTGTAGATGAACTGTGCCAGATCTTAACCCCCTACCAAGAGCAACTTCTGCCACCTCTAAAAGAATGTGTTTGTGCATGTGTACATGCAGGAGAGAGAGAGAGAGAAAGGCAAACAAATCTTTATGTACAAAATCACGATTTCTATTTTACCTGGTGGTGGGATCAAGTCCCCAATTTGTCCTGCTGCAATTGATTTATCAATCAGAAAGTGAAGAATCCATGATGAAAGAAAATTCTGTATCGCTAATTCCTCTGTGGTTGTTTCATCCACGTGATAAACTGAAGAAACTCTTGACAAAACTGCTCATACCCTGTGTAAGTACAAATTCACCCAGCCTCCCCCACCAACCATCATCTACCAAGATTTCCTGCAATAATGTAAGCCTTTAAGTAAGTCTGATGTGTTGCTGCTCTTACTGCAAGTTATTCTGCAGAAAGAATATTTGATTCTTTCTGCCACCTCTGAATTATTCCTCCTCCTACAAATAAACTGGCAAGAAGTACCTTCCTTCAAAACTCTAAGCTTGTCAGAAGCAATAGGCAAACTCCTCAACACACTACCTTCTGTCCCTGAATGCTCCAAAAAGCACATAGATAGAGCTACCTGTGGGATTTTTAGAAACGCTGGATGTTCATTTTAGCTCATTTTCTTGTTCTGTGATGTCCAGAGGGATTTATGAAGTTACGACTCGCAAGAGGGATCTTGCAAGAGCATTACCAGTTTAACTCCCTCTGGAACCTGCACACCTTTTGCCTATTGCCATCTAGCTCTGCAGACACCTAAAAATCCTCAGATTCATAACTGGCCACAGCACAATCCATTGCACAGCTTCACATTTTGATATAACCACACTAATTAGTTTTACAGGTAGATGTATATAAAAAGTGAAACAAAAAGTCCATACATTTATGTGAACTAGATTTGTGGGGGAGTAGAGAGACACCTGAGATGCCACTGATCAGCATTGCTGGAGCTCTGAGGGCTGGAAAAAGCAATAAAAACCCACCTGGGGAAGGAGATGAAGCAGCGTAATCAAAGACCTGTGACAGCGTCATACTGAAAAAATAACCTGAATTACTCACTTTAAAATTTTTTTCTCAATAAAAATAGGAGCTTTCAAAAAATAAGATGTAGCAGGGAGGTATTTTTAGGAATCAGAGAAGGACTAAGCAAAACAGTGATTTAATACTCGTGACATCTGTGTTTAAATAAAGTTATGATACTCAATGGAAAAGAGCACCTCAAGTTCCTTGCCAGACTACTGTGCCCTACATATAACTGGTAAATGAATAAACAGATGAAATAATGTCATGATACAGAGACGCTGGAGCATGGCTCTTCAGAGCTGCTCCAAGAGAAGACACAAACTCGACCAGACCATCTCGTTTCCGCAGGGTTGACTGTCAGACCTTCTGCTGGTTTGACTTTTGTTGAAACCAAATTAAAGACAGTTAATGCACATTTAGCTTGACTACTGCAAATTATTTTAGTAACTTTGTGACTGTTTGGAGGGTCAAACCTAATGGAACTATCAAATGAGCAATTAAAAAAATAGCACGGTTATGGCTGTATTAAACAGCTACAGGTAACTTCCGGGAACACTGTAGCAGCAAAGAGAAGCTCTGATCCTAAAGTGAAAACACAGCAGTTAGAAGAATTAAGAGTTTATTCCAATTGTCTGGTTCTGGTGAAATTCACTGAAAGCGCCTGTGCAGCCAGTGGAAAGTATCTGACATCTATGATGGGTTGTCTCTGAAAGCTTGCATGGGATGCATGGCACTCCAGAAGATCTGAAAAAGGGACGATGCTCATCTTTAAAAACAGGCAGTAGAAAGATCAAAGTAGTATAAAATGAAGCAACTCATCTTTAATTCCCAGGAAAATCCTCTAACAAACAGCAGAACAGTTTAATAACACATCTAGAAGAAGAGAAGGTGATAAATAGCAGGTGGCACAGATTTGAAAGAACTGGTTGTGCTAAACGAACCTAATTTCTGTTTGAACATAATAGGTCTCATCAATGTGGGAAAGACAGTTCTGTAGTATGTATCTTGATGTCAGTTAAGCATTTTGAATGCTCTCACAAGGCACTGTCATAAAAAACAAGAGGGGAATTTCAAGGTGAGTAAATAGCTGTTTGACACATTTTTTACTCTTGAACTGGAAGGACATATCAAGCGGGATTTCACAGGGATCTGTCATGGGACAAGGTCACTGTTTCCACTGATGACTAGCATGTAACAGAGAGTAAACTGAAATTTGCAGAAGGTCCAATCTGAGAGGGCATCAGCATGTTAGAAGAGCAGACTGGGATTCACGTGGTACTATCACTGGAGAAATGGTCTGAAAAATACCAGAGGAAAAAGGCAAAGTGCAAGGTGCTAGAGTCAGGAACTATGAAAAGAAAAACAGAAGATGAAGAAGGGCTGTCCAGGCAGCCAGCTGGCAGGAGAGGCTGCAAATACCATCCTGGACCCACAAGCATCAGCAGCAGTGTCACACTTTTGTGTAAAAAGGATGACAGACTGACTGGAGGTACACAAACAGGAGTGCTGTCTAAGACCTGAAATAATCTTTCTGCCCTATCCTATGCTGCAGTAGCCTTGGGACTCATCTAGTTAAATGTGGGTGTATATAAAACAAGCACCTACAGTGAGCAAGTCTCTCTGGGCTCCTTTTAGACTCAATGGAGAGCTGTTCTGTGAAGTCAATGGAGCTGTGATTCATCCCATGCTGAAATGACCGCCTACATTTTGTCAAATGAATGGCACCCCTGGCTCCACTGACTGTGCACATCTGTATTGACTCCCAGGGTGAGCCAGGGCGATGAGCTCAGACACCTACATGGTAGACACCTACAATGAAGTAACGTGAATCACATTACTGAAGTTAGGTAACACTCCAGTTGCCCAGCTCTTAGCACCATGCTTCCAGAATGATGTAGGTCAAGAGGAGAGAGTCCCGAGGAAGACACCTGGAAGATATAAGGCCCAGCAGGAAAGTAAAAACCTGGCTTGATTGATTGGCTTGATTATTCCCGTAAGAAAATGCTTAAAAGGTGTCACACAGCTGCTCAGTAGTAATATTGCTGAAGCACAGGAATGAGGTCGTGATAGAAGGCCACTCACTGGGAACTTTTAGATAAATGTCCCTCAAGAAAAACTGAAGTTCAGCTGATGCTGATGTTGGTGGAGGGATGGACCATGTCAGGTCTCTCCCAGTAGAAACCTCACCCCCAGACTGCCCCACACCCACACCCACAGCCAGGCAGTGCGAGGAGTTTGGTTCTGCTCAGCTACCTCATGCACAAAACATCTCCAACAACAGAAGAAGAATTTATAGAAAGTGGGGCACAGACATGCTCTGGCCCCAAGAGCATGCAGTACAGCCTGAGCCTTTGAGCAAACTTTCTTTTCTCCCCCCAAAAATCAGAGCCATAACACAGGGTAGCCCTTTCCAAACTCCATTGCAGAAACTGCCTCTGGCCTTGCACTACAGCTGGGCTTGTCCAGGACAGCGCAAGCTGGCCCAGATCAAATTTATCTCATGGAGTAAGCTAGCAATGAAACAGCACGGATGATGACACGATGGTACCCAGGTCTCCTTCCTACCCCTGTCCCACTTCACAGAGCAGATGAAGCTTTAGGGAGAGAGAGCACGGCTCAACCTTGGATTTATACACCAAACAGTTAAGCTTCTAGCAGAAACACCAGGGAACAGGCACGTCCTGGAGGTCTGGGATCAGCCAGGCACATCACTATTGACCGGCTTGCCGAGCACAGCGTCCCTCGCTGCAATGGAGCCTGGAGAGACCTACCAAGATCTGAGCGCTCTGCAAGGGCTGCCGTCACACAGTCCTGCTCTTCCATGGTGCAGATGCCAGCCAAAGTGTAAGACAGCTGTATTTCTTGGCTCTATCTGAATAAGAGAGAAGAATGACCACAGCATTCCAAGATCAAGTGTCTGATCCCAAACATTTACTGATAGCTGCAGCCTGGAGAAGAGGAAAGGAGCAGGTCTGGGGTGTCTTACTCTGGTATCAGCTCCCAGCCCAGAGACTGGCAGCCAGGGGACCTCAGCAACAACATCAGAAGTGAAGCTGTGAAAAGCCCTACCCTGAATGGAAAAATAAACTACTTACATCTCCACTGTAGATGAGGAAACCTTTGGGAATGCAGGCAACAGTAGTGCCTCTGTAACAAAGGGCAGCAGACAACAGAGAGTGGGCTAGAAAGGAGCCTATTTATGCTCCTAACTGGTCCTGAAGCACTGATTACCATCAGTATGATCTTCTGTTTAATTCAGTCAGGAGGCAGCTCATCAAGGCACTGATTATGAACTACGTCAGGAGCAAAGTGACAGATGAAAAGTAACTCTAACTCCAGAAGAAACCATCTTCCAGTCACACATACAGTTTGAAATCGCAGCAAGCCCCTAGGCTTGTGTTGTTTGAGATCACATTCCTTCCAGCACTGGTCAAATGCATTTTGGACTTCAGCTAAAACCCCAAAGCCAGTGCTGCTCAGTCCCAGGCGAAATGTGTGCTGTGAGTACCAGAGGAATTCTGAAGATCAGCTATTGCAGAAATTGAGGAAGACCATTAGTGAAAGGCACTGAGAAGCAGCATCTTCCCCATTCAAACGTGGGCAATTTTCCCAGAAAATTTTCAGTACTGGAGTCATTTCATTTAAACACACCAAGCTTCTAGGGCATCACCCAAAACATTAAGGTGAGACAGCTCATTAAGGGAACAAAAAGTCTGAGAAAGTCCAAAACATGTTTTGCCTGGACTCCAAACTAGCAGTGATACTGAGAAAACTGTTAAGACCTTGCTGTGAATGCCAAAAAGCAGTCAAGTCAAGGAAAGATGCCATCATGGAGGTGCACAAAAGATAAGCCCCTGGAATAATCGGGCTTATATTAATACTGGCAGAAGGAAGCCAGTTGTCCTGGAGTTTTATCCTCACCTGCCAGAAGAGGCATTGCAGCTGAATGGGGGATGCTGCCCAGCTCCTTCTCCCTGGACACGCTCTCCATCAGCCAGGCTAAACCTGACGCCAGCAGTGACAATAGACCACAGATGAGCAAACGTGGTCTCAGTCTGCAGGGAGAGGAGTTTTTAGGTCCATCGTTCACAGCCTCCTCCCATCACCACTTCTTCAGCAAACGGTGCAAAATGGTGTCTACTAAAAAACAGAGGCAAAGGCAGCCTCTGATCCACACTTAGCGCTGCCAAATTACCAGTGTCACCTGTGGGAATTCTGCTCCCCAGAAACAGCATTGTTCAAAGCTGACGTCGGAACCATTTGGCTGCGCAGATGCACATAGAGACAGATAAGGTAACACGCAACAGCATCTCAAATCTTAGCATGTATCACTAGCGCTTGAAATCCATACTGCTTATATTTAAAGGGGAAAATGGTCACAAACAGAGGGATTGTACAGGACTCAGCCCCACCGCTGCCTTCAGCTGTCACAAGTACTGGGAAGGGACAGATGACACTTAAAATCTCCCTTTGCTTGAATGAAAGGAGATTAAAGAACGTTATATCTGCCTCTTGCCTGATACGCATTCAGGAAAGAACAATGCATATTTCTATAAATAATAAAAACGAGTCCTAGACAACCCAAATTCTACAATGTGGATTTATTCCATCCTCAGCAAAGGAGACAGATGGAGACTGTTTAAGGGCACTGTGCTGGAGACACAGTACAAATACATGCCACAGATTGAGAAAGAACAGAAAGAAGCTGGCATGGCTAAACAGCAGGGAAATGGAGGTTATTAAACGCAAGAGAACATCCTTCATAAAGCTGAAATTGTATTCAAAAGAGGAACATGGAAAGAATCATCATCTCTTGCAGGTTAAATGCAGAAACACAGTACCAGCGTGACAGGCAAACGTGAATCTTTGGAACAATTTGTGAAAGACATCAAAACTAATACTGCATCAGTTTTCAAGTGCATACGGAGCAGGAAGCCTACCAGAGCATCTTTGGGGTCAGATGATCGCAGTACCAAAGCAACACCCAGAGAAGGAAAGGCCATAGCAGAGAAACAAAGCACATTTTTCCTTCCCTGTTGTGGGGACGATCCCCCTTCAGAAGTGCAGTGATTTGTAAGCAGACAGATCTTAAACTGAAGCATCTCTAGAAGAGGTTATGGAACAAAAAAAAGAGGCACAAGCCACCAGGACCTGAGAGTAGATAGCTAAGTGTCCAGAGTACCTTGTGGGTGACAGAGCTGTGCTACTCATGGTGCCTAGGCTGGGGTGAGAAGCACAGCGGGACCTGGGGCCAGGATGGTGGGCACATGGTCCCTGTTTTTACTGGGGTGCCAGTAGAGAAGGAAGGCGCTGCAGGTCCATCATCCTGATGCATCACAAGGCAAGGCTCCAGCAACTGGAACAAGCAGAGAGCCAGCCAACACATGGATAAATACTACACTTGGGAAAGCTAACATGGCATTTTAAGTGAGTGTCTTGCCTCATAAACTCCAGTAATGAGTGGTGTCCCTCAAGGGTCTGTACTGGACCAATACTATTTAATATCTTCATTAATGACATAGTGGGATTGAGTGCACCCTCAGGAAGCTTGTAGACAACACCAAGCTGAGCAGTGCAGCTGATTTGTGAGAGGGAAGGGGTGTCATCCAGAGGGACCTTGACAGGCTTGAAGAGTGGGCCCATGCAAACCTCATAGAGTTTAACAAGGCCAAATGCAAGCCTTTGCACATGGACAATCCCCAGTATCAGTACAGACTGGGGGATGAATGGATTAAGAGCAGGCCTGTGAACAAGGACTTGGTACTGGTGGATGAAAAGCTGTAGAAGAGCTGGTAATGTGCACTTGCAGCCCAGAAAGCCGATCATATCCTGGGCTGCATCAAATGAAGCATGGCCAGCAGGTGGAGGGAGGTGATTCTCCGCCTCTACTCCACTCTTGAGAGACATCACCTGCAGTGCTATGTCCAACTCTGGGGTCCTCAGTACAAGAAAGACATGGTCCAGAGGAGGCCACATAAATGATCATAGGGCTGGAGCACCTCTCCTATGAAGAAAGGCTGAGAAAGTTGGGGTTGTTCAGCCTGGTGAAGAAAAGGCTCCAGGGAGACCTTATTGCCGCCTTTCAATATATAAAAGGGGTTTATAAGAAAGATGGAGAAAGACTTTTTACCAGGGCCTGTAGGGACAGGACAAGGGGCAACAGTTTTAAGCTGAAAGAGGGCAGGTTTAGATTAGACATGAGGAAGAAATTCTTTACTGTGAGGGTGGTGAGGCACTGGCACAGGTTGCCCAGAGAAGCTGTGGCTGCCCCATCCCTGGAAGTGTTCAAGGCCAGGTTGGACGGGGCTTGGAGCAACCTGGTCTAGTGGAAGGTGTCCCTGACCCTGGCAGGGGGGGTGGAACTAGATAGTCTTTAAAGGTCCCTTCCAACCCAAACCATCCTGTGATTCCATGACAAAGCACATGTGGATGCAGGTAAGAGAGGTCCCTCCCCACCACCGCCAATTCTGGGATTCTGTAGACAGCAGGGAAACCCTCAACCTATGGTGCTACTCTCAACCATCTCAGGAAACGCTCTTGGTCCCCAATACCCATCAGTGCAGAAGGACTTGTGTTGCCATTGCTTGGGCACTCTCCCTCAGAGCCCAGTGCCTGCACCCATGCTGCCCCGGGTGTCCCCTGGGAATGAACATGCCATCTTTTTTTTAATGTGTTTTTTGTTCAAAATGCTGAAATAACCTGAGGACTGTGCAGCACCTGATGAAGCAGTGTTCCACAACATGGTGCTAAGGGGGAGCGCTACGCGAGCACAGCGCAGGGACAGGCAACGGTGTTTGAGGGCACAGGACCTGCTAGGATTATACTGGAGGATCACGCAGGAAGAAGACAGCCAAACTCAACAGTCTCTTCAGTAGCACCTTTAGCAAGCCCTTGCTAGATTTAAACATCCTGAGAACCACAACCAGATTCCAGAGCAGTGGGTCAACTCCAGAACAGAGCAAGGGCTGAAGTGTTATGTAGCCAGAGGGATGACCCACGGGGATCCGAGTTATTTGACAACAAAAACTTAACTGAAGTCTACTAAGATTTCCAAAAACATTTGACAAGGTCTGTCATTAAAATCTCCTGAGGAAGCCAAGAAGCCATGGGATAAAAAGGAAGGGTTTTACATATTAAATGTGTTAAAAGGTTTAAAATAAAAGTAAATGATTGCATTTCACATCAGAAGAAAGGTCAGCAGCAGAGTCTCATGGGGACCGGTGCCAGGGCTTATGCTGCTCAGCACAGCCCTAGATCATTTATGAGAGAGGAATGAAATGAGAGGTAACAAGGTTTGCTGATAATGCTCAATTATTCAGGGTAATAAAGATGAGGAAAACTATGAGAAACTGTAGAAAGATCTTAAAATGTAAGATTAAATGTAAGGTGGGGAAAAAACTGGTGTACATGGGAAAAAATAATTCTCTCCTCATACGTAAAATCACAGGCTCTGAGCTGACCATTACTACAGGATTAAGAACTTGGGGATATGGTAGACAGTTCATGAAGGGTGTCAGCCTAATGTCATACAATGGCCAGGAATGATAAGCAAAGAAAAGTGAGAGGAAAGTTACACCACCAACACAGCCAAAGTGTCCCCACATCCTAAATACTTCAGTAACACTAATCACCCATTTTGTAAAAGAATACAACAGAACTGGAAAAAAGAAAGATGACATGGACCATCCAAAGCATGCAGAGATTTTCTGTATAAGGAACGGTGCTGCTTAGTATCACTTAACCTGGAAAAAACACAACTCGGGAAATGGTTCTACCAGATTCTGAGTGCTAGGGAGGGGGGCCTGCCTATTGCTTTCTCCAGCACAAGGACGAGGCCACATCAAATGAATCGACAAGATAATGTTTAAAGTAAACTGTATTTTTCACAGGATTTGGGATGAAGTTTCTTCTTGCCACAGAATAGTGTGCCAAAAAATTACATGGGATCAAGGTGCAACTGGGCAAGCTCCTGGAGGAGCAATCCCTCAAGTATTACTCCGTACAGGACACACTGTGGGTGCAGAATCTCCAACCCCCAAGCTGTTGGATGTGGACAGAGCGTGCTGGGGAAATATCACTGCATACATGCCCTCTTCCCATATCCTTCCCTGGTCACCCAGGACTGGTCTCTGTCAGAGAAAGAACTGGACTTCTTGCCTAAGCCAGTTCAACCCTCTTATGAAGCTTGGCAAAAGCCCTTCTCAACTCACAGCATACACATCTGAGATGAAAGGAGTCATGTCTGCAGTATGCACGCATCACACTGCTCAAGGTCGTTCCTTCCAGAAAACCCACTTACATGTTTGAAGAGAAATGCTGCTCTAAGGGATCAAACCCATCACACTTAAAACACTTCTGAAAGCTTGCTAGTAGGAACCGCAGGAGCAGCAGGCTGTGCAGCAGACACATCTGAACTCCTCGTACAGCCAGAGTCCCTCGCTGCACTCTATGGTTGCTCTGACAATGATCGCAGGAATGTGCAGCTTCTGAATCAAACCCACAAACAGCACTGAAGGCTGGCTGTCCTTGGCCCATCGGGACCACCAGTGACCTGACTGGCTGCCCTGCTTCATGCACCTGGGATGTTTGAGGTGGTTCAATACTGACGGCTCTGTTCAGACCCTAACCTGCAACACCGGGGAAAAATGTCACCCACAACACAGAAGATTAAAGCTCAAAAAGAGCCATTTAATCATACCTGATGGGAGGCCTGAGCCTCAGTAGCTGAAGAATAGTTACAGCACAGCCCTTCGCTGAGACCCTATCCTCAGCCACCAGCTTTTGTCCATTTTGGTCATCACTGCATCATCATCGTAAGAATTAAATCAAGGAAACTCAGCGCAAGACCTCCCTGAAGGAGGTGATTTGGACTATTTAACTTCTACTAAGTTGATTCTGTCCGCTCACATTCCTGTAGCCACGTACTCAGAACTGCTAAAGTGTGAGCTACCAAATACCCTGACAGGGGTCGCCTGTGTGACACGACAAGGGACAGTGGCTGTTAAGTTCTCACCATGTCTCCTGGTATCTTCTTGTTCAGCAAAACCAAACTATACTTTTGACAGATCTTTCAGACTCTGTAGGAGTCAACAGTTATTATGACTTGATCCTTGTCCTGAATCTATCTTGCTTCATCCTCTTCGATCCTAGCAAGGCTGCTGACAACTACTTTTTCTTTCCTCACCTGGGGCACGTAGTGACTGCAGTCTGTCTTCATGCAGATGGAAAGGATGAGGAAAGGATGTGCACATACAGGCAGTGCATGGCGACCGTGTTGCCATCCCCCTGTTCTCAGAGTGCAGGTGGTCTGCCAACGAGTCATCTGTGCGGTGCCATTACCAGCACACAGGACTACTATCTAAAGCAGCATCTGCACTGTGGGCAGCCCAGGTCAGCAACACAGCCTTCCATGCTGAGCGGTTTTACTGCTGAGGGTGTTTGGGGTTGTCAGGACAAGCCATGCCTTTGGTCCCTGATCTACCGTGTCTCTTGGTGCCTTCTCATACAGATGTTTCCACTGATATTTTAATCATACCACCCTTTGTATTTCTCTTACAAAACCTCTACACCAGGACTTACCCGGTGTCCAGGAGTCCCATCCTCCTGGCAGCGACACCAGCACCTGTGACAGGCTGCTGCTGGCTAATAGTGACCAGCTCCATCTATGGAGCTGGTCATGCTCCCTTTGATGCAATACTCGGTGCTGGAGGGCAGCAACTCACTCAGGGTCACCAGATGTCAGGTTTTCTTGACACGCATTTTTCTAATGAGCTGATCATCCTCATGTAATGCTTCAGTCCTGGAAACAGCTGCGCTTTGCAGGCAGTCTCTGGTCTTTGAGTTATTTAATGGTACTGATGGCTACGTGGCCCAAGGATTTGGGCACTGTTTCTTCAAGTCACACCGGTTTGCATTAAAGGTAAATCCAACTCCCTGTGATAGCTGCAGTACTTTCTGACATCATTCTCACAGAGCTCAAAGGCAGGTCCCAAAATCACTAAGAACATCTGTCTTACGGTCTTTTGAAATATCTTAGATTCGCAGGATATTCAGAACAGTAAGAAAAGAAGCTCGTGTGCCCTAACCGGAGCAGTGACCATGACGAGAAACTAGTTTTGCTGAAACTGTGCACTGGTGTCCAATTCGCTGAGCAGTTCAACCCCTTGCAGCCCGCAGAGGGAGCGCCTGTGTTTCACAGCTGCTGGGTGCTGGAGTTTTGCATGCTGGCTGAAATAACAGTGCATAAGCACAGGACCTCTGAGGGCCTTGTTCCGAAGACCATGAGCGTGCACCAAAACCTCACTGACCGGCGCAGTAACTTGCTTAAGGGTCATATGCTAGAACTGATTTTCAACAGTCTTAATCAGCGGAGGCAGTAATCAGTGAGGCATCCCTTCATCTTTGCTGTTTTACAAACTGTTTTATTTTACTAGGTGTACTGCTGCAACTTGAGATTTGACCAACTCAGTCCTAATCCTCTAAGAGCTCAATAGCAATTATTTGATTTCTCTAAGGGTACAGATGTCATGTATGCAGCATCTTACACTGCAGCTGCTCCCTCACTGTTCTGGCAATCCACAGGGATGACTTCCAGTGCCAGCAGACTCTTGTCATCAGCTGGTTCGTGAGATGAGTCAGAGGGGACATCTATAATTTCTTGGTGATGCCATGAATGGCTGTGCCCACTTTGAGGAAGCTTTCTATGTGTCAGAATATGAAATGCCCGTGTCTCAGCTCTAATCACCAGAGCGTGTCCCTAGACAGCACTCCCACCATCAGCAGCAGCTGCTAGTTCTGAGGTAAGGCTTTTCCCCTGACTTCACACATGCATACACCGATCCTTTCCGTGATGTCTGCAACAAGAAATACTCTTAGCATGCAGGCGTATCTGTATCAGGTGCACACTGTGACTGCAGCTGCTTGAGACTCAGCACAAGCAGTGTAGTCACTATTGATCAACACATCCTTTATGGTCTGAACTGACAGCTGTCTTTTTAATAAATGACTTAGCACCTTCAGAATGAGAAAAAACCTGAATGATGGTTTTTGGGTTTATGCCTTCAGTTGTCTCGCTGCACTGCTTTCTCATGAATCAAACCAGGCAGCAGCTGCAACAGCTCTGACAAGTGGTGGTCCCCCTGCAAGAAGCAGCATGACAGTGCATCGCTCCAGCCGGGGCTGCACACAGAGCCCTGATTACACCTTTGCCTCTCACACCAGCTTGGCTGAGAGAGACTGCTGACAGCTCACACAGACCTGCCTTGGTGTCCTAGCTCATTTTAAGGGGCAGCATCATGCAAATATCATTTCACAAATTTACTCATCAGATGAAAATAACTTGTCTCACAGTACTGGATGGGTCCACTTTGTACAACCACTTTGGCAGGGTTCTGTGATGACAGGAAGAGGCTAGGTGGAATATCCCCCTGGGTGAGCCTCACACAGCAGCCTCCATCACTACATTTTCTTCCTGGACTCACGTTTCCACACCGTACTCATAATATCCAGTAATTTGCACAATTCTCATTCTCGTACAGTGGCTGTTTCCCTTGGGTCTGACATGTTTCCTCTGTAATAATTATCATTAACTTTTTACTGTAATTAAGAATAACTTTAAGTTAACACACTCTGGCTCTCACAATGTATTTTGTCATCTCTGTTTAGAACATGAATACCCAGAAAAAAACCCTCTTTTTTTATATCTTCTATGCTGGTAATTTAACAATCAGTGCTTATAGTGGGTTTCCAACCAGCAAAGACATCATTGAAAACCAATTAATTCACTAAGCCGCCTCCTGTGTTTATCAGCTACTTCTATTGACGTTAGTGACAAAGACACCTATTCCACTGACACAGCTAGAAGCAGCATTAGCGAAATTCTGTTTGCACAACCCTAATGCTGCTAACATTCAACATCAGGGCTCCTTTGCTCCAAGTCCAGCTAGATGTGGAAAGCAACCTCGCAAATTTACAGAGAGTGGTGTAGAGGTGAACCATCAAGCCCGTCACCATCTGGAACAAGCCATTTTTCTGTAGGTTGCTGAATTTTAGTTAATTATCAGTCACCTCCCCTTTCCTCCCTGTCCTCCCCTACCTACTGTCACAATAGATGTAAAATGCGCTGCAGACAACCCCAAATCTTTCTTTTAGGAACCTGTTCCAGAAACATATTTATTCCTTTTAATTTTGTACTGATAATAACACACTGGTTGTCCAGATCGCCAAGTGTTCTCCCTCCCCTAAAAAGGCACCTAGAAATGACATGTACTGCTATGATATGTCCTAGACCTGTCTCTGAATAGGAATGTGACCACAGCAAAACACAGCCCGATTGAAAAGCAAGCAAGGGTCACTTCCCAAGGGCTCGCTCCTAGAGGCACCAGGTCCCCACACTCCACCAGTGTATCCCAGCGCCTGTCAGCCAAAACCCCTCAGCTGAGTTTTACTATGGAAGAGTTCATGCTAATTTTGTAGAGCGCTTTGCTCACCAGTGATGGTCTGAATTGGAAATCAATGCAGCGCATACATAATGTGCTTAGCCCAGCTTTCCTTGCTGCTAAGTAAGCTGTTTGTCACAGCATTAAAGCTTACAAACAGCCTTCAAAAAATGAAAAGGCCAATATTACCATGACATAGGCATGTAATGTCGTGGTAAGGATTGTATGGGAGAAAGTAATGATCTGCTAAAAACCCAAATGCAGAAAATAGCTTTCAGGCATGATTGCTACTCAAGGAAGCAGAAGAACGTATGGATCTGAAACCTCACATTTCTGTGGCTGTCTTAAAACAAGGAAAGCCGATCAGAGCACCCACCACAGCAGCAGACATCAGCATACAGGCTGCACCAGCAGCTCTACAGACAGCGACCATCACCCTGGTGTTGCTGACTCTCAAGTTTCATCTCACTCTCATTCAAACTTCTAGTAAGTCTGACCTCGCAGCGCAGGAGCAGTACACCAGAGGCTTCTCTTTACACCAGGAGATGGGTGAAGTAGAAAAAAAGATCACGTTTATTAGCAACGTAATGCTTTTGACTTCTTGACTTCTCTTACTGTGTATTTATTAGTCCACTTCAGTTTAAAGGAGGGAGCAAAAAAGTATTTCTCTATGAAGACCGTACCATGAAAACCCCCAAGACAGTCATAGGAATGGAAGTACTTTGATAATTAATACTTGCACCATGGGAGCACATATAGCAACCCTGACAACTATTCCTGAAAAGACAGAAATGGACATAAATGTAGCAGAAACTTAAGGAAAGCAAACAGAATCCTATTTTTTTTTTTTAAAAAAAAGGGTAAGTGATCCAAGTAATCACCATCCTGAAAGTTAATTAGCATTCTTAACAAAACCAAAATTGCAAGAAAATCACCCTCACAAAACATTCACAAGCAGCAGTAGCAGCGTACAAGCACCCTTGATTGCTTACAAGCCAGCGCTGTAGCCAGCGTACAGAAGAAGAGGGACAGATTTATGGTTTGATTCTCTTCTGCCCTGCAGCTCAAGTAGTAATTTACACCCACGCAAAATAATTATAAAACCTACTGTGATTTGTTAGTGTGTTATTCCTGCTGTGCACATGACTTAGTATTCATACATGCAAATATATGCAGCTAACATATGGGTAGCTGTACGCGCTCTTCTCGGGGCTGACGCAAGCATTCCTTGTCAGAGGATGCAGAGATCCTGCACTCAGCAGGAGGGCAAGTGGATGCATCGGCTCCAGCAAGCTGGGAAGGTTCTGCCTGGGCTCGGAGCCACACAAACAACAGCTGGAGGTAAACTTGTGTCTGGCCTGAAAGCAGTGGGGACAGACTTATCTTCCAAGTGCCTTAATAATGCTATTAAAGATGCTGTTCACAAGCATGGCAGAAGGGACTGCAGGGCAAAGTAAAGGCTTTTTTCCCCTGTGGCAGTTACGAAGCTGATAATTATACTGGGGGATAATTAGCATTCAGCTGCTATTGACAGACTTAACTCATTATTTATAGATAGGAATGTACGACAAGTGCAGTCCCAGAGATGGAAAGATGGGTGGAGAGTAAGTTTTAGGACTGTCAATTCTGCTTGCTCAAACCACGCTTATGTCACGCCAATACAACATACCACGGCTTCTGCTGCTCTCTGCCATTACCTCTAACTATGGTCTGCACTCCGTGCTGTTTCTGTGCCTTTTCCAAAGCACAAGGATCCGCTGCCCTTCCCAGGGAAGTGCCAGCAGCACTCCTAGGTCACAGCAGTTTTGAAGAATGCCTCCAACAGGCAGTTGGTTGGCACATCTCGCTCACGTGCCTAGAGCTAACCTGGTTAATACACAAACAAAATGCTTTTCTTCAGACCGCTAAGCACTGCAGGTTACTGTCACACACAGATTTCTTCTGCCTTGGTCTGTACCATGAAGCTTTGTCCACCGTCAGGGTCACGTCAGCAGTTCAACTCTCACGCACAGTGAAGGACAGCAGCAGCTCTTCAGTTGTACTGGGCACTGGTGGGGCCGCACCTCGGATCCTGTGTGCGGTGTTGGGCCCCCTCACTGCAGGACAGACACTGAGGGGCTGGAGCGTGTCCAGAGCCGGGCAGGGGCTGGGGCAGGGGCACAGGGCTGGGGGGGGCGGCGGGGGGAGCTGGGGGGGTTCAGCCTGGAGAAAAGGAGGCTCAGGGGGGACCTTCTCGCTCCCTACAGCTGCCTGGGAGGAGGCTGTAGCGAGGTGGGGGTCCGTTTCTTCTCCCAAGTAACAGGACGAGAAGAAACAGCCTCAAGTTGCACCAGGGGAAGTTTAGAGTAGATATTAGGAAAAATGTCTTCACTGAAAGGGTTGTCAAGCATTGGAATAGGCTGCCCAGGGACATGGTGGAGTCACTGTCCCTGGAGGTTTTTAAATGACATGTAGATGCAGCGCTTAGGGCCATGGTATAGTGGTCGATGCGGCAGTGCTGGGTTAACAGCAGGACTCAATCTTAAGGGTCTTTTCCAGCCTAAATGATTCTATGACTCCCCAGATCAGCTGTCTCCAAGATCTGAGGTTCAGCCTTCTCTTGCCACGAGATCTATGAAACCCCACTGGAGAAAACAAGATATTTGATTTTATAAGGATGAAACCAGCTCTTCTGTACACCAGCAGGACCCATTATTAAATGACATCTCTGACTGAAACATCCAGTTTCCCATTTGGTGATTGAATTTTTCCCGCACCCTACCAAAGCCCTACCTGGCCTTTATGTGAAGTGCCAGAAGGAATGAATCTTCTCTTCCTCAGCATCTCCTACAGAAGATGGGCCAAGAAGCTACTTTCAAATCCCCATAACTGACGTCAGCATATTAGATGTACTAATTGGATTAAATTCAAATCACAAACCAAAGACTCATTATTACTGTTATTTGAACTCCAGGGGTACCTATACTCTGAGCAGGTCATGGCCTTTGGCAGGAGCCCCCCAACTGGCCAGGGTGCCCATGACCAGTGTGGTGGCCTGGGAGCAGCAGGGTTGGGGCATGCCTGGGAGCCAGGACACGGCAGTGCCCAGCTCCAGCCATCCCGGGCAGCCTCCATGGGCAGCTCTGCCAGCCAGGCACCAAGCCCAAGCTCCCTGGCCTGCCCCACTCCCCAGTCATAGAGTCACAGAATCATTTAGGTTGGAAAAGACCTTCAAGATCAAGTCCAACTGTTAACCTAGGACTGCCAAGTCCACCACCGATCCATGTCCCCAAGCACCACGTCTACATGCTTTTCAAACACTTCCAGGGATGGCGATTCAGTCAGGGCCCATCCTACCTGGACCTCACCAGCTGTCTCTGCAAGGAGGGATGGAGGGGGCAGCGAAGGGTCAGGGTTGGGCTGCCTGCAGGCAGGTGGTGGCCGGGGACCTGCTCTGCTCCCAGCAGCTCACACACTCAGGAGGCGATGGTGGAGCTCGGGCACTGGGGCGGGAACCCGGGTCTGCCCTGCACATGCTGCTGCAGCAGCCTCCTGCAGAGCACAGCTCCCCCCCAGCTGCCCCCCGCCCTGCTGCAGGTCTGCCCAGCCCCGAGGGCATGGCCAGTGCAGCTGCTGCTGGACCACCACAAGCACTCCGGTCCAGACAACTTGCACCGAAACAACCACCCATGGCATGAGAGGCCTCAGAGCCATGACGGTACCGACAGAGCCTGCTCCTGGCTGGGTGGCATGTCCCAGCACTGGTCACGCTGTCCCCATGCTCTCCAGGCGGGCACAGCCACCCGTGGCCAGTGGCGGTGTGAGCTCCAGAGACCAGCACCAGGCACCCACTGTGAGAGTCCCATTCACTAGTCAGTCCCAAACCCCTGCCTTGAGGCCAGGTTGGACGGGGCTTGGAACTAGATGAACTTTAAGGTCCCTTCCAACCCAAACCGTTTTGTGATTCTATGAGGTGGCTTTTCATCAAGAATGCCTTCACCGAGGTCAGCTTCCCGTAAAGAACAGGCTGCAGGTTTTCACCATGTTGGTCCTGCTCAGATGCTTGTCTTCCCAGCACTGATGGGTTACCCTACAGAGAAGAGTCCACTGTATTCTACGCCAGTTTAACAATAAATCACCCTCACTGTTAAAAGTGTTTGCGTTATTGCCAAAGCGTGGGCACCGAGCCCCAGGCAGCAGACTCCAGCCTGTCCATGCCTGTTGGCTGCGGAAGCATGACGTGGCACGAGGGGCATCTCCCAGCTCCATGTGGTCCCTGCGTCATCATCGCACCAAACTCACACAGGTAAGTGAGCAGTAGAACAGCGATCACAGCATTTCTGTTCCAACTAGATGATTTGCATCACATTTTCAGTCCTTTTTCTTACAAAGCATGTTTCCAGCAGATGTATTGCAAGGGTTTGAATTACCCTTCTCTGTAATCTTAGCGCAAGTCACGAGTTACTTTGCTGGAAGAATTACAGGCAGCTGAACACTCCAGGCACACAATCCAAGAGAAAATGCCACCAAAACCCAAGAGCACACGCTGCATTTGATCTTCAGGACACCACTGGCATAAAGAAAATCTTGGTAAGCATTTGCCCAAGGACAGTTTAAAACAGACAAGCCAACAAACCTGTAGTAGAAGCCTCCCTTAACAAGGTATGCTGCAGATCCCACTTTGGCTGAAAAGTTAAAATGAGTCCCATTGAAATAATCTGGTCTCACAAAACTCTCTAGTGATGTGATTCTGCATAGGTTACATGGGCAAAATACATTTTGTTCACTTGCTGAACATCATGATTCATGGTTTCTCTTGAAGCATCTTACTCCCTCAAGAGCATTTAAAATCTGTAGTATAACCAACCACCGTTTCAACATGTAGTCTTCATAGTTCCTACAAGCATCACCACTGCAAGAAGAGATTGCCTACAAGCTAGATGTGGCTCCAGTACAAGACCATCATCGAGGTGGGTACAGAAATGTGAACTTTAATGTAGGGAAGACAGAAATGTCCAGTAGGTGCTTTGGTGTTGCATTTAGAACAGAGAAGGGCACTGTCATCTACTAGAACTATGTGGGTGGAATAAGAAACTCATCACCTCTACAGAGAGCATGAGACAGCGTCTGCTAAAATGAAGCATTTTCAAATCCAGAAGCCAGAATGCTTTACACTGAAGAGCTTTAGAGAAATCAGCTAAGGCACTATCAGCTTTAAGAAATTCTAGAAACCTGGGAAATTCCAGACTCTGGAAGGACTGCCAGGAATGACAGAACTATAAACTATCAGCCTGATTCCAATCCCAAGTACATTAACAGAATGCTTTACTTAAAAGATTGAATAGGAAATCTCATCAGTGTGGTTAATGTGAAGTTGACCCTGCCAAGCATCTTGTCAAGATCCCAATATAATTCATGATGGCAACCACAGGAGATCATGTACTATGGCTTAAGGGTTTGGTACCACTGCACATGAACTAATTCCACATGCTGTAACCTTCTCATAGGACATCTTAGTATACTAGAAGTACACCAAAAATGTAATAAAAAAAATGCAGACACCGCATGGGCAGCTGTTTCCAGTTAGCCCCATAATGACTAGTCCTAATCCGTATTGCAATCGGTGGTCTACACCAGAGCTGTCCAACCTTTGCACTGTCAAGAGTTGTGTCCCACCTCACTGGAGTCACACAAGTGTGGCAGAAGGCCCAGGGCTGACCACACAGCTATCAGGAAATACCCTGATAAAAATTATGAATTATATATAATGCATCCAATTATAATAATTATACAAAGAATATAAAATAATTATACAATTATAAATAAAATAATTTTAGACATTGGACAGGCATTTTGAATATGCCATATCCAGTTTCAGAATAACAATGTAACCCCCCGATGCAGAAACTCAAGATCTTTGTGTTTGAAGTTTGAAGGCAATACAAAGAACGCTGCCATAGTAGGGAAGAAGCAACTCAGGGCAATTCGGAGTGAGCCATTAAATACTCAGGACAAAAGAAAGTTTTTATAACAGGTAAATGCAAAGTATCAAAAATACAGGCTCTGTTTTCAAGGTAAGAGACATTCTTGGAAAGGATATACTGCCACAACATCAGCTCTCACTGCAACCAAGTGGAGAAAGGACTTAGAAAAATGGAACAGTGGAAACAAAACACTCTTCCCTCTGTACACATGCCTTTACCAGAATAGTTCAGCTGATGTCTTCAAGAATGACGCAAACACATTTGCGACCACAAGGCAATGAAAAAGAATCTCAGGAATAGAAAAGGAAGTCTTACAATGTGAAATTCAGCTCGGTTTATTCCTATCGAAGAGAGGGTCAAGAGGCACCTAGATCACTATACATACGCAGATACTGAAAGAAAAATTATTTCAATAGTTTAGAATTTTCAAACAACGCTGAGGAAAAAGATCAGATTTCAAGATGTGACTCAGGAGCCTTGAGGAGAGGGCAACTAAACACTGAACACCACCATCAAGAAAGTAGTGGGCTCTTCCTTCTCCAGATAACATATGGGAGAGGACTAGGCTCTTTGGAAGCTGTGATTGCGCCTGATCTTGAAATCTGCAGTGCTCACAACCCACTGCCTCTTCCCGTCCACTCCCTGCCTTTGCAGATGCTGCTTCAGGAAAAGGTGAAACACAAAAACTGGTCAGAAAGGAGAAACAACAGATGGGCAAGCCAGTTCTCTGAGGTTATGCAAGGATGCTTGCATGCTCCAAGTCAAACAATTACCATATTCGAAGAGGGGAACAAATGATTTCCCAAACCAGACTGGTAAAAAATCCAGGAGTTTTCACTTCCTTTGCACCATATGATGATAGCCCTCTGCTGGAAAACTCTATCTTTTAAATCCTCTAACTGAGGAAGGGCTTTTGAAGCAAAGAACTGTTTAGTCTTGTGAAGATACTAACATTTCAGCCTACCAAAAGTCTTTGTAATCAAAAACACCACTCAGGTAAAATTTAATAAAATAAAATACACAGGAAGTCAAACTAAATGTAATTGTCCCTTCTCACTTATATTTTATCAAAACAGAAAATATTTTTGGTAATCCTTACCTATTTAATTGAACTACTACAAGTTCAAGAAGTGCTAGAGGAAAGAACATTTGACACCGTTTTTTTTTAAAAATTCATTTGTTTATAATGATCTGACTATCCTCTGCCTGGAAGAACAAGACCCAGCAGACACTAATCAAAAGAAAAATCCACCACAATTCCCTAAGAAGATATTGTAAGCATCTGCAGTATTTTTCATAATTCTAGTTTCTACAGATAATGATACAGCTCAGAGAAATATGACAATCTCCTGTAATACCTGCTTTTAATTGCTTTCTAGAAATAAGTACAAATAACTTATGATTGGTCATGTTGAAGAAATACTTTTGTTTCCCTTTCCTCATGACACTCAAAGAATATCTATCAGGGATTGCAGCGACACGCACAGCCTGAAGCCCCATCCATCAGGAGGAACACTTGATAAGGTATTGTCAACATTTAGCACAGGAATGATAATAAAAATCACAGAAACCCCAGTCCGCAAATGATTTGAAGAAGGCTTGCCTCAGTAACGAATCAATTATATCAAAACACTCCTAACAGATGTTTGTCTAAAATGTTCTTCATTTTCCAGTAAAAGACCTTTATGTAACTATCTAGATAGTCTTTTCTAATGCCATACTATCCTTATAATTAGGTATTTTCTCCTACTCCCTAGCTAAAATGTTGTTTGCTGTGATTGCTGCTGATTAGCTCTTGTCCTATGCAAAAAGGCACAGTGTGGAGTTATTCCCATCTCTGCAGTTTAAATTAGACATCTAAAGACTTACCGCATGCTCACTCAGCACAGCACCCCAATTCACACCGTACCAGTGCTAAGCTAAGGAGAATGTTTGCTGGACTTCTGTTTGAATATCCCATTATCTTTAGCTTTTATAATATTTTGATATTGCTAATTGATGTTCAGCTTCAGATTCACTGTAACTTCTGAACCTTCTTTCTCTTTCCTGCATTTGCACAGCTGATGACTTTTCTGCAACTGTGGTAATTTGCATTTCTCCTTACTGAATTGCATTTAAGCATTTTCAAACAATAGTTTCTAGCTGTCAAGATGATTCTGAATTCTCTTCCTGCCTACAACTGGCAGTATTCGCAGTGACTCACTGAGGGCATTTGCAATGTCTTTTGTCCCTCATCAAGCCAGTATTCTTGTCCAGAAAAGGGGAGGACGATGCCTGCCCCAATACTTAAACACTTTGGGGAGCTGAAGGTAAACAGAGGGGCTGTGGGTTTCTCTTCTGCTCCTTCAGGTCTCCAAGTCAGTAAACAACGACGATGAAGACATTCACAGTGCTGGGGCACACCACAGGGGAAGGGACCACAGCGATAGCAAGTCTTGGTGCAATGAAGGGAAAGGTAATGATAGCAGGGGATGAGACAGGTTGTGTTAGGGAATGTATCTGAAGTCAATATGTTTTGCTGTGGAAGACCCTATCTTCCCACATCAAACCACTGGGTTTAACTCAGTAGTTCAATGAAGACCTTCTGACAGTGATGGTGTACGTGTCTCCATGTGCGCTAGTACTCCCGTGGTTCCCTCATAACCTATGGAGGGAAAGATGCACAACAAGGTCCTGATTCATCTGACTTCAAATGGTTGTTTTAGATGGAAATTAATTGCACCCCGCAAATTGCCTTTTGCTACTCCATACTATAAAGACGACCCTGACAATAAGGTCAGGTACAGAGGTACTGAACTGTCTGAAGTTACACAAAATTAATTGCTCCACTAACAACAGACGACAAAAATCTCTCCTCTCCCCCTTTCAATAAGTAGATGGGAGAAAACCATCACACAGTGTGGCATCAGAGAAAACATCCATGCCTTGCTCAAAGACACCAAATATCTGGTAGGAAAATAAACTTTTCAAAGACCAACCAAAGAACTGCACCGTCGAAGAAAATCGACATAGTTTAAGGGCTGTAAATCATTCAAAGAGCCAAGTTAGTCCTTCATCTCTAAAGGTGGCTGAGAAGAAACGAAAAGGCTTCAACATGGTCTAACTTCTTTTATATTTCCAGCTAACACGAAGGAACAAGAACACACCCTCTGTGGAATCTGTGACTATGCTTGCTGGTTTGTTGTTCTTTTAAAGTTAGTCTTGAGTGTTCAATTGCACTCAATGTTAAAGTACAGAGGGGAGCTGATTCCTTCCACCTGATGTCCTTTCATAAAATAGAATACAAGGAGAGGGTGCTGTAGAAGACCAGGGGTTTGGTGACACCAGCATCCTTTTGCGAGTAATGGTCAGTGACAAACAACAAAGGAAAGATTATAAACCCCAGAAAAAAACAATGATCCACCCATGCAATACCTTCCCTGCTTCTGAAAGCCAGTAGCCGCATTCCTCTTCTCAAGCCCCTGAACAGTTCACAGCATTTCTTGGTCACAAATTTACTCTTCAATAAATTTGTACTCCCAGTTCGAATCCATTTATATTTTTGGCCTCCACAACATGCAGTAGGAATAAATTCTACAATTTAATCACCTGCAGTGTGACAAAGTACTTTGTTTTATTTTAATCTTGCTGCTTGCTAATTCCACAGAGTGCCACCTCATTCCTTTGTACTAAAAAATCACTATTGTTCCATATTCACCTTCTCCTTGCCTACTCATGATTTCATAAAATTCTGTCAAATCTGCCTTGGGCATCTCTTCCCTCAGCTGCAGAGTTCCAGTCTATCTGACCTCCTCTCAAATGGGAAGTGGCCTGTGCTTTGGGTCACCCTTGTTGGCTGCCTCTGAACCTTTTCTCATTCTTAATTCAGATGGATAAACTACAACTGCAACTAAAAGACTGTCAAACTGCAGATTTACATAGAAATATAACCCTATTTTTAGTAGATTTTCTATTTCTTTCCTGTTTCCTAACATCCTACACGTGTCATCAGCTGCTTCCCTGCTGATGCTTGCTGAGAACTACCCATACGACTCCAAAATCTCCTGGAGTAAAATGCCTTGCAGGGACCCATCACTGAACAGGTATGTGCTTCAAAGACTTCCAACCCAAGAGAAAGCAGAAGCCAGAAAGACTTTAGTCTCAGACAGGCGAGCTGTTCAGTGACCGACAGCTCTACCAGTTGTCACCTCTTTCAAGTACTGGTTGTATTCCACTGTATCGCAAATATACTGCAGAAACCAGGACTCCTTTGCCCAAGTGTCCTGGCAAATCCCGAGGGCGGTGCGTGCCATCCCTCCCACTGCCCCACCACAAGCCCTTTGCTCCAGTATTTCACAGACAGCAACATTTGTGGCAGTGACACTGGGCTCGGCATCCTTTGCTTAGCTGCAAAAAGAAAGGAAAAATGAAAGGGAAATCCCACTGACTTTTCTGCATCTGGCAAGTAATTTTTGGATTGACTGTTCATACAGTCTTCCAGGATGGGCTTTTCAAACTGCTAACCAGTTGTCCTGAATATTTTTTTAAAGAAGAGAATGAATAGGGCTTAGTAAACAGTTACCCGTTTCAATGCTCCTGTAGTCATTAATAAGCAGCTCTGAAGGCTGGAGCTGTTTGGTTTGGACACCTCTCCTCACAGCTCACGCTGGCTGGCTGCACTCTGCTTCCATCAGTTCATTATATCTTCACTTACCTTATTTCTTGTACAAAACAGGCCACAAAGCCTCTTATTACCCACCAGTTCTGAAATTCTCAATTTTAGAAAAAGCTGAGCAGCTCAGCACAGGACCCAAGCGCCAGGATGGCTGAGGTAAAGCACAGGCTTGGGGGGAGCTCACTTTTTACCACTGCATGTTCTTGAAACTCTCTATTAAAGAGGAAAGTGGTCTCAAAATATACTGTTCACCAAAAGATCTTAAAAGACTATTTTGAAGGCATGTTGATTTGCCAAGTGGGATCATACAGAAGCCTTTTCAAGAAGAGATTTAATTTTCCTCTTCTACATTTTCATTGCTATAGAAATGCAGGTTGCACCAGCCCAGTGCAAATCACCTTTTTCCGACTAGACGGACCCACCGCTACAAAACCCGCTTCCCACAATACACCAAAGCAGGGACCTCTGTAGATCAGCTGCCACCACCTCACCAGCAGCTCCAGTTGCACAATACATTTGTCAAAGATTCATTCCCCCTCTCCTTTTCTAAGCATGAAACTTCTTTTGCAGGGGTGTTTTTGATGCCCTGCCCTGCAAGGCCATTACCTAGGTCTCTTCACCATCCCTGGAAGTGTTCACAAAATGTGCAGATGTGGTGCTTAGGGACATGGTTTAACGGTGGACTTGGCAGTGCTGGGTTAACATTTGCACTTGACAATCTCAAAGGTCTTTTCCAGCCTAAATGATTCTATGAGTCTGTGATTCCATGCTCCTTGACACGTTTTTTCTCCAGGCTTGCTAATCAGTCACAACTAGATGAACAACAGAAAAAGCTGATGCAATTTCCAGTTCCCTGCCTGCCGCTAGCCTCCTAGATGATAACCTGCAGGAGCAGAAATTGGGGAGGGTTCCACCCACTCAGCATGTTTTAATACCAATCCTAAACTAACAGCACACCAGGAACTGATGAGGCAGAAGAGCCAATAAATAAACTGCAGAATGGAAAAGACTAAAGGAAGTTGTGTCAGTGCACACAAAACAGCTCGAGGAAATTCAGAGCGACTCCTTTTACTTGGTCTGGAAGAATGGGAGCCAGCCCTTTGCTCGTACATCCCCACCTGCATGGCTCTGCACAGCCTCAGGAAAGCGATGCGCAGAGAAGATGCTCAGGGGATAGGGATCCCAGTGCTTGATGTAGGTGCGCTGGTTTTGGCTGGCGTAGTTAGTTTTATTCATAGTAGCTGGCATGGGGCTATGTTTTGGATTTGTGCTGGAAACAGCGTTGGTTATGCAGGGAAGTTTCATTATTGCTGAGCAGTGCTTCCACAGAGTCAAGGCCTTTTCTGCCTCTTACATCACTCCACCAGCAACTGGGCTGGGGGGCACAAGAAGCTGGGAGGGGACACAGCTGGGACAGCTGGCCCCGACTGACCCAAGGGATATTCCAGACTGCATGATGCCATGCTCAGTGACAAAACTAGGGGGAAAGTTGGCTGGGAGGGCTGCTGCTCAGGGACTGGCTGAGCATCAGTTGGTTGGTGGTGATTGTTTTCATTTGCATCCCTTGTCTTTCTTAGGATTTAATTATCTCTGTTATTTCCCTTTTAATTAAATAATAATAATAATAATTATTATTAATAATGTTTAATTAATTGCTATTTCCTTTATTAAACTGTTCTTCTCTCGACCCACAAGTTTTCTCGCACTTGCCCTTCCCAATTATCTTTCCCCATCCTGCTGGGGGTGGTGAGCAAGTGGCTGCGTGGTGCTTAGTTGCTGGCTGGGGTTAAACCACGACAGTAGGCAAAGATGCTGCTATCAGTGGGGGAGTATGAGCTACGACCACACTGCCAAGAGGGATGACCCCAGAAGATGACCTAGAGAAGAGAAGGAAAGGACAGCCACTGAACTGCATCCATGTGGGACAAACATGGGTACCACTCTCTTGCATGTCAGGGGGAAAGAAAAGTAACCTGGGTCTAGGGGAAGGTGTCCCTGCCCCTGGCAGGGGGTTGGAACTAGATGGTTTTTAAGGTCCCTTCCAACCCAAACCATTCTGTGGTAGTATGACTACTGGTGCAGTCCTCATGATTTCTAGGTGATTTTACCCATCACTTACGTTGCTGCTTTGCTCACTCAGCCCACCTGAGTAGATGGGGGCTGAATGCACAAGGGGAGGCTGGGAGCACTGGCCTTTTTCAGCTTGGAGAAGAGATGGTGGACACCTCACTGCCACCTGCAACTACCTCATGGGAGGCTGTACAGAATAGAGAAAGGGACACTTGGAGGCACCCAGAGATGGGACAAGAGACACTGGACACAAACAGAAGCACCAGAAATTACAATGACATACATAGAAAACATTTTCACCCCAGAAACAAAGACTGGGACATGGGCCCAAGGGGGTGGTGGGACTTCCAACCCTGGCAACGTGCAAAGCAACCTGATTTAGCTGGTCCTGCTCTGAGCAACTGATTGTGCTAGAAACCTCCAGACAGCCCTTCCAACCTAAATTATGCTATAATTCTGTGTATCGGTGTATCTGGCCAGTCACAGCATCTAAGGGCACAGAAATCCCCGCTCAGAGACTTAGTCATGTTTTTCCTCTCTTATAAGGAGAGGCCCATCCAGATGGCTTGTGAATACTCCTGGTTGTAATCTCTCTCCCTGGTCAACTAATCCCCATGATTGAATAATAATAAAAAAAATAAATCCTAAATTGTCTGTTGGTCCCAATTCTTTTCCTTCCCAGCTGTGCCATGTAGAACGTGGGCTCTTAATTTTATAGAGTTAATTTCAAACCACTTTAATCTCTTCCCTTAACATAGTTCATCAGAGAAGGTAATTCCCCTTGTGATTGCAGTCTCCTGATAAGAACAAGCTCAGGCTTCTCTCCCTGTTTGCCTCATTCTTATTTCAGATCAGATTAGGTTTTGCTGAGCCCTGCCCCGTGCTCCTCATCCTCAGAGGTCTGGGGAAGGCTCTCATTGCCCTCTGGTGACCTTGGGTGCACTGCAGCACACCTTGACTCTAGAGCAGCCTCGTGCTCTCTTCTTTAACTGCACTTATGCTTCAAAGTGGTACCAGTGAGAGGTGGAGAACCTGTTCCAGAAGTCTCTCACCCTCCGCCAAGCAGACCTCATGACCACTGTCTGTTACCGGCAACGTGCTAGTGAAGTTACAGCTCGGAAACATTGCTTCCCCAGAGGTTTATTCCACAAAAGAAAATACTTTTATTCAGTATACAGCCTAGTATCTTCTCATGTTCTCAGATATACTGCTCCATATATTCATAGCTTTCTTTTGACCTTACTAAACCCCAAAAGAGTAAATTACATACACTACCCAAATCTGCAGTTCAGCCATGTGGATGCTGTTCCCTGCTCTACTGCACAGAGTGTCCCTTCAAACCTGCAACTATTTCAAAGGCTTTTCCTGAAATCTGAAGTCACTTGTGTGTAATTTTCTCAAGTACTTTTAAGTTGTTCCTCAAACATTGTCATTGTGTTAATCTTCTCCCACATTTGAGACCTCCAGTGAAGTCAGAGATGATGGAATAAGCACTCTCCTGCAAATCATGTTGATCAGTCTTTTGCAGTGATCTTACAGCACCTTAGTTCTTGATTTCTGTTCTCAAGGAATCTTTTGGCCCAAACATTTAACATTTTAATAAATGTGAAAAAAATCCATTTTGTTTATCCTATTTATTCAGGCGATTCTAAAACCACCATGTGAATCCTCATACCATACACCTGACCGCAACCCTACTCCATGAGCTGCCTGCTATTGAGTCCAAACTCCCCTTCCATCTCATAACGCTGACAAAATGCACCCTTGCACCCCTGATGGCTCCGCTCCTCTGCACCCAGTCCCACGCTGCAATCCCGGTCACCAATGTCATTTTCCGTGCTTTAGCAATAGCCACATTTTGAACTCCAGCAAACAGACCAGAGAAGCTTCTGCTGAAATGGTGCTTCTGCAGCCACCTAGTGCCTCTGTTGTGGGATGTCTTCCGCTGGTGGCTCTAGCAACACTGCTCACATCACCCACGCCTGCAGGCAGGGCGGTGGGTGCTGCACAGGCTTTGGCAAGGTCAGCATGTGGTCTCGAGGAAGGTAACAAAGGCAGCCAATTTTCCTACCTTGCACCAGTTTTCCCTGTCTGAATGGTGAGGTGATATTTCACTTATGCACTCAGAGCAACCTATGAATGAATGACAAGCATGTATACATGTTCTAAGGAACTTCCTTCTCATTTCCTGTCACCACGCTATAGGTATTTTGACACCGCAGGAACAGAAGACACAGCACCCCACTGTTCAGCACCACCACCATCTCACCATCCTCCCCAAACCCAACCCTAGCTCCTTCTCCATTTCAGGAGAGTAAAAGCACTCGGTTGCATGTCATTGGGCAAAATAATAGAATAAGGCTATTACAGGCTATCAAATACAAAGACATTGCCTCTGGCTCAGGAAGACCGAACAGAAAATTGCTGCAGGCAGGAATAATATTTTGGGTTGCTTATTCTGTTCTCGTAACACCTGGCACTAAGCACCTGCCACTGTGCAACATGTGGTTACTGGCCTGAAGGACTTGCAGCACGTTCCACAGCGGCCGTCCTCACACTTTTATACTGCCTGGCTATGCACCATACTATGGGGATGCACTAAAAATCCTCCAACCTGTTCCAATCCAGCCCACCAAAATCTGTTGAAACCCCAAGTTTTCATAGCCAGTGCCAGCACTGTTACTGTGATGTCGGCAGACCCCAGCCATACTTTAGCAGAGCAGTCCAGTGTATCATTACTTTGCATGCACTGACTGCCTGAGGATGCTGAGACCAACTGGGCTATGAAGATACAGATGACTGGGTCCCGAAAAGGCTTTACATCCTCCTGACATGTAGTCCTAGAGGACTTCAGGGTGGAAAGATATGTTCTTCCTCTTAGCTAAGGGTGCAGTTAAAGGCACACAATAGGCACAACCTCCTCTCCCTTGGCCCGTTGATTCCAGGGAAATGGGGCCACTCTGAGCAAAACTGCCACTGCCAGAACAATCCATTCACTTTGCTCGCAGCTGCCCTCTTTCATGAGGATCCCCGGAGACAGGGGGAACAGCTACTTATTCACCTGTGGGAGATGACTCCATTCTGCCATCCTTCCCAGCACCCTCCTCCTTGACACAGGCTCTTTACGCAAATATCCTGTGGCACAGATATGGCAGTGGAGGGGATTTCCCCCAGGTTAGAGGGAAAAGAGGAACAAGCGGGAGCCAAGACTGACTCTTCTGCAGCAACACGCGACCCCCAGCCCATAGGATGAGCACCTTTCTCTAAGTATGTTTTTTGTTTTGCCTTAGATGGAAAATAAACTGGTATAATGAAAAGGGTCTTAACAAGGGGCCTGAGTTGGCAAGGGATTCTGAGAGTATGCATCACGTAATGCACAGTTCTGGAAATAACTACCCAAACAGCAGATTTATCCCTGTGGAGATGCAGCTCAACAAGATGACTCAAAAGCTACAATCGGTCTACATCTGACACTTAGGAAACTCACAGAACTGCTGAGCTTGGAAAGGGACTTGAGACGGTTTAGCCCAACCTCCTCACTCAAGCAGCATGCCCAGGACCGGGCTGCCCAGAGAGGTGGTAGATGCCCCATCCTTGGAAATATTCAAGGTCAGGTTAGATGGGCCTTTGTGCAACCTGATGTAGTTGAAGGTGTTCCTGCTCAGTGCAGGGGAGTTGGACGAGATGACCTTTAAAGGTCCCTTCTACCCCAAAACATTCTATGATTCTATGACCATGGCCAGTCAAGTTTTGAATTATCTCCACAGCTGGAGGCTCCCTAGATGCAGGACTTTGCACTTCCCTTGGTTGAACTTCACGAGGTTCCTCTCTGCCCATTTCTCCAGCTTGTCCACATGCTGTATCAGCCACTCCTCCCAGTTTTGTATTGACTGCAGACTTGCTGAGGGTACGCTCTGCCCCAGGCCATCAATGAAGATGTTGAACAGTACTGGCCTCAGTATTGACCCCTGGGGTACTCCACTAATGATCAGCCTCCAGCTGGACTTTGTGCCACTGACCACAACCCTCTGGGCCTGGTCATTCGGAAAGCTTTCAAAGCACCTTGCTTTCCACTTATGTAAACATACTTTGTCAGCTGAACCATGAGGGCCCTACATGTGACAGTGTCAAAAATCTTGCTGAAATCAAGATAAACAACATCCACTGCTCTCCCCTCATCCAGCAAACTAGCCACTTCACTGCAGAAGGCTGTCAGCTTGGTTAAGCAGAATTTCCCCTTCACAAATCCAGGCTGGTTACTCCCAGTCACCATCTTGTCCTTCATGTGTTTGGAAATGGTTTCCAGGGTTAGTTGCTCCATCACCTTCCCAGGGATCAAGGTGAGACTGACCAGTCTGGAGTTTCCCACACACTCCGCCTTGCTTTTCTTGAAAGCAGGAGTGACATTTGCTGTCTTCCAGTCATCAGGAAACTCTCCTGACTACCATGACCTTTCAAAGATGATGGAGATGTGGCCTGGCAATGCCATCAGCCAGCTCCCTCAGCACCCATGGGTGCATTTCACCAGCCTCCATGGACTCTTATATGTCCAGTTTGTTCGAATATTCCCTTACCTGACCCTCCTCCACCCAGGGTAAGTCCTCCTTGCTCCAGACTTTTCCTCTGGTCTGATGGGCTAGGGGTTGCTGCAGGCTGGTCCTACCAGTAAAGACTGAGGCAAAGAAGGCATTTAGTACCTTAGACTTCTCCTTGTCCTTCGTCACTAAGGTCCCTGCCCCATTCAGCAGTGGACACATGCTTACTCTAGTCTTCCTTTAGCTGCTGCTGTCACTTGCAGAATCCTTTCCTGTTTCCCTTCGCATCCCTCACCAGATTCAACTCCAGGTGGGCTTTGGCTTTCTTAACCCCATCCCTGTAGGACTGGGTATTGTCTTCATATGCCCCCCAGGTCACTTCTCGCACCCCTGATACACCTCCTTCTTGTGTCTGAGTTTAGCGAGGAGCTCCCTGTGCATCCCTGCAGGCCTCCTGCTGCCCCTGCCTGATTTCCTACTTGTCAGGATGGGCCATTCTTGAGCTTGGAAGAGGTTGCCTGGAATATCAGCTAGTTCTCTTGGACACTTCTCTCCAGGATGGTATCCCATGGGAAGAGAAGACCAAGTGGGGATCTTATCAGTGTCTACAAATATCTTAAGGGTGGGTGCCAAGAGGACGGGGCCAGGCTCTTTTCAGGGGTGCCCAGCAACAGGACAAGGGGCAAGAGGCACAAATTGCAGCACAGGGAGCTCCACCTGAATATGAGGGAGAACTTCTTTACCTTGAGTGAGGGTGATGGAGCATGGAACCAGGCTGCCCAGAGAGGCTGTGGAGTCTCCTTCGCTGGAGACATTCAAAATCCACCTGGACATGACTCTGTGCAACCTCTGGGAGAACCTGCTTTAGCAGGGCGTTGGACTAGGTCATCTCCAGAGGACCCTTCCAACCTTGAACATTCTGTGATCTTTCCATGCAGGTCTCTGAAAGGGCTAAAGTCTGCTCTTGAGACATTCAGGTCAGATGCCCAGGCCTCCTCCATCATGGAGTGAAGAGTTCAGAGCCACATGTAGGCCATTTAAGCAGACACAGAAGATATCGAGGAGAAGGCCATGCCTTGAAACCTGCTCCCTGTAGGGCTTTGGGCTTCAGAGAAAAGCCCGCCTCACCCACAGCTCATAGTAGCAGCTGTACTGGGTCAGGCCAGCCGTCTTCTCAACTTCCCAGCAACAGCCAAGAGTGGGAGAAAAGAAGAGCAGAGCAAGAACACAGTGATGCTTCCCCACCATGTGCTCCTGTCATTTGCTGCTGGATGATAAGCGATTTCCTGAGTCAGAGCTGGTCTCTTCAGAAGCCTGCAGATAATTTTTCTTCCTCAAGACTGTCCCACTGCTCTCTGAACCCCTGTCAGTTTCTAGCACTCAGCGTGTCACTTAGCAAGGAGTCGCACAGGTTCCTGTATGTTAGATGAAAATCATATACTTGTTTCATTTGGTACCTCACGTTCTTGCACGGGAAGACAAAGAAATCAACTACTTCTGGTTCACCTTTTCCCAATCACTCATTTGTGGACTTCTACCAACCCCCTTCTCCTTCAGCATCCTTTTTCAAGCTTGAGAATTTCAGTCTATTTAGTCTCACCTCTTATGGAAGATGTCTCACAGTTTTGAGCACCTGTTAGTTTTCTCTGTCAACTTTTCAAGCATTACTTTGGTCTGAAAGACCAAATCTGCACACAGGTTTCAAGATGTAGGTATAGTACAGATTTAAACAAAGATATTAGGAATTATGTTTTTCATTTTGTTCCTTTTTCCTTTCCTAAAAATTCCAGAAATTGAATTTGCTTTTGCAGGTTTGAACTGGAATCAAAGCAAGCCCCAAATCTTGTTCCTGAGCAGAAGTCAGTCTAACACCTTCACTGCATATGAAATACTACTATGATTGGGTTTTCCCCCATATGTGTTACTTGTTTTTCTGTGTTGGTGTTCAGCTGATGTTTTATCACTCAGTACCTGGTGTCACCATGACCCTCCTTCACAACTACTTTAGTTGTATTTTGTGACCTACTCTTTGGTCTGGTTTTTTGGAATGCCTCAGTGCTCAAGATGTTTTCTCTGTGACGTCAGATCTTTATTCCTAAGCAATTATGAAGAGCTGAAAAATATTTACTGGGTAAGAGTACCTCCCAGTGTTTCTTCTGGTGCGTGTTATCTTGCATGTGCCAAAATAAATTTACTATCACACTGTTTACCAACCCAGCTTGATGCAATACCATCCACCCACTCTTCTTTTGCTTAAGGAATGTAATTTTGACTCATCTGTAAATTTAGACTTATTTCCTGACCTTTAAGACCAAGGGCAACTGGAGGTTCCCAGTGGCATTTAGCCTTGGTGGAAATGGCCCATTTCCCTCCTCTGTTTTTCTCCTTTATTGTTTTCTGAGTCATAGCAGCATTTTCTCTTTTGCCCCGTGATTGGTTAAGTATATAAACAACCCTGAAGAAGAATGTGTCAGGATTTTTGAAAAGCAAAACAAGTTATACACATTACTTCGAATTAAAAGGGCTCAGACTCACGAAGGCAGATTTGGGATAAGAAGCTCAGTAAACCAGAACACGTTCACTGCTTTGTTGGTAAGCTCTAAACCTGAGGATAACTTAGATTTTGCGTAATGAATTCTGACAATTTGCTCCTGTCACGTCATAAACAATAACGTCCATCCAATTTAATAACCAATAGTTTTAAGAGCACTAAGGTTTGAGTGCCAGCAGAGAATGTATTCCACAAAGTAAATTTACCCCTCAAACACAGAACCCCAGCACCCAAAGCATATTCCTGAACCAAACTAGCAGTTTGCTCCCCCAGCCTTGCCTCCTGCAAATGTGTCCACCAGCCACACGCGCTCAAGACCAAGCACAAACCAGCAACGTCACCCCTGCTTTCACAACTGATTCCCTACTGAGTCTGACCATCTTCCCAAAGGTCAGTCTCCACGCCAAGGCAAGTACGCCCAACTACCATGCACCAGAACAGCCCTGCTGACCACCCCTGTAGTTCAGGCAGCACCTTCAGTACTGCCGACAGGCTGGAGCAACAGCTGTCGTCGTGCTGTCCCCTGCAAAACAGCACCCTCTTTTCCCCTTCAGAGCAAGCCAGAACTCCGCATCTGCATCCAACACATGTTGTTCAGTTCCTGAAGCACACCAAAAATTCTCCAGAATGTTTGTTCCTCAACTGAGACATGAGCCAGACTGCCCTGCAGCTCCAACATTTTATTCGTCTAAGCCTTATCTAGGACTTTAAATAAATAAATAAATATCTAGGACTGTAACTGAATTGACCAAAACAACCAGAAAAGTTTCCTTCCCATGACACTAAACCAAGATATACTGCTCTGTCAGGAAAAGGAGGTATTTTTTCCATGGAAACGAATCTCCTCGTAATCAGAAAGCCAAGATGCTGATGCTTACCTGTGAGAGGTGAAATTGTCATAGGAGCCCACAGTATAATGTCGGAAGAGACGCTTTGTTCTGTCTTCTCTGGTTTCTACAAGAAAAAAAAGACACATCAAAGCTGAGAATTAAAGGAACACTTCGCTGTTGTCTTTGCTTCCTCTCCATGTGTACAAATAGACTGAATCCCACTTTCATGCAAGCATTTAACAATAAACCATAATCTGTGTGCAGACATGTGTCACTGTGATCAGTCCCATGCAGGTTTGTGTACAGCCCCATATGCACACAAACAGCTTCTGTGAATGTAAGCTCTCTCCACCAAAAATTCTAAACCACATCAAGGTGTCAAATCTCAAGACTCCAAAACAGAGCCGAAGAGGGCAATCAACGCTGTTAAGGCAAACACACACTCCATGTGTCAAGGCAGCAGCCAAATTCCTTCCCTTGTTTGGTTTCGGCCACGTCAATCTTGCATGCCTCAGTGCAGAGGGATGCAGTTCCCACAGAACAGACGGTAGTAGTCCAGGTTAGCCCTTCTTCTCAGCCGGTGGTCACCAAGCTCTCCGGATGCATGGGAGTTATGAGGAAGCAAAGCTGGGAACCCAGAGAGACTTGTGTTACCACTCATCCACTGACTGCTGGCACCATCCCCAACAGCACTTTGGTCAAAGTCAGGGTGGCAGGCGTTTCGGGCCATTTGCACCAAATCTCCCCTTTAGGGTGTAATGACTCAGGAGGCTACTTGCCTGCCTCAGAGGTACGGAAAAGCCAGAGAACCTGCCAGCCTGATCTGTGAAGCCGACAAGAAAAGAGATACCAGGGCACTTAGGCTGCTGGATGCTGAAGGAAGGCAGCCTGACTCACGGCTCGGTGGACAGAGATGCCACTGCAGACATCTGGAACACAGTCTGCAGCTAACGGCTTAAGAAGAGACATGACAGGGAGATGTAAAAAGAATTTAAGCCAGACATTCCCAGCTACCATTCTCCTAACACAGAAGGAATTTGCTTCACACTACCAACCCCAAATTTATTGCATGACCCAGGACTTATATAGCATACTCACCCTGCAGAAACCAACTGGGTCCTCGCACCAACCTAAGAACGTTACATTGAACTAAGTCATCTACAGCTACAGTGGGCTGATGGGACTCCAAACAATCAGGTCACTCCTCTACTTTGTCACCCCTTTGTTTTGAAGCCCTCTGTGCTGCTCACTGCACTACTGGCTACAGCACCAGGTAGGCTGGTGGTCTGACTTAAACCCAGCAGGTCTTTCAGCATGTTAACTAGGACAGTGGGATAGAAGGAATGAATAACGGGAACGAGTAAGAGAGGAGATAAAGGAACAAAGCATAGATGAGACCTACCTTTTCCCTTCAGCAGGGACACAGAACTGTTTGCACCCAAAGCAGTAACAATGCAAAACAAACATTATTTTTACCTGCATTGTAATTCAGAATGGCAACAGTCAGCAGGAAGGGGCTGCAAAAGCAGAGAGGCTGTATTTACTGTTATTACGGCACTGCTGATCCAACAAACTTTGTTTTAAGCTCAGGACAGGATGTACTTTCAAACCTTTCATCCCAGTCTCACGACCACATGAAGCCATCGCTGCTGACAGAGGGACATGCTGCCACAGCAGCCACAATGCCAGTTCCCTACCCTGGGGATGGACAGCCACCGTGGGGACAGCAGCAGCCACATCACCCTGCTGACAAGCTGTCCTGCCTCTCACACCTCCCGAAGAGGTGCTGGCAGCCCGTCACTACTGGGCACCGTTTCCAGAGATGTGGCTGTAGCTTCCCAATCCCAAAGGTGTCTCTGCGTGAAGTATGAGGTGCATGCTTCAGCACAGACGTCGGGAACCTCACCCTCAGCACACACCTCCGCTTACTTACTACAATAGTAAGTAAGAAACACACTTACTATTGGCAAGGATGAAAGAACAGTTAACTTGACCAAAGTTTAGAAATAAACCCACCAAATACAGTACTTGTTTATGCTACTGAAAACACAGCCTTGCTCCCCCCCCGCCCCGGATTCCTGTTTTTGCTCTCCTTGTGTGTTTGGTTAGGGTTGGCGTGGTTTTTTTAGTTTTTTCCTTTTTTTCTCAGAAGAGCTATAGAACAGCCCTGGCATGCTGGCACTTGTTTCCCCCAGAATAACACCCTACGCTTTATTACAGAATCGTTCAGGCTGGAATAGATCATTAAGATCAAGTCCAGCCATTATGGTTCTGGCTCTCCTTCCTACAGCAGTGGTCTCCAAAGTGGCGCACACAAGAATCAACCCTCTGAGGCGTGGGAAGAAAACATTTTTTTGTACCATTAATAAAAGTTTAAAATATATTTTAAATGGTGTTTATTCCACGCTTATCTCACTATTTTTTAGTTTCTATTTTTGCATGTGCTTTACAGTACACACAGTTTATATGCAGAGTAGTACAGGTACATAATTCGTAGTAAGTAAACATATGCGTACAGGGGGTGCATGTGCTGAAAAATATTTTTTTTTACTAAGGGGTACATGAGCAAAACAGTGAGACTCCAACACACGGGACATGCAGCATCACAGAGATTAATGTGGGTGCTCTGGCAATCCTCCCCAAAAGAAGTGAGTGCACAGCAACCCCCCCAGCAAGCACACGTGGACAGTGAGCACAGGGACGCCTTGCACTAGGCGAGGCACAGCCCAGCCCTCACAGTGTGGGGGCTGAGGAGCATCCACGGGACATCACCATGCAGGGAACAGCCCGTGGGGATCCAACAGGCTATTCCAGCCTTGCTGCTGTGTGTCACCTAATGTGTTTACCTAATCCGGAGGGAGATTTCTTGGAGCCTGGTGGTGCAAGGGGGGCTGATGGTTGCCCATGAATCTTCTGATTAGGTGGTCGTCCACCGAGCCCCGTCCCTGCAGTCCTGGGAAAAACTGTCTCAAAGAACCAAGCAGTTAATTTTACTGTCAAAAAGACCCACTATGCCAAGAAACAGAGATGTTAAGGACCGATCAGCACAGCAACACGCCATGAAGAGTTAAAGGTGATAACCCTTTCGCCTAGATCATCTGAGGCAGCTTCTCACCTTGCTCGCCATCCTCAGCGGAGGCAGAGGGTTCTCAGGTCTGAGTCAGGGAGGACACCAGAATCTACACCTGGCAGCGCAATCAAAGCACGCGCTGTGGCCGTGAGGAAAAAGAGGTACCATGGGTTCTTGACATGCTGTCGGGGAAGCATCTGCATGGCACAGCAGCTCCTCCCCAGCTTCTGCGGGAGTGCCCAGACAATGGCAGCAGGGAGCAGCCTCCTGCTCCGGTTTTGCCTGCATGCTGCGCACATGGCCAGGCAATGGGGATCCCACAACGCTTGATGCTGAGGAATGAGGCAAGACAGCAGAGGCCTAAAAAATATCTAAAACATCAGGTCAGGCCTTGTTTGTTGTGCCTGTGAGGAAGCTGGCACCCACAACTTGATGTGGAGGTACAAAAAATGGGAGGAGGGAGATGGGAGAGGGAAGCAAGGAGGGCTGTTGTGGAGACTCTGGCATGGCACAGCCCCAGCAGGTCACGACAGTGACAGCACATCCACCCTCTCCACCTCATGGCACGTGAAGACACTCTCCAGTGACAGACATCTGCACCCCCTCAGACCCCTGGGAGGGAGCACGCTGCTGCTGCAGCACAGCAAACCCCACTCAGACAGGACCCACCCCACCCCGACCCCGCAACGTGCTTCTCCCCCTGCTCCTGTCTTTACAAGTCCCACTGCCCCTGGCCCCTCGTGCCTATGCTTCAGTGCCTTCACCTCCCTCTTCTCCGCCCTACTCTGCCTCCTCCTCCTCCTCCCCTGCCTCCTTCCACACATGCACAGACTCTTGTACCTCATCTGCAAACACTTCTATCGATCTCATTCCAGAGAAAAGAATGGTGATTTGGTGACGGGAGCTGGATTTATGGGCTGTCCGCAGCCCAAAGGCTCGTTCTCTTCCTGACTCCTAAATATAGCTGCTGCCGAGCGCGTGTTTAATGGAGCCGTCATGGAGGCACCAGGGGCTGAGGCTGATGGATGGAGAGGAGCGAATCACTCTGAGATAGGTGTGGAGAGGGAGGCTCTATATTTAGACAAGAGGGAGGAAGAGGATGGCAGGGCAGCCCAGTGGGACGGGCTGTGCCCACGAGAGCCCAAAAGGACAGACACAAAGCAGGGAAACAGGAACAGGGAATACAGAACTACAGAACGCTGGAAAACTATGGCCTGGAAACCAGGAGGAGCATGGGGATGGGTGCAGGCTGTACTCACGCTGCTCTGTAAGCTGCCTGGGAAGCGCTTTTATAAAGTTGTTAAAAGGCAGTTCTTTCTAGGTAAGTCTAATACATTAGATAAAAATACAGGAATATTATCCTCCCACAGCTGGCCAAGAGCAGTCTGGATGTGCCAAAGAGAAGGTTCTGGGAGAAAAGCAGCTCTCACACAATCTGACCGGACAGAGAGCCCCGCTGGCCCAGAGCAGACTGACAAGAAGCTTGGGTGCCATCCCACACATTCTCCAGCACCTGGACTGTCCCCATCCTCTCTGCTTTCAGGCACCAACACTGGGTTGCAAAAAGAAGAAAATAACTCTTTTGGAATGTGAAAATAAATAAGTAAATAAATTAAATTTTTGTTTCCATGGAGTGTTGGAATTATATTTCTAAATATTTAATCCTCTTAAATGCAATATTTATGCACCTCTGATTATTGGCACCAATCTCTCTTTCATCATCTATTTTTGACCGGCTATGCCTGCATCACAACAAGCACCTTAACAGCAGGCATTCTCAGAGGTAAACAGGCAGGAGCACCCCACACCAGCCATACAAAGGACAGGACCTTGCAGCCAACTCACGCCAACAAGCACCTTCCCCAATGTCACCAGCTGCGTGCCAGCCTTTGGGCCAGTGCAGCGGACGCTTGTACCGCAGCACTGAGGTGAAGAATGACAAGACATTTTTTGGAAACTGATCTCTTTAATGGTTTGATGCAGCAGCAGGGACATTACAGTTATCATCCAAGAGCTACATCAAACCACCTGAGAGGTCAAGGTCACAGCGAACCATAGAGCCAACCAGGCAGATGAGGAACTGAGGGAGGGAGATACCAGTTAGAATCTATTTCAAACTCTCTTTCTTGACTAGCACAGAGTCTATCTTCTAAGTTGAAATGCCAACTAAAAGTAGCAACGTGCCAGTCAGGGGAGACGTGGTTTTAGGAATGGAGAAGGCTGGGGTCTGTATTTGTGCCTTCTCAAGTACACGGACACTTCTTGTGCCAGCCAACACACCCATGGAGAAGGCTCGCAGCCCTGTCTCAGTATGGGAGTACTGATTCACTGCTTTTTGAACTGTCTCATCACCCTGAAAGAGACACCATATTCAGCTGATGCTCTCAGTGAAGACAAGTGGTGCGTGGTCTCATCATTCTCTTGCAGCAGCTGGACCATGAGCTTGGCTCACACCGTTCTCAGTGCCAAGGGAGAGATGTGCTGCTCTGCGGGTACAGCCAACACCAGGACTGCAGGCAGAATAACCCTCTAAAGCTGGGAAGGGGTTTGGAGAGAGAGCTGTGGTGCCACAGCCCATCCCAGAAGCAGCACCTCAGCCCTGGAGCAAGCGAAGTGCTGCAGCACACCTGGCCCCCCCGCCCTGGTGCGGGCAGAGGGAGCATGGCTGCCCATCATGGATTTCACCCACACATCCCAAACCATGCTCTCCAGCACCTGACTCGGAGTAGGCTGATGAGCAGATGCCACCAAATTAAAGCCTCTTCCACAGGCTCTGTGCCAGGCAGCCAATCTGGCTGGGGCAGCTTCAGAGCGCCAGTGATGAACAGACTAGGGAATTATTTCAGAAGAAGAAATGCTGAACTGTGCTGGGGGTGGGGGGAAGGACATGCAGTGCCTGAGACCAGAGAGAAGCCCGATGCTCCTCCACACAGAGAAGGATCCAGAGCAAGTAAGATGCTGGAGGGCATCACCTCTGTCGCCAGCTGCAGTGACCAGCACTCCCGTGGCAGCAGCAGGTCCCGTTTAGGCAGGGGCTCTGCCCGCCACAGCCACGAGCCTTACTTCAAGTGCAAGAAAGTATGGAAACCCTTCAAGTATGACTCTTCTTCTACCCACAGTGTTGTCAGGAGAACAAACTAATTCATGTCCCTGCGGCACCTGGATCGGCTGACTGAAAACAGAGAAAAGCCCAAGAATGTATTTGCTTAGTGATTTGTGGTATTACTGTATTTTATGCAGAATAGTTAACTAATTTATGCTTTCCCCATGACTGATCTTTATCCTATGAAGTTCAAATACAACTTTTCTCTGAGAGTGAATACTTTTAGAAGCTATGCAATGTCATTCTTAGTTTTGTACAACAATTCACATACAAGATATGATACATTTGGTGAAACTTTGGCCTGCATTACATGAATGCACAGAGAAGATAATTGTATTAGTCCCTTTTGCCCTTAGTTTATGAATTATGCTTGCAATACAATTATGCTTGTTAGAGTTTTTAGCTTATCTGTAACTGAAAAAAATGCAAATACAATGAAAGTCCCTCTCGACTCACTATGAGTCAGAGAGCAGCATCTGTGCATTACATCTCACAGAGACTTAACGGCCAGGCTGTCAGCCTGAGAGGAGCAGGGAGATCAGTTAAAGCCCCAACGCTGAACCAACAAATGTAGCAAAGCAGGGCCTGAGGAGGTTACATTCAGCAGAAGGTCTCCACAGCTATTCCATGTTGATTTATCCACATTTCTGCAGCAGAGGTAGTTCCAGAAGTGCCATCCTGGCAGCTGTAGTTGTTTCTGACTGAGCCTGAAGCTCTGGAGGGGGGACTCTGCCCCACTTTGCCTTTCCCCAGCATGGGGCCAAGGTGCTCCGGGCAGGCAGTCCTTGTCTGCAGCCTCCTTGGAGGCACAGCGCATCGAGGGAGCAGCAGCTGAAGATGCACGAAACACCTTCATTACTGACAGCTGGGGTTACTTTGACACGTCTCCACCTGCCATGTGCCACCTTCCTCCAGACCACTCTCCTGTCCAGGGACGGGAGCCATCTGCATGGCACATGAAGCCCCAGGAGCCATCTCCCAACTACGGGGACCATGGCTCTGTTGATGCCACAGGGGACCAAATTCCTCAGCACAGCCCAGGATGGATGTTTTCGCTCCGAACACTTGCACAAGTTACTGTCCTGCCATTACAGGGACACTACTGCTGCGAGCAATGGAAAGCGGGCAAAGCTGCTCAGAGGCAGCAGCAGGCAGGCACTCAGTGTGCTCCTTCTCCATGGTTTGCGATATGAACAATTTTCAGTGGAGAGCTCTCTTCCCATCAAGGGTTACCCTGCCACGGACGCGCAGCCTGAAACCAGGGCAGCCACACCAGTAACACAGCTGCAGCCCCCCCGCGGGGCTGGGCAGAGGTGCCATCCAGCAGCATTCTGGTTACACATTCATGTGTTTTCCCACCTTCCTAGATCTCTAGGGTTCAGCAAACAGCATGGCAGTGCTTGACACTGCTTCACCCTTTGTACCCTCTGGGCCTTCAACACTCTGCACAACGAAGTCACATGGTCAAGGGTTGCACAAGCCCTGACTTTCTGCACAGCACTGAGAAAGAGGGGCTTCCTCCTCCTGTGTCTGAACAGCAAGCCAGAATAACGGTATCCTCATTGAGACCAGTGAAACCTGCGCCACGTGAAGCAGAGGAGAGAGGTGCCCATACATTACAGCACCTGCCATGAGACCAAGGAGGTCCTGGAGGGCATTGGGCTTTGCCTTGTGGCTAGGAGGAGATAACAGCTCTCTCCCTGGACACAGGAGGAGGCTATTGAGAAGACACAGCAAAGCTCTCCACTGAAGTGTACGGCAGGAGCTACCCTCTAGAGGACACATCATCTCCCTTTTACAGCACTGAATCTACATCAAAACCTTCATGCTAAATGCATAACCATCTCTACACCTGCCCACAGCATCACTCTTACTTACAAAAGCACTTCAGTTGTATCTATGCTTCTCATCCTTGCCCTCTGCAGGCAGAACCAATGACCCCCAATGTCCCATCTTCCAGGGAAAAATGCCTGCAGAAACCTTTCATGCAGACGATCCAGCCCACCAAGGCATGGCTGGTGCTGCCAGCAGGCTGTATCCTTCATCCTCATGCAGGGAGGCAGAACTGCAACCCTCTCCTAGAAGGTAGCATTGCATCTGTCCTCAGCATGAAGATGATACCACAGAGAGGAAGAGTCACACCAAAAATTGAGTAGCTTTAGTAGAGTAAGGCTCCAGAGTCAAAGGGATCACACTGAAGATATGACCATGGACAGGTTTGTGGACACATTTTAGAGCTCAGAACCCTCAGGACAGTCTGCACTGAAGTTCTGGCTATGAGCTGGATCCTAACCAAAGCCTGTAATGTCCTTTCAAGTTCACAGAGTACGTGGATGCAGACACTGCTAAAGATATCTGAGGGTGGCGTACCTTATAAATGAAGCGTGTCTGGTCATCTGGCAAAAGGAAGAAATAGGAATGCCTCTGGAGTACGCTCTTTGCCCACAGCATCTCATTTTCTGGAGTCCTGACCAAAGTAGTTCTCAGGACTGTCAAGAGTCAAAGTAAGATACATAATAGGAATTCAAGTTCTTTCTTGGACTCTGGTACTAGGTCGATTTTTAGAGGTGCTGGCTTTAGTGGGGTAGGGAAGTGCCAGATGGCCATAGCAGGGTCTGTTATGACCTCACTGATGGACAGGGTCACTTTAACAGAAGCTTTATGGTGACAGACATCCAACAGCACATATGTTCACATGCTCAAGAGTGTGCAAAGATGCAAGCAATCTGATACCCTGCTGAAGAGGCCCTGAAGTGATACTCACTAGTCCCCACAGAGAGTGGAGAGCAGCTTTCCCATAAGGGAATCACGTCTCTGTGACAAGCTGCTCTTTGAAGAGTGCTGTCCCAACACCCAGTCAAGAGAGGGGATCACAAAGCATGAAGAGAAGTTGGCAAGTGAGATCTGCCCCCCTGCAAAAGCTCAGGGCCAAGCCAGGAAACCGACTGACAGCACAACCAACGTGGAACTTGGTGCCAGGCTCCGATGGTGCCCCTGCAAGCAGCGCAGCAATTACAACCACAGCAAGTCTGGGGAGGAGCATTTGTGTTTGCCTGTCAATCCTCAAACATCACACTCCTGCTGCAGGAGAACTGGGATTGGCACCAAAGACTGGGGCACTCTCATTCTCCACAGGGACTTAAAAGAGTTTAAAGAGTTCCCAGATGGGAAGGGTCTGGAGGAAGACCCTTCAGAAGAATGCTTTTAGGGAGGCTTTCCATGCTGGCAAACAGCAGTGGTCAGTGCAGATGCTCTGAACAAAGAATGTGCTAGAAAAGGGTAGGTTTTTTTTTCCCCTCAGCAGCGGGAGTATCAGAATCATTACTCTACTAAGCCTAAGGAACACAACCTCCATGGATTTGCCCAACCTCCTTCTGGAGCCTTTAATCTGCAGTAACTGTGGCAGTGAGATCCACAACTGCGTGCTGTGTGGGAATAGTTCATTTTGTGGCATTAACCTTTCTGCCTAATTTCACTGATTGACCCTTAATTCTCCTGTTTAGACAAACAATAAACTACTCAACTTCTACATGCTTTCTCAGACTCCCATTGTATTCTCCTGACAATCACCCCACACTTGCCTCTTTAAGTCAGTCTCTTCTCACTTGGGAAGTCTTGTAGCCCACCACTGGCAATCTCCAGCTGCTCTAGAACCTGCCTTTGCTTTTTATCTGTCAAGCACTTAGTTTTGTTGGTTTTTTTTAAAGCACACTATAAGAAAGCCTACTTAACAGCATTTGAAAGCCCTGGTACACTATATCAATCCTTGTCCCAGTGCTTGTTGACTACAGACTTGTAGGACACCTAGTGGACTTGCCCCTAGAAAGGTTTTAAAATGAGAAAAAAAAAATCCCCAAACAGTAAAATATTGCTTTATTCTAGTTTTCACTAATTTGCAAGACAGAAGAAAAAATAAATAAATCAGACCTACTGGTCTTCATACCCTGGCAGTGGTGTTATCCATTATAATAATGAAAATTAACACAGTTCAGACTACACTCTTTAAGCAAGACTTCTTTTTTCTCCTCCTACGTGGAAAAGATGATGTATGCTGACTGTGTACTTTTCTTCTAGTGGTAACTACAGCAGATGCTGAACAACAACTATGAGAGATGAGTACCTTAAAATTAGTAGTTCTAGGTAAGTGTTATTAGCCAGGATCTTTTAAGGATCTGACTGATGATCTTTACTGTGAGGGTGGCGAGGCACTGGTACAGGTTGCCCAGGGAAGCTGTGGCTGCCCCATCCCTGCAAGTGTTCAGGGCCAGGCTGGATGGGGCTTGGAGCAACCTGGTCTAGTGGAAGGTGTCCCTGTCCATGGCAGGGGGGGTGCAACTAGATGGTCTTTAAGGTCCCTTCCAACCCAAATCATCTTGTGTTTCTATGATCTCTCTAGAATACCATTTTCAGTAAACCCTGGAACGCAGACCGAGGTACTGAGGAGCCGGTGGCAAGTGTTTCAAGGATGAGTGGAGGTGACTCTTGCAGTTACAGTGTGAAAGACTGACCCTGATTTTCAGGTAGATGTTAAACCCAGTAAGAACTTGATTATTTAACAATTTGATGTGGTCACTAATTTTGATATTACTTAAGTGGGTCCCCCCCCACACACACTGGGATTCAGACTGTCCAGCCACCTCTAAGGATGGGCACCTAGTTAAGCCCCCTTTACCATTCACCAGCTGCCCAGCAGCCTGAAGCTGGACAAAGACTTGTTGCCAGCTCCAGAAGATAAGAAATGAAAAAGTTAAATGAGAAAAGCAAGGAACTAGGTATAGAAAGGGTTTGTATCTATTTCTTTTAAGACTGTTGAGCTACTGAAACAATGGGAAGTGCATAGTACAAAAGAGCACCAGAAGATATTAGCAACTAATAATGATACAGTTGCTTAAAAGACAACAGAAATTCTTACACACTGTCTGAGCTAATACCAAACACAGTGCCAGAAATAAATAAAACATACATCAGCTTGAAACAAAAATGATCGGAAGACATGAACTAATGGTAAGTCATACAGTACCAACAGACCAGCAGAAAATTTCCAGAGCTGGAGACAACCAGCCTGTGGTGAAGTATTCAGATGGCAATAAAAAGGACTGACTTCTGTCAAGAATTCTGGAATAGGGTACAAATAAGCCTGAGTCCACCATGTGCAGAATACTGCTTTGCTGAAACAACAGAGAGAGAGAGAGAATTCAGAATTATTCCATTTAGAGCCTACAGCCAGCTCCTTCCCTCCTCCCAGGCTACAAGAAGCAGCAGTGCAAATCTTTGTTCCTGAGAGCCTCTTGTTCTTTATGCTCTGTAATGCCAATAAAACCATTCTGCTGAGTACAGATTCTTTCTGCAGGAGGCCAAATAGCTATGATGTGGGTGATTTTTTTCTTTTTAAATTAAGTAATGCTACAGAGTGGTTTTGTTTTGTTTTGTTTTTCTTTTACAGACCTAAACAAATCAGCCCAGGAGAAACCATTTTAAGCAATATTTCAAATTCCCTTGTGTTCTGAAGAGTTCAAATGTCAGCCAAAGAGTACTTTAAGACAACCACATTCTTACTCCTTGGAGACATAGTGCAAGTGAGATAAACGCATGAAGGCATTGATAAAAGGTTCATACGTAACTGGCACAGAAATCTCAGTGCTTTGTACTGTTCCTTGATACACCCTGCTTAACCTCAGTACTCTTACACCATCACTTTAAGGATGGATGTTCAGTTCATGCCCAGAACATCTGTAGTACCTAAACCTGACCACTGAACTGCTCATGATCCCTGTAGGGTTTTGTTGTTAAGGGGCCAAAGCAGTATGAAGTGTTCTGTTACAAAAATATTATGGAAAAGAGAATCTGGAAAGAATCTAGCGTCAAAACTTTTCAGTTTCCACTTTGAGAAGGGGAAAAAAAATAAATCAGCAAATTTAACAGGTAATAGCTTTAAAACCTAAGCAGTGCCTTGGGATAATCTTAACACTGACCTTTATTCCTGACCGCAAGAGGGAGCTGCCAGCAGAGCAGCAGATTAATTAAAACCAGAAAAGTTCAGAGAAACAAAGCAGACCAAGGTTAAAGGTAGCACAGCCAGAAAGGAAGCCCAACGTAAGTAGCAATATAATGGAGTCAGGATTAGGCTTTGAAGAAGTCAGAAAAGTGTAAGAGAAATCAAGAGGATTTTTTAAATGCTGGTATAGGAGCCGCCAGAGGACTCGTTCCCATCTCTTGCCTGACAAGTGATGTGCGTTGGAGGGAAAAGCAGCTCTGCTTGAAAGGCTGGACGGTGCACCAGGCCCGGGGGGGGGAGATGAGAGGTTATCTAAGCTCTTGGAAGATGGATTTAATTTGCATGCTTTTCCAGCAGCAGCTGGCTGGCTGTGTCAATCAATGCTCCATAATCTACAGCTCTATTGTTGTCAGGTCTTCAGCTGTTACTGCACATGCTCCTGTGTGTTCATGTGCTGCATGCATAACTCCGGCCAGGACAGCAGGCAGCCACAGAAAGCTCAACAGGCACTTTCTAGCTGCAGATGAGGAAATTCTGATTTCCCATTCTGCCAGGGAATTGTCACCTTCTGAGCAGCCAAATGGGAAGAGTCATCTCTCTCCAGCCAAGAGACTGTGGTAAAAGCAGACACATTTCTTTGACTCTTAATAAGGAAGCTATTTTAGGCTGCAGATCTACTCTTACTGTCACTCTTCATGCAGAAGTAAATGGCTGTATGGACATTGTGTCAAAGGCTTTGATAAAGGCTAGGGTGTGCAACAGCCACCGGCCTCTCCTTGTGCACAGAGCCAGTCACTTCAGTGCTGAAGGCCATCAGGCATGCCAGGCACGATCTGTCCATGCTAAATCCATGCTGGTCATTCCATGGTTTTGCTCCCCAGCTTCGCTTGCTCCTCCTGTCCCAAGCTTGGAGCTTTCTTCAGGTTGCCTGTCTGCCTGGGCAAAATCTGAGCGCTGAGTGCAGGCTGGCTGGGTCACGCACAATGACTTGGTGGGCAGCAGACCACGAAGGGTTCCAGCTCAGCTCGTGCTGGAGTCCTTCCCCAGGACCATTAAGTGTACAGACTAAAGGAGGGGACTGGACTCAGAAGGTGAAACGCAAAGTGAAAGCAGGGCACTTTGCAGCACTTGTGCTGCTCCCCAGCTGTGCCTGGCATACGAGCTGTCACTTGGTATCCTCTGAGAAAGCTGCCCCTGAGCCTGTCACCAAGTGCAGGCGCTCATCACACAGCTCTAAGGTGCAGGTCCATTCCCAGCACAGCTGCAGTGGAACATTTCCATGTCCATCTTCTCACTGATCATTCTGCAATGCCACATCAAAGAGCTGGAAAAGTAAAAGAAGGACCTTCCTTCCCACAGGGGCTCTCAGGACAGTGCTGCAGCTCCTGAGGCTGGGCTTGCACTGCTCTGACTCCCAGCCTGCTGCTCCAAGGCAGATGCAGATGACTCCTTAGAAGCTCCTTCCCCTGTGCAGGGACTCTCAAAAACCCACTCAGAAAAGCCACAGTGTTCAAACTTGGCGCTCGCTGCTCAGCCAGGGCTTCTCCTTTCCAGCCCTGGGAAGTTTGATTGACTGAATTTTTTTGTTTCCTGATGTTCACACTTCCTATCCTAGCATAGTCTCTCTCCAAAGAGCAAGGTATTTGTCAAAAGCAATGATTGCTAAGTTACAAGAAGGTACGTGGGTGCTACATGCAAACCCCTACAATCAACGAGACCCAGCCCATACAATGGCCACAGAAGACACCAACAGCATCTCAGCTGTAGGGCTACAACTCCATGCCATCACTCTACACACCATTCAATCTCTCTGTGGATGAGGCTGTATCTCCCCCATTAGTTCAATACCAACCCAGTCTCACTTGAGGTTAGAGTTCTCCAGAGGAGGATCACTATCAAAGCAGACTGTGTAACGTACCCAAGAAATAAAGAGAAGGTGGAATAGGTAACTCATCTCTTCACATGCAGGACACAAAGTTATGAACTTTATACCATAACAAAACAAGCTGACATCCCCAAAGGCTGGTGGAGACCTTCAGGAGGTAGACGATCAATTAACTGCAGGAAATGAGAGCACTGTATTTCATTAAAGGTACCAAAATCCTCCACAATCCTCCTCCTCCTCTGCAACCTACGCATTTGCATCACCTGAGGCTGGCATCAGAGACCAGTGAAGAACAACAGTGCCCTCTACCAAAAGAAACAGCCAACGTCTTCTGCAACCTGCAGTCCTGAGCCCAAGCAGCTGGGACACAACTGCCCTGCTCTCCAAAGGACGGTAGGCTCAGGCTGGGCTCTGGGTGATGCCATCCAGGTTCGGACCACTGAGCCCAAGCATGCACGCTAACACTTCATCTTCCTCAGTGGTGATGCACTTTGGGGCCTCTGACATACCAGGCTGGAAAATACTTCTGACTCTCTTATGCAACACGTGAATCGATGATTCAAGCAACAGTGATGCTAGTAATTTTCTTTTTTTTTTTTTTTTTTTTTTTTTTAATCCCACTGTTTTATCATCTGTTCTTCCCATATCTATGCTGGCCACTAGGGGAAACAGTGAGGGCAAAGGCCCAGCCAGCAGGATGCTCTCACTATTAGACTTTTAAATAATTAGAAGTACCCAACAATTGTTACTCCAATTTCAAAACATTTCTTACACAATAAACTAATTTCTTGATCAAAAGATGGTTCAAGCTCCTGATTATTTCTTCAGAAAGCCATTCCACAACAGGAAGAAGTGGTAACACTTCTGCCACCTCCACTGCTACCTGCAGGTACCAAGGAAGTAACAAAATACATCCCCATCATACCAGGGAGGTGTATTCCACCCTTAACTTTTTTTTTTTTTTTTAAGCAGAAAAAGAAGAAACGTCAAAATAGTAGTCCACTAGGAACTCAGTCAACATGTTTTCATGTATTAGTAATTTAAACACTGTGATGATGGAAATCAACTGGAAATCTTGCTACAGATAAATGGGCAGACAAGGAGCAGTAAGGAGAGGTCCCTGCCACGCAAAACAGACACCCTGGACACTACTGACTCGCACAACCTGCCACAGGAATCAAAGCAAGATACCAAGGAAAAAATCTGATAGAGAAGATACTTGTGTCACAGTTATTGCACACTCAGGATCAGCTGTAGCTCTCAGTCAGTCCCAGCCTCCCACAACATGCTCTCCAAGGTCCGACCCCAGCTGTAGGTGCCTTCCCAGTCTGTGCCCCTGCATCTCCCAGGGCTGAAGACCTGCCCATCCTTCGCTATGCCCTACCCCGGAGAGCAGGCATGTCTGCAGCACACCCACCTCCCTCCCTGTAGATGTCTGAACCAGGGCACTGCAAGAGCATCCCAAGTCTTGGCTGCTTCAGAGGGAGGAGACAGCCGTACATTCCCAAACGGCAGGGAAGCAGCTGCAGGAAAACCCAGACCCTGTATGTCTGCAAGTGCTCTTCAGCCCACCCGTTTAGATACAGCCTAATTAAGTTTGTGAAGAGCTTCCCTACATTTCTCTCCACAAAGGCAGACTTGTACATGGAAGCAGATAAACAGCACAGAATGTTTCCTGAGGAGATGGTACAGCATCTCTCCAAACAAACACAACTTGAGAGAGGCAAATAGTAGCAAGGTGATACCCAACAGTCTTGGGTTTCTACCAAGGCCAGGTTTCAGGCTTGCAGTGCACAGGAGAGCTTATGCTCTGTTCTCACACCTTCTTTCAGTCCATGGATGAGTTACTGTGACAACAGGCTGCTCGCACATATGCATCAAAGCATTTGGCACATTCTGCTTCACACACCCAAACTTGTCCTTTAATTTCTGGGTGTCGCTTCCTGAGAGCTCAGCAAGCTCTGTATGGCAGGTGAGGGCTGGTTCCACCACTAAAATCAGGTGGGAGACAGACAGGATCTGCTGCGAAAGGTGATTTTGAAAGACAAAAGGGAGCGAGGGTCAAGGGAGAGAGAGACGGTAGCTCAGGGTGAAATGAGCCCAAATTGGACATTGACAGTACCGCAGGACTGGTAGATTTCAGGATATGTTAAGTAAACGTACATTTTACAGTGCCTGCAACCTATCCCAAATGGCTATTTTGTCTTAACTATGGTTACCAAATGTTCCTCTGCAATTTTAACCAAAGCTGCAGGTGCTTCTCCCAACATTTCCCTGGATAGCAGACTCAGGACTACTCTGTAATTAACCCAAGGCAAGAATGAGTTGTGTTCAAAGCGGAGGCACAGGCACTCCAGTGCCAGCTTCAGCAGAAAGTTGTCCAACAACTGACAAACCAGGTCCTGAAAAATTAATACTCATATTTAATTTCATATATTGCAAATACTCCCTAATGATATTATGGAGACGTGTGCGTGCAGGCTTAGCTTGCACAGAGTCCCAGCCCTATGAGCCGTTACTCAATTCCCAACCAAGAAGGGATCCCACCTTCGAGGCTTCAGTTCCCCACTGAGCACATGGAAGCTGCCCACATTTTGGATTTCTCTGATGACACCAGCACAGCTCCCAACAGCAAGTGTGTGCACACAAAGAGAACGAGACAGATGTGAATCCACTTCCCTGGGGACAGTGATCAGAATGACAATCAGTTCCAGATCAGATGTCAACAGCTCCTTGTGCTGTAGCACTAACACTTCCCACATACTGGAAATGCCTTGTACGAGACACCCCAGGCTCACGTCTGCCTTGTGTGCAGACACATGATGCTACAGTCACCTCCTGAACCACTATAATATGCCTCATTTTTTCGTTTCAGTAAGATGTTAGTTTGTAACTACCTAGAAGATTTTCTGTTAAGTGCAAGATCCTGCATTTTATCCTACTGAATTGCATCCCATTTCTGTTATGCCAAGTCATCCAGCTCCAGAAGTAAAACGTTCTCACTTCATAAGATCCCACAAAGAAACATTAGCAGTGCATTTCAGTTTTCTTTTGGCCACAGCTATTAGTGAAAGCATTTAATAGGTGAAATTGTTAATCAGCTAGCGACAGATGATGAATTTCTAGTGCTCCTCCAACATTTCCTCCAACTTTACTAATAATTTCCTACATGGCACTGTCCTGAAATTCAAGCAAGCTGGAACAACGGCGTTTCCCTAGCCAACATAGTCAATCAATCTCCTTTAGTACAGAAATGTTCCCAGACAAACCCCATTCTGTCCCACCCCTTTTCTCATCTTCCTCCATGTCTCTCTCCCTTCAAAATCTGTTTTTAAACACTTTCGTACCAGTGAACTCTTAAGCATCTTAACTGGGGTTGCCCAGAGTGCTCCCACACATGAGGTGCACCGTTCCCTCATTGGAATTTTTGCTAATGTGCCAGTAATTTTGCCTATTATTTTTTTTAAGGATGCTGTTGTCATTTGTTTGTTGGGGGCTGCAAGGGCAGGGCTGCCCCCCGAGGGAGGTGGGCCAGGAACCCACGAGACCCTACAGCTGCAGGGCAGGGGCCTCACTGGCCACAACTCAAGGAAGGCCAGCACGACAGATCCAGAGATGGTGGCCAGGTCCAGCCAGGAAGCCAGCTCATAAGGCAGTGGCATGGCAATGGGGCAGGTCTCAAGACAAGCCAGGAAGCCAATGTGCAGGCTGGGGTTAAGGCCAGGTCTAACCATCAGTGGGCAGGTCCACAGTCATAAGATATGTCTGAGGCCAAGCTGGGAAATCAGTCCATGGGTCAGGGTCTGGATCAAGAGGGTCCATGGTCAGCCACGGGCATGACTATGACTGAAGGCAGGACTCCTCCAGCACAGTTCAGGCAGGGACTGAAAGCCACAGCTTAAATAGAGCTCCTGGGACCAGTGGTGTGGGAGGAGACCCCAGGTGAAGCTGGTCAGGGACATTAAGACATACTAGTGTCCTCAGGGCCCTGCCATTGTTCTCCCCAGCTGGCAGTATCAGTCCTGCCATATAGCCTATCCATCCAACATTGTGCCCGTTTTTACAGGGAACTGTTCTGGTAGATGTGGACCTTTATCTCATTAGCTTTGATCTTTTCTCATTCTCATTGCTTAATAGCTCTACATCCTCTTTCCTTACTCTTCTATTTGTACAGCTGAAGAATCTATTACTACTCCTCTTAACATTCTCAAAGTCTAGCTCAGCTGAGTTTTTGGCAAGTTGCATCTTACATTTGTGATTTCAGATTCCCCTGACACAGGGTTTTTTGTTGTGTTTTTTCGGTTGGTTTTTTGTTTGTTTGTTTGTTTGTTTTTCCAGGTGAATCCTAGCCTTTGCTCTTTCAGAGCTTTGCTTATTCCTAGAGGCCTAGGGACAATCACATTTGGATTCCCTACCTGCAAAACTTCTTGTTTGCCAGGAATACATGTCAGGGCAGGTTTTTGTTGCTTTGACTTAAAATATTCATTCAGAATTCCACTTCTCTTAACTCACTGAAGATAGTCAGTTCCATTTACTTCATGACATTTTTCTTCTTTAGCAAATATAAAAATCTAGACTTTATCCTTATTACCAGGATATCTTACACCATCCTTTTCCAAAGCAATCTATATGGTTTTATTCTATCTCTGTTTCTGCACAATCCATGCATCACACAAATGTCCTACCCTCAGCTTTACCATTACTTCTACCTTTCCTGAAAGCACAGATGTGCTGCTCTGGCCTCTTCTTTCCCGTAACAGCTGTTGGACTGACCAAATCACTTGGTTCAGCTTCTTCCCCTCTGCACTCATAAGCTAGCATTTGTATTCTAAACACCTCAGCCTTATCTCACTGGCCACCATCAACTCCATCTGCAGAGAAGACAGCCTCTTCTCAGAGCAGTCTGCCTGCTTTGCTGTGACTTTCACCTGTCCACCTGCCTCACCTCTCATGTTCCTCAAGGCAAAGGGCAAAGATATGTCAACATCTATCTGATCTTCCTCCTCTTGTACCAAAACTAGCAATGCAGATAGCAGCCCATCCAGATCAACCCCCTTCATTTCTTTGTTTAAAGCCACTTTGATTCCAGAGGGACCAGATGTTTGGGTAGAGTCCCTGCACCAAGCGCTCCTCCTCTGAATGCTTTCAGTAGCCGAGTAGCAGGTGGCTCACCAGCCCTAGGAGCTGCCACCACTGCAGCCAAAGGGCTTTAGCTCTAGCAAAAGCTACAGGCGCATATGCCTCCTTCCCTCATTGATGATGCACATCAGGCAGCTCATGCTCAGTGACCTGGTGCTTTCTGACCCCTGAACCTGCGGTCCTTGGGGACATGCTGAGGAGTAGATGAAAGAGAATGGGAGGTAGACACATATGGGCTGGACATGCCGAAAAACAGTCACTGAAACCTGTTTCATTTTAGTCAGAAGCCTACATGCATTCACACTTGTGAAAAACCATCTTCCTACATCACCTGGAGACAAATCTGCAGTCTCTCGGGTACTGGTGCAAGTGCTGCCCACCCGTAGTACCTGCCACATCCCCTGGTGACACTTTGCAGCACCTCCACAAGTGTGAATGAAACTCCAAGTGGCTGCTTGACAAGGGGGAGTGGGAGCGCAGTCCCTCCGGTCTGAAGATCCACCAGTGCCTCTGCTCAGGGAGACAAAGCCATTCATTCCTGTGCAGAATAACGGCTGCAGCTGGAGATCCAAGGGGAGGCACTCCCACTGCCCACTACACATCACAGCCTCATCACAGATCCAGAGACAGGGAGATGTGACTAGCCAGTGTTTGCATGCAGGTTCTTATACCCACAGGTCTCAGACTACTAACAGCTGGGAGGACCACCTGATGAGAATTGATCCTGTACTGGCAGAAAGACAGGGCCGGTTGCAACCACATGGAAGGCACAAAAATAAAAGATTAACTCCCTAAATCCAATAGAAATGTCACACCACTTTAAGTACAATATAGAGTATGGTATTAGAGGAGGTGCAGACAGCTACAAAAGTATGTAATGAAATGATGGGCCTGATAACTAGAACCTCGATCTCCTCTCAGGACCTCAGGATGATAGAAGAAGGACCATCTCTATGGGAAGACGGGTGAAAGCGGAGATCTCCAACTCAGTAGGGCCAGAAGAACATACAGAACACTTGAGTTATTGACCAAAGGAACTCTGTTTAGGCCCCAGAGGATTTCTGCTCCACATACAGGAGATATCTAAGGAGACTGTCACTGGTAAGTGAGAAACTTAAGTTGTTGCCTTGGGGCCTGTAACAGAGGTGGGCAACAGGACATCTTCCTTCAGAGTCAACAAGCACTGCAGCGTCTACAAACTGGGACCTGGGAGGGAACTGCTGACCCAGGGGCACCCTTGGAGAAGAACTTGGCTCATTTATGTAGATCAATATGCAGCTCATGGCCTTTTCCATCAAAGCATGAAAATACACACAGGTTAAAGGAACATCCTAATACCGTCTCTAAAATGTCAACCCTGAAAGTTGCACTCTCTGAATCTCAATGAAGATCACAATGACTTTCCAAGATGCTCTCATCCTTGTCACAGTCATCTTCAATATACTCCAACAAGAGTCCAGTCAGGTATCTGCCACTCAACCCTGGCACTTTCCTCAATCAATAAACACAGCTGGAGATGTCTGCAAGGCTAATGTGGCTTTGTTCCCCAGCAAAGTATAGACAGGCCAAAACCTTTGCACCAGTGCACAGCCCAGTCAGCTGTTAGGCTGTACCCAAAGTTGGAAGATAGACACTTTCCATTTCTTTGATCCTGATGAGAAGTGTCATAGCAATATCGTGTCCATAGCTCAACTTTCCTCTGTACTCAAACATCATGGCCTTATCCAAACTACCTTCTGCACAAAACCTGTACCTGAAAACTGTACCCAAGCTTTGTCTGGAAAAGTAAAAGTCGGCAAAAGCCAAAACCATGCTGGGGGACAGGCCAACAACAGTATGGACAGCTAGAGGAAAATGCTTGTGCCTCTGCTCCAGCTTTTTTGTCTGAACACCACTGTTTTTCACATTTCGCTACACAACTTCAATTTAACCCAAACACCTAACATTCTCCAAGAAAGCACCCACCAAACACGAACTCCTAGATACAGGAAGAGTTTATAAACCATGTCAATTAGTCTAGTCTCTTTTTTTACTTAGCATCACAAAAGGGCAGGGCAAACAGCCCCTGCACACTGAAAAGGCTCCAGAGTACAGCTCCAAAGCAGCATGAGAGGGAGGAAGGTGGGACCTTCTCACTGGAAGTCCCAACTCATCAGCCCTAATCATTCTTGAAAAAGGAGGAATATCCCATTCAAGTCTTCACTATCAACAGGCATCTCCCATGGGTCCAGAGTACAGCGGAGTTCACACCACCTTGCTCAGGCAGGAGCCTTCCCTGGCCAGGGTGTGCAAAGGCCAGCGCAGAAAGATGAAGAACACACAAAGATAATTTGAAGGAAGAATACAAATGAGTATTGGGAACACAGCCTGGAACTTCAGGCTGGAGAGCTAACAGCTGAACTAAATCAGAGGTGGAGGGAGAAAAAAGCTTTGCTGATCAGTCCCTGCAGCATCCAGGTTTGTAATACAACCAGTGGAGTTCCACTCCCACTACACCCTCCACGGCCACACCACCAGGTCCCAAAGGCACCAAGTACTTTATCCACTGGGACTGATGTGCAAGTGACCTGCCACATACTCATCACAGCACACACAGAGTTAGTGGCTCACTTACGGAATGCAAGCATCCTGTTAAGGAGATGCACGAGGGTGCAAACACATACATTTAAAACTCTCAGGAAGGACTGGGATTAGGGCAAAGAAAAGAGTTTTGTAAGTGGGTTCAGGCTTCCAGAATTTAATTAAAACTAGTCGTTGGGCAAACAGAGAACTGTACTTTATTGATTTTCTTTTCTCTTCTACCACTTAGTTTCCAACTTCGTAATCAAGGTCTAACTCTCACTTACCAGAATCCAGCTGTCTGAATTTTAAAGCTCATTTAATATGCAAAGTGAGCTTCACCAAATCTGTCAAGTCGGGGCTGCTCCTCTCCTCTCCTAAGTAATACATTTAAAAAAACCCCATAATCCAGATGTTCTCTTCAGTTGCTTTACACTGGGACAAGCTCAGGCTTGCCAAAAGTGTTTCCCACCCAGTCCTCAGGCTGGGAGAGGACTGCTGCCTCGGCAGCTGTCAGTGACAAGGGTTAAGTTGTGGTGATACACTCCGCAACAGCAGGAGACCCACTTAGTCATGGTGACCTGCTGTTTGGCACATGCAATCCACAGCTCCTCCTGACACCGCTGTCCTCCAGGAACAGCAAACTTGTGTTAGGTGGTGGCTGGCACTGGAGATGGCGGGTGAGGAGTGCCAGGGCTGAGTTACAGCCATTTTTAATGTTTTCTATCAGGCTAGAACAAACACATGCGAATTACTGTTTTCTTTTGAAGCCTCCTAAAATGTAATGTGGGGTTGGAAGTTCAGATCAACAGTCACACTCTCTAGCTCCATCACTCACTGCTACCTGCAGAAGACCCTGCCACTGCAGCAGTCTCCACAGAAGGGACCGATGAGTGTTCTCCTCACGACAGTACCACACACCGTGGACCAGCATGTCTACCACTGGATGCTAAAATGCACTCGGTAACATTTGCAATCATAACCTAAGAACCTTGAGATACAATTTTTCAGATGCATCCATTGCACGTTGCAAAGAATGGGCAAACTTGGAGACTGCTAGAAATCAAATACTTCTGAATTTCCAGGTCTGTCTGGTCTATCTGCTGAGAGACGCTCAGATCGAAAAAAACAGCTTACCTTGCCGTGGATCATACTGTCGCATCTGCACCTCCTCGACACATTCTGCCGGGAACCAGCCAGTCCTTCCTTTCACAGTTCCTTCCCAAAAGCCACCTTCGCCAATACTCAGCACTGTGGAAAGAAACAAACAGGTATGTGAGAATCAGCAGGGCTCCCAGAAGAAGGGGAGGCCAGAATGGCCATCATACAGTGTTAACACAGTGGAAACATGAAAGGGCAAAGCACAGATAATCTGTCTGTGGTCAGGTGTGGTCTGGAGGAAGAAAGCACCTCAAGAAGCCTTCAAAGAGCTTCCTTCACCCATGTCCAGAAGAGAGAGAGTGTGGAAACGGCCTTCAGGCAGCCATGTGCTGCAAAAATGAAACAGCAAATTGGTAGCATCTGTCTTTGTAAGCAGGATTGTTAATGGGGTACCCAGACATGCTACCTACAGTGACTTCTGACATTCTCAGAGCAACAGAGAAATCACAGCCTCATAAGGAAAATGAGATGCAGAGAGGGAAATAAACTGGCCAAGGTGACGGCACAAGTCACTGAGAACCGGGGTGCCCTGACTGGCCCACGTTCAAAAAACCAAGAGCTGTTTCACTCTAAATGACACAGCAAACAGGAAGGTACTTCACTGTCACAGCAAAATTCTCCCAACCCATTAAGCCTTGTTTTTACTTGCTCAGAGCTTACAGAAACAAAAAGGAAGTCTTGAAATGTGCTCTGAAGATTAAATGAATTCAGAGTCAAGGAGATTTTAACAGAGAATCACATCAGGAGCTGTCTCATTAAACCAGGGAACTATCAGCTTGAACCCCTTACCAACTGCTGGCTGAAAAGGATGGCTTTCAGGTAGTGGGATACAAACTACTGAAGAGCTACAGAAAAAACCAGCACTTCTTACTACACCTGAAGAATGAACTGGGGTCCAAAGCAGACCAGCCAGCACAGTTCAAGATTACACAACAGTCTGAGGTTTCTGCTATGAAAACCATCACCAGCAAATGCATGTTTGATGTCAGCTCTCATCAGCTAGTTCCCTGCAACTGGATCGCCCGCACCTTATACCAGCAGGCTCTGCAAGAAAAATCTGGACTGTTTCAGGGCATTTAAAAATGCAGCAGGTGTGACCACTACATTTCCTATGACAACAGAGAAAATATTCGTCGTTCCCACAGCACCAAGAGAACAAATGTGCGCATAATACAAGAGAGAAGAAAGGGAGGAAAGAATCATTACCGGTCTTTCTGGATGTTCTCCATTTATAGATTATATCCAGAGTGCCCAAATATTACCCCTGTTTTATCCAGAAAATGGCTGATGTTCACTTCACTTGAATTCAAGCACTTACAAGGCCAATTAACTGCACCATCCTGATCCAAGAAAGCAGAGAAGCACGTTTTCAGGTTACTGTCGCTCACAACACTTTCCTAACACTTGATAACACAGTGGTCTGTGGAACAGATTGTGAAGTAACGTGTTAGATATAGTCTATAAAATGCTATAGATCAAGACAAACTGCTGCACATCACCAGAAGGCAATAAGCTTTTAATACATCCTTTGGAAAACATTATGGTGTAGCATTCATAACAGCAATTCATTTGACATCCAGACAAAAAAAAAAACCATCCCAACAACCAGAAGGAGTCAGCATCCTATTCTGTCACCATTATCTGGATAACGAGCTCTTGAAAGCAAGCCCATCACATCAAGAGGTCCCCTTGATTAGCACAGAGACACAGGGTTTCTCGGGACTGGCTTTGAAACTTCAGGAGTTGTTATAAAAGCCCTCAGTACAGAGAGGGGACAGTAAACTGGATTCGTACAGCTCCTCAACAAATCCCTAGTGAAGAAAAAGGCTGATGTTTGGGGTATTTTACACTTGCATCATCTTATCTTATGCTTTCTTCCTATGGCTGTTTCTCCAACTTTGTCATCATAACTTAACCTTATGGCTTTTATAGCAGAAACTTCATTTTAAGCTTGCCTATGGTCTGAAACGTAGTGAAGTGAATTTGACAGTTAAAGAGAGATCTGCTTCTCCCAGAGGCAGAGACCACAGGTTTGCAGACAAGTCTCATGACCTGGCCCTGCACAAAGGCAGTGACCTTGGAGGCTGCTGGATGCTCTCTTCGGCCATCATGCAGGTCCCCGTAAAAAGGTGAGGAACCTCCTGTGGCTGGTTACTGAAAAGGCCCTTTGGCAATGGGATGACAGTGATGAGGCAACCAGCAAGTGTGGGAAAACCTAACTGTCTCATTCTCCTAAGGCTGCAATGCAACCAGCCAGAAGGAACGGAGCTGATCAGCGGTTATTCAGCTCTAGGTGAAAGAAACCACCAAGAAAATGAAAGCACTGGTATGACACGATCCCCAACAATGAGATCTTTGATCCTCCGTAGGAACAGCTCTCGAAATAAACTCTTTAATAACAATAAAATCTGTACCACAAGGCCCTGCAAGCATCCTATGGCTGTGCACGGTGTCAGAGCCACACAAACATCAGTTACTGCTTGTCTTCACCACAGCACAAGGATTCTGCACAATCCCCAGCATCCTATCACTCATCACTTCTTTACCTACAGCTTGGAACAGTCTGGGCACTCTGCAGAACGCACAAAAATGCCCGATTTGAAAGGGTGAGCCCCCACTCCCCAATAGCCATCCTCTCAGGTTACCTCCCCACGAAGACAATCTCACCTACAGCTGGAACACAGCAAGGCACCTGGCCAGAAAGGGCTGTGGAGGCCAGCACGCTTGACTCCTCTCTCCTGGACATGTCTGCTTCACCGTAGCACAAGGAGGCAGGAGCACTGTGTTTGAACGACTAGACTGCTGTCTGTCATCTGTGTCTCATCCTGCTGTCCTCCGCCACCCCCAATGTCCCACCCTGCACCTCCTTCAGCATTCAGGCTTCACATCTGTTAGCTGCACTGCTTTCTGCCCCAGCTGGTCACCTCTACACAAATCACTATGGGATTAGCTCTCTTCATTAGAGCAGCGGTGCCTTCCAAGTCAAAGACTTCTAATGAAAATGTTTTCTTTTTTGCTGTCTCAATGCAAAATATCAGCAGCCCTGACCACGCAGGAGTCCTTGTGCTCTTGGTACAGCCATCAAGGCCAACATGTCTGGGGAACTTGCTCCTGCTAGGTGTTCAGCACCCATCCTGAGCTATATGCAGGGCTAGAAGGGAAAGCTGCCCTTCTCAGGTAAGGTAGACAAATGCCAGTGGTGGGAATAGAACATAAGGGTTAAATCCCAGTTGGCAGATCCATAGGGCTTTCAGCTCAGGAACAAGGAGTGTGTGACTACGCACAGAGCAGCACACCTTGCCCTCAACATGGATCACAGTCCTACTGCCAGGCTGGGATTTCTGTTGCTGGTGACCGAGTGGACAATTTTTATATATTTTTTTTAATTAATCAACAAATAAACACCTGAATTACTATGGTATTTCATATCCCGACTGGCAAAAGGCACAGACACATCTACTATCTGCCATGTGCTGCTGCCTTTCCGATTCAGCTCCCCCCTGACACTTCAGAGACAGCACTACCAGGTTTATCCCCACACCCATCACCATAGTGCCCGCATGTCATTCATAGCTAAATCCAAACACTAGAGTCAGCAATAAATTAACACTGCTCCATGCCAGCCAGAGCAAGCTCCCCAAAGAACAACTCCATGATTACCTGTATTTAGGCATTAGTCCTATAGGAAGCAAGGGAAAAGCAAGCAAGCCAGCCTGACTTTCAAGCCAAACAGGAGACTCGTTTCAGTGTCTTCTCTAGATCTTTTCTTAAGATGCAAATGCTCCTGCTCTCCAAAGGTTATGACTATGTCACAATTTGGAACAGACCCAAATCCTGTACCTTATTTCCCACTGCTCTCATCTATGCTTTAAAAGGTCTGATAAAACTTCCCAGTGGAACATTTCCATTTTCTAGTACTTCAAATTTCCACTTCCAAACCAACCCCTCATGGAGGAGAGCTCATCCAGCCCTCCAGAGCCTTCTGTTCTGGCATTGTAATGCTGGGCTCTTCAGGCACACAGCGCTCCTTTTTAAGATTTGCTACTGCTTGAGGACTGGAAGGACTGAAGTCTCACCCTGTCTGGCATTGAGCTGAACACAGATTTTAAGGTAACTGCAAACTCAGTCTTATTCTAATGAAAGGAAAAATTTGGAGTTGTCCCTATTTTGCCAGTTTGTCTCTGAGAACATTACATGAGACAACATTAAAACCTCGCTAAAGTCAAACAATATCCGCTGCTCTCCCCTCATCCAGCAAGCTAGCCACTTCGCTGCAGAAGGCTGTCAGCTTGGTTAAGCAGAATTTCCCCTTCACAAATCCAGGCTGGCTACTCCCAGTTACCATCTTGTCCTTCATGTGTTTGGAAATGGTTTCCAGGGTTAGTTGCTCCATCACCTTCCCAGGGATCAAGGTGAGACTGACCAGTCTGGAGTTTCCCACACACTCTGCCTTGCTTTTCTTGAAAGCAGGAGTGACATTTGCTGTCTTCCAGTCATCAGGAAACTCTCCTGACTACCATGACCTTTCAAAGATGATGGAGATGTGGCCTGGCAATGCCACCAGCCAGCTCCCTCAGCACTCACAGCTGCACCTCATCAGGCCTGTGGACTCTTATATGTCCAGTTTGTTTGAATGTTCCCTAACCTAATTCTCCTCCACTGAGGGTATGCCTACCTTGCCATGGACTATCCCCCAGGTCTCAGGGACCTGGAATTGCTGAAGCCCGGTCTTACCAGTGAAAGCTGAGGTGAAGAAGGTAGGTACCTCAGCTTCAGAGGTACTCATTCAAACTTTTCTTGACGTATACACATGCAACTTCTTCAGAAATGAGGTACAGAGAGCATGAACTTTGGGCTGGCAGGGAGAGGAGCAGATGGGTGCCAAGGAACTCTGAAGTTACAACAATGCATGCCTGGCACACCAGAAGGACAGCGCTCAAGCAGCAGCTTGGATTCAGCTGGACTTCAGCAGGGCCTGACTTGACCCATGGATGCCATCTCCCAGCAGCCTCTCCCAGCAAGTCACTCCAAAAGCCTGTTTCATTTTCTTCTGCAAAGTCAGGCCCTTATCCTTTGGTTCCAGGCTCAGAATCCCCTGGGAGCCCACCTCACCTGTGACAGCCCTCCTCTCCCATGGGGGCCTTTAAAGCGAGTGGGCAATACCACAGCAGTCAAGAAAAAGCCGGCACTGACAGGAAAAGAGAAATAAATGGTCTACTGAGACCTACAAATCATTGATGCAAGCTGGGCGACTCATACACACAGCCATCAGCTCTGAAGGTCACTGGTAATTTCAATAGCTATAAACATGGTAATGAGGCATATACTGAGTCATGTTGGGATGCGCACATGAAATGCTTAAATATGCTTTGAAGAAATTAACAAACAAGACATACTGGGGAAAAAATTCTTTAATGAAGGAAGTCCTAGCTAATGAAGTCTGGATCCCAGACCCTGGCTGGTCAAGTCCCACTGCAGCTTCCCCAGGATCATGCTATAGTGCTGTTTGCTCCATGGCCTGAACAAAGAAGCCCAAGTGACTGCCACGTTCTCGACTTGGGTTTGCCTGCAAGGATCCTTCAGCCTGCAGCTGCAGGACCCTGGAGGACAAGCCCACAGCAGCTGCTGAAATCATCTTGGTTTTATCTCAACCACTCCTGAAGGATCTCTTGCCAACTCCTCCACTCTCATACCAAATGTGTCTGCATTCCTACCTTCCCCTTTGAGGCACAAATCCATCTTCCATCACTGTTCTACCACGGACCTGACCCTACTTTTGCCCATGCCATTTGCAGCTTTTACTCATTTCCAAACACATCTTCCAGACCATTTTATGCTGCCTCCTACAGACTCCACTGTACCTGCAAACTTCTCCCTTGGAGAATCCACTGTAGCATCCTTCAGATCTTGTGGAAAATTCCCTCCCGAAATGATGCTTATGGACCCCAGCCAGCTGCAAATGACCAGGCAGCTGTCCTGACCAAAGACTATGCTTTTTTCCCCCTGTGTTCATTCCATTTATTTCAATCCTATTTAACCCTTTAAAGCCTACATATAGAACCAGCTCAGAAGCATCAGCTCTTTAAGACCACCTCTTTGCACCCCATATCTGCATTGCCAGCTATTCTACTGTTGACTCTACAACCTGCAGTTCCAGGACCTGGTCCTGCCTTTTCTCTGTTGCACAGCACAAAGCAGGTCTCCAGCCTGACAGGACTCTTGATGCTACCAAGATATGCCTCTCACATCGATTAGCGACACCACAGGTGGCTGGGACGACAAAACTCTTTAGTTTGTTCCCATCACCTTTGTTCCTTTTGAAGCTCTCATTTTCTTTTACTTCACAAGTTCCAAGACAAAAAACAAAACAAACACACACACAAAAAACCCCAAAACCCACCAACCCATAGCGGCTATGGGTCTTCCCTTTCCTGAGTCCCTTACACACTGATATGAGATTGCTCCTTTCCAGAGTAATCCCAGAAGCTGCCTTCTCACAAAGTCTCTCAGATACAGATTTGCCCCACTTTGAGTTGTTAATTGTTTCCTCCCTATTAGAAATGTCACTCCTAGCACCCAAGCTGCTCATTTATTCATGAGGCTGGGCTCAGGCCAACCCTCGTCTCATTCACTGCTCAAGCAGAATCTTCCTCCTCAGTTTTGTCTCACAAGACAATTTCCCTCTCCTGCTCTGTTAGTGCAGGGATCACCCCGGCATCTGCTGAGGACATGGCAGCCACTGGCCCATTTCCCATAGCGTCTGCTCATGAGGTATGGTGCCCATCTTGCTCTGAGGAACACAGGATCTCTCTTCAGCATCAGAGGGTTTTGCATAGAAGGGATTCACTGCCATATTCCTCCTTCTAGCTTCTCCAGGGCAAGTCCCAAGGATGGCACCATGCCTGGAGTGCAGCACAGCCTGCAGAGCACTCTGCAGCTCTTGCTTGAGAAGCTGCAGGACCAAGTCACCTGCATCTGCACGGACTTGGCTTGACCCTGGCCTGCCTACAGACCCCTTTTGACCTTTGCACTCAGTGGTATCTTTTAAGAAATGTTTTGGTTGTTATTCTTGCCTAAAGCCCATTATTACAACAAGAGATGAGAGCTTGAAGACTAGGGTCCACTTGTGCCTCAGGGAATACGCCCTACAAAGGTTACTCTCAGGGGCCAGCTGTGGGGTCACCCATGAGCCGTGTGTGAAGGTCTCCTCCTGGCAGGCAGTGTTGGAGACCCAAGCCCACCCTGAGGGTCTCTCTACACTTACAACAGTGGTGCTGCAGTAGTTTTCTTCAACACATCCATCAATGTGTTACCCCTGCTCCCAGATGAGGACTCAAGGTAGGCGTGTAACAGAATTGCCAACCAACTCCATGTACCAGCCAGCTCTTGCACCAAGAGGTCCCAATCTCCACTGTTTCCTTTTGTCACCCTGGAGCTAATGACACAGATACAGAACTTCGTAACATACTGCACCCATCATCTCTTCCAGGCCATGAAAATCGAACAGAGAAGCGATTTCACAGCCAAGCACATGTAACTGCTGTCTTCACTTACGGTGCTGTGGAGCCCCTGACAAGGGGAGAAGCTGAAAGGACCCCAGCTATACCAGCACAGGTACTGCAGTACGCAAACATGACTGCCAGTTCAGATTCTGCTGTGCTGGGGACAAGCTAACGCATGAAGATAGAGAACAACTTGGAGGGCAACAAGGAAAACTCTGCAGGCCCTGCTTCCCAGTGTGTAACACCCTTCATTTCATTTTTCACAGGCTTCCTCTTATCAATCCTTACTCACAGCTCTGCTCATCTTCCCTGCGGACTCCCACGCTGAACTCTGCTGAGGTCCCTCCAGCTGAACTCCCTGCCAAGGTTTCCCTCTTCCTCTAACGATGCCACCAAACCTCAACTCCCCAGGAGCGCCGAGAGGGGCCTTGCTCTTTCCAGCACTCCTCTGCTAAGTGGCAGAGGCAACGTTTGAGGGCAGTCCTCATCCCCCTTTGACCTTCCCTGACATTCCAACACCACCCTGCATACCCACAGCTCTCTCTAGGCCACTCTGGCACCCTTCAGACCTGCCCTCTCCTTCACTGCCCCAGGGACTGTGACACACAGGACCCCAGTGTGTTTGTTCCCTTGGATTCTGGCCCCCTGCAGCTCCCTGTCAGCCTTGGTCTGACACTGCACCTGGATCTCACCCACCGCCACGTCTGTGGGTTTTCAGCATCCTTGGGAGCTGTCATGGCCAAATTCCTAGATAACAGGTTAATTTAGTTTCTGCCCCAAGGTGCAGAAAAACATCAGAATTCACATCTTATGTCTTGAGCTACAAACAAGGGAAAAATCCATTCTGCTTGTTTTATCTATTAAATGACTATCAGGAAGCCACCTGGGGGACAGACACAGAATCTGAATCCAGAGACTTCCAAACCTTGTGAGATAAGGCACACCTCAGAAACCCAGAGGCATCACACCACGCCTCTGCAACAGGCAGCACAAAGATGTGCACTGACGCCCAGAGAGGGGTATCAGACCCAGGTTTCAGAGACCTTCCCTGACCACTCCAACAAAAAGGCTGTTCTGAAGCCACCCTGACCACGAAAGATGCCCTTAACAATGAGGGAGAAAGGCAAATGCAGCGTTTGTGTTCCTCTCAAACCTGATACATGACTGCAAGTGACATATCTGCAGTGCTCGGTAATCCATAAAGATGTTCATTTGGGGCTCCCATGCTAATAGCACTACTGCTGTCCATATGGCACAGGGATTCAGGGCTTCCTATATCCCTGGGCATTCTGGATTACTTGCAGCTCCTGATTAGCTAGCCTGCCAAGCACAGCTAACTAACTTCACTGCATTGCTAAAATTTTGTTCCAGTCTATAGCCAACCCTACCCCAGCAGAGCTGGTCCCTTGAAGATGTGTTACAAGCAAAGATGAATTCCAGAAGGCTACAAAATGGAGGGGGAGGGGAAGAACAGGTACCCTGACCTCACTCCAAGACTAGATGCACATCCCATCATTGAAACACCACCACTATATACTTGTAATTCAAGATCAAGAGGAAACAGGTGCTTCTGTCATAGACTGGTCTCTAGGCTGTTTTATTCCAAAATAATTTCCTAGCAAATAAACAAACATTGCCTCAACTTGTGCAACAACTCCATGTCCCAGACAATCTCTGACATAACCTGGGTATTATACAAAGCACCCAAATCTGCTTGAGAGGCTAACATGGAGATGACGTGGCCTCTCAATCACACTCTTCAGCTTCACATTTTTCGCTTCTGAGCCACTGCCATCCTAGGGACCCAGAAAAAGGTAAGGTGCCAGAACCATGCCAACAGCACAGTTTTGCTCAATGTCAGCTGTAAATTACTGTTGCTGAGCTTTGAAAAGTCATCAGTAACTGACCCATTTTTTGGTCAAGTCCTTCATCTGAGCAGCAGTACTGTGCTGTGACCTTCACTTATTCCAGAGCTTGTCAGGCTCCACGTTTCTTACTATTAAGTGTTTTCCCACACTAGGAAAAGTTTCTCCTCCTTTCCGTTTAATTTGCCTGTGTCTATACCGAGACACAGTCAAATCTGGAAGTAAGCCAAGCAACATAAAGTTTCACATGGCTTTACATCCTTTGCTTTGAGCCCTGTTAATTCCCACCTCAACTTCAACACCCTAGTATGCTGCCCGAGGGTATGCACATAGTCTACTGAGCCTGAGCACATCCCACGTACACAGGCTACGTATTCTCAAATGCACACTCACACTCTTGATACCCAAATCCCAGGAGTGTTTGTGAATCAACATTAGCAGCATCCTCTCTCTAGAAGAATCCCACCAGTTGTGCCTCAGGAACCTTAGACTTGGGAAGGCACAGTCTCTAGCACCAGCACAACGAGGCTAGGGCCTCCCTAAGTCCCAGAACTGGGGACTCTGTTATCTGACAAAGTTCACAGATCCCCGATGGGTCAAGCTGTAAAACCCAAGGCATTTCTAGAGTCAGTGAGCTCCCAGCATATGCCGCAATAGCCCAACTTTTCACTCTGCACAGCTGCTTTATTTGTTATGAAATTAAAACACAGTTATAAAGGCTGATTTTAAATGCCCCATCAAATTAATAAACTGACTGTGTACAATCCATCTGGCAGATGTTTCAGGGTCCTTTCATCACAATGACAGATTTCACTTGAGTTTATTAATAAAAAAAATAAGGGAGAGACAAGTTGGCAGTTAAAGAAACTAGGGAAAACAGGAAAGATTCATATGGGGCCCCCAGATGAACAGAAAAAAAAAGTGTGCCCACCAGCCTGATAACCTTCCACTGAAATGCCCTGGGGAGGCTCTTCATCCTGGTTACACTTCAACAAACCTTCATTAGACAACACGTGCTCCTTTACTGACAACAGATGAGAACCCAGAGTCTGCATACCAACATGGAAACCGAGTCCTCCTGTCACTCGGTCACGGATAAAAGTCACATCCACTACCCCACTGAATACACCTCAAAACACTACAGAACTATGTGTGGACAATGAGCCATTCCCACATCGCCCATGAACAAAAGCACACACCCCTGCAATTTTGATTTATCAAGGAAAAGCATTTTGCTCTCCCAGTGGGAAGCTCTACATATATCCTGAGGGTGGACCTTCTCCCAGCCCTTCATACATGCACAATTCTCCCTAACAAAGGCACTCAACACTTCTTTCTGCTGTAGACTCTAGCAAGTCTGCTGCAGAAGCGTTACCTGCCTTAGAGGCTGCACACCACTGGGGCATGAACTTCTACCCAGGTCTTGCCTTGACCCAACAAGCTTTCCATGGCCAGACTCTTCCCCAGCACCTGCCCTCGGGGAGTCCTGCACTTGGTGTTCAGAGCAGTTAACCACACCAACAACTCAGCAGCTCAAATGCAGGAGCACCTGCACCTGGTTAGCCATGCCACTGCTAGGTTACACCAGGATGTAAGTGCACATGAAGCTTCCTACAACCTCCAGTCATTCCCATCCAAACAGGGTTCAGGGGACTCCCTCTCTACCATAGCCATTTGGCATCCTTCAACCACACCTATCTCCCCTACCTAGGTTACTTCATGGGGATAAAAAAAGTCTCAAAGCAAAATAAGTGGACTTACCTCACTCAAAGGTTACACGTTTTCTTTGTAATATCAAAAGAAATTGCTCCAGACAGGAATCCAACACAGAAAGCGCTAGCTCAGAAGGGGAGTCTTGTTCCTGCCATGAAAATGCCAGCTCTTCACGCAGATAGAAAGTCAGTGGGCTCTCCTAGTCCCTTATTCACCTCGGCTGAGTTTGCCGGTGCTCTCTATGGCCAGAGACAGTTTAATCTTGGTGGCTAGTGGAGATCTCGACCAAAGCCCCATCAGTGAAAATGATTAGTTAAAGGAGAGCTTCAGAGTCTACCATGCAAGTTTACTCTTGCAGCAGAGTAACATTTCCTCCTCAAATGAAGATGACAAATAAACAGACTGAAGAATTCCCATCTCTTCCAACAACTGAATCGCAGTAGGGGCTAAGATTGCAAGTAAGACTACAAATATTCAGACCATACAGCAGAAACCTAAAATCCCCCTCTGAATTGACTCACTAAGAATTTTAAGAGTTGAAAACTACCATTGCACCAGAGCAAGTTTTAAGATGCTTTTAGTCCTGGGCACAGAAAATCTCAGTGTAGTATATCAAATGCCTGACAATGTACAGCCTTTGCCTTGGCTTGCTCAAACTGCAGCCGCCAGTCATGCCATGAAATTGTTGGTATGATTTATAGTTATCAGTGGATGAAAAAAGTGAACACTGCAGCTACATGTGCTGGCCTGAGTCCAAGCTGCAGGCTGCCGTGTCGAACGGAACAAGCAGAGAAGACTACCTGATCAAGTGCACGACTCCTCAAGAAAAGATGATCTTGAAGAATCTTCAGAATAGCAAAGCCAGCGGAACTGCTGTTAAAGCCAAGCAACTTTGGCAGCAATTCAGCATGCAAGATCATAGACTTCCAAGTCAGGCAGAAAATGCAGATCATCTCTAGAGGAAGGAACAAAAAAGATCCCCAAACTAAAGCTAACTCCAAAGACATGGCACTTTGATCTGCTTCCTGTACAGGAAGAGGCCATGATGATGGAGGTGACTCTTTTGGCATCCTACTATTTTGCATTCATGGCACTTCACATCTAAATGATTTTTAAAAGAGAGAAGGATGAAAAGGAAGGAAAAATCTTCACTGCTGTATTAAAAATGAAACAAGAGGTGTGGGGTGCATTTCCTCAATGTTCCTGAAGAAATCCTGGGGAGGATTAAATTTTACAGTGGTCCAAAGAATCAGCTGAGTAAGGTTACAGCAGCCACCTGCCCTGGTGGTACACACAGCTGGGCTTGAAGCTCAAGACAGTGAAGTTGTGCTGGGTTCTTTCTGCAAGAGTTTCTTCTGCAAGCTTGGACCAGCTCTGTCCACAGAAAGAGAAGTGCCGCCTTTGCTGGGGACTACGCTGTGTGCCCGAGGAGCAATCACCACTCATGCTGTTCCCAGAGCTCAGGACTGCCAGTGCATGCAAGCAACCTCCAGCGCCCAGTTCAGAAGAACACAAACCAAACAAGCCTCAATGGGTCTGGCAGAGGTTTGCACATGCTGCATCCTCACAGCCTTTCGCATTGGACAGTCCAGGCACAGGTTTGTGTTGGCAGCTCTGCACCTCCCTGTCTAAGAGGCCATGAAAGGGACATGCTCCAAGCACAGCAGCTCTGCAGACTTGCAGCCTCCCCTACATGGTGGGCAAAGCACAGCAGCACTGGCAACAACTGGGCCACAGAGTCCAGTCCCTCCTAGCTGCTCCTTCCCACAGGTACCACGTGTGTGTGAACACTTCCAGCCAGAGACCCGGTGCTTCCCACCTAGGACCACCAGAATATCTGCTACAAACACGTAACCTGCGTTTTGACGTATGTAACCTATTTTAGAGGCGCATAGGACAACAAAAAGGGAAGAAACAAGAAGTACTTCTCTCAGCGTCTGTTCCTACCATTGCCTCATCAGTGCACACTTAAATAGCTCGTAACCTCTTTTTAAAGCTGCCCTCAAACACCATATTAAGTATTTATGCTTTACTGAACTTGCAACCTTCAGCTTTTCACACAGACTACCCTGACCCAAGGATGGCACCATTAATAGTCCGGGGTGAGGGGCACTTTCTAAATTGCCTCTTCTGTACCTTGTTAAGTTTGGGGCTCCAGCTACCACAGAGGAAAAGAGGCACAGCTGGGTCCAAATGAGATCTAAGGTGGCACAGAGCTCAAATATAGCAGTGGAGAGGCAGAGGAAATGAGATCATTACGGATGAGCGGGAACATGACCTGAAGAATGGGCACAAAGAGCAAACTGGCACAGCAGGGAGAAAGCTCAGACCACCCTTGCCTGCACCATCTGTCACCAACTACATCGCAACTTTCTTGGCACCTTCAGATGCAGGTAGGTAAAAGCAATTAAGCTCAAGGCCTGGGGACCTGAAAAGTCTCCAGGAGCAGATGGAATCCACCTGAGTGCCATTGGAAGGGAAGGGCAAGAGCCTGTACAGCACGTAAAACCAAAACACTCTGCCCTTGGCTCTGCACAGCCCTGCAGCACAGCACACGGTCCAACAGAAGACAAGCCACAGGCTCTGCAGGGGTTTGTCACGCTCCCTCTCCTGGGTCATTTCTGCTCTGAGTTTCATGTTAGGTTCATCAGTACTTTAAGGACACACCACAAAGGCTGGCTGATGCACGTTTCATGCCCACCACTCCTCAGGGGTGAGATCTGCATGAGTATGGAGTCAGCTGGTGAGGAGAACCCAGTTTGGTCCTTCACCAGCCGCATGTGCACACTAGCAGAGGTAGCCCAGCACGAAGTGGCGATGCTCAGAGCAGGGGGCAGTGAAGCTAGGAAGGAGGTCTGACAAGCTCTCAGCAAGCTGGCCCTAACCTGGCACATCTCCATCCTGGCTGGGGACAGTGCTACTGTGCTCAAAGCGCAAGGTCAGTCATGGCCTTAGCCCAGAGCTTCACGCCCCCTGTGCTGGACCAGACCATAGCACATACTGCAGATAAGGACTGTGACCTTGAACATGGCTTACCTGTCTGCAGGAGTCAGAGACCAGCAGAGACCTGAGGCTGCAGCCGGTGCAGAAGTGCATCACGTTTTATAGCTTCCTTCATGCCACAGCTCTGCAGTCATCCCAGTAGTAGGCAGCAGCAGCACATCTGCCTTTCCCCCACTTACTGCTGGTTTAGGCTGAAATTCCTTAAGGCAGAAGGTATTTCTGCAGTGAGTTTCTGTACAGCGTTCAGAATGAGGGGGCTGGGGGTCTGTGAGTGCAACAGCAACAGAGATGCTGCATATAATCAACTTGTGAGCGCAGCCTCCACAGTACCGCCGCACTGTTTTCTGCTCTGAGCTATTCCAGCCCTGCAGCCTCCAGCTGCTAAGCTGATTTTTATAATCATCTTGCTTTTAATACAATCATTATACAGTCATTATGCCTTTAATTAAGCATTTATTGTAAAAAATAGTGCCAATCAAAGTCAGCAGGTTGGAATAGGAAAGGAAGGGAATTAACGTATTCCCAAAATGTTAATGAGGACTTTTCAGCCTAGGCAGAGCTTCAGGATCTAGTACCCAGTAAGCAGATTCAAAACGTGATATGCAAAGCTTAAGCAGGGTGGCCCTGGCCCAGATGGCCGGAGCTGAAAGGCAACTGCTGCAGTTCTCTTCTGCTGTCCATACTTCACCCTCTTCTCTCCCACCACCGGCTGATCTTTTCCCCTTTCCCTTCCCTATCTCCTGGGGACATTAATCCCACCTATGCAGCTCACAGTGGCAATATTTCCAGTGTGAGTGGATTCCCCAGGGATGCAGGCCCCGTGCCCTTTCCATGGCCACCACAGCCCAACCCGAGCATGCATCTACTGCTTGGGACTGCAGGCAGCCCAGCGCTGCAGAGCCCCGGCCCCAGCAGCTCCCCCAGCATCAGCAGCCGGCCTGACAGGCAGTCTGCAGGGAGACTTCTCAGGATGCTGGGCCCGTCAAACCTTCCCTAAAGCCAAGGACGCCCTGGAAAACTCAGATGAATCATGGCACAAGTTACTGTGTCTGACACCGCAGTGCGCGTACCCCCAGCACTCCTCCTCCAGCAGTTCCCTCTGTCTCAGGGGCTGAGATGTCTGCACCTCCAAGGTACTCCAGCTTCCCAGGGGGCAGCAGGACTGGCAGCCAAAGACCCTTCCCAAGGGCACATTCCAACACATGTGGGCCACTGGAAGGGCTCAGGCCGCTCTGCTGTGCTAGACAAACCGGCATGGTTCACCCTCAAGATCTGTCATTCACACTCACCAAGATAAAGGGGAGGTTCCCCTACTTCCAGCTCCTGCTCCAGCCATGGAGCAGGGAAACCTGGGGCAACATGTGTGACCGTGCCTGTTCTCCCCACGCCTTGCAAAAGCACACACGGGAACAAGAGCAGTATGAAGGCAGATTACATCCCATCTTCAGTGATGATGGAAGGCATAGCAGGTGTTCTCTCAGGCATCCCCTCCACACACAGGTTCATGCTGTGAACATTCACAGAGCCCTCCAGCCCTGCAGCCAGTCAGGGGTACCAATGCTGCAGGCTGGCACACAGGCAGATGCGCAGGAGAGCCCCTTGCACCTCTGATTCCCCCTCAGGCTCAGAGCTTCACTATGGGAGGCTGGTACTGGATGGTGACACTCCATACTGCTGAGGAAAAGCAAGAGTTTTCACAAAAATCTGTCATGAAGATCCAGTTGGACCCATGACCCCTCTGCAACGCAGGTGGCCACTTCCAGGATGCCAGCTGCTGCCGACAGCTGGGAACACGGGGAGGATGCTGTCTGCTCTGCTCCTGCAGTGGGACAGGCCAAGGCTCAGCTGCTTGGGAAGGTCTGAAAGTGCCTGCAGTCATCAGCCCCCTGGGAGGTGGGGAGAGCACCTGGCTGGAAGTGCTCAGGGGGAGAAGAGCCAGACCACTGACATCGCTCTGAATGCTTACAGTGTGCAACACCGAGCACAGGGCGAGAGCACAACAGGTCAATTCGAATACAGGCAAATGGGCCCTGGCTGTGTACAAGCAGGAATAATTAATATTGCACATACAATACCAGGCTCTGACTTGTTGCCTCTCAGGAATGAGGTTTTGATTTAGAACTTTGTGTGAGAACAGCTCAGTGACTGACAGCAACAAAAACCTAACTACGTGTCAGGGATAAGCAGAAGAGGAAGAGTATCCTAAATACCATGTGCAGTTCAGCTCCCTCAGCTCAGAGGTCACAGCACAACTGGGAAAGATATGGAAAAGGGTGACAAGGTCAGTGAAAGGAATAGCTCTGGACAAGGAATGGGCAGCCTCTAACCTGGAGGAGAAGTTAGGGCTAAGACTTTGTACACTTCTGTCAAGAGCAGCACTGCATGAACAGGGATCCCCTGCCCATTGCTTCTTTCATCAAAAACTTAGTTGTCATCAAAAAAACCCAGCAAACAGAAGGTCAAAAAAGCCTCCAGAGAAATGGCTTTTCACACGAATGTCAGTTAAGCTGCTGTAGCTGCAAAGAATTTGTACGTGTTAAAAGAGCAAAGATCCCTACAAAAAACATAAGCAAGTACTGTTAGGGACTAGGAACATAGACGAAGTGCTCTGGGACTCATACGCTTCCAAATTTCACTCTCTTCCCCGGGCACCTGTTGCTGGCCACTGCTGAGGACAGGCTGATGGGGCTGCTCCTATTCCCATCCCCAGATGGCAGAATCATGCCAAGAAATAACAGGCTTCTAAACATGTTCTGCAGCTTCTGGTCCCTTGTGAATGCATGGGCCTCATGACCATACGGTGCTGCAGCTACAGACATCACACATGAGTTCAAGCAGGTGCTGCCCCGGTGCCGGAGGTTTTACCCATGAGCACCAGTGAATGGAAGGAGAATGCAGGCAGCTGCCTTCCTGCTGCTGGACACCTGCACAGGCCAAACCCACCATCGGCTGACTGTCCCTCCAAAAGCCACAAACAGCAACTTTCCAGAGGAGACTTTTTAGGAAGTATTCCAAGCTTCCAGCAAAGCAGGAGAATATGGCGCTGCCAGAGGAGTCTGCTCATGACACGGCCCCTTCTGCTCTGCATGCCCAGGAGTAACTGTAAGAACCCTGGATATGCAGTCCTTGCAGTCCACCACCTGTGCTTCTCCAAGGCTGCCCAATACACATGCTCACAAGAGAACAGAGCCTCCAACCAAAAGGGCAAACTTTGGATAAAATCAGAGTGAACCAGTCCAATGAAGCACCACCAGCAACAGCAACCTTCATTGCTATCTCCCCTCCAGCTAGTGTCAACTCACTCCTTCCCTCCCTCCACAGAGCACAGACTCATCCAGCCTTCCCAGCTTGCTCACACCCATCCATCCCTCTCTTTCCTGGGTCTCCAGATAAACTCCTTCACCCCCTGAAGAGATCCCACCAGGACTGACCCAAGACTTCGAGAGAGACACTTCTCCCTGTTAGTGGGTGCAACTGGTACCTTACCACAAGCCTGGTGTGGTGTCCTGGCTCTAGAGCTTCTTGTTTGTATGTGTTCAGGCCCCTTTCATTTCAAGGTGGCATATCAGACCTGATGGGAAATCCTTATGGAGTTCTCCTGGTGCTGCATACTTCAATTGGATTCATCACAGCTCCTCATCTGTACCCTGCATGGCTGACCTCATCGAGATGGAGAAAGGGAGGGAGAAGGCCAGCCTCCACTCCCGTTGGCACTCTCAAAGTGCCCCAAAGAAAGCTGGTTTGAACTGAAAACTGGTCCCATCAATGCTCTTCATATACCAGAAATATGCACAGTTCAGCCTGCAACACTTCCACTCCGTCTCCTCCTCCCCTGTGCTCAGCATCTGCCTTACAGCATGGCAAGACTTTTGTGAAAGCGTGGGTGGGCACCTCAGATACATTTAAATCCAGCTGCAGGTTACAGGCACAGCTAGGCTACCCTGTGCCAGACAGCAGAGGTGTGAGCAGTGAGCACACCAGGGCAACTCGGGCACAGCAGGGTTGTTCAACACGTGCAAAGAACAGTGGGGGTGGAGGATTCACATATGTGCACAGAGGTATAGACAGCAGGCATATCTAGCAATTTCTGCACCCAAGACATCAATATATGTGCAAAGCACAAAATAGGTTGATTTCAAGGAGCCCTAATTAGGACACAAGGCTGGTAATTAGACAGCAATAGATCCACTCCTATAATCAGCTGTTGTGCTGGACACAGAAGGTGAGGTATGGTGGTACCTGCAAGCAGGTGGGCTCAGACATCACCCACACTAAAAAGCAGCATCTGGGGATTGCCTGAGTCTCAGAGGCATAATGAGAGCAACGCTGGGAATGACACAGCAGTGCAGAGACAGCTGCTTGTAATGCTTCTCCTCCTTGCTTTTCTTTCTTTCCGTTACAGAGGAATGACTAGACATTCAAGGTAAATAAAAAGGGAAGAGAAAAAAACCCAAGGGTGAAGTGCTGTGTATCTTTCATAATATACAATACACACACACTCATTCCCTCTTCCTCTAATCTGCCAGCAACAGATGATAACGCAACAGCAGTGATATCTGACAGTCTTTGGACCTGGACAGGCCTATCAAAAAAATTATGTCTGAGGACGAGCTGAAGGCTACAGAAGCGTCTACCTCAGAAGTATACAGTAGAAACTAGTCAATAATCCCCAGTCAGAAACAGCAGTAAAACCAGCAAGCAGAAAATCCTAAGAATAACCCATTTCCACCTCCTGCTGACGATTAGGTACCAATATGGCAACCTTCAATTCCTAAATCTCAGAAATTCCTACTGCTGCGAACACACCCAACCCAAACCACAGGGCAGTCCCAACCCCATGCTGTCAACTCTAATGTATGCTGGTCCAAGCTCTCACTGGCTGACCCATCACATCGGTCACAAAAAGGCCAGCTCAGCCCCTCTATATCTCAGCTAACCTGTTACCTAACTGAAACACCCACTGCAGCAAGCATTAGGTGATGAGTTTCAGCTAGAAGCTGCGGTGCCAGTGTGGTGCATGGAGAGAGAGAAAGGGCAGCTGAATCTGTGCATGATGGTACGCTCTGCTTCCTCTTCTCTCCCCTCAGCGTGGGGGGTGCAGTCAGAGCCAGGCGATTCAGCTCAGTGCCTGAAGTAACAGGAGGTGCAGCTGGGTCCCAACCACAGACCACCACAACCACGGACAGTCTGCACAGTGCCTGTGCACACCCCAACTGCCTGTGGTTGCACCACCGACACTGGGAAGAGGCAGGAGGAGCAGATGAAGCATCCCAGGCATGAGTGTCCACAGGCTAAACCTCTCTGCCAGGCCAGGGCCATTGGAAGCTGAGATCACTGCTTGCAGTCAACAGCACCACAATAAGCCGCACAGGATGCAGGCAAGCGGGGAGAAACACAGCATCGTGCAGCTGCCTGAGCAGGACTTCATCTAACCTACCCTCCTGCCTATGAGAGAAGAAAGAGGCAGATGCCTGGGGAAAGGAGCAAAGTTTCCTTCTAACAGACTGGAACAGAATCACTTGCCTCGGGGAGGGGGATGTGTGTGTACCGGGTGTCTTCCTAAATCTGTCACAAGAGCTGGTTTGTACCTGAAGCAGAAGTTTTTATATGCTCATGTCTTTTGTCCCATGCAGGCAGTTGCAGGAATATCCTCACCGACAGATGCGCCCAGGAGCTGGCTCAAGGTCGCAGGGCAGCAACACGTGACAGCTCTGCCAGGGACCAGGCACATGTCCCATCCACAGCATCTGGTAACAGGAACAGTCACCCTCCCTGTTGCCGCTGACCGCTCGTTCAGAGAGAAACCAGGCCAGGGAAGGTGGGACAATAATGGCTGTGGGAGCCTCTCTGTTTTGAAACCATATTGCCTGCACAACCAGAAATCAAGCCTCAGCAGCCGATGCTGTCCACAATGAGATGAACAGATGACAACACCGAGTCCATGGGCTTCACTAAATATAGTTTCTGACAGCTTCTGAACAGGGACTAGCACCACAACTCCAGCGATCCCATCCTGGTTGCCTTTGCTCTCCCTGCTACACAGTCTCTCACCCACCCACAAGTGGGGCAGAAACAAGTAAAGGATTTCAACATCTACACTAAGCTCAATCCAAAGAAGACAAGCCACTGGAAATTAACCACCAGTCAGCATCTGAGCTGAGGCTGGACAGGAATTTGTGCTGACCACAGCTTCCACTGCTCAGAGAGGGCTGAAGAGAAGCTCCCAGGGACAGCTCTCAGCTCGTGGGGCACAACAGGGTCACTGTCCTTAACTTCACCACTGGGCTCACAAAAAGTTTCAGCTGCAAAATCCAAATGCTTGTCTCTTTCTCCATCTCCTTCCACTACCCACTGATGGTTTCAGGACACATGTAGGCCTGGGTCTTCAAGCTGCAGGTCCCAGTAAGGACTTTACAAACAGCTACTGCCTGGAAGAGACCCACATTTCATCCAGTCAGTTCCTCTCACCCCCAGGAAGCTCCCACAGCCACTCTGCTCAGGCAGGTCACATAGCAAGCCAAACATGACATGCTCAAGGATACGGGGCTTTGCAATCATGTTTTTGAGCATGAAGGAAACTGCCATATTAATCCTGCCTTGCCAATCACCAGAATCTCTGTGTCCTCTCCATTGCTCTGTCTGTATCTGAACAAGCGTTTTAGAAAGAAATACTAAATCTTTCTTTAACCTCAAGGGATGGTGAATCCACCACATTTTGTCTTCGGTGTCCCAACAATTCACTGACTCTAGGGCCAGAGTAGGTGCCTAAAGCAGAAAAATCTACTTTAGCCCTTGATTAAGTGGTTAAATAGCACCAAGATTAAAAAAAACCCAAACAACACCCCAAAAAAAGAAAAAAACAAAACCCAAACACCAAAACCCAGAACACAACACTCAGCTCTTTTAGTCTGAAGTTTTCATTTCAGCTTCTACCATCCTGTTTCCTTCTGTGCTACATCAGAATCCCTTCTATTAGCTGTCTCCTTCCATAAAGCTGTTGCATAAGCTTTCCAGAGTCAGATGCTTTTCCTAAGATCTCCTCTACACTTCCTCTAATTTGCCAACATCTCCCCCAAAGTACAGACTTCATACAGATCAGCAGGCACAGAATTACAAAGGGGTTGCCCAGATGAGAAGGACAAGAAGTTACTGAAATTTGTCACCACATAGAAGTTTTAAACAGCCACCACAGTCATCTCTGGACAACCACGAAATTCTAGTCCACTTGCACCTTGCAGATCTCCTGGTCCTCAGACATCACCTGCCAAGGGAAGGGCATGCAGCAGGCTCCAAGTTTGGGAAGGACCAGAATTTGTTGCACCCGCACAGAGGCAGTGCTTGTGAAATGCTCCTGTGTTGCCTGGAGGAGACTGAAGGACACAAACATAAGGAACTGTTCAGAAGGCATACCCAAGAAGAGTTGCAGGCAATTGTGTTCCTGCTGCCAGATCCCTCACATATCAAGATTTCGGAGGGATTGCATCTCTCTAGTACAATTGACACCTGCAGGCAATCAGGAGATGAAATAACTGGATGACAGAAATGGAAATAAGAACTATGTGCCACTAACAGTCCTATCGACCTTCCACCGTGTCCATGCACAGGGCTAGCAGCAAGAGGACCCATTATTTGGCAAAACACTCACAGAGAGCAGCTAGAAATTAACTATGAGAACAACATGACTGCAGACACGGTGTTGTACGTTGTTGGGTTTTTTTTAATATATAATTACACAGATAAAATTTAGGAGGCTCCTGGATTCCTCACAATCTCCAGCACTGCAGAGAAGTATGTATGAAAAACACCAGCGTGACGTCTGGTCACTTGCAGGCTCTGTATCATCCTGAAGGACAACAGCCTGGTCTTGTTTTCACACACACTGTGCTACTAGATAAAAGAAACAACAAACCCCTGAATCCTGGGGTACTCGGGTCGCTCAGAGCACACATGCCTGTGCAGCCACACGGGAGGCAGGCTCCTGCACCGCCTTCTCACGGAGCACCGGAAAGGACCAAAGGCCTGGGAGGAAGACCCCAGGAGAAGGTGTTGTCTGCTCCTCAAATATCAGGGCATTTCTTGCTGCAGGAGTGGCAACACTAAACCCTGTTCTTTCCCCTGCAAGGTGTTGGTGGTAGGGTTTTTTTTCTATTGCTAATTTATACACAGAGCACAGAACCACTGTAATATATTCATTAAAAATGATATATAATCCTTGCTTGATTTCCCAGCACAGGGAAGGAAGAACAGCACACTTCTAGTGCTGCACACAGCACACAAGGTGAGCAGAAAATGGTCTGAAGAGCAAGGCAGAACAGCAGCCAGCCTCTTCCTTCTCCAGTAAGGACAGCAGAGGGAAAAGAATCACAGAATCACAGGATGGTTTGGGTTGGAAGGGACGTTAAAGACCCTCTATTTCCACACCCCTGCCAGGGGCAGGGACACCTTCCACTAGACCAGGTTGCTCACAGCCCAGTCCAGCCTGGCCTGGAACACTTCCAGGGATGGGGCAGCCACAGCTGCTCTGGGCAGCCTGTGCCAGCGCCTCACCACCCTCACAGTAAAGAATTTCTTCCTTATGTCTAATCTAAACCTGCCCTCTTTCAGCTTAAAGCCATTCCCCCTTGTCCTATCACTGCAGGCCCTTGTAAGAAGTCCCTCTGCAGCTTTCCTGTCAGCCCCTTTAGGTACTGGAAGGCCGCTGTAAGGTCTCCCCGGAGCCTTCTCTCCTCCAGGCTGAACAACCCCATCTCTCTCAGCTTGTCTTCAGATAAGTGGTGCTCCAGCCTCTGATCATCTTTGTGGCCCTCCTCTGGACTTGCTCCAACAAAAGCAGCAGCCTTCCTGGCAAGGTTACATGGACTAAGGCATCCCCTAGGACCAGAGCATGCCCACATGGAGGGCGCTCACTGTATGCTGGCCCCAGTGCCCATCCTGGCAGTTTCAGCCCTGGCAGCTCTGCTGCGAGAGGAGACTCTGGATTCAGAGCCCACAGCTCAGCAGCCCTCCAGTGGGGAATGCTCTACATACCAGTCTTCCTCACAAAGGGGTGACACAGACACAGCACACACCCCTGTGTGCCTGCTGTCATTTTGTCTCTATTTCCTCCTCAGCCCAAGCCATTTCACAGCTTTCTGCCTCATTACCATCTTACATGCCCTTGCCCATCTCATTTCCAACCCTCTGGTGGGCAATCAGAGAGAGGAGCGGGGCTGTCAGAGCACTTAACTGCAGAGCCCAGCGTTGCCACCATCCTGCTGCGCACACCAATGCCTCGCCACGCTGGGCATGTTCACTAGTGCTGCAGAGCAGGACGTGCACTGTTGGTCTGCAGGGATCACAGGCTTTCTGTGGCATCAGTGGTGTTGCTGGTGTGAAGGAAGCAGCTGCACATGCTTCCCTAGCTCTTGAACATGGAGAAGCAGCCAGAGAGCTCGATCAGCCAGCTCACACCCAGAGCTCAGAGTGCTGCCCACAGAACAAACCTGCAGCCACGCACTAGCACCAGGTTGCCAGCAAGAAGAGAGATCCAGGAGAAATGCAACCACCTTGCCAAACTGCATCATGCTGCTTGCTAGTCTCCCTCCTTGCCGACAAGCTGTTTTCCTGGAGGAGGGGCCCCGTCAAAATCCCAGAGTTCAGGAAATCCCGTTGCTGCCTGAATCCTCTTTCCATTGAAGTGCTGTGACGTGCTTTGCTGTATTAACACCACTCAAGCAGCTAAAATGTCTTGTCAAAGAAAGGCAAGAAAGCATCTTGGAGGTTATTACAGGCTAATGTGATTTTTCTAAACCCTCACTGAATGAGCGAGTGAGCCCCACTCTGACAAACATTCTGGGATCAGATACTTAGGCGGGGACAGGCAATTGCAATTCTAATTTACTGCTGCAGCTGAGAAAGCTTGTCCTAAAAGACAGAAGGATTAGGAATCCCCTAGATCCACTTAAGAGCTGTATAGAGAGGAAATCCTGAACTGTAAAGCACTTGGTGGCCTCTTGGGAAGGAATCCCCACCCTGACACATCACTCACAAGAAGCAGACAGGAAAGCAGTGACTAGTACAGGCTCACTGCGGAGGTGTCAAAACCATCCATCAGCTGCAAGAGCTTGGAGCGAAGGCTGCGGTCCAAAACTCTCTCCGGGAGACGAGAGCTAAGCCAAACTCAGCAGTCAGAGCCCAGGCAACCCAAAGAGGTCTCAGCAGGCACTGCCTCACCCCACGACGCAGGCTTACTCCACCCTCCCTTTGCAAAAAGTGCAGCACAAAGGACAAAATCATTCTTGTTTCTCACATTCCTATCTTGGACTGAGAACAAAAGCCACAGAAACCATGCAAATTCAGGCAGCCAGCAAGCCCCCAAAAGAAACAGAGCACCCAGTTGGTTCCACATGCAAATGAGGAGCTGTGGGCAACACCAGTTTAGCCTTCATAGATAGACCCAGCCAAAGGCTTCAGCACCCACCACCCCGTCCCCAGCACCCACACACGACAACAGCTGTCTGAAAAGGGCTGTGAGGAGCAGCACACTCAAGCTTCCAGCAGTTGGAAGCCCAGGGTTTTCCAGAGCCAGAGCCCGCAGCAGTCGTACTGCCTAACAGACACTGACAAACCCATCTTTCATAAATGAACCTACTCCTTTTTTAAAATCCATTCACATTCTTGGCCTCCAAAGTGTCCTGCAGCAATAAATTCTGCAGTTTAACACCACACTGCACAAAAAAGTGCTCTCCTCTGTCTTAAGGCTGGAGTCGATATTTCTTTGAGCACCCACAGGTTCCTGTATTAGAGGATTAGTAAGCAGCCTTTCTCCAAACTATTCATGAAATTACAGACTGCTGTCACAACATTTACTTCCCAAATGGGTAAGTCTTAAACTGCACGAGGGTGTCTCCTTGTGCAGATGCCACAGAAGACTTCTGATCACCCTTGTTATGCCCTCTGCACTTCGCCAACCCAGCCATACGCCATAGGGTGCTGGAGGGTTAAGCTGTCAGATGAGGTGTATCATGGATTTACACTGTGCTTGTTGATGGGTTTTGGTTTGGTCTTAAGAGCTTTCCTAATAATTCCTAACTTTCCATCAGATGGGGTGGGGTTGACCAGTTCTGGAGCACTGCACTGATTTTACAGAGAGTATTGCTGGTTTATCTCTTATTGTCAATGCCAAAGAAACTGCTCCTCCAAGATCTACTATCTGAATGCCAATAGCTAACCGAGTCCCATTGCTGTGCATGCATTGTGTGGGGTATACTTCACTATACACATGACTTGTATTTATTATCTCTGAACATTAACAGACGTTTTATTGCTCACTCTGCATCACGCTATCCCTCCACAGCTCTCAGCAGTCAGCTTTCACACCATCTAGCCTGGGTAAGCACCGGCGCTGCGTTGGCTGCAGACTGCTCGGAGAGAGAACGAGTGGGGCTGTTCTCTGCCTGACTCCGCGGACAGCTTGCAGCACTGCAAGCAGTAGTATGTCACCTTTTCCTTTAACTCTCATAGCCATTTCACTACTGTTTTTTTAAAAAAACAACAAAAATTACTAGATCATATACTTCTGAGCAGCCCACTGACACCTTTGCAATTTCAAATGCCAAGAGCTCGCTGCTCTGTAATTAGCAGCACAGCCCTCTCTTCCTGTTCGAGGCGCTTTGCAGCATGACACTGCACTTCTTTGAAACAGAAGTGAAGCACTTTGAAAATTAAAGACCTTCTGTGATATTAAATACACTGAATTTGACACAAACATACAAAGGATAGAACTAGAGAGCACTGTTAGGACCGCTCAACTCATCGCTTCAGCTTCCAGAGGGATACAGGTTCTGTCTCCCATGATGGCAGAGTACAAAGTGATGAAGAGAGCAACCCACCCTGGCAAATGACTAGGACACGGTGCTGCAAGGCCCCACAGAGCCCAACCATCAGTGAGACACCTGGGAGAGCTACCATGCTTCCCTAAGTTCATGTCTTGTGCCGCTTTGTTTCTGCAGTCCAACCAGAGGGAACACTTGGTGCCACTGCCTACAGAAGTACAATCAAAAGCCTTCACAGTCAACTTGAAAACTTTAAAGCCACGTAGCAAATAACTACAGCCAGGGTGAGTAGAAGAGAAGCCGGGAGCTTCCCCACTTGGAGCCAACAAGGAGGGGAAGGGACCACGTGCCCACAGGCCGAGGTCCAAATCACAGTGGACCCCACAGCAATTGCATGGTCAGCATTAAAATTCCTTCTGCAATAAACAGCAGACACTAAAAGACTGCTCAGTCCTTGTGGAAACTCCCAAATTCATTAACGCTGTATTTAATTTTCTCTTCCAGATTCCAGTATGGACAGGCGAGTGAATGACTTTGCCAGGACTGCTCCAGGGGCTGGATTTGATCCAGGGGCAGGGCACCAGATGCTGGAGGACTCCCCCAAGGCTACTGCCTGCCTGCAAAGCATGGCTGCTGCACCCATCCCCATGCTGTGCTGCCTCACGTGCTCGTGCCAGGAGCTGGAGCTAGCTGCTGCCACCGCTCCAGTGCTCCTCAAGGAATTCGGCTGCTGCCCCAAAAGACCGGCCTGAGCACGGGAGCTATGCTCGCCACCTTCCCCATAGGAGCCGCTTCATCAACCCGCAATCCAATTTGCTTGAGACAAACACCCACACAGACTGGAGTGAGGGAAGGGAGCAGATGAAAGGAACGATTCATTTCTGATTAGCAGCCGCCCCCACACCCCATTCCTGCTGAGACCACAGTGGGACACCCAGACCCCAGCCTGGGCAGGGAGAAAGGCACTTTGGCGCAGCAGCCACTGCTCCTCCTGGCACCACCGACCGAAGCCAGGCACAGCCTTAGCCAGTCCTGCAGACAGCGCAGCAAAAGCAGCTTGTGACTCACCTCGGCGTGCTGGTGCTTCCAACCAGCCCTGCAACGCTGAGGGCTTGCCCACAGTTCTCAGGGACAGCGGCCAGACATCGGCAGCTTCCCACCTCTTCCCATCTGGAGCGAGCGACAGGCGTTGTTCTGCTTATCCCCACACCTTTCCTTCCCTGCCTTCTTGAACTCCGTGCATTTCCACTTCATCCCTCTACTACTATATTTCCTATCCTTTTCATTTTTTGTGAAACGTTTGGCTTAGCTTTTAAGGAGCATAACGCCACGTTGAACGTCTGACCAAAAGCAGCTGAAAGCAACAGAATCTTGCAGAGACTCGAGGTGACACAAGTTCATCAGGTCTCTGAAGGGCTGATGATATTTTACACTCTTGTGCTTTTCAAGCAGCAGGTCTACAAATAAGGATGTTTACGCTGTACAAGGCAGTTCAGTGCACAGACACCCAAAGCTACAACAGGAATGGAAGCTGTTTATTTTGCCCTGTCTTAAAAAGACTAGATTTGATCCTGCTCGCTAAATCATCACAGATAACTTCCACTTCACCTCCCCAAAACGGTAGGTACTTAAAAAAAAAAAAGATCAAGCACAGGGCTTTCAAATACTTCTCCCTCCTGGGTCACAGAGAGAAAATGTTAAATTGAAAGTCTTAACTGCTTTGTATTTTTTAAAGTTTTCTTTAATTTCCATAGCTAATGTAAGGTTAAAAGGGCTTTTAAAGCCAGTATCTGTAAAAAAAGAATAAGCTGGTGAAAATAATGATCCTTTAGCACACTGTATTATACAATGAAGATGAGCTTCATCAGTATCTTCCTTCTTGCTGGGCCTGAGATTGTTCCCTAGCACCACTTCTCTTCAAGTCAGAAGGGGACCTAGACATTTTGTTCCCTCCCTGCTGAAGGTTCAGTGAGATCAAGCACGAGCATAAGCTGTCACTGAGCTACCACAAAATCCTGAGCATGCCCACCTATTTAAGACCACACACAGCTCCAGTCTCCCCATTTCAAAAGCGACAAAGAGAACTGGGAGAAGATCCAGAGGAGGGCAATGAGAACAAAGGTCTGGGATAGCACCTGCCCACCAAGTAATATTTAGACTAGGACCCTTCAGCTTGCAAGAGATCAGTGGAATCACGCATGGCTGAGAAAGGACGGGCATGCATCAGCCGTTCACTGCTTCTCCTAACCCAAGAGGTGGGCTGTGTCTACCGAAATGCCAGGCAGCAAGTCTAAAACAAAACTGGGGGGGAACTCTTCGTACAACGCTTACTGAGGAACACTCTGCCACAGGACATAATTGACAGTATGAGTTATCATGGGTTCAATAGGCCTCTGGAGAAATTAATTAAAAAAAAGAAAATAATCGCCAAAACATAGCCTCAAGTCATTACAAGTGTGACTTCCCAGGGGACAACCCAGCACTGCTGTGCACCTTCCTCCCTTCACAGTCTTCTGCAGATGCTGCTCTGGGCCACTCTCACTGACAAGAAGTGGAACCAGGTGGTCCTTTGTCTGGATCAAACACAACAGATTTTACACTGTTATATTAAAGGACAACATGGAGAAGAGCAGATGCCTTTGCTCTAACTACCACCACTCAAAGCTACTGTTGCTAATTGCAGGGCAGTTGTGTCATGTGATCATGGACAGCAGTTTGTATGATGTACACCAAGCAGCAAACTTTAACAAACATCTGAGAAGCTGGTCCTTTATTGAATTCAAACCAAGTATATCCCCAGAGCAAGGAGACCCCAGGAAGCATGACAAGCAGGTACTGAGGCTTCTGGTTAGCTGCCATAACTACAAAAAAAAAAAAAAAAAAATCAGGGGAACAAAATGCATGACACAGGTAATGGGCTACCTCATCTGCACATTAAGTGCAACACTGGCCACTTCAAGAGTACTTTACAGCTACTGAAAAGTTAAGAGACCAACAAGTGATGTGACCAGAGCCATGAAAGAGCTTTTTATGGTAGAAGACTGAAAAAACCAGGAACTTCTAAAAGATAAAATAAGGGAGAAATAGTGAAAAAATATGATAATGAAACCTAAGCACTGTCCTGCACATGCTTGTCAGTTTTGATACTAAGAAAGGGGTGTTCAGTGTGAAATCTCATCAGCAATCCTGATGTCACCTGGGTGCTCAGCAGAGACTAGAAGTTAGTGACCCAGTAAGATGTATGTGCAGTAAACACTTCGCATTGCGTACGGGGAAAAGGGGGGGGGGGGGGGGGGGGGGGGGAGATATGCTAATTAATGATGCTGCCTAAGAAAGCAAGAGAAACTCCCGTCTAGAAAACAGATAGGAAGGAGCTGCACATCCTTCACAGCCACACACCACGCCAAATCCTAAAGCAGCATCCCTGCCACCAAACAATGGGCAGGGAAGAAAAATATTCGACTTTCAAGAAAGTTCTTAAAGGAGTGGTTCTGAAGCAGCCCAAGGAAGCCACAGATGAAGAGCAAGTAGCCAGTATATAGGTAGTGCAGGTACTCCCATTTCTTAATTAAAAGTCAAAGGCCACTGAAAGGTACTGGATCCAAAACTTAATACTGACAGGATGGAGCGCTGTTAGGAAATTCCCAGCAAAGACGGCAGGAGAGAGGCCTGCAGCAGAAATACTGCTGCATTTGAAGCAGATATTGGTAACACCTTTTTTTTCCCCTCTCTCCTTTTTGAAGCAGTGCTTCCTCCTCTCTACTAGAGCACCTTATTCTGCACTTCATTGTGCTCAGCAATAAGAGCACTTCACGGTAAACTGGCAAGCACCACTGTTCCTTAAAGAACAGCAAATCCCTTTACAGCAATGCTCAAATTCACAATTGCACTTCATATACCAGCCAAGGTTTGGGATGCTGAAGAATGGGGACACACTTCACTGACCTGCCTGCCAGACTTCAGCTGCAGACTCAAGAGAGCAGCTCTCTCCTGTCACACGTTTGCATGTACCCCATGCTGGCTGGCAGGGGTGGTACCCATCAGAGAGCGAGGTTCCTCCTCCTGTCCCAGCCAAGCAGACAACGCTGTTGCACAGATCTGGGCTTGTGAGTCAGCAGAGCCCCAGGAAACGCTCCCAAACAGAATCGGCATTTGCAAATCTAATAGCATTTCAGGGAAACACTGGCAAGGGTTTACAATAGGATAAATGATTGTGGTGGAGCTGCCAGCGCATTATGATGTCTCACATTTTTTCACTAAAGCATTCTGTTTTCAGCAACCTTTAATATGCCTGAAGTTAACTGTTTAGCATGACTTTTCCTATACCAAGTATCTGCCTCAATGATCTTTCAAATAACAAGTTCCAGCTGCGTGTGGAACTGAAGCAGAGCCCAGTTGTGATTATGAACTACAGCTGAAAAAACATTTTCACAGGATCTAAAAACGAACAAAAAAAACCCCTCTTACAAATATTCTGAACAGGCAGCTGTAACGCTTGGACACTACAGATGACAGACTTAAATCTGGCAGAAAAGGTCTCTGCAAGGTGCTTACTGCCACCAACACACAAAACTAACCCCCTCTGGGAACAGTTTAAGCTAAAAAAAAATAATCACAGCTGAACACATGCTTGGTGTCACTTTTCCAAGTCTGCTGATACATTTCTGAAGGCTACCCACACTGAGAACACATAGTGCCCATTGCTCTGACAGGCTAAGAGGTCCTGTTTCAGCCTAGGGGAGAAAAACACTTCCAAACCTGTTCCTGGTCTTCTGCCTCTCTCCTTTTCTGTGCTGTCTCTGCTGTATCCTATCCTGAAGCCATCCCCTAACTGCCCACAGCATTCCTGTGAAGCTGTGCCTCCTCTCCCCTGCTTTCCAGTGTGGATGGCTGCCCTCCTATGCCCAGGCCACAACAGATACCATAGATGGGAGAAGCAAGCCTGGGAAAGCCCAGACAGTGCATGGCAATCTCAACTGCCAGCTCTGCCTGTAAATGCAAACTACAACAATGTTTACAGGCAGAAGCCAACCATTATTCAACGGGAATTAGGAAGACAATTTCATTTTCATGCAGAGTTTCCTCTACCTTTCCTGCATCGACTGGCAACTAGCTTTATCATCAGAACAGCAGCCTGGAGGAGGCAGCCCCCAGATTTAAAGATACCTGGCCCCCAGTGCTGGAACAAGGAGTGAGACCTGTTTGACAGCAAGTGGATGTTTATCTGGAGCGAGCGGGGCTTCCTCTGCAGGCACAGGAAAGAGATGGCGTTTTCGCAGGGACTGAGCTCAAGGCTCCCCACAGAAGAGGGCGATAGGAGCCGATGGGGACGATGGTGATGCATGGCGCTTCCTCGATGGTGATGCATGGTGCTTCCTCGGGTCAATTCTGCTGCAGCTGATGCTCCCCAGTCACACCCCCACAGATCAGGTGACTGGACCTCCAGCCGGGGGGGGGGGCTGGTATCACCAAGGCGAGTACAGGATCTGTCCCTCCTGACTAAGCTCAAATACTTATATGCTGGCATTGAAAAAAACAACCAACCTACGCCAAGACCACATGAACAAGGTGTGAACACCCACCACCTTGTTCATATGCAACAGGGAGAGAAGCAGGGTCTGGTCCTGCCTCTTCCCTGCTGCCCTGCACCAGCTGGGCAGCAAGCAGCAGGCAGCAAGCTAGCACTTCTGCAGAGACTCTCCTGAGATCAGCTCATTCCCTGCCACAGCTCTCACCAGACACCACAGGAGTATCTTCTTAGGAGGACATGCATCTCCTTGGCTGGTCTTCCTGTGTATGTCACAAGAGACACACAAGAACAGAGAAACTTCAGGAACTGGGGGAAAACCAGCAGGATGGGAAAGGAAGGTCCCCTCTTGTACTGTGCCCCCCCCCCCCCAACCCCATCCAGGTTAGACAGCAGAAATCAAGGAAAGAAGAGGAAAGACGGGTCTCCAAAAGCCTTTGTAAACTCACACACACAGAGGACACAACAAGGAGAAAAGTGGAAAAGGATGAAGCAGAGTGGAGGAAAAAAAAAGAAGAAAATTCATAGTTACCTAGTTCACGAAGCTGCTCGTCTACTGTGAAGCATGAATGAAAATGAAAGAGAAAAAACATGGGACACATGCACTAATTGACAGCAAAGCAGAAAAACACATAAATTAAGCACAAGAGCTGTCTCCAGCTCGGTCACCAGCACACATCTGGGCCGTGGGTAGCAACAGGGCGCTGATAGTCTGGCATTGTACAGCCTACCGATGTTGGCCCCACAGCGTCCGATTTACCAGAATTCAGAGGTCCACAAACTTTCTGACCATAGAGCCCATAGAGGACAAGGCTGCTTGACTCCTCTACCCATGGTCTCTCACATTCAAGAGATAATGATTCTACAAGACCCTGTCAGTCCAAAACAGAAAAGGAAATTCAATTTATGAAATAATCCACACACTAAAGATAAAAATAAAAGTCCCTTCCTTCTGCCCAGGAGGGAAATGGAAAGCATTTCTGTTTTCCTCCTCACACCGCTTCCCGCTCATACCTGGACAGTCAACTATACATATCCCCTAGACAGGCTGCTCACCTACTGAATCCCCTCTTGTACCCGAGGTACGGTGTACAACAGCAATCCTGCATGAACCAGCATGCTGCTGACACAGCCCAGAAGCCCTAAGTCACACAACGTATGGCCTGTTCAAGCTGAGCTGGATGGCCACAAGATTTTGGTGCTCCTGAACACTCAACCCAGAGAGATGTTTATCTGGTTTGTCCACTAAAACCCTCAAGAAGCTCCAAGTGATTCCAGATCTGAGCAACTAATATCATCATCAAGAAACAGACCAATACCTGTTCTTCCAGACACTGTTTTCTAAATTATCCCTTTCTGCCTTTCTCCACTGAATTCTTGCCCATGCTAAATCAAGACACAACTTACTCCTTCACAATAGGCACGGACCTCTCCCACCTCACCACCTCACCACTGTAACTTTCAAGCTCCAGTGCCAGTTCCCGCATCACCCAGCCTGGGATATGGTGTGGGCACAATGCCTTCTGGCTCAGCAGCTGGGCACCCATGCTACGTTCTATGAAGTGGAAGGTGGCTGGTGCTGCAGGTTAGAGCATCCTCACATAAACCTGGCTCCACACTTCAGCATCAGCCTCTCCCTGCCCAGATTCTTTGCTGGGTCTTGGGCTTATGGCACTGTCAGAGACGGTTCCCACTGCACCTACAGGGAAACATGCTGCCGTAATGCTGCAAAAAATCGTCGGGGAACATCACTCTAGAAGCAGAGAAGCAAGCAAGAGCAAAGGAGTTGCTGTGTTTTCTAGCAGTTTCTTGAACCAAAGGGCCTGAAGAAACCAGCAATGTATATAAATGCCTTGCAGTGGCAAAGACAGCCTTGCACACCTTGCTGCTTCCGTGGTGCTGTGCAGAGGAGATGCGAACAGTCCCATATGTTCAACTAATACACAAGCACTGTGCTGAAGATTGTAAACTATGAGGGTGCTAAACATGCATTCATCTCGAGCACAGATTTGGAAGCACCAAAGTCCACCAAGACTGCACACACCTGACTGCCCCCTCAGCCTGTGCCCTCAAGGTGCTTCAGGCCCACGCGCTCTCAGGTTCAGCCCTGAGCTCTTGGGACTTGGTTGAGTGAAAGATGTTGAATGAAAGATGCTGAAACCTGCCCAAACACCGTGCTGCACAAAAACAGTTAGGATCCTCAACAGACCAGGTTGCATACCTTAGTCACACTGTTACACAGCCCTTTCAAATCTGTTTCTACCATTAAACTGGCAGATCCAAAGAATATACACCCATGAAGAGAGAAGCCAGGGATTCACAAGGCAGTTCTTTGGATGTCTAAGAACCTGACTACACCAGCAGGCTCAAAGAACACAAAAGGCATGCAAACATACAGTCAAGTGCCTCAGCTACTTTGCACAGCTGTCCATATGCACAGCCTTACCTTGCCATGAACACAGTAACCGCACAGTTGCAGCCAGCAGAAAGCTAAGTTATCCTAGTGCACATCGATCCTGCAACAACTAAAGCCTGGCAAACTCACACCCGAGTTTTCCCTCTAATAATAGGTCTGTATGCCCCCATAGTCAAAAACTGGGACACTACTAAGGTCAGGTTGAGGCACAGGGAAGATGCTGACTTGAATTAATGAAACATTTTCTAATTCTGGAAGGTAAATAGGGACAGTTGCCAGCTCAGTGCATACCTAAATGCATTTGACTTGAATGTCTTACTAATTTAAGTAGTTTCCAAGGAAAGACAATGTATTGCTAAAATGGCATCCCCAAATTCTAACAGGTCATGTTTAGAGGTCATGTACAAAACACGTTTTAGCTCCTAATTTACTTGCCGTTGTGTCTGTCAGGAAGACACATCTCTGCCATATTACCAGATGCATCTGCAGCCAAGGCAAGAGGCAAGCCCATCTGTTCTCCTAGGGTATCCTAGCCAGCAATTACCAAAACCACCCCCAAAACCCAGAAAGTGTTCCACTACCAAGGAGAACACAGGTACTATTTTGTTTCTGCGCATATGTAGGAATGCCCCGTAAGTCTGTCTAAAAAGTGATTTACAGCCTACAGAAATCCCAGTGAGGACGGTGGAGTTACAAGGAGACTTTTCTCCCAGAGGACAGGGAAAAGCAATACTCAAAGACTAAACCATGGAATTATATATGCAGTAAGTAATAAGTGCCAGGAAACAACAGGAATATCCTAATTAAACCTTAAAAGAAAGAGGGGAAGTTTATTTCTTAAAACTACAGTAAGTTTGCTACTACATTTACTATATGTATAGCAAGTAAGTTTGTAACTAGACATCTCGGTTAAAGATGTGCGTGCATCCTGACCACTTCGTACAGATAGGCAAGGTTATAGCACCAGGTGCATCTGCGTCAGCTGTCACCAATGAAGAATGACAAGGCTCTGATGTGCAAAACGATCAGTTAATTTGTATCAGTGATCTGAACTGAAACATATTAGTCACAGCAAATCATATTTATAAGTGGATGCTCTTATGCAGAATTAAAGTGAATATAATTTCTTTTATTATAATTATAGCTTTGGGAATGAACCGAACTAAACCAAATGAACTATTTTAGTTCCAGGTCAGAGGCCACAACTGTTTTAAATGGGTAAACTAGTCTATTACAAAGGGCAGCATGGATCAGCTCTTCTGGTTACCCTCTCTAGCCAAGCTGTAAAGGAAAAAATCAATTAGGGGATCTGATAAATAGAAGTCTCAAAGGACCATGCCGTTAATAAGCAGACACTCAGTACTGCCTGTGCTGACGCTCACTGTAGACAGCCAATTAACAAGAAACCCCTGGGTTCAAAACCAATGATGATTATCAAAAGTTTTGGCTAAACAAGCGACCAAAATCCCAGCAGCAGACCTAGGTGCCAGGGCCACAGAACAGAGCTGAGTACAAGCGCAAAGATCACCCTCGTCAAGTGAAAGGCCAGCAGTGCTCTGGATGAGGCCAGAAGGCAGATTACAGCTGGCCTGATTTCCACCAGTACCAGCCTCACCCAGTAGCTCCTGTCCTGAAGAAGTAACCCAGGGCAGATCAGAACAGGGCTGGACACGGGGCCGACAGCCACAAGCCACACACCAAAACCTTGTGGATCCACACAAAGCTAAAGCCTCTCCCCACAGATCTGTGGTACGCTGGCCAAAAGGTGCTCTGAAGACACCTCTTCCTGGCCTGCACTCAGCCCCCAGGTGATGCCCTGCAGTTCAGTGGAGGAGGTCCCCCTTGTCCTTTCAGCATATGAACTCCTATGGAGCACCAGGCATCTCCTGAGTCACCTGCTACAACAGCCTAAAGCAACCACCTTGAACTGTAAATCTTGTGGTCTTAACTGCAATTATTTTTACAATTAAAAATTAACCAAACAGTATTTAGAGGTAACATACAGAAATTACAGGAAATCATTCTTATCATTACTTGCATTTCAGAAATAGATAATATAGCTTCTCCTTGTCAACCTCCTAAAAATCTGCTGGGACACCCCTCCCTGCCTCCCATGGATGGGATTCAAGATCATCGCCTTGGGTTTAGCTTTTGGGTTACATCAGAGCTGAGCATTTTCCCAAGACTTGGATCAGACTCAAGCCTTCCTTCCCAAAGGCTCCCTGTGAGTTAGCAACCGACGTGCTGGTGCTAGGGCACAGGAGACAGCAGCATCTCTTGCCCAGTCTACTGGCAGACTATATTAACAACTGTCCCAACATTTTACTCAACTGTATCAATCACAAACTCACAGAGAAGGAAACGCTGCTTCTGACAGGCAGCAGGAGATCAAAAGAAAATGGTAATACAAAGCTAAGATTTGACAGCAAGCTTTAAACAAAGAGCAGAATATGTGGATCATTACTAATATTGATAAAGACAAGACAAAAATACACCAAGGATGACCCCTCATGGCCACCAGCTACTCCCACGCTGGTGTGACAGCAATACTCCTAGTTTTAAAAGATTGCAACGCACCGTTTGGAGAGCCCAAGAGAGGCAGCCCTGATGCGTCTTACAGGTGTGAGACCCAAGGTCCATATTTAATCCACAAACATGTGGCTGGGTTCGAAGCAAGCTGTTACTGTCAGGCACAGAGATTTCTGCTGGCACACTTCTTCCCAAAGCTGAAGATTCAGATTATCTAGCAAGCCTCTGTGCCAGCAGAGTCCCAGACAGTCAAACAACAGAGCTCCACCTTGGGAACAAACTGCTAAAGTGCCAGTCTCACCTCTCCGGAGCTGGAAAGCCTTGAATAGAAACACATCTGATCTTTATGCAAAAGACACTCAGTGGTAGGTTTGCTCTGTCATTAATTAACTTCACCCTTAAAAGATTAAAGATAAGAATTCACGATTTAAATGAAGCTGTGTACACTGAGGCAGCCGCGAACATCTGTGTCTGGCTCCCTTTGCAAAGCAATGCTTTGGCCACATGGAAAAGCAGCCTTTACTCTGCGGAAGCATGATGATTCATTACAGAACCTTTTGCTGGTTCCAAGAGAAGACCCATAACTTTGGTTAATACCCACCTGTGATGGGGGAGGAATGTCACACTGATGACTGCCCTTTTCATTAACTTCCATCGCCAGATGTTAATGACAACAGCAGAGCACACTTTCTGGACAGAAAGTAGATGCTGAAGTCAAACAAACCCTTGCTATGGCTTCCAAGAGCCACTGCTAATGGCCAAGATGGATGAAAGACACAGCTAAAAGGCTATCTATATCTGAGCTAGTCAACAGAGAAATAGGCTATTTCAGAGTGTGATTCATCAGACTTATTTTAAATGTCTAACTTGGGATGAGACAAATTGCATTTTGGAAAAGCTGTTTCTTACCACTGACTACAGGGAGTCTAGACACCTATCTCAGGTGTAGCTGTGCACATCAGCCAGCCACACACAGGCAGATGGATCATCCCCTCTCCTCTCCAACACCTTTAACTCCCCCTGGACCAGAGAGGAGACCCACGAAGAGGATAGCAGCTCTGCTGGTGCCAGGGTGACCCCAGCCCCACAGTTAGCCTGCACGAGGGCTGCTGTGGCCAAGGACCTCAGCAGCTCCTGCCTGCACCCGCAGGGGCTCTCCAGGCACAGCCAGCCTGCAGCCACCAGCTGCTCCTGCTCTCCACGTGCTGCTCCTGCCCCTAAGGATGTGCTCAGTCAGAGGTGCCTTTGCCCTGAGGGAGCCATGACTGCCTCAGGAAGAGCTTTTAAAAACCCTGGACTTTGGGAGAATGCATCTTCCACCTAAAGCTCCTCCTTTCTAAGGCTGCCAGATCAGCTAAAGAAACCCTACAAAAAGTTGATGGGGGGCTGTGGGGGAGGATCAGACTTCACAGAACAAGCTCAAGTGCAACAGACAGGAAACTTCAGAAGAAAAACGTCCAGAGCTGGGAAGCCAGCTTAGGAAGGAAAAACTAGTCACATCATAGTGGGAAATGGCTCTGCAAAGACAGATCCTGGAAACTACCCACCCAGCTGGGACAGCCCACTTGCACTGTGAGGATACGTGGAAGGGGAAGCATCCCATTCAGTACAGAACCTGGTTAGAACTGCTCAAGTATAACAAATTGCAAATACCAGAGGAAGCTGTACATTAAATATGGACACACAAGCCATTGCCATGGAGGCAATGGCAGAGACCGAAACACCACGGGTCTGCACCGATGGGCTGAGGGAACTGGGCAGGCAAGCACTGGAGGGGGGACGGACCTGAGCTTCATCACTGATGAGAGGGGGGGAAATGCAACAAGCAGGAACATTCTGGGGTATCCAGGTGGCTTGTAGAACTGTGTGAAACTTAGGGGATGTTAGAAAGGGGCTGTGGGATTATGTAAAATGAGAGATAAATGTACGCATGTGTGTCCACATAAAAACCTAAAATTCTCATAATATAAGCAGGCAAATTTTCTGTCAAACTAACACCAACCTCCAGCTACTTCATTGTTTTAAAAATAAAATTGATAATAAACACAGAATACAGACAGGCAAATTTTCCATCATTAACACAAATTTCAAGCTATTTCATGTTCAAAAAAAGCAAAGACAACAGAAGCAAGTTATAGCTGAAAAAAGCAGGCCTGTTCAGCTGTGGAGGGACAGCAGGTCAGGGATGACCAGGACCATGCAGCTTGGTCAAGGCAGCTGGAGCTGACATCAGGTTCACAACTGGTACAGGCTGAAGATGGGACTGAATTAAAATGAAGAACTGTTTAATTGATCAGCCATGGTCACAAGAAGATGGCTTGGTAGCACCACACAGCATCTGCCAGGAATTTGACTGAAGACATTTGGCAGCTAAAGCGAACCTTGCTGTAATTTAATTTAAGACAGAGAGGCAATGCTAGCTGTCAGTACCCGATTGTCCTGAAAGCGCATCTGACAGATGCATGAAGTAGAGGAGCATGTGGTAGATGAGATGAGACATTTGTATTTGGCCTGCGCTTCCTGTGTCAACAAGTGGAAAATGTCACTGCTTTAAGAACTCTACCTTGCTAGAAGAAACCTGAAGAGGGAATAACCTTGGCTACCATTGTGACAGGCACCTGGGTTCAGCAGCCACTCCTGAGCATGCTTTTAAAATTATTTATGCTTTCAAACATACTGTTTAGCAGAGCACAATTTAGAGACAAATTTCCCTCTGCTGTAAAATTCAGATGGAGGCAAAGCATAGGAAAGGGAGAAAGACTTTCAGAAAGAGTTCAGGAGTGTAAATCCAGCCCCCCAAACGCACCTGAAAACCACCGTCAAAGCTGATTTACATTTTTCCCCAATAACTTTTATCCATAAGTACTGCAGTGCTAGAAAATAATCCAGCAGATGAAGAACAAATAGGATCACATGTTTGATTAAAAAAAAATACATAAAGAGGTGTATCTTTAGGAGAAAAAACATTTCTTCAAAGGAAAAAGTCCACACAAGCAAGATGCAACAAGAGGCTTCTGAACAACCTGTTGGAAAGAAGACTAAAAGTAAAGAACAATTCCTGTGCTAGTCAATCTCAAGCACATGTGTTTTCTCTGTACCTAGGTCCAAATACTGAACTAATGCACACAAGCCAAGTACAACCACCCCAAAAAAGTCTGCTGGGAACCTTCTGCTTCCCTGCCACGCAGCTGAGCTCAGGACACAGTCATAGGTACCAGAACCTGGGGACAGACAAGAAAGCAGGAGACACAGGTTTTCTGCTACAGAAGTAAGAGTTTTCATGGTATCTCATTCTTTTGACTTGTCAACAATGTTTCCTCTCCTACAGTGACAAGCTGGTAAGAATTCTCACCATATCATTGTGGATGCCAGGTACAAACGCTACTATTTTTATGGCAACATGCAATAACCTAACCTCACAGTGGGTCCCTGTAAGACTTTCAAATGGTATTTGATCCACATGCTGAAGAATCTCATTTTGGTGTATTTCAGACACACACTGGGGCAATGTTATTCACTGCTGAATATGCAAACACAACATTGTTGACATAGGGAATACTTGTTACCTTTTCCTTAATAAAAGTAGAGAAGAAATGGCATTAAAAACACACAAGTGAAGAAAGAATGAGAAATCCAGAACACTGCAGAAAATATTCATCTTCACCTAAAGGTTTTTGGATACTTTAAAGCTCCAGTGTGAATACACGAAAGCAGCAGGAAACAGGCACAATAGGACAGACTGCATATCTGCATGGTATCTGTTAATACAAACTTTGTATCTTATATGGTTGTTCTTTCAGCATCTAATTACCTCCCCAGTATGGTGTTACACGTATAATGAGCATCTTTGTAGAAAGCTGGCAGTGAAAAAAGCTGACATCTGAAGAAAGTTCTCGTAAGTTTTAAAGACTAATATTCCTTGCAGAGGAATTTATGCTGAAATAAAAAGAAAGTACAAAAAAGTTTAAGAGATTTGTTCTATCCTAAGCGAGCAAAATTCCTCCACCAGTGTACCTGAACAGAAAGTAAAGTTGGAGGCAACTGGACCACAACAGTTCAGGCCAGTTTTGTCCTTCCTATGTGCAGCAGAGAAACAGAGATCCTGATGCTGTTCTGCCTGACATCATCTCTAAATCCTCCCTTCATTTTATGGTGGGTTTTTTCCCTCCAAATTCTTAAGCAGATTTCTTATCAATGTCAACAGCACCTTGGGTTAATTGGCCTTAGCAGGACTTTTTAAGTTGAGTAGCTCCAACAACCCAGAAACCATGCTGTTAACCTGCAACACACAAGAGCTCAGTGGAAAAATCCTGTCCTAACCTAAAGTAAAAAAAATTAGCACAGCAGAAAGCAGGACTTATGACAGACAGCAGTCCCAAGAGTTGTATAATTCTCATACCAGGCTACAGCAACCAGCCGCATCTTGGCTTCTTCCCATCTCTTTCAAAATGACCTTCCCAGCAGACAAAACAAGAAGGAACAGAAGGATAATTTCCTGACCCCAGTACAAAGGAAAAGCTTCACCAGTAATATCAAGCCACTCCTAGCCCTGAAGTAGACAGAGACACTCTGCAATAAACTCATTCACAGAAATAAAGCCAGAAAGAGAAACACAGGATCAAGAGTTTGTTGTTAACTTTTGTTGCTAGTGATCATAAAAAACCCTCAGCTTAAGCACGTGCCAAGAAACTGTCTTCTACACACAACGTACAGCCAGTGGAGCTTGATCCAACCAACCACTCAAAGAGCCCCCAGCAGCAATACAGATGGTAGTGGCTGACGCCCTCTTCAGCTACCACAACTGTGGAGATTAACCTTTGATGCCAGGATGAAGTTTATCTAATCTGTGCATGCACATCACCTGCTGCTTAAGGGATGGGGCTGGGACTGCCTGTCCTAGGTCACTTCATCACTCTGAGCCCCAGGGCATGAGCACAAGGCAGAGAAGCACTCCGCTCAGCAAGGAAGCACGCTTAACCCTCCAGATGATGCTAAGAAGCCTGAACATGCGCAGCCTGATCTGTAGCAAAAAAATTAAACTTTAAACAGAGTGAGAAAATTTTAGGCCAGACCAATTTTTCTAGCCATAGTTTAGGATTACTAAAAATAGAGTTTATAATGCCAACTGGTGGCAGCTCTAATAATCACAGAGGGATTACTTGTTCTGTGTGTCCTCAGGGAATCTCCGTCTCTTCTCTGCACTGAAGAAGATTTTGACACTTCTGATGAGGACAGTGCAACGGGAAGATCTCACCCAACCTTCTTAATCCTTGATTGATTAGACCATAAACAGCATTCCAGAAAGCTTGTAAGACTAACAAGCTACTTTCCTCTCCTCCCCAGTGTCCTTACATACTTCATGGAGTCATGGGATGTGATGGCCATTTCTTGCAAATGCTTAGAGCCCTGACATCCAGACATGCCCCTGGTGCTAGGGGCTATCCTGGTAGATGGACAGATCTAGCAGGCTTCTGATCACCTGCATTCACCAGGAAGGCAGGGTCCTCGGAGCCAAAACCCTTACACACCCACCAGGCTTCCAGTCTCTTTCTTTCTCACTAGGTTAAGCTGCTGTGGTGGGTATAATTCAAGATCACCACAAACCTGCAGCCAGCTCTGAATGGAAAAGACTACCTACTGAAGAGCGCTTACCCCCAAAAAGCACATCCCTGCCTGTGGTCCAGGTCTGTTCCAAACACCAAACAAGAAGCAAGTGAAATTTCAGGTGTCAGGACCTAGCTCAGTGCTAGCTACCAAGAATCATAGAGTCATTTAGGTGACAAAAGACCTTTGAGATCATCGAGCCCAGCCATTAACCCAGCACTGCCAAGTCAACCACTAAACCATGTCCCTAAGCACCACATCTACGTGTTTTTTAAACACTTCCAGGGATAGTGACTCCACTTCCCAGGGCAGCCTGTTCCAATGCTTGACAATCCTTTCAGCAAAGAATTTTTTCCTAATATCCAATCTAAACCTCCCCTGACACAATCTGAGGCTGTTTCCTCTTGCCCTGTTGCTTGTGACTTGGGAGAAGAGACTGACCCCACCTCGCTGCAACCTCCTGTCAGGTATTTGTAGAAAACTGGCCTCCTGTGCAATCCCAGAGAAACCCAAGGCAGTCCCTGCAGCTGCCGGCACCACACAGCTCCGTGACAGCGAGCACCGGGGAATGTGATGGAGGACTTCTCAACATAGCCCAACTCATCAACCCTTCTCAACAATCAGGAGGGTACAGACATAGGATAGTCTTGGAACAACTGTGTAAACTGCAATCGAAGTGGTAACACCCCTGAAGAAACACCAAATAAAATACAGACACCCTTATTTGTGACTTATACAGCCACTATCAACGTTTAACAAGTGAATAAACATGCAAAAGGAGAGGAAAGGGAGGTATTGTTCACAGCTTAAGCTAAATATATATTTAATATTCCTAAACTTTGTAAGTTCATTTGCTTTAAAAAAGTAAAAGAGGGCACATAAATTCTATGTTATCTTTATCTGAAATCCCTTAGCCAAAGATGATCCACCTGGCCAGCACCCAAGACTGTGATCACAAAGACCTATTTATCTGTAACAGAAACCAAACTGAGTTAGAGAAGAGCAGAAGGGTTGACCAGCAGTATATAAAAAAAATAATAATTGCAGGAAAATATTTAAAGAATGGCATGCATTAATGGCAAAGCAATGTGTATTTAAGCAGATATAAAACAGGCATATAATGGTGAATGGGATTTGAAAAAAAACTTACACAGAGCACCTGAACAGAAGAACACTTACACTGAAGAGTAACATGATTATAAACCAGCAACATCAGATTCTTTTCTACAACAGGCATAATCAGCTGTCTTATGACACAATTGGCATAAAGAGCACAGCAAGGATCACAAAGAGGTCAGATATTTACACATAAAATACAAGGTGGGGAAAAACCTTGCCCAGAGAGGTGGTGGATGCCCCAGCCTTGGAAACGTTCAAGGCCAGGCTGGACGGGGCTCTGAGCAACCCGGTCGAGTGGAAGGTGTCCCTGCTCACTGCAGGGGGGTGGACTAGATGACCTTTAAAAGGTCCCTTCCGATCCAAACCATTCTGTGACTCTATGAAAACAAGAACAGCTAGGGATATCCCTAGGCAAGGTTCAACAAAATCCACTGATCCTGCAGCCCACCACTGAGCACAGTCTGAAAGCCCATGTCCTACAAACCCCATCAGCTCCCATGTCCATGGGTCCCTGTGCACCCACAGCATCCCTCCCTAGCCCAACAGTACCTGCTTCCCAGACGGCCCCAGCACCTCTTCCCCACTGCAATACTCCCAGCCACCCTCTTAAGTCTTGTTTGGCCAGAACAAGATAGATCATGTCACAGCTGTCATGGAGCTTACACTGGCTTAGTGGCCAGGGCCACCAAGCTTGATGAGCTGTCACCTGGCTGCATTCCCCACCCTCAGCTGCCATGTCTCAAGCTACTTGGCCTTGAAACCTCCACACATGAGACAAATTTGGTTGAAAATGTTTTTTAGTGGCTTGAAAGTGAGTATGAAACAATCAGAAGAGAAGAGAAACAACTATCGTTTATGTCCACCTGCTTCAGGAGAACAGTCTGAATCTTCCGGGGAGGGGGATGGGTGGGCAGGAGCCAGACAAGGACCGTTGGTCTCCCTCGAGGGGCAGTGTGCTACTGTACTCTTTCCAGAGCCACCAGCATTAGCTAAAGAGATGTAATTACCACACAGGGACAGGCCCTTGCTTAGATCTAGGAGAACAATTACCCAAGCTCACAGTGGAAAAGCATTACTTTTATGTCCCACTGACCTGAAAGGGAACAGGATTGCACCCTGTCACTTGATCACCACAGGCTTGGCCATGCAGCTGTACATACCGTTAGCAACAAACCCCCCACTTCTTCCAAACAATCTTTTTTTCACATCCTTGAAGATATTTAGTTTTATTCAGTTAATTTTCTTTCATGAGCAATTCTTCTCTTTTCCTCTTCCATGACTCATTTTTCAAAATTTCCAACAAGAAGAAATAATTTCTCCATGTCTCAAGAAGCTCTCACTATTCCCGAAAAATATTTTATCTTCCAAACACCAACCACTAGATAAATAGCACAGAAGCATAGCTCCCAGGCTCCCACACCACCTAACAACCTCAGCCACCAAATTAGGATGCCTTGTTCTTGGTTCCCAAATGAGGTATCGTTCCAGTCACTCCAGGGTACGTGTCCAAGGATGTCACACTCATGGCAGACACCTTTGGTAAAGCCATGGCACAGGAGATGTATGGGAACGTACCACAGTGGATGGGGACAGCTCTGCACAGCTGTCTGCTGTCACTCCCCTCCAGCACACAGATGAGGGAGAACAACTCCTGTTCTCCAAGGACCTGGTAGGATCCACGCTCATGCCTCATCACCTCCAAAGAACTTGAGGCTGCAGAGAGCTGGAACAGCACTCATCCACACTCACAGTCCAGCTCTCAAACTGAAGATGTTGGGGTCAAAGACAATTGTTCAATGCATTTCTGTCCCTAGGGGAGTCAAAGAGTTCCTCAGACTGAAAGCAGGAATGGTTGGGCTACAAGAGAAATGAGTGAAGCAACACAAGCTCAGAGGGCAACAGGCTCCCGATGGCTCCCAGTTTTGTCTGGTGCTGCAGAGAACATTCTGGAGTCAGTGCCCACAGGACAGGGTGGCTCAACCTGAAGAGACCGTGGAGACAACAAGCACCAGGAGACGCTCTGCAACATCCAGTAGGATACTGCTCTCACATACCCAACCCTCACCAGAGCCAGTGAAGCCTGGGATCCCTGCTCAGTGGATCACTAAAATAAGGCTAGCAGGTAGTACTTGTGATTAAATCATTTCATTTGTTAGGAAAGGAAAAAGCAGTCTCTTTTTTCCAAATGAGGACCTGGTCACGGTGCCTTTGATGTCTCACAGCCAGATCGCAGCAGTCTGTTGTGTCTAAAGGCATGCCAAAAAATGATTAAAACAGACATGAACACTTAGTTTAGAAGTTACAAGAGATGAAGCTTGAAGCCTGCAAGTTCTAGAGCAACCTCCCCACCAGAATAGCAGGAGGTTTTAAAGGTGGAGCATGATCAATTTACAAGTGATTGTAAAGCCGTACAGGGCCAAGGACTCAACTCACTGACGACAAGACCCCTTTTCCATCTCTGTTCTTCCAGCCCTGGGAATAAGAATAACACAGGAGCAGCACTCCAGTGAGGAGGCAACTGTTTGCCACCCCTTTGCTCTAGATCACCATCTATCAAACCAGACCATTTGATAGTGAAGTTTAAAGTTTTGCCTCAACCTTCCAAGTTGTTAACGGCTCTGTCTCTAATCACCTGCATCTAACTGCCAGAAGAGCTGCCTTCCTACAGGGCAGCGGGGATCCTACAGCCCAGAACGAGCTGTGTGTGAGCAGCCTCTCTTAAATGTTCCTGGCTGGATAAAGAAAGTCCAGAGGAAACTAGCTGGCTGATCATCAAACAGAATCTGCAAAACCTCCCACTAACTGCAAAACCTTCTCTGTGCAACAGCAACTTTATTCACAAGTAAAATAAACCCCTCTATCTAAACAACCTCCAGCCCAACCGAGAACTGCTACAATAATAATTCAACAGAACCATAACCACGGCCAACAGAAATTCAGTTTGCCATTTATTTCACAGAGGGTTAGCTTAGATACTGCAGTAGGGAATGTCAATAAGGAACCACACCGGAGAGGAAAACCTACTGTCGGATGCACATGGTAACAGTTGCTCGAGAATAACTCCTCCTAATCACAAAAGTGCAAAGAAATGAGACCCCACAACCAGCACATTCATAGCATTATTAATTTCTCCCTAGCTTCCAGGCTGGAGATTCAGTCCTCACCGTGCCTTGTCTACGAACCATTTCTCCCTGTGACCTTGTGATTTCAGTGCTGGTGACTACTGGCTCTCCCTTTGCTTGGGGCACTCACACCTCGTTTCATTTCTCATTATCAGTAACAAGCAGATCAAGGACAGACTCTCCTCTGCTTACATTCTTTAGCTATCTTACAAACAAAATAACTGTCTTGATTATTGTCTTTTATCATCCAACAGCTACCTGGACAGTTACAGTATACAGTCAAGACAGACACACTTAACTTTCACTGTGCTCTTGAAACCAAACCAACTCCTACGGAAAAGCCCTAAGGAAATCCATCACACAACACAAGGCTCAGTGCATCTCTCACGCTGCCAAATCTAGTATGCAAGACCCTTGCTCAGCAGAACCTTTGCAGCAGTCCATTTGCTTTCAGCAAAGAGTGCCACCTTCGAATGTAACCCTGGGCAAATGTTCAAGGATCCTCAGGTTTCTCACAAGACAGCACACCAACTAGTAGCATTTGCTTTGTAACACATTTCAAACAAAGCCACATGCAAACACTTGTGTGGCTTACACGTGAGTACAAAGGTGCCCTTGTTACTCCACTTCAAACTCTTCTCCATCTTCCCCGCAATCTCAAAATAAAAACTGCCAGATGTTTTGCCATTCTTTGACAGGAACTGCTGGCAGCCCCAGCCACCTGAAGTCGCCGAGTTTCACTGCATTGAAGGGATGGCTGTCAACCCCTCTCACCAACACATCTCAAGATGAGACACCGGCCCTTATCACAGCTTCCACGCCAGCAATCTCCTGTCCCCAGCCTCCACCTGCTCGGCACGGCTCTCCCCATGGAGCTCCTTTCCCACAACACACTCCTGCCTGCAGACAGCTCCTCACTCAGACTGGCATCTTCAGAAAGTTTTCTCCCTAAGCATCATGCCCTCAGAGAGCTCCCTCCATGCAGGGCTCTCGCCCTTGCACATCTCCCCAAACACAGCTCGTCTCATTAAGCAATTGCCTCCAGCAATTCTTTGACAACACTCCCTAAACTGGCTCCCACCCTTCCCCAAACAGCTCTTCTGCTCATACCCACCATACTTCAACACTTCCTCCAAGTGCCACCTTCTCCCTCCAGGGCTCTCCACCCCCAGCACCCCAACACTTCGATTCCTGGGCAGCACAGCGAGTCCCCACCCAACTGGTACACCCTTCTCAGGACCTTGATCTCAAGTCCCCCAGGCTGACAAAACAGCTGCTCATGGCCAGGCACCCTCTCAAACCACACTCTCCCAATGACTCTCCCTGCTGCTGCCCAGCTGCGGACACCCCAGCACCCCTGTCTGCTCAAAGCACAAGGCCAGCACACCGGCTCGGTCAGGGACTTTCACTTATACCACTTTCTATTTTCCACAAGCCGGGTGCAAGAGAATTCTTCCCACCAAATGAAGACACCCCATTTCCAAAGGAGTCACGAGTCCACCAAACATGACAAAGCACCTGCTGCAGCAGTTCCGCTCAGACTGCTGGTTTCCATTTATCCCCATCACTCTACCTGTCTGCAATGCCAGGGCACCCTATCCAATAACTGTCACTACTCCTATCCCTGCCAAAATTAATCAGCATCTCAAAAGCAGTAAATAACTGTGCGGTGCCCATCCACACTGCCTGGAGATCTTTCATAAGCGAGTCACTGAAGTGATTCTCTTTTAACTCTTATTAAGCCTTCTCTTCTTAAGAAAGCCTCCAGCTCTGAGGAGCCATTGCCTATCCTAGTCTGCTCTTCCTCCCCACGGTACTTCCCACAACTTGCTTTCTCTCTGGAGATCACATGAAGAAGATACGCAGCTACAGGTGAATATGAATTCAGGACTGTTGCAATTACTAAGGAACGGCATCAAGGCTACCTACTTAATGCAAATGCATGAGGAGATATAGGAGGGTGTGACAGAAAACACTGGGTAAAGTGGCTGAAGACACAAGATGGGAAAAGCACCTCTGACCCAGAAGCCCTGTCCATCTGTTGATGTCTTCCAGCTTCCTGGGCACCAACACCTCTACCCCACGACCACACAACGCACAGCTCCCGGCGTCAAACACCCATTAGTGCCAGCACCCAGCTGCAGAAAGCCTCACCACCTGGCACGGCAGCCAAGTCACAGGCACCTCGTGTCTACCTCCTCCTCCACTCAGGGGACAAAAACGCATTGGTGGGGGCAACAGCAGGTCTGCTAGGGCTGCCACCTCCAAGGGCCGGTTTTCTGGCAACCACAGCACAGGACTCTGAGGTCCGACGTGCTTGTGAAGCAGCAATTCAGAGCATGGAGCAGCAAGCGCCGTCTCCCACTGCCAAGCTCGGACCCACATTACAGCTAACGCAACTAGTCAGATTAGCGACTGCTCCAGCCCGCATTGTAAGAGGCGTCAGCAAAAAGCGGAGGCAGGAAGATGAAAAGAAGATCCTTAAACTTTCTGTGAAAAACTACAGCATCAGCCTGCTTGCAGAGGAAGCCTTTTCTTATCCCTGTCTGCTGGATGCTGACTTAAGACCTACCGCATGGTTTACACATCTTTCAGGAAGGCTGCCCAACATAACGGGCAATGCCATTATCCCTCCAAGCCCATCGTCTCCCTACGAGCTCTGCATCAGGCTCCTCAGCGTGTGTGGTTGGGAGTTTTGTTCAGGAAGCACTTCCATGCCCACCCCCCCTCCACAAGAGGTGGGCTGGCAAGCGAGAGCCGCGCAGGTGGCCCGTGGCACGCTGTGAGGCGGGAGCTGCTCACAGAGCACTGAGTCCACCCCGGCCCGGGGAAAAGGGGGTTCAGAGAAGTACCCACTTCTCCTGGGGGTCCCAGCAGAGCGTGGCGCCCGCAGCCCCGTGTCACAGGGTGGGACCGAGGACCCAGGGCCTGACTGCAGGACCAGAGCCCCAGGGCCACGCTGAGGAGACGGGGCCCCACGCCCGGGGCCGATCGGGCAGCCCCGGCGTCTGGCCGGCACCCCCGGCCCTGCACCCCCCGGGCCCGACCGGGCGACCCGCACCAGGGCTGGCCCGAGGCCGGCGGCCCCGCGCCCCCGGGGGCTGCCCGCGGGACCCGGGACTGGAGCTGCCCGGACCCCCCAGCCACGGACGGGGCTGTCAGCGCTGCCGGCCCGCGGCCGGCGCGGGACCCCCGGGCCGGTGGTCGCCATGCCCGCGCCTCCCACCCGCCCGCCGCCGCGCCCCCACCCGCCGGCCGCCGCCCGCCCGCACTCACCCTTGACGGCTTCGCCCCGGTTGAGCTGGATCTCGCCCTCGCCCTGCGGCGCGTAGCTCTTCACCACGATGAACTTGCGGCCGGGCACGGCGCTGTACAGCTTCCGCTTGGGCCCGCGCAGCGGGGCGGGCGCGGCGTGCGGCGCGGGCTCGGCGCCGGGGCCGGGGGGCCCCGCCGGGCCGCCGGGGCTGTAAACGAAGACGTAGGTTACGGTGCTGATGCCCGGCAGCTCGCGGCTCGGCCCGCCGCGGCCCGCGGGCTGCGCCATGGCGGGGCCGGCGGGGCGCGCGGGGCTCAGCGCAGCCCCGGCCGCCGCGGCGCCGCCCGGGCGCGGGCACCGGCTGCGGCTGGGGGGCCGCCGCCCGCCGCCGGCTCCATGGCGCGGCGCCGCCCGCCCCGCGCGGCGCTCCGCTCCCTCCGGCGCCGCGCCGCCGCCGCGCGCACCATGGCCCGGGGCAGGTGCCGCCGCCGGCGGCTCCTCCCCCTGCGGGCGGGGACGGCGCCGGCCCAGCCGCCTCCCGCCCCCGGCCGCCGCCGCCGCCGCCGCCGCCGCCGCCCCGGCCCGCCGCCGCCGCCGCCGCGGGGCCGGGGCCGCGCACCGAGCCGCCCCCTGGCGGCCACGGCCGCCGCGCTGCCCCGGGCCGGGGGAGCGGGCGGGGCGGCTCCGGGGGCGGGCTGGGGCAGTGCCGGGGGGCGGGCGGCTGGGGGGGGTCCCGGGAGCCGCGTACGGGGCAGGTGGGGGGGTGCGGGGGGGACAGTCTTGGGGCACGGTGGCGGGAGGGGCGGGGGGCGCTGCGGGGGGGCAGTGCCCGGGCGGCGGTGGGGCAGCAGCGCCCCTTGCCCAGGGCGATGCCGGGGGCGGGGGGTGCTCCCCTCTGCCCCCCGCCCTGCCAGCGCCGCAGTCGCCCCGCCCGCAGCCCCCCGCCCACGGTGGGGGCTGGGGCTGGCGCAGCCGCCGGGCAGCGCCCCGGCTCCCGCTGGCCGGTCCCTCCCGCCGCCCCCGCAGCGCCCGGTTTGCGGCTCCGCGCGTGCAGCCCCCCCGCCCCGATGCGCACCTGCAGCCTCACCCCGCGCCCCCGCTCCCCGGGGCCGCGGTTCCACAGCCCTCACGGGGCTGCCCCCGACGCCCCCCCTTGCTGCCCCCCGGTCGTCGGCAGGGGCAGGGGCTCGCGGGGGCTCCTCCCGCGGACCCTCCTGTTGGGGGTGACGGTGCGGGTAGAGGGGGACGGATGCGGTGGCGGGAAGAGCTGCCCGCTAGGCACACCCCCAGCAATGGCTGTCACCCAAAGTGGTGCACGGCTCCTCAGGGACCGGGGTGCAGCCACGGGAGGGGACTGGGTCCCTCAGCCAGGGACAGCCTGAGCTTCCCGCAGGAGCACCGTCACGCAGACCAGCAGAGAGCCGGGAATGGCGACCCAGCCGCGGTGCAAGGGGCACGGGCTTCCCGCTCTTGGCATCAGCAGGCGGCCCAAAGCCTCTCGTCAAACTTGCCATCCGCAGGCACAAAGCTTCAGCAGAAGGCACTGTCACACCGGGGATGTGCGCCACGTAACCTGCCAGCCTCAGCCCAAGCAGCCTGCTGCTTCCGTACCATGCTAAGTTCCAGTCCCTCAAGGGAAAAAACACTTAATAAGAAATAAATAGCTACCCTTTTCTTATAATACTTCTAAATGTCACTCCAGTATCATTTTTAGTCGATGCAGAGATATTAAAGACCAGCTCAGATCTCTAAAAGGCCCCTTCATGTTTTTAGAAACAGTCACGAGAAGCATGCGGGAAACGTAGGTATTGCAGACTGCTCACAGAAAGAGCTGTTCAGTGCAGCGCGCCTCGCCGACACTGCAGCTCTGCACCTTGCTTCATGCTCCCGCTGCCTGCCCGGGGGATGCTCAGCCCACGGCGACGGACACTCGGCTGTGGGTACGCAAGCCGGGCAGCCAGGCAGCCGCTGCACGCCTGGGACTGCTCCAGCGCCGGGGCCGTAAGCCCCCTCCAGCTCCACCAACTGCAACGGGTGCCCGCCCAGACCTTCGCGTCGGCCAGCAGGATCCTGCTCCGGCCATTTTGCTTCTCCAAGCTACTGACTACCGCTCTGCCCTCCTCTTGCTGTGGCACCAACACCGGTCCCAGACTGTGCTGCCGACGTGCAGCTACCCCAGCTACCGAGGAACCACAGCTCCACCGCGGATCCCACACCTTGGCACCCTCCGGCAGGATTGCGGCAGTTTCACGCACCATCGCCTGTGTATTTTCTCAGCAGCAACCTTGCATCGTCTTTCACGCCATTTTTGAAAATACTGCCGCAGGACCAAGAGCCAGTCCTCGTGCAAGTGACACGAAGAACAAACCAACAGCCCAAAGGCTCCACGGCTTCCTCTTCAGCGGTCGCGCTGGGGAAGCATTAATCATGTGCCTTGCAATCCAGTTTGCATCTGCCATATTGATTTTGTAGCACACTCATTTTTTAATCGTTAAGGAGTTAGTTATTAAGTCAAAACGTCTCAGAAGCCTACATCTATTATATGAGAGGTACATTTCTAACAAGTTTTGTAATAATTTCAAAGAATACCACCATTTTTGTTTGGGCTCTTTTGGCAGGCTCAATTTCAATTAAAGGGTGCTGATTAGTTTAATCATATTTCATGTTAATGCCCGCTTGACAGAGACCTGTGTCAGCCGTGCAGCTGCTCCAGGTTCAGGCTCTGCTCTGGGAACATTTCTACCTATACTCCCAACTGGAAAATGTGAGAAAAACTGCCTGGAATGGGTTTTATGTTTTCTATCAGTCAAGAGCGGAGTTATCTCCTGGCATGTTTCCACATGAACTGACAATGTGTTTCTTCACCTACTTTATCACCCTGTGCCATAAGGCACCTTGAGGCCTGAAGGAGGGGGATTCATCCTTTGTATCGCCTAGTTAAGCTGTAGCTAATCGCTGCTGGATCCATAACTTATTTCTGAACAGCAGCCAGGATGCTTTGTATATTATGAATAAAACAAACACTACCGCGGCAGTGTTTATTAAGCAGCTAAGGAGCTTCTCGATGTCCCCAGTGTATAATCGTGATTTCGCCGCGCGAGATGCCCACATTCTCCTCCTCTCTGAGACACACAGACACCACGGCTGAGATGCCTGGGTGCCAGAGGAGACCGCTCCCCACGGGGGTATGAAGTGGGGGCAGCTGAAATAAAACACAGTCACTGCGAAAGAGCAGCAGCCTTTCTTTTTCTGCATAGAGATCCTGCCCTTGATGATCACGGGGCTCTTCTCTTTATGGCAGCCGTTAACCTGAAACTCGTCTGCCCAAACTGCACATCAGATCTCACTGCAGCAACCAGAGAACGACGCTGGGTAAATCAGCCCAGCAGCAGGTATTGTTCAACTAAAGCACACCAGCAAGAAGGACATGTCTGGTTCGAGTGAGCCTCAATAGCAGATGGAGGAGTTGTCCTCCCCATGCTCTCTGCAACCAGCAGCCTGCCCTGGAAGCTGGCAAGCTGAAATCAGATTCCCTTGGATGTTTCGCCGGGAGCCAGGAGGCGCCTGAGCAGCCGGCATACAGTGCTCCTCCTGCTCAGGTCCAGAGGGGCTGCTCGCAGTCCAGGCACTCGCGTTTAGTTCTCCTGCAGATAAACGGGTGCTCAAGAAACACTGTTATAAGCCTATGCATCAGTATGAAAACCTGATGGCACACCTCTGTATAAAATTTCTGAGGTTTCACACTTGCTCTGCCTCTTGCAAATAACTATTTGAGATGGACTTGATGTGTGACTCCATGTCTCATACTTCTTACAGATATTTTAGCCCCCAGAAGCATCCAGACTCAATAGTGCTTTAAGATGGTGATGGAGACCTGACCATCTGACAGGGTGCCTCCATCAGAAACAGTGCTGGGTCCCAGTATGGAAGAGCTTCCTCACGAGGGTGGACGCTTACAACAGTCCCCTCAACAAGCCACAGTCATTTCTGAGGGAGGACAGACTTCCCTTCCACAGGCTGGTGGTTCAAATCACCACCCGTGAATTAACAGACCATAATAGTCCCCACAATTGCTTCAAGCACATCAAGCAGTCCTAAATACCCAGGGCTGTTGCTTTTATTTTTATGTGCTCTCAAGGGGCTGATCAGAAGAGAATCGCTTTTTGCCAGGTGAGTTCTGGCTGAAGGATTCTTGTTTTAGGTCTCAACAACCCTCCTCTTTCTTCTCTGGTGAACTCCTGCCCACCAGCCCCTCAGTGGAGCACCCACGGGCGAGGTGAAGGCATGCCGGTTTTTGAAGAGCACAGCCCGTGACCTACGGGTGCCACAGCACCAGCCATGAAGGTAGGACCAGGGGATGTGGCAGATCCAAGCCAACAAGGCTGTGCCAAGCTGCGTGAATAACTGAAGTTTTGTCTTATTTTTGCATTTTTGCATATGTCTGGGGGGCAGTGAACATACTAAGGTGTCTTGCACATTATTGTGAAAGTATCTACTAGAGATCCTGATTTTTTTTCCCCCTTGAGAGCTGAATATCAGATTTTTTGTTGCTTTAGAATACAGAAAGGTTTTTGCATGGGGGAACTTCCTACTGTTTCAAAATGTGCTGTAAACTGAACCCTTCAGGAATTTAGTGTATTTGGCAGCTTTGCAGTTAACCTGTTGGCCTTTCCTAGTTACAGTATGACTGTTAAATTGTTCTTGTCCACAAGGCACCAATCCCCAAAGCATGGTTTGTTTGTTTGTTTCTTTCTTTCTTTCTTTTTTTTTTTTCCTCAGTGGGTCATCTCTGGTGCTGGAGTTGCCTTTTCCATTGGCCATGGAAGGGAGGATTTGCAAACTACTCGTTTTGCTCAGAGAACATTTATGTGCTCTCACACATATATCTCCGCACCCCCCAAGTACCTGGGGATGATTTCTCTGTAGCAACCTTTCTGAAGGCATCTGTACCCAAAACCTGGCGGGAAGAAGGACACAATGCACACCCTGCCACAGGTCTTTCAGCTTTGTCCAGTAGTGAGAGCTGTAGTGATCCCCTTTGTGAGTTGCACCCTTCAGGGTCTAGGTAAGAGATTTTGCCATCACATAAGCAGTATTATAAAGTCCACCAGGTACTTATAACCTGGTACTTTGAATTTGACCGACAACCAAACACTGCTTCTCAATTATGGCACTTACTATGTGTCCTTTGGAAGAAACGCTTTTGCTGTTCTGGAGTTTCAAATTGTTACTACAAGCGTGGCTGACAGATACAGAAATAGACCGGGTTTGATGGAAATGATTTCAGCTCCAGCAAGAAAATAGCAGCTTCATCACTTCTAAAACTTTCCCAGATTCACAGAATCAAACAGAATGGCTGAGACTGGCAGGGACCTCCGGAGCTCATCCCACCCAACCCCCTGCTCAAGCAGGGACCAGGGACACTGACAGCCGGTTGCCCAGGACCGTGTCCATATGACTTTTGAACATCTCCATGGGTGGAGACTCCAGAGTTCTGGACAGCCTGTGCCTGTGCTCAGTCAATCTCACAGTGAGAAAGTGTTTCCTGATGTTCAGAGGGAACCTTCTGTGTCTCAGTGTGTGCCCTGGTCCTGTCACTGGCACCACTGGAATAGCCTGGCTCGGTCCTCTCTTGGCACTCTCCCTGCAGGTATCTATACACATGGATTCAATCCCCCTGAGTCTCCTCTTCTCCAGCTCTCTCAGCCCTTCCTCATAGGAGAGATGTTCCAGTCCCTTTATCATTTTTGTGGCACTTCACTGGACTCTATCCAGTATGTCTATCTCTCTCTTGTCCTGGGGAGCCCAGCACTGGACCCAGCACTCCAGCTGTGGCCTCATTGGTGCCGGACAGAGGAGAAAGACCGCTCCCCCTCAACCTGCTGCAGATGCTTTGCCTAATGCAGCCCAGGGTTCCGTTTGCCTTCTTTGCAGCAAGGGCGCATTGCTGGCTCATGTTCAACTTGTTGTCAGCCAGGACGCCCAGCGCCTTCTCTGCAAAGCTGTTTTCCAGCTGGGTGCTCCCCAGCATATACCTGGGGTCAATGGGAATTTCCCTTGACTGCCAATTAGCTATTTTGGGAGTGATCCTGAATTCAGAGATGGGGAGAAATCTTCAGAAGCGCTCTGCCTAGGGTATCACCTGGGTCAGACCTAGTATAACGACTGAAAGACACAGGTTCTGCCCGAAGGAGGCCGTTTCTGACATTAAGGGCTTTACGCCTCACTCCTGGAGCTCCCTCCAGCCACAAAAGTAGAGCAGGATGCCCACTCACTCCTCCCATGTGCCCCCCGAGCTGGGTAACAAGGCAGACCTAGGCTGATATTCTGGGGTCAACTGCTAGTGCGCTCACACAAAATGATTTTATTCCTTTCTGTTCCTAGAGCACAGCTCGTTGAGCTTGCTCTTCAGTTTGCTGAGAAACTTCTGGTCTCAGATCAGCTCTGCACAACTAAATGAGAATAGCACAGTCACCTGCTAACGAGAGCCAATTAGTGGCAGATTCACACTGTTCAGGAAAAAGGAGGCAACGGGAGAATGGGAGTCACTCGCCTTCCCAGCTCCTCCTCAGACAGCCGCCAGACCAGTGCTCCAGCTAATTAGCACGGGAGCCTGAGCAATGATGTAAAGCAGGAGCCACAGAGCCCTCAGTGAGATCACAGCATCTGGCAGGAGCAGCGGGAGCTCAGCGCCTCCGGCCGCAGCACAGCGAGGATGGCGCACAGTGCTGCACCATGAGAGGGGAACGCAGTGTGGGACAACATCAGCCACGTGCCCAGCCGCCGAATGTGACAATCCTCAGAAGGGGACCATGCGGCCAAGTGCCACTGGCAACTGTGACCTACAAGATGCTTCAGAAATCTGGCATGAGAGTCTGCTGCCAAGGACACACGGATAATGGCTGCAAGAGCTGGCCAAAGCGACAGCTGGGAGAGGTCCTGCAGGCACCCTCCCTCTCCGGGCAGTGACCTACGCTTTACTGCAATGATTAGTCTGGATGTTGAGCTACCTCCCCTGAAGTATAAACACCTCCTCCTGGCTGTGGCTACAGCCTTTACAAATGCATCTGGAGAAGATGGAGCGGAACTGGAAACCCGAGAGAGACAATTAATTAAAAGGTTTTGTCTCCCTTTATATAATCACAGATATTGATTCACTCTTTAAAGCACTCTGTGTGCATCTCAGCCAGTGAAACATCCCCAGTGGTAGCTGGATTTGTGCCTCTCCACCCTGACAGCTGAAAGTGTTTTATATCACTGGGTAGCTCCATCAGATCTTAAAGAGTCCTACTGAAAAGACAAAATATAGTTTTATCAGTTGACAAAGAGGATAACGGGATTTCTGAAAATTATGCCTCTAATCCTGCCTATTCTGCAAGATCACAGTCCTTAGGAATTTGGACAACCTGTCTGATAAGCCTAGCAAATGCAGGAACAGGCAACTGCTGTAAATTAACATGCACCTCACGCTCCGGCAGATGCTCTTCACAAAGGTGAGAGAAAGCCTAGTTCTGCTAAAGGCGCATGACGAGTTTACGGTAGATAGTAACTGAGGGAGCTGCGAGAGGATTACCAAAATCCCACACCTCACTGGAGGATGGAGGCAAACGTCTGGGTGGTTCCTTGCAAGCTGCTGCAGTCAAGACAAGTTATTTCACAAATTTGGCTCTACGATGAAAAAGAAGAATAATTTCAACAGTATCTCCCGGTCAGCGTTACCCAAGAGTGATGAGATGATTTTCAGTCCCCTCCCTACTTGTGGCACGATGAACCTTCCAATCCCAGAAGGTCTGTGGCTTTGCAGCTCCCAGAGGTGGAGGAACCCATGCCATGCAGAAGGCAGGAGCTACTTTGCAAAGAAGGAAATAATTCACAAAGCCTATGACTATGAAATCTTTAACGTTTTGGTTGCCAAGCCCTTATGTGTGTCTCAGTCAAAACCTGGGGTACTACAAATGGCATTCAGCATCTGCTGCATGCAACTGAGTTTGGGGGCACACATTCCATTCCTCATAAACAAATGTTCACATCACCACCTCCCCGTACATGGCCAGACACTGAGGAGATCTAGAGGTCTACAAGAACCTTTTCTGGAAGGTCCTCCCCAGGTGCTCGGGTAGCTTCACAGAGCACCAAGACAAAGACTGAGATCACTCCAGTTACTCCAGCACAACTGGTTAACAACTTCTGACGCTGCAGCCCACAGCTTGACACCTTCTGCCTTCACTAAAATTACCTTGGAAAAACCATTTAGATCTACAGGCATTTGGAGCAAGAACCATAAGGAGAACAAGTCGAGACTTTGACACCAGTCTGAAACATTGGTCCTCAAAAGCATTCAGCTACTGCTGCATCTTCAGAGACTGACAGCTGCAGCATTTGCTAGATGCAAACTCACCCAAGAACAGCTGCCTTGGCCCACTTTTAAGTTCTGCTTTGTGCATTTACCAGATTCTTCAGCCTAAGGCACCCTTTTGGCACACTCTTCAGCCAGAGATGTACAGCTCAACTACACCTCTGACAAACCAGCAAAGATGATCCTGAAACTGCCTTTGTCAAGCTAAATATCCCGACTCTTGTGGGTTTGTTTCAGGAGTCAGCTGCACAAAGATACCGGTATTTCTATTCCAGACATGACCATTGTTACTCTGAGCTCTGGTAGGCTTGCCTGGACTAATGCCCACAGGTCATTACCCTCTTTGTCCTTGCTGTTGGAAATCCAGAGTTTCCTAACGGATCCCTCCCTCACAGATCCCATGGACTCTAGCAGTCATTTTCTGTCTTTGTAACAGTAGGTATAAGTTACTTTCCAACTCTCTCTCAACAGTGAATTTAAATAATTTGACCAAATTATATTCACTCATTCTGCCCACATAGTTCCTTAATCACAGGAACAGTGGCTGGGAGACAGCCATGGTCGAGTCCAGAAGTTACTGGAACTGCTTGGAACTGTTAACGGATTAAAACAAGTCCAAAGAACAGAGACTTGCACAGAAGCACATCCCACACTGCCAAAACACAGTTCAAAATATCCCCGGAGGGAGGAAAGGCAGCGTGCAAGGTCAGGAACACCCCAGCTGCCCCATCTTCTGACCCAGAAGAAGCCCTTGGTGTGAGAGGGCACAGGACACACCTCAGATCCAGAGAAGACAACAACTTTGCATGAAATCCCCACTGCATTGGCAGAGTGAGGAGGGTATTGTCCCTTGGCTGGTTCACAGCACTCATTTCCCTCTCCTCGTACAGTGAGAGAGGAGCCACTGCCAGCATGGCAAGACCGGCAGGGCAGAGGTGCTGGAGGGAGCATCTGTGGCAGCGAGTGGGGTTGTGGCACCAGGGGAGACAGGAGATGTACCAAGCTGAGCAGTGCCTGGCTGAGCGTGTCCAGAAATGTCACAGCTCCTGACAGCAAAGTCCCTGCTCAGGTATTGGCTCTGTTTAGAAAAGAGCTGCTTCAAAACTTGGACTATAAAGCACTTGATCAAGAAAGCTGAGGCCAAACCGTCCTGGTTTTGGGATGTGAAGACCAGCTCCAGCCTGGGCCATGGCCTCCAAAGGACCTCCAGGGTGGCTGCAGCCATCTCCTTGTGGTTTGCATGTCACTGATCCAGATATTCTGTTAGGAACTGTTCTTTCACTAAAACTGTTATTGCCCAAAGACTGATCAAAGAGTGAGTCACAAAGGGAGAGATTTCTCAAAGGATGGTAGTTTAGGAATACTGGTGTTTTCTCATCCCTAACATCGCCAGATGCTCAGTTCTGAAGGTTTTTTTACCTGAATTTATGGTGCCATGGATGTTTCTCCATGACATGCTTCACCTCCAGCAACAAGGGCTATATCTGCTGGAGACGGAGCCCAAGCCAGCAGAAGTGATGAGGAGGCACTGCGATCATGCCAGGCCCACTGAGACCACATCTGCAGCTGCTGGGAGCAGCCAGTATGCATCTCCAGAAAGTTAAGAGAGATCTGGGAACAACTGTAGCCCTGCTTGTTATAGAGAATTTTTTTTTTCCTTTTCCTTGTTCTATTTTCCATATTATCATTTGGATAAAGCAAAATAAGGATGAACACAGGGAGGTGTATTCCTCAGCTGGACACAAACACAACTTTCTATCTGCTTGAGCCACAAAGCAGGAGTTCAGGCATTTTGCCTCATGCCGTGCTGCAAATATCTGTTTTCAGATACCCCCAGACCGCAGGGAGCTCATCTGCCACTGATGCCCTGAGGACCACTCCTGCACCTCACCCCATCCCCAGTCACTGCCTCTGCCTGAGGGGCAGAGCAACAGGTTGAAGGTCACAAGGAATATCCCAGCCCCTCGACTCACAGCTCCTTGCTACTCAGCAGTTCAGTTGGCCCTTCTTCTTCGTTCCCAGATGTGCAAACACAGATGTCTTCCTGTACATAACATTGGGGACTGGCGTGTCAAAGCACTAGCCAAGGAAAGCCACACTCTTGGGGATGCTGCTCAGGTCAGCAGCTTATTTCATCACAGGTTACTGCAAGGTGCTGTGGGGAAGCTGGTCCTCCCCCATGGTAGAAAGGGGAAATGGCAGCAGCAGCTCCATCCGTGGACACCGGCCCCCGAGCACAGCCCAGCTGCATTGGTGCTGCCCTGGGGGAGTCTGCTCGGGAAGGGGCCCCCTGGCACCCACAGATGCTTGGTAGCCGGTGCTGCAGGGACTCTCACGTGTGACATGGCCAAGGAGAGTCACTGCTGAGGAAGAGCATTTGTAACTGAAATTTCCCTGGAACTCAAATTAATTTTCAGTTTTGTTGCCTTGGAAGGAAGGATGTGTCTGTCCCAGATGCCAAATCAAGGGGATTCTTTGTGTAGGAAGTGTAATTGATTCCCATTTACTCCGCATCTGTATTTCTTAAAAAAGGGAGCACGGGTGAGTCATACGCCTGGGCAGAGCAGCTTGTTGTGACGCCTCTAGCAGACAGGCACCTGGGAAGGGGCACGCTGTCTACCCTGCCGCCAGAAATATTTTGCACCGCCAAGTCTGATTCAGGATCCAAGCAGTGACACAGTTCTTCAGAGGTGGTGGCATCAGGCAGGAGGCATCCAGAGCTTACCGTGGCAGCGGGGTAACCTTCACAAGGGACCTAACTTCAGCCCCAGGCATGGCGTTTGCCCAGTGCTCCAAATGTATTTCAGGATCAGAAGCTTCAGCTTCTGGCAAAATGATGCAAAGACAAGGTTTTCCAACAAAGACGGCTGCAGCAGGTGGAAATAGGACCCAGTGGCACTGGAAACAGACCCGCTGGATCAACCCTCATCTCTCGGTGCTCAGAGTGGCAATGACTGTGCAGAAAATAACAACACTGAGGTGTCCACCACTATCCCTGATCAGCTGAAACTTACCAAAGGTACTGACAAGCAGCATTTGAGAGCGATCACTGTGAACAGGTCCTCCGTAGGACAGGGGTGGTGTCACCCATTTCTTACTGCCCCTACTCAGCAAACACAGGGCTGAACAGCAGAAGTACTTGGGGTGTCAGTGCGGACTGTACAAGGCATTTCACTCCCATGATAATGCAGCATCATGGCTCAGGACTGGACTGCCAGTTTGCAAGTGTCACACGAGAAGAAACAGGAGAATGACTGCTTGGGAATATGTAGCAAACATAGCAACAACCCCTTTTGTTGAAAATTACACAGCTTGGATCTAGGACAACAAACCTGCAGGATAAACTATACAACAGAGTCCTGAAGGGTAGTTTTTAACTCTGCAATAGTCCTCCTGTCTACAAAAATTGTGATCCTTTTGCTAGTAACTTGTCATTCTTGTAGAAAATCTTTTCCCTTGATATTTAATCTTTTTATACGTCTGTTTGGGGAAATAATAAAGCCATATCTGCTTTGTTTTATGTTATCAATGCTTTAATTCTACTCAAAGTTAGACCAGCTTTGCATAGAACATGCCAGAACATGCCATGCATGTGACTCTTCAGCTCTTGCACAGCAAAGAGCAGGTATGGCACATTCAAACTATTTACTTAAGCCTGACTCTTACCAAAGTATTTCACCGTCCTTCCAGAGGCTGCTCCTTTGAACAGAAACTACTCTTTGAGCAGGCCGGCAGGTTTGTCCCAGAACTTTAAAACATGCCACTAAGTCCTGGCAGATGAACTAAGCCAGGTATCCCCAAACAGTGGTAGGGGGATGCTGAAGCTGTGCCCGTGAAGTACAATTCCAAGGATGGGGTAGGGGTGGTAGGAGCCACCACCAGCAGCACTGCCACATTGCTCAGGGCTGTGCCAGGCAGTGCCGGCACCAGCAGGACCATTTGGGACCCCCGGGCTGGCTGAGTGCCCCAAGGCTGAGATCACATCTCACAGTCCTTCTGGCAGAGCCCAACTGACTGCCCAGGAAATATATTACTTACAAATTGTACACTTGTTCAAACAACAGTGAAAATAGTTCCTGCAAGCTACAAGTAAGCCTTCAGCACTGCAGTTACTACATTTTGTCAACGGCCTGAAGCTCTATGGGACAGCTGTTAGCACACTTGAGATGACTCACAAGAGAGCTCAGGAAAGACGGGATGTTTTAAGAAGCCAAGGCACAAGGTCCCGCTTGGAGAAGGTGCTGGAACATGAGAGACAGACTGAGTGTCAAATGGCAGAATAAAGACCATCTCACACATTTCTCCCCTTGGAGGACTCTGGGCTTGCAGCTTGAGAAGTGGCACAGAGCACCAAGGTGCGAGACCAAGTTCTTTCCTACGAGGCAGATGTCACGGACCAGAGAGACTCAGGTCAGTTTGTCAGAGGACAACTTGAGGGCACAAATCAAGAGAAAATGAAAAAACACATGCAGGGAATATTGAAGCTAAATTCTAAATGGGTTTTTGATACCCCAAGGTATCAAAAGGTCTAACAGCCACCACTTCAGCATGTGAGGATTCACAAAACTGATGATACACTTCAGAAAACTGCATCCACGACAGCCCTTGGTGGATGTATGATCCTTTCCTTTCCTTCATCTCCATGACCTTCTCCTGCCTTGCTCCATCTGTAACTGGGAGCAAGTGCCTCATTGCAGGTATATGTCCCCTCTCCTGGGAGATGTGCCAGGTGCTTAGCTGATGCCTACGGAGATGAAGGCAGCCAAAGAGGAGCCAGGCTGTTGCTACAGCTCCGCTTGAGCAGTCCTGTACCTACAGTGAGCCATGTACCTTCGGACAGGGGTTAGACACAACTTTCAGAAAACATGTTTGAGATAATGTGTTAATCCACTTCCCAGACACTGATGTGATTCCTGTGAATGCCTTGTGCTGTTTTCCTCTGCTTTCAGAGCAGTGAGAGGAGGTGCTCTCTGCGGGCATACTCAGACCCTCCTGCACCCGGACAGCTGGGGAGGTCCGGATGAGAGCACAGAGGGTGTCACAGACTCCATCTACCTGCCCTGGCCACACTGACAGACACTCCAGCGGCTGCATGGCTCCTGTGAGGGACCCATGGAGCTCCCAGGCACCTGCCACCACACCACCTCCCAAGTTACTCTCTGTAGCTCGTTTTGATGTCATCTCCCCAGTCAGGGGTTGGCACTGTTAGGAGCCAGGTATGGTGCACAAATTGAAGGCAAATATGTCTCTCAAAGTAACCATGGGAAATATTATGTGTGAACAACAGAGCGAGTCATTCTACTGTGTCTCTTACACAGAGTCCTAACACCACCTCACCCTCAGGAGTCACCCCATAAGCAGTGGGTGGCAAATGTTTCCATGGCAGGGCAAAGCATAGCAAGGACAGGGAATCCCACAGCCAAGGGGATCTTACAGGATCTGTAGCTTCAGATAGAGACACTGCCTTTTCAAAATAAAAATGATTGCATCTTGAAGTTTCACATTTGAGGGAGGAGAGATGGTGGTGCAGAACAACTCCATGAGCACAGCCACCACTGGCTGGACCCGCAGCACTAATAAAAGAGGCAAGAGCCCTGGCCATGAAGCCAAGCAGCAGATGCTGGCTCACACCCATGTCTCCTCTCACTGCAGAGTGACCAGATGCAGCCAGTCCCCAGCCCCACCACCCCATCCGACACTGGCTCTGCCTGGGAATACAACCACAACCACACCGGTCAGACTGCTGTGCTGACCCTGCTTTTTTTACTAAAATAACTGTAGCTGTTTCCAACTCAGCAACAGCCAAAGAGCATTCCAAGGGTTTTATCTGCGTAGAATTACAGTAAGTGTAAATACAAACTGAGGTGCACCGGGCCACGAGCACTTGCTCCCCATGCAGACAGGGTCCAGGAGCCCTGCGCAGTTCCCAGGGAGGAGCATCTGCACTGGGTGCAAACCAGCTTCTGTGCTGCAAAGTCACCCCTCAGCTTGTATAGCACTGACTTCGTCTTGCAGACGAGCCTCTTGATTAGAGCTGCTGGAGTCATGCCAGGTGAGTTTATTACAGAGCGCTGTACAACTGCTCTTAATATCTCTGAGTCTGGAAAGTCTAACCCTAAAGCTCATGCCATAAGGATGACTGACAACAAGCTGCACACATGATTTGTAGCTTCACATGGAGGTGTGAAAGGCACAGGATATGAGCCTGCAAGTTTGTAAAAGCAAAGACAACGTGACAGCTGAGAAAAGGGAACCCTTGCAAAGATTTATGATGCCAAGTAACGAGTTAAGGCAAATCACTGAGTTGGTAGGCAGATCTGGCTAAGGTGGATGTCCAGCCATGGCTACAGAGGTAGGAAAGATGAGCTGAAGTCCCACTGTGTGGAGCCATCTCCCCTCTGACTTCAGTCTTGGTGCTGCTGAAGAGGGGGGCAAGCCTCATGGTAGAAAAGAACAAAGCTCGAGGAGGAGAAAATACTGCTGGACAAGGCAAATTACAGAGACGCCGATCTGGTTATCAAGCACAGAGATGACCAGGTTTGTGAAACACAAGTCGACTTCACAGTGACTAAGGTCCCACCTGGTCAGATTGCAGACCTCATGGGATGTCTGGAGACACTGGAGAGGACCCCGTGTTTGTGGTCCCTGGGTTTGTGAAAAGGGGAGGAGTGGGAGAAAGCAGCTGGAGGGAACTTTTAGGGAGCTGAAAAACAAGACCTACATGTTTTCTGAAACACCCTCAGTGCCATGCAGAGGCCAGATAGAGGAGTAGGGAGGTAAAATCCCACTGCATGACTGAGAAAATGGTATTTAAAAAAAAAAAAAAGAAAAGGCTATGTACTGACTAGAAACTGCAGAAAACTCTGAAAACAGGACTCCCATGCTCCCATGCAGGAGAGGCATACTACTTCTAAACCATGGTGAAAGCAAGCTGCTGGGTTTTAACATTAATAAGGTTATAGGAGAGCTTTTAGCTAAAGGGATAGGAAAGCTGGCATATTCAGAAAAGCACCTGCTTTGGGATGACTCATGATGTAGGGGTGAAACCATAAACAGATAGGACAGAAGCTGGCAAAAGTCAGATATAAAACCGTGAAGAGCAGTTGCACAAACAGAATGAAAAAATAGAAACCCCAGACTAATGCATATGTTCCTCCATACAGGAGCTGGAAGTCTAAGAAACAAGACAGGAGAACCAGAATGTCTAGTTTTAATAAAAATACTGACACAATGGATGCACTAGAAACTCAGTGGAAGAAAAACACAGTAGGAAAGCATAACACAAAGCATTCAGGAAAGGCAGAGCCGGCACCAGCAGGGGAGGAGGTGCAGCACTGCAAAGACGACTTAGAGATAAATCAGATTAACAAGTTAACCGTGCCAACAAGGAACATACGACTTGCCATGGGTTGATGTTCCAGCAGGAGATGTTATGTGTTAGGACTACACTGCCAGCCACCCAGGCAGAAGGTGATGCCGAGCGTGATCTGCCAGAGACCGGGGAGATCAGTGGACACCAGGCAAGGGAGACAGGCCAGCTAATTCTGCACAAAGTCAGCAAACACCGTGTCAGGGCACGATGGCAAGATTAAATTTTTAGGCATGGCCAGTGGAGCAGCCAGGCAGGGAATCGACTGCAGGAAAATGCACTCCTGACTTCACACTGACCAGTGAGCACGCTGCAGCTCATAATCTTATTAATTAAGAGTCATTATTTAACAGTGACCCCAATATAGCTAGGTTCGTAATCTTGCCAAAGCAATGGAAGCCAATAAATCAACTGCCATTGTGCTCAGTTTAAAACACAGGAACTTCAAAATTCACAAAAATTAATTTTGGTAATAAGAAATCAAAAGTTAAAAGTAAAGCCTTTGCTGGTGTCCTGGAGACTATTTCAAGACATCTTATTGGATGGTTAGACACACAGTACCTTGTCAAGAACGACTTAGACCTAAAGAACAGCAGGGTATGTAAGGTTGTAAGAAGCAATGAATGCCAGTCAAAAAGACACAGTTGTATTTAAATGAGAAAACCCAGAACTGATCATGCATTTTTTTGTTAAATTGGGGTTGGGTAGGGCGAAGAAGATGAAAACTGAGTTGGAAAAACAGTGTCCAGAAAGCCTAAAAACTACCAAGTCATCTTACAGAAACATCCAGAACAGAAAACCTGTCAGGGACTTAAGAGACCAACAGATAACCAAGGTATTAAAGAAGTGCTCAGAGAGAATAAAGCCATAGTAGGAAAACAAAATGAAAATGGCCATCAGGAGATCGGACAAAGACTGGCAATGACCCCATGCTGTATCTCCTCCTGACTGAGGACATATCAGAGACTCTGCCTTGGCCCTGATAGGAGCCAACAGAAAACGCAAATCAGCAAAGGGGCAGTAAGAAATCAGCAGGATCTCAAGTTTGAAACAGCTGAACTGCTAATGGTGGTGCATAACCTGCTCCTCACTTTTGTTCACTCCACCACCTGCTTTTGGTGCCAGAATGTGGCAAACGGGCCAGCAATTATCTTTTTAAAAGTTTCCAAGGGAGAAATGGCACACCATTAAACCTGCTGTCTCTATCAGCCAAACTGAGATGCTATTTAAAGATGAAGACTCCCATACAGATGGACAAACAGGAATTACTGGGAAGAGTCAACCCATCTTTGTGAATCTATGTGCAGTTCTGGTCTATTGCCTCCAAAAGGCTGTTGCAGATCTGGAAGACGGCAAGGAACTGTGACCAGGATGAGGAAACATCTGCAATGGCTTCTGCACAAGGAGCAACCTGATCCAGTTGAAGATGTCCCTGCTTATTGCAAGGGGGTTGGACTAGATGGCTTTTAAAGGTCTCTTCCAGCACAAACCATTCTGTGATTCATAACCAAAATATTCTTAGCCTGAGAGGAGAAACCTGGAGGGACACAGCAGAGATCTGTGAAACCAGGAGTGAGACTGAGAAGATCAATAGGGATCTGCTGTTCACAGGCCCTCCCACTGCAGGAACTGTGCGGTGTAAAACAAAGTGGGCAGAGGGTCAGTCCTCAAGAGAGATATGGAGGTACTTACCCACAGACAGTTAAGGAAGCTTCAAAATTCTCCCTGTCTGATGTTGTGGAGAGGAAAGTTTACACAGGCTTAAAAACCAACAGAACAAACTCAAGGCAGAACCCTCCATGCTGTGAAGTACAAAAGATGCCAAGTCTGACTCAAGGAAGGCTCAAAAGATGACATCTGGCTCAAGGTGCTCCTACTAGAAGGACACCCCTTACAACTCCAAGGGTCACATTTTATGTTCCAGATCCACATCAATGCATGGACAAATTATACCAACTTGGACCTGTGCCAACTCTGTCTCTCACTTCCGTTAATTTTGGCCTTTCTTGATGCTTAATCCCATCTCTCTCCAGTTCTTTAGGACAAACAAGCCTGTTTTCCACCACTTTTGCATTAGTTAACCTTGTGGCAGGGACACGGAGTTTAACACAAGAAGGAAATGCTGTTTGGCTCAGCTAAGAGACGAAGTGTTGCAGGATGTTATGAATGCCAATAGCAGAGACGACTTCAAAAAGGGATTAGACAAGTTCATGAAGGACAATCCACTGCTGGTTAATGAAAGCAGTAATCCATAGGCAGCCTCTGTCTCAGGGAGCCTGCCAACTGCTGCTCACCAGTTACGGGCAAATATATCATGGGAGATGCTCCTGAGCATTTGCTCTGTGTTGTCTTTTCCCTGTGTAGGCGCTGCGCCCTGTCACTGGGGTCAGGGTCTGGGGCACAAGGACGCCTGGTCCCAGGATGGTCACCTCTGTGCCTCGTGGCCCTACCAGTAGCCCTCCTCCACTCTAGCTTCTGTTCATCTTTTTCTGAGTATTTGTAATGATGAACAGCGCATAGCATTTCAAATAAAGTTTTATGGGATGTTGTACAAATATGTTAGCACTTGCTTTCATGTCACAACTGACAGTGGCCGCTATATTCTGATTAATATTCCCAAACATTTTCCTCTATTGTTTCTAACAGATAAGGCAACTATGAACTCATAGCAGAAATTTTTGTTGTTAACTTTTAAATACAGGTTGCTTACTGGTTTATCTTATTTCTAATTTTCCCATCCTTCAAATGATTCCTAATATTCCCATCCTCTGAAGCACTGACTTCATAGCATCAGTAAAGTTCAAAAGTGTGCTTCTCAGGCTAAGGACCACTAGAAAAAATGCTAAAGGCCTTTCACAAGACTAACACTTGATTTTTTCCTACTAATCTCCTTCCACCCCAGCGCTTCCCCTTTCAGCAGCTCACTGCTCTTCCATGTTTAGATCACGGATTATTTATATTACACCTCTGCACTATGCTATGTTCTCCATGAGAACAAACCATTCAACACAGGGCATTACACCAAATGTCCACCGTCGCCCAGACAGATTAGATCTACTGTATTCACCTTTGCTGGGGAACTGCACATGTGGCAAATATAAATCTTAAGAGGGCTCGATTTAGTGATGATAAAAAGATACACATGCTCCCTAAAACCTGAATCATGGATTATAGCGATAAAGGGCAAACCACAATAAATCATTTATACATATACATACAAATATATATATAAAATATGCATATATAAACGTGTGTGCATTTTCACAGCGCTGTAAAACATGAATTGAACTTCCACGTACTCTGGCCAGGTAGGAGGAGACTCTGTCTGTCCCTGATCCCTGTGTGACTCTGGGCCAGTTCCTGCCCGCGTTTTGCACAGCTGCGCTCTGCAGAGGGGGCGAGTGAGGCTTGGCTGTGGGTCAGGGCTGGCATCAGTGGGGTGGTGACACAGCCATCACAGCCCAGGGGAAGGTTCCCCAAATTAACATCATCCCCTGTGGACGTATGTCCCAGAAACACTTCTCCATGGGGCGCCGCAATTCCCCTCGCTGCCTCAACCTTTGTGGAGCCACTTCCCAAAGGTCCAGCTCTCCCATGGTGTGTTTTCTCCTGCTGTCAGGCAGGGGATAATCCCCTCCCCACCCTGCTGCCTTGCTCTCCCACCTCCCTTCTCCAACACCCAATGTCACTGCCCCAGCTTTCCTACAACACATTTTCCAGATTGGGAATTTTTACACCCATGCATCCCCTCCTTGTCCATTGCCAGCCTGGATGCTTGGGGTTCAACATCCTCTAGCCCTGAACCAAAACACTTGAGTGGTCCTCCTACCCTGATGATGCTCTTGCAATGCTGTGGGAGCAGCAGAGATATGCTGGGTGCTGGCATAGCCCCAATCCCCGTGGTCTGGACCCAGGCAATGCCCCTGCTGCCACTAACCTGCCAGCTGCCCCCGCCTTGGAGCACGGACAGGAGAGCTGCCTCCTTTGGCTTACCTGTTTGGACAGTAAACTTAGGTTTCACAAATTATTTTTACCTTCCTTTCTCAAAGACAAACACACATCTGGTACCCCCAGGCACCCCAGCCCTCAGAGAGCTGTGGGAGAAGGACACCCTGATGGGTGTCCACAGCCCAGCCCTGTCCCTGTACACAACAGGCTGTCTCACTGGAGGAGCCTTCACACCTCGGGAGGTCCTCACCTGCTTTCACACCTTCTCTCAAACCATTGTCTTGCTGCTGCCTTTCACACCTGTCGTAGTTGCCCTCACAAAACCGCTGAACATCTCCTGCGCTGTCCTCAGCCACAGGTTCTGCAATGCACTCAAGGCAAAGGCGGGGTATGCTAATTTCTCTACAAAATGAGGATGTATGACATTGTATTTACAGCAGGTCCCATGAAAGGGTGATCTCTACCACCGCTCAACACACACCTCCCCTACTCTGGGTCTCTGCTGAGGCTCCACACCAGCCAGTCTCTCCCACTGACTGCAAATCACAAAGAGACAAAAAGCAACACGGAAAATTCAAGCCGGCTTGCCACACTTGAGATCCCTGGGTAGCAGAAGGCACCTGGGACCCCCTCCCTGCTGCCCACCTGGCTAACCAAGGGTTTTTGGATGGTACCATGGGCCAGTTTGGCCAGACCCCAGTGTTCAACAATGTGTCCCCACTGCCAGCACCCCAGCTGGTTGCTGGTGTCCCCCAGCCACAGCAGAACTCTCAGCTGCAGTAACACCGACATGACACCCCAAGAAGACCTCAGGCACAGCAGTCAAAAAACGGGAAGCCACAGCTCCCACAGCAACACAGTCCTTACCAGTACCCTGACACAGTGTGATAATCCCCATCCTGATGTTACCAGCACGATTCTGGGGAGCCCACATGCAACTTGCAGCCAGCCCCCGCCACCCTGGTGAGCCCTCCTGGGTTGGCAATCGATGCCATCCAACACCCGACAGCAACCTGCATTTGCACTGACTGCTTCAGTCAGAGCTTTCAGGTCCTGGGGCTCACACTGCCTCTCAGGGAAAAGCTGAGGAGCAGTAATTTCACTGATCAAGGAAAATTCACCATGTCTGGAGTGAGCTACAAGAGCTGGTTTGCTGTGCGCAGCAATGCTACAAATCAGTTTAATATAGGAACTGAGGCAGAATGCCATATTCAATTGAAAGTACACAGGGAATTTAGATAAGCAGATTATAAATATACAAACTGGAATTTAACTGAGGGGAAGACATTGCTTATCAGTAGCGGTAATTCTTCAAGTAGATTGTCACCATAGTATCTATTTTTTGTCTTTGACTAAGCCTTCAGATTTTGACACTGATAAAACCCTCCTGCAGCAGTGACTGCCAAGGCTGTTTCTTCTCCCAAACACTGTGGACTACAAGTATACAAACAACTTCAGCCCCAGCCATCCTCTGGGCCTCTCCCCTCCACAAGACAACACCCCACCACCACCACGCCCCAAACTGGAGAAGCTGGTGTATAGACCAGGCCTGCGTCTTAATAGCACAGCTGGAATCACCACAGGTACCAGCAAGTTATCTACCAGTGCAACTGATATCATCTGAGTTATGCCTGCACACTAGCAAATAAATTAGCCAGCAGCAAAATAATTGGATTTAAGGATGTCACAAAACATTACTGCACTAAACTGCTTTAGCCAAAAAGCACGTCAGACCTTACTCTGTATGGGGATGGTGAATGAGCAAACGCACAGCTGTTTGCTGCAGTCCTGTGCACACAGTTTTACAGGATATACAGTTATTAATTTGGGGGGAAATAAGGGGAAACTAGAACTGCATCTTTAAGAAATATGAAAGGAACAACATAATTTAATATATTCCAGTAATAAAAACTCTGCTGGAGTATATCAGGCAACTGGAAAGGGGACCTGATTGAATTTTAGAACCGGTTCCTGAATATGTGAATCAGATTAGGCTGAAGAGCTGATGGAAAGAGTGGGATGTGCCTGGCAGTCAGTGTGCAAGAGGATCTCTAAAGCATGTAAATACCTTACATGAAACTCTAGGAGGAGACAAAGGGGATTTGTGGAGCTTCCATTTCATTTTCCTCCTTGTGAAGCTGTCCAAACCAACCCCCCAGATGACCATAAGCTGCTGAAGGTATGTTTCACCTAGAAAAAAAGCCACATCTGGAGAAATGCTGGAGCAGCAAGAGAGCAGACTCTGCTCACAGGGATGGAAGAAACCACAGCACACAAGGAGCCGTTTCCACAGAGCTCCAGCAGTCCACTGCACTGAGCTGGAGTCAGTCTGGAGACAGAGCTAGGGCAGGGGCTGAGGGCAAGGACCAGCACAGAATCACAGGATGGTTTGGGTTGGAAGGGACCATCTAGTTCCACTCCCCCTGCCAGGGACAGGGACACCTTCCACTAGACCAGGTTGCTCCAAGCCCCATCAGCCTGGCCTGGAACACTTCCAGGGATGGGGCAGCCACAGCTTCTCTGGGCCGCCTGTGCCAGCGCCTCACCACACTCAGTAAAGAATTTCTTCCTTAGATCTAATCTAAACCTGCCCTCTTTCAGCTTAAAGCCATTCCCCCTTGTCCTATCAGTACAGGCCCTCATAAAAAGTTTCAGCATCATTTAGAGGTGGTCTTCAGCCCATCCATTGAATGTACAATTCTCAGATCCTCGATACAACCTGAGCAACTTTGTGCAAGAACTCTGCAGGACATAGTAACTTCTAAATTGCCACTACTACCACAAGCTGCAAGCTGACAGACACGCAGGGCCTGACCAGGAAAGGTAACTTCCCTTCTCTGTGAGTTTCCAAGCTTGCATGGAGGGATGTGCCCTCAGTGCTCTTGACCTTCAGGAGACCTCCAGCCTGTTAGAGATGGGTTAGGAAAGGGCTGTCTGACACCGATCCAACATCTACCCCTGGCAGGCTTAAGCTGCTGAAGAACAGGACCTGGTGGGAGCCAGGAGAATGGGCAGGCTGGGTGGCATGGCACTGTACTGACACTCATGAAGGCCAGCTTTGATTTCCAGCTTGTCCAAAGATCCCTGAGACCAGCAGCTTCTCAAGGCCCAGATCTCTGCCAGCCCCAGGCTATTTATTTCCACCCCCCACTGAAACACCTCAATCACAGCCAGCGTGACAGAAGTGGCCCCACGCCCCAGGACCTGGACAGCCTGCTCAGAGTTCTTCTTCTTCCTCTTTAAGGCATCCTCCAAACTGTCACAACTGAGACAAGAGGGAGGCGGGGGTGGGGGGAGGAGGGGGTGGAGAAACTTCAGGGATGTGGTTTGAGAAGTTCCACTGGACCAAAGTTGCAGACTTAGCCCCAACAAAGCAAGCAGCAGCTCTGCCAGCTGCAGTGCCCCAGGCAGGATTCCCACATGCAGAAACTCACAGCAACACTGGGGCGAAGTTATGTCAGCTCCAACATCAAGGGACATAAGGCCTGAGGATGGAAATCATACCTAACCTAAAGAGACCTTACAACTGACACATCTAATGCAATCAGACATGCGTGCTGCTTGCAACTTCCAGCAGACATTAAAAGCCAAAAGCTTTCCATCACAGTTTTAGCATCCAGGGTGGGAACTGATACACTCTCTACAAACTTCAGGTCAATGAAATGCAACACAACAGTATCAGTCTCACTCTAAGCTAATTAACCAATAAAACATACAAAATACTCCACGGGACCAGACTGATGGTCCATTAGCCCAGCTCCCTGTCCTTGGCAGTGGCATTACAAGATGCTATTAATTAAGGAAAACACATGTGCCTGCCCATTTTGGCTAGTCTGTTCCCCTTGTGCCTTCCAGCATCCAATGTCATCGCACTGGAGACATTAGCAGGAATGACCCTGCTTGATCCCAATGTAATCTGTGCATAGACCTGATCTCTGGGAATTTCTCTGATGTCTCTCTGAATCTGCCAGTGCTGTCCACCTCCATGGCCTCCTGTGGCAGCTAGCTTCAGATGACCATTGCCTGCTGCATAAAGTCTGTTGTCTGTTTTAATCTGATCTGCCACTAGTCTCACTGAGAGCCCTCTCCTCCTAATTCTGCAGGATTTGGTGGACCACAGCTCCACTTTCACTGCATCCACTGCCCTGGGGAGCTTTGTAAGCCTTGGCCCTGTGCTTCCCTCAGCCTTCTCTTCTCCAGACTGGAGGGTCCCAGCCTTCTCAGTCTGTCTTTGTAGGACAGTTGCTCCATCCCCCTGACCATTTTAGTTGCCCTTCCCTGGCCTTTCTCTAGTTCCACTGCTTCCTCCTTGAGATGCTGAACCAGACCTGCACACATGAAGGCATGCACATGCAGGATCAGCATAGCCCCAAGTGACATTGCCTACCTTGCTTTCCACCTCTTCCCTGATATATTTTGTCAGCTTTTTTGGCTGCTCTTTTGCACTGAACCCATGATTTTTGAGAGCTGTCAGTATCGGCACCAAGACTTTTCTGGAGCTGTACCCACCAGGTCCGTGTTCAGCATCATGCAGCATGTTCAGATGGCTCTTCCGCAGAAGCGTTACTTTGCATGTATCTGCATGGTGACCCACCTGCCACCTCGTGCCCTTTCAGTTTGGGAGTCCTCCTGCAGCTCACCAGCACTGATGCATCACTTGGCTACTCAAAAAACTTCACATCATCCACAGACTTGGAGGTTTCATGCACACTCCTTTCTCCAACTCACCAATGAAAACAGAGAAGGAAACAGGTCCAAACACCACCCCTAGGTACCCCACTGCTGACTGTCTGCCATCCTGAAAAACAACATTTAAGTCCCACTCTCTGCTTCCTCCCTTTAACAAGCTTTCAAGCTGTAAAGAAGTCTTTCAATTTCCAGTTTCATCAATCGCCTTGATATGAAAATTTAACTAAAGCTTATCTGAAAATCCAAATATATTTTGTTCACCAGATCTCCCCTATCCAGAGGTTTGCTGACACCTTATATGGTATCTCTATCAGGTCAGCAAGGTAAATCTCCCTTAACAAAACCTGCACTGATTCCTTCCCAACAGGCTGTCCTCCTCTACATGCTCAGTGACTTTATCCTGTACTGGCTGCAGACACTACCACCATACAAGGGATTTCAACACCTTTCTGGATCACCTCTGCAGCCCTTCTGGTGGATGGACATCATGCTGGCAATCCAGTCCTCTGGCACATTGGCAGTTTGCAATGACAGGTTTCACACCTTGGCCAGAAATTCTGCATTTTCACCTTCAAACTCCCTCAGGCTTTCCTGTAAATGCCAGTTTAAACACTCCTCATGACCTGTCACTTCTCAGTACCAGAAGGATGGCTCTGTCTTTGCTGTCCAAGTCCCTCCTGCCCCCAAAGGCTCCCCCATTCTTCTCATGCCCAAATCCCCCTCTCTGCACCAGCACGATCCATGGACCAACGCAAGACTAGTGCCCGCCCTCAGCCTTGTGCGCATAAGGGCACAGCTTGATGTCACCACCGATGTCCTGGGCCATCATTTCACCCACAGTAACACCGATGTGAAGCTCTTGGGCAATGTTGTCCCTCTACGATACTAGGAAAACAGCAGAAGCCCTGTAAGACTGTGCTTATGCACTCTCCTGCTGGGGGACATTTCCTTCAGCCACCTTCAGTGCAGACACCCGCCACCTTGTTACTAAAGGATGAAGATGTCTGTCAGGACAACATGGAGAATGACAAGCAAAGGTTGCAGCTGAGAGAAGCGTGGTAACACTGAGAAGAGAATGGAGAGCTTCAGTGGCAAGAGATGACCTAGAAGAAAAGACACGATGCCAGCATGTCGGGCAAGAAAAAGCCAGTCCCACACTGGGAACTTCTCACATGCACAGGTTTCAGTAACAAGGGGTTCCAGAGAAGCCATACCAGAAGAAGCAGAGAACCTAAGGTGACATGAAGGCTAAAAATGGCTCCTAAAATTTCAGGTGAGAACATTCCAGTCACCTGATCTAACCTTCCCCTAACAGACCACAGAAAACGCCTTCAGATGCTGCTTCCTGGCTAGAGCATGGCACCCTGTCATCCCTGTGCTGGCCGTCTATCACACAGTGGGACTAGAACAGCAGCAGTTCTTGTATTTCCCTTCCAATGTGTCTCCAAATTCCTTTTGAAAATACAGACAGCACATCAGGACACAAAAGTCAGGGATGCTCAACCAGTGCTCTGTGCAGAAACCATGCTGCTCATGCTTGCTGTTCCTTACAAGGCATGCTTGGCTTGATGTGCCACCACAGTTTAACCTAGAGCTTTCTTTCTCGCTAAGGAGAAGCTCAGAGCCATCTTCATTCTCAGCACAAGATTCAGGTGATCCTTCTGTATGTAAAATCATTTCACAGCCCACTCAGCTGTTCAAAGACAGAAGCACAGGCTCCCAGTGCCCACCAGCTTACCAGTCCTTTGAAGCCTGGTAGCGACCAGTATCAGCTTCTTCCAGGAAAAAACCCCAAACATCAGCTGGATCACCCACATTGGTCTGTGCCTAAAGAAAGCATTTTTAATCCCTTCCTAAATCAATGGATATACCCACCTGCAGCTTCCTTCTTGCTGGAAGACTCCAGTCTGAGACCCCAAGTGACTTAGTGCACCCACGTGCATAACTCACTGCTGGGAGGGGGGTTTAGGTCTCTTTCTTTTAAATAGATGCAAAAATTTGGGAGCAGGAGGGTTCATAAATAAGAAGTTAAAATTCTGCAAAGACTCTCATGTGAGAGGCAGCGAAAATGTGCGGACTGTGTAACGGCAGCAGTTGGAAAACATTGAAAGGAAATTAAAGGAAATGGGGAAAAACTCTTCAGGCAAGAAAAAAAGAACACAGACAAAAGAGGTGAGGTGCTATGGGGTGAGAGTGCTATAAAGATAGTCTAAAAATGAAATTAATGCTTTGCCTTGGTTTTTGGCAACAATGTAATGCAAAAGTTGACTGGCTAATGGAGATTAGACTATGGAAATCAACACAGAGGAAGTGCAGGCAAACAAACCCCAGAGCATTTGTTATGTTCAGGCAGGACCCTGGCTGATCCTCATCTCAGATTTCTAAAGGAAACGGTGCACGACAACAGTGGACCAGTAGCACATATTTTTAATGAAGTTATCAAGTCAGGGAAGAAAACTATATTGCTTTGAGAGCAGAAAGTACAACTGTGTCTGTTCTATGGAGGGGAAAATATATATGGGCAACAGCCTACTTCAATAATACCCACAGCACCAAAGCGCCAGAATGGGACCCAAAACTGCCCAGGCACAAATGATGCAAAAAACATTTTCCCAACAGGTACAAGGGGTAATTTTACGATTATGGGAACCCCAAACAGAGTCCGAGAAGGTGATGGCTTGCAATAAGGAGGGCAGACACCACTGTGTCTTCTGTGTTCGTTCAGAAAGGCTTAGCACAGAAAACTGGCACGGTGTCGAGGATTCCAGATTGAACATGAGCTGTTTTGCTCCAGTGATCCTGGATGTTTGAAAGACCATGCAGAAGGCAGCATGAAGGAGGACGTAACACATTAGGCACAAATGTCTTATCACACTTCTGGGCAAATGCAGCTCAAAAGGCAACACTGTCCATGGCCACCCCAACTCATCTGCTCATCAGGTGGGGCAGGATCTGACCAGAGCTCTGCAGTGCAGAGGTGGGAGCAAGAAACCATCAAAACCTCAGGTTTCTGCTGCCATTTGCAAGCCAAATGCTCAGCTCCACACTGGGTTTGTGCATAGCGCTTGCTCTCACCGTTGCACAGAGCACTGACGTATGAACAACAGCAACGTCCTAAACAGGCACTCCTCAAAGGAGAACGCAAGCTAAAATCGACAGCTTTTACAAAACCTGCCCTGGCACCTCTGAACATCCACGCCTTGGGCTGCACACCTGCAGCCATCTCTCTCCCAGTCCAGCATTGCAGAACCCAATGTGAGCCCTGGCATGGAGGGAAAAAATGTGCTGAACTGCTTGCATCTGCCAGCCACCTATGTCACAGCTATGCCAGTGCCTCGCCAGGGCTGGCTCCGTGGCGTGCCCCAGGAACAGCAGCACGCACCTTGAAAGGGACACCCGAGCACCTGAGGTGGCCTCTCCAGCGTCCATCAAACCATCTCTGCCTGGTTACTCATCTAGCATCTTCTTCACAGTGACATGGACAGCTAAGCTACGAGAAACGCGAGTAAAATGCTGCAGGAAAGGACTCCCCACCCTGCTCTAAGGCAGGTATTTATACGGGCTGTGAATTTTAGGGTCTATTTCAGGTCCTGTGCAAGAAGTGTCACCACCAGCTCAAGTGCTTGGTGCAGTCAAAGGTATGAATGTACATGGCCTACTCACAGCACACCAGGGAGACGGGGACCTGCACTTGGCTTTCTCATCTACACACCCTATATCCATGTAGTTTTGTTGGGGCAAGGATCAGTAAGTGACTGCAGGAGAGGGGAAGTGAAGCCAAGGTAAACCTCTCTGTAGAGATATTACCTAGACCACAACAGCATTTATGGGACCTGGATTTAGTGAACTGCTATTTATAAATAGATACACAAATACAAACCCTGATTTTTCTAATCCCTGCTACCATGCAAAATCAGAATTCATCTTGTCTGAAGCACTAACTGTCACCTATTTCCTTCACTGCTAACATCCAAGTAAAATATTAGATCTCTATCACACTTTTTAAAAAAGAAATATCATGTCTACGCAAAGAATATATTGCAACCATTCTTCCTTCACCTTGCCTCATTTAAAAAATTCTCTTCTATTTTAACTGAAACTGAGCCAGAAGCAATGAAAAACCTGGGAAATCTCAGATTGGAAGATATTTGAACAGAAAGATTAGAACCAGCTAAAAAATTCTTCACGAGCAGTCTAGCTCAGTAAATGCCACTGGCGAGACTTCTACCCACCGTAAAGTAATAGCTCCATAAATGGGAAACAACACCACTTTACAACAGCCGAGATTGCTACCCAGTGTCAGCAGTGCTGAATTCCAGGCAATATTAGCAATTTCATGCCAAGCCATAAAGCGTGGTCTTATTTGGGGTGCAGATAGCATAGCTAGGGAGCTTTATAAAAATGTGTAATAAATACCGCATCATTGAAATGGCAATGATGATACGTTCATTGCTTCAGTGCAGGGTCATTCCATATGGCTCACACCAGAAAGCTCCAGGGGTCCTCAGTGCCTTTGGCAGTCTTACAGGGAGACTTCTCTGTACCGGTTACGAGCCACATTAAACCAAGACATAAAATTCTTAAAATATCAGATATTTTGGGCTGAAGCCCAGCCTCATAACCGGGGTGCCTCTTTACCACTCTCGGGTGCCTGGTCCCTCCTGTGAGCCTACCTGGCTGAATTTCCCACAGAGGCACAGAGATGCCCCAGAAGTATGGGTGCAGCAATGCCAGAGCCCATGCCCAGCCCTCACTGGGATGGAAAGCAGATGACCATGCATGCCATGAAGCAGCAGGCAGTTCAGGGAAGCTGCAGCCTTATGTCCTGGAGGTGTAGCCTAATGATCCTCCCAAAATAGCATCTCATCTAAGAGCTTTCGCAGTTCAAACCAGGGCCAAACTCCTGCCAAACCAGGGCCACTCTCTAGGCAGGAAGACAAGAATTATAATGCCAAAATGAGCCTACAAAAGAGGAGGTGCTTAATCTTTCTGGTCTTGCATTAGGATGCTTGTTTGGGAGGAGCAGGTAGAAACTGGGATTATGGACCAGCCTTCCAGGTTTAGTGTGTATTTCAGAGCTGGCCATCTTGAAACAAAATCAAAAGCTGTCCTAGAGCCAAAATCCCCACTGAACAGGGTGTCACAAGCACTGCCCTCTCCTCTCCATCTGGCACAGCATGCAGGGTGCAGGCAGCTCACACTGGGGTACGTCGTGTCGGGGTTATTGCAGTCCCTCCAGTGCTCAGGAAAACCCCCTGGCACTGGCGTCTCTTTCTTGCTCTGAGCCTTGGGCGACACAGACAGTTGTGCTGAAGGTGAGCATCACTCCTGCAACATCAGATGAAGCAAATCAAAACAACAGCACGCTGACAAGCATACAGACACCTTCTGAACTTTGGTACACACAGCTGAGTTTAAGCACGCTGGACCCATCTTTGCCTGCCGGAGCGTAACTCACCTCCCAGTAGCCAGCCACTCTCTTACTGGACCAGAGCAGTGTTTGCTGGCAGATACCAGGGCTGGACAGCTCACGTTGCTGCACCAAGCTTCAGGAGGACTCAGCACTGAGCCTGCTGAAAAGCTGTCTGAGGGGACAGGTGCTTTCCCAGAAAAGGACCAGTGCCTCAGGACTGCAGGGTAGTGCTACCAGCCCAGCCCTGCTGCTGGCACAGCCACAGAGCGAAGGACCACCACCACTGCCATGCACCGTCCTATGTAGCCAAGACAGGTTACGGCAAAACAACAGTATAACTGTAGAAACGGCAATTTGGATTCAGAACTGAAGTCCACCCTGCACAACCACCAGCGGGAGGCAGAGTTAATTCAGAAGGCAGGAGGTATAAAAACCTGTAGTAGCAAGCCAGGGATAACCTGCCCCTACACAGGCAGTTTTCTACTCCCACTTAGAAATTCCCACACCTGACAGGAGCTGTAATACTGCTGCCGTAACTCCCGTAAGCAGTGTAACTCGTGCCTTGGCCAGAAGCATCTGCATCTCCCTGGGTGCTGGGCACATGCTGTGCCTGCACAGGGAGCTCCCCAGGCTCATTACCTGATGGGCAGTAAATGACTTCCTTTACAGTTCAACACTCCATTGCTCAGTCCTGGCTTCTTTTTGCTGTGAGTCAGCCCTGCAGCCAATGTCAATTTTAAATACTCTGGACTGGCAAAACTGAAATTACCTACCGATTCCCTGCACCACAGTATCCTTGTGCCTTGCCAGGGCAGCCAGCTCTGCGGTATCTCCAGAGCCGAGCACGCTCCCTGCTGAGAAGCGCAGTCAGTATTGACCAGCCACCACTCTCCCTGCTTGCTCATCTATCATCTATAAATAAATGTGTATCTGCTTGCATTTACAGAAACAGCAACCCTGTGAGAAATGCAAGTGAATCACTATGGGGAGGGCATCACTACGAATGGGTGCCTCCACCCTGCTCAGAACAGACAACGGGTTTTATGGTTCCTCCAAACAAACAGTTACATTAAATCACCTCCTTGTTTATCCCATTCTTTCCAACATCCCTCCATACAAAAGAGCATCTCCAGGCCCACACTAATTCACAGTATTCGTTTCTGCCTTAACCCTACACAGATCTGTTTTACAATGCAGGTTGCCCAATAATGCTCACAATCTTCAGACTAGACTGTGCCACTTATGGATACAAAGACACTGGGATATTTTTGCTGCTACTCGCAATGCTGTTGTCTCTTACATTGCCAAACTGCCTGTTTAATTTCTGGCAGCACCTGCACAGTGAGCAAAGCCTCCCTGAGGTGGCTTCGATGACACCTCAGCTCCTGCCTGGCACTCACACAGGCATGTTAGGCAGCGGCTGCAAGCGGAGCACGGAGAAACACACTGCTGAGATGGCACAGGGACAGTGCGAAGGGTGGTGGGCCACACAGAGACAGGCAGCAGGAAGCTGAAGATGAAGGAGAGAAGTTCCTGCAGCAGGGCTGATGGACATCACCTACACTCCTCAGAGACAGCAAAGCACGGTGATACTGCCATCTCCAATAACTCACGGACTAAAGTCAAGAGTACTGACTCACTCCCCTGTGTGAAACACTCTGAGATCACAGCTGGATGATTCTGGAGAGGAGGAAAGAAGTGTTTTACTAACATATTTGGAAAAAGCAGCTGGATGCACAGAGAACATGTAGATAGCCACAAGTTGAGAATTGTGATACATCACTATCCAGAAAATATATTGCTGAAACCAGCCCAGCACACACTGGGGCACCACATCAGAGAAGACAGCCATGCTGTCTGACTGTCTACTGCAATGCAGTTTCTTTACTGGTAAACCTTCTCTCGGGACACCATAGCCCACCTGCTTGAACTGCTTTGTATCACGCTCTTTTCTTCGGGTCCCTGGTGAGGAGGTGCGGGCTGCTTGCACCGGCAGAGCCTCACAATACTCATCCACACACCAGGCACTGCGTTCACTCCCGGCCTGTTGCTCCGAGCCATGCAGTCACTCACATCCTGCCCAGAACACACGTCGATGCCAAAACTCACCCCAGGTCTTCTGAGGACACCCCCTCTGCAAACCTGCATGGGGCAGAGGAACAGCCAGGTGCTCCCAATGGGCATGGGGACAGCAGCAGGGGCTGTTCTGTTAACAGGACACACAAACGGCAAGCGAAGGATGAGAAACTCACACTGAGACCCTGCTGCTGCAGGCAGGCACCCCTTAAAGACGAACAAAAAAAAACATTAAAAAACTGAAAGAGGAAAGAAAGAGCCCCAAGCAGAAATATTTTGTAGATTGAAAAGCTCTTCTGGGAGAGCAACATCACAGCAATGCACTGGGAGCGGTGCACCAGGAAGGATGCCAGCAGTCCTCTGGCACAGCCACGACACCCATGGGATTCACCAGCCTGTGGACTAGCATGGGCAACAATGCGGCCGCCTCTGCCCAGACCCTACCGCGTACCCCCTGCTGAGGGGTGGCTGGACACCCCAGAGGCACCCGTGGGGGCAAGCCGGTCCTGAGAAAACATCCCCCTCCCCAGCAAGCTGATGTCACATGACAAATATCAATCACAACAAGCACAGATCACAACGAAGTACAAATTGTGAGAAATGAAGCCACAGGAGTTGCATGGTGCAGCTGGGTGTGAAGGAAATCATGTTTCCTTCCAGTAGCTTTAAACACTGCCTCCCAATTTCACTGATGCTTTCCTTTCTCCAGACAAACCCAGCCAAGCCCTGGCCGCCCCCAGCCTGTCACTGCTCCGCTGGCAGACCCTCCTCCTCGGCAGCACTGCTGACTGCCCCGGGGCACTGCTGCTCGTGTCCTCTGCTCGGCCGGGCAAGCAGGGCTGCATGCTCCAGCCAGGTAAGCGTCCAACCCAGCAACACAATAGCATCATCATTTCACCGACATAATTTTCCATCTCATTTTAAACATTCTGATGCTTTGTTCTGTATTTTAATGAGCGAGTCCTCACAAAAAAGCAGAGATTTTTCATGGCGGCGCTGACAAGGAAGCCTGTGGGATTGCAGTTAATTTAAAATCCAACAAAATATAGAAGCTGTCTGAATTTCCTCCTTGCAGTACACACTGCCTGTATTTATCAACAAACTCCATCGCCCTTCGAAGTCTCACAGTTTCTTCTAGTACAAAATAACTAAGCTGGGGACCAGCAATGCAAAGATGAGGAGTGAGGGAGCCACCAAGACCAGCTCTGGAGGCTTTTTGCAGGGGCCCCAGAGCCCCAGGCTGTCCTGAATCAGGATTCTGGAAGACACAGGGAACTGCTGCCCAGTCACAGGCTGCCTGCTGCCTGCCAGCCCTGGGGGCAGTGGCTCTGCCTCCCAGCAAGCCCACTGCAGGGCAGGAGTCAGGAGCAAACACCAAGAGCAGCCTCCAGCTTGGGTAAAAGTAGGGACTGGCATGCTGCCCCAGAAGGCTGTCAGCTGGACTTAAACAACAGCAGTTTTGCTATATTGTCATTGCAGCAGTCATTTTTAATGTGGGTAATTTCTTTTCTCTTAGGTGAAGTTCATCGTAACATTTATATATAAAGTTTTAGTGTTTTGGACTGGTGAAACTGAAATCCCCTGCTAAAAAAATCCCATTACAGTTTAAACCTTTCTACCCCTGTGCAGCCAGCACCTGCTAAACGTAAGTATGTCGTATAACCCTGTCGACACTTGCCATCACAGTGCTCTGCCCAGGGTGACACGGTTTCTCATCCCAAACCCCTGTTTGCCCTGGGAGCTCAGGGGGAGAGGGCAGGAAAGGAATTCTCCTTCGAGGCACTGTACTGCCTCTTGCACTAGGACCTCACCTTGGCCAAAGATGCCAGATACCACCAGCACCCAGGCAAATTCCTCCCCTGGAAGACAGCTTCGCTTTGCTCTTGGCGGCTCATGATGCCTCCCCCAAACCCAGATCCCCATTCCCAGTGGCCCCTTTACCCTCGGACAGTCTCCTAGACCAGCTCTGCGGCCTTATTGATGATCTCCTCTTCCAAAGGTCCTACCTTGTGCAGCTCTGCCTGGATCACCCAGTGCTTCCCATATTGCCCTTATGGTTGTCGTTAACTGTTTTTAATTTTTCAGGCCTTCCTGATGAATTTCTGTTACCTTTCTGAAGCTCTCCTTCTGAAGTTGGCACAGCAAGCGTTTTCAGTGTCACTCCTTCCTCAGGATGCTGAGCCCAACAAAGCTGTCGTCATTCACTACTCCACGTTTTCTGAACAACCACTATTTCTGTGCACAGGCAGTGCATCCCCCCTTCGATGCACTCTGGAGGCAGCAGTCCCCAGGGGATCACCGATGGTGTCCAAGCCACCCCCTAGAGCTCCTGGCCTGGGATGGACAACCACAGGGCTCTCACCGCTAAGCCCTTCCCCACCAAAGAGCCACCCCACCACCAGGCTCTGGCAGCCCTCCCATTCCTACGCCCCCAGGCTTCGGGGTTTGTCTTCACAGCAGCTCCAAATCACGTCACCCATTCAAATTTCAACTCCCCAGACTCCACCAAACCTTCCCAAACACTGCCTCAATCATCCCGCATCTAATCTCCTCTTCCATATGCCAGATCAGATTTAATGCTAGCCTGTCACGTCTCCTCACTCTACCATCGAGGCAGGACCTTCCTCCACTGCCAGGTGTTCCAGTTCACCCTGAAAAAAACAGCTCTCCAGGAGCATCCTGCAAACTCTGCCACACTTCAGAAATCCTGCAGTACAGTTATCAGACACAAAATCAAATGTTTTAATCAGGAGAACACACGCAAGCCTGTCAAAATGCTCTGCTATTTACTCGAGTGGTGAGTTATATTTATCATAAGAACCGCATGCATTGTGCGCTCTCTGAACCGCTGCACCTTTCTGTGCGTAATTGGTAAGAATGCCCTGGCCAAAAGCTGGGACTACCATCACGAGGGGTGGCCCTTCAGTCCTGGGGACAGGGCTGGCACCTGCACCCCAGCAAAGGAAAGCTCCGAGCTGGGCATCTCCACTCATCTGATCCAGTCCCACTTTAATTTCACTAAAATAAATATTCCTGAAGCTTCACTGGTATCCCGAATTGGCAGCATATATTCTTATGGGAACTTTGAGGCAAACAGAAAAAGCTATTACAGAGACAAACACACCTGGCAGGGAGGTAATCTCACTTGAATATTGCTCAGATCCCCTTTTGGTTTATCAAAACTTCAAAGGCATTTGTCCTAGTTACTTCAAGCGTGTTTTGGTGTGCACGAAGGGGAGCAGCACATCTCAGATGATTTGTGGTGTGGGTGGTTACTCGCATGTTTAAGGTGAGATGGTCCTGAGAAGATGTTCTGCCAAAGCACGGATCCCTCCTGCAGCGGATAGATGGCAGCGGGGTGCACACCAGCTCTGCAGCGAGGCCCTGCCAGGAGCAGCCACCCTGCAAGGGCCAGGGAGCTGGGAGCCCGGGGCAAGGGTAGGCACAGGCCCCCCAGACAGGGACATAGTCCTGGGGGACAAGGACGAGGGTCCAGCAAGACAGTGATCCTGAGACTGCCAGGCAAGCCCTGGGAACAAGGCAGGTCTCAGAGCCTGCCAGGCACTGTTGCTCACTTGTGGAGTTGTCTTGGACCACGATACCACACTTAGGAGCAAGAGATCTCCTGCTCTTCACTGTACCACCCTAAACCAAAACCTGATACCCAAAGCGCTGGGCATGGCACTGGCATTGCTGCGCCACTGTCAGCTGGACTGCAGAAGGACCGTAAGCAGCCTGGTGACCCCGGAAGCATCCAGAGAAGTGGGTGGCCCTTGCATCACTCACCTTCAAGGTTCCCTCACCGCCCCCCCCCCCCCCCCCCCCCCCCCCCCCCCCCAGGATTTATTTTTGAGGCGCTGCTATAGAGGGACTGAGGCTACAGCCGAGATGCAGAGGAGACTCAAATCAACAGCCGATGCCAAGCTGAAAACAGAGGCACAGAGCAGAGAATGAAACAAATTGTGGCAATTTCTTCTCAAATCCCTGATGCAGGTAGAACAAATCAAATGGATCTAACCCTTTCAAAAGCCAGGAAGATAAAACAAATAATCTAAGGCTTTTAATAAATAAATAAATAAACCAGTGACTTCGTACTTAGGGCAAAGATCTCATTCACATTGTTGAGAAATAAAAGGGCTTGGGAATAGTGAATCGGTTAATATTGTTAAAAGTAATAATAAAAAAGAGAGATTGGGAAAAGGCATTTATTCTATTAAACCCCCCAAGGAGAGGTCAAGAATATTAGAAATAAAGTCCCCAGGTTCCAGTTGATGCAATAGCTGCAGTTTTAGCAATTTCAGAAGATGGATGTTTGTTCAAGGTGGCAAAGTGCCAAGAATCTTCAGGGGAGACACTAGAAAAGGATGCTCTCTGTATTTACTTGCAGCTGAAGAGCACTGAGCTCAGTGCAGTTTTTATGGAGAGTATCTGTCTAAACAGGACTCTACCAGCCAGCCACGCACCAGCAATTCACATTCCCTATTGCAGAGATGCTCATGGATGGAACCAAAGGAGCAGGTATTTCAGAGAGTGGGGAGGATAATCCCTGGTTTCCTCAGCACGTGTCCTGCTCTTTAGGCATGTGCTGGGGCCAGCATGAGCCAAGATACCAGCCTTGGCAGCTATCCATTCTGATCCAGCGCAGTGTCTTACGCTATGACCCTGTGATGCTAGCTTATGGGACTTAGGGATGATAATCAAATGCATTCATCCAGAGATCTTCTGGGGAAGGATCAGGACACTGACCGTCCAGCAAGTTCTTGGACCATATTTCTGATAATTTAATTTTTATAGAGAAGGTGCAGCAAACAGCCACAGAAGCTCTTCTAGTGCTTTGATAATGTTGGCAGGGATGATCATGAAATGGTAAGTGTTTGGCACTTCTTAGGAAGAAAGCAAGAAAGACCAGCAAAACATGAGAAGTACATTTTGAGGTCAATTTCTATATGTTCTTGAATACTAGAGGCAAGGTTTCATGCAAGGTCAGCCCAGGGTGGGACAGATTGCCTCCAGAGGTCCCTTTTAAATCAGGCTATTACATGATCCCGTGATGGGGAAGGCAAAGGAAAACAGATCTCAGACCTATCCCAACATGGAGGATGCACAAGCAGTTAAGTAAGAAGCCAGCTAAATCATAAGACAATCATTGACTTCAAACACACTACATGAACTGGAAAACAGGAATGATTGCTATGGACAGATGTGAAGGAAAAGCACAAGCCAACAGAAGCAAATATGTGGACAGCACAAGCATGAGAGGAAATGCCACCCTGGAGAGAAGCATGTATCCATTCTGTAAATGTACTGACAGCAAGAAAAAGATCCCAGGAATTGCTGGTAATTGTTGGTATTCCTTTGGCTAACTGCAGAGAGGGAAAGCTTTCAATGGTCTTTTTCAACTAAAAAGACCAATGTGCTTAATATTTGTCTTTAAATGAGAGATCAACTGTGAGATTTCAGAGGCAGAGAGTTAAGATCCTACTGGGAAACCAGAAGCAGGAATTAATTAAGAATATTTGGGTGTGCCTGACTACACATCTGGAAGGAAGTTTAAGAACAGATTAAAGCAATCTAAGAACACCTAAGGTCGTCTTTGAAGACTCATGTTAAAGTCTGTGTCCGAAAGAGTGGAAAATAGCAAATGGTCAGAAAGGGGAAAAAGAAAAGCTAAAGACATACAGTGACTTCACTTCTTGGGAAAAAACACTGGAACAAATAACAAGCCAAAGTGTGTGTACTTGCCTAGAAGGAAGCAATGTGGCAACAGTCAGAAAGGATTTGTCAAGGACAGACAGTGAGAGGAGCTGGCTGCTGAGCAGCAGCTGCACACCTTGGCCTTTGCTGGGCTCCCTGCAGCCCCGCAGCTGCCCCGAGACCACCCGAGCACAGGGTGGGAGAGCAACCCTCCCACCTCCCCACCACAGCCGGGAGGTACCCAGGGGCTGTGCAAGGGGCTGAGCTGGGTCAGCGGCTCCTTTAGCAAAGCGAACAATGGATCGGAGGAGATCCTTGCCAAACCTACAGGCAGTACAAAGGGGCTGCAAAATACTCCAGAGAACAGGATCAGGGTTTAAATGGATCCTGATGAACTGAAGGTACTAAATATATGCAGGAATCAACAACTGCACAAGGATTCAGATAGGGAAACACTGGTTATGTAGTGGGTTTTGAGGGGGAAAAAACGTGGAGGCTATCACATGCTGAATGTGAGTCACGCATCACACCATTTCATAAAACGCAATATGATGAGCTATCAAAACTACAGCCTGAAAAACATGCAACGTAATTTTGCTACCACACTCCTCTGTTGCTGTGTGCCTGCTCTGGGCACCACACTGCTGGGAAGGAGTGGGACAGTGGGAGCCTGGAGAGAAGCCACGGCGAGAGCTTGGCGAAGATGGCCCTTTGGGAAGGGCAAGGCAGTGGGGGCTAACAGTTGACAGAAGAGATGACACCGAGGCAAACATGCCAAGCAGGCTTCAGTATGCACAGGACTGCTGCGAGGGGGAAGCGAGCAAGCTCTTCACCATACCTATGCAGAGTAAACATGACATAACAAACCAGAGGAAGAAATACTGGGATCAGACATTAGAAAACTTCCTAGTGGCAAGGACAGAGGCAGGAAGGAGCAAGGAAATCACTGGGGCATGTCCTTCACCAGGGTTTCCCAAGAACAGGCAGGATGAGCAATGCCAGAGGTCTGTGGGTTAGACTCTTCCATCTGGTCCTCCTGGAACCCCTGATGATCCACAACACAGCCGGGGTGTTCAGAGCCAACTACATCAGCAACAGCCACCCCCAGACCTTGCTCCCAGGAGCAGGTTATTAGCATAAAGGCAGCTGACCACCAAAAGGCAACCGGGGACACCCCATGCAAGGCTCACCCAAGCTTTGCCAGGGTGGATTAACCTCCAGCATCACCCAGGTCCTTTGCTGCAGGCTCCTTGCAGCCCTGCCTGTCCCACTCAAGAGGGTCTCCTAGCCACAGTCCATCCCTCACCATGGGGATGGTCCACCCCAGTCTCGCACCCACCACCCCTGCTCCAGGGTCAGACTTGTGCTCCCACGCTCAGCCTCCCCCAGCTACTCGGGACCTCTGCTCAGCCTCCATGGAGGTTGGAGAGCTGCAGCCCATGAGAGGACTCAGCCACCAGAACCACTGGCATAGCTGAAGTTGTGAAAGCAACATGGCTAATTAACTGCTCCTGCTGTTAGCAGAGCTGAACATTAGCGCTGAGGCTACTGCCGGCCAGCCCACAAGCGTGTGAGGTGCTTCTGCACACCATTCCTGGAAAAAATGAAACACTAATGCTAAACTAGTTTTCATTTAAATTCTCTTTGCCATCCTGAATATATTTGCAAAACAATCAGAATTTTGCTGGGAGCTTTTGCTCCCAGAATAAAGAATTTTGGGGCATCACTGCAGACACTAAATTTTCTTGCTATTTACTCTAATAAGAATCTGACCCAGAATCAATTTTTCTGCAAGACTTTTCAGGGAAGATGTGAGAGGACTCTGCATGTTTATGGATGCCTTGTCACTTACCACAAAGCAAAGCCTTTCTTTTTTGAAAATAAAACATCCCTGGGAACTGAGTACTCAGATGAGATAGGGATCACTGCACCACTCTTCCCCAGCCCCAGAGTAAATAAAAGCTTTGTTAAAGCAACACAAACACCCTGGGAACCAACCGGGAGACCAATAAGGCCAAATAACATGTGAAAGAAATATGGGGTCAAACAAAACACCACTATTAATTAGCTACTCTAAGCACTTGCTAGCAGTCAGCTTCCTGCTGAACAGCAACAGTGTGTGAACACATCTGTGCAATTCAAAAGAACATCGATGCCCATGCAACTCGGAGAGCAGCACCCACCCAGCACCCCTGGCCATCACAGGGTGGCAGTGATGCAGGGGCAGCTATGGGAAGGGCTGGCAGAGCTGCCAGCCTTCCCTGGCCTCACTGGGAGCCTCCCTGGCCAGGGCAGGGGGCCAAGCAGGGGGCCCTACCTCTTTGCAATCCTGATGGCTCTGAATTTGCCAGTGTGTACCAGCCTCTGAACACGCAGGCTGCATGCACATGACTTTCACTTGCCCCAGACTCAGTGTAATGAACTTCATAATTCTCCTATCCCTGCAAAAATATACAAGTATCTGAAAATAATGGAGCAAAATGCACTTTTACATGCATTTTATAAAATGCATATGGCTAGGAATAATTAAGCCACCTCCAGAAGCCCTTTAAAAGTTCACATAAGCAAGAGACAGAAGAAAACGGGGCAGACACTCACTCTAGCAGCACTTGGCAGTAGGACAGAGGCAGCTGTCTTCCCCTGCCCTTACCAGGTGCTTGCTGAGCTGCAAGGATGGCACGACAAGCAGCCTTCCCACTGGCTTCAGCCCAGAGCCACTCAACGCAGGCGCAAAGGCTCACCAGGTATTTTGGAGGTCTATGCAGCAAGTCAGAGAGAAGCCCAAGCCTGCGGCAGTATCCCACCTCTCCCACACTTGGCAGGGAGCAAACAGGTGGCCATGGAGCCAGCAGACGTGGCAGCAGCTACCCAGGTTGGAGCCAGCAGTGCAGCACACCAGCTGCTGACCACCGGCTCTTGCAGCAGTACTAGAGTCCCACTTTTGCAAGCCCCCTCGCACCACTGCCTATGGCAGACCCCCAATCCCCTGGCACCTCCAGGCCCAGCCATGCTCCTGCTCTCCCCTTACTGGGAACTGCCCAGTTGGGTGCGACTCAACTCTTCCCCAGCTGCCCTCCTCCTGCCGTGCTGTCAGGTGCTCCAGGTAATTTTGAGAGTACTTCCAAAGCCTTATCGATTATAAAAGCCCACCGTATTCTTTTTTACCCCCACCGATGTCCTAATGCTTTTATAATCATACTGTGCTTCTGGCTTCAGCAAGTTCCCAAAGTGGTGAATTCCTGAGTGAACTGCAGGGCAGAGAAAAAGCACTGTTCCGTACTGGTTTTGAGTGTGCTTGTCAATAATTTTATTGCATACTCCTTTCTCCTCGTGCCATGAATCAGGTAGAGGTTCCCTATTTCCCTCTGATAAGCCCTCGGTGTTTTCAATATTTTTAACATATTTCCTCCTATTCATCTCGTTTCTAAGGTAACCTTCCCGCTCTTCTAAATCTCTCTTCAAAGCAGAGATTTTGGCTGGTTTTTTTTCCTCATTTCTGATCATTTTCACTGCATCTGCAAAACCCTTCAACTCACACTGTTCTAGCTGACTAGAAGTGCCCAGCCTGGTGTGCAGCACTCAAGAGGTGTCATCATTGATTTTGGCCAAAGCATTAGATTGTTTTCCATATTATCACCCGTCACACTGTGGGGACATCCAATATTGCTGCATTTTGTACTGAAGTTGCACATTGAGCAGAGGTCTCCACTGAGCTGTTTAGAAAACATCCTGCAACTTCTCCTGAGTTAAACTATTAATTAAGAAACCTAGCAGGTACTTGAGTAGTTCCATTTTTTCTCATCTAGTAGCTATTTTACACTTATTTTCATTATTTTTTATTTACTGACATGTTTATTTTTCCCTGTATTCTTTAGATTGCCTCAAAGGGCCTCAGAGCTGTTTCTGCTAAGGAGTTAATGTAAATAGCTGCCATAAGCAGACTACTTCTTCAAAACTCAAATCCATTTCTTGGTCCTCATTGAGCACAGCTACAACCCGGACCTGGCACACACTCTTCAAACTCCTGCTCTGGCCTCACGGTATCAGAGTTTCTCGTGAGCCCTTTCTGAGAGGGCACTGCTCTACATCAGCCATGGCTGCAGTCGGTCTTGCCTCTCCACTACGAGGACTTCTGAAAGCAAAGCCTGACACCAGTCATCACCAAAGGGACCCCTGGGCACCAAGGCTCTCCAGCAGCACCTCTGCTATCCGAGGGGAGCAACAACCATCCTCCTGGATCAGAATGGGTGCGCATGCCTGGCTTCCAGCCAAAGGCCGGCACTAGCAGTGGCAAGCAGTATCAGAGCCGACATTCGCATTGATGTGGCCAGCAAGAGACAGGGAGCAGCAGGAGAATGTAAGGTCCATGTTGCTCCCATGCCTATGGGCCACAGAAACCACCCGACGCACAAGTCAGGCCACCTTGCACCCGTCAGCTGCTCCCGGGCCCAGGGGGTTGGGCAGAGCAATGCTACTGATGGGGCCGGTGGGCAGAACACCAGTAACTGCAATAACCACAGGTCGGCTGGGACGCATTAGGTGTTGGCTTATCTGCAATGTGCCACCTCGAAGTATTAGTTTTCAAGATGCATTCATTGTCATAGCAACGACAAGTGCAACGCGGCATCGATGTACTTACCATTTTTCTGAGATGCAAGATTAGACTGAGGGCTGGGGAGAAGATCGAGGAAAAAAACCCTCAGTGCTTGCTCCAGACCCTGGCGAGCCCTGCTCCTTGGGCCCCATGAACTGGGAGACGCAGGGATTCATTGGGCTGCACCAGCCTTCCCGCTCCCCACCCGCCACCCGGGATCCCACAGGTGCCCGGCCCCACACAGGCACAGGGGCTCGGGTGGCTTCTGAGGCACACACCGGCCATGGCACCAGGTGGCCCTGCTCTTCCCCCCACTGGCCCCTTACCTGGCCTTGCCACGGCTGCTCCTCCGGAGCGTGGGCAGGTCGGCCTCCTTCTCCTCCTGCACCCGCTGCAGGGACGGGGAGCGGCTGTGGGCGCTGCGGGCGCTGCTGGAGCTCGCCAGGCTGCCGTCCCCTGCCCCGGTCCCCGCCGCCGCCTCCTGCATCTGCGCCAGCAGCTGCGGGGGCAGGCTGCGGAGTGAGGGTACTGGCGAGTACGACGCCCGGCTCTCTGCCTTCAGGTTGTTGTCGCTGGCTGAGCGCTGCAGCATGCGTGGTGACGAGAGGCCACCGGCGCCGAGGATCCGTCTCCGCTTCGTGTAGCTGGGGGTTTCTCTGAAAGGCACTGCAAAAGAGCCAGGGAAAGCGGCATTAGCTACTGGGCACACAGCGCGAAGCCGGGCTGGAAGATGGCGGCAAAGCAGGAGGGCTGGGAAAGCAGGTGGGGATGGGCCGAGAGGGCAGGAACGGCCAGGACAGAAGAGGCTGCAGCTCTGCCTGCTTTCAGCTCCTCTCCCTGCACCAGGAAGCACCGGAGGGAAAGGCAGCATCTGCAAGGGCATCCAGGGATGGTGTGTGGGACCACTGGTGGGACCCCTGCCAGCCCCACCTCCAGCTGCCACCCTAGTTCAGAGGTGGCGATGCGTGCACAGGACATTGACACTGGCAGTAACCCCAGCCATGGCTTACTCTTCTGTTTCAGAGGCACAGAAGGCCTAAATCTATAGCACGTGCCAAATGCAAGCCTGGAAAATATAATGCACAGAAAAAAATACCAGCTACTCCCTGCCCTGCCCAACGCTCTATCTGACCCTCAGAAGCATGCACAAGAGCCGAACCTCACAAAACCACCTGAAGATGCAAACTCCTGCCTCCACCTGCAGCTCTGCAGAGTGAGAAAGAGTGGAAACAGGGGACCTGGTATGGCTGCAGGGAAAGAGGGCTCTGCCATGGAGCCACAGCACTGCAGACCTCAGGTCAGGAAAGACATTTTTCTCAATTTTGTTTAATGAATCCATTTCCATCTTGAAGTTTATTATGTTTAAAGTTTGTCTGACACATGTGGCAATGTCCAGCAGGGAATCCAGAGCAGACAATGTCCTGGCCATTACTGGTGCAAACGTAGTGGCAAAAGCAAAGGGACAGGTAAAGCATGCAGAGGTCTCTGTGCTCCTGCTCAAAGGCACACTCAGAAGTGGTGTGATCCTGCTAACAGGAGACCTCCCACCCCGTCTGCATTCAAAAGTCCCCTGGCTTCACCCTTCCAAAGCCACCTCTCCCCCAGCAACTTGCAGAAAGGCATGTGAGCCCTGAACACGCTGCAACAGCCACCGTCAAGGGGCTACAGAGGACAGGAGCAGCCAGGGCTCTGGGCAGGACACTGCCCGACATCGAGCGAGGCCTCAGACCTGCGTCATCCTTGACCAAACACCTTGAAGACACCTTCCAGTTGAGCTGCGCCGCCACACGGAGTATTTTTCCGAGGAATATTTTAGGTTCAAAGTACAAGAATTTCAGGCTCCTGTAAATCTTCCTGTTGTCATAGCAACGCGATACATTTGTTCTCCGATGAGTTTCAACCACGTGGTGGAGGAATGTCTGCCCAGCAGCATCTGTGCTCCCCGCAGTGGCTCAGCCTGGCTCCCCAGCCACCTGCTGCCGGCCACCTGCCCACAGCCTCATGATGCCAGCACCCACATCCAGGCCATCCCAACAGGAAAAACAGGTCAAAATGGTCACCCAGAGGCCACAGGCAAGGGAGGATGTCAGCTGGAAAGAGACACAGTCTGGGCAATGCTGAACAGCTTTGGTTGATAAGGACTGCTGACCCGAGTTTACGTGTCATCCAGACATATGACAGATCTCCAGGAAACGTTTAATTTTGTACTACATCACTTATCGTAGAAAACCACTTTAAAAAAAATCACAGAAGCAAATATTAAATGGATGTATGTCATGGTAACTGGCAGATGTAAAAAATATTTGAAATTGGAAATAGTCACTGGAAACACAAGGAAGTTTCTTGCTAGTCTCAAAGAGCTGTTTTCAAACCAAGCTGAGTCAGTAACTTGAAACACGGTTCTTGGAAAAAAGTACAGAATTACTTTTAGTGAAAGTGCCAAATGGTGCCTAGCGATAAAAGCACATCAGCCAGTGCCTGAGTACCTCTCCAAACTGAAGGCCAAGGCACATATTGGTCAAGTGAGTACATCCATGGCGTGCCTCCAGGGACCAACGCCATAGGTGAAACAAGCAATCATGCGACTGTAACCTGAGCAAGGCTGTGAGCTTACCGCATCAGTTAACCAAACACAAGCTCAGTGCCATTCTGCCAGAACAGAGTCAATCTGAGCCTGTTGTATCTAAGCTGGGGAACAGTGATGCCCCAGAGAGGTGGTCTCAGTGATGCTCCATCAGTAGGCAATGGCACAGCTGGAGAAATGCCAAGTTTGGATCCACACCGTATGTGAATTTTGCTAAACATGAAATATTAAGCAAGAAAAATTTGAAGATCTAGAAAATTCTGCCTGCACCGCTCTTCCCCCCCATCCTGGGAGAAGCCAGGAGCAGCAGTCAGCCCTTTGCAGATGACTGGTGCCACCTGTGCTCTGCACCAGCTGCTCAGGCAGAGTCCACACTGTACTCCCTCCACGCACATCCATTACTATGAGGAGGCAAAGAGGGCCACTCAAAACACCAAAACTACAGCCAGACCCACGCTGAGTTACTGGTCCAGTTCATCACTCTTCTTCTGTGCGTGACTGGGCTCAGCATCATTGGTCTTGAACCAAAAACAAGAGAGAAAGTAATAGAAAAGCAAGAGTGGAGCAGTGAAAACTTCAGAGAGGCAGAGTTGTCCTGGGCTTGCTTAGTGTGTTTTATAAACTAATTATTAGTTTCTTGATATTAATTGCTTAGGGAAAAAAACCCCATAACTGTATGTTGAACTGATCCTATGCAAGCTTACTGTAAAATAATCATGCTGGTGAGCTGCTTTTACCAAGCTGACAAAAGAAAAGGAAAAAAAAGAAAGAAAGAAAAGAGAAAAGCAGATACTTATCTTGCAAGGGAAGAAAGCAACACCCCAGACAGGAGATCCTGTTGGTCTGTGCTAGATCTCCTCTGCTGCTGGTTGTCTTAGCTTAACGGAAAGGCAGTAACTGTCCCAGACCCTGTTCTCCCCACTGCGACTAGCACAGACTTCACACCAGGGAGGTGTTGAACAGGTCAGGGTCAGGATGGGAGAGGGAAGATTGGCACGGTTCATGGCGAGACATTCACAGCAAGCACCAATTACTGGGCAATGAGACACAAACAGGTTGCTCAAGGACTCACTGGTAAAAGGGAAGGTACTTTATAATTCTTGACATAGGTCAGGGCAAGTGCTTTAATTTAGCTTGTCAAATAAATCACCTGGTCACCTATTTCCACAATCCACACAAGAGCAGTCGTAACCTTATACATTCAAAGTGCTCCCTCCCAACATGAAAATTATAGCATCCGGCTTAAAAACCAAGAAAAACACCACCTCTGTCTCAGATTCACATCAAAGAGGAAGAGCAGAGGGGCTGGAGAAAGCAGCCCAGGACCGCCCTGCTAGTCACTAATCCATTTATCATAACATCAAGTGTAAGAGTCCCTGAAGCACAACGTAACATAGCGTTTACAGGAGTAAACAAGAAGGCATCCAGGTCACGTAATAGGTTGTAAAGTCAAAGTTTCCAGACTATTTGATTCCAGAAGCATATTAAGAGCTGCAAAGGCAGTGTCTTGAAAGACAGGACATACGTGCTTTATCTGTGTAATTTTAATTTGGCCCCCAGTGCACCTTAACCACACGTGAGGTGGGATTCAGACATCCTGTTGCATTTACCGAAGTGGGATTTACAGGCAAGGGAATCACGAGTGCCAGAAATGAGTGACAAAGTCTGCTTTTCCAACATTATCGCAGCAGCACAGACTTTCAGCTGATAGACATTTAGACTGAAAAGTTCCCTAGACTCTCGGGTGTCCAAGCATGTTCTGACAGCTCTTGACCCAAACAGCTGCAGCCAAGGACCCAGGGTGTCTATCCTGGCACATACAGAAGATCTCACTGGGACTCAGCAAAGCCCTCAGTACCTCAGAGTAGAGATATAGGTGATGGAAACCTCACCTACCTCAACTTCAGTGCTTAGCTTCTAGCACCCGGACTGCTGCAGGGCCCATTTCAGGGCCACTGTGCCACCAGAAAGGCAACTGGACCAAGATCAGATGTTTCTACACAGAGGTTATTAGAGAGCTAGAAATGACGATACATGCCCGTGAAAGCCTGGCTTTTACCGAGGATGCAGATGAGCACACATCCAGGCAGCTTCACAGGAGGAAGGCAATGGGAGGAATACAGTTACCGCTTGCGTGAGCAATACAGGACTTCTCTCCCCAGATGCTCCAGAGCTTTTCAAAGCCCTCATCTAAGTAGAGACTTATGTCCAGCCAGTCTGGAGGCTCTGTCATGCGGATACAGCACAAGCCTGGATCCTTCTGGACAGAAATTACATATATTCAGAGAGATACCACCATGTTCTTGGCTGTGATATGCAACAAGATGGAGACAGCAAAGGAGATGAAATCTGTTGCACGTGGCAGAAATTCACAAGATTGACTGTGCCACAGCTAGATGGCACAAAGGACAGGAGAGATACCCACATTGCATGGGACGAGGGCTGGGGCAAACCTGTAAAGCAGACCCTGAAGCAAAAGAGGAACCAGTGGAGGCAGTTTTACATTGAAGATTGCTATGGGTGCACTTATTTGCATGAGAAAGTCCAGAAGATCAGTATTTGACACAGTCACAAGGACAGCAAAGGCACCAGGAACACATCCGGGGGCTGCAGCAGACAGAAAATCGAGGCCACCACATACACAGGGCAGTGATGAGGGCAAAGGATGACCACCACCCACACCAACAACACAGCCTGGCTCGGAGCTGGAGCCTTCTAGGCATCCTCTCAATGCGGTTTTTAAATTGGCTTTTCCTAGGAGGGGTAAGCCAGGGACCAACAACCCTAATATGAAAGCCAACCCTCTCTAGCACAGCAGAATGGCTTTGTTCAGCCAAAAATTAGGTCACCTTCAGCTTTACAGAGAGCTTAGTCTTCAGATGGACATTAAGCAAGGTTTCCTTCATACCACTCTCCCTGTTCCATCCCCTGCATGAGCCCCAGCATGTTACTGAGATGGGACCCTGCCCTGCCCCCTGCCAGCCGCTATCACAGCAGTACAAAGTACTGAAATCATGCTCCTCACAGAAAGAAGGAAGCTGAGAGGAAGGGTTGGAGAGGGCTTCCAGCAGGCTGGGGATCTGTTGCAGGATGTGAAATGCATCTCATCCAAGAGCTTCCCAACACCAAAAGGAGAAGGCGCCCTCCCCATCACCCTCATGCACTCCCCACCTGCACTGGGTGCCAGCCCTCAGGCATCAGACCAGCCTGCCATCTCAACTCACCAGCCCCCTAGAAAGCACACACAGCAAAATAAAACCCATGAATAATGCCAGTAGCTTTCTTCTGGGGGTCTGATGTGCCAAAGCTCAGCGTAGAGACTCAGGTTTCACACAGGCAGTTTACTTGCACCACCAATTTAAAATGGGAAGAGCCAATCTGCCTTGGTTTGGCAGGTGAACTCCTTGCCAGGAGGCTCAGAGGTGCTCTGGCGTGTTGTGATGCCCCAAGCCGCTGTACGAGTCCCAAGACATGCTCTGGCCAGCGCTGCAGGCTGCACAAGCCCTCACACTGCTCCTCAGCCTGCCTGAAACTGATAGTAATAATAATGAACTGCTGAGCCTGAACTCCAGCCACCAGGTGCCAGAAACAGGACAGTTTCAGGCTGCTGCAAGATAGTCAATTCTGACAAAGGTTTCCTCTCCCCATCCCCCCAAATCCACTGTCCCCAGTGGGGAAGAGAGGGGAAGTGAGAGCAATAAAGAAAACAAGGGGAAAAAAAAAAACTAAACAAAAAAAACTTTGTGTGGTTCATACAATCGGCTTTGAAGATTCTTTTCTATACCTTCTCAAGAGTTTAATCAAAGTATGTTTACTGGGTTTCTCACAGCAAAATGAATCACTTCAGTTACCATGACAGCACTGCTCGAAGCAGCACAATCATGCCCCAGCCAGCCTGGTTCATCTGACGCTCCCGCATTTTCTTTCTGCCCTCCAGAAGGGGAAATGCATGGCTCTCCACTCAAAAACGCCTCTTGCTGCTCCGGTGCAGCGGGAGCAGGACACAGCCAGGGCTCCCTGAGGAGTTCCTGGCTCCAAGATGCTGCACAGGCACCTGGACCATGCTCCAAACAACCCTGAGCTGCAGTCTAATGAACCAAAGTGTAATCAACACTCAGAGGTTATTTAGATTTGCTGGTTCAATGTTAAATATTCATGTAAAAGAGCAAAAGCATGCGGAGTGCAAATGTCTGCACAGTTCCAAGCTGAGAGGCCACATTTACATTTTAATAGTGGAAAATTACAAAGCAAACTGGAGAAAGCGCATAGCATCTCCCCTCATGCAGCACATTATGCCCAGGCTTCTCTCCCATGCAGGAGAGAGAGAGTACTCCAAAAGACCTTCCAGGGATTTTTTTTTCTAGGAATGAAAACTAAAGGAAAAGGATGAAGTGATGAGGCAGACCAGAACCTCTCAGCTCCAAAGAGGGAGCTGCCCCTCCTCACTCCTTCACCTGAACATAGGTGTCTCACCTCGTCCTGTCCAGTGCCAGCCCTTCACAGCTGGAAACAGATTTTACTCTGCATTTGTAAAACTTAAACTGAAACCACTAAAAATACATGTTAATTAAACTTGCTAGTTTTCCCCTACAAGGAATTCTCAAATGTGCTAGCAATTCACCTGCGAGTGGTACTCTGGAATGAGATTTTCAGCCTTTCTCTTCAGATAAAATCCATCAGTCTGATGCATCTCCACACTGGAAATTTTTTCCTTGAGAAAGTTTGGTGCCATTTTCATTCCTCTGTTTCACCTTGTCAGTACATTGAGGGTCCTGCTTGGACTGTCAGGCCATTGCTAAACTCCCCAGAGGAAATCCCAACTGCTCAGACCTGTTACAGGTGGCACGCAATTAAATTAACAATTATGGTAACAGAAAATCAGAACAATCCAACAAGTGTTTCTGAATTGCCTTTGAAAATAATTCCCATACATACCTCTGTACTGGCAAAAAAATAAACCCAAGACCAAAATGGAGTGTTTGAAACTTCCCCCACAACTCCAAGGATAGCAGTAACTGATGCTTGTTCAGTTATGTACATTCAAATTAGCAGGTCGAAAGCTTCTGCAGCAAGGTTCAAAAAAATTTGCAATACAGCTGAGTCGCTGGCCTGTATTTGTAATACTCCTTCAAAAGCTCTGGAGATGGGGAGGCAGCTTTGAAAAGGTCAGTGGGATGATTCTGATAAACGTACAGAGCTTAGCTTCATATCATTTCTAGGAAAAGCTTGGAAAAACTGAAACAGGACACTTATCAATTAATAAAAAGGAACGAGAATTTAATTTATATCAGCCAGGACAGCGTTAAGAGCTCCAATCTCACTGACAAAAATACCTGCTGACATCACAAGCTTCGGTGAAACTGTTGACTCTACAATACTCTGATTACATGCTACCGCCAGACAAGTTACCAGAGCACATTTTAACAGACATACTAATTAATTGTTAATAGAGAATGATGGGTGGGACTACTTCCAATACTACCCAGTAAGTCAGTTCTTGGTATAGTAGTATTTATACTTCTGTCTTTATCAATGACTTAGGAAAACATACAGATCATTAGCAATAAAAGTATAGGTGATGCAATGACTGGTGCAATGACGTTGGCTAAATGTCATTGGTGAAAGAAGGTAGATTTAGATTGGACATAAGTAAGACATTTTTTACAATGAAGGTGGTGAGACACTGGCAGAGGTTGCCCAGAGAAGCTGTGGCTGCCCCATCCCTGCAAGTGTTCCAGGCCAGGTTGGACAGGGCTTGGAGCAACCTGGTCTAGTGGAAGGTGTCCCTGCCCCTGGCAGGGGGTTAGAACTAGATGATATTTAAGGTCCCTTCCAACCCAAACCATTCTGTGATTCTACAACATACAAGAAAAGGTATCAACACAATGTTATCTCAGGCCTTTGTTAAGACAGGATCATCTCAACACGCTTCATCACAGCCTGATGCAAGATGAAGCATCTGGGAAACACAGAGGGAGGTTGTACAACATAGGATTGTTCCTTGAAAAGTAGCAATACTGAAACAAGCCCATGAGTCCTGCACAAACCACCTGAGGACAGGCCCCAGGAAAAATGTAGCGAGCAGAACAGCTAACATAATCAACAGATACATCAACCCCTGAAAAAGGGTAGCATCATCTGTTCTTACATAAGGTTATTATGGAAAAATGCATCTAAATTCAGCCTACGTTTCTAAAAATAATGTTAAAAACCAAAAAGTGTTCAAAACAAAGCCATGCAATAGTTCAGAAGCTGGTCAACCTGACCTATTTTAAGAAAATAACGGAACAGAAGCTATTCATGGCTTGCCAAGGTGACCGTCAGTCATATTTGTATACTGGGAAAGAGTTCTTACCCAGAAGTTTGCATAGATTTGTGCAAGCATTACTGTTTTCATCACAAGATGACAATAGTGGTAATTCTGGTCTTCAAACTTTATTGTTCGGTCAGTAGCTTTTTGAGGAATTTTTCAAACTCACAATGAAGAAATAGATTTCTTTGTGAAGTCACCCTTGCACAGGCCTATGGTCACTGGTAGACCGACGGCTTCCCCTGCAGAAGGGGTGGCGAAGACCTTTCAGAGAGATGAACACAGGAGTATCATCTTGGGGTCAGGCTCACAGCAACACGCACAGGTTCCCAGGCCAGTCCTGGGTGAAAACCAAGGATCAACAACTGCCAGCACTTCACTGTGCAGAAACAAATCTCCCTGTGAGGTGCAGATGTCTGAGCACCATCATGAGGCACAAGTGTCCCTTCCTTTTCAGAGGGGAAACCACAGCATGAGGAGCTGCTGTTCTCAGCTACATGCCTACTATACAAATAAACTCTACAATTTGAGGGTACCAGCCCAGAATTTAACTCCATTTCCAAACAAGTACTGCCACCAAACACAACTCAGCTCAGTCTTCCCAGCCAGAAGTGATTTTCTGCAGAATACCTATGTTCTATGGCCATTCTATGACTTCTGCTGTAGAACATCCCTAGCCTGGACCATGTGCCAAGAAGAGTATGGAACCTATCTCTACCCTGCTGTAATCAAAAACCATGTTCTGGCAGGACCCAGGAGCTGTTCCAGTTGTCCCATCATATTTTACTGTATTTTCTGCAGAGAACCATAACCATTCTTAGGAACTGCTGGACTGGTGAGACCAAGGACTCCTGTAGCTTAATATTCTAAATAATTTAATTATTATTCTAAATTAATAATAGTGAGCAAAAAAAGTCTTTGTGGAAGCTATGTAAGAAAGAAGGGCACACAGAAAATGATCATACTCCATCTTACCACTTCACCACTGCAGGCATACAAATTTCCAACTATCTTTATAAATAGAGTAAGCTGAACAAGAACCACCACATTTCTTATGCATTCCAGAAATGGGATGCAGACAAAAAGAAATAAAGCTTTCCATCATACAAGAATTCATCTATGGTTTCCATACAAAGTTTTTCAACATCTACTTCATTTAGCACTTTCCTTCTTCTGAACTTCTCTGAGAATGGATCAAGGGAAAAGGTTTGAAAGGAAGAAATGTCACAACCTCTACTTCTGCTTATCACAGACGTCTATCTGAGATGCTCTATGCCATTCTACAGCATAGCTCCATGAAAAAATTCTCTCTGAGCTTGGTAGTAATTAGAAACAGTATTCAAACACAGGATACCATCACTAGAATACAGAAAGCAAAGCAGGCATCATTATGCCACTGTAGAAATCCCCATCTCGGAAAAAACATAGTAGAGCCATAAGAGGTTCAGACCAGGGCAACACGGATGGTCAAAGATCTGAAATAGCATCATGTTTCCCTCATAAAAGGAAAAATGTTTCACCAACAGTGAATATTATTAACAAGTTATTGGATCTTGGCACCAAGTGATATCAAGTCACAGTGTCCTAAGGAAGCCAAATGCTTTCTTTTAAATCCTTTGGGGTAGATTTCTCCTCTTTACAGGGGAGAATCAGTAGCACTGGAAGATCTTAAATTTTTAACTTGCTGGGGTGATCCCAGACAGGTCCCACAGACAGTTTCTGACAGATAGCTTCACAGCACGCAGACATACCTAGACAGGCTTTGGATAAGAAGGGCACCTGAAGAACAAGGAGACACTGATCTTGGGTTGGGTCTAGGACACCCTCACTAATGAGAAGTAACTTATTCTCTGGTTTGAGCTATAACACGTCATAAAGCTGAAATTTCTCAGCAACAACTGACAATTCAGCGCCCAAAGTCTCATGTAAACTTCCTAGCATGTCATGCTCTAAATTAACTCCCTGGCATCAGCTCCCAATGGAGAAGGAACTAGGGAACAGGGCCACTTATGTGCTGCTTACCATCTTGGTAACAGTAAGCATGGGATGGATACCTCATGAGGAGTTACGTGACTGGGTCATTTTCTGACCTTTGCTGTGTCCAACCTGTGTCTTCATGTGCCCAAATACCTCGAAAAAATCCACCCCAAAACAGCAGGAGAGAGGAAGGTTCTGCCAGCAACGCTGCCCATCCAGAGCTAACAGTACGCCAGGGCTGGAGGATCGCAAGTAGACACAGGCCAAGAGAATAACACATCCCAAAAGCAAGAACCACTGTGGGGTCACTCAAGAATGAGTTACTCCCCACCCCTGCGTACACACAGGAGGAAAACAAGTGTTGTTATGGTGCGCTTCAGTTTGGCAAACAACTGTTGGTGATCTTATACAGAGCTGCAGATTATCATTCTCCAACAAAAAAGGTATTCCACATAATATGGGGTAACTGGTTTGGGCCTTGTTATGACTGATAATTTATTAATTCCTTTGACTTGAAGTTGGTGGTTGCTTAGTGACCATGAATCATGACCTGACTATATTTGGCGTAAGAAAAGGGAAGACAGCCTCAGCCAGTCTTACATACATTTAACGCTTAAAGCTAATTTCTCACTATTGGACAAATGTTATATTATTCCTCCAGGTCCACTTTCATGTAGGGAGAGAAAATACAAATGAAAATAGGGAGTTTTTAAAATATTAGCAAACAATGGAAAAGTTATAAAACCACAATTACGAAATAAACCAACTGTGGTTAAATGCCTACTTGGATAAGAGTGGCAAAATGAAGACATCAATTTGTACTACAGAATCTATTTATTCTGTAATTATGGAAAGTAACTGAAATCAATATGAAGTTACAATACACTCAAAATTGGTAAGGGGAGCTAAAAACAATGAAGAAAAATAAGTGGTTTGCAGAGTGGAGGAAACACCAAAAAAAGCTTCCGGGTTGTTTCGTAGATGCAGAAGTATATTCTAAAAGAAGCAGGAAGAGGTATTTGTGTCAACATGATGACAAAGCAGAGAGAGCTATTAATTAGCTGAAACAAATATTTTAAATTTGCAGGCTAAGAAAACTTACCAAAAAGATGGATCATGAAAATTACTGAGCAGCTGGCACAGGATCCAACTGATAAAAAACCCAATGTGTAGTTAACACCACTGCAAATGTTTTAATGAAAAACAGGTGATGTTTTTAAACATCTGATTTTATTGAGTGGAATTAGACATTTGACTGATAAATGCTGATGTGGATTTAAGACTTGAATGCCAATGGGACAAGCAAATGGATGGGCCGGGAGGATGGCAAAGGCACTCCAGAGAGGCCCCAAGGTTCAGACACCATCCCATTTGCCTTGTTTCCCATCGGCCAGCTCCTGGTGCTCCTGTTGAGCGTGCAGCTTTTTTTGACTGCCAACTCCAGGGGCTGTGCTGGGAAGTAGACATAAGGCTCAGGATCAGCTTGGCATGAGCTCTCCTTTTACAGCCCCTGCAGAGCAACTCAAGGTTGCTAGAGTAGGTGGCCTACATGTTTCCCCAAGGCATTACCAGTAAACGTGCTTAACTGGGAACATCTCCAAATCCACCTGGAGTGGTTGGAGACAAGGCTCTGCAGCCATGCCCTAGGAGACCCTCCTGCTGCTTAGGAGGAAGGTCAGGGCTGTCTTTGCTGCTCCAGAGAAACCATTCCCATACGAGCAGCAGCAGAAGCTGCACTGTCCAACAAGCACCGGAGTATGCCACAGAGGGTCTGTGGTGGCATTGACAAGTCCTGAGGATCCAAACCCTCAGGTCCAACCAAGAAAACAAAGCACAGCAGTTACCATTCATGGCATTCTCTGTCTGCAGCTCCGCAAAATATGAGGATAAGGAAAAAACCAGAAATGATGGAACAGCCCAATTCCACACTCTCTACAAATGTTTTCTTCTTGTAAGAACATGTTGTCCCTCCCCAGATTCGCTGCCTTCCACTCGGACCTTCTTTGACCCCAGTGCTGGTGGCTGTCATGAAATAAGCAGCTCTTGGTCTCTGCAGTGACTGAAGGGATGGAGACCCATGGACAAAGAACCACAGTGAAGCCTGCATGGGAAATCCTGCAACCCACCATTCACACTGGGCGTCCTGCTTCAAACTGTTGACCCTGGCTAGATCCATGGGCTGTCAGCAGATGGAGCACATCGTGTGTTTTTCTGGAACACAGTTTCTGAGTTATTTTCACTGAAAGAAATTCAGTTTGCACCCTCTGGGCTTGTTCTAAATTGTAGGACAAAGCACAGCACGTGGGGACAGCCAGCTCCACCTCAGAAATGCTCAGGATCCAGGCAGAAACACTGAAGGAGGCACTAAGAGCCTGAAAGCACAACTGCATGCTAAGGGCTGTCCTGCAGAACAGAGCAAAAGCTACTGCTTACCATCCCTCCTCCCAGCCTTAACACAGCAGGTCCTCTCTAAATATTTCTGATGGTGTGGGCCACAAATTCTTGTCTCACAGCCAGACAAGTGCAGCCTAATATCGGGAACTTGAGAAGATTTCCCCAAGAGCTATCATTTACAGTGCTGCCCTATCCTGCCCTTTCCTACCAGATTCTCGCTTTCAGGATTTCTTGAACTGTTCCCATAGAACTGTCAGAGAAAAAGCCAGACCCTTCTTCATCCCAGGTAATGCCAGTCCAGTCAGACACTTGCACTTCTCAATTCTTAATGAACTTCAAAAAACAATTTCTCCTTGCTTGGGAGGTTCGCTGCCAGTTCCCTTGACCCCAGGTGGATACCATCTGGACCTGCTGGTTTGCCTGGGATTAGTTTGCAACTGTTACCTGACCTATTTTATATAAACAGCCATATCTAAAACATGAACAATTCATTCTACCTGACATGTTTTCATGCCCTTTTTCCTTACACTTTTGTAATAAAAATAATTGAGCCAATCACAGATTTAGATTCAACCATAGAAGAATTTAGGCAGGAAGGGACCTTTGGAGGGCATCTAGTCCAAAACCCCTCTCACAGCAATAACATTTACTTTCCTCTTGAATTAATAGGGTGGCTTTCTTGTGAGCACTGTTCACTGACATAGTTATAAGGAATTCTCAGGCTTTTTCTCATGTCCTTTTTGACTTTTATATCTTCCCACAAATTCTCAGCAGCTGTTTATAACTATCAGTGATAGCTAGTTAAGAAAAGAAGTGATGAAGGATGTCAGGGCCCAGGTTTCTAGATTCACAGCCACTTCCAAGAATCAAGCTCAATACTTCCTGGTTGTTTCAAACTCCTCAAGTCTTTTTTTCAGCTGCTGACCCAATGACTCTGTACCTTCTGTGGATGCACACATGCTGATAATTAACCCTTTGCACTGGTTCCTCCATTGCTTTAGAGAGTTCTGGACCAATAAACTTCTCAGAATAATTCAAGAGAACTCAATAAGTGTTGATTTCATACCTGACCTAAAACTGTTTTGCAAGGCATCTATCACATGATAATATCTACACCGTAGGAGGACAGAAGAGATGCTGCAGGAGAAAGGCTGACCAGAAAACCCAAAAATAGTCCTCCATAAAGAAGCAAGTACAACAAGAATGGCTGCTACTTTGCTTCTTTTACTTATATGAGCTTCAGTGTGGGGCAGCTCCATAACCATCATCACTGCTAAGACAGAGGATGTCTCCTCTTTGCACCAAGTCCATCTAACAGCCTTGGCAGGAGAGGATCTCTAGTATGAAATGGCCTCAAGGATGCAAAGAAAAAGGTAAGGGCTTTTACAGAAGAGCTTTTCAGAGCTACTGCAGACTGACAGTTTGGCTAATTCTTTCGTTTGGCATTCTCAGCAGTCATAAGCAAACATTGGACTGAATAAAGAGACTGGATAGTGATGGCCCCAGGAGGAAAGCAGATCTGTCCTTCCACTCCCAAGACCCAAATCCGCCTGCAATCTGCAGCTTCCACCGGCCACTGCAGGCAGCACCAGGAAACCATCATTAACACACCCACACTAACCTAGCCCTGCACTCTACAGCATGATTAAAAAGGGAGAAAAGGGGGAAGAAGAAAGATCAAACTCACCAACATCGGACTCTTTGTGGGTTTTGATGATTTCAGCCAATTCAAAATTTCCTGCAATGATGGCCACCTGAAAAGAGAGGGAGGGAAGACAGTTGAGCAGCTCCGAACAGCACCGACCCTGTGTTCACTTGCACGGATCACGCCATATGGACTAATAACAGCTGCTTTCTGTGGGGGATGCAAAGCCAACGATTGTTCTGCCTCAGCTCACCCAGTCAGTAACCCCGAGGTGAAAACACGCTCTCAGCACCGCAGGGAGAGCGTATGTCGATGGCTTGTGCAACAAGAGAGTGGCAAATAACTCGCAGGTCACTGTTCCCCTCTCCTCAAGAGCCTGGTGGCGATACACCTAACAGCTGCTAGGAATTAATCTTAGGTCTTGCAGATACTGATAAGATGTTCTCCAGCCTGAAGCTTTTCAGTGAATCCTAGTTAGATGACAAAAGGCAACTTACCAACAACTGAGCTCCCTGCACGTCTCACCTGAACGGTCTGCAGGATTAACTCGTGCTCGCTCCAGGCTGCACTGGCCAAGGAACCACTTCCACTCAGAAAGCTGCAGCAGCAGCTTGCCCCAGTAAAGCCACGCCACGGCACTTTAGACCAACATTAAACATTGCTTTGCCCACCACCCATCCTGTAGTTTCTCTCCACAGGAAAAGCTTTGAAGAACTCAAAGGAACAAAGAAAGCTGAGAAGCTGAACATGGGTCTGCCAGCAAAACAGCCAAAACTGGTCTGGTCTTACTCCAGGAACTGCTTCCACAGATGCCTATGTCCTGGGGAACTGCAGAACACCAGCAGACTACACAAAGGTAGGTTAGTAAATGAGTAAGAGGAGAGAGACTGAAGTCCTGCTCTCCTGGAGCAAGACTTCAACCAGTAGACCAGCGACATCTCTTGAACTCTGTTGATTTCTTACATATTTGGGGAAGAAAAACCATGTCACAGCTAGTAAAGCAGAACAATCCACTGTTTTCAGAACAAGGTGAAAGACTATTCTTTTAACATGTGAAAGAACCACACTGAGATAGGTAGTAGTACAGGATATCCATCACCAGTCCTCAGGAAAATAAACTGGAAGAACTGTTCTGGACTGAACTGCTTGAGACCCATGTTTGAAGCCCCCCGTGAACTGCAGCCACCTCTGCCCTTCCCACCCCTCCCAGCACACCCAGTCCCCCCAGTCACTGCTGAGCTTCTCAGGATGGTGCCCTCACTCAGCAGCACCTGCAGCTGATTTGCAAATGAGAAGCAACTCGATCAAGTTGATTCTGCATGAAAACAAAGTACTGCTGCTCAGAACACGAAAACATATGTAAGATCGGCTGAGGCAGAGCTGCAGGTTTTGCCTGTCCATGCTGGGACCATCACACATCCCTTTTCTTTATAAGTTAGGGTTGATATTCAAGACAAATATTTGATCAGGCAGGCAGCAGGAACCAAACCCTCCCAGCCACTGACAAAGTCAAGAGCAACACTAGCAGCTCCAGCTGTTAAACGTTTCCCTGCCCTCCTACAAGAACAGCTTTTAGAAATATGAGGTTCATTTGCATTTTACCACTAACTTGTGACGAAGAGATATATTTAACTTGGTGACTCAGTACAGCATGCACAGCTCTCTACTATGAGCCTTTATCAGCAGAAATAGTCTTACTATCCTCAGCTCAACAATGTTTATGTGATTTTTTTTCATTTACTGAAGCCCAGAATTTGTGCTCCACCTCCTCAGCCGGAGCTGGAAGCAATCAGTGATGGCTAGAAGAAAGGAAACCTTCTTTCTGCATTCAGGAAATTAGGCCACAGTAGCACAGAAAAATCGAACAAGAATCTCTGTTTTTCCCCAAGCTCACTTCAAATGGCGATCTTTCTCTGTCTCTCCTTATATATACGTTTATAAGGTCTGCTCTCCTAAAGGTCACAGTCTTTGAGCAGGCAAAGAAAGCTTTTGTATAGAAGAGCAAATGACCTGAATTTGGAGGCATTTAAAAGCAAAAATAACCAAACTGAAAAATAAAAAGACTGGAAAGGAGAATTTAGAAAAAAAGAATTTGAACTTCAAAGTTCCTCAAACAAACAATTAATGTACGGTCCACCGTCTCTGTGAAAAATCCAAATTCAAAGTACAAATTATGAGTCTTATTAGATGCATATCTCAGGAATAATTCCTAAAATGTACGGCGAATGCACGGACTGCACCAGGAGCAGGTCCTGCTATTATACGCATGCCGGGTGTCCCTCCTGGCCTGGCTGCTGGAGGTGGGGGTCTCCCACTGCTGCGCCCACCATGCACGGGAGGTCCCAGTGCCAGGACAGCCAGCGCTGCAGGCAACAGAAGCTCCCTCTCTCCCTGCCTTGGAAATGTTACGACTTCCAGCAAAGGCGAGAAGAAACACACTGGATAAATCTGTTAAGAATATAATCTCACATAAATCCCTAGGATGGGAGAAGAGCCCTGCTGGGTATGTTTCTCAATCCAACTTGTAAAAGCAAAGGAGATGACAGGCTTTCATGCATTGCACTGTTGCCTCAGCTGGTGCTTCCCAGCACACCGGCTTCCCCAGCTATGAAACCACCATCAGCATTCCTGTGCCCTCCTGCTCGCTCCTGCCTCAGCACCACGTTGCTGCGTGCAGTTCTGCTGATGAAACTATTCAAGAGACCGCATGATAGGCCATATCAGTGCACGCCTCTAAGTTAAAAGCAACAGATTTCTGGGGACAAGTAAACAAGAAAAGGAAGTCTCAAGGATGGAAACTCCAGAAAACAGTTTATCTTTTATATATATATATTTCACAGCTAGCAATTTCAGTGCTTGTACACCAAAGCAGAAGGAATTGGTGACTATCAGAAAAAATAATCTGACTTCCTCACAGAAGCCTTATTTCAAGCAATAAGCCAGATGTTCCACATAGGAATGCCATCTTAACATCACAGCCAAGTTACTTATCCTGGTGCTGTCACAGAGACAGCAGATGTTGTGCAAAGGGCATTTCTCATCGTGTCTTGCCCTGATGCTATGAATGCAGATTCCGTCCTTCTGCAAGCCACAGGCTGAACAACGGAAACCTGCATTCCAGCTGCACAAGACATACAATCATATTATGGCTCTGGCACAGGGTTATTTTCTGAAATGCTGTAACACCTTGAGTCATTCCATAGCATGAGATCAAAGTGACAACACTCTTTAGCAGCAATTTGCCTATTTTTATCTTTTTAGGCAAACTCAGTGGTTTCTAAAAGAAGGCGGGACATCTGAACAGGCTGTGCAGCACGTAATGTCATTGTACATATAAGGTCTTAAAAGTTAACAGCAGAAACCAGCAAGATCGTTTAAATATTCCTGGTAAGAGTCACAGCTCTGAGATTTAACCCAGGTTCTGTGGGTAACAGTACTGTGCCAACATCCCTTAAAAAAAAGTCCACTACACTGCATGAAACCATGAAAGGGTGACCCTCGTGGTGACACAGGCTGGCACCAAGCTTGGGCAACAACCGATGAGGATTCACCATGAACGCAGCAACATTGTGCCAAGGCGCGATAGTACAGAGGGGCCACCTGCAAACTGCTGCTGCGCAGCAGTGAAAGCAGCATCATATCAGCTAACCACTAACCCAGCTCTCAGACCACACCAGGGGTGTCCAGTCTTTACAGAAGAGAAACCAAAGGAACTCATTTCCACGTTGTCAAGGTCATTGGCACAGCTGACCAGGGTGCTGCCTCCTTGCTCCACCTAGCACAGGTTTCTCACAGAGGTATGCAATCACTCGTGTGCCACCAAACATAAATAGAAGATGCACAGAGACTGGTTAAACAACTTTAAACCATGGCATTTAACTGGGGTTTCATCCTAGGCCTACTTTAATAATAATACTTACTTTTTCTTGTTCTGAATTGTCACTCTATATTCATATTAAAGGATCTGTTGTCTCTTTGCACTGATTTGAGACAAATGATGGAGAGCGAAGATGGATCTTGGAAGGATGTATTTTACTATGGGAAGACATTGTGTCTTTCAGCTCCAAAAGGTATCCCAAAGCGGTAGGGTGCTCGGACAAGCTTACATTACATGAAGAACTGATCCACTAAGAGCAGGAGCAGAGAGGCAGCACCTCCAGGCTCCCTAGCAAACTGGAAAGAAGCCCTGCAGACCAAGGCCCATGGCCTCTCTATGCCTGCTGTTGTCAGCCCATGTCCTCCACATGCTGCAGATGTGGATCTGCAGATGCCCAGGGCAGGGAAACCACCTCCAGGAGATACCACAGCTTCCCCCCACCAGCCCCAGGCAGGCAGCCCTCTTTGGCAGAGTTAACAAACCAGGCAGCTGCTGGCACTGCACAGGCACTGCGTGAGTCCCAGCCAGCAGTCCCACTCAGACTGTCCTGTGGGACATGACGGGAACTCCAGATCCCACTCCTGCAGTTTTTCTGAAGAAGGAAGAACTACAGCACAAAGAGATATGAAATCTATTTTGATGATCCTGCTGCCATGGCCAGGATCTCAGTCTTCCCATGGAGGGAGGGCTCAGGTAGGAATATCTCCAGGGATAAGAGTCTTGGCCAACCTGCGATGTGGTATTTTACACAGGAAAGGTGAAGAATATCTATCCTGAAGGTTAAAAAAAATACGGAGTCATTTTCCTGGCACAACAACAGTATGACAATGGGTACAATCACCTTGAACTTGTCCTCACAAGTCCGGACACTGCTATTTCTACCATTAGCTGCTCTTTGGTCCCTAAAATATCCACGGTAAAGCACCTGAATAGATGCCAAAGTGGCTCTGAAAACGGGGGTATGTTCACATATTTTCATACCTGAAAAAGTACACACCTCCACCACTGGAACCTCTAGCCTGAGAAGTGAAAGACACTTCCCAAATCAAACCCGCCTCCTTGTTGTTTGCTCCATACCAAAGCACATCATGTTCTCAGAAGTATTTCTCAGTTGCAGACTGCAACAATTAGAGAAGTGCAGACCTTCACTGTTATTATCCTACACGTGCAAAAAGCATCCGGAGCAGAGAGGGCAATGAGATGCAAAGGCAGGAGCAGAGCCATGAGGAAGGCAGGTGCGATGCAGCAGTGGCTCCAGGAGATGATGGGACGAGAAGGAAGCAATCGCCAGCAGTGCTGCTGGGCAAGAATGGAGCAGACCTTCTGTGGAAGAGGAGTGTAAAAGGTCTTATTAGGTAGGGTGCAGGCAGCCAGTTTAGTGTCACAACACATTCAAGCTACTCAGCTCTCCTCAGAAGCATCTGTCAATATGCCAGATTATTGTCAATTATTCCTGTATCACTTTACACAAGACTTCTCAAATTATTGAGGCTTTCCATTGTTGATTATTTCCTACCTCTCCATTACCCCAGATAATGGAGAGCAAAATGATTCTTTTTGATCATCACACTTTATTTAATCAGGTAGCACTGCTCTAAGTCTGGACTTTTATCAAAGTTGCCTACCTTTACTTGGCCAGGCAGACTCCAAACATGTTCTATATTTGTTCTAGATTTCCAGAAATCTGGCAGTCCTACTAGGTCAATCCTACTGTTCACATATGGCAGCTCCATCTGGGCTGCCATATGAGCAGAAACTCTAGATACATTCACGGCAACGTGTGCTGCCATTACATTGCACAGATGCAGCTAGTCTGATGCTTTCAGGGAGCGTCAGTGGGGTCAGTCACTCTCTGACTACGATGTAGACCCAACACTTACTGGAAGCAGCAGACAGACCTCCTGTGCACGAGCTACACAGCTGATCTGGGACAAATGCATCTCAGATGCCCTCTATGCCTGCAAACCACGCATGCCATCTGTACGCAGTGGACCCAATACTTCCTGGAAACACCCAACTTGCAGTTGATGGGCTATACAGCAAATGATGATTTATTTTTTCCTACGCAGCAAGCCCTTGATTTAGAAGAGGCACTTCAGCCAGGCAGCTAGGCTAACATTCTGGCACTAAGCCTACAAGGAGTATCTGGAAATGGTCTGCATCAGGCAATGGGTAACTGTAAACATATACGAGAAACAAAAAATGTCAAAAGGTGCAACCATTCGGCTCTAGGCTAAAGAGGGACAGAGAAATTTCTCAGTATTTTCAGAAGACGCACATGGAGCTACTGGAATAACATGAAGATTCTCCTAATGAGATGCATCACAAAACTATCCTAAAGAGAGGCAGATGATGTTGTGATCTCCTCCATCAAAGGGAACAGGCACTTTCTGAACTCTGAGTGCTTCTGGGAAGCAGGAACAAACCTTAGGGCACCTCAGAGCCATTATGTTCAGGAAGCCTTTGAGCTGGAGGAGGAGATGTGACCTCCACACTCCGAGGAGTGAGTCTCACTGACTTTTCCAGCTGGGCTGATAACCATCAGTACAGGCTATAAGGAGAAGAGTGCTGAATTATCCAAGAAATACTGGTACAAGTACCACCAGCAGCCTTGGCACAGAGGTGTCACCCCCTGCACACCCTACTATGACTGTTGCAGGCCATGGCAGCAATGTGCTGGGCAGCCACGCAGGCTGACAAGTGTGATGTCCTGGAGGTCACAATTTCGATTAATTTGTTGTGCTGTGAAAGGCTCTGGAAATGAGCTTCAGCTTCCTGCAGAGACCAAAGGTGGGTTGGTAGCATCTCCTGAAAGTTCAGGAAAAGATTCTGCAAGGGAAGAATGACAGATTTGGCCAGAGCCAGGATAGCATCTGCCCAGAAACCTCCCAGGGCCACAAAGCATGCCTTAAAAAAATCAAATCAAAGTTACTTGTCACAGAAAGCTGAATGCAAGGTCCATGTGTGGTCAGCACCTGGGAAAAAAAGAGTACCTCAGACACAGGAGAGAGGGGAGACATCTCAGGATATTTCTTCTCTGCCTTGTTCAGATGGAGTCATGAGAAATGGTGCTACCTAGAGCAGGCAGAACAGGGTAAAGAGGACAGGCCAGTCCTCTTGGGAAGAGTGGGTCAGTTTTGGTCTCTGGTCCAGCCAGCACTGAAAGATGCTCTCAAGGGACTGGACAGTATGTAGATATGTATCCAGCACGGTCCTCACCACCAGAATTAGAGATGGGTCCGACAGACCTTCCGAGAGCTACCAGACTCAGCCTGAAAGATGGGGAGATGGAGTGCTTCCTGTACAAAGCAGAGACTTTTGTGTAACATCTGTAACTGGAGTGAAACTGCTGCAGGTCAGGGAAGATTTCAAGTCAGCAACATCATCTGGATAATCGAAGCTGAGATGGCATCTGACTCAGAATTAGATCAGTCTCACACTGAAAACTGGAGGAGGAGTGGGAGGGAACCAGGAGGCCAGAAACCTGATCAATTTTTACAAGACAAACTTCAAGTGAAAAGAGAGAGAAAACAAATCAAATAAAATTAGGGTAAGAAGCCTTGAGAGAGTAGGTAAATAAAAGAAAAAAAAAACCAAACAGAAATTCATCAGGCAAATGAAAGCTGCTCTTTAGTAAACAGGCTGCCCTGTGCCTGGAGCACCGCACAGGCACATACCTCTGGATGCCTGCAAAGGCAGGAGAGGGGGACATGCATCCCTGCGCAGGGTGGTAAGGCTGGGACACTTCTCATTCAGCACAGGCACTCACTCTGTGAGCGTGCCCACGCTCAGCCTCTTGCAAAAAACAACCTCCAGCCTGTTACACGATGACAGAAAATCATTCATAGCCAGATAATCTTCTCATGGTCTGCAATCTTTTAGTCCAGCAACAGGAAGCCCAGAGTTCAACTATATTGTAATTGATAAAAGCAGCTAAATAAACCAGTAATCTACCAGGAGAAAACATTTTAAATCTATCACAAAGAAGAAAAGGCACAGGTCTGTCCTTGGTCCATCATGGACACAGATGATGCAACTGCGGACAGCCATGTGGAAAGAGGCAAGAAGGCAGGTGCCTAGTAGGAATGGAGGAATGCATCCTTCCCAGATGATGAGGCCCACGGAGCAGAAACCTCCCAGCTATAACAAAGGAAGATGGCAGGCAGCATTTGCTAAATATAATTAATATTCAAACAGTTAAGTCCTGGTAAGTTATAGAAAGTCTTGAAAAAAGGAATGGAGGAACTTCGCATACACATTAAGATACTGGGTCTTGGAAAACTGGAGAAATTCCAGGCAACAGGAGGACTATCAGTGTTCTTAAACACTTCAAATTATGAAAAGCGTTGACCTCAGAAACCATGGGCCGAGGCACCTGGCATCAGTCCCAAGAAAGGGCTATACTCTAGATTAAAGTGGAAGCACTTCTAGGAAAAAACCATGCTCTATCATTTCCCTAATTTCTTTATGAAAACTGAACTCCTGGTTTTTTTTCCTTTCCTCTTTTCCTCTGCTTTCTTTCCTGGTTCTTTTTCTACCAAGAAGCCAGAACTTGTCTTCATATTTTCAGTTATCGTTATTCATACCTTTTCCCCTCTCGTTGCTTCACAATTCCTTCTTTTTCCCCTATCTAGGTTGATATTCTTATTGCTTTCATTCCTTACTGCACCTTCTTCTCATCTCATTAGCTTTCTTGCTATTCAAAATATTTTCAAAAGTATCACAATATTTTATAAGTAATATAGCCTAAGAGGCATTACCTATACTAATAATACCTAGTTAGCTTTGTAAAATCTTCACAGAGGCCACGTATGGTACATTAAGAACACTGATGCATATTTAGCATTTAGAATGCTTTTCTGAAATATTTTCTCCTGCATACCTTATGCCAGTTTTGACACCATAGACTCTGATTAGATTTTATTATTGTTTTACTGATGATTCCCCTAGTTTGGGGAAAGTAAACCAAAAGCATAATACAGAGTTTGATTGACAAGTTTATGAGTCTGGCTGACAGAAGCAGCAATGTCTGATATCAGAAAGATGAAATCCAGTACAATCTAGTACAAGCTGTTACAACTGGAATGGAGAAATCAAATACATCAATACAAGGTAAAGAATATCCACAGGTAGGCGTTGTAAAGCAGAAAATGTGTGATAACAGCCGTAACCCCAAACTGAACACAAGCCAAGAAAATGGTGACATTGCATAAAGAGAAATTTAATTTTAGGAGGTATTAACAAGATGATGAGGATCCACCTGGACTGATATGCCGAGTTTGGGGACAAAAAACAGTTGGAAAAGGCTTTGGAAACCTCAGCCACTGAGGAAAGACTGACAGAAGTAGGTTTGCTCACCTCAAATCTTAAAAGTATTAAAAAAAGTTGGTGATCAATTATCCTACCAGTCCACTGCTGGAAGAAGAAATATGCTTACTGTGCAAAAAAATATCATTAAACCCTAGGAACAAATTTCTGATTTTCTCAGCACAGAGGAGCACTGAGAAAAATCTACTTTGACTGAACATAGAGTTTGACAAAACATTTCCAGGGCTGATTACCTGCTCAAACTCGGTAGAAAAAGTGGTATCTTGACCTCCATTCAAGATGTTTCTGCCCAGAAATATACAACACATTTACCTTTCTCCATGACAGTATATCTAGATTGCATCCAGAAGAGATAGAAAGATATGTGTGTGTGTGTGTATAATTTATCATGTATCATTTATCTTGCTCAAAACGTATTTGTTAATGTAGAAATAGCATCAAGCAGGACATTACTCAATGGTATTGCTCAGGTTCTTGGTCTAAACCAACCGTGTGCTAGCAATGACCACCTAGACTAAGGTATCGATGCTGAGGGTAAAACTGAAAGTGCACGAAGTCTGGTGGGACAGCAGGGTACTGCTGCAGCAGAACATGAGCCCAAGGGCAGCCAAGGTGTGGAAAGGGCACAGCACACCGCTGCAGGAGGTGAAACAGTCTCAGAAAGCTGGCATGCAAAGCAGGGAAAAACTTCAGCATAAACTCTCAGAACAACTACTGTAGCCATAAAGACTGATTGAAAGTATCAATTAGAAATACGTGGGAATTCGGTGATGAACTCTGTATGTGGCAGTAGGACCTGTGCAAATGTACTAGGTCACTCCTAGAGCCAAGGTTGAGACAAACAGAGGAACAGAGGAAGATTCACTCGATGGACACAAAAGTGATCCAGTAGCTGTAAAAGCCTTTAAAATGTGAAAGTTAAAGGAGATCAAACTATTCTACTTCTCAGTGGAGGCGAGATGATCACTGTGCATAGGTGCTAAGGTATGGGGAAGAAATCTAACTGCAAGGCTTTCCAATTACTACAACACACACAAGAGCTAACAACAGGCTGATTAAATTAGGCAGAGCAACACTGAGGTAAAAGATGACTTCCAGCAGCAGGGGTAATTAGACAGCTTAAGAGGAGAGGTGGCAGACCCCACCACATGTATGCGAGGAGCACAGAGCCCACAGAGCCATGTGTCGCAGCCCTGGGACTGGGGAGGATGGGTTTGCCTGCACCCCACATTGGTATTTCCAGCCCTGAATCAAGACCAAGTTTGCACTACAGAGGGTTGATGACTTTTTATTTCCAGGAGGAAGAGGAGGAGGTCACTTTACCTACAGTTCCCAACAGACTTAAAGAGAAATGACAATTTAAAAAAAAAAAAAAAGAGATGTCACCCATAACAAGCAATGCTTGTTATGTATTTGGCACATCAGAAAAGCTGAGCACTGCAGATGCAACACCTCTTCTGTATCTGGAAAAGCAAGCAAGGTGATGAGAACAGTCACTGAGCACCCCAAAAGGTGTTGAGCCCAGCTCAGCTCCACAGTCAAGCCCAGAAGTGCCCATCTTACCTGTGGAAACAGTGGTCACTCTAAAAGTAGCAAATGGGCACTGCAGTCACGAATAGTTTATTTTTGTTGCAAACTACGCTTTTAAAATCTGGATTATGAGCAAGTTTTTAATTAATCTGAATAAGAAAGGTTAGAAGAAGCTGGGTTACTATATTACCTAATCATTAAGCACAACAAAAAGCCTAAGCACAGATAGTAGATTTCTCTGAGGTCCCAAACTTCAATCCACTGTAATGTTAAAAGTTAACAAACATACTTTTAAATATTAAGAAAAATGTTTTCCCACTCAGATAGCAAATGCATTAAGTTTGTGGAAAATGTGCTGTGATTTTAATACATAACAGGTTGGATAACCACTCCAGCGTCAACAGGAACTCCACACCTCCATAAATTATTTTTATTTCTACTATAGTAGAGCTTGAACGCAAAATCAGTAGGCTCTGCACACAGTTACAAAAACCTGCAACCCTTACAATCCAAATGTTTGACAAGAGAGAACAGATGGGGGAGGACAAGGTTACTGTTGTAGCGATGACAAGAAAAATATGGAGCTTATTAATAAAAATAATGCTATAGACGTTCTCACATCAGCTAAAATTTTTGGCATTAGTTAGGACTAAATCCTTAAAACATGGCAAACAGCAGCTGTTGTTTCTGTGCTTTACACATGTTGAGGAACAAAGGCAGCTAACTAGCAAGAGCTTACAGCTAAGCTAACTAAACTGTACAATATCAACTAGCTTTACCACTTCCTTCCAAGTATTCTTTAACACTGAACCCTTATAAACTACTTAAGAATTAAATTTATTAATTTATATGACATCACAAGATATGATGTCATTAAGAAATTAGAAATCCAGACGCTGTCAGCTAAAATTTAATTTAAATTAGGAAAAATCACAGTTAACTGAAGACATTCTTTAACAAAATCACTCCATTTGAGAATATTCTGTTGCCTGGGCAACATGACTACAAATTGCAGAGTTCAGACCATGATGCCTATTTTAAACCAACAAGATACAAATCTTTGAAGAAAATACATCTAACAACCTGTTTGTATTGTACCAAAAAGCTGATACAAATGGTATGTTAAGATAACATCAAAGTGTAAAACTCTAAAGATTTAAGAAGGACCATTCAAAGTGTTATAAGGCCCAATTATATACATGGCAGATGCAGTAGAGGTGAAGGAAGGTCAAGGTGCAAAACAGGGATACAACAAGCAAGGTGTGCAAAGAGCAAGGGAGCCACAGGAACACACATTACAACGCGCTCTCACCGGGAGCCGGTTGAGCGCTTTGGCACAGCCGGAGAGCTTTAGCACCACAAACGCCGGAGGGTTTGCTGTCTTTTGGCTTGAGCTTTTTACTCCACCATTGGCTGTGATCATGCAGTAAATACCATCAAATCAGCAGATCAGTTGCGCCTTGTAAAAGTGACACATACAGCATTTGGGGCAGTATCTGCCTTTGTGCCCAGTTCTGAAAACGGTTTATGAATCGCCTTTATTTTTTGACAAAGTGCCAGAGATCTGCAGACCATGAGCTGAGCCACGCTGCCAAAGACCTGCTAGGAACAATCTCAGGCATTAGTGCTGAACTCTGATCATCTGTGACGGTTCTCAGATGCCTGGAAGAGAAGGGAAGTTACAACCAGCTTTAAATATGCAGCACTGGGAGAGGAACATTGCACTCTAGACCAGGCAGCTTAATTTTATGGTCTGGAAAAAAGCTGGCCAAAGCAGATCATTTGTAAACGGAGATGACCAAACAACAGCAAGCTGTAAAGAGCAAACCAGATTTAAGGGATCCAAGTTACTTCTAGGAGAGGGTAGCAGGCCAGGCTTTGTGAAGAGCGAAGAAACTGAAGATACCACATAGCTGTCTTCTGCAAAATTCTGACAGCCTTATGTGACAGTCTCAGAAACAACAAATTAAATCTAGCTGAAACTCCTGCCAAGTTATGAAAAACTGATTAGAAAACTAATTCATGACTAACTGTCAGACTAAAAATGTATGCTAAATGAATTTTACAGGACCCTACCCCAGGTTCAGTAGTACTCAATTTTTCCATTAGCCACCTGGATGATGGAGTGCAGAAAACGCTTATTAAATTCTTAGATGAGACTAAACTGAAAGAAGACGCAAAGTCATTAGAGGATTAGAATTGAAATAATTGTTGAAAACTCAGGAAATAGGCGGGAGTGGGAAGATGTGGTCAATTGAGACAAAAATATCGAGTTTATGTACAGGGATTACAGAAGACGGAGCCAACCTCTTCTCCGAGGCATACAAGGAGCAAGAGTCAATGGGCACAAGGTGTAATGGGACAAACTGGGCATAACGAAAAGGCTCTTCAGCAGAGGAACGGCCGAGTATGGGAACAAGCTCCAAGGCTGGAGTGCTCCAGGCATGGGGACTTCCCACACCTGGCTGAGCAATGCCCCCAGCACCCTCAGCAGCCATGGGGCCAGCCCATCTGAGCAGGAGGAGAGACACCCCTGGGTCTCCCCAGCCCCAATGGCTCAGCAAGTCCAGGCACAAACGCACACTGGGAGACAGCAGGCAGCAATCCTGCTGGAGGTGATCTACAGAATGCAGGATTGCAAGCTGAAATTGAGTCAACAAAGTCACATTGTGGCAGAAAAGGGAAAACATACCAGGACTTACAATTAGCAGCCTTACCTCTAACTGTGATGTAACCCCTCTGCTCTGTGCGGAACCAGCTGGGTTTCAGCTGGAGGCGGCTACTTTTAGGAACAGAGTTAAATAAAAGATATAGGGAGAATCCAGAGTAAAACAGCAGTAACGATCAGATGCAGATGATGCTTTCAAGGTCTCTGCAGGAAAGCCTGCATGCTCTGGGACATTCAGCCCAGAAGACTGGGTGGGGAAGGGGTGATCTGACTGTAAAAACAGAAAGAAGTCAGCTGCAGCAAGGACAAAAATCATCTGTTCTCAATAACCATGGAAAAGTAATGGGCTTAAATTTCAATTTAAGATTCATGTCAGATGTCAGAAGATGCTTTCTGAGAGTGCACACAGTTATAAGGGCAGAAGCAGACCACAGCACTCAGCACAGTGGGCGCTCACAAGTGGGTGAGCAAACACCAGGAATAAAACTTTCAGAGCTGATCCTGGGTGAAAGGGAAAGAAAAGACCCCAAAAATGACACCTCTGGTTCCTTAGTCCTAGCTTTCTACTGCCTTCCTCAATGGGGTGACTGGCTGTGAATGAGGGGAATGCAGGAAGATTGTCTGCCCTGATCCTGGGAAGGAGTTCAGTGTGGTCTCCTGCAGCATCTTTATTGCAAAACAGGACAGGGATGGTTTGGGCAGGTGGACAATGAGGTAGGTGGAAAGCTGGCTCGACCACCAGACTCAAAAGTGGGGTGGTGGCCCATACAGAGTGCAGGTGGTAGCTGATTATGAGCCCATTCCTCAGGTATGGAGATGGTCCCTTTTGGTACCTTCATCGACAGCCAGGATGGTAGCAGGGAGATCCCTGCCACCAGCCTTGGGAGCAGCTGGCAGGCAGAAGGGCAGGGCTGCTTGTCTGCGGGACTCCCCAGGCTGGAGAAATGGACCAAGAGGGACTGGTGGGGCTTGGCCGGGAAAAGCACTGAGTCTGGCCCATGAGCTGCAGCAGCCCTGTGGCTTCTCCCAAAAGGCCTGGGGCATCCCAGGGCCTCTCAGACCCGGTGCCATCAGCACCCTCAGACAATGGAGGCTGAGCACCTCCCAGGCAGTGATGGCCCGAGGGCAGCCAGTGGGGTGAGGGCAGGGGTTGCCATCCTCTGCTCCACACTGGCGAGACCAGCTGGGATACCAGGGCCAGGCTGGGCTCGCCAGCACAGGATGGACATTGCAGTACTGTGGCAAGTCCCATGGGCACCTCGAGATGGTCGGGGCTGGAGCGTGGGAGGGGCTGAGTGTGGGGTTTGCTCAGCCCACAGAGGAGAAGGCGAAGGGGAACCCAGTGCACCACAGCCAGAGCAGCTCTGCATCAACAAAGCCTGTGCTAGTTACAACAAGAAACTTTGGGTTTGTTTTTTGGGGTTTTTTTTTTCGGTTGGTTGGTTTTTGTTGGTTTTGTTTGGGTTTTTTAGGTAATCATGTTATAAGTAAACAAACAGAGAGCCATACCACACACCCCAAAAATCTGTTTAGAAGAATTTGGGGGTGGGGGGGCCAGAAATCACAAAAACGTGGCAATCAAAAGGACACACAAGCACAACTTTTTCACACAAAAGCAGCAGCTCTGATTGAAATTTAACAATTACATTAGAAGAAACTTGAATCAACTACTTGCATACTATTTTTATATTCTGCAAATGACAACCCTGTATGTGTATAAATGGAAATGTTCAACCATGAGTATCATGAGGACAAAGAAACTTGTACTAAATTGACATTTACTGATCATTAAAGAAAAACTTGTCTGCACTTCTAACCTACATCAGATGTGTTTGGGATGAGCTAACACAAACGATCCCATAGCTCCACTGGCATACAATTTCAACAGGAAAGAAATTGCAATCTATGTTTAGTTTTGGCTCAACACCAGTCACCTGCTCACATACATAAGCAAACCTTTAGATCAATATGAAAGAAAATTCCGAGTTGCTTTTATTTAAATAAATAACACTGAATTATTACCTCTTGATAATTAAAACTTACAATGCTGAGTTCACATTTTGATAGGTCCTCACAGCCATTTTTATTGGCTGTAAAAGTTGTATTTACAAAAGACTCACACATTTCTAATAATTTTCCAGTGTATACCTTGGGTAAGTAAATAGTCCAAAGCAGAGTGGAAATCAGAGACAGATGGTTAAACCATACAACCAAGATGCAGTCTACAGGTAATTTTTCTTACATGCTATGATTTTGGTACTATAAGCAGCACATAGGCACCAAGAGCACTGGGGCCTTGCATGGGTCAGCCCTTATCAACCTGAAACGTTGCTGAGGAGACAAAGGAAAAGCCACCTTTGACTTTGGCCAAGTGATGTGATTTGTGGAAAACACAGGTGAGAAGTCTCCATCCAGAAAAGGCATGTCAAAGGAGCAGTAAAGTGTCTTCCATTACCACTGGGAAAGGAGGATTGGAAGAACACATGCACAAAGAAAGATGGCTTACCAGTGACTGTACACCCCCGTAAACACAGATGTGAACTAGAAACACCCCAGTACCCCATCTGTCTCCCTTTGAACTATCACAGGAGCCCAAGCTCATTGCCATATCCCCTCTCCTTCCAAATCTGAACACAAAAGGTAGAGCATGCCCCTCATCATTTCAGATCCTCTTCCACCTCAGAGGAAGAAGTCAGTGCCTCAGCGGGCTTTGGGCAACGCAGATACGCAATAAGCCAGCATGTGGATGAGGCCGCTTGAGAAACTGCAACAGCTCACCCACCCTGCACGTACGTGCGTGCTACCAATGACACTGTGGCAGCTGCACCCTTGCTGCAGAGGGGTCCTGAAGTCCTTCCTGCGTGCACCAGCTGCAGACTGCTCCACCAGCACAACTTCAGCTCTGAGATGCCACAATAAACAGTACCTAGGGAAGGCAAGGTCCAAGCTCTAGTGTGGACACCTAGAAATATCAAGGGTGAAAATATTCAACAAGTGATTCTGAAGTCATTTGGGCACTGAACACACTCCTCTGATGAAGGCTGGACCTTTCACTATAGCCAGTTACAGCAAGGTCTGTCACATGGCCATTGCGGTTGACCCACAGACCTTCCAGGAACATATGGGGCAGCGTAAGGAACTTCCAAAACTTTCCAGACAAGAAGGATCCATCTTGACATTGAGAACACAAAATTCAGGCTCCATGTTAGAGATGTGAGGTTTGGGAAGGAAAACTGGGAAGTTAACACTGTGAACAAGATAAAACTTGGATGCTTCTTAGAGGGAAACTGCTGGCACCTCTAACAGGCCACTGAAAAATACAGTGCGAGGCAGGTGACGACCTGACCGTAAGGACTTAAGACTGTTTCTACTTTTTACCCGGGGGTAAAGGCAACTGGAAAACCGACTTTTATTAAACAAAAGGTGAAAAAATTACTCAGAGGTTCAAAGTGTAGGGTTGCCAGCATACAACACCTGGTTTAATACCATCAGAGTACTGGGTTCCTGAGAAAGAAAACACTTAAGTGAGTCCTTAAGACATCTGAAAGCCAGGGAGGAAAAGTACAGCAAGACCTGATGCACTGACGAGACTAGCCAAGGGGTTAGAAACCAGAGGACTCAACCCAGCTAAGGCAGGGTCTTACCCCCAGCTCACACCAGTTACACAAAACATCTGGGACTGATGGGGACACAGATGCACAGGCACATGAAGCAGAAACAAACCGTTTGGTACAGCTACTGAGCAGCAGCGGTTTAGGATTCTCCTGCTGTTTACAGGGAAATCTCAATGTGGAAAAAAGCAGGGTTCCTGTGGTGGCAGCAAGTCTCCAGCCCCACACCACAAGGCAGACTGCTGAGACACAGGAGTGGCACAGACGGCCCAACCTCTTTGATACAGAGGCAGGAAAACCAGCAGTTCCTTGTGTCCTCTGAGAAGAAGTAAGACAGATGGAGCCTTCCATGTCTCATCTTTATGTGTATAGAAATTAGGACATTACACTATGTATGGGTGGACAGTTAGATGGGGGGAAAAAAAAAGGATGGTTAGGCTCAGAGAGTGGTTGTTAATGGGTCATTCTTTATCCAAAGGCCAGTGACAGGTGGAGCATCACAGAGGTCATCAAGTCTACAAGTGACAACAAACTGGGGGAAATGGTCAACATCCACAAGGCAGGGCTGCCACCCAGAGGGACCTGGACAGGCTGGAGGAATAGATCAGCAGGACCTCCAGGAAATTAAAAAAGCACAAATGTAAATTCTGTTTTTGGGAAAGAAGCAGTTTTGGTAACAACACAGACTGGGGAGCAGTTCAGCAGAAAAGAAAAGGTCCTGGAGGTCTTGGTAGATAGCAAGCTGGATTAGAGCCATGGGGACAGTGACTTCGGCAAGAGCAGAGGGTATCTCCTTCCCCCTCACACACCAGATAAGAAATGGTTTTATGGGGTCTTTGTTATCAGTGGCAAGTTGAACTCCAGTGTGACACAGGAAAGCTGTTCCATATGGCCTGTCTACACCACCAGGTGTGGATCATCATTCTGATTAAGTTCAGCTTGCAAAGGTAAATGATTTCATTTCCAAGTCAAATCATGTGATTTGCATGCTCAGAGAGGGACACGGTCATTTCACAGAATTTGAAAGGTCTTCTCTTTTGCAATCACTCTGTCAACCTGGCATTGAGGAAAGGGAAAACAGAAACCCAACATACTGCAGTTGAACAGCAGCTAGCACTTAACATTTCCATAAAAAACACAAGAAACTGCAGACAGGCTGACCTGGACGACTTTGAGCTATCAGTCCCATGCAAGAAAAAGACTGACGCAGTGAGAGTGAGTAACCTTATTATAATATTAAAAAAGCATCTCTTGAAGAACAAGATTTAGAGACAAGTCTTCACTCTCCTAAGAGACAAAACATTGCCTAACATTGCCACCCTGAACTTAATGAATACAGGATTTCAGCTCCCTGGGATCCCGTACAAATCACTGGTGGGAGGGAAGATGCCACTGACTCAGCCACCATTCACAGTGTTTGCACAACTGCCTGCCTATATGCCTGTCCACAAGTTCCGGTCCTCTGCTGGGTACCTTCCTGCTGTTTAAATGGGATGGTGCGTTCATGACATCAACAACGGCAACAGCCAGTTTTCACAGTCCTGGCTTCAGCGCCTGTCCTTCCCATCACAGGCTCCTGGCCCCATGGCATGCTCCAGCAGCCAACACCCCAAGTTCAGTCAGTGAGCACCTCAAGGCACGTGAGAGGTTGGAGAGACAACCAGTGCTTTGGCAGCACTTGTTTCTGATCAATGATACTGCTAAAGCAGCTGGAAGGAGGGGGAGGCGGGGGGGGGGGGGAGCAGTGACAAACAACTTTATTTTCATCCAGTGCATTTTGAGTATGCAATACCCTACCTGAAAAATGACGGCTCCATCCTTCTGTGATAAGACCGTACTTGGATGAGGCTGGGGAGCTTTGGGAAGGACTGCATCTGCACAGGGGACTCTCTTACACAATTTACGGATGTATGGATGAAAAGCCAGCTAAGAGCAATTGAAGACAGATGTAGGTACAAACTTGGCTCAGGAAAAGAGAGATGCAGATTGCCAGAAGCTAGGAAGATACTCTGGGAGAATTCTCACCCCAAAGCCACCCTGCTCTTCCGCTCTTCCCTGAAGCCTACCACCAGCCACAAAGAGGTGAGACTGCTCCCAGCCCTCCTGCCCCACCACACAGGCCAGGCACTGCACTCCACGAATGGGTGTCAGGCCCCTTTGCAACAGGAGGAACTCAGAGAGAGAGAGGTGGTGTGCTGCCCCAGGCCACAAGCACACTGACATGCCTTAGGGAAGATAACCAAACAATTACAACTTCTAAACCCTCTAAATTACTCAGTGCTATCTCAAGCCATCTCGGGACACTGACACCAAGCTATCTGATTAACAACAGCAATCAAATTAACAGGAGGTATGTGCAGTAAACTGACTAAATAGCCACACAGCAGCAGATGTATTTTACGGGAGCTCCCAGCAGCCACAGAACTGTGGGGTAGCACACACTCACTCTTACAGGCTTGGCTCTCCTCTGCCATGCTGAAACTCCATCCTAGCAAGCCAGCACCCCGTTACCACATGAAGATGGAACGTGAGAAAGCACCAGACTTTGCAGCAACAGTGACTTAATGACATGCTGAAGTGTCAAGCAAGCAATCCAAGCAGGGATTGGGAGTGTTTCTGTTTGAAAGCTGGGAACCGAAGGCAGCACACCACACTAATACCAAATTCTGGTTTGGATTTGCCAATAAACAAACCGATTGGATTACCAATGACAGTTTCCATTCTCAGGAACAGAAACTTCCAATAAGTTGCACTACTTCAAAAAGAAAGAGGCAAACACCGGTCTTTCCTCATTAAGATCCACTAGGACCAGGCAAGACATGAGCAAAATCAGAGCAGGAGCCATTTGCCTTCTTCCATCACCTGCTACACCATGTTCTACAAATGCTCAAAGCAAAAAGATTGCACTTTCTTCATCTCCTGATTCCAAAAGTTGAGCTCATCTCAAAAGGGAGGCAGCAGTTTCCTGCAAGAAGCCTTTCCCTGGGAATAAATATTTTTACACTAAATTGGAGAGCAGTCAGATGGGACCATCCTCAATCCCCAGAGCAAAGCTCCACGGAGAACAGCAGCCTCTGAGCAAAGCAGACCTTGCCACATCATGCCCTTTCCAGATCTACTTCCAGAGGCGGGAGATAACACAGAGCAGATAGAGGAAGGTTCGAGCTATGGTGGATTTGCGAAGAACAAGGCTGTCCACCCTGGGCTGAGCTCCAGCATCCTTCAGCATTTGCTGTGGTTAGCAAGGCCCCACCAGTCACTCAGAGCAAAGCTGCAGTGGCACACACCCACGGTCCCCAGGCCACTGTGGAGGGGAGGACAAGCCTCCCTCCTCTGCCACCAGGCACCCACATGGCATCATACAAGTGACGCTCCTAGCTACAAAGCTCCCCCAGCTATGACCAGACAACCATCACTTAATAGGTGAATTAATTGCATGGCATAAATCTCAAGTTCCTGCATGTGACAAAAACCAGACCATCTATAAGGATGCTCACTTTGACCTTCAAGGCCCTTTTTCCTCTTGGCATCCAAGCCAACATGTAGCACAGCTTGTGGGGAACATGGTCTCAGTCTTAATAAAGAAATTACTTTTAAACAAGACTATAAGCTATGTATTCATTTCCTGAAACTATGTAAACATTTTTAGCTCCTCACACTGTACACACAAGTGATTCAGAACTGATTATATGTCTGCTTGATTCCTATATACAATCATGGTAAGTACACACATGAGTACTGCATACTCTTTAGGACAGGATGCTTAGTTTGCATTAAAATATACTTAAATTTTAAGTGAAATATCTTCATGCAGAATGGAACATCACTGCAGCAGCTTGCAGCAGGGTGTTCAGGGAGAATCACGGCTGGTTCACCAGAGCTGCCAGCAAGCGGTCAGGTCAGAGGATGCCTTGGGTCCCCAGCATACAGCACACACACTGCACAGGGATTTGGTGCCTTCCCAGTAAAATTTGTCCCTTGGCACGCAGGAGGCTCACTAGAGATACCCAGTTCTTCTGCACAGGAGGCAACACCAGTGCAGCATGACCCATTGTGGCAGATTTCCAGCACATGCAGAACATCTGCCCAGGAATTCCCTGCCCACCTCTCCAGGATCTGTTGCCACTCCAATGGCAGCCATACATGCACAACAAGAGCGACTGTGTCTATAAGAAGGCTCCTTTCTCACAGGGGCCACGCACGATGTTTGCAGGGACTGCATGACATCATTGTGGTCATCACACTTGCAACTCTGTGGCCTAAAGCCACTATAAACAACACCAAAGGGGAAGCAAAAAAAAAGCATTTCTAAAGGGCTAATAATTAGCAAGCTCATCTGCAGCCACCCAAGCTGGTATATGAGTAAGACACTGACAGACACTCTCTGCTCTCGAGGGACACCTGAAGATTAGGACATTGAGTCACAACAGTTCTGAAAGGTCCTCAGGCAAATGACTGTGCCTTAATAAGAGCAAAAACAGGATGGCCATTCCAAGTTCAAAAACTTTTTAAAAGGGCAAAGCAGATGGGAAGAGACCTTTTGCATCACAGGCTGCAGCCTGCAGGCATTCACTTCCCATGATTTGCAAACTTATGGAAGGCATCACACTGCAAAATGACAGAGTTGCCCTTTTCCACCTCTGTTACCCAGCATACTTACTAGAAAGCTATTCCAGAGTTTCACGTCTCTTGTGGCTAGAGGTCTTCTAACCTCTAGTTTAAGTTTATTAACAGCAAGTTTAGGTGCTTTCATTTCTGTGGCAACACTGTCCTTTATTTCTAAGGATTCTCCTCATTCTCTACCATTTACTGCAACATTTCTGCAGACAGCAAAAACATTTCCTTTCCATCTCCACTACACACAACCAGAAAGCTCTTTCATTCTCCCACCATAAGATACCACTTTCATAGCCCTTTGCATGTGTACCACATGTTCTCTTTCCTCCCTCCTGCTCCAGCAATTAAGTTGGTGTCAGAACAAACATCCCGGATCAATGGTTTTGTTCCAGTAAGCTTTACCCCACACATGCCCCAGACACGTTGCAGAGGTTGCCCTTGTCAGGGGCCATGAGGAGCTCTGCGGGAGGAATGAGGCCTGGAGCTTGCTGCCTCACCTGGAACGCTGTCTGGCTGTTGTAGTTGCGAATCTCTTTGCTTGCACCGCGGAAGAGGAGAACCCGAGCGCAGCTCTCCTGTGAAAACAAGCAAGGGGGAAAGGGGAAGAGACAAATTAGCACTGCAGGTTGGCGACAACAAAGCAGCAAACCCTGTGGTTTCATCGCGCTCAGAAAGCCTCCTTCAGCAAGAGCAAGTAAGGATGCTCAACCCCTACCAACTGGTCACCCCAACCCCAGGATGATTGAAGTCCACCTGTGTGTGTGCAGCTCTGGGGCACTGGCACCATGGCCATGCCCAAACATCATTCCAAGAGCACAGGCACAGCAGTCACACACATTCCCAGGTATTGCGATATCCCTAAAGCCTTCTATTGATTTTGTTTTGAATTCTCTGTGCTTCTAAATGATGTTAATTCAACAAGTTTATGAGCCCCTGTATGCTTTAATGCTGCTTTACCCACCCATCCCCATGGGCAGGCACCTGGGTACAAGAGCCCTTCATGTGCAGAACGTACCTACAAGCCACAAATCGCCCTCCATGTACTAGTGCCTATGGCAAAACATATCACTGTTCAATTGTTAAAGCATGGACACCTCAGAAACTGAAAATTCCCTTTATAGTGAAAACCCACATAATACAACATACAAAAATCTCTAAGAATGAACAAAACCTACAGTAGAAAACCTTAGATACTGACATCCACATTTCAGAAAGAAAATAGTGGGTGTATAAGAGTAGAGAGGGCTCTGCCACCACCCTCGGTTTCGCTCTCCTGAACTAAGGTTAGCAAAGACATGAAAATAAAAGAGAAATTGCCCCCTATTTGCCTGGACAGTCTTCTTCACAGTTCAGAAATTAGCACTCAGAATTTAGCACCACTCATAAGAAGGACGAGACCCCAGTCCACGTGCCCTCCCAAAATAGGGTGAAAGCCCCAGGATGTGTGCCTAACAAGCCCTGCTTGTGGCACACACCCACCTCACATTAAATGTGAGCACCTGGGCCAAATTAGCACTCTCCACCCAGGCAAACTGCTCCCTCCCAACCAGTAATGGGGGCTCGCTGTGAAGTAGGAATAGGAACCAGAGGGAAAATTACAGAACACATTAGGCAGTAAATTAGCAAAAACTTCTCAGGAATGGGAACAGATTAAACCATAGATGCTTCTCTAGCCACCTGGCTCTTGAGAAATCCAAAACCAGACTTGCTACAAACAGGAGGAGCCTCATCCCAGGGCAAGGTGTGGATACAAGCACCTTTCTGGGTCTGGGAACAGTAATAGCAATGAGAAGGTGCTCCAGGCCGATGTGTTTGCTTTATCTCAGGCAGGCTGGTGCCTCATCTATACTTTCTCATTCTCATGCCCCAAATCACACAGATGTACCTGGTTATAGAGAGCACAAATGTGAAGAGCGGTGTTTCCTGAGGCATTCTGTGCAGTCATATCGGCTCCATAGAAGAGAAGATGCTCCAGGTGCTGAACATGGCCATAGCGACATGCCTGCTTGAAACGCAAAATGGAAAAAAGAAAGAAAAAAGGAAAATCAGGGAGCAGCAGGAAGATGACAAATCCCGTAACATCCTCTGCTGGATTCATCCATGCTAGAAAAGTTGATTCAGGCTGGACCTGTAACCTGAAAAGTCCTATTAACATGCATGGAGACACACTGCTGCTCCTTACAGCAATATACACCTGAATACTTATTGGACAAATTATCTCTAGATCAATGGCAGATTTTGGATTCACATCATACTGGTACCAGAGCCTTCTCCATAATTATCTGGTGAAAAGAAGCCCTGAAGCACAAGCAGGCAAAGAGGAGGACAACAGCCCAACATCTCTAGTTAACTGGTGTGCTCTTTTCCTCTAGGTTTGGTCCATCTTGGGACCAGCCATCCTCAAAGATCTGCCAAGGCAATGTAGGATGGAGGCAGGAAGGAGGACAGTCATATCCAGTAAATCGAGATCACAAATACAAACCTGTTTTTTCATTCTCATCCTTAGCTGTGCCAGTGCTCATCCACCTTGCAGGGGGCTGACAGCTGTGTGCTTTGGGAGGCCACGCACCCAAAGACAACATATCCTCATGATGGTCCAAGACAAGGGGGCTCGAGGCAGAGCCAGCACATCTTCCCTTCTCCCAAAGGAAGATGTCTTGAAGCACAGCCAGTTCAGGTTCCCTAACCCTAGCCCATATCTTCCCTACACCAAATCCACTTGTTAGTGTGTTGGACTGAGATCCCAAAGCACTGTCCTATGAGCCAGTCATAATCTGGGGAGGATCCCAGAAACTACTGACCAAGGCCAGAAGAAAACACCCCGAGCATTGGCCTGGCATGGCAGCCAGAGCTGGCACACCGTGTTCAAGTCCTCCACACAGAAGCCTGGCCCCCTGTGCCGGCCCCCCTGCTGAACAGTGGGGTGGGATGATCCCCTTGTCCTGGCAGCAGGATAGCATTTACCCCGGCCGGATCACATCTCACTGTCCGCCCCACCTGGTGGATCTCCTGCCAGCCGTTCTCATCCACGCAGCCAAGCCGGGCGTAGTCGTGCAGCAGGAGTTCGCAGCAGTAGGGGTCCCCCCCCACCATGGCACTGTGGTACAGCGGCGTCAGCCCCCGGCTGTCCTTGTAGTCTGGGGAGGCACCCAGGTCCAGCAGCGTCTGCAAGAGAAGTATCTGCCTCACTCTGCAGCTTCAGGTGGTCACGCAGGAGGAAAACCTGCCCTGCAGAGGGTCTGGGGATGCCCCGGCCATGGCAGCAGGCACTGCTCACCCTATCTTCCCTGCAAGACTCACATTACCAGTGCCACACTTTTGTAATGGGCTGTGCTCCCCGACAGCAATATGAGAGATGCTATGGCCCTGGAAGGGCACAACCCTGCTGGCAGCCTGGACGGGGTGGGAGGAGGAGCCAGTGCTGGGGTGCAGGGCAGACGGGAGGGAGAGAACGCGCGGTGGCTCCCCCCAAACTCACCAGCAGCGCTGCATGGTTGCGGCACCGGACGGCTTTGTGAAGAGCTGTCATCCCCTCCCGCGTACGGAAATCCAGGTGCGCTCCCCCATTGCGCAGGGCCTTGATCATCTCGGCGCTGAGCTCCAGCTGAGCAGCCGCGGTCAGGGGACATTCTGTAGAGCCCCAGGAGAGAGATGGGTGAGAACTTCTGGTGTGCCCACCCCTTCAACAGGAACCGTGGCACCACACTGGCCTCTCGCTTGGGCACATCTCCTGCCTGGCCTCCAGCAATGCAAGGTGCTCCGCATTTCCCTCGAGATTGCTGCACCAAACCCCACGTCCACTCCCAGCCCTACTCAGATACGAGTTTTTTCCAAATGCCTGCAGGCACGGTCTGAGTGTGCTAGAGGCTGTCCATCCATTTCTTTTGGGTGTGGATGAGAGCCCTGCAGAGGAAAGGGTGGAGGAATGTGCTGGCAGTTTAATGAATGGCAGAAATGGCTTTGCGGGCTCTTGCGCTGCAGGAAAGCACACATCTGGACACACCACTTATATAAAGGGAAGATGAAGGGGGTGAAAATCAACATCCTTGTTCAGTTTCTCCCTGCAGCAAGGCATGGAGAAGGGGCTGGTGTTCCAGGGTAGACACATGGCTATGCTCCCAGCACCACCACCAGCATCCACAGAGCTGTCCCACAGCTGGTCCTCACTGCCTGACATCACCAGCAGCAAGCTCCAACTCCAAACGTGAAATGCTCATCTCAAATGGGAGGAACACCCCTGCACCTGTGTGAAACCCCCTTGCCTTGGAGGAACCGGGCTCATCACACAGCAGACAGAGCCTGCACACACTGGTTCAATTCCAGCTCCAACTAGGAAACAGCCCCAACTCCCAGGACTGCCCAGCACATAGGACTTGCTCCCCTGAGGGATATAATTCTAGCAGACAATGGAAGAACTAACAGAATCCCCTTCAACAGTGCACACCCACCAGCCCCCAGCCACCCTCTGCCTTTGTTTTGCAGGTGGGAGCAGGAGCCCCAATGTACATCTGCTGCTCCCGGTCAGTGCGTGCAGCTCAGGGATGCAGAAAGGCACCGCTGCACGGGATAGGCAAAGACTCTGACAGCAGCTGCTACACCCTCCCCTCAAAGACCGGATCCCTGAGTCCATCTCTCAGCCATGCGCTACCTTGGCATGTCTGCAAGCCAGGGGCACAGCTTGCCCACCTGCACCTGCAGGACCCCACCATGGTCCTCACGAGGACGGGTGTGAAGGACCTCTCCTTGGGTGGGGGTCACAGTGCTCACACTGGGTGGGGATTTCTGTCCCACCCTGATGCTTAGGGAGATCTGAGCTGCACAAGGACCATGCTCACCCATCTGGGGGCTGATTTGATAGCACAAAGAAGGAAGAAAAACGTGCTTTCTTATAAAATGAGTATAGTCTCCTTAAGAGACCGAACGTTTTTCCAAGAATTTTGACTATAATTAAATAAATTTATTTTCTTCAGAGTGCAATATCACGCACACACAAAAGCCTCCTTTTTCAGACAAATCCCTAAGTCTTTACATTCAAATTCCCCAAACTACAAATGGAGCAATGTGAGCACTAGCTAAAATAAGATGCCATCAGCTTGTACTACAGTCATGTATTTTTTAGGAAGGTATCTGATTTGCAAATAAATTAAAAACTCTCAGTTTAGTAGAAATAACTATTTAAATGAGAATAATAAAATGGTTTTACATACAAATAAAAAAGCATATGAATATTAATTTTAGAGCATTGCTATTTAACCAAATTTTTAAACAAGATAGGTGGAGGTCAGAAAAGGTTCTGTGACTTTGCTAAAACTCTCTGGGTTTTGTGCTACAAGACATTAATATAAAAAATTAAGATTACTGAAGACTGTTGGTCAAGAGGATTAAAGATGGGTTCACCAGTAAGAGGAATCACCAGTAAATGAGAATGTTATAACTGGGTCTTCTAAGGATTAACATCAGCTCAAACCTGTCAATTATTTTTAACAACAATCTGGAAGAAAAGAAGTAATCTCTAAGGAAGTTCACACACACACACAGAGAATATTTTTACATATGACAAAGTCAATGGTATAATAAATACAATGGCTTCATGCATTCATTGCCCAATGTCAGACTTTAGCACAGGACAGGTACAATGCTTTATAGCTAGAAAATATGAGATGTATTTAAACGCGAAGGTAATTACCATTGTAACAACATGCATATTACATGGGAATGTAATTGTGTCCACACGACTAGCAACATCACCAAGAATAAGCAGTGGAAATATTCCCTTAGCTTAGCAGTAGCCGTGAAGATAAGAGTTTGGTAGTGTTATCAGTAAGGGTCTGCATCCCTTCTCACACTGCATGCAGCCACCAGGAGCAAGCAGTGCCTGATGCAGAACAAGAAACGGTGGAAAACGCCACATGTCAGGCTAACAGATGAATGGATGCACTGCTGATGTGGTGCTAGGGGAGGTTCTTGGAAGACCTTGGTGGAGCTCGCAGAGACATGGCCATGGTTTCTGTGGTTCAGAAGAGCTGGGCGGCCATGGTGGAAGCACAGTCTGCACTTCCACTGAAGCAGTATGGGGGTGCAGGGGTTCCAGTTCACACACACACCATACACCAAGGGAGATGAAGAGCAGGTGACTGTGGGTGAGCTCCAGGGGCAGAAGAGCCTTTCTTCTCCTCTCTACCAACACCAAAATCACCCGCTGTGCAGCTCCCCAGCTCTCATGCCCCAGCTTTTTAGCTAGGGCCACCTTCAGCCAAAGGCAAAGGGAAGCCAGAGAGGAGAGTCCAGTGAAGTTACAGCCTTTTAAGGACCGTCGCTTACCTTCTGTGCCAAATACCATTGCTTTGATTTCATAGAATCACAGGATGATTTGGGTTGGAAGGGACCTTAAAGACCATGTAGTTCCAACCCCCCTGCCATGGACAGGGACACCTTCCACTAGACCAGGTTGCTCCAAGCCCCATCCAACCTGGCCTTGAACACTTCCAGGGATGGGGCAGCCACAGCTTCTCTGGGCAACCTGTGCCAGTGCCTCGCCACCTTCACAGTAAGAATTTCTTCCTAATATCTAATCCAAATCTAACTTCCATCATTATCACTGACTTTCAGTTACTGCTTTTTCACCATAATTTCTATCAAATCTTTTCCTTATTTATGGTTATTTTTAATTATTTTGAGAGCACATATTTGGCCCTTGCAGTGTGATAAGAACTCAGACTGCTACAAACTTCAGGCCGTGCATATGAACAGAACTATCCTCATCAATCTCTGCTCCAGGCATCTACTTCCATCTCCACATGCAGTTAAATCACCAGTCTTTTTTCAGTATTTCAGTTTAAATGAGACAAACTTTTCAAAGAGGCAAAAGACAGAGAAAACAAGGCTTCCAATCTTCCTTTAGTCTCAGTTATTAATATGCCAAATTCAATTGTAAAATCTATCACGTTATCTTGAATCCTGACAACTGAGAAAGGTCCAAAAAGGGTGTTTCAAGATGCACTGAATGAACTGCAGCTAGCAATTTGTTCACTAAATCTAATGTAATCACTACCTAATCTAGGATTTTAGTGATTACACTCTGTTAATTCTTGGAGACGTGTGTATCCAAATATATGCTTGAAGTAATTAACTAATAAGTGCACAAGATCTGCAGCAGAAAACAAGAACCAGCAAGACAATGCATTGCAGGTTGCACAGCAGAAGAAAGTGATAGATGGACGTAAGAAGGAGCTGCAGGTTGGACTCTGCCTTTGGGCCGTTCGGCAGCCAAGCTCCACAGTGTGGGTTTGACACCAGCGCTGCCTCTGACGCTCACAGAGCAGCTGTAACGGGAAGAGCTTCACAACAAAGCCAGCACCCACCCATGCATGGTGGCTGCTCGAGTGCACCTCATCCCTGACGGGTGAGATTAAACTCTGTAGCCAAAACCTGCAACAGCAAATTGGGGCCAGCAGACAAGAGCTGTACTTGGGAGCAGCACCAGTGCTTAGGAGCCTGGGGAAGGAGCAGGTGAGATGGTCTGGGTCTAAAAAGCTGCCAGTGGGACAGTTCCTTTAATCAGTGGGTTGTAGGGAAGCAGAGGTGGGAATGGAACAGCTTCTCAGAGGATTTCCTTGTGCAAAGGGCACCCTTGCAACCCAGCAGCCTGGCTGGTGAGAGCAGCACAGGACTGGGGCAGTGCTGGGGCAGGACACTGCTGAGACAGCGCGTAGCTCCCACAGCTGGAGCACGGAGCAACTCCGGGTCCAGAAAGCTCGCAGGAGTTCATTGCTGCTCCACTTGAAGGAGTGTTTTCTCTATGTTTTTGTCTTGTGACTATGTTTTCTCTTCATTCTGCTAAAAAAAGCTTAGGATGAAAAGCATTGCTAATGTTTGAATTGCAAACAAGGTATTCTGGCAATCCTCAGGCTGGTCATGCCTGTGAAATCCATGAATTCAAACAAGGCTGCATTGTGGAATAAAACTTCTAAGTTCCTGTCCCCAGAACTGGACCAAGATCCCCTGTTCCTGCCAACTGCAGCTGGCTCAGCTCTGGATCAGGTGTTATCCACACAAATCCCAGAAGCCAGCAGCAAAGAGACAACTTGAGAGGACAGTCACAGTGTCACACAATGTGGATGCTCCTCTACAGCCTCACAGACAAAAGGACCTGTAGAGGCTCCTCATGCTTGAGGAGTGTCACCATGAGAGCTGGAACTCACATGGCAAGGCAAAGGCAGTGAGGGAAGGCAGTGAAACCCTGGAGAGTGCTCCAACACCAGCAGGAACAACCTTTCCACTCTGATATCAGAATTTTAAAACAAAAACAAACAAAAAAAAATCCGTGTTACTCCAGGACTCAATCTATCATTTAGGAAAAGGGAGGATGTCTGTTCAAGTTGAGATGACAACAGGCTTGATACGAAAGTTTTCATTGCAGGCTACTGGAGAGGAGAGTTACTGTCTACTCAGTGTTCCTATACAGACCTATAGTACACAGTAACAAAAATATCTGCCTATGACAAATACCCTGTGTAAGCAGAACCTCATGGTAGTGTTTTTCAGCTGTAGGTTAAAGCATTACAAGATGACGTTTCATCTTCAGTTTCAGCTGAACGCAAACATACAATTTTTTACTGATCTCCAGTTGTGCATTTGATTCAAAGAGATGCCACCAGTTTGCTTAAAAAACCAAAAAGGATTAAAGCAACTAGGTTAAGAGATTTTAAACTGAGGAGGACAATACTTATACAAACCACAAGGCACTGGAGTTTTATCCTTTGTTTCCTCTCTCTAATCACAATTTGCTGGCTGAACCAGCACTTCCAGCTGTAACTTTCACCTTCTAAAATTGAAAGCAACAGAAAATATATCATTTATGAATGTGAGTTATTCGGTTGTTAATCAAGTAGTTGTGCATGTGTACCTTGAATGCATTATGCCATAGCTAGCAGGCAGTCTGGATACAGCACAGCCAAAGCAGGAGAGGGGCATGCTTCCCGTGCCGTGGGCAGAGGGCTTTTTTCCTAACAGTAAGCAGAAGGCTGAGAAAGCACTGCCATGCACAGCAAATATTTCTCCCCACTTACTTATTGCTGTTGCTGTTTGTCCTCACATCGTACTGGGGACACAGTCTGTATTGCTGCACACAGTCAAGAATACTTCTTTGCAAATACAATGATTTCCGCTCATTCTCCTGCTGTTTCCCAGTTGCCACCCTATGCTAAATATTGAGGATTGTCCTTCTCTTTCCTACATGCTAAACTATCATTCAGGCTTGGGTCTCATTTTAGAATGACAATAACTTCTCAAGAATTTTTTTTACATCCTTAAAATGTACCTACAGGAAAAAACTGTGAAATTTTTCTTCTAATCTATGTCAAAGACAGTTAATCTCTCCTAGAATATCTTCCCAGCAATCCTGCAGCACTGAAACATGAACAACGGCAAACTGGGCTGCAGCGGTTTAAGACGTGGCTCTTCTCTGCCCTCTCACCCCAGCAGAGTGAGGGGAAGGGGAATACCTGCTGCACTTCAGCTGCCTGAGTGCAGCTTAAAACCACTCCCAAAAGCAGCTTAAATGAAGATACCAGGCTTGGCACTGAAGAGGCTGGGATGATGCCGTATCTTCCTGTTGGCTCTGCTGTGAGCACAGCACCGCAAAGCGCACAATATTTCATGGTGCAGCCAGTGTTATTTGAAGTCCATTAACTGGATTTAACTCTGGAGAAGAACATTCCTCCAAGCAGGGAAGTCCAGCTTGCCTTGGAGTGCTCCCCACCACACACTGCCTGCATGCAAGGGATCTGCTCTGTTCAGAAGAATTCAGCCCAGGACAAGCATGCAACACCTGCATAGACAAGGTGTGAGGGGACCCTGGTGAGACTGGGCTGCAAACCCGGCTGTGCTCCAGCAAACACACCTAGCATTGACCTTAGGGATACAAACAGGCTCTGATAATGGCAGAAAAAGGAAGACAGGGTTGTGAGTTATGAATGTGAGTTATTCAGGCTGTTAATCAAGTAGTTGTGCATGTGTACCTTGAATGCATTATGCCATAGCTAGCAGGCAGTCTGGATACAGCACAGCCAAAGCATGAGAGGGGCACGCTTGCAACTCACATCCCTAAAGGGGACAGCATGGATGGTAAGTCCCAGAGCATGGCTGCTGTGTGTCCTGGGAACAAAAAGAACAGCAAAGGCTGGAAAGAGAAACTGAGAGTATGCGCAGGTATTTTCATAGCTCAGATGAACTGGGCAATGTATATCATCCTTCTCATCCACAACACAGATATATCCCTTTCCGAACTGCTAGAATTTAAACCTCAAGCAGGGTTATACAACTTCTCTCCTTTAAAAGAAATAGTTCATGAGCAACAGGAGAGCTCTGTTTTCTGGAAAACCTGCAGATAAGACTATTAATTTCTCTGTGTTGAATAGGATCACAGATAATGACCCACAAATAATTTCTGCCGAGATATTTTTTCCCCAGGTCAAGAGAGGTAGAAGAAAAGGCTACAGAAACTAAGAAAAGGATGAATCATTTTTGCTAGGGATCTATACTGCAAAGTCTTTCAGACAGTAATACTGCATTTGCTGCCACAAAAATCAGCAGAGCAGTTACAAACTGCCTTTGGATGGGGATGAAGGGAACACTTGTGTTGCACAGGAGTGGATGAAGAAGAAAGCTTTAGCTGCTTAAGGGCTGAATTTCCAAAACCTCAAGGGTTTGTGTTCCCCTTCTCTGCTTTTGTATGAGGAAGGAGAATAAAGGGTGTTTGTAATTATCCATGCTGAAGACATGGCCACACAGAAGGGAGCATTTGGTGTCAGAGCGTATTTGCAATATCTCTCATAGACTCATCCCTAGAGACACAGTGGATAAAAGAGCATTGCTAATAGCAATGCTGCTCTGCCTAAAAGGAGAGTAAATTTACTACAGTGATTTTGTAAAGGATGGCTGAGAAGTTAAGAATAGCACTTAGGCACTGCAGCTTTTTCTATCTTTGCTAAATACCAAGCACTGGAAATACCATCATTTATTTATTCCTTCTCTTGAAATCTTAGTTGGACATCTGCCCACAGTCCCACCAATTTACTGATAAACCTGAAAGCTCTGGGTTAAAAATTCAGTACAGAAGTATTCCCAACCAAGGAGAGACTAAGGTTTTCAACTTATCTGGAGGCTTGATTTAGCAGCAAAGTGGCCTCTCCTCTCTCTATGCACATTACCCCTGCAGGTCCTCAAAGGATTAGGCAAGAAAACTCTAAGACCTTTTGGGAAGAGTTTCCCCTCCCTGTGTTTTTATCCTCTTTAGTTTCAGTTTTTACTAGATTTCCCAATCTGAGAGTCCTAGGTGATGGGCCAGGTGGGCATCTCCTGGCAAAGACTGAGGAGCACTGTTTCAGAAGGACTTGGGACGAAGTTGTTCAGAAAATCCCTGAGAAGCTGAAGAAGGCCAAAGATTTTCAGTTCCTGAAGATGGTGCAATGAGGGATGGCTTCTGCATAGAGAATATTTATGGAAGTTTGTGGCATTGTTGTCTTCAGGAAGCAGAGCACCAGAGGAAGATTTATTGCTGGTAACTGCCTCCACCTTGGCTGTTATACTCAAATATCACTACGGGCTGAAGGGACAGAGCGAAGGCACTGTTAGTTCAGTATTTAACACTGGCCACATCATTATCTGACCTGGAATTCAGAGAGGCACACAAAACTCCTTGCCCCAAAACCTTGGGGGCAAACAGCTGCCCTCCCTGTGCTTTGCCAAGCCCTCCCGGCCCTGCAGGGACATGTTATCTGCTCTTCTGCCTCTGCCTGCCAGGCAGCACAGTCTGTGCCTTCACCCCTAAATGTCTCCTGGCATGCTCCTGCGGAATTCAGTGAGAAAAAGGTGGTTCCACAATCAGGGTCATCAAGCAGTGATTCTTACCCGCGTTGCGCAGTGCCCATCCAGCCTCACACTGGCTCTCAGGGCTGTCCTCTGCATGCAGGGAGCTCAGCAGCTTGGTCTGCAACAACTCCCCACTTCCCAGAGGAGGCAAAACCCGCACTCATAGCATTGTTCCTCATCTCGGAGACTAGGTCGCAACACCGCTGGCCACCATGCCATGGGGCTCTGCCATGGGAAGCTTGGCCACAGTTGCGGATCTCTCTGGCCAGCTGGAAGGAACATTGGGTCCCAGGGGGTAATTCCCAGGCACCTGTAGATTCACAGATGGATTTGGATGCAATAACCATATGAAAGGCTTCTGTGCTTCAACAGGAAGGCTTCCCCACAGCCCACAAGTAAGCTTGAACAGCAAACAAAGAAAAAGGCAGTCCCTACAAATCCATCCAGGTTCTGTCCAGAACTGTAGGCACAGAAGCCAGTTCTTGAACTAGCTCAGCCTTGGTACAATCAAAGTCCAAATCAACAATACGATACTCCAAATCATCAATACGATATTAAATATTAAATCAATGCTCTCCTTTCTCTCTACACCCTTTCTGTGCTTCCACAGGGACTGGCAAGGAGATGGTGACCTGCAACAAGACTCCAGTGGCTTCACTCTCAGCAACTCCCTCCATTCCCAGCTTTCTTGCATCTGGCAAGTCCCGATGTCCTTCCCAGTTTGGGCAAGCCAGCGGCCTCCCCTCCTTTGATTAACCTCAGGCACGGTACATGCTCATTTTAGCCGACCTCCTGCGCTGCAGACTGAGACTTGATTAAGCCCCTTGAATATAATACTACAAGACAAAATATTCTTCCATCCATCACCCTTGGGTTAGCCAACATAAATAAAGGCAGAGCTGGAAGGACACAGAACAATTACATTTTTACTTTACCATTCACTAAAATAAAACACTATGCTGCACATATGTATACTTATTTTTTCCCAGGACAAGATGGTACAAGAAAAGGATCACAACTGACAAGTGTCAGTCATGCTGCTTAACATACTCCCATAAAGGGGAGTATGAAGACTTGTAGCAGGAAACAAATAACCTGAGAAAAATAAATTGCTTTCTCTCTGCCCAGTACCTTGAAGTTCAGATAAAAATGCATTGGGCCCTTAACAAGAGCAAAAAAACATTGATAGGAAACAGGGAGAGACCCCTAGTTAAAGGAGTCAGACACCAGAGAGGTAGTACTTGTACAGCACGTACTGCTGTTGGGTTTTTAATGCTGGATGTACCTCTGTTGACTTCTTGTAAGGATCAGCATTACAAAATAGGCGTCACTGAAAATATTAAGACCCTTATCAGGAGATAGAGAGGCAAGTGTCCTTGCTAATCTTGCTCTTCTTCAACAGTTTGCAAACAGCATTCTAACCTAAGGCTCCATCTATATATGCTGCCATGGTACAGATGTTTACTTTAAAAAAAAGAAAAGAAAAAAGCTAAACTGAAGAAAAACAGCCCAAAGGTATTTATTTTGATGAAAGAGCTATTTGTTAAGCCTATTCCAAGCCAATTTTAAGATATTCATATTAAAATAACTGTCTACACAGCTTTGTGCAGCCTTCAAAATTCATACCGTAAATTACATCAGTGCAATTTTACATGGGAACACTATGAAGGCTTGTTAAAATATCTTCTTCCAACTGCAATTGTGTTGGTTGAAGTGGCTGCCTCCCTCAGCCTTCCTCCACTGTTTGTCACTACCCCGCACTTGCAGGGCCCCCATCCCAGCATGCTCGCTCAGCCCTTTACAGGAGTCTCACCTAACATTTTTCAGTAAAAATGAGCTACTTTTTTTCCCCAAAACTTGGGATAATTGCATAATTAGGTACTTGAGATAACTAATTTATCTTCTTACAGAGGAACAGAAGAGAGGCATGTTGCAGCCAGAAGTCCAGGATAAACTCCAGAAACTTTTCCTTGACAGGAATTGTCATGTGCCTTCATTGCTTGAGCTCCACCTCATCAGAAAGGCAGTACAACCACACACACCACCTCCGAATTCCCTGTCTCGGCTATACATCTGAAGAAGTCCTACAGGTGATGAAACTATAAACAGAGCTAGAGATGACCACATCACAGTAGGGCCTCTATCTTTTGGAGAGTCTATCTAGTGGAGTCCTTGTTTAAGGAGTCTGAGGTCCTACCACTATCAGCAAGGCCACTTAACGTCATTTCCTTCCAAGCTCTGCAGAAGTGGCAAACAACAACGACAGTGACACCCACCAAGCTGCAGACCCATGAAGAGACCTCTGAGAACAGAGTTGCTCACATTTCACTCAGGAATGGGCAATGCACTGACAGCACAGCAGTATCACAGCCCTGCGCACGTGCAGCACCAAACTGTACCAATGTGACTGACTGCTGATACTGGCAGAAGACCACACAGTCCCTACTGCTGCTCTCATATTCTGCCACATAGGGTCCCTTCCTCCTCTTCATCTTCCTTCCAGTAATTCCGGGAATTCTAGCTTAGTAAACAAGTCCATAAGAAATAGGACTGCCAAAGAGCAGTTTTATATGGTTTCTTCTTTTCAGGCATGGATCTATTCCAGCTGCATGAAGGTAAGAGCTATGCCAAGCTGGAGGCACTATGCTTTCCTTTCTACAGAGAGAAAGAAGCAGTCCTGCATAGGAAGTGTGATCTGGTGATAAATGAAAGATATGGATTGGAAGTGCACATTGCACCACTGTGCAACATCTGAAATATGAACACTTACGGGAGGATAGCTGGACAGCTAGACTCGGGAGCCAGCCCTCGAGGCAGCCCAAGGAGAAGGATCTGCAGGGAGGGAACAGGGGAGACAGAGAAAGCAGGAGAACAGAGCATCAAGATGGGCAACAGAACAGGAGTACCAACCATGATCAGCAGCCCTGCAAGGAACTTGGCTGGGAGGAGTAAGCAGTTACTACACAAACACTCATGTACTTGTTTTGCTTTGTTTGGGACATCAAAGAGGGATGGAGAAGGGAGTTCGAGATGGTTTTCTCTCCTAGTCTAACTCTGTGTTCATTACTATTGTGGCCAGAAGTGAAACAGTTAAAAAAAACGACAAATGTATTTTATTTTCTATGATTTCTGATTGCTTTCAGCAAGACCATCATCTCATATTTTATACAAAGATACATGACAGGCTCAGGTCCTGAAAAGCATCACCAAGAAAGACTATCCAAGCTGCAAGAGAAAACCAGCAGACTGTCTTCCTCAAGCTGAACCCAAAGGGATGGGTTCAGCCTGCACGTGTAAGTGTGGGCAGGTAAGCTCCCACCACAGTTAATGGAGATGTGGTGGACAACTCAGCGGCACTCAGCTGCAGCAGCCCATGGGTAGGACTCAGCCACCTCAGCGAGGACCCCATCCAGCACGGCAGGTGCCGATCCCACCCAAGCTGCCAGCCAGAGCAGGAGGCAGCCCTGCACCAAGCCTGCCAGGTCCATGTTGATGTCTCAGATCCCTGGTGTGAGGTGCCCAGCCCAGGCGACCAACTGCAGCCTCAGGGCCAGCCACTGAAATGCATCTGGGTGCCCCTCACCGTGAACTGGAAACCTGGCCAAGTGAACAGGAACCATGCTGCAGCACTCGTATTTACATGTCTGAGCACAGAAGCTGAGGAGAGTCCGTTCTGGAGGCTTCTCAGGAAACCACACTTCACCAAGAGGTGAGATAATGATCTTGGCTGAGAAATAGGTAGAGCAATTAGAAAGATGTTAAACTAAGAACACAAGCAAAATGATTCCAAAGAGGGAAACGCAGCACAAATGCACCATGTCAGAAGTAATTAAACCCATTTGACAAAGACTGTGAGGAAGATTTTTTTTTTCTTCCTCTTTACTGATTGCAAAATCCTAGGAGGCCGGATAACAAGAAAAAGGATGTGGACTTCTTTTGCTGGTAATAAGAATTATGATATAATTGTCAGTACTGAAATCTACAGGCAGCTATGCCATTTTATAACATTACATATGCCTGCTTGTTGTGAGAATAAGGAAGTACTGAGTGGGCAAGGAGGACCAGAGAAAGAGTCTACATTAAAATCCCATCATCTATCATATGGCCACTAATTATTCAGAACAGGACTTTGAATGCATACAGATTAACAACTGCAGGAATAAGTTAAAAGGTCCTTCATTAAGATTTTGTTGCAGACCACGAACTCAAAAAAAAAAAAAAAAAGCATTAACTTCCTAAGTGTTTATCTCTAAGTTGCATAAATTTACATTTGCGCTATCAGGGCAAATTCAAATTGAAGGGAAATGTTGAGTGTCCCATCCAACAATCAATAAGTGTCATTTCATTTTCTAAAAAGGAGAAAACTGATCACTTGAATATAGGCACTGTCGTACTCCAACATAGGGGAATGCTACTTTGGATCTCAATGTGATAAATAAAAACGTGCTAAATATTTGACTGCTATCAAGTCAACTAGAGATGACATGGAAACAAGAAAGTCTCAACTAGCCAGGTGAATATTTGATGCTTCCTAAGGAATTCAACCAAGGAAAATTAGATTAAGTAATCAATCATGGCAAACACAGGAGGTTTCAAATTAAAGAGTAAAAGGCGACTGGGAAATCTTGAAGAACAATTTCTGTGTGACCCAGAACTAAAAATCCATAAATTGAAGAGAACCCCTTCCACGTGTCCCTCCCAAGTCAGCAGTGAAGTGATGGTGGCAGTTACAGAGACAACTCTAACAACAGGACATGATGAGATAGATAGTAGTTGATATGAACTGAAAATTAGAAAATTAAGAATAATAACAAGAACAAATGGCATGGGAGTAAAGAAATCCACATTTGGTCTGGCAAAGGACTGTCAGAGAGGGGTTTGGCTGCTGTTGTTTAAATTTGATAATACCACAATGACTTCCCAGCCCCTGTGCAAGCCAGTCAGTCACTAGGCAGGTAATGTATGATTGCTAATAAATACAGGCAGCAAACTGACCAATCATTTATTTTCACTTTGCTGCTGTGGAAATACATTATCTTCCTTTCCATTACCAAATATGGATTTTTGGCATTAGCTACCCAGGACTGAATAAACAGTTTACATCTAATGAATGTTGTATATTGTCCTCTTTATCTTCTCCTTGAAGATCTTCATGGTCCAAAAAAAGTTAAACTTTAACACATTTTGAAATATAGGGACATTCAAAAAGACCAGAAGAAAAGCAGTGTCAGGCCAGTGTTCAAAAAGCAGCAAGTAAAATGATCCATGAAACTACAAGTCAGAAAAATAACACTGATCCTGGGAAAAGCTGGGGAAATTGATTTGGAATTTAACTGACACATCATTAAAGAATACCTGTATTATTAATATTGCCCAATCAAGCTTCACAGTAAATTGGTCTTCCTACTCAAACGTAATTCCTTTCCTCGGTAAATTAGAAGTCTGATTGATGCAGATAGCTGTATTGATGTAAGACTCATGCTTGACTGAGTCCTACATGACATTAAAAATGAGTGGTATAAAATGTCAGTCAGGCGTGCTCCAAATGAACAAAAATCCAACTGAAGAGCAGCATTGGAGCAGTCACTGGGGAACGTGACTGACCACGTGGGCGCTGAAGAGGCTTTTTGGCGTGTTGCACTTGATTCTTACTCTAGATCCTCATCAATTATCCTGAAGTAAATACAAATCTCTAATCAGATTTGTAGATGCCACAAGGCTTGGAAGAGTGCTGGGAGCAATCAGAGCCAGGCAATCCCAGAACCAGGAACAACAGGCATGGAAACTCCACGAGACACCATTTGAAATGCTACACACTGGGAAGGAGATGTGCTGCCCTGGGCAGCTGCAGCAGCTGCACCCTGCGGTCATGGCTTTGCAAGATGCTCCTGCCTGGGGGCCCAAGCTGGACGTCCTCAGCCGCGCTGCTGTGGTCAGTGGCCCAGCAGCAAGCAGCAACTTCCCACCATGCTCTTCCACCATCTAGCCCAGGCTGCATGGGATGTCAACAGGAAGGAAAACAACCTCCCCAAAACAAATTTCTCAAGCAAGGAGCTACTTAGTGGTTTCACTTCATTCAGCCAACATGGGCCAAATAATCCCAGGGTAGGACACAACGCAGGAGGAGGACAGGAAGGGAAACCCCCCTGGCCCCTCCATCCAGCAGGACATAATATGGGGCCCCATCCCAGAGATGTGTCGTCACCCCCATCCACCCAAACGCAGCCCTGGGATGCTGGAGAACAGGGACCTGCATGAAGAGCTGTGCCTGCTCATGATAAGTGGCACAGGCAGGCAGCAGGCTGTCTAGTACCTGCATTCCTAAAAACCTCTTCAAAATGTAGTAGTGACATATAAGTCACAAAAATGACAGGAAAACTGGAGAAAACCTTCAAATGAAAGACCGGAGGAGTTTGGCCTCTCCCTAATTAAGGAAAGGAAGATTGAATGTTGACTTGATTACCGTGTATAAATACCTTCATGTGAAGACATACCAGATACTAAAGTGCTCTTTAATCTAGAAGATAAAGTATAACGACAGCTGGAAGCTGAAGCACACAAATTTAAATGAGATACGAATTTTAAACAGTGATGGTGATTAACCAAATAACGAAGGAAAGACAAGGAACTTCTGTTTCCTGAATCAAGATTGATGACTTTCTGGAAAACATGTTTAAGCTTTGCTTAGTGAACACACACACACAGAGGGGGTGAAGAGCATCCTGCGAGATACAGGAGGTCGGGTCAGATGGCACAATAGCTCCATCTGGTCTTAAATTCCAGGAACCCATGAATACTGAACAGCAGCTTTATGTCCTTCTTTCATCTTCAAAAAATTGCAAAGCAGGCAGCAATGAACTGGTTTTGCACAAGAATTGGGACTCCAGAAGTGAAGTGTCCAAGGCTGCCTCTGCTCCAACAGTCTATTTTTGCATCTCACAGTATCCACTCTGGTTTTGCCCTTGGTTCTGAACTGGATCCAAATGACTATTTGGGTCGGGTGGTTTTCCTTCCTCCCACTCTATACTTAACACAGTCTTTTCAGTACTCATAAGCCTGCTCCTGTAAGCCTCTACCCTTCTGTGAAATAACACCTGGGTTCAAACCATACCAGATCCAAAACTCTCACGGCATCTTTTCAAGCAGTACACTGCACTCTGTGATATAATATACTCTGGAAAGCTGAATCAACTTTAGAAGAGGACTTTGGAAGGAAAGATCCCTTAAAATGCTTGTAAGGTCTTGGGACAAAGACGAAAAGCACATGAAGCTGAGCTGTTTGGACATGCTCCAGGACAGACAGCGATTGTGCCTGCATGCTATCAGCTGTCTTTCCTATGAGCAGTTGTTATCAGGACACCCTGGCAGGTTCAGACAGAGTAGCTACACCAGCAAATTAAACTGTATAAATGCTCCTGGGTGCTGTTCAAATGGTTCTTGCCAGAGTTTGGCTGCACCAGCTTTCACCTTCCCAGTTCAGGCCTGGCAGAGGCCATTCCCAAGGGCAGTTGGGATGCAGCTGCGTTATCTGAGAGGGTAAGAGAGGTTAATGGTGTGAACGACACCGCTGACCTCGGTGCTGAAAAATGGTCCGGACACACTAAATTTCTGAGTACAGAAGTAGCCAGTGTTTCAGAAACAACCTGAAAAACCATCCAGCTGAACCAGAAACACAGAAAATTAATCATCAGCTTGGAGTCTGCTCATGGGTTGGAAATGTGCCCGTGATTCACACACAGAAATCCAACTCTGTAATAAATACTAATAACCTGCATTACTTTGAAACAGGAACAACAAAAGCAGTAACTCTTCTCTCAGAACAAGACTATGAGGCTTCACAGCAGGGGAAATGGGGAGAGGTCCTCCCTCACTGCCCCATCCGTAAGGAAAACATGCTGGAGGCTGATCCTCGCTTCAGCCAGGACCCTGCAGACAACCCCTGGCAGCCAGCACTCCAGCAACCAGACTTCTCTGGGGTAAATTTTGCATACATAGATGGAAGAAAAAATGGAAAGAAGAAAAAAACAATTGAGGCAAACAGAGTCCAAGATTTTATTTTCTTGACCCCCAAAATAATTCTTAAACCTTCTGACTACTTCATGAAGAGATCCTTGGACAGCAATTCATCTTTGCCCACCTTGTCAGTCCCAGAGACAGTCTCATTACTTCCCAGAATATTACTGAAAGATGCACAGCCTCACAGCTCTTTCATTTTATACTGTATTCCCAGGCTCTGTATCTTTCACACACACACACACACCCCCCATCTTCATCCAAGAGCTTTCTGTAACTTCATGCTCCCAAGATCCAAGCATCATAAGAAGACACATCCTGGTTTCAGCTGGGATGGAGTTAATTATCTTCTTAGGAGCTAATATGGTGCTGTGTTTTGGCTTTGATGTGAGACTGTTCAGTTCCTCAGGCCTGGCTAGCAAAAAGGCTGGAGGGGCACAAGGAACTGGGAGGGGACACAGCCAGGTCAGCTGCCCCGAACACAAACAAAGAGGTATCCCATACCATGGGACCTCATGCCTGGTATATAGACCTGGGGGGCTGGCTGGGGAGGGCTGGTTGTTGCTCAGGGACTGGCTGGGCATCGGTGGGCAGGTGGTGAGCAGTTGCATTGTGCACCACGTGTTCCATTCTTCTTTTCCCTCTGGATGTTATTATTTCCCTTCCCTTTTTCATTACAACTGTTATTGTCATCGTTGTTATTATTGTTCTTTCATTTTTATTCTACTTCAATTATTAAATTGCTCTTCTCTCAACCCTCAAGTTTTACATTCCTTTCCAACTCTCCTCCCCACCCCTCGGGGTGAGGGGGGAGTGAGCGAGTGGCTGCCTGGTACTTAATTACCAGCCGGGATTAAACCATGACAAAACACTACTGAGAAATCAAATTTACATCTCTCTGTTCCAAACCTTACATTTCAGACAATACATCATTTACTACACCTCCTCAAAAACAACCACTCCCCCAAATTCCCACTGTCTCCCCTAGACATTTTCTCCCCCAGTCCTGCTCTGTCATGACTCCTCTCCTCTGTGGAAAAGCCAGTCTTACCTCCAGTATCCGGATCATGAAAGTTGGGGTCCAGTCCCTTCTCCAGCAGTCTGCAGACCTTCTCCGCATTTAGCATCTGCACGTACTCCATGAACTTCTTCAGATTTGCCTGCAGCCATGACACCCCAGGAAAATACACAGTGTTAACACCCCAATATGAAGAAAGAAGCTACCAGAGGAATATCCCCATTCAAGGGACCCAGGGCAACTATTAAGAATAATGGGGCAGCACACACCAGAAGCTAGGGCACATGAGGGTCTGCTGCAAATCTACATGGAAGACAGACCTTACGTCCCTCTCCTCTGACTCAGACTGGGACTGCTGGATGACCCCATGGAAACCATCAGGGGCTGCCAGCCACCACCTTCTGACCTTGATGCAAGTCCCCTGCTAAGGCACTTTCTGTTTGTACACACTGCAAGGGCAGGCACACACATTGCACGTGCTTGTGACACAGGCACATCAACAGACACATCACTTCATGCATTCGTCAACAATGCAGCATGGTGCTGGCTATGGAAGGTGCTGTGCCAGCGGAGCAGCAGCCCAGTGACGGTGAATTGTACTGCCCGGGGTTTCATCTGCATCTCACTGCAACGTCGTGTACATTCTGTTGTGTCACAAACTCATTTTAAGGGAGTATAGCACATCCGCCTGCTGAACTTAAAACCCTTTGGAGGAAAGATCCAGCTACTCAGACACCAACCATTATTGTATGGTGCAGTGGGTATGGCTGTCGCACTGTCTGCTGTGAAACTATGCTTTATTCTTGACGCAATGTTCTGTCTTTGGCCAAAAACCAAATCTTGTGTTTGAGGGGACTGAGTGCCCAAAAGACTCTCCTTTAAGTCCACCTGGTTGGTTTGGGGTTGTTGCTTTCCTCCCTTTTTTCTCTTTTGGATAGCTAAACTTGATGAATACGTAATTTTATTAAATCTGTAGACTCTAGAAATTGCCACTCTGCCAGGCAGGCAGGCAGACACTTGGATGGACTACAGTGTGAAAACACCCATCTCGCACACATTTCCAGTCCAGATTTTCAGACCTTTGATTGCAGGTTGGCTGGGGTTTTTTGAGTTTATTTTAATCAAACCTTGCAGTAGCCAGCTTTAGGAGAGGCACTCTAGAAAGTGCCTGACATAGCACAAATACTGTGCAATTAGCTGAGAGAAGTCTTTGGGAAAAGCTCTAACCAACTGGTCAAGCTACAGACAACGGTCAGGGAGCTGCTCTTGCTCTTGTGAACCGCTGCACAGCTGGCTGAAGGTGTCTGAGCCAAGCAGATCTTTCAACTTGATATAGAAAAATTATATCTTTTATGAAGCAAAATGAACTCGAAAGTGCCTCACTTGAAATTTCATTTTGAAGACTTCCAGTTGGAAAACAGAAAAAAAAATAATCTGAAAATAATCTGAAAAACAGGATGCAGAAACATGCCTAATTCTTTTCAAAGGCTTCCTAAACAAAATTTTGTCACATATTATTTTGCATAACATTTTCATTTTATCAAAATTTAATTTTCTAGGGGGAAAAATTGTTAGTTTTAGAACCATTTCTACAGAAGAGCCTGCAAATCCTGATACTTGGGACCCACAAGTTCATCTGTGCTATTTCTCTGATATGCTGAGGAGACCATGGTAAGAAGTCAGACAGAAAATATCACCAAGATGAAACTTAACTTTCCAAGGATGAGACAAATTAATGCTGGGCTGTGAACCTGATTTAAACCAAATTCAGTCTCTGTGTGGTTAGTCTGCAGAACCAAGCCTAAAACAGTTGTTTCTAAAGTCAGCACCATGGAGCCATGCCATAAACAAGCCAGGTCACACATTTAAAATTACATAGCCATTTTAGTGCACTACCCCCTGCATCATTACTCCATCTCAGCAGAGCTAATTAGCTCAGGCAAAACCCTATGGTAACGCAGCTCCACTGCACCCGTGCCAGTACTTGACCTGCTTGTCCTGGCTGTCTGCAGTGATATGCAGACACATGCAGAGATGCCAATGCCACAGGAATGCACAAGATAATGCTCAAAGCCACAGACACGCAATTCAGCTATAAAGTTCATTCCCCTTAGTGCCCCAGGGACAACAGTGCTGTAAGGCAAGAGCCAAGAAGAGCAGGGATTCACCAGGGACAGTGGCTGCCCCAGCTGATCCCTCGGTGCGGAGCACACTCCTGCTCCCCATCCCAACCACGCTGCCCATCGGCCGGGTGCTCCCTTGCATTCCTCTAGACGGCACCAGCCCAGGCAGGGCTGCTGGAACAGACACAACGAAACAGTGGGACAATGTACATGAAGGAGAAACCACTCAAGAGGGTAGGTAAACAAAGGCTGGGTCACCCCTGCTGGGAGATGCTGGAAATGTCTACGTGCAGTACAAGCAATTCCCACAGCACCAATGCTCTTATCACCAGCGCAGCAAGAGGGCGACTGGCATCAACTGCAGCAGGGCATAAGCACTGCCTTTTCAGGTGGTAATATATTCCCCCGACCCTTGCCGCTCAGTGTTACCTCCCCCCCTCAGCTCCCCTCTCGCCTCACAAGTAACTGAAAGCAAAATCCACCTCCTGCTTCAGTATCCCTTCAGCTACTGCAGAAGTACAGAAACACTGAAGGAAATCACAGCTGCCTGCCAGCAATAGCACAGACGGGACTTGACAACTCCAGCAACGCCTCCAGGATGCCATCCCAAAATGCCTCTTCCCAACCATCACCCAATTGCGCAGATTTAACCCTGTTCCTTCCACTCCCATTTGTCTGCACACCTCTTCTCCTCCCAGCAGCTGTTCCAGCAGCCAATGCTAACCTAACCCAAGAGATGATGCTCCATGCATGGCCCCACTAAACCCCTGTGGCCAAGACTGACACTGCCAGTCCTGCCAAGAACCATGCCAATGGCCACGGGACATGCAAAGGCATGAGCAGAGGAAGGGACCCCACCAGGACATGGCTCGTCCCCTTGATGCTGGCAGCCTCTGCCCATGCAAGTTTCTGCACCAGCAGCCTTCCTGGGGCCTCCAGGGACACAGAGGCACTTATGTGTGCTCCCTGCCAAGGCGAACACCGTGCCCCTGTGTATGCGATAGTGGCTCACAGCAATTTCACTTTTATGCTGCTACCAGACATATACCAGGCACCAAGGTGAAGTTCTGCTCCTGAGGTTCTGCCAGCAACTCTCATTTACAGCCCCAGAAAGGCATCCTACTCAGCCAGTGCCCAGCAGCGGTGTGCTTGTTTATATTTCTAGTTTTCTAGGTGCTCAGGAATTGACAACATTTTTTGACAGCAGGAAGTTGATGCACTATGTCAACTTTTAATGGCATTTTTTTACATTTAGGAAGGAAACTGAAGAGAAAGTGCATGAGCAAAAGAAGGATGCAGAGAGGCATCCTTGATTCTGGGATCTGCACTCTTCTGCTGTAGATGCTTGTCTATGGTCCTGTGCACCACTTAGTCATTGGAATTTCCCTTTTGGGGGGAAATCAATTACTGCCTTGAATTTCCAGATGAAGGACAAAGAATGTTCATCTATCCAAGGTCTTGGACCAAATCCACAGCAATGTTTCAAAAAGAATTTATAAAGTCCAGAGACTTAACCAGTTAATTTTTACATCGAAAAATATTCTCTTTCCATCAGTTTGTAGCTGTCTGTCTGCTCTGCAGTGTGTTGCAGATGTGCAGCTCGATGCCCACATTAAGAGGCTGCTGCAATTCACAAACTTAACACTATGGGGAGAGGGTAGGACACCGGTACAGTGATTTCTGATCCTCCCTGGCCCAGTTCTCTTCCTCCAGTTTGGTCCTAAACCTCAGGGAACAATGAAAATGCCAAAGAAAACTGAGATAATGAAAAAGGCCATTCACCAGAGGCATAATGTTACAGTGTTACAAGAATCCCATGCCCAGGATTTAGGTGACAGCCTTGCTCCACTTAAAAACAAATCTGAATTAAGGCATAACAAGGAAAGAGACCAAAAAAAGGGAAAAATAAAAAGAAGATTGCAACCTAGATGGTGTCTCTGATCAGGCTTACAGCCCAGCCTTACTAAGGGTTGTGTTTGTGCAGCAGAGGCAGTGAGCTGTGGTGGGAGACATGGCCAAGCAGCCAGGAGCGGGGTCACCATACACCTTACACTGCCTAAAGATGGTGGGTTTGGAACTGTGCATTTGGGTAACACGGCAGCAACTGGAGCGACCACAGCAACTTGACTGCAGGCACTGGGAGCAGCAACATGTACAAGCAGAGCGGCCCAAAGCCTGCCATTATCAGACAGTTCTTGGTTTCTTATTCTTTATCAACAGAGAAGTATATAATTAACTCAATTAAGCTGTTTTCCAGAATAAAGTTAGAGAAAAATAGATTGTTTCATTCAAGTTCAATACTGCTATGAACCAGAGAGAGAAAGACCGATGTTTCTATGCACAAATTCTGGGGAGGCAGTCTGCCTGGGGAGGGCAGTTTCCCAGATAGCCCTACAGTGCTACAGCAATAGCCAGATTTGGGAAATGGTAAAAGAAAAGGAAACCGCTAAATGAGACACCCTTGTCACTATATGCTTGAAACCATTGCATCAAGGTCCAGGGACTCTCTTCCTTGGAGGCCTTTCGCGCATCTTGCCTTTGCAGCCTAATAACCAGAGAACTGAAACCCCCTGTCAAGCCTCCCGCTTGCTCCCAGCACCTCCTGGGCATCCTTCAGGGTCCCTGGAGAGAAGCTGTGGCAGATCTGGGGAGCCTCTGTGGAGGACCCCCAGCCCTGCCAAGGTGCCTGCTGACAGGTGGGGTGCGCAGGCCCCCTCAGCATCCCATAAACATTTCCCCACAGACCCCAGCTGCTGTTTCAGCTGGTGTGGCCAAAGCGGCCCATTCCCAGCAAGCCAGTGCTGCCAGACTTGAGGCACCCAACGTCCAAACCATCATCAACGCATGACACAGGTCCAATCAAAAAGCTTAACCCAAACCAGACCACAGCCATGCAGTGTAGCCAAAGCCACATGGCAATCCCCACCTGTGGCATGGCCACCTCTGCCAGCCCCCTCCTCGCAGGGAGGGCACAGGGGCTCTCAGGGAGCTACTCCCTACCCAGGTGTGACCGTAGCCATCAAAACTACCCTGGGCGCTGCAGCATGCAGAGCAGTGCCAAAGCAACAATTTAATCCTAGCTTTAATGTTTTCCCTTAAGGAAGACTCAGCTACACTAAAAGTATCTCCCATCTTAAAAATGCACCTGTTTAACCTGAGTTTGCAGCACGACAGCTGATGAGGACATCTGTATTTACAAGCATTTATGAAAACGTATTGGTTAAATGGCCCTTCTGCCAATAGTCATGAATTCAAGTGTGCTTTTTTCATTCAGAATCAGAAGCAAAACACGCTTAGCTTTTGAAATCAACTCAAACACTATAAATATGTCACAGCCACATCCCTTGCTGGGCACATTATATCCACTTTTCACAATGAAGCAAATGCTGGTATTTACATTCTTCCATGTCGGTTTTTCAGCTTATGCTGCATAGAAAAGCTTTCCTATCTGATTGTTTTTCATTTCAATTTAGCTAGAAACACAGAATATTTTCCTTATTATTTGGACTGATTCACTCAAAGCTGAAAGGAGATTTGAGAACTGAGAAAAGTAAGGAAGCTTGTTTTCCTCCCCCAATCTATGAATAAAACCCTGGTGGGAAAGGAATGAGATCTCATTATTCTAAGAACTTGAGGGATTTGGGGCCAGGTTTTCAAATGTATTAAGGTGACTAGACATGAAGAAAGAGAGCAAATGTCAGACTCCCACTGAAATCAAGGGGAGCTAAGCAGATGCCTAAACCGCTTAGGCAATTTTGAAATCTCACTAGATTCTTGCTTATTTTCTGGCACTTAAATACCTTTGAGAATTTGTGATGAGAGCCACTCACACAAACCAAATCTTCCTTTGTTTAAAAGATCAGTCAGCTTTAAATACAAAAGATATGTACTGATAAATTTACTTTCCATCTTCAGTGTCCAGTACATTCAAGCAACATTTATTTAAGTGATAAAGATGCAATTTAAATTGTTGTTTTGCTTTTTTTGAGTTTCAGCTTTTATTTTATTTGAGTTTCAGCTTTCATCCAAATGCAGTTTGATAGAAATCAAAAGAATAAAAGAATAATCAGAAGCCAGTAAAGCATTTTGTTTCCTACATACAAAAATTAAAACCTAAATGCATTTATATAAAGGTATCTAACCGCTTAAACAAACACTCATAATGGATCTTCCCATGAGCGAAAGCACTGTATGTAGTCTGAAGATTATGTTGATTTGCAAATCGATATGTTTGAGTGGCTACAGTAACCAGAGCGAAGCAAGTTTTCTCCAGGGAGGAAAAAACCCCAAGCCTCAACAAAACCTCATGCAAATAGAATTAAAGCTCAGAGTAAGTTTCCACCTTGCTTTTTTAGGGGGTGTTTTAAGTCTCTCATTACCCAGGTGCCTTCGCACATGCAGTGGCTGGTGGCACAGCCTGGGCAGGGGCTGGACCAGGGATCTCCCGTCTCCTACCTGGAAACCCTTTGGGAAGCAATTCCTGTCTTTGGGATCTTCTTCCTTGTGGGTGAGGCTGCACTGCTCCCGAGAAGGAGGAGGATCCTCCTGAGAGACAGGAACCAAAGCACGGGTCTGCCCTTACCCTCTGGGCTACTGCCCAAACCGCGGCTCCAGTGCTTCAGCTCCATTCACGTAGTGTTACCCAAAACACCTGCCTCAGCAGATGACTCCTGAGCCAGTTTGAGGCACTTCTGCTCATTTACAAGAGCGAGAAGGAGGTTCACACCGAGAGAGAGCGCCTGGGGATGGGGTGCAGCTCCAGCCACCCAGCTGGCAGCCACCATGCCGCAGTCCATTATCCTCCGCTAGCACCAAACCGCAAGAAAAACCAACACCCTCCAGAAAAGAAAAGCTCATTGAGAGGAAGCTGGTGCGAGGGAACAAGCTTCTCTCTCTTGAATCGAAATGAATGAAAATAAATTAGATATTCTTCTTGCAGAAAAATTATTCTGTCACTCGCTATTCACGGCGGGCTGGGTGCCGGGGGAAGCCAACCGCAGGCACCCGCCTCAGGCGCTCTGGGGAAGTGGGGAGACAGCGCAGCCCCTTCACACCAAACACATGCCGATGTTCCCAGCAATTTCCAGTGCCATGGAAAAGACTGATATTTTCTCAGGGTCCAGTTTGCTCCAAACAGCAGCTGGAGCCAAGACAAACCACCGGCCTGCCAGAGCGTGGCGGCTGCCACGGGGTCACCGGCCCTGGAAGAGGCCGGAGAAAACCGACCCCCTCCCTCGCCCCGGCTGCGTGAGGAGCCCTCGCACAGGCCATTAGGCAGCAGCAAACAGACACCTCATTGATTCCCACCGAAACGTCAAATAATCCATTTCATGATGCGCCACAACATCATCTAACCACCAGCTCAGGGTCTAACTGGCTGCAGCTCTGCACCAGCCTGGCGCAGGCCCAGGCCTGGAGAAGGCCGAGCCCCTGCCGAGCAGCCGGGACACCTGCTCTGCATGGGACACCGCCACGGTACACCGGCTTGGGCCAGGATAGAGTCAATTTTCTTCATGGTAGCTGGTGTGGGGCTGTGGCTTGGATTTGTGCTGGAAACACTGTGGATAACACAGGGGTGTTCTCGTCACCGCTGAGCAGCTCACACGGCGTCAGGGGCTTTTCTGCACCTCACCCCATCCCACCAGCCACCAGACCGGGGGGCACAGGGAGCTGGGGGGGGACACAGCCGGGACAGCTGGCCCCGACTGACACACGGGAGATTCCAGACCCTACGGTGTCATGCTCAGCATGTAAAGCTGCGGGAAGGAGGAGGAAAGCGGGATGTTTGGAGGGGTGGCACTTGTCTTCCCAAGTCCCCGTTACACGTGACAGAGCCCGGCTCTCCTGGGGATGGCTGAGCAGTTGATGAGGTCCGAAGTGTTTCTTGCTGTAGAGGGCGGCCCCGGGACGCAGATGGCACTGACAGCAGTGCAAAACAGCAAGACTCTATCCTGTTCTCTACCCTCAGGTCTTGAATCCTTATCCCAGCCTTGATCACTTTCAGGCACTATTAACGCAAAATCCTCCTCATTCCAGAGCAAGTGCAAGCCCTCCATCCCGAAGGTGGGTGCAAGCCCACCTAGCACCACACACTGCCTCCGCCAGCACACGCCACACCAGCACACACAGCCGCTCCCACATCCAGCTCCAGTGACCTGTCTCTTCCCCAGGTCCTTCACAGCCTGTGCCCAGCTCTCTTCTGCTGTCTCTCCCCAGCATCACTACGGCCATGGTGTTTGCTCCCCTCACCCTCACTCCAGCAAAGACATCCCCCACACCCTGCTGCTCCGCAGAACAGTGCCACCATCCCCACCCCCACCCCGCTACAACCACCCCTCTTGCACAAGAACCCCAACAGGAAAGGTGGTGACAGTCACAGTCACGCTGCCAACCTGCCACTGGTGCTGTCCACTAAGCTTACACTTTCTTGTTGCTTTGCTACCCTCAGTCTGCCTGCAGCCCCTGCCTGCACCTGCCCCAGCCCCACACCAGCACTGCATCCTTCTGTAAATGCAGTTTGCAGCACAAGAGGATCACTCCACACTAATGCCAGTCATCTACAATAGTAATGGCATATATAGTCCTAATAATTAGTTTAAGTGTGTTTTAAGAGTGTTGCTTCTTTCCCCTTCAAGATGGTAATATCCCAGGTCTCTTAGCAGCACAATGTCCTTTGTGGACATTTTGGTAAATGCCAAGAGTTTTCTGCACAGATTTTCATTTATAAACACAATGGGATTGCCCTTTTCTAACATGCATTTTTCTGTACTCCTGTTTCTAAATGTTCTACTGCGATTCAGTGGGAAAAGTATCTACAAGAAATGTCACTGCCTGCAGATCCCAAGAGGCACAAGGGACTGAGGCTGATTGACTGATTTACCAAGTCATTTCGTTATTTGCTAGCAATACAAGAAATCAGTTTCCCCACTTCTTATAACAAGTCCACTGGCACTCAAAAAAAGGTGTTATTTTTATTTTTCTTGTTTTCCTTTTGTAATGGCAGTTAAGTATCATGTTTTGAGGTCATTAAAAGATTTAAGCAGTGTATTCTACCACTAGAAGTCAGACTCTCTAAACATTTTCTTACTTTGCTATCATTCAGATGAGACCATTAACCACAGGCCTAAAGATTCTGCACATACCGCAGCCTCTGGAGTGATCCCACCATCACGTTAGACCTAAAGCTAATCCTTTACAGCCTTTTAAATTACCACATCTCAGAAAAAAAAACAGTATTTCACTGCCAGAGCCATTAGGCATTGGTACAAATAACACGGAAGCCTCACGCCTCGAGCAACATATACATTCTGCACCACACCGCAGAGGCATTGCCTCCATGCACCTGCTTTCCCAGAAGAAAACACCAACCCCTAAATGCATAGGCAGAAGCAGGCACACACACACACACACACACACCCCAGCAGCCGACCTGACACGTAAGCCTGTACCAGCCTGCGGTGGTGGAGGAGCCAGCCGTTCCCCCAGTCGGCCCATAGACACCTCCTCACTGCATGTTCAATGCGGGGAATGAAGCCCCCACCCAGTCCTGCCCTGCTGCAGCCCACACAGCACCCCTCCACGGGGCTAGTGGCACGAGGACTGTCCCCCCACGGCCCCTCACCCAGCAGTGCCTGGCACAGCTGCAGCAGAGACGGCACAGCAGACAGAGCAGAAGCAGGCAGTACCGTGCTCTTCGCTCGCGGTCTGCGGTCCCCAGCAGCTTGCCAGTTTTCCCTCTGCTTAGCCAGCTGCCGTCCCAGAGAGGAGCCCATGTCCCTCTGCTCTCCGTCCCCCTCTCACCCTCAAGCCAGCTGCTGGGATGCTGCACACGCACGCTCCACTCTCATCCTCTCCCAGCAAAACAGCGTCGATCTGTGCCGGGCAGGCAAGTCACGCCGCCGGCGGCTCTCAGCACCAGCATCTCTCCAACGAGTGGCCAGCATGAGCCCGACTCCCGCTTGTGTCCCTCCTGGCACCACCCGCTGCGGCTGCCTCTGCTGCCTGCCTCGCACTGCACCCCTGGAGGAGCAGCCCTGGGGCAGGATGAGGGCTCCTCTTCTGCCCCACAAGCACCATGGCCCATGGTGCCCACAGGCTCTGCAAAAACACCAGCCAAAGGAAATGCCTCTGAGCATCCTCTTGATGGAGGCAAACGGGAGCAGAGATGCAGGATCTTGCTCAGGTGCCATGTTTTATCAGCAAGGGATGGTTTAAAAAATAAAGAAACAACATGAAGGAAATTTGGTTTTTAAGTAGAAATTAAAGCATAAAGACAATATTAAGTGAATATTTAATAAAGTGCATTTATGGCTACTACACACTTGCAGGGGAAGCCCTCAGATGCTGCTGCTCAGGTGTCCCTGTGGTAGGCGCTTCCAGCCCTCCTTTAAGCAGGCACGGTCTGTCACTGGCAAGGCTCAGGAGGACCATGATTCACACTTCCTGGCGCCAGGAAGATGTTGAGAGCTTTCCAGATTTGCTGCCTGGATATTCTTATGCCACCAGACAGAAGTCTCGTGGCTTTTATCTTTGTGAGTCAAACCTGAACCCTAACCGTGTTTTGTTTCTTGTTTCTGCAGCCCTGCAAACCAAAGACAGAGGACCTGCTTCCCACAAGCAGACGACAGAGGACTTGCTTCTTCCCATGAAGATTTTCACCTTTGGGGTGGGTCAAGTCCTTTGGGAGCTCATGATACACAGCAACAAGGAAGCTAGCCGGAAGCTCTGGGATCCTGGCCAGTCCCCACATTCTTCCTAAACAAGAACCCTCAAAGCATCTCTGCACGGCCTTTCCCAGCACGGTGCCCTCCACACACGGGCCAACCCCATGAGCCTGTCCATGCCACCACTCCCTGCTCCAGACCTTCCCCACAGACTCTCCCAGAAAATGAGTTTGATGGGTGCTGCAGGTGTCCTCATGCCACCCAGCAGTTTGAATGCTGCCCAGTGTGTTTGAGCCACTCAGCTGTGCAACAGCCACCACGCTGCCAGAGCCCACCTCATTCCTCCTGTCTCACAGTTAGCACACGCTGGCCTCTCAGGAACCATCAAAGTCCCCACAGGGCCACATGCCATCTCAAGGCACAATTATTAGTGGCATCAGAAATCTGATGGTTCCAGACCTCTCCACAATTACTGTTGTTAGTTTCCTGGGCAAGAAGAGACATCATGGGATCACTGTAGCTGTCCAGAGGAAGAGTGATGCAAGAGGGCATCTAGGAACATGTGCCCAAGGCCTGGTCACCATGAGCATCCCTGACCCAGCTGTGCCAACTCGGACATCCTGGGCCACAGAGTCCGGTGGGTTTGGTGTGGTGTATTTCCTCCCAGAAAACACCTATGGATGCAAAAGCAGCATTCCTGCCACACTCCCTGCACTCCAAACATGCAGACAGTCTGTTCAATGCCTGCACCGTTAATTTTGACACGTCTCGATCACTGCCCAGGACATGTAGGGGCTGCAGTAGACCAAGAGCACTTTCCACTTCATGTGTGGATCTTACCAGTGAAATCCTGACCCAGATGCATGGGTTAAAGCTAGAGGCAAAGCAACAAGCCCACGTGCAAGGCGGAGGCGTGCTGCAGCCTCTCGATGGGGGAAGGGAAGGCGTCCTCCTCAATGTGCACCATTGTGCTCTCTGTGCATTTAGTGACTCTTCCATGCCAGAGAATAAAGCTTCTCTTCAGCTGGCCCATCATGTGTTCCTCTGCCTCACCACCCCATGGAAAGCTGACCCCACACTCTCCCGCAGAGCCTAGGCCAATCACACACCTGCCTGCTAGCACACATAAGCTACCACACAAGTCTAGTCCTGTGTGGGCACCCTACCACAGCTTGATGGGGTCTTTCAGCTCACCCTCCACCTAAACCACCCCAGGCTTCAGCAAGTACCATCCATTTCTCATGAGTGCTTTGCAGCCTGGCAAGCAGGGAAGACTGAAAGATCCCAAAACCTGGTATCCCCTCTGTGATAGCTGAACATGCTATTAGGGCTTTGAGCTTGCCAGCTAGACTCCAGCCTTACCTTGGTATGGAGCTTGGCAAACTGCTTGTCATCCAGCAAAGTCTGGGTGTACACACGCCTTTTGTACCGGAACTGCAAGAGGGAAGAACATCAGATATGAGATGAACAAAACCCACTCAGCATCAAACCGCTCTCAAGCCACTCCACGTCAGCTTGCATGGAGACACTCAGTCTAGACCTGAAAACAAGAACAGATACAGAATACACTTTTCTCCTTGATAATTTGTTCTAATACCTCACTAAAGAAATTCTGACCAGTTTTTCATATGAATCTGTTGGCTTTAGCTTTCAGACAGCGTGGGCTTTGTTCTGCTTCTTCCCAGTTACTTAGGGATCTCTCTAACAACAGAACGGTTTTCCGCAGGACAGTTCCTACGCAGGTGGTCTAGAGCCAACTTCCCTGTAAGGAGGCTGAGTTCTACGTCTCTCACTGAGGGATCTTCTCTTCTGTTCTCAGATCATTTCTGCTGTTCTTTTCTGTGCCATGCCTCTTCCCAACGTCCTTTACAAGTACACTGACTGTCGCCCACACACTGCTCCAATACCAACTACCTCCGTCTCAACCACTCCTAAAACCAACTTGCTACTTGTCAGGGTACACACTGAGGATTGCAGGGTCATGCCATGCCAAAGCATCACACTGGGAATTGTTGTTTAGGTTTCTTGACCAAAAGCCTCACAAATTTTCTACAGAAACTTTGTTTTCCACAATGAGAGTCCTTCCTTTGCAAGCAGTCCCTGTGTGTTCATCATTTGGCTGACTTAGCACATACTTTGATGGGACTCCCACTTACCAAATCACCTAGACAGCACAGTCAACATTGTTATGTTCTCTGCTAGACTTTGTGGAATAAGACTTTATCAGCGGTGATTTTATATCTACACGCAGATCCCTGGGGTAACCACATCAAGGTTGACATTGGTCCCTAAGAAACCCCACTAGAAATACATCTATGCCATGATGATCAGAGTGACAACTGGTTTTTGTCATTGATCAGTTAGCCAGTGACACTTGTCCTACGGATGTTTTATAGTGCTAATCCTGAACTTGAACATCATGTAGAACAAAATCAAGTACCCCCAAGTGGCTGCTACCTTTGTATAATTATCTCTATCAAGCAGAATTACAATTTTCTTAAAGAATGAAATTGGATTTGTTTGACTAGACCTTTTTTCAATGAATTAATTGTATTCTGAGATTTTGAATTGCTATGAACTTAATCCTCCATCAATATTTCATTATTTCAGCTGAAACTGACACCAAGTTATCTTTGGACTGCAGTTACTAAGCTCATCCCACTTACTTTTCAATAATTGGCAAAATTTTAGCACATAAACTTGTACTACTGGGCAGATGTTTTCTCACACAATTTTTTTTTTTTTAACCATTCCAAGGTAAAAATTTGTCTTGCCCACTTATTTACAGACGTTAGTCTTTTGCAGATGATGCCAGTGTCAGGGATGCTCTGTGCACCCCTATGCAGTCATGCAAGCATCCTTCAGTGGCTCCTCTTCATGCCCAGCACCACATTAGAGGACCTGCAAAGAGGCTCCACTGACAGCCTCCGCCTCCGAACCCTGGGCAGCACTCTGGCCAAGCCGGGGCAGCACTGCTCTGCAGATGCTCTCCTCTGGCTTCCTGCCTGAACGTGCCAGCTCAGGTAGACTTGCCCACTTGCTGCTCTCCCAGCGCTCAACCTTGGGGAATGTCATGTAGGGCTCCCTGGTGCCCCATGCTACACAGGCAGGGGCCAGGGCAGTGAATGCATCAGTGAGGTAAGTCTGAGAGAGGGAAGCCAGGTTACACCAGCTCTGGTGCAAGAGCACCACATGCTGCCACCCAGGTGCAAGGAAAAACCTCGTCTGAGTAGTTAAGTTGTATGAAATGTAGTCAGCGGCTCAAAACTGAGCAGCAAAACTCCTGAAGAGGCAACTGAAGTGGGCAGCCAGCCCTAAGCCAGTCACATCCCAACAGTTTTGCTCCAACAGCTCGCCCGCAGACCAGGCTTGAGTGGGGAGGACTTACAGGCACAGAATTTCCAAATCTCATGCAAATTTACAAGGTGTGTGAACTGAATGTGTGATGATTGATAATGGTGAGAACACAGCGGTGTGTTTGGCACGCAGTCAAAATAACTGCCTTATTAAGAAGGACACGGTAAGCTTCTGACAGTAGATAACAACCAGTAAGATCATATGGGACACAGTCAATACCCCCAGACGCACATGGAGGTAACTGGATCTCAGCAGATGGGCCTGTAGACCCCACTGCATGTTGCTTGATCACCAACACACTGCATTGCAGCTACTATTTTATCCTGATAAAGGAATTGTGAGTACCTACAGCTCTCCCTGGCATAGAACAGAGCCAGCACCCCACCTCTCCAGGGAACTACTGCATGCACCTGCTTTGTAATGTAATTTTTCTGTCAATATGCACAAACCCCTCATTTATCCAATCACCTTCATATGCAGCCCTGAGAGCTAATTTATCTTTTGGGTTCAAGAAACCTCAGTGGTATCAGCATAGGATTTATGTCTTGTAAATAGATTCCGGCTTTTTGGTTTTCCAATAGGATTCTCCAGTGCTCAGCTGCCATTCTTATGAAGTTATGAAGAATTGAAATGACACACAACAAATATCCATGTCAAGTCTGCATTTAGATGTGTGTGCTAAGACATTAAGTGTGGACATTATGCTAAATTATACAAAAACAAAGCATCAAAGCCTGTATAAGGAAAATTAGGGAATTTACTACCTCATAGGTCTATTTGCAAGCATTCTTAATGTTGTTCCAAATGTTTTGTCTACGTTAAATGTTAGTTTGCTAAGAAATTGTGCTGCATTTTTTTTTCCAAATTAGTCAGGATTAATTACAATAACAGCATTCATGCTTGCGTTTGTAAGAGCTCGTGCAGCTTAAGCATGTAATGCTTTCTAAATAGACTTTGTGGGTAAAATATAGCACAAGATTCCTAAATTTAGAAGTCCACATGTAGGTAGCTAGAGTCTCATTCCAGTCAGTGGGGATGTCCACAGTGACAGTCAATGGAGCCCAAGAAATGTGGCAGGTCACCTTAGGATAAACACCTACATGCAATCACCTGAATCCCAGATCAAGGCAAAATATATAGTGAATGTAAATATAGAGCTAATTCAGTTAATTTCTGCTCTAGCTAATTTTCTGGAACAGAAAATAGTATAGATTATCCTCCGTGCTCAACACACAGATGAGGTCCATACAGGGACAGTCATTTGCTGTCAAAGCATACAGTTGTGTTCCAGTCTCTACAGTAACTGTAAATTAAACAAAATATCAGACTCAAGTCCTTCAGCCTCATATTCAAAGATCTTCCTACGATTTTCCCTCTGTACCTACAAGACTGGTTTTCCTTCTGTTACTGCAATTTCCCGTGACAGTTATGCACCACTAGAAAAAAAAGAAATTTTGATCAACAGGGTCAGAAAACAGGGAAGCTGTTTCACAGGGCTATGACAGATGTTATGGAGCTCTCAAGCAGACAGAGTCATGAGCAAGTAAAACTCAGAGGCATTTGCCTCAGCTTTCCCTCAATGAATTCTCCATGAGTAAACATACACCCACACAAATTTCTATGCTTTCACTCCTGGAAAGGAAATGGGGAAAAAAAGGGGAGGGGGTAGGGGGCATTAATAACTGTGGTGCCTACAGAGACTACAGTGGAAGGGATCATAGTAGTCCTGCATACTTATGTACACATATATATGTGTGTGCATGTGTATCTATATACATATACACATTTTAAAAAGGAAAAAAAAAAAAAAAAAAAAGAAAAAAAAGAAGATGGCTACCTCCAAGTAGGGGACAGGAGTGTCTGGGTTCAGGGGATACTCCCTCAGCAGGCGCTCCTCATCCAAAAATTTCCCAGCCCTGCCATTGAAGGCTGGCTGGAAGAGCCCATAGTTCAGAACATCCTTCAGGCTGTGGTTCAAAGTGCAGAGGATGCGCTGTTTGGAAACCCACACGGGAACATCTGGATTCAACCGTAGACACTTCTGTGGAGAGACACAGAGGGCAATCAGAGCTGAGCATCACCAAGGTCCTGTACCCCCTAGCTGTACCCATGGACAATCACAGTAAGAACAAGGAGAAGGATAAAATGGGAAAGCCACAATTTCTTCCATTCAGCGAATTATGGGAAGGGGAAAGAAAAGACTTAGAGAAGGATGAAATGTAGCAGATATCCCCCTAATGCATAGTCTGAGGTTCAGGGCAGACTGGAACCCTTTATGTTATAACATCCTATAAATTATGAGAAGTATCATTGTATGGCCTAATAACAGCATAATAGCAAAATTTCACTAAAAAATCCCCAATAGGTTGTAGAGTTTATTGACTCCTCCACCACAGACTTCAGTGGTGTGCAAACAGCACCCCGTGAGCCCTGCCAGGAGCTGAAAGTATCCAGTAAGGTCTTTCCAGCAGAAGGAGGGAAGGAAAAGAGCTCTCTGCTTCCCCACATGGAAAGTAACACTTTCCCACCTCACCCTGCGACTACAGCGCCTCTCCCTCCCTCCTCAGGACACAAGTCATCATATATTTATAGCACATCATCTTCAGGCTGTATTTCCTACAGCTGCAGCCCCCACCGCTGCAGTCGCGGCTGGCTGTGGGGCTGGCAGAGCAGGCTGGCCATGGAACCCACCCTGGCCAGAGCCCACCGAGTCACCCAGCCTGGTGCTACAGCACCATCCCCATATCCCCTCTGCCGTGGCAGTGGGGCAGCAGGCTCTTCCGTGGGGCAGCAGGCTCTTCACAGCACCTGCTCTTGCAGGCAAAGAGCAGGAAGGCAAGAGGGTGCCGTGCTGGTGAAAACAGAGGACAGTCTTGCAACAGCCTGTCCCCGATGGCAGCCAGCACTTCCCCTCTCAGGTTCCTGGTTTTGCATTTTGGCCTTCAACTTTTCCTTGTTCCCATCACTTTGTTTTCCTCCTTGTTTGCTTCTCCTTCCCCTCCACACTTTCTGCAGGAGACGACAGCATTTAGTTTTGTTTCAGCACTTCATTTCAAAGCCACAGCCTGTCAGCCCTGTTTAATGCTCCTGATTTCTGTGCTGGAAGGCAAAGTGAACAACCACCCTCCCTGCCTCTGCAGTGCTCCCCCCGCAGCCACTGCTTCTCTAGGCTGAGTCCTGCTGCACTTATCACACAGAGGCACTCCACACTTCTGCCCACCCCTGTTATTGCCCTAAGACAACATCATCACCCTTGTCATGGGAGACTGGAGGTGCACGCTACATCCAAGGTACTGGTGCCGCACGGATACACAGAGCAGCATAAGCACGTTTTGTCCATGAAGGTGTTGAGTTGGGGCCTGAACACAGACATCGATTTGGATTTCCAAACAGACTGCCAGACCTGATCCCCACCTTCTCCAGGTGCTCAGCAGCACTTCCAGCAGCTGCCACAAAACCACCAAAAGGTGCCAGAGCTCCTGCCACCGCTGCACCGCATCCCCATGGGACCAAGCGGACACTCTACTCCACACACCAGAAGTAACTGCACATCCTCACCCCTTCAGCCCCACTTCCAGCTTCAAAATTTAACCACAGGGCCTGTTTGGGTCCCTTGTCCCTTTAACAGCATTTTTTTGGTTTTGTGAATTAAACAGGCACTCTTTTGAAAAAATAGAACAGCTTTGCCCAGAGAGAAGCAAATGACCCTGCCAGGACACAGGGTGGGAGCCAGCAGAGCACCAGCGCTGCCCTGCACGCTGCCCGCCTGCACACCCCCACCTGGAAAAGCCACGGTGCGAGACAGAAAGCCACCAAGCTGATGTTACAGCTCTTTTTTCTCAGGCATAGATAGCTTGCACTTGGCAGCGTGCATTTGTACTGCAAACAGAGGTCAGCGTTATCTATTACATCGCTGACCGTATTAGCGAGTCAGCATGCTTATCAACTATGGCTTGTCCTACCGCAGGTACCGAGGAAGAGGTGGCTGGTTGCTGGTGTGAGAAATCAGGAATTCAAAACCTTTGAGAAACGCCAGCTCTGTTCTCTTTCAGTCTTCAAAGAGAAACAGAATATGCATCATCCTTTCAGGGGCCCATAAATAAAAAATAAACATTGTCTATACCTTTCTACATGCTTATTTAGCCTCTAGGACTCTTCCTCACTGTCAAATTATGTTGTTCAGTATTAAAATATGTAGCTAATGGAAAAAAAACCACTGACAGGCATGCACATGTGCACAAGCACTGGTTAAAAGAAGATCCCAGCATAAAACACGCTGAATTTTATACCAAACTTTTTACTGCAGAGACATACTCTGGGGAGCATTAACATTTGATATTTAAGAGCGAAAAGTACTTCCACCCTGCAGTGTGTCTCTTTCTGTCTTTAACCTGTGTCAGAAATCAGGAAGAAAATGCTTGCTTCAGCTGTGAGGTCAAAACACTGCACAGACCTTTGTGGGCATAATCCAGCTACTTAAGTGTCTCTTATGGCTCTGTTTCTCCAAACATCACCACATGTATTAATGACTTTCTTATAGCAGAGATCCTGCAAATAAACTTGCTTATTCACACTCCATGATGCAGCGCAGCTGCTCTGGGAGCAATCCAGAAATGCGAGGCTGATCCCACAAACCCCTGCCAGAAGGGCTGCAAGGGCTGTATCTCTGTGCATCCTTAGCTCTGAAGCCTGCAGAGATTAGCAGGAGAAAGCTGCTCTGCGCATGGGGTGACCGGGCTCACTTTGCTCCAGCAGCCACCGCAGTGAGGGCTGCTCCACTTCGCAGCTCATGGAGGGCACGTTGCTCTCCTCTAGCCTCACCACCTGCCACCGGGACAGCCCCAGCAGCTCCCACACCGGCCCTGGCTGATCCTGGGCAGAGCAGGGCTTGGCTGCTTGAGCTGCAGATGCCATGACAGGCGCTGATCCTGTCTCCAACAGGAAAGGAGGCTGAGCTTGGACAGCGTGGGCCACCTGCCACCACAGCACGAGAGATCCAGCCTGGAGACAGCACTTCAGAGCAGCTCAAACAGGGTGCAAGTAGCTTCCAGCCCTGAGGGTCTGAACACCGAAGTCAGCATTAATTTTAAAAGGAATCAAATTGCCTTGTACATTCCTGAACCTGCATGGGAAGAAAAGCTCTCTGCCCCTTCCTCCTGATGCTCTCCTGGAATGAGAGGCTCAGTGGGTGCTGTTCCCAGTGTCATTCCCCAGAAGACCCAGGAGGGATCCCGGGGAGCCAAAGGAGGCAGCTCCACAGGGAGCACATCACAGCAGCACCAGTCCTGCATGCTGGCCAGCATGGCACAGCACCCACAGAGCCCACTGGCAGCCAGGGCAGGTCCCAGAGTCAGCAGGCAGGCTCACAGGAGGGCAAGGGTGGGAGCAGCCTTCAGAACAAGTTGCTCACTCTGGTTTCCAGCTACAAGCGATAATTTCTTCTGTACAATTATAAGCTCCGATCACAACAATCAAAGCCTTTGGAACAGCTCCTGAAAGAAAATGGTACAGCTTCTCAACTTTTAGACAGCACGGATGACTCCTTCCTGAAGGAAGAAATAGCTCAGAGCCTCAGATTCAATCCCCAGCAACACACAGGATAACAGACAAGATCTATTCAATATTCAATCTATTCAATTGCAATAATGACAATAAAGAACTTACATTCAACAATCCCTTAAGAGCAAAAAAGCCAAAAACTCTTCATCGAAGAGCACAGAAATGAGAAAGAGTTGAAAGGAAATTAAAAAGAAGCAGCTGAAAAGGTAATGTGCTTGCAGGCAGCAGGGAGTATATTTCATAATATCACATTAGAAACTCTGAGCAAATGTATGGCAAAAATAAAAAAACAGCCTCTGAGAGGCCCCTACAGAAAGATGGAGCAGCTGAACCAACAGAGCAGAGGAATCTATCAAAAGTAAAAGATTTCCTTTAGAAAATGGGAGTTGCCTCTGAATGGAACAGAAAAGAGCACAATACTGCCACACCACATGCAAAATGACAATGGCATTGAAGTCATCAAAACTAACAAACACAGAGGAAGAGGGGAGCCTGACGGAAAGTGGGTGAGGCTGGCAAGCAACCAAGGCATGAGAGTCATCCAAGGAGGAGCCCCGGAGCTCCTCCCGGGAGGACCAGCTGCAGGATGGGCTCCTCGCTGGTTATCATCGCAACGGCTGCCAACGCAAAGGGTCTCGCAAATGAGGAATAAAAGTTCCCCATTAGATGCATGAGCATGGCAGGTTTGAGAGCGCAACTGCAAGTGGCACGGACCACCCATGCACAACGCCGGCTGTGCTCTGCACCATGGTGCAGGGTGCAAACCCTCCCAGGAGCAGGAGCAGAGCACAGGCAGGAGATGCTGATGCCCAGGAGTGGCTCCGTGATTCTGCTGTGCTCTGGGTCCAAAGGCCTGGCCTCTGTCCCAGGAACATGGAGAGGAACTCAGCAAACATTTATACTGCTAAAAAAATCCGCTTATTTTCTGTGGAGTCATGCAAGAAAACCCATGCCTACCAGAATCAGGCTGGCCTGCTTACCCAATGCACACACGCATTTCCAAAATGTTTTCTGCTAAGTCCCTCACTGACATAAAGTGCCAGAAGCAAGAAAGCATTCTTTCAGATCCCTAACTGACAAGGAAGGTGGTAAACAAAGGTGAAGGTCAACCAGGCAGGTTTCCTGACATGGGAGTTCATCAGAGGAGTCGCATGGGAACCGTGCTGGGATCTGGGCTGAAGTGATGTAGAGGGGGCTGCTATGACACTCATGAATTGGCAGCACATCCAGATCTTCTGCATCACGTGCAGGGCTGGTGGCCCTCTCGTTCAGGAAACAACAGAAACAGGAAAAAGGTAAAGGGAAAGAAGACAAAGGTGACCAGAGGCACAGAGCAGTCTGCACAGGACAAATGCACCATGTCAGAACCTGTAGCTGGAGCAGAGCATCCCAGAGGAACCGAGCCAGGCGCTTGCACCGAGCGAGCAGCAGTTCCTTGTAACACCAGGACTGGGATGAAGTTACAGGAACAGACTGACACCACATATAAAAAAAAAACCAAAAAAACAAAAAACCCAACCCAAAAGAACAAAAAAACCCACAAGCCCAGGTAACTTTTTCACTTTTCCTTAAAAAATTATGGTTGGTTTACTCCAATTACATATTTTTTCTTCCCAGTTACTTGTTAAAAGCCTCTCCCCTGAAGCAGTGGTTTCAGCAGCAAGCTTTTCCTGTGATCTGGGGCAGATGTCACCGGTCCCCTGCACTGTGTGACACCCTGCAGGATCCTCCTGGCCTCGCTTGCACACCGGCAGAAGGGATCAGAGCCACAAGACATGTGGACAGCCCCTGGCCAAGAACCATGGAATGGGCTGGACATCACTTTTGCAGCTCGTTTCCCTTCAGGACCATGGTCCAGGGAAGGAGCTGGGCTGTGCAGGGACCAGGGCAGGGCAACCACCACTCTGTGTGTCAGTGGAGGAGAGAAGAAATAGGCATAAGCTTTCCATGCGCTGGATGCTGCCAAAAGGCAAACTGGGACCAGCTCAGAAAGAAGCTATGTACGCTGGAAAAACAACAGGAATTTCTGGGCTTAGATCACCTCCTGAGGAAAGCTCTGGCCCTGCCATCCACTGTGCTAAACGCCACGCTGGGAGAAGCTGCCTCCACCAAAAGGAAACAAGATAAAGAGTAGGAGGGAGGTTCTCGGCATCCAGCAGGAAAGCGCCCAGTGCTTGAGCCCTTCTTGCAGAGTTACATGCTGTAGATAACAAAGTATTTTGGCTCTAATGGTTTTCCAGTGAAATGGTTGCTGCTTATGAGCCAGCCTGGAAGGATGCTGCTGACTGTTCTACCATCCCCCAGAATCCGTTGCCTGAGACAGGAAGCCATCCAGCTACTTCTCTTTAAAAAAAAACAAGAGTCCAAGAGCCCCCTTACGACAACTCTTCAGTAGCACTGACAGTGACAACCAGCCTCATCCTATAGTCCCATCAGTCAGCGCTTTCCCGAGGAGCAGCTGCCTCTGATACAAACACAGCTTGAAATGAATGTTTAAAGAGATTCAACTCCTGATTAACTCTAAGTGACTGGTTCAGGCAAAACCTCCCTCTTGCACAGAGCTACAACAGCTTTATTATTAGCCACCTGCATGGAAAGGGCTGCTGAAGAGCAAAATTGCCAGCCAGCTTCATCCAACTGCTGAACTCGTCATACAGAAAAGGCAGCACAGAGGGAAATGCAGAAGTGTTGGACCTGTCAATCAAGCTGACCCCACCAAAGAGCCCAAGGCAGGTTAAAGAGACAACTATTACTTTCGAAGACCTGGGAATGCTTCCTGCTTGGTTCATTGCAACACCAGGACCACAGCCACCTCTCTAACTTGTAAGCAGTTGGAAAATGAGGACCTGGGAAGCTTTAGCTCTCTCTGGGGCTCACAAAAAAAGCCATGTAGAGCAAAGCTCCTTCTGGAGAAGACTGAATAAGCTCTTCTGTTTATCCAGCATCAAGACTGAGACATGCTAGCTGGATAGATAGGTCCTAGTAAACACACACAAAAGAGATACAAAGATTCTCAGTATGAACGAGCAAATGAAATCAAGTTTGACTACAGAATGGAAGAAACCAGTGAAAAGAGCATACTGTAGTTGCCTTTGTAACACATATTCAGCATGCCCTCTGAATCAGCAAATTCAAAGCCAAGAGGACCCACAAGTTCTCCTCCAAGCAATTTATCACTGACCCTTAAGTTTCAACCAGTAACTCCCATAACAAACTAAATTACTTGGGTTTAGCTAACAGTTTCCTGAAAAGCATCCAACTTGAGTCTAAAAACATCACATGATGGAAACCACACTCCCTCCCTGAATAAATTAATAAGCTATCATTCATCCTCAATGAAAAAAGGTATGTCAGTTCTCATTTGATTTCCCTTGTTCAAACTTCCAATACAATCATCATTTCTTGTTATATATTTCTCTGTGACACTGAATAGCTCTTTATTACTCAGTTTCTTGCTATACTTGTAGCCCCCATTTAACACTGTCACCTCTCAGTCTTATTTAGGGTGAGCAGAAGATGTTCATGAATTGTAGTGTATTTTCTCCAGATCTCAAATAATTTCTGTTGCTCTTTTCAGCACCCTCTTTAATTTCAAATACACTTTTTAAAGTGCAGAATCAAAGCCAGAGGCAATATTCCAGCATCTGTCTCCCAGCTGTCATATACAGTTATAAAATATTGTCCTCACCTCAACTCGCTACCCCCTTGCTTTCATCTCCAGGCATCACATTAGCACTTTTCACTAAAGCATGTGGCAGTTTGGGTTCAGTTTACTTTGACCACTCCATTCCTTTCAGATGGCCAAACCCCACATCTTTTCCAGGATAGACCTCCCTGTTTTCTAGATCTGGCATTAGTCCTTAGTCACCTGAAAAACTCTGCATTTGAATGAATTAATAGATCATTTATTTTGATGGGCCCAGGTCTAATTTGCTCTACACGTGTATAAAAAAAAAAAATAATCAGAAGATGGGGATGCAGCCTCCAACAACCTTAAACCAGCAGTTGTTGAAACAGGAGGAAGATGGGGGAATGGACTGCAGAAAGTGGCCAGACTTTGTGAATTCCCTGAACAACATATCCTTTGGCCACTGCTAGACCACTGGTTTGACCCAGTGAGGCTTTTTTGTGCTCTTATTTATGGCACCTATGCTCACATCTTTATTGATAACTCCATTGCTGCTTTAGTTATATGAAAAAATTGTCAGCTGAGGTAATATATTTACTTCTGCTTCTGTATTTTTATACTTAGGATACTGCAAAACAGTCATTTCTAACATATCCTAACAACCGGATCCATAAAAATCTTCTGGATCAGGTTGTTAATGGAAGAACTCAGAGGTTAATGTAAGTTTAGGTCCTTACGGATCTTTATGATCCTTACAGTCATAAAGAACTAAATTTCTTACATTAACCCCTGAGTCCCTTTCCAGTGTTGATGCAATCAGTTTAGCCTATCGCACAGGCATTAAAGGCATTCATGTTTCTATCTTGAATGTGCCTTATTTTGCACCACCAACACTGGTCCTTATCCATTGGGGGGTTTATGCTCGTGATTAGGTCCCCCTGAGCCTCCTCTCTGGGTTTGACCCGTTACAGACAGCTTTGTGCAGCTGAATAGTTCTACTGCCCAGGGAGGAGAGGGAAGGGTCTCACCTGCACACACAGCTGATCAAGAGATGTGCCACAGAGGGTAGGCAGGCACAACCAGGCAGTTTTCATGGCAGTCCCACAGGATTTGTGCCAGTGCCTGTGCTGCTCATGGGTCTGCGACGGTCTGAGAAGGGAGTTGTGAGCCAACAACGAAGGTACTGGGTGTAGCAAAACTGAGAGCTGACCCAAAAACCCAGCAGAAGGACCTCACAACCCCACACTAGGAAAATGCTAATGATGACAGACTGAGCTGGCTATTGCCTGGCTGTGGCTGGCAGTCCTGTGACCCCACCACAGCAATGTTCAGCAGGTGCCTGACAGAACAGCAGGGACCAAAGGAGCAGAAAGTGCCACTGCATCACTGCATGAGCCCCTGGAATACCAGTGTCCTCAAGGTCACCTGCAGTCCCCAGCTCCCCTTTCAGAAAGGCCATACCAGAAGTGGAAAAGGTGCAAAGAACCCAGACAAGGGAGAAATGATCCATATCCGTGTGGCATCCTTGTGAGGCTCAAGTACATAGACGAGACCCTTCAGCCTGGGAAAGGGAAAACTAAGAAGGAATACAACAAAACCAAAAGTGACACGGAAAAGATAAACAGGTATTATCTCCTTGGGAACTGATGCAAACACCACAAGACAAGGTGACAGATAGGACATCTTCATTAGACACACTCGCACTGATCTGCTCAACAGCATGCCGCCGGGTCCTGGCAATCGACTCCAAATTGGTCTCCCAGGTACCTTCACTTGCATAGTCATAACCACAAATCAGCACAGTGTGCATCAGCGGGCGTTTGGCTTAACCCAGCCAGAGCACCCTACCCAGATCCGACTCTAATTGCAGCAATAACTCTTGGGTTACAGTTTACTGTCACTCTTTTCTTCAAAGCTACAGCTTCTCCCGTCTTACATTAACCTACACCTGCTCTGCCTCAAGGTCTCAACAACCAGTCTGAGTTTGTGGCTGGATCCTTTTTCTTCATACTTAAAGACTCCCAAGATTTTGCACATACACCTTTTCTTTGTTACAATTGCATCGGTTCTGTTAAATTACACTAACTCCTACCCACCAGCAATAGAGTCTTTCTCAAAACAAAACTCAGGAGGGTATTAAGTGAAACTAGTGGAGTCAAAGCAGGACAAAGAATTGCTATCTCAAGTCTACCCAGCCTGTTCGTTGTGGAGCTCCACACCAGCAAGTCACAGGCTGACGCCACAGGAAGGGTCCTGGTGAAAGCTGGTCTGGCTCAGGGCAGGCAGCTGCTCAGGTGGGCGAGTGCTGGGTGTCTCCGAGGCCAGAGACCCCACAGCCCCTCGAGCCCCCAGCCGCTGTCTGACTTCCCTCTGGCAAAAGGCTTTTCCTGCCGCAGAGGGAGGATGCCACTGGCCGCAGCTTGTGCCCCTCGTCCTGTCACGGCATCTCCTCTTCCAATTATTAACACTCTGAACAAAGTTACATGCCCCAAGGTGTTTTCTCTCCTGCTCCCCAGCACCCTGCCAAACTCTCCGGAAGACAAGAATTCATCATTTGCTCGTGCTTTCCCATGCTGGTATCTTTGCCTGGCACCCAGTGTACTGCAGCTCTTCTGCTCTCCATATGTGACTTTCACTGCCCTTTCAGAAGCATTTCCATCAAGCTGTTTAGAAGTTTTGATAAATCCTGTCAGCCAGCTCTCTTAGATCCATTCTGTCTTATTAAAGAATTAAAATAGATTAGGGAGGTATGGTCTTCTGAAAACGCAATGGTGAAATATCACCAGAAACTATTTTCCAGCTGACAAATTTTCCTGTTGTCCATTAACAGTATAACTAGACCACATGTAAGTTCATTGGTCTTTAGCTCTCCACATTGACACCAAGGCTTTTGCTAAAGGTGGCTTCAACAGCTCCTTCTTGCTAATCTCTTTTCCCTGATATAATAACTGTTTGGAGTGAAAAGAAAATGCACATTATTACTACCTAATCATCTGCTCCATACTTAACATCCCTTCAGTAATTACCCACTGTCTTGTTTTTTTCAAATCAGTTTGCTTTCGCACTCACCTGCTGATCCATTCTTTTGTGAAACTTCCCCAACACTTTAACGCTGTTAATTCATTTTGTTTCTTCATCTCACTTAGTGCCTCCTCGCATGGCCCTACTACGAGCTCCGGGTGCTCTCCCGGGCTGAGGTGCGTGGTGCTCAGGCTGGCACGTCCCCGCTCCCTGCCATCACGGAGACCTCCGATAAGGGGCTGTTGTGGCCGGGGGTCCTGGCACTGGCAATTCTGCCATCACACAACCCCTTTGGCCGAGCTGAGCTTGTCAAGGGGCTGCCGCCCCTGGCTGCCTTCCCACCCCCTCGCAAAGAAGCATCCCAACAGCCAGGTGAGCAGAATGCTGGCAGCAGTGCCAGCTGGTGAGCCAAAAGAGACACTGGAAGAGGCATCCTCCTCTACTCAGTGGCTTTTAATTAAAAAAAAAAAAAATAATGACAATGTTGATAAATTTATTAACCACTCCCCTGATGATCAATTCAGCCAGTATTTGTCCAACATGCAGAGCCTTGGCAGCTTCCCAACAGCCAGAAAGCTTGACTGTTCCCAGGCAACCACAGCCTCCGGGTTCACACAGGACAACTTTACAATAGTGCCATGTTTTCCATAAAAATTCTGCCATATAAAGGAATTTCAAGTTGTCAAACTGAAGTTAACAGTAAGTTAAATAGTATTAGAAGGGCCAATATTGACAGCCTTACTTCCACGTTTTACCCAGTTTAAAAAAATAGCATTTTTCTTCTGTTAGCAATGGCAGAGTTTGGAAGCTGTTGCATTTAAATACTGCTGATTCCTCTGGGTCTATATGGACAGTTATATCATGATTCCCACAGAAAAAAAAAAAAAAAGAAAAAAAAAAAGACCCTGAGCAGGATGCAATTACTTTGGCCACAAGGGCACAAAAAGTAAGGAAAAACTCTAAACCAACCCAATGAAGAAAAAGACAAGAATTGAACGTATTTGTGCAATAAGAATGTGAGGAAACACAGCGGACTAAAAATGATCCAACAACCATATAAAAATTACAGCTTCTTGGTGTTAAGAAAGGCTTTTCAGCAAGAAAAAAATGGTCACTAACCATGAAAAAAATCTTATGCATACATTTGCTTTAGTCTAATGCAAACTAAAACAGGGATATCAATTAAACAAACACTGTTGAAACTCTAACAAAAAGATGCAGAGCTTTCATCAAGATCACTAAGAAGGAAAAGGAGGATTTCAAAAGAAGGTGCATGAACATTAACAAATACAGTGAAAGGAAATATTTAAAGTATGAATTACTTAATTTCTAAGGAGTTTTGTTGTCAAATTCAAGGTCAGGTTGGATGGGGCTTTGAGCAACCTGCTCTAGTTGAAGGTGCCCTTGCTCACTGCAGGGGGGTTGGATTAGGTGGCTTTAAAGGTCCCTTCCAACTCAAACCATTCTGTGATTCTATCATTCTAAATAATAGATTTCAAAAATCATTTGACATCACTACAAACACCCATAATTTACAATGACAAGTCCATCCTGAAGCATGTGCCTTAATTCCAGCTACCTACTCAAAATACTTCCTGGTACCAGCAGGCAAGCTATCCAAGAGGATAACAATTTGGTGAAAACATGACAGAACGAGGTGGTAGCAGAGATGTGTGCTTTCTGAAAGGAGGTGATCTGAGCTGCTACCATTCAGCTTATCATCTGTGCCTCAGTCAAGAGGCCTCAGTCTTCGAGCATGCTGGAGAGACCCCAGCAAGCTCTACCGGCACAGCATCCAGACCCCACCAGGCGCTACCAGCACAGTGTCCAGAGCCGCCACGCTCACCCTGACATCGCCCAGGACAACTGGTGGCACAACCTTGTCTCTGCTTTCCCTGCAGCAACTACAGCACCTTGTTACTTGGAAAATTAATACCAAAACATTACTAAGGGAAGAGATGGAAATGCCTTTGTTTTACTGAAGCAGGTATTGCTGCTCTAAGAACCTCTCATTTTGCATTTGGGCTACGACCATTAGCTGATGCTGTGCCCTCTCCCCTCCTGTGCTCCTCACCCGCACCATCTTCAAATGCACATCAGCTCTCTCCTCCTAATGCCCTCCACAGTGTACAGCCCATCCCAAGCACTCGCTGCTGCCCATCCTCAGCACACGCTGCTGCCAGTCCCAAGCACGTGCTACTGCCCACCTGGAGCACACATCACTGCCTGCCCCAACCATGCCCTGCTGCCTGGCGCATTGCTGCCTTCCCCTAGTCACTGCTTGAGACTCCCCTCTGACAGCTCACTACTCGTTACAGAAATCAATTTTGTAAAACAATGGGTATAAAAAAATAAAGGATGCATTTCCATTGATTAACCAGTAACAATGAAGAGCCAATCAGAAGCAGGGAGGATGATTTTGTTAGATTAGCTGGCTGTTTAATTAATCAACCAAGCCTTTAACAATGCCGATGACCTGTGAATGTCAGGACACATTTAGAGAAACAGTGGTCTACAGCAAAACATAAGCCAAAAGCAGTCATGGCCTGTTTTATTAAAACTAGCATTATCAGGAAAAGCATGACTTTTAATTGGCTGAAAGAAGTTGTCCTTGTATTGAGAACTGTAAAATGACTGGATCATGGGAATGGACTAGATGCCATGTTTTAGAGGCGTTGTTTAATATTGCTTCATGACATCTCGTCTGCATGATTTTAATTAATCACAATTGTCATGGATATACCACCATTGTAACTGTTGAGGGCTGAAGAAACACATAGTAGCAACAATAAATAATGTCAAAGACCCGAATAGAGGAATGAGGCTGGATGGCATCTGGGGTCAATCAAACAGCGAAGATATTAAAAGGAAATAAGATGACACTAATAAAGGTTGCATCCTAAATAAGCACAATGTTATACCTCCAAGTATACACTATCGCAAGTTACACCGAAAATGCAGCATGTTTCTAGACAGTAAGATGAGACTCAGCAATAACTAATCCTCTTTTGTAAAACTTCTCACATGCACACACTCAGCAGAGGAGAGAAACTATGCAAGTTGCTACGCCTGATAATGACCTACACATGAGACATCAAATTATGAATATATTTACCATCAATAAGGGGGGGGAGGGGTGTGTGTATGAAAAAAAAAATGTTGTGGATATACTCTGTCAGGCACTGAAAATAGAAGAGAAATTACCCCCATCCAGCTCTAGTTCAGCTTCATTTGGATCACCAGTCCCTAAATTAATCTGTGCCTTGATAAACAAGCACTAGTAGTGGGAAGAAACACCATTTAGTTTTAGTTGCTGGTAAACACCCGCAGTGCTCTCGGAGAAAAACCCGGCAAGCACAAGCAGCCAGCTCGGGCCTGGGCAAGGCTAACACCAAGGCAAAAGGCTTGAAAATAAAGCACCACCACAGCTCCAGGTTTATGATCCCCTGGAAAACAACACCCCCAGGAGAAAGGACACCACTGCTTCATCCCCTCCACCAGCACGATGCTTGCTTTTGGCGCATTAACACACTTCTTGTGTTGAAACAAGGATTCTGCCTTGCAGATACCAGCTGTTCGGGACCACAGGACCGCCAAGGGTCTGCGGGGAACAGCTCTGCAGTCCTCCATCATGCTTTACACTGCCCCGTGGGATGGCCAGACCCCCCAGGGAAACCTCCCCAGCAGAGAGGTGAGACAACCTGCAATGTCTGCTCAGCACCATCAAAAAGACGGGGCATTTCCAAGCGCCACAGTCCCTTTTTGCCCCAGGGCAGGGAAGCAGGGCATGACTGCTGCTCTGCCAAAGAGGTGCGAGGCACTCAGAGCCAGAGCACAGAAGAGGCACATCTCTATACACGCAGCCCAATACTAGCAGGCAGCACCACCATGCTAACGGGAACTGTGAGTGGCTCCAAGGCTGGGATCCAGCCCTTACAGCTTGGGGTGGCTGATCCTGCTCTGTGCTGCTTTCTTGCTCTGTGCAAAGAGATGCGTGTTCAAGGCTACTCAAATTTGCCTTTCAGGATGGTCAGGAAGCCAAGGCAGTCTAAAGAGTGGGAAGGTAGCCTGGAGCCCTTTTGCTCCTCATTTCCCAACTTCATCTGCTTTGTAGGTTTTTCTAAACAAACACAGCCTGGCATCCCTACTTCACACACATGAGGAGAGAAACGTCTCTCCAACAGGAACACTGCAAGTGCCCAGAGAAAATACTGGGGACTGGGATGGCTCACTGCTGCAGCAGCAACCCTGAGGTCATTGCAGCAGCTGCAGGAGCGGGGCACAGCAAGCCCTCTCCGGGGAGCTTCGAGCACAGCACTGCCGAGGGCTGCTCCCCCGGGGCAGCTGCAGGACAGCCATCTGCAGCCCAAGCCTCTAAGCCACCAGGGCCACCATGGGCAGCTCGAGCCACTGGGGACAGGCCGAGGGACAGCAGACCCTACCCACCAGCAAAGGCAGCTCAGCACACATAGTCCCAGCCACTGCGATAATGGGGCCGACAGTCTTTTCCAGGTCTTCTTGGGGAAGGACACAAGCTGGAAGGAGATCCAAACGGAGCTCTGTGATGCTTAATGCTCTCTGATATGGATGAAGTTCATTTCTGCACAGCAAGTCGTGCTGGAATGAGAGAGCCCAGATCCCAGAGCTGCTCCTTAGCGAGTCCTGGGACTGAGGAATGCTGCGTACCCACTGCTGTACAAATTTCCTTAGTAACGTAGCACAGTGACTGGCACCGCGCTAAAACCTCGTACAGAGAGAGCAGATGATGAGAAAAAGACAGCACCAGAAAATAAGTCTTCCCAATAGCCAGGAAGAGTAAACCATGCTTTAATCTCCTATAGGAGCAAATAACCTGCTTTCTCGGGATATTTGGGATGAAGAGTAAGCATCGATGTGACTAGGCTGGGAAAACGCTTACTGAATCTTTTAATTGATTTGGTTCTTGGATTTGGAGCTACATTGCAAAGCCATTACACCACTGAATGACTCAAGTAAATGCATTCAAGATGACGCATTAATGTTAGGACTCTTCCATATCAGCAAAGTACCAAAAAGAATGAAAGGAATTCAGAAATCAGTTCATACTTGTTAGTTAATCTGAAGTGACCGACAGAAAGAAAGATAAGTAAAATAAATAGTAAAACACAACTACTTTAACAGATCACTACCATGCTGTACAGTTACAAAGACAGACAAACAATTTATGGTTATTAGTAAAACTAAATCAATGCACAGCCTTTTTTATGCTATGTATTAACTGGAAAAGAGCTTACACTGAAATGCAACTTCAAGCAGGAAAACAGAAATAGAAATAAGAACATTTGCAGGCTAGAAAATTTGTCTTTGTGTGTGTCCACACAACACCTAGCATACTGACGCTGCAATCACAAATGGGAACCTGGGCATTGCCATAAAGACATATCAGCATCTCTGACAATTATGAATCCATAAACCAGGATGATCAATTAAGGTTGCTGCAAAGCTACAGGAAAAATTTGTAAGGTGCCTTGGACTCAATTACCAACAGCAAGTGTGGGCTCTTCTGTCCCATATTTCGTTCACTCCTGGAGCAGCCGTTAGCTCCGCCAGCGGGCTGCAGTGACCTGTCCCATTTTCCTCCCTTGATTGCTGCCCCAGGCGCAGCGGTGTGACTGGCACCAGTGGGCTGCACCACCGCCCCAAGACCAAGCCACAGGCTTATCAGCCCACCAGTCAGCCCCACCTCCCATTACAGCCACCCTCATGCTCACAGCAGACCTTGTTCTTCATCCTACAGGAATCAGTTGACCAAATCCAGTGACATAAAAGATAAAATTTCCATTTGTGAATGGCCGAGAAAGGAATACTGCTCTGAAGCAAAGCCAATGGTGTGCGCTGTCCCTGGGACCAACAGGGCGTGACACTGAAAGTTCATTAAACTGCTAATAAACTAAAAGCCAAACTGACAACAATACCAAAAACTTTTTACTCTGTAGTTTGCAAAAATATAATTTTATAGATCTAATTCCATTGCTTTTTGAGAGAAGACATTAACAGCCTGGAGACGAAGCAGGAGGCTCTCTGATATCAAAGACATGCTTTTTCTCAAAATGTTTATATATTCTGCTGGGCTTCTCTTCAAAGAAACAAGCAGCTAAATGGGTGGTCACAACACCAAGAGGTCCCATCATCAGTAGAGAATGGGGGTAGGCAGTAGGACAAGCTTTGAAATTTTGTATATACAAGCTAATGTGGAAATTAAAAAGTGTGACTTGGAGATCAAGATTTCTGCATCAGAGAGCGATGAGTAACTTGGATGCACAATACTGCCAGCCAGGCAGAAAACTCAGCTTCCTGTAGCTGAAAGAAAAAAAATGTAAATGCAAGATATATTCTAAAACCGTAGTCTGTTACCTCTTTTGTAACTGCACCGCTGACTTTGTAATCTGGGATTTAACATTTTCTTCTCCTAGCACGAAGCTCATGTTTTCACTCTGAGCTTGCCTACCATGTAAAGTGGATTTGGGCAAACCAGAACCACACTATTCCTTCATGGGTGGTGACCCCCCGTAAACGGTGTTGAGAACAAATCCTCTGGGGCCTCTGCAAATTTAGGAGCCCAGGAATCGGGGAATGCTTGCTGTCAAGGTACAGAGATCACCCAAGGTGACCCATGGTCTCCGGGGAGCATAAGACATCACAGGACACCTGGGACCACTGAGAAACGGGCAGCCAGCGTGCCCTGGGTGTGCACAGGCATCGTCCCAATGCCCAGCCGCAATGTGGTGGTAACTAATGAACAAACTGGATTTTTGTGCTTACAGCTCACTCACAGATGGATCCCCACAGCTCCTGCCACATCCCAGCCGGGTCCCATAACCAAGGTGAGGAAAGACATCTCCCCAAAGGCTTGCTACCCCTTGCTCTTCTGGCAGAGGCAGCACTGCCATTGCCATCTGCAGCTGTGTGACTGCCCAGGTATGAAGCAAGAGGAACTGTTCACTGTGAACTCAGCTGATACAGCTGAAGAAAAGGGATGGGATTTCAGGCCCACCACTCATTCCTCAGGTTGGGAGAGCTTTGTCTGCTTCTTCCAGATATATGAATATGTCTAATGAAGGATAGTGCTGCTCCACAACCCTCTCCTGTCTCCGACAAGAAGCACAGAGTAGACAAGTGGCCTGAAGTTCTAGAAAAAAACCCATGCTGCCATAAAAATATCTGGGACAAGACATAATGAGGTGGGAAAAAAGGAGGGAATCCACCACAGAACCAGATTCTATGGGATATTTGGCAAGTGCAAGCTTGAACATCTTCAGATCTACAGTTACTTACAACCTACTGGCAAACTGTCACCTTTGACATAATCTCACCTACTACAGCAAGAAGGACCTTCACACACTTGGCTTGCACAGTCCGTCCATCCACACACCCACGCACAACATTGCAAGTTTTTTAAAAATATACTCTCTAACTAAATGCATTAAAACTTTCTGACACAGCTAGAGACAGTCAGAGTGGTGCCGGGCAGTGAACTCATCTCCAGATCTGTACATGACACGCACTCCAATTCCTCCCTCTTAAAGCCTTCTTCTGTTAACTTCTTGTACTGTGTTTGATCCCTGCATGACACTAAGACAGAAATAATTTCAATTATGTTTCTTCGGCACTTGTGCATGTATTCATTTTTAAGGTATATGATTCACAAACCCTAACCTCAGGCTGAGAAATTCAGTCCAAGCTCGCAGAGAGCCCCTTGCTGCATGCCCAGGTCCCAGCGTTCCTCCAAAACCCTGGGAGAAAGCAGCATGAGTCACCTCATCCATGCTTGATAAAACTGCAGTCTGAAAACGAACAGCATGCTCTAGTGTATTACACTGAGTCTCTGTGAAACGTGGGCAACAAAGAACTCTAACAGTGTGTACTTTATGAAAGGTTACCTCATAAATTTATTATTACAATTCAATTAACTTACTGAGGGAGGGGACGAACGGCACAGCGGGAGCTGAGGCTAAGCTGAACCCGGTGTGAGTGAAGCGATCCCCCCTCTCCCTCCCACGAGTGCAGCGCTTGCAGATGATGCGTGGGATCAGGGAACTGGTCCAACGGTAATGAACCCCAGAGTCCTCAGCACTCCAGACATACGCGCAGCTAAACCCAGAAGTAATCCATTAGCAGATCAGTTCCACAGACATCAACAGCCACCGCCAAGCCATTAGCAGAGAAAAACCCTAAGTGTGAAAGTGCATCAGGAAATTTTTCAGATGTAATTTAAAAATTCAGGGACACTCCTGAGGTCCCTGCAGGTACCACGTGAGTGCTGAGGAGCCCTGGCCATGCTGAAGCATGTGACACCCAGGGAAGGGTCTGCAGAGAGATCTGGACAGGCTGGAGCGATGGGCTGAGGCCAACTGTAGGAGGTTCAACAAGGCTGAGCGCTGGGTCCTGCACGTGGGTCACAGCCACCCCACGCAGCGCTGAAGGCTGGGGGCAGAGCGGCTGGAAAGGTGCCCAGCGGGTGCTGGTCAACAAGGCATGAGCCAGCAGTGTGCCCAGACAGCCAAAAGCATCCTGGCTTGTATCTGAAACAGTGTGGCAGCAGGATCAGGGCAGTGATCGTCCCCCTGTACTCGGCACTGGTCCAGCAGGATGCTTTCACCTTCGTTACCACGCCTGCACGGGACCACGCATCTCGGCACAAGTGTACCCCACTGAGGACAGGCTCCGCGGCAGCCACCGGGGACTTTGTGCCCACAGCAGCCAGGCTGCTCGGTGGCACCAGCAGGGCTCAACCCTTGGGTCCCTGGCTGGGCTGCCCCAGGAAGGAGGGGGCATGACATGTGGGGAGGGGGCTGTCTGCCTGCCTGTCCCATGGACACGGGATGCTACCGGCAAGGAGGGCCTGTGCTCCTTACAACAGGGTGCTCTTCTTCCAGCCCCACAGTGTTGTCACAAATCCCTAAGGGCAGCGATGCTCCTTCCTCTGCTCGCACTTCCAGATCTGCCATCGCACGTTTTCCTTGCATGCAAATAGAGTCGGCGGAGGTTTCGTGAAGGAGTGGGTCTGCAGCGCTGTTCATTTTTACTGTAAATTTCCAATAATTTAAGTGGGTTTTTTCACCGAAGACTTCATATCCACCTTTTTTTGGAAATGCTGATAAATAACTTCAGATGTTTATTTCGATCTGGGCATCTTCAACACATCGGGTGTCATGTCACAGTGCTGCCGGCCACAGGAATGCCAACAGCTCAGCAGCTGGAGACAGCAGGAAGCCTCCTCTTTTTGGGCTGATCCACAGAGAACCATACATTAAAAATGAAGCTAATCTCAGAATTTTCCACCAACCCAGATTTTAATAAAAATAATCTCCCCTGGAGATAGCTGTAATATAAAGCTCCAATACTGCTTCTCATACTGTGGGCCATGCTTTCTTTCCAGTAACTGTGAATTATGGCTCAATTATGTTCACTTTGCCCTCTAAGCACAGGCAAGGAAAGAGAGGGAGGGCTGCCCTTATGTCTTCTTTCTGAAAAAAAAATAAGTGCATAGCACAAGCTTGTGACTACTCCTGAGGTCCTCATCGCATGCACAAGGAAGACCTCATGCCCCAGGTACAGTACATTTTGCAAGCACTTCCCCTCCAAGGACCTGTGAAATCCACCCTGCGCTGTCCGTGTTGTCCGCAGACAAACCTTCAGCTCCCAGACTGGATCAATGGTTGAATCTTCAAGCTACAGAAGCTCTGGCAACCACAGGTCTGCAACTGCTTAGGGGACACAGCTCACAAAGACAAGAGAAATGCCCATTTTGACAATTTAGCCCGAGAAAAATGTGTCCGCTATAATCTTCATGCCTTGCTTACTGTTAAAGTTTTCCTCCAGCCGTTCCACTAGCAGTTACGTGCTCCCCATGCCCCACTGAGCCGCCCAGTCCCCTGGCCCCCAACCCCACCACCCCCCTCAGGGCAGGTCCTCTGGCCTTGTCCACCTTCTGCCCAGAAAGCCAGCTCATGGGACGGGGAGCCAGAGAAGTAGCAATCATTGCACAGATTGACAGTAGAGACTTTGCAAGAAAAGAGGTTTTCTCTAGAAAAAGCAACAGCAAGGAGGAAAATTTCCGTTTTGGTCAGCGCATTCGGTCCATGATAGGGACACAGCTCAATCACGGGCAGAGCCCCTCGTGCCACCATGCAGGCACCTTTCCTTGCTCCAGCTGGGCTGGAGGACAGCACGCTTTCCTCACTGGGAAAGGAGAAGCCACAGAAACAACCCCGTGTCCTACAGCTCACCTCACGAAGCTGAAAGCATGGGAATAATTAATCCAGAGCATAGGACACAGGCTGCGTCCAGCGTGCCCTACCACAAAGCTGGCTCTGGCATGAGACAGGGATGGACACAAGCATCAGCATCTTATCCAAGGATTCTGGAGGCCCCAGAGTGAACCTGACAGGCAAGAATGAAAGGCGGGGCCCCTTTATATGTTAAAGACACCTTATGAGCATGCCCAGGGAAGCAAAAGCATAATCCATGTTAATGAGAGAAAAATTCTAGCTCAGCTATGTGCTCATCATCGGCAAAACCTCTTCTCATTTCTCTCCATCACTTAAAATGGGTGCCATTGCTGTCTCTGAGCCTCCAAGGAGGAGCCATGACTCTTCGACTCAGCTCTTGCACTGATGACGCTCAACACTGGTTCCAGCACCCACCCTTCAACAGCGAAGGGCACATCCTAAACATCAGGGTGAGGTAACTGCTATTGACCTACTTTACAGACAAGCTCTCTGCGAGGCTGAACAGCATCACCAAAAACACGCATGAGCCGTGAACACTCAGCTCCAGGAAAAATTTCACCCCTGCTCCCACACCCTCTCCCAGCAAAAACATGACAAACAGGGTGTCGCAAAAACCTGCTATGCTCGGCACTGATCGATGGCGCAGCTCTGGGAGCTCCAACTGCTCGCCTTTGCCCCCTCCTCCTTGCCCCTGTGCCCTTGCACCAGGACTGCCCACGCACCAGCCCAATGCGCTTGTGATGGCAGTGCTGGGGACCCTCCGGCGCCGTTCCCGCGTGGGAGCCCCGCTCTGCCCAAAGGGAAGGATGCAAACTCAGAACAAATGTGCAAGATGGAGGCATGTGTCTCATTAGTCAGTGTCATGTTCAAACCTTCTCAGAGCAGTTCTACGAGGAAGCAGTTGACTGGAGAGCAATATGGGCTCAGAGCAGTGCCCATCTGCACGGCAGGGATGGTGCCAGGGAGCCACCTGAGCTGGTCCCCAGGACCCACAGGCTCCTCCAGAGCTGTCTCAGGCACTGTGAGGAAGGGTCCTCAGCTCCCGACTGCCCCAGGACTAGATAAACCCTGCTGCCAGAGACAGCCTGTCTTTTTTCAGCCCCTAAACCAGAGGAAGATTTGGGCACCCCCAGCTGCACTCCCAGCTCGGGCATTCCCGCTCCAGGGACTGAGCCCAGCCAGCCCTTGCTGTATGCAAATAGCCACCCCAGCCACCCCACTGCTGGGGACAAAATGCAGGAACCCAGCGTGACGCCCCACAGCAGGGTCCTCCTGCCCTCCCTGTGGAGAGGACCCAGCCGCAGGAGCCAGGCTGTGCGTGCCAGCCGGCCTTCGCAATAACCAGGGGCTGGCAACTAACTGGCCTCAGAGCCTGAGATACCCTCCCTGCTCTGAAGAAGGTCTTTCTACACCCGGTCCGCGTCAGGGCTGTGAAATGCTTGCAGAGCAGGACCCAGGCAGAGCTGCCTGCCTTGCCCTGTTGATAAGCAGAGGGTTGAATCCGCTACGCTAGCGCACACATGCATATTTACGCGGCTTTCCTTAAATCAAGTTTGAACAGTTTTATGCAAATACATTACATTTATTCAAAACAACTCATTAAATAATTCACCCACAATGTCCCAAAGGATGTTGCACAACACTTGGCAGCTAAACTTCGCAGTCCCCAAAATAATCAACCACAGCCACAGATCCAACGCAGTGACCCGCAGCTCTCCTGCTTCAGGCAAAAGCCTCCCTCCATGCACATAATAAAGCAAAGTGGATTGATTTAAGTCAAAGTGATCACCAATTTTAACCGTGATAAATCAGCTGGCAGAAAATCTGGATATAAATAATCGAGTCTGATGTTGTTTTGCACTGGTAGTCCTAAGCTATTTTCCTAAAGAAAGGCTGAGTCGGATCAATTCATAACCATTACGTTAGATTAATTTGCAATTTAATACAGACTTTACAACCAAAAGTGCTTCTTCCTAAGTAGATACACTGTAACTGTATGCATCTATTTAAGCAATTATAATGTAAAATATAAATTCAATTTTTTAATTTTACCCGAACACTTTAGAAAAGAGTGAGTAGCGTATTTCTTAATAGAAGATGAGTAGGTTTTGACTTGTGATTTTAAGTCAAAAGCGTACTCAGATAAAAACTGACATTAAAATATGTTCATTTAGCACGTCAACATATTTCTTAGTACTAACAAATTAAATACAACTACTCTAAACTACCTGTGCTGGATTCATAGGAAATGTGTACACAACCAAAGTATCTCTTGCAACTACAAGCAACAGACATAAAAAGGGACTTTTACTGATAGCTACTTAAATTGTTTCTTCATGGCCATCAGGATCTTAGAGCTGATGGGTGTTGCCCACTTGAAATTGCCTTTCATGGCTGGAGTGGAAGAGGGGAAAGCAAGTTCTTTGCAGCTTTCTCAGCCTGCACCTGGCTCCTGCCTTCTGGATCTGCTCACCCTTGAGCTGAACTGGCTGGAATAAAGGAGATGCACTGGTTTATGGTTAAAAGCTGGGTTAGTATCTGCACTAGCTTCACATACTTAACCAAGGGATTCTTTGAGATCACTCGTTTGGTTTGCACTGACTGACTGCCCCATGGGTCGCAGCCCCCTGAGCCAGCACCGTAGGGTTGCTCCGTGCGTCCCTCCTGCCTACTCAGCTTGGTGTAAGGGACATTGGATAAAATGCAATGGTTCGTTACACTGAGGATCGCAGCCCACTGTTCCATGGATCCTACCGTCTGGATGCTGGTAGACTGCTCCAATGTTTGCATTAGTAAAACAGACACACAAAAAAAGCTACAAAGGGACTTTAAAATATGTCACGCTTGGTGCCGCATTCAATAGCATACAGTAATGAAGCATGGGGATGCACAGTGAATAAAAAAGGAAAAAAAAGCGGAACAGCTGCCTCATTCATTGAGCACTATTAATCTGATCTGAAAAAGGCCGGGTTCCTATGGAAAAACAATGTGCAGCTTGTAATCAAAAAGCATCTCAAAGCATGTGCATAAGTGGTTTGATTCTTCCCTAAAAGGGGCAAAAAATCCAACACAACTATCGACAGCTAGAGACTTCTATAGCAGCAGAAAGCGGACGCATTGGCCAAGGATCAAAGGTTTTGGTGCAGGTTTAGACTATTCCGGAGGTCAGCTCCTGACCTCCACATCTTCCCTCTGCAGCAATGAAGTTCAGTTTTCTTTCCCCCCACACCCCCCAGCTCACATCGCTGGGACAGAACAAAGCATGGAAAAAGGAATTTTAGGGTCTAGGTTGTACTGGGAGACCAGTGAGAGGGGAAGCCTGGGGCAGGGGAGAGGAACCTGCGTGCTCAGGAGCGGAGGGGCTGGTGCCATGGCCATGCTCCTGCGCCTGGGGAAGGCAGCAGAGCTGTGGTGCAAGCCCTGCTTTCCTCACTCCTCTCTTTTCTGCCAGGCTCCCTCCCCTCTCCTGGCACAGAAACAGCTGGCTGCACAGGCTGGCTCCTGCATCTTCCTCCTCCTGAGGAAGCCACAGCGGTGTTCCCATGTGGCCTCAAGACACAGGACGCTCCTTGGCTCTTGGTGTGGTAAAGACCTTTCCATTCCTTGACTGCAAAATTACCTCAGAGAAGATAAAATGCAAGAACATGATGTTGAGCTCTTTATTCCTGCTTTGCGATAGCAGTTAAGCTGCACCTAAGCACAGTGCGGTGTGGGTGGGTGCATATTTAAACAGTGGGCACCATCCGCAGTGCCAGGAGCTCACCACACATCCCTGGTGTCAAACACCTGGTGCAAAAACCAGTGCAAACACCTGGAATAAAGCTGGACACCACCTCGCTCACCTGCCCAGATCCAGCCCCGGGCAGCACAAGCGCTGGACCTGGCTCCACGTGGAGCAGGAACGAGCAGCCACCATTCCAGCAATATCTGTGGATGCCATTTTCCACCAGATCCAGCTGAACGCCAACCAGAAGAGCAGGAAGGCCTGCGTTCCCCATGAAGGAGGCAGTTCACAGATACGTCAGGCTGCTGCTGCAGCCAAAGGGAGCCCACCTCCCTGGGCTCCACCAGTGCGCACCGGGCCGGTGCAGAGACCTGCTGAGGGTTAAAGCCAGCGAGGAAAAAATGTTATTTTAACCTATGGCAGCTCCTTCATCTGGCTTTAACATGATTTAAAAGGGCAAAGAAAGATGTGCCAGCACACAATGGAGAAGAAAAGCCCTTGGAAATCTCGGGGAGGAAGTCTCATCAGCTGTACACCACTGCTCCTCTAGATCTTTCTGAGCTATTTCAATAAGCTCCAGCTCTGATAGTTAGCAGCTTCCTAAGTACCATTCATTTGCAAGAGGCTCTTATCTCTCTACATATACATTTTTTATGTGATGTGCTGAGCTGTGATTCCTTGGAACAAGTTTTCCCTGCTTCCAGTGAAAAAGTAAATAGAAAACCTGCACCTCGTTGCTCTGTAATTACAACCATGGTGGCAACTGGCCATGTGGAGGGCGGCCAGTGCTGCCCACCGGCTGCTGCAAAAAACGTTTTCCCATGGGAAATATCCCAGGTTTGGTCAGATATCTTGCAGAATTTCAGTGCCAGCACAGCCTGCAGACAGAGGGGATTTGGTGATGGCTGGAGGCACTTTTCTGCTCTCCTAGGATTATTTCTGTATTGCCACCTTTTCCTACCGCCGGGCCCCAAACAAGGTTGCAACTCACTTCCAAAGCGCTCCCACCGCAAGACTTTGGGAATCGGTTTTCAAATGTGTTTTAATGATACAGACCCACAACTCGTAACTATTTCAGAGAAACAAACCTTAGCTTGGGCATGTTTCTGTCTCCTTAAAAAACAGACTATAATCTCATAAATCTTGTGGGTGTTTTGGATAATTTTATCCTGGGTCTCCACCACCCCCTCCCACCAAGCAATGCACAGCCAAAAACTGAGCTGAAATGGCTCTTCCCGGAGGATAAGCAGCTGCAGGCCAAATGCAGGAGCAGGCAGGCGAGATAGAAAAGCTCCACCAGAGTTAGGAAGGATCTCCAGGGCCTTGCACATCAGCCTTCTCTTTCCTTTGCCCAGGCTCACACTCCCACCCCACGCAAGGGCCAGCGCCAGTGTGCACCAGCAGCTCACACAGATCAGGGTTAAAAGGAGGTGGGGAGGTTCCCAGGTTATCAAACTCCAAATAAATTGCTATCTTCAGAGCCACCACAGAGCCCAGGCTGTCAAACCAATTCCCTGCCCTACAGCCACAGTACGGAATGGGTCCCTGGCACAAAACACCAGCACAGCCCTGACAGCGGGCGTGTGGAGCTCCGTGCTGGGCATCGCTGCTGCCAGCCGCCAGCCCAGCTCCTGCTGCTTGCCCGGCACAGCTGAGCAGGGAGCAGGACCATGCCCACAGGCTGGCACTGGCAGTGACGAAACGTGCCATGCTGCCGGCGTGCTGGACCCTGGGCTGCAGCCCCACTCTCCTCTGGGTTCTGCTCAGCCCTGCTCGGTCACAGCCCTCTGTCCACCCCTACCCACCCACCCACTCTGTTTTGGACAGCCCACGGAGCAGGGTTGCCCCCCAAATCCAGCCCTGCGGCGCACTGACACACACGAGGGCAGCCGGGAGTGGCCGGGGGTTACCAGCAAGTGTCAGATCCCGCGGGAGATGATCCCTGGAGCCAGAAAGCAGAGTGGCACTTGGCAGCCACACAGTCTGCAGGGAGTCACTGAACACAGAGCACGCTGGCTCTGCCCCCTCGTGAGCTCAGCACCATGCAGTCCTTAATTACACCATCACACGCTGCTGCTGTTCAAAGGCTACACCGCCGACCGGATGATTTTTCCTCCTCCTTTGATACAACGGCAGCTTCTCATATTTTTCTGTGCAGCAGCAGCTGAGCGCAAGGAGGGATTCTGTGCAACTGAGTGGTCCCGTGCTGATTCATATCACAGAGTATATAGGGCAGATCTACCCAAAGTCTGCATGTTAACTACATCAACCCTGGTGTCAGGGGGTCCCGCCGGGAGCCGGGATGCCCCAGGGTACAGTGCCACCACAGCCCTGGGAAGCTTCTGCTCTGCCAACACCTGAAGCCACCCCGGGAGCAAATGGACTTGGGACAGCAATTTATGTAAAGCATACATGCCAGCAGATTTTCACTATGATTTTTACTACTGAATTGTTAACCTACAACAAATGTTAAGAATAGTTTCATTCATCCTTTTCATATCAATTGCTTCCATGAGCTCAGCATTTCTGTCTGCTGAGGTGTCCGCAGTCAGCACCATGTTACTCAGCACGTGGCATCTCCACAGCCGTGCAGGATAAAACTCTCCGTAGCTGCAGGAGAGAAGCCAGCATGCGGGATTACACCTTGCCCAGGAAGCCAGAGCAGGCTGCAGGCAGGTCTGCTGCCATGCCCACCGTGCGGTGCTGCAGTGGCCCTCCCAGCTGCCTCACACGAGCTGCTGAGCATCTGCAGCTGCCAAGCCAGCACAGGCAAACCCACCGCACCTCTTCGCATATAGTTAAAAGTCCGTCCTGTGTCGTGGACAATCACTAGGGGACAGGGCACATGGCAGCAGAGCAAGAGGCTTTGGTGCTCCCTGGCTCAGAAGAGATGTGTCCGCTGTCATTTCCTACACATCCCTGTGTCTTTTCCCTCCTTTTCTTTTAGGGAGAGCAAACAGTGCAGCAGGTAGCACATTTTACAGAAAGAGCCTTTTTATTTACAGCCACAACAGTCCTCCTTTGCAAATCACCTCATCAGAGAACCAGTGTCCCTTGTCCTACAACCCCTCTGCAGCACACAAAGCCCCATCAGCAAAGGCGCTGCAGCCCCCTCCCCACCCATCCTGTGCTGACCACACTGTGGTGGCAGCATCACCACAGTGACAGTGTGTCACTGTGTGGCACTCCCCTCCAGGCAAAGCTGTGTGCAGTCCCCATGCCTCCACTGCTGGTGGGCAGCTCACTTGGCCACAGCTTGTGGCCACCGCACCCCTCACCAGGCTGCAGACACGAGGTTGTTACTGCTTGCAGGATGGGCTGCAGCCGCACTCTCGGGCTTGTGGGACAGCGAATTCAAATCAAATCCCAAATGAATGGCAAGCCACACCGTCTCTTGGCAGCCTGCCTTCCCACCATCAGTCCTGGCTAAGCAGAGGTTCAGGAAAACTTTGCCTATCTCTCTTCTATAATAGGAAAATTTATTTCTTCACTTCCCTTGGGCTTAACAGAAGAATCGATGCTTTGTGCACTGGTTGTCAGGCTCTTATTTCATTTGCATTAAGGAGATAAGTCCCAATATTAACCTGAAGTATCAGGTGACTGGGAAGAGGTGTGAGGGCAGAGGCTTTTCTGCAGCCACAGAGGGAAATGAGCAACTCCATCCTGCAGCAAAGGGAGGCCCTGGCCTCAGCAGATTGCTCAAACAGCCTCTCACCAATGGAGCTGGGTGGTCTCACGCCTCCAAGGCCCTTGGTTGAGGGACATTTCCTCGCCAGTCCCCAACACATCACCAAAGCCCTGCATGAGGAAGGAGCCCTCCAGCAGGACAGATGCCAGCAGAGGAAAGACATGCCAGACCTCGCTGCCTGGACACCACAGGACAACCTTCCACAGGATGTGAATCCTTCAGCATCACCCAGGCTTTCCTGGCTGCAACACATCAAACGGGCCATGCTTCAACATGATCCCCTTTGCAGATGAGACCAAATTCTCCCTAGGGCTGCAAATCCACCTTACCAACTGTGATCCTGCCAGTTTGGGAACTGATGATCTGGCCTGAAAGCACCAAGTCTGCCACCACAGGGCTGCACCCAAGCAGATGCCATGAGACGGTGGCTCCTTCTCAGCACTGCCCGCTCTGCCAGTACCGGTGAGGAGCAGAGCCCATGTTCTCAGCATAGCCACACAGCCATGCTCACCCACCTCCCATTGATGGACAGTCCCTCCAGTGTCCTCACCGTGGCTTCCCTGCACAGCCCAGACCCATCTCACATGCTCTGGAATGGCACCCTGCAAGAAATGCATCCACAGCTCCATGCCTCTTCAACACAAACAGCTTTCTGTCTCTCCTCCCAAATCAGCATCTGCCTCTCAAAGGGTCTCTTTGCTCTCAATATCACTCTTCCCCTCCACTACAGCACAAATTGTCCCTCCTCCTGCCAGGCCACCAACTTGACCTGCCCAGACTTCTCCACCTGAGGGCTCCCAGCAGAGCAGCCACCCCTTGCACCCGCCATCCCCCAAAACCTGCTTGCAGGAGCTGGGCACCTCTGGGTGGGAGAAGCAGGAGCTGGGGTCCCATCACAGTGGACTCCATGGCAGGCTGGGCAGGCCCAGGCACCTCCCAAAGAGTTCAGCACCCACACACATGGGACACTGCTACGTAGGAGTCCTTTGGAAACTGCTAGTGGGAATGGAGGTCAAGAGAGGAGGCAAGGACCCAAAACTGGAACAACAAGATGTACCCATCTTGTGGCACCTTCCTTTTCCCAAACACTTACCTTGCATGCCTCAGCTGTCACAGAGAGCTCACAGAGGGGAACAGGGGACAGCAAATTTGGGGCACCATGAAAAATATCCAGCTCCAGTAGTGGACTCACCTGCCAGGGACCATGCAGGACAGAGGACCCCAGGCTGCAGGGCATTGCGTGGCTCCTGACCACATTTCCAGGCACTCCCCAGCACAGGAGCAGCGTGTGCCAGCAGGAGCCAGGCACCACTCTTCTCCCACAGCCCCAGCCTCTGCCCAGGACAGTCCATGGGTCCAGGCTGTCCCATACCCATAAGCTCTGGGAACCCTGCAGCTCCCTGGGGCAACTCTGCCTGTCAGAAAGGAGGGCCATTTGCAACTCTGTTGGTCAGTACTCTGAGGGGTTTATAACCTGTTTATGTCCCCAGCAGAGCTCTTCGCCTACACAGCAGGAAATACTACCAGCTACTTCTGCATTGTGATAAATAGTCTCCTTTTGGTCATTCAGATGTGTTCCCTTCCCCTCCAAGCACACCCCTCCCCGGTCTCCACCCACCTCTCTGCATCTCACAGGTCTGTGCGAAGCAGATGTGTTCTGTTCCTCCTGCACTCCAGGTTCCATTTCCCAAGTTGTCCGTAAGGGTGTAGGGCAGCTCGTAAGGGTGTAGGGCAGCTCGGCTGCTCTTCCCTGAGCTCAGAGCCTGTGCAGGCAGCTCAGACAATTTAATCTCAAAGTGCTGGGCCATCATTAGGATATAAACAGTGATGTGCGTGAAGAGACTGCCTTTTCAGAGACAAGGTCACAGCCTCGGGTGGAGATTTGGTCTTAACAATGGAAGCCACTAACAGTGAATTCAAAGGCTTTCAGCTGAATAAACACATGCTGGAGAGTTGCAAAAGGAACCTAAGAGAGGCTTGGAGACAACTCCAAGAGACCTGGGAAACTTGACTTGAAAAGTCAGCTGCTTCACAGTCTAAAAATCCACCTGGAAGCTCCAACCGTGACAGCAGACACGAACTTGAATAAGCTGAACTTTGCCCAGATGAAGTCCTGATCTCTGAAATTGTGGCAGCTAACAGAGTCTGACTTGTTACTGAAAAGCCACCTGTCCACCCTGTGCCCGAAGATCCCAAAAGAGACAATCTCCACCGTCAAGCAGAGCTTGCTATAGCAAAGCCCACGGCACGTCAGCCCGTGCTGCAGCAGCCAAGCCAGACTCAGAAGCCCAGAGGTACCCGTGGGAGGAGGGTACGGGGTCGCTTCAGACTGTACAAGGGCTGGAGTTCAGTGAGCAAAACCCCTTCAGCACACCAACCCCTTGCTGGCACCACACAGTCCTGGGGAGGCCAGTGATCCCTGTTGTGGTCCCATCCCTCCTCCTTATGTTTGTGTTCTTCCCAGAGCAAGCAGGGAAGAAAGCCTCTTCTCTTGGATGATCCCTGATCCATGTGCCCCGTCACTCAGAACAACTCAGCCTCTGGACAGGTCCAGGGAAGAAGATGCAGAGCCAGGTCAGAGGAGGCCAGGAGTGTTCCCATTACAAGGCAGGGAATCTGACTGCCCTTCCTGCAGGTGCGATCAAGGTCCTGTGCCTTATCCCTGCCTATGGGATATCCTTCCCTCTCCTCAGCCCACCCGAGTCCCAGCCTGCACCCGCAGGCTGTGAGATCCCTCCCGGGGTGCAGACACTAACCCTGGCCTGGGGCAAGAGCCCCACACAGACCCACAGAGTGGCCAAAGTGTCAGGCCCCCCACGGGCTGTCCATCAGGGAGGGCCACTGCCATAGCAAAGCCAGACAAGCAGAGCAGCAAAAGCAGAGGAAGGACACCTCTGGGAAGACGCCTGTGCCTAGGGGCAATCCCTGCCCTGTGGCTGCACTCAGCGGAAGAACAGCTCAATAGCAGCTCCTCTGAACTGCAAAGCCTATCCCAGCCCAGGGAAAAGGGTCTGAGAAGCCAAGAGATTATGCCAGGAGAGGGGTCCCCACCTGGCCTGAGAGACAGTGTGCCACAGCTCTGCTGCGCCACAGCAGCCCAGGGAAGGGGAGCCAGGCTCTGGTTGGACACCAGCGCAACACCCACTAACTGCAGGGAGAAGCAGGACCCATTTGGGCCAGGAGCAGGAGCAGGGAGGAGGTTTAGGATCCTCACTCTCTCCAGCTGTGTGAGATCGAGGACCCATGCCCTGTAAGAGGGTAGCAGGCAGGGAATACACACAGCTCTGGAGCATCTGTCCTGTGAGCTCCTGCAAAACACAGCAAACACATCCCAGAGTGTCTCATGGAGGAGATGGTGGTGCGGTGGCAAGCCCAGCAGTGGCAGATGGGACAGGCTCAGCTGCTCATTTTCCCCATTTTCACACAGGTCATGCCCCCATCTGCTTGGATGTCACCTTGCAGACAGGGACCAAAGCTGTCTGTTCAAGGCATGAAGAATAAGCACCGTGAGTGCCTAAATTACAGAGCCAAGGTATGGGGGATGATGCACAGGAGGCTAGGGAAGTTCAGGGCCAGTCATGTACAGCTCTTAGGGATGTATGCAGTTAAGCCAGCTTGATTTTTCCTGCCTCCCATTATTTAAGTGAAGGTACTTCAGCTAGCACAGAAGAGGAGTTTGCAAAACAGGCAGTTTCTATTTGGGAAGTCAGCCCCCACCTGAACCATAAATGCAACAGCTCTCTGCAGACACTGCCTTGGTCTGAAAGAAAGAGATGCCCCCGACACCAGCCTGAGCATGGCTCTGTGCTGGTGACAGCGCGGGACCGCTGTGCAGGGAGCAGCACTGGGTGCCCAGCCTGTGGGGCAGCCAAGGGTCTGACAGAGCAGCTGTCACACCGTCCTGCTGGTGTCCTGCTGCCCACCAGCGCAGACTGAGCAGAGCCCATCCCTGCTCTGCAGGGAGCCTGCACCCACATCTGCTTCCGCCCTGCCTCTCTGCCCAGGGGAGCAGGTGCCACAGCCTCCGACCCCCATCTGCATCCCATGAAACCCAGTGCGTGCTGCCCCATGTGACGGGCAGCAGGGACAGGGCCGGGTGGGCAGCCCTGCCCTCCCAGGAGCACCACCTGTGCGCTCCTGCTACTCGAGTAGCTCTGCAAAGCTGGAGAGCCCTGGGCTGCGGCTGCAGCCAATTCCTCTGCACATCAGCCGGGCTGTCGGTGCGCAGGCTGCGCTGGCTGGGATGCAAGTGACATGCTGCCCTTACTGCAGCTGGCAGCGCTGCCCCCTGCCCCCCGACTCCCCACAGCACCCTGCACGTAGCCGGAGTGCTGCCCCCTTCCCCCAGTTCCCCACGGCACCCAGCCCCCTGCCCCCCGGCTCCCCATGGCACCCTGCCCGCAGCCGAGGGGAGAGATGCCCCCAGTCCCCAGCCCCAGGGCAGCCGGCGGGTTGCCCCTGCGGCTCCCACCCCCAGCCCAGGGAGGCTGCACTAGAAACATTTGCACCCTTCAGCGCTCTGATATGCATCTGCCCCTCAGGCAAGGGAGATCTGGGAGGGACATTCCCACTTTATCCATGCAAATACGCTCTGCTTCGCAGGCAGCCGCATTCCCTCCCCTGCCTCGGGTGATCTTTGGTCTGGCAAGGCTGAGCTGCTTCCCTCGGACTCTGGGACTATCCCCTGGCTGCAGTGCAGGACTTGGAAGGAGGAAGGGGGGGCGGTTTACAACACACCATCACACCGACACATCACACACATCGCTGCTTCCTCCGGTGCCCACGCACACTCCCAAAACAAACTAAGCCAGGGAAGGGAGGTGCAGAGCAGTGCCCAAGGAACAGCGAAGTGGAGAGGTGGGTGCCATGGCAATGGGCTGAGTAAAGGCCCTCACTGGCAGTCCCTGGGCCCTGCCCTGTGCTGCATCACACAACGGGATCTGGGCTGAGGGCTGGAGCAGGATGAGACCCGGGTCCGTACATCAGCTTGGGGATGGATGTGCACAGGGATGGTGGAGGAGGAGCTGATGTGCTGGGGCCAATACAGCAGTGAAGGGAAAGAGCATACACTGTGTCCCCAAGAGCCTTGCTCACAACCCCAGCAGGGGCCAGGGCTGGAGAGAGCAGAGAGCAGCTGTAAAGCCCTTCCCGCAGCGCAAGGTCAGTCCTCACTAGAGCAGAGCATCTGTCTGATTCTTCGACAGCAAAGGCAGCGCTGCCTCGCCTGCCTCTCTCTGCTGCTGCCCGGTGCTTGGCAGCTCAGCCTGCAGAGCTGTGCCTGCGAGCATGCGAGCACCTCAGCCCCAGCACCACCGTCCTCTAGCAAGCTCTCTGGCCCCAGCTGCTACCCCTCCGCCACCGAGTAGAACCCCCATGCCAGTCTCCAAAATAGAACTCTTTCACCACCAAAGAGGAGAGCTCTCACTTCTTCTAGTCCCCTCCACCCCCAGCAACGCTCTGCTCGCCCCAAGTCTGTCTCATCTCCCCCCACCCCTAACCCCCAAGGGGCACCTCCTCTCCTGCCCGCAGCGCCTTGCCTCAGAGCACAGGCTCGCTGTGCCTCGCAGCCCACCCAGCCCAGGCAAGATGCTGCTCCCAGCACCATCCCTAATGAGCACTCCTCCTCAGGGCCCCTGTTACCGCAGCCCAGCCCTTCAGCGAACTTTTTCCCTCCACTGACCAGGCTGTTTCCAAGTTCTCGCTCCCCCCAAGCACCCCATCCCCGGATGACCCCCAGCATTGCCCCACAGGTAACTACCCACCACGATACCCACGCACACTGCCCCACATCACACCATAACGCTCATGCCCTCCTGTGTCACACCTCGGCACCTGCGTGTCCTGCCTTGTGGCACCGACACCGTGGCCTGGCACCCCGTCCGGTGCAGTGGTGCCCCCACACACACCCCGCAACCCGCTGCGCCGCACCCGGGCCTGACGCCCTGAACCCGCCGCGGTCACGTCGGCACCGGCGCACCGGCGGGCAGCCCACGCACACCTACAGCTCGGCACCGGCGGGAGCTGCCCGCACAGCCTGCCCAGTCCCACTGGCCCACGCCGCCAGCGGGCGGGCGGCCATCGGTCCCCAGCGCTGCGGCTTCGTGCTCCCGCAGCCCGGCCCAGCCGGTGCGGGTGCTGGAGCCGATCCCGGTGCCGGAGCCAGCGCTGGAGCGGTGCTGGTACCGGTACCACGCCGGTACCGGAGCCTCCCGAGCTGCGCCCACCCCCCGCGCCCAGCCCCGCTGTCCCCCGCGCTCGGGGCGGGCGGCGGAGCGCAGCGCGGTCCCGGGCCGATGCGGGCCCCCGGCGGCGGGAGCGGCCCCGGGCTGCAAAGCCGCGCTGCAGCGGGGCTGCCCGGGCCGCTCCGCCCGCCGCTCCGCCGGGCTCTGCGGGGGCACCGGGGAGCGGGGGGGGGCACCGGGGAGCGGGGCAATGGGGAAGGGGGCACCGGGGAGCGGGGGGCTGGGGCAATGGGGAGCCGGGCAGCAGGGCAGGGGGGAGCCGTCCTGCCGGGGCTGGGGCCGGCCGCCCCCCGCCCGCGGCGGTGCGAAGTTTGCCGGGTGGTGCCGGGGCGGCAGCCGTGCGGAGCGGGGCGGGGGCCGCGCGGGGTGCGGGTCGGGGCCGGGGCCAGGGCGGGCACTCACCGTCTGCTGGAGGTCGGGGATGCCGATGCGGACGACGATGGCGCCGGGCGCGGGCTCCTCCATGCGCGCCGGGGCCGCCAGCTTGGGGGAGCGGGGCCCGCCGGGGCCCCGGGCCGGGTCGAGCCGCGTCTCCTCCCGCAGGCCGGCACCCGGCTCCCCGGCGGCGGCGGCGCGGGGCTGTCGCTCCGGCGGCGGCGGCGGCTCTGGCGGCGGCGACTCCGGGCTCTCATGTTTGCTGCCGGCGGGGCTCAGAGGCATGCTCCGTGCGGCGCGGCGGGGCGGCCGGCACCGGCACCGGCACCGGGGGCCGCGCTCACAGCCCGCCCGGGGGCCCTGCGGGGTGAGGAGAGGCGGTGAGCACGGCTGCGACCCGCGGGGGCACTCGGCTGGGACCCCGCGGGGGGACCCCGGCAGAGACCATCCCCTGGCAGGGGACCCCCACAATGCACATGGGTACTGCGGCTGGGACCCCGGCAGGGGCCCAGGAGCTGACTCCCATGCTGCACACAGGTGACCCTGAGGGACCCTGTGGGGAGACACCAGCAGTGACCATCCCCCGGCAAAGGCCTGGGAGAGAACCCCCCCACTGCACATGGGCACCCCTGCAGGGACCTCCCCCCCCCCCCCCCCCCCTTTCCCCCAGCAGGGACCCGATGGAGGACCCCCACACTCCACCCAGGCCACCCCCACAGGGACTTCATACAGGACCCCTGACTGCCCCACACAGAGCTCCCCATCTTGGGGCCCTCGCCCAGGAACCCCCGACCAGCTGTGCAGTAACCTCGCAGAGGCACCCACACAGGATCCCCCACGGATACAGATACGTTCCCACAAAAGATCCTTTTGTTGAGACCTTGCAGAGGACCGCCCTCACCCTACATGGGAACCTCCATGTCACAGACCTCACCGAGAAGCCCCACAGCACACTATGCAGGGATCCCCACAAGTGCCCCCCCCCCCCCCAAAGGGCCAACTGCCACTGCATGCCCCCCCTGGCCCCCACAGCGGGCACAGCCCCCATTGCAGTGACTCCCACCAGCCAGCCAGAAGGGACCCTTCCTCACCTCGGCATGGGCCTGCCCTGGGTTCACCCCATCCCAGGTGCACGGACACCCAGAGCATCTGCTCACCCAGGGAGGGGTCACCACACAGGGCGCACTACAGAGCCAGCACAGAGGGTCTGGACACAGCACCCTAGGAGAGTGCGGGTTGTCCCAGCTTCTGGGGCCTGCTCTGCTCCTTTGATCAACTGTCTTCTCTCCACACAACCACCAATGCCTGCAGTTCATCCCAGTGCCCCTGTCCCCCATCTGCAACCATCATCCTCCATCTTCACATCTGCACCAGCATCTCTGGAGGGCCTGCCTGGCTCCTTCATCGTCTGCCATGGGGGGACTCATAAGGGAGGCTGGACATTAGCCAGACAAGCAGGTGTGACTCGTGGGGTGCTTAGCACTATGCCTGTCTCTGGGTTTTACAGGGAAAGGTCTTGGTTGTGGCCCAGTAAACTGTTAGTGCTGCAGTTGGTGGAGCGCTGCCCACTGTGAGGTCCCCAATACCCCTGCTTGGAGGTGATCACCACCCAGCACATGTCTGTGTGCACCCGCAGCCAGTCAGACTGGCCCTTGGGCTGCAGGCTCCAGCACCACCTCCACCAGCCCACTGGGCAAGGAGCTGGGACTGTCTCCCAGGAGTTTCCAGAACTGGCTTGTACTTGGACAAGAGGATGGAGCTGTGCCCTTGTGCCCAAGTTTTGGGAGTGGGAGGACAGCTGACCTGTGTTTCCACCTCAGAGACCTGTCTGAGCCAGAGAAGCCACATGTGCACACACTGGAGCAGTGGTGGCCGGCGCAGCTACCGTTAGCTCCAGCACAGAGCAGAGACACAGGCAGCTGCCACCACGAGCTGCTGTTTGTGCCAGTCCCCCCAGCAGTGGGGGCTAACTAAAGCCAGGAGGACCCTGCCTGCCCAGCAAGTCCAGCCCTTGCTCTCAGGCAGGGGCTGGCCAGTGACTGCCCTGCCAAGCACAGATGGGATGCTGGGCTGAGCCCTGCAGGACTACGTACGGGATTGTGTCCGGTCCATCACTGGCTGGGATTCAAGGCTTTAATCTACATGACAATCCTGAAACAGAAATAGCCCCCAAACCACTGAGAGCTGGAAAGAGATACGCTATGGCCTGGATCTGTCCAGGAAATGACTAATGGCTCTTCCTTTGGTCCTCCCATCCTAAAGCTGAGGGACTGCACAAGGCAGGCATCGGGGAGAGCCTGACTCTGCCAGGGTGGCTAGCCCCCAGCAACTCTCCCAGCTGGAGCAGTACCTGCTGCAAATGCCTTGCACCAGCAGAATGGGCGAGACAGGCAGAGAAGGCTGCATCCACAGACCTGGAAGTTTGGGGTCAGAGTGGGAGTCTAACAGGTCCTAGACCATGAGCACTGCAACTCTGTGGCACAAGCCTCAGAATGTAAATCAAGGTTTGACCATGACAAACAATGAGATCAGCCCAGGAGCAATCATCTGGTCTCTGGGTTCCTTCAATCCACACCTGCACCCCTGTGCTGGAGAATCACAGGTCCTGTCTGTCTGCTGTTGCTTCACAGATACAAGGACCAGGGAAGTGTCCAGCTCCCCCTGCACCCTGCGTTCCCATCACCCAGACCTCTCAGTGCTGCCCTGGCATGGGTCAAGCCTTTGTGCCTGGATGGGAGGACCATGCCAGTTTCAGTCATCCCCTGCAAGTCCCTTAAGGTATGAGAAAACATTCTTTCCCAGCAGCAAAGCAAGCCAAACCCATGCCTTTCCAGGGTGCCTGTCCTGCAGCAGCTCTCGTGCTGTATCTGCATGGGGTCTGAGAAGAGCTCTCAAGCAGGGCACTGGGGCGAGAGGAGATGAGACCAGTGGCACTGGAAAGCCTCCTGCTCCATGGAGCACACAGTGTTCCCTGCCCTGCACCTGTCCTGGCCCCAGGTAGAGGTGCACCAAAACTGCAGATCCACAGAGCGTGGGCTGGGCTCCAGCATCTTGCAGGTCTCGGGTGAAGTGATGCAAGGCTTTGAAGCAAAAGCCACAAGGCAAAAGCGAGGAATGCAAGGAACAGGCTGGGCTCTGCAGCTTTCAGTCAGGAACACCGGGGATGAGGTGGGGCTGGTGAGGGGAAGAAGTGGCTGAGATGACCATGACTCACATGCAGCCGAGAAGGAGCCGCTGGCTGAGCACAAAAGACAGAGGAGTAAGAATGGTCAGGAGGGGAGATGGCAAAGATATCTGTCGAGCAAAGGGTCAGAGAGGGGAGCACAGACAGTCCAAACTGGGAAGCCCGCAGCTGTGGCCCACGCATGGCAGTCGCACGGAATGACTCAAGGCCAAGAGAAGCAACCTGCAGCCACGTGAGCACGGGTCCATGGGGCCTCTCCCAGCCCGCCACTAGCAGTGTGCCAGGATCCCAGGGGACAGGCGAGGGTGGCACAGCATTCAGGGAGGCTGGCCTGTCCTCACATGCCCACTGAGACATGGCAACACCCGGTGGCACAGTGTATAGCCAGGCCCTTAGGAGCACTCAGTGGTGAGGGCAGGACAAGGACCATGCAGACCCCTGGCAAGACCCACCATAACCCTGGGCCCCCATGGTCCCAGATCTCAACAGCTGATGCCTTGGCAGAGGAAGGGGGGCTGAGGGATGCTGGGTCTGTACAGAGGATGCTGCACATGTTCCAGCCGCCCCGCAAGGCCAGCAGATGGGCCAGCGAAGGGCCCGTGTCAGAAGTCCCTGGCCTGGGATTGCTCTCTGCGGCTGGCAGCAGCTGTGGGACAGGTAGAGCTTCTCCAGGCATGGTGACATGGCAGACTGGCTCTGCCTGCCTTTTGGTCAGGCCTGAAAGCAGCTGAAGGCTGGATGCAAAATGAGCAGTCACCACTGCTGTACGGCTGCTGCCACCAGCTCAGGGCAAGGACTGGGCTGGGGCCTCATTCTTATTAGTGATTTGGAAGAAGGGATCAAGCAGCACCTTAATGAACATGGTGTGAAACTGGGAATAGGCAAGTGAAAAGCCCCTGAAGAGATTAGAAATAAGAGCAGGAGGAACACTAAGTTCTGCTTGGAAAAATGCACGTAGTAAGGAGATAAATCATCAGAAATACAAGCGACACATGGTCTGACTGCATCCCATGGGCATGCATCCACACCAAGGTGGACAGACCCTGGAACAGATGGGACAGCAGCAACACACACTTGTGTATGCCTTCACAAGCAGCAGAGCGGAAAGACCTCCTGCAGCTGGGGCACACACGTACACCTGCACCTCCACGAAGCTGGCGAGGACCCGTGAGCCGCAGGAAGCCCAGAGCCAACACAGAGGAATACTTTGGATGCAGACCCAACTGCCCAAAGGCGCTGGGGAAGGATCCCATGCTCTGCCCATCACCTCTTCAGAGCCATGCCCGTGCTGTGCAGGCAGGGCACACCTCACTGACAGCAGGCACCATTCTGCACAAGATCCCCCTCCCCCAAATCTACAGCTTTCCTCTGAACGTGTGCTGCAGCAGAGGGGCTTGGCTCCCACCCGCTGCCTTCCTCTGACACCACCACACAGGGGATTAAGCAAGCAATGCCACAACCATCCCTCCATGCAGCCTCAGCCCGCACGGCTTCAGCCACCCCGGGATACCACCCTGCGGCCAGGATCTGCCCCCTGCACCAGCTCTGCCCCCAGGCTGCCCCGGCGGTGGGCAGAGGTGGCTCCAGCTCGTGGCCTCTCAGGGACAAAACTCACCCACCTTGCCGCCTGCTGCCTGTAAGTTCTGTTTAACTATTGCCATTCATTGATTTTATTTCTTTCCTTTTTTTTGGTCTTGTTATTTCACTAGGGGGAGAAATTAAATGCTCCAGATGGTAATTGTCAGCATTATTCTTGCTTTTTCCCCCCACCAATCTTCTGGTACCTCATTAGTTCCCAATAATGTTTAAGACACAACTGTGAAGGGTTGGAAAAATGCACTGGCCACCCCCACCCCCGAACTCCATCACAGACTTGCAGAGTCATTCACATTCATTTTCTCTTATTAAATCAACTTCTCTGCTGAGGAAAAAAAATCACTTATCTTGAAAAAAGATACAAGTTGAGTATCTTAGAAATTATAATCCAATGAGTCTTATTCTAACACCAGGAAAAACGGATGAAAAATCATCAAAGAGAGTTACAAAATCTTTCAAGAAGATTTTACAGAGACAGGAACAAATCAGTAATGCTTCCATCAAAGAAAATCACGCCTCACTAGCCTAGTAGCGCTCCCTGCACGTGCCACCAGGAGCACCAATAAGTGAAACCCGGAGTATAGCAGTTTGTTTGGATTTCCAAATACTCTTTGCAATAGCCTTCACAAGGGGTTGTAAAGTTTAGGCACCTTTACCTTTTATGCTGTGAGAAACAGCATTTCCTGATGGCCTGCCTCACTTTCCACCATGCCTGGTGTTAAAGAGTCTAATTTGGCCACCCTCCCTGCCATCTCTCACAAATCCCTCTGTGAAGGGCAGCCATGCCACGGGGATCATCCCATGCTACACTGCTGAACACTGCTCTGGCATCTTCAGAGTTCTCCAGCAGGGCTCCTGGTCCCCTCTGGGTTAGAGGTAATGCAGAACCACAGCCACCACTCAGTGTATCACTGAATTACTCTTCCTTTCGGGGGAAGCATCCGGCTGGGAGAATCTTGGGAAATGTGTAGAGCTAGCACTGCAATAGTGGGACCTAGAAAGGTGCAACAGGTAAGATCTAAAGAAGACAAGCAGCTCCAGCGCACAATAAAAGCAGAAGGAAGAAACTGAGACACTCCACAGCAGGGGTGCCAGCTGGAGCTGCTCCTAAGATGGGAAGCTGGCACCAGCCTGGGGAGGAGAGAAGGTGCTGCCTCTCTGTCCTGTGGCAGTGTGAAGAGCGGGTTGGTGCAGCCAAAGGGAGCCCAGAGAGGAATGCAAAGACCTGCAGCTGCTGTCAGTACTGGCACCAGGTCCTGCAGCTTGGGACAAGAGCCCAGTGCTATGCAGAGCCAGAGCTGGCCAGTGCTGGGCTGTGGGAGGTTGCTCTATCCATCCACAAGGACAGGGCTGCTGGCATCCCAGGTGCCACATCTGAAATCCTCTTACCAAACTCCTTCCTCCAGGTCTCCTCTCACTCTCTCTCCTCTTCCTGGAAAGCTGTTTCAGACCATTTTTTTGCTGTGATGGTTAGAAATGGCCTAATTTCTAGCCCACACATTCACGGCTAGTTTACCCTACTCTTACGTCAGCATTGTCTGTTAGCCTGTGCAGCTCTTCTCTCGTCCTTTGTTTATGTAAGTATTTATATACTTATCACAGACAGCAATTAGACCCACACTCAGACTTCACTTTTCAGGCTAAACAAGTGCCACGCACTTGGAGGGACAGACAGACTCAGGAGGGGCCCTGGTCACAGGGACCAGTTGCAGGTTGGATTCATAATTAGGGACACAAAATAATGCCCTTCAAAAAGAGCCCTGTGCATGGCTCCTGCCTTTCCAGGCTTCAAAACCCTGGCCACCCAGAGTGCATATCGCAGGGAGGCCTCAGCTCTCACCCCAGCAGCAGCCCCACGGATGCTAACAGTCTGCTAGGGAGCGCTGGAAACCAAAGACAGTAGCAGCTGACACCTCAACAGCAATAACCTTTCCAGAATCAAGGGAGATCTTACAAGCCTCAGCATGGGGGCAAAGCAGAACTGCACACCTCCCTCTGCAGGGGCTGTTGGCCACCCAGGCACTGGGGACACAAACACCTGAGTGGGTGAACCTGCACCCAGCCACACTGTCTTGCAGAAACGTCCAAGCACCAGTCTACTACAGCAAGCAATGCAGCCTGCCTGGGACCGGCAGTTTTCCCTGGCTGAACTAGAGTTAAATTTCATCACCTTTCCAGTACCTGCCTTCCCAAGCACAGCAAGCCCACTGGTGCACTGCCTCCGGCTTCGCCTCTCCACTCACATGCCCATCGACTCTGACTCCCGTAAGGCCTGGCCCTTTGAGGAACAGGGTCTCCAGAGATATGCAAGCATGGGAGCATCTGGCTCACCACATGCACATCCCCAGGTGCACCCACACAGCAAGGGCACTTCGGGCATGGTACGTACGGGAGGCTGCAGGCAGATGCTTTCTAGCACAAGTGCTGCTTTCCTGGGAGAGATGGCAGGGAGCGGTAGCTAGTGCAACACCAGCAGGGAACAGGTACTTGTGTTGTGCTGATGTGTGGGAGAAGCACGCAGAGCCCAGCCCTCCCCCTTGGCCGCACACCACCAGGGCACAAGCTGCACCAGGTCTTTAAGCTTCAGGGCTCCCTCCTCACACTGCACTGGGGTTGTGGGGGGACACAGCAGCGCCACAAGTGTGTGCCACGGGGAGATCCGGCATCCTGCTGGGATGTCACTGCCAGCGCAGAGAACAGCACGCAGGGCTGTCACTACTGGGATCACTGGGAATGGGCCCTGTGTGCTGGGGCTGGCGCGGTTGCAGCAGGGAGAGCTGCTGGGGCACCGCCTCTGCCTCGCTGCTACTGAAAGGACTGACTAGGACAGACTTCACCCGACTTGGTCCAGATCAGCACCAAGGCAGCTGCATGTCCACCCACCTGCACCAGCATCGACACTGCCCTGCCAGACCCCAGGCACGGCTGTGATGCCCTCTGCCCCTCCAGAGAGCAGAGCCGTTGCTTGCTCCAGCACTCATACCCCAGGCTCCGCTCCCGCAACAGCGCCGAGCCTGGCCCCGGCTCTGCATGCAGGCGCTGTGCAAGTTCCTCGTCTTTCCCGAGTCCTTCCAGGCCAAGGGAGCCCTGGGCCATGTTTAACAGCCCTGCCCGGAGCCCCCAGCCCTCCCACACCACTGCAGGGAGTCAAGCCCTCACCTCAAAGGATCGGGGAGCATCCGCTTTCGCTTGGCTGGCATTGCCCATGGGACAAGCAGAGTCGTCCTCTCACGCAGGCCAGACGTTACTGATTTACCAGGGGCAGCTGTGGCTGCAGCTGGAACGCACGGTCGATGGTTGCAGGCACTGTGGAAGGCACAGTGGCCTCCGCGGGGGGGAACGGGGAGCGGGAGGGACTGTGCTGCTCCAGGCGCCTGAGCTCAGTGCCCTGCGTGGGGTGTCGAGAGTCTGGGGCTCCCACGGGTCACCTTCCCACCGACCCAGGGATGGTCCTCGGTATCCTGCCAGCTCCCTGCCCAGGGCTGCCAGACGGGGCCCTACTCAGAGCCAGGGCTCTGCAATGCCGGAGCTGTCCTCATCGCTTATCTGGGCACAAGCAGGTCAGTCGGCCCTGCTGTTTGCCATGGCTCTGTCCCAGCCCCACGTGACAGGTAGCACAAAGCAGTCTGTACCAGCCCAACCTTGTCCTTTGCCACCACTGCCCATGTCTTCCAGAACCAACCCGTGCAGGCAGGGGCAGGGGCAGCCGCAGGACTGTGCTCACGGTGGCCCCAGACAGAGTGCCAGGATGCACAGAGCTAATGAGGAGAGGGAGAGGGAGCAGCACTCATTGATCAGCCTGCGTGTGGCCGCAGTGTCCTACAGCGCCCGATGGGTAATTCTCCTGCCAATTGATTTTCCCTCTCCCCATTTGCCAGGGTTACTGGGTCACCAGGGATGTGCAGATGATTAAAGGGCAAGTCCTGCAACACACCGCTCTTGGGAGCAAGCCCGCTGTGCCAGCGCTCGGCTTTCCCAGGGTGACAGCAGAGTGGTGCTGACCACAGCGACGGACAACGGGATAGAGAGCAGCACCCTGTGCCCACAGAGCGCAGGCCCAGGAACACGGGGACTCATCTGTGTCTCTGAGCATCCAGCAAGGAGGTGGTGGCATTCCTGAACCCCCTCCGCACATGCACATCTGGAGGCAGCTGCAGCGGTTTGTAGGGCAACCTGTCTGCAGAGTTCTGGGGCAATAGTCTTCGGCACAGGGATTCCTGGGAGTTGACCTTAATAGCTGTCCTGCAGTCCCGCAGCCCCCCACTGCCTGTCTGCATCTGCTGCAGGAAAGGAACCCAGTGCGTGGCCGCCAGCAGGTGCAGCACCAGAAACCACAGGAGACGATTCCCCACTGGCCTTGTCCTGGGCAGCCCCACTTGGCCAAAGCAAAAGCCTTCTCCTCACTCCTGCCACTGTCCCAGCTCAAAACAACTCTTCGGGTCAACAGGGCAGAAAGTGCCAGTCCCTGGCCCAAAACACTTACGCTTCCCGCAGGTCACAGCCCTGCACATGCTCCTGGCTGCCCACCTCCAGGACACATCTGCACCACCCGCCCTATCACACCGGGGGGGACACAGGACTGCCCCCATTGCGGGAAGGAGCCAGACCCCTCAGAGGTGGCCTGATGGGCAGCAGAGCTCCCCGCCAGCCTGTGCGGGGCAGAGCAGGAGCTGACAGCCCCAGCCAGGCCCCCCAGGCACTGTGCTGGAGGAGCAGCACCCATGGGCTGGTCCCAGCCAGGCAGAAGGAGCACAGGCCAGCAAACCCTCTCTCTGTCCCTGCGGTCCCCACACAGGGTACAGTGTTAGCCGGGCACTGGCCACACAGCCCTGAGAGTGGCTTGAGGCAACACAGCCACTGCCAGGCTCAGCCCTGCCTGTTGCCTGGTCATGTGCCCCTTCCTTTGGCAAGCTGGGCAGGTAGGACAGTGGTCTGGTGGACAGGACAGCATGGGCGTGCTGAGGCTGGACCCCACAGGCGTTTCAGTGGCAATGCTGGGACACAGTAATTTGGTCCTTACCCCCATCCCTGCACACTCACTTCCACCCCTGGGCTGGATGCACAGACACACAGGCAGCCCACCCATGCTGCCAACCAGCCCAGGGAGCTGGCCCAGGTTAAAATCAAGCCTGTTTTGTCCTGATGGCTTTTAGCAGGAGCAGCTCACAGCTCTAGCTGTTCCTCTGAAGCAGAAGAGGCAACAAACAGTGACACAAGAGCAGGAATGAGGGGCTGGGGTGTAAAGTCTGTAACCCAGCCCTATCAGACTGCACACACAGCCCTGGCCATGTACACGTATGGACATGTGGCCTCTCAAATCCAGGTTTCTGTCACACAGACACCTTCCCAGGGTCTGTTGCTTGCACTCTGGCTGCTTCCCCACCAGTCAGCTCCTGGTCTTGCACAGAAACAGCTAACTCTCAGGCAATTTGGTGTTTGTAGCATCCCAGCTTCATTCCTTGGGCTCTCTGAATCCTTGATTGCCCCAAGGGAGAACATCTCCGCGTGGGGCTCCAGGATCCCACAGCAGCAGCAAGATGAAAGTGGCTGCCCTAGCCACGGTTAGCACCACCGGGACACTGCCTACATGGGGACAGTCCCTCGAGCCTCCCAGCCTGGGCTCACTCCAGTACGAATCCAGAGTGGAGAACCACTTCCAGACATGCCCTTTCCCTCTCTGACTGACCCATGTCTCAGCTCTCCCCAATCTCTTCTCCATCACAGACAAGGCAAGTCCCCGTTGCTTCCTGCCCCACAGCCCCCTCCTGTATCTGTCCTGGCTCCTGGCAAAGCATCAGCGACCACAGTGCTTCTTTCCAGGCTGCCCTCACCCTTCGCTGTGCAGCACATACTTGGAGTCAGCCCCACGGACTGCACAGCACCCCAGCCTGTTGCCGCAAGGACCTCACCTCAGGGCACACCTGGCTGAAGGGATGAACAGAGCCTGGGGAAAGGCAGAGGTGGCTAAAGGCTTTGAAGCTTGCAGGACCTATTCCCCTGCGACGCAGCTGGGACCCATGGGCTCTGGGTGCCATGAGGGCACCTCACCAGAGCTGGCACCACTAACGCAGGGCTCCTGGTGACTGCTGCTCTAGTGGGGAGTGTGTCCCCAGAACCCCCGATATAGCCACACAGGACCTGCCCCAAGCCTGTCCCAAAAGAGGTGTCTGCAAACCGCAGGTCCTTCTTTGCTGGGCACGGAGACCCAAGCAGGGACAGTGTCCAGCCAGCCCCGGGTCCCTGGGGTCTGCAGAGCCCAGCAAAGCCCACAGCCCGTGGGGCAGCTCAGCACCGAGAGCTGCCCAAGCAGCCTCTCCCACCCTGGACAGGTGTCTCCAGAGCAGGAGCCAGGGGATGCTTGCAATGAGAACAGCCTCACCGGGAGGCACGGGGATCCTGGGGGCTTCACACACTCCCCCTCAGTAACTCTGAGCTCAAGCAGTGCGTAGCCATAGGAACATCACTTAACACAGTCACCTTGGTAACCACAGCTACACGCTCTCATGCAGCACGTGCAAGGCCCTGTGTACCCCCAGGTTGGGGTCCCCTGATCCTGCACCCACACTGCAGCCTGCTGCCTGCCCAGTCAGCTGGTCACACTGCCGGGTGGGACCAGCAGGGCCAGGGACAGAACTCTTCTCGCTGGCAGCACTGCACCATCCACGATACCATGAGAGCAGCTGGAAATCACCACCAAGACCAGAGAAGGGAGTCAGACCCTGCCAGAGTCCTATAGACCAGCCTGGCCCAGAGGTGTGCACCGGATGGACTGGCATCTCCTGCTGTCCCACAAGTCACTGAACACCCATCAGCTCCTCACGGAGCCAGAGCATAAAAACAATCACCCCCCACCCAACACCCCCCCACACACACACACACTCCCAGCCCATCAGTGCAGGAGAGGAGCACGCCTGGGTTGGACACAGCCAGGAGGAACAAGACTCTGGAGCCTGCCCCACTGCAGACAGGCTGGCAGAAAGCACATCTGCTCCCTCCATCTCCCCACACCACTGCTGGGCCACAGCTGCAGGTAATCACAGCCCAGGAAGGTGGTACAACCCAAGGATAAGTAAATCCAAGCATCAGGTTCCCACACCTCCCACTCTCTTCTTAGCAAGCTTCTCCGTGTCCCTGCACGGTGGGCAGACCTGTGGCAGCACAGCCAGGTAAACATCCAGCCCCTCGATGTGTGGGCGACGCCGTGGCCCAGGCGGACCCAGCTTGCCATCCTGCACAGCTGTAGGGCTGCACAGACTTGAGGACTGCCTGGTGCTTGTTGCAATCCGGCACCATTCCTCCAACTTCCCAGCTTCATTTTAAGAACACACAGCAAGAAGCAGGAAACCTGAGGACCTCCAGGAATTACACAATCTGCAAAGCGACATGGAGAGCCCTGCTGCTGCCAGGACGTACCACTCCCTCATCATCGCTGACAGCAAGGTCCCATCACCATCCCCTCACTCAGCCTCACCTGCAGTGACCTTGGCCCTGCCCAGCACAGCCCCTGCACCACCCCAGCACCCCAACCTTGCAGTTGCTGTGAGGCAACCCCTGGCTTCCCTGCCAAAGCTCTGGGCCCCAGCAGCAGAGAGCAGGGGCCAGGGCTGCCAGTGCTGACCCGTGCCTAGGAGCATATATCTCACCTGTTCCCAGGGACTCAGTGCTGTCCAGGTGTCGACACTATCCAGAGCTAGTGTCGGGGTGCCTGCCACCCCAGAAAAACATCCTGCCGCTGCAGGAGCCCAGAGTGCCCACAGATCAGCCAGCCTCAACACCACCCAGCTTCTCCCGCTTAGCCCTTAGGTAATAGGATAACGCTGCCTCCATCTGTTTGTCTGGGACTGGGATGCTAATCGCCTCTCTGGCATCCCTGCCCTCCCTGCACCCCTGCCCAGCCACCAGCCCCATCCCACCCTGTGGAGGCAGCACAGGGCAGAGCTGCTGCACCGGCAGAAGTTGGGGGAAGAGGTTCCAGGCAGCCTCTGGCTGGGCAGCCACAGCGGGGACGGAGCAGGGCAGGACTGAGCCAGGCTCCTGGCTCAGCCACAGCCTCCCTCAGACACTGAGATGCTGAGCCACAGTGTCCCACAGACATGGGCTCCTGTTGTAGCAGGGAAAGATGGTCCTTCCCCTTCAAGCCTAGGAACAAAGCCCCACCACAGGGATTGCCTTTGCCAAGCCCAGCTCTGCAGGGCCCTGCTCCCAACGAGATTTGCTGTTCTGCCGCAGAATGAGGAAGACCAGGTCAGTATCATCTTCTGTGATCTGCTGCAAGTGTTCAGAAACGATGCTGCCACAGCAATCAGATTTGGACCCTGCAAGTCAGGGATGTGCTCTGGGACCAGGCAGGACTGACTTCACTGAACACACAAGCCAGCAGAACAGCTTGGATAAATGCCCACATCTCAGTACAAACACAATTCATCCCCACCGCACGTATTCCAAGACCGCACCTGCCCTGCACTGGCGGTTGGTGCTCAGACAAGGGGTGCAGCCCCACAGCCCTGCAGGGAGGCACCCCTCGCAGCGCAGCAGCTCTCCAGCCCTGAACCGCCTGGCACAGCAAGGCACAGCTCTGCACGGCACCGCACGGCACAGCAACTCCCCTGTACGGAAACACGCAGCACAGCCCACGCAGCGCAGCCCATGCAGCACAGCCAGCCCCTGCACGGAAACACGCAGCACAGCCCACGTGGCTCAGCCCACGCAGCACTGCCAGCCCTGCACGGGCAGCCTGAATTATCTGGAGGATTTACAAGGTGAAGTGGCAACGTGTTTCAGGGGTGCTGGAATGAAGCTGCAGGATGTGAAAAGAGCCCGCTGAAGCCAGAAGAAGCACCCACTATTCTTGTGATTAGCATTTCGTGTTTCCTTTGTTTCATCCTCTGGTTTGCAAGCCTTCACTTAGAAGCTTGACACACAGTGCTTGCTGCACGCCACAGCTCAGCCTGCCTAGTGCACAGGGAAAAAGGGGCTGGGTGAAGCTGGGGCTTCCTGAGCCCTAGCCCCAGCCCCACAGAGGTGTCCATATGGTGTGCATGTGCACGGGGATCCCTTGCTTCTCAGCTCGTCCCTGCCCTGGGGTGGGACATGGCAAACGTCTGCAGTGAATGCGGTTGGCAGGTCACAGCCTGGGGACAGGGGCAGAAGCTGGAGTCCTGCTCCCCAGCAAGCTCCAGCACTGGCTGCACTGGTGCATGGCGAGTAGGTGGGAACACACTCTTGGGGACATGCTCCAGGTGTGCACACAGGAACAGTGTCAGCCAGACCCTCCACTGGCAGGAACCAGCTGGTACTGTGCCACGTAGGGGCAGGGGTCCTTGCTGGGTGCCAAGAAACCCCTGTGGAGAACGAAGAGAGAAGGCTGTTCAGAGGAGCATGCAGAGGCCAGGGCAGTGTACAACTCAGGTTAAGAGACTGGACCTACCACCAAGCAAAGAACGTAAGGCAGGTAGGGGACAGAGCAGCCCCAGATCATGGGCAGACGTTTGTCATTTTCCACCTCCTACTCGCATGGGACATCTCTCCTCAAGCTGCTTCTCCAAGCAGCTGCGGGCAGCTAGCTTCCCTGTTCCCCTCTCCCGTGCTGTCCCTCCTGCTTCCCTGTTCCCAGCATAACTGGCTGCCCTTCTCTCCCTCGGTGCCAGGCTCTGGCCCTACTACAGTTACAGCAAGCAGCAGCTGCATCCCTCCCCTGCCTGCGTCCATTCGGTGCTCTAGGAGGAAGCATGTGCCGCCTATGCCCTTGGCCTGGCATTCTAGGGCCGGGGCACCCACCATTGCTTTGCTTCCCGTTGTGGGACATGAGGTCTGGCACTTGCCAGCAATGGTGTTGCAGGTTCACTGTGTACGTACAGTGCTGACTGACCTCGCACCATGGCACTGCAACTCCCCTCAGGCCAGCCTGATAGCAGCCACAGAAGCAGCACCAAAAGCCTAAATGACTCAATGTGGCCAAAGAAAATGCATTTCAACACGCTGCACATTTGCACCCAGCTCCTATCAAGACCTTGCCCTGGTCTGTAGAGCCGCCTGCATGCAGCACCCAGCCTGTGAACACAGCTGCAGGGTGACAAGACCACCAGCCACACCAGTGCTGGAGACAGGCAGCACTTGCAAAGGGTCTGGTGCCCTCAGGCAGGGTAGGAAAAAGCCCCATTGCATGAGGCAGCATCCAAGCAGCCAGGGCTGGAAGAAGCACCCACACCAGTGGTGTCCAGGAACACTCCTGTCCTCCGAGACCAGTGGTACTTGTCCCAGACAGAGATCCTGGACCTCAGCTGGATGAGCCTGGAGGATCCCATCAGAGGGGGCACCCTGGCTCCCAGCTCAGGCAGACCTGGTTAGCCAGTGTTCCCCGGGACCTTTCCCCTTTATGCCTCCACAAAGCATGTCATGTAGTAATGACCTACCCCTGACTCATAACTGCTTTTGCATCGCTTGCAGCCTGCCTGAACGCATCCTGTCCCCTCCAGCCTGAGCTCTGCCATCCTTTGCCAGCCCTCACAAGTCCTCTTTCTGCCCTCAGCAATCCGTGCAGCCACCCCTGAGCCCCACAGCCAGGTCTCTGTCCCCGCCGCCCCAGCCAGGCTATCCCCTCCTGGGACAAGGCTGCAGGGCCCTCACCACCACCACCTCCCGTCAGGATGCCCAGGGTTTCTGAAGGCAGACAGGGAGGGACAGAACAGCGCTTACCTGAAATGACTGTCACGGGCACAGGGTCACAGCACTCCCTCTTCATCAACCTGTGAAGAACAGAGAGCAAGGACAGCATCATTGCAGTGCACTGCATGCACGGCCCCCAGGCACGCTGTACCCATGTAGGCAGCAGGTTCAGCCTCAAGACAGCAGGGAGATGTGGAACCCACAGGACTGGGAACAAGAGCATTCCCAGAGCAAACCTTCTACAGGACACCTCGGGGAGAGGCAAGGTCACCTACGGCTTGCACCCACACCTGCCGCCCTGCCGCAGCAAAGCATCCCTGGCCTCCCTCCGCAAGCAGAAGCATGCATCCTGAGCCCTCCTGCCCGTGCGAGCCCATCTTCACCCTGTGGCCAGGCACATCTGCTGCCCCTCCTAAGGAGGACCACAGGGGCTCTGCCCGTTGCCCAGGAGGGCTGGAGAACTGGCAGCCCCCCACCTTTGGGGGGCCTGTGACACAGCTCAGCAAAACCATGTGCGAGCATAACGCAGCTTCCCGAAGGAACAGCCGGGGCTCGAGTGCCAGAGGCGGTGGACACAGCTGCCCTGTGTGGGCAAGGGTCCTTGAGCACCTCTCCCACCCTGGCTCATCCACTCCCAGGCAGAGTCCTGGGTGGGACACAGCCTGAGAGCAGAGAGCTGAAATGCTGGTAATGCTGAGAGTCAGTTCCTTCACAGGGTCGTCCCTCTTGTTCTGGACGAGCAACAGGGGACCAGGAGCCAAGCCCACCTCCAGAAGACACACAGCAAGTGCCCCAGGCTAAATTCAGGAACAGCTATGGGCAGCCAGGAGAAAAGTATATCCATAATGCCTCTGCTCTTTTATGTGCTGGAAATGTGCATGCTCTCTCCCTTCGCTTCTCATTAAAGATCCTTTCTGGGTGAGTGGCTGAAATGGCTGCTCTGTTGTAGAAAATTAAAAATGTATGACTTGGGATTTCTTGGAGCACGCCTGTTGTGCTGCAGCTGGTGTCAGCAAGTGCAAGGTGCTGTGGGGGGAAGGGGCCACAGCAAGGATCCCATTTTTGCAGAGAGCTCGCGATGTGCCATGTGGGACGCTGGGGTACCACCAGGCTTTAAACATTTTATGAGATATACTGCAGCCTCCAAGCGGCAGACGGGTCACAGACACTACGATGCACCTGGAAAACTTAGCAGCTATTGTGTGCCTCTGTAAAATGACGCTGTTGAGGTCCCAGCGGGGCTGTAGCACGATGCTCCGGACACAGCTGCCAGTGCCCCATTGACTCCTCTCCTGAGAAAAGCTCACAGGACACCTGCGCCATGAAAACAGAGGAAACCTACCACATCAGTTTATGTAGGAGCTAAACAAAATAGGCATGTGTGCATCCTGCTTGGACAGTTAGTGACTGTACTGAACTGAGTCTCTCTCCTGTCCCTTAGCGCTGGGAATGCCAAGACTGAGCAGGGCAGGCAGTGGGGCAGGTGACTGCTGTGCCTGCAGGGACTGCAAACCTCGATGAGCACAGCTTTGCAGGGCTTAGGGCTGAGGAATAACACCCCTGGGCACAGGGTGGCACAGGCTGGGACACCTACACAGCCTCCCTCCCACCCTTGCACCATCCAAAACCCCTCACTGCAGCGCAAAGTGTGGTCCAAAGCCAGGCAAGGACAGAGACCATCCCCAGCCCTCCGACCTCACCACTGTGAGTGGTGCCAGGAGACTTGTTTGCTGCAATTAGGAGACTCGGATAAGAGGGGTGGGTTGTGTGGTGCCGTGGAGTGGGAACTACCTGTCCACCAAAGGTGTCTCTGGCAGCTCATGCTCCCAGTTCACCCCACCACCTCCAGGCAGCCTCAGCCCAGGGACGTGGTAAGTTTGGGCTGGAGCTATACAGCATGGCTACAGGTACATGTCACCAAAGGCGGCATAATCCAAACACCCCATCATGCCTAGTGGCCTGGCTCCACACCCTCTGGGTCCCCGCATGGGCATCAGATGGACAGCTAACCAAACCACACACACGCAGCAGTCATCCGGAGCATGGGAGCCTTCCCCAGATACACACCAAGGCCCCAGGTTGTGACGGCTGCTGGCACAGCCGTGGCACAACCCCAGGAAGCCGAGCTGCAAGTCCCTGAGGGCATCTTGTCTCAATGCACCCAAGCACCTTACCACTGTCCCACCGGGTACGGGCTGAGGCAGCACAGGCAGCACCAGGAGCAAAACAGGCGACGGAGCACGTGGGGAATAAGTGCCTGCACAGCTGTCATCCTGGGCAGAGCCCCATGCATTGAACGGGTGCAGGACTAGGTACCAGGGCTCCCCGGGAAAATGCAAAACCAAGGGGACTCAGAAACAGGAGGCAAGGATGATCAAGGAGCAAGAAAAACTGTCATAAGAAGAGAAAGGAAAAAGTGGAGATTGCTTCCTTAGAAGGAAGCAAATAAGAAGGGACACAGATAAAAGGCTGTAACATCCTGAACAGTCTGCAGAAAGGAGACGACGCTTCTGTTCTTTTCATCTCACAACATGAGGGCAGCAAATAATGTCGTGGGATCTCACACGAAGAAAAGGAAATACTTCTTCACATCATCCATAACTAGATGGTACAGCTCACCGCCACAGGAAACCCTTGAGGCCCAGAATGGTGCAAGTCCCCAGCCAGATCTAGAGGTTTCTGTGGGTAAGGATAGCAACCAAAGTTACCAGCGGTAGCAATCTGGGGGGGTGCTGCGCAGCCCCCTGCCACAGGCTCCACTGACGCCTGCTGACAGCCAGCAGGATCACCCCTTGGCACAGGCAGCCGGTCCCCAACACCCTGGGGCAGTGCCAGCAGCGGGCCAGGGCAGTGAGATGGTCCCAAAGGGTGGCTCTGACCTGCAGAGTGGCTCCGACCTGCAGAGTGGCTCCCAGCACTGGCCCTGCTCAGTCTCCAGCAGGATGGCTCTTCCTCCTGGCTCTCATTCGCACCGTGTCCATCCCACCCTGACCTCCAGAGCAGATTTGGGCCAGCACCTCCTGGGCTTCTCCTGAGCTGGGCCTCTCGAGCACCATCTTTTCCATCCTCAGGTGATGCGAGCCCAGTGGAACATCGACCATGGGAATATACATCCAGTAATGTCAAAGGCACTGATCTGCACAAGCAGCAGCTCAGGAGATAAATTAGATGCTTATAATATGAGCATCTTCTCCCAACCCTGATAACAGGCAAAGGAGATTTATGAGTTTATTATTGGACCTGATAAATTAAACTCTTCACAGAAGAATAAATTATGCAGATGATCTGCGATGTATTTAGACTGCAGCTTGCACACTGCCAGGATCCTAGCCTTCACAGTCCCTGAGGATCCTGATGTCTGTGGAGCCAGAGGGGCCTTGTTCAGACTAGCAGGGAGAACTCCAGGAAGGCTGCTATTCCTCTTGCTCGTGAATGGCAATTCTGCCTTTCGTTTGTCCAAGTCTGATTCTTTTATCTCAAATGTCCAGATTCCCTGCTTTTCATTCAGCTTCTTCCCTTTCCAGGATAAGAGGCAAGGACTGCAGACTCACAGTAACCACAGCAGCTGGTCCCCAGCAGCCTAACAACATGACATAATCAGAAATGACAACTCAGTGGAGGTAAAACTGTCCCCAAGACAGAACTGGGAGCTGGGAAGCATCTGGAGACTCCTCTCTCAGGAGGGCTGTTGGAATGCCTCTCTGCACAGAGACACGGCCATGGGGTTATGAATGGCAGATGGGACACACACACAGATGCCTGTGATCAGGGTTCATACACAGGGGATGTGACTCTTTCTGCCTCCTGAGATGTCCCATGGCCCTGACCCCACAAAGGGACAATGCCACTTGGTCCCTCTCACAAGCATCATCAAGGGATCTATTCCAATTGCTCCAGACAAGAAATGCAAAGCTTCTCCAGCAACAGAGCAGCCACAAACCCAGGCCAAGGGCCATGGTGCCACAGGCAGACACCACTGCACAACTCTGTGCGAGACCAAGCTCAGCCACTGGCCTGGCCACGCCGCAGGCAAGTTGCCACTGTAGCCTGGCACTGCCTGGCACAGCCCCGTCAGGCACAGCTGCTCCACATGGCCCTCATGGGCCTGTGGGACCCAGGCTGGAGGCGAGCAAGCAGTCAGGGGAGCTCGAGTATGGCCATCAGCGTCCCAGCAGGCTCCTGTCACAGCTCCAGGGACCTGTGACCCTGCAGAGGAGCAGGAGACATCAAGGAAGGGGTACAGGCTGCAATCCCCAAGCCCCAGCACGTGATGTCCTGTATCCCCACGCACGCTGGGAGCTGTAGTTCTTTTCCACCAAGGCCAGGAAACATTACATCACGCTGTAAGGACATAGCTGAGCCTCTGCTAAGCCTTCTCCAGGCAGGGGAAGGTCCCCCAGGCAGCCCTGCCTGTGGCCAGCTTCCGCCAGTGCTGAACAATAGCGTCCAGGGCTGAGCACTTACGGGGCCACTGCATTTCCTGCCATTCTTTTCACTCCCCTGAGGATGTCTATAAAAAGCAGAAGAATCCAGGCCTGGAAGTCCAAACCACCTCTTAAAGAAGCCAGGAATGCCAGCCACTCCGGGGGGAGGGAGCCCCGCAGTCCTCAAGGTGGGGAGCGGCTGCAGGGAGGTGGGACACAGCCCAGGACCCATCGGTTCTGTCCTGGGGAGAAGCACAGCCCTGAACCAGATTACAGCCTCAGGTTTCTCAGTGCAAAAAAGGCCCAGCCAACCACCAAACCCACCCCTGCCCACTGAGGTCTCTCTGTTGTTCTAGAGCTTGCAAAGTCATCCACTTTGGCATGAAAGAGCAACCCAAAGAACTAGCTCCTTCCAGATGAGCAGCCCCTCAAACCAGGGGCTGGGCTGGAGCACAGCCGCTGGGCCCCGCCAGGGAGGGCTTGTGGCAAGTGGAGGCTGTAGGAGGCTGTTTGTGTGGCACACATCCCGCACATGTCCTGGGGGCTTGGTTCCACTTGGGGAGGAGCTCACTGCGGTGAGAAGCTGGCACCGATAGCCCCCCTGCACCAGGCTCTGCACAGCCCCGCTCCCACCCAACGCCACCCGTGCAGGCGCAGCAGAATCCATGCAACATCCAGAATCGCAAACTCACAGAGCTGCTGTCAGAGAGGGGAGAACACGCTGCCGCCGGAGAAGATCTTTCAATATTTAATGATAGAAGAGTCTCCTGATCGACCTGCTTCTCCGGTTACGAAAGTCCCCATTTGTTCTACTCCCCATACCAAGATGGGCGGCCTGACCACCGGTAGTGGCACAGGCACGCCATTCCCTGAAAGTTTGGGCTGATCCTTGAGGGACTTCCACAAAGCCAGTGCTGCCTCCCCTTCCCACGCTGCCAACAGGAGCCAAGACACTCATGAACCAGAGCTCTTGCCTGTTGTCACAGCTACAGCAGCTCAGCTGCATTTAGGAGTGGGATGGCAATTTACTCTTTGTACTCGTTTTAGCTGCACGGCCTCCCCCTGCTCCAGGTCTGCCATAGCAGAAGGGATTCTTGCCCCACGGCACTGCCAGCCCCACAGGGCTTCCGAGCCCCTGCTGCACCCCACAGATCCTGCTCCATGTGTCCCTGGTGCCAAGGGCAGAGCTGGACCACCAGATCCCACCTCCCAGGCTAGGGGGCCCTTTCCCTGAACCGCAGCTCTGCTCACCTCAGCTTCTCCAGCATTCCTTGCAGCTCCTCCTCATCTCCTGCACAAAGGGAGAGTGGGGCAGGAGCCAGGAACGATGCCAGGCACGCTGGCCCTCCCAAAGTGACCTCCCAGCTGTGGCCTGTCCCTGGAATACTCCTCGGTCCCAAAGGCCCCTGCCGGGAGCAGCTCCTCTCCCACAGCCCCACCACATGCACGCTCTTGCCCCAGCTCTCACAGGAGAGCTCAGCTCTACCCCAAACACCATTGCCAGCCTCTGGTCCAGCTCTGCAAAGCCCCACTGCAGCCACGCGCTGGGTGCCATGCTCCAGGGCAGGACCAGCTTGCCATCACCCCTGGGTTCCTGCGGTGCCTCCATCGAGGAGCCTCACCCCATCGGGATGCCCCAGCTCCCCAAGCACTTTGCCATGCTCTGCAAGACGGGGAGGGGAGCCCAGCCTGTCACCCTTGCTCCCCACATGCGCCCCATAGCCCCGTACTCTGCTCCTCACCACTTGCATATAATATGTCTCACCATTTGCGTATGCACTTAGCACTCCTGTGCGGAGGCAGCAGTAAGAATTTTTAGCTGATGGAAATCTCAACAGAATATTCTGTAGTGGGCTGCTTGTGTGTCTGTTTGTGTGCACCTCCAGAACACAACACTGGTTTAAGACAATGCCATACAAACCACAAACAGTACAGATATGCATTATTCATATCATAATACTAACAATATTAAGAATACTTAGGCATTACATGAATATTTAGGTGTTACACGCTGTATAACAACACCAACACCCCACCCCCACCCCCGGTTATTATCCAAAAAAACGACCGTGTAATATTCTCCTTTGTGCCCTTTTTTGCGCTCAGCCCCTTATGCCACATACCTTAAAAGTTTGGCATCATCAGCAAGATCTCCACACAGAGGGCTACTGTGCAGGTGCAAAAAGTGCAAGAACTTTGTAATGCATTTAAGTGCTAGCATAAAAAGAAATTATGGAAACTTATGATGTGTTGTCTCCATTACCCACATGTCACTATTAAGACAGAGTGACAACAGAAGTTTTTACTGAAGTTTATAAAGTTGGGGGGGGGAGGGGAAGACCTGACCAGGCCCCAGGTGGGAGCCATCCCTGCCCTCACACTGTTCCCAGGCATGTCGAGCCTCAAGCCTCACTGCCTGCACGCAAGCAATGCACACACCATGCACTGCAGTCCCAGGGCCTCCAGCTTCCACTCCCACTCTCAGAGCATGGGCTCTCCTGCAGCATCCACATCTGCGAGGGCCGCAGCAAGCACCCAGCAGACACTGACCAAGAGCAATTGCACATCCTGGGCAAAGGCACCCTCCAGGAGACCTAACCAAGAGAAGATCAGTGCCCGAGTCCTCAGCTCTGCTCCTTACGACCCGAGACTCTGGCAGAAGCACCAAACAGCTAAAAGACCACCTTGGATGCTAACTTGGCAAGATATTTTCCCACCGTACCTTGCTATAGGTACAGCTGCAAAGCTAGCCTCATGTTTGACTACATTTCTCACAGATGCCTGACAGATGTAACCCTTACATCACTGAACGCTTTGAGGATCCCTGTCCACAGATACCAAGGCAAGAAACAGCTGGTATGGTTCCTGTGTAAATCCCATTTGCTTAAATCCGTCACTCCCTCCGTGCTAGCATCCTGATTTACACAAGCATCCACAGGCGCTCATGGGTAACAGTACCTGTGCAGTCACATCCAGCTCTGGAGTTTCCTGCTTCCTTGACCCAGTTTTGGAAGAGCAGGAGCGTAGCAGACTCACTTTTCCAGCAGTTCCCCAAGACATCAGGGACAGGCAAAATTGCAAGCTGAGGCCCAGACACAAGAACACAACCACACAAACCCCATCCCAGGACTGTCCAGCACACCCCAAGGCCAGAGAACGGCTTGTTATCCATGACAGGGTAGGGTGGAGCCGACCTACTACACAAATTGTGCTTACAGACAGGCAACGGAGCGCACAGAAGAAAGGTGCACTGAGCATCATGCATAGGTATGTGCAAAACCCTGAGAGTAGATACACCCAATTATGCACAGGTACACAAGAACTACAAACAGGTAAGTTACAAAATCAACGTCACGAACTTACAAAAGCAATGCCCTGCTTTCACCAGAAGCCCCCGTGCTACCTGACTAAATGTTTCTGGACCACACCATAGGTGCCATGGTCCCCATCCTCTGCTGCATGCTCTGCCTGCCTGCATGCTACCAAAAAGCGGGGCTCCTGCTCCCCAGCACGCACCCCCAAGCACAAACCCCAGCCCTGACTTCCCAGCACGTACGTGTTGCTGCAAACCACAGCGTCTACCCCCAAGCACATTCAGCTCATTGCATGTCTCAGCCCTGACCCCCCAAAATAGACTCCCACGGCAGCCGCAGCCCCTGCTTCAGCCCACACGCCCCAAAGCACATCGCAGCCCCCGACTCCCCAGGTCCGGCCGCAGCTCCTGCCCCGACGTGCCGGCATCGCCCCACAAGCCACAGCCCCTGTCCCCCAAGCCACCCCCCCGCAAGCCACGGGCCCTGTCCCCCAAGCCACCCCCCCGCAAGCCACGGCCACGGCCACCCACCCTGTACACCCCAAAGGGAGCCGCAGCTCCGCTCCCCAAAACGCACAAACCGCCAGCCACAGCCCCCGGCTCCCGGGGTGGGCGCCCCCCGCAGGCCCCGGCCCCGGCTCCCCAGCACGAGGCACCGCACCCCCAGCCCCATGCCCGGCACACACGCCCCCCTGCAAGCCACGGCCCGCGCCCGGCTGCACGGCCCCGCACCCCCGCCTCCGCTCCCCCCGCACCCCACCCTCCGGGCACCCCCGCACGGCAGCGCGCCCCCCCCCCGGCGCCGCCGCCTTCCCCGGCCGTGGCACCAGCCTCGGGGCCGCCCCGCCGGCGGGCAGAACCCTCCCGCCCCTGCCCCACCGAGCCGCCGTCCCTCCGCCCGAACGCGCACCTGCGCGCCCGGACCCCGACCCGGAGCGGGACCGGGACCGGGAGGCGGAGCGGGACCCTCCACGGGCGCCCGGGGCAGCGCAGCCGCTCGCTTCCCCGCGCAGGGCTGACCCCGCACCGCGCTCCCCGCCCCGGCCCCGCCGGCCCGGCCCCGGGGCCGCTCGTTACCTGGGGGGCGGCGGGCGGTGGGGCCCGAGCCACCATAGCCGCGGCGCGGCCGGGGGCAGCGGCGGCCGCCGGCAGCGGGAGAGGCGCGGGGCGGCGGGGGGCGGCGGGGCCGGGGCGGGGAGCGGCGCGCGCGGCGGATCCTCCGCGAACTCGGCCCCCGCCGCCGGCAGCGGGTGTTAGTTTAAGGAGTTGTCATGGCAACGGGGGAGCCGGTGCGCGCGGGAAGGGGCGGGCGGAGGGAAACTTCAGAGGCGGCTGCTCCGGCCCCGCCGCCGGCCGCCGCCCCCGGGGGTCTCCGCCGCCCCCGCGGCCCCTCCGCCCCCCCAGAGCCTCTGTCCCCCCCCCCGGCACCTCCGCCCCCCGCGCTCCCCGGTGCCCTCCAGCACCTCCCGCCCGCCCCGGCCCGCGGGGTCGCGCTCGGCGCCGGCTCTGCGTCCCCCCTGCCCCGGCAGCCCCGGGGAGAGCCGGCGGGCGGGGGCAGCCGTGGCCCCAGCGCACCCCGGGCGGGCGGGCCCTGCCAGCGGGACGCCCCGAGGGCAGGACGGGGCTCCTCGCCTTGGGGTCCCGGCACAGCGCCGGTTCCTGGCCCCGCGGCCCAGCCGAGACCCACGGCCCGGGTCCGTGTGGCCAGTCTGGCCCCACCGAGCCCACAGCCCCGCTGGCCCCAGCCCTGCTGGAGGTACCGGGCTGCCCCCTCCCGGGCTGCCCCAGCCGCGGGGAGCAGGGCAGCCCCAGCCCCATACTGCATGGGGCGGCCGGGCCCTCATGGCCCAGCCTCGGTGCCGTTACCTGGTGCAGGCCCGTGTGCTCCTGCACTGGCTGCTCTGGCTCCTGACGCCCGCGGAGCTGGAACCTACAGGAAACCCGTGGCCGCCAGCTCGGCCCTTTTCCTGCCAGGAAGGGGACACCCCTGCCCCCCCCGGGCCGCCGCCCCGCTGCGCCCCACGTCCTGCCACGGCTGGGCTCAGGCTGCAGCCCAAGGCACACGACGCCCCAGGTCAGGGTCTGGCCGTGGGGTCCCATGCACGCACAGGTGGCTGCATGAGCACGCATGGGGGGGCTGCGGCAGGCTGTGCATTGCAGTGGGTCTGTGGGGTGCAGAGCTCTGGGGGCTGCACGCATCCGCGGGGGGTCAGGATGTGCCTCTGCATCCTATCTGGGGAGCCAGGAAACACCTTGCCGGAGCAGAGATTCTCCCTTCCTGTGGGAGCACCGCGGGCCGGGAGGAAACCCAGCCGCAAGGCCGAGAGCCGGGCGCCAGCAGCGCTGCCCGCAGCAGTGCCGGATGGACGGGCGGGCGGGCAGGCAGCCGGCGCCCTGGCGCGGGGCACTCACTGGGGCACACCGGTAGCCCCCGCCAGCCGAGGCAGGGCAAAGGGCCGAGCCAGCAAGCACAGGCCCAGGTCACGGCACTGTGTCACCCCACCGCAGCACCCTTGGCATGGCTGCGGCAGGGAAGAGGGACCCTGCCGTGCCCAGCTGCATCTGCGCACCCAGTGGGGACACCCACTGCCCTCCCTGAGGTGCCCCTGCGACCCCCCCACGCCTACCCAGCCCGGCATGCCCCTGGCCCCCGCTCCGCTCGGCAGCCTCCATGCGCGCAGCAGCAGCGTGCAGCCGCAGTGCAGCGCAGGGATGCGTGTCTGAGTGGGCTCGGCTGGAAGGAGGTCAGGCGTGCCTCCGATGGACTGACTGAGCCCTGAGCCGCACAGGCATCCATGCCCAGCAGCTGCGGGGCCCCACGTGCTCTCTCTGCTCAATGCCATGTCCCCCTCCAGGAACAAGCTGCTGCCTCATCCCAGGCAGCAACTTTGTCCCTGCCTGACAATTGTCTCATCTTTGGGCAGTGTGAGTCACAACCAGCTCGGGAGACCCATGGGAGGCTGCAGGACCTCACAAGACTCTTCTCCCTATCCATGGGACAGCTTTCCAGCATCCCCTGGGGCCTGTGCTGGCCACAGCTCCTACAAATCCCTCCTCCTTGGTCTGAGGGGAGCCACAGCCACCAAGGGATATCTTCCTGTTACTTTCCAGGTCAGCGCTGCCACTTCAGAGGCTCAGAAATAGTGTCCGGGCTCTGCCTGTGCCTTTGGCCAGTTTTTGGTCATGTGATGTTTAGTTGTGATTCTTTGGGTATTTTTTAGCTCAGAGAGGGAAACCTCAGGATTTCCATCACAAGCCTGGAAAACCAAGAATGCTCTGTTCCCATAAAGCTGATACGTTCCCCCAGTCCCATGACTCCCAGCATTTTCTGAGTACTGCAGCGTTCACACCAGCAGTTCAGAGCTGGTGCTGTGATGATGTCTGCATAACCCCACGGTGTCAGGAACAAGTGCCAGCTGCACAGGAAGGAAAGGCCTTTTGGCCAGCAGCCCCCAGGGAGGGCTGAGTGGGAGACCCTGTCACAAGTATCCCTGAGCTGTGGTGTGCAGTCCGGGAGGCTGAACTAGCACACAAACAAACAGGCTCTGGCTCGGTGAAATGGGAGTCCTAAACAGGGGACTCTGCAATGAGGCAGGTCAGTGGTGGTGCACCTGCTCCTGGGGGATATGTGCACACCGGCCCCAGGGAGCAGGCAGCAGGCTTGACAGGGCTGGGGGGGGTCCCTGGCTGGTGCTGGCATGGGGCAGGGACTGCAGACAAGTGCTGTGCCTTGGAGCACGGGGCCTCAGTCTCGGTGTGCAGAATGGAGCTTGCTGCCTGCGTTGCTTTCTCCAAAGGTCAGAGAACAAGTGCAATGCAAATGCTGGCGAGTGGGAAGCAGCAGGAAGCCGTGTCTCCCAGACAGGAGTGCGGAGCCAGGCGGAGGCAGGGCCCATCTGGTCCCTCAAGGCTGGCAGATGGGAGGATAGTAAAGACCATGCAGGAGACCGGGGGGAGGCAGGGGAAGGGGGCAGACACGGAGGGCAGCCAGAGCTGCCCAGCTCTGGCAGGGTTTGCTCCCAGGCATGCCAGGGCATCCCACAGTTCAGGGCTGGGAAACCAAGTCCAGCAAATGAGCCAAGAAGACTCTGCAGGCACTCCTCCTCTGGACAGTGATGAGGAAAGAACTCGGATGATGACCATGGAAAGCCCAGAGGACCAGAGAGCCAGGCAGACCTCCGAGGTGGCAGAAGGGATCCAGGTGCCTCTGCTTCCTGCCCACCATTGAACACATGGCTGCTGTGGCTTCACGTGGGGATGCTATGCAATGCCCAAGGTACAGGTCTCACAGCAGGGAACCAGAGACAGGCGGTTGTTGAGTTTTCTCTGAATTTCACACTCCGTGCATGAGCTGCGTGGCATCTGGAGCAGGGAACTGCCTTCCCTACATCCAGACTTCTGTGAGATCTGGCAGGCCCTGACAGGAGCAAGTAATGGGGCAGCAGTCCCAGCATTGGAGGGACGGCTCACCTCCCCCTCCTCCTTTGAGCCTCCCTACTTCATGCTTGCTCTTCCTGTCACTAATCCGGTCCAAGGCACAGCATGGGATGGCGGGGAGGTGGGAGGCTGGCTGAAGCCCCCTCTGTTGTTGCCCTTTGGAGAGAACAACATGGCAGCAGAGGCTGCTCCCACGCTTTGGTGTACTGCACAGTGAAGGAGATCTGCACATGAAAGAAGAGGGGCCAGAGTGAAGCCAGCTGGGGTTAGAGCCAGGCTGGCGGTTGCTGCGGGGCCGGCAGCATGCCCAGCACTCCTGGCAGCACAAAGGCAATCATGCCTGGCCACGCCAGCTCCTTCAGCCTCCACCCAAGTCCAGTCTCCAGGATAGTCAGGACATGGGCAAGGACTTCTTGGGCAGCTCTGGAAAAGGCTTCTGTGGCATTGGTTAAGAGTGAAAACACAGTTGTGGCTGCCCCATCCCTGGAAGTGTTCAATGCCAGGCTGGATAGGGCTTGGAGCAACCTGGTCTAGTGGAAGATGCCCCTGCCCATGGCAGGGGTGTTGGATTAGATGGTCTTTAATGGTCCCTTCCAAACCAACCATTCCATGATTCTGTGTGCCAGCAAAATGCCTCTCTCACCATACAGTGACACGACTTCTCCTGAGGCACTCTGCTTAGGAACTGCCTCCAAGGAGAGGAGCAACTGGCTCCAGCTGAGCACAGGCAAGAGCAAGGCTAATGCCTTGGGCAGAGTGGGCCGACAAGCCTGTGCACTGGACAGCACTCCAGCCACGCGTTCACCACTGTTCTCTGCAGCCCTTGGTGAGGGTGATTCCTGCTGTACTGAATGCTCAGAGCTTCATTAGAGTCATGCTGCTGAGAGCTCTGGCTGGAGATGATGCATCACCTGCCACCTGTGATGATACAAAAACATTGCAGTGTGGCTTCTCAGCAGCACTGGCCACCTCAAGCAAAGCCTCAGGTGTCTGCTGGGCTCCAAGTCCCACAAACTGGCGGGCCAAGTTCAAGGTCAGGGTCCTTATCTGCAGGGTGCACCACAGCCCTGCCCAGCACAAGGAGCCTGAAGCTCTGGGCTAAGGCCATGTGACTATGTTGTTCCTTGGACACAGTGACACTGTCCCTAGCCAGGGTGAGATGTGTCGGTTTAGGGACAGTTTGCTGAGAACTCACCTGGCTCCCCTCCCAGCCTCACTGCCTCCTGCTCTGACCACCGCTGCTCCTTGCTGGGCCACCTCTGCAACCGTGGTACAGAGCAGTCTGGACATTGACAGAAGACCTACAGCACTTATCCCTGACATTGTCCTTCCCAAGGTGAGTACCCAGCAGCTGCACTCGCCCACCAGCACTTCTGGTGCACATGCAATAGTTGCATTTGGGGTCTGCTTGGACCCAGCATCTCTGGGCTGCATTCTGCCTCTGCACTGAGTCCTACATAGCTTCTCATAGAATAAACTGGATATTTTCCACGATTCCTTCTCTGTGCCATGTCCCATATGCTGGATCCCATGCTGTCCCCTTCACAGCCATTCCTGGATGTTCGGTGCAAAGCTGATGGTCCAGGAACAGCTCTGAAAGATGGACAAATGCAGGATGAGGTCTTGTATTTTCCAACTCTTGGTGATAGCAGAAGGTGCAGCTGTCTCTTTTCCCCGAGCTCATGGTGTAGGAGCAGCTGCTGTGGGACTCTGAAATGTCAGATCTTCCTAGCTGACACAGATAAGCCTTGGGCTCTGCCAGCAGCAGCCTCTGAGCATGCCGTGGAGGCACCTCATGCTCGGTCCTCTGCTTCCTGCAGCAGAGGCTTTGATGAGTGCATGTATCCCACCGTGCATCCACCTGATTTGGGCTGTAATCTACCTGGGCAGGCAGCACAGGCATATGGTGAGGGGGATGAGGTGGCAGTCCTAGGCCACTGGCTGCAGCCTGCGCTTTCTCAAGAGCTATGTCATGCAGCACAACTGCGTCACCATCACATATAAGGCATCTCGTATCTTACCATATTTCCTGCCCTTACCACTTGTGCTGTGCTGGGAGGTGGCTCCAGAACACCACCAGCTACAGCCTATGCACAGCTCTCGGCAGCAATATCCTGCTCTGGAAACCTCCCGTGCTGATGTTTGGACACAAGCATTGTAGTCCTGCTGCTGAGGAGTCTCTGGCTAACACTTGTTGGTGAAAATGCATCTTCTGTACCAGTGTCCTGTGTTACCAGCTCCTTCTCTAGCCCGTCCTGCTGCATGGCAAACACCTCGTTTCTTGGGCACCTGGCTGTGTTGCAGTGGGCTGCTCTCAGCACCCACCTGTTGAACATGGAATCTTGGCATGTGCCTCAGATAACCCTCAACATAAGACAAACATTATTGCAAGAGTTAAGAATGCTTTTACTAGAATGCAACCATCAACAGTGCTGTGCCTAGGATCAGGCAGGTAGGTGACATAAAAAGCTTTACTTACAGCTCCCTGTATCAGCTCCCAAGTTATCTCTCTCCCTCTAACCAGATCATGCCTGTTAGGATGCTGATACAGCCTTTGGCCACAGCCCTTACTCCACCCTTTACCCTAGCTTTTGTTTTCCTCTAGAGCAGTTCGCTTTGGTGCTACAGACACCTTGGCATACTGAACTCTCCCTTGGCCTCTTTTCAGGTTCACGCTTTGACTCTTTCGCTGAATGCCAGTCTTTGTGCTTCTTCCAAGAATGCGGACCGCCTTACCTAGAGTGCAGAAATGCTGCAGGCCTCTGAGCATGGCAACATGCAGCTGTCTTGTGCCTGGTTTATGTGGAGCCTCTCAGCTTCCCTGGTGCTTCACAAAGTACAGTTAACCTGCCATGGTAGAAGACTATTCCACCCCACTGAGCATGGCCCAGCTTTTCACATGCTCAGCCTTCTGAGCCTTTCATATAGACATATTTTCAAAGTATTCTATCAGTTTGCAAAGAACCCTGAACGCAAGTCCTGACCAGCCTTACAACAAGAAACAATGGCATCTCCTTCGGGGTGGCATCACCAGCACCAAGGCATAGAATTTGTGTACTCCCAGGATTCACAAACAAGCCAAATTCTTGCAGTCCCCACTGGGAAAACAGATGCTGGTCTTCCAGATCATACCAGCCAGCTTCTCTGCCGACGGACTGGGGCCATGTGAAACAGCCCCATCTCTGCACTGCCTGCAGTTGGCAGCACCCACCCCAATCTGCTGCAGCCCAGCAAGGCTGGCCTGAGGAGGGTTCAGCCTGAATGAAGTCCAGGCACCTGGTACCTGCTCATGGTCCTTCTGAGGGTGGCTCCAAGCCCTCTTGGTCATCCTGATCCTGAGGGTGTATGTGCCACTGTGCCCTGTATGGGCAGTGAGGCACAGTGACCTTCTGCAGCCAGGCACCAGCCAGCCCAAGCACCATCTGTGCTTGACTCTGCATCGTATTCAGATAGTAATGGCAATCAGGCAAAGTCCTCAGTGACTGGAAAAAAGGAAACATCATGCCTTTCTCAACATCTATTGTTGAGAAAAACATCTATTTTTAAAAAGAGTTAAAAATAGAGGACCCTGGGAACTACCAACCAGTCAGCCTCGCCTGTGCCAGGTAAAATCATGGAGCAGATATTCCTGGAAGACATGTTGAAACAAATGGAAGACAGGGAGGTGATTAGCGACAGACGACATGGCTTCACTAAGGGCAAATCATGGCTAACCGGTCTCGTGGCCTTCTACAGTGGAGTAGCTGCACCAGTGGACAAGTGAAGAACTACAACTGTCACCTACCTAGACTTCTGTGAGGCCTTTGATATGGTCCCTCACAACATTCTTGCCACTAAATTGGAGAGATATGGGTTTGACAAATGGACTGTTAGATGGATCAGGACTTGCCTGGATGGTCACATCCAAAGAGTTACAGCCAATGGCCAGCAGGTTGAAGGAGGTGATTCTCTCCCTCTGCTCTACTCTCATGAGACCCCACCTGCAGCACTGTGTCCAGCTCTGGGGTCCTCAGCATGAGAAAGATGAAAGACACGGATCTGTTAGAGCAGGTCCAGAGGAGGCCATGAACATGATCGGAGGGCTGGAGCACCTCTCCTACGAAGAAAGGCTGAGAGAGTTGGGGTTCTTCAGCCTGGGGAAGAGAAGGCTCTGGGGAGACCTTATTGCAGCCTCTCAATATATAAAGTGAGCTTGTAAGAAAGATGGAGAAAGACTTTTTACCAAGTGCTGGAATGACAAGAGAAGGGGCAAACTGAAAGAGGGTAGATTTATGTTTAATATTAGGAAGAAATGTTTTACCATGAGCGTGGCGAGGCACTGGCACAGGTTGCCCAGAGAAGCTGAGGCTGCCCCATCCCTGGAAGTGTTCAAGGCCAGGCTGGATGGGGCTTGGAGCAACCTGGTCTAGTGGAAGGTGTCCCTGCCCCTGGCAGGGGGGGTGGAACTACATGGTCTTTAAGATTCCTTCCAGCCCAAATCATCCTGTGATTTTATGATTCTATTATTTTATCAGCAGCCTCCTCCAGCCCAGCCCTGCTCCAGATGGGCTGACATGCTCTGCACCCAGCCCAGCTGTCCTAGGGTGGCCAGGAGCTGTATCCAGATGGGAGACATGCTGCACCCCCTCAGTCTAGAAAGTGGCCATGGCTGCAGGGAGAGGTGTCAGGCTAGCTCAAGGTGATCTTGCTTTGGTGAGCATGCATGTTGGTTTCTGTACACCTCCCTGGCCTCTGTTTTCCTACATGGCTTGTCCCGAGACCTTGCCCTCTGTCATGGTCACCCTAGGAGGTCTGCTGCCTCCAGTAAGCCCTCTCCCCTTGCTGAGGGGTGCAGCAGCACCATGGCCCAGACACTTGCACCTCTGTCCCCTCCCTGCAAGCCCCTGCAGACCCCTGTGGGGGGTACCCATTCCTGCACCTGACAGGCCACCCTCCACCAAAGGGTGTTGGCTCAGGGGACGGCATCTGATTGCAGCCCCACTGGTGTCTGCAGGCAGGTCCTGGGCAGAGCCTCGCTGGAGGTGGCCGTCCTGGCTCTGGCAGCTCTGGGCTGGAGGCTGCTGTGTCCTGCCAGGTCCCCAGAAGAGCTTGTGTCAGCTGGGAAGGGGAAGGGGAAGGGGAAGGGGAAGGGGAAGGGGAAGGGGAAGGGGAAGGGGAAGGGGAAGGGGAAGGGGAAGGGGAAGGGGAAGGGGAAGGGGAAGGGAGCCTTGCAGCACCTGGCCATTACACGCTGCAGTGGTCTGGCCTCCCCAAGAGAGTTCATTTCTGTAGGGAGCATGCGGCACAGGCCTTTCTGGATGTCTGGTTAACCAGCTCCCACAGGGGCCAGCATCTGTCCCGGGTACCGTGTGAGATGCCATTGTGCAGCTTGGCGCTGTGTGAGCACCATGAATCCCCTGGCAGCACTGCAGGGTGGGTGAGCCATCCTCCACATGCCAACAGTCCCTGTTGGGGAGCTACCCTGTCCCCCACGTGCCATACCATAGGCCGTCTCCAGCCCAGCATCACCAAGCCAGCAGATCCTCCTGTGGACAGGCTTGTAAATGGAAATCATCTGCCCTTAGAAGGGGGAGCTTGTAGGGAGACAACTGAGCTAAGTAGAGTGAGGTGTTTGGGACAGGACTAGCTTGGGATGGTGTGGGGAGACAGGAGGCTGGCAGAGGAGGACAGTGGCAGACCTGGATGTGTCGGGCACACTCCCTGCCCTGTGACAGGAACGAGCACTTGCCGCCTGCCTCCCCGGGTTCTGCTGGCAGCTCCTGCCCCTTCCTGCTGCTTAATCACCATTCTCTATGATAATGAAGCGACAGCTCCTTAAGGGAAACATGCCTGCTAATTAAGACCTTAATTTGGTGACACTGCACATTTCCAGAGGCTGCTTCTCTGCCTGCCTGCCTGCAAGGACATCCTCTCTGGGCCTGGACATGGCACAGCACCGCTGCCCTTATGCCCTGGCCCGTGCTAGAGCCACAGGCCCCCACTGCCCCAGGCTCTCACCACAGAGGGTGGTGGAAAGGCTTCCACGCAGCCCCACCTCAGCCAGCATGACGCTGGAGAGTGGGATGCCCTGTCTGCAGAGCAAGGACACGCAGGGCTGTATGCATACACGCGCAGGGTGGTCTCACCTGGGCTGTGCACTCCTGCAGGCAGCGTTCACTGTGGGCAGCGCTTGCCGTGGGCCATGCACACGCATGGGCAGTGCTCACACGGAGGGTGCTCGCTGCCAGCTGTGCACGCACACAGGCAGTGCTCACCACATCCTACATGCAGTGGCGGACGCTGCTCGTTTGGACAGCATGTCTCTTCACCGTTCACTCCGGTATGCGTGTCGCTGGTTCACCTTAAGTCTTGCTCTGCTTGGCAAGGAGCGGGCTGATGTCTCTGGCATGTGTCATGACAGACTCAGGGCTGCGGTGGCTGGGGCCAGGTAAGGGAAGAGGCAGCTGGTCAGCAAAGAGTGGGTCAGTGCCACCACAGACATACCGTGAGGGCTGCCTGCAAGTGGTCAGATGAGGCGGCGGCAGCTTGGGACCCGCTGCCGCCACACCGTCCCTTTACAGCAGGTCTGTGGGAGCAATCGGAATGCTGAGGTCTATGGGCTGTGCTGGTGAGGGTCTCTGCTCCCTTGGATGGCAAGGTTAACAGGTGCAGGCAGGTCATTGCACCCCACAAGGGCTTTGCACAGGCAGCACTCTCAGCCCGTGCCTCTTCCCTCTAGGAAGGTGTACTTCAGATGGCACAAGCACAGATCATGGCAGAGGTTTCCACTTCCAGGTCCTTGCTGTCATGCTCGGCCACAGCAGAAGGGCCTCCTGCTCCCTTTGGGTCCATGAAACAGAATGCAGTGAGGCTGAGGAGGCACCATCTCTGCCACCTGGCAATGACAGTTGCAAAGGGTATTTCTGCAGGGACTGGCTTTGGCCGAGCTAACCATGGTTTGTCACCCTCTGTGCTGCACCAAAGCACTCTGCCTCGCTGGTGCAGGCTGAAAGAGACCAGCAGGCAGACAAGGGGCTGCACGTGAGCCAGCAGCTTTGCCAACCAAGGGACCAGGAGCATCTCCCCTGGCTGCCCACTTGCATGTTGGCACAGCACGGCTTGGCATGGCATGGTGCGTGAATGCTGCACGGGCATCCCACAGCCATCGTGGGGGACACTGGGCTCAGGGAATGGTGCCCTGCCACCAGGTCCTCAGTGTGCGCACAGGGCCAAGAGGTGCACAGCTTCTGCCTGGAACACAGGCACCCAGCGACCTCACAGCAGAAAAGGAGTCACTGTATGATGTGGGCTGTGGGGTACAAGAGTCCCCGCTGGGGGTGGTGGGTCAGGAACTTCATGAGTGCTGTCTGGCAGCACGTGCGGGGCGTCTGAAGCAGGGGCAGTTGGTAACTCTGCTCATGTCCTGAGAGAACGAAGGTCGTTGCCCCTTCCCACAGCAAAGCCCAGCCCCAGAGAAGGATGGGACCTGCTGCATAAAGCTGACAGCAGCCTCTCCCCTCCTGGCAGCGTGCTAATTAGTGAGGTGCTAAACCCTGAATATTATTCATTGCTGTGATTACACATTCAGATAAGCACGAGTCGTGCAGTTATTGCCATGTGATTACAGCTCACTCTGGGATTAATCAGGTATCTCTTTCCCTCAGAAACCTTGGAAGTCAGTCGCAGTGCTCTGTAGGAGCAGCCAGTGGGTGAGGAGGCAGCTGCCAGGATGGAGACAGAGATGGACAGGGGTGGGATAGGTCTGGAGACCGTGCTGGTGACAGGGATGCGAACAGTGGTCAGGATGAGGACAGAGGTGGGAATGGATCTTGGGCTGGGGACAGAGATAGTGATGGTAATACTGGGAAGGGCAAGTGAGTGGGGCAGGGAGGGAGATAAATGAGGGGAGATCTAGCACAATTTGGCTGCGGGGGGACATATTAACACAGCAGGCTGCTATGAGACCATAGCACAGTTTGTTCAGCATGCTAGTACACAGTTCAGGACACAGCTCTGCAGCTCTGGGACTCCCAGAGCAGCGCGGGCACCATTCCTGGACACGGAGGAGCCCTTCTGAGTGAGCAGAGTGACCCTCTGCAGACCACACCAGAGAGAGCAGTTTTCCCACACCCCAGGGAGGAGCATGCAGCGGGTGCTCTGGACATGCTTGGAGGCAGCTGTTCAGAGCAGGGTGGGGGCTGCATCTCTTCCATGTGAGCGCTTGAGAAGTGACATACCTGGGCACACCAGTGCTGCGGACATGAGCGGCAGGATCCTTGGCATCCCTCCCTGGGGGACAGAGGACCCTTGCCTGCTGGGGTGCATTGCCAAGGGGCAGCAGAACACAAGGCAGGCAGCTGGGGAGCAAGCATTGGCTCATGCCAGAAAATGAGCCGTTGACCCAGACCCTGCTGGCACAAAGGCACTGCCTTACATCTGCATGCCTCTCCGGGGAAGATGTAGCTGCTGCTGTCATAAGCCCAGGGCATGAAATGCCCCAGGAACCAAAGCTCTCCTGGGCTGTGGGACAAGGGCCACAGCTGTCTACCTCAGGGTAACAGCCATGGAGAGAATGTGTACAAGGGAGCTGCTCAGTTTCCCCAAGAAACAGAGACTGCAGAAAAGGGGCAACATGCTACAGCATTGCTGAACATGATGTAACTGCCCAAAATCTGCTTGGACTCAGCTCCAGGGACAGCGTGCGTACCAGTCTCCTGTACATACATCAGATTGCATCTGGGCACAGTGTTCCCCTCCTCACCATCTCTCGTGTAGGCACATCCTGGCATGCTCACATGGATACTGAGTACAAAGGAGACGCAGATGGGGCATGCTGCCAAGGCTGCCTGCCTGCCTGGCTTCCTAATCCAGCAGTGCTGGGCAATTATGCCTCCCCCAGTCTCTGCCACAACTAAAGCTTTACATGGCACCTGCTTCCAGTAAAACATAGGCAGACCCATAGCATCAGCCTGCAGGGCAGCCAGTGAGCACAACCCTATGCCATGGGACCATCCTGGGCACAGGCTGTGGCATACAAACCCATGAAACAATTGGGAACACAATCCTAATGGGCAGCATTTGCAAATGGAGCAGAACCTTGAGCCCAAGGCACTGGGAACTGTGCATTCACACCAGCCCAACCCTGGCATCACGACACAGTGACAACGTTACGATGCCCAAAAAGCATGCACTACCACAGCCAGCTCACACCATCCTTCCTGTTGCCATCCCCATGAACCTTAGGAACTACTCTGGTAACTTCAAGGTCTCACCTGTGTCTCAGGTCAATTGATTACGTGGGCCAAAAGCCTGGTTGATATCAACATACTTCAGCTTTGGCACCCAGGGCATCTGATCAGCAATGAAGTATATAGGCAAGGCTCCCCCCGGGCAGCTGTGCCCATTCCTCTGGGAGCCGAGGTCACTCCACACTACATCGCTGCTTGCTCCAGGCATAAGCACATCCATAAACTGCCTTTGCAGTAACAGCCACAGGAGAGCAGGAACATGACAAGAAAACCGGACCCTGGAAAAGCCACACACTACTACATTGCAGAGACAGCCACCCCTAGGGCAGGCACCAGGGCACAAACCTCACACAGTGGTCCTGTCCCCCAGCTCCTGGCCGTGAGTCTCAGTCATCACACAGGGTGGCACAGGACCAGTGCTGAGCAAAGGGAGTCGCATGGACAGGGAAGCTAGTCTGCTGAGCACCCCATGGACTGCACCCCAGGGAGCCTCACAGGAGCAAGTCGCACAGGACGGCGCTTTGAAGCACACTCCAGCTGCACACTTGCTCTTGCCATTTACGTACCCACTTGTTCTTAAACAATACATAAACAGGCACTTTCTTCTTCTGGCTACAGGTCTTCCAACTGAGCGGTGGGGTAAATCAGCCTGCAGCCGCTGGCTGTGGAGATCTGCCCCTGCAGAACACTGGCTGGGGGGAAGGGATACATGCTGCTCATCATGGGATGGCAGCCAGTGGCCATGCAGGAATCCCCACAGACACAGATCTGTGGTTGCAACTAGTACCCCTGAGCTGAGCACAGCAAAGCAGCCCTGGAACCCTGCAGACTCCATGCCACAGCACACACCAGTACCACCACAGGGCCAGACCACCCTCCCCCAGCCACCCTCGCTGCACACCATCCATTGTGGGCATGGCTCCACAGGGGAGATGCAGCACTTCTGCTTCGGTTGCAGCTATTCCTCGCCCATCCAGGACAGCTGGGCAGGGTTAAATCCCCAGCCCTCTGCTTCTGCTCGTCAGGGGGCTCTTAGGCTGCAGCACTGGGTATGCTAGGCTGCTCCTGTGGGCCTAGGAGACAATAGGGGAGCAAAGAGGATCTCAGGTCTTAGCAGCAGCAGATGCCTGCAGCTCAGGCCCATGGAGGAAGAGGGACTTTACATGTCAGAAGAAGAAGACTTACATGCGTGGGGCTGGTTTCCATTGTGGTTCAGAGTGCAGAGGAGAAACGTGGGTCTTTCACACCCCAGACCCTTCTTGCATGAGGCCATGTGCTCAGGAACTGAATCACCTGGACAGAAGTACTGAAACTGCTCCAAAACAAAAGCCTTGTGGTTCAGCTTTTCTGCAAAAGAGGGCAGAAGCCCCAGGAACCAGAACAAGCCCCATGGGGACCGAAAGCCTTTGCAGCACCGCTAGCTAGCACGTGCAAACTCACTGAAGTACACACAAGAAATACAATGCAGGGGGAGACATGCACCTGAACTGGGAGAGGAGTGGCTGGACAGCAGCCCTGCAGAATGGGGTCAGGGGGTGCCGGTTGGCAGCAGCTCAAGAGGAGCCAGCAGTGTGCCCTGGCACCAAGAGGGCAAACCACATCCCAGAGTGCATCAAACACAGCAGAACCAGCTGGTCAAGAGAGAGGACTGTCCCACTGTATTCTGCGCCGGTGCGGCCTCACCGTGAGCACTGTGTGCAGTGCTGGGCCCCACAATTTAAGAAGGATGTGAAGATCCTCAAATGCATCCAGAGGGGAGGGCAGCAGAGCTGGTGAAGGGCTGGAAGGCACGTCCTGTGAGGAGCAGCTGAGGACTCTGGGTTTATCTAGTTTGGAAAGAAAGAGGCTGAGGGGCAACCTCATTGCTCTCTGCAGCTTCCTGAGGAGGGGACGTGCAGAGGGAGGTGCTGAGCTCTTCTCCCTGGGATCTGGGGACAGGACACCTGGGAACAGTTCAAAACTGCATCAGGGGAGGTTCAGACTGAACATTAGGAAACATTTCTTTGCCAAGAGGGTGGTCAAACAGTGGAACAGGCTTCCTGGTGAGGTGGTTGATGCCCCAAGCCTGTCAGCGTTGAAGAGGCATTTGGACAATGCCCTTAACAACATGCTTCAACTGGTGGACAGCCCTGAAGTGGTCAGGCAGTTGGACTAGATGATTGTTGTAGGTCCCTTCCAAGTGATTATGCTATGCTATGCTATGCTATGCTATGCTATTGTACCTGCACAGGGCCAGCTCAGCCATAAGGTTTGGGGGGAGGGGGCTGCAGGAGAGGGCAGGGAGTACCAGATGAAGGCTGTCCTGAAGGCAGCAGTGAGGACAGCAGGGACAGAGGCAGGCCCTGCAGTCATGTTCAAGTGTCCAGAGACCTTGATGCAGCAGCCTCTATGGTGTGAAGCCATGGTGTGGCTGCCTGGTCTGGAGAGTCAACTGGTGGGCTGCAAACCAGCTCAGCAGCTGTGGGCAGACACTCTGTACAGGACAGCATCATGGGCCAAGGACAGGGTGTCACTGTCCAGCAAATGTCACAGGCTGCCTGGAGTTGCTTCCATCCCACAGCTCCCCAAATGCCAATGCAAGCCCAGCAGCAGGCTGCCGGACCCTCATTCCCAGCCAGCACAGACAAGCTCCAGTGTCCACTGCACCACTAAGAAAAGTCAGGCATCAAAAAGGCAGAAAAAGCTCATGGTGCAGAGATAACCTGCCATCCCCGCAAAAGATGTCATGGAGCAGATTCCCCAGCCTCCCTTGCCCTGTGCTAAATCCTCTCCTGCAGCATGCCTCTCCCCATGCCCAGGGTGATGGACCAGCACTCACTGTGATACATGGGATTATTACACTGAACACTGAGACATTAAATATTGAGCAGCAGTTAAATGCTCATTAGATAGATTTAAACATTGAGACCCAAAGAGCCATTAAATATGCAGAGTGCAGGGTGGGGGAATCTGATGATTGACTGCACACCAACTCCTTTGTGCAGAGCTGCTACAAGCTTCCCAGCCTGTTTGAAGTCTCTCTGCTGTAGACGTGTCTGCTTCATCTTCTGAAATGTTATCTCACAGCAGCCTCACACAGCTGCAAAAGGTGGGGGAGAGACAAGCTCTAGGAAGCAGCAGGGTGTGGAAGAGCAGCTCAGCATGATGAAGAAAAGAACATAGCTCTCCACAGGGTGACCCTAAGCAGAGAGCAATCTCCTCACTGGTCTTACTACAGCCAGCTGTGGTGGCCTCAGTGGCAGTGCTGGAGCTCTACAGGCAGCTGTGGGGCTGTGCAGGGCCAGAGCCTTCCCCTTGGGCCAGAAAGTCCTGGAGGCACAGCATGGCACAGGGCAGGTGGACTTCTGGGCTCCACGGCACCCTGCAAGTTTTCCTCTCACCACCCCACCCTGCTCTGCCCTTACAAGCACCCAGACCTCTCCACTCCCAGTGCCCCCCAGCACAATCCTCAGCACCCCAAATGCACTCTGACAGTCATACAAGCTCTGACCCCACTCCACAGCCGCTGCCTCAGCACCCAGGTTCAAGCATCAAATGCCCCAACCCAGACCCCCGAGGACACAAGGGCCCCCACAGCCTATCCCGGGGAGCCTGCTCCAGGCAGCAATGCAGGGGGCTTTCTGGAGGTCCCTGACTGTGGCCCTGTAGCTGTTTGAGGCCCTACATGTCCCACTGCAGGATGCACGTCTGGGGGCACAGATCACCCACCTGCTCCAGACAGAGCAACAAGCAGCATCAAGCAGCACCCCCAGTCCTACCACCAAGCCTGGGAAGTGGCTAGGAGAGGGCCTTGCATGGCCTGGCCAGCTTGTGGGCTGGCTGCAGGCTGCGGGCATCAGTGGTTTTTGGAGAGGGTGGTTAGCTAAAGGAGAAAAGCTGGGCTGCCAGAAGCAGTTTCTTCCCCTGTAACACCTTTCCCTGAATGCATTGTCCTTCAGCCTGCCATCTCCAAGGCGTTCTCAGTCTGCCACACTTCCCAAGCCCATTCCTCTCCCCTCAGCATGTTCTCTTCTCTCCTCACTTCTTGGATCACCCACCGGGCAGAATCTCAGCCCAGAGGGCCCCAACAGCCTCCTGCAGCACAAAACTGCACTTGGCTCCCATTTGGGAAAACTCCCAAGTTCCCATGTTACTTTGGCTGGCACTGAGAATATCCTGCTCTGTTCCTGACAGGCCATGGCACAGCATCAGTGCTGTGAGCAGCCAGCATTGTCCTACGGTCTGCTTCCTCCTTCTGCTCCTACTCATTCACCTGCACTACCAGACTGCTTTGCAGGAAAACGATCTTCTTGCATGACATGCAAGCTGCTTTATTTAAAGATCAGTCACAAATTATTTTTGCCAGAGCCCTAGCGCCAGCCTGTGCCTGCAGTTTGTGTTCGAAGGCCTGCCTGCAGCACATCTTCTCCACCGCCTGGCAATGGGGCTGCGTACTCTAGGGAGCAACTGGCAGTACAGAGCTGCACAGGGGCAGGCAGGGCTGCAGGACAGGGTAGGGGGGGGCTGTGGGACATCAGCAGAGCTTGGTTTGCACAGCCGCAAGAATGCAAATTATGGAGGTAGGAACAAAGTGGGGGGGTGGAGGGGCCTCTCCAGCTTGCAAAAGGGAGTGCCCCTTCAGTGCTGTGAGTTTGCAGGGGAAAGGGGGGCCATGTCTCAGGGAATGGGACTGTTTTGCCTTGGAAAGGTGACCGGCTAATCCTGTCCTATCCTGTGGTTCAGGGAAGGGCACCTGGATGCTCTCTGCTGTGGTACAGCCCTCCAGGAGCGTAGCTGCAGCCCCTGGCCAAGCTTCCCTGGCCCCTTCTGCCACTCACTTTCCAGCTCCCCGCCAGCAAGGGCCATGCAGGGACAAGTGTTGGTAACCCTCCTTAAGGCAGCCCAGAGGAGTGGTGGCACAGGGCTGATGCCTCAGCACCTGGGGCAGAGGCAAAGCCATCTACCTCCCGGTGAGCCTGCAGGCCGGCAGGCCAGCTGCAGCCCTGCTCAGTGCCAAGTCACGATTCCCAGGCATAGGACAGATAAACAGCTGCTGGCCAGCATGTCTGTGCTGGTGCAGGGGAGCGGCCTCTTGAGGACAGGGGCAAGCACGGGCCCAGGGAGCACAGCCTGGCCTCTGGCAAGCCCCTTGGCAGCCAGCCAGACCCAGCTGCAGTGCCACAGGACGGGCAGCACCTCAGCTTCCCAGCCCACAGCTGGAGGAACAGCAGCGGAAGCAATTCTGAGCAGGGCTGCGTGACAGCCTGGGTGGCCTGCTGTCAGCCAGTCCCTGCCACACTCCGTCCGGCACCTACATGGCTCTGACTCGCACATCCAGGTCAGCATCTGCGCAACCTAGAAAGTCTCTGAACATCCAGGGAGAAACTTGCCCCCAAAGCTGGGACGGGTCCATGCCTGGTTCTGGGCACCACGCTGCCTGTCCCGCAGTGCCGGGCGCTTGCTCTTTCTCACCCACACCAGAGGCACAGGCACAGTTCCTGCACCGAGATGGTATGACAGGCAGCACAGCGTGAGGCCCTGTGCCAGCTGCATGCTCTCCGGGTGGGGAGGCGAGTGCGAGTGTGAAGATGGCGAAGTGGGAGCAGCCAGCCAGCTCTGGATGGGAGGGCAGGTCATGGAGGCTTGCACAGGGGTACACTGCAGGACCCCGGGGCTGCAGGACATTCTGGGCAGTGTCCATACGCAGCCGGAGGGCAGGTCATGGATTGACTCGGGCTGGGAGAGGAACTTTCTCTTGTGCTCAAACAGAACCACACAGTAAGCTCATTTCACTTTAACCTTTCATTTTCAGGCTGCTGTGTGGGTGAGATGACAACCCAGGCACTAGTTTTGTGGAGGGAAGTGGGCGTTCAGCTTCTCTGGGGAGACCTACCCAGATACAAGGGGTGCCAAAGGCTGCACCCATCAGTGCATGCTTCCAGAGGAGGGCAGGGCTGCTCTGTGAAAGCTGTGAGGGAAGAAAACCCCTCCCGCAAGGAGCAAATGCACCTGTCACAGCCCCGGCACTAGGCAGGAAAGACACCAGATCCTTCTCCAAGTCCCAGCAACATGAAGCATCACCCCATTCCCATGCAGCCAGTCCCAGGCTCCTCCACAGCTCCAGCACCCTGGTCCTCCTCTCTGCCCAGGTCTGCCCTTTGGACGCCACCCAGCATTGCTGGAAAAGACAGCCCTGCCTCGCTGGGTCTGGGCACACTGCTACATAGCTGTGCAGGGCTCACACAGCAGAACCTGCACCAGGCCACACACATGGGGTGGCAGACCCCTTCACCCCTCATAGCCATCCCCACAATGCTCTGCAGCCTGGGATAACTGCAGCCAGCTGCACCCTGCTTATCAGCTGTGGCAGGCACCGGCTCCCCTGACACAGCTTATGCACAAACTCAGCCATGAAATGGGTGCAGATGGCAGGGGCGGGTGCCAGGTGGCAGGGCAGGATGGGACAGCGTGGGTTTACAAAGGGGAAATGGTGCTTAACCAACCTGATAGCCTAGTAGGACAAGATGATGGGCTTGGTGGATGAGGGGGGAGCAACAGATGTTGTTTACCTCAACTTTAGTAATGCTTTTCATACTGTCTTCTGTAACATCCTCATAGGCAAGCTGATAAGCTATGGATTAGGCAAGCAAACAGTGAGGTGGACTGAAAATTTGCTGAAAGGCTAGATCCAGAAGGTTGTCACTAATGGTACGAAGTCCAGATGGAGGCCAGTCACTAGTGGAGTACCTCAGGCATCAATACGGGGGCCAATATTGTTCAAATTCTTCATCAATAACACCTTCATTAATAACACCTTCATTAATAATTTGGATGATGGGGCAGAGCACACCATCAGCAAGTTTGCAGATGATTCAAAACTGGGAGGAGCGGCTGATAGACCAGATGGGTGCGCTGCCATCCAGAGAGGAGATATAAGCTGGAATGTCATGAAGTTCAACCAACAGAATGCAAACTTCTGCATGTAGGGAAGAATAGCCTCATAGCACCAGTGTATGCCATGTGTCATCTGGCCAGAAAGCAGCTTTGCCAAGGACCTGGGGGTTCTGGTTGATGCCAAGCTTACCATATACAAGCAATGTGCCTTTGTGGCAAAGAAAGCCAACAGCATCCTGGGCTGCAACAGGGGCATTGCCAGGAGTGAGGTGTTCCTTTCTCTACTCACCACTGGTGAGACCACATCTAGAGTGCTGTGTCCAGTTCTGTACAAGGAAGACATGGACATACTGGAGAGAGTCCACCAAAGGGCCATTCTGATGATTAAGTGACTGGAGCATACATGGAAAGGAGAGGCTGAGAGAGCTGGGACTGTTTAGCCTACAGAAGAGAGCTCAGGGGGACCCCATTAATATCTGACGGGAGTGAATGAAAAGGGACCAAGGTTCTTCTCAGTGCTGTCCAGTGACAGGACAAGAGGCAATGGACACCAATTAAAAAACACGAAATGCAGCTTGAACATGAGAAAACATTTTTTTTACTGTGTGGGTGACCAAGCACTGAAACAGGTTGCCTGGAGCAGTTGTGGAGTCTCCATCCTTGGAGGTATTAGAAATCTGACTGGTCATGGACCTGGGCAACCTGCTTGAGCAGGGGATCAGACTAGATGGCCTCCAGAGGTCCCTTCCAACCTCAATAACCTTGTGATTCTGTAACTGTTGTTCCTCAGAGCATGCCTGGCCAGCACTTCCTTCCTGCACAAGCTCAGCCAGCCACTCCCTGACTCCTGGTGTCTCCCATGCCCATACAGCATCCTCCACCACACAGACCATTCCTGCCATCCCATGGCACCCAGCCTACAGCCTAGGCATGCACATGGAAAGAAGCAGACACAGTCTGTGAAAAATAATGTCAGGAACAAGATCAGAGAGAGCCACCAGGAGACTCCAGCTGGCATGCAAGGGGTGGTACTGGGCTGCAGAGGGCCATCTCAGATCCATTGCCACCTGGAAGTTGTGGGATGTCTGCCCAGAATCGCCCCCAGCCCAGGAACACCAGGGCCGCCTTCTGGGGGCAATCCCCTGCTGTATCTCCTCACACTGGGATGGCAGGGCCTTGGTCTGGGACCGGGTCTTCCCATGTCAGGAAGCAGCAGTGACTCTGACCCCTCTCCTGGAAGGCAGACAGACTCTCCCGCACTTCAGCTCCCTCTCTACCCCCCTCTGATAGCCCCTTCATGCCTGCACCCCTGGTGCGATCCTGCACCCCTGCTGCTCAGGCAACCATTGTCCTCCATGTGCTTCAGTCCTGCATGCCAGGTTACAGCTGCATGTGCCAACGGCACATTGGCCCCTCTCCTGGGGACACCCTAAGCTTCATACTTTCCATGGCCCCATGCAGATAGAGACCTTTGCTTGCTGCTAGCTCTGCCTGTTGTCACTGGCTTGTTGCAGTGCTCTGTATAAGCACATCAGGACAACACATATGGGCTCTCCAAACACTCAGAGCTAGCTCAGACCTCACCTGCACTACTGCATTCATCTCTGGGGGCCCAAACATAAGAAGGACACAGACCTGTTGGAGAGAATCCAGAATCCATGAAGATGATTAGAGGGCTGGAGCACCTCTCCTAGGAAGACAGGTGGAGAGAGTTGGGGTTGTTCAGCCTGGGAAAGAAAAGGCTCTGGGAAGACCTTAGAAAGGCCTTCCAGTACCTAAAACGGCTGACAGGAAAGCTGGTGAGGGACTTTTCCCAAGGGCTTGTAGGGATAGGACAAGGGGGAATGGCTTTAAATTAAAAGAGGGTAGATTTAGATATTTAGGAAGAAAATCTTCATTATGAGGGTTGTGAGGCACTGGCAGCTGTGGATGCCCCATCCCTGGAAGCTTTCAAGGCTAGGTTGAATGGGACTTGGAACAACCTGGTCTACTGGTAGATGTCCCTGTCCCTGGCAGAGGGAGTGGAACTAGATGGTCTTTAAGGTTGCTTCCAATCCAAATCATTCTATGCTTCTGATGACCCATTTCACAGCACTGACCCCGCTGCTAGTTGTAGCACCTTGAATGTTACCCCAGTCTACAAACACCCCTGCATCCCATCCACCATCCCACAGCATCCTTTCCTTGCTGCTCTGCCCCACCAGCAAAAGACCCCTAGACTCACAATGGCAGGCTGCTGTTAGCACAAAGCAGAGACCATTTCAGGCTGCAATGAAAAACCATTTCAGGCTGCAACGCAAGAAATTCGGTAGTGCTCGCTTGAGATATGTGTCCCTCCATGGAGCTGCACTCAACACTTCCACACTGATGCCACCGCTTGGGGTGGAGAAGGGTCCAGAGCCTGCCCTTGGTGGAGCAGCTGCCCTGCAGCCATCCTGCAGATGCCCTTGCTCCTGTGCCCTGCAGACCCTTGTCCTTCTGGTTTGCAGGTCTTGAGCTCCAAGGTGAGCCCATCCCCCCTGAGTCTCAGCCCTTCTCAGCCCTTGGCACCAAACAGCCACAGGGGCATGCCAAGAGGTGTCCTGGAAATGCCACCTGTGCCATCAGTGCCGCGTGGGTGAGACACAGCCGCCGGGGAGCTGGGGCAGGGGCAGCTCCGTGCAGGGGGAGCAGGGGCAGGGTGTGAGTTGGCTCTGCAGGGCTGCAGCAGCAGCAGCCTCAGCACAGCCCTGCTCCGGCTGCGGGGCCCGGCCCAGCCTCGGCGGGCGGGTGATGTACGGGGGGACGCAAGAGTCCCTCTCCCCGGGGGACGGCCCACGCTCAGGGTTGTGCCCCCACACGCGTGGAACGGGTACTCTCCCCTCGCCCCACACCGGCCCCAAGCCGTGCCCCCGCTCCTCCACGCCTGCCACCGCCCCCCACCGCCGGCTCCCTGCCCCCCCCCCCCCGCCCTGCCCCCTCCCGGCAGCCCACATCCCGGGGGCCGCACTGCCGCACCCGGGGTGTCCCTCGGTGCCGGCGCTGCCCTGGAGCGGTGGCGCAGCGGCCCGGCAGCTCCCGCCGGCGGCCCCGCCGACCCTGGCCCGCATGGCCCCGGGCCCGCTCCCCGCCCCGCCGGAGGGGGCCCGCCGGGCACGGGGCTCGCGGGGGCCAGAGCCCCCCACAGGGGCCGCGGCCGGGACCCCGCCACGGGCGGCGGCGGCTCCTGGCGGCGGCGAACGGACGGCGCGAGGGGGCCGGGGCGGCCAGGGCAGCACTGGGGACACCAACACACCGACATACACCGACACACACGCTGACTACACACCAAGATGAACGCACACGCCAACGCCCCCCCAGCATACCACACACCAACACACAGTGTCACACACACACTGACAGCACACCAGCACACTGCACACCAACACACACACTGACCGCACACCAACACACACACACTGACCGCACACCAACACACAGTGCCACACACACTGACAGCACACCAGCACACTGCACACCGACACACACACTGACCGCACACCAACACACAGTGCCACACACACTGACAGCACACCAGCACACTGCACACCGACACACACACTGACCGCACACCAACACACACACACTGACCGCACACCAACACACAGTGCCACACACACTGACAGCACACCAGCACACTGCACACCAACACACACACTGACCGCACACCAACACACACACTGACCACACACCAACACACAGTGTCACACACACTGACAGCACACCAGCACACTGCACACCAACACACACACTGACCGCACACCAACACAGTGTCACACACACTGACAGCACACCAGCACACTGCACACCAACACACACACTGACTGCACACCAACACACACACACTGACCGCACACCAACACACAGTGTCACACACACTGACCGCACACCAGCACACTGCACACCAACACACACACTGACCGCACACCAACACACACACACACTGACCGCACACCAACACACAGTGTCACACACACTGACAGCACACCAGCACACTGCACACCGACACACACACACTGACCATACGCCAATACACACGGGCCAAAACACACACAGTTACACACACTGACAGCACACTAACACACACTCACAGACTGTCACACACACTGAAGGCACACCAGCATGCTGCACACCAACACACAAAGGCCAAAACACACTCACACAGTCATACGCACTGACAGCACACCAGCACACACACACACACGGACGGCACACCAACACACAGCACACCACACACCAACACACGAACACAAACACACTAATCACACAACGCCCACACTCACGCCCACACTCACACCCACACTGACTGCACACCAACACTCACTCACACAGAATGCACGCCAGCACACACACACTGCATGCATGCCAACACACTGCACACCAACACACCAACACACACACTGACCGCACACCAACATGTGCAAACATGCCAACACACACTCATACACTCACACAGACTGCACACTGACACACACGCATGCACACACACACTGAATGCACACCAAGACGCACCAGCACACTGCACACCAACACCCACACACGGACCATGGGCCAACGCACATGCACAGACACACCACATGCCAACACACACTCACATGCCCACACACACATGCTACACATGAACACACCGACTACACCAGTGTGCACTAGTCAGTGCACATGTGCATCATGCACAGGGAGCGGAAGGCATGCAAATCAGTGTGCGCACACACACAAACCGCATGCACACGCAGCCTGCCTGCATACACACAAAATGCCCCCACACACTGCACACTACCCTGTGAACGCACAGGTACGCTGTGCATACTCACAGGTTCGCCTGTACCGCACCGCATGTCTGCGGCATGCATCCCCAGTGTGTGCACAATGCTGAGAGTGCAGCCACACACTGGGTGCACCCACAGTAGTGCAGACATGGTGCCCGCACACACGGAGTGCACCACATAAACCCATATGCCAACATGTGTGGACCCAGATGAGCACATACATACAGTGTGCACCACGTGGGTACGCTGGACTCATTGCACTTGCACATCACTGCTTGCTTGCTGTGACTGTAACCAGATGGGCTCTTCCACACCCATACACATGCGTGCCGCCTGTAGTAGCGGCGTTCTCTGGTGTCTGTTTATTGGGAAGGACCTGGTGGCAAATGGCTGCAGAGAGCAGGGTGGCAGCAAACTTCCCAAAGAGGCTGCGATGCCATGCTTGTTTTTATCCTGCGAGCTGTTAGCAGGCAGAGCTCAGCGCCGGGCGCTGCTGCCTGCCACGGGGCCCACGCACCCTCATCCCACAAGCAGAGCATTCAGCGGGGCTCTGTCGTTTCATGCTTCAGTCCAATTCAGTCCCCTGTGCAAGGCAAGGACTTCCACGCCAGGCACCTGCAGAATGAGGCAGGCTGCAGGCAGGTAGGTCAGGCACAAAGGGAAAGAGTCACTCAAAAGGGCTGAAACCATGCCTGGTCAGAAAGGAGGGCGCTCACAGCCACCATGGGATGGTGAAGACCAGCACATCAAGGCTAGCAAGAGCACAGGAAAAAATGATGTGACATGCAGACAACTTTGGGGGTATGCATTAAGGCACACAAACTGATGATTAGGGCCTGGCATAAGCTAAGGCTAACTGAACAGACTGTGGGAAACACTACAAGAGAGATTGCTGACCACAACAAACAGAGTGAGAAGCTGACGGGAGTTACACTGCCATGAAGAATACCCAGATTTCACAGGTGTTAGCTGGGAATGATGTGAGAGGTGGCCAAACTTCACCGATAACTGAAGGAAGAGCTGGGGTCATTTTGTGGAGAGGAATCTGGCAGGGGCAGCAGTACCCAGGAAACCCCATCAGTAATAGAATCATATAATCATTTAGGTTGGAAAAGACCTTTGAGATCACCAAGTCCAACCATTAACCCATCACTGCCAAGTCCACCACTAAACCTTGTCCCCAAGCACCATGTTTTTTAAACACTTCCAGGGGCGGTGACTGTACCACCTCCAAGTATAGAGGGACAATCACTTCCCTAGTCCTGCTGGCCATGCTGTTTCACACATAAGCCAGGATGCTGTTGGCCCTCTTGGCCACCTGGGCACACTGCTGGCTCATGCCCAGCCGGCCGTCAACAAAAACTCCCAGGCCCTTCCCCCCAGGCAGTTCCCAGCCCCCTGCCCCAGCCCGTCGCGCTGCGCGGGGCTGGTGTGACACAGGGGCAGGACCCGGCACTGAGCCCTGTTGAACCTCCTACAAGTGGCCTCGGCCCATCGGCCCGGCCTGCCCAGCCCCCTCTGCAGAGCCCCCTGCCCTCCCGCAGGTCAGCACTGCCCCCAGCTCGGTGTCACCTGCAAACCGACCGAGGGTGCACTTGGTCCCCTCGTCCAGATCGTTGGTAAAGATATTAAAGAGAACTGGCCCCAGATCTGAGCCCCGGGGAACAGCACCTGTGACCGGCCACCAGACAGATTTAATTCCATTCACTACTGCTCTTTGGCCTCAGCCATCCAGCCAGCTTTTTACCCAGCACAGAGTACACCTGTCCAAGCCATGAGCAGCCAGTTTCTCCAGGAGAATGTGGTGGGAGACAGTGTCAAGGCTTTACTAAGGTCCAGGTAGACAACATCCATAGCCTTTCCCTCAGGCACTAAGCGGGTGTTGGTAAAAGTACTGTTCTATCTGTTTTGCTGTTCACGCCAGTGAAGTATGTGTGCATGTTCTTGAATGTAACCTGGCTCTTTAGAAGACAAACTAAGTCTTTTGCACTGGCACACACATGGGAACAGCCACCATATCCATGGGACTGAGACGGGAGAAACCTCCTGGGAACGAGAGTCCTTCCAATTCAGCTCCAGCTCTTCTGCAAGGAAACATTCTCTGTGAGAAACCTGGGCTGCACACAGCACCCACACAGCATGCACAGAGCACGCACACAAAAATACTGTGCATACACGTACTGCATTCCCACACAGGGTGCATGTGCACACACAAACACAGTGGAGACACACACAGATACAAACAGGTGTAAAGCACACCCAGAGTGTGTGTATAGCTGTACTCCAAAAGTCTTGGAACACAGCACAATGTGCAGTGTTCACGTACAGACAGAGTGCATGTGTGTGCATATCTGGCCAGTGTATGCACACGCACACACAACATACACACAGAGGCGGTGCATGCACACCCTACAGTACGCATGCATGCGGAATACACCCCCCCACACACTGCATGCATGCATGCACACAGTGTGCACCCACCCATCTACCCACATGCATGTTCACAGCACACACCTACAGATGCATGCACACGCAGAATGCACCTCCCACGGGCGCACATGCAAACTCACTTGTCCATACATGCACACATGCAGGCATACATGCAGAGGGAAGTGTTGTACCCACACAAACATATAGGTCATTAACACCCCACATGCTCATGAGCCACTCACTTGGACACTGCCATGCCTGCCCACTCCCACCTGGTGCCTGGCCCGTGCAGGTCTTTCAATGTGTGCTCCCACAGTGCTGCAGCAGTCACTTGGGCCTCTCCTTCCATGGCTGGACACATAGACACTGTTCATCCACATGTCCTACTTGTGCCCACTGGTGCCTGCACAAGTCAGGGCAGTCTCATGCCAGCTCAGCTTCCTGCAGCCACGTTACCTGCACACAGCACACAGGGTCCCACACCTCCTGCCCTGTTCCTTGTCTGGTCTCTGAAGCCCTCTCCCCACACCGTGACACACCACACACACACACCGGCCCTGAGCTCAGAGCCCCAGCTGCTCTCCTCTCAGTGTCCTGAGTTCCAGCCCCCCCGCACCCTGATCCCTGTGGCCAGGCACTGGACTACAAGCACTGCCATGCCCTATGAGCAAAGTGGGCTTCATGAATTATGCAGCAGTCTCGCCTCCTGCTGCAGCACCAGCCTCCTCACGCTGCCTCTTGGCTGTGAATAATTGATGGCAGTGAGCACAGCAGCAGCAGCAGCAGCCCCAGCATCCTTCCTGTACCAGGGTCCAGGCCTTCAGGAGGCATGGGGCTAAGCACACAGGAAGGCCAGGGGCTATGGGGATAGTCTGAACTACAAGGACAGGTAACAATGGAAAGCTGAGTTCCCTGGCACACTAGAAAGTGGTTGTAGAAGTGGGATGGGTCTTAAAAAATGCTGACTAGTAGTAACAGGAAAATTCAGAACAAACTGATCACACAGGCTCAATGCAAAACACAGGCGCATCTACATGAGAACATCCAGACTAGGCCATCAGCCTGCCTTACCCCTGTATTGTCTTTGGGCTGAAAGTCCTCACCTTTGCTTGTTGCGTGGTTAATTGTAGACCACTGCCACTGTGCCTGTGCTTGCACCCCATCTCCGCTCTTGCTTTAATCTCATTTTTGATAAACCAAACAGATGGAGGTCTTCAGGACATTCAATCTCAATTCACTTCTGGGCTGGTCTTCTGAGATTTCTCTAGTTTTCAAAAGCAGATACAATGGAGTACAGCCTTCCTGGGGTGCAGAACCTCCTCTTTTCCTCCTTGTTCTCCTTATCACATCCTTCCACCAGAGAATTGCTGTTGCTCTCTGCACTGTCCCTTGCTTGCTCTGATTACAAGTCACCGATCTGCAGCAGGATATGGGCCTCTACATTCAGGCACAACCAGCGGTCTGTAAGCCTGAACGTGAAACTCTTGCTACTGCTACATGAAAATATAGTTTGCTTGAAAAGTGCTCCCATAGGGCCCAGCCGGCCCCATCCACCACCACGCTCTCTGCCCATCTGTCCCAGGCAATTTTGCACCCTGCACCCATCTGGAGAAAAGCTGCTTCATTTGCTCTGCTGGAAGGCGGGAAGGCGGGTGCACGGCCCAGGCCGGTGCCGGCCACAGGAGCGGGGCAGGGGACACCCACCCGTGCCAGCCAGCCCCAGCGGAGAGGCCACCTGCCCGCCGCCACACGCTGAGGTGCCCGTCCCCTCCCAGGACAGCCTGACGGTTCCAGGCCTCCGCCCCGGTTGCGGCTGGGAGCACGCCGGCCTGCCGGCGGCCCTGAGGCCTGTGCCCCCAGAGCCCAGGGGCGGGACACACGGCCCGAGCCGGCCGCCCCCCAACCCGAGCACCGCTGGGGGCGGTTCTGTGGGAAGCCCCTGTGGTTACAGAGCCGGGGGGAGGCGCGGCTCCCCGGCGGCCGCCCGCAGCGGGCCCGGCGGGGCGGGAGGCGGCTGCACGGCCCCGGGGGCGCGGCCCCTGCCCGGCGGGACGACAGCTCCCGGCATGCCGCGCGGCGCGCCAAGTCACGTGCCCGCCCGCGCGGCTCCGGGGTGGCGGTTCGGCCCCAGAGCGGACGGTGCCGTAACGGGGCGGCGGGTCCTGCCCGAGGTGCCGGTGCCGCCCCGGCCCGGCGCCGTGCCCCGGGCTAAGCGGCGTATCGGCGGGCCTCCCCGGGCGGCGGCGGCATGGGGCCGCGGGCCCTGCCGTGGGCCCTGGCGCTGCTGGCCTTGCGCGGAGCGGCCGGCGCCCCCCCCAGCTTCATAGTGCTGCTGGCCGATGACTTGGGCTTCGGGGACCTGGGGAGCTACGGGCATCCTTCGTCTGCCACGCCCCACCTGGACTGGGTGGCCTCCCGAGGGCTGCGGTTCACCAACTTCTACAGCAGCTCCCCGGTGTGCAGCCCCTCCCGGTACGTGCCCCGCTGCCCCCCGGCCCCGCTGCCGCAGGGCCCCGGGGCAGGGATGGAGGAGGCGCGGGGACAGGGCTTGGCACCCGCCTGGGGAGCTGCGGTGCTGCCAGGAGCAGGTGGCCGATAAACTTGCTGTGGCCCAGGAGGCCTGAAGGCCTGGCTGCTCCGTGAGGGAGCCGATTGAGCATCCCAGCACACGGGGGAGGTGGCAGTGGCAGCCGTGAGACGGGGGCGCAGGTGCCGAGGAACGGGGCACCCTGTGTGGAGGCTGAGGGCTGCCACCCGCGCTGTGCCCTGCGTGACGCCTGTCTCTCTCCCCCTCTCTCCCTGTAGGGCAGCCCTGCTGACAGGCCGGTTCCAGATGCGCTCTGGGGTTTACCCTGGAGTGTTCAACCCAGACTCGCGGGGAGGCCTGCCGCTCTCAGAGGTCACCATTGCAGAGGTGCTGAAGGCCGAGGGCTATGCCACAGCCATGGTTGGCAAGTGGCACCTTGGCCTGGGGATTAATGGCTCCTTCCTGCCCATCCACCAGGGCTTTGACCACTTCTTGGGGGTGCCCTACTCCCATGACCAGGTGAGAGGCCTGTCAAGGCCTGAAGGGTGTCCCTGCGGCTGGCTGGGAAGAGAGCCAGAAAGTTGGAGCTTGTATGAGAGCACGTAGGCTGGGTTAGTGTGTGCCTGGGCAGCTGGGTGAGGGTGGCTGCAGGCTGGGGAGACGGGTGATGGTGGGCAAAGCCCATCTCTGGGGGTGATCTCCAGGATGATGCTCATATGATGGGGCAGTTACGCAGAATGTGGGTGGCCGTTGTACCTGGGGACATATGCCCTTTGTCAAGGGTCAGCTTCTGGGCTACAAAGAAATGTCTGAATTGCTGCCAGGAGCAATTCTGTTGTTGTTGGGGCAGCGTGGTCCTTGAACAGTTCCCAGGTGGGCGCAGACCCCTGGGCTTCTAGAAGTGGCCGCCCAAAGGGTGCCCATAGGACCTGGTGGTGCACCACTGTGAGACTCTTTGCTCCTCTCCCCTCACTGTCCTGCAAGACAGGTAAACAAAATGTTATTTGCTCTCTCCAGGGCCCATGCCAGAATCTCACCTGCTTCCCACCCGACATCAAGTGTTTTGGGACTTGTGACCAAGGCTTAGTGCCGGTCCCGCTGCTCTGGAACCAGAGCATCGTGCAGCAGCCAGTCTCTTTCCCTGATCTGGTGCCACTCTACAACAAATTCTCCCGGGACTTCATCGCTGACTGTGCACGACGAGGCCTCCCGTTCCTGCTCTACTATGCCTCCCACGTATGAAAGCAGGAGGGCTGCTCTGGGCTCAGGGGTGGGGAAGGGAGCCTTTGTCCTGTGTGGAGAGCAGGGAAGCAGCTCAGCTCCTGCTGCCCCAGGACTGTGCTGAGCAGTCAATATGTGCTCCTGGATGACCAGGGGTTGCTGTTCCGATGCCCAGATCATGTGGTAGCACCATTCTGATAACATTCTTGAGTGTGTCTTTCTGGAGCTCTGCCTGCTTCTCTGGGCCAGGAGTCCACCCAGGAAAACTTCATGCTCTGGGGCTCCACATCCTTTCCTGGGGGTCAGCTCCCTTGTGCCATTTATGAGAGATGCTTCTGAAGCTTGGGGACAAGCCTTCTCTCATTTCATGGGTATTGTCACAAATCCCTGTGTCCTTGCTGGGGTGCTCGCTGTCCCCAGCTGAACTGGGAACCAGGTGCGGCTCTGGGGGAGTTTGCATACCAGTCTTCTCTGCCTTTTCTCCAGCATACGCACTACCCCCAGTTTGCAAGCCAGCAGTATGCAGGGCAGTCACGGCGTGGGCCATTTGGTGATGCCCTCATGGAGTTTGATGGCTCGGTGGGACAGCTGCTGCAGGCACTGCGGGAAAATGGTATTGCAAACACGACCCTGGTGTTCTTCACCTCTGACAATGGGTGAGTGGGCTTAGCAGGGGGCACTTTGTGATAAAAATCACTGATAGGATTCTGCTGCTATGGTATGGGGGTACTGGAATGAGGCAGTGGCTGGCTGGGGCAAAAGGAATGTGGTGTGGCATTACCAGGTGAGACCACAGTGATCTGAAGTGGGGCAAGAGGTGGATGCTGCTTTGGAGAGGACCCAGTGTGTGAGCTTCTTGTTTCTGTGATTCAGCTGTGCCCCTCCTTGTGGGCAGAAACCTCACAGGGTTTGAGCCAGAAGCATACAGCAGCCCAAGTATACCCTGATTCCCTTCATTTGTGGGTGGCATTGGTCTCTGGTGCCATGCTTAGGCATCTTGCACACCTTGGCTTCTTCACTTGCCCCATGCCTTCTGCCTCAAAACTGAGAAGGATGGCAGCGTCACTTGCTGGCAGCATGCCTCTCTTGTCATGGCCCCGTTGGCAGCATCAGGGAAGGGGTAGCGTAAACCTGTGAAACTGATGGTAGATGGTTCTTCCCTCTCACAGCCCCTCTACCATGCGGATGGCACGTGGAGGCAGCTCAGGCCTTCTGAAGTGTGGGAAGGGCACAACGTATGAAGGTGGCATGCGGGAACCAGCAGTGGCTTATTGGCCAGGCCGTATCTCTCCAGGTAAGACTTGGCACTGCTTTGCCTTTTGCATGCTGATGCCAGTCAAGGCAGGGGTGTCATGGCAGCTCGACTGCCCCAGGAGAAGCAGAGTGTGTGAGAGAAGACAGGGTGGCAGAGATAGAAGTGGGATCAAGTTCCTGAACATTTCCTTGTGGCTTGCTGTGTTTGGTGACAGGAGTGACGCATGAGCTGGCAAGCACCCTGGACATCTTGCCAACACTGACTACCCTGGCTGGGGCAGCTCTTCCCAAAGTGGTCCTGGACGGCTATGACTTGAGCCCAGTGCTGTTTGGGTCAGGGAAGGTGAGTCTTGTGGGCTCGTTCGGCTGGCGTTGTGCATGAAGACTGGGTGCGGGGCTGGAGCCGTGTGCCTGATGAGTAGCACCGGCTGGGGGTTATGGGAGTTCCATGAGCTGCGACCTTTTGTCGTGCCATGGACTTCTGGCCTTCCCCAGGCTGCTGTGCTTTAACAACTGCAACATGTTGCCGAGCCAGACCCCAGACCTGCCGTGAATGGACGGAGCCCCAGTAGCTTTGAGTAGGGAGCAAGCAGGATACTGCTGCTCATCAGCTTTCCCCTTCTGACCGTGTTCTGGCTGTAGTACTGGGGCTCCTGTGTGACTCCCTGGGGTCTCTGCCTGGTCCTGTTCCAGGCGCTTCTTCAGCCTCATGGCTGTACAGATGAGCTTGGCTCTGCTGCTTCCCACAGAGTCCCCGTCAGATGATGTTCTTCTACCCACCGTCCCCCAACCCACTGCATGGCCCCTTCGCTGTCAGGCTTGGGAAGTACAAGGCCCATTACTTCACACAAGGTTAGTGCTGCCTCCTCTCCTATGCACGGGAAGCTTTGTGAAGTCCCGTGTGGTTTTGTTGTCCAAAGCTCAAAGAGAAGAAACTGAGCTACAGCTGGGGGTTTCTTTTGCAGGTTCCTTTCACAGTGATACGACCCCAGACCAGGCCTGCCATGGCCTGACCCCGCTGACCCCTCACTTGCCGCCGCTGCTCTTTGACCTGGAGTCAGACCCAGCTGAGAACTATGATCTGCTGCAGAGTGGCGTGGGGCCAGAGGTTCTGCAAGTCCTGAAGGAGATCAAACTGCAGAAAGTGCTTTTTGAACAGCGCATGGAGTTTGGGGAAAGCCAGATCAGGAAGGGCAGGGATCCTGCCCTGCAGCCCTGCTGCGTACCAAACTGCACTCCTAAGCCTTCCTGCTGCCGCTGCTCTTAGCCTCTTGATGCTCCATCCCCTTCAGTTGCTCCACACTGGAACCCTATCCCAACCCCACCGGACCCCCTCTGCCCCCAACTAACCAAGCTCAGCCTTAGAGCTGCCCTGCAGCTTCAGCTCAGTGGCACCTCTGACTAATGCAGTGCTGGGGTTGCAAACTGTGGGTTGGGGAGACGACCAGCCCTGATAGGAGTGCAGCTCAGTGGACCCCGTGCTCTGTGTTGGATGTTGAAGCTGAGGCCTCTTGACAGAAACCCTGACTTGTTCAGGGAGGGACCGTGATACAGCATCATCTCCAGAGCCAGAACAGCTCCTTTCAGACCATGATCAAGATGAAGCAAAGGGCATGCTCCAGTGTCCAGAGATCCCAGTGCAGCTGGAGGCATGCTCTGCAGCCCTGGGTGGGAACAGAGCTGGGAGCTGCAGCACCATCACTTGCCAGGGACCAAGAGCAGAGCAAGAGGAGGATGGTATGGATGGATGGTCCTGGCAGTTTCAGAGGCAGGACCTTGTGCAGCTAGTGCAGAGAGGACATGCTTAGGTGGGAAGCAGCTCAAGGCATGCATGCTCAAGCACCTCCAAGTCCTTCATAACTCCAGGAGGTGGAGATATGGCTAGTGGTTGGCAGGCCTGGTCCTCCAAGGTCTGGATGCTGGGGCTGATGAATCAGGTGGGCTGCAACTGCATGCTATCCACATGACTGAAAGGGTCTTTCCTTGCTTGTGAGCTAGTCCAGCTTCAAGTTCACTAGTGATTTGCACACATGTCGTGGTTTAACCCCAGCCGGCAGCCACTTGCTCACTGTCCCCAACCCCTACCGCCCTGAAGGATGGGGAGGAGAATTGGAAAGGAATGTAAAATTCAAGGTTAAGAGAAGGACAATTTAATAATTGAAATAAAATAAAATAAAAACAATAATAGTAACAGTTATAATGAAAAGGAGGGGAAAGGGAAGAGGAATGAAATCCAAAGGGAGAGGAGAAAAGAAAACCAGTGATGCACAATACAGTTGCTCACCACCTGCTGACTGATGCCCAGGCAGACCCTAAGCAGTGATGCCCAGCCTCCGCCAACCCCCCGGTGTATATACCAAGCATGACATCCCATGGCATGGAATACCTCTGGCTAGTCTGGGTCAGCTCTCCTGGCTATGTCCCCTCCCAATTTCTTGTGCCCCTCCAGCCTCCTCACTGGCCTAAGGGCCGAAGAAACTGAAAAGTCTTTGACTTAGTATAAACATCACCCAGCAACAACTAAAACATCAGTGTGCTATCAACATTGTTCTCACACCAAATCCAAAACACAGCGCTGCACCAGCTGCTAAGAAGAAAATTAACTCCATCCCAGCTGAAATCAGGACAACACGCACACAGGGCTCCCACCAGTAGCTGGTCCTAGACACTGGGTGTTCCCAGCTGTGGGGTCCCTCTGACCTGTGTTCCCTTTGGCTACTGCTAGCAGGCAGGCCTTGGGACCCACCCTGCGCTGGGCACAGAGTGAGGCCACACAGAAAAGGGTTTGGAATCACTCTCAAAAAGTAGGGTGTACTGTTGTGATTAGGTACAGGGCCCAGTCAAGCAAGCCAGCCAGCAGTTTGCTTATATGTGACTGGCTCCTTCATGCCCCTTCACTCCATTCTCCATGCTTAAACATCCCCTTCATCTTCCCTGACTGCACCCTTTCTCTGCCTTTAGCTCCACCAAAACAAGGGACCAGCCCCAGTTATTTTTCCCCCCTTGCTCCCAGGTTTGCCACATCTGTGAACAGATGTGGTGGTTTGGGTGCTGTTAGCTACACCAGCTCGGACTTCCAATGGCATTACTGATGGGCTTTCCTGGGTACTGCCGTCCCTACCGGATTCCTCTCCCCACAAGGATCCCAGCTCTTCCTTCAATTATCTGTGAAATGTGGTCACCTCTCACGTTATTCCCCCTTAACCACCTGCAAAATCTGGTGCTGGATAGCAGAGTATCCATCCACAAAATACAAGTTGCCTTCTCCAAGACCACCTTCTGTCTGCTCTCAGCAGGTACGGGGCACCACCTTCAGGTCAGTTTTCAAAAAAAACAAAGCAGCCTTGAGTCGACTTGGTTTGGGGCCCAGTTCTGGTGCCTGTGAAGCTGTGCTACACCTCAAGGGCCTTCAGAGCAGCTGTTCCACTTTCAGCCAGCCTCCCCAGTCATCCTAGGGACCAGGTTGCTCACTCAGCTGTGTGCCTTACATCTATCCACACAAGCCAGGATGGCAGCAGGGAACTCCCGCACCTTTCTCAAGCTTTGAGGCTGCCATTCTTTGAGTCACTGCCTCCTACCCTCCAGGGACCTAGCCCTGCTCAGAAAATGCAATGCATGTGGCTGGCTCCCGCTTTTTTCCCGTCTTGCACTCCAGCATGTCAGCAAGGCTCTGCTACACAGTGGTGGAAGGCAGACTGATGAGATGAGGCTGATACAGGATTTACCAAAACCATGGACAATTGCTTGTGGGGCTGAGAGCGGGAGCATCCTTCTCTGGCTAGAGCTTCTGGGACTCTGCCCAGAAAACCCATCTAGTGCTCTTGGCAGTGCATGGCTCCAGATCCCAGTCCTGGAACATCTGTCTTCCACACATTCAGCATCACCGTGCAGAGATGAGAGCGAGCTCTATCTTACAGGCCCACAACCCCTTCCCACCAAGATTCTACAGAGCCTTTCTGTGCACTGAGAATACAGCTGTGCCAGGTGCTGTGAGACGGGAGCCAGCTGCAGCGCTGATGGTGGCCACCCAACTACCTCTTCATCCTCTCTCCTCCGCTGCAGGGGGACAGCAGTGGACAAAGATAACAGCGCTGACTACTTCTGGCTTGTTGGTGTGACCAGTTGGGGAAAAGGCTGTGTGACAGCCAGGCAGCCCGAAGTATGCACCTCCACTCAGCACTTCTATGACTGGATCCTGGTACAGATGGGGTTGCACCCAGCAGTAAGGGCTACTCTAACAGCAAGGGCATGGAGTCATTTTGTCACCACCTCAAGCCCTATTCAGAGGCCAAGGCCAATATAAACACGATTATCTCCTGCCCATTTCCACTCCAGAAGCTGGTGGAATTCTTTACTTGGGTGCGGGAAGTCCTGCAGGTTCTAACGGGAAAAAAGCTTAAGCAGCAGGACGAACAGGATCCAGTGCAGGCTGCAGTGTACCACGACCATTTCTGTCTGGGGCAATGCTTGCTGATGCAAAGGCAGCCTCAGTGTCAAAGGTCTGTCCTGCCCATGCTCCTCTGAATGCACACAAATGCTGAAGCCGACTTAAGTTCTTGAAAAGGTATTTCAATTTTCACAGCTAACCATGCTTCAGTGCAATTCAACCCCCTGTGCAAGGCAAGGACTTCCACGCCTGGCACGTGCAAAATGAGGCAGGCTGCAGGCAGGTAAGTCAGGCAGTCGCTCAAAAGGGCTGAAACCATGCCTGGTCAGAGAGGTGGTACAGTGGAATAAGGGAACACAGGTCATAGGGGCTTAGGGGTCTTGGGGAAAGCAGTTGGAAACACAGAATATCTTAGGCAGCTACCGGTGGGATCTGTGTGTTTGTGTACAATGCACGAGTGAACTTGAAATTGGACTCTCATGACCCAGGAAACACACATATAGAAAGATCCAAGGTTTGCACCGATGACTGGGTAAGGAGCTTGACTTCAAGCCACAGATATTACATGGACTTAATTTCCAAACTGTTATTTGAGGAATCTATAAATATGCTGTGCTTACGAATCTAGGGAGGGAAGGTATGTTTCTGTCTCACTAGTAAACATGCAATCCTCATCATCTGGAAATGCAGAAAAAGATTGGACTGCATTCATGTTTATGTGAGTGGTGGTTATGTCTACATGGGTGCTTGTAAAGATACTGCTTTGTTTATGTCAGTCTGTTTTGCCCTTCACATTCATTGTGTGAGTCTGTGTTTGTGTGCCTGGCTCTTCAGAACACAGCAACACACACAAGGGAACAGCAGCTGCCATCCATCAGGCTGGGATAGGACAAGTGTCCCAGGTCTGAGAGTCCACCTGATTCAGCTCTATTGGGCCTGAAAGGAGAAATTCCCCTGTGTTCAGAAGTCTACCAGATTTGGCTGCTCCATAACAGAATGGGGAAGGAAACCTAAAGAAGCTGCAGCAGAGATGACGGGGGTGAACCGAGGGGCAGCAGTGGCTAGGCTGTGTAAGCAATGGGGAGAGCTGGCAGTTGGACTCGTGCTGTGTAGTGACTGGACTGGCTCATAACAAAAGCGGAGGATGGGTGCAAGCTCAAAGCTTTATAAAAAGAATTCTTTAGTGTTTGTTTTCTCCAGTAGGTACCATTAAAGCATCTGGGCAGGACCCTTCCCTGCATGTCCAAGAGCAGTTTAGCCCTGCTGGCAAGCTTTGCCTTGAAGAAGCATGTGGTAACTAGCAACCACGTGGATACTTCTGCCCTTTCCTTGACCTTGATATGCAGTGGCTAGGGCCAAGTCAAGGGCGGTTATGCCTAGACAGCCTCCCACTGTCTAGTAAGGTCCAGCTGCCCACCACCAGTGCTCTCAGGGCATGACAACAATCACTCTCCTCTGTGAAGGCCAGCTCTAACTAGCCCCAGAAATCTAGAGCAAAGGGAAAAGCAGACTCTGGGTCCAGGGCTTAGGCAGATGGGGGCTTCTCTTCAGGGCAGCTCTCCTCTTTATCTGACAAACTCTCACTCTTCTTCTGCAGGTCAAAGCTCTGGAAAGGAGCAAGACAAAGAACTGCTGAGAAGCATGAGAGCAACAGCTACACTTGCTGCAGTTCTTTCAAATTTGGTCTAGGCAGCATGGACTCTTCAGAGGGTGACCGCCTCACCCCTTCCAACTTAGACACAAGCAACACACAAACCCCATGGTGTCACCAGCATAAGGCAAATCTTTCCATGCTTACCAAGTTTCACCCTTTGCAACAGGCTCTGCTTTCCCTGAGGGAAAAAAGAGCAGAGCTGCTAATCACTTAGGAGGAGTGCAGTAAGTAGAGCCTTTTTTACCTCCAGTTCTTGCATGACCTCGTCCATGAAATCTCCCGAATTCTGTTTGTAAGCAACTGCCAGTTTGATAGCGTCATTGAAGAGCTGATGAGAAGGAGAATGCTTGTTACTCAAAGTAAGGGGCACTGGGCTTCCGTAACATAGGGAAACTGTTCCCACACCCCAGGGAAAAAAAACCCAACCCTCTGCAACTACCTATAGCTCCGAGGACCTCATAAATCGCCAGAGATGTACTAGCCCATTGTTTGCTCTCTGTGCCTACAGCAGTCTCCATGTGATGCTGAGCCAAATAACTATGTTTTACCTTCACCACATTGGTGCCATCTGCAGCAGACACAAAGTAAAAGGGCAAACTGAACTTCCGGGCAAAGTTGAAGCTTTTCTGGGTCACCTTCATATCCGCTGGGGGTGAAAAAAGAAGCGGTCAGTAAGACATCACTGTAGGCAGAATGCCAACATATGCAGAAGTGGTGGAGCAGCTGGAGACCAGAGCCCAAATTAGCTGCCAAGGCCTCCTCACTTTAGTATAAGACTATGAGAGTGCTCCTCAAAAGCTACAAGGTTTTAAAAGCAATAGCATCAGCAAACCATTGACAAGAACACACAAAAATAAAAGGGTTCCTGCTGGTTTATCCTTGGTCTGTGACTAAATTATAGATTGATTCTGATGTGCTATAAATGCCTAATTCTTTGCGGCTTAGAACATATCAGTTCACTTGTGGTGTGGCAACGATGAACATTTTCCAGGCACACCCCTATGACTTTGCTGTGTGTCCACACATGACCTGGACACTATTGCCAGTACTAGTCATGCCTCACCCTCCAGTTTGTCCTTTTGAACCAGAACTCCCCATTGCCCTTGTGCCGTGTTACCTATATTTGTGTGAGTCAAGGGCACGCTCACAGTATACAAACGATTCTGTTATTATATATTTTTACTTAGCAGGCAGCTGGTCCAGCTACCCCAGCCTCCAGAAGCTTTATTTCAGTTTTGGAACAAATCTATGGCATATTTACAGGATGTGCTGACACAGCAGTAAGAGCTCAGATTTTTGATGGATAAGACATCCTGTGCATCAGCACAGGAGGATGACTCCAGATCATCTGCCTTTTCTCAGAGGCAACAGCTGAAGGTGTTCAGACTCCAAATGCTGGCCAGTGAGCGCTGCCCAGGCAGCCACTGCCCACCTCTTTGCAGGAAGCTGAATCAACTGTTTTGCAGACTGGGCCTGTGTTAAGAGCTGTGGGCCGATCATTTCCTAGTCCGGGTAGAATACAGCAAACGATGGCAAGGCAGAGGACTCTCTTGGAACACTGTCCACTCACACACAGAACACTAAGAGCAGCATTCATCTACACAGACGTTCTGTCTACAATATGGTGGCCAACACCAAGTCCATTCGCCTTGGACTTCCTGTACAGTCCGTGCAATCAGTGGATTCAAGGCTGTCTTGGCACATCCTATAGGAAAGGCTTTTATTGGGAAAGACCAATCATGCCCTAAGTCACACCACCGAATGAAATGAACCTCTGTAGACAGCAGTGGGAGCCCAGACACCTTATTCAGGTAGACACAGCTATTCACAGCTGTGATGATTTCTACCATGAATATCAGCAAGGAATCCCATGCCTGACGCTGTACTTGACAGAGAGTAGCAAAGACTGTGGTCCTAAGGCTATGCATTCTCTCACTGATGCTGAGCAGACAGCTGATGTATTATGTGCTCACGCAGGAGGCAGACCACAACCCAAACGGCAGCTATCATGAATGCCTAGCTGGCATTCCTAAGAGGAAGGAATCATCCAGTCCCCTGCAGAGGAAGGTGAACAATTTTGCCAGCAGTTATATTTAGACGCTTTAGCACAGAGGAGTCCCACAGAAACCTACAGGTTGAATTAGCAACACAAAGGCAGTTACTGGCTCTATCAGGGGAAGCCACATGATAGGTTATGCTCCTCTTCCAGCAAGACATCCTGCAGTCTTTGACTAGGTACTGCTCCAATCAGCTTTTGGGTTCTTGCTGGATGAAATGGGCAGAGCAGTAATGACAGAATTGCAAGAACATCACTTGAATAAACTTTAAATGGATCAAATTTGTATTTTTAATTGCTAGTAAAACAAGGGCAAGAGCCTATAAAACAGCATGTAAGGTCAGTACAGGACCCAGCTATTTGTTTGGTTGAATACAGCCCCGGGGGACTAATACTCAAGAACTCATCTGGACCTAGCAGCTGAACAACATTCTTTCTCAGCCAGGTCAGAAGAGAATCACATGACAATCCTTAGAGGTTGAAAGAAGAAGATAATACTTACCATCAATTTTGTTGGCCACCACAATGCAAGGAATCTCTGGGCGAAATTCTCTCAGCTCCTTGTACCAGCTGTTTAAGTTCTTGTAGGTGACTTTCCGCTGCACATCAAACACCTTCCAAAAAAGAACCAGCTATCATGGGGCCAACAGCAGGACAACTCTTGATCAACCCACTGCACCAAAGACAAGTACAGAATCCAGAATTTTCCCAGGAGGACATCAACAAAGGCAACTGACCTTTGTTAGAAAGGATGCAAGAGAAAAGGAAGAATATCCAGCAAGCTTTGAAACATGCAGCCAGCCTGTTTCTTTGCATGATGCAGGAAACAGTCCCTCATTTTTCTTTACATTCTTATTTTATACTATTGCAAACACTGTATCACCCATGACAGTGAACAAGCACTGGGAAAGATCTGTTCTGCTAAGTAGATTCACATGTGAGGCTTCTTTTTTTTACAATTAAAATATCAGTAAGTTGTCTGATGCTCACAAGTGATGAGAAATAGTGGAAAGTTAAAGCAACGATACAAACCAAGAGATTTAAGTGGGTTAGGAGTCAGGAAACAAGACTGATTGCAGCTAATAAATGGGAATTGCAAAGTACAGGAAAATAAAGGCCAGAAGACCAGACAAGAACGTCTTATGTAGTACCCCTGCAGAACATGTCAGAACAATTTTGTACTACATAATCCAACAGTTACATCACAGAACAAGCAAGGAATGTCTTCTCCCTCGCATCACCTCTGAAAGGACTGCTTCTAAATAGGTACATTCACCTTACTGGAAACACAGTGAGAAAAATAAGGAAACTTAGAACACAGCAAAGTCAGGGAATATAGTAAGAGTGCTATCAGGAAAGACAGAAGAGAGCTAAACATACCCAACTACGCTGGTTTTATCTGGTAAGAGAAGAAAGAACAATATAGGAAAGTTTTTTTAAACCGCTAGAAGAGACAAGAGTTGTGAGGCAGGACAATCATTAAAAGTAACATACAGGCCAAGTGTCAGCGGGACTGTTACTAGTCAAAAAGCCATCACATTACAGCTGAGAGACTATCCTTACCATGATACAAGCGTGAGCCTTATGGTAATAGGATGCATGCATGCTCTGGAACCTCTCCTGTCCAGCTGTGTCCCAGAAGTCTGTAACACACAAAAAACAAGCTTAGAATGACACAACTTTCCAAGTCTTGTTTTCCTCACAACTTAAAACTCAGGATGCAAAGCCCAGTCCATCTACTTAGGGTCACAAATTGAGTTTTACCTCACTAATCTGAAACATTCCAAGGCTAAGAGATTATGCAAAATTAGGACCTTTTCTTAGTGAGGCTTAGCTATGAGTTGTACTGACACTGAATATTGTCGTAAACATATTAGCAAAAGAGAAGTCATCAGTAGATAAGATTTATAAAGGACAGTAAAATGAAGCTAGTCCTAAGTGCAAAGAGGATGACAATGTATGGTACTTCGTGGCATATGAAGGCACAGACCCCAGGTGAGATCCTTTACTGCATACATAAGTGCTGGTTATATACAATCACTTATCCACCCAAGTTCTGCCCTGGAATGTGCCTATATGCAGCAAAGCACCTTTGCAGCCAGTTTGCACTCCACCAAGCCCTTTACTTCCTCCACGGTCATCTGAGGAGGTCTCTTCTTCCCAGACCACGATTTAAGCTGTGGGAGGCTTTGGGCAGCCCCTCATTGCAGACAGGTGTGCACAGAATTGATTTGCAGGTGAGCTCAGAAAGCCAGATTTAGTGCTAGTTGCTTCCTCACTACGTTTTAAGGCATAATCACTCTGCAACCTGGCACCCAGACAATGAACAAAGCCTTTTCTCAGAAAGGGCCCTTACAGTACTTCAAGACTAGAGATGACAACAGGAAACAAAATCTGAACATCTTGGAACAGCTTGATTTCTCACACAGTGATAAACAGTCAGCTGTCTGCCATAGGAAATGTTCCATCTCCTTTTGCAGACAGTCTAACCCTGCTCTTCCCAGCAGCACAACTCGTTCTAAAATCATGAAGGGTGAGTTAGCCTGAGACAGACAGGTCCCAATTCATTAAGTACCTTGTAGAATAGGTACCATGAAGCATACCTGAACAGTCACCAACATTTTAATGCCTTTTTCTGTTTGTGCATCTCAGGTAGAGATCTCTCCCCCTCCTCTTCCTAGACTTATAGGGTAGTATTTGTGTCTTATTTGTTGTATAAATTTACACAGCTTCAACTGAGAACCATCAGATATAGTTACTACTTCTGTCAGCTAGATTGAAGCACGCCACTCCACCTAAAACTGATTAAGCCACTTTCCTTAGTGTTTACTTTGCATTGAAATTAGTTATTGACTGGATACCGCATCCAGCTTGCAGGATGATGACTTCTTAAACTGCCCAAAATATAGACAAATACTCATCAGACCACATTTGCATTCATTTTGGGTAGTTTTGCTTAGCTTCTAAAACTGCCTGATCCTTTTAATGTGCCATTTCAGAATCCTCACTTACAAGGAAAAAAGAGATGCTAGCGACCATGACCTGTGAATGTTCCCAAATTAACTTCCCAAACAACGCGGCAGCTGTCATGGGAGAACTTGCTATAGCTCATTGAAAAACACTGCTCCTTTTATCACTAAATTCTCCAGATCTCGCCTGTATACCCCATGTCACTCCAGAACATAGGAATTTATGAACTTTAAAATCCTTGGGAAAAATAAGATCCATAGAGTAAAGAAATACACCAAATTTTAATGCAATCCTAACTCTACCACATGGTATTTGGTGATGGCCACTAAGATTAGCTCAACAGAGTAAAAACTGAACCAGCAAGGGAAGTGGCAAATCTGCACAATTTAAAGTCATCAGGTGAAACTTCCTGCCTTTACAAAGGCACACTTCATGACAGGTCTTCTCTGCAAGGTAGCCTGGATGATCGGCCCTACGTTCAGAAAAGGTGGAGACAGAAGACACTGTGAACTCTTCTGTAACATAGGCCAGGTTAATTACTTAAACTACAGCCAAGTTACTTAATAAAGTACTAAATCCATGTTAAAAACAAATCCTTGACAGATGAATCTATATTTTGCAAGCTGCCTTAATAGTAACTTCACTTACTGGTTAAAAAAATCTCTCATGTTATCTTTTATTTGAGTTCACCTAACACCAGCTAGTTTGTTAAATATTTTTTGCTAATGCTACAGCCTCTTTTTGTAACAAGTTCCTGTTCTCTGGTATTTTACCTTCTCCCTATGAGGCTAACCAGATTGAGTCATCATTAGGCCTTTTTTTACCATTTTTCAGTTCTTCTCATGTCTCTTCTCTGAAATCTTGTATTGGGTTTAAGCGGCAAGGTTTTTGTAAGGGGTGCTGCTGCAGTGGTGCCTTTTGTGAGAAGACACCAGAAGCTGACCCCATGTCAAGCAGAGCTAGTTTCAGTCACCTCCAAGACAGACCCACCTGTGGCCAAATCACTCCCAGTCAGCAACACTGGCGGTAACATATTTAAGAAGGGGTAAAAAATGCTGCGCAGCAGCTGTAGAATCAACGACATTGGTGATAACATATTTAAGAAGGGGTAAAGAACACTGTATAGCAGCTGTAGAGAAAGGAGTAAGAAAATGTGAGAGAAATGATGCTGCAGTTGATGCAGGAGGGAGAAGAGGTGCTCCAGGTGCTGCAGCAGAGATTCCTCTGCAGCCTGTGGAGAAGATGCTGGTGAGGCAGGTTGTTCCCCTGGGTCCAGGTGTCCTCCAGCTGGAGGACCACAGCGGAGCAGATGTCCCCACTGCAGCCCATGGAGGACCCCACGTTGCAGCAGATGGATGTGCCCTGAAGGAAGCTGCAGCCTATGGAGAGCCCACACTGGAGCAGGCTCCTGGCAAGAACTGTGGCCTGTGGAGACATGTGGACATGTGGAGACATGTGGAGGCCTGTGGAACTGTGGCCTGTGGGAGCAGGAGAAAACCTGCTCCCATGCAGGAGTAGGTTTTCTGGCAGGCCCTGTGGCCCACGGGAAACTCATGCTGGAGCAGTCTGCTCCTGAAGGACCGTACCCTGTGAAAAGGACCCATGCTGGAGCACTTCTTGAAGACCTGCAGCCCATGGGAAGGACCCAGGTTGGAGGTGTTTGTGAAGAACTGTATCCACAGAACTCAAACCACAAAATAAGACAATGCTTCTCTTGAACTTCCATCTGTAACACACAGTGAACAATACTGTGCTGTCAGAGACTAATTCACATAGGTTAATGCAATGCTCCACTGGCGTAAAGAAAAGTTAGCACTTGTAATAAAACTGAAGCTATGGGATATTTGAGAGTATGGCTGATAAAGCTAGGATGCTTGTAGTCTATCAAAAAAACCCTGAGATAAAACAGGTGGCATTTTTTTGTAAGAACATACAGGCTGGACATATCCAGAGAAAGAATTAAAATATTCTAGAAACTTGAAATATAGCAATTGGTACATATACCCAAAGTAATTAAACAATCAAAAATACCCACTAAAAGGATGACCAATAATAGGAAGATTGTGTTAAAATGCATTAAAAAACCAGCAACTAAAATACTAGGTCTACTAAAGTAAATCCATGGCATGGATTTTTATAATTGGTGCTGACAGGCACCAAAATCCTACTGTAGACTATTTTGTAATTAGCATATGGCATATTTCTTCTCAGTTATTTACTATATTGACAGAATAAAGGAGTCTGAAGTCAGTTTCATACTGCAGCTAAACTAATACAATCCTAGCTTGCAAGAAAGAGCAAGTCCACTCCCTTCCTTTGGCTGTGCCTGTGCATCCACCTGCCCCTTTCACCAGCACTGGTGTGTATAAGTCTCCATGGTGAAAAGCTTTAGGAAGACAGATGAGTAGAAATTCACTCACTTATTTTGTGAGTGGTTAATATGTATGGCTAGCTTCCTGAAATGGCTTGACAATGGACAGGACTAGGCCTATAGGTGAACACTGGTGATACATAGGGGAGAAGAACTGCAACTTTCATGGGCAGTTAGCTTACCTTCTTGATAAAATCTAAATCTTAGCTAGCTTAGTTCCATCATGACACTGCAACCTTAGCAACAAGCACTTTGACTAACAGTGACTAACACAGCTAAATCACAATCCTTGCAGCATTTACTTTGACAGGTATTCAACTCCTTGAAAAAAACAAAGATAATCTTTGCCTTAGATATCCCCTTGCCTGGAAGTCATGATTACTGTCATAGCTGAAGAACCTAGTAACGGACTAGTGATCTGGCGTGGTAGATGAGGGAAGAGCAGTGGATATCATCAAGGCCTTCCGTAAGGCTTTTGGCACCATCTCCCGTAACAGCCTCATGGAGAAGCTGTCGATGTATGGGCTGCACGAACAGCAGTGAGGTGGATTGAAAACTGGCTCAATGGCCAGCCAAGAGGGTGGTGATCAGCAACATGAAGGCTTGGCTGGAGGCCAGTAACTTAGCAGTGTACCCCTGGGGTCAGCACTGGGTCCGATCCTGCTCAACATCTTCATTAATGATCTGGGTGATGGGGCAGACTGCGCCCTCAGCAAGCTTGCAGATGACACAAACCTGGAAGAAGTTGCTGGTACACCAGAGGGTTGTGCTGCCACGCAGAGGGATCCGGACAGGCTGCAGAAATGGGCTGACAGGAGCCTCGTGAAGTTCAACAAGGAGAAGTGCAAAGCTCTCCACCTGGGGAGGAACAACCCCACAACACCAGTTTATGCTGGGGACCACCCAGCTGGAAAGCAGCTTTGCAGAAAAGGCCCTGGGGGTCCTGGCTGACACCAAGCCGTGGGAGCCAGCCACACTCCCTTGCCACAAAGGCGGCTAATAGCATCCTGGGCTGCATTAGGCAAAGTATTCCTTTGTCTCTACTCAGCACTTGTGAGGCCACACCTGGAGTACTATGTCCAGTTCTGGGCTCCTGAGTACAGGAGAGACACAGACATACTGGAGAGAGTCCAACAAAGAGCCACAAAGATGATGAAGGGACATGAGCATCCCCCTGTGAGGCTGAGAGGGCTGGGACTCTTCAGCCTTGCGGAGAGGACGCTCAGGAGGGAATTTCATCAATGAGTATAAATCTCTGAAGGAAGAGTGCAAAGAAGATGGAACCAGGCTCTTTTCAGTGGTGCTCAGTGCTAGAGGCAATGGGCACAGTGTGAAACACAGGAGGTTCCCTCTGAACATCAGGAAACATTGTTTTACTGTAGGGGTTACTCAGCACGGGCACAGGTTGCCAGAGAAGGCTGTGGAGCCTCCATCCTCGGAGATCCTCAGAAGCCATCTGGGCACCTGGCTCTGGGTGGCCCTGCTCGAGCAGGGAGGCTGGACCAGGTGACCTCGGCAGGTTTTTTCTACCCTCAGCCATTCTGCGATCCCTTTGTTCCCCCATTTCCCCACCTAGAAACCACCGTCTGGCATCCCCTCGCCCACAGCACGGAACCCTGCCACGTTCTGCGGTCCGCACACTGCTGCACAGGCCGGCAGCACCGCCGCGTCCCTCCCACCCCACGCACCGGGCAGGGCGCCCCCCACTCACCCACGAGCACCGCCTGCCCGTCCACCCGGGCCCGGTGCTTGTAGAGCGTCAGGGCGAAGGTGGAGAGCTGCTGGGGGCGGCTGCGCCCGTGTTAAGGAGCCGACGGAGGAGCACATCCCCCCAGCCCGCCGCCACCGCCGTTCCCAGGCCTGGCCACCCGCTGGCCCCGGCCGGGCCTCTCGCCGCGCTCCGCCGGGCCGGGGTAGGCCGGGCCACCAGCCTCAGGGCCGGCCGGGAACACGGCCGGGAACTCAGGGGCCGGCGCGCCGCAAGGATACAAGCCTTCGAGCAGGAACCTCTCCAGCAGCCTGCGGAGAGAGCACGGCACAGCCGTTAGGCCGCGGCACCGGGCCGGGCCGCCCCGCCCCTCCCCGCCGGGAACCGGCCGGCCGGCGGCATGCCCCTACAGCCACGCACTTGGACTTGCCCACGGCGCTGTCGCCCAGACAGATGATCTTCACCGTCTCCTCACCGCCGGCCGCCGCCTCGTCCCGGGACTGCTCCGCCGCCGCCGCCGCCGCCGCCGCCGTATCCGCCATGGCACCGCCTCCGCATCGCCGCTGCTACGCGACGCGGCCCGGCCCATCTCGGGCCCCGCCCCCCCGAGCCCCGCTTAGGGCCCCGCCCCCGAGCCTCTTCGGGCCCCGCCTCCCCCGGGCCCCCTCGGGCCCCTCCGAGCGTCACCGAGCGCTCTGCCCCGCCCCTCCTCCCCCTTGCCTGTGCGTCACGCGCGCGACGCGTCCCCCTCTTTCGTCACCGGCGCGCCGAGCGCCATGGCGGTGGTGGGGCGCAGCGGGCGGCCCCTGCAGCTGACGCTGGCGCTGCTGAAGCCGGACGCCGTGGCGCACCCGCTGGTGCTGGAGGTGAGGGCTGGGTGCCCCGGACCGCCCGGCCTTGGCCCGGCCCGGCTCGGCTCGGTCTGTCGGCCCGGCGCGGCGCCCGCCCGCCCGCCCAGCCGCTGCGCCTCTGCCCACAGGCCGTGCACGAAACCATCCTCAGCAACCAGTTCCTGATCGTGCGCGCCAAGCAGCTGCGCTGCGGCCGGGAGGAGAGCCGCCGCTTCTACCGGGAGCACGCGGGTAGGCGGGCCGGGGCCGCCGCTGCCGGCAGCAGCACGGCGGGGCGGGCACGGCGGGGCGGGCGCTGCGGGCCGGGAGCCGGCAGGGCCCCGTGACTCGGGCCGCCTTTCTCCTGCAGGACGGTTCTTCTACCAGCGGCTGGTGGAGTTTATGGCCAGGTGCGTGCCGTGCCCGCGGCCGGGCGGCGCGGCGAGGGGGGGCTGGCTTGGCTCCTGACCCTTGGCCCCAGCAAGGCTCCTGCACCGGGAGGTGGCCGCCTCGGCGTGGGATGATGCTCATCAGGCCGTGGTGCACCAAGGTGGAAGGCTCTGGGCCCAGGGGTGGAGAAATGCCGGGAGCCCGCTCTGCTGTGACAGCAGGAGTGCTAGGCGGGGTGGCATCCCCGAGGGCTTTGGGTGCTGTCACCCGGGAGGAAGTCGTTCATGCAAATGCTTTGCTTCTGAGCTGTAGGCTCAGTGTCTGGTGTCATCGTAGGTCTGCATCACCTCCCAGAAAGCACAGCGTGGCAGTTGCACTTCCTTGCTTCTTTGCACATGTATTTATGACAATGAAGGAGCTATGCCCTTTTGTAACGTTATCTACTTCTGACCTTCCCTGGTTCTTTTTTCAGTGGCCCCATGTGGGCTTATATCTTGGCCCATGAGAATGCTGTCCCCCTCTGGAGATCCCTGATGGGACCCACCAAAGTATTCCGAGCCCGAAACAGTGTCCCAGACTCCATCCGAGGAGCTTATGGCCTCACCGACACCAGGAATACCACTCATGGCTCAGGTAGACTTGTCCTTCTTGGCTGAGTGTTGGGCAGAAACTGAAGCTCAGGGAGGTGTAGGTGATGATACTTTGTCTGCCTTTGCTTGCTTTTCTTTCTGGGAGTCAAAGTTTATTTGCTTGCTTCTGTAAACTCCACTCATACCTGTCCTGGTGCGACTGAGCCTGCTGCTTTTCTTTATGGCTTCTGCCCTTCCTTCTGGAACAGGGCATGTATTTGTGGTGCCAGACTGGCATCTCTCATTTTCTTTTCCTCTGTTTTCTAACAGATTCACCAGCGTCAGCCAGCAGAGAAATTGCCTTTTTCTTCCCAGAATTCAATGAACAGCTCTGGTACCAGCAGGAAGAGCCACGTCTGCGCTGTGGGCAGGTGTATTACAATGCTGAGAAGCGTGTCCACTGTGTGTTCAGGGATGAAGAAACAGAGTTGACCTGAGATACCCAGGGGTATGGTTTGTTGAGCTGGAAGTAGCTGCTAGGCATGCTGTTTGGGTCAGCCGCGTAACAAGACATAGAGCCTTTGCATGTTTTAAGGAGCCTGAGGGAGGGAAAGACCTTATGCATATTACGTTGTGCTACCTGGGATTGGATTATGTTATTCATGCAGCATACAGGTGCTGGGGTGTTTTAAGAAAAACCTCTCAAGTAGCAGTGCTCCAGCTTGATAGAGAGGACTAGCCATGCAGTTCACTGGTCCCTCGTGTTTATTTGGATACGAGTGGTACAGATGAGTTTATCAAAGGGTTAGGTCAAAGGCAGTGTCTAGTTCCCGTTAGGATATGATTGGTTTTGCTGATATAAGGCTTCAGATTCTTAGTATTTGCTCTGTTGCCACAGTCCGCCCCTTAAGGAGAAAAGAGGGGAAAAAGAATGCAAAAAAAAATGCAGCTGTAAGCAGGTCAATATTAACTCTTCTGTCCTTGCTTTCTTGGATCCAAGCTGAGAAACAAGGTTGTCTTAAGATTCGAATCACAATACAAAATTGAAGCATCTGGTGGAGGGCATGGTTAGAAGCTGTTCTCAGGAGGAAAGCAGTATGTCCTCTTGTTCAGTTTGGTCTGGGCCTGCAACAGAACTTCTAGGGGAAGTTGCAGAAAGGTGTGGAGTAGTCCAGTGCCTGTGAAAGATCTTCTGTTCTGTGCTTTTGGATTGCGTGGGGCATGAGATCAGTAGTTCTGATGAAATGTGGTAGAGTGGCTATTAAAGCTATGGATTTCTTGAATCCATAATAAAAGGCTAGAGAAGTCGATTTGAACTCTGGTACAGAAGAGGCTGTAGATCAGGAGCTCTTTTCATTAAGCTTTGTAACAAAATGCTTAATGGCAACTCGGAGACTTCACTGCCTATAGACTTACTGGGCATTGAAGCACCGAGTTCCATATCCTTTGTAAACAAGATGGACAAGTCATTTAATTATCCAGATAACTGATAAAATTATTAATGATGGTGCATGAAGACTTGGTTTTGATGCACAATGCAAGGTTCTGACATGCTTATTTATGTTTTCCCGTGTGATACATTTAGAGATCTGTTCCTGTATGAGTTTTAATCCATTTAAACTGTTCCCCTAATAGCTTCTTACACTGCTGGTTTGGTGTTTTTTTAGATTAAGGTGCCACGTTGTACTGACTGACTTTTATTTTGAATAATTTCAAATGCACTGTATGGGTGAAGGTACCTTTGTAATGTACTTGGGACAAGAAGTTTGTTAGCTTGACTCCCTCTTGTCAAATTTACTAGTGAATTATTGTGTCAAAGATCAAAGGCAAGTTACTCCGACTTGTTTAAGACAGCTATGTGAAATGTTGGCCATTTGATTGGAAAATGTTTAATTCGAGGAAGTGCTGCCATAGAGCTTCCTTGATTAAATGCATCGACCTTTTTATTCCTTCCTTACTGTTATGTGAGATTAAATGCAGTTACTGTTTTGTTCCAGGTACAGATCAAAAGGATCTGCGGAATATTTCTGCATTTTTGCATTGCTGCTTTTATTTTCACCAGCAGCATCCAATGGTGGATCTGCTCATGGTTGAGTATGCATTTGTACAGGTCTGAAGCCTTGCTGTCCGTAATGCTACTGTCAGTTGATATTTTATTGATTTCCTGAGTTTCTGTTAAGTGTGTTTTTCTCGTAACTAGTAACCCTACTTACTTTTTTCATCTTCTTTATATTGTGCTTAATTTTTTGGGTATTAATTTGGGATGTCATTAAATAATAATTCCTAGCTTACGCTTCTCATTTTAAATGTGTTTTTTTCCTAGTCATTTGCTATTATGATAGCAGATAGAGATGGCAGATACATTTGGGGAAACTGACCCTTTTAAAATTTCAAGTACAAATAACACTGACTTAGTGGTGCAGTGTTTTTGCTGAATAATTATCAGATCACAATCACCACTGCTTAGCTGCCAGTTTTTATGTCCATTTTAACATTTCTTTGGTCCACCAAGACTGTACCTGAGTGGAGGTTGTCAAAACTGTGCAGTCCTATTTCCCTAGACAGAGTGTGTGTTTTGCAAATCTAAATATGTTCCACATATTTATCAGGTAGATCCAGTATTGAAATATTTGGTGTTAGATGCAGGAGGTAGTGTCAAAAATTACTTTTAATATCAAAGGAAGCATTTGGATTTATGAGATGACAGCAGATGTTCTCTGTTTTGAGGTTTCTTACAAAAGTCTTCTTCCATCTCCTTTTAAGTGATCCAGAAATGTTTTTTTATCTTCTCTAGTGACACTTAGCATCTGTTTTGTATACTTCCTGCTGCCTCTTGGTCCTGGGGTGAATCACCTTTGGTTTTGTAACTTCAAATGGCTTTAATTTAAAATGATTTCTCGGACCCTTTCTGACTTTGCTCTTCTTGCTGCCCCCTTCCCCGTCCTTAATCTGTTTTTACAGAACAAGTTGAAACCTCTGATTATTCTTCTATTTATTTATATATTTTGTTACACCTGAGCCAAACTATTCTTAATAAATTTCGGTAATGCCTAGCATATGCAATCATAAAGATTTTCGATTGCTTTATTTGAGCTCCAAACATTATGTTGCAAAATAATAAAGGCAAGTTATCTGAATGCTGGTTTACCTTACATTTGTAATGTCTGATACAGCAACAATCTCATGCACAGTAGGCATTTGTATTTTGGTTGTTGTCTTCTTACTAATGTTTAAAAGTATTCTGCCTGTTTATTTGCGCAGAAGCGTGGTTTCTGAATATTAGACTGAAGGATGCTGACCCATACAGTTTCTGCTTTCTAGAGGAAGTGCTCCAGTATTTCACAGAAATACTAGGGTCCAGTTAACATAATTTATCCCACCAATTGCTTAGCTTCCAGACCTCTGACGTCTCCTTGTGCTCAGGAGATAGGGCAGATTTCTGCAGAATTTCCCTGCAACATCTTTTCTCTGGAAAAGATAGACATAGTCCCATTTTAATTTTAAGTACTCAACTTCAACAACTGCTTACATAACATAATACTTTTTTTTTTTTTTTTTTTTTTTTCCTTCCCCCTCTGCTACTAGGTGTTGTGAGAAAGTACAGAAGCCAGTTTTGTTTATCTGGGATATTTTGTAAGGAAGGGGAGCAAATAAAGAGGAAATCTGGCTAACAAAATTACTAGATGATCGATGGGGAATCTATTGTAACGATGTTTGAATGCAAGGGCAGTTTGTGTCCTGGACAGGTTAGTAACTGGGATGAGGATCTGATGAAAACTCTTTCTGCCTGGAATCGACCAGAGCTTTGAACTGTTTATCACGTAGATGAGGTTGTCTAGAAGCAAGACCCAAGCAAGCCTATGAAGCAAAGTGTGGATCACTGTGTAGACATTAATACAGTCTGTCATGTATTTTTCTCTTGCCTGTACTTCTGCCTTGTTGAGCCCAAGATTAGGTTTGGTTAATAAGTCCAGATCTAGCCCCTACTTGACCTGTCTTGGGCATAAGGTGCAAGACTGTTAATTTTCTGTGATACGAAGAGAACAGTCATCGTCTATTTTTTTTCCTGCAGTTTGGTGTTCCTCTTACCCTTTGGTCTTCCTGTTCTGTATATACAGAGTTTGGATTCTTGAAGGACTGAAATGCTTGGAGCTAATGGAAAGCTTTGGGCTCAGTTCATGGGCCGTGATGCAAGTACAGACAGATTGAAGTATAGCGATGTCTCCTGGCATTACGCTTTCTCCATTACTGAGAATGGAGCTGCATATGACTTTCAATGGCAAATTGGACCTCTTGCAAAAGAGACTTTATAACCAGTCCTGTGACACGGGTAATAAAAATGTCTCAGTAATCGTCTGTCTCAGGATTTTTCTGCCACCTGTGGAGGGAGGCATGCCCAGAGAGGTTGTGCAGTCTGCTCTGGAGACATTCAAAACCCACCTGGATGCAGTTCTGTTGCAACCTGCTCTAGGTGAACCTGCTTTAGCAGAGGGTTGGACTAGATGGTCTCCAGCGGTCCCTTCCAATCCTGACCACTTTGTGATTTCTGTGATTCACAAACAGCAGGAGAAGGGCAGGTGTGGCAGCTGCAGTTTGCTGCAGCCACTTCAGGTTTCATGTAGCTGTTGTGTAGTGGAGGTGTCTCGGGTGCAACAGCAGATTCTAGAGAATCTTTGCATCAGCAGCTTCTTAGTGGCCTATTTCTCTCCAGGAGATAATTCATAGTTAAGATTCATGTATTATTTCAAACAACGAAACAGTCCCTGTAGCTTATAATTAAAGCGTGGCACTGAAGATGCCAAGATGGCATACAATACAAACCCAGGGACATCTTGAGCTCTGGCATTGCCACAGGTGCCCTTGCTAAATTCCTCCAATATTGTATTGTAATATAAATTCCTCCAAATTTATATCTAAAACTGTAACACATGCACACTTCTATGGAAAACCCTGGCCCAGCTCCATATTGTGAGATGTCTGTCCAGGTGCTTAGATCAGACACTGTGGCCCCAGCCAACGTGCTTTAGCTGCAGTATCTGCTGTGGTACCTGTGAGTAGAGCAGGAATTTGCACAAGAAGGTGCCATCGGTATTCTGAGCAGCCGTGGAACTTCACCTTTGTATTTCCTGTTGCAATAACTTATGTTTTCCATAAAGTTTACTCTCATTCAGGTATTTCGTATTGACTGCCGAAGCACTGTTAAATTATTTACCTTGTTCTGCTTTTAATACTTCAACAACTTCATGTGTATTTTGTTGTCTAGACCAGGGGTCCTCAAACTACGGCCGGCGGGCCAGATACAGCCCCCCAGGGTCCTCAGTCCAGCCCCCGGTATTTACAGACCCCCCCCACCCCACCCTGCCGGGGGTTGTTGGGGGAAACCAAGCAGCCGCAGATGACTGACTGTCACTTCATCCGTGCGCCGGCCCCCTGGTTAAAAAGTTTGAGGACCCCTGGTCTAGAGGGCGAACATTTCAGACAGAGATGGGAAGTCTCTAGAACAAAGAAGTTCTTTCCCCATGTCTCATTCTGCTGCTCCATGATGATGCAATTGATTACAGCACATGTAAACAGCTTCAAAGTTATTGCCTCAAACTTTTAATAGCCCACTTTGTGCCTTGTTTACAAGTCTCACAAAAACATGCCGCGTGAGGAAGTGAAGTGCTTTAGGCTTTTGGTAATTGGTACTGAAACCCTAGTGGCGTTTCCTCTGGAGAGAAGCCTGTGGGGAGTGGGTACCCAGGAGACAAACTGGAAACAAGAAAACTTATCTCTCAAACTTCAGTCTTCTATTTAAAGCACCTTGTTTGAAATGCACTAATTGGCCCCTGGGGCAGATTTGATGCCCAAGACTGGGCGAGAAGCCTTGGAGGGCTGCCTCTGCAGCAGGATGGAGCTGGCCATAGGAAGAGGGAGAAATGGAGTTGGGGCAGCAGGTGCCACAGCTGTCCAGGAAGGTGGTGGTCATTGGGCAAAAGTACTGCTCAGTGGTGGCCAGAAAGACTGTCCTTGTTGCTTTTGAAGTACAAGTTGGCCAGGAAAAAGCAGTGACCCTGGGGCTGCTGCCAGGGTCTGCCATCAGAAAGTGAACAAATGCACTTGCCGGATGCCAGAAACTGGTATTCAGCTCTGATAATCCATGTCCATTTTCTGTGGTAATGTCTTCAGGACAGTCTTTAGGAGAAGAAATATCAACGTTTGCATCTTCTGCTGTCTCCTGAGGCATATCAACAAGCTGAGGCTTGTTCAGCTTGCAGAAGGAATGGCTTTGGAGGGACCAAATAGCAGCCTTCTGGTAGCTACAGGGAGGTTATCAAGAAAAGAATGTCAGTCTCATCACAATGGGACATGGAGGGAGGCTGGGCGGCTGCAGGCAAAATTCAGGTAGGAGGTTTCAAGTTCATAGACTCAGAATTTTCTTAGTTGGAAGGGGCCCACAAGGACCACGGGGGGAGAGCAGTGGATGTTTCTGCCTTGACCTCAGCCAGGCTTTTGACACTGTCTCCCGCAAGACCCTCGGAGGGGAGCTCAGGCAGTGCGGGTTGGACGAGTGGGCGCTGAGGTGGGTTGAGAACTGGCTGAACGGCAGAGCTCAGGGGGCTGAGATCAACGTGCAGAGTCTGGCTGCAGGCCTGTAGCTCATGATGTTCCCCGGGGGTCAGTGCTGGGTCCAGTCCTGTTCAACTTGCTCATCAGTGACCTGGATGAAGGGACAGAGGCACCCTCAGCGAGTTTGCTGGTGATACCAAACTGGGAGGAGCGGCTGACGCACCAGAGGCTGCGCTGCCATTCAGCCAGACCTGGGCAGGCTGGAGAGATGGTGGAGAGGGACCTCATGGAGTTCAGCAAAGGCACGTGTAGGGTCCTGGCCCTGGGCAGGGAGGGCCCCGTGCACCAGCACAGGCTGGGGCTGACCTGCTGGGAGGCAGCTCTGCGGAGAAGGGCCCGGGGGGTCTCGTCGGCAGCACGTTGCCGCTGGGCCAGCAGTGTGCCCTCGTGGCCAAGAAGGCCCCTGGGACCCTGGGGGGCATCAGGAGGAGCGTGGCCAGCAGGGCGAGGGAGGGGATCTCCCCCTCTGCTCTGCCCTGGTGAGGCCTCGTCCGGAGTGCTGTGTCCGGTGCTGGGCATCCCAGTTCCAGAGAGACAGGGAGCTGCTGCAGAGGGGCCAGCAGAAGCTACGGAGAGGATGAGGGGGCTGGAGCATCTCCCTTCTGAGGAAAGCCTGAGGGAGCTGGGTATGTTTAGCCTGGAGAAGAGAAGACTGAGAGGGGATCTTGTCGATGTCTACAAAAGTCTTAAGGGCATCTTCATGCCAAGAGGATGGGGCCAGGCTTATTTTAGGGGTGCCCAGTGACAGGACAAGGGGCAACAGGCACAAACCACAACACAGGGTGTTCCATCTAAATATCAAGAAGAACTTTACTGTGAGGGTGACAGAACATGGGACCAGGCTGCCCAGCGAGGCTGTGGGGTCTCCTTCTCTGGGGACATTCAAAACCTGCCTGGATGTGACCCTGTGCAGCCTGCTCTGGGAGAACCTGCTTTAGGAGGGGGTTGGACTAGGTGATCTCCAGAGGTCCCTTCTGACCCTGACTGTTCTGTGATTCTGTGATTGAGTCCAACTCTTTACTCCACACAGGGCAACCTAAAAGTTAAACCATATATATAAGCATTGTCTGAAAGCTTCTTGAACATTGATGGGCTTGGAGCCGTGACCATTTTCCTGGAGAGCTTGTTCAAGTGCTTGACCACCCGCTCAGTGATGAACTTTTCCCTAATGTCCAGTCTGAACTTCCCATGACACAGCTTTAAGCCATTCTCTCTTACCACCAGAGAGAAATTAGCACCTTCCTCTCTGTTCCCCCTCATGAGGAAGTTGTAGACAGCGACGAGGTCACCTCAGTCTCCTCTAAGCTGAACACACCTAGTATCCTCAGCTACTCCGTGTAAGTCATGCCCTCTACTCCTTTCACCATCTTCATTGTGTTCCTTTGGACACATTCTAATATTTCTATATCCTTCTCACATTGTGGAGCCTGAAACTGCACACAGCGTTTGAGGTACAGTTAGCGGGACAATCACTGCTTTTCACCAGTTAGCTATACTGTGCCCAGTGCACCCCAGGACACAGCTGACCCTTTTGGCCAGCAGGACATGCTGTTGACATACATTGAGCTTACCATCAACCAAAACCCCCAGAGGTTTCAGAGCTGAAGGTTCAAGAGGTTTCCTTCCACCTGGATGTAAGGAACAACAGTCACTCTGAGGATCACCGAGCAGTGGAGCAGGGTCTCAGAGAGGCTGTGGGATCTCTGGCCTTAGAGGTTTTCCAGACCTGACTGGATACAGCCCAAAGCAGTTCTGTCTGTCTGTGGAGCTGACCACGCTTTGGGTAGGGGTTGGATCCAGCAAGCAGATTCCTGCCACCCTGAACACCACGAATTGCACCAGTTTTCTTGTCTCTGTCCAAAGGAAATATTTGTGCACGTGTGGAGCCCAGTAACAGCGAGCTGGCAGTATTGCTGTACTGAGCTGTGGTACAAGCAACGGTGGGTTTTGCTTAAGAGTCCTTGAGCTGGAAAAACACATCTCTCAAAAAAAAAAAAAAAAAAAAAAAAAAGGGAAACATGACTTGGAGAAGTTCCTGGTTTTACAACAGTACACTTGTTTATTGGAAAGCGCAACACTTATGCTTGGAGAAGGCAAGGGCCCTGCACCCAGTTAAGAGCCTGATTTCCAGGAGTGCTGAGCACTTACAGGACTGGGCCCAATCCTTGTGGGTGCATACCCACATTTAGGCATTTGGTTTAAAACCCAACTGCCTTAACACTTCACAAATTCATGGAGGTTTGATTTCTCACTGGATCCCCAAGGCTAGATTTGATACGCCTCAGGAGACAGCAGAAGATGCAAACATTGATATTTCTTCTCCTAAAGACTGTCCTGAAGATATTACCACAGAAAATGGACATGGATTATCAGAGCTGAATACCAAGTTTCTGGCATCCGGCAAGATTTCAGTGTATTTTAATATTTGTGCCAAGTGTTGATGGTCTCAGCAAAGCCCTATTTCACATATCAGTGTGGGAGGGGGTTTCTCTGAGCACTGCCAGCACGTGCCTTCATCCAGAATCCTGGGAGAGTCACCAGGTTATATTGGAATGCTGTGCCACTGAGTTTCTGTATGAAACAAATATTCATCATTGCCACAAAAGAAAGGTGTAATTTTGTAAACTCAGAGCAAATGGTTGTGCCACAAAGTCACGTTGTCATGGTCCTTCTAGCCTGTCAGCCCAGCTTCCCTGAAAACACACTTCTGTACACCTACAGGGCTCATAATTGCTGCTATTCATCTTTTACAGCCTCAGACGTGGTCTCTGGCATGAATTTCCCCCACATTGAGGTAGCAGCTCCCTCTAGCATCTATGCTGAATTTCCACACAGGGTATTCCTTCCCATGTAGGCTTGTTGCCTGTGCTTTCCCTGCTTTTCAAATGACGTTACTGCTCAGCTCCTCAGCTCTTGAAATTTCAGATACAGAGGTTATTATAGGATCAGCTCCTATTGCCCGATTATCAGAAAAGAGAGGCTGCAAAAAAATTGCAATAAAGCAATGCTGTATTCCTGCTGCAGCAACACTTACATCTCAGCCTTGATCTCCACATTCACTCCCTGTTCCAGTCTTTGAATTTCCTGGGTTTCCCACTTTGCATTTCCATGGCATTATGTAAATGCCAGCTAAACCTGCTGTTGCTATCAGGAATGGCTCCAGGCTCAGAGCAGGCAGCATTCACCTTGTGTAAACCCATGTAATCCTGCTGCCTGGCTCCTCAAGAACTCACAGGACTCTACTTGGTGCCTTAACTAAGTCCAACCAGAGCTGCTGCTGGATCCCAGTCCCACCATGGCCATGTTCTCTCCTAGTCCCCTGGACCACACTTTCCACTCCAAGAGAGCCCGGCACAGCCTGGCCCGGGTGGTTGGAGGTGATGGGAGCACGGCTGTGGTGCAGATGCCATGCAGCCACCTTACGGCCGTGTTGCCCACAGGTTTGTTGCTGCAGGCACGGCCAAGCCCTTCTCATTGCTGCCTCCCTGCTGGCATTAGCCAGCATTAGGCACCTCATAGCCCTGCAACAGATAAAACAGGGTCATAAAGAAAGACTTAGGGACTGCAGCTCCCAGCCTCCCCAGCCAGCTGCCCTTCCATGGCCCTGGGTGCCTGACGTGGTCAGGTGTGCTGCAATCCAGGTGCCCCCAGAGCTGCTGCAGGGGCTGGAGCAGGAGCCAGGGCTAGAGAGCTCTGGCTGGTCTGGACTCTGCCTGGAGCAGAACAGCAGCTCAAGGTGGGTCCTGTGCCAGGAGGGCTTTGTCCTGTGGGCTCAGGTCCCACTTGTGCAGGCTGTCTCCTTGCTCCTGCCACTGAACAGGAGCTAACTCCGAAAGCCTCTCCCCCCAGGGCTCTCACAGGGTTAAAAGCCTCTCCTCCGCTCACAAGCCTTGAGGGCACACAGACTTTTCCTCATGCAGGTAAGACAAACTGGACAGCACCTGGGGATGTTGTAAGTTTTTCCCTCTTACCAAGCTCTGGATGCTGTCCACTGTTTGCTCTTGGACATGGAGGTAAGGGAGGGCTGGGAGGGCAGGACTGCTGCATGTGGTGGGACAGGGCCTCACTGATGGTGGGACCCTCAGAGGGGTCCCCACTGGCACACTGCTTGGGGGCAAAGCCAGTGCTGGGACCCAGGGCTTCTGGGTGGTCTGGGCATGCAAGCAGGCTGTGGTTGCTGGTGATGCCTTGAACAAAACAGTCCAGTCCTTCTCAGGAAAAATTAATCCTGTGCTTTTGCTGGCTCCCTCAGTCCAGCCATCACCTCAAATTGGGACTGGACCATACCCAAGGCTCAGGACCTTACCTCCCATGGCTGTATGCTCCTGGTCTGCTCACCTGAGTGCAGATGGGATGTGGTGGCTTGGTGAGGAAAGCGACATCCTCCTGCAAGAGCAGCTGGCTTCCCTGGGTGGGCATGGAGCACATCTGGCCTTCTGTAGAAGGAAGGGATAACATAATATACCCCAAAACGCTGGAGCTATGCACAAGTGCAGAATGGCAGTGTAAGGCACCCTGCTTCAGAGACTGCTGGAGCTGAGCTGGGTCTCAGGCTGGTGCACCACCACCGCACAGGTCAGGGGTACCTTCCCTCTCCCAGGGCGAGTGACAGAAGCCAGCTGCCTCCTTAGCACTGTTGGCACCAGTGCTCCCTCTCTGCACCCCCCACAGCCTTTCTGGACCGGTCAGCAGTGGGCAAAGGTGTAGCTGCACTAGGAAATACTGGATAATCATTAGTTACCATGAGAAATTGCCTTCAGTGCAAGTGAGAGAGAGAGAGAGAGAGAGAGGAAAGGAGCTGAGGCAAGGTGGAGACTGTCAAGGCTCATTCCTGTGCAGTCCAAGGAAGAAAGGGAGATTTTCCTACCATGTCTTCCTAGTTCATTGTGTGCAGGGTGTCTGAGGACAAAGGGTTTAAATCTGACATTTCTTGTCATGTGGCTGTGTCCACTGGCTGCTACATTCTTCCAGACCATGGTGAAAAATTAGGGTCATTCCTCTGCATGACTCCAATGGCTATACTGCAGCCCTGTAGCTCCACTCCTAACCCAGCCTGAATTTGCCAGCATGGGGAGAGTATCACCTGCAGCTCTCCACAAGTCACCGTCCCTCCCGCAGTGGAGCTAACAATTCCCTGCTGCTGCTGCAAATACGATGACTTACGTGTCATCGCTGTGTACCTACATCAAACCAAGGGCTCACTGATGGCATGTGGTGGGCTCTCACACCTCTTGCTCACCTGCTCTTACTTCCAAGTGTCAAGCCCCAGTTCAGAGCACAAAAGATGACTAACCTTTATATGCCTAACCTCCTACTATTAAATTTATTCTTACTTTTATCACTCTGATTCCTGAGGTCCGCTGTTCCTCTTGTGTAACAGGCAGGTCCCCACCTTCACTGGTGCCAGCTTCACCATAAGCTGTCTGCACACCGCTGCCTCTGGCTAACAGGTCCGTAGTGAAAGCATCCAATGAGGTCCTGGACAGAGCCTTCCCTCTCACACCTGCACCATGGTGGCACTCCTGCCCTAACAAAACCAACTGCCTTAGCGCTGTGAAAGTTCACAACACATAATTTTGGATTTATACAGACCAACATGCACATTGTGCAGCTTTGCAGACAGGGACAGCTGGAGACAGGAGATGATTCCCAGGGAACACTGCTGTGGTCACTCCCAGCTCCCACCCTGCTCAGGTGCCTGCTCCTGGCTGCAACACCTGGCCAAACAAGTCAGGCTGTTCTTGCACCAAGATGCACATGGCTTTGGCTGGGGGCTGGCTGGAGGAAAAGAGACAGTTTGAGATTTCCAGAATATTGGATGGTAGAGTCCTTATGTACCTGTCCAACGTATGCAAAATTAACATAAATAAAACAAACCCCAGCAACTATTAAAGAATATGTTGATCTGGGAGACTTCTGGAGAGCTCATCCAGGCAGTGGTTTCTCAGCCTTATAGCACCCACAGCCAAGATAGAGTAACAAGTTTGGATGTCATTATGCTAGGCAAAGAATAAAGCTTTTGACTGAAGGTCTCCCTCTCAATATTTAAAAAAAATTAAACAAAGGTGAAAAAACAGAGAGTAAAAGATAAATGAATCAGAACTTAGCTCTTCTACTCAGCAGACACTGACACTGATCGCAGTGTCCAAGAAGAAGCAAGGAGATAAAACTTACAACAGAGGGTCCTTAATTTGGAACAGAAAGACTTGAAAATTATGAATAAAACAGAGCTGGCATTCAAGCAATTCCAACAGGGAACAAAGCACACAATTTTTAACAGTGCTTTGACAGTTTCTTGCGGTAAGTAGCTATAATAAAATAACTCCCCAACAGCAGCAGTGAATTCTTCATAGCGCAACATCTAAAAATTGTGATTGATATGTTGATACATGCTTTGAATAGAGAAATTAAAAAAAGTTTAATGGGTGCAAAGCCAGCGTACCAACCCAAAATTTAACCATGCTGTTTAATCTTGTGAAGAGACATAAAAATTGACCTCAGTCACCAAAAACACATCTATAAAGAGGAAGGAAATGCTTTCTTTTTTGTAGTTGTTATTGTTCATATTCACTTTGGTTTTATATAGTGGCAATGGCCCCTGCATAGCCATCATGTGGCATCTTTAATGTTTAGTAAATGGAGAGTAACATGAATTGCTGCCTTGTCTGGGAATGCTGTTGAATTCTGACCACAGGAGGTTTGTCAGAGTTACCTGTAAGGAAAAGCTGCTCACAGGTGCCCTGTATTGAGGCAGGCAGGCCTTGTTTCAAAGCGTACAATTTCCAAGTCATAATAGCAGGGAACAAAATCCTTGAGTTAGTGATGTGCAATCCTCCCTCGCACCCCAGACATCCCCCAGTGCTGTCAGTGAGAACCTGCCCAGAAGCCAGCACTGGTCCCACTGCAGCTCCTGGCAAACACTTGCTCAGCCATGGCCAGTACACTGGCCAGTGACTTTAGTCTCTGAGTCAGGAATAGTCTAGTGTTAGCATCTACTGAGGCGATCCAATGAAGCCAAAGAAAAAGCTTCACAGGGAGAAGAGGATTTTATTACACATAGCCCCAAGATCACCTGTAGTTCCCCAAAGTGCCCTGCATTGCCACACAGCCACAGTGTGCCCTGGTGCTTTCCAGCCCTCTTCACCCCCTTACCGTCATATACATGAGCTTAAGCCTCTCCGGATCTTTTTCCTCACCCAGCCAAGAGCAGCCCCTGGTTTCAGGCTGGCTCAGTGCAGTGTGTGCCCATGCCAAGTGCTGGCTGGGACAGATCCTCACCCTAAGACAAGGTGATTGCAGGTGATTTTTAAGCTCGCTCTCAGCCCCATTTCTTCTGCTGCACCAGGCTGTATTTACACACCAAAGCACCTGGCTTCATGGCACTGGCACGGTGGGCAGCATAGCCCTGGCCACAAGCACCACCTTCAACAGTCCTTACCCAAGGTTTATGAGCAATAACTACTTCCCATGCCTCACCCACCACGTGGACACGGTGATTGTAGCTTCACATGCCCATCAGCAAAACCCTTGTGTCGGGGTAAAAATTGAAATAGGATGATGGAAGACAGGTGAGGAGACCCAGGCCAGTGGAGACCCCTGACAGCTTAAATTCACCTGTGGCTCGACAAACACCATGCGGTGAGTCACCCTCAGATGGAAGCTGTGCTTTTTAAAGTGCTGGTTATTTCAGAGCAAAGCACCCCAAAAATAGCAGAGCAGATGACAGAATAAAGAAAAAAAATTCCTTTAACTGGTACAGGGTGATGCCCCATCCCCAGCTCCGTGCTTTGGTGGCTGTGGCATCTAAGGAATGATGTGACCATTTCCAGGGGGCAGGGAAGCATGTAGTCACCAGAAGAGCAGCCAGGAGGGAAAGACAGACATGCTTGGTATACTCATCAAGACAGAGGGTTGGGCTGGCAGGAGAACCCAGGAGCTGTGGGTTAGTCCAGCTGCACACCGATCTTGGTTTCTTCTGTGTGATTCTTTTGCAGTCAGGTATCCAACACTGTATGGCAGCTCTCTGGACTCTAAAGTCCTAGTGTCTGTGAAATCCCAGCACAGGATGCTTTCAACTATGGAGATAGGACCAAAGCCATTGTACCAGTGACACCCTTGCCTTGTGGGTGGCTGTGCTCCAGTCCCCTGGCTCACAGTCACCACCTCTTCACAGTGCTCATTTCTGCCCACAGACCAACCAAGCTGGCCTCATAGCAGGTGAGAACCAGACTCGGGTGACAGAGTTCATGCTCCTGAGCTTTTCCCATGGCCAGCCCTTCCTCTTTGTTCTTTTCCTGGCCATTTACCTGGCCACACTGCTGGGGAACTCTGCGATGCTCGCCCTTGTGTCCCTGGATCCCCACCTCCACAGTCCCATGTACTTCTTCCTCGGTCAGCTGTCCTGCTTGGACATGTGCTACTCATCAGTGACAGTGCCCAAGATCCTGGCAAACACCCTGCGCCCGCAGGCGACCATCTCCTACTGCGGGTGCCTGGCACAGATGTTCTTCCTGATGGCGTGCGCGGGGGCCGAGTGTGCGTTCCTGGCTGTCATGGCCTACGACCGCTACGCAGCCATATGCCAGCCCCTGCACTACACCCATGCCATGAGCTGGGGTGTCTGTGTGGTGGCAGCCACCGGCTGCTGGCTCTGGGGGATGCTGGACTCAGCTGTGCACACCCTCCTGGCCTCCAGACTCTCCTTCTGCAGGGCTGCCCGGCTCCAGCACATCTTCTGCGACGTCCCCCCACTGCTGAAGGCTGCGTGCAGTAACACCCGCCCCAGCGAAGTGGCACTCCATGTTGCCAGCATCTTTGTGGGCCTCAGCCCCTTCCTGCTCATCATTGTCTCCTACCTCCGCATCCTGGTCACCATCCTCAGGATGCCCATGGCCACCAGCCGGCACAAGGCCTTCTCCACATGCTCTGCCCATCTGCTCGTGATCACCCTGTACTTTGTGACGGCCAACCTGAACTACAACCGGCCCAGCTCCGGCTACTCGCCGGCAGCCGACACGCTGGTCTCTGCACTGTACTGCATCGTCACCCCCATGCTGAACCCCCTCATCTACAGCCTCCGCAACCGGGAGGTGCGGGGGGCCCTGCGGAAGGCTGTGCGGGGTTGGGGTGCGCCGGGCTCCTCAAGCAGCAACGCGTGAGCAATACCAGGGCTGCAACAGTGCTGGGGTGACCCTGGTGCAGCACCGCCTGTCTGTGGGAAACCTTTGACAGCAGCAGTGGGCTCAGGGCTCCCTGCCCAGGCAGGGATGACACTGCCATCACTTGTCTGACCCTCAGCACATCGCTGATGGCAGAACAGAAAAATCCAGTTGGGAAGAAGGCTACAGTTCCAGGATTATGTCTTTATTTTGCAAGTGTCATGTGCTGAGCTCAGCACAGGACCAGCTGCGGCTATGCTGCCACCAGGGCATGCTGTAAAAGGCAATTTCACATGGCACCAGACACGTGCTGGCCCCGAGCAAGGCTCTGGGCTCTGCCTTGGGGCTGCCCAAGGTGCTGAGCCAGGCCCTGCATGGGACAAGGGGCAGCGTCTTGCACTGAAAAATCTGGCCACTGCAGAGGGGCTGTCACACCATCCTCCTCCTACACATGCTTTGGCACCGAGTCTGATGTCTGCTGGGTTTCTCCAGGCTGCCATGAAAGCTCTGTAGCATTTTGTACATTAGCGCAGCAGCCGGCAGTTTATACAGGCCACCCATCAACCTCAGTGCTCTGGTCGAACAACACTTTATTGGCACCAAGCTGTGAGCTGGCATTGCTTAAATCCTCACCAGAAATGCTTGCTTTGCTTTATAGCCATAAAAAAAATCAAAATGCAGTTGTTGTGAGTGTGTGGCTGTGGATGATAGTGACTGAGGGCTGGCTGGTGACGTGGGGCAGCCAGCTTTGCCTAGCTGGCACCACCTCAGCTTAACCTCTTCTTGCAGGGGCCCTGCAGCTGGGTCCAAGCTCAAACGATCGCATGGGTGATGGGGCAATCCCACCGCCGGCCAAATCTGCAGGCAGGTACACGAGGGCCAGCAGTGTCCAACGCCACAGCAGAAGCTAGGAGCAGCCAGCCACCAGTGCAAGGGTCTGTGTGGGGAGGGTGCATGCCTGCAGCTGTGCCACAGAGGGGCACGTTGGGGAAGGGGCCAAAACTTGCCCATCCATAGCTCGGTTACCAAGAGATACCCAGCAAAATCCAGTCTGTTCCCCAAAAAAACTAGTGGAGAGTCAAAAAAATTGGCCTATGAGGTGCACAGTTTATTGGGAGTGGTTTGCCAGTTCTTCTTAGTGCACAACACACACTGGTTTTACTCTTCAGGGGAAAAAGTGTTCCTGTAACACATGTGTTGGGATGGCCTGTTGCTCCTACCCAAACAGGTTGCAACCTCTCATCCAGCTTTACTTGCTTTACACCCTTCTTGATTGTAAAAGAATTATTGAAACATCCCTAGTTCCGAGTGTCACTAGGACATGTAAGAGAGTGTGCCGCAATGAGGCCCATTCAGGAGAGCCCCCTGGAAAGGAACATCAGGAAATAAAGGGTGAACTGCATGAAGAAAAAATATTGAGGAAGTTATTTCAGAGAAAAAACCCCCCACCAAAACCAGTGAATGAAAAACCCAAACCAAAAACCTCCAGAAAATTTACATTAAAATTGACAATTTCAAACCTGAATCACAATGTGTCTTTCCCATGATTGACAGACTGTGATTTTTCTCAGTATCAAACACTGAACAGGGATGCTGTACTACCTTCCAGGCAGTACAGTGTTGTTCAAGCACAGGATGGTGCAGGACCAGCCTTGAGCTGCACTGAACTCTGAGGTGTCACAGTGGGACCCCCTGCACCTCTGCTGCTGGCAGCTGGCACTGCACTGGGGTGTGCGCCCACAGCTTCTCACATTCTGTGCCACCCAGCATGTCCCCAGTTTATTCCTGTTGTGATGGTACTTGCATACCACAAAGGAACAACAACCAACTCCCACAGCGGCACATTGAGCATGGAATATGTTGGTTCAAAGGAGGGCTGCAGTTTGCGTTGGATTATGACTGAAAACTGCTTTAAACATTACAAATAAAATATTTCCTCTTGTCCTGCTTTCCCACCTGCTCAGCCTTTTCCCCACAACTGTGATGACGCAGGGCTAGAATCAAGGGCCCTTTTCACTGTGCAAGGAACTGAGCCTATAGCAGACACAGGGGATGTGCTGTCACAGAATAACTAGGATACAATTTTAGTCAGGCCAGAACAGAAGGAGTTTATTACTACAGCTATGAGGGAGAGCACAGCGCAGCAGTGACAGACACTGCTGACACGAGCTCTGCCCAAATGGGGCAGTTACACAGCTTGTATACCTTCAGGTTATGCAACTCATTCTTCACCAAACTGTGTCAGATAAGCAGGATATTGGAAATAACAATAGCATTCATTCTTCAGATAAAGAGGATCTAGCCAGCATACCCTTTAACAAATAATTCACTCCTTTGTTAATTAAACTGGTGAGACCATTACCTGCAAATATTTAATTTGTGAGTCTTACAAAGGCCTATGAGGCATTAACTATTTTACTACCATGCTGGCGAGGTCTGACTTCAGCACTGGGCTCAAACCACCCACCGGCAGAGAGCAGAGGCTGAGCCAAATACTGGATGGGGGAACCTACCTTTGGCACTGACTGCAAAGTGCACGAGCCCTTAGGCTAGAGGTGAGCTGTGGGACTGCTCTTCCCACCCCACCTGCATGTGTATGCTTATTTATACTGTCAGAGCAGTTAACAGGAAAAATGGAGCTCTCTTAAAAATATTCTACTGCCTGTATCAAGCAGCGCTTATTCTGATTTGTTTGATAGATTGAAAGGATTTCCCTAGCAGAACATTCCTCTGATGCACTGTCTGGATGAAGAACAAGATGGTTATTAACACACTTTTCACACTAAAAGTGAAGCCTTGTAGTATTTTTCTCTTGCTCCAAGAAAGATTTTCCAGAACCATTTTTCTCAGAAAGTAATCTAATTTTTACACTTACTTTTTCAAGGTTTACCCCAGAAACAACACATCTCCCAACAGCATTCTGGGCACACAGAGGAAAAACAAGCGAGTAATCTCCTATCTTAGCAGGATCATCCTACATTTTCATTGAGCCAGCTCACACTTCTCTGGTTTAATGGAAGAGCTCACTTCAGCCAAGCTCGTGTCTGCGTCCAGGGAAAGTCAGCAGCGTTCACTGTGGTGGTCAAATGTTCCCAGTGCCCAGCCCTGATAGACCAGGTTTGTGTTTCTCTACCCCATGCTGCAAACACAGTTCATCCATCCTGCAGGTGGAAACCCTTCCTGGGAACAAAGGCAAGTTTGGCCTTCACAGTGCTCTTTTCCTCGATCCCTGGGTAGGATGACATCCAGGGCCACAGCAGCTTAAGCAGGTCCCACAGGTCATGTCCCTTCTGCCTTGACCTGATCAGAGCTGGTGTTTCTTTTCTGTGAATTGCCCTGTTGGGAACTGGAATGGACACACTTCTCCTGCAAACTTGATGGTTGACATGCGGGACAGCCTAGGTAGAAAAGACGTCTTGTATCGTACTCACATGCTCTTAAACAATCCCACCTTTCCCATCTGGACATGGATGGGAACTCTTCGTCCCAGGCCAAAGTCCTCTTCTGCACAGGCCAAAACATTCTTTCAGACACTGCCAGTTTGTTCCTTGGTATTTCTTGCATGTAGACATGCCAAGCCAAATTAAGCTAATAACATGTAAAAAGCTGAAGCAGAGAGAGGCAGAAGTTTGGAAGGAAGCAGCTTGAACAATTCTGGTTTCACTGAAGAAGCTTCACGTAATTTGCTGGAAAGAGGCCTACTTTGCCATGACACTGCCCCCGCCACCAGCCTTCGTCTACCATCTCAATGTGTGTGATTGTGTCATCAGGGTCAAAAGAAATCTCATCATCTCCATCTGCAAAAGATTTAAGAAAAGATAGTCACAATGCAAAGAAGATAACCGCAGAGAGAGCTGTTTTTATGTCTCTCCTCTCCCTTCTGCCAGGAGGAGAATATAGAACAAGCATTCAGGTAATCCTCAGACTTCATCTCACCTAACCCCCATCAAACAGCACAGATAAGGCAGAGAAAGAGCAAGACTTTACAGATGAAAGATGAAACTTCTCTGTTTCATCTGAGTCAGGTTTCATTCTGCTTTCCAAGAGGAAGAAATTTAAACCACCAAGTTGAAATCTTTTCACCACTACTGATAGTGTAAGCTACCACCTCCCTGTCACACCACCCTGGCCAGCTCCCAGTGCCTCTCCCCACAGCCTGGATGGCAGACCCACCTCCCTGGTAATCGTAGAGAGCCACTGCACAGGTCCCAGGCACCTCGACCTCATAAACATTGTCCGTTTCCCCTGCAGAAGACAGGACAAGCAGATAAGAGAGAGGCTGAAAGCAGCTGTATAGATGTGGCCAGTGCCACCCTCCACCCAGTTGTCAGCCTTGGGGTGAACCACACATCCAAACCCTACCAACAGGGAGAGATGTACCATGGCTCAAAGTGAGGTACGGCTTCCCTCCCCTTCTGTGACGAGGGAGGCGAGGTCCTGATGCTTCATGTTCCTCTCCCAAGAAAAAGGCTGGACATAACTCCAGCCTGTCCACTTACCATCTCCAGTACCAATGAAGCTGCGACAGAAACATCACCAACAACAGCCTATGAGGTTTGCTTATGTGCTTGGAGGAAGACTAACCTGCACTCCTCACACCCAGGAGACACCACCAGACCAGGTCCCATGAGCACTAGCCATTTGAGCAAATTAAGAGAATAATTGGGCTGAATTAGGAGGGCATCCCCAAGCCTCAGTGCAGCACTAGCAGTCACTTGCCAGGAAACAGGCACCAAGAACATCAGTCCAGGTCCAGCTTCTTTAGATCCCATGGCAGCCCTCAGTCCTCCTGCTGGAGTTCTGCTCCAACAACCTGGCCCAGCATCCCATACAGCTGATCTCGCACCTTGGAGCCAGGTAAGGGAGTGGAAGATGACCAAGTCTCCATCATCATGGGCTGCTACCATGGCCACAGTAGACTTCAGGATAAAAATTCCCTCTGGAGTCTATTCCATACATTCAGTGAGGTGAGCGGACAGACACAAGCTCCCCAGGACATGGGCTTTTCCATCAGTACTCACCTAGGTGGGGCTGGCTCTGGCTGGGCTCCTCAGGAAGAATCTCCTCATAGTCCTCACCTCCATCTCCTCCCTGGTCATAGATGGCATCCAGCTTTCCCAAGGGTGCTGGCAGCTCCTCATAGTCAGCACCTCCACTGGTACTGTCACAGTAGTCAGAGGGCTCTGGCAGCTCCTCATAGTCTTCACCAGCATCCAGACTTTCACTGTAGATGGGCTGATCCTGGCTGGGGATCTTGCAGAGTTCTTCACCCAGGTCTGCTGGCCTCGGTGGCAAAGTGGGTGGTGTTTCCTCATCCTCCCTTTTTGCCTCCTGCTGTGAAATGAGAAAGTGCCAGCAAAGTCACCTGCAAAGCATCCACTGCAAGCAGCTCTCCCGTGACTGCACAAGGCCCAACACAAGGGAACCAGCTCCACTGTAGGTGCCTTTAGAGACACCATGACAGAAATGGGGCATCATCCTCCGCACAATGGGAAAACAGCTCAGCCATTAGGTCTGTGCTGAACTGGCACCTGGGGTTGCTGTGAAGATGCTCATGGCTCATTTATTCAAAGCTCTTTCACATACTTAGCTACAGCTCACTGTACTGCCACTGCACTGACCCACTCCAAGAGCCCAGCTCATGGTGTAAGGTGCTGTGCAGGCATGTCCCATCACCACCCCAACATCTCCCCTCTCACTCCTTCCAAAGCCTCTCCCACACTGCAGCTGTGCTCCCCTTCTTCATGCAGGGCTTCCCGTAAAGCACAGCCCCCTCCCAGGTGTAATGCCCTCCGTCTGCTCCCCCTCCTGCATCTCCTCAGCCCACTTTGGCACCTGTTCTGCTTGTGACACAGCCCTGTCTCGGTCAGCACTCTTGAGCACCCTTGTTGGCTTGGTGGCAGGGGCTGCCTCTGTGTGGTCCTTGTCTCTCTGTGGGATTTCCTGCTGGAGAAAAGGCATCAGATCCCCTCAATCCCTTTGAATGAGATCCCAAGCAATGTCCGTTCCCATTCTCAACTCAGAAAATTTTCCTTCAGCTGAAATCTGTTCCAGCTTACAGAGCACCTCTCAGTTTTCCTCCAGCTGAAATCTGTTCCAGCTCCCACAAACCTGCCCTAAGGACTGGACACTAGCAGGCCTGTAATGCCTATGGGGTCTGCAGAAAGCAGCCGTGAGGAGGGAATCTATCAGGGAGTGCTTTATTAGTGAAGCATTAGCTGTGCACTGAATGCAGAAACAGCACGATGTAGAAGGAGGTCTTGTAAACGTGAGGGTTTGGATGCAACCTCCAGTTTGGAAAACCCTGACTGCAGTCTGTGGGGATGGCAGTACTGGGGAGGTGTGATTGCACCGTGCTTGCCAGGCACTAGAGGCAGAAGGCACAAGGGGTCATGGCTGGGTGCAGACCCGTCCTGATCTGTGTGCCAAAAGGGAAAATCCAGTGACAGCTGTGAAGTTCAGTGGCAGTCCCTGGCAGCTGCGGGGAGGCAGTTTAGGCAAGAGGTTACTGTGAAGAGATCGGATAGACACGGAGCTGCATGGCCCTGAGGAAAAGTCCGGTTTGCAGGCCTTGGAGGACATGGCAAGATGGCCACGGCTCACCTTCCGCCGAGCCACCTGGTACTCCCGAGCCTGCCGCCTCATCCTCTCTTCCTCTGCCTGCCTTCTGCTCTCCTCCTCTGCTGACTTGGCCATGTTTTCAAATCGTGACCGCAGGCTGCTGGTGCCACTGGAAGCTCCTGCGGAGAAGACAGTTGATCACACATGCCCAGTGGCTCCCTTCCACCACCCCAAGCATCCAGGAGGAACCTAGTCCTCTGCCTCTCCCAGAGAAACTTGTAATCCAGCCACCTTCTCCTGTCCCTCAGGTGAAACCCACATCCCACCACAGCACAGGCCAGCCAGTGTGCTGCCATAGAGGGACCACAGCTTCCAACCAGGCCCAGGGCTGGTAATCAGTTTCTCACCTGCCTCCAGAGATCTTGTTTTCTCGTATGAGGAGGTGGGAGCTGTCATCTCGTTAAAGCCAGCGGCACTCTGTGAGAGGAAGTGAATGAGGTGTTCAGCTTGTTAGGCAAGGACAGTGCCAAGGTCTCCTGCTGGGTTTGTCTACTGGTGACTGCAAGCTTTGTTTCCAGCTGTGTCTGTCCTCCTCTGTACAACTGCCACAGCCCTGTGGAGGCTGCTGGCTGCAGCCCTGCTCTCCTGGTGCTTCCCTGCATTGTGGCAGTGCCTGCTGCCCTCCAGCCAAAGGCAAGGGCTGCTCCTGTTAGACGGGTGGCACTCCCAAGGGCTGGAAAGGTTGCATGGAGCCAAGCAAAAGAGGCTGCACAGGGGCAAGATGATGGCTGCATGGGACAGCAAGGCTGGGCATTCATGGCAGAAGTGCTCACTGGTAATGGTAAAAAGCTGAGTGGATGCCTGGCAGTCTTGCTGAGGTCCAGAGAGCCAATGTCCCGTGCACTCGGGTGCACTCAGGGGCATGATTGGTGGCAGGGGCTGCCTCTGTGTGGTCCTTGTCTCTCTGTGGGATTTCCTGCTGGAGAAAAGGCATCAGATCCCCTCAATCCCTTTGAATGAGATCCCAAGCAATGTCCGTTCCCATTCTCAACTCAGAAAATTTTCCTTCAGCTGAAATCTGTTCCAGCTTACAGAGCACCTCTTAGTTTTCCTCTAGCTGAAATCTGTTCCAGCTCCCACAAACCTGCCCTAAGGACTGGACACTGCAGTTGCAGTCCCTGCAACCATCATGCCCGTGCACTCACAGTGGCATGATGCATGGAAGCACTTCCCTATTGGATGCGCAGCTGCAGCTGCCTAACCGTGAAAAACGTGCATCCCTTCAGCAGGTCGTTGCCTGCAGTACATGTGTACGGCAGCATTGGCTGGAAAACATCGAAGTGAAAATATGCGTGAACGTCTAAGCTATCGCTGGCTTTATGAGATGTGAAGAGATGGCTAAACCGGTAATAGCATCGATGAGATGATTGCAGCAAAAAGAAAGTGACATACAGGGAGTTTATCTACTTTAATGAGGCAACTACTTCATACAAAAAGGAAACTGCAGGTAGGATCATCTGTCAGACTAATGCAGCTGTATGTAGGGCTCCACCTGCAGGTGTCACCAATGGGCTGGGGTGGCCGAGCTCCTACTACAGTCAGCGTTGCCCAGAAAGTTAGTTCTCTCCTTAAAGAAGACACCTGAGCAGGCAGTCAGAACCAGGTCTACACAAAAGGACATGTTGTTTATATGACAGTATTTAAATTCAGGAGTCTTAGTGTGAGAGCTGAATCCTACACTTAGTATTCAAAACTTTGTCAAAGGGGAGTTAAGATTGCCTTAAGTGGTATATTATGCTCTACTCTGGAGCAGTGAATTCAGCACTACTGCAGTGCCTGAAAACTAGGCAATCAGGAGCTTCAGTACTTGCCAAAATATACTTCTTTTTACTGTCTTTGATTATGCTTCAATACTCTCAAAATGAATAAATTCATGTTCCACTTTGAGCTGTTCAAGAACTGCATATCCCCTCTCTGCAACCTGCTTCTAAAATGACTCACAGCCCTGACTTTTGCACAAGCGCTCATCTGATCTTGCATGCTTTTTTCTGCCACATACATGATGCCTTGCCTTTTGACAATGCACCTCCATTTGCTGTTGTTAAATACATAGACCATGCTAATCTCTTCTGCAGGCAGGATGCCATTCCCACTCTGCTACCGGCTCAGCCTACACATGCAGCATGAAAAAGAGCATGCTCAATTGTTACGGGTATGCGTTTATGTCCTTCCTTGGCTTAGAGCCCTGCAGAAAGGTCATCGTCTCCTTCCTCCAGCTCCTGAGTGTGGTGATGTTGGTAGCATTCCAGGCACAACCACTGTGCCCAACAACAGAAAAAGTATGGTTCAGGGAAGGTACCCTTGCTTCCTTCTCCAAATGCCCCAAGGCCCCACCACCACCCAGGATTCTCATCTTTTAGGGTATCCCCATCCATGCAGATCATCATCCACCAGCAAGACCTCCCTTCCTGAACAAGCTTGCAGAGTAGCCTGCCAAAGCACAATGTTAATTCAAGTGCCCGAGACAGTCTGCGTCATTTTGACTGCAGGAGAACCTTTGCCTGGTTTCAGCCCAGACAGAAAACTTGAACCAGCAAACTGGATGAGCTCTTCTCATGCAAGGTTGATCCCTGCCAATCCCAACCCTGCTGGGTTTTGTTAAGGTTTGCAGGTGGATGACTATGCCCTGGCCTGAAATTTAGCTAACTGACCTGATCATAAGAAACTCCTGGACAGGACAGAAAAAACCTGTGGAAGGTAACAAATAACAGAGAAGCTGACAAGTTACAGACAGCGCCATGAGGAATGGCCAGATTTTACCAGTAGTTAAGGGGGAGCGATATGGGGCCAGTCACTCCTGCACAAAGCCATACCGGCTGGGGAGTAGTATAGGAGGATGAGGAGCCATATACCAGAGAGGTCATAGATCTGTATCACATACTGGAAAGACCATGGAGATCTGCAAGTTGGCTACTTGAGAGACCAAAGATTCCAGTCAGCTTCTGGGAAACCTTGTTTACGTGTGGGTGTGACAGCTGCTAACAAACCTTATGCCTTGAGTAAGAGCAGCTAGAGGAATTGCAGCCACAGCGGCACCACCTTCTCACTGGAGGTAGCCCAAGGCAAGAATCACTCTGTATGCATACTGCTCCCTGCACGATCACCACCTACCAGTCAGTGCTGGGGACATGACACCAGATGGGCTTTCAGTCTGGTCCAGCAGCCCTCCTGTGTCAGAGACAGTGCCTGCATGGTGCAGTAGCCTGTGGCCTCTCAGACTTCTCACAAGGCTGCACTCTCACAAAATTTCATCTCCAAGGAGCCATCATGGCTCATCCTGACTGTATTGGTACGCAAAGGGCCTGTAGGAGTGATGGCAAGCAGCCAGAACACTCCCAGTATCTCAAATGGTACTAGATATCCAGGAGGGAACAGCCTGATGCCCTTAGAAAGCTCCTCACTGGCTCTGCTATTAAATCCTGCCCCAAGAGAAAGCAGGTGTATGACTGTTCAGTCCGAGAGTGCAATGATTCAAAAGCAGCCGAGAATGGAGAAAACTTCTTCTTCCTTGCATTATGATGTCCCCAGGCTGCACTCCTCTGCACCCTCTGGTATTTACACTGGGCGACTTCCCTCACCCTTGCAATAGCTGTGCACAGAGCAGTGGGACCTCATCTCCAGCTGGGAAGTCTCTTCACTTGCAGCAGTGCACTGAGCAGTGATTAGCAGGAAGCGATTGCAAGCTGCAGCATGTGGTCTTACCTTATCTACTCTGTCCTTCTGGATCCCATAACGGCCTCCAAACCCCTTGGCATAGTCTGTATGGAAAAAATGGGGCTATTTTATAATATTTTATATTCTGTGTGCACTTCTGACTTCAGTATGCTGTGAACAGGGAAATTCGTTAGCTCTGTCTGCACCTTAGAACCATAGAACTGTTTAGGTCGGAAAAGACCTTTAAGATCACCAAGTCCAACTGTTAACCTAGCACATATGGAACTAAATAGAGATAATACATGCAAAATGCTCTGGACAGTAACTTTTAAGACTACTCCTTCATTCCTCTGAGCGAAGTGCACAGGTGTTCAGTGCTGTACACTGCCAAATCTGCTTCCAAGGCACTGGCGTGAGAAGCCAGTCATGCCATTGGAGTGCAATGTGGCCTTAATCACTGAAGTTATAGTCAGGCCATCCCTGGAACCTGCTTTGCCTCATTCCCATGAGCTCACCTTTCGAATGAGCTTATGATCAGGATCATACCTCACAGAGAAAGCACAGTATAGTCTGGGAAGCCTGATTCAGGGACTTGGATTCCATGTCCCCCAGCGATCCAAGCATGCACCTACTCTGGCAATTTATCCTTGCACTTTGGGAGTTCACAATGTCCCAGCTGCTCTGCAATGTTGTACACATTCAGTTTTCAGCAGCTCGATCTCTGTCAAGTATGAGCCACCAGCTCTACATACGTGTGTGCTCCAAGGAAATTGTGCTGCCAGCTCTGGTAGTATTGCCCTACCTGTCTGAGATGCATGGGGTTGCACTTCCTCCTGATGGTCCCAGCCGTGAGCGCTCTTGTCCTGACGATCACTCTGGACCCCAAACTTCCCACCGAAGCCCACAGAATAGTCTTCAGCCACAGGCATCCAGATCATGGCATGGAAGACAACAGACAAGGGAGGGAAAAGAGAAAAGTGGCAGCACTGTGAGCTCAGGCTGTTCTAGCAGGGGCAATAGTTTCCCCTGCCCAGGACTTAGAGAAAGACATGGAACCAGTCCAGATTTCCCCACTGGTGGCTGCAACAACAGCCCTGCCTTGCCCCTGGGACATGTCACCTGCTGTTAGCACCTGTCTGGGCTTCCCCTACACTTCCTTTGGTGACATACTGCCCAGGAGATCCCTGTGCCCATAGAAATCTGCTGCTTTTCTTCATTTAGCCTGAATTTTTTCCAGCAGTCGGGCACCACGCAATGGCTTTGTTCACCTGACCCATTTCTTTGCTGCAAGCACTGGGCACCCAACAGCTTACCGCAGCTTTTCCACCATTCATGCAGCAGGCTGCAAAAACCAAGCACAGTGTCCTGCAGCCTCAGTGGGCACAGTCCCAACAGTCCTGACACTGCCTGCTGCATTGGGCTCCCCCAGCTCACCTTTCTGAGAGTCATGCTTCTCTGCCTGGCTTTTGTAGTCAAATCCCACTGCTGCTTTGTCCACCTTGTCCCTCTCCACACCGTAACGGCCACCAAAGCCTTTGGAGTAATCTGGGATAGTGCATGGAGAGAAAAGCTGCCCTGAGCATGGGGCTGGTGAGGGCAGGAGGTAAAATGGGGAGCAGCACTGGGGAGGAGCAAACAGGGAGGAGGAAGAGCAGCAGGGATGATGGGGAACACGTGTAGAAACAAGGGATTTGGAGGAGTCAGAGTGGATGGCAGGGAGCACCGTGAGGGCCATTAAGGACGAGGGCAAGCATGGGTCATGGCAGCAAGACAGCCTGAGCACCATGATCAGCTGGAGACACAGCAGGCTGAGAGGGCAAGGAAGAAAAGCCAAGGGCAGCTGGGGAGGCAGTGGGAGCTCAGCCACCCAAGGACGCAAAGCCAAGGCAAGACTTGGGCACTGACAGCCTGGGCATCCACCCACTCACACATCTCCAGAGCAAGGATTTCAGCCTGTGGTCTGCCAGTCTCTGAAAAGGTCTGTGAACAAGTATATTTAGCCCTTGAAAGTACAGAAGAAATAGCCAAGTTATCTCAACTTCTACAAGGAAACCACTGACTCTTCGATACTGCAGCAAAGGCTGAAACCCACATTTCTGGAGACATGCTCCATCTCTCCCCCAGGCTGTCTCTGCCACACTCGACCATTGTGTGATAGAGGCACAGCACATCTTCCTTATGCCTCCCCTTTTTCTATCTTCTAAACTAATAATGTATTAACTACTTCAACTGTGCTCAGTTACTCTCTAAGGACTAGCTTGTTATTATTGGCTGATGTCCTAAGAAATTGCAGCCTCTATCCTAGCTTCTGGCTGTATAGAGGCACTTTCAGAAACCTGGTCTGCCAGCTCTGTTTCCAAACCCTGCCCTTCAGGAGTAAATCAGTTACCTCTCTTTGTTCCTGTTCTTACAGGTCTGCATTTCACAGGAATGAGTTGGGGCATCTCCGACAAATTTAACCTTATCAATCTATGAAGACTGTGATCTAGAGAAATATTAATGAAAACATTTTGTATTCAAGAATGGGTCTCTGTTTCATAGAAGCTCAGTTACTTAAGGATGAATCTGTAAGTTCTAGAAATGTCTTAAACTTATCTCAATTAAACTACTATTTACCATTATGAAATGGACCTTTTAGGATGTTGTTTTCAGCAAATGTAGATGTTATGACTGTTATCTTGTTGCTGGAGTTTCCAGTATGGACCCATTTTTATGAAAACCAATCCAAACACCTTAGCCTATTTCTAACATTTTCATTTTGTCTTGAGCATTTTCTGTGGTTTTACACAACCCGATGAATTTCTATGTCTACAACCTAGTATACAATCTCTTATAACGGAATATGTTAATGTAGCACAACTGCAAGAGATTCGTTCATTCAAGATCAACCAAGAATACCTCAAAACATCTTCCTTCTTTTATAGTTTCCTCTGAAATGAACATGATTCAGTTCTTCTTTTCTTGGTAATGTACTCCTCACATTTATCTGAAACAGTAACAGCCCTTGCCCTCTCATCCTTTCTTGGTTGCAGAATACTTATAATACCTTTAGTTTCAGTTCTTGTGAAGTTCTTAATGAATATAGCTGCTCGTATGTATATGTCAAAGCTTGGCTGAGTCATCTTCAGAATTCTGCAAAAGTTTGGGTGCTGTACAGGCTTTTGTTTCCCTATTTGTTGTTGTGCCCTTTCTTAAATGCCACTTTTTCAGAAATGACTTCTCACGTCCTACAGTGCTTGGATTCCTGCTGGAACTGTTGCTCAGAAGGACTTGTAGAGGAAAGGGAGAATCAGCCATCCACTGGGGAGGTGAGTGGGGGTGTCTTCTCTGCTCAGCCATGACATGGTTTCCATCAAAGCAAAACATAGAGACAAGCCAAACATACAAGAGAAGGGTGGTGACAGGACAGCATGGAATGGGGCCGGCAAGGGTGACCGACTGGGAACAGGTATATGAAGCAAGTGACAGGTGGGGGATAACAAAGGAGACTGCGCCACAGCAGACAGCACAGGATATTTGGAGCAGAAGAGAAGCTGGGCAAAATGTCGAGGGGCCACACGTGCCCATGGACTTGCCTTTCTGGGATGAGTGTTTCTCCACCTCACCCTTGTATTCAAAGCCCAGTGCTGACTGGAACAAGAAGGGGAGGAATGTCAGTCATCCTGAGGGCTAAGCTGGGTCTCACCCACCCTCCTCCAGGGACCGGGCTGGGACCCTGCTCCCTGTCTTGTGCTGCAACATGCAGACGCCTGGCCACTCCTCAGCCTCTCACACCACCCCTGCTGTCCATGCGGCAGTGTGTCCAGGGACAGCCCCTCACAAGTGTCCATGCACTCCAGGTAAGAAGGCCACAATCCTGACCTCACTTCAGCAGACAAGGCAGCTGGGCAGCGTTGGACACCTGTATGTGCACAGGAGGGACAGCATCCTGCTGTCCCCGTCCAGTTCTGCCACAGCTTAGGGATCTGGAGATGAAAAACACCACCCACAGCCCCCAAGACAAACACAGTGTTGCCCGTATAGGACAGTGGAAGCACATTAATGCACAGCAAGGAGTTAATCTCCACAAGTGCCCTGCAAATCGTCATCAGTCATTGTCCTGCACACAGGAGTGAGCTTTGTGTTCCAGTGGAGACCACGGTGCATGGCATGCAGAGACCTGCAACCACCAGCACTTTGAAAACTGCGGCCACAATCCTAAATGTAGCACAGTGTTTCAGGGGCAGCACCGAGCACAGGCGGCAAGTACGCATTTCAGCTGCCCTGTCCAACACACCTTGTCAGCTCGGTCCCGCTGGACTCCATACTTGCCCCCAAAGCCCTGGGCTGCATCCGTCTGCGAGGAGTGCTTCCCAACATCAGCAACGTACTCGTGGCCCACTGCGCACTGAGAAGAGAGAGAGCATGACATGAGCACCCACGGTCAGACTGGCAGGGTGGACAGAGACATAGGCGCCACACAGTTGTTCTGCCCCACTGACGAGATACTGGTAGTCATGAGGTGACAGGTCCAAACTGACTGTGCTGGTGGCAGCGATGCCCTCCACACGGCCTTTGCCAGTACCAGCTCTGCTCTGAAACCTGTGATGTAGCTTCAAGGGCAGCCATCCCACACAGACTCCCACTGCCAGCTCATCGTGCAATCCATGGGATGCTGAATACCTGCTGCTCCCAAATGCCAGTGGTGTGGTGAATAACCACATGGGGAAACTGAGGAGAAAAGTGTGGATAGGCATGCACAGCTGGAAACCCGCAGGCAGCAGGTCTGGCACCTGCTCCCTCTTTTCTGTGTCTGAGGGTGAGGGTCAGCACACCTGACTGGGATCACCCTTTATGCCTAGCACAGGCCCAGCCAGGGTCCCACTGCACTCTGCTGGAGGTGCTGTGGCCAAGAATTGCACACACTCCTCAGGAGATGGGCCAGAGGCTAAATGCTTACAACATCCTGGTGCAACTGGACAAAGGCCGAGGAGCTGCTCAAAGACATCCTCACTCTGCTCTGGCAGAAGGGTTTGAGCATGGCTGCTCCATTTTGGCTTCCAAGAAATGTTTGTTTCCTGCTCTGTCATCCTGGTATCACGCACGCCCACAGTGACCCCACAAATTGAATACTACTGCAATCTTATCATCTCCCTTTGGAAAAAAAAAGAAGTATTAAATGCTGTGTCTTGGTCCAGATGAAATGTACAGGAAGAAGCGTGTTGATGGTTATCAGAAAACATAAAACAAATTTGATGTGAGAACAGCGAGTATGAGCTAGGGCTTCATCCTGGGGGAGATATAGCAGACGTCTGCAATGGAGAATATGAGGAAGGAATTATTATTCATTAGCTCTCCAAGTACAAGTAGGGAGGCACGTAATTTAATTGTTATGCAGCCGTTTTGAAACAAACCACAGAAAGTCCTTCTTCACCGCTAAGGGAGTGTTGCAAGGAAGTTGTAGAGACAAATTATACAAATGGGTTCAGACAAATCCTGGAGACCAGAGTATGGGCTACTTAGACATGTGTGAATCTGCACAGCCGTGCCAGCTCTCCATTCTCTCCCTTCAGGGTCAGGCAAGAAAACAGGGATGCTCTTTCTTTATGAGAAAAAGACTTTTCCACTGTGGCCCAAGGAAGCCCTCTACAACTGTTACCTTATCCATTCGGTCCCGCTCTGTTCCAAACTTGCCCCCATAGCCATAGGAGGCCTTGGGGCCCGTCTCCAGCTCCTTCTTCTTGATGACCTCATGTTCCTCCGACACCTTGTTCCTCAGCTGGTGGATGCTGGTGAGGCAGAGAGAGTCAGGGCAGGTCACTGTGGGATTTTGTGGACCCATGCAGCCAGCTGGAGCACCCCTGTGCCCCTGTCCCAGCCAGAACCCAGCACAGAGCAGGATATAAACCCACTGTGGCCACACACATGCAGCCACTGCGCTGTGGCAGGAGATGATGCTACCCTGGGGGCTGGTGATGGACCCAGGGTGGCAGGGTCTGTGTGTGCACCCAGCCCCCATTCAGGGCTACACTCTGTCTTCAGAAGGAGCCCAAGGCTTCCTTTTCTGTGTGCTGCACTAGCCACACTGTGCAGGGCAGTGCTGGGGCATCCCGGAGGAGCTGCTGGATGGGGTCAGCTTGGCCAGGGAAGGAGCGGGGAAGTCTTTAGGGACAGCCACTGTCTGGAGGCAGCTGAAAGCTGACGCCCGGCACCACCGCAGGTGGCCTGTGAGCCCTGCTCTGGGGCGACACCAGCACCCCAAACGAAGAGCCTGGATGCAGCAGGCAGAGCCTGGGCCGGCAGGCTGCAGCCCCGAGGAGCTCCTCACCTGGCTGAGGCTGCTGCTCCCCCGCCACCCCGCTGCTTCCCGGGCCCGCCGCCCCCGTGCCCCACACTCACTCGATGTGCTCGGCACGTCCGGAGCCCTCGATGGTTTTGGCTCCCCAGCGCTGCTCCTTCTCGGAGATGTCGTTCTGCAGAGCCAAGCACAGCCGTCAGCAGCCGTCCCCGGGGAATAGGGCTCAGGCCCTCGGTCCCCAGCCACCAGTGGGGCCATGGGTGGCCCCGGCCCTTTTCCTCAGGGAGAAGCTAGCCAAACAAAACTTCTCTGGAAATAGTTGAGGAAAAATAGTGGAAAGATGCTGAAGGGAAGGTTTGAGTCAAGGCCAGCTGTTCTGCCTCAGCTGTGTTACAACAGCACTTGTTCGGTCTTCTCAGAAGGCCTGGATGAGTATTTGATAAATTGAAGCATCAACAAAGACTTTCCTAATATAAGGTAAAGCTAAAAGTATGTATATACGAAATAGATTAAAAAAAAATAATAGTCTTACTCCATTCAGGCTTATTTTAAATGCTTCCACAAATAGAACAAATGAAGTAAAATAAAAGAATTTTGACAGCATAAAATTTTGTAAAACATGAATAATTGGGAACTTTGAGGAGGGGACACACTTTTCTGTCCCAAAGTAGAATTTCTTATTGGAAATAACTAGGCAAGACTGAACTTCAGAAACACAGGACTCTTGCACAACAGAAGAGTGTCTGTCAAGAAACTACCTTGGAAAGGAAACCAAAATCCCAACAGAGCTGAGAGACCTGCGGCTGTAAATCGCGGCTGACACTCCTTGGCGTCAGGAGGACAGGACTTGGCTGTGCTGTACGCTCCTAAGAGCTTTAGGAAAAGGGTATGAAGAATGTCTTGAGATAGTAAAGGACTGTTTAGATTAACCAACCACAGGAAACAAAGCAGTGCAGAAAAATGTTGTGATGCCGAATCAGTGGATGACAAAATTGTACATGAAGGTTAGTGTTAATAAGTACAACATTAAAGCATATGGGGGGGAGGGGGGAGGGGGAAAATCCTAATTATGTCTGCACAACGATGGTTCCAAAATATGTACCATTCAGGAAGGAGTAGGAAATTTGGAATTATGTGCAATTATGTAGAAGAGTAGCAAATACAGAATGGGCCAAAAAGCTGAAGTGAGTGACTTACTAGGAAAGGAATAGAGAATCAAACAGAAAATGAAAATCATGACACTGTATGAACGCATGGGGTTCCCACTGGCTGAGCCCTTCTATTCTCTTACTATCTCACCTAGAGAATTGGACTAGATAGAAAATGAGGCTATTCAGAGGCATGTAGCTGCATCTGTACAAGGTGACCATAAACAGACTAAGATTTTTCCATTTAGAAGAAAGATAAATGAGGGCAATGCTGGAATCCTGTACAATTACCAACAGTGTGGGAAGGAGAAAATGTAAGCTTTTGCTATTTCTTGTAACATAACTTGTGGGGAGGGCTCAGTGAAGTTACCAGGGAGTAGGTTTAAAAGAAACTAAATATTCTCTACCCCTTAAGTGATACTACTTGTAGTCAGATGTGTGGTGCACTGATGTAGGAAGTTCTGGATACTAAACATAGATAAGGGTCGGAAACAGTTTAGATGACCTGACAGTACCTGTGAGGCATTGGTGGTATGCTGTGCCTCACCCCCAGCCCTGGACCAGGTGACCAGCATATGCCTAGAGCCAGTGAAACCTTCACACCACCACCACCCCACCCCTCACCCCACCCCCATTATGGATTACCACATCAGACACTCACCACAAAATCGGGGTCAGTGTCCCAGTCGTCTCCCTGAGCCTCAACCTTCACTGACTTGTCATGTCCCACGACTGCTCTCCACATCTGCACAAGGAGGACGCGCCATCAACCAGAGCCCAGCCTGCGGGCACTGCTGGCTCACAGCCATCGGCATGTCAGACCACAGCAGTCATGGTAAAACCAGGGCTGGAAAGGGACCCTTGGAGGCCATCTGCCCTGCTGATCTCTCTGTCATTCATACAGCACAGGGCACCCCAAAATTGCTGCTCGTGAGCCCCAGCACCACTTTCAGCAAAACACAGGCGTTTTAAGTGTAAACCACAGTCTTCATTCAGGCTGACTCCGTGGTTAAAATGCACACCTTATTTTAATGCAAATTAGTGCCAGCATCCAAATGCCTGGTTCTGCTTTTCCCACATACATTAATGCTCTGTGCTGTGGGAGACTGTTCCCTGCTGTTAAGCACTGTCATGGCACACCACCAGGAGCCGTGGCTTGCTCTGCCACCATGATGCAATGCTTATTTACCTGAGGTTGGACTCCTCAAGTCTCTTGTCTGTTTTCCAACCTTTTCATCACTGCCTAGCGTGCTAGAGAAGGTTCAGAGCAAAGCTGTACTCTGGTCTGACGGTGCTGGTACAGTATGCCGTGTTGTGTTTGTGTGTGTCAAATGGTAAAAAGGGGAAATAGAGCCAAAATCATTACGTATGCAGGGCTGCAAAGGCTGCAGCTGCGGTGGTGCAGCTTGCACAGGCTGTCCAAAGAGGCCTGGAGGAAGTGATAGACCCAGGAAGAGGAAGTTACAGAAAAGTAATGTAAAAACTAAACCTCCTGCATTTCATTTTCAAGGGGACAGTGAAAAGAGGTGATGAAAAAACCCCTCCCAAACCACACGTTTTCTACAAAATGAGAGACAGAAGAAAGATTATTACATGGCTGGCTTGCCCCTACACCACAAAACAGAGCAATCATTCTCAGCAGAGCTCTCACGTCCCACCAACACCGCTTGTGGCCTTGAGGAGCCCCAAATTGTTCTGTCGCCCAAAGCTGCTTGTCACTTGGCCAGAAAGGCTGAACAGAATGCACAGCAAAGACTGTGCTGCTGAGCCCTGTTTCACATCACTGCAAACACCACGTAAACCTGTGAACAGGCCACCAGGAAGGAAGAGGACTGCTTGGTGGTGGATCCTCGTTTAACAGTATGCTTTTGCTATGAACTTCTCAACAGCACTAACCTCTCAATCCCACAACCATAGGGGAGCCTACAAACTGGCCCCAGGTGCCCAGGACAGTTGCTTTTTGTGCAAGCAAAATGTTTTTGCTGAACAAGTAATTAACTGTGCGACACAGAAAGCTGTTAATAACCTTCCAGTTCAGTACAGTGCCCTGGTCAGTTCAGTTTCAAGCTGCCCTTACCGATTACATAGAGAACCAGCACTGTAAGACCAGGGAGCAAAGACAACAGAAACTGAAAGACCACAGCAGGGACAAGTCTTTCTTTTATTAAACAAAACCCACATAGTTAGCTAAGGGAGAGGATGTGGGACCAAGGCAGATTTACTGTGAAGATCTTCCCCAGGCTGCCTCAGAGGTGCTGGGGGTGGGGGGCAGCTGTCCTACTCCAGAACACTGACAGTAATCTCATGACAAACTGAATACAGCTAATTGCAAATGGAAGCAGGGGAAGCAGGAAGGCTCATGTGGGCAACATAGCACAATCTAGCAATACCTTTCCTCTTCTTTTTCCCTTCCTAATTTATTAACATCTCTTATGCCAAAGATTTTTAAAAGTTTCTGGCTCATTTTTGTTAATGATAAAATAGCTGCAAGAACCAGCTAGGACAGGGCTGTTCAACAGGGCAGCTGATCTGAGCAGCTAGCTCAAATGCAGGTGGTTCAGGATTTTGAATACTGCTATAAATGGTTCTTGACCACCTATTCTCCAAAGCCACCCACCGTGTATCTTGGGAACCATGAGTAACCTGAGTGTAATCACAACTCAAGGCTCCAGACACCCTCTATGAGGAATATCAGCCACGGTAGCGTCTCAACCCTTTAGTTTGTCCCATTTTTCCCCTTGAAAGCATCCACTACAGCACAAATATAGGGCTACCAGACTTAGCACAGTCATGCTGGTTGATCTGAAAATGTGGTTCTTTAGGGCCTCAAACACAAGAGCAGCAACTATGGCCAAAGAGCAGACTACGAAGCAAATGCTGAGCACTATCAACTCACTCATGCTGGGTCAGGAAGCAGTTCTCTTTGCCCACCAAAACCCTACTTTTCTGGTTGCTGCTTTTCACATCCCACTCCCCAAACCCACTCATCTTTCTTACCTTAAAAGGCTCACCAGCTCCTGCTGGCAAATGTGCTGCTTTTTGCTCTGGCACCTGTTGCTAGTGACAGCTTTAGGACTGCTGTGTGCTCCTAGTTCCTGGTTTAACTTCATCTATCTTCGCTTCCTGTGTCCCAGCCCCCATCTCTGCTCAAGTCGTGAGTACCAAAACCTGCCCTAGTGCGCTGCAGTTCCTTTGCATGCTGCCTATGCTCAGGGGTGCTGATAAGGCGTACACCCAGGACACAAATTTTGGACTCCAGAAGTAGTGCTTGATGGGGTACAATTACACTTCTCAGTGTGCAAAACCAGACTGTGATCTCCATTTTCATCTCTTGCAAAAAAATCACTCTGCCATAAAAGTACAAAAAAGTTAAAAGGCTGAAGCCCCTGGACTTGACGATTACAAAGAGATCCAAAGAAAGCAAGGTACTGCTTACAGAACTTGTTATGAAATTTGATTCAGTACTTTACAGCACATTTAAAAAAATATATAAACACACAGAGGCATACACACACATATACATACACACACATGCAAGTTCTTCCGGAACCAAAAGAAAAAAAAAAAAGTAAATACCAGCTAGGAAGATGGAAAGCATGTCATTAAAGAATCCTAAACACTTACAGATTAAACTCTTTGGTACATTGCCTACTGGTGGAAAGTGCACAATTTTGGGATGAGTAGCATGAATCACACTAGTTTGACACTAGATAAACATCTCAAACCAAAATAACTTCCTTTCTGAATGAGTCAAGTGAAGCAAGAAAAGTTCCTAGGGTAGCAATTTCTATTTGACACAAGGGCAAGATATTCAGTGCTTGGAACAGAGTAGAATATGTCAGTTGGAAGTGACCTACAACAATCATCTAGTCCAATTGCCTGACCACTTCAGGGCTGTCCACCAGTTAAAGCATGTTGCTAAGGGCATTGTCCAAATGCCTCTTCAACGCTGACAGGCTTGGGGTATCAACCACCTTGCCAGGAAGCCTCATCCAGCATGTGACCACCCTCTTGGTAAAGACATGTTTCCTAATTTGACAGTGTCCTGGGTGACATCCTTGTCTCTAAATTGGAGAGACATGGATTTGACAGATGGACCACTCGGAGGATAAGGAATTGGTTGGATAGTTGTATTCAAAGAGTTGCAGTCAACAGTTTGATGTCCAGGTGGAGACCACTGATGAGCAGCATTCCTCAGGAGTCAGTATTTGGATTGGCACTGTTTAACATCTTTGTTGGTGACATGGACATTGGGATTAAGTGCACCCTCAGCAAGTTTTCCAATGACCCCAAGCTGAGTGGTGTGGTTGACATGCTGGAGGGAAGGGATGCTGTCCAGAGGGACCTGAACAGGCCTGAGAGGTGGGCCTGTGCAAACCTCATCAAGACCAACAAGGCTGAGTGCAAGGTCCTGCATCTGGGTTGGTGCAATCCCAAGCATAAATACAGGCTAGGCGGAGAATGGATTGAGAGCAGCCCTGAGGAGAAGGACTTGGGGGTGTTGGTGGATGAGAATCTCAGCATGACCCAGCAACATGCTGGGCTGCATCACAAGAAGTGTGGGCAGCAGGTCGAGGGAGGTGATTCTGACCCTCTGCTCTGCTTTCCTGAGATGCCACCTACAGTACTGTGTTAAGCTCGGGGGGGCCCAACATAAGAAGGACATGGACATGTTGGAGTGAGCCCATGGGAGGCCACAAAGATGGTCAGAGGGCTGGAGCACCTCTCCTAGGCAGACAGGCTGGTAGAGCTGGGGCTGTTCAGCCTGGAGGAGAGAAGGCTCCGGGGAGACCTTAGAGCGGCCTTCCAGTACCTAAAGGGGCTGACAGGAAAGCTGCAGAGGGACTTCTTACAGGGGCCTGTAGTGATAGGACAAGGGGGAATGGCTTTAAGCTGAAAGAGGGCAGGTTTAGATTAGATACAGGGAAGAAATTCTTTACTGTGAGGGTGGTGAGGCGCTGGCACAGGCTGCCCAGAGCAGCTGTGGATGCCCCATCCCTGGAAGTGTTCAAGGCCAGGTTGGATGGGGCTTGGAGCAAACTGGTCTAGTGGAAGGTGTCCCTGCCCCTGGCAGGGGGTTGGAACTAGATGGTCTCCTGACTAGTTGGTCCCTTCCAGCCCAAACCATTCCATGACTGTATGAGTCTAATGTTCAGTCTGAACCGCCCCTGATGCAACTTCGAACCATTCCCATGCATCCTATCACTGGATCCCAAGGAGAAGAGCTCAGCACCTCGCTTTCCATGCCCCCTCCTCAGGAAGCTGCAGAGCAATGAGGTTGCTTCTCAGCCTTTATCTGCAAACTAGACAAACCCAGAGTCCTCAGCCGGTCCTCAAAGGACGTGCCTTCCTGCTCTGTCACTAACTTTGTTGCCCTCCTCTGGATGCATTCAAGGACTTTAGCATCCTTTTAAAGTGGTGAGGCCCAGCACTGCACACAGTGCTCAAGGTGAGGCTGCACCAACGCTAAATACAGTGGGACAATCCCCTCCCTTGACTGGCTGGCCATTCAGCCAGTTCTTCACTCAACACCCTGTGTACCTGATCGTGTCACAGTGAGACAACTTTTCCAGAAGGATGCTGTGAGGGACAGTATCAAAAGACTTTCTAAAATCCAGAAAAACTACACCCACCACCTTCCCTTGACCCACTAGGTGGGTGACCTTATCATAGAAAGATATCAAAGTAGTTAAACAGGACTTTGTGAACCCATGTTGACTGTGCCCGATTGCATTGTTCTTTACGTATCTTTCAATAGCACCCAGTACAATCTCCTTAATTTTTCCAGGTACGGAGATTATACTCACCGGTTTGTAGTTTCCTGGGTCTTCCCTCACACCCTTCTTGTAAACGGGAATAACATTGGCTAGCTTCCACTCAGGGGGGGTGTCCCCAGACTCCCAAGACCTTTGGTGGATGATTGAGAGGGGTCCTGCCATAACATCCGCTAGCTCCTTCAGTACTCTGGGGTGAATCCCATCAGGCCCCGTGGACTTGTGAACATTCAGCTGGTGCAGCTGGTCCCTTACAATTTCAGTGTGCACAAATGGAAAGTCATTGTTCATGCACTTGTGTTCCTCTGACTCAGGGGACCAGGCAGCCCAAGGTCTATCAATATTATTAAAGACTAAGATAAAATAAGCAGAGTGCTTCTGCTTTTTCTTTGCCCCTATTAGTCAGGTAACCATCTTCAACAAGGATCACTCCAATGTTTTCTTCAGACCTTCTCTTGCTACTTAAAAAAGCCTTTCTTGTTGTCTGACACAACAGTGGACTAGTTCAAAATCTGAGATTTGACCTTTAATGTCTTCTCCCTGCAAAGGTGAACCACAGCTCTGTAATTTTCCTGCAAAGTCTGACCTTACTTCCAGAGATCGTATAATTCCTTTTTCCTCTGGAGCTCTGCAAGGAGTTGTCTGTTCAGCTAAGCCGGCCTTCACTGCTTGCTTCACTTTCAACACAGTGGAATTGCCAGCTCCTGTGCTTCTAAAAGGTGCTTCTTAAACACTGACCAGCACTTGCCAACTCCTAAACCTTCAAAAGCAGATTTCCAGGGGACACTGCTAAGTAGCTCTCTGAATAGCTTGAAGTTTCCTCTCAAAATCCAGTGTAGCAACACTGCTGACCTTTTTTCTCATTACACCGAAAATTTTAAAATCAATGGTTTCACGATCACTGTGGCCAAGACAGCCACCTACCATCACATCTCCCATCAGCCCTTTTCTATTTAAACAAGTCTAGGAGGGCATCTTTCTGGTTGGCTCGCTGAGTACTTGTAACAAGAAGTTGTCTTCCACAAACTTCAGGAATTTCCTAGACTTGCTCTTCACAGCAGTATGAAATTCCCAGTTGATGTTTGGGAAGTTAAAATCTTCCATAAGGACAAGGCCTATCAATCCACAGATTTCTTCTAAATGCCTACAGAATAACACATCAATGCTGTCATTCTGGCTGGGCGATTGATAGTAGACACTCACTATGACATCTACTTTGTTTTCCACCCCCTAATCCTCACCCAGAGGCTCTCAACCACATCACCGATAACTGTAAGGGCTGTACAGTGAAACCTCTCTTACATATAGTGCAACTCCTCTACCTCACCTGCCCTGGCTACCCCTCCTGAGCAGCCTATAGCCCTCCATCCCAGCACTCCGGTCTTGGGAGTCATTCCACCAAGTCTCACCGATACCAGTGTTATGGAAATTACACATGCCAGCCACCGTAACAGGGTTCGACTCTAGGTTTCCACTGAATCAATAACCTGAAAAGAGATTCTTCTGTAAAGTCCTTACATTTGATTAATTATTTAATTTTTATTAATTAACTATTTTTATTAATAAACTAATTAATTACATTGTATCAATAGTGCTACAGCTCAAGCTGGGTGCGTCCGAAGAGGGACCTCAAACAAAGAAATCCCTGGGCAATCATACCCTTACAATCCAAATTCCCCACCCCTCATGTGACAGTTCAGACCAGTAGTTACATTAGGGTTGGGGTCTTCCTGTTCTTCACTGGGTCCTTTGACAGTCTCTAGGCAGGCTGTTTCTTATCTCTGAGGTTGCAGCTTCTGTTAATGAACATAGCTTCCGTATCTTCTGACTTGAATTGTCTCTGAGGCCTTCTTTTACTTGACTAGCTAAAAGTTCAACATACCTAGGTGAAAGTTCCCAGCCTGTGGCCTAAGCCTTCAGCAAATTTAACTATTAATGCTAAGCAAGTTACACTAAACAAATTCTGTATTAGTAGTATACCAAATTGCACACCACCAATGACACCATAGCTCTGGGAACTGACCAACGCTTCCAGTTCATCCCGTTTGTTTCTCATACCGCACGTGTTGGTCTACAAGCGTTTCAGATGTGCTGCTAAGCCCTCAGTGCTCCCTGGAGCAGCGTAAATGCTACCATTAGCATTGCCACCCTCAGGCAATGCCATGCCAACCCTTGGCTTATCTTCAGTTCTCCTGTTAGTATCCCCTTGTCCCATTGATTCTAGTTTAAAGCCCTCTCAATGAGTCCTGCCACTTTACAAGCAAAGATGCTTTTCTCCCATCGGGACAGGTGGATCCCATCACACCACAGCATACCTTATGCTTTAAGGACTCTCCTGTTTCTATTAAAAACGAAATTCTGGTGAAGGCACCGGTTCTGGGGCCAGGTATCAATGTCTTAGGCGTGCCTGTTTCTTCCTATATTTCTCCCCATTGCTGGGAGGATTGACGAAAACACTGCCTGTGCTCCTGAATCTTCCCAGGGCCCTGAAATCTCTTTTAATCAACCTTGGACTTCTTGTTGTTACATCACTAGTACCCACATGAATGAGCTGGAGTGAGTAATAGTCTGAAAGCTGTACTAAGCTTGTCAGTTATCTGGTGACATCCCTCATTCAAGCCCCAGGGAGGCAGCCAACCTACCTGAAAAGAAGGTCTGATCTGCAAATGGGTACCTCCGTTCTGCTCAGGAGGCAATTACCTATGACCATGACTCACTGTTGCCTCTTCTCAGCACTGGTCTTAACGCAGCTCCTGTTGCGAGGGGTCAGTTGATCTGACCTTGGCGAGAGTGCTTGCAGAGGTTCCTCCTCTTCTCTCTCATCACATGCTTTGTCTGCCATACTCAGAGCCTCATACCTATTCTGTAAAGGAAATGGTAAGGAGGGTTCCTCTTACAGCTCCGCGCAGTAACCTGCTTCCACTATCCCTGGTAACACTGCTTTCCTCCTGGCACTAAAACAGATCCTGGACCTGCCCCAGTAGTGGCCATGCTGAATTGGCTTGTGTGTACTAGAGATGGCAAAGCACAGCTCTGTTGGTGATCTCCTTTTCAGACTCTACTGCGGATCAATCAAAAAACTAGGTTGGACAGGTCTATCTGAGAAAAAAACAAAAAGCTGAAATGTTTGAAACAGGAAACATCTTTCATTAGGTCAAACCACAAAGCTGTTAGGTCAGACTATGATTATCAAATCACTAGTTCCTTCCGAGGCTTCATTTTATTTATTTACGTATTTACTCTAAGCTCTAACTGTTCCATTGGAAGGTACAAAATATTTAAATGTCTCTGAACCAGCAGATGCTTGTCTTATTTCAACATGGTGGTCCTGATAAGGTATGATACAGCAGCATTATAACCTTGAAAGACCTCTGACATTTACATGACAACACCACACAAATTCCATCTAAAAAATAATCTTTATTATATATACAGGAGCACATGCCCCAGGAAGCTATAGGCAAAGTATTTGGTCACTTGATTTTTATATAGTTGAGGAAGTCCACACAGATAATCAAGGATAGTGCACAAATGGATATATAATGCCAATGATCTGGACCTGCCAGAGATCCAGTTATTTTAGCTACCATGATGAAATCAATCCATCCTCAAACAGGCTAGAGAATCTTAGTTTACCAGCAGCATCAAATGAACTACCTCTTTCCCCATGGGAAAAATGTGACTTAATAATCTGGCAAGAAACAGATACAATCCTGGCAAGTACTCTGAACAGAATGACCACTTGGTGGTCTCTGACAGGGAACTCAGCTGGGTCTATCTTCTTTGCATTTAGGATTTTCCCTTTGGAAGACAGCAGTCTCAATTCCAGGACATATTCAGGAATTCTTTAGAAAACACAGCTTTCCATATAGCCTATAAGATCAAGTCCATTTGCATCAGTTTGCTTTAGATTCAGACAAGTCCAATGACCAGCACTAGCTTTCTACAACACGCTTTTCCTAAAGCGGAGATGCCAGAAGGTTTCAGAACTCTAGTCCCTTCCTCAGCACAGGGGGAAAAGATTATTTCTGGAGCTTCTGCCTTTGATTTGGGCCCACATACCACATTATGGAACCCTTCAAAACAGTCTCTGTGGGTTTAATCTTGTGACAAGGGTTCAGTGGACAAGAATGCAGGAGCACAGCTGCTCTCATTTCAAGAGGTATGCAAGCACCTTCCATTGTGAGAGGTGCACAGATGCTACAAACAGCAAGGTTATTAACTCTGAGCTAAAAAGTTTCTTGTTTCCTATTCCTTTTCATTCACTAGGTTACTGACATTATTTTACAGGCTTGTCAAGGCAGACATATGGCTGCTTTTAGATGGAATGCTCAGCACATCTGGATATACTAATTTTGGCCTTTCTTGAACAGGAGATGCAACCGAGCAGGAAACATAATTTTGGAATTCATGTTCCTTAAAGTGTCCACAACTTCCTCAGGATATGCATTTCAAACAGCACTGAGCCACAGAGCAAATCTAAGGAATGGAAGACAGGGAAGAAGCTTCTCTCTTCTTTACCTAGCTACCCAAATCACTGATTCAGTCTAAGAGGGGGAAGATCCTGCAGTTCCTAGAAGTGCTGAGCTATTTAAGCAACTCAATATTTTTCTTATTCCCACCCACAGCACAATACTATATAAAATGAGTGGTGCTACTCCAGGCACATGAATAGATGTTGTCCTTGAAGCTTGTAGTGCAAGAACCCTGGCTCAGAAAACATGCCACTCATTTAAAAACACCAAAGCAATGGCAGATGTCCTGGAAACGGATCCCAAATATCAGCATCGGCTGCTGCATACTTCGACAGCAAGCAACCTAGGTGCAAGCTGCTGGGTGCAGCTGCTCCTTAAGGGCTGATTGAGAAAAAGAAGGCAGCTGGGTGAAGTGCTACCCTGTCAATAGGGAATGCAGGACCTCATTACACAGAGGGCTGCGGCTCAAGAAGAAGCTGTTATTCCTGTTCATAGGTGGCCTGTAAAGCACAGGAAGAGCAGGACATGAAGAGCAAGCAGATACATGGCCACTAGCAGAGGCAAGTGGGTCCGGGAACGGAAGAGAGAGCGTAACAGGCGTCGTAATCCAAGGACATTCCGAGTCTGGAAGAGTAAAAGAGAGACCAGTCAGTACCAGGAATGGCTATGTCCCCAGCTGCCTTCACTCAGAGCTCTCCAAACCATGAAAATAAGTTTAAGATAAGTAGTATGAACCTTCCCAAACCCATTCCACTGTTGGACTCGACCTCTAGAGCCAACCCTCAGTGAAATGTTCCCCTTCCCCTGTTCTCTGCAGGTTTCTTGTGAACCAGCATTCTCCAATTTTCCTTGAGAAAGGGTGACAGAATGCAGAACATCTCCCTCTAATATTTGATCTCTACAAATTTCTAGCCCCTCTGAGTGAAATATAAACAAATGGATTGATGTTACTTTTCTGCTAGAACCTTGAGCTACTAGGAATTCTGCTTCACTCTCTGGCCTAGAAGAGTTACTATTTGTTGTGTTCTTTCACCCTTGCAGCTGAAAGGACTTCTGAAGCTGTTGAACAAGCTGCTGCAGAGTGACCTCGCTCTACAGGGGCCCTTCCAGGAGTCCTCAGACAATGTAACATCTACTGGGAAAGTTCCAATAGAAAGAAAACTGTCTATTCTAGTAACAAACCTTTGTGCATGAGCACAAAGTAGTGTCCAGTTATGGCTCTTGCCATAATTCTGCTGATGCTGCTCTTGAGAGCACCACCCCCAAATCTTGAAGAGACCAGAGAGCAAAGACTTCAGCAGGGCTTCATCTGTAGCAAAACAGGACAGGTGACTGCCAGGCTGTCATTCAGAACCGTGAAAAATGAACTCTCCACTTTGGCTCCCAGCCTGACTGACACAGGTTTGAAAGACAGTGAGTGAGGAAAAACTGAGATTGTCCCTAATCAAAAGGACAGACTCTCCAGGCATCGCAGATGCTAGGGCCAGTTACACTACACTTCTTATGCATGAGATTGCCCACTGTTTGCACAGACTGCCTATCTGCTCACTACTGAGGCCTTGAATATTCCACAAAGAACCTGGGACCACATTTTAGGCATAGGTAATGCTAGCCTACATTTTAGGGAGCTCTGAAACTTACTCTGCTTATGCAGGCCATAGCAAAGCCACAATCAGAACAGTGTGTGGCTTTTGGTGTGGCAAACAGAGCAAGACCAGAGCAGAAACCTACAGAAACCCAGATTTGAATGTGCCTACAGAAGGATTTGACTGCTATAGGTACACGGTTTTCAGTCCACGTTTTCTTGCATAAGCCAGGGCTCACATTATTAACAGCTGTGAATGTAAATTCTTACTTGGCTGGAATTATTATCCATGGAGTCAATCAGCAAGGAATGCTCATGACCTGGAGCCATATCAATGCTAGCACTTAAGGAAGATGTCCAATCATTTGACTGCAACCTGCAGCAGAAAACAATGAAATTAAATTCAGTTTCTTATGATGCCCCAAACCAACACGGTAGACAAGTTTAGGAAAAGAGGCATTTTTCAAAAAGTAATCAACCATTGGAAGCAAGTCATGGCCTCACTTGACAAGAACTGGTTCCATTCGTACAACTGTAGTGCCTCCTGAGCTCAAGTTCATCAGGAGGACTGGGTGACCCAGGTAGCAGCAGTTCTCCCTGCTCCACCAGGCTGGTGAAACTGTAAGAAAGCAGGCACATTGTGCTCTCCATGCCAGTTATACCTGCTCAAGTGACTGGCACTTCCCGTGCCCACCGTCACGGCCATAGCCAGAGAGAAAGGTAGAACTCCCATACTGCATGATGTGCAGATCACCATTCCTCTCCAGTAGACAGGACAATTCAGCTGCTGACAGTGGAGCCCTTTCTTACCTGATTTATATCCTGTCACTTCAAAACTGGTTTTTTTAGGTGCTGTTTTTTCCCTTTTGTCTTCCAAGAATTTTGAACTCTAACTTAATTAAGGTCTCTGTGTTCTACATGAGGCTTTTCAAGTGAAATTTCATAGTGTGTGACTTGAAGGAAGCCAGGGCAGATGATTTAACTGTGTATTTTAAATTCCCTGAAATTATTTTGGAAGTCAGCTCTGGTCCCAATAATGCTGGTTCTTACTATTTTTTAGTGACAGATATTCAGGATTGGCAAGATACTACTAAGGGGTGAAATGTGGAAGCAACACTGTCATATCTTCAGGCTAGCATTGGTTAGTGAAGGGAAATCAGTTGCAGAAGGGTTTCATAGACTTGAACGCTAGAAGGGGCTACAGTTGTCTGTGTTGTATAGCAATTACCAGGGAACTTCATCCAGAATTCTTCCATACAGACCATTATTGTTTTGCTGAATTAGCATGTGTGTCAGAAGAAAATCTCTGTTTTCATGTAAAAGTCTCCAACAGTGATGTTTATTTTAACTACCAGGAAATGCACAGCACAAGTGCCTACAATCAAGTTACATGATAAAACCCAAGGAGAAGCACATATTTCTAACATGTGACTTACTGCACCCTGATCCTCACATCTAGTCTAGGTCAGCCTCCTTTTCTCTGCTGACTATAAGGGCATCTGTCAAGTAACCTGAGATACACAGTTTATTGGGTATAAATGGCAAGATTTTGGTACCAGGGAGTTGCAAGGGAGAGCTGTATGGCAGGGGGCCGTGAAGGGCTCTGTACCAGTCACAGCCGGTTACAGTTGACTTAGCAACGAATGACGCCTCGCTGTGTGCCAAAACTACAGCCAAAGGAGTATACGGTCTCTGCTCAAACATATTTAACAAAAGGTAGTAGCTGCTAGGGGAAGAGGAAGCGAGTAAGAAACAAGGAGCAGCAGACAGAAATCACTACATACTGACCCCAGCCTCCTGCACTGCCCTTTGCCTCACCAAGGGGACTAAGCAAAACGTGCAGTGCAAACAATGGGACTAGGAAGAGGGGAGGAGAGGTGTCTAGACCAAAGTTGAGCCTGGGAAAGGCACAGGGGAAGTGTTTTACCTGTGTTTAATTGTTTCTTAATACCAAAATTAATTAAAACTTTATGTTAATTTGCAATACATTAAAACTGAATGACATTCTTCAAGTCAAGACTGTTTCGCCCAGGACAGACAGGTGCTTACTGAGGAGACAAATCCCCTGGAAGTACAAAAATTCCTCTTCTGCCTTCACCCAATTCCAAGTCTCCATATCATATTTTCCAGTAGTTAATTTAACTCATTGAGAAAGCTGGCATCTCTTTTCTAGTCAAAATTTGTCTTAATGTCTAGTCCGCTGTCTCATTCTAGCTTTGTCTACAATTGAACAACAGTCTGAACATCAGGAAACTTTTTTTTTTAACTGTAAGAGTGTCTGAGCATTGGCACAGGTTGCCCAGGGAGCTTGTGAAGCCTTCATCCTTGGGGATACTCAAGCACTGTCTGGGTTTGATCCTGGGCAACTGGCTCTAGGTAGCCCTGCTGGAGCAGCAGCATTGGACCCAATGACCTGCAGAGGTCCCTTCCACAACCTCAACCATTCTGTGATAGACAAGGTATAGTCATTTCTATGCGCCTAAGTGACATTTGACAGAAGTAGGTAATGAAGTGCAGACGAACACAGAGCTAGGATCACCCTACTTTTATGGTGATACTGCCTGTTTGTTCAAGCTCCCTCACCTCCTGATCTGATCCTGTGCTGCAGAGAGCGCCTCCTCTACAGCAAGACGACGATCCCGTTCTTCCTCCAGCTGCTCCTCTAAATACCTCAAATCCTGCTTTGTGCTGCTATGTAAATGTTCTGTTTCGGACAACCTGTCAGAAAATAACCAATCATATACCAAAACAAGGGCTAATTCATGGACTGTTATTCTGTTTCTGTAGTATTCATTGATGCAGTATGTGAACAGACTCCAGTTCCCTTCCACTTCACACAGAAGACTTGGTTATCTCTTATTAATATTTAAATTATTTGGAAAGCAAAAGAGAAAATAAATCTCTTGAAACTTCTGTGTCACATCAGGAAGGAGCTTCTTGGGTCTGTCACCTGTGGCCCCACCTTCTGAAAATTATTTTGAAAGGACATCAGCAATCACGTGCTAGATCTTAGTTCCAGAAGGTTACAAGGAATCATGTGCTAGGTCTCAATTCCAGACGCCCTCAAGCTACCAGCCTTGAGACCAGGACCACTGATACACTTCAGCAGTTACTGAGGGACCCAGCCCATCAAATCAAAGATGCTCATTTGGCTGGTGATGGTTAGCTGGAATTGCTGCTGCATGTTGTCTCTTCATTTTTTGAAGTCCTACCCAAAAAGATACCTAACAACAGCTGTCAAGTGCATATAATAGCCCTTCCACTTCCACAAGGTGTGGAACTGAATTCTCCCAACACTCTGACAGAAAGTAACAGAAACAGCCTCATCACTAGCCTAAAGACCTCCATCAGGACTACCATTCCCGAGCGTTTTCTCAGGCTTTCTTTACCTCAGCTGCAACTCTTGCAGTTCTGGTGTGTAACTGCCTCTCTGAGGCTCATTCTTTTCTTGGGGTGCTCCTGGAGCAGCATCTGTTGTAAACAGCTCCTGAAAGAAAGCACAAATGTATGGTAGGTAGCACTGAATGAAGAGGATAAAAAGTAGCTACAACGCTGCAGTTAGCGGAGCCATCCGCAATAAGCTTTTCCCTCCCTTACACCAAGACGACCACCCTTACCATGCCCTTGTCTGCAGACTGCAGCTCCTGAAGCTGCCTTTCAAGCACCATGCAGCGGTTCAGCACCTCACTGTAGTGCTGATGGCTCTCACAGATGTTCCGACTGCTACCTCGCAGCTGGAGGGAGAGGGCATTTTTCTCCTCAAAGACCTGAGACAGCTGAGAAGAGAACACAACTGCTAAGTAAAGAACTTTTATTTTTGTGAAAGCGAAATTGTTCTCTGTGTAACTGAGGGTGAGAATTCTATTGAGATGGGAACTACCACACTGCAGGTTACAAAGATCAGTGACAATCTCCAACAGTAGCTTGTGGCTAAGGTTTCCAGAACATGAGTCCCAAAACATCAACATGATGTACAGGGTAACACATTTTCAAAACAAGATTTCTAAAGTGCTGAGACTGACCTAAACCTTTCCAAAATATCATCAATAAATTATGATTTTATATTCTTCCTTTCTCCTTAAATGCAACTCTCTTTCTGAAGATGGCTAAATTCTGAGTCTTCCATTTCAACATGGGAATAGGATACTGCACTGAAGTACAGAAACTTTTTCAATATCGCAGGCAGCACTGAAGACTGCCAGCATGTCTTCCAATGGAGGTACTTCCTTCAGGAGTCTAGAAAGCAAAAGGCTACAAAGAACTACTGACAATAGAAACAGAACTTGGGAACAACTTTCTTCACATAATCTTGCTCTCTGGTCCCTTTGTCTGGTGTCCCTCTCCCTCCTCTGCCCCCTCCTCCTCCTGCTCTCCCCTCCATCCTTCCCTCATTGTTCCTCTGCCAACCTGCCCTCTCTCTCCCCTCTCCTCCTCTGTCTTCCTTCCTTCTCCCTCCTCCTTTCTCTCTCTGGTCACTTTAGAGAAAGGGCACTAAAATTCAGTGGCAGAAAAGTTACTGATTCAGACACTACTGTCACTGATCCTCCTGAATGTGATCTATATACAGCCTGGAATACCCCTCTGGTCCATTCAGGTCAGCCGTCCCAGTTATGACCTCTCCCAAGCTCTTGCGCACCCTGGCCTCCTCACTACAGGGAGAGCAGAGTGAGAAATGGAAAAGGCCTTAATGCTGTGCAAGCACTGTTCAGCAACAGCTAATACATTGGTGTGTTATCTGCACTGCTTTAGTCACACAGCTGTAACACCACACCCCAGGGGCTGCTATGAAGAAAATTAACTCCAACCCAGCTCCAGTACATAAAGCTTTTAACATCATCACCTACAGTATTCACATTTGGAAACTAAGGAGCTATGAAGTAGACAAATTAACTGCTGCATAGTCAAAAACTAGCTGGACCACTGGACTCAAAGGCAGTGATAAACGGCTTGAGAGCCAGCAGTGAGCAGAATACTCCTGGGGCCCACCTGGGGCACATACTGCTCAACATTGACAGCAATATAAGTTACGACATAGATCATAGCATCAGCAAGTTCACAGCCAATATTGAATTTTAAGGAGTGGCTCACATGACAAAGACCAAAATGTCAACCTGGAGGGACCTTAAGAAACTTGAGGACTGGGCCAACAGAGATCTCAAGTTCAATAAGGGAAACGGCAAACTTCTGCATCTGAGGCAAAACCCATGCGTCAGTACAGATTGGGGAAAGGCTGCCGAGGCAACAGCTCTGCTGTAAAGGACCAGGGAGCAGCTGCCCTGCTGAATACAAGCCAAGAGTACATCCTCATTGTGAACAAGGCAAACTTGTCTACTGGCCTACATTAGGAGAAGCAAGGCCAGCGGATTGAGGGAAGCTATTGCCTGCTCTGCTTGGTACCGGTAAGACTATATCTGGAATCCTGGGACTGGTTTTAGGTCACTCATTTTCATTTGGGGAGGTCCCAGTTGACTGGAGGTTCGCATGATGCCCATCTACATGAAGGGCCAGAAGGGGATCTGGGAACTGCAGGGCTGTCAGCCTGACCTTGGTGCTGGGGAAGGTTATGGAGCAGATCACCTTGGGCGCCATTACATGGCACATACAGGACAACCAGGTGACAGGCCCAGACACCACGGGCTTATGAAAGGCAGGTCCTGATCAACTAACCTGATCTCCTTCTACAACAAGGTGACCCACTTAGTGGATGTGCTGGTTTTGGCTGGGATAGAGTTAATTTTCTTCTTAGTAGTTGATGCTATGTTTTTGATTTAGTATGAGAGCAATGTTGATAGCAACAACTAAAGCATCAGTGTGTTAAGTAGCGCTGAATCTAAATCAAGGACTTTTCATTTTCCATGCTCTGCCAGTGAGCAGGTACACAAGAAGTTGGGAGGGGACACAGCCAGGACAGCTGACCCGAACTAGCCAAAGAGATGTTCCGTATCATGGGATGTCATGCTCAGTACATAAACTGGGGGGAGTTGGCCAGGGGCCACTGACCACTGCTTAGGCACTTGCTGGGCATCAGTTAGCAGGTGGTGACCAATTGTATTGTGCATTACTTGGGTTTTTTCTCCCTCCCACCTCCACCTTGTGTTTAATTCCTCCCTCTCTCTCTCTTTTACATCACAATTACAAATGTACTCTGTGATATTATTATTTTAATTTATTTTAGTTATTAAATTGTTCTTATCTCAACCCTCTCAACCCATGAGTTTTACCTTCTTCTGATCTTCCTCCTCATCCCACTGGGGTGGGGCAGGGACGGGGAGTGAGGGAGCAGCTGTGTGGTACTTAGTTGCTGGCTGGGGTTAAACCACAACAATAATACAGAGAGGTTTTTGTTATTGCTGAGCAGAGCTTACACAGAGTCAAGGTCTTTTCTGCTTCTTACACCACTGCACGCGCAAGAAGGCTGCGGGCACAAGAAGCTGGGAGGGGATACAGCTGGGACAGCTGACCCCAACTGACCAAAATGATATTCCAGACCATATGACATCATGCTCAGCATATAAAGCTGGGGGAAAAAGAAGGAAGTGGGGGACACATTTAGAGTTATGACATTTGTCTTCCCAAGTAACTGTTGTGTGTGATGGAGTCCTGCTTTCCTGGAGATGGTTGAACACCTGCCTGCTGATGGGAAGTCAGTCTCTTCTCCCAAGTAACAAATGATAGGTCAAGAGCCAATGGCCTCAAGTTGTGCCAGGGGAAGTTTAGATTCGACATTAACAAAAATTTCTTCATCAAAAGGCTTGTCAAGCATTGTAACAGGCTGTGCAGGACAGTGGTTGAGTCACCATCCCTGGAGGTATTTAAAAGACATGTAGATGTGGCACTTAGGGACGTGGCTTAACTGTGGACTTGGCAGTGTTAGGTTAACAGTTGGGCTCTAATCTCTTCAGGGTCTTTTCCAACCTAAAGGATTCTAGAATGGATAGAGAAATGGGAAGTAGTCCAGGAAAAGGGTGATAAGATCATCAAGGGATTGGAAAAGGTGATGCTTGTAACAGCTTGGCTGCTTCAGCATGCTAAAGAGGCGGCTAAAGGCTCATTTTATAATAGCTTACAATTAAACTAAAGGGAGTCATAAAGTAGATAGAGCTCAACTCTTTTTGATAGTGGCAGATAATATAATAAGGGGCTGTAGACATTAAAAAAAGCATCTGCATTAAAAGTGTAAAGCAGCATTGGACAAGGGCCCAGAGAGGTTCTGGAATCTCTCTTTTTTTCTCCACTCAGTTAGGCGAAGTCATGGGTGACCCAATCTAGTGCTGCTTTGAGGAACAGAGGGATATACAAGATCATCTGCAGAAGTCTCTTAACTAGTATTTCTGATTTTGTTACTTCACTGAATGCCCACAAGAACAGAGAGATTCACTCCTGCTCCCTGAGCCCTATTCAAGCCTACCCTCTTCCCCACATTCCTCATCCCAGACTCTGCAAGCAAGTATAAAATATGATCGGTACCTTGCTGTTTAACTGCTGAATTCTGAGCTCTTTTTGGTGCAGTTCTTTCAGGCTGTCATTCAGCTGGGCCTGGAGATGTTTTGTCTCTGTTTCTAGGCTTGAGAAGTCCCCTCTCAGAACTTCTGAAGACATCTGCCAGGGAAAGAACAATGCAAAATATACTGCACACCTGACAACCCACTCTTGTATTAGTCCTCTCTGTTTAGTATTCCAGGGTCAAAGCCCAACATTATCCCTAGGCCTGGAACTTGGTCTGCTCAGGCAAAACAACAAATGGGGACTAAACAGAAATATCCTAAAAGCCATCTGAAAACCCAAACAATTACGAAAGATCACTGAACTTGCACATACGATGGGTCCTTCTCAAAAGTGGTCTTAAAGCTGTGTACAGTACAGGAAGGGAAAAAAAAGTGATGAGAATAAGAAAAACAAAGGAAAAACCAAAGCAACATCCACATTGCTCTCATTCAACACAGACTAAAAGGTTAGCACTGAGGCATTCTCCTGGAAAGCACCACATGCACACTGCTCTAGCTTTTTCTTTGCATATATGCATGTATACATCAAAGGGATAAGGGAAGATTTTCTCCCTTCTCCATTGAGATAAAAGCTTCTCACTGGAACATTACAGATGTAGGCAGGAGAGTTCTCCTCTTGCTCGTAATGATATTGTACAGGCAGCACACAAGTGTTTTTCCCTAGAACAAGCAAAATACTCAACATATTCCATTCCACTTTTAGGAGTGTGATACAAGAGAAAGAGGCAGAAAGTCCCAAGTTCAATCCTCAGCCACTCTAGGCTGAAGTCAGGATTGTAGATCCCTGTCGCAGTAAAAACAGCATTAAAAATTCATAGTAAACTTAAAAATTACAACATGACATCGTGACAATGTGACAAGAACTAAACCAGAAGATCTGATTCAAATACAGTGGAACAAGCAATCCTAAAATAGCCAGGAAGACCAACCTGATAAGTTCCATACTGCTTAGAAGGACCTAGGGGGCCTAGGAAGCCCTGTCTCTTTCTCTCTTGAAACATTATGAACCACAAACTAAGGGAAGAGCACAGAAGAGTAGGTCAGAGTTTTCTAAAGGTTTTCAGTGATCCAACTTGCATTGTTGGTATAGTCCTTGGAGGTCACACAACAAAATCCGATACTGCAGTCTGTACAAACTGAATACAAGCAACAATACAAGGCTGAATTTCAAGCCCCACATCTCCATGCGATAAAGAGTCTGTGTATTTCCACCCACCTTTGTTTGGTACTGCTCCTCTACAACATGAGATTTGCCGAGGGACAGTTTCATTTCTTGTGTGATCCTTTGTAAATGGCTCAGTTGCTTGTCCTTTTCTGCTATGGCCATCAGGTAATGTTCCTTTATGCTGCTGTTCTGCTTTTCCCAGGTAGTTTTCTCTTGTCTGCCCAGTACGACACAAAGGAAATTAGCAGGAAGTTACCACTATCACTTATGATATCCAGGTATCCTGCTCAGAATGAGCTGAGGATGATTATATTTGCTATCATCACCCCTTGCCAGAAATAAAGTTTCATAACTAAACCAAACCAAAATAACCCACTTATGTACAGGAACCTTAAAATCAAGTTTAAGGAAGCATTCTATATTTTGCTCAATCCTGCAGATTGTTCAATGCTTACACATTTGGTACTCCTGAAGATTGTTTTGATCTTAGTGCACAGAGAGTTTTGTCAAGCAAGTCATTGACAATGACACTTGTCATCATAACATTATCATTGCCTCAGTCAAATATGCACCAGAACCACAGCACTGATCCCAACATGCAAACTTGAGGCCTAAGCTTCATTTACATTGTAGAAGCTAGACAGGGGAAAAAAATATCCCTTTTATCAGAGATAAATAAAATTTGTAAACTGCTTCAAGACTACAAGATCTTAAGTGTTAGTTTGAGGGTCAGACTGGGGGCAGGGGGAGAGGGAAGGACCACTATAAGTTTTTATATCACTTTGGACAAAGATAAAACATGTATCTTTCCACAGAAACCCCAAACCCTTTTACTCCAGGTTCAGTCATTCTTAGAGGGATCGCTGAAGTACCTGAAAGGACTGTTTTCCCCTTTTTAGAACCGAGCATATTTGTCTGACTAGTTTCAGTCCACTTGGAAATGACAATTTACTAGACTTGAATTACACACTTTTTTAAAAAAGCAAGTGAAACGAAGGATTATACAGTCATACAAAATGAGTTTTTTCTAAACAATGATATCAGTGGGATACATAAGTTCCAATACGAGAAACTGTCTTCTCTCGAACAGATGATATTGGCCACCACTAGATGAAGGAAATAAAAATGAAGAGGTCATTGATCTATTTCACACAGGCATTTCCTTCCAATATGCTGGGCTGTAATCCTTTGCCCTAAGCCTGAGGCAAAAGCTGAACAAGGGAAGCGTGTGCCCACCCCCGAACAGGGCAAAATGAGTGACAGCTGACACAGGTAAGGCTGAGCTTCTCGATGCTTTCTTTGCCTTTTGTCCACAAGTGCTCTTAGAAAGAAAGAAACAGCACATTTGTATCTCTGAGGCAGCGAGAAGACAGACAATTCTCACCTAAGTTGCTGGAGCTCCTGCTGGTAGAAAATGCTTTCTTGCTTCAGCTGTTCTTGAAGAAGCTGCTGTTTGTCTGCGTCTTGCTGATATTCCTGCAGTTGTGCTTTTAAGCGAGAATTTTCAGCTGATTCTACCCCGACAAGTATGTATTGCTGCTGCAGATTCTTCAGCTCTCTCACCTTTAATTGAAAGGAAACATCAGTGTGTGTGATAACTGAGCAAGCAGCTAGGTTTATTACTTACAAGTGTTTAAAAGCATTTCTCTGTGGCATATGGAGAAAAAAAGTCACATTCAGATGACAGAGAAACTAGAAACTGAATCAGTGATTAGAGCAGTCTACTAAAAACTGCTCAGAAAAAAAACCCTCAGAGAATTCTGCTGTTAATGAGAGTAGTGAATTTTGAGACCTTCCATGAAGATTTGACATATATTAATAAAAAGACCCCAGACTACAGTATTAATACCCTTATTCAGAGGAAGAAAAATTGAGACAGGAGCTAGTTAAGAATAACTCCTGAGGTTGGTATTTAGGGTAAACCAGGGAACTGAGAAAATAAAATCCATTTGACAGTCTGCTCAGACTGGGATTAGAAATAAGTTGTCATTACGCATCCATCACTGCAATCAGGACAAGACAATGTGACTGACTTTGGAAACAGGGACCAACTAACGAGTCAGGAGATCTCTCTACTGAGGATCTATCTCAGTATTAGCAGTGCTACACAGATATGCAAGTTCAACAAAACAGCAGTAGAGGAGACATAAATCTTCAAATAACTGAGATACAAAATGGACAAGAAGGAGAAAATGTTTAAGACAGTATCACAAAGTCTGTTGTGAATTAACAGAAGGGAAAACTAAGACAGACTAAGTGTCAGTGGAAAATGATTGTAAAAGTTGGTCATCTGACCAGCAACTAGAACTCTGAAGCTTGCTGAGCTGCATTGTAAAGGCCAGAGCCTTCACAAACACAGAAACATTAAATATGCAAGTAAGGATATCAAAATGAAGCTGCAATGCCTTGGACCTGTCTTGATAATCAGCTGCTAAGAGGAGAAACAGAGCCAAGCCTTTGCTCTAGTCTCCTGCAGAAACCCAAGACAAATCAAAAGCTTCCACAGATGTGGCCTAAGCAGGTTAACAGGGAACCTGTATCTTATTTCTACGATTCTGTATTTTAAATCAAGCTAACAAGAGAAACCTGAAATCACAGCTTCCATATGACAGAGAAGATAACACAGATGACACATACTAAATCCATGGGATCTGATAGTGTGCCCACAAGTGCTATTGTCACTGGGAGGCAACTCAATTACCTTTGAAAGGTCATGGTGACTGGGAGAGGTTCCTGAGGACTGGAAGAAAGCAAATGTCATCCCTACCTGCAGGAAGGAGGAACTGGGGAACTGCAGGCTGGTCAACCTCATCTCTATCCCTGGGAAGGCGATAGAGCAACTAGTTCTGGAAACCATTTCCAGACAGATATAAAAACAGGCTGCCCAGAGAGTGTGGAATATCCACCTATGGAGATACTCAAAATCCAACTGGACAGTGCCTTGGGCAACCTATTCCAACTGACCTTGTTTGAACAAGGGGGTTGGACTAGAAGGTCTCCAGAAGTCCCTTCCAATCTCAACTATTCTGTGATGACAATAATCTGTGTTTCACACTGCAAATAGCAGATTTGAAGATCCAAATCTCCAATGGGGCTTTAAGTAAGAGCAGGAAGACAGAACAAAGACTTACTACTCTGTCTCTGTCATCCTGCAAGGAGGACAGTGCCTTCTTAAGACTCTGCACTTCTGAAAGAGTGGAGGAAGTGTTCCCTTCTGCTTGTTGCTTCACTTCTTCAGTCTTACGTATTTTGTCCAGTTCATTCAGCAGACTGTCTCGCTCATTCTGCAGGCTTGCCATAGCCTTGGAGAAAGATTTGACTTGGTTGGAAGAGCCTTCCAGTTCTGAAGACAAACGGAGAAGCTCATCATCTTTGGCTCTCAGCTTCTGATTAAGTTTCTCAATCTGGGCCAAGAGACCTCTTTCATCACTGGCTTTCTGCAGTTCTGTCAGCTCAGACCTCACTGTATCTCGGTCCCTGGCAGTGGAATGTTGCTCCTTTTGTAGCCGAACCATCTGTTCATGAAGATTCTGCACTAGACTCTTTTGTTCCTCTAAGTCTGCAGTGTATTTCTGTTTCAAAACATGAAGCTCTTCATTGGCCTGGTCCCAGCTATCCTGAAGAGAGCTCATGGACTTCCCAAAAGACTGAATTTGAGCTCTGAGATCTTTGTTTTCATCTGTGACTGCAAGAAATTTCTGTTCCATTTCCATTAAGTCCCGTGCCAATTCTGCTACTCTTTCTTCTGCTGTTTCTGTTTCATTCCTCATTATCCCTGCATCATGATGTAGGTGTTTCAATTCCTTCCGAAGCTTGTTCTCAGCTTCTTCCACTCTCTTGGATGCATCCCTTTGAACACATACCAGTTCCCCCTCAAGTTCTGTTATCCTTTTCTGTGAGAGGGAAAGCTTATGACTCAGTTCTCGTGCCTCTTCCTCTTGGGCCTTCAGTTGTGCTTGACACTCCATGATAGGACCCCCCTCACGTAATGCTGTCATCTCACTCTGCACCTGAGAAAGAGAGGATGTAAGGGTTTCAATCTCTTGAGACATACTGACTTTATCCTCTCTCAAGGCTTCCATGCACTTCCTGAGATCATCCTGAGTATGCTCGGACTCTTTCAGCTGTGTTTCTATGATTGTCTTGTCTTTTTCCAGAGTTTGGATCCGCTGAAGCTGTGTTTTGAGAAGTTGTTTCTGTTGGGAGTCCTTTATTGAAATCACTTGGTTCAGGTCTTCTCTATATCGCACCAACTCTGCATTCAGCTTGGCATTCTCAGAGTTGAGGTCATCCATCTGGCTATGAAAACTTCTAATTTCTTCCTTGAGCTTATTGTTTTCAGCAGCAGCCTCTTGAATTAGCTGGTCTTTTTCCAAGATTATAACAAGATGACGTTCCTCAAGTTGCTTGTAGTCTCTCAGTATGCGATCTCTGTCATCTTGCAAAGATGACATGGACTTGGTGAAGGAGTCCAGTTGTGCCTTCTGCTGCTTACTTTCTTCTCTGCTTATCTTCATCTTTTCAGTGAGACAATCAAATTTATCAAGAAATTTGTTCTTCTCATTTTCCAAGGCTTTTTTATCTTCTTCCTCCTTACTCAGCCTATGCTCCAGCTCTTTCATCTCTTCAGAATGTTGCTGCTGTAATTCAGATAGAGCTGCTATAACTGCTTCTTCCTTTGCAGACAGCAAACTAATGATCTTTTGATCTTTGGCACTAATTTCTTCATGCAGCTTATTTGTTAGGTCCTTGGAAGCTTGCAGATCAGCCTCAAGCTGTTCACAGCTGAATTTAAAGTTCTGGATACTGGTCTCTTGTTGCTTGACCATACTGTCCAGCTCCTCTCTGACCAATTCACATTTGGTGAAGGAATTCTGTAAGTCAGCAAGCTGGTCTCTCAGGCTGCTGATTTCTGACTCCAGTTTCTGCTGTTCGATCTGAGACTTGCTGTACAGTTTCTGAGACCCGTCAAGTTGCATCAAAAGGTCTTTTTTTTCCTCCTGCAACATTTCACATGTCTTTTGATAATGCTGAATCTCACTCCTCAATTCGGACTCACACTCTCTCTTGCTGCATTCCAGCCTGAAAACAGAGAAGAGAAAGACAGTGACAAATCAATGAAGTATCTCAGTATCCAAATACAGTAACAGTTTTCATTGATTATACTAATTTAGAAAAGACACAAAATTCATTTTACTTTAAGAAAGCACGTGGGAAATATCCAGATGATTAGTTTTCCCTCAATTTAAAATTCAAGGCATCTTTTAAAGTTCTGACTGCACTACTGTCTGAAGGGAGTGGTGCTAGGGAAATATTTTTTAAAAGTTGTCCATTGAGGGAAATGTTTATGTTGATATTGAAAAAAAATGGAGGAAGGTTAAACATCGAGTGTTATCACCTCCTTTTCATTAAAATACTTCTTTCATCCACTGTGGCTAACAAAAAACCCCCAAACAAGCAAGCAAGCATCACGCAGACACACACTCTCAATGAAATCACTGTTCTCATATGCTTGATGCTCATTTAATGTTCCAGCATGCAAAGAAATAGCATTTTGATCACAAACTTTATAGAACAATTTTACTCATGTAAGAACAGTTTGGCTTTGAATTCTGGAAATTCCCAGAGCTAAGTTTTGGTACATTTCCATAGCTCCACCTTTCCCTCAAAATCTATTGGGATTCAACTGGAATTATCTATCCCAATGCTCTCTTGACCTGTCAAGTTTAATCTATTCCAAATTTCAGATTAATAAAGATTCTAGATAGTCCTCTGATGACTACTGCTTGTTACAGAGAACAGATTTAACACAGGTGCCCTAATAATGAGAAAAGGAACATTACACAGTGTTAATCTCCTTGTATACTTGGTGCAGTCAATAAATACATAGTAACTCCCTACAAGATAACTCCAAACCTCTTTTCTATCCAAACACAAGCAATCCAGGAGATAAGCCTGTTTACGAGTTTATTAGGAAGACTAATTCTGCTCTCCATCATAGGCATTCATTAGTTTTTCCAATCACATGTCATATTTAGCATATTTATGTACTCAGAATTCTTTCTTTCTGGTATAGTGCAAAGGGGAATCCTACCTCACCTCTGGCTGCTGCCTTGTCAAAAGGAAATACAAGAATACCAGCCGAGTCATTATCACCTTTACCTGGATATATGAGTCTGAAGTTCTTCCACACGTATGGTCATCTGCTTAATCTGGTCCTTTAGCACAACACAAGTTTCCTCTTTTGAACGTATTTCTTCCTCTTTCTTTTGAATACTTTCAGTGAATTTCTTCTCCCATGTTTTTGATTCATCTATCACTCTATCCCTGTCATCCTGAAGGGATGACATGCTCCTGGTGAAGGCTGCAAGCTGGGCTAGTGTTTTGTTTAGGCTGCCTTGCAATTGCTTGGCTTCTTGATCTTTTGCCTTCAAGGAGTCTTGAAGATCGCCAACAGTTGCTTCTGTATAGTCTTTCTCCCTCTGCAAAGCTGCCAGCTTTTCTTCCATGTTCTTAATTTCCTTTGAGTGCTTGTCTTTTTCCTGTTCCAGTCTTCTCTCAAAGTCCTCATCCTTTTTCTTCATTTGAATTTTAATATTCTCTTTGTTTGCCTGCAGCTCTTCTTTCACTTTGACACTCTCTGCTAGAACCCTTGCTGCCTCACTCTGGGTGTCATCCAATACTACTCGGCAGAGAGCAAGTTCTGTTTGGGCTTTCTTGGTGTCTTCAACTGCTTTTGCTAAAGTCTCTTTGGTTGCTTCTACCTCTTTCTGAGACTCATTCTGCAGAAATTCCAGAGCTTTAACAGTTCTTTCTAAACTACTGTTCTTTTCCTGGCTTTTAATACAGTCCTTCTGCAGTTGCTTAATCTCCTGCTGTTTCTGTTTCAGCAGTTCCTGAAGCTCCTTTACATGTGTGCCATTGTCTCCCCTCCAACTGCATTTTAGCTTTTCTACATATTCCTTTTCTGAACTTGCTTTACTTTTCTCCTTTACCATCTGACATTTCTCCTCCTCCAGTTCATGCATCATTCTCTGCAAACTCTGAAGCTCAGATTTCAATTGCTCATTTTTGATCTGGAAGTCTGTTGCATCTTGCTGATAGTTCCCAATAGTTCCATTAAGTTCTGCCAGCTGATTCATGAGCCTTTCTTCCAAATCATCCTTCTCAGCCTCTAGCTTGTCCTTCAGTTCTGTCATCCTGATGAGGTCATCTTTGGTTATTTGGACTGTTTGTTCCATCTTTGCTACTGTGTCCTGAAGAGCATTCAATTCATGGACCTTCTCTTCCATTTGCATCTCTAAAGCAGTTTTCTCACCTGCTAAAGTCTCAACACGCACGTGGATATCACTCAGCTGTTGCTCTGAAGCCTTCCTATTATCTTCTAGTTCTGTGATTCGCTCTGTGAGCTGAGCTATCTGCTGTATGTAGGTACCAAGATCTTCACAAGGGCTACTACCTTCAAGTGCTTTTTGTTCCAGCTCTGCAGTAGAAGACTCTGGTCTAAAACTTACGTCTACTTGATTTTCAGTCCTCTCCATTGGTGGTGGTGTGGCAACTGCCTGATTTGTTTCTACCCCTGTTGCCTTCTCAGCAACGTACTTGTCTACCAGTTCTCTGCTTTCCTCCAGCTTAGATTCTGTTAACTGCAAATGACGCTTTAAGTCTGTGATCTCTTGATTCAGAGATGCCTTTTCAGCCATTACTCTCTCAAGCTCTGTAGAGAGAGACTGGTAATCTCTCCTAGAGCTTTCCAGATCTTCTTTCAGGCTAGTATTTGTAAAGACATCTCCAGTCCTGTGTAGCTCTCCATCTGTAAAATGCACCTCTGCTCTAAGCTTCTCATTCTCCTCCTCTAGTTCCAGGATCTTTTGTTGCTTTGATTTTGCAAATTTCCTCATTTTCTCCTTCATTCCATCAATTTCCTGTCCAGCTTCTTGTAGCTGCTTATCTGTTTCCTCTTTTTTTGCTTCAACACTTTTCAGCTTAATGAAAACTTCCTGCTTTTCCTGTCTAACAGTTTCCAAAACACGCTGAATCCGCTCAGTCTCATTACTCACATTCTCATAGGACTGCAGGAGAGTTTCATATTCTTTCTGGAGGTCCCTGTATTTCTCGTGCCACTCAGAACTCTCGGCAGCTTGAAAGCATTTCAAGGATTCCACCTCCTTCTCCAGCTTCTCCTTCTCCAGAGTAACTCTGTCTAGAGAAAATGTCAGGTTTTTACAGCATCCATCAAGATTCTGATTTTCTGTAAGTACTTTATCAACTTCTGCAATAAGTTTTTCTCGCTCTTCAGTGAGGCCTGCTAACTTTTCTGTTAAAGTATCTGCTTCTTTAACATGGCCACATATTTCGTTTTCCATATTTGTCACCTTGACGGAAAGATTTTCAATAGTAGTTTTAGCACTAGCTAGCTCCTCTTTTAGAGATTTGCTCTCCTTTAGTGCCTCTTTTCTAGAGATAAGTGCAGCTTGCAACTTTCTCTGCATTTGATTCTTCTGTTTAGCTGCTTCTGCACCATCATCTTGCTTCTCCTGAATTTCAAGCAACTCTGTTTGCAGTCTCTTGCTTTGTTCCTCATGAACCTGAGCTTGAGTTTCCAACTGACTACATAGTCTCCTGACTGAATCCTCTTTTTCCAGCAACTGTGCCTGCACATTATTGAGAGCTTCACTCTTCTCCTTTAACTGCAAGTTAAGAAATTCCACTTCTTCATCCTTTTGATGCATAAGTGTTTTCAGGTCTTCCAGACAGCCCTCTCTAGAAATTTTTGCTAGATTCTCCTCCAGTTCTGTCTGAAGACTTGCTGCCTTAGCTTCAGCTTGGTCAGAGGTTCTCTTCAGCCCTTCTATCTCCAGAAACAACTGTGCTATGTGTTCTTGCAAATGAAAGACTAATTCTGATTTGCAAGCAAGTTCACTTTGCATATAGCTAACGTTATGTTCCAGTTCCTCCTTCTCCATCTGCAATTTTTCAAGTTTTTCCTTAAACTCTTCCCCAGAAACATCTGCAACTTGGAAGAGTTTATTTGTTGTATTTTCTCCTTCTGTGCATGAAGAATCCAACCCACCTTGATTCCCAAGAACACCCTCTGTCAATTCTTTCTGTTCTTGGAGTTGTCTGAGCTGAGCTTGGATGCTTTCCTTCTCTTTGCTTTGCTTATCAAATTGTTCTTGTAGGATATTGTAATCATCTTTCTGCTGTTTCAGCTGTTCTCTGTGATGCCTGTCTTTTTCTTGAGCCTTTTTTATAGTGTCTTTACGAGATACCAAGGCCTCCTGAAGTTTTTTTTGAAGTTGCTCTTTTTCTTGTTCAAGAGCTGAAATCCTCTCTTTCAGAGCAGACTTTTGGTTTTCTTCAAGATTTGTAGCTGCTGAACTATTTTTTTCATTCTCTTCATAATCTTTTGGGCTTTTATTGGTTTCTGTTACTTTGTCAGCAATTGTCTGACTCTCCATGATTTCATCTTTAATTGAAACAACGTTTGTCTTGCCTTGCAAGCTTTGCCTCATTTCCTTGATCACTGCCTGCAATTGTGCTTCAGTAGTCTCTTTATCCAGCAGGTCCTTCCGGATGCTCTGCAACTCAGACTCCTTTTCAGAAAGCAGCTGAATTAGATAATCCTCACTAGGCTGGCTTTCAAGATTCACTTCTCTGCTTATCACATTTGTCATATTTTCTTCCCCTTCAGCTTCTTGAGTCACTGAGGTTTCTGATTCGTGTTCTCTTAATTGCATTAACTCATTCTCCAATTTACTAACCTTCTTCAGAAGCTCTTTCCTGTTAACGAGTGCTGCTTGCAGCTTCCGTTTTACTTGCTCATTTTCTTTTTTCAGAAGTTCAATTTTATTTACTAACACCTCATTTTCTTTACATGCTGCCTCTGTCTCATACTGCTGCTCAGATGCCTCACATTTTAGATATATATCTTTTGCCTCTATGTTTTGGTCTTTTTCTTCCTGGGCTTTTAATAATATACTTGTTTGCTCTTTAAGACTCTTCAGCTCATTTCCTAGAGAAAATTTCTCTTCATTCAGCAGGACCATTTTCTCAGACATGCTGACACTGATCTCTCTCATCTGTTGGTCTTTCTCCTGCAAGGTTTGTTGCAGGCTCTCTATAGACCTGGTGCGTTCAGCAACAAGCTGTTCTAGGCTTGCTGCTTCACATCCCTTTGAGACTAAGTTTTGGGAAAGCTCTTCTATCTCAGCTGTATTCTTCCTCAAAAGTTGTTCTAGATCAAGTACTTGACATTCCTTCTTCTCAATCTGGCTTCTCAGATCTTTTAGTTGCATGTCTTGGTCAGAAAGCTGAAGTTGTGCCTCATCCAAGTCTTTTTGCAAAGCTTCAATTTTTATCTCCTTAGATTTAAATTCATTTTTAAGACTTTGGATTTGTTCTCTCAGAAGACTGCTTTCACTGTCTGACAGCCTCTGCTTTTCTGAAAAAGCTAGATTTTCCTCAAGTTGCTTTACTTGCTCTTTCAGTTCTGTTACGGTAGAGAGTTCCTTCATTTGGCACAGAAGCTGATCTCGTTCGTCAGTCAAAACACAAAATGCACTATCATAATCCTCAATTTTTTTTCTGTATTCCTCAGTCAGCTGGTTTAGCCTGTTTATTTCTTCACCTTTTTCTCCTAAATCCTTTTTATAGGATTCTTCTGATTTCTGCAGAATTATCTGCAGTTCTGTAATTTGGTTTTGTAAGTTTATCAGTTCTTGAGATTGAGAGGTGCCAGGGTCTGGATCTGCTGAGGAGACTTCTCGCATTGCTTCCATCTCGCCTCTGCAGGGGACAGTGCTTCCCTGGGGCACTTCTTGAAGACTGATTCTGTTTTCCTGAAATACACCAACTTGCTGCACTTCTATTTTGCTCAGTAATGAGCTACTGGCCAACTCATTTTGGGTATCTGAAGCCTTTTGCTCTTCCCTTTCAAGAAACCGTATCTGGGAGTTATCTTCTAGCTGGTTAGCTGCTTCTCTGCTCTGGTTACCTGTAGAATCTTGGCCATTTGGGCCCTTGAGCTGCCTTTTCAGAAAATTTATTTCTTCTTGGGCTTCTTTCAGTTCCAGCAGCAAAACTGACAGCTCTTTCTGTTTCTCTGCAGCAAGATATTCCAGAATTCCAGGTGGACAACTTTCTTCAGTAAACTGCTTGCTTCCATTGGGAAAGCCATCTGGTTTTGCCTAAAAGAAAATAAAAGGTTTCAATTTTCCTTTGAATCCTGTGAAAGGGTGACTTTTGGAAGTATCTGCTTTTCACGTTTTGTAGTTTAAGGATACCCTTTCTTGAGCTGACTCTTGCAATAAATAGCCTCACTAATAACAGGAGGATGACTCATGTAATTTCTGTTCATTTCAGTTTCTGAAGTTGCAGCATCAAAGATTCTGGCTTCAGGATTAGACCATAAAGGTAACTTCCTATTCCTTTGTTTCCCATTCTCTCTTGATTACAAGATAGCACGATTCCAAAGTGTTTCAGTTCTCCTATGATTCTCACTAGCTCTCCAGTGTACTTACCCAGACACATTTTCCTGGCATCCTATCCATAGTCTCCAAATGAGGTTTTGTCCTGTATTCTATCTGTCCATTTAACATGGCAAAGAAACAGTGCATAAGCCCATATTCTAGTCTGTGTCCATCTCCAAAGTGAAAGCACCAGACAAAGTGCTTGGCTTTTTCCAAATAACTGTCCTAAGCTTGCCTCCCACCCCCAAAAACAGATTACAGAAGACAAGCAGTCACAAATTATTCCCAGAAAGCATGGATCAGCAGCCCACGAATAAGTCAACATCTTGTGTTGTAAAGGCTGTCCAGCAGTTTGGAGAGCAGAAACATTTTATGAGGAACCATTAAAGGAGAGCTGTCACTTAAAGCATGTTGCAGTGTTGTACCAACGACTTTACATTACAGGATGTTAAAAAAAGCCTTTGGGGCTTTTAAACTAAATTAAAGTTTTCATATCCACAGATGCATACAATACTGAGAGGAAAAAAGTTCTAGACTAAATTTGTACCTCAAGGAGCACCAAAGTGTCATCAAAAGGCTTTTGCACTTCAGAATTCACCAGCTCTCCTGACACACCTAGTGATAAAAGGTACACTTGTCACCATCAGCATAACAAGTTGCATGTAAAGTCAGTAGGTAAATGGAGAGAAAATACATGGGACTGTAGTTTCTCTAGTTTCCAAGGCGAGGAAAAGAAAAAAAAGTTTGAACCTATAAATGCAAAACCTCCTGCGTTTGCTGCATGCTGGCATCACCTAAGTCTACACTATAACTGACCTCTACAGAAGAATGAAGAGGCAAAGAGACTGAACTAGGTGATGGGTTGTTTTGTTTTGGGTTGTTGGCTTTTTGTGTTTGTTTTTTTTTTAAAAGGGTGGGGGTGGTAATTCCAGGCACAAAAAGAAATTTAGTAGCTCGCAGAGAGAAACCCAATTCTTCAATTTATGTTAATTCTCTTATGGGTCTTACACATCGGCCTCTGCATCTACAAACACGCTCTCCTTCAAACCCTTCTCTCTCATCTTAGGAACCACTTCTTTCTTCTCTTCAGATATATCCTATCCATCCCACATTAGAATGTTCTCTTCTACCTCATGTGCATCTTTTCTATCTCCTGTACAACTTTAGATTCTGACCTCAAAGCTCTTCTTTCCAAATCAGCTTTGCTTTGTCCCTGAAACTTCTCAAACATCCACAATTTTCTTGTCTTGTGCCTTATTCTGTGTCCTCACCTGTAGAAGTAGAAGAGCAGTCTACGTAAGAGGCTGGAGCTTCGAGAGTCTGCAATTCCACCTCAGGTCCAACACACTTACTCTGTTGGTTGAAGAAAAAATACTGAAGTTTTGATCCATGATCTTTGCATTAGAACACAGCTATCTTAGCTGCCTGCTGCTCTGTCAACCCTTAAGTAAAAAGCACCAGTCCCAACTTTAGATGCAACTCTGATGTCTAATGAAAATCAAAACAAATCTACTTTTTTTAAAATAATTTATATTAAGCAAGAGACTAAGACCTGTCTCAGCAGATTAAGGCATTAATGAATGCAATGATTCTAACAACTTCGCATATTGAGATGCTTCCTCTTCTATCTTCACTGCTTCAAAGGGTCAAACTATAGATCCATAGCCTTTCACTGAATCACCCAAGCAGAGAAGGTGAGGAGTCATGTGTTTGTCACTGTATGCCTCACTACTCCAGATAGTAATGAGATACTACCGCAGATAAAGAACCTACAGTCTTCCCAGGAAAGTTACAGTAGGCTCCTCCACAGAGAAAGACCCACCCCACACTGCTCTGTGTCTCCTGCTTCTGTCAGACAGGACAGAACCTGAGTGTTGAAGAACACAGAGCACACTAGAAAGAGAGATTTTGCTATTTCACACACACCAACTCTTTTTGCCCACACAAAGATGCTGAATAAAGCCCAGGAAATTGGTTAGTTTGCTGTTGAACTACAAGAACTAAAACTTCATCTACTAATTCCTTCATTCTGAGAAATCCACTTAACATCCACCTAAAACGAATGGCAGTATTTCTGGCTAGTTCCCAACACATTGTCTTTCACCACAACAAAGAATTGGCACAGCTAGTACTGTTTCCATGGGAAAAAAGGTTTGAACTAGAATACAAAGAGACTACATGTCAGAGCTAAGTGTCTAAAAAAAAAAAAGTTACTCCCTCCCACCCTCAAAAAAACAAGTAAAAAAACCCCAACCCAACAATTGAAAGACTGAAAAAAAAAATGAAGCGTTCAGAACTAACTTTTGCTGTAACTACCTAGAATGTAGGTACAGGGCACTAAGAGGGCACAGAATCATAAGGAAATCTCCAGTCCCAAGAGCACCTTGCCTTTGCATGCTACAAGCACTGAAATGGAACGTACGGCATGCATTGACCCATGTTAAACATTCACCTCGGTCTGAATCGTATGCTAAAGAACCTATCTCCACTGACTATAAAGGGGCTCTAGAAAATAGCTCAAAGGTTTATATTTGCCCTTGAAAAGATGGTGTGCATGTGTGTGCGTACAAACTCATTGATCCGCTAGCTTACACCCTGACTACAGGCAGTTGGAATGTAAGGGTCTGAAGTCAAGCAAAATGAATTGACTCAAAATGCCTTCTCCAGTTCCAACATAAGTCCAAAATGTTAACTTTTGCCCTAATACTGCACAGTAATATACATATACTATAAACTCTCTCTGTTGGAGAGGAATATGTTAGATAAAACATAGCAGGCTGGAACAGAGTGGAGCAGTCTGGAAAGAGCCCAGACGTTGCTCTAAGCCAACAAAAAAACTCTACAACAAATTCTTAGTACAGATATACAGAGGTAGTAATCTCCATCACCTTGCTGACTGAGTATAAAGCAAAGCAGCAGGTATCTAATCCTGCACTCTTCTCACCAACAGACTGACTGCAAGTGTACCTGCCGCTGTTCACAGTGCAAGACTACAAGGACAGAGTCTACTTGTCTCCCTCACTTAGCAAAAATAACTCCGCTTCCTCCAGTTAGTCTGCCAGACCCCCATTAAGGCAGTGGGAATGGATAGGGCTGGTTTGAAAGGCATCCTATGACGTATATTTACTGAAGCTTCCCCCAGTTTAGCCTATGGTTTTGATGAAAAACTAAGTCACAAGAGACAGAAAAAAAGCACAAATATGGGTTGGGTGGATGAAGGACACAAGAATTCCAAGCAGCCAGCAAAGGGAAATACAGTCTGATAAGAACATAGTACAAGCAGTATTTGGAAGCTCTTTCTGTCTTTCATCATTAATCCAGTTAATAATAACCTTCCAAAGAGGATTGTTAAAAAAAAGGCCATCACAGCTTAGCTGTTTTAAGGCCAGTCCTTGACCTGTTTTAGTTTTAGCTTATTTCAGCTGCTTAATCATTACCTGCTTTGCATATTCTGTGACCATCACAGCTTTCTGCAGAGGCTCCTGGAGAACAACTTGCAAGTGTGGTATTTCTGAAACATTCAAAACAAACAATTTCCGTGAAGATTAAAAATCTACTTTAGAGAGTAACAGGATATTCTTCGAGGAGCTTTAGAGAACAGGGCACATGGGTCTTAGTAAAAACTTATGTAGTGGAGATATATAACACTGCCATTGGATAATGTGTTTATTTTTTTTTAAGAGACAAACCACCGGAACAACATACTTTTTTAAGCGCCTTTTAGAAAAGAACAATTATTATAATACAGACTAAAATTAAAGGACAGCTGATAGAGTTTCAAGATTTTAGAAACATTTTTATAGAGGAGGGGAAAGAAAGAATTATTATAGCAAAATTTTCAGATTTAACTTGGATAAAAATGAGATGAGAAATTGTTAAAATTAGAGAAGAATAAAACACTCAAGGGCCATGGTCCAAGTCAAGATTGGTACAAGAACTCAACTACTGTTTGACTCAATTATTTTTTTTTACACGTATATGTCTGTAACCTGGCATATAAACACCATTTATCATAGATATGTCACTGTATATGATGAAATGACTGGCGTGGTAGATGAGGGAAGAGCAGTGGATATCATCAAGGCCTTCCGTAAGGCTTTTGGCACCGTCTCCCATAACAGCCTCATGGAGAAGCTGTCGATGTATGGGCTGCACGAACAGCAGTGAGGTGGATTGAAAACTGGCTCAATGGCCAGCCAAGAGGGTGGTGATCAGCAACAGGAAGGCTTGGCTGGAGGCCAGTAACTTAGCAGTGTACCCCTGGGGTCAGCACTGGGTCCGATCCTGCTCAACATCTTCATTAATGATCTGGGTGATGGGGCAGACTGCGCCCTCAGCAAGCTTGCAGATGACACAAACCTGGAAGAAGTTGCTGGTACACCAGAGGGTTGTGCTGCCACGCAGAGGGATCCGGACAGGCTGCAGAAATGGGCTGACAGGAGCCTCGTGAAGTTCAACAAGGAGAAGTGCAAAGCTCTCCACCTGGGGAGGAACAACCCCACAGCACCAGTTTATGCTGGGGACCACCCAGCTGGAAAGCAGCTTTGCAGAAAAGGCCCTGGGGGTCCTGGCTGACACCAAGCCGTGGGAGCCAGCCACACTCCCTTGCCACAAAGGCGGCTAATAGCATCCTGGGCTGCATTAGGCAAAGTATTCCTTTGTCTCTACTCAGCACTTGTGAGGCCACACCTGGAGTACTATGTCCAGTTCTGGGCTCCTGAGTACAGGAGAGACACAGACATACTGGAGAGAGTCCAACAAAGAGCCACAAAGATGATGAAGGGACATGAGCATCCCCCTGTGAGGCTGAGAGGGCTGGGACTCTTCAGCCTTGCAGAGAGGACGCTCAGGAGGGAATCTCATCAATGAGTATAAATCTCTGAAGGAAGAGTGCAAAGAAGATGGAACCAGGCTCTTTTCAGTGGTGCTCAGTGCTAGAGGCAATGGGCACAGTGTGAAACACAGGAGGTTCCCTCTGAACATCAGGAAACACTTTTTGGGCCATGAGGGTGACACGTTGCCCAGGGAGGTTGCAGAGTCTCCCTCTTAAGCTGTCTGGACACAGTCCTGGGCAACTGGATCTGGGTCCTTTCCAACCTCAACCATTCTACGGTACTCAGGAGGTACTCAAGACATTTTCATACTCCAAAGCATAAGACAGGCAAAAATATGTCCTGTGCCAAACCCAGAAAAAAAAAACCCTTTGAAAGTACTAATAGTTATTTTTGAAAGTACTAATAGTTATTTAGCTTTCCTGATTAACTACCCCAGGAAGAAAGCTTCCATTTGCATTTGATATCAACAGTCACCATGTCAGTCTTCTCACTACCTGGGGAGACAGAGAATGTGTTCATTTCCACACTGGCTACTTGCCAGTAAACGTCTGTCTTTAAACAGTTTGAGGAAGTCTCTGTGTGACAGATCCTGAATCTTCTGTGGGACCTTAATGTTCCTGACATCTGCTGGAAGAGTAACACACCACAACGTGGGCAATCTGAGATTGCTGGAGGGAGTCAGGGAGAAATTCTTGATACAGGTACTGGATGGGTTAACCAAGAGTTAGAGCAGCTGTTCACAAACAGGGAATAATTGGCTGGATATATGATAATCACTGGTAGCCTTGGCTGTTGTGACCATGAAATAGAGGAGTTCAAGATTCTGAGGGGAGTGAGGAATGAGAGTAACAGAGGCACAGATCATAGACTTCAGGAGACCAGACTTCACCTTACTGGGGGAACTTGTAGGTGGGATCCTACAGCAGACAGCTCTGAAGGACAAAGAAGCTCAGGAGGGCTGGCAGGTTTGTAAACACAGCAGTCTCCAAGCACAACAACAGTCCATCTTGACACTTAGGAAAACAAGCCTATCAGGAGACTGGCTTGAGTAAACAAGAAACTCATGGCAGAGCTCTGAGGTGAAGTGGTATTATATAGGAGATAAAACCAGGGACACGCTGCAAAGGAATTCAGAAACATTTAAGGACTGTGTTACAATATGCAAAAATGACTGGCGTTCGAGACTTGCAAGGGATGTCACGGGCAACAAGAACAGCTTCTACCTCTACATTAGTAGTAAAAGGCTGAACAAGGAATATGTGGGACTGTCACTCAATGAGGTTCATGATTTAGTGACAGTGCACACAGGTAGCGCTAAGATACTCTGCGCCATCTGTGTCTCTGTCTTCACTAACAAAGTTTTCCAAGCCTCTGTCCTGAGGATTGAGTCAGGGACTACTTGTGAGAAAGAGTGTGATACAAATTTATGAGAACAGATGGGTTGTCTTGCATTTGAGGGTCCTGAGAGAGCTGACCAACATCCTTGCAAGGACAATATCATCACAGAAAGGTTATGGAAACTGAGGGAAGTCCACTATGACTGGAGAAAGACAAATGGTGTATCCATCTTCAAAAAAAGGCCCCAAAGATGACATGGTAAACTTCTAGCCAGTATAGTTCACTTCAGTCCCTCCTGAAATCACGAAGCGAGTCCTCTTGGAGCACATCAGCAGGCACATGGAAGAGGAGGGAGTGACTGAGAAACTGTCGGCATGGATTTACCAAGGTTAAATTACATTTGCAATGCCCAATTGCCTTTTATGCATTTGTGGATGAAGAGAGAACTGTGGATAGCATTTACCTTCTGCCAGTGTGTCCTGCAATATTTTTTATTGAAAATTAGAAGTAATAGTCTGGACTGAAGGACAACTCAACGCATAAAAAGCCTGGTTGAATGATGAGGCTCAGAGAACAGTGGTGAACAGATCATGCTCTATCTGGAGTTTAGGAACAAGTGGAAAATCACAGAGGTCAATCTGTGACCTCTCCTGTTTAACATCTTTATCAGTGAGCTGAAGGTGGCAGAGTCCACACTCAAGTTTGGAGAACACAGCACACTGTGGGGAAACAGCCGATACCCTCCCTGGCAGGGCTGCCATTTACAGCAGCCTAGACAGGCGAGAAGAACGGGGCAACAGAAACCTCATTACATTCAACAAGGGCAAATGTAAACTCCTGCCCCTAGAATGTGGACTGGGGACCAGCTCTGCAAGAAAGGATGAAGAAGATCTACCTGATAGACATCAGGCTAAATCTCAGCCAGGAAGTGTGCCTGGCAGCAAACAAGGTCAACAGCATCCTGGAGCGTATGAACAGCAGTCCAGTCAGCAGATTATCCTCTTCTACTCAGCACTCGCTACACTGTATTTCAAGTGCTGCATTCAGTTTTGGACCCCCAATATAGGAAAGACATTGATAAACTGAAGCAAGTTCAGCAAGAGACCCCCAAGATGGTCAGGGGGCTGGAGCACTTTCCCTCTGAGAAGAGGCAGAAGGAACAAGGCTTTTTTACCCCGGAGAACAGAAGGCTTTGGTAAGTCCTAAAAGCAGCTTTCCAACACTGATGAAGGAGTTATTGAGCAGACAGAGCCAGGCTTTTTACAGTGGTGCAAAGTAGGAGGATGAAAGACAACCCACATACACTGAAATAAAGTACGTTCCAAGTGGATGTAATGAAGACCTTTTTTGCCAAGGGGACAGTCAAGTATCATAACAGGCTGCCCAGGGAGGCTGTGCAGTAACCATGACTGGAGGTTTTCAAGACCTGACTGGATAAAGGCTTGAGCAACCCTGTCTGATCTCACAGTTGATCCTGCTTCTAGGAAGAAGCTGGACTAAAATCTGCTTTTGATCCCTTCCAGCATAAATTATTCTGTGATTCTATGACTCGTCTCAGTTCTAGCTAATGCTATTAGAGATGATGCCTCAATATTTTAGTGTAACAGCCAGTAAACCAACTTATATAATGTCTTTCTTGCCCAGAAATACAAACTTAGAATCATCAAAAAACAGACTCAATTTTTGTGAACATGTAATTACTGATGATATTAAATGTATGTTAATATATACGCAAAATAAAATTCAAGACCAAGTTAAACAGTTCTGTTAGGGATAAGAAAGAGGGGTAACAAAGTATTTAGAACCTACAGAGGAGGTTTGAAAGACAATGATTTTTTACATGTTTTCATTTAATCTTTTGGGGTTTGGCTCTTATTTTTTGAAGAAATTACATCTCCCAGTGTTTAAAATGTAAAGAAAGTCAGTAACCAAGTTCAACACACCCACTGGAAACAAAATTACAACAAAAAAAGCTTTGTTTGAAGTAAACATGCATTGGGAAAGACCTTTTAAGTAACATGACAGCAAAGCTCTAAAAGTCACTGCATTTTTCAGGTGGCATTCTCTTCAGTGGAAAAAGGACCTGCTTTTTAAGTCCAAGTACATTCTGGATATACTCAATCTTAACTCAGGGCATGATATCAGACTAAAAGACGGACTTCTGTAAGGCCTTTGATATGGTCACCCACAACATTCTTGCCATTAAGTTACAGAGCTAGGGTTTGGCAGATGGACTGTTAGATGGATAAGGAACTGGCTGGAAGGCTATGTGCAAAAAGTTATAGTCAATGTGTCAATGTCCAAGTGGAAACCAGTAATGGGTGGTGTCCCTCAAGGGTCCACACACTGGGACCAATACTATTTACTGTCTTCATCCACGGCATAAGACAGTGGGAGTCTGCGTTTCACACACTGAGTGCACCCTCAGCAAGCTAGCAGATGACACCAAGCTGAGTGGTGTGGTTGATTTGCTAGAGGGATAGGATGCCACTCAGAGGGACCTTGACAGGCTGGAGAAGTGGGCCCATGCAGACCTCATCAAGTTCACCAAGGTCAAGTGCAAGGTCTGGCACCTGGGTTGGGGCAACCCCCAGTATCAATACAGACTAGGGGGTAAATAGATTGAGAATAGGCCTGCAGAGAAGGACTTGGGGATACTGGTAAACAAAAAAACGGTCAAGAGCCAGCAATGTGTGCTTGCAGCCTAGAAAGACAATCATATCCTGGTTTGTATCAGAAGAAGTGTGGGCAGCAGCTCGAAGAAGACTATTCTCACCCTCTACTCCACTCTTGTGGGATACTGTGTACAGTTCTGGGGTCCCCCAGTACAAGCCAGACATGGATCTGTTAGTGTGAGTCCAGAAGAGGGCCACAAAAGTGGTCAATGGGCTGGAACATCTCACCTATGAAGAAAGGCTAAGCAAGTCTTATTGCAGCCTTTCAAGAGGACTACTTCTCTCTGGGTTGCCCAGAAAAGTTGTTGGTTGTGCTATCATTGGATATGTTCAGGGTCAGGCTGGATGGGGCTTTGAACAACCTGATCTAGTGAAGGATATCCCTATTCACTAGGGCAGAAGGGGGTGGACTACATGATCTTTAAAAGTTACTTCAAACCGAAACCACTCTGATTCTAAATGATGTCTTGAAGTCCATTAAAGCCCTGCATTTCTGAGTTCATAGAGTGAAAAGAGAACAGATACGTGCTAGGACTGAAGGAATCAAGTTTATTGGTGATTATTCTCTCACCACGATTCTTATGAAGAGGGCGTATCTCTGAATGACAGGAAGCAAAAGGAATCTATTTCTGCAAAAATCTAGACAGCCTATTGCCATAGCACACCATACTCCAAAATCAAAAACTATGGAAACCGATCTTTTCATACTGTAATTCTGACAGTTGTACTATCACTGTCACAAAGGTAGAATGGTGTTATCACTGCTACCAGTCTACATGCCTAGACACTCAAGACCAAGTTAATTGTCCATGTTTTTTAACACACACGCCCTCCCCCGCCTGCCCCCCCCCCCCCCCCGTGGTATATGTTTGGAACCTTTACTCTTTCAGCTACAGTTGTCAAAAATAACCACCCCAGAAGCACTGCCTGCAGATTGTCAGCATTTTGTATCAGGGAGGAGCTCCTACTTCAGTTTCACCTTATTTTATACAATCTAACAATGTGCGAGTGCACAGTCTCTTGGAATACAAAATTTATTCTACCATCCTTAGGCACAACTGACATTAATGGAACAAAAAAACCCCAATAAACCAAAAATATTCATTGAATTTAATATGCCCCATCACAGTGAAGCTAACCTTGGCACCCTTTTCTGAAAAAGTCTGCAATCACATATTACCACCATTATTGCCTTCATCCCAGCTTCTTCATGTCTTCTCCATGTTCTTTGTACCTACCACCATAGATCATACATGAAGCATGTGAACCGTACGGGTAGCAAGTTCTACCCACTCTGTCTCATGGCCAAAATACCAACATCACTTCATATCACAAGATAACACCATACAGGCAGGCCTATGATGCACAGCCCAGTTTTTTTAATAATTGCAGGTGTTTGTCAATCTGTTCACTGTCTGACAATCAAATAGTACCTTTTCCTTTTAGAACTAAACTCTACTTTAACCACTGGAAAGAATTAGATAGTATTTCTGAAGATCTTGGCAGTGACAGCATAATGAACCAGTAACCAAGGGCACGTTCATTATCTAAAAACAGGCAAGAATAATTCTTAAATATTTAAAGAATATTAAGATAGATAAGATAATCATACCATCTTCAGTCTTCTGTCCTTCCAAATTTTCTGTGGGTAGGAATGAAGTCCCATTCCAATCTTCCTGATCTGTTTTTTTTTCCTGTGAAGTTGTTTCATCCTGTTTAAACATCGGATGGAGGGGATTAAGATAAATTTCAGTACAGTTTAAACATCCATATTAGTCTTTGGTCTTTCAGTTAACTTTTTAACAAATCAATGGGCAACTTTTAAATTACTCAGATTACTCCTATTTCTTTGCAGGCTTTCACAGTCATAACGTGTCTGCCCATCAGCTGAGAGAACCCAGAAGATCCTGTCTCAAGCTATACATCATAAAAAAGGAATTACAGACATTTCATTCAGCTTCAGTTCCTCAACACATGGGAAAATTTCAGAAGACTCATATGAAAAGATCGTACCTGTTTCTTCAATTCAGAGACCTGCACTACTGACTGGGATTTCAGCTCATTCTGACAGCAGACAAATTCTTCACATTCCTGTACAAGTTCATCTAATGGAGGGGAAAAAGGGGCATTAAGGTGTGTTCTTGCCTTTTTTTTCTGAAATATATCCAGTTTACGTGTATGGACAATAGTATATGAGATCCCTTATCTCTCAGTCGCTGCTTCAGTTTGGGGCCATAAAGGAGCTGGTAGAAAAATCAATTTTAAATAATAGCTTGAGGCAAGGTCAATGTTATTAGTTCTAATACAAGCCTACAGAGAAAAATGGTACAGTTTGCTTTCCTTGGTTGTTTTACTTGTAATTTCAGTAGAAATTCAGACACTGAAGGATGTGGCACATGTAAAAAGAACTTACGTAAGGTAATGGAAAAAATCAAACAAGTTATTAAAATTAATCAGAAATATACATCTTGCTCAAGAAATCCATAAGCTTCAAAAATTTATAGGCTGGGACAGTACACAAGAAAAGCACTACATATGCTGCTCTAGTCTTATGCTCCTCCTCTTGCAACTGGCTTTTTCCGCCAAAGGTAGAAAGGTGGGATTACATGAGAGACATTTAGTTTGATACAGCACAAACACTCCTATGTTCCTATGCAACTAGGAACTGAGACTTTCTTATAAGCTATTATAAAAAGAAAGCCAAATAGAAGGCAACCTGATGATCCTTAGGCTCTTGAGAACCTGCTTCAGCGAACTGCTGTGCTTGCTTACCCTGCAGTTTCTGTATCGTAGCACTGTTTTCGGCAGACACTACCAAGAGCCGCTTAACATCCTGTTTCAGCTGGTCATTTTCAGCGACAAGAGCAGCATGGCTAGATTGTAGCTCTTGTTCAGCCACCTTAAGACATCTGATCTGCAGGTTCTTCTCTTCCACCTCCTGCCTTTGTTCCTGCTCCAGGTCTTTATACTTCACCTCTAATTCAGCTTGTGCTCTTCTTGCCTCTTCCAGCTGTTCTGAGAGACATTGCACCTCCTCCTGCAAGCGATGGGAGGACAGCTTCCTCTCTGCTAGTTCCAGCTCCATCTTCTCTCTGAGATCTTGAGACTTTCGTCTCTCTGCATCTAGCACATCCCTCAGGGAGCTTAGATCCACTTCCATCTTCTGGCACTGATCTAGGAGCATCTGCAAAAGGATATGGAAATTAATTTAACTCTCAACTAGTTCAATACCTTGCAAAAGCAAAAAGTGCCTGAAATATATTTTAAAATTGCCATCAAATTATTTTCAAATATCTAAGTAGCAGAAAGGAGGAAATAAACATGGCAGAAATTTCAGCTTGTTAGAAACCGCCCTACTATTTGCAAACCGAAAGAAAGCAATACTGGAAGAAACAAGAACACTTGATTTTGGTAAAAAAAAGATGAGTCTTAATGTAGAGCAGGGGAATGTAGAGGAAATAAACAACAGAACAGTGTCCATGAGTTCTCTTTTAGAGGAAAGAAAGCTTCCCCAAAAGGGGAGGAAGGACTACAACAAAAGAGGGGGAACTAAAAAATGACAGAGTACAATTAAAAAACTGAACAAAAGTATGTATGTGGAAGGGGGTAAAAAATGCTGAAATAGGAAAATGGAGGCAACAGAGTGCTCTACACAGTGCCCACTGCTTCAACAAAAATCCAAGAAAGCTGGTTGACACTGACCAGAGACTTAAGACAACCAAGGAACAAAAACGGACCCTACACTTGCCAGAATTCCTTTCCTCCTCCTGCAGCTGTGGACAGTCAGCATAACTAGTGTCAGGAGGAGACTCATGAGAAGCTCCCTTTATTTTATGGGTAGAAAGAGAAGCTTCAGCCACATGGCCTCAAATTTGTATGTGTACCAAGGTCTCCCTCTGACTGTATAATGTGCATGAGGGGAGTCAAAGACAGACAGGAGTCAGGGGACACCCAACAACCATGCCATGAAGATACACATGCCACCACTCCATGAAACACCCTGGTGAGCAATGTAATCAGTAGTGAGCACAAGTCAGCTCACTGAGGTTCTTCACCTCTTCCTGGTGGTAAAAGGTCCCACCACTGTGCCTGGCTGGGCCACACGGGAAAAGAAAATGAGAGTCGTACCTAAGTGTGCTTAGTATCTTAACTGGTATCTGCAAACAAGCTTTCTAAGAGATTGTGTACTAAACCCTGTCTTAAGGGTCACAGGTATATATATTGTCATATACACACAGACTCGATCTCATTCTCTTCATGCTCAGAAATGATTGAAAGCCAATACCACTCCAGAAGCTGTGTCATCATACTAGCAAGTTCTCAGCAAGACATACCAAAGAATGTCTATGCTCTGATCTGGTCTGGATACTGCAGTCCGGAAACAGTGTAGCTATGGCAGCACTGTGTTAGGCACTTTTGTTTTAGGCAAAACGTTGTGTATTTGATGACTTTGAACGTATCAGTCAGCAGCGTGAAGCATGGATAGATTTTGTCCCTGTCCACCTGCCCAGAATTTGGGTCACTAGAGGTGGCTGCTGCAGCACCCCATCCCTGTTGTTTGTCTGGACTGACTACGAGCTATGCATACAGACCTCTAGCTCTAAAGCCTAACCTGAGGGAGGCTCCCAGCTGACTTCATGCTGGAAACCTGGTGGCAGAAATAAGCTAATCTGGTAACTTCTGAGCTACTGACAAAGGCCCCATCCACCATCTACACATGACAGTAAGGAAATAAGCAAAGCATGAAAGGTACCTGGTTTTGTTGTTCAGCAGTATGCAACTCCTGTTGCAGCAGTTCTACCACCTGAGTTCGTCCTAGCAGAGCTGCTTCCTGCTCCTCTAGCTTCCTCTGAAGCGTACGCAGGTTCTGTGAGAGAGACAGCGCTATACCAGTATCTGGGAGGCTAACATAAGAAGGCTAGATTTCCTGCTTTCAGCCGCCCATCTAGTTTGCATAACACAAGTTACTTTAATAGCCTGAATAACTTCATTTTTGTTGACACTTATTCTGGAGCCCTGATGCAGTAGGAAGAGTTCACCATTGTTTCACAAATTGGGAACTGGAGCACAGTAATTTAATACTTCTTTTTAACTGTTCTTGCTTTTCAACTGATAGCAAATCAGCAGATTGAAGCTAGGACTCAAAGTCCAAACCAGCATCCCCAAACTCCCAGGACAATCAAATTGTATCTCTTCTCACCCCTTCTGAGTTACTTTGATGAGAATAGCTCTCTCAGGGTGTCTTCAGACTGGTAAAATTTCTTTTCCTTTCTCCTCTCATAGTAATATTATTATATCAAATATACCTGTTGCATCTCTACTTCCAGGTCTGACTGGGCCACTATCTTGAGCAATTCAGCTTGGTGCTGGTGAACCTGCTCTTCCAGGAGAGCCTCCTTCTCCCGAATCACTTCCTGCAGGGAGCTCAGCTGAAAACATAAATCACAAAACAAAAAAAAATATAAACCAAGACAGTTATAAGCTTGACAGACACGCGGGCTTGCTTTCAACATGCACCAGCATATTATGTGTGTGATAAGGTCTTCAGCTCGATAACCCTATATGTCACCTTGGTCAAACAGTATCTTTATCCTACTAACTGATAAGATTTCGATCCCAGAAAGCAAAAATTTCATCTACAAATATGCAGAATGGTAAAAGATATGTTACTTTACAACTACAAGTTTGTAACACTTCACGGGTTTTATTTGTATAGGATACAGCCCAATTCACAGATCAAAAGCTAAACCTGCAGTTCAGAGTATTAACAAAAATCTTTCCATAAATAAATACAATGTAACATAACAACAGTTGCATTATGTGATAAGAAACTCCTTTGCTCATCCACAATAGAACACAGAAGCAATGTGAAGTCTGGGAGGCCAAAGAATACTCTGTTCCAGTTATTCCAAAGCTCATCACAGAACAGCAACGGCAGGCAGGGAAGAATCCAAATTCTGACTCTGAGGAAGGGACACCCTACACAGGCCTTGTTCCCCCCCTCCTCAGAGAGCCATCAGTCCCACTGTCAAAGTATGAAACCCATTAAGATGACTTCACTGTGGAGCACCATTTGCACCAAGGGTTGTTACTGCCTAGGGGTATAGGATGCAGGTGAAGAGCATTTGGGTATTGCAAAAGACTTTTAAAGGAGGAAAGATAGGCAGAGAAATGGATGGACCTAGGTGATTTGGGGAGGAACAAAAATGAAAAAAATAGAGCATAAGGGAATTAAAAAAGGCCAGTTGTGTAAACAGCAGGTGCTCAATACGCTTGCCTGGCCACGCCCTGCACCTGATAGCAGTCTGTCCTGTGTTCTTAGTAAACACCATTTCTAACCCTTCCATTGTGGGAGAGGGTCTCTATTCAGTGTGCATATGGGGGGGATCTAAGTGCTAGTAATTGGAATCAGACTGTGGGTCAAAGGGCCTATGTGCCCACGGTGCTAACAATGGGAGTGATTAGAGCAAGTGAACTAAAGTGCCAGCAGCTGCAGTGGAACCACAGGTCAGAGGGCCTGCGTGCACATGGGGCCAGAAACTGGAACAAGTGTAAGCATGCAAGTGAATGTATAGTCACTAGCAAGTATCAAGCTGGACTAGCTGGCAAGTGAAGTAGCCTAGGAGCAAGGACAGAGGGAGGGGATGTTGCCCAAGGGTGAGACCAAAAGGCAGACTTGGCTACTGGACAGGCCAGGGGAGTTCTGGCCAGCTGTCAGAGACCATAGGGTCCTGGGGGTCTCTAAGAGCGAGACCTGCTTTTGTGTGTGTGTGAATCTCTAAGGGAGCTGGCTACTAGAGAACAGGGGAGTCCTGGTCAACTGTGTGCAAGCACATGCCTGCATGTCTCTAAGAGTGAGAACACAGGGAGCGTGGCTACCAGAGGGACCAGGAGAGTCCTGGTCAGGGTTCGCATGTGTGTCTGTGTCTCTCTAAGAATAAGACTACTGGGGGTTGGCTGCTGAAAGGAACAAGGGAGCCCTGGTCAGGCGTGGTGGTGGTGGTGTGTGGGTGTTTGCATGCATGCATGCACTAATACGAGCATTCTTCTAAAAGCAAGCCAGCCCAGGAGTGTTGGCTACTGGAGGGACCAGGGGAGACCCAGCCGGCTCTGTGCACACGTGTGTGAGCAATGGGTCTGTACCAGCAGCTGGTGTAGAGCTGTGGGCCCTGGGGCTTTGCATGTCCCACAGCAACTGGGGATACTGGGATCCAGAGGCCAGTTACTGGGCAGACCAAGTGTCCAAGCACAGCTGTTGGTGAGATGCACAATGTACATCCATATATGTTCTTACTCTTCTCTCACCTGAACTGCCATAGAGGAGAACAGGGTGAGGCTGTTGGTGCTGTTTGTATTCATGTGAGTGCTGGGTCCTTCTGTCTGCGTTACCCATGTGGCTGGCCACCTATATATGCATACAGGAGCTGTATATGCGTGACTGCTGGGAACACATTCTCAGCCATGCTACTGGCTGGACTGGGGGGCATGGAGCTTTGGCAACCTCGCCCCTGTCAGGCTACAGGATTTAGCCATATTCCCTAGCAGCAGCACATCCTCAGAAACAACTGTTTGAAATTATCCAGTGACAAGACGCGTAGGCATGGTTCAAAGCTGCATTAGGGGAGGTTCAGACTTGACATTACGAAACATACCTTTTACCAAGAGGGTGGTCATGAACTGGAACAGGATTCCTAAAAAGGTATCAATGCCCCTTGCCTGTCAGTGTTTAAGAGGCATTTGGACAATGCCCTCAATATGCTTTAGCAGCTTTTGGTCAGCCCTGAAATGGCCAGGCAGTTGGATTAGATGATCATTGCAGGTCTCTTCCAGCTGAACTATTCTATTCCATTATGCTAGAATAAGTGGTGGGGTGGAAACAGACATAAACACAGACTGATGAACAGAAAAATTTTCTGTACCTGTGTGGCGTATTTGATTTCAGCATCTTTCAGATTCACTTTGGCTAGAGCCAGCTGTTCTTTCAGATCCTGAACAATCTCCTCTTGCTCCCTGAGCTGCTCTTTTAGTGCTCCAGCTTCTTCACTGTGTGCTTCACTTGTATTTTGGTCATTCTGATATTGCAAGGAGAAAGAAGTGTGAAGAAAAGAAACGGAAGAAAATAAACTGATCAGTATTACCAGAATTAAAAAAAATAAATTAGAATGCTACTGTACTCTTGACTCTTAACCAGATGCTTATTTCTACTACATTTCTTAACTTCACATTTTAATTTGTGTCTTTAAATGAAGTTGTTCTTCAGAATGAATGAAGAAAAAAGTAACTGTTTTCCCTATTTCTGTGTAGATATGCACAAGATGTCTTTAACTGGGAAGTGTCAAATCACATTGGAATGGATAATTATCCATGAATGCTTACCATACAAACTAAGGTAAATCATATTATTAACTAAAATATAATACATAATGTATGATATGACCACCTTAATCTGTGAGGCTTTTTAATTTCACAGATTTTGCTAATACCAGAAATTAAACATTTTTTAATTAGCAACAGAAGAATATTCTCCACTTGACAAAGGGTCAGACCTTATATACTCCAGACTACAGAAAATGCCCATGGAAATCTCCTTAGACTAAAGTGACTTACAGCAATGAACCTATTAGAAATAAGCAAAGGGATCACACAATCATCAGTTCTACTCCACTCCAAGGCACTAAAATACTCCATTTATGACCATGAAATTTAAACTTGGACAGCATTTCACAAAAACATGTGCTTAGGTTATGTCTACTCAGACGTATGAGCACGCTACATCTGCACCTTTTTTTGTCTTTCAAAGACCATCTGCATGGCAGGCAATCCTCTAATACCTCAGCTGTACACCTGCTTAACACAGAATCAGATATTAAATCCAGCATATCAAAACTATCACGGAGGAGCAGGAGAAACATTCATCTATTGTTACAATCTCAGCACTCCCAACTACTTCAAGCACTTAGTGCTGGGGATTTTTGACCGAATAGATATAAAAAAAATGTATCTCTTTCCTTTTCCTTGTCACAGGCATTAGAACAAAGATCACCAATAACATATCGAGTCTACAGAGCATTTACGTCCTTTAAAGCCAATCTGAAAAATTTATGAAGGCTTTTAGAAGGACTTATAAGTCAGTGTAATAAGAATAAGGTACTGTTCCCCAAAAGCTGTGTCACCTACAGAGAAGGTCTTTGGAAGCAGATAGAATAGACAGACAGGGGAAAGCTTTAATTGCACTTAAGCTTAGAAGTAGAACAGGAGAAAAAAAACCCCTGAAACAACAAAAGTGCAGGAAGCTTTAAGAAGCAAGGGATATACTAATTCATAATGCTGGGGCAACAACAGTTGCTAGGGGGGGAAAGATGGGTGGATTAATTTACTTATTTGGGATTAGCTTTCAGAATTGATATTTACAGTCAGATTTGGAAAAGCTTCTGATAAAGTTGTTGCACACTGGCCACTACATGGAGTGCCACAATTAAGGACAGTAGCATAGCCACAAAGTTCCCAGAGCTCAAGTTTTCAAATATCATGCTTTTCCAAAATGTATAAACTCTTGTACCTGAACATAATTTGTGTTTACCCATTTTAAAAGTTTAAGAAGAGCCTCAATTGTTCTGTATACAAATGCCAACTACTTAATAGAAAGATATAAGCTGATTTTTCAATTCTCCTCAAAATGAGGCACTCTTAAAAGCACAGAAACTAACAGTACCAATTAGATATTCTAAATACAGCCTTGTCTACACTCCACAAGGCCTTGCCACTCTTAGTACAATAGTTGGAAAGACAGCTGTTTGACTTACATAATAACCAAAAGAGTAGGTGTCTTAAAAATCTATACCACGCTGATTAACTGATTATAAGCTTTCTCTCATTTTGCCTTCAACTAATGAATTTGAATTTTGAAGCCAGAACACTTATTAGACCATAACAGGAAGTCTACACAATGTGATGTAACAGCAACACAGGTCTACAAACCGTACATGTGAATAAGCTTAAAAAAAAAAAAAAAGCGCCTCAGCAGCAGGACAGCAATGCAAAGTGACATAGCTTAACAGCCTCCAGGGCCTTCACTGCAGATGGGGGATTTTTTTCATGGCCTTCCAGTATACAGTGGCAGGATACCACAATTACTTGGCCTTGCACTTGTTAAATTTTGCTTTATTTTCATATTACGTCAATCCTCAAGGTCATCCAGGTCTTCCTTTATGAAAACCAAACGCTGCTTTGCATTGAGAAAGAGTATCGAGATTGTATTGCAAAGTGGATTACAGTAGCACATGATTTTACAGTAGCATGATTTACAGTCGCAATGATTTTATGATGCCATCAATCAAAAATAGTAAGCACAAGTCACGGAGCCAATTTTTACTCCATCAGTCATCACCCCTCACCTAACAGCTCTCTTACTCACCCTTTATAATGTTTCTGATACCCTTTTAAATCTTTTTATTCCAATGTTTTAAATAACCTTTGTCTTCTCTGGTTTAACAAACATCATCTGAAGTCCTGCAAGCTGTTTGGACTTCTGTCATATTTCCCTTGCCTAATATTACTAAGTTTTTAAAGAAAACCATGTGATCAGCAGAAAAAAATTAAGTTTCCAAAAATAACCAATGCCAATGGGAGCTTATAGCTAGTAGCTAATAGCTTCTTTAATGTCTTGGTACAGGACACTTTCCCCTCATTTTTTACCTAGCTTTACACAGTTGTGGCTTGTTAACCACAAAACATCGCAGCAGCACAGGAAGCTACACTGTTGGAAAGTTATATGTTGCTTTTTCTACATGTAAGTTACTGTCTTTCGATTTTAATGACCTCCCTACCTCCTTGTTCTTGTATTTCAGCAACCTTCCTTCTGCTGTACTTATGTGACAGGTAATATTTTGAAACTTACAGCTCAGATGTGATTTCTTCAGGAAACAACTTAGCTACAACAGATTACTGAAGGTATGCAAGTGAAACTGGCCCATACCCTTGAGGAGGTCAAGTTGTGCACTCCAAGGGCATCTGCAGTACAACAGCTTCCTACAGCATAGACATCCTTGTGGGAACTATGAATGTCCTGCTAACAAGACAGATAGGACATGCTAACTCACTGGGACCTAAAATGTAGGGTGGCACCAGGTTATCAGTAGAGGCCAACATCATTTGAGCAGCCCTGTTCTCCCAACCTTGAAATACGCTTGCTCTTCTGATAAGGTCTGTGCAGGTAATGGTGATCCCTTCTCTGTCAGCTCCTCAATGCGTTTGTTCAGAGAGGCCAGTTTGGCTTTGGCCTGAAGTTTAAGCTTCAGCAGCTTAGCATCTGCAGCCTCTCGCTCTTCCTGTAAAAGAAAGATATAAACTGCAACTAAAATTCCAGTGCTATCACACCAAAAGCACCACTTGGAAAAGTTACATAATTTGTCAGCCTGCCGTTCTTTGTTCAAACCTGCCTCCCCAGTAACAGTGCTAATCAAAACACATCCAGGAAACAAATTTGCTCTGAACCACTACACACAGCAAAACAGTTAGCTTCTGCTCTAGTACTTTCTGTTCAAGGGACTGATCACTCAAGGAACTTCTTGCAGTTAGTACAAACTCGGTTTGACTTGCTCTACTCAGCCCCTCAACACTATCTCAAGTATCTGCTCTTTCTCTCATGTCATGCCTCAGGGTATACAATATGTACCTTTGGTTACCGTGCTGTAACACCACTGGACTGCTGGGTGACTGCAGCACAGTCTGCTCTTTGTCTCAAAACTCTGAAGTGGGGAAAGAAAAACCTCATACAAAAGATATTAATATTTATTAGAGCCACCAGGAATCCACACTGGCCTTCAGGAGCTCCAAGACAAAATGTTACATAGCCTGGATGTAAGTAATCTACTCCAGAAGGAATTACCTCTATGCAAAACGTACAGAAGCTATCCTACATCTCTTGGGCTAGGGTCCATTCTTTGGATTCCAACAATTCTCTGGAACTGATACATTTAGTAGTACAGATGTCTCAAATGTTCAAAAGAAACCATAGCTTGGCTTGCATAGAAAGCTGAAGCAGCATTTTACCATTGCTCCCAGGTCCCCAGTGAAAGAAATCATACCTTGAGTACAGTTTCTTTTTGCTGGAGCTGGGCATCCTTTTCTCTGATCAAATCCTTTAGGTGAACAACTAGTTTTTCTGTTTGGGCTAGGCGCTCCAATAGCTCCTCAGGTGCCTCCTCCATGTTTTCTGCTTCTGTCTCTAAAGCTTGTACCTGAAAATGAAATGAGTGCTCTGGAGGAAAAAAAAAAGTCCAAACAGACTGCAGCATAGCATCTAACTGGCATCTTCAGCTCCACTCCTAAATGTTGCGCTCCGTTCCTTGCCAAGCATTTCATGTAGCCTATAGAACTATATACAATTAGGCGAAATCAGGAGGAAAGCTCAGGATATCCATAAGCCAATACACAGAAAAAAGAGCATGTTCGCCAAACACAACAAAAGCAAATCTGAAACTGAGTGGCACAGGAGGGACTCTACCACTCACACGCCATCCACCATCTCAAGTACCAAAGGGCAACATACAGATCAGCCTTCCACCCTCACCCAACCATGCAGAGCTCCCCTTTCTGCTACTGAATCATTAGCACCCTTAAAAGTCTTTCTTCACCCTAGTTCTAGTTTGTTTTCTAGGATCACCCTGAGACGTGGAAACTAAAGAGATCATGGTCTGCCCCACAAAAATGGTGAATTAAGAGGTCAGGAATACAGAAGCAGCAGAGTGGGATGACAGCTCAGTCTACCGGTCAGCAATGAAGCAGCAGAAAACAGTTCTCGTTACAGTCAAACTATTCATACTTTTCAAACTAACTCTCAGTAACATCTGTAAGTCTTTAGATAACACTGTACTTACAGCAACTGAGGATTCAGTAACCGCATCTCCATCATCACCTGACAGCTCTTGCAAAACAGTATTTGCTAAACCTGACAAACGGCTCAGCATTTTCAGCCTAAAACAAAACAAAGAGTCAGAATATGGTTACAGAGTCAAAACTGCTAAGAAGAATAAGCATCCCTTCATGCTGACCTGTAACATTATAGAGATGACCAGGCTTACCTCCGCCAAGAGAGAAAAGCCAAAGTAAAACCTCAGGAATAAAGAAATGACCATGTTAACAAAAGCAGCAAGACACTTTGAACATAAAAGCAGATGATATGCTAGTAAGACACATGAAGATACCTTCACCACTCTACATGTATGATTGAAAAATATGTTTCTATACCAGATTTCAAGTCACTGTCATAGTTCATTCTTTATCTTTCTTAACAATGACATTAGAGAACCATGATCTGTTCAGTCTACTCAAAAGAAGGGTAAGTGATTCTTAAACGAAGTCACTTCTTTACAGGCCATACATAAAAGGCTTCTGTTAATAAGTAGTGGGAATGGTGAACTCAGCCCTGACATTTGATTACTAAATGCAAGTGTGTCTCATTACAGAGATGATGAGACCTCTGCATGTCACATATATGACAGCGTAGGACCTTGACATAGGGACAGGGTGGAGAGGGCATGTATTTCCACAGCTGCTGCTTAGCATACCTTCTTCCCTTTGCTTGAAATTCAGGACCCAAACTGATCCAGCAAGTGGAGGAAACCTTTAAACCATTAAAAGATGGAATCTTCTAATATGACAAGAAGTATCTGTTTAGCTAGAAGTAGGCTTCTAAAGCTGGCTACAATGATCCACTCATTCCTGACCTCCTTTATCTTAGTAAGCAAAAAAGAACCAGAAAAAGGCAGCAAGAAGTACCAGTCAGCAATACATAATTTGCCATTGTAGGGAGCGGAAATTAAGTTCTCCATCATTAACCCAGACAAGGCGATACAATCCACCTCAGTAAGTTCCCGAGATTCTAATGAGTAGTTGATAACCCAAAGTATAGTGCTGCCCACCAGAGGAATCTCAAAAGAAAGAGATAGAAATATCATGAAGTTCAGAAAAGGCAAATACAGAGCCCAACACCTGGGATGGAACAAACATACGCACTAGTACAGACTGAGGACAAACTGGCTGCAAAACCGTGTTGCAGAAGAGAACCTAGGGATGCTGGTGGATAAGCTCAACATGAGTCAGTAGAGTGCTCTCACAGCAGTGAAGGTCAGCTATATACCGAGTTGTACTAGTAAGACTGCAGCCAGCTGGTTGAGGGAAACAATTATTCCTTTATGTTCAGCACTTGTAAGACTACATTTAAAGTACAGTGTCCCCGATACACAAAAATGACAGGGACAAACCGAAGCAAGTATAGCAGAAAGCCCCAGGATGATTGGTGGTTGCATTACAAGACATAAGGAGAGGCTAAGAATGCCAGGCTTGTTCAGCCTTGAGAACAGCAGGTAAGGAGGGGGATATAATCGCTGTCTTCTCCATAATCACCTATTAGGTAGTTAAAGACAGAGCCAGACACTTACAGGGTGCACAGCAGGTGGACATGAGGCAATGGACACATGTTGCAGCATAAGAAATTTCAATCAGAAAAAAAATACGCACACGGAAGATGATAAAAAAATATTGGAATAGGCTCAGAGCAACCTGATCTAACTTTGAAGCCAGCTGTGCTAGGAACAGAGGGTTTGACCAATCCTGTGATAAAAATGTATTAAACTGATGACTGCTTATGAAAAAGTCTTTGTCTTTAATTACGGATCGCTCAACTTGGACAGTGAGCTCGGGGCACTCAAGGACAACTTTAATGAGCAGGTGGTGTTTGTCTCAAGCCCCCTGAACAATCAAGATATGAGCAGGACCATCCAGACAATAAATATTGTGTTCAGCTGTGTCATGATGGTAACTCCACCATGCTCAGGCATCTGGCCAACGTCCCTGGCATGTGTGAACCCTATGAAACATGAGACAGTGCACGCCTGCACCTAGCCTAAACTTAAAAGTTTGCATACACTAGGTGTGTATACTATTTTCGTTTTTCACTGAGTATGAAGGCAGGTAAGCTCCAGGACTGGGCCAGAAGCCTCACCTATGGGTGGACACACCGCATAGGAATTCTCCCAGTTACCAAGAGATTCCTGGCGCCAGCTGCAATGGGGCTTCCCAGCCAAAATGTGGGCCTGGATGATGTTAAGGTGGTAATTGGTGATGTGTCCTTTTCTTAGTCTCCGTAACGCTTTGCAGTAATGATCTGATGCTTCGCTCCTATTGCTCTTTTATCGTATTATGCATAATAACTAGTACTGTTTCCTTTTATCATATTGCATGTTGTTTTCCTTTATTATAGTGTAATTTAATAAACTGCATTTATTCTTATATTTGATTCGGAATTCATTTTTGCTTGGTATCCAGTCAATCAGCAAAACAAATGTCAACATCTCTTAAGACCTAAATCATTCTAGCATTCTATGAAGAAAGGTCACGTGACACCTGACATATCTCTTAACAGAAAAGCTTACATCTATCCCAACTGTAAGTCCATGCCTGTAAATGGCAAAATAATTTGTACAAATGTAAAAGAAGTTCCAATAGCGCAAACTGAAACTAGGCAAACTCACATTAGCCATAAGATCAAGTTTACATTTACAATAATTATCTCCATCAAATGGAATCTTTTAATATGACAAGAAGTCTCGGTTTAGCTAGAAGTAGGCTTCTAAAGCTGGCTACAATGATCCACTCATTCCTGATCTCTTAGTAAGCAAATCTTTGATTTTAGATTGCCACAGAACATGTGGAAATACTGACAATGGAGAGAACAGTAGTGCGTTATTTTTCTGTAGCAGTCACATCTTCTAACCAACTTTTTTTGCAGAAGTAGAAAATGTCACAATGCACATTAAAGTATCAATAGCAGAAAAGGGAATATGAACACCAACCACTTTCATGCGCCAGGTAGCTCATAGGTCTGCTTATTCAGTAGTAAAGAGGTTTCCAAGGCAGAACAGTCATACACAGGTCCTTCACACCATTCTTTTTTTAACTCTTGCGTACTGGCAGGTTGCATGAACCAAGACTCTAGACAGATAAAAAAAAGAAAAAAGAGGAAAATAATTTACCCAACAGTACAGAAGTAAGTCAATCCCAGTGTACTGTGTAGGATGAGGAATGATTACAGTCAGTCATTCGCAATAAGCATAAGAAGTGTTCAGAAAACTGGATTTCTCCTGTTCTTGCTGAGACATGCCCTGGTTTCTTATACTGAATGGCATAAGCTTAGTTTCTTCAGCCTACAGAATAAAATGCTTGAGAAGCTGTTTGTGAGCAAAAGGACATGAGGAGAGAAGCCAGGCCTCAGTCTCTTGCCAAGGGCTCTGGAGGGTGAAACTATTAATGAAGCATACTATCAGAAAGCCAAGATTGTCTACATTCTGTATCAATACAATAGCCCATGAAAAAAGTGCTAGTACTTTGCTTTTCAGCTGGCCCTAGGTGAGCCTGAGGCATGGAATACCAGAATAAGTTTTACCATTCCTGCTAGAGAAATGTCTTGTCAACATCAACTGTGCACCAAGCTGGTAATATAAGACTTAAAGACCTGGAATCCCCGATTCATTGTAAGAATAATAAAGTATTTACAGTTTTGTAAACCACCACCCCCACAATGCCCCAGGAACAGAACCTGCTGTCTTGGCAGAAGTAAAAGCACATGTTAGAAAAAAGTCATCCAAATGCAAAACCGCCTCTTTTTAACTGTCAGCAAGCAATATTTGAAGAGGATGGATCTGACCTTGCTATTGAGCATTAGGCCACAGCTTCTTAAAGTCACAAGTGCACAGTATGTGGTTGAGATGTGACTTGAGATAATATAAAATAATATGATTCAGGACTGATAGAAGTGATAGGTGAATTATTAGAAGTAGTATTAGAAATAAGGGGAAAAAAAGAATCCATGCATCTCCAGATATCAGTTGTAACTAGAAATATGTATGGGGCTCAGCACCTATCTGCATGCTACAGGCATTACAATTTCAGGAATATGTACAGGGACTATGTTGAAAAAAAGATTCCGTGGCCTTTGTCCAGGCTGGATACATTAACCTGATACTGAACTCAAGCTAATATGCCTTGCTGGGCTTGGCTTACACCTGGCCTCCTGAAAATACAAACAGAGGAACTGAGGCCTGTTTGCAACTATTTGCACAGGCACGGACTTTAATAAACTGAACTCAAGTCTTAAAGATTCGAACTCACTTTTAGATTATATTCTCAGGTGAACCGAGTATGGCAAGGGATGTGAAGGGGAATGAAAAGTGATTCTACAATTATATAAATAGCTAAAGGAAGTCCAGAGAAAACATGGACCCACTACTAAATGCGGCAGGGGCCCTGAACACTGCAAAGGCTCACTTACTTTCCCTCAGTTTTTAGTGGCAAGACTAGGCTTCAGGAATCCCAGGCCACCAACACCTGAGGGAAAGTCTGGAGCAAAGACTACTTACCTTATGAGGAAGAGGACCAGGCTAGGGAGCACAAACTCATCATAGACAAGTTCATGGGGCTTGAGAGGATGCACCAGAAGTGTATAGACAGCTGGCTGATATCACTGCAGAGCGCACCCTCAGCAACTTTGCAGCTGACACAAAACTGGGAAGAGTGGCTGATACCCCGCAAAGGGGTGTGCTGTCATCCAGAGGGACCAGGACAGGCTGGCAAAATGAGCCAACAGGAAACTAATGAAGTTCACCAAAGGGAAATGCAAACTCCTGCACCTGGGGAGGTATAACCCCCTGCACCAGTATATGCTGGAGACAGACCAGCTGAAAAGCAGCTCTGCAGAGAAAAACCTGAGAGGATCATGGTGGGTGGACAACAAGTTGACCATAAGCCATCAATGCACCCTCATGACAAACAGCATGACAACATCCAACAGCATCCTGGGCTGCATTAGGAGTGTTGCCAGGAGGAAGGTGATCCTTGCTCTCTACTCAGCACTGGTGAGGCCACATCTGGAGTACTGTGTCCAGTTCTGGACTCCCCAGAACAAGAGAGGTGGGACTTGTTAGAGCAAATTCAGTGAAGGACAACACAGAGAAGGTTCAGGGAGGATCTTATCACAGAACGGGTGAGGTCAGAAGAAACCTCCAGAGGTCACCTGGTCCAACCTCACTGCTCAAACAGAGCCACCCAGAGCCAGTTGCCCAGGACTGTCCAGACAGCTTTTAAGTATCTCAGGGACAAAGGCTCTACAATCTCCCTGGGCAACCTGTGCCTGTGCTCAGTAATGTACGTAGTAAAAAAAGATTTCCTGATGTTCAGCGGGAACCTTCTGTGTTTCAGTTTGTGTTCGCTGCTTCCCATCCTGCCACTGGACACCACTGTAAAGAGCCTGGCTCAGTCTTGTTTGAGCCATCCCTGATAAAAAAATCCAGGAACAAACATAACATAGTCTTAAATACTGTCCCAAAGCCAACAGCCCACATGCAAGGTAGTAGCTGTCTCACGTGTTAGTCTCAGGGACTTGTGGCAGGAATAACCTGGAGCTTGCACTTCGTATTTGCTTCTGAGCTTATACCAGGAAAACTTTATACAGTGCTGACCAACTTCCTCATAAACAGAAGTAGACAAACACAGAAAGACAGAGGTTATTCTGTGTTCCACTGCCTCACCCAAATAAAGTAAACAGTACAGCTCTCAGGACAAGGCTATCACTCTTCCAGGGTCATACAGACTTTGGTATGGATTTCCATTTTTGTAACGAATAGCAGAACACAAAAGATATGCACTGTATTCATGATGTAAGCCAGAATTTTTGTGTTCTGACTGTAGTTGAAAATAATATTTTGCTCAGCACTCCCATGACTAAGAAACTTTTACTCATGAGACCTTAATTTGAACACTGTGACTACCAGCAGTGTTCTAGAAGAGGCTCCATTACTCTGAAATATACTTGCCCTACTGGGAATGGCCTGAGTCCATTACTAGTCATAGGACAGTCTGCATATGAATAATGAGCAGTGCATAAATCCATGCATTTTTATCTCTAGGTATTAGCCACAGGGAAGAATGAATAAATCAGGGAAAACCGCTGTCAAGTCTATTATAAGTTTTTTACACAGAAGTTTAATTCTTTGCTCTTCCCTTCTTTTGAAGGCAAACAGGTATAGAAGGCACTGCTGCTGTACGCAAGCCCCAGACCAAGCCTCTCACACTGTGCAGAGGGGCTCTACAAGGGACAAGGCTCGAAGGAGAGCTACAGATCTCCACCACCGCTGCCCCCCGCAACCCCAGGCCTCAGGAGCACGCCACAACCTTCCACCGAGAGGAGGGGAAGCCAGCGCCGAGGCAGCTACAGAACACACGCTGCCCCACCGGCCCCGCAGATTCACCGACGAGAGCTTGGCCGGCCACAGCTCCTCCGGCGGGCGCCCCGGGACACAAACCTCCCCAGGGGGGTACCTCCCCGGGCGGGCCCCGCTGCGCGGCACACCTGGGCCCCGCGGCCATAGCGGCACGGCCACAGCGTAGGCACCGGCGTGGCGGGGCCAGGCGGACCGGACTGCGGAGCCCGGGAGAGAACGGTCCGCCGCCAGCCCGGGCCGCTCCTCACCGCCCCGCATCCCAGCACCTGCGAATCCGCCCCGGTTCCTCTAACGCTGCGGGCCAGCAAGGCCGCCGCCACGGGGCTGGCGGCCGTGTCCTGGCGCTGCGTGACGGAAAAAGCCCAGCCCGGGCCCACCGCCGAGGGGCGGAGGGGGAAGCACTGACCTGCAGGCGACGCGCACCCGCCGGCGACGGCTCCGTCGCAGTGAAACCAATCCCGCCCCCAGCCACCTCAGCACCGGAACATGCCGCGGCAGCTTCCGCCTCCCTCACAGCCCCGCCTCCTAGCGGGAGGAAAGCCAATAAGCTACGGAGCTACGAAGATAGACACGTCAGTCAGCTAATTGCGACGTAGCATCCGCCTCGGCGCCATGGTTATCCTGCAACATGGCACAAAATCACCAATCCCGAGTAGGGCTTGGGGTCCCGCCCAATAACAAGGAAGCAACCAATCAGCCGCGGCTGCCTGAGGCATCGCCAGGGTGCGGTGGGACGGCGGCAGCGATAGGCTGTTTGGTCCACGCGTGTGCGGGTGACGGGACAGCTGGGGTGGGAGGGAGCCTAGCGGTCATCTGGTCTACCCTCTGCTGTGGGCAGGGACAGCTCTTGCTACATCTGGTTGCTAAAAGCCACGTCCAGCCTGGCCTTGAGTGTCCAGTCTGAGCCTGCCCTCTGTCAGTTTAAAACTGTCACCCCTTGTCCTGTCACTACAGGCCCTGGTAAAAAGTCTTTCTTCTAAGCCCCCAAAAGAGGCAGGGGGGGTGTCAGTCTCTGTGGTGCCCTGTACATGTCTCTGATAGGTTTACTTTGTTACTCCTAAACCACTTTTGTCCAGTTCTGGGCCTGCATTTACTTAACCAATCATTAGGTAATTGTTTACCGCCAGGGGGTCTCCAGCACAAAGCCTTTGCCCCATCTGTGTCTGTTCTCTCCTGTGTCAAATCCTGCATCTCCCACTTCTCCAGACCTCAGCTGTTTCACCAGGCCTGTCTTTCTCTACATCTTGTGTTAAGAGCCGTAAACATCTCATGCCACCTAGAATAACTGCTTGCTATTACTACCTGTATAAAACCATGGTTGTACCACACAAGCATAACTAACGAAATTGCCATACACATCTGCTAAATTAGAGAAATTATTCTCACAGCTAAGCCAAGTGAAAGAAAGCTGCAGGCCAGTGGTGAACAATTCAGGGCAGCTCTGGCAAGCCTTAGCCCTGGGGCCTTGTGAACTGGGCACGGAGCCCATGGCCATGCCCGGTGGCAGGACTACACAGTGTCACCAGAAGCAGCATTATGAGTGCATTCAAATATATATGCTAACACATAATGGAGACAGCTAGGAGGCAAGGGTGATTGTGCTGCTCTGACTTCATAAAGTCTTCATGACCTTCATCAAGTTCAAAAAAGCCAAGTGCGAGGTTTTACAGCTGGATGGGGGCAATACCCAGTACCGTTACAGACTAGGAAGTGAAGGGATTGAGAGGAGGCCTGAGAACAACTCGAGGATACTGGTAAACAGAAAATTGGACAGATGCCAGAAACGTGCAGTGGCAGCCCAGAAAGCCAACCATAATCTGGGCTGCATCAGAAGAAGTGTGGGCAGCAGGTCGAGGGAGGTGATTCTGACCCTCTGCTTTCCTGAGACGCCACCTGCAGCGCTTCGTTCAGCTCTGGGGTACCAACATAAGAAGGACATGGACCTGTTGGAGTGAGTCCATAGGAGGCCACAAAGATGATCAGAGGGCTGGAGCACCTCTCCTGGGCAGACAGGCTGAGAGAGTCAGGGCTGTTCAGCCTGGAGGAGAGAAGGCTCCGGGGAGACCTTAGAGCGGCCTTCCAGTACCTAAAGGGGCTGACAGGAAAGCTGCAGAGGGACTTTTCACAGGGGCCTGCAGTGATAGGACAAGGGGGGATGGCTTTAAGCTGAAAGAGGGCAGGTTTAGATTAGATCTAAGGAAGAAATTCTTTACTGTGAGGGCGGTGAGGCGCTGGCACAGGCTGCCCAGAGCAGCTGTGGCTGCCCCATCCCTGGAAGTGTTCAAGGCCAGTTTGGACGGGGCTGGGAGCAACCTGGTCTAGTGGGAGGTGTCCCTGTCCCTGGCAGGGGGTTGGAACTAGATGGCCTTTAAGGTCCCTTCCAACCGAAACCATTCTGTAATTCTATAATCTATGATTCTATATGTAAGGTATACTTCCTCTTTGTCCATAAAAAAGATTTTGAATGTAACACTGAGTTCTTAGTTTAAGAATGTTTAGTAACAGTGTCTAACAGAGGTAGAAATCCTCTATCTCCTTTACAGACTGTCCTTCTTAAATGGATTAATGGTGTTAATTTTCAAGGCTCAGTCATGCTAGTGTCTCACTATATTTCAGTAAGACCAATTTTTTATGGTCTTAATGTTTATCTGCAGCTTCAGTTTAAGTAGCTGAAACATTTGTGATACATAGTCTTGTTACACTGATTTAATATGCTCTTGAGAAAGTGAAGTTTAGGTGGTACTACTTACATTTTTATATGATGCTGGCCACAAATGGTAAGTACATGGACTGTTTAGTGCTGTTCATTGTTTCAGGATCTAAAATTACTTCTTTTTGTTTTATTATAAAATATTTCTGGGTTTGCATATTTTTTGTAAGTTATGCTACAAAAATAATCTCTGTGTTTTAACAGATACAGGTTTGAGAGGATAAAATGTTGGAACAACAAACATTTCTATGTAAAGATGCTATTGCCTGTGATTCTTTTGTGCTATTGTCAGGAGTTAGATCTGGTGGCCTGATAGAAGTGAGGCTGCTACAGCTCCATGCCCCCAGGTCCAACCAGTTGCAAAGCTGAGAATGTATTCTTAGTAAGCACACACAGAAACACATGTATACAACACATATATACATATGCACGCAGCCAGCAACACAGACAGAATCACCCAGCACTCACACAAACACAAGCAGCACCAATGGCTGCATTCTGTGCCACTCTCGGCTGATGAGGATGAAGATCCATCAGTGGGAAATATAGTCAAATGTGCAGTGCAGATCACTCTAGTAGCTGGACTTTGACACTCTGCTTACCCAGTAGCTGGTTCTGGGTGCCCCATCTCCCCAGGTGCTGTCACCTGGACATGCCAGACCCCCAAGGCCCACAGCCCCACTACAGCTGCTGGTACAGATCCCCTTGCACACACCAACATACACACAGACAGGTACGCTGTGGGTCCTTCCAGTAACTGTGATGAGACTCTCAGGATCCTTGTTTTCTCCAGCTGCCTCCTGCACAGAGAAACACACACAGAAAAGTGGGTCTTCCTTAGCCCCACACCTTACAGTCTCTCCAGTGGCTGGGCTGGACCCCTGGTGTTTCTGATAGTCAACTCCTCCAGTTGTCTCACTCACAGAGACATACACACAGCTGGTTCCCAAACCACTTAACCTATTTGATGGCTTATCTGGCTTGATGCTTACTAACATACATACTCTCACTCACTGTAGTTGCTAGAACCCAAGACATGCGGGACCTTGTGATCCATGGTCTGACACCAGTTGCTGGCACTTAGATCCTCACTGATTCCAGTTGCTGGCACCAAATACATGCAGGTTCCTGTGAGCTGTGGTCTCCGCTCCAGCTGTAGGCACTTAAATCCTCATGCACACATGTGCACACAGATCAGAGCTGGACAGCTAGAAAAAGAATTAGAAATGGTAGAAGACAGGAAAGACTGTGCTGATCAGACACAGGACATGGCTAGATACTCATACTGGCCAAAACCATTTTACATGCAACCAGCCCCTTGTATCCCCTTTCCCTCCATTTTCCCATGCTTGTTCATCCCCAAACCATCTAGACCAGGGGTCCTCAAACTATGGCCCATGGGCCGGACACAGCCCCCCTAGGGTCCTCAATCCCACCCCCTGGTATTTACAGGGCCGCCCCCTGCCAGGGGTTGAGGGGGGGGGGGGGGGAAACCAAGCAGTCGCAGATGGCTGCCTGCCACTTCATCCGTGTGCCAGCCCCCTGGTTAAAAAGTTTGAGGACCCGTGCTGTAGGGGAATGAAGACAGTGGGTTGATTGACATTGATAATATGCAGCTGTGGCCTTGCTTTGATGATGTGCAGCTGTAGCTCATCCCAGCAAAGTGGTTAAATAGCTCTGAGGAGCGTGGGAGTGAATGGTCCTGGATGAAGGAGGAGCCTGGGGAAGGGGAAAACCCCAATGTAGCAGCAACAGGGACTGTGGTCTGGCAACAGGAGGATGGAGGCCCAGCATAGACAGTAGGGTTTGACCATTGGTAAAGTTTTTTGCTGCTTGTTAGTTTCATAGTGCTGTGACAATTGGTGCCCCATGTGAGGCAAACTGATTTGGACTCAAATTGCTACATTTCCCCACCTTTGGTTCTTCCCCTAAACACCTCATGATAAGTTCTCTGCAATCCACAAATTCTCTTCCCCTGCACCCCATAATGTTTTTCCATACCCCTAGGCAGTCACCCAACTCAGTCTGTAAGACACTCTGACAACATCTCCCACTGACTTGTGATGGGTGTCACCTTCAGGCCTGTGGGGGCGATGGTTTCCCTATCGCAGCCTTAGAAGGAGCTGGGACAGGGGCTTAATTTCTCTTACTGGGTTATTTGGGGGTTTCCCCAGCCTGTGGTTGTCTCTTTTTGCTCCTTCCTGTTCATGCAAATGAGCCTTTTATGGGTTGACTGCACTTCTGGGGTGGTTCTGGGAGTAGGTAGGTCAGGGGATTGTTTGGGGTCCCCCATCTGCTGTTGTTCCTCTGGGCTCCTTCGTGTGTGTGGAGGTGAACTTTTTCCCACATAGCCTAATGTTTGTGATGGGCTACTTCTATAACACTTTCTGGTCTTATACACAAAAGTTAACCAACATTTCTAGTTGAGAAAACAGACTCTTAAATCCAGTTAGAGGAGTAGATCTTTACTTCACCTCACATCTTGTAGCCTTTTCTTTTTATCTTCATGTATAATTTTGTCAAGGCTTAAAGTAGGGTAGTGTACCAAACCAGTATAGATCCTGATGCCAGTTTCTGGTTAACCTTCTCACCCTTTCTGATCTGGCTTCTGAAATAGTGGTGATTCGCTAGATTATCTTGCACCTCTTTTCCATTTTAAGAAGGCCGTTCGTATCATTGAAACTTTGAGGTTTATAAATCAGTCTCTAAGCAGATTAACATTTATAATTAGCTTGTGGAATGTTAGATCCTCACTGAACTGCCACTAATGTCGAACGTGGACAGGAGCCGATGGGCAGTGCTGTGAGAGCAACAGGAGGAAGAGGATCGTTCCTGTAGCATCGTTCTTCTGAACACGCATACACATGGGGAACAATAGCAGCTCCACAGTGGATGATCTGCAGGCTGTTGAGATCCACCACTGGTACAAAAAGTTCATGATGGAGTGTCCTTCTGGACAGCTGACAGAGCACGAATTTAAACAGTTCTTTGGGCTTCGAGGGCTGGATCCAGAGGCCAATGAGTACATTGAGCAGATGTTCCGCACGTTTGATATGAACAAGGTGAGTTCACCGGCAAGGAAATTAACTGCCTAAAAGTGAACCAGCTCCTGAACTTTTAGAGTCCTCAGTTTTCTCTTACAAACATTGGTGTGGAAAGCTGCTGAGGGACACTAATGTAAAGTAGCTAAATGCAAGAAGCAAATTAATATGCATACATAATGACATAGATAACAGAACCTTAAATAATAATACCTTATTATCTACCTACCTTGTGCAAGTTTGAGAATTCCTTATTGTGTTTTGATGGACTTCGCCTTGTTTCACTAGCAAAATACTAATGAAAGGAGATTTAATTTTTATTCTTGTTCTTATATGTTCTTATTATTCAAAAACATGTCTGTATTAGATAGTAGACACTACAGGAACCAAACACAATATAAATCATTATAACATTCACAGAGGAAGTAATTTCCAGGTATTTGCCAGCTGAAGTTAATACTGCCAGGGCGGACCACTGATGTAGCTCTCCTCAGTGAGGAGAGGTAGGTAGTATTCCTCACTGTGACAGGTGACCACTAGCTATCTCTAAGGTAAGAAACAGTAGCCCCCATAATTCCTTTAAGCATGCAATGCCTCTCACTTTTGCTTGTTTTTTATCCGTATATACTTAAGCCCATGCTTGCAGGCCTGTAATCTCAATGACAGAGAAATTTGGTTTTATGGCAGCCTGGGAAGATGCAGAAAATTGTTCTCTGCTCCAAGGTTCTGAAATGGCTGGAGCAAATGGCTGTGAGTCAAGGAGGAACTAGTCACAGAGACATGCGAAACAGGTAGGAAACCACAGGGTCAATTTTGAAGAAGGAAAGCCTAGGGACGGAGCAAAAAGCATTGGTTTGGACAACATGTGAGAAGGCATAAGGAGTTAAGGAATGTTACAAAATTCTTAAAGTAAGAGAGGAGCAGCCAGGCTCCATCAGGGTAGCTGAGGTCTTGTGGTGGATGTAATGACTGGCAATGACTGCAAATCTTGAAGAATATTCTGTCATCTTAGAGTTCTCTGTGGCCAGGATGATGATAGTGGTGAGAAGCAGTTTTATAAAGTAAACCAACACACTTACAGTTCTAGCACAAGACTTTACCTCTGTCATTTCTTGGGATGTTTAAAGACTTAGAATTTCTTTAAGAATGTTACACATTGTGAAGTTCTCCTGTGAGCCCCATGTTACGCAGTAAGCAACGTTTTAAGAAGACTCAAATTCAAATTTGGTCATACAAAGATAAAAAGCTATCTTCTAAGTAATGTGGCAGCTAGTAGAGATGGATCTACAGCAGTTAATCTTAGTCTGTTAATAGTTAGCCACTTAATCTAAGCTCCTTTTATAAACAAGGGCAAGGAATAAGAGCACCCGGAGGAAGACTCACCCTGTAGTAATACAGACATCGACAATGGATGGGATCATCTGCCCTCTGGGCCTTCAGATTCTGAGAACCCTGCTGAGGACAAAGAGGATAAATTTGCATTTGAGCTATTTTAAAAATTTCAATCACGCCCTCCTTCCCGCCTCTAGAGCTGGTTATCTTTGTGTTCTGTGGCTTTGCTGAGTGAAGTTATGAAAAACTCACATAAGTGGAGTACTACAGTGATCCTGAATAAATATTTTAAAATGTTGTGATTCTTGCTGTAAAACAGTAGTGCTCTGCTAGTCCACCTACATTTGCCTTTCGCATATGTTTACATCCATTCCAGAAAGACACCTGACTTTATTTAAATGCCTCGATAAATGAAAGTTCATTTTCTTGCTCTGCAATTTGTTGAAGTAGTTGGTCAGACTCTTTGACAGTGATAGGCACTTCATTTGTTGTTTCTTTTTAACCGCTCCAAATTTTAGTCAGTGTTAAATCTAGGGAATACGAACCTTTACTGTCTGGCATTTTTTTGCAGAGGAAACAAGACCTTCTTGAGTTTCTTTGTGGATTCAAGATGTGGAATGCTTAACAACCTAAATACAGAACAAATTTTCCAGTTCTGAAATCATGTTCTTTGTGTTTTAAAAATATCTTCAGTCACTTTTTTTCAGAGAGTGGAGAAGAGATCTATGGTTTACTGCGTAGTTTCCCACAAAGACAAAGCAGACTAGTACCTAGTACTAGAAAACCTCAGGTAGTATTACTTTCTACTTTTCTGTAGCCAGGGCTCTGGATCTATTTTCTCTCCCAGCAGTCAGCTCTGGTGGACAGAGAGGGGTTTGTTCACACTGGCCATGAGGAGCAACAAGTTCCATCTCTGCAGGTGATGAGCACAGAGTAGTCTAGACATAAGTAAGATCATAACTTTAGGAATCTAGGTATTTAGGAGATCTTTAAGGTGGCCAGAGAAATAGCATGTGTGTATATGTGTCTCTGTGTACTAAAGCTTTTTCTGAAGTCCAAGTCTGTGCCATTTTTTTTACTTCCTGATTTTTAGCTGTGAATGTAAGGAGCAATAATGTAAAAGGGCTCCAGAGCCATAACTCCCTCAGTTTGTTCCTGTCACAATCTGGTTTTCCCACAGGATGGGTATATTGACTTCATGGAATATGTAGCTGCCCTCAGCCTCGTCCTCCGTGGGAAGATGGAGCAGAAATTGCGGTGGTATTTCAAGCTCTATGATGTAGATGGCAATGGTTGCATTGATCGACATGAATTGCTCAACATCATTAAGGTGATTATCCAGGGGTCTGTGTTTTTTCATTTCCTTAAAGCCCAATTTCACCACACAAGCAAGACTTCAGCTGTTCCCCATATGGATGATCATGGATGAGACGTTCTTTAACAGCGTTCTTTTTTTAGCAGCATTCCCCACAAGTAAGCAGACTTGACAGACTATTCTTTACCACCACGGCACATGTTACAGCTTAGTTAACTCCATAAAGTTGTTTTAGCTATCTAGGACCTAAATTGCACTTTCCAAGTTTTCAGACTCCATGACTGTCAGTTGCAGTCTCTGCAATGTGTCCTTCACATATCCTTTTCCCCATGTGAACAGTAGTTGGAGAGTTATTCCCAGTTTGCTTTTTAGAACCAGCTCCTAAATGTCAATGCAGTAAAACAGTTCTGGCTGGCAAATAGTTTAAAGAATGACTGTCTACGGAAAAGATTGTATGCAAATAGCTATTGTGGAAGGTGTTGGTATTACAGGCATAAATATGACCTTATGAATAACTCAGAATAAATTATGCTGGAAATTCAGATTATTCTGCAGAGAGTGGGAAATTAGGAAGACGCAGGAAAGATTCAATGGCCCTAAATAATTTACATTTCTGAATAAGAAAAGTCAGGAAATGGATCTGGTGAAGACTTGAAGCCTGAGCTGTCCACAAAACCACTAATAAGATATTAATAATACATTCTTATCTGGATATGAGTTTTAGTGCTGGGCATTGAAAAGACCAAACCAAATCAACAACCGTAATAACATACAGCCTCCTGCTAATAATTTGCAACAGAAATACTCAGACTTCACAGTGAAGCAATAGATAGTGTTTAACACAGAGCTCTTAAGAAACAAGTCCTTTGGGTGATAATTGGTTGCAACCAATTTGCTGCTCTTTGAAATTTGTGACTGTAGTTCAGTGTCTTTTTTGGCAGCCTTAGGAAGTTGCTGAGGTGAGTTTTAGTAAAATGGCATTTCAAAAAGAGTGAATAAACATACCAAATATTGGAAGATAAAAACTAGAAAATGAATAGTCATAGAATCAATATGAAGGCTCTGGAATCAGGTATTTCATGGACATCCTCAAACAAAGGAAACAGGCATGGAAAGAAAAAGTGCTCTGCACTATATTGGTATGAATAAGATGAACTCTAGTAAACAGTAGTGAATAATACTTAAACTTTCTCAAGCTGGAAATGAATTTCAGTGAGCTTTAGGGAGAAGCAGGACACACTGCAAGCAGTATATAAATGGAAGTGGAGAAAGCAAGAACAGAAATAAATGACCACAGCATATAACAAAGGGATTTTATAATGTCAAATGCAGAGGGTGTTTGACAGTGTTTATGGGGCTTGGTGGACCACAGGGTAATAGAAAGTAGATCAGCTAGGTGGATCCTGATTATGCCATTTCTACAGCGCTGAACCTCTACCTAAGCAGATTTAGGGTGATCCTCTGCTCGTTCCGTGCTCCAGAACCATGCTCCCTTTGCACTCTTCAGTGCCAACAGTAAGGCCTGATGATTTCTACTGTGTTTTCCTGTGACGCTGGTTCATTTGTGTGAGGAAGGTAACATGTGTGGCTATCTTGCTCTGAATCTATGCTGAGAGGCTGCAGTGGAATCAGTCTATCTTTTTGGGAGCCATTAGACAGCTTCCTATTCTTACTCCTTTCTTTTAGGCTATTCGAGCTATTAATGGTGGTGGCCATGAAACTAGTGCAGAAGAGTTCACCAACCGAGTCTTCAACAAAATTGATGTCAATGGAGATGGTAAGGTTCCTGTCTTTGTCATCCAACTCAGATGGTCTCTGAGAGACATCTCTCTCAGAGAGACATCTATGTCTTCTTTTCTTTATTGAACTTTATGCTGCTTCATTTTATATTTGCTCGCTATATGAATTCTCATCCAGTAGTGCATTCTCCATGAATTTTGCTAAGGCATTTTTCTCCTTGCATCGTACATAATCAGTATGACAGGAGTTGTTCCCTGTACTAAGTCTCAGCTGTGTTCTGTCCACATGAGTTTGGCAGTGAGGTTTTGGAGTGGGGATTTTTTGTTGGCCTGTTTTATGTTGCTGCGTAGCTTATGTCAGAGTTAGAAATGGGAAACATTAACAGATGGCCCCAGCTGCTCCTAACTATTTCAGCAGCAAGGAAAGGAAGATTTGGAACTTAATGTTGAAGTTCAGAGTTTCTTCACTGGGTCTGCTACAGACAGTAGAGCAAGCCCATGAAGAACTATGGACCAGTTAGTCAAAAATCACCCAACACCACTGTAGTTGCTGTATGTCCCTGAGATATTTCTTTCCTTGCTACTTCATGTGCTCATTACCTTCTGATAGGCTCTTTTGTTATTCTGGAAGAACTCTGCCAAGCTGATTCCCTGTACAAGGGTTTTTTTGGCCTACGACAGAAAACCCATTTCTCGGAAGTTAGATCACAGTACTCCTTTTCCTCTTCAAATGTGGATTGGCATGATTCTGATGCCTTCTGTCTGTGTCTCACATAGGTGAACTTTCTCTGGATGAATTTGTGGAGGGAGCAAGAAAAGATGAGGAGTTCATGGAGGTTATGATGAAAAGTTTGGACCTGTCACACATTGTGGCCATGATCAACAACCGTCGGCATAGTGTATAAGTCATGCTGGGAGAAAACGCTGTGCTGAAACACAGAAGGGTTTAAACACACCACAAAGGAGAGACAGCATTTTTAAAAACAAACAACACTTCAATAAACACACATATGGAAATAGGAACAGAAAGACACTATTATATTTGTGTATCTGAATTCCTGTGCAAATAGTGAAGCTCAGCCACATACATGCAGGGCAGGTTCAGAAAAGCTGGGTCTAGGTGGCAATATTTCACTTGGCTTCCTAAAATTTAAAGACCAAGTTTCAGGGCACAAGTTTCCTCCTTATTCTGTGTCCCATATTATCACTTTGCAATGGACTAAAAGTAATGCTAAGTTTGTGAAAAGCACTAGCAGAACAGGATGTTGGAGTGTGGAGAATTTCCGACGTGTACAAAAGAGCTTCAAACCGTTACCCATGTAGACAGCTATCAAAAGAGTGTAACTTCCACTGTTCTTGTCATGGTGTTAGGTCATAAACACCAGCATATTTGTACCAGATGTACTTGGATTTGGTGTCTCTACAGAAGTAGCTGTATTCAGAAGATCTCAAGAGCTGAAAGAAAAATCAGTCTTTAAGGCTGATGGTGATAAATCTGTTCCCAGCTGCGCTGTCAGTAATGCTGCTCTTTGCAGCTTTCTGTGATCGAAGAACTCTTCACCAAGCAAGTCGACAGTTTAGGAGCAGCTTCTGTAACCAGAGAAAAAGTGCTACTCAGTTTCCTGAAGCACAAGAATCACCCGAGAGATCAAATCCTTTTTACACTTGCTGTCCTACCACTCTCCTCTCAATACAACCGAATAAATGAAATATGTGAAGATGATCCTAATATTGTTGCTTCACATGTCCTTTATTGGTCTTTCTTTTTATTCTTGGGGTAAGAACCTAAGAAGCAAAAGAAACAACTCTGCAAGGTGGCTTGTGAGTTCTGCTGTTCATGTGAACACTGAAGTTGATACTCTAGATCAGTGCTGCCACAAATGACTCTGTGTCTTTGTACACAATTCGAAGAGTGATGTAGCATGCATGGAAACTGAGCAAACTGTGTCTTGTTCACTAATGTTAGGTAAGGTAACAAATGAGAAGCGCCTTTGAATTTGGAGAGAGAACCAGAAAGTAAAAGAAGAATGCAGGAAAAGTTCAGCAGAGTGCCTATGCCATAGCTGGGCATGTTTTCCGTGTGCAAGAGGAAGAACTTGCAGACCTGTAACAAGACAACTTTACAGTGGACTTGATCTTGCTTATATTTAAGTTTCTGTGATGCCCGTATGTATACTGAATGCAGTGTCTGGCCTTTCATCTCAGTCAGGGGAGATTTAGTCAGCATTGTCACTGGATCTTGAGGGAGTGAGTGATTGTGTTTAGAGCAGGTGCCAACATTTTGCCAGGTGGGCTCATACTCTGGGTCTCACAGGCATGTACACATCTGCAGTCTTAGAGCTTGTGAGAGGAATCACAGCCTGAGGATTGACAAACATTGCTCAGTTCTGCACGGGATTATTACGAGTGTATGCTGTTGGGCTGTGCTGTCCCTTTGGACTGAGGAAGGCAGAGGTCTTTTTTTCCAGACTCTATTGAACCTGCCCTGTACCTGTTACGAGTCCTTGGTCTCTTGTAGTTTCATGGGTCAGTTACATGTAAAACTGTATTTTTATTATCATCTGACATACAGACCCTCCCTACTTTTAATTCTTAGGAATGTAAAGAATTTGTGTAAGTGCAGCTGATGCATTAAAGAAATCACCAAGAAGTTGTAAGCAGCTAGCAGTGTTGCAGCAAGCTGTTACACACAATGTACAGAATCTTCTTGATGTACATAAAGGAGAAGGGCATGTACATTCTCAATAATCCAGAATATTTATAAGTGGAGTTTAATTTTTATTTTTTTTAATAGGTGTTATAGTAACCTGGTTCTTCCTTAGCTGTCATTACTGATGATGCTGGAACATTTCCCAGCTAAGATCCAGTTATGACATTTCTTATAGACAACAAGCCCACATAATGTTGTCATTACACTAAGTTGCAGATGTGTGTTTTGTTATTGATATTTCTATTCTGCTACTGAATGATTTCATTGGTTTTTGGCTCTGCAGCCAGTGTGTTCTGCGAGAGACCAATCCATCAGTATATGTGCCTTTGTTGGTAGGTGTGGGAAGGGAGACTGGGCAGCGGGAGAGGAAATCATTGTAAAGGGGAGATAATTGTTTTCTGACCTATTTGACTTTCTTTGTACAGTTAAGATTAAAAAAATGTACAATAAACATATCTTGGAACTGTTCCCTTTGATAGAATAGAATAATTAGGAGGATAAAATCTAGAGCTATGGTTTGGATTCAGCACATTAGGGTTTTCAAGTATCTCCAAGGATGGGAACTCCACAACTTCTCTGGGTTAGGGTGAGGGTTTGGAGTTAGGGGTTTAGGATTAGGGAATATGGTTAGGATGTTAAGTGTTGAAGTTATCATTTGGGATTGGGTCAAGGGTTAAGGTTCAGGCTGAGATTAGAATTAGGGGATTGGGTTTGGACTTTGGCTCAGGTTTGGGATTTGGGTTAATGTTGCTATTTTAAGAGTTAGGAATTCAAGTTCAGATTAGGGTTTAGGGGTTTGGGTTAAGGGGGTAGGGGTTAGATTTAGGATTAGGATTTAGAGATGGTTAGAATTTGTAGTTTGTGGTACAGTTAAGGGCCAGGGGTCAGGTTCATTGTTCAGCTTCATGGGTTTTGTGATCTGGGCTCCGTTACACTTACAAAGTGAAGGGGCTGTTTCCTTGGCTCAGAAAGCAGGTAGCCCAAGTTTTGTTGCAGTAGTTCCATGGCTGCAAAGGGAAGGTGAGGGCCAGCACTAGAATTCCTTCCTAGCACCTGCTGTGTAGGAGCAGGAAAATAAAAGCTGGACGCTTTCAATCCTGCTTTCTGAGCCAAGAAAACGGTCCCCTCACTTTTTCGCTCTAACAGAGCCTAACTAACAGTTCTAACTAAAGTAGTCTTTATTTCTGATCATATGCTTATGATGACACTATGCTAATCACCTCTTAATTCATCATCTTAGACTGAAAGATTATGGAAATTCTGAGGCTTATTACTTACTCTTTCAGAATTATAAATGTAACAGATTCAGAAGTAACAATACTTTGTGTCATACTCAGAAACACTTTTAAGGCAAGTTGGGAGACAGATTTAATTCACTTCAGTTTGCTTGTGGGGGACGCTCACACAACATACAAGTACCAAATACCAGAAGCCACTGATACAAAAATCTGTGGAGGTTTTTTTATTCCCAAATTTCCCTCAAGAGAACATTTACAGAGTTGTATCATGTACTCTCATAACTGGCTTTTGCACTGTCACATAATTTCTCTCCTTGGTTGACTCCCTGATCTGGATTCTTTGATTTCTATACTGAATGATTTTAGTATTCTCCTAGGAATTCTTTAAGCACAGAGTGATTTGCTCTGTCTGAGACAAAACCTAGGTTCTGGAGACAGTCTGCTCACCTCCCAGCAGCGTGGTGGACATCTTTGTTTCCCTATGCTCTGTACTGACTGTCAGCACTGACATAGCTGGATGGGCACCACCAAATACTCCAGTGTTCTCTCATGCCACCCACCAGGGCAGCATCATGCTGTCTTATATATCACCATCGTCATGTTATAATAAGACAACTCTAATTTTCACAGGCTCTTTGCACTAAAATAATAGGAAAAAAAAAAAGTATTTCTGCCAGCAGTATTTAGGCATCTCATATTTAAATTTCCAAGTTTAACCTACTCACACTTGATTCGTCTATGCAAATAGGCAAAGTCAATCTGAGAAAATTCAACGTATTCTAAGATAAATATGTAAATTAGCTCAGAAATTTACATTTAGGCAATTGAACTGAATGAAATTCCTGCCATTGTCCAGTGAGATTTACCGGCTTATTTAAATGCACTGCTGAAATAGCCTTGGTAGCACAGGCCAATGGTAGACAACTGTTCATTACTGTCTCGGGTAATTTTATTTGATGGCAGGCATCTGATCAAAAAGGAATGGGAGCACAATCCATAGCTATCAATCTCTGGAAGCTGGCAACACCAATACGGTTGACACATCCTGTGATTTACAGCAGCAGTTATTTAAGACTAATAGTAGAATTAATTAACCTTTCACAGCACAGACCGTGACAGTTCAACAGAGCAAAAACTTACATTGCCATCACCATAACAAATTTAATGCCCTTGACTTCTTGTTTCCCAAATCAGAATGGAAAACTTTCAAAAATGTTGAGGTATTTGATTACTGGGAACACTAGTTGTTCTGCTTTATGTGCCTACTGTCATGTGGTCTTTTCTAGTGTCCTGGTGGAGTACAAAATCCTTGAGTTCTGCCATTCTTCTGTTAGCCTAGATCTTTGAAACCAAGCCACGAAATGCCCTGGTTTCTCTCCTGCTGGTTCACAAGGATGGTGACAGACTCCTACTGTTATCAGTTACCTCCTTCACTCATTGCCGGAAGCTCAGCGACTGTGAACAATATAAACCTGCTGCTAGTCCTATCGTGGAAATGCAATTTTTCATGAGTTCTTTTTCTTTTTGAAAAACTGAGGAAGCTGATAAAAAAAGAGAAGCATTGAGCTTGTTAATTCGGTTACTCAATAATTAAGAAATGCTAAAAATTATCTGAATGTGTAACTATAATTCACCCTCTCAAGTATATATATAATCAAAGGTATTTCTCCCAGAAACACGTAGAATGAACTTATAGATCCACAGAATGAAGCAATTCCTTCAGAGAAGCCTATAGCTTGCATGGCATGAACCTCCTTAGCTGGAGAACATGTGCCTGTAGGATATATCAGGGAGAGTCTTGAACACCCAGCCTGCATGGCTCGCCCGAGTGCTGGGGCTGTTCCTGGCCCTTCCTCTCCATGGCTGGGCAAGCAGGGGCCATGAGACTGGACACAGCGCTGTGGATCTCCACAGAGACATAGCTGGAGGGAGATTTCAGATGAACACTACATTTTAAGTTAGACCACCACTTGCTGAGGTCAGAAACCAGAACTCTGGACTTTCCCACACACTAGTCTGCTCAGAGTTACAGCCCATATGCCTGGCACCCTCTGACTTCCACACACTTATGAAGAGCTGGCACCTCACTTGCATAAAGCTTTACCTTGTGTCTTAAAATTTGACCTTGTGTTTGTCTTTGGTAACCAGCAGGTGAACAATTTGCTCACTAAAGTTCAAGACTATAATCTTCTAGTTGCTAGAAGCATTTAAATGTTTTTTATATGTTCTATTATTTTGAAAAGATTAATAGGCAAATATATGGATGAGCTCAAAAATTATAATATATATATAGATATCCATAACTCAAAGTAGATGATTTGAGTGAAAGTTGTTTTCTTAATTTGTTACCCTGCAAATAAGTATACATTTTTGTAAGACAGTCTAAATTATTAACTCCATCTGACATCCAGGCATGTGAATGTGTCTTATTTGACTGTCCCATAGATGTTCAGTGATGTGCTCAGGTGCTCACCAATGGCTGCCTAATGTCTGCTGTCATGCTATGGACAACATGTACAGCACACCCAATGTTTAAAAAAAATGCAAACCCACCAAAACCCCCACAAAACCATGAAGAAAAGGTTAGTGCTTGGAGAAATGTAATGTTTCCACAGTGAATTTTGCATGCATAGATGGTGGTTTATGGATATTTATTTTGGTTTGAATTTCTTTTAAGTTTGATTTTGCCTTCAGATTCACCAGGAAAAAAAAATACAAACTTGTTCTAAAAGTTGTAAAAATGGAAACAAAAGTCGTATGAGAATTATATAAAAACGTTTGTACATCTGTGTCAATTTTCACTTTATGTATAAATGCATGTCATGGTTTTGTGATTGTATACAGGATGTATCTTGAGAACTTATGCAAATTCTGCTTTATAAAGGCTGTTACTCCAGTCTGAGAAATAAATATTTTAAATACCTGGTTTGGTTTCTTTTCCCTAATTAACATGAAAATCTATTTTGCTGATTCAAATTTCCCATTTGTTGACCACAGTGGTTTTATTGTAACGCTGCACACAGTGCCCATATTTGTTTGTCCCATTTCAGCACGAGCACAATTCCCAGGGTATCACTAACATCCCACATTTCATTTTGAAATAAGGAATGGTTAGTTCATCAAACCTTTTCTTCCAACAAGTCAGAACCAGAATCCACATGCAACTTGTTGATATCTTCACACAGATATCTCTCTGACATCTTATACAGAGAACAAAAAAATGTGCACGTTAGCACAGTTTAGCAATGAATGTACAGGGTTTTGTCTTCTCACTGCAAAGAAAATATGAATTGAAATGTAGCCTAACTCAGTGACCTTCAAGTTCCTGATGAGGGCAGGATAAGAAAGCATCTGATAAACCCTAAAGGGATTTTCTGTCTCTTTCCTCCAGTAGAAAGAAGGTTTCTAGTAACCATATCTTCTAGCCTTTATTATAAACAAGAAATCAGTTTCTTTCATAAATCATTTTTGTATCATGGAATTGTACCTGACTTGCAGAACATCTGTGAGATTTCCCCACAGAGCTTGCATTTCTGAGTCACATCTAGACCTATATGTATTATGTTTGCGTAGATTCCCTCTCTGATACAAATAATAAAAAATTCATGCTTCCCAAGTAAAATAAATTGATGTTTGAGTCTGGCACCTGGAACGCATAGCCTGGATGTTTTTTTTTCTGTCACTTGATGCCCTTTTCTCAAAAAATAACATAGCGAGAAATAGGCAACAACTTTGAGGATGCCTCAGGAAAAGAGGTGCCCTTTTTCACATTAGCCTACTTGCTATGGCAGTGACACAGGCTGACTTCCACTAAAGTCCACCAGGAGCCAAACTCTACTCTTCCCAGTACCTGCCTTAATTACAAAGATATATGTTCAGGGTGCTTTGGGTACCTCTCCCTAAGGAAACAGTCATGGCTACAACCAATTCTGCATCCCACGCTCAGTATCATCTTATTTTGCGGAGGAAGCTCCTGTCCAGGATGCTGGCCCTCTGGAAATGGTCACAAAGCATTTCCAAAGTGTTAAAAGCTTCATAGGACAGAAAGCTGACTGGAATTAGCTGCCGTTGAAGCTGCAGGTTTATCTGAATCTAGCTCCAGGAAACTATTACAGAAAGAAAACCCCAGGATGCCTTCACATGCACAGAAGGAAGCATTAAATAATGTGCTTATTTTTGAATAATTAATGATGTTTAACAGGAATGTGTGTTTACTCAGTCAAAGCACCCAGCGAAGTGTGGAGCACAGAAGCTGTATTTCCTCACAGCGCTGCTGAGGGGTTGAACTTAGCAGCTCCTTGTGGTATACGATGTGCAACTGGGAATCGGGCAGTTCACGGAGTATTTTTAAAACACAGGCTGAAATCAAAGCTCAGACAGAGACAGAAATATACACAGAGATTCAGTTTAGCATTCCGGCTCTGAGGGTGGATCCCTCAGTTCTCAGACACTGGAATTGAATACGTCATCACCAAGCTGGCAGCGTGAGACCAGCCCCGTGCTGCAAAACTGCTGGAGCTGGGGGCTGCGCTGCCCTGGCAGCAATGTCCAGCACTGCAGATATGTAGCATGGACACTGACTTCATGCTGTTACAACTGCTTGAATAGCTGTTTGCAGCACCTTTTATTAATTATTTTTTAAAAATAAAAATAAGTCTGACTTACTCCTATCTCTTCCAATGAAGTCACATAGCAGAGACACCTGTTCCTCTATGCTGTCCTCTTTTCAGTGTACCTTCCCCTCTCAGGACTTCGTTCTCAGGCCCTCTCTTAGAGGTTTTACAGGTGTGTCATTCAACACACTTTGGTTTCACTTAAATTAGTAACTCAAGCATGTCTGGACACAAGAACTTATACTTTTAAGTTGTTAAAACTGTCCCCAGGAACACAGGTCTCCAGGCATATTTTCCTGATGGTGAATCCCTGTGTGCTTTGGGACATCTCCATGAGAGCTTTCTTCCCAGGGACCACTAAGCCCTTGAGGTCTAGCTGAAGTTACAGCTCCCGGCTATGCTAACTTGCAAAAGAGTGTTCAGCCCACCAAAAATGTGTGAATTCTTTGATCTCCTGCTTCATTGGGAAGACCAAACTCTCAGGGATTCTAGTAAGAACATTGCAGCAAATATCTTCAGCATTATTCTTTTCACATAATCATAGAATAGTTGAGGTTGGAAGGGACCTTTAAAGGTCCTGCAACAAGCAGGAACATCTTCAACTAGATCAGGTTGCTCATTGCCCTGGCCAACCTGACCTTGAATGTTACCAGGGATGGGGCATCTACCACCTCTCTGGGCAACCTTGCGCCAGTGTTTCACCACCCTCATGGTAAAAAATTTCTTCTTTCTATCTAGTCTGAATCTACTCTCTTCTAGTTTAAAACCACTAGCCCTTGTCCTATTGCAACAGGCCCTGATAAAAAGTCTGTCTCCATCTTTCTTATAAACCCCCTTTAAGTATTGAGAGGCTGCAATAAGGTCTCCCCAGAGCCTTCTCTTCTCCAGGCTGAAGAACCCCAACTCTCTCTGCCTTTCTTCATAGCAGAGGTGCTCCAGCCCTCTGATAATTTTTGTGGCCTCCTCTGGACTCACTCCAACAGGTCCATGTTTGTCCTGTGCTGGGGGCCCCAGAGCTGGACGCAGCACTGCAGGTGGGGTCTCATCAGAGCAGAGCAGAGGGGCAGAATCCCCTCTCTCGACCTGCTGGCCATGCTTCTTGTGATGCAGCCCAGGATACGGTAGGCTTTCTGGGCTGCAAGTGTACGTTCCTGGGTCTAGTTTTCAGCCACCAGTACACACACATCCTTCTCCACAGGGCTACTTGCAGGAGTGAAATAATGGACTCAACGACATATCAATATGATCCTAGTTGAAGACGCTTTACTTAAGTTTCTGCAAGCTTATATACAATTTTCATATTTGTACACACATCACACCTTAATTCTATTGGTTACATCCACTGTTCAAATGCTGCTATACAGATACTAATTGGTTAAAAGCATACAAGTGGGTAGTCCCACCTTTAAAATTGTTGACATTCCTGCGGTTATCAGCTCCCAACTCAGCTCCTGTTTTTCTGCCTGCTTAACTGCCAAAGATCCTGTTTTCTTTCTTCTCGTGTCTTTCTCACAACCTTGCGGCCTTGCTGAGCAGACAAAGCTTTTAATCATATCAAGCCGCTAAAGTAAGAGTGAGTTTTGATAGGCCACATGTCCCTTTTCTTCCAAATACATTGCCACAGCTACTTTCAATTCCTGTCTGCCTATACATGGGAATTACAAAACCCCTTCATCCCTTCCTTTTTCTAGGTTATTTTCCTGACACACCTGATGCAGAAAGAGCACAGTGCACCTTTTCCAGCCCTGCTTTACAAGGACACCGAGTTCCACACATTTCAGTCTGTCAGTTAAGGGCATTTAAGAATTTAGGCCACAACAATAAGCAAATTAACATAACAAAACCCAGTTACAAATTATCAGAGATCTCTCCAAGTCTGTCACACCAGCATATATAATTTCAAACTGGGAAAAAAACTAAGTACATAGGGATACTTGCATGATTTATCCGTATCAGTATAGTTAAAATGGTATGATTGTTTGCAGACAAAGACTCAGGGACTGAAGGTCCGACAGCAGAAGGATAACTTCTAGTTGGTACACACTGGTCATTTTACTGTGCTTACCATTTTAGAGTGGCTAGTACTTCGGTCATTCCAAAGGATCCAGTATCGCTTGGTCCTACAACATTCCACTTACTGTATCAGAATTTTTAGATGATATAATATCAGATACGATTTTAAACACAGATGAAAATACAAAACAAACCCTTTTTTTCAGCACGGACTCAGAAAATTCTTGATATCAGCAGTTCAGCATCAACAGCTGTGATAAAGATGGAAGGCACTGCCAGCAAACTGGGAGCTGGGGTCAATACACTGGTTAGTAGGGTTCTTGCTATTTAGAGGGTCCTTGACAGTCAGGAGAAACGAGCTGATGGGAAACTCATTAAGTTCAAAAGGGCAGATGCGACGTCCTGCATCTGTGATGGAATAACCCCATGCAGCAGGCTGAGGTAAGCTGAACGAAGTTCGGCTTTGCAGAAAACTTAAGGGTCCTGGTGAACATGAGTCAGCACCATACCCCTATTATAAAGAAGACCAAACAGATACTAGGGCGCATTATCATGAATGTAACCAGCACATCAAAAAAGTATTATTTCTTTCTATTTGGCACCTGTAAGAATTGACAGTATTGTATATAGATTTAGGCCTTCCAGCAGTAGAAAGATATTGACGTACTCAAGCAAGGCCAGCAGATGCCTACCAAAATGATCAGGAGGCTGGCATGTATGAAGTGTGAGGAGAGCCTTGAGAGAGCTGGATTTATTTGGCTTGAGGTAGATGAGGTTAAGCAGAGCTGTCTACAGGTGCCTTACAGGAGAGTATGAAGAAGATAGAACTAGACACTTGGAGGTGGTAGGACATTGAGTCAACGGGCACAAAGTACAACATGAGAAGTTCTGCTTATATATTTGGAAAAAAAAATCACAGTGGGGGTAATCAAACACAGTGGGGCTAATCAAACACTGGAACAGGCTGCCCACAGAGTTGGTAGAATCTTTGTCCTTGGAAGCATTTAAAACATCTGGAGAAGCTCCTGAGGAACCTGATACTTCTGGACTTGCTTTGAGCAAGGGTGGGGAATCTGAGTAGATGACCTGCCATTGCCTCCTCCAAACTAAACTACTGTCTATGACTCCAGACTTAATATACTAGCAAGAAATTACATCCTTGTATTATGGCTTCATTTTTTAAATGCTCAAGGACTGTCTCTGGCTTCACAGATGTCAGGAGTCACCAATATACATAATTTTTAAATTAGATTAATCATCATGGTTTACTTGTGCTTGTGAGATGAAGTGCTTCTGCACAAAGTCAGCAGTCAGCAGTGCCCCTTGTTCGGCAGCAGTGCAATCCCACTGCTCGTGGGTGAAATTTACTGGTGACCTTTCACATCAAAGAGCTGCAAAGCCTGTTTGTTAAATTGCCTCTGCCAGCTGTAGTACAGAAATCTAACCCAGTTTTAAAGTTACTATTCTACCAATGGCCTTTCTGCGCATTCTGATCAAAAAGGCAAACCCCAGAAAGTAATAAGATGGAATGCCACCAGAAGAAGGATTACCTACTGCCTGACTTGTGCAGCCCAAAATTATATCTGCTCTCCCACTAGCTGTGGTAGTGGCCCAATAGCTAGATCTGTACTTGTTAAAAAAACAGTGACAGGATTCATGTTTTTCCTTGGAGGCCATCTGGAATGGACTGGTTCATGCTTAAGTGTCCCAAAAAAAGTACCTGGGCCAAAATCACCTATTGAGAGCAGTCTCTGGCATTAGATATGTGTGTGTCACTTGGTATGTCAGAGCTGTGTCAAGGGATGTGCTAATAACAAACTGGCATGGACAACTGCAAGTCAGCATCCCATCCTGTATCAGTGTGGAACTGATTCTCACTGAATATCACATTATATTTGCAAAATATTATATTATATTATATTAGTTCTTAGAAGGCATTGCAACTAGGAGCCATCCGAATGTTTCAGGTGCCATTTGAAAACACTCTAAGGGCATGTAAACTAAACCCACAAAAATATTCAAGACAACTACTATTACTGTGGAGTCCTCTCCTTCTCCTTTAGTCCGACATGAATCCACAAACAAGAAAAATAAAGGAAAATCACAAAACCAAAGGGCTTAATACTGGTGGGCTGGGTGGTGGAACCACCTACTCCTGCTCCTGCTCAGAACGTTGCCTCTCTGATGCCTGGCTTCTAAGTGACCCAGCTTCAACAGGGTTATTCATTCAAAAATGTTTGAACAAGAAGGACACTAGAAAGGTGGTTAGGTGGGCCTACAGTGAAATTTAGTCTCAAACACTGCTGCCATATTTCCCTGTGCATTTAGTCCGTTGCTTTCTTGAGATCTGAAATCAAAAAGCCCTCTCCTTTAGTCTTCTCACTGTGTTCTTGGTGCTAGGAATAGCTATGGCAGACACAAGAACCAGAGACTTGCAGAAATTAGGTTTCATTTCAGAGTTATTTTAGTTGGAGAGATACTTGACCTTCACATAAAAAGGCTGTAATTTTCTTTTTTTATTCCCCAAGATAATTCACTTTCCTGCTTGCCAAGATATGGTCAGGCTGTGGCATGGGACTTTAGAGAGGAAAAGGCACAAAGCCCCAAGCTGCTACACAGTGTGACAGCTCCTCTCCTGCTCCAGGAGCCTCCGTGCCGAGAAGAAACAGCCAGTGGGACAATCAGCTGAAATGGGATACAAAAGTCCAGTAGACAAAGAGTAGCTGCAGCATTGTGGTGCAAGTGGAATTGGACTAGTCCAGATCCTAAACCCCCTATAGCCCTCTTCTTTTGAAAGAAGGTACAATTTTTAAGCAATGACACCATAGCACAGCTACTAGAAGGGTGTTCAGTTCTCCAGATTTTTCTAAAAGTGGTCTGTTCGCTGGATTATGATTCTACCTGCCCTTATTTATTGGAAGTCCTTGAAAAACTTATTTCTAATAAAACATTGGAAATATTACAATTCATTATTAAATGAATTTCTGAGTTTATGGCATGTGTGTATGATTAAGGATAAAAAGCAGTGGTACTTTTTCTTAATAATTTGGGCTGCTAATTCATTGCACAAACATGAAAAATTCTATTACAAGGAAGATTTAAGGGATACACAAAGGATTTTGAACAAACATTCCCTGCTAATCCTACAAGCAGAGCTATAATGACTCCAACATCTCCCATTCAGCATCAGAAAATGCCTGAGTACTGTTAATACACAAAGATTTAAAGTTCTGCTCCAAATATGAATTAAACACTAATTATTATCTATGCAGAATAGCAGAAAGGAATGCTATAAATGCAAAACCAGAAAGAATAAGATACCTTCCATGAGATGTATTTAAAACTCTTTCCAGACAAACAAATATTGTGGAGACAAAGGTGTTAGTGAAGGGGGCTTGGACATGTATACCCAGTCCACTCTTTTCATATCTAACTCAAAATTAATTTTCCACAACTGGCATTTCAAAATATAGAGGAATCAAAGTTTGATACTTTTAGACTTTTTCAGGCCATTTGAAAGCAAGTGCTGATAATGCTAAGAAATGTCTACATCCTAGTGAGAATACAAGAGGATTGCTGATTTTTCAGCCAGTTACATTTCAAAACTCACCAAACCAAGAGATTATTATAAAAATTCACAAGCTTTTCCATCCATGCAATCTACAGAAAGTAGGGAACTGCTGTTCCTTTTCTGTCACAGGTGGAGGGACTGAGGAACAAAAAAGCTTCAAGTCTCTTTCCAAAGGTCTTCCAAGTTACCGTGACTTTCTGATCTCTCCTTTGTAAATGATACGCCTTCCTCTAAGAGGAAATTAAAGAAAAGAAAATCTCATTTCAACGCTGTTGAAAATCAATTTTTTGATTCTGAAAATCAAATTACTAAAACCTAGAATAATTTTTATTATTATTGTATAAAGAGAGGAGGTCAGAAAGGAAACTCCAGCTAAAGACCAGCAAGCATTCATGCTGACAGCAAGTGCCTGGAGCTTGCGTGCTGTCTTTTAAGCAGATTTAGGCTGAACACGTTTGGGCAACTGCTCAGAGCTGCTTGCAGTCTCTGCTCTAATTGACAATGGTAATAACAAGCTCATTTTCATCAGTGGCTTTGAGAACTCAGCGGAGCTTTTACAGCCTGGGGGCACTTCATTCTTGCTTCATCCTAGGTATTCAGAAGATGGAATAATAATAAAAAATAATAAATTAGCTACTTGAAAGCTAAGACTCAGTTTGTTAGGACTATATTCTGTTCTCAGTCTCATCTAGTGTGACTTCAGAGCACAGTAGAATCTAGTAGTATTTTTCTTCTTTTCATTATGGTATTATAGATAGAGGGATGCAGGTTTCCTACCAGAGTTCACTTACTGTCATCTTTGTCCATTTAATGTTTCTGCACTGCTGCTCCACAGAGAGTTTTTCTTTCTACTAGTTCCAGTGTATACCACAGATGGGAGCTCCTCACCTAGTTCACTCCTTGTGTCCCACTGGCATATGATGATGGTTCCTCACCTCTTTAGCTTAGATTAGCTCTATATTCAAGCATAGAAGAGCAACACAGCCTTAGAGGTCTGCATTGTAGGCATTTAAATTTAGGTAAAATAAATGCCACTTTGGAAGTCTTAACTATTATCACAAACTTGCAAGCCAAGGGAATGCTGCAATTTTAGGAGCAACAATAATGCCCGGTGAGCAGACAAGAATCATGTGGTTTAATGAAAATAAAAACTGTGCATAGCCTGAAACCTTTGGTTCATGACAGACAGATGAATTGATAATTGAAATGTATGATGTTGCTTCAGGAAAAGAATCTAGAGCTTTAAACTGTGTTTGTTTAACACCACTCACACAAAACGAATTCATCTGAGCTATTCGGGGCATTGGGGCAACATCTAAAGCTACCTGAAATGAATCTCTTTTTTGCTGTTTTGCTGAAAGGCCAGGTTTTCTGTGATAAGCAACTGTATGTTCTTTCAATTATTTTTAGCATATTTCAAATCACATAGTGTGGTAATGAGGTGTAAAACATGCACAGCACACTCTAAAAGCTCAGAAACACAAAACCAAATAAACAGCCAATTTCTTTAAACAATTCTATTTTTCAAATACAATTAAAAATAAAATATTTTAAAAAGATTCAATACTTAAAATACTGGAATCAGTATTCCCAAGAAGAAATGTATTGCAGAATTGCTATTTTTCTAAATAGCAGTCAATGCATGCATGCCAAAGACACGTGGCTTAAATCCCTGAAAAAGTGGTGTGCAGCACAGCAACATTTACATACCAATTTGCATGAGAATAAAAAAGCAAGTTTGTGCTTTCTTAATGATGTGCTAGGACAAAAAAAACAAAACCCAAACCCCAAAACCAAAAGGCCTGAATGCATTAAATTTTTATTGAAATCAATAAAGACTTCAAAGGCACAGAAGATAAGATTTTCCTGAGTAAAAGCTTGTGTTTGGAGTAGCTGCTCTTTTCTCATTCCTCCCATGATGCTTATTAAGTTCTCCGAGTTCAACATGATTTTACAGACCATGTTGGTTTGATGCCATGAGGCTTCTCAAAAGTATCAGTGGGGGTGAACCTAAACTTACCATTATCATTAATGTTAGTTTCTGCATCTTGGTATGATCAACACAAAGAGTAAATGTTTTGAGGACATGGTAAAACAATGTGCTTACATAGCAACTCCAAAGGGAAATACTAATCATGATAATAAGCTCTCAAAGGCAAGGTTTAATCACATAATATCATCAGTTAAATAATGAAGTACTTGTCAGTATATAGGTCAACAAAAGAGCCATGAGAAACAGAAAAAAATATTTGATTGTAGTGTTAATGAAGGAGCAAGGAAACGGTATTATGAAGCTTGATGCCTATGGGAAAAAACTTTCCTTGTTTCACTGAGTTACCTTGAAAAATTTTTATGGGCAAATCTTTTTGCATGTTCCAAGTAGTCTCTGTAAACCATGTTCCATGTAAGTTGTTTTTAAAACTAATTAGCATTTGGGAAAAGAGCAAGAGGTGAAAGTTTTAAACTGATGCTTTCAGCTCTATGTATTTAATATCACTGATGGATGCTAATGCAGCAAATGAAAATAATTCGCCACTATTTATTTTTTCTGAAGCTTTTAAAACCACTCCTGCTATAGCAACACCAAGTAACAACACCAAGCAGCAGCATTTTTGCCAGTGCCACCTCATTTATTTCAAGATGTGATGCATCCAAGTTTGCTCTGATTCAGCCCTGTGCTATCAATCACCTTGCTGTGTGGGGAAGCTGGAGCAGAAAACACACACACACACACACACACACATGCCCACACACCTGCTTAAAATTCTGATCTACTTAACCTAGTTACATAGTAAAAGATTAACACATTAGAGATGACTGCTGAGCTGCAGCAGCAAAGTGTGGCGAATAGCAAATAAAAGAGCAGTGCTTTTTCTCTACCAGAAGATGGAGGACCTGCTGCAGATACCCAGCAGTGCTGCCCAGGTGCAGCATCCTCACCCAGAGAAACAGGCTGGAGCGATCCTGCTCTCCCGCTTCTGCCCCTGTTTTTGCAGGGGCTGTGATTGTCCTTTCTACCTTCTTGTTCTCTCCTTTGTGCTTTCATGCTATATGGGGTGTTCTACATGCAACGCGTACAAGTTCTTTGTTGTCTCTGCTGTGCCTAAGCCAGGTTCTGCCCAGCTCTCAGGACTGCATTGCTCCAGGGAGCAGCAGTACAGCAGAGTTCTGTATTCGTGCCCTTGGGATCCCTAACATCATGCTACACTTATACTCTTGAAGTCTCTGCTTATAGACAGAAAAAAGACAGTACCAGTGACCCATTTGCCTTGGAATTAAATCTAGTCATTAATTACAAGTCTGTAGTGGATTCAGGCCATTTTCCAATTGCACAAAACTTTAATCTTTACTCTAATGGCTGTGATACAGTTTATGTGTTAAAGGATTCAACAAAGGATCCTAGAGCCCAGCCAAGCTCTGTGTGGATCAATATGAAGAGTTATAAAATAAATAATTATTTATAAAACTAAAAAGAATAAAAAAATCATGTTTTTCAAATTTTTAAAAAAATCACTGCAGCTCTTTATTATCAAAGAACAGTTATTACATTTCAAAAATTCAGGCACTAAACTCTAGGCTGGAGGGAGGCACTTCATCATTCTCAAGAGCAGAAGTTAAAAACCTTTTGCTGGACTTAGATACCTGTGGCGGACTGAGGAAGATGGAGAAGTTGGTGTTGTCGTGTGTTCCAGATAACTAGGCACTCATCTGAAGTGTGAATGATCATGGTTCGTATAGTCCTCTCTACCTGTTTCTTGTCAAGATCTGGAAAACAGGTATTTCTTCTTTATTAACTCTGGCAGGCCCTTACCCGGCACCGTCAGAGCTCCCACAGGGCACAGCATGTGTCAGGGATCTTACACATGGGCTGGGCAAGAAATCACTCCTTTTGAACATCCTTCTGGGACCTGAGGTGAGCTCAGGCTGCACAGGAATCACTGAGATCAGTCTCTCTCACACTCCTAAAGAAAAAATTTGCCAAAACCTGGCTTGCCAGACGGGTCTTTCCCAGTCATGCCTATTTAAATTATTGCTCTTTAAAGCTAAAGGTCTAGCAGGATCAGGAGCTTAAATAAATTGTTCTTAATCACCTTTTGCAGAGTCCAGCTCACTGTGTAACATACAACTGGTGCATTAAACACTTGAGTCTGATGACCGAAGACAGAAGCAAATAATGTAGCTGAAGTGCCTTAGTGGACTTAACTCTGCAGTAGAGCCCGTAACGCATCTCCTTGCCAGCCACCACACATGAGCTACAGCACTTATTTTGAACCTCACGTGACAGCAGAGGCTATGGTATTCACAATATTGCTCAAAATCTGGAGTGGTATCGGAACTAATCTTCTTAAAAGTTTAATAATACCACATTTGGCTTGTTAGAATGAATATTAACCCCGACTTAAAAAAAATGATCAGGCTTTAACAAAAAATGAAGTGGGATCTTGCTTATTAAGAGAAAAAGTGCTCAATGAAATACATCCTTCTCAGTGCAGCCCAACTGACCTCGTGTTAGGAAGTATTAGCCACCCAGGAAGGTGCTTGCAGAAGTGATATGCTTGAGCCCATATCGGATATTCCTGTTTTACTTGTCTGTATTCACCTGTTAAGAACTTACCCTTACAAGGAACCAGATACAGTATGGGCTTTTAAAAAACAATACTTCAGTAGCTGTAAGCACAAATTGTTGAAGAATATACTATTTCACATGTTTACAGATGAGAATAAGAGAGAGAGTACAGAAAATTCAGGTTTTGTGCAGAGGTTGTTGATTTCATTCTGTGTTAACCAGAACAGCAATAATAACCATTTTAAACAGCTATTTTTATTTATGGAAAAGGCATTAATTATTACCAAGATTCCCTGGTGTTCTAATATTACTTTTTAATAATAGTCTTGGATCTGTGACACATTTCTAGTATCGGATACATTTCAGCCAGTCTTTGAAAACCTTGATTCAAACTTCAAAAGAATATGAAGAATGCTGACTAGGCAAAAGCCTAGAGATATGGGAATAAGGAATAAATGAGCGAGTAAACTCTCTGAGGAAAAAAACCCAGGGGCTACATAAATCTGGAGCGCTCCCCACAAATATATGCTATTATTTTTATTTAGAAGGCATTAGTTGATGATGAAGACAATATGACTACGTCTTATAATGATAAAGTTAGAGAAAAAAGATGATTTCCTAAAATGCTAAAACTAAAAATAAACATTAATAACCATTTTATGGAAAATTGCTTTGTGCAGTGATGTAACTATCTAGAAGAACCCAGTTAAATGAATTTTATATATTATTTAGAATAAAGACAGTTGTAAGCTGCAATTTTTACATCTTCTATTAGGATTTGTGAAACTCAGATGTTTAAGCTTCACATCAGATTTTTTTTTCCTGACATTTAAAGGTTGTTGATTTTAAAGCAAGCAGCTGATGGCAGCAACGACAGCATCATTGCCCTCAGGTTTACTTAGACATTGAAGCTAGATACACACAAGTAGCAAGTTTTGTAACTTCAGTAGACTTCAGGGTGAGAAGCCACCCTGTCTATGAGTCTGGACCTTAGTTCTAAGAAAAAAAATAAATTGAACAGAAATGTATAATTGTATTTCTGCCTGAATGTAATGTTATGTGGAAATGTGTCTTTGCAAATATTCTCTTAGCCGTGTCACTGCTGAGGAAGTCTTGGCTTTGGAAAGCAGCAAAGTCTGTGAGTGGATCTCACCCTCTAAAAACTCAAAACATGTTTTTCGTTAAAAATGAGCAGGAAATTCTTTGGGACCAAGAATTTTGAGGCAAGAACTTGACGTAAGTAAGATGTAATCAATACACACGTTTCTTGAAGATATTTCTGAGGTCCTGTGCCAGCCCATGATGTTCATTTTTCCAAGCCCAAGCCACTTAGCAGCAAATGATGTGGCAAAATTTCAGACTTACAGGGCATAAGTCCGGGGCACAGAGTTCTCCCTTAGAAGTCCCAGGCTGTGCAGCTGAAAATAATGATCCAAAACCTAACCATGAACCCCGCTGAACTGCCACTGACATGTTTTTTTTAAAGAACCATTTGCATGTGAAACATCATTTTTGACAGGCTAGCAAGAGGCTTTAGAAAATCATGGGAAAACCATAACTTTTAAAAATTAACATTACCACATTAACTATTTAGTAATACTTTCACAGCCATACACACTTCTGCAAGCTAAATGAAAAAATACTTATAATAGTTATGATGACACTTGAATACCAGTATGCTGAGGAATTGCCTGAGGACTTCTCTGCTAGAACAGGATGCTCTTTTATCTGGGGATTTGCCAGAAGATGGTGAATGGCTGGTGTGTGCAATAAGACACTATTTCTTGTTCAGAGTAGGGCCAGAGGAATTAAAACTTAATTAAAGTTGTGTCTCCATCTGCTGCCCTTTCCATACTCCACCTATGCCAAAGTTAATGTTAGTGAAGTTCAGAATCAGACACCCTATTTTTATGCTACAAGGATTGTACCAATAAACATTTTAAATGGAATTTTCATGTCTTACCACTACTTGAATATTAGCGACCCAGACTTGAAGACATAAATGACAATCCATTGCTGAAAGAAACACCAACTTGCTTAAGGATATATTTTCCAATACTGCTTTACTGATGTTTCCAACTGATTTCAGACAAAGAACTATTTGGAATGTAAGTACATATAGGTAGATCTATATATTGGAATATATTCCCATTCCCCACCATTGGATAGTGCTGAGTAACTGTGATTCTGCAGAAGGAATTTCATAAAATTTTGATCATTAATTGCTGACAGAAAAAGTAAATCTCATCGATCAATTAGGCAGCTTAGAAGCCCATCTTCTGTCAGAAGTTAGAAACAATTAGAAATTTAAACAGTATCTTACACGCCTAACTAAACATTTGTGTTTTCAATCAAAAGTAATTTATTTTGTTTTCTTTTTTTCGTGGTGCTGTCTTCTATCAGTCTCCATCATGGATCACGACTACAAAAAACAGGAGAAAGAGTAGGTATCTGTCCAAGAAAGTTTACAGTGTGATGTGAGTGTTAAGAAGAATTGCTCATGCTTTACCAGCTGTGGAGAGAAGGGCAATTCAAACAGGTGAGCAGTACTACTCATAGCTCAGACAGTCCAGAAAGGTGACAGGAGGTGTTATTATGGTCTTGCTGCTCAGTACAGCTTTTAAATCCTTCAGTATAGAGACATGCAGAAAAAACAAACCACTCCACATATATTAGCAATTTGTAAATTATTTTTTCACCTATAAATATACAAGTTACAGGCCAACATTTTTAAACTAAAGTTCTATAAATTTCTCTACAGGGGAGATATTAATAAATCGAAATATTCATAAGGACCTAATTACTGAACAGGATTTTTAGCATTTTAGTAAGAAAATTCACCCATTCTTGCATTGGAAAATACAGCTGTGTGGGAAAATGCATGAAGAGTTGCTCCGAGGGTGCTGACAGAAGCCTTAGGTAGCTCAGGCCAGTGCTGCTGCATTTGCATTTGGACACATGGATGAGAGAACATCATACTCCACTCATAAATAACTACATCAAGCACAAGCTCTCTTTTAATATATGTTAATAAAATTATCCTAGATCTTCTTTCAGCTCAGCTTGCACAAAACAAAAGTTATTGGTGCAAATGAGGCATCAGATCCCAGAAATTCAGAATGCAAGAAACCTAACATTAGCTTGTCTCTTCTACCAAGGCTTTTTTTTGTCCATATGATCACATACATTTTTAAATAATCACACCCCCCCCCCCAAAAAAAAAACCCAACAAACCTAGCATCCAACATTTTCCTTGGATAACTGCTGTTTAACAGGTTTTACCATTTGAATACTCATCCTGGTGTTCTTCAGTTTTAGTTAGGTTTGATTATATAATTTCTACAGCTTCAAAAAGCTGTAACACTGTGTTGACAGAATATTGGTGGCTGTGAAGATGTGACAGAACATTGCCAGTAACCTCTATGTTCAAAAAATCATTTATCAGAGACCAGAAACTCATCAGTTTGTGCTTATGTATGTTTTTTCTTTCATCTTTAATATTTTTCCCATATGTAACGGCAATTAAATTATTTCACAAATGTTTTAAATAAAAGTTGGTAGAATCATTCCACTGAAGAATCTGTAGGATCAAAGGATTATTTCTACCAGAGGGGACCTTTGGCAGCTGTGTCTGGTGTGTTTTGACAGCTCTGTTGAGCTTAAAGCACGAAGTAAAACACTAAGTATTGTAGAAAAATTTACAATATCCTGTTAATGTGATAACACACACTTTCTAACCTCAAACTTGATTTTGTCTACCTAGTTACCAGCCGTCAGATGCAGATTTGACTCTCCCATGCTGTTATGACGTGACTACAGAAGCAAAAAGGAAAAGAGTCTGTCCCTTTTCACAGTGAAGTGCCACCATAACATTGTATGCCCTGTAAGAGGATACGGCGCTCTGCAGACATACCGAAGTACAACTGCTCTCAGAGTCTTTCAAAAAAATATTTATTTCTGTTTCTGGTTTAGTTTTTATTTTGGTAAAAAGCTGCAAATAGTATGGTCCTGCTTCTCCAGCCCCGATTAATGTATGACAAGCCGTTGGGAATTCTCGCAATGGAAATGAGCTGGAGATGGAAACTTCAGAGGAAGCATCCAGATACCCTTTTAAATGTGATTCACGATACATTTTGTCACTTACGAGCAAACGCCACATCTTGCCAGGAGATGGTGCCGTAACCCCAGAAAACGGGGATTTGTGGTTTATTCTCTAGGAAGCAGAGGTAGAGCTGTTAACACTGCTGTACAGAAACGTTAAACTTTAAACATTTCAAATGAAGAGAATATCTACGCATACAGTATGAAGCCCCAAGATCGTTTCACTTTTGGAGGCTTACCTTTCTCTCGTTTTGGGAATTGCTTGTTTTTTGGTTTTTTTTCTGTGCAGGAAACCACTCATATGAATAATTAAGTCTAGTATATAACCCAGAATTTGATTTCCTTGGCTCGGTTTGTTCTTTACGTTAGTTTACTTCAGTAAATGTGCTTTTGTTTAATTTTTAATTCATATATTGAAACAAGTAAGACTCTTCTACAAATAGAAGGTTGATCCAAATACTGATAGCTCTTACAAACAAAATAATGAAAGAACCAGACATATATTTTGGACTCATACATAAAGCAATGTGCTTGATTTCAGGATTAATTTGGATCTGTAAAACACCCAAAGAAAACCTGACTGCTCTGGGAGTCCTGGGGCCATTCCAGAACCTCCTCTCCTGTAAAGCTAGCCATGCTTCAAACCAGCATTTTGCACCAGATCAGAATGGCCCATGTGAACTGCACATGAGCACCTTTCCTTATGTTTTTCATTTTATTGTTCATTTTGGCATATTTTAATCTTAAAAAAACCCCAAACACCCTGCTTACTTATATTTTACAGACCTTGAGCTGATACAAGGCAGAAATAAAAATTAGCGAAAGGCACTGCCATTTGGCAGGTTCTTAGACAAGGAGCTGATATAAAAAAGAGAAATTTAACAGACATCAGTTCTGTTAGTTCCATGACTTAGCAGACTTGTAAGTATAGGCAACTAACATCTGAACTTCTTCGCATTTGCTACAGGTTTGTTCGTTAGAATAGTGAGTTTTCTAGGTTACATAACTAGGTTAAGTTATTTGGTCATGAGAGGATCTTACTAGACTGATCAAACTGAGTCCTGGCTTGGCAGCCAAACCTGTTTAAGCTCAGCCATGGGAGCAGCCTGAAGTGCTGGAGCACTGCAATGATGCAGCCCTCAATATCCGTGTGGGTAACCTGCGTCCCACCTGAGGTCAGGTTATTTACAGGGCCTATCTGCCTTTTTAGCTAGTACCAGAGGGACCTTTCTAAGACAGATCCCAGGTTGTCTGCTCTAGCATATGTTTGATGATACATGCAGAACCCCGAGCCGGGTACAGCATGGTCTATCTATGCCACTTATAAACTCAAAGAATAAGCAAACCCCTCTTTTCCCTACCAAAACTCTAACAACTGATTCAATGGAAATCTTACACACAGCATATTCCAGGTTTAATATCTCCTTCTGTGATGCTGCCCATTACTAGGACCTATTTTCCAGTGTAACTCACAATCTCCCAGTGGCATCAGCCTAAAGTTACTTACCCATCATTGCTAAATATATCACGTATTTTATTCTTTTTTCTACAATACCATGGTTTCTTTTAGAATTTTTAGCCAGTGACCCAACTCAGAAATGTAAGTTATTGACAGACCTGAGATGACAAAAATTCAGATATCCTGAAGATATCTATCCGCAGACTTCTTTCAGGTATTACAAATTTCCTGTGTGCTTAGAAGTGATAATTACGTTAATGCAGGTATTCTCACAAATGACAAGAACCATATTTATGCACAATAAGCCTTACTGGTCAAAAATTTTTGTGTCGATAAGAGTAATAATTGCCTTTATTTGTACTGAAAAATTGCTAGAGATACTTCAAGATGGTATTAAAGCTTATTAAAGCTTTGTACTGAGTTTGCAAGGCCTCAGGATTGAGGCTTCTCTGGCTTGCTCTCTCTGAACTACTTTTTACCTTCAACTTTCTTTTAACTCACCAACGGTGAGCTTGGAGCTACACAAAACTGGTTTTAGGGTTAACAAGGAGAATGAATAAATATAGCATTTTGTGTCTAACATATGCAAAGGTCATGGCATGTAGTAAATTTGGATATAACATTGTGGTGCAGACCAATGAAGACAGAGAAAGGTGCAAATGGATGCTGGTAAACATTTAGAAATGGCCCCATGAAATGGTAGGTGATATGAGTGAGCAGGTGCAGGATCTCCACGAGGCCTGACAACAAGTGTCTTAATAAGTGAACTGCTTTAATAAGACAGAATAAGAAGAGGAATATAGACAGGGAGTAAATCCTTTCAGATGCTGGGCAGCCTGCATTTGTGCAACATCAGATGGAGCCTGGATGATTTTTCCCCACTGTGCTGTGCAGAGCAGAGCAAATCCTATCCATGAAGAGATGCTCTCCCTTTTGGTCATTTGAGCTGTTATATGATTTCCTTGTAAGAAAACAGCTCTGTTCCTAAAAGATGTTCTCATGAGAACATCCTAGCTGTACTGTTAGATAAAGGCAACACCAAGCAGCTGGTGTAACTGCCAGACACGGCCTGCTTCGGATCAGTATCTCCTCCGATACTTCTGCCACCAGGCTCCCAATACACCTTACACAGATCCTAGCACGAGGAAGAAGAAACCACTGAAATGACATCATGTTCCTCCTGACAAAGGACTCCAGATGCTGACAGCTCACCACTTACCACTACCAGAAGGAAGCTGCCAGCCTCAGGAGTCAGAGGAGCAGGGGAAGGATGAGCATAACACCAGGAAAGGGGTAGAAACTAAGTATGTGTATAGTAATTTGAACTGTTTTATTACTATTACTAAGACTTTATTCTGTGTTCTAACTATTCTCTTTAACAATTAGATCTGGGATAATAATGATCAAACTCTTAAGGTTTTGACTACACTAGCAATAAATTCCTGGCTTTATACAAATGTAAGGAGTGTTTCTTTGCCCACAAACAAGAATTTTGAGTGTAACCACTTTAATCTGAATGAAGCAAGGGTCAACATTTCTAGAGCTCAATTAATATGTAAGCAAGTTTGTTTGTTTGTTCCCCCTGAAGCCCCCCCTCCAGGCACTGCAACTCTTGCCTCCCCACAGCTGTAGTGAAGAAGGTCCAGGTCCTTTCTAAACCTTGCAGACTGGCAGAGATAACACTATAATGCTCACTGTTCTCCACATAGTATTTCAAAATTTTAAGTCCTGTGGCACCAGACTGAATAGGACTTCTCCTTCCATGATGCAATGTTCTCTTAGTGTCAGCTTATGCAAGTTTCATGTGTACTGGAAAGCGAATGTCTAGCAGTAAATTCTGGAAACAAATTCAGTCATCTTCAGCTATCAAACTTCATCTTCAGCTGTGTCAGTCACCTTCAGTTATCAAATAGCATGTATGATATCACAGTCCCTTTTGTATTTGGATGAACACTCCAAAACATCTGTAAAAGGCTACATGACAAAACCCAGTATTTCTAAAGAAGAAAAATAGCACTATTTCAGATCTTTAAGATTTTATCTTCAGAGGAAACAGGCAAATAATATTTTTTCAGTGATCTTAGGAACCAAGATTTGTAATTCTACCGAACACACAAAAAGCAAACTCAGTAGGGGTATTGCTTTTAGGACATACTGTTATCTTCTTCCCCTCTACTACATTTTTATAGAAATTACATCTCCCTCTTCTATCCAAATGATAATTACCTTATTGTATTTATTTCTTTCCCCTACCCTTTTCCTCCAAGAATAAACAATCTGCTCCACATTCATCAAACAGCATTTCTCTCAGAGATGACCTTATCGATACCTGTCTCTCTAGGCCCTAAACAAATGTTTTTAATATCTGCTTTGCTTTGAAATGGGCCAGGCCTATCTTAAACCTGAAGAAGGGCTTTGATGCTTAAATGCTTGCCTAATTTTCCCAGCTAAACCAACTACTCTGATGAAACATTATTTCACGTAACCTCCCGCACCTTTGCTTGGTAGTAAATGCCAGCAAAAGCTATCTGGATGAATTGCTTCATCTCTTTATGGAAACTGAGCCATCATCAAAGGATTTTAACAATTGTTCTTTGGCGCACAAGCTGAGGGATAGCTATTGTTTTATTTGTGTGAAGAAGGCTCATGGTATTTACCGAGTCGTGATTCAGTCCCTCAGATTCAGACTTCATGACTCATTCACACCTGGTATTTTGATGTCTCAACAGGAAATCTCTTCCACTTCAAATTTACTTCTTTACATTATCATGATTTGGCTGCTAAGTCTGTTTCTAGCGCTACGCCACTTTCATTGATTTGTCCCTCAAATGCACAACAAATTTTCTATTATGACAATGACTAGTATATAATATTAATCTAAAACTGTTGCTTGTTCTGACAGATGTGTTCAGTCTTTCATGGTTTTCATGGATGAAAATCACCTGTCTGTAAAGTTGGAAATTTTTTCCGTGTCAAGGACAAGAAAAAAATGTATTTTCAATGAACACAAACAGGTCTATTAGTGTAAAATAATACCTGTTTATCACCTTTCAATCCTTCACCTGGTCTATACCAAGACCCCAAGCCTAGGCTGATATCAAAGGAACTGACAGAACAAGTATAGGGTTATACCATTTGTTCCTGGGGAACAACAGACATCTGAACTGATACATTATTGCTCACTAAAGCGATGCAGTCCTGAGAGCTGGGCAGAACCTGGCTTAGGCACAGCAGAGACAACAAAGAACTTGTACGCGTTGCATGTAGAACACCCCATATAGCATGAAAGCACAAAGGAGAGAACAAGAAGGTAGAAAGGACAATCACAGCCCCTGCAAAAACAGGGGCAGAAGCGGGAGAGCAGGATCGCTCCAGCCTGTTTCTCTGGGTGAGGATGCTGCACCTGGGCAGCACTGCTGGGTATCTGCAGCAGGTCCTCCATCTTCTGGTAGAGAAAAAGCACTGCTCTTTTATTTGCTATTCGCCACACTTTGCTGCTGCAGCTCAGCAGTCATCTCTAATGTGTTAATCTTTTACTATGTAACTAGGTTAAGTATATTCAGAGTTGTAAGCAGGTTTGTGTGTGCATGGGCATTTGTGTGTTTTCTGTTCCAGCCTCCCTGCCTAGAAAGGTCATTGGTGCTGCAGCCCAGAGTCGGTAACTTGGATGCAATAGTCGTTTCTATCCTTTTTACTTCAGCTGTACGAACAGCAACAGCTTTATGGATAATTAGTTTCTCTACTGACAGCAGCAGGTAGCTTTTGTTCCTCTCTCTCCCTTTGTACCCATATAGCTGTATGCTATAGCTATACAGCACTAAGCAAGCACTTCATGAGCCATTTATCCTTTCAAGTGGTTATTTTTCTTCTGAAAGAACAAATTTCATATTTTGTTGTTCCATTTGGAGACCTTCTTAGTGGCTTTATAGAAGTTTTCCTTTGATCTATTACTTCTTTTAAGGCAATGACACTTAAAAGTTTTTTTTCATCAGAAACATGTTAGGGAATTTCTAATAACATTCAATCTCATCCAGGCTTCTGGAGCACCTAGAGGTACAGACCTATGCAACTTTCCGAAGAAAGCTGAACTAAATATTTAATGAAGTGATACTAAGTTTGAAAATGCATCTATTGATGTCTCCAGCTGGTCATTAACCAGCTCCATAGATCAGATTTTTATACCTGTAACATGAAATGAGAAATTATATATATCTTGAATCAGGTAAACAAACCCAGGACTAATGTCTGCAAACGTGGGTATGGTAAACATCCAGCTTCCACTGGAAAAACCACTTCTGAGATAATATGTGTAAGACAACACTGTAAAGTTACATTTTTACCATTTCAAACCATACCATCTATCACTTTACATAGATATTTATCACCTTAGAAGTGATAAGAAGATAGAGAGTTAAACCTAGCCTTTTTATGGTTGAATTCTTCAGGCTGTACTGTCCAAAGTGAATCACAGACTTAACATTCACACTAGTGGCATTTTTCTGCCAGAGCTCTGTTTGCCTGGCCATAGCGCAATCATTCTTTCAGAAAATAGTGCCAGCTATCAGTGGGAAGGGTCCTATTGATCTTGTGAAAACGGGAAAACTGGAGATGGAAAATGGGTCCAACAAAGCTATGGCAATTGATAAGTCAATTTGTCCCCTAATGGGATTATTATTGCCTTTAGATCAAAGAGCTGAAGCCGTATAATACCTTTTAACCCTGCCAAACATCTCAGTTAAGATTTACTTTTCTCCCAGAAGGAAAGAACAGAAGTAATTTAGCAAATTACAAGTGGTAAATGGCTTAACTGTTCTAAGACATAAAGTGGGATGAGAAGGTGGTACGCTGGGAATCATGTGGGGAATAAAAGGATACAGGGAACCTGGTGTGTTTAATGAGCTCAGCCTACAAAAGCAATAACACACATGACCCGCCGACAGTTTTGTGTCCATACATCTCTCTCTCTAGTCTGAAATATGTTCTTAATTATTTTTTAAATGAGACAATGTAATTTAATGGTCCCTATTTCAGACATAGCAACTTTTCTACACACTTTTTTGCTAGGAACTGTAATCATGAGATTCGTTAGAATTTCCTAGGCTGCTTTTGTCCCTGCACTGTGATGTACACACTAGATGGCACTCAGTGCTTATTAATCAATGAGTCCATGCCCTGTCCAGGAAAGAAATTACAGCAGCCAGTGAAACAATTACTGAGTTTCCTTTTACCTTGAGCGTGGATTGTTGAAATTGCTAAAGACACTAATAGAAATTGATAACTTTCCAATTATGCCCATAGCAGAATGAAATGTTGAGAAGGCCTTGTTTACATCCAGTTAGATGCAACGTACTTACTGTGGCAAATTAGGTAAGATCCTTCCCAGATGTTCCGAGCACCCCTTAAATATTTTGTTCAGAAGGAAGATGGTAATGCTGCTCTTGGTGTTACACAAATGCACTTGCTGATTCTTTGACTTTTATTATTTTGGAGACCACTGTTTCAGAAGAGCTTAGAAGACGTTAAGTTCTAACCACACTGGTGAATAGTAGGAATGAAAGTTAAATAATAGTAAGAAATAATAATAATAATTAAAATTAAAAATCTTCTAAACTTATATTGAAATATATGGAGGCCAGAACTCTTGCTGAAATTCGGGGAACAAAGTCAGTCATAATTAGAGCTTCCACCAGATGGGAAAAATGGAAAACCAAAGGAACTATAAAGAAAACGTTTTCGTGGAATGTTTCATTCTTAAGGGTTTAGCCAGAAAGGAAAGAGATGAACTACAAAGCAGACTTCAGTGCAGAAGTCCCCAAACTATGATTTTCTTTGATAACAATACTATTTATGTTCTGGGCAAGTAATGATAACTTCCTAGATTATAGTTTTCACAAGTACAGACTGAAAATGAAGATGCTTCTTTTTCTTGTCTTTAGAACTTTGAGATCTCTAAAAATTAGATAAGCTTTAACATGTATAATTTCATTATAAAATTCTATCTTTTTTTGATTACAATCAGGCTAATTGTGACACAATTTATGGTAAAGCAGGAATACACAGAGTTAAATTGAGCATTTCTTGTGCTCTTTTGCCATGTCCTCTTGGATTAAGTGTTTCGCCTTCCATACATAATCATGTTCTTTTCCAAGCACAGTAAGCCTGGGGATGCAGCCAAGTCCAGTTCCTATTATCTCCCAGACTGTGATAAAGTCACACAAGGAACAAATCTCTGATATTTTTCAAGCATAATGAAAAGTCACATAAGAGCAGCAAAATTATCCACTTAAAATACCAAGCAGCTGTGGCACTGGCAGGATTTTAGAAGCAGAGCGTTGTTCTTGGCTCCTCTGGTTGTCCTTCAGATAACCACCGCGTCTCTGGCACCCAGAGTTTTGAGTGCTCTCTTTAATCACCATTAGTCATCACAAGCCACCAATCCTGTATGCCTGCTAACACTCCAATCACTCAAGTCAGCGATAAATTTTATATCTATGTAGCAGACACAATGAAGTTTCAATGGCGAACTGAGATGGCATCAAAGACACCACGGAGTTTGTGGTGCGCAGTTGTGAGAATACTGTGAAGCATTTTGAAAAGAAACTGCAAAACTACAATTCGAGGTACCAACTCCTTTTTAAGTTGGTACCTATTGCATTAAGATTCCCACTGTTCTGGTTTTGATTACTTACTGGATTGACAGGATAAGTGACCTTTATCTAAGCTGAACATCCAAACATCCCACAGCAAATCAAACTGTCTTTTACAAGGAAGTCTCCAGTTTTCCATTGTTAAGGACTAAGTCTAAGTATAGGGCTCTATCTCTACATGCAGAACATTTCTGGACAGTTATTAATATCAGCTCTAGCCTCACTGCATTTTATTACTTCTGTCCTCTTAAAGCAATTTTATTTACCCTGTCTTGTGGACTGAAGGCTCTCTACCCCACTATTATTTTGTGATGCTTGTTCTACGGGCAATAGGAGAATTTCATTTTTGCACTGAGTCAACTTGTACTAAATGTATATATCATGTGAGGTGCCAGCATATCATCTATGCAGACAGCAATAACATACTATACAGGAAACAGTGGAAACAACCTTTAATTTATTTTTGTTCCTTGTCAACTCATAACACTAATTATGTTCCAGTGAGTGAAATCATGTTTTTGCCATGAAGCTTTCACGATCTCACAAGAATAATCTCACTGAATACTATACACTCTCATTTTCTACCTACAAACAGTAAAAATTCATTCAAGAGACTGTATATTTGGTTTAGCTTGCTACTACTTGATACTAGAAAATAGCAGAGATCCCCAACAACTTTCATTGTAACTAAAAAAAAAATATAATTTAATACCTTCTACTACATTGCAGTCATCTAATAGCCACTTCATTTAGTAAATTTAGATTATCTCCAGGCTTTTACTGCAAACTTTCAGATATATAATGGACAGTTGTGTACTAAAAGGGCATCATTACTTTCTTATCCAGACTAAAGGTACATCCAGAGTTAATCAAGAGGCCATCCATTTACGTGACCACAAATTGCAAGTCCTCCAGATACATTCACCTAGGATAAGAGTGTGATACTTGAAGCAAAATGTTAGAGGAGTAGTGCATTAGAAGCAATCAATATAAGAGAACAATTTCTCATTCTTTTTGCAGTAAGATCATAGCTTCTCCTTACGCTAGTGTACATCAGAAAGATGTCACAGATTACAATCTTTTCATTATTAAGTTGTTCCTATGCTTAATTAAATTCAATTTTTTTTTAATCTGAATTTGTATTATTCCATCAGCTTGCCTCCGAGTCATCTACATATCTGAAATGAAAAATATCAGGTCACATTTCCCAGTTACCTACATTATACACTGCTTCATGAAAGTTCTTCTATCTGGTACCCCATATATTCCACATGCAGGTGATGGAGAGAAATAGGTGCTTGTAAAAAAATCTATGGATGGGATTCCAGTTCATCCAGTTCAGGCATTTTACTCAACTGATGGATGAGAGCAATGGTTAAATGTCTACCTCCTTTCCCAAATACAGGGAATCAACAGGGCAAGGCAGACACTTTGAGCAACATGGAGTCTGGTTTAGTAAGCTTTCTGGGAAGTCTGCTAAAGGTAATTAAGAAAAAACAGACCTATTAATAGTAGGCTTAAATTTATTTTAGAGGCAACTATTCTCATGTGAGAAAATTTTTAGGGACTTGGAAATTGAAAGAAAAAAAAAAAAAGAAAGGAAAATAATGCTATTAAGGTGCTCAAATGAGAAGGATTTCCTAAAAGCAGTGACTGGTGTGTTGAGAGGGGCTTACAACACAAGCAAGACTTTAAAAAGATGTTTACATCAAGTGAAATCCTTAAGTTCACAATTAGGCCTCACAGGTGTGATAAATTAATTTCTATAAAATTATCTGAGTTACAGTACGATTTTCACCTAACATCCATCTCTATGACTGTGCCTCTTGTTATCCACATTTGTACAAAACAACTAAGCTCTTATTTTATTATTTGTTCCAGAAAAGCAATTCTCAAGGTCTGAAGTACTTCACATCAACGTGGTTACTTGATAGATTTTTTGCAGGTGAAGAGGTCTTTACTCATCTCCTTGACTTTGCAAGCAAACGCCTGACAGTTTCTAATGAAATCCATGAGAGATTGGCTGTTTACCACCTTTAGAAAATAAGGCTAGAGTTTTAGTTAATTTGCTTAATTTTGTAGTTCAAAGTCAGGTTACATATATGTGTAACAAGTTTTTATACCGTTCAGCATGGTTCTAGGCTTCTTCTTAATTAGTGCTGTATTTTACTTTAAACAATTTTTAAAAAAATCTTCTAAGTTTACAAATACTTGTATTCAGCACAAGTCCAATACAAATGGCAAGACACTAAAATATTACCTTTCACAAACAAAGCAGTTGCTGCAGTGCCCTTAAAGTTATTATTGTATTCAATCATATTTATGAAGATACAGTAGTTATGAAATATAATACAAACAAAGAGGCAGTTAGCAACAAAGCAAAGTAGCTCATTATATGCTTAGCATGACAGTTTCATTACTGCCCTACACAAATTTCAAAGCTGTAATAAGATATGTAGTAAATGTAAGTTATTTTGAAACTAAAAGCACAGCAGGCCTGAGTTCTGTGTAGCTCTGCAATTTTTATTTTTTATGAATCATAATATCTTAACTTGAAAATTTGCATTAAAATAATGCTAAGGCGAAAGAAGGGAATTGTGGGCCTCTAGTTCATCTAATTTAGGCATGCTAAATTGTTCTTAAGGTCAGAATTCTCTGAAATAAGTTGCATAGAGAGAAAGAGGGAGGTATTTTTGAAGACTGTAAAGAGAGATCGGGTCTGTTTAAGTTCGGGCATTTAGGTAAATGGCTCCTGCCCTAACAAGTCAGGCAATATAACAGGGGACGTTGCTACCACGCAGCTGACATGGCATGTTTTATGTGATCACCATATTTTTAGAAAAAAACAGCCATCAGTCCATTTAAGGCAAATCATCCTTACACAAATAATTAAAAATATATATTAGATTTTTGTATGAGGTCTGCATGGGAGGTAGGCTTTTAGAAATATCAGTAAATGGAGAATCGTTCCATGAAAACATGTCCAGCACTTAATTGCTTAACTGCTAAGATGTGTTGTCTTCTATATAAGTTTATATATGTAAGGTTATATTAAAAAGTAAGTCTGCTACATTTTTCTTTATCCATAACGTACATATTCCATCCCGGGACTGAGCGGGAAGCACATGCTCCTGATTACAGAGATTACAGAGATTATTTATCTGTTTCAGATTGTAGTTACTATGTGAAGCGCTCTGAAAGACCATCCCTTTCCTTCTGTTGGGAATGATGGCGACTAGGTAATTTTCAGTTATTTCCAGTGTATCTAGCTACAAGGCTGGTGGCTTCAAGATTCCATTGCTACATTGATATAGTAAATTAAATAAGATACAAATGCTTCCTGCTATGCACTGTTAAATTTTTAGTCTAATTATTGGTGTGGTTTTGGTCATTGCCATGTAAAACTCTTCTGAAATATCCCCAGCATGATCCAGGAGTTAGTCTGGACAAAAGATACACACAGAGCCAAGGCAGCTTCTATATGGTCACCTTTCTGGAGAGCCAGGTTATGGCAACGTCTGATGCTGTGCCAGCTGTTTTACCTGTCAGAGAAGTACCCTGTGTAATTTCTGTTTTTCAGCCTACTATTTGTTGCTTTTTACTTTTCTTGGGGAGCTGGCAGTATTTTAAAAGCTTAACCCAGACGTCAGTGCCCTGCCTTTGGACTCCTTGGAGATAAATTCATAGTCCCACTGGTTTCTTTCTTTCTTTTTTTCTTTTTTTAATAAAGTTGATTAAAATCACATACTTTTCTTGCACTGTAGGCTATTATTCCCTCATTGGACACTTCCCCATTTAACTATCTATAGATATAGATATATGTATCTCAAGACTGATACACATTCCTGACTGAAAGGTAAAAGCCCTATGAGCATCCAGCTGTAATATGAAACAGCTTATTTTTCAATTTCAACAGATTTATCAAAAAGCTTTAACAGTGGAGATTTCATCCTCCTGTGGTGCCATTTTAGTAGCTGTAGCTTCTATTAAAATTACAAGCCAAAAATAACTAAAGTTTCATTATGGATGATTAACCTGCCATAAATAGATGATGATGATAATAATAATAATAATAATAATAATAATAATAATAATAAAAGTCAGACAAGCTTTTCCACAGAAATAAATGTGATCTGAATTGGAGAAGCTTCTAAAGGAGAACTTGCAGTTTTGGGCAAAAACATTTGTTCCCATTACGCTACAATGCCCCTTATGATCTCTAAATATCAAACCAATGGGACTCTCTGTGCTGAATTACCCTTCTTTTATCATTAAGTTTGTTTTTTAACTATTTTCCCCCGTTGTTCTTTCACTGAGGGAATTACTTGGAGTTGCACAGTGCTTGCAGCAAAAGATTAATTTGCCTTAGGAATAACCCCCCACCAAAACAGAAAAGAATACAAGCTTTTCACAAGCACTTGTGAACCCAAGCCACCAAACATTTGACTACGTGGTACTCCTTGTGACTCGTGACATGCAAGATGATGATAAGCTTTAAGTCTCAACAACAATCTTTTCGCATATTTAAGATCAAGCTCTGAGAGTTAATCCAGAAATTTGCAGCCCATCCTGCCTTTGGTGTTGCCATACCAGACTGCTTCTAGCACCACCATCACCTACTTTAAAGCTGGGTATATCGTATCTGTAACCGGAGTGTAGCCCTATTCCCAGTTTCCCACAGCAATACTAATTATTTTCAGGTATTCTGGGGATAAGCGGCACAAAGAATAGCTGCTTATTAAAAAATAAGCCACTTCTGAATAGAAAATATAACTAATCACTTGCCCGTGGTAATGAATATCCACTCAGGTACATCCATCACTTCCTACTTTACTGTATTTCCCTTTAAAGTGAAACACAATGTTGTTCTTTAGAGTCCTAAAGAGGAAGTTTCCAGCAGCAATTCATTAGAAATATATATTTATTATGACTAAATACAGAACACTTCTGAAAGTGTTCACAGCTTCAAACACACCTGCAACGTAACTCCATTGACTGCAGGGAACTCTGTATACATGGGGGATGAAATTTAGTCCTAGGAGTTTAAAGCTTGATGGAAAATCTAAGGGAACCAAGGGAAATCAAGAATATTCAATGAATTCCTGATGCATATGTATTCTTTTATTGAATTGTTTCCTCCAGGGTTTATTATGGATGCATAGGTTTTTGTTAGAAAAAGGTGTTCAAGATTTTTTTTTTTTTTAAAGACAAGGAGAGAGCCATACCATGAAGGTTTATAAAATTATCATATATATTAATCTGATGTTGAGCAGAGATTTCAGCCAAGTTTATAAGATAGTTAAGTAGTAGTTATCTCTACACACTGAATTTGAAATATTTTAGGCTTCAGTGATTATGAATGCCTCAGCTGCAAGACATTCTGCCACATTCACATACATCTCACATCTCGCAGGCTTATATTCTTGAGGGATGTTATGAGGTAACAGGAAACCATCAACAAGTCCTATTAATGGCAGCCAAAAATCTGCTCCTGACAGTTGCCATCACCAACTAATCGATCTGAGATTTAGGTCAGCCACTTTTTTACCAGCTACACCAGATATAACAACATTACACACAAGACAGCAGAGAAAATCACCAGCCTGTGGTCCATTACAAAAAAACTGCCTTAAATTTTGATTTTCAGTTCCAAATAAACGTTCAGTTTTCCTGTACACACTTCAGTACTTAGGTATAGAAATAAAACAACAAAAAAAGCAAGTATCTGACTCACAAATGTGGCTTGTTGAATGGATTTAAAAGTGCCAACTATTAAATAGGTGTACTTAAGACAAAGCATCATTAACATCCAATACTGAGAATGCTGCTAGCACCAGATCTTAATCTGTGTAATATTGTTCTTCATACCTAAGCCTTTCTCACTAACTTGTAATGACCTTATCTAACTAATGACCCTATCTAAGCAGGTTGAGCTTTCAACTAAGGCCAAAACAGTGCTTGCAAGGCATTGATCCAGTAAGGTATTCAATTAAACACACATTACTACTTCGGTGGCCTTTGAAGAGCATTCTCTTCAGGCTGGAATTACTTATGAGAATGGGGCCAGATTCTGGCTGTGACCAGTAGAGGCTGCAATAATATAAATAAAATAGTTACAATCTACTTTCAAACTCATCAATGAGGATACAAATGGCCTAGTAATGCTATTGTGGCCACAACGTTATGTTCACCACAATGTAGTATTTATTATTTGATCACTATTGTAGAGTTTTGAATATACTTTATTTGTGTCCAGAGTAGGACTCCCCCCAGCATCTCACCGAAGTGCAGCATTCCTTCCATGTCTGTTTTCACATCATCCACCCCACCTGGCTCACAACAGTCTTTTCCTTGATAGTTCATTCCCAGCTGCATACTCCTTTTCTTCCTGTGTCCTAATGCATAATCACTCTCTAACTTCAGTGGTTTTGCCAGTGTTCCCAGCTCTTTGTCCCCATCTACTCCCTACAGCACTTGTGCAAGAGAGAAGACTGAGGTAGGAACCTTCCTTTCCAATTTTTCCACCTAAGCACAGAAAGAAGTGACTGTTAATAAATGTATCTGCTCTCCATTCAAGTGTCTTGAGAAGCACGTGTATAGCACAATATGCAGTAGCCCAGCTAAGACTTTGAGGAGTATCCTGGTAGTTAGCAGAGGACATCTTAATTGAGTATAAAAAGTTACGGAGAGCATGTTCTAAAATTTAATTGGACCAAATATGACCAGCTTTAAAGCCATGAATCATATTTCTGATTTCAAAAAATCACCTGCCTATCATTTATCAAGTCCCTATTGCTTGAATGCCCTAGAATTTTTAAAAGAAACTAGCATATTTTCTACCAAGACACTTTTGCTTTGCTTTTTTTCAGAAAGAGCTGTTTTGAGGGAAAGTTTCTATAAATAAACATGCCTAACAACAAAACTGAGGCACATATCCAACCTGAAAATTTTCAGTCCAGATAATTTGCTTCTGAAACAAGTGAAAGAGGTTTATTTTAGGAAGTGTCAGGAAAGAAATGCTATCCACCAAGTGATATTAACAATAGAGCTTAATCATATTTTCACATTAAATTCAATGGAATTTTGATTTTGCAGAATTACAAGAATCAAATGTCATATACATTAAAAAAATTAAAAAATTAAAGAGCATGAAATATGTAGGACAGATCTAGATATTCAGTGTTCACTGATATTTTACATGTTTGTTTTACTACATAATCTAGAGATTTTACAACATGTGGTAGAGGGCAAATAACCAAAAAGTCTCTATGAAACTAAACTATCATTGTATCAGAAACCCATAAGACTTTTTCACCTTTCCGTAGATTAGTGTGAGAAAGATGGGGTGCAGGCAAGATCAAGGAAGCTGAATCATGCTCTGAAATTACCTCTCCTTTTTCGCTGACCACAAAAGGAACAAGTACTTACATGACATGTCTTCATCTGTCAATAGCTCATCCTAGTGTGAGGTGAGAGAACTCTAGCCTTGAGGGTGCATCCCTAATTAATCTTATAATAACCCACAGGTGGGTATCACATGGCTGAAGCTCCGTCAGTAGCACATCAGCCTCAATAGGTGAGGCATTGCTTAGAATCAAGGCTTGGCAAAGATACAGATGGAAAATCTTAGGAAAGCTTTAAGCTAAAATCTTAAAAATTATTGTGAACAAAGTAATTCTGATGACACCAGTTTTACAGTTACAAAAACAAAAGTCAAAGGATTTCTTATTATTAGCTAAACACAATTTCAATACATTTATAACTTTTAAAGTGGAAATTGTAGAATTCATGTTTTTTAGCTGAACAAGCATTATTTAAAATTTTTAACAGAAGCGACACATGAAAATTGAGGAATTAAAACCTGAAATCAATAATAAGGACAGAATCACAAAATCAAAACAGCATTTAGCTCAGCAAGACTTCTTCATAAAGGTTACCAAGATAATGATATTATCCAAAGATGTTAGCCATAGATAGGATTAGGGGAAAAAAAAAAAAGTTTATAAAATCATAATTTAATTTGCTCTTTTGGCAGAGAAGAAATTTACTCCTGAGCTGGAATTCAGCCTCTTTCACACAAGTCAACAAAACAAACATGAGTATATTCAAAATCAGTCAGAATCGTAACATTATTTTCTATTTGTTGTGCAACATCTCTAAATGGAGGTTCTCCATTGGTGTTATTATTTCATAGTCTTCAAAGGCTGAAACACTTGTAAGGTCCCTCATTTAATCCTCATTCATATTTCAATTAACTGTATCAGTTTGATTAACTAAGGGAAGGCTGGGCTGCATCTAGTTAAAATTAATCTTGGCAACTGATTGCCCAGATTATTGATTAATCTGTGCAATAAATGTAGGAATGAAACAGCTCCTTCATGTGCCAATACTTTAATTATTTATCACAGATAAACAGATGTTATAAATCCTGTGCAGACTTCTAGGATTGTCATTGTCATTAACCAGTCTCACCCCTTCTACAAGACAGAATGTGCTCATCCCTGCATTTATAAGTAAAACGTAAACACTGGCCTAATATCTCTGCTAAAAATGAGGTACAAATTCAGTATTAGTCCTTTAACTTATCTTGATAGATACATTATGTGGAAACATATTAGAAAAGATTTTGTGATTTTACTAATAGATTGATAACACCTGCCCATTTTGCTGTAGATTTATATCCAGCATTTTCTATAGAATAACAGGAAATATTTTTTATAGCGTAGCAGGAAAACATTAGGAAAAAAGTCATTACAAGTGACTGAGGTTAAACTGTGAATATTATGGTATTTTTTCTATGTCTCAAGAAATGTTTATAAAGGTAAAGCATCCTGCATTACATCAATAAGGGCTTGAAATAAAGGATTTGAGCCAGACTCAACAGACAAAGCTCCTATAAAAAAGCAAACTGAAAACAGTTGCAGATTAAAGATGAATGGTGTACTTCTTGCATTTATGTGGATTTTCAAATCATTTATACAGTCTAGTTCAGGTTGTTTTCAGTCCACCTTTTTTTTTCATTTAATTCTATTGAGCAGTGATGTTTTTGCCTTAATGATGATGTTCCTCAAATGTTGGTACAAGAATTTTAAACCATTCATAACCCTAATACAATCTAAGATAACAATAAGAGCTTCTACCATGCCAAACTTGATATACCTGATCAACATAACTGAATTAAATGTTATTTAATTTAAGTCAGTCCGGATAAGTAGCATGGATACTATTCTAACAGACAATAGGACAAAAAGAGATGGTGGACTCTGTGTAAGATAAGAGACATCCTGGAGAATCAATATGGGTACCATTTTGCAGACAGAGTGCATACAAGAAATAAAAGGAATAGAAATGGCCCTCAGTTATATACTGAAAAATGTAGTGTAATAATTACAAAGACATTATACCATGAATCTGTGCATTCCTCTATTAAAGCAGTTCCTGACACTTAAAGTTTTGCCACCTTTGCCTACCCTAATAATTTTCAGTCCTCTCTAGGAAGAATATGAATTCTAATGAAACACTTAGAAAAAACAATGAATAAATCAGTGAGTTAATCCCCCTTGATAATGCATGTGCTGAAAAAGTTAATTCTTAATTTCCATTCACACACACAAAAAATGATTTTTTTTTCATTAAAACTAAAATAGTAGATGTGAGGTGTTTCTGTTAAAATTGATGGCAAGCAATAGGTTTTAAAAAGCTTTTAAGGCTATATATGCTATGCAAGGTATGAGTAAAACATCCCCATGGGGCTGAGTTGTGATGGTGGTTTACTAGTGATTGTTAGTGATTAAGATTTTATTTTCTCCATTATATTAACCAGTAAGAAAGAAAATAACAGCACTAACACAACAGCTCAGACCTCATTACAAAGTTTTTTGTTCATGAAACCTACTGAATGTCATTGTCTGTTATAAATATCCAGCAGCAAGTGTAAAAGCAGAAAAGGAAAAATCTTGACTTTCAAATTATCTAAAGAATACAATAGAAGAAATAGTTCATTTAACTTTTGTTTGTTGTGTTTCTGTTCAATATTAAACCTTGTCATTTGACAGACACCAAATCCCCTCATCAAAAGAGCTTTGACACACATTTACACTGAGGCATATGAATAAATCCATATCAAAATCAATCAGAGAATCATGATAGAACCATATAATTCCAGGTTGGAAGAGACCTCAAAGATATCTGGTCCAACCTTTCTTGGAAAAAGCACAGTCTAGGAAGAGGCATCAAAGGTGAAGACATCCAAAAGAAGCAGTTTTAACACTTTGAAAATCAGGAACTATTTGCACTATTTTAATTAGCTTTCAAATAGATTCTAAATCTGTCTACATGTGTTTGTTACCCCTGTTTTGCATCTCATAAATAACTTTGGTATGCTGTTCCCAACGTATTTCCTGATAAAGGCATTCTTCACAACACACATGAAATGGTGATATAGGCTCCACAACTTCTGTAGCAAAAAGGTCAAGTAATAAAACTGCATTTGTTTTTATGTATTAGATAACCCATAAGATCTATGATACAATATCCTGTAGAAAATATTAAAGCCTCAAAGTGCAGTTCAAGACCTTCAAATTGAAGATTTGCAAATAATTTTCTCTCCTTAATTTGCTGTTACTGTAAGTTATTAATAGAAACTCTTGGTATCATACCAGATTTGTTTTGGCATTGAATGTTTATGAATCGTCATACATGTAAATATGATAGAATGTTACAATTAATATTTGACTCTAAATGGAATGAAATGAGGCAGGGAGACCAAAGCATTTCTCTCACTATTTCTGACACTCTTTCCCTGAGCACCTGCTGGCAGTGTCTTGAGACACAGTGGGCTTGATGGACCCGTTGTCTGACAGACTATGGCAATTCTTCTGTTCTTAAAGTCGTATAACAGTGCTCTGCATTTTGCATTCAGTTAAACTTTAAAGTCCAAAAGCAAAGATACAGGGAAGTTAACTGAAGCATAGCTTACAATGGGAAGCAAGAAAAAAGTAGAATGCATGTGCTCCATGCAACTGCATGAGCTATGGGAGCAATATGAGAACAGTGTCACTGTAACACACCACAAAGTGATATACAGGAGGCTTTCTGACTCCAGAAAGTAGTTCTGTCCTTTGGGGTACCCACCTGAAAAAGTGATGAGCACCAGGCACACAATATATCCCTTCTGGAAGTGATGGAGCTTTCACGGGGTACTGTTTGAATGCTCTGAGATCCACTGCTCTTGGATTCCTCTCCTACACCTTCCCCTTTTTACCTACCCAAACTGGCAGTAATGAAATGACATTTTTTCTGCTCACAATTATATTCATAAGTTTTTAAAATGTAAGCACTGGCCTAGTATCTCTGCTAAAACATGAGGGACAAATTCAGTATTAGTTCTTTAACTTACCTTGATAGATACATTATGGCGAAACATATCAGAAAAGATTATATCTTTTTCCCTTCGTGCCTGCTACACTTAATGTTGCATCCAATTGTAATGCCTGTGTAGGATGACACTTCTGGGCATGACGCTACTGGGGAAGTGGTATTTTAGAACATGCTATTCAATTTCTCAAGGCAGTATTTTGGGAGACTGAAGGTAAAATCCATATAGAAAGAAATTTATTTTCTTGTCAGTTTAACAAACTTCCCACAATAATTCATTTCAAATTTACAAAGAAATGAGAGCAATAAAATCATGTTATAAAAATACAAGTGAGGAAAAACATAGAGAGAAATACTAAATGAAAGTCTATGTAGAAATCTGTAACTGAAAATAAATAGAGCTACACAAAAAATCAGTTTTACCAACATTATGTATGGACTTGAAAGTCTTATTAGAATTTCAATATGTTTGGATGCAGGTCATACATGCATAAAATGAAAGACTGATGCTGCATAAAACTCAGGGCTACACTAAAAAGGATTCAAGTGTTGAAACAGCCCTCAAAACCTTCCCTGCCCCTGTCATACCTATGTTTTTACCAAGATAATCAGTACTAACTAGATTTCAATTTCCTTCCATTTCAAGATGGGGAAAACCAACTCTGCCTGCTTTGAACTTAGTTTAACCACCCGCATAGCCCTTCTGAGTGTAGTCCCCTTAGCAGAAGGCTCTAGATGTACTTCAGCAGTACCACATTGCTTTGAGCACTGTTAAGACTTAAGCATGTGAAGGAGCAGAACTACACTTTCTATCTAGAGATATGGCAGATATGATAGAAAACCAAGTACAAAATCTAAGCATTTACAAGATTACATGGAATAAATATCTCAATTCTACTTCATACTTATGTGAAATTTTTTATTTCAGGGTAATATGATCAAGATGACAGAGTTGGCTAGTGGCAGAGTTATGAAAGAACTCCAGATTCCTGATTTCCACTCAATTAACTCTCCAACGAAACACACTGCATCTTCTTCAGAAGACATTAATCATGTCAGAGGGAATCAGACCTTCCTGAGGCAGAACTTTCTGGGACTTCAGCAAGATGCTCCACACCTTACACTTTGATGAGCAGATCAGCAGACAGAAACATAAATTGAACATAAAATACATGCCAGCTCATTCTTTCCTATCTAGAAAGATGTCCTAATAAACTACCCACATTTGAAATGAGAGTTTAATGAAATGAAGCATAAAATATAAACAGGGATGTATTCAGATGCTCATGTCTGTGGCAAACTGAATCCTTACTGCTTTATTCTATAATGGCCATAAAAATACTTTCAAAAATATTTAGAAGCTATTTTAAATTATTCCCTTAAAGCCTACTCAGATCTGCCGTATGACGAATGTGGGAGGTTGAGTGAGAGTAGTTTATATGCCAAGGAACAGGAAAAAAAAATGACAAAGGGCAAATTTAATAATAGGAGAGAGGGTGTCAGTTAACTTACACATTCTTATGGTTTCTTTTCTCTAAGTATGTATAGTGGCCCCATTTTTACCTCCTTACACTCTAGCCAAGTAGGCATTATTGGAATAAAAGAAGCCTACTGGTTATAATTTATATTCTTTTTGTATAATTTCTGATGTCTTTATCTCTTCGAATGACAGTTACAGAGTTAACCAAAGCAGTTTACCAATCACAGTACTCTGAAGATATTTGTCACGTCAATTTCACAACTGGATAAATTCAATAAACTTAGTGTAAAACATAATTATCTAGATCTATTTTTCTACCTATATCATGCAAGTTCTGTGTACCTCTAATTACCTTTCACGTGCAAGGAACAATAAAATACTGCCATGGCTAATATAACTTTTTACAAGAGTGCTTGTCTTCATACTTGTATTTACAGAATGATTTCAAATTGAAATGAAATACAGATTTTCATAGAATTTTTCACAGTTCTTCAAAAAGAGCTTAAAGGACAACAATAATTCTTTAAAGCAAGCAATGAACCATTAACTGAGCAAGTGCGCTCAAGAGTTTATATTAGCATGGCTTGATTGGTTCCAACACATCTGTCTCAAAACACCACAGCTGCCTGTCAGGTTAGCTATTGTCTAGGAAAAGATCAGACCTTCTGAAAACCAATACACCAAGGGTATATATCACATGCAGGTAATAAGCCAGTGTGACAGAAGTAAACCATGTGACATCTGAGGGATGCTATATTACTCAGCTTAGGATCCAGCTTCATTGACTGCTGTCCAACGGGGATAACATACAGACCTTTTCATACCACTGAGCATTAATTAGCTGCTGCCTGTTGTCTTTGTGCTGTCAGCTATAAATATTAATATAATTGATTGTTTTATTCATTTTTCTAAGTGGCAACTTCAGGATTCTTCCCATTTTGCATGGTGATATGTCACATCTAAATGTGCTAAATGAAATAAAAAAAAAAGTCAAGGTAAAATGATTTCTTACATTTATCGTGAAGGTAAAAGGGAGTCACATGGTACTGTCACTGAACTGGTAAGTGCGCTCTATCTTCTGAGAGGTAAGATTCCTGCTGTTTAACTGCTATGCTCTCTTTGCACCCCTTTGTTCATCACAAAGACCAGACTACCTTTTTGATTCTCAGTGCAATTACTCTTCAGTCCAGACTTTTCCAATATTGTCTCAATTCTATGTGCCCCTTTTTACTCCGGGCACACAGATTGCCTACAGCTTGTATGTGCCTTTCCTTACCGTGAGACAATCACCTATAGTGGCCCTTATCACAGTTTAAAATCAGAAACCAAGTAACTAATACTTTCTCACTTTTCTTTAATATAGTAATTCCTACTCACAAAAATAGTATTTATCTCTGACATCTGCTTTGCACTCCTAGGATTGAATTCTTCTGATCAACATCAGGGATCAAGAGGTCAGTAGTCATGTCTGGTTAGCCTACTTACCAATGGCTCCCTACACAGACAGTATGTTTGCTGTCAATGACAGGCCATTGACCTGCCCTAAAAAGCTTTCTTTAGGTGAGACAAGTCATCCACTCCAGAGGCTATTCTTTTCAGTGATTGCTGAAAAAGTTTCAAGTAAAAAGCTGAGCTTTAAACTTATAATCTTAGATGCTTAAGATGGGAGAAATGGATTCCATTCCAGCTGTCTGAATGCACATTTCTGTAATAGAAGATGCCACTGGAGAACTGAGATTTAATTTCTACTTCAGCTGTGCTCATGAGTCACAGGTGCCCTTGAGCAAATCAATTCTTCTTATTTTAGCTCATATTTTCTGTTGAAGATAAATCTGTTTAAAGATTTAGGCTTAACTCAGCATGGAAATCTGTAGCTCCCTCTAACTGCAGAAGAAGAAGAAACAGCCAGCACTTTAGGAGAAAAAAAAACCAACAACAACAACAACAAAAAAACCCAACAAAAAAACCAGCGGGATGCACTCAGGCATAGGAAAAGCCTATTTTGTTGTAGAAAAGGCCTGTAGCTGTCAGAATAGACTGCTGTCTGTCAGCATCCGGTAAAATATTAACCAGTAGACAGGTAGCTAAGGCCACTGATATAAGGGTGGGCCAGAAGCAGGATTCAGAAGGGGTAAGGCCAGGTCAAAAAGGAGAGTAGTTTGATGTACATTAAGGGTCTAAGCAAAAGCCAGAAGCTAGACTAAGGGTTAAAATTTGAAGAGTCGTTCCTACAATTTGTTCCCAAACCAAACAGGATCAAGAAAGTCAGGAACGCACTACGCTAAGCATCCAGAAACGAAACTCAGGAAGGAATCTGAAACCAACCACATGTGAACTCAGATGTGTTGCTTGGGAAAGAAACTCACTAGGCAATTCAAAGTTCTTTTAAACTGGGTTTAGGTGAACAGGTCAGTTGAAAGGAAACCAGTTACAACCAAGATGCTGGATGTAGATTTTATCTACTTTGCTTTATGATATTGACCAACAAGGAAATGATCACGTTACAATAAATACTCCTGAGCTACTTAGTAGGATGTTCTGTCCTGATAAGCTGGAAACATCATCTGTAGTTCCAAGATGTACTACACTTCTGCAAAGAAGGGTAGCAAATGTGATGTTTTGGATGTGCTCAGATAAGGTAACAAAACAAGATGATGAAGAATGGTAAGAATCACTTTTCTTGAAGATTCTCCAGGCTAGACACATTATTCTTCTGTGATGAGAATGTTATTCAGGACATGGTGACTCTGAGATGTCTTTCTAACAAAGCATGAAGTATTTTACATGGCTTAAACTACAGGAAAACATCCCCAGACAGGATTGTTGTACTTCAATTAAATCTCTAATGGAAAATTCAGACTTCAACTTTAAAACCTTATAAACAATAAACAAGAGAAGGAGAAATTATTCCAGCAAATCAGTTTTTAAGATTCTGTGTGCTGAAGTAGAGAAAGAAAGGTAGGGAGAACTGTGAACAGCTGCTCATGATATCACATTCAGACAGCAGTGTAGTTCTCCTCCTCACACGCTGACTAAACTTGCAGAAGTCGACGGCATTAATCACATAATTACTCACCTCTATATGACTAAGACTATGCAAATCTATCCTAGACAATGAGGAGCAATGATATAACTCTACTTGTGCTTCACAGTTTTTCACTGAAATTTCACCCCTTTTCCCCGGGGAAATCTGCTCCTTACCAAAGCGACCCTATAATCTGGTGCCCATCAAAACTTTAAAGCCCGTAGACAGATTAAGATACCAGGAAGAGCCACTCACCCTGGCACATCTCTCATGCCATCCCACCACCCTCTCCCTACTTCTCCTCTCAGCCTTCCTGGGCTATTTGCTGCTACAAAGGGGCATGCTTATGCTGACAGTGTCTGTACTTAACCACCCACACTCAATCCCCAGTCAGGCAGCACTGCTAACGTCAAGGAATCAAGGGACTGCTGAGATGAATTCAAAGAGGAGACAAATGCCAGTTTGTTACAGAGTTCTCAACCCCAGCTTTCACTGAAAACAACAAAACCCCAACACTAACCAAACAGTTTCCCATTCTGAGGTATGTGTAGGCACAAAACTCCCCATCTGCATTCCTGAAACCTCTGGCATTAAAGACCAAAGCAAAGTGCTCAGGCTCATGTTAGGGTCTATAGAAAGAAGACAGAATTTCCAAGTATCTTATTTTAGGGAATATTTGATAGGATAAACTGGAAACATGGCAGCATTATTGCACAGAGGCAGGTACGCTTTTGAGATGCAGAGATGCAGAATTACACTCAAAGATTAAGAAGCAGTTTATACTGCCTTTGTTTACTAGGTTCCCTGTGAAGCAAAAATTGGCACAAGGAAGACACATTACTCTCATCATTTTAATTAAAGCTTGTAATGCATCAGTGGATACTGAAAACCAAACATCACTCTTGTCAGCTGTTCTCCCACTAATCTTTCCCCCCAAACATACACAGCATATGGAATGGAGAGAGCTTAAGACCTAACCATAAACATCCGTCAGTTATAGGGCCGATTTCAGCTTTTTTTTATGGGTCAAAGCATATCCAGAAGCCCCTCTGTCAGGTGCTATTGGCAACAGAAAAGGTTACGTTCAATCTGCCTGGGAGTCCCTTCAAATATAAATGATGGCAAGAGAACTTTCCCAGAGCCAAGCTCTTTATTCCTATCTCCTGGCAACTAACATAGAATTTCCTTGAATAAATGAGTAATCGAATTTGTACACAGAAACTCCTGTTTGGCAAAACATTTTATAAAGACCAGACATATCTAGATGTCGTAGAAGTGTTGCCATAATCACAAGCAGTTTTGGGTAATGCCATGGTCAGTGCCAGAACCTCAGGGTTTATGAGAAATAACAAACATGCTCAGGAGTATTTATCTTCCTCTCTTTTCCTGGTGTTCCTTTTTAACTCCACAGGTTTCTTATGTTCCTTAAACTTTACGGCATGCTACTGATTCCCTAATTCCCATCTCTCTGCCTGCCAAACAAAAAATGCAGGTTTCATCCACTCCCTGGGCGTTGCAGCCACCAGGATACAGCGGGCTATCCTGGCTTCTGTGTATGAGCACACACAAGTCAGCTCCTACTAGCTGCACTTTTTTGTGTATATAATATGTACCCACATGTGCATTATCCTTTCTTTCACATTAGGATTTATTCAGTAGATGATCTAGCTGCAGGCTGGGAACAAGGAAGAAACCAAGTGAAAACTTACTTACAGGAAAAGTCTTGTTAATAGGAAAGAAAACAAGAATAGGAATTCCTCTTCCCTGATCATCTTAACGCTGACAGAACTGGAAAGACCACAGAAAAACACCAAAAAAATCCTGAAGAAGTTTGTTGATATAGAACTAGAAAACTGTCTTTTGTTCTTTCTTATAACAACTAGAGCTATTTCTGCCAATATAATAAACGCTGGTACATGACTGGTACAAACCCCAAGGATTCTAGAACGCTTTACACAGGTGTTGAAACTACAAATGGTGTCAATTATTAATGTGTAAATTTTACACTGATTATTGACTGGCCCTGCTATTCTTTTCCTTATAGACTAGCCACCAAAAAATATTCCAACAAATTGTAGAGTAAACCAAATTTTTTCAATAATGAAGTAAACAAATAGAGGATATGGAAGAAGAAACTTTTCTCCCCAAAGCCAAAACATACATTTTTAGGAGATTAGAACTGGTATTTGCATATAAATGTTGCAACAAACCTCCAGTAAATCTTGTATTTGAGAATATTGCAGTGAAAATGTCCATGTGATTATGGTTCACAGTTATACATGTGGCTTAAAAGCAGATACCCAAAGAAGAAAAGGCTTTCTCTAACAGTTCTCTCGCTGCCTTGATTACTGTATCTGGGTGACACATTTGCTCCTTTTATAAATTGCTGGTGAACATCAGTACATTCCCATGAAATTCAAACTACTAACAGAGCATGCAAATAAAAGGCCAAACAGCAGAAGTGAACTTAGTTATATCCACTGTTTAATAAAGCTTTAAAATTGAGCAATGTCCATAAACTAGAAAAATAAGGAGCCCCACGTTTTTGTAAGATACTGGCATTCATAGAATGAACTCATATGCAGTTCATTGTATCCCTATGAGCTACAGACCTGAAGCAAAGTCAGTGGGAGCTTTTCAAGACTTTAAGCTCTACCTGGAATGTTAATGGGATTTACATCATATCAGTTTGGGTTTTGTAAGACAAGGTTAAGACAAGCATCTACTAAGATGCCTTGTTGACATTGCCTTGGAAGAGAGGCACGGTAAAATAAACTGAGTGTTTTGTCCTCTGTCTGTGCTCCTGTCAGAAGAATTCAAGGCAGATGATATCAGTGCCATCTTTTTGATCTCCTGAGATTTCCCAGCACTATGTCTTTGATTGTTTCTCTGAAACCACTCTTTAATCACAATGTGATCTAGACATAGATCTAGAGGAGTGGTTGTAAGAAAATACAGTTGTTATTTTTAGTTTACAACTTAGCTAACCATTAAGTATTCATTCTAAATTCTTTCATTCTTTGAGTCTACCAGAGTAAATTTTGGAGTGAGTATTTCAGCAAAAACAGCCTAGCCTTTCTGCAGATGAGGAAAGATGTTGGCTTTGTTCTGATCAAGAAACATGCAAATCTTTGAGAGTTCAAGTACCTCCACCAGCTGGGAAAGAAACAAAATGCTTGATGGAGAATTTCTCCTTGCCTCAGAAATGTTTCACCATCCCATGAGATTTTCCCTAAATGTGAGTATCTGAAGATCTTTTCCTGTGCAGTTTTGCAGAACACCATATCCACACTGAACGTGTGCCATCCCAGGAGAGTCAGAAATTTCTCAGGAGCTCTTCCTCCCCACCACTATCCACACCACCCCCACCCCCACCCACCCCTCCCCCCCCCCCGCCTGCTGTCCCAAAGGAATAATCTGATACTGAGTGCAGGAACTGAGGGAAAGGCGGTTGTCTGGGGACTGTGACAGCCCCAAAGGGGTTATGTATCACAATTCATATGCAAAAGGGTCTAGAGAAGGTTACACAGCTTTAAATTCAGCATTTGACTATATAACCATAACATTCTGCTAATTGTATGTAACCTCATGTAAATCAGAAATACAAAGAACCTTTACATTTTTTTTTTTTTTTTTCGGTCAGCTCAGGCTGTTATTGTGTAGCTGTGCTTGCTTCAGTCTTAGGAATGAATCTCGAGCTACTTCTGTTAAAAAGCACTGTCATCTAAGAAACCTTGCTTTAATCAGCGGGGTATTTTTCCCATTACTGTGCATAACCATTTTTCTTTTTTCCCTTTTTAATCCCAGTGGTGGGTTGACCCTTGCTGGATACCAGATGCCCACCGAAGCCGCCCTATCCCTCCTCCTCCTCAGCTGGGCAGGGGAGGGGAAACACACCGATGTAAGGCCAGGGAGAGATCACACACCGATTGCCATCACGGGCAAAAAAGACTCTACTTGGGGAAATTAGTTTAATTTATTACCAATCAAATGAGAGTAGGAGAAAGAGAAATAAAACCAAATCTTTCAACCCCTGCAGCCACCCCTCCCTTCTCCCGGGCCCAGCCTCCCCGGGCCGAAGCCTCCCCCCTGCGGGGGCGGTGCAGGGCCGGGGCCGGGGCTGCGGCCGGTCCCTCCCCCGCCGCCTCCGCCGCCCCGGCCCCCTCCGGGGGAGGCTCCTCACACGCCGCCCGGCTCCAGCCCGGGCCCTCCCGCGGGAGACGCTCCTCCAGGCCCTTCTCCAGCGGGAGCCCTTCCCGCGGGGGGGCTGCAGCTCTGCCCGGGCCGCTCCTGCGCGGGGCCCTCCCGCGGGGCGCAGCCCCTCAGGCACAGGCTGCTCCAGCCCGGGCCCCCCGCCCCCGGGGGCACCGGCCCTGCCCGCAGCCCGGCCCCGGCCGGGGCTCCGCTCCCCGCTGCCGGGAGCTGCTCCGGCGCGGCGCGGGCTGCCCGCCCCCGGGGGCACGGCCCCCTCCGGGCACCCCCTGCCCCGGCCCGGGGTCCCCCCCGCTGCGATCTGTCCCCCCGGGGGCGCCGCCGCCGTGGCTGAGGGCTCGGCCTTGCCCAGCGGCGGGGCCGCCTTGGAGCCGGCTGGCACGGGCTGGCGGGCAGGGGGGGCTGCGGGCACCTGCGCACAGCGGCCGCCCCCGCAGCCCCCCTACCGAAACCTTGCCAGGCAAACCCAGTGCAATTCCTATGAATGCAGAACACGTCAAATTTTGTGCTCCTTTCCCCTTGCAGAGCACCTGCACCAGAGCAGCCAGAGAGCTGCTGCTGGGGTGGGCACAGTGTAAAACCCAAAGCAATGGCCTCTGTGTGAAGAACACCGGGGGACTGTGTTCCATGGGCGTTTCTGTCGGTGGGGACAAAGCAGGAGAGTACCGCAGGACCGAGCATGGTATAAAATCGCTGCTCGTGCACCCTTCCAGCGCGGGTGGGCCGCAGCGGCCTGTTAGCCGCTGGCTGTAGTGCAGATGGCAGGCAGAACCACCCAGCACAACAGCTGTCGAGCCTCACACAGCCAGCAACGTACGGTGAGAAAACAGAGACCTTGCACAGCGGATTCCCCACCTCCCAACCCACTTCCCCTTGCTGCATCTTCATGGCACTCTAAATAATGATTTAGATTCTTTCATGCCTGATCATTCCATTAAATTCTGGGTTTCAAGTTTGACCAGACCTTCATGTGTTTTACTAGGTCTTATTTATGTTTTCTTCCAAGGCAAAAATGTATTGTAAGGCTGGTTTATTTGCAAGGCAGTGTTTAACAAAACAGTATGATATGTATCTGATTAAAAACCCAGCCAACGATAAAGTGATTATCTTTCAGCACAGTGTGTGGTGCCATATGGTGACTGAGCAAGTGGGAAGAACTCATGCTTAATATGCAGCTCCAGTGATTTACGGTTACTGACTTCCTGTAGAAAATGACTGCTTCTTTCATAAAAACCTAATTAGTTTAAAAAGTACTTGTTTGCAGAGAAAATTTATATTGATAAAGTTGCCAGTGCAGTATCCAAATGTATTAATGAACTATAAAAAGCTCGAGTGGCAGGTGCAGTTTGAACCACCTGTCTTGATCTGTCCTGCTGACCCTGATCAGAGGAGCTGCTTGAAATAACCATGAGCAGCTGTTTTTTCTGGTCCTTTTTTTTATTTATTATATTTATAAACTGTGTACAATTGCACCAAATCAGGTAATACATTGATGAGAGGACTAAGAAACGATTATTCTTTTGGCTTTTTTTTGTAGTTCTGCCAGTAAATCTGAAGAATTTGTAAAAAACCCTGGTCTATTTTTCCTAAATCAGGCAGCTCTCTCTCCCTACAACAGTAAAAGATACAAGGTAACAACCTGAAAATCACACAAATAAGAATCAAACAGCAACCATATTTTTATCAAGAAACTTTCATACAAAATGTTTCATTAGCTTGGTAGAATCACAGCATGTTTAACCTTATTAAAATCATCCAAAACACTTCCTCTCTTACTGTAGTATAAACCCAAAATAACACCACTGAATTCTGTGTGAATGGGTCTAATTCTGAAAGGCAGGCACCTGAAGAACCATAGCTATACCCTATTAAAACCATTGGAAGCCTTTATACTCACGTCTCTTACTCCATAGGTTAGAAATGGACATGTTTTGTGCATAAGATTTTAGATAATTTCTCATAGGTAAAAAAAATCTGTCATATGGAATATCACAGTAGGTGTTTCCATTATTCCTGTATTTTCTGTTCAATCCTCTCATCTACTATATATGTGTTTAATCTCTCCTTTTTATCTTGAATGCAGTGTTATATAAGTGAAATTCATACAATCATTCAGTCTCATATTAAAAAAAAAAGGCTAAGTCCCACAGAGGCTTGAAGTGGCTCAAAATATGTTCTTCATTTTCCTCATAAGCTGACAAGCACAACTGTCCTTTCTCCATCCAATTCTCTGTAGTGTCATTTCTCCTTTTTCCTTTCTCACAGCCATTATTATTTTATAATATATATTAAAAATATATAAAATAGAATCTTCAAATCTTCCCCCCCCCCATCTTAACTATTTTAGAGCTCACCACCTTGACAGAACAACTCTGTCCATTCTTCCCTTGTCTTTGTTCTTACCTTTTATCTCAGGAAAAAAAAAAATCATGCTTTTCCACACAATTATATACTCAAATTCTTCCCCATCTTTTGTGCATATTTGGGCTGGTGACCCTACTTGGTGACTCAGTTTTCTGTATTTATTTGTAAACTCTGTTGTGGGGTTGAGGTAAAGCATCATACACATATATTCTTTTGTCTACATAATGAAAATGACAGATAAAGATTCAATATTGCTTTACTATTAGTGTTGAACAGCGTTAGACAGAAGGAGTTTTACTGATACAAGCAGTTGCATTGAAATTTTCGCTTGCTCTTAATTTAAATTTAAAACCAGTAGGCTGCAGGATGAAGTCTGAGGATACTCTAACTGCTCATTCAACAACACAGTAATCCATACAGCTTGAGGGACAGTGAGGGAGGGACCTTTCTGTTAGCTAAAAAAATAAAAGATCTGGGGGTTAGTCTCTTCCTTCTGCATATATGCAAATCTTTAAGACTCACTGGGAAAAGAAATGAATTAAACAGCATATTATAAATTGTATGCATCTGTTTCTTTAGTAATTCTCTGCTAAAATATTAGTAAAATGAGTATTTTTCAAAAAAATGAAAAATTATGATTTACTGTCTAGCTTTAACAGTAAATTGCAAATATTCACACTCAGGTTGAGTAGAATATTAAACTATATTCAGTTTAGTAATCTGAATTTGGCCTTTACTTAACAAAACAACATAAAAGAAAATTATTATCTGCTAACTCTACCTCAAAGGTACTATGGTAACATGAATAATGTTGTGCAAGTAACATTATTCTGAAGAAGCCCCTGAGAACCCTGTAAAACGAGGAAGAAAAGGAACAGAAAATAAAGGGGCAATTTCAAAATTTTTTGTTTATTTCCTCAGGGGTTAAAACAATTCAGAAAATCATGAAGAAGCCAAATGATCCCAGCTGGTATGGGGGGCAGACGGCATATCACACTACAGAACGTTAATATGCCGTAAACATGAAGGATATATAATTAGATGAAAGGGTATTCCTTCCTCCTCTGGAGTATCCTTGCTTCCCTGGCAAGTTTTGTGGAGCAAGTGAAAGGGTCAATAAAGTGGTGAGTTCGGTAGCATCCCGATTCTGTGGACTATCAGAAGAGGCAACTATATATGTTATACAAACTGTAGGGTTTTTCTCTTTTATTGGAGAGGAAAAAATGAGAGGACAGAGTGGCAGGACACAGAGTGAACACTGAAAGGGACTCGTAAAGTCCTGGGTAATTCAGATTGGGAGAAATATTTTAAGGCCATCTAGTCCAAGTGTTTGCTAAAAGCATGGCATATTTCAAAGGTAGGCAGATTACTCAGAGTTGTTGTTCAGATAAATTTTGAATGTCTCCACGCACAGAGATCTCACACTTCCTTGGAAAACCAGTTTTAATTTTTGTGCATCCTTACATGCAATCTAAGCTTACGGCAGTGGTATTTAAAATAGCTCTAGTGATTATTAACATCAAATAGAGTGGACTAGAGGGTTAATTTTGTTGCGATTTATCATATTTTTTGATGTAGTATTAACACAAAAACATGGAAAAAACTGAAACAGAGCCTAAAACACTAGTAAGACAGGAAAACTGAGCTTGTTTGATGGCTTCTTGTGAATTCCATATCTTTATTATGTAGTCTACAGAAACTGGACTTGTTATCAAAATAGTACACTGGGCAGTCCAGGGCAGGTATCTGCCTCTTCTGTGTGAATATATCATGCCCTGTCAAACCTGTAGATGAAAAAGAAAAAGACAGAGAATTAGCTAACTTACCCACTCTCAAATCCATGTTCAAACTCATACCATAGATATTTTGACTTCAGTTAGATGTCTAATGTTGAGTAAATACTTCAGTGCTTTGCTAAATTAATGTGAGGAAGAAGAGTATGTTACGTCTTCTCACATATATAATGCTTCCTGAGAATGGATCCATACCCACGCTGTAACTGTAGCCATGCAAAGAACACTTATACATCACATCCCCTTCTTACATGACATTTTTCTGTCTGAAGGTGTTTTACTGATCTGAACATAGAAATTGTAGGATCTGTTTGTTTCTGAGGCTAGGAAAAGGCCTGTCATTCATGACTGTATTACATGGATTGTTTTCAACTGCTTGTTACCGTGTTTCATTGTTCATAAAACACAGAACATTAGCTTGAATTAAAATTGCCCATGTACATAATATGCCGGTATAAAAGACATAAAGTGTGACATGAATTTACATAGCAATAAGAATAACACACTTCACCTAAACCTTGAAATGTAACAGCACAATTTAACAGAAAAAAAATCCAAAGCAGTGTGAAATAGGAAGCAAAGATTCCCTTATTCAACTCTATTTTATATGACATTTTTACACAGATATATTTACATTCTTTAAGCTGTATCATAACCAAGAGACTACTACTACAACCTGATTTTTCATAATAGGATCTTTAACAATTATGACTATTTTACTCTCTACTTTTATGTCTGATCTCATGGCTCTTGTAATTAAGAAAATTATTTAAGATTATAGTTTACTATATTTAAGAAGAAGAGGTGATGTGATGTAGAGATATGCAAATTATGGTAGGAACTTTAAAAAAATTGTGACCCATAGACTTGCAGAAAATCAGAAATTGTAGTATAAAATTGGCAGTTGCTTGTCATTCACAAAGATGAAAATGCAAAATAGACAGTCTCATTTCAGCACTGTTCAATAATAAATCAACAAGCCAGACATGACTCAGAGTCTGCTCGTAAATTAGTTGACATGGAACAAGGAATCACAAGGAAAGGCAAGGCAGAAAAGAAAAAAGGGGAGAAGCAGCAAAACCGTGCCTCATGTGGCTTTCTGCTCTATTACTCTTAGACAATTACATGAAATATTAAATAGTACATTTACTGGCAAAAAGAGAGTGTTAAACAAACATGCTGTAATGGACTAAATTATTGAAATCAATAGTAGAGCAGCTATAAATTGATGTAAGATCATTGCTGATGTAACTGTTTCATAAGATACAAAACTGGCCCCAGAGGTGATTCCCCTATTACCTTCACCACTGCCAGTTTTCCTGAGAACAGTTAGGTATTTCTTATTCCTGTTGATGGCAATAACAGCAAAAAAGACCCAAGCCAGATTAATCCTAACTAACATTAAGAATTTACATGGGCCAAAGTTACTTGACATAGAAATCCCACATTACACTTAGAGTCAACAAGCCCAGGTTTGTCTGTGTACCACTGAGGAAGCTGGTGTTTGATTTAGAGATCTCAGTTAGAGGGTTATGTTGCACAGGACAAATCCAGACCTGTCATGCTGAAATTATAGTTGACGGTGAGTGTTGGAGGGAAGGTGGCAGTGGGCTGTCCTCTGCCTGCTTCAGTATCAGTGGGAAATAGCTTTAAATAAATTTAAATCAGAATTTTCCTGAGCTATTTTTAGCAGTTTAAGATAATGAGGAAAGGAAACAACCTTCCACCTTCAACAGAAAAATTGTTTCTAAAGCAAAACTTAGTCCTTTAAAGTTAAAAAATTATTACAGTGTTTCCACACAATAGTGACTGTAAACACAGAAAACAAACAGAATAGCAAGCATTCTGAGCCGATTAGTGTAATAGTATATATATTCTTAAATATTTTTAGTATTTATTTTTTGTTACTACATTAGAATTGGTCATAATATAAGTTTCATACTATAATTTCAGGTAAACTGAATCATAGTTTAGTGGTTAGATATGAAATCATGTAGTTCATTTAAGCGTGCAGATCTGAGGTGGCATAGATGTGGCAGAACTGAGCTTTTTTTTAAAAAAAAAAAATCTGCTGAGGTCTTTTCTATGTATAAAGACAAGGTCTTAATTTCTTGCACATCCAGAGCATTTCTATGTAATAAATGCTGTTCTGCCTAAAAAATTCAGTTAATGAAACTGGGAGAAAAATCTGTCATATCAACCTGTGTAACACAAGTCTGCAAAGTAAAACAGCAATTAATACTGTGATTTCTGTGACTGTTAGCATTCAGCAGTCGCTGGTGTAGTAGCAAAGTAGCACTTCTAGCTGGCACTAAAGCCTATCTAGCTGTATGGTATTTTACAGCCAAAGATGGGTCTGAGTTGCAATAGCTATTAAAATTTAAGGATCTTGAGAACATTGCCTGAATCATAAACACACTCACGATGTCATACTAGGGAAAACTGTGAAGAGGACTAAGGGAGGATGAGTTCCAGTAGTATGAAATTGAAACTGGTAATCAGTTTTTAAAATGTGTCAAGTGGAAGGAATAGGACTTTGGGAGCATTTGGGGTGGCATCAGCACTACTGTTAAGAAACATACATGTCCTGACTTTGTGTTCTCACCTTGTGATTAAAAAATGGTGACAAATGAAGTGTTAAAAATGTAATGAGAGAGACAGAGATGAAAGTGAAAAAAGGGTTTTTGTGGTGTAATGGGATCAATTAAGGATTCAAAAGTATGAGAGCAGCAACGCAAATGAAATAATGTAAGTTTGCTTTAGGAATTATGATATTAACTACTTTGTTAAGCCTCAGAGCATGCCCAGGATAAAGAAAACACTTTAAATTTAGATTTAATTGGGAACTCATTAAATTGTTATGTAGCAGGATCTGTCACTTGTATAGTGTTTCATTTAACATTATGTTTCTCAATCCAGTGTGAGCACAAGGGGCTGGGCTGGTCAGCACGCTGAGTGTAGACCTGCATCTAGCATTGATGACCAGTCACAATATGCAGATACAATCTGAGGGCAACCTGAGACAAATTTTAAAGCATCTGGGTGGGGAGAAAAAATCAGGTCCACACTACCCCTTAGTATGTGCTCAAGATGTTTTCTTTTCAGTGTGGGTGCTAATAGGCATGTTGCACCTGTAGAGAGAGGGTGGCTTATTCCTGTCTATCCATTTTGGATACCACCATATTTCTTTGAATCAGTGGAACTCATTCTGCTAGATTGATTCAAAGTTGACCTATTTCAAAAAACCTCTGCAGCTTCCAATATCCAAAATTTATGAGTAGAAGCAGCAACCTTTTTATTTTTTTACAAAAGCCTTAATATCTTCTGCCAGAAAAGCGAAAAGACCTGCAGAGACAAGCAGCTTAAGCTGCCCTTATGGATGTGTAGACAGTAACCCATAATTGGCCCACGGGTGTTAACAATGACATGTGAAATAGGGTCAGGGACTGTCCATCAGTCCTAATCCCAACCCTCTCAGCATGATCCAGAAGTAGCCAAAATTTTCACTCTCTTGAAGGAATTATTAACCTCTTAGCTGCAATCCTAATTTTATGGCTGTGCCCAATTCCCGCTGAAATGAGAACTGGGGTACAAAAAACATGGACCAGGAGGAGCAGGCCTTGCCCCAGAGGTTTTACCGTCTGCCTGGAATTTGCATTTTGGGATCTCACACAGGGCAAACAAGAAGTGAAGGGAAGTCTATGGCATGAATATCTAGTTCCAAGGAGCTTCTAGGTGGAAATTTGTGCTGTTTAATTAAACAAATTTTTTTAAAGAACAAAAGTAGATCAGAAGGAACTCTGGAGAGAATTCTGCTTTTCTCATTTCTGCTCTCACGATCTGTTTTCTCTAGCTTTTCCTCCAGAAACCAGACTTCATATTTGCCCATATCCATTTGCACCTTCTGTTTTTCTCTAGTTGCTTCTCCACTATCTATCACATGGTTTGTTTTCCTTTATAATCAAAATGTAACTTGCTTACAATGAACAAAGTCCAATTGTCCAACCCAGAAGACAACCAGAAGACCCAGGAAGATGCACTGAAATGAAATATTTTGGCAAGACAGTGGTGATAAAAAGACAAGTTCAGCTTGTTGCCAGAGGCAAATACTACTTTTGCTGGCTGGTTGAATAACTGGCTTTCAGTTGCATCTGTGGCAGGTTGCCAGAAGTTCTGGTTCTGCATGGTTACCGTGGTGAATTGATAGGAAGAGAAAACAAATAGGCAGCCAGATTTATCATAGCTGAATGAAATATCTAGCTCCTGTGCCTGAAGTTCAGCTGAACTGCGTGGATGTAGTGGAACGTTGTAGCCTGTGGATTTGGGCAGCTGGTCAATGAGCTGAGTATCTTGATACTAACACAACTGGCACTGGTCAGTCTAGTCTGCCTGGGTGAATTAGCAGGGAGGAGTGAGGCTGAGAAACCAAGCACAAGTCTGCAACTGGCAGCAAATAGATGGAAATTGTTACAGGAACCAGCTCAGACAGCTATTTCAGATAAGGGACCCTTAGATCAAAATTAGAGGTATTTTATCTTATGTCTGTGCTTTGCCCTTGTCCCAGAAGAATTCTCCTGCCAGCAATCAGAATTTAAAGAAATGGAATGGCACTTGTCAATGTAGAATGGGTATGAACAAAACTAATTACTGTTACACATTTTTTCTGTTGTAAAGAAGAAATAGCAGAAACTGCTAGTGTAATTAATTAATAGTAACTTTTATATTAGCTTTTCAATTACAATAAATTACAAGCAATGTATTAGACCTTTTAAAAACTGAAACATGGGAGGGGGGTGTTCCATTTTTTAAATATTTACTCTAAGATTCCATGTTGCTGTTTTCTACATTAGCATGAGAGTCCCTAGTACCTTAATCTTCTTAGTCCACTGAAAAAATGTTTAAATACCTGACATAGATTGTTATTTTTATCACTAAAAATTATTTCTGTGATGCAGATGACATCTTTTAATCAAGGGCCACTGACCCAATGGCATTGTTGAAGTTTTTATACATTGTTTTGCTTTCTTTTTTCTTTTTTCACTTGTCAAAGCGAGAATAAGTTATCAAGATATAACATTAAGACTTATCAAGGCTGTCACATTAAATACTAGGGTGACTCTTGTGTATTTCCCAGGTGGATTTCAGACTGGCAGGGAAGAGAAGTCACTTTTTTGAAAACGTGAGACCTTCATCTCACCTCCATAAGACAATGAAGGTTCATCAAACTAACAAAAACAACTTTAGAAGCGGGAGAAAGAAAGAAAGAAAAGAAAACAAAAGCAGTGACTTAACAGCTGACAGCAGGGTGAAGAGGTTCTTCAGGTCAAATTGAATCTCTTCTTTTTGACAGGTAAAGCCATGAAAAACTCATCACTCATACTCTCACACTAGCCAGGATAATATTACGATGCTATTTCTTTACAGACAGCAGCTGTAAAAATATGACAATTCGTTTCAAATATTCTTTTTTATACAAATATTACAAAAATAATGAGCAACTCAAATGCAATTTTTTCTAATTACAGTATTTCTAGTACTGAACTGTAGCATTGTTAGAATAATTTATTTAAAGATAAAATTATTTCCTCAGAAATGAGTGGGACTGGGTTTAATGATTGCTTTATCAAAGGATAGTTAGGCCTGGATCAGATACATGCTGGAAATAGTGTGTTCACTAATGAGATTTCACAGCTGTGGATGCTTGTGTAGGTCCTACATGCTCCGGTGGCCCAAGTATCTCTGAAGACCATGAGGGAATGTTAATCTCAATGATTTACTTGGCTATTAATATCTGCCTTTGGGACCTACATACTGTGAGCAAAATCAAGTGAAGGCATTCAAAAAGATGAACACTGTTATTTCTTACACTGATAGACCAAAGTCTGTTTGTTTTTTTTTTTTTGTATGATCTTAACTCATATTGAACATATTGATAGGGGTTTGGCTGTGGTCTCCTACCTCAGGTGCTCATTAGCAAGTGATTCCTAAAGTATAACTCAGACCTCCTATATCAAGAGTGTTTGTCAAACCTTTTCAACTCATGTAATCTTTTGGGTTATGTTAGGACATTGAGCTTGTAGTATTTCCTTCCTTTCATCTTTATGTGACTGGCTTCAACATCCAAAAGGAAGACAAAATGTTTCTGTCAAAATTGTATTTAATACTTCAACAGTAGTGTTTCAGACACATGGATTTTGATCTTTATTAGGTTTTGTTTATGTCAATATATATGCATTAACAGTATCTAGAAACGATAATGAACTCCATGAATTTCAAGAGGGATCTTTTTTTCACACTTCTCTGACTTCTAGCTATTTCACATTATGTCATCCTCCACAGTAAATTAACAATAAGGATTAGACTGTTATGTCTGTTTTGAGATAAGTCCCGTGGTAGCACCATTTGACACTTCTTTTGGGGGTTACACTGAAATTTAATGATGATGATGATGATTATGATTATTATTATTATTCCTTTACTTGAACACTTGCATTTAAAAAAGGTGGAACACATACCAAGTCAGAGGGGAAAAGCCCATCAATATCACAGTCCCACTGGAAAACACAATGAAAAATGAGCTGTGTGTTTTCTCCCGTCCGCCTCTGATTTCAGAGAAGGGAATTAGGAATCTCAAGAAGGGAAGAAAAATTGTGGGAGTAATTATTCATCACCCTACAGAATTCACAGAGGAAATGCGCTACATACAGATTTCAATCACAGTCATAGAACAGTTTGTGTTGGAAGGGACCTTAAGGATAATCTAGTTCAAACCCCTCCTTCCAGGGACAGGGACACCTTCCACTAGACCAGGTTGCTCCAAGCCCCGTCCAACCTGGCCTTGAACACTTCCAGGGATGGGGCAGCCACAGCTTCTCTGGGCAACATCTTCCAGTGCCTCACCACACTCACAATAAAAGAATTTCTTCCTTAGATCTAATCTAAACCTGCCCTCTTTCAGCTTAAAGCCATTCCCCCTTGTCCTATCACTGCAGGCCCTTGTAAGAAGTCCCTCTGCAGCTTTCCTGTCAGCCCCTTTAGGTACTGGAAGGCCGCTCTAAGGTCTCCCCGGAGCCTTCTCTTCTCCAGGCTGAACAGCCCCAGCTCTACCAGCCTGTCTTCCTAGGAGAGGTGCTCCAGCCCTCTGACCATCTTTGTGGCCTCCTCTGGACTCACTCCAACATGTCCATGTCCTTCTTATGTTGGGACCCCCAGAGCTGAACGCAGCGCTGCAGGTCGTGTCTCAGTAAAGCAAAGTAGAGGGGGAGCCTAGGACACAGTTGGCTTTCCGGGCTGCAAATGCCCTTTGCTGGGTCATGTTGCACTTCTTGTCAACCAGCACCTCCAAGTGATGCCTCTCAGGGCGGCTCTCAATCCATTCTTTGCCCAGAATGTATTTGTGCTTGGGATTTCAATGGCCCTCATGCAGGACCTTGCACTTGGCCTTGTTGAACTTGAGGTTTGCACAGGCCCACCTCTCAAGCCTGTCAAGGTCCCTCTGGACAGCACCCCTTCCCTCCAGTGTGTCAACTGCACCACTCAGCTTGGCCTCGTCGACAAACTTGCTAAGGGTGCAGTCAGTCCCACTGTCCATGTCACCAACAAAGATGTCAAACAGTGCCTGAGGAATGCCGCTTGTCAGTGGTCTCCACTTGGACATTGAGGCATTGACTGCAACTCTTTGAGTATGACCATCCAGCCAATTCCTTATCCACCAAATGGTCCCTCCATCAAATCCATGTCTCTCTCCATTTTAGAGACAAGGATGTCATGTGGGACAGTGCCAAATTCTTTGCACAAATCCAGGTAGCTAATATCAGTTGCTCTTCCTTTATTCACCAATGCTGTAATCCTGTGGTAGTAGGCCACCATATTTGTCAGGCACGAGTTCCTTCAGTGAAGCCATGTTGACTGTCAACAATCACCTTATTTTCCTTGTGCCTTAGTACAGCCTCCAGGAGGATCTGCTTTGTGATCTTGCTGGGCACAGAGGTGAGACTGATGGGCCTGTATTTTCCCTGGTTTTCCGTATTTCTCTTTTTAAAAATGGGTGTTCTTAACATATTCTTGTTCAGAAATGTAATTATAATGAATAGTATTTTTCATTATCATGCAAATAAACGTCTTCAGGGAAGATCCTATTTTATTTTGCATTGGGAAAGATACCAAATCAATAGTTTACATGTGACCTACTTGACAACTGGAGAAGTTTAGAGCCTGCTGTTAATTTTCTGATTAACATTCGTCTATATAAAAATGGATTAAAACTTGAAATATCCACACTTGAAATAGCCACTCACTTTTGAAGAAGTTTATATCTAGAATTAAGCTATGCTTTTCAGGAATATCTCCACAACTCTCCTTCTTACCTGATTCTGGGGTATGGATCAGAAACACTGTAGTAGGTGGCTATGGGTGGTATGTAGTAGGTGGCTATATTTTTTGTTCCCTTGTTGAAGAATGTTGACTGGAATAATCAGATTATGGGCAGCAACCTGTTTAAGTATTTTTACCACAATGCTATACATTTTTCTGTTAGCATACACACATACAAAATTTCAAAACTTTTTTTTTTTCAGTTTTTTGGACACTTGATTCTACGGTGGCAAAGAGATGCTAGGAAAGGTTTTATTCCTACCACCACACAATGTTAGACTTGCACTTCTGAGTCTCAGGGACAGCAGATCAGACACACAGAGGATGAGAAGGGGAATAGCATTATCTCCGAACTGTCATGAAATGCTAATTCACAATAAGGTGAAAGGAAAACTTTGTAGGAAACAAACTACCCTTGATCCAGCCCCATCATACAAGGCTGAAAGTGATTTTGACTTTTGCTAGAGAATAAATAATTCAGAATTGTCAGGAAGCTTTGGAAGAGGGGATGAAGTGTTGTTAGGACTTCCAAGCAGTTTTTTGCTAACTTGCTCTGCAGTGCTCTTCTGTCAGTACTTAAGAAGGGATGCAAATAGTGGATCACTTTTAAAGCAAGTACATATGAGACTTTCAGATTGGATATTTGAACTTCTGCGTCAAAACTAAAGCATAAGCAAAGATAGAGATTTATAGTGCGCAAATGTGCCATCTCTTGCATTAGTTAAGTCTTTAGAGAACCAAATACCCATGTTTTTAATGAGTAAAAATCAAGTATCAGTGACTACAATGTGAAGATTTCCTATTATTGATGGAAACACAGTGTATAGGATTCCCCTGCTTCTGGGAGCTACCCGTTTGTATTTTTTGTGCACTGGTAACAGATCACAGCTTGAAGTGCCATTTTACCTAAGAAAGGAAAGCAGGCTTCCTAATAGCACCACATATACATGAATTGTGACATTCTTCCTTCATAGAATTCCCTCTGTTTTGTTTGGTTATGTGAAAAATGGTTGTATTGAGTGTAAAAAACCTCATTTTCTCTATCCACTGCAGAGGAAGAAGTACATGAAGTTCACTCTCTCACAGCTCTGAATTTGATAAGTTGACTGAGATAAAACTGTTACTAGCACTTCCATTCCTTCATTTTTATTTGGTTTTTATTTTCTTTCCTGATCCAGGACTGATCTGATACCATTGTCTCAGTTCATAAAGGGTCCATATCTGCAAATCTTAAATGGAAGGAACAATGTGCTCCAGTTCAGTTAGGTATTTTGAGGGACAGTTCTCCAGTATTACCCTTTTCCTCAGGTTTCGTTGTGGCAAACTGAAGTGTCTCCTCAGTCACAGGCCAATTTCTGTTAAGCTCTGTTTAAGCAGCAAATTCTTGTGTAAGATGCACCTAACACTTCAACATTAAAGTCACATAAACAAAAGTGCACAGAAAACTTCTGTACTGGAACACTTAAGTCTAAATCTCTTCTGAGGATTTGGCTCATTTCTTTCCCCATGTAGTAGCGCTGTAGGTATGCCAAGAGAGGCATACGGAACAATTTATGTAGTGTAGCCAGGATACAAGGCAGATGAAAGGACAGTGTAAGAAAGGAGTAAATGGATTTTAAGGAAGAATTTGAAGAACTGGAAATACTGTAGCTGGCAGACTTTCCTTTTTTTCTTCATCACCAAATCCCTTTTCTGTGATAAAGCGATTCTCTGGAAATTGTACAACCCCACACAAAATCATGACTTGAACAAAATAAAGGGAGAGCATAAAATCCAAACCAAATAAACTCTGAACTCTGAACTGGGAATTAGAGAAATGTTCAGAAATCCATAATCTGATTAAAAGTCCGATAGGGCTGGACTGGGCCACTTCTAGCAGGAATTTATTTTACCTCTAATTTATTGTGCTGTGTTTAATCGTCAATGTGAAAGATAAGTGCTTACAATTAAGAACTTGCCTTGATTTGGTTGCTTCTAAAATTCCTCTATGCCTTTTTCATCAATTTTGGCTATTTAGCATTATTTTACAGCTTGTTGATCGACAGCAACCTCTCGTGGTTTAACCTGGGCTGGTTAAGTTGCCCTTATGATGTGTAGACAGCTACTAGGTTAACTCCAGTGCACTACAGCTAACAGTATTTGCTGCATATACCAAAAAATTACTTATATTTAAAGACAAATGTGATTAGACTGATAATTTTTTGCTATCTCACTCAAAGAACTGTGTTTTATAGATCTGCTACTTTGACTTAAATATTCAACCTTGGGTTACGTTCTTTCTTCACTAGAATTATATTTAGTGTATCAACATAAAATAACCAGACGGCATCTTGCAATGATTTAAAGAGCTTTTTGCACTAGCTATTCTATAAAATTTTAATGGGTACACATGAAGTGATAGACGTTAATGTATTCTGTAGAAGGCAGACAAACCTGCAGATAATTTTTACAGGACTTCTAGCAGTAAATACAGAGTTTATTAAAACCAATATTTTACTGATGCTTACGAAACTAAACAGCTACAACATCCTGCCAATATTTTATTGGCTAACAGTTTTTAAAAGATAATTTTCAAAAGGAACAGAGAGTCACAGCAATTTAAATTCCATACACGTTTTTTCCTTTATTAGCATTTACAAAAGAAGAAAAAGCACAGCTGAAAGAATTGTGTACACTGTTCATGTACACTATGGCTAGTCAGCCTCGCTGACCCCTAAGAGATACTTGCAAAAATTAGGAGCCACATGGACAGACAAGTGAAGCCATTTGCAAAGTGGAGTTGAAAGCATTGGCCTTGCATGATGAAAATGGCATGAGCGTACACTGCATCCCTGACTGACTTGGGCTAGGAAAATCACAGACTCCCCTGTGAACTTCCACAGAAGCCCTGCACTGGTTTAGCCCTGCCACCAAATCGGTGTGTAAGTTGCTTCAAAAGCCTTGCCAACCTGGTTATATTTAGATCCATGCTTCCCAGCAAACCAAAGAGTCTGACTAGTGCTCAAGAGCAGTGTCACAGTAACATGCAAAATTTCTTACTCTTCAGATTCATGGTCATGGTTTAATAATAATAAATATTAAAATTATTAAATTATTATTATTAATAATAATAACAAAAAAAAACCCTGCCCCCCAAAAAAAACCAACCCACCTCAACCTTAAATAACAGGGCAAAAAGAAAACAACAAAGACCTGAGTAGTACATTCAGTTGAACTTACTGAACTTTCTGAAAGCTATGTGAACATTTGGATTTTTAAATTGTTATATTACCCATTGACACTCTCCTTCTTGTGATCCTGGACAGCACACATCCAAACAGCTATTTAAGTTCTATTTTAACAACTGAAGTGCTCCATGACAACAGCTTTGCAACTCAGAAAATACAGAAGGCAGGGTCGTGCTGCTTCCATGCCTAAATAGATTCAGTCTCTTGATTCTTCTTTTCTTTTGTTGGCTTCAATTCCCCAATTGCGCTTTTGATATCTGCACTGTTCAGAGGGTGGTATACTCAGTGCCCCATAAGGCAAGTGGCTTGCACTGTAAGTCACAGGGAGGGAGACCTGGGTGCTGTGCAACCTCTTCCTCAGTGCCCCAACTGCCTCGTTATTTCCCTTTGTGAACAGAATAGCTCCTACCTTGGCTTGACATGGATTTTAACTACCATCATGACTGAAATGGAGATTTTAGCTAGACATGTGATCCATACAGCTTGGCTTTACCAGCCAGGATTGTATCTTTGCACCTAGTATTTCCTTTATATTGACCAGTGGCAACAGGGGCATTTAGGAAAAGTATCAGCTTTGCACTTGCGTACATATCCAGCAGTCTCACTAAGCAATCTATCTACATAAAAATCCAATGTGTATCTAAAAGTCTGTAGGAGCAGGAGTATTTCTGCTGTGACATGTTTAGATTCTCTGATACATACAGAAAAGAAGTTGGCTAAAGAAATCATGTTGCTTTGCTTGTTGAGGATTTTTCTCCCCTAGAATGTAGTGCAACACACACTAACTAGGACAAATGACTTAATCTCATCACTGCATGTTGTAAAATTAATTTTGGCTGAATGAACATAAAATGGGCTGTTCAAACTCAGCCACTAGGCTTCCTATAAAGTTAAAAGGTAAAATTTACAGACTGATAGAAAGTACACCGTATGGTGGGTTTCTCATAATTGTCTTGCTCTGACAATACAGGATCAAGCCAACACTGAAGACTATATAATATCCTACAGTCAAAGAAATACATATATACACACATATTAAAAAAAATAAAAAAGAGTGAAAAGCCGAGTCTGAGAAAATATTTGTCCTTAAATCTTTTTAATTTTTTAATCACTAGGTAGTTACATATCTTTAAAATAATCCTATTTTGTTTGGTCACGTGCACAGAAAAATGGGAATGCAACTTGTTCTCTATTTGAAAATGTTAATTTCTTGATTCATATCATACACTATATTGGCAAGGGATCAGAAGGTATTCATTCTAATAACCTTCAAAAGAAAATGAAATTATTTGGTGCTTAAAGTACACTGCAGTAGAGAGAACACACTGTAATGATCTGGATAGTGCACTGTTGGCTAAAACAAATGTGAAAACTTACGGCAGAGGTACAGTTTGAATTAGACAGAAAAACCAAGAAAAAGGAAGGTTAGATTAAGAAAAATTAGGTTATTCAGGGCAAAGAACTCAGATGCCAGTTCTCTGATCATCATGCTGCGCTCTGATTATGATCCAAAAAAATGCCTTATTTCATCTTTGCTACTTCATACTGTTATGCTTAGCAGGAAGCCACTGCAGTCGCTAAAGCGAGGTAGGTCATCTTTAGCTGTGTGCCAAATTGCATTCAAATAAGCTCAGAAGGTATTCTAGTGACCAGCAATCACTAAATCATCAGCCTCCTCTTGCCCTGATATGACCTACATGCTAGAACTGAGTTTGGATTTGGTATAGTCATTTTGCTGCATCAGCTCCATCCAGAACATTTCATTTTGACCATAACCTCTGTATTTTGGGACCAGCTGTGCATTGTCCTTCACTACTGCTTGTCTGAAGGGGAATAATTTGAATTTCTACATTTAAACATCTTTCTTGAATTCCTTCTTGAGGATATCTTTTTGTCTTTTAACAATACCAAAATCTTGTCAGATCTTTCTGTTCTATCAATACCAGCTTTAAGAAGATATCCACATATGTAAAAGACAACCTCACCAGCATATACACCAAAAGTATGAAGGACAAGAATCTTATTCTATGTGAGAAGTATATCCTTTTATTACATATATGCTATACTGACAGAAATGGACAATAACTGGTCTCATTCATGTTAGTTCAAACAGATATGAAGAAAGAAAAAGTTCTTGATCCCACACAGAATCTAATCACCTGACCCAAACACTTTACAGTGAATAAGAAAATTTTGCTGATATTGAGGGGTTGTGGAGCAGAACCTTGTTATAATTTTTACATTCTAGTAGAAAACACCTAGCTAAGATGCTTATTGTCTGAACTGTGATGGAATATCTAAAATGAGGGGATATTTTTCATGCTCCCAAAATAGCTTCTTACAGTACTGTGAGTTTCTTCTCTGGTTATTGATCTGCTTTAAATTGTTACTAGAAACGTACAGACTGTGGGAACTGTAGAATTTAATTACCCTGGCTGTGACCTACTATTTCTGGGACAGTGGCAGCTTAAGTCCTAAATTCTGCAATGTTCTGGTCCTGGTGGCATGTTAAAGTGGTTTTCCCACAATCTGTTAGCATTTTTTGTTTCTTCTAAAAGTGTCAGTTTCGCTAGCTTGGAATATCATGAAAGTGATGCTATAAAATAGGGTCTCAGTCCATTGGGCATCCTTAGTTAGCCTGTAACTCTGCCTCAGATCTGATCACACTTAGATCACTGAATTTTAATTTTGTATGACTATTGAGATACATATATATCTATCTCATAAATGCACCCAAAGAACCTTTGAGTATTTTTCTTTTTATAACTCCTGAATAACTACCAAGTAATAATCATTCCCAGTCACGGTGCTGGGGTGAGTTCAAATCAGGTCCTATTTCTTGAATTATCCAGTCTTCCAGCTGCATTTCTTTCTTTATAAAGAGCAAAAGAGAATTTTGCTTTGCTTATAAAGCCAGTTGTATTCATTAGACACTTCATGAAAAATTTACTTGTAAAAAAGTGGAAAAAACAAACAATGACTTATGCACCTCTGGAAATTTTCCATATACAGACCTTACATTTTAAAGTGGCTACTCTCTGACCAATGTTTATAGACACTGTTTTTGATAGATTTCTTTTTTGGGTCTTTTTTCCTTCTAAGTGCACATTCCAAGAACAATGTGGAATTCTGCAACATTGGCAGTGAATCTCTCATTAGTGCAAAACAAGGCTTTTTTGTTTTATTTACACTGCCTGGAACACCAAAACACTTCACGAATGGACAGCCTAGCACTTCTTGCAGGGCAAAGTCCTTTAGTTCCACTGAGCTCCTGATATATTGGTAATGTCAGGCTGTCATGTCATAGAACCTTTTCTCATGTGGAATGGCTTCCAGCAAGCATTTCTATTGCTTCTGGTCAAACCCCGTGCAGCACTCTGCCATGAATAGCTTCACGCATACTGCACATTCGTTTCCTGAATTATAGGCCACATACTGGCCAGCTTCAGATTTCATTTTGATAACTTTTTTTGTTGACCATGGTGGAATTGCCATGACTCTGAGCTTTGTTATAAAGCCCTTCTAAACATGTTGAAGACTTATGATTCAGGATCATTACCTTTATTGACAGAGGTTTTAATTCAAGCCATTTATAATATGGCAGTTACGCCCATCTGATCTTCCATAACAATTTTAATATGCAAAACTTTGTAATGCTGATTTATCTTGGAGCATATTGCCTTGGGCGCCTCATTTGAAACTCAGCATCTGAAATATTGAGAATGAGCACAAAGATATACGCGAAGAGTGCTCGTTAGAGCACATCTGCTTTCCTTCTGAGGAGGGCAGCAGTCTCATGCAAGTTGCTTCGTATTTGTTTACAGAGGAGTGTTCTGTTTGTGGACCCTTCAGGAACACAAAATACACGCTGAGGTCAGTGAGGTTATTTCAACTCCAGAAGCAGGAGAAAAAGGTCGTTTTTTTGTGTGGGAGGAAGGTGGAGTAAGTGCGAAATCAGCCTCCCTGGTTTATGACTTTTTGTAAGAAAGAGCAGTTGTGTTATGGAAGTGAGTTTAGTGGCATTGATCCATTACTAATCATAACCTGGATCCCCCTTTCTACAACATTATTTAATGAGGCTTGCTCTATGAAACATCATTGCTTTAACACAGTGTGAGAGTAACACAATGGAAAACCGCATAAATACTGCTCTTTACAAGACTTTTCATAGAATCACAGAATCCAGGTTGGAAAAGACCTTTGACATCATCAAGTCCAACTCTTAACCTGGTACTGCCAAGTCCACCACTAAACCCTGTCCCTAAGCAACAAATCTACACATCTTCTAAATACCTCCAGGGACAGTGACTCTACCACTTCCTTGGTCAGCCTGTCCTAATGCTTGACAACCCTTTTGGTGAAGTATTTTTCTTAATGTCCAATCCAAACCTCCTCTGGTGCAACTTGAGGCCATTTTCTCTTGTCCTATTGCTTGTTGCTTGGGTGTCCTGGTTTCAGCTGGGATAAAGTTAATTTTCTTCTCAGTAGCTGGTGCAGTGCTGTCGGTTTTGGATTTAGTATGACAATAGTGTTGATAATACTGATGTTTTAGTTGTTGCTAAGTAGTGCTTACTCGAAGTCAAAGTCTTTTCAGTTTCCCATGCTCTGTTAACAAGGAAGGGCACAAGAAGCCAGGAGGAGACACAGCCAGGACACCTGACCTGAACTAGCCAAAGGGATATTCCATGCTGTAGAATGTCGTGCTCAGTATATAAACTGGGGCGAGTTGGCCAGGAGGTGCTGAACACTATTCAGGGACTGGCTGGGCATCAGTCAGTGGGTGGTGAGCAATTGTATTGTGCATCACTTGTCTTTCTTGGGTTTCATTTCTCTCTGTCTTTTTGTTGTCTCACTTTTAATAACTACTGGATGATGATGATGATGATGATGATGTTATTATTATATTTCCCCCCCCAGTTTTTAAACTGTTATTATCTCAGCCCATGGGTTTTACTTTCTTTACCAATTCCCTTTCCCCATCCCACAGGGGGGGATATGGTGTGTGTGAGCAAGCGGCTGCTTGACACTTAGTTGCTGGCTGGGGTTAAACTGTTTGGAGAAGAGACTGACACCTACCCTGTCTACAGCCTCCTTTCAGGCAGTTGTAGAGAGCAATAAGGTCTCCCCTCAGCCTCCTTTCTCTAGGCTAAACAACCCCAGTTCCCTCAGCCGCTCCTCACAAGACTGACTCTCCACCAGCTTCATTGCCCCTCTCTGGACACGCTCCAGCACCTCAGTCTTTCTTGGAGCGAGGGGCCCAAAGCTGAACCCCGTGTTCGAGGTGCGGCCTCACCAGTGCCCAGTACAGAGGGGGACAATCACTGCTATTGCCCTGCTGGCCACACTGTTTCAGATACCAGCCAGGACGCTGCTGGCCTTCTGCCCCCCCGGGCACACGGCTGGCTCCTGCCCAGGGCTGTCACCCAGCCCCCCCAGGCCCTTCCCCCCAGGCAGTTCCCAGCCCCCTGCCCCAGCCCGTCGCGCTGCGCGGGGCTGGTGTGACCCAGGGGCAGGACCCGGCACTGAGCCCTGTTGAACCTCCTACAAGTGGCCTCGGCCCATCGGCCCGGCCTGCCCAGCCCCCTCTGCAGAGCCCCCTGCCCTCCCGCAGGTCAGCACTGCCCCCAGCTTGGTGTCACCTGCAAACCGACCGAGGGTGCACTCGGTCCCCTCGTCCAGATCGTTGGTAAAGATATTAAAGAGAACTGGCCCCAGATCTGAGCCCCGGGGAACAGCACCTGTGACCAGCCTCCAGCTGGATGTAACTCCATTCCCCACCACCCTTCAGGCTCGGCCATCCAGCCAGCTTTTTACCCAGAGAAGAGTGCCCCTGTCCAAGCCACGAGCAGCCAGTTTCTCCAGGAGAATGCTGTGGGAGACAAGTGTCAAAGGCTTTACTAAAGTCCAGGTAGACAATATCCACAGCCTTTCCCTCGCCCACAAAGCTAGTCCCTTTGTCATAGAAGCAGATCAGGTTTGTCAAGCAGGACCTGCCTTTCACCAACCCATGCTAGCTGGTCCTGATCCCCAGGTTGTCCTGCACATGCTCCATGACGGCACCCAGGGTGATCTGCTCCATAACCTTCCCTAGTACTGAGGTCAGGCTGACAGCCCTGCAGTTCCTCAGATCCTCCCTCCGGCCCTTCTATGTGGGCATCACACTGGCTAACCTCCAGTCTGCTGGGATCTCCCTCGTTAGCCAGGACTGCTGATAAACGATTGAAAGTGGCTTGGTGAGCACTGCCACCAGCTCCCTCATCCCTTGGGTGCATTCGATCCAGCCCCATAGACTTGAGTGTGCCTAAGTGGTGTAGCAAGTCACTAACCATTTCCTGTTGGATTATGGGAGCTTCATTCTGCTCCCCGTCCCTGTCTTCAAGCTCAGAGGGCTGGGTGCCTGGAGAACAACTGGTCTTACAATTAAAAACCGAGGCAAAGAAGGCATTAACTACCTCAGCCTTTTCCTCGTCCTTTCTCACTGTGTTTCCGCCCACATCCAATAAGGGATGGTGTCCTGGGGCTGGGATAGAGTTAATTTTCTTCTTAGCAGTTGGTACAATGTTGTGTTTTGGATTTAGTATGAGAAAAATGTTGATAACACTGATGTTTTTAGTTGTTGCTAAATAATGTTCATACTAAGGACTTTTCAGTTTCTCAGGCCCTGCCAGTGAGAAGGCTGGAGGGGCACAAGAAGTTGGGAGGGGACACAGCCAGGACAGCCGACCCAAACTGGCCAAAGGGATATTCCATACTATAGGACATCATGCTTGGTATATAAACTGGGGGGGCTTGGCCTGGGCCTGCTGATTGCTGCTTGGGGACTGGCTGGGCATCAGTCAGCGGGTGGTGAGCAATTGTGTCGTGCTTCACTTGTTTTTTCTTCTCTCACCTTCTCCTTTTAATTACAGTTGTTGGTGGATTTTTTTGTTATTGTTATTGTTATTGTTATTATTATTATTAATTATTTTATTCCAGTTATTAAATTGTTCCTATCTCAACCCATGAGTTTTACTTTTTTCCTGATTTTCCTCCCCATCCTGCTGAGGAGGTGTAGGGGGTGGAGTGAGTGAGCAGCAGTATGGTACTTAGGTGCTAGCTGGGGTTAAACCATGACAGATGGAGATTCTCCTTACCCTCCTTTTGTTGCTAATGTATTTTTAGAAACATTTTTTATTGTCTTTTACGGCAGTAGCCAGATTAAGTTCTAGTTGGGCTTTGACCTTTCTAATTGCCTCCCTGCATAATCTCACGACGTCCTTATAGTCCTCCTGAGTTGCCTGCCCTTCTTCCAAAGGTCATAAACTTTTTTTTCCTCAAGTTCCAGCTAAAGCTCTCTGTTCAGACAGTCTGGTCTTCTTTCCCGCTGGCTTGTCTTTTGGCACATGGGGATGGTCTGCTACCGCACCTTTAAGATTTCCTTCCCGAATAATGTCTAGCCTTCCTGGACTCCTTTGCCCTTAAGGACTGCCTCCCAAGGGACTCTGTCAACCAGACTCCTAAACAAGCCAAAGTCTGCCCTCCAGAAGTCCAAGGTAACAGTTCTGCTAATCCTCCTCTTCTCCAAGAATAAAAAACCCTTAGCATTTCGTGATTGTTATGCTCAAGACAGCCTCCAACCATCAAATCACGCAACAGTCCTCTGTTCACAAACATCAGGTCCAGTGGGGCATCTTCCCAAGTTAGCTCATTCACCAGCTGTGTCAGGAAGTTATCTTTGACACACTCCAGAAACCTCCTAGACTATTTTCTCTCTGCTGTCCTGTATTTCTAGCAGACATGTGGTAGGTTGAAGTCTCCCACAAGAACAAGGACTACCAATTGTGAGACTTCCCCCAGCTGCATACAGTATTTCAGCTGCCTCTTGATTCTAGTTGGGTGGTCTATAACAGACTTCCACCAGGATATCTGCCTTGTTGACCTTCCCCTGATTCTCACCTGTAACTCTCAGCCCTATCATCACCATTATTAAGCTGTAGAGAATCAAAACACTCCCTAACATTCAGGGCTACCCCACCGCCTGTCCTTCCTTGCCTATCCCTTCTGAAGAGTTTATAGCCATCCATTGCAGCACTCCAGTTGTGTGAGTCATCCCACCATGTTTCCGTGATGGCATTTATGTCATAGTTTTCCTGCTGCACAATGGCTTCCAGCTCCTTCTGTTTGTTGCCCATGCTGTGTGCATTGATGTAGATGCACTTCCGTTGGTCTATTATCCCACCACCTTTTTTGGGGAAGAAACCCTAATTCTTATGTGACAATTCTCAGGTGCTTCCACGGTTTCTAATACATCAACAAACCTTGTGTCTTTGCTGCTGCATGGACCTCCATCCTGTACATCCACTGAGACAGCATACTGAAGGACCTTGCTAGCAAGTGTTGTCAGTTCTCATGAAGACCCACTTAAAGATTAAAGATTCAGTAACATCAACAAAGTCTTCTTTTCATTAATCAACATGTGTAATTAATCTTGAAAGAATAATATGAAACAGTATGTTCCAGTAATAATAGTGTAATACAATACCAGGGCTTTATAATCCACAAGTGATTTTTTTCCTTAAGAGTTATAAAACAAAACACATACATGCAAGCAACCAACCAAGAAAACAATGAAAAAACAAAGTACTGGCAATAAATGTGAATTCCAATACATACTGTTTTAATGCATTGAAATAGCCATGACATTGGATGCAGACTTCTTGAATGGAAAAAAAAGTACAAGAAAGACAAAGCTCATTGAAGGCTGCTTATTATTACATGCATAGTGCATATCTGGAAAGAAAAATTAGAACAAATAGGAAGCAGTATTTGACTGTTTATTCCTGTAATAGGCAAAAGAAAAAGTATTTACAGTAATTTGTCAATTCTAAGCCGTACTGTTGTAAACTGAAAAACTCTGCTCAACTCATTGGCATAGTACCCGTTTAACCTCACCGAGGATCTTGTCTGTTGCACTTACACTGTAGATATTATGTCTATTTTCATTCTGTCTGCAGGGAGAAATACATACTCCAATGTTCTGTGTATTGCTACTTTCTTCATAACCCAGAAATTTCCAGAGGAGAGAAATCCTAGATCTCCTTGAACATATGTATTTGGAAAAGACAGCATTCCTTATGCCTCACCTTATCTTCAATATTTCAGAATTAAAATCCATTTTTTTTGCAGTTTTCACAGATGCCACCCTTTCATGGTAGATAGTAACCATGTCTAATATGCTGCTATGTGAAATAGTTGGACTCCAGGAACAGTGCTGAGCACCGCTACTACCATATCTCCTTGCCTTGGATAACCATACTACTGTCCTTCAGTCTGACTTCATTCTTTTCACTTAAAGGATCCATGTTGTGCAAATGTTAACATTAGCTTGGAAACTGTTGGTGAAATAGATTGTAGTTTCTACTTTTCTAGACTCCAGAAGGACTGTTGGGACTAATGCTAAAGCACTGTTCAAGGGTGCTCCAGAACTCAGGTGAAACCAGTGTCTGAGGGTGTTCTACAGGGTGAACTACGTTGCTGGATTTCAATCCAGTGACTAAATCCAGGCAAATATGTCAGGCTAGCTGGAGTTCAGCACTTCTTAGCTTTCTAAAACTGGAAAAACATGCACCAAAGAGCCAAGAGGCAAAGCAGCATGACCATCTCCATCCTTTAATTAATACTCTAAAGCGTGCTCTCCTCAGTCCCACTGGCCATTCCCTCTCTGGAAGTCATGCTGGCTGCTTCTCCTGTATTTGCATCGGATGGCTCTGGCTAGAGAAAAGAAAGCTAAAGCCTGTCTTACTGATAAAGGACAGCTCTCTTTGGGTCCAGAATGTTCAGATTATATAATATAATGAAACATGAAACTGTGGGATCTCTGAGATATAGTTTGGGGAAGGACTTGTATTGTTCTGCACGTAGTGAAAAATGATGCCAGTCTTATATATGGGCAGAGATGAGGAAGTTAAAGTTTGTCAGACTGCCCTGCTTGTGTTCTAATTCAGTGTGCTGCTAGAGGCAGTAATTGTCATGTCTAGGATCCCAGACATTGGTGTACTATGCGGGATTTTAACCTTCATCTGACACATCATAGGTCAGCTACTGTGAAAACCAGCACATTCTCATGGCTTCATAGCACTTTACAGCCAAACAAAAGAAGACAAGCTCCTGCCCTAAGGATCTTGCTTCTAAATTAGCTTCTAAATAAGCCACAGGTATCAATAAGGAAAAGACAGAGGGACATACAGTTAATTGGAGGTTGACATAGTGAAATAATAAATGTAATAGTCTGGATATTTACTGAAAATTCAATTCTCGTGAGGCATAAAAATTATAAACTCCAGTGTCTTTTTACAAGTGTATAATGTTTATGATGATATGGACACAGAAACAAATTGTCATGAGCAAGTGATGCTTTGGATTTACAAGATGATACATTTTACATAGTAAATTGTCCAGAGTAAAAGCTTTGCAAAAGAGATTTAGCATTCATTGCAGAGTAACCCACCACATTTACTACAAGTTAGTCTTGCACATGGACAACTACTGCAGAATTGTTAATTGCCTTCTAATCTACACACTATTTTCCTCACAGCAATTTGAATAGCCATCCTCTAAATTAGCAGTTCCAGGTGTTTTATTTTGTGAAGCTGGATACAGCTACTATTTCTGTCATAGCAGTATTCATTTTAATACTAGAACAAATTCATCTTGACCATATTCACACCTCTTTTCATGCGTAACTTCTGCAGACATTTTTGTTATTGAGTTTTATTGGCAGAAGTGCTTAGACATTGTCAATTAAATAATGAAGTCTGATACAGCCATGAAAAATGAAGGAATTTTGTTTGTTTATTCTTAAATTTATGCGTGCAGGTCTTTTCAGCAGGAATATTCAGGCAATTTAGGGAAAGAAAAACCCTTTGGCTTTCATACAATAAATTTTAACAACAAATAGCAGCATAAGAAGTAGTCAAACCCAAAAGATTGGAGGAGTTTTGTTATCAGAATAATGGAAACAGAATTTCTATTGAGGAATTTCAGCTTCTTTGCTGAAGAGTAATTTTACAAATTTCGTGATATTTTTGCTGTTAGAATGATTTACTAGCTGTAGTACCATTTTTTCTTCTCTGTTTTTTTATTATTAGAATTTTGATTCCCTGATTTTGTCTTATTAGAATTAAATAGTGGCATGACTTGTTTCCCCAAACCCTATAAAAGCTCTCCATCAGTTGAAATACAAGACTAGAGAACATTGCATAATGGGGCTGATTTCATTTCAGAGTTCATGCTGATCTTTTGTCTACTCTACAAAAAAATAGTGTAGTCTAGAAAACTTACAGATTAGTTTAATGATGATTGCTACAGCTGCAACATAAATTTTAAAAGTCCTAGGCTATTAGAATCTAGGGTAAACTTTACTTCAAAATTCATTCAAAAGATTGATGACTCAATTCAGAATGTTTCAAAACCATCTAAGTACAGTTTTTGTGCTTGGAAATGCCCACAACAAAAGCCATCAGCTCCTAATTTCTATCAATAACTTACTCTCTAAAGTCAGAATAATACAAATGTGGAGGCACAGCAGATTCTGTGTCAGAGCAGATTTAACACCAGCTTCTAGAATCTACATCTTCCCTCAAGAAAACAAGGAGCAAATGTTTCAGGGAACAGCTTCATTCAAAATGCTGTAACGAAGGCAAGCTCTTCCATTAACAGGCAGCCAGTTTAAATCAACCCCTCATTGGTAAGTGACTAAAAGCTTGATTCAGAGCCCATTAAAGTAAATGGCAGTCTTTCCATTGACTTCAAAGGGTTTTAACTTAGGACTGAAAATCAAAAGCTTCAGACATCTGCTGGTGTCTGTTCGGAGGCCAAGATTAAATTAATTATTGTTGTTGGATTGTGTTTTGATGTTGCTTGTAGTTGTCATGGTTTAACCCTGGCCGGCAACCAAGCCCCACACAGCCACTCACTCACTCCCCCCACAGTGGGATGGGGGAGAGAATCAGAGGGGTAAATGCGAGAAAACTTGTAGGTTGAAATAAAGACAGTTTAATAGGTAATGCAAGAGCCACACATGCAAGCAAAGCAAAGCAAGGAATTCGTTCACCACTTCCCATGGGCAGGCAGTGGTCAGTCACCTCCAGGGGAGCAGGTCACGTGTAACGGGCACTTGGGAAGACAAATGCCATAACACTGAGCGTCCCCCTCTTCCATCTTCTTCCCCCAGTTTATATACTGAGCATGATGTTCTATGGTATGGAATATCCTTTTGACTAGTTCCAGTCAGCTGTCCTGGCTGTGTCCCCTCCCAGTATCTTGTGCACCCCCAGACTTCCTGCTGGCAGGGCCTGAGAAACTGAAAAGTCCTTGACTTAGTACAAATATTACCTAGCAACAACAAAAAAACCAGTGTGTTATCAACATTGTTCTCACACCGAATCCAAAAGACAGAACTGCACCAGCTACTGAAAGAAAATTAACTCTATCCCAGCTGAAACCAGGACAGTAGTGCAGAAATACAAGGTAAAGCTCTCCCAGTGCCCGTACAAAGGAGAAAACACTGGGAGAAGAACCATTGCCTAGACAACTCAAGAAGGGAAAGCTCTTTCTTTCCTTCTTCCCCTTATATCCCAGTGTCAAGCAGCCTACACTAGAGTGTGAAGGTTGTGATTTCATTCAAAAATCCCGTTGTGCTATCACGACTCTAAGCATTTACTCAGTACAAACTATACAGTTCCCCCAGGTTACTGACATACATCAAAGAACGACCAATTTACCATCATCTGGATTCTCAATGCACAAACAAATTATTACATGCCTAAACTAGTATGTAATTCATATCAATAGTTATGTCTTGAAACCTCTGAGTCTAACCAGGTTACAGGCAATATTTTCAAAAATTTCCCCTCATATGGGTAATTTTTTGGGACACAGATCCAGGTACTGCAGACATCCCTGATTCTGGAAGATTTTTGCTGCAGAGTACCAGCTTGATTTTAGCAGTTTCATTTTGTGCACTAGTAGCCGTTCTAGTTACAGTAAACTATGTGTATGAACATACCTGGGAAATTAAGATTTGCAAGTGCTAGGATCCTGCCAAGATGGTAGATGTATCTACAGAAATCCACTGAATAGAGGATTATTGAGGATTATAGAGGATGATATGAGGAAGGAATTCAGCTTCAGAATACGGAGTAGCAGTGTAGATCTGCAAAGAGTAAAGCTGTATCAGGGCAGAAAGGGATATAAACCCAACCATTAATATCTCATAACCCATATATTATCTAGACAATAAAATTTGTTTCATAATTGCAGATTCCATAAAATAAAATAAAATCAAAATTAATACTCAAGCTATCTTTATATGCATGCACCTAGCTACCAGGTAATTAGAATTGGGAGAATATTTAATAGTTCCTAAAATATTTGCAGCTGTAAAGATTTCAATTCCTACATGGGTGTGGGATTGCAACAGTGGGAAATCAACCAGTTAGTGAATACCAAACATGAGAAGCATTTCCAATAATAAACAAAATTAGCAATGTAGATGAGAAATCTATCTGATTTATGGGCTGCATATGCAATTATAACACATTCATAAAATGTTACCCACAGAGCAATCCAATACATTTGTTTATCCGTGCTCCTAGATTAAGAAAGTAATGTTGTCAACCAACCAATTGTGGGCATTACAGATTCAAGATTAATTACCATCTGCATGGGACAGATGTTAAATCTTCAATTTCACAGCAAGGCATCTATAGCTTATTTCCCATGGAGTGCTTCTTTCACTGATCAATAAATGTATCAGCCTAGCTGTTCATCTTGCCACAGAGGTCAGAGGAATGACAGTGGTACATCTGTTTTTGTGTCAAATAAGGACCGAGGAAATGAATCTTATCCAAGCAGATAAACAGCTCTGCTACAATTGTCCTTCAGTCTTCTACTCAGCTAGTCATGATTAAGTTTTAAGCATTTGGGAATTTGTTAGCATTGGCACATTAAAAAAAAAAAAAAAGGCACAACAACTGAGGAGGGAAAAAAAGAAATCAAAACACAAATCCAGCCTTTTTGCAGATTCTCAAACTGGAGTTTGTGTCCAGTTTTTATATGAGCTGAGCCTGATTCTTCACTGCCAATAGTGCCAGTATAATATGACAGCAGATTCTGGCTAGCAATATGCCCTCAAAAACTGTATTCTTTATTATTATTATTGTTACTATTAGTATTTCACATGTTGCATAAAGCAGGAAAGTGAACAATTGAATTACTTGTCATGTTAGTGACCAGAGAGCGTTGTCTTTGAAAAGGACTTAATAAACAGCATGCTAAATGAGTCATTACTTCACAAAACAATGCAGAAGAATCTTAAATTAGGGCTAGACCCAGAGGGTTTTAAGACAGCAACCTTGCTTGGCCTAACCATATGGGTCTCTGCTCTTTAGGAGCTTCCCTACTTTGCTTAAAGCTGCCTGCAACCTCAGCAACCTCAGTTTATGTAACCTCAGTCACCCATGACTGTTCTGAATCGCCTGCTTTGTGAAGACGGGAACTCTAATGCAGTCCTGGTTGGATAGACAGCTGTTTCTGTTCTGCTTAAGTTCCCTGCAGATGTCCAAAGAGACAGAAAGAATCAAGGCTACAAATACCTTCATCTGATGAGGTGGCAGCTTTGCTGAGCTCTCACAGATGCACCGAGCCATCTAAGTCTTCTTTGACTCTTCCTAGCTGGAGGAAGTGACCGTTTCTATCCCCATCCCAGAGGAGTGCCTGAAGCACCACGCAGCGCCCTGAGTAAAAATACCTCCTCCCCTCCTGCTGGAGGTCAGCCACTGTGCAGGCAGATGTGCAACAGCCAGGGAGAGAGCAAAAGGCCTGACAACAGCTTGGAAGGAGAGGCTTCTGGTCCCTGCCCTGGGGGGTGATTTTAATCAACCCAGCAAGGCTCTAATAAAAAATACACATTGCTGGAAGATGGGTTTGAAACCTTGCATCTCCCTCAGCATGTGTTGGGGGAGTGCTTTTACCAGGATAATCCATGTCTAGATCCTCCTTTTACAGTCTGAGTTTGGTCCCTGTGGGTCTGCAGAATGGTGTTAATTCCCAGGTGAGTGATTTGGCCTCTGGATAATTATGTAAAGACAATGCAACATTGGCACACGCCGTACCATTAAACATGCTCTCTGTAAGTGTTAGCTATATTTTCTCACAGAAGGATGGACATGCCAGACATTTCCACATAGTTTCCTGAACTGCCAGAAGCCATTTAAACTGGATCTTGTGAAGAGGGAGAGAGGTAGTAAATTAAGAGGTCTGGATCTCCTGCAGAGGCAGCTGAGTAAGGAATTCAAACGTTTGTATTACATTAGGCTGAGTGGGGTTCCCTGGCTGAGAGTCTGTATGTAACATTTCTATGAGGCAACACTTATGTTAGGCATAAAAACCAGGTTGATTTTCAAGTTCTACCAGAGAAACTAGATTTTTTCGGGGGGGGGGGGGGGGGGGGGGGGAGTGTGTTATATAAAGTTTGCTTAAAAAAAAAAAAAAAAAAAAAAAAGGCTATGAACAAGTGCTAACTTCATAGAATAGTTTGGGTTGGAGGGACTTCCAAAGATCATCTAGTCCAACTCTGCAGTGAGCAGGGACATCTTCAACTAGATCAGGTTGCTCAAAGCCCTGTTCAGCCTGGCCTGGAATGTTACCAGGGATGGGGCATCTGCCACCTCTCTGGGCAACCTGTTCTAGTGTTTTACCACCCTCATGGTAAAAAATTTCTTCTTTCTATCTAGTCTGAATCTACTCTCTTAGTTTAAAACCACTAGCCCTTGTCCTATTGCAACAGGCCCTGATAAAAAGTCTGTCTCCATCTTTCTCATAAACCCCCTTTAAGTACTGAGAGGCTGCAATAAGGTCTCCCCGGAGCCTTCTCTTCTCCAGGCTGAAGAACCCCAACTGTCTCTGCCTTTCTTCATAGCAGAGGTGCTCCAGCCCTCTGATAATTTTTGTGGCCTCCTCTGGACTCACTCCAACAGGTCCATGTTTGTCCTGTGCTGGAGGCCCCAGAGCTGGACGCAGCACTGCAGGTGGGGTCTCCCAGAGCAGAGTCACATTTCTTGTGATGCAGCCCAGGATATGGTCAGCTTTCTGGGCTGTGAGTACACATTGCTGGCTCATGTCCGCTTTTTTATCCACCAGTGCCCCCAAGTCCTTCTCCTTGGGGCTGCTCTCAATCCCCCATCCCCCAGCCTGCATTGATACTGGGGTTGCCCTGACACAGGTGCAGGACCTTGCACTCGGCCTTGTTGAACTTCATGAGGTTCACAGGGGCCCGCTTCTCAAGCTTAAAATACCATGTCACACTGTATAAAGGCAGAATTAAGATTGTACAACTAAATATCACTTTTATTTTTTTTTCTCATAATTTTATCAGTATAGTCTACCAGCACTCCTGCTAGATCAGAAAATTTTCTAAATGGACAACTAAAAATGAGCATGGATTCAATAATCTGTCTAAGAATTAATTTCCTTACATGTGTTTTAAGTCTTCCAAGTCCATAATGGGTGAATTAACTTCCAGATAATAATTCCTCTTTATCTTTCAAAGGTCTTTCAGTTATACTACAGTGATGATTGTGATCAAAGGTTTATTCTGTACTGAAGGCAAACATCCTGCTCTCTCTTGAGATGTTATATCTCGTGGACATTTTGTCCAGGACTTTTTGAGAATCTGGTTTATGATGGACTTCTTTATCTAATTTCATTGACATTGCTCTCTATAAAGCTAAGTACACAGCTGTGCTGCTGGAGATTCATGCAAGAGGAACTCATTGACTTTGAACCCTTGCTCTTTCAGTTATATCTGTTTCAGTGGAAAAAAGGATAAACAAGGCTCTGAATCATTTTACACAATACATAGAAAACTTGAAAATTTCATTTACACTCTCAGCCATGAACTATAGGAAAACCAACATTGTCCACATAAATACAGTTTCCATTAAAAATAAGCTGTTCTTGCTGCTATTGTTGCCACAACATTTTAAATGGGAATGAAGTCAAAAGTTAGCGCTTCTATTAAAGACCTGTGGGGAGCTGGCAAAAATTTACTTTGCTTGAGAAAGTTAAGTGGAAAAAAGGAAGCAGGCAGTGGAGCTGTTCTAACAGAGGGAGGCTCAGAGCAAGGCCAAGGGCTAGCCAAGTGAAAGACACAGTACAGCACGCCCACGTGTAGCCAGGACCTGTGGTAAAGGCAATTCATACGCAGGACAAAGAGGAGTTTGGAATTGGACGTGGGAGAGCAGGAATTTGTTTGAAGGTGTTTCTTTCCGTACTCAGAGAACACCATGATTGTTGTGATACAGTTTCACTGGCCCCAGTCTCTGGATATCTTTTGCACTCATCCTTGTTTATTGCAGGCAGGCTCCAGAAGATAGTTTTAGCATCCCTGTATGCCAGGTACCTTTCTGCCCAGTGGAACTGCCAATGTTGAATTTTTCCTCTGGGCTTTTAAGTCTAGAATTTGTATTGTGATTATTTGCACTTCTCCAGTTGAAGATGTGTCATTTGGCAGAAAAAAATTATGAATGCAGCGAGAAAAGAGAGGCACAGAGGGAGAACATGATTCTGAAGCTTAATAATACTTACTTAGAAAAGGTTTTTTAATAAACACTGAATAGCGAGAAGGGTTGTCAAGCAATGGAACAGGCTGGCCAGGGAAGTGGTTGGGTCACTATCCTTGGAGGGATTGAAAAGACGTGTAAATGCAGCGCTCAGGGACATGGTTTAGTGGTGGACTTGGCAGTGCTGGGTTAATGGTTGAACTCAATGATCTTAAAGGTCTTTTCCAACCTAAACAGTTCTATGATTCCATGTACTGTGTCAGCATTCATTTGGGGAGTCAGTCTTAGATTCTGGTGTTCTTTTCTGCAACTGCTTCCATATATTGCACACTGACCAATCATTTAATAAAACACAGAAGGAGACTGCGTCCCATGCATGCTGTTCTGGACTCAAACTATGGAGGTAAGCGAGGTTTTAGGGATGCCCCACTATGCAACATCTACTGTCTAGCTCTAGAGTTTTCCTATGAAATACAGAGATTTCCCACAATTGTTACTGAACTACTTAACTCTGTTTCTTTGCCTTGATGTTCAGCTTTTTATTAGTGTCTTACACAATTTCCAGCTTGCCTCCATAATATGACCTTTGTGAGAAAATGAAAAAAAAAGTAGTCATGAAGAGGGAAAACTAATTGATAGGTAATGACCGGTGACAACTACAAAGATGGTAGACATACAAGATGGAGACAGGGACAAACCCTGAAAAAAAGCTAGATAACCTGTCTCACTGAAAATTCAAATGGTTTGATGTCTGTTTTCCTCTCAGACTGGAGTGAAATATACTGAAATATCCTGTGAGGAGCAACCATGGTACACAATGTTGGCACAGACAGAGCTGTGGACCAGAGGAATGTGATCCAGCCCATGACAGATACTGGAAAAATGAGGGACTAAGAACCACTGTTGTTGGTTTTCATTTAATGCCTTGAAATATTTTCTTAAATAATAACAGTGATACAGATCCTCTATTTTATCAGAACACTTGATCCAAAAAAAAAGCATATTCCCTGCAAAAGTAGCCCTAGACTTCACGACTGTCACAGGGAATTACTTTATAGTGGCAGAGATGGAACTTGTGATTATCCGTCTGCAAACCATAGCTCCTTTTCTCCATCTCTTAAAGCACATAGTTGAAATAAAAGAGGATATTTTTAAATCCCAGAGTGCTGTTCTATGTGGAACATAGCAATTGAACTGTTTCCACAGGTCTTTTGTGGTCAATGTATGTCAGACTAGACATGAACACAAAAAAATTGAGGCCATTTCCTATCCTATCCTGTCCCTCACTTTAATGCTAAACAGTCTGCTTTAAGTTTTGGCTCTACAGCAATACAAGTGAGATGATTCTTTCCTTGTATGTCTCTTCTGCTGTGGTTTCTGTTCTTTGAGTCAAAGTCTGTTTTTTCCCTATTTATGAAAAAGCACAATGAATCATCATTTTAATTGGGGAATAAATAGGCTTACCCTCTGTAGCAGAGGATCAAGCTAAGGAACATTTAATCACAGTGGACAGACACGTGGATCCAGCAGGATGTGCTCACAAGTGCTGACATTGAAAGGCTACCCTCAATAATCACTGAAAGGTCATGGCCATTGGGGGACTGCAAGAAAGCAATTGTCCTGCTATCTTCAAAACAGGCAAGAAGGATCCAGGGAACAAAAGGTAGTCCACCTCATCTTGTTTCCAAGAATGTGATGTCCTTCTGGAACAAACAAGTCCAAAAATATGAAGGACAAGAGGGAGTGGTCACCATGAAGTTACAAAACCATGCCTGACAAACCTGATAGCCTTCTACACAAGGAAGTAACTAAGCCAGTGAAAGAAAATGTTGTTTTTCTTGATTTTAGTAGGGCTTTCAACACTGTTTCCCATAATATCCTCATAGATAAACTGATGTTGGTCCAGATAAATGGACAGTAAGATGGGCTGAGAACTGTCTGAACTTCTAGGTGAAGCGGGGTGTAATCAGTAACATGAAGTCCAGCCAGACGTCAGTCACTAGTGGAATACTCCAGAGGTTGATACCAGAGCCAATACTTATATATATATATATGCATATAATAACCAGGAGTGCAGACTTAGCAAGTTTGAAGACAATACAAAATTAAGAAAAGTGGCTGATACATTAGACTTTTGTGCTGCCACTCACAGAAACCTCAACAAATTGGAGAAATGAACCAACAGAAAGTTTTTGAAGTTGACAAATGGAAATGCCAAGGCCTGCACTTGGGGAGAAATGACCCCATGTGCCAGCACAGGAGATTTACCATCTGGAAAGCAGATTTATAGAAAAGGATCTTGGGGGTCCTCCTGGTGTCCAGCAGGACGTGAACTAGCAATGTAGAAGGCCAACAACTTTCTGGGATACATTAATGGGTCAAGAGAGATGCTCCTTCCCCTATGCTTAGCATTGGTGAGACAGATTTGGAGAGCTGGGTCTAGGTCAGGGCTCCCTAGTATAGGAGAGACACGAACCGGAGCAAGTCCAGTGAAGGGCTAGAAAGATGAGTAAGGGCTGGAAGGACCTGACATATGAGGGGCTGAGCAAGCTGGGGTTTCTCAGCTTGGAGAAGAGAAGGTTCAGGAGGGATCTTCTCAGTGTGTATAAATACTTGATGGGAGAGTGTAAAGAAGATGGAGCCAGGCTATTTTCAGTCATGCCCAGTGAAACAGCTGAAACACCAGAGGGAGGTGCTGGAGGGTGTCCAAAGGGCAACAAATCTGGTGAAGGGTCTAGAGCAGAAGTCTTACGAGAAAAGGCTGGGGGAACTGGGATTGTTTGGCCTGGAGAATAGGAGGCTCAGGGGAGACATTATCACTCTCTACAACTACCTGAAATGAGGTTGTAGCAAGGTGGGTGTCCATCTCTTCTCCCAAGAAACAAGTGATAAGACAAGAAGAAATGTCCTGAATCTGCACCAGAGGAGGTTTAGATTAGATATGAGGAAAAATTTCTTCACCAAAAGCGTTATTAAACATTGGAACAGGCTGGCCAGAGAAGTGGTTGAGTCACCATCCCTGGAGGTATTGAAAAGATGCGTAGATGTGTTGCTTAGGGACATGGTTTAGTGGTGGACTTGGCAGTGCTGGGTTGATGGTTGGACTCAATGATCTTAAAGGTCTTTTCCAAACTAAGTGATTCTATGATTCTACGATTCTATGAACATCAGGGAATAATTTTTCACTGTGAAGGTGGCTGAGCACTGACACAGGTTGCCTAGAGAGGCTGTGGAATCTCCCTCCTTGGAGACAGTCAAAACCTGACTGGATGTGGTTCTGGGCAACTAGTTGGCCCTGCTTGAGCAGTGGGGTTGGACCAGATGACCTCCAGAGGTCCCTTCCAACCTCATACATTCTGTGATGCTGTGATAAATAGAACGGTTATATCCATTATAATTCAGAAGTATCTAGAAGAGCAGACCTTTTTCTGATCTATTATTTCTCTCCTTGCTGGTATGAGTAGCACCAGGGTTCTCTTGGTTATTTTTTCTGGATGGAAGATTATTCCTCTTATATCTGCTGATAACTGTTCCTGCTTCTCCAGGCTGTGCTTGCGTTTCCTCATACTGATGGTAATATTTCTACTTTTGCGGCTGTGTTTTGCCTCAAATGTGGATAATAAATGACTCATAACATTAATCTGCCTTGTAATTTATTACAGTGCTATGCTGCGCTGGAATATCGGGTGGATAGTTTATACCACATAATGAGACAGCAAAGATACTGAAGCAGCAAAAGTGTAATTTCAAAATGACAAGTTTTTGCAAAGTGTATAAACATCAGACAGGTACCAATAATTATAGGTAATGAAATCCTGCAGGTACCTTGTGGAGTCCTCACCAGTGCAATAACACTGCAGCCCACAAAGGGGCACCCAGATGCTGCATTTAAAACCATATTCCTCCAGCGCCTTCTCGTATTTCCAGACACTTAAACTTCAGAAGTTTCCAGACAAAAGTTTCCTCTCACCATGACACCACTCCCAAGCCTCAGTGAAATCCCAGACTAGAAAAACCCTTTAAAGTCAATGGAGTTCATTTGAAAATACATTTAATTAATCTCTCTTCATTTATCACCGTGAGAACTATGATACACGGGTAATATATGGGTATTGCTTTTTTACGAAACCACTGACACGTTTTAGGCTAATGAAACTGAGGCCAACAACAACATTAAACAACAGCCTCAGAGGAAAACTGCCAAGTGCTTGTTTGGCCAGAATGTTTATCATAAAAATAACATTACACATGCTCAAATTCTTATCAGTCAAATGTTTCTTGAATTTGCTCCAGTTGTGTTTGGTTATGCCCTTCCCTTTTCTATTAAAGTATATTCACACAGACGTTGCAATTTTGCCCCTTTCCATTGCTGGCAGCTCAGATATGATGCAGCTTTTCTGATAACCCCCCTGCATTCCCACTTCTGGTATAGTGCACTTAATGTCTGTATGTCAGTTATTTTTCCAGTAAAATCTATTTAGCATCTGTGACCCAGCGCAGAAATAGAGAAGGGGTGCGGCCAGAGATGATGTCAATGTTATACTCAGCTGATAAGAAACCTGAAATGAAAGGGGTTTATAGCAATCATATGACATTAAAAAGGTCTGCATAATTAATATATGGCTGTGATTTCTGCACAGTATGTTTGCCAAACCACTGCTTTAATGGGCTAATGGTCTCTGAAGAAAGCAGAGCTTTGCTTGCTGTATTGCTGAGAGGCAAAACCAGGAGAAATCAGTAACTCAGCCAACGAAGGTAACTGCCTTACTGAGAAACAACTGACTGGCAGCTATATATGAGCATCCTGGTGAGCCTATGTTCCGGGTGAGGACATTCCACAATTCTAAAGCACATTAAAACCCCCTTCTTGTCTATAATTAACCTTTCACTATTGTGCCTTGTTAATTAAAAAGAAGTATGTAATGATTGGAAAGTGGGCATTAAGGCAATGCCATGGCATCAGCTACTATGACTACAAATTCAGCCTGTTAGTTTTAACTCTGCCATTGTCTTCAAAACAATACCTAATACTGTATTTGCAATGGCAGCAGCTGATAATAAGCATTTGTACAGGTTTACGCCACTTTACAAAACTAGCTAACACGTCACATTTCCAATGCCAATCACTCACTACAGCAAATGGCAACGGCTTTGGCTCAAGCCATCAGGAGTCACTAGAGAAGGGTAGTTGCATGGAAGTAGTGAGATTTAAGAGGTTTTGTTGGGATTTCTGTGTTTCAAACAAACAGCAGTTAGCTATTATCTGAGAAGCACAAAATAAAACTAATCAATTTTATTTCTTTGCTTTCAAAATAAGATTGCTCAAAATAAGTGAGCAATCCATTACATGGACTCCAGCTGCAGATGACGAGTCCACCCATTCTCCCCTGCTTTTGCAGACTGAAGTAACAGAAATGGTAACACTGGATGTGACCAGCAGCTTGCTGGAAATGGCTTTGGCAAAAGGGGGCTATTTGTCACCACCTGAACTTGTATTAAACCATTTAGCATATGCTTGCTTAAAATCTTGCTGCAGAATGAGATATGAAGTGTCATGAGACTCAGCTGTACGATAATAGTATGCAGTCAAGCACATTTGTATCTTGATATGTCTGGTACAACAGAAAGATTTATTATGTCCTATCCATTTACTGCACATTGCAGCCGGAGTTGTAATTGGCCAGGATGGTAAAGGTTTGATTTAAGGCAATGATTCTATCAGCTTGGTTTTTGCTAATAGGGTATAAGTGTTCCATACAGCATTATATCTTCCCGTGTTATGGCCTGTCCTGGGTTAATTGTATGCTGCAGTCTAATCTATTCCTGCCTTTACATCATTTGCTATGAGAGACTACAGATGCATGTATTTGATCACTCCCCATATTTACACAAGAGAATATTTCTCAGAGGCTTACCCAAAATATCACCGTTTCCAAATCAATAACAATTGTTAAGAAGATTGCAGATTCCATTTTGACTCTATTTGATGGATTGCAATGATCAAAGCGAAATATCCTTTGGCATCAGGCTAAGGTCTCTTATTATATACTTGTTATAGTATAATGCAGAAAAATCAAAGAATTAGATGACAAATGAACATTAGTGAAGTGAGTAATTAGAAGTATGGCCAAGTAGTTAAAGGGCTTCATTTTTATTAGAAGTATGGTTTATGTCCAATAGTAGTTAAATTACTTCATTTTAAAATATATATGAAGAACCATATTAGCAGAACGGAGTGTAATGAAAGTAATGAATGCCTAATTCTTTTATGGAAATGAACAATGCCAGTTTCAGACAGAATCCTAATCACGTAATTGTGCACAAGGTCTTTAGCTTGTTTGTTTTTCTGAAGTCAGACCTGTGAACAGTTATGGATTATATCCTTAATAGCTTTTGCTTTTTTTCCTGAGAGGCAAGATGACACAGTAAGAGCTACATGGAGTCTTCTACCTCTAATACTTTATGGCAGTGACTTGGATTGTCCCCAGGTTGGTAGCAGTCATATATTAATAACATTATTAAGTGGCTTTTTCAATAGGTTTCTCAGTTCATTTTTCTCATGGGCTATAGTGTGTAGGACAGAACTACCATCAGGATTGACATCATCACTGGAAGCATGCAAATTCCTAGAGGCTGATGGCTGAGGCATGCTGTTGGGACAAGATAGCATAAAATTTGGTAACTACAGCAGCTGCTAAGAGTCCCCTAACACTCTACTAAGTATAGAAGCAGGATTCTGCAGTTCTAATCTACTGTTGTATTTTTCAAATGCAGGAAAACAAAAAAAAAAACCCCAAACCAAATCAGATGTGTTAGAAACTGGAATTTGCAGCCCACTTCTACTGCCTCTGGTCAAAGAATCTCATGCTGATTTCAGGTTGTAACTACAGCCACCTCCTCACTGTTGCAGGAGCTCTGGTTTTTTCTATAATTTGTTGACAGTAGTGGTTAGAACTATGATCAGGAACTAAGTTTAAAAGTAAAAAAAATCCTTTCACGATGACAGTTTCTCATTTGATTTATGCCAAGCCAACTAGTATCTCAGACTCCTTGTGCAAGGCAAAGGCACTCCATGGTGTGCTCTGGCATCCTATCTCCCAGCTTATGCTCCACAGATCCCTGTTGGCTCAAATATCCAGATTTTCTTGCCACAGTGAGAAAAGCATACAAGTGAGGACAGCACAGAGGTGCTCCCAGATTCCCCCAGTTTAGACCTAGCCACAGAGATGTAGTTTCTCCTTCCTGCAATGAAGGAAAGAGCACTTTTCTCTCGCACTGTTGTAAAGCTTGTGAGACATGGATACTTTGGAAGTGGACTCTGATACATTAAAGTTCTCAGAGTTCTAGGAGGTGGTGCTACCAATGCCAAATATAAAGACAATACAATGGGTTTTTTTCGCAATATAGGTTGTGCTACACGCACAAATTGTTATCATGTTTTCAAGGGCAACGCTTGCCACAAGTTTTCATTTCAGCAAAAACATGATCTAGACAAGTTGCCTGCCTAACATATACACCTGAGATCTCTCCCTTGGCCTTTCTTTCTGCTCACTCTCTCTAAAAGCAAATAGTTGATGCAACAGCTTGAAGCAGTTGCATAGAACATCTTAGTAAAGGAAGAGACATATGTCCCTCTTGCTGTCCCAAGAAAGAAGTGAATGCACAGTTTATTCAGAAAAATAAATGTTGTAATTGACTAATAGCTGCAAATTTTGGAGGAAACCTAGAATAAACCTTGATGTTCCAGTTGTTCTAAACAGCTTTGTAACAGCTTAGTGCTTTCCTTGACCATCTTTCATTAGGATACTGGCTATTGTGATGTTACAGGCTTTAAAAGAATGTGAGATTTTTTATTCTTTCAATTTTTTGCTCTTCTAACAAAAATCAAAATATAAAAAAGGTCCACAGAGCTGTGAGTGAATGAAACATTGAGCCTTTTGTAGCACTAAGAAGCTGCATTTAAAGCTACTTATCTTCAGACACGGATACTTTCAGAAAACATGCCCCTGGCTAGGAGATCTCTTGCAACTCCCATTTTAATTCCTGTCATAGAAAGTAAACTTCCAAAGTTGTTCTGCTGTTGGGGAAAAGTAGAAAGGCTACTGTGTGTTGGAGGGCAAAAAGGGTCCAGAGGGAGAGCTAGAGAAAAAAATCATGCTGGTCAAAATGAATGCAAAAGAGTATGTTTCTTTTAATGTGTTTACCAAGCATCATTGTTCTACCATTTTTTGAGTCCTTCTCTGTGAAATACACTTCACAAGGGACTGTTGGAGTGTACACAACAAAATAGACAAGTGCGATTTTAAGGCAGATTGTTTAAAAATAAATGAATAACAAATTTTAAAGGACCACAATATGATACTCTGAGGAATGTTCCAAGGGAACAAATAGCTTATACGAATCAGGGTATGCAATGCTGGCCCTCACAGACTGTCAAATGGAGGCAACGATAACTGTATGCTTTTAATTGCAAGATTATGCTTTTAAGCCTGTGAAGGTTTCCTTTGTTAGGCAATGAACCAAACCACTCCAGTCAACGGGAATTTTTCTAGTGACTGAGGTGACATTTAAATTAGAACTGAAAGTTTGACTACTTACCTCTTCTAATTTGCACCATTAGAAATACCCATTAACATTGAGATATGACAATAGTGTGTAAATTATTAGGTAGTTGTGTCCAAAGAGAATTCACATGCCAGTCCTTCTACCATAAAGTGGTTTGAACAAATTTTAAAAATTTGTTTGTAATTCCATAACATTAGGATGTTTAAATTTTATTTTCGGATGTCAAAAGGAAAGTTATTTTGCACATTAAACCCTCAGATTTTATTTTGAGCTGCCAATGAGGCTACAATTGTTACCAAGTACAGAAGTAATTATCTCTTAGCTTGCCCTTGCAATTCATACATATGTTGTTGAATAGTCATTGAATAAACTGTTGTGATTTTCAGACTTATAACAATTGGAAGCCTGTATTGATTTTTTTTACAAAGTTTTCGGTCTCAGAAATTTTTCTACAGCTTCTCAAGTTTTAATACATGTATTCCATCTAAAATATTCTGAATCTCAGTTTCTAAGCAGCAGGGAATTTAAGTGAAGATTATTTTTGCAGGCCAAATTTAGAAGGATAGATCCTGAGCAGATGTATACAATGTATATAACTGATTGAAATGAAGTTACTTAAACTACAGCACTTAAGGTAGAATTTAAAATAAAACAAAGCAAAATTCCAAATATCCAGAGTTTGCATGTATTACATTAGAAAATAAAGCAGAAGTAGGTCTGGGGGAAAAGGGGTCTTTTTTTTTTAATGTCAAGATTTCAAATTTATGTTCAAAATTTTAAATCAAACCCTGTAGTTACTGCCCATGCCTGCCCCAGTGCTGGGGCAGAAGGTATGGATGTTTCCTCTCTCCCATAACTTTATGTTGGCTCATTTTGATTCATTCGTCACACCTCATAACATGATTCATTGCCTCTTCTGTTTGTGTGATATACTGCTATTTCATCAAGCTTTTGATGCAGCCCATCATTCAACATGTTCCAGGCAGCAGAAGCTTCAGTGTATACACAGGCATTGTTTATAGTGGCTCTGCATCATATTTAATGTTGCAGGTATATTGGTTATCCAGGTAACTCTGTTATCTAAGAGGCATTCATCTTTTTCCTTTCCTTTTCTCTCTTCAAAAACTTAAAAATAGGATTGGCTTTGATGCAGAACATTAATTTGAGGGAACTGATTTGAAGACCACAAACGAAACCTGTCATCTCCCACCTGCAGCTTCATCAAATGTGAGGTGGTCTAATTTGCTAAGTTTCCTAGAGATGTCAGGAACAGCTGCTACTCATTTACAGCTTATAAAGGGGCTTTAATCAAAGCTACGTGGACTCAGGGCTGGCACCAATGGCAGGAAAAGACTGAAATTGCTAGGTTCTTATTTATTAGTGTTAGGTTAATAGGTTTCTGAAAAATAATATCTGGCTGCTGTTGTTGGAAAGGTTGGCAGGATTAGATATAAGTATGGTAAGGGCTGTACAATAAATATTTGGTCTAGAAGGAAAGTCAACAAAGATGTAGCTTCTAAAAGATAAATGCTGCAATGGTAAATGTCAAATATGGGGACAATGCTAAGAAAGAGATTTAATATCCGATGTCTGTAGGAGGAGAGCCAGATAATGAAAACATTGAGATTATGTGCAAGATGTTTTTTTCTTCATGTGGTAATTTAAGAGGAAAGGAAAGAATCAAGAATGTTCATACAAAGAAAGTTTAAAATCTGAAAGAACTGCAAGTTTGTTCAGCAACAGAAAGTTTCTCATGAGCCTTAATAAGAAGCAGTGTCTCTGAGATGGCTCTGAAGGCTGAATAGAAGAAATAGCTCTCATGAAAAATTTAGTCTTTCCTTTCCTTGGAAAATTTCACCACAAATTGCTATTTCTAGTTTTATGTCTTCAGTTAATCTATTTTCAATGGAAAATATCAGCTTGCTAGCTAAATGACTGTTCGAATCGGAAAGATCAGACTTTGCTCATCTGGCAAAAACAATGAAAAATTTTAAGGTAAGTCCACACAAAGATACAGCTCTTACTGTTTGGCAACTGCCGAAGCTTGCATGTGAAGGGCACGTAGAGTGACATATGTCAGCATCTCGCAACTCGGCAATTAGCTGTAGGCAAAAATGGTGATATGAGGCTGAGGGCAAGCTGCGCTATGAAGGTAAAAGCTTGTGTCTAAAGTCTTACATGAGGTGCAGGGTTTTTTTTTTAAAAAAAGGGAAGCTTGTCTAAGTCAGCCATAATCTAATTATGATTGAACTAATAGTTAGATACAGGGCACTTTCATTATCAAAAAAAGAAGCATGATGTGTCTGGCTGGCTGCTTGTAAGGAGGTAATGGATTATTTACATGGGTGACTGCAGTGGCCAGGGGATCACAGGCTAATCATAACAGGATGACTGTGTGCCAACAAAATGTTAATGAGCAGCTATTCTCATAATCAGTAGTCTGACTTGCAGCAGTCATGGAGAGGGCACTGTGTAACAGCACATGCAGATGGGACATATCGAGGTCTGGCAGAGTAGGTTATTTGCCTGAATACAGGAACTGAAGATACAACATTGATAGAACTGAACCATGAGTGTGTGCTAGTTACATGGATAAAATCATTTACCAACTTGGAAACATCCAAGATCTTTTTTGTGTATCCTGCCAGTGATGGAATGTAGTCAGTGAGTAGGGATCTGGTTAAATGTATGTGGAAAAGGGGACATGACTCAACAACTTTGATCCTGAGATGCTGCTGTATAGTTTAAACCCACTTTACACTATTTAACTATTGCTTTGCTACCTGCTATTTACTATTGCAATTAATAATATAAGAATATAAGTGATGAATCCAGGACTGAAATATTTCCAAAAACCTTGATGATGGGGCTAAACAAACTCTGGAGGACTGAAAACATGGAAACATTGTATGGGTTGAATGCTAGGACAGGCAAGAACGCAAAAGCGAAAGACCACAGAAAACTAGAAAAGGAGCCTTTACTTACTACTGTAGGATATGAACTTTTCCATGGTCCCATGGTATCTGCAGACTGAGCACTTTTTTCCAGGTCACCCTCAGAACATACATGGTCACATTTCCTAAAATAGAAGAAGTATGAATAAAATATAAAACCACCTTTTTAGCCATTTCTTGTGTGGATAAGTCTTTTCCCTTCTAGTGAAAGTGTTCTCACCACTAACTTGAAGAAGTCAAGTCTTTCCTTTGCTGTATTTCAGTCATCTTATCATAACTGTTGATGTTATTCTGGCTAAACTCCAAGAATGCCCTGTTCACGTGCTACAATATCTGCTGACAGTCTGGCCTTCTCCATTATATTTCAAGTATTTTTTCTTTAGTCTATTTTTAAAGACTACTTCCTGCTTTTTGCTTTCTTCTCCCCCCCAGTTTTCTTCCCAAGCACCTTCAACATCTGCTTTACTTATCTGCTTTTTCACTGTCAGCACTGGACCTCCACAGACTCCTATCCAAAGACTCTATTCCTTGAGTGTAGCTCAAAACAGCACTGTACTCTTATAAATAGACCTCTGTCATCTGTTTTCTGTCATACGAGCAGGAGAAGCTGGGGAATAAAGTGCACTTTAGACCTGGAATCTGCACATCTCAAAGGCCCAGTTCATCATACAATGTTTTATACTGAAAATGGAAAGACTTGCCAAATTTAACTTCTAACATCTGGATGAGAATACAGTCCCATGTCCTCAAAATTCTGAAAGGTCTATTTTTTTTCTTTGAGAGTAAAATGTTCTAGAAACTTCATATTTTGAAAATGGATGTTAAGGAAAGTTAGCAGTAACAAAACTGTCCCATAAAGGAGTTTCTCAGCACTGCACAGCCTGCAAAAGATTTTAGATTCCTGAATCTGTTGCATCAAAAATAATTTATAAGATTAGCCTCATGCCTTAGAGTTTTCAGTATTACCTATGGCAGGGTTCCTTTCTGGGAGGTGAGGTTGTGGGATGTAAATTAGAGATGCTTACCCTAAACTGTCGTAGAGATCAGTCTTATTTCCATAGACCCCAAAAGATGAGCCCTTCTTTTTGCTCCATTCCTGTTTCATGTACAATAGAGAGCCAAACCTGCTCCTTTTGGCACTAAATAGTTTTATTTGAATGGTACCTGTGTCTATGGACTTTTCTGAGTATGTCTTAGCTGATATAAGAGCCTCAGAATAATGCTCTGTTCACCATGGAGTTTAAACAATCTGTTCTCTCAGAGTCAGATAACATCATTATTTACCTTTTAGAGTCTCTGTTCAGGGCTAAATATATCCAACCAGCCAGGTCACCGCAAAGACTGAATCTGGCAAAAAACATTAAAGCTGTCCAGGTACTGAAAGCTTTGTGCAGACCTGCCCCAGTAAATGGATTAAATGAAAGGCAGGCAGGTTTTTTCCTAAACTTGCTCTCACAGCAAACAGGAAAATATAACAGAGCAGGCCAAGTACCGACTGTTCTCTTTGTCCATGCACTGGTCGGATTTCCTTATTTCATTTGGGGTCAGCGCAGTGATTTTATGAGTCAGACTTGTTTTGTCAGAGTGCAGTTGACAGGATTAACTTCTCTGAATTATCCATTGCTTCCAATCTTACATAATGACATTTAAATTTGTGTTACATTATATTAACAGTAAAACTGTCAGTAAGCAATTTGCTATTTGTTTTAATATTTTTTGTTCATGGTGCGAAGACATTCTGCACATACTTTAAACCCTGGTAGTATCAATATGGTGCTGCTAGAGAAAGGATGCACGACTAATATTTTGCTGTACATTTTGGCTGGATTAGTAGTTGAGGGCCCATTTGCTGCCTACCTCTAGCCTGAGGCTTTGCGCTCCAGCCCTATCTCACCATATCATCTTCATATATCCACACCTCACAGGTTTGCTGCATCTGTATTCTCCTGCCCCCAAAACAGATATGGCAATGCTTATCTCCTTTGCTGGGACATTGTGACATATGACCAACTAATATTGTAAGTATCACAGAAGCAGTATTCTCTTTCAAAACTTGATATTTCTCTAAAAGCCTTTTATTTGTCAGCAAGGAAGGTGTCGTCTTAACTTTCTTGGTCTCCTCTCCCTGCTCTTTCCCTGTCCTGCTATGAATGTGCATCATGCACAGGCACTGAAGAGCTCATTGGTAGACAGGAACAACTCCACTGTTTTTCAGTGTTAAAATCTACGTGTGTGTGTGTGTGTGTGTGGCGGGATCACTGGATAACTCAGGTTGGAAGGGGGCACTGGAAGTCACCCCTGTGCGAGGGTGCTGAGCGCACCCTTAGGCCTGGAGGAGGTCAGGCCTGGGGAAGGGGCTGGGGGCAGCGCAGAGGCACCCTGCGGCGGGCAGCCCATCCCCCAGGCTATGGGGAGAAGCATCGGCAGCTATCCAGCCCAGGGGGCTGCTTTCAGCTGAGGCTTTTGCCTTTGGCCCCTGTCTGAGCTACAGCCCAGGCCCCGCTGCATTGCCCCTGTGTCTGTGACTGGGAACAGGCTGTGGCTCTGTGCCCCTGCCCACGAGCTGACATCCCAGCTCAGCTCACCCCGTCTACATCCCCAGGGATGTGCCCAGTGCTTGCGGCTGCCCCGACTGTCCCCCTGCCTGCCTTGCTCCTGGCTAGGGGCGATGTCCCTGGCTGCTAGGTCCTTCCTTGTGTCCCAGCAAGCTCCTTCCACCCTCAGCCCCTCAAAGCTGGGCCAGCTATGAGATCAGATGAGGTTGTTCAGAGCTTCAGCTTCTGAGGTCTTGAAAACCTCCAAGGATGGAGACCTGTCGTGGCTTAACACCAGCCAGCAACCAAGTACCACACAGCCACTTGCTCACTCCCCCTCACCCAGGGGGATGGGGAGGAGAAACGGAAAGGAATGTAAAAATCAAGGGTTGAAATAAGAACAATTTAATAGGTAAATCAAAAGCCATGCATACAAGCAAAGCAAAGCAAGGAATTCATTCACCGCTTTCCATGGGCAGGCAAGTGCTCAGCCATGTCCAGGAGAGCAGGGCTCCATCACGCGTAATGGTTACTCAGGGAGACAAACGGCCTAATGCCAAATGTCCCCCCCTTCCTTCTTCTTCCCCCAGTTTATATACTCAGCATGATGTCATATAGTATGGAATACCTCTTTGGCCAGTTCGGGTCAGCTGTCCTGGCTGTGTCCCATCCCAATTTCCCGTGCCCCTCCAGCCCTCTCACTGGCAGGGCCCAAGAAACTGGAAAGTCCTTGATTTACTATAAACATCACCCAGCAACAACTGAAACATCAGTGTGCTATCAACACTGTTCTCACACCAAATCCAAAACACGGCACTGCACCAGCTGCTAAGAAAATTAACTCTGTCCCAGCTGAAACCAGGACAAGACTGTACAACTTCTCTGGGCAATCTGTATCACTGTTTGAATGTCTTCACATAGAAAAAGTTTCTGTACACCTCTTGTTTCAATGTATGTCTGTTGTGAGAGGGTGATTCCATCTTCATGCTAAATGCGTGGTAGGTATGGGAGGGCTGAAGCAGTCTCCAGGCTGAACAAGCCCCATCCCTCAGCACGTCCTCACAGGGCAGATGCTCCAGCCATCTCATTGTCCCATTGCTGAACTTGCTCCAGTTTGTTAATGTATTTCTTGATTTGGGGATCCCAACTGGATGCAGTATCTAGATAGGGTCTAATGAGTGGAGAATAATCACTTTCCTTGCTCTACTGCCATGCTCCTGCTCACACAGTCCAAGCTCTTGGCCTTCTCTGCTGTCAGAGTGCACCAATATCTCATGTGCAGCTTGCTTCCAATACCCCCAGGGTCTTCTCCACAGAGCTGCTTCTAGCCAAGCAGTCTCTAGCTGGCAGCACTGCAAGCAGTTCTTCCTTCTTAGGTGCATGTCCAGGTCCCTCCAAATGGCAGCCCTGTGCACAAGCATGCCTGCTGATGTCCCACCAGTCCCTGCAATTTGAATCATCTGCAGACTTGCCGAGAGTGCACTCCGTTGCCTTCTTCAGGTTGCTAATAAAGATGTTAAATAGCGTTTGTCTTAGGTTAGACACTTGTAGTACCCTGCTTCTTACAAGCATCCAGATAGAGAAAGAACCATTATCCATTTTCCTCTGAGCCCTATCATCCAAACAATTTTTGACCCACATCATCCTATCTTGAATACAAGTACACTGCAGAAGATGGTGGCAAAAGCCTTGCTAATGTCCGGCTTAATGATATGTACTGCTGTCCCCTCGTCCGCAGATCTGGTAATTTCATTGTAGAAGGCAATCAGGTTCCCCAGGCATGTTTTACCTTGGTAAATTCATGCTGTTCCTCCATGTGTCCAGAAACATGTTCCAAGAGAACTCACTCTGTGAACACCACAAAGGCCCTCTCAGTCCTCAAGACTTGTAGTTACTGCAGCTTAATGAGTTAAAGACTGCTGCTTGCTGTTAAAACCCATCTCAGGAAAAAAATAAAATAAGGCCTCACTTACTTCGCACAGCTCCTAGGCATGCAATAATCATTATTTAACCAAGAAAAAATAGCAGACCACAGAATCATAGTCCTGGTCTTTTTCTCCATGACACTTCAACATCTTAGCTACAAATGTGAAAGTAGAAATTACTCAATCATTTTGAGATCTACCTTGCTTCTGTTCAGAATGTCAAAATTCATTGTTGAATGTTAAAGCAGAGGTCTTGTAAAACTTGTAGTTTCTGCACAGGCACATAGAAATAAATATCTGAAGATCTAAGGAAGGATTTTAGTGATGAAAGATCATGCAAAGATCTTGTGAAATCTTCCAGCATTTCACATAGTAGGAGGCTAGAAATAGTGATTTGAAAATCTGGAAAGAAAAAAACCAAAAAACCAAACCCAAAAAAAACCCCAACTCCCACAGTCTTGTTATCTTTTGCTGTTTACTGGGAAAACCAAAACTTTATCAAACCATTTACTCCATATTACTGGTAGAAAACTACCACCCCCCACAATAAGGAGTCTCTGTTGCTGTTTAACAGAAGAACCTCTAAGCATTTATTGCCTAATCCAACTCTCACTGACGTCCCTGAGGAAATTCCTATTAGTGAGCAGGATCATTCATATTTCTTTTTTTAATAGATTAGTGAGTGTTTACATGAAGACCCTGTAGGCACCAATTAATCTGTATTCATATAGCAAACGCAGAGCTTAAAAGTCCCTGACACTCCTGTTGATAATTCAGAAATTTTCCTTGGCAAGCAACAGGACTAAGAGCATCCTTTTTTTTTCAGATTTTAAACTTTGAGTGTTTATTTGTTTAAATGTTGTTTTTGACTCATATGATGCTAAATACAAACTAAATGTAAACCAAATACAATGTAGTTTTAAGGTTGTACATAGAAATCCCAGAGCTTCTGGTCCTGCTGACAGCTTTGCTGAGAACCTTCAGAAAGGAATTTAGCAGGATTGTTCAACTTCACAGTTACAGTTACAGATCATGTGGGCAGAAAGCAAACAGCCAAGAATTATATGAGTGATGTGCTGCTGTCACTTCTCAGGAAATGCTGAGCAGCAACAGAGCCAGATAAAGAAGAAAATCACAAAATAAAAGTGGCCAAAACTTAATTGCTGCACCTACATACCGTCTGAAGAGAAGCCTCTGGACTTTTCTTTCCTAGCTCCTTGCCCATCCATACAGTTGGCAAACCTATAGACTGCCTACTCTACATAGAGGAATACATCAACATGTTAAGAGCTGTGTGTTTTGTATACTTCAGAGAAAGTGTCTGGTTTTTTTATAAAGCTCAATTTGCGAGATCATTGTCTGCATGGTACATGGTTTTGGTCTTGAAACCAGCCTAGGGGTTGTCTTTAGGACAGTGCAGAACACAGTGCACCTCTCTGCAACCCCGATGTTAAGGGAAAGTAGACGGCTGGAGATCATTCATATTATTTTACTCAAGGACCTTAAGAGAAGAGGCAGGAGTCTTCCTTTCACACAGCACCTAAACCAGATGGAAAATGGCTTACATATATATACATACATATATAAAAATAATAATAATAATAAAAAATTATGTTGAGGAGATTTCTTCCCACGAGGTGAGAATTTAAATTATTGTTGAGAAAGCTGCCAAGGGGAGACAAAGCTTTACCCCATCAGTTTTTTCTGTTTGTGCCTTTTATCTGTGCTTAGTAAATCTAATCCTACTGACTGACCCTTATGTACGTGTTACTGAACTGAGAACCTTCTGGTCTATAGTGTGTCTGTACCATGTTCCTTTATGTTTAATATAGATTTTCAAAGGAAATGCAAATGTTACAACAACAGAGACTATTATTGTTAACTCCCGCTAACCTTAGCCTGCCTTGGCAAGCCCACCCTGCGGGAGGCAGAGTGCCAGTGCAGAATGCGGTGGCTCATCAGCTGAGCCTTAATGATCCAGGTAAGTGGTGACTGAAAAATGAGATTAGGATAGAGAAAACCTCATCAGATGAGAGTAGAAACCAGCTACAAGTAGTAATATTACGGTGGAAGGACTGCCACATGAGAGGACAGTATGAGAGCATGGCTTGTTTAGCATAGTAAAGAGAAAGCTGAGAGGAGTTTTGATTTGTTTCCTAAAAATACACAGGCAGAATGAGCGAAGTGAGAAAAGGAGTATAAATATCATCAAGGGAGAAGAGCTGCACATTCTAACCAATTCCAGTACGGGATAAACATATACACTGTTCAAGAATAAATTCAGGGTAATATTTATTAAAATTTTAATGGCAAAGCCTTAAAACCGCAGAATGGACTAAAACAATCCTCAGTCTTAATAAGACAGAGCTTGTGGATGGTCTGATTGACAGAAACAAAGGACTATATAATCCAAAATGTTCCTTTAGTCCCTCTAGGTATCACCTATAGAGCTTTGATAGAGGGGGGAAAGTCAGACACGCAAAATGACTAAATAAACTTGTCATTGTAGGTCCTGGTGAAACGTGAATGAAACGTAAATGAAACCTTTTCACCTGTTTACTCTAAATTTCCACCAGAACCATTTCTCAGGAAACAAAAGCTCTGTTTCTGGGTTTACCTGGAAGACCTTAAATCATCAAAGAAGCAAAGAATAAGATTTAAAAGTCCATTTAGGTGTTGTGGTATTTCCATCATTAGTATGCTGGAGTTGGGTCACTGTTAATGAAGCAGGAGCCATGGGGTTCCTGGGCAGCAATTCTGAGTCCGTCAGGGAAGACATTTTTAAACAAAAGGAAAAACTGTAGGCTGCCTCAGGAATCCAGAAGGTCAAAGCAGGCTGGAAGATCTGTTGTGAGTCACCTGGTCACTTCCAAGTGCCCCAGAAATGTCTGATATCTTTGTGGTTATATTGGATCTGGCTGGGATGGAGACAACTTTCCCCGTAGCAGCCCTGAAAATGCTGTACTTTGGATTTGTAGCTAGAACAATGTTCCTAGCACACCAATGTTACGCCTTTAATGAGCCACAAATGCAAATTGTGCTAGACCACCTGCAGGTAGTCCATATTTATCATTGATATCTGCTATCTACATTTTTTTTGCATTGGGTCATGCATTAAGAATGTCAGATGCAGCAGGCAGCCCAGAGCTGGTGGTGCCTCTTTTACCAGGACTGTAATGACTCGCCCGCTCAGCCTGGGTGTTTGAGCTCCAGCTCAATTTCCCTGGTTTATGCAGGTGTCTTACATCTGAATGTCCTGCACCCTTAGCAGGGGGTCTCCAAGATGAATAACTGAATATTCATTAGGCCAGAGTGTGTGTAACCATAAGGTAATGTTTAGAAGGTCACTGTGTCAAGGGACAAGCCTATTTTTGAGCCAGTGCTACAGGCTGTGATTGTCTGCAATGAGTAGAAGCTCCCACAACTGTTCCTTTTCTTAGACCCTTAGAAGAAGGCAGTGTCTCACACACATCAGCACAGCTTTTATAACCACCCTGTGCATGTTCTTAGCCTAGAGAAAATGTGAAGCAATTGGAATTAAAGAGGGTTTACATTTTCCATTAGCGCATAACTGGGAAGAAAATACCTTATATCTACAGCAGAGTAGAAGCACAGGAGGAGAAGCATAGCATCAGAAGAGTGTATATCATGGGTCAGAAGATACAGTGCCATTTGTTCAAGTGTTTACACTATAAGTCACTTGTATTACCACAGTAATTTAGCCTGGTTAACAGAAAAGTGCAGGGAAAATTCCTTGCAGCTGCTAGAACTTTGGTCAAAAACATAGAACTACTTTAGATTCCAGATGTTATGAATTGTGTATGTCTCTGTAGAAATAAAATGATCCCTTAAAAACTTAAAGTAACTATTGTTATATTTTATCCATATTAAAATTTATGTAATCTAAAATACTTAATCATTGGTATAAAAGGTGGTAGGTAGTTGTGATTTCAAGCCACAGTCTTTGGTTGAAGCTGTCAGGCACTCTCATGGGGTTTTTTGTCTGGCACAAATCTTTTCAACCTGTACGTGATAATTATTGGGATTTCTCACATAAGTGGGATAAAAACTGGGCTTAGTTCAAGCTTCAGAAGCCTCAGGCACTGTCTTTCATTTGCCAGCTTCTAGCTATTATGTATTAGAAATATATGAAGGGCTCTGGGAGTCAGGTGTACTTGGATTTATTTCACTCGAGTCTAATGCATCTTTACAGAGGGCATTAAAGTTGGAAGAGGTCAGGAAATACGGAGTGATAATGCATTTTGTACCAGACCACTGATACTGACAGGCCTGTTTCCCATTGTGCTATTAATTATATGTTAAGGTAGGAAGGGCTCTTCTCAAATAGGCACTGCTTCAAGTATACACTAATGAAAGAAGAAAATATATCACAGCCTACATGATATACATGAAGCCTATTGCTTGACATGGCTCCCATGTGCAGTCAGGTCAATCCCTAGGAATTCATCATTTTTCTCCTTTTTTCTGTGAAGGAATTTCTTGTCCTGGTTGTTTATGTATGGGAGGAATGGACTTTCCACGCCAGGTTGCTGCAAGGTGCCGTTTTCACAGCCTTTAAGGAAAAGCTCTCCAGGCAAGGGGCTACAACAAAGGAGAGAGATCCTTACTATGCCCTTCCACTACAGCTTAAATTACAGGAACAGAGAAATGTCTGAACGGACATCAGTGTCACAGGTGCCAGTTGTCTGATTTATTCCCTCTCAGAGGAATGTGCTGGCGCCTGAGCGAATAGTAACACCTTGCCAGCTGGCCAGGAGGTGACATCAGCTGTCCTTTCAAGCCAGATGAATTGCACAGTGTGCATAGCTGCCTGCCAAAGGACAGACTTTCCAGGAGAAGGAGAGGGAAAGAGCACTTCATGTTTTTCTGACAGTAGTTTTTACTTAATACTTGTTTACAGCATTAACTTTATCGGACCCGCTTATCACCAAAGGCATCTTTCTGACACCGCAGTAAGTTACTTGGATTGCACTCCATAAAACACAGCAATTCACATATGAATTTACATGCTCTCTGATGTTGCTGAGCAGAGTATATTTTTCTCAGTGTGGTCATAACACTGTATGGGCAATATGATCTTACTTAATCTCCTTTTTCATAACCCTAGATCACTCAGCCAAAATAAATATCCCTACCTTTAGGCAACTAAATTAAATAGCTAGGTTTTAAAGCCTCTGTAAATGGTTGCGCACTCATAACTCTCATTGATAGTCATCCACTTGTGAACGTATGCAAAAAGGCCTCAGCTGGCTTTAGGGGACAGAGATCTGTTAAAACCATCACAGTTCACATGTCAGTACCAGCCAAGATGCTGGCAATGCTGGTGTACTGGTTCTTAATGTTTCTATAAAAGAATCCCAATTAGGGTTGGGACTTCACTCTACAATAGTTTGAGAATCCTATGCAATTGAATCATAAAATGAGTATGAGTATTCCTAATTTGTTTGCAGAGTGCAAAAGCGTGCTCCAGTGTGTAAGTAAAGGAATTGTAAGAGCGATATTTGGCTGAGGTTGAATCCAGCTGAATCACTAGAAAAGGATAAATATTGGGTGAAATTATTGCACAAGGTTTGTAAGACTGCCAAGTTGGAAATATAGCAATGGAATTCTGATATTGTAAGTAGTTACAATGTTTTAGAAGAGCCTGGGAAGTGTTAATATAATTGCATCTATTTATCCCTAGAATATGCACCTCTTTTTCAGAAATGAATTAGCAGTGGGTTTGGTGTTTGGTTTTTTTTTTTCATGTTTACAGTCTTTGTTATCTCCTCAGATTTTCAGTTCATTCTGTCCACAGAACCTATGTAGTTTGGTGTAGAGTCTTTTACAATGCTGATCACATTGCTTGAATATAAGAAACACCTCTCTGTGTTTTTGTAATGATATACATGTCCGCAAATATGAATGCTCATTGCTCATTCTCTTCACACCTCATGCCTTTTAATGCTCATATTTAATACATTTCAGGCGAGTGACTTAAAAGCCAGGTTAAAGGCAGTGAATGGTTGTTTCTGGTTCATCTGTGTTTATCTGGTACGTCCTAGGTAATGTACCTGGATTCCCCAGGGAGAGAGGAGTTTGTTTTCCATCCTTTCTAAAGCATGGCTTCATACAGCTGATACCCACAGAATCATAGAATGGTTTGGGTTGGAAGGGATCTGTAATGGCCATGTAGCCCAGCCCAACCCTCCCCTGCAATGAGCAGGGACATCTTCACCTAGATCAGGTATCTAGGAATAAAACTAGTGCGACGGCTGGACAGTATTTCAAGCTGTGTACTCTAAGTCTTCAGTAAGTCCTGTCCTAGGAAACTTGGATCTTCTCTTTTTATGGCAGAGTAGCAAAAGGACTTGCTGGATTTTGTCTCTGATGTCTATGTCTTAGGTAAAAGAGGAAATGAAGCTGTGGTTTACTGTTAGAGCCATGTCGCTGAAGAGGAAATAGTCCTGACATACACGTGGTGTGACTTAGAATGTCTAAATGAGGTCTTACTTCTGCAGTTATAGTGGTTTAAGTTTTTTGTCTAAGATTCATTTTTACTGTCTCTTTCCTGAGAATACCAGTTCTGCGCCTGAGCCAAGCCAATGGCCTGTCAGTGCATTCCCAGTTCAAAGTCATCTGTCTTAGTCTGAGTCACCACCAAAGGATTTTGTGCAGAAGCTATACGTTCGAATTCCCAAAGGAATTTGACCAATACTAGTGAGCACACTTTGCACTGATTATGTAGCTGTCAATTACATTGCTGTTCTGTGCGCTGAGATTACTTGGACTGTATTCTTTTATTACAACCAAAACAAAACAAAACAAATCCACTGAAGTGGATTGTTTTTTTCTCTACTGAACAAATGAATATTGAACATGCATAAGTAACCTTAAGCACTGAATCTTTTTGCTCAGTTTTGTCGGCAACATAGCCAGTAAGTGTCCAAAGTTCAAAGCTGTCAACAAAGGTACAGCTATAATTCTGCTTTGTGAGGTGAGGATTGTCACACTGTATAAACCTGGCTTTATGAATTATGAGATGCAATACTCATTCTGTGTATATTATAGGACTGCATGACATTAACAGCCATGGTCTCCATGACAATACCAGCAGAAGATGTTGGATGAAAAAAATGGCTACGAAGAGCATGATTTAAATAAATATCACAATACTTCCAAGTCTTGTTTATTTAGCAGAAGTTCTGGATACCCTGGAAGTAACCAAACTATTATTTTCCTTCTTTATCTAAATAGACAGGCAGTATTCTCAGACAGAGATGACTTTTTGCTACCAGTATGTAAAAGCCAAGGCTAATTAAACACTCATGGGTGATGGGTCACATCCAACCAAGTGAATTTAGTGAATCCTGGACTCACTTTATGAAAAATTTGCACTCCAAAACGTAATGTCTCTAGTCATCAGCAACCGGCTATATCCCACCATCAAAGTTTCTGGTTTTCCCTTTTGATTGCAAGGACAGCCTCAGGTGACCAGGACATACACATAGAGACGTACTGTAAAGGTAGGTGACAGGCACGTTGGCCATTCAGGCAGGCACAGGCCTGGCTGGGCAGCCCGTCTCTGGAAGCTGTGTGCTCGCATTTGCAGGGTGCTTGTCACACCACTAATAAATAAGGTGGATCTTGACTGGGCTCATATTTGTGTTACCAGATGGACATGGGAGTTTTAAGTATGCTGGGACTTTGTATGGAGTTCATTAGCACCATTGCTATACTAACAAGAAATAGCAATCATTTCACAGTGGGCTCATTTCTCAGAGAACTTCTTTGTCTTTAAATTTCAGTTCTTCCTTCTGGATCAAGTCTTCATTTTCGCTTTCAGGACCATAGGTTCTCTGAAAAACAAAATGTAATGTTATCAACGTTATTCTCACACCAAATCCAAACCACAGCACCGCACCAGTTACTAAGAAAAAATTTAACTCTACCCCAGCTGAAACCAGACCACCTCTGTAACAAAAAAACAATCTAACCCCAAATATATCCATGCCGAATGGTCAGTGAAGGCAGGACCATACAGTTCAAGATAAAGAAGTTTGAAAGGAGCCACTCAGATTATTTTAGGCTAACCACAGATGTTTACACTTTAATAAATAAAATGCCTAATTCTAGCCTTAGATTTATTTTTATCTGTATGTACTGGTCACTGGGAGCGTGTTCTGTTACTGCCACTCCCTCAGTCACCTCACCAGTTTGCCAAATGATGCAATTGTAATTTTGGGGCAATTTTAAATTATTATTATTAACTTAGTATCTGAGCTTTGTTTAGCCTTCAATATATGTGCACTCTCTCAGTTATCACATTATCCTTTTTGTGATAAAAAGTGTTATTATTCTGCTTGTTTCCAGCATGCCAGCCTGAGCAGAGATTACAGGATTTGCACTGTGTAACTCCTGCCTTGGAGCAGATGCTCCTTGTTCTGTTACTTCTCAGCCTCTTGCCCTCACCTTTCACAAGAGGTGTTACCAAAAGAAGACCTCAGACTGTAAGACTCTGATTTTAAGACTTTATCTTTCTATAAGCATATTACTAATCAGAAAAATTTCTATTCTGTTTTGCTCCCATCCCTCCTGGACATCCAAACACTGCTTGACTGCAAATAAAGATATCCCACACGAACTTCCTATTTAGGTGATCCTTAATGTTCTAGCTCTAGCCCCATGTATTCATATCATCCAGGATGCCTAGATTCAGCAGTGTCTTTGCTATGTATGTTGAGTACCTAAATATTACATTCATTCATAGACCCAGTACACAGAATAAGCAGGCTTTCTTCTGCGCCCCTTGTAGCTGGTGCTCCTAGGTGAGTTTATTCTGCTACAAGATGACAGTGGTGTGGCCTTTCATGGCATCCTTTGTCTAACAGTTCAGTAGTTTGAATATCAGTTTTGGTAAATACCGCACTGAAGCTTCTGATGGTGCTTTTTGTTTTTTTGTTTTTCTGTTTTTTGTTTTTTTGTTCTGATGGTGCTTTTGACGAAGCAACCCTTTTCAGTTTGTTATTTAGTTAAACAGCATGATTGAAAAATAGAGCATTTCATATTTTGACAATGTGTCCTTTAATATTTTTTCTCAGAGGGTCCATTTATTAGAAATCAGCTTTTTTAATGAAAGGAATCCTAATCATATTAAGAAAATAACAGCTGCAATTTATTCAGTAGGTGCTTCATTTACACCAAATATATAAAAAAATACACATGGAGATATTTTTTCTTTAAGAATAATGCATTTGAGGCACAACTAAAATTTCAAAGGAGCCCTAGGGCATTGTTAGCGAACCCTATTCCTGGATTTCATTAACCAAATAAAACCTTTTCAGAAAAAGTAATTGCAATCATTCTGTATTAATAACTGTATTAATAAAGATGAAGGCTCAACTTATCCTCAGATGATCATCCCCAGTAGGCACCCTTGCTGCAGTGTCTACAACATTTAGAAAAAATGCAGCGTGTGGTTGTATTTCGAAAACATTGGCAGCATGGCTCTTCCCTGTCTCTCAGCTGGTCGTGAGCTTTTCAAAGCATCCTCGAGGTCCCTCTGATCTCAAAACAAAGTTAAGGGTTTGGTTATTGCAATTAGCGCTGAAATATGTAGTGAAACCCAGTAAACCGAAAAGACAAGGAAGCATTTTCTCAAATGTCTGGTGAGCATACAACTTCCAGTGAACGGAGAACTCACTATTATTTTCAAGTCAAACTCCCTCTTTTTATGTTTTATCAACTGCGTGTTCTACAAAGCCAGAGTCAAATTGAAACCAGAATGCCAGGCAATTACAGAGAAAGATAAATATCCATTACAGACAGAAATACAATCGAGGTTTTTTTAAACAAAGGCATATAATATGTAAACCATTTTGATCAGCTTACTTTTTAATGAAGATCTGAGAGATGTCCTTTTTATTGCCAGAGCTGGGAAAAAAAAACTTTCACAAATTATTCTGACTTTTCTTTAGAAAAATGAATACCTCACACATTGCATCAAAATATTACCATTACCAGAAAATTTTTTTCTGTACTTCAGGTTTTTTTTGAGAAAACTAATATTTTCCTGAGGCTTCTTTTCACAGTTTGTTTTTAAAATACCATGAGACAGTTACAGCTCCATTTCTCAAATTTTTTATTATGGGCTTAAGGATGTTCTGTAGTGGCTGCTCCTTCAACTCCTCCGAGAATACAGCACATGCTACACAACATCCAGCAAAAATTAAGGCTATGCTGCCAGTGTCCAAACTACGTATTAACTCTCCCGTGCATCAGCTCAAGAATTTTGGTGTTCTTAAATCTTTAAGAAATAGTAAGTTTTCTTCAGTTTCTACCACATCAAACCTTTCTTGGGCTCAATTCACGTGGAAACATCAAGATGTGATACTAGCTCTCCAGCTGCCTTGCATGTATGTATGTTACTCCAGTCTCCCGCAGCCTCTCAGATGCAGACACACCACAGACCCCCTCACAGCTCTCCCCTGCGCAGGAGTAGGTAGGAACACAGGCTGCCTAAGGAAGCAAAGAGCCATCTACATTAAACCCCTGTCTCCAAGCAGACTTTAAACTGAGTCATCTACTTCAGCAACTGCATAAAATATGCTCGAGGACATAAATAATTTGCACAGCTCCCAAAATTAGATTCTTTACTAGCCTGTCTCCCCTACAGAGAAAAGAACCAATCCTGCTCAGCAGCTATCCCCAACCTGGGCTCAGAATCCAGCCTTTTTCCTTTTTTAAATGTTCATTGATAGACAGATAGGTACCTGTCACTTACCTACTATAACCACAAGCCAAAAAATGAGATTTTTTTCTAATTTTATTCTAAAGGAAGAATGGAAAAATGGAATCAAAATACAGGCATCTGCATTTGCAGCGAATATAATGAAGATTATATCCAAAATGCAAACCTCCTTGTCTGGATTCAAACATGTAAAAAGCAACCAATATTTATAAACCTGAATAAAAAAAATACTCTCTTAATCACATGCCAACACACACAGAGGTAAGCCACTGGGGACAGGGAAGGGTCTGAGCCCGCACCCTTATCCTAGTAGTTTGACATTTGCTCTCTCTCTTCTTACTCTCTTCTCCTTATCCCAAAATCTTTTCCTCAGTCCCCGATCCAGCACTTGTGATCAGTGGAATTCTTTTCACTACTTCTAGGGGCATCTGACTGAGTGCTTCATATTTTCCTGACCGCATCCCTCCTTCTCACTGCTGCAGTGCTTTTGGACTGTTGCAGTGCAGGTTTTACTATATAAGTTTCAATTCCAACAACTACTGATGTCAGCAATCTGAGTTTCAGCAGAAAATATGAATGCATCATGTGGTGCTTATATATAACTATTCCCTGAAGTGGCATTAAAATAAAAATCTCCCTGCTACCTACAAATTTGCAAACTTACATATATCTATTTTTCTACCACTAGCAGAATTAAATCAGCAGACAACCTCACACTTCTTTACTGCTAACATCTCAGACTTGTAAAGGAATATGAATTTGATGTGATGACATTATTATTTGCATCTAACTTTTCTGGGGACTCTTACCTTTTTTCTCCCAGATGTCATACTCTAATCAAAATTGACCCAGCAGAATACTGCAACAATCACTAACATCAAGCAGTTAAAATATTAGGGGAAGCAGACTCTGCTCTTAGGTTTCTCCACTGAAAGTAAAATGTATCAGAATTGTGAGTGCCTATTTATCAGCAAAGACTGCATTTCACAATGGAAATGCTACAGATAACAACATGATAAAAAAACCCACTATTGAAGATTTTTTTAAAAAATGAAAGCTTGATAAATGCACAATGATATTTTCAATGCTTTCCAAAAGTTAAGTACTATATTTTCAAATTGTCATAGGCCAAAATACTGTATAACCTAATGGCTTGACCCTGCAAATATTTCTGTTCCTTGTAGTTCCTTATAGCACTTTCATGAATACATTTATGCAGCTTTGGGTGCTGAAATTAAAAACTGATTGAAATAGGAATTTGATTAATATTTGAACTTACACATGTAGTCAGTATCTTCAAGGAAATCTCAAGTTCAGTGTCCAGTAGATATCCAAAGGCTTTGATGTCAACAAGGTTTTTCCTCTAAATAAAACATAAATAAACAATTTCTGAATCATAAGATATGCTTACTTTCTTCCGTGTTTAAGAACTTCTATATGTAAGATTTTTGTCACCTTTTCCTCCCAGAAAAGAAGTTAGTTAATCTAGAAAAAAATTTTGTTATTTCTACAATACAAGTTGCTGTGATTTAATTATTCTACTAAATGAGACAAATGTGTTTGACACATGTGCTAGGCAAAGCTTTGGATAGTTCATTCATGCATAGAAAATGGACATATCCCTTGAGGACAAATGTATCATTCTGCCCCATTCCTGTTAAAAAAAAAAAAAGGAATAGATTTTGCTTTGGCCTAATTAACAGAAACAACAGCAGCAGTTACAGGAGTCAGACATTTCAGCACCTGCTCAGCTGGGGGAAACTGGTGAGGAAGGGTACGCTGCTTCTCAAAATTTAAGGATTAGGCAAAGACAATAAAAAGAAAAAAGAACTTTATCCAGAATCAGAATGGACACTGAACTCATCAGGCTTTAGATAAAGCATGAGGAGAACAAATCCAGGAAGTACAAATGCATACAAATGCTTCAGTAGGTCTATAAGAGATGTGTGCAGGCATCTCATGCAGAAATGAACACCGCCTGAGATATTAAAAACCACTTGTTTTGGTATCATGTTACAATCTACTTTTCTTCTCCCAACTGTAATATACAAATTATTCACCTTAATAAAGATGAGTTAGAATGAAAACATCTGCATGTTCTTTTTGACTGGAAATGCTTCTGGAATAAATGAGCATCCCATGACATTATCAGCATATAGCATTAAAAACATCTTTGAAATTTGCATTTGCAAGCTTATGTTTGCATACAGGTTCGAATGGAAAAGTGTCATGCAAAGACAGACATTGTAACAGCCAAATACTTTTTAAAACTTACTTTAGGAGTAGGTACAACCTCAGAAAGGAAACTGTCTATTACAACTCAGGTATCTTCAGTAAATGTATTTTTTCTGATTTTTCCTGTAGCAGAACACCTCCCAGGTGAGGTATAACTCATTTTCATGCAAAAGTTTAATTCTGAGCTTATGAAAAATTTCAGAACAAGAAAATCTAAGAGGTCCTCAGAGTCTAAACTTAAGTAGCTACTAAACAGGGTACACATTTTAGGGTTTGGTATCTGAATCAATCTGATGCCTTTATAATCTGCTGTTTATGGTTGACAGCAGATTCCTATATTCATTTTCGCATCTAAGAAAAACAACTTTCTCTTAAAAGATGTTTTACAAGGTCTGTTTTCTTCCCATAAAATAAACACGCTCTTTCTTCTAAAGTCCGTATACTTTAATTACATGTGAGTACTAGCCAATATTTTACTGACTAACACTCATAGTGTTTAATTTGCAAATAAAAGCTCATTTCCGTATGTTTTTCAAAGTGCTAATACTGCTTATATATATTTTGCGAATAAATTATTTTTTGCTAAAGAAAATAGTGCAGAAAGTTAGGCTATGTGTGTTAGGACTTTGCATACAATATGCTTCTGGACGGTCAATTTGAGATTCATCTTTAAGTGACAGAAATCAGCTACTCCTTCCAATGTTTTTAACTTGCTTGAGACAACTTTAGTGCAAGAAAGTGAAAAAATATGTTATACTCTCCAAGCACCTTGGCTGGAAAATTAATTGCAGCTGTGTTTTATGGCTCAGAAAAAGTCATAGATATGTTTGCGATGATCAAACAGTGGAAGAATATATTAGGAGTGCCTCACCCACAGACAGGTTTGGGACCCCTCCATTGCAGTCTTAGAGGCAGTACAAGCAAATCCCATGTGTTCAGTTTCTGTGTAATCTTCCCATGAACCCAAATTCCATCAATATGAGATGCACTGCAATATCCAGCTGCCCTGCTGGACCTGGAATACCCCAGCAGTTCCACCTTTATTAAAGGACTGAAAACTTCAGGACTGTACTGTACATCTTCTGGGTGGCAGCTCACCTTGATATGTAGCTTTTAACTAATTCAAGCGTCTGAAGAAGGTATTTCAGAACTTCTCACAAAGACATCTAGCTGAAGGTAGGTAGCTACCTGCAGGAGTGAGCATGTTGTTAAACCATGCACTTTTCCGTGCCTCAGTGGTGGGAACCAAGGCTGCAAAGGTGGGTTCCTCCCAGCCGCTCAGATTTCAAAGTGCTCTCCAGAGCAGAGCAGGCACTTCCAAGAACCCTTTGGAGGAACTTCTCTTCTAATTTAGAGCCACAGAATTCTGCAGTGGTTCCCATGACCTGTAAAACAGTAGAAGAGTTAGAACACATCAGGTGAAGAAAACTGAGCTCCTTTCTTCCAGGATAAATTACATATTTTTATATGAAGAGACAGTTATTTTTTAAAAAAAGTAAATGATCCCAGGAAAGCACCAGCACCTTTATCAGACTGACTCTCTCAGGGAATGCTACCATCACTTCCTTAGTGTTTGGATCCTAATTTGGAGCTAATCTGCTCAGACTGGAGGAGTTCAGGTAATGGGTCCTAATCAGATGCTCACTTTGGGTCAAGATGCCATGGGCCACCCTGCCAGTGTGGCGTTTGCCAGGGAAGGAAACTCAGTGGGGACTGAAGTAAAAATGGAAAGAAATATGATGGGGAAAAAATGGTGGTGTCCAAACCTTAGTGTTACAGTTATTAGAAGATATTCACAGACCCATCAGCTTTGTTCCATTTCTCAAAGTTGTGGGTAAAATATATTCCTGTAACTTTAACTAGGCATTCAGCGCTTTGGGTCATGGGTTTTAATCCGCACATTTTTATGCAGCATAACCAACGGGGACTGGCACCTTATGTCCATACAGGCAGGACTCCCCTACCTTTGAGAGCAGTGACACCCAATCTTTCTGAGGCTGTTTGTTGTTTTTCTTTCCGTGGGTTTGTGTTGCACTCTGAGAGCATCATATAGTCTTCCCAGTGGCCCCTTGTGAGGAGTTGGAGAGGCTGGGAGTGCCATGGGAGTATGAGCATCTGCATCGCGTCACTAGGCAACCTGAAGAAATAAATCCCCAGGCAGGTCGGCTACACAGGCACACCTGCCCCCAGCCACCCCCCCACCCCCACCCCCCCCAGCTGCCTAACGGCCAGCTTGGGCACAGTGAGGCTCGGCTGTGTCACTCTCTCCCATCAATTATGCCTGCATTAAACAATTCACCCACCAGGTGCTTCCATTTAGCATTTCAATGATCTGGAAACACGAAGCTCCAGAGCAGTGTTTACTTTGGTTGACTTAATGGAAGTTATCTCAGGGCCAAATGTGGACTGATTCCTCTGGAAAGCCACAGAACTCAAAAACAAGCTGTTAGACTTGGCTCTTCCCATCACGAATACACTTTAGGCAGAGCATCCTGCATCCACACAACAAATATAAATAATAACACATAACACAGTTTCCTCTGAAAGTGCACTTTGGGATCGTTCTGTATTGACAGAGTTCAACTGGAGTTTTTTTCTTTGTTTGCTGGAGAGATTGATGTATAGATACATTCAGGTGAGAAAAAAACCCCAAATTTCTAAGAAAACCATAACAAGAACTTGTTTGTTCTTCTTCTGTTGCCTGCTAATGGATGCCTTCTGTTCATTGTAGGTATCATTGTGCTGATATATTCTTTTCATATATTTCCACATTCCCTGAATCCATTGTAAGCAAAAGGCACTAGAACTAGGTTTGTCAAAGCAAAACTTCCCCTTGGAACCAGCAAAGCTTTGACATTATTCTAGGATGTGCCAAGTGCACTCATTTACTCAGAGCTCATTCTTGGATACTCTTCTCTCTAGGGAGCAACTATACATCAAACAAATGCTTTGCAAAAAGCTCTACTCATGGTTCTATGACAGATTCATTTTTAATATCTGTAAGGCACAACTTCTAAAGTAGGATTTCATGTACCAATAGATTTTACTAATTTCTAGAAGCACTGCTATGCTTGTGAACGATTCCTTAACCAGGACTGAGTGCATAAAATCACCAGCAGAAAAGCACGCTCTTACACATAAATTAGACCATTTCCCCCTTGCCCTCTGAGAGGGTTTTATTGGTGTAGTCCAACCTGCCAGACTAAGTTGAAAAGCCTCAGCGAAGACTGTCAGATGGAATAGAAACAGAGTAAGAAGGATTCAAGAACTATTTTGAAGTCAAAGGCTGCCTCTTAGTTCTATCAGAATACAGCCCTTGTAAAGCTAGTTAAGTTAATGAATGTTTCGGTGAGATCAGAGTATTAGCAAATCTGTAGAAATGTTTATGTTTAAAAATTAAAGGGGGGATGAGGACAAGTAAAACAAAACCAAACCCAACAAAAAAAACCACAAAAAATATCTATTTCCCAGGAAATCCTTTTTTTTTTTTGTTATTTTACTGCACAAAATGTCAATGTATATAGAGGTTCCCCTTATGTTACCTTTTCTAAGTAAAATCAGAACTAGCTGTGTCTGCATATGGAGTTCTCTAAAAACAAGTACTTGCCACATCTTTAAACCTGAACTGAGCATTGCAGTTACCTCTTAATGAAGGTAATATGAAACAACTGCGCACGAGTGGCAAAACTGAGCAACAGTGCAAAACCCAGAATCTCCTCACTAACCTCTCCAAACTGGTTGGATGTATATATAATGTATACTGGTAGTAAGCAAGTAGCAGCCAGAGGCCCCAATTAGTTTAAAGCCCTCACTGTGCTGATTATTGTATGAACATAAACAGGAAATATTCCTTGCCTCAAAATCACTCCAATCAAGACAATAGCAGTGCACATTGGGGCCAGCAGAAAGCGGTGTGCAAGAAGGATGCTGAACCTGAGGGCGACTAATTGGAACACAAGATCATGAAAACTATTGGCTGAGCATTCAGCTGGAAGCTTTAAAGATTATTTTTTTATTTCATAAAACAAGTGGGCAAGGGATACAAATGAATCACTTGCAGCCTGTCTACTTAAGCTCTCTCATTAAGCATGGGTTTCATGGTGAAGATGGGTCTTAAGACAGAAACGAAAGGAGATGAGGATAATAGTCGTGTCTAATGACTTGGTTGTAAAGGCACAGAATCTAATAAAGCACACGTTAATAAGCTCTTGCTATTAGAGAGCTTAATATGACAGAAAGGCATGGTGCTGACAGAATTTCTATAACCGGATTATATAAATAACAGGGGTTGGTAGGGAGAGCTGTGGACAGAACTCTTCATCTCTGCATTAAATATTAAGCACTTGCATTACCTGAGCTAAAGGATCTATTGCAGCAGTCGGAAGATTGTTGCATACCCTTAATTTCTGTGGTTAAACCATTAGAAGGGGAAACAAAAAGCAATAAACAAAGAGTTCAGTTCAAAAATGTTTACCATGCCTGTGCTCTGCAAGCATTCCCAGGCTGCTGCTCCTCTGGTTATCTTTCTCAGTACATCAGGGGTTCTGAGCAGAGCCTACCACTCCTGAATCATCCTTTCTGACAGGCAGGAGTTGTGTGAGAGGAGATAGACTTATCATTACAAAGTCAATGACCCAAATTTTCCCAAGACTTCTAGTAAAAACAGAACATGGTAATGAAAATCTTTGGCTAGCTAGTCACATTTCACCATCTTTTCTGTAAAGCTGCCAATGAGTAACCAACAATGGAAAATCGCTCTGGGAGAATACTTGTATCCTTTCTCCAATGCAAATTTTGTCTGGGAGAAGGAGAAAAAAGAAAAGTTGCTGGCAAAAGCAGAGCTTTGGAGTGCATGTATCAGCAAGACACTGGTCTGACATCAGGCTTTTAGCACAGTAATTAATAAAAGCACTCACTATATTTTTTCAGTTTCTGCATCGTATGATACATTTGCTGTTTCTGAGGTTCAAAATATTGTGTGAGTCACCTTCATAAATATACAGTGTAATGCCTAATGACTTTTATCACATTTCAAAGAACTACCTTTTTTTTTTCTCCCCAAAGCTGAGCTTTAGCAAGTCACTAGAGGTTATGAGTCATTCAAATTCGAGTTAGGACGCTGATCTAAGCATAGCCCAGAAAATATGTTGAGTGTGAATCCTGGTGCCAGTGAGGTAATTTCAAAAAATAAACAAACAAGCAAACAAAAAAAAAAAAATGACAAGGAGAAAAAGAAGAAGTAGAAGCAGAAAAAAAGAAGATGAAGAAGAAACAAATGTTGGGAAATTTCCCATTTCAAAGCTGTTCTTCAGTAAGTTACTATGGCTTGGAAAAGAGACAAAAGATGTTTGTGTAGCCACCACTGATGGAGAATTAGAAAAATAGAAAACAACACTTGTTAAAAGCAAGCTGATTTCCAGGGCAGGACAAAATGCTCCCCCTTCATCTCGTCACTGCTGGGAGTTCTTCCCTGCCATCCCCCCACCCTGACCTTCCTCTCCTCCCCCTCCTCAGCTCCTCTTCCTCACCTGCTGGTGATGAAAGATAGCTAAAAGAAGCTGGGACAAGCTGCAAGGAGTAGGTGTGTTACAGAGGAAAGCTACTCTGGGATGAGCTGCTGAAAGCAGGGAGATTATCCAAGGTTTCTGTCATTGCTGGGCAGCAGTATGGCTACCATGGTCACTCTTGCTCCTCCTGGGATACTTGATGGAAGCAGTCTGGAAAACGTCTCGCTGTGAACAGGCCTGCTGAAGACAGAAAGCAGAATAAACACGGTTGCAAGAAGTGATCACTCCATCCTTCCTCATCGTGCAGCTGACAGATACGCATATACCTGACATGACAGTTGCTGCAACATGCAGAGACCCACAGCCAAGGGGAAGGGGGAGGGAGGGCAAAGTGGGATAAATAATGATCCATCCTCAATAGCAAGGCAGCGGTGCAGAAATGTGTCAAGAAATACATACTCCTGATAATAGGGAGAAAGCAAGGCCTGATCTGATTTAGTACAGGGCTGGAGTTAACACATTCTGCTACACGAAGGATAAACTGGCTCCTTTCTGCAGGCGCAGAAGTGCCCCTCCATCTGCATAATAGCTGTGCACAGCTTGGGATCGCTTGATCTTCCAGACCCCCCTCTTCTCCTCGGCTGGGTTGTTATCATCCTCTGTTATTATCTTCATATTTCCCCTGGTTATTATCAGTGTGTTACCTTTGCCTTTATGGCGACAATCTACCTGGCAATTTTCTCCTCTCCAGCTGGCTTCCCTGTTTCCTGGGTAAGAAAACTAATGTTAGTTGCTCCAAAGTGAATGTCCTATTCATTATTCTCAATGTACTGTGACAGAGCAACACTGAATATCAAGAGACTGCAGTAAATTCTCATCTATTTCTCAGTCATACAGAACAATTAACCCAACATTACAAATAGCAACCTGTTTTTTTATGGGCCCTACTGAATTTATGTTTGACTGTGCTTATGTTTCACAGTTGCCCGGACCTGCGACGTGAACGGACAGATGACTAAACACTGTTTAATATTGCACATGATGATGTGCCAGAGAGCACTTCCACCACACCGCGTTCTTGATGGTAACCCCGATAAATCACTTTTCATAGCCAAACAGGCTGAAGCAGAATGCAGTTAGCGAAAAGAATTACTGAAAAGAAACTCCTCACTGGTGTTGCTACTGGCTACCTACACCCGCACGGCTGGCAGCATGGCAGGGGAGTGAGCTCCTGCTATGGGTTTGTCACTGACCCATCCTGCACTCTCGGTCAGGTCTCTGTGACTTAGGGCTGCTTCTGTGTCACAATCCAAGTGTCTTGTTTTCTCCGGAGTGGTACTGAAAACTGCAGTCAGCATCTCAACAAGCGTAACGAGAGCAGCACAAAAGATTGGCCTGGTCCAGGAGATGTTACCGAGTACTTCATCACCTTGGCCATAAGCTGAGGTGCACACGTAGCCTGGCCTTCTGGTCTGTCACTTAAGTAAAGATGAAATCTCCTCTTGTCCTTTAAAATTTACCATCACCACAGTTTTACACTTTTTTTTAATAAATCTTATCAAAATCTGTAGACCTCGGCAAAGACACAGAAACAGTAGCCAGCATTTCCCGCATTCCTTGTGAATAGAAAGGTAAAGTTCTGAAAGCTTTAGCAAAGTGGAGGTGAAGCGACCCATAAAGTCAGATGTAAAAATCAAGTTATAAAAACTTGATCAAAATCCAAATATGAAATATCCACCTAAAATGAGCAGTTAAATCTAGTAACTAAAACAGTAGTTAAGCCAGTGTTACTTACTTTGTTTCTTCATTTAAAAACTACAAAATTTTAAGAATTTAAATGAAACGTTGTTGTCAACTTCCATTTGAAAAGACTATATAAGGAGGCCATAATGGCTTCTGTTTGTTAAAGTAATTTTGTACTTATGGTTAATTAAATGCACAAGGACTTCCACTGAGGATCAGGATGTTCTAAATAATATAATAATAACTTGTGTAACCAATTACTGTAAAATAAAACTGGATTAACCAATATGACCTGTTTGGCTTTGGTATTCATAATTTTAAAATCCTATTTAATTAAATCCTCAGGGTACCATATTCAACATAAAAACATCCATGACCTTCTTTATAATATAAATGTAGTAGCCATAGTGGGTCAGGGATGAATTTTGGTCCCACAACTGGGTGACTCATTCATCAGAAAATGTTCTGGCCTTTCATCATATTTAAACAACATTATGAGCTAGTTCCTCAGCTGGTGTAAATAGGCTATTCTAAGCTGACTGTAATGGTCCTAGAGCTTTACACCACTGGTCTTTATTTCTAAACAACAGAAAACAGAAGAAAATGTACATGCATTTTTTTTGTTCACTAATGAAGATGAGGTTTATTCTAAGAAAGTCATATCAATCTTCCCCCTTCCCCCCCCCCCCCCTTTTTTTTTTCTCATAGGAATTTTGGGAAGAGTGTTTCATTGTGGGTTTGGGTTTTGGATTTTAGTTTTTTTGTTAATTAGTGTTGTGCTTTCCAGAAAAGCATCAAGGCCAAGTGAGAACTTGTTATCTAAAAGGCATGGCAATAAACACATCAAATTGGAAAGTAATTTTTCCTATGATGTTAGCAATCTACCCACACATGCAATAATAGCCTTTCCACTTTTTTGAGTTTTTCTGCTTACTTTTAAACCAGCTGAACTCTCTTTTCTGTAGAATGAAGACCTGCAAGTATGTTGTCTTCTTATTGTTTGACTCTGTACATCATATATGTGGTTGTCACATACATAAACCAGATTTTCTCAAAATATAAATAGCCAGGACTTAAGTGCAGACACACACACTTGCCTAATATCCAATCTTAAAAAATCTCCATCTCAAACACCCAAGACTCAATATTGCATGACGTAAGTTGTGCCATCAACAAATAAATATACTGAGAGTTGGATCAACCCAGTAGGGTGCAATTTCAGCAAATAGATAGATGTGTCTACCATATGATGCATAGGGCATATCCTTGGCAGGGTGAATTTATCACGTTTTCTCAAGTGACACTGATGAACTTTTGAAGATGTCTAAAATATACTGCAGTTAGTATAGGGGAAAGGTATTGCACACTATATGAATAGATTGAGCTTCATCTATACTACACTAACCTGAAATGAAAAAAAGTGGGCAGGACCAAGTAATGATGAGAACATGTCAGAAGGCTTATTATGGAGATCTCATTACTCATTTTTCTTTGTCATTGCCTTTCAGAGGATGCCTACAGAAGTTCAAACAATAACTTAAGGCCCTGACACTAAAAATGTAGCAGAATTCCATAAAAACTGTTCAGATTTTTTATTTATGTGCTGTTTCCATGTGAGGGGAAAGTATGTAAGGGAATTACTGATGCGGACAGATCAAGGAGCCCTAATCTCAGCACTGGGCAGGTACACAAAGCATTTATTGCCATACAACTGACATTCCACTCCGAGTTTCCACCTCTTTGTAGACTGTCTCTTCAAACAGAATTTTTGCTAATCAACTATTTAACAACATTTAAGGCATTTTCATTCACAAAGCCACTTGATTCTTTCTTTCTGGACAACTAAGCCACCTATCTGATTAAACAGCCTTAGTTTTTACTATCCTATTAGGATAAAATAAAATTTTATTGTCTAAAGAATATGGTCCCAGAATACATTTTGCCATATATTGCTTCTGTCATATCAGAAAAAATGAATTCTTTTTTCTGCTTCTTTTAAAAACTAACCCACAAAAATCTTACTTTAGTGGACCCAGCTCTTTTGATATTGGAATAATAGAATGAGGGAAAACTGCAGCGAACCATTATCTACTGCTGTGGCCTGAGTGGAAATGCGTGCTGCAACTATGAATTTTCAAATACAAGACAGAAATTCATAAGAAAAAAAAAAAAGTACTAAAAAAGACAAGATTCAGTAACAGATGTGGTTTTATTGTTTTCATATTCAGTCCTTTATGTTAATATAAGAATAAGTACTCTGCATGCACATCATGTAATCAGCTCATAGGGTGAACAGTTTGTTTCATTAAATTAGATCCCATTTTCATGCTCAGAACATTGGTGAGGAGATGAACAAAGCACATATCACCAATTTCTAATTCTTGATTTCCAGTGGGGAGTTGTCCAGAGGTATTAAATCCAGAGCCACTGAACCATAGTATTTCTGGTAGTTATTGTTGAATAGACTTTCTTTTCCTTTTCACTTTCCCAAGCTTTCTTAGTTTTCCTTCTTAATCAACACCTTTTATGTGTTAATTTGCAAATAAATTTGCATGCGTATACAAACATATAAATATATGTATGGATTTTTTTCCAGCAACACCAGGGAGCTTTGGATGATGTCCTAAATATATAAATGTAATATATGCATGTGTGTGTGTTTTGGTCTATAAATTTTCCTTCTTGTCTTTATGGTAACAGTATGGGCATTACAAATGATCTGCTTGACCATCAGGTAAAGAATACTATAGATATTAAATGACATGAGATTTCTTCTCATCTTTTTTCTATGTCTCCATCATTAATCCTTCCTTGAGTAATACTTTTCTTTATTAGGAAAAAAACCCAAACCAAACATGAAGAAAACAACAGGAAGCCTATTTTACCGTTTGAAGGTTATAAACTATCACAGATACTTAGACACCTGATCATCTACATTCCTGCTGTACAGGTAATTTAAGTGGAATCTTCTTTCTTTACATTAGCATTTGACTCACTGGCTATTTTTCAAAATAAATTAGCACTGAAAACATTTAAATCATCTCAGTGTGTTATAGCTATTGTTTTATGTATGTATATATATGTGTTATAGTTACTGTAAGCATCACCTGCATAACTCTTCAATCATGGACGATCTCCAAGCCTTCTTCAGGGATAGTCTTAGGCAGGTCCTCAAACACAGCTCTCATAAACCACTTTAATAAGAAGCCAGTGGCACTTTCTTTCTGAGTCCCTTCTGGTTGCTTCTAAGTGCCTCCTTGCATCACTAGATAGAATGAAAACATTTGCTCATTATAAGTACTTATTATTAAAATAACCCCACTGTGTGGATAATGCACTTTGTCCCCAATTAATTTACTAGTAGGAACTAGCTCCATACACAAAAATACTACAGTGATGACATTACAAAATTTTACCAGCAAATAACCATCTCTACTGTCCTCCGTGGTTTTAGTCTTTCGGCTGAAAATACATGGGTGAATTATGATGCAAAAATATACATCAGTCATCAAAAAATTGGTTGAAAATACATCCTTCCACTGATGATTTTCCAATTAATGTAGAAAAAAAAAGTATTAACCACAATTTCTTAAGTTGCTTTGATTTAGAAAATAGAATAAATTTCATAACTACGATGTCATTGCAGAGCTAGCAATGGACCCTCTACTACCTGTGTCTCAAGCCCCATTTTTTAACTTCAAGACTATTCTTGGAGTCTTTAATAATTAATGTAGCAAAAATTTTCTTGTTTAAAGTCACATTGCAGCTCTTACCACAAGCTACCTTACATGTGTAAGGCAAATAGACATATGAGCACTTTCTAGAAAGGATAGTAGGACAATATCAGAGCTTAATAGTAATCTCTGATAAATAAATAGAAGAGATTAATAACAATAGTATGAATCAGTCATGTTTTCCAAAAGAGCGTTTAGGTTAGGTAACGTAGCTCAGTTTAGGCTGGTCCTGGATAGAAGGTCCCACATATGGCCGTCTGTCAAAAGTACATACCAACTATCATAAATTGGATAAAAGCAAAAAATGGAACAAAATGAGATCACAACATTCATTTTATGTTTTAAGAGATCTATACATTTATTAAGATGTTTTAGGCCATGTATATTCAGAGGCTCTTATTTTTATTTGGTAGGTTGCAATGCTGAGAAAAGAATCTAAATATGCAAAAACCAAGGGAAACATAGTTGCAACGAAGTTTCACATTCATGATCTCCGAAGCACATATGTAGTTGTCATCATCACAGCTCATAATAACTGCCTACGTACAGTCACAAGTACTCGGGGTTTGCCAGGAGCCAAACAGGCAGATGGGTAATTCTTTGTATTTGTGTCTACATAGTTTTACTCTTGCTGCGTACCACTGATCATCCTCACTCCATCTGCAGCCTGTCTCCTCAATTGCATCTTTGTCCTTTTTTAAGCCCATAGCAAGCTTTTATAAATAGAGAACAAAAGTGTGGGATGACATACAGAGATGGTCTACATCTCTGCATGCACTTGACCCAGCTTCAATAAGCTTGACACTGGAGATATATATATATATATGTTATCATATTAATTTATTCTTTAATTCATGTTTAAATCCCAGCTTCTACATCCACCAGACCGCCTGAATTTTGGCATGCATTGAAATTCAGCCTTAGAATGTGACAATTGGTATCCTGATAAGGAAACTTGGTTGAAAGGGAATATTTGATTGTAAGAATATATGTGTTTGGTCAGACCAACTGGGGTCTACCCCAGTAACCTGATTCTAACAATGGGCATGTGTCTGGAGGACATGATACAAAATACAAGGGTAACAATCTATATTTCTCCTTATCATTCTCCCATCCTCCAGCTATTTCCATTTCAGAGATTTGCTGAGCCAGATGAGGGGCTTTTTGTTTGGTAAACCTTGATAGATTTCTTCTGCCTAAACTTGTCCAGTCTCCCCTTGAGACCATGGAAATTTTTAGCAGGCAAAATAGTCTTCAGCAATAACTTGTTCATGTCGCCTGTCTTGTATAATCAACTATCGCCTCTCACTTGTCTCAGGAAAAAAAAAAAAGGTGGGTTCTGTGAGTTTCGTTTGACTCTCTCTTGTTCTTCAAATGGAAGAGACTATGAACAATTTAATCTCCACCCACTGTCTCCATATCACTCAAAATTTTTTAAATTTCTAGCACATCCTTCCCTCATGTCATCTCTTTTCCAAACAGGAGACTCCTAACTTACAGAAGCGTTCCCTGTATGAAAGCTGTTACAGACCTTTGATCATTCTTGCCACCTTTCTCTTTTTCGAGTTCTGCTTCAGGCATTTGAGATGAGAGGCTCAGGACTGCATAAAATATTCTAGGGCATGGCTGAACCCGTGGCTTTATGTAGTGGAACAGTGTTTGCTGTTTTGCTGTCCATTATTTTCTTAATAATTCCTAACTTTTGCTTTATGAAGGCTACTAGGCATTGGCTGACATTTCAGTGGAAATCTCTTTCTCAGCCACAAAAACTTGTTCCTGAGTGGCAACAGTTGCCTCTTTGTATATGTTGCACTTTGTATAGGAAAAAGTAGGGTTGCAGGATTGTCTTTTATTCTTCTCATAATTTTACATTTTGGTGAATTTCATCTGCCTTTTTCCCCCCCCCTTTCACTTATCTCATACAACCCTTCTGCAATTTTTTGCAGTCAGATCTCATGCTACCGTGAATAATTTAGAATAATCATCCAACTTTTTTATGTTACTGCTCACCCTCTTATGCAGGTCACTGATAACCATATTAAGTAGAACAATCCCCTGCACATATTCCTGTGGAATTCTACTGCTGACCACCCTTCACTGGGAGAATTGACTGTTTACTCCTGTCTTGTAACCAATTATTTATCCAAGTTATGACCTTTTTATCTCTTATGCATGGCCGCTTAATATCTAAATCCAAATAGATTATATCGATCATATCAGCTTTATCCATATGCCTGCTGACCCCTTTAAAGATCTCCAATACATTTTCAAAACAGTAGTTCCCTTTGCAAAAGCCATGCTGACTTTTCCAAGGTAAAGTACATCTATCCACATATACACCAATTCCATTCTTAATAACAATTTCTCTTAATTTTCCCACCGTAGACACCAGGTTTACAGGCCAGCAACTCCTCATGTGTCCTCCAGATTTATTTTCTTATCTGGTGTTGTGTTTGCCATCTCCCAGTCTTCAGTAAAGCGGTTTTAAATTAAAGGTTAAATATCAGTGTTAGTAATTCAGCTACTTCATCTCTGAGTTTCTTTGGAAACTCTAAATAAACATTCCCTGCTCCTAGCAGGTTGTTGCTCTTCATTTTGTTGCTTAATTCCATAGCCCCTGCTACAGTCGCTTGTGTCTTCAATACATCCTCTGGAAGGTCCTCAGTAAAGAGAATGAAGAATTTTACACGCAGATAGAAGAGTTGGGAAGGTTGATTCCACCTGAGAAAAGGGAGGTATTACAGTTCAGTAGAGTCCTCTAAAAGGCAGAAAGCTTAGGGGCACTTAATTTCCCTTTTTAGGTAGAAAGCTAAGACATTTAGCTTTTCTGTTCTGTTCAGATACTTACTGGCAATATAACCTCAAACTTTCTATCCAGTTAAGCTATCTACATATGATCTAGCCTGATGTGGTCAATATATTTTTCATTAAGGATTTTTTGGCATTTCAAACCTAAGAGATGATCTTTTGCTTGTCTTCCCCTTCTGTGGTTACCCAATATATAAGCAGTTATATCTAGATGCAAAGCATTTTTTTGTGTGCCATACGATACCTAGAGCTTGCTTTTAACATTCCGTCATCCTTTAAAATAGGTTATCTTAAAATACTGTTGCTAAATTCTGCTTGTTCCCCTTATGAAGCTGAGCACAGTACATCCGTATGTGAGCAACAAGTAACTCTAGAAAATGAAAACTTATTAGGAAAATACTAAAGACAAGATAACTTTATGATATATGGCAACACTGACCATATGGAAAGATAATTGCATGCACATCAGCCTGCAGAAGTATCTTTTAACCTTCCTGCAGTACCTTCTTGTGTACCCTGCTGCCACAAAAATGGTTTAAGGTAGCGTTCGATGTCGCATTTGTAGTGGACTAAGTGCTCAGCCTGTCAGTTACTACAGCTCAATGGAGATATCTTAATTCTCTCAGTTGCAGTAACCCAATTATTTTTATATGCTTTGAAATAGGAAAACTGTCTCTCTGATGAAAAGAATGTAGCTGATAACTGTTTCTACTCCAAGCTCTAATACATTAGAAAATGAGCAAAGGCTCATTCTCTTAAGGCCAGACTGCTTGGTCAGCAGATGTTCTGCAAAGTGGAAGACGGACGCTATGTGATGTAAGCCCACGCGTTGTTTTAGCAGTCATTATTTTTCTTGTTACTGCGTAGCTTTATGCACTGTGTTCTCCTCTCATTATAGTCTTTACCCTAGTCAACTATAAACTCATTAGACTCCATCAATATGACAAGCTGTCCATTTTGCATCTCTCAGCTATTCGGGTGTTTGTTAATAATCATATTTTCTTATTTCACATCCATAAGTCAACAAAAGTAATATATGACTTCAGCCATCTTGTATGCTACAGTGATTTGGCCATCGGCAATATATGACAGTCTGCATTTTGATCATGTGGCTGAACCAAGACATCTTTTAAAACCTATTTTTCAATACGTTGGTATTCTACACTTCCAGTTAAACCACATGCAATTAAAATTGTGTCTCATTTTGAATAACACACTTATAACCTCTTGTCTTTATTGTTTCATAACTTCACAAAATTGAACTGAAAATTCAGATTTGTTCTCGCAAATTATTATAGTCTTACCTCCTCTACTATAATAACTAGATTTTAAAAGAAGTGATGAGGACTTTTTTCTTTTAGGGAATTTATAAATTTTTCTTTGGTTTGTTGAGTGTATAGAGAAATTGTGAGTATACTTATGGATTTATGTAGGCAGTCCCAGCAATTTGTTATTTATAAACAGGAAAAAATAAGGCTATAATCCCAACTGGGGAACCTTTTCACTATACATTGGCTACCTGATTCTTTAGGGAATAAGTATAAGAATAAGAAAAATCACTTTTCTATTAACATCAACAGGGATAACAATGGAACCGGAATGTTGCTTGTGGTTATATAAAAATGACTTCAGAAAAAAAAAATTGGCTTGCTTTACAGATTGCATGTGAACCTGTTTTGTTTTAAATAAAAAAGAAGCTGGAGAAATTTGTCAGCAAGTTAAACCTATTTTTAAGTTTTTAGTGAGTAAGTGCACAATAGCTGGCTGTCACCAAGTTCCACTCCCCATGGCACAACTAGCTATATTTTGGTTTTAATATCTTTCCACAGACTAGTGAGACATATCAACCTTAAGGTCTTTTACATGCATGGGACCATTCTGAGTATCCTCAAAAAATCACCTCATATAACCTGGTATTTTAAATTTTTTTGCACCTTGCAGATTTTTTTTTAAAAAAACTTATTCAAAATGCTGCTTACTAATGTTGACTCAATACACACAACACTAACTAATGTCATTTGGAGGACTTTACGCCTTGCAGAAAGATATCATAAAGTGATTAAATCAATGCATATGAACTGTAAAACCAAAGAAGACCAAGAAGGATCCCCTCTTTAGGCAAGCCAACAATCTGTAACCTAGAATTTCTGGTCTCCACAATGGAAAATGAAAAAAAAATCACAGTCATTACTTCCATTCCAGAATTTCACCAGGCTTTTCCAGCCCCTGAATGGACCTGAAGAGAAAAAATGCTGTTTTCTGTTTTCACTGCAACTTCTATTCAACATCCAGAGAAACTACAACAGCTGAAAACATTTTGAAAAGATCATAAATACCCAATATTTTATCTTCCAAGTCTTCCTTTTTTACTTGCTAACTGAGAGACATGTTAGCCTTCTTATTTTAAGGTGTGAAAATATGGCTGTGTACCTTGGTCTCTGACTGCATCTGTAAGAGCCACTGCAGGGAAGGGTTGTGAAAGAAATGTTCCCAAATTCCAACAGCTTCATTAAAGTACAAACCAAAATACATTCTGTAGAAGATATTTGAAATTATCATCCAAAACATTTGTTATAAAACAAGTCAACTTGGATATTTATTGAGAATTGTCTACTTTAAACCCTGTATGTTGGTTCATGGAAGTAGAGGAAGAGCTGCTGGGTAAAAACAAAAATCTAAAAAAGAAGGATCATAATTGTTTCTCAGCTGCAATTTAGTCATTAAGTAAGATCACAGCTTCAGTAATAGAATTAAAAACATTTAGGTAAAATGCCTAATTAACTTGAGAAAAGTCATTTAGTTTCATTTATAATCAAATGAAGATCATTCTTTCCAGTATTCATAAAGATTATTTTTTGGGGGGTATAAATTATTTTTGCTTAAGCACCATTCCAATTACTGAAGCTAAATTGTTAATTAGCTGATTTGATCTTGATTACATTGCTGTATTGTTTATTTTTACTTCAGTATGAGCAATGTGTTATCATTAGTGAGAGTTACAATTGAATTATTATTGTTCTTGTTCAAATGTTTTCATACAAATATTAAAAAATGAGATAATTTTATGTACATCAGTAACTTTCCAGTGAGCTACATGGACCAAGCCTGTGGATTGTTCTATGTGTGTGCTATGTCAAATACAAGATTTTAAAGTTTAGTTTTAGGCCATAATTTCCTTCTTTTGTTATAGTGTCTCAAGAAGATATTTTATAAGAATTTTTACTGAAGCAGCCACAGTGTCTAGATATTAGTCATATAACTAGGAACTATGTGATGTTTTGGTAGAAATTAATGATGTCCACATTAACCCTAGCCAGAATGTTGCAGTTCCTGCTTTTGGAGAATGTAACTACTGAGGTATGACAGCTCAACTCACTAAGACGACCCAGCATTGGCCATAAAAAATGCTGAGTACCAAACTTAATGACAGAGCCTGATATTTAAGTTTGTTTCTCCCCAAAGTTGAACATGTTACCAAGAGCCCCAAAGTGTGCAGGAGTCCAGTTTATACTTCCAAAATAGTACAGAAGATCTCTGTGAACAGCTGTAGCAGCTGTCTTCTGTGTTCTTCGTGAACTTTGGTCATTCAGTTAAGGAACAGCAATGCCTAAACAGGCTGGCACGTTGTCCAGGCAGACTCTCTTGGAGATCCCAAGCTGAGCTCATGCAATGCCTGTGCAACCAACGAAGAGATGCCTTTGTCTTCAAAGAGCAGTTCAAGGTGTCTGAAACCTCGAGTCTCCTTCCATGAAAGTTACATGGAAACTGGTCATATCCAGAAGGTCACTGGCTACTTCTCATCCCAGGAAACTTTCTGGAGCTATGTAGCAGGGAGCACTGACTATCCTGTTTCTGTGGAGCTTAGGAACCTGCATTTCAGTAGGACTTTAACATATCCATGTGGCTGCAGTTCAATCACTTCTGCCCATCTGACATCCCAGGCAATGAGTCTTGACATAAGAACTGATGCACCACAATGCTAATGAGGTCTCTGGTTATTTCAGCCACAGTGGTGAAGCTGTCCATCATCTACATAGCAGTATCATAAGAATGAAAAACCCAGGAAACAAGACAGCTCATTCAGTAATCTTATTAATTTTATGATGATCAAATTCTTATCGCTCATTTCAGGAAATGCACCAATTAACATGTTAGACACCCTTACGATGATTTCTTCTGCCTCTTCCATTGAGAATAAATGGTTAGTTCACCTGGAATCATGCAAGATAGTTCATGCAACACGTTTCACCACAGGATTCATACAAGAGGGTGCGTGACACTACTGAATGTTGATCAAACTACTACCCGTTGAAAGGGAAACATGAGCAGTCCCTAAACTCTGTTTTTTATCCAATAACTGACTGATGTAAAATGTATAAAGAGCCTGACATAAGGTACTTGGTAGCAGGACAGGTATTTCTTCATCTCCCCGTCTTTCCAAGCAGTGTATCTTGACAATGGGGAGTTGAAGCTGAAATACTTTGTAGGGAAAATCAAAAGCACGGCCCCAGCTCTATCGGGGAGCTCTAATCACTTGTCACAAGCAGCACCAGATTCAGTCCTCAAGAGAATTTTGTGGCTTCAAGAATGTGTCCATTGCTTCTGGGTTTTTGTACTAAGTTCGATAGTGTCAGGACTGAAAAAGCATTCTGCACAGACTCGAAAACCTAGGCCTTCACAGAAATTCCTCTTATGGTTCAAAACCGAACTGGGAAACAGAATTGCTTAAAAAAATATAAAATAAAAAAATAACAAAAATTGAAATACAATCTGCACACAAAATAGGAACGTTTAAAATTAAACCTAAATTTCAGAAGTCTCTGCCCTGATTCTGATCAGAATCCAACACTTTGTGCCTGTCTGGACTCATACAGGCATCTAGCAATGTGGCTGCATCGTAGACAAGTTCAGGGTCCACAGGCAGATCCGTATCCAAATTCATCTTTACTATGTCATTCAACCACATCAACAAAAGACAGGGATATGGTTGTTGCAGCCAGGAAAATGGAATTTTTTTGCCCAGTCATAAAGGAGAAAACGTTAAACCATGCAGCTTCAGCAGAGTGATGTCTATGGCAGCCAAGATAAAGATATTTTTTATTTTGTATATACCAAAAAAACCCCAAAACCACCAAAACCCAAAAAAAACCAAGATGAAAAAGGCACTTAGAGTGCAACATGAAACCTTTTAGCAGCTCTTGAGCCAGTCAATACTCCTGTGCTACATGTTTTCTTTTACATCCCACATGTACTAATGACAGATTAACAAGCCACATAGGTAGAAGTGGGAGTTTGAAAGCCAATTAGATGCTGTGAATTTTCCCAAATGTGTCAAAATAAGAGAAGTGACTATGCTAAATAACTCAGTGCTTATACACTAGAGAAAATGAGTGATTAATAAACTACAGTGCTTTTATTTGCCTCCTTGAGGTATGGCGATGTGGCTGCTCCACACTGTGAAGCAGAGAAATATGTGTACAACACAGGCAGGACTACATATATCTTCCAAATCAGTATTTTATTTTAAAGTAAACTTCCAGTCCTCTGCTTAACAATGAATATTAGTTCATATATCATGCTAATATGAGTGTGAGAGTTTTTTCCTCATTATTCTCTATTAACGTTTTGAAGACATGTATGGAACCTGGATGGATGGCTTCTTTAAATAATTATTATTTGTCTGTAGCAAATTGAGAATAATTATCTGAGTAGGATACTTCTAGCTAAGCATCACAAACCCCTGCTTTTCTAGTTCCCAGTCCTGGAGAGTAATTGTGTGAATCAAATGCTTTGGCTTTATGTTTGACCTACAGCCTTCCTGGCTCACTGACAGTCACCCTGGGGAGGCAGGAAAGGAAAGATGGGGAGGCAAATACTATTTGGCAGCCAATTTCCAAGCTAATGTCAATTTTAGTTTTGGCTTGAACTGTGAAAGTGAAGCTGCCAAGAGCTTTTGGGGGGAGATACAGGAAGAAAAGATTTATTTTAGATTTTTCAAAATGGTGGATTTCTAGGACTTCCTTTTTACCAACAAAACCAAACCAAACCAAACCAAACCAAACCAAACCAAACCAAACCAAACCAAACCAAACCAAACCAAACCAAACTAAACCATACCAAACCAAACCAAACCAAACCATCTTGTTTCAAGCCCCCCACATCAATTTGTAGAAATGTTTTCCTGATCTCTAATAATCTCTAATCTATGCAGTCCAGGGATGTCTCTTTTTGCCAGTGAACAAGTTTCTATTACTGGGATGGGGAATGATTTCAGTCCAGTGACAATGATGCTGTAGAAAACCTAACTGTTACGGTTCACTTCTCCAAAACTAACAAAAAAGTGAAAATTTGCTATTGATCTTTGCAGTACTAGAAGTTCCCATGACACCGTACTTTTGAAAGACAGAAAAAAGAGACTTGAAAGACAGAAAAGTCAGACCACTCACCTACCATATAACGGTGATACACTAACCCGTTACCCAGACAGTACAAATATGTGTTCTATTTAGCCATGGTTCCGGCTTTAAAGTAGATCACCTGCTTGTGGATTCAGAAAGCATTTAGTAAATTTGGGGGAACTATGTAAACAGAAACAAGGGCTTCTCTTCAATCTTAACACGTCACGGGGTGGAAATGTTCCAAAGGTAGCCTTGAACCTCAGCAGGGTGGATTGGAGGAGGAGTGATGAGCTCCCACACTGCAATTTTAATTAGTAGGAAATCAAAGTTGTACATCAGACATGGGATTTTTCTCTCTAAATCAAAAGGACAGCAGCAAAGCGATCAGCTTTGTGCTGGAAGAGGAAAGAACCTTCCCTGAGGAATGCATGATCTAAGAATGCATTTGAAAATAACCATGACAGCAGCAGAAAAAAACATCTGTGAGCTTGCAGCTTTCTCCTGTACTGACTTGGTGAAAGGTGAAAAGGAGGCATACAGAATATTGCCAACACTGTATCCGTATAGTTTGCAGGTTGATACCATCTTTGGTATTGAATCTAGTGCTGAGTTTGCTGACCTTCCATAAGGAGAAAAAAAGGAACACCTTCTATAATGACTATTGACTTTTTTACTAGAGGAAGTGTCCTCACCTATGATCTCATTTAGCTGAGAGACTGTATTAAAAGAAAGTTCTTAGTTCAGAAGCTTGATTTTGTCACTATTTAGAAAAATCAAAAATATAAATCTGCCTTTATGGGGCCAACTCATAATAAAGCCAGCGGTGATTTATGTTTTATGCCTAATATGTCCTTATGTTAGGAAGGATAGGGGGATATAAAGATCTTAAAAAACAACAGTAAATATGAGCTCAAAACTAATAAAAGGAAATATGAGGTGAGCCAGCCACTGTAAATGTCACACACATTCATCTGCAAAGCTTTGCTGGCTATCATTCACTTTTTGAAACTTACCTAAAGAATAAAAAGGAGTATTCTTGATTTTCAGTGTTCCCTATGATGAAGAAATTTCACTTGTTATTGACAGAAAATCATAATTCTATTCATATGGACCCCTCCGAGACACACCTATTTTTTAATGGAAATTTTCTTGTTTTCACTTTGTCTTTTTTCTTCCAAATGGATTGATGTTTCTGAGGGCAATTAAGTCATGTCTGCTGTTGGTTACACCATGGGGAAAATGGTACCATCTCTCATGAGAAACCTTAAAATAGTTAAAGATTGAAAAAAAATCACCATGTTTTCAGTTTGAAAGGCATTGTGTAGTTACTTTCTGTAGACTGGGGAGCTCTTTAGCCATAGTGTCTAGCTTAGAATATCACACACTCCTGAGCTCACCTGCCTTTGTCCCAGTCAAGTGAAGAAATATCTCCAGTAATACCAGAAGCATTATACTGGTAGGACATATATGCCATTAGCATGCTTTTATGGACGCTGGTCCTTACATAGAAGATGACGAAAATATGGCTGCCCAGAAGGAAGCATCACAAATCTTACTCACTCAGGAGTGTACAAAGTAATTATCATCCAGTAATCACTATAAAATTAAGAAAATATCTTACTTTTTGAGCCTCAGGCTAAGTTTACTTATTCATTGTCTGAGACTGAATCTGAAGAAGCCTCCAACATTGATACAGACATTTTAAATATTGTGCTAGAGGCTAGTTTTTAAATAACTGACTGACTGATTAGTAGCATCAAAGTGTGGAACTGTGCATCACCTTTGGTATTTACCTACTGCCATGACTAAAATCATATGCGGTGACAGTATCTTCAGCACTGAGCTACTCCTGACTGCTTTTTGAGTGAAGGCAAGGAACAGTTCTCAAAACTGACTGAAATTCTGTGTACAAGGACCATAGCAGATGTAGTCTGCAGGCTGCCCAAGTCCCAGTGGTGGAATGGTTGTCTTCTCTCTCTCTCCTGAGCACAATAAAAGGTTATCCTGCTCTGGCCTGAGCCCTTGGCAACACGTGGAATTTCTCTTAAGGAAAAAGGAGGTGTATATACAATTTCTGGCACCATCCTCCCTACTCCAAACACTTCTTCCCTTCTGTCATCATCTCATCTCACTTCCTCTCCAGGATTTTTTTTTTATTCTCCCTGCCTCTGTTTACTTTTGTTGTAAGCTATTTTGTCTTCAAAGAAGTGTTTGACTTCTCTGCTCTGCCAACTGTTTCTGGTAAAGCAAAAATAAATCAATGAGAAGTTAGGGTCAAACAAAACAAAACAAATAATCCATAGTCAGTGCTTCAGCATGTCCTAAAAATAGGAATGAGTGCACAGTTTTAAGTCCTAGCAGGCTGTTAGATCTGCAGTGGTTTTGTGGTACACAGACCGTGTAACAGGGAATCTCCTTTCCTCTCTCAGTCTCTCAAACCCTTTTGTCCTTTCTACCTGGGACAGCAGAAAGGACAGCCTAGAGGAGGCAGACCACACTCTGCCTTCTTTTTCTTCTTTTGGCAATTCAAAAGTCTGTCTGCCAGACTTTGCCCCTATGCCTTCAGTCCACCAAATTCTGCCTCGCATCATTGGGATGCAAAGAAAAGACTGTTACTCCATTGACTTCTACGCCACATGGCGCAGCATCTTCCAGTTTTAGAAAAATAGCATTATTTAGTAAAATTAAAAAAAACCCACCCAACAACAATCCTGGTGTCGGATTGCAGTCGTTGGGATAGAGCCCAAGTCTGGATTGTAAAAGCTAGGGTAGTCTGGCAAAAAAATAAATTGTTGGCAGATGCTTAAAGTTTGAGTCCAGAAAACACCATCACTAAGACTTTCATTTATCAGTGAAATACAAGAGAAGAATGCAATTACATCTCCATTGCATCATAGAATCAGACTAAATTCTGCATGGGAAAGGGTTTAAGACTTTCTATATTTTACATTGAATTAAAGTGACATATCAAATTAGTATAATCAACTAACATAACAAAATATTCCAAGGATTTCCAACACCTTTATTAGCTTGGTATATGGGTGTCTCACAGTCTTATATGTACTTTCCTCCCAGTACCACTGTGAAATAGCAAAGTATTATTAATTCCATTTCACAGATGGGAAAGTGAAGCTCCGACTGCTGAGATGGTGTTTGGCTGTGCATTGACATTCAAGCATGGAAAGATCCATGGGTAATTAGTACACATGGCCTATAAAAATGTCATGAAAATTCCAGGGTTCAAATTCACATTTCTGCCAGCCTCAAAACAACAGCTCAGATAGAGCTAGCCCAGCAGTTCTGTGGGGTATTGCTTTGCACAGGTTTAGTAACACTGCAAAAATGGCACAGAAACAGGGCACTGAACTTGGGCTATGGAAATGACAGAGCTGGTACCCTCAGTGTCAGGCCATCCTTCCACTGTAGATGTTGAATAGCATCAAGGGCATATAACAAAAGGTAGATGCTTTGGAGCTGATCTTTGGTCTCAGCACTACTAAAGAGTAACGGAAATGATATGTCAGGAGTAAGTTACAGAAATGTTCTCTCCTTCATAAAACTGGCATACAAATAGCATAAAACTTTATACAGAACTTCTCAGTTAACCCTTACTCTACACAACCCCAAGTAATTTTATACTAGTGAGAATGAAAAAAACCTGGACCACAACAACAGCATTTTATACCCACTTTACACCAGTGTAACAGATGACACAAGAAGGATAAAGCAAATTATACCCCCTCTGTGTGTTACATTATTTTCCATACTGAAATGCTAATGGCTTTTACATTTAGTCAGTTCACAATGAGCAGGCCCATAAAATACCCTGACATGTAGTTTGCTGCACACAGTTAATTCCATTACAAGTAAAATGGGCTGTAGATATTTTTCAGTGGAATTTGGGCCACGTTATTTTATTGATTTTCCAGCAGACAGTCCAGTGAAATCAATGGGCAACACTGCTTAGTAATCAATGGTACTATCTGGCCATTAGCTGCTATTAGAACAGAGATTTGTACATCTGATAGACATAGCTAATAGCACACACATGTCATTACAGCTGGGCAGATCAAACCACAAAAGTGATGACAACTTTACCTCCACATAGAAATGCTACTTATAGAAAAGAAAATAATGGTGGAAAAAATGTTGCTATCACATCATCTGTTAAAGAAGCCAAATCGTTAGAAAGCAAGTCACCAGTGCTTTCTGTAAAGAGTAAGCATCATTAAACAGTGACACCAAACTGCAGCGTTTGAGATTAGCAGTTACTGTTGAAAAACTTACCCATTTCTGTCAGCAACAGGAATCTATGGGTGAAACCTTGAACCCATTAAGCCCCCATTTGTTGTGAATTAATTTTTTGCACTTTTTACTTTCAGTTAATAGTAAACCACAGAGCTAACAGAGTTCATAACCTTAAGAACAGAGTCGATTCACCAGATGGACTTTGAAGTCACACCTTACAGTCAAATGTGTGTGTATTCAGGACTTGCGATATTTTTAGCCATGCTGCTTCCCTTGATCTGTGCCGAGTTTTGAATTGTTCAGACATTGTTTGATCAAGCTTAAAAAAAAAGAAAAAAAAAAAAAGAGTGCACACGTGCTACAGTGACTTCAAGTAGAAACACAGATAATTCAGCATGCATGGAAGATAGAGACTTGCTGCACAACATTTCAGATTTAATGCCTCATAGGGCAAGACTTTACAAGGAGCTGTCTAAAGAATTTAGACACCTGCTGGAACTGCAGCAAGATGTTTAAAGCTATCATCTCAGCTGCCTTTATTCATTGTATTAATTCCTGCATGAATATGGCTGATTGTCACTATGACACTGCTATAAAAATAGCTGCTTTTTTTGGACAGATTTTTACTTAATTAATGCTTTCAGTTTTTCTTGATTCATTAATGCTATTTACTACAGTGCCAACAGCTTTGAGTGCCCATAGTACCACCAGAACATTAAAATGGTGGGCCTGGCTCATGGGAGTCACACCATCAGCTGATTCTAGGGTTTTATGGAGTAGGAGAGCTTGAAAGACCTACCCTCTTTCTACACCCAAACATTCAGTAGTACATTTAAGCAAACTAAAGACCCTGTTGGGACCTGTATTTCTGCCCTTGGCCGTGTACTGATCCATTGATTACTGAAAGCTCCAAGAGCTATTTTGAAACCTCTAGCAGAATTCACAGGTGAGGTCTATCCCATACAGTACACACCAAGAAAGAAACATCTGTGACTCACATCTCACCTTGTACGACAGGTAGCAAAATGATAGCAACATGCTGTTTGTACTCAGGAGAGTAGCAGTTGGGGCGAACAAGGTCTGCCAGGGAGCACAGGAACAAATTCATTGTTTATTTGATTTCTGCCTTCTTGAAGAGGGCCACAAGTACCGGTCCTGAGGTGTGCTATTCCGAACCATGCTTTTTGCGCATAATTATGTACTCACTGGAAGAAGGATTGCAACCTGGGCCTCCAAGGTAACTGCCCTAACGTTCTCATTCTCTGTTCCAATGAATAATCATTTTCCTAATATTAATTATATTATGCAAAGTGGAAGAGCTTCTCTGAAATGAAGAATTAGATCTTCATTTGGTCAGAAGTGCAAAATATAAAAAGGGTAAAGGAAAAAAATCCTATAGATATGCCCCTCTCCTTTTCTACAGTTTAATTTTCCTGGCACGTAGGTACAGTCCTTCAAGTGCCCACCTAAATGTGGCAGGAACAGACTGTTCAGTCCTGAACTGTGGGACTAGAGGTGGGTCACCACAAATCCAGAGGCCTGGCACAGCTCAGAGGAACTACACCGCATCACACGAGGTACACCGAACAGGCAGCTCCGAGGGCTGTTCAAGAACACTCAGTCCATCATCCTTGGTGTGAAACCCAACAAAGTGGTTCAGCCAAAGGTACTCCCTCACAGAATAACTTGCAGAATTAAGAGGGTTATTGCCTATAGGGTTATAGGACTCCTCATGGGAAGCAGGGGAAAAGCATTTGGAGGTTGTATGACATTTACATTATAAGGTATTTTAAGGGGATTGTGGGAATATGCAAGACTTGTTATGGGATGATTGGGGAAGAATCAAAGGGAAGGAAATGTAGCTGTCAGGGTGGACTGAGGGGGAACAAGGAGCAGAAAGGGGGTGAAGAGGATGGCTGAGAGCAAATAAGTCACTTGTCTGTAGGCTTGTCTGGCCAAGTCCTCTGCCTAACCACCACATAAGATTATTAAATTCTATTCCTGCTTTCAGTGTGATTTCACATGGAGTTCTGTGTATATGTGTGTTTTCCAGCAACTGGAGAAGGAACTGCAGGTCACAGGGGCCGGTAGGTCTGGATGCCAGCAACCAAAGTGACCCAAGTGTATGTTTCCTTAAGGAATTGCAGGACTGCCCATGTGAGTGCAATTTGCCATCAAACCCCAAGCCAGAGTGGCTGGTGAGCAGGGTAAGAGGTCTGGAAGGCAGCTACTGGGGAGGTAGGGCGCTGGATACTGGGTTAACCAGGAGGTCTGAGAGGTGGCAGCTTAGGAGACCATCGGTCTGGACCAGCTGTCGGATAGACCTGGTTTTGGGTGTGTGTATTCAGAAGTGATTTGCATCCCAGCAGTCCACACTAGTTGTGTTTTTGTGGGTGCTCTGTGTGTTTCTGTGGGTGCTGGTAAGGTACATGATGCAGCGTGTGAGCATGTCCCTTGGGAATGAAAACTCAGCCTCTCTACTGATTGGTACAAGACACATGGATCCATAGCAGCCTCCTGTCCATCAGGGCACCAGATTCATGTGCCTCTGACAATCTGATTTCTTGTTTGCTCTTCATCTTGCCTTGAAAGCCTGAAGAGTTTCCTCTAAATCCTCCTCCCCCCTCTTTTTCCAGGTCCCAGCTCTATGAACCTTCAAATTCCCTTTAATCTTTTCTCTTCTGCTTTGCAAAACAGCTATGTCTCTAGCTGTGAGGATCAAAAAGATTCATGGATACACCACAGGATACTGTGGTGTTGTACTGGTGGGATATCCTTTATCGGGATCATCATACTTCTGACTGAGGCCCTTAGCAGCCCCTTTTGGAAGTAACACAATTGCAAGTAAGCTACTGCAAAGCCACAGCACCAGGTACCATATCCTTTAAAACAATATATATTTCCAGTTTTGTAACTGTAAGCACAAAATACAACGCAAGTGTTGGTTTACTAATCATAAATCTATATAGCACATCTGATTTATTCACACCTATGATGAAAAATAATCACAGCATAACCATAAATGAGGTCAAAAAACAGAGACAACATCTTAGCTGGGGAAGTTTAGTTTAATTCCATATATAGAGCTGTGGTAATTTACAGCATCTAAGGTCTGACCTACCAAGCCAACTTTGGACTTACAATTGCATTTGTCACAATATACCCAAGATCTGTGAGCTGTTCAGTATCACTCACCATGCTATTTATCATTTGTTTGAAAAAGTAATGGGCTTAAAACAACATTATGCTCATGCAGTTTGCTATTCTGCACAGCAACAGGAAGCAGTATGATTTTTTTCCCCAAAATTTGGCTTATTGAACTTGAACTGAAGCACATATTTGAAAGATTTACTTAGTCATTATTTTGAAAAAAAGGTCAAACTATGAAGAGTTGATGAAATGATAGTGAATTTATGAAACAAGCTGAATAATCTCTTCCAAAGTTTAACTTTCATCTCGATTACAAATGTATAACTTTTTCCAATCGTATAACAACTATCTTTAACATGTAGCCTTTTCCCCAAATGAGTAAATATCACTTGATATAGCTGAATAAATGGCATGTATGTTCTGCTCATTAACTGTATTGTGCATGTTAGAGACCAGCTAATGAATCTGTCTGAGAGCTGTGCCTGCTTAGGAAAAAATCTCATCAATTCTCTGCATAAAAGACCAATGTAGGAGTTTCATTAATGGCTCTTTAACTGCATTCTAATTAGTAATTATGACACTTTCCTATGATTTTTCAAAAGCTAATACACAAATGTAACAAGATGTTTTTAAAAAAGAATAACAGTGCTTTAGAAAGAAAATTCCCTTGTGCTATAAATAAGATCCTGAGAAATAATTGCCAGCTGGCTTTTTTCTGCTTATTTTCTACAGGAGAGATGATGACAGCTATATTCACTCCAAGGAGACCGAATCAGTAAAAAACTCCATTGGGTCTTTTTCTCTCAGACTCCTTTTTCATGCTGGTCCTTTTTCTTATATCCTTTTTGAGTCTGTCAGGCTACCACAGACAATTATTAATGTATATCATGTGCTTTGTTCACTGAGGAGGCTTAAAATCCCTGTTATAGAATTGCAAAGCCAATCTGCTGTACATGAAGGGCGAGGGAATATAACTTGAACAGTGGCTCAGTTAGCCCTTCTTTGAATTAGTGTGCTCATGAGAGCTGAAAATTAACGCAAACACATGTGCAGATCGTCCTTTGAACATGTGAGCAAGCTTGGCAACTGATAATTGTAGCCTCTGAAACACAGGGTAGATGCCCTTTACATAATTGGCCCCAAGAGGGAAACTGCAAAATGTAGCTTGAGGGTTTTCCTCTGGGAATAAAGAAAACATCCACCCTGAGAGGTTCATTCTTAGCAAAAAAAATATAAACATATATATATATATATATCTGTATATCCGAGTTCAGCCTAAATCTTTCCTAATTCACTTTCATGAAAGGTTAGATAAGTTTGGAAATAAATAATATAAAGAAAAAATGGCCACACTACTGAATTTCAGAGATATTTTGCCTTATCTCAGTTAAGAGTTTTGATCAATCTGGTCCTTTGTTTTCCCCCTACCCAACAACCACTCATGGTTTCTTAGCAAATATATTAATAATTTTCTAACAAGAACAGAAAACTCATCTGCTGCTAAACCAGAGTTACCATGAGAATACAGTTCTAGGAATGTATTTGTCTACCAGCCAGATGTGAAGTCAACCTCGGGTACGTAAATAGAACTTGCTTATGTTAACCATCTAAATCCAAAATTCCCACCTAGAAAAACAAAAGAGCTAGTACTCATTGTCTTCCTAATATACAAGAAAACTGAACTGACTGCTTTCATTTGACTTAATGAATTCATAAGTAACTTTATGTTTATCTTCAGTACATAAGCAGAGCTGTACAGTGGACAGCCAGGGAAGTAGGTCCCTTCCAAACCTACCTAGCTAAAATCTAGGTGAAACAAGGCTTCAGTACTGCAAAGGGTCAGATGTAGTAGCCTTGTTGGATGACCACCATGCACAGGAAATGGGACATCTTTACTATTTAAGCAGTAGCAGCAGGCCATGAGTATGAAATGAGCCATGGTATTTAACTGCTAACAGTCCATACTGTTGAGGAGCAGTGCAGACGATGGCATAACCATTACAGTGTTCCTAATAGCGTGGATGAAATTGCCATGGTCCGGGAGGGGAAGAGAATCTTGCCATGTGGACACAGGTCATGTGGTATTACTTTCCAACAGGTTGACAGGACAGGGTCTGGCCTGTTTGATTTATTATAATTGTAACTAAAATATTAAAGGAAATACAAGTTATAGCAGCCAGAGCCACTTTCATTCAAATTGGAGCAAGATGAATGTGTGGTGCCAACAATCTCTGTTAGGTATTAGATATTAGTGCCTTAGACTCCTATCTATCTGTCTTCAGTTTAAGAGATTCAAACGCATGTAATTTGCATCCCCCAAGAAGCCTTAACCACCATATGGCTTCAGTATGTCACCTTCCACCCCTCCTGCTGAAATTTGACCTACTGACTAACAAAGAGAGTAAGACTCATAGGAACAGAATGGAAAGAAGGGGGGGGGGGGGGGGGGGGGAAGAGGAAAAAACCCCCACCCTGTACAGATGGCCTAATATAGTCTTTAGGTCAGCAGGAGAGTCTTGAACTCTGGTAACTGTTCCCATCACTGTTTATACATTTTACATTAGGCAGTCATTTGGTAAAAGTAAAAATAATTCAGAGAGCAGGAGTCTGGGATTCAGGCTTCCCGTCACCTCCTTGATGAATATCTTAGCAACTAGGCTGGTTTATTTTTAAATTTACTTCAATCCCTAACTTAGCTAGAGTAGAATACTTTGTGTATGATGTACTCTTGCAATGTTCTCTTGGCCAAACAACAGAAATCAGTCTTTAGTCATTAATCAAATTACTCATTTCATATCATGAAGTATTAATTTTGTCAATTGCCTTCTCACATGCTTTCTCTTCCAGGCAAGTAACCAAAATCAAGGCTTCCTGTATGGTCCTAGACATTCCTTAGAACATCACAGGTGTTATAATAAGTAAAAGTCCCCGTTTTAATGACGGGGAAGGGAAAGGTTGCTAGGCAGTTTAGTTAAGGAAGAAGGAGAAAAATACCCGTAGGGAAAAATGAAAAATATTCAAGATGTGGGCATTGTTATGCTGAAGAAAAACCTGCCAGTTCATTGTGCGTCCATTAAGATGATGGCATCATGTACATGCATTTTTGTGTATGCTTTTCATCAGGTTTAAATGTGCTTCTCAATAAGTCCTTGCATTCAAGCTAAAATGAAAGAAATTTTACAGGCAATCTCATTCTACCTGCCAAATGACAGATCATTGCAAAGATGTTCTGACACAGAGTGGCCTCCTTCACCTACTCCTTCTCTCCAGTCCACTTAAGAAATTATTTTTTTCCTTCTCCTCCCCACAATGCTCTTCTTTTAATATCTTGCCTTTTATTTTCTGTAATGTTCCTCCTTTGTTCATCTGTGGTGGTTCTGAATGCTAATGAGCTCACTTCTGATTTAGCATTTTGCGAGGTCAGTTTGTGAGGAGACAAGAGCAGACGTATTTTGAATCCCAGATTAATTAGAGAAGTCTTGACCAAGGACTCAAGGTCAGTTATTGGGGTAGAGAAAAAAACGAAAATACAGGTTTGAAAACTTTTCACCAGCAAATGATGTTAGGAGGAAGGTAGTGTCACAAATGTTGCAGACAGTTCAGGAACCCTATAACTGAGGGAGAATAATTTCAGTGTTCATTAGTGTTTGCGAGGCACATGTAGACTGTGGTGACAGGGGAGCAGTGGCAGTACCTATGAGCAGATGCTTCCAGAGTATTGCCTAAATGCATGCCTGGTCAGAATGACAACCAAATCTCTGCATTTAATGAAATGTTTTAATTTGCTTTCTCTATTTAAAAGTAATAAAAGCACAGTAGAGATTTTCAACTGCTGGGCATACCCTTTAGTAACATAGCTTCTCCTTTTCTTTAGTTTTGATTTTAACAGCCTGACCTACTCTGCTTTACAGTCGGCTGTCTACTTTCAGTGTTGTCCCAGACTCTTTCAGCCTCAGTACTGACCATGTATCTATCTCCAATGTATGTACTTAGCATGAAAAATAAACTAAAATTATTTTGGGGACTCCTTTCAGGGTATGCACACATTTTATACATATTGAAAACAGCAAATGAAACTCGAGTTACTTACCCAGCAAAAATCATTCCTTCTGACCCAAAAGAGACTTATTTTCTTGTATGCACGTTTGTATCACCATGATCTGGTAACAAGTTACCTTTCATCACAGCCTCTGAGCTCACTGTTCCATCAAGGATGGGTGCTACCTCAGGATGACAATGCCTGAAGAATTCCATGCATAGAAATAGTATTCCCACAGGAGTAGTATCACCGTAGGAGCAGTGTACATGCAAAGTGGACCTTTCTGCATGCACAAGGGAATCTCCTTGTCTTAGCCAAGCTGACTGGTAAGAAAGGAAAGCACCTGCATTTGTTCACCTCTTAGTTCCACAGCTGTAGATGAGTTTCTTGCAAAATATAAGTAAGATAAAAGTAGAAAATAACTGTAAAGTCCAATGTGATAATTAGAAAAGTACTAGTACACCCCCCATATATGCTTACTTAACACACAAATGTTCCCGATTCACGCTGGTCCTTTATTGCAGAACACTCTGAAACATCTCCCCTAAAAATACTTTGCCATCACCCCACTGAGTATATCCATCTGTGTCCAATTCCTCCTTTTGAGGCTGTTCTGTTCTGCATGAAATACTTATTTACTGTGTCTTGGTGAGAATGACCACACAGGTCAGTTATCATGGCTTGGGAGTTAAATGTTCTATCTGCTTTATAACTGGATAAAAAGGGGAATGTTCTTACTCACAGTGAGTATAATCCTACCACAGTCACACACAACCCACCCACCCCCCAACCCTAAACCAACCAACAAAACAAAAAAACCACCAACAACAAAAACTTAGACCCCTGAACTTTACCCAAAACTTACATTTTTAGCAGTTTAAGACAATGAATAAATATTTTTTCAAAAATTCTGGCTGCAAAAACTTTGAGTGCCAGGTCAAGGCATGTTTGGGAGGCCAGTAGGGAACAAATCCCACATACAAACATGTACATTTATGCCCGTATCTTCTCACTCAAAGCAAGGATGGGAAGATAAATATATGGTTTAAATGGACATACATTATTAAGAGAAAAAGAGAGGTAACATTGCAATGAAATGGTATTCAGCATACAAAGCATCCAACTGATTGATCCAATTGTCCTTTCTGGCCTTAAACTCTGGAAGATCTGTGAGCATCTGCCCTGACCGTATAAAGACAAATCTGCTCATGATTTCCTTCCACCACATTCTCACAGGATGGAATGCCCCCAGAATTAAATATTTGTCACCATTTAACATCGTGGCATTTATTAGTTGCCGGCACAGGGTAATGTTGACACTTGCTTGTAGGAATTAACTTCAGAGGAAATACATCAGAAGCCACACTTAGACAGAATTAGCTGCTGTCTAATTCTGACTTTTCAGTTATAGATAAATTTAGGTCCATAGTCCTAAACTCTTCAGTGTCTATCTTCTCAGTAAAGGCAAAGGAAAGAAACGTGTCTTTTGAGGCCTCCAAGAGGGAGATCCTATTCATGTAAGTCAGGCACCTTATATATAGTAGATCTTTCTCTGGAAGCATTTGTGGGATCTTAACTTTTCAAAAATATATATATTTATATTAACTCCTTCTTTGATAGAACACTCCATTAGATACATAAAATTTAGGTACAAACTGTATGTCCAGTGTTGATGGATTTGCATGTGGCTCTGTATTTACATGAATGATATCAAAGCCAAAGGGCTCATGGATATTCTATTAGCATAAATGAGGAAGAAGAGTGATTTCAGAACCTTCAGGTTAATCAGGTATTGATGTGTAATTAACAAGCACAATGATTTGTACATTAATGTCAGAAATTATGCCAATCAATAAATCCAACCATCTAATCAATATACATTTTTTGGAAACCCTACTCATTTATGCTTTATCCTCAAATTCTAATAAGTGATTACAAATCTTTTGCAGATATAAAGCCTATAAATACTTTTAATCTGAAGTTTATACTAGAATATATTGTGCCTCTATTGTCTTTCAGTCTGAAAATATTTCTTTGAACAGAGTGCCAGCTCATGTTGGAATTGGTTAGAAATGCCGTGGCATTACTGCCAGTAATATCAGCTTTACAATGGCAATAGAGTGATTTTAAACCTCTCCTCTTTATAAACCTTTTCAGTCTCAGGGTTTTTTTTTTTAAATTATTATATTTTATCAATGCTGTATAGCATGCAGTGTTAAATCACCCCCAAAAAAGGAATAAAAAGGAAAGGTAACATGAGGTAGATGGTAGGTACAACACAAGCAATACAGGGCTCAGGTTGTGCTGCAGTGTGCCTGTATCCAAGACGACACTTTAAGAAATCTTAACAGCTAAACAAGACAACATTCAAGCTACACAGTTGTCTCTTTCGGTGTTATTCACATCTTTGTATGTGTTTAAGTTGGATGTGAAATGTGTGGGGAATTTTAGGCCTGTAATGAAGTAGTATGCGCCTACCTCCTTCTGCAGCCAGTGGAGAAAGATTTAGGTACAGATTACCACTAGATGACTGCAATCTGTCCCTGGGATCCCTCAAAAATGGGGAACCTCATGTTTCTATTTTGCCTTTATAGACATTGATTTCTTCAGAGAAGGAGTTATGCTGGTTGATATTGGCATTTATCTTGAACAATTCTCCTTTGGACTTAATCCTATGACAAATGTTGGACTCTCTAATCTTTTTTATGTATCTGGGAATGAATGAAGAGAACATAAAGAACGTCCCTAAACCATATCTGATGGCACAGAGTCCATGGAGAAGCAGAATAGCTGCAAGTGCTGCTGCTTTTCTTACCTTCAAAGGGGAGATAGCGTTGGTAAACTGCACGAGGAAGGGGAATATAACTTCCCTAAAACAAAACATTGTGTCCAGCCATGAAACAATAAATCCAGTGATCAACAAATCCATTCATCAAGCAGAGTTCTTACTAAGCACAAGTGCAGTTGTTTTGCAATCTGTATGTGTCCGTGCAGCCCTCTTGCCTGCAATCAAGAAAACTAAAAGAACCAAACACAAGACACAAAAAGCACCATTACATAGTGAAGAGAGAAGCAGGTAATTTCAAACATTCACAGATAAAAATAAAACAAGGAGTGGTTCCACCTGGACAGCCAAATCTCATGAATAGGAATTTGTGATTTGTGCATGCAGTAGCCAGTGGCTTCACAGCATCCTCATTTGTGAGTCACAACAACAATCACTTCAAATCTGCTCCTGTCAAACTGAAATTGCTCACACTACTGGGGATTGCTGCAGTCATTCACTTGATTTTATTGATTCTTATTGTCATTGCAAATTTGCAGCAGTCTCCATTACATTCTCTTGGACTATGAGATCCAAGACCAGTCTTGGAAAACTGATAAATGGACACCTTACTTTGCTCCAAATCTCATTTGACTAGGAGAAATCAAAATAACTTCGGTTCAGTCTGACCTGGAATGTGGGAAGGATGAAGAGGAATAAAGAGCAATCTTCTCAATAGAAAGAAAAAAATTGGAAACCACAGTTTTGTCAAGTTACACATTTCCTTTGACTGAATGTAAAAAGTTTTGTTATGGGTACTTCTGAGAGAAATAAAAAAAATGGGGAGGAAGCATCCTATTTTATTGAGAAGGACAGTTGTTAAGATATTCATTGCAGAAATTCAGGTTCAGTTCCTTTGTCTGTATGAGGAGATTGAAATTCACAGTCTCTGTGTAATTGTGCATGTGTTCAGAGCAGGGTGGGCAGCTCCAGCTGTAGCAATTTCAATTGGCAAACGGAATGGAACTTCAGAAAATCTTTTCCTCACTTTTGTAGTCAAAGACAAAGTCGTGGGGTCATTCTCTTTTCCTCTTTGTCAGTGAATATATTTGTATTTTATACTTAGGAGTACTTCAAAGAGACCTGTTTTGCTCTGCTGCACAGCCGGATGAAGAGAAGATAGGGAACCGGTCTTGGAATCTCATACTGATTGTCCATGTACTTTGCTCAAACCAAGGTTTTGCAATGCAGGAACAGCGCTCTAACTACCAGGCAAGAGGTAGAGCTGTCATATCTTCTTTTTAATGAGTATTTAAAATACTGTGTTCAGTGTTTCCAGACAAACAAACTGTCACAGAATGTCATTATAATAATGTCATGAATGTATTTACATGCCAATGTATAAACTCAGATGGTGCCTATCCTAGGGAAGAAAAAAGGCAATAACCCATGGTTGCTGCCACTTGAGCTGTAAGGAGATCTGCATTAACTGTTATCTTTCTTCTTTACTGATATGCTAATCACTCAGTTTATAGTGCTGAGCATTGTGCTGAGCAATGAAAGTAGTATGGTCCTGCCAGGTGGTATGATTTTAGCCTTATGTACAGCTATGATGGATGAAAAATATTAAAATTGTCTTTGTCTGGATCCTGGAATTTCATGCTTCTGATTATGATGTGGAGCTGAGGGAGGCAGCTTAACACAGATGACAGGTAAATACAGTGACGTGGCTGCTGGGACACGCATCAAATATTTCTTCACAGCTACAGAACGTTCCCTAGCAAAACTGCTCTTCAGTCAGAAGCTGTTCATAAACCACATGAGTTGGACACACAACAGGATAACAAGTCCCATCTCAACAAAGTACCCTGCATGGCTGTTTTCCCATGCAGACTACACGTCAACTATCCAGAAGAAAAAGAGCCTTTCCTGGCATGTCTGCATGTCATGCTTTGGGGAGTTCCCAGCAACCCGGAGACCACAGCTCACAGCTGCTGCTTTTGTCTTTTTCAGTTTTCATTTTTATTCATTTCCAGGGCATTGCAAGACTCATTCATTTTCTTTCAGCAGCTGAACTAGTGTAAATGTTATGAAGAGTTTAATAACAGAGGCTGCTAGGAAAGTATAAAGCATCCTCTCTGAAACCACCAACCAAGTATCGTATATTACAGACTGCCAGTGTTATCATCTACATCATAGATCAAGTGCTCAAGATGACAAAAGTTGGACTCATTGGACCTTCCTGCATGTGCTGCACTATGACAGAATGACAGATTATCCTCTGACATTAAATAGCAAGAAAGAAATAAAAAACCCTCACATGAGGTCATATCCGGAGTTTTATTTCTTGGTTTTTTTTTTTTTTTTTGTGTGTGTGTATGTGATATTGCTCCAGCAAATTCACATCAACTATAGTTTGAAAGAAGAATGGGGAGAAAAAAAATTAGGAAAGAAAACCTGCACAATGAACTCCAAAGTTTTGATTTATTTTTATGTAATCCATTTGTGGCAGAGATCAAAATGAGAATCTTCAGCTCTTTGTCCCTCTCTAGATGCGGTACTGTAAGCAGACTTCTGACACTGAGAGCACATCAATAGGTCATGGTAAATAGCATTAAAGTAACGAGGAATTCAGGCTCAGACCTTTAAGTCCTGGATCACTCGCACTTCTGTTTTCACTTTCTTTTGTATCTTACTCTTTAAAACATTGAGTCCACCCCCCACAAGTTTGTTTCAGTGCTGTTTGCTGGAGTTCTTCTGGAGATCCAGTTATCCCGAGATGCATGCAAATTTTACTAAAATCAATGGACCTCTCCACTGTCTCTGAATTGGAATCTTTTATATTTAACTTGTGGACAGTGAAACATAATTGTTAACTAATAGCCCATAGGTATGTTTTGAGTATATCAGCTCTTTGAGCTCCTCGTTAAGGGGGCTTGTTTCTCTTAGGAAACAGTCCCAGTAGAGGCCCTAATCCTTTTTCCCTAAGCACAGACCATCAGTAATCTCATCACATTTCCTATCCTACATGCATACCTAAGTTCACAGCAACGAAATTGTTTATGCAGCTACTGGACTGAGTTCATTGAACACTGACCATAATAGTATTCTCTAGAGAATTCAAAAGAAAGTTATTCAGTGTTGATGCTAGGTTATGTTTTGGCTGGAGTGAAAAAGAAATGAAGGCTTCGATCAGAACATCCTAAGAACTTCAGATTCTTGGTGCCGAAGGCTATGCATTCATCTTTTGAAACTCTGTTGCTTTACACAATGCTATATCCACTTCATATTAAAAATCATTGTCTGAAGTGAAAAGTGGTGGAAATTACAGCTGAGAGGGTGAAGAAAGAGACATCCAATGTTTTTAAACATATGTATTAAGTACAAGTCAAAAAAAGGGCTGAGAATTGGTGTCTGCTCAAGGAAGGTGCTGAGGCAAGGAGCAAAATATCTGTTTTCTAAGTATCTGCTTTGCCAAAGCTCAGAACTACTCGAAGTGCAAATGTACAGCTGGCATGTGGAAAAAAGAAGGGAAATGGGTATTTTTCTAAACTAACGCTCTGAATAAGCCCACTCATTTTTCTGACATGGTGGGAGAGTGGGAGATACTCAGAAGCAAGGTGGATGTGTAAATGTGGACTTCTATTAAAACAGCAGTCATCATTAAATTTTCCTTACATTTCCTAATTAATACAATTTTTTTTTTAAAATCAAATGAACCTGGCAATGCTTTGAAGTATATTATTATTCACAGTGATTTGTTTATGATGATTTATTTCTCATGTACTAATTCAGACTAGGGGTGCACTGATGAGGCTGCCTTATTGCTTCATTTTCAATATATCCTTGTTGAATGTGCAATCCCACAGCTGAGTGTGATTCTGAGCAGTTCAGTCACGGGAACAGAGTTGGGTACATTGAAAGTCAGAACCAGTTCTTGATCTCTTCTTTAATGTGCATATCTCATCAGCCAAAGAGGACTTTTCAGAATCAATTAATCAGTGGAATTTACGTTATATAAACGGCTTATGCTATTTTATAACACTGCATATATCCTATAGTTCAGATGAAAAAGGAATGGTTCCAGGCCAAGGAATGTATGGAGCATAAAGGAGAGCAAATGAAAACACAGGAAAGGATTTAGTTAAAGAAGAAAAATTCAGTAAAGGAAGGGGTGATTTTCAGTTACTTAAATGGAAAAGTTATTTCTGAGAAGAATAAATTGGAGAGATGGATCTGAAGTATTGACAAGAATTAAGGAGCTTGCACAAAGCTGGGGGTGGAAAAAATAATCCTTTAGGATTTTAAGAGCAAAAAGGTTGTTTCTGGTGGATTTCAATTACCTTTTTCCTTAGGATTGTCAGAGCTTTAATTTTCCATCCTTTTTTTTGCTGAAAGAGAAAAAAAATTTCCAGGCAGTCAACAGGAGAGAGGGAAATCAAAAGCTGGGTGCTTACATCTGGCTTTGCTGATTGCCCCTGAGCACACCTCTTCACCCTTCCAGCCTGCTTCTCACCATTCTTGCGAGGCTGTAAGCTGTCCTGGAGAACAACAAACTCACAGCATCCTCACAGTGCCTAGCACAGTCACCTCGAGGTACATGGGCATAACTAGAATACAAACTATACTGTGCCTTCCTGCCCAGCCAGGAGGGTCCTATCACAAGGCATTATGTTAAAAACCATAGAAGTCGAAAGCCTTCACTAGGAAGTTTATTTTTGTCTTATTCCTGAATTGAACTGGCTGTAAGTGAGTTCATTGTAAGGTACTAAAGAGAGATGTTATTTGTGTAATGTTTCATGAGCATGTATTACCAATAAATGAAACAGTGCAGCTAAATACTTTTTTTTTGGGGGGTGGTGGTGGTGGGGTGGTGGTTTAGAAAAGAAATGCTACTGTACTGGTTGTCCAGCTGCAGTAGGAAAAAAACCTGCATCTATCATCACACAAAAGGAGGCAAAACCTACCTACCGCTGTATTCCCCTGAAAGCATGAGTCATGGACCTATTGTGAACAAAATATGGATGTCAGATGGTTAGCCCCTCAGGCTGTCTGGCAACCTGCTTGCTGCTCAGAAAGAGGTAACAGCTGCTTCATATAAGACTAATAAGGATGATAGAAAAGCCTACACTGGCATGCAAAGCTCCACACCTGAAGAAAAAAGGTGAGGCAGGCTGTATTTGAACCTCAGGAAACAAAAACCTCCTAGTAGCGGGCTTAGAAGCAACCAGAGTTTGCCGTCATCCTCTGGAGAATTGAAGATTCAGTTCCTCTGTTCCTTTTAGTAAGGTTGGTTTGTTGCTTGGTTGGTGTTTTGTTTTTAATTTAGCTTTAAACGCTTTTAAAAATGTGTGTATTTGTGTTCTTATAATGGGGATTTAAAAATGAGATAAGGGAATTTAGTTGCCTGTTTTGATAGTCCCACTCTGTTCTGCAGGCAGCCAGTTCTGGGATGCTGTGGAGAGGGTCATAGAGCAGGAGTTCACCAAGGTACTGCAGGAACTTCAGTATCAAAAACATTCAGTTACTGGAGGCAAAAGGTCGGAAGACGGACCAGAAGTTCCCTATTACTCTAGAACAGAGACTTCACAGTTTTCTTTTGAAGTCCTGCAAATTGAAGGGTTTGGTGCTTTTTTTTTTTTTTTTTTTCCCCCCTAAAAAAAAAAAAGTAGTGGGTAAGGGGGCTTTCACTGGTAGGGAACTTCAGTTACTGGATCAGCTAGAAACAGTGTCTGTGGCAGTGCAGGTCTGTGGACCAGGAGTGAATGCAACCTATGACCACTATGATGGATTATTTTCAAAGAAAAACACAATTGTGGGAACACTAAAAAGATTTCCAAAATGTGCACTGATTTCACAAAATTCCTAATTGCATTAAAACACAACTGAATAATAAAAAAAAATCATACAGGCCTGACATTGCAAATAAAAAAAAAAAGGCAAACAAACCAAAAAACAAAGCTTGCTTTTGTTTATTCCATTCAAAATGGTTTTCATTATGACACTTATTTTAAGAGGACAAGGCTTGAAAACAAAATGTTTTCCTCCCTGTCAAATGTAATGTTTTGTTTAAGCTAGAGCATTTGGGGTTGGTTTTTTTGGTTTGTTTTGTTGTTGTTTTTTTTTTTTTTTTTTAAAAAAAAAAACCACCCAAACTTCTTGATTCTCCAAGAACCTAAAATAAATCTTGGCTTGACCTCAAAAGGTGCTTTGTTTTTCTCATTTCCAGAACTTTCAGGGGAAAAGAATGCTTTATTCGCACAGCTGTAGCCAGGCAGAGGGGGAGAAGTGGGTAGCTGATGAGAGGAAACGTGCTGAAGTCTTTCTCAGGAGATGCTGCAGCTGATGTACTTCAAGGTCTTTATGCTGTAGCTGTTTCCTTTGTCTTTCCTTATAAAAGCGCTCCTTTTGCTTCTTTTTGCTCCCTCTGCACAAACCCCAGCTGATCCTAACCATGGGGAAGTGATAACAGACACCTGTAAACTAAGCCAGCCCTGACAGAAGCCTTCAGCTGTATTTAGATACAACTTTAAGTAGATACTCATGCTTGTAGGAAATCCGTAGTTCAACAAGCTGAAATAAAACAAAATAGCAGGTCATTGTTAAAATGGTTGAAGTTTCTCACTCCTTCAGAAACCCAGGTACAAACGGTGCACCTGGCATAACAGCGCCTCCACTCAGGTGCTAGCTGGACACCCAGAGAAGCTTTCTTGATTTGAGGAAAAACTATTTTCAGATAGAGATCAAGTCCAAAATATAAGACTCAACCCAGATACAAAGATGTAACTTGTCATTTTCCTTTCTGTGGCTTCTCTTGCTTTCTATTGCTGGCGTTAGGTCTCTCAGTAAAATCTAAATCAGCATAAAGAGTCGTTTCACACCTGGGATGAGATACCTAGAAACAGAAGTTTTAACATTCAAGTAGTCTGCTGCAGGCTTCCTCCCTTGACCTCTGGGGAGCTGAAACACTCCCTTCAGCTTCCAGCCTTTAAAGCAGACACAGTACTGTATTTTCTTCCCTCCTTTTTCTGCCTTGCCTACTTGGGTTTGGAAGTTGCTTGCAGCAGCCACTGTTACAGAAAGTTTCATGCTTTCTGCCTCAGAGGATTCCTCAACTGCCTCTAAAAAAGATGTAACAGTAAATGCCTTGTTCAGGGCTTAAGCTCCTTGTAAACATGTACATTTGAGTGTTTAAGTACAAGCAAGCCTCTAAATCCTTGATGGTTCACCCACAGCTGACAGAATATGTAGAAATGGTTAAAATAATTTCCTAGATTCAGGTTATAAAAAGATATTCAATGAAACTGTGTCAAAATCTCATAGAAATAGGGGAGTGTCTTAAATGTCAAAAATATTTAAATGCTAATGAATGTCTGATTCACATATAAATGAACAAGATAATTTAGGAGATAAAAATGACCTCCGTCCTCCAAGCCCTATTGATTATATGCCTGTAACACCTCAGTGAATAGGATACCACCCACTTCTCCGATCAGGCTTTTTGCTCATTACGGATATTCTGAGATATCTTTCAACCATCAACACATATGTTTCAAATATGCAAGAGCCGTGATGGCTGAGGGGCAATTTTGTTATCTATTCAGGTAATGAACAGAGCTATAACTGCAGTCGTTATATGAGATTCTGCAAGAAATTCAGCATTATCATCCAAGTGATATGACACATACTACTTTTACAAAAAGCTTTCAACACCTCTCTAAATTAGTTAATGAAGAAGACAAAAAAATATCTGACAAATGATATCAATAGCACAAAAGTAAAAACGTCACCCTTGATTTAAAATACTATTCACATTAAAACTGTTTTTAGGAACTTTCATGTTTAAGAGCATCTTGGTTATCATACCAAAGTAGAAAATCTTCTCCTCCCAACTCCATGCCTCAGAGAATGGAGAAACTGGGGAATTCTCCTGTAGGTTTTATGGAAGAAAAGATTAATCCAGAAGTTTATTCCAAAAGCATTATTGCAAACAACTCTACAAATACTACAACTGCCAGTCCTCAAATCCTCAGGTATTTATGAAAATATCTTTCCTTTGAATCATGCAAAATCTTGGATGTGCAAATTTTTCAATGATGAAATTATTTTCTCAAGGCGAGTTTACTGCATGTGTATCTTTCCAGCCCAAGATTATTTGGTGCTCGGGTTACACCACATGTGAGCAGCTTTGGGGAGCAAACCACAGCTCTGCACAGCCCTCCAGCCGTTTGGTTTTATGGATGGAGATGGAAGACCTGAGGTCCAGCTCCTGCATCTTGCAGGCTCTCAGGCTTGTGTTTCTGTGAGGTGACACATGCAGCACAGAGAACATTTCCTTGGGTGCTGTTGAGAGATGCTGTTCTGGCAAGGGCTGGGTGGGGATTGTGGTCAGTGGTCTCCATGATGCAGACGTTGATGGCTCCTCCCTTCTCTTTCAGAGATGCACGTTGCCTGGGCTCTGAAGCTGCATTCTTTCATCTCACAGACAAGCCAACATTTCCCCTTCTTGCTAGGAGATACGCTAAAAATGATGAAATCAGAAAGGTTAAACACACTGATTCGAAACACTTAAACATTTGGATAACCACTTACTTAGGTGTAGTCATATTTTGCTCAGAAGTTTACTGAGTCATGCTTATAGTCAGCTATAACAATAATAACGTGAATGCACAAACCACAGGATCACGGGCCATGACTGAAAGAATGGGTACCCATAGAATCCTTAGAAGTAAAAACACTAAAGATGATTTTTATTTTCATTTGAAGAGTAAAAAGAAATTCAATCTTTTATTCCCCTAAAAAAAAAAAAAGTTAGTTATTGCCACATTTTTAGAGGTACTAAAACTTCCATTCCGTATAAAATTTGTGCTATATGAGATCTGAATAAAAAAGATCAGTGAATATATAATTCTCAAAAATTGTAGTTTCAGATAGGCCAAATATAGACAGACATCTGCACTGAACTTATAAACAACTTCAGCCCTGATACACAAATTTAAATTTCTATTATTTTAAATATTTTCTTTTCAACATGTGCAAAAATAAATTATTCGAAACAGGGTTCCTTTCCAAGCTTAATTTTACACTTCGAAATAAAACTAAAGCTGAAGTTTTATTCCTTTATTTTAGGGGTTCAAAATGTTTCATTTACAGTCTTTTTTGTTAAAAAAAATATTTTTATTTCAGTTGGGTGAAATAAAAATATTTCCCGATGTTTTTCAGCTCGGTTGGTGGATCAAAACTAAATTATTTAAAACCCTTTGTGATTAAATATGGGATTTGACTGGTAGAGTGCTTCTCTAAACTTCCTCTGTAGACAAAACAGAGGCAGGTGTTTCAGGTGCTCAATTAGTCCTTGCAGCTTTGATTCCTTTCTGTTCTGAGGGTACAGTTTTCAACATCAAGATATTAATATATACATCCTGATGCAGCCTGCAGTCTGGTATACAAAAGGCAGCTTGTTTAGTGCTAGGTCAGTGAAGGAAAGAGACTCATCAAGGATACTGCAGTTCTGATGGCTGCTGCAGAGCAATTAAAAATTCCCAGGTAACATCACAAGGAACCGAATGTATCAATACAAATCAAATTCTTCAGAAATGTGTGACCAGCCAAAGTGGTATGTCCTCACTCCTTCCACAGGAAAGTCAGGAAAGAAGTGGCTTTCTATGGCTTTCATCTCTGATGTGTTGTTCTGCTAAAGGACAGGTTTTATGGGATTATGAAAAAAACATTGGCTAAAAGATTTCCTGTCCCTCTGCAAAGTGAATCAATGAATTAAGAGCACCCTTTTCTCTAGACCTAAAATCTTCATTTTTGGCACTCCATCCTGCAAAATGGAGTGAATGCAGAATACAAAAACCCCGTGAAGATCATCAGTTATGAATTTCCATGCCACACAAAACCCACTTTGACCATTGTATCAGCCAGCTGGCTTACGATTCCTAAAATATTAGCATAATGTAGTACAACATATACAGGAATTATAACAGCAAGTATTGGTTACTTTTCACCATTAAGTATATACAGATCTGCCTAGATGTTTTCTTCTTGTCATAGGTTCTGCAATCTATTTGAATATCCTCTGAAATTATACAACAGTTACATTTAGCAGTCAGAGCTATCAAAGCAAAGTTTTAGAAATGGAGAATAGTTCACAGATTATTCTTGTTTCACCTTCCTTATTTCTTTTGTATTCCTATGTTATTTTAAAGATTAATCTTTTTTTTAAAAAAAACTTTTTTCCCCCCTTCTTTTGCAAAAGAAGCCTGTATTTCTGAATGATAAAAAAATACAAAGAAATTGCCTTTTCATTTCTGAAAACCAAACAACTGCATCTCAGCAATAATTAGTACATGGAAGTGCATGTACCACAAAAGATGATTATCATCAAATCTAAAGTAAGTGAACATATGGTGGTAGGATAAATCAACACAGAAGTAGTATAAATAACAACACCAAGTCATTAGGTAAATAGGGAGGAAAGGAAGATAACATTTCATGAAATAACTGCTGACAGGATAGCATTTGTTGAAAGAGAGTTTATGTTTAATGATGTTTCTCTTTTCTGTGGGGCCACTGAGGGTAACATATGACACCAGTGAAGTGGACATAATTTGGGTGCATTTTTCTAATTAAGTAAAATGGCCTTCAAAGTAATGGTGAGGAGATCACAAAAGTTAAGTGCTGCTTTTTAGATTCAGACTAGAGCTGGGGTTCTACTCATGGAGTTCAGGACTATCCAAGGCATGGAGAAGGTTAATGGTCCTTCCCATCCCCCTCCCATCCCCCCTCCCCTCTCTGTATCCAAGCAAATGGCCCACAGGACTGCAGAGAAAGACGCAGCTTGTTAAACCACTGCTGTACTGACTCAGGACATCTAAGACCATAAAGTTGTAATAGCATGCTGCTGTCATAGACTGATATTCTAATTGACAGAGCTGCCCGCACACAAGTGCAGTGCTTCGGGATGCTGGGCACATTGAATTCGGGGCAATTCAGGAGCTGAGCAACGCATTGCTCAAGTATAGGATGAAATTACAGTGCAAGGATCCTGAAGCGTTAAAATATATCAAATGCTTTGGATAGTAACCCTCTCGAGTTTTAATTTGGCACAGGGTCAACTATGACTGCCAGCTCTGAGAGGGAGGAGGGGAAAGGATTGATACCAGTAGGAAGGGTGCTGCTTAGAATTGTTTCTTTGGAGATAGAAATAGCATGAAGCTGATGGAAGCAGCTCCAGGGAGAAATAACATTCCCTAGTGAAATCCAACAGAAATAGTCTGTACAGTACTTCCACCATGTCACAGAGCGAATGGTGACAGTGCACAGAGGGTATTTCTATGCAGAAAATTACTGAGTAGCAGTAGGAGCAGGAGACACGTTACAAGATCAACATGACAAAGTGAGCAATTAGGCTTTCCCGAAACAGAGGACAGAATTTTTCTGCACCCTGTCATCAGCTCTAGGGCTAAGGGTGATGCGTGTGACCTTACACAGGCTGATCACAACAGGCCATGCTGGGTCAGGACCTATTGAGTTGCTTCCTTCAGTGCAGGTGGTGGAGTTCATTCCAAATGTAGCTACTCAGAAGCATTAAACAAAACATAGTATGCATTAAAATGACATTATTAAGGTTACAAAGGTTACAGAGTCAAGCACTCAAAAGCCACCTCTGCAACCTTAATTCAGTCCCCATTGTGTGTTTTCTCCATCTTCCCACGACTCTCTCATACTTCTACACCATACGTAAGCCTTATAGTAAATTTTGTTCATATCAGCACAACAGTGAGATGAGCTTGTAAGCAATATTACACATACAGTATAGAAGAACTCATATAGGAACTACCTGACCAATTATTTTATCTTCATGGTTTAATACGTGATCCCAGGATATATTTACTGGATAATATGTAAACTGCTCGGACTTAATCCCTGACTTTTTGGTTCAGACTAATGTAATATTACTTCAGATGTCTCAGTGAGGCACCCATGTTAGGAGGATACGCTCTTTCTGGCAATAGTGAGATTAACTTTTGCTGGCTGGAGATAGAAGTAGTAACTTGCCATTTGCCTCTGAACCCAGAGAGTCTCTTTTGTAAGGAGATGAATAAATGGGTAGGGGAAAAAATTGCCTAAACTCAAATTAAAATCATCTGAAATCCACTGAGAAGCTAAGTCTTTCTACTAGCAAGACTCAACTAAAATGAGCACAGGTATCCTTCCTTTCCCTGGGGAAAATTTTATTCCCAAAATAAAAATTTATTTTTGCCATGACTAGTACCAATATAAAAGTTGCCATATATTTGCTGCCATCAGGAAACTCTGCTAAAAGCCAGCAAACAAGCTAGAAATTACCCTAGCGATAACTTAGCCACCTGCTCTGGGGAAGCCACTGCCATCAGTTCAGGCTTTCTCAAATCACAGCATTAACAAATTTCTATCATTAAACATTTCCTAACACTAACAGTGTTTGAACAGGAAACCTGTTAGCAAAAGCTACATGTACTGATGAACGCAGCGATGAAAATTAACTAAATCAGCATCGTTTCAGCATTTGACTGGGGGTTGCATTGCTCTGGGCTTCACATCTGGGGTTTTATACCAGTTGCATTTCTCTGAACTTCTTGGGACATACCTCTTATCTGCAAAAAAATTTCCCAGGGTTGAGCTGTGGCCAGCTGGACACTGTTGAACTCTGACGTCAGGCCACGTTTTGTGTTTGGGAATAAGTTTAGTCGCTCTGGTAACTGAAACAGCCTTAAGTTATGCTTATCCCATGAATCCCCAGAAACGCTGGCTGAGAAGAACCTACAAGCAGAAATATTTCATGGCAATAATTTTGTAACAAAACAAAAACCAAAACCACAGCAAGACCCAAAAGCCAAGAGAGGGGTGTGTTAATGGTTATATATCAAAGCTTCTTTGTCAACAGATTTTTCCGAGTATCTACTTAAAACACTTTTTCTTCTGATTTGTACCATGCTGGAAGAGCAGAGCTTAGAAATGTAGACCTGAGGACCTTAGCCTTTATTCAAAGGAGCTTTTGACTTGCTTCAGTGTAACTAAAGGCTCCAGGAATTAGGTCCTTTTTTTAGGACCATGAAAACAGACAATTAACATTATTCACCTAAAGAAGTTCAAGGGCAAATGCAAGGCCCTGCACCTGGGTCGGGGCAATTCCCAACAGCAATACAGACTGGAGGAGAAGTGGATTGAGAGCAGCCCTACAGAGAAGGACTTGGGGATACTGTGGATGAAAAATTGGACATGAGCCAGCAATATGCACCTGCAGGCCAGAAAGCCAACTATATCCTGGGCTGCATCACAAGAAGTGTGACCAGCAGGTTGAAAGATGTGATTTTTCCCCTGCTACTCTGCTCTCATGAGACCCCACCTGGAGTACTGCATCCAGCTCTGGGGTCCTTAGTACAAGAAGGATGTGGATGTGTTGGAGCGAGTCCAAAGGAGGGCCATGAAAATGATCAGAGGGCTGGGAACACCTCTGCCGTGAAGACAGGCTGACAGAGTTGGGGATGTTCAGCCTGGAGAAAAGGCAGCTCCAGGGAGACCTTATTGCTGCCTTTCAATGTATAAAGGGGGTTTATAAGAAAGATGGAGAAACACTTTTTACCAGGGCCTGTAGTGACAATTTTAAACTGGAAGAGGGTAGTTTTAGATTGGACGTAGGGAAGAAATTCTGTACTAGGAGGATGGTGAGAAACTTTACCGGGTTTCCCAGAGCGGCTGTGGCTGCCCCATCCCTGGAAGTGTTCAAGGCCAGGCTGGATGGGTCTTGAAGCAACCTGGTCTAGTGGAAGGTGCCCCTGTCCCTGGCAGAGGGGTGGAACTAAATGATCTTTAAATGTTCCTTCCAACCCAAACTATTCTACGATTATTAAAAACAAATAAATAAATTTCAGCACATAAAAATTTTACCTCTGTAGACAAAGCTTTCTGTGGTGTACTTAATGAATTTTTCCTTTCAGCTATCAACCATTGTCTATTCTACTGTACTTAGAAACATCTGTTATTTGTTCTTTTTTTTATTGTACTTCATAGGCTAGAATATATTGGCTTTACATGGTGACTGTTAGGGTGGATGTTGCACAAATAAACAAATTCAAAAAAGCCTGCTTTACCAAAAAAAAAATTAATAAAAAAATTGTATCTAAATAGAAGAAACAGGCAACAGTTCCAACACATTTTTAATGGAACAGATAGAATTTTATAACTACAGCTTTTTCACAGTGTCCCTGTGAAATCATATGATAGAATATTTGCTATCATAGCACTGTATTATCCTACAATTGCAAGGCATCACAATAAAACTTCAAGTACAATAAAAAAACAAAATTGCAAATACAATAGATTTTTTTCTATTGTAAAGTTAACATATAACAGCATATAAAATAAGCTCCAAAACTGATGAATGTTGTATAGGATTTTCACAAAATAAAATGCCTTTTGCTTGTGAGACAATGCACATCCATGGCTATCTCTCTCCAAATTTTACCCCATATTATTCTTTACTTTTCCATTGGGTAAGTGATTTGAGCTGTCAAAAGAAAAAAAAAAATTCCAATGTAGAAAAAAATAAGAGTTAGAAAGTAGAAAAAAAGTGAAAGCAATGAGGAAAAGCAAAGTATTAGCCACCCCCCTGCCTTTGTGGCACTGCAGCTGTGTAAATTACAGATTCTATTTCAGCCCTTCGTCTCCTTTCTTCCTTTGGCCTTGAGTTTGCAAAGAAACACGCTCATCTTTCCCAATTTTCTCCTTGGTTCCTGCAAAATGAGCAAATGATTAATAAAGCCACATGCTGGACAATGGGACGTGCAAGGCAGGAGCAGAGGAGAGCTCATGCACAGTGCAGCACGTGGAGTCCTCTCCTGTCCATCCCAGGGTGGGCTTCCCCACCAACTGCCTCCAACCCCAGCAGACACTGCAGTGAGGCCAATGCACAGAAGTCACCCTATTTCTTTCTGTCGGTAACCTGCCCTGAATACTTCCTATCATAAAAAACCCCTGCAGCCTGAACAATAAAAACCTCTTACTGGGGTGAAACCCAACCCATAGTAAGAGCTTTTTGATATTTTAATGGTAATTTAAGGTACTGCATGTTGTTTTGGGTTGTTTCTGGGGGTTTTTTTGGTTGGTTGGTTTTCTTTTATCTTTTTTCTCTGCTCATTTATTCCTCCTTTGGCTTCAGGATCTTTAGTTTATTGGGTTTGTTCCTCTGCCTACAGAAGGCTAGAGGTAGCCTCATTTCTAATTCTGCCATACATCACAAGGAAGATCATTTCAGGGAAAGAGCTGAGTGAATAATGCCAGATTCTCTGACTGACAGAGAAACAATTAGACGAGGTCAAACTGAAAAAAGCCCAAGCTGCGGGGTAAAATTAAGATTTTTTTAGTTCTTCCATTTAAATAAAAATATTTTAGTTAATTTTGTAGTTACATAAGTCTAGTGTTAAATCATTCGAATTTTATTTCAGCTGTTGTAAAAATAGAGCACAGAGTGGAGCATTAAATGTTACACATATTCTGAAATATACTCCTCCATTTTTTTTCAGCAAAAATTCCAAAACACTTAGCAAATTCAATCCAATTGTGATACTGCTTCAGTATTGCATTTGCATTTCTCATCAGTGTTAACATTTTAGATGTAAAATCAAACCACTGTTGAGCTGGCTTTAGCTTACTGCTTTATTTGTGTGGGACATTTTTAAGGATTGGGATTTAATACTTACCTGGAACAAAACCACATATGAAAATTCTGTCTGAAGGGAAATGTCTGAGTCCCCATAGCTCTCCTGAGAGGACACCTTGCTCTGACAGAGGCTGTTACTAACAGTTTATAACTCCTGATTTTTTAGTGTAAGCGTGCAATTCCTCTCTGACCATTTAATCCCTCTGAAGCAAAGCTAACTGGTCATCCTTCTCTAGGCTTGCATAAATTCACACATCAGTTTTAAAATGAGATGAAGATTGCATCTGATATTACTGAATGTCACATTCTGACATCAATCTGAAAGAATGTCAGTTTATAGCTGAATCTTAGCAACCTTTGCTTACATAGCCCAGGAGCTGACTTAGCATTCAAGTGTACCAAACAACTGTCTTGCCCCAAAATAGTATCAATGGTAATTTATCTATTTGAAAGTCAAATTGTTTAAATAGTTTGCTAGAAAACAATCAGGATAGAAGGGCTGAACAACTTATGTCAGAGAGCATTTTGTTCTGCCAAGAATCAGTGAAAAAAAAAAAAAAAAAAGAAGAAAAAAAAAAGAAGAAGCACCTGTATTTCTTTGACTTTTCTCCACTCCTGAGAAATTTATCTTTTTGAGAAGGTGGTGGACAAAAGTTTATCTACCTGTCTTTAAGCAAGCATCAGAAAATATGGAGTGGAAATGAGGGTTGGGTTCCTCTGTGTTTGATCTAAGGGGGACAGAGGACTTCTGAGGTTTGTTGGCTGCATGTGGGCTGACATACTTAACGCCAAGATTACTAATGAAAATATTACATGGAAAAAGTCTTTAATATTTAAGGTAATTGTTCAACCAACATTTTACCTCAACATTTCACTTTTTCTCTTTCCAATCTATTCTTTACCTGTTTTAAAATTCTATTTTAAAATAGCCATAGCTAATTCACCTTTTCCCTTAGCCCCATTGTATAATGCCTCCGCTCCTCTCTTTTATGAAAGTAGTGAAACTTCTGGTTCTTCTTTTAATTTCAGTTTGATTTTTGACAATTCTTGTTTTATTCTACAACTTTCTGACCTCAGGAACACGGCGTTTTCTGAGCATGTTTTGCTAACTCCTAGCATCCTCCTTTCATACAGCAGAATCGGCAGAAATTAATTCTATTATCTCCAGCTGGCAGGAAGCTCTAAGCCACAGGATGACCTGGTCTTGGTTATTTGCATCTTCATTTGCTCAGCTAGATACAAACTGAAGCAAACTTCAGTGCTTGAGGAGGTGGACCATTGGACACAGCGTACATAAAGCTGCAATTATTTCTGGATATGTTCCCCTCTCTATGTTGTAATTTCCATAGAATCTTTAGTAAATTTAAGGGCTTCATTACCCAATATCCAGGACTTTCCATGCAAGGTACAATTCAAAGATAACTAAAGACCAGTTAAATGTGTGAAATGAAGGCCAAGGGCAGCAACTTCATTTCTCAGACATAGCAATATGCTTACTAGAAGTATCAGGGAAAGATACAGCCTCCTATGTCCTCCCACAAATTCTTAGTCTCATTTCTCCTCCCTGAACTTCTGCAAAGTCCACTTTCTTCCCATTAGCCCTGTCTTCCGAACTTGACCTCTCTTGAGTTATACCACTCTCCCTGCCACATCAAAACTACACTGCTACTTTCCATTTATTTTTCCTTATTTAAACTCTCATAAGCTCTTTCATCTGCTAAGAAGCCACTTTGCTTCCACATCAAAATTTCATGTTGCCTGAAGGACTGAAAAGCCTCAGGCTGGGCCACTCTCCTTCTGACCCCACACTAAGGTGTGCTTGGCTTTCTAGTGCAAAGTTATATGGATAAAACAACACATGAAAAAGAAAAGAAGAAAGTATATATACTAAGAACAAGTATTCTTCACATCATTAAATGTTCCACTGAAATATCAGTCACATACCATGATGAGAAACAAAATAGATGAGTTTGTACAAGAAGTAATAGACTCAACCTCTCCTGCACATAGGCAGTTGCACCTGTTGCAAAAGGCATTAGTAAAAGACTGTCTCCATAAACAGTGACTCTGCAACAAATCCTGAAAGGGGGCTGAAAAGAGGATTGCACTGGCACAGGATCCCAGTGAAGTGACAACGTATCCCACTGGTAAAAAGAGGGCAATTGTGCTCCCCTAAAAGTTGGATAAAGCAAATTCTTTATAGCCAGTTTTCAGACAGCAGGTTCTATGTATGAAATGATGAACTAGCATTTGTGTTTTCAATATATTAAACATTTTGCTATCACCAATTTACTGCTGCTGGTTGCTTCCACAGTTTTTTGGCTAATATGTGCCAGTTTTCACTGCGAAGTTATAGCAGTGTGCCTTACCCATCTTCTAGTACCCTGCTACTCAATCCTAATACCATTTTCTGGCTAATGTTGATGTGTGAGCTGAAATGATCTATAACAAAGAGACATTAACCTGTAAAGCTGCTGTACTGGAAGTAGCCTTTGGTCAAATAAACTTACAATCACAGTACTTTCTCTTTGACACACAAACTCTCTACAACTTGCTTCCAATTTTATTTCTGTTAAGTGTCTTTCACCAAATGAAATAATATTAGAAAACTACATGAAACATGAAATGGATAGTTAATATTATAGTAACACAGGGTATTACAATAATGGGCTTGAATTTTTCACAGTTCCCATTATAACCTTGCTATTTAGGGGTCACAGCTGAGCCACTGTAGATTGTATTGGAATTAAACTGTAATTCAGAAATTTCTGGGTTACCGTGAGTTTTGCAAAGCAATTTTGAAGTACTAGGGGAAGAAAATTGGGGTTTTGTTTGGGTTGGGGTGATTTTTTTTTCCTGGTTGTATATATTCTATTCATTTGGATTGCTTTAAAAACCAAACACACCAACCAGATTTTAAAAAAATACAGAATGTTCTTAGTGAAGACTTCTGGATTTCTGGGTATTTTGTGAGTATTCTGTTTGAAACATTGGAGATTTTTCCAGTTTGAGAGAAAAATAGCTACCAAGCAGATGCACTAGCTATTTCAAAATACTCCCTCCCGCTACACCAACAGAAAACTACTGTTGATTGCCACTGCTTAATATTGTCTCCCACACATTTAGAAAGGCATGATTTCTAGAGTGAAATACCCAGGACAGTTCACTGAAATGAAGCTTGGCATCCAGATTGCTAGCCTGGCTGTAATCACCCTTTGAGTTATAGAGCTTGTAAATCACATATCAAAACATGGGAACACATCAATTAATGTTCTACTGGAAACAAATCAAGGACAAGCCTACAGTGTGACATTCTGCCAGTTTTATTTTGAATAGACGTGGGGGAAAAGCTGAAATGTTTGGTCACAGCCTTTGTTTACCCAATCTGTCTTATATACTATTGCATAATGCTATCACAATATTAATATGCAAATCACCACTCAAAGAAAAGCCATGCTTTCCCCATTGATTTTCAGCTGAGCTTCTGTTACAAAGAAAAATACTTAGCACTTATATTTCTTTTTCATCTTCAAAACTCTTTTAGTACATTTTAATTAATCCTTTTCCTTTCATTTTTCTGACCCTGCATTAGGTTATCTGCCTCCTTTACTCGGGTACTCTCAAGGTTATGTCCTCCTCTCAATGTTTTCCCAAGACTTTTCATGTTTTCAGAAATGATTTCCCTCTCATCTCTTTTTACGCCTAGAATGCAGACCGCAGGAGACTGGCCAGAAGAAAAGGCTAGACAAGGGCAGAAGAAGTTTCCAAGGTCAAAAAGAAACAAAGGAACTCTGTTTCCAGGGAATAATGAACAGTGGCCCCATCTACTGCTGCTGCTGCTTTTTCTTAGCAGGTGCCTTAGCCTGGTCTCAGGCAATCTCTGGGGAGTTGGTAAGGTGACTTTTCCATAGGACATCATGCAAGATGTGGTGCAGCTCAAGGGCTGTGCACGTGGGCATCCAGTTCAAGGTGGCAGATGAGAAAATAGCAGTAGCCTCTTATGGAGAGGAACTTTTTCTCCTCAAAGAGGATTTCTGCTGCAAAGTGTCGCGTGGGAGGCAGAACATGCTTAGGTCCTACAGGAATTTCCCTGCTCACTGGGGAAACATTGATCTGTGTTATAAAAGGAAAACTCTCAGTCCAGATTTATCCTGCGAAACATTAAGAGCCCCCTTTTTTAAAAAAAGATTCTATTTCCATATGTTTAATTATTTTATTATATCCTGTATTATTATTACCTACTGTGTGCTTTAGCTAGATGTTTTGATGACAATTTTAAACATAAGCGGTTGAGGTGCTCTGTACCCTTCTGAAGGTTAGTCACAACATGGGCATCACTCCTAACCTACTAAAACTCTGAAACCAGCATTTCAGCAGTGCACAGGACAAATGCTTATTCATTTCCAAAGGTTCCCATTCCACTCCCAGAGCACAGATGGGCACATGGGGGACTTGACAATGGGCTTCCCTTGGTAATAAAAAGTGGAGAACTCCTGTGGTACTCCTGGAGTCAGTCATCTGCATTTCAAAGTGGGGGAAAGGCTTTCTGTACTCAAGGCAGAGAGAACGGGACTTTTAAAGACACGTTTTGTATCACAACTGTTGATGGAAATACAGCTCAGATTGTTATAATTTTCATTGACATTTTAAGAGTTAGAGTATGGTAAGTGATCTTCACATTTACTTACAGGAAATAGTGCTAGTAGTTTCCCAGAGTGAAGGGTGTTTATCTTTTTAAGAAAATGTGAATTTTGGCAATAAACATATTTTCTCTGTTTCCTCTTTCAATTTTAATTACCTTTAAGAACAACTGTTATAAATGTAAAGAAATACTTGAAAAGTCCTTTGAAAAGGAAATATTTCTGTTACTTCAGCATAACATCTTGAAATATCAAAATAATTCTCACCTTTTTTTTTGCCCCACAGTAGTTTCAAGCTGCAATAATTTATAATTTCTCAGTTATTGCTTTTATTTTTATTTTATTTTCTGATATGAGAGTAAATATTAAAGTCTCCATATCTCCACTTGGCAGGACATGCTACCTAGATGTTTTCAGAATACTTCTTAACCAATAGCAAGTGTTGTCTGAAGACAGAATTTAGAGATGACTCAAAGATAATAACAGGTACTGGGTGCGTTAGCTGATATGATACACTTTGCTCTTGTTCTGGTAAATGTGCTGGGCAGCAGATGTAAAAAGCTGTATTTCATTTGGAGGAGACACAGTCATGCATTTAATTTATAATTCACATAAAATATTAAGTCTATGATTAGGTTTTCATTCTTTCAAGCAATAGGGACCTAAGTTTTTAAAACTTTTAGTTCTAAACCAGTGCCTCTGGTAGTGTATTTAGCAAATCTGTGATGCTGGAGACAGACATAACTCCACATTTACTTGCACTGCACGTACTCTGACTTCACTGGACTTTCTAGATTGTACCAAAAAGTGCAAACTAGGATTAAACTGGAAAGGATTAAGTGAGAGCAGATTGTTAATTTAAATAATTGAATATTTAAGTAGCTTGGTTTCTGAAAACATCCATGTTCCTCTCTGTTATTACTTTTTGTTTATCTTGCACTGCTTAGATTGGAGATTTATAAACACATATTTGTATATAAATATATGTTTATATATACAAATACAGACACATATATGTTTTGTCAGATTTCTTTGTCCTCCTTCTAGAAAAAAAAAACCAAACCAAACCCAAAACAACTACTCAGTTTACTTCCCTTTGCACCTTTAAAAATCTCATAGTTACTATGGAAACAGCTATTAAATTGGGAGTGGCAGTAATTAATAACATATGCAAGTGCAATATGAAGTCTAAAACATAACTAATCCCAGCATTTGGAGTGAATTGTACAGAGCTGCCCTTTTTGCTTTGCATGGCACTGCAGACTGCGCAGAGCCATTTATTACAAGGGGGCTTAACGATACCGCACTGATACATTATGGCTGAAATAGTTTGGACAACGGAAGGAGTATTGACCTATATGAACAAATGACATTATTGTCACATAGTTTAACGGAGCGTGATTCTGGAAACAATTAGACCCATACAGATACTATGGGCAAACGCAAAATACTTTACACTTTTAGACAATGTAAAAATACTCACTTGCTGCAAAAATGATAGCAGAAGCTTGAAATGTAACTTTAAAATCCATTGCCTCATTTTAATTATAGAGACAGGGGCTGATCAGATGTGCAACTTTACCTACAGCTGCTTTTATCTTTTGACTTGTCACTTTAAAAGCTGAACTGGAATTTTTTAAGAACTGCCAATTAAAGATTTTTAAGAAACCATGAAAGATGAGAGAACCTATCTGCCCTTAGGCTTGATTGGAGAAGGAATATTATAAATATTTATTTGTTATTTTATTATTTCTTAAGAGTACTTGCCATAAAGTCTACCATCTATCCCATTAGCCTCTCTCATTAGAAAATATGGGTGCACAAGAGATTCAAATTTATCTTAAGTAATTTTTGCAGTTGGTGTAAAATATGTAGCAGATGCTGTATGATCAGGCTGAGGTATATTGCATTATACAGGAGAGAGTTCTGCCTTCACCCTGAGCACAAGCAGTGGCTCTTGTGCTCCTAAACCAGAAGCTATGTGGCCTCCATTAGCTGAGCTAATAATCTCTCGTTAGGGGCAAAACATATTGGATGGGCCTGATCCCAGATAACGGGCCTGCCTGGCTTCTGATCCAGCACAGCGTGGCCACGGCAAAGTCACAGCATGCTGCAGTGTGCTCCCCAGGCATACTGACAGACTTGCTGAATGTGTGTCTTCTTTTTACCATTACGATTCCTAATCTGCGATCTTTTAATAATAAGTGGACATGTGTGCACCAGTATGTTTAGACCAAACCTCTGCCAGTGTTCTTCTTCCCCTTTTTCTTCTTTGTTACTCTTCCTGCTTACCTGCTTCTTTTCCTTTTCAGCACTGTTTCCTTCCCCTTACCATCTCATCTTCCTAATCAATTTTTCTCCTCCTCGTGTTCCTGTTTTCTCGTTTCACTCTACTTTTCTCCATCTCACTCACTCCTTTTAAAAAATTTTTCTTCCTTTTACGATACATAAATTTATTGTTCTGTCTTCATTTCCACATGCACAACCTTCCTTCCTCATTTGTACTTTCCTGTTCTTAACTCTTACTTTCCCTGTATTCTTTTTTTTTTTTTGGTTATCCTCTCCCTGCCCCGCATTCCTTCTAAGTTATTTTTGTATTCACTAATAGTTTGCAAAGCAGACGAAATGGGATACTGATACCATCTCAGCCACCTATTTTAGGATGGGATGCATCCTTCTGTGGAGGTGCTGGTCTGTGTTGATCTACTACAGATGGAGCTGGCATCACTAGTTTTTCCCAGCTGTCGAATTAAAAGCATCAGGAGGTTGATGATCCAACACTGAATGCAGAGGCCACTCTGTAAACGGTTCTTGGAGGCAATTCTCTGACAAATACCGTGTCTCATTCATGCACGATCCCTTGTCCAAAGATACCAACACTCACACGCTTTCAGGCTGTCATTCTTAGCTGGAAACACAAGTCACTTACACAACAGTCATTTAATTAAGAGCACAGTACTTACCTGTTGTTACTTATTGGATAAGACAAAAGAAATCTTTTTATTCTTGAAGGTACTCCGTGTGTATCTCACCAAGTACAGAATGGGAACAGTAATAACCACGTTCCCAAAAGATGGGAGTCAGATACAACTTTCCTACTAAGCTTTAGCTCATCCTGTTAAATTTCCAAAAGCAGTGTCTGTGGCTGGGCAGCATGATAGTACTCATTCTTTTTCAGAAATATTGCTAATTAAAATCTCAACAATAACTTCTGAATGCAGCTTTCATAATCACCTGGTTGATGAGGTTAAGCAGGTATGAGAAATTGAGGTGGCTTCACTGCATTTGGCTGACAGTGGTTTGCTGTGATTATTCGGTTTGCTATCCCAGGGAGCAGCTGTCCTTTCCTTCCAGTGGGACGATGTACTCTTTTTTTAGACCTATAAAGTTGCAAGATATCAGATTTCAGGAAAGCAGCATTCTTACATTTAGAAAAGCTTCTACTGGTGTAAGGATGAGTCTCACAGGGTGAAAATTTTGAGGGAAATTGCCTGATTTAGGAGGAAAAAAAAGAAATACATACATACTTTTGGTTTCAAGAAAGAACTGTATCTGCTTCAAGTCAATGGAAGGGATAGAATAAACTAAGCTAAAATAGATTAGGGGCTGGGTGGAAGATAGACAAGGTTGTACAAAAATATTGTGTCACTTAATCACATCCTTATATAAAACGTATATGTTACTTGTATAAGAGTGTTCTTAGAAGTTATATTTCTTCACAAGCTCTGAACGTACCACAGTTTAACATTTATAATTGAAGGTTTTCTCCAGCAAGATTACTGACATTTATGGTTTTCTGTGACTAGTGTCACAACATCAATATGAGATTTACAACAAGCACTTCTACATTACACTGTGAAATACAACACAGTGACTCTGGAACTAAAAAGTTAATTTTCCTTCCAAACCCAGAAGCATAATAATAAGACTGCAATGAACACAGAGACTTTCAGGACCAAAGAACTACCTCCACATAGTGCTACAATATCTTGTGTAGATGTATCAGGATCAGTGATACTTTAATAAACTTTGCATTATGCTTCCTCCTTAAATGGGTGTTGTGGTTTAACCCCAGCTGGCAGCTAAACCCCACACAGCCCCTTGCTCACTCCCCCAGCCCCAGTGGGATGGGGGAGAGAATCAGAAGAGTATAAGTGAGAAAACTCAAGGGTTGAGATAAGGACAGTTTAACAGGTAAAGCAAAAGCTGTGTCTGCACGCAAAGCAAAATGTGGAATTCATTGACTGCTTCCCATGGGCAGGCAGTGCTCAGCCATCCCCAGGAGAGCCGGGCTCCGTCACTTGTAACGGGGACTTGGGAACACAAACACCATCACTCCAAACACCCCTCCCCTTGCTCCTCCTCCCCCAGTTTATATAGTGACATAACACCATACGGTATGGACTATCCCATGTGTCAGTCGGGGCCAGCTGTCCCGGCTGTGTCCCCCCGCAGCTCCCTGTGCCCCCCGGTCTGGTGGCTGGTGGGATGGGGTGAGGTGCAGAAAAGCCCCTGACGCCGTGTGAGCTGCTCAGCGGTGACGAGAACACCCCTGTGTTATCCACAGTGTTTCCAGCACAAATTCAAACCACAACCCCATCCTAGCTACTATGAAGAAAATGAACTCTACCCTAGCGAAAACCAGCACAATGATTGAAGTTTTACCTGCCTGGCACTTTGTTTTAACATAGTGTTCTTTGGTATTCACAGAGAGAATATTTACTGTGCTGAGCTCTAAGTTTCAGTATTAAACTCTCCTAAAATTATTGTTGGTTTAACAGCAGTGTCAAAAAATCCAACGAAACAAAAGAAACATTCAGTGTGAAAATGCATAATCTCTGCTCTCATGACTAGAATTAGGGCGAATGTTTTCCTCAAACCTGACAATAACAAGAAAAAAAAATTATATCAGATAGGGAAAGTTTTGGTACTAGATGCAGCATGCTTACTCAAATGTGAATAAAAACAAGGGTGAGAACAAAACAACGTTGACTATCTTGCTGCTGGATATAGCTCACAAAGTTTTTACAATATAAAATGATATGTAATTCAAATATGTAAAACAATTCGGCTCCCTTGCAGCAGGCTGGATCCTGCATTTCCATCTGCTGCAGCCTTCAATAAGGTTTTTTCCCCTGAAATTAGAAATTGAGATCAGGCTGCCTGCGCTCTCTAGTCAGTCCTGCACAAGGAAACAGAATGAGAATTATTCAGTACGATTACCTGCTCCTGCCCTGTGTAACCCACAGACATAAAGATACTAGATGCCAAGAACAAAATGGTATTTTGGTATCACCATGGCATTGATTATCATAGAATTATAGAATTGTTTAGGTTGGAAAAGACCTTCAAGATCATCCAGTCCAACCATTAACCCAGAACTGTCAAGCCCACTGCTAAGCCATGTCCCTAAACACCACATCTACACATCTTTTCAATACCTCCAGGGATGGTGACTCAACCATGTCCCTGGGCAGCCTGTGCCAGTGCTTGACAACTTTTTCAGTGAAGATTTTCCTAATATGTAGACCTCCCCTGGTGCAACTTGAGGCTGTTTCCTCTCATCCAGTTGCCTGTTATCTGGGAGAAGAGACTGACCCCCACCTCGCTACAACCTCCTTTCAGGTAGCTATAGGGAGCGATAAGGTCTTCCCTCAGCCTCCTTTTCTCCAGGCTGAACACCCCCCAGTTCCCCCCGTCACTCCCCATCAGACTTGTGATCAAGACCCTTCCCCAGTTTCGTTGCTCTTCTTTGGACACGCATTAAGACCTTGTCATACTTTTTGCAGTATTTCAGCAAGCACATTTTGGCTGAACTGAATGACATCTGTGGTTCCATCTAGCAAAATACTTGTCATCCCAACCACAAGATGAAGTGTACCTAACACACTGCAGATTAGGACCAGCAAGAATAACAGCCACTACCTAATTATTGAATATAACCCCCCCAAAAAGACACTTAAGACACTTTGTCATTGCATGGTAACTATTCATAGAAGTGCTGCAATGACTGTATGTTAAGTCTTAAACTGCCACTGTTTTCCAAAAGTTTTATGACAATGCTGATTATTGAAGGAGGAGTTTATATACAAGTATAAAACCATAATGATAAAAATTTGAATCTGGTTCTAACCCAATATATTTTTTAAGAAAATATTTTTGAGAGACAGAAGGCCCCACTCATTTGTCTCTTATGCTGGATTTGCAATAGGATAACTAATTTGTGAAAATGTAAATAATATATCCAGAACTTGAAATTAAAGAGAAAGGCTTGATCGTGGATTAATACTTGTTACTGATACACTGAACCGAGAAGAAGCCTTCGATGCAAAATAAATTTTGTATTTCTGCAATAGGATTTTTTATTTCTGATTTATGGACCACCACAGTCAATAGAATGCTTCCCAGTAATTTCAGCAGAACCATAGAATACAATAGAATCATAGAATCATTTTGGTTGAAAAAGACCTTTAAGATCATTGAGTCCAACCATAAGCGCAGTACTGTCAAGTCTACCAAGTAGGTGCAAAGCAAGCTTTCTGTAAGACCCCTCTCATTGTACCAGTCCCTATCATTCCTGTGCTCCTTCACAGAAAGGTCTTGGTCAGACATGACAGGACATAAATTTAGAATGAGGTGAAGTAAGAATGACGAAAGATTTACTTTCATGGTTTGTCATTCAAGTCTATATTTAAGTGCTTAAAAAAGAACACTTGTCAGCTGTAACAGATCTTTAGGAACCTTAACACAGATAAATTATAAGAATATCTCCAGTACAACATTGCTGTGAAGTACAAACCATGTGTTTAAAATATTGTTTGAAATGTGACTGTGTAGGGAAATAATATAATCATCAAAGGGAGGAAAGGAATTGATCGCTTAGGAGGTTTTAATGGCTTTTTAAAATTTCATGATGAAACTACATTTGTGCTCTTTTTTTTTTTTCTGGTTTATGGGAGGATGAAGAAACAGCAGGAAAGTTAATTCTGCTAGTATTATGCTTTAAGTCAATCACACTTTCCCGTCAAAGCTAGTGGGAACTCATTTGAGTACAATTACTCATATCTATGGATGTTTGTAGGATGAGATCAACATTTCTAAACATTCTGCATCTCTATTAAATACCTGGCATATAAATGCATTTTTAAGTCATAAATAGTTAGGTGAAACAAAATAGTGAGTAATTAATAACTAACACATTACTTCTGGAGTAACCCCTGCATTCTTCTCTTCCCCGTGCTTCAGGGTGGCGTTGGCTTCCTAAGTTTCAGATTAAAAAAAAGGCAAAAATTCAAATCCCAGCTTCAAGCCTCACTTAATTTTGAAGGAAAACTGTTATTTGAGACCAGCTTTTCTCAAAACTGGGCTCCAGTCCAAGTTTGCTTGTAAATCCTGTAAAGCTTGCAAGCTGAACTTGAGTCGTATATCACAGATCTGAATCTTCCCATGAATGCCACATCGGTAGCCCTTGCCAAGCTCCCTTTTCCAGCCCTGGCTGCTCCTCAGAACCTCAGCTGGCTTGTTTGGAGTTAACCTGTCTATTTCTCTTCCACGCGGGAGCCATATGTAGATAGCTTTTTGCCTTTCTTTCATCCTCGGGTTTCAGTGAGCTCCACAGGCATTCACTCGCATGTAAGTAGCGTTCGCTGTAGGATTACCTTGCAGAGAGCCTTGTTACGCAGTTGTAAATAGCACAGTAGATTTGATGCTTCAAACATTGCTATATTAAAACATAGCGATGTTTTCTCTAGCATAATTTTCACATTTCAGCTATCATTACAGTGTACTAGTACTGGTGAAACAGTCACAATCCAGACCTTACTGTACTAGGTGGGGTGCCAACCCACCCATGCATTGCACCATTGCATTGCTAGCCATGTGTTATTGTTGTTGGAATTATTAGTAGAAATAGTTATTGCCCTAAGGAGCTCTATAAATGATGGATGCAGCATCAGAAATGCAGGGTTATAGAAAATTGTACTAATGATGAAAAAAACATTCCTGTGTAACCCTATACTTTTCTATTTATTATTTTACATTATCATTCTTTGATCTTTCTTAGTCCCTCCAAGATTATATTGAAAAGGCACATCTGAGGGAGAGTGGTCTTGCTATTCCCACCTACTGAAACCATTTCCCATGTGGGCTTGCACAGTCATTTGTACCCTCTCCTGCCCTAACCAATGTGTGCATCCTTTTCCATTTGCCCACTTCAGCGCGAGAGAACTCTTTCCCAGTTCAGTGCCCATGGCTTGGCGAGCCTCTGGGGGAAGCACAGCTGGGAATTGAACATGAGCATTTTTCTGGTCAGCAAAGATGACATGGGCAAGTGCTGGATCCTTCAGGTAGGGAAGGAGCCAGGTCGGGCATTTCCATCCTTTATTCTGAAGGAGTGTTGTTCACTGCGAGGCTTTAAGTGTTCTGGTGTACAACTAACAGAAGAACATCCAGTGTGTGGATCTCAGCAGAGTTTATGCATGAACTTGTGCCTACCTTCAGAGTACTATCAAGGAGCCAAACCAGTGTTTTTTTGGGAATATTCATGCTCATAACTGAACTGATGTCCTCTTGATACTGGATAAACTGTGGGGCCCCAAGCGTGAGGTGAGACCTTAAATGACACTCTAAGAAGTAAATTTGTCATGGCCTTGTGCAACTTGAAGTACCCCACATTTCAAGCCTCTTTCCTCTGTGCATTTCTCCAAACCTTTACTCCACTCCCCAATGTCTTCTCCACCCTGGATGTCATCTTGATACATGCTATTATGAAGCAGGACTGCTGTGTCACATGCCCACGACTCTGCAGTTACCCATCGCAGCAGAGGCCATCGGTGCCTCTGCACCCCTCTTAAGAAAGCAGGGATGCTCAGATGAGCTGTGCTGCCACTTGATGTGGCAAAACTGTAAAACCTATGGAGACCTACAAAAGCTGGGCTACAGATACCCTTCAGCCTGTTTTGAGTCTACAGGCTGTGGTATAATTTTAAAAATTGCTATTTCGGACTTGTATCCAAACCCTGAATCCTACGTACATACAGGTAGGTGGATAGGTGAAGACAACTGGGAGTTCTTCCCACCAGCTCTGAAGCGCCAGCTCCAATCCAGAAACAATGTAGATGACTGACTGCATGCTTTACAGATTGCAACTGAAATATCACGCTGGCTTCATGCCTGGGCAAATGTGAGCACTCAATTCTTCATTTGTGGATCTCAGCTTTGGTCCTTTTGCCACCTTTAAAATAGAGATGAACACTTCTCTGGTTTATAGAAACTGCTGTGAGTTAATACATTCAAGATGATGCCGCCCTTAAGTAGAAAGGAGATGAAAACAACATGAGTACTGGGTCTGCTCTTTCATTGTCACCTGTTGGACTAATTAAAGATATTAAAATATAATCACATAATTGTACTTAATTAAATACGTAAGAATATGTAAACGCATAACAAGAAAGAAAACCAAACAAAAATAACAACCCACAGATCGAATAGCAAATAAAAATGGTCACTGAACTTTTAATTGCTTTAGTAAATAAGCTACGAAATATATTCCTGGGTTACTTTCTCCATTCGTACCAAGCACGTATAGTTGCCACAGAGACTGGCACGTGTGAACGTGGGTAAAATAAAGGACAGGGAGAGGAGGGGATTTGTCCTCTGAATTTTCAAAGGGATCTGGAATTGCGCTCTAGGCTGGAGATGCGCCTGGGGCGGGGATGCAGCCCGAGGGCTCCCCGCCGTGCCCCCGCATCCCTCCAGTGCTGGGTGACCGGCGGGGACGGGACCCTGCGCAAGGCGGGGGCGGCCGGGCCGGCTCCGCTCGGCGCCCCTCGGCGGGGCAGCCCTCCGCGCCCAGCCGCGCCGCCGCGGCCACCGGCCGGCACAGCGGCGTTCATCCGTGTGGAGTGTTATATATACACACGGTCAACAATATATTTGAAAATGCAGCCCGGACTGGTGGCACACGGGCTGTGTGAGGCTGCCGCTTAAAGGAGGGGAGGGGGGATAAAATAAGGCACGAAGCTGTTTTAAAAATAGCGTGCGGGCGGCGGGGAGGTGCGGCACGCGGCGCCGGGGGCGGCCGGCCCGGCCCGGGAGTTCCTCGCTGCCTTGTAAGGAGCGCGGCCGCGCAGGGCCCGCGCCCGCCCCCGCCCCCGCCCCGGCTTCCCCCCGCCGCCGGAGGGAAGGCAGGAGCCGGGAGCGAGCTGCCCGTCGCCAACTCTCTCTCCCCTTCTTTCCTCCTCTCCCTTCAGGAGCTCCCACCCCGCCTGCCTCTCTCCTCCTCCTCAGTCTGCTCTGCAATCAGGGGAATAAATCGGGGAAGGAGACGCACAGACACAGACGGAGCGAGCGGGGATCTGTTACAAAAGTAGCCCTGATGGCGGCGGATCAGATGAAGCCGGAGCTGCTGCTGGAGTAGCGGAGAGTAGAGTATCTCCGTTTCTCCTCTTCCCCCCTCTCCACCCACAGATCTCCATCGTTTCTCCTCCTCCTTCCCACCCTCGGCCGCGCTCCCGCTTCGCCTCACATCCCTGGGCTGCGCCTCCTGCGAGGGGGCGGGTGGGGGGGAGCGGAGGAGGCTTTAAAAAACAACGGCCTGCCCCCCCCACCGCCACACACACCGTAATTGAATTTATTATTACTGCCGTCTCGCCGACTTGGGGAAGGGGGATCGATCTTCGATCAGGAAGATGGCTGCTGGCTGGCTCCTAGTCTTTAGCCTGACACTTTTCCAGTCCCTGGTGATGAACCACTCCTCGGAGGGACCTTTCCCCTCGGCCACCACGTAAGTCCCCGCGGGGCCCGGGCCGGGGCGGGGGGCGCGGGGGCGGCCCTCTGTGCCGCGGGGGGCGCGGCGCCGGCCGGCGTACAACGGGGACTAAAGTAACTCCGGGCGGGAAGTGGCGGCGAGGGAACACTGCCGGATTTCGGCTGCTTTGCCTTGGGAAAGAGTCACGGCAGCGGAGGTCCCCGCCGGGGCGGTGGTGGCGGGGGGGAGCGCGCCCCGGTGACGGCCGGCGGCGGCAGTCGTGAGGGGAGGGCTTCGCCCCGCGCCCGCGCACCCCGGGGCTCCGCCGCTCCGGGAGCAAAGTTTCGAGTGACAGAGCCCGCCCCCTCCTCCCACAACGGGTATTTCAGCCTGGCTGGACTCTTAACGCCGTTCCCTCTCCCACACCCCCACACCCCCCAAATTAAAACTTTCGCAATTTTACCAAAATCCGCGCAAAAGGCACATTTCCTCGCCGTCCTGCGGCGGGCGGGCGGGTTCGGAGCCTTGTGCTGAAGCCGCCTCCTCCCTGGCCGCGCTCCAGCGCACGCCGCGGGTGTTGTGCCAGTCGCAGGGCTCGGTGACAGTTGCAGGGCTTTGGTGACAGTTGCGGGGCTTGTTTGCGACCCGTGGCCGCCGGTGGGTGCCGGCTGTGCGCACGCGTGGGCCACCCCGGGGGGATTTCGCCTGCTTAAAGCCACAGAACTGGAGAGCGGCTCCCTCCGGCGCCGGCCTTGCGGGGACGCGGCCGCCGCGAAGGCACCTTTGCGGGAGCTGTAGGCGTTGCTCTAGCTGCAAGCGGCTGTACGTCTGGCCCTGAGATAGAAATCTTTAAAGCACTGCGTACGTATTAGCGTGAAAGTGTTGCCCGGAGCAGTGCAAAGATCGCATAACGAAAGCGTGCAATAAAAGAAAGGCAAAAATAAGCCAATGCATCGTATTGGAGCATCGCCTACGGATTGGGGAAAAAAACAAACCCAGCACGCTAAAACGCAATGTACTAGTGATGGTGTTTTCTTCCTTTTTCTTCTCTCTTTCTCACTTTTTTTTTTTTTTTTTTTTTAAGTACTTACCTTAGTTCCTGAATCTGGGTTAAAGCTACCAGTAGGTAACTTTTAAGTGGATGACTCACTTTAATGCATTTTACATAAGAAAAACAGTGCTAATGGTAGACTTCCCCATTGTTTAACGCTGGGTAGGATTCATTGCCCTCGTTCATCCTGTGCAGAAGGATGAGTTTAGAGCAATTACCAGCAATGCATTTTCGCCAATTAGTACTGCTGGTGGGTTGTTATAATTGGATTCAGTTCTGAGTATCGGTTCCATTATGAAAGGCTCAAAAGGGGTGCTCGCACTGTTAAATGAAAGAAAGGAATACAAAGATAAGTACAAAGTAACCACTTAATATCTTCTAAGTTGAATAAATACAGCCTTTCATTGAAGGGAAAATTCTCTTTCAAAACGTTCTGGTGCTGCAGTTTGTAAAAGATGTGCCGTGTAGAAGCAAGAGTGACAAAACACAAAGCCAGGGCTTTTTAAGTCGGTGCTTTTCTTGTGTTTGAGCTCCTGTATTTACTGTGTCTTATTGAGCTGATAAGGTTGTCATACACACCTAATTACAATTTATCTTCTACATATATTTTGCTAGCTTTAAAAGAGAAAAAAGGAGTATGAAACCTAATGGAATCCAAAGAATACTGTATAAAAAATATTGTATAATTTCAAATATGAGTCTAGATCACTTTTTAGCATAACATTACATGATTAAAACTGTTTTTGTCCCGCTGCCCGTGTTTGCTAATTCCCTTCAGAATTTACCTTTACTCCCAGTCATGATAATACAAATTGTCAACAGGGAAACATATTCTGTAACTTTAATTATAACTATACCTATGGTTAAGTAATTCGGAATATGATGCTAGTCAACAGCATTTGCTCGTTCTACACCATCGTCTTGCTGTTGTCTTTCTTTTTTTCTCATTATTATTCCATTGAAATATGGTAGAAACAATCTATAGCACCTGTCCATCCTCCATAGTAATGTTTCCCCTTTGAAATTGAATGAGAGTGCAGCTAAGGCTTGGTTCCTTTAGAAGACAGCACAACAAGTTGATGCAGGGAGAGTTGCTTTGCAAAAAGTAACAATGTAACAGGTGAAAGAGAAAACAATTTTTGGATTCTTTTTTAAGACTTGACAGCAGTGTTTAGTTTCCTGCTAGGGATTACAAATGGGGAAGAACAAAGAGAAGTAATCCAAATGCCCTGAATATTAAAGGTTTTAGATTTTAAGAATATTAAAAATAAGAAAAAAACCCAAACATGCAGGAGAAGAGAATAAAGGAAAGAAAAGATATTAATAACCGAAGAATTGAAGGTTTGCTGATATTGTTTTTAGCTACCTGCTTTTTCCCCATTATTTTCAGTCTCTTTTTCTCTTAGTTGAAAAGTTGGTCTGAGGAAGCAGTATTTCCCAGCTGTTGTGTGAAAAATGTGCATATTCAGAGCTATATAGCTTGTGATTTCATCAACTCTTTATTGCACAATCACTTTTTCTTTCAGTCGTCTGTTCCTTCTGCATCAATAAATATTTTAACGTGCTTTTACTAAAACATTCAGAAGTCCTTATCACCAATACAGTAGTATAGAAGTATGAAACATTTTTAACAAAAAATGCTGAAGGTTTAAGCATGAAGGTTTAAGCAATGCCTGTTGGATAGAATCTCAGTCATCTGATTAATTTTGCTTCTCTGACAAGGCAAAAAGGCGCTGATATATTTACCCAACAATGTGTAGAGAATTTCAAGTGAAGGATTGTGCTGTATGAAATGGGAGCCTTATTCCTTCATTGAAAATCTGGGCAGGTGGTATAATCGCATTTGTTACTTCTTGTGTTGGAATATTTTACCGCAAAATATTGAAGACTTTTCTTTAATGAACGATTTAAGTATAGTGGTAATTGTGTCTCGATCTTTAGCTGTAAGGCTTAGCTGCTGATCGATACATTTCATTAAAATGTATAATTTTCATTGTATCATGTATTAGGGATCTATTATTTGTTGGTACAGGATCTCATGCTCTTACTTCTAACATAGCAACTCCAAGAACTTCAATTATACACGCAATACAGCAGATATTTTGAACTCATGAGAATATTGTTGTATATAGTACTCCTGTCACTAGAACCATACTACTGCAAACATAGTACGCAAGGCACTTCTTTCTTTGTAGCTGTATATATTTATCATCCACATCTATACAGACTTGAGAAAAAAAAATACTATTAAATATATGTAGTTTGTTTCCTGATAATGGTAGTGTAAGACTCACTTTATTTCTGCTCTTTTATCTGTACTGCATCAAAACAGAGAGTCTCAAGTTTAAAAATATGTTGTATTTTGTAGGTATACTTTTAACATAGCATGTCTTAGCAGTGTTGATGTTTTTACTGATAGTGAGTAATGTATGATATAAAGACTGCTTTCTGATGATAAACCTGTGTGTACTGATTAAAAAAGAAAAAACAACCAAGAAAACAAAACGGATATTTTAATTTTGATAAACCTACAGATGAAGCTTTTCAATATCAATGGGACTGTTTCTGTAATTACATCATTCTGGATATAGCTTAATGTCTGTTTTTATTTAATTTTGTCTAATTTTCCTCCCCCACTAATTTTCTCTCTTTATCTTTTATCCTTTTTCCTCCTCTGTCACCTGTTCTGTGTGTAGATATTTAATTATACATTATATTGAAGACAGATCTGCTACTTAGATGAATTGGTGTAAAACATCTGTGGATAAAAATAGTATACATAAGGTAAAAAAAATATGCATATGAACATGTGTGTGTATATATATATGTATGCAGTCAGGAAATTCTTAGAAAAGAAGTTGTGTATTCCCATATTTTATTTGCATGAATCATCTCTACTGTTTCAGTGTCATTAGAACAGCTCAGGGAAGTCTATATGAGTCACACGAATTAGGACTTGCACAATTGGGACATTTGTATTTTTGCTTTCTGCACATGGACTTAACAAGTGTAGGTCTTGCTGAGAATGTAGCTGGGCTTGTTACACAGCGTCGCTTTCTATATAAAATCAGCAACCAAACGTAGATAGGAGATATTTATGGTGTGTTCTTTTCATGTTTCTACCATCGGATTTAAGGATTTTGACACATCTCATATACATATAATCTCATTTTTAGCATAAAGTCTGTGATAGAAGAATGCCAGTTTTATTGCTGATGTTAATTAGAAAAGACAGCTGCATTAATGGATTGTAAAATATCAGGCTCCTTATAATGTGCAAATTGTATTTTCCAATTATTTAAAAACCTTCATTATTAGGAAAAAAAAATCTGCTGAAGAGTACCTTCATATCAGTGAATTGGAAAGCCAAAAGATGTAGATTACTTAGAATCAGGGAAGTGCGATATCACCTCTCATTGTTTTATCAGCAGCACACGTCAGAATGCTGAACATTACAGAAGATATATAACCCCACCGATATTTTAAAAAGTGTCACTCCAATCCGTTCTTCTAGTAAAAACATACTTAAAGCTAAGTGCGAAACAGCTTGCTCATTGGTGTTGGTTTCTTTTCATGAGTGTTGCTGTATGTGTGGTGGTGATAAATGGAAATTATTTGGATCCACAAAGCTTTTTTCTGTTTTACATATTTTAGGATGTTAATTGTGAATGTTGTGGGGTTTTTTTTGTTTGTTTGGTTGTTTGTTTCCCTCTTAGACATTTATGCTGGGGCCTTGAAATTAACAAGTTCTGTAGATTTACATGTATTAAGTATGAAAATTCAGCTGAAAACATCAAAATAGAAACTGATCATAAAAGATATAATTTCATTGAAATAAATCAGTATTGCCGAGGTTCTTGCCATCTTTCATTTTGCAGTGATGCTATTTTCAGAACTGCATTGCTCATACCCTGCAAAATGATTTTATCCAAGAATTCAGCTGCTAGAAAGAGAGCTGGAGCTTGGCAGCACATTAGTCTGAAATGTATTCATTGTTAAATAGAAGGCCTGTTGTACAGATCTTAAAAATATTTATCTAGCAGAGCATTTTAAATTGATGGAAGCATGGTCAAATTATTATTACTATAATCTTTTGTAACAAAGAAACAAAACAGACTATAGTTGCCCACTGATAACTGTGATCTAACGTGCTTATGACTTTATTCTTTTCTTCCCTTCTGTGAGAATCCTTTACCCAAGGTAGTATTATCTTCTAGACCCGTGTTTGACTTAAACTTCAGAGAGACAGGGGTTGCAGTTTAGGAGCATTTTAGGAGTTTAAGAGAAAAATTACTCTCTCTATTGCTGACAATAGTGGAAGCAGAATTGGGGCCCAGACTGTTTCGTACTTCTTTGCAGCAATGCACGAGCTTTTGATCTCTGTATGCTTGCGATGCATGTCATGCTTAGAGTGCTTATAAAGACCTTAGTGAAAAAAGCTGGTATTATGGGCTGCAGAAAATATTTTCTAGGGCCTTGTTAAAATATCTGCTTTAATAGAAGAAAAGATTTACCAGAACACAACTTTGGAATAAAATTGTTGGATCTATAAATTGGTATTGTTGCAGCTATAAATTGGTAGAGCCAGGTGCCATACTTGATTTATGTCTTTTCCAAATGCTGAATCAGACTTCTTGATAGAAAGAATGACAGCTCAATGTCCTTGGTGTCCCAGTAAAACGTATCTAGCACCTTGAAAATACACAGAACTTAAGAAGTACAAAATAACTGCATTTCTACTTCCACCCTGGGCAGTGCTTGTGTGTTGTGTCTTAGATCACTCTTAGCCCATTCCTGCATCAGCTTGTTCATTCCATCTACAGCTTCTGCAAGACAGGTATCAAGGAATACTTAAATGATTTGCATTTGAGATTACAGCTCTGATTTATTTCACTTGTTGCATCTATTAAATAGCCTGACCCCACTCAACTTTTCTCAAATGTATATTGAGCGATGCTTTGTTCTGTAGAATCAGACCAGGAACCAGTTTTGGCATCGATTGTGCTGTTGCTTACTATAGCAAATTGGTCATTGCTATTACAGTGTTGTGATTCTTCTTTCCCTTCTGATTTCCAGTTGTGAAAAGAACTGGAATCAACACTGTTTGCCGAATGTGATTTTTCTGTCGAGAAGTACTGTATAATGCATACAGTAGTGATGCAGGGGTGGCTCACGCTTTAAGGTGAAAATATGCAACACTGGTAGTTGAAGTCACTCTCAACTGCTTTTACATACTTCAGTAGTGTTCATGGCTTGGATATCCTCAATTTAGGGCCAGACTATGCTGCTTGTTAGAAAAAAATTTCAGTGTAGGAGTGAATATTTTCAAAATATGCCTCAGCACTTTTTAATAGCTAAAAATTAATGGCGCATGCCTGCAGCTATTCAGCTCGAGGGATTTGTCTTTTCCTTCTCCAGTGCTTTCCAAACTATTTTTTGACCTAATCTGGTTCTAAGCAAACTCTACGTTTCACACCTTCCTTCCTCCCAGACTTAATAAGTTTTCAGGGCGAAATGTAAAATACACTCCCTCTTTCACAAGCACACTGTGACATGAATATGGCTCACTATTACACATAGTGTAATGCTACAGTAATGATGCTAGGGAAAGGATCACAGTTTTTCACTTATTTCCCTCCTTACGACACCTTTCTCAGCACGCCAACAGTGAACCAATGACAAAAAGATGAATTTCCATTCCTTGTATAATTTTTGCTATTTATTTACAAAGATTCTAACAAGTTTATGAAAAAGATTGACATTACTTTGCATCAACAAATCAGCAAGCTTTTGCAGTTAATTACAGTAATTCAAAATCAGACTTTTTTTTTTTTTTTTAATCTGAGGCAGGCCTGAAATACCCATAGAAGATGAATGTGAAGTTATATTGTTGCTGATTATTATAAAAAATGTTTTATTGGATTTTTCATCCTCTTCTTAAAGTACGTTCTTTTTCCCTCTCATTTGAGAGTTGGTCAGGACAGGAACTATAGTCTGACTTTGTAACAGATTTTCTACATAGTGATTTAAGCATTTTTCATTTTTTAAATTTTGAAATTTCCTGTTTCCCCAGAGCCATGAATATTGAGCCAGGGATGCAAAAAAGAGGATTTTTTAAAAGAATGTGTCCTGTGGATTTTATGGGCTAAGAATAATATTTTGCACAGCAATCGTTATCTTTAACATGGAGGTATATACTAGATCAGTGGTCCTTTCTGCAGCCCTCATGCATATAAAGCTTCAGTTGAAGTCTATGGGCAAAGACTCTCAAACTTATCCTTTATAATAAATTCTGATTCACTTTTGACCTGATTTGTGAAGTAAATAAGAACACGAAGGAGTTGCTGAGTCCACAGTCTTTGTATTTCTTTTTCTAGTTTTTGTTGCAACCAGATGCTAAATTATGTTAATTTTTATTTTAAGGAGAAAAGCTAGACTTGGTTCCTCCAAACAATTTTCTAACTCAAGTGCTCCTATTTCCCTGTGCTGCTCCCTAGTAGACTGGTCTCAAAGCTTAAAACATTCCCCAGCAATATAATCTCTCCCTTCCTTATCTTTACTGGGATTTTTATTATATTTTCCTAAGCATGGACTAAATCTTCTTTCAAGTAGGCATAAAAAGAAAGTTATAGATGTTCTCTGGGTAAGTGTGGCAGGTCTAAAGCTTAAGTGAAGGCATGCCTGTTTTTCTCAATCGTTGCTTTTAATACCGCGCTGCATTCTTCTTTCTGCGCTAAGGTAGTCTTAAACAAACCAGTAAAAGGGAAGTTTTCTTCGTTCTTGGAATGAGTAGAAATTTGCCACACCAGCTTGACTCTTGATTAGAAATTCAAATCTTTTTCATAGGATGAAACGGAGTTACCGTGACTGTTGTGTCAAAGAACATGAAGTGAAACATTTTGTAGTGTGAGCTGGAAAGATTGCATTTATTGATACCACAGGAAGGAGATGAGTGGAAGTGTGAATTATGAAGTCAGGGGTTTTATTGTTCCTTCCCCCACTCTTACAGGTGAATGACTGACTCCGGCACATGTAGACTGTTGCCTTTGGAGGCGTGGTGACCTGGGTCAGGGACGGCACGGTGACCAACCCCAGGCTGCTCGGGCCATCAGCTCACAGACATGTGGTGGATGGCAAATGGCATTTATTGATAAGTGGCGCTGCCTTATATAACTTGGGTTTACAACGTCACTTCTGTCTGCTTACGTCATAAGCTAAAAGCTATTGGCTATCCAGAGAGGGGCCCTATATTTCTGTACAGCGTGACATCTTCCGGCCGCCAAGCCCTAACTACCTACATTTCCCCTCTCCCTATGCTTAACTAAACAGGCTAAAATAGTAATAATGAAAATATTTCTAAAAAAGAGTACAAATAATGATTTCATGATAACAAATATAAGGCACACTGGGCAACCGGTAATTGGGGGGTAACTGGGGGTAATGGAGTGTAACTTGGGATAAATGGGGATAACTGGGGAAAAAACTGACCAAGTACATTTTTAAAGCAGTTGTTGGTGTTCTACAAATATGATGTTAACCTTTTCTAGCTGGCTCTTGACAAAGGACACGAGCCTATTTAATATGCAGAGTCCGAAGATCAATGTCATCATGATCATTGCAATCCGTCCTATCAAGGTGGGTATCAGGGTGGTTAGCCATGGTGAATAGTTAAACCATGATTCAAACCACCCTTGCTGGGCTTCCCTGTCTCTTTTTCTTTGAGCCAATCTCTCTCTCAATTTGGCCATCACGTTTCTAACCACTCCGGTGTGGTCAGCATAGAAGCAACATTCCTCTTTCAGGGTGGCACAAAGGCCTCCTTGTTGCATAAACAGGAGGTCTAATCCCCATCTATTCTGCAAAACAACCTCTGAAAGAGAGGAGAGGGATTGCTCCAAAAAGGTCATGGATTTCTCGATTTTTTTGTAGGTCTTCATCGATGGCGGCTTGTAGTTGAGACAGGCCTCGTTGCTGGGTCACCAGGGAGGTCACTACCGTGGCCGTGCCAGCTGCTCCCAAACCAAGCAGCGTCGCTATCATTACAGCTGTCAGTACTTCTCTTTTTTGAAGTCTGCTATTAGCTTCTCCCCAGTAATGGTACATTTCTTCTTCTGGATGGTATAGGACTCTAGGAACAATCAGAATTTGTACACAGAAGTCAGCAGAGTCATCAAAAAGTTCAAGGGACACACAGGGGGTTACTCCTGATTGGTGGCAAATCCACATTCCGGGTGTGGATGGGATCGCCCATTTACGGGTTTTGTCAACAACAACGGTTTTTGCGCAAACAGCACTATCCCAGCTTGCTAGGGTGGTATTACCAAAACATACGCCCAGGCCCCTGACTTGTTTCAAGGTGATTCCTTTCCGTGGTGTGTCCCACCTACACTGGGTTGGACTGCTGTCTGATGAATAGTCAAAAGAAGCATTGAGGGCAATGCCCTCATAGAAGGGAGGATACATGTCATAACATAACCAACAAGAACTCATGAGATCCGGGTTTGACTGATTCAGCGACCGGAAGGTGGCATCTAACACGTTAAAAAATGGCTTGTTGGACAAATGGTGAGAGTTCATGTTTGGTTGGCTTGAGGGAACTATTTGCTTGGTTGGTAAGGGATCGGTTGGAACTGGGGGTGGAAGTTGGCAAGCTTTCTTTTCTTTGCTGGTTATCGCTTTTGATTATGACATTGGGGCCAATCGCTGTACCGCTTTTTACTTCCTGTTTTTTAATAAAAAACAGTCCCCCCCTATCTGCGCCGGGTAGCCAGTATCTAATGCCCCAAGTTTTGCCGATAGTCCATCCCAGGTCGTTTAAGAAAATATATTGGCAGTAGACCCAATATCCCATTGGACTAGCCAAAATGTTGAGGGGAGGGGAAGGTTCAACAGCCATTAAAAGGCAAGTTTTGATTTATGATATTCTGATGTGGACTACTGGGAAAAATGGTTTATTTTGTAAACGGCTGAATGAACCCTCGCAGTAATCATTTGCCCCCAGTGTGGATTTCAATAGTCTGTTTGGTAGAGTTCTTGGGGATCCTAAATACAGCCCTGTCCTTGGCAGCAGTACTCTGTACTTGGGTGTTGCTCTGCCCTATGAGTTATGTGGATACTCAGTTTTATGAGTTTAATCCAGAAATGTGGTGGTTCGCCATGCAGATGTTAATGCAGATGTTGCTTTTTTTGCAGTATATGGCAGACTTCTTTTAGCAAATTGAATTAGAATAAAATATAATACATAGTGCAGTATTATTTGGTAGGTATTTAGAATAATTCCTGCAGAGATTATTGAATGTCCGTATTTTCTCTTAGCCACATATGTAATTTTATTCTTTTTACATATGGATGTAACAAATCATTAGATTTTTTTTCAAAGACAGGTCAAAGTGACGAGACATACAGGTAGGAGTGCGTGGTGAGACAAAATGGAAATTAAGTGAAGTGAGCAAAGAGCTTTCTTGTACCATCATCTTCTGTGGAAAGTTAGCTTTCTTTAGAATGGTTATCAGTGCCTGTATTTCCTAACGCAGCAATTATTTCTTGATCTGAGACTTTCCTCATAAATAAATTCTGTGGCACCAACTTTGGAAAAAAAAAAGAAAAAAAAAGGAATAGAAATAGAAGAGGTAATAGGCTTTTTTATTTACTTGTGTTTAATCATGATATAATCTGATTTTGGTTTCTATGATGCACATCCTGAATTGTGTGTATCTTGGCTGAGCTCTTTATCATTGTATGTCTCTATTAATATCTGCCTCATTTTGTTTTATTTGCCTTTATTATTCTTCTAATGCATTGCATTATTTCTTAAGTTTTGTACCTTACTTTTCCACACTAATTTCTGTCAGTAAACTAGAAGACTGCAGCAGTATCTTACAATTTAGTAAGGCAAGGGTTTATTGTCAAGATTAATTTGTTAGCTAATGCTTCTGAAGCTCTCTGTAGTTGATAAGTGTTGTTAAGCTGTTAAGCTTTGTTTATTAAAATGTGTGTTTGCAATATTCCCACCCTGCCTCAGAAACCAAACCTTTCCTGGATGGATAATACCACTGGTTTACCTAGTTCTCTCTTTAAAAAAAAATTAAAAAATATCTTTTTAGAAAAGGTACCATCATTTCTGCTTCTTTTGGTAACTTGAGATCCGGGGAGTTAGAAGAAGTTAATTCCCAAGATCTGTACTTTTTGGATGTACACAGATTGCAAAACATAAGCTTAACAGCATTTTTAGAAACGAACAGGAGTCAGCAAAAATCTGCAGACAGTATCGTGAAAAGAAGCCAGCATATCTGACTCATGCCAATGCTGCGTGCTAGTTGCACTCCTTTGCCACGCTGCAAATCGTTGCTCCCACTGTTGAAATCACTTGGAGCTGTAGATGCCCAGTTTATCTGAAATTTGTACTGTGAATATTTTGTACTTGCTAATTAAAACAGAGGCAATAGGTGGGTACAATACTAGCCAAGGGCTCATGACACTTGAGTTCATTCACCTCATCTGCTGCCCTCTTCCTTTGCAGCACTGGCTACTGCTGGTTTTATTCCTTCTGTTCGCATTTCTAAAATGAGAATTACACTCCAGTTGTCATCCTGCTTGAATAAATGTGTTGCATATTGCAAGATGTCCTGCTTCTGTAACAAAGATGGTCATAAAAGTATGTAATTAATGCTATTTAGGTGGTCCGGCATTGATTTATTTCCATTTATGGGCTAGTAGCATGCCTAAGATGATCATCAGCAATCACTAATTACCTGATAATCACTAAGGCTGTTAAGATTTCAAGCAGGAGCAACATAGTTTTCATTGCAATTATTTTGGCTTGCCACAAACACTTAACAACAGAAGCGTAGCCCTTACCAATTTTTTTTTTTTGTTGTTATTTACCAAGTTACTTTTCTTGCTTTAGCATCTTTTTGGATTAGACTTTTACCTGTTGTGAATGTATTTTGAATTATGTGGGTAGATATATAAGATGGGAGAGGATCACTAATATGTGCAGGAACATGTCTTAAGGAGATTTCACTGTGCTATACACATGGGGAAAAGCTTTGCAGTAACTGAAAGCAGGATCTGGTCCTTATAGTCAGTTTTGACTGATTAGAAATACATGAAGGATTAATTGGTTTGTTGCGTGACTAAGAGTATGTCTCAGGGTATACTCTAAATGTGTCTGGAAATGATTAGGTACCCAATTTCATCCTTCTTTGCACCAGTGTAATTTCAGCAAAATGAGTATCAGTCCTGTATCATTTAAATCCTGATAGCAAGGATGAATCCACATAAAATAATTTCTGATTAAACACATACAGGTTTCATCACAACGGAATGAGTCATCACTGTCAAGGCCTGATTTTAAAAATTATATAAAATAAAATGTAATACATGATTGTATTAGGCTGTACAGAAGGGACTAGTAAGATGTCACAAAGAAACCATGCGTGATATCAGATGTGGTCATTTGTCTTCCTTGTAAATTACAAGCTCTGACACTACTTCATTGTCCGTGCCCCACTGAGCAAGTGTCCATGTGAAAAAGAACTCCTTAATGTGCTGGAAGGCACTGAAAGATGTTCCCCCAGATTAGGAACAAACACAATTTTATGTAAGTATGGAATTGTAAGGAAGAAATACTTTCCTTTTCAAAATACTGCAACATCTAGTAACGTGCAGAAGAACTGTAAGTGGCTTTCACAAATTTACTTTTTTGTGTGTTTTTTTTCTCTTTTTCTTTTTTTCTTAAGCAATTAGTTCTAGAGCTCAGCATTGCAATTTGCAATGGTAGGAATGATAGAAGTAATTTATTTTAACCCCTCATTATGCACAACCAAATAATTAATTCATCTTTTGGTATGAAATCTTGATTTTTCAGGTAGTTAGGTTTAAAATCAGTATGAAATTTACAGACAAACTTTATATATTTTTTTTCCAGTGAAGCTGGGTTTACTCTGAAAGATGATGTTGGTACTTTATTGGGACACAAGGTGAAATTCTGGTGTTTTGCTATTGGAAGCACTTGGCGAGTATCTTTACTCATATGCTATGTAAATGTTCCTAGTATAGATACACTCTCCTGGTCTGCAGAAATTAGGATTAAAAGTACCCATTGCTTCCTTGCATGAACAGTGAGAGATACAGTTAACAAATGACCGTAAAGAATATTATAGTGGATATACAGAACAATACTTTGCTTGCAAATGTTTTGCTGATAGTGATTTTTCCGTTCATAACTCCATTTATTTACAGAATAAAATACATGGCCTGCAAGGTAGTTTTGCACAAAAATGTTGTTATTCTTGTAGATACCTGTGCTTCTAAAAACACTTTATGTATTCCGTAGTGAAGCTTCAGCTTTGCAAGCACAGGTTAAATGTTGGTGAACAAATATTTTGTTCCACATATCTAATTACCTGGAGGTCTATTTCTTTTTAGTGAATAGTATTCTCCCGTACAGTTGTCCCATTAACTCTCTGTGGGAATAATCTGTTTATAGAATAAAGTGCTTATCAATCTTTAAAAAAATCTACGTTAAAAGTAAGTTATCTGATTGTAAAACTAAACACTTAAAAACGAGGAAATCAAGGTATTGAAATTGCCTTATGGCCTTAAATTGTTTTTTTTTAAACATCTTCATTGTGATCCCATCTTCAGTTACAAAAGCAACCGTTATTTTTTCTGCTGCAAACACATTCCATTAAGGACATGAAATAGATATACAAGGACAGAGTTATGCTTGCATGTGCTTACATATTAAAATGTTGATGAATTCTTATTTTGGTTTTTTGACTTTACAGCTTTTATGATTTTGACTTAATAAGAATTTTTTTCTATAGCTAATTATTCAAAATGCAACTCTAATGTAAGACTAGCATGACAGATGGATTTTGTAGATAACTTTGGTAAAGCTGCAAAGGGCATACCTTGTCTCTGGCAATGAAAACCTAGTAATAGCTTCCACTACATGGAGAGATTGCAGAAGTGTCTGTCTCTGAGAACTGAAAGTAAGGTATTAGCCAAAAGTTATTCTTTGAACCCAAAAGCTGTGGTAAGGATACCCTATGCAAAGAGAGAGTTTTAAGGTATGTGTGGATGTTTTCTATTGCTAGGACACTGTTTCACTGCAGAAAGAGAAATTGCTGGCTGGTCCTGTGTGTTTTATGCCGTGTGCCTTCAGTAACTGGTACAGCCCTTCACTGGGCAGGAATTATTTATTTCCTAGCTGAGATTTTTCCTGAAAATCAACAAACAGGAAGTATCAGCAGTACAGCACAGAAATACTAACCCTCCTGGTTACCCACGTGGGTAAGACACTCATGCTTCTTGTGTAGCTAACTCTGTCTTTAATCTTGTGGTGACTTTGGGAGCAACCTTATCAACATTTAAGAGAACTCACCAATACCTGAATTTTTAGATTTGTGGTGTACCAGATCCAAATTTCATATACTGGCACTTAATGACTTGTATTGGGATAGAACTTATTCAAGACTTTCTTAGTGGCCAAATAGATAACCTGCATACTGGGGATCATCTGCACGACTCATTCAAAGATTGCTTAAAATAAACTAGTTCTTTATTACCTACAATGACACATCCCCACAATATCTGCGACATAATAATATAAAACAGTTTGGTTTGTTGTTTGTTTGTGGTGCGTTTGTTTGGTTTTTTTTTTTTTTAAACTTGCAGTATTGTAAGCATGTTTTAGTCTAAAGTCCTTAAACAAATGTATGATAGGCAAATACAGACTGTATGAGGTACAGAGTTTTGTTTGTTGTTGTGGAACGGAGCTTCTAATTCAACAGTAATTTAGACAGATTTGAGTTTGTAGCTTGTTACTATGTGATTTAACATGGACATGCACCCTCCATGTGACATTTCTTTCACCTGGGAAAATTGGATAATGAACTAATGAAGGCTTTCTTGGCTGATAAAGCTATTTTCGGAATGAAGCAATTACACAATCTTTTTAGCACTCAATGTCTATCTAAACAAAATCAATGCAAAAACAAGGGCAATTTACAGTGAAGTATTGCTATTTTGCATTGTTTGTGTAGTTCTCTGAGAGGCTGAAATGATGCTGAAATGATACAGTAAAAATTTCAGGAGCTTTAAAGCCAGCAGTTTAATGGCCACCTGATTTTTCTCTCAACCAAAGTAATTCACCACTACTTGTCTGCCTCCATACAAATGTAATGCCTTATCATTGCTTTGCTTACTTTTTTTGAGAAGAAAGGCTCATTCTGTGCATCTCAAAACTAGACATGGTTTGAATTCACATGGTGTCAAAGTAGTAAGTTAGGGCTGGATTAAGGCTTCCAAGCTATTTGTATACAAATATAAATCAGGAGTTTCAGGATCTGTTTTATTCTATTCTTATCCAGTTTTCTCTTTCATCTGTGAATTCTTCAAAAGGCCATAGAGAATTGTTTGGACAATGCTTTCAAAATGTAATATGCTATGTAAGTGCTGATTTTTGCTCTTACATATCGGAGCAGAATAGAAGTCTGAATACAAATTGCTATCAGAATTATGGCAAAGATGAACACCTATTCAGGCTATCAGCTGCTTCGCAGACTTCAACCTACAAATTAAAGTAAGGAAAATTAAGTATACACAATGCCTTGATAGTACAGCTAGGTAGCTTGTGGATTCATTCTCTAAAAGCTTTCATGGTGCTTCTGAATTGTTAAGCTTCTAATTTTATACTAAGAGAAATCAGAAAGAGCAAAACTCTCTCCTGTATTACTTGGGAGCTTCACTTTTCCCATTGCTTAGCTGTTTTCTTTCCAACTTTTGTATTACTAAAAAAGAAAAAAAAACCCTAAACAACAAAACCCTTTTCATTTTTAAGTTCACTTAGGAGGTAGAAGTATGGAATAGCATCACAATATGATTTTCAGTAAAACACTTCTGCTGTAGACTTTGACTTTCAGATTTTTGGATCAAGTACTGCATTGGCTAGTTCATATGAAGGATTATCACTAAATGACTAATACAACATATTCCCTGGAAACTTTCAAGGTCAGGTTGGATGGGGCTCTGAGCAGCATGATCTAGTTGAAGATGTCCCTGCTCACTGCAGCGGGGTTGGACTAGGTGTCCTGTAAAGGTCCATTCCAACCCAAACTATTCTAGGATTTTATATTTTCTTAATTTTTGAAGACTTCTTTCAGTAGAAGATTTGTGGATAGTTTTAAAGGCTTCTATATACAAGATCTTTGTTGCCAACCTACTCCAAAGAAGTGCTGTGATGATGACTTATGTCCACTTTTGTCTTTGGTCACACCTTTTAATGAAATTAAGCTTGGCCTTTTCTGTTATCATGCTATGGGAGAAAATAATGCTAAAGCTGCATGGAAATCATTTGTCATCCCTGACTTTTGTGTGGTGGTAAAAGACTTCCAAAAAGTCATCGAAATTATATACAGAAGGGAATTATTGCATCATTTATTATATCTCAGATGCATTCCTAAATATAATTTCTAATATGGCTGAATTTATTATATACAGTTCAATTTAACATATGTGAATGATGCAGTATCCCAGACCAGGTGACTGACTGTTCCTCTATACAGACCTCAAACAGCAGCGATGCATGTACAATATACGTGTGTCTCTGTTATTAGCGCAGTACTTGGAAGCTCCAGTCAGGAAACAAATGCCATAATATTTTGGATTTGGTTATGACAGAAGCTTATGAGGCAGAGATTCTTAGAAATTTTGGCATGGGAACAGCATCCCTAGTAATGATAAAGCAATATAGTTTATGTCTCCTGAGGGTTTTCTTTGATAATAAATGTAGAGGAACAAATAATGGCGGGGGTAATATCATGTATACTAATGTGTGTGCTCTTCTAACATGATGCAAGACAGCCAAATAACTTTCTGTAATTTCTTCTCCTATGTGTTCATTGCTGTTAGCAACGCAGGACAGACATACTTGCAATGCAGGCAGACGTTAAATGGTTATTTGGTTTAGTACCCAAGAGAATGGTAGAACCTCTGCCATAGGTCCCACTGTTAGTGATAGATAGGACGGAACAATAGTTTGCCCGATACTTACTACAAGGCTCTTAGTCCTTTGTAAATATATGTTGTCACCCTTTAGGACTTCATAAAACTTTGTAGATCTGTCTTAATATTCTTGTCCTGCAGATGTTTTTGCATGTGAATATTTCTGGACAGTTCAGTTATGCTACAAATAGTAAAGAAGTATTTGTAGGACTGGGCACAGTGAGCTTATTATAGGACCTAGATGCATTGATTTATTACAGTACATCTAGTATGGTCCCATTCTGTCTTCAGGCAGAGACTTAAATTTCTGTATCTCAGGTTCAGTGAATTTTTGACAGCTCTTCAGGCTGACATCCTTTGTGTGAGTACACTGGAGTTGCATTGGTTTTGATGGGAGTAGTGTACAATATGTATTAGTTGTTGATACATGCTTTGCCTTATTTCTATGTGCTAGCATAATTATAGACACTATACAGCAGTATTATACTTTCCCACTATGATGTATGGTAATAACTAGTAGGACATTCTGTAACTGCAGAATTGCAAAGGAATGTTAATCTACGTGACAGCCAAAGAAAAAAAGCACTAAGATTTTAAAAATACAAACTACACTTAAAACTTAAATTTATAAAGTCCTTTTATAAACTGCTAGTAACTGTGTGACCTTAGGCATATCACATGATTATCTTTGCCTTAGCTGATCGGTCTGCACCATGCATGTCATTACTACTCTGCATCAAGCCAGGCACGACTTGCTCTGGATCTGATTTCCAGCAAGTATTGAATCATTTAATCCTCTGTCTTTCAAACTACGGTGGAAATCTACATGCATGTAGATTGCAAAATTCATGTTGACATCAGTAATACCATAATTTTGCCCTATGCAGTTTGAAGTTATTTCTGTGACATTAAGTTACATGGAACTACTGCATGCATGTGTTGATCATATACAAATTTCCTCTGTGTCCTTAGTTCTTTGTTGAGCTGCATGTAAGTTCATTATCATCCACGTGCTTTTATATTAATTTGCTTCTTGCCTTTATATAATTAAAATTAATATCTACATAAGCATTAGTTATGTACACTCACCAGATGAACTAAGTGTAACTACTGACCAGTGATTAAAACTAGCTGGTAGGGAAATAACTAGAGTTACTTTTGAGAAGATTCAGAGGTATTTTTGCAGTTGCTGTCTGTGCTATGTGTCCGAACTGAAACATTCACATTTCTGAGTATTTAACATCTTCCATGAGGACTGAGCATTTTCTCTCTCCCAAATATACACATCATTAATTTTTAACAAATAAATGTGCATTTCATCAGCTATTGATTGGAAAAAAAGGCTTTTTTGTTTGCTTTCTGAGAAAGTAATAGTTACTGAAACTTAAATTAAGCTTGAACGGGAATAGATACAGTTGAACACTGGGGAATACTTGAAGACCATTTCATTTCCTTTTCTGAAAAAGAATGCAGGGAGTGTGGTGGTGAATCAGATATTATTTAAAAGGTTTCTTGGATTGTTATGATATGAGTCAGGCAAGGTGGAGTGAAATTCCATTTCTTTGTTTAGGAATCACCATGTAGCATTTAGAAAGGGATATGTGTGTAAGTTTATATAGAATGGTTTTCCATACTTCCCCAGCAGTGCTATTTCTTTATCCCTAATCTGTGTAAACCCAAATACTTCTGCTTACTGGGACATCAAAGATTTGAAAGGAATGGTGTACCTCAGGTGGGAGGAAGGCAGCATCCCTGTGTTGAAAGCAAGCCCCTTTTACAGCTGGATGCCCTTCCATTTGAAACACAGTACTCTCTTATTCTGTTTAAAACAAAGAAAGGGAGCTGAAACCTTTACAATAGGATTGTTTTATTAATTGGTTGCATGGTGTTATTTAAAGAAACCAACGTGATTTTCCTTTTGTTACGTTTGCATACATATCTACCTATCATTAGCATAGAGAGAAGTGCTGTCAGATTAGCAAATGGATAGCAGCCTGAACTCAGATGCCAGTCAAAGCTGGAAAGCCCATTGCCAGTGACATTGCTAAGCGTGGGAATGAATATTTGCCGGAGTTCACTCTGGAACGAAAATGCTGCTGCAAAGGCCTCATGCTTTCAGCTAAGGAGCGGCAGGGAAAGGGATCCACCTGAGGAGCACAGGTTTGACACAGTTGGACTGTATCCAGCTTTGAGTGTCGCTGTGGCTTCCTGCAGGAAGCCGTAGTCGCTGATAACTAATGAGGTCCGTACCCTGTTCCGAGCGCTTGCTGACAGCATGTCACAGAGCAGCGGGGTAATATAAATAATAAGATTTTGCTCTGTTTTCTTTATTGCTCTTTGTTGCTTTTATTTTTAGCTCCTTGCTACAAGAGATGGGTCTTTGGATTGCTTCCTGTGGTGCACACTCTTTTTCGCTGGCTGTCTCTCTGTCTCTTGACAGGTGTAAGGAGGATCCTAAATATAGAAGCCACCCATCAGTTGGCTTCAGCGATCAGCAAGCACTGATTTAGCATTTCTTTTCACCAGCTAAGCTCCAGAAGGATGTGTCTTTTAAATGTTTATAAATTTATTCAAATACAAGCTTTCTTTAAAATTATTAGCAAACCAGGTTATCCTATAGTGTGAAGAATACCACAAGCAAGCATGCCTCAGAAATTATAGTTGTCAGGAATGGCTGTTGTGATGGAGAGAAAAATGCTTTCTAAAGAACTCTCATATTATAGCAGTTTAGTTAATGGAGCAATATCTCATTGGGGAAAACACTGACATTAGGTAAGTACAGTCTCCAGTTTTTAGATGAAGGAACATGCTTTCAGACATAAATAACTACACTTTTTCCTGCTTATTTTTCCTCAGGAGAAGAGACTTGCAGACAACTGCAAGTGTACTGATTAGCTGGGGTTTACTTTTCTATACACAGAAATTAGGTGCGTGGTGGGAAATGCTTATAGTGCTCAATAACACAGAGTAACATTTCTCATCATGTATATATATTTATGCTTCCGTTGAGGTCAGCACAATACTGATTATTAAAGACTTAAAGACTAATTGGCCAAATTTAATATATTATCCTTGTAAACAGTTCTAATTAGGATATTTGGAAAAAAACCCCATCTCCGTCACTGCATTAAAGACAGCTTACACATTTTGTATTAGTCTGTAAGCAGGTGTCTCACATTTTCTCTTCCTTGTTGCCAGTTTTCATTAATATTCGTATACATTTTTCAGTCTACAGAGAAAAGAAAGAGATCCTAAAATTCAGTATTTTAATTGTAATTCAGTATTATAATTGTGACAAGTTAGTTGCATGTGATAACCTTTTTGATACTGTTTTGCTTTGATTTTTATTTTTTATGATTGTAATACACTTTTAGAATATTAAGCATTGTGTTAAACAGAGGAACACAAGTGAAGTCAGGGCCTTTATGTGGCTCGGAAAGGCAGTAGTGCTTTTTTCATGATAGTTGTAGTGGTTACATGTGGTCTGTCTGATTGTGAGATATTCTGTGGCAAAATATAGCATGGGTTTGTTATGCTTATGTAAGGTTATATTTTTGGTAACCTGTTCTCCCTATACCCAGCCATGAGAAACAACCTGTTCCCCTATTTCTTTTTTACTGTTTTATAAATTGATATATTTTATTGCATGCTCCTGCCAGGTTTGGGACATCTTAGGTGGTTGATGGAGAGTGATTCAAACCCCCAGAAAGAAGGAAGAGGGCTGCTAGGTAAAATAGCAGGGCTGGTCCTGAGCAAAGGAGAAAATGATTTAAGGTAGAAGATGTTTCCAAGAAAAGGATGCTTTCTCAGGTTTGAGATAAGCGATACTAGTATGTATAGGTCTCACTTTCTCAATACAGATAGTCTCAAACTTTATACTTGAAAATCCAAACTGCATCTAATGTACCTTCTGGGTGGAAGCTCTTTTACATTTCACAGATCAGAACTTGAACTTGCTGAATCCTAGTAGTTTTGATTATGAGCTTGAGTTTTCGTGTTCAAGGGAAACTGAATATTCTTCAGTGTGAACTCACGTGATCTGGCTGTGACTTATCAAGGGAGCAAAACAGAATTGCCCTAAGGTGATAATGCAGCTACCTGAGCTCAGCTTTAGCTGCAACCCAGGGGCTACTACGGTAGGCAAACATACCTTTGCTGAGGTGTAAGCCACCAGGCTGGAAGGCAGAACTGCTCGTTTAAAAACGCTTGTGCATCTACTAATTAGACGTTTATTCTCCCCTCAGCCCTCCTAACTTTATTTTTCAGTGTAGCACTGTTTTTTCTAGTTGGCTAGCGATCTGGCTAGAATCTGTCTGCCTTTGGCTTACAGTTCCCTGTATACAGTGAAAAGAACTTTTCTGCTGAATTTATTTTGCCAGACTGGTGTTTTTTAGACAGAAGAGGTGGTAGTCTGCTCTCATGAGCATTGTCCTTTACTTGCAACACACAGGAGCAGTGTTGTGGCTGTATGTTCACACAGTTGTTCTTCACCCTTTATCCAGGACAGAATCCATGTACTACTCAACTTTCACCTTTGTGTTTTCATTGTCTAGATACATTTTCCAAAGAGAATAAAAAAATCAAGTCAGATGGTTTTTCCATCACACTCCACAGGCATTAAATCAGGTCCATGTCAGGATTATGTGAAAATATTTCTTGTCTTGTGTCTTACACCTTGAAGTTACGTGAAGCAGAAGGTAGTTTTTGTTCAGGAAAAGTCATGCTAAAACTGCTCCTAGCAAAAGATAAGGACCACCCCCCCCCAAACATTTAGATTGTGAGAGTGAGGAATCTACCTTCTTAATGAAAACCTTTATTTTATCTCCCTACCTATCTATCTGTTGATCTTTTGATCTTTCTATCCATCTATCAGTCTATTTACTGGGATGAAGCTGGGGATAAGAAGTAGTGCCTGTAACTGGATTAAGGATGTAAGAAGGTTACCAAGAGGATGTAAGGGTACTTTGTGAGCAGAATGACTGAGTGTAAATAAAAATAGACCCACTGGTCGTGTTACATGCTTGGTAATATTGTGCTTGAAGTGCAAATATATGGAACAAAAAGAACCACTGGGGATCTGTATCATTAGGTAGGGGTGGTTTGCGGCAGTGATAGTGATACAAATACATGTTTGTCAAAATAAAGAGAGAGGGAATTCTAGAAGCAGAGTTCATAATCGCTTATGCTGAAGTAGCTTCTGAAGTGATACTCACTTTTGTATGTGTGCATTTTGGGTACAGGGTAGGTTTTCTCTCCCCTTTCTGTGCTAGTCGTGGCAAGAGCAGTCAGGCTGGATGATGCACAAACCTCAGGCATTTTCAGGCAGCAGAGTTACAGATAGGAAGTATAAATCTTGAAAAAAAGCACAGTCGCTTATGATTTTCCCACAGAGAGAAAGAGCCCTTCACTGTTTTCGACACAGACTTGTGACTAAGAGCTAGCTGTATAAATAATGGAGATCTTGTACGTTATGTGCTATATAAGAATTATCCTCTCAAGCTGTATGGTAGTCCCTTAAGCAAACAAAGTGTTTACCTTTCAAAGAGCTAGATAGTTTTTAAAAGGTTTTCTCTACTCTTGTTAAATAGTACTTATATTACTAGAATTTGTATTTATGCAATTTCAGACCTTGCGGGGACATCAAGTATTTTATTTGTTAGAGTGAAAGTAATATATATCATCATTTTTGAATTCTAGTCCCTGCTTTTGAAGGTAATGGTGAACAAAATCCTCTTATGAGGCGTTATTCCCATACTCTTAGTGCAGTGATGTTTTGGGTTTGTATCCTGTGAACTAGGTTTCTTCATGGCAAGAGCTACATGGAAGAGGCCAAATTCAGTACTGTCAAAGTAAGGTTCAGAAAACAGATGGGCAGGATGGCGGTTTTAAGAAGCAAGGAAGAACTGTGAACCTCATGTCTGAGTGCAAACCTACGCCGTGGCAATTACATAGTATCATCTTTTCTGTCATTTCTGGCTTAGGATTTACAGGATCTCAGAACCTGTAGGTCAGACATATGCCTCCCATTTTCCTTTCCTTTGGGGAAAAAAAGTATAATTTTAAAAGATTCCTATTTCTAAATGTTTCTCTTTGTGCTGAAGATTAGACTAATTTAGATGTTACAAAAATTATTTTGTAATGAAAAAAACCTACCCTATATCTCTTCTGATACCTCTTTTTATTTTCTTTGTAAAGCTATTGCTCTTACATGATACTCAGATACCTCTGCTAAGAAGATTACAGGGTCGGTATTTCAGGAAAACAGGTCCTACAGATTAAAATTATAATCTTTATTAATCAGACTATATGCGAACGTCTCTTATGTGTGCTTTTTGCAAACACTTTGTAGACCCAGAGCTTTTGAGTACTTTATTCAGAACGTGTAGCCTAATTCTTTGGTGGTGATGTACCTGTGCACAGCATTTTTCACCAAATGATGGTCAGAGGGTAGGAACTACCCAGATGTCCCTTATTGTGGCAAAGAGTGGCAACAACTGTGCCATCCTGCTCCCCTGGTGTTGGAGAGCCAGTGCTGATCCAATGGCTCTACCAGGATAGAAGATGTCGGTGGTACAGGCTGCAAAAGGCATAGCAGGTCTGGTATAGGTTCATAGCTTTCTCCTGTGAGTCTTTATTCATATAGGCCGTGAAATCTGAAATGCAGCATAAAGTATGGTGTCCCCAGCAAAACTTTCCAGGAGAGACTGCCTTGTCTATTTTTCAGGGAAGACTTCACTAGAAATGCGGGCATCAGTTATAATTGACACCTGCTTGCTCCTGTCCTGGGGAAACCAGTGTGTGCAGTATGTGGTGTTACACTCAAGTGTCAACGCCAGGGCAGATGTAAACCCATCAGCCATAGACAGAAATGCAGAACAAACTGAAATGTACGTTAAATTTATGGGTTCTGCTTCCATGAGTTAAAGGAAAAAGAGAACCCCACAGGAAAGTGCTCTTTGTCCTGAGTAGCTGTGCACCTGAAACCATTGATAGCCCTTATACTTATCACCCTGCTTGCAAACTTCCCTGACTGCAGTCATCCCATGTCTAGTTCAAGAATTAATCCCTTGGTGGCCAAAGCACAGGTGTGGCAAATCCTCGAGTAGCATGGTCCTCTTAAGTGAAAAAATACATACGCTAGAGTTACGGCTCTGCAAAGTGCTTAGTGGGGTGCTTATAGAGAGATTCCCACCTGTGACTTGTCCAAACAGGTATGTTTTGTTTGCATGCCTTCCAACTGTAGGAATGGGATGGGGAGAATTATAGGGACTTTTGCTAGGAGAGCATTGCCACCAGGCAGCGTAACAGCTTGAGGGTCACAGTTTTGCAATTAGTCCTTGTAAACAGATGTTTGTAAGATTTTATGAATCACTTGTGCTCAAACTAATCTAGGGTTGTTTAATTAAGGAATGTAAACTAGATCTCTGAAATTGCTAAGAATCTAACGATAAAAATACAAGTAACTTCTCTATTTTTACTCTTTTTATGCTCTTTTAACATTAAGAATTTAGATTCTTATCACTAATCACACAGCAGCAAAAATGCTGATTCTTATGTGTGTCCTTTGTGGAAGATTTGTTTGCTTTTATGTCATTATGTTGCAGGAAGCAACAGACAGTTAAGGTATTTCACTTAGTTTTACAGCCCGTATAAGGACTGCCTGGATCTGCAGCCCTTGCAATCCAGAACTGTGTAGCTCTCAAAGGACAGCTGAAAAAGGGTGGCAAGACAGCACAGCTTTGTGTTCGCTGCACTTTATGTGTTACCTTTTGGTGTTGCACATTCAACTTTTAAAGAGGTGTCAGAAATTTTTCTATTCCTAGTTCCAGCAAGAGCCCCAAAGAGGATCTCTTCTGGAGCTGTGTTGATACAGTGTGGCTTAGGGCGACATGCCAAAACATAGCACTTTATAAACAGTCACCACGTTTTTAATGGTTTTCATCAGGAGACATTTACCGCTTGTCAAAGTGTCAGCCTGACGACTAGAGGGACTGAAATACATGTTGGAGAACAGCAATGTGTGCAAGGCTTGTGCTAACTTCCTCAGCTAGCTGTTCTCATCCATGCTTTCTGGCATGGATAAAACTATTACTTTTAGGGGCCCTCAGACCCACAGTAATTTTTGAGTCTTTCAAGAGCAAAGTGTCAGTCCTGGACATGGTGCAAGTGTTGTGAGTGTCGGTGGAGAGCAATCTCAGTGCAGCTATGAGAAGCAACTGTGGTATCTGACATGCATATGGCCACCTTTGAAGGATGGCTGGAGGCATTCCAAAATACTTGCTGGAGGATGTCACTAGCTGTCTCTCCTTTTCTTTTTCCTTCTTTTTAATGTGCTCTGTCACCTCTTGTAGATGCAGTCTAAGTCCATCCGGCCAGACTGTGATTCTGCTGCTGCAGCAGGCTGTCTGTTCCTCCCTGCGCTGGTCCCTTCTCCTGCACAAGGGATATAAACTGGTAGAGGCGTGAGATGGGACGAACCTTGGCTGTGTCCTCAGTGCATTTGCCGTGCAACTTTGCCGGGAAAGGAAGCTGGCAGATACGATTCATTCCTGAACTAGCATGTGATGTACAAAGCTGAATTTCTCAGCTGCTGCTCTTGCCTGGCTCTGACATCAGGCATCATGACAAAAAGCCGTAGTGCTTCTTTGTGCTGTCAGGACATATTTCTTCCCTCTTTCTGCAAGGAAGGGGTAATAGCAACAGCCTAAATCTGCAGAGATCCAAGAACCAAGCATTTCCTCTGGAGCCTTAGGCTGGCACTTGGTTTCCTTGAGTCTCTTCTGAACTGCAAATTGTTGTCACCTTTTACAACACAGGGATGCTGAATTAATCTTAGATTGCAATGCACTGAGATTAGTAGGTAACACGTTTCATAGACTAGTATCTGTATGTATAAAAATATTTATCCTCTGCAGTTCCATTATAACCAACATTTAAAAAGTTCACCACAAAGTATATTTACGACGCAAGCTTTGTAGTGAGTAAAATTAGTTGCCCTAGCAGGAACAGTGTGATTCAGGTATTACTAAACAGAGAGATTCCCATACAAGCTGCCACATTTGCTCTGAAACCTCTCCTTGTCTTTCAGCAACTAGAAAGATTAAGCACCTTTTCTCCACAGATAAATAAAAGCAAGAAGCAGTACTCTGCTCCATTTACACTAGAAGACAGTTGATCATAAAACTAGTGTTCTGGTACCTGGTTCTGGATTTATTCACTCTCTTAGCTTGTCATCTTCCTCAGGCATGCAGTGGTCCTGGCAATTCTTCTTGGACTGTGCTACTGCTGCTAAATTCATGACAGCCTCTCATGGATCAAGACTGATATGTGGTTACGAAGTCCAGTCAAGTGAATGTGGAGGTTGATTTCCAACAAAATGTAGTAAATATAATGAGATTAGTAGCAAACTGTTAAGATAGTAACACATCTGATCTGCTTGGAGTTTGAGCCTGGATCTAGTAATAAATTTACATATCAAAAGATTTCTCTTGAAAGCAAAATCCCATGCAAAAAAATTGTGGCAGGAGCTTTGTCAGATTAAAATCCTACCTCAATCTGAGCAGTTCAATAGACTAATTGAAGATTTAACTATTATACAGTAGCATTTGGATTTTTTGTAGTACAGAATTCAAGAGGATTTTTACATGAATGTGCTGCTATGGTAGAAATTATTATAAAAATCATGGGTTTTAAATGACTGAACCATAAATGCAACTATTTTTTTTAATATGCATTTTCTTTTTCTAGATTTGTAAATTTATCTCAAAGGGCACATTTGTCACACAGATTTTAATAGTCAATGAGACTTTAAAAATAGTAGAGGTTACAGTTGCACATGTCTGAAAGCTGCGTGTCTCAAAAGACCATTCAGAAAAAGAAGTAAGAAATGGGAAAAAGGGAGAAAGTAAGAAAAGGGGATAACAACACATTATCACAGCGGTGGAGGCATACAAAAGGATTCAGATCTGTATGTGGAAAATGTCAAAGTAATGGTAAAGTTGGATAAAAAAAGAACAGGAAAGTACAGGGCCTGCAGCAGCAAAACTTAAAAAGGACTTGTTCAAACTACATCGTGCAAAACTAAATGCAAATTCAATTCTTTTGATTTTAACATGAGGTTTATCTTTAAGACTGTGGCTTAATGGAAAAGATGACAACTCAGTTTTCATCAGCCAAAATCCATGTCTCCAACCTCAGAACATTTGAACTTTGTTATCCCCAAGCAGTTGTCATACTGTCACCTTTGCATATCCCCAAGGAAGCATAACCAAGCATTAGTTACTTAGACTTACACAGTCTGTAAATGTGCAGGTCCAGACAGCATATATTTTAGAGCTCTAAAGGGACAGCCTTGGAATCTGTGAAAATTATTGTCGTGGTTTAACCCCGGCTGGCAGCTAAGCCTCACACAGCACCTTGCTCACTCCCCCTGCTCCTGGCAGGATGGGGAGAGAATTGGAAGCGTACAAGTGAGAAAACTCGGGGGTTGAGATGAAGACAGTTTAATAGGTAACGCAAAAGCCACATGCACAAGCAAAGCAGAACAAGGAATTCATTGACTGCTTCCCATGGGCAGGCAGTGCTCAGCCATCCCCAGGAGAGCCGGGCTCTGTCACGGGGACTTGGGAAGACAAACGCCATCACTCCAAACATCCCCCCTGTCCTTTTTATTCCCACAGCTTTACATGCTGAGCATGACATACGGTATGGACTATCCCTTGGGTCAGTTGAGGTCAGCTGTCCTGGCTGTGTCCCCTCCCAGCTTCTTGTGCACCCCCAGACTGGTGGCTGGGGTGTTGGGGTGAGAAGCAGGAAAGGCTTTGACTCTGTGTAAGTGCTGTTCCTTGTTCTCAGGAGATACAGACCCTTATACTGTTAGGAAGCACCAACATTTCATAGCTGTAGGAGTGTCATTGCAATTTAATAACAAAAGCCCTCAAAGGTCAATAGATTGCTTTTTGCTCTTCCCTGGCCACAGCAGTCTGCTGAGGGGCAAATACTGAAGTTTTGATTTTTTTTTTATTTGGACTTTTATCTACTTTTATTTGGACTGTGCTCAGGGAAAGTCTGAATTCAAAGGATTATTTACAGAAGGGAGGAAAAACTGAAAATGTAAGACTGTTACTTTATCAGTATTCAAACAAGACATTACAGCTGGCCCTTTCAGCCTGGCTAGTTTGTTCTGCAGGAAAGATAGTTTCTATTTCTGTTTGTCCATGATGGTAATTGCTGTCAGCCACCTTTTAAATTTTTCGACAGTGTTTTCTCCTCTGTTGTCCACACTCTTGAAAGTCTATCTGTGTCCATATTCTTGATAGAGAGTCTACCTGTAAACATCTCAAGGCCAGTCTTCCTTTTTCCTCTTCAGGTTTGTTTTTAACCTTCTCATTTGCTTTGATTCATCAGCAAACTTGACAGTGGTTAGTCTGGCAATGTGCTGCGAGGATTACCTGGTACATGCAGCAATATTGCCTTGCTGTCTTCTTTAACTGTCTTATCCACCTGTATTATCTTAGGGTTGGTATTTTGTGAGTTATCTGTGAAATGGGATGCTCTGGCCTTAACACACAGATGGCATAACTGCATGCAGAGGATAGCAATATGGCTTACGGTCCACGAGTCTGACTTCATCACAAAACAACAATAATGATAACGACAGTAACAGAGTGCAGGTGACTGTTTTCTGCTTGGTCTGTCTTCCATGTGAGCTCAATGGGATAAGAGCTGGTCGTAGGTGAAGATTTGTGATGCATACATGTCATAACCATCACTGTACTGTCATCACAATGACCCTATAATAACTTTCTTGGAGGATGGAATGAAATTCATTCATGGTCTATTTATGGTGTGATGGTGAAATGTGGCAAAGTAGACTCTATATGCTGGAAATATATGTCCTAGAGTTCATAATCACATGACCTTACTTCTTTCCTGGAAAAATGATAAAGAACTTAAAATACGAGAACCAGCAAGCTGTTTAGACTTGCAGCAGGTAGTATGGTGACCCAGACCATTAGATTAGTGTGATCACCTATTTTGACCTTCTGGTTAACGTGACACCTTACACAGTAATTTCCACTGTGAGCACATGACCTCTCTTCCAGCTCTGGGATTACATATCAGTAGAGATATTCCTGACCAGTTGAAGGACAGAATTCGGTAAGGACTCAGACTTAAAAGATGAAGAGAGCAGTGATTAGCTACATGAAGTAGGCATTTTATTTCCATTCATCCTTTTAAAATAAGAATAGTTTTTCAGGCCAGTCTTGTGTTGAAGAGGTTGAAAGAGAAGAGGCAAACAATCTTTCCTGACTGTTCTTCAGACTGTTGGAGTCTGAGCAGCATAACGCCCCTATTTATCCCCTCTTTTATATCTTTCTGTATTTTATGAGAAGGTTTTCTTATGTCTGTCACCCAGTCTTACAGAAGCTTCTTCTATATGTCAAGTTTGGAGTGTCCTGGGATTAATAAAGACCTAGCTTGTGAATGTGTCTTGATTTTGACCATAGGGCTCTATAGAAGGGATGCATTAAATGTATAAGACACAAACTAAATTCCCTAAGAAAAGACAGTTAATTCTGGGAATTAGAAATCATAGTAAAGACTGAAACCTTTTCAGACAGAAAGATGAATAATTTCCATGTCATGATGTGGAATTACAGAATGTAATAAGCAGAAACAATATATCTTTTATTTTCTGGTAATGTAATGGAATTGGTACCTTTTGTAGCAGCTGCCACAGTAGTTAAACTGTTGTGTAATAGTAAATTGAAAAAATTACTTTGTTGTCCAGAGAATTCTGTTATGGTTTTTTTTTATCTGTCTAGACCTCTCCAACTATCACTCCCAGTTCAGTTTTCAGGTTTCTTCCCTTACAGAAAAAAAGAAAAAAACTAAACAAAACCGGTCAATCCAGGATGACACTTGAAGGCAAACAATTACCTATTTTAAAATGATAAATAGGAAAAGGCCATTTTTGACAAACTTCTCAGACTCAAACTGGTCTTAAAACTGATATGTTTTACTTTCCATTGCATATAGTACACCATAACTGGGACGGACAAATAAAAAAGGAACGAGGCTGGAAAGGAATTAGCAGAAACTTTTTAAGGAAAGTCTAAGGTTTTAAAACATAACAGTTTTTATTTTTTCAATGTTGTTTAAAGCTAAGGCGTTGGTTTTTATAATTCCTGATTATCTTTAATGAATAAATATTATTTGTATATGAAGGGCTTGGGATAAATTTTTAAACCAAACTTACTGTCAGAAATGTCTCTGTGCAGGGGCTTTCAAGAAATTAGTGCCCAGGTACTGCATGTTGTTTACAATGTGCTAATGAATTTTTGTGGCATTTTCCCAAGCAATTGTAGCGAAATTCCTGTACGTCAGTGCTTGAAAGTAGAAAAGTTCAGAGCGATTCCCTATATGCAGTAGAGAGCATGTTACTCTTCTGAATGTGATGAGATTGGAAGATTTGGCTGTGTCATATGACATGGAGGTATATTGTCCCTGGGAACCACAACTCTCTTTGTCCTTGTGCTGAATCCCTGCTTGATTCCACCCAGTAGTAGTGATAACTGGGAGGTCTGCATTAACTCCATCAGTCCCATACCAGCATGGATACCACTAGACCTGGAGTGGCACGATTCTCTCAGCAAGTAGACTAAGGAGTGCACAGCATTGTAATCTGAATGTCCCTTTGCCCCAAGAAATGATTTCTGAGGCCAAAGGCTGTGGGATATTGACAGGGCCAATATGAGAGAGTCATGGTATTACTCTTCACTGATCAAGAAGCTGCTGGTTTCTGAGCTAGTTGAACTACAAGCCCTTTGGAACCGATGCCAGTAAGACAAAACTGAATGAGTGATGCTCCCATGACAGGTAAAACATTGGCACAGGTTCTAGAGAGAAAGAAAAAAATCATAATATTCCTGAAGTTCTGTCATTCTTCCTTTAGTGAAGTGATATTTCAGTCTCGGGACTCTAGCTTGCCGAAAGAGTTGACCACACTGCAGGAAGGTGAGCATATATGCCCGGCAATTTCCTGAAGGTCAGCTTCTTAAATATGAACATTTAAAAAAAAAAAATTACACCTCTGCTGCAGCATTGGGATTCTCTAAATCTTCTCTGCTGCTGCCTTAAGCCTAAATATCAACAGGTACAGTGCAAGCGACATATGGTGAGATTCCAGTGGAGTAATTTGTTAGCAGAGTGGTTATCTTCCTTTGAGGTGCAGATTTCTGGCAGGATACTTTCTCCCCCACCCCCTTCCCCTTTGTACTCTAGTGTACTAACAAAAAAACCCAAACTGCTGAGTTTCTGTCTAACATCAGGAATGAATAAAATATCCTCACTAAACCAGGCATCACTTCTCAAGATGGAAAATGCTAGTAAGAATTAAAAAAGCTTAAGCCTGAAGGTCAAACCTCTGCTCTCAGCTAACCCTTTGTAAGCATTAGCACTTGAGTTTTAGGGTGGTGGGTTTTTTTCCCCTTAGTTGCTTCACATCTACCTTGTAACTGGTGTCTGTTAGTTTGATTCTTTTTGCATTGTTAGATGTCCAAAATCCTTTGCTGAGAGGGTGAAATGATGTGAGACAATTGGATTGCAAGAGCCACTCAGGTATTCACCTGTAAGGATATGGTCTGTCAGTATGGATTGCGTGGCACATGCTTGACACATGGCAATTCTGTTTTGCACCCCAAGTGTAAAAAGCTGATGGAAACGTGAAAGTTTTGGATATGACTGAGGTGTTCCTTAGGCTGTGACTACATATGTGGGCAAATAGAAGCTCATTTTGCTTGAACACTAAGCAATCTGGCAGCCAGAGTATAGATAGCCATGTTGGCCACAGTGTTGTACTGGCTAGTAGACCGTGTGGACAGGCAGGCTGCAACAGCCTGCCGGTAGGACAATCCTAACACAGGTTTTAGGGTGGAAATTATTCACACTTTTACTCATGATTTATTGCTGCAGAGGTGATCTGTGTACTCTCTGTTTTTGTAGCCAGATAATGTGGTCTATGGATTTCCACATGTTATTGCAGAAGAAGTAAATTACTTATAATAAAATGCATAGCTGGTGCTGTAGCATGTTGTACAACCCCAGAACAGCGTCCTTCCGACTCAGCAAGCTGCTTGTTACTACCCATGTGTGTGTGATGCTCATCCAAGCCTCCTTCTTCAAGCTTGCCTCCATTTTATTTCTTCAAACTTTCTTGAAACTCTATGTAATACTCAGGCCCCTGTTCATATAAGTAGTCGCCCTTCCTGTACCACACCTTATCTCCTTAATTATCCAAATTTTTTAATCTTATAAGAGGTCAGTCTTTTTATCAGTGCTTTGCTGACATGGAGATTAAGTTCTTCATGCTCTTAAGTTCTTCACATGAAAATCAACTGTGGGTTTTCCTCACTACTAGATGTGGTAGATGCTGATAATGCTTAAAGTCCCTGCATTGATTTAAAGGCCTGTGGAATGCCCATTTTCTTTTCAGGAGGCAAATTAAGAAAATCATAATAAATTACAGTTTTTCTATTCTTTCCTATGTGGCAAAGTTTTTTTAGCTATAATACAAATGGAACCTGTTCTAGCTTTTTGGAGCACCACTCTAATTTCTTATATAGATACAAATTTTATAATAGCATGTTAGAAATTGCCTTAACAATGTTTTTTTTATAGCACAGGTAATTTTATGTCTACTTCAACACCTTGGTACAGCTAGTCCTTTTAAAGTGTATTAGAGCTCTTCTTCTGTTTTCTCCGTTAGGCTGATACATCACAGCTCCGACTGTGCTCCAAGATGACAGTGTTGCTAATCAGAATAATCTGTAGCCACATAAGAAAATGCAGACTGAAACAGTAACAAAAACCTATTCTCCAGTGTGCATTGAAGATCTCTAATGCCTGCTACATAGCTCTTCTTTGCACTGGATTCGTCATGCCTTGGGTAGAAATTGTGTATGGGATGAGTGAAAAATAGCAGTAAACTGATGAGTAGATACACACACTGCAGATAAGAGGAGTAGAAATTTGGCCATAATTTTTAGCTTGTGCAGGAAAAATGATGCTGCCATACTCGCTTTTCTTTGCTCTATTTTGTAGATTGAATGAGTAGTTCTGTAATCAGTTCCACATGGGAAAGTGTAAGTTAATTTTTCTTATGATGTTTTGTGGTTTTCATTCAGGTACATAAGGCTTGTTGTGCAGAAGAGTTTGCAGGATTAAGGACTAAGTTAAGGATGGGAAAATATTAAAATGGATTTTCAATATTGTTATACAAAACCCCAGATCCTTATTCTCTGACAGAGTGATGTGTCCAAAGGTATGTCTATGTAAGTGCTCCCCTGCCCCCTGCCCCACCATATTCATGCAGGTTTATTTACAGCAGTGGCTCAACATACATTAAAAGAAATAAAGACGTTAATTCACTAAATACCTTTCAAGATGAGAGTAGAGAAAAACTCTTACATTAAAAGTAGTTAGAGAAAGAGAAATAGTGGAGCTACATCCATTTAGTACTCATATTTGTTTCTAAACATTTTCCAGAATAACTATGAATTTGAACTGTGTAAATGTTACATTTTTCTTCTACTGCTAAAATGTATTTGGAACTAATCATTTGATGTATTCATGAATCATTGCAAAAGACTTCTGTGTAAAGTTATGTTTGTGTGTATATGCAGATATTTACTATTTACATATACACACATATGCACCCATTTAAAGAACTAGGTTATCTGTTTAAAACTGCTGTGAAAATAATATTTATTCTGTGTTTATTTTTTGTTACTGAAAGTTAAAATTCAAAGTAATTTATTTTTATTATATATTTAATTATAATTGCATTACACTTACAATATCTTTAAAATACTTCTTACAGTTGCTTTTTCATAATTTTGTAATGAGCATTCTTCTGCTGAATTCTTATATCCAGTGACCGGTGTCCTACATGACCAGTTAAGTGCAAATGTGATGCATCATTATAAATTATCTTAAAGTTCACACAAAACATCCCCTAACGGACTGACTTATGTATAAGAGGCTGTCCTACAGGACCACACTTTCACCTGCAGGACCAGTTTCTGATGAATGTTTAAAAATTACTTACCACGTACAATTCAGTTAAACCTGCAACAGAAACCACCTAGGAGGGTGTCTGGCCAGATTAATCCCAAAGGATGTTGACCAGTGCAGTGAAACATCCAAATCAGTTTGGGTACAGCAGGGGCTTCTTGGGGGAATCTTCAGGACTGGCCAAATTCCCACTTGGAAAGCTCCTGCACCAGTTAGTGACTTTGCTGTGGAGGTGGCTGGGATTCAGTCATTCACCTTGGCTAAAATAAGTCCTTTGACTCAGGTCAGTCCATGGTCCCGTCTGTGCAGGAGTTCCTGGTCCACTCAGGGGATTAGTGGCCCAGCTACATTGGATGCGTACGCAGGCACAGCGTTGATGCCCTGGTACACCACAGTTGTAACTTGGAACTGGTTTGAAACTCACCCCATATCCCACTTGTACTGTAAGCTCCATCACTCTTGCACATGTTCCCAGCAGTGGCGAGGCTGCAGCTGCACTACAGTACCCATTTTAGGCTTCTCAGTTCAAGGATAGTGTTGAGAAATGAAAGGAATCTAAGGAGAATTTATTTTACACACACACAGGACAATAAGAAGAACAAATTAGCCATCTATAGAGATACCTACATAAGTGGACTTTCCCTTTTAGATTGATAACAAGTGTTAAAAATACGCATTGTAAAATTATTTTCATAGTACTCGATGTGTTGACAAAGTAGGCAATGCACCCTCATCCCCAGCTCTCATGTGGGTACCTCAGAACCACACAGCAATTCTGGCACTGGAGGCAAATGTTTCTGATGTTTCATGTTCTTATTGGTAGCTGAATGCATTTTGCTTTAGTTATGAATTGATGGAATGATTGCAGTGAAGGCCATCATTATGAAAAAGAGTCATAAAAGGATAAAATGAGTGTAAAAATATCTTTATGTTGCAAACTATTTTACAGTGGTCTCAGTTTATAAAGAACATTTTTTGTAAGTGAAGAAGGAGTATGTTGGAGTTCTTGGGACTGTGAGAAAGGGAATATCGCAAAACCTTAGTAAGTTTAGCTGTAGATTCTGGGCATTTTAACATTTTAGTTCAGGTCAGGAATGTACATGTTGGATTCACATTGCAGAGTGATCTTGGTGTACACAAATTTTATTCCAGGTGATAAACAACTGGAAGTTGTGCTTCAGGAGCACAATTAGCATTCTCTAACTGCTCACAGGCATCCAGTCCACAGGCCCAAACTATAATGAAGTCCAAAGTAAAATGCCCCAAGTGCACCTGCTTTGGGCATTTGGTCCTCAGCATAAATGCTTTGCTTCCCAGATTTGCTCCTGATGTTCCACAGTGTTTGCTAATATGAACATAGCTTCTGTTTCAGTGATGTTATTCAGGACGTTTTTGTACTGTACTGTTTTTCTTGGGAAAATCCTGACATCACTGACATCAGTGAATATTTTGAAAGTGATGAAAAATCCCAGCAAGGTTTCATAGCCTTTCTCTGCCCCATCCCTCTATTTTATGTTTCTTTGAAATTGTTTTGATTTGAAGAGATTTATCATTTTATAGCAGACGCTTTTTGTTTGTAGAGGAGCAGGCCCAGAATAAAGAAGGAAAAAACCAAGTCCCCTGAAGTCTTTTCTTTCATTACTTCATTATTCCATTCCCCCATCCGTTCTTAAAGTACCAATTTTTCATTGTGGTACTGAAGCTGGAGCTCATCAAATTCCCCAAAAGAATTTCAGGTAGAAGCTGCAATTACTGTTGTTCAGATGCTTCCAGCATGTCATGCTTCATATTTACAGATGCCATTACTCCGTGCTGTAAAGCATTCATTCCAGTGCAAGGAATTCTGGCTGTTTAGTGCTGACATCCAAAGGCGATGTTGAACATTTTAGGTATGTGCGGTGATTTTCCTCAAGCTGCTTCCTTATTAAGTGATGCAATTTTAATGTGTTTGTGTCATGAGTTCGAATGGCTTTTTACTTAAAGTAATTGATTATATAGAGCCATGGAAGTAATTGTGATCATGAAAACGATAGATAACCTGTAAGAGTGGACAATGAAAATATTTTATAGCTGCTCAGCATCTTTTGGAAACAGAGCTGCCTGAAAAAAAATGACACTACAGACAACACAGAAATTATATGCTTTCTTTCAGCAACAGCTTAGTGTTACTGTAGTATCATTTTTTAATTTATTTAAATTGTATCTCCTTTTGCTTTGTTTAAAACAGATTTTTAGGGAGGATGAAAATGGTCAGGTTTTGCCTCTTAGCACATGTGTAAATTTGCTTTAAACTTTTCAATAATTTTTTTTGAAAAGTAAAAATAAGTTCTTGAAATACCTACTGGTAACTCTTTTTTTTTCTTTTCTTTTTTTTCTTTCTGTTTAGATAGACTTCATTGACTTCAGTGAAGAGAATAGTATTATTTAAGTCCTTAAACAGTGAAAATATTTGTTGTAAGAGTTTAACTGGACGAACAGAATTTTGCTGAAAGGGACCTGTAGTAGCATCCTTTTTTTCTTTGCTTAAGGCTAAATCAGTGTTACCTGAGTCTGAAAAATACTGAGTCTGCTATATGCAATTCTTTTAAGTAATGGGAGCTTGAGTGTATGGCTGAGTAAGTGTTTAGACACTTAACTATCTAGTAGGCTGTGCATAGTCACAGAAGTGACTACCAAGGACCAACAGAAGTGTACACAAACCACCTGTAGCAGAAGATGTACAGACAAAGAAACATCTAGAAAGGCATTTGAATATACATAGCACAAACAAAATGTGCTATTTGCTAGTAAATGGAGCTTGATGGGTTTAGCATATGTCTGAAACAATGAACTAAATGGTATGTATATGATAGAACGTGAGAACCCCTGGAAGAATGCATGAGCTAATGCATGAGGAACTTGGTAAATGTGTATAAAATAGAGCCATAGTTCGGATTCTTTGGATTCAAGCTACAAGACAGCTAACCTCAGCGCTTTGCCAATTGTTAGGTTTGCTAGCATGGTACCATGAATAAAAAAAGTGCCGTGTGAGTAAGCCAGTGTTAGATTTTGCAGCTGTACAAGACGAGTAATATTTCCCTAGAGGAGGTGTGAATAGACACAGCTCTGGAGTAATCAGTTATGACCAGTCTGTGGGACCCGCTGGCCTGGAGTGCCTAAAGGTGACATGGCACCTGGGGAAACTAGAGAACTGGTTGTCCCTGAATGAGTGGTCCTGTGCTTGTGGGAGAGGCAAGCTTGGAAAGGAGCAGGTAGCATTGCCCTTAATCCACTATCAGGTGGTTTTAGGAAGAAATAATGGCTTATAATGTAACTATACCCACATACAAAGCTGTTCTTTGGCTTTTCTTTTGAAATTTCAATGCCTTGTTGGATAATGTCAGTTTTTCACAGTGGAAAAGTAGGACTTGGTTTCTGTATTTTGGTTTAACTCTTATTCTGGAAGCTGCTAAAGCTAATTAACTTACAGCTGTGTAAAAGCAGTGCAAAGTAATGTAGAATGAGATACCTGTTTTACTGAAGCAGGTGACTACTGAGTATTTGAATGGATGTGGAGAGCTACAACTGCTCCTGAATGGTTGTGCTTGCTGCTTCTCTCTGAATATTAGGGGCCTGAAGAGGTTAGAGTTTTGCAGGATGAAGCTATTTCTGATCACACTTTATTTCTCAAAAGTCTAGTGAACCCATGACAAGGGTGATGAATCTTCTCATGGTTTTGCCATGATTTCCTTTATGATTTGGCAGGTCGTTTGTAATCTGTTTAGCCTTTCAGGAAATACCAATTTGGAACATGTAGCTGACAAAAGGCCAATAAGCATAACAAAGAGGGTGGTCCCTTTTACTTGTCCAGATGACTGATAACAAATAAAAGGTCAGCTTCACATTTCATAGGTCACTTACTTTTTTCTTGTGGGAACAAAATCAATCTGCCCACTTTCCCTCCCTGAGACCACTACCAATGGACTGTGTGAGTGATGATGTGACTCTTCTTGTACTGACATGCTTTTTGGACTGGCATTTGAAAGGAAATGGTGAAAGTCAAAAGTCAATGTAGTAAATGTGCACTTGTTCAGGCATATACAATTTTAAGGTGGAGCAAGAGACAATTTCAATGTATCCCATCAGAAATGGAGAAGAGAGAATACTGCAGTCTTATGATGACAGTGAATACCAACAGGTTTTACAGCTTACTAGTCCAGAACATGCTACTTGATTATTTTGTATTTAACTGTTGTCAAGAGTATGGCAACCGAGCTGCAAACACCTTGCTTGTATAGAAAGGCCGATAGCCATCAAATACTTCTACAGTACATTTTTATTCACGTTTTTAATATCTCATTATGCGGTATACTATAAAAAGGGAGTGTGTATGGAGGAAACCCTTGTATAATGATATTTTATAAACATAGACCTTTCATCTCACTTTCATCTGACACTGTGTACATAGGATGTAGAGATCCAAAAATGGCGCTGTTAAGAATTTAATTACTTTTGTGCATAAATCTATTACTCACTTCTTCTTTGGCCTTTTTCCAGCACATCATTGTTTTGCCTCCATTTTGTTTTATCAACAACTGCTTTTAGCTGTCTCAATAAAGGATTTCTACACAGTTGAAGAACATGACAATAGACCTATATTATGGGTGCATGACTGCTTCTCCTGTTGTCTGATACTGGTGCTGGTTTTATACTGGAAATGAGGAGAAGCTAGTGTTTTATGATGAGTGCTTATCATAAACCACAGTTTAGAAATGTCTGATTTGGTATTTGCAATGTGAAAGTAATTTATTCAGGGAAACAGAAGGACTATAAAAGATTTATATAGAATTAAGAGTTTAACTTGAGTAGGAATGTCAACATTTTTCTCCCCAAATGCTCTTCTGTGCAAGTACTCTCCTCTTTCCTTTGGAGGATATACAGTAGCCTACATAAATCAAAGTATCAAGTTGATTAAATATTAAACACAAATTCTAAACTTTAATGAAAGTGGTCTGTTACCTTTGTAAAACTGAAAGCTATCTTATCCTTCTTATCTAAAGTATCATCAGTTGTACTGCAGGCAACGGATCTCACATGGCACTGCACTCCGGTATTTTAAAGGAAAAGAGATAATGTTTCAGGGACATGCTTAGAAACGGATATAAAGGGATCAAATTTTGATTGTGCTACTTTGTTGTGGACTAAGGGCCTTTTAAACATCAGTTGATCTCTGAATGCTTTCCTGAGAGCCTTCAGCAGTCATGATTGCTAGTAGAAAAAAGGATGTGATAATTCTGCGGTTGGGGTAGTCAGATGTCTCTGTCTTTGTTTACCACCTTCTACACCCACACAGATCAGGTGTTGTAGATGTGGTAGATTGGCCCATTCTCAAACTCTCACTTGAATTTGAGAGGGGGGCCTTGCAGGCTGACATTTTAGTTATGGAATGTTTTCTTTTGCAAAACAACCATGGGGATTTAAATGCTTGTGAAAGCTCCTGTACCATGATAACAATCCTTAGGTGCAGCTCTGAAAGCCCAACAGGCACTTGACATCCCCATGCAGTCAAGGGTAAGAGGCAGAAACTTCCAAAGAAGCTGTTTTGAAAAGCTACAGCGATGATCTAAAGCAGATTGCACAAATACCCATCAGATTGTCATTAATGTAATGAAGGTGGAGTATACAGATCCTTTAGGCATTGAAAAATATCTCAGCCTTGTACTAGGAAAACATTCAGAAACTTCATTTATACTCGCAAGCACTAAGCACTGTATGAAGTTACAGTGAAGATATACCCTCTATCTACAGAGTTAATCATGTAACAGAACACTAAAGGTATATGAGTCAAACCACTCATAATTCATGCCAGATAAACATACTTTGACTGTCAGCACATAAAGCACCTGCCTGTTACTGCTGCTTTACTTTCAGGCAACAAAATCAGTGAAGCAGTTTGTTGCCTTTACTGTCTCCTGAAGCTGGGCTAATACTTAAAGGACCATTGTAAGCTCTGTTAAATAACCCAGGTAAAGCAAAGGTAAAACAAAATTATTGTGAATATCACATTTAAGCATAAATACATTTCAAACCACACTCTTGAATCTGAAGCCTGATTCATGATTTCTGAATGCAGTCCTTTAACAGCCTCTTAAAGAAAACATTAGTGAAGATGGTGGAGGGAGAGACATACAACTATTTGTATTCATAAAAGCTCAGTGAAACTTACGTCTTGACGCATGGAGACTGCTCGAAGGAGGTTGATCAGGGTGTGATCATTCAAATCGCACTGAAGAATCTGGTCCTGTTTGGATCCCACTGCTATATTCATCTGATATAATGCCTGTAATCCACAAGGAAAATCTGGGACATTCCAATATATCTCTGAAACATTAATAACTAAGATGTAAGAGATGGGCAATGGGACAGGCATTACGTTTAAAGCTGGCTTCATGGTCACAGCATAACGAATCAGCTTTTATCTGGAGAAGACTCTGACCTTTATTTTGTGCAGTTTAAATAGAATCTCTTGATAAAATTTGGATAATGGGTTAGTGCTTGTTGCAGGCAATTTTGACTTACACATGTGTAAGATGTTTCAGGTACCACTAATTCATTAGAAATACCTCGTGTGAGAGGGTTTTTTAAAATAAGCAAATGGTGCACACCTTACCGTGCTGTGAGGTTTATTTTAACATGCATGCAATGGAACAGGCAAGAACTTTGATATAGAAACTACTAGCCTAACATGTCAGATTCAGACAAAAGTAAGAAGAAAATTTTAAAAAATGTGCTTATGAAGAAGAAAATTGTACAGATTGTGACAGTGAATGAGTGTCTGGCAAAGGTATGGCTCTGCTGTTTCAGAATTATCTTTATGGTGAACATGAGAACACAGTTGTTTTTGCCTTCCCTTCCATCTGGGGAATGTTACATATTCAGAGCTGTCGAGGCATTCAATGTATCCTTGGAATCTGGTATGTTGTCACAGCAAAATTGTATTACAGTCATGACAATGAAGAGAAATGCAGAAACTGCACCTAGTTTAAAAGGCTCCTTCATCTTTCTCTAATCATATTGACAGCCTTTTCACTGAGCAATTTAGAAACTGCCTAGGGTAGCTTTTTATAAATAAAATAAAAAATTTAAATTTATCTAAATTAAGGAGTTCAATCTTTTAGTTTGTGCTTTTGCGGTATAAGAGCTGTCCCTTCATTCTAACTTGCTGTCCGTGCCAGCTATTGCTCTCTTTTACTTACTGACACCCATCCAGACCTAAATAAATGCAGCATGACCCTCCGGAGTTGGTATTTCCCCTGCTTGCCAGGCTTTTTCCCATTTTCTTCTTTTCTGTTGCCTGAATACTTTGTATCTATGCCTCTTAAATACTCTTTTAGTTGCTTCTGATAGCCCAGGTTGAAACCAAGGCATCTCTTTGCTTGTCACAGTGCAGATGACAGCACAGGGAGAGGCAGCCTTGGGAGGAGTGGCTTGCATTTTTTGCATGATCAGATTCAAATTACTGTTGTTTTTTCAATACTCTTTCTTTCTTTTTGTTTCAAAAGCAAAGCAGTCTTTTCCTAGATCAATATTAGTGAAGCTGCAGTTGTTTATTAAATGTTAGTAGTGCACTCCCTTCAGAACAGCTATCACCACTGTTCTGGATTAACACTTTTCTTAATTAAATACTATTTATGACTCTAACTTTAAAACCCTGGTACTTTATATTGGGAAATGGAAACAGAGGATGAGGTGCTGGAAAAGGCAATGGAATACACTGTTGTGATTTATCTGTTTTGCATAACACAGAGGGGCATTACTTTAGCAATTGACTTCTTTTTTTCCTTTGCTCACTGTAATGACTGCTAGAGATACTGATTTAATCAACCAACCATGCAAGCACAATGATTGTGAATCAGATCTTTGTGAAGCAAACAAATGTTTCACAGTAAATTGCCAAGAGATACCAGCTACCCTGCTCTGTTTTTACTCAAATAGATTGTCTTTTAAGCAGCTGCCTCATAAAAAGCCTTTGCTATGAATGGACCTTTAATCAAAATGTCACTAAATCCTGCGTTCTGGTATGCTTCATTTGAAACACATCCAATGCTCTTATTTATTAAATTGTCTGGTGTTGACTCCAGCCACCATTAACCCTAGTAAGCAAAGATGGATGAGGGAGTGACAAAAAGCTGGTGTCACAGCTGAGATTGGTTGTGTGTGTGTGATGTCTTGATCTATTTGTACATCCCTCTTGGGGACTATCGGGCAGTTAAGTTCTCCCATTTGAAACACAACCCTTTCTGTGCTCTCTGATTTGCTAGAAGAACGGGTAATTCCCGATAATGACTACTACATCAATTATATTGCATTGTATTGATGCTTAATTACAGAATATGCTGAAATTGGGGAAGGGGACAAGCGGAAGAGGGGAGGGTTGGCTCCCAGGTAAACATCAGCAACTCTTCCTTAATAGCCTGTCTTTTCCATGTGCGCTGAATGCACTGACAAGCATTGTGGCCTCTTGACCTGAGAGCATTTATTCCAGTCTGAGAAAGGAGAGCAAAGCCTCTGTGAGAAGACATTGTTTTAAGGCCGAATTACACTTAATATCATTCTTGTTCAGCTTTATTGTGAACTCACCCTTACAGCCCTTTGGCCCTGCTTGCACAGTTAGAAACCATTTCTGTGCCTGAGCTTTCTGAATCAAATACTTGCAGTCTCATCAAACAGGCTTTCAAAAGTGAAGCCCAAATGTCATGAGCATGAACTTTTATTTTTCTAAGGTTTATGAAAGTAATTTGTGGGCTATCTGCAAGAGTTCTTTTAAAGAATGAAGCTGAGACTTTTGTATCACTCCAATAATGACATTTAGCATTATCCTTCAATCTCTGGTTTCTGCAGATTGAAGAAAAATACTATATATCACTATTGGAGGATTACAGCAGAAATATAAGACCTGCACAGCTGGTCGTGACTGAACTTGGCCTGTGAAGCCTGACACTAGCTATTTCCAAAGGTTAATTTTGTAAAGTGGAAGACTAAAATATGGTTTTGGTTGCTGCTTGTTCTTTACAGGGTAATTGCATTGATTTTTTTCTGGTAGTTTAGAGTATGCTAGCACTTCTGATACAGCTGGTCTGTCTAACACCCTGGAGAAACTCAGTCATGATTTTAATATATCTAAGGTCCACCTGCACTGGCCTGTGCAGACAGTGTCCTGACCCTGTGATCAGGAGTCCTGACCTTCCCTAGTCTTGCTAATGTACAAAGAGTTAATGGATTTGGACCTCATATTGTAATGGACAGTTTTCAAAACTGTTTTCAAGACAGAAAACTGCAGTGTGTGTGGGAACAGATTCATAACCTCCTGAAAAGGGGGAATAGAACGCATTGGTTATCTTCTCATATACTGTTATCCTTTTCAAACAGCCATTAATATGCATTTGCATCCCAGGAACCATAACATGCCAGCTGCGCCTTTAGTAAAAACTCAATGTAATTCAGCGCGACTTTGTAAAATGGAAAGACTTTAAAGACAGCATGGCTATGCTAATTTTGATGTTAATTTCTGTAGAAACTTAATATTCTGTGCCAGTCTTTTGCTTGTACAGTAACCTCTGCTTTGCATCTTTTGCGTCTCTTGTGATATTTTACTTTTTGCTTTAAATGGAAGCATTGAATGCAGGTAGTGCCTATCTTTCAGAAGAAATGTGTCTTTATTACTATAGATTCTATTACTACACATGCCACAGCAGTGGCATGTTAGGGAGGTGACAGTTTTGCACATTGGAAGTCAGGCTTTGAAAGGAAGAATATATTTGCAAATGAAACAGCTGATTAATTTGGATGTGCAGCTTTCAAGTAATATGCTTTGGAGTACACTGTACAACAAAATTTTTTTTAAAGTATATAATAATTTGGGGAAATATAATGAATTAGAAAAAAAAGAGTAGCGTTGCATTGGTGGAGTATAATTGGAGTATTTTTTTTTTTCTTAGACTACATGGGTTTATCAGAAGGTGGCGTTCTGCTATCTGATATAATAGATGTTTTATTTATGAATCCTTGTCTTCATTAAACAAGAGGGATCAACATCACAGAAAACTGCATTTGAAAGGAGGTTATAAAATCTGAAGCTTGGTAGCAAACAACTCATAGTTGTGTAAAAAAACCCTACACTTTTTTTTGAAACTTTGTTGCATTTTTCAGTGCTTAACTGATCGTAGAATATTTTCCAAATGACTTTCATATTAAATGACCATTATAAATAACGTATCTTTTAAATAATAATAATGATTTAATATGGACTTATAAGGAAAATCCTTCCTATACAATCAAGCCCTACCTTCCAGAGTGCAAAAACACAGAGTACACAAATGTAACTTGAAGCATCCCTTTTTACATTTAACTTTACATGTAGATAAGTGGCAAACCCAGAAAAGGTAGACTTGGCTCTAGAGGATCTCAGTGCAGACTCCCAGTTCAGCTGTGTACTGAAACTGTATGACTAGTGCCACTCGCATAGGTGGAATTGTTCACCTGCTCATGTACCTTGCCGCAGGAAAGCCTCTGGCACAGGGTACTTCAATGATTTGCTGGTGCTAGTGTCAGTCCTGCTTGTTGGAATTGTGCTGCTACAACCAAACCCCACATCAGACAATCAGATGAACATAGAGAAGCGAGCAACTGAGCTCACTGCTGATGCAATGTCATTGCCTTATTTCCACTTATCTAATATATTCTAGGAGTGGTGAAGTACATTAATACCCATTTTTCTCACAACCCCCCCCCAACAAAACAACAAAGCAAACCAAAAAACCCTGAAACCAACCATCTGGTTTTTAATATGGGTGCTGATTTATACCACAATTCCCTGAAAGACAGTGAGATACAGAGATTTAAGAATGTATCCGTGTGTTGCTAAACTCAAGGGAAGTTTTGTCATTCAGTTCCTCAGAAGTGTAGCTGGTGACAAAATGAGATGGACACACGGTCATTTCTCTGAAAGCTTATCTTGGCATTCCTGTGAAGTTTATACATTCAATGCTGCATAACCTAACCCAAAAAAGATTACTCTGTATACATTCAATGATAGATAATCTAATAAATAAATAAATAAATATAAAATCTGAACTTTTAATTTTATTCTATCTGAACTACTATACAATTTATATTATTTCAGTAAGGTTTTTTTCCAGTCTAAGATCTGATCCTGTATTTCTTTGTCAGTCTGATGCAGGCTTTGAATTCAGTGTGATCATACCATTTCACGGTAAAGTCGTATTATGCTGCTGTGTTATATAGACATTATGTAGTCTGTATTTTCACACAGTTATACCTAGATATTATGGTTTCTTCATGTATATTATGAAAAAGTTCCTATCGCAAACAGCAGATCAAACTATTCATAGAATCATTGAATCATTTAGGTTGGAAAAGACCTTTGAGATCATCAAGTCCAACCATTAACCCAGGACTGCTGAGTCTGTTAAACCCTGTCCCCAAGCACCACATCTATGTGCTTTTTAAACACCTCCAGGGATGGAGATTCCACCACCTCCCTGGGCAGCCTGTTCCAACGCTTCACCACCCTTTGAGTCAAGAAATTTTTCCTAATATCCAATCTAAACCTCCTGTGGCATAACTTAAGGTTGTTTCCTCTTGTCCTGTCCCTTGCTATCGGGGAAAGAGACTGATCCCCACCTTGCTGCAACCTCCTTTCAGGTATCTGTAGAGAGTGATAAGGTTTCCCCTGAGACTCCTCTTCTCTGGACTAAACAGCCCCAGTTCCCTCAGCCGCTCCTCACCAGACTTGTGCTCCAGACCCTTCACCAGGTCGTTGCCCCTCTCTGGACACACCTCAGCACCTCTACATCACTGTTGCAGTGAAGAGCCCAAAGCTGAACCCTGTGTTTGAGCCCCTCTCTGGACACACCTCAGCACCTCTACATCCCTGTTGCAGTGAGGGGCCCAAAGCTGAACCCCGTGTTCGAGGTGCGGCCTCACCAGTGCCCAGTACAGGGGGACCATCACTGCCCTGGTCCTGCTGGCCACACTGTTTCAGATACAAGCCAGGACACTGTTGGTCTTCTTGGCCACCTGGGCACACTGCTGGCTCATTCAGCTGGCTGTCAATCAACATCTCCAGGTCCTTCTTCCCCCAAGCAGTTTCCAGCTGCTCTTTCCCAAGCCTGAGGCACTGCATGGGGTTGCTGTGACCCAAGGTCAGGACCTGGCACTCAGCCATGCTGAACCTCCTACAACTGGCCTTGGCCTATCAGCTCAGCCTCCTGCCCTCCAGCAGATCAACACTGCCCCCAACTTGGTGTCATCTGCAAACTGACTGAGGGTGCACACTTCTCATTGAGATCATCGATAAAGATGTCAACCAGGATTGGCCCTAGATCTGAGCCCTGGGGAACACCAGCTGCCAGTAACTTCATTTACTACCACCTTTTGGGCTCTGCTGTCCAGCCAGCTTTTTACCCAGTGTAAATTATACCCATCCAAGCCATGAACAGCCAGTTTCTCCAGGAGAATGCTGTGGGAGACAGTGTCAAAGGCTTTGATAAGGCCCAGGTAGACAACATCCACAGCCTTTCCCTCAGGCACTAGGTGGGTCATCTTGTTACAGAAGATCAGTTTGTCAAGCAGGACCTGCCTTTCATCAACCCATGCTGGCTGGTCCTGATCCGCTGGTTGTCCTGTGTGTGTTCTCTCCTTTTTTCCCTGAGTTTCAGCCACAGCTTTCTCTTCAACCAGGCTGATCTTCTTCCTCATCGGCTTGTCTTCTGGCACATGGGGATGGCTTGCTGCTGCGCCTTTAAAGACTTCTTGAGAAATGTCCAGCCTTCCTGGTCTTCTTTGCCTTTCAGAGCTATCTCCCCAGGGATTCTGTCAGCCAGGCTCTTAAACAGGCTGAAGTCAGCCCTCCAGAAGTCCCAAGGGAGTGGTTCTGCTGACCCCCTTCCTTACTTCTCTGAGAATTGGAATACTGTATCATCCCCTGATTGCTGTCCCTAAGACATCCTCTGACCACCACATCACCCACCAGTCCTTCCCCGTGTGTAAACAGCAGGTCCAGTAGGGCATCTCCTCTGGCTGGCTCCCTGACCAGCTGTGTCAGCAAGTTATCTTCCACACACTCCGGGAACTTCATAGACTGTTTCCTCTCCACTGCATTGTATTTCCAGCAGACATGGTAGGTTGAAGTCCCCCACAGGAACAAGGGCTAGTGACTGTGAGGCTTCTCCCAGCTGCTTGTAGAATATTTCATCTGTCTCTTCATCCTGGTTGAGTAGCCTATAACAGACTCCCACCAGGATACCTGCCTTGTTGCCCCTCCCCTTGATTCTTAACCATAAACACTCAACCCTGCTGTCACCATCATTCAGCTCTAGGTAGTCAAAACTCTCCCTGACATACAAAGCTACCCCACCATCTCTCCTTCCTTGCCTATTCCTTCTGAAGAGTTTATAGCCATCCATTGCAGCACTCCAGTTGTGTGAGTTTTCCCACTGCATGATGGCTTTCAGCTCATTCTGTTTGTTGCCCATGCTTCAGGCATTGGCATAGATGCATTTCAGCTGTGCCATGGATTCCACCTCCAAAATTTGCATGCCACCCCCAGACTCACCTCTAACGAGCTTGGTTTTATTCCCTCCCTCCTTCAAGTCTAGTTTAAAGGTCTCTCGATGAGCCCTGTGAACTCCTGATCTCAAATGCTTTTCCCCCTTTCAGACAGGTGAACCTCATCTGTTGTCAGATGCTTTTTTAACATGCTAATTGAATGCTTTATGGAGATAAATGCATGGGCCTTGTTGTACTGGTCTGTATAGTTCATTCAGTATGGAGAGAACACAAGTGCAGTGTATGCATGTAGCTTTGGCATTCTAGATGCATGAACAGAAGATACTGCAATGGCACAAACTAGTTAGCTCAGATGAAATTTTCATTGACCTGAACTGGTGCATGTATGTGTGGATGAATATGCATAAGTAAGTTTTTTAATATGTTCCTGGTTTGTATGAAACTCCTTTCTTTGTTCCTTTAATCTCTTCTTTACTGGTACCAAATATGCTATATTTTAATTTCCTTATACTTTTTTTTCTGAGGCTAAAATGTAATGCTTATTAGTTCTGGGGAAAAGTAATTTCAGCATAAATGATGATTGAAGTATGAATGTGATATGTTAAACACAACTGATAAAATCATCTTTTGCCTGAAATGCCTTCGCAAAATTGTGTAGTTAAGCACTTTGTAAAGTTCCATTACACTGAGATTTATTTTTTAATCATTTTCTTAAGACATGCTTTTTTTATTCTCTGAAGGCATTATACTGTTAACAGACTTACTGAATAATATAAAACCATAAAAAATTAGCAGTGTTTACATATTACTTTGTGTAGGGATCGGCTTCTAATCCAAGCTCCGTTACTACAGTACTGGAGTAACTGTATGATGTATATGAGATATAGTTTCAGTCTCCTTTTTACCAAATTGAATGTATGATTTTATGGAGTACCAGTGTTTGTAGTAGAGTAATGAACTAGATTGCATTGGTTGCTCATTAAATGCTAATTATCAGAGGTGAAGCAAAGAGAGGCTTCTTAGGTTCTATTCTGGGGGAGCTTCAGTGGGGGCAAATACACCCAGGTCTTCTGGCGACTGCTCCTCCATGAGATCTGTATGCTAGGACATGTGTTAGGTCATTGCAATTTAAAATAAAGTGATAATGTTTCATCTAGTACGGATTAGAAACAAAGTAAGGATTCTTCATTTTGAACTGATGTTTCTCAGCCACAGAAATGGTAACTAGATTTTGATTATTTAATATTTTTTTTTGATGCTAGAGTAATAAATGGTAGTAAATGTATATCTGATTGTAAAAGCCTTTAATGAAACACATCTGAGGACTAGTGACAGTCATTTGAGCTGAAAACTTGTTATGATTTGTTATGTCTTCTCTGGTAAACTGTTTTAGCACTATAATTTTTGATAATTAAAGCAGAATAATTTTTAAGGAGTTCTTTTTACAGTTTATAGTAATTTTGCAGCTGATTCTATGTCAGGCTTACATTAAAGATTGAGTTTAAATTATTAAATTATAATTGTGCAACAGCAATTTCCATTACAGGATATTTTTCGTGTTATTTGCTGGGAAGCTTTAGACTCAAAAAGAACACTTTTGGCAAAGTGATGGGAAATATTTGTGAATCGGAAGCTGTAATTCCCAACATGTGTGGCTAAACACCTGTCAGCCGCTTGGTATGTACTGAACAAGCTTATAAAATAATGTGGCCGTGCCCCGATCCTGGCTCTTGAAAGTGAAGAGTATCTTTAAGGGATTACTTGGTCACTCACTCCTGTTTGCCATCTGGATGCTTTGCAGAATCTACCACATGCTTGCTGAAGTGGAAAGTGCGGTTACAAATAAAGAACTGACCTGAAACATGAGGGGAGGGTGTTTTGATGGGAGTGAGCAGTAGCCCATGGGTCCAGCCTCTGGGCCAGAGGGTGGTCTTCCCAGATCCATCCTTTAAGCCTTCTGATGGAGATATTTAGGCAAGGTTTTGCTGGGAGGTGAGAACGAAACAATTGTTAAAGCTGTGCTTTAGGGCTACAAAAGAGATGTTGCGGTAAAAGACTTAGTTGGGCCCAGAAGTTCTGGGCGAGGATGGAGGAAGGTTTCTGCTTTTCTAGGCACTGGGGAAAACACTGAGCAGCTCATGGTGCCATCCACAGTTGACCAGTTCCATCCTGGAGCCTGCTGCTTCATGCTAAGAAGCAAAGCATTTTTTAGGACATAGGCAGTCACTGGAATGTGACAGCTCTGCCTTTCACTTTCCATGAGCCATTGACTTGCAACCGTCTTTGTCCAGCTAGTCAGTGGTGGGACTTAAATATTGTGGCCTGATCAAGGCGCTTTTCCTTCTCCTACTGTCTGTATCAATGCTGCATCACTGGGTTCCTAGATCCCTGCTTATCTGTGGTACAGAGGGATTCCTTGAAAGAGCAGCTGGTAAAGCAGTCATTAGTGAATGCTCCTGCATTCTTGTTCCGTGAAGGCTACGATGGAGAGGGACAGCGTTTATATAGAGAAGAAAATTGGAAAGTTGTAATAGCTTCTGTGACTTCAGTGGCTTAAACATGTGAAATAAGAGCTTAAAAATCTGAAGTCTAAATCTTTAAATGTCTGCTGCTAAAGATCAAGTGTATCCGGAAGAGTTTATAGGATACAAAGGAGACAATCCTGTCTGCATTGACCCATTCTGCAGAATGACAGATATGACACAAAACTGATGTATTACTCCCCAAATGTTTCAATTTGACAAATGTAAAATTAACTATTCCAAGCAAGGACTTTACATTTTGAAAACAAGAAAGAGAAAGAGGGTCTGTTTGGTCTTGGCTATTGAGGTTGTCTTGTATCTGGAAATTCCTCACAGACTACATGGCCATCAGCTTGACACATCTGGGCAGATAAGACCAAGAGGGCAAAGGAACAAAGTACTATTTTTTTTCTTCTTATCAACAGAGGAAATATATTTGCTTATGGAGCAGATGATGCATTTTGTGCATCCATTTGCATGCACAGAGATAGCGTGGCTTCCCTATTTGCCTCATTCAATGCAGTAGCTAAATGTCATGAATTAATCTGTACTTTGTTTTTATTACACAAAAGTTCTTCCAAACACTTTTACAAAATTGTGTGGTATGTTTTTTAACAGATAGCTGGCAGTGGATATACATGGCTGTATCATTATTGCATCAGAGTAAGGTGGGATCTCCCAACACTTGCAGCACATGCCCCCTTTTCACTTAAATTTATGGATCCTTAACTTCCTTGCAAATTGCTGTTTACTGTGTATAGTATTTATATTATAGCTGTAAACAGTCATACCTTCACGTAGTCCATTAGCAAGTTTCCAAACAACAGAGAAAGGTGTACTGGAGAACTGTACACCACCCTGAGGGGTTCATAACCATAGAAGTTGCAGAATGAGGTGAGTGTGTCTCTAGATGATGAATCTAAATCTCCTTCACTGTTTCATCTAATTGAACTGTTACAAATCCTGTAGTAAAATTTGGAAAATTCACTAATGCTTATATGGACTATTTTGTCTCGATTTGAAGGCCTTGATAGAACACTCTTTTGTTCATTTTGTGGCTATCCCGTACCACAAAGTTAAAGAGCTTGATCTGATAACCATGGGATTTTAGTGATCTTTGCATCACTGTCTCCGTATCCAACTCTCTTTCTCTCCCTGATTTAGAATCAGTGGGATTTAGCACACTATGACAATTTGTTCAGTGTTTCACAAAACCTGCCTTTATTACTCTTTCCAGTCTGGTTCTCTATAAATCTATCCATCTGCCCACATACCTGAAATACGAGTACTGTCAGCTTAATAGGTCATCAAAATATATAGTGGTATTAAAGCTCAGTAGTTTTGCAGTAGGAAGTATAAATGCAGCAACACGGATGATTTCTGTGTAGAAGTTTATAACAGGTTCTGCTTTCACTTGCCTTCTATAAATTATAATAACAGTTTCTGTTTGCCCTTTAGTTTGTCTAGGAGGGACAAAGAATAGTTAAGAATCCTGCCTTTATTTTAATTTTGTAGCCTTTCCCCCCTCTTTCAGCAAATCTTCTAAAAGAGCATCTGGTCTTGAAAGCAAAGGCTCTTCTGAACAGGAAAATAGAGAGGGGTTATCTTGAAAAAATATAGCAAGGCTTGTTCTCTCGCTATTTCTGAGTCTAATCTCATTTATCTTCATTTTGCTAACATCACTTTTCTATTGAATTAAGAGCAATGTCTTATGTATTTTTTCCTTTTTGATAATCTAAGAAATATTCACTTATTTTGAAAACACTTCTTCCTTTTGCTACTGACAGCTTTCATAACTTCAGTTGATGCTATTTTTGCATGCAGAACTACTCAGAAACTTGAGCAAAATGTAATCTTAACTGAAGAGAGCTGGATGCAGTTCTTCAACATACCAAGTGACTTCATTTGGCAGAGTTAAGTTCTATGTGTGCCCCTTTAGATTATGACACTATTCAAGTAGAAGTCAGCTAATGCACCTTAAATTAGTGTGAGTGGTCTACGAAGCTGTGGCATAGAATTACATGAATCTACTTTCCTTGAAGTCAGCAGAAAAAAATTGCATTGGTTTCAGCAGGAAAAAGGTTAATGCCAGGTGGTCCTACATCTAGATCTTGTTTTCTTTTACCTTTGTAACTGAGCAGTGCTGTTTTGCAACTGTAGATTTGTATACAGGTTTAACATAAAAATAGGTTTTAATTAAGTTAAAAGAAAGACTTCTTAGTCTAGCACCTGCTATATTAAGTTCTACTCGGTGTGTCACTAGGGGTGTACCTGTGAGAATCCTCTGATTTTAGGAAAGATAATTGCCCTTTTTTTTTTTTTTTTAACCTCCCCCAGGCTTTCTATGCTGTCAAAATAGCTGTTATGCTAGGCTGGCTAGTAGTGTAATGTGGATGGATGGCTCTGTAGTGTTCTAGCTGTTTCTTCATCAATCTGATCACAGCCTAGGTGACAGCAGCAGGGTTGTACCTTCTAATTCCCCAGTAAATGACCCATGTCTGTCTGCCTTTATAAAGGGGACTGTCTGATTAATTCAAATCACTTAGAAGTTGTTATGGAAAGGCATGTACATACGCCTTTTGTCTAGTTATTACTTGATATGGAGAAGACCTGTGTGTGGGAGAAGGGGGTTACAATAAGTTGTACTGCAAAATGTTATCACCTCTCAGTGGAACATCCGTTGCAATGTTCGTGCCAGGCTAATAGTAATAGGACTAAACTAATCTTTCGTACAGGCTTTCTGTTTGTGCTCTTCGCAGAAAAAAATGACGGCTGCTTTTTTAAGTCATGGGAGCTCACGTTTGCTGACAGCTTCCCAATTGTTAAATAAACTCTTACCAGGAGCAGCTGTCAGACAGATAGTGCACTGCAGGCTTCAGTTAAAAGGAGCGCCAGGCAAGTATTTCAGTGCCTAAAGACTCTTGTTTTATTTTTTAAAAAAATAAAACAATACAAGGAGATAATATGATTCCTTAAACTGAAAAACAAAGTAACCAAAAAGTTGTATTTCAGACATTCTGCCAAAATTTCCTGGGAAAATTATAGGATGTGATTGTGTCCATTTCTGGAAAAACAGTCTGAGGAGCATGAAATACCTGAAATACACACTTTTGTCTGGTGGCAAGATGGGAGAATTGAGAAGCTGAAATACTGATGTTAGACCTTATAAATAATAATATTTATGTTTAAATTCTTGTGGGAAGGCAAGAGTAATTATACTGAGCTTCCTCAGAGTTGTAGAATGCTATTTTATCATTTGTAATTTCAATAATCTAGAAAATTCCTTTTAAAGTTATTACTTTTTATTACGTTGGACCCTGCCATACTAGCTGTTGTACACGCAAGTAAGAAAAGGAAAGTTTCCACTACAGAAGCTCTAAAAGGCTAAGATGAATATGCAAGGAAATAGTTTTTTAAAGTAAATAGACAGTCAGTACTGGAAGAAGCATTATTATTTACATTTAAGTTACTGCTGGGGAGGGAAATTACTATTAAATTAGAATGAAGGTGGATTTCTTCGTATTCTAGTTTAGAAACTGATACTGTCTACCCTAAACTGCCTAAAAGTCAAGCATGTAGCCCAGCTATGCTGGAGAACCTGGACAAGGAATCAATGTTGTCTAGGGCTCTGTTAGAGGTAATGTAGGAGATGGGTAGTTCAGCTCACCTGGCTGAGAATAGAATGGGTCAGCTCCAGAGATGCCTTTTTCCATCGACTGAAACAGAAAACTTTTTCAGTTGCAAATTAAAACAAAAGAAAATAAAAATAGTCTGGGTGACTGACTTCAAAAGGCAGAAATTGTGGGCTAACTGTGGAGGCAAGAATTCTAGACAATATATTGGAAGTATTTATTGAAAAATTCAAGAATATTTTTGCTATTAAAAGAGGAAAATGATCCATATTTAATTTACAAGTAATAGTAAATCACAATAGTAATAAGTAATTAATGTTTTTAAGGGTAACTTCTTCCAAAATTTCAAGTTTAACTAACTAATATATGCTCTCACCGTTCCAGTTTCCTCTTAGTACCAAAAGGAATATATCCAGTAAAAATACAAAGCAGCGGGAAATGAAAAAAGTCAATTTTAAAAATCAGATTTTTTCTATTGACTCCTCTTAGAAATAACACCCGGAATTTTTATAACTGAAATGGATCATAAAAAAAATCTTGGTGTGTTCAATTATTTATTTTATGCTTTTGAAAACACTTTTGGGTAATGGATTTCACTTCTTCACCTTTCATATGCCTCATCTTTTCACATAGAACAACAGAAACCATTCACAAATGGAAGATGATACCATTTTTTTAAACTTTGCTCATAATTGTGTTTGTGTGTTGGGGCTGTTCTCACAGATGGACAGGAGGGGCTTAAAACCATGGTAAACATAATCATAGAATCATGGAATGGTTTGAGCTGGAAGGGACCTTAAAGACCATCTAGTTACACCCCCCCTGCCAGGGGCAGGGACACCTTCCACTAGACTAGGCTGCTCAAAGCCCCATCCAACCTGGCCTGGAACACTTCCAGGGATGGGGCAGTCGCAGCTTCTTTGGGCAACCTTTGCTGGTATCTTGCCACCCTCGTAGTAAAGAATTTCTTCCTGATATCCAGTTGAAATCTACCCTCTTTCAGCTTAAAGCCATTACCCTTTTTCTTATCAATACAGGCTCTTTTACCAAACTGATTTCTATGCAGAACTAAATGTTTTTATAATATAAGGGCTTTGTGGAGTTGTAAACCAGGAAGTTGATTTATTTTACATCGGATTTTGGAAAGCAAGGTGTAGAAAGGAAGGTTTGGGAGCATTAAAACAATGATGAAATAAATTTTAATAGTTAATGAAAATGTAATTGGTCCCTAAATCCCAACATACATCATTTTCGTGTGTCCATGTTAGAGCTGTAGGATATGAATGAGCAAAGAAATAAAGCAGTAAGAGTACTCGTGGTGATACAATGCAAAAGTAGGAAGCAAATACAGACTCTGTTGACCTGTTGTACCTATTAGCCTCTGAATCTCAAGGGAAAAAACATCAACACTAACCTGAAGAGGTCTACTGGTTACTTGGCTTGGAGATGGCTAGCAAAGTGACTCAAATGGTGCAGCAGACATTCACCAAATGGCAAAATAGCCTGAAGATTGGTCAAATCACACAAAGAGTAGAAGTGTTAAACTGAGCAGCCCTTTGTCTAGATTTTTCTTAAGTGAATAAAAGGGGCCTTTGGACACAAAACATCATGTCTGTCTGCAGGTCTTTCCCTTAGCATCCTTTTTTTGGTAAGCATTTAATGAGATGTTAACCCTTGCAGCAGAGAGTTCTGGTGGGGCACTGGACGGCAAACTCATGGAGTCTCTAGTCTTTTAGTCATTCTGCTACTGCTCCCAGACTTTCTCAGGATTTGTGAAGAGAGTGGGGGATATACCATGTTAACAGGTAGGCCCATTTTGAGGTAAATCCTCTTTTCATGCTGCAATATGGAAGGGATATCTCTGAAAATGACATATCAGCAAGGGTTCCATTGAAGACACTTGCTCAAGCCCTTCTTCCAATATGCACTCCTACAGTTTCTTATGAAAAGGCTCTATTGATAGTGAAGAGGTTTACTCTTATGAATTGATTAGCAGTTTAGTATGAATCGGCAATGAGATGACTGAATTCTTAACAACTGTTCTATTACCCATAAATCCTTTTTAAGCACCAAAGAGTTTGTCCTACTAAACATTTTTCACATTCCGTGTTACATTTTTTACAACTTCCACAATTTTCTGTGTATCCTTTTTCCTCATGGAGAATCCAGCGAGTATTTTGTACAGCAGAATTCCTTCTGTGAAGACTTTAGTAGTATTTTATTTAGAAGCATTGATTTTACAGTCTTTCTAAAGAGTTTTGTTAAACCTTGGCCCAAATTAGAGATACCTGCAAGCTAAATAAAATTGTTTGTGGAAGTCTAGATAATCATAACCTGTGTGATAAGGTCTCTTCTTGCATTACTGATTTGGCATACATAACTGTTCAGTCAGTATGGTCTTCGCAAAATTTTCTAATTATAACTCTGCATTCTGCCATCTGAACTAGAAAGCAGTCTGTTGAGTGCACTGAGAGTATTTTACAGGGTAGACAGTCTTCTGAAAACTTCTAGCTCCTGGGAACTAGATCAATTAAAACTGCTTAGTGGTGAATGAGAGTAGTGAAATTTCAATTCAAAACTTTTTCATTAGGTTTTTTTTTTTTTTTTTTTTAAATTCTGGATGCTTTAAGACATCATTTTTGTATGTCTGTAATGTGGAATCCAGTGAGGAGATAATAGAAGTTTCGTACAGAGAGAGTGAAATCTGTTTTTTATCTAAAGGTTTGGAAGGGAAAAATAAAGATACAACACAACAGAAAATAAAGGATATAACACAATAGATGAGTGTCAAACAAGCCAGGCCAGAAGCTGGAAGGAGGATGAAAACAGTAGTACCATGGGCAGAAGCTATAATTAAAGAGGAACCATGGTTACAACTTGCTAGTTTCAATTTCTGCTACAGAGTTTTTGTGAAGGCCTCAAAGACACTTTGAGCTAAACCTTCAAAAAGTTCTTGTTTACTGTGTCATAGTATTCTGCTTGTGTGAAATAGAATTCAAATGAGATTTCTGAAATTGGGGAGAGACCCATTATTGATTGAGAAGAGGGATTTAAATCAGGCGCTTCTCTAAAACTCAGTACCTTCCTCTGTATGTCCCACTTCTATCTGTGGGCATGTTACTTTGGGCTGCTAGAAGGTCCTTCATGTTGGATGTCACAGCTCTAAGTCTTTCGTGTTGGGATGACTAATTGCTTTGTTCTAAAGCATGAGGAAGTATCCTTTAATGAAAGTAGCAAAGTTGCAACTCCATGATAGAGATTTTTCCCTTTTAAGATATTGATTATGGTTTAACAAAAAACCATTAATGACCATGGAAAGAATGACTAAAATCAGTCCTTTATGTCCTTTCTTAGATTTTGTGTTGCAGCAAAAATGGAGTCTCTTTTTCTTGTCTTTTGTACTTTCATAAATAATCTAAGCGGTCATTCCTTGGGTCATTCAGATTAAGGCTAGGAAATGGCTAAGGTAAATGTACATATCTGCTCCACGTTTCAGAGCAGAGGGCTCTGATAATGACAAGGATGAGACTATGGATGAGCTGGAGATCAAGCCTTCTGGCTTGGCAAGTGACAGAACCTTCTGAACATGGACCTCACTGAAATAAACTTGCACCAGGGCTCCTTACCTGATACAAAATGCGACATGGCACAGAAACTTAAAAGCTGTATCAGATCCAGTGCTGTGCCAGTCAGGTTTACTGGGCACGGGGAGCTGAGCATGCACAGCAGCAAATCCCTGCCTGTTCCTTGGTGACAAACAGCAGCCAGGAGCAGGCACATGTTGCCAGAACAGCATGTGCCACCTATGCCCGCTGCAGCCTTGGAGTGTCTGAGAAGATTCATTCTGGTTTGCCAGCCTGCTTCCAGTTGCTGTCTTTCTCTGCTTGTGCTATCTGTTGAGAGAGACACCTCAAGGTCCTCAGGAAAGACATTGTTGGGAGTGAGGCACAGGTCAGTCAGGTTGCCCTGGCAGGCAGCATACCAGCTCTTTTGTGGTGATCTTTGCTACAGCTAGTAATAGATGCGATGGCATGCTTGGTTTACAGCTAGCATAGTGTGGTGCCCACCACAGAAAACTGTATGAGAAGAATCAGGTCATCAAGGCTGGGTAGAGGCTCTATTGAAAAATGGAAAAAAAAAAAGAAGGTAACCTGTCAACAAGAGGCAGATACAGTGATATACTTGGTGGTGAAGACAGTGTCTGTCCTGCAGAGCATCAGGCAAACTGATGAAAAGTAAAAGAACAAAGCAAGTGGCTCAGATTTGAGTCAGTGAAAGAGAACACCATTGGAGTGTAGCTTGAATATTTTGGTCCATTCCAAGCTTACTATTTTTTAGCAAAGACAAGTCTTGTACATTTTGTATTGAATTTTATCAACATATTCTGACTTTTTGCTTTTTTCTTGTGCTGTATAACTGTATGCAAGTTCCATTTGCCAGTGATCTGATTGGATGTCTTGTTTGTTTGTTTCTGTAGGATAAAATCATGGGTAGATAAGATGCAAGAAGATCTCGTAACATTGGCACGAACAGCAAGTGGAGTGGACCAGCTTGCTGAGGTGAGTAAGCAGATTCACCTTAGACTGCAGTAAGCATAAAATGAAGTGAATGGTGTGCATCATCAAAGCATTACAACGATTTCTTCCCAACATAGTAAGCGCTGCAGAGTTTAATTCCCAAAAATCATTTTATTGACAGAGAAGTGAATAACACAGACATCCATCAGTTCACACTCTTAATGTTGCAGCACTTACTCCTCATATTTAATCAGCTTTGTAATACCAGACATAAGGCTTTTACCAACACTTCCACCTGAAGCAAGTGTTTTATGTTTGTCAAATAGAGTATCCAGGAAACAACTGTTCATGGCAGTGGAAAATTCTGCTCTCTGTTAACAAGGGAGACTATTTTTCTGACACATATTTCCTGAAGTGAGGCAGGTTTGGTTAGAAGAAACATCAAAGAGAATGAAAACTACTTTTACTCAGGTGTTCAAATTTAACCCGAAGTGTGTTTTAGGGAAGAATTTACAATTCTTCTGTCACAGAGAAGAAACTTTTGTTCTATATTCCATTCATAGAAGGTAAAAAAATATCTGAGATTCCAGGAGAATGGAGTCACAATTCAGAAAATGTCAGGATTATGATGCCTGTACAACTTTGTGTGTATGCATGACTCGGTATGCAACCACATGATCATATATTTCCCTCTCCCCATCCCTGCACAAGTCTCATGGCTCCTCCTGTGTACTGATGATCTCTGGGTTGATGTAGGACTGTATAATGAAGGGAAATTTTGCTGTTACATCAGGAAAGAAGTTATTCTGTCAGCCAACAAAAGCCCTTGGTGCTGGGGAACTGAACATGGAGCTGTGAAATCTGGTTTTCAGAAGTCATAATCTCCCCCAATGGTCCATGAAATGAATAGTAGCTGTTTTTCAAAGCCATTAAGAAACAAGGAAAAATCGTGTGTGAAGTTTCTCAGATTTAACATCATATATTAATGTATTCCTTTGACCTTAATGACTTTTTGCCCAGACATCCACATCTCATAGGAATCCTGTTCTAGAAGGACATTTTTACTGACTGTAAGAGGAGGCTAGATGACCAGCTCAGATGTCCATGTTTACATTGCGGAAGCTACAGTTTAGATGATATCAGCACTGTCCTATAGAAGGAAGGGCTGTGTCACTGCATGTACCTGAGGAACATCAATGAAGATTGCAGAGTTTATATTATTCTGGCTGTTTCTAATATTTGAGTGCTTCATATTGCAACACAATTTAAGGCAGATGCTTTAGATGCACTTTTTAACTTTGGAAAACCCCAAACAAACTGAAAATTAATTCTTGAAATCCTAACACAAAACATGAGATTGACACACACGTGAGTTTCCAGCATAGGATCTTAACAACACAGGAAACGTCTGTCACTTGAGCTTTCTGGAACTGTAAGGGTTGTCCAGCATGGAACACTGATGGTGGTTTTTGCAGGTGGATTTCACATGTCTCTGCATACAGGGAACAACAAGGCTTGCGAATCATCTCTCCAGGTTTTGGTGAGGAGTTTCTGCTAAGAGGAGCAAGGGCCCTTTTTGGTCATCTGATCTAGGTGTGATCTGTTCTCTTCTGTGCTTGCTGTGTCTTTTTCAGAATGTTTCCTCATTCAGCATCATACCTCTGATCTGCCTTGGACTTTCTGTTGCATTCCTGCTGTGCTGCGTGGGCCATCTTTATCTCTCCTCAATGTATTCTATGTTTCTCTCAGTTTCTGCCTTTGCTGCCTGGCCAGTCTGCGTTTCTCCCTTACGTTGGCTTCTTATCCCTATTTTAGGATCTTGCCAGCTTTTTCCAGTTCAACACCTCTCTTTGGACTCTTTGGTTTGCATTAGCATTTCTAAAACATTCTGTTCAGATGTGCGTGGCCAGCCTGTCTCAATATTGCTATTGCATCTTTTCCACAGGTATTTTTCTTCCGCCTTCTCACATTTCCCTCCATCACTAGTTCATGGTCTGAGACCTGTAGTTTTCTCCTGGATGTTTTTTCTGCTTCTCTACCCATTTCTTTGCTTGCCATTTTAGAGTCTGTTATCTCGTACTCCCATATCCCTAACTCTTGCCCTTTTGTTCTTCAGTCAATTTTCATCTCCTCTTTCTCCCACTGCTTAGACTGCAAGGGTGTAGGGATTGCCTGAGAGACTACAGTGAGTCTGAGCTTCAGCTGCAGAGGAGGTGTGACGTTCTCTAGGAGTGATGTTCTCAGGGCTGGAATACATCTATGTGCAGGTTATCAGGGATTTAGCTGATAAAATCTCGACAGTGACCTACACCTTTATTTCAGGCTAGAATTCGTTAAACACCAAGGAGTAAAAAGTGTATCTTTGAATCCATGCGCTGAGTTCTTAATCTACAGTGTGGGGGCAATAGGGTATTTCAAAGGGAAAAGAGTGACAGAGGATTTCTGAACTGAGCAAAACAATGTATTAATGTCTCAACTGTTGCCTGGCATTTCCATGCAAAGACCACATAATAAAGTAGATAATGAAAAGCCATGAGACTGATGCTTTCACTTTTTTTCCCTGGGGAAAATGTTAGTTTTAGTTAATATTCAGCAAACTTACAAGCTGCTAAAACAGTCTTTTAATGAAAACTGTTGGGCAAACATAATAATATGTAGTGCTACCAGCTTCACTTAAGGTATACCACAGTGACATTCATGCTGAAAAAAATGCATTAGTCTGTGAATGCTGTAGGTAAGTTTCTTTCAGAAAAGGCCAAGATTTATAGTGCACTTCAAGCAAATAATTATCTCAGAGGGTATCCACAAAGGTAGTCAGTATGTGCTTGTAATCCTAGGATTACAAGCATGAAAGGGGGGATGTTTCCATGTAAAATATCTGTCTATATCAAAGCCGTTTGTTTGACCTAAATTGCATGATGTCCTTCTCTAGCCACAAGGTTTTAATTAGCTATCTTGCCCGCAAGGGAGAATGCAAAGCCCTACGAGGTGTGAGCTTTGCAGTCTCTCCCACTTTCTTCTTGTATACAGGCTATTGTCACTGTCCCATTTTTGAATGACATCTTCCCCCCTCCCAGCCCCTACTTGCTGCTTGTTAATGTTAGTCAGATCTCTTCTGAAACAAACCATAGTCTTGGAAAAATGGAGACTACAAGACATTAAAAACGGTATGCTTGCATGCCTGTCACTTTTATTCACAGAACTTGCCTTCAGTTGCTCAAGCTTTAAAAATACGTAAATCAGACTGAATTTTCCGCTTTGTTTCTGACTTACTATTTCATATAACTCCAGAATTTTTTTGACCAAGTCTGTAGTCTTCAAGTTTTTGGAAAACTTTAGAAAAGACAGACATTTGTTTGTTTTTAATGCCCCTCTTCCCTCCAAAAGCAGAATGGCTAATACAAATAGAAGGAGCACTATGCTCCTTCTATCATAAAATAGTAGACATGACTTTCTGTGGACAGCTGTGGTAACAGAGTGTGTAGGATTGGAAAGCTGTACTTTGGTCAGACAGATTTTTGGTAGGAGAAATGTGTTTCCTTGTTCTAGAGAAATTAAATTTTAATTTGACCAATTGATGAGGTTAAAGCTCATAGTAAGGACATGTAACAGATTAAAACGGTCTCACAGCCTGGTCAACCTCTCCCTGGACTCGGGGAAAGAAGTCCTACTGGTTCAGCTGAAGTTACAATCTGTCTGCTTCATACATTTGAGTCTTCTATGAAGACCTCTAAAGTGACTCAGATAGCTCTTGAAGCAGCACAATTACTACATTTTCAGCTGAAGCAAATTAGTTCTTAAAAAAATGGCTTTTTTTTAAATTAGCTGCTTTGTTGTGCAAGTTTACAGTATTTCCATAACTTCTTGAAGGAATCTCGGGGTTCATTGGTGCTGTATGTGCATGTATGTGTGTTGGATGTCTGTGGGTTTTTGTGCTGCAGGACATTATGCTACACAGTGGTCTCTTCTGGAGAACTGTGAAATATTTTCTTCTGGCCATTATGGAGAGGGACTGCCTGAACTGTCGTTTTTTTTTTTTTTAATTGGGAGACCTTAAAATCTAAAATGCCATTAAACTCAAGTGAGGGACTTAGGTGAATAGCAGAACTGTTGGGATCAGTACCTACATAAAAATCTGATTATTCTGCAGTGTGAATGTAGATATATCTAGGGAGAGTATTTTTTGCATTAAAGGTGTTTACATTCAACATGTACTCAATTTAATGGAATCATGTTTAAGGAGAGGAATCTTCTCAGAAGAATTCCATTTTCTTTTTGTTCATTGACAAATTTCTTACAGTCACTTGGAATCACAATCTTGTCCTAGTCACTAACCACTCTGCCACTTTCGCACATATAATAGAGCCATTGCAACTTTCATTAGTCACAACTTTTGAAAATACCTGTATAGCAAGAATACTTGATAATACATGCATAGATATTCCACATAATCTTAGAAAAGAGAAAATATTTTAGAATTGCTTTAGTAAATTAACAGTAACTGTGTTTCTGAAAATATGAAGATGTTTATGCCAATGGACATCTCACACACCTTTTCTCTTATTAGCAATGATGAACGCAATATAATGCCTATAGTAAGCAAAATTGGGAAAGTAAGTTTGAATGCCATTAGATTAGGAGTTCTACATTGAGGCTACACTTATCCATAGCCTTAACCAAGCAAACCAGTATAGCTAGAGCAGAATGCCAGAAAAAATGGATATGTGTAGGAGATGGAGAGGCATGTGAGAGCTGAGTTTTATTAGTATGGTGCACAGAGGGAACATTATCTTCAATTTATAGATGTGCCTTTCCTCACTAATTGATATTTGCCATACGGAGAGAATCCTGATCCAACCAAGAGTTGAGCTCAGATTTGTATTTTTCAATTTAGAATTTTAACTCCAGATCATTCTTCCTCTGAATTAGTTGTGGTGAATTACTACTTTGGTGCTATGCATCAACACAAATACTAGTAAAATCTAGATGTAAGTTCTCTTATCAGTAAGATTGATCATGTTTAAAGTGTAGTTCCTCTTTGTGTCCTTCAAGTTTTATTTATGTTATCTGGCAATGGTTTCCAAAAATAGCTTAAAAAAACATTTTTAAATACTGCGCTTTTTTTTGACATTATTAGGAGTTTAGGTGAGTTCCGAGAGAACTCCAGCCTGGATTTAATACCCGTGTAATCCTCATTACAGTAATACAAAGATTGCTTCAACAAGGCAGGAAGTGAGGATTCAAGCTGCCAGAATACTCATCTCATTGAAAACTGGCAGAGCTCTGCTGACTTCAGTGGATTACACTGATTTACATTTGCTAAGAATCACAGAACTGTAGAATGGTTTGGGTTGGAAGGGACCTTAAAGACCATCTAGTTCCACCCCCCCTGCCAGGGGCAGGGACACCTTCCACTAGACCAGGTTGCTCCAAGCCCCATCCAACCTGGCCTTGAACACTTCCAGGGATGGAGCAGCCACAGCTGCTCTGGGCAGCCTGTGCCAGTGCCTCACCACCCTCACAGTTAAGAATTTCTTCCTAATATCGAATCTAAATCTACCTTTTTAAGTTTTTTTAGTCATTACCCCTTGTCCTATCACTACAGGCCCCTGCAAAAGGTCCAACTCTAGCTTTCTTAAGAGTAGGCTCCCTTTAATTCTACGTTTATGCCTAATAACATTTAAATTACAATTCAAGTGGGTAAAAAGTACTTTGAAAAAACCCAAACATTTTTACACAAGAAAGAGAGGCTATAGCTTGGTCTTACTGCTGCTGCAGTTGCCTGGCTGAAAAGGTTTTGTTGGATCCTTTCAGATTTAAGAGATGGTTTTTTTGACCCCTAGAAGAGCAAAGGGAATGTTTATAAGAAGTTGTACATACATCAACTTGAGACTTGAAAGCAGGAAGATGGGATACACAGGAAAAATGTTTCTTAGGGAGGTACAAGATGTCCAATGTGCTTCTTTAAATGCCTCTCAGCAAAAGCACATCTTAGTATATGCCCTTTTAATGTTTTAAGTATTGTGTTTCTAAATTAAAAACCCCACAAAATAGTCATGTAGTTGTCCTTTCAATTTAAAAAGATTCATGTACCTTTGGCGTACTTGTGAACTCTGTGCTGTCAGGTAGTATGAAGGTGCTTTCGTGTGAATGCTATGTGATTTGTACAGAGCAAACAGACTTTTAGTAAAAAATAAGAAGGAATGGACAGTAGTTTAATAGATGTAACTTCAATATTTATTTTGCTACATCTGATCTCACTGGCTTCATTTATCAGTAAACATTTTGTTTTAGTAAAGACAAAAAAAAATGCACAAAGTGTAAAGTCACATTCTTTACCTACAAATGGTTACCTCAGCATGCAAAAAAAAAAAAAAAAAGGTAAAGAGCCTACTGAACTACTACATGGTCCCATTTTGATGGAAGTATGCGCAGCTTCCATTTATACATAGACCTTTCACAGCAAGGACCCATGACTAAGCTAATTGACAGCTCTTTTAATCTAATAAACTACAAGTATGCTTCTGATTTCCAGCTCCAAAAATACCTCTAGGGACAGGAGACAGGAGGGAGGGATCCCTACAGTACCCAGAAAGGAAGACCTCAGTGTAGAGAACATGCCTTATAGCAATGCGTAACATTGTCTGTTCCAAACTGATTGAAGAGAATCCTCTTTTACATAAACAGTGTATTAAAAATGTGAGTCTGTGTGAAGAGCTTTGACGTGACAAACACACTGGAGCTTTGCTATGACTGTTAATGGCAAAAAATTTGCCATCTTGTGCAGCGTAACCTTTTCAAGCAATAGCATAATTGAACGAAACAGCAGATAGAGAGGCAGTTCCAAGGAAATCTAGTCTTTGAATCTGTTTCCTTTTTGATACATCACTGCAAAACCAATCCATGCATGATGTTCATGAGGCATGCTGTTATTGCAGTCCCAGGAGCTGTAGAGTGAACCCATATAGACTGACTTGGCCTTTAAATGATATTCATACCAAGATAGAAATACTGTTTCTTCCTCCAAAAGGAAAGAGAGCTACTTGCGGATATTTGGTATGTGGCAATGAGTTCCATTCACAGAATAAATCCACCAGCAACTGTCAGAAAATTTTTTATTTATTTAATCTTTTGAATGCTGTTTTATAATAATTAGCTCTTTCTTGTGGAACACCCAGCCGAGGTTCTGTATGAGCACATTTCATCCATTGCTCAGTGTGAGGTCTCTGTGCCTAATGCACAGATGGTGCGAGTCTGCTGAAGCACTCAGATTGGCAGCAGATTCCCAGTCCATGCTTTTAGCTTTTCAGGTCTTGGATCAGTCTCTAGAGTTTAACTGAGATGAGTGACTTGTAAGAGAGACTGGTCTCTGATCTGAACTGCCCTGGAGCAGGGATGTTCAGGAAAGCTTTCTTCTGCCAGAAGAAATTATAACCCAGGGGTAGTTTTCCACTGGACTCATTACAGATTTTAGCTAAGTTAGTGTTATGTTCTAGAGGCTCTACAGATAGAGGCATGCTACCATGCCACTAACTTACTACCTATAGAAGGTATCATATGTAGCTTGCCTTGTTCTCTTCATTAACTGTATAGAGGTCTGTGCAAGGGGAGACTTCAACAGCTTACCGGAATTTAATGTAAAATTCTTATCTGGATGCGTCTTCCTTACTGCCACAGGTGGTCTGAAATTCCTGCTTCAACAGGTGGTTTGACAAACAAGTTAGCAGTAAATGTTTTCATTCTTATTAGTCTGTGATCTGCATGTTTTTTCTGTGGCTGTTTCTTTAGTATCATAAAGTTAATGGGATCAATTAGCAAAGGCTTTATATAAAGTGGGAGTTATTTATTTTAAAAAAGTGGAGCTGATCCATAGAATTGAAACTTCCATTTATTTTTACTAGCTTTATTTACTTAAGTTTGTAATACTGTATTTATCAGGTTGGATTCAGTTTGGATATGCTTTAGCCAAAGGCAGAGTTTTGTACCTCATGCTATTCTCTGATGAACTACCAGGTGGACCTAGGGGATATATGGCCACATTCCAGGATATACTACATTTACCCTTGTGAAGGTTGAAGTAATGGAGAGTTCTATGATTAAGAAAAATATAAGAAGAAATGCGACAACTTTTTTTTTTTTTTAAGATAATTTGATTTTTAAGAACAGCAACCCAAATTAATACATTTGGTTTATATTTCTTTGGAGGTCTTACCTATGGACCTGATAAGTCTGAATTTCATTTGAAAGTTCTGATTGCTATAGATTCTGATTAGTTTGTTGCTGTTTTGACCCTGAATTTTAAGAGACTTGTGACCTATAAAATATTGATGTATTGGTGTGCATCTCCATCTTTCTTCACCCCTGAAAATGGAAAATGTAAATAATACCACAACACTTGTAGGTACAACTTGTGCAGCTGTAAAACTGTTTGCTGTGTGCCCTGGCTGTACTCTCTAGTGCTCTAGGAAAGGAAAGCAAGTGCTTAAATGAGTCAAACATGGGAATTAAGGAAACTTTCATATTCATACAATAAATTGTGATACCCAGTGAGGCTGACTGTGACTGATCTCAAAAGTAGGAGTATCCTTTCTTTTCTCCTTTTCTCTCTTTTTGTTGTCCTCAATGTAACAAAAGACTAAACTGCTTTTTTTTAAAACACAAAATAAAATAGAGAAGAATTTACCCATATAAAATAAATACAAGTAAACTTTGATGTCATCTTGAAATGAAAATTTAAACAAAACTGGTGTTTTGAAGTTGTTGAAGCACTTCTTGTATCCTCATCACATTAACAGTTTTATATTTGCTGAAACTTCCCTGAGTTCAGGCTGGTTTTATGAGTGGTTCTGGTAGGTCTACAACTGCAGTTTTCCACAAAAGTGCAGTTTTGTTACATTGTTTTTCTAAGGAGAAGGAGAAAGATCAGAAAGCAAGGAAGCAACTCCATTTTTTTTAAATGCCCCTAGGAATGTGTAATGAAATAGATAGTTCATCTGAAAGTTTGGCTGTACATGAGGCTGGTGCTCTGAAATGCTTGAATTCTTTCTAAGCATAAATTGGCTGTTGTACACAATTTACACTTGTGCATTTTGCCTCATCCCTAAGGCTAGGACACCAGTTTGCTGTCTGAGTAGGGTGTAGTGAAGGGAAGTGAGGTCAGGATTAGTTCTAGAACAAAATTATGAAGGAGTTGGTGCAGTGAAATATGGGCATTTCACGTATTCATTGAGAAGTAGAAGTCCATTTACCAGAATTAAAATAATGTCAGAGATGGGTTAGTCTGGTTAGAGATTCCCAAAATACAGTAACACATTATTATTTTTTAATAACATAGTATTTATAAAAGTATGTCCCATTTGGGGCATACCACTGCCACTGCTATGTTCTATGTGTAACCAAATACCAAAGCTACAGGCATTAAAAATAGAATCCTCCAAACTAAATTTTTTTGAGTTTACACATTGCTAACTAATGTCAAGATGTCAGGAAAATTAAATCAGTTTTAAAAATGCAGGCTGGGAAATTTGAAATCATATCTGCAAGTTCTCTTTGTAATTCAAATGGAAATAAAGAGATTGCCAAAACGCAGGGAGCCTCATTTATTATTTGCAGATGCTACTTTCCCTCTGCTCCCTTAGCAATAAACTGACATTTTGAAAGAGTTCCTTCTTCAAGCAAGCAAAATCAGCTGTAAGTCACTAAGAATATGTGGTTGCATTAGCAAGGCTTGCTCAGGCTCAAGGGAAGGGATAGCCCAATATTACCATTGTTTTAATTACTATTTGATGATCTGGATAATCTTTGAGCAAAGCATTGTTCTTGATTCATTTATAATTTTCCATTGGCTTTAACACTAATAAAATCTGTCCTGTTGGTGCTCATGTTCAGATGTTTTTTGTAGAAGCTCAGAGCAAATTGAAGATTTTCCTTAAAAAAACCCACCACCAAAACAAAAAAAATGAACTTATACCTAATAAGTCCTGTGGTAAGGACCAAACATCAAAAATACTCTGCTAGTTCCCTGCAACTTAAAATTACCTTTGGGGAGGGAGTCAGTAGGTGTTAAATTGCATAAAGAACAGCCAAGTCAGGAAAAAATGTCCTACAAGTAAGTCATGTGGAGAAAGTGCCTAAGTGCCCACCTCAAAATATTCCAGAAATGCAGCAGAAATGTGAAACACTTTCTTCCTATTGTTCTTCTGTTACAAGAAAGATTCACTTGTTGTACCTGTACTCATGAGTTGGGATTTTTGCATTCTCCTCCAGTCTCAGCTAAAAGCCTGAGCTTAACCCCGCTGTGCAATCAATAAATGATGTAGCCTTTGTTACTTAATACATTATTGCTATCACTATGAAACAAAATTGAATGCTTTAAAGTACAATTTTCTTCACAAAGGGGGAATTTTAGATTTGGTTTTGATGTTTTTACAGTAGCAGAGGTATAAAACTGAACTCATGTTTTATGAAGGTTTGAATACAGTGTCAATTACAAAAATTACTTCTTAATTTTAAAGTCCTCTAGACTACTTTGTTAATTATCAACAGTGTCTGATGACTCCATCCTGCAAAGTATCCCTGATTATCTGCTTTCCTTTGAGTGGGCACCTGAGTGAGCCAGTTGACTCTGGCATTGCTTATACGCTCTTGCAGGTTAACTGAGGAGTAAGCGTTCCCATTATCTTGCAGAATTCAGCCTTGAATGTTTTATTTAAGAATGAAGAAGCTCTGATAATTTTTTTTTCCCAATGTGTACACCACTACTATGAGTCATGGTTTTAAACATGTCAGCTGCCCTGTCACTTGTTATCCCAGACCTTTACAGCAGTTGGTGATGAGGCAAGTGATTCTGAAAAGCGACAGCAAAAGTGAACTATTGGGGTGGGTCTTTTTCCTTTGTGTTGTTGCCATGAATTTCAAGAATGAAGGCATCCGTGAGTTGCTAGGGAGCAGCTGTACTCATACATTACACGCAGCAGAGAGTAAGACATATTTAAAATGCTCAGACTGATTTCTTTGAACATACAGAATGCTCTTTGGGCAGGAGCATTTTTTAGTGTGTTCCACAATGGATCGCTTGTGATTCAAAGGAAAGAATTGTCTTGTGAGAAAAAAACAATCCTTGGCATATATAGAAATAGAAGGTATCAATATAACTTTGGAAATAGGATACAGTAATAAGAAGATAGAATTTGCTGCCTCTGATTATATAGTTCTTGGTGACTAGTAAAAATTTGAGTATCTGCAGTAATAAAAAGTTGGCAATAGTAATGACTTGCATTGGATTAAAGGTGTAATTTCTGTTTTCTGACTTTTCCTGCTCCCCAGATCTCTTCATATGTTTGAATATCTGTCAAATGCCCCCCCTCTCTGCTTTTCTCACATAAAAGATATCATGACACGTAACTTCATGATACTGATAAAGAGAAAAAAATAAAATTAATGAATATGTGGATGTTACACATATATATACCACATATATATGTTTTCACGATATAATTTTGTTAAAATAGTTGTTTTGAAAATTTTAACGTTACTCAAAATTTCAGTAAGAATTGTGATTTTTCTTTTTCAAGTGAGATGATTCCTTTCTCCCCAGGATGAAATACTAAATTTTTTTTGGGTCAGTCTATGGGTTTTTTTTTTTTTGTTTTGGGTTTGTTTTTTTTTTTTTGGATGGGAGAGGGAGAACAGAGAGCAATGAATGAGCTCAGAGCTGACCAATATCCTGGGCCAAGTTGAAGTAGATGTATAAATTAGAAAAACTCTTAAGTTATCCCACTAGCTATTTTTTAATTTAATATTCTGATATGATTTATGAGGCAGGGATTTTACTTCAATCAAGAATTGTAAGATAACTGTCCTTTGTCTAGGTAAAGAGTGGATAGAAATGCTTTGTATTGGGATGAATAAACCTCTGGAAGCACATGTTCTTTCCAGTAATTATAAAGGTGACTTGGGTGCTTGCTAAGCCTTAGGTTTAGAAATCCCAAAGCTACATAAATCCCCAACCGTCAGCAAAGAGCAAGCATCATTCTCCATTTCTTCCTGGTTTTAGCAGAGAATTACACATTGCAGAGAACCAGCTTTGGTGTTGTGTCAGATTAGGTCATGCAAGCGCCTGAGAAAAATGTTCACCAATTCTTCTAGTTCTGGGCAATTAATGCCATGATAATGTAGTTTACTTTGTGTAGTTTCAACCCAGGGATGGAGGAGAGTTTTGAACGCCGACTGCACAGTTTTAAGGGTGCTAGATGCTGGTAACAGGGTTTGTCAGCAGTTGGACATGATGAGCAATGAACCATATCTAGGTTTCTCCCAGGACCTCCAGTCAGGAATAAAAGGAGATGGAGCCAAGAACAGGCTGGAGACAAGGCTACAGTGTGGGTCCAACATCCATCCAAGAGACAGGTCTGGAGGAAAGATTTAACATACATCTGAGGGGTCTATCTAGGAGATGGACTAACTATAGTATGGGGTCAAGGTCCATTGAAGGGGCTAGGTGCTGGAGACAGGCATACCTCTCCCGTAGCCAAGGACTGGGCTGAAATGGAGGCCATGGGCAGGGGTGTGGGTGGAGGTCCTCAGTGAGGCAGGTCATGGTCATTGAGGCCTATTAGTACCCTGTAGTGGTAGAAAGCAAGAGACTTTTTGGAAGGACTGGGGGAATTGGCCACGGGAGATGCTTTCCAACAGTAGGGTGTGGGCAGGAAGAGAATAGTTTACAAAATATTTAAGTTTTGCTCTGTTCTGAGGGATTTTAAAAAAATTATTTAATGAGTTAATTGCTTTATAAGCTTGTAAAACTTAGCACAAGATTTCACAAGCACTCTTAATGTTTTGGTGTAGTGACTTTCAGAAAAGATGGAGGAAGACCTACCACAATATTTTGGTTGATTTGCGATCCCATGCTCAGCAGTAGCTTTGAACTGTAGTTTTAACATCATGATAAACATCAGCTGGTCCAGACTGATTACAAAGCATTGGTCATGGACAGAGGTGTCCCATCAGCCTAGCTGAGCTAAGTGATCTTGAGAATAGTATTGAAATAATAAAAGCATCAATAGATTTGCCTTGTATGGAGAGGTATTATTTGAACTGTTGAGTTATTTTGTTTCTCTATTCCAAAGCATATTTCAAGACAGGAAAAGGTACAGTGGTTTTGGTTAACTTTTGAAATTCTGGGTTTGAACTTCTGAAGATCTTGTCTCATATGATTTCTGTGTCCATGAAAGTATTCGATGATGAAACTGAGATTGGCATATTCATGCCTCATGTTTAGGCCCTCAGCCAGGTTAACACTGCCTGAAGAAAAACCTCTGTTTTTTCTTAAACCGGGAGACTGACAGTTTCAAAACAAACAAACAAACAAAAAACAGGCAAAGGAATTCTATTGTAGTTTAGATTAATTCAACATGAATTATTATTCCTTGTTATTCGGGTAGTCTGTGTAAACAGTGCCAAGACTACGGATCCAAACCACAGAGAATTTATTACTCTCAGGAACTTTTTCTGAGTGCAATAAAGCATGTGGGCCATTGAAATAAAATTTCAATGTTACAGGGGGCCCCAATGCCTGCCACAACATAGCAAGAGCCAGGCGCATCATTCGTTCTCTCTCAATTTGTACAGAAATGTTTGATTTTCCCTTTAGAAAGCATGGAGAATGTCTCTTTGTGAGAAATTTATAAACATGTCCTTGAAGACTGGGTAGAGAAGGGCATGTTCTCCTGAGGAGCTGGCAGTTTTTCTAATCTTCACTACATTCAGTGATGGTCCTTTTGTTGTTTCATCCTAATGTGACTCCCTATCATATTCTCTCGCCTAAAACCTTGCAGTTCTTTATACCAAAATAAATATGGAGCATTTAGAAAGCAATTTTAATGCATTCTTGCCAGAATAAAGAAGTACATGGCTATTGAATTCAGAGAAAACATTATTTTTTGTGCTATGACCTTACAGGTTTTACTTAGTCATGCAATGAGGCTTTATTCTGTGAGAAGTGGTAGGGCTTTACTGACAATTTGGAGAGCTTTTAGCAAAACATTAGTGATTAAAGTACCAAAAATGATTTTAGACATAAAAGCCAACAGAAACTTCCATTCACTTGGTCAAAGCAATTTAATAAAATGTATTCAAATTAGCTCTCCTTAACAAGCCACAGAGCCTGCCAAATCGCATTTGGAAAGATGAATGATCACACCTTTGCTGATAAGACCGTTTATGGCTATTTGAGATGAGCTTTTGCTAATTGTGTTTGACTGCTAGGTGGGAGGCTTGGAGAAGGAAATCTTGTCACAGGGTGCCAAATCCTAAAGTACATTGTCATTTCCCTGTGTGTTGTGCTGAACTGCTGCAGTGCCATGGCTGAATTAAAGGGGAGCAGGCAACAAATAAATTATGTACACACGTCTTAAATAATTAGTGAATATTTCTTACACTGTTCCTTGGTAGCTGAGACAGGTCTTACCCTTCAGGAAAATAAAGTGTGTGAAGTTCTGAGTTATTTTTGATGCCTTTCATTTAGGAACTTGTGGGATAAATCTTCCAGCAGTGGTAGAAGCAAGGGAGATAGGTACTCTGAGCCCTGCGGTTGGGTAAAACAAAGAGGAGGAGAAAGACAGACTCAACTCAATGTGGGATCTTGTGCAAAACTCAAAGGATCTTTTTTGGGAATGTTGTTCTGAATTTTTTTCCTTTTATTTTTTTGATTACTGACAAATAACAGATTGTGAAGCCAGCCTCAGAATCAGGCTGTGTTGGTGGTTGGACCCACGATGCCTGTTATAGAAGTTTTAAGTTAAATTATGAATAGGACTCCTGTCTCTTGTGGTGCTGATCCTTGTTAAGTCATTCAAGCTTTTGAACTGTGCTCATAGCTAGTGTTGGAGAAGAAAAATGAGAATGTTTATTTTTTTCCTGCAAATGTACTCACTTAGACCATACGTTGATAGTCTGCAGCTTTCAAACCATTCAAGCTTGGAAGTGTGGGAACAACTTCCCTATAGGAGTGGGGTATGTGAAAAATTTGAGTGCTTTCAAATTGGGGGTTCATAGGATCATATATTTGCTAGAAGGATGGATTAGATACAGGGATGAAAGAGCAGATTTTCAATCCAGGTTCTCAATCTCTTACCAGTATGGCTTACTGTAACTTTGCTCTAGACTGAAATAAATTATTCCTTTTGTGTTTCTCATTGGTAAGGGTGCAAAGTCATGGATGGATGCAGAGCACCATCACCGTAACTCTGCTGAGCCTGTTAGAAACTATATTTCACTAAAGCTCTTAAAGCTGTCAAAGAATTAGCACTACAGTGCTCTCACCCTTATAATACAGCTGGTCAGCACAGGCTCCAAGTTATCCCTGTCCTCCAGCTGCTCCAAACCTGCGTTACTTGCCTGTGCCCCTACTCTGTATTTTCTTTGCTTGTGGCCTCCTTAATGTTTGTTTATAACATTGAGTAAAATATCCAATTACAATGAAATGGCACCTTTGCAGTAAACTACTGCTTTCTCCAAATTTTAAGATGTTTTTTGCCTAATTGAAACTCCCAAATGAAAAAGGATTATATTTAAATTTTTGTATTGCTTTCAGCACTTGGTAGCAAATGAAAAGCTGTTGCATGAAGAAATCTGAAAAAAAAGAGAAACTAGGAACAAAATTGAACAAAGCAAAACATTTTCACAAGCAAAATAAATGAATTCTTTAATATGATTTTGAAAAGTATTATTTAAAAACTTCTGTGAAAGTTACTTTATATCTTTCTAGCCTATTTGCAAAATCTTGTGACCATTCTTCTATATATTTAGTAACCTTTGACGCAAGTGTACTTCACACAGTCATGAACAAAGTTTGAAGATTTTGGCACTACATTTCTCTTCAAAGAGTAAGACACGAACACCTGGTAGCACCCATATTCCTGTGTCTGTTCCTTACGTGATCAGGGTGAATATTTGCTGATGATGGGAAAACCTGACAGTTTGCAAGATTTGACGGTCACTCAAATTCAGATACTTCTCTGAAATTTACATTCTTGATTCAAACCATCTGGATCTAGAAAACTGATTTCTACTCTTGCCTTGCCTGCAGGACTGTAAGGCTCTTCTAGTCACTGCAGTCAGTTTAACTCTGAATCCCACTGCTGACCGTGTAAATGTGTTTCGGAGAAAAATGTGTAAAATTCTCTAGTGATCAGTTGTAGAATAAAATGTCTTTATTTCCAGTTTTGTTGATTAATAATTGGCCTATAGGCTACTTCTACTACTAAGATCTGTCAAAAAAAGAAAAGATATTTTGAAAGATATTTTGTGTAATGCCTAAGATAAATTTCTGTGTAGCAGTTTTTAAAATCAAACACTTCAGAAATATCCAAACTATAGTCTGAGTTAATTACAAATGATCTTCTTGTGTAGTGGTTTTCTGCTCATGATGCACTGTGTTGTTTTTTTTAAATAATTGCTACTATAAGAAGAATTAAAGCATATTGCAATTACTCACTCACTAGTTGAAAGGATAGACTGTACTTCTGAAGGAAAAAAACCCAAACCCAACGTAAGTGTTGTGAAATTCAAACATGATGAAAACCTATGACAGCTTATGAGACATGCCCAGTAGTTGTCAGAAATTTATTTGTGGTAAATACCCATCAAGCACCAGAGGCATATTCCGGTGAGTTTCTTTAAGGTCTCCATAGCTTTAACCCGAGAAACCTGGCCAGGCTGGTAGACACAGTCTGGTCTGCAGTTTCTCGGTTCTTGTGCTGGACAGGAGCCAGCGCATTAGCGCTGGACCCGTTCCTGCCTGTGCTTGAAATTACTGCTCGGGAGACAGCACAGCCCCCACCAGGCAGTGCTGCGGAGAGGCAGAGTACTTGAGTAAACTCAGGCCATCTGTTGGTTGCATAAATTACTTTTCCCCATTTGCCCATCTAGCCATAAGGTATCCACTTTTTTTTTTTTTTTTGCGCTTTTTTTTAATTTTATTTCCCCAATTAGTATATTTTTTCTTTATCCAGTTCTAGTAGGCTAGAGATAGGCAAATGGATTTCCTGCTACTTTTTTCTTTACATCTTGTGGTTGTGTGCATTTCATTGTAGGGGTTTGTTTAACTAATCAAATGATTCCCTTTATATATATGTGTTCTGCGTTGGAAACAGTTAATGGCTCTTCAACAGTGATAACCTTTGTTCATCACAAAGGAGCAACATGATTATAGTTCCTTTCTTGTCTTCCATCCCCATTTTTTCCCCTTTCATTTTTCCCCCATTTCCCCCTTTTTGTTTCTCTTCCCCTTTTTCCTCTTTTCTTATTTGTTTTCTTCCTCTTCTTCCCTCATGAATACTAACATTATAGTATGAATAAATAGATAAGGGACTAAACTGATTATATTAGCATAACTGAAATGTTTTACTGCAAATGGTATGTTTGTTGCTCAGCATTCAAGGAAGAATTAAATTCAGCAATAAGTGATTTCTACTTAAGTAATTTTAAAGGATTTCCATTTTACTTCTCTTTCAGCACTCTGTAGGAATCAGATTACTTGATCATTTAGCAGCTGAATACTCTGTCACTAGAAACAGTCAGTTTTGAAGATTTATTAAATGATTTTTAGTGGCACCTTCTACCTCTCAGACAAAAAGGTGAAGTATTTCACAAGGCACATTTTGATTTTCCTAGCAATGGTCTTTCTGAAGCTGTCCAGTAAGAACAGAGGACAGCCTGATGATGGTTTTGTCAAGTAGCTTTGCTTACTTTGAATGTCTGTCACCATTTTGATTTATTTCCATTTTTCCCCCTTACAGATTTATTTGCAAAACAAAAATTTGTATACTGTAGAAGCCAACAACCCTCGTCAGCTAGTGGAAATTGCAGCCAGAGACATTGAAAAACTTCTGAGCAACAGGTCTAAAGCCTTGGTGGTGAGTACTAATGGGTTAGGTTTTCTATCTGGCATTTTAAAAAAATGTTATTTATTATTGAAACATGGTTTTATGGTTATTTTTGTTGCCTATGCACTTACGGGCAACGTCAGCCTGATGTGTACAGGGCAGGACATGTAGAAAGATGGCTTGTGACTTCATGGTAGAAAATGAACTCATTAAGTCATTGGCATAGGGCAGATGTTTGTAATACTGATGGACAGGTTAGGAACCACAGCCAAGTAACAAATCAAGCTATAAATAGATTGGAAAATATTTCTTTAAGTGACGCATGTGAATGTTTATGACATGAAGATCACTGTACTCTACAGTCACTAGTGATCTTGGGGAAACAAGAAGTAGAGCTTTTTTAAAATGTGATTTAAAAATAATGGCATCTTTGAAGTCATGATGTTCATTTTGATTATATTGCTGATTACATCTGTTAATATTTGGTCTCTTCGTCTTTTTGGTTTACTCAGTCTTTCTTGACGGTAGCAACTAATTGTTCTCCTTCAACAAATGTAGCCATGTGTGAATCAGACTCATTTCCATACCTATTCTATTTCTGACTTGCTAATTTAATCTGTATTTCAAGCATGTTTTGTATCAACACAGTTAATCTCAAACTATGAGTGTGAAAACCATGCAGTATGGTAACCTCACATTTCTTTACGCTTTAAATAAGAAGTAGCTATTTCTTTAAAGTGCTTTTTCCAGCAGTCTCTTTCTCTTCTATAAGACACCAAACCTGGGTAATTGCTTTTTAGGATTCCTGCTCACATCACTCTGACTTGTATCAGAGTGGTATTCAGAACACACTGACCAAACGTGCATGGGGGGATCCGGATGAATTCATAAACACGCTTTTTGCAGAGTGGAGCTATTGGAAATAGGTTTAAAGGATGGAACAGCAGACTGGGATTCCCTGAGCAATTACATATCCACATAAACTTGCAGATGAGTTTGGACATGTCATTTAAAGTGAAAGAGAGAAGGAAGAGGGATTAATTCACCTAACTGTAGACATCTACGCAGCTGGTCGTCCTAAGCTCCTTTTTTGTTCAGTAGAATAAAACAGGCACTTCTCAGTCAGGATTGACCTGACATGTTCCGAATAAGACTTTAAAATGGGATGAACTACAGCCCAGATGTACTCTTTCTGTCAGAGGAGCCTCGATGTAAATGTCTATAATGTCAGTCTATGAAGTTGGGGGAGACGAGTCCCACCCAAGCAGTCCTTTTATCAGTACAGTTTCATGCAGCTGAAGAATCGGTCTGAGAGTGAAACTGCTGCTGCACAATGTCTTGGGGACTACCCTTCTTGCAGGTGATGAGATTTTGCTCAGTCTCTTGTCTGTGCATGGGTACCACAGGAGGTACCCATTTTCCTGCCTTTTGTTCTTAGCAGGAGTGGACTTTTCCTGTTCCCATAGCTTCCCTAACATGCCACATACATCAGTGTTATCTGGGCCATGTTATCTGGGCCAAAGCTTCTCTGCTTTAGTCAAATGAGTGTAAAATAGATACTATTTTATTGCTTGGTTTTCCTGTTTTAACTCAGTGGGCATGTGTTTATGTAGCACTCTGTGGACTTTGCATTATTATTGTAAAATATTTTGTCATTTGCAGACTTTTGTGAACACATGAGGTTTTCCACCATTTCCCCATTAACCCTTACAAGTCTGATGTTTTTAAGTTATAACAGCCAAATCTTATATTTTCTTGAGATTCAAGATTAATGTAGGGGTTTGTGGGGGGGTGTGGTGGCTTGATCTTAAAACTCTTATGAAAATTAAATAAGTATGTCATACTTACTTTAGAAAAGATTCCAGAACAGGTTTTTTTCTGTGAATGTAGAAGAAGAAGGGTTCATACCTCATTTTAGGCAAGCCCATGGTCACTTTTTAAAGAGGGTAATATGATTCAATTCCCTGATGTAGAAGAAGATTAAATTAGGCGAGGGGTGTTCCTTCAGTCCAGTTGCTCTTTGTTGTTCTTAAAAGAAATCTTCCAAACTTCTCAGATAATTTTAAATTATCAAGTCCATGCATCTTGAAGGCAAATAAAAAGTCCTCCAGATGTGTTAGTGGCTAAAGACTTATGACTTTAAAACAATTTTATTATTTTGCAGGGTGTGACTCATGATGTCTTTAATGCTTGGGGTTGCCATTACTACCAATGCTGCGATGAATGTACAATACTTACTATTTTTAGCTGCATGCTATCATTTCAGGATGCATGTCAGCAAGACTTCTGCATGACATCTTTATCAATCTGGCCACTTCGCGCAGAGTGAAATTCATGCCCAAACAGGTGAAAATAACTTAGCTCCCCTCCCACACTTCACATGTCTGAATTTGATTTGCCATCCTTTAAATACTGATCAATGATGCTTCTATTCAGTGTTGGAACATCTCTGATTTTTTTTTTAATTACACGCACACCCCCCCCGCTCCCACCCACCTCACCCCCCCTGAATCACCCACCTCTCCCACCCACCTCACCCCACCCCAGAATCACCAGATTTTACAAACATTAATTACATGATTACAACACATACCTAAGATCGTTTTTTGCAGCAGAGTGATTGAAATGACCTGTTACAAACATTCCTCTACTCCAGCTTAAGAAGGATGGAGACGTCTTACAGAGGTTGTCAGTTTGTCTTGCTGAAACTTTCTGTGAAATTTGTGTATTTTTTATTTCCTAATTTTATATGTATAATTATATATATATATATATATAAATGTATATATGGTAACCTACTGTGCTTTTTTTAAGCAAGTGGTATTCAGTTTCTCTCTTTATATCCTACTTTGGTTTTTTCTTTATTTTTTTAATTTTTTTTTTAAATCTACATTTTTTAAACAAATACAAATTTTTCAAAATTAATTTCTTAAGAAAACTTTCTAGGGATGGTTGCTCATAGATGATTCCTGAGAAAACTGACTTTTCCCTTTGTATCAAATGCCAGCCACAGCCAGAGCCAATGAATTCAAAAGTGCGTATAACCTTTCAAAGCAGCAAAACTGGCTTAAGCTTTTAAATATTATTTTTATTATTGTTAAGGTGATTAAGCTTTTTAATAATATTTTCATTGTTTGATTTAGCTTCTGATTTCTGATTCAGACATTTCTCTCGACCACTGTCAAGGCTAGCTCTTCTGGGGTATTCTGTTATTTCTATTAAAAATGTATTTCTGATGTATATTTATGTACCCAGCAACTTGGTCTGACTGAAAAAAAGAGGAAAAGGCCAAAGAAGCATTACTTAAGGGGAAAAATACCCTTTTATTAATCTCAGTCCTAGTCAGATCTCTTTGCTGACTCATATTCTACATTGTTATTAACTTCGGATCACTCATGTTGGTTTCTCTTGTGCTATCATTTAACCTTATCAGCTCCTAATGGCTCAGATATTTACACTGCCTTTTCTATTTGTAGCTATCCCAGATATATATCAGAGATTTCAATGATTTCAGATTTTAAATCTTCCTTTGGATTATTTTTATACACAGGAGACACACTTTCTATCTCCTGCATCTAAACTGATATTTTCTGCTAAGAGAATTTCTTGACTTTCCATGTGTATTTCTGTTTCTTCTTCTTTTCAAGGACTGTCTTTACACTGGCATTTTGTAAACTTTATGTAGTGAGGCTGAATTACTTATCTGAAATGTAAGTAGTCTTAAATCTGATGGGTCATATTTTCTCTGACATCAGGAGTAGAGCTGAATGCAACTGTTACTAATGATTGCACAGAAAGTTTTACCATTGGGGCTAATATGATTCAACGTGAATTAAGACCTGAATCCTGAAAAGAGTATGATGCAAAAGCATCATACATCCTCCAGTGATGCCACGAGGAAGGTGCCAGTGAATGACATCAACAGTGCCATTGTTCAGAGACTAGCGTACCCCAGGGATGCCATGATTTTCTATAAGCATGCTACACAAACAATCTTTGGGCAAGGGTATAATAAGCAAATATTAGTGATGACTTTTCTAATAGTAAGTTGGCTTCCCTTGAGCTACAAGATCACCTTTAAATGAGAAGTAACTCTTGCATTCCAATTTATTTGTATTTTCATGCAACCTTGTGCTAGAAAACTCTCTACATATGACTTAAATGTAAAATTAGTGGTTCTGTGCATTGCACACAAAAGGCCCGAGTAATGTGGAAAGCTTTGTGATTTCATTTCTGGTTTGTACGAGAAAGCATTATAATGAAAATCTGGACAAAGATGACTTGTCTCACTGTAAGGAAAAAACAAGTCTATTTTTATTTTTTCATGTGTGTGAATTTATGTTTGGGAGAAGCTTAAAAATGCTCATTGAAATAGTTACCTAGCTGGGGAAGGAGAAGGGGTAAAGTCCAAATCTGAACTCAGAGGGCTGTTCTAGATAGCTATTACTAGACGATATTAACCATAGAAGAAAAAGTCAGGATGAAAAGAAAACTGAGAATTTTCTAGCAAGGAATAGTGGAGGAAAAGAGTGGTATGAGTAGTAAGGAGGGAGGCAGGCAAACAACAGTCTTATAGCCAAGGATGCTGAGGAGTGTCTTGCATTAGAGCCTGTTGTTCAAATAGTGAGCGTTTATTTTGTGGTTTGCTGTTGTTTACTGTTGCATACTTGCCTGGCCAAACCCTATTGAACACATGCTATTTCAATATTACAGTATTTCCATATGCATATGGTATACATATGGTCCTACAAGGAGCAGGGAGTTGGACTTGATCCTTATGGGTCCCTTCCAACTTGAGATATTCTATGATTCTATGGTATTACAGGCAACTTAACATTCTGTCTCTGTGTACTTGCTGAAAGGTGGTGTACAGTCTAGCAGTGCTGCGGTTGCAACCTGCATTTCCAGGTGTGTAATGAAAGACAGGTGGGGAATTCATGGAAAACATGTCCTGCAATAACTACAGGCAAAACTTGCAAAGGTTCTTAGATGTTTTTCAGGTACACAACCTTTCCAAGTGTACCAATAAATAGTACACCCAACCCATTAGGCAGTCTGGCACATAAAGTGTTCATTTTCACTAGAGTTATCCTCTGTTTTAAAGTTCCTACCCCATTCATCAGTTTGTAGCTTTCTGGAGCTGTGTAGATTGTGCTAATAGATCATAATCTTTCAGTTCAGGTGGAAACTAAATAATTTAAACAAAAACTTTTCTATATACAAGAAAGTGAGGATACTTGTATTTGGACGATAGTAATATTTATTTGAGTATCACTAGAAATACTAAATAGGGTACTTGACATTGTAATATATGAATAAAATATGTTTTGAGGAGTTACAAACATTTTCTCACGGTCTATATAAACAGACCCTTTTAAACTCATTAATATATGAGATGGACGCATAGTTTTCCTTACTTGTGTAAAATACTGTAGTAAGCTTAAGTTTGCTTCAGTAATGCAAAGATCCTAATTTTTGTTGTCACACTTTCAAATTTAAAATTTCAAATTGTGGTTTTTAGAAAAGTATATTTAAAAAACTCAGTGCTTTGCAAAAGTCTGTTCTGGGGTTTTGTTTGCTGTTCATGCATTGTGTTGTGAGGGAAATGAAGTGTGACTTATGTTAAAGTAATATTTGCTCCAGTGCCGCACACTGGATCTAAGGTGCAGCTTCACTCCTGTGCAGTGTGAAGTCATTAGCTGTGCAGCCCTGGGCCTTCCTTTGCTTATTTGAGCAGCCCATTACTCAATAGATATTGGGGAGCAACCTTCATCTTCTATGGCAGGAAAATCTGCTGGTTTACATTCTCACTCATTTTTGCTGGTATATTTGAATTTAAGAGATTAAGCAAGTTTGAATCTCTTAGATAATAGAAAATTAAAGTTAAGGGAGAAAATGATGAATAAAGAACACAGTCTTTGCAAGCATAGCCTGCAGAAAATTTTGAAACAGGATCAAAACATCTTATTTTACGCTTAGATAAGATTACTTTCTGCAGTCCCAAATCCTTTAACTGTTGGCTATGTGTTTGTGTAATATTTTGAGATGAATCCTACTTGTCCTCCTATCCAAAATTAGGAAGTATGCATATTGCCCTGCAAATCTTCTTTTCCACAGTGAAATATCTTTCTGGAAAGCCTCAGTGTCATTAGGTTATTATCAACACTGTGGTGTACACTCAGTGCATTTATTAATAAACTTTTCTTCCATTACTGCCCATATTCTAAGGCAACAGCATATTTGTTTTTTGAAGCAAACACTCAAGGTCCACTAAAATACATTTCACTGGAGAATGAGAGACATCCATATTTTCACTGGCAAATTCCTGCTTAATTTTTTTTTTTTGTTTTGCTGTAGGGTCATTTGTTTTTGCTTTAACTATTAAACCCTTGCATTAAGGTCATTCAAGGGAGGCTACTAGTCAATAGTCTTGGTTCCTTGGGGGCTGTGTAGACAAAGATGAGTTACATGCAGATTTGCACCTTATTGTCTAGATCTCTTCAGACATCTCAACTAAAGACATTATGCCTTTGTTCTAGCCTTTATGCCTTGTTTTTTTTGAAATCTGAGGAAACTGAGTTTCCATGGAAACTGAGGCACAGATTGTATGCTAGGAGACAGGTTCCCTCTACGTTCTGTTGGGAAGTGTCCAAGGTGCACAACTGTGTCTGTGAATGAGGAGTTCAGAATGTTTATCTGCTAGTTTAGATGCAATTTCAACACAGCTGTGAAAATGTGTCCAGATCTCTTAGTATTTCCCTGCCCGCCTGAAATAAGGCTTCAGTGTCTCACAATACAACTGGGAAGTTTAAATAAACATGTGTTATAACGTATTTTGAGATTCCTGGGCAGAGATGCGGTGCACTTTAAATAGGGCTGGGAATTTTTCTGTGGCCTGGAAGACCTATAAAACTGAAATAAATTTTGTAGGTGTGCTTGATACTACTGGTTTTTGGAAGGGATCCAAAACTCTTGAGTTGTGTTTGGATGACTAAATCCAACCTAACATCCTTAAAACTCTCTGGGGCACCCATCTTCTGGTCTGCTAATTGCCTATACTGACAAGATTTCACTCTATAATACTCTAAATATACTCTGTATATTTATTATTTATATTTAGTATATTTAATATTATATAATTATATATATATAATATAATTATATAATAAATATTTAGTATATTTAATACTAAAAATACTCTGTAGAGAAATTTGAGTTGACCGCTCATTTGGCAGAACTTACAGTGGGCAGCATCCACTGCTTTTGAGCTCTGTTGCAACTCAGCCACTGGTCTCCTGAGCTCCACTTGAAATTCCAAAGAAGCCTACATAGTCACACCTAATGGAATCCACCACATCACATGGTATTCTAAAGCTTAGAGGTAATCGCTCCATGAGGACTTGGGCTAGGTCTCTAGCTGAAAATATCTGTGTATACATATGGATACGTATCTGGATCTGAACACATTTGTACAGTTATGTTACAATTGCATCTATGTGCGTATGGGAAATGTGTATTTTTCCATTTATCTTCTAATCTAAAAGTTAAATAGACAAAACATTTGAACAGGGAGGAGGATCTGCAACTCAGTTCTTTTCTTTCCTATTTAAGTCCTCTGATCTCAAGGCTAAAGTCCTGCAATCCATAGCAAAATCTGTGCAAAAATCACATTTTGATGGTAACAGCTTCCTTCCACCTTCAATATAATCTCTTCAAATATGTTAAATCCACTTATTCTCAGACTGTGAGGGCCAGAATCCTTGCCTGAAAAGCAGGTCATTCTTCAGAGGTGTAGTTTGGATCCTTCTAGAGTTGAGGGCAATCTGTGATTCTGACTTCCCTCATTATTTTGCAAATGATGACACAGTAAACACTGTGATTTTGACATTAGAAGGCAGTGATGAGCTAGGTTTTGAGTTGATGGAGGCAACTCATGTTTCCTGTTAGTTCCTGATGTGTGGGTGTGATATTGTGGATAACTGGCTAGCTGAAAAGGGTCACATAGACATAGTCCAGCTGGCTGGACAAAAATGCACATCGCTCTCAGCTTATCTGAAGTAAAGCAAAATACACTGTCTTTGGCTGTCCTTGTTACACAATAACAGGAAGATTTTGGTGGGAAAAGAATGTTGCAGGTGGGAACAGAAAACTACAGAAGAGAAACTAGGGGTGGGCTTGGTATTTAGGCAACTAACCAATAATGAGCTTAACTTTTGTAATATGTATGAGCTAATTATAACAAGGCATAAAAGGTGACTGTAAGGGACAATAAACGAAGTCTGCTGATCACTCATATTGAGCGACTGTGTCTTCCCTCCGTCGCAACAAATGGCGCCCGAACAGGGACCTGAGGACATAGGACCGGCGACCCGATAGCGGAGTCCGGACCCGGCGACCCGATAGCGGAGTCCGGGAGCCACGGTCGGCGGAGAAGTTGAGTGCGGTCCTGTAAGCAGCGCAGGAGGCGAAAGGGATATCTTCCCCGCGCCCGGGAGCACCTATAGAGGCTGGCCCGCCTGCTACGCGCCGCCGAAGTCTGCAAAGGCTGCAATTGTGCACAAATAGAGGTATGAACAGACAAGCGGCGTATAATTTGCTCAAAGGCTTTTTAGAAAAGCGGAGCGTTCGGGACATAGATTGTAAAAAGGAATTACTCGGGTTATTAGCGTATGGGATAGCATCCGGGACCCCCGCGGCAGCGGCGAGCGGCGGCGCGGCCCGGCAGGCCCCTTCCCGGCCGCGGTTTCTCTCCGAGGCTGCACCCCCCCCCCTCCACCCCCCCCCGCTCCGATCGGCGCCATGGCGATGCAAGCGGCCAAGCGAGCTAACATCTGGCTGCCCCCAGAGGTCAATCGGACCCTTTATATTCGGAACCTGCCGTATGAAATCACAGCGGAGGAAATGTATGATATCTTTGGGAAATATGGACCTAGTCGACAAATCAGAGTTGGAAACACTCCTGAAACAAGAGGAACAGCTTAAGCTTCTCAAGGAAAAATACGGACTTGATTACAATCCCACCAAAAAAAAAAAAAAAAAAAAAAAAAAAAAAGCTTCAGATGTCACCTACAAGAAATGGGTTTCTGCCTTGAACTAGCAAACATTTCTGTGTTTAAAAAGAAGCCTTTTTGCCTTGATGGAGATAATTTATTCTGTATTCTGTATTTATGCTGTATTCTGAATGTGGAAATTGGTTGGGACTAGGAGGCTGGCTTAAAGGCATTTTGCAAACGGGATTATTATTTTTGATCATTATTGTAATAATAGTTTCTTGATCAAAACCAGCCAACACTATTTGTAAGCATTAGGCATATCTGAAGAGAATGCCTTTATTTGAATCAGCAGTTAAGGTGTAGTTTAGTCTGAGGCTGTGGTTTTATCTGCTTCTGGTGAATTTTTGAAGTGATGAAATCAGAGATACAAGGTATACTAAGAGTTATGAGGTAATAAGGTAATAATCTAAGTAAGGGTGCTGTCTTTTATATCTACAAGTGCAATATGCTTTTATGTAGCAGAGAGAAACTTTAACAATACTGTTGCTTGAGCAAGATGTGCATGTGACAACTTGGGAAAAGGGATATCACAACTGGAGTGCAACAGTGTTTCTACGTCTGGCAGAGTGAAATCTTTCAAGACCTGAGTTTAGACAGTCTAAAATAAATTGTTAGTATTCAGAAAACCCATCTTAGGCCTCTTTTGCTTACATAGTGTTATGGAAGTCAACTGCTATTGTAGAGAATTAATGATTTTTTAATACATATTAACGAATACTACTATTTTACCTTGAGGCAGTTGAGTGAGAAATACTCACGTGTAGCATTTGAGGGAATGTCAGCATAAATCGCACTTACAGTAAGACTGCATTTTTAATTACTGTACTCGTTAAGATTCGATGATGCCATAAGGCTAAGGCCTTTTATCACAGATTGGTTCTGAACTAAAAGGTGTGTGCACATGTAGGTATGCACATTTGTGTTATTTTCCTTAATTGGCTACAAAATAATATAATTAGGTTGGGGACTAGATCTTGGGAATTTACCTATTATACTTCTGTTTGTTAAGGAACGTGCATAACACACAGCACCCATGTAGGCTTGGCTTGTGGCATAGTTGTCAAATTTAGCATAGACATTCAGACAGATAAGCAACGTACTCTTCTTGTGTGTATCACCTACAAGCCATTATGGCTTAGTGTGTAAATCTGTATGTAACTATTGAAAAATCCACTTATGAATGTATATAGCTTAGAACTAATTTTTTCCCTTTGTTAATTCTTTGATATCAATGAGGTATTCTTCAGAAAATGTATGGACTGGTTGGTTGCATAAGGGCAGTTGTTATTTGGACAGAAAATTGTTAATGGTCAGGGATTTTCCACTAAAATATCTGCAAATATTCCTAGTCAAACATCAGTTTGGTTTCTTTTTGGGTTTTGAGCTTGCATTAGTCCATGTTCAGAACTTTAAAATTACCTTTGAAGTTTTTAAACTTTGTATATCACTGGAACAGAAAGAGCATCTATATTAAAGCTTCAAGCTAACTTTATTTTTCAAGTATTTCTGGAATTATACTTCTGAACTGAGATTTTATAAGTTGGCTGTGTATTTTCCTGTGTTAAAATGCTGTTATTGAAAATGGTCAACCAAGCCTATGTCGCCCAAAATAAAAACGGGGGAATTGTGGATAACTGGCTAGCTGAAAAGGGTCACATAGACATAGTCCAGCTGGCTGGACAAAAATGCACATCGCTCTCAGCTTATCTGAAGTAAAGCAAAATACACTGTCTTTGGCTGTCCTTGTTACACAATAACAGGAAGATTTTGGTGGGAAAAGAATGTTGCAGGTGGGAACAGAAAACTACAGAAGAGAAACTAGGGGTGGGCTTGGTATTTAGGCAACTAACCAATAATGAGCTTAACTTTTGTAATATGTATGAGCTAATTATAACAAGGCATAAAAGGTGACTGTAAGGGACAATAAACGAAGTCTGCTGATCACTCATATTGAGCGACTGTGTCTTCCCTCCGTCGCAACATGATATCCTGTAGAATCAACAGAGAAGGGAAGAGGTCTCAGTTTTACCTTTGAGTTGTGGTAGCATTGGAAGGTTAATAAAGATAAAATGTCTTGTCCTTGTCTTTCCTAGCTGGCTTTAAGTACGTAGGCCTTGTGGGGTTTTCTTGTACTGATTTCAGTACAAAAAAGAAGTGTTACTCATGCCTTGATAAATTTGCTGCTGTTTTCTCCTGACTTCTGTTTTTTGTTTCCAGGTGTTTCTACCGCGTTGACTCACTTGCCAGTTACAGGCAGTGTTAGACAGTTGTATTGGAGTGGGCTCAAGTTGGAGAAATTCAGATAAGGAAAACAGCTTGAATTGTGGTTAGTCTACCAGCAAGCAACGTTTTCCCACATTTTGTCAGTATTTTTTGTTAGTTGTTATATGAGAAACTGGCCATCATAAAGAATCTGGCAATGGACTTTGTGTACTAGGTTGTTTACCAAAATAATTTCAGGTCTGACTTTTAAGAAGAGAAAGTCTTCACAGATGGAAAAGAGTAAATTAACTGGAGTCTATTACTGATTGAACAGAAGAATGAGGTTTTGTCTATGCACATTTTTGTGCTGCGTGCACAGGTTGTGTTATTTTTCACTCTAACACATTCATTTTTGCCTTGGAATTGTCAGGCTGTGGCTGTTTCTTCTCTTTAATATTTTAAAATTTTATTCTTGTATTTTAACTTTCCCTTTCAAGCTGGAGATGGCTCTTTTGCTATAGGAAAAGATTACACAAAGTGTGTACCAGTATCACAAACCAGATGGCTTTAATTGTGCCACTATCCTACCAGAAAAATACCGATGTTTTGGAAAAGTACAAATAAAATAGACTTTTCCCCTTATAAGGACTGTAAGATCATGCATAGTGTATGTTTTTTCTTTGTTTTTTTTTTCTTTTTTCTTTGTTTTTTCCAGTATGTATTTGGTAGAATTTTACAGAGTTAGGATTCTAGGCCTATTTATATGTTTACTTTTTATATCTCCATCAATTCTCTGCATACTGAGTAACTCACCGAGGTGGAAAATTTCTAAATTTTATTTCTGGATGCTTCCTGCAAGTATTCAGAATAGATACTGTCATCTCCTTTTTGCAGCATTAGATTTAGATTTCAGGCCATGACTAGAACTGGTCCAAATAGCAGAAATAGCTGCCTCAGATAAGGCAGGGAATTTGCACGTGAGTTTAGGACTGATCCTGCATTTCTTTTAAAACTACTTTGACTGGAAATTTGCGCACTAGCAAAAAAGGTTCTACGTATGCTTTTTTTAGACCATAATGCTGAGTCTGCTAGCCTATGTGAACTTTGCTTGTATCTCCAGATGTAAATGTAGCCTATTCTGAAAGTCACTTGTAGTTCCTGAAGCAAATATGTTTTAGAATGACAACTAGTGAGATGTGACACTTGTGAAGTCAAACATTTGTCAAGTTGTCCACATGTCAGACGTTTGAATTTGTTTTCACTTGTCTTGCCTTGAGTCTTATTTTATTAACCAAAATCCAGGTTGTATAGGTGCAACATTATGCCTCAGAGGATAGAATCACATAACTCACATACCTTGCAAGGCATCATAACAGTCGGGCAGGATAAATCATAGGGCTTGCAATGAAAGTTCTTACAAATATTGCCTGTTTCTATGCTTTTTCTTTCCACGGTTGACTTTATTTGCCTTCTGCAGATCTTGTATTCTTGTTGACAGATAAAGAGCGGGTCGTCCCTCCCACTTCTCATATCCTCATAGGTAGCCATGAGTCATCATTTTGATTTTTGTGGACCTGAACAGTATATAGTGCTGAAATGGCATCTAGTATGCTTAGCTTAGAGAGACACCTGCTGAATCTCTGTCCTGCTAGCACAGTGTTTTTGCAGTTAGAGCTTATAAGTGTGATTGAGGCGATGAAAGCTAAAAAGAGCTTGTAGCAAATAATATTACTGGATGATCAGCTTCACAATTTAACTTTTCTTTCTCCATACACAGTAGATTGTCACTGATAGCATAGCTTCTTTGTTGGTTTCACCTTTGGTATGGAGAAAAATAAGGAGCACCGATAGCTGTAGCAGTTCTTTCCCATTCAGTACCCTTATGTTCATTTGAGCAAAGTTGCTTGCAAAATAAATGCCTGTGACTAGTTTTCCAGAGGTTGTGTTGTGGTTTTTTGTGGTGTTTTTTGTTTTTTTTTTTTTTTTTTTAAACTCCCTGGTGGGGGATTCTTCATTTGTTTGTTACAAGCAGGTTTCTTTGTCTAGGTTTATGGATACAGAAATTTTATTTGTGAAAGATGTTCTGCAGGTGCATAGCCTCATTAAAGCGCGCATTACCCTAAGCTGGGGGAGTGATGCAGCAGCTGTGAAAGGTGAAAACTTGCTCCAAATAACTCATTGGGTTTCCTCCGGTTATAAAGTTACTTTTTCAGCTTCAGAAGCTCGGATTTAAAAAGAAAACAATACAATCAAAACCTCTGTTGTTGCTTTTCTTGGATTTGTCCCAGTTTTTGTCTCCAGGGCTTTGCTACCCTTCTTAGCTGAGGCTTACCCTCAGGCAGCTTCTTCCTCTCCAGATATTTTTGTTTTCTTTGTATGTGCTTCTGCCTGATAGGTGAAGAGAACTATTTTAGTGCTTATTTCTTGGTCCGATGGCTTCCATTCAGATTGTCTGCCCAAGAAACATGTTGATGCATTTATTGGTGTAAGACTGTTTTCCGCGGTAGCTTGTTGGAAATTTTACAGAAGGATGATTTTCCCTGCTAAAACAAACTTTTCAAAATGACAGTATTTCATGCTAGTAGCTTAACTTGCTCACATTTTTCTGGTTTAATGGAAGGTTGCCTATCTAAACAGAGTGAGAAAGAATATAAATCTTTGAGCATTGCAGGTGTTGGCTTCCATACCCTAATGCTGTTTAGCCAACTCTCGCAAGACTCCTAGTCTTTCTTCCACTAAGTTCACTTTTTCAACCACAATAAAATTGTATCTTAAAATTTTAAAATCCTCTTTGAAATAAAAAGCTCTGCTTACTTGCTGAAACCTCTATTAAACATTACTGAAAAGAACAAAATGTAAGTGATGTTTTCAGTGGTCCAAACACACATTGCACATAAACTTGTATAGTAGTTGTGTATTTTACACAGCTCTCTGAGTCTAGATTCTGCCTTTCTGAGGCCTTTTTCCCCATGTCTTGAATAATTCTGGGACTGATTCATGGATCTTCTCCTGTCTTTCAGTATCTTTTCTTTAAGAGTATTGATACCTGACTATGCATGATTCCAGTATGTGTTCCAGTGAAATGCCCTTTGCTTCTCTTTTTCTGCATTCCCCATTATTAAAAGTTCAGATTAGACTGTGTTGCTACAGCATCATGCTAACTCATGTTGAATTATTCACCGACTTCACCTCTTAAATACTTTTCAGGGTACCTGTGTCCAAGACACAGTCACTGTTTTCTGAATATGCTATGAAATCTGTAATTTCCTGGTTCTATTTCTAATGATACATTCAGCTGTATAAAAATGCATTGTCTTACAATAAGATCATTTTAGCCTGTGTGTTCTAGACTACTTTGTATAATAGTTGTGAAGTAAATAATAAAGATGGTTTCTGCAAAGTAGATCTTCATACCATAGTCCAGCTGACATCTAGTGTTTCCACAGGTTTCCTTGACTAATGATGGCTTCTAGGAAATGTTACTTCCCATACTTCTAACAGCTTAGAAGTCAATTTTGTAACAAGAACAACTTTTTATTAGTAGACAGAATGCATTATTAATACAAACAGTTTTTAAAAATGATGAGATTTGTCTTATTTCCATCTTAATTAAAAAAATTGGTATATAACAACTCTTTTGAATTTCAACATTTTCTGTAAGAAATTTAGAGAGTTTTAATATGTCCTTGAAACATCTCGATTGTAATTTGGTTCAATTTGCATTTCAGAAAACAGAATTAAAGCATAAATCCAGGTGAAAGCTAGGTTATTGGAAATGGAACCCTTCCTAATGGTTATGTATAAAATTGTCAAGGACTTTTGGGTCTCCAGGCTTGCCATTCCACTGCTTTGTGCTCATAGCAATGTTCATTTTGATAATCAATGTGTAATGTTGGAAACAGATCTTTTGAGGCAAGGCAGAGATTTTATCAGGGAGCATCAGAAAGAAGTATCTGACATGCCCTCTGTTTTCCTGTACCTTTTTCACATGTTCATCTTCCTTGTTGCTTTTTTTTTCCTTTCTTCCCTGTTAGTAGGTATGTGGAAGGCAGAAATTACAGATTTATAAAGGCTCTGTTCTGCTTTGAATGAAGTTGGTGATACCTGGTACCATTTAAGTATATGAGAGAACTAACAACATTTATTTGTTTAAAGTAGAACCATTGAGGTTTCCTGCTAGCTGAAGCTACAACTTATATTTATCACCAGTTTCAAGGTCCACAAGGATTTTTTTTCCCCTCCAGCAAAATACTAAGACCTAATTTTTTTTGGTGGGAGTGATAACTGAAGCTGGGGTAGTCTATGGTATAAGAGCATAGGCAATGTCCTGCTGGCTTGAGGTAGCCTGTGTAGTCAGTAATTCTGTCCTGATGTTGGCATGCAGAAATGCTAGGTAAGGAAAATACACAAGCCTTGCCAGTGTCTATGGTCCTTTATGCATGTAATCCCTCTGTGTTCTCAGTGTTTTGATTAGAAATTTCAGAGGGCATCTCTGTTCCCTTCAGTATTTATTAGCGAACGTTCCAATTAGTTTGCCTAGCCCCTAACCTGCGTGTACAGCCTGCCTCCATGACATCCTGTAGTAAATGGCTCTAAGACCTCACTATTTATGAGTAAAAAAGTTTTTTCTCCTATCTGTTCTAAATTGATCTCTGATTAGTTGCAATGAGTGCTTCCTGGTCCGGTATTTCCAGAACTGTTACATCACTGTTTTGGCATTTGGTATATAACTTCAGCCATGTCTGCTGCCAGCCTTCTTGTCTACCAGAAGGAGTCCTAGCTTTTCTAGTCTCTCATTGGAATGCTATCTTACAGAGGATGCATAACTGTTTTGTAGCAGGAGGTTCTTCTACCATATCTGGGGGGCCTGCATCATGTTGCATGTCCTCTTCTAGAACATTACTGGTAATTAGAATAGAATAGGATGGAATGGGACATTCTTTCATCTTTCAGCACATGATTTCCCTCATTTCTTTACTGACTTCTGACGTAATTCTTTGGCAGGCCTAAGATCAAAAGATCACGACAAAATGCTTAGATGCTGCAACTATGTGTGTAGTGGTAGGCATTCCAACAGGTACTTCCTAACAAGAAAAATCAACAGTAAATCGCTACCAGCCAGACAAAAGACTTTAAATCAATAAATAAAATAAATTCAGGTCTAAATAAACGCTATCCACATTCAAAATCTTTTAATTATTTTTGGTGTTATTTTTTATTTTTGAAAGATAAATGTAGTTAAATCTGTTTTTTCCTTGCCTAATGAGAAATTTGTTGTGGTGAAACTGTTTTCTCCAGATGTTTTTTCCACCTTTTTTCTTGGTCAAATTTTTAGTAAGATTGAGTCAAATGCAATAATTGTTTCAGTGGAGCCAGAGTAAGATTAAATTTAAAAATGTCAGTTTTGACTGATGAAATATGTACACGCATCAGACTAACTTTCAACCTCAGTAGAAATCTTGCTGCAATAAGGACTTATTGCATTGCAGAATGGGCATCAGAATCTGGTCTTAAACTCGTTTCAGAGTCTTGTTCTTTGCATAAGTAAAAGATGAACCCCCACATTTGGCTTGGTTGCTGGCCAGGTAATTTGATAATTTAACATTCAACAATGAGTAGTTGAGTAGTCTTTTCTTTCAGTCTTCCATATTTTTTCCCTTTCTGTAAAGGATTTTGTTTTCTGAGTTTTATGGTAGCCATCTACAGCATAGCCATAATGCTTCTTACTTAGCTGCAGTATCCTTAAATGCACCGTAGGACTGGATAACAGTACTACTGGGTTCAGTAGTGTAACAAACTGTTTCCTGGAATATCTGATTTTTTCCTCAAGCATTTTGGTAGCACGCTTCGTGCCAGTATTTCAGGCATGCAGCTAATTGGGACCCTCGGGAAAGAATGCAGGTAAATATGGGGCTCTTCCAAGTAAGCGGTAAAGGAATCAGATCAGCAGAGCTTGAATCCTTGGAAACGGCTTGCTGCAGAGCTAGTTAAGAAGAAATACTGAATTTCTGTCTTCATGAAAGTATAAAGCAGATTCAGGTAGCGTGTTCACCTGGCATCTTTCTTTCATACATTTTTCTCCCTTACCAGTTTAAGGTGTCTACCTGCCACCTTTATGACACCTTTTGGGCTTTCTGGAAGAATTTCCGTGTTAAAACTTCCCTTAAGAGATCTTCTGCCAGCTTTCTTTGCAACATTGACTTTTGAGGTGCTTGTTAGTACAAAAGGCAAATTTCCCTAGGAACCCAGCAATTTCCTTGCACCATAAGTTTCTGCGGAAAAGCCCAGAAAGCAGGATATGCTGAAGGAAAGCAGTGTAATAAACTATTTTGTGCTATTTCCTGAAGGTCTAAGTTGCAATTTCTAACTTTCTATGACCTGACTGTAAATTTTTTTATAAACAAATGTAAGCTTTACTTGCCAAAAGCTTTATTAATCAATAGAGGCTGAGGTACTTTACATGTTTTATACGTTAATTCTTTTGCTGAATTAAAAGATTCCCTCTGATTGGGAAGCTGCAAGAAACAAGGTGATGACACATGTTATGATGTGGCAATGTGATGAAGATATGTTTTCTTCAAAGTCCAAGGGCTGTCCAGGAACATTTTTCACTCCCTTGTATGCAGCTGCTTAGCAAATACATATTTAGGGTCTTCAACTAGATTCTTAAACAGCTGAAATTTACTACATATTTGGATTTGATTTATGAACTCACATGGAGGTGGAATGGTCCTCAGTGGTCTTTCTACAAACACGTTTACTGTCTGTTGCTACTGTTCAGCAGGACCCTTGCTGTACTAGCTCCGAAGACTGAAAAGTCTCCAAAGTGTGCCTGATTTTAACACACCCGACTGTCTGGGTGGAACCAAAACCATGGAGTCACCTAGGTTCGCATTCCATTGGACCATGTGGCATACAGACATGAGACAAGCGCAGCTGAAGGACAGATACGTATGCTAAGCACAGGATGTCTTAAAGTGATGCAACTGAAATTCTCTGTCTGGAGTCCTGCCATTTGGGTCAGTGTTGCAAGGTGACACTTTCATTTCCTCAGAATCTGAAACTGAAATCTACCTAGGATTGGTAGTTACAGAGATGTAGGTTTTGTTGGGGGGTTTTTTTGTTGTTTGTTTGGTTTGATTTTTTTTGTTTGTTTTTATGGGGTTTTTTGGTAAGTTTTTCTTTTTTAACACATTTGGAACATTCCAGAACTCAAATGGAAATGGAATTGTCTAGACTCAAATGTCTAGAAAATTAGGAATCTGAGATCAAATTTATCTTCAGTCTAAGAAGGTTTATGTTTGTCTCCCACCCTCAAAAGAGTGCTCTGATCACTTTATTTCAGGCTACACTGAACATAAATACACTGTTCTGCCTTGATTATTCCTCCATCCTACCAGTGCTGATCCACCATGTGAGGAATGGAGGATTCATGGAGCCAGGAGGTACGATAACACAGGAGGGCTCAGTTCTTAGTTTCTATAGTGCTCAGCTAGATAAGAGTAAAATCTTTGTATAATTTCAGTATCGTCACCATCTTTATATTGCAAGGCATCTCAAAAAGTCTGGCAGTTGGTCAGGATGTGTACAAGGCATGGCACCTCCAAATTAAGCACTGTGGGTGGGTATTTGCAGCATAAGTAGCTGCTCTTGGACTTCTGCTAATGCCCAAAAGTCAGACATACTGTTACCTAGGGAAGCCTCTGGTCAGGTTCTCTGAACCTTTGGTGCCAGCAGAGTTAATTAAGATTTTCTCTAATTAGTGTTTTTTGGCTACGTACTCCTTAGTCTTTTTCTAGTCTCTTAATTTGTATTTTTTAAAAAAATATTATTTTATTTCTGCCCTTTATAAATCATGTCTTTGGTACCTTCCACACACATTTACTAATTTCTGTTAATATTTTGCAAACACAAAACCAGTCAGTTTGTTTTTCCAAGCTGAAGAACATGATCTTTGTCAAACAAAATCACCATCAGCAGAAAATGTAGAACACCACCTCCCAAGGGAGGGGAATGAATCTACAGGTGTGTTTCACCCATTTGCATTGGATTGTGACTGCCAGGGAAATTCACTTTTATTTAATATTAATTTTCAAAATAGTTAACATCAATATTGATTTGAAAGTAGTCTCACAATTAGAAATAATTTAGAAGCCACTGTTTAAGGTGAGTACAGAATACAACATGTTCGGACAAAGTGTGGTGGTGTCTAGTTTAGCTATAAGAAAATACAATTTTTGTATAACAGTTCTTTTATGTACTGTGCCTTCCATAAAAAAAAGTGTTTGAATTCCTAGTGGGGTTTTAGGTGTTTGGTTTGGTTTGTTTGCTTTGGTTTGGTTTTTTTTTTTCTTTTTTTTTCTTTTCTGGTTAGCATCAGATTCATTCCTCACAAACTGAAAGAAATGCATTGTGTGAGTTTTTAACACCTGGCCTATGTTTAGTTAACAGTGACATCATTAACCTCTTTCAAGTTTTTCATTTCTTAATAACAAGGGAAGTTCTGCCAGTCTTACGGTTCAGTACAGCCTGAGACAAAGATTATTCAGATGGCAATTGTTTGGGGATTTAATGTTTTTTCAATTCACTATTTCTTATTAAAACTTCAATCATCCACCACTTGATTGTAATTAAAACCGCCCCTAGGCAATAAATTTTGTTCTATGCAAATATGACAGGTATAATTATGGAAAATCTAATTGTTCATATATTGCTACTTTTCATGTGGTGTTAAAATAAATGATGAAGCAATTATCTACCCCTCTCCCCCCCTTTAAATATTTGAACAAAACAGAGCAACAGTTTGTACTTCTCCTTGAACTTGGGTCTGTAATGCACTCTCCTGACTCCATGAATTCTGAAATTATCTCCAGACCAAAGATAAGAAGTTGTTGATTTGTGCCCTATTGCATTAGTGCAAGGGATAATGTTTCTGTGCAGCGGTGGTCTTCCTAGGACGGGCAGCATGAAGAATGAAGGGAGCGGGGTTCCCGTCCTGGAGTAACGCGGTCGGTGTATAGTGTTCAGTGGGTCATATGAGGATGGGACAATGGTGTTTCCCTCTAGATTCCTCCATTAACATCTTCATTATATCCACCTCTGACATTGCTGAGGAAAAGTGTGTATTTCTTTACATGTAGTTAACAAACCTGAAATTCATTGGTGATAACGTTTCAAGAATATTTCCTCAAATATTGCTGTGTTGTGACCTGTTACCGATCTCAGCAGACTGCACTTTGTTACAAGGGAGACTTCACACACACACACCCCAGGTGCTAGCAGTGAACACTGGCCAAAACCAAAAGGATCGTGAAGATGCTTTAGGTCTTGCCCTCTTGTACAGAAAAACCTTACATAACCCTTCAGCTTCAATTTTTGCTCGCACGGGGGCTATGGCTGGGTTTCTTCTCCTCTGCTCTTTCTGCTATCTCCAAGTTGGTTTGTGTTACAGCAGCGGTGACTCACTAATGCTCAGTCCAGTGTAAAGTACTAAACAGACAGCCTCTGCTGCTAAATTCAGTGGCTATTCCCCAAGTACCATGTCTGAGTCAGAGCACCGTAGAGCAATAATTTTGTTTTTGCTGGATGTGTTTGGGCGGATGGTGCGGGAGTGGGCGGCTGTAACGCTCTTGTTGCTGAGCAGGCAGTGAGCAATCCCCCTTGATATTTGTTCTGGATTTTTTTGGGGTTTTTTCCCTCTCTTTTTTTCCCCTGTCTTTTTTTTTTTTTTTTTTTTTTTTTTTTATTTTTACATGTGTTCTGGCATTGTCAGGATGTATTTATGTTTAACCGGGTCTTTAAAAAAATTAATGTGAATGAACAGAAAATGCTAGAGGATCATGTTTACCTGTTCCCAAGGTGATAAAAGCAGATTGAGTTGAAATCCTAGGGGTGAATATTTTCAGGTAGGTTTCAAACAGAATCAGCGTTTAGCAACATAGATGATACTGATGTGTGTAAACCACACGGTCCCACAGGGCACTTCTGCAGCATTTCCAAACCGTGTCCTCTTCCGTAGCATTAATGACATGCCAGACTTCCCACTGGGCCAGCAGAGGAGTCCTTCCCTCCTGGCCCCCCAGCTATCCTCTTTTTGGCTTTTTTCCCTCACAGCCTGTATACATTATAATGGCTATATGCCAGGAGAAGTAATAACTGAAAAGTATCTTCAGGACATTCTTTTCATGAGCAATGGAGGGGAATGGAAGTCAAAGGACTAGTTCATGGCGTTTTGTAATTCTAGGAAGGGTTTTAGAGGGAGTATTTTTTCTCATGACACATTTCATGGGCTTCAGCTCCTTGTAAAAAGCTGGTAATATATCTAAATGTAGTCTTGTCGTCTTCATATGTGTACTAAAACATTGAAAATAATGTGTATAAAGGTGTGCATGTAATGAAAATACACTGTAGTAACTTCTCATTTAAGGCTATAATATGAAAAAAAAATCATTAAGAATTTATTTCTGTTTTTTCTCCACAAGCAGAAACCCAGGTGGTGTAATTTTACCCTCAATTATAATCTTCTATGCCTTCTGGTTTTCTTTTATATTGTCTCTGTATCTTGTGTATTACAACTTCAACTCTTGATTTTTGATATGCATCTTATTTTTAAGTTATCAATTTCTAAAGGTAATGCTTGCTACATCCAGTCTTTGCATTTGCTAAGTATATGCTAAAAAGAGGTGACTACAGAAGATGAAAATGAGGAAAATTGAATGTTACAAACTGTGGTGTAGCTTAGCTGTAATCATGTGCCATTGTAGCTGCGAGAGTAGAGCATAGGTACTGTTATAAGGTGCTTTAACTTTTGGATTTCATGGTTTTAACTTTTTAATGAAGCATGTTATGCTTTTAACTGTTCTAATATTTCATAAAAGGGCTTTCAGTATATGCAATAGTTTCACATAAACCACATATTTGCATAGATAATCATTGATGTATTGTAAGCAAAGCTTATGGCTGCAGGCTATGTTCCTGATTTTGTACAGAATTAAGCATGGGTTAAGTATTAAGCATGTAATAGTATTACTATCATATTTTTTTTTCCTTGGCTTGGAATTAAAAAAATGTAAAAAGATTGTAGTAGTGAATATAATAGTAAACATCATGGAAGCTTCGAATAGCGTTATATTCATGTAATGCAAAGAAATGTTGTCTGGTTTATCCTAGACTTAGAACTTCCACTATTTTTTTACTGAAATATTATGTTAAATGGGCACAATATGTCTGATCATGCCATATTTCTGCCTGCAATTTGAGTGTTTCTTGCTTAGGAGTACTTTGTGTGTGTTCACCTTGTTTAGCTACAGTTGTGAAATTTAGGTTAAGCTACTGCAAAGACTCTTCATGTAAGAGACCCCACTGGTCTTGGTGTTAAGGACTTGGTATTTTCCAACTCGGTGAACATGAAAGCAGGTGGGGATGTTTTGCATATAAATATTTATGGTATTCAAAATTGCCTTTCCTATTATTACAAAATTTCACTCTCAAGGTAAGGGAGGGATGGGGTAGTGACACATATCCTTGCTGCAGTCAGGCTATGGTGATATTAAAGGAATTTACATGGGATAGTGCTACTTTAGTCTTGTCAGATTGTATGGACCTAAACTGAACTAGTGGTTCAGAACTGTATTTATATATATTTATATATATATATAAACTACACTCTTTAGAACAGGTTTGAGCTTTGGAGGCTTGCATAAGTTGCTATAAAAGGCTCATCAGCTTTGTGCTTCACTACTCTTTGCGACATCACAACACAATACTGTGCTTTTTTATTATTATTTTTTCTCACTACTTAGTTATGGTCAAGATAGTCTTATGAATTATTAGTAAATTTCTTGGTTACGTTGTATAAATGAAATACTTCTGTTACGGCATCTTCACTGTGGTCTCAGCTGCAACTACAGCTGTCAATTATTGGCCATGCATTGGAATTTATAAGAAGGGCATGAAGTGACACAGATGTGGGAATGAGATGTGCTTTTGCAGGATGCTTTACTGCATGCTCTGATGTATTATTTAGCTGTTGAGTTATGCTCAGTTCAGAGGGTTTTCTTCCTGTAGTTCCATTGAGATTGTGTTTCAAGTTACTCTTGTGCAGTGCCTTGGACATTGTTCCTACTGGCATGCTACTACTGCATGCTTTCAACAGAATGTATTTTTGCAGTGGCCTCAATGCCTAGAAAAGATTATTTTACACTTGTTTCTATACTCTTGGATATTCAGCATGTTCATACAAACATACTGCTAATTGCTTCTTTACTGACACTTTATCAGCTTGGAAACTATGGAATTCCATTCTGTTACAGAGATTTAAATTAATGATAGTAAATAGCTGCATAATTAGAAGCTCTCACCACATCAGAGTAAACTCCCATCTTTTCAAATTGCATCTAATCTCAGCAAAGGTTTCTGGTATCTTTTTGATTTGTTTGAGTAAAGATCAGGCAAGTGGGTGCAGAAGGTGATAAATGTTGATGGACTCAAGTTTTCATTTGGTTCCTGTAAGTAGGTTGTTTGGATGGAGCGATGTTTCTATCAACACATACTAGAGGGATTTCTGCGTCTGCGAATGTCTCCTATGTTACAAATCTAAAATTCATAAGTGATCTGGCTAAGTTTGTAAGTCACTTAATGAAAGGGAAAATGCTGTTGTCTAAAAAAGAGACATAGAAATACAAAGTTTAAAAAGTATTCAAGTTAAACTTTTTTATCTGCAGTGAGAATTGTTGCAATATCTACTCTTTATAATAATAGAATAAAAGTCTAGGCTCTGATATTTTTCCAAGCATTTTTTTTTTATCTGCAGTTGTAATGGCCACGATAAAAATGGAGTGCTACACTAAAAGCCACTGGGAAACATTTGTGATCAGCAAATAAATTCCATAGGCAAGGGCTTAGAAACTGTCTATAGCTGCTTTCTCAGCCCCACGAGCAGTTTTGTGAGGAAGTATTTCGCAGCAGCCTACAGTATAATAAAGGTAGCTGACTCAGATAACCTGACAAAGATAGGAAGGTTACAGATAGTTTTCAATTTTTCACAGGTTTTCAAAATGAAGACTGATACACCAACTATCAGTACTTGTGCTCCTGTTGAACCATTGCTATGTCATGGAATCCAAGTGAACTGTGTGCAATATATGTATTGCCTCTGCAATACGTTTTAGAGCTACATGCAAGAAAGTATAAATCCCTGACAAAAGACGTGCCAGTAACAGGTTTGCTTTTATAGCATTCCCCATAAGCTATCCTTGAGGTCACTTTGTTTATACTATCTATTAAATGCTGAATACAAAATTTAACACACCTACCCACACACCCACCCTGGTATATGATTTATTTTGCTTAAATTAAGCTTTGTTTAAGAAAGCTGACTAGTCTAAGCTAGGAATGTAGGCTTATTCTGTGCCTGCTGGAAAATAGCCACTGCCAGAGTGGAGGATTCATTTCACTGTTTTTCAGTCCCTTCAGTGCTATTTCCCCCTCTGCCGCAGAGAAAAACATATGATCCTTTTAAATTTCTTTACAATTTAGCTCCTTCTTACTCATCTACCTTGTGGGTTTTTCTTTTTAATGCCAGCAGTGACCTGTAACCTTTTTGCACTACCTGCAAGCCCTTATTCTCTTTGAAAAGCTCAAGCTCTGACACATTCAAGTATAAATAGTAATTCTTTCATGTATTTGACGGATTTTCCAAATTGACAAACACTTAAAAATGGAACAGGTAGAAGTAGCAGGCTTCTGTCTGATCCTCAAAGCACAGTGTTAGTTTTCATTAGTAGCTTTGCTAGGTAGTGGGCATAATTTATATCTGTGTAACCTCCCTAGGCTCAATAGGTTTTCCAGAATTATATTTCCCCCAATCAATTGAGAATCAAAGCTGTAAAGTCCTGTCCATTGGATATCAATTGTGTTACTGGTAGAGCCAAAGGAAGCATTCTCTCATGTCCACCTCATTGACTAATAAAGCAATTACAACAGATCAGGTGTCCATCTATTGTTGGCTCAACTTGAATGTGTCTGGCTCAAGGCACTTTTATGATGACATCTCTGAACCTCCTGGGAGGTCTTTTTGTATTTATTTATATGAAAACAATTATTTGAGGTTAATTTAGGAGGCTGAAAATGGTAGTTCAAATCTGGTCATCTTCCCTGTAAGCTGCTGATTTCATAGAACAGGGTTTTATTCTGCAATCCCCTATACATCATTTTGAAGGGATTTTTAAGTGAGGAGGTGATTGGTGACAGCCAGCATAGCTTCACTAAGGGCAAATCATGCCTGACAAATGACTTTGCCTGACCAATGTGACCCGCTACCACAGGGTTACAGTGGTGGATGAGGAAAGAACACCTATGTCATCTACCTGGACTAGTGCAAAGCATTTGACTCTGTCCTGCATGACAACCTTGTCTCTATATGGAGAGGCATGGATTTGGTGGAGGGACCACTTGGTGAAAAAGAAATTGGATGGATGGTGACACTCAAAAGAGTTGCAGTCAATGGCTCAATGTCCAAGCTGGCGACCAGTGATGAGCGGTGTTCCTCAGGGGCTGGTATTGAGACCGGTGCTGTTTAACATCTTTTCTGGTGACATGAACCGTGGGATTGCATGCACCCTCAGCATCTTTGCCTATGACATCAAGTTGTGTGGTGCAGTTGACACACTGGAAGGAAGAGATGCTGTCCAGAGGGACCTTGACAGGTTTGAGAGGTGGGCCTGTGCAAACCTCATGAAGTTTAACAAGGCCAGGTGTGAGGTCCTGCATGTGGATCAAGGCAATCCCAGGAACACATACAGTCTGGGCACAGAATGGATTGAGAGCAGCCCTAAGGAGAAAGACTTGAGGGTGTTGGTGGACGAGAAGCTTAACATGACCCAGCAATATGCGTTTGCAGCCCAGAAAGCCACCTGTGTCCTGGGCTGCTTCACAAGAAGCATGGCCAGCAGGTGCACAGAGGTGATTCTCCCCCTATAATTGGCTCTTGTGAGACCCCAGCTGGAATACTGCATCCAGGCTCCGGAGCTTCCAACATAAGAAGGACATGGGCCTGTTGGAGTCAGTCCAGTGGAGGGACATGAAGATGAACAGAGACCTGGAGCACCTCTCCTATGAAGGTTGAGGCTGTTCAGCGTGGAGAAGAGAAGGCTCTGGGGAGACCTTATTGTAGCCTCTCAGTACCTAAAGGGGGCCTACAAGAAAGCTGGAGAGGGACTTTTTACAAGGGCCTGTAGTGATAGGACAAGGTGTAATGGCTTTCAACTGAAAGAAGGTAGATTTAGATTAGATATTAGGAAGAAATTCTTTACTGTGAGAGGGTACTGAGACACTGCAAGAGGTTGCCCAGAGAAGCTGTGGATTCCCTGTCCCTGGAAGTGTTCAAGGCCAGGTTGGATGGGGCTTGGAGCAACTTTGTCCTATGGCAGGGGGCATTGGAACAAGATGGTCTTTAAGGTCCCTTCTAACTGAAACTATTCTGTGATTCTATGATTCTAGGGTTCACTTGCAGAGGCTGAAAAGAAGGGCCAGGTGCCTTTTACCAAGATGGAACAGTTATATGCAAGAAGGTACACAATGGGATTTTAAAAGCACAGAAGAAAATTAGATCCCTAATGCCCTCATTTTCAGTTGTAGGATGACATCCAAACTCTTATGCTTATGTCTATATGACCAGATGTTTATCTTCAGAATCACGAATCTTGGAAATCTGACCCAAGGTGCCTCCCAGTAAGCAATTCCGATCCCAAAGCATGGAGAGTTTATTTGCATATCAGAAATACCAATAATTTGCAGCAATTTGCAATTGCATGTTAATTAAGTGCATGGAACCATTGGATGCATTGTAAACCACTGGTCCTACCTGTGGCTTACATTATAATTTGAGAGGCAGGGTTAGCTCCTGCTGAGGATTTTGATTTTCAATCCCTTTCTGACCTTGCCTTGTTTCACTATGTGAGCAGTGCAGGGAAACGCATTGAATAGATGTTTTGGTCTAAAAAGGCAACAACGAGGCAACAAAAATAGGTGCACAAACACAAGCAAGGAGCATTCAGCAGGGATTCAGCTCTTTGAATTGGAAGGGGCATCCACAGGGCAGCCACAGCAACCACTACATCATATTTAAGGGGAGGAAGTATTCTGTCTGGATCTGCCTGCATGATACAAACTTAGCTGATAGCAAATCAAGCTCTTTAAATGTGCCATGGGACATCTAGCTATGGCAGAGATGAAGAAAGTCAGAGAAGGCTGCATGGCCATACACTAATTGATTTGCACTTCAGACCCTGGGGAGTTGCTCTTGAGGCCATGTTCCAGAAGCCAAAGAAAATGTATCCATGCTAATTATGAGTGTCCTCAGATGAAGGCAGTATTTTAGTGAAAAAAACCCCAACAACCCAGTGTGTAAAGGACAGGCTTAATAAATAGCAAATGAGTTGTAGATTAGCTGACATTTTGATGTTTTTGTCTTTCTCCCTGTTAGCCAGGCTGTGACTGCTATCTCCCTGTGCTTCCCTGTGAGCTGGCTGTTGCACTGTGACACTTGTAGAGTGGTCAGACTGCCCCACATTAGCATAAGGGACATCATGCCATCCTTCTTGTTTGGAGGGAGGTGAGGTAGGGTTGATCTCCGTGTTCAAAACCAGAGCAAAGCAAGTATTTCTAGCCAATTTCTTTCCCTGTTGTTTTTCTATCTGTTTTTCTTTACTTTTTCTCTCTCATTTGTTTTTTTAGGTGTGGTTTTCTTTTCTCCTCTGGTGGCTTTGATAACACACAAATGAATATTCTCCAGCCTGAAAACTGTATTTTTGTCCTACACCATTTGTATTTCTCAGATTGTTCAAAATAACTTTACAGAGTGGATATGGGGAAAAATGAAGTTAATATTGTCATTTGGATGTTTATTTTAGGGAATAGAGTAGAAATGCCATGTTCCCCTAACGCCGCGGACACAGGTGTTTTGTTTTGTTTTGTTTCTAGTATGACCTCATAGAATGATGTATTGTGGAGGACAAATAGTATTTTTCACTCCTGTGAAAATGGTATCTGATGATTTCTGTGGTTTCTGAAAGCCCTTAATACCATAAGCTGCTAATTGATTAAAAAAGATCAAAGTTGTTATCACTGCAACAATTCATGTTTAGTTTCACAATCTTATATAGAAGTAAAAACCTTGAATGTGGCTTAATTGAAGCAAAGATCTGGGTTCTGGGAAAAAAAAGGTCTTTACAACAACACCAGAGACCTTCAGGTAATTTGTTTACCTTCTGTTCATGGGAGTCAAGGAGCAGCATTATCATTAAAAGGATGAAGTGCATTCAGACAATTGGAACAGCAGTAAGATGCTAATTAAAGAAATTACAGAAAAATATCATGCTGTGTCCTTTTGTTGTATAGGGGAATTTAACCTGCAGTCTTTTTTACAAAAGTAAAAGTCACACAAGAGACAGTAAATAGAGAATCCCATGACAGAATGACAGAACACTTGATCCTTACACAACAGTGGTTTTATATATCAATGTCAATTTAAATATAATTAAAATTTGTCTCAGGGGTCTGCAAACTGCCATAAAGGCAGCGAAGATACAAGAGTAGTCAGAAACATAATCTGAAAACAAAGAAGAAACTCAAGGAGATAAACAGCAGAGGTGGATTCAGGTAGAGTCAACAGTTAATTGATGTGCAAGGAGAGCAAGAGGAAACTTGAAATAGACAACATCAATCCAAAAAGATGAAAGAAAAAGAAAAAAATATCACAGTAGAGATTGATTATTTTGTCTATGTTCTTAGTTGTCTTGATCCTCGTGTTCTGTCATTTATAATTGCTCAGTAAATGAATCTTTATTAACTTTTCAGTACAGGTATAAAGATTTTATGGTTAGGTTTGGGATCTCGAGCTTGGAAAGAAAGCAGACTCAGGGCTGTGTCCATAAACCTTAGTGAGATTCGCTTGAGATGGGTGAGAACTAACTACAAAGTAATTTCTGTTGTGGTGTGGGGGAGAGAACTTGGTGATGGTTTACTTGCAGATTAGCAGCCAAGGGATTTCCGAGACTGTAGAACAGAAAGTGTGAATGGCAACAGTGAACAGTTGAAAATCTTGTATTGTCAAACTGGTACCCTAATAAACTATGCTTTGCACATCAGAAAGGCAAGGGGGCCTTGCTGAATGACTTGACTGATGTAGTCTTCACAGTGAAGGGTGGAGGGATTAGGAATATGTGTTTTCTGGTGGCATAGAATAGATATTCTCTATATTGGTGTTTCTTGGTTAGAAATTGAGGAAGAAACTCGGTTTTATACCCTGAAGCATATGGATTTTTTATTTAGTTCACCATAATTTGATAAGACTAAATGCTAAATCTAACTGAATATATTCCGAATACAGACCAAAGCCTAAGTCTCACAAAGTAAGTGGCATGGCAGTACTTAATTGGTAGAACAGTAAATCTCATTAACTTTAACAGTGAGTGAGCCTTTAGCACATAAATTACTTCTTGACCCCTTTAACAGCAGACATCAGACACCCAACAAGCTCTTTCTTTCAGTAAATATTTTGAAGAGGAAGCATATTTTGAAGAGGTAAGAACTGGAAGCCTGATTTGCCATCCACTAGGCAAGACCTCGATAAACTCCTCTCTCCTACAGCTTACATGAAGGCTATGGTAACAGACTAAAATATTGCTTTAAATCCTGTCTTGGCTTATCTGGATTTTATGACTTACGAACAGCTAGTAACTCATTCAAAACTGAGAAAGTTGCTACTAGAAAAAGCAATAAAATATTAAACATCATAGTCTTTTATTGATTTCTGAAGCAAGGACTGATGCTATAAGGCTTCAGTTCCTACAGATAAATGTTACTGTGATTTGATATTTCATAACAGTGGGCATATTGGTCCCTCAAGGGAGACTGTATTGTAGGGGAACATAATTACTCTGGCTCATTTCTTGCATTCACTTTTTTTCTGAATTCAGGAGAACAAAAGGTCTTGCTTAGTTCAGAGCTCAAGTTAAAAACCTGTCAGAAAATGTAAAATGCAGAAAACCAGAAGTATGTTAACAATATTATGGAGACACAACCCACCAAAAATTGTCAGTGAAAACTCCAATGAGGCTTATGTCTAATTTACCTTTAGCGTTTACGAAATTGGTTTCAGAAATTGTGGTTTTCTGGAGTTTTGTGAAAGACGACATTGCTTCACATGCCAGGCTGAATTACCTGTGCTCACAAATCAGTGGAACTTCCATAACTAGATATAATTTGTTTCCTCAAATGGTAAGGATATTTATTGAATATATATTGATATTTAGGGAATATGCACATGTATGTGTTCTGTATATCCTGTTTTCAATGCCTGTTTAATGCCCACATGGTGGAGTTTGTGCTTCAGTCTTTTCCTTATGATTAACTGAATAATCTTTTTTGCTGGGGTTCAGGATTTAGAGCATATATGCCAATGCAGAGCCTCATTTCCTAGGGAGATTAGGACTATTTGACCACACTTTCTTGTAAGGAAACTCTGGTTTCTGTGATACAGAAGTCTGCATGTGAGCTAGTCATCTATGCAAACTTTGGAAGCAGAGGAGAGTAATAACCTTGTCTAGAGCATGATTAATTTGGTCCAGTTTAGATACCTACAGTATCTACCTACAGTAGATGAGATAGAGATAGAAGTGCCTCAGGTGTAGACTCCTGGTTACATGAATCTCACCTTCCCTGTTTGTCTCCTTCCTTTATCCACTTTCTCCTCTATTAACAGACTTTAAAACGGAAAGAGGGGGAAAGTATTGATGGGGCACTACTACAGCCAAAAAAAATTAGGAACTCTAGTTTCCGCTGGTTTTTGTGTACACACAGGGGAGGTTATAGGAACAGGACAGATGAGCCAGCAAGTAAGTCTAAGTGTATTTCTGTACTGGGACCCCTCTTAAAGGTTTGTGGGGACACGGATGATTATCAGGACCAGAAAGTCATGTTTGATTTCTTTAGGACTAAGGGAACTTGCCTTGCCTGTTGGTTTTTAACGCAGTCAGTACTGGTAGTTACTGTTATGGCCACTTTATCAAGGGTGAAATATGAGATCTGATGCCAGGAGTTGGGGTCTTGGCAAAGTAACCCTGACAAAAATTTTGGCTGTTTAGTTTAAGCAGTGCTATGTGAAGGAAGTGCTCATGTTGTGTCTTCTAAACCTGCTACAGTGCTTTGGTCCTTGTTTGCAGCCTGCCATCTAAGTAAATTCCAATGTGTAAGATATTATGTCCCTGCTGAAGCAATAGTTTTAGAGCAAACCCCATTTTATCATAGAATCATAGAGTCACAGAATAATTTGGGTTAGAAGGGACCTTTACAGGTCATCTAGTCCAACCCTCTCTGCAGTGAGCAGGGACATCTTCAACTAGATCAGGTTGGTCAGAGCCCCATCCAACATGACCTTGAATGTTTCCAGGGATGAGGCATCTACCCTCTCTCTGGGCAACCTGTGCCAGCGTCTCACCATCCTCACCATAAAAAAATATTTTCCTTATCTCAATTCTAAATCTACCTTCTTTTAGTTTAAAACATTGCTCCTTGTCCTATTGCAGCAGGCCCTACTAAAAAGTTCATCCCCATCTTTCTTATAAGCACATTGTAAGTACTGAAAGGCTGCAGTAAGGTCTCCCTGGACCCTTCTCCAGGCTGAAAACCCCATCTCTCTTAGCCTGTCTTCATAAGAGAGGTGCTCCAGCCCTCTGATCATCTTCATGTCCCTCCTCTGGACTCACTCCAACAGATCCATTGTCTTTCCTGTGCTGGAGGCCCTAGAGCTGGACACAGCACTGCAGGTGGGGTCTCATCAGAGCAGAGCAGAAGGGCAGAATCACCTCCCTTGACCTGCCGGTCACACTTCTTGTGATGCAGCCCAGGATACAGTTGGCTTTCTGGGCTGCGAGTATGCATTGCTGGCTCATGTCCACTTTTTTATCCACCGGTACCCCCAAGTCTTTCTCCTTGGGACTGCTCTCAATCCCCTCATTCCCCAGCCTGTATTGATACTGGGATTGCCCTGTTCCAGGTGCAGGACCTTGCACTTGGCCTTGTTGAACCTCATGAGGTTCAGATGGGTCCACCTCTCAAGCCTGTCAAAGTCCCTCTGGATGGCACCCCTTTCCTTCAGCATGTTGACCACACCACATGGCTTGGTGTCATAGTCAAACTTGCTGAGGGTGCACTTGGTCCCACTGTCTCTGCTATTGATGAATATATTAAACAGTACTGGTCCCAGTACAGACCCCTGAGGGGCACCACTTGTCACTGATCTCCATCTGGAGATTGAGCTGTTGACCACTACCCTCTGGATGCAGCCACCCAGCCAATTCCTTATCCACTAAACGGTCCACCCATCAAATCTGTTATCTCCCCAGTTTAGAGAGAAGTATATTGTGGGCAATCATGTCAAAGACCTTACAGAAGTCCAGGTAGATGACATAGCTATAACATGGTTATAACATAGTTGAACAAAGTAGTAAAGGAGATTGCTGGAAGAGATTTTTTTAATTATTATTTTATTTTTTATTTTTCTGTGGTTGGTTTGGGTTTTTTTTTTGTGTTTGTTTTTATTTACGCTACAGAAATGAAGCCTTTTCTTATAATCGTTAGAGATTCCAGGGCACTTTTTATAAGACCAAAACACTTCAGTAACTTGATGTAGCCAGCTAAGACAAATTCCACTTTAGGAAACTGAACTGTGCTTTCTATTCAAATCATTCCTGTAGTACTGAATGAAAAATGATATCTTTACCTCCTCTTATTCTACCCTAAATAATGGCGTCATAGTGTATCATGGTATTGCTGCAGGGTTCAAAATGTTTTCTGCTGCAGGAAGTAGTTACGTTTCAGTAGCCTGTAAAGCATTTTTTTTGTTTGTTTTGTTTTCAAAGGGAAGAACCTGTGAACCTGATGTGATTTATTTCACATTGCAAGACAGAGAATGTACTGTTTTATGTTCCTAGAATTATTATTGCATTATCTATTAATAAAGAAGGTACTGATACATATTCATCACCCTCTATAGACTTCACCTCTTATCTACAGTTCCCACTGCTGATCGTAAGAGCAGTCCAGCGGGTCCTGAGCAGTAAGGGTTCCTACAGCATAAGGAGAAAATAATCAGACTTGCCTTGGACATTTAGCTGTGTATTGAAGAAGTGAATAGAGTAGAACTGATTAATTGAAATGCTTGCACAGAGCCTGAGTTACAGAAGGCATTAAACGGCAGTACTGTGCAAACGTCATTAAACGCAGTATCTTTATGTGAATCAGCGGTGACGAGATATTCCCCTAGCTGTCTGTGATTTGTCACTTTGTTCCATTGAGAGCCTTTGGCCTTTCATCAGTTAAACAGCCTGAAGTGTCACCTTCGGAAGATAATGACAGGTTCTCAACGAAAATGGCAGACTTAAACCCTCCTAGATGGTACTTGCCTCACTGGAGAGAGCACAAAAAGCACATGCAGGCCATGGGTTCTCTGAAGAAGGGCCCCTTCCTGGGATAATGATACAGCTCAGTGTAGGAATGATGAATCTGTATAGGAACCTGACGGGGGAAATGTGGTTTTACCTTACATGACCAGCTGTGCTAGCCTTTCCAGAAGAGCAGCGGAGTTGAGAAGGAAATGTTGAACAACAGGCAGCCTGCACTAACTCCTCCTTTTGGGGGGGATCTTCGCATTACAAATAACTCTGAAGAAAAGAAGGTTTGTTGACTTGGAGATATGCTGGGAAGTATCCAAAAGTATTACATACTCCTCTACTCTTTCAGAAAGCTGCTCTTGAGACATACAGCTCTCTTGCTGTAGGTCCTTTGTAAATTCTCATGTTTAATTAACATAGTAAGGTTAACATCGCCGCTTAATTGGCATTGCCATTGAGGAATGTCTGCTTGGTGGCTAGAACAGTGTGTAGCGCTTGTGTCTTTGTTAAAGCCTGATTTGTTATTGTTTGCATGATCACACTCTGCAGGGTTATGGTTACTGAGCCAAATCTTCAGCTGATGAATGTCAGGATTCATTCAAATGAAATTAATGGATCTTTCCTGACTTAACCCATAAGTTGCATGGAATATTAGAGTTCATATACAGAGGACTTACTACATTCAAAGCTGCATAATGGTCCTTCTGTATTTATTATTATCTCATTAGAAATTGGATCCTCAAATCAAAAAAACTGCAGTGTTCCATTTTTGAATTTAGGAGGAAACTTCATTTTATGTCTTCAGTATTTCTTACAATTTGTGACTGAGGATGCAGAGTTGTGTTGAAAACCTGTTGTTGCCACAGATGTGGAAAGTTAGAAAAACTGTCAAGCTGCAAGTACATAGCTTTCAGTCTGCAAAATTCTCTTTAGGATTGAGTATTTGTCTACAGATTAATATATATCAATCATTTACCAGCTCTGTTTGTTTTCAGAAAGCATACATGAATAGAACATGAAAGAGGAATGAATCAGTACAGAAATTGCAAGTAAACAAATAGAGAATTTGGGAGCCAATGATTAGCATTTTTTCAAAGAATCTGTTAAAATGCAGGAGGGACAAGGAAAAAAAAAAGCTGAGAAATGGGATCAAAAGAATCACTGCCAATATGAGTTGGTTGTACATTTCTGGTATGAATGCTGGCAAAAGACTTTTCGCTTCTGGAGAGACAGACGAGAAGTTCCCTTTGTGAGAATACGTCAGATGGCAGCAAAATCACAAGCAATCTGATTAGTTCGACAAGTTGTCAATTTTCACAGACCCTCTCTGCAGTCAGGGTGCACTGATGGGTTTTGTGTGTGGAAGACAGATGTTCGTTCTCTTTACAGTCTCTAAGCGAGATAATAAAAGTTCCCTGTCTTGCCAACCTGCATTGGAGCAAACCCAAAAAGAGATAATAATGTACTGCCAGTGCCACTGCTTCTGGTTCTTTTACGCCATATGTAGGAAGGCACGAGAAATGGGAATCTAAAAATAATAACAGATGCAAAGGCCTTTGTGCTATGTAACTGTGTTTGTGCTACAGAAGCCTTTGCTTCTCTCTTTATTTTGTAGTATTACCTATCTTACTTAGGAATATTTTGAAGGAAGTGTGATAAAAATGTTCATTATGGAAAAATATGCAGTCGTGCATATCAGGAGAAGACTGGGCAGTAAAAACAGTCTCTACCGTACTCTTCTCTTGTTTAGCAAGGTTTTTCAACTGGACAGATGTTATATCAACCTGAAATAACAAAGTGCATATGATGAAAGGAGAGAAGAGGAGAGTAAGGGCACCATTTAGAGGCAGACTATCCAGTGCTAATTGGTTTGAATTGGCAATGAAACATTTGTATTCAGGAACGAGTTAATGCCATTTTAGATCCATACCAAATGTCAGCTCAACTGGAGCCTTGCAGAAAATATTTCATTGAATTCATATCTGATCCCCCAGCATTAGGATCTGTTTCTATAGATTTCCTTTTGGGTTGGAGCCAAAACTACAGGGAGTATGTGGTCCTGAGTCTCATCTGGATGCATGCTGCCACTCACAAGAGCAGCTGTTTTACAAGATACGTACCTCTGGTTTTTAAAACTTCTGTGTGTAAAGATGTGATTGTGTGCAGTTATTGTTGTTTGGGGCTGAAATGCTAAGATTGAGTGAGTTCTTAAATTAGCAAAAAAATTAACGTTTCTTAATTTGGAGTTAATGAAGAAATCTCAAATTGGAAATCTGGTGCTTGCTTAAGCTTCTTGTCAAACAAAGAATAGGCACCAGATTGCTGCTCCAAGAAATGTGGGGACACTGAAAAACCTTTCAGAATTAAATAATTAAAATAAATTGAAAATCACTGGACACATGGGAGGTCATCTGATGTTAATCAGGCCTTTGCATCTCTTGCCTCTTATGTAGCTTCTATAGATTTTAGACCTGTAACATGAGCTCAAGGACACAAGAGATAGAAAAGATGATGAAGATTAAGTTGCAGACATAATGCTTTGCTACTGAAATTCCCATGAGGCTGGAGGAATCCAACTGAAAGAAAAAAAAAAGCTAAATTTATAGGTTATATTTCAACACAGTAAGAGAATGAAAAAAATGAAAAGAAAAAGACTTCTTCAGCACCATGGTGTCAGAGCCTTTACAATACATTAGCACATGGCATTGAACCTCTGAGAATAGCAGAGGCACTTTTGGGGACATTTTGTGGTAAATTTCTCAACAGTACTTAAATCTTGACTGTCAAGAGCAATTTTAGAAGCTTAAGTTTGTTGACTTGCTGTGTGACTTCAGGCTCCGTAACAAAAAATGTGATGCAGAGTTTCTGCAAACCTTACTCTGTCTTGAAGCGTAGACTCTAGAATATGTATTTGGTAAGATCATACTAAAAAGCTCCTTTTTTTTCCCCATATTGATTAAGTCAACCTTCTTTTAGAATTAAAAAAAAAAAAAATCAGTCCCATAGATAGATTTAGATAGACTATGCACCCTAAAATCTTTATTGCTGAGTTAAATTGGGCTGTCTCGTATGCGAAGCATTCAGTGGGAAAGATTAGAACCTGTGGCCTTTGCTACAGGCATGATTTTAATAGCCAAAATAAATTCTTTCTCTTTGATTAACTTACTTAGAAATTCTGACTGATCAATTAGGAGTTTAGGAAGAACTAATTTAGCAGTCAGCAGTAGCTTTTAATTAATTCTGCATCAGAGTCTGTTGATTTATATTACTGACAAAATGTAAAAATTGTTTTTCAATATCTGGTTTTGACACATTAATTATGTGTTGGTTTCTTCTGGGTTTTTTTTTTTCCTTGCTTGTTTTGATCTTTTTTTGTAAGCTATTGATTCATTGATCATGACCACAGTAGCATTTAAGGTAAACAAACAAATCCTGTCTTTTAAGCATCAGCTTCCATCTGTGTCTTGCCATGGAAAGTTTCTCTCCATGCCAGGCAATCTCTTAAACCACTTGGTCCTCTGGAAATCGCTCACAGGTTGTCACTCTCTGAGTTAGCTACTTCACACAAATCCTTGCTCACAGCAGATTAGTGAAACTTGGGAATCCTGAACTCTCCTTAGGGCTCTGTAGGGAAATGTGTTCTTTTAGGTAGAAAGTCTTTTGCTTAATTACCACCAAATATAATTGCCACTTACTTTTCTGCTCTGTTTGTTGTCTCTTTTTATTTTTTTCCCTCCCTTTCTCTCCCCCTTAACCTGCCTCCTCATTATATTTGCGTTTCCCAGCATTCAAAGTCATGCCTTTCTCTTTTATGCTGCTTATCCTAGCCTGAGTCCTCATGATCAGGAAGAACCTCCAGAGGTTTCCCTCCATCTGCCTCCATCAGCAGTTCCAAATCTTCCGTCTGGCTTCTTTTCTTATCTTTTGCCATTTTTTTTGCCCCTAAGCTTCTGTTCCCCTGTTTCTTGTCCTAGAGATCTCCATCTTTTCTACCCACAGACTCTGAATCTTTTCTCCCTTGGTACCCTTACCCCTTCAGTCCTACATTTTTTTGTGCCGCTCCCAGGTGGCAGTTCACAGGTGAGAATGCTGCATGTTTCTCTAAATACAGCTTTGAAATATAGACCTCATTGGCTCTTCTTCCTGGGGCTGAATAGTTTATAGATTGAACATTTCTGCCACATGCCAAGTGCATCCGTGTCATGGTGACTATCAAATCACAGAAATATTAGGAAGAAGGGACCTTTGGAGGTCACCTAATCCAGGCTCCTGCTCAAAGTGGGGCTGTTGCCAGCACTACAGCTGGGTCAGCCACAGCATTACCTAGCCAAGCCTTGAAACCTTCTGAGGGTGGATATTCAATAGCTCCTTTGAGTGACTTGGTTCACAGCTGTGCTACTCTCTTAGTGAGCTTTTCCCCCCTAATGTATAACTTGAACACCTCAAGGTGCAATTTGTGGTCACTGGCCCTTATATTGTCTGCCAATATAGCTTCTACTAGGTGACTCCTTAGCCTCTCCTTTGCTGGAATATAAAATCCTCACTGTCTCCTAGGTCATATGCTCTGGTCCTGTGACCATCCTGCTAGCCCTCTTTTGAACCCTTCCTAATTTCTCAACGTCCCTGTTGAACTGGGAAGAGTGCAAGTGGACACACAGCCTCACCATTGCTGAGAAGAGAATAAAAACTTAATTTGATCTACTGGCCACATTGCTCCTGGCGCAGCTGATGTGCCATCTGCTGCCTTTTCAATGACAGCCAAGTGTTGGCTCATTTTTTTGAGGTGTCCTCTGCCCCAAGTCCTTTTCTGCAGGGCACTTGTAGCTGGTAAGTTCCCATGTGGTGCTGCTGCATGGGATTATCCCATCCTGGGTGCAGAACTTTGACCTTGTTGATCCAGGTGTTTCATTTGATTCAATTCTCTAGTTTCTCAAGGTCTCTGGGTGGAAGCTGTGGCATTCAGCATGTCAGCCACTCTGCCTAATTTAGAATCACCTTTAAATTTGCTGAGGATGTACTCTGTCTCATCATCCAGGTTGTCAATGAACATATTGAACAACATTGACCTCACTGTTGACCCCTCATGTGCTCTGCTTGTTACCAGCTGCCAATTAGATGGCAAGTCATTGATTACCCCTTCTCAGCATGGCAATCCCTCTCTTTCCTGCCCAGCAATACAATACAGTACAACCCTGCTTCTTTTCACTCTGATTGTTTGATTTTTTTAGGAAGGAAAAAGTTCAAAATCCCCGTGGAAAAGGGAAGTAAAAGTCCAAGGAAGTTTTGAAGAGAAGTTGGGAGAGACAGGAAGCAGAGTCCTAACTCTTGTCTTTCAACTGCAAATAGGAAGATCAGGGAATGGCTACATTTTTTTTACACCCCCCCCAAGGAGCTTGTAACCACAAGTTGTATTATTTTTTATTGGTATTAGAGACATTTTTCAGGGTAGCATCTGTTTCATTTCCACAGTTGATCAAGATATTATTATTACAAAGCACTGCAGAAATCTTGTTTGGTAACATTTGTTTTTTGACAGAATATTTAAGTACATAAATACCTCAAAGGGGCATGCCTTAGGTTGCATTTCAATACATATATGGAAATTCATAGGGAAGAAAAATATAGATTGTTTGGCCTCCTTTGTTCATGATCATTCACCTATAGTTCTTGGTTATATCACTGAGCCAAAGAGCAACCCTGGCAAAAAAAGACCCTGCTGCTTTTCCTGGTCTCTGCAAAAGCAGGCTGTAGTAGTATTAACTTCTTTATCCCTGCACCCACTTCAGTACTTACCCTATAGATTCCAAAACTTCTCCTCTGTGCTTTCATAAATAATGTATTTTTCTTGTTCACAGTCCTCCTTTTTTTCTTGTAACTAACACAATTTTTGGTCCTTGGCTCCATTTCTGAGATATATTTTGTGGATTGTGTAATGCTTTTTAACTCCTTTAATAAACTTGAGTCATTCAGTATGCCGTGTTCCTCAGGCATTAAGGTATTTTGCTGCTATGCAAGGCTGCTCATGCTGGAGAGGACATTAGGACAAATTCTGTGATTTTTTTTAATTGCTCTCACGAAGGGTTGGATGGGAAGAGTTACTCTTGTTTCAGTTCTGGTCCGTGATCGCACATAGTTGTGATCTGACAACCTTCCACAGAGAAGATGAGCTGTATATTTTGGAACCACTACATTTCTAGGACCTCATTGCAGGTGATATCTCACACTTAAAGCCAGGGTAATACTGTAGAATGGGATCCTCTTGCTAATGCAGTGTCAATCAATTTTGCTAAGCTTTAATGCTTGTTTACTCTTTCAGTTGTAAGTTAATACCCAGCAGACTTTGTTATTTGAATTATTGATAAAGCATTTTGTTCCATGTAAGAATGCAAACCTAGTTTGGAATCACAAAGGTAAGAGAATGCCCTGTGCTCATTCCCAAGGTGTCGTTGTGAATATGTAGCTGGGAACTTAATAACAAAATACAATTGCTTTTACTTCAGCTTTATAAAAAAATCTTAATGAATGAGATCATTAAGTATTAAATTATTAGGGAAGCTTTTATTCTGCACCTAACATAAAAGCCTTCCTGTCCATGGGATATGAATGCTGGCTGGACTGCAGCAGGAGCAAATACAGCTTTCAAAATGAAGCATATGTATCTTACAAACTCTAATTTGTAAGCTCCGCCCAATAGTCCCTTTTTCTTTGAGTACAGAATTGAATTTATCACCTCGTCCAAACAGTAACGAAGAATATATTTTGCCTTTGATTTCACCCCTAAAGGACGAAACTCACAGGTTTGGAGTCTAAATGGGACCTTTATGATGTTGTGGTCCCAGCCCAGCTCATAACAGAAGCTTTATGGTCTGTCTCCCTTTACATTTCTCAAATGAAGTTCATAGCCAGAGGTATCCTGCGGAATATGTCCCAGCTGCAGGCTATGCTGCAGAATTATGCCGAAAGAATAATCATAAGATTCAAGCTAGAGCTTCTGGAGCTGGATTAAAGTGAATAAGAAATGAAGAAACTGAATTTGTCGTTACATTTAATTCAAATGTAAGTACTATAGGTATTTTATAGGATCTAGTGAAATAATTTTCAAATGTGGCACTTTTTTAATATGACTTCTGTATTTTCTTAGGAATATGTTTATTCAGCATTCCCAGTCTTAATGGGGATTATGTGAGTTCATAAAAATATGGTCTTGTGAAGTGTTTGTTTCCTGAAGAAATAGATTGAGGAGAGGAAAAGGATGGTAACTCATAGATATCTCTAAAAATTACATCATTTTTCTAAAATACAGCGAGACTCTTTATCCTACAGGTGAACTCGGGGAACTGTTCGTGCCACCTCTTTCAAGTATGTTCTTTTCCAGTGAATAACAGGCCTTGTATGTCAGAAGTTTGTCCTGCAGTTGAGGTAGCAACTGGTGCGGAAGGCAGCAGAAGAAGATTCATTTGCGGGGGGAATTGACGTTCCTGGGTTATTGTGACTGCACTGGGAAAGTGACTGCGCTGCCCTGTGAGAGCAGAAAGGAGGAGACAGTTTTATGAGGCTTTTGGTCACTGTATGAGATTTGAAGTGTCAGGAAACATGAAGGCCATCCTAGCAGGCAAAGGCAGCCGCGTGCTCAGCTTACTTGAGCCTTCTGTTTTATTGTCTGAACTATTTAGACACCAATTAGATAATGGAGGAAAAAGAAACTTTTTTTTTTTTTTTTTTTCCCCGAGCGCTGATGCCTGGTGAACTTGTCAGAAGGGCTGTGAATCTAATGGCGCAGGATTCACCAGATGGGGCGTGTGGTTGTAGATTTCAGATGGAGTCATTAATTTATTTGCTTGTTTTAGAAGATGTGTTTACGCTTCTAAATGTATTTTTTGGCTTAGGCATATGGAAAGTTGTAGGAATTATTTCCTTCCTGATAAACCATAATAGCTTCTTAGTGAGTACACATAATTTTGTGCATTTTACTTCAGTCTGCATGTTCACTTAAAAACAGAATTGACTTACCTAGGAGTTCTCGGACATCCCTCTGTTAACACATCTGACATCCTGTGCTGGAACTTTCCAAAATTCACAGGCAGGAACCTGGGAACAGTCTTTGCAGAGGCGAAATCCCTCTGGAGCGTAAGTCCTGTAAAAACATGGGCTGTGGATACAAACCCCCTCTCTCTAAGGCTTGTAGCTCAAAATCAACTCTGCTTCTGCTACAAAGCTTCCTCCTTATCCATTAATATAATTAATTCTTACATATTTTATTGTGTGTTGCCCTCATGATCGTCTTGCCACTTTATATTTAATATTCATTATCGAATGGGGAATGAAATTCTCATCTTTTTCTTTGTGCTGTGGCTGCATTATCTGCATTTGTGGCCACTGTCTTTCCAGAAGGATCTAGAAAGTTGAATAACCACTTACAGAAGGGTTCTTTTATGTTTTAATTTTTTATTTTGTTTATTTTACTTTAAAAAGTTGTAAAAAAAATTAAATTCAGCTGCTTAGTTTTGCTTTCTTTCTCATTTTGATGTATTTTATCTTTCTTCCTCTTTTCAATTTTTTTTTTAATTAGAAAAATGCTCTGTTTTATTTGAAGTAAACATTCTAGGTAAATATTTACATCTTAAATGTTTGCAGAAATTGAACTGACCACAAGATAAGATCTTAGTTACATTGTTACCCTTTAGCTCTTTTGAAACCAGGAAGCCTCAGTGCGGGGCTTTCATGGTTGCCAGGTGGTTTTGTGGCAGGTGATTTCTGGGTTCTCAGCGTGACTTTTTTGTGGGTACACGCTCGCTGCTGGGAGGTTGAGGAGATTATCACCATGAAGCCATGTGTTCTCCCTAGTAGGAGGAATATATTTTTTGCTAGGCTTGCATTTGATAGGATTTATTGCCTTAATAATAATAATGATAATGACAACAACATTATTATTGTTGTTATCATCATCATTATTATCATTATCATTTATTATTAAACAATGACCACCACCACCACGGTAACCATGGCTACTTTAAATCTGTCTGAATGGAAGTTAAGAATAATGCAGCTTACCCACTTTAAAAGTTACCTGGAGTTGTTTCCTTACTACTTCTATGTGCACAAGCTCTCAACTTGTCTTCGTGATTTTGGTTTCACCTTAGCTCCAATAGTGAACAGGATTTTTTTTGGGAGAGAGAGGACTTGATTTAGATACATGCCTACAGGGTACTGCACTCTCCCTCACCATCTGAAAAGTTAAAAATGTAAAGCTTTTGCCATTTAAAGCTGGTATTTTCTGAACAGATGGTGAGATTTCAGCCTCGGGTAACCTAGACCCATGTGGAAAATCAAATTCAAACGCTGCATCTGAAGCCTGCTATGCAAGTTCACATACACAAAGGAAGACACACATGGAGTTCACCGTATTCTCTTTATATAACTTTAATCTGTATGGCAGTCTTTAGCATTCTTGTATTTTAAGTAATGAGATGAGAGGAACTTGTTCAGGAAGCATAATCTTCCAGACACCCAATATTTATGTTCTGGATTACCCATTGAGCTTTGTACCAAGGGCTTCCTTTTGTTTACTTGTACAGCAATAAAGGATTGATGTTTGTAATGAGCTTCCAGAACTGACACACTGAACCAGCTCACAAAACCCCAGAGAGTTTATCTGATGAGCATTTCCTGAAAAAACAATTGTCACATCAAATCTACACACTTACATTAAAATTAATAATCTGTTCTCCTCTAAGAGTGGCTTTTTTTTTTTTGTAGGTTTTGATGGTTGCTGTTTTATTTTATTTCCCCCCCTTTTTTTTTTTACTCCTTCATTTTTAATTAAGAGAAATTGAGGGTTTGGAGATCTGAAGTTTATACAGAACATAATAGTTCCCTTACTATTCAGAATAGATCCCTATGTTTCTGATAAAGGCAGTCTTGTATAGAAGATACCATAAGATGAAAGAACAATATCAGAAAAATTAACTGCCTCCAGTGTCATTCAGTTCTGTCTGAAATTTATGATTAAGAAAGGTGTGTATTTTGTAAGGGGTGGTGGTGGTGTGTTTGGCGAGCATGAAATTTGTACAAACTCTGAATCACACGTATTGATTGGTTTGGGGCATCACCAGTGCACGAAACATCCAAACCACTAATTGAGGTTGTCAGAATGCACTCATTTAGTTATTCTTCAAGAATGCAACCACTGATGACCTTGGAGTGTTTAGTGTGTGCCTCTGTGAAGAACCTAGCCCTATACACATGGTATTCATAACCATGATATTCTTTAAGGTAGTCTAAGGAATACAAAATTAATATTTATAATATTAAACCCTGGGATTTTTTCTGTTGGCTTTCACTTGGTCCCTGGACTTGGAAAGAACCAAGTGTGTTTTATGCTAATTTTATGCTTGTGAACAGACTTAATGATTTCTATGTGAAAATGGAATAATGTAAAAAAAAAAAAAAAAAAAAAAAGCAGCACATATTTATACCTGAGCTTCTGTTGGATGGGGACCTCTGTGTGCAAATGGAACAGTGGCCCAATATTTAAAGTTTTAGTCTCAGTCATGGGGAACGCTGGTTGAAGATTTTGCTTTGCTGCAGATTTCTTTTGTGGTTTCAATCTAATTACTTGCAGGATAATGTTCGTCTGACTTAAAGTTGTCTAAGCTGGTGTTTCTTTAAATTAGTCACATCTCACTTCCTCTTTAGAAATTGAAGAGAGGTAGGTATTTCTAGGGGATATCTGGAAGTGCCCTCTCTGCAGAAGCAGCATGGATAGCTAGTTCAGACAAGACAGCTAATACTACAGCAGGTGAAGTCAGATAACTCATCCGTGGTATGTTCTGCCTGATTCATTAAAACTGTCCTGGAAGTGTAGACAAGTGGAGTCTTAGAACGTACCCTGTCTTTCATGTTCCTTGCCTTCAGAAGCATTCATAGGTGGGATGCTAGGACAGCCTGCATGGTGCACATGTCACTCCAGTACAGTGAGCCTTGTCTGGCTAAACTCGCTAAAGTCATGGGATGCGTCAGTAAGGTTTCCTGCATAGAAATCCCAAAGAGATGTGATTTGAAGGTTATCTGATTTCAGGCTGACTTTTCAGTCTTCAGGATGTTCCTGGGACAAGCCATGTCAAGTAGATACAGAGATTTTAATTCTCTGTTAGTTTATCTCTGAAGAGGAAATACTTTGCAGTGTTAATTTGAAAGGGTTTGGTGAAGATCTGTGCATTTGACATTCAGTCATGCTAGCTACACCCAGCCTGGGCACAGGCACGTGAGGTGACTGCCTTTAGCCTGTGCCTCCCGTTCCCTTCCCACAGGCACCCAAGAGTCTGCAGGTGATGAAATGGCAACACGTGTGTAGGTCTGGCCCCAGGGGTTGGGATATGTGCCTGCATCAATGCATTTGGAAATGTTGCTTGCCAACAGCTTCGCTACAGCTTCAATTACTATGGTGATGGGCCACATATATCATGATATTCAGCGAGACTGAAGATGACCAACCTGTATATTTTTCTGGCTTTTATTAACTACTGCATATTTGGATGTAAAACAAACAAGAAAATTCAAAAGTTGTGGTCTCAGATGAGCTGTGTTTATTAAATCAAATGCACTGCATTCTGTAATGCAGGCAATTCCCATACCCTTCTGATTACCAGCTAATTAATAAACATGTAGCAATTTATCATTATCTTCCATAAAATACCATTGCAGCGGCTTTGACACAATGAGCTTTGGCCTGAGTAACGGTGTGGGCTGAATTCTGTAGCCTGGATTCTAAAACTAAAAATGTGGAAGCCCACAGGCTCTGCGTACGGTGTCAACGTACAGTACTGTTTGAGGAAGGAATCAGGACAAACCAAGTAGCTGCCATTCAGAATAAATCTCGGGGATTTTGGACAAAAGCCACAGTGAGTTTGGATTGCTCATTATTTTTTTAAGGAACTTTTAGAAAGAAATGCATTAATATGCACAATCTAAACCCAACCCCACAGGTCACAGAGAGTTTGCAATTTGCAAGTGCTTTAGGAATAGTTGTTAAAGATTGGAGAGGAGGAGGGGTAGGAAGTGTCAGTAGGAGAAATAGTGCTGTAGTGCTAATGAGCAGATGCTCTGCTGTGTATTGAGAGACCTCCTTGCAATTAAAAAATAGTTGTAGGTAGGAGGAGATCATTCAGCTGTCTGTGGGCTGTCAGTTGTACCTTGACCAGCTTTTTGTATGTCAGATGCATTTTGATTAAAGCAAAAAAAGGAAAAAAAGAAAACCCCATGTCAGTAGCTGGTGGTTGATTTGGCAACAGTTTTCTGCAGTAGAACAGTGAGACCTGGGTGCAAAGGGAGCTGCAGAACTTCTATGCTGGCAGAAGCTAGGTGTCATTCAGGTGGTGATAGCTGTTGGTTTCTTCCTGAAGTACTGTTGGTTTCTTCCCAAAATCCTGGCTCATCTGCACACAGGGGAACAGGAATGTGCCCTGGAGGAGGGCAGAGGGGCAGTTCCTATCCCACCTATTCAGGCACCGACTTGCAGGGGAAAATACAGTAGCCAATATTGGATTCGCCAGCCCTTATCAAGGAGTTCAAAGAGGAAAAATCAGGAGCAAGAATCGAAAATAGAGGTTCTTCTGTGGCTTGTTTACTCCCGTCCATTGTGGTCAGGGCAGTGTACAAGGACTTGGGGCTGGTCCCAGCAGCAGAGGAGGGGTCAGTAGGGTCATCCAGAGCAGGAGCACATCTCACTCATGTGTGTACCTTTTGGAATGCGAAAAGCGGTGGAAAAACAGCACATTCCAGAATTATTGTCTTCAACTCCAACGTTGTATCCTGTCATGTTTATTAGAGAAACAAAGGTTTAGCAAGGAGGTGCACTTTGCCTGTGCAGAACAGCTCAGCAAGAGTAACTCAGTTGCTGCAGGCATTGTTTGATCCAACACATGCACTTCTCCTCTCCCTTTCCCCTACCTTTTTACCTTTCTTTATTCTTCTCCAGGTTAGGGGGGTTATAGCATAATTAGAAATTGAATTATTTATGAGGAGTCATTAAAATGGGTGGCTTGCAGATTAATCAAAGACTAGAGAATATGATATGAAACTGCCTTTTCCTCTGCTGCTTTTCCTTGTAGTGTCTGCCGTTAGATAAAGGATCCTGAGCTCTGGAAAAAAAAATATTGAATGCTCTGCAATAGTACCTGTGTGTATGTGCAAATACCCATATGAGTGTTGGGGAAAAATAAAAAGTATGGGGGAGATAAGCCAACAGAAAGGTGTTCTGAGGTGGCAAGGGAAGGGATAGGTCATGACTCATTATGCAGCTTTGGAAATCAAGAAATGTAATTTCTTTGCCAACTGGAGGAGTTTATGAGCTTAATGAAATTTAAAATCAGTGGGAGCTCATTTAATAGCAGTAAAGACATATAGTATTCTACTAATATTATGAGGAGTCTGTCTAAAAATAATGTAGGAGGCTTTTATTTATAATGTGCTGTGATACTAAGGGCACATATCTAAGTAGATTTGATCTATCCCTCTAATAAACGAGATTCAAGACAAACCAAATGAAGCCTTTTAACTGCCCTTCTATTTTTGTCTTTATGAAACTTATCTGAAGGTATTCTGAGAAATACAAATTCATACCATTGAAATAGTCTCTTTAAGGCTGTCTTTTTGTTTGTTTTCAGGTACAATTTGGGTGCTGATGCTAGTCCTTTCAAAGCTTGGTCTTTAAAGCATGAGAAATCATTTTTTCTTGCTGCAATCACTGGTGAATTCAGGTCATCTAATTAGTGAAGTTAGCAGTCCCTGTGTGTTATTAGAGGTGCTTGTGGCACTAATCACAGATTTACTGGATTTTGGTGTATGGTGAAGGGATGGAAAGGAGCAAGGGTGAACTGTTTTCTCCTAATTTCTGGAATAAAAAGCTTTGCATGTATCTTCCTTTTTTTGAAGTGCATTTTCATGCTCCGAGTCTACTGAAGATGTGGTCATTAATATAATAATCATCACAAACACTTATAAATGAACATAGGGAGGAGCTGGAATCCTTTACACAAGGTATTCGTATTTGGATGTCATATATCTAGTTTGGTTATCCTGGCAAATAATTGTGCAGCCCCTGTGGAAGGAAGTACACCTACTTGCTTGATGTTTGGAGTCAGCATGAAAACAGAGTGTGCATGATATCATTTTGAAGATATGTTAATTCAATTAGTGCATTGCTTCAGCGCTTGTAATTCAGGTTTCCTTAGTTTCTCTTTAAGTATCTATGGATGCTTATGCATGTTTAGGCTGACCAGAAGGTACAGAACCCCACTGTTATTATTTTAATCAGTTTTAAAATTAAATGAGTGATGATTGATGAAGCCTAACTCCCTCTATTATCTATTTAAGATGCAGTTCTGTTGCTCTGTTGGCAGAGGTACATGAATGTACAGGAACAAACTCCAACGCTTTTAAAACCCATGCTAGCTGAGAGGTAGTATTATTTTGTACAATAAGAATACAGATACGTCATCACATTAATACCAATTGTTTCAGTTCAAGCCTACTATGCACAAGTAAAATAACTTCCAACTGTCTTTGCTTGCATGCTCATGGTTTACAGTGCATGCTCCCATGGTAATTAATGTTTTACGCTATATTAATGAATAATTGCTACAGTGAATTCCTAAAAGGTCATTTCCTGCTCAGGTGGTGTAGTAGTCTGTTTTCATCAGTGAGAGGTTCCGAGTATTCACAAGCTGTTACTATTTCTAGCTAATCAACATTTTCAATAAAGGCTTGTGCTTTGGAGTGTTTATGATTTTTTGGGTGTCCCACTTACAACAACATTAAAGCAACCTGATCTTCAGAAAGAGCTGAGGAACCCCATGGACAGCCACAGACCTGTACAATGTCTATCGCTTTGGTTATCCCCAAGACAGAGGTTCTGTAAATAACTGCTTGAAAATGCAATACTAAGAGTACTAACTAAAGCCTCTATTTACATGTTGTTTAATGTTTTTACCAGCTCACTACCACAGTTGTCTCTTTGGGGTCACTAATATCCATTCAAAGTATTTAATTTGTCCATGTTTTGTATCTCTGCCTCTCCACAGAATTTAAGATCTCCACAGTTCTCATGCAAAATCCTAACACCTTTTTATTTCTATAAGAATGATAAAGTTGCCTCCTTGGAGTCAGTTCTGCCATATTATATGGGGTTTTTTTTCCCCAACCATTTGGCTTCAATATAGCTTAATACAGTTTTTTTGTAATATGTTTACCTTTCCTAATTATAATTTCTGCAGGCAATTTGCGTACTAATATTCCCAGTTTTAACTTATCATATGATTTTGTTACTGTGGTATGAATATAATAGTATTATCTCTATCTGTGAAGTTATTGGGCTATGTTACAAGTAGGCAGGATGTTTGGTTTGCACCTTTCTTGCTAGTTTTTTTTCCAAGATTTTACATTAATGTTCTTGAAATGGCATACCGTATGGTGCTCTTTTAAGGAAAAGCTACCTGAACATAGAATAAATACAGCTGGTGGAGCACAGACCATGTTCATTGCACTGTGCTTTAGCCTGGCACACTGAAGGTGACACAGTGCTTGAAAACAATATTTGCTCTGAAGTTTCTACAGTTTGGTTTTTTTGGAATGATTCTTACAAGTTTTCCCCTCTGTATATATTTTTTCCCCTTAAACAACCGCTTTTTTCTACATGATTTTTCTTTATTAATATTCTGTTTTCTTTAGTCATCAAAGGAGACAACCACAATATACAGAATACAATAAATAATTAAAATTCAGGACAGACTTTTGAAATAGTGGATTTCACTGGTGGAGGTTTTGGTTATTTCTTTTTCAAATAATAGCATCAAGCTGTACTTCCATACTTTTACAATGCACTATGTAAACAAAATAGGGAAAGATGGTCACTGTTTCTAGTGTAATAGTGATAAAAGATAAAAATCAGTTGTTACAGAAGGAAAAGATATAAGGAAAAAAGGAGGAAAAAAGTACAAGGAAGAACAGTGGGATATTCTAAGAAGTGATTGGTAGTTTGGAGACTACTGTTAAAGGTGTTTTGTTTCTTGAACAAAAATTCATATCGATGTAGAATATTTGCTGTTTCTTCTATTCTAGTACTCTTCTGGTTTTCTGACTGAGCTGTGTAAATAAAATATCTTGCCCAAATTAGTAGTCCTTTAAATATGGTACATTTCTAGTAAGCAAAGTAAGAGAATTACAGATGTTAAAAAGGCCTTCTAGTTTTTATCTGTTCTTGAGATAGTTCATCCTTTCCAGACTTTGACATTTATTTACAGAACTGTGCCAATAACAAGCAGATGACTAGTAGTGGATATTAGGAAGGATGCTTAGTGCTGCTTACTAGGTGTCCTCAGGGAGGATCCCAGTGACATGAATTGCATTGCTCCTTTACAGTTTGGGATATGGTGGTCTACAATGTCTTTTGCCATCTCACCTCCTAGTTATGTGCTGGTTTTCTGTGTGAGGAGAAAAAGTTGCTTCATCGCCTTGTGCTTCATGCTCAGAATCATTTTTTTGTGCAGCGAGCTTAGGGCTTTACAAATGAAAAGGCACGGAATGAACACTAAGCACAAAGACTTTGTTGTTTTACTGCTGTGTAAATTGAAGGACTTGAACATCTATGGTACTTTCTCCTGTTTTTCTGGTCTAGCAAATAGCACATAAATCATGAATTCTCATCCTCATTATGGATAATGCCAGCATTTCTGTGTTGTACTCTTATAGTTTTAAATTATTCCTACAATCTGTCAAATCCATTTAGGTATATCCCACATTTGCTTTTATTTATCTACAAAGTGTGGCCTCCTTATTCTTTACAGTTTGGCTGCCAGCATGGGTGGAAACCATCCCAAGACGTATATGAATTTAAATGGCAGCAGAATGACTGGCACTAGATATGTGTTTTTAGTGTCAAGGCTATGGTAATGTATATCATTAGTTGTTAAACATAGTCTGCTGTCGGCTGGGTGCCAGTGTGCTGTCTTGTGTGCAGTGCCAAACCTTGCTGGGAACCTAGCATGTTCTGTAGTTCAGTTGCATATTTTCTCAGTTGTAGCTGCAGAAATGAGACACCAAATGTAGTGACACAACAGAACTTCTGAACCATGTGAGCGCTGTATTCCAGCGTGACATGGAAAACGGTCTCTCTTTGGGCCAATTAAGTTGCCTCCTTGTTTTGTCTTCCTTTTTGGCCTCATTTGTCCTTGCTCACCCATCCCAAGTGAGTAAAATCATGCCTGCATATCCTTCTCAGGTCTTTGCTGATTGTGAACATGCATGGCGGCTTCTTGCCAGTTACTTCCCATAATCACAGCAGAAATACACTTATGGGAATACAGGGCAATGGGGAAAGTTATGCCTTGGATTGGTTTCTCTTTACCTGTCAGATGGTGGGATAGTAAAGTCTCTATTGCCTTTCTCCATGTTGCTCATCCAACCTTGCTGCTCCATCCCGCTCTGACAGGTGTGCAGGAGAAGGGAGACCAGAGTGCTTTTTCCCACCATCGCTGCAGAGGATGGGTAACCAGATGCAAAGATAGGCCATTTCACAAAAAGTGTTGGCAAAAATTGTTCCCTCAGCGGCTGGAGTTAAGAAACAAGACTAAATGGTGAATCACTTTCAGATTTCTGTTTTCTGCCCATTTTGTGGGACACCTCCGTGCTGCTTCTTACTATGGGTGAGGTCACAGCCCGGCTCTTCCTAGTCTGTCATTGTTGCCTACACTGAAGTAGAAGAATTTGAAAGAAAGACTTGAATATTGTTTCCAGGCATGAACATGTAGTGACATGTGTAATGACAACTTGCTGTTCCATAATGCCATTTGCTTTTTGGTGTTTGAGTATTCCATCATTCTTGATAAAAATTTTTATGCATGTGTGTGTATATGTATATATGTGTGTGTACACACACACACACACGTTTATTTATGGCCACTACAAAACCAAATTAAACAAGATGAACTGGAAAGTAATTTAAAATCAATCTGAAGGACAGTACTTAAAGGCAGAGCTGAAAGAACTTGGCCTATTCAGCCTCAATAACAGAAACCTGATAAAGTTTGTTAATGCTGTCTGCAGCTGCATAATGGGGGTAAAGGGGGATAGAGAAGACTGAGCCAAATGTGTTTTGATGTAGCCCAGTGGCAGGAAAAGTGACAAAGGACACAAGTTGGTACATGGGAAATTCCTGTGAGCCATAGGCAAAGACATTTTACCACGGAGACAACCAGGCACTGGAACAGGTTGCCCAGACAGCTTTTAGACTCTCCACCTTTGGAGGTGTTCAACATTCAGCTGGACAAAACCCTGAGCAACCTGGGCTAACTAGGTTTGGGCTAACAGGGTCTTGGGTCAGATGACTTCATGGGGTCACTACCAAGCTAGTAATTTTATGATTCTACACAAATGGTCTTCAAAAAGAGAAAAACTAACTTTTAAAGTGACACATGAAAAAAAAATGTTCTGCTTACTTGCCCAATAATCACCTTCAGAACATGAGTATCATACACCTAAGGAAATTTCTTGATTGCCTTGGTCGTAGTAGAACTGCGGGTACAGGACTGAGAGAAATGAGTTAAGAAAAGGAAATGTTAGGAGTTGATATTGATTGAAAAAGTCATTCTAAAGTAATTCTACCTCAGAATAATTTTGTAAGAAAAGTTATTAAAATCAGAAAGTAATCTAACTTAAAGCATGGATTCAGAAAGTGCTGGAGATAATAATGTAAGCAGTAATTCTAGCAGAAACTGCCTTACTAGTATACTATTTTCTCTGCTTTTCCTTATTCCATGTCATGAAATATTTTTGATAGACTTAATTTTTTGTGTGCTCCGTAATTAAATTTAATAAAACAGCCTGTGAAAGTGAGCTAACATTTTTATTTAAATGTATTTTCTGATTTTGTTGCATTGTCAGATAGCATAGTCATGATGTAAGATAGAAGACTGGTATACAGCAAGAATGAGAATTTTGTCTAAAAAGGTAAGGATTTAACTTGACAGAAAGGTATCAATAAGTGAAAGAAAAAAACCCCAAACATTTTTATCTGATGGTTTAGTTTAGTAATTTGAATCTCTGAATGAAAATGTTAGGTAAATCAAGAAAATACAGGTGATCTGGTATAAGCCACAAAAAGGGGAAAGGCATTTAGCAGCAAGTTACAGTCTGAACAGCACTGCTGGTGGATACTGATGGGAAAGAGGACTGCAGGGAGGGGGTTTGCTCATTTGAATAATGTGTAATAATCCAGTAATACAAATCCAATATTATTTATCAGATTAGATATTTAGATATAATATACTATACAGACAGATGATCGTCCTTTTCTCCTTCTGTTTCTGCAAAGTTATTTGTAGTTGTATCAGACCATAAGCTGAGAGCAGCCAGAAAAGAAAAATAGTAATTGCTAGTTGACAGGTAAAATTTCTTGCTTTTTGGTCATTTCTTGGTAATTCTTCTTAATTATAGATTGACTTTATTATCCAGTTTGCTCAGAGAACCCCCAAATCATCCTTTATTTTTCATGCTGTTACCAATTTTAATAATGATTGATTTTCAGTTGTAAATTTGACTGTATTGTGTATGGGATTTTGTTCGGTTGGGTTTTGTTTTTTCCCTGTCTCTGTAAAAAGGTATTATTTCTGATGGTATATTTTGGACATATATTCTAGAAAATAGAAAAGAGATGTAGATGGTCTAAGTTCTATAGCCCTCACAACTGAAATATGAAAGTCTGAGTGTCAGCTGCTGTCTAACAACATTAGAACTTGCATTACTGATCTCTACAAAGGGCTATCGATCACTCTGTGACTAGGGAGAACTTTACATAAAAATAATCATTGAAACAGCTACAAATAAAGCTAAACAGAACACATAGGTTGGTTTTGATTTCCAAATGCTTGAAACTGAAAGTTTTCTATTTTAAAAGATAAACAATTCCTGATGTTATGAACAGAAAAAATCTTACAGTGCAAAATTGCTTATTCTTCAGTAAGCTTGGCTTTAGGCTTCAGGCTGAAGCTTCAAACAGCAGATGTCTTTTTGGGGATATGCCATTGCTTGTTGATGCAGGCTTTGGAGGGCTGCCCCACAGCAGCTCTCTGCTCCAGACTCAGCAAAACAGTGCTGCTTTGGTTCACCCTCAATCTGATGTATATTGACCACAAAAAAGCATTTTATTTTAAAGAGGAAAGGTTGTGTTCATAGCAAGCTATTAAACTGTGCCATTGCAGTGCTTGTGCTGAGCACTAGTGTGATGCAGCCCTTCAGGGAGAGCCCTTTCCATGTGGTCCCTGAGTCTGTGCATGGGAAGGAGACTGGCGCAGTGCAGAGCTGAAAGAAGGGTTGGGATCGGAGGTGCCCCATTTAATGGGAGAACCAAGGGCAAAATAGGGTTTCATGAAAGTGCCCTACTTCAGGCTGATGGAGTTGGTGGGGCTGGTTCTGTGGGAGAAGAGAGGGAATGGCCATGAGGTTATGAAGCCCAGCTGCAGACACCTCCATCTCTGCTTTAGCACATCCAGATGCTCAGTGCTTCCCAAGGGCAATGTTCAGTAGGTTCATGTAATGAACGTCCCTGCACCATCAGTGGCAGTGATTCCAAAGGATGCGGTTAAAAAAATGGATGCTCACGCATGGTGACAGAAAACTTTGTGTTTGTCACCCCTCAGAACATTTGAGAACTCCTTAGTCCTCCAGAGGTTTCCTATTTGACTTTGGGCAAGACACTTTATTTGCTCTATGTTTGGATTTTCATCAGCTGGAAGAATAGTATTTTCCTGCCTCCCGTATGGGTTAGTGGGGCATTTCTGCTGTCAATACTACACAGGGCCATGTCAATACTACACAGGAATGCCCGATATCTTTTGGAATTATGCCAAGGTCTTAGTTCAATGTTAATTTGGTGCAATGAGTTCCAAAAGCTAATTATGTGTTGAGTGAAAATGTATTATGCATCAGATGTATTTCACTGGGGGTGGTTGTAAAGTCACACATTTAGACTAAGGTTTGCATTTTAGGACTTTTGAGTATTTGCTTGTGGAGCCTTAATTTTGCAGTGACATCTGTTTTGTTGTATTCTGTTTTCACATTTTCCTCTTTAATAGCTTATAAAGCCTTTGTGATTTTTCAGAACAAAAAAAGTAAAGTAACATGCCATTGCCTTTCACTAAGCATTTAATTTTTGTAGAGGTTTTTTTGCCTAGGAGATAAACTTTATTTCCCAAGGTTTTCTTGCACTACCTGAAGGCATTTGGAGCTCTTGTATATAGGGAATTTAGCAAGACTGTGCTAAGGAGTTTGGCATTCATGAACTAGGTTTTGCCTCAGTGTAATCAACTAATCCATTAGTACACATGGGCGTGCATCTTGGGGTGTGGGGCGTGTGGGGAGTGTATCACAAAAGCATGGAATGGTTGAGATTGGAAGGGATCTCTGGAGATCATCTGCTTCAATCTGCCTGCTCAAACAGGGCAACCTAGAGCCAGTTGCCTGGGATCATGTCCAGATGGCTTTTGAATGTCTCCAACAATGGAGACCACAACTTTTCCTGGCATGGATGATTATTTTCAACAATCATGAATGACTGTTGCCAGCAAAAAGAAGATATGAAAGGCTTTTGAGGCGGTTCAGTGTCTCTTATTAGGCTGGATGATGAACAAAAAAAACGTGGAATGCTTTCTGGCCTAGGGCTTTCTTTTTCCACCTGGATGTTTAACACATTTCTTTGGTTAAAACTGGGTTCTTGTTTGCCTGCTGTCTTGGGCCCCATGTCTCTTGAATGTGTGTCTGAAGCTGTTTTCATCCACAAGACAAGGAATAGAAAGTGCCTTTATTTGGGGAACCACAGCCAGCAGGATGGAGCAGTCATAGGACATAAGGGTTTGCTCCCCTGCTGTCCCATGTCCTTCTAAGGACTGCTGAGCAAGCTGTATCCCAAGTGACCAGGGTGGGAGGCAAGCTCTCGGGGAAGGCAAGTACAGTTCACACCGGCAAAGTGTTCAGCTCTCTGGAGATGACAGTGTAGCCAGTATATTAAGGAAATTACATTGCATAGAGTGGATATTCCTTCAAGAGGTCTTTTGTAGCGCATTCCTCTGTTCGGGTGTTCAATGACCTCTGGTGGAAATTTAGGAAAATTTCCACCACAAGGAAATTTCCACTAGGTAGACGAGATCACCTGTCCCATCTTGATATTTAGTGAAGCAAATTATGGATGGGCTGGGTTTTATCCATGAGTTTTATATGGATGTATAGATTTATGTATAGGAATAAAATCTTCCAAGATTCAAAACAAAACCAACAACAAAAATACTTGCACTGTCTTCTTTCTTACACTGGTTTACTCTGATTGCTGAGTAAAGGCTAACTAATTTAGCTATGTACATTAAACCACAAAAACTATACCTTAAATCAGAAATACCTTTTACTAAGGAAAAAAAATGGAAAAGTTATGCTATTTTTATTTTCATTTGTCATGGAAAGGATGAATGACATGACATAAAACTTAAAATAAATTAAATCTAAACATAGATTACTTTTTCAGCACTCAACAATTGTTTTGCTGCACTTTGTGTCTTCTGTGATGCATGTACATCAGTTTACATTGTAAATTCTGTAGGGTGCGTGACTCCATCATCTCTGTTCATACGTGATCTTAAACAAATCAGATTACATTGTCAGCTTGGTATATGCACTGAAGGAACAGCAAAATACAGACCCATTTTTTCCTGGAGGAGGAGAGGGAGAAAACTGTAAAACTGTCACCTAACTCTATGGAATATATATTTTATTTAGTCTATGGTCTATATCCTCATTGCAGTTGATAAGAAATCCAGATTTTTCTGTGTATATTTCATTCACAAATTTTCTGAACCTTTAAAAATTTCTGTAGATTAAAACTAAAGAAATTTTCCAAACCTCCAATGTATTTTATTTACTTGATGTCAAAAGTAGAAATAAAACAGAATTACACTTATACAGCAGTGAAAGAAGGCAAGACAGGTGAAATTAATCACTTTCAGACTTCCCTATTTACACTGGAACAAAGCCACCACTTAAAAAAAAAAAAAAAAAAAGTTTTTATCAACTGTAGAATTTCTTCTTCCACTGGGAAACACCTCAGTGAAGGTTCTGAACCATCCTGGTCATGATGGTGTCACTTCAGAGCTCTGAAGCAGCAAAGTGGTGTTCATTGGAGAAGGAATCAAGGACTTGCACATTTCCTTGTCATCTACCAAATATTGAAGCAGAATTGGAACAGATTATCACAGTTCAAAACAAAATAATTAACCTCCCCCTCAAGTATTATATTGAATTGGGATTTCACAGACCTGTTCTTTGACTTAAAAGCATGAGATTTTATTCTTTCATTCTAGGGAATATTTAAGAATGACGGTTGTTGTCAGACTACTAATATTTAGGATATTTACTTCCAGAAAGAAGTCACTCTACTTACTGAAGTGGCTGAAGGGAAGAAGGTATGCTGTCCAAGAAATTATCAAACAGAGATAGTAAAATCTTTAATTGGATTTTATTGTGGTGGTTGTTTTAACTTCTGTGGCAGCTAATAGTGTCACTTCCACTTTCTGAAAGTAAATCATAATTGCAGTCTGTAAAGCCTTTTAGTGCATAAAGTATATTTTCAGGTTCTAAAATACTAGGGCAAAAACCAGCAATGAATTAAAACCATTTTGCGGAATTATATTTCCTTAAAAATATATTCTCTTACTTTATTTTATTTTATTTTTTTTGCTAGGATTCTTCATGACCTTTAGTGATAGCCTGGGTAAAAAGGTGGAAATGACCTTAGATTACTAAGAAAGTTTGAAAGGCTATTTCAACTCTGCTGTATTAAGAAAGACTAGAGAAAACTACAGCAAGAACTGGAAGACCTCCTGATTTAGAATTTAACTGGAGAAGGACAATTTCACTTTGGAGAAACACATCTGAAAATGTACTAACAGCAAGAGCTCCACAGAACTAGAAGTGCCTCCTCTTGAACACCTTTTAAAATTTCTCAGTGAAAGTTGGCTACATTTTAGACTTCAAAAATGTTATGGGGTCTCTGAGGTCTGGCCCATTCATTCTTTCATTTGTATTAAACATAAGTGCAGTAACTCTTAAAGGCGCTTAAATTTTAGGGTTTTGTTTAGCCTTTGAAAGCCCCATACTAGTAGAAATATGTGTATAGAACCTATCAAACTAACAATTAAAGCTTTTCCCCTTCTCACTACATCTTTTGATTTAAGCCGGGAAGTCTTTGCAGTTCAAATGCTGCAGCAGCCTGCAGAGGAAGTGAGAAATGAAAGGAACTGCAAACAGACTAGGATGGTTTCATCCCGAAGCAGTGACTTGCAGAGTAGATGAACACACACACACACACACACACACACACAAAAAAAAAAAAAAAAAAAAAAAAAAAAAAAGAAAGATCCCACCTGGCAACTGAGCCCATCCCACATAGAAAAGTCAATATTTGCTCAGATTTAACTACAGCAGTTTTAACTCTTCAGTGCAATTTTACATTTGAGACTGAATAGCTTCTGAGCAATTTAATTTGAAGGAAGAATTATGTGGACATACCTAGAGTGCAAAGAAAAATTGACAGCCAGAGTGACCTATCTGAAATTAATTAGTGCTCTCATTCTGTCTCACAGTACATATGTGTCCATCAACAGAAATGTTGCCAAGTCTAATTATCACTAATTGGCAGTTAATCTGACTGGGAAATACAAGGCTAAGTATTTGGGGACCAACCCTGCACTCATTAACTTAGAACAAAAATTCTTAAAAATACTAGAAATGAGACAGAAAAGTAGTATAAAGAGGAATCTGTAGCTCATTTTTTTCCTAAAGAATTGGTTGTGGATCTGATGGGGTTAATTAAGGACTGCTGTTGACTAACAGACCAGTCTAATAACTGATGTGCAGGTAATCCAAGACCTGGAGCAGCGAACCTCTGTGTGAAACTTTTTGGGAAATGGGTTAAAAAAAGGAATTTACTTGGCACTTAGACTTTCTTTAGTGATACAGGTTATAAACTGTTAAAAGATGCTTTTCCCATGGTGTATACAGGAAGCTTATAGATGGTGAAAGGGGATAAGAGATACTTTTTTGTTCTTTCTCTCCCTGCCCCCCCCCCCCCCCCCCCTTCTTTTTTGTATTTAGCAAAAGAAGCCACAAAATAATTACAAATGAGCTGGACAGTGGCTTTGCACTGAGATAGATATCCTTTCATTGTACCAGAAATTAATGTCTCTGCGTAACAAAGGGCATGGGCAATGTTTTACACTTCATTCCTCATTTTCCTTTTCCCTCCGGCAGAACTGTTTAATTGGTGGTTAATGAAACTCTGCATTTTAGAACTGTGCAACTTTTAATTGAGATACTGTGACTGCTCAGAATTGCAGCTTGTTCTTCTACCTGCAGATCTATTCTGTATTTGACTTTATATTGAGTAACCATTTTCCCTTGTTATCAACAACATGAAAAAATTATCCTTTGTTTCCGAGAAAGCTCTGCTTACTGCACCGGCATGCTTTGTGCATTGCCATGTTGACAATGAACAAAATGCCTTACTTGAAGGAAGGAAAAGAAAAAAAACCAGGGCTATTTTAATGCCTTTTATTCTCTGGACACTACTGGTCTTTGGTATTTGGTCTAGGGTACATCTTTTAGTGTCACAAAAGTAAAGTGAAAAGCAGTACATGGGCAGAAGTGAGGAGAAAGATTATGAATCACATAAATGCTTTTAAAGACTGATAGTTTAAAGGGATTTCCAAATTCACCAGATATTTCATCTGCAGAGTCAATTGTTTTCATATTACACTGATAATTGATAAAATCAGAGGTTTTTTTTTTGTTTTTTTTTTTTTTTTCAGCACTTATAATTTGTTGGCATCTTTCTTCACTACATTTTGTACCTCACTTGCTCTTTGTAATACATGCTAATTCCAAGGCAACAGATGCCTTCCAACTGCTTGCTTGAGGGGCCACATCCAGCTACCACCTGTGCAAACTGTGTAAATGTGGTAAGACCAGCCTGTTTGTTCCACTAGGAGAAGTAGGAGGCATCATATAAAACTATCAGGTTAACAGGCTGAACTGGGGAAAGGAGGCAGGACTCATCATGTAGGCTGGAACTCATGGCTGGAAATCTTCACAAATGCATTGAGGTTACAGTCAAGGGTGCTGAGTCACTTCATAAAGCAAAACCTGTCAAGGCTCTTAAATAGGAAAGCACCACATGGGGTTTAGGATATGCTTGAATGGCAAATTATTGAAGGTTGGAGAAGTATCATTGTTGGTTTGCCTTATTTGATATTCTTCCCTGGATATCCTCTTCTGGTTGCTGTTGGAGAGAAGATATTAAAGCAGTTACACTCTGTACAACAGGGTGTCTTTTCAAGTTTGTACGAGGGATGGCTATATTGTACATCAAGTGGATGTTTGAACAATATGTACAAAGCAAGAAGGTCTCCTGGCCCTCAGCTGAGCTCCCTATTGATTAGGCTTCAGGATCATATTCACTCGTCACTCTTCCCTTGGGCTTAACATCAATCAAATTTGTTTTCTACAAACTGAAAAAACTTGGAAGAAAAGAAGGGAGTATACCTTCATTCTCATCCCTCTCTGACAGTGAGCAGCTTTTAGCTAATTGTCTAGGGCAGTCTCCAGGCGGGGGGGTGAGTCTGGGTCTCTTCAGGTGGGCTGGGCTTGGCAGTGGCATTGGTAATAGCTGAGCTTGGGAGGCAAAGAATGAACCCTGTCACCCCATGGCACTTTGCCATGCAGTGTGTTGATCTGTTATGAAATGCTTAAGTACCTCCCATGCAGGGAGCTTATTTATCTGTTATTTGGGCTGCAATTCTGGCTTTGGAATATAAAATGTCCTGTGTGCTTCTGCCTGTGTGGCTTTGCTCTTCGATCATCAGTGCTGGCATAATAGTACTTCCTGATTTTAATGGTGCATGGCAAATGCATAGAAGACTGGGTTAGTCAGCCAAATTTATTTATTTATTTATTTGAAAATGGTTTTGTAGCAATGTAGAATGTCACGCCACTTAAAGTCAACAGAAATGCTGTAGAGTTACACAGCCATAGTCAAACTGACTATCCGATGCAATAGATTTTGACTGATTGCTGCAGGTTTGCTGTGCTTAGAGTGAGAAAAGTATAATGAAGGCCTCTAATTCTGAACAGAAAAGAATACCTCTTATGAGTGGTGTTACTTTCTTTCAGTGAGACTGAGAGCAGCAACCGTAGTGCACTTGATTTAGTGATATGTTGGATGCTGTTGTGTGAAGTCTTAGTTGCAAAATTAATTCCAACTGTCTTTGCCCATTTTCATGCCATTGTCAAATGAGTACATGTCTACAAAGGCTAACGATGAAAGGTCACAGGCCAGAGTCATTGCTTGCATATACTGGTGCAAGATTTTAAAATTCATTGAGATTATCCTTTGTTTACAACAAGAATAAATTTGGCTAGGTATGTTAAGCTGCGGAGGGGTGTCTAATGAAGTATCACAGGGGGAGATTTGAAGTTTGGCCTGGATTAACATCATCATTAATGAACTGGAAGAAGGACAAAGTCAGCATGTTCATTAAATTTGCATGTGATACAAAGGTTGGTTTCGAATACCATTGAAGGTACAAAACCACAGAGGGGCAGAAAGAAGCCTGACAGAACAAAACCAAAAAGAAAAAGAAGAAAGAAAGAAATTCAGCTCAGCAGAATGTAGGTTGATAAATGTAATGATTAATATTCTGTATTCCAATGTAGGAAGGAGAAGTCCAGGTAATGCTGACATAGACAAAGATTTCTTATATAATTAATAATAATAATAATAATAATACCAAAAACTGGGTAAAATATGTTTACATTCGAGTAGTGGGATAACACCACTGATACAATTTAAACAAGGGCACACATTATGTAGATTTATAGGCATGTTAAAATATTGAGAGATTGGATTGAAATCAAAGGAATATGTACAAATCCACCAGTAATATTAAGTGAGAAGGGGTTGATTTTAGAGCAGAGGTTTAAAAAATCTACACAAAGTACTGGAGCTAAAATATTTTTTCAGGGAGGAGTTAAGATACGGGGAATATTGCATTGCATCTGTGAAAATGGCAGACCTGTTCAGGGTAAGGTTGTGGGGTCTAACTGGAGCAAGGGGAATGCAATCACAACAGTGAGGGTTTAAACTGAAGCATAAGGAAAATATCTTGGAAGTAAAGTCTTTTCACCTGGGAAGTAACTTCCCCAAGGATGGTTGGGATTTAACATTTCTGCGTATTTAGCCCCTCTATTATATCTGTCTTCCCAAACTACTGTGGGACAGGGAAGTGCTATTATCCCCGCTTAACTGGTGGGTATTAAGAATGCTGCTTGACACGACTCCCAAGCTCTCCTGGGCTGTTGCTGCTGGCAGGGGATGGATCTGCTCACACTTCCCTGCAAGAGAGGACAGCAGAAGTGCCTAGAGCTGTAAAGAGATATGAGCAAAGGATTCAGATCATTAAGGATGGTAATTTTTGTTTGCAATATGAAGACTCAAAGTAACACTTTTTGTATTTATTGCATCAGCCTCAAAGGATAAGTGCTGTGGTTTTTCATCTTTTCTAGCATTGAGGATCTGGTGATGACTTTTATTACACTTTACCCTGAACAAGAAAGTTATCTCAAAGTCCTAGATGTGTTAAAAGACTGAAGTATGCCCTTGCAGTGGCCAATTTTGCTCTTCCTTTTGAATAATTACTTTTATTGGAAATGAGCAGGAAAATACTTTTTTTTTAAATAATATTGAAATTAGAAAAAAAACACTCCAGAAGACAACCATCAGTGGTTTGTTTTTTTTTTTTCCACAGAACAATTTCAGGATGATGGATATTTTTGCAAGAAATATTTCTTCATTAGTATCTTCTCTTTGGTGATGGCCTCATCAGCTGCTGTAGTGAATTTAGTGAGTCTTTTTAATTTGTCTGCTTGTTTCAGTTTAATTAATTTTCTTGTTTTCAGTGGTGAATATATTTGGGAAGGACTGATGTAAGTTAAAGATAAAATTCCTGCTTCAGATAGCTGGAATAAATTGGCAGATCAAACCAGCAGCTATTACTCACTATCTTCTAGGTTTTTAAAATAAAATTATTATTTTTTTGCCATCATATGATCCTCAGTTCTTATCCAGCCTCTCTAAGCTGTAATTACTGTATCAGGAGTGAGCTGGAGACCTTTGTTTGTAAAGGCACTCAACAACCAATCCTCAGCGACGTGTAATGCCAGTAGAAGGAAGGATCTTTTTTGAGATAGTGGAAGTGATTCACTGTTCTCATTCAAAAAAAGTTAACTTCAACGCAATACAGGACATAATCATAGGACTCTAAATATCAGTGACAAAAGAATCTGTATGGAAGAAGAGTAGCCTTTTGGAGAAGACCTCTGGAGATCAGCTTTTAGTTGCTTTTCTGCCAGGCATCTTGTGTTTCATAATTAAACCAATTGACTTAATCACTTTATGGTACTGAAAAATGGTGTAATTATATTTCTTTCTCCATCCTTTTTGAAGCAGTAAGCTCTTCACAGTAGGCAGTGTCATTTGCCATGTGTTTGTTCCAGTTTAGACTGAAAGCGTTTGGGGATCTCCAGATGATACTGTAATATAGACAAGTGACAAAAAAGCTTGTTTCTTCTCGGCAGGATCCTTCCATCCAAACCTCCAGAATACCAGACATCGAAGGGCTGTGTTTGCAGGTTTTTGTTTCTTCATAACCCAGAAGAAAAATAACTGGTGAAAGATTCAAATAAAATGTCATAATTAAGGCAACAATATCGATACAGGAGACCTGAAAAATCTGGTGCTACAGATGTGGGAGAGAGCAAGGTGCATGGCAAACAGCAAACAGCCATGCTGCAAGGGTTGCCAGGCAGAATTTCAAAGCTGGATTTTGGGAGAGCAGCCCAGGAAGACTCCCACCTGCTTATCATAAGAATCCTTTCAGGCTGCATGCTCCAAAATTTCAGGAAGAAGAAACAATCTGTGTAGGGGCTTAGAGAATGCACATTTTGTGCCTGCTTTGTCCTCCCTGCTGTAGCTTGTATGTGTGTCTCTGTTGCCAAAGGTGCCTTAGGCTTTGGATTCAGTTTCTTTCTTGCCCAATTTCCTCCTAGACACATGATTCTTGAATTTTTGGCTGCTCATTGGCTAAGCTTTAACAGCTTTGTAGGTTTTCAGAATAATGGCTACAGATATTAAACTATCAATGTTAATCAATCAGAACAGCTGTGTTATGATTCAGAGAAGGAAACAATGTACTCCTCTGATAGGAAAGCAATAAAACACTAATTAATGAATAAACTAAAGATATGAGTAAAAATATAAAACATAAATGTCTTTAACATAGCATACATTCATATATTGTTAGGAACCCTAGGAATAAGCTGAGAAAACATCTGGTCTAGTGGTATTCATTTTTAATGTATCTTTAAATAATGGAGAGATTGCAGAAGTCTGGAAGAGCGCTAATGTATTTTCATGATTCATAAAAGTGAACAAAATGAATTAGTAAAACTGATACCAGTTAACCAGTCATCTAGAAATGAAGATCATGATTCAGTTGCTGAAGGTGTACTAGAAGCAGAGCAGTAGATTGAAGGAGCTGACTGACGCCCTGCCTACATCTACAATAGCTGCAGTTTAAGGGTTTTACTTCAGACTGGGTTTAGTGTGGTCCTTTGGAGTCAATATGGCCCAATATAAATGTGTTCCTCCAGGAAAAAAAAGGAGATTAAGTGAATTTGAAAGAAGAAGCTGTAGTCAGAAAAGCAGTGGCTGTAGAAAGTATATAGAGGTCAAGGGAGTCCCAAGAACAGTTTCCAGTTTGATATGATATACAACACTGGTATATATACCAGTGTATGTATGTTTATACACCATATATACACGAGAAATAGTTGCAAAATTCAGGCAACATACAGATATGGGATGAATGGATGGGAAACTTTTATATTGTATGTTGAAATGGTGGTTTATGCACTGTAAGTGCCTGATTTTTTTTTTTTTTAATTAAAAAAAAAAGTTGTGGGAGATAATTCAAAGAGTATAGAAAGTGATGAATAAATGGACAAAAAGCTTCTATATCTGGGATGTTAAGGAGGACTCTACACATACTTCTGCTAGCTTCTGATACGCTTGCTCCTCCTTACTGAGCTTCATGTATGGGGAGGATCTCCACCAACTCTCACTTTACGTATGCTGGCAAGCTGCCATTCCTGAGCACTGAAATTCTGTGTTTAGGTGTCAGGCCCGGAAGAGGGAATGCTGCAGCATTGCCTTTCCTGCTAACAAAGGATGTGTGCCGCTGTGCCATAGCTCTATCCCAGCCTTTCTGCAGCCTCTTGCATTAGGTTTCTAAGCATGCCACAGTGTGGACTGCACCTCTCTGCATCCAGATGTGTGCTCCTTCTCTCCTCTACTCGCTTGTTCCCCTTCACCTCTTTTCAATCCTTTGCTCCACTTCAGGTGATCCCTTCTGGCTTTAGACTCCATAGTAAAGTAGTGGAAAGGATTATTAGCAGTACTACTAGCCTGTACAAAATGTGTTGCCTTTTGTTTATACAAGGTGCCCGTTTATCAGCATTTCTAAATACAAGTGCCTAGCTGTAACTGCAGATGCACAAAGCATTTCAGCATGGAAACTGCTTGAGGTCAACTCTGAAGTGAAATCTAACATGACAGTGAACTCTTTAAGCTATCAGTTACTCCATATGCCTGCTGTGAAGTGCTAGTGTTGTTGAGTGCAGGCACGTGGAGAAAAATATGTTTATGAAGAGTTCACCAAGTCTATCAGAAAAGGAAAGCCTGTGTAGCAGTAATATATTAGCAGAAAAAAAAAATTCCAAACAAATTACATTATGATATGTCCATAACATAATTAGCCTGTGTTTCAGGATTAATACATTAATTTTATACTGAAATAGCAGAGTTTTCATTCTAAATTCAGACCATTTGGAAATATTTTTTCTGCCTTGTCAATTTACATTCATTTGTCTTTTTTTTCTTTAAAACCAAATATTTTGAGCTCTGGGAAGGTAATATTCCTGAAAATATATAATATTCTTGTGATAACACTTCATCACACCTATCCTAGCAAGCAAGACTTAATGTTTGAATAATAGGGCTTTCATAGGGCTGTAATGGGTACTACCAGAAAAAATGTTGAGTGGGCATTAGAAGACATGACTTCTCTGCAACGGAAATTTCCATTTACTTCATTAGTAAATATAAAACTTGGGTATTAATTACTTTCAAGTGAATTCCAGTAGATTTTAATTTTGCTAGTGTAATAGTGTATTTAAACAAAACCTTTGCTTATGACAGGAAATATGTCTTGTCTCCTAGCTCTGTGATAGTTGCTTATATAGTTATGGTTTTCATGGTGCTTAATGCTATTACATGTTTCAAAACTACAGCTGTTGCAGGCTGTCTAAGCTAGATCAGAGGCAAAATGGGTTACGCATCACAGGCACAATTCTTTCATGAGAATAAGAGGTTTTAATCTGCAAATACAGCATAATACCTATTCCCAGGTCAATTTCTGCTTTGCTCACTAAGGCAAATAGTGTAAATTGGTTTAAATAGGTGGTGGAATTGAAGTGACAAGAGTAATTTATACTACCCGAGGTTCTGTTGGCTCCTTTAAAAGATGAGACAGTCTGTTAAAGTCCTTGCAGACTGGTCTAATTGGGCAGGCTTGAAGGATGCTCACTGCTCAGTAAGTTCCCCTGGGTTCTGCAGCTCATTTTGTTGAGTCTGTGGGCAGAGTCCTGCAGCTGCCTTCCACCATGGGCTCCAGAGCTATTTCCATTCTAACCTTCACGCAGGGTTCAGACTGGTTTTGTTTCTATTGCTGTATTATTAAATATTGAATGTGCGCTTTGCACTCACAAGTATTTTTAGTGCTCAGAAGTGTGTGAACAATTTGAGATACAGCTTTATCTACCTCAAATCCTTTTTATAGGTAACATTCACTGGTCCTGAAACATGCACAATTTGCACAGACTGCTGCTAATAGCATTTGATCCATCAGCTATGCTTGTAGGAAACTATACCTTAGTCTCAAATGTGATACCTGAATGCCAAAAGAACTCAAGTTTATATTGTTTTACATGTGACCCACACTTTTAGAGCAATGTGAATTTTTTGTATTGCAGAATTCTTAGCTGGGGAAAGAAGTGTGGGCCGGGAAATGAACAACCCCCAATTTTTTCTTTTTATTCTTGAAAGAGGAGCAGCAATGTATGGCTTGAGCACTCCTTGCTCAAGTGTCTTTCCCAGTAAATTACGTAGTTTCTCTTGCAAGCCACATGCATCATTAAACATTCAGTGTATCTCCCAGTGCTTCTACATCCTAACACTGAGGAAGCCAGTAATAAGATTAATCCTTGTTACTAACAATTGCTTGCATAGCTATAAGGGTGGAACATTATATGTATAAATGCACAACAGAAGTCAAAGGTTAAGCTGAGGGTTACTAAATTAAGGGCATCAGTATACTCTGTTTTATCACACATACCTTCATGTATTCCTGTGATGCTGTTATATTCAGGCATTTAAATGCTAATCCAGGAATCCAAATGACTGGTAGTTAGCCATCTGCGCTTGATATAAACAGTAATAGCAAAGAGAAAGCCAGTCCTGAAACTATGGCTATACATTCACTGCAGGGCTCTGAGATTACTTTCTTTTCGCATCCATAACAATATCCTGGAGGAATCAATGCTTTCTCTTCTATCCAGGAACCTGAGCTACCCCTGACTCTTAACTAGAATTATGAGTTAGAGAAAACAGCTGGCTGGGTTTGCCTGAGAACTTTGGGATGCAATTGATCTTATAAACAGGTATGCCCTTCTTGTACGGTTGAACCTAAGGAGGAGGATTTAGCATTCCTGCTTTGTGGAAAAACATGCTGGAGGAGTCTCCTGCCACTCCTATGGAGACCTTCCCCTTGCAATTCTCATCTCCTGTGCTGCTGAATCCCTTCAGTCCTATGATCTCCATGAATTCTGTGTGGTGACAGCCCACACTGCTTGCAAAATGCAAGATGGTGTAAAGAGGCAAGTGCTGTTCAGGGTGATGAGGGTGTATTCTGTTTTCAGTTTTCTTTGTAAGTAACACTGCAGAACTGTGTAGGTACACATGAACAACACACGCTACCGCTCAAGTTACAAATAATTAACTATTTTACTTCATCACATGTTTCTAGGTATTATGAAAGAATTAGATCTTCGGTAGACAAAGAAGTAGCTAGTACTTTATAGTGACCTAGATAAGCAAGATATGTCTGGGAAATGCTAATAAGCATTTTACCTCTCTGCTCTCTTTCTGCATGACTGATTTACCATTTAATACAGCACATTGCTATGCAGGTATCCTTCCTTTTCATGATCCTGTATTCCACCTAATAAGCCCTGCTCTTCAGCTGGGCTTGTTAACACAAGCAGCATGTAGCATTAATAGTTGTTACTGTTTTCAGTTCTTCCCTTAGCTTGGGCACAGCTGTTACCAGACAACATCTATTTTGCATTTCATCCATGTCGTCTGAATGAAAGTCCCACAGCCCAGAAAACCAGATATGAAAATAAAGCCAGCTTCCTGATCCTGACAAGTTGGTGTCAAGGCTCCAGGTGCCAGAGATGCAATTTTCCATCCTCCTGATAAGCCAAGGTGCTAAAATGGTGAGAGAGGTGGTATTCTCAGCTGTTAGGGCTGAGCAGAGAGGGTTCCTCCAGTTCTGAAGTTTATACTGCGTTTTAGAAATCCTTCAGGATGAAAAATGTGATAAAACATCATGTGTAAAAACGAGAATTTGGGTTTTATTTTTTCTTCTGTCCAAGCCCCAAAGGTAGTCAGATGATAAGGAAAGTCAGGCAAAACAGCTGAGATTTTACAGTCTCTCAAGATTATTAAATACATTTACGTGATAAAATGTTTTGAGAATATAAGTATGTCTAAATCTTTTTCTTCTTTACTATGTAAGTAGCTAAACTAGCATCTACAGCCAAAAATTACTGCTGAAGGGGGTTTTCTGTTTTCTAGTTTTATTTCTGAAAAAACCCCAACCTTATAATTTTGTCTGTTTTCTGCTAAAAAATGGCTTGATAGGGGAAAGTGTCTTTCACATAGAACAAAATGATAGGATCTCTCCACAGAGGTGCCAGGTGGGAATTTTCTCTTAAGGGTGAGAAAAAAATGCAGCTTGGTCTTATGTTCCCTGTAAGTGCATAACTCCTAGAACTAAGAGATGCTGTGGGAAGGATAACACTGCACGTCACCCCAGGCCTGGGTTCTTAGGTGTGTGTTAGGCATCCGCTGGGAATGGATATGGGTCAAAGTACTTGTGGGGACAATGAGGAATTACTATATTTAGTGTCTGGGTTTTACTTGGATTTATGTGTAAAGTAGGTGTCAAGCTACTTACCATTGTCAAGAGCAAGGTATTTTCTAATATGTCCAGAAGCTAAACTTGAAGAGCATCTTGATTTCATGTCTCCAAAAGCAAGATGGGAACAAAAAGTAGATTTCAGGAGACTGAGGCTTCAGTTCAGTCCTTTTCTGGGTACTCCCTTCTTCTGTAGCTCTGCTTCCACCTCTATTAAATTTGACTAATAATATCTACGTCATGAAGGATTTCCAAGTCCAAAGTAATTAAGTCTGAAAAGCATGTTGAGACATTCAGATGGAAAGCTCTGTCTAACTGCACTGGTATAATTATGTACTGCATAACTGATCCAAGTACCAAAGAAAAGTGGAACACCAAAGAACAGCTAAATTTATCCCAGAAAATGGGTTCAGCAGTTCAGCATTCAGATTTAGATCAGTAGAGCAGCCTCACTGCTGTTAAGAGCCACGTAATCAGCTAATTTTGGCTGAGGTACTTGCAGTTGCTGTGAAGTGCCTTTTTATGTGTGTTGGTTTAATTATTAATTAAGAGAAATTTTAGCATACAATTAATATATGGTTTTCTTTTTAAAATGTCCTCTGGATAAAATATTTATTGCTTGATTTCCATTCTTAAATATTGTCCTTCCATTAAACTTAGCATACTTTTATGTTTTACAACACATAAAACAGATCATAGCATTGATAAAGTATTTTTAGGATATTGGGATGAAGAATTTTTCACAAATTTTGCATACTGCAAATGAAAACTCAGAAAATAGTTAAAATCCACCTGGTGGTGTGCAAAGCTGCTGGCTGGCTACAGGTACAATACTTAATCCCTTAGCCTTTTTCACCACTGAGGTGTCAAATGAATGCCAATATAATCTGCCTGTCATGTAATCTGGTTTGTAAAACAGCTAGTGGGTTGTGTTATTTCCCAGATTCTGATAGCAGTGCTTGCACAAGTTGATACTTTTATAGCTCACACTCGCGCATTTGACTTGAATTATGTTAGTTGATAGAGATGTTGCTTATGTTTTTCCTGATGCCACCAGCTTAAAGAGGTCCATTAGCTTTTACTACTTTTTCTTTTTTTTTTTTTTTTTTTAAAGTACAGCAACCTTTTTAGTAAAAAAGATAATATAGGTATGGAATAAATAAGGAATTTAGCCTAATGCTGCAGGTGTGCTGCAGCATCGTGCATTGAAGTAGCGCGGCACAGAACCTTTGACTTAAAAAGAGATTTATAAAAGCAACCACTCAACCCTGTCCCCATAAACATATTCAGGGCCAAATTTTCAGTTAGTGTTAATTGAGCCAACACTATTGCATGCAATGGAGATGGTAATTTATACTTGTTTTTCACCTGGCCCAGTGAGCTGAAGCATGAGTATCATGTCCTTCCAGCTCTTTTTCACAGCAGAAGCAAGCAGGAGGGGCTGTCCTCAGTTGATGGCTTCCTGTCTTGTTGACACTGAGTGACAGTGCAAAGAGTTTTGCCACACTACATGGGGACAATACTTCAGCCAAGTAAAAGTGTCTGGCCTGGGAAAGAAATGAAGTAATGTACACAAAGTGTGCTGCCGAGGATGCTGTCCTATTGTAGGCTTACACACAGGGGGGAAAATCCCAATGTGCAACATTAAACCATGGACTCAGTGCTGCTGCTTAAAATGCATATACTGTCGATCGCTTGCAGTGGTTACTAAAAATACTATAAACTTAAGAACAGTAAGGGTTTAATTCATGTTATAATACATCAATGATGTTCAGAATTCTTACTGTGCTGTTAAATCCCAATGGGACTTGTGCTTTTGGATGATGTAGTGGTTGTTGAGTTTTAAGTGCTAAAATAAATGCTGCAATTACCGCTGGGTAGTGAAAGGGATGACTGGTTAAGTTTTTCTCTGTCCCTGCTACATGCTTCTTGAATAAGAGATAAATGCAGAAAAGTGCTACTGCTGCTCATTCATGCTGCAGGAATCGAATCCTTTCTTTCCTAGCAGATGCAGAGAAATTAGTCATAAATTGCTGGAGTACTTACTTAAAAATGGATTGCAAATAAAATCTGCACTGAGACTCTGGTAGTAGTAAAGCCTCCTAGAGAAGAGAAAAATTCACAAAAGATAAGAGTAATAAAATTGAAAATAAAATTATGTTATGATTTTTAAGTTGTTGCTGTTGCTACTTAATGGACTAGGTACTTAAGGATTTTCACTTCTTTAAAAAAAGGCAAAATAATTTAGATTATATTATCATTCATAGTATCACTTGTGTCTTCTGTTATATTCTCATTCTAAATTATACTGAATATATACAATTGAAAATTACATTTTACTTTTCTAGATAAAGGCTTTACAGCCGAATTATTCTGTGTGGGTGAAAATTTCTAACTGGCACTACCCGAGCAATTTGTGATGACCGTATTTCAGTTTGAACACACCGGTATGCGTTTTTAAAAATCATACACATCGCAACCCTTGGGTGGGATTTGACTGCTTTGGGTTGGACTGTCTGTGTACCTGAGACTTTGCTGGTGTTTCTGTCCAGATTTGCTTGCTTGATTCTTATGTATTAGAGGTTTTCTTAGCAAATTGGATCCCTGTGGTGGCGGTCTTTGTTTCTCGCTCCCCGGCGGAGGTGCCCGGGTGCCCCCCCCGCAGCGCCGCCGCGAGCGGAGGCAGCCGGCCCCCTGCTGGCTGACCCGGGCGGGCCGGGGCCCGGCTGCGGAGGTGCCGGCACCAGCGGCCTCGCTCTGCCCTCAGCGCTGCTGGAGGTGGCGGTCCTGGGTTGGGGGAGCAGTGAAAGGCGTTGCGATTCGTTCAGGTTGCTTCAGCCACAACGGCAACAGAGCCGGCCGCCCTAGTAGCCCTGGGCACAGGGGCGTGCGGGGTCCCCCGGCAAGGCACCGGTGTGGGGGGGGCGGCCACAGGTGTCCGCTCGTTCCTGCCCCAGCCTGGCGGGCTCTGAGGTGATGGTGGCGATCCTGCTCCTGGCGGGCTCTGAGGTGGTGGCGGTGATGATGATTGCCGTTATTAATTGCCGTTGCTGTTGCTATTGTCGCTACCGTTGCGCTGGTGATTTGGGGGTTCTTTGTGGCCGCCCCGGGCGCGGCGGCGGCGCGTGTGGCGGGCACGGCCGGCAGGTGGCGCCCGAGGAGCGCGTGTCGCGGCCACGGCCTGGCGTGTGGTACAAGCGCCGGTTGAGAAACACAGATTTACACATTTCTTTCTTCTCCCACCCTGTCCCCCGCCCCCTTCCCCCTCCCACTCCCCTTGCCCCCCCCCTCCCCCGCCCCCCCCGTGAGAGCCGCTCAGAGAGCCCGAGGTACGAATCACTATGCGTGCTCGGTACCCAGCCGGCCTTTGCCGGGGATGCTGGAGGCCAGGTAAACCTCTGCCTCTGGCTGCCGCAGGCGTTACTGTGATAGCATCGTAGCCCGTGCTGGTGCAGGGGCTGTGCAAGCAGAAAACTAATATGAGGGTGTTTGCCCCAGCTGCTTAAGATAAATGAGAGCAGACGATGTACAAGGGGTGAACAGGACAATGGGAAGTTGTCCCAGGATACTGCCAGAGCCTGCCTTTTGTCAGGGTTTGGATGGTCTTCCTTTGTTTCACGGGGAAGAAGGAAGCTTGAGTCTGATTTTAGCCACCAAAACTGAGTCAACTGTCAATCACACTCAGGAAGATTTTAGTTTGGACAAGTTACAGGTTTGTAATAAATACGTGAGGCTGTGAGTCAGCAGCAGTAGCTAGTGAGTGGCAGTGGAACTTGCAGCTATGCATAACATGACCTGGAGACGAAATGGGGGGGGGGAGCTGAGGAGGGAAAGGTGATGGCAGTCAAAACCTTACAAAACTACAGTAAGAATCCTGAAGAGAAATGACAAGGTTCTGCTAAACTCGATGTAGTAGAGAGCAAAGCCATGGGAGGAATGCTAGGAAAGGATGATATCGGAGAAACTGAGAAAAAAAATATATTCCCAGGAGAACCTTTGTGCTGGAAGTGATGCGCTTGAAAGATGAAGTCTGAAGATGGGTTCTTGAGATTGGCTAATAAAAGTTTATCAGAAAAATTAATGATTTTATTGTGAGCATATTGCAAGGAGCAGATCTGGTTACAGCTGGCCAGTCATCTAACTAATGAACTGTACATAGCTGGTATGATATGTTTTCTTTTTATGCTCAAAACTGAGCGTTCAGAGCCACTAATGCATCCTCCTGCAGCCCACACACTTGATAAATGTGGCAAGGTTAGACAAAGAGATATTTATTCATAAGTGTCACAGACAGTTAGGAAACTAGAGAATTCTTAGGATGTTATCGCCAGCCACTGACCCTGAAAAGATTGGCATATGATAACTCTGTGAGACAGCCAGGTTGGGAGTTACTGTGGTTTGAGGTCATGCCTCTCTGCTGGTGAAAGACGACTCTTACTCTAGCTTTGTCCTCTGAGTGAGAGTCATTTCTTCCTCTGTGCTTTGATTTTATTCTTTAGGTACAGATACATATTTCAAGGTGTGAGCCTGTCTAGGAAAGAAGTTTCTGAAAACAGCATTTTGATCCAAAAGGATATTATGGCAAAAAAGCTATGAAGAGGAAATGCTCCAGAAACTATAATTGTATTGGTTTATTTGCTTGCAACTTGAAAATAAGGACAGAATAATACTAAGCATATTATGTCCTTGCAACTGAAGAATAGGTGTCTTAACCACGTGCTGGGCATGTGTCCCAAAACAATTGATAACATTTAATAAATTACCATGACATTCTAAATCTTGGATTTCATCTACATGTTTATGATCCACATGTATTTCAATATTTGTAAGCTATGGCCATGGAATGATTGTTCAGCCCTGGAAATAATTTATTTTCTGGTTCATGCAGTAAGAGGTGTTTCGTCTTCATTGTGAATCCTCTCTCAACTCACAATCAAAATTCTCAGGAAAGTTGAAAAGCAAGGACTCAGTGTGTCTCAAAAATAAGCCTTTTCCTGGAAAGCTGGTGAAGATCTAGGAATGAAAGGTTTTATATTTTAATAAGATTAGTCAGAAACATTTCATTAATAATATCTCGTAAAGCATGTTTTGGTTAGGATATTGTCCAAATAATATAAAGATATTTTACTTTGCATTTGAGATATTTTTATAATTGGTAATGTGTAACTTTAATGTTAAAACTGGACTCAGTGTTCTGCTGATGAATCTTGATTGGTCTTACAAAGAAATAATATGTGAAGTACCAAATGGCAGGAAGGATAAAATTAGCATCTGTTATCTGTTAGCTATCTCATTATTTATAAAAACAATCAGCCAGTTACATCTTCAATAGAAATTTATGAAAACCCTATTAATTAACAGAGACACATTGTGGTTTGAGGCAGATTTCTGTTTAGGAAGATGTAAAATATCATCGATAACATACTGTGTATGAACCTGATAGACCACAGCATCCCCTCTGTTGGTGGGAAATAATGTATATAATCCAGATGAGCCTTGGCAGAGAGCCTTAAACCACGAGAAAATAGGAGCCGTGAAAAAGGAGCTAACAGACAGAACATTATCCTGAGGCCACCAGGGGTATTATACAGAATATTGAGCATGCTGAGAATTAATGGAAAATGCGTATAGGCTGGCTGAAATACAAATCGTTATCTTGTATGTGTATTTACATTTCCTTCCCTCTCTGCGGTGCTGTGACTCAAAGGTGGCTGAGGACTTTACTGCAGTACTGAAATAACCATTTTCTTGGTTCACCACAGAGATCTATCTAGCAAAGGCAGGCAATTTAAATAATTGCCGTGGAAAAGTCCGATGGATCTTCCTATACAGGCAGAGCCCCATTGCCACAATGTGGTCCCAGGTCATTGACTCTTCCCTTTTCCATACCGCATCCTTTTTGAGCTTCATGAGTTCATAGCTGCTGGAGAAATGCTTCTTTGTATACTTGCTGCCCTGTGTCTTTCAGGTGTCTGAGAACTGGTGTGAGAAAGTCTCATACCAGAAAGCAGCAGGTATCTGCATTTTATTTCAAAGGTATTTGCACTTGAGAAGAGCCTAAAAGGTTGCTGGTTAGAATAATCGACTTAGTCTGTAAAAAAACTAAGGAATCAATTTTTCAGAAAAATAGTGTTACATAAATTCCAGGATTTCATTGGTCCCAAAGCAAACATCACCGTGTAGCATAGCATCATGTTCACACTACAGCTTTACTTGTCATTTATTTTCAGAATCTCTGATAAAATGCCTCACAAAGGAGGAAAGGAAAAGCCAAAACAAGGACCAAAGAGTTGAATTTTGAATGTGAACTTAGCGGTGCTTAATGGGAAGGGCCTGACAGCCTTTTGTTGTCCTAAACTTGCCCTGTTAGTCTGGACTTTAAATTAGTCTTTTTTGATCTGTGCCAAAAATCCTTGGTCAATAAAGCAGGAGGCATTTATCGTTTTGCTGTTACTTGTTTTTTTCTCAATTTTTCTTGTATTAGCCATCAGGCTTGTGGCAAAGATATATGAATGCTGAGGTCTGAATATATTTATTTTAATGTGACATCATACTTATATATTGCTAGTTACTATGTCCCTAGAAATGAGGCAATGAGACATGATAGAGGTTGTGTTTTGCTATCAGTATATTTATTTTGCCCACTCCCACCTGAGTGCACAGAAGATATAACTAATTACTACTGAGAAGGAGCTGACCAGAACTTTTGCTCTCCATCATAAGACAGAATTACCCTATGTGTTCCTAGCTAAGGACCTCAGACATGGGATTTGTTTCGTCTGCTTTTTTTGGGGGGGTGGAGTTTTATGCATGGGAAAGGTTTTGCGGCCATAAAGATAACTACTTTCTGGCACACATAATTTTTTACCAGAATCAGTTTACTGCATTTTTTTTTTTACTGAAGGGTGGATATCTAGAATATGCCTCTTGGCTTCTTTCAATACAATAAAGGCATCCTGGAGCAGTCCCACAGCGCATCCCTCAGTAGCCTCTCTCTGAGAATCAGAAGTGGATATGTAGGAGAGGGTATAAAACCAGGGCAGACACAGTGGTACTTCACCAAAATGCTCTCCTTGCTTTCAGCAGTTTGCAGTCCAGGAATTTCCCTGGACACAGATGGTTTTAATTGCATTAATAACCCTCGGCAGATTTTCTTCCCATGAAGATGTCCAGTCTGTTCTAAACAGATGTAAACTTTTAGCACTCTCAGTAATCTGTGACAAGTTCTGCAGTCTATCTGGTGTGTGAAGAAACCTCTACTTCTATTTGTTTTGAAGCATCCTCCCTTAATTTGTTTGTAGTGGAAGAGCAGGAGGGTCATCCTCTCTGTGCCAATCATGTTTTTATAGGCTGCTATCATGTGTTTAATCAGTGATCTTTTCCAAGTTGATAATAATACACATGAGATTTAATTTTATAGCAGCATCCTTTAAATTATCTTCTGTGATATGACAGCTGACAGTTCTTGACTTGGACTCTCCTTTGTTTCTGTCCGTAAGCATAGTTTACACAGTGCTGCTACTAAAGCTCACTAAGTGTCACATGATGTCCAGTTTTAGTATGAAACCAGGCTTATGTGTGTCTATTAAATCTGTTGCTTTTTGTCTGTAAGAGATATTGTAAAGCACTTTAAAATTAAATTGTAACGTGAGCTATGCAATCCATATTAAACATAAGATGTAATAGTAAATATCTATTATAATTAGCTCTGGGAGATTATTTGGGAGATGCTTAGGTGCTTTAATGATAAGAGTGGGTTTCTGGGGAAATGGGCAGATATGAAAACGAGGCTTATTAAAGAAACCAAGTACCCAGACAGCATCTTACTCAGCATGACCTCTAATTCATGGGCTGAGTTATAATTGACAGTTGAGAATTCTTCATCTGTTGTAAAGTGATGCTCCTCTGTTTGATAACATTACTAGTAATGATTAACTCTGAAAGTACACAAGTGAGAAAAAAAACTAGTAGAAAATTTGGGTGGAAGTTAACTGAAACTAAAAGCAGTGAGGCAGGATTTCTAAAACTAATCTTTAGAAAAATTACAGTTTTTGGTTTAGTGGGGATGAGCGATACAGTTAAGGCATGTACCCCTCAGATCACATCATAACCATGTGTAGAGTGAAGCTTCGCCAGGGTTCTGCATTATGCTTTAGAACACAGCCTGATGTAAAGACCAAAAGCTTACAAATTCTATTGATTTTTCTGTAGTTTATTACAGCTTTCATCAATAGGTGTAATATGTCCAATATGGTCTTTTCCTTATTTAAAACCTTATTGTAGCACAGCCTTCCCAAAAGGCACTTGAACCTGATCAGTAGAACCAGTGCTAAAAATGCAGCAGGTATTTGTGCTAACGTTGTCCCTGATTAAGACTGAATACTTGTGCCGATCACCACAATACATGCCACAAGCTAAGGTTCAAAAGTTTTGGGGTTATTTTGCATTTATAGATGTGATAGACCAAAGGTAGAAAAACAGTTATGGATAGAGCAGTGATATCCCCAAGCATGTCTCTGGAAGTGGCAATAAACCCAGCTGTGAGTTTAGTATTCTCTCTCTGCTATGGTGATGTAGATGATGTTGTAATCTGAGATTGACCATAATACTCTCGGGGAGTTGAATTCATTGCATGCAGTATGCTCATCTGCTCCTTGGAAGCAAAAGGAGGTTTGCAGTGAAAATGAGAAGCTGTTACTCTCAGGAAAAAATCACTGTGTGAGCATTACGGAGCACCTAAGGAACACTTATTGACTTGGCAATTTTAAACTTTGCATCATTGTCAGGGAGGAGGGAAAATTAATTTAATTGGTACAATCTTTCATTTAGAGTTAAACTTAATAGGCAATTTCTTCTCGCTATGAGCATATGTTATTTACTGGGTTTGTGTTTCCAGTGTTTTATCAGCCTTACATTGCCAGATCTTACTGGGAAGGAACTACATTTAAATTCTGTCTACTTTGCTCGGATTTCTCTGTCAAATTTATTAAGAAATAATTATAAAAAGCTGAAGAGTTGAAAGGCTAACTAAAAGGCCACCTTATTTTTTTGTTTGTTTCATCGGCGAAAAATTTAACTAATACTGGGTAAATTTCTTATATTCATATACCTTGGTCATAAAAGTAACAACATGGAAAATCATATATTTCATAAATAAAGTGAATGAGCAATATATTCCCTTACGACAGGCTGTGAAAAGCATCGAATTCTGGAGGAAGTTTAGTAACAAATTGGGAAACATCTGAAATTTTTTAAGGGGATAATAAAGGAATAGAAAAGAATAAGTTAGAGACAAAGTGTGGACAAGAAATGTTAGATATTTCAGAAAATTAAGCAACTTCCTTTTTCATTTTTAATTTTCACAGATAAGTAGTGTGTCTGATTTTATCACAGCTGAATAAAAATCCCGTGGTGATGGGAAATTTTATTTATAATGGTACTTTAGTTCCTGAGCCACAATATCAATTTCTGCTGGGTTCTGTTTGCATAATATTTTATGAGTGTCTGATTAAGCCTTTATTAAGCCTGTTTCATGAGGCTTAATACATCTGCAGTGTTAGTTCTGCCTCTGAATTGAGGCTATTGTTGCAGCTATCTTCATTTGTCATGAGATTAATTTAATTTGGTAAGTAATGCTGACAAATACATGTATTTTTAAACTGTATAACTCAATGGTACTAAAGCACTCAAAAAAATGAACTTGAGAGAAGTTAACACTTCATCATCATAAATATAGCTCATCATCATCAAAATAGCGTAACTAGCTAAAAATGATCCCAGTTTATGTCATGACAAACTGTCAGTTATTACTTAGTCCATCTCCTTATAGTAAATCAAATTTAACTTGTTAATGTGAAGCTATGAAAAAGAAAGAAAAAACCCTCAAACAGACCCCTTCTTCCCTCTATGCAACTCAATTAATGGAGAATAATTAAAGGTGGGGGTTTTTTTTGGTTTTTTTTTTTTTTTGTTTGGTTTTTTTCTTCTCTGTTTTTCTGTGGGGGCCTGTCTTTTGAATTTCCCCCATAACAGTCCCATACTCATTGTCCCTGATACCTTCATAAATCACTGCAGAAACAAGACTGAACCCCAAGCTTTCCTTTTACTGGGCAACCTGAAGCACCAGGAGGTTACATGGTGTGATAAGGGTCAATGGCAGAATTTGGTGTTAGTTTTAATTCCTGTGATGGTGTATTTTTCTTGTTAAAGAGATGCCTTTGGAAAATGAAGTATGGCAATCGTGTATTTATTAAAGCCAGTGCTATTAAAAGCATATTAACTTTAAGTATCTCTTAACACGAGTGTCAATATTAGAGTATTTCTTGGTGTCTTTATAGAGGAATGCTGGAAAAGAATATTCGGAGTCCCAAGTAGAATGACTCTTCTTTATTACAAGAAGGATTATCAATTAATTAAATAGATTGCTAGCAATATACTTGAAATCTCTGATTTCTACCTACTTGTTTTGTACAAGGTGATTTTTAATATTACTCCAGTTCTCTTTGGATGGGAAAAAGTTAGCATTAAAGTCTCTGTTTGTCCTCTAAATCCATACAAGTCAAATAAACAAAATTCTAGGAAAACTCCAAGCCTGATTCTTCAACAGAGCTGCTTCCCAGCTGCTGCTTCACAGCTGTGTTGATAATCTGAACACAGACTAATGTCACCAGTGTACACCTCTGGGAAAACTGGTTGTTCAGAGAGACACTTTTATTTATGTTCTTGTATTGATGGAAAAGTAAAAGTAAACTAGAGAGTAAAATTATGGAAGCAGATATATTCTCCATTACAGTGACTACACAGGTACAGATGCTTACTGTATTCTTCCTTACTTGATCACATAGCCTAAAGGCTGAACAATATCATCCTTAGCAGTATCTTATCCAGGGCAGGGTTTGAGACAAGGGAGTTTGCTCTTCTGCTGTCAAGTGGTCCTGCAGATAGATCATTCATGGTATATATATTTTTTAAAGCATAAAAATGAAATACAGGAAGATGGCTGGCTTACTTCTTAACCAATTCCTCCACCACAAGGTGTGCTACCTAGATATTTATAAACATGAAGGAATACATGGAACTCACCTGTAGAGCAAAGCATCTTCCTTACCATCAGAATATGGCCATTATCTGTACTGTTCAACATTACGGGGAAACAATTATCCAAAAGGATAATTTATCACAAAACTTGCTGTTAAAGCAACAACTGTATTTACCTTTTCCAAAGCTGGCATGCTGCCAACAAAGCTAGCTATATATGTGAAAGGAAAACACACATAGGAAAGCTACATGGTGGATGAAACAGGTTTATGCTGAAAGCCACTTCATCTCCATGCTTCTTGAGTTCTGGAACAATGTCATTAATTATCGTGGTTAATTTCCTCCCCTAGTATCTCAATTTGGTATTTTGTGCACCATAAAACATGCCACACATTCCTGTAGTACTTACACACTGTCTAGCTTAATTTCACGTTCATAATTATTCTCCTATGCATTGCCAAGGTCTGGATATGAGTAACTGACTGGTTAAAATATTTGTGTGTCAAACCATCTGCATGCATACCATGTCTTTTCTGCTCCAGCGTCCCCTATCCTGGTTCTGTCCCTAGCTTTCTGTATGAAAAATATGGAAACGTGGAAGTCAACGGAGTATTGAACACATGAGATTTTGGTGTCAGCTGTGGCCCCTGAAAATGGGATAGTGGATGCTGACAGGCAAATCAGAAGCTGTTGCTTTCAGGGCTTGATGCACCATGCTGTAGAATTTGCTATGTGATGCTGCTGTAATGGAAAGGTTCATAGGACTGAGGGAGAAGAGATACTCCTATGTAGTATTTAACCTGGAGTAGTGGAGGATAATAGTATTACCCTTATCTGAAATAGATGCTACTGAATAAAATTGCCATTGTGATAAAAAGGCTGTATATTTTTCATTTAGTCATCAGATGAACAGCTGTTGTAAAAATCTAAATGAATTTGGCTCTACCAAGTAAACGCTTAAGAACTCTTCCTGATTTTATATAAACGAGATATGGATTTGAAAAGTATTTGTAAAATTTATTCTGTCTTTGCAGACGTATTTTTCCTCTGTTTTTAAGACTGTTTACCTTAACATCACTCTGCAGAAAAAGGAATGTTCAAAATAAAACGTGTGAAAACCTGAAAATGGTTTGCCCTGTTTTTTCTATTGCTTTGCATTGCTTCTATTTTAAAGCGTGAAGCACCAATGTTTACGAGGACTAGTGATCTACCTGAAAGTCAGACTGAGGAAGGATTTCTTGGCTCTGATGTTACATCAGCTTCAGTGTTTATGTAAATTTGTCAAATGTTACTATTTTATATATCCCAGAGAGAATACTTCATTGGTTTTGCACAACATGTAGTTAAGACAGAAATTCAGTGCCTGGCATATGGAGAGAAAGCAATACCTTTGCCTATTAAATATTTTTCAACTTTGATCATACTTAAAAGCTTTAGTTGTTAGAAGTTGTATTAGTTGTGTACATCTTTGACTTTCTTAGAAATGTAGAATAATTCAGGGTGGAAGGGAACTCCTGAGGATGTCTGGTCTAGTCCGCCCCTAACCCAGAGGTTATGAATATGAAATAGGAATATGGATAAATGAAGAATGTAACATATTTTTCCAGGTAGTTACCCCGTTTGAGCATTGTTCTGTCAATCAGATCTCTAGTCCATCATCAGGTGATTATGGATGAAGGAAGAAGGTGTTAATCTCTTAACACTTGGATAAATCTATTAAATTCCTAGTGAGACGTGTGGCTATGTTCAGGTGTACAGTTTGATAGGAGATGTGAATGAGGTGGTGGGTTGTTGAAATGGCAGGAGTTATAAATCATTATGTCCCGATGTATTTAGGCCTGTTTACTTGCTATCCCCTTTTTATTACTGTATCAAATTAGAAAATTTTCCATGGAATATTCTGATCCAAGCATAATTACAAAGCTCGGCCAAAGTATTTTAAGGTTTCTTTCAACTTCATGCAGACTTTTTTGTTTAAAAAAAACCCCTAAAGTTACTATTCTCTATTGTTTGGAGAACTGCTGCACAAAGCTCTACAATCACTAGCAATTAAGAAAATCAACTCAGCTTTGTTTTTCCCTTTTTTTTTTTATTATCAGTTGCTCTTCTGACTGTGATAGAATGAGACATATTATAGATGATTGTATTTTGAAACACGAAATGATTTTAATAATGAGATCATGTATTAATAAATTCTAGAGTTACTTGGGAAATCTCATTGGTTAAATAATGTATCAGAACATCAAGTCCAAGGGAATGTTGTGAAGTTACAGGTTTTGAAGTTAATATAGTAAGAAAGAGGCTGTTTTATTATCTTTTATAATTTATTTGTTATTCCATCCCAATCCATATGTAGACATACATATTTTAAAATAACTGTATTACTAACATTTTTATGTATTAGTCTACCTGTACTATGTTTACTTCATTAACAAACAGGTTTTTTTCTTCTTTAGTATCAATATTTCCATGTCTAAGAACAAATAAAAAATCATAGTGAAAGAAATTAAGGTTATATTAAAGATGTGATAGAATCATGGTACATTCCAGGTTGAAGTCACAGTTTACACCTGGCACTACTTCAGTGAACAGAAGGAAACTTCCAGAAGTGAATAATCAGATTATGCTATTGCTTGCTCTCCTTTGTTAGTCTATCTACGATAGTTTGCAATAGAAATGTGTGGCTTATCAGTTGGGCATGACACTTGTGTTTTTCTATACCTATCTCAGTGTATAGTATGGAAGAAAATTTGGTAGAACAAAGAATCTGCTATACCTAATAAACATAAACAATATTTATATTTACAATTATATTAAACATATATATGTATCTAATATATATGTATACAAACTAAAAATATAGCTATATTTGCCCCCGGAATTTAATTCGATGTTATTGAAAAATATGGGAAATTTTGGCATTTTACTGTATCAGCTACTGTATCAGATGTATTGGACCTGCTAACCAGCAGAAGAGAATTCTACATGCAAAACAGACCTGAGTGGTTTGTGGTCAGTATGGTACAAACCCTTATATTACATGCAGAAACTGAAATGAAATATTAATTCTAACCACCCTGTCTAATTGGTCTGGTAAGAGACGTTTGAAACGATGAACATTTAATTAGAGACTGCGTATGGTCCTTAGAGGGACACTGTTTAATTACGTGAGCAGCCTCGGTTCTGCTGTTTCCCAAGTTTTGCATGCTTAGCTGTGCAACAGGTTTTTTATGTATATGTGGGGAAAGGCAGAGGCACATAGCTGCTTACACCTGGTTACAACTGTGAGTGACTTGCTGCAAGGTGCAGTCTGTGTGGATTACCAGCTGACTATTTATTGTTCTTGGTTATGCTTACATGAAGAATTTGCTTTTCATAGTAACTTGTCTAACTTTGGCTTTGTATAATTTCTTGAAATATATTTCAACAGGCTTTAGATTTCTGTCTTTGGCCTTTACTTAGTTTAGAGTTGTGATTCATAGAAGTTAAGAAAACCCAATTATTTTGAGTATGGTTACTGAATTTCTTTCAATATACATTTCAAGTATGTAAATAAATATTTCTATTCATAAACATGTTGAAGAACAAGCACCCCTGAGAATGCATTTACTAAACAGATGCATAAAGACATGTATTTTTTATGTGAGTAGTTTGGAAACCAACAGGTAGAAGAACTTGCTTTGTGAATGACACCTTAAGTCACATAATGCTCCTCGTGCCTCTTAACTGGCTAAGTGACATTTTCTGTGCGAGAACATACTGTATATCTGGTGATAATTTATTTTCAATATGAGTATTAAGTTAATGGAATTAAATGGAATTTGAAAACGCCTACTAGCTAAGGAATCTCTTTAAAGTCATGGTGGGTTGACCCTGGCTGGGCACCAGGTGCCCACTGAAGCCGCACCATCCCTCCTCCTCCTCAGCTGGGCAGGGGAAAGGGAACAGAAGGAAAGGCCCGTAGGGTGGGATAAGGGCAGGGAGATTGCTCAGCAGGTACCACACGGGCAAAACAGCTTCAACTCGGGGAAATTAATTTAAGTTATTGCCAACCAAATCGGAGTAGGGTAATGAGAAATAAACTCAAATCTTAAAACACATCCCCCCATCCCTCCCTTCTTCCCAGGCTCGGCCTTGCCCAGCGGCGGGACTGCCTTGGAGCTGGCTGGCATGAGCCCTGTTAGACATGGGGGGCTTCTAGTACCTTCTCACAGCAGCTGCCCCCACAGCTCTCCGCAACCTAAACCTTGTCGTGCAAACCCAACACAGCAGAAAATAAAACGGATGTAAGTTAAAAAATCTAAATGAAAGATAAAGAAAATTGTATGTGAGCATGCAACTGGTTAGTATTTTGTGTTAGCTGAGATATTTTAGGGCTCAATACAGTTTTGAATGTTTAGCACTGTTCAGCAAACTGAACATATGTTCATATGACTGATATGAATGATGCTGATCATATCAACAGAACCAGACATCATACAGAACAGAACATACTAGAAGATTAAATATATATATAAAAAACACAAGTTGGTTGTTTTTTTCCAGCAGAGGCCAGAGAAGAAAGCTTTGGGTAAGCATTGCTAGTTGAGGCGACCTCAGTAATGGTGTCTGTCTCCCAAGTTTCCCTTACAGGGTACCTGCAATTGTACCTTCAATTGAATGCAATACTGATGCAACCAGAAAGCTTTTAATTTCTGTCGTGTCCACTAGGAATTTTGACTTTTCAGTTGAATATCTCTGGGGTGGTAGTGGGTCTCATTTGTCATTGTAAATCTTAGTTAGTTTTGTCATGCGGAGGATATGGAGCAGTGAGTAGAGCAGATGGCCTTGCGGATAAGTAAATAGTAACAACATGATGGATAAGCTGCTCTGGGATGGAGGCAGTTACAGATCTATGTGAAATATTGTGTGGGGACTTGGGATCAAGTAGGCCCAGTTTTATTTTTCTGTTCCTCCCAAATTGAATTATAACTTCCTCCATGTGTTGCAAAAAAAGCAAAAGCAGTTTTAAAACCAGTTAATGGCTATGAACGTTTCCTTAATGGCATATCCTTTGCCTGTTCAGGATTCAGATCATAGGGATTTTCAGACTAAACTGTGATGAAAGAATATTCTTTCAAAAGTTCTGTTCACGCAGGGGTCCTTCTATAAAGCATTTCTAAAGGAAAAAGCTATGAAAATGTAACAGCGGTATCAGTTTACTGGGGATTTTCCTGCCAACCCTATATAGAATTAGAATGGCTTGCAACTGACTGATGCAAGAATCTGTTTTTACCTACAACTTTAATCTTTAATTCCTACAGTATGCTCCCCAAAGAAATCCAAAAGGCTTCTAAACTTGAAAAAGTGAAACTTCATATGTTTCAATAGTAAAAATACTAACTTTTTTTCAGTATGACTATAAGGTTTTCAAACAGCTCTTACCCTTTCTTCCGTGTTTGGTTGCAATTAACTTGACATCTCCTTGGACTGTAGCACAGATGCTCTGTTAGTCCTTTCTGGTTCCTAAGAAGTGTGTTCTGTCTTGGAGGCCTGACAGACTGCACCTGGGTCCTTGCTGAAGTTTTTGAGCCTGTTCTGGAGCTTTCATGACCACTATTTAATGCTGCTTCTATCTTGACTGCTTCACTTGGTGGTCTGCTATTGAACAGCGCTCACTCTGAGCATCTCTCCCCTTGAGCCTGCTCAGCCAATCCAAAAGAGAAAGAACATGTTCCTTCCTCTCTGGAGCTTGCACCTCACCACAGGAGGTGATCAAAGGCTCAAAACAAAGAATACCTGCAACAGTGGAGGAGGTTCTGTTGGTGTTCTTCTGGAGCTTGTCTTGACACAGCTGGAAAGGAGAATTTTGCGAGGTTTTGATTTGAGGATGGCAAGGCTTGCTCTAGGGACTGAAAAAGGTTAAGAGATTCAACCTTTCTCCATTTTTTTCATGTTTTCTTTCCAATGCCTTCTTGAAAATACTTGCATTTTGAGCAACCGTATTTTTTGCAAGGCAATGTAGATCTGATTGTGATTTTGGATCCACTAGTGTAAATCAATGGAGTCCAAAGAAGCTGATAGTTTCAACAGTGCAGAACCCAAGCAGGCAAAGTCTCTTATTTTTATGCATATGGGGCAAGAACTGCAGATGATACCAAATGGTTCAACTCTATTGACTTCAGTGAATATCAGAGTCCATCATCTGCTAAATGAAATCAATGGAGCCATAGCAGGTTATGCACAGGGGATTTTACTCAGTAAGTTTAAATGTACTCAATTGCCTTTTACTACTGAATTTTTAAACTTCCTGTGTGAATTTGTTATCAGACTTCTGCCTCATGCATTTTTCTAAAACACTTAGTGATATAAATGAAGATGCAGTGTGGTTATTGCAGAGACGGGTTTTATTTTCTGGTGCATGCTAAATGGTATGTGAATATCGGATCTGCAGTATTATATTTCTGTAGATATCTGTAGTCATTGTATTGATTGAAATCAGATCTAGAATAATTAAATTTTATGTATTTACTTTCTGTATTTCTAATAGTATTGACTGGGAAATAAACAGTTGGCTTTTGCCCCAGATACAGAATTAGTAAATACTGAAAATGGCCAGTATTTTATTTGCAAGTTTTCCTCCTCTCTCCTTTGGTTTGGTCACTCAGTTTTTTAAACTTTTCCTGGCTTTCAGTCTGCAGTGTGAAATTACATCTATTTGTGCAACCTTCCTGAGCTTTCTCTTGTTACCTCAGTACTTCAGTGTTTACTGCTGAAATTTTATTCTTACTCTCTTTTGGCCTAACGAACTTCTTCACTATTATTCACTTTGCTTTTCTTCTAACAGAAGTGCTTTTTCAGTTTGAGGTCCAAGGAAACATAAAATCCTCTCCTCAGCTGCTCATAGTTCTGATGACATTTTCTTATAGCAGGAACACGGGGAGGAAAGGACTGTCTTGACTTCTTAACGCCTTCTGAATGTGACCATCTGTAAAGCTTAGCTAGTGCAACAGCAAAGGAACACCATGCTGTGAAAGAATTTCGGAACATTAGTTTCTTGGTGGAGCAAGAAAGGACTTGAGCCTGAGTGGGACAATTCACAGTATGATGAACTTAAGCAATTTAAGTAAACATAGTAGAATATATTCTTATTTGATAATTGACCATTACATTTCTTTCAAAAATGTCATTAGCTTAGAGGAAATGGGGAAGGTATGGTTTACAAAGTATCTCCTATCGGAATATTTCTTTACAGGCTTGTGTTTGACACTCTTAAACCTTGACAGCTCCTTTAAGAGTACTTTTTACTGACACTTTGTGAAAGCAACTTGGGAAATTTTGTATGACAGTTTAAAATGGGACATTTGGGGCTAAATGAAGTCAGAGTGTTTCAGTAAATCTGACACGTGTGACATTGAGGTTAGTTGTAACTGGTAATTATATGATCCTTTTCTGCTTATGAAACACTAAAAAACATCTTTCAGTGTTTCTATAAAAATATCAGATAATGCCTTTATAAATTTAAACTGACTTTATGTGAGATGTGTTTTTCTTTTACATTTTACTCTGCTATGTCTATGTTCAAATAGGGAATTGTGTGACTTCCCTAGAAGATGAAAACTTCACTACAACCACTCTAGCAGTGTACCAAAATGCTTTACTAAATTCAGAATAGAGCATGGTGGCTGTTCAAAGTTTTTACAATTTAATAGGAGAAACAAACATGAATATATTACAAGTCCATAATACCATCAGTTACAAAATCTAGGAAACAATGAAGTCTAAATGTAGACTATGGATTACTCTGTTACAAAGAAGCCTTTTGTTTGAATCTACTTATTTTCACTGACAATGGGGTAAGGCAAAGCATATAATCATCTACATTTTAATTGCATCTAAATTGCAATTTAAATTTTTCATTCATATGGAGAAAAAACTTAAAAGAATATTATTTGAAATACTTAAAATATTTATTTCAAGATGAGGAAGACAAAGCCACTTTCATGTTAGAAACATATACACATATGCGACTTCATAGATATCTGTCATCTGCCATTTTGCTGAAGGTCTCTGTGACATGATGAATTCCACATAGAAACATCTTAGCAGGGAGAAAGGCTGAACATGGTTGAGGAGAAAGTAGGAGTGATGCTAACAAAGTGTGAGGGAAGTCAGGTTTTGATTGCTCAGTAGGCCATAAGACATGACTGACAAGGTAAATACTAAAACTGTTGAAATTCCTGCTCATCATGATGAAATCTATAAACCTCCCAGAATTTTTTTAATCTGGTATCTAGTAGTCAGGTTACAAGCAGAAGTTACATCTTTTTTTAATCTTTTTTTTTTTGTCTTTTTTTTTTTGTTAGAGAAATCAATAAATTAAAGACTAGTTAAAATAATAACAAGAATAATAAAAATAAATTAAATGAATCCATAAATTAAAGACCAACTTCTATATCAAGAGATACTAGCAGGAAAATAATGATACTTATGTTGCTTTTCACACTTTTTAAATATTTTGAGTAGAAGGGGTAAATGAATGACCAAAATACTGAGCCTTTAAAGTCACCTATGCTTTAGGCTGTTGTCAGTTACAAAAAAAAAGTGAAAGCATGAATATTTCATATCTCTTTGGCATTCAGCCTGTTTTGCATAGATGGCAGCTGGAGGTTCAAAACCGAGTGTTATTGCTCCACCACTGTCACCACAGTTTAGCAGGTAAATAATGCATGAACTAAGAAGAGTTGACAAGGCAGACGGTAATGATGTATTGGTTCAAAAGTCTGTCTCCTCAAAAAGCACCTAGGACTGGTTTACATCAGGCTTATTATTTATTTCGTATGACTGTTTATAGAATACTCGTAGATACAGTCTGTAATTAACCTAAAGAATTAACAGCTGAAGGATGTGGAAGGCAAGTAGCTTAGAATGGTTTCAGAAGAACTGGAATATTAGTACATATGCAGCAATGCTTGCAAACTTTCCAGGTTATAATTGTGACAAGTATGAATCTGCTTGTCATCAGTCTTTGTGATGCCAGATCCTTGATTTATCTCAAGAAAAACAAAATTCTACCATATTCTACCCCAAATTATCCAGTTCGTTCTAGCTGCAGTGCTAAAGATTGCTCTGGTTTTCTATGATCCCTTCACCAATTACGGAAGGCTGGCTGCCTGTAGAGATACAGTGATAACATCCTATTACACTGTTATTTACAATAAATTAATACCTTCTTTTTTTTTTTTTTTTTTTTTTTTTTTTTTTTTTAATCCAGGAGGCATTCTAGGAGCATTGCCTAACTAAGCATGGAACATCCTGGCAGGTGTGTTATGCAGAGGCAGGGCGCAGAGGCAGGGCTGGTAGTCTGTGTTATCAGCACTTTTTGCATAATGTGACATCTGATTAAAATGCTGACAGACACAAACTAATAACACTGTGTACAGCACCAAACCCAATAAACTGTTTTACAGTAAGAATTAAGAATGTACAGTCCTCAGATATAGAAATGAGGATAATGGCTGGTATACAGTGGCTGTAGAGCAATTTGGGGTCGGAAACCGTAACGCTATGCTCATGTTCATGCTGTTTGTCAAAAATATTAGTATATTTTTGTGACTTAATTTAGAAAAACAAACAAAAACCTCCAACACACAAATATTCTATCCCTGTTTATTGCTCACAGACTGCTTAACCCATAAAGGTTAATTTGTTGTGCTAGTGCTTTGTTTCTTGTTTTGTTTATGAGATCACTCTCTGTAGTGACATCTGCATACATTAACTAGCCCAACACATTTTGTGTTATCTGGCAGCATCTTTAATTACTGGTCAGGCAGCACTTTTTAATATTGCAGCCAAGCAAGAATGTATTTGTTCCAGTAGCATTTTTAACACAAGCCTGTAATATTTGAGCTTCCCTAGAGAACCCTTCCAGCCAGGGCTTGCCAATAAACTGCAGCCGCTTCGTTGCAGCCTGAGGTATCGACAGATGCTTCAAACTGGATGCATAATACATGGTACCTGCTGTGAATAGAAAATCACTAAGGACTGATGAGATATTCTTTAGGCACAACTAAGCTGTGTTGATTGTCCTCGCATCTCATAATGGGAGATTGTGATGGGATTTTCCCCTGTCTATCTCAGTGGTGGTTTTTAAACTTTTTTTTCCCTCGAGATGTGCAAGATACAGCAACGGCTTTCCAGGATTACAATATTAAGCACATGCAGTGCAAGTAATTCATTACACTGACAGCAATTTCCAGCTAAAGAAGAAAATTATGTCCTTAACCTGAAGAAACAGAAAGTGGCAATAATGCCAGTAGGAATGTGGTAGGACCAAACAAGATGTGAGCAACACAACAGAGTGGATTTAAACCGTTCATGTTAATAAATACTTACGCGGTAGTTGGAATAATATAAGACAGTTGACTATATCACATGGTCAATGGACATGTAGAATTGTTCTTTATGATTATCACTGTTGAATATTCAGGGGACCAAAGTCCAGCATGTGCTATGGGCTCTGTAAATACAGAACAAACATATATCTTCTCAAAAGAACTGACAATATAGGACTAAGTGTTGCATCCTGTCCTGATTTCAAGACCTGTTTCCTAGGCAGCAGTGGGATTATGCTTAAATGTGTGCTTAAACCCTGTTGACTACAACTGGAGAGTCGGAAGCATACACTTCTGCTGAATAGGGATGGGTTAAAAAGAAAAACTCTAAAATGTTTCAGACATGGAGAACTTAGCAAGGGAGCTTCAGACTGCATAACAAAATTCAGAGGTTATCAAACTGTGTCAGTGTCCCACACCATCATTGCCGGCAAACCCTGGGGGGCTGGCACCACTCGGGCTGTTCTGTATTGGAATTCAGTGTTGCTAAGGAAAATGATTTTTCCTCTCCTTCCTCCCCATCCAATCCATTTTACTATCCTTCTTTATTTATTGCCTAAGTTAGAAAGAGACCGACATTCCCTCTTATTGAGAAAAACTTTCTTCCTGTAAAAGTTGAGGTCCTCAGGCTGGCCTGGCAGAGGATGGTGCATGGCAGTTGTGTGACTTAGTGTCACTGCCTGTTTCGAGTAACGTGTGGCCATGTTGGCAGACTGTGAAAGTCATCTGCAGCTGCTTTTTACTGCGATGGGTGTATAATGCCATTGTCAAGGCACTGATTTATTATCCAGCCTAATGGCTATTTCTAGGGGGATTTGCAGTTTACTGCCAAAAGTTATGGAATCAATATGTTCCAACAGAATAAACAGGTTAGAATTAAGCTCAGATATATATTCAGCTAAAAACTGAGCATAGTTCTTCTGAATATTGGGAAGTGTATAATAAATAGAACGGGATCTGTTTCTGTAGTACGGAATAAGTGTACATGAAAGCTTGTAGAAATGACTGTTTGAACCACCGTGATGTTGATTAATTTCCTGAAATATTTGCTGTATGTATATGCATTGTAAATATTGAGAATAAGATAAATGCAGGGTCCACATAGTACCTGGTAATTCAGTAGATTATATTGTGTAATGTTTTATTTTCTGTTTCTAATAAATCAACCATCAACTTGTGCTATACTTTTGAAACAATATTTTATTTTCTGATATCCAATTAATATCTATAAATGCCATTAGATGAATAAACAATTACAGAGTAAGGATAGACTGTGATAAAAGCTGGACTATTAGAAAGCAAGGATTAGTACATGAAGGACACATAAAAGCATTGTTGTTACATTTGGGTACTATTTTACGTGCAGAACACTCTGCTGTACCAGATGGAATTGAAAATTAAATTCTTCAGTGAAAAAAACCCGAGGAAGGCAAACAGTAAAAAATGCTGTGTGAAATACTATAATTATAATATTGATAAGTATTGCAGCATGTATAGTTATGATAGTTATTCTTTGCTTCTAAATGAAGATGAACTCAGCTTTCTCAACTGGAATTTGCTGCAAGCACTTGAAAATGACAGGTAACTCGGTTCTCTTTTTTCCCTTCTCCTTCTTAGGGAAATTACTGTGGGTTTCCCTGCCCCACCCCCCACCCCCCCTACAAATAATTATAGGAAACTCAGAGATCCCTGCAACTGGGTCTTTTTTGACTGCATTACCATTTAGAATGGAAATATTTTTTTTTTCAGCAGCCAAATCTAGCTTTATGCAATCTCTTCTGCTTTGATTCCTAATAGGAAGATTTTTAACACAATGAGTATTTGGCAGGAGTAACACTGACCTTGTAGCATTTCTGAGGTTCAAAGGAGCAACAGCTTCCATTATCAAAAGAACAGGTATTGCAATTAATTGACAGGATTACTAGTACAACTAGTAATCTGAGTGCAAAGCTGGGATATTTCTCCTATGGAGTGTTTGTGGAGATTTAGACAGGGCAAATTTATTTTCTAGATGCATTTCAGCATCAGCTAATTTGCATCATTTGGGAGTGCCATGAATTAAAAGGTTTGTGAATACAGCCGTCTACACAGGTGTCAAGGGTCTTCTGGTCTGCTTTGAATCAAGGCCTTTCTGTCTTTAAAGATTGTTGTTGGGTGGACGGCAGCTGGCTGTGCCACCGAGGCATATTTAGGTGGTTTAGAAGTGGAAAAGTTGAAGAGGAGCAGCACCCTTCTACATCTGACAGGCTGGTGATTAGGCTCTGGCTGGTGCACTGGTATTTCAATTTTGCATGTTATTACTGTGGATAAAGTGAGGGATAGAGAAACACAATTAATAAGGGCTCTGACTAGCAGCTTCAGCATCATTGCTGCCTGTTAGAGGTACATGAAAATAAAACAAAGCAACAAAAGAAAGTACCAAGCTTTTCGGGATAAGCAAACAGTCTGGTAAAATTAAGATTGCATTGATGATCTGTGCGACTCTTGAGGGAAGGAAGAATGGTGTTTCCACCATACACAACATCTACTTTTTCAGCAAGGAAAGTAATATTCCTTTGCTATGATGAATCAGGCCATTTGTCCTAATACAGGAGCTGTAGTGGAGATCTTTGAGCACCAGGCTAAGACATGTCAACCATAATGTAGCAGTTGCCAATCCTGAATGAGGCCAATGGTTGTTCTTTGTAGGATCCTGTCTCTGATAGTGCCTGGTGCCAGTTTTTTCAGAGAAAAGTTCATGTCAGTTATGGAATATTTAGATGGTAAGGAAATTTCTTCTAACCATCAGTTTGTAGCTGAGTCGTACCCTGAGTGGGAGAACATTTGAAAAGCTAAATTCTTAGAAGACTTGCAGATGTCCCTGAAATCCACTGTAAAATGGACAGGTCTTTAAAAGCAAACGTTTTTCCAATGTAATATCTTTCTTTGGAAGTTATTTCTTATCATGGCTGATGCTTTCAAAGAAGGACTTTAAATCTGCAAAGACAGTAGATCTGCAGGAATGGTTCTCCTCTTGTATTCAAGTGGCATGGCCTAGCTTTGAGAGGTCACCGCATCAGTTCAGCCTGCAAGCGGCATCCAGAAATCAGGATGTGGCTCCTTAGAGTGATGCATTTGGCTTTCCATGTGCAGGCAATGGCTGCTCACTAGCTGAAGAACCACAGAGTGGAGGTGCCCTGTGTGGCTGTAAGAGCTGCTACATTAAAAGCAGCAAATTCTTCAGCCACTTTCCTTTTAAAATGTCAAATTCTTTAACATATTAATAGTTAAGCACCGATTAGAGGCAATAATTGAATGTGCTGGGCAGCTAGAGTCCCAAGGCAAAGTAAAAAAAATGTTTAACTATACCATTGAGGTCAATTATTAGGTAAAACTTACTTATGAGCAGTTTACTGTCATTAAATGTTTCAAATAACTCCACAGAGTCTGCTTGAAAGGCTACTGCTGCCAGTCAATAGTTGCGCACACAAAGCTGAGAACAGACTGGAAGGGTAAAACAGTCTGATACAGTCAGATGAAGAGAAAAAAGGCTGGATTGCCCAGATAAGACACACTAGATGAATGCACTGTCATGAGAAGAAAAGCCTTTACTTTTCTCCCTTTATAAAATGTTACATAATGTGAACAGGAGCATTTACGTTTTTCTGAAGATGAATACGATGAATATTTTCAGCAGCACTTTTCATGAATATGGAACATTGGCTGTACTTTTATTGCTGTATTCATTAAATATGCATTTATTGAGTTCCTGTTTTCACAGTATGAAATATGGATTGGAATTTTTAATTTCTTCATTTATTTTGTAGCGGGTTTTTCTTTTAAAAAGCTGTTTTAATGTAATGATTTAGAATGTGAATCCTCTCGAATCCTGTCATGATTATTTATGGAATAAGTTGCCTTTAGAAGAAGCATTTGCTTCTTTTTACTGACCTGCTGCCAGTTCTCTCAAGACTTCAGAGCAAAATACTGGCAACTCTTATGCGAGCTATTGAATCCCTCTTTCTTGACTTCGTGGTGTTATCCCATCCCCCAGAAAACATTTTGCAGACTACTTAATTTTCAAAATCCTCAGTAAATATCAGCCTTTGGACATGGAAAAGAGGATCCTTTGAGGAACCAGTAGTAGAAAGTGGTTGCCTTCTGAAATACCAAGAAGTTTGGATGCATTAAGAGAGCAGTTTTCCCCCCAGGTCTACTCCTGACCTGCATTTCTTAGTGCATTACAAGAAACCTACCTGTAAGACAAGAACAATAATTGCATTCATTTTCTTATCTCCCTCCTCACCACCACCACCACCCCTCCCACCCAAAAAATAAAATAAAATAATATTGACCATGCAAAAAGATTAGGTAAGTGTCGCAGCCAGTAAGTTCTGATGAATGTCATACAAAGAATCCAGTTGTGTACCTGAATGTTTTTTATTTTTATTGCTTGCTATTTTATTAATGTATTGATACCTATTGCATATCACTGTTTGCTGTATTACATAAAGGAGCAGTTATATTAAATCAGAAGAGTCACATACTGAGAGTAAAATTTACCAGGAAGTTTTCTTCATTCTCTTTTAAAAGTCTTTACTTTGAAAGAAATCAAAGTTGTGTAATTTTTTAAACGCTACAGTGCCTGTTTCCCTGTGGTTTGTGCTTGGAGCCAAAGTGCTAATGAAAATACTCATGTATCCAAACTACATGGGGACTATTCATTATGATTTTGAAATTAAATGATGAAATTACCCAAAGTAAATTAAAAATGCAAATTCTACAGAAACTTCAAGGAACTTGTCCATAAAATTTTAATTGGGATGAACAGCAGATGTATGTCTGTTCCTACAATGGAGAGATGGTTACAGACATACTTTGAAAGCCTCTGTCTTTGAAAACTTCCCATTTTTTCTTCTGATTATTTGATTTTTCAAATTTGTTGAAATCTTAAGAGGAACATATGGTCATTATTGAAACTTATTAGTAAATCTCATGAAAACTGCATTTACTCTTTCTGCAGTGGTTGATTTTTGATATCTTATATAAATATTTTGTCTTCTTAAAGGGTCAAGAATCAAAGAAACTTAATTCAGTAAAATAGGGTATTTTGAGAATGAGGGTAAGAGGGAGGTGAGTTCTTAAAATATAGTTATGGAAGGTACCATAGCAGATACATACACACAAAGTGGCATGCTTACTTCCCTTGAGGCTTTTTGCTTAATGTGAAGTTTTAACAAATTGGGAGTGTTTATTGGAATACAGATTCTTTCATTTTTGGTATACTTTTGAATTTTTCACAGGGAAAAGACAAGATGTGATGGATAAATCTTGCACCATGAGAAACTGCGATTAGGTATTAGGAGAAAGGATAGTCAACACTGGAACAAGCCCCCCCCGACATATTTTGGAATCTCCATCCTGGAGAGAAATCAGAAAAAACAACTAGGTATAACCCTGAGCTACCTGATCTAACTTTGAAGTTGACCCTGCTTTGAGTGGGCACCAGAGCAGATGACAACCAGAGGTCCCTCCCAAATGAAATTATTTTATGATTCCTGAAATCAGTTTGAAATTGATTGAGTATAATGTGCCTCTCTGCTTATAGTCAAACAAACAAAATAGCATCTTCAGCCTGAAAGGGAACCATTATCCATTGTGAGGGAAAGATGTCAAAACACAAAGACAGGAGTAAGAAAATAAATAAATGTCATTGTTATCACAACAGCCCTTTGCCTTTCAGAGCTGAGCACAAGACAGTCTGTAACTTCCATCGATGGCAATTAAAGAACGAGGAAGGATAAAGTCTATAGATTCCATTAACAGAGAAGATATGATATGTTGACAATAAATCAATAGTTTTATTAGACCTTAAAAACAACAAAGGAAATGTTCAGAGGATGACTCATTTCAGTGAAAGAAAGTGACAAATGGTCTCAGCTTAATGTCTAATATTAAATGTTGTTAGAGAAAGTAAATTTTGAAGGCACAGATCGATACTGCCTTTTGGACTCACAAAGCAGAAAATACAGAATCAAAATTAAACTGTCAGAAGACCCAGATCTCTCAAAACAGAGAAAATTCACAGAAGAATATAAAAATACTGGAATTCTGCCCTAGAGCTATAACCCTAAAAAATCCAAACCAAAACCTCACCACCAGAATTCATGTTCTTATTCATTCTAGCTCCATAGCAGTAATCTTTATCATCTGTCATTCATCTCTCAAGAACAACACTAGGGATCTGCATATGGAATATAAACAGGATTTAAGTAATCCCCATGCATTCTTGCAGAGTGGTGTAGTCTTCTATCTCTAAGTTTATATCTAGAATTATTATTGAAATTGGAAGAGATCCAGCTTCAGTTATAGATCTCTGAATTCACTCTAGTTAGCCATTCTGCTCACTTTTCCGTGGACATCTATGTTCAGCTGAAATGCTGCTTAGACACCAATGACTGTACTGGTTGTATCTCTGCTAACGTTAGAGGGGGATAAATACCTAAACCAAAGTATCTTAACCTGAAGCTACATCATAGAATCATAGAACGGTTGAAGTTGGAAGGGACATTGGAGGTCATCTGGTCCAGCCACTTTGCTCAAGCAGGGCCACCTAGAGCCAGCTACCATGCCAGAAAGCTAAGTAGTGCCCTTCCAGTTGAATAATATCATATTCTGAAAATACCATCATCTAAAAGTAGCGAAGGAGTTGAAGTAGGGAATTATCAGATCTAGAGATGGCAGACTAGGAATGGCAAAGCTTCCTAATTATTTTGTATGGTCATTTACAGGACGTTAAGAAAGTAATGATTTGTTGTAAACAAATTCCTGTGACATTTAGATGAAGAGTTTACTCAAGAGATGATATATGTTTGGACTCTTTAGGTTGCATAAAGTAGGACTGAGGTGGTTGGGGAGGTTGTGGTGGAAGGCTGACTGAAATGTATAATTTCACAAATTACATGGAGAAGGTGACTTTGAAATTATTTGATACTTTTTTAAAGTATTAAAAACAAGGAAGCACCAAATAAAATTATTGTGTTGGCTTTGTTTAAAACAAGCGAAAGATACTTTGGTATTTCTTTACAGAACACAATTAGATTCTAGATGTTGTGAAATTCAGAATATAAATGGATTACAAAAAGCTGTTCTCTCAATGACTATTAAATGCTGTGATGAAGATACAAATTCTAGATCAGGAGGTTCACTCCCTTTAAGAGACAGGCTTCTAGGCCACACCAACTTTTGCGCTAACCAGAACATACCTGCATAATTTCCATTAACTAATAGTTCTTCTTTATTTATTTATGAATGCAACTAATCTGTGTTTAAAAAAACCCAACAGTGTAAGACTCTTATTACAAGGATATTTATAGGGGAAATGTAAAGATGACTGTGAGCATAGTAAATCTACTTAGGATTTATCTGGGTAAATAAAGAATAAAAAGACCCAAATTTTCCTAATTGGGGGCAGGAGGTGGCAGGATGACTATGAAAAAAAAGAATAAAAGATGTAATTCTTTGTGAATGATAATTTTTTCAAATATAAAGTATTTTAATGTGCTGTAATTGATGGAACTCAGGTGTTTGTGTTAAAATGTCACAAAAGCGTTGGAGAATAAAAAGAGCTATAAAGATGTTGAAGGTAAATGTGACAAAACCAGATGTGCATATTTGCTGCATATTCCTTCTTTTCAATCTCAATTAACTGTGTTCAAGTAGCAATTCAGAGTAAGTCTACATTGTAATTCTAAAGTCCCTGTTTTTAAGTACTGACCATTATTTCTACTATATAAATCTATTATTGGTTACTTCTATCAGAAATTTTAACTATTTTTTTTCTGAACTTTTTCTCTAAAATTGAATCAGGGTGCGTTTTTTTTTTTTAAATTTAGAAGTTGTTTAGTCATTCCCAGGAGCAAAGCTGGAAAACAGGACGAGCCATTTTTGTCTCCATGTTAGAAACAGTTGAGGTTTTGTGTTTGAATCTTTCTTCTCTTGTGCTTTTGGAACAGAAACTAGTACTGCAGGGAAGGATGGCATTTGAATGTGCCTGTTGTTATCCTTGTGTAAATCTAATCAGTGACAAAGGACCAGAAAAGATCACTTATTTTTTATGTGCATAAGACATACGCTGGAGTATGTCTTAACTCTTAGACCTGATCAGGTCATTATATCAGGCTGCTATAACCAGAAATGGCTTCAGTCCCAAGTCTCCTTCTGCTGGTTTGGGCTCAGTTTTTACCAGGTACCAGTACTCTAATCCACGTTTCTTCCTAGTTCTCTTGCCCTGCTAACATCAACGCACGTGAAAAAGAGTCCTGGAAAGGTAAATTTAATTCAGGCATTGCTTGATATTGAGAGGTCCTTTAACATCATTTATTTTGTGTGTGGTGGTATATACGATGCCAGCACAAATTAAAGTTTATTAATAATCTCATCTGAGTAGATTCACATTATATATTCTTGTATTCTTTTATATACATATTACATACAAGTATAACACATTATGTATTCTTGTTCTTTATAGGTCCAAGTGGTCACAGCATTGACATCTTTTTCACATAAAAATACAAACTACTAGTTCATATGATGTTATAGAATTTTTCACTTGCCTTATGTTTATGCATTGCTGTTGCTATTACAGACTTGCCTTTTTATAAAGGATCTGTCTAGGCTCATCTGCATTAAAATGTCTTCTCTTTGCTTTCTTGCAGGAGCATTGTACCATATGTCAGGCATATACATCTTTCTTTTGCCATTTCCTCACTTTCATTACAACCCGCAGCTACGTATACGTATATGTGCTAGAATGTAAGCTCACCATTCATCAATTGAAATTCAGCTGGAGGTGGCTGCTTCACTTACATTTAAAAAATATAAATAATTAATAACTCAGATTTGTAGAGCTAAGTGCAAAATAATATAAAGCTGTGATATTTTTTATATTTCATATACATTTTAAAACATTTATCAGTCTTGCATGGCTAAAATCAAATGATATACAGAAATGTTACTTTCAGAATGATAGAAAGCTTCCATTTATACACTAGATAAATAATGAAAAATATATTAAATCTTCTACTGGTATTGAAAATAATATGTTGCCCTTTTTTAAGCAGCCTATTCCACAGTTTGACAGTCAAACTTTTGATTGTTAGCTTGGTTTTACTTAGGTTATGTGAACATCTAATAACCTAAACATCTAATAACATCTAATTGACATTTCTGAAAATATCAGAGAACTGGATTACTGAGCAGAGAGGAAGTAAATGGTCTGAGACAATTAAAATTAGTTTCATCAAATACTTTGTCAGCCTAGAGAGTGAATTTCACAATGACAGACTGCAATACCATTTAATACACTATTGGCATTTATGGGTGAAAATAAAATTTTCAGGTATTTTGTCTCCTTGAATGACTATATACTCATCGTATTTTTTTTCATAAATACCTGTTTTTCTCAGTATAAGGGGAAAAATATGCTTTTACAGTCTTTTCCCGATTTTTTAGTTCTTGACTTGGCAGCCTAAGTATTAATGTTATTCTAGCACTGTTAATCATGAGCAATTAATATTCTGAGCTGAAGCTCTGTAACTGATACGGCTTTGGAATAATGTTGGCTAAGTTAAACAGTAGAGAAAGAGGTGGGAAGGGAGAGAAAGTGATGTCTAGGGTTATTTCTAATGTTTTCCAACATCTTACAAGCATTAATTTCACAGGTCTGTAGCTAGTCTAGAGTCAACTCAGTGAGGCAGGGATGCAGGATCTCAGCACCAACTGCTTTATTCTACAGATGGAGTGTTTTTCCCTGCTCCACTGTAAAATGCTATTTGCTAATACGGATATAAAAATAAAGAGGTAGATGTCTTGATAAACAGAAACATTTTGGGGAGGGGAGGTTAGCCACAAAATAACAGCGCTATAAAGCAAAAAATTCTGTTCCTTGGTCCTTGTGGTAAAAACAGCTCAACATGCAATTATTTGTTATATTCATTCATATTTGAGTTTTAAAACTGCACTGTATTTGTCCTTATAAACAGTAAGAATCCAATAAAAAAGCAAAAAGAGCCAATAACAATTTACTTTTCTCTTTTCACGAAGGCAAAGCTTTATTGAATTTTTCATGATCTCTGAAAACAAGGGTTTTGCTAGTGTGCAGTCAAATGGGAAACTTGGAATCTTAAATTAAGCCCAGGGAGAAAAAGATGTCAAGGTATAATTTGTATAACTGACTTTCTGGACGTGGTGCCTAATTACTCCTGAATACTTAAGATGGGTTAGAGTTTTTATGCCTTAGATAGAGAATTGTGAGTGGCTGAAAAGTTGAAAACAATGTGTCTGTCTTGAGTGAAATATATGTTGGTTCTTCAGTGCTGGGGCTATGCTATGGAGACTCCTGAAAGGCATCTTCAGGCAAGAAGGATTAAGGAGGCAGGCTCTGGTGTAAGACTGATATATAGGAATATTTGAAGGCAAGGTAGCTGCAGAAGCCACAGCTGGGACCTGTTTTACAAGCTTTGATTGATACTGAATTATGTTTAATTTCCAGTAAATTGGAAGACAGGCGTAACACACAGATGCATCTAGGTGGTTGGTTGAAGACAAGGCATTTTGAGAATCCACTCCAAGGCTAGACTAGATTAGACTAGACTATACACTAACATGGGGTTATTTTTTATATACACTTGCTATATCTGTAAATGTGTCATTAATACCAGAGATTAAATACATTGAAATACATAAGTGTATGAAGTGGGATGGCAGGGATAGAACAACAGATGGACTCTGCAAACACTTTTATGTAGTATTTGCAATGTTTTCTTTATTCCTGTCTTGTTGGTAGGAAAGAGCAAGAAAGTTAAAGAACATCTTTGTTATTGAACAAAAGCACCTGAAAGGGAGGAGTGCACTGCATGGAAACATTAATGTATTACAGTTAGGGGTGGAATGTAAATTCTCTTCTGATATAGTGACCTCTTTTGTGAAATGTCCTTTGCACTGGAACACCAAGAATTTTTTAACCTTGATTGAACTCAGTCAAGATTTTCATTTAACTTCTGTTTTTTTGACAGGTGCTAACTTTCTTTGCTTAGTACATAGTTCTCATAAGGGTGTCGGGTGTGGAAAAAGGCAGAAATTAACCACATTATCACTAGTAAAGAAAACCCTACACTTGACCTTATTAATCTACAACTAGAACATTTACAGGATATTTCTCTTTGAGTCGGAGCTGTAACAGCCACTGTAGAAGTGCACTGGCACATGGTGTGGATGTGTTCATTAGCTCCAGCATCTATTTTCTTTGAGCTGTTAGGAACAAGGAAACAGAAGCCAATCTGTTTGTTTTCTATTTCATATTCATGTACTTTCTCCTTTTAAATGGCTTGACTGATAGCATGGGTATACATTGTCCGATGTCTTCACATCAAGCCTGTGACCTCAATTCACCTATCATTCACTTCCATCATGTCAGCTGAGCCTTTTGTGGGTGTCCATTATTCACACACTATATTGTGTTATGATGAATTACCCTTCTGGGAATTTCAGGACATCTTAATCCCAGTCTGACAGAACTTTCTGTGATAAATAATCAACGAGCCCCTATACTAAATGCAAGCACATCTGAGGGTGTGGAATTTTGAAAAGCTTTTACTGAATAAAAAGAAGCAAGACAGCATGCCTTCAGCATTGTTGAGCAGCTTCCATCTCTCATTTTCATTTTCATTGGATGCTTTTCTACCAAGAGATTGTATGCAGCAGAGTATGGAGATTCATTATGATTTTTATCCTTAGTTGCTTTCCTGACAAAGAAAGTATTTCATTAAAAAAACAATTATGGTGAATTTATTGTAATTTAGTCTCACATTAAATCTGGCCTCTTTCTCTATCCATGCATGCAAAAGAGAACTTTGAGAAAACCCGGTAGCATTGGAATGTGTGTTTACAGTGACAGCCACGTGTGTCTAAAGCTAGCATTTAAAGCAAGACTAGTTCCTAGCGCTCATCTAGCTATGCAAGGGTGGAGAGTAAGGGAGATGGACTCGTGGCTTTCTTGTGCTGACAGCTTAGGACTGCCCGGAATTGCAGCGCATAGCAAGCTGACAACATGCTACCAATTTTTTTCTTGTGGAAGGGACTGGAATAAGCAGAGTCAAGGACTCATTCACCATGTCTGTGCTACGCCAGGAGGTATTAGTGGTGTGATAAAATGTAGTGCCAGTGATACTTCTACCTTTCACACTTCGCTGGAGTTTGCTGGGTGTTTTAGCACTTGGTATGGCCCTGAGATTGACTCTGGAGACTTGACAGGAACCACAGGTCCATTCCTGTGGGTCTCTGACTTGGGGGTGTGGCAGACACCCCAGAGGACTGGGCTGCAGCATTGTTTCCATTTGTTGTTTCCAGAAAGCAGAACAGCATGCTTTGTGTTTGCTGGAGTTCCTGGAGTCATCCTTTGACAGCCAGAAAGCTGAAAAGGGAGTACAAGCTCAGTCTAAAAAATCACAGAATTTGGAATTCCACTCCCCTCCCCCATCCCCCCCCCCCCCCCCCCCCCCCTTTTTTTTTTGCTTCTTTTTCTCTCCAGGGTTGCAATGTGTCAGCTAGCTGGAGGAGAAGAAAAAAGAAATGGAATAAAATTAATTGTGTATTCCATAGGATAGCTCCTTCATATCCTCTTCTTTAGTCAGTTGGAAGTTAGAGACACTATTTCTGCCAGAGCATGTTCTGAAGGTATGCTTAGCCACACCTAAAAGGGCTGAAACTTTACACACACATGTTCTTTGTGTGGAAGCTGATGAAGAGTATCTCTTCTCATTTCATATAAACTAGGGTGAATGGAAGTTCTTGTTTATATCTGTAGTACATGCCAGAGGGAGGAAACTGCTGCTTTTAACTGCATTACACTGAAGGATGTGATACAAGGATCCATGTAAAATACGTTATATTGTGTAATGGCACCAAGACACAGAATAACTATCAGATGTAGGCGAGTCTTACTGTCAGATGCATACTTGCCACTTTTTCTCTATTCTGAATCTAGCAGAAATTTATCTTTCACAGTTGGCCCTTTAACTGAGGTTTTAAGATCTGTGATCAGAGTTTCTTGCTTTCTTTGATCTGGAGGATAAGTTTGACCCACAAAGAATGTATCTTAAACATGTACCTACTTCCTCTTTTCTCTTTCCCCCCCTTTTTTTTTTTTAATTTATTTTCTCCCATCTCCTTTTTTCCCCATTGTTGTAATCCCTTTTCTTTTTCCTTTTACCTTTTTCCTGTTCCCTTTTCCCTTTTTTCCCCCCTTTTCCTTTCCTGTGGTGCCTCTTTGGACTAATAATTCTATAGGTGTGAGGAGCTATTTTTTAACAACACTTTGGACTTTCAATAAAAGTTCTTCATTCAGCAAAAAATGTGTTTATAAAGTAAAAAAAAACCCAAACACAAAAACAACCACCACAATAAAAAGTCCCACAAAAAATCCTCACAAAAATTGTTGAAAAATTCCTGACCGCTTGGATTATAGTTGAATTACTAATGTGTTGGTATTTAATTGTAAATGTGTACAGACTCCCTAAAATAGGTCTAAAGTGCAGGAGGTTACTATGTGAAAATAATTCTCTTGGGTTTTGCTAATATTTATAAAACTCATTACAGGCATTCTTTTAAAGTATATTAAAATGTCAATTAAAAGATCCTAGACAGATATACTTACTAAGCTGGCAGTCATGTATTTCTGTTAAATAAATTAGTGGAAATAAAAGACCTCTGTGGTCTAAGGTTTAGTGGCACATTTCACTATTTCTTGCATAAGTTGCATTATCACATTTTAGCTGAGGATGCTGTCAAACCTTGCAGGAGAAGCAAATTCTTGTCTTCTGAACTGTCAGATGCTGCTTTAATTAAGCTACAAAGCAACTGCTGTCTAAATAAAAATGGTAGGTGTCTCTTCTCGCATTTGAGATCTGAGGCTCAAATTGACAATATAAAGTCAGGGTGTTGCCAGGTTCTGTATGATTTGGCTTTCTAGGTTAGATGATTGCAGGCACCAATGTATGTGTGTATGTGTGAGAGAAAGAGTGAAGAGAATGTTTTGGATAATAGACGATAATGGGTTCAAGAAAAGCTTTGTGTCCAGGATGCTCTTGCTAATAAGGAAGCTAAGTAAGAATAGTGCTATTTGGAATAAAGTTAGCTAAGCATTTCTTTATTTCATGGAAATAATAACCATAGTTCTATTTTATCAGAAAAATGTGACTCAATTTTTATATTTCAAAAAGAAATTTTCATTAATAGATTTTATGACTGAAAATCTAAAGAGTAGGAATAGAACTGCAAAGTTTTGGAACTGTGTACTGACTATTTGTAGAACTCTATATGTGACACTGAGCAAGAATGTGAACATAGGTGTCTTATTGTGCATTTGAAAACAAGTCTTTTGAAAAATAAAAAAGTTGCAACAAAAATTAAAAAGAAAAAATATTGAGAATGATATGGTTTCATTCGGAGTAACAGAAGATCATAAATCTTTTTGGGGTAATTCTTAAAATTTTGAAACTAGATAATAAAGTTGAATTGAAAAAGTTAATTAGATGTTACTTACATTTATTATGTTCTCAGGAAGATCTTTACCTGAAAACTGTTGAAGACCAAGAAGAGCTTCAGCTGAATTATGTTGTTATACATATTAATGTATGAATATCTGTTGTGTAATGTATTAGGAACAAAAGTGAAGTAGACGGTAGTGCAATTCATGAATTACAGGAGATGATTTTTTGGTTTTAATTATTGCCATCTACATGTCTGAGGCACATGGGTCTGCTTATGGAAAGTGATGCTACATTAATGCACCCTCTTTCTGCTGCCCCCTCCATCCTTTCCAGTGACAACTGCCAGCAAAGTCTGACCTTGGTAATATATTGAAGGTGGCATTTAAGTGCTCAAGTTATAATTAAAGTCAGTGATTAATAATCAGGATGACATTTATTTTAAATTGTAATTATGGAAAATCACATTGCATGGTTAAGAATGCAACATTTAGGTTTTATTCATTTAATTACGATTTCAACAGCATTAAAAAACCCACAAACCCTTATTGGTAGCATAAAATCAAACCTAAGGGCTTCTTTCTAAGTACTTTTTGCTCTCGAAAAAAACCCGCTACAAAAACTCATTGTCTCTTCAAAACAAAAGACAGTTTCAAAACAAAAAAACATAAAATAAAAAAAAAAGTCTTGAAAATAGAAGAGTTTATAATGTGTGTGAGTTTCAATTTTTAGCTCTTAATTAGCTTGTATGTTTTTTCACACTAAATTATTTAGAGGTTGTTTTATATTTTGTATCAATTTAAATGGAGAGGGAATTAAATAGGGCATATATAATGATATTTAAATAACTGAAGAAAATCAATTCAGCTCAGTCTGTGCTATTAGCTAAGCTACGCTTCAAGATGTGCTCTAATATTGTGTTTGAACACTTATTCTTTAGGGATTCCTGTTCTGTTCTGGTATGCAAAGTCTTCAGCTGCATAAAAAGTTTCCTTTGTATCGCTGCATTCCAATTCTGCAGTGATGACCGTGGTGCCTGCCCAGAAATGGGTCCCCTGACTGATTACGAGACTGAGCACTTGTGCTGTAGTAACTAATGATAGGTTTCTTCACAGTATGGAACAGTTTGGTTAACATACACTAGTAAAGAGTATTTTTGATACGCATTAAAGTACTTGTTTATAAGGCAACCATAATACTAGATTTCATAATCTTTTTAAGTACTGAATCTGGGTACTTTGAGAGCTGTTAATCTCTCAAACCCAGATATATTAGCATACATATATTGTCTGAGATAGAAATGGCATTGTATACACATGAACACATATGGTTTATTGAATCTTTGTTACAAACGTTAAATCTTTATATGCCTAGGGATGATAGAGTTCTAAACGCAGAATATGAAATTACAGTTGACAAGGGAATAAAACTGAATAATAGTAGTGTAGATGAGATTGTACTGAAATCTCCATATACCTTACCTTTACAGTAAATTTCTAGATGATGTGGACTTACTCCTAAAAGGCCAATTCAGTATTTTGTACTGAAGATCAGTAGAATTACCCTATTTGAGAATCTGATCTTATTTTCTGGCCATAAATGGCTGTTTTGTCTCAAGACAAGAGAGAAGACAGTGCTGCAAGCTTATAATGCAGAGCAATTATTTTTGTTCATAATTATCCAGCTAGGGAATAGTTCTGTAGGGAATGATAACTTTCTGGCTTCTTTTCTGCCACAGACCTTCCTCAGGTCAGGCTCTTAAATGTCAGGTTTCAGTGGGCAACGAATCTGGGCTCACCTCATCTATTTTAAGGTAGCAGGAGATGTTTACACCTCTGATTAAAAACATGGAGATTCTGCTTATGCCAAATTTTTGGAATTGTTTATAGATGCAGTATAGTTCTGAGAGATCTTACTGGTTTTTGGAAGTTACCTGGATCTCTAGTACGGTATGGCTACCTTGTGCTGCAGCGGCTCAGATTTACCTTCCGTGCCTCTCCAGACATGCACCGGTATATGTTACCTCTTTGCACCAGTAACATAATTTGCTTAGGATTCATGGTATCTGATGGCTGCTATTTCCATAAATTAAAGAATCAAAACAAACCAAAGCAACCACCAACAACAAAACTTAAACAAACCTAAACCTAAATCTGTCTAATAAGCTACTTCTAACAGGGCAGATTTTGATACAATGTTGTGAATTCCACTTAAATGTGACAACTTGATTCTTTAAAAATAAGAGCAGTATTTCTATGACATTGTCAAATGTGCTGTACCTAGAAACATCATCTCTGAAAAATAGATATTTTGACTATTATTAGCAAAGATAACCTCCATCTTTTCTGTCTGAGACTTTTGACTAGATTTATGCAAATATAGGGATAATAATACTAAAATATATATTGAAAATTCACAGATATATTGAAGATTCAGCTCTTAAATCACTGCAAATGTTATTGCTCAAGGAAAGCCTGAAGAGTTCTTTGTGTATAAAACCAAATGCATGAATACCTATCCAATGTAAATTCCTTTCTGGTTGCACATGAAATACATGAGATGATTAGTCAGAAGAGACGTCATAGTGCTGAAATAAGCTTAATTATTGTGAAACTTTTATATCAACCTGGGAAAATATTCAGTTTAACAAAACTTTATTTAAATGCTGTGAAGCAAAATCCTTGTTTGGAAATAATCACTGTTCTAGATTGATTGTAACTGTTAGGAAGCCTTCTCATGCTAACACCGCAAGGTGATGCCCTAAGTGGGAGGAAGGTGTTTCGTTCCTTTACCTTCTACTTAAAAAAATGACTGAACTAGCTTTGCTCATATTTGACAAAAATATTCAGGCGAAGGCATAACTATATCTGGAAAGTATTGATGTAAATCATAGAGGAGGAAAGGAAGGCCTTGAAAAGAAATCTGTATGCAACACTAAGACCCCATTTTCTCCAGTTTCTCATACAATGTCTCATATTTGACACTGCTCAAAGTGTAAAGGAACTTCTATATCCAGGTGTCAGAAGGTGGTTTTCTTCCTCAGCGTGTAAGGAGTCAAAAAGTTTTATGTAACTATAATAAGTCATTATACCATTTTGGCAACCTTAGCTATAATGGCTGCAGTCAACTCACCTTACCCGTGTATGGTATCAGTCAGCTACAGAATATGTGTAAAATTACCTATGCAAGAAAATCACCAAAAGAATGACTAATGATTGGGGAATAAAAAGATATCACCCTTAGAATATCATGATCTTCTGAAGGTGGGAAGGACTCTGAAATCAGAAGGATCAATTTAAACAGTCTACAGATTGCCTTACTTTAGGTAAGGTGGGGTTTTTTTTGTTGGTTTGTTTGGGCTTTTTTGTTGAGGTTTTTTTTTGTTAATTTGTCAGTTTTACTTTTGAAATTTTTGTCTCTCCCCCCCCTCCCCCTTTCCTTTATGTTGTCTTGAGGCTAAAAGCACAGAAATTAAAAATGCTGCAAACTAGTAAACTAATTAGTCAGTTGAGCAAGACACTAGAAAAAGAACTCCAAACACCAAATCCCATTATGCTACTGTAAAGAAAGCATCTGTCTGACCTATACGCTCTGGCCCAAAATCATGATATGTCAAAGCTATTTATATTAAAAATGTTGGTGGGGTTTTTTTTTGTTAGTTAATGTGTATTTTTTTACTTGAGGAAGCATTCAGAGCGAGAGATGTGTACTTTAGATACACATTTTGGAAAATGAGCATATGTTTTATGATAGAGTTCTTACTTTATTATGTAAATATAGTATAAGGATGTTTTCTACCAACTCAGTTGGACATATGTAGTATAATACAGTGTGGCATTCCACAGTTTATTGAGCACACAGCACCTGTAAAACTCAAGCATGGAGTGTGTAAGTAAATCTGCCTTCCACAGCATCTTGATGAAAACACCACACAGAACATCAGTGCCATTTTCCCCCTTTGTTTCCAGTTACATTGCTAATCAAAGCTGTGATCTTTCCAGCAGTGAATGCTTATGTGAGCACTCTTTGGTTTTTGTTAGACAAGCAACAGCATCCTTGATGGACTGAGATCGCTAGCAGCTTTACATTTAAGTAGCTTCTCTTTGAACTCTATTTATAAAAATTTCTGAGCTGGCATAAGTTCCCACTCGGTTTTTTTTTTTTTTTCTTTCCTTTTTTTCACCTTTCTGGGCAATTGGGGGGGTTGGTTGCTGGCTATCCCATGGAAAGCTTGTGTCAGAGTACCAGTGGCTTCACTGGTATGGCCCAAGCTGAGTTAATAGGAAGGGATGGGTTTGTGTCCAGAAGCCAGCTGGAGTGGTTGCTACATTGTCATATAGTTTCTTATTTGTTAAGCTGATTTATACTATCATCACACATCTGTCTGTGCCTGCTAGTATTTCCAGTTCCAAAGGATTTCTTTAATTTTATTTTTTTAAAGAAAAAGCCAGATCCCTCAAAATTATGGTATGATCTTGATAAGCTTGAGATTTTAATAAATCTGAAGTTATGTGGTTTGTTGGGGTTTTTTGGTTGGTTTTGTTGTGGGGTTTTTTTTTTTTTTTTTCCTTTATGGTTTGTGTCCCCCGTGCCCCAGGGTTATCTGCGTTATATATCTGAGAAATTTTTGCTTTTGGAATTTTTTTTTTCTGTGGAAGCTGAAGATGAGATATACATGAAATTAAACAAATAAGAATAACATACCTAAGTCCAAGATCTAAGGTTTGGAGGAAGGTATCGTGAGACTTGTGACAAAAATCTGTTTTGGCAAGTGACTACTACTACTACTACTACTACTACTACTACAAAACTTGAAAATGCAGTTTACAGTTTTAAGTTATTACAGAAAATTAATTTTCGTTATTTTTCATCTCTAACCTAACACAACTGAACTGTTCAGCTGTCAAGGAATGTCAAGCTGTGTCTGGTTTTGTAAACCAGACCTCCATAGTGACAGTATCCTAAGGTAGCATTGTTCCCTGTTGTCACTTCTTACCTGAATCTTCATGTTGCTGCATTGCAGGTGATTTTCTCAGTTCACAATTCCTTGTACCCTAGGCTCCAGTTTGCTAAATCCACCTGACCGTGGGACATAGGTGAAGAGTTCAATATATGATTAAACTTAGCTTTAATTTTAATAAGACTTTAAGATTAGGGTTTCTTTGCTTGAAGCTTCTGTTTATATTTGAGTGAATGTGCTTTATTGCCATTTATGGGATGATCAATCAAAAGTCATTCTGTGATGCGACATGAAGATGAAGCTGCATTTTCAATCCATGCTAATGCGGTATACACATCTAAATCTAGAGCTTGGTTTCATGCAGGAGAATAAGACAATTTTGTTCTTAGCATTGACTCACTTTCTAGCTCGGTAGTAGAGCTTCAACATTTAATGTTGCCCATGACCTAAATGAGAGCACAAAGTGTCTCACTTCTCAAATCTTTATGTTTCATATGACAGGGAAGAGCCCAGAAGAATCTGCATTTCCATTTGTATAAATTACCTGTTTTCCAGTATAGCTTAATGATATAGCCCAAAGACAATTCCATGAAATCCCACAGGAGCATTCTGTAGAGCTGAAATAAATTCTAAATCTTTGAAAATCTGCCAGAGCCCTTCGAATTTCAGCTCAGGTCTCTTAATTTAAGATTCAGAGTGATTTCTGAAAATCATCTCTGCCATCTAATGTGCCAGTTTAACATAACTGTGGAAGAAATTTTTCCCTGTGGGCAGGATCTATGAGGTTTTAAGTGCAACTCAGGTCAACGGCACCATACTCAATTAGCTGCATCAAACATCCAGACTGGCAAGTTACTGCCATATTTTGCGTTAAGATATGCTTGTACTGTGACATGCTTGACATGTCTATCTAGTTTCTCTTTTTTTATAATTATGTTTTAGCTTTTTGTATTTCTTTTTGCTATTCACAATTTGATTCTAATGATGATTTTCATTAAGTAGCTCTAGCTGGAATAAAAGAAAACACACTGCTTGGAGGGTGCTAAATTTGTGGTACAGTTCAATATATTTCCTTTATAGAAAAGAAGCATACAAGGCTGAAAAAAAATAATGGAGTAACACCAGATGTGGGAGTGACATGAGGAAGATGCTTAGGCTATTTTGAGATGGGATAATGATTCTTGATTGTGTTCTTTGAGCTAGAAGGTGGCAATTAGATTTTCATACACAGAAGAGTGTGAGACATCCTAATTAAACACCTTTTGGTGGAAGTCATTGTGGATAAACCCAAACCACTTGTAGTAGTTTTCAAATGTGTCACCTGTGAGGGTAACACTAGGAAAATCTCTTAATGTTTTTAAATTATTTTTTAAAAAATTGGAAGGAAATTATTTGAATGTTGGTGCAAATGTGTATATTACAATCAATCAAATACATTTTAAGCATAGCTATAGTTCATGCACAGAAACAAAAAAAGGAGGAAAATAACTGAAAGGAAAATATAATGGATTCACCAGAAGAATATGTCTCCTGGACTTAGGTGTTACTAGCACCTGACACTAATGTTTTGTGTGACTTCGGTCAAATCATTTCACTTGTTAACAATATTTGCTTCATAGAGGTGGTGAAAAGTTATTAAATACTTCTGCAGCCATGACAATATGCAGCATTAGTTTTTACAGTGGGCTTTAGGATGAAAAATAATGTTTTTTCACATATAAGTCTATTTTTTAGATCTTGTAGTGCCAAAATATGAACCAACCCCCTTACTTAAACTATTAATGGCAAACCCGAACCAGGTCAGATTTTCTTTGCAATCACAAGAATGCCCAGAAATGCGCTCTACTGCCTAGTGCAGAAAAAGGTGATGCATTGTCCAATATATGACACAGACATGACAAAAGGGATGCTGAAGAGAAACAACATCCAAAACAATGCATGACTATTGGTGATCACTGAATCTAGAAGAGTGTCTTTAGTTACAAATTTCATGATCAGACACACAGGGCTTGAGGCAGCAGGAGGGAAATCTCAGTGAAGAAAGTGGAAGTCCTCCCATGAACTTTAGTAAGGTCAGGATTTCATCCTAAAGGAACAGTTGGTATGGAACCTGGTCATTTTAAGCATTTGCTGAAATGCTCAATATATTCATATGGATCTTATAATAGCAAACCCTATGGGTAATACTTAACACTTATATACCTTTGGTGGACCTGTGCCTAGATGAGAAATGATTACATTGACTAAAAATGTTTCAAGTTATAGGTTCAGCAACTGGTGCTTTATGACTGTGCAGGTATATTAGGATAAAACTTGCATTTGAGAGCAGGGAAATGAAGGTGTATGTGAGTATAAACTGAATGGAAGCATAAAAGTGCTGAGTTTCTTCCATGTTCAAAGGATTTGGGAAGATACTACAGAAGCTAAATGGACTGAGGAAAGGTAAGAGACAGCATTTTCAGCATTCAACTCTTATATTTTTGTCTACTTTTAGTTTTAAAGTAGTTTTACATGACAATCTGAAAGAGTTTTCTGTTGGAGGGTAAGAAAATAGTAAATAACCTTTAGCCCTTTATAGAAGAGGAATTACTGACAAAGGGTTTTTAAAAACATCACATGGCTATGGCTGAAAGTTGAAACTTGAGCCTGTGCAGCAGAGAGAGAAGGTTGGGAGTGCAGCGCCTCTTTTAAAAGATGCTTTGGGAAAGTTTAGAAATAGCATGTCATTACGCTCTATTTAATAAGAAGGAAATGAAGGAGCTTTGGGTATCTTTTTACCCCAACACAAAGCCCAGTGTAAGAGCCGTTGAGACTTTGGTGTGTTTCCAGCATGACTGCATGATTGACATATTATCCCTGGGAAAATAAAAAATGTTGTTCCAGTTTGCCAGAAGTTGTTCATTTTCCTTTATACTCAGTTTTCTCCAGGACTCACAGTTAAACACTTTTTATTTCTTTTGACTAGAATTACTTCCATTAGGGGAATGTTGCCTGAAAATAGCATGCAGTATTAATGTATCATTTGTTTCTGCTGTTGCCAGCAGTAACATGTTTCCTTGGCTCTCACCCCACTGACTGTGGATGAGATCAAGTTGATTATTCAGCAGCTATAGCCTACCACCTGCTTCATTTTTTCCTTGACATGGAAAGCTGTTAATACACTATCTTGCCTTGTTAAAGCCACATTTGTTATTCAGCTGTGTTTTGTTTTGTTGTTTTTTTTTTTTAAACATCATATTTTTAAGAAGTGGATTCATATATTAACAGATTTTTAATCAGTCAAATTAAGATTAATTCTATTTTATATATCTGAGAACCTAGATGAAGATGCTGATTTTATTTATTTATTAAGTTCACATTATGGTTCTACCATTCAAGCTCTGAATTTTGTTAGGAATAAAGTTGTGTGTTTCATAGCACCATTTCTGGAAATGCTACTGAAGACTTCAGTGCTATCTCAGTTTTCAGTTTTATTATAGATCATTAACGACTTTGGACTTTATCGTGCTGGTTTAGGTTATGAATGTGTCTTACAATTTACTCATATTCTACAGAGGAAGAGATGGTAATGAGCTCTGTTCACTTTGGTTATTTCTTAAAATTCTGAATTTTGCTCTTCTTTATATAAATATCCATACAATTTTGAGACAGCTTAAAGCTGTTTCTGATCATGTTACCAAAAGAAACATTTGACTATCTCTTCAGCAGAGATTTTAAATTGCTAGCTTTCTGATCTTCCTTTGGGATTATAACAGCATTACTTCCAAATGTCCTTTGTAGCACGCAAAGTGTGAGCAAATCCAGAAATCACTCTACTTCTTTATATGTAATGTTTCATACCTAGTTATACTCCACTTCTGTGAATTGCATTAAGTAGTAGATGCTATAATTTAAAACAAAAAAATAATACTGCAAACAATAATTTGAATATTTGATATATTTGAAATATATAAAACATTGTTATCCAGTTATATCAAATGTATGCTAATATAACATGATATGTTGTTTTTGAACTCATATAAAAGTACAATATTCTGTTAAATGTGTTGTTCAATTTGAGTATACGATGAGGCAAAATGTAGCTGCACTGGCATCCCCTATTTGTTTAAAGATAACTGACTTCATTAGTGTTTTTCTTGTGTAAGTGATGCAAGCCTATATCAATGTTTCCTTCTCCTCGTCCTTAGTAAGGAGGTATTTGCTTGATTTGTTCCTTTTCCTACTTTTCCCTTTGAAATAAAGCAGTTGCATGTGTATTTCAGTTGTGTCTGTTCCCATTTGGATCTTAGCCAGATTTTAATGGAACTGGCAACATAATTTTTAAACAGTTAAAGGTTGTATTTGTGTTTGGTTTTTTTTACTGGATATTTCATATGGAGATGTTAAAGGAGCTGTGAAGCAAGCTGAACTGCATCCAAGTTAGTGTTTTTTTTAAGTTAAAGGAAAATTACACTGTTGACATTTTAAAACACTTGTTTTGGAGCAGGTTAATTTTGATATTTCTAAAATTAATTTACGTAGTCCTGATCTCTGCCTGTCTGCCTGGGTAGCTAAAAACTACACATACGCTACAGCTGAAAAAGCAGGGTAACAAGGCATGCCTACTTAATGTATGTGTCATCTTCTAATCAATGCCTGTGAAGTTACTAGCTCAGCCGTGAAGCTTAAAAGAGTTTCCTAAGGCAGGCAGTGAACTGGAGCTGGTGGTGGTATGCAGTTTGTGACTTGTCAGAGCAGTTGGCAATTTCGGTCTAATGGTTTCAGCATGTGTCCTTCACTTCTAGGTTGTTTAAAAATGTAACACTAATGTGACTTGCATTTAAGGCATATGAATTATTAGAGTGAAAATGTAATAAGCTCTAAGGGTTTGAAACCTCTGCAAATGAGAAGGATAAATTATATGTTAAAAGAAGTGGTCTTTTGCTGTTTCTGTACATCACTAGCAAAATTTCACTGCTGGATGTCAAGATGCATTTGTCAGACTATTTTTTACTCTTCTTTTCTGATCATTTTTCTTCATGCCTTTATCTACAGTTCTCTCTATCTTACTTTCTTGTCTACTGAAATATTTTGGCAATACCAAGCTCCCACAATATTGTCCAGCTTCTCAAATCTCCCTTCTCCCTTTGTCCCCCCATAAATGTGGAAAGTGTAGAATTTAAAAAAAAGTGCTGCTTCTCTACTTCTGAAGAGAATTTTCTACATTCCTTGTTGCTGTTTAACAATAGTTAAACAGATATATTTTATACACTCATTTTGCAGCATGTTAAGTTTGTAAGGTATTTTATACAAGCCATATTTCATACCTCATGGACTGGACCCAGTGCCCCATTCACAGAAGGCAATATTGTGCTCCCCCTGTTTTTCATTGTGGCTGTACTTGACTTGTCCTATTCTCTGGTGCTCAGTGAGGTGCCTTCCAGCACTGATCTTGCACCTGCATTTCATGTATCCCATTGCCTGCTCACGTAAGTTTTCTCTCCATCTGGTACCGATGGATGGCCTTACTGCTTAGCAGGGTTACGAACATTAGAGACCAAGCTGAGGTGGAAACCAGTAAGTTTTCAGACGGCTACTGACTGGTACCTAGCAGCACCCCCCCTGCAACTTCCATAAGTTGTGCACTCACCTAGGTTTATATCCAGCTATCCTGCTTTTCCAGAAGTTTGAATATATGATTTTTAGCTTATTTATTATTTTTTTTTCTCCAGTGATGATTTTCAATGGTGTATATAGTTCCAGCTGTTCTGTGATTTCTTTTCAGGACAGAATCAAAGACTGACATTAACTGCACATTTGACTGCTTCTGAAAAAATTTAGATTTTTATTAAAATGTAACTGAGAATCATACTATAGTGTAATATATTTAAAAGACTCAGCACTCTTTTAGGAGTAGAAGAAGTACTGGTACTATGTCACTTTTGCCTTCTGTGTTTGATAATTTGCTACTATTAGCTAAATTCTTAAATCCACACAATAAGAGAAAGGAAGAAATAGAAGACAAGAGCTCTTTCCAGTTCATTTTTAGAGAAGGGCTGCTTTTCTGTAGTGGAGAAGTGTTATGTTACAAATGGTCTTTTGGTTTCATCCTTTTTGACTTTTCTTATATGACAGTTTTGTCATAGACAGGTGATTGCACATGACATTTTAAATGTCAGAAGCCACATGTGTGATGGACTCATTTAGGGTGTCCCTATTTCAGTTTTCCCTATTAAAATCAATATGATTATTGATGTCAGAAAGCATTAACTTCACCTGCAATATTGTAATCTCAAGTGCTTTAGTTCAGATTTGGCTTGACATTGATTTCTGATCTTATTTAGATGAGTGGCTTCATTTATTTTAAGTCTTCTGCCTTGGAATTGGAAAACCACTAGAAGAGTACAATTTCTTTGTGGAGAATCAGCCTGATTCTTCCTTCACTCATTTAATTAAACAATAGGGATAAAGGTTGTCTTGAATCATAAAGGATGATTGTTGCTGTAGTTGTTAACAGATACAGAAATTCTTTAAAGCCCTGTCTTCTAAATATATAGAAGGTGATAATAAATTTTTTCTATTTGATTTCTTTTTAGGCAACATGACAGCCTTGTGTTGGATATGAGTCATCTTGTTAGAAAAACTGATTAAGAAGGTCTGAAATAGAATTACTGTTCATGTGCATAAAGCAGAAATGGCTTGAAACCAATTAGACAAGCACAGAAAATATGTAATTTTCTGTTTATTGTTTAATTAAAGTTCAGTTTTGTAATCTACAGCTGGATTAGAAAAAAAAATATCTGGCATTTTAGGTTGTGGGTAATGGTTAATAGTGGAAGACAACATTTGAGGTGGTATTTTGAATTGTGGTCCAGTGTATAATAATATCACCATTTTCAAAGATTGTGCTTATTGCTGATTGTGTTCGATTATGTATAAATTTAGGCCAGTAATTTATATGAAGAGTGCTTTGGTAAGTCTCACCATGTCAGCAGACCTCTAATAAACCCTTTTTCCTTATGAATATGACTCATCTACTGCCTCAGATGACAAAAGTGAAACTGGATCCAGAGAGCAGCTAAGGAATACATCAGACCAGGTCTATGTTGAGTATGGGGGGCCAGTTATAAACATACTCTCTGTCTGTGACCTTATATGCTTCAGATGTCCTCATTAACAGACCAGATTGCCATCACGTGGCACAGCAGATGCCAGAGTAGGAAAGAGGCTGTGACTCTGCAGTGTAAATAAATGATACAAACCTACACTGCAGATCAGCACAAAATGAAATCTTACTGTTGGTCACCGTAAAAAAATATCTGTGTAAGTATTAAAAATCTGGTTACACTTATACTGAGGATGATGTTATTTACATAATGGAATAGAGCACTGAACAGGATAACAGTTCTTATTTGAGGTAGGGAAATAGGAGTTATTATAGAAACGTGCTACAGTGTTAGCAATCAAAAGATTTTTAAAAGCAAAAAAAATTACTTGTAAGAGGAGATATTAAACCTTGTGGTTACAATTTAAATCATCAAAATTAGGTATGTTTTTAGTTCAGTCTAAGACATTGTTTCACGGTTGTGACCGTCTTATCTGCGTGATGCTTGGTTGCTGGCTGGGGTTTAACCACGACACAAAACTAATATGCCAGATCACCAGATCAAAGCCAGATCATCTTTTATGCTGATAATTATTATGAATGTCCACTTGTAAGAAAGGTCATATAGCAAATCCTCCGAAGAGTTACATGTAAAAAGGTAGTCAGTCCCTGTGAACCCCTCCCATGTCCCACTGGGGGAATGGAAATAAAGACAAAGAAAAGTAAATTCACATGTGTTTATATGGGGGTTATGGTCTTGCTATCATTAGCGCTCCCACGCTCGTTTTTTGGCTACTGACTTTCCAGTTTGTGAGTGTCGCTTGTTGAAATCACACCCCCTTGAGCCAAATCGAGTGATCTTTTTATACGACAGGGTAACAGGAAACTAATGAATAGTGTAATTCATGGGTATTTGGGTAATTAATTACCAAGAATTACTATGAAAATGTAACATACTCCATGCAAGTAAAGCCAGTAGAATCAAGGTGGAAAAAATTCTAATTCGGTTTAACACACAAATGTAACAGCTTACTGAGGTGAAAATGGATTTCTTTAAAACTTTGTCAGTCTGTATTAAAGCTGTAGTAAAATAACAGTATCAGTCCTCCATTGGCACTTCTGACACCTTATTCTAGTCATACTGAATCTTTTCCTCATATTTCTCTCTTGCAATTTATGTGCAATTCATAATCATCCACAGAATAACAATATGTGTATTTCAGATACATAAATGAAAACCATGTTTGAAACTGCTTTTACACTTACTCCTTGTGGCTTTTACAGTGTTTATGCCAGAACAGGATTGGATATTTGGATCATATTTTGAAATCAGGATTAGAAGTTCATTGTATTTTTTTACCTCATTCTATTTAAGCTTGATATTGGTATTTTCTTCCTAGGTATTTATATTCTTAAAATGGTCTAAAAAATCCATAGATTTGGTATTTTAGAAAGCTTTGTGAGGCTATTTATGTCTAATAACTCTAAGCTTACACATTTTTTAATAGCTTAATATATCAGGGGGTAGTCAAATATTATTTTAAAGACAAAATACTTAAAGGAGAGTAAGAAGCACAAAAAAAAGTTTATTTCATTGTATTGAATATAATTGTAATTAGGCCATTAGCTGACAGAATTCTGTGCTGTCTAGGAGGAGATAAAGATATGACATATGCTCACGAAAATGAAGGCTGGAAGATGAATAGGCCTTCTAGGGAGTTGATCTTTACAGATCAGATAAAGATTCTTCAGCTCTCTTGCAGTCCGTGCTACGTCAAAGGCTGTCTTTCAGAGATAGGAGGATGCACTTGGAACCTGGAGACAAGACCTTCGAAAATTGATAGTTTTGAGATTGACTGGCAGCTGGGCTTTGGGTTTTTAGCTGTTGGTTTACATTTCCTTTTTTTTTTTTTTTCCCTGTGGGGTTTTTTTTTTTTTGGTGTCATCTTTTGTAATCCCTTTAAAAATTAAAGAAAAGTTGATAGGCTGGTGAAGTAAATAACACTTGCATCTCATCTATCTTTCCCAATAGCTATTTTGCTTTAAAGGTAATCATTCCCTGAAAGATTTAAGGAAATATAGTAGAAGATAACTATTGACTTCTTTGAAAGTTTGAATAAAAATCTTATTTGTGGGCAGTGGCTGTCTTTCAAGAGATGATTGTTTTTTTATTGATGAGCTAAGTATTCTAAAAATAATGCACCCTGCACACTATTTAGAAAATAGCAAGGGAGAGAAAAGTTCTCATTCACTAAAAAAAGTTAAAATAAAATTAAAAATAAGGTAGAAATAATTGTTTAATCTAGGAACATTTATTAAACAAATGCTTGTTTAATCACTGTGTTCAAGCACCTTAAATTTGATGTCAGCTACTGTGTTATTCGCACTGGCTAAATCTGGCATCATCCCTTTTGGTCTCTTACTTAGAAGCACCATCTCACAGCTGCCGGGCATCCTCCAAAAGCATAAGAGATGCTACTACGTTTTGTTAGCTTTTGCAGCGCTCTCTTTCTGGTCATGGTTTTTCAATTTATGTACTATTTTAGAGTAATTTGAGTTTCGTTGCCATAGTCTGAGAATCCTTGTTCTCCAACAGGTTGTTCAGTGTAGGGCTTTTTAAGTACCTTGAAGTAAGCCAGAATGTTTCTGTTACATGTTAGTTTTGTTCCCTTTCCCCTTTTTATTGATGACTCTTTTTTCATCCTCTCTATGTAAAAATATCATGTTAAGCAGAGCTTCATTCAGGGTCTGGGAACATCTCACACCTTTTGTCCTCACAGCACGCATATTAGAGACATGGAGTAAGAAATTGTTAAAACCGAAATACAGAAATGTAATTGTGCATGTTTGTTTTAGAACCATTTCTGCTTGTTTTCCTACATTAAAAAAAAAAAAAATCCCAACATTTTAGTATTTTCTAGAGAAACCTGTAGAGAACCACCATGGATCATGGTGTTAAAGAGGGTGTTACCTTATTAAACCCTCATTGTAATGAGAGGGAAAATGGGAAGTGCCAGGTGTCAGCCTGCTGTTGTGTTACTCCTCTTGGCCTTCTCCAGAGGCTCTTCCATCAAAACAGGGAAGGCAAGACCTGACGTTTGCATACCTCAAAAGGAAGCAGGCATGATTTCTTTGAGAAAAATGAAAAATTAGTCTCTTCTTGTGTCAAAATAAAGGGCATAGGTAATGACTTGGCTTCACCATCTAGATATTTTTGAGCCAGGAGTTTCGACTTCTTACTCTGGCTCATAACAAGGCTCTCTCTGTGAAAGGGTGAATGTCTCAGTTATTAGACTCCATGTTGTAGCAACAAGGTTCTCCTTGCATAGAAATCAAACACTTCTCAGAACACCTTAGATTCACAATATAGTTTTTTTCCTTAAATTTAGTACTCTTCCCTTATCTTTCCTAAAAACATAAGTTATTACATAGGAGAGAATGATACTGGTTTGTGCATGCAGACTTACTATGAGTCAACCCATATATTTTAAAAATACCCACTTCTTGAAAATTGAGGCCTTGCACTATCCATGCCCTTGTGATAGCCTGCACATAAACATTGATAAAGTCTTCTGCTGGAGGTGAGCAGGGTAGCCTGAATACTGTAGTAGAATGGTCTTTGGGAAATGCCTCTCTATGTTTTTTGCACATGTAACTTACATAGATGTCCATCACAGGATTGTTTTGTTGAAGTAATAGAATGTAAAAATACAATATTTATCCCCATTTTGAGAGATCAAATGACTTATTCTTGTGACCACTCAACTTACAGATTTATTTTAGTCCTGGCGAACAGCTACTACACTGACTACTAGAAATTTGTGTAGCATTTATAGGAATCGTTGATGAAAGATGATCTGTTTCAGGGAAAACAATGCTGGGTTGATATTAAGTTGGCTAGGCTTTAATTCTATCTCTGACATAGGAAACTAGGAAATAAATTCTAAATATACATTCCAGCTAAACTTTTGGATACATTCCAGCTAAAGTTTTGGATCCAATTTGGAAAATTGATCTAATAACTGATGCAAAAATTAAATTGATTGCTATGCAGTACAGCAAACTGCAGAGATTCTTCAGTTAAGCAGTCAAAAAGACATCCAAAAGGTGTCTCAGCCCGTTGCTGGAGCCAGTGTGTATAGGCGTAGCTCGTGGTCATGTGTACTTCCAATGAGGTGTCGGGGTTTAGTTTTTTGGAGTCAAGGAACAGCCATTTTCTCATTGTTCATTACGGTATCTCTGTTGCTGGTTGTTTGTGCTTTTGTATGGGCTTCGTTACCTTTAGCAGAGGTACACGTACCCCAAATGACAACTTCTCATTTTGGAAACTACTTCAAGGTATAAAGAGCTGTAGAAATGAAATGTAGTGTTATTTTAGCAAGTTACTTAGACAGTTAAGATGGATTCTAACTTAAACCTGAAAAATTTATCAAGGAGAGTAAGAATACAGTATCTCTGTGGTGGGAAATACTCTTCCCCCCCCCCCCCCCCCACCTGAAACAAAAAAAAACCCAAACCCAAACAACTATATTGGTTTTAATTGCTTTTAGTGTTTATGCTTTATAGTGCAAATTAGCTGAGGAATCTACCACTTTTTCATGGAACTGGGGAATTTGAAGTGCAGCTGCAGTTCTTTCAATGCAAAATTCCTAGTAATGTTGATGCTCTTTATATTTCTTTTCATAATCCATTTATCAGCTTGTGCATTTGGGTTCTACTGTCTTTTGTGGAAAACAATTGCAGTTCTCTGGGTACTTTAAGGCAATGAAGGAGACTGTGAAGGAAATCCAAGCATAGTGTTGACTGCAGCTGTTTGCATGTGTAGTAAGTGTCATATTTTGCTTTGCTACAGACTGGTGAAACATCACTTAATTGGCTTGAACTCACCAGAGGATATGTAAATTTATATGCAGGACTGGCTATATTGAGTGAGGAAATTAGACAGACAGAATTGTTCTAGGAAATTACCAGAAAACTCAAAATACTGTAGGTTTCTGAGGAGTTTGTCCAGTGCAGTCAAGGGAGAGATGTACTGTGCTTTTTCACAGTGTAGTGCATCAATTTAATTTTTCTTCTGTACTTGTGGTACTTGCCTACTCTGGAGGGTACCTCCAGCTGGCAATGCCTGTAAGATGTTAGTAGCTTTGTGTTAGCTAAAACTCATGGGCATTGACCATAAGACAAGTGTGTGGGGACACTTATTTTCTGGCAGCAGAGCACACAGGTTTGTTGGTGTTTTTTGTTTATAGAGAATGATTGCAAATGTAAAAGGAAAAGATCTTAAGTTTTGCTTTGTAAAATTTATCATCCTGATAGTTGTTAGAGAGGGGAGAGGGACTGCTGTCATGGGATGAGGTAACATAGGGGTTGCTATCCTGGATGTGGCTGGGGTGAGGTTCTGGCAGCACCGTCTCTGTGATTCCAGCTCATGTGAACTTTCTGGTCATACTCCTGCTGGTTGTTAGTGAGAACTAACAGTTGACTCATCTGAAAATATGACTTAGACTACCAGTTCATTTTTTGTAGAATTGGTCTGGATATTAAAAGGATCATCAGGTTCACTGTGCACATATCGTTACACAGTAAACCGTTTTCATCCCTAGTTATCTGGTAGATATTGCCAGACTCTTTCTGTTATAAAAGGACTGTGAATCTCCAGAAACTGTTGCTAAATTTTCTGTTGGGCTATATAATAATTTAGTTTGGAGGGTGGGCACTCAACAATTAGAACATGGCTGTGTCCACATGAACTACAAATATTTGTATAAGGTAGCTGCCTCTTCAGAGTGGGCTTGCTTGCTTTCAGGATGGTTGCTTACTTCCAGGGCTGTGGCACTGGGGATGCGGTGTGCAGCTCAACTGGAGAGCCCGCATTACACTCGGCAATTTTGATGTGCAAACTTGTAATAAACTTCTCATAAGCATGTACAAATAGATTTTTTTTTGGAAGGCTTATGATTTTATATAAGGAGGGACATGTCACCAACCCAGTGGATGTGTCTGTACAAGATTTTGATTTGAAACAGCATCATTCCTGTGCACTGTGCTTTGCTTCCCATGGGGCTAAGTGGACAAAACGGATTTCTTTCAAATTTAGTTTAAACAAGAAAAATTCCCTCTAGGAGCATGTCTGTTACTGTGCAACTGCTGATGTGTATTCAGTCCATGGGACCAGACTACAGCTAGTCCGAATTACTGAGTTTTATGGGTCCCTAATAATCACAGGGGATGCCAGTACTTCCTGTAAGTGAGGCTAAATAATTTAATGGAGAAATAAATGTCCATAATGCTGGGGTTTAAGATTCTAATAAATACTTGTCATTGGATAGTAATGCATATAAGGCAAGGTGGTATGTGTAAAGAAAAAGTCTTTTCAGAAGGATATTGGTGGATTTTGAACTTAATTAGAACTTCTTAAATGACATTGGAATGAGCGTTGAGTTTTCTAATGCATGATTAGAGTACTTAAATAAGCAATAATAAACAAAATAGCACTTTTGAAATGAGAGGGCACATCTTTACTGAAATACACATATTTTCAGTAAAACAAATTTCAGAAAAACAAAGTGCAAAAAAGCATAGCTATATAGAAACTTATACAGAGAAAACATGTATATGAAGAAACTAAAAAAAGAAAGACTTTGCTATATGAAGAATCAGTGAAGACTAAACTGTATGTCCTCTGTCTCTTTGGTTTTCAGCGCCTTGCTAAAGAAGCAGAAAAGTACCAAGCATCACATCAGTGGAGGGATGAATTTGGGGTAAGTTTCAGTTTTTCTCCTTTTAACCTTGTATTTTTTCTCTTTGAAATGTTAACTACTTTCTTACAAACATGTTTATATAGCCATGACAGAAGGAGTCATTGTCTATGAATGGGCATCTTATTTTATTGAGTAAACAGAGTCACAGTCCAGGTGTCTAGAGAATAAAGTGGACTTTTCACTTCAGAAGCTCATAGGCAGCTTTAGAGAACTGGGAGGTGGCTCTGAGGTGTGCACAAGACCATCTGTTTGTTTTGACATACAAGGAATGATTACAGAGAAGACCTCTAAGTGATGGTTACTATCAGTTAAAAGTGTGCTACTCCAAGCACTGAAACACAGAATCGTAGAAAATATTTTTATAAGTTGTTTTTTTCCTGATGTGGTAGAAAAAAGCAGGAAAAAGCTTAACAGAGAAGGATTTGGTTTTCTACATGCTATATTGGGAGTCATAGACTATTTTTTTAATCCCTTTCTATACTTAATTGCATCTCTTCAGTATTCTAGTACTACTGAGAGGCGCCCTAGCTTGGTCAAACACTAAATTGTCTTCTTCAATCATTTCAAACTTACTGAATAACAAGTGTGATGATTGTAAAACGTACATTAATTCTTTATTACCGATGAAGCCAAATTAATATAGTGCGGCATGATTATAAGCCTGTTAATTTTAGGCTACAGTTCCCTGCTAAGGGTCAAAGTGATTTTTTATGCCTTCATTTCCTGTTCCTTCAGAAATAAAAGCAGATGGTGCTTTTATGCGATGCTGCTACAAACCTAGACTGTATTTACACATTGACTAGTATCACAGTGGCACACATTTAAATACACAATGCTTTTCTATAATGTCTTTTCTGATCCAATGTTCCTCAGACACTTGGAGATCTGAGAACAAACAGACAAAAAAAAACCCCTAAGGTCAGGCAAAATAATTCAGATAAGAGTGACTGACTTTTAGGGGTGCAATGAGGGTCTGGACATAGCCTGAATGCTTTTAAGCATGCTCTCTGCACCGGCACACCTTCATTAGAATGAAAGTATTAACCCAGTAAAACACAGACTGCATATTCCATAGGGATACAATACTGAGAATGCTACAGAGACCTTTTCTGATAATGTGTCTCTGTTTTGAATAGAACACAAAACCTGCAGGTTTGATGGACTCAATGCAGAAAAGTGTGAATACAATCAGATGCTCTAATCGTTTTGCTTCTTACTGTACACAACCAGCATGACATCAACAACACTGTCAACAGCTTTTGGTTTTCTCTTTACCCTTTACTTGCAGTAGAAGTCAGTCTTACCAGAGAGGCTCCTGGTCTTATCAGAATTCATTGCCAAGGAGAGATCTCAAAGTAATTTTGAAATGTGATTTTATAATAATGTTGTGGCTTAGGTAAAGACTATGGTCAGAATAAAATAAAAAATGCAGTTGGATTTATAATAAAGTAACTGCAAACTGAGCTTGTGCTTTCTGTTTTGAATTTGAATGAGAACAGTGCGCACCATATAATAACCTTGACATTAGGTTATGCAATTAAATTTCAAATAAATGTATTAAGCCTCTTATAATTTAATTTGTTCCATTTTTGCCAGAAGTAATCTTTCTTCTCTTCTGGCCTACTTTTTAGAAAATGCCTGCTCAAATTAGTTTGCACACATATCTTTCTGATAAACTTAATTTTCACTGGAAGATTCATTCTCGTAATGGCTGTGATGGAAAACAGAAGGTATACTATAAAACTTTCTGCAGATGGTGGTTCTTAAAGTACTTCTGATAGCATTATGAACAGTGGACATCATGCTGTATGAGGTTCATTTCTCATCCAGGATTAGATTTGGGGAGATAAAAGCCCTTCCAGCAGCATTGCACATGAGTCACTGTAGAAAGAAACTCTCTGGGACAATCTATTTCTGCTTCTAATGAGCTCTCAATCAGCAATGTCATTGACAGTCAGATTGCAGCTGAACAATAACCTATGTATGGACTTTAAAGAAGAAAATATCACAACCATTGCTTTCTGGGGAAGTATATATGGGCTGACTTCAGTGGAATGAATCCAAAAGTGAAAGGGCAAAGAGGGATGGCCATAATACCAAGGTCTATACAGAGCTAGAAGGTATATGTCAATCAAGACTGCCAAAGTGCTTCTTCTAGCACCTTATTCAAAATATTAGTGTTTATTGCACAGTTCACAGCAAAAAAAGTGTGTAAGCTTTAAAGATTTTTTAAAATTTTATTTGTATGTTAATGTTGCAGTATAATAAAAGTTCAGCATCCTCAGATAGGTCTTTTGAAATTAGCTAGTACAGGGAAAAACCTTTAAAGATTGAGATTTGGTCCCACAGCCCCGCTTTTGTTATCTCAGCTAATGATTTCATGTAAAGACTGTCAAATTGTCTAAAGGAGAGAATTTGCTTGCCTTTTAGAAAAAAAGTTGAGACTAAACCATTGATAGAAACAGAAATCCACATCTGCGACAATCCCTGTTCCCTACTGTTTGTTGTTGATCGAGAGTAATTTTCTTCCAATGTTTCCAGTCCTGTAGTATATTAAATTCCAGCTAGTTCAAGAAGTCAAAGCAAAGAAAAACAAAAGTAACAATTTAAGTTTGGTCTTTTTGGTAAATCATAGATTTGTAGAGTCATAGAATGGTTGGAGGGGACCTTAAAGACCATCTAGTTCCAACCCCCCTGCCAGGGGCAGGGACACCTTCCACTAGACCAGATTTCTCAAAGCTCCATCCAACCTGGCCTTGAACACTTCCAGGGAGGGGGCATCCACAGATTCTCTGGGCAACCTGTGCCAGTGTCTTTCCACCCTCACAATAAAGAATTTCTTCCTAATATTTAATCTAAATCTACCCTCCTTCAGTTTAAAACCTTACCCCTTGTCCTACACTCATCTTTCCTGTAGGCTCCCTTTAAGTATTGGAAGGCTGCTATAAGGTCTCCCCAGAGCCTTCTCTTCTCCAGGCTGAAGAACCCCAACTGTCTCTGCCTGTCTTCATAGCAGAGGTACTCCAGCCCTCTGACCATCTTTGTGGCCCTTCTCTGGGCCTGCTCCAAGAGGTCCATGTCTTTCTTGTGCTGAGGGCTCTGGAACTGGACATGGTACACCGGGTGGGGTCTCAGCAGAGTGGAGTAGAGAGGCCAAATCACCTCCCTTGACCTGCTGGCCATGCTGCTTGTGACGCAGCATGGGATATGTTTGGCTTTCTGGGCTATGATTACATATTGCCAGCTAATGTCCAGCTTTTTCTTCACCAGTACCCCAAAGTCCTTCTCCACAGGGCTGCTCTCAATCCACTCATTGCCCAGCCTGCATCCATGTTTGGGATTGCCCCAACCCAGGTGTGGGAACTTTCACTTGACCTTGTTAAACCTGATGAGGTTCCTACAGGCCCACCTATCTAACCTGCCAAGGTCCCTCTGGCTGGCGTCTCATCCCCCTGTAGTATCAACTGCACTACTTAGCTTGGTGTCATCCACAATCTTTCTGAGGGTGCACTCAATCCCACTGTCTGTGTTCCTGACAAATGTGAATTAATACTGGTCCCAATACATACCCTTGAGGGACATCACTCACCACTGGTGTCCACCCAGACATTGAGCCATTGACTATAATTCTTTAGGTGTGACCATCCAGCCAATTCCTTATCTGCTGAGCGGTCCATCTGTGGCTCTCCATTTTAGAGATAGGGATATTGTGTGGGACAGTGTCAAAAGCTTTGCAGATGTCCGGATAGATGCCGTTAGTCACTCTTCCCTTCTCCACCGATGCTATAACCCCATCATAGAAGGCTACCAAATTTGCCAGGCACAATTTGCCCTTAATGAAGCCATGTCAGCTGTCTTGAATCACATCCCTGTCCTCCATGCTCCTTAGCATAGTTTCCAGGAGGATCTGCTCCATGATCTTGCCAGGATCAACAGTTAAAGGAATCTTTACCAAAGTTTAAGAATTACTAAATTTTATTTTGGTTTTATCTGAGATAATCTGTTCATGTTTACCAAAAGCAAAAATAGCTGTGCTAATAGAAATCTCAGACTGATATTAATATGAACCTGGGAAGCTGTGACCCAGAAACTTACTGAATAGTGAATATCTGGTGTTAAAGTATTTTCATATTTCTATCCTTCTGTTACCTTGCATAACTTTCTAAAAACACAGATTGACACTGGGGGCTATATATATTCTTGTTATTAATAAATGAACACTTCTCAGGTGTATATTGAATGTCTCAAGAGCAAAAATAAAAAGCTAAAATGAGTTAAGAGCATGTATTTTGCATATTTACCATTAGTTTTCAGCTGACAGAATTAAAGATCATAATGGATTTTGGTATTTTACATTGATAATTAAATATCAAAATAATTTTGGCAATACTCATTAATTTACTAAACAGTGCAAAATTATTCAAAGGAATATTAATTAAGAATAATAAATAATACTGAGTATCTTCTGAGTTAAAAAGGAAAAAAATAAATACTGGATTGTAACATGTTGTTTCCTGATTAAGCACAAAGTCAATTGAAATATCTGAACTGCAGTTTACATCTACAGCCCTAAAATAATACTTACCTGATAGAAAACTAGTAAGTCTTTAGAGAATATTTGTGAAGTTTATGAAGGCAAGTCCGAAGCACTTAGCTTCAGGCAAATAAAGAAATGCCGTTCTCTGCTCCCTGCTCCAACGATATTGCCTAATTCCCTAGCTGCATGTACAGGTGGAGAAATAAAACCTACTTAAATGCTTTTAGATTAATACATTTACAAATCAGAGATACAAACCAATATTTCTAAATGAAACAGCCTTGTCTGTTTGAATTTTCTTGTATGCTGCAGAATGAAAGGGGGTTGGTTTTGACACTTGTGATGGTCCAATTATTTTTCTGGCATAGAGATGCATGAAAAATATTCTACAAGGATCGGAAGGAGGGGAGAATTCTGTATGAAATAATTGCTGTTATTCCCCAAATGGTTCTTTTACAATTACATTTGATACTACATTTGATTGCCTTGCAATGGTTGGTTAACTAATGCAATTTTGTTTCCAGTTGGGTTGCAATATTAATTGTACTTACACATGTATAAACATAAGGAATATCTCATCTGTATTTTAATAAGAGGAGTCTTTATGGATGGCCTATTAGCATCCACTTACTTATATGAAGACTGATATTCAGATTTTAGGGATTAATTATCACATTGAAGTGCTACATGAAAAATACTTTCAATATGCCTTATCTTTTAACTGATAGTGCCATTTCATATTCTGTGTAAATGATGATTTTCTGAGTCCTGGTATTTCTGAGACAGCATTTGCTGTGATGGTAATGTGTAGGCCGGTGTTTAAGTATCGACTGGGTTTAAAAGTAAAGACAAAAGGTCATGGAAATGTTAGTTTGGATTTATGATTTTTTTCTAGTAAAAATATTGACTGCATAAAACTGTAGTGAAAAGTTGCACAGCAAAGAAATGGAAGATAAAAACAATAACAGATAAAACAAGTCTGGCATCACAGGATCTGAGCTAAGAGGTGACCTGCAAGAGCAGAGCGTAGTAGACATCTCTCTGTGCTTGATGTGTCTTGCAGATTGAAGATTTTCAGGACTGTCTGTAATTTATTGTAGTTGTCATAACAACACTAAAACATTTCATCTTAAAAGCCTCAAGTGGAAAACAAACAGAACACCAGACTTTCAGCTTTAATACTTCTTCATTCTAAAGAGGCAGTTTAGTAAACATACTTTGTCTCTTGAAAGAGGGGAAAACTCTGTGGAGAAAAACTAGAATACTTTTTCTCTCAGACTATCAGAGAGAGGATACAGCTCTTTTGTGGCTTGTACCTCTGATAGTCCTCTTGGGTGCAAAGAGCCTCAATGGGAAATGATACTGTTTATATTTGGCTCCAGACCTGGGGTACAGGGAACTGGTCCCTGCAGGCACAAAGTGTGTGTGCAATCCTTTCCCAGTAAAGTCAGATATACTTCATAATTTTGTGGAATTTTTAACAATACTAAACATGGGCAAAGTGTCATAGCTGTCTGTGTCTTCGCAGAATGCTCTAATCCAAAACCCAATGAAATATAACTTCCATTGATTTTGATTCATTTTGGGTAAGGCCTCACACTTCTGAAGCCTCTGTGATTTGGAAAAAAGTATGCAAATGATTGATTTAAATTGGCAGGCAGATGGTGAAGGTTTTAGGGAGGATAATGTTTTATTCTCTGAAGGGCTGTGTGCCACGTTCTCTTCTGTGACATACAGCTTTAATTTGTGTATATTTTAAATTAAATGTGGCCCATCTCACTGAAAGGGTTGAAGTCACCTTTTTTTCCTGTCAGTGATTGTTTGCACTTTGGTATCTTTCTATTCAGAGGACAGAGCTCTGTGTACACTGGGAGTGGTAGGAAGGTGAGGTGCAGAGGAAATAAGAATGAATCAGATTTGCTGAAACTGGGTGGTTTTAGGGGTTGTTCTAATGTTTATTTGGTGCTTATCAAATCACTCGAACCTTTTAGAGTCATAAAAAATGCACTGTGAGTATTGCAGGAACAGGCATTTCTGCAAGGTTTTCAATAGTGCTTTCTCAAAACGAGATGGGAGATACTGCAGTTACATAATTTAAAGCACTCTCACCGTACTTTCCTAGGATCTCCATAATTAAAAAGAAGAGATTCATCTAAATGTAGATATTTACTGTGAACATACCCATGCTGAAGACTGGAGACATGTGACATAGGCATTACTAGATGAGTGCAGGATTTGTCTGTCATTCACTGCCAGGAAATTCCCTGACACTGCCCACTTGTTTTTCCACAGCATCCTGTCCATAATATTCGAATTCTTATTTTCCCAAAGTCTCTGTGATGCATTCTGGTTTCAAAATTTCTAGGAGGCACTAGTTAGATATGAGAAATATGTCTTAAAGGCAAAAATAAAACTAGTTTATTAGAAAACTTTCTAAGGGTAATGCCTCTTGCTAGCTTGCCTGGAATTTTAGAACTTCCTAGGCTCTCTGGAAATCATTGACTTCCTTCAAAATCTGGATTGTCATTGGAGAGCTTTTCCATACTTTTGTTCCATTATATAAGATCTAATGTGATCTTGTGTAAGGATAACCCCACTATAAGTGTTAGTGTGATTCATCATTTGAACACATTTGTAATCACAGTTTTAATCCTTGATTTATTTATGTTTTTACACTTTAGTAATTTTAAACCAATTAGGAAGTTGATACCGAAGCTTTACAATTGGAATTGAGATTATATATAAGCAGGGATTTAAAATGTGTAACTGTAGAGGAGCTACCTTTTCTGCTGTGTCTTGGTCTTTAGATTTTGGTTATTTATCATCTTTTAATATGCTTACACTGAGTATAGGAGTATAACTTTATAACATAAATCTCTGCAAGGATCTCATCTGGGCAGTGAAGTGCTTCCTTCATAGGGAACTTGCCAAAAAAGCTTTTAGAGTAAAGTGAACACCTTCAATCATTGTTGAATCTTTCAAGCATTCCATTTTATCTGAAAAATCAAATATGTTAAAAGACATCTAATACACTTTTTACTTATTGACCAGGCAACTCATTTAAAAAACAAATGTGCAGCTTCAGAAAAAGGTGTAGCGGGAAGGAGCTGGGAAAGAAAAAAAGAAAGGAAGGTGTGATTTCTCATCATTAAGGCACCATACATATGTGTTATCACCTTCATTTTGAATGAGTCTTTAATGTGCTTTCTGAACAAAGATCTTATTAAAAGCAAGATGTACTATTGTACTCAATTTATTAACACCCTGTAGGTTCTTTATTTTGCAATAGAGAAGTGTTAAGAAAAGCTTTCTACAGGCTGCAGTAGTACATATTTTCTGAGTTCATTGAATTCATAAAACAGATGAAGCTGACTAGGTTTTTTTTTATTTTAGTTTTCACCTTCAGATTCAGTTGCTAATGTAAACCTGTGATAAAATTCTTAGCAGTGCTTTACTACCCTTGGTAAATCAGTGAAATCAATTAGAAATGGACTTCAAAGATGCTGTTTATTTTGTCTGTAAGCTTTACAAAATATTTTCAGTTCGTAACTATCTATCTTTCTCCTTGATTCTTTCTTGCCAGTATAACTGATAGCTAACTAGTTTCCTCTGTTTCCATCATCTCTGAGGCAAACACATTTCCCGCACTGGCCATCACATTCATATTATCCTGACCCCTTTTTACACTGAATTCAGGAAATGTGCCAATATTTTGAAAAAAAGGAATATAAACGTACTTAATTCTGCTGGTCTTAAATTACTAATAAGAGGAGAGAAGGTTTTTTTTTCTTTTAATTAAACAAAGAAAAAGATATGACTGAATATGCACAAAAAAGTTAAATCAATGGACTAAGGCAGTAACGTTCTTTTCATAACGGAGTCAGACTTCTAAAAGACTGAGAAATTCAGAAAATATTACAAAGTTTTGATTCTTAGAGAAGGAATGCCATTCATATTAGCAAACCTTAGAGATTTTTTTTTTTAAAAAAGCATATTTGTCCCAAAATATTTTTTAAATGTTTCCTGTCAGAAGGGGCAAATGCTGGGAATATATAGATAGGGGCTTAGGACTACGAACATTATTGCATATTAAAAATAGAGCCTTTCTGAAATTCTAAGATGAGTGGGTTAGGTATTTGGAGATAGAGATACTTGTAATTTTCTTCACAGAATCACAGAATGCTTGGTGTTGGCAGTGACCTCTGGAGATCACCTAGTCCAAACCCCTGGTAGAGCAGGTTCACCTAGAGCAGATTGTGCAGAACAATGTTCAGGCAGGTTTTGACTGTCCCCAGCAAAGGAGACCCCACAGCCTCTCTGGGAAGCCTGTTCATATTTTCTGTCACCCTCACAGTAAAGAAGTTCTCCCTCATATTCAGGTGGAGCTCCCTGTGCTGCAGTTTGTGCCCGTTGCCCCTTGTCCTGTCGCTGGGCATCCCTGAAAAGAGCCTGGCCCTGTCCTCTTGGCACGTACCCTTAAGATATTTGTATGCATCGATAAGATCCCCTCTCAGTTTTCTTCATGCAAAACATGCCCAGCTCTCTCAGCCTTTCTTCAGAAGGGAGATGTTCCAGTCCCCTTATCATCTCCGTAGCCTCTGCTGGCCCCTCTCCAGCAGCTCCCTGTCTCTCTGGAACTGGGGAGCCCAGCACTGGACACAGCACTCCAGATGAAACGTCACTAGGGAGGATTCCCTCCCTTGCCCTGCTGGCCACGCTCCTCCTGATGCCCCCCAGGGTCCCAGGGGCCTTCTTGGCCACGAGGGCACACTGCTGGCCCAGCGGCAACGTGCTGCCCATGAGACCCCCCAGGCTCTTCTCCGCAGAGCTGCCTCCCAGCAGGTCAGCCCCAGCCTGTGCTGGTGCACGGGGCCGTCCCTGCCCAGGGCCAGGACCCTACACGTGCCTTTGCTGAACTCCATGAGGTCCCTCTCCACCATCTCTCCAGCCTGCCCAGGTCTGGCTGAATGGCAGCGCAGCCTCTGGTGCGTCAGCCGCTCCTCCCAGTTTGGTATCACCAGCAAACTCGCTGAGGGTGCCTCTGTCCCTTCACCCAGGTCACTGATGAGCAAGTTGAACAGGACTGGACCCAGCACTGACCCCCGGGGAACATCATGAGCTACAGGCCTGCAGCCAGACTCTGCGCGTTGATCTCAGCCCCCTGAGCTCTGCCGTTCAGCCAGTTCTCAACCCACCTCAGCGCCCACTCGTCCAACCCGCACTGCCTGAGCTCCCCGCCGAGGGTCTTGCGGGAGACAGTGTCAAAAGCCTTGCTGAGGTCAAGGCAGAAACATCCACTGCTCTCCCCTTGTCTACCCAGGCAGGTATTCCATCACAGAAAGCTATCAGGTTGGCCAGGCATGATTTCCCCTTGGTGAATCCATTCTGACTATTACTGATAACCTTCTTTTCTTCCACATGCTTCACAATGAGCTCTGGGATTAAATGTTTATCACCTTTCCACAGATGGAGGTGAGGCTGACTGGCCTATAGTTTCCTGGGTTCTCCTTCCTGCCTTTTTTGAAGACTGCAATTACATTGGCTTTTCTCCACTCCTCAGGCACCTCTCCTGTCTGCCATGGCTTTTCAAAGATGGTGGAGAGTGTCTTAGATAATATCTGCCAGCTCCCTCAGCACTCTGGGGTGCATCCCATCGGGTTCCATGGATTTGTGGGTGTCAAGTTTGCCTAAATGATCTCTAGCTCACTCCATTTCCTTCTGTTTTTTCTAATGACAGAAACACAGGAGTCATGAAGGCCTTGATAACTTACCTTATTCTTTTGCCACAGGATTCCTGTAAGATATTAGATGAAAATTCAGCTTGTTTTTGTCACAAGTCATCATCTTTAGAAAAAAGAGCTGACATGGAAATTTGAAAGTTTGTGTATTTAAAAGTTTGTAGGCCTCAGATGTCACATGAAATACCATGCAAATAAAGAAAAAAAAAAAGAGAGAGACAAAGCCTAATGACTTTAGAAAATAAAAAATTACCTCATTTTCCAAACTTTATGTATTTTAAAATACACTACCAAGAAGCGATGGTCCAAGAACAGTGGCTTGTGCAGTCGTTCAAAACAGAAAACAGAAGATAGAAAAAGTTTGATGTCTGTACTATTTTCCAGTTGAAATACAATAGACATTTTAATGGGAGTTTCATTCTGCATAGACTTTAAAATGCCTAGGAATACTCAACAATCCTATTATTAAGAGCTGTGTTTTGCTCAAGGGATTTGGGAATTCTTATCCTTCCATCCACTGAGTAGAGTGTAATTCTCATTAGTATTTAAACAACAGGTGAAGTTGTGGCTCTTTTATGTCTTGAAAATGACGATGAGTGGCCACAAGGCAAGAGATATGTATAACAGAGCAGAGAAACTCTTCAAAATTAGCAATATGCTGATATGCCTCTACATCATGCAAAGAAACATTAAAAAACTCTACTTGATTTGACCAGAAATGTGAGCTTTTAACCATTTGTTTACTTTTCTTCAGTTCATTTTTGCTATCAGCTATGAGCAAATCAGAACTGTAAATAAATACACAAACAACTCTAGGTCTCATTGGAGAGACATAAGGATTTAGCAAGTCTTGAGAGCTCTAGGCCAACTCTATGACTGCCTGTAATTTATGTGTTTACGGAAAACACTCATTCTATTTTCATTTTCCCAGTTGGTAGTCCCAAATTATACTGCACTGAAGCAGTGTACTGTAACTGTCTTGAAAATATGAAGAATAAATATAAATATGACTATGCAAATCCAGAACAGATCTTTGCTTTTAAAAATGGATGAATAATCATTGATAAATAATTAATTCAGATAGGATTCTGTTCTTACTCCTTTGGGCACTACAAGTTCTCAAGAGAGCAATTTCAGGTTGCATTTTTTAAGTTACACATGAAAACAGTAAAACTAAGGAACTTGGCTCTATTGCTATTTTTCTTGCTTGTACAAAATTCTGGTGTTTTCCCATCTTAAAACTTTTTATGCTTTGTATGTGATTTTTTTTCCACCTAAAAAGTGAATGAAGACTTCCGGCAAAAGTTTTCTACCAGACCGAATGATCTCTATAAAGGCAAGATTAATTTCATCTGGATTGCTATATGTATAGTAGTTTAAATGACTTCTAAACTTAAAGTATTCTAATATACTAATTGAAGAAGTATGTAGTCTTGCCATAGCATTTCCCTACCTTTTGGATAGAATATTTTAGTTTTGTTTTACTAGCATATGCAGGTAGTAGTGTGCTAGGCTTGTCTTACTGCAGCAGAGGGTGTTTTGAAATTTTTTTTTTTTTCTTTTGGTGGGGGATAACAAGGAAAAAACACAGGCTGGACTAAGACTGAAGTCTTTTAAAAAATATCAGTACATTTGTTAATCTCAAGTGATGATTGTTTCCATTTCTTCTGCTGATAGCTGACTTGGAAAGAGTTATTTTTCTTATTACAGAGGAGCACAGGATATAGGCGATTGAATTCCAGACACTTCCAGTCTCTCTTGATCTCTCTTTTCTCTCCACCACAATGCAATTCTGCCTCAAAGCTCTCCTTAAACTGGATACCATTCATAAAGTTTAATATTAGGGAAAACATAGTAAGGCCTGGCACAACATATCTATGAGACTACAAAGCAACACTCTTATGTATAGTCTTCTTTGGGTAAGATATTTATGAAACATATCTGTAAAGTATATCAGTACATTGCTACATAAGGCTAATTTAGACCATGTTTTGAGATTCTGCATTCAAGGTGGAGAGCTGCTGTTTAAATGTACAAATGGTAAAACGGAAAATTGGTGGATAATGCAGGAGATGAGGATCATAGACAGTTTTTAAGTAGAGCCTGGCACTTGCTTAAAGCCATAGCTCATTTGGCACTTTATAACTCCTAAAAAGTGTAGGGTAGGAAGCAAAAGGCAGAGGGTCAGGAATGCCAGCCTGACTACTATGAAAGGCTTTTGTGGGTGAAGTCACTGTAGAGTAGCAGAAGCAATCTCAGATTTGTGTATTTTCCTGTGCTTAACCCATTCTTGTTAGTGTATTTCATGCACAGAAGGGGAGAGAGTTTTAATTCTGGCTCCTTGACGCATTTCTTTAAGAAAAAACGTTCAGACTGGGATGGAACCACATTTCTAAAACTTACAGCTATAAATGCTGTTGAATAAAACAAATCTATGGACCTGACTTTTGGACCAAGTGGCATAGATTGTCAGTGTTCAAACTAGGTTTGTTGTTTTGACTTCTCTTGACAATATCTAGGAGGCTCAAAGTCATATGTGTGTGCATTTGTACTTTTCTTCTCAAAGTTGCTGAAATAATGTGAAAAAAGTGATGCAGCGTAGAAAATAATATTATCAAAGCATGAAGCGAGGGAGTTTGCATGCTTCAGTTGCTACATCAGTTACATCAAGGCATGCAAGAGTATTTGAGGGTATAAAACTCATTGAGATAACATTGGAGGCATATAGAGAGTGACACAGGGTATAACCTTGTATAGGCTTGCCTGCATAGTCAGTTGAGAATTGTTCCTGCAGCACGCTGTGCCGCAGAATGCGTATGGACATTTCTTAGGTGTCTCGGGGGCAGCTGTAACAAGCACAATGTGGGTGAACAGCAGTCTGTGTTCAGGACTGATCTGTTTTATTTTGAAATGCAGACATCATGCTCTCTACGGAGAATAAAGTGTGCTCCATCCTAAAAAGTACCGTGGTTACAGATCAGCAAACACTCTGTGTCAAGAATAAACTCCAAGAGGAAATGCTGTTCAAGAGAAAACAAATTTTCTTTGGAGCAGTAGATATATAGCAGTTATGGATAAATTTAGCTTGAAAATTGGAAGAAGGAATGTCAAAGGAAAATTCCATCAGTTTAATGAGTTTCTCAAATATTCTGCCAACAAAGTAGGGCAAATATCCTACTATTTTTATTAAAATAATTATGATATTATGAGTTGTGCTATGATTATGTATTATGACTACTGCTTTTATGAAAATGAACTATGACATGGACAGCAAGACTGGATTTTATTTACAGACTCATATCAGTAGGTTTTGCTGACACAAGAATAGTTCACTAAAGTGGTTACATGTCCTAGTAAGAGTAGAGCAGTGCAAATCCATACATCCAATTCAACTTGGGCTACGTTTGTGAAGAATAGGATGCACTTTAATTTATTCATCTCTTCATGTCATCTATACATTGATAAGCAAATGTTAAAAGAAATACAACTGAGTATGTCAAAACCTTTTATCTGCATGAGACCTCTGCAGTACTATATTTGCAAGAGTTTTAAATGCTTTGATATGAAACAGATTGAATGGTTTTCTTTATTACTTCAAGGTAACAAGAGTTAAAGCTTACACATTTCTCAGATATTAATATGTTTTTTCCTATTTCCCAGTGTTTTTAAACAAGGTTGAGATGATATTTTAAGAATCAGGCAAGGTATAGGCTTAAACTAGTCCTACATAAATAGGAGGGAGGTATGTATATCCATATATCAATTGTATAAATTTTCATCTGTATACTTGTACATATTTTTATGTATGTATCTACATGTACATATGCACAAAAATGACATCTAATAGTACGTTTGTATTTATGTATATAAGCAGCTGCACAGTGTTAGGTGAGTCTCTGTTTTGCAGGTTGCAATGGTCTAAAGCTGGTGGGTTCAGATACTTTGAGAATACAAGCAGTTAAACTAGTATGTGCCCATGCTTTTGAATTTTTACCTCTGTCATGTTTTAAAGACCAGGAATATTTGAGCAGAAATGAACATACAAGCACAGAAAATATAATAGGTGGTTTCACTGAGTTCAGTATGAATAGCATCATTGTGGAGCACAGCAGGAAAGGTGTTCTGGCCCTTGGGCTCACTTTGCACAATTGGCTGATGCTTACTCTGCACCAGTATCTATGGTTTGTGCATGTCTGTTATTTCCAGTGCATTGCGTCTGAATAGCATACAGACTGCTGGTCTCATCAGAATAGTGGTTTTTATCATAATGCTGATAATGCATCTTAGAACATGGTATAAGTGTTTAGAGGTATTTGCAGTGCAAGATCTACTGAAATAGTTTTCGAGGACTTTCCCCAGGTAAAGAGTAGGTGAGTTAGGATGGTTTCTGCTTATATAGTTTTCTGGATCTGTGAGAGTTATCAGCCCATCACATTCAGTGAAGTTCCTAAAGTAAAAACAAAACAAATCAATCTTTGGCAAGGCAGATAGCAAAGTTTTTACCCTGAACTGTGTGAAAAGAAGGGGAAAGGGAAGTGAGAGGAAAGAAGCCCATTGATGGGAAAGGTTTAGGAATGACTTCTTTGCTGCAATTGCTTTCTGCCTTTCTTCTCAGTTTTTACATCTGTGTCTTTTCTGGATATAACCATGGCATCATCCTTGACAAGACACTTCACCCTTTTTTTGCAGCATCCCTTCTTCTTTCCTCTTCAGCCCAAGTTTCCCATCTTCAATTATCCCTTCTTAAGCACCTGTAGTGTTTTAAGAGTTCATTCCTTTGGCTTTCTGAAATCTCAGTTCATGCTTCTGTAATACTGTGTAATGGTGCTGTTGAGAGCTGAGATGAAATAGCCCTCAGGCATTACAGGATAAATTTTGAGAAAAAATGATGCATTTCTTCAAACTCAAATCAGTTTAATATATTCTTTCCAATGTACTTCTATTCTCTTCTTCATTATGTTCTTCCAGTATTAAGCTCTTTTTTTCAGTAACCTTTTTGGTTAAGTAAGCCGGAACCTTTCTGACTGCCCATCTTTTTCATCAAATACCTGCCTTATTTTCACCTTTCACAATAGCTAGCTTTTTCTCTTGCTCAGAATTTCTCTCACTGGCCTTTCCTCACATCTTCTGTTATTTGTCCCTATGTCCAACCCGAATTCCAGAAAAGAGATGAATTTCAAAGAAGTGCTGAGCAGTACAAGAATTTTAAAGTGAATTATACAAAGTATAAGGGCCCAAGCCTACATGTGTTAACACAGATTCTGATAGGAATGCTAGGATGCTGTGAACTTCAATAATTCTTTGTCTAAAATAAGAGCTATATACTTTAGATTTAAAGTATTTTTGAAATTGTGTGCAATTTCTGAACTAGGAAGGTCTGCAAATTCAGAACCAGCTGACTCCTCCTCTGAGTTATTAAAAGCAGGACTTTTCTGACCTCTGCCTCTGGGCAGGATTAGGGGGAGTCAGAAGAAACAGGCAAAACTGGAACATCAGAAGTGATCTCCCAGGAGCCAGGCTTGCTGCTCATGCCGCTGGGAGCACGTGTGCAGGCTTGGGCTGAAACTGGTTTTAAGTAAAAGAGCATTCTTCCAAAGAGAGATTGCTGTTCTCTCCATCCTACTGACAGACAGCAGCCACCAGGGTGGCTTTCCATGATTTTGGTATAGTCAAAGCATCCTTTGGCTACGTTTCACTGCCCTTGCAATAGGATGCACTGTAGAGCTGGCAGCTTTGCCTGTGCTTAGTCTGCCTCTGAGGGTATGGGGGCATTTTTGGTAGAAATGACTACATTTAAATAAAAGGGAAATAATATCTGATATTATTACAACTCAATTTTTAAAGCTTCTTATCCAGCAGTGAGTGGAAACAGGCAATGTGGTGGCCTTTCTTTTATAAGTATGGAAATTAGTCGGGGAAAAATGCTGGCACAGATATTCCAAAGCCTCTTTCCAATTAAAAAGAAAAAAAGTACAAAACTGGAAAACAAAGAAAGATGCAAACAAAAACCCTACAGCTTCTGTTCTTCATCACGGGGGTGCAGGTGGAGTCAGGTAAAGCAGCCATGGACTTAAGATCTGAGCTTACAAAATAACATTGTCAGGTTTGTAAGTAAAATAAAATGGTAGAGAGCAAATGAGGTATCAAGGTGGTGATACTGGCTTACTTCAGTTCTTTGAGACAGAAAATGGTTATTTTATGTATTTGAAACGTCTTTGTTCTAGTTCATCTGCAAAGTTCCCATTACCTAATATTAATCTTCTGTTACGCCAGAGATTATGGTTTGAGTGATGGCTGAACTTTGGGTGAAAATATAGTAAGCGATGATAAGTACCATTATTTACTTAAAATTTGGGTTAGGCTCAGAAAAGAAGTTTGGAAGGTGGCTACAGCAGGGCTGGAAAAAGCTGGGAAGTGGAGGAGATGCTCACGTGCAGGCGGCAGTGAGGGCCGAGGGACGGCCTCCTAAAGCTGGGCAGCCGGAGCTGCAGGCGGCCTGGTTGAAAGCTGTGTGCTGATAACGGGGTCCACTGGTGGTTCCAGCCATGATGAGTGAAGGACCAAATTCATGGTCCATCTAGGAGTTACCATCAGAAGGAAAAAGGGATGGGGATAGGGAAAGTGATGAGCTGCAGCTGAGCTGCAGTGTACGCCCAAGGGGCCTGTCACTGGGCAGAGGTCCATCTAGGAGATGGGGCCAAGGCAGGGCTGGAGACAGGCCTTGCTAATGCGACCCCGAGGCAGGGACTGAGAGACTTGGGCTGAGCTGAAACAGGGCTCCTGGGCAGCCAGGAGGCCCCAGGTGCCACGCTGAAGGCCTGCTGGGCCCAGTGAGACTACCTGTCCCTACGTCAATGTTAGCAAATGTTGGGTTCTAACTGCTCTTACCGTTGCAAGGTGTATATAGGATGCCATTAGCTCTTATCCTTATTTTACTGTAAGAGAAAAGATTAACACAAACAAACAAAAACCAAAAAACAACCCCCAAGAAACCCCAAAAGAAAAAGGAATTTCTCCAAAGGGGAAGAAAAAGAAAAGACTACAGCCAGGTTTAAAAATATGCAATCCTTTTTTGTGGTAGTATGCACAATTCCAGATAAATTGCCAAATAAAAACATGAAATAAACCATAATGCATTTTAGACATCAATTTCTAATCTTGCTTGCTTTTCTTCATATAACTTTGTGTTTGAGCATCTTGCTTTTTACTGTTACTACTTTTACTATTTCTCAATTTTTACTGGTAGAAGTTAGTTTACCTAAGTTATATGAAAACACAAGACAATTAAAGAAGAATCTGCTTTTGGTTCTGTTTATTTTTCCCCTCCTACTTGTATCCTGGACTGTTCTGTTTTGCTTAGTACTGAACCGTTGGAGCATCTCTCACCAAAGCATTGCAGGATGTAGCTAGCATCTGGTTTCCTTTATTTTTGTTTGTTCTCTGTTTTCAAAGAACACTTGTTTGGGTCCTATTTACCTGTGTTTCACAGTACAAAGGAAAAAAGCAAACCAAAAAAAGATCCCCTCTACTGGCTCTAGAAAATGAGAGGTTTGGGTGCTGAAAAGAAGTCGTACTCTTTCACTATGTATAAAAAAAAAAAAAGAATATGAAATCTTTTTAAATTGCAGAGTTTGCTGTCAAGAGATGTGTGGGATTCCCTGAAACTGAACAGGTTGTGGTCACATCAGTGCAAATGCTCATCCAAGCACCTTAGCCTGCTCTCATATCTGAACCAGCTTATTCAGAAGTTTGTGTCTCTGTATTTCTTTGCAGTTTGTGGCATGAGCACCAGATACATGGCAAGTGAAAACCCCTGTTGCTATCTGTGGAAGAAACACAAATACCTTTTCATTTAGTGCGGTTCTTAAGATAGAGAATGAAAACATAACAGCAAGATATTGTTACAGCTTTTTAAATCTTACTACTCTTCTGCATGAATTCCAGCATACCAGTGTAACATATCCAATAATTAAGTAGAAAAGTAATTATAATTTAATTATTTTTATATAGTCCTTTTGCTTGTAGTGATTAATTGGAAAAATCTTCATCATTTTATGTTAAATAGTAAAATGAATGACATTTTCCAGCTGCTGGATTGTCTCATGCTACTGAACTATTTCTGAAAAAAGGTGTACTCATGTACATTTACTTTATTGCAGTGATGGAGTGCAAGACATGCACAAAACGGAAGTCAAAGCTGAATAATTAAATTATGATTCCTTCTGTTCTTTATTAATTAGGTGAGCATGGGATATTTCTTAAAGCCTGCTAACTGCTGTCCACAGTTACTTGCCTTCTAAGACATTAGAGATCTAGCAAAATTATTTAAAACAAATTCTTAACAAAGTAGGTAACACTTGTCTTTCCAAGAGGCCCATTAAAATAATTAACAGCCAATATGCCAGACGTATTTTTCATGTGCATGAACCAAAGCTGTCTGAAAAGAAGACATGGCCTGACATATTTTGAACTTTATTACCTTTTGGAAAGGTACTTTTCACATTTAGGAGGAAATGAAGAGATTTGGTGTTTCTTTTTAATTTTCATGCAAATTGTATAAGATATGTTATAGCAATTACTTTTTTGTATGTTGTAACTTTATTTTTTTGCGGACACACTTTAAGTGATTGAGTAAACCAAACAAAGAATTGATACAGACAGGGAAAGAAATCAAATGCTTTAAAAAAATTATTTGATATCATTAACTTCGCAGGTCAGTCTCAGCTGTGTAAGATGTGATCCAAAGTTTGGATCAGACTTTAAGAATTTATATATGAAAACTCATTAATCTTGTGTTACAGAGTATTTTAATACTAAGAAAAAAGAAAAGTGTGTGCTTAATAAAAAGTGTGTTTAATTTTCCTGCAGAAATACTATTTATAATCACTTTGTATTTTAGTTTTTACATATGGAAGAGGATAGAAAGATATATAAAACCTTCTACAGCTGCAGTTTAAGGAAAACTATGCAAAATGTAGACATTTTTTCTGTTCCAGTGAGATTCTTAAAAAAACTAATGTTGTCTGGGTATTTTTGCTTAGAATTTAGTTGCAGTGACTTTGTGTAATATATTCCTTTCCATGTATGATTTCTTTGTGAAGAGAGAAATAGAGAAGAAAATTAAATAGAGGAGGAAATTTCTGTTTCTGTGGAATTCTTTCAACCATTGGATATATTCTCAAAGCAAATGTGTGTATGTAAATACAAAATTGAATTACACATTTTCATCTTTCATTTCAAAGCATTTTTTATAAAGTAAGATGAAGACACATATTTTGTACTAATTGACGTTTCAATGTTTATCAGAATTAAATCTCAGTTTTCTGTGAAAATGTAAAGAGGAGGATGAAAGAAGCATTGTTTTGATAATGCTTATTTGGTTTTGTTTGGTGTCATTTCAGTAGGGAAAGTATTTTTACATTTTATTAATGTATATTATATATAGATTGCTATATATTATATTCATTAGCTTAATAAAATATTGAAGGGATTGAACCACAAATTCAAATTAATTTGTTTGGACCCAAACATATACTGAAATAATGTGGTTGCTTTTTATTTTTAAACTTAATTTCTTGCTAAAATGGCCATATTTATAAGCAAATTCTGCTTTTGGGTTTAAATTCCTTGCCTTCATAGTCTTTAAGATCACATGGTGGTTCCTGGTCAAGTTTAAAAATAATTACCAGCACTGATAATTCAATATTCCTGTAACATTCTACAAAAGCCCATGAACTATTTTTTTCCCCTCATATTATTTGTTGATTTAATGTCATTAACTGTTGTGCAGTTCCCAAGGAAGTATGAGCGTAAATGATGGATTTAAAACTCAGTGTGCAAACTTTGAATAAAAGTTCAAGGAAGGCATTCTAGTCTAAAAATCTGGGCTTTTTGTATCTGACCTATTGTACCAATGGATTTCCATAGCTTCAGTGCATGCTTCATGACATTGCTTGTGAGCAAGTTTTTTAGACTTACGTTGGATACATTTAGGTTATTTTGAGAGTACAAGTGTGGAACTGGAAGGGAGAATAACCTTGTTTATAGGATGATAGTTTCCATTTTATTGCCAAAAGCAAAAAAAAAACGCTCATTAAGAACGTGCTTTGCATTTTATATATTTGTTCATAATTACTGAAATAGAAAAGTTATAATTCATTTACTTATGGCCAACAATTGCTTAAAACATTACAAAGTCAGAGGGATTAGGAGAGTATAAATGTACTTGTGTAATACTGGCAGTCATGGCTTGTGTAGTTCACTTTTGTGTAGTCTGTTCTTTATACATTTTACCTTACCTGGCTGTTGTCTGATAAAAACATAAGCAGTGAGTCAAGGTTTCTTCACTGAATGTCCTCATCTACTGTTGTGATCTATCAGCATTTTTCATTACTTGTGGCTCTGCTCAGCACTAATTAGTTTTATAAGCTTCTGACTGACTCCAAATGTGGGCTAAATTAATATGAATATGAATTTGCATGCAAAAAGTGATAGAAATGTCATTTTAAATACAGGCATGAGCATTTATCCTCAGGTTCTAGGTTCTGGAGTTTGAGATGATGAAGGTCCAGAGAAATATCCTAGGAACTGCTGACCTCTGTGCACAGCTGGGTTTAAGAAGCCTTGGAATATTCCTTGTGTCTTCAGTCACCATTATGGATCACTGAGAAGCTGTACTCTTTGAGTTTTTACTCCGCTGTAGTGTTATATGCCTAAATTTTAATTCCTTGTAAATATTTTGTAACTGCTAATTGAAACATTCCTAAACATGATCCTATTTGTTGGCTATAATTAATAGAATAGCAATGTGACAAATGTAAACTAATTTTCTTTGGGACAAATTGTATTACAGGTTTACCCATTACTTAGTGAAACATAATTTCCTGAAAGATTTTTTGCGGATTTTTTGGAGATGGAGAACTGGCATGTTTTCAATGTTCAGTTATGATCGTGCAAAAGATGTAGCCTAGTTCATTGCATCCTAGCGCTTACATAAGTATGAATTCAGAATGCCAATTTCCTATGAATTTGATTTAAGCTCATGTCCAAATTTTTTAACTAGGCTCCTGTACTATACTAGTCCAAGTATTTACAATCTAGATAATAAGCAATCAGATTAGACATTTTTTCTTTATTATTTTATTTTTATGTCCTTTTATCAGCTATAGAAAGCAATGCTGAATGAATTAAAATAAACGTACTTTGCTGCTTTAATTAAACAGATTAGATAGTGTGATATAGAGGTTAATTAGCTGCTAACAAATTAATTTCATTTTCCCACCTGGAAATCTCCTTTGTAATGGATTGCATTTTGCCATATGAAAAGAAGCTATTCACAGATGCTTATACTTTGAGGAAGTTACTGTGATGAGAAGGTTAGTGGTTTCCTGAACCCTTTGAAAGACTGTATTTACCAAAATTAAAAAGGATTTAAAAGATTTTTTTTTGTCTCAGGGCTGTCCCTGACTACTTTGCTTTCGACTTAGATGACTGGAAGAAGAATATGGAAGATGGTTATTTGTATCTCTTTATATATGTAGCCATTTTTTTAAACACAGTAAGTCCAGAAGAGTCTCCTTTTCGTTTTCTTTCCTGTTCAATTTTGACACATGCAAATACATAAAATCCTAGATTTTTTTTTTTATTCTTTGGGGAGACAGTAAGAATAATGAGGGACGTTTGGCTGGTAGGAGAAAGAGAGAATAACTTTTTGAATCATTACAGTTTGTTATCCCCCTGCTAGGATAGGCCAGATGCATATTATATATTTTTCTTCTACTTGAATGGGAGTGTATATTGATTTTTGCTGTTTGTGTCCATTGGGACTGTAGTAATATTATGTGACTTCCTATTCATAATATAAAACATATGTCCAATACTGGGCTTGTTCCAGAGTCTGTTTGATTGACTTCAACAAATTTTGGCTCAGACTGAAATAAAATTATTTGAAAAAGTCTTGGGAACATAGTGTGAAGTGAGTTGGGTGCAAAGTGGATGGTATTTGCTATGCTACTTCTATATCATATTTTTCTTCAAAAATAAACCATCCACAATGTTTGCAATTGCAAAATAGTAATTTAAAAAATTTGGTAAATAAGATTAAAACCTTCAGGACTGTTTTCAAATGGATGCAGGTCTAGACAATCAAGTAATTGACTCTTAAAATAATGGGGATGATATAAGAGCAAGAGCTTCTTATCCTGCCCCACTGGTTACTAGTGATACGGTTTGCATCAGGGATCCTGCTACTGGTCCTTTGAATCCTCAATGTAGAAATTTGGAGCTGAAGCTTTGTTAATGCCTTTAGCCTTATTTTTGTCATATAGAGCTGTTCTACTGAATAATGCCATTCAAAGATGGAATGAATTTCCTATCCCAAAAGTTATTCTCCATAGTCCTACCTTACATGTGGAGCTCCTGGCTGGTAGTTTAGCTGCTGGGTACACATAGGATGGAAGAAAACAAATAAAGCACAATGTTTCTAAAATTAATTGGTACTTTTTATTTGAGAGAAATCCAAAACAAACCCACACAAATAGATTGCAGACTGCCAGAAAAACAGAAATTTCCTGATAGAAAGCCTGTTTTTCTTTTCTCCCATTAAAGTCTGTGGGGGAAATTAAATTTTCAGAAATGACAGATTTCTCCATCTGCTCAATGCAGACAACTTTTCATCTGCTGAAAATAAATTAAAAAATATAAATTCTAATAGCTTTGACACGTAAGTCCTGCTACTAATGGGTGCCCTGATACTTCTTCCCAAGTGCTTGTAGACTTGTGGTACTCGCCTTACTAAACTTACCTCTTTTCTAAAAAATGAACAGAATGGTTCTTTTTAGACATGTCTAATTATTTTCTAAGATGTTTATGTTTAATTAAAGTACTCTTATGTACCTGTTACTATTGGTATCTGTTTTGTCAGGAAAACTGAGCAGTAACAGAAGGTAAAAGGCTGCATAGCCAAGTGGGAACAGATAGCTTGATAGTCTTAGGTACAGAGAACCTTATATTAACATGTCCAGTATTTATTAGAAAGAGGAATATACTCTAACAACGTTTTTCCTAAGTTCTAAGTCTTCCATTTAAATTAGTCTTGGTAGGTTTGAAGACGGTACCAGCTTGAAAGTTAATTTTCCATTTTCTAGGTATGTACAAGTTTCCATTCACCAAATGTCGTACCAATGTGAAAATGATTGATGAATATAACAAGAATAAAGTATTCCACTGCAGGAATGTTGCAGCAGAATTCTGAAAGGCTAGAAGTTTAAAATTATGTTCTTTTGGCATCTGTCCCCATGTCAGTATGATGTGCTGAATTGTAGCTGTATTTTAGTACATGGTTAATGTTTGCATATAGTCTTGCATAGTGATGCTTGTGGTTTTACTGTACATCAAAATATTAACCTTGAGGAGAATTTTTCAGTTTGACTAATTGAAACAGTAATTCTGTGTTATAATCAACTATACCAGAGTGTAGTATCAATATGGTTTTGCATTATTAAATCTTCAACCACTAGTTCTTCCTTCCTGCATGAAGTATTTGGCCTTTGATAATTCAGTTAAAAAGCCCCAGCAACTTAATTGGTTGCGACATTTGATTTGTTTAGTCCACTAGTTGCACTAAAAACATAATATAAAATCCCTAGCGTTAAAAACAATTCATTAAGACAAAGACTATCCTTACCAGTAGGCAAATTAACAAAATTCCATTGCTGTGTTACTAATTATCTGCATGTCCAACAAAGATTGTCTGCTGATCACTGGCCATTAAGTATATAGTATGTCTTTATGCAGAAATTATTAATGGAATGGGTTGTGTTATTTCAGAAGAACAGACAAATCTGATTCAGGTTGTCTGACAGGTATTTCTCATCACCTTGTGGGTGATTTAAACTGATTCATTCAACCGGTTTTGTTTTTTCATTCTACAGTCAAATTGCAGTTAGTACTTAAAATGCATTCTTAATCTTTTTCAGGAAGTTAAGTATCATTCTGACAGCTTAAGTAATCCAATGGCAGATTCTTGTAACAATCTTACGGTGAAAATTAGCTGAAAATTGATGAGTTCTATTTGACATGGAAATTTTTTTCCTATTCTTTACAGTTTCTATGAACAGTTCTAGAGATTTGAAGGCAGGAGTACTCTTTCTAGTATATTTTATCCTACTGTTTGAGGCTGTGCATGCAAACTTAATGCTTTTAACTACTTCTGGTTTTTCTAAGTAATGTATAATGTAGCATAATATGGACACTGGGAGGAGAAAATAAAAGAAAACCCCAACTCTTTTTACTCTGTATAAAATAGCAGGGTTTTCTCCTGAGCTTTGAACATGGTATAAAAACCTTCTTACTCAGCTTTACTAATTGTAATTTGCACAAGACAAATTAAATCAGGCATGGTTAAAATCAGCATGTAATTGGATGTTGTCACAGTGAGGAAAAAAACACGAGATAACATGTCGCTGTGAAGGTCATGTTATTAAGTGGACTGAGTGATGGATGGGCTGTGGCAGCGCAACCTTTGCACACACACACACAACCATGCACAACGTTAGCTGAGACCTGCACTGGTCACAGTGCCAATGAGTTGGCAGAACCCAGCCTGGGGTACGTGGGATGCTTGCTCTGGCCAGTCTCAGTTCTGGGCTCCGGGCAGTGGTTTGCCAGCAATGCGGGCTGGTTCCACCTTGATGCCTGACTTTCCTGGCATGTCAGACATCCACGTGGCAGTGTTTCCCTACAGTGTCTGTTACTGGGGGGTTTATAGGAAAGTGTCACAGGATACCAGTCAAGTCAGTCCCTAAAATTATGTTTTTCCAGCATTTCAGGTGTTCCTTGTCATTCACTGATGTGCAGTCTGTACCAAGGCTCATTAAATTCACACCTTGTTTGCACTGCTGTGTGTACACAAAGCCTTGTGCCTTTGGCCATGGCTCGTTGCACTTGGCTCTTGATCAAGGCAAGGACGTGATGCTCCTGTGAGCTGTTAAGTATTCAAAAGCTATAATAGCATAATGTATGATCTCCTATTTGTAACACATATTTACTGTTACAAGTATTTTCATATTGTGCCTTCCATAAACCATCAAATATACCATGATTTGGTAAAATAACTTACCTTTCAACAAGAGTCCATTGAATACAGGATCTGCATTTAAATAGATTTTGTATTTTTTAAATACATGCTATCTTAATATATTTCTTCACAAACATTGTGGGTTTAATTTTTTCAGTTTTATTTTCACTGTATAGGTTTCAAAGTTTTAACCGGACCACTTCTATCAAATGTATTTCACAAAATATATCATCAGTCAAATTAAAGGAAGCAAATACTGGTTTTGCTATATGGTATGCTCTAATGCAGAATTCAGAGTTCAGAATAACGTTCATAGTAATTTTTCTAAATAGGAAACTCCTGCCCTGTAAACTATGCTATTCACGTGGTCAGAAGAAAGGAAAGAAAGGGGAAGAGGAGATAATAGCAGAGCAAGTGTCCATTCCATTTACTAATTGTGACTTAATTGACCTAATGTATTTGGATGTCATTGATTATTACATATTGAAAAGAATGATGTATTCAATAATGGGAATCACCTCAAGTTACAGGGGTGAGAGGCTTCAGTTTATGGGTCCTGACTGTGAAGGTATGAAGCAGGGTCTAAATTTCTGCGAGATGTGAAGCCTCAGGTTCTGTAAAGGTCCTTACAGAAATAAGATATTAAGATACCTAGAGAATATTAATGTTTGAAACTCAAGTACTTCCAGAGGTTTAGGTTCTTCCAAGTTCAGATTTCAATGAACTTTTTCACGATCTCAGTTTTTAACTCAATTAATACCTCAATTCTGTCCACTGTCAGCACTGCAATCTTTGGATCAAAACCCCACAGAACTGATGTCAAGGGCTTGAAAATGCATTTTTTTTTTTTTTTTTATAGTGTATATTTTTCTGGAATCTGTATCTGTACATTACTTGTCTGATAAATTATCTGTTTATATGAGGGTTTATGTTTTAGTCCCCCTGTATAGCTTACAGATGATTAATATATTACTCGTTTATCACCCTGATGCATCTGTGAATGGACAAGTGACCATCTCATGAAAACTGTCAATAAATTTGAAGGTTTCCAAATTGATAATTTCAGTGAAGGAATAACCTGTAAATGGATGCTGAATGAGTTGATCTTTCTCACCTTTTAAAAGAAACTGTATTCCATGACAAAGAGTATGCAGTACCTTTAATTCCCCTTTATGTTATGTCCCGTAATCTTCACCTTCATCTTTTCATTCCAATTATTAGTCTCAGTAGAATCTTGAGAAAAATGCTTTACACAGATCTGATGAAAAAGGCTTATCATAAATTACGGTGCACATCTGGAATATTTAATTAGTGTATATAATTTAATATTCTGAGAAAGTAGTTTTTGATCAGATTATGTTTTGGGGAAAAATGTCTAACCCAAGTGATGCATTTCCCCATATTATGGGTAATATGGGGAAATATATCTAGACTGGGATGTTATTGAACTGTTTGATATTTGTAATTTTTAAATTAAAAATACTTCGATTTTTAAAAGATCTTGTTTCTAAGTCCTATTTCAAGATCCTGTTGGAAATGCACTTTATAATCCATTTCTTAAAGCCCATGTTCAAAGTAATTGCAACTAATTTACTATATTGCCTGACTTTGTGTTCACTTTAAAGCCAGAAGGTAAATCAGTATTTCTAATCATGGATATTGAAGGGAAAAAATAAAGTTATTACCTGGTAATCCCCTTATTTTACCTGTGCCATTTCACTTTACGTAAAATTACAAAGCTATAACAAAAGAGGTTGTTAATACTTGACATTCTTTCCTTTTTTCCCCTATTTGCAGACTTTCATTCCCTAAAGTTACTCTTTTTAGAAATAGCTGTCATTTTTCATTTGTGGTAGGCCGTATTTAGCTTTCTTTTCTGAAGAGTCTGATTGTGCCTTAAACTGCATGTCAGGCTGTATAAGGGATTAAACTAAAACTACCTGGTTTATTTGTCATAGGATTTATTAGGTTGGGTTTAAACCTTAATTAACCTAAAGGTATTAGAGTGGACTTTTTTTAATGCACATCTTTATCCAAGAAGATACAAGAAAATGTTTTTTAAAATTAATGCAGATAGATTTTACAACAGTTAATGAAATTTTTTTTTAGCATTTATAGGCATTGACACTAATTTCATCCAGTATGTTTATGAAATATGAAATTATTCGGTATTATTAGTATTTTTATTGCTGCATGCTGAGCAACAGAACTCCCAGTTCTTTCATTAGTGTTCTATGTGTTTTAAAAAATGTGTGGGATTGATATGATTTTAAAATGTTCTCCAAATTTGTATCTGTATTTCTAAGAACTTATTTTTAAACTTAACAGTCAAAATCAGACATATATTTGTAATATGGCTTGTTTTTTTCTCATTTTTTGATTTCTTACTCTACCTCATTACCTGCAGAACAAAATAATCCTCTTAGGTATCACTACTAGAAGGTCAACTGCAATATAAAGGAGCTTTTATATGTTGCCTCTTGGATGCCTTAACACATTTTGTATAATATACTTAGAGGTCATGGGAAGTATGCTATTTTAAACCGAAATTCAAATAATCATATTTTTCAGTAATATATATTTGCAGTATAATCTACTATACCACTTTTAGGTTTGCCGCCAGTGGTTCATTGAAAAAAATGTTTCAAGTATGGAGACCTTTAAAAAGTCTTCTGTTTTCCTTTCTGAGGGAGTTCATTGTCTTCTTTATTTACAATTGTTTTGGAACTGCTACTTTTAGAAAAAAATGGTATTTGTGATGTCTGTCTGAACATATTACATTAGTTTCTTCATATATGAAAAGCTGCAGAAAACTGGTTTCTCCCTCTCACCCTATTTTTTAATATAATTTATTTATTTTCAGGTAGTTCATTATAGTGTCTCACATAGTTCTAGAATTAATTTCAGGCCTTCAATCTCCCCTGTGTGCCTAACACCATTCTGGGCCACATCACAGGATCTAGGTTACACAGAGTCTCTAGGAATCCTTATGTACATACCTGAGGGCATAAATAATCTTAATCACAGCTTCAGTGAAAACAGCATTTCTGAATAGATAGTGCTGAATGTTTGTTAAGATCCTAAGATCTCCAGGTTTTGTTTTTTTTTTTTTTTCTTTCCTGAATGAAATACAAACATCTCTTGTGGAAAAGCAGATACTTCAAAATTCACACATACAAAGTTTCCACTGAAAAAGAGGTTTGACCAGTTAATGGGGTGCATATTTCATGGAAATTCTTGGAATTGTAGCATAGGAGATACAGAGCAAGTTTTCCTACAGAAGCCATTACGTGGCAGTGATGACAAAGAGTTTTCATCTTTGTCACTGGGTAAAGGAGAATGTACAGCTTTTACCAACAAAATTACAAACATACATTATTACTAGTTACTTTACATAATTATCTGTAGAGTCAGGTATGTCTTGTTGCAATGCAATCCCTTTGTGTTGTTCTTAAAAGAATTTGGTAGAAAAAAAGTATTATTTCCTGTGATGACAAGCCAGTTTCAGCTCCATTCACATAATCATGAACTGAGATTAGGCATTTAACTAGTTGAATCAATAGACTGTGTCTATAAACTTGCTCCATAGAGAATCAAAATACAAGTGTTAGTGTTGGTGTGAATCCAAATTTCCTCTGCAGATATTCTAAAAGACTGCATTTTCCCATGCTTTTCTTCAGTTTGATGAATCTGTGTTTTTCTTTAAATCTCCAGCTACAAACCTCACAGAGACCAGAAACTTTGGATTTTGTGTGGTAAAATTTAGGAAGCCATTAATACTACCCAATATGTAGTGTTTCTCATTGGAATTGTTTTATACCCAAAGTGGGAAACAAAGTACAAATGAAATAAAAAGCAATATAGAGACAATGGAACAATCTAACTTCAGCAGGAAATAATATTAATGAAAGTACGGAACAACAATAAAAGATTATTAGGATAGAATAAAAGAAAATAGTAAGAGTCACAAATAAAATGTTTATGACCTGGACTGTCCTTGTCAGGTACTGAAACTGTTGCTTTAAAAGGGAAATTAATGACAGTGAAAATTACCCTTCAAATTTCCAACTGTAAATTTTGTAAACTTGTATACTGATGCTATGCTAAAGTTTCTAATTTGTGCATATGGTCTCCTAAAGGCATTCTTCCATAAATTCATCTTCAGAACTGTCTTACTAAATCCCTTCATTCATGAACAGAAGTAACAGTATTTGCCCCTCTTTCTCATAGCATTACTGGATGAAGAACAAAAGTAAATTTCTAGGATATTTACATTGTATCTTAGGCTTGCTGAATAAGTGTGCAGTATTACCTGGTGGCAGAAGTGTGTAACAATGGGAAGATTCAAATTCTGTGTCAAGAAGTTAATAAATAACTAAACTACTGACTCGAGAACCAGCAACAAAGCAATTTATTCTTGTCATCTAGAAGTGGTTAAATTATGAAAAATTGTCCTCTAAAGATCTAACTGATCCGTAAATCTAATTTGTGAACTGTACAGCATTCAGTGTGTTGTAGGGATGTCTATCTCATATTTTCTATATTAAGAGTAGTGAGCTATGACCAATGTCAGTGTTAGTTTATGCATTAAATAGGTAATATTTCCAGGCAGGGTAATGAACTACAAGATATAAATAGCCTAAGAAAATACCTAATTCATTGGGGTTGGGTGGGGTGGGCAGCTATTTTAATTAACTTGTAAATGTATCGTGTTTCTGAAACATAATTCTTTAATAGGTAATTTAAAAAATACTGTTTAGTCCAGCAGAAGTAGACAGCAAAGCTATGCCAGCTTTGACCAATTTAAACAAATAAATATGAACATAAAAGACAGGGGAAAACATAGTTGTGACAACAAAGAATAATTTTCTTTAACTAGTTGAACAAAGGTGTATACTTAGAGGACAGTGTTAAAATCCTACACATTAAATGATTCTATGACAACATATACTGTTATGGTAAACCTGAGAAATGGGGAGGAGGTGGAGAAATAGACTGATATCTAAATAAGAGTCAATACAAAAGAAGGCCTAATAGAATTGTGCCATCATGGAAACGTGGTGGGATGACTTGCACAACTGGAGTGCTGCAATGGATGGCTATAAACTCTTCAGAAGGGATAGGCAAGGAAGGACAGGTGGTGGGGTAGCCCTGAATGTTGGGGAGTGTTTTGATTCTCTACAGCTTAATAATGGTGATGATAGGGCTGAGAGTTTATGGGTAAGAACCAAGGGAAAGTCAACAAGGCAGATATCCTGGTAGGAGTCTGTTATAGACCGCCCAACCAGGATGAAGAGGCAGCTGAAATACTATGTACACAGCTGGGAGAAGTCTCACAATCGGTAGTCCTTGTTCTTGTGGGGGACTTCAACTTACTGTGTTCAGTTTTGGGCCTCTCACTGCAAGAAAGACATTGAGGTGCTGGAGCATGTCTAGAGAAGGGCAATGAAACTGGTGAAGGGTCTAGAGCGCAAGTCTTATGAGGAGCGGCAGAGGGATCTGGGATTGTTTAGCCTGGAGAAAAGCATGCTTGGGGGATAACTTGCTTTCTGCAACTACTTGAAAGGAGGCTGCAGTGAGGTGGCGGTCAGCCTCTTCTCCCAAGTAACAAGCGACAGCACAACAGGAAACAGCCTCAAGTTGTGCCAGGGGAGGTTTAGATCCGATACTAGGAAAAAATTCTTCACTGAAAGGGCTGTTAAGTGTTGGAACAGGCTGCCCCAGGAAGTGGTTGAGTCACCATCCCTGGAGGTATTTAAGAGACATGTAGATATGGCACTTAGGGACATGGTTCAGTGGTGGACTTGGCAGTGCTGGGTTAACAATTGGACTGAATGATTTTAAAGGTCTTTTCTGACCTAAACGATTCGATGATTCTATGATTCTGTGTTAATAGCATTTACCTCAAAGTGGCACTTAGCTCATCTGTAATATATTTCATGTTAGGATCTCAAAAAGGTTAAAAAGGATAGAATGAATGATGTCATTATTTATGGAGTAAGGAAAACGATGATTTATAAAGATGAACTGCATTACCTTGTAGCACATGTCATGGTACTTTTTTAGTGCAAGTAGTAATTGTTGTTGGCTTACCCACTTGAAAAAAGATTACTGAAATCAACCCTTTCTGTTGGAATCTATAACAGAAAAACATTTTTTCTGGTCCACTTTTTATTTAGAAACATAAATCCAAAGTTATTACTGTAAACAGAACTGAAACTATAAATTAAGGCTATTTTTGGAGGTTAACTGCCAATTGCCTCTTTTAAACAAGGTTCTGGACATGGAGAAATGTAACTTTTTCTCTTTCTTTATTCAAAATCTGTAATGGGACTTAAAAATACTATGTACATATTTGGCTTTCATATAGAAAAGCACACAAAAATTGCTTACTTTCATTCAAAATTGTATAGGGCACGTTACATCAATTCTATTTAGTGGAAAGCTGCTACAGTGAGCCTTAATCTTTAAGGCTTTAATTGGTTCATAAATATGTCACGAGAGAGCAAAACCATATTCCATAGATTTCCTGTGTTTTCAAACAGCCGTAGACATTGCACTGTGTGGAGCTTCTGACTGATTTTTTCATGGAAACTAGTAATCTTCTCCTTCATTGCTTTGCTTGAATTACATCATACAGTGGTTCCACGGAGCTGCCAGGATCCGCTCTATGCAACAGTCAGACTCTCCAGTGATGTATTTTCCCAGACTTTATTTTCACTGTGGGAGATGAACATAACAATAAATGTGTGTGCAAGAAATACTTAACCCACTTAGCAGTGCCCATGTGTTGTATCTATTGCCTGCTAGACGTCATGGTGCATAAATCACATAACAGCGGAGTGAAGAAGTCAAATGTCTGTAAAAGAAACAGTTTACGAAAGTCTTTTATGAGCTTTGGATTTTGCCCAGCGTTGTCTATATTTTTCTAGCTGGCTTTTTCAGTGACTTACATTGCTTATCAGGGAAGAAGCATTAAATGAATGAAGTTAAACACAAGCATGTGAAATATTACACGCAACAAGAAAGCAACAAAGGTCTGATTCCATCATATTTCAAGGAGAATGTATAAATAAACGTGGCTTTATTTTAAAATGGATATTAATAAAAATTGCTAGCAAACTTTATTTTCTACTTTCAAACTAACAATTACTTTTGTTTCTCTTACAGAATAATGATATAATCTATTACAACGCAAAAGATGATCAGAATGATGTAAGTAAAAGTAATATGTTTCTTTTTGTTTCATTACCTGTAAACTCAGAAAATTAAGGGATTGAAAATATTAATGAAACTCTAAGACTATCATTTAAATATTTTGTGGAAGCAATAAACCAAGAAACTTAGAAATGTCTTCAAAAGTTTCAAGAGTTAGATAATATTTTATGTTCTAATTCTCAGTCTGCCTTCCCTCATACAGTCTGAGTTACTGATCAGGCAGGGAATATACTGGGAGAAAAAAGATCCAGACAGCATCATCATTCCCTTTTTGAAATATAATAAAATCATAATTACAGGACTGGAGAATCAAAATGATAAATGTAAATAGTTTTCTTTGAAGGAACCATCTTTTGGCCCTGTTTTCCACGCTCACATGATCTTGTTCTGTATTCTTTGTAAGAAATTTTTTACATGTTTTTTACATGAAAGGAAAGTAAATGTAAAATATTGCTGAGTAACTATTCTCATGCCCTTTCTGATAACCCCTATGAATGTAATAAGCTTTGGGGAAATTGAAAATCCATTCCCAATATTTAGACAAAATGTATGATATTTCAGTTCCTGTTTCTACTAAAACTCGTCTTGAAGTTTCCTGGCTAGCTTTAACTATTAGAAATCTTAATGTCTTCTAGGGAGAAGACGAGTTATCCTCACCTTCACTTGAGATAATACAACTGCTTGTCTTCATTACAGCTTTAATTTATAAAACCATAGAAAAAAAATTTGTAAATACATTAATCAGAATTGCCAGCATGCTTCATTTGCACTTTTTAATCAAGTAATCTTTAGAGATTGATGGCATTACTATTGTAATTGATGCTTCTGCTGTAAGGCAATTAAAGAAGGTACATAGATCATGTCAAGCAGAACTATTTGATATGCTTATATAGAGTTATGGGTATTGGAGTTGTGATGCAACAAATTCTACTGTGCTGAGTTTTAAAATGTGCATGTTTTCAGTAAAATTCATTAAAAGTAACCTAAATTTGAAATACATTGGTCTTTTCTTATTAAATTCGCTAGGACTGCAGGTGCTAATCACTTCTGGAAACAGATTTAGAAAGCTTAACTGTTGGATTTTTAATGTAAATGTACCATATAGCGATGGTAGATTATGGTGTGAAGTAGAAGACCCTGCTGTATCTCTTATGATTAAATAATAATCTTGGGAAAGGTCTTGGAAGTGACTGCTTATAAAACATAATTCCAAGTCTGTTAGGCAAGGCAGGAAAGGAAATACCATTCCAGAGTTTACTCTCATTTTCTGACTTTCCTCAGACACGCCCCCACAAAAAACAAGCCCCCCCCCCCCCCCCCTTTATACCACCAGGTGTCCTATTTGTATTTCTGTTTCAGTTTTATTAGTTTTTATGTCTTTTTGAACTCTTGGAATGAAGTTTATAATAACCTCTATTGTCAAGTTAAGAATAGATCCTTGTGGGTCAAGGCCAATCTGTTAAAAGTCAAGTTACACTGTAACATGGCATCAGCAAAACAGAGTGCAATAACAAAACCCAACACCAGCTTAGATTATTTTGAAATGTTTTGAATCACAATGACAAATCTTAAGCCCTACAAATTTCAGCTTAGTGGGGCTAAAATGTTTTGCAGATCTGTGCTGTCTAGACTGTGTGAAATATAAAAATATAGCATAGAGACTGTGGTTCTGTTTGACTTGGCAGTATGTTTTTAGGGCTATATTTGTTGAAGTAGGTATTTATATTTCCCTCATAACAGTCCTCAAAACAAAAGGGTAAAGAGGGAGAAGGAAAAAAAAAAAAAGGAGGTTTTGTGATTTATTTTTTTTGCTTTTAATCTCTTTATTAAATTCTAAGTTTAGAAAACAATACAAAGGGAAAAGATACCTAGAAAGTACAGTATTTATAAACTCTGGTTGTTTGAGAGCGTGTGCTTTCTGTTAATCATTTAAGATTTCTTGGCTAGCTGATCAGAACAAATGTTTTCACTTAAGGAGATACCATTAACAAGTTTCCCCTGAGTTCCAATTACACCATGAAAAGAGAGGTCAGTCTCAGATATCTCAGCCACTGATAAATTGGTTTAGCATATTTGCTAAGGGCTGGATTTGTTCAGCCTACGGATACATACTCAATTTCTGCCTCCTCACATGCAAAGAAGAGCAATGAAGCTGGTGAAAGGTCTAGAGAGAAAGTCCAGTGAGGAGCGGCTGAGGGATCTGGGGTTGTTTAGCCTGGAGAAAAGGAGGGTCGGGGAGACCTTATCAGTCTCTACAACTACCTGAAAGGAGGTTGCAGCAAGGTGGGTGTCCATCTCTTCTCCCAAGTAACAGACTACAGAACAAGAGGAAGCAGCCTCAAGTTGTGCCAGGGGAGGTTTAGATTGGACATTAGGAAAAATTTCTTCCCCAAAAGGGCTGTAAAGCATTGGAACAGGCTGCCCAGGATACTTATTGAGTCACCGTTCCTGGAGGTATTTCAAAGACATGGAGATGTGACATGTGGGGACATGGTTCGATGGTAGACTTGGCTGTCCTAGGTTAATGGTTTGACTTGATGATCTTACAGATCTTTTCCAACTTGAATGATTCTATAATTCTTACTATTTAGAAAAGGTGAATGTTTCATAATGATGCTAAACATTATCCTCCTTCAGCTGCAATATCAGTATTAATTATTAATAAAAATAAATTGTATTTATAATATAGAGAAAGCCCAATTATTTTAGAGATGTAATTTATACATGCAGATTTATATCTCTTTAAAAGGCCCTGTATTTCAGGAATCACTAACATTCACCTCCTAAAAAAAGCTCTTCTGTGTCTTGAGTTTTTTAGTGTTAAAATTATTATGCAAATATTTCTTTAAAAATTTGAAATGTAAGAATTCTCTTCCTTCATCAGGAAAGTTGAGGATGATTAGATAAAGCAGATTAGGAATCCAAGAAAAGAAAAATTATTCAAATTGTAGCACTTTGTTGGGAATAAAAAGCTCTGGGTATGCTTATGGATTATTTGCATCTCATTAAGGTGGTAATAATCAGTTAAATACTCTTTGATAAAGCACATTAAGTGTGGAAATAGCTGTATTAGTGTCTGTTCACTGTGATCAGTAATCTAACCTGAAAGAAAAAGCAGTAAGCATAAAATGGTCAGTGATCTGAATTTTTCTGAGAAAATCTACATCCAGGTCTCAAGTATGTATGCAAACACCACAGACACTTCTCCCCAGTCCTGCCTGAAAAAATACTTGAGAGTAGCTGGGTGGCATCTTTTTAAAGAGAGATCCTAATAGAATCATCCTTAAAGCACTGCCTAGTAAAACTGCTTTTGCCATCCATTCTTTGTTGTCTCTAACATTCATATTTTTTTTTCTTTGCTGTGAGCCTTCATTTAATCCCAGGACATGATATTATATTTGTTTTTCAGTGTAAGTAGGAATAATTAGTAGCAGTAATGTATTTTTTAAAAATTAGATATCTAAGTGAGTCACTGTGCATATCTCTAGAGAGTTGTTCGGTTTAATCTGAGATAGGCGTCTAAGGTCAGCAGAATCACTTCTAGGAGTGTGTTTCTCTCTGGTGACCAGGTTCCTATAACAGACCTTTTTAGATCTTAACCTTTAGATGTTGAAGAATTAGAAGTAATTAATCTCACAGGTCCTGCCTGCCAGATCTTATTTGTCTCCACTCATCCTTTTAAAATTATAGCTTTATCGGAAGAACAATCTTCTAACTTAAATTCTGTGTATTTTTTCTGGTGTATGTTAATATGCTGCAGTATAGTTTTATTTCCTTCGTTATGTGCTGTGTTCAGGAGTTCCTTCCCTCTCATTTTTCATCTGTCATCTTTATGGGCCTTTTTGAATCTAATGACTGTGTTTGCTTGGACTTTTTTTTTTTAAAAAAGGCACGTGAATATCAATTGTTCTTTGGCCTTTGGATTTCTCAGCCTTTCGGATAAAACAATCAATTTGTAACCCCTTAGTCCATCAATCAGTAATATATCTTTTTGTACTCTTTATCCTACAACAGCAATTAGATTCTACTTGCTTATTGCCCCCCCAGCACTGTATGTAATGTGTGAACACTTCATGATAATTAATGAGTTTTATCCTCACAACAAGGTAGGAGGCATTATATTCCCATTTTTCATCTCTCGTAGGAAGATAATGGCCAAACTTGTAATTTAATACCTGTCTCTCAGGTTTTCATTCACTGTCCTTTCTCCTAGAACCCTTTCAGTTTGATATATTGGAGTCTGTGTCACGCACTTTAATTTGCAGGTGTCAAGAATTTGTATAGTATTTGGACAAATGCTGCGGTGCTTTTATTGGACAACTGAGTGGTACCACATTCAGATGCCCTTTCCCATAAATTTTAATATGCCTTTGCCCGTTTTCTTTTCTTGTCCTTTGTACCCCACCCTGTTTATAGTAATTTTTACTTTACAGTTCAGTTCTTTCCTCTTTTTTTGTACTGATCTCCATTTTATTTCTATTGATTCCACATCTCTTTTATAGATTATTTCTAAATCTATTTTTAGTGTTTCCATGTGTTCAGGTAATCCATCTCTCCACTATGCAATGAATTGCTCAATGGCTTAGTTTTCATTCTTCCTTAATGTTTCTCTCATCTTCTCTTTGCATCTTGCTCCTTTTCTACTTTTTTAAAGTGTAGTTTCCTGTCGAAGTTTTATAAACTCCTTCCTGCACAAGGTACAACAGCCTAAAGAAAGGAAGACTGATTTTTTTCAGTGCTTGAATGGAAAGGACTTAAGTATTACAAATGAACAAATAAATGTTTCTTTAAAATGAAACAAGCCACACCCCACTGGAAGTTTGCAGCTTTTACTCATTAGGCTTTAATTGGGACCAGCCAGTTGCATCTGGTGGTAAAAGTAGTGTCCCCGGTTAACACAAGTGATTTATTAGAGATTCCCTTTGTGCAGTCCCATGTTGGATTGCAGTCACGACTAACAGAGCAGTACTTCTTGTGCAGTTATTGATCATGTATTAAGTGATAATAGAATTTTTTATTGGATTTTACTTAATTAACATTAAAGCTGTGGAAGTTATGGGTCTTTTTGCAGAGTAAGTACCTGCACAAAATGTGAATACACTCTGTGACTAATTAGGGTTAGTGTGTGTGTGTGGGGAAAAAGGGAAGCAATCTGGAGCATGCCTATGGCTGGTTTAAATACGACAACATTTTTTATTATTTTATAAAAATTGCAGGGAGAAATCTTTTAAGACTGATAAACTGGTTTTGCCACATAGTAGTATTCCTAATTCAGTGTTGCCTTGCTATTTTGGAATAATATGTGAAACATTAGTGCTTTCTGAGTTTAAAACTGCAGTATAAATGCAGCTATTGAGGAGGTTTTTTTGTAAATAGTAATGATGAAAAAAATATATATCTACATCAAGCTGAAAAATCTTGTAAAACTAAGAAAGGATGATTAGGTGTAAATTTAAACATAATTTAAAAAAAATCCTGGTGGGTTTTATATATACAACAGTAGTGGGCATATCAGGTGGAATGCATAGATGGAGAACATAGGAATTGATTGTAATAATCTTTTGCCTGCTAAGCTATAACCTGTTCCCTTTCCATCTGCTGAATCCATCTCCCATTTTAAAATGGAGAGCTGAAAAAAATTTTCATACAGGACACATCCTGCCACTTGCTTCATTCAGAAAGTACACATCCTATGCTTTTTAGAAGACAAAAATAATTCCCACTCCCCAAACTTTTTCTTATTATTTTTCAATATGAATATATGGCCAAATTAAATGCTGGGCAGAAGCACCAGAGAACAGAATTGTTATCCAGGAGTCACACTTACAGTTCTGCTATTTATGGTATCAGGTGTTGCAAAATTGGCTTAAACTGGCTGTGATTTGCAGCTATGATTAATTTAGTGAAAGAAAACCTGATAGTGAATTAGCCCAGGTTTACTTGAAACCAAGTCTGAAGCTACTCTAGATTTGATCAAAGACACGCTGAATTTTTTTCTCCTGCTGCCAGAAGAATTCAGGAATTTTCTGGCTTTTTCCTCATTACATACATAGAAAAATGGCAGAATGATAAGATTTATTCAGCAAACAAGTGTAGTATTGAAGGTATTTTATAGCTGGCCAGCAGAAAAGAAGAGTTTTATTTATAAGACAGTGTCCGAGCTGCTGCCTGTTGGGTCAGGTAGAGCCCTTAAGGGGGGAGATTGCACCTGAACATTGTTAGTTGGGAGGAAGGTTTGGAGCTGGGGCAGGGCAGATGGGGTCCTCCAGGGATCAAGTCTCAAAGGTATAAAGAGACTTTTCTAGAGACTGGAATGGTGATGCCGGGTTCTGCAAGTCCAACACTTGCCAGTTGCTGGGCTGAAAAGTGAGACTGATTGTAAAGACCAGCCCTGAGAAAGCTGGGGCAGGGATTGCTTTACCTATTATGTGTCATCCAGCAGATACAAATTTCCTCTGGTTTTGGAAGGTCTTTTAAATGTTATTCTGATAATACACACCTTTAGAAATCTCCCTTGTATCTGCGTGTGTAAAAAGAGTTCTATCTCAGTGCTTCGATTGGCTCTGGATGCCAGAATACAAATAACAAAATCAATGTCCCACAATCTGGTTTTAGCTACAGGTGGATTTCAAAGCATCCTGAGCTGAAGCTACTAATTTTTTGGCATTTCATAGACAGTGAAGGATAGGCATTTCCAGTGAGAAATTAGTCTCAAATAATTTAGGATGAGCTTAAGTGCTAGGCTGGAGAAGACGTAGTCTACTTTTGCAGTAGGGCAGCCTAGCAATAGTTTCCAGCTAACTTCTTTATCTAAAGTAGTGTGGTGCTCTTACTCCCTCTGCTTTCATTGTACGACAACCAATATGGTTTGACATTGCATCCATTTCACATAGTTACCTGTGATGTTACAATCACAGTTATGATGTGCAGTGTTTCGTTTTATCTTCTCTTTGTTCTTTACTTCGAAGATGAAAAAAAAAAAAATTGTTAAAATGAGTCATAAAGAATTTGCCCCAGCTATTCTCATTTGTGATGAGTAAGTGGGCAAAGTGTGTTTCATAGAGATTGGAAAGTTTAGTTAGATAACTTGACAATAACTGTGATTTGTACACCCCTGCACTCAAGTTGACATGAACAAGTAGCTTTTGTATTTAGCAGGTCTCTTTAGGGATTATTTTTATTGTTGCTGCTTTTCGTGTGTGTAAATTACAGCTATTTTTTTAAGATTATTTTCTTCTCCTTCTGAACCTACTAGGGTTTTTCAGCAGGCCACGATATTGCAGATATCAGATTAAATAATATTTACATGTATTTACATACCTAGTTCTCATATTTTCTGTTTAATGTCACATCTCCTGATGGTGTGTGGTAGAATTGGAAATGGGAAAATTTCACTGGAAAACACCAGTTCACACTTCTTTTAGAGGATATTTTCTACGTTCTTGGAGAATCATGGTACCAAAATGGGCTAATGGCTAAATTTGTATAATAGACTGAAATATTAGTTGCCTTATGTTAGATGGAGATATTTTGAAATTGAACTCTTTGACTTAGGCTGCACCTGTGCCAGTTATTCTGATTCTTGACAATGCAACATTTTACTGAGGTTTTGTTTCTTCCTTCTTGCCCCCCCCCCCCCCCCCCCCCCCCCCCTTATTGGGTATTAGCTATACAAATGAATGCCTGATTCCAGCCTTTCTTTTTTTTTTTTTTTTTTTTTTAATTTATGACAACAGGGGTGACATTTTTCTAGGGTATTTCGCTACTAGACTGAACTAAGCTATAAGGGGGAAAGAACACTTGTGCTAGCATGAATTTTATCTTACTTTATGAAAGACTGTTAAAGAAGGACTGTTGACACACCTATAGAGGGAACTTTATTAAAGCCTTAGAGAAGTTTCATTAGAACACTAATTTCTAATCTGTAATAAATGTCATATTTTCAGCTATATTATATTTTTTCTTATATTTAAATTAAAATGATTTTTTATTTATCTTGAATATTAACCTACACCTTTTGGTACTGGCCCATAGTACATGGCATTAATAATTAAGTCTATAACGCATTTAAAATTTTGTGAAATGAAGGGGGAAAAATTAGATTCCCATAGAAGTCCTAACCTATTTGTGTTTTCAGAAAATGCTTCCTGCTTGTTGCACGTTTTGATTCCTGAGAGTATTCCAAGCCTCTGTCCTGTGTTTCTCAAGTATATAATATATTCAGATATCTTAACCTTTGAAGTTGCTATGTTTTAGATATCATACAACATACTTACTTCAGTACATATGTTGGCAAAATTTCATTTGAATTGATAGGTTTGAAAATGAATTGCCTTTAAATTGTAGATTCGTTTTTTATCTTTTATGTGACAAATTTAATTATGCTTTGAGGAGTTGTATCTCTCACACTGCAGTGTATAACAAGAAAAACTTTTATGGTTAAAATATATACTTGCTGCAGTGAAGATGTAGAAAATTCCTGTTATAAGATAGCAGAAAGCATCTTATTTTTAGTATATGGGGAGGAGAAGGAAAAGTGTGTTTTTTCTTGCATCTCTTGTTCACCCTTTTTATACAAGAGGACTTACTGTTCTTATTTATTGTAATTTCATGGTACCTTGACTTCTAGGTCTTTTAAGAAAATGTGTACTCCAATGTTTTTGCTGTGCACTTACCTCTCTCATGTCTGGAATCCAGTGTTCCAATTTCAAAGAGTGTGACTTGGATGCCATTGTTTGGAAAATGAGCATTGGAACTGATAGTGAGGGCATGATTGACATTGTCTGTTTTAGTAGCAAGACTTTTTGCATTTTTCACTGAGGAATGTGTGCCTTTTACCAAATATCACTGGGAAACATGTCAGGTCTTTCCATTTCAAGGCATTATAGGCAAGTTGGAGTCCAACCCGTAGGGAAAAAAGGCATTCCTTTGAGCTTCTTATTGAAATTATAATGATCTGTTGCCACAGGGAGCAGGGCTTCTTGCCCTTTTTTTTTTTTTTTTTTTTTGTGTGTGTGTTACTATTTCCATTAAAAAAACCTAGGTGTCAGATTTCTATTCCTTTATTCAAATTTGTGCAAGTCTTCTCCCAAATGAATATACGTTCAAGGCTGCAATGAAAAATACATGATAATGAAATATATAACTGCCTCAAAGCTATCTCCTACCTGTGAAACAGAGTTATGAAATAATAATGGCAAGAGTGATAACTGTACTTGTCAGTGTCCTAAAAAAGATGAGGATGTTCTTAATGCAGAGAATCCTACCTTGAAGGCAAATTTGCACAAAAGAGCAGCGCTTGAAGTCTCCCAATGGAGACTAAGTTTATGCCACATCAAAGATCAGAATTCAGCCCTAAAGCTAGTGATTCACCAATTTAATGGAAAATTTCTTCCTTCAGGACATTTCCTACTAATATCAAATGCAAAAGTGGCAACAATTGCAGTGAATGCAGTGTAATTGTTTATTGGTAAATGAAAGCAGCTCCAAAAACTGAACGTGTTATAGAATGTTCAAGTAGTGATTTTCAGTGAGCTCTTTGTTGCCCAATTGCGGTTAGCAATGTTATACGAGAGTTTTGATGTCACTTTGAAACGTGTGGGTCACATTGAGATTTTTAAGTGGTACAAACCAAAGTGAATGACTAAATTTGTTGTTTTCATGTGATTGATTGAAGGTGAAAGTAGGCACATATCAAGAATCCTGAATGGAGTACTTACTAAATCTTATGAAAATATTATATTTAGACTTGATAGCTAAATCACCAAAACCTTTGAGTGATATTTTTCAAGTAAAAAAAAAAAAAAAAAATAAAGACAGTGGGCTGATAAGTGTATCCTTTGTGGTTCTGATCTACTGCTTACTCATATACCAGCTGAGGTAAATGACCAAATGAACCCTTAATCTAAGTATGGCTGAGATCAGTAAATATCATAATTACAAAATTTTCTTGAATATTCAATTTGTATATGGGGGAAAGGAGGCATTCTGGGAAGTGTATACAATTATCATTAGGTGGTTGGGATATTAATATGTAGGTTTGCTTTCCTCAGATTATATAAAATGCTGCTTTACTCAGAGACGTAGTACCATAACGGCTTTCCTGGAGATGCTTTCAGAGTGGTTTATGATTCTGAATATATCCCCAAACAGGAAATAATCTATGCATTGCCCTGTTTTGGGATTTTCAGGGAGTTGACTGCAGTATAAATGATCTGAAATGCATTTCCTTGCCTGTTCCTGCCCTACCCCTGACTCTGCAAATGAGAGCATTTCTGAACTGCCCAATGCAGTCTGCTTTCCCTGGCCTTTCTGCATACCCATTCTCAACCAGCTCTGTCCCTGTTTTTTGTTTTGTTTTGGTGGGGTTTTTTGGGGTTTTGTTTTGTTTTTAGAATAGATGAAAAAAAAGACTGAAGAATACAACCATATCTAATTTCATTTGTAGGTGTTTGTCAGTAAAGTGGATGATCAGTCTGTTCTGTGAAGTATAAGGCTTTCTTACTGTATGTAGTGTTATCCTTTCCTGCAGTGCTCTTCAGTAACATATCGTTTCCAGTACTTGCCGTAAATATGGCAAAGCAGCAGAGCTTTAGAACTGAAGCCTCTCACTTTATGCAAGGTCATTTACGCTGTAGTTCTGCACCTGAGTCATGCCTTCAGTAGGGCTGGGTAGGAAGCAATCTCTGGGGTTTAGTTTCAGAAACATTTCTTGCCCACATGGATGTGAAAGGTCATCTCTGCTTCTGCTTTTGTCTTGTGACTGAAGTCTTTCAGAGGTTTTACTGTTGATATATGAATAGGTGAATTAAAGCTACTCTTGCAGCTGTCTTTATGGTGTATATTGCAAATAACTTTTAAGCCAGTGTGTAACTATATTGTTCAGACCCTAAAACCATTTTTTTTCTTTTTTTTTCCTTCTGGTGTGCTTCTCTTCTTGGGCAGAACAGCCTCCTAAAATTTCTTTCAGTCTCTGTGAATTGTATTCTTCTAATTTACTGCATTGCTAGGATTTCATCACACTAGAATTTTTTTTTTTTTAAAAAAGTTACATAGTCTTATGGCAGTTTACTTGAATTATATGGTATTTATTCTGCAGGGAAAGTCTATGGTCCATACATATCCCAGAGGTCAGTGCATGGTTAGTGTTACCTACCACTTTTATCTATCTAGATACATTTGGCATTTAATTAGTGAAAAGCTGCATTATATTTGTGAGCATGAATTAATGAGTGATGCTTGTATAGTGTTTTGAGCCCTGTTAGTGTTAACTCGGAGAATCACAGAAAAAAAGTGGATTAGGATGGCTTCTGAAGGTCATGTAGTCCAACCTTCTTTTCAAAGCAAGGCTTTACAGTTACTAATATTGTTATTGACACAGAAGATGGTAAAAATTAAGAAGAAAGAGCAATGACCAATTAGTATGCTGCAGGATGTACGAAATCTGGTCCTAACCTGTGTGACTGAAGATAAGAATGTGCTGTGAAACAGGATCAGTTGATGGCTTAGCAAAGCATGGCAAAGACAACTGCATGAGACGAAAAAATCAAATTAATTAAATGTTCACATTCCGTTGGTATTATAACTAACTCCCAATGAAGCATTAAGATGATTTAACACTTCTTGTTCTCGAGGGATATGATCTTTAATCAGATATGGGAGTGGTAAAAGGTAGGTAGTGTAATTTATTCAAGAATAGTAGAACAGTTCCTAGTTTGAAATTTAATTGGGTGATGTATGAAAAATCTAAATTATCTAGAGTGCATTTTGGTCTTGAAATTGTAGATGACCAAATATTCTGTGGGACTTTTGTAAACAATGAATATAACAGGTTGGGCTTTTCTGAATTGCTCACAACATTTAAATCTGAGTAAGATATGCTTTTATTCTAATGTGACCCTGTATTCCTAGTGTTGGCTAATGATATCATCTTAATCAGTAAAGCCACTATTAAAGTTGGTACTGACGTAGGCATTTCTTTGCAACACATGATAACCTAAGTGTGGGTAGGAAAATCACTCTTGGTGAACACCTTGGTCCTGAACCCCTGGGTTTTCCCAGGCCATCGCCCCTTATAGAAGAGAACCAAATTTGGATGTTCAAGATGGAGTTACGCATCATGAATCCTGAACTCATGACCAGGATGTACAACCCAGAGGGGTATGGAGAATGTTGTCTGAACCATCAGGAATGGAGGGGATAGAATTATGGACCACTGAAGCTAGTCAGACAAATAACAAGTCCATGGAGGCAGATGGGATGGATCCAAGGGTGCTGATGTCATGTAGAGGTAGCTCTCCATCATCCTTGAAACACTGTGGGGATTGGGAGAGGTTCTTGATGACTTGGGGGTGGGGAAGTGTCACATGGATCTTTAGGAAGATAAATTTGTCTTATATGTCTTACATGCTTAAATATTTAAAATACATATTTCATTTTACCTGACTTTGTAGTTAATGATAAATGATTTTTTTTTTTGCCTACTGATGTTACTACAGCAGACTTTACACAGCTTTGTTGTGAAAGTCAGCTGTAGTAATGAGAAAAACCCATAACCTTCAATTATTTTCTGATTATTAAATAAGAAATCAAGGTTTCAACAGATACTAATTCTAACTCACTACAATGTCATGTCGGTTTTAAAAAAGACAAGCTGATTGCACAGGTTTCTAAAAGAAATTGCGTTAACTACTAATACCATTAGGTGACTGATTTTCAGCCTCACCCTGCTGCCTGATCTAACTTCCTTAGCCTTATACTTACAGAACAGTGTCTCTGCCACCTCAAATCAGGGGCACACGTATTGTGGCTTGTTTGCCTTGGGCCTGTGATTGCAAGAAGGTGGTCTCCCTGAGCTCAGTGGGCATTAGCTGCAGGAATAGACTGACTGAGGCAATTTATACTTCTAGTTTTCAAGTAAACATCAAGGAGATGGAGGAATTATCTTGGCTTACAAAGTGGAACAAATTCCATTTGGTAAATCCTGTCGAAATTTGAATTCTTATCTTCAGTTTAAAAGAGTAAAACTGAGCAGGTGTGTAGTTCAGCTCCACTGGGGAAAGTATTAGTTAAACAGGTTTGAATTTTTAATATGATATATTGCCATGTTCTGTCCCATTTGGACCACTAGCCTACCACAGAATTCCTTTAATACTTGATCAGTCATATGGTGACTACCTTTTCTAACTGCATAATTGTTCATCATGTTCTTAAAAACAGGCTGTGTCTTTGTTTTCTACCTGCAGAATTGTATAGAAGTTTCATTTAATGATTTGCAAGCCATAGCTACAAAATACAAGGATAGGTCCTGTGGATATGATTCAAAACTAAAATAGTATCCATCCTTTTAGTGTGTTTTTTTCACAACATGGATAATAAAATATTGGTGGTATCATTAGAAATTCAAAATAGTTGTTGTTATAGTTTTCATTAATTCCTTTATTACTATTTTTAATAGTTTTTTTTAGCTTCTTGCCAAATGATCTCTTATAATTTGGTAATGTTCCTTTTTGTTAAAAATTAAGAAAATATTTTTATTATTTACAAGAAACTATAATTCCCTTACTTATAGATGAAATGTCAACTCTTTCAAACAGGATGATTTCCAGAAGATTGGTATTCTGTTTTGAAACTCTCTCCACCTGAAGAAATAAGGAAAACCCAATCCTTTTCATCCGTTTCTCTAAAATGTAATTCCCTCAAATGCTACAAGACAGCCAGATTTTCATAGAATCGTAGAATAGTTCGGGTTGGAGCGGACCTATAAAGGTCATGTAGTTCGCCCCCCTTGCCATGAGCAGGGGCACCTTCCACTTGATCAGGTCATTCAAAGCCCTGTCCAACCTGACCCTGAATGTTTCCAGGGATGGGGCATGGGCAACCTATGCCAGTGTTTCACCACCCTCATTGTAAACAATGTCTTCCTTATATCTAGTCTGAATCTACTCTTTTTTAGTTTAAAACCATTACCTCTTGTCCTAACACTGCAGGCCCTGCTAAAGTCTGTCACCAGGCTTCCAAGTCCTTACATTTGATAAATTAATTACATCAAGGATTCATTTATTCATGAAACCAAACTAATGATTCAGTGAATTTTGTGAATAGGTTGGGATCCAAAGAAGAAGAAAACAGTATTATGTTTAGGATATATAATAATTTTGTGGGTATCTAGAAGTTCTGATCAAAGCTGTGAACCTTCTGACATGGAGGTCAGTCAGATAAATGAATGCATAAAGCGGGTTTCAAACCATCCATGAAAAATAATGTAGTTGTGTATACAGTAGATGGGGACAAGTCTGTAACTAGATGTATAGAAATGGTTTTCAACAAAAGATAGTTTGCATTCATAAAAATGGATTAAGAGGCAAATAAATGCTTTTTAATTAATTTGACTCTATATTTGATACATACTAAAGTAATTCAGTTGGCCGAATGCTGGAAATAACTGCTATAAAAGAAATATTTTTTTAATGTAAATATTCAATCCAGATTTTCATTCATTTTCTTACTGACATACAGTAACCAACTGATATGTTAGAAGCATATGGAAACACTAAAAGCACAACAGCTTGCATGTATTTTAAATAAACAGCCCTTGAGCGTCACACACTGACAGTGGCAAATACAAAACTCTCTCCCTACATCTGAAGCTACCCAGACCCTATATATATGTATTCATATCTTTAAATATACGAACATATTTATATATTTTTGTTAAACATCTCTCTGTTTTCTAACAGATAAAGCAAGCATATTTATGTTCTGAGCCAGCTATATTCTTACTTCATTTATAACTCCTTTGGTTGAATTTTGTCCCTAAGAGTAGACAGAAGGATGTTGCTTAAAAATGTTGTGTAGCCGAATGAAGAGAGAATCTCCCACCAACACACACAGAAACAAAGTAAACTGTTTGCAGTTCTGTCAGAACCATGTAAACACACTTGGCAGTTTTCCCACAGCTGGAAAATCACATCTATTGACAAGGAAATAAAAACAGTTATCAGAAGGCAATGCACTTACGTAATTATCTGAAATGTAATGAATGTGCTATGGCTATTAGAAGTGCTTTCTAGCTGCCCTTTAAAAATTAACTTCTATCTTGTCCTTAGAAAAGCTGTTACCATCCTTTTGCTTGCTGCAGGCATGTTGAGCCGTGCGCTTCAAGCAACGTCTCATTTTACTCTTCCCATCAGGTCCAGCTTTAACTTTTTAATGGGGCCACAGGTAGTGCTGGAGGGGCTTCATACATAGTTCTATTGGATTACTTTCCTTAGGGAAGAAGAAAACCCAGCAAATCAGCAAAATTGATTTTGAGTAAGGAACTGAGCATAGGAAAAATTCTATGCTTATTTTATATGATATCATTCATTTGTACAGAGTAGATCTGGGAGTAGACTAAAAGAAGCATAGTCAAGTGAGACTCAAATGCTTAAAATTTGACATTCAGAAATTTCAACAGATATTCAGAGATCAACAAAGGGCAAAATGCCAGAGATGAAAATATAAAACTTTTGCATATCTGCAAGGAAAGACAAATGACAGAGCAAGGATTTTGATGCCCCTAAAACCATAACAATTATAATTCCATCTCTGCATTCATTCTCTAAAATGGCTTTGATAGAGACAGCAAAGTTTTATGCAAAACACAGTTCCTAGATACTAGGGCAATGGAAAATACTAGCAACTGATTCCTTCCTATTTTATGCAAGTATGAAAGCAGGCAAGTGACATTGTTTCTTGCTGGATATTGGTTCAGGAATTAAAAGAAAGCTACCTTTTATTCTTTTGTCCTGATGCTGTTGAGCAACTTCAACATTGTTCCTGAAAAGAGTCTGCTTTCAGAAAACAACTGAAGCTTGCTTTAGTTTGGTTGTGGGGGTTTCTTGTGTGTGTTTCACTGATGATATTTTTAAAATTAAAACCAGTTTTCTGATCTTCAGTTTTCAACAGCTGCAAGAAGCAAAATCCAGTAAGTTTTATATTTCTGGAAAAAATATTTTTCATTTCTACAGTAAGCAGTGCTTTTCAACTAGATGAAAACTTACTAGCAGAGATACAAAATCTGCTTGTCTTCCTATGGCTATGATGATGACAAGTAACTGAATGCTGTGGAAAGGAGTCAGGATACGTTTGGCTGTAGTGAAACAGGCTGCTAAACTGTCCGTGTTTCTTGAAATGACCTTGTTTCATTTTATTTTAATGGCTGTTTGCTTTTCTATACGCATCTGGTAGTGATACTTCTTGGCATAAAGCTGCCATTTACCTCATGTGCATACATTAATTTATGTTCACGAAGCCCTTGAAAGAGAAGTTGCATTATTTCTGCTATATATTTGGCTTACAGAATGACGAAGTAACCTCCAGTTTATTTTAGGTCATGCCAAAAGTGATTTAGCCAAGATCACAAAGAACAGGTACAGAAGCCACTTTACCTGAATTTTAGCTGCTATATCAATTTCCCTTTATTCTGATGGTGAATGGTAGACACATGAAAAAATACTCTATTTATTATTATTAAAAAAAAAAAGCCTTAAAATGCCACAAATGTGAACTGAAAAGAGAAATGGATTTCATCCACCTCACAAGAGAGGGAGATATTGGTCTAGAGATTCATTGCAGAGAAATGAGCGCGTTATTTTGCTGACTGTCAGTGGTAGGTAACAATATAATTTGATAAGTGAAGGCCAGGTTTGAATAGATAGAAAATTAATCTTCAGCCACTGTCCCCTGTGGGATTTCCCCGTGCCAGTATTGATTGCATTTCAGCTACTGACTTGAGAGAGAAATTGGTTGGAGTTGGATATTAATTGTATTCACATGCTTCAAAATATGTGGTTTGCTACTTTCCTGAAAACAAAGTTTAGCTGGGTATTAAAACTGTACCAACCAATGCTGCAATCTGTCAGGCTTTTGATAGAAATAGCAGAGTAAAATAATAATAATAAGCTTTCCCTTTTTAATCTTTTCTTATCTCTCCCCCCCCCCCCCCCCATTTACATGTAGGTTACTTGAAATTCATAAATTTGGCAAATGAAAACCAAACAATTTTTATGTTCTACAGTAAGGATTCACTATAAACATTGGATGTGTGAGTCCTGGCACAGCATCAGGCTGGCTGGTCAGGAGGTGGTGATCTAACTGAGTGCCATGCTAATTTGCCTGTAACCCTTGCCTGTCATATGCAGAACGAGTTTAGACATCATCAGATTTAATAGCAAAATTAATCCCATGTGAAGGAAACCATGGAACTTCTAAAGGGTTTTGTTATTTGGTGTGTCTGGGTTTTTTGGGGCACATAGATATATTTTCTCAAAATCAGAGTTGTACATCACAAAATATGCCCGGGAAAACTCAATAACAGTGATGAAAAAGCTTCTATGTTACTTTATGTAGCTCCGGTAGATCTGCTACCCTGCATCAATTAAACTGGAAAGAGTTTTTAAAATTCATATTCTTGTTTTGGTATCATGGAATATTGGTAGGAAGAATAACAGACTGGGTCTTTATCTCGGTAATTTTTTGGTGGGTGCTGTAATAGAAATGTGGGAAGTAGACTTTGTGTTTGAAAGTTTAAGGCATTCAGGTGGATTGTTGTCCCTGTTTCAGCTGGGATAGAGTTAATTTTCTTCTTAGTAGTTAGTACAGTGCTGTATTTTGGCTCTGATGTGAGAACAGTGTTGATAAGGACACTGATGGTTTTGGTTATTGCTGGGTGATGTTTACACTAAATCAAGGACTCTGGTTCCTTGGGCCTGGCCAGCGAGAGGGCTGGAGGGGCACGGGAAATTGGGGTGGGACACAGCCAGGACAGCTGTGTCAAAGAGGTATTCCATACCATATGACATCATGCTGAGTATATAAACTGGGGGAAGAAGGAGGAACGGGGGAACATTTGGCATGATGGCGTTTGTCTTCCCAAGTAACTGTTAGGCGTGATGGAGCCCTGCTTCCCTGGGGATGGTTGGACACCTGCCTGCCCATGGGAAGTGGTGAATGAATTCCTTACTCTGCTTTGCTTTCTTTGTGTGCGCAGCTTTTGCTTTACTCTTTTTTTTTTTTTTTTTTCCCCCCACCTTTCCATTTTGCTGCTATTGTTATTGTTAGTATTATTGTTATTATTATTGTTGTTCTTACCTCTTTATTCTGTTTAAATTATTAAATGGTTCTTACCTCAACCCTTGACTTTTGCATTCCTTTTCTGATTCTCCTTTCCATCCCTCTGAGTGAGGGGGAGTGAGCAACTGGCTGTGTGGTGCTTGGTTGTCGGCCAGGGTTAAACCACAATAATTGTTTAAACCCTCTGTTTCAACAAAATTTAATCGGATTTTGGCAGAAGGCGTAAAGCTTCTTCCATGGGATGAGTGATAGGAGAAGCTGAAAGCTAGTATCTATTACTTGGAATGAAATTGAAATACCAAGAAGAAACATGATAACTTTATGTTCGGATGCTTCAGGAATTTCAATCAAAAAATCTAAATATACTGTAGCATGAAAACTTCTGTGGAAGACCTGCTAGAATGGTCCTTTGGGTTCACCCCCTTTCCCTTTTAGCATCTCCGCTCACTTCCAAATATTTCTTGTGGAAAATTACTTGGAGAAATCTTTCAACACCCACTCATTCTGGTGTTTTATTGTAATAATGTGGCTTGATGGTCCCAGGTTTTTTTCTGAGGTGTTCTATGAAAGCATTGAGAGTTTGTAGTCATTGGTACTAATTTCAGGAATAAGAGTGTTAGGGTTTTTCTAAATCAAATGGCTTTCAAGCGAGGGAGAAATATTCTCATGTGAAGGATTGTTGAGATTGCATTTCCAGAATTAGACAAACTCATTATTTTGAGCAGCATGAAGCCAAGAGGTAACTTATGAAAAGAACTCCAGAATTTGCTTAATGTATAGCATTCCAGTTCTGGAGGTGAAAAAATCCTGTGTGATTAAGTAGAAAAAACAAAAAACCCCAAAACAAACAAACAAAAAAACCAAAACCCACTAAAAACCTATGTTAAAATTGAGCCAAATTACATTATCTGAAGCTATCATAATGTCATGTCATTTCAAATCATAGAATGCATAAACTATTACTGATCTTGGCTCCAGTTTGCACACTTCAAAGTAAGTTATAATGGTTTGTGGTGCACTGACCTTGGCTGAATGCCAGGTGCTCACCAAGCCACTCTATCACTCCCCTCCCTCGCACACCAGGAAGGAGAAAATAAGATGATAAAAGACTCATGGGTCAAGATAATGGCAGTTTTATAAGAAAAAGCAAAGGTCACACCCAGAAGCAAAGGAAAATGGAAAGATTTATTTCTCTACTTCCCGTCAGCAGGCAATGTCCAGCTGCTTCCTGGGAAGCAAGACCTCAGTACATGTGATTGCTCCGGAAGACAGATGCCATAATAAGCAAATACCCTCCCTCCCTTTTCCCTTTCTCCTAGCTTATATTGCTGAGCATGACATCATATGGTATGGAATAACTCTTTGTTCAGTTTGGGTCAGTTGCACTGTCTGTGTCCCCTCCCAGCCTCTTGCCCACCGCCAGCCTACTGCCCTTTGGTGCGGGGGTTTGGAGAGGCAGTCTTGATGCTGTGGGAGCCCCGCTCAGCGGTAGCCAAAACGCTGGTGTGTTAGCACCACCTTTCTAGCTACAAATAAAAGCACAGCACTATGAGGTCTGCTACGGGGCTCAGCCAGACCCAATATGTGATTTTACTGTCTGGCAGATTTAAGAGAGTGGCACACTGAATCAAAGTATTTCGAACTGCATTGTGCAAGTATTTCCTGCTTTTCTAATTCACATTACAAAACTGAAATGTTACTGTCTTAGAAGCATCTAAATGCAAATGTAACATATTCAGAAGACCTCTGGCAACCTCCAGAAACAGAGGTTGTTGTGTCCACTAGAACTATTAATGAAAACAATACCATACACGTGAAAATAAAAGGCAACATGTGATCCTAGGTATTCCAAGGAAAATAATGTTTTTATATAATATACACATTTTATTTAGATTATTTAATGCCACAATATACCTGGACTTTAACTAGTAACAGATTGCTTAAAGAAAAGAGACCATCCCTTACTTTGAGTACTGTTAGGCTTTCCCTTTTGTCTTATCCACCAGAGTGGGGTTAAGTACCTGGTAACAAGTTTAACTTTTTGGCATAAGATATAGTAGCTATGCTGCATAAAACCAGTCAAAAGTAGTACTGACCTTTTTTTAATTCCAGGTTTAATAGACTTGTATTGTGAGATCATCTCACCCAATTCTAGAGAGCTGTGTTGCAGGTTTCTATATCTAGATGCCCAAGGGCTACCTTTATAGTCAATGTAAAGTAAGAAGTTCTTCTAGGGCATGGTTCATGTTATGCAAAAATAGGTGTCTAATTGAGATGAGATGAATCGCATTCTAACAATGCCCATTTCTCTACATTGACTATGAAGGCAGCCTAGGGTGATGAGCTCAACACTGCTATGTTGTTGAAATCAATGGATGTCACTGGTTAGATGAGTTTTGCCTTTCGTGTTTCCAAAAGAAACCACCTCCTCAAACCCCATCTGAGACTGCTGCTTACTTCAGGCAACATTTGAACCTACATTTAGTATGACATTTGTTTGTAACCCTGTGATGATGCAGATGAGGAAACATAATGGTTTAATTAGATTACTTTGTGGGTAAGGTAAAATTTAGCTGTCTATACTTTGACAGGGGGTAGTAGACACAGTGGTAGTGTATAAAGAATAACCTCAGCACACGCTGCTTGATTGACAGAAGCAGGTGTTTCTTTGTCAGCACTATTTTTCAAGCATAGCACACTTTCAAAAACTGGTGACTATAGTATTAAAAATAGCTTATAATTACTTACGGTTGCTGGCCTGAGTAATCATTTTGTATCATGGTTGATTCAGTATTGATTTAAGTGGCAGTCTGTTCATGTCTCCTATTCCAGCTGCAGCTGAGCCAATTAAAGACATTACCACCTCCCCTTTGGTCTTTACCACCTCCTTGGTTTCCACACTTCATGCAGTTTTTGTAGCTAGTTAGAAATAGCCTTCACTTTTCAAAATTTTAAAAAAACCAGTCCAAATGACTAAGTGAATTGGAAGGAATCAAGAAACTGGGGTGCAGACAGGTGAGAGAGGATGGGAACCCAAGACAGGCATGTGGTGGTGAGCACCTGGGTATTTTGGAACCTTTTTGCCCAGACAGCTATAGCCAGGGGAGTACGTGAGATTTCATCAAGACTTATTATTAAAATAAGCAAACGAACAAAACCTGTTTCAGTCAGCAGTCCTAAGAAGACTTAATTTCCCTTCTTTGTCTGGGTGTGCACACTGTTTCTCAAAACCATATTTATGAAATGTGTATTAGTGGCATCATTTCAATATTTGTGATTTACTATATAATCTACTGAAGGAAATAATGAGAGATACAGCATCTATATTTGAGATTCAGTACAAATTATTATAAGTAATAAAAGGTGATGTATTTGTTTTGTATTATGGGTGTAAAGATTTCATGCACTTAGGAAATTCAGTTGTGTAAGGTGTTAGGGTGTTACTTTTGCAGCTCTTCATTTCACTAAGTTGCATTGGATAAGTTATAACTTAAAGTATACACAAATGTTTCTGGACTTGGAGCAGATGAGTGTGTTAATACACAAATGCAAAACAGTTACAGAAGAAAGGCTATGAGTCTTTTATGTAAATAGAGGCAAATGCTAGCATACTTTGTAATATTTTGCCCTTTACATGTCTTTCTTTTGAAAAGCCTGAAAAGAATGACACTGAATCTGGCAGCCAGAGAATCAGACCAGTATTTGAAGAAGATCCTGTTTTCCGACGGCAAACATCTTACCAGCATGCAGCTGTCCACATACCAACAGATATTTATGAAGGCTGTAAGTAGCATTTGAACAAAGTTATTTTATTTTAATGCTAAGCTTATTATTTATGCCCCATTCTTAAAAACAAGCGACCTCTAAAAGTATTTTCTTCTCCATTTTCAGTACCGATTTGCTGTTATTGTCTTTTTTCTTCTATCAATAGTACTTTGGAGATGTGTTGTTAGGCATATGATTAATCTTATGAATTAGTAGGAGCCATAGTTAAAAGAGATCCATTAGGATTGGATCTGAGTTTCAGAAACGGAACTGGAGGTGAAACAAAACTCTTTAACATATCCTAATTTTCTTATCCATTCTTTCTTTATGGTGTGTTCTCATTTAGTACAAACAATTCTATATTCTGTACTCTTCTTTACATGGTTTTGTCCTCAGGCAGAGATAAGTAATGAAAACATTTCTGAGTATCCCAAAAGCATATACAGTTCAGGCAAATCACATGCTGTGTGAGATGGTAGTACTTATATTGCATGCAGTGTGTTTCTAGAATTGCAGTAACAGACTACCTGAGAATTTCAATAAATTCTTTCAAAACTGTAAAAAATTACATATATATATGCATATACAGTTGAGGATTCTTTGTTTGTATTTCAAAATTAAGTATTTAAATTATCTTTCAAGATCAAAATAATTTCCCTTTTCTGTGCTTGTCATCAAGAAGAAATCATTATCCAATAAAAAGACATTTCAGCATTTAAAATGGCTGCACATTTTATTAAAAAGGGGAAGAAAATTAAATAAGATCCATATTGGTTTTATGTTTTATTTAGGGTCCTAATTTCAAGTCTTTCCCGTCTTTCAAAATCTCATCAAGAAGAGAGAGACCCTAATGTGACCTAAGGTCTTTAAAATTCATGGCCACAGTTGTGTGCAGCTTATATAAATGACAGAGGGATGAAAATGGAAATGTCAGTATGATGAGGGAAAGAATCATAGTAGCTCGTAATCTTATATGGTGTGCTTGACTGACAGACCTAGAGGATTATTCTGTGATTCTTGCTTAATAAGTGGTAAAGAGCACCTTAATTGCAGGATTACAGGGAAAAGACAGGCCATTTCCTTTGGTTTTGTTTTAAGAGGATTGATACTTCGCTGTTAAAATGTTATAATAACCTACCTCCAATTATTAGGATATTTGTAAACACCATGTGAACTTTGCTATAACATTGTCATCATAACAGTATGTAAAATGTTGTGTTGAATTGAATGTTTTAGATGGTATCTCTAAGGATACTTACTTCCCTTAAAAATGCATGCTAGGTAATGTTACTGTATGGTCCAGTAACCTAAAAATGAAAACAGGCTGTAACTTCCATAGGAAAGGTACAGCTTTAGTTTCTAATGAAATGACAATAACAGGCAGAAATGTACTTTTTTTGATAGGGGTAACTGCATGTGCAAGATATGTGGTTTGTGAGAAATTAATGATTCCTTGGGTCTGGCTATCATGTCAGTTACCAGAGATGTGGAAACCTAAAAAATGACCGGGAAGACTAATTCTGTGTTAGCAAAATCACCTTGTTGAGTAGCTGGGTAACTTGGTTACAGATGAAGTTTTCAGAGTTAACAGCCTGAGAATACCTAAATCCCACATATTTCATATCAATAAACACAAAACTGTCACTGGGGTTTATTTACGGTAACAAAGTTCACGTGTCATCTGAGACAAGGTGATCAACTGGCGTGTAGTCATTCACCACCAGATTTCCAAAACTAGAGTTTAATTTTCTTTTCACAAGCAATATTATTCTCAGGCAATTTTTATAACCCTAGAAAGACTGATAAAGTATCTTGAACACTGTTGTCATTTTTCTTCTTGTTCGCATGAGCTAACCTGCCATTTCTTGATAGAGGTTTCTGTGCCCACTATAGCAGGGAACAGCTGTACACTTGGAAAATAGTTTGTAATAAATCTGCAATTCCCTGTCTACATCACAGTCCGATAGTGAACATTTACAAAACAGATATTACAACAAATCCTTCTGAGAAACAGTGGATGAGACACAGTTTACAACTTTTATTGCTTGGAAGCCAATTTTTGGGGGGCTGAATAACACCTTGGAAAGCAGATTTCATTTTTTCCTCCCTTATTGTATATGTCTTGTAGGATGCCAAGAGAAACAAAGAATTGCTCTTTGGATCTCACAGAACAGGTTTTCAATGACTTGCCTACGCTTCCTTGTGATAGGTTTTCTGTTCAATTGCCTCTTACAGTAGCAGGTTGCTGTCTTTAGGGGAGAGGGACAATTACAGGTAAAGCCACGTGCATTCCTAAATCTGGATTTTCACTTGGATCTGTTGATCACACTTCGTCATGTTAATGATTTTTTTTTTTTTTTCTGTATGGAGCTGGGAATTTGAGAATCACTGATTCTTAAGCAATATGTTATGTGTTAAAATCTTTCTTCCCTATTCGGGTTTAATTTTTATTGCAGTTATTATTTGTGATTTTAAAAATATGATTCAAATATTGAATTTGTCATAAGAAATTCTGAATGTGTGGATACATTCCCTATTTAGCCCTTTGAAACTTGTTTAGCCAGTAATTCTCCAGTGGTGCACCACCTATTTAAACCTGAGAAACTAGTATGTGCTATAAAATAATATTATTTGGCTTCCTATATATAGTAGTGATTTGCTTATTTAGAAATATAGTGATGAGCTTCTTGGGAAGTAGTCCCCTTTATTTCAGTATAGAAATGCATGGTACATCATTACAAAATATCCATGCACTATATCCAGGTTATTACTTTGTGGCTTATTTAACTGCAGAAAGAAATATTAGAAAAATTATGCTTGCTTTTCCCTCTATCTGGTGCCAAAACCTAAGGGGAAAGTCTAGGGAATTAATTTATTTACCTGTTTGAGGATTACAGTCCCACCACAGGAGAGGCAATCCCAATAAAATAGACTCGAATCATGGTTTCAATTCAGTATTTTTCAAGAGTTTCATTTAGGTTTTGAAATAAAATCAGCCTGCTGGGGAAAACAGAAAAGACCCTCAGGCTGTCTTTCTGCCACATGCACTGGGAATTTGTCATTCATCTCCTGTTAGTAATAACGGAAATCTTATTTCTAAATCCCTGTTAAAACTGTAACCTGCTTATCCCTAAGCAGAATATGGGAACTGTGGGCTACAAGTAAGAGGAAAACCTCAGCACAAGGCAAGTGAGGTTAATTTGTCTAGTGGATACCATCACACATTGCCCTTGCTTTTGAGATGCATAATGTACCATCTGCTGCAATGGTTGCTCTAGGTTTCAGTCTGTATTGGTGTTACAGCTTTATGAAAGGTGTTAAGCAAAGCACACAAACAAGGATTGCTTTTTTGTGTGTGTAGTTACACCTGCTTTACTTCCTCTAAATCAGAAATTGAAATGCTGCTTCCACATGTCACTACTTGATTAGGATTGAAGAGTTAATTAAAGTGTCAAGTTCACAGTAATGCATCTTGAACATGATGACATCACTTTAAATATGTTTGGACAACTACTAGCAAGAAAAAAGGCTTCCCCTGCTCAGAACCCATTAAAACAGTCATAACTAGAGTTACAATTAATTGATGGTTCTTTTAGCTTAATAATCATTAAATATGCATACTCTTTGTTCATACCCTCCTTTTATTGGGATGGCAGTCAAAATTTTGCTGCTCTTTAAAATCTTCAAAGATGTATATTATTTTTTTGATAGCAAGTTTGTTAGTGGACATCAATTTTACCTGCAGTAATACATCATATATGGAAATATTCAGTTATTGATATTTTGACATAATCGTGCTTAGTACTAGGGGGCAGTCAAAACATTTATGAATAACTTGAAAAATTCTGTTTTCATACTATAGTGATCTTTATCTTCATTGGAATATTATCAGTTTAACTAGAATTTTTGTACTATTGAACAATATCTGCATATCTTTGGTATCTCAAAGGTATACAGGCTTGAAAAGAAAAAATATTCTTTGGGAAGAAACTAGAAATGCTGGGAAATTAAACTATGGCAGCAAGAATATTCCCTCTCAAAAAAACCCATAAAACCCAAACAACTCCAAACAAAAATGTGAAAAAGTGCATTGTCATTTATTCTTGGAAGTTCTTACATGTAGATAATAAATGAGATTTATTCAGGAATCAAGGTATAAGTAAAGTGTTGTGTAAATATTTTGGCATGCTACATCAGCATTCCTTAAATGACTAAAGGAACAATAAATTTTTTGTGGTTTTTTTAATGTTTGGGTTTTTTATATTTTTAGTTTAAACTGCAAAAACAGACAGGCAAGACAGTTTTATTAATTAAATTGCTTTGTTTGAAATATGTTAAAATTAATGTTATTGATATATTTTGGTTACAGCTGAGAAACAAGGTATTCAGAACTGCTTTTCTCATGGTTTCTTCTAAGGGATAAACTAATTGTGCAGGTTTACTACAGCTGGGATTGAAAAATGATTGCTTCAAGTCTGATTTTGTGTGTGTGTTCATACCTTCTAAATCTGGAAATAGAAATTGGATTATATTGCTCTGTATGTCTCATGCAGATGGTATATGAGATGACTGCTTCTTCTAATTTTTTTAAATAATATTTTCCATTATTTTAATTGGTGAGTTATTTGTGAAAACAATGTAATGAGTGAAGTGGACCTTTAAATGAATTTTCAGTGTCATCCTGTTGTAAATACCAAACACTATGGCTTGGGGTAAGTATAAAGCAAATGTTAGTTGCTGTTAAGTCCCTAAGTACTGCCTGGTTAGTTCAATATTAAATCTGGAAGGAAAACACTGATGCAGAAGCTTAAGCAAAGAACTCTAGGGTTAGTATTGCTTTTTATATTCTGACAGTTATGATTTTCTTTTCCCCCAAGTGGCTTACTGAAGCTCACTGAATTAAGATCTTTTTAAAGAAGCAGCAAAAATAAATGGCTTTTCTAACATGATGAAAAAGTTTGTTTCTGTCAGAATTCAGGAGGCCAAACAACTTGAACGGTATCTTGCATCATGAGGAGGTACTTGTATTTTGGTGCTGTGATTACGTTAGTTTTATTGGATGGGTGTTCTAGTGTATTTGCCTGCCACCTAGTTTAGCATGACTTTTGTCTTAAATTATCAAAATTTAAGATCGTAAGGTAGGATAAGGAAAGGCTGGCTGTCCTGAAAGACAAGGAGAATTGTCAAGAAATTGGTTAGGTACTTGCTATTTTGAAGGTACCAGTTGTAGTAGGATTTATCAATGTAGATTTAAAGCAATCTGCCTGATAATGATGCATCACCAAAATATTACAATACCATATTCTCAATCTGAATATTTGCAAATATATTTAGGCCTGGAAAGTTTATACAAGACTAACAGATCATTAAATGTAACATAATGTTCTTAATATGAAAAGAAGTAGCGGCACATCTGAAATAAAATGTATTTATGTTGTAATTCTAGGTACTCTTCCAGACTTTGTCTTACCTTAATAATTTTGAGTTCAATTTTCAAATGTTTCTGTAAAAATAAAATAGCAGAATTCCCATTTTCAGAAGTAAATTTGGAACTTAAATGCCATAGAATTTCATAGAGATGAAGTTTTCTAAACATTAATTTCTACTGAAAGTGTGTCTTTTGTAATATTATAACCCTAAACTTAGAGAAGTTTATTTGAAATTAATCAAGGGTTTGCCATTTAAAAGCAATATGAGGGATTTTATTTCTTATTTGGTATCTATTAGCTGGGTTAAAAGCTGGCTGAACAGCAGAGCCCAAAGAGTGGTGGGGAATGGAGTTACATCCTGCTGGCGGCCAGTCACAAGTGGTGTTCCCCAGGGCTCTGTGCTGGGGCCAGCCCTGTCTGGTGTCTTTATTGATGATCTGGGCAAGGGGACTGAGTGCACCCTCAGTCAGTTTGCAGGTGACACAGAGCTGGGGAAAGTGTTGACCTGCTGGAGGGCAGGAGGCTCTGCAGAGGGGGCTGGACAGGCTGGAGCAATGGGCTGAGGCCAGTTGTAGGAGGTTCAACAAGGCTGATTATCATTATCATGCAGCATAGTTGCCTTTCACTACAGATTTCTTGAACATCAAATGTGTTGTGTATCCAGTGTTATTTTGGACATCATAGCAGGTCCTGAGATTCCAGCATCTGTTAGGCGGCTTGACTGAATAAGTGTTTCAGTTGTGCAAACTGCCAAAATATGTTCTGGAGGCCAGATGATTACTGCTGCTCTCAGATTCCTTTCCATTCCTTCTGCAATATTTTCTCTCTAATGCACAGCTTGGAATAACAATTAGTGTTGAATCCTCTTGTACCAAGAGGGGAAAGTTGGCTGTACAGTAATATTGGCGATCTGGTAAAAATAGCTAATGGTGGCATTTGCATTTTGCAATGCAAACTGCAAAGCAGAACACTGAATATTGGTAGATCTTTATTAGTGGACATGTTAAAGAAGAAGATGACAATGTTAACAAAGATCTTGAAATACTGATTGATGCTGGGGGGTGGAATTCTCCCTATAAGGAAGCCAATGCAAGGATTCTTTATGTTACAGACTTGGCTTAGCTCTGCAAAATAGGTTGATACGGGGTGTATGCATTGTCCGAGCCTTAAATTAGTCCTCATGGAAGGGAAAAAGCCACTTCAATCCTTTGTTCAGCTACATCACCTAAAAGCCTCTGTCAATGCCAGGGATGGTGATTGTGTTCTCAAACCTGCTCTGCAGTAAGGGAAGAGCATCAGAAAGTTACTCAAGTTTTCTATCAGTGTAAATTCACAGCACATATAAGTCTTTTAGGATTTATAGGAATTTCTGTATAATCACTTTTTCAAAAATGTTTCCAGACAACTCTGAGGGAGTGTGAGAAGAAATATTTGTTACATTTGCAAACTCAAAATGAAAATAAAGGTTTAAATGTTTTTCGGTATGCCAAGTAGATATGATGAGTTGACTACTAGCAAAAATGTGCTAAATTGCTTGAAGTAATTAACGTCGTACAAGAAAATACCAATTTGTGTGAAGCATTTCATGGGAAAACAATAAAAAGATTTCTGTATAAAGGAGCTTAAAACCTGCTTCAAATGGAAGTGTGAGGGTTTTGGGAGTGTTCCTTGGTTACTCTGAGTGCCTGTCAATTCTTTTTTCCTCTCTTCTCAAACAAGTTTCCCTTCCTTTTTTACACTCAGTTATTTTCAGTATTCTGAGATGTGAGGTAAGGAAAGAGGAAGGAGAGGAGAAGGGAAGAACTCTGGCCTACCACCTTTTTTTGTTCTTTCTCTGTTCTCACACAAGCTGCCAACTACGCTCTGAGCTGTGGTCACCCTCTGTGACCCTGTGCAGAGCTGTAGAAGAGCTAAAGTGACTGTGCAGGCAATGTCTGCCTCTACCCCAGTGTCCCTGCAGTATCCACTGGTGCTGTCTGGGCTGAACGTGCACATGCATAGCGCAAACTTGTACATATCCTTAAGGATGAGGACAAGATGTTTTAAACTCAGTAATATATTGTAAGATGCATAAAATAACAAAAATACATTACTAAGTGCCTTGATGCATGCATAGATAAAACTTCTATACATACAGAAATAATATATTAGAATAAGAAGAGTTTATATCTATGAGGAAGAAAACTAAAAATAGTATCTTTGTACTGTGATTTTTTTTTTTGTTGTTGTTGTTCTGGAAATGTGAAATATTTCCTATAGAACCATCTCTCTGCTCATTAAGATTTTTAGAAATGTCTTGGTGGTTTGTTTTGGTCTTAATATTGAAACAGTTTAATACACTTATTATCAACATAGTGCTGATTTTCCCCTGGAAAGAAATCCAGTTTTCAGCTTTGCAGTATAAAAAATGTTTAAATTTGTAAAACTCTTTACTAGATAGTTCGTCCTCACATTTCAGAAGTCTTGTATTTCCAACCTGTGATACCATAGCTGCAAATTTTGCTCTGTTGATGGCAGCCTAGCTATGAGTTAAAAATTATATCCCTGGTTTATTGGACTTTACCAGACTTACATGATGAATCCTTATAATCCCATACTCTAAAAACATTTCATTCATTTGATTCTTTCAGAACAAAATGAAATAAAGCTGTTATAGATATGCAGGAGATAAAATTTAAGATTCACAGTATTTAGTTCTGAAAAATACTAACCATGGTGAATAATACATTAAAAAAGGAAAGTTAATAAATATGGATACTATTTGAAATATCCCTATTGATAAATTTAGCTGTGGTGTTTACTAAGACACTGCAGCAGTGGATGAATGGATGGGAATATATCTTCTCTACTATAATTTTAGCATCTGCATTACCATATTATCCAGCATTGTAGTTGTTATTACTGTTAAAGGAGCATCACCTTCCCAAATTATATGCTTAGTTTTGGTTTTGAAGTGAGGAAGACAGATAATGAAAGGAAAGACTGGGAACAATTATGTAGTCATATGTGGGTTTGGATATCCCTAGAGAATGGCTTTTTGTGGGTATATCCAAAATCACAGCCCTTAAAGGTTATGTTAAGGTAAAAGTTACATGTGGAATGTAACTTAGGGACACGGCCACTGGTTCTTTATTTATCACTACCTGACTCATTGATTTGGTTGGTCCCCTTCTTTCTGCCGTATGAGTTCATTTCCAGTCATAACTATTAGGAAGGAATAATGTGTAATTTAATAATAAGGTCTTTCTCTGGCAATACATAAATCACAGATATTTCCCCCACCCCCACCCCCATTATTCGAGGTGGGGGTAGTATTTTGTGAAGTCTGGACAGTATATTTTGAATGTAGGTATTTCTCTATGTGTGTGTTTATCTAGGTGTATATATATGTATAAAGATATTTAAATAGTACTATTGAACTACTTTCAAGTCATTACATTATCTTTTGTGCATAATTTGGATATATTACATCAGTAACTTCGGAATTCAGGTTAGATTACTATGTTCTTATGGTCTTGCATACAAATATCTTAGTTGCTTCTCTGTGTCAAAAGTTGTTTTATGCCAAATTGGATATAGTTATTTATCTGTCTGATGCTAGTTCCTTTCAGATTGCTATTTCTATCTATGATAACACATTGGTTTCATTGGTTTTCCATCTTGCCTGGCCTGTGGTCTGTCCATCTACTTTCCCTCTACTTTTGCATGAAGCTCTGCACTAGAAGTGATTTAGCTCTGTTACAATTCTACAAGTATTGATTTAAAAATGGTGTCCAACACTGAGTCAAACTCAGTTTTAACTTCTAGTGTATATTCTTCCTAAACAGAAGATTCCAAAATGCACCTCACAAATCTTATTCATAAAATAACCGTTTATCTTCATGATTTTTCACACCCTTTTTCCTTTCTTTTTTGCTGATGGGGAAGATAAAAATTAATTCTCATTTACTGCAGGTTAAGCGCATGTGGACAGCCAGTTACCACTGAGAAACTGAGCTGTAGTTGTACAATCACATGCCAGTAACTCCCTTTGAGATCTTTTTAACCCTGAAATATGGATATTTGCTAACTGGCACGTGACGCAAACTTCAGTTCTTTGGATTACTTCATATTGCATTCTACCAAGAAATCTGCACTCATATCTTTTTTTTTTTCTACTTATGATAAAAATCTAAAGTTCTTCCTGTCTTTTTCTTTCTGAAGAAAATTTTGTCCTCTCTTTTCCATTTTTTATCTGCTTAGTCTCATTTTTCATGGGTTCTGGTCTCTTTGCCACCTTTTCTTCTTTTCTGCTTGAGTTTGCATTTCCTCCATTTTTTTTCCCACTTGCATGTAGTTTATGAATATTTTTCTCAGTCCACTGTGAAGATTCTGGATTCCTTAGCTCTCTTCCTCTCCCAGGAGTCACTATGACCCTCTGCTTTTACCTCAGTCATGTTTTGTTAACTTTTAGGCATCTGTGATTCACAGCTCATTCTTCTGATCCTCTGGTTCAGCAAACATCTGTTTATCGTCAGTTGTCTGTCCTCTGTCTTGCTATATTACCTTTAGGATTTCTCTATTTTTTCTAAATGCATTTCTAGTAATTGTTTATATTCTTATTGGGTAATATTGCATAAACAAGTATCTTTTGTCATACTTTTGCTTAAGATAATGGACATCTTGCAGCCTTGTCATCTTGTCATCTTCAGTGTGTCCTTTGCCCCTTGAGCCCCCTCTCCCTTCTTGGCTTCTTTTTTGAATTTATTTAATAGTTGGTTATTTTATCTTTGAAAATAAACACGAACAATTTTAAAACAATATTCCTTTATGTCCTTTTATATATAAATATGTATCAGTTTTGTCTCCTTAGGATAATTTTCAATGAAAAAATGTACTGAGAAAAACCCCTGAACATTATCTAGTAGATTTTTTACATGGATTTACGCTGCATTCTGAGTTAGTTGAATGAAATTGAATAAGCTATGTATGTGTTAAAGTGCATTTGTGCTTGAAATATCTGTCTCTTAGCAGGACTTCTAAGCTCAGACAGGACATTTCATTGAGACCATTATCTGCTCTTTCTATTGGAGCCAGGCCTTGCCTGGCAGACCTCCTTCAATTAAATGCACAATTTTTCAACCTGTACAAAACCAATTAACCTAAGCACCTATTTTAAAATGAGACTAGGTCTTTTCCATTAATCAACATGATAATGTTAGTCACCTCTAATAAACAAGGTCATGTATCTCATTGCAAGTCATCCTTCAGCTTACAAGTTGTTTATTTAAATGATTTTTTTTTTATATATACAGTTAGACACACCACTCTTTAAAACAATTATCTGTATAACTGTTCATTCTGTAGAGTATTTCATGGTAAGTTATTTACAATTTTTAACCTTTTGGCCTGTTGCTGTGAAAGGCTGCGTGTCCTTGGTACCCATTTATTTCTAGTAGCATTTGAAAACATTCAGGCCCATTCAGGTCACCACCTTACTTTATGATGTGGAAAAAGAATAAATAGTTGCTGACCACAGGAAAAAGAATGGGAAGGCAGGGTGGGGGCAACAAATCTAGACCTTGGCCTTCTCAGTTGGCAGCTGAAAATCAAAAGTGCACTTGGGTAGCTCAGCCTGATAGGTATAGCAAGTGACAGACCGTTCAGAGATGAAGGAAAGAAGGTAATGAAATCTTAATTAGAAAATATTCCAAAACAGGCTGACAAGATGACTCAAAACAAATTAAAAAAAAAATAATCATACAGAGCTTGGCAAAAAGGAAGAAGTAATGAAGGTTGAGAATGCAGAAGGGCAAGTGCATCTTATGAGCCTTGTGATTTAAACATTGATACTTTACCTTGTGAACTTCTTTCCCGTCATGCCTGCAATTGTGCTGGTTTGCTACGTGAAGGTCCAAAGAGACTGTAGTGTCAGCTGGTATCTTCTGTTTTGCATATACCCAGAAGGATGAAAACAGATTTTTGTGGCAATGCTATACCAGTAACAGATGTTTGCAGATTATTTATATTCCTGTGTTTTTATGGAAGAACAGTATTGATAATCCTTGTTAGAAAATTACTGAATAGGATTATGTTAACCTCATTCACAGTTAAAACACTTTCTTGGGACAGTAGAAAATAAATGAAGTAAGAAGGAAGTAGCATAGGGGCTACTTAGCTGGTGGGGGGCGCAGTGCCAGAAGATGTTGCTTTGGTCTTTCCTTGTCATTTTTATTCTGGGGATGAGAGAAGCCTTGATTGGGCTGTTGTTTTATTTGAAATACAAATCTCAGGAATGAGCATTTTACTGTGCACCTAAATGAAGTTTCTGCACAGTCAACCTGGACGCAACAAATGTGCATATTTTTTTTATTTTTTTTTTACATTGCATCAGTGTCATTTTGTTGAATCTGAAGAGGAGTGCTCAGCTTGTTGGACAATGTACTGAATATCAAATATTGTCAGTTTTGTTGCTAATTTGCCAGGGGTCCAAATAAGAGTATGTCTACATTTATCTCTGAGTTTTGCTCCCTGTAGTTCAGAAGACATAGGTTTTTGCCTTCTGCTTCTCTAAATGAAGGTACTCCAAACTTATTAGGTCTCAATGGTTCATACGTAATGTAGAAATGACTTAGTGATGAATCAGACCCAGGAGACACAGCGCAGTTGTCCCTGTGACTGATATTTCTGATACTGTAACAGTGAAATACAGTCGCTAGGAGAATTGTGTCGTGTTATTTCTCAGAAAAGAGCCAGTCAGTTGTTTGGATGTAAATGGTATATCAGTCTGACATCAGCAGTCTTTGATACCAATGATGTTTGCCAGAATTTCTTTGTGGCTGTTTTTTTGCGTTTAATAATTATGCAGAGAAATACTGTCTGTGGTACTGCCTGTGACACTCTTACATCACTATGTGGTGACTGAATTACAAAGTAACAGTATCAACACATTAGAAAGTTATGTCTATCATTGTTAGTTATAAAGTAGCACTAGATTTCTACAAAAATTCTTGAAAAAATAGTTTATTATTTAATAACTACAAGTCATATTTAAACAATAACGTTAATTAAAATTTAGATGTATAGATTACCTATACATTTTAGTGTAATGCATTCACAGACGCAATGAAAATAAATTAAAAAAGTAGCATCAAATATCAGTCTTGCAGGGTCCTCATCTGCAAATCTGATGTCACTATATCACACTAAATCTCTCAGATTGTTGCATATCTTGCAAGACTTGTAGCACATCTTTACTGTTTTTTCAACTTCCTAATCAAGTGACATGCTTCCTTGCCTTCTTACACAGTATTTTTGGCTTGATCTAAATTTGGATTTTGACAGTATTTTGCTCATCGGTAACTGCAGGTAAAGTGAATAGTTTATCTTAACATGGATGTAACATTAAGTCTAATTTTGTAAAGAAACCTAAAAATGTAGATACAGTAAGATTGTCAATTAGCTCGAAGTCCCTTTATCTAGTTGGAACCCAGTGTATTGATTTCAGTTGGACTAGGATTTCAACTGAAGCATTTAAATAATAAAAAGATGCTAATATTTTCATATTAACATATTTTCTACTTTTCCAATGATTATTTGATATACTGAGAACTTTAAGATAGTCACATTTGTACTTAAAATAGAGCAGAAAAAATAAAAAATACTAAAATAGTCGTTAAAATAACATTGCAGTTATTTTGATATAATATCTGTATGCTCTTAGTCAGTTCTCTGGAGTAATAGCATTTTGGATGGTGCCTAGCTTTTTTTCTGTCTTGTAGGAAGATTACAGTGTACAGACTATACTTTCACAAAAAGAGTTTTGATTCTATATAAAATAAGTTATTGGAAATTAATATGGAATGTTTTGATGTCAAAAGTGGGCAAAGTTTAATTTCAAGCATGTATTTCTAAAAAAAGTTGTTGCTGGGGCTTGTGTGGTAAGACTAAGATTCAATAATACTGAAGAGCCAAATGTTCCAAGCAACTGTGTGGGTCACAGAATTTAAGTCTCCTTTATCCCAAACATCATCCATATCTCTTTGAGATATTAAAGAAGCATTTGTGTGAAGAGCATTACAATAGTGAATAGTTAGTGAGGTGCAAGCCCTTGTAGATCCATAGGGAAGTTCTTCATGTGTCCAAAAGTTGCAATGTACTGGATATCCCTGGATAATCAAGAAAGAGTGCCCCAGGAAAAAATCACAAGTGGGAGATGGCAGGTACTTATTACTGCATAGGGCAGAACTGAATTAGTGATGTTGCGAATGGGTTGCTCTCTCCCACAGTCAGGAATTCAATGGGAAGAGAGGCTTATACATCAGAGAGTTGTGTCACCATTCAGAGGGATCTCAACAGGCTGGAGAAATGGCCTGACAGGAACTTCCTGAAAAAAGAAAAAGGGGAAATGCAAAATTTTGCGTCTGGGTAGGAATAACCCAGACATCAGTCCATGCTGGAGGCTGACTGGTTGGTTACTCAAGCAGCTTTGCTGAGAAGAATCTGGAGGTCCTTAGCACTGGTGAGGCCACACCTTGAGTACTGTGTCCAGTTCTGGACTCCCCAGTACAAGAAAGATGTGGACATATTGGACTGAGTACAGAGCAGGGCCACGAAGATTGTTAAGGGTCTTAAGCAGATATATTTCAGATAAGGAGAGGCTGAGAGAGCTGGGGTAGTTCAGCCTGGAAATGAGAAGGCTCAAGGGGATTTTGTCCATCTGTATAATTACCAGCTGAGAAGGACTCAAGAAGATGGAGCCAGACCCTTCTCAGTAGGGCCTAGTGGCAAGACAAGAGGCAAAGGGCATAAATTAAAATACATTAAATTATATCTCAACAGACAAAAAAACTTCAGTGTGAGTGTTGTCAATCACTGCCACGGGTTGCTTTGAGAGATCTTGGACTCTCCATCCTTGGAGATATTCAAAACACATCTGGACACAATCCTGGACAAGCTGCCAGTTTTGGACTCTCCATCCTTGGAGATTTCAAAACACATTTGGACACAATCCTGGACAAGCTGCCCTAGCTGTCCCTTCTTGAGCAGAAGCTTGGACTAGGTAGTCTTAGAGGTCCCTTCCAATCTCAACTGTTCTGTGTTTGAACATAGCACCAGCCCAAGCCCTGGGTAACCCCCTGGCAAGCATGGAGAGGGAGAACACTCAGTCACTTCAACTAATAGCAGCTACATGCAGCTCAAGGGGGCACAGGTTTAGGTACGTCACAGCTTTATTGTTCCCTGGGCAATGTTACCTGAACAAAGAAACAAAAGCTCTATATAACTGTAACAGATCAAACAACAGCTTTCAGTATTCCTGTAGTATAAAATAAATGTGACTGGTTGCATTTAGGCATTAAGCATGAAAAATGCTGTGTCAATATATTCTATTCTGCTTACTGTATCTTGTAATTTCTCTGAATTCTTTAGGGTATGTTATGAGTTATGAATATTTGTATACAAATACTGTTCACATCTCGGTAAAATGTTTCTCAGAGACAATTTATGAGTGACAGTCTCTTCTATGAGACATCTTTTTACAATCTTCTTTGAATCCATTTAATATTAGTAGTATCTGATTATAAAAGGAGTTCCATTCTGATATTTGACATAAGTTTAAAGTCAGGGAGTTCAGAAACCTGACAGCTTACTTCAGACTTGCTAGTTTGAAAATTGCTTTCCTGTGGAGCTCAGCTGTATGGGTCTTCCTACCTTACAACTCCATTATGAAAGCCTGACACCTCAAATTCCAGGGGTCTTGGAACTCATTCTCCCAACAGTGTATCCATGGAAAATAATTGATTAATTTTTCTTGAATTAAATTAGTAGTATTTTCTGTCTAATTAATTGTATTATACAACAATTAAAAGGCTGACTCCAATTCTGTACTACTTTATTTGCTTTAGCTTGTTCTCTGTGTTCTGGTTTTGAAAAAGGAAAAGAACCGGGAAAGTTTTTCAGAGTTTGAGTTATTTCTCTGAGGTTTTGTTTTGTTGTTTGTTTTCTTTTTAAACTTAACCCTCCCTAACAGTCCTTGAGAAATGTGCATCTGAATTACCTGTCTGCGCTCAACAAGCTGCATGATGTTGAGGAGTCACTGTGCATCTCTTGTTTATCTTTAAGGTGATAGTTGTTGCCCCTTATTTTGTGAAAACATGCCATGAAATCAAAAAGTTATCTGGCAATTAGGTGGCATCTGTTCTTAGATTAAATATTTGTAATATAGGGATTTCATTACATGGTTAAGAATTCTAGGAATGCAGAAGTTGTCCAGATTCTCAAACAAATTGGATATTGATTTATCTGTGGATTACCAGGCTGACAGGTTGCAAAGACGACTGTGGTAAAAGTCTTGATCACCTGCAAAAAATCTCTTTGCACTGGGTTTTTTTTGAGGATGAGCCCAGAAAAGAGTCTTTACTGTTTCAGGCAGTGTTTGCTGTACATGGATGTCTGAGGTTGTGCTGATCTAATAGAAAGTCACAGAGTAATAGCCTCTTGCCACTTGCTTGAGTGCAAGGTGAAATGGAAACATTTATTTTCCAGATGAGACATTGATTTAGTAACAGCTTTCTATTACTGCAAATTACTGATATAGAGGTTAGCATTTCCCCCTCTTTGAAGCAGTCTGGTGTGTTCAGAATGAATTACATGCTCCAGCAGCTTGACATAGCTAAAAGCTGTTTGGCTCCAAAATCAGGTTTGTTGTCCAAAAACATGGACCACACTTAGAGGAAATAGAAAATCACAGTTATTATTTTTAAGGAGTGTGCTTGTTTCCTTTATTCCTTCCCTCCCCTTCTCTCGTTTTCTTTGATATGCAGGGAACATGCACACTCTGGAAATGTTAAACAAAACAGATGTGTTTCTTTATGATTTTCTAGTATGCCTGATCTCATCAACACTTATTATTGGTGCTTTAACAAGAGTATTTATTGTATATTATAGCAAAACCACCATTGCTTCATTTTAGATATGATGACATTATTTTTCTTCATGTTCTAATATTTATTTGAAGGTATTTTATGCTTTTCTTTCCCTTTGAAATGATCCTATTCTGTAGGAGCTTAGAAAGGCAAAGAGCAGCGTCAAGCTTGTAGGACTGTTCCACAGAGACTGGTAACTTCCTGGAGTATCTTGGATTGTTTGGAGCAGCCATACTGAGGTGTGGTAAAATACACAGTACATAAATAAACATAAATACATAGTAAACTGCTCTGAAAATCTAAGGAATATAAGAAAAGTAATATATCATATATTGCTTGCATATAGTAATATATATTCCTTACATATAATCCAGCAAGTAACTTCTTTTGTTCATGTAGTTTTTCTCTGTGATCTCTGACAAATTCTTTGCATGTTTTGTTCAGCATCAGAATATTGGAATTTAACATCACCATTAGGCAAATAGGAGGGTAAGATATACGGTAACAGGATTGTGATCATAACAGAAGCAAAGAGAAAGTAAATCAGAGACAATAAAACCATGTTGTGCATCACATAAACTGTAACTTCTTTGTGCTGGTAATAAGCCATTATCAGATTCAACTTGAAATTTGAGCAAAATTATGACATCAACTATGAAAAAAGTTTTTTTGGGTTGGTTGTGGTTTTTTTTAAAATATTCCTGAAACAATGCAGCTTTTTGATGTAGAAGATAACATGTTTTCATTAATTTGTTAATTTATCTAATCTTGAAAAAGTGGAGGCACCCTCTTCTACCTACTCAACATACATGTAAAGCCCTATAGACCCGCTTAACACAGAGCCCCGAAAGGCTAAAGGTTCCCTTACTCCTTATAACAGCAGCAGAGAGACTTTCTGTGGTGCAAAATGTTTAATGAGTAATTGTATAATAAAAGATCTGGCTCTTTCATATACATATATTTCTTTGATAGAGAGAATGTTTTCTATAAAACAACTTTTGGGGTGGTTCTCTTCTATGCTGGATTTTGGGATTTTATTTCATGTCTACTCAGCTAAGAAATATTTCACTTTCAGAATTTTCTATTCTAATAATTCCCTGATAGCATTTCTTGAATAGATTTTCATTTTGCTGAAACACCATGAACTTCTGTGGAAATACATAAATTAATGATAATCAGAGAATTAAAATTCTATACAGTACACAAGTCAAAACTGTTGGTGCTATTTTTAAAGAACTAGTTTATATAAATTTATTCAGGTTTATAGAAAATGCAACTGTGTGCATTTTTGTATGTTAATCATTTCATATTTTTGTGTAGCACTTAAATGATTAAGACAAATAGAAGACTTTATTTTTGAAGTCTGGCTTGAGTTTATTATGTTAAAACATATTATGCCTTTTCTCTTTTTAAAGCGGGATTTATGACTAACTATTAGAAACTTTGTGCACCCGCATAAGTAAGTGGGGAAATTGCATCCTTCAAAATAAAAAGCACATAGTCAATCTCCCAGTCACTTAGCAATGCATCAGGAAGCATTCTTCAAATGCACTTCAAGAGTATGGATTTCTGTCTGCTTTTTAAATTAGTAATGGGATTTGAAGTATCAGAAGTCTGTTTGTTTTCATCATGTGGCAGGTTCTGAAGTATTTCTCTCCTAGTGTTTTGTTGGGGTTTTTTTGAGATCTGGCCTCACAAAAACACTTTTGATCTCAGATAGTTAACTATCTGAGAAGTTAGTGTTCATAGAGCTTCTGAAGAAAGACAGGGGAAGAAACAAAATCTGATTTTAGTTAATTTATAAAATCCATTAAGAGATAAGGTGATTCATTCCTGCATCCACTACTTCTATGCCATCACTTTTGAGTATCTCTAAATACAGTCATAGATTATATCTGAGAACATGCAAATTAATATTTTTTTCATTTAACTGCTATAAAATATTATTTAAATTACATAAAAATAACTTGAGAAAAATAGGAACATTTGTCACAGAAAAAGAAAAGGATCAAATACTGGCTTCTCTTTTCACAGTATAAGGGTTCTCAACAAATTTCACTCATCAAAGCAAAAAGTTCATGATAAAATGGAGTAAAATCCTATTTTAAAAGAGAAAAGAAAAAACCCCGTCATTGATTTGCAAGGACATGTTTGTAAAGTTAATGATAAATGCATTAGTCAAATTCTCTCAGAAGCCCTGATTAACTGTTAATTTAACTATCCGTATCCCTTTCATGTCATCCATAAAAGAGAGACTACTTCTATAATGGTCTCTTTCTAGTCATTCTTTTGAAATATCATAGAGAACTCATTAAATATTGAAAAAAAACTTGAACAGTCCTTCTAAGGCAGCATAGAGTTAGAAGTTCCCTCCAGCAATATTCATATTTTAGAAAAAGTTACACCCTGATTCTGGGCAGCTTTAAATCTGACATCATGCAGCAGTGATTTAAGACTATCACTTTACTTCTATCTTACTCTAGAATGGGCGATACTCTATGTATATTAGTGTATACCAATTAAGCAATATTGTTCATCATGAAGAGAAGATTCATGTTTATGAATCATGTTTATTTATTTCCCTAAATCCTTCAAATGAATACTTATGTTATTTTGAGGGTGGGAATGCCACATTTAAAAATATCTTTCATTATGTACTTGAGAGAAAATTCAGTTTTCCAGTGCCATAGACTGTTTCCTCCGTGATTATTACATGGTGCACATTAATTCATTTCAGTGTATTATTGGTTTCTGGTCATCGGTATAATATTTTTGAGAGAACCAATTTATATGGAGTCTTCTTAGGAATAGGGATGTTTAGTTTCTCAAAAGGAAGGAAGAGGTTGCTTTTAAATTACACCATTTTAGCAGATTAGAAAAAGCTTAATTTTGATCATAACAGTTTGTATCATAGTTCCATTGCCAGAAACTGAATGAGAATGTCTATGTCATTGAGAGGATGCTTGGTCTTGATGACTTCATTTTCAGGCCTCTGGAGATGATGCTTAGGGTGATTATGCCAAAAGCCGCAACAAATAAAGTCCAAAACCTGTTCATGATGAAGCTAATATAAGGAGAAAGCTCTGACACAGTTGGGAGGAGCCCTAAAAAACTTGTGAAGTATAAAGCGTTATATATTGTTAACAGAAACCTTTTAAAAAATCAAATTCCTTTTTTTTTTTTTTAAATAAAAACTTAAAAGCCATAATACCCCCTTAAAATTTGAAGGTTTGTTTATCTCAGAAAAACACAGAACTCCTTTCCCAACCCCAAAACCCTTAATTTGGGTGTATTTAGTAGTAGTAACATTATTTTTTACATCTTCTGAAGTTTAGAGCTTTCTGAAGTTTAGAACTGTTTCAGGATCTTTGAGGTTATTGCCTACTTGTTCAGTGCAGCTGCTTTGTTCAAGTTGAGGTGTTTTATTCCTGAGTTTCAGTGCATCAGGCTGGATTACTGTAATGATCCTGTGCAGGTTGAGATACAGTTAGTCACAGCAGCCCAATGCCACATCTCAGTTAATGAGGTCAGGCTCTGCCTGTTTCCCACAGCACTTGCGTTTCTGACTTGATGAATACCTCTTGCTGTTGTGATGCATATTGAACTTCTTTGTCACAGTTTAAAACATCATGATTTTTTTCTTGCAAGTAAAGTGTGTGCCACAACTGTGACAGCTCCATGTATTTGTAACATGTCAAGAATAAGATGTAATTGCAAATGTAAATGATTCCTTTGGGTCATACGTAGACTGTGTGGTCACTATGCAATAATTAGAAATACATATTATGGTTGGTTTTCTAACACATGGGGATTTATTAGCTGTTGTGTTGAAAAGTGCTCTCTGCTATTAGCTTTGAAGAGAAGCAGGAAGGGTTTACATATTGGACTGTTGAAACTATAGTGTCAACACAGCTGGTAAACTGCACAGTGTGACAGCATATGTTGCAGAAAAACTTTAAGAAATAGTCTAGTTAAACTATAATTAACATAGAGTTCAGTGCAGTACATTTAACTTGGACTATAAGTATTTCAAAGGAAAAAAAGTCCAGGATATAAGCTGGTGCCATGCAATAAGGAACTTCCTGATATATTTATGACCAGCAGTCCCTTCTCCTACTCCTATACATCTTGCTAGACTAAAAAAGTGAAATTGCTTTAAACCTCGCTCTGTCTTCGGTGGGTTTTTTTGTGTGTTTTTTTTTTTTTTTCTTGTTTATGTGGGGTTTTTTTTTGGTTAGTTTTGGTGGGTTTTTTTTTTTGTGTGTGTAATCCCTGTAGATGTACTCATCAGCTCTACTTCCGGTACAAGCATCATCTTTGAACATCAATGACTGTGTTAGCTTGCATGTCTTGTGCAGTGGCACTACTACTGAAGTACATCTGGACCTTTCTTCTTCCAATTTTTTCGAGCTGTTGGAAGATGCACTTTCTAAGAGATGGTTCAGTGTTGTAATTTCAGTTTCTGCATCCTCTTTTACAATAGCTAAGAATCTGTATCCATGGGTTTCTGAAAAGAGAAAAAAAAAATAGTTGCTGTTGGAAATAGGGTTACTAGCAGAAAGGAAGACTTCAGTTGTGGTATATTTGCCAGCTTTTATTTTTACTTTGACTTAATAGCCTTTGAAACATCGATCATACCCAAATATCTTCTTCCCTATGCCAAGCAACTGCATTGTTTGCTCTCCCTTTTGAGATGGCTACATCCATACTTGTGAAATAAGCGTAACACCATGCAAATGCATTAGAAAGAATTCAAGCTATGGTGAGACTATCAAATGCATCTATTGAATGCAACTATACTAATGCATGCTTTCCACTATAAAAATGAGCTAATTCACCTTTTGCAGACAGCACTAAGCACCATTGATTTGACTGTAGGGGCGAACATACATAGCATTTTTAGTTAGGTTTATATTGCAACTTGCTTTCTGATAGCTTGGTTTTGCCAATGTGCTAACTAAGCATTATCTTAAAGCATGTATTTATTCACAGAGAGGCAATTTATCAGGGTACATTTCTCAAGCAGGTTGTTTCTTTGTGTCGTATAAAGCTACATGCATACCTATCCTATCAATGGCTTTGTTCTTTCTGCTTTCTGTGCTTTAATAACTAGTAGGACACTACATAGTTGCAAACTCTAATATAATTTTTTTTTGTATTTAATTACCTCCCTCATTTCTGTGGGTTTTTTTGTTTGTTTTGGTTTTGTTTTGATTATTTTTTTAAAAACAACCAGAAAGCCAACTGTATTTTAGATGGCACTGACAGAGAACATGTTTGATAGTAAGCTTCACAGAATAAAACAATACGTCATCCTGAGCTTTGAACTGCATTCTGGAAGATGCTAATCAAAAGACTGATGACCACTAATGGACAGCTTGTAGTTCCCTTTAGGAAGTAGAATACATTTTTCTTTCTCAGTAAGCAGGGGAGTAGTCTTTAATGAGCTGGATTAGTTTGTATATCTAGAGCCACTGTGAAAACATCTGGTTCTTGCTCTGGGATGTAATTTTGCTCAGGCACGGTATCACGGTATCAAAACCGCATTGTGTAAAAAGTATAACTAAAAAGAGGAATTCTTGGCAAGAATGTATTTCATATTTTGTATATTCCACTTGGATGAGATGTATTTTTCTACAATTTAGAAATGAGAAAAATTACTTGAAATTCCTGAGGGCAGAATAATTCACTGCCCACTTGATATAATTGTTGCAGGGTGGTTCATGAAACACTTAACTGCATTGCAGAAGATCCTCATCTGAAGTTATTGTTTAAACAGCTTTGCGTGTGGAACACTTTTTAGTAATAAAGTTCTTCCTGTTATTTCTGCAGTCAATCCAGTATTTTTATTGCTATTAGGTCAATAATTATTGATCCCTTAGTCATTCAGTGTAGTTGTTTAGAGCTACCATGAATGAAGGTACAAATTGATAATGGACAGCTATTCCTTTTTATTTTAATAATTTTTCTAGCAAGGTAGAAGCAAGTACGCAAAAAATTCTGAAGATTAAGGGATTTTGATATTTTAAATGTGATACTTTATTATAGCTATTTCTGAGCTATAATAGGTCAATAATTATTGACCTAATAGCTTAGATTTCTTTTTTCAAAAAAACAAGTACTTAAAGCTTCTATAAAAATGATTGGTGTATGCAGAAATAATGTGTGTGCTTTGCACAGTGCTGAAAGGGACAATAAGCATGATTCAGTTCAGATTCCTGCAGCCATAGCTCTGTGGCACCCATGCTGATCTCACCAAGGGGAGTAGATGTCCAGTTAAAAAGTCCACATCCTACAAATCATCTATTCCTTTGGCACTGTGAGATATGAGTCACAAAATACTTTCCAGTTGCTTTCCACATCTAGTAAACTTAAGAACTAAGTAGAATATCAATGCCATCATTAAAGTGTGTCACAGGAAAAAACACAGGAGAAATCATGTGTATTTTATTCCCACACTAGCAGTACATTGCTGTCAAAATATGAAATGGGAAAATTTGCCAATTTATTTAAACATCTTATTAGTATCAGTAGCTACTGAAAGACTTCCAGGGAAAAGTTCAAAGTAGGAAAAGCACATACCCTTCATATACTTCCAATCTGCTGAAATTTGTGGCTGAAGGTCTTCCTGGTCAAGGTTAATGTCTTTGTATTTCATGTTTCTCAGCAGGAACTTTTTTTTCCTCTGCCAGTAGGTTTTTGAAGCCATATTAAGTCAGTCTCTTCAGTATAGTGTGTCAAAGGATTAGCATTGCACAAAGAAGTATATATATTTTTTCCTAGTTGTTATTTTCTCCTAATTCTTGTATTAAAAGACACAGTAAGTGCTTCTTCCATGTTTACATTTTCCAGAATACCAGTCATTTTATAGCCTCTTGTACGTAAAACCAGGGGTTTTAAGGCTTCCTCCCTGTAGGCTGAAAGAATCCTTATTGAATCGATTCTTCATTATATGAAATATATTTTATACCTCTTATCCTTGCTTTTAGCTTTTTTCATTTGGTTGGTTGAGAGTTTTTGATGAGTCAAAGACAAGTAGAAAAAAAAAAGGAGGCAAAATAAACACCACCATGCTGTTTTCTGATATCATCTAAGATGTAATTTTCCTCATTGATCTGTTCCTCCCTCAGCCATACCCTCATTCTTGTTATGTTGTTTAACATGGTGATTTATCTATGGATAATGTGTCACATTAATCTCCTTGTTTTCCTCTTGAAATACCAATAGTAAATGGTATTTATGGTATTCTGTTAAGCTGATTCAGTATTTCTTATCTAGTCTTTTAAGTTTGCGATTCAGCTGTTTCTCCTTATTGTTTCTTTTTTTTTTTCCTCATGAGATTTTAACATAAAATGATTTTTTCTGTGATCATTCTCCCCAAAAACATTCCCATGAGTAGCAATAGCTACTCCCTTACAGCTTCCTGAGGAGGGGAAGTGGAGAGGGAGCTGCTGAGCTCTTCCTCGTATTCAGTGATAGGACACACAAGAATGGTTCAGGGGAGGTTCAGACTGGACATTGGGAAACATTTCTTTACAGAGAAGGTTGTCAAACACTGGAACAGGCTCCCTAGAGAGGTGGCCGATGCCCCAAGACTGTCAGTGTTTTAAGAGGCAATTGGACTTTAATGATGTGTGTTAACTTTTGGTCTGTCCTGAAGTGGTCAGGCAGCTGGACTAGATGGTTGTTGTAGGTCCCTTCCAACTGAAATATTCCATTTTATTCTATTCCATTCTAATACTGTGAGATGCAAAAGAACAATCTTTACTGTCTTCGAGAACTTTGGTCTGGAGCTCAGATGCAGTGGTTAGGAGACACCTTCCTCTTTCCTTTTCAGCTACGCCATGTGTAGCAGCTGATGTGTACTTACTAACTGTGACAAAACAATCTGTCACATAAGCCTAAAAATAACATCTCCTTTTTTCTTAATGACCATTTCACAAAGAAATCTATCTTCTGATTGAAAATATCTGAATCTTTTTCCTTACTTGTAGTTTTATTGGGATTATTTATATCCCATGATAGTAAGATTTTCACTGTATCCTGTTTCATTTATCAATCTTCTTATAAAAGTGTGGGATTAAGTGCTTTTAACAGACACCAGTAATTCTTTTTGAGACTTTTTTACCATATCATCTGACAATGTTTTCACTCAGCTGACTGAAAAAATCTCATGATAAGAATAAACATTTTTAGTTTTTTCACCAAAGATATAATGCTACTACATTATAGCATGATATATATTCTATATATAGAGAACATTCCTCTGTTCCCGTCATAATTTTCATTGTGTTTGATCCTTTCCATATTCAATTCTGTATCCTTCACTAAAAGCTCTACTTCTTCCAGGATTTGTCCAAAATACTGTAATTAGGACACACAGTTTAACATTTTCTTTCCTTATAGCCAAAGCAAAATTCCTGTGGATATGGCACAACTGGTATTTTGACTGTACTGTACCATTTGGTACTCTGAAATGTTTTTTTAACATTGCTGCAGTTATATAATTTCCTTCTTTCTTTTTTTACATGAAGTGTGGAGTTAGGTGAAAAATTGTGCCAACTTTCCTCACTAATTCTTTGGAAACTCTTGAGAGCTTTACTCACCCACATACTTTTTGTGCTTATTGTGGTCAGCTGAACTGTGATGACACTGGTTTCTGAGCCATTGTTTTTACCTCTGTGGACAAGAAGATTCCTTTCTGAGGATTATCTGAGCCTCCACTTTGAACAACTTTTGTTACCTGACATGCTTGCTTCTGATATGCACGAAGGAGGTTCAAAATGAATTATTTATTCCAGCATGAAAAAGAACCAGTATCCTCTCTCTTGCTGGATCTTCTCTGCCTTTGTATATTTTAATTCCCAGGAGACAGGATACTTGTCTGATTTCTGGAACTTTTCTTATAATAAGCCTATTATCCTTAGTACTGTTTTCTGAAGACTTTTGGTAGTGGTAGTGTGATTTTTCCAGTCTCCCATCTCCCGTTCTTTCAACTTAATATACATATCATCCTGACATCTCTTTCTCAAATCCTGAAAAACTGGTTTAGGCAGTCTCTGAGGAATTATAGTATCATCTCTTCCTTTTGAATTAGCTACCCAGTTCTCTCCAGTTTCCATAATTTGCTACTGCTTGTTTTTCCTCTGTGTCTTTGAAGACAGCAAATTTATTTGTTGCTTTTTCACTAGCTGCTCTGTGCCTTGCTTTTGCAGTTGCCTTCTTCCACTGATTATCCACGCATCACTCAGTTCCTTGATTTAGCTGCTCTGATACAAGCAGGCTTATGTCCAGTCTTGTTCTTCCTTCCTTCTATCACACCCTCTGATTCCTGCCTTTTCTCACTGATATTTCTGATCTTCAGGTTTTCTCAGCCAGGCGTTCTGCCTTCTTCACACATATGTACATATAGGTTAGACATATTTAATTTCTATCAGAAACAAATTTTAGAAGAAAACCATTTCGTTTTGAGTTTTCTGTGGTTGAAATGCTTATAATTTCTGTTACAATCTCTTACACTCTCCACTGTGAATGTATGCAGTTGTTTCAAAAGGTGATGCCATGGTTTATTTTCTCTACAAATTACAGTTATGCAGATTGTTTATGAAGGAATAAGATTCCACTTACAGTAACTGGAAATGCAGTGACTTAGAAACAGTTTAACTTTATCACAGAACAGTAATTATCTTTTATTGTCTAATGTATATGTAATAGTAATGACAGACACATTACAATAAATAACATACTTTGTTCACTGCAAGTAAGCAGAAAATTGGGCCAAATAGCATTCTGGTGCTGGCTTCAGTATAGAAATTAATGTTTTCAGGTTCCACTGTAGATGGATCAGGTGAGCCATACGGAGTGCTTCCTAATACATCAAATCAGTGGAATGCACCATCAAACAAGATAATGGTTCTCCATTTGGAATAAAAGTAACCGAATATTCTTACAGTAGTGTATTTATCACCTTTAAAAAAATAAAAAAATAAATAACCATCATCTTCTTTAGATCCCTTTAGGCCAAGTCTTGATCATTCAGAAGTATTGTCAAGTCCCATTTTATTTTTCTGGGGTCTGTGTTTCTTTTTTCTAGTTTTGATAAATTTCTGATTTTATTCTAAAAGAATGGTGATTAAAATGGCTTCATTGTTATGTTCCCTTGGAAAAGTTCTGCTCCTGGTTATTTCCATGTGCAGGTACAGGATTTAGAATCTGCATACCTGCATCTAACCCTTATGTTACTATATAATGTCAATTTAAGGTGCCATTTGCAGTCTGAGATATAAATAGATGGATGCTTTGGAGGACTGGGACCAGTTCTCTCAGCACCCTGACAGTGAGGTTAGCTTTGCTGTAAAATGAGGAATGTTTGCTTTAGTATGTCATTTCATAGCATCCAAGTATGAAATAAAAAACATTTGGAAATACATCTGTATATATGTCACCAACCATGATGACTGCATTGATAAAGAATCCTTTTAAAGTTAGCCATGCAGATGCTGTGGCTTCACCATGAGAAAAATATTTTTCATGACTCTTCAGTCAGGGTAGTTCTCTCTGTGGCATTTTTGCTAATAAATATGTTTTTAATGTAGCCCAGTAAGCCATTATTGAAATTGTTTCACTGTTAATAAATTACTTTCTATGGTTTTTGAATACATTAGCTAGGGCAAATATTGATTACCAAAATTGCTAAGATTAATTGTGGGTTTCATTTTATTTGTATAGATAACTTCTGGTTAAAGGAAGGCATTTTTGGCCATCAGCAAGACTCAGAAATGTGTTCTGTTCTTGAAAATTGGTTGCTCCCTGATGCTTGGCTGTTCTGAAATTCTGCATGACCTGAAAGAGTTGTCTGCTTGTTCCTTTAGTATTCCAATTTTATCAAAGTCTTTCCTTTCTTTTAAAGTGCTTCTACTGATTTTTTGTTTATTATCTGCTATTCTGACTATTACTGAAAAGATCTGAATAATTATGCATTAAAAAAATAAACTAGTGGGCTGATCTTGAGATCCTGTGTGCTACCAAGAGTCACACTATGTGTGTTAAACAATTGTTACCAAATTTGTTGCTGTTGGAAGGTGCGGGTTTTGGTTGGGTTTTCTTTTTCCAAAATTAAAAAATTATTTACTAATCTTTCAGTAAATATATACCAAAAATATTGTATTTGACTTGTCAGACTGCGTGCTTTTGTAAGTTTGAAATAACTTATTACCAAACAATATAGGCTTCTCAGTCATTCAACATTCACTTGCAGAGTTTGGTTATGTACGTACTCTATTGAGAAAACAATGAAACAAGGAGTTAAGTCTTAAGCTAGAACTTTTCAACCAAAGCAACTTCCAGCTGCCAGTTTGTTTGCCAGTATTATATGGCTAAAAATTAAATTCCACCATAATAATATCTGGCCAGACTGAGCTTTTGACTGCCACTCAAAGCTGCCTTGCCATATTAGTCATAGCCCGGAGAGGATGGCACCTGCTCCATCCTTCTTACAGCTGCTGTGTTGCTTGCAGATTGGAAGTTTCGGCTCTGTGCACTTTTACTCTAGGACACATTTTTGTCTGTTTTAGCTTTAAGTGGAGTTGAGATAATGTGTGTGGGCAAATAGATTGTTTCAAGGGTCAGTTCTGTGACCTAATAGCAACCAGCATTTTCAGGCCACCAGAGGAATGTGTTTCACTGAGCTTAACGGAAGTGTAATTAAGTGGAGACGAAATCATGGATGAGAATTATCAGTTGTTTAGTTATTTTTTGAGAAATAATTCCTGACCATGGTGGAAAGTTTTGCTTTTTTGAAGATTTTCACAGTCTTCATAACTAAATAAAAATAGTCAATTGGCCTACTTGTACCATAACACAGATCATAGAATTATAAAATCATAGAATTATAGAATCATTTAGGTTGGAAAATACCTCAGAGATCATCAAGTCCAACCATTAACCCAGCAACGCAAAGTCAATCACTAAACCATGACCCTGAGTACCACATCTACGTGTTTTTTACATACGTCCAGGGATGGTGATGCAACCACCTCCCTGGGCAGCCTGTTCCAGTGCTTGCACCTATCTGTGAAGAAATTTTTCCTAATATCCTATCTAAACTTCCCCTGGTGCCCCTTGAGATCGTTTCTTCTTGTCCTGTTGCTTGTTGTCTGGGAGTCAAAACCTACCCCCACCTGTCTACAGCCTCCTTTCAGGTAGTTGTCAAGGTCCCCCCGAATCTCTTTTTCTCCAGGCTGAACCCCCCCCAGCTCCCCCCGCCGCCCCCCACCAGCCCTGTGCCCCTGCCCCAGCCCCTGCCCGGCTCTGGACACGCTCCAGCCCCTCAGTGTCTGTCCTGCAGTGAGGGGCCCAACACCGCACACGGGATCCGAGGTGCGGCCCCACCAGTGCCCAGTGCAGGGGGACCATCACTGCCCTGGTCCTGCTGGCCAAATTGTTTTGGATACAGATGTGTGGCTTTGTGTGTGTGTGTGAGAGAAGGTACACGACGATGAAGTTTTACTTATTTTTACTCTCATCAAAATCAGTGGGATAATATGAAGGGTGGACAGTGTTTAGTGTAAGGACAGAAGGATATCATCCAAAAGTGTGATGAATTTAGAACTGTAAAAGACACTGAACAAAGTCATCACTGGGCTTTAGGATGGTCCTTCTGAGCAGTTAACAGTGTTGAAGTAAAGTCTTTAAAATGCTTTTAGCAAAAATGCTATAATGTGGAGAAAGACAATGAAGTATCAAAATGATTACTTCAACATAAAAGTGAACGTGATACCTATGAAATGATAAGCAGAAAGCTGTTACTTTGAAAAGATCAATACAAAAAAAAATCAATAGAAGCTGACAAGTGAAGTGAAGGCTCTTTGCTTGAATAAGATGAATATAAAATAGGGAGGAATAGAATCTGACCAGTAAGTGAATGGTTGCTGTATGCATGTGGTCAATATAAAAAGAAATGCAGTACAAACTAACAAAACCAAAAATGCTGAGGATGTTTGCAAAAAAAATAAGATTAATATGAAAATATGTAGAATAGGAAAATGCAGATCTTTGCATCAGTAAGATCGGGGCATGTGATAAGGTATTTAAAGAATAATATTACTGTAGTGTACTTGCTGCTTTTGTTATTATGCTTTTAATTTTTTAAAGTTACTTGAAATATGCTTTATTTGGTCTCCCTATGGCAAAAAAATGTTTAGTTCTTTTTCTTTAGTAGGTTTTGCAAATTACTGCAAATCACAGGAAGGTGCTAGGAAAGTAAAGGAATTATTTTGGTACAGAATTTTAAAGAATATTGTCTGCATCTTTGGAAGGGGTAGTTTCAAATTCAAATTTTCTACATTATCTCTTTTCAGTGGCTTGTACTTTCTTTTTTGTGTGTTTACTGCAGAAAGTCCCAGCCACCATATTCAAGAAATGCTGGACTAAGCTCAAAGTCTGGTCTCTGTGTCTGTGGGTGGTGGATTTAATTTCCCATTTGTAGCAGTTTTTCTGCAATCATTTTCTCCCCTTACTCTTTTTTTTTTTTTTAATCATGAAGTGGTAAATATATGGTTTTCTGATGAGCTTATTTTCTTCCTCCTCTTCCTCCTGAATTATTTCAGATAGGACAAGGCCACAGAATCAGAGAGGGAGTTAAACATCTTTCCTCTCCTTCCCACTAATAACGTCCAGCAAAGGCTGAATTCCAAGTTGATGGGCACTTAATAAACAGACACAACATGCCATCAAATGTGCGTATGGTCAGTGTCTGCTCTTCTTGTTTCTACCTATACGTTGAGTACACAGTTCTTATTTACCAGCTCTGGCAGAGCCTTCACAACAATGAGGTCTTCTGTACATACATGTAACGATGGCATTGCAGAATGACAGTATGTATGGATGACGCTGGAAGGAACCTGTGGAGACCATCTAGTCCAAGCCCCTTTTCAAAGCAGAGTCAACTAGAGCAAGTTGCTCAGAGCCATGTCCAGATGGGTTTTGGGTTTCTGCATGGATTGAGCACAGCTTTAATGTTAAAAATCTTTCCTAGATGGTTCTTTCAGTTTTGTTTATAAATTATTGAGTCCCTTGTCTTCCAAGAGTACACTGATAGTACTGAATTGAGAGTAAGAAACACACAAGAAAGCTTTCTAGGCCTTGTGTTTCAGTAGTCTTGAAGAAAATAAAGATGTTCCACATTATTGAAGCAAATAGTCAATATTGACTAAAATGAAAGTTTGCCTTTCCTGCACTCCCCTATCCTGCCCCCGCCACTGAGGTTTTTATAAGAATGCTCTAGAAATTTCCTATTAGCAGATACAGCGTGACTCTATGGAGAAGGATTGTTGTGTGGGGGTTTTGGAGAATAGTTGTAATGACACAACTTTTTCAGGAGTTGTATGTAAATTTTGCTTTATGGCACTAGTAAATATTACTGATGTTTCAAGCTCACTTCTCTGAAGGTTGTTTTGACTTCTTAACACTAGTATTGACTACTGAAAAATACTTCAAATGCCATCAATATGTACAGATAGAGATATGGGAAAGAAAAAGAAAAAGATAATGCAGTAAATGCTGTTGAACTTTCAATGACGGGCTGATTGTCACTGAGCTAAATTCATCTTTTTTCTCTCGAGATTAGAATTGTAATAGCACTGAGATTTCTTTGCTGCTTACTCAGATATATTGTTTGATTTATGATATTTCATGAATGATCCATTAACATCTTTCATGCATTCTGGTAGTTAAGCTTTCCAAAGACAGAAATACTACTTGAGTGTTTAATTTCAGTACTTGAGGTCATTTTGAAGTCACTGAACTGAACGATGAGGTGGATGACCATTCTTATTATGTAGTGGTCTAAAGAAGAGCAAGCCAGAGTTCCTACACTAGAACATTGCTCCGTTTTCCTATTAGATATACACTGCCTACCTAAAAAAATAATATTAAAATCTGACAACGTAATATATGCTGATATAGTGACTGTCAGTGTTGGTATTCAGTTTTGCTATTCACATTGGAAGGAAAAAACCCTCAATCTAGCATACAAATGTATGTTAGTATCGGTAAATTTTATGTTTAGGCTGCTGATGCCTCTGCTGATTCAGTTCTTACTTGGAGATCTCACTGAAGATTGCATTATTTGCAACACTGAGGGTAATGTAATGCTAATTAAATCAGTGAATACAGTCACTGGATGAAATGGCAAATTATGTCCTGATTTCAGACTCAGGGAATTCTAAAAAATGTAGTGATAAGCTCTGCTGTTTTATTTTATTTTTTGTATTTTCACAAAGGGTATGGCAGAGCTCTGCTGTAGAACTCTGTTCTTTTTCTGTTGCTGAGACAGTTCTTCCCTTAATCCCCTGCTCATGTTTGTCTTAATACATCAGGCCTTAATTCTCATTTTAAAATTTTCAAGGCATGAAAGATTCCTGCTTATGTGATTAGATTGTACTTAGCAAAATGAAATCATAATACATTAATAAATAACTAATTAATCATGACAAATTACATAGCTACAGCATTTCTGTTTTCCATTTCCTTGCCTTAGGGGTTATAGTCTTCTGAGCCGATGATGGATAGCTTGTCTGCTCTTTCTGCTTGTTCTATGCTGTCACGAAGTGTGAACTGGATTGTTTTGACAGTATTTTATGCTTTGCTATGGCATGAGTTGTCAAGAAGGGGGGCCGAAGGGGAGGAGTACCGGATGATTACTCACCAGGTCATACACCTGAAATCTCAATTGGTTAAAAAAAAAAAAAAAAAAGTTTTTTGTTACTCCTAGAATGTTTCTTTAAATCTTGTCCCTGAAGTAGGTTTGTAGGTGTCTGTCACCCAGAATGTTTGTGTCTTGCCAGTTTCTTTGTTCTGTCTTGTAGATAACTGAGGGAATAAAATATTTTTGCTTGTTTTTGCAAAAATAGATATGTCTTCCTTAAAACACGAAAAGTTTTTTTAAATTTAGTATTTTTTATTTCTTCACTCTAAAAAAATCTTTAAAAAATTCTGCTGTTGATCAGAAGCCTGAAGATGTGAAATAATAAAAAAAAGTATATATATATATTGACATGAAAAATTGAATTTTATTTGAGAGTTCTTCAAATGTACATTAGTATCAGTAAGACTACTCTCATCAGTAAATTTGTATTTTTATTCTGCTGATGCCTTTGCTGATTCAGTTCTTACTTGGAGATCTCACTGAAGATTGCATTATTTGCAACACTGAGGGTAATGTAATGCTAATTAAATCAGTGAATACAGTCACTGGATGAAATGGTGCACATCACCAGTTGATGTTCCAGTTGTTGGATTGATGCTTTGAAAAAAATTCATGAAGTAGATTTTTTTGCATAGGACTCTTCTGATACGAGTTCGCAACTGCAAAATGGCAGTCAGATGTTGACTCATAAGCAATACAGAAACTACATACATCATAAAGCTGCATTTGTGCCAAAGTGGCAGATAATGTCAAGAAATCACTCAAAAAACCTTCAAGATATGAAAGACTTGACCTGACAATGACATTTAGGATAAATAAATTGTTGTGGTTCCATAGCTGAGGAAGATGCTTAGTAAGATTATGATATGCCAAAGATTTTTCTGAAAGTCAGTATTAAAATCAAAGTTAAATGTATCTGCATCAAATTGGCTTAGCACCAATACCTTCAATATTGTTACATCTGTTTTCATAAGCCAAGGCCCCAGCTCTGGTTTCTTTACTACTGGTGTCTTATTTTCTGAACCATTGTTATATGCGTAAAGCACTTAGAGGAACTGACAAAAGTAAGATACAACTATTGTGTAGAGTGTTGCTGGATCCTTAAAGTGCCAATTTTTCTTTTTCCTTTGGGCTGCAAGTTGTAATGGTGAAACAAATATTTAGAAAAACACGGTCAGATTTTCAGTTAGTATGTACTACCATATTAGCAGCTTTAGTGAAAATATGTCCACTTGCAACAGGTGGGAATCTGGCCATTAGTCTAAAGGGTATTTGTCCCAATAAAAGAAATATTTTTTTATATCAGAAGCTGTATTGTTAAATGTGTACTGTTTTTTCATATGTATGTAAGTATTTTGTTTTTGTTTATCATGCTTAGGCCCAACTTGTTAGCTAAAGTTAAGTGTCCACTCCTTTCAGTTATAACGGAAGATACAGCTATAGTTGGTTCCAAACACATCTGCGCTAAAGGTGACTAGGGTGCTGAAATTGTGAGGTGACATTGTGCTTGAGACAGAATGACACCCGATATGAAGCTATGTATTTTCTGTTGACTGTAAACTTCTTTATCAGTAAAAAGCAAATTGTTCTCATTCTCAACTATCTAATTTATTTGACTCTTCATTATTGCTTGATGAGAGCTGAATCTGTCTATGTTAGCATTTTAGTTTGGATCAGAAATGCCCTTTGGAAGAAAACACTGTTTGGCCCAAGATACTGCACTTGACATCTCAAAGCTGGATTCCCTTCTGAAGCAGTTAACCAGAGAGAAGGTGCACTCTCACGGTGCACCTGGTCTGCATCAAGTGTTAATGGGCATTCAGGCTACAGCACAGATTAGGTATAGCAGAAAATAAAATCTCCAAATCCTGTTTAAGTTGAATGTCACATAACAGCACCAACTGTTTCAATATACAGACCTGCTTCCACTGCACTGCACTACTGACTGATATAGGTGAAACTATATAGGCTGATAAACTGAAACCAGTATGCTGTTAGAAAAGCAAAGTAATGAGTTTCTCATGATATGTCTTGCTTCATACAGTCTTTTTTTTTTTTTTTTTGAGTGATATGAAAAAACCCACACCACTAGGTCTGTCATTTTCTTTTTTTGAAATAATTACTGCAATGGGTTGTTAACAGATTTGGACCCTTATTTCCCTGGAGTACATTCTGAATTGATACAGGTTGTCAGAGCACGATGGGATTTAGCTAGTGCTAAACTCTTGGCATTCAGTTTTGTTCCTTCATTTATCAAATATGAAAGTTAAATATGTGTAGAAATGCCTGTAAGACTGCAGCTGGTTTGTTGTATTTTACTATGTGATATGACTCCTTAAAGCCTTATTTTTAAATCCAGATTTGTATTTTTATATCCTCCTCCTTATCCTAGAAAATGTGGTACTCTGTATCCTTGCTCCCTGACTTTGGTTGCAAGTAGCTGCTTAAAACACTGTATGGTGTCAGAGGTCTTTATAAAGTATTCTTAAGAGTTTTGGTTCCTTATGCATTTTTTAACTCTATAGCAGTTGTTCTCTCTGTGTTTGTATTTCCTTAGTACATTGCTCTCCTCCTGTTATTGGGAATGCTCTTTATAGACCTTAAATGCAGCAGCTTCTCTGATTTTAAAAGCTCTATTTATGTAGTATTTACTCATTCAGGAATGTTTATGGCCCTTTGTTAAATATGGGAAGCTGAAGAAGCTAAAATTTAGTAAAGTTTAAACCATTACATATATATAAGGTGGTAAGATTTCTTCATAAACAATAAGGTAGGTATATATAAGGCGGTAAGATTTCTTTGTTCACCCCTTTCCACTTTTTTTTCTGCAACTTTACTGCCTCTTCCTATGGTTTTATGTAATCACAAAGTAAACTAAGAACAAGAAGACCTTCAGCAAGCATGGAATTATAAAAATGTATTTCTGTTTGGACCTTGTAGAACAAAGAACTGCTATACTGAGTAAGTAAAACAGTGAATACAGAAAATTCAGATGAAACCTAAGAGAGCACTCATGGCACAGAAACAGACGAAAAAACTACAAAGCAGCTTAATTTCACTGCATTCATAAAGATCCTTGGGTCTTTCTTATGACATGATTTTTAAGGGTGGTGGGTTTTTTCATTTGCTTAAAAAGTCTGAAGTAGTAAGTCCTGGATCCTAATTCTGTGATCTGCTTATTGCATCAGACCAACAAAACGCTATGGACAGAGAGAGCAGCTGAATGCTGCAGGGTTACAGTGTTCTGAAGATGAAGGATGAAATCAGTTCCCTGTGCAGTAGAGGAGTTTTGCCATTAACCTCAGGGGGGCCAGGATTCACCCCAAGAGTGGAATTCATCTTGGCATCTCAGAAGCGCAGAAGTGGGGGTTGCTGTTTCATTCCTCATAGATCGGATGCTATAGATGAAATTAAAATGGTATATTTTTTCTCTTGTAAGGATACAGGCAAAGTCTTTGTTTATAGCAAGAAAGAGCAGCACCTTCAGAGAGAGGAGAACCTCTGTGCAGGCAGCAAGCTATGGGATTTCACCTTTCAAGTACCCTATAGGCCTTTGATCTTAAAGAGAGCATATTCCTTTTATATAACCTGGGAAACAGCAAACCAAGCTTAATTAACAGTCAGGGTGTATCTATGATGATGCCAGGCTACAGAATGATAATTTCTGTTTTATTTTAACGTTCTGCTTCTGAGAAGGCAGAACACAGTTACATGTGGGACAGATGTTTCATCTGTTGGAGAAACACTTCTTCCTGGGGAAGCTGAATTTTAGAAGATATCTGTCCTCTTTCTCTTTGGCGCAACCTTTGGCAAAAACCACCGCCACCAAAAACAACAAAAAGAAAGGTTGTGGAAGTTTCATTATTTTTAGTCTGCAAGACTCATCCGTGAGATGTTTACAATATTAAACAAGGAGCAGAAGCTGTCACATCTGTACCAGCTCAGGTGATGAAACGGACCTTGTCTCATCATCATTTTTCTCACGTTTCCCACTTGTGCATTGTATTCCCCTCACACTTGGTGTGTCTTGGATTTCTGTTGCCACAGATATATTTAGATAGATTAAACCAGCCTGCTATTCATTAATATTTCATTTATATGGGGATTAGATTAGAATTCATTACCCAAATCCACTGTACTATTTTAATATTTATTAAAATGCCCTAAACCACAGGAAGAAATATTGTCTATGATATATATGTATGTTCTCCATATATGATCTATAGAATATAGAGAAAATAATTTTATAATATATAATTATTAATATTATACGTAAAATACAGATTTTATAATATATAGAACATGCCTGTCTGAACTACATAGATACATATTAATGTAGTAGAAAATGATCCATAGTTTATTTGCAAACATTTAATATTAATTAAATAAAAATCAATAAGAAAACCTTGTGCTGCCTTTAATACTGCATAAAACTGCATTGTTTACGGTTACTAACCTCAGCTTCTAAAAGGACCTTTTCTTTATCTGTAACAAAGGGTGATATATCAGAATAGGGCAGCTTTTTGCTTGACAAACCCAATTCTTAATCCAGCTAGTCCATGTCATTCCTTTAATAAATTGTTCAAGCTCTGGCTTAACAGGTCTGGGCTACTTGCTCATGTCTTCTAGCAGTAGACCATTCTAAGACCCTTCTGCTCTTAAAGAGACCTTGTAATTACCTGTTCTAATTTATTCTTAAATACTTTATACCCGTTTGTTATTGTGCTGGCGCCATCCTTACACTTACATAACCTTTTCCAGGGTGGGCTTTTCCTCCTTTTTCTGGGTTATATTACTCAACCACTGTCTCCTTTCAGAAGACAGATTGTGTTCTTCACCACGTATCTTGTGGCCATTTCCAGCACTTTGCAATTCATCTCTTCAGCATGATGGACAAAACAAACACAGTATTCCTGACAATGTGTCAAGTGATCTTTTATTATTGTATTAACATATCTCTATTTTTCCCTGAGATTGTGCTTTCCAATTTAGTGTGACTGGGGAGAGGACAGAATGAATTGCTGTTGATTGACAATGTATGTGTTGTAAGAAAAATTGTAACAACTTTTTAATAGGTGATTTACATAAAACTAACATGTGATAGTATCCATTTCTGAATTAATTGAGTTTTCAGATTATAAGTAATATAAATTATAATGGGAATCAACAAAATAATTTTAAAAATACAGAAAGCGTGAGGTAGGAGAGAGAACATTTTTTCCTGAGTTGGTCGGTTTCTAGTTTTCCTTTTCACTTAACCCAGCTGCTGCTTAGGATTTACTGATCTTGTAAGGTGTTTTACTGACTGGAAAGTTATTGAAGTGGTGGTGCCCTGGCAGAGTGAAGACAAAGTTTAATAAATTATTCCGGAACAGCATTTCTAGACAGACTTTTGACTGGTTTTGTTTGTTTTTGTTAACACCTAATTAATTTTCTTCATAGAGAGATATCTTCATTAAAGATCAAGCATATGTCTATAGGAAGTTTAATTTGAGTGTCACTATGATATCCTTTGAACTGTTAACAAAAAATTAGAGCAAAGTGAAGGAAGACCAGGGTTCATATGTCTAATATAGTCATCATTACTTTCTAAGTGGGTGTTTTCTTGATATTTAATGGCTGATATTTACACACATACAGCATACTCATTTAAAAATAATACTTTATCTGTTTTTTTAAAGAAGAAATTATTTCAAATTAGAGGGCCTATGTTGAAGTCACCTGTGAAAACATACTAAATAGTAAAAAAGATCAGGAGGTGCTGTAATAATGTTAATAAGTTAATTTTGTTTTGTTTTTTACTTATGTTCTTACACTGTACATAACTTTACAAAATCTGAAATTCCTCCAGAACCACTCTAATCAATGGTATCTTTCATATATTTTGTCTTCTTGCCATCTTCCCAGTACTGTACGGTTGTTTACATTGGGTATTATCCCATTCTAGAATACATGCAGGTGTATTTTGATACTAGAGGAAGCAAGGCAAAATCCTTTGTTCATTTTTCCCAACTTGTAAGATGTGCAAATAATCTTATCAGCAATAGGTTGCAGTATATAATATGGGTGTGTTTTGTGTTTTATAGGGTTAAATAACTTGTTGAAAAGTTATGAGTGTTTATTGAAGAGTCTATGACTCTGTATTGTATTAACTTTTTTTTTGTTGTTGTTGTTGTTGAGCTATAATAGAAGCTTAATTCCATCTTCTCTTTTTGACATTTTTATTCTTATTTCCTTCTCCTGGGCGTTTCTTATTTTAATGAGCTTTTACTGTGCTTCTCTAGCAATCAGCGTGTGGCAGCTAAGCCAGTCAGCAGACAGCATATGGCATTGCCAATTAATTTACTTGATTTGACACAGACACAACAGTATGCTAGACTTCTGTGACTTCTTCAGAGAATTATTTATAGAAGTGTCTGGAACATAATGTCAGATATCTAATGGGGAGTAGGGAATGTGTTCATTTAAAGAAAAAAGTGCATGACATTTTATCATTTATGCTTTTAATTAAGACTGTAAAATATCTATATTAAATTTTCTTTCAGCAGTCTTAGATGTTGAAATTATTTGATTTCATTGTTGTTCCTTATGCTAAAGATTGTATTTTAATACTTTGCTTTTCATGCACCATTGAATGTGTATTACCCAAACAGTTCTGATTATCCATTCATTTTAAATTCTGTTATGATAAGAAATACAAATGCTCCTTTCAAAGCAAGATTTTGTAACTAATTTATATATATAGGTCTATCAGAGCATCACTTAAAGTTATGACCTATCCAATTGGAAATACTACTACATAATACCTATTGTATATTAAATTTTAAGACTTTTTTGTCTTTTTCTTTCATGCTTTGAATAAAAAGAATACATTTCCTTTGCATTCGTAAATCCTTGTTTTGATAAAAATGAATGAAGCCGGTTCAATTTGTAATATTTTTCCCATTTGTAATTCTTTACCTTTCAAAGTATGTAGATAAATAAATAAATACATAGACCACCTTCAAATCAGCTGGTGGATGTGTTCACACTAAATACAAGTTATTACAATGTATGTACCTAATTGATAAATTTGGTACTCTGTACTATGTGTGCAAACTATATTTAAGTCACACAGTTTGTAGATACACACTCCTACGATCCACATGTGTATCTCACACTGTGCTCCGGTTTATTTGCTTAACCTCTGTAGAGAAGTTGGATAAAACACTTCCCAGTTCCCCTAGCTCTCAGAATTTTCCTATTACTCTTTTTTAGCTGTTTTCTAATTAGCTGTGAAGTGGTTTTGGATAACTGAGAGTTGGATGCTTTCCTGTGGTTTTCTGTGGAAACCCTAAGTATCTAAATTCAGATTTCCGATTCCACTCGGAAGACCAGTTGCCTTGGAGACAGTGTTCAGTTTGGAGCCACTATATTGTTCCTTTGCTCCGGCCTTTTGCTTATGTTGAACTTTGCATGAGAGAACTAGACTTAAAACATGCTTATAATTTGAAGGGTTGAAGTTCCAAGTTACTACCAGAATAGTTCTTCAAATTACTGTATTTGGGAATTATGTAGAAAACCTCTGTGTGTGTGTGTATATTTATAGACCTATATACATATACATATACATATCTATAAGCCAGTGCAAAAGTCTAAATCCCTCTTATTCCAATGTGAAATGAGATGGGAGTACAACTTTCCAGCGACAGCTGAGAAAGCATAACAATCTATGTAATTTAACATAAGCTGGAAGGAATGTAATCTTGAAAAAAATAATGAAACACATAAATCATGAAGAAGACTAGTTTATACCTTCAATAGGTATAATTGAAGTTTCTATAATATCTCATTAGCATGGCTACAGATGGAAGTGTCTGTGTCTGCACACATACATATAAAAACACGCACTTGCAAGTGTATTGTCCCTCTGTGCCCACTTTCAAATACCATAATATTTGATTTCAAATGTATATTTCATTCATAACAATAACTAGTCAGTGTTATCTTTAAAGAAATCAATGAGTCCACTTCATTTAAGAGGATATAGAAGGGTAATACATTCTACACACTAGAAGATTAATGAACCGCTGAGGAGCTCCCTTGTGTTCTTCCCAGTGTATGTGTAGCTGCTGCATCAGGGAACAGCAGTTCACGTATTTTCAGCTATAGTAAATAGCTCTCAGGCTTTTCAAATAAAGTTGTGCTCTGCCTTGTATGCAGGCCAGGGCCTATATATTGAATAAATCATCAGAAGTGTATTCCAGTTCTTTTAAAGAGGGCATGGTAGTGCTCTCTATTTTTTATTGATTGCATTTGCAGAGGAAAATTGAGTCCATTCCTTGTCAAGGCTCCTAAACCTCATGTCGTAAAGAGGGAAAAGAGGAAAAGATGGATGGAGTTCAGTGGAATTAGCCAGAAAGAATGATGTTTCCTATTGTGGGATGATAAATTTTATTTTTTCATCTTGCCCATATCAAGTAAAAGGTAGCAGCTGAAGTACTTTGAAGTGCTAATCTTCAAAGACTTCTTTTAGCAGAATTGGAAATAAGCTTATTGAAGAGTTGTCTCCAACTAGATTTTCTGCCAATTATCAGTCAAAAGCTCTTTCACATATGGTTGTTAATAAAAGGAGAGGCAAGTGTTTCTAGGATATACAGCATCTCAGTAGCTGTGGCTATAACACCTTTAAACATTTTCTTTTAGAAAAATGCATAATTTTTATAGTAACAATCAAATTCTTACTATATTAATGAAATCAATATAAATACATATCTCTCAAATTAGGGTATTCTGAGAGGTGCTATTGTCTCTACTATGAGCTAGTGAAAATAGCACTGCATTGATTTTTATGTGCAAATTGAGAATCATAATATTTTAGCAGTAACCATTTGAAAAATAGTTTTGTTGCTGTTTATGAGCATTTTTGCTTGGTTTTTTTTGGTCAGTGAGTTTCAAATCCATTGCTGTAGGCTTTAAACCAGAACCTAGAGGTATTGGTTTGAAATTGCCTATTACCAGAGGTATTACATTAAAAAAAAAAAAAAAAAAAAAAAAAAGTAGGGAACTTGATTTACAGTTTGTCTTTTGAAGTCCAGGGTGTATTCCTCAGCAGAAGCAAAAGAGTGTATATAAGTTGTGGAAAAACACTTAGAGAAATAAATTAAAGCTAAAATTCCCTGCACCCTTTCCCTTATTTACTGATTAATGGATTAGTTAACACAAATGTGGGTGCATTCTACATCAAGTGTACTTGTAGACAGAATGGAAAAAAGCAGACAAAAACCCCTGAGTGAAGGGAGTAAGTTTGAATTGCAAATAGCAAACTGCTCCAGGAAGAATCGTTTTAATGATTGTACAATCAACTATTTACATATCGGTCCAACAAATAAACTCTGTGTGTCTGTTCCAAGCACAAATTGCAGTTGTCATAATCAGAAAGTGAATGAAAGGAAGGTGATGTATGTTGAACCTTATATGTGTGCTGTTAAAGTTTATTTCTGAAATGAGACTTGTACACTTAATTATGAATTTCTGGAGTGTGGGAAGATACGTTTTTTAGTATATAACGGATATGTTACCTACTGTTAGTAGCCTTTTCCCAGATTTATTTGGTTTTGCTTCTATTAAGATGCTCTGTTCTGGTTGCTCATCATGATTCCACGTTGTTTATTTTTTTAATTTCAACCTCATGTATTATTGGGTTGGGGTTTTTTTCCCTTGCTGCAAGTTCTTGGAATTTTTTAGAGTGTCGTATCTCTCTCTGGGAGAAAGTTATGGAGGAGGAGGAAGGGGAAAATGGGATGTAAATAAGATTATAAAACTCTTGAGTCTGACTATAAAGCATCACTTCACCACAAATATTAAAAATAATACCTAGTAAGCTATTTTTCTTACTTTATAGCCTAATTTCAACAATTCTAATAAAATGCTGAAATTATCAGTTTCAGTATATTAATTCAGTACTTTGCTACTTAACTATTTTACTATTTTTAGATTGTCTCCTTAGTTTCCCCTTTTTTTGGTATATGTATTTTAGACAAACATATATGTATGACTGTGCATGTGCTGAGGTGTGTGTAAACATATAAGTTCATATATGTATATATAACTCCTATACATGTTTGAGTGATGTTATGTGGACACTCTGCAACATTATTTGTAAATGTATAGTAAGATGTTTATCTTCATTGAATATAGTTTATTCATTAGTAAGTTTACAGTCTGAAGGAAATCCTTTCTTTAGGAATATTGTATGAAATTTCATGCCTGAAGAGTTTTTTTCACAGGGTGCACAGCCACCAATTTAGAAAAGCATTTATGAGCACGATTAACTTAAAAATATTTTTTTCTTGATTTTTCTGAATAGCAGTATTGGTGGCCTGACCAGGCTGCTGAGGTCACCAACGGATCTGGGGGTAGAGGCTGCAGAAATTTTAAGTCAGAATATTGTATGAAATTTCATGCGTGAAGAGTTTTTTACACGGGGTGCACAGTCACCAATTTAGAAAAGCATTTATGAGCACGATTAACATAATTTTTTTTTCTTGATTTTTCTGAATAGGGGTATCGGTGGCCTGACTAGGGTGCTGAGGTCACCAACAGATCTGGGGAAGAGGCTGCAGCAATTTTAAGTCAGGTCACAAGGCCAAAGAAATGTGTTAGTTCATATTGTTATGGGACTTGGGAATTCATAGATGACCCTGAAACCTAAATGCTTTGTCAGCTGGCAAAAAGATAAGGGTTATTGACTCCCATGTGTAAGTGTCCTAAGGTCCAGTGCTCTGAATGCCACCATAAACTTCCACTGGTCCAAGTACTCTATACATCAGATGAGAAATGGTAACATAAAACCAAAAAAAAAAATCACCCCCCCCCCCCCCAAAAAAAAAAAAACAAAACCCCAAAAAAACCACACCCCAAAAAAATCAAGCTGAAAAGAAACTTGTTTAAGTAAATGACAGAGCTTCTAATGACTTCATGGAGCTACTTCTGGAAGTAAGATTCGACACAAAGTCAAGTTTAGAAAGTCTGTACACAATGCTTAATTACACAGTAGTTCAAACAAGATCTAAAAGAGATAATTGAACAGTAACCATTTTAAAATTATAATTAACTTCTTATGGTTCATCAGGGAATTATTACTCTTTCTTAAGTAAACATGTATGTATTTATAATTATGTACTTAACAAAGAGAAGGTATATAGTACAAGCTTATTGCTTACAGGGAATCTCAAGAGTTGGAAATTTTATTTGATATTTCTATAAAAAGCTGTAACTTGAGAGAGTAATATCATCTTGAAACTACTTTAAAAATGCCAGGTAAACCTTTCTGCAAAACACATGGTGTAGCAACTTTCTCCTTAACCTTTAAAAACAAGCCTATAAAATTTAATGTTGTGATCTCATTTCTCTAGTAACTGTTAATAACCTCACTTTGGAAATGGGTTGGCAAATGTTAACTTTCCATCTGTCCTTATTTTTATTGTTTCTTTCTCTCAGGGTAGCAGAGGGCTAGAATGTAGACTTACATACCAGTTTTTACTGTGATGCCACTCAGGTGCCTTAAACATGAACTGTTTCTATTTCAGCTTGACTTGCCCCTTTTCAAGAGCAGCTGAATTTTCTTTCCATGTGCAATACTATAGTGTAAGCAGAATCTGTATTACAGTGTTAACTTTTGTAGGATTTCTACCTACATCTTTAGCTGTTTTCAAATGTTTTTTCCCCTTGAGTTCCCGTTCCATTCCTGGATTGCTAACCTAGGTGTTTCAGTTCTAGAAACATTACTTACAATGCCATTAGTTGACACAAAAGAAAGAATTAGTGACCAAACCAACAAAAAGTCCTTGCGTTTTCTAATTAACTGAATACTTGATACTTTGTAACATTCTTAAGATTTTTTTTAAATTAATGAGATATTCATGGATGATTAAATGAAGTGAAAAGCATGATTTCTCATAAGTTATAAAGTATTCTGTATCACAAAAAAAATTAATTGACTATTGACTGTAGTCAATTGACTATTAGTGTAGGAGTGTTCATCAGTTTTAGAGTAAGTTTCCCAGCTTTTCAAAAAGGCATAGGACATGTTAATGTATTATTTATTTGACTGATTTTATAATATATTTTATTGATTAAAAAAAGCATTGGTCCAGGACAATTTTGTGAGTGTAAATTTCTGTATAATTGGCCACATAGTGTTTAGCTGAAATACGAATTTTCTTGTATTTTATCTTCTTTGTGGAACTGACCCAGCTCAAAATATTAACGGTCTTATTGGTGATCTTTCTGTAAGTGATCACATCTATGATCATTAAAATCTTGTAAGCATGCAATAACGAATACTGTTGTGCATGCAGTCCTACCTTAAAATTACAATCCAAATAACTCATCATTGTACTTTTCCCATATAATCCTCTTAGAGTTTCCATTTGGAAAGGGACATCTTTGTTATCTTTATAAGAGGTGCATACCTATCTTTGTTGACAGCATTCTAGTTGTTCTTATTGCAGTGTGTTATAATCAGTGAACATCAGCTTTATATGCTTGCATTTGTTTTCCTATAACTGGGAAGTGCAACTAGAGTGACGTGTCAGAAATGAAGTATTTGTAGAAAATATTGGCTAAGCAAATAAGCCAACAGTCATTGCATACACATAATGCAACAGGAAGAAGAGAGCGTGAGGAATTTGAAGAAACATGAAGAAAATTCCTATGGAAGAGTGTGCTGCTTTAAATTTACTGTGTGAATTAGTTAAATGAAATGTTATCACTTTCTGCCACAGTTCAATTTCCTTTTCATAGTCATTGCTGCTTGTGTCAAGATGTAACTTTGTAATTCGAGTTATGTTTTGTCTTTGACAGCTACGATAGTGTTAAATGAACTCAACTGGACTGCTGCTTTGGATGATGTGTTCAAGCGGAACAGAGAGGAAGACCCCACTTTATTATGGCAGGTTTTTGGTAGCGCAACAGGCCTCGCTAGGTATTACCCAGGTAACTTAAGTCTCCTGAAGAGCTGTCCTATGCCACATATTGCCTTTTTAAAATACTCTGAATAACTAAAACTTGCTTTCTTACATAGATGCAACTTCTGTGTATTAGAAGTAACTCAAGGAGTGTGAAATTATTCTGGCATAAAACTAGTATGAGGGGGAAGAGACTGGGGCTGAAATATGTAACTAGTATTTCTTACAGTAAGAGGAACAAAAGATGTCTTCTGGAAAAGTGAAAAGTTAAATTTTACTTTTGCTTTTTTTTTCTGTTATGTATAAATAATCAGTTGAATATTTGCGAGTGAGATATTTGTGCCTTCTATTTTTAAAAAGAATAGCTTGGAGAATAGACAGGTAATCTTATGGTTAAAGTCAGTGAAAATGCAATTGCACCATGTTATCTTTATGTCCTGCAGAATCTAGGGTCTCTGACAATTATGTCTTGAGACAATTATGACTATGAGGTCAATGAATGCAGCCAGGATCTGTTCCACCTGTTGAAGAATCCCATTACTGGATCACAGTAATTAATTAAAATAGATGTTTATTTTACTGTATTTAGATCATCATTAGCCTTAATTTGATATTTGATGTGTCCTAGCTAATGGAAAGGCGCTTTTTTTTTTTTTCTTTGTGACGAGGCATACTGCCTGTGCTCCTGATGTTCTTAAGTGATGCTGTTAGCAGTGACAGAATAATGAGTCCACTACACACAATTGTCTTGTCTCTTGCCTACAACAGGCTAAGGCAGAACTCAAAGAACCTTTCTCTTCTCTTTATACAGGATTGATTGTGTTTCTGAGGGTGAAAGGGATTATTCTGAAGCTGTTACCATATCATTAGCACAACTGCTAGCACAGACAGAGAAACTGCCTTAGGCTAGTTTACAGGAAGACTATTTCATAGCATAGCATCAAATCCTGTTTGTTTTGTCATGCTAGATGCTCATGAAATAAATACAGTGAGATGTTGCAGAAAAAATAACATTTAAAATGCTAATTTCATCTCTCTTTTATTTCCAAGTGTTCGGTTTCAATGCTTTTGGGATATATTAGTACTCTGGTTGGGGTCACCATTTTTCACTGCTTACTGTATAGTGATGTTTTCCAAGTGCTGAGAAAGAAGTGTTTCTTAAATGCATCTCTGTGCCAATATCTAGGAAATTAATTTTCAAGTGCAAGATTATCTCATATATTGAACAATTTTGTATATCTAGCTAAATTGTCAAGTCCAGTTGTTTACCAACACAGCACAGGAGCTTCAGAATCTCTATGTGTTCTTCCATAGAGCACCTCTATAAAATGGGAGAAGCTTGTTGTCCCCATTTTGAAGGTAGATATGTTGCTTGTGTATAATCTGTCTAAACACAAATTTAAATTTAGTATAAAACTCAAATCCTCATACCTCCTGCTTATTCCATACCTAAATGCCTAAGTTCTTATTAGCTGTCTAGTCCTGTCAGAATTTGAATTAATAAAATTCTGGGTAATTCCCCAATTCTTAAATTCTGCACGTACACACACAGTAACCTGGAGGAGTCTGACAGTCCTTAAGTTGTGTGTGTGTTTTGTTCTGTGTGCCACCTTCTTCCCAGTTCCTTCTATTTATAGCTCAAATTGGTAAGCTGTTTGAGTTTTAGATTTTTAGAACTGGTCTTTGTGCAAGGTTGTCCATCTTTCTTGTTTTGTGAACTCTTTCTCTCAATTTGCTGACACACACAAATGTTCTGAAAACGAAATTAAGTTTCATATGCTGGAATGGGCTTTTCACATTTGCTTTTTGAAAATGATATTATAAATTGTAAAACATTGCTTCCTTATATTTGCCTTAGGTAACCCTGCTTCAAAGTTGATTAATTTCTCCATAGTGATTATATTTCTGAAAGAATTTGGAAGTGTAAAAAATCAAAATCAAAATGCATAGATAAATCTGCTCATTATTATTTGAAATATATCAACTCAGTTTTTGTTCTTTAAAAAAAATAATCTTTGGTACTTCTAAGCTATAGAGGGTGTCTTCAGTCACAGGTTTCTTGAACTAATGTTTTTATCTGATAGTATCCCACTGCCTCGAGTAATGGGCTAGATGTTACATCACTTCTGCCCTAAATAGGCACCTGGGCTGTCCTTGTCACCATAGTAACCAGCAGCATGAGGGGATCTTTCTGAGTGAACCTATGGGTGGAAAGTACGTGTGAAATATAAGATTATTTTTCTATTACATATATCCCATTGTTTTCTACATATATTCTATTTTTGGCACTGTTATACACTCCTCTAGCATCACATATATGATTTCACATACTTTTCAGCTGTGCTTATCTGCCTCTGGTACATTTGTGTTCCCTTGTCTCTATCGAGAGGACAAGACAGGGGACAATTTCCTTCTGACAGTGACCTAGACTGAGACATGTGGCAGTTCCTTTCCTCAGACCTTCTTTATACCCTATATGTTATTAGGGTTAGATACAATAGTAATTAGTTGCAATAGAATAAGAAACTTAATTTACCAAAAATAACTAACAGCATCAGGTAGAGGAAGTAATGGTACCAAAGTGTTTGCTTCCTTTAATGTTACAACTTCATTCGTCCATCAAACGTTCCTTATGCAAAATGTCTTTTTTACTGAGGAGAAAACCATATTCTATGTGGTGTTACCTTTGTGGTTTTTTTGAAGGAGAAGAAAATATATCTAGGCAAGCCAGATTTAGGAAGATATTAGGTAGATAATGATATGCAAGAAGCTGAGTATTAGAGATATATACATAAACACACATACATGTCGATACATGCAGTGATGGCAGAACCTATGCCAGGCATAGAAGGGAACTAACTGTACAGCTTCTTCCTATGTTTACCATACAAGGTGCCCCAATAGAAACATCAGAGACTGCACTGAGCTCAGCGTCTCTCTTGATAGATTAATACATTACTTCTTTTTGTTTATTAACTATTTTCCCCTAGGGTATACTCTGTTCAGCTCTCACTCTCAAATATCAAACCAGAAATGGCGGAGAAAACCTAAAGGTGCAGGAGACCTCCATGGGCCTCAAACCTATTTTTTCACCTCTTTCAGTTAGGTCTTTAATCAGCTTGATTTAAAGAATCACTATGAGTTTCCTCATACAGAACTTTTTCTTCTTTAGATTATTTAAGAATGTGTGTCTTGCCTCAAATACTTTTAAATATAACTGAGGGTACTTAGTATCAACATTTTCATTATTTTCAGTAGCAGCATACTTCTGCAGCAAAATGCTAAGCTCTGTTACTGTGCTGGCAACCATCCATTTTGATATGAAGATGCCAATAGCAATTTTAAGATTTCTATTAGCTGTTCTATGAGCTCAGAACAACTCAAGAGTAAGTAAACGGTATTTTAATAGAAGAGCTCAAAAGTATAAACAAATAAAGTGAATGGAATTTTGAGAAGGATGTAATAGATACTCATTCTTATATTTAAAGTTATATATCACATATCAGTCTTTCTTTCAAGAGATGGTTTCAGCATTGTAATGCATTATCCTTTTTGCATACATTTATGGAGTTGTACCAGAATCAAGACAAGAATCTCTTATCTTCAGGTGAGGAAGATACCTGATAAAATTCATAGTTTAAAAGGGAGATGTACAAAAGGTGGAAGCAAGGACGGATGACCTGGGAGGAATATAAAGACACTGTCCAAGCATGTAGAAACATGGTTAGAAAAGCCAAAGCCCCCTGGAGTTGAACCTGGTGAGGGGTATGAAGGGCAACAAGAAGAGCTTCTACAGCAGGGGTCCTCAAACTTTTTAACCAGGGGGGTGGCATGCGGATGAAGTGGCAGGCAGTCATCTGTGGCTGCTTGGTTTCACCCCCCGCCCCCAACCCCCGGCGGGGTGGGGGGGTCTTTAAATACTGGGGGCCGGATTGAGGACCCTGGGGGGCTGTATCTGGCCTGCGGGCCATAGTTTGAGGACCCCTGTTCTACAGGAACACTAGCAGCAAAAGAAAGACTAAGGAAAATAAGGACTTGCTGCAGAATGTGGTCTGGCTGCTCCATGCTGGAGCAGGGAAATTGTTGACAAAAGGCATGGGAAAGGCCAAGTTACTCATTACATTATTCACCTCAGTCCTTAGTCATCAGACCAGCCCTTAGTAATTGCAGGCCTCTGTGGTCAGAAGGAAATTCTGGAGCAAGGTTGACTTACCCTCAGTGAAGGAGGTTCAGGTTAGGGAACATTTAAACAAACTAGACATGTACAAGTCCTTGTGACCTGATGGGATGCACCCATGAATACTGAGGGGACTGCTGGACGTCATTGCAAGACCATCCTTGCTTATCACTGAAAGATCACAGAAACTGGGAGAAGTTCCTGAGGTTCCTTCTTTCCTGAGGAAACAAGTGTCACTTGTATCTTCAAGAAGGGCAAGAAGAGGATCTGGGGAACTACAATGTGTCAGACTCACATTAGTCCTTAGGAAATCGATGGAGCAAGTCCCCTGGAAACTATTTTAAAGCATAGTGAGGACAAGGTGATTGAGACTGGTCAACATGGGTGAAAGGGGGAATCATGCCTGATCAACCTGATGACTGTCTGCGAGGAGATGACAGACTTGGTGGATGAGGGAAAAGCAGTGATGTTATTTGTCTTGACTTCAAAAGGAAGTCTTTTGACATGGTTTCCCTTAATATTCTCATAGACAAACTGATGAAGTACAGCTTAGATAAATGGACAGTGAGGTGGACTGATAACTGTCTGAACTGCTGATCTCAAAGGGTTATGAGAAGTGACATGAAGTTCAGCCAGAGGCCAGTCAAAATCAGTGTACCCCAGGATTCAATACTGGGGCCAGTGCTATTCAACATCTTCATTAGTCACCTGGATGATGGGGCAGGGTTCACCCTCAGCAAGTCTGTAGGTGATTCAAAATTGAGAGTGTCTGATACATAAGATAGCTTTGCTGCCATTCAGAGGGATCTCGACAGGCTGGAGAACTGAGCTGATGGGAATCTTACAGAGTTCAACGTAGGGAAATGCAAAGTTCTGCATCTGGTAGAAGAACAACTACAGGCACCAGTACCTTCATGGGGCTGCCTAGCTGAAAAGCAGCTTTACAGAAAAAAAAAACAAAACAACCAAACAAAAAACGGAGGCCCTGACAGACAAGTTGGACATGGCCAACAACAGCCTGGGATGCATTAGGCAAGGCATTTCTAGCAGGTGAAAGAGGTGATTCCCTTGACTTAGCACTGGTGAGACATTTATGGAGTGGAAGATCCAGTTCTAGGGTCTGCAGTAGAAGAGAGACAGGGACTTACTGAAAACCAGCAAAGATGATAAAGGACTTGGAGGAGAGGCTGAGAGAGCTAGCTTTCAGCCTGGAGAAGATGAGGCTTAGAGGAATCTTACAAATGTGTATAAATAGAAGATGGAGAGGGCGAGCAGTTTCCATCACAGCAGTTTTCCTTTTCACTCTGTATTTTCTCACACTTCTGAAAGAAAATTTAGAAATTCTCACATAAATCTTAAATACTGTCATTCAGAACAACAGAAACAACATCATGTGTAGTTGTTTTCATAAAATGTCTAGTTACGTTTCAGTATCTGTCCATGGTATCAGAGAGTATCAAGGAGTACCAGCACTGCTGGGCCAGTATGGAAGTGCACAGCTGATGGATTAGCCATGGCAAAGGTACTCATCCACATGGAGAAAGCTTTTCAACTTAATTCCAGTCTTAGTCTATTTATTAGGATTACTGTCAGTTCAGAAGTAACAGTGTACTCGGTGCTTGTTTTAGGAAGTAGGGGGTTGTTTATTAATTTTTCTTCAACACACATACTAACGTGTGGCAAAGACAATGTTAAAAATGTTGGACATACTGAGACCTCTTGGTGCATGCAGTGCTTGTCCTGGGGTCAGCTTCACATGTCAGCCCAACAAGTCCACAATGACAAGACACAGGGTCAGGATAAGCAAAATACAACACGGTACACAGACATCCATACAGTGTAGACTGGGCAAGGAGCAAGGGTCTGAGCTTGAATGAAGCTCTGAAACCAAGAGACAGAGGTTTCCAGGAGATTTCTTGCAGCTTTTTGTCCCTTCCCTCTTCCCACATCAGCACTCCCAGGTTACACATCTGCACCTTATAAACATGGGCTTGAACGCAGGCAGCAATGGCCTAGGAGCCTGCAGAGCCTGCTAGTGCATGTAAGGCCCTTCATTTTTAAGGAACAGAATCATTTCATCATGTTTGCATGAGACTACAATTGATTCCATAATCTTTTCTGCCTTCGCTTAAAAATTTCCCTCTTGCTTAAAGGGGAAAAAATGTGAAAGTAGCACCAGACAACTTCCTTCTGCTCAGAAACTAAATTGCATTTGCTGCCTTATTAATGGAGGATGAAAAGAAGACTCCATATGTTTTCTGTTCATGTTTATCCATCAGTGAAAAAACTAGGCACAGGCCATGCAGTGCTTGTTTGCAAACAATCTGAATTTATTACACCGGATATAATGAAGTTAGCTTGCAAGTACTTTGGATTCTGCATGATTTTATGGTTCTATTCAAGTTGCAACTGGCCATTTCATCTGTCATTAACACAGACCTACTACTAACACATTAAAAATGTGAAATGTTACAGGTTTAATATACTGTTGGCCAAAATTTGGATATTTTCTGAGCATTTATTTTATTTTCTTCTTTGTTTATATATATATTTAATAATTCATAGCAACAGTTAAAGTATGTTAAAATTGTTAAAACAAGTTAACAGACTGGTGGAATTGTGAAGTCAATGAAATCAAATGGCTTAGGCACAGTTTTTTCACAGCCAACTGTAATGTCTTCGTGTTACAAGCATACCATACAAGAGGCATTTTTGCAGATAGATTTATCCTTGTAATCAGTATGCACAAAATCCTTTGTGACTGATATGTAGGTAAATAAAACATTCTCATAAAGCTATATGGGAGGGATTTCTGTTGTTTAAGGTTTTGTTGCTAAACTTAATTTCCATAGCAAGAAGATACAATGTGATGGATGAGATTAGATTCAGTAAAATTAAATTCAAGTTGCATTGAAATCTGGGAATTAAAAAAAAAAAAAAAAAAAAAGGAAAAGATATCAGCAGTTTTAAATATCCATGTGCCAGTATGTAACTGAAATCAGAATTTCAGTTACATTTTACATTGACAAGTCTGACCAGAAAAGCCAGACCCAGATGTAAAGGCGTGTAGTGAATATGTATTGCATCCTGTTAGACATGATACTGTTATCTGTATGGGTCTGTCTGACTTGCAGCCACAGGGACCTTGAGGTCATTATCCTGCACTACTGTCCAGTGCATACTCAGGGGCTGTTTTGATTCATCACAGAAAACAAAGGATCTTGATTTACTTGGTAGCATTTTGGGGAATTAGTTACATCTTCTTTTCTTCTGTTAAATAGGAAGTTACAATCAGGTTTTCTGAACATGTCCCACATGACCTGTATGAGAAAACCCTTCCTTTTTCTTAACTTTCAAGTTGCAAACAGAATTTTAGCTGAGTTATCTGCAGATGGCAAGATAGGACTGGTCATATAAATAACTTTTCTTTCCTTTTTGTTTTTGTTTTAAGGCTCAGTTGTGTTGAATTCATGTTTTCAATTCTAGTTGTTTTACAAATCCACCAGGTTTAAAAATATTTGTAGAAGTTATTAGCCTTTGTTGTGCAAGGGAACCGTTTTCCACTATTTATGTATAACTCATAAATAAGACTCACTTTTCACCTCTAAATGAAAGAAAGCTGAAATGTATTTTGTGGGGTTTTTAAAGCAAACCCTCCTGAAATTTGATATGGAATTCTGAAAGGCAAAGTTTTTGGAAACAGTAAACAAAACCAGAAGAGTTTCAGTGGGAAAACTGTTAGCCACCAATTTTAAAATTTCAGTTCTCTGTGAAATGGCAAGAGAGCACAATTTATTATAAATGTTGAAGCACTTTTTCAGTAGTAGATAGTAGATATACATCTTTCTGCCTAATTTTTGAGTTTATACTTCTAATTGTAGAAACTCATATTAGCTTTTAAGATGTCATTTTAAGATGACACTTGCCTAATTCTAGTCCAGACATAGTGCTTCAGTAGTTTTTGACTCAAAGTGAAAGCAGTAATCCTACAGCATTTTAGCAAGATCATTGAAGTTACCAATTTGTTCCAATCCCATTGAAACTTGCAAAGACATAAACCAGCAAATATCACAACATGGTATGTTAATAACCAAAAGTTTCTTTTCTGGAATGCTTTAAAAGAAAAGGGAAAATATAGTCATCCTCAGAGGATAAGATACTTCAAATAGACACTTGAAATGGATTAATATTCTGGAAGGATGGATCTCATTCACCAGATATGGACTATCTAATACAGAATAGATGATGCCTTTTTTAAAGATAAGAATAAGTGGCAATAATCATAGAATCAGAGAAGTAACCTGGACCAACCCTCCTGCTCAAGCAGGTCCACCTAGAATCTATAATGTAGGTCAGGTTTTGTTTGTTTGTTTGTTTTTTTAATGATATTGTTTCCAAAGAGATTTTTTTCTTTGGTGGCAGGAAATTGAAAAATGAAACTTTTTCTTTTTTTTTTTTTTTTTTTTAAATCTTGAATTTATTCCCTGTGGGCTTGCACATGTAGAGCTTTGTTGACTCCATGTAGACAGAAAGGTGCTTTAATATAGATCAAACTGCAGATTTCATTTATAATTAACCACAGAGCAGTGAATAAATCTGTTACACAAAAACAAATAAATGTAATTTAAATAGTTTAATATGGTTTGACAGATATTAAGTTACTTACCTTTTGTGAGGTATCTACCCAGCTAATTACACTGCTGGGTTTTAGAAAGCAGCTATCTCAAAGTACAATGTAATGTCATTTTTTTGGCACGATACTTGGAAGTGTAGGTACAAACAAATGAGTTCCTCTTTTAAACCTGAAATCCTTCTTAATTATAGAGGTAATGAGGATTATAATTGTTAATCAATGTTTCACTAAAATACTGCAATAGGAAGCATATTATTTTCACTGTAGCAATTACTACTTAAACAAATTTTAAAAACATTTTATGTATTGATGTACTTTTGCCTGATACCACCTTTCTCTGTTTTGTTGTTGGGGGGGGTGGGGGTGGGGTTGTTTGGGTTTTTTATAGGCTAATACCCTTAGTAAAGAATGCATTTTGTTTTGGACTCCAGACAGCTGACATTTATTTGTGGTTAACTATGATATAGGAGGCTTTCTAATTATAGCAATAAATACGCTTAAGAAAGTTTGTCTGCAAAGGATTACTCACACAAAAACACAACATTGATTTAGATGAATGTTTAGTAAGAAAACTGTTTTATCAGCAACACCAACTTCTGTAAATAAAGTATACTAAATAAAATTTGTCAAAGGTAGTACTTGAAAGAGTAGTACTGATATGGATGGTTTCAGGTTCCAGTTAGTGGGGTTTATATAGCAATAACAGCAGTATGATGATACATGTATAGATTCAGCATTTTTTATGAGGAAATGTTGAACATAAAGTCAGTGTGACAGTATTTGGTCTGCAGTGTGCTGAAGGTGGAAATCTGCCACACTTGGTCAAGGTATGAAAAGCTGAGGCAATTCGTAACAAAAATAAAACTGAAAAAGAAATACTACCCTGTCCCCAGATGTTCCAAATTTCCCCACTTCCATCTGGGCATTTAACAAAGGCATATGGGAAATTACATTTAAAACTTGCTTTCCCAATACGGTATGTCTGTCGACTTCCACTCTCCCAAAGTGCTGCATAGCTCTGTGACTTCTCTCTGTTGGTTTTTGTTCTTTTTTTTTTTTTTTTTCATAGAGGAAAAAGTAGCCTCCAGGCTGCAGTTCTGTGGCCCTTTTCTTATCACATAACTTAAAAACGTATTTGTCATTTTTGTTTGACCTTACCTGTGTTACAGAAAAATGGTAGCAGAAGAAATAAAATGGGTAGAGGACAGCCCAGATGCATATAACTACAAGAAAGCCAGTAAGAGGTGCTACAATATTGAATTCTTAGGTGAACATTGGGAACTTCATACTAATGAAGAGAAATAGTATTTCCGAAGGAGACTGACTCTTTGGCAGACTTCCAGGTGAACTAGCCATGAAGTAGCATTTCAGAATGTTGGCAGTCCTGTTATTTATGAAGATATGACTGTTTACTCGAGAAGTATTTAATTCAAGTTGCAAAGTATCTGTGAAGTTAAAATCATTCTTAGCGAAATTAGTAGATACCGAACAAGACTGCAGTGTTGGAATTGAGTGCCTACATAATCTTAATTTAAGTATATCTGAGTATGTCTTAATCATGCATAAAGGTATTTCTTAAGCTCATCTGCTCCCTCGGCTTCAAAGATATATCTGTACTAGTAAACAGAACAAGTCAGAGTTTTATTAGAATCCCCTAGGCAGCCCCACAGTGTGACTGAAGGGGCAACACATGCTGGCAGCCATTCCCAAAGGACAGCTCTGGATGCTGTTTTCTTTCTTCTGGACTACAAGGTTCTCCAGTCCTGTTCTAGGAGGCTTCATGTTCTCAAACACCCCTACATTATTTTGTGCTATTACTGCAGGGCATATATAAACTCCACGGAATATACCACACAGCTTAATTTTCATCCCCAAAACCCGTTCTGGTTTAAAGGTAGTAAAAATATCACTGTCTTCATTTTGCAGATTAAAGAAACAGGTGTCGAGAGGTAAAATGACTTTTTCAGTGATCGTCCACAGGTAGGAATTCAAGCCAGGAATAAGTGTAACACCAAGTTTCTATAAGATTCAGTGTGCTATTATTATATTTATTAACCCATACCTAAATTCATAGCATTGTTTAGACATCAGCAGATGTGTTAATCTTCTCAGGATCTTTGTAATATCAGTGCTGGAGAGTACAGTGATAAGAGCCGTTCTATTCTTTCCCATTTTTTACTCTAGATTGTATTCTTTCCCTTTTTTATTCTAGATTTGCCTTATATTTAGCCTTACTTTGTTTATCTATATAATAAATAAGTACACTATGATAGGAACTTCAATTAATTAGAGAAAAAATCTCTTTAGATCCCTCATGCCAGTGTTTTACTAGGATATTCCTATGTAATTGGGGCTTAAAGGTGTTAAATAAAGGAATTCATAGATAAAGAAAATATAATTCTGTGGTGCTAATTATCCAGAAAAATATTTTTTTCCTTAAACTCTTGAGATTCTTAGATTAAAATAAGGATAGAGAAGAGCTAGTATTATTGCTTTCCCTTCTTAAAAAATAAAAAAATCTTGAACCTATTTCCAGATGTCAGTGGAGCAGGTCTCATTCAGCTACTGGAGCATTCCCTGCTTAGACAAATTAATAATGGAAGAGCTTTAGAAATCAATTTCGTATAAAATAAAATGGTGTATCTCCAGATGAAGGACTTGCTGTGCACAGCTGCTCTTGTGTTAAGCATTAATGGTAAGCAATAGTGTTGCGGCCATAATATTGAACTTTCCAAAGAAAGTCATTACTGAAGCAGATACTAAGAGAGTAAAAAGCCTAAAAAATCTATACAAAATGAATGAAAAGCCTTGAAAAACTGAGAACTTCACCTTCTTTTTTTTGCAAAGGGTTTTGTATTTAATAGCTGTTAGTTCCTGTTAACAACTTAACATTTAAAGGAACCTTTAAAGTAAAATAACCAAACCAAACCCAAAACACTTTCTCAGTAATCCATCTTATAAATTATCAAGTAGTGCAATTAGTGTATAAATTGGATAGTTCTACTTTTTACATTGAAATAAGCCTCTTTGAGCATTGTTCACATTTTTTTTTCTTTTCTTTCTTTTTTCTTTTTTTTTTATTGTTGAAATCTGGGAGGAAAGGACATGGGCTGACATGTCTGGATCTAACCATACTCATGATATGGAAAATCTTACAATATGTTTAATTCTGGCTTATTTTTCAAATCTGATGTGCTGAGTGTTGTTGTTCTGTGCAAACAGATCCACCAAGCTCTGATATTCCATCCTCCTTTGCGGGGATTGTAGCTAGCCCGGGTGAAACCAATGCAAACAACACATGTATTGAGGATGAAATTCAGTTTATATGTGTGTCACTGAAATAGGGAATATGACTTAACTTAATAGGGAATAAGACTTAACACCAATGTTGCATTAAGAAGCAGCCATTCTTTATTGCAGTGCTGGATGCACAGGGGTTCGCTCCACCTAATGTGCATAGCTTCCTTCTCTCAGGTAGCTCTTTTTATGCAGTACATGTATACATATTCAAAATGTTTCCTGTAAAAGGCACACATATTCATGAGATTGCCCAATACTAATTACAGTATTCGCCCTCTCCCTCATGCATGCCCAGCTGTCCAGAGCGGAGGTCTTCAGTGGTCTCGAGGGTCTGTAAATCTGCCCTCTCCTCTATTCAGTTGGCTAGAGTTCTCCTTTGTAGTCCGCATATATGGTCTTAAACCATATCAGTCTGGATTTATTGCATACAAGTATACAAAGATTACTTTCAAACAAACAAGGTACTTAACACTAGCTGTTCGAACTTAGGATGCATGACTACTTCTGAGTTCTTAAGATTAAACCTTAACCCTTTTGTAACATCAGCAGAAGCAGAAATACTTGCTTCTGAATGGAGACAACACAGATACATTTGAGAGGTTAATTTTAGGTTGCAGACAGCAGTGTTTGTTACACATTCAAATTGCTTTTGTTTATTTTGGCATATTGGGACCAATAAAGCAATGCATGTGTTTGTGTATGGACTGTTCCCATATAAAAATCATTGCTGAACTGATTTGGGATGAAACTGCATTGCCCATAACCACGTAAGTAATATATTCTGAACAAAACTTTATGAGATGATTACCCTTTTTTTTTTTTTTTTTATGGTGATGGTGCTGTAAAAATTACAGAGGACATTCCACAGAGCTGTTTATGTTAGATAAGGTTTTACTTGGAGATAATTTGACCTTTTGACAATTTTAAGTCATTATCTAAGTAAAATAGTTAGGAAACGGCTGCATTCATTCTTGACTGAACATATTCTGTGGTAGCACAGAGCTAGTCAGGAACAATCTCTGTTTGGGGGGGATGGTACTGATCAGTTATTAATCCAAGGTGTCATTATGAAGCCGGGCCCAGAGTTGTAGTGAATGGATTTAAACCCACTTGGTAGCCAGTCACAAGTGGTGTTCCCCAGGGCTCAGTATTGCTGTGAGTTTTGTTGAATGTCTTTATCAATGATCTAGACAAAGGGATCGAGTGCACCCTTAGTAAGTTGGTGACAGGAAGTTGGGCGGGAGTATTAATCTGCTTGAGGGTGGGAAATCTCTGCAAAGGAATCTGGACAGGCAGGATTGATGGGCTGAGGCAAATAATATGGGATTCAAAAGGCTAAGTGTCAGGTTCTGCACTTAGATCGCAATAACCCAATGCAACACTTCAGGCCTGAGGAACAGTGGCTGGAAATCTGCCTGCTAGAAGAGGACCTGGGGGTGTTGGTCAACAGCTGGCTGAATATGAGCCAGCAGTGTGTCCAGGTGGCCAAGAAGGCCAATAGTATCCTGGCTTTTATCAGAAATAGCATGGCCAGCAGGACTGTTTGACTCTGGCTGGATACCCAGGTGGTACCCAGGTACCTACCAAAATCACTCTATAACTCCCCTCCACAACTGGACAGAAGAGAGAAAATGTTACAAAAGGCTTGTGGGTTGAGATCAGGACAGGGGGATCGCTCAGCAGTTACTGTCATGGGCAAAACAGACTCAAGTTGGGGAAATTAGTTCAATTTATTGCCATTCAATTCAGAGTAGGGTAATGAGAACTAAAACACAAAACTTAAAAGCACCTTCCACCCACCCTTCCTTGCTCCCCAGGCTCAAATTCACTCTCAATTTCTCTACCTCCTCTGCTCCAGCAGTGCAGGGGGACGGGGAATAGAGCTCATGGTCAATTCATCACATGTTGCTTGTGCTGCTCCTTCCTCCTCATACTCTTCCCCTGCTCCAGCATGGGGTCCCTCCTGTTGGAGAACGTTCTCCAATGTGAGTCCTTCCCATAGGCTGCAGTTCTTCATGAGCTGCTCCAGCGTGGATCCCTTCCATGGGGTGCAGTCCTTCAGGAATGGGCTGCTCCAGCATAGTGCCCTGTGGGGTCACAAGTTCTTCCAGCAAACCTGCCTCAGCGTGGGCTTCGCACAGGGTCACAGTCTCCTTTGGGCTTCCAGCTGCTCCAGTGTGGGGTCCTCTGTGGGCTGCAGAGGGACAGCCTGCCTCACCATGGTCCTCACCATGGGCTACAGAGAACTCTGTGCTCCAGCACCTGAAGCATCTCCTGCACTGCCCTGGGTGTCTGCAGAGTTGTTGCTCTCACATATTCTCATTCCTCTCTTCTGCTGCAATTGTTGCATGGATTTTTTTTTTGTTTCCCTTTCTTAAATATGTTATCACAAGAGCGCTACCACCATCGATGATTGGTTTGACTTTGGCCAGCAGTGGGTCCATCCTGGAGATGGCTGGCATTGGTTCCATTTGTCATAGGAGAAGCTTCTGGCAGCTTCTCACAGAAGCCACCCCTGTAGCCTCTCTGCTACCAAAACCTTGCCATGCAGATCCACTAGGGTTGTAATATGAATATGAGGAAAAACTTCTTTACCGTGAGGGTGACAGAGCCCTGGAACAGGCTGCCCGGAGAGGCTGTGGGGTCTCCTTCTCTGGGGGCATTCAAACCCCACCTGGATATGACTCTGCGCAACATGTTCTGGGAGACCCTGTTTTAGCAGGAGGCTGGACTAAGTGATCTCCAGAGGTCCCTTCCAACCCTGACCATTCTGTCTGTGATTCTGTGGTTGTCCTGGAGCACTGTGTTCAGTTTTCGGCCCCTTGCTACGAGAGGGACATTGAGGTGCTGGAGTGTGTCCAGAGAAAAGCAAGGAAGCTGGTGAAGTATCTGGAGCACAAATCTGATGAGGAACAGCTGAGGGAACTGGGGTTGTTTAGCCTGGAGAAAAGGAGGCTGAGGGGAGACGTTATTGCTCTCTACAACTACCTGACAGGAGGTTGCAGTGAGGTGGGTGTTGGTCTCTTCTCCCAAGTAACAAGTGACAGGACAAGAGGAAATGGCCTGAAGTTGCACAAGGGGAGGTTTAGATTGGATATTAGGAAAAATTTCTTCACCAAAAGGGTTGCCAAGTGTTGGAACAGGCTGCCCAAGGAGGTGGTTGAGTCACCATCTCTGGTGGTATTGAAAAGTGCTATGTTAATGGTTGGACTTGATGATATTAAGGTCTTTTCCAATGTAAACAATCTAGGATTGTGTGACAGAAATATCCTGAGTCCTAAATATAGTGGTGCAAAATGCTTTATGATGGTTAATGTTAGGGGCTGTTGAAGTTATATCAGTTTATTATTTTTAGCTATCATGTCTCACCACTTTCCACCTTTTACTGAAAAATAATTCCATGACTTCTTTCTGAGCTGCAAGCTAAGTAACACCACATTTCCGAGCTAGTGTGGGTTATCATGTACTTGAATGCAGGTTTGTTCATGTAAATTCACTAAAAGGTGAGAAGAGGTTTGAAATGAAACTAAAGGGAAACTACAGGCTGTAGGTTGCATCTTTGCTCCATCTGAGGAAAACTTTACTGAATCTGGCACAGGGAATTGCATTATCTGTGTTTATGGATGTTTTGAATAACCATATGAATGTTTATTTGAGAAGTAACAAGGTAAAATTCAACTTTAACAAATACTTGTTTGACTAACCTGGTACATGCTATGTTGAGGTTGACTACCTGGTAACCCTCTGAGATGAGGCCTCTCCCCAAATGCATTACAGGGATGTAAAACTGTTAATAATTCATCTGTGTGTCTCTGTTCCTTGCACATGCATACCTAACTAGCAGAGTAGGACAGATGTAACGGGTCTTACTTGGCAGGACTTTCAGGAAGGCCTCCCCCATGACAATCACCTATGCCTCTGGAATCATCTCATGAATTAAAAATGGGCAAATGTAACCAAGATCTGCCTTTCCTGTAGAATACTTTAATTTAGGCTTTACCCTGTGACAGCCTCTGTCCTGCATTAATCGTTTTTGCATTTATCAACAAAACTGAGGATTTCCACTCTACATGTGCAGAAATAACAGAAGAGTATGCCTTATTCTTGCTTGAAATGTAGCCAGGCCTGTATCTCCATAATACAAACAGCAGAAGTGGGAGGGATAACAAATCCAATGAATAATGTATAAAATATCAAGTCTAACCATATGCCAAACAAGAAAATCATCAAAGGAGAACATGACTAAAGCCTAATGTATGCAACAGAGAACTGTGTAGTGTTGAAATAGTTCAAAGATATTAGTATGCAGCAATGAAACACAGTGAGGCTGACTTCTTCAAGGCGTTTGGTGAGCCAGGTTCAAGGCATCTGATTAAAATGCATGTTTTAAACAATAAGTTATATAAATAAAACGGTAAATCTCTAAATCCTCGATCTTCAAATTTATTTATTTATATTTTTTTTAGGAAAACGTGTAATCATCTTTTGAGGTATTTCATTTTGCTTTCATCTTAGACCACATAATGGCTTTTGTCAGTAAGATGTAAGCCAGTTTCCCCCAATGGCTTTATAGTGTGATCTGTATATGGACCAAGGAATCCATGTCTTTTTCAGTGGTCTCCATCCCTTCTGATTATTTCCTGTATAATCATAAAGTGCATAATAACTTATTTTTGCATAGAGAGCATTTATTATCTTTTTAAAAAATGATTTTTAAAAAGATGAAATCAGGATACAAAATTAGATCATTGGAGATAAACGTTTTAGGGGAATTTCAGTTTCCTAGTAATAGCAATTTCAATAAGATCCTTAAATACTTGGAACGTTACCAAAACCAGTGAATAGATTTGAGACCATTCAAAGCCATCTAAAATTAAAGGCGTTAGTCCAGAGAGAGCTTAGGATGAATGAGTAATTTAATCATATTACTTCTTGAGGTTGAAGAGGGAATTCAGCACTTCTTTGGTGTGAATGAAATTTTAGATACTAGGGGCTGAGTTCTTATTTATGTTTCACTATGCAGAGACTTACTACTAGATTATATAAACTGTTGTAGAAAACATCACAAAATCAATAGAACTAGTTTTCTCAGTAAACATTGTAATTCCTTAATTAATATTTATATGATCCAGCACCCAGTAATATCTGATGACAAATTTTGCAGTCACACCATAAATCCAGAAAAAAAATTCCTCACATGGAAATGTAAGCATGTAGGCGTTTGTTATAAAATTTGTCCTGCAGAAGGTAATATATTAATTAGGAAAAAGAAACTTATTGACATGTGGTACAGAACATACCAGTTTCGTGGTATGGCAAGAAGTAATGTTTCTGAAGACCTTCTCCAGATCTCTGTGAAGCTGCTGACGATCTTTACAGGCTGTGTGTACTGAAAGGGCCAAGCTAGTGAAAGATAAGTAGAATTTAACAGTTGCGTTCACCATTCAGTCTTTCTCCAATATGAAAAACTACAAGTGTTACCACGCACAGTAATCTCCGAAAGGATTAGACAGGCTGTAAGTAGTGTGCCAGGTGGTTTATTCATGGTTTCTTTTGTGTATAACTGGACCGTTTCAATAGTTCTTACTCTAGTTCTGGTGAATGTCTTCCCTTCCGTTGTACTTTTTAGCTTAATAACACATATGTAGCCAGAACAGGACAGTTTGAATTTTGTTGCAATCCAGGAAATTACTGAAAAACTATGGTAGAACTGAATGTGAGGCTTAGTTGCCAGAAGGACTTCCTCCGAAGAGTGATTTGGAAAGCTATGTCTTCAGAACCTTCATTTTTCTCTGTCTCAACCAGAATTTCTGAGCATTCTCTCCATAAAGAGAAGGAAAGAAACATAATTTCAAGAAGTGATTTTCTGGTTTTTATTACAGTTAAAAGAGCCCCAACTTTTGTTATACAGAACCTTTTGGTGCTTTTGGAAATATTAGGGAAAGTTACAGGCATTTCAAATTTTATTATTTGGTGTTTCCTCGCAAGGTTAAGTTAACATTTATTTTGCCTCTTCATATTTCTGAAAGATTTGCCACACTATGTTTGGTCTAAAGGGCCCGATTCTGAAGTATGTTCTGTCCAGGCAACTGGTGTTGACCTCAAGGAAGTGATACTTTGTCAGGTACATTAACATATCTTTGTAGCTTGCAAATTCTGAAGAACAATGTAGCTGAATTATTTCTCAGATTGTCTTCTGTTACACAGACAAAATGTAATCTTAACCCGTATTTCAGTAAATTTTCATTCAGAATTTAGAAAAGTTAGATTGTAGCTCAAAATAGTATGTGAAGTTACACTACCATCTTCTTGAAGGTTATAAAAGATAAATTGTAGCTAAATGTTCATGTGACGATTTTCAGTAGATAATTTATGTTAGCAAAGGAGCTAATCTGTTATTTTGTGAGCCTTTAGAAAATGGATTCAATTTTGAATTAATACCTATGTAAGTATCCACTGTGACAGCAGAGGAGGTTGATGTTAGAAGCACGGTCCATCAGCTCCTGCATTCAAAGTCTCTTTGAACCACCATCATTTGCTTTGGAGAATGCAGTTAAGGAGTTGGACTTACCATTTATACGGAAAAATAACTAAAAAGAAAATTTTCAATTGACTTAGTGGAAATGACTAAGAGGTAGCAGTGTAAATTACCTTTTATCTGTTGTTTTGAAATAAATCCAGATGCATACGCTCAGATAATTCTCTGCTAATTAAGACTGTCCAAGATATGCGTCGATTAAGAGGGACATATATGATAGGGCATAAGCTGTTATTGGATGGAATAACTTTTTGTGGAAAGGTTGAAAGTTTGGGTAAAGATACAGCAGTGTTGGTCAGTACCTTGATTTATATTTGCTATTTTACCTAAACCACTTATAATACAAACTGAAGTGAGTTCATTGGATGCAGATTTTGCAGGTCTTAGGGAATGTATGTCAAGGATGGGGGTTTGGATGGAATTCCAATGGATACATTAGTCTGGACGGACACAAAAAGTCCATGATCAAACGTGCTAACCATGGCTTCAGACTCATAAAATACTGCTGAGTTTAGCCTGTGTGTACCTAAATAATGATACTTAAGTTACAAAATTGACATATATCATTCCCAAAAATTCTGTTCTCTCATTTTCAGAAATTTCAAAGACCCTTATACCTTTAGATTGCAAAGGACCCATCAGGTGGTTTAGTCTGAGATCGTAGAAAATAACGGTATAGAGTCTGAGGTTCTTGTGCTGTGCATCAATATACAGTGTTTTCAGTGGCTGATAATTGTATACTGATATATATATATACTGTCGGTTATGTTTGGTTTAAATGTTCTGGTAACTGATGTACCAGATCAGGTTATGATCACTTAGGAAAGAGTACATTTAGTAAAATCAAAAATAGACAGCTACTCTGAGCTGATGGCTTCTTTTATATTAAATGGATAGAGGTATCATAATTCTTCCCATTTGTCTTTGATGAATGCTTTTTTGGGAAGAATCCTGGAGCTGCCTATATCTTTCTTTATTTCCTAGACAGGAAAATTATTAACATCAGGAAATAGCTCCTCCAATGTTGTTGGCATACAGTAAGAGAGCAATTTGCAGAACATTATTTCATTTCGTATAACTTTTCACATTTTTACTTGTGTTTGTTAAGATATCAAAGGGTTTTGAAAGGCTTATTTTGTTTTTAGTAAGGAAAAGTTTCCTACCCTTGCAGAAAATTAAAGTAAAGCTTAGATTAAATGCTTGCAAATGGTTACTAATCTTAGCATTTTCTTAACAGTGACACAAATATCTCAACCTCATTTTATTTCCAGAAGATATTATATTTTCATATTACTTTTCTAATTTCCATTTTTAGGTAAAGCTTTCTTAAGTCAGTGTGTAGATGCATAACTGAGCTTTAGATCAATGCAGTATTATTGTATACAACATAATTAACATAACTGTTTTCAAAATTAAGTGCTTTCTTGTTAAAAAATAAAAAAAAATATTTCATATTCTAAAGCACTTTGGTTGAAATTCTGGTTCCATTGAAGTCAGAGGACAATTATAGTCAGTAACTGTTTCTTCAACACAACTTGGCGCTTTAAGGTCTTAATTATATATATATTTATCAGATTGTATTATATGCTCATACATATAGGGGTATGTAGGTATTTCAAAACCAGATTACACAAATACAGACAATTTTTTTCCATAACAAATGTTTATATTTATATAGTGCAAAGTCTCTGATATTGAATCATATTGTTGTATTTTGAATACTTAAGATTAAGTTTTTGATTTATTCTATACGTATTTTTTTTACCTTTTTAGCTTCCCCATGGGTAGATAAAAGTCGAACTCCAAACAAGATAGATCTGTATGATGTTCGCAGAAGACCATGGTAAGCTTTCTTTAAAGGACTTATGCATACACATCACTTACTTTATGCATATGACTGTAAAGACAAATTTCTCAAATTATTTATATCTAGTAGTCCTTACTTTTACCTATTGCTATTTTCTTTTTAAAAAAATCAGTTAATTCTTCTAAATAAACAGTTTTCAAATCATACTACTTACTACGCAATATCCACTAGAGTGTCTTGTACGGTTGCATTACATGGATTTTTTCGTGAGAGGTTAACAAATAGGTATAAGGCAATTAAAAACTTCAATTTTGTGCCAAAATCAAATGTAATTCAGATTATTAGACTGAGCCATTCTTCCAGACTTTTGTAAGAGTTTAAAAATATGTCTCAGTGGTTTAGACCAGCAAAAAAATCACTAAATTGGTAAAGACAAGAGAACAGGGGATTGTTTCTCATAATTTTTTTTCTGTAAGCGTCTGGAGTCATAGTAATGTGTATTAATACATGAAGTCATACTGGTTGAATATACTTTTTCAAAGGGCAAAGTATTTTACTCTAAGCTGGGCTGACTCATTTTATTACTTAATAACTCATCTGTCATCAAGATCTTTATGCTCTTGCAATAGCATTCATGTTTTTCAATTATCAACATCTGAAAATAGTGAATTTTGAATAGTATGCCTACTTTCGACTTTCCTAGTGTAGTTTATGCTTTGGTTTACTTAGTGGGACAGAGCAAGAAAGAAAATGATAGCACATGCTTTTCTACTAGCCACAATAGAAGAATTTAATTGGTTCAGTTAGATTTAGAGGAGAGATCACAGATTGTATTCCATCACTAGCAAATGTGTTTTCACGTTTGTGTCATTCACACCCTTTATTTATTTCAGGTATATCCAAGGAGCTGCATCTCCCAAAGACATGCTTATTTTAGTTGATGCGTAAGTGTTTAATGTCTGGGTATTGATATTAGAGGGGTAAAAGTACTTAGATATATTGAACAAATCTCTGTATGCAGAGAAATGGAGAGAGGATTAAGAAGTCCTTACATGCAAGGACCAAAAATGTTGGTATGAAGAAAATAAATACACAGGAAAAATAGTTCCAGAAGGCCCAAACCAAATCGGAAAATTATTTAAATGGTGGACAAAAAAGTGGGTTTTAATCACTTTAATATTATTCTGCTTTCATCTTCTTAATTACTGAAATAATCAATTAAAAAAAATTCATATGCTTGCCAAGATTCATTGTAAAACACAAACCTAAACCCAAATGACTAGAAGCATAACAGTACATTTAATCATGATTTCATGATCCTGAAGGGTGAGAATGTGTGCAGACTTCACATGCTTTACTGTACATATTTAAAAATTGCCAAATTTGGTTACTATAAAACATTAATAGAAAGTGAGCAAAGAAATTAATAAAAATTATCTCTTTGCCTTGGCAAAGCTTCCTTTGTTTCGCTAATATTGAGGGACTCAAGGAAGCACTGAACCTAATGTGTCAAACAGATTGCTTTATGCTGAAAAAATTCTCAGTAAGAGAATTTGCACTTAGTGCTTTTAAATGTAGTGAAGTGCTTTCATATAATCAGTGAGTTTTATCAACATTTGCTATCTCTTCACTTCGGCTTAGGTTTTGCCTTGAATCAAACAAGCTGTCATTTGAGTATTTGAAAATCTAAAGCTCTAAATCTGTGTGTAGGGGTATAAAATGTTTAGATAATGCATTGGTTGAAGGTGATAAACACAGATTTCTTGAAATGAAAATGAGGAAATAATGAATCATTATGACTTCACCTGAGCCAGAAGACTGGGGCTTTGAATGGCAGTTTTGGACTTAATTTTTATAACAATACTCCTGATGAGTTGGAGAATTCAGGACAATTATTGACAAATTTAGTGTGAAATCAGTGACAGTGCTGGTTGGTGTCCTGTATTTTCTTTGTACATTTAAAATAAAATTTGTTTAAATCATTTTTTCTATTATCTTGTGGATTTCTTTTAGGAGCGGGAGTGTCAGTGGATTGACATTGAAGCTGATCCGCACCTCAGTCATTGAGATGTTAGAGACCTTGTCTGACGATGACTTTGTGAATGTAGTTTCAGTGAGTATCTGTTCTTTCCACAAAATTTGGATTGTCAACAAAGCCATAAGCAAACTGGTTTTATTGCCACATATGAGATACTTGAATGTTAAGCTGCTAAGAGACTTAAAATATATTGCAAAATACAACATTTGGCTTACTGTTTTCTTGTAAATATAATGAAAGTCCTAGATTTGTTGCTATCTATACATTTGAGTGAAGGGCAAAAGTAAATTAAAAAACCTCTGTAGCCAAATTCTCCTTTCTAGTATATTATTCTGGTCTCTGTAACACATCTTCTATTTGACTGGTATATGCAAATTATCTTGAAATAATTGGTGGTTCCCAGGTTTTATACTGTGGTATGAGATAAAATGATACAGAGGAGATAAGGGGAAGTTCCTTCTTCCACACAGCAGATACTTGGGTTGCTTGTGTTAATTGATGCATGATGATGGAACCTATACAGCCATATATCTGACCTGCCAAAGGGGTGTTGCTGGGAAGTTCTACACTTAGGAACCTGATGGGTAGCAAAAAACCTTTTTCCCATAATAAGTAACATATTAGAGGGGAGAATCCATGAAGGAACTTTAAAATGCACATATTTATACATAGGGGGAGAGCATATGTGATGTGCAGGTCAGAGGATTGTTAAGAGAAAGGTAGGATTGTAAGGAGTTTCAGATGAAGGTGATGCTGGCTTTTTCAGGGCTGGCTTTTCAGCAGCTGAGATCTTCAAGAACATGATCTGAAACTTTAGTAGGACCTATGATTACTACACTTCAAACTTGACTGCAATACTTAAAAAATCTGTTTCTGTATAATAGAGTTTCAAAGTAGTTCTCTAAAATAGTTTGGATTTGCTTTTTTTAATGGTATTTTAGTCTTTCTGACACTTCCCTGGAATCTGAAGTACAAATTCCTGGTTTTCAAGAAAGCTGAAGGCAGAATAAAATAGATTTGGGGAGGGGGAAAATGGTATGGGCAACTTGCAGTTTTCAGGCTGATACCTTGGATGTCATGATCTAGCCTTGGGCAAGGCTTTTTTGTTTTTTTATTAAGCTGCTGAACTGTAGAGCTTTGATTCTAAGGCTTTAGGATGGGGACATTGACATAGTCTTAATGACAAGAGACAGCCTGCATGGTGAGGAACTGGAATGATTTTGGAGACCATTTTCAACTTCTACAGATGTGTTGTAGCCAGCCTGCAGGGCTGAAATATCACTATCAGAAATCTCTTTGAGCACTGCTTATTGCTGCATCATTTGCTGTCAGTCTAGCTAGACCTCTCTCCAAGTAGTAGAAAGAAGCTTTTATTTGCAGTGGCATTTCCTTTGTTAAAGTTTTTTAATAGTGGATTAGACCATTTTTTTTAGTCTAAATAGCAGTGGAAAAAAGTGCTAATGTTCATTATTATTATTATTATTATTGTTATTATAGGAAATAAGCTTTTCTGTAATGACGTTAGAGAGCTGAAATCTCGTTGTAAGGTTCACTGGTTTAAAACAAAAAGAAAAAAGATTATAATCCTAAACTGCTGGAAGTTGATTACTGTGTTCATTGGAGCTGTGCCAGTTTTTGCCGCTGGAAAATCTGGACCCCCACTACCTCCTGATTTCACAACTTTCCGACTCGTTCCTTCATTTGCTCACAGCTGACCAGAAACAGTGTATCTTAGTGCTAAGCCTTCCTTAGGCTCAGGTTATTTTATTAGCTAAGGTTCAGTGTTATTCTAGTGGGTCCCCAAGGCTGGGATTTGTATCAAATGTAGCAATCTTTTAATATTTTCTACAGTGCATTTTAGCAGTGGTTTGTAACTTACAATATGTAAGGACGTTTTTTCTTTGAATTAACTTTAGAGGCACACATCAGCTATTTGCAGAACCAAAGGACTTTTTGGTCATGCTGCACTCATCCTCAGAGTAAGGCAACACTCACAGAAATATAAATAACAGAACATGGTGTCTCTAAATCTTTTATAAAGTATTATTTGGTGTTGTGCACTTGTCATTTAAAAGCCGATGTAAGTTCCTTTCAGTATTTAAATTACTTTTGTGTAACCTATGTTTTCATATATTTGTATGACTTGCATATTGGAATTGTGAGTCGTCGTGTTCTGACATTTTATTTCTCTTAACAGAAAGGGAATCATAAGCTATAGATGGGAAACAAATGATTGTAGTACTACTACAAGGCATTCTTAAAGCAAGAACAGTGAGCACAGAATTATGGTGGGTTTTTTAGGATTTTTCCCTTTTTTTTTCAGTTTTCCTTTTTTATTTTTTTTTCTTTCTCAGTTTTTCCACAGTCCAACCAAAGCCTCAAAGTTAAGCACCAGAGGTCACATTGCTGAAGATGATGATATATTATCACACTCAGTATTATGTGTTCTTAAGATTATTCACAAAAGCATATACACAGGACTAGTTTTTATACAGTATTCATCCACTACAAAGGTGGTATTAATTGCTGTACTCTTTTCATGTATGTTTCTTCTTTTTTATCTGAGTATCCTGACACTTCAAGTAAAACATATTGCATTAGAATGATCATTTGTTTTGATCTTTGAAAATTTGAATAAAGATGAGATCTCAGACCTCCTAAATGAAAGCCATGTATGCAATTTTAAGTTCTTCATTTTACTGTTTACTCTTTTCCCACTTATTCTTCCTTGTATACCTTTGCTGAAAACCTTCATGTTTTTTTAGGTTTTTGTACTGTGTTAAAAGGCAGATGATTCTTTAATTCTTGTCTAATTTTAAAATAATCTCATTTTTCCTTTTTTTCTAAATGATCTGAGGACTGTCTAGAGATATGGTGTTACACAAAAGATACTCCGGTCACAAGTGGTGTTCCCCAGGGCTCAGTATGGGAACAGCGGCCAGTTCTGTTCTGATTATATATCTTTACCAGGGATCTGTATGGGGGGACCGAGTGCACCCTCAGTCGGTTTGCAGATGACACCAAGCTGGGGGCAGTGCTGACCTGCGGGAGGGCAGGGGACTCTGCAGAGGGGGCTGGGCAGGCCGGGCCGATGGGCCGAGGCCACTTGTAGGAGGTTCAACAGGGCTCAGTGCCGGGTCCTGCCCCTGGGTCACACCAGCCCCGCGCAGCGCGACGGGCTGGGGCAGGGGGCTGGGAACTGCCTGGGGGGAAGGGCCTGGGGGGGCTGGGTGACAGCCCTGGGCAGGAGCCAGCAGTGTGCCCAAAGACCAAGAGCATCCTGGCTTGTATCCAAAACAGTGTGGCCAGCAGGGCCAGGGCGGTGACCGTCCCCCCGCACTGGGCACTGGTGAGGCCGCACCTCGAACACGGGGTTCAGCTTTGGGCCCCTCACTTCAGGAGGGACGTTGAGGGGCTGGAGCGTGTCCAGAGAGGGGCAACGCAGCTGGTGAAGGGTCTGGGGCACAAGTCTGATGGGGAGCGGCTGAGGAAACCAGTTGTTTAGCCTGGAGAAAAGGAGGCTCGGGGGGGGGGGCTTACCATTCTCTACAACTATCTGAAAGGAGTTTGTAGTGAGGTGGGTGTTGGTCTCTTCTCCCAAGTAACAAGTGACAGGACAAGAGGAAATGGCCTGAAGTTGCACAAGGGGAGGTTTAGATTGGATATTAGGAAAAATTTCTTCACCAAAAGGGTTGCCAAGTGTTGGAACAGGCTGCCCAGGGAGGTGGTTGAGTCACCATCCCTGGAAGTATTGAAAAGACATGTAGATGTGGTACTTAAAGACATGGTTTAGTGGTAGACTTGATGGTCCTGGTTTAAAGGTTGGTCTTGATGATATTAAAGATCTTTTCCAACCTAAATGATTCTATGATTCTTATCATTACCTATATCATTATTCTTCACAACCCATAATGATAAAGGCATGTCTAAATCAAATCAAACTCCAGTGCTTTCCTAATAAATCCAAACCCCAAGGTATCATCTTAAACATTTTGTTCTAGGTGAAATAATTTTTATTTCTTTTTCAATTTCTATATTTTTCTTATTCAGTTTATTTATTATTCAATACATTTCATGTTACTGCTTAAGGACATTTTCCCTTTAAGCATTCTGGTATTATTGACTAATTAAAATTCCAAAAAGCTAGGTAAAAAAAATCAGTTAATACAATATTAGCGATAGATATATGAACACTAGCAATAACTAGAATTTGTCTACAATTTTTCTTTTCCTCCTAGGTCTTTTAGCCAAGAAAGCAACAGTTGTTTTATGGCTTGTTAGCCTTAATAACCATAGAGTGTTTTGTAATGAGGTTTTGAGTTAACTAGAGAGCTGTTTTACTGCTAACCTCTGCCAAGATGTTGTCCCACAAAACCCATGTGTGTGATGATTCATGCCTATAACTGAAAGACGTGGATTTAAACTCATGCAAATCACTTCTAGAAAGTGACAGGATGATTTAATGAACCGTGCCTGGTATATGGAGAAATCCTAGGGAACAAAAAGCTGAACAGTAGGTGTGTTAAAATACATTAGTTCTACTGATTTAATATAGTTACATTTATTTCCAGTGAAAAAAGGTTGAATGAAGTATTAAGTCATGTAAAGATTGCCAGGGGTTAATATGTCATGATTTCCTCTGGGATTTGCATTTTTCTTATCTGAAGTGCTGTGCTTTGTTGAAGAAAGAAAAACTGCTGTTTGAAAGAGTTTAAATGTATGAGTAATACAGCTGTTTTCCCACTAATCTGGTTATATGCTTTGATAGCAGTAAGTGGTAGATGATAGAGGCAGCAATTCCATCCCAGCACGTTATGATTTAGTGACTTGGTTTCAAATGTTGACACAGAGAGTATAATTTGTTTATGATTGTGGGTAGGCTGCAGTTTGCAGGGGAAATGCGTTTCAACTTCAAATCTGTAGAGGTGCGGAGAACCATGCAAAGGAAAAACCCATCTTACACAAACATGTTAAAGGTCAGGAGCTGTAGGACTGTTTAAAATAATACAGCCTTTGTAAAAATCCAAACTAGTGTTTACTGTTTAGGAACTGGAAATTAAATGTTATGAGCATACTAGGGATAAGAGAATCATGTTCTGGGAATATTGAAAGCTCATCTGCTCTTGTGCAGTTCTGCATATCAACTAAAATCAGAGGGAAGGAGATATCTGAATTAATTGATTTCAAAGAAAACACTATGCACGCAGCCTATGAAATTATCGTTGGGGATAAAAGCAATCTGTGGATGATACACCCCTTTTCCCACTGATTTTTAATAGCAGTTTATGATGTAATTCCCACATCTCAGTGGTTGAAAACCTGTTTAATTTGCCCCCTTACTGCCAAGTTGATACTATTTTATGCCTTCCTAATTAAAATATTTAAATATGATAATACAGAGAAAAAAGACAGTTATGTAAAGAGCTTCTCAGTTTATCAAAGGGCTCCTTTCCCTTTCTGCTGCCATGTTCCTTCCTGTGTTCTGCAGTTCAGATTGCACCTATATTCTCTTAGGTACAGGGAGACATTCCTTCCTTCTGGGAAATAACTTAAGCTTGTTTAAAAATGTAACGAACATGCCATGGGTGGAAATCTTAGCTGAAGTCCTATTGAATAGAGGCAGAGTCTAGATTTTGCAGCCAGGTAGCCTGTCATGCTTATGCTTTCTTTGCTAGAAGTTTTAGATTTGTATGAATGTATTTCTGTTAAATCAGCAAAAACTTCCAGAATTTTTTGAAAAATAACTTAAAGTTGGTTTCCTTTATTACTTCCATTTAGTGGGGTTTTAGTGAACTGTAAAATAAATTGCATACTCAAATAGAGTAAGCTATATTTTTTTCGTATGTGATATTTTTTTTATTTTAACCCAGAAAATTTCAGTGGTGGTTAGTTTTTCTAAATAAAATCACTGTTTGAGGAAGAAATCAAAATTAATCATGATATCAGTGTGAGATACTGGCACTGAAGTCGTTCTATTGGTGGATCTAGAAGAGGGTATGAAAAGGACTCCTGTATGAAGGGGCTTACCAGCAGACATGCTAATGTAATTCAGTCCTTACTTTCTCATTCTCCACGATGGACAATATTACGGAGAAAATATGAAGACGCCTGCCATCTTTTTCATTATTTGACAAATTAAAAAAAGATAGAGACTCAAGTTCCCGCTGTAGGTTTGCGTAATCTTAGTATTTTAATCCTGGAACATTTCAGATAACGAATCACAGTAGCTCCAGTTGAGTATACAGTCTCCTCAGCTTCACAGCTATGTGAGGCAGTAAACAAATATATATTACTGTTTTGCAGGGGGCGTGGGTGGTGTTTGGTTGGGTTTTTTTTTTCATAGTCAGTGAAAAGTGATATCAAGGCAGGTTCAGGGTTGAGTGTTGAGCTTCATGATTCTCTTAACAACAGTCCATCTAATTGTATCATGACCTTGCAGTTTTTCTTAAATTGAATGGCTCATTTTCAAGAAAATGATAGCTACAGAGAAGCTTCATAAGAGCATTCCTTAATGGAAAATCATTAGCATTCCTTAATGGAAGGTCATTATCTTGCACTTCCCCTATTCAGGAACGAAGTGAATTGTTATATATATATTCATACAGTTGTGTTTAGTAAGCACTGTAGATGCTGGGTTAAACAAAACTCAGAGATGTTAAGATGAAAATCTAGTATTCAATTTCTGCATTGCTAATAATTGCAGGTAGATCTAGGCTATGTATCTATGGAAATAAATGGGAAGTGTGTCTGGAGGATGTGTTTAGCAAATGTAATGAAGATGAGTATTTTGCAAATAACAATGAAGAAAATCTGGGAACTATGGAAACCCAGCAACTGTTGAAAAGTTAGAAAGAATTTTTTTAATGGATTAATGAGAGTAGAAGTGGAAGCAAGAAATGTGTAGTATAAACAACACCATGAAATGTTTGTCTGTCTGCAGAATTACAGTTTAATTTTGCTTCCCCTCTAAAAAGAAAGCTGAGAAAAGACTTGATGCTATGTTAAAGTATTTCACATGGGGCTAGAGTTGAGAGGATGTTGTATTACGTGGCTTTTTTGACATGAGGTTAATTGACTTCAGTAGGAACCTGATCCTCAGGAAAGAAAATTACACAGTTTGTATCAAGAAAAAGTGAGGCACCACTAGCAGTCAAACTTCTTGCAATCTTCTTGCATTCTTCATCACACATGATTAACTAGAAGTGTTTGTACAGCTTCAGTGACATGGCTAGAGATAACTTTTCACCTAAATACTATATGGTTTGATGGTTCACTTTCTCTTCTGGGAGGCAAACGGTGAGTATTTGAACTGAGATTCTGACTGTATATCTCCTTTGTTCTGGCTGAATAGCATTACATAAATGTGGATCATAAGATTAATTTAACACAAAAAGTGTTGGCTCAGATTTTACAAAAAAAGATTGTAGGTATATTCTCTGAGGACCAGAAGTGGTTTATGGTTGATTGCTTGGTTCTTGAAAGCATCTCCTCAGAGTCCTGAGTGAGTCATCTGAGAAGCTGGAATTCATACATGCTCTCAAACTCCAGTATTTGACCTTTTGGGGGGCTGTTCTGGGGTCCGTAAATAAATATGCTGATAATGGATTTGATCACAGTTGAGAAGCGGGAAAACTCTTGCATCCATAGACTCACAAAACTGTCAGAGAAACACACTGCAAGAATCACTAGTTGAAGCCCAATAAATTTGAATGGCACATGAATAGTTAATATGTCTCAACAAATTTCAAGGAAAAATATTGCTGTCTTCATATCAATATTTAATGCTTTCCTGGAAGATGCACTTTAAGCAAACATCTACCACTAAATGTAATTGTTAAGGTCTATTACAGAAGTAACCAAGGGAATTTTAAGAACCAGTGGTATGTGGGTGGTGAGACAATGTGCAAGAGGTCAGATTAGAGTATCTCATTGCCCCTTTTGGCCTTAAGAATACATAAAGATTTTGATTCGTTGTTTGATTGTTTTTTTCTTTTTGTTTTGTCCTGCTGACTTAAGTGTTTAACCCAAGCAGCTGTTCATCATACACCTTAGTTATTAATGGACTGGAAAGTACTTAATCATCCTTGTGTGGTGCCTTTATCTTTGTAAATAGGGAATATTTACGGAGTATTTATTTGTTTTCTGTGTATACTCTAAGAGTTTAGCCCTACCTAGCAAGAAACGTGTCCAATAGTTAGGCTCTTTCTTATCCCTAGTGTACTTACAATGTCCTTGCTATCTTCAGTTTAACCAGCCCTACAATATTGCCTGTGCAATAAGACAGCACAGCAAGTACCTCTATAAAACGAACATATACAAAATAGGCCATGGTAAAGAAATTAAGATGAAGTGTTACATTGCTGTCCTGTAATAATAGTATAATCATAGAATCATTTAGGTTGGAAAAGACCTTTGAGATCATCAACTCCAACTATTAGCACTGCATCTATGCATTTTTTTAAGTATCTTCAGGATTGGTGACTCAACCACCTCCCTGGGCAGCCTGTTCCAACGCTTCACCACCCTTTCAGTGAAGAAATTTTTCCTAATATCCAATCTAAACCACCCCTGGTGCAACTTGAGGCCGTTTCCTCTTGTCCTGTCACTTGTCATATGGGAGACCTACTCCCACTTGCCTACAACCTCCTTTCAGGTATTTGTAGAGAGCAATAAGGTCTCTCCTGAGTCTCCTCCAGGCTAAACAACCCCAGTTCCCTCAGCCGCTCCTCATCAGACTTGTTCTCTAGACCCTTCACCAGCTGTGTTGCCCCTCTCTGGACACACTCCAGCACCTCTACATCCCTGTTGCAGTGAGGGGCCCAAAGCTGAACCCCATGTTCGAGGTGCGGCCTCACCAGTGCCCAGTACAAGAGGACGGTCACTGCCCTGGCCCTGCTGGCCACACTGTTTTGGTTACAAACCAGGATGCTCTTGTCCTTCTTGGCCACCTGGGCACACTGCTGACTCATGTTCAGTTGGTGGTCAGCCAGCACCAACATACCCTTTCCCACCAGACAGCACTAATTATGGTATATGTTTACAGTTTTTGTTTACTATCTGGGTTCAAATAATATGCCATTATGTGAAAGTAATATAACATAAAACCCATGGCAATGTTAGTGCAGGGTCAAGTCTCTCTCTGAGAATTACAGCTAGCACCAGGACAATCTACAAAAGCCAAGTTGCCATGTTCAGCTCAGGACTGTGCTCAAGCTAGTAAGCCTTCTTAAAAGTACAGACAGATCCCACACAGAAACTGCTCATCTTTGTATTCAAAGGCCATCTAGCCATACCTGATAAATTGCTAGAGAATTTAGGAAGAAATCAGAAGTTTCAGTAGTTTTTTCCTGATTTCTCATTTAAACTGAGCCTTACATAGCTACAAACAAACTTGAGAAACCTTTAGTGGATGAAGTTATTTTTCTTTTAGAGTTACTAAATAATAACCAAGCCATCTGAATTCAGGGATTTGTTTATTATTATATATTACTTTACCTGTTAAGGGAAAGCATATCATGCCAGATTCAACACCCCAAGAGAGGTGAGGCTGCCACAGCTCCATGCCACATATCCAACTAGTAGTGAGGCTGAAAATGCATTCTCAGTGGGCACATGCACATGGAGCACATGTATATACCACATAACATATATTCATGTAGATACATACGTATCAGGCCAGCCACACAGGTAACAGAAAAATGCAGAGCACTCCAGTGAACACAGAGAGTGCCAACAGCCTCTTCCTGCTCCCCTTGCTGGCTGAGCTGGATGGAAGGCTGCTGGTGGGAATATCTATCTATCTATAGATAGGTATCAATAGATAGGTAGATAGATTAGATTGATTGATTGATTGATTAGATAGATACTGTGTGGATCCCTCCAGCAGCTGGGCTCAGACACTCCATTTGCCCAGCAGCTGCCCCTAGATTGCAGTCTGCCCTGTTGCTCCCACCTAGACATACAAGCCCCCGTGGCTATAACCCCACTCCAGTTGCTGGCAGAGACCATCCCGTATACACAGGCAGAGCTGTCAAGGTCTCCCTTTTTCCCAGTTGGCAACCCCGCAACTGTGATCTCACCCTTAGAGACACAACAGACACACACACACGCACACGCACACGCACACGCACACGCACACGCACACACACACACACACACACCCCACGCGCACACGCACACGCACATGCACACGCACGCACGCACGCTTCACTCCTAAAGACCCCCAGGACCAGCACCTGGTACTCATTCCAGGTGGTGGTATCATGGACACGTGTCCCTGTGACCCGCAGGCCCACTCCAGTTGCTGACAGAAGACACTCCAGTCTCTCTAGCTGCCCCATGGAGCAGCACAACCAGCCCTGAGACTCATGGTCTCACTCGAGTTGCTGGGCTCGCACATCCACACACAGGTACACATGCAGAATAGATAGTCCCTCACCCAGGAAAAGAGATAGAAATGAAATTTAATAAGAAGGCAGAACAGACTGCGCTGATGTGATGCAGGACATGGCCAGGCAATACCAGCAAGCCATTTACACAGGAGCAACAATTTTCCCCTTTATGCTTCTATTTCTCTCCACTTGTTTATCCCCAAGTTACCTAAATCCATCCCTTTCCTCACCCTGGTTCTCCCCTTACATATTCTGTAGTAAGTTCTGTCCAGTCCTGAAATATTCTTCCCCTGCATCCCATGTCTCCCATACAACCTCCCTCAGTCAAAAAGGGGGGTTACTGTATTATAATTATTGCACAGGCCCTAGTTAGTTGTGGAAAATGAAAAACGCCTCCAGAAGATAAGTCATCCTGACTATATTGAGGGCAAATTATTGTCAGGAAATGCCAGTCTGTCTCCACTGGCTGTAGGGAGAACCTGGGCCACACTCTTGGGCTGGACTCCCAATTAAAAGATCACTGAAATGAGATGAGCTGAATCATACTCCCTCTGCTCACCTAAGAATGCAAAAGGGAGTCAGTGGGAATAAAAACCACAGACGCTTTTGGGGCTTTTTACACCTTCATTTTTCTTCTTGTGTGTTACTGTTTGTTTTAACATATCAGCATTTTTTTTACTGGTGTGTTATTAACTGTAACTTTGGTTTGCTGTGGAAAAAAAATGTTCAAAAGGTATGTAAGAGAGAAAAAAAAGTGGAAAGAGTTGGCAAAGGAATGGGGAAAATCTTAAACCTAGATATGTTTCATTTTAGATCTGTCACAAAGTATTAATTCTTGGGAATAGAGTACTTGAGTGCATGGAAATTGGAAGCTGAAATTCTGTATAAGGATGTCAGGAGCAGAGATGTTGCTGGAAACTACATTTATTACTGTACCGTAGAGCTGACGATTCCACATGACTAGAAAAGTCACCTCCATTCTCACTTTGAGGAATTGCTTTGGGCATCAATACAGATTTTTATTGTCTCCTCTTATACTTGTCAAATGTCAGGAAGTCAGGCTTTCCAACAGCACATGGCATGAGCTTCTGCAGTTTCCAGAATAAATCCTATCTTTGTTGTATATTAGTAGTATTTAAAATGAGTAGTTTAGTAGTATATAAAGTGAGGTTATAGCTCTACCTCATGGTTCCACTGGTTAATAAATCTTGTTGGCTATTTCCAGTTTCTTAATTTTTAATACAGCACAAGTCTTACTAAAGAGACCCCTGCTTCATTAGCTGTATCATTGATCCTGTGATTTTTTATGGCATGTCATATCCTGGACCAAAAGTGCATTTCTGAGTCAGCTTTACAACTAGCAGACAATTACTGGGGGCATCGTGAGTATAATTAAAAATTTGTGGTGGGTGAATGGTGTCTCGAACAATGAACTCATTCCTTACCAGTTCTGAAAAGGCTGGGCTGGGCCAGCTTTGATGATTCTTCTGGGGAAAGATGACTCACCATCTTAATGAAAAAAGAAAAAAATGCAGTCTGTCCATAAATTTGGGATAGGATGGGGGCAATTTGTTCTAGGGTCGGGTTTTTTTAAATGTATTTTCTATAAAACTTATCTATTTGGTAGGTGAACATTTTAAGCCATATGTGGCAAGGTGTTGGTTTAGTGTGAGTCTAAAGGAACTGTTAACTTAAGACAAATCATGAATGAAATACTCATCAACTTCTCAAGTCTTATTTCAAGACAATTTCCCCTGTCTCATGCTTCCCTGCCTTAGCAGCAGCGTCTCACACATCAGCAGTGTCCCGCTGCAGCCTCCTTACTGCTCGCGAGCCCCAGGCACCGTGTGCAGCCAGGCACATGGCTCTGCCCTGCAAGGGTGACAGGCACATTTAAGTCAAGCTGTGGGAATATGGAGATGACATTGCAGCCCCCTGCCACACCCCAGTTATGTGGCCTGATGCTGACATGTATGTCTACTTGTAATTTGCTGCACTGACTAAACGTTCATCTTGCTTTTGATGCCCTGAGTAGCAACCCCATATATCCAGTGAATTTATAGATAACGGTTAAGCACTCAAATATTTATCTCTGTGGGCCAGTGATAGGACACAAGGAAATGGAATGAAACTGTGCCAGGGAAGTTCAGTTTGGATATTAGGAAAAGGTTCTTCACCAAGAGGGTAGATGGTCACTGGAACAGGCTCCCCAGGGAAGTAGTCACAGCACCAAAACTGTCAGAGTTCAAGGAATGTCTGCTTGACGCTCTTAGTCACATGGTTTAGTTTTAGGTAGTTCTGCAAGGAGCAGGGAGTTGGACTTGATCCTTATGGATCCCTTCCAACTTGAGATATTCTGTGATTCTATGATTCATCTTTTTGGCCAATGCTGTGTTGTGTTCTAAACAATTTGAATTTGACTGCATGAATATTTCCTCAGTCAGACTGACAATAAAATAATTTTCTAGAGAGTGTCTTCTTGTTAGAGCCCTTCTCTAGAGTGCCTCTGGGTAGCAGTGCCACACAGTGCAGGCTGCAGGACTGCAGCGCTACCATAGCGCAGTAGCTAGATCAGCCAGCTTTCTCTGGGAGGCACTGAAGTTTCAATAGCAGTCAGAAACATAGGATTGTAAGTAAATAATACATGCTAACTTTGCCATAGCATCATGGAATGACCACAAATGAGCTCATCTTGCTAAGCTAATTCATCTTTCAGCCTACACTGACATCCTTTGTTGTAACTCAGATTCACAGCACAGCATCATACTTCATAGTCTGAACATTAAACCTTTTGTACTCAGTGGGATCTTTGCATTGATTTATGTGCAGGTAATTATATTGGTTAGAAAGATTAACAAAGCTCACTAAGAGCAGATTTTGTCCTAGTATTTGGTCTTTTTCCAAACACTTGTCTCGTATTATGCTACAATAATTTTTTCAGCAGGTATTTCATGATCTTAAAGTTTTGTTGTCATTGAAAGCTGCTACCTCTGGTCTATAATACACTGTATATACATTTCACAATGAAATGTGATACACTTTAAATTTCAGGAATCGCCAATAGTGTAAACTGGTATATAATCCTAATTTTGTTTCATCCAATACAATTTAAGAAATGCAGGTGTGCTCCTTCTTGTACTAGAGTAAGTTTTTTTAGAATTTCTCTGCAATGTATATGTAGGGTTGTACTGTATACCTGAAGACTATGTGTGCAAATCATAGGATAGGAGAAAACAATTATTCTATAGCAAGATATGAATCCTAAAGTTTGACACCACATACTTTTTGGCATGTCAAATTACAAAGCCTTTATTGCTTGAACTGCCTCAAATTTTCTGTGTACTGAGATCTACATGGGAATAGAACTTTGCAAATTGCTTTCTTACTATTCTCTAAATGGGTTCTGATAAATATTTATAATATCTTCTCACTCCTGAAATATAGATTCTAACAGGCCTTATTCAAGATTCAGTTGTTCTTGGGATTAACCTTAAAATCCTATTACCAAGCCTAAAGCAGCAGGAAAAAAAGGAAAAGAAAACCAGCAAGGCTGGATTTAGCTACAAGAGAAAAGCCTGATGAAATCAGATCTATTTCACTATTGCTCATTTAATACGTATAGATACAACTGGGTCACCAAGCTGATTTAGCCATGAGGTAGAAGTAGCATAGCAACAAACCTCAGCAGATTGAAAGTCAGCAGCAGTAGGATCTGATTAGGTCTTCAGCAAGCTGACTATATTTTTCTCAATTTTCACAATTCCCAGAATGATGTTTCTGTTTTATTCAGCTATCCTGATCATGGTATTTTAAATAGTTAAGTTTTGTCTCTGTAGCAAGTTTATGAATTACTGCTTTGTTCAAGTTTATATGATTTTATATAAAAGATAAACCTTTATGAATGTTTAAAGATATACAATTTACATACAGATTAAGGCAGGGGCTCACTTAATGTCGGAAGTTTGGGAAGGGTGGTTTTTAAAATTGTTTTAGTTTTTTGCTTGATTTTTATTTGTTGCTTAGAAGTATAATTTCAGGAAATTATGGTAAAAGAAACATGCTAAGTTGAATCAGTAGATGTTAGTAAACTAACCAGGATGTGTAAAGAATAGGGAGGCAGCAAGTAAGGATGGTTGGGAAAGTCTGAGCTTTTACATAGATTTGGTGTTAAATAATATTCAGTAAGAATGTTATCACTTTACAGATTTTGGAGATAAAGACATTTAGACAAGAAATTGTTTAACAGCTTTTCCACTATGAGTATTGTAAACACAGCTGGTAAAGCTGCTGGAAATTAAGATGCCTGGTTTGGTAATGTGGATCCTTTGTATAGAAAAATAGATTTTCATCCTTTTGGAGCTGGGACCTCTTGTGTTCAATGTGGGAATTTTTTTTTTTTTTTTTGAGAAGGAAGTTTTGATTTTAGTATTCCTGTTTCTTCCCTCATTTGGCATACAAGAATATGTTATTGTTTTAGTTGAAATGAAAAATGGATTCCAGTCACAGAAAGCACCAACAACCTACACCAAAGTGTAAAATTTCCCATTTCAAGGTAACGTTTGTAAGACCAGTTCAACTTTTTTTGTTTTAGTGCCACCTAGTGACTAAAACTGGAAAAAGTTTTTTAAAGTTTCATTGATTTATTGGTTTTGGTTTGTTTATGTTGTTGCATTTTCCAGTAATGAGATGATTTACAAAAACTTTTGTGCTTTTCAATTTGAATCGCAGAGCTAGTGCTGCTTTCTCCAATTTCTTTTCCTGAGGATTTACATAAAGTTATTGCTATCGTTTTTGAGAACTGTGGCTTTCCTCAGTGGATTACTGCTTTGTTCACATAGCATCTGATAAATGTTGATTGTCGCTTGCTTTCTTGATCATGTCATAAAAACAACGAAGCACATACCTATACATAAACATTTCTCATAAATATATATACACACATATGTATGAAGACATCATATACAGCAGAAAAAAAGTCATTGACTGTCAGAAACAGTAATGAGCATTTTCTGATCAAGATAAATCAATGCCTCGAGATATTACTCTTTAATTGTTCATACCATTTCTTCTTATGCTGCTGTTTCTGGTGCCAGCTTGTTTTGTTAGCATTACACATAATGTGAATGCTAAGACAGTGCAATGAAGGGGTTGCTTTGGGTTTCCTTTCATAAAAGAAGCGGAATCAATTGAAATGTTTTATTTGTATTTAAATAACCTTCTACACTTTCCAAAAGAATTACTGACATTGGATTTTGGATTTATATCCCTTATACCTCTCAGGATATAGAGATATGTTTAGATATATAGAGAGGGATAGACGGATAGACAGAAGAGAATTTGAAACATTCATCAATTTATACATTGCCTGTGAAATCAGATCTTTCTCTTCCAGTGCTGTAGCCTTCAGAATGAACCGCATTAGCGGTGTGTGCATTTTGAATAAGGTTGAGTAATAAGCTGTTTATGAGAATTCATGCTTTAAGAATTTGTGCCCTATTTGACTTTGTGTTTTAAATGGCATATAGCAAAATAACTAATACTAAGTTAAAGGGCAAATCTGAGGTCTGGGAGTTGGTTGCACAAAGGAAAGAGGAAAAAAACCTGGTCATTTCTTTGCCTCAGATTTACTTGTTTTCTTCCCTGTTGCTTCACTTTTCTCACCGATAAAATGAAACCAGTTCTGAGCTATTTCACAAGAAGTCCAAGACACTCAGTAATGTTTGACAATGTTGTGATGCCAAAGTGCGGATATCCCTGGGAGTTATATGCTATGTGTTACTTGCTATACTTGTCAACTGGGGAGAAGTTGGCAGGTATCCACAAAAGGCAGATTTATAAAAAAAATTCCCAATAGAAAAGCCAGTTTGTACCTGTTCAGCAGGTAATTTATTGAACCAAAGGCAGTTGTTTGTTGTTGTTTTTTTTTTTTTTAAAAAAAAAGATTATACCTTTTTTTCTGTTTTTAGAGAAAAACTCACCTGATTTTTTTTTCCCCCCCCAGGCTGCTTGATAGCGATCTTGCTACTTAACTGTCTGAAGTTTTTCAGTCCCTGTATACCCCACTTCTTAACACTGATCCTTTATTTCTTCATTTTGCAGACTTTTTCCATGAGGGGTTACACCCCAGCTCCCCTTTCTTTTGTGTTATACTGACCTCTTAATGAAAACCTTTGCCTGTAGGGTTATTCATTTTTTGATCTGCCATTATATCCACAGAGTGCTTAGAGCGGGAACACATAAGAAATAATTGAACATCTCTGTTTCACTTCCCTTGAATCCTCTAATATCCTGGTGTTGGGGAAGGAGGTTTGATAATTTTAAAAAAGGATTTGCAGGCTGAGATGCTGGATAAGAGGAGGCTTTTAGCAATGCAGAAGTAACTGTTCTGGAATCATAAGAGGATTTCAGAATGACAACCCCTTCTCTTGTCCATCAGTTTAACTCTTGGGGCACTATGAATTGGAGAGGTTCGTGTGTCTGGAGGAGCCCACGGCTCAATGGAAGTACCCAAGGGAGGGGAAAGGTCTCAAGCATTTCGGTATTTTGCTGCAGTTCTGTATAATTTTCCATTGCTTTTCAAGTTGATCCTTCTCTGAATCGAAGGATAAAGACAAGGTCCTTGTAAAATCATCTGATTAGTATTTCTCTTTCTGACCCTCTCCGGAATGACAACGTTCAAGCAGCATTAAACTCAAACCCTTTTGTTCAGAGTTTTAAGTTAAATTGAATTATTTTCTTATCTTTCATGTTATTGAGTTGCCCCTTATATGGCCAAAATTATACTGGTGGTTTGAGGTCAACTGGATGAAGTTCTCTAACACTCTTAGTGCCCCAGTAACAGGCTTGGGTATTCTAGCCCAAACCTGTGAATAGGTCATTTCCTCTAACCTGAGGATTGTTCTGGGAGACTCCAAAAGGATATAAATAAATTGGATAGTGAGAAATAATCTAGTTTAAAATATATCTAGATTCTATACCTTGCTATATAATTACAAGACAAATTTAATTACAGTAATACTAAATGATACTTCAAAAAAAAAAGCTAAGGTTATCCTGTTTCCCATGATTTCCAAGTGTTTTGCTGCAAGCCCCTTATTTTAGCTTAGATAGTGAATATGTTTTTTATATAGTTTAGAAGTTGTCCCTGGTGGTGCCATACTGTATAGAGTGGCTTTAGGTTTTAACAACTGAATGATTTGCCTCCAAATGTCATTGGTTGTTTTCTAAGTGACTTACTAAGCCCTCGAACTTGCACACAAATTCCATTTATTTTCTTTCTACCACAATGGTATTTTTGTGACATATATTTGTCTTCATTGCAATAATTGGTAGAAAATGCTGGTCTGATAAATACCCAACTGGCATATTTCATATAGGTACGTAGAGAGTATTTTATTCATTAAAGTATGAATTGTAGTTACTTCAATTTTGCCTCTTTGATAGGTTTTGATTTTGTAAAAACATGGACTTTCTGAAAAGGCAACTGGTTTTTGAAATCTTGTATGTTCTTTCTTCTAGTTAAATACTAAGTGATTATGTTGTTAACTGGTTTTCAAGAATTCATCTAAAGTTAAGTAAGCTTATTATGGTACTTAGGAGACAGATAATGTGACTAGCAATTGTTAAAGGCTTGTTGCAGGTATTTTGGCTTTTGGTATCCTAATGTGTGAAAAATTTTAATGCTACTATTGCTAATATATTTCAGATGAGTGTAACTGAAAGCTGACTCAGTTTGGTTAAGTTATGGATAGTCCTGGTATTTGTCACATGGTCAGCTGGTTAAAGAGTAAAAGTATTTTAGTATTATGAAAAGCCAGCTTTAAGGGTGATCTGAAGCCTTTTACACTTGAAATCATTTATTTCAGTATTTTACCGGAGTTCAAATTAATTGAATGTAGCCTTGAATTTTCTTGCCCCCTTTGGACATTCTTATTAGCCATATTTCAATCTTCAGACTTGCCTTCACCCCCTTGCAAACAGGTAAATGTACATTTTGGAGGACTGTTGTTCCATCTACTAATTCCTTTATCTAATCAAAAACTCTTCTCATCTTCTTTGTCGACTGGCGTTAACAATAATGTTGACTGATGTATTTGAAAACAGCTGGGTCATATATTTTCTCAATTAAATTACAGAATTTGCAGGCTTTGGTTAATGTAGCTCTCCGTTCTACAAATGTGTTATTTCTCTCCTTCATTTTACATCAGTATTTGTCAATCTATAGATGCAGATGTTTTGACCTTGACCGTTTGTTCACTTTACATCGTGTGTAAGTACAGTACAGTTTACTTGTTAGCTGCTTAAACAGTTTGAGCCAGTATTTTTAAAATGTCATTTTTGTATCTGTAATTACTGATCCATATGCTAGATACCTGACCTTCATAGAAATAATTACCCTGATACATTTGCAGGACTGCTAGCAAGCAATTTACATTTGCAGTTTAATGTTAGTGGCATTTCAGGAAGAAATTTTCACTTGTCACTAGATTTTCACTTGAACATGTAAACTGCTGTTTGCTACAGACCAAGACAAGGCAGGCACTGACCATAAGACTTAATGTATGGTTACTTTTATATTAGGTCATTAAAAATTTGCGTATAATGTTGCTGGTGAAGCAGAACAGTGTTTTCACTCTTTAAGTTTTCAGATGAAATTGACTTGTGTAGAGCAGAGCTACCTACCAGATAGTGGTTTTCTTCTAGTTTCCAAGTACAAGATCTGCTCTTTCATCCCATCTCATGATTAGAATCAATTTTCAGATCTTGTCTTTTTAAAATTACTTTACATCAGTAATTTTCCCGTCATGGCTACAAAATTAGGTCAAGACAAGCTGAAATAATTCCAGAGCACGGTATGTTTTTCACTCCCACATAGTTAATGTACATAATAATCATTGGTTGATTTATTGCTTACTTCTGTAAGAAACTTCTGTAAGAAACACCATTGAGTGTGTCAGTGTTTTGCATCAAAGTAAATCGATTACAGTTGTGTGAACATCTCATACTGCTTTTACACAGCAAATAAAAATCTTCACATGATATTGAGGGGAAACAAAACTAAATTAATTACCATAATTTGTTTGTGTCTGGGGAAAGAACTTTTATAAAATAACTATCTTTTAAAATCGCACAATGGAAATGTTAGGGTTCAGCTGGAAGTCTTACATATTAATCACAATGGAAGGTTGCTCTTACCAAAATATTCTTTTCTGGGAAATATGGCATACACTAAAGGAATTAAAGTTGAAAATTTGTAGTCCAATTCCATTAATTTTTTTTAAAGGTGAAGTTTGCATAGTGACACTGGGAGAATTGGAAAATATTTTCAATCATCGTTATCTCACGCTGGTTTCGTACTTCCGTTACTGTAAAGAATTTAGATACATGATCCTATGTTTATAGTTGTGGTATTATGAAAACTAAAGCCCTGATAAATAAAAAAGTAAATAAGCAATCTTTGTAGTATTATTGTATACAACTGACTTCTGTAGAATACTTGATCAAATATAACAGTGCATTTTTCAAAGTTAAAGCACTTGTTCATGCTTTTGCATGTTTTTGGAAACAGTTGTCCCCTTGTGACACATTGGGAACTGCGTATTGATTGAAAGGGGCACAGAAAACTTTGCATGGAGTCCTTTGAGAATAACTTGCTCCCACAGATTCTAATCATCTGGAGACTTGAGCTATAAAATTGGGACAGAGTAATAACTGTCCTTATTCATTAAAAAGATGTATGAAGATTCTTATATGGGTATTCTCATAGTATATTCTGCCTGGCAACAATCATTACAATTTTTTAGCTGATACGATCCTCAGGAAAACAGCAACTATACCATAAAAATATCAGTATCTCGCCAAAAGACAGTATTAGCTCACAAGGAATCCCATGAGCAAAAATAAGCTCCCTAGAAAAATAAATACAATATGAAGATGACAAGGTATTAGGTTAGTTGTGAATTACTTAATGCTCAAAATGAAAACAGTGGGGTTTCTTGTTTAATGCTCAAAATGAAAACAGTGGGGTTTCTTGTTTAGGTTCTACATACATGCAGGAGTGGTTTGTGGTACAATAACGATATTAGAACATGAGGCAAATTCATGCTTTAAAGTCTCTAGTTTATGGGGCACTTTGAACACATCCTTTTTGTGAGAATAAGGAATTACATGTGGAACTGTAAATAAGAATCCAGCATAGCAAACACTCTCATAATAATCTCTGGATTTGCTCACTTACAGCCAAAAACCCCACAGTTGCTGCTCTGTGGCTATTTTCAAGGATCTGGAACAAATTAGGCTAAGCCTAAGCCTGAGGATGATGCTTTTCTCTGTCAGTCATCTCTGCCACAAGCTGTACTACATTTGCTGTTATGCATTTGCTCCTACTAATTTGATAGCAAAAGTCTCATTGATTAGAGTGGACATTTCATTAAAAGTACTGGTAGTTCATATTTTGGTTGGTCCTTAAAGCAAGGAGCTTGCACCTGTACGCGTCTGATTCCAGGACATGGAAAAGTCTGCATACCTCCTAAACATCCTATTGAACTGAATTAAAAATGGTTCGATATTATTAATCCCTTCATCCTTTTAAGTTCTGTTCATTGTAGGCATCCTACAATTACAGTGCAAGTTGATGTTTGCTGCTGGTAACAGTTCTCTTTCTGTACTTTGTGCCTGGTACTTAGTGATTCATTTTAGACATAAATAGTCTGAGCAGTTACTGAAATCTGTGACCTTATTTACCTTATCTTCTATACTGTACTATTGAACTAATTAGCAGTATTGAGACTTAAGCCAGCAAGGCCTGACTTTTAAGTTGTTTTGAGGCTTTGCACCAGGTTGACAGCATAAAATTGCATTTACATTTACTTTCACTGAAGACCCTTGATCAGGAAGAGGCATAATAATCTGTTTTCAGCTGAAACATAAATTAGAAAGTCTGGATTTTAGTGCCTTTGCTGAGGTGGAGTTTTACAGAGTTTTTTGAACATCTTATTTGCCAGTGATAAAAAAAAAAAAGCTAACACAAGAAATCTGGATAGATAAAAGAGTTCAAAATTTGGCCAAGACAACAGTTTTAGTAATATTAGTCAAGAATATCTTAAAAAAATCACTTTGTTGTAGTTAAAAGGAGATTTTCATTCAAATAGAGTTAAGCAGAGATTATGTGCAAGAATATGCACATTCATTCAAAGCTACAATTAGAATTGTGCATGCTGCAGCTTTTTTCAAAAGGAGTCTTGTCTTTGACTTCAAATAGATAAATACAGAGGTAGCTAAAAAACGAGATGTATTTCTGCATCACTCTCTACTGGGATGTATATATATTTGTACTTATACGTGTATGTATGTATATTTGTAGAGAGACAAATTTTAAAGGGATCATAAACTGATTTTTACTTGACCAGAGGAGTATTTTGCACACAAATTTTCTATGTATGTTTTTAAATAATGTCAGAATCTTGTATAAATGAATTTTTCAGGGAGTAGTCTTTGCGGATATGTGAGTAAGAGAGCACAAATATGTGTTCTCCTCTTACAACTATACCATCAAGTGGTTTCTTTGTCCCAGAGGTGTATTTCATTTTCTTTAAGGTGTATGTAGTAATTGGTTATGATCTGCAAGTTTCACTGTAAAACTGCTGACTAATACGTGCAATATGGAAGTCACCTGGTAATTCAGCCAATATTTTTCAGTATTAACAAAAGTGAAATAAATACTTCCCCATGTTTTTTTTATTTATTTCCCTAAGTCTGCATTTCTCAGTTTTCATTACATGAGCTTGAAACAAAATTTGAGGGAATTTTTCCACTATAGTACAGGTTTTTTGATTGTGATAAAGAGTAACACCAAATACTTTTTTATTTTTAAATATAAGTATTTTTAATTTTGAAACTTCCAGACACTGTTGGACATTCTCAGTGTAGTGGAAATTAAACCCCAGGTGTGACGTGCCTTATCTTATGGATCAAGAAAACATTAGCCTTTACTAGTGCAGTACCTAGAAAAGAGAATTAACTGTCTTTAATACTATTTCTATTTATTTTACAGTTTAACAATAATGCTCAGAACGTCAGTTGCTTTAATCATCTTGTCCAAGCTAATGTGAGGAACAAGAAGAAGCTGAAAGAAGCAGTCTATAAAATCTCTGCGAAAGGAATTACAGACTACAAAAAAGGCTTTAGCTATGCTTTTGAACAGCTGTTAAATGTAAGTATGAAAGTCATTTCTCTTTGCTGTAAAGTGAAGAAGGAGAATTTCAATGTTTAGATGGCCACTGCATGCTCTTCCATTGTGTAACTAAGGTGTAGAAATGCAAACCTTTATTTAGCAAGTAAATTTATCGCAACAATATATTTTTTTTCTTTGCAGATCACCCACCAGGTTGCTAAAATTCGGGAATAAATTTCATTTTCAATGTGCTGTACTGTTTTTACTTCATTCATTCAGCTAGTTTTTATTTAACTTGTGATTCTCAGTTGGCGTATAGGTGCGGTAGTGGTTGATTTGCAGGTAGTTTTAAAATGGAAGGCTCTATGTTATAGTGTTATTATTTCAATTTTACTACAGTATCTCCTAGCACTGTTTAGTTAATCTACAATTTCAAACTTATTACAAGTCATAAATAGTTGGCCATGGCTTAAGCAGGACAGAGGGGAGCAAATGACTTAGTTAATAGAGGAATATTAGGCACCTTGAGAGTATTCTAATTCCTTTTACTTTCTCATGTATAAAAAACATAATTTCCTCAAAAATCAAATGTATTGTTTCCATTTTTAAATTACATTGTACTTTCTAATTTGCACCCAAGCAGTAGCTTTCTGAAGTAGTACTGTTTCTCATTCACCACAAATGTTGAGTTTTATTAGTAATTTTTAAATAGTTTGCATAGCTGTTTAAAAAAAAAAAAATCTACTTTTGACCTTCATAAAGACTGCGTATTGAGTCTTCACCTTAGTGTAAATAAAACTATACCAATTTACAGCAGTTAAGGATCTAGCTTAACAAATATGAAATTTATTCTTTTTATTACTATTTTTTAATATATCAGTGATATATCTATCAGTATACAAATTTTAATTTTTCCCCCTAACCTTTCAGATTCTGGACTTCAAAGTGCTTTCGTGCCATGCAGGTGTAGGGCTGGAGCTGACTGAAAATTTTCTAACCTTGTCAAATTTTGATGGAGGAAAAAAAATACAATGTTTCCAAGTATATTTTCTCAGTAGATCACTATTTAGGTTAGCAGAGGGGTTTCATAGTCATAGAATGGTTTGGGTTGGATGGACCTTAAGGATCATCTAATCCAACCCCCTGCCAGGGACAGGGACACCTTCCACTAGACCAGGTTGCTCCAAGACCTGTCCAACGTGGCCTTGAACACTTCCAGGGAGGGGGCATCCAGGTTTGGTGGGGAAATGATTGGGTGCCCTCTGCTGATGATTGTATAAAACTGTAAACAGTATTTTAAAGGCTGCTGGGTGGTTTTGGACCAGGCTGGAAGGCATTTCCCCTTTTTATGCATCTGTTCCCATCTCATGCAGAGGCAACTAGGAAGACACATGAAATTTTGCCAAATATGTTCCTAATAACATTTATATTTGATTAACATTAAGTATTACATTTGATGCAGCACCAGATACATACTTTGTGAACACGCAGTATTAAGAAGACTTGAACACATGGGAAACCTCAAAGTGTACTTGTTTGTAAAATTAAAATATGCTTAAAAAAATGGTTGGAGATCAGTCTCATAAAGGGATCATCTCTCGTGTAACTAGAGGCAGAGGTGTGATTAGCCTCACATAATCCTGTAAATTATGGCTGGACATTGTAGATGTTTATATCAAGGGAAATTAAAAGATTTCAGTAGGTTATAGAAATATAGTTGTCCTCTCCAGATATAGACAAATCCATTTGGCAGGAAGAGTAAAGGGCTGGTGATGGAGTTAGTGCCAGACTCTGGTGACAAGACAATATAATAGGATGATATAATACAGGCTTAAACAAATAATAAAAAATATGCTTTGGGATAGTTTCCAGTTGTGTATTTATGAATTCAAACACACCAATTGCTTTAAGGTCCATGGAAATGGAATATTTTTTAACAGCTCAAATTTTCATAACAGTTTTGTGGGTACTGTTTCTGGGTCACAGTTATTGCAAACAATTTTGCTGAATACCAAAGTAATATTTCACTTGTGCCATAAAAAACTTAGTGTCTGATGGAAATAGACACTTAAGGTTTTTTTCAACATACTAATTGAAGTGTTTATCAATAATCTTTATTCCATAATTTATATGCAATATTTTTCCGTTATTTAGTGTTATATAAAGTTGCTATTTCATTGAAAATAATAATACTTTAGCTTCAGCAATTCAGGAGGGTTTTTTTATCTGATACCGTAATACCTACAATTTGTCCAAAAAAATGATCTTGAAATCATCTCTTCTTGAGTAGTTGATTTTTGGTTTGGTTTAGCTTTTCCTTTGTCAGTGGCATGAAACGCATGATGAAAAAAGCATTCCTAAAGTGTTATGTCATAAGATATAAGCCCCACCTGACACTTAATGAGTTAATTTTAGGGATGTGAAATATGCACAGTATAAAATGGATCATGTCCTGTTTGCTCTTTTGAAAGAAAGAAAAAAAAAAAGGCCTCAATCAAGTGCAAGAGCAAGCTAAACATGAATATGGAGACTCAGTTCCAACGTCTATTCTTCCGTGTTTTTTTGTCCTGGCGAAGCTGCTGTATAGGCAACACATTCCTTTTCAGCTCTGGTCTCCGATGGGAGGGCAGAGCCATCCATGGGACTGCTGAGGAAAACTCTTCAGAAAAATGATGAAATTACTGTAACAGCTTTGCAAAATCACTTCTATTTACTCCCTGAGCCACCTTTGTGCAAATGGCAGAAAAAAAAAAAAAAAGGCGTGTTGTAAAGGCAATTCTGCCTTCCTCCTGATCCTTTGTAAGAGACTGATGTGTTAAGTTCATTCATCAGGATGTAAAGTTTTTATGGTGGGAAAATATCATATGATTTGTTATTCATGTTCATATTTCCAATGTTGTTTGGAGGCTAAAATCTTGAATATTTTTTTTCCATGGCATGACTTCAATATCTAAATGGTGTAGTGTAAGTAAATGCTTTTCTGTAAGTACTAGGAGATAAAGAGAAAACACTGCATTTTTCTCATACTATATAAGCATATGCTAAGCAAGCCACCAGAATTTTAGGTTGAAACTCAGAGGTTACAAACTGAACATGTTCTATTATTTCTGGAGAGCAAGCCTGGAATAGAGAGAATTGAGAGCTGTCTCTGACTCTTAATTCAGCAGTCAGTTACTAGAAAAGTAACTGATTTAGTTAAAAAAAAATAATTTTTTAAAAAATCTGCTTTATTCAGTTCAAAGTTCACATTTTACTTGTGCAGGTTCATATTTGCCCATAGCAGTGTTCATTTCAAAATCAATAGGAAAGCTTTAGAATATGAGGAGGCTTTGGTCACCTTCCTTGTCATCTCTTTGGTTTCCCCCTGATTTTATTTTGGTCTGTATATTAAATCACTGTAAATGTAGGTGAGTTTATTTATGAAGTATCCAGCTCAACTTTTATTACTTTTTTAATATTGAAAATATTGCAACCCAAAGCTATATCTTGTAGGTTACGTTTCACAAGCAGATGGTCATAAATTATTTAATTCCAAATGAAACACAGTGAGCTGATGCAATTGGAGAGAACGTATTGATTTCAAATGGGTTTTATATGTTGTTAGATGTAAGAAAATCTTTGGGCTTGTTTTTTTGGTTTTGGTTATTTTTTGTTTGGTTGGTTGGTTGGGTTTTTTTCCAAATGATTAATTAAGTAGTTATTCACTGAATATTGAACTACCAGTACAAATCATCTCTGAGGAACAATTATTCATCTCTTAATATGGTGATGGGAAGTGAAAGTTTTGTATTTTAGTTTTCTGGGAGCATTGTAGAACTGTGGAGCTGCAATATTGAGGATTATGGGCTGATGTTTGAGGGCTGGCTTTGGTGTTTTGGTCTTTTTATTACAGAAGAACAAGAAATCAGATCAGAGAGTAGGATGAAAAGTGACAAAGGGGAGTGGGATCACCTCACCTGACCAGCCAGGTGAAAGTTAGTCACTATCCAGTCACAAAGACTATGGCAAGGGGGAACTGGGTACCTTGTAAGGATGACTCTCCTATTTATTTTTCTGACTGCACAGTAAATTCATATAGCAAAATTCAGGCTTGTGGAAGGGGAAGTGGAATTTCTTTCACTGAATCTCTAAGGGTTTTACTCTGTCACATCCAACTACTCAGAAGTACCAAGAAGTGTCTGGCTAGGACCATCTGTATGCAACACAGAGGACAAGGACTGCTGGCTGTAAAATTAATGAGCAATTTGCTTAGACTAGTTTCTTAACTTTTAGGGAATCAGGAAAGAAGATGAATACCAAAGGAGAAGCCTTTGGCTCCTTTCATAAGGAGCCAAAATTCATATTCATCTCTATTGTTCTGGCTGTGGAATGATGTTTTTCTTCCTTTGCACAACACACTTTTTTTCTCGGTAACTTTACTAGTAACTGACTGCTGAATTAAGAGTCAGAGACAGCTTCTCAATTCTTTCTGTTCCAGGCTTGCTCTTCAGAAATAATGGAACATGCTCAGTTCGTCACCTCTGAGTTTCAACCTAATTAGAAAAGTAGGTGGTGGAGAGATATTAATATTCTAGGCACTGTATCTTGGCTGAAATATATTATGTAAACCCAGTTTTAAAGTACTTTTCTAAAATTTAGCTATTAATTTCAGTGTATTAAAAATAGTAAAAAAAATCAGGGAAGAACTAAAGAAGTGGAAGATGGAGCTTATTTTAAGCAATATGACAAAAATAGCAAATGAAAAATTATTTTTAATTTTATAAGGTAGGGGTTTTTAGATGTACCTATAGGATGCCTAAGTTACCAGATATTTCATTTATGTTGTCAGTGAGCTTGATAGTTTCTGCGAGTAGGAAGGAATCCAGCAGGAGAAAAAAAAAAAAAAAAGACTATTCAGTAACTCATTAGAGGGTCATTGTTCCCAAATTTCCACAAGGACAGTAAGGATAAGAAAAAAAGTAAAGATGAGAAAAGAGTAAAAGTATTTAGAGGCCGTCACTGTACAAGTCTCTTGCAGAATATCTGTGTGGGAATGCTGTGGGGTGGATGTGATGGGTGTGAGCTGAAGAGTTTTGCTTATGTTGGTGGAGGTGAGAGGAACCACCAGATCCTCATTCCTCTGGGTTATACTAGATATGACATGAGTCATATTTAAGTCTCATGGAACAAAAAAACCCAGTTTGTTTTGGGTTTATTTTATTTTAATTTTATTTTGTTTTATCTTATTTTTCATTCAGAAGTGGTTATCGAATGAAGTCCTAAAATCCATGTTTAGGTAGTAAGCATGTTGATATGAAAGCCATCAAATACAACAGTTGTTATTATTGATAGCCTGAAATTAAAAAAAGCCACACTTTTCTTTGTGTCTTCTACAGCACAGTGTCTCTAGAGCTAACTGCAATAAGATTATTATGCTGTTTACGGATGGTGGTGAAGAAAGAGCACAAGAAATTTTCCACAAATATAATGAAGACAAAAAAGTAAGTGATATATGAAAGATTTCACTACATAAAGTACAACAGCACAGAGAGGAACATTTAAGTATGGAAGTGAAAATATTTTTGGTATGTGTATGAGATACTTTTTAAAAACATATTAGTATTGAACCTTAGAGCACTTAAATCTTTCTTAATCTATAATATTTATTAAAAAAACCATTAAATATATTTAATATTTTATACCTTTTGACTCGTTCATGTCAAGCAGTACAAAAGTATACCATAAACCATAAAGAATTAAACTTTTTGTTGATATTTTTCTTGTATTAGTGTAAAACTTGCATTATGAAGCAGAACACAATTAAATGATACGAGATATATCCAGATCTCCTCACTGTGCATATTTTTTGTGTGGTTTTTGTTGTTCATCAGGCAAAGGCAAAACCACACCTCAGTGTTAGAATCTGGATCTGAAAAGATTTGAGCTGGAACAAACCCACATGTTTTTCACAGTGAGGCTAATTATACCTTTGCATGTATTAACTAAGAGTGGGATGGCTTTCTACTGATAAAATTTGATCAGCTGGTCAACCAACATTATGGGCTTGACATGAGAATCACTGGATGATTTGTGTTCAGATTAGACTGGATTATTAGCTGTGCTGGTTTTAGGTTGAAGTTTTTAATTTAATCAAATTTCTGATCTGGCTTTTGCTTACTTATAGATGTAAAAATTAATGAGTGTGTGTGCATGTGTGTGTGCGTGTAAAATAAAACAGCTTTCTAAATTCTTTCCTAAGTTTCAGTGCAAGTCGTTATATTTAGAAGATTAATCACTTTCTAAATAAGTATGAGCTGGATTCATGCAACAACTAGGAATTTACCTTTTCTAGTGCTTAGGTTTTTTGTATTTTTGTTTTGTTTTGTTTTCAAAAAAAATCATCTAGTAGTTAGGTTACAATTCACCAAGACACTTTAACAGTTGCCACGGATGCTCGTCTATAAAGCAGTGGAAGTATTTTGTTGGAAATCCTATGTTTGAATCAATCCCTTCAAAACAAGAACTAGAAATGCAAGACACCAAATAGTGATACACTCAGTGACCTTGAATAGTCATTTTGTGTCTGCTTTATAACAGTGTTTCACATAGAATGATGTGGTAGGGTTTAGTTAATCTTCATGTCTGAGCTGAAAGTGCTTTATAAACTGACAGTTAGAAGGAAGAACTGAAATCGTAACAACTTGTGTGACATGCATGGCTCTGTTCTGAAAATATATGCAGAGATTCCTCTTCAAATTTGGACTTGGTAGCTTTTATAGTGTTACAACAAAAAACATCGGCTAAAGGGAACACGTGCATAAGGGGGAAGTTGTATGATTCATTTCTTATTATTTTCTATTTCATTTGCTGTGTTAGGAGGAAAGTATAGTTAAATGTCCAGTCCAAACAACAAAGCAGATTTGCAGTGCTGAGATTTGTAGTCTTACTCACATCATGCCTGAAAATTGATTATTTTGTGAAGTATAATAGACAAAATGTAGGATTTACCAATTTAAAGTGGTTATTTTTCTGCATCCTTTAATACTGTAAATTTTCTCTGCCAAGCTCTGGGTTGGTTTTATATAGACACTGTCGTATATAGTACAATACACTCTCATGTTCAGGTTCCCTTTAGTGGATGAGAGTTTTTGGCTTTTATTATATACAGCAAAGGTATAATGGTCACTGTACGGATTTCTGATTATTTAAGCATATTTTCTTACATAATTAAATGAAGTGCAGATGTACTGCAAGGTAAACTTCCTACACTTGATTAAGTTCTATGCATGTAAATGTTAAGATTTTAGTAAGCACTCACATTTTATTACTTGTCTAATAAAATACTGGGTTGCTAGATGCCATTCCTTATAGGTTTCCTCCAAGGTGACATTGGAAGTACAAGAAATACTAAGAAAGTTTTTGCAGGTATAATTTGACAAATCATTTGCTTTCTCCTCACAGTTTTCAATCAGTAGCAATCCTTGTGGTGTTGAAGGGAAATTTATGATTGAAAAACTTGTAATGAGACTGAACTAGTAAATTAATTTTTAGGAATCATAATGAACGACCCTGCCCACCCCCAACCCCCCACCTCCACCCCTACAATCTTTCGTAACATTCTAATATTTTTTAAAATGAGACTAATACAAAATGTATTTATGGTCATGCTCTCCTTAGTAAGACTACACTTGATTCCGGAATGATGACATGTGAGCTCTCTTGTTATTCTGTCTTTGTGTAATTTAACATTAATCTTAATCCACTAGGGCATAATAAGATAATGGACAGACACATTCTAACATGAAAAATACACATATACTTTTAATTTTGTAAAGTCATAATCACAAACATAGTGTTACCTTCTTATATTGCTCAGTAGCCTGCTTTCATATATTCAATGATGACATATTTAAAGATATGCGAAGCTAGATTCTGTTGTCTTTACTGCAGTTAATTTATAATGTATTTCACAAATAGTCCATTGAATGTAAGACCAATTTTATAATTATTAGTTGTAGAGAGACTATTCAGAATGAAGTGTCAAAATTTTTTCCATTTTTTACCACAGTAGCAACTCATAGTATAAATATTTATCAGCTGATGTCTTTTCTTGCCTGCTCTGCATTTTTTTAAACATTTTTCTGTGTGTTTTGCATACAGTATATAAAAGATGAATCTTTATTGTCTTAGATCACAGTCAGTCTTTTCCCATCTTGGGTACACTTTGTTGTAAACTTTTTTTTTTTCCTTTTCCTCTACAAACAAAAGACCATTTGTTCAAATCTATTCATCCTTGTTTTCATCCTCCTGATGTAAAATCAGCTCTACGAGTATTTTCTTCTTCATGTCAGTTACTTTGCAATTCTTTGGCATGCAAGAAGCTTCAATAAGTTTTGGCCCATCAGATGACATGACTTAGTACACTTGTTTGCAGTGCCCTTAGTGCAACCTTCAAGTTAAGAAGTGAAAAAATGCAATATTCAATTAGAAACTACTAAAAGAGCAGCCTAGAAACTAGCAGCTGGAAAATTGCCCCGTTAAATTAAGGGGGTTTAATCCGTTTGAAATAACATATAGATATATTTAAAATATTTTTCTGTCTCACAATTTTGAGGAGGAACATTCCTAGTTTTCATCTATTTGAAGTGGAAAATCACATTGTGTTTCACCTTTGCATGCCTTTTTCCCTTTATAAAGCCAGATTTTATTGTCACAGATTGCAACTACATGCAGTGCCTGATATTTAAAAACTAGCATGTTTACCTTTACAGTGACATTTGGGGTACTCACATTAGATGTGCGAAATACCACACACGCACTAAATTTCAGGAATGGGGGTGGTAAGTTTTTGTTTTATTTGCACTCATGCTACAGATGGCTTCACTGAAGATAGCAATATAAATTTAATTGAAACGTTGGCCCAGTAGGCGTTCTTCATCCTGAGAATTTTGAATTCAGGTTGAAAATAGAAAACCAGCTACAGCTCTTCAGGGCAAATTGTGCACCCTGAAATCTGTGTTTTGAAGGATTGCTCAACTCAAGTGACTAGAAAAAGACCTTAAACATGCCTTGTGCACTTTCAGTTGTTTGAAGTTTCCTAGCATAATAGAGGTCAGAGGGATTCATCTGACCCCTCAGGTGGGAGTGGAATAGTAAGTTTGGTCTCATGTCTCATTCCCACAGAATTACCTCTCATTATTAATACAACCTCATTTATGTAGATTTTTCTGACAATATCATTTGAGAGGAAATGGTATGTGAGAAGTTTTCCAACAACTCTGTTGCATTAAAAATATCTCTATGTGGCGGGCCCAGAATTGCTACAGTGATACAGGTCCTATGGGAGAAGGCTTCAGCTTGCTGTAATTCCACTGGGAAACGTACAGCTGGCTGTGACTTCTTCCAAATGGGACACATTCAGTTTGGCAATAGAATGATAAAATGAAATATCTATGGGAAAGCACTTGCAAAACTTTCTTCTAAAAGAAAAATCCCTCCTACTGTCTTTTCTTCATGGGTTTGAATCTATTATTGTGCAACTGCAAGTCAGTAAAACTCAAAAGAAAATTGTGTTAATCTAGGCGATGGTGTATGAATCATTCTAGACAAGGCTGAAAGTGTTAGTCCTGACTACAAATGACCCTTGAAAAAGACTGTGACATTACCACTTGGGGTAGCCATGGGATTCTCATCAGGTGTCAGACTGAATGAATGTAACTTTCTAGGGTTACTTATAGAGCCGAAAATAGAAACAACATCTTTCTCAACACTAATAGCAGCTTTGAATAGAGCTTAACAGCTGTCAAAGTGTACATTTCTGAGTATGTGATAGACTTGTGACACAGGATGTAACATAAAGTAATTACATTAAGGGTTGAATTGAGAAAAATTCTGGTTTATATCTGACTGGCATGTGGCATAGTTTGATAGGTAAAATTTAAGCCATTTTATTAAGCTTTCTGGATTGTAGATATTTTTCTGGCCTTCTCTGCATTAGCCTTCTGTGATCTTTAGACAACCAGATGTTAAGATATTTCTCATTCCTCCTGATAGTCTCCCTGTGAATTTTGTTGGAGTGATGGTACAGGAAATCCCATATAGAAGAAATCTCCAGCTAGCTGGTTAGACTGGCTCCCTGGCTCCTTCCCTAATCACTTCTGTCTTAAGAGTGTGTTATCTTCCAGGTATTAATTTTAATTTATTGTATGGACTGTGACACACACAACTGGTAAAGCTAAAGTATTCTGGGTGAAACTTGGGTCAGTACTTATAAATACCACAATCCATTCCTTTTCCTTTCAAAGTAAAAGTAGAAATTAAGTTATTAGAATGCTCATCAAAGAAATATCTTATTCTTAAGGCAAATCATCTATATTTTACTTCTTCCTTAGCTCCACTTATTAATGAAAGGCTTGCAACATAGCTACTGTCCCCGCTTCTGGGTTCCTAACATAGATTAATGCACTATGATAATGAATTTAAATATTCCATATCAGCAGCTTTCCTCCTGTGACACTCACTATTGACATATCCTTCAGTAATAGTCAAGTCGCACAATACTGAGCTATTTGAGGTTGTAAGTGTGTAGATCCATGCAATAACTTCTTTTTTTTTTTTAATGTTTTTTTCTCAGTATGATATTAGGCACACATTTTTCCCCATTAATCTAAATTTTGAACCAGTTACCTGATGGTGTGTGAAGTCCCCCATTAAAAATAGCGATTTTTTGGGGATAACTTTTTTAAAAAAATGTCCATTGTCTTTCACTGACCCCTTTACCTTTAGACTATATAACATCACCCCTAGGGTTTTTCTTAAAGGCTTCAATAAGGAAGTCATATCCATCATATTTCTTCTCCCTTTTTCACCTGCTTTTTTTTATTCAACCATCACATCCCCTGTACTGTTCCATGCATGTACACAAGTTTTCTGGGTAAGATTGCTGCAGACTTTGCAGATGCAGCAGAAAGTGCAGTGGGGCAGAGAGGGGTTTATTTTAGGAAGAAGATCTGCACGCAGAAGAGCCTTTTCATGCATGTGTCCACACACACAGAGATGTGTTGATACTGTTTCTCTTTAGGCTGCTGTTTCATTATGAGTATGGATCTGTCTGGGTCACCACATGGCATTTTTATCTACTGTGCAAGATAAAAATCCATGTGATGGTGTTGAGAGCTGCAGAGGGCTAATGAAAGTTTTAATATAGCTTTGTTGAAAAGTAACCTTATCGGTCATATTAGAATCATGTGTATCTGTTACATAAAACCCAAGTGGCAGCTTTTTTCCTTCAAATTTGGCACGGAGGGGGCTATTTGATATTTTTATTTTTGTTGATCTTCAGTTCCAAACCACTACATTAATAGTGATTGATTCAGGGTATCACATAGAGGTTGATGCTGCAGATGGCATAACATGATTAATCAAGGCAACAAGGACATGATATCACTTAATATAGAAAGCACATTATGTTTATTTTGGGATGAAAGGAAGACAGTCAAACGGCATTTTACTTATTTATACAAACAGAATGCCACATATGGCATAACTGGTTGAGGTTAGACATCAGAAGGATCATTGTGTTTCAGTCTCTCCATGTATTTACTGTACATTTGTTCTTATGAATTTGGGATTGAGGAGAAATGACATGTGAGTTGATTGTACTTTTGTGTAATTTAGGAGTTTGAGGACTGGGACTTTCTGCAGTGAGCAATTTAATGCCTAAGCCATGCCTGATGATGTCTATGTAACCTCTTCTTTAAAGTATTCAATTCCACAGCTTTCTTAGGTATTTACATCTTTCTGTTTCAACACCTACCTGTTTAGAAAGGTTTCTCCAAATTTCCTTAAACCAAATAAGCTTAGAACGTTTTTTCTTTTCATTTTACATTTATTACAGAGAACAACTAATTCTCGCCAGAATTTCCTCTTACATTTTAGGAAACAATTTTTATGTTATCACCCTCATCCGACTCTTCTTTTCAGCTTTTGTCTTTTCAGCTGTAACAAAATAATTCCTCTCAAATTCTCCTTAGTTATATATTAAATTCTTCTCATTCTTAATGATCACCCCTATTGTGGATAATAGCAATTTAATTTCTTAAACATGCTCTGGAACAGTTGGAGAAACTTCAGTGGTATCAAAAGAACAGAGTATTTTCTATGACTTTTTTTTCATGCAGCACTCAGGTAAATATGTCCCAGAATATAAATTTCTGGTTTTGAACTGCATATTATTGATTTTTTTTTTTTTCCTTTGCTCTGTACTGGTTTTTCCCCAAACTGCTGTTTTTTACAGTTAATCTTCAATTTCAGTTTCTGTGTTTGATTTTTTAAGTATTTTTAACCTTAAATTGCATTAGGCAGTTTCTTCTTGTATGTTTAATGTATTCCTCTTCATGAACTGCCAGTTTTCTTGTAATTCTTTATTCTTTACATTATCTTCACACAATATTCAGCTAGCTATTTCTCTGAGTTTCTTGAATTCTGTGCCTTTATCTTTGTTTTACTGCTGTCATACCTTTTGTTCCTTGAAATAAAAATTCCATCTTGATCTTTCACTCAGATCTTTCTTCTAGATTTTCAGTTAATTCCTCCTCAAAATTCAGAAATAAATCCAACTGTTCTTGGCATGTTCGAGAATAAGATTTTTTCCTGATACGCTATAAGATGTTCAGGAATTGTGGCTCACATCACATTGTTTTATCTGCATGAACCTATATGATTAAAGTTAGAAAAAAATTTTGTATGCTTCTGGTGTTTATTGAAGTGCCATAATTAAACAAGACCTGAGTGTAAGGAGTGCAGCTGTAGACAGAGAAGGTATAAATTGTTCTGCTTCAAGTGCCATGTAAGAGAGACTTTTAAAATCCCATCAACTGAAAAACCTAAGAGTGATAAATTTTCAAAATTAAGAATTGATTTCTGCAGATAGAGAATCAAAACTGGACACAATAAAATATTAATATGGTTATGAAGATTAAGAGCTATTTTTCTATAAAATTATCAATTATATAGTTACCATTCTGACATTTGTGTATTCCCAAAGTCTAGAGTTTTCCAAAGGTTCACTTTACAACATTGATTTAAAAGTGCAGCTTCCTGGGAAGAAACTGCAAAAGTTGTTCACTTAATAGAATAGGTAACATAACTAAGCTAGCACAACTGAAAATATTTTTAAAAAGAATTAACTATTATTAAATTACTCTAAAACTTGATAAAAGTCTTAGTTTCTAAGTGCTGCTTAGGCCAGCTGGTAGACAGGTGTTGATCATTAGTCCATTAGTAGATGGAAGTGTTTCAGATGGGACGAGACATGTTTGAATGAAAAGATTTGCCAATGAGCTGGTGGAAAAAGCCGACAGAAGTATGTAGGAGACTTTACGCTGGGGTTCAGAGGGAGAAGTTACAGAATGGGAATCTCTGTAGTCAGCAAGTGAATGAGGGAACAGCTGAAACAAACAGATGGTAGCACAAGATGTATGTGTGCAGCAGCCTAAACAGATGACAGGTTAAGGAGGAAATTAAAATTTCAAGAAACAACATTTCAGTCCATTCAGATAACAAGAAATGTGTGTTTATATATTCAAGAAGCATAACAGAGGAAAAGGATATAAATGGGAAATGAGATAGCTAAAGTGTAGGTATGCTGTACATTTTACTTAAGGAAGGAGAAACACTGTGCAACTTAAATGTAAAGTATTAGAGATTTCTGCAGACATTTCAAGGAAGAGTTGATTTTTAAGAGAGAACTTCACAACTGATCTCACCAGGAGAGAACAACATCAACCTGAGATGCAGGAGCACTATTTGAGAAATCTTACCAAGAGTAAGAATTATTATATGTCATTAAGAAGGCCTTTTTGTATAGTATTTTGCAGAAAATATTTCAGTTTTGACAAAAAGGAAAAAAAAAATATCTTTCAAGTAATGGATTAATATTCTAATGAGAAACAAACAGAAAATACTCCAGCCTCTACTTAGAAAGTGATATGCCTTCAAAATCCTGATTAGTCTCAAAGAAAAGACCAAATCCTGCTCTGTCATATCTCCAGGAAATAAGTCACATTCTTTAATCTTTTGCACTATCATGATATAATTTAATACACAGAATTTAATGTGCTATACAGAATAGATTGTCTTTACTAGAAGTATGAGCAACTCACTTTGCAGTCTTTTACTTGTGTGGTCATGGAAAATGACATTCAAGTATGAGCTTTAAATTAATTTCTCTTGAGTTTTTCACAAACATTTTTTATAGGTCTTATTCCTAAAAAATAGAGAAAAAAAACCCCACAACAAAATGAAAACCAAATCTATTATTTTTCAGAACAGTATCAGCCCCCATATGCAGTCTTTGAACTCTTAGCCTATTATGTGTCTCCATTCTTGATTCTATATTCAGCTTTGATTTGAAGTCAGTAGATGGGAATTCTGTGCTTCATAATCTCATTGTTAGTCACATACAAAAGAAGACATTTAATCCATACTGACCAAAGAACCTGGTTCGCAAACTGCAAATGTTTATTTTTTTTATAATTCTGACTTTTTAAAAATGGATCTTTTTAACAAGAAAGACTTTGATTTATGAATGATTTTATGAAGCCGCCTCTTTGCAGGCAATGCATTCTGTAATGCAAACTGGCCGTATTATATTCTCGATCCTGCAGTGTAGACAAGAAAAACAATAACCTCAATGCTTTCTGTTGCAGACTTAGTCTGTAGATGCAATTTTATTTGAAAACAAAAATAAAGGCAAAACCAAAATCCTCTAAGGCAATATTTTGTCTATAGTAAATTTCTCTCTAAGAAGCATATTTATAAAGAAGGCTGAAGACCTTTTTTTTTCAATAAAAAGACAGACTTTGTGAGAGATGATTAATATTCATTTATCTCACATCATAGACTGAAAAACAGCTTATATCTTGTCACCTGAAGTGTGATTTAACTAAAATACATTGTCTCTGCTCTTTCAGCTCTTGTGAATGCAAAATTTACATCTAAGTTTACTAAGAACACTCAGAACACTTTGTTACAGTTGAACCAGGGCCACAGGCAACTCCCAAGGTTCTTTTACCTGTGGATTGCATATAGGATCAGTTCTATTATTTTTTCCTGAAAATGCAATTTATTTAGTTGATTGCAAAAGAAATGAAAATGCACATCATTCCATATAAGAGTGAACTGTGTCATGATTAGTTCTTTTATTATTAAACCATCCCTAGGATAGATGTTATCTATAAATCTTATATATGCAACGTTTCTCAGAGACAATCCTGAGATTTCAAGTGCGGTTTGGCAAGAAGTACAATGAGCGAGCATGCACAGTGATTCCATTAATTGCTAGCTGTGAAGGATGTTCTCTATTACATGATTGTGCATGAGACTCATGTCTTTCAGCCACACTAGGACATTTGCCAGTTGCTGACAGCAGGCATCGTCAGCGCCTGCTTGTGTCAGTAATGGAACGTCTTACCTGCAAGCGGAGGCAAGGTCAGGTTGCCCTGAGCACAGACCTATATGGCAGTGGTGAGTTTCCATTGCTATACAGCAGTTACTAATTCCCCCCCCCCCCCCCCCCCCCCCAAAAAAAAAAAGGAAGGGGAACTAAACCTGAAGCCTTTTCATCCCTAAATCTCCCTCTTGTAAGGTGATCTGAAGATACTGTTCCCAGCTCAGTCTCCAAGATACAACATGTGAACGTGGAGAAAAGTCCCTTCACCCACTTAGTTGGCGTACCCTTTTTCAAGCACGCTATATTATTTTCATTTAGAATTGTCATGTTCCCGTGAAGATGAGGCCATTGTAAAATTAGACGTGAACTTTGTATAACTGATTATTCCAGAGAGTAAGATTTCCTGTAAATGGGTTCTGCTGGAAATGAGAATTTCCGATGGCCCTTCCCTTTCCCCCGTCATTTTCCTTCTTCTAATATGACTGTTTGGCGTTTGCAACCGTTTAGTTTCAGTCACTGTTTTCCATGCTGTACAAGAACTGGAGCAATGGGAGTAAAAAACAGAGAGAGTAACTATACAAAGGGGATAATTAGTGCAGTATTTTCAAACAAAGACTATTTGCATGAAAAGAAAAAGCAGAGTACCTGATAAAAATTAGTGTTTGAAATATTCAATGACAAATTAAATATTCCTTTAAATGCTTAGCTCATATTTGTAATATTTCTTCCCCAGGGCTTATAAGGCCAAAGGACAAAAAAAAAAAAAAAAAAAAAAAAAAAAGGAAAAAAAGAGATGGCTTAGTGTCACAATATGAACTGTAAATATCTCTCTAATTAATATGGTCCTTTCCAGCTGCTCAGCTGCCACCAAATGTTGTTTTGACTATCAAAGAAATGCCTAATATGCTTTTAATCCTGGGTATGGGGGGAATTACTTTATCAACCCCTTTGTCTGGTTCCTGATATGGGCCACAAAATTTACAAGGAAATCTCATAAAAAATGACTTTTTCTCCAGGGAATGCTAAATGTGGAGTGTCAGGGAGAAGTAGCTTGGGGAAAGGAGGAATTTAATTGTTTTTAATTTCAGCAAAGAGACTTTGATATTAACATAACCAAGGAAGGAAACAGATCAACTGACTAAATAGAACCCGGGTAATCAAAGTAAAACATTAAACAGCTGAATTGCTAAAAAAGGTGACAGTGTAATTTCTTCATCTGAAGACGGGGAGACAGGATAAGTGGCTAGAAAACCACCTGATCCAAACCGAGCGCTTGATGCTTATTTCTGAGGTGGTATGGGGTGATCTGGTGAGGACAGCACTTCTGCTGGAAATAGAAGGAAAAGCAACCAGCATGTTGGCGTTCTTTGAGCCAGAGCTACAGCCACAAGCCTGCATCAGAGAAGACCACTTGAGTACTATTTTGGGGTTTTCTAGATAAAATCCATCCCTGCCTTTCAGCAGGATGAGCTAAGCATACAGCAACTGCATTACACTGTTGGAAACATCACATTAATCTAAATGTCTTGAGGCACCATTTATATTAGTAATTTACATGGGGCCAAGACGTGGGCATGGAGACTGTCCTGCAATCCTTTATATGTTTTAACTGTTAGTTAAACCTGGGAGTTTTTCAGCCTCTGCCAGCTGGCACACTCACACAGAAGGTGCTGGGACTGCTCCTTGCGCAGCAAGGGAACGGGAAGAGGGAATGAGCAGTGGTTCAGCTGCTGTGCATGTATGTAGGCTCTGCTGCCACAGTTGCTCTTAAGGCTTGAGAGTGGACCAAGGCCCAATTTTTGTAAGGTTAACATAGCCAAACAGACTCTCAAACTTAAACTCAAGCACATCATTGTGAAGTCCTACCAGTGTTTTTGAAAGCACAGCTTTTCCTTACTGCTGTTCTTGAGACTAATGTAAAAATCTAATAAACCCGAGCTGTTTCATACCTACATCTAGAAAATGTTGAGATTAAAAACTTACCTGTGGAGACAGTGTAGTGCAGAGGACATAGCCTCCTCATTGTTATGTAGTATTCCTACATTAAGTTATTGTGAGCATACACAATTGAATAATTCTGCTTGTACATCTGTGATACTTCTGGCTCATCAAAGATTATGTCTAAACTAGGTAAAGACTTAAAGGATCATGTAACCATATCTAATTATAGTCAATGTAGCAGAGGTAGCTTGGTAGGTATCAGCAGGGTATTTATACCTTCATACGTTTAGCTGTATGGCAGAACAGAAGGGGCACACCATGCTAGCCCATTAGAGAGTAAGGAATGAGTTGCTGTGGTTCCACAAGGTGGCACTGAGAAGATGTAGAACAGCGTAACTGAATTAGTATTTTTTAGTTCTGTGAGAGTGTTAATTCCGAAACTTTCCAGTATGTTAACCATAATAGTGTTTTCAACCTCTGCACTAGAAAATATCCCCATTTTCATGCAGATATGTTTTCTTTGTAAGGAAACAAAGAAAGCCAGAGAATACAAATTTTTTAGTTTTTGAAACACTGCAATTCCAGATAAACATTTTGGGGATTCACTGTATTCACTTTAAAGACTTCTTCAGTGAACATGCATCTTTCATTGTGTGCACGTGTTATGAAACCTTCAGGTGTAATTTTCAGTTTATTTCCTTTTGATGTGTAATTGTATATAAATACACTGCAGATCAGTGTTCTTGGAACTATTTTCCCAATAAATGGGTTTGGGCCTATTTTATCAGTCTAGAACCATATCCAAAGCAAGTGAGATTCTCCAACAATCTCCTCATATGTAACAAACTTATTTTTTCTTTTTATTTTAAGATAGAAGGATTAACATTAGATTGTAATGTGAGCTAGTTTTTAGTGTCATTATTTCTTTTCTTTATTAGACTGTAATTACACAGGATATAATTAGACTAAGAACTCATAAGTTAGCATTGCAGCTTGAACTCTGAGGTTGAATTTTAGTGAATGAAAGATATTGATAGAAAATACTGCAAATACACATGGAAGGTCTGGGAGAAGTAATTGACTGTGGATAAATATCTAGAAAAATAGCTCTAAGGATCTGCTTTATTAGTCTTTAAATATGTGCCTCAGTTAAAGCATTTTCCATTGATGTCAAGGGGCTTACCTGCATAGTTAAATTCCTTGCTGAATCAGAGCATAGAGGGTCGATTATGGAAACGCTTGAATAGATGTTTTTCCAAATGTATTCATACTTTATTCATGTCTATAAATTCAAAGAAGTCTAGCCTGCAATTATCTTTACATGTAAATATTTGAGACCTAAATTCTTATTGATTCCCATATGGACTTTTTCTCCCCAATTTCCCCAAGTCTACACATATTTTCAGAGAGTACCTACAGCAAGGGGCAGATCCTAATGTAGTCATAAATATAAAAGATTTCTGTTGGCATATCATACCATTTTGGTATTTCCTAATTTGACATAGGATTGTTTATTCTGCATTCTGAGTTAGACCTTTAAATCTTCACAACCTTAGCACCTGACTAGTTTTCATACCCAGCTGCTTAGGTCATCTCTGTGTTTTTCCCAATTTCTGTTAAGGACAAAAAGTGGAAGCAGTCTGAGAGGCACATACAAAAACCGTAGATCTGAACTTTTTTGAGCCTGGTATTGAGAGCAATAGAAGTTGTGCATTCGCTCAAATTGAGAAAAGTGAACTCAGACCTTTTTTTATATGAGTATTGAACTCTCACTTAAAAGATTAGGGGCACCACTGCTACTATCAGTCTGAAAAGGGTGAGACTTGCTAGGTCTATCATATAAAACCCCAATTTTACTCATCTGAGTGAATCAGACCAGATACTAATCAATGAACCCAGGCCAGGGTGTAGGCTGGTAAAATATCCACAGCTATCCATATTGTTTAATTGTTAACACATCCACCAGTATGGTTCTTGGCCTGTGGCAGCCAACTCTTTTGAACAATGTCTGGTTTTGGTTCAGGGGGTTGCATGAGCCAGGGCCTGTTCCCAAAAGGTTTTATAATGAGATCACCCAATATGGTGAGGGGGGACAGGGAGGGAGGATGGCAGTATAATTTAGCTGTAGAGATGTGAGCCAGGCTGTGTCACTTGCCCTCATGGCCTGAGAAAGAAAATGGGTTATGGGTTATGTCCCATTTTATTTACTGCATCAATATAGCCTGAGGGATCCTAAAACCTCCCTCAAGCACATCATTGTGAGTCTTACCCCTGCTGTTTAAACACAGAACTTTTATTTTTCTTCTCCCTGTGCTTCCCAGGGAAAAAAAAAAAAAAAAGCTGCTTTATTTTTATAGGTATAACCCAAATAGTTCAGGACTGCGTCCCTGGAAGTCCTGAACTGAGCGTTCAACATGACAGATTATGGACCAGAATTTATGTGAAACTCTGTTTGGTGCTTCCTATTGGCTAACCCTAGGTGGTTTCCTAATTACTATATAGGGTTTTTAGATCATCTTCTGAAGCTCTGTTCTCATTTCAAATTGGTCATAAATGTCTTCTAGCCTCAGTTCATAGTGGAATCCAAAATTGTCTTCAGATTTCTGCCATGGATGTAAAGACAGTAAAGAAAAAATGCATTCACAGTTTTAACTGTGACAGCTTGAAAACCACATTAACATTTCCCTGATCTTCACCAGAAAAGTACCAAAATGGTTAAGTAGTTTAAAAGCTATACTTACAAGGTGATGGAGTGCATAATGGAATATACAAAAGCAGTTTTATGATTTTACGTAGAAAAATAGGCTTGGTATGTTGTCCTTTTATTTCAGAAATGTATGTATTAAATTCAAACCACAAACAATTTTTCATCTGTTAACCTATAAACACATTAGTGGGAAAAATAATTTCCTGGACCATGCTGGAATTGTGGAAATATTTATTCATAGAATCATAGCATAATTTAGGTTGAAAAGACCTTTGAGATCGTCAAGTCCAACCGTTAACCCAGCACTGCCAAGCCCACTGCTAAACCATGTCCCTAAGCACCGCATCAACACAGTTTTTAAATGCCTCCAGGGATGGTGATTCCACCACCTCCCTGGGCAGCCTGTTCCAGTGCTTCACCATCACTTCAGTGATGATTTTTTCCTAATATCCAACCTAAACCTCCTCTGGCACAACTTGAGACCATTTCCTTGTCCTGTCACTTGTTATCTGGGAGAAGAGACCTACCGCCATCTGCCTACAGCCTCCTGTCAGGGAGTTGTACAGAGCAATAAGATCACCCAAGTCTTCTCTTCTCCAGACTCAGCCACTCCTCATAAGAATTGTAATTATTCTTCTTTACCACAGCTTCTCTTGGTCTATAGTAAAAGAGATTGCCTGTGAAGCTTTATCTGCAATTATAAAGGCCAGATTAAAATAATTCTGAAGTCATACTGTCACCATGAAAACTGAAGTTGCATGATTTGATGAGATCAGTTTTTGACTCAGTCAGTTTGTTTATCTAGTGGTAGAGGAAGATGCATGCTTGCTATTTTTACCAGATAGACATAAGATGATGAGGTTCATCTTGCCTAGATCTAGTTGAGTAAATTGATCATGCAACTCTCTTGATATCTGACAAAGTGATACACATCTCTCCATAGGCCAGTTAATCTCCTCCTAAGCAGAGTAATGGAGAGATGCACATAAATGATTATTGAGAGTTCTGTCACTGAGGCAGCACAGAATTAAAGACAAATAATACGCTTGCCAAAAAATATGCAGGTTCATCCACTCTGAATTGCTTGCAGAGTGGTTGCAGTTTCTCAAACTCTTGTAGGCCTACACATATAGCCTACACGTATATGCAGTGGTCTAAATAGCAAGTGTGATTTTTGTGCTTGGTTAACACTTCAAATTAACTTCACTCAGGCTGTTAATTTTCTGTAATACTCATAACATGATACGTCCAAAGGAAGAGTCTAATTTAATCTTTATTTTATTCCAATAGCGAACCGGACAAATGAGATAGGTAAAAAGCAACTGAGATCTGTAGGGAAAACAGTCTTTTCACGGGTAGCTCACAATTTCTGTCTCCATCACAACTCTCTTGAGTGCCACTGTCCCCTAATATCTGTAGCAGTCAGAATCCTTCTGTTCACCTTGGGGCTTATTAGCTTTTCCTGCTAGCAAGAAATACAAAATTAAAAGCAAATGAATTATATAATTAGGCAATTGTATTTTCTTCAGTACAGTACTTCTTCCTCTATTTTATGTAGCTTTCTTTTTCATCTACTTTTTGCTTGTTTTCCTTTGATGTCCTTTGTCCTAGGATAAGTAGGTTGCAAGCGACCTCCAAGGTCTCTAGTCCAACATCAGGAGTAAGACCAAGCCAGGTTGCTCAGGGCTTTACCTAGTCTGGTCTTTAAAACCTCAAAGCAGGCAGAATGTACAACCTCCCTGGGCGTATTGTGACACTCACTCGTTGGCTACCCTTACATTAACTCTACACTTGTTTTGTTTGTTAATAAGTATATTGCTTTACTATATACTTTAAAGTATATTGCTTTACTATATACTTTAAATGAATAATGCAAAGAATAAAAGATTTGTATTTTGTCCCATGTTTAGTTTCAGAGTGAGAAAAATACAGAGAATTAGCTACCCATTATCAGCACAATATATTCCTGATAGAACTAACACAGCTCTGTTCTTGAACTCTCGGTGGTAGAAATTAAGACATATTTCAAATCAGTTTCAAGGCTTTAGCTGACTGGGCTGGCAGAAATGGCTGGCAGGTGCCTGTCTCTAGTTCTTCTCCATTCTAAAGGTATGAGTTTTCTAGAAGTGTTTTGCTTTGAACAGTCCCATTGAAAATCAGAAAGTATACAGCTCCTATATCTTTCTGGTTGTTCCATTATTTTTCATTATTTGAAAGTTATGTTTCTTTTTGAAGACAATAAATGGATCTCCCCTGTATGGAGGCAAGGTTGAACTTTCCCTGGGAGATGGTTCGGGGGACAGAAGTGTCCACCCACTGGTGCGGATGGTGGAGAGCAAGAGTCATAGCAAAAGGACCCAGGAACCTGTAGTTTATGCAGAACATAAGAGGCTATAGAGAAGCACAGAGAAGAAATAACCAGGCCTTGATGGTGATGGAAGACGACTTCTAGGGATCAAAGAGTACTTAGCAGTTTTCTTCAACTCAGAAATCCATTTCGTTGGTTGAAACTAAACTTAAAAGGAAGGACAGGCAAAGGGAGAGGTGTTCACAGCCGTTGTGTCTGATCTAGTTGCTCCAAATGTTCTCAGTCCTAAATTCCCTATTAAAATGAATTAAATCTGTCTTTTTCAGTTTAAAAGCCTTTTGTCTTCTTTGGAGAGATGTCTATAAGGAAAAGGTATAGACAGATGTATCTCAGTCCTTTGGCTGACTCTGGGTCCTTTCACAGAAAATGTTAGTACAGAGCATGTTTTTTTGCTAAAATTGGCTTGTTTAATTTGACTTGCTGACTCATTTTTCCAGCTGGTCTGTCATTCTACTCAATTCCAGATGAGGCAATAGGAAAAAGAAAACTCTTTTGAATGTTCCACCCTCTTGCCAAACCAAGTAACAATTAAAAACTCCAATTTTCATTGCAGTTCTTTATCTCTGTTAATTACCCAAGGAACAGTAAATCAAATATATTGTCCTCTGCTTGTTGTCAATAATTTAAATTCTAAATTCTTTATAGATTTGTTGCAGATTTTACATGCTGCTTCTTTTCCCTAAATTACATATCATTTCGCAACTTGAATCCAGTTCAGTGTTTCATTTTTACGTTTGAGATCAAATGCTAGACAGCCCAGTCTAATTGACTCGTGTTTTATACACACACAAGCAATCCACATGACTCTGTCTTAACTTAGTTACTTTTAATCCAAAAGAGACATCAAGTCACTCATCTATCTACCTAGTGGCCTTCAGTGGGTTTTTTCTTATTGTACCATAATTTTTGAGAATATGTTCTGAATCAAGTGTTTAGTGGACACTGAACTAGGAGGAGACGTGAGTCCACAAAAAAATAACAGGAGTACAGCAGGCAGAGACCTTGTGAGCGCAGAGATACCAATAGAAAATAACATCGTGATATTCAGGTTAGGAAAAATAGACAGTAATTGAGTAGACACAGAAAGATCCATTAGAAGAGTTATAGCTGACGTTTTGTAAAAGAGGTCAAGAACAAATGAGGATGGCAAATGGAGCTTCAGTTTACAATGTGATACAGTATTAAAAATATAAAAGAAATGTAGACTTATCAGGTGAAGTCAGGTTCACACTATTGATACTGGTATGTTCAAGGTAATAGAAGGTATTTTTCATCTGTCTCTATCCATATGAGCTATGAGAGAAAAATTTTGCTGTCACACATGTATGTTCATTCCCGTACTTGCCTACATAACCAGAAATGTAATTGGCTTTACTCATTATTGAGAAATGACCCTGTTTGGGATAGTCTTACTAGTTTTATTGAAAAACTTCACATTTTTCCTGTATTTTAAAAAAACAAGCACCTGAATCAGCATGCAGTGCAGCAGGCTAGTTGCTTTAAATCTTCTTGTAACTGCAGAAACAAAGGGCTTGTATGGATAAAACAAATCTTAACATATTGTTAATTAAATATGACAACTAGCACAAAGCTTGGTTTGCCCTCCTTGCGTACAGGGGTCAACACTAATAAAGTTTCACTGTTTGCTAGCTGCTGATTGATGATTTGGAGCTATTTCTACAGCTTTTGGTTAATACATAAGCTCTGATTATGTCACACTATTTTTTGTTGCTCATTTGACAAATGAAGGTTTAGGTAGTAATTACACATGATAAATATGTGATGAAAATTTGTATAAATAGTAATTTCAAAATTTAGCCATGATCAGTAATTTACAAGGAGTGTCTGAAATTTATGCTATGAATGTTATTTAAATAAAGCATTAGCATATTACTCAGTTATAGCCTGCATGCAAATTAGTTGTATTACGTTTTAATTTTAAACATAGTTATGAAGTTCCATAGAAAGGAATTAATATTCTGATTTCATGTTGTGAGCTGTGATGTGTGAAGTGAATTGGTAAATTAAAGGTCCATAAAGAAATAGGTGCCTGAAAAGAAAAGGCAATCTGGTCCTTGGACATTTCCTCAGAGGGACTTGATAATAATGAGCGACTTATTAAAACCGTAGGGAAAATATTTTCCCCTCCTTTTAAAGAAATGCTCAGTTTTGGAGCAAAATATTCAGCCAGAAGCTGAAGCATACTATTCATAATTTTTCTGTGTGTCTTGTAGGATTTTTAATATTTATACAGCAATATCAGCTTTTGGTTTTAATTTTTCTTTTGAATCAGACAATTTGGATGGAAAATAATTTCAGCTGAAAAGCCTGTCTTCAGTCCAACACCTGGATAGAACTTGGTGAATTCCTCTGAAACTATGACTCCCCTCAGTTACTGAGATAGATTGGAGTTGCATTAACTAAACAGAATAAAATTTTCTTCATAAAACAGATAGCTTTAATAAATATCAAGAGCTTAAAGTGAAATATCAGAAGCTTGACCCTTCTATGAAACTCTGTTGTTCTTATTTAGTGGTTTTATATGAAAAAGACTGAAAGTCTGAACACAAGAATTTATTTTCTGTAGTATCTGAAAATTTTGTATTTCTTTCCCTGAAATTATTTTATATCCTAAAAAATCCAGTTTTGCATTGTTTTGAATTCTACTGCAGTAAATATGTTCATTTTGATTAATTGGTGAGTGTCTAATATTGATAGGAGGTCATGTCAGCTAATATAACAAAACACGAAGAGTTATAATCACCACCCTAAGAAAAGGAAAAAGAAATTTAAATAGTTCATGGATGGTAACAAATGTAAGAGCTTTAAAGTATGAAAGATATATGGAAGAATCTTCTTGAGTTCTACCTCATGGACCAAATAATAAGAATACATAAAATATCATAAAACAGTGTACCTATTGTGGTGATAAAAAATGGAAAATTCCCCATTTTCTTTTTGTGTTCAAATGTATAAAAAATCAAATATCATTAACTTGAGAGTCACAGCTAATTAATTACATGTAGTTATTTCCATTGTTTTTTAACTTGCGTAGGTACGTGTGTTCACGTTTTCTGTTGGTCAACATAATTATGACAAAGGACCCATACAGTGGATGGCCTGTGAAAATAAAGGTACTGATTGGTTTTTTGAGACTGTTCTTTGCTAAATCTTTGGATAGGTGATATATCTTTATTAATCACTACAAATTACAGATTTTTCTTCAGCCTGATTTTTAGCTTTATTGAATTTTTTAATAAAAGGTCCAAAAAGTTACTTGACAAAACAATGTGTATATGAAATTATATATAAAAGAATAAGCTTGTATATTTATTTCTGATAATTTTATTTAAAACTTTATATTGTAAGAAAAATATCAATTTTTTAAAATAATAATATTATGTTTCAGTTTTTAGAATGCTTGTTGTAATAGCCATCTATGAAAAGATGGAACTGATGACAGATAAGAAATGAAGAAAAGCTGTTTTATATTAAGGGGATCTGGACAAAGGGACTTTTTGTTTGGTTGGTTGGCTGGTTGGATTTCTTTCTGTTTTTCTCCTAAACTTAAAAGGGACCAGATGACTTGCATTATTTTTCCCTTTTTTGATGGAAATATCAAAATTTTTCTTGCTGTGATTTCAGCTTCTAAGAGCATCTTACATTTTTTATTTTTACCCTGATCTCTTTATGTAGGAAAAAAAAAAAAAGTAAAAAAGGTGTAGGTAAGGAAGTAAAATGCTTTCTCCTAGAATTTCTACATGAAAAATGTGGTCAGAATCATTTAAAAAGAGTGTGAGAAAGATGTCTCTTAAAAAACTTACAACATAATTATGGAAGAAGAGATATGAGATAAATACAGATAAATGGAAAATAGAGAAATTATCAAACAATATTGTTTAATATTCTAAATAGAGCAATTTCAGACATGACTGAAAATGAGAAAGTATTTTGCAAATCAGTGAGAAGCAAGAGGTGAGAGGTGGGATAAATTACAAAGGGTTTTGAAAAATAAGGCTGACAGGGAAGAAGATTAAGATACAATTCTCAGGCATGAGAATAACGTAAACCAAAGCTAAGAGAAATATATAGGTAGAGAAAAAATTATATAGAAGAATCCATAGCCTGTATACATAGCCTATGTATCATAGTTTCATGAATCCCTCAATATGCTGGCAAGTTATGTGCAAGATACTACAGCTTCATGAAGAGCAGATTGTATTGTCAGATAATTACAGAAAACCAACATTTGTTTTTTTGAATAGGGATTTTTTGACCAGCGTCTTTGTATCTCAAAATACTGGGTGCGTGTGAACTCCTTTGTTCTAAGACAAATGAGGACCAGCTGGCTTAAGGCAGAACCACCTATGTCATCTTATTATTGAGGCAAAATGATCATAATATTCTGTCCAAAATTGATGTGTTTATTTGTTTGCACATCCAAAGAAGCAAAGTTTTATTTCATTTTTCGTTATTTAAAATTTTTAATTTATTATCAAGTCATGCATTGTTTATGGCAAAGTAAATGACTAACCTCGGTACTCTTACCTCTCTAGTCCTGTCCCCTTTCTTTTCAATTTGACTTACAGCTTACTTGGTCTGCAGCTGGATCTCAGTGCCTGTCTTCAGTATTATCAGTGCATACAGGCAATATTTTTAATTAAAACAAATAAATTATAGAATCAACGCTGACTAAAGACATTTTTGATGTTTAGTTAGAAGAAACACCCATTACATTGTTTCATCCTTTCCACAGAATGCCTTATATTTTTTGTACTATAAACTTCACCATTGTGGCAGACTGTAGCTATACTTGTATTCCTGTATGCATTCCCCATATAATTATGTTGCTGTCACTGCCTATTAAAATGGCCATTAAATATACTTGCACATGAGAATAACTAGGAATTCAGAAGTACAAATTCAATATGTTATCTGAGTAGAAACACACTATATACTCTCACTGCTTAAGAGTAACTAGCTTGGCCCGTATGGCATGGGGACCCATCATATATGGCTACGTGTTGTGGTGACATCAACTAAAAAAGTATTCCATATATACGTGATCATTTCTATAAAAATTAACTTAGAAATTACAAGCTAAATTAAATTCTTCAAGATTAAGAGACTAGCAATATATTGTAGTAAGATGGCATTATTTCTGTTCCAAATTTTAGGCTATTACTATGAAATTCCATCCATTGGAGCCATAAGAATAAACACCCAGGTAAGTGTGTTGGCCAAATCCAGGTGCAGTTATAATACAAAGAAGTGGATTAATTCCTGTTCTTAACTCTCTTACATTTCACCTCTGTTTGAATCAGTTAAATTTTACGATACACTACATTAAGAACACAGTAAAAAATAAGGCTTTCTTTTATATATGAAGAAATATTCTGTTAAAGTTTTGTGATTTTTTTCTTTTCTCTTTTTACTGGTTGCAGTAAGCCAATTTAAAATGTGATCCCTGTTTCCCCAGCCAGCTGTCCCACGGCAGCTTGCACATAGACTAGTCACACTAGCATCCTCTAAAGCAGGCTATGTGCACACAACGTAGCATTTGATGAGATCTGTATCTTGCAGACCTCTGCACAAGGACTGTTTGGGGCTCATTTTCCCTTCTGGCCTTTCATGGTCCCTTTTGGATCCTAGGACATGACAGCAATGTTTTTATAAAGTTCTATAAACCCAGTAATTTTTTATGATGTGTCTAAACATTCATAGTCTGCCTCCTGCCATGCTTTTAGCATGATCCTAAGGGTTTATATTATGTGGAAAAGGCCATGGATGTGTGGGAGGGCATATAGCTCTTGCTAGAGTATCTGAACAGGAAGAGTGTGACCTGGTACCATCCTGCTTGTAGGAGAGATTCCTGGACTGATCCAACCAGTCTGGGAGAGACACAGCTTTTTTCCTTCAGGAAGGATGCAGGAATATTTTAGCAGATGTGTGTGGAGAATTAAGGGCAGAGGACCCTGGCATTATATGACGTGATCCAAGCTGACAGTGTAGATGAGCAGATATTCTTTTCAGTTTTGTCTGAAAGTCCCTGCATTCACATGTCCAGAAAAGCGGAGAAATATCATAGCAGTTCTTTGTCCTTCCAAGGCCAGGCATGACATTTTTTGGCAGAAAATAAGTCCTTTTTTTGGCTTGAATAAGAATCCTTTGATTCTGTTAAGCTTTTCCAGATAGTGTCTGGCAAGAAATATCCCTAATATGATCAGACAAATAGAAAAAGTTGAAGACTGAAACAAGTTTGATGGCATCCACTTCCGAACCAGACCAGAAGTCTGACATCTCCTAAGATCACCAGCTTTACCCATACTCCTGAACTGAAGGAACACAGGGACTATGAGGTTTTATAAGTCTGATTTTTTTTGTTTCAATAGAAGTTACGCAAGTTGCTGTAGGAGCTTAACATACATAGCTGTTGCATCCTCCATCGCCTACTCTCTCTTCTGGGTTCAGCGATCTGCTTGTAATTTCATTATGTCATTATCAATTAATTTTGGAACAAAAATAGTTGTAGTTCTCACTTGGTGGAAAGAGAGCAGTGGTTATGGATGTGTAAGGTCCATGTGACTGAGACTGAAACACAGGAATTGCCTTGGCAGTAAATACCTCAAACTGAAAATCGATTATTGGGTAGTATAATTTTAAAGACGTAATTAAATACTACTCCTGTATTAGTGGTGAATTCTGACCTTTTTTTCTTTTTCTGATCTTTTAATTGTTTTTAATTCATTATTATTTTTTATACTGTTTCTGAACTTTGATATAATAACTGCCTTCTGATGGGTTTATTACACTTTTTGGCAGGAATATCTGGATGTTTTGGGAAGACCGATGGTTTTAGCTGGAGAGAAAGCCAAACAAGTCCAATGGACAAATGTCTATCTGGATGCTCTGGTATGATCTGTGTTTAGCTCTGGTAAAGGAAGAATCTTAGCAAATCAGAACTATAAAGGTCCTTTTTCCAAAGTTCTGAGGACTCAGTTTCCAGGCAGAATGAAACCTGTCAATGTTACTGGGAATTTGTACAGATTTTGAACTTGGATCTTTAAACTATCACGGTTGTTGTAATTACTTGCTTGCTCAAGGTAATGATTTCTTTAATTGGGCAGTGTATATAATGAGGAAATAAACAAAAAGATATATGAAATGCTTTTCTTACCGCTGAATTTATCACTTTGGTCTTGTAAAACAAACATATTCAGGAAACTACGAAATGCTAAGTATTATTAGCAGCAATCTAATCTGTTGCTCTAGATAACCTTCTTCTGAGTAACTCTAACTAGGCAAAAAATTACTGCAAAATGGTCATCTGGAGCCATGTATTTATCCAAGTTCGCATGGTCATCTAATGTCATGTCAAAATCCACTTCTTCCTGTCATTCAGCATTACTGTAAATTTTTTATCAACACATCATGGAACTGAGCGTGACACGGAGGAACTAGTTTTTCTTTGGAATTTCAATGGCCAGAAGTTCATTAACCATGTTTTCTTGGTTACTGTTGAGGTACTTACTGGAAACATAAAGGATGTTATGACGAAAGTTCATATGTTCTGTACATATCCTGTTGTAAAGCCAAAGCTAAATTTGTAGCTGAGGATAGAAAGGGATCTGTTTTGTGAAGTAAAACGAGTGATACCTGCAGGCTTCTGTTGTGTTACTTTGTACTTTCAGTCTTTCCTTCAACCTTTTCTTGATTCATGTGTTATATATGTGTGTTTGTGGATACAGAATTATATATGTGTATATATATGTATTTGTGTGTGTGCATACATAGATATTTATAAAAAGTAGGACAACCCAAGCTAAACTGTTGAGATAAAGACTGAAATTTGTGGACTTTTACATCACAGATGAGAGGCACAGATGAGGCACAGGTATATCTTATCCACTCTGGAGCCTTTTCCTGATTCTTGGTTTTAGGAGGGACTGGGACCTAAGTTGTTGCACTGGTTCTTTATCTTAAAATTCCTAAAGCAAATCTGCTTGTGCCTCACTGGACATTTTCTTATCCTTTTTCTTATACTGTCCAGCAGCTGTTTTGGGGCTAAGACTAAAATAATGGGAAGTATATTACATGAGGCCGTATTTCAGTTGTTCAGGTTATGAAATCCTAAAGTGGTACTTTCATTTGAGGCTGTCTTTCAAGACTGTAATAATTTGATGTATTTGTGGCAATTCACACCACTTTTCTTGCCCTGTTTCTTCAGGTTCTGTTACAGTGTTGCTGTGCCCTCACTTTCTGCAGGATAATCCCAGAATTTTCAGATAGTTTTAGGTTTACTAGTTAGTCACAATTTGTTCACAATTATTGTCCTCTCTGACTGTGCATTTTGAGGCAGGGGAAGGGTGTTGTCCCCCATACGTACCGCTCCTGTTTCATTATATATCTCATCAATGCTCTTTCTAAAAGATACCCACCTCTCCTTCTGATTGATCACCATTTCTTGCTTCTTAGAATACTCCTAAAAAGTTCACTTCTCCCTCTCTTCACCTTGTTTGTAACACTGCTAACTCTAAGTTCATCACCTTTCATCTGAGTTCATCACCTTTCATTTGATACACAAACTTAATTTCACGAAGGATGGTTTAAAACTCAAAAAGGCACTGCTAGACTGGGCAAATGGGGAATGGATTTCATCAGGGTGGGTTAAGAAAGTTTTCTCACTTATTTTTTTCTAATGAAACAAAGGGGCAAAAGTTATACAGTTCCTCAAGAAAATACATGGAAAGAGTAAGCATCAGTGAGGGGAAAAAAGATTGAAATAAACCCCAAACATTAGCAAAAATAAAGGTAGAAATCTCCTTGTGGACAATTTAGAATGGCGGGGGGGGGGGGGGGGGGGGAAGCCAAACTTTTTGAGCTATCTAAATGTATGGTTTTCTGGATCCTATATTAAGTATGAGTTGTGACTGTTAATAAAAGAAAAAGAAATTTCTTGTATCATCCCAAGTAAGTGCAAATTCTTTGCTTCAGTACCAGAAGAGACTATGTGATTTTGCAAAACTGATGATAGACATTATTGCAAGCCATTGAAAAGTAGTGATGGTATGGAAGCTAGTAGCATTACCTGTTGGATTTTTCTGTTGATTTTGCCTGTATGTATCTGTTGCAAACCTATTTAGCATTTTTAAGTTTGTTTTGGCTTTTTCCTTTTTTTTCCTTTTTCTTTTCTGTATTTTTACTCTAGCTATCTGGGTTTTTTAGCATAGTGGGTACTGTAGCTGTAAACATGTTTTCATAACATTTAGGGGTTTTAAAATTATTATATCCTGAATTGTTGCACACCGTCTCTTTTTAAAAAGTAATTTATTATTCTTACTAACACATGGGCACCAAAAAAATTATTTTTTTGTATAAATCAATGAAGTATTACTTTTTTTTTCTTTTTTTACGAATAAAATTCAATACTCTAATCTAGTGTTTAACTACAGTAACTCCTTGTTTGTTCTAATATATTATACTCCAATATTTGTTATTTAACTCAAAAGTCATTATTCTTCTCTCTGTATGTGGTTATTTCGTAGGAGCTGGGCCTTGTGATCACAGGAACTCTACCTGTCTTCAACCTGACAAAGGAACAAAATGGGAAAATAGTAAGCTGTTACTTAAAGAAAACAAGCAAACAAACAAACAAAACTACCCAAAAAAACCAACCCAAACCCCAAAAGTTATCTGAATTAAATTTAATGCTAAACTCCTTGAAAAACATGTCTTTCCATAGAGCTTTCTACAGTTTAATTGTCTTGTATGTCAGACACAAAGGGGTCATCACTAGTTACCTGATAACCTCCTGGGAACAAGAAAATGCACATCACCCTTTTTCAGTTCTCAGTTTCAGGGTATGACATTCCCTTATCCATCTCTGTGACCTGGTGGCAGTGGGAATGTGTTAAGTGCTCAATACATGGGAAGCAGATGATTATATTATTTAGGCCTTGCCAAGAAAGGAACATACACATGAACTTACAACAACTCTATGAAGCTATGACATTTCAGGGTAAAAAGCAATGATGTAGAAAGTTTAAATTGTTTGTAATGCTAACAGAAAATAGCACAGTGTACTTAGATTAAAATCTAAGTATCAAATAAATAAAATTACCCATCCCTATTACTCGCTGATATGGAATCAATTTATGTCCTCGTCACAAAATCCAAATTCTGCTTTTAAAAAATCAGATTTAAAATATGCTTTACAGTGTGTTGTAAAATACTCTACACTTGGTGTAATACTTGTGTTCATTCAGGTCAAAATATACAGAAGTTTAGGCAAGATATTCTTTCATTTGTTTTTTCAGATATTACCTAGACTTAGAATAGATAAATACAAATTAGATAACTGCCATTTATTTAATTTACTTTCAGAATAGTTGACTTATTTTCCCTTTAAAAACAAAACAAAAAAAAGAAAAGTTTCATAATCTTATCTACAAGATAATGCTTGGAATTCACTGAGTCTGGTTGCAAAGTGAGAGACTACTGTTTATCAAAGGGTGTCTTTCTGAGATGTAAAGCAGCCGTTGTCTACTACAGAGGAACAAAAGGAGAACTTGAATCTGCTTAACTTATGTCTCTACCTGAATTTTAGGTTACAGACTGAAAGATGCATCTTCCAATATCTATTCCATTTTTATTTAATATGGAGAAGGGACTCAGGTGATACCATCTAAATGACAGCCCTCCTTTTCTGTGGTAGTAAAATAAATTACAAGTGAAGTAAATGTAGTACCTGAGTCCCCAGTTTCAAATGATGGGAACTGATTGTTATAGTCACTGTTTATATTTTGTTCTGTTGGGTGTTTTTTTCAATCATCAATATACCATAGCCAAAATAGGTTAATTGTTTTGGGGTCTCACTTATCAATTGCCAGCCTAAGCATGCAATAGTAGCTCTCTGTTGGTGCTAGTAATTTAGTAACTACATCAATGGCAATATTAATGTGTCACTTTGGCTTTCACTTGTTTTGTTCTTGCATTTATTATTTATTCATCCAGGAAGGCATTCACATTCATCTTCATAAACAATTTTCATATTTTATACTAAATTCTGAATATATTGAGTGTTATTTTGAATGTCTTGGATATTATTTAAAATATTTAGAACAGACATGAGTAAATAGGCAACTTTTCAAATTGTATCTGTTAAACAAGAGATGAAGGCAAAATCAAAATTCACTGACTGTTGCAGCTATTCTGCAGTGTAAAAATGTCAAACATATTCTAACATTTTGGAATCTTACCAGAATCAGCTGATTCTTGGAGTAATGGGGGTTGATGTCTCTTTGGAGGACATAAAAAAACTGACACCCAGATTTACGGTAAGTTGCTTGCGTTTGGTGGTTTCTCTTTATGTATGATTTATGTATGATTCCTGTGCATGCTCTTTCCTAAGTTATACAGCAATGACTGGATGCAAGTCAAAATACCAGCAGGCTTCTTTTCATATATCCTTTTCCATTGTTGCAGATTTTTTGATGGTTTTCTCTCCAGCCATATATGTGTTTCTGTGTGAATTGTCCATCAGGATGCATCTGTAAAAGCCAGCTTTTACATTGGGGGATATATTCCAAGTAATTATTTTCACGTAGCTTAAAGCACGATAATTTCAGCTAATAATAATGCAGTTCTTTATAGAAAAGTTCTTTAATATACATCTGTCTGTACTGTACTCAGTATGATTGATTTATATGTTTAGACATCTAACTGAAGAATTTCTAAGAAAATAACTAGTACTGTGGAAAAAAACAGCTGAGGAAGCAAAGGAACATCACAAATTTGACTAAAGGCAAATGCAAAGTCCTGCATGTAGAATGGAACATTCCCATGCCACAGTACAGGCTGGGGCAGACTGCCTCAAAAGGCAGGGAAGGGCCGGGGGGTCATGGTGGAGGACAAGCTGAACATAAGTCAGCAGCGTGCCCTTGCAGTAAGGAAGACCAACTGTGCAGAGAACACCTGCATCAGCAGTACTGTGTCCAAGTTTGATCTACACAGTGTAAGAAATACCCTGAGACACTCAGCAGAGTCCAGCCCACAGCCACTAGATTGGCCAAGGGCCTGGAGTACATGGTACGTATGGAGAAGCTGAGAGAGATGAGTTTGTTCAGACTGTAGAAGGAACCTAATGGATTACCTAATGGGAATTATAGAGAAGATGGCCTCAATATTTCTTGAAGGTTAAGAGTGAAAGACAAGAGGCAATCAAAGTAGTTGTGGCAGTGGAGATTCCAACTGGAAAGAAGGAAAAAATGTCATTATGAGGGTGGTTAGACACTGGAGCAGGTTGCCCAGAGAGGCTACACATTTGCCATTGGAGATATGCAAAGACCCTGTGAAACTTAGTTCAACTTTGAAGTTGGATCTTATTTTGAAGTTAGCTCAGCTTTCAGTGAAAGGTTGTACCAGGTGACCTCCAGAGGTCTGATCAACTTAACTTATTCTCCAAGTTTATGATTCTGAGAGAGCAGACATTAAGAAATTATTTTCTCCATGTTAATAATTCACATTTTTGATGACGCCTGAAGCAATACATTTTCCTCAATGTGACTATTGCTTGAAAACCATTAACTAATGTTTCTTTATTACTTAAAACCTTAAAATGCTAAACTTCACTTCTATCTTTCAGCTTTGTCCAAATGGATACTATTTTGCAATTGATCCTAATGGGTATGTGCTACTTCACCCAAATCTCCAACCAAAGGTAGGCAAAACCTTCTAATTTATTTCTCTATAATAAGTGGAGATTGTCAGAAATGACAGTAACTAAGGTCTGTTGAAAGTGTTAGAGAGCAATAGTAAAGAGTTCCCAGTTGTGGAAGCATCAGGAAAATCTGTGGTGCATGTATGGCTTCATCCAAATCCACTTTAGTGAAAACAAAGGCCAGCATTGACTTGTATTGAATTTGGTTATCAAAAATTAAAAAATATGTATATTTGCATGCACATTTAGATATATATGAAATAAGTTTTTAATATTCGTATTAATATCAATGCAACTAGTGGTATAGCTGTAAGGTCATTGTGAAGAACTTGCAGTGTGTTACAAGATGCTCTTGAAGTAAACTGAGGAGTTTACTCACGCACATGCTTATTTTGTGATGCTTTCTCATTTCAGAAATTGAAACTTGCATACTTGCAAAACAACAGATATCAGGGGCAAATGCAACGTATTTGACTTGTAGTTTTGTATTTGTTTATTTGCTTATTTCCTGGTTAGCAGAGCTGAAATGTGAGCTGCAGATTTGGGATGAATCTAGCCAAGCACTCCTTCCCAGAATGCCAGATATTTTAGTAGTTCAACTTGAGAAAACTCATCTTTAAAGATGAAATCTTTATCTAAATATGATTAGAACACAACTTGCCCCAAATTTCAGAAAGTTTAAACCCAAGATTTCGGTCTGGCTTTATATCCATTAACTGTAGTCCTGACCCTGTAGGGACTGCTACATTACCCGTATCTTCTTAAATAACTTGCATACCTGGCTTTGATGAGATATTTCTACATGAATGGATAATTCTTTTTCTGAAATCAGAACTTTAGTCTTTGTTTTAGTGAAGAGTTTCTCCATTTCAGTCTTCTGTTTAGTGGAGTATTTAAAAATGCTTATATTTTAATTCCATTAGATACATACTTTCAGCAAATTTTGTCTATTCAGTTCACAGTGCAAAAATGCAGCATTTTATAAAAGACAAAGTTAAAATTTAATTAACTAAAAATAGTTTTAAAAACTCACTCTTGATTGAAACATATGGATTATTTACAGATAAAAATTAGAAATAATAACGAATTACTGTACTGAAGACCAAACTATATCCATGTAGTTCAGTTGTCAGTATTAAAATTTCTCATTAAGATGGTTTGAGCAATATATGGCCAAGATAAATGCAATTGTCAGTACACAGGCAAATAAGGTTAATAAGGCTTTTAAACTTTAGTGGCACCTTACTCTTAATTTAATTTTTAGGACTTAGCACACTTCAGAGAAACTTCTGAAGTAATGGAGACCTGTATTTGCTGCCTTTAGGCATGGAAATACTGGTTTTTTTGTAAATTGGATGCATATCCATCAGCCTTTATTCCTTCCAGCCATATTACTGTGGCAGAACAGCAGCAAGTCCTTGATCTCTCTTGACTGTGTGACTGTCCTGCCTTGTTTCTTCACCAGAAAGTCCTGTCATAGCTACAAGAGGGATAGCACACACCCCTGTTCAGTACTTCACCATCTTTAACTGTCAAAGACAGAAAAAGAAATTAAGAATTCATCTACATATCTTAATGATTCATTTAATTCTTAAGCTGGGGGAAGGCAGCATTGTGAATATTTGAATTAGTTTGCTGGTGAAGTAATGAATATGTTTGAAATCTTTTGCCAAGTGTGTAACAAAAGAAGAAAGAAAAAAAATACTTTTTAAGAGAAGAAAGAATAACTTGATTTTAACTATTGAAGAAAGATGCCTTTTGATATATTTTGAAAGGAACCTTTTACAAATAAAAGAAAAAAGAAAAATAAAGTTATTATATAGCCTTCATAATTCAGAAGGACTCCAGTTTCTGGATATAAGCATTAGGTTTTCATGTGTTAAAACATGAATGTTTTGATTTGGTGATTTTACTTGATGAATTATTCCAAGACTGATATATGCATCATCACTGACTGAATCTTTTCTTTATTAGAGACTATTAGAAATTCACATGATGGCAAGTTGTCTATTTACCTTTTCCTTATATGCAAATGATAGTATATTTTTGTTAATAGAAAGAATATAAAATGAAGCAATGTAGTATTTTCATTTTAGGCACAATCTGGTGAGGAACTGATGATTATGGGTTCTGTGCATCTCATGTGCTGTTATACTGCAGTGCAAACTCGCAACACCGGAGAATAAAGAACCTTTTTTAGAGAGTGAAAAACTCACCTGATCCCTACTAAACCTAGGCAGGCTGAGATGGGTGATGAGGTTACTAATTGTCATGGTTTCTCTGTGTCATTTAAAAGGGTATGGAAGTCCAGAGATGCTTTTACATACTGCTCCAATGTTTGATTTAGAGTACGTTTAAAAAAGGATATTTTATGAGTGATATGTTTTAAGTTGTAGAATAATGTCTAAATGTAATATTAAGCATATGCGTTATTATTATTGTTGTTGTTATTAACAGTTACACAGACTAGACATTTTCACTCCCAGTTTGTTTGGGGTGGTGCATGCTATTCAGACTGATACAAGAACTACGTTTTAAAACAAAGGTACACTACAAAGACAGATTTATTTAGAACTCATGGACTTTCTTTAACTTGTCATATTAATTTTAGTTGAACCTCCTGGTAGCTGTTAACTTATTAACAAACACCATCTTAACCCTCTTTGCCAGCAATTTTTCAATAGATGTAAACTAAACCATAACTACGTCTTTACCTTTGAAGAGGTGAGGGTGTATTGAACTTCCAATGGTCCCTTCTTCTGAATGTCTTCTGCTTTCCTTCTGAACTCTATTACCTCAAATCACAACTGGTTCAACACAATATTTTGGGAAATTGTCTTGCATTATCATCTCATAAGAAGAAGCAAGTAGAAAGTTAGAACTTGTAAAGTTGTTTGCACAAATGAGAAAATTTAAAAAAAGGCAGGTTGAAAAGCATATTAAAATCATTAAGAAATTTCCCGACATGTTCTTATTTGCACATGAAAACTATGTCAAAGCATAACACAGGAGACTTTTTTTTTTTTTTAACTTTCAGTTTAATGTAATTTTAAACTACTTGAAATACCATTTTTCAAGTTTGTGTAGTTAGTTATATTTTTAAACGTGCTTAATTTATGTTTTACTGCCAGTTTTCTGTGTGTGTTGGTGCATATGTGCATGTATTTTTCCCATTGTCCTGGGAGAGAACAGGTGGATAGTCCACCAAATAAACAGTCACTGAAGTGAGTGCCTTAAGCATGTGTTAACAAGATTGGTCTTAATTAGATAAGATTTGAAAACATTAAATAATTCAATTTCTTAATCTGGTCTAAAGATTAGTATTCTTTTCTAAATTTTCATTATGGTTCTATTCAAAATCCTTTTAATGGTAGTTCAAAAACTCCAGATGCATTCAGTAGAGTCCAGTGTTTTGTCTTATGGTTTATGGTTTTGAAAGAAATGTAAGAGGAGATGGTTTTAAGAGCAGATACAACAGTAAACAAAAAGTGAAATTCTTCTAATTCTGTATTTTAATTCTGGCAGAGTATGTGGGAGGGAGAGCTCTGTGTTAATTTAATTCACACCATTTAACGTATGTCTGGTTTTTGTTTCCCTAGACAAAACCCGTGTGTAATTCTGACAGAGAGCTCAGAACTCTTGATCGGAATGAGGGCTAGTCTCTGCTTCCAGTAAACGTGCAATGGAGAGTTTAGATGTTGAGGGAAGACTTCAGTTCTATAAGTAGACTGTTTACTAATAGTGTAAAAATATAAATTACTGCTTTTTTGTTACTTCAGCAAATTGGTGTGGGCATACCAAAAGTTAATTTGAGAAAAAGGAGACCCAATGTACAGGTAACTTTGGATGGAGGTGATTAGTGCATTACAATGCGTAGATCTGGAAATACAATTAGAAAGCTTCTGCCCTGCTTACTAGGAAAAATCTAACTAGAGAATTGTTTACTTTGACAGCTTCCAAAGCATGAAGCTTGCATCCTTCCTTGTTTAAATAATAGAAAACATGTTATTGGCTGTAGTGAAGGGCATTCCATTAAATTATGGTGCTTTACTAATAGGTGCTAATTAAAGCCGTGCTGTAAAAATTATTCTTCAGATTTTGAAATGAATTTGAAAACTGGGGAAAAAAAAAAGAGACTACTTGTGCTAGCTTTGCTTGCATAAATCCAAAGTCAAGAGAAGATAATTCTTACCACTTTATTGCCAAGTTTTATTGTACAGTGTATGCTGTATAACATCACACAATTTGAATGAGCTGTTCAATTTTTCACTGGGGAAGTCAGAGTAGGGCATACGTTTTATCTACTGTTTACATCAGGTTTTTCAGTTCAGCAGACCCAACTCCAAGACAATTAGCCACCATTAACCTGAACAGGGAAAAGAAAATTACTAACATTTTTTTACGTTATCTGCAATCCCTGAGCAGAAAACACTTAATGAAAACTTAAAAATCATTAAAGGAATAGATTAACTATGTAATTATCAAAATAGCAAAATTAGGTGCAGTACACCGTGTTAATTTCTTACACATATGGGAATATATAATGCAAAACTGGTGGCTTGCAAACACCATCAGTGAAAAACATGGTGTAAAATCCTGATCTAATTCAAGTCAGTGATTTCACTGAGCATCAACTGGCTGCACTTATACCACATGTAGAAAACCACCTCTTTGCTGGATTTTTTGTTTGTGCACTGGAGAAAGCAGAAACTCTGGGCTCCCATCCACTCCAGATGCTCCTGGGTCTCCCTCTGGGGCCCAGAATTTCGCTGCCTTCTTACCGTCATTTATTTTAAAAGCCTAACAGCCTGTGTCTTCATTAGTACTGCAGGTATGAGTAGGAACTAGACTCCTGCAACTCACAAAGAAGGCCTTCCATAGAATTTGTGAGAATACTGACCTCCCAAAACACACGACAATGACTTCAATGAACATTTTTTTATGTTGCTGCACCAGTTCTTTCTTTGTTTCCTTCTTGATTTGCCACTGAAATAATAGATCTTTGCCTTTAGTTGTCATGCTGAAAATGGATTGCACTCCCTTTATTTGCATGCTTCATTGCTAGTGATTTACTTCTGTTTTGTTTTATTAAGTTGTGCTGGTGAATGTGGTGGTGTTGCGCTTATTCTGGTCATGTCACATGCATGACTGGATAAGAAGAGCAAACTGAACAGTAAGTTTGTTTCTTCATGGCTTGGAATAAACCCCATGAAATGGCAACCTTGGAAGAAAAAAATATGGAGCCCAAATACGGGTAAAAACACATTCGGGGAAAAACACATAGCGGGGAAAATACTCTTCCATTTAAAGTACGGGGCTAGGAATTTTCTATGCTAATTGATAATGGATTTCTTTGTGCCTCAGGCACATCATATAATGTATCTGTACATGCTTAGTTTCTTCATCTATTAAAAGTCAATAAGTATCTTTTAAAGAATGTGTGGTCATATAGCATCTTAAAAAAATAAGAACAAACAGTTAATGTATACTTGAATTTTGACAGCCTTTTAAAGTTGACTATTTTGTCTTTGGGACTCCTCAGCTATGGCTAGCCCAGGTTATCATTTGAAATGAAAATTGACCTTGATTTGATGTGATGGCTTTTTTTTTCTTTTCTTTTTTTTACCATTTCTTTTCTTCTCTGTTCCTTTGTGTGTTGGAATGGAATGTGAACTTCATAAATGCCTCCTCTGCCATGCCAATGCCTTCATGCATGCTGTTTGGGTTTGACCATGCTATTCATTATCCATTGCATGTAAGAAAATGTTTTTTTTTTTTTAATTTATTTTTACATTTTTCCTTTTGGTATTTATTTTAAGAGTGTGGATTTGTTGGGGGGGAAAGGCAACTGCATAACAGTAACTAAATTGTTTTGAATTAATAGAGAGCATATGTTAATGATATTATATTAAAGTTGCTAGTTTTATCTATCTTACATAAATAGGAACATAAAAATTTATTTGAAGTTATCAGTAGACATTTAAAAGAAATATCCGGAATCTTTGTCTGCAGTCTCTCTAGTGCATATTGTCTTTCTGAGAAAAAAATTATTGGCTGTTCTCTTAGCAGACATTAAGCCTTACTTGCTAAGAACAGGAATGATTCCATATACCCAGAAACATGTATATTTGTTCCTCAATAAATAGTCCTCCTGATACGAACATATCTTTTAGCAGCTGTTCAGTGTTACTTTTTTCCAGTAAAAACTGGAAATACCTACAGATATTTTGACAAAACATGCTTGCGTTCTTTGATATAGTATTCACATGTACTTTTATCATGTAACTTTGCCAAGGAATGTTAGGATGGGCGAAATATAATCACCATTTTGAAAGAAGGGACTTTAGTCTACCCTGTAAATAAATTATTATAGCTGAATCACTGAAATCCCCTAAAAATGTCACTATCAGAAATTACACTAGTCTTGAAATAAATTAGCTGATGACAATTTTTGTATTGATATTTGTATGAGAAACAGTTACTGAGAAAACTGTGCCCTGCGATCCTTTCATGTATGCACTGTCCTGTTACACAAAGTAAATTATTATCAATTAAAAAAAAAAAGGACTTTTTTCATCTTCTATTCTAAACTATCAGATGTAAATGGTTAAATAATATATCTCCATATCTTTTTTCTAAAGATACTTCATTAGGTGAGTGCTGAGTGATAAGGGTTGAGGATTTTTACACCTCGGGTGATACAAAGTCAATGGGGCTTAGCCAGAATTACTCAAAAAACCAACAACATTGGATTCCTAAGAACTCATATGGAAGATGGCTCTGTCCAAGTAAATGCAGACTACAACTGAGACAGGAGCAGAGGCTGGAGGGTGATCTAAGCTACTTCAGCAGAGCTACAGTGGTCTTCCCACACCACTACAGGACCAGGGTTCCTACAGATGCAGACCACCAAACCTCTCTGTGCTCCGTAGTCGAGGGTCAACATCATGTTGTAAGGAACATCATGTTCCTTAGGTCTTGAAGCTTCTGGGTTGCAGTATTTCTGTGCTACAGGTTTCCATCTCTTAAATTGAGGCAACAGTACTGTTGTCAAGAGAAACACATTCAAAGCTGCAAGGTGTTCAGGGAAAACCTGTAAAGCTGACAATAAAAGTGAATTTTATTTTTTTATAACAACGGAAAAAAATTGGTTGCTGTAATTGCTGCTGCTTTGAGTCTTGAACCACAGTTCATTCCCACCTCATAACAGCAAGTCTGTACTCTGCTTTTGGCAACGTTGCAGAAGAATACAGTTACCCCATCTTACCGGTCAGCTGGAAAACTCCCCCAGAATTCTCTCTCCCTTCTCGGAGGCAGGGCACCTAATGCAAAATTCACATCTGATGCTTCCTCTGATGCATCTTCTCCCACTTAGTGTGTGACATACCAGCAACAGGGGAAGCAGCTTCCCAGCATGAGCCCTATACATGACAGACTGTAGACGGACACTGGCTGTTAGTGTTAATTCGATTTTTACTTACCTAATTAACCTCTCTGCCCAATGAAATAAAATAAATGAGAAAGGGCCACTAGTACTTCATGTTATAAGAGATTGAAATAGATGGGTAAGTAAGCCTAGTTAAGTAGCTTACTTTGAAATTAAGGGATTAGAATGATTTGTAACATTATGGTACTATGTCTTTATTATTTAATCATTCAATATCTTCTGCTTCAGAATCCTAAATCCCAGGAGCCTGTTACGCTGGATTTTCTAGATGCTGAATTGGAAAATGATATTAAAGTTGAGGTGAGAGTACCTGGTTTCTCAGTACCTTTTGCAATTTGTGTTTCACTGTACAATAACTGAAAAGCAATTTATGTTCTAGATTTTGAATAGGTATATATTTTGCTATGAATTTCAATGTTAAATTTGTCAAGATGATGACTTTATAGAGAGGTGAAGTTTTAATGAAGCAAATTGAGACCTGGTATCATTCGTAGGCAAGGGCAATGCGTTATATTCCACTCATTTTTAAAGACACCATGATTTCCATTTGATTCTTCTTCATTTAGTGGCAATTGCTAGGGAGGGGGCTTGTAAAAGTTTTTAGAACAGAACACTTTTTAATGGGATATTAATATATTACCTGAAATACTTTATAAGTATTTCCCTTTCTCTTACTAACACAAGCATATTGCTGTGGTGAGAGAACTGAGCAATAAAGTTGTGTTGACAGCAAATTAATTCCTTTGTATATTTTTCAGTTACTAATTTTGTAATACATTCAGAAATGAGAATATTAAAAAAATAGTTTGCTATTTTGTCAAATAAAATGGAGGCTTTTAAAACATTTTGCATTTTTAAACATTTTTTCTGCTTTGTTTGAAATTGTTCTTTTATAATTACACTAATCAGCATTCCTTGGTATCTGTTAAATTCTTCCTTAAGTTTCTTTGAAACACCTGCTTCAGAGAGAAATTACTGTCAAACTGGTGTAAAAATGATTTGTGAATCACTGCTGCTACCAGAATCACGTAGATGTGCTGGGAAGCACAAGAAATGCTAGACAAAAATCCTTCTCATCCACACAGAATTCAAATTCTCTCTAGTGCCCGGCATCAAGGGGTTTTATGGGACAGTCTTGCTGTGCAAAGTCTACCAGAACTGCTGCTTCATAACTCTATACTGTTTCAGTATATATTTGGATAGAGCAACTTCAAATCAGAAAAATCTGAAAACCGTAAACTTAACTTACTTTTTAAGAGCTATGACTTTCGTATGCATTACCATTTTCTGTCTTTATGAAATATTTTGGGTTGCTGAGAAGATTATTCATGTTTACATGCAACCCCTAGATCTTTCTGTTCTTTCCTTTTTCTTCCTTGACAATAGATTCGGAAAAAAATGATAGATGGAGAAAGCGGAGAAAAAACATTTGAAACACTGGTCAAGTCCCAAGATGAGGTAAGATAGGAAAACAGGCAATTACTACATGTACAGGAACAAACAAAACAAGAAAAGTACTGTGAAATGACGAAAAGATGTTCATTTTGTAATGTCAGTTTGTATCATTTATCCATCTAGATTTGCTAGTTGTATTGGCTTGTAGTAAGAGAAATTATGTACTTATGAAAAGAAGAATTGTTTTGTTTCTTGGTTGCTTTGGTACATCATTAGTCAGGCAGTTGTTGATGAGGTCTTAAACTCTGTTCACCAGAAAATGGACCCAGCCTACTTCTGTGTATGAATCCTAAAACAAAGTACTTAATTTGCTTGTGGAGATGTATGAGGATGGGTTTGGTAGTTTATACTGTGGTTGAATGGCAAGAAAGTAGTGAGAAAAAATATAATATTTATATGCCATAAATGAAGAATCTTTGGCATAAGTGAATTAATCTTACAGTTATATTATGTCCTTTTGCTTTCTGAACAGATTTTTGATTTCTTTATTTTCTTGTCCAAAATGCTCATTCCTGATAAAGATTCCTGGTTTCTTTAATAAGACAGACACATTTCCTAGCAGTAGGAAATACTCAGATTTAATATGGATCCTTACATGTATGCTTTACTTCTTGGGGACCTTAATGAGAAGAAATCATGACTGGTGTGCCAAAGGAGCAGTTCTGTCCAGGGTGTGCCCCACAGTTACAGTTCCACAACAGCTTTTAAAAACTGTTTTACTCTGAATGTAAAACAACATGAAGATAGATAGTTTAATGACTTGGCAGAAGAACGTGAAGCAAATATAACATCAAGCAGGCGCTGCACAACACTTCTATATATAAGCACACCATAACAATACTCAGTAGAACTGCTTGGAACTGTGCAGTTATTTGTTCATGTGTAGTATTAGGTGTCCTGTCTTGTTGATCTTCTGTAACTTTGATATCTCCAGTGCCTCTGCTCTTTGTACTTAAATGGCAGAATCTTCCAATGAAAGGTTTCTCCTTCTCACAAGGCACATGCTATAGTATTTAATCAGGTTAAATTGATAGGAAATCAGGCCTCAGAGTTTAAGGGTGTTTATTCTGTTAAAACCAGCACATATTCTATTTAATGTCTAATAGATGGTCACAATTTTTAAACTCTGTTTTAAATTTTGGTCAGATTACACCAAGCAACATCCAATGATGGGAAGTTCCCATTACCAGTAGTCCTCTGACTCAATTTGGCATTGAGAGAAGATTCTTTTATTCTTATTCTCATTTTGATATAGAAAAAAATAATATTTCATAGTCCTAGTCTATTTTTGCATTAAACAAGGTAGAAACTTACTTGTCTTTGTGGGTGAAAATCTGTGGCAATGCACATGTTTTCTTTGTTAGATGAGGCTGAAAATGGAGCTGGATTTTCTGAAACATGCCTCAGTTGTTCATCCATGCTGTGATTTCACAATGTCAAGTTCATGGTCACTTGGTTCTGCAACAGACCTTTGGGAACAAACTTAGAATCATAAAGTTATAGAATAGTTTGGATTGGAAAGGACATTAAAAGATAATCTAGTCTAACCTCCCTGCAGTGAGCAGTGACATCTTCAACTAGACCAGGTTGCTCAGAGTCCCATCCAACCTGGCCTTGAATATTTTCAGGGCTGGGGCATCCACTACCTTTCTGGGTAACCTGGGCCAGGGTTTCACCACCCTCACTGTAAACAATGTCTTCCTTATATTTAGTCTGAATCTACCTTCTTTTAGTGTAAAAACCCCTTGTCCTGTCACAACAGGCTAAAAAGTCTGTCCTCCTCTTTCTTATAAGCACATTGTAAGTACTGAAAGGCTGCAATAAGGTCTCCCTGGAGACTTCTCCAGGCTGAACAACCCCAGTTATCTCAGACTTTCCTCATGGGAGAGATGTTTCATCCCTCTGATCATTTTTGTGGCCCTCCTCTGGACCTGCTCCAACAAGTCCATGCCTTTCCTGTACTGAGGACTCCAGAGCTGGACATCTTATGACTGTTCCTCAGCCTCTTAGTATCTACACTGGATTTGAAAAAATGTGCTGGTTCTCATGCTGTATTTTAAAAGAAGTGTAAATAAGGATGTGCTCAAGCCATACTCAAGATCTTCTTGACCGCAAATCCATCAGAGGCATTTTTTATACCTGAGCTGTGGGTGTCATTGAGGAGATCAGTGGCTTTACTTGCATGTGTGTCCACCTGTGAGGAGACAGATTAAAATCTGTATATTCATTTAACTCTGTGCTAACAAGATTGTGACTTTGTTGCAGAAAGATTGTCATAGTATTTTGTTGTATTGAAGAGTCTAGGGGATTTTGACTCTGTGTTGGGCACTGTCTGCCTTCCTTGTGATGCCCTTTTCAGAAAGTGCAGACTCTTTTCTTGAGTACAGAACCTCAGGTACAGTGGGGGTGGACAAATGTAACTGTAGATGATCTTAGCTAAAATGATGATAATGATGATCATGTAATCATGTAGGCAGCAGTCGTACTTCCCTACTTTAGTATCTGTGGGGGAGGTCAACTTAGCTCAAGCCTTATGCACTTACATTGTCCAGGTGCAAAATGTGCCTCTGAGTTATGGTCCTAGAAGCTGTGGAGTCCTATGATCTCATTAAATGTGCCCACACTACTTCTCTGTATCCATCTTCCTGCTGCCTTTCACCTCTTCCCATGTTTTTCTAAAGCAGACACCTGCACCAGCATCCCCTTGCCTTCTGGCAGGATTGTCTTTTGTGCTTTCTCACAATGAAGCCCCCACCCCAGGCCTCCTGAGTAAGGCTTTACAATGCTGCTTTACCATCTATGGAGAAATCCTGCTGTGCAAAAACAATGTGCCTTTTCCTCGATGGTTCCACTGTTGGAGGGTGGTGAATTAATAGGGCATTCCTGGGACAGTGAGGGTAAAGCCCATCTGATTTCAATTCTGCTACCTCACCTGTGTCAGGAGCTCATCCTGTCTAGGAAGCCACCAGCCTGTTCCCCTCTTTTGATGGGAGATGGGGTCGTTCCTGACCTGCTGCCAGTGAGTCCAAAGTCCCGCTGGCATCTCAGCTGGGGATAAACTGCTCCCGAAGGGAGAGACTCACTTGGACTTTTTCAGATTTATGTAATTGTTTTGTTTAAGGAGTGCCTTTCCAAGCCTATGGGTGAAAAGTTCTTTGTGTAGGTTGTTAGAAAAAGGAGAATTAGAAGGTCATAAAACTACAGTAACACTATTGGGGTTATACAAGAAATTGCATTCATGGCAATGTTGTTGAAGAGATCTCAAGCTGTGCTTGAATTTCTCGGTTTGTGTGATAAAAAAGACGTGAAGCAGTTGGTCCTGCAACTGTTTGCCCAAAGAGGGAGGGAGAATAAGCAGTTACACTTGCAAATGCTGGAGTCAGCTACGGCATCAAGGCAGAGGGAAATGTAGCATCCCTGTGTGCATGACAGTATGTCAGTTACATATGGCCCAGACCACAGTCTGTTTGAATAGAATATCCCAAGCCTTGTGTTCCCAGATGCTTCAAGTGCCCAAAGAAATTAATTTCCCTCACCTTCCTTTGCATCATGGCCCAAGATTTATTCCGCTACTCAGACCTCTCTGGGAGAAGAAGGGAGCAGCCAGAGATGGTTAGTGATGGTGACTGCTTCAGGCCATTGCAGCCTCCCAGCTCCAGGCTGCTAGACCCAGAACAAAGCTGCTTTAGACCACAGTCCATGCATGAGCCATGTATCACTTAGGACTTGATAGCTTCATATATTTTCTTATTAAAAGGGCTGATGTTGTCGGTCGCTCTGAACTGACAGTTGTAATCTTGAGGCTTAAAATTGATGTCCTTTTTGTTTTGCTTTTTGGTTTAAGTTTGCATTGCTTTCCTTTTGTATTGCAGCTGGCCCCAGCAGTGTCTTGGGAGATGACCTCATACTACAGCATAGAGACTGGACTCATAGCAAGCATGGGTGGGGTGCGCTGGAGTCTCCCAAGGCCTCAGGGGCTTTCCAACTAACAGAGAAGATGCCATAGGAACAAAAGCATTGCCACATTTGGGCAGCTGGAGTGGGCAGTAGTGAAAACTGAAGGGTCACAAAAAGTGCAGTAATATGTGTAGCTTCTTTGGCAGTGACCAGCTGGGGATGATGTGGTCTCAAACCACTCAGTAATGAAGTAGACAAAGGTAAATGGGGTGTGACATATGAGGACATGTGATCTGCTGAGTTATCTTTGAAGAGAGGTTTCAGCCAATTTGCTTTTGAGCATGTTTACAGTGCTGATGTGTCACATAATGGGTATGAGTGTGGCCAGGGATCAGAAGAGCCCTCCCACTGAGTCACAAGGTTCAGAAGGGATCTTCTTTCTTTGTAAACTCCTCAGAGAGGAGTCTAGGTGCAGCTAGATCCAATCCTAGTCTCAGACTTAGTCAGTGGTTTAGGCCTAAAGGATACGTCCGTTCATCAGTCAACGTTTGCCTCCCAGAGCCCTCTCAAGGACTTTCCCGGAAAGAGTTTCGCAAAGTTGAAAAAAAAAAAAAGATGATTTATTAAAGTGACAGATATAACAAATTCAGAAGTGCTGCTGAGAAATGCAGTTACTTCAACAACCAAGCGCAACTTGAGAGTTTAGCACTTTTATTAGCAATACTTCACCAGGTGTTCAGAGGCACAAGTCTTACCAAAGAGGTCCCTTCTTGGGGAGGAGAGATCCAAGCCCATCAACCCATCCAATAGTTGGAGTTCTCTTCCTCAAAACAGAGGATTCTAAATACCATGGCGAGGTGGGACCAAGTCAAATACTGTGTGCCAGGGGTCCTTAGCAAGGATTGTCAGTTCTGGAAGGCAAGCGAGGCCCGACAGCTCAGCATAGGGTGGGGGATTTGGTACAGGCATACACGGGTCTTCCTGGCTTTTACTGAAGCAAGGGGCTGTGAGGCACCCACCTCACCCTGGGCATCACTCAGTTGGATTGATTGTTAGGCGGCATCAGTTATGTTTTGTGAGATAAGCATGTTGCCCAAGTCAACCCCCTGAAGCCACTTCGAGTGAATACAGCCATCTGGACCAGAGGCATGCGTCATCACCACCCTCGGTGGTTCATTGTTAGGGAAATAAAGGTCAGGATGGGGAGACAGGGGAGTGAGCACACTGCCGCATGGTGGCAACAGGATTTAACAAGAACCCAGGTTTTCTCATCTTCTCTTCCTTCCCTTCCACCTTGGACACTGCTTTTCTCTTGCCAGCGTACACGGAACCCTTGGCGCTCTGCCTGGTTTGCAGGGACTGCCAGTGCTACGTTCAAGCATTACTTATTCTTGAGCTGAAGTAATAGTATAGGCACGTTATTAAATATAAATAGGCTTGCATAAGGATCTCTTCAGCCACCTTTTTACCTTGAATATGAAATATATCAGGGCATTAGACACTGAAATGTGCACCTTTTTTTTTTCCTACCTTTTCCTTTTTTTTCTAATTTTCTTTTTTTTTTCCAAAGTGATTATTAAATTATTTACACTGTCGTGCTGTACTGAAAATCAGAAGCTGGCTAATGCAAAGGTTTCAAATTATAAATGTCAAGGAAGACACCTCTTTTTCATAACCACACTCATTTTCACGCTTTTGTTTTACCACAGGGAAAGGGAGAATGTAGATGTAGACGTTTAGTATACATCTGTGGTATACTTGTGGTACCTTTCACCAATGTTTGTAATGTTGTACTGCAACAGTTTCCCAGACTTCATTGCTGGCATACTTACAAATATCTGTTTGTCAAATAGTAATATGCTGCAGCTGGCATAAACTTGTAGTTTTCAAAGTGGAAAACTGAGTAAAACAATGTCAGCCAGGTGCACTAATCTATAGGGAACTGTGTCTATCACATTATTTTTCATACCAAAAGAAAACAAATGGTAAAGGTTATCCTCCTGTATTAAGTTATATAAAAATAAACATTTACTTCATTTACATTTTTTCACAAATTCAAGACCCCCCTAATAAGATTAGAAACACATGTAAATTTAGCACGGGGTGCCTATACCATGAGAATTGCCTGTCTGTTTCTGTATATATGTCTCAAATTTAAATGCATTTAGCCAGTGGTACTGTGACCTGAAAGGATAGGCATGGGGTGTTTCTGTTGTTAAAGAGTTACCTACAAAGTCTTTTTATATTTGAAGTTTTTTTTCCTTTTCATAGTTTAACTGCAAAATGGTCCATAAAGGAGACAGCATGATTTACCAAATTGAAATTACATAGAAAAAAGTTTGCATAGGCCCAGCTAATGAATTTAAAAGGGAAAATGCTAGGTCACGTTTGACTCATTTTATTTAAATTTGCATTTCATTAATGTTCAGTAAAAAGGATATAGGTGATTCTTTTGCATAATGTGTTTGGAAAATGTTTAAGAAAAGGAGTTGCAGCTCAACTCACGCTTTTAGCAAAACAATAAATAGAATTTCAACAGATTTGTATTTGATTTTACACTGTATTTCTCAAGACAAGGTCATGCTTGTTGAAGCTCCAGAGTTGTTAATTTATTTTTTAACCATATCTCTTTGTAGCGATACATTGATAAAGGAAACAGAACATATACATGGACAGCTGTGAATGGCACTGATTACAGGTAATTCATGTTCTCTGACTTCTGTGTAGTTAAATGTCCTTTTTGTTTATTTTGATTAATAGATTTAGCATTACATTTTCTATAATAGCTTAGTCAGGACCAGATTATGTTTTGTCCAGGCCTCTAGGATTTTCTGGGTTCCTTTACAGCTTTACAGTTCAGAATTGTGGCTCTGTGTAAGGACCAGTAACTCAGTCTTTCATTCAACTGTTGAGATTTATCACTAGGGTATTTCAGCATGCAGGAAAAAAATGCTTTTTATGATTAATTGATGTCACCATATACTTTGATTCTTAACTGTATGCTTTCTCCTCTTGTTTCATCTTTTCTTTGGATTTTTGTCTCCATGTTCTTGTTTTAATATGCTTAATATGTTTAATATTAAAAATGAAGATGCTATATTTTGGTCTAAATGAAAAATGTGACACATTTTGTGCAAATGTTTTTCAGGCACAGCCATTGCTTATATCATGACTTTGCTAACCTTCATGTCAGATCTTAGGGCCAGGAACTGTGCTACTGATTACCTCTGAAATCTGTATCTTTTTGTGACAAGTTTAAACTATTTAGCACTGACACTGCTTTGTATGTAAAAACTAAATAGTGAATGGTGGCAGGAACAAATGGAGTAATGGGTGAAAGCACGTCCCCCGTTGAACGCAATGTTGGTGTTTATACTATTCCAAACTCATTTAAGCATACAGCTCTGTACCATTAGAAGGAATGTAGAAACTGGATGTTACCCAAAACAAGTTAAGGTTTACCAAGTTCCAGAAAAGTTAAACTACTCTAGTTCAAAACTACATGGTATAAATACTGAGTCATTTTTTTACCAAAACAGTATCTTTATTGTGGTGAATTACAGTAGTCCTCTGCCAAGCCGGTTCCCATTTTCTGTTACGTTCTACACAGGTGTACAGCCAATGAGAATGTAAATGTTAAGTCGCACATAAAACAAAATAAATCCATCTTAGCAAGAGAATACAAATGTAGGATCTTTTCTTCAGCATCCTATTTTTATAATGAACTGCCTCGATCTTTGTACTCTGTAAGAAAAGAAAGTTTTTTTATCAGACTATGCCATCTAGCAATCAGTAAAGAAATACATTTGATTTATACAACTTCTTAATTCTTACTGAGCTCCCTGGCATGAGACACAGCAATAAATCCATGGAGTCACATTGCAGAAAACCTATTAAACATAAAATTATAGATTTTAATTAGCAATTTCTACTAGCAGTAACTGTTAATGACAGGTAAACTGCTACTGATTTCCCTAGAGGAGAATTGGTAGAAGGCTATCACTAAATATTCAGCATCTCATTTACATTCTGTTTAAGTGGCAAAAGTATCATTAAAGGTCATCTCATTTATGGCTCAATTGTACAACTTTTTAAATGTTAATTTCTGCAGCTATCCATTAGAAAGCATTGCAGCTCTACAGTGATGAAATCAGAGTGCTAAAATTAAGGATGCAATATGGGAGATGGTACCACTTTAATGATTACTCATACCTCCTGTCCTTTACTAACTTTTTTAGAACTGAACTCTCTACACACGTATCGAATTTAGTTGCAGAAAGAAATCCTATATTTTTTGAACAAAACTAACTATAATTGAAAGGAAAATACATTGCAAATGCTTTGCCAATCTTAAAATGTTATTACACAATGATGTTCAAAGGTTTTAGTGGTGACTACATGATTCAAGAAAATATTTTTCATCTTGAATGTAATATGAATTCAGATATTGACAGATATGTTTCTTAATGAACACCGATTTGTCCTAACAAACATCCGATCATTAGTTGTTTTATTAGTACAAAAAGTCTGTCATTATGCCATGCATGGCATATCAGTGCGGTAGCATGTGGTGGTTTTTGTAGGCAGTGATCACTCTGGCTTGTGTTACACAAATACTAAATTAGTAGGGATACTAAATGTATTAAATAAAAAATGTATTTTATTATTTGCAATTATTTGGAAATTCCTTGCCTATCTATTAAAATGTGCATTTATGCTTAAGGGTGTAAAATGATAAAATGAAATGAATGAAAACAAACACAGGGGAACTTCATGAACCTGCTTGTGCCTATTACGAAGTGTGAGGCTGGTATGTCACTATAATCTCATTTCATGATGATCCAACACCCGAACTTGTTAATTGCTTTCAAAACACATAGAAGCTTAAACTGGAAAACTGCTTTAAATAAGATAATTGTGTTACTTGTGTCTTTTCTATTGCAGTTTGGCATTGGTGTTACCATCATACAGCTTTTATTATATTAAAGCCAAAATAGAAGAACCAATAACTCAAGCCAGATGTAAGTACTATGAAGGTTCCCTGGTTTTGTCCAGTATTGCCAAGTCTCAGATTCACTTAAAAAAGCAATGTTTAGAATTCATAAATTTTGTGGAATTTGCTGATGTTATCATGATGCACCCCAAATCTGCAGCAATGATTCTAACCCATTGCAACACCCAAGGTACAAGAAATATTCTATAAAAATAGAATATGTGCAGGTACCCCAGCTCCACTGACAATCCCTTCCCCTTTGCTCTGTGCCTATAGAATCATTGCTTTGTGTATCCTCTGTTGCTGTCATTTTAAGGGTCTGTATGCTGTTTCTTTTCATTCTTTTAGCTAAGTGTCATGGTATAGCCTATAATAGTAAAGCATTTTTTCATTATTTTTACAGCAGTTACAGAATAATATTTAGCAAATTACCTCTGCTGCCCATAGGAATAGATTAATGTGAAAACGCTGCTTGGTTTGGCTTGCAGCTAGGGTTTTATTTTGCATTTTGCAATCTTTTAGTGGATGTTTGTAATGTATTTTTGGATTAGACTAATTTTAAGCTATTTACAGATTCTGGAGAGATAACTGGAAATTATACTTGTGAGTATTCCAATGCTTATTGTTTATTAGGTGTAGCTGAATTTTAATTTAGATAGTAGACAAAATAGGACCCATCACATCCTTTTAACTTTATCCAAGTGTTAGGATAAACTTGAACAAATCTGCAGTTAAATAGAAAGTTAGAAAAGCACTATGAATCTCTCTGACAGGCATAGATACTGTTAGTTTAGGGAAAACTTGGTTAGCACTAAATCACTGTCCTCTACCATTGGCTCCTGCACATGAAGTAGAATATGGCAAGTTTTAATAATCAGTGTTTTATTTTGTAACTTTGTCAAATAGTAAATAGTTTAAAACTGAAGTTTTAGTGAGTAAATATAGTTCTTTTGATGGATTAGATCATCTGGTTTTGCACTCATATCAATATAACCTGCAAAACAGACCCTTGAAATAGCCACAGTATATAGAAGGTACTTGAGAAATAATTGAGGAGGACATATTCTTCGGTCTTCAAAGATGTTTGTCTTTTTTCCAGACTACAGCTGTATGTAAATTGAACCTTTGATCTATGTACAATATTTTTATTCAAGGGTCTGTTTGAATAAAATATTGGTTTGTGACCCCTTTTGCTTTACCCTGTTTTTTTCTGTTTCCCTGCTTTCTCTTTCTGATGGATAGTGACAATCAAAAAGGGCAAGTATATTCTTGTTGCTCAATTTCCTTCTGTTTTACTGCAGTTGATATTTTTCACTTATATTTCTATTCCTACTGGATATTCTCCTCTGTATTCCTCATCTCAGGATTTTCCCCATGATCATTGGGTACCATAGCAATAGAAAGGAGAAAAAAAAACAAACAACCGAAACCAAAAACAAGATGTGAAGGTTTCTTTATGTTTTCATGCACATTTCAATATGTTGCTAATCTCTAATCCTTTTTTGTCTGGTCTTATCAGTGTTCAGTGATACCAGCTTTTAAAGCCATTATTATCAGTAGCATTGACAGTGATGCTTATATGGATAAATATTTTAGACTTTATTGCAGAAAATACTACAAGCATTTTCCTTCATGTTCTGACAACTCAGTGTCCCAAATATTTCTTTGTATTGAATTGTAATTCTAATGAAAACATCTCATATGTTTTCATGTTGACATGCTAATGAAATGTCTTCTCTAAGTTGTTAAATACATTATTGTTGCCAGGAGTGTGTTGTATATAATAATCAAGTAATTTTGTCCTATACTGAGAAATATACAGTATATTAGTAAGAAAGTGTATAAAAATAAACATTTCTAAGTTCATGGATGCATGCAAAAGCTCATCACATGTTTTGAGAAGAAAAATGGTGGCAAAAAGCCCAATTTACTTACTTGATATTTACTCTTCATCTTTGTAGATTCAGAAACACTGAAGCTTGATCATTTTGATGAAGCTGGCTATACGTTTATAGCACCCAGGTTGGTTAATTTCCCAGTAATAAATATTATTTCAGCAGTAAATAGGCATTTGATCAAATTAATGACATTTACAAAATACAGACTTGACCAATAAAGCCTCATTTGGGGAAAAAATATTAAGTAAAAGACTACTTATTAAATTCTTGTTTTACAAGATCAGTCTTTTCTTGTTGGAGTGTATATAACATCTTCAGGCTCTAATTCCTGTTTATATTAATCAAGGAGAGCTCTAAAATCTGATATTGATGTTTTAATGGAAATCTTATACACGTCTGTTCATTTCTTGTGGTTGTGACTTTTAAGATTTTACAGCTTTGTACTTTAGCTTGTCATTTGTGAAATAGGTACCATAATACTTACCTCGAGATATTTCCAAACTTCAAGATAGTGTTTCAAAGCTCTCTGTCACTTAAGAATTAATTAATTTTTGAATCAATGAACATAAAAAGATTGAGTCATTGAAAATTGACCAAGTAAGTTCATTAGTTCCCTGTTTTTTCATGTGAAACTGTGATGTCCTTGTTGCCCTTGTAAATGTAGATTTGCAAGGGAAACATGGTATGATAAATAGTTTTTAAAAATTAAGTTCCTTGAAAAGGTAGTTATGATAAAGGAAATACTGTACCACTGATATCAATTAAGAAGTGTTTAATTTCTTATTTATCATATAAATATCCTTTTAAATTTCAATGAATAGATTGATTTCACTGAATAAATTGATTGGTATGTAAACCAGTCTTCTATCTTCAAATGTATTCTCAGCTTAACTGTATAATTTAATTTTTCCTGAAGGGCCGATGTTATTGATAATCAATGGTACCAAGTAACAGTTTCCAGCAAGTCCTTAGTTGTTATGCTATTCTACATGAGCAAAGCCTGTTTTATATGGAACTTGGTTTAAACGTGAGTGTTGGTACAATAAGGCAAATTCTGCATGTAGTCTTTCAGGATCACGGTAAAGGGTAATAAGATAGCTTATTCATATGAAATACTTGAACAGACTTCTTTTGTTCGTAATATTAATTTAATATAAAAAGCTCATTTAAAAAGAGAGCTCCCTGCTTTACTGCTGAATATGCTTTACATTTTAATTAAAGTTGTTTAATGCCACTCACCACCTAATATTTGCCTTCAAGATGCCCAGTGACTTTCATTATGCTTGCTTGCATTCAGTGAATTACCCAATGATATATTGCTTTATTTTATTACATTATGTAAAGGACAGTAGTCTACTGTTTATCTGTTCTGCATATGTCAAAAGAGTGTTTCTATGCTTATCTGCTATGTACCCTATTAAAATTGCCTTTAAGACTTCTCAGAGGATAGGACCTCATCCCATAAATCTGGCCTTAGTTGAGCATGATGTGACTATGTTTTAATCAGCAGCTCACGTACTTTTCAGTACAGTTTAACCCAGGAGCCATCTAAATTTACTGGGCATCTTCTTGTTTAGTTTACAGACTATGATCTCCTAATTTCACGGCCTACACTAGCCCTGAGTGCTTTTTTTGTCACAGCACTCCCAAAACTAGCCAGCTGCAACAAGGTCTTTCACCATCACATACCAAGTTAATGTCAATAAGTAGTTAGCATGTCTTGCCCCAGTACAGTCATCAATCCCCTGCAAGGTCTCAAAGGTCCATCTACTGTTCGTGCTGTTTCTTCATACTCTTCAGGCCAGTCCCACTGCTTTTTGCCTCTCTCCTTGTCCCTTCTCAGCCCTGGTACACTCTCTCTCCTCCCTTTCCAGATCTCTCTCTATTGGCTGCTCCTCTTCCTACCCCTTAGAGCTATTTAATTACTTAGCAGCAACCAGCCACGGCTGCACCTTATCAGCCAAGCCACCGCCCCTGAAGCCAGCCCACAGCTGTATATTATCAATGTTAATGAACCCAGCTTCTTTTCTCTACATTTTTTCTGGGAATCTATGCCTTATCTCATATATGGAGTTGTCTTGTAATTCAGATTTAGGCAGACACTTTATTTCCTGTAGATGCCTGAAATATTTGATACGGTCAGCATTCAATATTGACTATGGTAGTCAATGGATATAGCAGTGGCATTCACCTCATTGTAGTTGCACAATCCTCTTTGGACTTCATAACTGCTGAGCCATATTTATCTGCTTTAGTAGCAAAGGAAACATCTGAGAAGACTGATGTTTTGTTGTTTTTCAGAGAATACTGTAATGATGTAAAAAAATCAGAAAACAACACTGAATTTCTATTAAATTTCAATGAATTTATTGACAGAAATACTCCAAGCAGTCCGTCATGTAAGTATTATTCTCAATTCACTGATTTTTTTTCCTTAGGAAAATACTTATAAATGAGAATTAGCAAAAAATGGCAGCTTTCATGGCCAAATCATGTGAGTTTGGTTTTTATCTTCACTGATTATTTTTTAGTAGAAATACATGTAGTGTTGGAATTTTCTACCCAAGGTAGAGAATGTAAAAGCAGTTTGCAGTTTTCTGGGTTTATTTGAGGAAGTTCGCAGGACACTGCAGCCAGGGTTTTCTACATTCCTCTCAGCACTCTGTTCTAGCAGCAAATAACTACCTGTTCATGTTAATACACTCCCAAGTATTTTAAATACATAGTTCATTCTCTTAAGGATATCAGCCAAAGTAACTCTCAAATAGACTGCAAAATCTTGTAATGAAATCTTCAGTCTTCTTTCTTGTCAGTTTATATAACCCAAAGAAGTAAAGAAGAGGAGCACAACCACCTAAATAACCAATAACCAGCATAGAGGATAAGGAGGTTCTATTGCTGGTTCACAATTTGGTTAAAGAGATCTTGCTTGAGCTTGAGTTTTTTAAGATCCCAGATTCATGTAACTGCTGCAGGGGTGCGCACTGGGCTTTGGAAAGGTATTCACATTTTGAAATTGGGCCTTAAACTCCATTTAGAATAAATAAGGAGTTATGCTTTTGAACAAACCATCAGTATCATGTTAAAGTCTTGTTCTCATGAAAAATTCAACGTATAGATTTGTTTATCTGTACAAGTCTGTTTAGCATTGTTAATAATTCATAAACAGTTGGAATAAACTTTTTTTTCGCCTTACATTCCCTGAGTCTTTTAAACATTTTGCTGTCAGAGAACACTGATCAGTTCAGTAAAAATCTTTCTGCTAGACTATGTAACTGAAGGAATGTCCACTTAGGAGATCTCACAAAAGGCTACTGGGGGTGGGGGTGGGGGTGTGTTTGTTGTTTTTAACAGGATGATCTTATTCACTGACACTTTGCTGACTGACTGAAATTTTACTTGAGTCCCTTGACTCAATCTTGGAAATGAACGCACTCGCCTCAAATGATTAAACCAGTTAAAATTTGAAAAATCTAGGTTTATATTCACTAGTTCTGTAAGCAAATATTGAGGACACATTTAGTGATATTGCAGTATACACTAGGGCTTAGCAAGTAAGTACACCAAAATATTATCAAATTATCACTATATTTCACTTTGGAATCCACAACAAAATTCACTTTTTCTTCTTCTTTTTTCTAATAACTAAGTTACTTGAAAAATAGTCTCCAGAATAAATAGACAGCATTGACTAAAAGAAACACTGGCTATAGAAATTCTCTCTGCTAAAAATGCTTTCCTAAAGGAATAACTAGTCAAATCCTCAAACTGAAATAATCTATGTACTATAAGTGTAATGTCTGTTATATTTTGACTCACCCCATCCAACTCAACCTGATGGAAGTTAGCCAGAAAGTGCAACAGCTACTGCTGTTGTTATTAAGGGGACAGTAGGAGAAATTCACCCGACTTGTCTTCAACATCTGCTTTAGGTAAGTAAGCAAGTCCCACTTTGGGGCGGTGCCTGCAGTGCAAGGGAGTCCTAAACAAAAAAATGCATCCAGTAAAATATAAGGAGTCTGTGTCAGCAGATATAAATACCACTCTGAGAGAGACATATTTTGATGCTTATATTCGGGTAGAATATCAGTTTAATTTCTAGGAAAATGTGGAGGCAACAAGGCCCTCCAAATTTCATCCTCATGTCAATTAGTCGAGGTTTGTCATTACTTCCAGCTGAAGAAATATTTTTAAAGCAGTACCCTAATTTATATTACATACTGCATTATGACATTGTGCTTGTGAATAGGGAAGGTGCGTCTGTGACATTCAATGCAGTTTTACAAGTTTACCTAGCTAAGCTATGTAAATATATCTGAAGAGAATTAAATTAATGTATTAAGGTGATATGAGACAGTGCTTCCCGCTGGTAAATCAGAGCTGCTAGCTTTGCGCATAGCGTTCTCACACATCCAGGTTTCAGTGGATTTTATGAAAAAGCCTTTTAGCTAAAGCTTATGGAGCTTTTCAAAACCCAAATCCATGTCCTTACTGATCTGTTTTGCGAAAACAGATTAAATTAGGGCATTTTTTAAAAAAAAGGTCAATATCAGTATTCTGGAATCTGAAACTTAGGGTGAAGCACAGGGCATGTCATGGCTTTCTATTGAACAACTGAAGAAAAGTTGGGGTTTTATCTTTATTTTTCCCCAGGAGTTCTCAACCTCCTCAGCAAGGCTGACCAGCTGGGGTTTGGCAAAATTCAGAGGTGCAGGTTCTAGTCATGGAACAACTGATTTACCGCCGTTTTACTGTGTGACATTGAAGACCAAGAGCCCTTTACATTATTCAGCTCAAATTTAGCCCTGCTTTATTTTCTGTAGTGTCAAAACCTGTATTAAAGTGTGTGCTTACATCTGTTCACTATTCATAGAAGTTTCTCCTGCAAAGTTCTACTGAAAAAGATGCTTGGGAAGCACTGAACCATCTTTTCAAAAATATTTTTAAAATGGCATATCCATCTAAGCTACTAATTCAACATTAGTTTATTTCCTTGTACCCATTTTCAGATGGCAGATAGGGGTTTTTGAGAGGCTTTGACTTAAAATTTGTAGCATGTAAGAGTAAGTATAACAAAGAATTTAGTGTTGTTTCATTGCATAACTTGAGATAAAAAGCATTTGAATGAAAACATGCTTTAAAAGTAGGTTAATTTCAAATTCAACATAGGAGCTTTGCAAAGCTGGGACCTGTGCCCTTATCACCTTGCTTATTCCTATAACACAATGATAGTTTCTTAGGATACACTGAAGGAAAAGTTTAAATGAAGTCAACAATGTGACAGCAATCTTTTTAACATCACATACTTAATGTTATTTGAAGTAGACAGTATGTCTAATAGAAATAGCCTGATTTTTGTGACCGTAGCATCTTGAAAAGTAAGAATTAAATTTTAGCCATTTAATGAAACTCCATGTCATATGGTTTCAGATGAGTGTCTTAACTCTTTCGATAGGTAATACTGATATGGTTATTAGAGTTTTGCTGGATGCAGGATTTACAAATGAACTTGCCCAACGTTACTGGAGTAAATTGTCTCTGTAAGTATTCTTTTTATTGACTGATTTTTTGATTCATTTCAAAGTTTGATAATAAAATACATGTGTGTATATCTAGATACACAGTTAACATTTACACAGGATAGATGTTTAATTCACAGTTATGCAGTTAAATGGCAACCCTTGATGTAGGAACTTGTAAGGATTTCAGCCAGTTTTCATTTTAAATCTTATTTTTGTTTACAGTGATGGAGTTGTTGCGCAATTTGTTGTTACAGATGGTGGAATTACTAGAGTGTTCCCCAAAAGGTAATATTTATTATAAAGTAGTATACTATGGCAGTTTTGAAACTTGAAAGGGTGGAATGTTAAATATTGGATTTATTGAATGAAAATATCTGTACTGATAACTATGAAATGAATGGGAAGTCTTGTTTTTCTTTGATTTTACATGTGTCACTGCTTGAAACTGATCTGTAATATTATTTCCATAACAGGTCCTTGTAATCCAAGTTTCAAATCACTGTAAAGCAGCAGTAAAACCAGTGCCCTTGCAGCAGTAGTGGGGCCATGCTAATCCCTAATTAGTCCTAAGCACTCATTTATTTGGCAGGCTGGAAGGCTGCAAATACTGTAAAGCCGTAGGCAATTTTTTTTTAGACTAATAAGAGCAGACCAAATGGTCCAGGGACCTCAAGAGAGAAAAATGTATTTTACCAAAGGGCAAAAAAGGAATGTGAAAATGGTTGTGTAATGAACTCGATGCCCACATCAGTGACCAGGGATAATGAGGACACCAGTACAGATATACTGGTAAATGGCAAATTTATCTATTTTCTTAGGTTATTCTGTGTTTCTCCAAAAAGGGAAAAAAAGCAATGAATTTTACTCCGTTTCTTTTCTGTTTTGGTGTTATTAATTATTAAAAATCTTTTGGGGTGATTTCTCAAGAGATAGCATGTTCTATGAAGTTTTGTTTATATTTTGTTGTGAGTAGTATTGCATTTATATTTGTCTCAATATATCTAAAAATTATGGGACAAGATCTGTGTTGGTCCAAGAATTCTTTTTTTTTGGTTTTTTTTTCTTTTATTTTTTTTAATTCTAATTATACCTGGCAGTTAACCAGTGAAAGCTGACAAAGTCTGAGGACTATATGAATGAATCTCACATTTACAACTGTGAAACATGGGAAGGAAAAAACCAACTACAACAACAAAAAGCAATGAAAAAACCTGCAGCAGAACTTTAATGAGATTCTGTCTTTCTTTTGATCTCTATTTTTTTGTGATTAGGGCAGGAGAAGATTGGTTGGAAAATGCTGAAACCTATGAAGTCAGCTTCTATAAACGGAGTTTAGATAATGACAACTATATTTTCACAGCTCCATACTACAACAGTAAGTCATCGCTGTTTAGAAATGTCAGAGCTGGCTAGTCCAATATAAGTGTAGTTGTGGAAGTTTCCCATAGCAGTTGAGGTCACTGACAAAGGATGCAAGTGGGACACTTCATAAGGAAAAATATATCATCCATTATTAAGGAAAAGGTAGCTAGGAGGGCACTAAACAAGGGGCATCATAATTTGTCATTGACTCGGGTGGCCGTGTACGCTCAGAATTAACAAAGCTGAAAACATGCAGAGTACTGGTGTTCATTTATTATACTGAAACAGTGTTTTACAGACATGTGTTGGCAGAATTATTTTAAAAGGAAGTGAAAGAAAAATGCACTCGGGCACAATAACACTACTAAAAAAAGACTTATTTGAGCTGAGTTCTATATAGTTCCTCAGCACCAAACCTAACTTGGGGGAGCAGGTATAAGGACCCAGAGACCACAACTCTGTCCACTGCACCACTGCTTAATTTAAACTTTGCTTCTGAATTTGATTTCAAGTTGCAGTTATTCACCAAAACCAGCTTGCCTGGCATACTCTGATATTTAAAACCTATATATGCACAATAGTAAGTGCTTGTTACTAATGTGAGCAGCATTAACCTTGCCAAGCTCATTTAAAAGCAGATGCTACGACAAATGACATACTCCTTCTTAAACATATGGGATCTTTTATTGCTCTTATGTCATACTTACTTACTGCATCTTTTCTCAATAAAATATTAGGAAGGTTATTAACTAAATTCCCTGAAGCCTTTGTTGTTCCTCAAAGAGCTCCAGGGAATGTACTTTTAACTTGCTTTTTCATACTGAGCGGTGTTGAAAACAGGCTGAAGTTCGTCAGAGAAGTAATTGTTGGTTAGTGAGTGGTGTCAGTATACCCTGCATTGAAAAATACACAGACGACAGAAGGATAAAATCTTTGGCTCTGATCCTGGTTTTAACAGAGCTGCTCACATGTGTTAAGCTATTCATGGCTCTTTTTGCAGGGGGAAAAAAGGCTACAGTAACTTTTTGAAGCAGTGAAACCATGTACAAAACATGAATGGAGAAAAGTAAACAAAACTATTCCTTTTAGTCATCCAGATGTTTGTGATCTGAGCTATTACAGATGATAAATGCATAGTACAGCTGGATCAGTGCTTTTGAAAAAGGATTTTTTTTTTAAATCATGCTGGGTATTTGAATAATCATTAATTTCAGTTTCAGAGGAAGAGGCTTTTATTACACCCTAACTTTTTTCCCCCTTTCTATACTCACAGAAAGTGGTGCCAATAGCTATGAAACAGGTATTATGGTAAGCAAGGCTGTGGAAATAACAATTAATGGGAAGCTTCTGAAACCAGCAGGTAAGACAGAGTGGTGCTGAAACTCTAAATACAGTAGTTACTTGGTTGTTGCTCAACAGTGAATTAGAAATTTAATTGAGATTTCAAAGGAACTTCACTTTATATAACATTCTTTTCTCTGAGACTGTTTTAATCTTTCTGGTGGAAATCAAGCCAAAGATCTGGTTGTGTTTGAGTAAGAGTGCTTAATTTATTAGTCTCATGAAGGATATTGGTGGTCAGACAACAGAGCAAAAATCATATTTTCTCCTTTTCCAGTTTAATAATTTAGATGTTATTATAAAACACACCCTTTTTTTTTTTTTTTTTTTAGGATTCTACAGTTACCTTTTTTCTTTTTCTTTTTCTTTTTTTCACTTTACTAAAAAAGACTTTCATGTATTTCTTGTTAGTTGTTGGGATAAAAATTGACGCAACCAGCTGGATGGAAAATTTCACAAAAACCACAATCAAGAGCCTGGTAAGCAATTGACCAAGTCTTTTTTTGAACTTTATTTGCATTTCTCAAAGCTTCAGATACAAATAGGTCTAATAGCTCTTTGTGCCGGAGTCACACTGATGCATAGTTGCCAAGTAGTTGTGGTATTTAAATCATCCAAATGCACAAAATAAATTTATGTTGAAATAGGCTGTATTTTGTACGTGTCTTGCTTTCATAATTATAGAACATGGGTAAAGACAAAGAAAAATGACATATTCCAGCCAATAGACTCCCTAATAAGATTATGCTGTAGCAGTGATTAAGATCTGCAAAAGATTTGGTGAGTCTATATTTATTTAATATGAAAGATAGGTAAGCAGTCAACAGTAAGGATTTATATCGCAACCAACATCACAGCATTTTAGCAGAACTTAATGAAATAGGTGCTTAATCCTTTCATTCCTTATATCTAAAACTTAGGTGAAAATGGGAAGGGGGAAAGGCTAAATGGAAGGGAAAAATAAGTAATTAATGGAACACTGGGAAAGGAGAGGCACAAAATAAGGGCAATTATGGAACAATTGTGTGATGCAACATTGCTTGGTTAGTTGTATATTAAGGGAATCGGTAACAGTGTCTGGCCGTTGTAGGTATTAGAGCTGTAGTTCAATGGGTAGGCAAATGCATTGCCTAAATGTCAGAACAGTTAAGGGCAAAAATACATAACTGAAAAGGAGAAAGAAAGGAATATCTCAGAATTAATTTGAGATGACTGCAGCATTATCTGGTAGTTGTTTTGCTCGGGATATGATGCAAGGGGACAGTTACATGTGTATGTATATACTTAATGCAAGAAAAAGAGAAAAAAAAAAATTAGTAGTCAAAGCCATAAAAGCTTACTGGAGATGGTGGGCTTCCTTTATCACATGCTTTGATACTGGCAAAAATTTCATGGTCGAAAAAGATACTTTGCAGCATATTTTCTAGTCTTTCTTTCCATACCTCAAACACATGGAAATGTACATGTTCTTTCTCTTTTGCTTTATACTCACAACACTGACATCTGACAAGTCCTCCAAACTATTTATCTCTAATATATTGAGTATACTTTAAAAGGGAGATGTATGAGGGACTTTGTGAAAGACAGTAGAGATTGTGCTGTTGATAATTACTGAATATGGGTCGTTCACACAGATATGTGTGATAAATGACACACAGTCAAAATTAATTTAAATTAATCTAGTGGTATTGAAAATCATATCACTTGTTCTTGTCTTGATTGATTAATATAACTGTAAAATGCAGTTTCTTCTGAAACATTTTTGTGAAGATTACTGTACTTCTCTTTTTTAGTGCAACAGTGAAATCTGTGGTTGTGAGAGAAACAGTATGGTAAGAATATATTCAGTTTATGAATATATGGCAAATTGCAAAGATTCACTGATTCTCTCAGGATTTATCTAAGACAACATTTCTATCATTATTATTTAAGGATTAATTTTACAGAAAACAGGACTTAGTTATTTGTGTCTTGAAAAAGGTGAAGGTTAGGAGGGGAGGGGGTGAAAGAGGGTATAAAAGACAGATGAAGTGGTTGTTGTAAGAATCATTGCAATGAGGTTACAAGAACTAGAGGGATGAATTAAAATAAAGTAAAAGCAATAAAGAATGATGTGAAGAAAATGTGAGGAAAATATAATGGTAATTTTCAAAGCAAGAACCCGATCCTGAGGCAAGGGAATGTATTAAAAATAAAAAACTGGAGAAAATGAACACTAGAAGTATCTTAGAGAAGGGTAAATGCAAACTGAAAAGCATCAGAGTACATAATGTGCCCTTCAACAGTCATTAGTCATCCTCCTCTCCTCTGCTTTCAGACCATTCAGGATTTGGGAATCCCATAGCTCTGCTAGCATGCAGGAGAGCATAGCTTCAGGGGCTATCACAGTATCAGGTTCTGCCACGTGCTTCAAAGCTTTCTCTGCTCAGGTCTTCTGTAAATTCTTTTGTGGAGTGTGAAGATCATTAAATGCAAGAGTTACAGCAAAAATGGTGCTCTGGGAGGTTCTCTGTTTGGTCTCATTGCTATTTCTTCAATCTCTGACTGCAAGGATCTTTCACAAAGTGCGAAGTATAGGGAACCAGTGGGCTTTCCGTTCCTGCACCTGACACCTGGAAGAAACCCACTATAATCCTTGGCAAGTGAAAATAATCATGACTAGCCAGCTGAGAGTCTGTCCTTAAAATTCTTACCACTGAAAGGTGCAAATGGAAAAGGACTTTAAGCATGGCTGAAGCACATGTGAAGTTGTAGTCCCTTATTATGAGTTGAGATTAAGTTATAATCAGATTTAATAAGGATATAGCACTCTTAGACCTAAAAAAGTATTAAGCAAATAAGAATTTACAAAGCAACTTTTAATAATTTAGTTACAAGGGAGTCTTAGATCTGTACAGACTTTTATAACACTCATAGAAACACTGATATAACACTGATGTTACTTATTATAACTTAATGTTGGTCCTTGACTATGGGGTTGTGATTTAGCATGAGCCACATAGATTTGAAGATGCTTCCAAAGTGCTGAATAAAAAATAGTTTCTTACAGTTCTCTTGACAAATCCTTACTGCAAAAATATTTCACTTTCTTACAATAGCATGTGGACTGTGTTATCCTTGATGATGGTGGATTTCTTTTGATGTCAAATCGGGATGAATATACACAACAGGTATGTATATTTTTAAGGACAACACGTAGAAAACAATAGGAAGAAGTTTTAAGAGAAAAAAGTCAGCATTTCACTTTCAGCTTACCCTAAGAATAACATTTCTGAATCATAAAAGTTTTGCTGTTTCAGAAATTCCAGTTATTTTGTTAGTCTTTTTCACAGCCTTGTTTATGGTTCAAGATGCCATACTTCTAGCAAGTTGCATTCTTTGTGCTCTGCCTTTCGTCTAGTAGGCTGCCAATGTAGCTGTGATGGTGAGGGCAGGTAGTATGGCATCTGCACACCTTCTTTCTCATATTCCTCTTGCTCTTCCCCAAGCAGGGTGGTCTCACTAATAATGCATTTAAAATTACTGTCTAACTGAGCTCTCCAACCAAGCTTTTGGGAGAGAAGTAGTCAAAGAAAGAAATAAAAACATGAGTAGCACAACTGGATGAATTGGGGGGGGGGGGGGGGGGGGGGAAGGGGGGGGAGTGAATCAGAACTGTTCACTTTTTTATGAGAAAAATACTTGGAAATATTTTAACTTATCTCTGTATATTCTCCCTCATCAGATTGGAAGATTCTTTGGTGAGATTGATCCTGGCCTGATGCGAAACCTGATTAACATGTCCCTGTATGCCTTTAACAAATCGTATGACTATCAATCAGTCTGCGATCCTGAAGAAGAACCAAAGCAAGGAGCTGGACTTCGTTCTGCTTATGTGGTCAGTAGAGCCTTGTGTGGTGACAGATATCCCCATAAAAGTCTGCATGTGTTTATACAAATAGCATAATCTCTGTTGTTGTTGTTGTCGTTTGTTTTTTTTTTTCCCCAGCCTACGATAACAGATATTTTGCATCTAGGATGGTGGGCTTCAGCAGCTGCCTGGTAAGTACAAGTATGTAGGAGTTCTGTATGTCCAAACTACAATTATTTGATGGGTTGAAACTGTGTTAGTCTTTTTCTTCCCTCTGTAGAACTGCTGTGAACCTTTTGTTTCTGCTGTTTCTTATGGTGAAAATTTTTAACTATGTCTCCAAACTCCTTGGAAAAATTCTGTGTTCTGTCAACAGTTGAATTTGAAACTACTCTTGCTAGGTTTTGTGGTTGTGTGTTCTGACTCTACAAAATCAGCTTCAGGAAGCAGAGTTGGAATTAATAGTCTAAGCCTGATTGACAGGTGTGAAGGTTCAGGTTAAATTATTACTTTTAGAATTATTGATCACTTGGCTCCCTATTTCAAAATATTGTCTTTCCCTTTTTCTAGCAAGAAGCCGTAAGAAAATCAATGTTTGCTTTTCAATGAATCATTTTACAAAACCACACGAATCAGAATAATTTGAGTTGAAATGGACCTTAAAAGGTCATCTAGTCCAACCACCTCTGCAATGAACAGGGGCATCTTCCACTAGATCAGGTTGCTCAGAGCTCTGTCCAACCTGGTCTTGAGTGTTTCCAGTGATAAGGCATCTACCACCTCTCTGGGCAACCTATTCCAGTGTCTCACCACCTTCATTGTAAAAAATGTCTTCCTCATATCTAGTCTGAATCTACCCTCTTTTAATTTAAAACCATTACCCTACGTCCTATTGCAACAGGCCCTGTGAAAAAGTCTGTCCTCATCTTTCTTATAAGCACATTTTAAGTACTGAAAGGCCACAATAAGTCTCCCTGGAGACTGCTCTGGGCTGAACAACCCCAATTATCTCAGACTTCTCTTATAGGAGAGATGTTCCATCCCTCTGATCATTTTTGTCGTCATCCTCTGGACCTGCTCCAACAAGTCCATGTCTTTCCTGTGCTGAGGGCTCCAGAACTGGACGCCGGTACTCCAGGTGGGGTTGCACAAGAGCAGAGCAGAGGGGCAGAATCACCTCCCTCAAACTTCTGGCCCCGCTTCTTTTGATGCAGCCCAGGACATGGTTGGTTTTCTGGGCTGCAAGTACACATTGCCAACTCATTTCCAAATTTTCATCCACCAGTACTCTCAAGTCCTTCTTCACAGGGCTGCTCTCAATCCCTTCATGTGCCAGCCTGTAATGATATGTGGAGTTGCACAACCAGGTGCATAACCTTGCACTTGGCCTTGTTGAAATCCGTGAGGTTCACATGAGGTTTACACAGATCCACTTCTTCAGCTTGTCCAGGTCCTTCTGAATGGCATCCCATCCCTCAGTTGTGTCAACCGCACCACTCATCTCAGTGTCATCTGCAAACGTGCTGACAGTGCACTCAATCCCACTATGTCATTGGTGAAGAGTACTGGTCCCAGTACGGTTCCCTGAGGGACACTACTTGTCCCCAGTCTGCATCTGGACATTAAACCATTGACCACTGCCCTCTGGATGCAACCATCCAGCCAATTCCTTATCCACCAAACAGTCCACCCATCAAATCCATATCTCTGATTTAGAGAGAAGGATGTTGTGGGGCACCAAGTCAGAGGCCCTTCAAAGTCCAGACAAGTGACATCCATAGCTCTTCACTAGTCCACTGATGTAGTCACTCCACCAGAGAAGGGCACTACGTTGTTCAGGCAGGACTTGCCCTTGGTGAAGCCGTTCTAGTTGTATTGTCACCTCCCTGTCCTCTGTGTGCCTTACCGTAGCTTCTAGGAGAATCTGTTCCATGATCTTCTCAGGCACAAAGGTTAGGCTGACAGGTCAGTAGCCCGGGGTCCTCCTTTCTACCCTTTTTAAAAATGGGTGCAATTTTTGCCTTTTTCCAGTTGCCAGGGATTTCACCTGACTGCTGTGACTTTTCAAGTATCATGGCTTGGCAACTACATCAGCCAGTTCCCTTGAGATTCTGGGATGCATTGTGTCAGGTCCCATAGACATGTATATTCAGCTTCCCCAGGTGGTCATGAACCTGATCTTCCCTTACAGTGGGAAGGACTTTGCTCCTCCAGTCCCCACCTTACGGTCCATCCACTTGGGATGTGCAGTAAGAGAGGTTGCCAGTGGAGACTGAGGCAAAAGAGTTGTTGAGTGCCTCAGCCTTTTCCTCACTCATTGTTACCAGTTTGCCGTTCTTGCTCATTTGTTGGGGGGGAGGTACAGGTTCTTTGGCCTTCATTTTCTGGAGTAGAAGCCCTGTAGGTCTTGTTTAAAGCGTTGTCAATGAGACCCGCTAATTTGTGGGCAATGAACCTTCTCTACTACAAAATGTATAGAAGTCTTGCTTAGACTGCAGGATAACCAATATGTTATCTGGCGGCACAGTTCAGTTAAGTTTTCATGATAATTATTTGTTCGTTCTTTGAAATGGAATTAAAAAGCACCACTGAACTACTTCAAGGAAGCAAATACATATAAAGCATGTGGGATAATTCTACAGTCATTGTCCTAGCGTTTTCTGTAGCTGAGGGGAAAAGTTTTTTATATTTGGACTGCTGTGGAGTTTTGGGATTGACCTTGAGAGAGGCAGGGTTGCACCGCTACTTAGGTTTATCTTTCACTTTATCAATTTTGGCTTGGTTATTACCATTAGTAATATGGCATTATTAATAATAGCCAAGAAATAACTTTACCTATTTGAGAGCCATGTAGATAGACACCTCTGTCAGCTGCTTCTTCAGCACCACGTTGGGATAAGTAATTGGGACTGATGTGATACTTCTGCATTGGTGTGAATTGCCCCCTTGGAGACTGTTCCCTTTTCTAAAGTAATGATGCTTACTTTTTTTGTCAAATTATCAAGATGGAATAAATTACCTACTTTATGAGTTAAAGTATATAGCAGATGAACAAACACAGTAATGTTCTCACAGATAGCACTATGAAAATTGTATATTGGTTTTTATTGTTGGTTACATTTGGTTAAGAGCAACAGCAAAAATCTCAGTTTTCTTGGAAAACAGCAGACCTCAAAAACTGGCGATGGGCAATAATCCAGAAGAGAAACTTGAGCTCTGCTCAAGCAGAGAGACTTTCGTTTATCAGTTTTCAAATCAGACTCAGTGGTCTGGACTCAATTTAGACCTAAGGTTTATTTTGTATGATGTTTAACTTGAAAGCACCACATGAAAGTACTTTCTATGGACATGTTTTTAATGGAATCTAGATCAGAAGCAGGCAGAGAAGGCCATTAAGCGAGCAGAGTGAAAAAAGCTGACCAAAAATGGACTCGGTGAGGCACCTGGCAAAAGCAAATGCAGGGAAATAGGAGAAAGCAGGTTGTTAAAGAAAACTATAGTGTTTCAGGCAACAATGTGGGATAAAGGTGTGAGTGATAATCTTCAAAATTTCTGTGGGATCCATCAGCATTTAGTTCAGAGAGTATGTGTCATTTCTCCTTCATGCTTTTTTAACTCAGAAGGTTTAAGTTTTCCCAGGCTGCCCTTTTCAGTCAGTACCCAGTAAATTCTGTGGTAAGCCTTTGTGAAGGATTACTATTTTCTGTCAGCAAATTGCATCACTTGCATGGCATTGGGTCTCTTCTCATCCATGATGGTCAGTGTACTGTCTGATGATTGGAGGCGCAAAGCTGTGGATGTGAATCCAGAGCTCCCTCAGGCAATGCCTCTGCTGGAAAGGTGACAGGCAAATTCAGTTTCTTTACACATGGATCACACTGGATAAGGAGAAAAGGAAAGAATCTTTGAGGTTGAGTAAAGTTATACAGTCCCTTCTCTCTGCAGGGTAGGCATTAGAACAGAATGAGATGAGGAGACATCAGGTAGAAGCAAACCTAAAATGTGATGACAGGGAAATACAGCTTAGGAAGGTTTAAGCAGACGCAATGAGTCAAGGAATGTAACTGGTGCAACTGCTGTTTTAACAAGTTGGTAGAGGAGAAAGGGCCATGTATGTGGCAAGCTGGTACTTGCTTCAAGTAAAGAAAATAGGGAAAATATGATCATGAGTGAAGAAAAAGAATTTGAAAGAAATGGAGCTCTCTAAGCCTAAGCATTTTAGTAGCATCTAGGAGAAAAAACATATTCCGTACCTCGAGAGCAGGAATAGGGATGATTTTAAAAGCCAGCTGCTACAGTAATGATTTTTATAATACACTTGCAATATTCCAGTGTTTGTCTCCTTCTGAGCAATTTAATGAACTTTAATCAGTGTAAAGTATCTAATTCAGAAGCATTTTCCCCAAGTATGCTCAAAAGGAGTTCCGGCTGGTTTAAGTGTCAGAGGAATGCCAACGTGCCTCTTCCATTTCCCACAGAGGTGTAAGAGGAGGACATGGATGGCATGACAGCATTTCCATTATGTGAATTATGGGCACAAATGCTAGCAGAATAAAATACGAGTGTGAAAGAAGACGTGGTAGAAAGTGTGAAAAGAAAACCAGAGTCAAAACTGTAAGGCTTAAAGAAACACAGCTTTAATAACTGGCAAAAGGATAATAAGCCATGATAATGTCATTGTTAATAGATCTTATTTCAGGAGTTTTTAAGCATCTGTTAAAATACCAAGAAGACAGAGTCTTTAACATACAGATGTATCTTGTCTTTCTGTGTTCAGGTCTATCTTACAGCAGCTGTTTTTGAGCTTGACTTTTCCACGTTTCCTTGAAGCAGGTAAGTCCTGCCATAGTTGGGTCTCCCCATTGCACCTGTGACTTAAAAAATGTCATTGTTTATTTATTTATTTTTTTATTTTCATCAGCTGACATGGAAGATGATGATTTCAGTGCTGCCCTGCCTAAAACAAGCTGTATCACTGAGCAAACTCAGTATTTCTTTGAAAATGATGATAAATCCTTTGGTGGGATTGTAGATTGTATAAACTGCTCCAGGTAAAATTTCTTAACTATAAATAATAATTTTTGGATATTCATTTATTTTATAAAAGAAAATGACACTATTAGAAGAATAAAGAATATATTTTGCATTCGTTACACCAAGCTTGCATAAGCAAGACAGGGAAGTATCTAGGCAGTAAAATGATAAATTGCATTCTTTTTGTATTTTTTAGAGTATATTTTAAGTGTAATAATTAAAGAATTATAGAAACATTTTATTAAAATTTTTGGTTTGTGGCCTGTATATGCTCCATGAGAATAGTATTTCTATCCCTGTTACATTTTGTTTTCTTTTAATTTATTACATAAACTTAAAAGCATGCTGCAATATTCAGAATGAGATAATTTTCTTTAATCTGGTTATGTATTGGAATTTTTGATGGTCAAGAAGATGATGCAATTTATTTTCAAATTTACCTTCTGTTCAGTAGCACTCATGATTTAAGAGCTGTGGCTCTTAATAAACAAACCATGCTGTTTTGTTTTGTGATTAAAAGAATTACTCTTCAGGCTCCATATGCCCATTCAAAATGATATTTAATGTTAAAAAAATCAGATACTTCAGAAACATAGTGACTTGGACCTAGATCTGTGTTTCATGCAAAAGCCTGCTGGGTTGAAAGTTTGCATACATTAGGATTTCTGAGAATGTCTTAGAAATTAACAGTGGGGTTTCACACTTCTTGAAGACATTATTTCAAGCCAGGAAAGAAAGACAGGACACTGGAGAATGGTGGATACAGCAAAAACATTCAGACCTTTTTTTCCCACTTCCATACTTCCTCCTCCATGTTGCTAGTTTGTATCTGCATGGTACCTGGTTGCACAGAGAACTCATAAGCTGGGATTTTGGGATTTGGTTTTGGTTTTTGTAGTTTTTTCATTTGTGTTTTGATTGTGTGGTTTGTTCTTTTTTGGTTTTTTGGGTTTTTTCTTAATCTGGAGAGTTTACAGAAGCATTCTTTAGTTCAATTTACTAAAAGACTACAGAAATTATTATGCTAATATTGCAAAAATAGTGCCACAGTGTGTGAATGAGTATGAAAGGACAATTTAAGCTGGTTAAAACAAACCAGATATGTAATCACATCATCAGTTATTTAATTAACAGGTATTTTATCCTCTTACTGTACTTAATCAGTGGTATGAACATCTGTGAAATTTCAGAAATAATCTGATCAATTCACACCTAGGTAATAAAATTTGCCTGTATAGAGTGGTAACAACCCATATGAAAAGTCTTACTTACTAGTTTATGTGTATGAAAATGTATTTAGAATCCACTAAAAGCAATTAACCTATTAGACTGTACTGAATTTACCTCTGTTTGGCAGATGGAATATATTTTATTAATGACTAAGAAATGTTAAGATTTTTTTCTCTGCTTTTTTGAAGGCCTGTCTTCCTTTCTAATAAATTTCAATTGTACGTGAAAATTATCCTTGAAAAAAAATCCTTTAGTATCTGAGGCATGAAGCGTATTATCTTTAGTTTAAAGATATAATACTGCCTATTCAATTATCTATAAATTGAAAGTTACTGTACTAACTTAAAGGCCTTTCTTGGAATTGTATGTACATAAAAATACAAAAAATATAAATCCAATACAGAACAAACATTCCCTAAACCTCTTTCTCACCCTTCTTACAGACAGGTTTATGTGTTGGGGTTTTGTTTATTTCTTTCTTTTTGTGGTTGGGGGTTTTCTCGGTGTTGTTAGAGGAAGAAATGATGCTGAACTGATGTTATTTCTCAGTACAGCTACTGTTGCAGCAGTACAGAGCTAGCTATTAACTCAATTAAAGTCATTTTATGCTCTTTTCCATTTTTTCTACTAATAAGTCTAGTTGAAAGGGGAAGCCATAGAAATGTCAAAAAGATTACAAAATTTATTATAAATGTTTCTCGCTGTTCATTAATGGGAAAGATAAACAGTAGCAGGCAGACTGAATCTGTGAAGTTAGATTACTTTTGTTCCAATACTGTGTGTCCTTCTCAAACATGGATTTCTTTGCTTCATTTAAACATAGGTTTTTGTTGGCTTTTTTTACAGACTTTATCATGCAGAGAAGATTTCCAACACCAATCTAGTATTCATTATTAGTGACAGCCAACTGCTGTGCCGCTCCTGTGACCCAAAGCCACTTATGCAAGCTGAGAAGCCGGGTATCCTTTAAAATCATGTTATTTAGTAATGCAGATTGATTTTTTACTATGATATACTGGAATATATTTGGAGAAAACGGCCTGTTTGTGTACATATCAGTAGCGTGGTTGCCATTGGAGTACTTGTAGCAGCAGATGTTTGTGGATGATATCACAAATCGTCTGAGGCAGCAGTCACTGAGGTAGAGAGCAAAGCTGTTATTTGTGAGGACCTAAACAGAAAAGGGCTCGCAGGAACTTAATGAAGTTTCCAAAAAGCAGATGCAAAGTCTTGGATCCAGGACAGAATAGTGACATGCAGCTGGACACACTGGGGGTGGAGTTACTGGAAATAGCTTTGCAGGAAAGGACTTGAAGATCATGATGGACAAGAAATTGAGCATCAGTTGCCACTATGCCTTACCAGTCACATCCTGGGCTATGTTAGCAAGAGTGTAGCCAGCAGGCTGGAAGAATTGATCCATCCAGCTTTTCAGCACTGATAAGACCACATCTGAAGTGCTGTGTACAGTTTGGGGCTTCCCAGTACCACACTGCCATCCTGGGGGAAGTCCAGTGAAGGGCCACCAAGGTGGTTGGCATCTGGAGCACAGGACAGGCAAGGGGAGTCTGAGACTCCTGGGTTTGTTCAGCCTTTAGGAAAGACAAGGGTATGTCTGTCTAAAGAAATAAAAAAAAAACAGCAACACCAACATGAGAGTGTTTGGTCATGAAAAGTCTGAATACTGCACTGATGCCTACAACACTGAGGTGAAGTGATGAAAGTGCTTTAGTGTGTGCTCAGTGCCAGTGAGAACTGCGTTTTGTGGAAACTGCTTTAACCATCAAAAGCTAAAGTTTATCCAGCTGTTAGCACAGAATTTCTTCAGAGCTGGCTGGAGACATAGGTGGTATACATGCTAAGCAGAGTCCTTGCAACCATGCATTAAAATTAAAAACATGTAAAAAGTTGTTCTAATTTGCAACCACCTTCATGCCAATCTCTATGCCTTTAGCCTGTTCACTCCAGTAGATACCTGTAGGTGATGGTGATGGAAATACATAAACCCAACATATACATACTCTAGGCAAGGAGAAATTCAACCTCAGTTTTTCTCTGTTATATGTGCCTGAGGATAGCACGCCAGAGATGGTAAATCAAATCATAATTTGGATTATTGTGACAGAATATGGAAAACAATTAGCAATACCTTTGTCCATGTCAGGAAGTTAGTTGAGACAGCCTCTCCCATTCCTGAAAGAAAAGCAGATGATGGTAGAGATGACCGAGTTTCTTTGGCACAAGCAATGCCTTCATTGCCATATCAATAAAACTGGAATTCCATCTACACTTTGGCTGAAAAGGAAGCTAGGTTGGGGTGGAAGCAATATCCATGTCATCACAGAGCTGTGTAAACATATCCTAATATTCTAATTCACTCCAGTCCCTGACAGGTTGATTAACTGTAGTCACTGTCTGAATTCCTAGTCAGGACTCGCTATAGAAAATGAAGCACGTTGGATGGGAAATGGGCACATAACGTGCATTTCCCTGTGGGGCCCAAACATTCTAGAAAGCAATAAATGACCTCAAATGGCAGCCAGAGCAGCTGGGTGGGCTTATGTTGACTAAATGAACTATTTTATTTTTGTTCCAACTATGCAGTAGTAAGCCATTCTCTATTTTCTATAACTAAGGTACATTGTGAAATGCAGATGTAGCATAACCTCACACAAGCAGACAGAATGACCTTTGGGTGCTATTCAGATGGTTATTATTAGACTCTGCTTCCTTTTTGCTGGTACAGCTTTGCTTGTGCACATTGTCTTTTTGAATATTTCTGCGATTTGACTCCCCTTTCAGCTGGGGCCTGGCAAAGGAAAGGGGAGGTGGGTCTGATAACATCTGAATGAAGACAGATGTAGATCTGTAGAACTAAATTCCCAGTCCTCTTGCCTTCTCTTTCATTGGGTATCTCCACTTATTGCAATGAAGCTGCTGTAGTACACAACAGTGCATGTATAGGATTGCTTCAAGTACAAGTTAGAGCTACTAAGAGAAATAAAGTATTGGTGGTCATTTTTTTTAAAAACACCAGCTTAGCTTTAAATTTGTGTACTACGAACTGTGGAATAAAAACAGCTTAACTTACTGAATGGTAACATAAGCAGGTTTCAACATAAGACAGTTCTGCAGTTTACCCTATCCATGCTTTTCAACTATGCCGCAATGATTTGTGTCCCTTGTTAGCCTGTGGCAAATGTGGAGTATAGTATTAACACTTCAATATCAGCAATTACAGATTTCAGAGACATAAGCTAAAGTATTACCTCACATTTACAGTTATCTAATTAATAGCATGTCACTGCTTCCATTTCTATCCTGCTGTTGCACTGCTCGGACAGCATTTTCTTTGTCTGCATCACTGACATGCTAATGAGATCTGATTAGATTTTGTTGTTTAGTATCAAAGCCTACAGTGGGGTGATCTTGTCTATGATATTTGGGGTAAGATAGGCGTATACATAATAAAACCAGTAGTTCTCACCAGGCCTTCACTGCAATATATAGCATTACTCTTCCAAACAGGCTTCTTCACTTTTACTGTATATCTTCATTTTAGCAGAATAACTCAGTGGTAACATATGCTATAACCAATCAGCACCATTGAAAGTTTACTACTTTATCAAATATTTTCTGTAATATTTATGGAATGGTAATAAAGGCTATACAAATATCTTTAAAAAACCCTCAGCTTTTATTTTGTGTATGGTTCTGGAAGTACTGGTTCTAAAAAGTCATGCAGTATGTTTCTTTTCTTGATTAGAACAGTGTTAAAAAAAGAGTATTTGATTTTGATTTATCTGGAGGGTTGGTTTGATTTTGTTTAATTTAAACAAGGAACTGTGATTATTGATGTTTATTTTAATACTATCTGAATTATCATAAATCTTCTCTTTGCCCACTAAAGTAAAAACAGAACGTTAATCCTGCTAATGCACAATGCATGAAAAAGAGTCACGCTCCTTAACCAGGGAAACAGATGAAGGGCCAAATCCTTGTGAAATGGTCAAACAACCTAGATACAGAAAGGGTCCTGATGTCTGTTTTGATGAAGCCAAACAGGTAAATTTGAACTTATAAGACTTTAGGACTATGTTTAAAAACAATTGTAGAGTGTTTTAGAAGAGCTGTAAAAAACTATGTTTAAATGTACCTCGGTGCCTGGTAACCTATCTATCACTAAACACATACTGTTCACTCTGGACCATGGCCACTCTATTTCAAGTATCCCATAATTAACATAAAATTAACAGCTGCTTTTTTATCTGCCTTTCCTATAACCATTGCACTTTCACACATGATTCCCACTAGGAAAAATAACCCAGCAGTGAGCATAAAACTGGTGGTCTGTCTACAATGCTATGAAATTCAGTTCAGTAGCTTTCTCAAATACATGAGAAACCTGGCTTAGAAGTAGTATTTTTATGTTAGTGTTACCAAATATTAAAGGTGTTGTTGAATGATTAAAAACATTATATTTGATTAGGATGTTGTCCCTTTTAGAAATTCTGTAAATGTGTATTGACCTTAGGTGACGTTCTTAACAGGTATGAAAGTGCATTGCTTTACTGCAATCAGCAGAACTATGCTGTTTAGTACTCCCTGTACTGTATATATTAATTTTTTAAGAAGAAAAATTATAGCTGTGCCAGAATATACTCTCTGTCTTACCTTTCAAAATGCTGTATGAAAGCAAATATATTGAATTCAAATTGTTCAGCATAAATGTCAAGACAAAAAATACTGAACAGGGAAGTACCTGCCATTATAGAAAATATTTTTAAAATGAATTTGTAACACCTCATCTCATTTTTGCAAAGGAAAGATTGTCCAGACTAGAGCAGTTAGTTGGCTATAACTGCTGTGTAACAAGTTTTATTCCAGTATATTATCTGTTTTTCTTTAATAAGGCACAATTACTGAGATGTCAGTAGTGTTATAAAAGCCCACAGAGTTGGTATTCAATGCATTTTTCTAGTAACCAGATTTTATTTTAAAAATAAGTCTTCTTACTGGCCAACAAAGGTTAAATGAAGTTGAAAAAAACCTCCAAAAGCTATTTCACCATTGTAAATATTCTAAATCCTCCTGATACAATTGTGTGTGAAAGTACAACTCTTGCTTACTAGCATGATGTGCTAATCAGTGTGTAAGTCACGTGTTTTGTAACAGTGGACTGTTTTAGTTAAGTTTATTTGCAAAATTTGCTGTGAATCTCTTGCTCTTGGGTGGATGCTTTCACATTAACTCTGCTAACTGCCAGCAATCTGCATGATATCTCATCTTGTATGTCTTTTTTTCTGTGTTTTCTTTCCTTTCCTCTACTTGCTACTTTGCCCGTTATTAATAGGATCAGCCTATATGCACAACGAGTCGTGCCTCTGCCATGACGTCTGCTCCTATCTTCATTTTTCTGCAAGTTTTCATGTGGTGTGGATGGTCAGTTACTTTCTCTAATTTTTTGTTTTGTTCATGGCTTAAAAAATTAGCAGACTTTTTTACTTACTAAGCATACAAAAGAAAACAGAATGAAACGAGTCCCAAAAGCAGCAATCTGGAGCAAATTACTATTGCAATATTAAGGGAAATTAAATATGAAAAACCCTGTCTGGAGCCTTATAAATCACAATTACAGAGCACAAGGGCCTCTCCCACAGCAAATACAAAGACACGGGAACCTGTTGGATTTATATGGTTTGGGATTGCACATGTACCAACTGAGTCAGTGACATTCCTGGCAAAAAATTTTCCCCATGTTCCTGTTAAAATGAACAGAACAAGAAAGTTTTCTCCACAGAAACAAGCAAAGGTACAAAGTAATTAGAAGATACTATAATACCTGTGAAAATAAAGCTATACTTGGGGATAGCAAGGGTGAGCGATCTGTGTGCGAGTAAGAGTTACTATCAAGGAAAGTAATGTTTTCACAGCATTCAAGTTAATACATGTTAATGATGGTAAGCAATAGTGTGCATCAATTTGGTTAAACTGTGAATTCAGTCAAATCATATTTATTTATTTATTTTTAAATTTTTTGCAACCTACACATATTCATTGCCTAATTACAGGAGAAAGTGGGATTTTTTCTTCTGATGAAATACATGGATACGTGAAGTCCTGCATGTTGACCCAGTGCAGAGTCAGGTTCCTAGTGAAAGCCTTGGCGTTTCAGACTGTGTGGCATTTAATGGTGTGAGTGTGTGCACTGCTGTGCTAGTGACATGTGTGCGAGGGAACTGCTGATCTAAAGAGAATAAAATTCATCACCTTGCACACTGGAGGGGTTTCTGATCAATATTATTACTCAGAAAACCACTAGAGGGAGATACTAACTTATCTATCAAAGTAAAGCCAGCAGAGGCAGAAATGGAAACTCGGAGGTAATTTTTCAGTTAGTGTAGTTTAAAAGATAGAAAATTGTAACAATTCAGAACACTCATTTTCTCAATATTTTGTGTTCTCTTTATACCTGGGGGAAGGTTCAATTAATATGACTTGAACCATCAGTGGAAAAAAAGCTTGGAGTTCTGTTTAACAGCTGTAGTTGAGTAATTTTGAAGTTTCCTATTCTGTATTTAAATGATCTAATGTCTAGCAAACCTAGGAAGTCGCACAGACGTGGCTGAAGGTTGTAAGGAAGGGTGAAGGTCCCCTCCCCCAAGCCAGTGGTATTTCACATTAACATCTAGAAGATTAAACATCTCATGTTCTTACTCATGCATTTTGGTCTGCAAGTAACCTTATTTTAATTAAAAAGCTACTGTCCCATGTACATAAAGCAGCAGGGACTCACCTTGAGCTGAATTCTTTATGTCCAAACTGGTCTTTCTGCTCAAGAAGGCAAACCAAAATACTGGGAAACACACAAAATATAGTTTTAGCTGACAGACTTTTGGCAGCGGAAAGTTATAAGGTAATTTTGTTCATCCATCCTGTTTTTAATAACACTGTGATTTGGGAAATGGCTTCTTATTGGACATTAGTCTGTGTAGCTTTATTAAAATCACTGAAGCCAACACAGATACAAACCAGCTGATCAGGTTCAATAACAGCAGCTGGGGTTTTTTCTTTCATCAAGGATAACAAAATAGTCTTTTTCACCCCCTTGAGTAGCTTGCTTTTACTTTGTACATTGGTTTTGTTAGTCATGCCATGAAGAGAAGTCTACAAGCTTTTAGCTGCTTCTGGAAATGCCTTATTTCTGTCAGTTTGCAGGGATGTTGGTGGGAGCTTTGAGGGGGCTTAGCAGCCCAGACAACTGTATACATTGTGATGGGGTGGGCTGTATCCCTGATCTACATGTGGGTACCTGTACAGCTTTGACTGCTTTGTGTGGTAGCCCAGACAAAGGATAGTAACACAAAATTTTTGAAAGACCATGCATTGGGACTTGAAATGACTCTTGACAAAAAAGCAAAGGTGTTCTCCATGCAATATGAAGCATTTAAAACATGTGCTTATGAAAAGTGTAATTTTGAGGTAATCAGTTGATATCAAAGGCCAGATCAGAAGCTCTTTGGTAAATATTGTTGCTTTATCCTTTTTATAGTCGGTGTAGCACAGTGGGTTCTGATACATGATAAAGGTTGCAAGACAAAGTTTTAGTACATTAAATAGTTATACTGTACTTCTAAAGGAGTATCTAGTATGTTTATAGGCTTAGACATGTATGTGTATATATTTGTATTTATATTTCTGTGTGTGTCTTTAAAATTTTGGACTGGCACTGCCTTCAAGGAAATGTTGATTTATAGCAATGAATATACAGGTTTGATATTAACAATTAAGATGTGGTTTTATAAAAGCATTCATTTCCATTCTGCAAATGCTGAATAATTTTCACGGTGTGCGATGCTGTAAAATAACCCTCTCTAGAGTTATCATAGTAAGGCATGACATGAAGGAGATGACATTTGGATTTGATGCTTTTCTACCTCAAGCATGCAAGCAAATTTGACATGTGACAGTAATGCAAGAAATTTCTGATACACCTCTGATGAAATGAAACTAGCTAAAGAGGATTCTTTCCAATTTCTTTTCCAACTCTTTCTCTCTTCAAAGAGAAATAATATAGAGAACATTATTTTGAAGACAATAAAGAGAGGACTTCCCCAACTGATCTGCTCGTTATTCAGGTTTTCTCTGTGACTAATGTAATGGGCTGGAAAATGTCAGTGAAACTGCTTAAAAATAGTTCAGTGTGTAACTGCAGTGGTAGAGGTAAAGGTGAGGTAAAGATAAGATAAAATGATGCTATGCCATTTGTTACAACAAATTTTATAAAAATCTTAAAAATAACATTTACAAAAAACAGTTGAGAAGCTTTCTTAATGTTCAGGAATAGGGAAGTATTTTCAAATAAGACATTTTGAAGATCATTCAAAACTGATGTTTTGCTCAATCTGGTTGCAAATTAATGACAGGATCCTTCTCATTTCCATAAAACAGTTGATTTTTTGAATTTATGTAAATCAGCTTGTAATCACACTTTCTCCTTCCCTGCCCCCCCCCCCCCCCCCCCCCCCAATTTCTTGTGATTTTCACAACAGTTAAAGTACACAAGAAAATTACAATGTGCAGTTCTGGGGAGGAAAATTTAATTTAGGTAGGATTTACTGTACCTTCTTTGCCACTACTATTTTTGTTTTGGCTTAGGACACAAAAGAATAACTGATTCCAGAGAGAATATTTAGAAATTGTTCTTTGCTGAACTGCTGGTTTACCACTGTAAATTGGTCTACAAACCTCAGAAATGCAATATGACTTTGATCAATACGAGGTTAAAATCTCACCAACACTGAAATATGTGCATAAACCTTGTATGCTTTTGTCGAGTATAGTTTAACTCTGTCATTCATAATATGAAAATGCCTCTCCTGCATTAGGCTTCCAAGACATTCTCCACTGCTGTGAAGTAGTGAATCCTTTACAAACTGTTCTGGGTAGTCTTAGTGAGAGAGCAAAAGATATTAAAATACTTCTTTTCCATCCAGTAGGAACATTACATAGTATAACTGCTGAATGGAAAAGCAGTGCCCATAAATTGTGATGGTAGTTTTAAAAAAAAAATATCTCAAAAAGCAAATAGAAATGGGCAACAGAATGGGTTGTTGTTGTTTTTTTTTTTTCTAATACATATAGTAGTGGGATGAATTAATTAACATCATTTACCCAATATTTTGTCTAATGCAGAGGTGACATGAAAGCTGAATACTGTATAATTCTATATGCACAGGACCATCTACTCTGTATACATAATGGATGTCATTTTCACTACACTGATATTTTCCCCTTCCTATTATGCACCATTTTGTTGAAAACCTTTCTAACTCTCCAGGCATCTCCCCTCTGTTGGAAAATTTTAAACCTTATGCTTTACTTTAGGCTATTTCTTCAAAGATAACACTTCTAAGTAATTTCAGTGATAAGAATCTTGAATACCAAGAGGTAACACAGTATCGTTCATTGAATTCGTGTGAGAAGGAACCTTTACTGATAATTCTGTTTCTGATGGTACTTGCTGTGAGGAAGAAACAACAGGGTTATTTTTAGGTACTCTGAATAGAAATAAAGCTACATGACAGGACACAATGCAGATGCAAAAAGTGACAGAGCTAAACTAAATAAACCAGAAAGTTCAGTGCATCTTCAAATCTTAGCATCCTACTCCAAATCTGGTGCAGCAGAGTTCACTTATGACTTATTTGTTGACCGGAAACCTTAGGAATTTTGAACTTGTAGAGTGCAGTCAACTAAAAAAAAAAAAAAAAAAAGCTTTAGCCAGAATTATACAACTAAATTATAAGGCTAACAGATGGCAAAGACACATCTGGAAATGGCTCTTATTGATAAAGAGCAGCAGCTAACGTGAGCTATTTGCTTCAGGAAAGAATGAAAAGAAAATTTTTCTCTTGTTTTTTTTCGTTTGTTTTTTTTTTTTTTCCTGAAGAATTTGGATGCTGTTTTGTTGTTTGGCTTTTTTTTTACATCTGAGTTTCTAAAGGAGACTGTTGGTGAATGCTGTAATTCCTGATGACATATTGTATCTAATTTGTCTGCTTTATTTGATTTTCTGTATAGTTATGCCAAACTTCTGATTCCTCTGACTTCTCTGCTTTAAACAATGCATTATGTGTGGTGGGAATCCTGTTAAAGTCTTCACCCTCAAAACCGAAGTTCTGTGCTGTGCCCTGTAATACCCAAGTCCCCTCTCTGCACCTCTGTTACCAAGCAGTTGCCCTAACACCATATTTCACTTTGTAATTTTTATTCAAAACTTTATACTATAATTTTCAGCGTATTTTTCAGGATGACCATAAAATTTCTTTATCAGACCTCCTAATTTCTTGTTTATAGCTGATCTGCCATTTTAATGTGCTTTCCTGTTCTTGCCCATTTCAGTAATATTACTTTCTTAAATACTGACCTTTTCGCTGAGACAGTGTACTAAATGTCCCTACGGATTCATGCAGGGGTGTTTCTTTGGGGTTTGGTTTTGGTCTTTTTTTTGGTGGTGGTGGAGGATGTGGGGGTGTTTTTTAATTTATATAGGAGTTGTGGTTTGGGGTGACGGGTGTGGGAAGTGGTTGCTTGTTCTAATTGTTCATTTTACCTGGATATCTAATGCAAAATTGCTAAATACTCTTCTGGATCCTTGTAAGGGGCTTGTTTTTTAAGATGCTGCTTCTAGTTTTCTTCCCTGATTTCTGGTTTGGTTTTTTTTTCTGTTTGATAAGTTTTTTCTATTTTCTTGGAATTGGAGCTGTTTGGATTTTTTTAACTGCTTTTGGTAATTTTCATGTATTTCCCTTTCTTGAAATTGGTATCTTTTGTTTTGGATTTGTTTGGCCTCATGTCTCACACAACAATGCTAAATCCTATTGCATTGTGGTCTACAGAGCTACTTTAGCTATACTAGAGCTCTCTATACAGGGTAGCTCTCTACTAGTAATTTTGAGAAGGGCCCTGGGAAGCACTAAAGATTGAAAGACTGATCCAAAAGGCCGTCATTAATCACACCCAAAAAAGTGATCTCTACATCTCTTTTTGATAAGGCATTGATCCAGTTTATATGTGGCTTCTCTAATCTCACATCACATTTCATGAGTGATATTGTCACTTTGATCAGGTGGGCAGCAGTGCAATCCCAGTATTAAGTTTTTATTTCTAGACTGTGAAATTTTTTACCCACAGAGATCCATCACACTTTCCTTTTCCTGTAAGACTTTTATGCTATTACACTTTGTATTATCCTTCACGTACCACCCTTCTGCTGTATGTCCTACACTGGCATTCTTACAGAGTTGATAGCCTGACAATGTTCTGTCCTCCTGATTATTCTCCTTCCACCAGATTTCTGATATGTGTATTATTTTGGGATGCCTTATTGATAATTTGCCTTCATTCCCCCATCGTAATTTTACTTTCCTAGCATTGGTGTAGAAGCACTTGAAAGTTTTGCTTAAGGATGTATACCAATGAATTAAATGTGTTTTAATGACCCTTCCGTATGTATCCTGATTGTACTTTTGACCTCCACCCGCGCCCCAGCCTTTCCTGAAGCACGCTGAAAATTAGTTACACATGCCTCAGTGGCATGTCAGTCTGAATCAGGAGCTGTTCCGTGCTCGTTGGCTTTCCTCTGCTTTCTGTTCTAAAAACTTGTTAAACTCTGTGCCATCAGCTGGGCTCTGTTACTGTCAAGGTGCAGTCTGTCCTTCCCTGCACACGTTCCTCCTGTTCAAGAAGTTTTCTCCGTTCCCACTATACCTAGAGTCACTCCTCCCTACACTGCTGTCTTGTCCTTGGAGGCTTGGGATCTCTTGGAAAATAGAAAGTGTCTTTTTATACTATGGGTAGAGAATACCATGCAAACAAGAGGAAGACCAATTATTTTCAGCCATCAGAGCTACCCATGAATCTCAGACTCAGTGGACAGAGCAGTGCAGGGGGTGGCTGGAACATTGTCCTGGTGCTTTAGGCAGCTAAAGCATAGATTATGTCAGTCCTGAGAAACAAGAAAGTATAAAGATATTACAGACTCCAGAACAGGTGCTGAATATATTTCAGCCAGACTAACAAATTAGTCTATAGTGTGGAAGATATTATGCATTATAGGCAAAGTAGCACCAAATAACAGCACGGGGAATGGGGAAAAGAGGAGTGACTGCTGTATGGCATAATAAAGTTAGGTCTGTGGATGTGTGACAGAGCGGTGCAGCTACGAGTGAGCCCTCAAACTGGAGGGTGTCTTCTCTATGGACTGCGCCAAATGCGTACAAAAAGCCCATGGAAAATTTGGTTCTTGAATACAGCATCAGAGACAAAGAAAGGATTTTCATTCTCTTTGATCATATCTTCACCTGCAGAGCATATTTGTCTTAATGTGCAATCGTGTTGATAAAATGGGCATGAACATATTCTGGCATTTGTTTTCTAATCTTGAAAAGTTAACTGTTCTTCCATCCTGCCTTGCAATAAAGTGGTACTCAAAATATCCAAATTGATGTAATTTTAAGGAATATATAAGTGGTTTATTGGGCCCTCCAGGTATACCCCATAGCATTTCATGTTTGATTGTGCAAGTATCCCATCTAGTTCATAAATGACTGCAGTAAGCTTTGTAAGTATTTAATCCTCCCATGCTTATAGTTAATGTAGTAATGCCACTCTTCGTATCAAAAATCAGACAAACTTCCAGGAACTATTTTGTTGTTATTTTAGGCAAAATAACATATATATGACCAAAAAGGATGCCTCAAGGATAGTTCAACATGTTGAAGACTAAAATATAGTTTACTGCTCAGGAAATTTAATTGTAATGAATATTAAATGATTTCTTCTTTTCTTGTCAACAGGAAGATTCAGCTGACTGCGGTGGTGTCTCTGGTCTGAGTCCATCACTGTGGTCTATGGTAGGAATTCAGTTGGTCCTGCTTTGGCTGTTATCTGGCAGCAGATACTGCCAGTTATGACCTTGCTAAACCAAAACCTGCATAACTTAATCAAGACCCGGCCAAAACGATAGCCTCAGTTTCATTTTTAAAAGGGTCAGCTATTCAGACAGCAGCAGAACAACAGTGCTCGTGTCTGGTTATCACTCGTTGTGAGACTCATAAAGGCACCCACAGTGGCTGCATGTCGGATCCTTAAATGTGTGTGAATGCTGCATCATCTATGCCATCCAAACAGAATTCTGTACGTGCTCCATTGGGGAATCTAAGAATATTAAATTTTTTTTGTTTGTTTGTTTGTTGTGGTAATGTTGATGACTTCATGTAAAAGGGCTCCCCTGACAATAGCTTATGTATATGATTTTAATTTCTTTCAAGCTTTGGATATCTTGGAGATTTATATTCTTTTACATGAACAGTTATTTAAAAAAAAAAAAAAAAAGGAAAAAAGAAAACGTACTCCCCGATATAGATTACTAGCACCATGATGGCTGAACATCATGTTTAGCTTGATGGCTGAACATCAGCTTTGTCCAAACTATTTGAGTAAAATGGAAATACTGGCGAGTCTTCATCAGAAGTTCAGCATGATTGAAATGCTTTATGATGAGTGGTTTACTCTTCCAAAATGAGTCATGTAGCCAGCTAAGTTTTGGTAGGTTGATAAATTGTCAGTTTAAAGGAAGGAAGGAGGAAAACTTCTCTTTTAAAAAATATGAAGGTGCTTGAGGGTTTAACTAAAAAGTAATTATCATCTTAAACTTGGTGTCATCTTCTGTCAGAAAAAATGTTAATTTCAGTGTAATATTCACCTCCTTTTCACAATGCAGTTATATATAAAGCTAGTAGAATCCTTCAAAGGCTCAAACAAAAACGCTTGTGAATGAAAAATGTCTTTGTGATATTTGAACGTTGGTTTCCAAGGGTATTTTGCATGATGATGATGATGCTATATTGTTGTTTTTCAGTTTGTTTTCTTTGATGGTAGAGTATAGTTCATTGAAAAGATAACTGAGTGATTCTTTTATTGTGTGAGAAACTGAACATTGCAAGTTGCAATCAAATCATATTAAATTATATTATGAGACAGAGCTCTGAATATACTGTGCAATGAAAAAGCTGAGAAAATAGGGTAAATTTAGCTATCATAACAAAAGGGTTGAGTTGGAATTTTTACTGAATAGTGATCTCATATGAATACCTGTGTACAGATATTTTAGGTATATAAAAATCAGATTTAACACATTTATTTTTGGAAGTATATGTTCTCTAAGATTCATATCAGGTTCCCCCTTTGTTCCCTTCATATAAAACCACCCATAAGAGTGAAACCTCCTTTGTGCTATTTGTTATTGAAAATAGCATATTTAACAGCAAAACGTCCTGGTTGCTGAGATTAGAAGACATGCAAACAAATGGGGAGCCTTGAATCTATATGTATGCACATTGATACTTGATTGTGAATAATAATTTTAAAAGTTGTTTTTTTACAACCTCATTGGTGATACAGATTGGTGCAGTAAATTACAATATTACAGTGTAGCACAGTGTTGATGCAAAATATGATTTGCGCTTTTTTCTAGTTTTCAGAATTAAACAGTATTGCAAGACAGCTAAACCAATGAATGTGCAACTCTGCTGTTATTGTACAATTCCGCTAACAACTGCAATATGCAAATACTAACATGGCACAGTACACTAGCTCTTTAAAAAAATATAAGAAAATGCAAAGCATTGGTATGTATATGCTGGCGATTGATTGATATAATTTTGATCATGCCAAAAGCTTAAAGAAATAATTGGGCATGCATTAATATCCTATGAAAACTGAAGAAGCTACTCAAAGCCATGGCATGGCTTAAAAGATCAGATGTCTACTGTAGTTGTACCCGTGGCTGGTTTGTTGTTTTTCTCATGTACCTTGGCTCCAACTGTGTATTTTCTCATGTTTGGGAATACAGTGAGTGAAAAAATAAAACCTGACCTTTTGTTTGGTAATCAGATCTAGCTTTTTAAAAAAATATCTCTAGTAAAGTAATGGGGTTAAAAGTACAGTTAACTGTGTTGGATGACTTCAGGTCCTCCTCAGGGAAGGTGAGCTAATTATGATAATATGGGTGAAGATAATTTTGGAGCTCTTCCTTCCAGTCATATTACTGTGCTTCTCTTCACCCTATCACCAGTTATCACCTGATAAAAAATCAATTTGAGTCTTTCTAATGCTAAGACTGCAACTGCTTTTTTCCTTAATGTGCTCAATTGAAATCCTATGGGAGTTTTGTATGATTAGGCCAATACCGCACTCATAGCTTTTACTGTAAGATTATTTAAAACGCATATTAGTTTGCATTTTGCTCTTTTAATTCCTTGAAAGATTGTCAGTATATTAAGTTCACTATACTTTTCACTCAGCTTCCCAAAAGAAACCCTTCATGGAAAAGTTTCATTATTTAACGTTTTGGAACAATTTGCTTATGCTGGTAGACCATATTTTGAGTTCCTTAAAAAACATTTGATGAGTGTCTGTAGGCAGAAATAAAGATGGCACAAAGCCATGCTGCCACAGGAAACAACTGTGGCTTTTGCTCTCACTCCACTTCCCTTAGAGTGCTCAAATACAAAAGGAGGGAGCAGCCGGTGCCATGCAGACACATTAGCCTTCTTGGGTTATCCAGAGAGGGAAATGTCTTCTGTTCCTCTCCTCTGCCCCTCCATAAGACCTGAAGAAACACATCTTAGCCTTCCAGCCGTTATACCTGTCTGATAGAAAACTCAGGATCTGGCCCTCCTGGAAGGGCTTAGTACTGTCCCCATAGAACTCAATACTTTAAAAGGGAAAAAAAAATTTTTTTTGGCTTGTTTATGCAGAAAGCAATATATATTTTGATTATATCCAGGTGACGGTCAAGATTTTTTAGAACGCACTGCCTAGATATCTGCAAATCACAAAACACAGATAGAAAATACAATGTCAACTTCAGCTATCTCAAAATGTGGATACCAATCTGTTAGAAATAACTTGCAAGGATAAATTGTGTATTCTCATGCAGAAGTGTATCCTTAATCTTATATAATGCATAATAGTCCTCTTGTCTGTGAGAGAAGAAACTTGATCCTAGGCTTTAAATTGAGACATTTTCAAATAACAAGATGTTGTAAAAAGTTTTGGTTTTTTAAGCCAGATAAAAAGCTCTGTTGATATTTGCTCAGATCCTTTAAATAGCACTAAGGGAACTGTTGAGACTGTTTCAGTTTACACAGAAGTCATGCAGCCTATTGTATGTCTGACAAATAACCACCATTAAAGTTGTTAGAGCATGGTACTGTGCAAAACATGATCTGAAGACTTAACATGAAAGGTTTCTTTCTAGTTTTTCATTTAAACAACCAGCATTACTGCCAAAACACTGACCGTGGTCCATATTTGTAACAGGTTTTTAACATGACATAGCAGGTTTGATCAACAAGATTTTTTAGGTCCTGTACCTTTAAGACTTTAGTATGATCTTTTTCATGTTTCTAATGCTTGAGGCTTTACTGCTTAACTTGACAAAAAACAGTGTTGCTGCCATTTGTAAGTTTTCCTATAATATTCCTTTTACTAACTTCAAAACTGGCCTTACGGGGTTCAAATAGGCAGTATCCCTTTTAAGTGACCTTTGCAACCCAAGTGTTACTTGCTGCGGTTGAGAGTTTTTCGACATCACTGAAGAGACATTAAGACCTTTTGTTCCCATTAACACTTAAGCTCAGAAAATGTGCTTAGGATGTCTTAATTTCAAAACAAAACCTCAGTCCCACTGGTCCTAAAAATTCAGATGTTAGCACGCTGGTTATTAAGAAGTATATTAATGCCTACAAGGCACTGCAACACGCTTGGGTGTTTTTGGAAGGTCAGCTGAAGGTGAAATCTTACTATCTCCTTCCTTAGTATAAATTTTACCCTAGCTTCATCAAACATCCAAGCCTTTAACAAAGGCCAGACTTTTTTTTTTTTTCATACCACGATGTTAATATTGTTAATACATGTTGTACACTATTGTAAAAAGATTAAAACAAAGTGTCTGAAAACAATTCAAGAGTTTTGAAAAGTTAGCCTCACCCTCTTCCCAGCTACTTGCATCTGTCCTGTTTATGGTTTAAAAGAAAAACATCATCTTGAAGAAATAACTTCACTGAGGCTAAAGGGATACTGTCTTGTTCGGATGCCATGAAATTGCGATTGTGATCTGACAAAGCTGTCTTCTCTTCTTGTGTTGTATGGAATGTCTGGATCATGCTTTCTGGGGTATTTTTATTGAAATGCTCAGTGTGCGTTTCTGCAAAAAAAGACTTGGTTGCTTTTACAAGGCAAACAGGTCTTTCTCCCTTTTCTTGTGTTCTCTTGACACTTTTGTGGAACTTGACAAGCCTGGAAAAATAATTTTTTTGTAAAAATTTGTACAATAATGTTATAAAAAAGTTTATAATCCTAGAACTGTTGTGTTAATTCTTGTGCAAAAACAGTATATTCAGAATAAAAGTTTATCATTTAAAATCAACAGCTACTTTGATTGTTCACTTTGTAAAATAAAAACATGTAAATAAGAGCCCACATGATTTGCTATATAATACTTTTGAATTTGCTATATTAATTGCATCCAAGTGTCTGAAAGAGAGATGTTTTCCAATGTGGAGACAATGATCTAACACTGTTCTTATTTGGGTTCAAAGGAGGATGTGCAGCAAAGCAAACCCTCATTTCTGCTTCATTTGTGGCTGTGAAAATTTCAAAAAAGTAAAAAAAAAAAATAAAAATTGTAACCAACAAAAACTAAGAGTCTGTAAAGCACTCAGTAAAATAATAGTCTCCAAAGCATCTGAAGTAGCCCTGTTCTGAAACAATTGCTTTGGGAATGATAGTCATTTACTGAGTTACAAACATTGATGAAGTCCAAGGGTTCATTCACATGGAGAAGCAGAATAAAATTGGATGGCTCAGATGGGTGCTGCCCAAGTTGTTGCCCCACCTCTGACAAGGATTGCTGCATGATTTATGAATCAGCTTCTGTACTGCTGCCATTCCCAGCTGAGCATTAGACTCAAAGTGGATCTATGTACCTTAAACAGGCTTGAGATGTTCAGGAGTTGCTTCACCGGGTGTGCAGACGTACCGCCGTGGTGCTGGCGATCTCTGTCAGGAGGGCAGGGCAGATGGCTGCAAGTGGTAACTCCCTTAGAAGCCTGATTTTAATCCATGGCTGTGAATGTGTCAAAGCACAGACAGAATGGCAGTTGTAAAGTACTGCTGGATTTACTGAATCCCCCAGGAGTCAGATAAGACAGTAAGAAATCAAATGCAGATTCTAATGCAGCAAAGTAACAGATCACCCATGTGGAAATGCTACAAAGCAGCGCATGACACTGCATCAACATCCAGAGACTACTGGCCTCAACTAGATTAAACATTGCTGCCTAACTACATGATTACCCCCACATGCTGAACTCATTGTATCATGATTTCTGTATGCTGAGGGCCATTGAGATGTAGAATTAAATGAAACCTCCAAATCCCTCCCTGGTACATGTTCAATTTAAATTCCATACTAGAATACACTAATCGTTATGTACCAGGAGCTGACACTCAGAAAACACAGGGTTTCTTCCCCCATTTCTGGAACTTACAGGCATCTTTGAATTTATCAGTTCGATTTGGGAATGGCTGCACTGCAGTGAGATATTCTGTACTAGTCCCTGGTTCAAATCAAGCCAGAATACACTTGCCCTGTCATATTGTATTATTTTGAGAGATGATTTCACGTTGTCCAATGCAGCTCTATTGCTGCTAACCATCTACCAAAAAAAAAAAAAAAAAAAAAAAAATCAAGATGTTATATAACACTGATGTTATAAAAGCCCTTCACTGTCACATCTATTAGACAACTGCTCTTTGTAGTGCTCGACTGAACAAAATGCACACCCTGAATTGTACAACATCTCCTCTGCCTGTTGCAAAAGACATTGAACACAGTGTCTCCTTTTCCAAAAGGCTATTAGGAGCTTTTTGTTCCCAAAGTGTATATGGGGAAGGAGGGAAGGAAAATGAGACTTTTTTCAGAGAATGATTTTATCTAAGTTCTAATTGTATTTCTTCTAAATGTTTTATATGTATATTTATTTCTCTTTTCCTGATTGAGAAGATCATATCCTCAGAAGCTGACTGTTCCTTTTGAAGCCTTGTTCAGAAACCCAGAAGCTTTTTAGTAAAGTCTCTCCTTTAAATAGAACACCCACACCTGTTTCTTTTGGGGTTTGAACCACTTTTTCTTAGGATCTCACAAGCAGTTTCTTGACTAGGTCTCCGGTGTACCTCTCATGTTTTATAGAACAGATACTTGAACTTAGTAGTAAGTGTTTCCCATGGGGAATGGTAAACATGTTTGTGATTTGTCTCACCTAACTGTAGTTTGCAATTAGTCATGAGTTCACTCTGCAGTCTGAGGAGTTTAGGAGTTTGCTTTACAAGCTGCTGGTTCTACCTAGGCTTTGGCCATCTGCCTTTAATGATCAGAAGATGGATTCTTAAAACAAGAATTTTCTGCTGCTGTTGTAGTAGTACGCCTTTTCAAAGAGAAAAATCATCACAGTAAGTAAAAGCTGCATCTGCTACTCTATCCGTTACTTTCATGTGTTGATTTTTTTTTTTGTTTTGTTTTTGGTTTTGGTTGTTTTTTTTTAATGGGATCTTAGTGCTGCTAGTCTCCAACAGCTGTTTTGAGAAAGAAAATATGAAGTATAGAGCTTTGGTGGTATTTACTCTTCCTTTTCAAGAAAATCTTTCAATTATTTTTTTTTTCTGTCACTGAATTAGTTATTTTATAAACAAAATAAAATGTGGGGAATTGGGAATGGAAGCTGCCTCAGAATTTCCATTTCAACTTTTGCTGCTTTAACCCAGACCCTTCTCGTAACCCAGACTCTTGTGATCTCAGCCTCCATTCTGTGGCTTCATTATTTAAACATAAATTTTTGAAGCATTGTAATACACACGCACACACACCATGGCAAGGGTAATTAACATGCTTGGAACACTGACTAATAGTGCTATATTTTGCTATGTGTGGTTAGCATGTATTATTCTTGTAAGCTATTGTGACAGTCCAGGCAATTAGTACTCACTATGGTAAGGGTTAGTCAGTTGCCATATAAACTCTTATATCTTCAGGAATCAATTAGCTCTAAGATAAAATAGCAGGCAACTGAGGTTCAGCTCCGGCTGAAAGGTACTGTAATACCTAACTTAAAATGCTCTGGAAGTTGTGACCATTCATCTGTCCTGCTTACCTGTAGCCGGCACAAAGGATACAGGTGCTCCCTATGATGGCAGGATTTGCTCTTGACATCTTTTGGGAATTCCAGTATGGGAAATAACAGGCATGAGAACTTTGAGAACTTGGGGCAAAATGACAGACGGCAGGATTCACTAGGTGGTTCATTCGGTGTCTGTGTTCCTGGGCTGATCGGTGGAGATCCAGCCAGCACAGTCAGTGCAGCAGGGAGCACTGTTCCCATGACTAACCCCTGAGGGTTTGATTGCCGTTGCACACACAACCTTTCTCTTGAAACTGAGGCATGATGATGCTCAATTCAGAGAAAGACAGACCAAGGAGTGGAGATATATTAATTCAAAAGTTGATTCTTCTGCTTTGCTGGATCAAGTTCCTCGTTCCTAGGATTAAGGCCTGGGCTCAGTAAATTCCACCTAAGGGAAGACAGATGTGAAATTTAGGCACTTAGCTACCAGAGAATGATACAGACTTACGGCTGCTGTAACAACCATTGCTGTGCAGACATAGTGGAAGAGATGCCAAACTCCAGGTCCTGGGAGAAGCTTGTTTTGGTGGCTGTGGTTGGAGCACAGTCTGGGCCAATGCTAAATTCCTTCCAAAGTAGAGGGGAGGTAGTGGTGATGGCGAAGGGGATGTTACTCATCTTTTGTACCATGTGCTTCCACTTAAAGGACTTGTCTCAAAAGTGTAAAATCTGTTTCTAATCTGTCTTTAGTCTGAGGGTATCTATGGGACAGGGAATCTGACCACTTGCAAACATCCTACAAGTGAGATGGTTACCTTGAACGGTCTTGCTGTCAGACTGTTGAAAAAAGGTCTGCAATAAGCAGAAAAGTAAGAAGCTTTAAAATTTTATTGACTTTTTTTTTTTTTTTTTTAAGAAATTATCGCTTCTTTATGGCATGAGAATAAATGGAGAGGTAGGTAAAACTTGAAAATCTTGAGAGTTCTGGAAGGTTTAGGTATTTCTACCTATGTAGATGGTGGTGCTGTGCAGGATATTCAGCATCACAGTTTTGTGTGTTTGGGGTCCCAAATTTTGACCGAGTCACATTTTAGATTTTAGGTGCTATGATTTGGAATTCTGAAATTAGACGATGTTTCTGAGAATGGTATTTATACTATTAATCACTGGAGTTTTTCTTTGGTTGATCTTTTTATATTTCTGTCCAATTCCAATATAGCAAGTCACACCCTGTCAAGTTTTAAAACACATTCTTAATTTTCAGTGAATGAAAAGTCTCTCTATCCACAAGGAAAGCGCTTGGAAGTAAGATCGAGCACCAGCTTTGGTTTTAGCAGACTATTTTATTGCTTGGAAAATATATTGCTGATAGATTCAACCAAAAATTCTGTAGCCACTTGTGATTGTATCCAGCTTTGCATCCTCCAGTAGCTGAGGCAGCAGCAGGGAAGAACAGTGGTGACAGACTGCTTATTTTGAGGATCAGCTGGGCCATGCTTGCAACAGTTGGAACTAGTTGCCACAGCTTGCAGAGGAGGCAGGTTTGGCACCATAGGAGCACCTGCTGTTCTCCCCCAGGTGGACCTGCCAGGCTAGGGGACTGCTGGGCAACGCTAGCGCTGCCTGGGGCTTCTCCAGGAGCGATGGGAAGAGCTGTACACCTAAGGGAAGCAAACTGGTGTATCTGTCTCTCTGTCTCCCTCTTAACAGCAGGGAATTCAATGAGCTACATCATATCTGAGCTTTCAAATGCCTCAAATTTCCCTAAGAAAAATGGTAAGTCAGAGAGAATAGCTTTCAATTGCTTACACATCTCTTACAGAATGTAGGTGTTAAGCTAAGATTGAGGTATTAAGATTTTTGGGGGGATATTTGGGAATAATTATGTAGATATGGATATTTTTATGCCTTTTAGAAACTACCCATGGACTTCTAACAACCTGCCTGTATGCTTTGCTTTCACAAGGTCAAACAGCCCTGCTGCGCTTTTCTGTGGCACATGACATGAGTCAAACTGTGCTTTAAAGCAGCCTGCATGTAAGGCTGCCTTTGCAGGACATGAAGGAGAAACTACAGTCTGTGACACTTGATCTTTTAGAATCTGTAGTCAAGTGGAATGTCTTAAATAGAAACTGGCCTTGTTCTGAATGAAAACCTGTCCTGGGCAGTGCAGAGAGAGGCACCTTTATTGTTTCCGGAAGAAGTTGTCTCATGTAAATAGATACTCTGTTACAAGAGGGCTTTATTATTATTATTATTTTAATAGCTTAAATAGCCATTTAAAAATTACAGAATAGTGTGCAATGCTGTATTTTATAGCCCAGCTGTATTCACCCTGCTGAAACTAAGACTCTGGCCTGCCTTCATCTTAGCTGAAGCTTTTCCCTGCAATTTATAGTTCAGCTGATTTACACAGACCAGTGGATCCCAGAATCAAGTTCCAAAACAGTGCAGATGATGATGATAGTAGCAACAGTGGAATACTTTTTTGAGGTTGGTTTTTTTTTTCCCACTAAACCCACCCACCCACCCAAAACACAGATTATAAATCCTTTTAAAAGTAACAAAAAATACGCATGACTCGATTGTCATAAGGAAACACGGTATTTTTCATTGCTTCATGTTAGCGTCTTTCTGCACTGAGGGTTTTTTCCTGTAGTTTATAAAATGTGTGTACTGAACCTGTATCAAAAATAAAGCCAAGCTAGTTCATTCTTAAGTGCAACATAGAATGAGTGCTATACTGGACATAACCTTTCTCCAATACATACAGAATCTCTTATTAAAACTACAGGGAATTTAATAGCTATAGTTTTATAGGTTATCACACATACATAGCTTTAATTCTTAGTAAAATTAAATTCACAGCTGCTGAAACAAATAGCTAGTTTCAATTCTGAGGAAATCAGAAATGCAAAGTGGTTCAATCAGTAGTGTATATGACATTATATTGAGATTGTAAGTAGATACTCGATTTCTTGCTACAGTGTTGTTCATGATAGATGACTTAAGAAGTCATTTTAAGAAGAAGACTTAAAGGTCTGTTTGTCTTAAGTTAAAAACTTTGTCCTGTTCCTTTTTTTTTCTGACACCGTTAGGCATCATAATGTGCTTAAGGAAGAGCTTGAATTTTCCAAACTGCCAAACATTTGCCTCTCAGAGCAAAAACTGGAAGAGAAGATTAAAGGATTAGCCACTTTTGAAAAGCAGACATATTTTATTAAGGAAAGCAACCATTCTTTGAGGGGATCTTAACCAGCCTAGTGAAGGTAGTTGCTGTTTCTCTAGGCTAATGGCAGCAAAAAGCTTGAAGCCAGTGTCCATATGAGAGTGTAAAACTAAGAGATGCCAGACTCTGCATGGATGATGTGCAGGGCTCGAGGAGAGTCTTTGAAGTTCATGCTGATACTCAGTGAGGTGGTATCTACCCTGTTCACATCTTGTCATTTGGAACGGTAATTATCCTCTGCCACCAACACTTCTGACTCATTTCTCTGCCATCCTAGCCCATGCAGGCTGCTAGCGGGCTTCAGCCCCTGTGCTCAGCAGTGCAGCCCCCGTGGTGCTGCTTGCAGTGGCTGCAGGCATCTTTCAAACATTTCTACACACAAACACACAGCAGAACTAGCCTCAGTCTCTGTATCTAACGGCATTACTCACCACTGGTCAGAGGAAAACATGACAGATGAAATTCATAATTAAAGCCACAAATAAAATTTGAAAAGTATGTCTAGAGTGTCTGGATATAGTTTTGCATGGAGTAATACAATCTTTGGCAGTGCCAGGCAATTGCCTTTTGGAAACATTGGGTGGCCTGAAATTAATTTGTTTAGTTTTTGCTTATGTAAAAATGTTCAACTTCATGACAACATCTGTTACGAACCCAGAGGTTATAGATGTCCAACTTGCATTTATATGAAATAGAACCAGATGCAGCTGTTGGGAAACAGAGTATAGAAACATCTAAATGTTTTTTAAATTACTTCACTGATATTTTGTCTCGTGTTTTCTTACGATTCATGATTAATATTTTAAAAGGTGATTTATCTTTCATCTTGGGTTCCACTATTGGTGACCTAACCTTAAAGAAACATGATCGAGCTTGAGAAGAAAGAATGTTTGCTGAATGTAATATTTTTTTATATATATTTCAATTAGTACAACATGAATTAAAGTCTGTACAGTTATAAATTATGGATATTAGAGGAAAATTATGTGAATGGGGTTTATCTTCTTTTTCTTGTTTTCTCCTAAGCAGAGCAAAGCTGAAGAATTCTTGTCTTTTTATTATAGTGCTGTGGATGATAGCAGAGTGGATTAACAACTGATTATCCTTTTGACTCAGATTGTGATTGATAGATGTAGAATATATGTAGCAGGCTCTCTCTCTACCTCTTTTGTGTTACTAATAGTAGGTTATAACAGTTAAAGGACACAAGCCTCATTTTCACTTCTGGTTGTGGGAATTCAAAAAACATTTGTTCTGAAAGTAGAAATGGTATTTATGGAAAAGCTTTCTGAGGTTTCTAGTAGTGCCATCTGCTTGCTCCACCAAACAATCGTTGCAGTCAATTGTCTGAAAACCATAGTACTGAAGCACTTGCTTTAAATTTAGCACTTGTTTCACTGTATTGCTGGGGGGAACATTGCACATGCATAAAGCCAAGTATGTGTTTAAATACTCTCACTGAATAGAAGCATTTAACAGCTAATACATTGATGTCTGCAGTGGGTTGTGTTATGCTCCTTTTCAAAGCTACTTAATGCTCGAGATAACACTGCTATTTTGTGTTTTACTATTTTGGGGTTGTATATATTAATGCTTTTTTAAAAAAAGATAAAACATACCATCTTTAGTAATGATACCTTAAACTCTCAGTACAAACTATTACAATTTTCCTTGTACCAAAAAAAGAAGAAAAAGGTATTTCATCAAATGGTAAAATTATCAGTAAACTCCTATTGGAATAACTATGACATGTCAGGACTTATGTGACGCTTGATGACACATCAAACATTCACTAGGAAAGGAAATATGTACTAAAAGTGTACTAAAAGAGCTTTGTTCTTTATAGCAATTTCATATCCCTATTGCAAAGATTGTAAAGAAAATCCTGCAGCCATATTCCTACCTCTTTCCAAAGCAAATCATTTGTCTCTAATATGTCTGAGGAAGTACAGGTATTTCAGTTTGTATGAAGTACAGATGTCAGAGGTAATCCACAAATGAAGGCTGATGAATAATTTGTGAAATTAGAGTATAGTGTAAGGAAAGCTGATGATGTATCTAACAACTCCACCGTGAAGCCAGGCTCTTTCTGAAGAGGTCAGTCACATTTGTCACTTGCTATGTAGAGGCTATGAAATAACTCTTCTAGTTTGTTTGTTTGTCTCTAGAAAAGAGACTGTTATACAACTGCACGTTTTAACATTTCACATGCAATAAATCCAGTGAAGTTAATCCACAGGTAAAAGGTCTGTTGCACCCTCTGTGAGCCTCCTGAGCACACACACTCAGACCCTGCTGTGGATGTGGAGCATGTTGTTTAAGAGCATCAGCACATCTTGGAGTTACTAACTGATGATAGTATCAGTTGCATATCAAGCGGTAAATGTGGGTCTGATCCCTACCTCCAGAGGAGAAAACTTTACTTCTGAAATGTAAACTATCACATTTGTAAATAAGCAATTTATGGTGTTAAACCACTGTTGGACAGAATCACTGCAGACTAACACCAAGCACAATTGTTTTGATTGCAGTTAATCAGCTCAAACCAACCCATATATTAAACTTGAAATCATCTTTGGACCTTTATTGTTTATTGCCTATGCAAATCCAATTCCTTTCTATTTTTCTATGAAGAAAAGTTTTTTTTTTAAAAAAAACAGAAAACTAAGCTTCTTAGACCCCAGATGCAGGTTTTTAAAATCAAGGAAAATTGAGAGAATCCTGGTAGAAAATGACAAAAATTGGCAAAGTTGTTTCAGGGATGGGGGGAGGGGGGCTTCTTTTATTTTTTTTCTTTTTCATCCCTTGTGCACCTGCACATTTTACACTGTCCTTTTTAAACAGATGTGTTTGGTAGTGTGTTGCCTGTTACAAAATCATATGCCCCACCAATCACAAGAAACTATAAGCTGTTCAGTGACTCATGAAGTTTCTCAGAACACTTTTCTAGCAAATAAATTAATGTATTTCATAACCACAAGGCAGCAATTGCAATCGGTGCTAGAAAGATGAATGTGGCGTAATATAAGACATATGTGACTTTTTTTTTATTGTGAATCCTATGAAAATGGATTAATGATAGATTTTTCTTACTCTAGTCAACGTTGAAACTCAATACCTATCTTGCCCTCAATACAAAATCGTACTTTTAAAATGAACAGAGGCTTTGTTTAAAGTGCAAGGAAGATACAAATATGAGATGGAAGCAAGAATGTCATAACAGTATATAAATAAATCATGAATATATGAGCTCAGTATCTTGCAGACTTAGAGCACATGAGCATCTCGTGTGAGCTGTCCTGCTGACTTCAGTGGAAAGCTTGTGTGACTTGTATTATCTAAATAAGAATTCTTGCAATAGACCCAGGAATAGCTTTAAAGTACATAATTTGCCTCTTTCTCTTTGAGTAATTCATGTCCTTGAATAAAAGAAATAGAGGTTGGATTTAAGGTCAGGCCATTCCCCTTCTGAAAAGTTCATGCACTTAGATAATAATAAAAAACCCCAAAACTCTCATTTCTTTTGAACACTTCTGAGATCACTGCTCCACATTCAGGTACCTGCATTTAATCATTCCTTTGGTAGCGATTCCTTTGCATTTCCTTGTAAATGCCAGAGTTAGGTAAAGTGTGGAATCGAGTATCTCATCAGTTTGGAGATGCAGTGTTTTAAATACCAGCTTGCTGACGATTCTGCCTATGGTGAATAACAGAGTAAATATGTTCATACTCAGTATGGCAACTTTAGTGTGTCTCCTCTCTTCTTGCAAAAATCACCAAAGATCAGGATAAGTTTTTCTTCTCACTGTTTCCACCACACACTAGAGAAGGGACATTCTCTGTTAAAAACAAAAACCAACAAAACCCTTAAGCCTGCCAAAAAAACCCCAAAAAAACGAAAAACCAACAAACCCCCAAAACTAAACACAAGCCAAATACCCACCATAACCCAAAACAAAACCAAAAACCAAGAACAGCAAAAAAACCCCAAAACCCAAAACACCCAAAACCAAAAAACAAACCAGAAAACTCCAACATAATATTATGTTATTTAAGCCAGAAAGGACTGTGACATTGGAGTTATGAGTCTGTAATAACTTGGCTGGGCATCTTTTCAGGACAGTTATTGCTAATCTGTTAGATGATGGTACTGAGGCAGGTACAAGCAACCTACCTCTTGTGGGATTTGTTGATACCTTTAACTCTCTTCTTTTCTTCCCAGGCCAGGCTGTAACTTGTGTCTTTCTTGGTTAAGACCTTATTCCCGTTAGACTGCTTAAGAAAGTGTTGTGTAGGGTGGACCTTCACTTTCACTTCCAGCCCTGTCCTCAGAATTTCTCCTGCTGACAGGGGAAAAAAGCACATGTATGCATGTAACAAAAAGTGTTTATTATCCTTGCACTAACTTAGTGCTTTTGTATGCCTTTTCAAAATAATACTAATTGTTTAATCCAACTTCTGCAAAATTGAATTGTTATTTTTTCTCTTCAGTTTTGGATGAGGTCTTTATCTTCTTCATGTTCTATACCCGTGCTGATGTTTATGATGTTGCTGCTGTGTTTTCCTAACTGTAACAGTATAGCAAACGGCTCCTAGCAGTGGAAAGATACTGGTGTAGGACTTACAAATGATGGGTGTGAGATCTGTGAATGCTGAGCTCTCACAAGCAATTGCCAACAACAAGTTTGTGTTTATTAGATGCTGCTCATGTCCATAACACCAACAACTCCTGCAGTCTCATAAAAACAGCCTCTGTAATTACAGTTTTGACTGGAGTGTTTGCTGCAGGGTATATCAGAAGAGGACTGATTTATGGAGATTAAAAAGTGGTAAAATTCTCCTACCTGATGGTCACTTCCCACCTGTAACCAAAATGCCATCTGTGTAGAGCAGCAGAGGTGGTCTCAGTAACTTCAACATTCTCCTAATAGAATCCAAATCACCGCAGGGCTGCAGTAGGTCAGAAGCAGTTAGTCTGGGACTCACAACCACAAACATTTTTCTCTTTTAATTGTGTTTAATGGGAAGTAGGAATTCAATGGTAAGACTAATTCAAGCAAAGAGCTTACACAGTAAAATAAATAATAAAAAAATCATTGTCCTAGATTAGAGGCAAATTTCCCCAAGACATTAGTTTTGGCTCACCACAGGCTACAGCCTTAACTAAAGGCACACCTCCACAGTGAGACTGCATGGATAAAGCTGTTTCACCAGGCATGTATAAGCATCAGCCAAATCCCTAATATGGAACAATTCTCTAGTTATTTTGTGACATTAGAATGAATTAAAAAATGAGGCTGGTGGATGGATCAAGCTGCAAATGCTAATCACAGAACCCCCTTGGATGTGGGGTAGATTAGACATAACTCTGTACTTCACAGTTTTGATCCCATCTCTAGTTACAATCAGCCTAAGGGAAGAAAACAGAGAAATGGGCCAAAACACAACCATGTGGACATACACGACCGTGTTGCACAAATGCAACCCATGTAATGCAGGTGACTGGCCCAAAAGAACGTAATATGCTCTCTGGCTTTGAAATGTCTGGGTCACACTCTCAGCTCATACTCACAACTCCTCTGGGGTAAAATGTGTATCTCTGAGAATTTGCTGGCATTTCCACAGGATTAATTATTCCTTTTTTTTTCTCACGTTTTGCATAGGAGTGTACCTTCTCTCCAATTTCACACTCAATGCTGAGACAAGGAACTCCCTGCCCACAGGGCTTGCCTACTTCCATTGGACTGACAGGAGGCACAGTGCCTCCTGTCAGTTTATCTTTGTGCTGACAATATGTACAGCAATTGTGAACTACACTCACAAAAATCTTCCTAACAGCACTGTTTGGGCCTGAGGTTGAACTTAGAGTCTGCCTAAACTTAACAAGAGGAGGTGGGAGATGATATTAAAACATTGTGGCACGAACTAAGTCCATTCACCTCCCTCAGGTATTTTGAATGGAAAAGGTTAAGCAGGCAGCTCAGCTAAGTCACTTCTGATGTGTATAGTAGGAATAAATGCTTGTGGTGTGACATCCATACTGATATGTTGTTGGCTTGAAGCAAACCGTAGCGTGACTTTGAGAGCTGTGTATATATGACCATATTAAATATTTTCTTTAATATAAACAACCACCATACACCTGACCTACAAATGGGAACATTTATTATGCAGTTTGGTCTGGGAGTGTTATTTTCATCTGCTAAGAATCCTGATTAAAAGCCAGCCAGCCTCCACACCTTCAGACAAAGCAATTTGCCCTGGGAAGTACAGGAGCAGATAAAATGGATGAGAAGTGTTCACACTCTTTCTGCCCTCCAGAAATGGGAAGACTATCTTCCTTGCAGGCAGGAGCTGCACAAATGGGGCTTCTCTCACCCACAGGAGCTTGGTCAGGTTGAGAGGCTCAGGAAATCCTTTCGCATTTGCGTGCCTGGTGAAAGCAGGAGCACCCCAGGAGTGAGGCTGCTGCCAGCCTGGTACAGGCTGGGATGCTGCACGAGTGACCAGCCGCATCCCAGGGAGACAGTGAGTGCAGCCTCACAAGCAGGTTTGTGTTTTTGCAGATCACTGACATGGATTGCCCTAAGGCAGGGTTTGGAAACCGGCATCTTGGCAACCTAGCTGCTGGAGGTAGCACTCCTGGAAGTGAATGCAAGTCTCAGAATTGTGAGTGGCATCTAATTTGCTCTAAGTACTTTGTTATTGATGTAAAAGCCAGAAGCTGTTAATAAGGTAAATCCACCTTAACAATTTCTGCTTTAATCTTCCAGCAGTGTCAGCATAGTACCTGTATCAAGACAGGCAGTGTCAGTCATTAAAAATGGAAACAATCCCTCACAGGAAAACAGTGTCCCAGCTACTCTGAGGGTTGGAAGTTTATGGCAGAGAGTATAAAAGGAAAGAAGTCTGCATGGATAGGAAAGGCAAAAAAGGGTTTGACAGCTTATCTGTCAATGATCCAGTTTAAAAGGAAGACAGTCCCTCTTGGTATAAATTGTTGTAGTTTTGTTGAAGTCCAGGATTAGCTGCATGAGGACTTATGACTCTTATTCATCAATTTGATTTTGAACTAATGACTCACCAGTCTTTGGCCTTTCTCATTTCAGATTACCAGGCTGTAAAGCCATTGAAACTTCCTATAAGGTCTAGAAAAACATTTAGGTTTTTAGTGCTAGGCCATTGGTTTTCCTATGTGTGTATATTTCTGACCGAGAAAAAGAAAGCTAAAAGGATAATTTGAATGCTTTCCTGCATATATTGAATTCAAATTGACTGCAAGCTTTTAAAATGCAAATTCAATAAGCCAGTGCTTAGATACACCCAGTGTAATTTACAGTTGCTTCTAATGTTAACTGTTTATCCTGTAAATAGTATTAAGCTGTGAAAGGCAAGCTGGGTGATGTTCAGCCATGATATATGAACAGAAATTTGGCTTCTGTTGCCTTGGAAAAATAACTTTAATTAAATATATTTAGATATCCACACCTCTGGCAAAATTGATGCACATAATAGAAATTTAGCCAAAGTTTTCTGAAAGTTAGAAAGGCCAAGCATTTGGTTTGATTTCAGTGGTGAGTAAAGCCAAGCTCTGAGCCTTCTTTCTCTGCCAGGAACCATGCAAGTTTCTATTGAATTTTAAAATATTTTTTTTAAGAAAAAAATTTGCTCTGCGATGTCTTCCAAAATTGAATGACCATTGGAAAAAGTGCTTTTTCATGTTTATTCTTCAAATTAATTACTTAATTAAAAGCTAAGTAAAGCAAAACCTTGAGAATCCTGAATATTCGGTCATTAGGACTCCATGTGTAGCTACACTGTTCACATGTCTGGAAGTTGCTTACAGCTGCTTTTTACTCAAAGGCCCATATTCCATAGTCGTATACACAGTCCAAAGCTGATCTGAGTAGAGGACTGAAGGTTTTCTTACATGCCTGTAAAATAAGACAATACAAAGCACTGAGAATTTTGTTACATTGGGAGATTCGTACTTTCTAAATAATATACTGTGTGAAGAATTTGTCTTAGAAAATGATCACAGAAACAAAACAAAAAATAAAAAAGTCACCATCACCTTTTGCTTGATGATTCTCTGCTCTAAATACACAGGGAAAATATCACCTTTTAAGAAGATGTCTCAAAGAGATGACACTGGTCCCACTGATCAGTTTCTTGGTGATAACCTGCCGTTGAAACAGCAAAACTGTGGAAATCCTGTAACAGATTCCCTTGTAGCAAGAAACTGAGAAGGACAGGTATCCATGGCAGGGAACAAGATCGGGGTTCCCTTAGGATCAGGGTAACTCATGTCCGGGAGGCTAGATCACTCTCTTATAGGGCCAATTTCCATCTCCTTTTCTCAAGCTGAACTCACATCCTCCATTAATATGAGCATTCCCAGAGTGAAGCACTAGTCAGTGTCAGGCTGTCAGATTAGGAGTCCTGTGAGATGTTTTGCAGAGCCTTCTCGCCAGCAACCTGACAACACCTATATCAGAACAATTCTGAGCAGCAAGGGGCGCTGGTTGTGTGTGAAATACTTGGGGATTTACCTCCTTGTCTCTTGCTATCAGCTGCTATCACAACCTATTCCTTCATGTTTGAAAAAAGAAAATGAAGATGTTGCAGGCAATAACACTTCTGCTCTGTGAAATCAGTCATAAACAGGTATTCTGGAATGTCACAGCTAGTGTAACGCAATGCTTTAGTTAGATGCCTTGTCCTCAATAGCCTGCAGTCCAAAGATGTCAACTTTATGTAAATACACAGAAAAAAGAGATAGAAAATAGCAAAAATAAACAGCAGCTTTATGAGACAGAACATGATTGTGTTGCTAGCAGGGAGCTGTGAAGCAAGGGAGGGTTAAAGGTAATGGAGATGGTAGGTATTTTGTAGGATTTAAGCCTTTTCTTTCCTTGAAGGGACTTGTTAAAAGGCAGGTGTTATACTGTTGCAGAGATTTTATGCAAGACATCTCGATCTCTGAATGCTTGCAAAATATTTGGAGCATGGGTCAAGACTGATGCCATTATAAATATAACATTTACTTTCCAAGGAAAGTGCAAGGAAATGGCATCTGAGAGAGCCTGGGCCTTGTACAGATGACTGAGGCACTGACAACGTAGGGGTTTCTTTCTAAAGTTCAAGATATTCTAAGAACAGATCGGTCCTTGCTAATTTTCTACAAAAAAGGAGAAGAGGTGACTACTTTCTGGAAAAGGTTCCAATTCCATATAGCTGTTTAGACTTATTCCTGAAGTGTCTAATTCTGCATTTCCACTGCTCATTCAGGGTTCTGGATCTCATTCAAATGGTTTGCTGTCTGCAAAGAAGTTACAGTAGCGCCCATATATTTTTCTTTTCTTGCCTTTTTTATTCTTTTGTCTCTCCAATTCCTCATCTTTTATTTTTTTTTTCTTTCAAAGGAGTGCCAAAGAAAAGCTGAGCAGTCTTGTAATATAAAAGCATAAGATATGACCCACCTCGCCTATCTTTTTGTGTCTATATTCTAGATGTCTGCTGTTGAGCTCCGTACTTGGCTTTCTGTCTATGACTGATGAAAGAAGTGGGTTTAAACACTTTATAACATTCAGAAGTCTCCTTTTAGGATGAGCTGTCATTCACCCTGCCGATGCCCACTTCTGTCTACTGACTGTAAGAGACAGGTATATGCTTTCACATTGCAGGTTTCACTGTGCGGTCAGACTAATCCCATGCAGTATGCCTGGTTCAGCCACAGGTATCCTTTAGGATCTTTGGCAAAACATTCCATCATTTCATGTCCATTCATCACACATAAATCATTTATTCATCACACAATTGTAGTGCTACCCTCTGCCTGACCCCTTTATTAGACTGGAGGTTGGCCAGGTCAGATGATTGCCTTCCATTAAGTAGAATCACAATCCTATTTGGAGCTATGGAGTGTTACACTGGTTACAGTAATTTATAATGTCATACTATTAGTTCTTTAATATTTATCATAACACCTTGGAGAAGTGAAGTGCTGAGAATGCAGTTAAAATAATGAGGAAAAGCAAAGGCATCTCTTGTACAGAAAGGGTGAGAGAACTGCAAGTGGGGAAGTGCAGGCCAGCACTTGTGCAGTTTTGTAATCAAAGAAGTATAATCTTTAGTCAAGCTTTATGGTAAGTAGCTTTAGGTCTATCTAGCGTCAGCCTCCTAAGGATCTTTTTCTTTCCTCAATGGAAATGAGTGGGTGCTTAAAAATATGAATTATTAAATTCTGTAAAGGTAGTCCCAGCAAAAGCTGAAACAGACTAAAAAAAAAAAAAAAAAAAAAAAGAGTACAGCCTTCTGTGGTTCCGATGTTTCCAAACGTTTGGAATTTATTAATATAACAAATCCTTCTGTTTTCCAGAAAGGAACAAATCTTCTCCCAACCAACAATAAATTAATTTTTCTAATTTATGGGGATGAGTATATAATTTCTCTTTTTCTTCTTCAGAATACAGCATTCAAAACCTGATTGGTTTGTCAAAGATTTATTTTTTTTTGGATGTGCACGTAGCACTGTCTTGCTAGAATAATTTAGAACACGACAAAAACACATCTGGGATTTCTGCTTTAATAAATGTCAGTTCCCTATACTCTGCAAAAGGATTTTCTGGGGATTCATATATATTATGTATTGTCATTATTAATTTCTTCTCTATATAAATAAGATAACATTTCTATTGAGGTAAGGTCCAGATGGAACTTCCAACAGTTTTTTCCTCTTAAGTTTTCCTAGCACTTTTAGTAAAAGCCTATGAAGACTAGGCTGCAGAGTCTGCAAAATCAAACAGAAACTTCCAAACAAAACAAAAGAACACTGAACTTTCCCTTTATTGCTTTCTATTAATTCAGTTATAAAGAGTGCCACTAATGGAGCTGCTGACAAATGCCTCATAGTTTATATATCTTTCTGTTCTGTGTGAGGAGGACCCCATGGATAAAATCTATACAGCCGTTAGGGAAGTTCACACTGTGTGATGGAGCACAATGCAGAGCAAATAATACTGTGACAAGCTGAAATGTTGTAACGCTCGTTTGGGCAACAAACCCTACACTCCATTTCCTTAGTACATTTCATAGTCAGTTGTATACTAAAGTGGCTTCTCTTATGTACATAGCCAAAATCTGTGGTGTATTTTAAACCCCTTTCTGCTTATGCATGAGATGGTATGTGTAGTCTCTGCCTCCATCAAGTGTTACTCCGTTGCTGAGTTCAGGTACTGAACATAATGAGGATGTAGTGCAAGGTGTTCAGGATACTTTGGAATTCAGCTGGGTCCTTGAGCACCTCAACAGTTGCAGCTCCTCCAAAATTAATCATAGTAAATAATCATCAGCAGATGATGGTTTTAGATTTAGAGTTTGGACTGAGATACCCAGTAATGATCAATTGATGCTCTTAGCAGACTGCATTATTAGGTAAGCTTGTTGCAATTCTCAAGCTATCAGTCCTATCAATACCTTCTTGAGTTTAGGAAATCTCCACTTTTCTTCCAGAAGTGGAACTGAAGCAATGAGAAGCTAATTGTCTCCAGGACAAGAAAGAGACAGAAAATCTCTCAAATCCTGTGCCAACACAATTTGCTGAGCCAGCTTCCACTTTCCTGAATGGCCACCACTGCAGCCTTGGCTTAAATCCATAACGGAGAGATGTTTGGGAACTGGTCTTAAAAAGCATTTTTTAAGGCGGGGTGGGGTGGGGTGGGGGGTGGGGGTGGAGGCAGGAAGCAAGGCTGAAAGTGCTTTAATTTTCTTTAAAAAATGTTCACATTTAACTAAAAAGCTCCAATTCCACATTTTAGGCAGAGGTACAAAGATTTTCCTATTCTTACGACTATTTTTCATGTTGTGATTAATCTGTTTTCAGTTTTTCAGTCTTTTTGCTTTGGATCTTCGATACAAAAACAAAACACACACACACACACAAAAGAATAGTAAAGGAGAGGTCCATAGACATATCTTCTTGAAACAGCTATTTTCAAAGAAAATAATTTTTAGTGAAATATTTCTAGTATCTGTACTTATTATAATTAGAGTATTTCCTCTAGATAGGTAATTGTTTTAAGACTAATGTCTTTTCTCAGCAGACATTTAGTTCATTTCTCTGATAGTCCCTTGTGAAGTCATTGAAAAGAGAAAAAAGGAGGACATCAAAGCACCCAAAGCCAACAGATTCATCATCTTCCAGGATAAACTTTTTGCAAAAGCCAAGTCTGCTGTGGAAAAGCAATACCTCAGCAGGAGGGTGCAAATTCACTCACTGTGTTTTGTTTCCATCCTTACAAGTCTTCAGAACTGGTAAAATGAATGTAAGGAAAATGAACTGAGACAGTTTTGTCATCAGCATCATCAAATCTGAGAACAGATAGTTTATCCTCTAAGGTTTCAAGACAGAAATAGGTGAAAGAACTAAACAGGTCATTTTTGAAAGACTGCCAGTTGGTAGTGAGGTATTAGTGTCACTTATACCTTAAAATGATATTATGGTAATAGTTTTTTAGTATCACTTGGTTTTGAAATGACAGGCATGGAGTTAGGCCAGTTTTGACCCCATTCAGATTTGGACACTGATTAAGTAGTGGCTTGCTTTATATCAGTTTTGGATTTTGTCCTTCAATTTAATTCAGATTTTACCTTGTCAGACTAGAAGATTGGACTGATATATTTCAGTGAGACTTTGTGGGACTGATCCCAAGCTCTTGACTGAACTGATCATAGCCCCTTCTGTTGTGGCAACTGTGGCTTCCCATGCCAACTAAACCCTTCTTTACAATCTGTGAAAAAGGGGAACTCACTCACCTGAATAAGAGACAGTGATGCAGCATTGCTTCAGCTTTCAAGACAAAGAAGGAATTTTGTCAGAGAACAATATTTCTAGACTGGATCATTTCATTTCAGGTTTGAAGTTTGGGAGTTTTGTTTTGCTTGGGTTTTGGTTTTTCATTATTATTTTTTCTTAGCCTACTGATCAGACGCTAAAGAACTAAAAACTGTAAAGTAAAATGAGAAACCACTAAGATTTCATTCATTATATCTCAACATATCTTCATTCATACTTCTCACTGTTGATTAAAAAGGATTCTTCAAACCTATTTACTCTAATTCTCAGTAATACGTGTTGTACCTTCAGAATATTTTGTCTCTACCTTTTCCTTATTTTCTTTTTTTTTGTTTGGTTGGTTTTGGGTTTTTTTGTTGTTGTTGTTTTTGGGGTTTTTTTTGAGTCATGTTTTTCCATAAGTCGACATGTCTCAGAGCTGGAAATTTGCAGTTGTTTAGCCATAAGTAATCGTATTTACAGCCAAAGTACAGCTATCTCATTACTCGGGTCAAAAGCCAATTTATTTATAATACAAAACATTTGAAAACTGACATCTGTTCTTGAGATACACAGAACTTCTGAATTGACGTCAACGATGTAACCGCATACAAAAATGTTTCCGGTGAATTTCCTTAGTGTTTTTATCTGAATGATAACTCAGCCCAATATAGTGCAATTTGCTTTCTCTTTTCATGCTGCACAATGGTGTGAAAGGGCAAATTTAAAAAATGCCAAATAGTTATAAGCCAAATTCAAACTAGCTAAGCTTAGTTATCTTTATACCATGACGGTCTTTTGGGGGACCAGATACAGGTATGATGGGCACTGCTGGGAAACTGCCCCATACTGTAGAAGGTGAAACTTTGAAATCTGGGATCACTTGAAAGCTGGGGAGTAGGTAGGTAGAGGTATGCTTTCAAAAGTTCCTATATTTTTTGAAAAGTAAACTGGCAAACTTGCAGCTGTAGCTATTTGATTTCTCTATGCAAGTAATATTTTCCTAAAAGATTTCTGGCAATCATTTAAATCTGAATGTTTTCAGTCTTCATCATATTATGAAACATATCTTGAGATCATAACTTACAGCAGTTGCTGACACTGTCAATAAAGTGCAGGTTTACTTTCTTTTGATGCCTTATTTACAAAACATCCTTCCAGGATTTCTTATTTGAAAAAGAATAATTAGTAAATAGGGTTACTTTTTCTTAGCTATTTATAGGGTGTTAGCCTCCAAGAAGGCCATAAGAAAGCAGGTCTTCTAGGACCATCAATGATAGTTCAATACCTACATGTAAAGGATCTTTCACCTAACGATGTAACACTGAATGGGACAACACTTGAGAGTGGAAAACTCAAGCTTGATTTTGAAATGCCTTTATGTGACAAATTCAGGAGGTAATCTGGGTTCCTCAGCTGCCATTTATAACTTGAAGAATCTATTTGTGATGCTGAGTAATTCAAAATTAGGAATGTTCTGAAAACTTGAGATATTTCTTTTGTCCTCTCTAGTATATCGTATCCCAACCCAATACAGTTGCTTTATCATAATTCTATTACTTAAGGCTGGGAAATACCATTAGATCATGTAGTCCATCTGGTCACCTAGTTTTGCTCATTAGTACGAGTGATTCATGTATTTCAGACCTCATAGTAGGATGCTTTTGTTACTCCATAGGCAGTAGAAGGCTTATACCCCGCTATGGATTTATACCTTCCGCAAGATAGGGATGATACCATTCATATGGAATATGAACCCCCCAGTCAGCCAAGAGGCACATGTAGGGGTTAGTCCTCACCTAGCATAGACTGTTCCAGACTTATATACATAGAGGAATTAGCCCTGACCTACAAGCATGCATGTACAGTGAACTTCTGTCTGCCTTTTCTTCGTGGGGAGTCTCTCCTTCTTGTTTCTAATGTGCTCCAAATCTTCACAAAACTTCCAGAAATGTAACTGGTTTTGAATCTTCTGCCCTTTTTCAAGATTGAAACGAGGTCATGTGGTTGGAATTGGATGGTGTTCAGTACTTAAAAGACAAGCAATTTGATAGATTACCTGGTTGCATATGTCTTATTTCATGAGGTTATCAATTACTAAGTAAATCATCTTGTGATAATCATAATGCTAAGTGTTTTAAATCCATAACTTCAAGTGTTTTCCAAGAGGCACACAAAATGTGCCATGTAATTCGGTATTTCTTCAGGCCTCTTTCTCCCTCTTGCATGCGTACATAGAGTATAAAGTATTTCACTGTAGATGGTCATCAGTGTGACCTGTGTGATTATGACTCAAGTTAAATGAGCATTTTCAAGAATCAAGTTTTCTTGTTCTTTAGGACTACAAAACCAGATGTCATAATGACTGCAAACAATGACACAGTGGTTGCCTAATGTGCTGAATCTCTGTAAGCAGTATAGGCGATGGCTGAAGAAGGGCTTTGCATTTCATTACCTGAGGACACTGTGCTGGTAGAGAGGAGACCAAATTGGCTTTTTATCAAAACAATGGAAATAATTTTTTTTTAATGGCTTCACTCACACTCTCTTTTTTCCTGGATAATGTCAGAAGCTCTCAGCTGCCAAAATCAGTGTTTCCAACCAATGATTCAGGCCCCCAAAACAGTGATTTTGTTCCAAATATTTTTTTTAATTTGTCTAAAATTTGTTTGAATATGTCTAAATAGATATTCTTATTTAAGAACATCAAGAGAGCAGAAACATGTTATAAAGAGAGGTGGACAGAACACAGAATAGGTGAATATAAAACAGGCCAGTCATCAAAAGAAAGTTTTCAACTACTAGAACAGCGAGATTTTATGATAACTTTAATAAGATTGTGGTGGCATGAAACGTGCCTGTTTTTAATATGTTGGTGGAAAGAACTGTATGATATTGTTGCCTGTAATAAAAAAAGTTCTGGGCTCGATGATCAAGGAAGTAAGTGCCTTGTAGCATTATGCCCCATGGTTTGGACATGCCACTCCTATTCATCTTAATGGAAATTACATGCTCAATTACAATGATAATTTTGAAAACATGTTTTGCTGCTTGAAAACTGTACAGGAAGTTCAGAGAATGTGTGTTGTGTTGACAAATAAATCTCCCTCTGAGTTAGACACCAATCAACAAGTGTGAAACTTTTGAACCAGCATTTTCAAAACCAGATGGCTAGAACTAGATTCTTAGATTCCCATTTAGACACTTACTTGGGTTACTTTTCAGAAGCGCAAGCTTTTTAAATGGCGGCTTCAGTAACATGGGAGAAGTTGATAAGCAGACTTTAAAAAGCAAAGCATTCAGAAGTATCTATGCCTCTGAATTCTGAATAGCAAGGTCCTTAGCATCATAGGCAGAATTCCTTAATATTAACGTAAAACCTTCAATTTTATGTTACATTATACTTCTCATTGGTTTTCACTCAAAATCCTCTTCTGTTTTGCATTGTATTGATGGAATTAATCAGCTTCCTTACACTTATTAAAAGAAGGAATTAATCATGAAGCTGGTTGCTCCTGATACAGATAGACCAGAGGCTAAAGGTCTCTCTCTCTTTCTCCACTCCCCCACCACTCCCTCCCCACCCACCCGCCCCCAACTGCTAATTCATCTTCATTAAAATAAAAAAGTTGGGTAGTTGTTTTGGTTTTTTCCAGTCATATTTGTAATTAGTTTAACTATGTTGGGAGGAGGGATACATATAAACAAATACGGATGAAACTGAGACAATGGAATGAAGCATGAACATAGAGAGAATTGCAAATGTTACAAGTTTACAGAATGTAAAATAGGAAATAAATTGAAAAATATTGAACAAAAGATCTCTTCAGAAGGAAGTGGTTTCTCAGCGAAGTTCAGACATTTTCAGTTTTAGAGCACAAACATCAAATTGGGTGTGCCATAATGCACTATTATGTTTTTAAGCTTCACATTCCCCTTTCACCTTTTCTTCCTGTAGCTGGGTAATGCTCAGTATCTTCCTTCAACCAGAGGAAGCAAATTAGGCTGCTTACTTTTACAATTGAACCTTGTTTTGTTGGGTTTTTTTTTTGGCCAACTGGCATGGCATGGGCAGTCTATCTCCGTCTGTTCCCCATTTCAGGAAGACATCATGAACCTTGCTACTCTGGTAAGCTGAATGAAATAAAACATGGAAAAGAAGAAGTTTCTTTTAAATTCTTTTAGAAATCCCCTATGTCTGTGGAACAGACACGCTTTATGGAACAGGTTTCAGAGCAGTACCATGATTTACTGCATTTTCAACTCAGACTAAGTCTACATTAAATCACCAATATATTTGATGTCAAGGTGAATGTAGAGATGGAAAGAAAATCAGAACATATAGATATTTTAGGAATTTAAAGATAAGGGATTTAAGTACGTGCAGTGGCAAATCACCTTGAGAAATATATTTTTTTTTTTGGTAGCTGCCAGCTTTTGGAGTCTGCTATAGGTGAACTTTCCATGGCCATAGAAGAAAAAAGCCTGCTTTATCCTCTTATCCAATACTGGACTTCTAAGCAGCCTGGACATCAATCCAGTAAGGCCTACCACAAGAATGCGTTCTGTATTCTTCCACGAGCAATTTTTTTTTTTTTTTCCTCAGTCTCAGAGCTAACCTGGGTTTTGGGTGAATATATAGAGTGCAACCAGCAAATAAGAGATTCATTTACGTTTCATACTTATGTGGCTACTGGGAATTCATCTTTGGCAACCACTTAACAGATGAGAGAGGAGAAAGAACAGTCTTCCTTCCTGGCTAGCATGTATTTCTAAGATCTGAGTCACTACATTGTGAAGCAGAAAGGCAGGTTTTTTAAAATAAAAAGAAAATAAGAACATCTAGCTCTCCCTCAGTCCTCTTATTTGATAATGAGTTGTCCCATGGCTGCTTATTAGTGGCTTTTGGACACTCCTGCACAGTCTGGTTACATTTTCTGTCAGAGTTACCAACTGAATTTAGGGCAAAGAGAGGCTAAACTATGGCTGACCTTCTTTTACTTGATCAGTCATTTGATTTTCTTGAAAGATTACTAATGAGAAAATAAGGTCTTGGAGGAAGCAACAGTTACCTATATCTGTATATCTGTTGCTAGTGAACAGTTAGACCCACAATGTCATTAAAGAGTTAAATTATAAAGATAATATTTTAATTAGTAAATGTTACAAGTGTATAGAGTAGCTTACTACTTCAAAAATAACCACTCCATGCTGCTTTCATAAATACAGGAAAAAGGGATATCTGTTTTAGATATCCCACTTATAATGAAATGAATAGTGACTCTGACATGACTGCTTCTTTCCACTGACTGTGACAAGAGTCTTAATAACTAGCTTAGCTGCAGTCATCATCATTTAGTCAGATCAATAATTCCTGGATTTCTTAACACCTTGTAATCTTACTCAGTGGTAAAGCACCCTCTGTAATTTACGCACTCCATAAATAAAAGAAGAGCAACAAAATAAGTGGATGCATGTAAAACAATGTCCCTTTAAACTGTCTAGATAGCAGAAATTTCTTATTTTATCAGAGGTGTTTACTTTTCATGCTTGAAAAGCAGTATTTGCTAACATAGCTGTTGGATCAGTTAGACACGGGAAAAAAAAACCACTTTACAATTATCTAACCAAAAGAAAAAGAACGGGAACTAAACTCCTTAGAGAACAATAGTGGTAGTTTCTGAAGGTGATGTTGAGTCATCAACAGCATTCTGCCCCTGGAAGAATGTTTAGGAAGTGAAAGTGCAGTCTTGGGTATTGCAGCCATCCAGAATAACAACCAGACAAGATCAAGTGATATGATCTGACTATGTCTGTGTCTTTTAAATAGAGAGTGGGTTTGGTTTTGTTTTGGTTTGGTTTCTCCCTATAGTGATTGTCCTTAAGAATTTATAACTACTTAAAATTGATCTGTGGAGGGATCCCCACTACATAGTAGAGATGCAACCTCAGTCAATAAGTCTACCAATTTATTCTGAACTTTCACTTGAGTGTCTAGAAAGAATTTTGTCTTTTAATGTTAAAAACAAACAAATTGCCATTTATAATTGTTATCTGTGTGGCCAGGAATTTGCTGGGATTTTCACAAAAAAATGTTAAAAGAATATGTCACTTACACTCAATGTGTCACAAGCCAGAAACTCACGAGGAGAGAAGAAAACGTGACAATGAGATCATACAATTACCCAGTAAAGGAACTTACTAATATGATCCTGGATTTTCTCACTTTTTTCTTCACAATTTCTTGCCTTCTTTCTTCTTTCTTTGGCTTTTGGTTTGGTTTTTTTCTTTTTCTTTGTAGGTGAGAATTTTAGAAGTGAAATTTTTGGGTGAAACCAGGCAGCTAGTCTGGTTTGCCAACAATAGATCTATGAAATCAAGGAACAAGCATGAGGACAGTGAATAGGGGTGAAAAAATATAAAGACTGATAAGATATCAACAAGGAATATACCCTTTGAAAGGCTGGCAATGGCTGTGTCATATATGGACTGGAAAGTAGGAAAAGATGCTGGAATGATATGATGCATCAGCAGAAGAAATGGTTAATGCAGAAACTTTGGGGGGGGGGTATATTAAACCTAAAAGATGTGCATTAAAATGCATAGAGATGGTAGGAAAAGAATGGGTTAGAGTACTGTGGAGAAAGAAAGGGTTGAATTTGCTCCAGTGGGTGGTGGTGGATTTAGAAAAAGGTCTTAAATTATTTGAAGCTACTGGTCAAATGACACAAGAGCATGGTTAGCTGGGACTATTAAAGGAAGTAGTATAGACAACTTGCCCTGATTATATTGGCCTTAACAGACAAATTATTCTAGATGAGATATTCTAGATGGGCAGGGTATGAGTGAGGTCATAACTCTAAAAGTTCAGGAGCATAGAAGTATAAATTCTAAGTAGTTAGTCTAGGCATGGCAGACAAAAATCCACATAAATAAACAAGAAAGTAAACATGGAAGAGGGGGAGTCCTGATGTAATGGCTGATAATGAGGAAACAGAGCTGCCAGTGGGGCTGCTGACAGAGCAGTTAGAGAAATGAACGGCAAAGAACAATCATGGGGGCCAGGGAGAAACTGACTGCCAAGAAGAAGGGAAATGACTAAATGCATTAAGGACAACAGGAAGATCAAATAGGCTTTGAGCCAGGCCAGAAAAAGAAAGTCAGAGGGAAGCTACTATGGCTAGTGCTGGATTGAGTGGTTATTCTGCAGTGAAGTCAAGAACTGAGATGTTATAAGTACTCTAAGATTTAGAAGAAAAGAAAGATAAAACAGGTCCCATAAAACTTCTTATATAGGAGAACAGACCTCATCAAATTTCAGCAGCTTTTCATCGTTATCTTTGGTATTTGTTCGCAAATTTTCTTCTCCTGACCTGTGCTCTACTGGTTTGTTGTATAGGGATTCTCTGTTCCAGCAGTTTCTCATCAAGATGTGAAAGGTTCATCTCATTCCACAATGGTAGCTTTTTAAGCCTGTAGCAATTCCCTCGGGTTGCTAATGGATCATTTACACATCTGAGAATGTTGTTAAGAAGCTCCTGAGGTGGAATGGGAACCCAGCTGTAGCAGCTATCTACTGCTTTTACTTCTTATGGCGGGCTCCTGAGAGTTACACAACTGCCTATTAGCAAGTTGATGATGGATGGAACAGCTGTAAATTTACAAATAATGATAAGCTTGAGACTCCTAAATTAGTTAACGCACAGCAATTTACAAATTTTAAAACAGACCTTAAACCAGGATCTTTTTACAGGATAATGCAACACAGCAGGTCAGTGGTTGAAAGCTATAAGCATTCCCTGTCCGTTCTTACGGTTCTCCACCTTTGTTGTAAATAGATAATCCAAATCACAGGCCAATTTAACATAATACTTCAAGTATGGGCTTCAATTTTTCTACTGATGTGCTGGACGGTCTTCAGGAAGTTATAGGCTCCTCTCCAATTCACTGGAATATGTAGCTATTTTCTTCTGAAATGTTGCTTAAATTCATTTGTTCTGGAAAGTAAGTGAAAAGTAAAAGGAATTAATATAGTAAGGAGGCAAAACAAGTATAGTCACTCAGAGATGGTGACAAAGAAGAAACAGCAGAATGAGGAGGAAGGAAGAATAAGGCAGCTGGTTCAGCAGATGGAAAAGAGAGCTCATCAAGGCCATAGCAATTCTGTGAAGCTCTTAAAGACACACTAAAGTGAACACTCTGGGAAAGGAAACATGAGAGAATGAAAAAGATGCAAATTTGATGCACAGAAGGTGAAACCTTCTTGTACTTGTAATCTTTGACAGAAAGCCAGGAATATACCTGAAAGGTCAGAGAGATGGCTACTGAGGAAGAAATTAATAACGTTCCCGGGAAAAGAAAACTGTGTTGTTCCAATCACCCTTAAAAGAGTAAAAGGAGAAGAATGAAAAGTGAAGGTTTTTTTCCTGCTTTTTCATCTGCTGGTCTTACAAGTCAAGGAATAGTGGGTGGTCTTAACCTCACCTAATTTCAGAAGTCTTGATCTGCATTAATTTTTAGCATGTGTAGAGTTAGGTGCCTCTGGCACTCCTTCACTACCAGGTAAGTAATCTGCATCCATATTATGACCCTAGAGAACTCTGGGCACATGAAGATGTTGGATGAATATTTTTTTTTCCACAAAAAAAGCTGCATCCACACTAATGAAATTTTATTGTCAGTCAGTTTTGATGTATCTCTGGACCTGGTCTATATTTAATAATGAGTCATGTGGAAGGTGTCTCCTAGGCCTAACAGATTTCAAAGACTTCTTTCTTTTAGATGTGAAAATCCTTGAAAGGATTTCTTGTAATGGTGACTCAGTCTAAAAATACTGATGCGCTCTGTGCACCATGCCAAGAAACAGAAACAAAACAATAAATTTTAAAATACACACAAGGAAAGAACCCAGAGAAGATTAATATAAATTTAGTAGTCCTATTCTCATCTTCAACAAGCACCAGTACTAATTGTTAATTGCTCTGAACAGGCAGATTATTAGTGAAGGAGTACACAGAGTACTTGTTTCACTTAATACTCAGGTTACTGTTTTTTTATAGAACTAAAGTTTGTATGGAACGGTGAACATGTCATAAGGGCTAAATGGTATTAGTAGGCACTTTTATTTATTGTCCAGAGTCTTATATTTGAAGTTCAATGGTATTACTACGTGAAAACAAGCTTGCAGCATCTAGCGTGTAGCAACCTAAGAGCAAAGCTAGACAGTTAATATGGCAGTAACCTGGTGGTCACAAAGTCAATTTCTGTTCTTGGTATGTATTGCTACTACTAGCTGTGCAATCTCATCCTCCATTCTTTCATGAATATACTGTGTGCAAACTTTATAAAACAGGTACTTTCACCCACTCTGTATTTCTACTGTCTCCAGGATGGTGCTGCTTGACCTTGTCTGAGGTGTATTTAGGACATTGTAATATTCACAAGTGTGCTCCCATCGCACAGTGATGGAAGTTCAGCTCATCTTTCCCTGAGACTTCAGAGCCTGACTTCTCTGTCCGAGTTGTTCACACTACTCAGAGAGATACCTGAGTAAATTTTGATGGAACTGCTCACATGCTTAAACAATTAGAACACCAAGGCCGCCCTTCTCTTTTGGTACTCTTCCTGTGAAGCTTGTACTTGGATTGATGGCTTGTACCGCTTAATTGCTTTGTTTGGGTCAGATCTGCAGTACTTTCCAAATCTAAAAATGAAATGTGTGACCCCCTTTTTTTTTGTTGTCCCCCTTAAAAACAAGTGACTGAATGTTCTTGTTTGACATCAGCAGAGTCCCTTAGAGAGATGATTCATGAGATAACATGTCATGGGGAAAATTAAAGGGTAAAAGGGCACCCTGAATCCTATTATTTTTATTTCTCTGTTGGCTTTTTATTTTATTTTTTTTAATGGGTGGCCTTTTACAAGTTCTCTATCTGTTTTTATGCTTTCTGCTGATCTTTGTGTTCTTACAATAAAGTAGTGGCACAATCCTTGAAAAGGGAAAAATAATCAGAACAGCTAAAATACTACTTCAGCTTCACTCAGAAATATCACAACCAATGCTTTCCTGGAAGAGTGAAGAATGATGCCAAACTTGAGCAAATATTGCCTATGAACAAAGCACAAACAGCTAATGTGCCACGTTGTCACAGCTATTGTAACACATCACTGTGGCTAATTTTAGATCAAACCATAGAATATACAGATGTGTTTAAACAAAGAAGAATTTTTTGGGTTGTGAAACAATGCCTAGAGTGGAAATATAATGACAGGCCAGAATACAATGTTTAATTAGAACAGTTGGCTTTCAAAGCAAGTATAATCTCCTATGCCATTCAGAATATCTGTCCAATAACTCTACTAATTGATATTATTTAATTGTATGCTGCTTTTTTATGCCACTGAACAAAAAAGGTCTGTTTTCTTAAGTGTAGTGAAACTGTGCCCTTAAAAGTACGTGGGGCATTACTATTTCTACACAACTGTACATAACTGTGAATACAGTCCTAGCAATTTAATATTTTTTTTTAACAGACACAAAAAATTTGCATAGCATGCCTACAATAAAAATGTCTCTTTTTAGTGCCATTTTAATCTTGGTTTAAGTATTATTTATTGATTGATCAATTAGGTTTATAAGTGTTGTATATTTAGTGCTATGAGAAAGTGAATTTAAACTCTAATGTTAGAAAGGGAGATCACAGAAAAAAATGTAATCTTCACCTTCAATGATTCTTGACATTGTGAATTATTTTATTTTTATTTTTTAATAATGCAATTACAAATTTGATTAATGACACATGTAGTGGCCTTAGGAGAATATCCACCTACCTATTTTTTTTATAAATATACAAATAAGATATCAGTGAAACTCTGTCCACCTCCAAAACAACTCATTTTCTAGCAACCGCCAACCCCAGCTATGGAAAAACCTTAATTGTGCTTTCCTTCACTCTTGCATAATGTTGACACAAATCTTAGTGCCGCTTTGTTTATCCATTTGGGAATGTTATTCTTCCTCAAAATCATCAAAGTTGTCAAGATTCAACATGTGAGTATATGTTAATTAGTAAAGCAGAGATGCTTGTATGGTCTATTATCTGCCTGAGAAGGCCTTGTTGAATGAGCTTTTTCCCTTGATTAAGTATTCCACAATATAATGGAGACTCAAATTCGGCCCTGTTGTTCAGATTTTGGGGAGAAGATGTTAAAAAAAATTCAACCATAATAACGTGTCTTTTTGGGGACATGAACTGTTGACAGTTTTTTGTTTGGCAAATCAGTGGGATAACTGAGTTGGAAAAACACTTTCTGGTAATGCAAAAGTAGTCACAAATGTGTCATCTTCTCATACCTTTATGGAAAACCAGTACAACTTAGCATTCCTGTCTGTCTTCACAAGACTAATTAGCAGGCTAATGAGGGTAGCAGACTGCATATTTTCCTTTGGGTTTTCAAAGGAGTCAAAGGTAAAGGCAGTGTTATTTGAATATTACTATCTATTTTCCTTTTGCTTTTTTGAAAATTCCATATTAAAATGTAGATACAAGCATACATGTACAACAATTGGAATATAGATAATATGTAAATAAATAAAAGATTTTTCTTTGACAGTTGCCTTGCAAGCTTATATTCTTCTTTCCTATTAAAATGTCCTCTGCTATAACAGAACATTTTTGTCTTTAATGCTTCTTATATCATATATGCATAGCATTTTGTTACTTGTGGTTTTTTGTATTCTTACTCTAATTTCATTTTCATTGTGTTTCCAGTAATATGGAGGATTTATTGTAGAATTTTTGGTCTTTCTGACATTAGTATATCAGAGTGTGTAATGTGGTTAGGTCTAATTTAGCTGATGTTCCATTTGCAGACATTTTTAATGATCCTACATAGCATTTCCCTTACACATAAGAACATGTACTATCTGCATGTATTTGACTGTGCAGATTATAGTCTTTACAATTTTCCAGATTATATAAAAGGTCTACATCTACCTGTGTTACACACTGGAAAATATTTTCTAATATTCATTATTGCTAGTTCTTGTTGGGATGTTCTTCCTCTAAAACAATATTACCTTTTGAAAAACAGTATATATTTTCAGGAGGAAATAAGTTAGAATTTACTTTTAGGAACTGCAGTTCTACACAACAGATATGAAAGATTTTCAAGATAAGGACATTTCAAACTGGTTTTTTCCTCATTGTATTGTGTAAAAATGGACATTACCCAATAAAAAGTTGCAATTGTAAGAATGTTTATAGTTTATATATTACTAAAATGTAAGTCTTAGTGATTAATTAATTTAGAGTTAATGCTACGATTTGGTTCCTTTGCTTACAAAGTTTGCTGAAAACACACTGGTTTATTATGTCCCAGTTTAATTTCATTCTGCACAAGTATATCTAACACTGTGTAAAATGATCTGGAAACAGAATAAAGTCCTAAACAAGTTAATAAAAAAAAAAAAAAAAAAAAAAAAAAAAGAGAACTTCAGTCCTAAGAGTGCTCATCAGGCAATTTTCAAATCATGTATCTGGTTTTGTCTGGAACAAGACTGTACATTGCAGTACAGTGTCAACTATTTCCATGTCATGTTGAAACTTTTAAACCTCAGCTATTTCTTGGGCTGGCCTTTCTTAAAAAAGGCACATGATGTGGAATTTTTTTTTAAACAGGAAAAAAAAAAAGTATGTATATGCATTTTCATTCTAATCAAGACCTCATTTGTACCAGCTATAAAAACTTGCCTTTTGGAGCTCAAAACAATTATAGTGTAGGAGGTGGGAAATTATATCCAAGAGGAGGATGTTCCAGTAAGCTAAGATGGTCTGAAGAGCAAACTTCATAACTGACACAATTTTGAAACTAATTACTTGCTACAGTGTGTTTGAGAAAAGAAAGTGACATCAGCTTGGCTGTTTCTTTTTTTTTCTTCCCCCTCCCAAAAAATACTTCTGGTCTACTTTAGATAATACTTCAGATGAAGAATCACCCATCAAATAAGGCTATCCCTGACTCATATATTTTGTATCCTAGATGTATTCTGTCTCCGACATGCCATTAATCTATCTCATTTTTTTTTTGCCAAAAACACCCTTTCTTTGCATTTGGGGTGTAGAATAGCCATTGAGGTAAAGGTCTAGTGGCAGAGTTAGTAGTTCCATCTGCTAAGGTGCTGAAGATAGGAGTTCAAGCTTTACCCCGGACTTGCACTTAAATCTCAGCTGTATAAGGTTATTGGGAAGGAATCAAAGGTGATGCTAACCACACTAATCTTTTTCTTCCCAAGGATGTAGGATCTGGTGCCCTATAACTATCCTGGCCTGTTAGGTGACTTATCCTACCATATGGTCTTCGCCTTCTTTCTGATGTGGCAAAAAGGAAGGAGTTGGATTTTCGATAAAGTGTGAAACATTCTCATAGATGTTTCAGATTTCTCTGTAGGTATTTGATACAGTGCACTATAATAAGGAGCCACATTGGCTATTTCTTTGTCTCCCAAACAGTCCATACTTCCAGTGGAAGCAAAATGTACTCAAACAGCCCTTGAACTCTTATGCTTCCACCAATATGGAGATATGCTAAATTCCTTCATTTAAATTCGTCCCAGTAAGAAGTCAGTTGGACTGTGAAATTACTTTCTCTTTTGTTCCTTCTTAGAGAATTCTTTCTTTTTCTCTTCTGCCGTGCCTTGTAGTTACAATAAAGGATAAGAAATAAGCATAAGAAAAAACTTGTAACACCTGCTGGAGACAGCAAAGCAGAGATAATTTTGTACCTTTTGTATAACACCTTCAAAAATTCAACTCCTACTGTCTAAGGATTTTTATTTCCAATTCCATATGATTCCTCTTACAGGTTTCTATTGCTAATGATTGATAGCAACGTGGTAAGCACATGACTTCAGGAAGAAAAAAACTACAGTTTGTGATGAGGAAATTGATTAAACAATATGAAACTGCCAATCTAAATTTAAATGTGCCCTTCAAACAAACCCATTTTCTCTACCTCTCCTTTGCAAGCGCTGTAAATGTGTCACTTCTGTTTTCATAGTTTCAGACTCTTCTTATCTATTAAGAGCCTCATGGAAGTATCCCACTAGCTCTTTTCCCCTTTTAAACATGTTCAGTGAATTAGGGTTACAAAAACCAGGGCAACACTGAAAAACTTCTATTTTCATGATTGTATCTGTTGCCAGTTTTCACTGCTGCTCTCAATTTAATCCACACAGCTTATTTTAATAACAATAACAAAGTTTTTGATATGCACAGTATGGTTTTTTTTGAAACCCTTTTTAAAGAAGTAGGGTAAAAATTTCCAAAGGCAGCTTTTAATTCCTGGTGCGGTGATGATTTAAGCATCCAAATTAAGACAAGTGAGAGCCTATTTTAGAAGTGCTGAGCGTCAGCAACTCTGAGTTCTAGAGCATTAAAGCTCAGCACAGTCAAAGGATCAAGAAGGCACATACAGGCAACTCCAAATCAGAGACTGCTTTTGGAAAATTTAGCCTTGTTTCTTAAGGGTGAAATCTCAGCCCTTCAAAGTCAATTACAAATCTCCCAATGACTTCAATAGGCTAGGATTTCACCCTTTATATTTTATAGGAAAAAACAAGCAACATCATACAGAAGTTTCTCTTTTATGATTTTCTTGATGTTTGCTCAACCCTGGCTTCCCTTTAGGTAGGAAAAATCATGGTTTTAATTTAAACTCCATAAAAACAAATAAACAGTAGCTTAATTACAAGGGTGGATGGGATGTTTCACAATGCTTAAGCTAATGTAGTAAAACACCAAGTGTTTGAAAAAACATTTTTAAAGCTCAGAAAATTTTAAACTGTAGTGTGTTTTCTCCTCCCTGTTCCCAACAATGCTGGAGTTGCTAATTTTACAGCACAAATGAGAAACTGAATATCTAGTAAAGTAGGTTCCACTTATTTTGGCAGATGCCAACAGCAGCACTATAGGATAACACTTTAAACTGCATTATTTGTAACACTTTTTAGGTGCTTCAGTGTATACCTGTAACATACATTGTGTCTCTGCTCCAGCTATATATTGATCTTTTCTCAATCACTTAGGTATGATCATCTCCTCTTTATAAACGTCTTATGTTTGCATAAAACACATTTCTGTGCCTATAGTTGACCACGCTATGACATTAATTTATAAAACGCTGGTTGTCATCCTTAAAGATGACATCTTTACTGATGATTCAGACATGGAAATTATTGCAATTTAAAAGCTGAAAAACAGACAGTATGTAATTTTTTAATGCAGACACTCTGCTGGTCCTTGAGTTACTGTGGTCAGGTAAAAATGGACAATGTGCTAAATAAACCTTAGATTCTATAAAATCCCCAGTAAGATTTAAATTTTCTTCTGTTTTACGGCTATAACATACTCAGAAATGCTATGGTGCTGCCAGTTCAAAGGCTGAATGTATGGTTTAGCTATTCCAGTCCTCCCACTAGCCCATTTCTTCAGGTGTTTTCAAAACAAGAGTTGGCGATGATAGGGTTAATTAACATACAAAATATGGTTCTTTATTTTTGATTAGTACATGTCCTGTCTCTGTAGACATATTTTCCATAAGAGGATTAGATATGGAAAGAAATTATCTGACAACTTTCTGAACTCTCCCTTTAGGGTCTAAAGCACAACCAAGAACATTGTTGGTCTACATATTGAGCATCCTTGCATGGAAGACAGCCTTGAGAAAAATCATGGCTGTTCTTTGGAGGAGTAGGAAAAGGATCACTCTTATTTGAAAATTATGCTATTCATCTTCTGTTTAATGGTCAGAGATTTGAGGACAGATTTCCTTTTCCCTGTAGGAGGTGGTATCAGTGGTGCTCACATTACAGTGTTTTAATTTCACTTGGTGCATCAACACGAGCAGTCATACAGTCAGAAGCCTTATTTCCTATTTGGGTGATTTGCTCCCTAAGCCAAGCAGCCTACTTAGACTACAGCTACCCTTTATAGGAAAAAAGCACAAGAAAAGGAAGTTTGTGCTCCTTTATTTCAGTGCTAGGTTGTTTTAAATGCGTTGGTGGTTGAACCAACCAAACTATGGCTGAAGGGTTCCATTTGTGGAAATGCAGAAGACAGGCAACCTCTGATCATCATGCCCGAAGCACAAAACTGGATTCCATTTTAGACCACAAGAGTAATTTTAGAAAATTACAACAGCTAGCAAAGGTAAAATAACAAGAATATGGAAAAGACTTTCCTTGCTGTATGCCTAGAAGTCATGTTTTCAGCTGAGCTCTCCAAAGTCTCAATTTTTCCTTTCGTAAAGTACACTTATTGCCATTCAATATCAATGCTAAATTGGAGTCATCCTGTTAAACAAATTTTTTACTGGCTTTTTAACCAACCAAAAATCTACCAGGTATTTCTATAAATAAAGGACAGCACTCACCCTGTGTATTTTATCTGGATCTGCTTTTGGGTGCTGTAAGTTTGTTTCCAGGATTTTAAAGGTCTCTTAATAGATAGAGTGTACCCTTACCTACCCACCTATCAATTCTGTATATATAATGTGCTTAGGAAATGTGCTGCGCTAGTCTACTCTACCTTTTCCCTGGCAATACTCCTGAGGCATCTGTTCTCAGATCAAGGGAACATTGAAAGGCCTTAAATCTGATCTCTCAGACAGCTGCGCTAATTTAACTAAAGGGGCTACAAGTGGGGATGGAGAGAAATCTATAAAATATTTGGCTGACATTTGAAAAAAGATAGGATGTTTTCTTGTTAACCTTTAGAGCAGCCCATTACATAAATTGTGACAATGTTCTCAGATTAAATGAGACTGTATTCTGGCTTAGCTTTAGATTTATCACTCCAGCAAATGAATTCTACTGTAAAGCATGGCAATATATCTTTTAAAGAATGCTGTTTATCTCACTGGGGAAGGAGAGTGCTGATAAATAAGGGGCATAGCCTTTTGGATGAAACATGGTAAAGATGGATTGGAAAGAAGATTCAATAGCATTGCTTTCCTTCTTCAGTGTAGGAATGTTCTGTGGTATATATCTGATTAAAATGAGAGATTTCTCATAGCACTTCTGCAAGTTTTGACATGATAAACAAAAGTATTGAAGAAATGTTACCTTCTCATAACATTTGGATTATGTGAATTCTAATTGCATCTGAAAAGCTTTTGCACAGGATTCAATGATGAATGGTTTTTCGGTAGTAGCTGCAATTCCTAGTTATGTTTCCATTCACTCTGACTTAATAAATTTCACCAGTTTATGTCTAGAAGAGAAAATTGAACACTGACATTTTAAATAATTTGATTTTAAGCTCCACTAAAATTAAAATAACTTCAATGGAATTTTTTTGATTTATCAAAAAACTAAATCCTGCCCTAGCTTCTAAGCAGTGAAAATTTCTTTGTAATTATCCAAACCTGGAGTAATATGAGAAGCTGTAAATATAGAGCTCTTACAGAAATCTAAAAGGCCTATGTGCATCTTTCAGATGAGAGAAGAAAAAATTTTGAAAAATTATTTTAGATTAACTAAGAAGAAAATTGAAAATACTGTACGACAGTATGAAATATCGGAGAAAGTCAGTTTATAAAAAACGTTTTATGGTAATTAATTATTCAATTTCTGGAAGATTGTATTTTAGAAGATCAAGAAATTAGGTATTAATAAGGCAAAAGATAATTAACACAAACCTTAATTAAAATGATGAATTTTTGAAACCTAAGAAAAAAATATTTTCAATGTTAGCTCCTAAACTGCACTGAGGAAGCTGCTGTGAGTTGCCTAAACTTTCAGGGAAAAGAGCTTACACAAATTACAGTGTTCAGAAAGACCCTGCTTATTCAATGAGTAAAATATCAGAATTGTTATAAAGACTATAAGTTTCAAACTGTAATTGTGTTACTCATAAAAGTAAAGCCTACTTGCCTGAATAAAGCAAAGGATGGTTCTTCCTTATAGGGTAAAACTTATTTTCAGTAAGATTTTGTGTTCTGGGGAATTGAACATAGCTGACCAGAAAGCAGAAGTATATAATCCTACCAGTCCCACACACTAATTTTGTTGAAGGTTGCACTGTCTCTTTATTTTATCTTTATTTACTGTAAAAAGTTTGTTGGGTGATGGTGACTAATAGTGGAACATCTGGATGCAGTGACCTTTAAAAGCCTTTAGTCATTACTGTGCCCAATTAAACTCAATATCAACAGAAGTGCTTGCATTTTGACTGGACTAGTATAAATCACTTTGCAAATACATTGTGCAAACAGGGGGAAGTATTACCATCCTGGGCTCATTCCCCTCTAAATGACTTCAGCAGAATGGGTCAGGAGCTAAGGATTTGTTTTTGGGTTTTGCTTCCAAAGTACAAACTTTGACAACTAAGAAAATTAATTAATGAAGTTAACTGGACTAAGTAGCTCAAAAATTTCAATGGGCAACAAGAGTGGAATTTATCTAAGTACGTCAAAGGTACAAAAATTATCTGGGACTCACATCTCATCCAGAGAGAAAAAAATCTTTTAAGAAAGCTTTTTAAAGGCCTAACTGGATAAACAACCATCTCATAAAAAGGATATTAGAAGTAAACAGGGAGCTTATCTGGAATGGGGAAAGGACTGATCATTAAGGGAAGCTGTACTTTAAAGGTCAAAAAGTGCAAGCACAAAGTGACAATTTCAAAAAGCCAAGTTTTGTTGGCCTTCACAATGGAAAATAAGTGAGCAAGAATGTCTACAACTTGGAAGTCTGACTCCTATTCAGCGAAGGGTACAGATAAAAGACAATCTCATGTGGCACCAAACCCCAACATTCAACAGAGGAACTGTCGGAATGAGGAGATCGATATCTGTAGTCATATACAATGGAAGTAAAACCCAGATCCAATGTCGGTCAGGGCACTGGGTGGGCCGGGGCTGGTGGCTCCCTGGGCCTGGGTCTGTCAGGGGCTCCCCAGGGCAGCAGGTCAGGCCTGGCTGCCATGGCCCATTCCTTGCAGCCAGGGCAGGCCAGGCCAAGGTGGCAGCTGAGGCAGCCCCAGCCCCAAGCCTCGGGTACCTCATTGGGGACAGTGACAGGCTGACACCAAGCCATGGCTTTGGTGTGCAGGTGGGGATCAGGATCCAGGCCAATGTAGGGAACCAGGGTCAGACCTAGTCCAGGATGGCTGGGCAGGGCCGTGGGGACAGGCATGGGTTGAGGCCAGGCTTGGACTTTATCCTGTGGTTGGACCCAGCTCAGCAGAGCCTATGGACAGGCAGGACAGGGCTGGAGACAGCATCCTACAGCCTTTCTGGGGCAGGCACTGAGAGTCCTGGGGGCTGGAATGGGGTCCTGGGCCATGAGCCGGGAGGGGGGAGCCCCGGATGTGGGCAAGGGCATTAGGGCTCCTGAGCCCATTAAGGCCCTTCGTGGTTTCCCCAGTGTTAAGCACTTAAGCAAAGCAACCAGAAGACTAGTTTTCCCACACACCTTTAAAATCAATGGAAAAAAAGTCTATAAATAGCAATTCAAACTCCCTGAGATCTAAACTGGTGTCTGAAAATTCCAGTTTCTCCATTGATGAGTAGGAGGTCTTTGGGCAGTGCCTGCATCTGTGTCTTATGAAGTTATATGCTGAATTTGGGAAGCATCACTTCAGACCTTTAAGAAAACTGAGCCATAAAATGTTCAAAGAATAATAAAAAAATTGTCAAGTTTAAGATTGTCTTTTATAGCTAGAAGCTATACAATGCAGAATTTGTATTTAGAAGAAGAAAAATGAGATCTTGGGTGGCTGAGGAGCAATTGTTTAACTTTTGTAACATGGAACAACTGGAGGAAAGAGTAACTGAAAATTTTACAATAAACAGAAAATGACATAATACACAATAAGTTTATAAAGTTAATCATGACATGCCAATGGGAACCTTTTGCTACCACTGTTTGCTAGACTGTGCATTTATCCAAGGAGCATTTGATATAATTTCATGTAGGAAACTTAATTTTACTACAACAAAACAGATTATGAATTTGTGAAGGTAAGATAACAACAGATTTTGATGAAGGTAACTATCAGGGCAGAGAAAGTGCAATCTTTGGAGCTAATGTTGTTTAGTATTTCTAATTAGTGGTCACAGAACAAGATGTAGACACATTTCCATAGAGCTTGTTAATGGTAGGTTAACTAGGAGATGCTGGCTGTGTTTAGACTGGGGTCACATTATAGTACACAGCCACCAAAAGTCCCAGTTCTTGAATTGTTTGCATTGATGGCCTACCTGGAACATATCATAGTTCCTTTCTGGTCCAGATATCTGACTTTCTTCTGTAAATTGAAGCTTGGCAGAGATGAGACTGCTGTGTGCCTGGATCTTGCCCTGAGGTAGGGTTAGGAGAACTCTTAACATCAAGCAGGTTAAATATAAACATTGTCATTGTAAGAATGATGACTTAGAGGACTGAAGTGCTAGGAATAGATTGAAATTCAACAGTACAATGTGCCCAGGCTACATGGGAATCTCATAACAGAGAATTACCCTATAGTTCATCAGTCATAAACACAGAAGCAGAGGAAGATCAGGTACCTAAATTTAGGCTCTATGAATACTACTTGAAAGAACTCGGTCCATTTGCCCTGGTAAAAGATAAATATTACTATTCTCTGGGAATGCATCTCTATTAATAACAAGAAGGCAGAAAAGTATTTTAAGATAGGCTGCATTTTAAGCACAAGAAATTGGCCATGAGCACCTTTAGTATGAAAATTAAACACTAACAATATAAAGATTTCTAAGCATCAGAGCAGCAGAATTTTGGAAAAATCTTTCTAATTTTTTCACATTCATAAGGTGAAGATTGATCTATTAATCAATTTTTAATGTATTTTTTCATCATTCTTATATTGAAAGACATTCAGATATAACTTCCTAAGAACTTCAAGAACACAGACTTTCTGTATGTTTTGCAGTGATGAATTTTGTAGAGTGATGCCCATACTTCAACCATTTTTTCTGTACATTGAAATAGGTGCCCTCAGGATGTGCCAAAGGAACCCTTTTATTTCTTCAGTAGGCAGGTCACTTCTCTGAAGAGAATGATGGACATCCTTTGCATTGCCATTCTTTACTATGCTTTTGATATGAAAAGTAATGTAGAGGTAGATTATCTGAAGATGAAAACTAGATTGTATCACTCTTTGGGAAGAAGAAGAAACCCACAGCAGATATAATAGGTAGATTGTTTAGTATTTATGCATGATAAATCTTGGTAAAACTTATAGGATTCTTTTAATCTCCCTGAAGTATTAATGGAAATGAAAATAATCATGGATTCAGTCTGTTGGTTTTGGCAGCAGTAAAATGATAGCAGGGTGAAAGAATTCAAGTGTAAAATGCATGCCTAAAAAGATTAAATTACTAAGAAAGAAGCAAGAATTAAAATCTGCTAGCTGGCAAAATAAAAAGTGATTTGGAGTCATTGACCCCAAGTTGGAAACTCTATAAGAGGCAAGTATTACTTAGAAGGACACAAAGGCTTTACAATAAAAAACTCCTGTTATTTAGATATAAAACCTATGTCACAAGCCTAACTTTGAGGCAACGCCTAGCTGAGTAGCTTGACATCTGATTAGGCCTCATATAGATCATGTAAATTTGAGAGCCACATTCTGCATTTCAGTTTTCCTTTCTGCTTCCTGTCCTTCTGAGAAGGATTAATCAAACCTACCCATAGTAGACATACTGTCCTATCATAAGCTAGCACAGGTTTTCTGTGCCATGTATTGATGAGTGGCATTTATATCTCATTTCTTCTTCTTCCCTCCCCCTTCTCTTTACAGTATTAGCAGGTCACATTGACTGGTTATAGTGGTCTCAAAGTTGGTCCAAACTGATCTGTAGGTGTGAATGCAATGTGAGTCAAAACCTTTATACCTAGTAATTCAGATTAGGGAGCAGGACTGGACAGTTGCTCTGATCTATTCCAATTTCCTGGGTGCTACTGTCAGAAAACTAGGAGCTGAGAGGAGAAGGGAATATCATTTGTACCCGTTATGGAATGAATGCTAATGGAACTGAAGGAAGCAAGTGTTTCATTATTTGGGCAGCATCTAGTTTTATTAATTACCTGTAAGTCATATTTTCTCTGTGAGTTTCCCCCTCCATTTCATTCAAAAATTCATTAAGAACATGGTGTTTATTTCTATTTTCTAAAATATTTGTTATATATTTGAAAACAAAGAAACTTTTTAAAAGTAATTTTAAATGTCTTTTTTTTAAAAAAATACTGTGATGTGTTTACTGTGTAACATGCAATAGCCCAAACGTTTGCTAGCACTTTTTATAATGAAAGTTTGATGTTTACAGAGAAACTGAACTGAAGGTTCTACCCAAATTTAGTTGCCCGTGATGTAGATGTGTATGAGCTAGATATATAAGATCCTATTACCATCACTGGAGGTCTAAATTCACATCAATTAAATGCAGGCACTAAATTTGATTAGCTGACTAGGTTCTTTTGACTCTCTTGACTATGCTACCAAAGAACTCGATTCAATTGCATACACATAGGTGATTAGTTCAATCTGAGATGCTGCAGAGCATCCAAGACCATTGCACAGGATTAGAAGATATCATAAAGGATTTATGGGAGATCCACAACGGTGGGAGGTCAGGTATGTTACCACATTAGTTGAGATTCCCAGGGTATCTACCTGTATTTGCAAAGATTATGTAATTTGTCCCCTACATTTGCAGAGATTATAATGAGTTTAGTCACATGCAGACACAAGGAGACACATACAAATTCATGTGTCTAAATGTCCTGTCTAGTCTGAATTAGAATCCAACTCCACCTAGCTGGAAAACAGCTTTGCAAAAAAAGACCTGCAAATCCTGCTGGACACTTAGATAAACATGAGCCAGCAATGGGCCCTTGTGGCAAAAAAAAAAAAAAAAAAAAAAAGACAGGAGTATCCCCAGCTGCATTAGGAAGAGTGTTGCCAGCAGGTTAAAGGAGATGATCCTTTCCCTCTACTCAGCACTGGTGAGTCCACACCTGGAGCACTTTGTCCAGTTCTGGTTTCCTCAGTACAAGAGAGACACGGACATACTGCAGAGAGTCCACACAGATGCCACAAAGATGATCAAAGAACTGGAGCATCTCTCATATGAGGAAAGGTTGATAGAGTTAGGACTGTTTAGCCTGGAGAAGGGAAGGCTCAGGGGAGATCTTACCAATCTATATAAATACAAGGAAGAAGACAGAGCTAGGCTCTTTTTAGTGCTACCCAGTGACAGGGAAAAAGGTAATAACCGCAAACTGAAACACAGGAAGTTCCGTCTGAACTTAAGGAAACAGGTTTTTTTTTACAGTCAGGGTCACTAAGCAGCAGCATAAGTTGCCCAGAGAAGTTGTGGAGTCTCCACCCTTGGAGATATTCAAAACCCTTCTGGACAATCTGGTCTAAGGGGCCCTACTTAGACATCCATAGGTCCCTTTCAACCTCAACCATTCTGTGGGGTTCCATGAAAATTACAATTTTCAGCCTCATAATCTCTTTGATATAGTGTCTTCCTTTACGGAACAGTAACCAGAAGAACCAACCAAAAATTTTTGAAGCCAAAATAATGTTTGTAAAGAAGACTGAAAATCCTCTCTAAATAAGAATACTATGGCAAGCAGAGTACTCCAAATATATTAATCATAATGTTATATGCTGTCCATTTAATGCTTTGGGTTTTTTTTCAATGTTCTTGAAAATATGAGTTTCAGAACTCCTTAATGCGGATGACTAACCTTACTCTTCATTTAAGAGCACTAACTGAGACTTTTAAAAGTAAGTACGTTCTAGAATTTACACTGAATACATTATAAGTAAGTCAACTAAACCCTCCTTCCCAAAAAAGGACCCACAAATGCCAACTTAAACATTTTCAAGGCTCCCATTCATAGTCAAGGACTATTTAAATAATAAATGTTCTACAATTTTACCTGATGTGCTTCTCTTCTGAAGAAAATAATTGTCAGGGAAATCTCCGAGGCAGAGCATAAGAAGATCTAGATTCCTTTTCTGAAAACAAGACAAGTCCTGAAGTTCAAAGTAAAGCCCTCTGGATTTCTTCAAGAACTACAATTTGACCTTAAGTAGCCAAATTTAGGGACTTTGAAAGAGGAGATAAATGATGTAGTGCCACAAATCAAGTGACCACAAGGAACACATGCATATAATAATCCCATAATCATTAGTGAGTGGTCCCAATCAAGAAGAAAAGGCTGAGAGAAAAAAAAAAAAAAAATTAAGAAAGTAGTAATAGGAAAAGACATGGAACAATGTCTTCTCACAACAGACAAAAATTACAAACACAAAAATACAGTCAGGTTTCCCTTTACATTTAAGCCTCCATAAAATATTATGTTATGTAAGGTTAAAAATTGGTCTTCTCATTTAAGTCTGGTTGAAGAGTGAAAGATAATGGAATATATTTAAGCAATTAAGTCACATCAGATCTGTAATCAAAACTAAATAGGCATCTAACTTGACTTTTAAATGTGCTTGACAAATATGTACATTAAATATAATTAATCTTATCATCTCACTTTGTCTTTCTTATGAAAAGTACCACAGAGAAAATGAACTGAAATTTTCCTAACTATGTAAGTACCCACATAGCAGCCATTTTCTCAGACTTTTCCTTGCTCAGACTGGAACTGGTAAGCGTTCTTCTTCACTGCCTTCCAATGGACCATCTGGCTTCATCTTTGTTTTTCTCCCTCCTTTAGTTTTTATAGTCCTATTTCAGAAACAATTTGGCAATAAACTTTTTTTTTTCACCCAGTCTGTGACTTCCCCACTTAAGATACTCACAGCCCACCTGTGGAAATAAAAGAAAGAATGTGCTATTATTGAATTTTATAATTAATGTCAGAGCTGATCTCTGTGAGTGATCTTAAGTTCACGAAAGAAACTGCACACCAAACTAATCACAAGACAATAATATGAAAAAGACATACAAATAAGACCAGTTGCTGTTTTCAAGTGATGTTGCTCTGTATGCTACAGTGAAGTCACCAGATTTATACCTACAAAGGATAGCTTTCTATATGTGTTTATATAAGTTACATAAGCAAGACATTGCATAAACCTGTGCTGTGAAGGACAATCAAGAGCATTGTCCTGAGACAAGACATGCAGCATGTTGGCTTGGAGTCATGGTTTCAGATATGTTTGGAAGGTGTCTTAGTTCAGAACTCCAAGCCTCCTACCTCAGGAAGATCCACAAACTGCTGCTGCTGGCCATGTCCAACCAGGCCCTCCACGAGGCAGCTTTGCGGAGGGTAAGAAATATGCACTCTTTTCCTGTAGAATTGCTCCTTAGGAAATTTGCAAAAATCACTATAGTCTCAGAAAGAATTTAGGGCTTCAAAGGAAAGAAAAAGCTGCAGACAGTGACACAGTGCAGACCTCACCTCGCATATATACTCTAAATTGTTAAAGGTGGGATTTTTAATAGCCTTTGCAGCTGTTCGTGATAAAATCAATTGGCAGGTTTCACCCTAGATACATTGAGGCAGAAAGAGGTTAGCACTGAGTGGCAGTGATAACATCATAAACCAAAAAGGAATCTTCCTGGAACAGCCCTCTGTGCAAACCCTGGATTATCACACATTCCTGAAAATATCTGTGGTAATTTGCTGTGACTATGAGGAATTGTGTTCCCACTCACTGCATGTTTCAGCAACTGCAGCCACTCAGATCCTATATTTTGTGTACTTGTTATCTCTCTCCTGGTAGGTTACTCTCAGAGAAAGAAACAGTATGTCATAAGAGACTATACATTATCAGTGGTGACGACAGCAAATAAAAAGTGCAAGGTGCTACAATGTATTTACCTTTGACTGCAAGGTCCTCTGGATTTAGCAAATTAGCTTCTCAGAAATTTGCTCATCTGAATAGCAGCTGTTTGCCACATGGATCAAAACTGCATTTGGCAGATGGAATAATTTCCTCATGCCCATCTGATTTTCATGTACAGTCATATATCTGAATGTTTAAGGGAGGAGTTTGCTACTCTGCTGAGGGTGGTTTAGCTGGGAAGTGTTTATTTTGAATCCCAGGGTTTTTTATTGGTTTATTTTTGTTTTATATTGTTTTGTTTTGGTTTTTCCCAGAAGGATCTTCTGCAGAAAACTTGCAACAAAACCAAATAAAAAGCCCTAAACCCAAAAATTAATAAAATAATCTGAGGAAAATGAAAGACAGTGGAAAACTGAGGAAGAAATATTTTTTAATCTTAACAAAATAAGCCAAATAAAATATTCTGGATGAAATTCTGGCTCCAAAGAACTAAGAAACAATGTACTTCTTGTATCTTCTAATTACTTGATTTTGATCAATAAAATCAATAATTCAGTTAAAGAATAAATTATGATGATGACTACCAGTTATAATACTATCGCAACAAACATTAATAGCTGTAATAGTTTAAAATGTTGATAAGGAAGTTCCCAATTTACCTAAGTCTATTAAACAGGATTGTGCAATTCTATAGAAGAAATACCCTTTTTCTGTATGGGTTGTAATCCTCATAACTTTTTTTTTTTTTTTTTTTTTTTTAGTTAGAGACTTCTAGCACTTCTAGCACAGCAGATTTCCTGCTTTTAATGAATGAACAGAGCCTTACAACACCTTCTGGATATTATGGGTAAGAATTGTTGCAACCAGTAGCTGAAGTGAGTGAGACTAAGAAATTTATTCATGGACATAAAGTATACCCAGATATACATATTACATCCACATGTTCCTATGTGGATTCCTACACTAGCAACACAAATCAAGAACATCAGAGAGACAATAAATACATAAACATTAGGTAACGTAGGATTGTGGATTCATTTATTATTTTGGTGCGGTGTCCTCCTGACCAGACCACTGGTTTCATTGACCTTTTGAGCTCTTGAGTCATGACTTACCTAATCAGAACCATGGCTACACAGGAAATTACTTTTTATCAGCATAAGATTTTTTCCCTTTTTACTTTTCTAGGTTTTTCCTCTCCTTGATGAAATATCAATATCTGATCATTTGGGGAACTGATAATAAAAATCTATTGAATTGCAGCAATTAAAATGATTCATTCTATTTTAATTCTATTCTATTTTATAGTTCTGTCACAATTTAATTCTGATTTTAATTTCAAATATCTAGAAACTTTTTCAAACTGGAAAATGTAATTTTAAATTCTGATATCTGTCAAAAAGTTCAGATTGTTTTGTAATTTCAAAGTTCCTTAAAAACAGAATAAAGAGACTTGTGGAAGGTACTGGTTTTTCAGTTTTGGTTTGATTGCATTCTGATTTTAAAATATCTGACCTGCAAATTCCCAGTCAGTTTTAATTCATATTAAGTATTCTGTAAGCAGTTTGATGTAACTTCTTTATACACTATGTATATTAGCAATACAGATAATTTCATTATTGATCATGCTCTGGAAGTTTAATTCGTTCAAAATAACATTCACAATTTGTCATATAAATGTTGCAAATCTCCAGCTGGATTTTTTCATTCTGTTTTTGGAGCTCCATTAACCTCTGTTTTCATCAGTTGTGATAAATTCAACAAAGAATGTAAAAGTCAAGGCGTGTAGGATTTTATAAAACTAGGGAACTAGTCCCGTTAAAGGAATCTATGACAGAGCTGTACGCCTGAGCTACTTAGATTTTAAGAAGTTGCTTAATGTTCCAAGTTGAAAATATTCCCTTAGCTACCCTTGATCACATCAGTACATTCACATAACAGAGTAGAACAATTCAGAGTTCTGCCTTTGGCTCCTGAAGAAATATATGCATACTAGCATGGTATACCTGACAGGTTTAACTTAATCTCAAACAGTGTAATTAGCTCAAATCCAACACAGGAATGTTGTGCCTCTTTTACTTCTAGTTCTAGAAACAAACAGGTGCAATTTTGGAGATATCTTTGCGTATATCAATAAAGATATATCAAACCTGGGTGTTAAACCAAGAAGAAAACTAGAAAAGCTTAAGTATGGTGATTAAGCCATGTTGGTTGTTTTTTTTTTCCAGAGTTAAATTCTTGATTCATGTTTTCAGTGTCAGGGAATTAGAACCATTAAGTGAAACAGTAGACATTTAAAACAAGTATTGAAAAACTGCAGCTGAGGTCCTCCTTTTGTTTTGCTGTGGTGTACATAGAAGAACACTGAGAAAATGTGAGTTAACATCTCATATTCCCCCAAAATTGTGATTAACTAAGACTTAAGAAATCTTCATTTCAGCTTGTAGAGTTGCAGGATGGACTCAAGCCTGAGTCCTCTACTGAGCCATTGTGTTATCTATCTTTCAAACCAAAATCTGAAGTCCACAGTAAATTTTTTACAAATTCCCGAGAATTCTGTAATACATCATAAATATATGAAAATGGCAGTTACATGTGAGACCACTGGTTTCAGAATGGTTTTCTAATTCATTAGAACTCTTCTGCTGTGCTAGAACAACATAATTTCTACCGTTTACCTGCTTCTTGCTGCATTGGATGTATTTCCTTAATTCTTAGAACTTTTTCCTACTCTCTTCAACCGTTAATTTCATCATGTTCTTGCAATCAAAATCAATGAATAAATTTCAGCTAAAAGGAGTTATGTTGAATTCATAGGCAGGCATCTGAAGATCATACCTAAAGAAAGGTAGGCATCTGACCAGGAGGATGTAAATACTTTCAGGATACCTTGAGAGCAGCCTGAAAGTTGCCCTGAAAGTTTATTCTATCCAGTCAGATTAATTGTGCCCCAAAATGCCTATTTATTTCTGGCAATGCTACAATGAAAGCTAAGTGATTACCTCAGACATAATTTCCAAAAACATAAATATCTAGCTTTAGATAAAATGAATACCACCCAAAATTCATAGCTAGGTAGAAGCGAGAGGCCCATGTAAACATTTCCATTGCGAAAAGAGCCTGTAGTATTGAGTCATTATAGATTCTAAGTTTGTTAGTGACCAGTTAATATGCATATGTCATTTACCACGGCAAAACGGGGTGTGTGCTTTTTGGAGTTCGGTGCTGAACCAGTCGCTTCCAGCCCAGCTGGAAAGGTAGCTGAAGGCAGCACAGGGACAAACAGGTGTACACTCAGGAGGAGGCATGTGCACCCAGGAAGGAAAGCTTCCTTTGTACGGCTGGAGGACTACAAGAAAGAAATATGTTTGAAATATGGGGTATAACATGGCAGAAATACAGTGTAACTCAAGCAGAAATATGTTTTCCCATCTATTTATGATAGAATCATTGCTGTCAATGGTTTGCCTCCCTTGTAATATTTTTACAGACTTTCTGGACTAGAATATATCTGAAAGTTTTCTTATGTTCCTTATTTTCATTTTTGGTTCCCTGGTGCGTATATAAAAATGCCTTTTAAAATAGATTTGTGGGTAGGCAACCTTCCATTCCAAACACTGATGGTACAACAGCATTTATTATTTAGGCATGCTAAGTGGAACACTTTTTTACAACCTATTGTAATTTTTTCTTTGTTCTCTCTGGCTTACTAAATTTGGATATGATACAGTGACTCTTTTATTTAAAATAGAACATTTGTGCTTTATTACCTATATTTTTTAAAAAAATGAATGAACTGCTTTATCCCTTTACTGCAGTTGCTATTCCACAGCCTTCTTGCCTGCAAAGATTTTACCTACAAAGAAGGCTGTGTCATTGCCTCATTGTTCACCAAGCATGTGATCAGTCTTGGCTTAAACAGTGTGATGCACTGCTGAAAAATGCTTTTCCTTCCTGTTGCAGTTATGAGTTTGAATACTCATTTCACCATGGTTGCAATTTCCCTGGAATTCTGCTGGCCAGAAGACCTATGATTCTTAGTTTCAATGTGTATTTTACTGTCCTAACATTCTCTTCTTCGAATTACATCACAAAAGCTAGATGTTGATTCAGACTTGATTTTACAAGAGTGAGATTTGTATTTAATCAATTTTGTTGTGTTTTGGCTCAGGATAAATAAACAGGCTTTCCACTACACTCTACGAGTTTCTGATCAATAGTTTGTAAGATGTTTCGGAGTCAAACTCCTTTGAAGTAGCTTCTCCATTTTCATAAAAAATAATCCCATCTGCCTAGACCCAAGAAAGTTCTTTTAAATACTTGACTAAAAGCATGAGTAGTCCAATAGACATTAATGGGAGATAGGCAAGGATTTAAATTTGTAAGCATGTTTTATTATCCCTTGAAATGTGTCACACAGAACAACAGCTAGTTTATATTATTGATGATGAAGGATGAAGTTTAGGGCAAATCGAAACTTCACTTGCGTTATACTTTTTCTAAAACAGCAGTGGCGTGAAGATTCATGAGAATCAGGATGTCAGGTAGACTTTTACATGCTTTTCTGAAGCTAAGCTTTTATGTAGAGGAGAGAATGGCTAAAAGCAAAATCTAGAAAACTTTGGAGTTACAACAGTTGTTACAATTACTACTCTTTGGTCCACAGGATGCTACAGAGCTTATACAATACCACAGGCTCGGGGTAATATTTCTGATGGGTCCCTCTGTAATGCCTGCTCCCAGCTGTAACACCTTCAGTTGTGATCTCTGTGATCAGTGTAAAAGCTGGTCACCACTGCTAACCTCCACCTTTTAACTTCCCTGTAACAGGAGAGCCTCGGATATAAAGATTTCATAGGCTGTTGTTTACTGGGCCAGTAATTTATCTATACTAGATGGATGAACTGATGTAAATGATAGAACATTTCAAGATATTATTCCTTTACTTTCTTAAAAAGCTTCTTTGACAATCTATTGCACTTTGGAGACATATTTTCTCTGGTTCTACTGTAACTTCATACTTCAGCAGTCATTCTGGTGCCTGCAAAGTCAGGAAAGAAGGCAAGTAACAGGATGGTAGTTAGCATATCTCAATATGCCATGTAAAATGCCTACTAGCTGGGGTTGTAGTTGCTAAATTTTGCCCCCAGATACATGATACTTTGTAAACTTTTCTTCTAGTGTTTGTTTCATAGCCCTAGAATTAATTCATAGGTCTTAGCCCATATAACTGTATTTTTAAATTGGCAATAGGCAGGAAGACTTCTGTAATTGTTTTATAAAACTTTCAGAAGAGAGGAATAGACAGAGAAAGAAAAAAGGGAGGAAGGAAAGAAAAGCAGAAAGGCAGAGAGAAAGTTAGAGGCTGATGGAGAGAAAGAAGTAGAAAGATAGAGAAAGAAAGAGAAAAATAGAAAAGAGATCAGGACAAAGAAAGAGAAAGTGAAAGAAAGAGAGAGAGAATGAAAGAAAAAGGAAAAAAAGGAAACAAAATATTATATTCCATATACATTGTCAGCTACTGCCAATGAGGCATATAAGTGGTTTACCAGAGTAATTAGTGCTCAAATATTTTTTTTTAAATGTGATATACAGCATTCCAAATTTTGGTTAATTATGCCTCCCATTAAAAATCAGAAGATTATTTCCAGATACAGAGTCAGCTTTCTACACCAGTGCTTTCAATGGGAATATATCAGACATCCTTGTCATAAAATACAGATTAATTGTAGATAGTGTACTTGCTATTTTAATCTTGGAAACAAATACCAGATTTAATTTTTTTTTCCTCTGGAGAAACTATAAGAAAAGTAGTTTAAATGTTGATCATCTCAAGCTGAGTGACATAGCCTTCTATTTCCTGTGGGTGCTCAATGCACATTCTCAGTGGTTTATTTGAAGTGATTCCATAACTGAAGGACATGTGCATAAAATAATCTCAGGCAAAAATAAAGACAGTATGTTGCCATTGCTCTTTAATATATGAATTGAAACCACATTGTTTTATCTACTGGGAATAAATACATTGGAATGGTAAACAATAGCTAATCAGATATGTGGCATGTAAATCTACATATTTTCAGAACTGATGGTTTTATTTTCTTATGAAAAATTGCTTGTTCAAGTGTTTACATGAAAACCAAGTAAAGGACAGAAGGTTTCTTGGGTTCTGGTTTGGTTTGGTTGGGTTTTTTCTTCTTAAGGAAAAGTAAAAAAAATATAACACTGAACATTTATTGTTCCATAGTATATGAAAAAGCTATTGCTTTCCAGGGGTGTATATATAAAACATTTTGTACCAAAAATAAAAAGCAACTCACAAGACTGTATATTTGAAAATTCCTTGTCCAGCTGATTTATCTTATTTTTTTTGTTTAGCTGTTTACATCGGAACCTTGGTAGGCTGCATAAAGAGAGAAAAAAGTAATAAATCGCAATTAAGATAATTAATTTCATAGCAGCAAAAATTGGATGACCATCAAATGTTGGCAGGTTGGAAAACATTCTAAGGAAACTATGACTGCAAACTGGTTCTGTTTTTATACTTTTCCCTAGACAACCTTCATTGATTACTGTCAGATAAAATTTCTTGTCTATGTGGACTTGTCCTTCAACCTAGTCTGTAGATTCTTAAATTAAAAACCAGTGTTACTGATGTGGGGAGTTAAATATACAATGAGTATTAACGTGCGTATCGTTATTTTAAGAAAAACTTGAAAAAAATTTACAGTAATAATACAAAGTCAGAAATAATGTTTTTCAGTTTAGGATAAACCACAACTGCTATTCAGAAGAAAAAAAGTATTTTTCTGTAAGGTTTTTTTAATGCCTCTATTGTAAATGCATTTGTTGCTTTATGTTAATTCATAGCAATCTGATTTTTTAAGAAGATAATTTTATTTAATAAACTGATAAAAAACATTGAAATAGACCATCATACCAGAGTGCTTAGCAGTGGTGTTCAAATTAAAAAACTTATTCTTTAATTCTAAGTTTCATTTTGGACATGAAGAATGGGATTAAAACTTCGGGGAAAGCTGAGAAAAGCTGATGCACATGAACAAGGAGACAGCTTTAGATGTGTAACTTTAGCCCATAGATATCTAAATTCTGCTTCAGTCTTGTTTTTGCTGAACATAGTACCAAAAAACTCAGCAGAATATGCTAAGGCAAGAATATACTCTGTCACTGCTTAATGTGCAGTGAAGCCTAATCATCCATGCTCAAGTTTCACCTATAAGGGAAAAGACTGGCAACAATTAATCTCTATGAAAAGCGGTGATTGGGTACTTTGTAAAAATAGATGCCATAATGTTGAGGTATGGAATACTAAAAATACCATAGAGAAAAGGTGCGTATGTTATATTGGCACAGCAAACATAGAGCAATCACTGTTACCAGAGTCATTTCAGTACCAGCATTGCAATACCTGTGGTAAGATCTTTAAGAGACAAAACTGTACTGTAAAATGTTTCTCTTTAGCATATAAAGAAATGGAAACAGCAAAGAAATTTAACAGTTTGCCCTAGTCTTCCTTTGAGAGTTCCTGTTCTGATTCTGCAGCCACACGTCCCTTTTCCCTACTTGACTATTTTCCAGTAGCTGCATTACAAAGCGCATATCCCAAACAAGGAGACTTTGATTCAAATAAAGTACCCAAAAGCTTGTTCTTGAAAAGAAGTCAAGCTGAGATTCCTTCTCTGATAACATCTTTTCTGATGTCTTGGCAAGCTTCCTGTATCTGGGGTTACAAACCTTCAAGCAGGAAAGATCAGTGCTTTATGGCCATCAGCTGCGAGTTCTTTTTTTCTTGTTTGTGTTTTCTCTGAGCTGCTATTAATACTTCCTCATGTCTGTGAGATTGCTAGGAAACTGATGAATCTCTGTTCAGGTTGCTTTCTAAAATCTTTAACAGGACCCTAGGCAGAAGTTCTCCTCTTTGATATGAAATCCTGGAGAATTTACCCTTGACAAGCAAGTTCTGGAACTTTTCATCCTCTGGAATTCAAAGGGCTGATGCTTTTGTCTCTGGATTTTCAAATTGCTGAAGTTATTCCATAAAGTACAATTCACAGTCAAAGACCAGCTTAATTTTATTCTTTGTTACTCTAAACATATTGAAAATACATTTTAAAATGTCTACCAGTCTGAGAGACATTAAAAATACTTCTACAGCTATACCTCAGTTTTTTAAACCTCTTTATATTAATATTTGTAGCTGGTCTTTCAGCATCAATTTCGGTAGGGTCTTTTCAACAACTTAATGATGTTTCTTTTACAGAAGCATCATATTGGAAGCTGTCGGCTAACCATTTTACATCCTTTAAAGGTAATGTGTACTACAGAGAACCTGTTTTAAGCTTTTCCCTACTTAAGAGCACACATTTAAATTGAACAAAACAATACATGGATTTGCATTGACATCCCTGCATTGTTTTTGTCAAAATTTTCCTGGAAATCCTTTTTGTTTGTTTATTTCTTTGTTTAGATATTATTTTCTTTTCGTACACTAATTTTTTATGGTTTTATTTATAAGTAAAAATGCTGTACTGATTTGAAACCCTTCAAAAATATTTTATTTTTAAAATGAGAGCAATTACTGGAAATAAAAAAAAAACCTGCAGGAAATCCAAAAATTGCTCTCCAGTTTGGGATTTAACATATAAAAAGATCTAAGAAAAACTACCCTGGTTTAGACAGTGAAATGAAAAATTATTCAGTCAGGTATGTTCAGTGGTTTTACTTAAGTACACCCTTGGTTTTTCACTAACTTAAAAAATGCAGAGGGAAGGCACTAAAATCATTGAACTGCTTTATAAAGCAGGTGTTTTAAAGATCAATGTAGTTTGGAGATTTCCGTAGTGGTTGAATAGTTTGGGTTGATATTTTCAAGGTTTTCAACAATAATAAAGATGAAATGTACTTAAAAATACATGTACAAATATAGATTCACTTGATTGTAATTAAGCTTTGTAGTTTACCTAAAAATGCAAAGGAATGAAGGCTTTCTGAATCAAAAAAAGAACAACAGCTGGAAAAAAGGAAATATGAAATCAGGGTGACAACCACTAATTTGGACAAACCTTTGATTTTCAGACTACTTTGTCCTAGAGAATATATCTTCTAATAAGCATGAAAAGCTTCTTTATTTGCTAAAAATGAAACACTTATGGAGAAGCACAAATGGATTCTTATTTGAATGGCTAGATAGTATCGAAAGTAACTGCCCTCAGAGAACTAGCTCTAACTGCAGCATGTACTTTAAGGGCTTCTGGGGCTGTGGTTTCATATCGAATTTATTCAGCTTCGGGGGTGGGATGGGGGTGGGGGTGGTTCCAAAGGCCAGTACCACAACTTGATTTTAGTAGACCAAGGTCAAGGAGAAGTTAATTTTTTCTTACACTCTTGCACAAAACAGTTTTTGTAAGGGTTTTGCAGATCAAATTAGGTCCTGAGTAATACAAGCAAAGCACATTAGAATCTGTTTAACAGTACCACCAATGACGTTTATCTTTTCCAGACTCTCTTGGTGCTGCAAAGACTAATAGAAAAGGAAACAAACAAACATAAACAAAAAGTTTAACATCCCCAGTCAATAAACCTCTGAGTATATACAAGGAACAATTCTTCTGAGTGAGGAATTGATTTTTAATTCCTAAAATTATATATATTGCTGCAATGTAGCACCTTCCCAAAAGCTTCAAATGGATATTACTGAGAATTTTTATGAAAATAACCATTTTGCATGCACATTTGTTTGCAAAATTTATCTCCTTTATAGATAAAGCATTTAGGTGTGGAAATACCTAAAATTTGATCAGATAAAATGTGGACAGATAATTCCTAGTACTAGCAATGTGCTGTATATAGGTTATTGCATTTTTTAAATAATTATTTTTTTCCCCAAAATATATGAAATATTTCTTTCCAAGCTGATCCTGAAGGGCTATATTATCATCCGCTGCTGCTGGGCACTATGCCATAAATAGCTTAAATGGCTTTCATACTGTAACTTAAGAATTGTTTTGTTATTAATCTTAACTATTGTTAGTAAGCATATAACATATATGTAAAGAGCAGTTACAATATATGTCTTACACAGGAAAACCATAAAGGATTTATGCTATTATCTGATTGCAGGAATAAATGCTGGATTACCTGACCAGGGTTTAGGACCCAGACCCGAGCACCTGGGATTCTGGGTGTGGGGAGAATTGTGAATTATGTATGTTTGAATATTATGAATGTCTGTGAATTTTAAGGGGCAGAACCAAGCACAACCAAGTCACTTTGGAGCACATATTCTTTTTTAACCTCAACAACTTAAAAACCATACTTTTCATTCCCCAGGAGAATGCATCTGTGTATATAATGACAATATAGATTGGTTTGTATTTTGCATGTGCCCTGCATTATTTTGCATGTTTGTACCATGAAAGTGCTCAGTCAAGGTGTGAAGCTGCTTGCACAGGTCTGTTTTGGGGTAGAGGAAAGTGCAACTGTATAGTTTCAAGCCAATTCGTACCATACCTTGTGCCTACAAAGCTAAGTAGTAGCCCCTGGTTAATTTTTATTCATAAGCACTGATAGGAGGTGAAGAAATAAGAAATTTCTTAAAGCTATACAGTTTAGGTTATTAAATACATATGGAATTTTACCTGTGAGTGCCATCCCTGGAGAGGTGATTGCCTCAGGACTGCAGGTCAGAGCCTGCATTGCCAAGGGAGGTGTCTCTCGTCTTGGTCCTTGGGTTTCCCTGGTGCTAATCAACAGAAAGCCTCATCTCAGGTGCCACGCTCTCCCACTTCACTGCATGGGGCTCAAAACACTTGATTGGTGTGGTGAATTTGCTCGCTGGGACTAGCACTTCAGATCTGCAGCATTTAGTATGATGACAGGCAAAATCCTTTTGGCTGAATCTAAAATGGGGGACTCAGGGGAGTTCCTGAGCTTCTGCTTTCAACTAGACATTAATCCCTATGCTTGGATCTTGTTATCCGCTTCTTCCTTTTCTTTCTTTCAGCTTTTTGGCCCTGTGACTTTGTCTTTCTGCATGAGGAAGGCTTGGGGATTAGGCTGGAAGGTGCCATGTGTCCAGCTGGGGCTCTGGCTGAGGTGACTGAGCAAGTATTGACCCCTGGCATGTGCTGCTTAAACTCTGCCTTTTCCAGCAGTGCTGAATCTCATAGCCCATACCTCAGTCTTTTCCCTTTCTAGTCTCAAGCTCAGTTTGTTAAATAGATATATATATATATATAAAAAATTTATCCTGCTTGAAACATGAAGCACAATTTTTTGTTTTAGACTTCTTGGGCAGCCTGAGACATTTAATCAATTAACTCAGTGTTGAACAATAATTAACACATGCATTTGCTTATTTTATTGGGCTTATTATCCAACAGCACCTTAACCTTCACCAGATAAATCAAGAGGTAAAACCATTTATTTTGAACACAAGAGGTGATTCACATGACAGATGCTGGTTCATTTAGAAAAGCTTTCTTAAAAGCTAATTGTGACTTGGTATTACTCTGTGTGTGTGTGAAGATTCCTGCCAAAACTGTGAATAGCTAACATTTCTGAATAGCAAGTTACATCTGATAAACAGATCCAACTGTGGTTATGGTCAGAAAAGGGAGTATAAAAATAGCAGTTTCTATGTATTTGGTCATGTCTGCTTACTTTTCCAACCAAAATAAAGTTTTTCAAGCTTTTTTATTCATGTAGGCAGTCCAGAGCAAATACATCTTTGGTAACTGTGCAGTAACTCTATTCTTTTTAGATATCTTATACAGAAATGTTATGCTACTTTCCTAATACAGACCTACACTGATTTGAAAGTGAGGTTATCAGGGCAAGTTTGCAAAGCTGCCAAAAAAAATAGAAAAAAACCAACAAAACAAAACTAAAAATCCCCTCTCTCAGCTAAGCCCCCAAACCAGAGAAAGATAAAGAGATCTGTAAGTCAGAAAACATGCCCTCAAAAGGTCAGAAAACAAAACAGAATATTGTTGCATAAAACCTACAACTATTGATTGTCATATTTTAGATCTTTAGTTTCTCTATGCGCAGACTGAAACTTAACATGAAATTCTTCTGGAAAATTTAAGCATGAAATGTAATTTTTGCAGCCTTCCTTCATATTGAAATTCATTTCAAGGTAAAATTTGACCGAACTAAAATCTTATGCTTCAGTTGTAAAATACATGGGGCAAGAAGACACAGAAAATGGATCATACTACATTTTGCAGTATATGATGCGGAACCAAAGAGCATTTTCATTTCCTCGATCCAGATGCAAACCCTTGTCTTGACTGCCTGCAGAGCATCTGAATACAGCCTGTAGAGGCGCTTTCCCTTTCTAATCTCATTTCTGTCCCTGGCCCTCCACTGCGTGTGCACCAGTTTCCACTCAGGGGAGATATATAGGGCTTATGCAAAAGGCAGAGCTGTCCTCCAGCAGCTCCCCAAAATTGGACAAATGGAGAACCAGGACTATTGAGTTGCACCTGCAGCCAAAGAAGCTTATGCCCATGGCTTGAGCTCTCAAGCAGAACTGCAGATACATCATGAATAATACACAGGACCATGTATTAATAATAGGAATCCATATAGCAAAATATTTTCTCCATTAGGGTGCACCCTAGTCGTCAAGAGACTGCAGAAACCTTCCTAAAACTCAGAAGAAATCTGACTACAGGCCAAATACTCCCCTCAGGGAAGTCAGTGGCAAAAAAGTCTGCCTGACTGTAAGGGTGTATGATTTTCTGTTTTATACAAAAAGAAGGTCACTCGTCACATGCATGGACAAGTCGTCAAATACATCTGGTTAATAGAATGTGGCTATTTTGGGCTCAGCATGGTGCTATGATTTGCTATGATTATTTTTGTTGATATTTTAATATATATTTTATGTTTATGTGTTTGTTTATATATCTAAATATATTTAAATATATGTTTATATATTGTTTATGTCTATGTTTAAGCACAGGGAGAAAAACAGAAGACAAAAACTGAGATATCCATGTTCCATCAGTTGCAGTGGACGCAGTTCACACAAGGTCGTTGGCCAGTGGAATACATTTTCTGTGTTCTCATGTTGTGCATCTCTAAGGAACCCCTGTAAATTAACTGTTATTCTTTGGAGAAAAACAAGGACAGCCCCCGCCCCCCCAAAAAAAACCCAAAAAAACAACTCAAACAAAACCAAACCAAAACCAAAACACAACCTAGAAATAATTTTCATTCTGCAGCAGAAAACATTTTTTTCTCACAGAAATGTGTTTTCCCTGTAATGCCAAATGTTCAAAATATTTTCTTCACAGACTTTCAACTCCTTTCTCTCCCCTTTGTCTCACTTACCAAGGCAGTCATTCCCAAATGGAAATTTTATTTTTTACCACTGGGCGTAAATTGGGTGAAAACTATATGTTTTGTGAACATAGGAAAAAAATGAATAAAATTTAACAATGAATATTTGTGGCTTGGGAAACCACTCATTTTTGAGAAAAGTTGTTTCACTCCAAGGTGAACATCAGTTGTATGGACAGTGAGTCTGGGCAAAGGAGTCTGGGCTGGATAAGGAGACCTGTTTTCTGACTCACATGGCACGGGACCACATGCAGGTCTCTGGTTTATTTGTGGAAAATGGAGGCAAATGGTTTCCTGTCTTGTCACACAGTCATGTTGTAGATGGTAGGTGGGTGCATGGGAGAAAGGAACTGTTTAAGTTAAGGCAGAACTTTTCTTGAAGTGTTTATTTCTGAACACTTGTGTGTCACGAAGGCCGGTCTCATGACTTTTAAACAAAAACCAACGCCATTGCTTCCATGAGGTTAAAATGAAGTGCAACAGAAGAATTACAACCACTTTGCCTGTGACGGAAGAAGGTCAGGCTGCGCATTGGATTGAGGCTTGTCTTGTGGAGCGATGCCAGCCAGCTGATACTTGACCTTTAGATTCCCCAGAGTTGCCACAATTTTGGGGAAGTGGCATTTGGAAGATGGCCAAAGAGGGTGACGGAAAGGCCAGGCTGGTAGCCAGGGGCAGCCGTGGGCAGGTTGGTGGAACGGTGTTTCCTTACTGAGAAATTGGTGATGCTTTGCCCCTGGCCATGGGATTGGGAAATCCTGCCGGAATGGCTGTGGATGAGGGTGCTGCCTGGGGATGGGGAGTCCTGCCGGAATGGCTGTGGATGAGGGTGCTGCCTGGGGATTGGGCCGAGGGGGAGGCGGAGGAAGGGGCAGATTGTGAAGGAGAACGGCTGCCGGGAGGGACAGGTTTGCCCTGGCTGCAGGTAACAGAGCAAAGGGGGCTGTGGGCTTGGGTGGAGGCTCCGCGGGGCTGCGCTGCAGCAGGCACCAGCCCCGGGACAAGGGCTGGGGGCCCCGGCCCGGCCCGGCTGCTCCTCCTGAGCTCCTAAGGGATGGAGGGAGGGAGGCAGAGGGGAAGGAGGGAGGGAGGGAAGGATGGAGGGAGGGATGAGGCGGTGGGAGCCCTCTCCCTGGGCTGGCCGCGGGGCGGGAGGGGAGGCAACTCCTGGGGAGGGGAGGAGGAGAGGAGGCAGAGAGGGGATGTTGTTAAACAGTTTCTTACCGTAAGAGGGAGTTGGGACCCAGATCTTTCCAGTTAATCACACAACAAACTTAGATCATCGCAATAAAAACCAGCTCGGCTCACTCTGCCTCCTCTAGTGACCGGCTGTGCACAGGGTCCTTCCGAGGAGCCATCTCCTCGCCTCCTCCCCGCCAGCCGCCGGGGGGGCCGCCAGCACCATGTGGGCCACCCAACTCCTGCCAGCCTTGCTGCTTCACCAGCTGCTGCTGCTTCCCACCACCACCCCTGTGGCAGGTCAGTTTTGCTATCACTTCGCCAGTGACTCCCCTCCACCTCGCAGCTGCATCATCCTCCCGCTCCTTCCCTCCGCCGCGGCGCGGGTGGGCGCTCGGGGCGGCGCACCGGGCTGGCCCCCCGCAGGTGGGGCAGGCGGGGAGACCCCGCCGCCTCCGGCGCCCCTCAGCGGCCCGGGCGGGGGCTGCGGTGCGCCGGTGCCCGCCCAGCGCCTCCCGCGCCCGCGGAGCGCTGCGCTGCGGAGCGGTGCGGTGCCGAGCGGAGCGGGGGGCAGCGCGGCAGGTCGGGACAAGCCGCGCTCTGCCTGCGGCAGCGGCCCCGCGGCCCAGAGCTTTGCGGGGAGACGCGGCGCGTTTCGGTGGTTTGCGGAGGGGCCGCTGCGAGCCGCCCACTCCTCCCCGGCTGAAGTGGAGCGCGGGGTCGCTCCGGGAGCGCAGCCCCGCAGGCACCGACGGCGGGAGAAGGGAATCTCGTCGTTGCCCATAGGTGCTGCCGGCCGTTACTAGGACGCAAACACGCATTCTTAAATTTCCAAGGCGTAGAATAAATGTTAAATAACAGAAGTTGACAAGGAATAGCCAAAGCACAGGATGGTAGGCTGCTGAGAGGGAATGTCCTTGCTGAAGTTCATCAGCATGAATGTGCTATTTCCATACTTGTAATTTCATTAGACATTCCCGATGAAATCCGGGAGGCGGACGGGGAGAAGGAGCAAACAATAAGAAATCAAGTGCTGGAAGCTCTCTAGGTGAATTTCTTTCCTGAAGTGTCCCCCTTGGACTGGATATCTGAAGAGCTAACTCAGTGCTTCTATCGGTCCTCTGGGGAGCCGCTTCAGGAATAAAAAAGTTTGCAAAGGTTTCTACAAACCTTTCCTTCCTTCCTTCCGACAACATTGTTAAGGTCAGACCTTTGCACAGACAGAAACAAAAGAGAGCCACAATTCAGGGAAAGGATCTGCCAGGAGCGGACAGAGCCAGGGCAGGCACACGCGGCGTCTGGGTCCTGGGGCAAGGTCTGAGGGCATCAAGCAACGTGTATGGCAAGTGATGTTAATGGCTTCCAAGACACGACTATGTTTTCTGGTTAAAAAAAAAAAAAAAAAAAAAAAAAAATCAATATTTTGAAACAGGATTTCAAAGTGGAATGTTTTGTGATCTGAGTGGGCAAGTCAAAAAAAGACTGGCAGCATCACGTGCAGTAAAACCTGTCATTTTTCCCCTACAGCAGAAGTGTGATTCTGTAGGATGTTGAGCATCTCACCAGAGCTTCTGTGCTCAGTCTGCTCAATGATGATTTTGGTTTTGTGGGCATTCTGAGCAGGTGACACAGTGATATCGAGACTGTGCTACTACACTTTTCTGAACTCTTTTTCCATGTACATGGTGATTTCCATGTTACGGACATGCGACCTCTCTGAAAAGTGATGACTAGAACTGGTTAAGAATTTTCTGAGGACATGTGTTGTGTTTTTTCTTACTAGACAATGCTGACTCATTAAAAGTTTTCACAAAAATAATTCCTTTTAAACAGAAACTTTCTTTGGCTTGGGTCTCCCAAATCAAATGAAAGATAAATTTACAGGGGGAGACATTCACAATAGATTGTGGTACCTGCTGTTGAGAAACCCTGACTTGTGACAGAAACTCAACAACTGATGGGCTAGTTTGAAAAAACCAAAAAAACAACCCCCCCCAAAAAAACCCCAAAACACAAACAAAAAAACCCCAAACCCAGAATAAACACCTTCTCCCTAACTTTATTCTATAGGCCAAAGATACAGAAACTGGGTTATAGCCAAGTTCAGAAGAAGGTAGTTCATGCTTACTCTCTTGATAGTCAGGATGTTTTTCTTGAATGAAAGTCCTTGTTCTCCCTGACTGTAGGCTCTTTGCGCTGGTCTGTAGTTTACCAAGCTCAATGGTTATTTAATCTAATATTCCAACAGGAGAGATTGAGAGAGAGCCTCAGTACTGCCAGTGTCAGTAGGCTGATGAATAGGGTTGTGCTCTAGCCAATGGGCTCTCCAGTTAAGGAGTAGATGGTTCATCTTGATGTGGAAGAAAATAAGAGTTCCAAAACTTCAGAATTTTTCACATGGTAGAACTTGTTTTCTGGCCAACTTTCATAGTGACAGTTTCTTGGCAACCCTCTCTTTCTTAACTTTCCCCCCTCACTCGCCTTAATATTAATCAATCCTATTGTTTGCCTTATGGGCAAGAAAGATGACTCTTACCACACTGCCATTGTGCTTACCTTTGCTTTTTAAAAATCTATGTTCTTCAACAAACAACAGTCTGGATTTTTACAATGCAGGCAAGGGGAAGTTGTGCCATTCCTTTCTGAAAATATATTGATTTCTTTCTAAATATACATGCTATCATTGTACAGAATGTTGAATTCTTTTTACTAGGATGTTTTAAGAAAGATTATTATTTGCCTATATGTTTATTGTTTTTATATATGAAAAACAAGCTAAATGTTGAAAACATAATTTAAAAACAGGAAAAACCCAAGCCTTTTGCTAATGTATGTTCATACTCCTATTACTGCTCTGTCAAAGATGATTTGAAATGTACATAATAATGAATGTTGTTTCTTCCGTTAATGGATCTTTTAGGTTTGGAATCCCATGCCCTAAGTTCTGTGTGAAGACAATGTCCTGTGCAACTGAGGTTGCTGACTAATACATTTGGGTTATATTAATGGGTAAAGAATAAGGAGGGTAAAGAAAACACTGAGAAATTTTAATGTCAGCAAGCTGTCTACACTATCAAGTTCTGAGTTTCTTTTTAACATATAAAAGATGAAATGGTGATTGGCAAAAGATAAATGTGCAATGTTCCTATAGACTACTTGCCTGGTTATTATCAATATCCTATAAGTCTCTGTCACGTGCATGAAGAAATTAATCTGTAGCTAAAAACTCTATCAGGGAGGTTATTTCCCTGTTTCAGATACTTTTATTATTCAGTATTCTTACGCAGTATGTATTTAATAATGTTAATGTAGCCAAACTAAAAATTACTTTTTAACCAAAGGAAAAAGTATATCAAAATATTGCAAAAGAGTGAATGTTAAAGATGTATTTAAGTTAAATATGTATTTGTCTGTGAAGACACTGTCAGCCAAATTGTTTATCCAAATTTCTCAACACTTTCTGTAGTTTGGATTATCTGAAGCAGTTGCTAATGAAGATGTGGGAGTTGCACTTAGTTCCTATAAATAACAATAGCTTAAAAAAAAATAATCCCATAGCCATAATCGATGTATGAATGTTGCGTATTCCTGTGGTCTGCATAGCTAAGTATATTTTAAAAATTTAATGTGATTTATACTTTCCCATCCCATCTGTAGATAATCATTATACTATATACTGTCAACAAATCGAAATGATACTCTGCCTATTGGAAGACTGTATTCCTTCTGTTTAATGGAATCCTTTTGGTGCTCAGTGCCAGGGACTGCTTGTTTTGCTCTCCCATGTAATACAGCACTTACTCTGCTTAACAGATTTTCTGTTTCTATTAATGCCATTTTCATAAGCCACATAGCAGGAAAATATAGAGTTGAAAGACACGAGATTAAAATGTTGCATAAAATTCTGGAAAATTGTGCACTGAAGTCAAGGAAAGGAAAGCCTCTTATTGGAGAAGCTCATCTGTCATTATTGTAATACTTCAACTGAGGCCAGGGTTGGAAGGGAAATGTGCAGTCTCCCTCAGAGGGTGTAATATCTCCCCTTTGGATCTTTATGCTGAACATTACTTTGCCACCTAAGCATTTCAAACTTTTCCAAGATCTGAAAGCAGGATGACTGGGCCTCTAGATGGGTAAAAGCTTGATGAGGAGAGGAGAGTGTTGCCCTGAACGTTTTGCAATTACTTGTACTGGTGGAGTGTTAGAATTTCACTTTCTCCCCATTGGCACTGAGGTGGGGTTGAAGGGCAGTAGAAGGCAGCATGGAGGTGAGAAGGGACTGATCATAGAGGTGAGAAAAGATTGATCTCCATGCTTGCTTGGGAAACATGAATAGTAGGAGAACTGGAATCATGTAAGCAATGTTTGTTCCTTGCAGTGGGGAAGTATGGCAACCACAAAGAACTGCGAAGGGGTGAGGACATCCTTGCTGTTACCCCCATCTTTTTCCTGTAGGTTTTTTTGGCAGTGTACTTAAAGGGTAGTGCAGCTGTTCCTGAACATGGTTAGTACCTACACGTAAAGCAGCACTACAGCAAAACAGAGCTGGGAACATGCTCCAGATTAGTCAGATGTGTTGGCAAAATCTAGCTGCAGTTTTCTTTCAATGGCTTGTGGGCCTCCACCCATGTGTTGTCTGATGAGCCCGGCCATGCCTGGCAGTCCTCAGTGCTGCTGACCCAGCTGGGGACTGGCTGCTCCCTCTGTCTCCCCTCAGCTCCAGCTCTTACGACTCCTGGCCTTGGCCAGCAGCACTGGTTTTATGTATACAACATGCAGCAAGGCTCTCATCACTCCTCACAGGGCTGGTTTGCTGCCCTCAGCAGTCCATCACTTTTTTTTTGCCCAAATCCCTGCCCTGCCTGCTTGTGCTTTTCTCTTTCTCTCACTGCATGCCCAGGCACCCTCAGCGGTGGCTGAGACCCTGTTGCAAAAGGAGTGTACAACGTGCTGGGTGCCTCGGAGGAGACACCAAGTGCTTGTAAAGGTTGTGGAACGCCATGTAAAATGGTGGGGATTTAATTCTTTTGCAAAATGCATTAAAAGGGAAAATCCTCTCAGTAATTTAGCCAGGGGTTAGATACAGCAAGTCAGAGTACAAACTACAGAACATTTGTTTCTGCCAATGGGTCCCAGCATCCTGCAGAGCAGATAACCTTGTCTTGGAAGAAAAAGAGCTGTCTTTTGCATCTACCATCCAATTTTAGAATACACTATCAGCTGTTAGCATTATCCTTAGCTTGTTGAGCTTTCATGCTGACTATAGGAGAGGGTTACAGAGGTAGGACTTAGCATAAACATGAAGCTGAGTTCCAAGAAACATGGCAGTTTTTGCAGCTGCTAATAAAGGGTGTGTGTGCATGTGGTCTGTGTGTGTGCATGGTAACATGCAATGTAAGGCTAATAAGAAATACCATTTTGCATTTCATGAATCTACTCAACAACTGGAATGAAAGACAATGTAAAAATAAGGAAAAAATATCTCAGTATTATATATCTACAGTTCAAGCTACTTTCTAAAATTGATATTTTTTTTTTTTCCATGATGGCTCTTTTGACAAGGAAATAAATTTCAGAAGTTAAAATAGTCACATCATCATCTGGATACCTTTCTGAGAAACTGTAATTGTGACAGACTAGGGATGCCTCCTTGTACAACTGGTTTTATTTTGGTAACTTTCCACCTATACAGCTGACTGCAGTATTTATGGGTATGGTTGGTAAACTTCTTTCACGCCAAATTATTGTCTTACATAAATAACCACATTAAACTTAATCTGGCATCAAAGTCTATTCAGTCTACAAAGTTATTTTCTTGGGCACATTTCAGAATTGCTTCAGTTTCTCCTTATGCTGGTCTTCTCTTCTTCCTTTTTTTCTTTTTTCTTCCAAATGAGAAGTCATTTGGAAAAGGTATTAACCTTTTTGCATTCTAGCCAGGAATCTGTGCATTTCTGATACTGAAACAGGCATAAAGAGAAGTCAAAGTAAATGAAAGTAAGTTAAAAATAAGTTAGAAGTGCTGAGCATTATTTTTTTTATCAAAGTGACTTTGTTAGGACTTGCTTTAAGAGAGAAAGTTGCCTTTAATGTATTTGTTAAAAAAGTGCTTCCTAACTGTTCTCATAGATAACAATACTTTGATGACCCTATTAATGATTTTAGTATCAACATGCACCTTTAACATCTTTGCTTTTACTACTGTCACCATACTGTTAATTACTATTTAATAAGCATGTGGTGTCTGAAACCATTTAGTAACAACTATTTTCACCATCTGGTCAAGTTTTGTTGGTTTTGGTTTTGTTTGGGTTTTTTTTTCTTTTTTCCCTTAATGAAGCCAGTATATTTATATTGTCATAGTATATTGGATATTGGACCAATATGCAATTTATTCTTGATGTTTATATCCTTTGAAAAACACTGTCTTAGAAATACATTATTGAAATATAGTAAAGTATCCCTTGAACCACATTTTATAGACAAGTTAAACACCTCACTGCATTTACATACTGTTTTTCAGTCTAAATATGCTGAAAACTGTTGCTTTATTTCAAACCCCACTCATTGATTTTTCTTCTTACACAAGCTTTGCCAAATGCAATTCTATGCCTATAGTTAAACATACTTTATTTTTTGTTTTCATATTAAATTGTCATTATTTATACTGAGATAAGCATTCAGCTGTGATATCTCTTCTAAAAAGTGTTGTCTGACACTATGATAATCCATGGTTTTGCATATTTTTGCTTTGTGCATTTTATTGAGATCTAACATTTGCTTGTTTCTTTTTTTTTTTCCATTCAGATACATACTTATGAATACATTTTCTTGGGTGTTACTATGTAATTTTTGTTGAGTATGGTGTTCCCTGATAAAATGTTTGCTATGTTTATTGTGTTGAGCTGTGCTTTCCTACATTTATTTCACATATATTTAGGGTTAGGGTGGGGGTTTTTTTCCACTTTTTTTTTTTTTTCTTGAAGGTCTTTCATATGATGGTAGATTTCTGATTCCCCGCCCCCTAAGTTTTAAATCACATCACATGAAATTCAGCTTTCATATTTTGTTGTAACACAACTATTTCAATCTCTAATTAGTGCATCTGTTAATTGCTTAAGATCAAGGGACTTCATTACAAACATGTTGCAAAATATTAAGCAGAGATGTAAAATGCCAATAGATACTAAAGAAAGGGACTATGTATCTTTTATATTTCTCAAATAATTGAGTCACTTTTTATGACCCTTTTTCTTCATGGGAATATATTTTGAATCTTCAGCTTCTCTGATCTTCCTACAGTGTGTGGACAATTCCCCCTTTTTTAATTTTTTTTCCCAATGCCATCTTATTTTGTATTTCGTTCTCTATTTTGAAGGACAGCAGTTGATTCCTGCAGTTCTCTGACAGCATCTGCCAGCCTAGGGAATATAAGTATCTTCATTTTCTTGATTTATTTTTTTTTCCCAAAGATTTAGTTTGTCTCTGACATCTGACAGACATAATGAACAGTGGTGCTGTTAGGTGACTGTTCATATTCTTTTCAAAACTGAAAATTATAAAAGGTCTTTTTTCCGTCCATGGTATGAAGACCTGTACCCAACTTACTTACATCGGTAAATATGATAATAGATTAAAAAAGTATCATTACCACACACAGTTGAAAATCTAGCATAAGAAAATAAATAACTCCCTAGTAAAAAGCTGAAGTTCTGCAAGTGTAAACAAACAGAATAAGGAAATAAAACCTGATACCAAACCATTGAGATTTCATTAAGAAGTTTTATTTAACCATAAACCTTTAATTTGAATGTATTTTCTTCTCTTTTGGAAAATTTGGTCTTGAGTTTTATGATGTTTGTTCTGTATAATAAAGTGGGATGTAAAATTAGAAAGAAATGAAAGGAATGTGGCTTCTCACATTATCACAAGACTTCACGATGTGTTCCTTTAAGAAAGCACTAACTATTGCATAGACTAGAATGAAACTTGGAAACTCTGGAAGCTGACATGCCGAATGCATCGTAATTCCTATTTAATAAAAACTTTCGAGAGTCTATGGCAGGTTCATAGAAGTAGTGATTTTTCTAGGGGAGACAGCCAGCATGCTCTGCTTGTACTCTATAAGACTGTAACTCCGAAGCCTAAATATACATCTGTATTAGAAAAAGCTGGGCTGGCAGAGGAAGGATAAAGGGGTTACCAGTGAGGTATATAGAGCCAGATAATGTAATTGTAAAATCTTGCTGTAGACAATACAAGCATTGTTTTGATCTCATTATAACGGACAAAGGTGATCTTTAGGCCTGTTGATGTCCTGTATGCTATTTTGATTACCAAAGCAATGATATCATATTGGTTATATTAGTTTTTTACTGCTAAACAGATAATGAAAACCCAAATATTTGTTATGGTCAGACTAAAATCTGAGTGTTCGGAACTTGCATAGGTATTTGAACTCTAAGTGTCCTGAAATTAGGCTTATACTGAATTTCTTGACTCATATAGCTCAATATCAGACCTATTGTTTTCTGCAAGGTGCAACTTTTTTATTTAGATATAGAACGTAATCAGGTAGTTTCAGGACTGAGTGGTGTGGTGGTGTGGGAGTCCAAAGCCCTTTTTGGTGGGGAACACAGGGCCAGAAGAGAAAAGGAAGTTATTTTGCTGCCATTTTCCCATTAGCCTGATGATTAGAAAATAGCTAGTGAGCAGGGCATCAAAATGCAAACACTTCTGCGAATTCAACCTATTTATTTTGTTAATTAAGGAAGTGTCTTAATTTCTATGATATTGAATATTGTGGTGTCCATTACTCTCAGTACTTGGTGTTTTACTTGTTCCATTTTGTATAAATATAATTAAAATTACAGTTAAGTATGTTCTGGAATACAGGTACTGCAACCTCATAGTGAGTTTTCTCACTAAAATGCTGTAGAAAAAAAAATTTGTTTATCTCTGATTATGGATTTGACATGGACTGGAACTGCTCCAAGAAAAGGTGTTGGAAATCTCCCCCAGACACTCTATAGTTTGAGCAGTCTCAGTTCATGGTTCACGTCTGAGAAGATTGTACAGACACCTTATACAAAACAGGTACCAAGGGAACCCAAAGTTGAGTTCTTGTAGCTCCCAGGTAAATATCTTTCACTGTGAGGAACGTTTCTTCAGTAAATATTTGCATTTTACGAAAATGGAAGAGCTGCAGCAGGGAGACTGTGGAAATCCCAAATGAGATTATGGAGTAGTTTTCCAATGCTGCATCCTTCTAGAGCAAATGTGGGCGTTCCCATTTCATTGAGCACTGGCTGAGCTATTTTTTCTCTTCAATCAAGGTTGCTATCATGTTCAGAAATATAAAGAGGCATCACCCACATCTTCTTGAGGCATTTTTTAAGACAACTGAAGAAATATTTTTAGTTAGTCGTTGTTTGTGTTGAAGAAACAAAATGTTGATTCATGTTAGACTGTATTCTTTCGTGTTTTAATCAGCTGCTATTATTTTCCAATCTAAGTGGAATGTCAGACTTCCTTAGTAATATGATATTCAACTACAAGAAACATCAGAGGACATGGCCCACAAGATAACCAAAATCCTGACTGATCAAAGTTTAGGAAACCAAACGGAATGGCAATCACAAGTTAGGAACATTAGTTATAGCACATTGCATGATAATGTTTAATGTAGAACTTTTCTAGGGCACTATTTGATTTAAGATTTTAATAATAAACCCACCTAATCTGAAGTTAAAAGGCTCAATTATTTTTAATTATTTTGTTGTTAGAGTTGTAAAAGTAATGTTTTGCATTATTCTGATGATTCTAACAGTCACACCATGGATGCATTTGGCCCTTTGCCTTTTGGATTATAGGCAAGTTGTAGAATGTTGTTTGAAAGCTAAAGTAAATCAGGCTGTTATGAATTGCAAAATGCAAGATCAAACCCATAATCCTCTTTGGACAACTGCTAGGAAAAGAAGAAAAAATAAAACAGAACTCTGAACTCAGGCAGAACAGAATTTATTGATTTTTTTAATCATATTCTTGCATGTTAGCTGGTGAGTCTAAGAAACGCTTATCATCCCGAATTAGGATAATGACACTTACCAGTAGATGGGAAATGTTATCATCAGGAACTGAAAAAAAAATACTTTCATATTTCCGTACAGATTCTTACCTCCATTTGACATAAAAGTCTTGGGTGAGACAACATAGAACTAACAAATATGTCTTGTAAGATAATAGATTGAGAAATTTACTATAAAAGCTTTATAGAAGACTTGTTATTCTGTGGTTGTCTTAAAAAGCAGATGCAATCCCACTTGCAGCACTTTGGCACTATCACAGATACAGCAAAAAATGAAGCAGCTTCAGTGTAGGTGCAACAGTTTCCAGCAACAGAGTGCTGATACTTTAGGCAAGAGCATCCTAACAACATTTCCCTAAACATAATGATTCATTGTGGGTGCATGTGCACTGCACAAATACATTACTGAAAATGCTTAAGAGAGCTGATATGAGTCCCTAACACAGCACCAAAACTATTAATGTTTGATCTTTTTACCAACAGTTTCTTCATATAATAACAATATGGATTTGGATGTAAATAAAACCTTTTTTTCTGAAAACATTTGTAGTTGGAATTAAAATCGTGAACTTTTAAGTGCAGAGGAATAGCATAGTTCACCTTCAGCAGTTCAAGAAGAGTAGGATGGCGTGAAAATTATTTTATAGGGACATTGCAGCAGAGATATTCTACTCCTTTGATTTTCTTTTTTTTTTTTTTTAAGACTGAAGCTTGATGAAATCTAATTTAAATGTCTTTGGTGTATTTTTAGGTGTCTTAGGGATAACTCACCACTGAGAGGTGTGATTTAGCTGAATCCAGTGGAAATGTCAGCTCACTCAGTGATCAGGATGGAAGTTCTGCAAAGGGAACCCTCTTTGGCGTTACAATATGTGGAGTTGTCAGTAACTCCTTCAGAGCCTAAATGATTGCAATTTACAGAAATATTCTGAGCTCTGCACAGAGTGCGCTGAGCAAAAATTTACTGACCTAAGTGCGCTCTGCACTTGCATGAGATATTATCTATTCAGGATAACAGAGCATTAGGTTGAGGTTTCATATGTTTTAAACACTCTGGCAAAATTTAATAAATTGATCTTGTGCATTCATGTTCTATAATTTCAGATTTTGTAAAGAAAAATGAAAAGACAGCTCTGAAAACAGTTATATGTAAAGAAGTTATGAAAAATACTATTACTTCATAAATTAAGGAGGGGTTTGTTTACGTAACCTTACCTGGATTAAAAAAAAAAAAATAAATTAAAAAAAAAATCATCCAGGATCATTGAGTAAAACAGGAAAAATAGATCCAAAGGGCAATTTGTCCTCCCTGTGTTACTCATCTGTCAGAGTAGGGAGAATCACTCTCCAGATGTATTCATCTGTCTTCACTGATGATGGAGCAGCCTACATTTGCAGACTGGTTTCTATGGAACAAAAATAAAATTGTGCATATATATTGGGCAAAATTGTGGGGGTTTCTTGCAAAAATCAAAGACTTTTTCTCTTTCACTTTAGCCAAGCATCTCTAGCCAATCTTCCCTGTTCCATTTTATATCTGTTCCTCTGGGCCTTTCCATAGTCAAGGAAACCAGATCAGTGCATTCTTTTTTGCAGAAATCTTTGCAACAGTGCAGACTGTTCCATGTACAGCCTCTGCCTGCCCTTGTCATCTTTTCTGAGGGTTAACAACTCTAATTTGGTCGCACTTAAACTGGACATAACACTCACACTGAGTCCTCACTGGAGCAGAGGGAGGAGAAATGATTATTTTGTGTCACTTCCAGGCTCCACTTCTTTTCACAATTCCTGATAAAAAGTTTACTGTTTTAAGAACAGTTTATCACAGATAGCGATTCTCTATATCTTTTCCTTCTGATTGTAACTCCACTTTGTCCATCCAAAAAAGACCTTTGTTCTAGATTTTATTCACATTTTTAATGGAAATATTTAAAAGATCTCAAGTTATTATCAGGTCTATTTTGGGGGTTCAAAAAAAATTTTACAAAAGATGAAAAACTTTCCTCTTACCCTTTTCCAGCATTCTGCAAGGCTTTATTTGAAAATAGTATTCCTGTAATCCCTATCATTCCTATCTTGAAGAATGGAGACAGCAAATAAAAAATAACCAATACTTCTTCAGTATCTGCTTATACCTTATTTTTGGGAATTTCTTTATGCTTTAGGTACTGATATTCCTATAATTCCTGATAAATGTTATTCATATCTAATGCCACCTTTAATCTCAGCGCTCTTCTTTACAGTGGGTTTTTGCTCTTTTTTTTTTTTTTTTTTTTTTTCTTCTTTGCTTCTTTCTTAGAGGGTAAAGGAAGAAGGAGAAATCCTCTTCATGACTTCAAAAAAACAGGAGAGTTGATGCTCATTAAAGTAAACAAAACACTGGAAGTAAAAACCAAGCTGTTAAATACCACTGAGCAATGTGCCAAGAGATGCAGCAGGAACAAAGGCCTTTCGTTCACTTGCAAGTAAGTTATCTATCTCTATTATTTTTATCATTTTTTCCTAGTAGAACCTCTATAGCACTATTTGACCAAAGATGTCTCTGTAATTGTCATCAGTGGTAGCTTGTACTGAGGAGAACCTAAAGCCTGTGCTTTTTGATTTCCATGATCTTGTTCTAACTGTCCAGAGAGTGTCAGTCTTTTCTGAAGCTTTATCTGAGTTGTTCTGTCTTGTTAGCTTGTCGGTGTGTAACCTTTTCCATAACATGGCTGAAAAAATGTACTCATGTTAAGATGTGGCTGACTTGTGCTGCACCATAGTGTTCGGTGAACATTTCTGAGATTTTTATGTCTCTTATAAAATGGTTATTGTCATACATCACAGCTGCAGTATTTCAGCATCACTTCAGACCATATTCTGTCTTCATTCTTTGCACATTACTCTTGCTGAAATCAATGGGAACTTCACACATGGAGCACAGATACACGCACTGCTGAAGTTCACTGGCAAGTACTATGATCTGATACAATGAAATCAAACCTTCTGGGCTGCACAGTCATTACAAGTATATGATAGCTATTCTTCAGCATCTGCTGTCTCTTAGAAACACATCATTGCTTGTCTGCCTTGTACATATTCTCTACTATTTTTTGGAACAAATCACTATTATTTTTCCCATGTATTGGGCTTAAATTATTCCCCTGGCCTCTCTTAGTCTAGACCATTAGCAATAAATGAAAGGACACGAACACAGGAGAATCTTGGAAAGAATGGGTGACTTCTGTACTGGTGAGTACTGGGCTAAAGCTGAGCCTGATCTTGAAATGTGAGTTTTGACAGTTGCTACAAATGGAAGCTAGACCAGATATGATAACAAAAGCTCTTCCTCTGCAGAAAAGGTCCTTGACTGTAATTTAATCCTTCTTTAAGCCTTTAATTCTAGTGTTGCAAGATCTAGTTTTGTATCATTTTGTACTTTGACTATTTATATATGTAAACAATAAGCAGAGTTTACTTATTTCTGTTAGAAAATATTTTCCAGGCACTAATATTTTTCACATGGTGCAAGCCACTCATTTTCCTATTGGCAGAGCTTCCACTGGTAGCATTGCCAAGTGGATCAGGTTGTATTCAATACAGCAAGAGATCCTTGAGTTCTGATGGTCAGCAGCAAGAAATATTATAAAACTAGAATTCACAGTATAAAACAATTCTGAATGATGCTAAGCAAACAATAATTCTGTATTCCAATATCTGCTTAGGCAAATTGTCTCAAGCTAGTTGTAGCTGCCTGGATGGTATATTTTGTGTTCTGAAAATAAAAAAAAATAAGTTAATATATTTGTTGATTCTATTTTACATGACTAATAACCTAGAATCTCTGAGTTTTTAAAGCTTTCTCACCTGTGAAGACCTTTTTTGCTATTGGGACAGTGTCTGATGGATTCGTTAAGGGGCAAATACTCCCTGCCATAATCAGTCAATAAAGCAACTTAAAGGAGCCATGAGGGACTTTGAGAACACAGCTTGGAAGAGTCACAGACAGCAGAATTGCAGTCAGTCATGTGATTATTTGGCACTGAAGATAAAAAAATAAATTAGAAATCTGGCTACTCATGCTCTGAATTTCCAATTTTTCCTGACAAAGTTTTAGCAAGGAGGGCTAGTAAGAGAGGTGTAGGTGATTAGGTCTTGCCTGTGCTACCACTATGCTGCAGAGCAAGAGGGATTTCTCTATCTGGGAACATTCTTGTGGTTTCCCATTTGGCCCCAGATGGGTCCTGTTGTAGTGTGCATAGTTCTTTGAGGCCACTGTAAACACATATTTGACATGTGTTCCCTTTTAAAGGAACCAGTGATTAGTAATGTTTCCCTTTTATTCCTAGGATCCCCAGTCTTTAATTTCATTCCAGGATATGTTTACTACAAGGTGAAATCTGTTGCTATCACAAAGTAAAACCAATTAGTTTACTGGTTGCTGTGGGGGCATTCTAAAATAAGAAGAAAAGTAATGCAAAATGGCATTTTAAGTACTTTAAATATAAGACTTGGATTTTCCTTTGGTTATTGATGTTTTCATGGCTCAACTCAGATACTCCAAATCCATGCAGTAGTTCTCCACCACTTGTGTCACAGCACTGATGTCTTGTTTTCTGGATGCAATCTCATTTTTTTTAGCATTAAGGTCAAATAAAATAGAAACGCTTCGTAACATAATTGTGACAGTAGCACTGGGAACAGTGACACCTAGGTCTGTGCCCTGTGAGGCACACAAGTAAGAAGAGGGTTGGGCTTCTTTTGTGCCAGAAAGTGGTAAAGTAGCAGATGCCAGGCATTACAGACTTATAAAGGATCGGCCACACCTTACTTTCTGGGCAGGAGGGGTGGAAATAATATTAAGACCACTTTTGACATGATATTTTTTGTATCACTTGCAAGTAAACTTTGGTAATCATTAATCCTTGCTGTTTTTAACTCTGACACCTTTCTGCTGGAGCTAATACGTATCACTTTTCAGAATGGACTTTTCCTCTTTTCCTTTGCTGTCATGCTTGCACAGATCTTGATCATTTCCTACTTGGTTACAAGATCGTTATCTAGACTTGTTTTTTCTTCATAACACTATTCCTAAAATCTCCCATCAAAGTACTGCTTAGATTCACTTGCCTTGTCTTTTTGACCTCATAACCCTCTGTGCATCTTTTTCTGGCTTCCCTTTCAGCTTCATTAACCTGCTGCTAAGTTGTTCTTATTCCTTTGTTTCACCACCATATGCAGTCCATTACTCAGTTTTCCTTCAGTCATCCTTGCAGCTTTCCCCCCTACATTTCTTATGGATGAGAAAAAGCTAATATAATTACAATTTTATTGGCTATGCAGATGACATTTGCAGACATGTCACTGCCTTACCTAAAAAGCTGTACCTGTTTTTTCCTTTGTTATCTGCTTAATTTCTAGAGTGTCTTTGTATGCAGACAGAAAGGGATTCCAGTACAGACCACAGGACTTTCAGAAAATCTACTGATTATCGCAGTACAAAGAGCAACAACAAAAATTGTTGTGATCGGCAGTATCAGTAGAAGAAAGTCCAAGGATTTTCTTAACTGTGTTGACTTTGGAAGTGTAAAAACCCTCCGGATTTGGGTCCAAGAAAAGGTTATTAGAAACTTTTATGTGCAGAAGTGGCTGAAGCCAAACTGGAAAGAAACCAAAAGGCAACTGAAAGGCAAAAACTGAAAGAAATGTTTGTAAACAGTGCATTCTGCATTACCACTTTAGGAGGGAGGAGAGGAAAAGAGAATGTAATTGGAAAGGCAGGAAAGGTCAAGGATATTTTTGTGAAGATGGAGTTAGAGGCACTTGGATACACTCAAATTTGAGAACCAGCCAGGAGAGAACAGAAGGCTGAACAAGGGCAGAAGGATGAAGGTTAGCAGGTTGGAAACATTTGGAGTCAACAGAGTAGAGAGAGCAGTTGGATGAAAAATCTGTTTGGTGATGGAAACGATAATGAAGAGGATGTTTTAAAGGGAGAAGAGTGGGGAGGTTGGATAGCATCTTGTAGTATCTTTAACTGAAGCCAGCAAGATCTCACACAGAAAAACTTGTATGGTGAATTAAAGGAAGATCAAAGAGTTTTGACTTGAGGCATTTAGCACGCCCGAATATGGCACAACCAAAGCATGGATGAAGTGTAGGAAATCTGTATGTATTTTGGGTAATATCAACTAGCGCTAAAATGCCTTCTAAGGTAGAATAAAATATTTCAGAAGGCTTGGGGTGACTGACAGAAAGGTAGACTTGGTGGTGGGTTGGAGAAAGTAATATTATGTCAGTGATTTGGTTCTAATGAGAAAATAAGGAGGGGAAAGGATTTTTAAGGGTTTGTTTGTTTGTTTGTTTGTTTGTTTGGGGGGGGTTGTTTGTTTGTTTTTTAATTGGAATAACTGTTCCACCTACCTGGACAGTCAACTGTGTTTTTAAAATACTTTAAAATATTTTACCTACACTTAAGGAATTTCCTTTCAAAATGGTGTTGGGAGAAAAAGGTTTGCACATTTCATTTAAAATATTGAAAAAAAGTAATTTTATTTATCTATTTGTTTTTCTTGTCCCCTCAAATCCACTCAATCCAAGCACACATTGTACACTGTCCTTGAAAGCAGTTAAAAACCAGAGAAAAAAAGAAACCAAAAGCAAAGCAAGGACAAGCTGTAGGTACGCTATCATAGTTTAGATTATTCATAAAAATAATCTTGTTTTTAAACAGCTCTGTTGCTCTAGACAAGAAACAAGACACCTTGTGCTTGAATTTTCCTTAAGCCATCAGTGTGAGATACTTAACTATTTCAGGCACATACTGTAAGCCCAGCAAAGATGTTTCAGAGTCTTCCTTCCCCCCTCCCCCCCCCCCCCCCCCCCCCGAAAGCAGCACAACTGGAGACACAAATGGTGTCTCAGTCACATTTATCTCAGTTTTAAAATAAAGATCTCTAATGACAAGGGAACTCTTAGATTAGTGTGAACAACCAAGTTGGTATTTAATGTAATGGCCACATCAATTTAATTTCTTTGTTTCTTTGTTCTTGTCAGCACAGTTGTGGGTTTAAATAGTAATTTGGACTGTTTCTCTGACTTTCCTAGTAAAAATAAATCTGATGTCATTGCATGGTCCTTGGCAGGCCATGTGTCATTATTATAAACCACACAGATTTTTTTCTCATCCAGATTTTCTTTGCAGGGCCTTTGCGTATGACAGAGTTACAAAACGGTGCCATTGGTTATCCTTCAACAGCTTGACAAATGGTGTGAGAAAGAAGCAAGACCATGCGTTTGATCTGTATGAAAAGAAGGGTAACTGATTTATTTACTGATTATTTTTTTTCCAGCTATGGAGGGGGAAAAAAAGGCTGAGGCCAGTCAGTGACTTTTTTGGCTTTAGGAGCATCCTGGGCATGGGATGGTTTTATGCATTTGGAAAGCTGTATCCTACAATTTTATTTACAAATATCCTGGTTTTGGTGTCATGCAAGTTTGTCTGCATATTTACTCTTACTCAGTTTTCCAGCCTAGATCTTTGCTTGCCACCTTATGTCCTAGTCAGAGTCGCTACTTCAGTTTACTACATAAAAGCTCAGTTTTATGATTTACTGTTATTGACTTAATATTGTTGTTAATTACCTCATTAATGAGTGGGGGACTTAAGTCCTCAGATATGGACTTTTGGTCAATCAGACACCTTGGAAATATTTTCAGTAGCTTTCGTTGGGAAGTTAGTGATCAGTATTTTGAAAAAAAGACAAGAATGTACATGGGCAATTAAACAGTATTTTGAATAATGAAGTATTTAAAGGCTATCAAAAATATATTATTTTAATGTGAAAACTGATGATGAGCTCAAATTTTAAATGCATTAACAAACCCCCTAATTTTCTTCCCTTTTATTTCAATAGACTATGTCAGGAATTGTATCATTGGAAAAGGAGCAGACTACAAAGGAACGATATCTGTTACCAAAAGTGGTATCCAGTGTCAAGCCTGGAATTCAATGATCCCCCATGAGCACAGGTAAGAGTTCAGGAGCAGAGACAATGGGAATAGTGTCCAGACAGCTTCCATAAAGCATGGTTTGACTTATTAGCAGAAAAAGAATTTATGAGAAAACTGACTTTAGACAACAAAATCTCTTAGGTATATTCTTGCCTGTCCCCCAGAGATGCCATTCTCCAGAGCCCAGAAAATCCTCACCTTCTTGGGCTTTCTCCAAAGAAGTCCCTTCTAATGCCAGCCTGTGTCTTTGAATCTCTTTCTTTCCTGTGTCAGCTTTTTTAGCTGCTTATATCCTTTTGATCTCTTAGCTACTGACAGAAATAAAACATCTGTGGAACTGCAGCCAGGGGTCTGGAAGGTTATCACTGTTTTCCAATATGACTCCCAGGAAATGGGTAATTTAAAAAAATGCATTATTAGGAAGGGAGGGATATTAGGGGTATTAGCCCATCTATTTGATCAGCATATACTTATTGTTACTACATTTTGCATAGTCAGTATTAATTCTCTGTTATTTGCAGAATATGTTAAACACTATAAAACACTTAGACTAGGCAACAAATATATGGGCAGTAATGAACAGATTATTGAAACCCTTTCTTTTCAGATCATGCAAGCAATAAATAAAGTCTGATGCAGTAGGTATGAGACTTTTGAGTTTAAGACCAGATGTAGTCAGGAACTGAGGCCATATCTACACCTTGAGAGTAGACTTAGTTCAAATATATCGGCTAAGGAAAAAGAGAAGAAAGCAAAAAGCTGAAGCTGGTGAGATTAATGGTAAAACCAGATTCAACCACAGCAAACATTACTGGAAACTAGCAAAAGGACTATGAAGTATTGGTCTATAACTCTTTGACCATTTTTCTTTGAACGTTTTTGTATTGGCTTTCACCATTTAGATCATAAAGCCTTAAGAGCCAAAACCCTCACCCATAAGCTCCCTATCCACGTTGCTGTCTTTTGCTCTGGACTCCCAGCATCAGCACTTTTTTTAGGAGGAGTCAAGCTGGAGATTGCTAGTGAGGAGCTGGGCTGTGGATTGCTTAGTCCTGTCCTGACTAAATCTATCCAGTGTGCAAGATGATATCTTGGAACAACATTAAAAGGCAAAGGACACTTGGGTTCTCTCCTCTTATGATGTGTTAGAAAGCTGAGCCTCAGGCTTGGACTTGACTAGACTTGGCTGCTTATAATATAGATGGTAGTGTGTTTGTTTTTCAGTGTGGGACCAGACTTCTACTTAATTGTGAACATAAGATAAATACCATCAGCTTCCACAGCAATGACCTCTTGAGGCTCAACACCTGGAAGTATACAATCCTCATCTTCTAGAAGTGAAAGAACTCTCAATAATAACAGCCTAAGCAAGAATGAGCATTTATTCTATATGATATACCTATGACTTTATATATTTAAAGAAAGAAAAGTGTCTGGATAGTATATATTATCACTAAATTGCATTTTAATATACAACATACACAATTTTATCTAATACATTTGGACAGCCACTCTTCTATGATGAATTTTATGAGAATGACTTTTCTCCTGCCTTGTGCAATAAGTTTAATTTTTAAAAGGTCACTGGATAAATGAGGTGGCTGCATGCTAATTTTGTTTTTCAACATCAGAAAATATGATTTCATCATCAGAGACATGAGAGAGATGGGAAGAAGCAGACAGTAGTGGTGTGTTTGGAACTTATTAGTATGAAAGGCTTAGATTTTTAGGTCAGTTTTTCTCAACATCTGATTATCACAAAGTGACATTGAAAAATAAATCCCTTTTTCATATACTATACTGACTTCTCATTATCTTTCTAGAAAGAAATGAAATAACTTCAGACTTTAAACTGGTACTTGTACTTAAAAAAATATATTTGTATTTATTTGTATTTCAGTAGAACCTGGAGACTCCCAGCTGAAATCAGGGTTCCATTATTTCTGTCTCCATCCCTTCCATCCCAGTAGAGATTACAAGACTGTCTTCACCCACCCCACCCCCAAGAGTTTTTTTTATCTGAATGGATAAAGCCAATGCAAAAAGGATTCAAAGAGAAATGGTCAAAGAGTAGATTGGTACTGCAGAGGCTTTTGCTAGTTTCCATGATACTTGCTGTGGTTGAATCTGTTTTCATCCTTACTCTTACTGGCTTTAGTTTTTGGCTTTTTTCTTTTTTTCCCTTACCTAATACAGTTGAACTAAATTGGCACACAGTTTTAGGTGTGGCTCTGTCTTCCATTTCTGGGTGGGTCTTTACTGCAGGTATGTCTTCACTCCCTCAAGAATGTTGCTTCAGTACTTGGTGAAGCCATTTGTATATCTGACTCATCTTGAGTTTTTAATGCTGTTCATTTAGACTTTTTTTTTCTTTTAATGTTCTGACAGCATATCTGACATAATTTCAAATGCCTTTTCCCTATATTTTCTAATGTCCAGTAAGATTTTCCAGCAGGAAAATTAAATAGAATATTTTAAAGTGCACTGACATATGAGATTAACGCATATGCAGGTTGCAGTGTCCCATCAGAAAAGTTTGCCTAGGGCTGTCTTTAGCTAAAAAAAATCTGAAAGATTTATATTACAAGACTACAGAGGAAAAACAGAAGCAACAATTTTATAGGCAGCAGTAATGACATAAAAATTATTCTCTTCAAGCACTGAAAATAAGAAAAGCACTTTTAAGTAATGCTTCCACATTGCATTGACTAGAACCACAATGTGATTAACAGAGGTATTTTCCACTTCAGTTAGTTCAAAGATTTCATTAATGGGAATAAAACATGATTAAAGTGTCACAAAATTATTTTTGTTTCTTTCTCTTTCTTTCCCTCTCTGTTTTAATTTTTATTTATTAATTTGTAACATACAATTTGCCAAGGACAGCAGGAACCATACATTTCTCTTCTGCTTTTGTATATAAATTAAATCAGTGTCTGTGTATAAAGACTGTCCCAAGTGCTTTGTTTAGTTTCCTAAGTTGCAAGTTTCTGCAGTCTTCTAAAAGAAGTTAGGTGAAATTTTATTCCTGTTTTCCCCCATCTAGAATACAGATACAGCTGAGTCCCCTTGGTGATTAAAAAAAAAAAAAACCCAACACACCAAACCAAAATGAAATAAACAAACAAACAAACAAGACACCACTACCCCAAACAAACACCCAAAATAAAGTATTAGGCATTTTCAGATTAAAAGGTGCACTTTATCTGTGATATTTCCACTAGAATTTAAATATGCTGCAGCAAAAGACCCAAAACAAATCTTAGCTCAAAAATTAAATGTAATTTTTTAAGTTGAATTATAGGTATTATGTTATCCTCTATGTATTTTGCCCAACTTTTCAATTAAAAAAAAAAAATCCTCATGGAATTGAGCATAACTCTGAATTTAATGTGTTTTTTAACCACGGAGATTTAGCTGCTGTTTAAGCATCACTGCAGTGAAACTGGCAGTGAAGTGCCACTGGGTTTGTCTGCAATGTGCAGCCTGAGTGTGGTCATGAGCTCTAGCAGTGCCATTGAAAAGACCAGCTCTGGGGTTGGGCTCCTTAGTATGTTAGCTATTCTCTAGTTTGTGGGGAAAAATAACTAGTATCAGTTTTATCTATAAATATGTGTATATATATACACACACATGCCTACATATATCTCTGGATTTTTTCTAGAGGTAAGCACATAATTTTACAGACAGCTAAGAATACAAACCTTTGACCCTGGACAGTTTAAGTCAGCTAGGCTGCTGTTAAATGACTTGACTTGTACAATTACAGTGATGAGTGGATCTATAAGTAGCAAACCCCAAGGTGGCAACAGTGGGGCTTGTGGCAGAACATAAAGCAAGACAGCTCAAGTGGGATCTGGAGAAATTCCTGATGCTGAAATGCAAAGCAGTCTGTGTTTCTGGGTGGTGAAAGCCTCTTGGCTGTGGTGTGTCACACCTCTGGGTCATGCTCACATGCTCCTGATGCCCAGTTGTGGCTGCTGCCTCACCAGTGACTGGAAGAGGTTTCTCTGCTTGTGGGCTTTAGGTTGAAGGTGCACACTAATCCCAGCCAGGCCTGCTATATGTGCACAGCATGCATAGGAAAGGCAGGTCTGACATGGCTATGGACCCAATGAATTTTCCCCCTATGCACCCAATAAATTTTTCGCCCTTGTCCAAGGGCCTTCCACCGTTGTGTGAGCAAGGACAAATTCACGAAGGAGAGTGCAGTGTGGGTTGGCAGGGAGTGTGCTGCTGCCTCTGGCTCTGCATCAGATAGCTGGCTCTGGATGCCTGAGGGTTGGGAGTAATACTTGCTAGAGCAAGCTACAGGCTCAAAAAATTGTCCCAGTTTTAGGCTATTGATTGAGTAATCCTTACTGAAGATGTGTATTTTTGTATGGACAGATATTCGGATGTGTGCATTTGTTTAGGCAGGGGGGAGGGAGAAGGAAGCAGAAATGTGATTGTTTCTGTTTGTAAAAAATAATATGAGTAAGACCAAAGTTTGCATGCTCTTATACTGTAATGATTGTCATTTTAAAACTAGCTTTTTGCCTTCGAGCTATCGGGGTAAAGACCTGCGGGAAAACTACTGTCGAAACCCCCGAGGGGAAGAGGGAGGGCCCTGGTGCTTCACCACTAGCCCAGAGATACGGCATGAGGTCTGCGACATCCCTCTCTGTTCACAAGGTAACCCGTCACGGCTCACACAGAAAGTTGCCTTTTCTCTGCTGACAGCAGGTACGCAGAATTTCCAATAGTTTCAGTGACACTTGCTCACGGACTTTGGAGAAAGAATAGGTGATTTCTCAGCAAGAATAACTCAAGTAGCAAGACAAGTTATTAGAGAAAGAGGAGATCTTGTTATGTTCCAGTTCCCTGGAAGACTTGAACAAGCTTTCATGCTCTGCAGCTCTTTTTCAGGTCATAGTGGAGCTGGATCAATGAAGTTGTGCTGGTCGCACAACTGTACCCTTTTTTTCACTTGTCTAGACTGTAGTGAATCCATTAACGATTTCAGCATTACTCTGTGACAAAATCATCTAGCGCCATTCAATGGTAAAATAAACTCATTTTTTGGATGAAAAAACAGATACTGAATTACAGGACAAAAGCTCAGTCTAAACATGCATTAGGATTTTCAAATGAATACTCAAATCTCATTCAACTTTCAAGTCACAGAATTCTAGAGACACTTCATGTGCATGATTGCATTTGTTGACTTTTAAGTTCTGTTAACCTCCAAACTAAGCTCTTATATCTTGCTAATCAGCCAATTCAGTTCCAATCAACTCATTTACATTCTCAAGATAGGATGCCTTTAATTTTCCTACTTATGTGTCATGTGCAATAGCTATGCAGTGGAGGGGGGAAGAAAAGAGAAGGGGAGGGAAGGAGGAACAGAATGATTTACAAGTAGCTTGAAAATCTATTGGAAGTTAACATTTAAACACCAATTTAAGTGAGCTTCAAATGGGATAAGACCTGGAGCTCACTGAAGGATGAAGACTTTGGTAGCAGAGGTTTGGACTGAAGAGCGAGATATGTAATTGCATAAATTAGTATTTACTAAGTGCTCCTTCATTACAATTACTCTAATTAGTGGGAACTTGAGAAATGTGACTATAGATGATTATGGTGAATTTATTTTATATTTTAAGACTTCTCATTCTAAATTATGAAGCATATTTTGTTCAACAGTGATTTCAAATCCCTTTGGTAGCTTTTGCCCACTTTCCCTTCACCCCCCACTTTCCCAAACCAGAGCTGAAAATGTATCATAGTTTAAGCTGCCAAAAAGAATTAGTATCGAAAAGAAACAGTATCATATGTAGCTGAAAGTGCTGGGAATTAAGGAAGACAGACTACTTCATTGAAATTATGATTCAGCCATTATTCTATACTTGTGCTGTAATTATACTATGACTTAGAATGATTTAGAATGTTGAATGTTACTTAATTAGAAAATCTCACCTCTAAGAAATACCCCTTCCTTAGATATGTGTCTCTCTGTTACTAAACATAAGTAAGATTAAAAATCTGCTAGGAGCAATGAATGCCTCTAGCAGCTCTCACCTACCTGCCTTGAAACCATAAGTGTCCTATAAAGTGATATCAGATTTAAGCATTTGTATTAGATCTGAGAAAGAGATGCAATTCTATTCCAAAGGACATTTCCTATATCAAACTAACTAAAGGATCACTTTTTTATACCTCTTTAGGTTTTTTTCAATTTATAACACCAGGGATATGACTGAATTTTTTTGTTGTTGGGTTTTTTGTTAGTTGTTTGGGGTTTTTTCGGTTTGGTTTTTTTTTTTTTTTTGGTGCTACAAGTCATCAGTGTAATAAAATACTCATACCTTTATTTATTATTTTTTTTTTCCTAGTTGAATGCATGACCTGCAATGGAGAGAATTACAGAGGGCCAATGGATCACACCGAGTCGGGCAAGGAGTGTCAGCGCTGGGATCTTCAGAGACCACACAAGCACAAATTTCGTCCAGAGAGGTAACCTCTCTTCCTTCCCAAACAAATCCATGTGGTTATAATTTGAAAATTACACATGTTCTGGAACCAGTTGGGCAAAATCAGCATTAGCTGAACTGAAGTTTATGAAGTTCACCAGTTTTAGTGGCTTGTGCTCCTGGCCCATGGTGTGTGCAGGGTGGCTGCTGTTACGATGGAGACGCAGGATGGGGACTAGAGGCTGTTTTGTGCAGTTGTGCTACATCCCATGGCTGTGTAGTGTAGTGATACACATGTGCTGCATTAATTGATCAAAATTCCCTCCCTAACTTCATTGACAGTAAAAAGTTAACCTCTGAATGTTTCTGTATATGTTGTTATGCAGCTTCAGTCAGCTTAAAATACCTTAAAGTAATCACAAAGTAAAAGATTAAAGTCGTAATTTTGTGTTAGAGTTCCTAACACAACTAATGAATATAGACTTCCAGCATTGTCAAGTCAGAGTATGCTCCTTTTTTAAAATAAACAGCTTTAAAGCTGTAGATGGTGTTCTCTTGTAATCAGGTTTAAGTCTCCAAGTTGACTAAAACATTTGCCCACTAGTGTTTTTCAGCTTGGGAAAGGAGTTCATTGTTCTGTTTAGTGTTTTATGCAGATGGATTTATATTTTATACTTTTTATTTCTTTTTTTTTAATTTAGACATATATACATAATGCCAAAAGATGAGTCAGAAATAGCAAGACAAATTGCATCCCTGTTAGGGTTTGTCCTAGAGGGTAAAATTCACCCGACCGCAAAGGGTCATCTATAATACATCCTTTTGGAAGGATTTTTTGTGGGGGTTTAGGCCACACAGGAGAGCCTTTGTGCTTCTCTTAAACTGAACTAAAGTTTCATTTTAGTTTTACTCTGGATTTTGGATGATCTCCATGTATGTAGCAGATTGTATAAACTTAAAGTGCCAGAGGAAGATTACAAGAATCAACGAACTCAGAATGATTGAGACCTTCCACTGAAAGTATCTATATATGTTTAACTGTTCCACTAAATAAAGCATCATTTTTATACTCTGAAATTCGTGTGCTGGTAGATTTTAGAAAGCCTGATTATTCAGTAAAACATTAAGGATCCGAAGTTTTGGAGTTTATGTGATATAACATCTCTTTCCTCTTGGCTCAGGTGATCTTCATGAATAATAGCAGGCTATCCCATAGTTCTGCTACAATAAATATTTTGTATTAGCAGACTGGGAAGGTAATCTGTTTCTGAATTCTGCCATGTGCTTGCTGTGCAGTCTAGAGTAAGTCAGAACTTTATTCCTTGGGAGTGAAACGTCTATAGAGCTTCTGGGTACAAACAATGATCATTTTGCTGTCAGGAGGAAATTTCTTTTGTCTGTTAATTTTGTATTGTTTGCAGAATGACTTTTCAGACTAACTGCAGTCTCACAAATGACTGCATTCCTCCTTGAAAGATTTCCTTCAGAAAATGTCTTCTTGATAGTTTTCAGACCGCAATAAAAATGCTTTTTTATGAAGAAGTGGCCCTTCCAAAACGAATTGATTTCTGTGTGCTTTCAGAAGAGTAACTGGGGTACAGTACCTTTCTAATACACTGATATTAATTAACTTCATGGAATGGTCACTAAAGGTAGTGATAACTATATTTTGATTATACTAGCTTTTAAAAACGTTGTGGGCTTTGGTTTGCGTAGGCTTTTTCAATAGTCATTTATGCTGAAAATAAGAGAGGAGATCTGGAACAAATGATCCATTAAAGCACAGCAATCTCTGGAGAGGCTTATACTAGATCATCGAGGGGTAATGTGAATAACCTGGAAACCAGGAAGGATTAGCTGGGCATATTTAAACTTATTTTCATATATGGATTCATCAGTTACAATAATGAAGAAAGAGAGGTAAAAATAGTAAATTTTTCAAATGCTTCAGTCTATCTGCTGCTGGACAATTTTTTCAGCTTAGGGTGAATACAACTCACTTTCGCTTTTTGTCACCTCAATGAATTGTTCCACATTTATTCCCTTCAGAGGTCAGTTACTGAAGAAAATTGATAATACCTGTTTACTGATGTAATTCAAGGTAGCAGTGGGAATCCCCTCAAACAGCTTCTTCATGACCTGGTTTTAGCTACTAGTGGATACAGGATTGTATTCTGAAGTTCCAGTTCTCTCATGTACTCTTCACAGGCAGGATTATGTCTCAGTATGGAAGGAAGACCATTGAGGATAGTGACTTAGATAGGCATAAAGCAGCACAAAGAAGCAAGAGTTTTCTGCTCTTCTGCTCATATTTTCTGCTTAATATCAAATATGCTGTAAAAATAGGTGCTAATTATGTGCAGGAAAGTAGGATTGAAGTGTGGTATAAGAGTTTAACAACTGCAGGTATCCTTTTATTAAAATACTCTATTTTATATCTCTTGTATGAGCATTTACTTTGTACAAAATCAGGTTTCTAGTTCTGCATGTCTTTTAAAACAAAAAGGGGAAAAGAAATATTGGTGAACAATTTTAGACACTAAAGCTCCAGCAGAGCTAAATATCAGCACCTGTCTCTTTAAAAAGAATAAATGTTATCTCTGTCTAAAACTCTTTTTTTCCACCCTAGAAACTGAGAAAAAGTCTTGATTTTGACACCAGATGTGTATCTTAATGCTTCATTTCAATTTCAGCAGTGGAGTACAGCTACTATAGTTTCAAGGGTGGGGGTGGGGGAAGATATATTTAGGGTTCTGAAAGATCATGGAAACCTTAGGCTCTTTGTTGGCTCTAAATAAGAGAACTCTGCTCAAGCATGCCGGGAAAGGAGCACTGTGCAGAGCAAAGGGATGAGCTTGCAGGGAATCCTCCATGATCTCACTTTGAATTGTGTGGAACAGATTGAAGCCCTGTTGCACATCTTTTCCCTAATATTTGTGTCTTAAAAGTGTTAGTTGGCCTTTTCTGTAGGAACTGAGGAACTGTTGCTTGCTGGATATGAAGGGAGGCAGAAGCATGCCTGAATATTGTCGAAAGAAGCAGTGACTAGGAAGGCTGCTGTTGCTCTAGATAAGGGCATATAGCTATGTTAGGTGGAAAGAGACAGTTCATGGACACTACTTCATCCCACAAAGACACTCAGAGCTTGATCCTGGAAGAACTGTTACATCTCTACTTAAGTTTCAGTTAGCAAACAAAACTTTTGTGTCATACTGGAACCATATAATATAGTATTAGGAAGGAAAGAGCATTTAGTGCTGTGAAAGACACTCACCTTCTAGAAAGTGAATTCTTTACATCCCCAGTTGTTTTGAATGTTTTTTGAGAGCTAGGACTGCAGATACCTTGCCATTTCTGGACTCACCTTCGTTCCTGGGTAGTTCCATGAACTCTCCATTGCTAAATGACATGGAGCATGTGCTGACAACATCAAAAGTCATCACTGCACCTACTGGGTGGCCAAATCCATCTCATTTTCTGCTATGTTATTAACCCATTAACTGTTTTCTTATGAAATCCTTGGACACAGTGTGTTCCTTTACAGTTTGTCTTCTACCTAACAGAAAACAGGGCACTGCTGCTGGATCTGAAACTACCACATTCTTTACTGTCCTTGAATTTTCAGTTTTGTGAGGTTTTTCCTTAGTGGTGGATTTTTTGAGTTGTTTAGGCTGTGGTGGTTTTTTTTTGTCTTTTGTGGTTTTGTTTGTTTTTTTGTTGTTGGTTTTGTTTTTTTTTTAATTCCACTTATATCCTGTCCCTGTCCCTTGTATAGATGGAGGAACCTGTGTTTGTTGTTTTTTTTTTTCCCCAAGGAATGGGAGAACAAGTTGTAAATACACGAATCAAAACTGGGATAATTGTTTGACAGAAAAAGCATCCTAGGAAGAACATATGCGTGTAAATCATATTTTCCTCTGCTTGTACAAAACACATCTGCTTGCAGTTGTAAATGGGTTCAGGTTCCCAGGTAGTTAACTTTATTGTTCTCTTACATACTTTTCATGTTTCCCTCAAGGGTAATCTATTTTTTGTTTCTTTTACAAACATGTTTCAATAAAACTGGAAATCCAAGACAATTTGTATTCACTGGAGAAAAAAAAAAGTATGCATTTATCTCCTTCTCTTTTAGTTTATAGATGTTACTACAGCACATTTATACAAAAAGAACCTCCTTATCTTGAATATCTGCCTGATTGTTCAGTGATGGCAATAGGGACATGGAAACAATTAAATGGCACAATAGTTTGAAATCTTAATGAGATAAAGTGAGATGGAAGTCAATTCCTTATTTTTCTCCTTTTTTTTCCCCCAATGCTTGAAATGAGGGCATGACCTAGAATGAGCTCTGTTACAAAAATGGAGCTATCATTAGTAACATAGCTATTCAAAATGGCTTCCAGTTTGAACCCAGGGCTGTTGCACTGAAGAACCTGTTTTCTTAATGAGTCCAGCATGCCAAGCAGTGTTTATATAATCCACACTTAATTGGGCAGTTTAAAAAAAAATGAGTGGCTTTAGAGACTGGTCATCAGTTGACAGACACAAGAGCACAAGTGTAGCAATTAGCAGAGTTACCCCATCCGGTATCCTGTGCATTAGCACAGCAGGGAAACCCTTCAGTGGAGGTCTGATTCTGCTGCGTATTTGGAAAGAGATTTTATGTTATTAACTTTCTAATAATTTAAAAGAGTCTTTGCATCCATATCACAGGATCAGACCCAAGGTTAATAGGAACTGGTTCTTGTTTGCCTCTGCCAAAGGTTGTCCTTTAGGTACCTTGTACAAGCCAGTGAAGCGTTGCCAGGAAGACTTCCCTGACACATTTCTCGTTGTGGTTTGCAGATATCCTGACAAGGGCTTTGATGATAATTACTGCCGCAATCCTGATGGCAAGCTGAGACCATGGTGCTACACTCTTGACCCTAACACCCCTTGGGAGTTCTGTGCAATTAAAACGTGTGGTGAGTTCAAGCAAAATTTATTACTTCCTTTTCTTTTCCAAAATCTGGATGCAGATAATTCAAGCAATATAGGACCACAGCTAGTTCATTCATTGCCCTTCACTGACTTTTAAAACATAGCTTTGAAAGAGGATGTCCTATAAAGACATTATGTTTAATCTGGACAGGAAATAAGAGTTGTGTATTACTTAGCACTGGATTATGTTTATATTTTATGTATAGGAAATTGCATTAAAATGTAGGAATATCAAGAACTAAAAAAACTGAGGCAACATTATCATGAAGTTCTCTATATAGAGAGTATTAGTCTGGCCATGCTGGTCATCTGCATTACAACTTGGGAATAGGTGCATGTGGACATTCCCTACTCGGTGCTCCTTTTCCAACAACCATTCATTGCTTTGTTTTCCTCTTGCATGTTGTGCAGTTCTAGGCCTCAGTTCCTACACACTGTTCAGCCTTGTGCTGAAGACAGAATTATTAATTTCCTCATGGGTTTCTCTGTGATATTCAGTACTCCAGTATCAAAGCACTCCACAGGCAATTAATTTCTTTTTATCTGTCAACTACAAGATGCCGGGTTTTGTTATCCACACTTTACAGGCAGGGAATAGAATCAAAGTGACATTAAGGTGTAAAAATATTGGATGCCCACTTTGAGATGCTTTAGTTCAGAATTTTCCATCTTCATGTTCCATCTTCAAAGCCTATATCCTCCTAACTGTTTTGGTAGCTCTGAAAGTTCTGTTCTACTGATAATTAATGTCTTAAATGAGCAGTACAGGGGCAATGAGAAATGTAAAACTACTGGACCTCCCTTGAGAACATGAGTAAACCGATTTTTCTAGACACTCACGGTAATGTTGGGGCTGAGGCAGATGATAGAGTTAAGTTTTGTTAGGACATGCTTTAATCAGGAAACTGAGATTTGCACCCCTGATATTGCTTGCCTCATTCACAGCTTGTGGGATTTACAACTGATAGTCTTCTCTCTTATCTCCCATCTTACTTATTTCCCATCCTTCTTACTGCCAGATTTGGGGTCCAATGTTTTGCCCTTAGTAAACTGACGTGAAATAATCCATGCACAAGCATGATATTAAAGGCAGTCTCATAATACCTAGGCAGATTATTTTATTCTTTTTACTCAAAATACTTTACTTATAACATCTTTTGAAAAAAAAAAAAAAAAAAAAAAAGGCAATTTCTGAAAATAAGGCATGACTTTAACTGAATCCATACTGTAGAAGCCTGTCAGCTTCATGTGCCCCAGCCCTGTGGCGGAGCCCCCAGCAAAACTGGCAGAAAAGGGGAAAAGAGTATTTTTGGATTTTCTGTCAAGGAGAGGCAAAGGGTAGCTTCTAAAAGGGCTCAGTGAAACTCAGTGTCATGTTAGCTCATGAGAAAGTCAGTTTCTGTTAGATCTGCGGTGTTGGAAACTACAATTTCCTTTGTTGTCCTGCTTCAGTTTTGACTAATGTTAAAAGTTAAAAAAAATCCCCAAAATCAGACACTCTGCTTTTCATCTAGCTTTAAGTGTCACTCCAGTAGGCTTATGTCATTGTAAAGTTCATTTGTCTTTCTTGGGAAGTGGATAAAAGAAAAGACTAGATTCTATTAAAAAGAACAATAAAGCTCTCCTGGAACTGGGTTTACTTGAGAATTAAATAAAATAAAAAAAAAAAAAAAAAAAGAAGGGGGGGAGAAGAAAAATAATAAGCATAAAAAGAGTTATTTTTAATGACTGTTTCATTTTCAGGGTTCACTGTATTTTTTTGTTGTTATGTAAAACATTACTTGGGCTTCTAAATACCAGATAAAATAGACACAGTCGTGAATCTTACAGAAAGTGTTTCCATAATGTAATCTTGTATTTTTTCTATAAAGTTAGCATGTATATAAGTACTGGGGGCAGAGAGAGAAGAGGGAATGGCTCTGGCATGAACCTTTATGTGTGAGCATTTGCTAACTAAAGGGGGAAGCATGGCATTCGCCATCTTCACTTGGAATGCTTACCAAACCAAATTATGCTGTGTTTTCTGCTTCCACCAGCAAGAGTTCAGTTTTCTCTCCTTCCTTGTTCTTTGTTTAGGCCAGTATAATGTCTTAGAGTGTCAGTCACTTCTTATCAATTAGTCAAGTGTTTGAAATCCAAAGGCTGAGTAAGAATACTCTTAATGTGCTTCCCTATGCGGAGTATTTGAACTTATTCTGCACTATCATATGTCATTATAAATCCAATATAAGGTAGTTAAAATTAGCAAAATTATTACACTGTAAAAAATAAGGGTTTTTTGCTACTTTGGACAATGTCTGTGATCAGATCCTCCAGACAGAAGAAACTCAACAGGACTACTGCTTATTTTGTGTCAAGCACCTGTGAAGTCGCACCCCTGTTGAAGGTCTTGCCTGTGAGCTATAGTATTAATTCATGCAATTGTACCTGGAGTTATTGATAATGTTTGGTCTTGGGGAAAGATCAGTCTTTTCCCATTGTAGACAGTCTTGCTTAGCTCTGTTACTACCTTCCCAATTATTTAGTCAATTCATGAAATTAGGGGTTGTTTTGAAGTTTTGGTTTGTGGTTGGGTTTGGTTTGGTTTGGGTTTTTGTTTGGCTTTTTTTTTTTTTTTTTAACTAAACTGTGCTTCCTGCATATATCTAATTATTAGATAATATATTAATCATATGTAGCATACTAGATCTGTTCTTTTCCTCTGATAGAAGTGGTTTTATTATTTCCAAAGTTACAGAGTTACAGCTGACTTTCACAAATGCAACTTTTATAAACCTTTATCCTTTGGCATTTCCTGAGCTGATGTGTCAGTGTTCTGAGGATTCACATCTGGCTTTGTTGGTCACGTAGGCTCTACAGTCCATGCAACTTTCAGTATCTACAGTCTGGCCTAAGCTTTACAAAATAGTTGGATGGGAGATCTGTAGACTACTGTAATGTCACCTTTGTCTACCCAAGTCACAATTAGACTCCTGAAGGAAAAGTAATCATCCAAATGAAGTTCAAAAAAACCAGTCCACAATGTAATGATTTTAATGTTGTGATGAGAGAGCCTTTTGTCTCATTTCTAGGTAAACATTGACTGAATTGACTACAAATTCTTTTTTTCATCTTCAGGTATATTAAGAGCAGTGGAAATTTCAGATGCAAAACTGTATTTTCACTGCAGAAAACTGTAGATCTTTGGAAATTATTAAAGCAATCTATGTGAAGAAGAATACAAAAATAGTGATCTTGAAAGTGCTTAATCCGGCAGATATTTTCAAAGGATGTTTAGCATAGGTATGGTACTGCCCTCTACATAGGATGGATGTGATGCTTCTTAGTGCTTTCCTTTATAACCCAGAGAAGGAGTTTATTGCTGATAGTACTGTTGTATCACCAGCTTGGTGACCAGAATACCAACTCAAAATATCAAAGCCCTGTTTTCAGTTTTCTGTTTTTCTTGAGGCATGTAGAAAAAATGGTTTCCCCACCTCCTAGCAGGGATCCCAAAACACTGGGCCATTCTGGGTTTCAATGGCTGCTCCATTTTCTGAAGCTGTGGCTGTGTGCAATCTCACTAAAAAGAGAACATCATGAGTTATATGTCTTTATAGCTTTGTGGTTTGGATTCTCACACAGGTTTTTAATTCCTATGCTGAGGACTGTTTATATATTTTACAAGAAATACTAATTAGAAAAAATGCTTTGCAAATCCAAGTCCTTGGACTATATACAAAAACGTAGGTGTCCTCTCTTTGGGGGAGTGACCACAAGGCAGCATGCTGCTTGTGGCTTTTGCTACATGTCATGAGTGCTAGTATGCTCTATAGCCAAAATGCTGACAACAGCTCATATACAAAATTTTCGGTGAAAAAGTCAGTGGAAGGAAGCATTCAGAAAATAAATATGTTTTTAAGACTGAAGAGACAGGAGGGCATTGTAACTTTATTTCCAAGCACAGAAAGCAGCATAAAACATTGTGGCTTACAGCCAGGGCTGTGAGAAAGAGATGACAGGAGCAATTAGGGATTAGAGATGGCTCAAGCTGCAAAAATTGGATCTGGATTAAGACTTCAGGGACCTCAGGATTGGTTTGAAGTTGCTCACATATGTGTCTGTGGTTTTGGCTTGAGACAATTTTTAGTTAGAAGAGAGGATAAAAGGACAACTATAACAGCAAAAAAAGAAGTGTAGGATGAAATGAAGAAATGGAAGCAGTGACAGCAAGTATATAAAAAAAGAAAATTACTTACTTTGGCATGAATGAGGACATGGACTACAGAGAAGACAGGAGTTGAGAACTAATACTCTTTTTTTTTTTTTTTTTTTTAAAAAAAAAAAAAGAAAAAAAGAAAAAGGATAGCTGCATTTCTGTGGATGAGCTATAGGGCTATGAGAGAACTGCTGAGGGCCAGAAATGAAGCGACATATGTCAATCATTTGAGAGCTGCAGAGCTATATGGAATTACTATGGTAGGGACAGTGTTTGGTTGCTGCCTACCTGATTTCCAGCCAACCCAGTTGATTTTACCATGGATTTAGCCCTTGCTGTCAGTACTCATAGGCTACAGGCAGCAGCGACTGCAGCCTGGAAAGCCCTGAGAGAGTTCAATAAGGATTTGGGTTTGATGGGAAAGAGCAAGTAATGAAATAGCAAAATTGAGAATCTAGGACTGTTGGGAAGTCAATATTAGATTACTCATTTGTTGGAAGCAGAGATTTCAACTGTCCATTTGAATGTGAAGTTCTGATTAAAGAGTTACTTGTTGAATCATAGTATGTAAACAAACACGTGCCACTCAGTTTAAGCTTAACATTTATGTAGGATAAAATTGTTTATAGAAAGGAGGCAGTGAAAACAGACTGATATTTAGTAGTTAATGAAAGTGTTACCTTACACCTCACTTCACATGGGGGTCCAGCAGTCACTGGATATGTAAGGGCCTAATATGCGTTTCCTCAAAACGGAATCTTTCATAGATCCCTTTCATCATTTCTGTGATAGTTTTGAAAGTAAGATTTAAGAACGCTGAACCTGAAGAGATCCAGATTCTTGTAAATGGTTTTAAACTTAAATTTGTTCAGATTTAAAGTCTAGTTGTGGATACTGGAATAACCTGGAAAGATCTCTCTGTGCTCAAGGACAGATGGACTTGATTGTGCAGGTTTTAGGTGACAGTGAGTTCCTCAGTTCTGTGATTCTTGAGCTTGGGTCTAATTTATTTCTTCACTTTCTCATATATTTTTATGGACACGCAACCACACCCCCTGAAACACTAGAAATTAATGAGATTTTTTTCCCTCCATGTGTCATGTACTGTGAGACAGTACGTTGAAGGAAACATGGAAAGAAAAGAACTGCCACTATCATACTGCCCAGAACTGTAGATGGTATTGCTTGAGGTAGGGACGTCTGGAGACAGTGTAACTGAGAATAAGCAGCTTCTCCCCGTAACATCTTTCAAGTTTCTTACTGATATTTGCAGAATTACGTGGATCATGTTTAATGAGGACTTTGCTGTGTTTAGAACACTTTCTTTACATAGTTAGGCATGTTTAAAAGCTACTTTAAAAAATATTTTGTTACAAATCAGGGCACATTTTCTTTTTTCTTTTTTTTTTTTTTTTTTTTGACTGACACTCCATGAAAGACATTGCAACAATGTAAGCAAAAGTGGGAATTTTCCTGATGAGGTAATTTAGGACTCTGCTTCTTTTCCAACTATGTCTTTTTCCAAAAATACATAGAATTACTATGAAGGAACAGAATACTTCAGCAAATACCTACCTTCTTTTATGTCAGTAAGAGTTCCACCATTGACCTAAAATTTGTGCAGGATTTTCTTCTGGGTTGTTTGGTTTAAAAACTTCACTTTTAGAATACTAAAGTTAGTACTCTAACTGATTACTTCAGCTGTTGAATGACTCAGGGCCCCTGCTGATTCCTTCATGCTGGCATTACTGTGAGAACCAGAACAGAGAAGACTATCTGTGGCTTTACAGATGAAGTTCTGGATAGTGTTTCATCCCTGTACTTAAGCATCTATGAATACGTGAGCTGGCCCTTATTAATAAGTTTAAATATTTAAAGTATCAAAATAAGGAGGGGTTTATGGAAAAGATGGAAACTTTGCATTATTGCACTTTGGTTGGGGATTTCAGAGTGAGCATGTGAAGGTGGAGATACTACTAACAGGAAATCCTTAAGTAGCTGTCTGAATTTCATGGTTAATTTGTCATCCAGAATAATAATAAAATAATAATAAAAATTGCAACAAAATTCAAAAGTAACAAAATGCTGCTAAAAAATTAGCAAATTCTTCTGTTCACATTAACTTCATACAGTAATAATGAGCAACATTTAATTAATAATTAATATTCTTTATCTCAGTTCAGAGCTATAAAATCTGAACTGGAACAACAACAAAAAGGGTACTTCTAGGATGGAATTAAAGTACTCGCCTGCATAGTGAGTATTGCTTATTGAATTTAGATTAATCTTCTAACTTAATTCGTAAAGTCTTTCTCACTGGATGAAGCCTTTGGAGTTGCAGGTTTTAATTTATATTTGAGAGGAATTGCTAGGATAAGGATGGGAATTCAGCCTTACTGATTGTTAGCTTGATCTTGTTTGCACCTTATAAGAGAACTGATGAGTCTTGTCTCAGGGCTCTTTCACCAGTGCTCTGCACATCCGATGTTCATACTCAGAGTTATTAAACTTTAGATAATTGACTATGTGGGTGACAAGAGCAATTAGCCTAAAGAAAAAAACACTGAATGGAGATGACTATATAAGTTGTAAGCTTGAACAACCTGGGTACTTCTTAAAGTTTGGCAACAGCCTTAGAGTCTGCAGAGCACCTCTGTAATGCCTGGTGAGACGGGTACTGCTCCTCAGGCTCTTGCATGTCCCTGTGCGCACCCAGTCCACCTTTCATTAACATAAACAGGGAGACTGTTCCCATCATGCCTGTCTGTGTAAATCACCGACTGAATGAAGGATTTCTTGAGCCTCTTGATAATTTTTGGGCTTTCTGTGAGGCTGAAGAGCCAGAATAAGAAATGTTGTTTCTGAAGTACAAGCCCTCAGAATTTCAGAAATAAATTTCAGAATTAAGTTTAAAAACTATTTTGGAGTCTTGTTTTTTGTGTTTGAAAAGTAGACATTAGTAGGAAATGCAGGTGATAGCAAGAAGAGTTTGAGCAGGGTTCTGTGGGCTTCTGGAATGATAGAATTGCTTTATTAAATCAAATAAAAATATTTGAATGATCCTCTTCATCACTAGGATTCTTACTGAGACCTGCCACAAAGTAGTAGTAGCAGATAATCCATCATACATTGCACATTTTGAAATCATTTCTCTCTTAGCTGTTATAATATAAGCCGTTCCAGTAGTGGCTTGGCTGTGCAAATATTCATGACAATGTGAAAGTTCAGTCTGTCAGGTTCCTTTAAATAGAATATTTTGATACTGACAAATTGTTGTAAAATCTGATCTACAGATAGAGGTCACTGTCTAGACACATAGTGTAAAGTTTAGTGATGAGCTGTGTGTCTATGGGTGTATAAGAAGGAATGCTCTACAAAATGACTTTATGGCCTTGCTTCAATCAATCAATGCATTAGTTATTTCATTTCAGGAATGTGATACATAATACACATGATTTACATCCTGATTACATTTTCCCTAGTATGACTGAGCACAGAGTAGATGTGCTGTACAGTTCATTACAGTTGAAACAATAACTTCTTGTGTATAGTCTTTGTAATGGCTTGTATTCACTTGAATTTTTATGCATTATTACTATTGTTTAAGAAGACTTTTTGCTAGAGTTATATAGTTGTGATTTATTGATTTACTTAGGAAATATTATGCAGCCAAGATGGCATATGTATGCTGAAATTTGTCATGACAGGTAGCTGTTCTTTTTTTCCAAATTATAGACCACATCTCTTTCATGTTTAATAAAAGCATTGCATTTATTTTTTAAAAACACTAATATGTATTTGAATGTGACACATCAATATTCAGTCCTAATAGCTCCAGCTTAGGAGCTGTTTTAGAATGTAATTCCAATTTGTTTTCATGTAATAGTTATGATGGAAAACTGAAATATGCAGCTATGTATTTTTATTAGAGGTATGAATTTGTCCTTTTGTTGTCCAATTTATTTTAAAAGTGAGCAATAATGATTAAAAATATAGTTACTAGTTTGCAAGCCCACTTGATGAATCCACTAGAAAGGGTGTATTTGTCAGCCTGAAGAAGCCTGTTCATGATATTTGCATTGTCATGTCCTTTTGGCGCTGGAATGAGCTTGGAACTCACAATCCCATTGGAACAGGACAACCTTTGCAGACAAAGTACCTTGGGAAGGAAGGACAGGAAATTAATTTGCCTGTGAAACTCTGATGTAAGAACATCAACCAGATGAAGAGAGAAAGGGAATTTTGCTCTAGCATGGAGAAATCATAAAATCAGAGAATCATAGAATCTTGTAGGTTGGAAAAGACCTTTAAGATCATCAAGTCCAACCATTAACCGAGGACTGCCAAAGCAATCACTAAACTGTGTTCCTAAGCACCACATCTACACATTTTTTAAGTACTTCAAGGGATGGTGATTCCACCACCTCTCTGGGCAGTCTGTTCTAATGCTTGAATGTATAATTCAGCTGTACAACTTGATGTTATCATCTGACAGGCAAGTGATCTGTAATGTAGAAGATTAGACAGCAAATCATCCAAACCCATCTGTTATGACATTTGGTTTCCTTAAGATCCATATTCTCTGCAAGTTCATAGAACTGGCTTAAGTTACCAGGGATGAACTGTATTATGAGTAACACACAAATACTGTTCTAATCACTGGACAATTTGAGGAATACTAATTTAGAAACTTTATTGACATACTTATTGCTAGCAATTAATACTTTTAAGGCAATTAATAAAATTAGTGTTGTGAGCAATAGCAATTACAATCAGATGGGCAGTTACTTACAAAAATATTACCTTGGGAGTTTTTGGGGACATTGTAGAAGTGTTGTTCTTACTGCAGTGTCTTTAGTTTTGTACTACTTTGTATATATCTGATGCAATATCTGTGCCATTAATTTGCAATTATGAAAATTGCCTAAGAAATACAAAAAGACTTTCAAGTTATGTGACTGAGTCATTTAAAAAACCACTGTTTTTCTGAATTTAGTTCAAGACGGCCCACACCAGGGTGAATGCAGAGTATATCAACATCTGTAAAAGATCTTGAGTCTGATGAATTTGTTAGTCTTTAAAACATTTGTTTCTCTGTAGAGAATACTGATCTTTGATTTCCAAAAGCTGGCTTGGTTTTTTCACCCCTCTAACTATATGAGGCATAAAAAGAGAAACTTCAAGGAGGATTTAGCACATTATAATAGGATTTATCTCCCCCCCCCCCCCTTTTTTTTTTTTTTTTTTTTTTTTTTATCTGCATCTTTTTTCCTGTGAAAATATTCTGGGAATTCTTTGGAGAAAACCAATAGTATTTTAATCCTGCAAACATGTATGAACATGTTTACCAGTGTGCACATGGGTGGTCACTCAGTTTTGTTAAGCTAAGCAAATGAGAAAATATTTGCTGAACTGGAAAAAGTAACCAAGAGTGTCTCCTGACCTCCGATGGTATAGCATAGGCCAGGTGTCTCACTAAACAAAAGCTCTTAAATGTTGCAGATTCTTTGTCTGCAGGTGGATAAACTAGCATGAGGTCTAACACCTCTTTTGATTTCATGGATGTAAATGTGAAGAGGAGAAAAGTATTCTGTAAAAGACATCAGATTGGCAATTTCACCAAAGAACTCCACGATTTGAACTGCAATATAGAGTTCGAACCTGAAATCCTATCCAGGCTCAGTCTTAAGAAAATGAAACAGCACTTTTTCTCTGGGTCTGCAGATGAAAGTGTCATGAACAGCACGGAGGTGGCAGCTGAGATGACAACATGCATTCAAGGACAGGGTGAGGGGTACCGTGGCACGGTCAACACCATATGGAGTGGAATCCAGTGCCAGAGGTGGGACTCCCAGTTTCCTCACCAGCACAACATTACTCCAGAGAACTTCAAGTGCAAGTGAGTAGAGACATGCAGATATCACTGCAGTGGGAAAAGAGCTTAGTTTTCAAATGTTTAGAAATTCATGCTGCCTAAGTAGACTGTAGGATCCCAGTTCCTGCTCTGCAACCTGGTACCTTCGTCCTACTTGCTGATGCTGGAGACCATTTGAACATGGGAAAATCAGTTCTTCAGATCTTAAAGCATTAGTTCTAGATGAACCTGTGTGAAACTGTAGGGTTTTTTATGAACTTTTTCTTCAAGCATGTATTCACCATTTTAAACAATTGTGAAGTGTATGGATGTTTTCCAGACTGGGACCCGAATCCCAATAGTGCTGGTACATTACTATTGTTTTTCTTTCATGAAGGTAAGTACTTGTTTGCAGTTTGGTTACTGACGTTAATTTAATATGTCCTAAATGTTACCTAAGCGTAATCTCCTTGACAATACCTGACATTTTTAATATTTGACAACACTTCTTTTATTTTCCATCTTTTTAATCCTTTTTCTATCTCATTAATAAATGTGCTTGCATGACTAGGACTGCTTTTACTTGTCATCTAACCCTTCTGTATAGTTCAAAAACTCTCAGGATGTCAATAATGTACTTACTTTAGGCAGTTACCTTAGCCACAGTCTTTCAGTTCTTTTTTTCACTAAGCATAGAGGAATCCTGGCTGACCAGCATGGACCCAAAGCCCATTTTGTACTAAATGTCTTTATTGATGGCTAAATAGCAGTCTGGACTTGTGCTGGAATTTAATAGTATGGTTCTTTCAAGGCAAATAAAATATTCTTGTCTCAGTTCAGATTATCTCTCTTAACAACAGCTTGTGTGAGCAAAATGGTTAAGTTTGTTGTCTTAATCCCTTCACTACTCTTCAGTTTATTGATTAAATACTGTGCACTGTAACAAATCTACTGAAAATGTAACAATCACCATTGTAATGGAAAATATGAGTGATCCTGAGCCTCCTCTGTCAATCTCAGGACCACCTTGAATTTACCTGGAAGTTATTGCTTGAGCCTGATCCTACAGTTTTTTCTCAGACAAACTGTCACTTAAACTAATTTGTACTGTACCTACATAATATTGCTGCAGGATTAGGCCCTCATGCAGTATTAACAATGTTCCTAGCAGTGTAGAGGGTCTAAGAATATTAGGATGGCTGGTTACACTGATGCTTGAGAGCATAGTGGCTATTCAGGCCAATAGCTTGAGTAAAATCAACAGAACTGCTGGTACTACTGATCAAAACTCACATAACTTAGAATTACAGTATTAGGCCCATTTCTTCAATAGTCTGTTATCAGTAAGTGCTGCAGATGGAAAAATACAGTGAAATATGGAGATGCACAGAACATGGCAACAGCTGCCAGGAGATGGGAAAATAAAACTTAGGTTTTAAGAGGTTTGACTATTTCATGCAAGCTGCAAGAGACATTTAAAGATGTTCCCTTGTGACTAACTTTTACTTTAAAGGTAACAGCTGTATAGAATTTCAACACACATTTTTTGTATTCCAAGGTTCAGTTTCTTAAATGAATTGCGGATGGTCTACAGAACTGTTTCTCTAAACTCAGCAGAACCATTCAAAGTACAGGGAATTTTAAACACTTCAGTAATCTTTGTGTTTAAAAGCACTTGTAATGGATTGCAGGTGTATCCAATGTGAGCTTGCATGCAAATTTTGATGGAGAATCCTGAATAAAAATAAGCTACATTGAAAATATTGTTAATCTTCAAATGATGTCTTGTATCCAGTTAAACATTCGTCCACTGAAAATTAATTCCCATAACCATATTTTTGTACAATTGCTATCTTTTTCTGGATGCTGTGTTCTTACTGGCTCTTAATCTCCTTGCACTTGACACTGATCAGTAACATACAGACCTTAAGGAGCCTATATTATTGCTAATTCATAATAAAAAGCAATAGAATGCATCAATGGTTTTAGGTTATCCTTGTGTGAGCTAACATATTTATTTTTATAGGGATTTGAGGGAGAACTACTGCCGAAATCCAGATGGATCTGAATCACCCTGGTGTTTTACCACTGACCCAAACATCCGTATTGGTTATTGCTCCCAGATTCCTAAGTGTGATGTATCAAATGAACAAGGTAACAGAGGGAAAGGCAATAACATGATTATAAGTGAATGCTGCACTGTTCCAAATGGCAGATAGGCAGGCTTAAAAACTGAAGAAGTTGGACTCAGTACATCTGTATTACACCTGTGTAGTTCCACTTTGGCTTTATTTGCATACTTGGGATTCATCATGGTGTAAATGAGATTCATTTCTCAGTTCATATTTCGATTCCAGCAGGGAAAGCTGAAGCAAAGATTTGCTATTGGATCTGATTTTTAGACAAGGTGAATCTGTGTGCCATTTTATATTAGCTGGAGATCTGCTCCACTGTTTTACCTTTCTTAGTTTGAAAGGCATTTTTCCAGAGCTGAGATTATTTCCTTGGTTCACAGTCCTTTTATAATTACATATGAGGCCACCAAAAGTGATTTGAGATTATTTCCTTGGTTCACAGTCCTTTTAAAATTACATATGAGGCCACCAAAAGTGATTTTTTATTTTTTTTTTCCCATATACCCCCTTGTCTAAAAGGAGTTGAGCTGAAAAAACCCCCACATGGGACTTCCCATATAGCCTCTTATCTTCTAGCTGTCACCTCTGCCTGTAAAGTCCACTCTGAGTCTTCAAGCAAACATTGTTCTTCCTATGAGCTCTTCACATTACTCTAAGGAGATTGCATACTGAGAACTGATGCCAATCATAGCATCAACTGAGGCTAAGAACTCAGACCTACGACCCTAATCAGGTTACATGAAGATCTCCATCTTTAAATTTCAGCCATATTTTCTCTTAAATTCAAGAGTTGCACTTGAAAGAGTTATGTCAGAGAAAGGATTAAACTTTGACTTTCATTCTATTTTTTTGGTAAAACAGGAATTATCAAAAAGTAAAAATACTGATTAGTATGAAATAAAATGCTTTATACAAAAAGTTTTTATAGTAGCGATCATTTTAAAGTATCCTCTTGAAAAATCTCATAAAGGCTTGTGACAAAAGCTGATGAATAAAACATGACTTCTACTGGAGTAAACAGGCACATTTTTGAATTACATTAAAATTAAAGTCATGTTGATTTTTTGATTTTGCCAAAGTAGAACTTAAGTGTAGAACTATATACTGTTGCCAGTATCCAGAATCTATACAAAGGTAAGTTGTTTCAAACAGGCTAAGAGTGCCTAGTTTTTGAGGAGGGAGGAACAAAGGGGTATTTTTACTTTGTTTTGTATAAACCAGCTCCTGAAAACTTCTAGAATATTCTGTGTGGCCCTTCCAAATTATCCATGAATTAACTATTTATGAAAGGAATTTTCCCAGTTTATCTAAGTAAGACAAAATTTAAAATGCTACTGTGTTGAGAATGAAGGCCTCAGGCAGGAGATATGTATCTAAATTTGGCAACTTTTACCCATTTCCTTTCTTATTTGTACAGTTGTCTGATTTATATGGTATAGTGTTTGCTAAATATAATACTTGTCTTTAATGATTTTGATTACTGATGGAAAGGAAGAGTTTTCTTTTCAGTGTTGCACAATCACCCTCTACTTCTTTTTGTCTCAACATTCTTTATTCAGATTGTTATCGTGGCAATGGCAAGAGTTACATGGGGAATCTATCCAAGACAAGATTTGGGCTAACTTGCTCCACATGGGACAAGAATATTGAAGACTTACGTAGGTGTGTACATATGAAACAGAAAGAGATGGTTCAGCGAGTCCTGAATAAATACTGCCTCCAGATGGCATCTCTTTTTCTTTTCCAGTGATTCTAAAATAGCCCCTTATGCCCTGGAGCTTTTAGTATCTTCTATTTTTTTTTTCTTTTTTTCTCTTAGTGTTTAAATATATTACACAACATGTCTTTGTCAGGCTAACCACTAATTGCAGTCTTTGGGATGTTTTTTAGTGTTTAGTTTACTGGCTGGGTTTACCCCATCTTTGTCCTTGAAGTTTTGTTCTATGAGAGGATAATGGGAATCAAGTAGGATATGGGTGTCTCATCAATATGATCTCACAGTTCATGCTGATTCAAGCAGGAGGGTGGACTTGAAATCACCTAAGGTCAGGTTTCAAGTCTGATATTGAACCTTGAGTCTACAATCTAATGACACTGACATTAAATGCCATTAAAACAACTTGGAATTTCTGTTGTCTGTCATTACTTTGGCTTCATATTCAAGTGGTGGAAACGGCAAGTCACATTATTTTTTAAAGTAAAATCAGCAGCATATACAAAAAAAAAATTGTGAGATTCCAAGACTTTTCCAGTCACACCTGGATCCTCAGTGTTGCCTCTGCTGGTTCAGAACAGTAGATCAATAAATCTCAGGAGTGAGAAGAACAATGACTTCCAGGTACTGCACATAGAGATTCATCAAAAATTTTAACAGGTATGAAATATTACATGTTAGTGGTGCAGATGGAAACAGTTTTCCCTTTGTTTTCCTTTAGTTTCTGAAGTTGATGTGACTATGTCTATATTACTTTTAGTACTTGTTGAGTTAGTGCTCGTGATCACCACAGTCATAGTGCCCAACATACCAGCCATTGCCCTCTGAATTTTGCTGTCCCTGATTCCTGTTGCTGACTTGATGGCCAGTCAGGTGAAGGTGTGTAAGTCGGTAAGTCAGCCTTGGGAAAGCTGTGTTGCGAAAGACTTCAGCAGCACTGTCTGAACTCACCAACTGGACTATACGTTTTTCCCCACACAGGGTCGGAGGCAGCATATATGTTCCAGTGTGCTGTCCACGTGAGGGAGGCAGAAGTTTAAGATCATGACTTTTGAGCACTCCAATAAGTCTTCAGATCGCCACAAATGAGACAGTTTAAACCTATTGGATGCTTGATGAAATTGCATTCTTATAATCAGCATAGACCAGCCTTCCTTCTCTTACTCCCACAAATCTTCCATCTGGGAACTTCTTTGGGAAGCTATCCGTCTCACTCTAGCAGTTACTTTGGTTATGGGTGTGCTAGAAGCAGCACGCATGGTTGGTTATGAACTAAAAGAGCAGCGCAGCTGTAATTTAGGAAGCCTGTGTGCTTCTGTCTGACAAGCCAGAAATAAACAACTTTCCCTGCTTCAGATATGCACCCCAAAATTTCACCTTTCCTTGTGTAGGTTTGCAACTTAGTTGACCTATCGCTGCAGTTTATCTGAGCCATTCATCCTTCTCTCTGCCTGCTGCTCAGCTTTGTTAACTTTCTTGTGTTTGTCTTTGCTGAAGATTCAGCTTTCTTTGCAGATTCAGTGCTCCCTTGTGCTGTTAATCTGCTGGGAGCAGGTACCTAGGCTCCCAGCGAGGCCTGCAGATTTACTGAGGGCAGCACAGACATTCTTCTAATCAGTGTAATGATCCCGCCTGAGGGTATCCAGGGATTTTAGCTCCAGTGGGAGATCTAGAAACCTCCCAGATGTCCAGTGGACACAGTGCTTAAAATACTAACTGGAGGAAAGTTGGACCCAGATCCAGCAAATATTTGGGTCTCATCTTCTCTTTGATTTCAACCAGCCCTAAACCCTGACCTGTAGGCTTCTCAATCAACTAATACTACAATATGGAGCAATGCAACATTTAACCTTTGAAAATTTAGGCTATAGTATAAAGCTTTTCAGCACTTTGAATTTTTTTTCCCTGTAGGCATATACAAATATTCAGAGAACCAGATGTTAGTAAACTGAAGAAAAACTATTGCCGCAATCCAGATGATGATTTTCATGGTCCCTGGTGTTACACAGATGATCCTCTCGTTCCCTGGGATTACTGTCCTATTTCTCGATGTGAGTACTTGGTATGCCTCAGGCGTTGTCAACTGTGCAGTCCCAGTGAAGCCATGGTGTCAGATGTGTATGCACACCTTTCTGTTGTCACTTGTGGCAGCAGAAAATGTATAATTCTATCAAGAATCAATTGTGCGTGATTGAGAAGGAATGGACTGAAGGTGCTTGTGCAATATATGAACAAGGGGTCCTTTTTCCTTGACCAGCTTGGAGATTTCAAGGCTTATTTATGCAGCAGGAGCATAACAGGGCTATAATAGATAAGCAAACATTTTCCATCAGATCTAGCAATTGAAAGAGGGCTGGACAGAGACAAAGAATTTTCTAGTGGTCAGAGTGCTGTCTGTGGCCTCAAGAAACACAGGGACAGGTATCTTCTGTACTAAAAGCTTCATAGTCTCTTTGTGTGATCTGTGTTTGTAAAGTTGGGGTAACGCACTATATATATGTTGAAGTGTATATGTGCTATATAGATTAGATTCAGCTCTCTGATGTTTATGGGATGATTTAACTCCTGGCAATAATTAGAAACATCACATCTCCAAAGTTGCATGTTAAAATCTAAATAGCTTAAATAAACAGAATTAAAAATCCTAGGGAATTCAGTAATAAACCATCATTCAGTGGAAAAAAATAGATTTATGCCGAAAAATGTGCAATTCACATTTATGTTCAAATTTTTTCTCTTCAATTCTTATTTCTAAATTGCTGTGCTGAATACACTGGGAGAACATTTAAATGGTAAATCAACCTTTTGAACATATGTCTGTGATCTCTAGAGGTTAGGGATAATGTTACATTCATTCTTAGCAGCAATCTGCTGCATTTTCTCACAGTCTGAACTGTAGTACCTCTAAGAGGTGATATTTGAAGTCTCAGGTGATATTTTGGCATCTATGTGAAGAGTAAACAAACTGTGCAAAAGGTTAGTTGTGTCAGTGTAGATAAAGACCGACGGCTGAAGAAACATAAGTTTTATTCACTCACTCTAAGTTTAACTGGATCTATGAATTCCTAAGGAAATATTTGTAGGGTATATGGCAATGGTCAGTGTTATGATTTCTGAAATCAAACTCCAGAGCTGGAATATGTCTGTTTTACAATTGTAATTTGAATGGACTAGTATTAAACTACTAGCATCTCACTCAGGTACTGATAGCCAGCTCAACCGGTACAGAAAAAATGCTGGCAGTTCCCAAGTGTACTTACCTCCTGCCTTTAACTGGTCTCCTCAAACTGCAATGCTTATATGAATCTATCTCTGTGTGCATATGTATATATATATATACACGCACACACACATGCATAAGTACAAATACACATAATGTATATGTGTATACATACACATGGAAATTTAACTGTGCATATAACTGTATATCTTTTTATATGTGTATATTTGTTTATTGCTTGATGATGGAAATCTACTTGGATGAGATTTTTTAAATTTTGCCTGTGCAAATTCTCAGTAGCTATACCTGTACATCCAGTTCATAATGCTGGGTCACTCTGCAGACCTCACTAATGGCAAAAATGTAGAACCAAGTTTAAGCAACTTTGTTGTAACTGTATTTTGAGTTGGACTAGAGGGAAGAACCAAACCAAATTTTGGGGGACAGGTTTTGATAAGTATAAGTTTTTGCTGACAGCAATACAAAAGGACTTTTGAAGATTCAAACATTTTAGGGAAATAAGAAATTTTCATTAAATCTGACTTGGATTTAATCACAACTTCTACATTTCCTGAAAGCTTATAGAAAAGTCACAACTTAATTTTTCAGCATTTGCTTATTTGAACATTTAAATTGAACATGATAGATAGCCTAATGTATTCAGGATTGAGACAAGGAAAAAAAAAATGCTTGAAACTACTGTTGCAAAATGTTTAATTCTTACTTCATTCTATTGGAATGAGATTCTGCCTTCTTGTTAATCCTTACCGAACTGTGCTTCTGCAGACTTAAAGAAATCATTGAAGTTTAAAACTTTAAGAACTATTAAAATTAACAATATGCCATTTGCTGTTTATCTTTACTCCATTCAATTTTTAGATGCATTTTAATTTTGTATTATGGCTATTTCATGTGTCTGCCTAGGTGAAGGTGATACAACTCCTACTACAACCAGCTTGGATGGTAAGTAATTTTGCAGATGTACTCTGCAGTGCATGTATTCTATCTTTTCAGACTACCCATTTCTTTCCAACTGAGAAACAAAAGAAAGATTAGTTAAAGATACAAAAAAAATATACAGCTTGGGAAAAAATATTTTTACAATAGGAAAATGTAGAATAGCTTTACTATACTCTTTTTATCTATTCTCACTGTCTTGTCTGCCAGTGGTGAATTATAATGATTTTCAATGTATATTATAGCTATGTAAATCTCTGAAAAATCTATTTAAATATATATCTTTTATATTCTCTATGAATATTTATATAGACTCATCCGGGTTCACTGAAGTAGTTTTGATGCTCTAGAAATATATTTCATTAGTGCAGGAAAGTTAATCTGTAATAAATTTTGACCTTCTTGTGGTCCTTATGTGCAACTGTACAGGTTTCCTACCGCTGTTTTTAGTAAAATGTGATCTCTGGACCTGCTTTCAGATACTGTCATTCCTTGTGCCTCAACAAAACATTTGAGAGTTGTAAATGGAATCCCAACACAAACTAACGAAGGATGGGTGGTTAGTTTGACATACAGGTAAATATCAGTTTGATTAGAAAGAAAAAACATCTATTAGGATACTTGTTTTGCAACTGTAGAAAATATTGACCATAATGAGAATACTTCTAAATTGCAGTTAAATTATGTGAAAGCAGAACACCGGCATTCCTGTAACATCAGGCAATTTCATAGAATTCGCTCCATCAGTTAAATATATTTCATTATCAAAAACTTATGGGCTTGTAAAGCATTCATAGAATTCTGCACTTTTGATTAGCTACTGCAGACCTTTTCATAAGATTGGCTTAGCATCCAGCATTCAACTGTTTATTTTAGAGACTGTTACCAAAAAAAAAAAAAAAAAAGTTTCATATCAATATTTTCACTTTAACAGCAGTGCATTTAGTTGTGAAGTGTTGGCTTCAGAATTTATACCCATGTCAAATTTAGCTGTCTTGTTATATCATTGCATGCAATTAAAATTTATTCTGTATTAAAAAACTAAGCAGTATCTATAAGGAAATCTTTTTCATTCTGTAAAACAAGACCCTAACATATACAGCTGGAAATGTGTATTACGTTATGGTAGATCTTACTTTGCTACTGTGTAAAAGCCAGAACACGGAATTACTGTTTCCTGCATTCATTACTCTGGTTCATAACTCATCAGCTGGAAGTGTGAATCATTAATGTATAACAGGAGATACATCGCTTGCGTCTTCTATCATGGAAAAAACCCCAAACCCACGTCTTTTTTGTCTGCTGGTACAGACTGAAGTACAGCTCATTTCCATTAGCTTACAATTTGTCATTTCTTCTTAAACCATGTTGCAAAATAGGTTTTAAATGAAAAAATGGAGTAAAGGAAAAGGTAAACCCCCTATTTCCTACATTGCTTTATTGTTAGAGAAATTTGAGAGGCCCTTCCCATCTCTGGTAATCTTTGCATTTCATAAGATCTGATCCAATCAGAACTAGACCTTTCTGGAAGTGTAGTAGATAGTCCAGAAAGACATTTCTAGAGGCACATCACTCTGTTCCTAGACTAAACGACCAGAGACATGGGCTGAATCACTCTCTGGAAAAGTTGATCTTTGCACTGTTTTTAAAGCAGCCGTGATATTTGAGGAACTTTTAGACAGGTAAGGTGCATCCAGTCTGGGTGCCTAAAAAGTTAAATAGCTAATGTTAAGGTAGTTGAACCTTTATTTTGTGCTGTGCAACAAAATTCCATTAAGTAGATGAGTGCTTAAATAAGTTCAGATTCTTTTACAAAAACGGGATTCCTGGAATACTCCAGCCGCAAAATATATTTTTAAACATTCCATGTGGGCATAAAAATGTAGTTTTGTTTGGTGTTGTTACCAAGGAAGCAAACAGAATGTTGTCTGAAAAAAGTATCTTTATAACTTCAGGACTTTCTACGAAAAACTAACTGTACACCTCAAAATGAAATTGCCATGTCTGAATGGTAAAGGCTGAGTGATACTTAGAAACTTGTCCTCATATTTGGCAACCAAGGCCCACCTCTAAATTTTAAATTAATCAATGACATATTTTCTTACATATCTGATCCAGATTCTGTTATCAGGTATATTTAAACATATTTGGGTGAATTTCATCTATTTCATGGAATCAGCTCTGGATTTGTCCCACATTTAAGTAAGAAGCTTAATCTTCCTATGTGTACTAGCCGATCTTCTAAAGCAGATGATGCAATCTTGTAAATTCCTTTTGATAATTAGTGATGTAAACATAACATAGAAGAACACATTTGTACTCCTGATTGTGACATTTTTATAATAAAACTGGGCACAATCTATATTTTAAGAAGAACCTAGCCTTTTGGCTCAGATGTTTTGTTCCTCAATCAAAATACAATTAAAAAAAAAAAAAAAAAAAAAGAGGCAAGCATCTGTGTTATTCTGCTGTCTTTGAACTCCATATAGAGTCTGGGCTCCTTCCAGCAGTTCTTTGCAAAGCTTTCAACATTTGTGTGATTTGAATTTATAAATTGTGAGATTTTAAGCTTTTCCCAAATTGCTGACAATTCTGATTCACTTTCCAAAGAGCTGCAGAAAATAAATGTGATTTTGGAGGCACAAAGAAGGAAACTAATTAATCTGCATTCCACAGACATCTTTATTTTTGAAAGAACTGTCATGCTTAATTGCTTTAATTTTACTTGATATATTATGCTTCAGGTTTTCTATAATCACATGTAGGATGTCATACATTGCAGATTGTTTCCAATTGAAGTATGTGGGGATAGAAATCTCATAAGGTTTGTAATCAAATAGGAACTCTCCACCTTGAGGTCAATGCTCTGACTAATACCTACATGAATAATGACCAAATGTTGTTTACATCTGGTGTCAGTTTGGGGACTTGCTTGAATGTTCCTATTACAAAGAATTAGCTTGCCTTTTTTTTTTTTTTTTTAATTAGGCGTCTTGTTACAAATTCAGCTTTGCAACCACTAAATGAACAGAATAACTGAATTTCTCTTTCCTCCTAGTTTTTATACATTGGAGTAAATCTCTGCAAACTTGTGTTACTATAAGCGTTGAAACTGTAGAGCAAAGGGACAGAGACATGTTTTCACAGGCTGTCAGTCAGCCACTTTTCACTAGCAAAAATACATGGGGAGCGAAAGTACTCTTTAAACTTTTTGACTACATAAAGACTAATACTATTATATTTTTTTTAAATGTTTTTTCCTTATTTTTCTTTCCCCCCCCACCCAGGAATAAGCATATCTGTGGAGGTACTTTGATAAAGGAAGAATGGGTTCTAACAGCGAGGCAGTGTTTCCCTTCTCGGTACAGTAGCCTGTAGTTTTGCAATATTGAAATACATCTATTTTCAGGAACTTATCAACACAATAATTCTTTAACTTAAATGTAGCAGTTTTCCCTCCTGTTTGGCTTTAACATTGTTTTTCTGATATAAAAGTCCTGTGGGACCTTGATATTTTCTGTTAGCATTGTTGTCAATCTCAAAGTCCTCTGGCTATTTTTACATAGAAGTATATTTTCCAAGTGTGATGGTTAGACAACTGACTCTTTATAAAAATAATCGCATGCTTCTGCTTAACTGGACAGAATAAAATAGAAAACTTGGACAACTCTCAAAAAGTTCAAAGGTTCATACTGTTTAAGGATTTAATTGTTTGTATACTATTAGGAAAAAAAATAGATTTTAGTAACAGTTAAAGATAAAATTGTGTAGTGGCTTCGGACCAAAAACTTACAACTGAGCATGTTGATTTTGGAATAGCAGTTGGCAGCATAATCCCATTTCTGGTGGAGTATTAGTTAAGATCTTCTAGCATATTCATATTAAGCAGAGGTTTTTGAGTTATTTTATTATACACTCAGTAAAATCCTAACCAACTTTGCCTCATTTAGGTACAAAGATTTGAAAGACTACAAAGCCTGGCTTGGAGTCCACAATATCAAAGGAAAGGGAGAGGAAAAGCACAGACAAATTCTGAATATCTCCCAGTTGGTATATGGCCCCACAGGGTCAGATTTGGTCTTACTGAAACTTAGCAGGTTAGTAGATATTATGAATTTCAGAACTTTCAAGTGACGAATGAGACTCTTCCTGAGTAAGTTTTGCAAATTGAGTTCTCTACTATGTCTGATACTGCAGATGATGTCTCCATGGGGTAAACTTTGAATTGAAAGAACTTTTACTTGATATATGCAGAAATTCAAGTTCATCTTCTTTCCTAAGAAAAGAGACGTTACTTCTGAAAAAAATTGTGCCTACGTTTTTTTTTTTCCTGATTACCGAATTTAGGTTTGTTGGGAGTTGTTGTTTTTTTTTTTAGTGTTGGGTTTGTGTTTTTAAAAAACAACCAACCAACTAACCCACATTGACAAGTATATTGTTTTAATTTATAGAATAAGCATCAGATTGTAACTGAGATCCTTGTGTATATATGAGCTTTCAAACTTTCTCCATATTAGCAAAACTATATATTCAAATGAAATGCCATCATTACTTATTTCTAAGATGAAAACCCAATTAAAGAGCATAAAAGCGGTGACAGCATTTCAAGAAATCTTTTGACAGTTAACAGCTGTAGCAAAAAAAAAAAAAAGGTAGAAAAATCCGTCATATTCTTCAAAGATGGAAAAAAAAGGAAAAAATTGGCACAGTTTCTAATTGCTGTGGTCTATAATAGACTTAACGTCATTTTTAAGATACATTTTAGAATGTTAAGTAAAATCCACTACATCTATTATTTGTTTTCTCTTTTCAGACCTGCCATATTGACAAATTTTGTAGAAATAATCCGATTGCCCATTTCTGGATGTACCATTCCAGAGAAGACCAGCTGCAGTGTTTATGGATGGGGATACACTGGATGTAAGAAACTATTTTTAAAAACTAAATGAATACGTTGACAGCTTACTTCCTCTTGTCATTATAGGTGAGGCTGCTGGTATTGCCTGATGCCACGGTTGTCCAACACTTTTTGTTATGAAATACGGTTTCAAATTTTTTTCTAATTTTGTAAATCTTTGAGCATTTTATCTAAGATCATTTAATATGAAATATTTTCTGCTAGTGCATCTTTTTTTGTTTGTTTGTTTGTTTGTTCCAGTGATAGACAAAATGATTCAAGCATTACAAAGAATGAACTAGAGAAAAATATTGTTCTACATGTTTAAAAAGTATGGCAGAAATGGTTTGTAGAGTTCTAACCCCGTTTTGAAAAAAATTCCGATCCATCTACTTGAGCTGTCTCTTTCTGTATTCCAAAGTAGGCTGCTCTGTGGAAAAACTAATATGGAATCATGTAATCAAAGACATAATTAACAGACACAAATGTGGTGAACTAAGGATGCAGAGGCAGCCCTATGTCTGGCATTTCCTAACTTTTGAGTACTTGACTTTACAACCTTACTAATGTTTGCTAAACACAGTTTTTGTGTGAAGTAAATAAAAGTATGTGGGAGAACAGACATTTATTTAGTCTGGTAAATACTGTATCTGGCTAATTATGTGTTGATGATAAAGTTAATAGCTGCCAGTTGACAATAATTACTCCAATAATTACTATGCTCAAATGTCATTTTGCCACAGACCCTGAGTAAGCAGCAGCAACATACTCACACTGCCCTGGAAGCAGAGCAGAAACTAAACTGTAATTCTGAGGCTCTCTTCCTTGTAACCATTACTCTGCATTTCTTTGTGAGTGGCAAATAATCTGTACCAGCCCTGTCCCAGATGACTGCCTTTGATGTTCCCAGCATGGCCATATTAGCCACCCTCCGGGGGGGCGATGGCTGTCTAGGGGACAGGGAAGTTGGGCTGGAACATGGTGCAGTATCAGAGGAAAGCTTAGCTTAAGAGAACTGATAAGGAATTTCCAATGTGGTGGAGTTATGTAATACAGTACGTATTTAAAATCTGTCACCCAAGGACTTTGTACTATATTTTATGTACTACTTATAATGCTCACAGCGTCCTGGTCAGGGAAGGAAGAAGTGTTACATCCATTTTTTTCAAGAAAATAGGATAATAAGCCAGTGAAGGGCAAGCCTGGCATGTTCTTTTGATGGCTGGACAGGGAACAGGCAGATCCAGGCCCTTTATTTATCTTTGCTGCTTGTACAGACTTGTCTTCGACGTGTAGAACAAGAGTAAGCTCCACAGGGCTCCTGCTTCCTGACCTTCACACTGATGAATGGAGATTGCACAAGGCTGTGGGTCTGCCCTTGCAGGCACAAAGTCATTCAGTGTAGCTGAGCCAGCACAGAATGAGAAAAACTCTGCTCTGCTACAGTGTTTTTCAAGTCACACGTCCTTCCCTAGGCCATGGCAGGCACTGTTGCACATTAACTCATGTTTAAGGCAGGGAGCAAAATCCTTGCTCTGCTAATGGGAGTAACAATATTCCCAGGCTCACTTTTCCAATTTCTGTGGTGTAACAGGGCAAGCTGGTGGTGAACTGTAGAGTAAATCCAGTTCCCTACCCCCTTCTTCTAATACAAAAAACTTCTCCAGATCTTGTCGGAGAACTGAACAGACATGCACACCAAACAAATTTCTTGAAAATCTCATTTGTAGCAAATATAAGAAATCCAAAAGGCAAATGCATGGTAACAGTGAGGATGGACAAAAATGTGAGTATTGGAGAGAAAGTGCAACAACTGAAGTGCCATAAGTTTATCCAGACTGTATCTTCAATTATTTTTATTCCCCTAAAGCAAAATAATGTTTTCGTTCACTTTTCAATCCTAGTAATGAACTATGATGGCCTTCTCCGGGTAGCAAACCTGTTTATTTTGGGAAATGAGAAATGCAACCAATATCTCAAAGGGAAGATCACTGTGAATGAGTCAGAAATCTGTGCTGTGGCTGAAACCATTGGTGCTGGACCTTGTGAGGTAAATATTACAGTTCTTAGTTCATTCTTAGGAGCCATCAGCCTGTCTATTTCTTTCCCAGAAAAAATAAATAATAGAGTTTTTTATAATTATTCTCTTTGCATTGAAGATGTACATAATAAAATATTTTAGTCTTTTGCATTGGAAAACAATTTGTGTTTCTAGTGATCTATTTTCTTCCAGAATGCAGGAAGAGGTTCCTTTGCTCCAGTTCAGTTTCACCATACCACCACACCAGTAAGGGATTTACATGAATGTTAAATATATTCATAAGACTAAACATTTTGCTAGAGTGGGACAAATTTTTGTTCTGTATGATAAGGGTTAAAGTGGACTGTGTGCTAACAACAGCAGTTTATTTTGAGTAGAAAGCAAAGGCTGGAGCAAATTTAACTACTTAGGTGAAAATTTGCATGCAAAATACAAAAAAGACTGCTCGACAGAGTTGATAAAGTTATGAAGGAAAGAGAAAGATCCAAAAACATACTGAGGTTCAGTGTTAGTCAGAAGGCTGAACCATTTGATATCTCTAATCAGGCCTGAGCAACATGTTAGTGAGGACAGAAGAACTGCTTCAATGAAACTATAGTTTCATACATTTGTTTTGCTTGGGGCTAATTTTGACGGTGGAGAAAAGATATCTGAGGAGAAATTCTGTAAATCATTTATTACAGGAAGATATAATTTTTTGTATGGAAAATCTACCTGATGAGATGGGGTGATGTCTAGAAGGAGGATAGTTGTGAACATTATTATGCATTAAATACCTGGAGTAGAAAAAATGATTTCTTTATGCCAATGTTAACCAAGTAGTGAAAATTTCCCTACCCAAGAGTACTACCTAACCATGGGGAAATGAAGTCTTCATCAGGCTGAGGCCTTTTCCATTTATTATTAATATTCCACAGGATTATTTTGTTATTGCAAAATATTTTCTTGAAATAAAATATTTAATCATAAATGAGCTCTTAGATGTGTTGAGGCTTACAAATGAAACATCTGCATGGAAGTCTGCTGGGAATCCTGCACTTTGTTTTCCTCTGCAAGAAGAAATGGACTGAATTAATATTAGCAATCAGTCTTAATCACTGCATGGTTTCCTGCTCCCTGAGTTCCCCTTTGAAGCTTCTTTCCTCAGCAGAGAACAGGCAGAGAAACAAAATCAGATTGGCAGGTGAAACTTCGCTCCTGAATGTGTTTTTTGAGCTGCTCTGATGGTACTGACATAGTTCATTGTTCAAGTGGGAACTAATCTGCAGCCACTCAGAACAAAAACCCCAAACCAAATAAAGGTCAAGCATTGTTATTTCTCTGGTGATCCAGAGAAAATACAATGCTAATTGTCAGCTTTTATTTTTTGAAACAGTGTCTCATTATCTGATATGAACATTTACTGTCTAGTTTCACATCCAGTTTGCCAGGTTCAGTATAAGTTTTACCTGGGTAAAACCCCCAGCATTTACATCCAAGTGCCAAATCTGTGTGAATCTATCTAAATTACTGTTTCAATCTAATTTAAACTGAATGTACTTTAGTGCTAAACAAGACCCTGATCTGAGTCGGCCATACTCCAAATTTTCACCAAATATATATACTAGTGCATAGATGTCTCCTTCACTCAGAATAATGAAAAAGAGTAACAAGTTATGTCTGAAAATTGTGTCTACAAAATATTACCCTTTATTATGATTGGGATTCCCCACACACACCTGCCTATTTGTGACCAATAGATTCTCATCCTGGGGCCTTGCAAGATGATTGAATGACAGAGAGATATTAATCTGGCTCTGTCAGCAGTCTGATGCAAAGGCTGTTATTATAACAGAGATGTTTATGAGTCAACACACTTTCAGCTCATCTGGTTTACATGCACATTGAAAAATGTTATACTCGCAGGTAGCTGAAAAAGGAGAGTAAGATCTGGTAGTGAAATCACTAGAATTACATCTAAAGATGGATCGCAGGGTTTAGTTTGCCAGGAAAGCAACCAAAGGTCAAAGGCCAACGTGCCATTAGTTCTCGTAAATTCAGGTTGTGAAAAACATATTGGAAGTTGGGTTTTGTTCTATGGCAAGAATAACTATTGCCTGTTCATTAAGCTAGGTCATCCACTAAAGAAACCAGTTGGTGAGAGACAGGTGGGAGCTGTGTCTTCAAGCATTTTGAGAAGTGACACTCTTTATTTTTTTCTAGAGAGATTATGGGGGTCCCTTGGTTTGCGAACAAAACAGGCTCAAGATAGTAGTTGGTGTCATTGTTCCTGGCCGTGGATGTGCCATTCGAAATCGTCCTGGAATTTTTGTACGGGTCTCATATTATTCCCGGTGGATACACAAGATTATGATGACCTACAGAAAACCCTGAAAAACTCATCAACTTCCACTCAAAGAAAAATTTTGGACACCATGGAATTAATGTGTAATGTAAAGATCAACAGTTTTTTTACTACTTGATAGTCACATTTGTTGAATTTCTTTTAATATTTATGGGTGTTTTTTGGTGTTTTTGTCTACCAGTGTTGTTTTATAATTGTTGGAGTGACTTACAGTATATGCAAGTATGGTGACATATCTCCTGAAGATACTTGAATGGGTAAACAATTTTGCAAAGATATTATTACTGGATGATAAATGGTTTTATAGAAATAAATCATATGACCTCCTTAATGCTGCTCTTCAGATTATCTTAGAAGGAGAAAAAAATTGCGGTTTTCTTTAATACATCTAATTCTTTCTGTGAGCCATATATTTCTCTTCATATAAGATGAAAGACCAACTGAGAGAAATATGCATCTGTTAAGGACAGCACATGTGATTATAGTTCTCTTCCCCCCCTTATAGAGGTCAAAGATTTCAATATTTCATTTAAAATAATCTCTTTAGAAATTAATATTTTAATTATTGATGGACTCTGACAAGTCTGTCATAAGCAGATTTCTCATCAAATTCAATATCAATACCTTTTACACAGTGCTTATATACTAGTTCTGTACTTGATTCCTTCAGGATATATGTGGTCCCCTAACGGATATCTCAAAAACCCTTTCGGATATCTCAAAAACCCTTTCGGATGAGGGAAGAGACACAGAAGTGGGTTGGTTAGCAAACTATCAATCATTTGTTTGAAGTTAGATCCAGAAATATCTGTGAATTTATAATGCTGAAGAGAGTATTTCATGCAGTTTGAAAAATTAATCCTAATGAGTTCCTGTCAGACTTTGGCATTTAAAAGAAATTTCAATCAAATATGTCCAAATCTTTCTCAAAAGAGAAGTGTTCAAAGTTCAGTTGGTTCTAGTTATTTCATGAAACTCTGTATTTACAGCAGGAAAAAGAATAGGTGAATCTGGCGCCTGGCTGAGAGACTTAATACTGGGAAAAGTAAGTTATACATTAATAGTCTTTCAGAGACTTCAGATCTTTGATAAAACCTTACCTAGATTTAGACAAAATTATATCTTTTGTATAATTCCTTTCAGGGTAGTAAAATTATTGCAAAGATTTATATGATCTTGTATGCAATATGGAAAACATCACCAATAGTTTAATAGCTTGTGTTTCTTGTATTTAGAACCATCATTTTTCCTTTATGTTGACTGGAAAAGGGAGCAAATAATCAGCATCTATGACAAGCGCTTGTTCTCCTTTAGGCATTTAGTTGTATGGCTGGGAGTATTATACAAATATGTTGTTAGAGGTGGCACCAATTACCCTGTAATTTCTGAAAAATTGATACAACATATATCCAATTATTAGTATTACTACTGTACCTGTAATTGCATAAGTTACTGTTACTTTACTTGTGACTACATAATTGTAAATGTTTCCAGTAGCAAACTGTACGTTATGCATATCATATCTAACTGCATAGCCACTAAGCTGACACCATGGTGTAGACATATAAAAGGACATTTCATTCAGAAGACGCAGGGTTGAATTCTGCCCTGGCAGAAAGTAACCACTTCAGGGGAGCTGTCTTGGGAGGCAGCCCTCATGCTGACTCGCCAAATTATTTTCCTCAGCAGTGCACTTGACTTCAGTGGGACTCAAATATGCTTACATATCCTGGTGAACTGGGATGTGTTTCAGGCCATGCTTAAGTGGCTTGGCTTGGTGAGATTTGTTTCAAGCATCCAGCAGATTCTACTGGCACATAGGAAGACGTCTTCCAGCAAGCAGAGCTTCTGAAACCCCTCCTGATGTAAATAGTCTCTTTGGACAGGATGCAACTTCTCTGTACAGCAGAACTGAGGCTGTGGATGCTACACAGATAGTCTGTCTCGACCTATTCTGGCTGCCTCTGAAGGCTTCATGCTCCTTTTGAGCTCTCTTACTTACCAGGCCTAAAGAGGGCAGGATTTAGCCTGTTGTATTTACAGTTAATTATTGCCATGTATGTGAAGAGTGTATTCTTACTAAGTATATACTGACCATATCTTACTGAAAGGATTAACTTTTTAAGAAAGACTTTTAAAAAACTCCAAGTGAGTTTTGTTTTCAGTCACAAGTAGAATGTGGATAAAACATGTAATTCCATGTTCACTCTTTGTATTCTAAGAATTGTTACGTGCTTACTGTATTATATTTGCAGGCATTTTGTTATGTCTTGTCTAAAAAAAATCAAATCCTAAAATATTTTAGTTAAAAGCTTCTGCTGTGCAGAAGACTGTGATTTTTATATATATATATACACATATATATATATATATGATAAAAATACTGTTTTTTGTTAGACAACGTGTAAGGATTTTTACCTGTTTGTTCTGGGCAGCGCCTCAGTAAAATAAATTGTACAGAGTTGATGCTCCAGAACTTAACATGTTTGTATGCACTTGCTTATCAGGTGCCCTTGCCCTCCCTATCTCAGTATGGAGGGCATGCGAGACTCTGAAGAGCAAGGGAAGAGAAGAATAATGATATGTGGTAATGAATTTGTACTTCATTTATTCCTGTGAATATTTCTTGTTGGTACCAATGGTACCGTACCAGGCAACTGTTATAACTACAGGATTCTCTTAAGAAAGGACACTCTATAGATATTTTTTCACTGCTCTAATATTTTTGTCTCTGTAATAACAAGAGAACATAAACTAGTGCCCATCTAAATTGCTGGAAAGCCTCTAACTAACTTCAGTAGGATCTGGACTTTACTTTGTAGATGTGATTTTATTCATATTAGAATTGAAGGGTACAGAACTTAAATTCTTATCTAAGGACATTCTTAAAAGTCCATTGAATTTCATCTTCATTTTCCTTGCTGTAACTAATCCTTGGTCTCTGAAAAGTGTTGTAACTGGATATAAAAGTTTGGAATTAAAACCTAAGAGCTGATTTTGTGCTACTGAAGTTAGTTTGACTTAATTACTGATTTTCTTTGGGCATTGGAACTAGCTGACACTTCCTCCTTTCATTAATGAAAACAAATTTCCCTTAAAAAAAAGTTTTGTCCCTCTATCTCTTTTTCTTTTATAAACCTCATGACCCTCAGAGAAACTGTAGCTCTCATTGGGAATGTACTGGTCTAGATTTTTGCTGCTACTGCTGAAATCTTTTTCTCTAGTTTAAGATTAAAATTCTCTGAGGCGTTCTGCAAACTCTTGCTGCAGGTAATGCCAATATACTTGACAGAGCTACTCACTTGAGTTAGAGCTTTTCAGATGAAGGTCCAAATATATCTCTGAGGGTCAAAATCTACTCAGGCAAAATGTCCCTTGAAATCAGTGAATGTGATTGTCAAAAGAGCGGGGGCTGAAAGTTGCTCAGTGCTTTTCCCTATGGCTGTGCACTGAACTACATACATGCTTGTACACTGAAAAGCACATAGATTCTCAACTCCAAGACAACTGCAACAGGAGGTGAGGCTTTATCGCCACCCTTCTGGAAGGCTGGTTGTAAACTCGTTGACCCCCATGGAAACTGTATGAAACCTATTGCATTGGTTGTTTAGCCTTGTTTCTTTATCAATTATTTTCTTCCTCCCTCATGTGCACTGGTATATTATTGTTTTATAAATGTTGGGGCTGCTGGCAGGAACTAACATGGCTTTTCACCCTAAAATTTTACAGTGTTCCTTTTTAAACATACACTTGGGCATTTACGTATCGTGTTTCCTTGCATGGGATCTAACTTCAGGGAGCTGCCTGTGGAATTCAGTGTATGATAAGAGTATTTTTTCATATTTATGTGGGAAAAATAATGCTCCTACTAAATTCAACTACCTGAATGCCTAATGAAAAGGGAACACTGTGGTTATAACTTGTATTAAAAATCTTCTGTAATTAACGGCCTCTTCATTAGTTAATAAAGTTGGTATTTTTGTAACCTTGTTTACTCTTATTATTCTTAATAAAGTATTTTATAAAAAACAACAAATTAATTAGCATTATCTTTCTTATTTAAAGAAGGTTTGGAACTCCATTGCTAGGCTCCCAATTCTAATTTCAATTAGAGATTTTAGTGTGCAGAGTAAGGAGGACTGGTACTTTAAAGATCTTCATGTGTCCAAAAGCAGAGTGGCACATAAAATGGAAAATACATCCAATTCCATTCTGTGATCCTGCCAAGTCTCCCCAAGACCTTCCTGGTGGGATTCTGCACTGAGAATGGCCTAAGCATATTACAGAGAGAATATATTTGCGGTGAAAAGTATGTGCTTGACTTAACATGAATATTTACCAAGAGGTTTGTAGTTCCTAAAAATTTCTGTCTGAGAAGCCTGGAATTTTAACTATTTCTCATAATATACTTTACACGTCAGGGAAGGGCTCTTCTCACTGTATTACTTAGTACTAGTGACAGTTCAAAAGATGATGCAAAGGAGACTAATAACTTGCACAAACCTAGGTGCTGCTGCTGCACTTAATGTCAAAACCAGCCAGCAGCAATAGCTAGCAAAAAAGGAAACAAGCAACACTATTACTAGCCCAACCCATTTAATACCTCTGTCCAGCCAAGTTCTGTCAAGCTCTATAGCGTCATAGCATGCTGGCTCAGTAAGTTCAAACAAGGGACAGTAAGTTCATTACTTCTTTTTCATTATCCAGCTGAAATTTCAAAGTTCTAAGCATTTCTGGTTACACTGCAGTTTTGATGATTTAAACTTATATTTACTAACTACTGCAGCTATATCAACAGTGAATCATTTTTCAAATAAACTCATATGCAGTGTTTGAAGTTTGATTTTGGATTTTCCATGGTAAACATCGCTTTCTTTTTGTTTGCAGTCCAAAAAATGGGATTTTCTAATTGATTCATAGAATCAGTGGATTTTATCAAGAACTCATGAAATCAATGGGAAACTTGCCAATAACTTCAACCATGTAGGAATGCTTCCAAAGTTATAAAAATCTAGAAATAGTCCATATGTCAAAACCATATCTTGCTATAGTTTCACGTTCAAAGTGTTAAGGATGTTCAGGTGACCTCTCTACCTCCTGGAAGCCATAAGAATTAACTGTTTGTACAGCACTGTGCACAACAGAGATCTATAAAGTGATATTGCCTTCATATTACATTCTGTCATGGCTTTATCTTTGGTAGTTGCAAGAACACTATAATCTGCAGATGATAAACGATGAAAACCCACATTGATGTTCAGTACTTGCTTTCTGCTCTTTGTTACTTAACAAGCCTCATGTAAACAAAGGAGGCCATTTAGTAGAGTTCAGTTGCATAACTATTCTGCCTTCAAAAGCACCGATTTCTGGACGGCTACAGTTCCAATAAAAAGCACGTGCAATAAATAGGAAATAAAACAGCTGGGAGAGAAAAGGCAAACCATAAAAAGGTTAATACCAAAGTAAGCCCTAAAATGAACTGATAAACCTTTTTTTCATGTTGTCTAAGTTTTTATAATGTAGGATATACGGTGTGAAAAGCTGCAATAGAATAGCTTAATAGCCTTAGCTTTCCTAAAGCTGTTTCACTCTGGTTCAGAACACTTGGGAAAGTGCAATGATTTCTCCATATGGTCACAGAAGATGTAGTGCAAATTGTGCTTCTGTGCCTGAGGACCTGATACTACTTGCATTGAAATTACTGTCAAAACTCCATCTAGGGCTAATGGGTAGGTCCTAAATCCTCCTTCTGAACCCCATGGACCTTGTCATGGAACTGTTTCAGATCCTGACTTAAGCACTCAGGGCACTTTCCAGACTGGTATGGCATGACAGAGGAGAAAAGCATGTTTTGTTTCACTTCAAACCTGGGCATCAGAGTTCCACTGCAGACTATCAACTTTGCCCAGTCAAAGCATATCTAGTCAGAGTCTAATTAAGTATAAGGATTAGTCAATTTTCTTACTATTAAAATATTTCTCATTAAAATAATAATATTTAAAAAAACATTATGGATGTAGTTACTATTAATGTAGCTTTTATAAAGATAATAATAAATTCCTAAGGGAATTCCTTAGGGAAAAAACTCTACAGTAGAGCAAAAAAACTGTACCACTTCAAAGCCCAAGAGAAGCTGGCATTGCTTGAGATACCTCAGGTTGTGTCTGTATAAGCTAGTGTTGTCCTCAATTATTTGATATATTCTACCGGGAGAAAAAATATATACAGGACAGTGCAATTCATAGCAGCTTACTAAAAATGGGGAAGGAAATACAGCATTAGAGGCACGCATTGGATTAAACAAGGCTAGTGTAACACACAAACAAGGATATAATCCTTCTGTCCATTTGAGAGAAGTTTTACCTTGAGTAACATATGAGTTTATAATGTTTAACCTAATTCAGATTACACTAACTGAAAATTTTCCAGATGGTTTTCTTTCCTCGAGGATTAATGTCAGCATGATACATAGACTGAGCAAATATGCATTTACATCGACATTGCTATTACAAACCATGTCAACAATGGTCTCATGTCTTGGGTGTATATATGCCATCTGCTGTTCAGCCTTGTGTTTAACAGTACTGTAACTTCACATAGCAGTTATAAAACTGCCATCACATAGTTTCTTCGCTCCTTTTTTTTTTTTTTAATTAAATGAAAGCTCAGAAAATTTGCTGTTCACAAGTTCTGGAAGCTTTGCATTAAACATTCACTTGAAAGCCTCAGTTTTCCATTGCTGTGCATCCTTACAAGGCAATTGAGTGCCAGTTATTCCCTAATCCTATAATTTTTTGAAATCTAGATTTCTGTGGGCAAAGTCCCCACATAGCCTTAATTGTTCTTGATGAAAATGTTCAGAATATGTCTCTAAATACCTGTAGGAGGTGAAAACTCATTACAGTCCTGAAATATCCAGATACCAGCCTTTGACTATCCACACTGACCTTCCTAGCTTTCCGTCAAGTACATTAACACAAGGAGAGGAATATGCGAGAAGGCTAGATGGCCTCTGCACATCCCACATCAGTGAGGCTTGACTATATCTGAGGAAGTGCTCTACTGCCCTCTATACCAACCTGTCCATGCATAGCCAGAAGTTTGATGTGACTAAGCACTAAAGTACACAGATTACACATGGACACATAAACAAATGTACACCACACCCACATAAATGCACCTTCACAATGGTGCCTAGTGGACTAATTCAGAACTTCTTGGCCTACACAGATACTTCAGGTAAAGGTTTATAGCCTTGGATTTTCCCTGTCCCTCAGAGCTGTGCTAACTGAAGCACCTTAGTATAGGAACAGGACAGCCCAAGAAGAAAGGTCTTCCTACCAGGATCACTTATCTCACTTTGACCAATAGCCAAGAATAACAAGGGAAAGCTTAGTGGTGACAGCCAGAAGTATGAATTTTTCACATCCTGAATTTGCACATTTGTGATAGCAAACTTCTGTAGTGTAGGCCTGAATTGGGAGGAAAAGTCTTAGGAAATACCTTAGCTCCATTGCCCATGCTCCGGACTAGCTATATCCAAACCAAACAGTTCTGCAGTGATAGCATGTTTACATATTGCCTTTCTGTGCATATGTGTTTATGTGTGCATATACACATGTATCTATTCTGCCTGAAGCAATGTTGAAGCTCTGGCATTGCTGTTTGTTGTCCTGGAAGCAGACCTGATTAGTGTTTGGCCAGCTGTGTACTGGTTTGGACCCATCAGTATAACTATAATCTGAATGTGAAGGACACAAAATTTAGGTATTAAAAAGCTCAGCCTTGGCTCTTCAGCCTTGGCTCTTCAGGTGCTCACACTCTAGGGAATCAATGCTAAGCACCTCATGTACACTACTAATTGAAATGGTGCACAGGCCTTTGAAGACCCTTCTGTATGCTTCCCCCCCCACCCCTCTTTTATTCCACTTTAATTTTGTTAGGTATCACCAGAGGGTGGTCTTAACATTAAAGCTGTCTTAAAAGCAAGTATTTTTTCTGTAGAAACCTGCTTCCTTACTGGAGCTCTTCCTGGGCTGTAATGTTAGTTAATTTGGTTGGGAGTCTCTTCTAAAGTTCTGGAGGGGCTTTTCAGGCTGACTTCTCAGTTTATCTTAGCAAAGACGCCAGGATGTATTTGTAAGCATGGCGTTCTTTAATCCCCTCTGATACCACTTAGTGTTAACAACTGTTTAGTTCATATAACTCCCTAACAATAATCCCTGAGCATGAATTCCTTTAACTTTCTACTGAAGTTTTTAATTTAGCTTTACCTTTCTGCCTGGTTTATACGCGTGCTGGGGGCAGGGGCAGGGGAGCGGGGATAAAAAAGAGAAAAAAAAAAAGAAAAAAAAAGAGAAAAAAAGGAAAAAAAAAGGTGGAAAAGGGAACAGTGTGTGTGTGTGTGTGTGTGTGTGGAGTGGGGGAGGCTTTTCAAGTTTTCTTTAGCTGGCCTTTGCATTACTACTACTAAATTTTGCTATCGGTACTTTTTCCCACATCTTACCAACTCCGTCTGCAGGAACATGTCAGTTTTATTGGTATGGTTGACAGAGACCAGGCTGGTTTCCAGCTGAAATCCATTTGTTTTCCCTCCAGTGTGCTTTCTTACCTCCCCAGGCTCCCGCTCTGTGCAGCTTGCTCCAAAGAGGTATTTCACTGCCTATTTGAGTATGGACCGTGCATTCCCTTTCAAAACTGGCAGAAGAGTTCCCTGTCTTTCCCACTCCATGCTGGGGAGGATGGACTTCCCATTTCCCTGACAAATTCTTCAGGAGTGTAATATACTCCTTACCTTTAAAGCAATTTCCAACTAAATGCAAGAAGGAATCTGTGAAGCTGATGTGAGCTTGGGCAGCCAAAACTTACAGGAAGACACCTCACTTGGGCATAAAACAAAAGTTTTGGATGCGCTTCCCTTTATAATATTTAAATATAGTCTTGGAATCCCTGTATTCCTCTGAATGGTTATTTCACACACTTAAGAGTTTGCGAATTCCTTTCTTGGCTTGAACGTGGTGAGGCAGTGGTGTTTGCACAGGCTGCAGCACAGCGCGATCCAAGGGACTCCTCAATACTGATGACAGACAAGGACTCTGATTCTTTTTCTTCTCTGCTGGGTTTTCTTGCTTATTTTCTTGTTTGTCTTGTTTGTTTACTTGGTACTTTATTATTCTGTTTTAATGCTGACAGGAAGAAAATAAACAGGGAAGAGTAGGGCTGGTGCAAGCGATGTGTTTGAACTGGCTGCTGGGTAAGATTTATGGTCTGCTAAGGACAGCTTTTTGGAATGTTCTTCTCTTCACTCCTCTCTTGGCAGTTTTCTTGGCCTCCTCAGCTGTCTGAAGACACTTCACTTTCACTATTTGGAAAGTGCTTTCCTCATTATCATCTCTAAGAGTTGAAGTGATGAAGTCACTTTGTCTCTCTTCCCCCCTCCTCCCAGTCCCACACTGCTATCTACGTATACCTCAGCACAGATTCAGCAACAGTACTGAGCACTTCATTGCAGTACATTTTCCCTCTCCGAAAAACAGAGCAAAGGGCTACTTGAGCATGGATGTGTTGCAGAACAAATATAGAAATGCACTGAGTGGAGCGGCATTTCTACATCTGCATTACACTCTCCAGAGATCATGCTGTAAAAACATAGTTCTGTGGTAGCTGAGAAAGCAGAAAAAAGAAAACTCTGGAAAAGAGAAAACCTGTTGGGAAATAGCTGCCCATACAGTAGGCTTCTGATTGCTCTTCAAGATGGGCTACTGCCTGCACATGAGTAGTAAATCCAAGCCTGGCTTGAAGTTGAGAAGTTCTGTAGAGACAGATGATAAGGTTAGAGACTATCCTCAGGGAATATTAGGTGTGAGAAAGCAGGGCAATAATTTTAGGTTCCAACCCACAGGAGTGGTCACTGAGGAGCTTAGGAATTATGCAGCTTCTGACCACAACTCATGACCCCTATTGTTGTCAGGTCTCTTTCTTTGGAAGATCAACCTATGAGAAGAAATTCATCTTTGAGTGAGAAATTTCAGCAAGCTCTGCTTGTGCCACTGAATTTCCCAAGAACAGCCCTTTGCACAGGGAGCTGGTTTTGTTTGGTTTGTTTTTTCTGCCTGCAATGGACAGATTGAAAAAGTGGCCTGAACCAGTTTATGTTTGTATCTGAATTTAGTCAGTCTTTTGACACCAGCTTAGAAGATGAAGATCAAAGGAAGTTTTTTTCAAAAATGTTCTCTTTCAGGCCACATCCTTCCTATCATTTTCCCAATTTCACACATCCATTAAGAGAGGAAATATAGAAATGTACATAAACAAACCAAGCCATCCAAGTAAGAACATACAGTGATTTCATTCAGAAATACTCCTTTTAAGGCACAGGGTCTATAAAAAACACACCAAGAGAATACTATACTCTGGTCATTTGTTAGTAAAGCTGACAGGAAATCAAAACTGAAAGAATTCTTCTGTAACTGCCAACTTGCTGCAATGGAAGCCAGGGAAAATATGTTTATCTGTTTACTTGACTAAGAAGAAAGAAACCAAAACATGTTTTCCCCCAATAGCAGAGGCAAATTAGACTGTTAGTAGTCACTTGTGTGCTAGACTTCCCTCCAGGCCTTTCCTAATGTTTTGTCTTACATTCAAGACAAATAAAACAGCTCTATGGAAAAGAAAAAATCTCATAGAGTATAGAAACTAACAAGTTTTCTAAGTACCCAATATTTCACCTTTACAGCTTTCAGGATATCATCCAGTACTTCACATTATTAAGAACTATCCTTTCATAGATGATTTTTGCACAATAGAGATTGCATGTCTGTAATCTGGCACAGAACTGCAGCTGCAAAGATGGACAGCCCATTTAGAGTATGACTCACTAGGCTTGGTTTTCCCTCCAAAATTAATTTTTATTCCATTGAAATACATAGCATGAACTAGAATGTATCTGATTACAGGAGATACTGTAACCTTACTTAGGGCTTATTAGAATAGGTGCTAGGTCGGTTGAATCATATAAGAGAGACTACTACCGATGTGATATTACATGTGGTCTCTGTAGGCAGGATGTCTGTAAGAAACAGTTACATGATGATGTGAAGAATAAAAATAATCTGAAATATTCCAAGGGCAGGCTCAACTGAGGATTTTGTCTTTTCTGCATTGCTCTGATGATAGAGCTGCCTTTCTTCAACTGCTGCATTTACAGCACGTTTGCACTGCCATGTAGCAGGCAAAATCAGCCGGCAAATCTTGTCAAAGATATTTCATTTGAATAATTCTTCTCTCTGGGCAGATGCAGTGCAGTCTAACAAACCATAAAAAAAAAAAAAAAAGAAAAAATAAAGAAAAAAAAGGAAATATTTCCTAGAGTCTGTTAGCTGGGTAAAACTGTGGTAGCTAGAAGAGGGCAAGAATCAAAAGTAGATATTTTTCCTAACAGTATATCTTTAATGTGAATCTTAACATAACTCATTTTAGGGAAGCTGCATGAGAGAAAGCAGTCATTTACAGTGTGCAAGATAGCTGAACCAGCTAACTAACAGATTACATTTCATACAATTTAAAAATTCCACAGCAGGAACCATCATACTTGTAGCAAGAAATGAATCCGTACATGTTATCATCATGCTGTGTTTTTTTGTGCTTTTCAAATTCTACCGTAATGTTCAAAGTGCTGAGAAAGAATCTTATGCATAGACTTTGTGACGTTATTCCTAAAGTAATGAGTGCACCTATAGAAATTCAGGCAGAGTAGGTAGACTGCCACTTCTGACATATTTAGTACCATAATATGGACATGTAATAGATTATTCTCTAACAGTTTAGGTCCTCATTTGGGACGATAATTAAACATATGTTTAACTTCAAGCATAAACTTAAATCCATTGACAAGTGCCTTCCTTTGAAGACACAATTAATCCAGTGAATTTGTAAAGCATTGTGACTTTGGCTGAATGAGGGTAAGGATTCTAGCTGAGTATGGGACTTGTTTATACAGTACCTAAGCCAGCAACACCATAAACATAAAAAGGACTTCCAAAACTGACATTTTTAATGTTAATGGCTCCGTTTCATTCCTCTTCTCTTTTTAAAATAACAGCTTAAAATGACATTCAAAGGCTCAACCACTGCAGCTATATGAGAGAGGACATTCTAATTTACTTCTGCTTTAACCACAGTTTGTGTAACTCCTGTGAAAACAGATGTGGTGTTGTGGTTCAGAGTCTTATTAGTTGCCTTATTATATGTCTTTGTGTAGTTGAAAGCTAGTGCAGAGAACATTTTAATATGGTTGCATTTTAACGGCATTCAGTCCAATTATTGAGAGTCTGTTGGGAGCACCTATAACTGGCCTGTGCTCTGAAGCTGGATTTAGAGTATGTATCTCTGCAGCATCTGTATTACTTGTCTAGACATATCTCTGAGGATTCAGAATTACAAATGACAGATTGTATACCAGGTCTGACATTTATTTGATAGAATATAGAGGCATATTTATAACATGATGATAACTGTATCTGATACCTGCTTGCTTCATCTAAGATCAGAATGAAGCCCCAAACATTCACATGTGGCAGGGTCAAAACCTCTTTATGATTACATTATAGAATAAAAGTGTATATGTGCTAAAGTCCCAAATTTTGGCTTTCCAAACATTTTTTTCTATAAATTAAACTCTAGTCCATCCTCAGAAGGAACTCTGAAGATTAAAAAAAGACTTGAAAAGTACAATTGAAAAGTGTACTACAAATACTTTAGTCACATAAATTATTTGATCAACCTAATTGAATTATATTCAAGAAATTAAGTTTAGTCATATAGCAAAGCTCAATTCTACAGCTCTGCAAACAAGGCAATTGCTTTGAGATTAGCACAGAAAATTCGTGGATTAAAACCAAATGTTGATGACAAGTGAGGATTCACATGGAAGAACCTGAGGACATGCTCCTCCCTATTCCTATCCTAGGAAGAATAAGCTCCTAAATAGTCCTTTGCAATACAGGTATGTATTAATCCTTTATTATCATCAAACTTTTTTTTTTTTTTTTTTTTTTAATGACAATACAGATCATGCGACTGGAATTTACTGGAGTTGTATTCAATTCTTGTCTCTGCCTCTGGCTTGTCAAGAGTCACTTTGTCTTTGATTATCTGTGGAGACCCTCAGCACACCCAGGGCCCCTTAATATCCCTGCCCACCTCCAGGGCTCCCCCTGCCCTACTCATGGCCCAGGACCCCATTCCAGCACCTGGGGCCACAAGTCCCTGCCCCAGTGAGGCCATAGGATGCTGTCTCTGCCTGTCCTGGCCCATTCCAGTGCCAGCTTGCCCTCATTCCCAAGGAGGTGCCTGACACCCAGGGCTGGGGCTGCCCCAGCAGCCGCCTGGCCTTCCTTGCCTGGCTGCGAGGGACAGGCCCTGCCCTGCTGCCCTGGCCCCCACCACCCCCGGCCCAGTGAGCTGCCGGCCCTCCCAGAGCTGGGATAACATTGATTCTTTGTTTGTAAATAATTGTAGTAGTTTCTTTTCAGCTTAGTGGAAGTGCAAAATCAAGAACAAATCTCCTGATAATCCTTCCTGCTGTGGTCAAGTTTTTGTGCCTGCAAAAAGGAGTGTCAGCCTGAATTGCTTTGTTTGATATGAAATGTCCTCCACGCCTTTTCACCATTCAGTAATTTAACTCTTCAAATTCCTTTTTTTCCTACTAAAAATCATTAATTTCTTATGGACAACTTTGTTTCAAAATGGAAATCAAAGACTGCTCATTAGAAAATGCAGGAAAAAAATGCTCATAGCAACCTAAATTGAAGGGTTTTTTCTTAAAAACACTCCCCTTTTAACAAATATCTTTAATCTTATTTCAGCCATAATTTAATCTAATTTAAAAAAAACACTTTCTATTTTGGGTTTGAGTGTATTAACTTCAATGACACAACTTCATTACAACCCCTTTATGTTTAATGCTTCCAAATGCTCTACAAAATACTGTTGCTTTCTTCTGAATCTTCACAAGACCATAGAAAGGTAATTAGCAGATATTGCCTTGATTTTACTAAATAAAATATAGATGAAGCTACGTTTTGTTTGTAAGTTTTCAGCTATTTCTAGCTACTTGCAGCAACAATTTTACAAAGAATATGAAAAACGTGAGAAAACTAGTACAGATTTCGAAGAAGACAGATGAGAACTTAAAGACCCCTACATCCCTTATTTGTCTAAAAAAACAATAAACTTTGCATTTGTGGTTTTTTACCTGTATTTCCTGAAGAAAATTTTACAAATTTGGGAATTATTGACCAGTTCTGATTTTTTTTTTGCATTTAACTGTAAATCACAGTTACTGATACAAAATTTGGAGAGAAAAAAAAAAAAAGAAAAAGAAAAAGAAAAAAAGAAACAGGAAATCTAACTTTCCTCCAGCTCAGTGATTATTAGGCATGAATATAATAATTATAAGCATCTTTAAGAGAAAAGGAAAAGCACTCTCACTGTCTTTTTTTATTATTAATAGTCTTTCTTTTTGAAAGTGACTACAACTCCCCCTATTCAGTATTAATGCTAAGAAATTTGACAGATATTTCAGGATTCTGCAGGATTTTCATTTCACATCAGGCTATTTCTATAAACTGATTTTCAAAATAACTTCCATATTGTTGAATTAACTAAGCAAAATAGTTGCTGTACCCACCCTAAGATGAAATGCACACGTTTTGTACAGCAGCTCTGTACAAAAGTTTGGTACATGAAGTAATATATTCAAGCTGAATTAAAAGCGTAAGGGAAATTCTAAAGAGGTAGAATGCAAGTAACATTGAAAGTTGGCAAAGACATTACACAGTTTAACACAAGCTGTTCCTCTCTAATATCATAGTGACAGTTTCATATAAATGACATTTCGTGAGTAATAAAATGACAAATACATCATTAAAATTAGAGACAGATTGCTAAATGGATTAGACTGCAAGTATCTTGGGTTTTTTTCTTTTTTCTTCCACACGCATATTTCATCTTGCTGGAAAATTATATGCCAATGTTGTTCATATTGCCAGATCTTAAAATGAGTTTTAAAATTCATTCAGTTCTACCATTCAACAGCTCTCTGAGGGATGGAAATTCAGCACTGACTTTTTTTAGTATCCTTGAACAAACCACCGCAAACCCTGTTCTGAAAGCTCTTAGATATATGAAGTGCCAGGCACAGGCAGGACCTTGTACATGTATCAAGTAATTGCAGAACAATGGTAGGGCTTCTCTTTTCTGATGATCTTTCAAAAAATAAAATCTTCTTTAAGGCTCAGGTTAGAGCATCAAAGGTTGTTATAATGCTTGTTCTCAGAGAATGTAAATACACTTGAGGGTTTAGAAAAGGAATCAGTCAAATAATACACAAGATACAAGGAAGAAAACCAAATAAAATAGATTCTTGTCATAAAAGAGGCTAAGAGGCTGGCAAAACATATTTAAAAAAAAAACCCTAATCACATAGCTATCTAGACAGACTTCTTTAGAATTTATACATGAAGATACACAGAAAAATTTATAACAGGCAGTCAGAATTCTGTAGTATAAAAATACAATTTTCTTTTGGGTTTTGGCTCATTAAAATTGTTTAGTGCAAGAAATAATATTCATTATAGAATAATTTAGGAGTAGTTTCCTTATCCTCTTTAAATCCTCCAAAAGTCTACTGATTTTAGGGTATATTTTCATACATGATTGGATTGCAGACTTGAGCAACCTGTCAAGTGTGGCTTTATTATGTCTATAGCCCATGAAATTACAATAAACAAGATGATGTTCTATTAACAGAGGAATTAAGGAAGTATTTCCTATGGCTGTATCTTCCTTAAATATCTTACTATGGGGCAACACCAAATCTGCATCACTGAACACCAGGGAGCAGTGATGTGAGTTGTCCAGAGCTCTGCATCTGCTGAAACATAATTGTTTTTTAAACTCCTATCCTTCCTTTAAAGTCAGTTTGATCAGAGGATGCAAAAATTGTTAGAGGATGGACCAGCAGGTACCTGAACAGTGGGAGTATGACCATGAGCCAGCAGTATACTAACACAGCAAAGCAGACCAAGAGCCTCCTGTGCTGCAGGGCCACAAATATCTTTAAGGTCTTGAAGCATATGACATATAAGGAGAAGCTGAGGGAGGTGGAACTGGTCAGCTTGGGGAAGATAAGGGTCAGGACGTATCACATCAACAAATAAAAATACTTCATGGGAAGGTGTAAAGAAGATAGAAGCAGACTTTTCAGTGGTATCCAGTGACAGGACAAGAGGCAATAGGCACAAACTGAAATACAGGAAATCACATTTTAAGGTAAAGATACATCCACCCCCACCAAATTTTTACTATGAGAGTGCTTGGACACTGGAACAGGTTGCCGAGAGATATTGTAGAGTCTCAATCCCTGGAAATATTAAAACGTCACCTGGACAGTGTCCTGGAAAACCAGATGTAGGTGACCCTGCTTTGAGAGGGTGAGTTGGACAACATGACCTCCAAACATCCCCTCAAATCTCAACCATTCTGTGATTTTATCATCCTGTTTCCTTAGAAGATCCATCTAAACACATATATTAAAAATCTTCAAAATATCTGTGCAGCTGGTTCTTGTTCACTCATTCTAATGGATCAAGTAATTTTGGTTACTGGAGGCTACTCACATGTCCTGCAAAACCCACCATTTGTAGAATATACAGAGAGAGCATCTGAATGAAAAAAAACTTGCTGGAAACCTCTAGATTTGTTAGAAGTGCCATATGTTTATCTGTCTTTATCTGTCAGTGATTTGTTAACCAAAATCCTCTTTTATGATAACACTAAAATACCTTTTACTAGGGAAACTAATGGGCACCTTATCAGGCAACGTTCTTTACAGTGTTCCAGTGGAAACAGGCAGGGACTCATTTTAGAATTATTGAGCACAAGAGAAAAGAACCAAAATTTTTTTTTTTTTTTTTTTTTTGTCTGGCAAAACATTACTTTAGACTATGGAATTTATATATTCTGATGCTAACGGAAGCCTGTAGGAATAAACTTATTTCACTCTGAAAATGTTTCTATCTTTAATGAATTTGCAAGCTATTAAAAAGGAAGTGAAGATTCCACCCAAATGACTGTAAAGAAATATGTAGATCTTACACAAACCAGGGCTATTTAGTTGCTAAGTTGATTCCACTTTTTTGTTAATGGACTGTGGAAATAAGAATTTATTACAACTGACTAAGGCATAGTGTTTGTAAACATCTTCAGGATTGCATAGGTCTTGGATCTAGTCATGTGAAACTGTTTTTATTGCAAAGCATAAGTGCGAGAAACTGCACTGAAAAAGTTATAGAGCCTGATGGTGGAAGGTACTGAATTACTCTGCTGAAGGACTAAGGGCCCTCGGCTTTAGCTAAAGCAAAGCACTGTGCAGGATGAGGACCTTGCTCTGTAAAATAATCTTCTGATTAAGCATGTGGGTTGGTTTTTTTTTTTTCCCTTCTTCTGAAATGAGTGTGTGTACATTAACATCTGTAAAGGTCAGACAAGTGATCTGCTGTATTGAGCAGTCTCAGTTTAAATCTAATGCATGCCTTAGTAAAGATACAGATGCTTTCTGTGGTTCTATAAAAATGTGCATTTTAATGATGAATGGGAGAGTTTATAGCTCCAATTACTTTGTCTCCTTTGAAGCAGCAAAACTGGCAACCCCTTATCTAGACTTTAGCAGGTTGAGATAAACCTTTATAGCAAAAAGTATCTGGATTGTCAGAGCTTTTAGCTGCAGTAAGCTACTTAAACTAAAAGCAGCTGTTAGTCAAAAAAAGAACAATATCTGTTCATTCGAAAGATGTTCTGTAGTGTCTGGGATACTATTTAATGAGTTTTTTCTTCAGATGAGACTATTGTAAAAAATCTAAGTGACACACATGGACACTCACTTGCACAAAGATATGCACACAGTGATATAAAACATGTAACATTTGAAGGAATCTTGTTTGGCTAACACACAGTAATCATTTGGAAGAAACGATCCATGGAGATCACAGTGTTCAGAAAACTATAGTTTAGTTCCAACAATATAACAGTGAGATTACACTTCTTGTTATGAAAATGTTATTGTTGTTTCTACAGATCTGTTATTCCCATGTGATGTCTGGAACAGTAAAATTGTCCTCACTGAGAAGTACTATTCTCTTTGCTTCTTTTTTGTTCTTAAATATATTGAAATTACGTGGGCAATCCAGACTTCTATCATACCTTCTGACTCATTACCACTGTATTTCATTGTATTACATAAGACTGATTCTGACTCTTTCTGGGTTTTGTAGTGTGTTTCTGCCAAGTTTCTGTAAAGTTTTCCGGTGTAAATTTAAGTCTGCTTTAGTTAATAAGGCAAACAAGGAAAGATTCTAATTCAATTTGTAGTATATCTTCAGTGTGCTCACTTTGTTTATAAAACACTGTTCTGCAGTTTTAAAATTCTGCATGGACCCATTTGGTCAAGAAAGAAGCCTCCTGTATTTGTGAAATATCTCCCCCAGGTCTCTGAAAATGTCTACATCATGCACACTATCTCTGGTATTCTAAAACTTTCTCCTGGAAATATGAATAGCCAAATCTACAAGACCAAAGCCTTATCTGACAAACGGTGGCAACAGTCCATCTGGTTTCCGAGGGGTAAAAATTTATACCACTTAAAAGTCTTCCTTCTGACTGTGAGAGTCTTAGTTCTGCTTGATTTTCCCATTGTTTCTGCACAAAACCAACTTCTGTACTCAGATCTCAATCAACTTTGCTTGGATTACTGCACATTTTCCTTGGAAACCAGTTTGGACACTCATGAAACTCAGGTCCTGTTCAGGCTGTGCTTCCTACAGCCTATCCTCATACTTGACTTTACAATGACAAGTTAATGTCAGTACACTTTTCTGGGATTTCTGTTAGTTCACTATTGTCTGCAAGACAAGGGTAGGGATCTAGTGGGAAATATTAGGCTGGCAAAGGAGGTTTGGGTTATTATAAGGTAACTCCTCTGCAATTTATCTACACACATCTGCCAAAGCATCACCCTAACTACAGAGTAGTGAAGAAGCACAGTTTTCCTTCTGATTCATTCCTACGAAAGCATCAACACCCAGATGAAGTTCAAATCTGCATTCAACTCTGAAATCGAACCCTAAAGAAATATTTTTTTCTGACAGAGAGGAAATTACAGCCCACGGAAAGCTGAGGCTTAGCCTTACCCTTTTCCTCATATTTTAGCATAAAATCAAACTTGCCTACTTGGTTCCCAGACAGATTTTCCTATTTTCAAATGCATAATCTTATTCTTGCCATGACTTATGCTAGGACTTGTCAGGATGATCCACAGTTGTGAAATTCCCTTCCAGACAAGGACCTTGTGCCTCTCACGTGAGCCAAAGACTTGAGTTCTGTGCATATGAAGGCACAGCTCCTAAATGAGATCCCCCATTGCATATATAAGTGCTGGTTATATACAATTGCTTATCCACCCAAGTTCTGCCCCAGAACGTACCTATGTGCAACAAAGCACCTTCGCAGCCAGTTCACACTCCACCAAGCTGTTTGCTTCCTCCATGCTCATCTGAGAAGATCTCACCTTCCCCAAAAGTTAAGATGTGGGAGGCTTTCGGCATGCTTCTCATTGCAGACAGGTGTGCACAGAATGATAGGCACACCCCTCATTGCAGCCAGGTGTGGCAGAATGCCTCTGCAACCTGGCACACAGACCATGCATAAAGCCTTTTCTCAGAAAGGGCCCTTACAGAGTTCCTTCCTTCAGGATTTCCTGTTTAATGCTATAATGTGGTGGTGTCTAGTTTACATGGTTTAGGCACTGGCTCGTTTCCAGTTTGAAGTGCCTGTCCCCAGGAAAGGGAAGAAGGAATATCTGAGCATCTCTAATGTAGCTTCCTCCATCACTTCAACACTTTTGAAAAGAAATAGGCACTTGTGAGATCTGCAGATGGAGTTCCAGTCTACTGAAATCATATGTCTGCTTGATGGCCTGTATATGCAACTTAGGTTGTATATACATATATACCAGCTACTAATCCAGTGTCTATCTTTTTCCATTGAGAACAGAGTGAAAGAACAGGAAATGCTTGTCTCCTCCGTTCCTTTAGGATGTACCCTACTAATTTTCTCTGTGCAAAAGTGGAAATCTCCAAATCTGCAAAATTAATAAGACTTTGTGTCTGCAGGACTCTAGGCACTGCTCAGGATATGATCAAATAGCCCAGCAGTGTTTCCCTCCCTGAGGCCATGGTCTGCTGACCAGAATCACTCTGCAGGCACTGACCTGGACCAGTCAATGAGCATATGGTACCTCATCCATACATAACCATCTGTCCACTATCAAAATTACCTTCAATACGACAACATAAAACTTTCAGGGTTTGTCCAGAACATTGAGACAGATTTCTAGTGTGGTTTGCTGTAGAGGAATGAAGGCAGTGGGTTAATTAACATTGATAATATGCAGCTGTGGGCTTGCTTCAGGGGCGGTGGGTTGATTGACATGAATGTTACACAGCTGTAGCTCCTTCTCACTAAGTAGTTAAATAGCCCTGAGGATTGTGGGAGAGGTGACTAGATAGAGGAGGAGCAGCAGTGTGGTTTGGCTTTTGGAGGATGGAAGAAACAGCATGGACAGTAGAATCTGACCAACAGTAAAGCCTTGTTGCAGCCTGATAGCTTGCTTGTGCTGTAACAGCTGGCCATAAACTGGGTTGCAGCAGAGCTTTAGCTGATATTTAAAAGACTGCTATTTCATCAGAAGTACTTGCGATCAACCTGAGGTAAGCTTTAAGGCTGTGAAGGGAGATGGATCACAAACACAAAATTAGGCTGGTCCTGGAAATCAGAGCTTCTGTTTTGGATGTGGAACACTAGTCCCAGCTGGTATGGGACTTATGGCTTTAGGATTTCATCTTTTGATGAAAGATTTTGTATGTCCTTTATTTCCAGCACTAGATAGCATGGTGGTGTTTGTATGAAAGAGGGAACAGAACTGCCTCTTCTATCCTTCCTCATAAGAAATTTGCTGCCAGTTGATACATTTCTTGTTAGTCAGGTATGAATAATGAGTACAGGTGTGTCAAATAATACTACTGAGCAGAACTGAGTTTCCTGGATTTTATACTTTCCATAACTTAACCAAACCATTTATTCTACCCTGTGCCACAACTCTCCATTTGCCAATGAAGTAAGACACCCTTACACATTAGGGTTGCTGAGAGAGTGAAAATCAATTTTAAAAATATGGGTTAAAAGTGTAAGTAGTAGAAAAAGAGAGCAAAGACAGACAAACTTGTTACTTATAGCGTAAATATGGATTCAACTCTGTTATGAAACTTCATTTTAAATGTTTGTATTACTATAATGCCAGATATTCTGATCCTGCCAGAGCCAATCAGATTTGATGAGAACATTAACTTGGCTTGGAGCCAGGAAATAGGTGTAAACATCAGATCTCATTAGATTTTTGTGAACTGTATTGAAATTGAGGTTTATTTCATGCCATGTATAATTAGACAGTTATTGTAATTATTCCAATTTATTTCACATCAAGACTTTTAGATTGCATCCTTTTAAGGGAAGAACTGAAATCTCCTATGCCCCAAGGCAAATCAAAACAAAATTTGTCATGTCCTATCCATCTAGAGGACAATCAACATTTGTATTTGTCCTCCGATAACAGCCAACTCCTGATGCCTCAAAGGATGACAGAATTTCAGCAGAACAGAGAATGCTTGTAGATGACATCTGTGTATGAGAAAGGAAGAATCTGCATTCTTTAAAGAGTCTTTTAAAACAATAATTCATTCATTTTTAAATTACTTTGTAGACCGAGTCCATCTTGAAGTGTCTTTCAGATACATACTTATGAAAAATGATTCTGCAGAGCTGGTTGACAGAATTGAATTATTTGGGCATAAATTAATTCATTAAAGTTGAAAACTTTTTCTATCTGCCACCCTTGCATGCACAGCCTGCTTTCTAGAAAGACTTTTGACAGGTTTAAGCTGACTATGTTTTTGTATTTAATTCAGTTGTACACAGCAGGGTACAGCATCTACAGACAGCATCAGGGCTTAGGCTAGTGGCTCAAAAAGAGTAATAAAAATACTGTTTTCCTAATAAAATCAGATAAACTGAGGGAACGTATGTGTGTTAAGAAAGGAGATGTCATTTTTTCATTTATGCTGCTTTCTACTGCAAATCCTTGTGCTTGCTGTTCATATGGCTCTCTTTAAGGATTTCCAGACCCAAATCTACTTCTTCCCAGCTTTTCACTATTGTGGTCTGTCTGCACCAACTTTGAAGAGAATTTCTATCAAAATCTCTTAAGACCCTTTTCTCCTTTAGTCATTCAAAACCATGCAGTTACTTGAAAAAACTTTTTTTATATTTTGGGTCACCAGTTGTTATATTTCCTGTTGCTGTTGTCTGAGAAATCTTGAAGGATTTTTTTCTCCCACAGCCCATGTTGTTCTGACATTTGAAATAATATTAAATTTTGTTAGGTGGTTTCTTTAAAAAAAAAAAAAAACACACACAAAGAAAACCCAACCAAAAACAAAACACCCCCCCCCCCCCCCCCCCCCCCAACATAGTTCTGTACTACCTGGATTATTGTTTTGCTGCCATAGTCCATCCACTTTCTACTCTCTGGAAATTCATGGAGTAAAGGGAAAGTTGTGCCTCTGTAACCTACCGTGAAGGAATACACATCCTATTTTAGCATTTCCATGCCATGCGATCACCTCCTCTCAATTAATAAGAGCATAATTTATATTCTTCAAGCCTGTACTGTTTACTACTTTTTGCTTCATTTAGTATGAAAACTGATTCTATAATAAATATGCTATATGTGTTGCCAAGACATATCTCTTTTTGAGGAGAGGATCTTCAGTGATGCGCTGCTCTTTACATAATCAGTATATCAAGATTATCCATAAAATACTGCAGAATCATTTCAGACTTGGAGGAACACAGTTTTTTTGAGAATGTAGAGATTGGAGAAAAGAACAAGTATAAAGTTAGTAATAGCTGACCAGATTTACGTGGTTACTTTTTATGGCCATTCACTATGACAATGTGATACTGATTGATTGTCATTAAATAAACTGATTGGCAGTCTTGAGGTTTTACATGTTACATAAGATTCTGAAATAATCTATGTAATGAGATGCTGAGATCACTTTTTAGCTCTTAAGGTCTTAGAGCTTTTAAGCTCATAAAGTTTCGGTCAGCTTCATGGTCTATTGTTAATAAAACTGTTCTGTTGAAGTATTTTATCAAAGTATAAGATTTACTTTGGTTGGGAAATGTGTCTTCTCAAGGAATATCCTTCTGAAATCATAGTTGTCCTAGCATGATTAGAAAGGGGCAGAAGATGAGATCCCAAAGCTATTTCTGCACTGCTCTGATTTTTGAGAACACAGTTCCATTGAAATTTAGACACCACAAATTAACCTCAGAGGTTCAGGGAAAGTTTGCCTAGCACAGAAGTAGCAGGGTAGATGCAACTGCAGCTAAACATGGTTTGTTTCATGCTTGGTATTATAGAAAAATGTGTAAAAGCAGGGCTGGATCAAAAGTGAATGTACTACAAGTATAAAGTATGTGTATTTCATACATCGTGAAGCATTATAAGGATTTTGGATTGTAATACATTCGCAGTATCCTCTCTCAATACTAAAGTAGGACACTTGTTAACAGACTGATAGGCACTTTGTGGCCGTATGTGCTCTCTAGAATATTGTTTCTTCTGTTGTGCTGACTCTGATGCACCAACACTACAAAAAACCAAGATAATTCCTGCTTCATCTATGGGTCCTGCTATTTCCTTAACTTTCTGTTCTTGCAGTTTGGTAATGACGCACAACCTGCCCTCAGATCACCTCTGGCTCACAGAAACATTAATGACAATGCGTCTCACAACTTCCACTACCAGTTGTGAAACCCAAGCAACACCTTATCAAAGAAAGCATGGGGCAGAGAGAAGGATTTTGAGTAACATATAGCAAAATTAAAGAGCAAGACACAATCACAAATTTCATTAGCATGAGATTTGCAGGAGTGTGAAACAGCAGGCCAAGAGGAGTCATGGAAACTTCAAGGGAGAACACATTTCAAATGATATTGTACTATGGGAATGAGAGGAGTATATGAATAAATAGGTCTTGCTCTGATGATTCATAACATTAATTATAACAAAACTTGAGGACAATAATGCCAGTAGTATTTGATTACAGCTCTGATTATATCAAATAGTAAGACAAAAGCACTGTCATTGTCATTATATGCTTGCCTAGCTCTTTGCCTTTAAGTAGTTGGAAAGATAGCTGTACTGGGTTGAGTGGCTAAATGTATCTTCAGAAATTAGAAGCAAAGTCATGCAAACCAGGACTGGTGAAGTCATCACAGCAGTTTATCTCTTGTACAAAAAAAGCCTTACTTCTTTGTCCCGATGTTCCCCCTATCAGGGCATGATATGAACTTTATTCAATGAAGATCCACAGTGACTCCATGAGAAAAATTAATTACTTGCTGAGCCATTTTGCCGTTAACTCTGGATACCAAAGACACAAGGGCTGATTTTGAAGAAAAGTCCTGATTCCATCTTCCTTACTTTAAATCTGTTCTTTTTTATGGATTTTTTTATAATGGGACTTAAACAAAAGAAAGAAAAATCTTTACATATTTTCATCCCTTGTCTTTTTTTGACACTGTAAGTCTTCTTACAATGCTTCTACAAAGTGAGAAAATATTACACTCAATGGTAATTGAGGTAAAGAGAACATCTGTCCCAAAACATGTACTTTCTATTCACAAATCTGTCCATTATTTTCAAACAGTACTAACGTAACATTGCCAATTCCATTACAGTAGCTTGCTTTTGTTGTGCAAATTCTGATTAGACTTATGTTACATTTTATACAAGTTTTCACACTGGTTTCCACAGCCTTCAGGGCAAAATACCTACACCTGCTTTTTGGCTTACTCTTATTTAAGTTTGTGAAAATTAGGCTAACTCAAGTAACAAATGGAAGAACAAAGAATTTGTGTTCTGTCTTTTTGCGCTCTCTCCAAAGAGCTTTCTATTTGGCATGTTTACTACTTCTCAGTCCTAGTAATGTGAAGGAAGTGAGTTTAAGCCATATTATGTGACTGTGAAATAAAAGGCTGCATGCTCAATCATCTGAGCAATCGAATAGTAAAAATTTTGTGTAAAGGAAGGGCAGCACTTTTTTCACCTTTACCACTGTAAGAATTTGCATATACTCTGAAACTGCTGGTCAACAAATGTCAGAGTTTAAAAAGTGTTTTGTGAGTCTAGAAGGAGTAAAGTATGAGGTGGCCTCTAAGCGAATTTACAGCATTTTACTCAAAATAAGCACATGCCTTAGAGCAGAATTATAAGGACTTCACAAAGAAAATTCAGAAACTGAAAGGTTTTTAGAAGCTTATGTGGGGATCTTGGAAAGTGACTAGTTTAGACTAGAATCCTATATTTAAACTGGTTAAGGCTAAGTGAGATGAATTTTAAGTGGGAGTTGAACTTACATGCTAGTCTGTTTTGTGAGTCAGGCCAAAGTGCCTGTTATGACTAAAGTTATTTGAGACTTTCTAGGGGCTAGATCACTGGAGACTTACTCAAATGGCTGAGTCCTCACATTCTCATCTAGCTGATGTCAAAGGCACTTCTGAGAAAGGTCAAAAACTTGACTCTTTTCAGCTTATCAGTTCCACACTGCTTTCATACTATCATAGTAGTACAAGAGGAGGACTTCTCATTAGTTAAATGTGCTGTCTTGGATTAAAGGTTAGTTGTGGAAGGGAGGTCCATCATCAGCTAATTTGTTTGTCTGCCTGGCAGGCTGCTATTTTGCTGTGGAAAAACCTTAAGCCCACAGTATAATGGCATTACTGTCTGGTATTCGTAATTCTAGCTGCACAGTCCTCTTTCTTCAAAACTCATCTGCTCATTATTTGCTGAAGCCAACTTTATTTTTTCTGCAAGATGCAACAATAAGTAAACAACATATGTTGTTGATTCAAAGAATTAAAGAAAGAGTGGGGCTTTTTTATGCTCAAAAATGTCTGTTGAGTGTGTAATATACTTTCTGGTTTTGTTAATTTCTCCTGCTTCTAGGTGTTTGCATTCAGAAGCTGAAAGGGGTTTAGATGTTAGTTACCCATGTGCTTTGAGTCATGAATTTATGCTTCTAAATAAGTTATATACACTCACACAAATTCCTTTTTTTTGTCTATCATTGTACAACCGTACAAACCCAAAAATCTGTTTTGATCTTTAGGAATGTATTGTATATGACTGGTTAAGTTGAAGTTCCTATTTTCTGTACTGGAATATGATTTCATCCCTGGAATAGTGATGCTATGTTTAATATACATGACTTACATGTGCTCTAGTAGCAGCCAGCAGCTTAAGCATGCTTTTACTGACATTGTTTTTAGTGGCGCAGAATAGTTACTCAAAGGTAGTCACATTTACCTGCAAGGATTCCAGACATATTATAAATGTGATAGTGGAAACAAACTTTTGCATCATGCCCAAACTCATAATGAAGACCATAACATTAAAATAAATTAAAAATATTAAGCTGGAAGACATTGGTAGAAAAATCCATTTAATCTTTTTTTTTTTTATGGCTCTTTTCAGTCAGCAAAAGTACAAAGTTATTGTAAGCTAAGTTCTTTCCATTAACCTTACCTACCCACCTACTTTGCAGGAAAGCCTCTGACTAGCATCTTTACTAATATTACCCCACTCTTACTTTGTCTAAATTATTCTTTGGCTTAGAGGAACATTTATGTCATTGTAGTGTTTATGTATGTGTTCCTCTAAATCTCAACCTACAGGCATATTTATGTACAGAATTATGATTAAATATCAGCAAACATAATTTGTAAAATAATCATCCAGACAGGAGATGGAGCCATGTGAGTCCTAGATAGCCAATCAAAAAGTATGAGTGATGTGTAATGAGTCACATGAATATTCAGACTGAGCAGCTGGCAAACAATCAGTCTGAAAACTAACTTAAAAGTAGAAATTAACTAAAAATTGAAGAACTTAAATAGTAAAGAGCTTAAATAAAAGTATCTTATTTAGTAAAATTAACCTATACCCTGGCTTCTCACAAGCAGCTTGCTAAAATCTCTGTTGTCAGACTTCTTTTCTCAGTGCTCACTGTTGTGCTCATTAGCAGTAAAATATTCTCTTGGCTTTATATAGAGCGTATTGTCTTCTGCTAGCACTAGAAATCCATCCATGGCAAAACATATCCTTCCAGATACAGTTTAGAACATTCTCCATGTAAAACGTACTGCATAAATTCAACCCTGTGTAATTCAACATATGACTCGATATTTAGTTTGCTATGCCTGTGTGAATAAGGTAGTAGTAGGTGTTGTATGTTTAGTATTTATTCTTCAAAGTACAGATGGAGACATGTATCTATATTCAGTACCCCTAAACTATGAAAATGGGTTGTGAAAATGATTAGAATAGAACAAATTATACTGTCCCTTTATTTAACTCCTATATTCTTTATTAGGCATTGATACACATTCTACATAGGACCTGTAAAATAAAAGTAAAGGTATATATCAGTGATTATTGAAAGTTTTCATGGAGTTACAGTAAAAATTCCAAAATAAAACAAAGAAATTGAGATTAAAAAATACCACAGCAAATGTATTTTGCAGTTATTTGTTGATTATTAACTGATATTATGGTAGTAAATTTTTAAATGTAAATTTACAGTTTAATTTTTTTAGGATAAATATAAACATGTAATCCTTAAAGGCATATTTTTTGTCTATAAATTAATAACATATGCTTGATTCTAATGGTGCTAGCCCACAGAAAATCAGAGAATGGGAATATTCTCTCATATGTCCAATTTAATCAACTATTCCACATTTTCACAATATGTTTGTACATGGCATACACACTAAATATTATTCATTTAAATTACACAGTCATCAGGTAGAAAGTAATTTATTTTTTATCTATATTATCTGTGGACACTGCACATTTAAACTATGCATACCTATTTGCATAGAATTCTATCAATTGTACTATATCATAGTCTGCTTTTCATTGTCTCCATCTATTCAATTATTTCTAATCTTTTTTGACATCCTGTCCATGAAGACCTGTCTGAAATCAGGCATCTGCTTCTGATTAGAATCAGTTGTGATTTACACATATCAACTTCTAATCTTGTTTTAGTCACTGGACCTTCGTGTGGTCACTAGTCCCTACTGGCTGAATGATTTCTAATTTGATTATCCTGCATTAGTCACCATCTACCAGATGTAGACATGAAAAATTTCCCAGTAGGTTTATAAAGTCATTTATGACAGGAAACAATTTTTCAGTGCATTCATCACTTCTGTCTCCATCACGCCATTTCTTTCAACAAAGACTTTTTGAAATATAATACCAAAAAAGGTGAAATCATACTGCTTCATCTATTGTAATGATGCCTCTGAGTTTTTCATATAGGCTAAGCTCAGCTGTGTTGTTTGTTGAAAAGCTATTCTTTTATTTTTCTAAATCCTTGATCCTACCTTCTATGTACTTCTGCTTTTACTTCTATTTATCAGTGATTGTTTTATTTGTGAATACATTAAATTTAAGTGGTTATTCACAAAGTCATGATTTATTTATTCTTAGTGACGTGATTAATTTCCAATCATACTGCACTAAACACATTATATTAACACTACATTAGTTGCTAGTCACATTTCATCTATTTTCTATTATTGACCTAAAAATAAAAGATAGACTTGTGGGTAACAAAAACCAGATTTCTTTATTAGTGAATTGGTGTCCTTGCTGAGACAGATCCCTGTAAGGGAACACTTTTATTAGAGCATTTGATATAGTTTGAATAAACAGAGTTTTCAGCACAGAAGCTTTTCTTTAGGTCTGAAATGGTGCAGGCCTCAAAGTCAGAAAGAGACCGCTCCAAGGTTCATTAACATATCATCAGTTAGACCTTTTGAGAAAAAAGGTAATTAGTAACTATGAAACAAAGATGAGGGATGAGGTATTTGCAGGGAATACTAAGTTAGCTATGTTATATGGGAAAGAAAAAAAGAGATAGGTGACTTACCATGTATAGGACATGGAAGAGAAAGATATTATGTCATGATATTAATGGGAAACATTCATTTTTGAAATAATAATGAGAGGTAAACCCGAACATAACATAAAATTTGGCAAATACAGGAAATCATGGGGTGCAATGAAAGCTGAAATATGGGGAAGAAAATATGTCTTTATGTTCACCATTTAAAGACTTTCAGAGCATTATGGCCCTTAGACTAAAACCAATTTTCAAGTTTTTACTTTTTAATATGGGCCAGAATAACAGATTATAAGAATATAAATCCATGTGGTTTCTGTTTTGGAGTCTGCTTAAACTATTTGTTGAGGAAGTGATAATGTTCAAGGGAAAAGTCGCTATGGGCAGAGGAGCCATCACATGATCTGCATACTTATGGTTCAACAAGATCTACAATGGATTTTGGATTCAATAATGGTTTCATTATTGCTCATGACTTTAGTATCTTGATTTCCAATTTTATATCTAAATCTGCTCTAGCTGGATAGTCTTCTCTGAGGTCTCATTCTTAAAGCAAACTCAGCTGAATATTTTCTATTTTCAGCCTCACAAGTGAAAAGTCTATGTAAAAGTGCTGTGGATACTACCACTGCATCCAATAGCAAACAGCTGTGAGTTTCCCAGCAAGATGAAGCCAGGGTTAGTAGCATCATATAAGTTACCCAGAGTGAAATCTCTCCTACTGGCATTAATCTGTGCCTACCTGACAAGAGCCAGAGGGACTACTGACATTCCACAGCCTTAAGGTAACCCATATTAGAATATATACTGAAGACCAGGAGGGAAAATGTAGATAACTTAAGATGAAAAATCAAGAAGAAACTATTTTTAAACAAAAACTTGACTGAAACCTTGAAGCATTAACTACGCAAATACTTCTCCCTTACATGACTCCTGTACCTTGTTTTACCTATATAGCTGATTCTTCTACTTTGTATCAAATGTATGCTTAAATAGGTTGCATAAACCATCCTAAAACAGGGAATCAAATGAATTCCCAAGGCATATATGGTGTGTACAGATTCTTTTTAAAAAGTTAAATTCTATATTAATTAAATCTGCATCCAAAAAGGATCACTGGGGGCATGTGTGTGCTTTTAAAGTGTAATAAACATAATGGTTTAAAAATTAAGTAAACATTTATTATTGAAGTTTAAACCCAAGTTGTTTAGATAGAAATGTTACCAATAAAGGTATGTTCATGGCAAAAATATAATATATTAAAACTGTTACCAAATGGAACTTTTACAGAAATGTAAAGTCAACATCATGATAGAAATGGTCACTTTTACTGTCATCCAACTATTCACAGGAATAGCCTTGCAATTAGGACAGTGAATATTGAAGCATCAGTGTATATCCTTTAAATATACAATAGTCATTTTGCCTTGTCTGACCTTTGTTTAAATTTAGTTTCAACAGAAATTTTTAGTTATTTAGTTTTACATTGAAATACAACTATATATGAGATGATTTTATTTTTTTTTTCTAAAGACAACCTCAAATGGAATTGCTTTTACTTCTGTTACTATATAGTGCTTGTTTTAACTGGAATGGGAGCTTTACATATGTATTAGGACCCTTCCAACAATCTATTCCTATTTCTTTGCAATTAAGTGTATGGATAATTATGGTCCCATTCATAAAAGAGCTCCCTAGAAGCTGTTTGACTAATTCAGCTGAGAAAAGAATATTTGATGACCTACTAAGGCCTATATAATTTACTCATGGCTGGGTCTTGGATTGAATGAAATGAATATTTTAGAAAAATATGCAACTTGAGTTCTCATCCAAGAAGGACAAGATCTACCTTACAGCCAGGACATTTCAAATATCAGGCCTCAAACCCTGTCAGCCATTCAAGACTTTTTTTTTTTCTCACGTCAAGAAAGTTAGTTCACCTGTTTTTTCTGGACTACTTTATTCCCCAGTGTGTATCTAGGGAATTACACCAAAGCAGGCTGAACTGAAAGCAATCATTGTGTAGATTTAGCTGAATGTCCGAGTCAAGGCAAAATTAGGTTTTATGAAATTGAGAATGGAGTATGATTAAGGGGGAGTGAAAGAAAGATAGGGGAGGTAGAAGCAATAATATCATTCCTGCTCTCAGTTTTCTTCCTGGTAGACATGAAATTTTGCCCAGAGAAAATTTGTTAATATATACATTTTTAAAAAATCTTTTCCTTTCCTTGAAACAATGCAGTACTAAGGAAAAAACAAACAAACTGTTAAAAAAATTCCTGAGCACTTCATCATTGCTTTTTGTGGGGAGGAAATCAGTCTGAAGGGACTAAACTGAACACTAAGCGTGTAGCTTATCTCCCTTGTCTGGCTAATTAAAGGCTGGAGAAAGCTAATCACTTGTAACAGGAGAGTTTTCTATTATTCTTCCCTATTTCCAGTATTTTCTTTACTCTCAAAATCCAATTTTAATTATTTTTAAGTCGATAAATAGGAATCCTGAGAAATTTCTTCAGCTATGACAAAGGAAATGAATTGTATTTTGTTGGACCTTGTGGCAAGCATCAGTTCTTCATGTTTTTTACAGCCGGTGACAGGGAATACCTTAAGCAATATGAGGTCCAGCATTCACTGGAAATGTTTGGCCTTGAATTCCACAGCTTATTTTGATAGAAGGTAATTAAGCATTGCCTAAGGCAAGGAGATGTGTGTATCTTTTTCTTTCAGGGGTACATTGGTAAAAGTATGAGATGGCCTGCTCTTGGAAGGCTTTTCTGTTTATTCTCATACTCAACGCCAGCTCATATTTCTGTTTGTTTCTCTATGGGCCACTTTGAGTAAAGCAGATATGTATTTACTTCATGATCTACAGCTAAGGCATATCTCCTTAGCTGAGACCTGACTGAATCTGAGCTGAAATCTGACATGTGGTTTATTTTAATGGAAAATTTCTTTTGTTTCATCATGGTATTTGTCATCTCAAAGTAACTGCAAGTTGTACTCGTATATATCTTCTCCCTTGTGTGGGATTTCCCATGTGATGGGGAAAAAAGTAGCAGAGAATCATGAAATTTGAGTACTGAAAGGCAACACCTTTTCTGTCTCCAACTGTTTGAAGCACAAAGTAATAGCATCGCAGCCACAGGACTGTTGCTTGGCAGGCTATTATCAAAGCTTACTTTGTTTTTCACTTTGACGTAGTACAGGCAGAATGTCTCTCACAGAAGGTCCTTTAAAAAAATAAAGTAATTTTGAGCTGTTTGAAACACCTCAAGACTTGCCTGATTCAGGCTTGATTTTTTTATTTTTTATTTAGAAAACCTTGGTCAAGACTTATTGTATGGGACCTATGAAAATTCAGACACTTTTCTGTAAATAAATCTTCTTTTTTAATCAAAGTTGGAAATTATAGCTATACACAAAGTATTACCTGGTTTATGGATTACAGAGTTTGGTAACTGGCCTCTGGGGTCTAAGAGACTCTTGTAGCCCCTGGAACCTAAACATATGCAAACTGGCCAATTGGGTGAATACTCAAAGTCTATAAGGGTGACTTAATGACTTAAGTCCAGTCTCATCTGAAACTACTTGGCTATGAAGTGAGTATGAAAGCACATTCTAAAAAAGCTGATGCCTCTTTTACATTCTTTGACAGTAATACTATGATGTAAGTATAGGTTAATTAACAATTTCTAAATCACTGATTCACCAGTTCCCTGATGAATTGGAGCTGGAATTAGAGGAGTCCTGAAAATGTTACAAAGGAGCTAAAAGGTATTATAATGCAAAGGAAATGTCTATTTGGCAGATCACTTTTAACCATATATGGAAAAAAGCATATGTCTGAACCCCTGTACACGAGAGGGGCAGTGATGTGCCTGGGCCAAATAAGAAAAGATAGGACTTATGGCATACCTAACAGATTGAAACCAACACTGAAAAATATGAAAAAGTCTTCATTGTGCTTTCAGTAAAATTTCTTATAAACTGTGACTTTTTTATTTTCCCTTCAATATAATTACTCTGTAGTCCAATGACAAGGAAAGAGTTCAATGGATGAATAATTTTCAGTGGTTTATTCATATTACTGAAACAAAAGAGGCTGGAAAAGGTGAGTTTAAAACAAAATTAAAGACTGAAATTTTCACATGCAGAAATGTCTTACACACTTAAAAAATGCTACATCTTGATTTTGTTGGCCATTTCAAGTTTTAATAATCATTAGAAATTATTTCAACTTCTTTTATAACTTAGTGTTCTTAGTTTCCCTCCTTGTTTCTAGATGTCTTCTCACCTTTCTTCTCATCCTTTTCTTTGTTCTTTTTCTTTTTTCACTTTTTTATTTTAATAAGCCAAGGGAATCTAAAACTATTCTACCATCCACACCTGTCCTAACTAACTGTTACGATGGAACTAACATGCCTAATTTAGAATCCTAGGTCATCAAGGAAAAGGGACATGTACTTCCAGAAGGAGAAATGTGGTCCTGGTTGGACTGATTTGATCATAAACAAATGTCAGTTTCTCTCTATGGGTATAATCCAAGGGTCGAAGATGAATGGGGATGTCCTTGTGTAATATATAGGCCCAAATAAATTTAGTCGGATGAAGATGGTCACTAAAGACTGAACACAGGGGTTATGTACCTAAGGAATTGTGTGCAGGGTAATGGGAACTCACTAGAAACGGAGACAAAAGTTAAGAATATAAATGCATCTGGTTTTAGTCAGATTTAAAACTAATCTGTGCCAATATCATACTGTCAATAGCGGTCAGCAAATGCTATGGTAACTGCACAGCCATGCAGCTTCCAGCCATCATTTTTTGTGGTTTATTCAAACTGAAGATTGCACTACATCTTCAGGTTTATTAGTTTTTGATGGATCTTCCAATCCTGGATTTGTTTAATGTGTTTTTGAACCCATTTACACTTCTGGCAATGGAAGCTATCTGTGGCAGTGAGTTCCACAATATAATGAAATGTTGTTAGAAAAAATACTCCTTTCATGCCTTCAAACATACTGCCTGATAATTCTACTTGGTGCTTTCTCATCCTTGTGTTATAAAATACAGCGGATTATTATTTCTCGGCCACCTTCACCTTCTCCAGCCCATTCATGATTTTACAACTTATCAAATCACTCTCAGTTCCTTTTTTTTCTGAGAAGAGTTCTAGTCTATTTAAAGTCTTCTCATATGAGAAACATTCCTTACCTCTCATCACCCTTATCATAGATCTCTATACCTTTACAAGTTTTATTATATTTACTTGGAGGGGGAGCTGGTGAGGAGTACTTGACATAGAAGACCTGTGTTTGCCACGGATTTCTACAGTGGTACAAGGTGTCTTATTCTGTCTTTAATAGCATCATATTTTCCTCTGATTGCTGATGAGCATTGAACTGGTGATTCTACAGAAATAACAATGATCCAAAAACCCCATTCCTCATTGAAAGCAGTTTATTTTAAGTCCATCATGATACATGAGCAACTAGACTTCTTTTTAACTATTTTGTATTTATCACTTATCACATTAAATTTTCATTTGACCTTTTAATATCTAATCACCCAGTTGCACATGATATCTTCAACTCTCTAAAGTCTGTTTCTGCCATGACTGCCTTGAAAAGGTATCAACAAAGTTTCTGTGTTCCTCTTCACCCTAGGCCATTTATGTTTAGCCACATGCATTGAAGTGCAGATCTTGATGGATTGCCACTAGTAACATTTCATATTATTTGTTCTCGTTATTTGTTTCTCAGCTTTTAACTGATCATTAATCTGTGGGGGAACCTTTCCTGTTAGATTAAGGACTTTGACGAGGAGCTTTCTGAAATTTCTTGGAAAGTCCAGGAATAGTACATTAGGCAGCTCACCTGTAACTTGTTTCTCTCAAGTGGTCTGTAGTGAAGCACAATTTCTTTCAGCAAAACTCATGCTGATTATTCACAATAATGTCATATTTATTCATGTGGTTAGTTACACAGTCCAGCTACTTGGTCCAAGAAGAAAAAGATTTACTCAGTGTGTACTTTCCTGGATATATCCTAACAGGTTCTTCGAAAACACACCAGTTCATTCAGTACCTTCAGTCTTTCAGCATCCAAGCTGATTTGAGCAATTCTGACAATCTCAAATACAATCCAATTTTGGATTTTCAAGGAAAGAGTATTTTGCTTGCTTCATGTTATCAAAGATAAAAAACTCATCAGAACTCTAAAACTCCTCTAAGAACCCTTCAGTTTGAGTTCTTGCCTTGGATTTGTCTGCCATAAGGAAAGACTCAGTGTCAGAGCTTACCTACATTCCTCTATAGTGAACACCAATGCAAATAATTCATAATTTCTGCTATGACTGCATCTTGTTGGAGAATTTTTTTTTACCTTTTATATAATCTATGAACCCTGAAGACAAACTGGCATGCTTCCTGCTTTCGATATGTTTAAAGAAGTTTTATTTGTAGTTTTTATCCCTCATGCAATCATTTAATAAAGTGATTTTTTGGCCTATCTTTTCCTCAACTTGCCAGAGTTTATGCTTAGTTCTACTTCCCTTGCTGGAAAGCATTTTCCACTTCTTTAAGCATGTCCTTCTGTTTCTAATACCCTGTGTTATTTTTCTGTGATTACTTTCTGGGGATCTTTTAAGGTCTCTTTGGGTAGGTGGCACAAGCTTATTATTAATCTTTGTTATAATGTTTTAAAACAATTTCCTTGCCACCTGTAAGCAGTTTGCAAAACATGCAGGAGGCAGACTTCTGTTAAAAACATATTTGAGGAAAAACTATTTTGTATTAGATGCTCATGTGTTCCACCATATTTGAGATTTGGATTCATGGCTTGGAAAACTCCTTGAACTATCTGATTTAAAACAAACTGAGATAAACATTAATGGTTGGACTCCATGATATTAAGGGTTTTTCCAACCTAAATGATTCTGTGATTCTATGATTAAAATAGTCATTAAGAAAGCAACAGCTGAAGCATTGTTTCAGGTAATGTGAAATGTCACTTCAGTGTTTTTCCTACTACTGAAAGGGTCAGCATCTTCTATTTTTTTCAGGGAAATCTTCAATAATTTATTGAATGTGAAATAAGGCATATGATCTACCACTCTGGACATCAGTAAAAAAATGGCAAATTTTAGTTTCTTCTCCAGGGCTCTTTATGCTTGTTTTACATAGAGGAATCATGTAAAACACAGAAACAATAGTGGGAATCAGGTCCCCTCAGCTGAACAGTGTTGCAGACTGGGAGGAGCAAGCTTTTTGCTCCAAATCCGAACAGATGGTATTTCAAAAGCTCCGCCAGGAGGAGCAGGCAACATCTTAAGAGTTTGGTAGTTCAGCCTCTCCTCTTGCAAGAGGAAAATGTCTCGTAGAGTTCACTTTTTAAGGAGCTTTGAATCAAAGTTTCTTGCCTCTGAGTTTATGAACTGGCACCAAGAGAGATGTCAAGAAAAGAACATAAGTTCTTCTTCTCTGACAGCTGTCCTTCTGAGTGAATGCCCATGGCATTTGAGTTTGCAGGAGAAGTCAGCACTTCTAAGTAGAATTGTGTGTTCTCCGAGCCCAAGAAATGGCACTTTCAGGATTCAAACTTTTGCAACAATTATGAGAAATGTTTTGTATAATGTCTTTTATATCAGTTTGCACTTAAAGGTGTAAATCAAAAACATGTAATGAGTACTTGACATACAGGATGGGGCATAGCTCCTCAGTTTGTAAGGATATTTCCAGTCTAATGGGGAACATAGCCTGGTTCTGAGTAGCTCATCTTACTTTAATTAAATAAAAGGAAATGTACTCATGAGGAAGATTGCTACAAACCACTTTTCCTGTCCTGTGACTTCAGTCTAACATTTCTCATCATATTACTCATTTTCCCTTAATATCTTTTTCAGGATCAACCTAAATGAGGATAAATCCTGCTTTATGCAAAAGATACTTTTGACTCGGTGGTATTGTTTGAACTAGAAAAGAAAATAATATTTAGACACATGGTAGACAGGAAATATATTCCTTCTTTGTCAAGAAGTAACATAATTTTTTCTATATAGTAATAATCTTTGCATTTTATTAGGGGAAAGCCATTAACAATAAGAAACATAGTTTGGGACGGGGAGGAGTTGCTTTGTAATTAAAACAGGATGATTTCACCTACTTAACTGCCATGAGCCAACAAAATAAGCATGTTCTAATTTCTATTTTGTATGGCACATCATGATTTTAATGAGTTGGCTTCAAAAGTCTGAAGCAGTAAAGACTTAAAATTAGTATGGAAAATTATTAAGTTTAATGATCTCTTGTTCCCTACGTGTGCCTATGCCTTCAGGAGGAACAATGAGTTCTACAAATTTCAGCTGTTAAGTTATGGTTTACTTTCTAAGATCTTTTCCACTCTATTTTGCAATCAGGAATCTAGATCTTCCTGTAAAAAGCATTAATTGTTCCACATTTGAAAGATATATATGTTACTTTACAAAAAAAATTGTCTTCGTTTTCAGAGCCCTGAGTTTCTGTTTCTCTGATTGTAAAACAAATACAAATCTTAACCTCTTTGGTTTGTGCTGCCTCAAGGTCAAAGTAATTTTAAACAATCACCATTGACACAGCTCTATAAACAGCAATTCAGGCTATGAACAAGCAAAAGGCATTTGCTGCTGTTATGACGCATGGAAGTTGTTCAAAAACCAGTCTGGATTTACACTTTGAGAGGTACCCCTTGATCTTGTTCCATTTGAGCTCCTGCCACCTGCACATTCAGGCAGGACTTCCAGCTTTCCATGTTGTTCATTGCTATCTGCATCAGAGGAGATTGCTAAAGGAATCATTTAGAGTGTAAATGTCTTGCTCATGCCAAATAGTTAATACATAGCTGTTGACTTACACCTTGAAGCATAAGTTTGTTACGTATGTTTGTTTCAATATATGGTTTAAGTTATTGTGCACCTTAGTTTGCTAGTGCTTTTAATCTTCTGTTCTTTGAGCCTGTTACGTAATTGTAGATTTAGTTTACCAGTTGGGCTGCCTGGCCTTAAAGCCCTACCACACAAGAAAAGGAACACTGTGAAGAGTCAGAGTACTGATATAAAACACTCTTCTGAAATCCCCTGTACATAAAGCATGATTAATCCCTCAGCTGTGAGTCAGACCTAGCCTCCCTTAGTGTACGCAGTTTATAAACAATGCATGTACATATTTACACATAATGAAACAAAGTAGCACAGAGTTTACTTGGCTAAGAACAAGTATTGCATCAGTTCTAATAGTTCTTTTATATTAATGCTGTTACAGTAGTAGGCAGATGTTTAATTCATATGTTGTATATAGTACTGAAAGCATGTATCTTTGTAGTGTAACTATCACCAGGATGCCGTAGATACATTGGCTTTTAATCAGGAAGCTTTGGTTGAGCATGCTTTCTCACAAAATAACGTATAGAATAAGAACACACGTTTTTTTAAAGTTCTCAATCCATTCTCTTTATTTTGCTGAGAGATGTGATAAGAATGGGAGTACTTTTGTGATATATATTTTTTACATTTTTATAAAGAGTCAGAAATGAAAAAAAAGACTGCAGGGAATATAAATTTCAAAGAGTTTTCACAAAGGGTTCTGAGTAAACAGAAATCTTAGCAGTCTGAAATGATGAAAAATATCTATGAATTGAAGTATAAAACCTGGGAAATTTTGACACCTATGCCAACCTTAGTTACTTAAAACTATAATTGCTAACAGGTCCAATAGAATAATGGTCATTAGTTCATGAATGAATTAGAATCAGACTTAAAAAATTGGCTTCACAATAACTTGAGGTTTTAAGTTGAAATTTGAAGACTCAAACTTAATTTTGGAAACTACAGCTCTATAGCTTTTTAACTATGGTAATCACCACGTGTTGGATATTTTGATTTTCAGTCCCCAAATGTTGCAAGTGCCACATATTTCACTGATGTGCTTCCACAGAGCTGTCTTGATGCCCCTGCAGAAAAACTTGACAACTATACTAAGTTTAAATCCTAATGGAGTTTGGAAAATAAGACCCACCTCATAGCCTGAGGCATCTAAATGTGTCTACATCTGAAATAAGCATCTCAACTCCCATTACAATCACTGGCATTTATTAACAAAACACGAGCTTCTAGTACTCTTTTTGATGGCTGCCCTAGGGTGTCTCACATGCACACATGGATGAGACTGGTAAGATGCAGGACCCATGGAAACACTGTGCCTTTGTGGACCATTGACTGGATTCCAGGTAGGATACCTGAAGGCATCTCAGATTGCCCTTATATTGGTTTGTTTAGTGCTATGGAACTGGGTCCTCATACAGTGTAGTCTGTGACACCTAAGGGCTATTTAAGTCTTACTAATGTGAATACTTTCAAATTAAACACTGATATGTGGCAAGACCCAGTTGGCTAAACATCAACATCTAACACTGTAACTTGGTTATTTGCATAGAGCTGGCAAATATGATGCAGCTTTTCTGGGACATCCATATCCTTCTGACAGCTGAAGGCCAGGTGGGTTACCCCAGAGAATATCCAGTGGCACTACTTCCCTATGCCTATGCATGGGTCTTATCCCAAATAGCTCTCCAGATTCCATTGACTAGCTCTTTATTTACCTCACTCCTGTTAGCATTTATATCTAGGTGTCTTTGTGAGGATGGATTCTGCCTCCAGTTTCCTCTGCCTGTCTGCTCCAGTGACTGTCACATATCACATGTCTTAGTAACATGCCTCATGTACATTAAAACAACATCCTTTTCATTTGCTGCTTTAAGGAAAAGATATTTTAAAGTATTGAGTGAAACATCTCACGTATTGTTGCTCTACCATCAATCCTTAAGTTATCAGAAGGGCATTAGTAAACTGACAGAAGTAGAAGTGGCTAATCCGTATTCAGTGGGCCAGTGATATGGCCAGGAAGAGCACTTAAATCTCCAGAAGCCCCAGCACGTCCTGGTGGATGCACCAAGTCACCCTGTAAGGGCTTCAGTCACTTTGTGTGTCTTCAATTTCTGTGTCACCTAAGGTAATTCTGGAAATTGCATTTATTTTGTTCAGTATGAAATATTGTTTACAAAAAATCCAAGTTAATTTATGTATTATCTTGATAAGTATCTCATTAACATGGAAATCTGTGGGTTTAATGAATCCAATATCTATAATTTGTTTGGACTATCATTATATCTATCTATAACTATCAAAAGGACTACCAAAAATAAATTGAAAATTACTGTTTGTCTCATTGGGATACTTAAGTTACTTTTTCAGGGGATCTTTAGTTATTCCTCATGGTAGGCCTGAACTTTTGTTCAGGGGAGAAAAAAAAAAAGTGATTCACTGTCTGAGTCAGAGCTCCTTTTCCTTTCTCCCTCTTCCTCTCTCCCTCTTCATTACTTTCCTCCTCTCATGCACCCCGGCCCTCTTAAATGATTTCTTTTGAAAGTTGAAAATAAATGATTGATAGCACAAGCTACTTGGCTGCTCTGCCTTGGTCCTCTTCTCTTGGTAACTGAGTCAATCCTATTTTCAGCTGTTCTGAGGAAGTTTGAGACATGCATGTGTTGGTGAGTGCTGTCTGGACCAGTCGCTCTGTGTCTGTGAGTTATAGTCCTGGAAAAGCACAGCCAGCCTGAGGCTAGGTTGTTTCTGTCTGGTGAAAAAGCAACTCCAGGTCTGGCATACTCCAGCTATGGAGTACCTGACTGCAACTTAATGTGATTTTAATACAAGTAAGGGTTTTGATGCCAATTTTTTATGTAAAAACATGTAGGAATCTGCTGACCTCATTTGAGGGTGTGCCTGATAGCTTTTCAACAAGGCCTGAGGAGAAAATACCCACCTCTAGGCAAGTATTTAAAGCTTTATTCACATCGGATAACACTGCTTTTTGAATGGCTTCAGTGATTTTAGTTATCTGACATGAAATGGAGAGAGAATTTGATCCTAAGCAAACGTGTGCATGTGCAAGACAGAGAGACTGAAATAATTTTTCTGAAACTGGAGCCTTAACTGATTGTGTTTTTAGCATTCCTGTCTACAGTGGAAATCCTTTCCCCGCAGTCAGTCCAAAACCTATTCAAGTCAATGGGTTTTGGATCTCTGTCATCTGCAGCTATGGCAGAAAAACAAAACAAACTGCTATCAACTGTAATATGACCTAAGTATTTGCAGCCCTTCAGCAAAAATATGTCTGGCTTTGGGTCATTTCAAGGAGCTTACTGAAATGTTTGTTTCAACTATGTTCTGTTTCTAAGCAATTTCATATAAAAGAAATAGGAGAAAATACAAGTTCACAATGAGTTGTTCTGAGCATCTCAATCAGGAGTGGGTTTGAATAAAGTTTTGAAACGTTTATTTTTCTTGCTTTTCTGATATTAATAGGCTAGTTTAGTTGTATTTTGAGGTCAGAATATCACTAGATGTCCAAAGGAAGAATATAAATGATGCTTAAAAACATCCAAAGGAAATATGTGTTGAGCTGGAACAAGCTATTTTTCCTTCCTTTAAACACTGGTTAGGACCTAGCTCAATATATTTCCTTTTTTCCAAGTGCTTTAGATCTGTGACAACAAGGCCTTGAATATATCGTTAATCTTGATTATCAAAGCGTAGATATTTTGAGAATGAAACAATATAAGATAAGACTTGGAGACAATAGCTAACCAGTTTTAGCTTGTTCTTTTTTCTCTGCAAATTCCTGGTGTACCTCTTCACTTTTAACTTGGGGGGGGGGCAGTTAGTAATTCACTTTTGGAAGTTAACTTCTTGATAGCTAAACAAGAGGAAAAAATAGAGAATACAAACATCGCACTTCGTCCCCGTTTGTCATAAAGCACGTAAGGAGTTTGCCAGGATATAAAAACTTTATTAATTTTCTGATTGTAATATCAGAGAGAACAGATCTGCATAAATTACATTGGAAATTTCCTTTCTCATGAATTGTCCTGTCATCGCATCCTTTTGGTGAAAATTGCAATCAAACTGATGCCTTGTTTAGCAAGAGAAACAATACAAAAAGTGGAATGTTAAAAAATGGATTTAGATGACTTCAGTGAGTCACTAAAAAGAACAGGACTAAAACCTTTGGCAAATCAAACTGTGGTCATTGGAGATTATTTTTTACCTTACCACTTTGCTGGACAATCTGAAAAGGGGTGACAGAAGAAAACTATGTTTGCACCTCTGAAGCTAGAAGTGGCAGAGCTGCACCATTTAATCTGTACTGAGGCATAAACACATTTTCATCTATTACCCCAGTTCCATTGCATAACTTCTGGCTGGCAGGAAGACAAAGTAGAAAGATGAGGGGGTTATGACTTAAACTGATGCAGCTGTTTGGTCTGGTGCATGGGAGTCAGTGCCTAAATAAGATGTTCAGCTAAGAGACCCAATTAATGCTAGAGGGAAGAACTTCTAACAGTGAATATCAGTTCAGTTGGTGTTACCAAGATATTATCTTCCTCTGCCTTTAAAAGGGTTTTCATTTGCTCCAGTCTGTTTACTTCAGTTTCTAAGGTAATCTACAGCTGATCTTGTATTTACCACTAACTTGGTGAATCTCATTAAGATCAAACTTGTTGCCAGAGAACTAAGACAAACTTACGATCCTATTGCTGTTGGCAGGAAAAAATCTTACCTAACTGTTGGCAGCTTGCAAGAATTCACTGCTGATTTGAGTGAGTTTCCCGATTTTCTTTCTACTCAATCATTTAAGCACATTTCTGATTAGCATCTTCACTGGATAGTCAGATTTGGAATCTGTGTTCATTCCATGGGTGTAGCTTCCAAAATATTCTTTTTACAAAAGACATTCCACAAGCATAATCAAGTAAAGCATGCTTCTGTTCCACTACAATGTACTTCAATAAAGGAAACTTTTAATAAGTTTATGCAGACTTGACACTAGAAGTAAACAGAAGTTCCTTTGATTCATAGTTCTACATGCCCTCATGCACTTCCTGGAGTTTTACTTTCTTAGAACATGAGGTTCCAAGATAGGTTTAAAATTGCAGTTTATAATTGAAAACTGATCCAGAACAACCTAAGCTTGACTATGCCATTGCTGAGTCCAAAGCAAAGACATGTGACTTTCACCAAGAGAAAATGGAAACCTTACCTCCCATTTGTGCCCCATAAGTCTTCCTTTGTTTAATACAGTGGACTTTTCCCTTATTCTGTCTAATTGCATTCCACAAAAATTGTATGTATAAATGTGAGCTTACAAACTATCTAGCATGCATGTGAAAGACTTTAAAATATTATTTTAAAGAAAAATCATGTTTCAGATCTCAAGAAAAGCATACAAAAGTGTGCTTAAATATGTTTGTGGGTTTGGTTTTTTCAGGTGCTATTGTCATTACAAATAACAACATAGTCAGTACTGAAACTGATGTAAAGAGCCACAAACTGACAACTTGAAAGAATGTTTTCTCCATGGGGAAAGAAAGCATTCCACAATAAATATTTTCTGTTCTCATGAAAACCCCACATGTAACTGATCCTAAATTTATTGAAGGAACATGTGAATGGTGATGCTTTTTCCCTCAAACCCTCTTCTCTGTAACTGGTGAAATATGAATGACAAGAGCTTTCTGAGAGAAAAGAAAACCCTGCCTGCCTTATGTCAGAGGCATACATCATGGCCTTTAAAGAAATGATCCAGGGGCTCTCCTAGGACAGGACCCTGGGAACGTTCCTAGGCAAGCATCCCGTCTGGCATGCTTTAAGTCATTTAAGTCAGTCACAGGACAATATCGTATTAACATTTAGGAGCAAGTACAGCTGGGTTTCCCCTGGAGTACGAACACTGGCCAGGAGAGTGCTACTGAAGATAAATCAGGTATAGAAGTGAAAATTTGGTCATTAGTTTTTACTCAGAGGCAATTCTGCAATGTCTTTAATGAATAGTAATACACAATTTAAGTCTTAAAATATCCTACTCCTTTTTTGCTAGCACATCTCCAGCATACCCCAGTGAGACCTACTCCCTATGCAGGAGAAACTTCAGACTTTATGAGCAGTTAGATTTTAACTTGTCTTTGAGAATGCTCAGAAAAGGTTGACAATCAGCTAGTGCTTATTGTAATGAAGTATATCTTTGTCTACTGATAGCAGAATTCGAAAAAAACACTTAGAAAATGAGATTAATTATTTTTCTGGATTACTGATTTAATTTAAAGCAGCTTCCAATTGTTCATGCTAGTGTATAAGCTGAGTCCATGGTTGTAATATTCCATGTGTAAGAGGAAAACCGTATCAGAAACTCCCTACTGTTGTTATAAAACTGTTCAGGACAGAATCTGATCAATGAACACCAGTTAAAGCTAAATTGAATGGAAATGAGGCCTTCTGTCCATTCTTGCTAGATGTTTTGATAAGGTTAAGTCTTCATTAACTTAAAACTTTTATTTTTTTAAACAAAAATATATTGAGATTGATTAGTAGTAATCAAAATTCATCAACTACTAAGGTAATGATTAAAGTCTTCATGTTGAAAACGGATTAAAAAAAACTTAGAGTTAGGCTTTGGCCAGTTTTCCAAATGTGTCCCAATTAACTTTCAAAGGATTTCCAATGCAAAAGATTAAACTAAGTGCCAGAATTTTGAAAAATACTTTTCTTTTGGACTGAACTTCTGAAACATTTTTCAAAACGTTAACTTCAGAGGAACCTGAAACAAGAGACAGATAGAACTGTCTGCACTGTTCATATTGTACTGTAGTATCTATGAACAGCATTAAAAAACAGACCAAACCAAAACAGCATTAATTTTTTATTTGCAGCCAAAATAGCTATTAATGAGAATTATTCAGTTTTCACTCAATCTGAAGAGTTTTCAAAACAGATGACAGTACTGAAAATGGTAACAGATAAATGATATAGGGAGACATTTATCTCTTCATCTTGTATTATGGCTGAAAGACAATTGCTGTCTGCAATTATTAGTTATCCACTTTTTTTTTAAGCATTACGGAAACAGACAAACATGATACACCCAGAACCACACGGAATCATAGAATAGTTGAGTTTGGAAGAGATCTCTGAAAATAATCTTGTCCAACCTCAGTGCTCAAGCAAGGCCACCACCTAAAGCTGATTGTCCAGGAGGCTTTTGAATATCTCCAAGGAGGGAGACTACACAACTTCCCTGGGCAACCTGTGCCAGTGCTCAGTCATCTTACTAGTAAAAAAATGTTTGCTGATGTTCAGATAACACCTCCTGTGTTTCAGTTTGTACCCATTGTACCCACTTCTGTTACTCAAACTTATGTATACGTAGATAATTTTATTAACAGGCAAAAGAATGACTAGAGCTTTAATACTTAGAATAAAGTTATTCTTCTGGGGAACTAATTTTTCCTTCCTCAGTGTCCTCAGTTGTGAAATGCAATTGTTGATAATGATGACTAAGACATGCAAAGTATGCAGAATAGGGCATTTGTATTTATATTTCATATTCAAAACTACCCCATTTTACCTGGTAAAAACAGATATTCACATTAACCTAGTTGCAAACCTCTAGTTTTGGGGTGACAGACAGTAGTGTTTCCTCTAGAATAAACAAAACTTTGAGGGAGGCTGTTCCTTTGCATTCTGCTCATGTAACTGAAAATAAACCTGCTGGAAAGACTCTTCCAAGATTAAAAGGAAGAGAGAGATATGCAAGTAGTGTTATCACCTGTTCATTTTCTGAATGCCAGAACATGTCAGACACCATTTTACTTGGCTATTAGAAAGTCCAGTATTTTCTGTTTATATGTATTAATGATCAGATTTCTGTTTCTACAGAAGAATTTTTAGATTCTGAAGGTTAAAGTTCATTTAGTATTTAAGAGACAAATGAGGTCAGCGTTAGTACTGCAAACGTTATTAATTATAAAAATTTAGTCACAGGCTGGTTCAGAAGTTGAAAATACCATAAGGAGAGCACAAGACACTAATCTCCTTCATGACAGTGACAATTCCCAGAGCTGTTTAATACCAGTAAATGCTCTCACATACTTGAAAAAGAGCAGTATTTCATATGGATAGCATCCAAAATACTATGGTTCTTGAAATTTTAAAAGCGTTTTGTTGGGTTTGTTCTTCTAACTCACTTGGTAATCTTCTATTTAGTATCCAAGATAGATTTCAGGATGATTTTGGCAGGTGTTTATTGTAGTTGAAAATCAGCAGAACTAGGACAATCTCAGGAGGAGCTGTGGCTAAGGAACCACCCTAGAAAGTTGCTGAAATGTCATCTCTTTTAAACAGGTTTTAGATTTGTCTCCTTTCTTCAGCATGATTCTTTGAAGCCCAGATGTTTTTTTCCTGTTTTTAAAACTGTTATAAACTGCTGTTTATATGTTTTCAATCCAGCTACTCACACTTCTTACGTCGTCTTTCACATATTCATTTTATTCTGGAAAACTTCTGCCAGCTAAGATCTTACTTTAATTCAGTGTCTTTCTACCTTCAAAACAAATTAAAAATTTTTCCCAGCTTCTGTAGTATTTCAGTTTTTAGATCTTCAGCATTTAAGCCTTGATTCAGTATTTTTTTGATTTTGATTCAAGGATAAAATTATTATTTTTTCAGCACATTCTTAACTTTAAATGTGGGATTTCTTTAGTTCCAAGGATTCTTTGTTGTTTTGATTAAAAAAAAAAAAAATCATTTAAGGATTTCTGTACCAAAATAATTTTGGTACCGAAGCAAGAATTAATGTTTTCATCTGCTCACTTGTTTTTGTACTTTACTGCTAGTGAGGCTACCAGAGATTTCACCAGAAAGAATACTGGCAATAATAATGTGAAGATGTTTGATATTTTTTTTATGCTCACAAATATTTCAAAAAAGACATTAAGAGAAGATAGCCTCTGGCTATTCACACAGCAAAACACTCCCTAACTAGAACTTTTGGTAAATATTCAGCTTTGGCTGGAAATTATACAAAAAAGCTATACTAACTCTACACTACCTGGAAATTTCTTCACTGTGAAAGAACCTTAGCTGCCATACTGGGTTGTGCAACACAAGCACCTGCTATGTTCATTATCGATGTTTGAACTCTATCAATAGTGTTTATACGGAAAGACAAATTTTATTTTCAGCCTAAGCAGTTCTGGTGGATTTTAACTAGACTGTTCCTAAAAAAAAATCTTTGAATTCTGTATTTAAAATGTTCTCTTTAGAAGCCAGCTTCTGAAATCCCTTTTCCGTAAGGTATACTAAGCCAATATTATTATTTTTAAATAAATAAAAAGAAATCATAGGTTGTAATTCTCAAATATCTGGGAAAGTTAAAATTGCTACCATCATAGTAGCAATCCAAGATGTATTTCAATGAGATCTCGCTCATTTTCCTTTCTTAAAAAAAGAAAAAAAACCCAAACAAACAAACAAAACCACACCCGAAAATACTCAGACAAGTGGGATCATGCCTCTTCAGCCTGTATGACTTCAGAAGTCCAAAGTCTATCCCATGCCTTTAGAATTGAAAGCCACTTGAAATCTCTCTATTGTCTTCCACACACCAATTGTATCTTTGAAAAATGTGAATGTAAACCAGGTTTTTCTGTGCAAGCAGGCAAGTTAGCACTGAACTTCAAAGTTTATCTGGTAGAACAGTGTGATACAGCTACAAGTGTATGTACAAGGAAGACAAAATTTATAAAGTATAATTTCAGAAATCCTGTGTTGCCTGTATTGTAGACAGTAAAGATGAAATGACACAACCAATAGAAGACGATGTTAATATGGCAAACAAAAAGCAAATTCTATAGCATGTGACATGGAAGCTAAAGATACACACAATGAAGATAATATTACTGTGACTAGTGTTGTGTTTCATCACGGCTGTTCAGCTAGCTTGAGAAAAATTAGGTCTAGTCACATAAATTTCAAGTAGCTTGAATCTATTTAGGTGGAGTGCAATGGAACTGAGGATCTGGAAGTCACCTCTGCCAAGATGAGAATCAGAATACATGCCTTTTGCATAACCCCTCACTTCACAGCTGCTTTTCAAAACACAGCCTGGTTATATCTCCTTTGTGCTAGCTGTGCTAAAGCCAGGGGTACTGGATCCATTTGAACAAGTGCCCTGGCCTCTCTTTTTAGGTATTAAGCCAACCTTCTGTAGCAGCCAATGTAGATTTGGCTTGAAGAATTTTTCTAGGGTGCAAAAACATTTGCACATTACAAATGTACTTTGCAATTTGGTAAACGCAATATTTTATGCACTCCTTCAGCTAACTCTTCCACTACCATGAACACAGAATATTTATCTAGGGGGGCGAGAGGGTTTATTTAATAATACTAAACAAATGAATGCCTTACATTAAGTAGCACTTGATCCAGTGGGCCAGAAAAACAGTGTATTGGGTGGCCAAGGGCACAGAATATTCTCTGAGCTAGAGAATACAGTCTAGGACAAGAAAAAAAGCTACTGAGACACGGTAAATCACAGGGACACACTATAACAAAATTGTTCTGTATGGTAGTCAGTAGGAAAATGTTCTATAGCAATTACCAGCTAATCAAGAAATATGATAAATAATAGGAACGGGATGAGCCTTGTATAGTTGTTTGGAGTGAATACACTGTCATCTAGTCTGAAAAGTATAAGCAAAAAACCATGTCTTAATTTACAATAGGCATCAGGAAGGTCCATGCTAGCTCCTCATTCTTGTTCTGTTCTTGACCTTTTGTTCTGAGAGTTGTAAAGATAAAATAATTTGTGAAAGGCTGCATTTCAAGAATGAATACAAATTAGTACACCACCAAACTTTGCTGTCAGTCTTTTAACTCTTGATACACTGCCATCTTGAAATCACACATGGCCTTTGTTAGGAAATCATATTTAACTATGCTTGGATGCTTATTCATTTTTCTTCTTGGAGTGTATTAAATTTAATGTCTTTTTAATTATTATTAATTTCATTGTAACCAAGTACTGTTTTGTTAGCTTTTGCCTAAGAACTATAGATAGTCAGTGCTGACAACTTTAATGCAATGCATATTTACATGTAAATAAAATCAGACCTTTCAAAAAATTAGACAAACTTGATTCAGTCGAAGCTATTTGTCCTATTTTTATTTTATGGCCTAGGCATGTCAGTATTGATTCCTGAAATGTATATCATTTCAGTAGATGTCTATACAGTTCTTGCAAGACATCCATATCCTGAAGAAACTCTTGAAATAGATTATAAAACATGCTGAGAAAAATGTCCTGCTTTAACAAGAGAGCTGTACGTTTTGTCCTGATTTCTCTTTAAGAATGTCTGAATGGAGACCCTCATGGGAAAATTGCTAAACTGATGTGACAGGAGCTTTCTCCAGAAAAGACTTCTGAACTTCAAAACTTCTGTGCAGTCTACATTGTGAGCCTAGGCATGCCATTTTCCCACCATGTTCCCTGAGAAAGGCCAAAGATAAACAGAAGTCCATCTAAATCCTTGTGGAAAACACCAAGGTGGGGTGTCCCTGGAAAGATGGCATAGCCAGTTAGATCTATCAAACTAAACTTGAGAGCCGTTGCTAGAAGCATCATTTGAGCAGATGGATTATTGAATAGGAATGTCATTCAAATGTAAGTATTGGGGCATTCATTCAGCATGGAATGCAGTAATACACATATGTTGAAAGAGATAGTGTGCTTTGAGAATGGATTTTTGATTAATTATATATGTGGATGACTGCGAATGTCAATTATTTTAATTAGTCCTTTGTAAAATAAGTATTTTTCATTTACCTTTTCTTTTTTGTAAAGAAACTGCAATTGCAATATATTGACAATTGGACAGACCTCTGTGCCTGAATGCAACTCTTTGCTTTCTGTAGGTGTGTGAGACTATCCTACAGAAGTCATTGTGTGATCAAGACGTTGGAAATCCTGCTAACATTCCTAGCTGGTATTAGTCTCCTCATAACCTTAAAAGAGAAGAAAATGCCACTGACCCAGGAGGTTTTTCTTTTTTGGTGTCATATGTTCCTAATCTTTCTTCTCTTGACCTAGTCAACCCAGGGCTGAGTTGTGAAGCTCACAGCACTCCTGTGAAATTGCTTTGGCTCACAGCAGGTTGATATGTCTAAGTCTAAAGATATGTTCTTGAAACGTTATTGAAAGTAACCTCAAGTAACCACATTTGAATTTTTTGATGAAATCCCAGAGGAAAAGGGACTGCAAATAAAAAGACATTTTCTTGTCTGTGTCACTGCCTTCAGACACTGATTTGTCTTCGCTATACTAGCTTGAACAGATACCTAATAGACTTTTGATAATTTTGCATCCTCCTGGTTCACAAATCTAAATTCTCAGCATGTAAAAGATCACATATCTTTATAAAAGAATTCAGTGATTGCAGAAGCATCTTGATTGCTACAACTATAGAGTTCTAGTGTTAAAGTCTGTATAAATTGCATACATTTTCTTCCAAAAGACACAGTTTTCTGAAGTGTATTAGGAACAAGAGGAAACATTTTAATAATTTTGGCCCATTGCTATATGGAAGCTTTTCTTGTACTAACGCAGAAAAGGCAAGTACATTTAGTATGTGTTTCTGTGCTGTATTTAAAAAGCAGAAAGCTCTTTTTGCATTCAACTATAAGAAGTTGGGAACTTTTTGATTAATACTCTTATTTTTTAAGATGAGAAATCATTGGTGAATGTATATTAGTTTCCATTGGAAAACAGTGCACAATAGAACTTTGATCTGAACCAAAGAAAGGAATTTACACCCTAAGACAAATAGTACCCAGACTGGGAACTCACTGGGAATAAAAGTGATATAAATTTATATTAAATTGGGAACACTTGATCCTCAACCTTTGAGTCTTACAGTGAAATATAGTCACAAAACAGAAACAGAATGAAGTATATGGCCCATATATATTGTAATAGATTCCTCTTCTTGTGAGCCAAGAATTTTATTTATCGTTACATAGTTCAAGTAACATAACACACCAGATCTGTCCAATTGAGACTGAATAGTCATACCTCTAAGCAAGGGCATCTTCATATATTTTTGTGTTATCACATTTGTATAAGGACAGATTTTTCTCCTGCTAGCATATAATTCCAAACAGTAGAGCATGCAAATAGGAAACAGATTTTCTTCTGTATTCATAAATCCTAAGACTCAGGGGTTGTAAAGTAAAATGATTTATAGTTCTGAGCATTATCAAAAATAAATGTTACATTATAAAAAAGTTTGGAAGTATAAAAATGAAAATTTGAAAGGATCCACAGTTTTTCTGAAGTTTGGAACTAGATCACTGGATAGATTTTGTTTACGCTATCTGTCCTCATATGATTAGCATTAGCTCACAGTATGCTGTTTTCAAGAGTATTTTTTAAAAAGGCATAAGGAAAAAAATCATGTTGCCCATTTAACTATATTGCTTTTACCTTTTCTCTGCTGCATTCTTTAGCTAAAACAGCTACATTCTTTTTGGTGGATCCAGATAGTGAATGATTTGCAAAACCTCTGAACCAGCTCTGAGTTATGAAACCAACCCTAAAGTAAGACTGTAAAATGATCTGTAAACAATGTTTATTCCAAAAAGATGGTTTCTTTGTTAAATTCTTCCTATTTGTTTCTATTGATTTTAAAGATGAATTTTGCTTTAAGATGTATTGGACAATAAAAGTCCTGTGGAGAGGGGAAGAGGGTTAGACAATAGAAGTGGCAAGACTTCAGAAAGAAATTACTCCAGCGATTTCCATGGCCCCTTTTCATATATGAAATTTACCTTGCAGCTAAGCTGTTGACATGTAACTGAATTTGAGATTTATAAAACTGTGTTCTCAGTCCAAAACCATATACTAACACTCATTTTCACTACAAACTCTTTAAAACTGAAATTGAGGAGACATTCTTCTAGAAAATAGCAGCCTAGAAAAACAAATTTTAAATACAATCCCAATGCAAAAACTGGGGAGACTTTCAGTTGATTTCATTGGGTTTCAGAGTCATAAGACATTTAATGCTACCACTAAATGGATTCTGCCAAAAACCTGAAGTACCACAGAATTATTACTTATTGTATATCAGAAGCTTCTCACTGTGGCAAATACACAATAACCCAGAGTAGCATGTGGGATGCACCACCGTTAAAGCCTGCAAAAAGACAGATGAGGAGAAAACACATGCAGGGAAACATTTAATTGAATTTTAGATGATTAGGTGTCTAGTTTTGAGCTAAATAAGCCTTATTTATATTAAGTGGAGCAAAACAGTCAATTTTGAGGTGTGTAACCTATTTATTTCATGAATCACATACTTGGGGTGACTAATTCTTGTCATTAAATGTAAAGCGCGCTTCTGTTGACTAGATAGTATACATTCATCTTCATGGAGATGTGCGTATCACACAAGTGTGTCTTGCTGTGTGTCCCCTGAGGCAAAGCTGAGGATGCTTTCCCTCCTGGATCTTACTAGGCACAGGAAGAGAATGAAAGAATGCTTTACAGTTGCTCAGAGGAAAGGGAAAATATGTAAATATTTTCAGAAAAGCTGTATAAGTTATCATATTGTTTTTCTATTCTGTGTAGGTTCTTATACCATATTAATTGCTCTAGTAACTGCAAGTTTCAGTCATGTTTTAAATAACACAACTAAAATGTGCAGCTCTGTTTTCCCTCTAATGATCCATCTGGGGAAAGCAGCTACACAGGGCAATTTTTTAGACTGTTAGTAACATACACCTCCACTGGGAGTATGTGAAGGAAGATGGGCATCTGACAGGGGTTTAGACTTTGTCCTGACTGAGACATGGATTATTTGCTCTCTCAGTGTATTCCATTTTTTTAAAGCAATTGGCAGCTTTCAAGTTATCATAGTAGGACCGACCAGCTTATGGGCGATTTTGGTGCTGGTCTGTATGCAGAGCCTCCTGACTGCACAGGTCTCTTAGTTATACCACACTGATGACTGAGCAGGAAAACTGACCAGGAACACTTCTTGTAAGGCCAATACCCTGGAAAGATCACACCCAACTTTCCCTCCTTGTTTGTGAGTCGGGGGGGGGGGGGGGGGGGGGGGGGGGGGGCGGGAGCAGTGTGTGTTGGGGGGGGGTGTGTGCAGAAATATCATTAACAAAAAATCCTGCAGATCTCCAGTTAAAGGTGTTCTCTGTTCTGTCTGCCTGATGTTTTCTGAGAATGCTGCAAATGCATCCATCTATCAGCAATGGGTCTGTTCTGCAGTCTGTGCCCTTTTAGTCTCTAAACTTCTAGTATGAACTGTTGCCTCTGCTCCTCCTGCCACTTCTGTAAGGTCTCCATCCCTCAGCTTTCTGTATTCTTGGTTCAGCCAGTCCAACTTTGGGGAATGTCCTATGAAAATGCCTATAAATATGTATCAATTGCTTTCTTTAATTCCAGTTTCTGTCTCCTCTGTCATTGCCTTTTGTACCTGCATGTCAACCAGGAAGGGCATAACTGGTCAGGGAGGGGGGAGACTAATGGTCACCCAATGCTTTGTAAAGGCAGCAGGAAAAGCCTGTGCCAGTTGCTTCAGGAACTTCACTGGCAAGTGTCCTGCAAGAGCTTAGAAACTCCTTCAGCAAAAGAAGGGATTGTTTTCCTGAGGTGAAATTCCAAAGGCTGTGGCTGAGAGAACCTCTCCCTTGAGGCAGCAAAATTCTGGACTCATGCATCTTATCAAGCTTTTCTCTCTGTTGTTCTCAGTTGTATAACATCGATAAGAACATCAAATTCATAGAACAGTTCCAGAGTCCAAGGCATGAGCTTGCTTTGGTGATACTGTATTTTGATTTTTCTTAAATAAAAGTTCTTTACAACTGCCAATTTTCTTGCAAAAATGAAGAAAAGTATCTCCATCTGAACTGCATAACTGTCTTGAATTTCCTGTAAAGAGGCCTATTCATTAATCAGTTGAAGCACTCATTAATATACAGAAGCGTTCAAAGAATTATATACTTGAGTCTCATGGTGATGACCAATTACAAAAACAAAAACCAAATGACAGTCGAGAAAAGCAGCTTGCACACAAAAGCACAGCCTGGACTGAAGAAAGTTAGGAGAGGGGTTATTGTTTCTGCATATAAATCCTATTTCTTTTATACACTTTTAGCATTTCCAGATGGTAAGTTGCTATTACAGAGACAAAAACAATAACCAAAAAAATCTCCATACAAACTTTTTAATTCATGCACTGGCACAATCACAACATAAATCAAAACTATAAATAATGAAGATCCTTTTTTTGTCTGTGTAGGTAAGTACTTCCTGCGTCATACTTCTGGGATGCACTGAAACATGTTTAACTACATAGTAAATGGCCAATGGAGTAACCTGACTAGTCATGACTACACTGGAAAACTATTTTTTTTTCTTTTTCTCTTCATTAGTATTCTGATAATCCCAAAACTTTAGTGCTTTTAAAATTATTGTTATTTTTATAAATGTAAAAATCACACAGTTTTATTACCAAGTCATATACAAATCAACAAAATAATTTAATCAATGTTCCTTTTGGAATGAGCCATGGTATGAAAAGCTGTTGTATAGAATATTTACACTCTGCATTGTTCATAATGACAACATCATTTTAGAAAAATCCAAATGATGTTAAGCCTTACCTTGTTCTGCCCCTTTCTTTCACACACAGATTTCAAAGGTAGGTGTTCTAAATATGGGAAAGAATGGGAAATAATCTGAGAAGGTAAAACAGAAGAGAAACATGGGAAGATATTGAAAAACTGACAAACCAGGAAAGAAAATGAAAAAAGAAAGAGCACAAAGAAATGGAATAAAGAAATGTAGAAAGACAATAAAGGTGACTATGAGGCTGAGATGGAAGCATACATTTAATATTTTCAGTAGGGTATTTCCAGAATAATGTCATGTATCTGTAGGAATTTATCTTGATTATTCTTTGTTATGGAACAGAATTCCATGGTGTTTGGACTTCCATGCCTGTACTCCAGGCTTCAGATTTTTGGCACTTTTTGGATCTTCCTTTCTACAATACTAGTCTCCAAGAAATCATTATATGTTTTGCTGAGCTAAAGATTTTTTTTTCATATATATATATATATACAGCTTCCATTCAAAAAACATCAGGCTTAAAGTCGTATAGTTACCTTATAATACAATTTTATATTATAGGGAAAAAAAAATCTTGCATAAATACTGGCTAGGACAAAAGGATGTAGGAACAGTCCCAAAGCATATGGGTTAAATTAGCGCCTGCTGAGTTGCAGTGCCAGCATTTGTCTGATTTAATGACATGATTTTAAATAATTGGAGGGGGGTCTTGAGCATCTTCCATGTGATTTTCTGATGGATTAATTTTAAACAGAGGCCCAGGGAACATTTGGGACCACTAGTGTGAATGTGTTTCTGTTGGTTAACAGTGAATAATTGGCCTAGTTTCTTGTCCCATTTCTTCTTCAGGAAAACATAATTAATTCAAATGTGTTGGCCAGCAATATGTGTAGCACTATTGCAAACTGTAATTATAAGGCTAACCTCTAGAGTAATTAAAGCAGGTCAGATTATCAGGAGTGGGACAGGTAACAAGACTGAATCAATAGGAAACAGTTCAATCAAGTTCAATTTATCCCTTCTCCTTAGGCCAGGCATATTTAAAAATATGAAGGGTTATTTACAATTAAACACTAATATAAAAGTAAAAGAACATTAAAGCTGACATTTTAGATCCTGATCATGCTTCTGGAATTTAAAAGTGAAAATAAAATGAGAAAGTCCAGCTTTCCTACTGCCTGAGGAGTTCTTCCTAATAGATGAATGAAACATAATCTCAATGTTTTGGGGTTTTTTTCGATTCCTTCAAAACCACTCTTCAGCATATTATTTTGCCATCAACAACCATCTTTTTTGTTTCATGATGTAAGATGTTATCTTGTTGTAAAGGGGTGTTTTTTAAACTGTTAAGACTAATAAAATACTGCAATTGTTTGATTTTCTCTTTTGGTTAACTTAGTCGGCAGGCGTGCAGATGTAAATCTGGAGTTTCAGTTATACAACAGACATCAAAATACCACCCAAAAATTATTTTAGGAAAATGTTGGAAAGGAGTTCATGTGCATACATTAAACATGGAAAGTAATTTAGGAAATGGAAGTGAATTATCTGATCAGAACTAACATAGCATGTTGCTTTTTGGTAAACACTGTCATTTATAACACACAAACAGAAGAGTGGATGCGTACTACATTATTCTATACCTATACTACTTTGTTTTTAGGATATGGAAACCTTGGACTATGAAAATTAACATGTTCATTGCAAACCCAAAATTGAGCACAGGATGTGACCTACAATGTAATCACAATGACTATAGCTTTCTTGGAAGACAGCTCACTTTAAAGTCCTTATTTCATATATTTCTTCAAGTCAAATGCAACAGTCCCAAACTTGGCTGGAGTTAACCAGCCTATTATTTATTCAAGATTTTGAGTATGTTTTCTAACTTATAGTGACTTCCTGTACAGCTTAGCTAAGCGACAAGAAGTACCTAGATTGTTTTAAAATAAATGATACAGACCTTTCCTAATATAAATTCACCTTCTTGATAGTCTTTGAAGATCTAAAACACAGCAAGGTGTGTCCCATATTGGTGTGCATCTGTGCAGTTGCGCTATGTTTTAAATGAAAATATGGGCTACTAGAATCTAGAAATCAGACCCAAGGGGCAGAAGACTGGATGGTTATTGAGTGAACTATTTAGCCTATGAGCTGAGAAGAGTTTTGAGCCTTGAGTAGAACAGTTGGAATTTATAATTTTTACTTTGCAAAAATTTTACATTGCCTGAAAAAAAATTGTTTCCTGGCTGAAAAGTCTGCATGATTTGTTAAAGTAAGGAATCCCAACTTTTTGCTTTTGAATATAATTACAGACTGTGAGAAATTTCTCCTGTTTTTACTTTTTAAATTAATTTCCCTTACTTGTGTGTGACTAATCAAATTATGTAATACAAGAAATGAGAACAAATGCAAATTTCCCTTTTCCAAGTGAAATCACTTTTATTTCAGAAATTTTTTTTTCACAGAAACTTTAAGGAAAATGAAAAGTTTTCAGTAGAAATGGAACAATCTTTTTTCACTTAAAAGTGTTTTGGCCAAACAATTCTGACCAGTTGTACTCAATAATAGTGACCTCAGTATGACCTCTTGCATCAAGATCATTTACATGAACCCAGAGAATGTAAATCAGCCTATTAAAGCCAAATGGTTTTATTTACGCTTGCGTCCACCTTGAAAAAAAAGTCAATTGAGTCCTTGTGTTGGGAAAAAAAGTAAAAAAAAAAAACATTAGCAATAATTCTACAGGCATTAAAGCCAGAGAAGACTTTAGTCAACTGGTCTGAGTTTTTTCTTTAACACAGTCCAAACTAGGAAGGTAGGGAACATGTTGCAGCCCAGACTCTGACCTCAGCTGTCTGACCTGATTTTTAGAAGAGTTGAGCACTCCAAGCTTAAGCTGAAGTAAGCAGGCCTTGCAGCTGTGTGGTTTGCTTGCCAATCAGGCTGTTGGCCTGAAAATAAGAAAATAACATTAAACTGGCAAAGGACTGGAGAAGACAATCATTGACTATTAACAGTAATAAAGTGGTATTACTCTTATAATAGCTTGACCTACTTTATTTTAAGAAAGAGTATGCCATACAGCTAATTTATTTTGGAATACACATTCATGAAGCTTCAGCTGACGTTTCATTTTAGTTAAGGTAGTAGTATTCATTTTACCATACCTAGGATAATGTTGTATAGACTTGAAAAGAAATCTCTGTGTCACAAGGGGGTTGTGACAAAGTCAAAACACACCTTTTCATTTTACTGATGTTTCATGTGATACTTCTTTCCAAGAGCCTGAAACTTTATTGTCTATACACCACATTCTAAAATTATTTCTTAAAGTACTGTTTAACATTCTTAGAATACTAGAACTGGTGAAATAATAAGAAAATATATTCCCAAAGGTGGGATTCAGAACAACTTGTTTGAGAATCAAGATCTGCACATTTTAAATTATTTACTGTTTTCATGGTGCAGGGAGAGCACACATATGACACCCTAAATTACCTTGGATGGTGCCTAAAAGCCCATCATCAATTCATGAAACTAGTAGACTCATAATAAACTTAATGGAGAAGTAAATGATTCCTTAGGCAGTAAGCTTCACCCTATTGCCTTAAATATACGTTGTCTGAGACTGTCCTACAGCCCCCACCAATTTTCACTTCAGAATAGTGGAGTCAAAAAAGATCAAGAACAATTACTGGAGTCAATAATGTTCCTAATTTATCTTTATTATTTGGAATATATTAATTTAGACAAAAAGATCGAATTATTAAAAATTCAGTGGAGGTTATGATGGGTTTTATGCACTTTTTTCTCCATGTTATCTGTCCTCCCCTAGTCCTCAGTGAGGACAATGATGTGAGCTTAAAAAAGCTGCCCATGTGCAGAACAGCCTTTCGTTAACTCCTTGTTAGAGTAACAAGAAACAAAGAAATGAAATTGTTTCCACCAGCATCAGCCACATCCTTGTTCTCTACTTTGTCTTTACTATCAGTTGGGTAGGTTTCTGGAAGTGTTGGGGCATGGGAGCATGAAGCCATGTTATGCCTAATCTCTGATGTTAACTTTCTCCCAAAGTCTAAAGACCAGTGCATATGGATCCCTTGCATTCCTAATTAGTCCCAGGACCACATTTCAGATGTACTTGGTGATATTTTTTCTTATTCTGGAAATTAAACTTGAGGAACTCAATAGTGGCAAACACACATTTTAAGAACAAAAACCCTTTCAAATGAGTTCTAAATTAAAACCCCGTGCACAAATGAAATGAGTATTCAAATAGGACAGTAAACAATGGAGGCCAGATTACTTTCAGTTAGTGTTTGGATAAGTTCAGATAATAACAAAGTATGAAGTGTATAGTGAGTAGTTGCAGATAAAGCCACTTGATTTACCTTTTGAGTTATATTTCCAGACTCCTTCACACACACAAGCTACATGGTAAAGAAAAATCCATTTCCATGCTTTAGTTTCTATCTAGGTAGTGTACTGTAAAACAAAATCTGTGCAGGTTTTAGACCAGGGTAGAAGAAAATGATATTGCAATTGCAAAAGGTTTTGCTGGACTGTTTAATGATTGCATAGGTCACAAGGGGCTGTTCAAAAACTAATAAAAAGGAAAAATCACTTTCTTTATTGCTTGGAAAAACTTATGTACTTACTGCTAAGTTTCAGTCTTAAACAGAGGAAGGAATAAATAAGTCCTGCCAAGATCTGAAATAGTATTTAGTAGATTGTGTAGGCTAAATATGCTTTTCCCTACATGAACTTTTCCCATTTCAATGGTTGCTTGTCTTTTGTTCTGCTTTCTTTTTGCCTCTGTACAGGATACCTCAAAACAACTTCTAGTAACTGTACTTCTGATTCATCTACTTGTTTATTTATTTATTCATAATATCTTTCATTGAGGTACCATTAGATTACAGTCTCCTTGAACTATGATGGCATTGCTGCTCCTCACCAGCAGTCTTCAGAAGTCTGAGGCAGTGACAGCAACAGAATGTGTTTTGCCACTGCAAAAGTACTGTTATTTCAAAGGATATAGACAGCAATCTTCCTTTTTCTTTTCAGAAATTTCCTATATTGTGTAACCCCACAACCAGTTGGAATGTCAGGCAAACATTAACATTGCATTTTGCATTAAGTATTCTTGTTAAAATTGGAAAAATAGCAAGAAAAACACATGGTTTATCTGCGTAAAACACAGAGACTATATTTACTTTCAGTTCACTGAGAGTCAGTCACAGCAGATGGAGTCCATAATTCACCAGATCTGGGGTTTCCGTTAACTTGGAGTGACAGTCTCAAGCCAAATCCTTGTATTTCTACAATTGTTTAGTTAGCTTCACTAGCAAGGCAACCTGCAACGGAGGATTTCCCTTCTGAGCCCTGCTGTTTGCTCCTGCAGGTCATCACCACTACTCAGTAAGGGCAGATTCAGCTTGCCGTGGTCTTTCTGAAGGGAGAACGTACCTTGTTATGTGTCTGGTTCTTACTGAATCCTTCTCTTCAGTCCTTATGCCTGTGCTGTGTTTTGGGTGTCAAGCATCTGTAGAAAAGACTACTTTTCTAGTGATCCTTATCATGTGTTCTGCTCTTTCTTTCTTGCATTTTTATTTGGTTGGTTTTGTGGTGGTTTTTCTTTGTTGTTATATTGCTTCCAATTTTATCAGTGAGTGCCTATCCTTATTTTTTGCAGAAGGATCAAGGTCTATTCTTTTTCCTTACTTTTTCTGATAACAGCAATGATCTGTCTGCATCAGGTTCTCCTTTCTTCAGCCACTGAATTTATTTACAGATATTAATTCTGAGTGCAGGCAGATAATTTCCTTCTATATTAGATTAACTGGTGACACTACATTAGTTTTAATTATTGTTTTACACTATATTAGTTTTAATTATTTTTTTCCAGGTACAAACTATGAAAGTTGTATTACCATGCTACTAATATGTTTGTAAGACAGACCAATCGCCTGCCATTGATAACTTTCTGGATGTCTTTTTTAAGCATACGGTGTTGACCTTCCTAAAACAGTTCCTTTCGGAGAACTCCTACTTACCTTCCTACGCAGGGATAGAGGTGGAAGAGGCTACAGTAATCTTCTCACTAAAAGGTTAATTCTTTGTAAGTTTTATGATTAAAAAATTACTCTGACTACTAATGAAATTAAAATAAGTGTTTAAGTCACATTTCCTGATTTATGATGACACTTGCTCATAAATAAATAAAGTCTGTACTGCTTATCTTTCAGTTTTGAGAACAACTTGTGACTCCACTTGGGATGCTGTTCAAGGTGATGAAAGAAGTGCTGGAAATACTCCCTATAGTGGAAGAAGGTTGTCTGAATGGAGGATGGGCATGCTGAGCTCCTTTAACCTCTTCAGCAATCTCATGATTTCTCTTGGGAATGAGCAAGCTTTTTCCTTTCAAAGGATTCCTTGGCAGTGACTGTGCATACATTCATTTTGCCTCTGGCCTCCAAAGCTCACAGCAGTCGACTAAGCAGCGTATCTGTGAACTGTCCTTTTTTAAATAATTCTGTCATAATCTCACCCTTTGATTTTCTTGAAGCTCTGCCTAACCAATAACACATTTTGGATAAATGTGGTTATCAATAGCTGAGCAATTTTATTCTGTGTTTTGAACACCCCATGGAAACAGATTTCTTCTTATCTAGAATTAAGCTGAAACCAAACTGGTATCTTTAAATGGTCTTTAGACCACTATGTACCAGCTAACATAGAGAGCACATGCTGAATTGGAAGCATCTTTGACCAGTCTGTCTCTGCAAATTATACTAAGAGTAGGTGTATACCGGCAAATACAACAGTCTCATCTGCTTGCCATCTATACAAAAGAGGCAAATAAAATCAGGTTGTTCTCTGTCCCTAGGGTCAGATGTCTTGTCATAGTTTACATCTGAGTTGTGACTAAACTCTTTCCCCCAGACCTCCTGAACTGCATGGCTACATCCGAACTGCCCTTAGCTTGTGGTACTCCCCAAAGTGCTTCTGAACATTGAGAAAGCTCTGGATGAGGTGGGCACAACCATACCAGGGTGGTGTATTAAACAGCCCACGTGTATGTCTGTGGGCCAGTGACCTAGCCTCTGCCCTGGATCTGTTTTATTTGCCTATATACTAATGGAGCCTCATTATCTGCAAGGTGCTAAACTAAAGTACAGAGCTATTCTGTATGTGTGGGAGGAACATAAAAACCAGACAATGTTCTTTAACCCCTTTGTCACAGATAGGAAACACAGGAAAATAATCTGATTCTAATTACATCCATAAGAAACAAAAATTTACTCCCGGGCAGGAAACTCACAGCCCATTTCCAGCTTTAAGCAAAATGTCATGGCCAACTTATAAACTGCTTAAAAATGGCTTAATGTAATGAAAGTGCTGACAGACCTTTGATTATATCCGTGAGTGTGACTATATAGCAGAATAATTTTGAATTCTTCTTTGATTCTTGAGGTCTGAAGCAATTTTAATTCACTGTGAAGTGACATCTACCAGAGTACCAGTGTGAAGCACTTTCTTTTAATATTAAACATATGGAATTGCAAACTGATAATTTCCTAAATGTCCATAACTTATGCACTAACTCCAAATTAATCCATTAAATTAAAGGTATTATCGTTAATACCAAATGTGTTCCTGTAACTGTGGAAAAGGGGTGATAATATGTTATTAATATTGCTGATTTTTGTAACCTGTTCTACATATTAATTATCATTATAGCAGCAGCAAAATTCATTTATGCTGAGAGGTATGGGACTTTTCGTCATTCTATTATACTTTTGCCAGACTCCAACAGTTTGTTGCAAGCTTCCTGCTGCCAAGCATCTGCCTAAGCCTAAAGGATTTTCCCCTTCTTTGCTTTCTGTCCTTTTTTATAATTTAAGTGTTACAAGTAACTCAGTTAAAGTAAGTGGGACTTTATAAAGCTGTGGTGAATTAGGGACTTATGTATATGGTTAAGCCTCAGCCCAGCAAAGAATTGTATGTTTATGTAATGTTATGCCATGTAAACAGTCCAGCTGATTTTAATGATACACATTTAATCTGTGTAAAATAAAGCATGTCTTTGTAGAAGAAAGTACCTATTAGCATGTAATGTAATAATTTTAGTTCAATAGTACAGAAGGGCAAATAAAAGAAGTATGATCTCTCATGTAGAATCTGGCTGATAAAACTTAGATGCAAGGAGGAGAGTACTCTGAAGTCTGTTTCAAATTGTAATAATGTATAATGTAAAAATGTATAACCATATTTAGCCCTCCTCAAAGTCCAGTACAAATCCTATTCAAAAGAATGTGCCAGCTCTAGATGACTTAAAAAATATGAATATAAGTAAATTATTACCAGAAATTGAGTCTAAACATTTAAATTGTGATGCTGACACTTTTGCAAGGACACAGTTTTTAGCACACACGCTGATGATCTATATATCTGATGGAGAGAACCTATCACAAACAAAGCGGTCATTTGCAAACTTTGGAAAAAAATAGAGGATATAAATTGTGCTACCTTGCAGCTGGAAGATACCCATGCTCAAAGTGCTTGCCAAAATGGTTGTGCAAAGTTTTCCTATTGTGTAAAATAATATTTACTACAAAAAAACCCACAAACAAACAAAAAAAAAAGCAATACGAACTACATCCCCCCCCCAAAAAAAAAAAAAAAAGAAAAAAGAAAAAAAAGTATTTCATATCAGATCCTCTTGGTTAACTGGACCAAACATCCTTTTCTCTTAAAGTCTGTTAGTAAAGTAGAAAATTATTTTTCCCCTATATAGACACATTTCTATGTACCATCTGTTCACTGATGAGCTGTACCTGTTGGTAGCAATACAAGGATTTAGTTAGTACAAATGTCTAACTCCACTTAATTCAAAGAGGAAAACTAAGTTTGCATCTTGGCTGAAATTGCAAATGTTGCTGAAGCCAAGTGGGGTGATTCCAATGATGTTAGCAAACATAGATTCACTTATTATGCCTTTATGTAAAATTAAGTTTTGACAGTAGTTGATTTATAGCTCCAGAAACCCCACAGGCTTTTACGATGGTGGGAAAGCAAGATGAAAGGATAGCTCACAAATTAAGCATAATATTCTTGTATACCATCTATAAACACAATAAATTCGTGCAATCACCTTCTTTAACCTAATAGGGTTTGGGTCAAGTCTCTAGTTCATCTTCTTTTAAGCTCTTCCCAAGGCATTTGTCCAGGAAAAATACACTATGCTCCCATCTAGTTCACAAAAACACCTTAGGTATAAGGGGATCATTTCCACACACACACACACACTCCCCCAAGCTGTAAAAGAGAGATCTTGACAACTGAGGCAAGCACTGTAAATCGTAATAGAAAAGCCAAACATCAGGAATCAATAAAGTTATTTATGTATTTTTACAATACCCCAACTCTAATTGCCTGCTAGTGAACATGTAAATTGCTGATATATTTTTTACAGATTATCAATGTTGAGTATATACTTGTATATATAATTAGGAACAAGTAAGTCATTAGTTTAATGCAGCATATTTCAATGTGGGGATTGTTTTGATTTAGACTAGCTAAATGGATCTGGACATAGTGCAATTGTTGGAGAATTTAGGACACTTTGGGGTCCTTTATGATGAGGAGTGCAGGCTGAGAGGTTAGTGTTAAGGTCGAGCTGCCAAAACTCCAGCAACACTCTCGTTCAAATAGCGTGTCACAGAGAGAACTGCATTCAGCCTTGGGCTGAGGCTGACCAGGCTCTGCAGCTGTCACACAGCACCTCTCCGCGGGGACACCCCCAGGCTTGTGCTGTCTGGGGAGGTGCTGCTCGCCACTGTCGGTGAAACCCGTAAAAGTACATCTGGGAGCAAAACAGGCAGGAGATAAACAACTGTTCTTCCAGGACCGCTGAGAAGCTGCAAAGGCTTATTTATTTATTCATTCACCAATCGATCTGCTTTTGTCAGGTTTCTTCTGTGTTTTGTGTTGTCTCCCTTAATATCATGATGATATTCCTGAACTGACTTGGTTTTCCACAGGTACTGCCACAGTTAAGGTGAAAGAGATTTGTGTTAACAAACAGGCTGCCAGTGCTTGCACAAACACGGTTTTGACAATAGCTGCACTGACTGCCTGTTTGGGTGAGTCACATTTGGGCATCAGGACTGGCCAGCTTCCGTAGGCTGAAGTGCACTACCTCCGGAGGCAATTCAGGAAACCCTGTTGAGTTTTATAAAGAACCAGATACAGACTCTATTAATTCTTAAAAAATCTGTGCAGCTTAATTTGATAGAGTGAACTGAATTTAAATATATATACATATATCTTTTTTTCTTTCATCTTTCCATCACATATCTAATCAGAATAATAAATGATGATCCAAAAATCTGTGAAACTAAGATTATTCAAAGTCTCACATTGAATTTATATTAGATGTTAGTTAAATAAGACTTTTTTTATCCCACATCATTATTAAAAATCTGGCTCAGAAAAAATACGCAGTTTTTTACTCTGCCAGGTACGTAAACATTTAAATTGCACTGAACAGTGAAACAGAATATCAGTATTCTCTCTGAGTATTGATATTACACCTAATTCCATCAGACACAAGGCTGCCTTTGCTGTCATCACAATCAACATTCTGATGTCAATTAATAGGTAAAAAATAACACTAAAACTACAGAAGTAAAATTAATATGATGCAAGATTACAATTAGACCTGTTGTGAATTAATATGATCTCTTCAAGTTCTGTATTTCCATTTTTTTATAAGGAATAGAACCAAATTTATAGCTAGAGAGAGGACAACAAAATAAGGAGAGCCACTGAAATTTTTTTCTCGCATATAAAGATACATTATATGCCATTGGATACTTAAATTTATAGTTGCAAAATTCTGCAAACCACTATTGTTTTGTTCAAATGAAGGACTGTGTGTGTGAAACCCACAGTTACAGTAATATATTATATTGTAAACTGAAATAAATATTGTGCAGAATATGTAGCTATATCTTCTTTTATATTTCCTGAGCATACAGGGGAGGTAAATTCATATCTGTGCCTATAGACATATGTAGATCCCTATCTTAGTTGTTGACTAAGAAGGAGGTAGCAAGTGTATACATGTTAAGGACAGATTTTACAGGTACACCATGAACATAAAATTATTAAATTTCAAACTAAAATAGAGAGAAGTATTCTAAACATTTCACTTGTAGTCCAGTGCAATGCAATGACATTCTAACACACACACACACAGATGCAGCCAAGGGAATAAATATATCGCAAAACGCAATCAAGTATCTAGCAGTATCATATATTTTTTCCGTAGTGCTTCAGTGTATTGACTCTTATGCCAAAGTGCTGCATAAAAGACACTGTAAATACTTTTTGCACAGTGTGTCATGAACAATACAATTTCATCCCTGTAAATCATCAATGATTAAAACTCTATGAATGACCCAGATTCAGAGCTGGCACAAACTGAAGCACCTTCACTGAACTCAGTGGAGTTAAGCAGATTAACTGATGTCAGTGTCTGCCCCTGTGACTGAAAGCTGTGAAAAAGAGTGTATTGTAATATAAAACTGTTATTTATGAGAGACTCCCTGTGAAGAATAGCGGGGTGCCAGCTTAGCTGAATAGGGAATCCCAGAGGAAATACAAATAGAAAATGCAAAGAAGGCCGAAGCAGGGAGGGTCTGCCCAGAAGGAATCTAGAGGGATCGCATAGGCACACAGGGATGAAATTAGGATTTCAAACCTTGATTTGGCTTGATTTGGAACTGGTAAAGGATGTTAAAGGCAAATTAATGGCTTATCGCCCACTGCAATAAGAAGACAACGTGGGCCCTTAGTTAGGTGATGCAGATGACTTGCTTTCAAAGGTCATGGTCACAGAAAAAGAAAATGTAATGCTCATGTTAAGGGAGGACAAAAAGGAGAGCCCAGTAAACCATTGGTTTCTCAGATTCATCTTAGTCCCTGTGGAAATTGTGGTGCAAGTCCTTATGAAGGCCAGTTTCAGGCACTGGCATGACAGGAAGGTGACTTGGCCAGCAGGGCTTCACCTGGTGATAGTGCCCAGTCATGAAGTCATGACTGCGTCTTATAATGAATTTACTTGCTAATCACTGTCAGTTACTTTGACTCTAATAAGTCTTTCAGCATAGTATCCTGCAGAATCTTTGTAGCCAAACTGGGAAGATATGAACTGGACAGATGGACTACAAGGTGTGGGAAAAACTAGAACTGCTGAGCTCAAATAGTGATGGTCAATTGTTTGGCTCCTCGATGGTGGCCTTTCTTAGGGCTCAATACCGAGGATAGTCCTGTTTAAAACCTTCACCAGTGTTCCAGATGATGGGATGGAAAACACACTCATCAGCTTTGCAGATGACGTCAAATGGTGGGAGCAGTCGTGTTAAAAGGCAGAGCTGCTGCTCAAAGGGACCTTGGTGAGCTGGAGGCATGAGTCAAAAGGAGCCTCATGAGTTTCAGCAAGGGCTGAAAAGTTTCAGTAAAGTCCTGCATCTGGGATAGATCATTGGAACTATGAATTGGGTGGCTATATACCAGCTTTGCTGAGAACAGTATAGGTGGTTTGAAGACAAATTTGCAGTGTCCTTGTGTTGATAAAGGCTGATTGCAGGCTGGATGGCATCAGGATGAATATAACCAGAGGAAGGTATTCCTTTCCACCCAGAACTCATGAGGTTTTACCTGCAGTATTTTGTTCTGTTGCGTGTCACCAAGTTAAAGAAAGACTATCAAACTGGAGAGTCTAGTGGAAGGCCAATGAGATGTTTAAGGGACTGCCACATAGCGAGAGTCTGAGAGATGTGTGTTTGTTCAGTCTGAGGATGAGGACTAACAGGAGACCTATTTGCAGCTTTCATGCCTGAAGAGTTTTTATAGGGAGCAGGAGCCAAGACCTTGTCAGACATGCACAGCAAGAAGGCAAAAACCAGCTGTGACAGGCTGCAACAATAGAAATGCTGACTAGTTACAGGGAATAAAGAATATTCTATACACCTATTTAAGATACGAAATGAGCTGCTCAGAGAGACTGGGGAATCTCCATCCTTGGAGATCTTCAAAATCAAACTGTACCCAAGCAACCTGATATAGCTCAGAAATTAGTTCTACTGTGAGCAGGAACTTGGACTAGATGACAGTTCCAACCTATTTTTTTTTCTGTTTCTATGATCCTGTGCTTCTCATATAAAATGCCTTTTTTGTTGTTGTTCTTGTTTAATTTAAATACTTAGAATAAAGGTTTATAAATTAAATCATCACCTTATTGGATTAGACACAAATGCCAATCTATTTGTTGTGCAAGAAATTAAGCTATACTTTGTGCTTAGTCAAGACTCTTCTTACTTTTGATTAATGCTTATGATTTATAGTTTAATTTCTGCTTATAATTTTTATTTAATTCCATTTTTAAAAAAACCCTGATTTACCATACACTGAGTTTTGAAGTGATACTTTCTACTGCTGCATCTCACTCTTGTTTAACAGTTCCATGTAATATAAATCAAGAATACTTTCATATAAAATGTCCAAGCACATTCTGTATCTACTTTTTTCTTATAGTTCCAAGCAAACCTGTTTGTTCAGTGTTTCTGCCTTGGCGCTCATCTTCTTGTATCTAGCTTAGTTCCAACAAGTTCTGTATGTGAGATGCATTGGTAGTTACTGGCTCCATATGGAAGCTCTGATACTTCTGTCCTAGAAATGCTGAGGTGCTGCCAGTACTTAGGCAGGAAGCATTTCTTAGCTCATATAAACATTTAACCTGCCACTATGTCTTCTTCCTTTTCTGTCCCATTTCCCACTTGCCTAAAGTGAGCAGTGATACTATGAAAATGAAATGATTTAAAAATTTTGCTGCCAGAAAAAAGAAGCTCATGTCCATTTCCAGCTCCTCTCTGTCTCTACTCCAGATCCATATTTATTATGTCATTAAGCTATAGCCTTATACAACCTGCCTTAACACTCAGAATGCTTTGAACCTGCTGTGAGCATAAACTTTAAAAGAGAGGGAGTACACAGACTGATAGAGACAAATTACTTTAAAGATCTATATTGAGAGGCTCAAATTCCGTAAAAATCCTGCCCCTGGAATGAAGAACTGGCAAGAACAATACATTTCTGAAGTTCTTAAAAAAAATGAAGTTCTGAGCATGAAACTGCCTAGAGATGGTGTCATGGTTTAAATCCCAGCCAGCAGCTAAGTGCTGCTCAGCCACTTGTTCACTCCACTGCCCCTCACTCCAGAGGGATGGGGAGGAGAACTGGGAAAAAATTAAAACTCAAAGGTTGATTTGGAACAATTTAATAATTTAAACAAAATAAAATAAATTTTAAAATATTAATAATAACAATGCAAAGGAAGAAGAAGGGGAAAGGAATAAAAAAGTGATGCACAACACTATTGCTCACCACCCGCTGACAGATGCCCAGCCAGTCCCTGACAGCGATCAGCTGGTCCTGCCCAGCTCTCCCCAGTTTATATACTGAGCATGATGTCCTATGGTATGGAATATCCCTTTGGCCAGTTTGGGTCAGCTGTCCTGGCTGTGTCCCCTCCCAAATTCTTGTGCCACTCCAGTCCTTTCGCTGGCCAGGCTGGAGAAACTGAAAACTCCTTGACTTGGTATAAACATTACCCATCAACCACTAAAAACATCACTGTGTTTTTGACATTATTATCACACTAAATCCAAAACACAGCATTGTACCAGCTACTGAGAAGAAAAAAATAACTCCATACCAGCCTAAACCAGTACAGACAAGAAACCTATCAGCCAGGAGTTACTCAGATGCAAGATAAGTCGTCTTGGTGTGGCCTTTCTGGAAATTTTTCAGATCAGAAAGTAAAAGAACATGGTAAATGTTAAACATTAACAAGTATTTTATAGGTTTTAGGCTAAGGTTAAATATTTATAGACAATTTCATCTCATGAATGCCACACTATCTATCCAAGGTAATTCATGTCTATGGTAATCTTTTAATTGATTACGGTGGAGCTTAGACTTCACATATGTAATGGGCCCCTAAGGTGGAATTTAATTAGCTGAATTTTTGTTAGAGTCTAGAACTCTACACCTGAGACTGTCCTCCCAGGTTCAGCGTAGAGTAAGGGAGAGAAATATGTCAGACAAATTGTACTCTAAAGAGATTTCTTTTAGGCAACTCCAGTAAGATAGATCTAGTACCCTCATTATTCTTAATAGTAAAAAGATAATTAAGGAAGCCTGGAGAAGAAGCTGATCTGTAGATATCTACCATTAGGTAAAATATATTCTGCTATGCGGAGTCAGCATAAGAGTCCTGCAAAGGTGGAAGAAAAAACTGACATACATATATATATATATGTGGTTGTGTGTGTGTATAGAGAGAGAAACATACATATATGTGTGTGTGTGTGTGTGTGTGTGTATATATATATATATATAACCTTTTTTCATCACTGTTTTTTGGTCATTTACAGTTAGCTTGGATATTTAATTATTCCACTGAAATCTGTGATGTAGTCTTCTGGTATGATATCTTCTTTTCTCTCTCATGTCACATTTAAATAATATTAATAGCTTTGTGGTTGCACAATAACATTTTCAGATCACCACCAAAAGAGTATTTTTTGCCTTGCATGCTTCAGCATTAGAATACCATGCTCTAACTAGATCCAGTCCTTGTTTAAATCACAGTGCTGTAGAAATGGTGTTGTCTGTCTCAGACACAGAGCAGATTTGACTGGAAAAAAATCCAACAAACCCTAAAAACTGAAAAAGCTGTAGTGGAGTGGAACATGTGACTGATAATGTGACTGTATAGCAATGCTGATGTGTATTTATAGAAATCATTAAAAATGACATAAGCCTCTGCCAGTGTACTTAGTGGGACTTGTAAGGCCCGCTATCCTAAGATGTTTATATATATTACTAGCTTGCATCTCCTGTTAAAAGTCTCTGATCTCCCTATTTCAAGTAAAAGCTTACTCTTTAAACATAACAAAAACAGCAGAGTGAATACTAGAATTTATTTTGTACTCTGCTTGCTGAGCTATGATTCAGCATCACAAATGTTTGCTTTAGTTTGAGAATTCCAGATGTTTACTTCCCTCTAGTGAGCACAGCCAAACAAAGACTTGTGGAAGATTTTGGGATCTGTGAGTAGGGTTGGCCACCTGTTGTTTAATTACTATGGTTATTTGGCCACTGTTTATAATAAAGTTCAGTTTATAAAGGACTAATAAACATTTAATTAAATACTGTCAAGTCCTAGATGTCAGTAAAACAATCTATCACACTTTCTACTTCTGGGCTTCTGATTGTCTACAAGACATTATAGTCATTTTTGCGGTCTCTACATTTGCTGGTCAGCTCTTTACCTTTTAGCAGTAACTTCTCAGCAGAACTTTAATTTAATTTCATATTTCAACTCTAAGATTTATAGCAGAGTATTATTTTAATTCATACACTGGAATTTTATTAATAGCTATCTTTACTGAGACATTCAGAATTGTTTTTTTTTTTAATTGCAAAGGACAATTCAGAATTGTCCTTTATTTTTCTGATTAAGGAAAACTATTTTATATGACTGCTTCAGAATCTTATACATCTTTTAGTCAATAACTATCCTTCTAATAGGGTATACTTCTTCAACCCCCAATAGTTTTATTTTATTTTTGAGGAGCCACACAACCGGATTCCACTAGCCTTTTCATATTTAGTAAATGTGCATGCTTTTAATAAGGTCAAAGAGTTTTCATTTTGCAATTTCTGATTTTATTTAATGGACATAATTTAAAAATAGGGATTGGATTCTTATTTACACTGAGGCCATTTTATAAACTGACTACAGTATAAAAGCTTCTTTACCAGGCTCAAAACATGTAAAGTGCTATAGGTGTATGTGTGAATAAAGCCCAATGGCTGAAAATTAGCCAAGTACAGGTCAGCACTAGCAGTAAATGTGCTGCTTTTGTTCCATTTAGTCTTATTTTCAGTGAAGTCTACCTCAGACATAATAGATCTATTTTATGGTTTCTAAGGCTAGATTTTATTGCCTTTGAGTAAATATCATTCAAAATTCGGCTGCATTGTACTATGCACGACCAGCTCTAGCAATGGAAAGAAACCCAACAAAACCACATGTCTCTGTAGCATTATTAACAGTTTCCATGTAGTTTATCAAGCTTGTAGACATCTTGTGATGTTATAGGAGCAAAAGCCTTCCTATAAATGTAGTTTGCTTCTATGATTTATGTAATCAACTTGCCACCCAGAAAACCCAAAAGCTATCATCACGAAGATGGAAGCATCTTTTAATGCAGACTAACTAGGATTCAGATATGAAAATACAATTGCTTTAAAAGAGAATTACACAATATGCCCACCCACTATTGAGAGATCCCTTAACCTCAAAGTGTTTCAAGTCTCATCCCAATCATGCAAACAGAGGTTGTAGCCAAGTCATGTGTTAAACACAAAAATGACAGTGAAGCAGTCTGCCAGGAGTCCTTTGAGACAAGTGAAATATTGTAGACTTCCAGGAAGGCGAGTACATGTATATTTTAAAATACGGAAAGCCATATTAAAGTTTTCCATTTAGCAATGAAATGCTTTCTGGAAGGCTGAGCCTGAACAAAACAAAAAAGGTGAGCCTGTGAGGGTCTGCACAGACTGTTCCACAGCGTGTTGGACTAGACTTTTAACATAAGTGAAGGCAAACATATATATAAGGCTCCAGCCAACACAACACTCTGACACCAGTTTAACCTGGAGTGGAGGACTGTTTATGCTTCACATGACTAATTATCATTGATAGAAGAGTACTGAAGTTGTACAGAGGTAGCCAAGTTTTAAAAACACCACAGTGAAGCAAGAAAGTGAGCTGCAAGAATTTGTAAGTAATACATCTAAGAACAGAAGTATCAAGAACTTTGATGATAAATTCCAGACTGCAAAGACGGTTCTAACTACCTCTGCAGTAAGCACCAAGCAGTGATACTTATGGGCTCATAACCTCTTTTCCAAGAGAAAGCTTGGGAAAGGTGATTTGGTTTTTTTCAGCTGTTACTTGCCTGTAAAACTGTGCAGAAAATGAGGATGGAGAGGGCACAAAAGCAAAGAAGAGAAGTTGTGAGGTGAATTTAAGGAAAGTACAGCTAAAAGAAAAAGCCTTCTGTCACAATTCTCAGGTACTATGCAATATATCATGTTGCATGAGACAACATGTTTGTAACATGAGTAACATGAGACAACAATGTTTGTAATTGTGTGTGTGTGTGTGTAACTAAAATTGCTTCAATATATTGTTAACAAAGATTTGAATATTTAACCAATGAGATGGCTCAACAGCCTCCCAGAGACAGAATTTTCTGACGAAGGTCTCTCAAAATTATGAAATATATGACCAAACATTTCCCACCCAGATGAAATAAAGGCACCATCTATGTTGGTATTGCACGCACAGTATTAAGTGTTGATCTGTGACCCATCCTTTTGATCCTTATGAAATATTTCTTGAATTATGCACAGCCCACCTAATAATGCAATTGGACAGATGAAGCAGAGTCTTCCAGATATTTAGCTATGAGTGGGATGGGACAAACATATTGTAAAAATAAAAACTATCAAACCCATTATCATTTTTTTTTTCCTGAGGCTATTAACTGCCTGCATATGACTGATAATTGATCCTTAAAATGGAATGGGGAACTTTCTCTGTGTCCTTCATCCACCAGCTGGAAGAACGTTGGGGGAAAAAAAAAAAAAAAAAAGAGACCTAAGTAGACCTGAGGTCTCTGCTTGCCTTTGGAAATAAGAGCAGCATTCAGTGGACAAAAATCTGATATACATATAAAAGTTATTAAAAGTATGAGACTATCCTGAAAGTACTGATTTTAGGATGGGATAAATCACCCTCTGAGTTTACCTTCATACCCAAAGAAAGACTAAATGATGAGACCGTATGGATGTCTGAATTTTAAAGAAACAAAATAAGATTTCTGCTAAAGATTAGGTTTAAATAATGGCACTGTTTGGTTCTCCCCCATTCTGGAAATAGAGGTATGCTGCAAGGCTAGTTCAGTTCAGCACTTAGCCCTGGTACAATTAGCTGATGCTCATTCTTCTCACTTTAAAACATATTGCCATCACTTGTAGAGTTATTGAATAAAATAACTGAGAACAATCTTGTGAGAACTATGCACCACAGTTTTCAACATGGGTGTAAACAAAGCTACAGCTGCAAACAATAGTTTTAGTTATATATGCTCTGTAAATGAAAAACAATCTTTCAGAAAAGTTGGCAGTATGTATACATTAAGCACGTTAAGCTGCCTGTCTGCTTTGTAGTCCAAATAAATATCGATTTCTAGTACAACTATCTTAGAAACAACATTTTTTTGAGAAAATACTTATTGTCTTGCAGGGTGAATATGTGTGCTTTGAAATAGATTTCAAAGTTCTTTCACATTCAGATCCATATATTTAAATCAGAGAAATGCACCAGAATATGTTCTTCATTGTTATTGTCATTTCTGGAAGTCATTACATCATAAAGACTGATTATATTATTTTCAAATCTAGACTTAGACGTAGAAATTAGCCTAAACCAAAACCATACAAGCCAAAAAGAAAAAAAAAATGAAAAAGAAAAGAAAAGGAGAAAGAAAAAAGAGGTTTCTTTGGTAAAATGCAATTTTATCTCTGAATTGTCTTCTATTTGTACAAAGGGTCAGAAGAAATAAACTATGTCTGAATACTTTTGATACACTTCAAGTTAATGATGTGATAGAATGAAGAACGATGGTGTAGATGAATTGAGAAGTCCAGTTCTGTATAGCGTTTTCAGATCTGTATTTTGCAACTAATAAAAGAAATCCAGCTTCTTTTGTTTATGGTTCAGGCTTTTTGTGGCAAGGTGCCTTTTACATTTGTCATAGAAAAAGTGTAGCAGATCATGTGGATATGAGGCTAACGGGAACTATTTTGATTCTTCTATGCTGTGGTGGCAACTACGAAATTCAGGGCAGATTTTGCCACATTGTTAATAGATTTTACTGCAGCCATTCACAGCTTCATGGCTCACCCACTGTTCTTTACTCTACCACATCATTAACTTAAACTATATCAATCTTTATGTAAATATGGATTGACTGATTATATTTTGTTTCTAAAAGTAAAAAGCAATCATCAGGGAAGAGTAGGCAGCTTTGTTTAACTTACTAAACCATTTAATGGAATATTTAAGAAGATAAGCATTTAAAACTACTTTCCTGTTTACACCATTACAAAGGAAGACTAGCTGAGTGGTCATGATTTGATTCATTTCTTTTAATTGGGAACAGATTATGAGGGCATATAGATTCCTAAGCAAATTAACTGGCAGGTTCTTTCTTCAGACACATTGCAATCTGCGTAGTATTAGCTCTCTGCAAAGCATTAAAACTGTGGCAGTCAGTGCACCTTTTGGAGCTTATCAGAGACGGTTGCCTTTGGAAATCAATCCAGAGTGACTGATACCCAGCAATGGGAAAGTAGTAATTCACACTTTCATCAAAGTCTTATTTTATATAAATTCTATTTCAGTCCTGTGCAATTAGAAATAATTAAAAGTGTAATTCAGCTTTTCCTTGACAGACTTTGGCAAATACTTAGTAAGGTATATTAGAGAAATTAGGCCATACGTACAGACCATACATTGGATGTATTCAGTAAAATTAGTATGTTATTCTACCTGGGTTTAGGAAGCTTACTGAGTCATGGTAAAGCATAGCTCTCTGCCAAGCTTAATTTGGCTCACAATCCTGGAATATTATATACAGACCTAAACAACAGGAAAAGCATGGTAGAAGGAAAGAGCAGATAACTGACTGGGCGAGAGGTCCAGCTTGTTACTGTTGAAATGGAACATTTTTGGGCATTGCAGTGGAAAATGTGGAAAAAAGAGAATGCAAGTTTTTCTTTTTCATGTAACATAAATTTTAATGTTTCTGCAAAAACCCTTCGGAAGATGTCTGCCCACTACATTCTAGCTATTGTGGAACTGTGTTAGAAAATACTAATAATCTCATAAATCATCAAGAAAGCTTTAGTTTCTGGTGCCTTTGAAGCTGGTGATCATTATTCAAAATGCCTGAAAAGGAAAAGCACTGTTAAATCTTAGTCCAACACTATTCTCAGTGACTGGCAGGTTTTCCTGAGAACTTTTTTAGCCATCTAAAGGGTGTAAGGCAAAAGCAAAGTTCATTAGTATCCTGCCTTATCTGTCAAACTTACTGCCTTAGAGGGAAGTTTGTGCCTGGGTGCACTCACAAATTTGTGTCAGAAAACAATTCTTACGGATTTTTTTACCTTAATCATCACCTGAACCTTCAACAATAGACATAATAGAATATGTCTATTTAAAATTTATTTTATCTGAACCGGGCTGTGAAGAGTTACTTCATGTTTACTGTGCTAGATATGAGCAAGCCCGTATTGATATTTTTGGTGATAATGTTTTGAACATTGACAGGCATAACCGTGTACCGCTATAACACATTATTGCCATTGCTGGTAACAGGCCACAGGCTTTGTAGTGAGTTTGCAAGGTCTGAGGACTGAGCCTTCACAGATATGCTTGTATGAACTCATCTTGCTCTACCTGCAGCTTTGTTTTTGCTTGGTTTAGCTGTAACAGACCTTTTTTCATCTGATCATGTGGCTATGGCAAATTTGGGTTACCTTTGCTAATCCTTGCCTACTGGGGTTAAACTATGACAATGGTGCAACCATTGGTTTATAGTTTTATAAAGGTTGTGCTGATGAGTAATTATTTTGTGCAGAATGAGATATTTTCAGCTCTAACACAACGATGTCATGTAAAGACATTCAGTCCTGGCACAACAGCAGAGACCTTGAGAGGCTTAAAGGCAGGATGCAGCACAGAGAGCAGGGCTGGGGTGAGAAGAGATGGGGCACAAGCTGGCACCAGAGACCCAAGGGCTATAAACAACTCAGTAGTGGTCAGTTAAAGAAATGAAGACCTGGAGCTGGCCAAAGAGAGTTTTAGGGGTAACAGAGAAAAAAGAAATATGCAACAGCTGCAAAACTCACCACATACTGTAAATTCAGATGTAATATGGAATTACAAAGCAAATGCAGAATGAGAAAAGGTGTAAAACTGTGTTAGCAAACTTATAAAAATCTGCCCAAGTGGATCATGGAATGAGAAAGAATAAACCATTGACACAAACATCATCTTCCTCCCAGTGAGGACTCTGGCCAGCTCACCATAACACCCCCACAGCACCAGGCTGAGCCACCAACCTGGGATCCTCCAGAGCAGGAAGGGAACGGTGAGTCCCACATCAGGAAAAGGGATAGAAACTAAGAAGTGTCTATGTAACAATTTAAACTGTATTATTATTATCTTTTTTGATACTTTTTCTTTATAGGAGTATCCATTTTTAAATTATCTTTTCTTTTGCTTTTTCTATAATAGACTTGGGTTTTCAGTGATTCTTGAACAGAGCCTTAAGATTTCAATTATCCTAACAAAAAATTCTCTGCTTTACATACGAGGTGTGCTTTCTCTTTTCCCATAAACAAGATTCTGAGCATAACAGTAGAAATAAAATATGTTGGACTAATAAACTATGTTTTACAAATTAACAGATGTTTGCCATTAGCATATTATAACACATGAGGAAAAGAGAAACAGAAACAGTAATACATCAGAGGACATGACCAGCAAAGCATCATTGTGTGAAAGACACTTAAATATCCCACAATTTTTCAATATATATTCATGGAGACTACTCAACAGTCAGAAATCCAGCTTCAGACAGATGTTTCTGTTCATATTGACCTCTTTGTTGTGAAACCATTGGGATCTGAAATCAATAGTTTCATGTGTGAATGAATTAATCAGTGCTGATTAAAGGTTATCTGACCTGATCCATAGGTAGCTGCTTCCTCCTGTGGGTGTCATATTACATATGTCACTACATATATGTAGTAACAACGAATAATTATTAATTTGTAATGTCAAATGATGGACTGCTAATGATTTGACAGGTGTGTTCATGCATGTTTATGAGTTATGTGGGAATGTGCTTGTGCAAGGGATTAACTAGGTGTTGGAGAGGTGGAGGAAGGAAATCCAGCAGAGCTTACACTGGTAATACTTTAATTTTTTGTTTTATAGGATGTGAATTGTGAACCTCCTGTTGTAGTCTGGCATATAAAATAATATGTATTACATAAGTTAGAGCCATTTTCTTCATATGGAGTGTTTGGGTGAAGATTTATTTAATAACTTCACTTATTCTATTATGAGGAATAATAGTGACACACATTTGTTATTGATAAGATAAGTCTTTATTACTCTGGAAAATTTCTAAGAGAAAACCAAAAATGAAATGTTAGGATACTATGTATGTAGTAAATCCTGTAAGCCTAGAAACTAAGAGGACAGCATGATAAAACTAAAACACTTGGCATTTAGTCTTCTGGGTTTTTGCCCTTAGTCTACAACCTCATTATTTCCAGACAACACAAATAATTGATTCATACTCCTTTTCTGGCAATGGCTTAGGCTTTCCAGCAGGATGCATTTTGAACCAATCATGATATTATACTTACAGCCACTGATTGAAGTGACTGTTGAATTAGGTGGAAACAAAGCTATCCAGCAAGAAAAACTTTATTAGTACAGTTGATTCCAAGAATGACTGTTCAGCCTACTGTTAGCACCAACATGCCTGTACTGCACTAGGTGCTACATTTAGTGACTGATTTTCCTTTGAAGTGGCATTACTTTTTCCATGCCAGTCAGTGAGTGTATGAAAATAAATTCAAGATGAGGTGTGATAAGCACCTTTTTTGTGAGTGCCCATTCTGCTCAATGTTTAGAAAGAGAACAGAAGGTGAAATATTTTTATTTTAATTTAATCTCATGAGTGCACTTTGCTGATGTAATATCATAGTCTGTCTGTGACCTTACAATTGTTTGGCGATGATTTTGTAGAATAAAAATCAAGATCTTTTGAAAGGTAAGATCTATTTCTCCAAATTACAGGCTTAAGAATCACATTTTGGGGGAAAAAAAACTTTCAAAAGAATACAGGATTATGTTCCTGTTATCTGTGGTTTTCCTATGTAGATATTTATTCTACCGCACATAATATACAGAAAGTCTACGGCAACTATATTCCTAATTTAGATGCTAAATTTATAGCCTAATATTAAGATTAAATCCAGAGCAAGCTCTCTGGATTGCTATAACTATACTGGAAGACATTTTAACAATTCAATTTCTTTAGTCTGAAACTAAGCCAGTAAGAGGAAGGATGTGTTATCTTGGAGAATTCTCTGTCTTGGATGAGATAGAAACCAGGAACAGCTTTTACTTTAATGATGATATATCAATTTTTGAAAAAAAAAAAATTCAAGTTTAACATCGGTATCCTTGCCAAATTTCTGTATGGATGTCTATATTCTACCTTTATGTATTTCTCTCCAAGTTCTGCTTGGTATCACACTCACCTTCTTGCTGTTACTTACACAGCTATGACATAGAATACTACTGCTGTATTATAAATAGATTTGAAATTGGTTTGGGGTCCTCTCTTCAGCTGCCTTTTTACTTAAGAACCAGGAGATAATGATAGATTCCTTCTCAGGCAATAAAGCATTTTAATGAAACACTCTAAACAGATTGCTTGTCCCATGAGTGCATGTCTCTCTGTTGTGGCTGTTTACGTACACAAATATAGCTAGTCAGTTATAGTTATTTCACCTGGCTCTCGTAAGTCAGTGTCTCCTGGCTTTTTATTGCTTTTGTATCTCTTTTCTTGTTTTGTCTTTACAGATGGATCATCTGCATCTTTCTTATACTCAGATATAAACTTTTTGGTTGCTGATCCTAACTGCATTACTGGTGCTTTGGTGCAAACAGTGGTATTGGAACTATGAATTTGCCAGTGTACAATGAAGTAGAACCTGCCTGATACAAACCATGGTAAGCACCATCTGTGTTATTCAGCTGTCATATTAGACTAGTTTCATGGAAAAATTTTGGCAGCCAGTTAGATGCCAAAATTTGAGGTTATTTGGCCAAAGGAAAAATCCAAGGAGAGCCTAGGTATCTGTAGAGTACTCAGCATCATGACGGGTATCAGAAAAACATGTGCATCTTACATGGACAAACCAAGGTATGTTACAGCAAATGCTAAATGCAGGATTATACATTATCCTGTGCCTTGCCACAGTTTATGCAGATATTTCAGGTACACCTGCATGTTCAGTCCTGAGTTTCCATACTTGTTGTTTGAGAGAACTAAGGTGGGTTTGCTATTGTCTAACAGGAACAACCTAAGATACTGGTTGCTCCACTTTTGTTCAAATGATCGAATAAGGAAGAAGATTAATAAACTGCCTGAATATTCTGATGCCTGGGAGTTGCAGCATCTTCAAATCTCCATATTTTATTACAGGATGATGGTAGGAGCTGAAGGGTTTGAGGAGAAGTTTTGAAGGAATGCTGTCTTAGGAAATTATGAAAAGAATTAGGAAACTTTATCTCCTTCACTATTAACCTCTCTGACTCTTGGACCTAGTCAGTCAGGGAACTTTGATGGTATTTTCCAGCTACAGCTTGTCCCTTAGCAGTTAAACCCAAAGACAGCCCTGAGCAAGAAGATCTACATGTGGCTAGGAAGTCTGGAGACCAACAGGTGAATAGTTTGAGAACCATCAGGGTTCACTGTTTAATAGTTGTGTGTATATAAATCAAAGGTTTGTATCTATTTCTTTCAAGTCCACCTGAGTGATATTTTATAGAGTGAAGTAGTTCTCAGGAGAAAGGCTGAAATGCCTTCACAGTCATCCAATGAGTGAAGTGGAAAGTGGAAAGCCTCACAAACAGCTCAGTGGAACTGGATGAGGCCCAATCTCTTACAAAATAACCATGTTTATCCTTTCTGTATAGTATCTATTTCCAGTTATTTCCTTGAAATACACTATTCCCAAGGTGACTTTCACTTTGTTATGACCGGTCCAAATTTCTAAAAATAATACAACCCTGAGTGAGATAGCCAGCTAAGTAATTAAGGCGCTGAGCCAGGAAATCAAATTAAGAAGCTACAGCCATAAGGAACTCAGAGCGTCAGGACACTCGCAGACCAGACACAACAGATGGTAACTGTCTAAATCCTTTAATTTCATTGTTCTGTGACACAATACTGAAATAAATCTCTGTCTCACACATACCCATACATTTACAGGTATCCCCGGTAAGTGTTTAAAGTCATTGCTAATTCAGTCCTTCGTTCACCTCTAACCTGTTTTTTCAGTACTGATTTCCAATGCAATGGTCGTAAGACTACACGAACTATAGCCTTCCTCTCGTACCTGATGTCCTGCATGTCAGAGCCACCTGTTCCAAGAGGATGGAGCTGGGATCCTACTTCAACAGTACCAACATTGTAGCATGCACCAGGTTTGTGTTGACTAGATGGTAACCTTAGGCAAAAGTTCTGGGAGAACAAAAATAAAATAGCCAGAAACCTTCCTGAAAAGACTGGCAGCTGTGGATCTGAGAGAATTAGACACTACACATGACAGAGAGAAGGGGTGAAAAATGAGAAAGCCTATGAAATCAGAGAATAGGAGCTAACATTTCATATTTTGAAATACTAATATAACATGGATCACATCACCAGAGGAAGGAGAATAAATATCAGGGTCAAATCTGATGGACACCATCTCCAGTGTGCATAGATGACTAGGTCCTAATTAACAGACTCCAAGAAGGTGGGCAGGGAGAGTCTGGTAGTGAGTGGAAGCAGAGAACATATTAGGCTTACTCCTTAGACACCTCTTTGCAATGATAAAATGAAAAGCTGTGGAACACTTATGAAACAAATAACAAGTTTAAAAAAGAGTAGATATTAATTTTATAATGCAAAAGATATGCACCCAGCATGAGGAAACCATATTTGAAGCCTCATTATGTGAGATAAAGTTAATGAGATATTTAGAAGATTATGACTGCCTAGGGACTTGTGCTCATGCTCTTGTTATACTCAGTCTGGAGCACAAGTCCAATGATGAGTGGCTGAGGGAACTGGGGTTGTTTAGCCTGGAGAAGAGCAGGCTCAGGGGGGACCTTACTGCTCTCTACAACTGCCTGGAAGGAGGTTGTACGAGGTGGGGGTCGGTCTCTTCTCCCAAGTAACAAGCAATAGGATGAAAGGAAATTACCTCAAGTTGCACCAGGGGAGGTTTAGAGTGGATATTAGGAAAACTTGCTTCACCTAAAGGGCTGTCAAACATTGGAACAGGCTGCCCAGGGAAGTGGTTGAGTCTCCGTCCCTGGAGGTATTTAAAAGACATATAGGTGTGGTGCTTAGGGACATGGTTTAGTGGTGGACTTGGCAGTACTGGTTTAACAGTTGGACTCCATGATCTTACAGGTCTTTTCCAACATAAAGGACTCTATGATTCTGTAAGGAACCCTATCTGATAACGTGTAATCAGCAGGTTGTTTTTCTGAAAAAAAGACAGAGCAGACTAAAAGGAATTTTATGACATAAAAAGTAAAGGGGGCTTTCTCACATATCTGAAAAGCCATTGTTACAAAGCTAAAAAAAAAGAAAGAGAAAACAAATTAATTTTATTCCCTGGAAAAGTGAATAAAGTGGTTTAGAAGCTGAAAGACACTGTGTAAAACAGCTGGGTAAGGAAATAGTCTGGTACATACAAATCGGAAAGTAAAGAAAGAAAAGAAAACAGGAGAAAGGCAGAGACAAGAGATCGAGAGAAGGAAGAAAGGCAGGCAGAATGGAAGGAAGGGGAAAAAAAGAGAAAGCAAAGGAGACAGAGAGAGGGAAGGAATGAAAAAGGGGAAAAGGAGGAAAAAAGAGAGAAAGAGAAAGCAAAAGAGTAATTTCCAACAGACACAAAAGGAAAATAATGATTTTTAAAGAATTTTAGTGACAATAAAATGTTTAGCAACAGTAATGGTCTGTTACTGAATGGAGATGACAGTGATCATCAGTGTTGCAGTTATCTTCTACAAATATTTCTCTTCTGTATTTGGAAAGTAGGATGATGTACTTACTAGACAAATGTAGTGCTTTCCAGATAAACCACATTTGCAGGGACCTGACATTCTAAAACTGAGATTAAACCCTTCATTGACACCACTAGGGATGCAGATCTATTAGTGGCTAGGGTTAATTGGCACATATATTTTGCAACATCCAGAGGTATTTAGTTGGAGGACTTTACATTAGAAACAATGTAAAAGTTAAGTCACATCTGGAAAAATGCAGGCAATTGAACTATGCTGACGCACAGGGCCGCTCTAAGCAAATATTGCTCTCTGCATGTTTGCATGCTGCTATGAAGCAGCTTTGGTTAGAGAGATGGATGGTTCATTTCTGTGGGGTTTAAGTAGAAGGAGGAAGATTCGCCTTAGCCTGTGTTTTATGGCAAGGGTTTTGTGTGGGTTCAATGTGGCCAGTCATGGTAGATGCCCTGACAGATGGTGGAAACACAATTACCATACTTCCAAAGAAATTAAAATTAAAATTTAGGATTTTCAATTTAAAATGTCTTTAAATCTGTGACAAACAGGGAAAAATCTTGAAAGCTTATCTACATTATTGGTAAAATCTGACTAGCCTGAATGGAAGATTTATTCCTTTTTGGACAAAATCATAGCTCCAATTTTTAACTCTAGATCTAGTGCTTGTTAATACAGGCAGCTGAGAAGACGTCAGTGGCCTTAGTGAGCAAAAGCTTGTGGTTCAATATTTTATGGACCCTTTTCCAGGACTGGATGGTTGTCTTCTGGTTTTGGGGACTAAGATTTAACAAGTCACTAACCCTTGCAAATCTTTGATGTGTGGATTTATTGTCATCAAAATGTTTGGGGAACAATCACAGGAGGGTGCATGAAGTGGTTTAAGAACTGTCAGAGTCCAGAAAGAAGCTGTCAGTGTGCTGCCAGCTACAGAAACAGAAGTTTCTATTGAGGTTACAGATGGAAAGACAGTTGGCCAAGTATTCAACACTCTCATCAATTATCTGAAATGATACATAATTAATAAAAGTTCACAGATGACGTGGAGTTGGCAGAATGGTGGGAAACAGAAGATGGAATAGCTGTATCTAGTGATGTAGCAATCCTGGCAACATCCAGTCAACAAAATGCCTTGTAAACTGTTCAATACAAGCACCTAGAAAGAAGGAAAGTATGTAACATTGTGATTGTATCCTGGTCTCTTTAAGAGAGTATCACGGAGGAAAGCATAAAACCACTGCAACACAGATGACTGTTACATGAAAGCTGATGAACTAATCCTGAGTTTATCAGTAGGAGTGAAGGGAGAAGTAATTTGTTTCTGTATACACTGTAGGAGTAAAACTTCTGTGTTTCCATGTCCAATGTTTTTAAAGGCTTATAAAACATGAAGAAAATTTATAAAATAGAATAAAATTATTTCAGTGGCTGAAGAAATTGCTTAATTGAGAGACATAAGTTTTCCAGAAAGGGATGCCTTAACATGACCATTACTTAATCAGAGTACCTGCACACCTTCAAGGAAAGAAATACTCAATGACATTTGGCTTTTTCTGTAATCTAGAAAGGTATGAAAAACTTCTACAGTTAGGAACTGAAAACAGAACGCCTTGATTTTGATTTACAGCCTAGACAGTTCAACTGTGAGTGATTAACTATAGGTTCAAAGTAGAAAGAAAGCAAAAAATCCTCAATTTCTCTTCAGTCTGGATGATTTTCTAATTGATATGTTTTAATTAAATACAACTTACTTCATTTAGTAAATGGATAATTAAATCAAACATTCAGATCCCATAATAGTGCTATTTGAAATTATTATCAGAAGCCATTCTTGTGAGTCTTGTTCTTTGGATTTATATTTTTTTCCCCTGCAAGCCTAAATGCTTCTGTGTGAATGAGGGCAAGGAATGGTTTACAATTTACTGTCAGTTGCAGTACATGCAATGAAGATTCTTTAGAGCTTAAATTCAGTAAATCAAGTAAATATTTCTTTCACGGTAATATTATAGCTTTTGACACTAACAGTATTAGGCTACAGATTTACTTCCCTATTTATAATACATAATTAACATAGCAACATTAGTTGATTTGTTTGTTTACTTGTTTTAAATAGCAATTGTTAGCCTTTTCTCTGGTCTAGAATATAAAAATACTTCTCAGAAGAGCATTAGCATTAGTGTGGTAGGGCCTGAAACCTGTAGTCCTCTTGTGCTTGCTTTCTGCACAACAACATATTATGTATTTATTTAAATACGTTCTTTTCTCAAGCACAGCAAAATAATCCTCAGAATCAAAACCATATTCCGCTTCCTTTTATGAAGTATTTCAGTAATACGTTTATCCAATAATAGTTTGATGTTAGCAAATACAGCATCTAAATTCAAACATTAAAGCAGTGTATGAAAACTACCCTCCCTGCCTTTTAAATCTTATAAGTACAACTTTCTAAATGGTTTTCTTCTCAATTACTCTCCTTTTAGTTTTAGTGCTTCCACACTGGAAGACTGGTTAGGGTCTGCAAGAGTCTTTCACAGTATGCTACACTACCATCTTCTGGAAAGAGATGAAAATAGAGGTTTTAACTGTGTAAGAACTAAACAGGTTTATTCTCTGTTTTCTTCATCATTTGCAGACTATATGCTGATACTTTCCAAAGCCCATTGGAGATTTTTCTAAACAAGGGAAAACTGAAATACTAAGATTTAACCTTGCATATTTAAGAAATCTCTCCTTCAGGAGGGAGTTTTTCTTTCCTCCCTTTAAACTGTACATCAAGTTATAATTCTTGACATTTTAAGGCTCATTAACAATTCACTTGCACAGCATGAAATCTTTCCAGATTAAAACAACTTTGCTGTAAAGGACCCTTATTTCATCAGCTGAAATTCAGAATTTAGTTCTTTTTCTGTTATCATTAACATCAGCCTAGAAAGCAAAGTTCATGCCGCATCCAAAGTTGCAAAAATTTCCAGTAAATGTATCCAAACTTGTGTGTTGGCCCATTACAGAGATAAGGCTATTTACGAAGGTCATTCCTGGGAGCTGAAGGGCTAGATTTTAGTGTAGCAAGCCAAAAAGGCAAACATTTTTGGATCAAATAAAGCAATGTAGTGGCTGCAACTGAAACCACAACATATTTCTTTTGAAATTAAAAGTTCTGCTCCATGTTACAAAAGAGAAAAGAAACATGAACCGCTATAGCTTTGGTATTAATGATTCTCATATTTCACATTCTATGTACTGAATATTTTATATGACACTGTTTTTAGAAATTTTCTGTAATTTTGATCATTTGGAACAGCATTCATAAAAGGCTAAAGGCCTTTGATGCTGAGGTCAACCATGGTTTTAACTGTGATTTTGATTAGCAAATGGAGCAAACCATGGCACTTCTAGATCTAGTTACTCCCATAATTTTTTTTTTTTTTTTGGGGGGGGGGGAGCTGTTTGCTGTAGGAATATGTATCCTGGAAGACAATGACAGAAGAGTTATCAAAACATCTGCATAGTGAATTCAGAAAATAAATTTCCTCTTTAAATTACTGTGGGAACCCTATTAGCACACCCTAAAATGTCTGATGAAATTAGACTGTTGATGTTACCTTAAGAGAAAAGAGGACTTAAGAAAGAAGACTTTAGAAAGACAGTTACATGTGTAAACTTACAAGAAACAAAGAAATAAATATTTAAAATTCTGACTTGTGCTCTGTGGCCACCTGTACTATTTCTGCTTTTAGTATTTCTTCATTTCCTGTTTGACCTCTCATAGTGAGGCAGCTAATGAGGAAGAGAAAACAATTTTATTTTTTTTGTTAATCTATACTTTTTAATTTGCACATTCTATATTCTCAAAGCCCAAAGATAATATTGTAAAAAAATAGTAATGCTTTCTGTGGGGTAGTCTATTTTTTTCTGTCTTTGGTGTCTGATGAAAGAAGTAAATATGGACAGATACTCTCTTTTGCCTGATATATCAGTAGAATTTTATGCCTGTGTTCATTGCCTTAATGATTCACTGACAAATTAGGTAGTCAGTGTTATACCTTGACTGCACAGTTGGATGGCTTTCATGAAAACATGGGAGAACAGAATATCGCAACGGTAATAACAAATCTGTGACAGTTAAATTGTTGAAGAGCTATGTGAATTATGAAAATGCTTTGGAGTTTGTTAATCAATATTTCCATCTTTTCCTTTGAAAATATGGAGTTTGTACTTAAAACTGTTTTCCATGCAACTAGAAATAAATTTTTAAAATAGGAAATATTCAAGTAAGCATAATTCCAAATGCTGTGGGGATATAAACTATAAGAAAATTTAGAGGAAGTAGAATATTGTTTATTCAGTTCAAGCAAAATGGATGATGTGAAGCAGGTGCAATATTTTCATTAGATGAACTGTACGACTTCATAAGAAAAGTAAGTCCACCCAGATTTTTTTTCTGTTTCCAAATGCTTTAATGCCCTGCATACTTGTTCATTTTGGTGTGATTTGTTTACTTAGTTATTTATTTTACAGTGAATAATTTATCTTCCTGTTATTCTGTGCGGTTTAACTCTATAAATCATGTGGCTTTGAGTCTGTTCAGCAGGACAGAATTTATATCAAAACATTTAAGGAGAATAACTGTTCTACAATAAAAATCCAGTAAGTTTTAATCATTATACCTTTGATTTGATTTCTAAGAAGACACTGACTCTGATTGACCTGAAGATCTACTTCTTGATGTTTGGATTAATTGAAAATGCAATGATCGTGAACATAATCAAAGGAAAATTCATTCTTGGAATCATTTGAGTATCAGCAGAAAAAGTATTCTCGTTATAGCCCCAGATGTAGTGGCATTTGTCCAGGACACTTTGCTTAATAAACCTAGTCTTGCAAAAGTATCAAGGGATTTTTCATGATCACATTGTGAGAACTGCTGCATGATCTAAGGTAAGATGGTTGCTTCTAGAACATGCTTATACAAATGTTCCTTCATTTTTATGATTGATGTGCCAGTTATGAAAACAAAATCCCTACTGGTATATTTTTTGTGTTACCATATTTTTTGCATTACCAGGTAAATAACACTGTCGTGGTTTGAATCTCACTTTGCTGGGCTATGCATCATGGGTTTCTTGCATTATTAAATGTAACAGCAGTCCTGGCTTTGATATACCTGTATGTCTGGGCATGTTTTGTTGGGTTTTTTTCACAAGAAATAACATCTTGCTTGACTTTTCTTTACGACGTATCTCAAATCCTAAAGTTATGGGTAAATTAAGAGGAAGCAGAAATCAGGAAGTGTAAAAATTGAGACGCTGCTTCTGGAAGAATAAAAAATTTCCAATTCATCTGTACACTCACAGATAAGCACACTGACTTCACTAAAACTATTCATGTGTTAAGATTTGTATCAGTATTAAGATAATGAATATTTTTGAAGATAAATATATTATGGACCCGGTTATACTATCTAGGTGTTAATGAAATAATAAAGTGCATATCTTTTTACATTTCTTTGAAAACTCTGTGTTCAAGCTTAGTTTCCCTTGGTTTATCCTAAAAGGAAATGAGTAGTGTTTTGTGAGCTGGCTGACCTTTAAACACAAAGGAATAAGGCCTGACTGGGTGATTAGCTGGTATATGCAGCGGTCTGTCTGTGATTCTCAAATATTATTCAGGAATACACTGAATCTGTGAGGAAAATCATGTCTTAGTTGTGGGTCTAATAGTCAAAAATATCCTGTGCTGTCACTTAGAAAAATCCATGCAAATGAAAGTAAGTTAAGGTTATATACCAAGCTAGCAATCCTATTGTAGATGTACAAAGAGATAGTAAACTGATCTTATATTAAGACAAAAAAAAGACTCTTATTTCAGACATAATTTTTCTCTTACAAAAGTTTAATATTCGATGGAATTGTTATGCTGTCCAGAAGTGTAAAATACACAGCCACTTATAAATTAGTATTTAGAGTAAACTGTGGGCTATACTACATATTTTTAGCAGAGGTAAGAAAAGCAATACATCATAGGTCATCTGGAAGGCAAAAGTACTTGGAAGAGGAGAAAAACACATGACTGAGACCAGCAGAGATGGAATATTATTATTTTCAAGTCATGACACGGGGAGAGCAAATAACTGGAAATCCATGAGAATGGGTCCTGAAGTAAAAATGTAAAGAACTGCTTCATTTCATAATTAAAGGTTATGCCATATAGTACAAGTAACATTGTTATACCAGGTATACAGCATCATCTTCCGTGATAACACTACTAGCTAAAAAGACTGAATATGCACATTATGATGTCAAAACCCAGTGACATCTTAGCCCCAGGTACCATCCACCCACACGAGTGTGATCTGTGCTGGCATTCCCCTTGCCTTGCACAAGCACGCCATTCAGACTGGATTGCTTAGTACCAGCGGGGGCGTTATTTATTATATTACAGTTTCTGTATACATCAGCAGTTGGGGTGTTAGCTTGGGAGACTTGGATGTAGTCCCTGCTTGGGAATGTCAGACCATCTCTTCTTCAGTTGCCTGTATATAAAATAGAAACAATAACGCAGTCCCTCTTTGCAGGAGTATTGCAAGGTTGAATGCCTTCAGGTTTGCTTCTTAGGATTATAAGGGCTATAGCAGCTCCTCAGTAAGACAGGTCTCTGAAGGGAGTTAGACAAGGCTCTAGCTCATGTAAGTGATGGACTTTCATGTAGTGAACAGGTTCAGAGAGGAAAGGCAAAAGAAAGACAAAGGCAAAGAATACTTATAATTTGTTTTCAGTTGTTTGCGTCATATTGTTACATGAAGAAGTAAAATTTTTGTTGTTTTGTTAACAGCATTGTGTATTTAGTACTGAAGTAGGAGTTTCCAGAGTGAGATGTTCAATAATAATTATTTTTTAAAAAATGGCATAGTTGTTTAATAGCTTCTAACATTCAAAGAGAAGCAGCGCTGGAAATGCTGGCCCTGTAAAATTCATAACTGCTGTAACAATGTCCTCTGTGGATTTATCTAAGTATTTTAATAACGATTAGGTAATTCCTTTGGCTTCATTATTTCAACTATAATTGAAAATGAAATATTTTGAAATACTAAATTTTATGAAAAAATCCTAAGATTTTGTCTTCTTGTCTTGTTTGGGATGAAATCAAACTTCAGAACTCCTAGAGCTTCACAGTGATGTCTAATAATAGTATGAATGATGAAGGTATGGCATATCTCCTCTTTTAATGAAGCATCGCAACAACAAAGGCTCAGGATTTGTTAAATCATGTTATCGGATGCATTCTGAGTATTTACTGGGCAGATATCTTGGAGTAGACTATTTTACTGACTAAAGGAAAAAGATCTACAGGCATATATTGATGACACTGGTGTTCCTTGAAAGGTGGAATACAAATCTTAGATGCATGTAAATAAAAGGCTGGCTTGTTATTGTCCACCAAATGCAATTTTTGTGGGGAAAAAAAAGGGAGTGTCTACTATGGGATTTACTTTTCTCTGGGGTAGGGGGCAGGGGGAGGGCAGTTTAGAAAGAGCTATCCATGTAACTTAGTGTCAGTTATTTACTTTTCTTACAGCCTTCAGTAATTTATGAAGAATATGCTGTAAATCCAGGTAAAATATGACATTAATCCATGAACTTTTTTATAAAGCTGAGGGGTTTTTTACCAGCTTCATCAGATACTCACTGGAATTCAGAAAATCAAGGTATGATCTGTTTATATTAAACGTATATTTAAGTATATCAATAAGCACTGCTAGCAGTACATGGAGAAATCTTTCTCTATGGAAATGTTCCACACATGCAGTTTACGAGCATGGCTGGCCTCTCTAGCTGCTGGCTCACTCTACCTTTCTTTGTATTTTGCATTCCCATGAATAAGAATGGACCATTGTTTATTCTTGGCTCTCCCAAGAATGGAGTGAAGGAGGAAATTGACTTTTGCCTTTCCGAGTCTCCACCTCCTCCAGTAAGTGCAGATGTCACAGGCATATGCTAGCTTTTAGCCATGCCTCTTACATCTTAATTGTGTTCATCTCTGAACCTACTCATTCCCAGGAGTCAACAAAGAGTAGTCGAGCAGTAGGAGTAGTTATGGGAAAGAATAATAGTGCAGATGTCACAAATTAAATGTAGATCATATGTAAAACCTCTCTTGCCTCTCATGGAGCTCAGTCTCAGTTGCTGTCTTCACAGTTGCAGCCCAATGGTTTTCCTTTTGTTGCATCAGCCCTAGATGCAGCTCAGAGACAAGAAGCAACGTTGCTCAGTGGTGGGGTACACCCCGTGTACCTCAGAGTGGTCTCCCTGTACTGATGGGAGGTCACGGCTCTCAGTGAACTACCCCCAGGGATCATGCTTTTCCTCCAGACTTCAGGTAGGATCTGTGCTGTAGCAGATGGAAGGAAAGAGGTGGGTAGTCAGCATGAAGAATAGGAGGGAACAACCAAAAGAGCAGGGCAAAACAAGAAGTGAACAGGAAAAAAGGGAGAGATAGGTGTCTGTGCAGTGGGGAGGCCACGTATGTGAGCAGGGTCCTCATCAGCCAGCTCTCGACAAGGTGCGGAAAAACTTTGTAAGAAATAATGGGGTTTTTTTCCGGTGTGGCCACCAGATGACAGTAGTGAACTAGGAATGAATTTAATTTCTTTTTTTTTTTTTTTTTTCTCAAGGAGCTGCAGGAGCAAATTACCTGCTCTGCGCACATGAGAGGAGGGGGTTTGCACAGTCTCTACGTTCCCTCTCAGAAGGGAACAATAGGATTCCATTTCAGACACTTTAAAATCCAAAACCAGAGATGCAAAAATACCAGTACCAACCACTGCTGTGCGCACAAACTATGAGCAAACATGCCTCATCTATGCCTTTAACTATATTCTTTTCAAAATATCATTATTTTAACCCCTCAGCGACCTTATATTTCTTGGTAAGAACCGGCTAAGCAATATTGTCTGAGCAAAGAACACGCATTCATTAACACTTGCATTTTGACCCAGCATTTGATTCAATTACCCCTTCCCCATTATGTTTTCACTATTTGTGAATATGGGACAAAGATATTTTTCTTCTAATTTGTATGTGTATGTATAGTATCATGATTAAATCTCAGTTAAGCTTAGTTTTGCTGACTTTACTGTTATGCAGATCTTTCATTAGCATTTCTTTATGGGAAATTTTAACCCATGATGAACTTTGGCTTGGTACATTTATTTTGCATTTGCAGCAAGAATTCCAGAAAAAAACTTTTGGAATTGTTAACAGTATTTACATTTGAATTTACAACTCTTGTTTACTTCAGCTCTAAATAACATAAATAAAATGCAATAACAACAACATAATTAGTAATTTAAATTAATATTTCATTTCCAAAGCTATGAATATTTTAGCCATTATATTATTGTTTCTTGTTCATTTTAGTAAAAAGTATGCAATATGTCTTTAACAGTAAAACTATTGTTATACAGATATTGGACTACCCAGCATGTTGATCACCAAAAAATATTCCATGCTGAATAAATCCAGCACCAAAAATATCCTGCTCTTCAACTCTCTTCAGCTTGAAAGTAAACTACGTCAAAAAAAAAAACCACCCACATAGAAGCTCTGTTACAGGTGATAATACTGATATAATTTAAACACACTTGAATTCTTTGTAACAGGCTTTGAACCCTATTTCCAGCTTAAATAATATATTAGTCTGAATATTACAAGCTGTTGATATACAAACACTATTTTGCTTCCTCATAATGCCTTGCAAAATGTCCAAAGTAGATCAAGAGCCCTGTCAACTTTATGGTCTGCATAATTGTGTTGCAGCCTCCTTAATTAAAGAAGCAGATGCTTGACACATTATCCTGTGTTCACATTTGACACACTCCCTTCAGTAACCATTGGAACATGATTTCCATTTTTTCCCTTCCCTTCCATTAAACAATTGCAGGTTGTGGCTCTGTAAAAGTGGGTTACGTTTTAAGGGAAGCAATTGGCCTTGGGATAAAACTGCCAAGGTTCTAGCTGGTTGTTTTCCACTGAAGCTATTTTCCCACAGGATATTGAGTTTTCTTTAGAAGGACATTTTTTTGGAATGTGTCTGCTTTCTGCAGACAATTTAATCTTTTATTTTTGTTGGAAAGGGAGAACACCTGACAGCTGAAAAGCCTTTGGCTGAAAACAAATCAAAACAAAACAAAAAGATTTGGAAATGCCCTCCAGTGCCTTACACCATGTGTCCAAGCCAGGCCATCCTCCCATACCGCACGGCAGTCACCCCTTGGTACACCCCAACAGTCGGGATGGCAGAGCTGTCCTGGGTGAGGAGGCACTGGGCTGCAACAGCAGGAAAAAGGGAAAACTCCAACTTTTATAAACCACAAAGAGATGTCGTCAAGCACTTTTTTCAGGTTTCAATTGAGGTTTGTAATGAATAGCCTCAGATGTTTTATTCTATTTATTTTTTTTAATAGAAAACTCGTGTATTTTATGATCTTTTCCATTATTTAGTTTATTGTGCCCTACTTGCACAGAACAAGTCAAGTGACAGAGACCAGGCTGGGGCATCATACTGCAGGTGGGGCAGGATAAGGCCCTGTGGGGGGAACGGGGATCAGGCATAGCCTGGGGGGGTGGGCAGGGCTGTGGTGACAAGGACATGATGAGGCCCAGCCCTGTGGCAGGTCTGTGAGATGGGGACCAGATAAATAGGGTGAGTGTCTGGACATGGCCATGGCTGTAATACACATGCAAGGTAACTGAGGCTGGGGCCAAGCACAAGCACCACAGGATCAAACCAGCTCCCAAAGGAAAAAAAAAATACCCAAGAGCTACCTATCAGCAAATTGTAGAATGTGCTGATCAGCTGCATCCTGCATAGTAATTGCACAGTAGAAGTGTAAATACTTTTCTTTGAACTGTGAAGCATGGACCATAGGAGGCAGGTCCTGAGCATGCCTTTCTTAGATGCTTGCTCTTGGTCATGCACCTGGGAGAGAAATGTGCTGGTGTGGGTCACAGAGATCCTGGAAAGGATTTTGAAATTATTTCTGTGTCTGACAGCTGTTCTACAAGTAAGTTAAAACTTGTCTGCTAGAGCAATACTAGACTGTTTTGACCAAAACCATTAAAAATAGTATCGATAATATATGCAGGAATATGCACAAAATGCACAAGCAATGGGAAATTTGGGGTCACACAGCTGGAAGCATCATCATCTGCATCAGCTGGAAGCATCACATCTGCATGTGCTAGGGAGCTGTTCATAGCACTGCTTCCTGCCCTGCAGGTCCTCAGGCAGTGGATGATGGAGCCCACAGGGCTCAGGGTGGGAGCTCTGGGTGGCAGGTGCAGAGATACTTCTCGATGGGTGGGACCGGGACCAAGACCCCAGAGTGTGGCTTGGCATCCTGGCGAAATGGGGGGGCGGGGGTACGGTAGATAAGGGCATGGCTTTGAGCTGCTTGGACATGCAGGAATGCACCTTCTGAGCCAGGCAAGTGAAGCAGCCCTTACCTGTGAGAAGTTCTGGGGAGCTTCTTGCTTGCCTGTCAGTCTGGCTTAAATGGATCTTTTTCCTTGCCAGGAATTTTGCTTTTGGACCAGCTATGCTTATCTCTCCCACAAGAGCCTCTTCTCTTTTGTGTATCTGATGATCTGGATTTACTTTCAGCCCTAAAATGACAGTATTGGTGGCCTAAAACCACCCACGTGAGAGTTACTGGGTAAATCCTCTCTCTTGAGTCCTCCTTTAGAGCCAGGCTGAAATAATTCATTTACAGCTAACCAGTGCCATCTAGTGGCTCTTCCGTGCTTGATGGAGCATCGCGCGAAATGCAGTGGCTAAGCGCTGAATTACATTTATAAAAATCATAAACAGTTAATGCAGAAAAAAGGACTAGATACTTAGGCCATACTCTTGTTATCTCAATTGCTTTTGTGGACTGAGAGGTAAATGCATATTGGTCTGGTTGTGCTGATGCCTGATGTTTTCTTACCACTCACACCAGTTACATGTCAGTACAAATCAAGGCAGTGAAACCATGCTCCATTTTCTGAATAAAAGGTGTTTGTCCACAGTGAAACTTTTCTGCATATTTTAGACTATTTTTTAAGTCCTGAAAACAAATACTGTGACTCACAGAAAGTGTTTCCATTTAATCAAACCAACAGCAACTCAGGCATTCAGTTAGTGCGAATTCATGAAAGGAAAAAAAATTTCCAAAGCAGACATTTGTGTAAGCAGCGAACAGCTTTTGTAAGCATCGGAGTCTACACATGCAATAGCTGTGAAAAGAGAGAACTGTAGAGATTACAGAAGTTTATTATGTCGTGATCAGTACTGGGGAGAAGTTATAGGGGGTAGTTACTATTTCTCAGGGCACACAGATGATAATATAGAAGGTATAAAAGAAGTACATTTTCATGATGCACATAATTAAGTTGTAGGATGCACTGTTGTAGGATTCTGACCACAAATGTATACAAGTTTAAAAACAAACTTAAATTCACGTGATGCACATCCATCCTACGATGTATAGGTACGTATGTGTATCATGCTTAAATGTACTGTCTAGTTCAGGATTTCCCACAGTGCTGAAAGTAGGCAGAGTCCACATTATGGAAAATTAGCCTATGTTTCTCTTTATGTATTTTTTTCCCTAAGAGACAAGTTACTGATGACCATCTAGTAAAAGGCTCTGGTAATTTGCTTCAGCTCCACATGTCAATTCTGATGGTCTTATCTGGCTCAGAAACATTTCAGAAGTTGGCTGATTTGATAGGTTTCCTAAATTAAGTACCAGAAAGAGCCAAAGATGCACAGTTTTTATGCAATATATACACTGTATATCCACTCAATCATTAAAATTCTGCCCTCTTTGACACTTCCCTTTTTGACTTTCATTTCTTTTTCCTATTTCATGTCTCCATCCATCTCCTTTCTAGCTTGACTAAACAGACCAAAGTGCTGTTTATATTGAGATTAACATCTCGTTTGCATAACAATAGTATATGAATAAGGTGATAAAATAAAACAAGTTTGCCTGTTGCTACTTGGTGTATAATAAAGAAAACAAAGGTAGTAAGTAAAATTACTCAGAGGTTTGGCCTTTGAGGCCAATGTAATGAACCATTTCTCACATACCATGAAGAGGATCTGCCAGGTAAATGGGAGTAAAAGGTGAAGCTCTTGGGCTGGTTCACTGCAGTTCATGGCATGTTAACTCTAAAGAGAAACAGAGTTTGAGGGGTCTCTTAGTCTCAGTTTATCCTAAAATATCTTGCACGCTACACGATAAGGTTAATTTAAAAAAAAAAAAAACAAACCCAAAAAAACCCCCAACAAATTGCTGAATGAGGAGTAATAGTGCAACCATGTCACCTCGCCATTTCAGTGAGGATGCAGTCACTCACCAGCATCTTAACAGGTTGGGAAAAGCCACCAAATGCTGAACAGGTAGCAGCTGTCAGAGTACTGTGTCACCAGAAACTTGATGGGGAGTTCAGCAGTACTTCTGGCTTTGTAGGGATGACACTTGTGGAGTTAGATTGGGAAGTAAGAAACGTTGTCAGGTTGTTTCAGTTTCTAGTGAGCCATCACTAATGGAGGGGGCTAATCCAGGGGGTATCAGTGATGGCAGCAGTGATCTGGCAGCTCTTCTTTGCTTCTGGGGAAGCTACAGGCTGCTGAAATTTTGATTGTAGAAACAGTGTGCTTGATGTTTGATTCTATACGTTGAAACAACAACCTATTATAGGCTCAAAAAAATTGCAGAGTAACTTATAGAAGAATCAGGAACTGCTTTGATGTTATATGTAAAAAAAAAAAAAATCATTATAAAAGCCATATGTGAGACTATTCGGGCTTAGATGGGCAAGTGCCAGATGTGACCTCTCATATCACAGGGTGCATCAAGAGAGCTCTCCAGTCAGTCATCTTCCTCTGTCTGCATGTTCTGTCCCTTCTCGAAGAACATGGATGAAGGAAGGGATAGATCTGGGCTGCCAAACTGCCAAACCCTGGAATCCAGCAGCCTGTACCATCTACTCTACCTCTTCTTAGATAAGTTTAATGTGGTACTTGCTTCCTTGCTTGGCAGATGATTTTGCTGAGTGGCTAAAGTGCTAGAGGATTGTCATGGGGAAACAGATTTGTGTTTGAAGTATCTGTAGCATCCAGTGTTACTTAGCAAGTTTCAAGATCATAACTGGCAGCAGAAGAGGTGGTTTAAAGCTCATTCTGGCCTGGGGAGGTTTGAAACTAATCTCCTACCTCCTTGCAAAGTTCCTGACTGTGATGATAGGAGGTGCATACACTTTTTTTTTTAAGGCTGGGCCACTGGGCAGATCATTGACAGAAAAGTGGTAGCACATCGGTAGAAAAGAAGTACCCACTTTTCTCTGTTAAATTTATGGGGAACTTGCTAGGGTACATCAGGTCTCTTGTCTTTCTCTGCCTCATGACAGAGCTTTTTAAACACCTTGGCACCTGGATGTCCCGGTTATGTATCTATTGCAAACCACAGTATGACTGGGCCATCCAGCTCAGTGTTGCCCTGCCTGTAGCTGTAATTGCCTTCTGACCCCCACCACACTTCCCCAGTACTGTTGAGCCAGGCTGAACTGGGGAGCAATGGTTCACAGCTGAACTGTCCTATGCCCTTGGGGCAGTAAAGGAAAAGTCAGGGACCATGCTGGGGCAGTCTACCTGACCCTGCTGTAGGACAGCACTGACTTACCATCCCTAGGGAAACTAAAAATTACTAAAAATCCTTTTGTCTAGATTTTTTTTCACATATTGACTACTTTCACTTTATTTTAATTCACGAGGTTTCTCAGGAATGCAAAGTATCTACACTGAGTGTTGCCTAGAAAAGAGTGATTGATGCAATTCTACATTAAATATACTAAACAGTTCATGAGGTTAAAAGGATAACATAATAAACAGATTTCACAAACTCACACTTGCTCAACTGTTTACATTCAGATATGTAGAAGAAACAAAATCTGATTAATGGAGCTACTCTGGTAGTTTTCATATTAGCTGATCAAATCCCCCTTTCTAGACATGAATGTCATAACATAACTTAAATGTATATTTTAGAAAGTTGTCATGATTTTACAGCAGAATCAGGGTCACTAATGAACTTCAATTCCATTTGGCCTGCATAAGTCTAGAAATATCCTTTCACAATAGATGCTCGGTATTTAGCCCTGTCTTCAGTGTGATTAAATTAGCAGAGTTGAAATAAATGTCACAATGAAATAAAAAACCCAACAGGGGCAAAAAATATATCAGGCAAATGGGTTACATTTATGGTAACTGGTTTTCCATGTATTCAGATGGATACACATGCTCTCACTCAAATGAGGGATCTCAGGAATCTTGAAAAATTAATCAGCTTTTGGAATTTGGTTCTCAAAGGACAAATGGTGACTTAAAAGTCAATCCACAGCTGCTGATGTCATTGAAGTGTATGTACTGTCATACTGTGCTGTAACTAATGAAACAAGACATGATGAGTCAATGCATCTGGTGAAAAGAATGAAAATAATGTGATTCTCAGCATTATCTAGAAGACTGGTTTTGAATGTAAAGATTATAAAAGAGCTGCAGATCACTTTAAAAAATGAATGGTAATTTGAAATATTTCTATGAATTGAGTATGAAAAATGGAATGGAGTGGGAGTTTCTAGGAATGAGAGCCTTAAGGGATATTTCCTATTAAATTAAATTTTATCTGGCTCGTTTCTTACAGCAGGGATCAACGGTGGAGATTCTATAGGTAGGAGGAGATGAACAATACTTTAAAAGCCTTGTAACATGTCCATTTCTGTTCTGGTGCAATGTCAACTTAAAAACATAATTTAAATAGAAATCTCTGAATTGAGAAAGGGTACATTTGAAAAATAGAAGCTACCATTCATGCCTCTGGAAGTTCACAATACCAGTTCCTGTAAAAAGAGTAAGAATGTATAGTATTCTGTATTCAAGCTTGTGCTTAGAAAAAGATACTTGTTTCTAATACTTTATAATGCGTTCAGATACTGATGTGAAATAGGGAAATGTAATAAGAAGGCTTGTCCACCACAGGCAATTTAAAAAAAATGGTAAAACTACTGTGAAACAGGTGATTAAGAAGTCAGTATCTCAAAGCCCATACAGACACCAGAGATGATGGGTAATTAAAGCTCATAAACTCAGATAATAGGTGCTTTAGAAGCTTTGAAGTTGAAGAATAAAGGAGAGACAGAAGGCACAATGACATTTAAAACATCTTAACAGAAGTATTTTTAAACTAAGTTGTAAAACTATTGATGCCAAGACAATACATTTTCTCAGAAGGAGCAGGATGATGTAGAACTTATCCTTCTCTTTCAACTGAGCCAGCAAGTTTTTTGGTTGGTTTTTTTTTTCTTTTATAACAACTGTAAGAGCTCTATGTCTGTAATTTAAAAGGCAAAAGTTTTATCACCACACCGAAAGAGGAGTTAACAGTTTCCAAGTGCATCCATATGCTACCTTTTGAGGATACAAGGTAGTTACACATAATTTGTGAAAATGGTAATTAGTAAAAAATTTTCCTATTCACAATTAACATCTCATGCACATTGGAGCATGGTTAGGTACACAGACACACAGCAGTTCCTTGTGCTCTCTGGCTAAGTGAGCAGCTCTCAGTGCTGCCACATCTAAGGTTTGTAAAATCTGATAATTCAGGACCCTTTCTGACCACTATGTCGTAGTTCTGTGTAAGCTATAAATTACTGAAGTGGAACAGTCTCCAAACCACTCTTACAACCATCACATGTGAGTCAGGACTGTTTTCTTCATATCTTCAGCACTCAGGGGAGGTGCCTTAACCACATATCAAATTAACTTTTTCTTTCATTAACCATATCACACTATAATTTGGATATTTTTTTTTAATATCTCGAGGTATTGACTGCAATCTCTTGCGATAGGTCAATGTCACAGAACAGCTATGCTTGTGAGTGAATGTTTAACAAGTAGATTGGTAAAACATGGCTGTGACTGATCAACTAAATACGTCTTAATCCAAATTTGCATGATAGGTATTCAATAAGACTTGAAGCCATACGGTGAACTACCCAGTTACTGAATAAAGGCAGAAGTCCCCTGAAAAGCAGAATATGTGATCATGAATGTTCTTACCTATGAGTAATGAGAATAAAGTATTTTCCTAAAGAGAACCTTTCAGTATAGAAGAAGCTGTAACCCAAAGAGGTGGGAAAACCTGCAGTTATTAGAGAGTCTTGAGGCTTAAATGTAAATTTTTGCTAATTGATGTCATTTAGACAGCATAAAAAATCTTGTTCAAGACAAAAATATTTTGCCTCTCTGAGGACTCCTTGAAGTTTCAAATAAAACCTGTTCTTTACAGGGATTTAAAGGTCCTTAGATACCAAGGACACATGAAGGGGGGAAAATAATTGAATAAATAATAACCTAGATACTAGACTACATGTTTTATCTATGTATATTTATCATTTTGCAAAAAGTGCCATTATTAATCAATTTTAGCAGGGGCCAGAAAGATCTAAGCAAAATCCAGGACTCCTAAATATTCATGCCAACAGCACCCAATCTCACATGTCTTTTAAACCAGTCGTAAAAGTCTTCTGACAGAAGATGAAAGGTGCTATACAAATATTAAACTATATAATGTTAAAGAGCTTTTTTCTGGATCATATGCAGTAGTCAAGTATAGAAGTTCATGTCTTACACATGCTTCATGCATAATGGAGCAATCATGAATGCTGGCTTGATTATTTTCCAAAAGAAATAGATTAGCAATTTTTTTTTATCCCACTTATGTAGCAATCATTTCTAATACTTCTTTAATAAGGCATTCATATTTGTTGCATGCCAATGGTGCATCACATTAAAAGCATCTGTTAGATTGCCATGTTCTTAAACTCTCCTAATTCAAAATTATGGGTACTGCACAGTCTCCAGAAAGGTCATTAAATCTAAGAATTGCATGAAAGCTCATAAATACCATGTCATGCATGAGCTCTGGCATACTCATTTAAACACGGTATAAAGCTTAGGTACTGTTGTCAACATACATAAAAAAGGGAGATAATTCTAAAAATAATACATTTTTGCAAATCTAAATTATATTAGATTTGAATGAGATCTAGATTCATCTCTGGAGATAAGCTATTCACTCTCAGATAGGGGGTTCTCATTCAGATTTCAAGTATTATTTTCAAAGTAGGTGCAAATACCTGTGTTGTGCATAGGGTTTTTTGACGATCTAAGAGAGCATCTCAACTGAGTGCTCTGGTCTTACCACTACAGCTCCATCCTCGCTGACATCTCCCCTGTCAGATAAAATCCTGATGCTCATTTTTTATTAATCTTATCAGAACTATTTCTCCCCCACTGACCTTTTGATAGCCATGATTCTCCAAGGTCTATTAGGCTGTAACTGCCCTTGGAGAAATGACCATTTTAAGAGACTTTTGTCCCTGTCTGCTCATCTCTGGTTGTGATTTATTGCACCCCTCATTCATGCTGATGTACTGAAATAAGCAGTGATGCCAGCTAAAAAAAATACCATAGATAAAACTACTTCCCTATTTCACTTTACAGCATGGCAAATCAAAAGGGGAATTAAACTACAGCCCAGTGGGGCGAGTTGTTGAGAACAAGCTGCAACGCTGAGAAACAACTGTAACATGGAGACAAAAAGTATTTAAAACTGTAGCTTTGAAAGGAAAAATCATATTGAAGTAGCTGGCTGAGAAAAGTTTGGTGAAAGGCAGAAATCCACAGGAAACATGCTAATTCACTACTTCAGCATTTTGGGCCATAGCATAAATTTCTTTCTTATGAAAATTTATACAGCAACAGGCCATAAGATGAACTTTCATTTTGTCTCACAGTAGATTGAACTGAAGTGTTTCCTTAGAGAAAGAAAGGAAAATAACAGAAAACTCACTCAAGACTTAATTTATCGGGAACAGTTCAACAAAATGGACTCTTAAAAAAAAAAAAAAATCCTAAAATGAACAGGTCTGAAGTTGCACTCATGTATAGCCCAGCTGTTAGCATTACCAGAGGTCAAACTTAGTTTGTTTTCAGCATGTTTCCTTGCACAGATATTAGTCTTTGTCTATAATTTTGGCTATGTCTCTATTTTCTTAGCTCAGGTTAATCTAACACATCATTTGTCTTACTGTTTCTTTAAAAAAACCCAACAACTGGCATTTACAAGTCATGGTATTTGAAATACTTTTCTCTGTGTCAGTTTGTTAAATCGCTTCAGATTAAATAAACAAAATTAGTCTGCTATGTTTTGAATAATGTAAATTCATTTATATAAAATCATATGTTCTTTTGGAGTAAAACCAGCAAGCTATATCCTTAACCCCTATAAACCCTTATAGATCTATAGAAGGTACACTGGTTTTTGCTGAGGGTCTGGCATGAAAGGCTGAATACCTGATCCAGATGTGTTTTAAATATTTCTGTTATTAAAGGTGACTGTTTTCAGATGAGTAGAGTGGGAGACAGGCTGTTTTTATGAACAAAGCAGCACCCGTCATTGATTTGACCAATTCTGGTTTCTGCTGCTGATTTTCAGGTGATACTGGGACTAGCCCTTAAGGTACTTAAAATTAGACTTAAGGCTAGGTTCAAAAAGAAATGTGGATTTGAGCCACAGCATACAGGGCTCATCTGACACTATGGATGCCTGCAGTGTGAGATTTGCATGTCATCATCATCACCCCAAGCTTTAATGAAAACAAACGACCAGGAACAGAAGCTTGTAGGCATGGAGCATTCAACCTGAGTCAGGCATTTGAGAGAGGCCTGATGAAACATGCTCTGACAGAGCTGGCGTATCTCTCCATAACTACACCTAGAGCCTGGAATGACTAGATCAGCCATAGCTCTCTGACTGGTACCATGAGCCTGGCAAGACGGGACCCATGTTGATGGTCTCATGGCTTAACATCTGTTACTGTGCCTGCCAGCACAATTCACCGTGAGGCCTCATTCGGTGCTTTATACAGTTCTCTAGCTCTTCCTTTTTCGCATATGAGAGGAAGAATTGCCACAACCGAGTCCACAACTGGTGCACATTGTGCCTAAACCGGACAAGAGGGGACGCTGCAGGGGGCTGTATCCAACATGCTCTCTCCAGGTTTGGTGCCTTTCTGTTATGAGAGTTCAGTCTGAAACAGTTTCATGTGCTTATACTAAGGATCTTTTTTCCTCTTAAAAGAGAAGTGAGAGGAAACATCTGGGTTTTTTGTTCCCCAGCAGTGGTTAGAGCACTGCATAGGAAGCCAGAGCGTTAAGACACCCTCTTCTTGTGTCTCATTAGAACATATCCATATGGGTACTACTCACAGATGAAGAAGAGTAGATAAAAATGACTCCTGGCTATTCTGCTTGTCAAAGTTGAGCCACCATATACCTAGGAATGAGAAAATCACTGGCTTAGAGAGAGACCATGGTGTAGCCTGGTAGAGTTTTTGACTTCTGGATCCTCAATAGACGCGCAGATTAAAAATCAGTTGGATAGGAAGTAGTATTTCAGGACAAACCCCAACACCTTAATATCCACCCAGCTCCCCACACACCTCCCAGCTGAAGGTCTTTCGGAAATGTTTTATATTATGGTTTCAGTCTATCAGCTTACACTATCTAAGCACCTTAACACTGAGCTGATTCAGCTTGCCAGTAGGAAACCAGGCGAAAACTGCAAGAACTTACAAGAAGCTCTGAAGGACATTCAGCATCTGGAACTGCTTTCTCTAAATCACTTATGAACAAAATTTACAGTGATATCATGGCAAGAGCCAGAGTGATGTCTTTCAAGATAGGAGACTATGATGCTGGGTATGGCACACTTAGTTCATTAGTTTTGATGCTATGATAAGCAAATTTAATGAGCTTACCAAGTTCACACTGATGGACCCCATTGTTCCATCTTCTTCATGGTTAGATCTTGTCTTCTCCCATATTTTTTCATGTGAATCTCCTCTAGTTGTACACAATTTGCCTGGCCCCTGCATGTGCCCTCACTCTGACATCCTGGCTTCTCTTCTTTGTCTCCAGGCATTGGTTGTGACATCCAGTGGGTACCAGTTCATGAAGACCTGAAGAGAGTCAGCTACTTGTAATCAAATTAGGAGCTTTTCAAAGGAGATGAACCTTAAACTAAAAAGGATTCTGTTAATCCCATGTTGCTTTCTTCTCTCCAGTATGGATTAAAAAAAAAATATAAATCCTTCTGCTTCTATAGTGGTGTAAGGCATTGTTGGAGCTTCTTATTAACAATGCTTTCATAATTTTAAACCATTCAGAAACTGCCTCATTGACTTTTAATCTCTGCTTCTGCCAGAGGCTCGTGCCTTCTCTATAGCTTTTAAGAGTCTCTCTTCAAGATTTTCTTGGACTGCTACTGCTGCTGAGATGAACTTGCAGCTCTGTTCCTTTGCTAGCAGTCCCATCACTGTAGTGGCAAGTGCAAGGATTCTGGTGTATGTCTTGTTCATTCAGATATCTGATATGGCTAGAAGTTTTAATAATAACTGAATGTGCCATAAAGTGGTCATTTATGGCCATCTTTTCTTGTTTCTTTTCTGGTAATTTAAGCTTTACAGCTCTAATTTATTATGAAGGGGGGAAGAAGCTATACTATACTATCTTCAACTACCTCTATAATAAGATTTCCTTTAAAAGCTAGAGACCTCAGTGCATGTAGTTAAGAATCTGTGTGTAGGTTTTTGTGGACAAACTCTATGTGATCTCTATGTTGTAGAACTCATAGAGATGCAGTTGAGCTCTGCTCTGCATGCAACACCTACTACTTTCAGTGGTGATCTTCAAACTGGTATCTAAAATTGGATTTGGGACTGTAGAAATGTGGGATTTGCTGATACATGTTTCTCAAGCTCTCTTTTTATAAAAAAAACTATTAAAAAGAGAAGAATCCCAAATTCTTCAGTTTCATATAATCAAAATAGAATGGTGCAAATTAGCATCATGTTTTCCCTAAATACTAAATTTACCAAATTCTGAAATTAAATCTTTAACGGAATTTATATATATATATTTTCTATATTTTATTATAAATCACATAAACAACATAATTTGGACTGAATATTTAATCCATTAACACTTTAAAAGCGCTCATAACTTTAATTATGTTTTAATACCATTTTCCCATTAGAAGTGGATATAAAGTCCCCATGAACCATGTATGTAGACTTGTAGCAAACCTTTTTCATTACACTAAAGCTAGTCAGTCCCAAAAGATTTTATTCAGGTTTAAAATCAAATCCATCTTTTATTTAGTTTCCAAATATTAAAAATATGGAAAGTATTTCTAAATATAGCAACTAAATAAAGCAATATAATTTTACTTTACAGAGTATCTTCTATTTTCAAATATTATCAAATGCTTTTACAAACTTCAATAACAAACTCAGAGCTGAGTCCTTCTATTGAAAGAGAAGATAGGGTTGTGTCAATATCTGTGCTTGAAGCAATTGATACAAATACTGCAATATAACTATGCAGTACTTCTTCAGCATGTTTCCTTTTCCCCAGCTGAGTTTGTTTTAAGGTGCTGTTTATTTTGTATACCAGTAACAGCTGCCTCCTATGAAGCCATGCATTTTTAAGATGTTTGTCTACACGAAGCTTCTGTGGATGCTTCCCCATGCTCTTTGCTGAGCTCTGGTGCTGCCTCCCCTTTGGGCACCACGGTCCCACTGGGAGCTGAATCTGGCTGGCCCTTCCAGTGCCCACAAAGTGCCTCCTACTTTTGCAATTTGTTCCCATTCAGCTTATTCCTAGAAGTGAAAACACCTGACCTGAAGTCTCATGCTTTTCTGTACATTAATATAAGGGTTGCATCTCTCATTTTATTGTAGCTAAAGTGAGTATAAATTTCTCAGAGGAAGCATTTTTTTGCAAGGACCCTAGGAAGAGTATTACTGCCAACTCATCTGAGGGAGTCTGGTTTGTAGCTTTACAACATTTCACAGCGTTGTGGTTTAACCCCAGCCAGCAACTTCGTACCACACACCCACTCACATGTGCAGCCACCAGTGGAATGGGGACAAGAATCAGAAAAAGGTAAAACCCGTAGGTTTAGATAAGAATAGTTCAATAACTTAAATAATAATAACAGTAATAATAACAACAGTAACAAGAATAATTGTAATGAAGAAAGGGAGAGAGAGAGGAATAAAACCCAAGGGAAAAACCCCAACTGATGCACAATACAGTTGCTCACCACCCACTGACTGATGCCCAGCCAGTCCCTAAGCAGTGATTCGTGCCTCCTGGCCAACTCCCCCCAGTTTATATACTGAGCATGGTGTTCTATGGCATGGAATATCCCTTTGGCTAGTTCTGGTCAACTGTACTGGCTCTGCTTCCTTCCAGCTCCTTGTGCACCTGCTTGCTGGCAGAGCATGGGAAACAGAAAATTCCTGGCTTTAGTGTAAGCACTACTTAGCAACAACTAAAACATCAGTGTGTTATCAACTTCATTCTCATACTAAATCCAAAACACAGCACTATGTCAGCTACTAAGAAGAAAATTAACTCTGTCCCAGCTGAAACCAGGGCACACAATCAAGCCAATTCCTGAAAACGAGACTTGCCAAACCTCTTGTTTCTAACACCTGTCAGCAGCAACATCAAAACTCTTCATCTTGCCAGTAACTTCCAGAAATACAGAACAGCTTCAAAGTTTGAACTGTAGTGCAAACTGCCTTGTAAGCAGAAGAATCTGATCATATTTTTTCATGTTATTTTCGTCCTTTTCAAATATTAAGTTTTCTTCTCTGTGCTTCTATGTCAATATCCGCTACTAAAAAGCTATTAGCTAATACATAACTTGTTAACGAAACCTCTAAAAGGATTCTGACAGTGCCAAAGATTATCCTTGCTTATTGGAAATCTTAAAACACACAAGACAAATGCTAGAAATAAAACCCCCTTGAAAATATGTATTCACAGGAGTACAGAAGCCCAGCATGTTCAGGAAGTACAATTCTATTACTGGAGTTTAACTGTTTCTTATTTGATCACTAGAAAGCAAACTATCAGATTAATTTAAATTTCAACTGACCATTGGATATATCTCTGTGTAGAAAGCAAGCCTCCAATAAATTCAGGAACATGGAACATATCCTGAAGAAGAAGCAGCATTGTAGGAAAAAGGGTGAAAAACCTGTTGAAGAAAGGGACAACTCTTACTCTTTTTGCATACCCTTAAGCCTGCGAGCCTGAATCCGGATGTGCATGGACAGACAGAAAGATTGAATGAAGTATCTGATGTCAGCTTAAAAGGAAAAAGATGAAAAATTAGGTAGGATACAGGGCTTAGGTAAAGTGTCCAGGATAGTGTTCCTCAAATTTCAGCTTGAAATCATAATCTGTTTTATTATTTTCTACTAGGTGATTGCCAACTGCAAATCACAAGAGAAAATTAACAATCCTTATTATACCTAATTTGTACCACCCTGCTGAATCAAGAGCATAACAAGCTTGGGCTTGAAACCCAGGAATCTGAGCATCATTTAACCCTGAGATTACTTGAGCTTTTAAGTGCAGAGCTTTTGCCTTGCAACAGTGTAAGTTTTCATTAGTACATAAGCTATACTCTGATAGCAATTGTAATACAGAAAGGAATGAAAGTAGTAGCCATTATTTCTGTCAAAACCAGTGTGCTAAGAAAATTAGTTAATTTGTTACTGTTGGATCTATGATAAAGGTTCTGCTCATGCACCTGTCCTTCCCTTGTACTTTGATTCAAAGTGCCGAATTATCAATCAGTAGTGTGAGGCGGATCTTAATTCATCATTTAATTTTCAATAGATGTTTGGTAGAAGCCATCTTTTGCTCTACATTCAGCTTTTTCAATAACTAGCCAGATATTTAGAAAGTTGCACTACTTTCAAGAAAAATTGCTACTGAAATCAAATTTCAAAACATGCTTTGGCTTAACAGAAAGTAGACAAGATCATCAGATGTAGGTGTAACAATAATCCTTCCTTTTTGTAAGAATTATATTTCAAGTATATATACATTTTCCTTTTAAAAATCCACCAAATTAATATAGAGAAATTTAGTTTACATATAACTATTTGATAACTTGTGCTCTATGTGATCTAACAATTACTGATATGATTTGTGAATCATTCCCAAAAAGTTAGAAATACCACAGGCAAGATATCAATGTTCAGATAAAAGAGGCAATTGTTTTTGCAGAAATCTGGTTTTACTATCTTTCAGTAGAACAGTACACAACTTTTTAATAACAGAGACAATTTGGGAATTTTAAAGTTTTTGGTTTATAGGGCTTCTTTTATTTTCCCAGGGACACAGAACAATTCCAGTTCAATATGAACTGCAAGAATAAAAGCAGGTCTACAAATGTCTCCTGTGAGTAGTTAATATAATGGTCACATTTCAAAGTTGTCCAAGACATTGCAGTTGACAAGGAAATGAAATGAGATTGCTTAGAATTTTATGTTAAGCCAGTAGCAATAAACTAATACAATTTTGCAGTGATTGTCCCTGTGATTGCACTATAATCATGTTATAATTCCTGAGCGTATGGATAAAATTAGTGGTTTGTACCATTCAATCTCCAGTACATTATTCAGGCAGATGGAATAACTGTAATGTCTTCCTATCATTGTGTTTGTCTCATGCTGGATGCAACATATGCTGAGATCTAAAGTTGAACAGTCAAATGAACAGCAATTATAGTTTCTAAAGTGAAAAAAACATATATATATATATAAAGACTTAAAGGCCATCCACCTAGAATTTAACTTCTAAGATCCCCAAAAGTCAGAACATCCTCCTGGAGCCTTCATTTAAGAAACATACTGCACATGAATCATGTTCTATTTGAAATGTTTTCTAACCGAGGCAAACCTATTCCAATCGTGCGTTAACAGCATGAGAATAAAGAATATAAAAAGCTAAGTAAACCAAGAAACGCTATGAAGATCAATCCACAATGAACTGCAGCCACTTCCCAAAGAGAAGCTCTCCTTTGTGTTACAGCAGAGGGAAAAAAAACCCCAACAGCCAATGATTCTATGACTGTGCTTTTAAAGCAGGTTCAGGTGAGCTGAAATAACAGCCTGTCTCATAAGAAGAGGGAACCACTTGCCCTCCTTCTGCTCTGAACTCTTACTGTGTGCATCCCTGCACATGATATGATTGTCAGAACAGTTAAGCTGTTGAGTTTACAACAGGCACACTTGAATATTTACCTCCCAAGACTTGAAATTGACTTTGTTCAAAAGCCAGCAAAAGATGTCTGTGACTGACACCTTGTTTACCCAATTTGACTTATACTTTTTTTGATGACTGCAGAAAACTGGTTAGAAAATGTGAGCTTCTATGCTTGACAGACTGGGGTGTAGGAACCTGGGAAGTTTTCAACATATTTGGGTTTGGTTTTTTTTATATAATAAAATGTAAGCTTGTAGAAATTTATGAAGGTAGCATTTAAAAATCCATATTTTAAAAAATATAATTTCCTAAAAATACTTTTCAGGTATAAAAGGGAAAATCTGGGGGGGAGGGGAGGAGATATATTGAAAGAAAGTGAATCCAGTTAAGCTGTGGCATGCAGGGGGATCTGAACCCGTCTTGCACAGCCCATACTGCTATATCCATTGAATCCTTCTCTTGTTCTTTCCGTCACCCAAAGAATAGGCAATCATTTTCATACATGATATCTCCAGCAGACAGCTTTGATGTATACTGTTAAGTTAGTCTGGGACAGCTTTAAAGTTTGTTCTGTCCAAGAACGCTTATTGAACACTCTGGCTTATACACAGCGCATTTGCTCTTTGTCACTTTCTCTGGTTCATTTTCATCAGCTAAAGTGACAGATTAATGATGTATCAACACTCCCTCAGCAGGGACCTGACTGTGGATTTTCTCCATTCTGAGCTAGTGCCCTAGACAACAGGCACTTGTGATCCTACACAGGGGGGAGGAGGGAGTAGAAATGAGAGAGAACAAAAGCAAGAGGTCAGTTTTGCTTTGAAGTAAAGAAGGAAAACAGTTAAAATCCTGAAAATTCCTGAAGAGGGAAAAAAATATTTCATTTAGTGTTAGTTGAAAAAAATCAGCTGTGCAATGCGTTACATAGCATTTGAATGAACCCCTTTTGCTTAATAACTTTTATAATACGTAAGTACTTGAATGTGACATAGTATTCCAGTAATGATCTTTCTGATTAAATATATTGCAAAGGTAACATGATTTTATTGTACTTAGTACTTCCTTATTTAATGCACCAGAAGCTACCATTTACTGTCTCTAATTTCACATGACATGATGAGTACAGCTTGTATTTCACCACAGCCATGAATTTCTATCAATGCTTTCCCATGTACCATGTCCTTCTGTAGGCTCTTGGTTTCTGAGTGCAGCCTGTAGAAGATGCAAGGCATTCAGGTGAGCCCAGCTATCATCACTTTCCTCTTTTTCTCAGCAAATTAGCTCTGCAGTTTAACCTGTGTCACTTCTTTATCATATTCACAAGATTTAGACGGTGATGACATGGCCTGTTCTGCTATGGCTACATATGATATTTAAGATTTGCATTGTTCGTAGTTTTTTTTCAAATAAGAACTGTTTCATACATTCAGATCCTCTGCAGAAAATCCACTGCAGGTATTTTCCTTTACCCATCTCTTTAAGTAATTCCAACCACTGTCATAATGTCACCTTTAAGGCAGGATAACGCAAGTAAAGAATATTTCTGAAAAACAACACTTAATAATTTAGGGTTTGGACATGTATGATGATATTCCTTCAGGCACTTTCCACAGGTGGAGTGTTAAGATTGATATCCAGGCTGATGTTTGTACTAGTGACCAAATTCTACAGGTAAATAAGAGTTTTTTTCTAGGTCATGTTATGCTAGAAACTAGTTCTAGCTTGTGTTCTTGTCCTGGTGCACACCCCTCAGAGGAGGAAGGATGTCTGTGCCTCTTGGAGCATGCCTGCTCCATACAATTGGCACTGGAATTAATGTCATCCAGGACTTCCCTTGAACAGGAAAAATCCCAGCTCTGTCCTTATAGCACTATAGCTAAGATGTCCAACCTTCATGGTGGGAGAGTGTTCAGCAGTGTGAGAGTGGCACTGCTCTCCCACAGCCGCATCATCATTGCCAGCTAGGTCTGCACCTCTGCATTTCGTAGATGGAGAGGTGTGGTCTCTGTACCTTCTCACCATAGAATGTGCTCTATTGTTGAGCATGAACACATCTTTAATTTTTAACTTTTGGTATACATCATGTCTGCTGTAGGTTTAATATTTATGTCTATGCAAGAACACGTATTGAACAGCCATCCTTATACAAATGTAGAAAGTATCGTACTGTTCCATTTTCTCTAGTATACTTTTAGCGACATAATCTTTTTGACATAGTTGTGTTTGTGTCTGTGAAAGACCTTTAACAAAAAATGAGTACATAAACCATATTTGTCTGGAATGTATATAATTTAAGGTCAGAAGCAAAGGACTGTGCTCATCCAGTCTGAACTCCTGCATAACGTGTCACAGAATTTCACCCTGTAATTTTGTCAGTGCTTTATGCCATGTGTTTTTAGGGGAATGGTAGGAGCCTCTTTTTCCTAAAATTTCAGAAAATTTAGCCAGTTCTTATCCCCCAGAATTACCAAAGAGATATGTATTTGTCAACTCTTTCCTATTTTAGTATTGACTAGTGTTTTCCTAAGAAGAAATTATACAAAGTATAATTAAAGTCTGCTGCAATTCTTCTGCAGCCCATGTCCTCAACAAAACAAACTAATCAAAGCAGTGGCACATTCAAAAAAGACTCAGTTTACCCTGGAAAAAAAGATCTGGTTAGTTTGCTCCATGAAGCTAGAAAAAAATATACTTTTCTGCAGCAGTAAAGCTGTTTAATAAGCAGTCTCTCACCAGAATGAACTCTGTTCAAAATTATTGTTACTATTTTTATTTCATTGTGCAAGAAGAATTAAGTGGAAAAGTTAAGAATAGATTGGATGCAAAAGCCTGAGTTGATATGAATGTTCCATTCAAAAAGGCTGTTTAATGACCCAGTTTGCTAGGCTTTTCTTGCAGCATACAAAAAGTTAATAGGTAGTGTTCGTATATTTATTTTCTCATGTTTATTTCTTCTCGTATACCAAAACAGTTGAACTGTCTACAGTACATATTATACTGTATTTCCTTGGTGGTTTGAAGCTTGGTAGCTGGAAGTGAATGAATAGTATTTGACTGACTGAAAGTGAGACATATTCTAACACATAATTATTAATCATGTACAGAGAAAATAAATGCCATGTTAATAAATTTAATTAAATGCAGGCTGCTTGGTCTGGGCAATGTGGCCTTGTAATTAAGATGCTACAGAGGGAGACTAGAGCAGTGGCATTTGCCTTTCACTGTAGGGTCACTTTGGGCAAATTAGCGTTTTTCTCTCTTCCCTTACACACCAGCACTGCTCTAGCCTAAGCCATTTCTCTTTTATCTATAGGAGCATGTACTCTAACCTGGAGCACAGAGGTAACACAAAGAACAGTGATACTTGTTTTACAGGAGGCGACTCAAACAGTGTCTAATGCATGCATGGCACACAGGCAACAACTCTTAATCTTCTTATGTAAATGTAGATATACTAAATGAAGAATGCTATTTTTGATCCTGGAGAAGGACATGTTTCAGGTACTCTGTATATAAAATACTCTGTTAGCCAGCTGGTTGCCTAGTGTGCTCCAAAATAACCAGCATATAGCTGGAGCTGTTAAAAAAAAAAATGCTGAAAATAATGCTAGTCAAAACCGGTCATTTTCAGATGAGTTTCCTTTAAAAAAGTTGGAAGAAAACTGAATGTGAACAAAAATGGAAGTTATCCTGGACAGACATGAAAAAAAGGATTAGCATGGCTAAAAACCTCTCCAAACTCCTGTAAAAATAAAACAACTTAGTGCATTAGATAGTGGATCTCTTTTACATAGAAAACAGATGGGTGAAACAAGTAAAAGAAAAGTCACACTGCAGAGCACGAAACAAACAAAAAAAACCCATATAAAGTAGTGGGAAGTCTTCAGCTGGCACATCTTCTAGCAGAAACTTCATGCACATCCACTGGACAGAACTTTCCAAGGAAGCGCAAGACCAAGACCTATTGCCGTGCCCAGGAACTGGTTTCCTATCTATTCAAATGCCGCTGTAGAAATCAAGCCGTCCATAATTTGGAGCTTCACTCAGACTGCACAGAAGTCAAACAGTGTCTGTGCCTTTCAGAAAAGTCCTGAACTAGCGATAGGCCTGGTTACTCAGTCTTACATTTCTGGGGATGGGAGGGGGGGGAAAAAATATTTTGAGACATTAGGTATCAGAGTGGGATGCCACAAGTTTTCAGAAAAGGAAGCCTATTACTTTTTATGATTCTTTTTTTTTTTTTTTCCCAGCTGCTGAAGCTTCTCTAGAAAGGACTCTAGAGAGCAGTTAAACAGGTGAACAAAAAGCCTTCTGTGTGAGTGACAGTGGTAAGGTCTTCTGCCCACCAAATGACAGGTTAGAGGAAACATGTTAGAGGAAAACTGTTCTCCATTCTAATATCCTGGCTTTAGTGACAAAACTCAGATGCTTCAGAAAAGAGACAAATAGCTCACAACAGGAATATTACCTTCCAGGAAGATTTCCTTTTAATGTTTCACATGTTAGAGATTGATTTAATCCTGAAACAGGGACTTTTCAAAGCCCTTGCAATGTTCATTTTTAGCATTAATTATAACAGCTCTAGCTCTTCTTGCTATACATATAAATGAAAAATTCTTTGAACTCTGGTAGGCAGATAATCTAAGACATGTCCTGTCACATCGTGTTGGGAAAACAATGATTTACAGCTTATATGGAAAAGGAATGAAAGATGTTGCACACTAAGGAAAAAAATAATTTATCATAGTCTGTTCAGCCTAATTTATAAGGACTGGGCCATTAAACAGCAAGAATGGAGATTGCAACGTACAGCATAAACACAATATAAATAATAATTACATATAATTATTCACATCACTGAGACATTCAGCTGCAACTAATGGAATAAACTAGTCTTTGTGAAGAAGATTTGTTTCAAATTGCCAACCTAGTAGCCAAATAGTTTTTAAAGACTGGGCTTAAGTCTTTAATGCACTAGTACCCCCCAAAAAGTATGGTGAGAAATAAACACACTCCTATTTAGGATGTTTTCAAAATCACCCTGTAGATTTATTGACAAGTACTGTGAAGGATATCACTCAAAGACTAAGATTAAAAAAATAATAAAGCAAAACATACAAACGAACAAAATAAAGCTTCTAAATTATTTTTGCATGAACCTTCTTAGTTAACTGTTCTTATACAAATGTATTCTTGCTTCCCAAACAATTATAGTCAAGTAATATAGCTATAGTTGGCATATTACTGTGGGTAAAGAAAAATCTAGGAACATGACTATTGAATTAAGGTAAGAAATAAGACTTTGAGAATATCTGAAAAAAGTGGAAACTGAAGGGGGTTTTATTTTTTTTTAAAATTTCCTTTTTTTCAAGAAGAGGTAAAAGCTGTAAAACTATGTTCATCTCTATCCTAAATGAAATATTTCATTTAGCAAGAAAAGTAGTTTTTCCTGTTCCCTCTTTCACCTCCCAGCTCTCAGCAGAGACTTTACCATAGCACAGAGTTTTGTATGTGCATCTGTTTGCTAATAATGATTCAGGGAAGCATAAGGGCTGGGAAAGAAGGTGGGAAGAACCAAGTTATTAAATCTTTTACCTGACTCAAGCATCACAAGTATTTACATATAATCTGTAATATTCCCTTTCCTTTATTCTAGGGAAAAACAAAACAAAACACAACTCATCTTTTTAATTTTGTCCATGTGTTTAAATCCCACTGAAGTCAACAAGGCCAGAGGGTAAATCAGAGCCTTAAGTAAGCTGGATGGTGAAAGGCAGTTCTGGAATCAGCTGGGTATTTGCTGCAGTATGAAAAAAATCAGGTTTCCCCTCAGACATTGTCTGTGTCCTGTCATTCTTCTAACATCCATAGGGCCTGAAGGCTGAAAGTTGAGCATCTCTTGCAAAGGGCAACCTCAGCCAGCTCCTCTTGACAGGATTTTGAGGCAGAACAGCAACAATAAGTCAGGCTGGGGAGATCCTCTACATCTGTTTTGACCAATTAATCCCCTAGAGGTAACTGCACTCACATGCAACTAATTTTGCAGTGTTTTAGCTAGAATGTGATTGAGTGAGCAGACTGGAAAATGAAGAAACTCGGTATTTATTTTGTGGAAACAAATGAAGAGGCCATTAACCTTCCAAAAGAAATGATTACTGCGTGTTTTAAAATGTTAGTCCTTTCTCTTCCCAGGCTTGGGAACTGTGCAGCAGCTTTGGTGACAATCAAGGTGATGCTACTTTTCAACACTAAACCGAGACAGATTATTGTGATGAGGGAAACACAACTCTCCAAACATAAACATGAAACCTAACCCCATAAACTCCGGCAGCCTCTTTCATTATCAATCACCTGTAGGATAGATTCTCTTTCTCAGAGAAGTAAGTAATCAAGGTCTATTTTAGAAGAGTACATTAAGATAATTTCATACACTGTACCAAAATAAATGAAACCCTCTCTTAGAAGTTAGTGTTTATTGGGACTTAAATAAGGATGTCAAAGTCCTTGTATTCCTAGAATATCTGAGAACACAATGAAAGTATATTCTATTGCTATGTTTTCAGGTTACTTAAATTCATCAGATTGCACGTGCGTTTTATAATTCCACTGCCAATACAGACATGAATGACAGTTTTACTCTAGATCTCTTTGCTTTTGTGTATAGATACAGATATTTAATGACACAAAATTTCTTTGAAATGATGGCAAAGTGGGTATCAAAATATCTTTGCTGTGGATTGGCATAAAATTAGTGTTAAAAATTAATATCTTCAATCAAATTTAAGTTTGGCTATGGATTATTTTTGTAATTTCCAGTAGCTAATTCTCATGTGGTATAGGCTGATAAAAGTGGAGTGTCCCACAGAACAAGAATTGGTTTAGAAGTAATATTTTAAGAGTTTACTTACTCTCTGTGAACAAACTTGGGTGCAGGAAAGTCAGGATAACTGAACCAGTGTTTTTCTTAAAAGTGTACCTTATTTCAATTTCCTTTATTATCCACCTCCAGCTCCCCATTGCTTCCAAAAAAAAATTGCAACTTATTACACAGGTTTACTCACACCTGACAGAGGGATATCAAAATAGTATAAAAATGTTGGTGGCTGAGTAGAAGAGGAATACCCAGATAACTACCCCCAACTGATGAATAAAAATCTGTCCAGAGAAGTCAAGTATATTACTGTTAGATACTGCAGAAGCCACACAGGACAGAACTGCATGACAGTCAAGGAAACCAGGCTTTATAAATTCTGCTTCTCTTGCAACTACTTGTCTTACTTTCTGCCTGTGTACAAAGAAATTCCTAGGGTAGATAATATTTAGCCACTACTCAGTGTGAAAGAATTCCATTAGTAGCTTGGTCACCTGTGATTTCCAAGGGCAAACTGTTTTGGAGACATTAATTTCTTCTGTGTGAGGAAGTCAAACACAAATTCAATCTCCTTCTGGTGTCCCCCCACAACAGAACTTCAGGATGAACTTTATTCACTTATTTCAGGAAGTGTTATAGCACTGGCTTCAGACAAACTTACTGTGGGCAGGTGCTTTATAAACTTGCTAACATATCGCCTAACTAGCATATACAGCTTTTCACCTCCAGACCCCCTCCTCTTTTATTTTGGTATTGAAAATAATTTTTATGTTTTAATGAATTGCCTAGACAAGTGTAGACTTCATCAGCCAAACCTATATTTACTAAAGACAAATTAAACCTACTGCTTCCAAGTGGCAGGTTAATATAAAGAAAATATTTAGTTAAGTTACAGACTAAAATTAAAATGATATTTTAAGGACAGAGTGTGCATCCTCTAATCAGTGTTTCTCCACTAATCATGATGAAATTATGTCTGGGATGCAGAAATATATGGATGAGTTAATCTGAAAGGTCAAAGCATATAAATAATTATTGCTGCTTTTTAAAAATTTTACATGCAATAAAGACATTGAGATGAGCGTTATTTTTTCTATTTATTCTTCAAAAGATATCAGACAATCTTTTTTCTCTTTAGCACTGAAATCCAGGAAGATTTTACTCCTTCTCCACCTTCCCAAGCTTCTCACTGGTTGTTGAAAGAGAAATCATTTTATATTTTCAAATCAGGGATAAATTCATATTATTGACAGAAACAAGCGATCAAATTTTCAAAGAGCTTTTGCAGTTGCTTAAGAGATATTTTAGTCCTTGTTCTGATGGTAGTTCATGTTCTCAATGTGTCCAGAAAGGTAGCAAACATTTAGATAATACTTTGCTTGGCAATGGGTTAACTGCTCTGACTGACAGTAAGAAAGAACAGTTTCAAGTATTCCCATAAGTTGGTGGTCGCTTCCCCCTAGACCTGAAAGACCAGGATAAAGGTCTGTGCTTAAGAAAGTTTGTCTGGGTGGATCTGTTCTTGGCTAGGTCTCAGACTGCTACAGACATTGCTTAATTTGAAGCAAACACAACCAGAATGATTTCTATGGGATATCTAGTCATACAAAATGAGTTATGAATATTTACTTTCACTCAGAGAACATCATTGTTTGAAAGGGCCTCCATGAGGAAAATTCCATCATAGGAAGATGCAAATATTGTGAAGAGTGAAGGGACATAGTGACACCACAGAATTAAGAGATGGGTAACCAATGCCAAGCACTGGTAAGTAGATTACTATTCTATCTCAAGAATTATTTTCATGTTTTACAGCTTTCCTCACTTGGAACATGTCATGTCACTGCTAGATTGCACGAATGATTGTCAAGCAGTGAACTCAGCATGTCTTTTTGTATCAATGGACTATATACAGGTTTTCATAAAAATTAAAGCATGCAGAGATCTTAAAAAATAAAACAGGATGAAAAAAAAAGAACCATTGGATAAAATCCAGCTTGGAGATTTATTCCATCTTTTTATGTAAAAAAAGTGAATGTATTTTATGATCCCTTTGGGTACAACAGTTCTTAAAGCTTTTGAATTTTAATATGAAACCATTCAGAATTATATAAGATTTATGAATAATGTACACTTTAAATCATTGTCTGCACATAGCAAAAAACACCCCGTCTCATCACTAGTTTCTTCTCACTCTGAACTCTCCCTTTAAATCTTATAAACCTGATAAAAGAAGCTCGGGAGATGTCACAAGTTTAAACTGTTTTTCTATCATCAGGTCAATAAGATTTCATGTATTTTCAGATGATTTTATGATTTACAGTTCTCACATTCCAGTCTGGCTCTGACTATAACAAGGTCCCAGCGATTGTCACATCCATGAGTCACGTTATTAATCCACTGCCAGACTGTTTGAACTGCTACACTTGTAAAGGAGCCAGCATGAAATTCATTTTTTTGCAGACTGTCTGCTAGGTCCTTGGTGAGTATAAACTAAAGAAATTTCATAGACTTGAATACAATTCCATCCAAGTACAGCCACTGATAGTCCCTTGGTGCTTATCTCAACTCCTATTGACTTATTAGGTGTCTAAATAGCAGTAGCATGTAAGTATCAGAGTCACAGAATGTGTATTTTATAGACACACCAGAAAAATATTTGAAGATGACAGTGACAACAGAATGTTTCTAGTCCACTGGTTCACAGAGATAAACCTTAAAGAGCTTACTACATTCAATACTACATTTTAGCAATCAATTTTTCTAGTATTGTCTTATTACCTTCTGTACCATCAAGCCACTGGTGTTAATAACAATTTTACTCAAGATGGCATGGATCTAGAGGCATACAATCTGACTGCATTCTGCTTATGCTGAAATCTTTACTGGCATTTCACGGGCACAAATATGAGCCTAATAAATGGATAAGAATGATGTTATAGCATGTGAACAGCACAATTAAATTACAAATATATTTTAAATTTTGAACTGTTTTTATTAATAGACTACTGAAGACTGACTTAGGGACCAAGTCCTTTTGCATGACGTGGCACTGAGAAACAGCAGAAAAATTATTGCTCTTTATCAGGAGAGTTCACACTTGCATCCGATATCGGAAACAATAAATGCAGTCAGACAAATCAGGGACTGTGAGAAAGTCATGAGACAAAATTAACCACAGCATATCACCAGTTTAGCAACTGCTTGTTTCCTTCTCTTTTGTGGAAAGTTTAAGGAGGGATTATGAGGGAAATAACACAAGAGCTATGTGACTGTTAAATGAAATGAGGGGCATGATGTGGAAAAAAACCTAAGTCACTTGCTTTAAAATTCATAAAGCTCAAAAAATGGGAGGTGAAAGCTGATAATAAGATTGGAGATGAAGCTGGTTTTGCAATATTGAATCAAAAATGATAGGACGACCCTTTAAAATTAAGGCAAGCTGACGTGATGCTCCCCTTGGCGTGCCTTTTGCAGCCCCAGTGTTCCTGGAGCTGTAAGCTTTATGGCTCTCTGAACCCCAACCCTACCTCTAACAGAAGCGTGGGGCTGAGTCTGAGGTCCCCAGCACCATGGGTGTCCAGACAAAAAAGGTGTGTAGGGAGCAATGCTGATGCCGTGCTGTGATATGGCAAGAGAGGTCATGACAAGGCAAAATGGATGGGACACTGCAATAGCTGTCACATCAGATTTTTTATATAAGGCTACGTTTGTCTGAGCCAGACACAGAATCTTTTATAACCAAAGTGCAAGATGATGTAAGCCTGAACAGGAGTTTTAGCTTTACGTGTATAGTAGGGGACATATCATAAATTTGTTATTTGGGAGGATCACCACTGCACTGATATTAATTGGATGTGGTGGTCCAGTGTAGAAGTGACTACGGCTATGACAAGGCAGGTCACCATGCTGACTGTCAACATGGTTGAGGAAAGGCAACACAGAACATAGGAAAGTGAAAAAGACAGGACCAAGCAAAAGGAGGAGCAATAATTTGTCCATTCAGAGTATGCAGCTCAATTTCTATTTGCAGAGACAACTATTTAAATACAGAAAATACAGTGAAAAGAAAATCATAGAATCACTTAGGTTAGAAAAGGTCATTGAGTCCAGCCATTAACCTAACACTGCCAAGTCTACCACTAAACCATGTCCCTAAGCACCACATCTACATATCTTTTAAATACCTCTAGGTATGGTGACTCAACCACTTCCCTTTGCAGCCTGTTCCAATGCTTGACCACCCTTTCAGTGAAGAAATTTGTCCTAATATCCAATCCACATCTCCCCTGGTGCAACTTGAGGCTGTTTTCTCTCATCTCATCACTTGTTGCTTGGGAAGAGACAGCAACACCCACCTTCCTACAACCTCCTTTCAGGTAGTATTGGGGGATGATCATTACCTAGTCCTGCTGGCCACACCATTTCTGACACAAGCCAGGATGCTATTAAACCTCTTGGCCACCTGGGCACACTGCCAGCTCCTTTTCAGTTGGCTGTCTATGAACACCCCCAGGTCATTTCCCACCAGGCAGCTTTCCAGCCACTCTGCCCCCACCCAGCAACACTGTGTGGGGTTGGTGTTGCAGAAGTGAAGGACGCAGCACTTCTTGTTGATCCTCATACATCGACCCTGGCTTATTGGTCCAGCCTGTCCAGCTCCGTCTGCAGAGCCTCCTGCCCTCCAGCAGATCAGCACTCCCCCCCAGCTTGGTGTCATCTGCAAACTTACTGAGGGTGCACTCAATCCCCTCGTCCAGATCATTGATAAAGACATAAAACAGAAATGGTCCCAATATTAAGCCCTGGGGAAAGCACTTGTGAACATCCACCAACTGGATTTAACTCCAATCACCACTACTGCAGGAAAAATCAAATGGAAAAAGAGCCAGGAATGGTTAGATTCCAAAACCCAAAGGAGGACAAGTTTTCAAGAAAAACAGAGATAACAGTACTGAAGCTATTGGGGGAACATCAAAGAAGAGGACGTAATATCAGTTGCAAGACTCCAGAGAGGTTGTGGTTAGACTCCAACAAAATCTGTGAAATCTCCCATCTTGGAAAGATTTAAAAGCTGTCTGGACATTGCCCTGGGTAACTGGCTCTAGGTGGCCCCCATTGAGCAACGGGTTTGAACCAGGAAACCTCTGAAGGTCCCTTTCAACCTCAAACATTCTGTGATTCTATGAGAGTTTGCTTTTGAATACATGAAAAAAAAAAAATGTGGAAGTGGTCTGTACAGAGTGAAAAACATGCTTTACCTGGGACAATGTAGGGTGGATTTGGTGGTTGTGACTCCATAACAACATGGCTACTAATAGTGGAGTTTCATTTTTGGTAAAAAGGGAGTAAAACACATTTAAATGGTGATTCAAAGATTACTGAAAATAAAATTAAAAAAAAGAGCAGGGAAGCAAATGGGTGGTCATCTCAGAACACTGGGAAGAGTAAGATCCCTGGAAGAACAAAGAAGACTAAAGAGGATAATGAACAAGAAATATCTATATGTATAGAGGAGAAGGAAGAGGCGAGATCTATGTATATGCCTGTATGGAACTCTTTCTATATCTTTTCTGCTTTCTGATGGAGACGGTTAACCACAGGAGTGGGAGGCTGGAGGAGTCATATCTAAAAATAAAACTGCAAGTATGTTTAGGGTGTCCTACACTTGATTTTGGAGTTAAAGAACTCAGAAGTCCCACATAAGTTAACCAAAGCTACTTGCATTCAGCTGTAATTCTCACCATTTGACTTGTAAGGTATATGTCCACATCTGAGCTGATCACCCTAGGCTCCCTTCACAGATTTTCACAAGAAATAGGTACCTCTAGGGAACAACTTAGCCTGACTTATCTTTGACTCTCACATTTGGGTGAGATGAGTTAGTTTTTTTATCTCTATTTCTTTCCAGTGACCGCATAGGGAACCTTGGGTAATCGGTTCCAATATCAATGTCTGTCAGAGAGATCTATGTGATCTGCTTTTGCCCAGAAGAATCCCTCCTTTGAATTGATATTTTAAACACATCAATAATAATGAACATGTCCTTGGTCCAAAATACTCTAAAATAATTTGAGCATTTTTCTGAAGTGTCTGAATAAGTCACATAGGCTGAAACTATAAGAATCCACTGGCAGTAGGAATTATACTCCCTACCTGCTGAAATTCTGCAGTCCTAGGGATATTTACAGCAACACTGATTTAGGTCCAAAGACTCGTTGTAGCTTCAATGGTCACCTTTGCATGTAATCATACCCAGATACTGTGTTGTGAAATCACAGGGAATTAAGGAAATATTCATCACCATGAATCACACATGTCAGAACAGCAGTAAACAGAAATCTTATGGTAAAAGTCAGTAGGTTATTTATATTTTGCTTATATATTTCTTTCTAGGACATACCAGTAGCATGTGGAATATGAGTTGCTGACACAGCTGGTCCGTAAGCCAGCTTGGGGAGATGCCCACTGGACCTGCTGTTTACAAACAAGGAAGTACTGGTGGGTGACGTGGTGGTTGGAGGATGTCTTGGGCATAGTGATCATGAGATGCTAGAGTTTTCGATTCTCAGAGGAGTAAGGAGGGGGATCAGCAGAACTGCTGCCTTGGGCTTCTGCAGGGCCAGCTTTGGCCTGTTTAAGAGCCTGGTTCTCAGAGTCCCTTGGGAGATAGTTCTGAAGGGCAAAGGTGTCCAGGGTGGCTGGACATCCTTCAAGAAGGTAATCTTAAAGGCACAGGAACAGGCTGTCCCCTGTGCTGAAAGTTGAGCCAATGGTGAAGAAGGCCAGCATGGCTGAACAGAAAGCTTTGGTTGGAACTCAGGGAAAAAAGGAGAGTTTATTTTCCTGACGAAACTGGCTGCTCATGGCTTGAGCAGATGAACTCTGCACTGGGTAAAAAGCTGGCTGGACGGCCGAGCCCAAAGAGTGGTGGTGAATGGGGTTAAATCCAGCCGGCAGCTTATGTGCTGAACAAGCGGTGTTCCCCAGGGCTCAGTGCTGGGGCCAGTCCTGTCTGATATCTTTATCGATGGTCTGGACAAGGGGATTGAGTGCATGCACAGGAGGCTGCAGTCCTGGGTTAACGGTTGGGCTTTATGATCTTATAAGTCTTTTTCAACATAAATGTGTCTATAATTCTATGATTCTACCACTAAGGGTCACAATTCCAATTCTTTTCATACATGAATATATATATTTACAATTCATATAAATGTATTTGCATTTATATATGCATACTATTTGTATTAAGGCTGCTTCTCTACTCCAGTAATGGTAGGAGACCTAAAAACTCCTTTGATCACACCCCTCTGACATCTGCTTACCTTTTCATACATACACATTTTGGGACAAAGTTCTTTGAACTTATTCACACCTCTAAACCACTTAGCCTAGAGAATATAGAAAAAGGTAATTTTGTGCAAGAGATCTTGGCTGGGGATTATTTGAAATAAACATTAATTATGACAGTTGGAAAAAGAGCAATGTAATCCACTCTCCCTCTTGGGTGTGTATTTGTCATTATTCCCTCTGTATGGGTCCAAACAGTTTTAAAAAGGAAGTTTAGGAAAGTACAGATAGTGATGTTCTGAATTAATCTGCATTTGTGCTACACCAATTGCATACTGGCAAGGATGGCTTAGCATGGCTATTTGCATTGGAACAACAAGGTTGTCTGATTTATTTCCCTTTATACAGGCTGGAGTGGCTCTAAATATTTTAGCTGGTGACCTGGAAGAAACCCGAAACTATTGCAGCAGCTTTGGATCACCAGACTAGCAGGCTACTGCCAGGCATCATTAACCCTGCCCAACAATATGGTCTCAATCTATTTTCATTGGCCCTGTGCTGCTGGGCAAGCTGTCATCTGGCCATTTCCACCAGTTTTCCTTCACCAAAACAGCAGGCTAACCCTCAGCTTGCAGCATTTGCAAAGCACTGTTGTTTTCTATTTACGAGTGAGGGAGAGAGTTAAAAGCTTGGACTGGCATTCTGCACCCTGACACTGTGTAGAAGCACTTCACCTCATTAGCTCAGGATCTGCCAACACACTGGCATACTGCACGGAAGTGTTCCTTCCTTCCAGAAACAACACAGCAAGAACAAGAAAAAGCATATATTTCACACAAAATAAAGGAAGTTTTAGAGTCTGTAACATGTACTCCAATCTGATCCCACAGAGCTGTGAAGAATTTTCTTATGTCTCTCAAAACCCTGAAAGTTAGAAATTATAGAAATACAGGCTACAGGAAACCTCAAATGGGACCATGGGTCTACCCCTAGTGGTTAGGCACCACAGCACCACTTAGTCAGAAAGCAATGTCTGACACACACGCATACAAATATCCTTCTGACAAATAAGTATCATTATAACAGCCACAGAAGTGGGGAACTGCTAGGGTGAGATTTGCATAGCCATGCTATCAAACTCAAGACAAAGAGTAAAAGACTAAACGTTACAACTGTGCCACAGGAAAAGATCAGAAGAAATTCAAGGCATCTTCTTTTATCAGACTGGAGCCAGATACAGCTGGGATCCATCCAACAGTCCCCACTGGTGTAATCACAGGGACAAAAAATTCCTATGAACCTGATTCTGACAGTCACTGAATACAGATGCACAGAGTGCATCAACAGGACATATTCATATGCACCAGTAATAGTTTGATTTACCAGAAGAACAAAAGTACTTTCTACCCAAATCTTTTATCTGCTGCTGACAGTATTTCTATGATTATTTTTCACCATATTTCCTCTCAATCTCTTTAAATCTTTTTTTTTTTTTTCCTAAGTAGATATCAGACTCGCAGAGAGTTGGAAAGAATTGTGGGGATCTCTAATCCAGCCTCTTGCTCAGAAGATTGCTAACTTCAAGGTTAGATCAAATAACTCAGGGCCTTACCAGGTGTTCTGAGAGTTGCAGAGGACAAAGCTTCCACAGGGTCTCTAGATAATCTGATCCAGTGGTTAAACCTTATTAAATACAAGAAAAAATGTTATTGTATTCAGAATTTCTGCTATTGCTAATTGTGACTTTTGCCCCTTATTTTTTTTGCTACGTCCTTCTGAAAATTTGTGTCTTCAGGTATGTAAATTGGAGATGTAGAGATTTCCTGGGGAAGGGGTGGATATGTGTGAAATTGGACACAGTATTTCAGATCAGATCCCAGAAGCACTAAGTAGAATGAAATAATCACTTCCCTTGACCTGCTAGCTATGCTCTTAATAAAGTAGCCTGGTATACAGCCAGCCTACATACTGCAAGGACACACCGCTAACATTTTTAGCCTGTTGAATACCAGCCAGTTCCCTATCTGTATTGACACACAGGGTTTGTCTGCCCTGGACATAGGGCTTCACAAATGTCTTTGTTGGAATTCATGGTACTTGTCCATCCTTCTAGCTAGCTAAGGTCCCTTTCCTCTGGAAGCATCCCTGTCCTGCTGTGGTTTGACGGTACCCCTACAGGGTGCCACTGGTGACTCAGGTAAGGCTGTGTTCCTGTCCCATTCTCCAGGTGTCCAGTGGTTACATTAAACAGTATAGGCACAATACCAACCCCTCAGGAGCAGAATGTTTAGCCAGGCACAAGTTAGATTACAAGCAGTAGCTTGTTGTTACATATTAAAATACCTAAACTCTTTGAAATTTTGTGCAGTTGAAACAGTTGAACATAATCCAAATTCTGGCAACCCAAGCAGTTCTTCACCCATCCTTCAGTCCACCTGTCTAGGCCATTTCTTTTTGGGCTACAATGTGACTACAGAGCTACCATGTGATACCCTAGCAAAAACCATACTGAAGCCTGTCTGTTGCTTCTACTATTAGCCCCAAGCTGTAACAGATGTTATTTTTGTTTCATATAATCTGATTTCTTTCTGATCATACTGTACGTACTCCCACGCATATTTATGTTACTCAGAATTCAGAAATAGTTTGTTTAAGAACACTGCAAAGTCTATAGTGCTGAGCGTATCTACATCATGAAGCAGCTGGTATCAGCACTACACGTGCCAGAGAAAGAGCAAAACTATTCCAAGGGCACTGAGGGCCACATGTCTAAAGCTTATACAGACAACCTTTACAAAACAGCTCTGCCTTGGAAACCTCAGCAGGGCTTGCCCAAAAAGGTTTCTTCCTTACTTTTTACTATGTAGCTGCTCCAAAGAATTGTGGATGAATTTTCTTGCTCCAGGCTTCCGTTGAACACTTTGTAAAAAAAAAAAACAAAAAACCAACTAGTCAGTAATGCTTACTGAGTAAAGCATCAACAAAAACCTTAATGAGAGCAAAAAAGGAAGATCACTTATAAAAAAACCACTAAAATCACTGCCCCCACCCCACCCCAAAAAAAGGCACATAAAAAAAAGAGCAAGCGGCTGCTGAGCACCCAGTTGGTGAGAATGTAGTCGTGCTGGGCCGCGTCTCTGAATTTGTACCTATGAATGAAGCATCGTTTGTAGAAACTGGCAATTTAAACCAGGAGATATAATGAGGTGAACATTCACTCTTATGGTATCACCACCTACCTACTGGCACAGCAATTCCTCAGAACTGCAGGTCACTGGTGTAGCATGAAGAAAGCTAATTTGACAGATAAGAAACGCTAGTAGGACATCCTTTTATGGTTTAGGAGAGCAGAAAAAAAAAGCAGCATGGCAAAGTGGAGAACAGCTCTGGTTCTTGGCAGAAGTGAGAAGCATGTGTTCTGTATATGCTCTGTATGGAAGCAGGGAATGCTCAGTGGAGCTTTGAATCCTCTCAGCCGGAGCCCAGACACTGTGAAATAAAACCCCAGACAACAGTCTGGCTGAAAGCATTGGAACTAAGCTGAAAACACATGTGATTACTTGTGTAGGTGACAAGAGAAACTGAAGTATAAAGTACTCTAGACAGTCAATAAACCTGTCTTACAAACTTCCCTTTGCCCTCAGTGAAAAATATAATAATAAAAAAAGAAATATCTGGAATGTAGCTAAACATAAATGTCAAATATTTTAGAAAAGACAGAGCTAGTTAGGATTTCTCCCTGCAAAAAAAGACTACATATTCAAAATATCCAGGGAATACTCCCAGTTCTGCACTTCCAACTGTGCTTCCTGCCTATTCCTGCAGAAGTTAGCACATTAAAGTTTTTTTTTTTTTTTTGATGCATCACTGATATATTCTGTAAACTGCGCTGCAGGATTTGGATGACCAGTGACAGCTGTGAAATCTAACTTCTCTGTCCTAAACAGTGCACTTCCCTACGTGATCCTGGAAGGCTCAAACACCAGAACAATCCCTTATCACCATAAGCATCCAGATATCAGATAAGAATTGCTTTGAATGAAAACAGTTTACAACTGGCTGGCCAACATTTTTTTCCTGGCTTTTGTTGTCTGGGTTTTTGTTTTGGGTTTTTTTGTAGGTTTGTTGTTTTTTGGGGTTTTTTTTTGTTTGTTTGGTTTTGGGTTTTTTGGGGGGGCGGTGTGGGGGGGAAGGTGGTGGTGGTGTGGTGTGGTTGTTCTTTGTTTTGTTTTAGGTTTTTTTAGTTGGGTTCCCCCTCCTCCCCAGCTTTTAATGGAAAAGGCTGCAAGAGGAAGAGGAAGAAGACAATTGAATTTTTCCTACTGTCAATAAGTATCCCTAGTTAAGACTATCATGACGTTACTGTTGATCAGCACTTGTGTTGATGACAATGAAAATAAATGGATTACATCAAAGAAGCAGCTGATAGTATTTTCATCATGATTGTCATGAGTGTCTTTTTCAAGAAGGGAGATGATGTAAACATTCCATATTCACTGAATTACAATGATGCAGTGACTTGCAAGATGACATGAGCTACTTTTCCACAAGCAATAATACATTTCAAATGTAAAGGAAGTTTCCTCAGTTTCTGTAATGCCTTCCCAAAGCACTAGAAATCTTTGTTTATACACAGGTCATGAGGTCAAGGGTGGAAAGCACCTCTGGACATCTCATAGTCCAACTGCAGAGTCAGCTAAAATATGTTGCCCAGGACCATGCTGAGCTGGGCTTTTAATGTTTTTAAGCATGGAGACTCTACAGCCTCTCTGGGCCACCTATTCCAGTGCTCATCTACCTTTGTTGAAAAAACAGTTTCTAAAGTTTAAATATAATTGGCTGTATTGCACTTTGTGCCTATTCTTATCCTGTCACTGGGCACCACAGAGTCTGGCTCTGTTTTCTCTGCTTTCCCCACCTACGCACATCCTTCCCTCACCAGATGTTTATACACATTGTTCTCCCAAGCCTTCTCTTCTCCTGACTGAGCAACTACAGGTCTTTTAGCCTCTCCTTATATGAGAGATGTTCCAGTCCCTTAATCATCACTGTGGCTCTTCGATAGACTCATTCCACTTTGACTGTATCTCTTTTGTACGGAGAAGCCCAGCACTCCAAAGGTTTCTCTCTAGTGCTGAGCAGAAGGGAAGGATTACCTCCTCCGCCTGCTGCGAATGCTACTCTTAATGTGGCCCAGGATATTGTTGGCTTTCTTCATCACTAGTGTATTGCTACCTCATGGTCAAGCTTCTTGTTCCCCCAGACTCCCAGGTCACTTTCTACAAAGTGACTTCTCAGGTGGTACTGATGACAGAGTTATTCCTCCCCCAGTGAAGGACTTTGCATTTACCTTGCCTGAACTTCATAAGGTTACTGTTGGCCCATTTCTCCAGTATATTGTGGGCCCTCTGAATGAAAGCACAGACTTCTGATGTATCAGCCTTCTCCTCCCTGTTTTACATGATTTACAGACTTGCTGAGGATGCACTGTGTCCCATCATACATGTCAGTAATGAAAATCAATAGTATTGGGCCTAGTATCAACCCTTAGGATACACAGTTAGTGACTTGGACTCCAGCTGAACTTCACGTCACCAGCCACAATCCTTTGAACCCCAGAATTCAGCAAGCTTTTGAACCATCTTGCCATCCACTTACCTTCATCAGCTTGTCTATTGGGATATTATGGGAAAAAGTGTTAGAAGATTTACTTAAGTTAGAGTTGAGTAAATCATCTCATTATAGAAGACAACAGAGTTGGTCAAGCATGCTGACTTCTAATCCATGCTGACTTCAGTCAGTCACTTTCTTATCGTTAATGTTTCCAGAAGGATTTGCTACATCACCTTCCAAGGATTAAGTGAGACTGACCAGCTTGTATTCCCTGGGTTCTTCTTCTTGCCCTTGTTGAAGATAAGGGTAACAGGAAGGGAAAAAAAAAGCCAACAAAAAGAGACAAAAAACCCCACAAAATTACACCCTCCTCCCAAAAAATAGCAACAACAAAAAACAAGCTAAGAAACAAAACCAAAACACTTCCTTGGACCTCTGTTCTTTCCAGCCAGTTCTCTGATAGGATTCTTCCAAGCAGCTCCCTGAACAGGCCAGGAATACCCAGATAAATGAGCAGCAAGGAGGAAATAGTCCAAAGGCTGGGAATGCCTAGGTAGTCTCACCAGAGCATTCCAGGTCCAAGCCTCCAAGCAGTAGAAGACAGACCTAGAGAACAAGTCAGGTTAGCAAACAGGGCCTCTGTCCCCTGCAACATGGAGGCTCCCACCACTACCACTCACTGTTTCCTCCTGGTGCTTTTGCAGGGAGCAGGCTCAGCCAGCTCAGATGCTTTATTGACAAGAACTCAGTAACCTTATTCTGCCACCAAGGTACTGACCTAACCATTTTGCAGTTGCCAATCTGAAGTGTGGAGCAGGAGCCATCCGTCTGGTTTCAGAAGTCCCAGCCTTCACCACTACAGAAGTTTTTGTTTCTCAACCTGACAAGCAGACACTCTGGCTGCCTCTCCTTCATTACAGCTGGGGGTTCAAGCTACTGAAGCTGCACAGCCTCAGAGAAGATCCCATCACTCCTTTTCTCACCACCTTTGATGTTGTGTAGTCTGCTGGCCTCTACCAGCACACACCTCCTGCAGGCAAGGAGCCCACCTACCCCAAGCTCCAGGCACATGCAGCCTCAGGTTTGAAGAGCTGCATCCTACTTTAAGAGTTGGGCTGGGTCAAACCCTCCAAGATTACCAGGATAGTGAGCCCATATAGGACATTACTACCATATCTAGATAGATCTCTACTGCTTCAAGCCCCCACCCACAAAACCTGCTTCCTCCATGAGCTGCACCCTAGGCTGGCACTTAAATCTAAGACTCTCCCCAGCACCTACTGTGAGGGTGTCTGACCCACCCCAACCTGGAGTCAGCTGGGACAGATGCTTCAAGCACCCTTTAATGAAGAACAGCTGACAGCACTTATTAAAAGCTGCTGGAAGTTCTAGAAAGTCACAACCTCCTGCTATTCTTTCCCAGTAGGGGCAAGATGCTTGTGTTCCTTGAAGAGGTTTGTGATGATCCCAGATGTCTTAAGAAGATCTAGGAGATTTCAAGGTAGAGGCTAGAAATGGTGAATATGTTGGCCACGCTCCAGTGAAGGAGGACTTTGGCGTTAACCTGTAACTAAGGCTGTCATCCCTGTAATAGGAGCTGGGCTGGGGACATCTTAAACTGGAACTGAACTAACTTTAGCCATGCTGGTAGCTGCTTGTCTACATTGTAAAGCAACCACAAATTTGCTTGACACAGATATGCTTCTTTTCAGGCCAAAAACTAGGATTTGCTAAAAGATAGTATCTTGCAAAATTTATGCCCAAACTCACAGTGGTGTTAGTCACTTCTTTATAGAATTTTCAGAACCTGCCACATCATAAATAATGTGTCTCGCCTGACAGCCAGGCAAAACTGGTATGACAGATTGGAGGCAGAGGGCAGCAAAGGTAATTACATAGATAAGCAATTACAGAAGAAATGAAGCAACAAAGCCAACCTTGTGAGGCATAATTCCCCAAGCAACAAGACAGTGGAAAAAGCTAGCAAAAATACTGGGATAAGAACAATCAGGAAAGTAAATTTGGCCACCTTTTGCCTCGGAAGTCCACGTAAGGTTTGTAGTATTCCCATGGTAAGGAGTATTCTTCAGGTATTACTTGTGCTAGATACCCAACTTGGTTGCAGAAATTTAATGAGCTGCTTCAAACCTGCCATGTGTTTGCCCAATATTCTGAGACTTCATAATGCTGTGTGAGTTAGTCTGCCATACTGTGAAAGCTGTGCTGTAATCGCAAACTACTTTTTCCACTGGGAAAAGTGAATCTGGCAATGCACAAACATTAGATTTCAGCCTACCTTGCAGAGCCGTGAGAGATTTCCACACACCACACATGTAGCAGCACATATGTGGGAGAGGAGCAATCATCTAGTTTGGTTTTGTGGATTTATTCCACTGTTAATGCTGATTTGTGTGTTCAGGTCTAGTGCAGAAGAAAAATGCCAAACATTGTGTACTGTGTAAAAACCAGTCCTACGTGGTGTTAAACATGAAAACAGTGTCAAACATCTTCCCCAATCTGACTTGCAAGTCAGAAAAGCTAAAAGGATTTTCTGCAATAAAACTATTGGAACCGCCAGTGCTCATCTCTTACGGTAATTCTAAGAGAAACCAAGCAAAAATGAGGAGGGTAAGAAGCAATTGAAACTATAAATGATTATTTATAGTTCCTTAGCATGTATGTGAAATCCAGATTGTCAGAATGGTTGAATTATGCTTGGTTTTGGCTGTTATGATCTGGAATAAATTCAATAAATAAATAAAAAAAGTAGTATTTTTCCTTTTGAATTCTATGCTGTCAGACATACAATATATGCATCTTTTATGCTCCTCAGTCCTTACAGGAATTCTGTTTACATTATGGTTGGAAGGCTTGACATGATTTCTGGATGAATGGCTCAGGGGCAGCGTGCCCCTTGCTCAGCCGTGCGGCTGCAGCAGCAGGCTGGGGTGTCTGGGGGTGATGAGCCCCTGGCAGGCTGCGGTGTGCATGGGGGGGCTGGGGCCAGCGAGAGAGCAGTTGTTGCTGAGGGAGTGCTAAAAACGACTGAGCGCTTGCTATCTGATGAGGGAAAAGCTTCATCCCTGTTTTCTGTGGATGGCTATGTGACATAATTGCCTCCAGACTGAGGGGGTTTGACAGCAGTAGCTATCAGCTTTTTCAGGCTGTACCTGAACTGAGCTCCTGCAGTGCTAAGGAACACAAAGTAGGTTTAAACAAACGAGACTGGTCTCAGAGTCAGTCTGCTGAGATAGAGCCTGCAGTACAGACACAGATTTAGATTAATGTTCTGCCTCTCAAACAGATGTAATCGATGTGCTGTGCTGGCAAACTGGGTAAGTCATCGATGTATCTTTGTATCAGTTATCCATCTTCAAAGAAGTGTGTAGGGCTTTATGCCACATCCCAGGCAGAGATGGCTGCCCCTCAGTGCATACAAAGGCTAATCCTTATATGGGATACTAGCTACTACCACAATACAAATTACTACTAAGTGCTGAGTACTCACTCAGTCTACTGTTAACATCATTAGAAATACCAGCAAAATCATTTAGCCATGATAAGTTTCCCAACAGAAGGCCAGGCTTGGAAAGTGTTGGCTAGCTTTTGTATCTATTTTTATTTGCTGAGGAAGACAGGTTTCTCCCAAACACAGGTTGTTAGATCATCTGAGCTACTGATCTCCGTACGATGCCCACACTTCTTGTCCTAGGCTGTTATGCTGGGGTCATTGTAACAGAATGCATTCAGCCTGAGGAAGAAATAAGGATGAGCAAAGCCTGAGAGGAAATAAGGATGAATATGCAAAATGTGCTTCTGAGCATAAACGACTTGCTGTACGCCAAAGCCCAATGCAAATATCCCTTGGGACCAACAGCCGTGTTAAGCAACTGGGTAACAGAGAGTGTATTCAAGAGAAGGAAAACAGCTGCAAGAATCAAAAGTTATGGAGGATCCATTAGTGAAATCTAGTCCATTAGTGAAATCTAGATATAAGTCTAGAGGTACTTGGTATAAACATATCTTACAGTTTGTATAAATCTAAAAGGCATACAAAAAGCAGCTCTGTCCATTAATGTTTGAAGAATCAGGAGCATGTAGGTTGTCTACGGAAAAAAAGAGTGTCATGATTCGAAAGGAGTTGTTTAGGATGACCTCCCTCCTCTTGGGACCAACAACCGTGTTCGTGATTCCCTTGGACTGAATAAGGTGAAACAACACCAACTATCCACTTTTATCATTGATTAATGCAAAATACCAGACGTGGTTAGATGCAGTAACTCAGTAGTAACTACTTTGATTGGATAAGCAAGTCCCATGCCACGTGTTTTTACTTAGATCTGGTCACTATTCAATAAAAAGAAAGAGAGGAGACGAGATATCACCACCCGTGGATCCAGCAGTATCCCATTGGCCCTCTTCACCCTGGGTGTCTTGGTGGTGAGGGTCCCACCTGAGCTTTCATCAATTCCAGTTTTATGCTGTCAAAAGAACGCCTCATTTACAAACAGAGCGATGGTGGGTGCAGTCTGTACACAAGCTCAGCGTGTGAGCAGTGGTCGCAGGGGGTCCTCATCAGTGGGTGGTCGTGAGGGGTTTAAGCAGCCCCTGCTGGGCACATCAGCAGTTGCCTTATGTTACCGCAGCAGTTTTTGCCAGGAAGCGCTCTCTAGGTCTCGCCTTTGCAAGACCTGGCACCATTCCACCCTGTACCACTTTGTGGTTACAGAGTTAGGAAAACTGTGGGTCACTGTGCAGCTACAGCTCATTACAGTTCCTCTCCAATCTGAGCAGAACAGCTGCTTTTTTTTTTTTTTTTTTTTTCCCAGCAATTCTGCTTGAATTTGTGCACTAAGCCATGTTTAAGGCAATTATCAATATATCAGTTCCTTACAAGAGGCACTCACCAAGGACAGTTGAATGAGATTATATGAGACATTTTGCCTTCTTTATTTCCCCTGCTCAGTTTTTTAACAAGAATTAGGCAAAAGTTTTGTATGTGTATATGTGCATATATATATATATATATATATATATATATGAAAGAAAAACCCTCATGGCAATCATTACCTTCTGCTGCTGCTATCAGGCAATCACTTCAAAGCCCTGGGGCTTTCAATCACCTGGTCATCCTTATCCATCTCAGTACATTTGTTTGTTAAGATCACTCCAAAAGTGAGGCAAACAGAGGCTAAAAAGTAGTTTCAAAGTTAAAGAAAGTGTCAAACTATCATCTTTCTAGGATGACACTAAATTAAGAGCTGAGATGAAACTACATATCCTCAAATTTCTTTCATTTTATTGCTACAGATTTGCCTATTTTTTGCCTTCTCCCCAGGTACAAACTGATGTGTTTATGGCCTAACCATGATCTTCCTTTCCACATTCAGCGAATCCTGAACTACTGCAAGTCTACTGTCATGTTATTTTCAGAGGGAGGGATAAGTACTTCTCATCATGTCTGTGAAGTCCTCTGTAATTACAGATGCATAGATACTCATCTTTACATCAAATGTAAGCAAGTTCTTACATATATTCCTTTATTAGGTGTCTTTAAAATACACTTTAGTTATTTCAAATCAAACAGCTAAGGGAAAAATTATGAGAACTATGGATAAAGTTGAGTTTTCAGGTGAAAATTAGTCCAGTGATCAAGGAAATCTACTGTTGATTTACAAAGCTCCAGATAAATTGCTACATCCGTATCTGAGAGCTTCAAAATAATTGCAAGTACTGATGCTAAAATATTCTGGCAATCACAGCAATACTAAGGATTATCAAGTGCTACTGAAAGTGGTAGAAGTTGTAGGAAATCGTTCAAGAACAAGGTCTTATCTTCACCTAGATTGCACCTGCAGTCTTGTAGATAGTATGCTGGGGTTTTCTGCCTATTGCTAAAAACTGCAGGAAACTCAGAGCCTGATTTTTCCAGCTAAGCAAGTGCTGGAGATTTCCAATTGACCTCAAGCTCTATGCTGACATAATACAGCTTGTAGTTAACCGTCAAATTCTTTAGAGACTTGTATATATTTTTAAAATGTGTTTTATGGTATAAGTGGCTAAATATATAGGTTTTAATAGGAGTACGTGTGTGTATAGCCTGGTTAGTCTATTATAGAATATACTGAACTAAAAATTTATGCTTATATATTGGCTTAGAAGTACATTCAAATTTCTTTTCAACCATTACCTCCTCCAGATGTTATTTTCTCTGACATTTTTAAATAAATGTATAAGACTTTTCTAAGCTATTCCTTAATACAGAAAGTTGGAACTCTTTTTTCCTAATGCAGGAATTTTAAATAATTTCTGTTTGACCAATCTGTTCTTCTGGGTTGAGGCCTAAGTTTTGAAAATCTTATTTGGAATAAACTTTCTTGTAAGTTAGCATGAGATCAAAGTGAATTTCTAAAATAATTTATTGTGATGTATTTTAATATAATCATCATTCTCTTTCCCCTTATTCCTCCAGATTTTTGCTGAACAAATTAATTTTCTAGGGACCTAAATTAACACCAAAACCCCATTCTCCTTTAGCACCCAATTTTCTGTCATGTATATGCCTTCCATTCAGAGCTTCCAATGCTTTTATTCCAAACATAGTTTCTGAGATTCTGCTGTCTCATAATGACCGATAGCTAGGAATAAGGAATACTCAAATCAGTAATACCATCCTGTCCAGACTATGCGTTCAGACTATATGGTCCTATGTCCAGACCAGTATTATCTTTCTTTTTCTTTTTTTCTATAAGCACGATGTCTGTGTCAGCATTAGAACAGATAAGGCACAGACTGGCACCAGAGCCAGGCAAGTCAAAAGCAGCTGCATTGCCATGTTGGCTCCATGGCAGCAGCATTGGCAGCAGCAGCCAGGAGCTCAAGGAGACCCAATGTCCTGGAGCGAATATCTCAAAAGTTAGAACTTTCTGTATGAGTGTGCAAACCAGGGGGAATTCATCCTGAGCATGGTATCATACCAGTACTGTTGGCAGGGCTTCCATGCCACAGCTGGCTTCAGCTAATCAGTCAGCCAAAGCGGAATTACCTCTCTGCCTCCCTTGTGCCAGCACTTGCATGGCCTGGTGGTGAGCCAAGGCAGTTCTAGCTAGAGACTGTCTGCATCAGGAAAACAACCCAGCAAAACAAGGGGAAAAAAAAAAAAACCACACCAAAAAACAAAAACCAAAGAAAAAAAGGATGGGTTGTTTGCAGCTTCAGCTCTGCTGCCACAGGAGCTGTAGAGGCAAGAGGAAGAATCAGGCTATCCTCAACCTATAGACAAGCTTCTGCTTACTGGATCTCATGTGTGGAGGACATTGCCGCCTCTTGCTTTTTTGTGAAGAGGGAAAAGCTGTTTCCAGGCTTCCCATACACTAAGTGCTTTCCTTTCTCCTTCTATCAGCTATCCATGACCTCTATGTGGAGACTGCAGTGCAGAGGGGAATCCGGGTTGAATTCAGCACCAGAATGGTTTGAAATAAAACAAAGTGAAATTGCTTTAACTGAGACATTTAGGAAAAGAGTGAGAGCAGTCAGAAGCCAAGAGCTTGATGAAGGTAACCACTAACCAGTCAGACAGGCAGAAGATTTAATTCCAGTTTTATATCTGGCTGTCATGTGCTAGGTTTCCTGAGATAAAAAGGAATTATTTTGATCTATAGCTGTGTGAGTCAGTGTAACTGCTGTTGAAAGGGAAAGGAAGTGCGGTTTCTTTTCACAATGTAAATGTAAGGCTCTGGCAAATTCATATGGTTGCCCAAATGGGTTGTTTTGCACGCTTGTGTAAATCCAAACTTTTGGCTTCAAAATGAGAGTTCTAACAAATTTTCCCACAGTGGTTTCCAAAGTGTGTAGAAATTTGTTTGGGTTGGACTGATGCTGTAGGGGATCCAAGTGACATAAGGATAAAAGGATTATCATGGATTACACAGTAAATAGAAAATGAACAAAGAGTTTCATGCTCTTTGGATCCCCTGAATTTTTTTTTTCCTCCTTTTTTTAATAAACTTAAAGGTTTGGGGTTTTTTTTATATATAATTTCTCTTTCAAGTACATAAAATACAAAGAAGAATGGAAAATGTCACAAGTTAAAAGAAAGATTTTGAAGATGGATACAATTTTATACAGAAAGTCCTTGATGTAGTGACAAATGTCTCTCCTTAAATTAAGAAGCAGTTTTGATTGTTCAAAGAGCCAAACAATGAGAGAACTGAGGAGTATGCTATTTGCTCAGAAAATTTTAATATCTTCAGTCTGGATCTGATCTGAGACTACTGGCAACAAAAAACAAAAACCGAAACAAAACAAAAAAGCTACCCAAACCCCAAAAGAAAACAAAAAAGCCCCTTTCCCTGCTCTTGCCCACCTTCCCACCCCGCCATTATTCCATGTATATTCCTTTCAACATCTTGACAGTGGATGTTAACTGCTATAGTTGAGTCCACTACATGATGAAAAATATTTTCCCTCCTGTTCTTTTAAGTAAGGTGTGTATCAGTGTGGACACGCTTGATAGCTAAAATCAAAATCACAATCTGAAAAAAGAAAAAAGGTTCCATTTTGTACTACTTGATTAGTATCGTGGTCCAAATCCCCCTCTCCCTTTCAGCTGCAGAGTGAATTCAGAACAGAATTTGGCCTAGTGTGGGTTACGTATAAGCCATCGTGTTAAGAAAAACATTTTCAGGAAAATCAGGTATCAAATCTTCAGTAACTATATATATATATATAAACATTTGGGATTCATGAAAATGCAATTTTGGGTTAAAAAACTGCTTGGGAAGGGAAATATGCTGACTTTAGGCTCTCTTCAGTCAGAAGAGCCATCATTTGTTCATGTCTGTGCATCTGTTTAAAATTTAGCCATTACTAACTCCTGAATTTTCAGGGCCTTCCCTTTCACAGGATGGTTTAGAGATTTCCACATGCACAAGGCTATTAACCGGCTGGCAGTTTCTTGCTTGACTTGAATGGCCCATTAACCTAAGAGAGTCTTTTTGATCCAAGGTGGGAGAACTGCCCAGAAAAAAGATTCAAGATCTAATGAAATTAAATGTATACATGGATGACCCCTTCCCAACAATTTGAAGCAAAATGTCAGAAGGTCATGCAGAAGAGCAGAATTTAATGAGATTAAACCCAGAATCACTAAAGCTATTAAGGACAAAGAGATTCAAAGCTTCTCTTGCTGTGTTCAGCCATGGCAAGCAATGTTAGTAAGGACTCAGACCCATTATATATGTAAAAATGTAATCAGATTTCATAAAAGTTAGATGGTTTACCCCTGTTTCCACAGAAATAAAGAAAATCCAACAAAACACACAAAGAAAACAATACCAAAAAACCTTTCCTTTTTTTCATAAAGGTCTGATTCAGACTTTTACAAACTACCCATAAAAATTTGCCTTTCTTTTTAAGGGCACAATATGAAATAAAAATAGTTTATTTGAAGCATTACCTTGAGCCATCATTCAAGTTTCTTAGATTTCTTACACACCTGTAAAGGTCAATTTATCTCCATTACTTGAAAAGGAAAATAGTTTCCAAAAGGCTCTTGTGAACTGGAAAGATGAGGTGTCACCACATTGTAAGTGGCAAGATGAAAAGATGTCTTTGGTTTCTTTTGATATGTATCCCTGACCTGCAATGTAGTATTTCAACATTTTTAAAGCTGTATTTTGAATTGTCAGCTCAAGTGTGCATGTTGTTGATCTCTCAAAAACATTTTTCCCCTTGTTTGGCACTAGATATACCTTCCTGCATTCCTTCTGTAACCTGAAAAACATTGTGTGATATTGTCAGAAGCAAAACTTTTTATAATTAGAGTAACCTTCACAGATAAAACCTACCAAGCAAGTTCAGACCTGCCACAGAGCCAGCTGTATTTATTATATATAATTATATTATAACTGATAAGATAAATTTCTTGTATAGATGGATCACAGCAGATAGACAAGGTAAAGAAGAGTGCAAAGAAATGCACACGTCCCAGGTAACCACAAACAGGGGCAGTTTGGAAGCACAGATTTTTTTGGTGATTATTTAAACATAACTTGTCTAGGCTAATTTTTGATTTGAATTGGGATGAAAATTTCAGAAAGCATTCCCGCTATGGACAGTTTTGGAACTTCAGGTTTTTTTAGTAGGTGAACAGGACAGAAATATGATAAAATGAAAGGAAAACATGAATAAACATGTGTTTTTCACCTTTAAATAAAACACCTAGGTCTGATTTAAATTTGTGATTGTAAGTTTATGGAGTTTTCATTTTAGCCAGACTACTAGAAGTGGTAGATAAGGTTTTGTTAGATAAATTAGATATAAGATTTGTTAAATACATGAAAGTATGGCCTTCACCAGCTTAATACTCAAAGTAGATTAAGTTCTGTCTACATCATGTAAAAGGAACAAATGCCTTGAGGTCACCTCAGGGATTGATTGTTTATATGATTTATTTTCTGAAAGAGATTACAGAATTAAGGGAATACCCAAGTAAACCACTGCATTTTTTTAAAGCAGTGCTGCAATATATGCCATAGGTTAGTGAACAATATTTATTTTCTGGAAAATCAGGAATATCTGAGGTCTACTAATATTACTGCAAATGTCAAAAATTTCTACTTCATTCAGAAGGGGAAAAGAAAAGAAGAAAAAAAAAAAAAAAGAAAAGAAAAGAAAAAAAAGCCAAATAGCAGAGTATTTTCTCAAGGCCTGTCTAATCAGCATTTGGTAAGACTAGATATTTTAGCCTTTCTGTTGGTTAGCTATTGGTTTACATTGTAAATGACAGTTGCTGCTTGTTTAAATATTACTTTTGCAGGGCCTGGGAAAGAAAACTTCAGGGATGCCGTATTTCTGCAGAGTTTACAGATATTGAAATACTGGTGGTTGAGCTGATTAATGAACACATCTGTAAGTTAAATTCTCAGAGGCTGTTTTCAGGCTGGCTGAAACCAGAAAGTGTTGGGAATCTATTGAGAAGGTTTAAGATTCCCAGCTCAAAATCCAAAGCACACAATTTGCCTAAGGATCTGAATGGAAATATTTGAAACCAGATTGCTGCTACCGGTCTATTCATGTTCAGCGTTATAGAATTTGGAGCTTAAGATAGACTTAATTTATAAGATAGAGTCACATTGTGTTCTGTTCAGCCCAAACCACATGATAAGCATATGGGAAAGGTTTTTTTCATTTGTATTTCTTTTTTTCTCCCCCCTCTAATTTACCCATAGTTTTCTTTCATTTTGTGTGCCATCTCATCACTTAAAACAATCAACAAATACAAAAACACTTCCAGTAGAATAAGGCAGTGGGTGATTGCAGCATCAGATTATATTCCTGATGATTAAAGTAAAAGGAGTAATTGAAATTCCAAGTGATACCCATATCTGAGTAGGGCTGAAAAATAGTACTCTACCGCAAAGCAGGAGGATGAAGAGCTAACATAATTTCATTAGATAAAATGAAGTTAAGAGTATATTCTTTTGCATTTTCGGTAATGATTTCCTGGTTTGAATGACTTTAGAAATGTTGTAATAAAGTTATTTTCCTTTTCAAATATACTTTTGGAATACTTACAAGACTGATCTAGTTTAATTGATCTTGTTCCTTTGCTACACCTAATGGCTTTAGAAGGCAAAGACAATCTGATGGGAAGGTGGCACACAGGAATTAAAGAATATTTTCCTACAACTGAATGCCTTTTGAATCCTAGGTTATCTTATCAAGCACCATTCTGCTTTTGAGTCCAGCTCAAGTTCAAGATATGAACAGCTCAGGAGCCGTGAAAATCACAGAGAACGTTCTCTCCAGAAGCTCTACTGTGTCTTTGTTTGAACTAGACCTTTTAAAGTTTCATTTGTTTCCAGCTTTGCTCTTGCTACAAAAATCATGAAAATGCCTTCAGATCTTAGGCTGAATGAATTATTGAAGCAAGACTTATTTATATTTTTTTTCTTCTGAGTGCTACCTAGTTTGTCCAGTGGCTACATAAATCCAAAGAAACTGATAAATTAATTAACCACATACTTTCCAGTGAGATACTTACCTTAACTTACTTTACATTCAAAACCTGTTTTCACAATCTCTTTCAAGCTTTGATGACAATCTCTAAAACTGAAAAAAACCAAATAACCCTGTTTCTTATTCCCTTTCTGAGTTAAAGGTGATCCTTACCTGCACAATGATGTCAGAGAGAGACATTGATTTATCTAAACCATAAAATGAATCTGAGCAAAAAAATATACATTATTTTATTAGAGAAAGGTTCACACAGGAAGCAAGCAGCATGTCATGGGTCTGAAAGCCTCTGCTCTAGGACAGGAAATTTATAGGAAATAAGGAGCAGCTATAACTAATAAAACTTGGCCTTAGACTGAAATTCAGACCTTGATCTTTGCAATTGAAGGGCAATTCTACAAGATCATTTGCTGATAATGTTGCTTATTGGATTTTAAAATATAGGATTCTTTTTTGTAGAACAGTACTTTGAAGGTCAGGTCGCTATTCCCCCTGGTTCACTTTCATTTTCAACAAATGACAATGGCTGATAACTTTGAGACTCTTATGTGAAGAATTTACTATTTTTTATGTTTGGGACTACCAAAAAATAAAAAGGAGTTTAAGAAAGTATATATATTTAGGAAAAGAAAGCAGTGGTCATAACTACTTGCTACGTTAGTTGTATATTCTGTAAAATTCTTCTATTTTCTTAGAGTTTTTTTCAGTATGATGAAGAGTTAATAGCAAAAGATTTCCTACACTGAAACCACTCACAAAAATACATGCTTAATTCCAATGTTTCAATCAAATCATGTTTGTGCGTTGAGGATATGGTTCAAATTCAGAACTGATTTAACATTACTGGTTTCTTCAGCAGTATGGCAGCATTAAGTTACTAATTTCATTTATTAAGTGGCATATCTAGTTACTGTACTGCCAGATCCTGAAAACAATCCAGAATCTTATACCAGAAGATACTGAGATGAACATTAATTTTGGGACTGGTGCTGATCATTAATAGCCTGGCTCCGACCCCTTTATTGTTGATGATAGAAATAAATGATTTAAACAGATACAAAATACAGGCTTTTATGCTGTATCAGCCTTCAGTGTTATGAATTCCCTCCACCCCACCACTAGGACAGCAGACAAGGCATTCCTGTTGAAAACAGATTTTCTTTGTTTCTTTTAAGTGGTTTGTTTTGGTTTTTTTTAAATATTTTATTTGCTGAACATGAAATACAAAGTAAAGGATGAATGTTCTTTTTTTCATGCAGTTGATAGAATTGGTTTCCTTTCAACAAACTGGATTTATATGGGAAATAATTTACACTTTTCATAAATGCTTTTCCTTATTTTCTTCAAACTACTGCTTCCAGGAGTGATATTAGAGTTTGAGATTACAGCAATTCACTACAAAAGTTGAAGACAATGGAGAGAACATCTTTAGAAAGACAATCTAGGTCTATGTATATTATGAAGTATGATTAAGTTATCAAGGTAATGCAATAGATGCAGCTGAAGGAAAAGCTAAGATAAAAACAATATCACAGCTTGAAGAATGTGAATGTTTCTATTGTAGGGTGTATTAAGTAAGCCTAGTGTATTGTAAAACCATTTAGCTAGAGAAAATACAAGAAACATGTACTTATACAGGGATGTCTCCTATATACTAAAATAATGTGGAACACAAAAACATTTTCTGCATTTAATGTTACAGTGGAGGAGATTCAGAGTAAATTTTCGCACAAATACAAAATTTTCTTTCCTTCATCATATCCCAGAAATTTCCCTGGGAGGATGACTGTGCTCTTTTTGTTCGTGCAGCAGAAGCTGACCTGTTCTAGGTCCTGGAATGGATGTGCTAGCATGAGAAGTAGTACAGTGAAATAGTTTGTGAAAAACAGTATTCCCAGATAATGAGAGAAAATACGCTAACTCAGAGACACTTTAGTCACCTCTTGCAGGTATGCATTGTACTCTGTAGATATGCCACCATTTTACTATAACACAAAACAAATTGTACCAAAGACTTGGATAAAAAAATTCTGTAATGCAAAGCTACTAATCAAAACTAGTTCTCTTGACTCTGCCATACCACCTTTTTTACCTGGTCTGTGTTACTAAGGGTTCAAAATCTAAAACACAAGTCATGTGACAGCAAAAATAAGCAAAATACCCACACAGAAAGGATATGCTGGGAATAGCCAGTATAACCATGATGTTTGGTGTGTAGTGGCTGAATGGAGGAAGGGAATTATTTTACCAGCTGGAAAGAAATGGAGGGAAGTTGAAAAGTATGAAAGAGTTCAGGGATGAAAGAGAGAAGAGTTAAAAGAGAGGGAAGTGTGGATTGAAACTCAGTTGAAAAATCTGTAGTCAAAAGAGAAAAGCTCTTGGATCAGATGACTAAAGAAGGCAGAGGAGTAGCAGTTAAGGCATAAAAAAGCATTAACATCAAACAATCAGGTTTGTTTCTAAAATTGAAATTTAGGTAGATGAGGTTAATAAGCCTAAAAGTCCAAAGGAAAACCTAGCCACAAATGGTGTCAGAGAGTCTACAAGGCTCCTGTTGAATCATGAAGACAGGAATCCTCATTCCCAAATTCTTCACTGTCAGGACAAAGTAATGCCGGCTGCATAGTACTATCATAGATAGTTCAAAATAAATGTCTAGTTCTGTAAGTTTCCTGGAAAATGAGAACAGAGAATGAACTCTGAAAGTTGCTCTAGAAGTAAGAAAGTAATGTGGGTTTTTTTCTGATTTTTGTTGTTGTTGTTGCCTTAATTCCATGTACATACTTTAATGCATGAAAGTGTTTTATTTGTAGTTTATACTGGCTTTGTTTCTTACTTTTTTTTTTTTTTTTCTTTTCTTTTTCTTGCCCTTTATTTCATCAGCATTACGGAAGAGAACAAATCCCTTAAAATAAAGAAATCATTCTCTGAAGTGCAAAGCAATATTTGGCTCACATTGGAGCTCACTATTCATGAACCATAGACACCTTCCAAGATACTTGCACCAGCTGACTCCCTTTTTAGGCATTAAGCATAGTCTATAAATTCTGTTTCGAAGTTTAAATTTACAATAGGCTCCATTCATAAAACTATCATGGAAGGTTTTCTGCACTGATGTGCAGAATGCTTCCAAACTGAGTAAAAGCTGAGTGGTTCATACATATCAAAGCTTTCTCCTTCATAGACAGATGGTCAACTCACCATTGGACTCTTGGAAAGAAGGCGGGTGGAGAAGTGTTAGCTCAGAAGTGCCAGACTACAGTGAAATTTGTTCATAAAGAGCTGATCTCTGCTCTTTGCTCTCTGTTCAGAACACATTTTAAGAACATGACCTAACTCCTATCAAATCTAATAGGCTTCGGTAGGAACTGGAACATGCCATATGTCTGAAAAGGAGCGCTTCTCTAGCATGAAGCAAAACAACTTGTGTGTGGGAGTTAAGAGTGCATGGCAGAAGGAGAGACATTTCAGTCCTATTAAATTTCCTCTTTGCTATTGTATTGAAAAATATAACTAATTTCATGCCTTGAAAAGTGCTCATGTTAGACTAATTATTAGCCGATAGAGATTGCTGCAATTGCAACTTTTGTAGATCTACAGTGAATTTATTTGTACCATGATCCTTTATATGATGTTTAGTGTATAGATGCAGTAAAGATCATCACAAAATGGCAGCATTTCAGTTCTTCTTCTGCACTGAATTTCTTGGGTTTTATTGTTTTCTATATATTTCCAGTCACGTTCCTGAAGTTGTTTTAATGTTTCTTTTGTCTTTTTTGGGGGGAGGTGAAAATTTTATACACAAAAAAATGTTAGAAAGAAAAGATGCTAGACCATAATTGTAGAAACTGCAATTGAAAAAGGCATGCAACTGTGTCCATTAGAATCCAGGTTTCTACTCATGTAATCACAGTGTAAATAAAAGACTTGTATAATGTGGTTTACCAAATACTATCAACATAACATAACTTCAGAAATTCTAGTGTAGATCAAGATTGTTATTTTTCATCTTCCCTCTGACTAAGTGAAAATAAAGTTCCTCCTTTGAATAGACTACCCACATTGTTAGTCACAAGCACAGCTGCGGAAAAGCTTGACTTAAACCAGTGTAAATATACTATGATAAAAAACAGGAACTTTATACATTTTGTGGGGTTTTCTTTAAGATACAGACTGTAGACTCTATCATTATAGTTTTATGAGGATTTGATAAGTATAAGAGATTTCATAAACTATGGCTGTGCTAAATTATCTTAAAAGAAGGAGAAATTCACAAGAATGCATTTCTGGGATTGAGCTGTAGGAGTCTGCAGGGTACCCTTCCCTTGCCAGACCAGTTGCATGTGAAAAATGACACCAGGGCCATCCATTTGTAAGGGAATGATTGTCTCAAATTGAATATTTTTTTTTTTATTTGGGGCTACTAAAATCAACACTCCTTAAACACTTCTTGACTTCTTTCTAAAGCCTGTAATAAAATCTGCTTTAATTTAGCATATAGTAGACTCCTGTCTCCAGTGTTGAGTCCTACAGGAACACAAGCTAGACAGTGCTCACACTGGCGTACTTAACACTCATGTTTCTTGGGTTTTTTTCCCCTTTAGACAATTCTAGATTATCCTTTTTATAAATTCTACTTCTGATAGGAAAAATTTGGTCCTCAATCAGTTGAATAGAGATATTGGGTTTTATCTGACATATTAAGAAAAATAGGATCAGTTTTCTTTTTCCCTTCCCTTCCCTTCCCTTCCCTTCCCTTCTCTGTTCTGTTCCATTTTATGTAAGAAAACTTTCATAATCTTTTTCCTAATACATCTTGTAAGTGCTACTGCTGAATCCAGGAGGAAAATTACCTTAATAGTAAAGAGAAGCATTTTGATGATGCTCTGTCTATATAATAGACAAGGGAACTGGTAGAAAGATGCAAAATGACAGGATGAAAGCTATGTGCTGGAAGAAGTATTGATGAAGATGTTTTCTGTAACACATTCAGCAATGTATGTGTACTAGAGAAGAAGGAAAAATACACCTTCTTAAATTGGTAGTGACATTTCTCATGGTCTTCAGAGAGTTTTGAGACATAAATCTCTGTAACAGTGCACAGAGAATTATTATTCTTAGTTTCAGACTCGGAAGACCTGAAATCTGTCTGTCCCTATACTCAATATTTGATTTCACTAACACAATGGCTTCAAGCTCCTTCATTTTTTCTAAAAGCATCTTTTCCTGATCTTAATCTTTTTACATTCTATAAAATTTATAGTGTCTATCACATAGTCAGCATATAGAAATAATGCTGCAGCTTAAGCTGTAGGGAGAAATATGGAAATGTTGGGAGTTCTTTCCTGTTTTTAATGCATATGAGTAAGTGTACTTGTATAAGTGTATGTGTTTTATTTACTGTATTGAATTAAAATGACACTATTACAGCAGTAAGAGGGAGAGATCTATTCTCTTCAAGTCCTCTTCCCTAAAAGGCAATGTATTGTCTCCCAAACACAGGATAGGATAGACAGAAAGTTATTAGATTCCATCTGAACAAAAAAACTCTTGCAGATTTTCTCATACAAAATGCCATTCCTGCTTTTCCTAAAGATCCGTTTGGTTGAGACTCAATACACAGTCATCTGTAATTTTAATGCATAAACTCTTTGCAGATGATTTTATGTGCATGGAGTATGTCATAGATTTTGTTTTTCAAATTAGTTCATTGACGTGTCTGGAGCTACTTTAGTGTTTTGCTGGCAGACTACCTTTAAACTCTACATTTTTTTCATTGATCACAATGGCTTTGCCTGTCAGGCATGGATTTTCCAGGGCCATTGACAGACATTTTCATGTGCAATGTGCACAGTTGCTTTTTCAATAGCTTCACCACAACCATTACATGACCATTTTTCATCTGATCCATCTACAAAACCAGTCTAAACTTCTGAAGTGTTCCTGACTTAACACGGCATGTGAGTGCATGCTCAGTTTAAAGCAGAGGCTTTCGCTATATTATTTCTATTTATCCTTAAACATAGGCTTCAACAGAACAATGAATGCTGAGTATAAGCTCTCTGCTGGTCCTAGGGTAGGGAGTTGAGTTCTGCTCTGTTTCATCTTCTTAAATCTAAGAGGAAATATTCAGCTGAACCAGATGCACTGATTTGTTTGTTTCTAAATGGTCTCTGGATTTTCCCTGTGACAAGTCTTAATAAAAGGATAGGGATAACAAAATTACATCAAAATACAATGGTAATTTTTACTTTAAAATATAAAATCCTATGGATGCAAAACAGGTGTAACTTACGCATTTGGGAGGTTGCTTGAGAAGTAATGCATTGCCAGCTTATTCTGAAATAAAGCACAGAATATAATACTCTGCTCCATATAATTTTTCAACCAAGAATTCCAAAGTGCCAAACTGTAGTTTAGCTTATGATGCTGCTCTTGTGTAATCTACTGTTTCACTCAGTCAAATGCAAAACTCCTCTCCTGAGACCAATATTCTACATAAATACAGACTCCCCTATGAAAGCAAATGACAGAACTAGTTTCCATTCAGCACTGCAATAAAGTGAACAGATGTAAATTAATGGTTAATTGGTCCAAAATGGAGCAGTATTTCAAAATTATTATTTTTTGAACTTTTCATTCCACAAAAGTGCTTTCTATTTCTTTTTCTTTTTTTTTTTTTTTTTTTTTTCTCCTACCCTTCAGGAAACTAATTTTGAAACCCAAGTGAACATCTCACTTCATCCTGAGCTATAATTTTCATTCTTTACTGATAAAGGTAGATCTTGTGCAGGAGTTTTCCCTCACCGGCCTTCCTCATCCATCATTAACTGCAGAAAATGTGGAAGCAAATTATAACTCAAATACCACAGTCATCAATTACAGTCTATGTTTTAATCAGACACACATTTTGACACCTTAAGAAATAGATGGATTAAAAAATTATCAGAAATATGATTGAAAGCTACAGATTGAAAACGCTTTGGCCCAGTAATAGGATTTCACACAATGAGATGTCTTTTAACTTCTTTAGAATTATTCTCAATTTTCCTTCTTACAAATGGAATAAAAAGACTAATGAGAAATGACTGTACACTTAACAGAAATTTAAAGATCTATGAGAAGAATAAAAAGAGAGAATATTGAAACATGTTTCTCTACAAGATTTGTTACTAAAGATTTCACTGAAAAGTTTTTTAAAATTATTCTATTAGCAGTTATTATGATGATTTTGGAGACCAAATTCAGTCAGTAAAATGTTAATGGATGATTTCAGCCCTCCTTTCTGCGTAGACCAGAATGCAACCTTAAATACTGGTGCCTACATAATTTTTTAAGGATACAAACCCCACAGCTGCCTTTACACTGGGTCTTCGCCTTCTCCTAAATTGGTGGGGTGACTGAATAATAGTCTGATTCTCTTTGCCATCACATATCTTGCCCTGAATTGGCTGTGGATTGTTTTGATAAAAATGTTCATCTTAAGAACAATGTTTTCTAGTCCATTTACTTTGGCTGCCTCTTTATTGATTTATAGCCTTCCTTACTGAATTTGCACCAAAGATATAGGTAATTTCATGATTTCAAGGCATATAATTAAGGCTGTGACATAAAGTATTCTAAAATGAGACAAAACTTCTGTATTTATGTTTTATTTGGATCACCTGTTGTCTCTTGGGAGCCTAGTAAGAAAACAACTTAAACACTGTTTTGACCTAAGTATCACTACTATGCATAGGATAAATTTTATTTTAACTTAAGCTGTAACAAATCCCCTAGCTCACTCATTTGCTAAAATGTTGAGCTTTGTTAATAAAATTCAGCTGGAAAGAGTGAACTCCCTTCCTTATCTAAGAGCCTGGAGCCATGTTCTTCATTATTTATATTCCAATAGCACTTGTAATACCATATAGGCCCTAAGCCTCACGTGCTAGAGTGCACGAACCCACTAGTAGATAGGGGCTACATCCCAGCAGTTTAGCCTTTATTTTAAGAGCTGGTGGAATAAATTTAATTTTAAAAGTCCTGTAGTTAGAAACATAAGAATAATGTTCAAAGATTAGAGAGTGGAAGATTTTTCAAGTTCACAACACTGGATTAAATCTGTATTTAAGGGAACTCTCATCAAGTACTATAGAAATGGAAGATACTGGCTCAGTAGGTGGCACTATTCCCTCAAAATCAATAAGCTTTTTCTTGGAACAGGTATTTTGGGCGCTAAAGTAGTAAAGGTTTTCTGTTCATAATCTGCAGAATTCTGCATCCAGTCACTGTGATAGTTAAAGATATTGCGCTTTTACACAAAAGACAGATAATTTTGCTTTGCCAAGTAGATAGCAAAGCAGGGGAAGAGAATAGTATGCAATTTTGTTCTTTTTGTACATATGGTATTGGTTCTCATTTCTTGTCCTTAATTTTTTATGCATCATAGTGAGTTGCTTAATTGATAGCTTAATTGAGCGCAGAATATAAAATCTATTTTTTTGCTAAAACTTGATGTTCCATTATTTGGTTAATAATAATAACATTTATAAAATGAAGACCTTTTTGAGGTCAGGCAAAAAAAAATATATTTTGAAACAACTTACACAGCCGAATAGGGCTTTGTGAAAAAATGGCTTGTGTCACAGAATTTTAAAAAAACATATCAATATAAATTAGAATAAGCTATTACATTTCTGAATATGTAACTTTCCAAAGCTTAACACACACAAAGTACTTCAAAACCTGAAATAGCTAAGGAAGCAAGGTAAGTGTTAATAACTGGTGAAAATATGTGTGCCTGAATACATCACCAATAGATTCCACTGCTCCAGTACTGCAGAATTTGCCTAGTTAAACTTTCATCAGGTATCTGCATTCAGAATTAAGAGTTTGATTTACAAATCAAAGAGTTGGAAGCACCTTTTGTAGACTTCTATGCAATACCACTGCACAATACCCTTTCATGGTATAATCAAATAAATATTTCTAATGTTGAAAATAGTATCTCCAACAAGATCTGCATGAACTTCACAATCAGTGTACAATTTAATATAAACTTAAGATAACTGTTATCTCTATACTTAATTTCATAGATGCTTTCAAAACCTAGAAAAGCTTAATAAAAAACTTACCGAATTTAATTTGTAATAGCTGTCTTAGGCTAAAATTCAATGCATACAATGCACTCTTAGTTGAAGCGAACTATGAAAGATGTTTAACTTCCTTTAGAAAATGAAATAATGAATAATTAAACTAGACCAGGTGATTTCAATAGCTAAACTTCTGTTTGAAGCTTACGAACGACTCAGGAAAAATTTCCTAGAAAATGCTTTCTATAGTCAATATGTTAATGCTGCTTTTTCTGACTAGAATATCCACATATCATTGATCATCTTGGAAGAGATTAAGGTTCATAATTTGGCAGGATATTTCTCTGAAGTGCTTTTAGAAAAATAAAATCATATGATATAATAGGAGCAATATTGGAATGCTTGATCCCTTAATTGCAGTTGTTTATTTTTCCATTTTGTAATCCAAGCATTCAGGCACTTTACAGCTTACATGCAGATTTTGCTTGTAAAATAAACCATCACATGTGTAACCTATCACACTGAAAGTGAATGAAGCTTTATGGTAACTTTGAGGGTCTTTTATGACATAGAGAAAAGCCCACAGCTACCCTGGTGTTACAGATTGTTAACAGTTGCTATTTGAATTCTTCTTAATGGATAACACCCAATAATTGTTTTGCTTTCCACTGTGCCTGCAATCTGATATCTGTAAGAAATCTTAAATCTAAGAGTCAGCTTAAAATCTTTGCTAAAAAGAAGAGAATGAATAATAAAGCATCTAGTGTTTCTAAAAGCCATATGCCCTTATTTTTAATGTCCCAAAGTTCAAGCTATCCCCAGTTTACAATAACATTAACTGCTTGAGCTCAACTTTGGCTTTGCCGTATAAGGAAAGTAAGAAATGGAGTATCCACACACTAACGAGGGTGATGGTGACTATTTGGGCAACGGTTTCAGCTTCAAGTCTGAGAAAACTATGGCACGAGGGTGATGGTGACTATTTGGGCAACGGTTTCAGCTTCAAGTCTGAGAAAACTATGGCACATTTCTTCATATATCAAGTCCATTGGATTCATGGATATTTATTTTTGTTTATGACACACAGCAAACTTGAAATTTTTGAAGTTTTTCAGATCTGGCCTACTTTCTTCACCTTCTATGCCTAACGCTTGCTAAAGAAAAGCATAAATTGCATAGCAATGAAATTGGACAAATACAGCTTAATGATTGTAATTGATTCTTACTTTTCATATTATTGTTCTGAGGCTTAGGAAGCTTTCTGAAAAAAATGAATCATTTTACAGTTGAAAGGGGAAATTCGCCATCAATCACAATCTTCCAAACCCAGGGGAAACTGATAGTGTTTAGAATTCCACAAAATCTCACAGTGTCCTTAGCAATGCATATGTACTCTTTAAAATATGTAAGGTTGATCTAGTTTGAAATCCCCGGAAAACCTTTATTAAAAACAGAAACAAAACCAAAACCAAAATCCAGTAACTTGCACCAAAATGTTATATGTTTGAGGCCTAGAATATTCTGTCAAACTTTTTATTCTCACCATTTTGAGTTTACTTATTATGCTCATTTACTATTAAATAAAGTTTCTCCTTTCTTATGTTTTTCTCTATTTTTACTTATCACTTTCTGTGATAAGTTATTGTTGGTTACTGTTTTACTGCCACCTACCTACCAGCCAAGCTCCTCATGGTAATATTTGTTGCCTTTTTCTCAAAGTGCTGAAGTAGTTGTCTTCATAGCAGTAACGGGCTCATCCGTGATTGCTGAGGGATGCTGAGTACTGAGGGAGCTGGTGGCAGTGTCACTGAGCTACTTTCAACCATTTATCAACAGTCCTGCCTAACCAGGGAGATCCCAGTAGACTGGAGGACCAGAGGAGGATCCAAGAAACTACAGACCTGTCAGCCTGACTTCAGTGCCAGGGAAGGTTACGGAGCAGGTCGCCTTGAGTGTCATCATAGGGAATATACAGGACAACCAGGGGATCAGGCCCAGCCAGCATGGGTTGATGAAAGGCAGGTCTGGCTACACTAACCTGATCTCCTTCTTTGAAAACATGACCCACCTAGTGGATGAGGGAAAGGCTGTGGATGTTGCCTAGCTAGACATTAGTAAAGTCTTTCGTACTGTTCCCCATAGCATTCTCCTGAAGGAACTGGCTGCTCATGGCTCGGATGGGTGTAATTTTTGCTGCATAAAAAACTGGATGGATGGCCAGGCCCAAAGAGTGGTGGTTAATGGAGTTAAATTCAGTTGGTGGCTGGTCACAACCAGCGGTCCCCGGGGCTCCATGCTGGGGCCAGCCTTGTTTAATATCTTTAGCAATGATCTGGACAAGGGGATTGAGTGCACCCTCAGTAAGTTTGCAGATGACACCAAGCTGTGGGGAAGTGTTGATCTGCTGGAGGGCAGGAGGCTCTGCAGAGGGGGCTGGGCAGGTTGGATCAATGAGCCAGGGCCAATTGTATGAGAATCAACAAGAAGAACTGCTGGGTCTTTCACTTTTGTCACAACAACCCCACACAGCGTTACAGGCTTGGGGCAGAGTGGCTGGAAAGCTGCCTGGTAGAAAAGAACCTGGGGGTGTTTGTCGACAGCTGGCTGAACATGAGCCAGCAGTGCGCCCAGGTGGCCAAGAGGGCCAACAGCGTCCTGGCTTGTATCATAAATGGTGTGGCCAGCAGAACCAGGGCAGTGATGGTCCATCCCCCTGTACTACCTGAAAGAAGGTTGTAGCAAGGTGGAGGTTGATGTCTTTTCCCAAGTAACAAGTCATGAAAGGAAACAGCCTCAAGTTGCATGAAGGGAGATGTGGAGTGGATATTAGGACAAATTTATTCACTTGAAAGGGTGGTCAAGCATTGGAACAGACTGCAAAGGGAAGCGGTTGAGTCACCATCCCTAGAGGTTATTGTGGTTAAATTATTATTATTAAAAGACATGTAGATATGGTGCTTAGGGACATGGTTTAGTGGTGGACTTGGCAGTGTTAGGTTAACAATTGAACTTGATGATCTTAAAGGTCTTTTCCAACCTAGGTGGTTCTATGATTGTACAATAGGAAAAACTAGGTTTTCCTCCTCTGCCAGAAGCACATGACATCTGGAAGAAAGCTATGCTTCATGCCAACACATTATGCAACATTATCACGTTAAAGTTTTTAAATATCCCATACTGCTTGAGCATGCTTCCTCATAGTTTGAGAACCACTTGGGATCAAATTGTAGATGCACTGACCCAGTGTGATGAAACACCAGGACCCTAGGGATGAGACATGAAACAGTAACCTCCATTTGGGAAGTCTTATCCAGGAAATGTTGAAAAGGCAATTCCTGTGTGTACAGCTGTTCAAAATTTTCTCAGAAAGTAATAATATTAGCAATAAAAGAAAACACTCTTCCCCCCCCCCCCCCCCCCAATAAAGCCAGCTTCTGAATGTGCAAATACTTATGTCGACAAAGATAAGCTAGGCAAAGAAGTTAGTTTTTTCTGCTCTGTCATGTGGAAAGCCAAATGGAATAAAGGAATGTTACAGGGAGTGAAAATTCACTTTGCGCTATATACATCCAGTTCTTGTAGGAACTTTGATTTTCTCTGTAAAGAATTGATTTTACTTATTGAAGGTTTTAGAAATCTAGCAATCAGAAAAGTAGTCAACAGCAATTGGAAGTATATGATATCTTCAAAACTAACACTTTTACCATTTGACCCACTCCATTCCACGTTACCTCCAGGAATGACTGAGTTAGTTTTCAGGCAAACTAAGAGATGCCTTTTTTTTTCTTCTTCTTCTTTTTTTCGTTGTTTACTCTAAAGGAGAAAAAGTTTTACTCTAAGGAAAAAGTTTTTACTCTAAAGGAGAAAAAGTTTACAAGATAAGGATTACTCCTTATCTTGGACTTCAGTATTCAGCTTCTGCATCATCCCTCTCAAAACTCTATAAGGTCCCATTGGTAAAACTGAAAGCTCTATAAAGGCAATTCCTCTGCTGGTACAAAACTACTCAGCAACTGGGTCATCTCAGCAGTTCCCAATGGCTGGCCTTGGCAAAGGAGAAAAATGGATTCAGTCTAGATTTCATATCCAAAACAGTAACTAAAAGTGCAGGTTCAAAAAGCACTTAATGGAGAACACTTTGTTGAAGCTCAGTGCTTTGCTAATCCAATTCTCGCACATTAAGTGATTTCAGACATTTGAAGAGGAAGACATCTGATACTGTAAGAAAGTATAACAAAAATGTGTTATTTTTTTCATCTCATTTAACATAATTAAATTAAATTTACATGGGCTTTCCAGAATTTGCTAAATGTAAATATTGTCTTACTAAGAAGATGTAGACAGTGGCCTACACAATCCCCTTGTATTTGCAGATTCTTTTGAATCTCATTGCTTAATAATTGTTCTGAGATTTCACCGTCAAAACAGAAATAACTTTGCTTCTATACATGGTTGATAGAACAGACTTCTAAGTTAGCTCATTGGTATCTGGATAATCTGTCAGTATCACAGGATTCTCTTCAACAGACTATTCAGGGAAGAGTTATTTCACAATCTGGTCCCAGTAATTTTGCCATTTCTTCCAAATTAGAAATTAAAAACAATCACAGTATGAAACACTAATAGAAGTATATTTATAAGCACTGATTTTTTTTAATAGAATAATCAGGAATGTTAGATATTTTATTGTTTGGAGCTACCATATAAACAGGTATGCAATATTGTTCTATTTAAACCAAAATGCCATTCATATCTGACTGAAAGTATGTGTTGTTTAGTTTGCACACTATGAATGCTATCTTCTATTACAAAGCTCATTTCTCAATTTGCAAACACAGGGTTAGTTTCTTATGAAGGAGAGGGAGACATAAATTTTTCCACGTGGTAAAGTGATTGATCCAGCTCTGATACTAAACCTTTAGTTTCCATTAACCTTGAACACTAAAACTTTTTTCTTCCAGGAATGAAAAAGGTGGTAAGCACCTTTTTTTTTTTTTTTTTTTTTTGTGAGTGAGAGACACTTGCAGTAATCTACTTGGGATTTTAAGTAGAAAGATGCTTAATTTTTCCAATTTTTGAACATGCATATTATAAGAACTGATAAGCTGTTGGACTGCAAAGCACAGCCATACCATGAGCCTCAGAAAATACTTTAAAACATTATTGATAATGATAAAAAATCAGGAGGAAAGAGCTCCAGTTGAAAATATCATCTTGTTGAAAACACACATCTCATTTTATAACTGAGGATAAAAACCTTTGCTAAAGTGTACATAATTTATGCACTGATTGTTACAAATAGCATGTGTAATTCCATATGCTGTGCTTCATAAAACTTATGCAAACTACCCTCTATAGCAGACAGTGGAAACTCTGTTAGAATGAAATGTGCTATGAATGGAGTCCAGTGTTGGAAGGCAGTTCAAAGAAACTTTATCTAAGCAAACTGGAGTCGGTGATTTCCTTGTGTTTTACAGGAACTATTAGACATATGCCAAGCTGATCAGGGAAACCTGTAGTACCTTTGAAATGAGGTAACAAAAATATCAGTCTCCTTTATTTGGGAAAGTTTAGTAGTATGAATTTTTTTTTTTTTTTTTTTTTTGCATGCTGAACCTTTCTCTGAAAACTCTTTGCACATAATTACTCTTTTCCTATAGGCAGAAACTTTGAATAGTCCTAAATTTAAACACTCTAGCTGGCCTGTTAACAACAACAAAAGTGTATCAAGTACCCATTATGAATAAATCTTACACAATTATGTACTTCAAAGCCTTAATTCCAAGTATAAGAATGAAAACCTGCACCAATTGGATTAAATGAAGAAAAACTAAGGAATTCTCAGCTAAGCCATTATGAGTCATAACCAAATTAATAACTACGTGCTATTTAACACTTTTATATAATAATTCATGTTCAAATATACCATAAAAATTAGCCAATTCCCAAAGCAGCCTTGTAAGGAAAAAAAACAATAGTAATATTTTAATTTCTCCATTGTGGTGATGGGAGAATGGAGGTGATTTATCCAGTCCCATGCCAGGGCCAATGGCAAAGCTTTATTTGGAAACATGAAATCTAATTCTGCACTCCATCAACATGTTGAATTCCCTAAAACTTAAGAGTCCATCAGAGCCTCTCAGCTCTTTGTAGGATCTACAAGACATATTGCCACTTTTGGAGTGCCTGCACATCTCGTCTAGAGTGACTAGAAACAAACTACAGCAATTTCAAAAGCAGTTTTGCACTTTTACCACCTGATCAAAGAAGAATAGTTTGGTCAGAGATGTTTAATGTGTACAGGAATCACTACCAACCAAGAGGCCAGAAAGAAGAAATTAGTACCTCCGTCCAACCTTAACTGCAAGATTTCAGTGCTACATCTCGGATGAGTTGGGTATTCCAAACATTTACAAACATAAAATATTTAAGAACATGTTTTAAAGAAGCTGTTTCTTAGGCTAAGGCTATGGAATCAGTTGCACATGTCTCAGGATCTCATGTCATATCTTAATTCAAAACAGGGAGGAACGTGTGGGCGCATGGATGAGGGGGGGGGGAAAACAAAAGAGGGAAAACATTGACACCTAAGTTCCATAAATCAGTAAGTAAAGCTTCCAGTCTAAGTAAGTGGGACTCATCTAATCTAGTTGTGAATGCCTACAGCTGAACACAAGAAGTCTAAGTTACAGCAGTCTCCTTTTATAGTCTGTAAAGAGAAATGAGTATCGTACAGTCTAATTTAAACACATTGGGGTAGAAGAATTCTTTTTTTTAAGTTATCCTTTTCGTCTCCATTGACCACAAAAGACGCACATAATACCTAGCTCAGACTTAGCATCTTGCTTCTGAATGCTCAAGCTGAGTCCCAGGCAGGTGAAGCACTATGCAAACCATCCATAGATCTCTCCATAACCTCTCTGCTTCCTGAAGTGAATTGTTCTGTCTCTGACATTCACCCAGCAACTGCTAGCAATAAATCTGGTTTAAATCTGCAATAGAGCCATGAAAGAATGATTAACATCTAAAGCAGTCTGTAAACATAAGAAACCTTTTCCTGTAGTCTTCAGATATCAGGTGCTTTCAACACAAGAGTGTTTCAGTGGAGGAGTATCTTTATGGTATTGTGGTAGGAAGATGCTTGCTTACCCTTCCTTTCTTGCATGAAGAGCAAGTAACCTGGAATGTTTTCCAAATGTCCAAATGTTCCACAGGATTTAGATTCATGCTATAAAATAATCCTTTCTCATGATAAAATAATTCCAGCATGAGCGGACTCAGCATTTCTATATATTCCATTACTTTCTCTTTCCTGATACATTATTTGATTTTTGGAAAACCTTTTCTTAAAGCTTTTATAATATTTTTGTAATAGAAAGCATAAGAAACTCTATCATGATTTTTATATTCTTATAATGTATTGCATTTTCTAATTAAGAAACACATTGTGTGATGGTAACAGCAGGCAGAACTCTGAAGTCAGTAGCATCAATTCATCTCTGCATAGAATTTGGCCTCACAGTCCTAACAAAAGCTTTGTAAATCACAGTGAGTAAAACCATACTGTTTGACATGGTAGTGTTGTGTCTTCTTAGTAGTTACATTGTTTTTAATGTAGATGTTCTTGCTCTTAGAATTTAATACCAGCTCCAGTTTGCTCTGATTTATTCAGGCCTTTCAACTGTAATGTAGCACAGCCCAACTGCAAATGCACACACGTCAGATAGTATATAAAAGACATTTTATTAAGTCGCATAATGTTTGTAGGCAAGCAAGCCGGTCTCTTTAAGAGCCTTGTACCTGATAATTCACACAGTCTGCACACATGCAACATCTGCTTCTATAAAGATTTAATATTACATCCATACAGACTTCAGATATCATTGTTCCTAACAGAAGTTAAAAGCGGAGAAATAGAAAACTGCGTAAGTGCAGAAAATAAAAGCATGTGGGCTTTTGTTGGTAACCTTAATGCAGACAGGATTTTAATTAGACCAGTCAGAGTTACAAAGCCAAAGTAACTCTTGTATAGAATTCTTATGGAGAAGACAGAAACTCCATGAAGTTTCTCTCTTGATGTATTCCCTTCAGATTTTTCTACTTGTGAAGAAAAAAATTCACATTGCTCTATATGAGGTTTTCCATTGCTGTAAAAGGCAGAAAAATCAGAATAGAGACCTTGTACCTATAATTTGTTTACTGACTATTTTTTTTTGCCACATTCATATAGCTGAAAATGTCTCTGCTAAAATAGGTGCCTCTGGAACTTTCTCCTTCAGAGATTGTTTCACAACATGTAGACAGATACGTCCCAACCTACACCAATTTCAAAAGCATCAGTTTGCATGACAGGAGAAGGTACAAGAGTCAAGAAAGTGGGGTAAATATTTCCTCTGAGGACAGCTGTTCCCACTTTGTCCTTTCCCGAAAAGGATGCTGGAGGTTTAGAGAAATCAGAATAACAGATTCAGTAGAACTATCACTACTTTCAAGGCCCAGCTTCTTGGATTTTTACCATCTCCTACTATTCCTCCTAACTCCAGGTAAAGACTGATGTCAAATTCCTTCTCATAGAAGTGAAATTGAAATGGACTGCCAGCAACTCCATTTAAATAAAGTAATGGGCAATCACTAAAGCTGAAGACCTCTTGTTGAATTCATGGAGTCACAGCAGATGAAATATGGAAAACATGAAACATATTTTGATGAGTTTTCTAAAGTTAAAATTCCTCACAAACAACTTTTCAGACTTTGCAGAACATGTTTGCTCACTAAAAAGAATTGTAATGGAAAGCCTAATTACACAATAAAAACTATCTCAGGTAGGTAAGATTCCTCATTCTGAATTCCCTTTCTTCATCACCCCCACTTTTGACAAGTTTTTGCAAGACAAGAAACCTACAGTATGACAGTCTGTATTGCAAACATCTCTGGGCTCCGTGAAACCAATACATGGTTTGTTGATGAAATGTTATGTCAGTAGATTCATTATCAGTGAATCGCTGAAAGATAAAATACAACAACCTATAGTGATTTGAGCATTTGTACGTGTGAAGGACCCTGGATTTGGTTGAACCTAGCTCTTATTTTTATCTGTTTCTGCTCTCACTTCAAAAGTTAGTGTTGCCCTACATTTCTGTTTTATCAATGGCTTAGTCTCTTGCTATGTAAACACTGCTACGCAGTTATTTTGGATAGCTCTGCAGAGGTAAGTAGTTTGACATTCTAAAACAGAATTTCATCAGAACATGTGGACTGGAGATTTCAGAAAGTATTCTAGGACCTCTGGAAAAAAAAAAGTCAGGACAAATTGTTTCTGTGTTTCATCTAAAACACAGCAAACTGAGATCACCAGCTAATGTAAATCAGCAGAACCCTACTGAATTCATTAGAGCTCTTCTGATTCACATCTGTAGACAATCTGCATAATCATATTGTCACATGTAATAGTTATATTATGTTCTCATGATTCCTCCTTAGCTGGATAGAAATAGCTTTTGTGTCCCACAAAAATGTTAATACATTTAGAAATGTCCCATTCCATGGTAGGGCAAGCCTAAGACTAGGCTTATATATACAATATCTTTAAATTGTTTGGTTCAGATACAAGTGGCAAAGGAAACTAATTTTTGTGGCATTTTCAATCATAATTATTTTGTCTGGTTGAATGAAAAGTTTTATTTAACTTGTTGAGAACAAATTGTTCTGTTTGGTTATAAGCCCTTTTAGATAAAAGTAAATGGAAGTAAAGAGGGTGTTTTAAGACATCAGAGGGCTATATTCCCTATCCAGCTCTGGCAGACAGAATGGGGAGAAGGACTCACATGTCCCAGTTCCCCCTGGGGAATCCAAGTAATTTTCTATGACAGGTGATACCCAGCTCAGCAAACAGTTTTATATAACATAAAATGGCTTCAGAGTTTCACTGCTTTCCTCCCTTACTCCTCAAACACTTCCTAAAAAAAGCAGAAGACCTGAATTTTATCCCATACTCCAAGCTCGATTGAGGCAGCATATGAACATTGGTTTCCTGTATCTTTTGAGTTCCCTAAAAACTGAGCAACTTCTCTCTTAATAAACGGACTATGTTTTTTAAAGAGTATATAAAATAATTTGGGATCATTCAGAGGTATCTCGTAACCTTTAAATTTCAGACTACTTACACTATGTAACAACCATCCTCCAAAGCGAAGGAAATGGCTCAGTAAATCACAGCACTTGCCTGTGGTAGAGATTCAGGTTCAGGTCTTTGCTGTAATGCTGGTTTTTTCATTGTTGTAGAAAGGGGAATAGCTCAATTAAAAGAGCCCTTTTAAAAAACAGCTTTATTAAGGTAGCCTGAGCACATTATCAGCAGCATAGACTTTATTGGGTAAACATACTTAGTGATCTGCTAGCACTTCCATAATTTGGAATAAGTGGAGGTTTTTTTACAGTATTAATACACATAGCTAAAACCAGAATTAGAATATCAATACCATTCCTGCTCAGCCAGACCACTCCAAAATCCTCTGTTATTTTCTACATATTGGATTAAATCGGACTATTTCAAATCCCTCCGTTATTTCCTACATATTGCATTAAATCAAAGTCTTGTGCAGCTGGAAACTCTTCAAGGTCTGGTATGCTAGACAATAACTGGCTGTCCCATGTTTTTTTCCAGCAACAAAAGTAATTGCCAAACCAGGCTGGCAAGCTTTCAGATCCTGACTGCTACCCCTAAAGAATCAGTGATCCTCACGCCTGTGCTCCCAGAAAGACAGGATACATTTACTGCAAAATTTCAAATATCTTTGAATATTTTATGGCAACTCTCAGACATCTTCGAGCTGTCTCTTGAAATAGTCCTCTCAGTTGACACTTTGCTCTTTCCTGTCAGTGATTTTCTACAGTGTAAATCAACACTCCGCGGTTAATGAAGTATAACAAACAGAGAAAAATAACGCTCTTTCTCTAAATCTGGTTAATGAAATTAGATTACCTGTATAAGAACTCTTATTTTAGAAGAATAAAACAAACTGGATAGAAAAAATTATATATATATATATATATGTATATGTATAGATGTGTGTGTATATATGTGTGTGTATATATGTGTGTGTATATATGTGTGTGTGTATATAGTTAAGCAAACAAATTAGACAATGGAGGGAAAAACCAAAGTTTAGGATGTCCAGTTTATATTGTTCCCTGATTGTTTTGCTGTTATCTCTTAATTCACTACAAAATTGTGCCAGAAGGCAGTGCTGAGCATGCAGCGTGTTAAGACATGTTGCAGTGACTGTGAGCTAGTAGCCTGGCTCTCTGTAAGGCCAAGTGGCCCTGTTCAAAGCAGCCGCACATTCAAGCTAGCCACACCGAGATCGCCAGCAAACGCATACCTTTCTGCTACAGCCACGACTTGATTGTAAAAGGAAAAAGGAGTATACAATTTTTAGAGAAATCTTGATATGTCTTATGGATTTCCCTTCTCTTTATTATGATAACACTTTGACTGAACACCCAATTCTCACAGCTATTCCTTTCCCTCAATGAAATTCCATCAGTGCTGCGATATCTACCAGGATTTTCTTTACTGACGGAGGGGTGACTTGCCTGCTAGGAGAACTTTGTGAAACTGATTTAGTTTTGATAAAATCATAGACTAGTTTGGGTTGTAAAGGATCTTTAAAAGCCATCTAGTCCAACGCCCCCTTCAACTAGACCAGGCTGCCCAGAGCCCCATCCAGCCTGGCCTTGAATGTTTCCAGGGATGGGGCATCTACTGATCTCTGGGCAACACTCTGGGAGGTTCTGGAGCTTCATGGTTTGATAAAGGTTTTGTTTCTGAATTTTGATTCTCCTGTTTGCCTCCTCACTCAAAGCCTGTTTGGTTTTTTTTGAAGCATAACATCACATGGATATTTTCTAAGCTGTAAAGAAAGGAAGTACATAGAGGCCTGTGCTGAAGAGGGAAGGAAACAATGCTTTAGGACTGGGGTTAGATTCATATTATAAAATTTTATCTTTCTAAATTCTAAGTTGATTGTTTAGGTTTCCTGAAGTCAGTAGAGCAAAAGATGGCCCTATTGTAAATGGTTTGTCCTCCATGTATCATACCACTTATTTTAGAGAACTGCTTTTTAGGCAAGTATGGCTTGATGCTTTTGGTGATTTACTTGCACTTTGTATTTTAAACACTTGTTACCTTCAAAAGAGGCTCATAGAAATACTGATTTTTTTTTTCTATAAATATTCTGATTTATAGAAAGATTATATTAAGAATGTATTAAGAAGCCTGACACAATGCTGTGGATAACTAAACTGAGGTCAGTAAAATCTTTGTAGTGAGTCATTAGCTTCTGAGAATTTTATGCATATTTGTATTCTTAAAGTTTGTTTTAATTTTACAGTTGTCACATCATAACTAAGTTGATTTTGTTTTGATTTTGATATTTAATGAAATAAAAAATCTGAGAAGTTGCTTATTTAATCAGCAGCTGGAAGTCAGATACTATGCATCTATGTGTGTCTTTTTGCACTATAGCCCACTATACACTCTCCCATGATACACATCTTACATTGACAAGAAACAATAGTCACCACTTTTCCTTGATTCTAACTGCTGCAGAGATTTGGAAAAAAGATTAATTTCTGGTTGCTATCCCTAATGCTGTGATCCACCACTCCAACATCACTTACATGAAGTGGAAAGCAACATCATGTATTACATACTGTAGATTTTCTTTGGTAGTGGCCTTCAGATTGAGCTCAGGAAAAATTTATTGCCTCACAGTGTGTTACAAGAGCTTTAATTTTAAGAACACTCTGGATGCATGGTATGCTAAGATTATAACGACTGTAATACAGTCATATCACTTATGCCTTCTTACTATGTTTACTTAGCTATGTGATGCTTAAGGAGTGTGGTCCTCGGGAGGAATTTGCTGGTATCAGTAATTGCTGTTCTTTTGAACTCTGACTGTGTAGGAATAAGTGAATCTGAATTGTGAAAACAATGACTAGTTTTAGCAGAGCTGATAACTTTGTGGCTTGAAAATAACCGTAATGTTCCAGACTTAGAGTTAGTAATACAAAAGTTTATTACAGCCACCCAGTGATGTCTTTGCCTCTCCGCTATTTAGGCCAAAAGGATAGTGAGAAATAGGTTATGAATAGTAGTTATTTCAAACTGGTTACTTAGAAATCTTTTAGATGGGAAAAATTACAGATGTAATTATTTCTTGGAAAACCAAAATTTGAAAAAAAAAAAACCAACCCCAAATTCTATTCACTTCTGAGTGTTTTCGGCTTTGAAAGAAATTAATTTTGACTTGGGCATTTTGACCTGTAATTTTACACAGCCAGCACTCCTATTTGAGCATAATTTATGAAGGAAATTAAAGCAGGGTGATTTGCAGTCTGGTTTTCTGTCATGCTGTAGTCTACGACTCCATCTTCATCTTTTAGAAATGAAAACTGTGTAGTACCATTTGTTACCTTGGCTATTCTTTGGTAATTGGCTCTGAAACTCAGCTCAGAGTAGCTGCATGGTGTTCACTGTGTGAACTGTGTTTCTTATTTGCTATACACATGTAGTCTTTTAATCTATGTATTATAAAATTAGATTTTAATATGGTGAGAGAGAATTAGAAACAAAATGCAAAATAAATAATAAACCATCATATGTTCAGAAATTTAATCATTTTTTCCTAAGATGTATTTTTCTAGAGTTCTATGATCCACGCATTTCTTCTAGTTAAGTGTATTATTTTGTTTGGGAAATAAAAAGAAATATTGAAATGTACCCTTTGGGTTTATTCATAAAATTAAAGGATTCTGATCTGCATCCCATATTATTCTAAATAGTATTAGGAACCAAAAGGAAAAACATTTTCTTTCTATAATTATTTTCACTCTGCTGAGGCCTAACAATATACAGGTAAGAGTTCTACACCTCACTCAGTACTCTTATATCCATGTTGACCAGTATTTTTTAACTTGTTTTCCTAGATCTTTGTTTTTATTCTATATACATTTCCTTTGCTGCACAAAACCATCACCATCTATTCATGCCCCCTTACACTCCTATTTTAATAGTGTCTCAATTAAAAAAAAAAATAATACACCCCCCCCCCCCCCCCCAATCATGGATCAAATATTTTAAAAGGTTAGACCACGCTGTCAGTTTGTGCAGTCCACCAGCACCATCAGATCTGAATGGAAGAGACACAGTGCATCCTATATCAGATCTAATGCACATACACCTCCCAGCTGATCTTCCTTTACACAGCCCTTAAAATCGGCTCCTGTAGCAAAGGGCAACCAGTGCCTGTCAAAGGTAACACTGTTGGCAGGAATGCAGCCAATACAGTGCTTTTGACTTAAACACGTGTTTCATCAGGCTGTAATTATTTAATCTTATTGATTAAACATATAGCCTATGCATCCTCACTGAGACTTGAATTGTACCCTCGACGGCAGTGCTGGGTGTGTTAGATTACGTTTTCGATAAGGCAGAAAAATTAGGCTATTATTTAGAAAAGGAAGACCAAATAAACTGCTAGGCCTACTAAACTGGTCAACAACACTCGTCATAACTGTACAGAGACTGTAGAAAATGAAGTCATGGTTATCCATGTCAGCAAAAACTCTGTCAATCTTTAACCGTGTCCTGGAGTAGATTGTCTCCTGGCACAAAGATGGAGAAAGTGTCAGGAAACTTGATTCTGTTTAATTTAAAATATTTTGAAGCAGTATCCCTTGAACAGTTTGCTGTGTCACACATAGCCATCTAGGTGTCAGCTCTTCATGAACTCCATGGCAGAACAGGGCTGCAAATTGTAAGAAACTTAAATTTCTAGCAATTTTGCTGGTTAGATAATTTGTCAAGGATGGAACCCAAGTACCTGTTTCTATTTCATAGGCTAATAGGAATGCACAAGAGTGCAATAGAAATGGAAGCCAGTACTTACATTAAATTTATTTGTAGTTTAACATACTGTAATAATTTCTTTTTCGTTCCTAAATATTTTCCTTCAAGAAGTAGTAGATTTGCCCTCAGCTAGGAATAATTCCCTCAGAAGTTTATGATCCATGTTGAAAATTATAAACTAGTCAATATTCAACCCATTTTAGTCTTCATAGTTAGAAGTGCATTCTTTATGAAAGGATCTCAGTGGGGGAGGAACGCTGGAATTTTCTACTGAAGTGCTCTTAAAGCAAATATGCCTTGAGCTGTTATGGATGAAAGGTGTTTGTTAAATTACTTGATGTTACAAATATCTGAAATTGAGTGGATGATTGATTTAATTGCAGTTGTCAGACTGGTTTTAAAAGCATATTTTCCTTTTTGTTCTGTGTTTCAGATCTGCAGAACAGTTAGATTCTGAACATAAAGAAAAGAAAGTGTCTGAATACACTAATCACAAAATGTAGCTTCTGGCTAAGCCAAGGCATATTGTCAAGTAGTGCTGCTTAATTTTCAAAACACTCAGTTTGGCCAATGCATTCCATTTCTGAACAGCAGTACCCCTGTTGTTCTAGTCCCTGCTATTTTCTGTATAGAAACATCCAATAATTGTGGTACTGTGTTGCTTTCATATGTACATAAGGCTAATGAAAATAGGAAAATTAGGGAATGGCTTGGTGCTGTAAATTTGAGCTGAGCATCCTCTCATCAGTTGCCAAATCCTATCAGCAACAGGGCGGCCGTCAAACGCGCTGCCTCACTGTTGCATTGAAGGTTGCTATTCTAGAAGAAAAACATTTAGGGCAGCATTTGGCATATGATTTGCTTAAACCTGATTCTGTGTTTCTATGTTGAGGTGTTCAAACCAGTGCTGATAGGTCATTAGCGTGCTGTGCTCCTGCAGATCCCACTGGTTTAAACCTGCAACATTCCGGGTTAGCTGCACAAGAAGGGCTTTAGTCAGGCAATACTAAGACTCACAGTGCCACTCTGCTAAGCATATACATAAAAGCCAGGCAGCTACAGAGAGATTTCTGCTAGCAAAACATGCCAGATATTGAACTTTCTGCTCAAAGATATCTAGTATACATCTAGGCACATTTTCCACTGTTTGAACTTCTCAATCTCTTAGTTGAAGCTGTGTCATTTCTATATTGTGTACAATAATCACAGATTTAATGGGCTAAAGAAAACTTTAGGCAATTTACCATGACAAGTCCTGTTCTGTCCTCTTTCCAGTGAATGCTGTGGCACTTCAAAGAAAGCGGAGCAGCTGTAATGGGAGAAACTGTGAAAAAGCCTACCCTGGCAGCACAGAATGCTCTTCATCCTGAATCTCAATCTTTTAGAATGTTAGAGTAGGTGAGGTGAATCCCTAGATGAAGTGTTCTGGATAAATGATCTTGCAGAAACCATTGAGTCACGATGGCTAAAAGGGAATTAAATTAGCATTTTCTTGTGAATTCATAATAAATTAGGACTATGCATGCTGTCAATCACTGTGGTTCTGCTGAGTGGCAAGTCATTAACTGAAGAGTTATTTAGTTGTTTTTTATCACTGCCCATGTTCTAAATTTCTTCCTGACACCTTTGAAGATGTTGGCCTTGCACCACAAATCACCTAAAACCTGTTTTGAAACATTTATGAATACGAGAATTCCTCATTGATTTTAATGGGCTTTGGATCAGCCCCATGAATAATAGGGAAAAGCTATAATTTCTTTCATATGGTTTATCACTGGGAAGCAAAGACAACTGCCTTCATGCACAGTGTGCTTGTATTGCTTGGTCTTTAGCCCTCAGTTAGATGATAGTATTGTCTGGCATCAAAGCAGAGTTCAGAAGAAAAGAAACAAAACAAAATTAAAAAGCCCATAGGAAAACATTTATCGAAGTACAGGATAATATTAGATTCATTTTTTTGTTTCACCACATAGACTTGTATGTCCAGGAATGTGTGTATTGGCCAATCCCTGAGCTGACATGTCTTTCTAGGTTTTACATAAAATGACAGAGAGATGCTAGGAAGCATCAGAGACCTCCACCACTTTTAACAGCATTGTTTGAAGTGTGTATGGCTCACAACCTGCCTTGGATTAGCTCTCCCAGGAGGGAAAACAGTTTGCCTTGTTTTTTAGGGGTCTGCACCAAAACGTACTGCAGAACTCTTTCTGCTTTCAGTGAAATCTGGGTTAAGCCTGTGAGAAACAGTTTAAACTGTACGAAACCAGCTAGAACAGATTCAGTGCAAGGGCTGGAAATAGCCTTATGTACATGCCCTGCTGTCACTCCTTAAATACAGTTACAACACAACAGACATGGAACTTTGCCTTTAATATTAGATTGAAGGTACGTAGAGATACCAAACCAGCTATGGTGATGTACTGTTGTAATTTCTGAGTCTGCCTTTTAAAAGACATGAAAAATGATGTTAATTGATAAGGAAAATATGGTAAATGCATGCAAAAATACACTAATTCATTATATCCCTAGAGAAGCTCCAACAAAAGAAAGAGAAAAAAATACATATTTCACTCAAAAGCATGAGTTAAAAATTCAGACAGCCTTTTATTTACAGTATTCTTTATTTCTGTTTAAAAGCTTTTCTATTTAACAAAAAATAAAACCAGGGCTTTATGTACCATTAGTTATAGTACTGCAATTTAATTAGCATCACAAAGTGGTGTAGTGTGTTTCTGACATCAGTGGTTATTCCTGACTTCTACCTGGATCTTTCTGAGGTTTTCAAACCTGAATGGAAAATTCCTATTTAAAGTCCTTTTTTTTTTTTTTTTTTAATCAAGATATTTTAAGGTGCAATATCTCTCTACTCTAAATAACTACTCATTTATAACCGAACAAGCATATGGTAGGGTGGAAAAGCTAAAGGCTGTTGAGCTCTCCCGGTGGCAGTGATGCTGGCTTCCCTCTCCCCTCACACAGGTGGTTCTCTAATCCTGGACACTGACCCTGAAACCCAAATTGTTTTGTGTAATGTGCCCATTGCTGCAGGTATAGGAGCCAGTAACCAGCCTCACCAGCTGTTCGCCTGGGGGCAAACTGTGCTTTGCCTTCAAAGGCACATGGGTGAGTATATATACAGAGCAATTTTGCAAACAGCGAGAAAAGGAAATTAAATCCTTCTGGAAATATTTGCTTCTGGCTGCGGCAGTACACTTGAGGTGTTCCCCCGTGCGGTGCAGTTGCCAGATTGCCGGGGAGCAGTAACGCCATGCTCTGGGCTGGGCCTGTTGACAGCCTGCACACGCGCTGGCTGCCCCGGACATGTGCTAACAGCCCTTCCCGGTGCACAGCCAGGAAAACTCAGCACGCGCCAATGGAGGATTCCCAGGATAAAACTGTCGGTGGATGGTCCTGCAGCTGATGCGATTGCTGAGACCTACGGAAGCTCAGGGCCTGAGGGAAGCCAGACTTGCACTCCTGTGGAGGGGGAATGGGACTTTCAGTCTGCAATAATCCAGCATTTTACTTTCTTTCTTACCCTTGCTTTATTAGCTTTAAAATGTACAGGTGTTTGATGACATGTTGTGTTAAGCTCTCCATCTAGACCCTTCCACAACATTCAAATAGGGGTCCAACAGAGCAGACACAGGTGTTGGCTTTCTGAGGCTGAGTAAAAAGCAATCACATCTTTCTTTAGCATCTTTGGCCCTTTCGAGATGCTTGTTTCCCTCAGCAGAAAGGAGGTTATCCAGCTCAGCACCCTGGACCCATGAAACCAGCCCTGAGCTGCCTAAACCAGAGAGAGCACGCTTGCTCGGTGCTTTGACCCCTTAATTTCTTTTATGGATTTGCACGTCATCTTTAACAAGGAAGTAAGTAAAGCGATGTAGGTAAAAAGATATGTTGAACATATCTAAATAAACAGGACCAAAGCATAGGCACATGACCTGGCCTCGGAAAAGCTAACCTCATAAATTGTTAGAAAGTCCCAAGCACGGTGTTTGGCTCCAGCCCACCTTCCCAAGAAATGTCTGAGTGTGATTTAGGGGGTAGCATCAGACTGAGACTATTCCCAGTAGTCTCTCTTTTGCAGGGCAAGGGTATTCCTCCATGTGGGCCAGAGCCGTGCCACATCCAAGTAATGAATGTCTCACATTATTTACTAGCATTGATGTAGACACAAGTACATTATCTCTTCTTCAGCTTTCTCACTTGATTCCTAGTCAGCCTTCTCAATTAGTCAGTCTATGGTGCAACTCCAGGAAATTTGTTAAAAAGGTTAAATAAAAAAGTACAAAATAAGGGGGGAAAGTGTGTGTGGGTGGGGTGTGTGTGTATATGTGTGTGTGTGGGTGTGTGTGTGTGTGGGTGTGTGTGTGTGTCTGTGTCCCAGAGAAGCTTAAAAGCAGAGGTGCACTACAGAAGAACCCAGTCCCTAGCAGCTCACCTGGTGTCTGGTGAAGTTGCACCCAGACAAAATTAATAGATACATGTTGCCTGTAACAAATACAGTGAAGCCCCTATAACCCTGATGTTTTCATTAAAATTAGTACTAAAAGTATTTTTTACTTATCTATGTACTAAACATCACTATCCTGATAGTTATCTACACTTGAAGATTGCTATGTTAGGGTCCAAAGCTGTCTGTGTAGTCAGAGGAGAGAGACACGCTTCTAGGAACTAATCAGCAGAACCTGAATTAGGAGCCTAATAATTGCCAAAATGAGATATAATAACCATCTTCTACATAGCCTTACAAAGTCCTCTACAAACTGGGAATTCTTCCCTACTTTGTCTCTTCATGAGGGGCTCTTTTTTTTTTTTTTTTTTTTTTCCCAAAATCATGTGTGATTTGAATATACCTAGTAAATAAGGTTTCAACTTTTGCCCCAGATCTTGGGTTTGCTTCATTTAGGCTATACACAGAAAGAGTTTTAAGAAATGACATTTTTGTACAGTTTTTGTGGAATTAACTCTACACAAATCAAGGCAGTACAGCTTCAGGTGAGGAAAGGAACCTGAAAAAGAGACAATGAATAACATTTATTGAAACATTATTATTATATTTGTAGTGAAATGTTCAAGAAGTAGTAAAGACAAAAACCCAAAAAGAATCCTACTCAAAAACTCTGGTTGTAGTATTGGGATCTTGTAATCTACAGTGTATGTTCCTAAATAACAAAGACATCTTTGTGCAGTTAAAGGTTAAGAGCTTTGATAGACCAAAAAGTTCATGGCTAGACTACATGCAATATCATTTTTTTTATGTCTGAATTTTCTCATGAATGGGACTGCAATGTCTTATGCAATGGAAATGGAATATTAACAGAGAATTTGTATTCAAAGAATATTATGAAATTTCATGTTTTCTACTTTTTGTTGTTTATTTTTGGTTTGTTTTGTTTGTTTATTTTTGTTTGGTTGGTTGGTTTGTTGTTGTTGTTTTTTTTTTAGTGGGGCTTTATAATTCTAGCCATAATGCAAACACAGATAAAATACTTGGCTTCTTGTTTTGGCCAGGAGACAGAGATATGAGTCATGGGAAGCAAGATTTATTGGTCTACCAGAAACTTTTAGTTTAAATTTTCTCCTGTCAAATTCTTTCAAAGAAACTGAATCTGCATGTAATTGCACATAACCATGAAAAGTGCAGCTTACTCTTTGACTAATTTAATTCACTGCCTTTTTGCTGAGGTTCTGGCCTGTGGCTTTGCTCTAATAGACACAAATCTTGTGTTGACTTATCCAAGTCTCTTGTGTTTGATTTACTATTTTAATGTATCAGTGATAAATAGCTATAACATATTCCTTGCAGGACTTGAATATACTGTCCAGTTATTGACATATTGCCTGGAAGTGTGAATTGACATATAACCTCTTCTAAAAAATGTGTATTGAACCAGCCATTTGAACAAGATGTTTTTGAGAACCACAAGAAAATAAGACTTAAATAAGGAAATGGGTGGCTGGTCTGTGAAATTGGCATTCAGCTCAGTGGAGCTTGAAGGGACAATAACACCAGTGTCACAGAGCAGCAAGAGAAACTCCTAAGATCTGGCTCTCTGCCAAGGGGACAACCCCACAGCCATGTACACTTGGAGCTTTGAAAGCTCTGACATCAAGAGGTCAGCCAGGAGCGGCTTGTTTGTAATGGGGGAGCCCATCTGCAGGGTCAGGAGCTAAACCCCAGCTGGAGTCAGTCTCTCCCTGTTCCACGGAAAAATCCTGAACACTCCAGGGAGCTCTGGAGCTACAGATCTCATAGTACCTGGTCCCTGGCTGCAGGACAGATAGATTGATTATTTTGGCTGGGGACTGTCCCCATTTTCCAGGTAGATCTGCCAAACAGACTAGGCATTTCAGTGCTACAGCTTTATGGGAGATTAGCTTGCTGAATGAGGCTTTGTCTACATTTAACAGCATCTAGCAATATGATGCCTTCTGTGGAGGTATTCCAGGGAAGTATTCATTTAAGCGCAGAAACTAGGTGAATTTAGACACTAATGTATGAGAATGTAGTTTAGGAAAAGCTTGTCTAACCTCTTTAATTAATCAACAAGGCTTTAGATTTCAGAAGGAAAAAAATAAATAAATAAAAAAGGCTTCCTCAGCAACCTAAAGCTGTGTTAATGAATGTCTTCAACAGTGTCTTCAATGACATAAGTACACAGAGGTCTTTCTTCTGTCACATTCCTAACAGAATCCTTGTTGGGAGCACAATATTGCTAAGCATATTAGGAGCATAACTCACCAGCTCTGCTGCATGTTTGCAGTCGTGGCACTTATGCGGCCAGAAGGTTTCCTCAGAAGTAAAAGATCTGAATTCAAGACTTTCCTAAACCTGTGGGGGTTTCAATCCTATTTATTCACATGGAAAATTGTTATAATCACCAGACTACAAAGTACAGTGTTTAAGAGGTTACTGTACCCTTACACTGACACCAAGTCATACACTCAAAAGGAGAGAATGGTTAAAAGATGCCTGGATCTGCTACAGAGCTTAGAGCACTATGCTGGAAGTGAAGCAACTGTCAAGATTAATTATGGATTTTATCCAAGAGTTGTCCAAAATAAAATCTATAAATGGCATGTAAAACATAATTTCTGGACTCCGTACTCAGAAATGAGTACCTGAAGCCCAGTGCTAGTGAGCTTGTGATCCCTCTAGGTTCCTTTCTCTCCTTCATAGTCCTTTGTACCAAAAAAATTTAAAAAATAAATAAAATGCTGTTGATTGACTGTCCTAATTGGAGTAGATCATATTTTAAAAGGTCTTTTCGCTTAGCATAATAACCACTTCACTTAGACTTTTGATGAAGAAATTGGAATAATAAAAAAAAAAAGATTAGAGTTCTGCCCAGTATAGCAATGTTATAAGAAAACATGATTTGAGGAATCTCCAAATTTTGCTTGGTTTTGGATTTTTTTGTTGGGTGGTGTTTTTTTGTTATTCTTATTACTGCTTTTTTTAATTTAAGGTACTGTGTTCTCTCTCATTTGGATCCTTAACCTTAAAAGGACTTAAAAAAAAAACCCTGCTGTTCAAATATTCACACACATACCTGTTTGCCTGAGTGTTTGCCACTTTTTCACATTCTGGAGATACTCTTGTGAACAAATATTTGCTTGTACAACACTTCTCTAAAGGTGAATAAAAGAACTTATGAACATTATCAAAGCAAATACATGTGGCGCCTGGTGTATGAACATTTATGATCACATTTATGCAGGACAGTGCCAATGCTAACAGGGTTTCAGGACAACGTCCAAAAGTGCACTTCTGCAGAAAGATAGGCATTGCTTCAGCAAACAGCAGAATAGCATTGTTCTTGGAGAGTGCCCTGGGTGATATCCTAGCCCTGCTAAATTCAGGGGCAATGCTCCTGCTTTCTACCATCAACAGTAATTACACATGTGCAGTAATTATTCTATTCTTTACTTTCACCTCGTTCTCAGGACGTACCTTCTCTTGTTTGCTTGGAGTGTTTATTGAAAACAAACAACAGAAATTAAAAGTAATGTAAACTTTGCACAACAGTCCAGCGCAAAGCTGCTGAAGTCAAGAGAACAACTTGTCCGCATTGAGAAGGCTCTCAGCCAGCTGCTGACAGCCTGCATGTATCTAAAATAGATTAGCAGTACAATTTATAGTGTAAGAACTAGTCCAGTTTTATTTCTTTTAATAAAGTTGAATGCTCCAGAGGAAATGTTCAAATTCAGATATTAAGTTTCATCAAGACCAAAGGTAAGAGCTGAGACTTTGCCCTTGGAGACTGAGTACCTAGCCCGTACAGTTAGAAATACGCTTAATGGATCATGATATTGTCTATCCCCAGTAATGTTTGCAGCATTAGGATCAAACCTACCGCTACTGACACTCGCCTTTGACAGCAGAGGGAGTGTTTCCTCCAGTAACTCATTTGTTCTCCTATGTTCTCATGAAGATCTTGGTAATCGTTAATAAATACATTACCAAACCCAAATATCTCTAATCAGACAAGTAGCTTGTGGTCAGATAACTGGAAAACACAGCACAGTAGCTGGAAAATCACGCAAGGTAGGAAAATCAGAAGGTGTTAATGGTGCAGAACAGAAACTATTCTTTTTTTCATTTTTCCTCTTGAGAGAGAATTTCCAGAAAAGTCAGAAACCAAATTAGTGAGAGAAAATATGTTTTCCCCTACTGGAAAAAGAAGCGTGAGGGGTAAAGCGATTGGCGAATATTAAAAAAAGAAAAAAGGAAGGGGAGGGGGGGAAATAAAACAAACGCAAAAACCTAGTAAGGAAACTCTCCAAAGCTCAAATTTACTCTCTAAATTTTATTATGGTCTGGCTCCTCAAAGCTCCCCGTGAGTTTTCTTTCAGACATGTCTGTGCTGAGGGCCCAAGCTATTTTGTTACTGAATCCAGGCCTTCAGCTGATGTGGCGGTACGGGAGAACTGGCAATAATGTCAAACTTAATGTGGAATAGGGAGCACATCACTGATTTAGTCTCAGCCTGTGTTAGTCAACAGGTAAAAAGGGCGTTGACAGAAACTATATTTTAATAGCTCTGGTCAAATGATAACATGAAATAGTAGTTACTTAAAAAATGTTTCTCACTTTTTCAACGTCATAATCCTGTCTCCAGTCATATCTGTTTAGAAAAATAATTACCGAGTATGTTAGCAAATGTACCCTGTACATTGCAGCCACAGTACTGTCTGTACTAGCTTTTCCATGAGCTGTCTTGACTGGAGAGATTATTGATCACCTGGGTGACGCTTGTTTTGTTGAATATTCTTTTTATTTTTCCCTTTCTCTTTACTCAAGCAGACTGTGATACTTCAAAAGAAATTTTATTGAATGAAGAACATTTGCCTCCAGGTGAAACTAATAACTTTGGTTCAACTGCCCTATGGCCTGATTGAAACCAGGCTGCATTCATATGTTAGGTTAAACCATGAGATTAAAAAATGAAGGACTATAATCAGTGGGAATTTTGCCTGTTCAAAGGGGTGATCACAAACATGAAAAAAGTTTTAGCTGTTTGTTAACACAGTCTTCAGACCTGAGTGAAAGACAACATTTTGAGCAGAACTTGCAATACGGCCTATCTTCAATGGAAATGTAATGTTTCTGATTACATGGAGTATAGGGTATAATAGGTGATAAAATAATTTTTTAGGGTTTTAAAAACTCCACACTGTTCAGAGACAAGCCCAAAGCAATGTCTAAGCTGAAACCTGCTCTCTAGAAATGAATTGTTACAGTTTGGTTAGAAATTTCATTTAGGGCTCAGGAACTTGAACCCATGACTTACTTTTTGTAAGCAGGCTGCTTGATCCCCAAAGCTAAGGTTAAGGTTGTAGATGGGCCTGGTACCTCAGTGTTACCTCCAAATCTCTCAATTTTTATATTCACTCCTCTTTATTTTATCAGATTTTTTTTCTGTTCTTTTTCTCACCCTGCTCTTTTTAAATGAATATTTTCTCCCTGTCCCTCTTTCTGTTTGAATCAACATTTCCTATTTGGGTTGTCCAGGAACACATTTGAAATGAGGTGAAGATATCCCTGTAAGCATTGTAAGTAGGCTCAGCAGGTCTCACAGAATGTTGCAATGCTTGAAAAGCGGTGTGATTTCTGAAGGGATACCTTTTTTTCTACATCATTAATATAGAAGTTTTCTAGATTAACTAGCCTACATGCTCAAGATTTTGCATTAAGTCAGTTTTCTAAGCAGAAATAACTATGTTCCTGACAGCCACTTGAACGACCAGAACAAGCTGAATATTAAAAACCGCCTAAAAAAAATAAAGAAGAAAAATTGTTTGTATATTTGTTACTTGAATTTTGCAGGCACTTGTAGGGCCCCTATGGCTAGTCTTTAATTCCATATTTGTTCATCTCTACTCAAAATGAAGTGTGGAGAGGAGCTGTTTTATTTTGAGTTGGTGATATGCAGAGCCTGAAATTTGTGGCAGGCACATGCTGGGCTATTTTTATTAAAGAAACTCCAGAATCCACGGTATGTTATGATAAATGCTTATCCTTGCACATTCTTAGAGCTGAAATCAAAAGAAATGGGACAATAAAGCCAACAGCTAAGATACCTGTCTAGAGACGAGACAGCTTTCAGCAAGTGGTAGGAACAGGTCCAAGTCCTCTCCTAGCTTATACCTATTTGAGTTCATGGAATTGCACTTGTGTAAATGAGAGAACTTGTCTTGTAAACTTCAAAAGGTTCACAATAGCAAACAGGGGAAAAAAAAGAAGAAATGAAAAAGCAAACAACACCATGTGGAATGAATCTGAGACATCTCATCCCAGTAAGAACACTCAGCAGTCCATTTTATTTCTTCAGATCAAATGCAGACTGTGAGATATATAGACTATGTGAGGATAGGGTGGGAAAGCGAAAATGTTCAAATAAAAGCATTACTTTGGCACTACAGCTGAGATTAATGCGGGTTATGAAAAGAGTGCATCTGAGAATATCACTTAAACTCTCAATAACTAAGCAGGTTCAGAGAGATGAACTTATTATGACAACCCTAATACTGAGGGAAAGAAAATACAAAATCAGGACTTATATTTTCATATGAAGTAGTCCCATGTTTTACTGAAAGGGTTTAATTTAGACAGAACAAGGAGTTCTGAAAGTGACAGGAATCTGGTTTGTTGTTTTTTTAAAATAATAATAATAACTGAAAAAGCAAAGCACAAAAATAGCAAGAGAAAAAAACTTGGCTTTTCAGTTACTTTTCAACTTTAAAAGTACTTCATGGATACTAGGCACTTAAGATCTACATCACCTATGCAGAACTGGGAAGTATAAGTAGTCCATACTCAAGCACATATTACCTTTTAGTTACAAAAGCTATGGCTCTCTAAGACTTCTCAAAGCATAACTGAATTTGTAGGTTAAACCTGCAGAAAATCTTCTGCTTGCTCAGTACATTGCTGCTCTGTAATCCCAGGGTTACTCCCTCCTTTTCTGATTGTTGAAGACCAACTTCTGCTTCTGCAAACCTCCTCAGAGGCACAGGAGCTCTCCCATTTCTTTTTCATTGCTTAAATTGTACAAATCAGTTACTGGTATGAAGAGGAGAGTTCAAAGGGGAAGGTGTCCAAGACAGAATTATATTCAAGGCAGACTCGGCTCCACTGCAGGGTACAGCGATCCCATGACCATTAGCAGTATGCTGCCAATGAAGCCTTTCGATGTTCGCCTTCTGTTTTTCAGCTGGTTCCTGTATTAGTTTTGAGTTAATGGAGAGAAATACGCCCTTTCAGAGAGGTACTCATCACATCTGTAGCAACATCTTCACAGGTCAGATGATTCACCTTCTGAGGTTCATATTTCCTGTGTGTTGATTACAGAGGCAGTCCGGGGTGACTGGTTCAGACACAAATATCTCTGACATTTTAAGTGGGAGGAATGCTCAGTTTTGACCTCAGGTACTGAAAATTACCTCTCTGAAACGTACTTAAAACTTACTATGTTGCCCTTCTTTTCCAAGAAAAGTAAACGGAACAGTAGCTGACCTGTTATTTAGTAATATATGCACAGATCTGAGTGTATTTTCCTACTTCTCATTAATTTCTATGCACGAAACTAATCTAGATGAAGTAGATAATAACCACAGACCAAAAGGGAGGTGAAATTACGTCATGAAGTTTATAGCAATTCCTGAAGAGAGAAGAACCTCCAAAGAGACTATATAGATAAAACCTCCTTATGACTCACAAGAAAGTTGCTTAATCTGAGGAAATATATAGCATATGTAGAACTTATTTATAATAGGATCATCCTGTAAATATTTTAAAAGTTGTTTCAGCTAACTGAACTTTGAAACCATTTAGACTCTCCCTGCCAAACTGAAGCATTAGAACAAAGTTATGGTTGCTTGAAAGGAAAAAATAATAATAAATAAATAAGTTATCATCCTGAATTTTAGCTCTACCATCAGAATATAATTTCGCTAGTCCATCAAAATTAGGACTTCATGTTGGCAACTTGAAATATGGCTGTCTTTCCATAAGCTGTGATTCATTATTGAAAAAGCATGACATAACCTGGTTTTACTGTCACAAGTTTGTAAAGGAGGGTTGGATATAAAAATTCAATACAAAACATTTGCAGAAGAGCTGGATACAGAATTTTTAATGGCTGTGGGCATGCAAGCGGTTTTAAACTGGTTGGATGTGTTTTATTCATATATATAAATATATAAATGAATTAAATATTATGATTTACACATATAAATGTATTTTTTATATATATATATATATATATATATATGTATATATAAAATAAATTGAACATTGGCTTTGCCACATGGACCACTGGTATTTTTGTACCTAATTCTGTAAGATGAACTGTTTTGGCAAACAATCTTTGTCTTTAATAGAATTCCAGAATGACAAATTCTCATACATTTCTCAGCCCATCAGAACATGAACTTCACTGAAATCAGTCCCATCCTTTCCTTCTAGAGCTGTACTAGCTCCAAAGCACGTATTACTGGGAATATTTGAATTATCTTAAGGTTGTAGAGAAGCTCCTTTTGCAACATTTTGATTTGGAAACACTTTATTCTTTATGCTTTGTTAAACATTCTTCCAGATGGTAGTAAAAGTGTTTTTCTTTATGCCTCATACTCAAAAAATCTTTCTGCTTCTGTTACTATAGTAAAAGTATCTTTTCCTTAAATTAAGCAGCTACTATACTTGACAAAGCACTGCTGTGGGTAACTATTTGGAAAACCTAGGTAAAAGTTACATGTGGTATAATTTGAACATGTTTTGTAAGATAATGTAAGTTACATTAATTTAGTTTCCCTATATTTTTACTTCAGAATGTGGGTAAAAGTTAGAGATAGCCCAAAGGGAATATTCTTATTTAGGGGCTATCTGGCAGATTAAATTTAAGCAGGAGGGAAGGTTTAGCTAAGCCTAGCATTTTAATAAATTGTTTAAATATATATTCTCTACTGAAAAACTGAAATAAATATAATCAGTGAAATTAAATGTCCTTCCTGCAAGAGTCTCAAAATTAGTCTTTAAATGAAGTAAGATTAGACATACCACCCATCACCTTAACATGACTTAGAAGAATATTTGTAAGATATTGAGTCTTAACCATTAATAAAAATAAAGTTGTTTCATAATGCTACTAGACACCTTTTCAGTAGGTCGCATTTTCTATATTAGTCTATAGATTTATACAACTATCCATGACTTTGAAGACAAGAGGCACTGCTGTTGTATTTCTTCTGTATTGCTTAATTTTTCCAGATGTACACAAAGGCTTTTTTTTTTTTTTTTTTTTTTTTTTTTTGCTAGGTAATATGTGCATACAATGACCTAAATGGTATTTGCATTTGTTGTGATTTAACCCCAACCAGAAATTAAGTACCACACAGCTGCTCACTCACTCCCAGCCCCCCAGCAGGATGGGGAGGAGAACTGGAAAAAAAGGTAAAACTCATGGGTTGAAATAAGAACAATAACTGAATTAAAATAAAACATAACACAACAATAACAACAACAACAACAATAATACTACAAAGGAGAGAGGAGAGAGGAATAAAACCCAAAGAAAATTAAAACAAGTGATGCACAATACAATTGCTCACCACCCACTGACCAATGCCCAGCCAGTCCCTGAGCAGCGAACCCCGAGGCACCGCCAGTTCCCCCCAGTTTATATGCTGAGCATGACATTTTATGGCATGGAATATCCCTTTGGCTAGTTCGGGTCATCTGTCCTGCTCCCTCCCAGCTCCTTGTGCACTCGCTCGCTGGCAGAACATGGGAAACTTGAAAAGTCCTTGATTTAGAGTGAGCACTGCTTAGCAACAACTAAAACATCAGTATGTTATAAACATTATTTTCATATTAAATCCAAAACACAACACTGTACTAGCTACTAGGAAGAAAATTAACTCTATCCCAGCCAAAACCAGGATAACATCATAAATGTATCATTAACTCTTCATTTGCTGACTTTTTGTGTTTTTTTCTCAATTTTACATTTTTTATTAACGATTTAATGTGCAACATTTGTCATTTTTATCTCTTGTTAAATTAGATCTAGAAACAGTTTTCTGAAAGTGTGGGAGAGACAACATACCAAAAGTATCTTTCTTCCTGCAAGTACTCAATTTTACCGCAAGCAGATAGTAGTAACACCTACTGATGATATAGTTGAGGAGGAAAAAACATTCCTCTATAAATAATTTTGAATTGTTTTTGTTCCTAAAACTAAAGTAATTCGGTAAACATTGTAAAATTAATTAGGATTTTTAGATCTAGTGTCTCATCCAGACATCTACCTATTTTTTAAGGTTACAGCTTCATTAGGATTAAGAAAAATTGAAATATATCACATTGCCATCCTGGAAAGGAAAAAATGCCATTCTTGACTTAAAGAATAAATGTTACAATGCTCATTATTGTAAGGCCTATACTAGTCATCATGAAAGGAATGTCATCTTCCAGCACTTCGAAATCATTAAGATCATGATTATTTTTACATTTGGTCATGCTATAACAGTATGAATAAACTCATGCTGATTTTGACCATTTCAGACTGGTTCAAACACATTAGTATTCATGGTCTTCCTAGATCTTTACTGCTTTCCCTTCTTTTAACATTGAAGGGGAAAAGAAATCAGTATATTTGAAAAATGCATTCAAAGTCAGGCATAGAAGAAGAGGTTTGATTACTGTAAGAATCAAAACACATTTTGAACTCAAGTCTGAGTGGAAAAATACTTAAGTATTTGGTGAAAGTCTCGGAAAAGAGGCACAAAGATTATCTGAATTATTTTTGTCTCTGACACACAACGGTCTTGCCCTCCTTGAATCGAAATAGCTTGGATACCTTGCTTGTTACTTCAGTGAGAGTGACAAGCAAGAAAATAGCATTCAGGAATGAGGTTACTTTCAAACTCTATTTTAATATTCAGTTAAGGTATTTGAATTCATATTGTACATCCAGTTTGAACACTTCAGTGTCAGCATGCATCTTACCTACCAGAGGAGGCTGCTAAAGTTTAAAGCATCCTCACAAGCAGGAAGCCCTTTGAGGCAGACAGCTGTTCAAGTAGCATGGAGTTCAGTTTGTAGCCACATTTGACCCATGCAAACACCTGTACTGAAGATGACCACAGTGAGTCAGAGAAAAAGACGGGAATAGAACAAAGATATCCCAGTTCTCCATCTATATCTGGATATCTGGTATAGGTGTTGTATTAGTAAATGTTTAAAATATTTAAATGACTTAATATTTAATGTATTGTTAGAATTACATTTTAGAAGGATATTGACATAAAATTAATGCAGATACAAAGATTTCTTCTTTGGCTTCTTTCTTTAATATAAATGAAAGTGACTATTTAAAAAAAAACTGTTGACAAATGTTATAGTGATATATGTGCATTTTTGGGGGTTTATAGTCTGAACATTATCAGGAAAGTAAAAAAGTGTTAATAAAAATGGATTTTAAACGTGGGCATAGTTAATGGCAGACACTTCTATTCTGAAATGATTGAAAGCAGTCATGCTGACCTCAGAAGTCAGGTGCCAGGTGTGATTTTTGCTTTCCTAGGTGACCATTTGGTGGCTGAAAGCTGCAGTTTGAAAACAGCAGAGAGTGAGCTGCAAACAATGAACACTGCTCACATTCAAGTAATCAGATCTGGAGTCGGCATATTTCCATTGTTCTATCTAGCCAAATACCTGGGAAACTATCTTTTATAGCCAGAAATGTCACAGAATGGTTTGGCAAAATACTCAAAACCTGTCAAAAGTATGTATTTCAGAAGTTAAATATTTGTCATGGAGTACCACAGATTTTGTTGTTGTTGTAATGTTAAATAAAAAGGTCATGAAGGAAAAGTATGTCTTCCAGGAATTAATATGATGAACTCACCTTGAGCTGGCATGCATTAGACCATAAAACTCTACTGTGAGGACAGGGGAAAATAGATGTTTCATCGAATGCCATGATCAGTGAAATAAACATCTTTGTCTCAAACCCATACTTATATTCTTCAAACAAGTTTGAGTAGCAATATATAAGTAGATTGAAAGAATCCAATAAAAAATGATATGTATGTCATATCAGAAATATTTCAGAATACGCTGGAAATTATTCTCATTTTGTAATCATGGCTTTATCCAGACTTTGCAGTTTTAATGACTGCAAATGAGTTGACTTCTGTCATACTTACTGGGCCCAGCTGGCAGAAAAAAGACAGAGAAAAAACCCTATAATATTAATTTTTATGCATTTAAGATCAGATCTCTGAAATACAGTGCGATTAGTACATCACTCATTGATCAAATTGAAACACAATTTCTCCTTTAAAGGAAGCTAAGAACTAAGTTAGATATGTATGTCTTTTTCTGTGGTATTTGTGGGCTTGCTAATAAAAAAGACCTTTGTAGCCTGCATGTGCTGAAGGTAACAGTCTTGGTTTGATTAATGACATCAGTGAAATTTTGGGAGTGCAAACCAGGAGCTCAGGTAGCTTGGAACAAAGTTCTTTTGTGTGCATGGCTAGGGCAGAGGGAATGTATGCCAATAAAAGCTTTTAGTTTGTCCCATGATCTCAGTCAGACCAGAGCAGGTCGCACACAGCTCGGGTGTACAGTCAGATTTTGGCATTTCAAAATCGAAATAATCTTCCCAATAGTCCTATGCTGGCACCATTGAAGTGTATTCAGGGACCTGTTATAAGTCAAAATGATGCAGTGTCTCGCAAAGGAGGTAGATGCTGTACCTTCTTAAATGTTACTAAAGGTAATAGTTTTTTTTTTGTATTAACAGACTTTAATAGTAGATTATTTTGATACATAGCTGCAAAACTAATTATGACCACATCAAACAGGACAGGAATATAGCTTATAACCTGGAGGACTGCCTGGTCTTCCTCCAGTCAGATTTGGTCCCCTGCTGCGGCAGGGAACAGCAGCCCCTCTGGTTCTCTGTGCTTTTTTACCTCCATGTTATAACTAAGAATTTTAACCACACAGCTGTGACCAAAAATAAAAGGCCCTTTTAGACATTATAACACTTTCTTCTTACTACATCCTTTTGCTTGTGCCAGTGTCGGCTTATCTTAAATAACTCTCCTAATACCATCATCTATTCTTTATTCTTTTTTTTTTTTTTTTAATATTTAAGAGTAGAAATTATTTCCTTTATTCTCTTTTCCTGTTAAGAATCTCAGCTCCTTATCTCCTCATCCTTCACAAGTTCTCTTTTTTTCCCTGATATCCCAGTAGGCATTCTTTGCATCTCCTTTGTTTTGAATTCATTTTCCTAAAGAGAGAACTGTCCACAGAGACTTTTTGGTCATCATAGTCATGCAGATGTTAGATCATACTTCTAATCTTCCTCTGTAATGATATTGATTCCTGGTACCTGATGGTTTACATTAATGTGCTCTTAATCAGGTTTGAAGTTTCTCATAAGAACTTTAAATCAGATTCTTCTGAAGAATATAAACTGAGAAATTCCCTTAAAAGCCTTTTTCTAGCCAGATACTATCTTCCTCAATCACTGTCTTCCTAGAGTCATCCCTTTGTTGAGCACTCAGTTCCTCTGCTAATCCCTATCTTCTCCAGTTTCACAAGGAATTTCCTTTGTGCTATTGCATGAAATCCCTTACCAACGCAGAGAGAGAGAGAGACAAAAGCTGCAATGTTTCTTTTGGTTTGGAAATGGGTTTCCTTATCAAAGAATTGACTTTTAAAAGATCTCCAAGAAATTCTGTCTTTGAGAAAGACATGTTGAAGTTTACTTCATTTATTACTTTCTGATGTCTTTAATTATTCCCTTCACCCACAGCTCGTTCTAATATCTGCATGCAATTAAGGAATACATCTAAATGGCTCTTCTTTTCTCTTTCACTACTGCCATTAGACGCTATAATTTCTGATATGACCACTTCATTAAATAGTCCTTACTGGATCTGTGATTTCATGTGCCAGTTGTTTTAGACTTCTGGAATGATTTTATTCTGGCTTCCCAGTTTGAGAACATTTTACTTCTTTAGATTTTGTTCTACTCAAGTGTTGTTTTCCTTTTCACATTCTCATTTTTATTTGCCTTTGATTCCATACACAAACATAATTATTCTCCCTGAAAACTGACATTCAGTATTCATTTATCTTTGGGTCTGTAACTGGGTTACGCTAGTGTTCAAAGTCAATATGCTGTATACTTCTCCCTTTCTGCTTCTCCATTCTTCGTACGGCTGAAAAATATAAGTTGTTTCAATTTACTGTAGCAATATGGAAATTCAATGAAGTACAGGCTAATCTCTGATTAGTGCTGGCTATGTATAATGAGGCATTTTGAATTACATCTCATTCTTTTCTTCTTTGTTAATTCCAGTAATTACCATTCTTTGTCACACAGATATTCAGCCTCGGCATCAACTTCAGTCCTTTTCTCCTTCATTCTTGCTGAGTTCTGACAGATTTACTGCTGTCTGAAAGATTTTATCTATTACTATTAAAACCTTTTTTTTTTTTTTTTCACAGTTTAATTTTCTGTCACTGCTATTTCCATCTCCTCTTCCCTGTTTATCCTGATGGATCTCCCTATGATCTGAATCAACCTAAAGGAAAGGTATATTCTAATTCCCTATAGCTACATTTCACATTGCTCTTGTCATCATCTCTACCTAATTCACCAAGCATCTTCTCTGCATCTCATCTCCTTTTCTTTGACCTGTTCTGTCCACTTTTGTTTTCCTATCTGTTCTCTTTACAGGTTAGTTTATTTTTAACCCTTCCTTCCCCCCATCTTTTTCTCTGCAAATCCATATCTTGCCCCCCACCCCCACCCTTTTTTCTTGACAAGTCTCTTCTCTTTCAGGTCACTGTCTTAACTGTAGCCAAAAGATATCAACTGCTTTTTTAGTGGTAATAATAAAAGGGAAACTACAACAGCATGAGTTTCAATACAGGTTAGTTGCCTTAGAGCATGTCTGAAATCACTGGTGGGCTTAAGATGCCTGCACTAGAGCCTGTGTTTTTATACCTGATTTTAGAGCCTCTATGGATAGACTTCTCTACACTTACATCAGACCAAAAATAAATTTCTGTTTTCTTCATACTTTATAGACAAAGGAAGCACATAACACAATTTCTCTTAACAGTACATTTCCTTCCTCTTCTTTTTCACATGTTGGTAAATATCACTCATCAAATTACAACACTGAGTCAGATGGTGTGAAATATTAGAGCATGACTTCACAAGAACTGGGTGGGAAACTGCCTCTGTACATAATTTTAAATTTAAAAAAATATCCTTCAAAATTTACAAATGGGCATACAGACCTTTTCAAAAGAAAAGCTAGCTCTCAAGCCTCAGATAGGTGCAGGGATTAGGAATATCACTGGAAGTCAAAGGTTTGTATCTCCACTCTGCACAACATATGTGAGACACTTGAATATGAACCACCCATAGACCAGGTGAGTAAAGTATCCACCAGGTAATAGATTAAGGGCCACTACATTTTATTCTTACATTGAAAAATGAAGAGAACAAACTTTTGAATAGCATTGCTTAAGCACTACCCATTCATTCCTGAATCTAATTTTCCACAGTCCAGATGAATGCCCTTATCACATGTCTATGTCTATACACATAGAGTGAATATTTACTTCTTCTCTCTCCCTCTCTCTCTCTGCCTTTGGGAATATTAAATTATTTACAAAACGTAGAAGAGCACCACCAACATAAACTACACTAAACTCATCCAAGAAAAGTCCCAAATCATACTCATACAGTGATTCAAGACCTTGGTCTGAAATATGCCAGACAATCTTCCACGTAAGTCCTTACTCACTTAACCAAGAGATCATTGGCAAGCCCTTCTCAGTTTCTCTCTCCTTCACTTCCTCCTCTCGTACTTTACTCTTGTTTTGAAAGACGTTACCTCTTAGGCCAAGGAAGACTTTCCTGAAAAAAACTTATTATTGGCATCATTATGATTCCTTGGGAAAGTTCAGATTTAAGTGTTTTCTGGTATTTTCTGTCAATTTTTTTCTGGTGGAAAATCACTGGCCAGAAATAGTGTGAATAACGGAATGGGACTATTGTGAATGAAATCTACTTACATGATTTAGGATTGGCAAAATGGGGATGTTTGCTGTTTGATGACTTCAGAGAATTCTCTGAAAAATATTCATATTAGGTTGTTATTAATTAAATCAATTACGTAACTGAACATAACTAATTTAAAAAAAAATGTTAAGGTGATATTGTAAAGCACTCAGCTTACAACTACAGTTGCACTTGTTATTTTATTCTGTCTGTCCTATACGTATTCATCACTGTGCAGTCTTTAATTACATAATTACATATTATTAATTCCATGTCTTTCTTTGGGCAAAGCATGAGGAGTGCTCACTTACTGAGCCACTAATCAACATTGTGTATAAAGTGTTCAGTGTTTACTATGTAGCCCAAGTTTGCTGCACAGAATGTAGGAGTTGGAATAAACTATTAAATTCAGTATGTGCTTTGTCATGGCATTCCACACTACGGCATCTAAGTCTTTTGCATTTGTTTACTGATTTTGACAACATCCCTGGTGAGGCTGATGGCTGAAGGAAAATGGGGAAAAGTTGGAAATCTTAAAGCTGATGCACATGATAAATCAAGTAAATCTATTAACTTGACCTATTACCTGGGGGTTTTTAAGTATATATCATGGTACAGCACTATCACTGTTCAGGACGCACTAGATGTATCTGCAGATTTCATAGCAGAAAATAAAGGATATTTTACACAGAAATACACAGAAATAAATGTAAAACCCACACAGCTAGTGACATCTGAGACAAACCTTACTGAAGTAGGATTCTAACATTGATGTCTCCAAGGCAAATGCAGACAACAAGTTCTCAAGACAAAGTTCAACTATACTTTGTTTTCCCACATTTAACCTTTGTCCTTCATTACTCATCTTCCACATCTGGGGGAAGCAAAGCTGGGTTGCAACATCATTACAAACCTCTGGCTGATTTTGTAGTGAACTTGATTCAATGCTGTGACCAAGAAATGACAATTTGGAAAACTTAAATATGTGATTACATGCAAGACTGTGTCATACTGAGACTGCACAGGAAATACAAACACTGGAATTTCCTAAGTTGGTATTCCTTTATTTTGAAGCCCTAATTCTGGTCAATGGGACAAGACATATGGTCTTTACATTAATGATGGACTGCCTAGATGATGGAAAACTAGTGGTCACTTTTCACGATAATAGGACACAAGGAAATCCTTCAAAGACCTGTGAAAAAGACTGTGCTGTTCAACATAAATGATTTGAAATGGAGGACAAATGGCAAGTTGACAAAATCTGCAGATGTTTGGGACACTTAAAGTGAAAGCTGACTGCATAGTTTTGCAGAAAAACCTTTAACCCTAGGTATCTGGGGAAGAATGTAAGTAAACACAGTTAAAAAAGTAGTCCAAACTTTACTTGTGTCAAGAGCAGCTCTGATCTAACTGTAAGGGTGCTGAAAGGAGATACTGAATTATAACAGGTAAGAGATATCTTGTCATTAACAGGAGGAAATCAAAACAAAGAGCCTTTGTTATGCCTCTGTAAAGGTCCTTGGTGTATCAACTCCAATACTGTGTGAACAAGGAAAATGTAGCAAAACAGGGAAAAGTACAGGAAGTAGAGAATAGCTTCTGGATGAGGGGGATGGTACAGACACCTATCAAAAGCCTGCTTAAAGACAAAAACAAAGCCAGGATATAGAAAAGAACCCTTTATCCTTACGAGGAGATAACTGAAGGAATTATGATGGAATTACAATAAAAGTATGTAAAACTATTCATAGAAGAGATGATGAGCTGGAAACATCCATGCACTGCCTCTTCAACTTCAAGGACCAAAGATTATCAAATTAAACTGAGATGGAAAGGGGGCTTCTTTCCATTCAAGACAGATATTTATCCCTATGGATATTTATCCATATGACATAAATTTAAGTACTGGAATTTGTGAGCTCTGTGAATGTTAAAAGCTTATACAGCTTTAAGGTAAATTTACATTAAGTTCATGGAAGAGAAATCCCTTGAAAGCGACACCAGAGTTCAGAATCATCAGTTCTGGCACAGAAAATCCCCAAAACTTATTAGAGAGTCCTGGAGGGAAGTGTGATACGTACTTCCTCTGTTCTTATACTCTCTCACGCCTATGACCTACTTTGAGTGATAGAATACTGGACTAGAGAAACTGCAAATATTGTATTTCTTTTGTTCCCGACATGCTTTTTTGTGTGAGTTTATGTATATATATAACAGAGAACATGCAGACACGTTAAATGTTTGCATATATAAAAAATGGGTAAGCTTTTTTGAAAAGTCTTTAGGTAACTAACTGACTTGGAAAAAAAACCAGTTTATTATTCTAAGCATATTGTGTAGCTGAAGCTTGTCTTCATTGTTCACTCTAAGAGGTAGTTTCAAGACCAAAAATACTCCATTCCCTTCTGTCAGTCAAACAAGGCATCCTGTGTAGAGATGTACATACTGGTACAACTGCATAGTTTCTATGTGACCTCCTCAGATTCAGCTTTCAGCTGTATTCAGCCTTTGACATAATTTTTGATCTCTCAGCTGCCTGTTAGCTCCTAAATTTGTGCCATCTGCCCATTTCTGGCCCTTCATCTACTTCACCTGTATTGTCATGAATTATAGGATGGCATTCACAAATTTTAAAACAAGCAAAGAAGCTGGAAGTAGCTTCCACCAGCATGATTCCTGAAAGCAGCTCTGCTGTATTTTGTCACTAATAGAAGAAATGGGAGTTGGACTGGATATTGTAGCCTATGTTTTGGCAAACAAATTCAGTGGTCCATTGTGATTATCCCAGCAGGTGCCAAAAGAAACAAAAATTAAACGTCTTTGAATCTTGTTCTTTGTGAAAAAACCAAAAGAGTTCAAACACCTTTGGGACAAGAAAAGTCATAGATAAGATCCTTGGTACATGTAAGTTAGTGGATATACTCTGCAGAAAGATTATTTCCAGTTCTAGCAGCTGACAAACTGACCATTTCAATTTATAGCAACAACTTCCAGTTCTATAATAGAAGCTTAATTTAATGAGGCTCTGAGGCTGTTTTCCTGCCTCTGATTTCAAAGTCCAGTGGGGAGATGAGATACTATTCTCCAGATGCTTTTAGAGAAGGCAAGAAGTAACTAGGCTAGAAGTAACTGAATCATGAGCTTTAATTCTGTACATTCACATCAGCAGGATCCTGCCCAAGAGGAAGCTGTGATTTCCTCTCTTTAAGAGGTCACCTTAAATGTAGCTCTGAACTAGTACTGTGAGATGGTTATTTCATAGTCTTTTGGAAATATTATTTTACATGAAAAAATAGCTTCGACATGTAGCAACACTTAAATTCACACAGATTTTTGGTCACCTAAAATCTTCCATACAGTTCAAACCTGAAATCCTATTTAAGGAAACCATTTTCTCTTTTAGCCCTACTTCAGGGCTGAAATTCAACAGAGTTTGTACCTCTGCAAAGGCACAAAATGCAAAGATTTGTGCTAGCAAATAATTGTATGTAATAAGTAAAGACCTTATAGTTACTGGGAATTTTAGTTTTGATGGATATGAACATGCCAACTTGCAAAACTTTTCCTCAGAGATTCCCTTTTAAAAAATGTATACAAATCCTATACATTTTGCTTGCATTTTTTACTTTATTCTTAATTTTCATTTCATTTTGTATGTTTTATTGTTTAAACGAAAAAAGAAAACAAATGAAAATGTGTCTGCTGCAATAACATGGAAACTGAGATTGTGATTTTTGCAATAAGAAGTAAAATGCATCATGTACATTTTATGAAAAAATAATTACTGTTTAAAGATCCACACTAAAACTGAAATAAATTTATTTGAAACATTCCATACATACCATGTAGGGAAAAAGAACTGTTAGTGATAAACTCATTTTAATATCTGTTTCTTCTGTCAACTTGGTATAAAGCTCAGTTTACAAGTAATCTTTCTTGAGTCCTTTCATTCTTCTTCTAGCTCACAGGTTTTCAGTAATGTAACCTCTTTTTATTTAGTGAAGTATATCTGTAAATTCAATGCATAAGCAGGTTGACTATAGAACATTGTATGTTTAAACTGTCATGTAAGGAATTCTACAAGGTTGTTTGACCTTCCAGAATGTATAACATCACATAGCACCAGAGACCATGATGGAATTTTGTGAGCCTAATATACCTAGCATTTAGTATTTTTTCATTAATATAAAGTCACCACACTGCAAGTCCAGGAGTCTCTGGGCTGTTACTCAAGCTCTCTGCAGACTCCTCTGAGATCTATGGATGGTCAAGAGGTGAACAGAACTGGAAGCAGGGCAGTGTGTTGACCATACATACATAAAAATCGTAAATAGCAGAAATTATCCATTCACATGTTATTTTTTCACCCTTAAAAATCACTTTATGGTGTCATAATGTTAAGATAATAATGTTCTTTGATGACTTAGTGCTGCAGTTTTTAGGTGTATGGATGTACAGTAAGGCTTTTCAATCTATTAATGCATGGCCATTATTTGAAAATGTATATTGCTATACAGTTGCTCAATACTACAGGCCAAGACCTCTGCACCAGTGACATAGTTTATATGTTTAGATTTAAAGGCAGATTAAGTTGTCATTTGTGGTGCCTATGCCAGAAAATAATTCCTGTGTGATATAGTCAGTATATACTCCTCCATCTGCTGCAATCTTACTGGCCAGCAAGTACAGAACTGTCAGTGTAGCAGACCACCAGCTCTGCATTAAGCTAAGAAATACTTAAGCCTGGGGCCACCAGACATGCTTTATTTGGACTTTGCTTGCTTTGCTCCAACTTGTTTACCTTTAACAGCAACTGATTAATGACCAGGTGGCTGTTAAATCTAGTTTGTTTAGCATGGCATAGTTACGTGTTGCAACGCCTATTGTTAATGGTATAGACAGGACAGACAAGTAGCTATGTTATACAGGAGAGAACTACTGTAGTGTAACTGATGCAGCTTAAAGGAGGACAGATGTAGGGTGACAGCAGAGGCCTCAAAGTTTTGGGCACAGTGTGATACCAGTTGTCCCAGGGTTATCAATAACTCACCATTAATCAGTTACTGAAAAAAGTGGAAATTTAGGACAACACTGGATTTAGGGGGAGAAAAGGAGAAGGAACAAGTATCCAACGTATGCAAAGTGACGAAAAAGCAGGGTGCAAAGCATGCAAGGAAACATAAAAATGGCAACAAGGGGACAGGAGAAAACCATCAGCATTGTGCTCCCTCTGTAAAAGAGAAGGAATTAACCCCCATCATTAACATTGTGATCTCCCAGCAAAGATTTCAAGGAGCTCATGAATCCCTGTAATTGCCCTGAGATTGAACTGTGCGCCTTAGGATCCAGAGAGCAGTGGAAAAGTGAGCCTAACAATAGAGATAAAAAAGAGGTTCGTAATAGAAGGTTTATATATTAACAACTTTTGAAATATTGTATTCTTAACAAGATTTGGTTTTTATTTAGTATCAATGTATCTGGACTAATAATAATAAATTTTTGTTTCAGTTTTGTTATAGTGTTAAAGCTTTCCATCTGATTAACAATAAAATCTTGGCTTTACATAGAAGGTATGGTCCCCTTTTAGCCACAACAAGATTTGAGCGTAACACTGCTGAGACATAGGATATTGACAACTGGTTTTATACTGCCAGTCCCTGGCTTCTGGAAAGCCAGCTGGGAACTCATGCAGCTGTTGCAATTGAGAATAGCTTTATCAGACCAGACCAACAGTGCTCACTGACAAATCCTGGAATCACCAAACCAGTCCTGGATTATTTTGGAGCTACTTCATTGCCTCATGCTGCAGATTAGTCTTCAGGCTAACCAGTCCTAAAACATATAAGGTGAAACACAGAACGTCTAAAGCAAGTTTTGATAAAGAACATCCTCCTTCCTTTCCTGTTCCTTTAAAACTGCAAGCTCTAAATGAGAAAAGGGTAGTTGAACCGTAACTTCTCCTAAAAAGAAGAGGATGTAAAGAACGTTTTGCATGCTATTTTTTTCATCACCTGAATAGTTTCCAATTATACTGGCTTGACTTCTGGTTTACAATCCACAAATCATTCACTGTATGAGGCATCAAAAAAGGGCTGAAGTATATAAAAACAAAAAAAGAATCCTAGGAGAACCAGGTTTAAATCTGGGTACTTCAGTTGAATGCTTGAAGTTAAGTAGGATGGCTTCATGACAAAACATGGGATCCTAATATTGGTCATAAGTTTTATTTTCACACATTCACCATAAAATTTCCTTATTTCAGACACTGACTTGACATACCACTTTTCTTTCCAATCACTCTATCCAAAATTTGCTATGTATTGAGAAAATTACCTGCCATTTGCGTAAAGCACACAAACACATACAAAACCCCACTAGTCTGCAACACTAAAAGTTACCAAATCTTGTGTGAAGAATTTTTACTGAAGTAAAAGCCCAGAAGATAAGAAGAAATTATAATAAATAAGTTTCTTTAAAAAAATCCACAAAATATCCAAACAAAGTTGACCTCAAAAAAAGCTGTTCTCTCTGCAGACTGGTTATTGTAGAATTTACAGTACCCTGACACAATTTGTTGCAGCATTGGAATCTATTAATTTTGAAATATTTCCTGTACCATGATATTGCTTTGAGGAGCTTTTCAGATTATCCTGGGGAAAAAAAACCCAGACTAACCCAACAACAGACTTTTTTCAGTCTTCCTGTAGTATTACAAATATTTTGTTTTCAAAATAGAAATGCATAATTGCACATGTATTTTACATTTGAAATCATTATAAGATGCTGTGGTCAGAACAGTATTACACCTTCTTCATAACCAATTGTACTGAACACTTATGATACCGAAACACACTTGCAGTCATTTCAAGACAATACAAAAGTGATAGGGCATGATCAGTCTCTCAGTTAATAATACAATCATGCGTTCTCAGCATCTTAGTAATTTTCTTTCAAACAAAACAGTTAAATTACAGCCTAGGGACTTTTGCAGGTCAGTGGCTTTTCTAAGAACTTTTCATTAGGGAACTGTTTTTAAAAGCAGCAACAATGACTTCAATGGATTTTGAAAAAAATTATTGCCCATGTTATTTGATAAACATCTTACAGTGGTTTAATTTCCTCTAAAGGTGTTCTTTTACTTAAACACAGATTCTGTGGGCAATTTTCAGTGATTATTGACTCCAGCACTTGATATAATTTGACTTTATAATAAATGCTCTTCAAAGTTATATATGCTGCCAGACAAATGCAATAGTTATGACCCTAACCTCACAATGCTGAAATTTGTCTATTGACTTGAATAAGCTCATATCAGTCACAAAATTCACAAAGAAGAATACATTCATGATGTATGTATATGGGTTTATTCGTATGAGTCTAAAATCAATATATCTGAATTTTCCTTACAACTTGAAGGAGTAAGAAAGGAAAACAATACAATTGCAGAGCACAACCAAAACACCAGAAGTGTCAAGTTATTTGCAAAAATTGAAGAAAAAGAAATTAAGTAGAGAAATTACTTCCGTTACCATCAGAATCTTAAGCTGGCTCAGTAGTCCCTCTCTAGAAAAAAGCTGCCCTTGGAGAAATTCGGCTTTACTTGACATAATAAAAAGTAATGAGGTAAAAATAAAGTAAAACTCTAGACTGAATATCAAAAATCAAATTCCTTCACAACAGACTTGAGGATTGCACTATGTGGCACTATTATTTGCTTTTTAAAGTTTCTTAGGGGAAGCTCTGACAATAGGAAGTTAGTTTTGAGTTAAGAAAGAGCAAATTACAGCTGCCTTGGTCCACACCATGTTTGCACGTGGGAAAAACAAAAGTCAGCAAGGTTTTCCAGCCTATAAACTGCCTCTTTATGGTAAAGAAAATAGAATGGTATGTGGTTTTAAGTGCTTTCAAGTGTAGCCCCTCAACTTTCATTTTGAGATAGATTCCTTTTGACTACGGTAAGCAGTGCTAAGATGACTGTGTACTCTGCATAAGCAAGAAGGGTATTAATAGCGCAGGCTCAAGGAATTATTGCAAAATAAGTATTTTGATATGGTCTTTGTCCAGTATTGAGGATACCTTTTGGAAAGTTTAGCTAGATATGAGGAAATATATGATGGCTACTGGGTGCCGTTCTCTGTGCTAATTCCATTTTGAGACTAGGTATGAAGAGCACAACAAAATTCAGTTTCTTTGTAAACATCAAAGTGAAACGGATTGGGTTTGGTTGTGATTCACACAACAGAATTTTCTGCTTGTTTATAAGCAAATAATGATTGTGTTCCCTGCAATAAAATAAAACAGACTAGTAAATTAAAGGTTTCTCTGGAACTCATGGGCATACATCAAAGATCCCCTGTTAAGTTCAGTAAGGTGTAGACATTTTTTTACTTTATTGATAAAAAGGTAAATACACAGTATGATGTTTTCTGACGTAAATTTCTGCATGTGTATTAAGAGTTACATTTCCTAGATTGAGCATAACCCCCCAGAAAGAGAAAAATGCAAAAATATAACTTCACAGTTGTAGTGGACAAATTGTTCAGCCATCCCTATTATACTCTTGAATACTTATTTCTTGGTTTGGTTTCTTGTAGTGTTTTATTTACTTTTTTTCCCAACTTCCCCCCACGTGTCATCCCCCTCCCCCACCAAAAAAAAAAAAAAAAAAAAAAAAAAAAAAAAAAAAAAAAAAAAAGCAGGTCAGTGAAACACAAATCTTGGCAGGAAAATCTGAAGAGGAGCCAAATAAGTTGGTGAAACCACTGATTTTTAAAACATCAAAATACAAAATAGAAGCTTAGGCAACTATAATCTTGAATATTCTGACTACCCTGCAGAAAGGGACTCAGACCAAAATCAGGCTTTAGACCTAATGCACCTCCACATAAATCTGTGAACTCTGAATATTGAAAGGTTACTGTAACTGGTATTAGTGGTTTACACAAGTTGTAGCTTGTGTTCTCTTGTGTTCTTAAACTTCTGCTGCCTAATCAACCCAACCAGTGGTTGATCTGTTGAATACATATAATCTAGGTGTGTTTGGTTTAGATTTGTAATATGTTTTTATTGCAATGGATTGTAAGAATATAAAATAAGAGAGGTATGCAAAATGGTCTCTCTAATACTACTTTGTTATATTATCCTTTGAACACAGTGAAAGGTCACCAAGGAACATGATGGAAAAGAGGCCCACAGTACACAGAGAGCATGATTGATGTATCACGTTTAGAATGTAATCTGAAGTACAAGAGATTTAATTTATTCCATGACATAACAGCCTAAAGTTTGTTTTCAGTTTGATCCAAAATAATGAAAATAATGTTTCCCTTTCCAGCTGCCATTGATTACTGTAATCCACAATGAAATTAAAACACAGTGGATCACATCAAGGTATTGGAAAGATAGCTCGTTTACAGTACAGGAGTACAGGCTAGCATATGCATGAGAAATATGTTAACTATGTTGACTTTTTCCCCCATGCTGCTAGAAAAGAGAGGTTATGATTAATAGCTTGAATACCAACACTTAGGCCTACTCACCATGCTATCTTATCTCACTGTCTGAAATGGCATCTGGTGTTAATGTGTTAAATATGATATCTTATTTTTCTTGTAACCTGTTTTTTAAGAAGTGACATATGTATGCACATATATATGAAATGTAAGCAGTCTGCTATTTTCTCGTACAAAGCCTAGATACCTTGGGTGGATGAGGTTCTTTTCTTCGAGAACAAAGCTAGCATATGCATGTAACCTATAATTTTTCATGCTCCTCTGGATATTTTTCCTTTAGAAGGTCTCCATCTGTCTGTCATTATAATAGTTTGGACTATGAAATCCACTCCATATCATAAGGTTTTTTGGAGTTGGAAACAATAGGAATAGGGAAGGCTCAAACAAGTTCACTCTCTGCTCTGTCCTGTGAAATGAAGGGAGGTTTTTCTGTATTGAGTTAATGGGAAGAGACATAGGATTAAATATGCTTTTAAATTTCTGGTGAAACACAGTATGTATTTAAAGGTATCATACATAAAGATCAAAGCACATAATTGCTAACCTTTAGTCACACAAATCTGCCACTGAATCCTATTTCTGTAAAAGCAGAAATTCCATGTTGTCATGACCTAAACATTGGACCTTGAGTATTATTTGCTACTATTCATTAAGAAATATTCTATGAAACTTCTTCTACACAGTTAGCTTTCTGGTAAAGGCATGTTGCAGAGAACTAGAATACAAAATCTTTAGGAACAGGTAAACTTTGCCTTAGGCTATTGGTGTAGACACTGCGGAGTGATAACCCTGACACGGAGTAAGCTTGGCAAGTTATCTGTTCAAATACCATACATTTGCTTGAAAGTATTGCTTGGTTATATATTAGTTGGTTACCTCACAAATATAATTTCTTCAAATATCAGTTAAAAATGGATTATTTTTTTACGGAATACCTGGTGAGTTTTGTTTTGGTGGGAACAGGACTGCCATTTGATGGACAAATTGGCCTAGAGCCTCCTAGCTTGTTCACATCGAGAATGGAGGAACAGAATTAATATCCTGCCACAACTAGCCTGTGTTTCCCAGAACACTCCAGATATACATATGAATGTGGCCTGATCTTCTTCCATGAGGAGACCGGTTCACCTAGCATAGCAGTTTACCTCCACAGAACAGACTTTTCTCATTTCTCTGGGTCCCCAGAAAATGATGCTGAGCAAACAGCACTACAGAAGAAAAAACATTACCTGCCCAAATATTCTATAATCCAGTTATTCTCCAAAATCATAGTCAGTCTTAAAACTTGTCATTTTGCATTGGAAATGAGCCCCAGAAAAATACTCTCTTAGCTTACTTTCTATTTATTGAACCCTTTGGAACATGTTTTCATGTTCACTACTTCAGTACTGATAGACAGAAACACTGATAGAAACAGCAGTTAAATGGACTGCTGGGTTCAAAAGGCAATTACACGATGGCATCTCAGGGATGTACTCCAGAGCTGATACCGGGGCACATATTCTTCAGCATCTTCATCAACATGATAATTTGGATTGCACCCTCAATTAAAGTTTTGATGATGCCCAATTGTGGTAACAGGTGGTTCAGTCCACAGGGACTTTAAGGACCAAACCAACATAAACTTCATGAAGTTCAACATGAAGAAATGAAAAGCTCCACACCTGGGGCAGAATAATACCACACATCAGTACACTGGAATTTAACCACCCTACTGAAAAGTACTTAAGTGTGGTGGAGGCCAGGTGAATACACAAATGGCAAATGAATAAACAAATCACAAATTATGTGAATTGCATACTGGACTACATTAAAAGAAGCACGGCAAGCAGATTGAGTGAAAACATTTCCTGTAGCAATGTTGAGACCACTGCTGGAATACAGTACCTGGTCTGGGCCCCCCTTATTCCAGAAGGGTGTCAAGAAACTGGAGAGGGTTCAGTGCAGGGCTACAAAGATGTTGAGACTGAACAGCACATGACCTACAAGGTCAAGCTGAGGGATATGTTCATGTTTAGTCTGGTAAAGAAGAAACCAAGTAGCCATCTAAAAGCATGACTATTTGAAGGCTGTTACAAAGATAAGGAACCAAATTCTCGCAGTAGTATCAGAGACTATAACAAGGCCCACAGATTGCAACTTGGGACATTCAGACTGGACGTCAGGAATTTTTCACTGGGAACAAGTGACCTAGGGAGGCTGGGAACTCCTGGAGATTTTCAAGATGTGGTTACGCAAAAGCATGGCTGATCTGCTTTCAGAAGTTCAGAAATTCAAGGACTACTAGATCTACAACATTTCTGTGATTCTGTGGTTTATTTTCAAGACATAGTTTGTAGTTCTTGCGCAGTCCCATAAACACAGGGTTCAGTGTTCTCTAAGAATTCATCCCAAACCAGACCTGATTGGAAGAAGAGGTAATTTATAAAGTATCACATTGCTAATCAAAATTGTCTAGATGTCAAATACTTCTTGAGTAGCTTTTAGTTTGACAGAAGGTTTATAGAGGCCCAATTTTATAGATGTAATTTCTAAGTCCTGCCAGATCAAGACAAGCTGTAGGAATTCTGGCTTGCAAAGCTCGGTGAAATATGTAAAGATTTAATCTGTCCTAATGCACCCTCATCTGACAAGTCTCTCTGGGCAGTTTTCTGAGGGGAAGGAGTGCAATCAGCTCAAAACAAACTTCTAAGTTCTGTCTGTTACAGTTTAGCACACCCTGCCTCCACACATACATTTTTTGTGGGCCAGAATGCAAAACCAGAGGTGTGGTGATTATAAGAATGTCTCTCTAAGGTATTATAAGGCATAAAGTACAGCCAGAAAACAGTCATCATATAATTATCTCAGTGTTTTGGTTTCCATATTACTTTATAAAATGTGTTTTAAGAAAAAGTGAGATACAATTATTTTTTTAATGCAGGGGTGATTCAGTGCTCAATTGAGAATGTTAAAGCAAACAAACTCTCTAGCTTCTGCCAAAGATCAGTGCTCTCTTTCAAAGATCACCACCAAATGAAGTATTATCTTCATGTTAATACTTGCAACAACATTGGAGTTATTATTCCAATTATTAAAAGTTTAAAAATATTTTTGGAGGGTTTCCCATAAATGTCACACTCAAATTCACTTAGCTAAAGATTCCGCTCTGAACTTTTTTATTTCTTTTCATTTTATTTTGTAAATAACTATTCTAGAAAACAATGTTCTTTTCCTGAAACTTTAAAAAAATAGATAAAATGTAAGAAGTGTTCTTTCTGCAAAAATTACCATATACTGACTGCTCATATACTTTCCACAGACCCAATTATAAATGTTAGTGGGCACTAAATGTTAAAGGGTAATGCCATGGTTGAAAGGAGTTTCACTTTAGGAATTACTAGGTGAAGGTTTATGTCCGGTCAAGTCAGATGAAAAGATCATAATGGTCCTGTCTTGTCTGGAATCCCTGACTGAATCAATAGCATGAATGCCATAAAAGACAATGAAAACCATTGTGAGTCAGATGAAAATATGCCTGTTAATGTACATTAAATAGATACTGGGTACAAGATTTTATTTTCTTTTAGTAGAATAAAAAAAAAAGAATTTTATAATAAATAATAAAATAAGAATTATAATAAATAATTGGATTTGCCATGATAAAGAATTGAATTTGACATATTTGACATGTAGATAATTTTGATCAGCAACGTTAGTCCACATCTTCTTCTAATCAGGATTGTTTTGGGATGAATTCTTGGTTTCTTATAATAAAATAATAATTTTATTATCAGAATTCTTCACTAAAAATGCCCTACTGCCTACTTTAGCTTATTTTAAAGCTTCTTCAATTTATAAACGCTAAAATTTCTGACCGGTTTTGTTTATTTGTATTTTTTAATCAGACACCACTGAGAGAGGCTGTGCATTCTCAAGGTGGACCTAGTCTGAACCTCATGTCCTATACTCTCATACCCATGTTGTGAGTGCCAGTTGTCACAAGTATCTTATACTCCAATCATCTGACTTCTTCCTTTCCACAGACCCATTTGGGCATGTCTGCATATGTGTTAAGTTGCCCCATGTGCAGGACCGAATGATGTGTATGAACATGAGAGTGATTTCAGAACTGCATAGATATAAGGATCTTAAACATGATAGTGACCACACACTGACTGTCTCTCTCTGACAACATTTTTTTTTTCAGTATTGGCTCCGGGCATTTGTATTGTGGTGTGACTGCTTATTGTAGCTAAATATTATGCCAAACCAGCACGTCAAAGAGGGGAGAGTATTGTAAGGTTGTGACCTAATTTTTCAAAGCAGTACTTTGGTGCTCAGCAGTGGGTGCTTGAGAGAGGATTAAGAGATTTCAATTGAGAAAGACTAGAATATGGAAAATGAAAGGTTCCAAAATGGGGAAGGGGTCTGTGTGTGTTAAAAAATGTGGGATGGGAAATGTTGTAGGAATACCTCTAAGATAAATTTTCCAAATGGAAGAATACAATTATATTTCTCTCTTTCTGTAACTAAAAGAACAAGTAAGACGTTGTTTCACTTGTTTACAGCAAATGTGAATGTAAAGATGGACTCTGGAAAAAAGAGTGTGGGAAAGACTTTATGAAAATGGCAGTTACTGTATCTGTGGTGGAAAGAAAGCCAAGAAAATCTGATTGTGACAAAGGTGTGAGACTGGATACTTTGTACTACAGAATTAGGAAAAAATGGGATGTGGAATAGTAGGCTCATAGAAGATGACCTTATGTCAGTGGAAAATTAGGAAATGCTCTACCTATGTACAAGAAAAACAGGATCTGGACATACAAAGATGCTTAATCTTCCACCAGCAGCTCGTAAAACAAATTTTCAGGAAAAGTTTTATCAATCCACTAACATATTTATTGTAGATTAGACAGCCCATAACAGAAAAACTTTGAAGTGAAAAGCAATTTTACTGAATAAGTAATATTTAGCAATTTGGAAATAAGTGAGAAATGAGATAAGCTGCAGTATGTGTTTATAAAAGACATTATTCTGGTATGTTTAGTGAAATGACGGTTTTTCTAGACAAAAGAAATGGGCAGGCATTTAACCTACCTCTAATATAGACAATAAACTGTTTAAAAAGTACAGGCAACAGTGAGTTGTGCTGAATTGGACTGGAAAGGTGCCTTATAGAGTTCTTGAGGATGTGGTTTTGGGGTGAGATAAGAGTTTCAGTGATGAATTCCGCACAATGGTCAAGTCTACTTGTGAATTTTAGTTACAGAGAATTGAGAAATATTGACAATACTGAAGACAGAGATCACAGGTAGGGATTGGATTTTTTTCTATTTGAACATCTAGATGTCCTTTTGGACTTAAGCAATGGAAATGAAATCATATATTACACACTGTGAAGAAACATGAGACTGTAATATGGCACGATAAATGACGGTAAATGAATCAGGACAACAAAGAATTGATTTTACAAAGGAAAATTAAAACTATATGGCTTGTTCTGTTTAAGACTGTGAGACCTGATAGTAAGATTGGCTGTAAAAATATAGGAAGGAATTATACAGCTTGGTGGGAGAAAGATCATCTAGCTAAAAGGTAACAACACACAGGAAAAATAATGATGCTATGTTCCATTAATGAAAGCTCTTAAGTGGTATAGAAGAGAGGTTCTGGAACAGCCCTTTACCATGCATAGTTAGGGGGAAAATGTTAAGAATCTTATTGCATCATTGCCTCTATCTGGAGACCGAACTTGAGGGGCCTTCTCTTGTACTTTTGTGTTCCTAATTCTACTTACTGCTTGTTGTCTTAGCTAGAAAAAAACTACAAGTTTTTTACTGACTGAGTGTGGGTCACTACTGTCACAACCCTTTCCTGAAGCATGACTCCATGTGGCAAAGCCACTTTGGAACATTGGCTGCAATGAACTGCAACAAGGAGTTGCGCACTATCATTGTCAGTATACCTGTAATTCTGCTTTCTGGGATATTTTTTTTCTTTTTGTAATCTCCTACTTCTCCTAAATCTCAAATACCCAGCATTTGCAGCTTTTAGAATAGGTCAGTGGCAATGCTTCCAATTAATTGCAACCACATGGTGTTCCTCAACCATCTTTAGTGATGACAAAGTGGGACATGCAAGACACATGGTCTTTACTAAGGACTGTGGAAAAAAATTCCTTCATTTCTCAATTTCCTATTAAACTGACAACATTCTTCCACTCCCAGTAAGTGGTATGCTGTTAGCTGTGTTCCAGTCACCCTCTCTAGTCACCTAAAGCTGACTCCTTTGCCAAGTATTTCTACATGTTAAGAGAGTCCTTGATTGAAGTGCAATACTTAATATATAGTTATTATTACGGAGTTTCTTTTCTTCATGTAGGACTGACATAGTACAGAGTAAAAATAAAGCAAAGCCCAAAACTAATACTTCTGTGATCCATCATAGTGAAAGATAAATTAAGAAAACCATACAGTTACTGTATTTCAGGTCTCAAACCAGTTTGAGTTTATGCTTTTCAAGGGATTTGAAACACAGGATTTATTTACTTGTGACCATTCACACAGCCAGGTGCTAGATGTTAGCCCCAAGTCGCTGTTGGGCATGATACACAAGGTGGGGTTTTCCCCAGGGATTTTTTAGCTCATTTCTTATCTCTTTAGTAACATGTATGTCTACTTTCACCACTTCTTTGGGCAAACCATATTTCTTTTTACTGACTCCCCCCATCATCTTTTTCTTTGCCTTTCCATTCTCTCTTCTTGACAGAATAGTGAACACTTTAATTTCATTTCTCTAAGACCCATAGGTTAATTCCTTGTCTCCTCAGCACCAGTGAACAGTCAAGTTCACCCTCTAAAATCAGCTCTTCAGTGGTGTTTTTTACTTGCCCCATCGTAGCTAGGAAAACTAACATCCACTAGGGATTTAGATTTGTCATGTAGTGCAGTGAAGACCCTGCCTCCATTCCAGGCAGAATTTAAGAAAAGTTTATAACAAGGCAGGAAACCGTAAAAGCGAAATTGTTAACTATGGCAGACACAGAATCACAGAAGCACAGAAGCACAGAAGCACAGAAGCACAGAAGCACAGAAGCACAGAATTGTTGAGGGTGGAAAGGACCTCTGGGGATCATGTGGTTCACCTCCCTGCTCAAGCAGGGCCACCTATCCCAGGTTGCCCAGGACCATGTCCAGAAGGCTTTTGAATATCAGTTCTATCTGAGTATAAATAAAACAGGGTTGCAGATATTTATACCAGCCAGAAAGCAGGAAAAGGTAACAAGAAACAAAATCCTTGAAAAAGGCTGCTAGCTTGTTGGAGGCTTTCAGATAAACGTGTGAAAACTTAGGAAGGAAAGAGTTAACACTGGTACTCATAGTCTGGAGAAGATACTTCAGAGGTAGGTGGATTTATGATGAATTAGAGCTGGTCTCCATTCGGAACTCAACTGCAATTTAGTCTTCCTGAAAGTGTGTATATAGATATGTTTGTGTATACATCTATAGAGTACTCAGATTTTCCAGTTTAATTTTAGTTTGCAGACAGTAGCAGGAAGTTTGACCGCAGTCACTAATCAACTCAAGGCACTGGTTCTTATTATTTACTATGAAAAAAGTTAGCATACAGTAGCTATGACAGATGTAAACAAAATGTGTTTTATATTGTGAAAATATTGTGTGGGTGTGCAATTACATGTTACCTCTCCTTCTGGAACTGCACTTAGCTAGAAGACCCAGGTGCTACATAGAATGTTCCATGAAGATTTTTTGTTCCTGTAAATTAATGTATCCAAAATAGTAGATATCAGTTTAAAACCTGGTCCAGCACTATTTATAGTACAAAAGGAAGTGCTAGTTCTTGGGAAATACAGAAGTTTGATATTCATACATTCACAGATGTGTATACATATGTGTACACTCATGTTTACACACACATTCACAAAATGACACAATATTCTACATTGAAAAGGACCTTTTGAGGTAATCTAGTCCAATCCCCGCATTCAAGCAAGGTCAGCTAAAGCAGCTTGTCCAGGGCCATGTCCAGTCAGGTTTTCAATATCTTGGCATCTTCACAACCTCTCTGGGCAGCATGTTTCAGTGGTTCACCAGGGATCACCCTTGCATAAAGAAAAAAATTGTTTTCTTGTCTTCAGATGGGATGCCATGTGTTTTAATTTGTGTTGGTTGACTCTTGTTGTGTCACTGGACAACGCTGAGAAGACCCTAACTTCATCTTTCATTAATGAAAAAGCAGAACACAGTTGGCTCCAGTATTGATCTGGTTACGGGCCGCAAACTGAACCTTGTGCCATTCTGGGCACAAGGGGATCACAACTCTCTGGGACCAGTCATTCAGCTAGTTTTTAATCCACGTCACTGTCCACTTATCTGATGATACTTTGTCAGCTTGTCTATGATGATATCGGAGACAGTGTCAGTCTTTACTGAAGTTGAGGTGAATAGCACTGGGAGTGTGGTTGCTTAATCTTGTGTCATTAGGTTTTTCTTTGACAAAAACAGAAGGAGGTGACATGTTTTTTCATAATAATCTTTGGATTGAAGCACATGATGAGAAAACGGGAGATCTGAGAATTATATTCGTGTCAGTTTGAGGAGATTCAAAGTTAAAGCTGTTTCTCAAGAGAAAAAAAAGCTCTCATTACCAGGTCATAAATATGGCTACCATGCAGATATTCAGCAGCTCTCTTCTTGAATAGGCCTTATATCTACACGTTTTGTTGTTTTGAAAGAAGGAAGGATGGCTTCCATCCCAGTTCAAAATGCTATTTCTGTATTTTATGCAATCAGATTTTAATGAATTGCTAGGAAACAAGTATCTGGAGAATGCCATTAGCAGTAAACAAGAAGTTACGTCCTTTCTGATTCAGAAGTACTACTTCAACAGGAGGAACGACTTCTTGTGGGCTCCCCTAGGCACTCTCTGAGGAAGTGAAATTTCTGGTAAGTACTTTTGACTGGACATACTCTAATTAGGGTTCTCATTCAGAATATTTAGGTAGCCTGCTGCTGAGCAACAACTTTCCCAGTAAGCTGAAATTCTGCCTTTATGTGGAATTGAAATACTCAAAGAAACACAAGATCTTTGTTTTACTACCTTGGTGTTTGAGAGACCCTAGTAATCAAAGTTTTACCATATGAAATGCTGTGACTACCTAAAATGATTTCTGTAAAGTGCCCATGACATGCCAAGGTGGTAACCATGCCAAATATACTACAGTTTAAGCAACTCAGAACCTGCCACCTGCAGAAGGCTATTTTGGATTAAAAGAACACATGGCCCTACACATTTTTAGCCCTTAATTTCTGTATTTTTGCAGCAAGACCTTCACTTAATTCAGAGAGATTACTTTCTGTATTTAATGAGAAAGATTGAATTTGTATGTATTTTGTTTTGCTTCAGGGTCTTTTTGGTTTGGGTTTGTTGTGGGTTTTGGTTTGCTTTTTTGGTTGTTTTTTTTTAGTGGCTATAAACTATAAATAAGTAAGCATTAAATTGTCTTAGCATTTAAAATATATTCAAGACAAGGAATCAATTTAAAACAGAAGAATTCAGAAGTTTGCGTGTGGTAAGGGGGAACAGTTTTTTTTAAAAAAAGTTGCTTTCCAAAAAGCTGTTAGAAAAACATAAAGTAGTATAATTGAAAAATACTTTTTTCCCCATTTCATGCCTTAAATGGTGTATCCCATTTAAATTATCAAAAGAATGGACATTTGAATATGTTTCTTAATTATACTGATCAAGAAACTTTAAAAGTGCAGCCCTAGAATTTTTAATGTACATGTTACTATTTATATGTAATATCTTCTGAATTTCTTTTGCGAGATGTATCATAAATAAGATTCAATTATAGTATGCTTTTCCAGTGGGCATTTATTTTCCATAAAATGGAAATTAAGACTAAGTATAAGATGACTCATTTTGAATTTATGTGTATTACTAATTTTCTTTTGAATAAAACTCATATCCATTTTGTTTAAATTAAGGATAACTAAATCTCCTTCACACTTAAAAGAGTAAAGTCTGTTTAAGCTCACTAGAAAGAGCAGAGCCATTGTATTAGACCTAGTCCTAAAAAAAACCACTAAAAAAATTCCAAAAGCTAGAATATAAAACTAATTTAGCATATCTGAACATAGGATTGTGTTGCAGAAAATTCATAAATTGATTTCTATTTTGAGAAAGGTGAGTATTAGAATGTTAAATCATAAATAATAAAATGTAGAATATTATTATGATGATGATCAACCATACTCTTCCCTCTCATTTCTTAGGATTTTTAAAACAAGTGATAAAACATCAAATATCAAGGGCCTGGCCGCTTTTGTTTTCCATTCTGGTATTCCAAACAATCCTGATCACTATAATGGTGCTAAAGCATAATGTACTGTCTGCATGCATAAGTAGTGATTTATTATTGGTTTAAAATCTTATTTTTGCATGATATATCATATAAAACCAACTGAAACTGAAGATTTCACAACAAGCTGTTATTCCAGAAAAATGGTCATTTTTAGACTTTCAAAATAATTTATTTTAACATTAATGTTTTTTTTTTAAACTTCTTTCATACAGAATTGATTGATTTATCTTGTTGCTTAGATATAAACAAAGCCAGTATTGAAATAGGAATAATTTGGTTATACAAACATACCTCAATTTTCTAAATATTTGTTCTTATTGATGGGGAAAATTTTTATTGAATTACATAAGACTTCACTGTCTGTATGCAAAGTGTTATATATATTTTATTGAATGTTGTCATTTTGGGGTGGATTCTTCCTGAATCCTCTGGGATGCAGCAAAAAGCTGTTCCTCAGCACTCTCCTGATGGTCTCTGTCTCATCACAAGAGCTGGCATAAAAGAATTTTCTTATCTAAGGGAAGAAAAGTACTCTAGAGGCTTATCAAAACTTCTGGCAAAACTCTAGCAATTTCCCCTTCCCAGCAGTCCCTCAGCACCTTCGAAATGCTATCTCTTTTGCTGCACAAGGATTTCTCCACAATTCCATTGCCTGTAGCCATCTCCAAGCTAATAAGCTACTCCAAAATTTTGCTTGCATGGTCCAACCCCATAAACAGCTGTTATTTTTTTCAACAATCACTAAACAACCTTCAGATGGTATTAAATCATAGAATAATCGAAATGCAGAAGAGTTTTGGTTGGAAGGGACCTTTAGAAGTCATCTAGTCCAACTCCTCTGCAATGAAAAGGGACATCTTCAACTAGATCAGGTTGCTCAGACCCTTGTCCAAACTAATCTGGAATGTTTCCAGGGATGGGGCATCCATCATATCTCTGTGCAACCTGTGCCAGTGTCAAAATGTCTTCCTCATATCTAGTCTGAATCTACCCTCTTTTAGTTTAAAACCATTACTCCTTGTCCTATTGCAGCATGGCCTGCTAAAAAGTTTGTCCCCATCTTTCTTATAAGCCCCTTTTTAAATACTGAAAGGCCATTATAAGGTCTCCGCAGAGCTTCCTGTTCTCCAATCTGAACAACCTCAGCTCTCCCAGCCTTTCCTCATAGCACAGGTGTTCCAGCCCTCTGATCTTTTTTTGAGGACCTCCTCTGTATCTGCTTGAACAGGTCCATCCATATCTGTCTTGTACTGGCACCCCAGAACTGGACGCAGTACTCCAGGTGAGGTCTCATAAGAGCAGAGTAGAGGGGGAGGATCATCTCCCTCAACCCTGCTGGCCATACTTCTTTTGATGCAGCACAGGACATGGTTGGCTTTCTGGGCTGCAAATACACATTGCTGGCTTACATCCAGCTTTCCATCCACCAGTACCTCCAAGTCCTTCTTGGCAGGGCTGCTCTCAATCTCTTCATCTCCCAGCCTGTGATGATATGTGGGGTTTCCCCGACCCGGGTGCATAACCTTGCACTTGGTGTTGTTGAAGCTCATGAACTTCATGTGAACCCAGTTCTCAAGCTTGTCCAGGTCCCTTGGGATGGCATCTCATCCCTCAGTCATGTCAACTGCACCATTCAGCTTGGTGTCATCTGCAAACTTGATGAGGGTGCACTCGATCCCACTATGTCATTGATAAAAATATTAAAGAGTACTGCTCCCAGTATGGACCCCTGAGGGACATCACTTGTCACTAATCTCTATCTGGACATTGAGCTGTTGACCATTACCCTTTGGATGTGACTATCCAAGCAAAGATCCTGGCTAAAAGATAGATATGTTAAAGATAGATCCTGGCTAAAATCACAATCACTGAAATGAGAACATCTCTGATATTAAGACCAGACTGAGCAGTTCATGTAGTGAGGTGGTGATAATGATCCCATACCTATGTACTCTATAAGCATTAAAAGAGGCCTTCACAATTCTACTTTTCACTGATTACATCATTTAAACTTTCTCTGCTTGTATGGGGATGTTCCCTCATTCTGCTTTTGGCATTAGTGAACCATCATCCTCTGAGCAACAAAGAACCTCTATCCCCCTTTGCCCTATGGAGCTCCAGACTGTATGATATGGGTGGCTGAAAGGAGGATCTCAGAATTTGTGTATCACATAGCAGCCTAGCAAGGCCTCAGAATGAAAGTCTGCTAATTTTCTTTTAAAAATGTAGACAAAGATGGAGGAGATTGGGCCAATTGTTATTTACAGATGCTGTGGTGATTATCTGTAGAATGATGCCTGCAGTGGTTTGAGCCCTGTTGTGCCCTAGTACACAAGTTGATTTTCCTGGAGAAGGCTGTGCCATCTTTTAGGGCTGTGGATACACTTGCTGTCTAAGGAAGAGGCACCACAGAATCTGCCCACACTTTAATATCCTCCAATATGAAGTTGGAGAGCTCTGCATGTTTTGTTTGTTTAGTTTCACTTGATAAGACTAAAGAACAGGTAATTTATAACATTCACAAAATCAGTATCTCTCTTCTATATTTACCAGTCAGTGATGTTTTTGTACAGGTATCTATTTGTAGCACAATCATCACAAGAGTGCACATAATCCTGCAGACATTCTGGCTTTCCAGTCCTTTTCCATATGTCCCTAAATTGTTAAGATATGATAGAAAACAGGGGGCAGGGCAGTTTGGAAGGCCCTGACAGCCTGGGAACCTAAGTCAGCTGGACTGGAGGGGTTTCTGTTCAGGAAACAGGTCAGTGGGCAGAGAAACATCCAGTTCCTTAAACTCAAGATGTTTTCTCAACATGTAGAATCACTATGTAAATCCAAACGCAGCTGCCTAGTGAGTGACCAGAAAAAGCGAACTTTAATTTTCCCTTTGACAGTTTGAATATTCTTCGTGTATCAAAAAGAGGGGCTGCTGTGCCAAGCAGTTCTCATAGTATTCTCTTACAGGAAATTCTAAAGAAATAACATTATGACTTGTTTCAAAAAGATGTTTTGGGAAACAGAAAAAATACATTAACAGACCATTTTCAGAAGAATGTAGTTCCATTCCTGAGCTTCCCACCTTCCTCCCCTGCTTCCCTTTCTTATTTTTCCTTCCTTCCTTCCTTCCTTCCTTCCTTCCTTCCTTCCTTCCTTCTCTCTCTTTCTGTCTGTCTTTTCTATTAATAAGAATGAGAGAAAAGTTAACAATATTATGTAATAACTTATTATTGACTTTATATTCACAAAAAAAAAAAAATAAATTCAGATACCAGATTGTATATTCTAAGCAATTTAAATAAATAAAAAAAAAAAGTTGTAACATTTCTTCACAAGTTTTTGTTATTTTGCCAAGGTATTGTCTTTCTATCAGTAATGCTTGGGAAAAAATGGTACTGATTCACAACAACAGGAATCATTAGTGAAACAGCTTGTTTTACATATTTGCTTTAAAAATGTTTGATATGGCAATGAAAATGTTCAGAATAGTTGACAAGCTCAAGTAGTAGGTTTCATTGTCGCATACACACACAAAAGCAGCATAAAACAATATATACTACTAGCAGCTCTGTGAATTTCATAGAACCACAATTAAGAAAGGAAAATATGTAAAATGATAGGTAAAGGAAAAAAAAAATAAAAGCCAGTTTCACAGAATAAAATATAATTCTACGAGGAATACTAATGTAGATATATCAATAAGAATTCCTCTTCTAAACCCGTATTTTTAATTTAAGGATATTTAGACTTTTGTAGAGACTAACATTCTTGAAGTATAACACTTTTCCCTTTTGTTGTATTTTACACTTAGTAGAGTACAAAAGTTACTCTTAATCATAGAGGAATTGTGATAAGCTGTGAAATAAAGAACAGGCGTGGACCAGAAAAATATATTAAAAAACATATAATGATTTCTTTTGATATTATCACAGGGGAAGTGTAATGCCAGATGTTTTTCAGTAAAAAAAATGGCTGAAAAGATTATAGTACAATATTGGATACATTTAAGGAAAAGTCAACAGGAAAGAATCTACATGCTAAATTGAAGGAGTTAATAGTGTTATCCATTATATAAAATATTAATTAAGTTAACAATGCTAAAAGTAATTAAATAATTAGTCAAATATTTCATTCTTCTTTTCATTAGTTATAGCCTAGATTTATACTGCCTCATACAAGGTGTGTCTTTATTCGCAACATATTTTGAGACTGTTTCTTACCTTTGGAAATGTTGATAAGTGAGATGGAGACAGTAGGTGTTCTGAGTCTTGTCACTACTGTGGAAAAGAAATATAAAGCAGGGTTCATTGTTGGGGGGGTGGGTGTTGGGGTGGGAGGGCAGGTAGGGAATGACACATGGGGACCAGCATGTTATAAAGAAGAAAATATCAAACTGGACAGGTGGCAGATGAGTGGGTATGTGTGTGTGGCAGGAGGAATGGATGTCCAAAATTGAATCTTTGATCTTCCAGTTTCTGGTGCTCTCAGGTAACAGTTGCCTGCTACTTGCTAGCTGCAACTGGTACAGACTGAGTGTAAATTTGAGGTACCATCTGGACTAAGGAGAAGTGGCAAGTGTGAGTTCTCCAGTTAGTAACAAGACATCAGACATAACTATAGGCTTGCACAAGCAAAATGTGCTGTGCTTCTGCATGTAAGACCATTAAGATTGGGAAAATGAGGGTCTGGTGGGCCTGGGTAAAAGTGGGTGTGCCAAAAAATAACAGGTTCCTGTAAAGAAGTGGCCTTGGAAAGAAAGAATAAGGGTGCCAGGGCCCTGAGGGGGCCCTAATGTCCCTGCCTGTCTCTGGGGCTCCGCTCATCCTGCCCATGGCCCAGGACCCCATTCCAGCCCCCGTGGCTCCCAGTGGCTGCCCCAGTGAGGCTCCAGCTTTGCCACAGCCACAGCCCACATGAGCTGGGCCTACCTGCAGGCCAACATCCCAGCCTGGCCTGGGCCCATCCCCGTGCCCACAGCCCTGCCCAGCCACCTTGTGCTGGATCTGACCCCTGCTGCCCTGACCGGGCCGGATCCTGGCACTCGGCCATGGGCCGTATGTGGCAGCCTGGCCTAGGACCCTGCCCTGCCAGCTCTGTGACCCCATGGCTCCCTGCTCACCTTCCCATTGGGACCAGCCCGGCTCCTGCTGCTCCCTGGCCAAGGGGACAGAAAGAAGGCTGCACAGCAGGAGCTGACATGATGTCCTGCACAACCTTGCCTGGCCAGCAGCGATGCCGCTGCTCTGTCTGGCCTCTAGCAGAAACCAGTGTCAGAAGTGGGATTTGATCTCATGCCTCCCAGGGTGTCTCACCAGCAAGACGAGGCTGTAAGAGCCTGCCCACAGGGGACCTGGGCACTGGGCTTTGTTTGAGACCAAAGGTGAGCACAGCCTTTGCCCTGCCTCGTCGCTTGCTCCCAGCCCAGCATCACGTTCATGACATCCCACGTTCCCTTCCAGGGCCAGCAGGCAGGATTTGGTGTACCTCTAACAGTAATTAATGAGTAAATAACTGAAAAGAACAAACGGAAACCAAGTCCTGCTTATTGCTGCCTTTTTTTCTTTTTTTTCACGAAAGTAGGACCCAAAGGTCAGGAACTGGCACTGCTTTGCAGGTGAAATGGAATGCTGCTCCAAATGCTTAGGATGGGATGATCTGCTGGCAGGTTTTGTTAAATTTCTCCCTTTCCTTAAGGCTTGAGAACATAGCTGAGTTTCAGTCTTGCAGATGCCACGCTGAACAATTTGTCTGCACTCCCAGTTTTATGCACTGCTGCGGGACGGCGGGATGTGGCCCTCAGTGAGCTCACAGCGCTGGGAGCAAGGGGCTCGCTGGCTCAAATGTGCTCATGCTGCTGCCTCCAGAGGTTGTCTGGGAGTGACCAAGCACAACAGCTGACCCTAGAAATTAAGGAAAGAACTTTCTCCTCTGGACTGACACTAATAATTACCCTTTGCTCATACTAAAAATATTCGTGCTGCAACCCAGCATGCACTAAGAAAATCTACAGTCTGCTGTGCACTGAAAAAAAGCCTCCCTGTGAAGCCAAACATCTGAGCCCATACTGTGTAAGAACATTTAAAAATTTAAAAATCAGGTAAAGTTTTTGATGCTTTAAAATGTTCAATAGAAACATTGTTTTAAATTCAGGAACATAACACATTTGGCTACCTGCACCTACATTTTCTTCTTAAAAAGAATAATTAAATTTAAATTCAGTCATGTAAAGTACTGTGCTTCATAATAAGTATGATGGGATTAATTGCCAGACACCACTAAAAATCTTCAAAGCTTGGAGCAGTTAGAAATCCCATTCTATTATAATCTCCCAAATCTTCTAAAGACCAGACCTTGTGTGGTCCTCCAGATGATCTTTTGATAGTTCAAGGAACATTTACAAAGTAAAACTCTATAATGATTTAAAGATGTGGCCTGTCCTTTCTGTCCAGACCACAGCCATGCCTCCTGTAACCAATGCAGATCTTCTATAGAATAATTGAACCATAAGAATGCACGTGTGTGTATATATATATGTAGCTAATTTTTTGTCAGTACAAATAATAACACTTTTTGCATATTGCCACTGCACTGCAGAAATAAATAGTAATCTGCATAGAACTGCTACTGTGACTTAGCCTGAGATGTCTACACCACATTAACATTTTAACTTGGTTGTCACTTTCTGTAGCTGTTGCACAGAAATTGGCACTTTCGGGGGACAGTTTATTTACTTAACGGTTGTCAACAGTACCAATTGAATGTCACCAAAAAGTGATGTGGGACACTACACTCAGATGCCCACCTTTGATTAGATGATTTCTTGTGATACTTCTGAAACAATTTCCAAAAACACAGAAAACTGGGGATCCTGGACCATGGTGCAAAGTGGTACAGACTGAACCAGACAAAACAAGGGTATATTTTATGTGTGTTTTACACTCAAAGGAGAACAACTTCACAATTTCAAAGCTTTTATTAAAAATGATGGGAAGCAACCTCTCTTTCCCACCTCTCTGAATTCATATTCCCCCTGTATCCGAATATCTTCCTGTTCTAATTAGTTTTTGGGACACTTGAATTTACCTCCATGCTTATGGATATTAACAGTCTCAATCAAAATGCTGGATTCAACATTTCTTCTATCTGTTCTCCTGCCTGTCAGCACATGATTTTGTATGTTCCACCCTGAGGTTCAGGCCATCCCTAGTTTTAAAAAGAAACAGGTGATGTTTTCATAGCTGAGCTGTATTAGAATTAAAAACAACCGTGCTACATTAAATGAAGTCTACTGATTTCTGATGTAATTTAATACACAGTAAAAATCTTTTGGATTAATATTTGTACGACTAGCTCCAGAACTGCTGACTGTGATCAGCTGTGTATCAGGTCAGGGGCTTTCATTTCTGGCTGTCTCCCATCTTTACCCTCTACTCTCAATCTGTTTCTAATGACTTGTTCTTATTGCTGTTAACTTTTAAATCACTACAAGTATTTAAAAGGACATCTCTTTGTAGTAGTGTAGCTAATAAAAATCAAAATGATTTTCCAGGATGCATGAGAATACGAGTTTAAAAATAGAAAAATAAAAATAGAAATTTGAGGGCTCGTAAATCATGTTTGTCACATAAAGGACAGACAGGAAGTTGTTCTGCTTGAAACTCCCTACCAAGGAATATTAACATAATCTCTAATACATGTTCCTCTGATTTTTTAATAGTCATAACAACACAACAAGACTGAAATAAGACTATAAGGCAGACATGAGGTGCTAGAGTGTGTCCAAAGAAGAGCAATAAAGCTGGTGAAGGGTCTAGACAATCAAGTCTTACAAGGAAAGACTGAGGGAACTGGCGTTGTTTAGCCTGGAGAAAAGGAGGGGAGACTTTATTGCTCTCTACAACTGCCCAAGAGGAGGTTGCAGTGACGTGGATGTCAGTCTCTTTTCCCAAGTAACAAGTGATGGGACAAGAGGCAATTGCCTCAGGTTGCACCAGGGAAGGTTTAGATTGGATATTAGGAAAAATTTCTTCACCAAAAGTGTTGTCAAGCATTGGATCAGACTGCTCAGGGAAGCTGCTGAGTCACCATCTCTGGAGGTATTTAAAAGACATATAGATGTGGCATTTTGGGACATGGTTTAGTGGTCGACTTGGCAGTGTTAGGTTTACAGCTGGGCTAGATGATCTTAAGGGTCTTTTCTAACCCAAATGATTTTATGAGTCTATGAAATTGTTGTGGGTTTTTTACATCTTTTTTTTTTTTTTTTTTTGGTTTCCACCAAAGATTTTGTAATAGTTTTATATAACTCAATAGTCCAGAAGGTAATGCTTATAGCAGAAGGGTAGGCAGACCAGTCTGAAGTGTTTTCTGTTTTTGAAGATGTTTGTGCCTTGGCTGGATGTATGGCTTTTCTGACATGACAAATTCTGCAAGGAAGAAATTCTCCCATTCTCCTCTCTTCTTTCTCTGGCTACAAGCAGCTGATTTAAATCTGTGTTTTACAGGTAGATAGATGGCTGCTGTAACCAACAGATAATTAGACTTGACTTTTCTGTCCAGAAGTCATGTCAAAGTCTTAATTTCCATTACTCTTTTATTCTTTAAACTTCACAGAATATAAACAATCTGAAAGGAGATTATGTAGATGTAAATAACATTTTATTTTCTATACTGTTTTCTAATAAAGTGAACATAACCGTTTCTACAATTTTCCCATCAATAATAGGCATAGATTTATTTTCCAATATCTCACTGAAATACAGGAATATTTTCATTTTTAATATGAAATTGAGGTAAACAGGAAATTCACATTTAATTCAACAGTTCTAAAAAGAAATAATTAATTTTTAAAAAAAAATTAATAAGAAATATTTTAAAGGGCATTTAACAGTCTATCTATTCAAGATAGTATTTTTCATTTTAAAAAAGCATTCAGTTAAACTGATAAGTAAAAATCTGAAGTCTTAAATAATGTTAAATAAAATATAGCAGGAAGGAGCAGTACATGGTCCAAGAGCTACCATTGACCACAACAACCTCAGAAAGCATCTTCTTATGTGGCTCCAGCCTTCTCTTTCCTGCAGGCCAAATTAAGGCTTTTAATAAGCACAAGCTTTACAGACTACAAAAGAATTAAAGATTTGTGCCAAATTCTGGATGTCAAGATAGTTATGTTAACACATTAAAATATCATGTTCAGTAGGCATTAAAATGATGAATAGTGTCCCAGAATGATGTAAAAGTCTCTGAAAGCTTTATGGGCAAAATAGTTTAAAGGCATATAGTCATAATTAATTGCCTTTGAAACCATGTATTATTAGCAGAAAGAACAGACAAAACTCTGAATGAACATTGCTATCTGTAAAATGCCCCTGATATATTAAATTAGTTTTAATTAAAAACTGTCAGTTTTCCAGGAACTTCCCATCAAAATTATTTAACACTCTGGACGTCATTCATCTCAGACTTGCCAGTCTTTCAGTGTTGCTCAAGTTCACTGCTAAAGGCCCTCCAACTCTGTAATGTAAGAGAACCTTCAAGTATGAGAAATATATTTAGAACACACCTTTGCTGGCTATTTGTATTTTATGGAAGGCAAAACACTGTCTTTTAGCTAACATGAAGGAAAGTATTTTACAGTGAAAAAAGGCAAATCAAAGTCCCACAGCATTGTGGGGCTTTTAACACTTCTAACTTCCTTTGTTTCAAGTTCCTTCTTCATACTGATTTTAACACTCAAACCTTCCTATTCCTGTTAAAACTATGCTATGCCTCTCTATATTGTTTCACTATGAAACAATCCAAAACAAAAAAGGATTCAAAACACTGTAATGAAGTACTCATAAGCCACTATACATTTGCTGTCAGTATTTCACACACCAGAATCCTGCTGTTAACAGCCTTTTTCCAGAAGAACAGAATTCAAATTTTCCCTGTATTCTGGACTTGCAGAATAACGAAGGCTGAAAGGGACGCTGGGAGGTGAGTACTGTGCATATTGGGGTGGATTACTGTGAAAGACAGCTAGCCCGTAAACTGAGTGAAAGGTGAGAAAAATGGCCCTCGTGCAGCTAAAAGGTAGGCAGAAAACAGGCTGGAGAGGTGAAGCCTGAAGGAGTCCTGTGTGAAGAGAACTAACTGTTTTCAGAAGACAAGGAGGACCAATTGAGAAGGGACAGGCAAGAATTCATACCAAACCTGGAAAAAGATAACGTTTTAAAGCTGTTACATTATACAAGTTTTCTGTCTTTTATTATTCTTTAGATATCAATGTCCTAATAGTTTTTCCTTTCTGCTGAGCTGCAGTAAGCACTTGGAGCTCTCATAAACTGCTTTTTACAGTGAAGGAAATATCATAGATAGGAAGTCTGGTTTTACTTCAAGTATAAGCCAGTTTTATTTGCGTTTACACCTGCCATGGAAAAAGAGATGAAAAAGCATAGCAGGCACACTTTTCTTTAGGTTATTTTCTCTTCCAGACACTCAATACCAACTTTTCAGGGAGTACCTCTAACTCAAAGACTGTTTAAACAAAACTCAAACTGAAACATCTTCTAGTGCTTACACATCTCCCTTTATATTGTACTTTGCTTATCTTGCAGGTGAACTTTCATATCTTTTAAATTGAACATTTTTGAAGGGAATTAAAACAAACAAAACAAAACATACACACTCACACACAAAAAAACAACCCCAAAAAACAAACAAACCAAACCAAACCAAAAACCCCCACACATCAAAATGAAACAAGCCAGACCAAAACACTAACTCAACATTAACTCAAGGACATCAACTGCTTCAGAGCTCTCTGAAGTATTAACTTAGGACTGAATTACTCACTAAATGAATGTACAATTATTGAGATAAAACAAAATCTACTAACTCTTTGTATTTCTTTCCCACATACTAGATTCATCTATTTTTGCCTTGACTTTATGCACCAATAGTAACTATATTTGGCACGTTCATTTTCTCCTCTTTCCATTAATAAGTCACGGAATAAAGCATGGAAATACAGCAGGAGTAAAAAGTTATACAATACAGATTAAATTGTACAAACTGCTCACTCATTGTAGTAAGGAATACTTCAGAAGGAATAAAGACAGGTCTTGATAATGCAAAAATTTGTGGTATTGTTCAGTGTTCAAAGGACGGTACTACAGGCTTATATCAAATACAGCTGATTCTCTCCTTTGAACTTCTGTGTTATTCTATGCTGCCATCTGCTCTCAGGGAGAATGGCAGACAGATTTCCTCCTTCTTAGCTTGTAAGGAATATAGCACATCAGAGTCTTCCTGATTTTTTTCATTTTATTGAAGCTAATGACATCTCCAACAAATTATATGTGTATGGAAAACAGTGAAAAGCCCTTAGAGGATACTTATAAACAGGTTTTTAGTTTACATTCTCAGTTCAACAGTCACTTTGAGGATTTCCGTTTATTTTTTCTTTCCTAATTGTCACAAGAATCATAATCTCTTTCATGGATCTCTATATATTAGAAAATGATAAATAGATCCCAGTTATCTCAAGGATAAGACTGATTTTCAATAAGTGTTGAACAGCTGGACAGCTCTGCTGGAAATAAGCTCGGTTTAAATCTATCCCAGATGTATTCAATCTGACACCAACTGTACAGAACCTTAGAAAACACTTCTTATGAAGGTCTGCAGGGTTCAACAGTGCTACCTCTTGGGAGTTCACTGTGTTACTGTAACTGTCTTTGACATGGGTTCTACACAGAGCTCATAAATCAGTGCAGATGAGCATGGTGAAAGAAGATCTGGGAGTTCTTGGTTGAGAGAGATAACCCTATTCCTATCATTTCACTACCAAAGTGTATCATTTGGGGTTTTTTCCTTAGAAGAACTGGATTTACCCAGAAACATGTGTAAGGGCTGGCACATGTAGTAATGATGATAGAACAAATCATGGGTTCTGTAAAAGAATCATTAATATTTCACTGGTTTAGGAGAGATCAAATGCAAAACCTATTTTGAAGGATTTCAGGGAAAAATACCTTAAAATAGATCTTTTTATATGTTGATATGTGAATTTTATGAACTAAAGGTTAATTTACATTCTTTCTATCAGAACTAAGGAATGTAGCTTTAAGAATGGGCTACTAAAAGAGTCTTTAGTTAGGTAAATTATCAGAAAAAAATCCTTCTAATAGTTCAGTCTTCCAGTCTTCCAAGTATAGTTAAGTTTGATACTGTACACATTGATTCATCTTTCGAGTGTATGGTTTGTGGCATTGCAGTTAAGCTTTGTGCCTACAAGGAAGAACTACAATCTGCTGCTGAATAACACAGTGTGAATAGCTAAGGAGGTGATCATAATTTTCTCCAGTGCCACCTCACTCCGTCTCAACTTTGCATATACTACCAATATCATGCTAGCTTAAAATACTACTTATTATTGGACTATTTGCCTCATATTTTACAATCTCATTAAGCAAACTCAGAAAGTTGATGTTGCTATAATGGGTTTAATTTCCAATAGAAATCCACTTCCTTTAGTTAATACACTGTATCTTTCTAATTTAAGGGCAGATGGTGGAATTTCAACTAATCCCCTACACTTTAACAGCCAAATTCCAAGCTGACAGAATTTCAGTAGGTTCATTTATGGAATCAAGTTCATTCTCAAAAAGGAATTTAATAGTCATTAAACTGGATGTCATGAAACTCAGTGCAAATGTAATGTAGTTCTCTGCATTACTGATTTTTGTTTTGAAAAATCAAGACTGAGGGAAAATGATATTTTGTTCATCTATCTGTGTCTTGAACAAGAGCTAGTACTTGTTTCTGTTAAATGCAGCCAAAGCAGATAGAAAAACTACTGTGTTTTACATAGCTTTAAGGAACAATAATGTGCAGATGGAGGACTAACATATCTTTAGGTACATGGAATCACAGAATCACACTATGGTTTGGGTTGGCAGGAACCTTAAAGATCATCTACTTCCAATCCTCCTGGGGCACAGACACCTTCCATTAGACCTGGCTGCTCAAAGCCTCATCCCGTCTGACCTTGAACACTTCCAGGGATGGGGCAAACACAGCTTCTCTGGGCAACCTGTGCCAGTGCCTCATCACCCTCACAGTAAAAAATTTATCCTGAATATTCAAGGTCATTACCCCTTGTCTTATTACTACAGGCCCTTGTAAAATGTCCCTCTGCAGCTTTCTTGTAGGCCTTTTTTAGGTACTGGAAGGCTGCAGTAAGGTCTCCCCTATAAGCCTGTCCTGCTTACCCTCTTCTCCAGGCTGAACAATCCCAGCTCTCTCAGTCTGTCTTCATAGGAGACGTGTTCCAGCTCTCTGATCCTTTTTGAGGCCCTTCTCTGGACCTGCTTGAACAGGTCCATGTCATTCTTATGTTGGGGTCCCCCGAGCTGGACGCATTACTGCAGATGGGGTCTCAAGAGAGTGCAGTAGGGGAGAAGATTACTTCCCTCAGCCTGTTGGCCATCGTGCTTGTGGTGCAGCCCAGGGTACGGTTGCCTTTCTGGCGTGTAAGTGCATATTGCCAGGTCATGTTGAGCTTCTCACCCACTAAAATCCCCAAGTCTTGGTATGTGTTTAAATACATCTTTATGGAGGGTTTTTGAAAATTTTATTTTAGTTTATTTTGGTTTAATTTATCTTAAGCTTTTGATATCTTTATGCCTCATATCCGATAATGTTAGAGTAGAAAGGTGATGGATAGTAAGTTTAATTAATTTAACAAGGTTGGAGAGCTAGTAGCAGGAGCTGATTTTTATTTAGCTTAGTTATGACATTCAGTGTTTTGAAACTCGCTAAGTAGGTTCTTGCTTCTGTGTAAAACCTATCAGGTAAAATTATACTGGCCTATGTGCCAAAAAAGTTGCATCAGAACAAAGGATGCAAACATTTTTTTTGTGTAAATACTTGCCTCTGTTGTCCTTTTCTTTCATTTATTATTACTGGTATCTGAATTCAGTAGATTGAGTATTTTCTTATTTTTTAATGTGCTATCAATTCACCTTGATAAAGGAAATAAAAATAAGACAAATAAAAAGACATATTTTCTTAATTTACGACTCAACCAGCACGATTACTTTTCTGATCCTACAGGTGATTTTTAGTTCAATGAACTGTGCTCATTCCAGTGCCTTTTGAGTTAATGTTTCACACGTGCAAAAAGATAAAATCTCAAATGCACTGAATTTCATTTAAACTCGCCATGGAGATCAAACAACATTTATATTTCAAAGTGGTATGTTTGAGAAATAGTCTAACTTGTTAAATCTATGGGGGCGGGGGGGCTTCACATCTTTTTTGCTTCTTTTACTGTAACGTGATCTTTATATGTGTCATGAAACCTGCACTATTGCAAATGGAACAAATCAGAACAGTCATTGGCTAACCGATTAACATTCATTGAATAATAAAAAGAAAAATAATAGTGCATTCCATTATAACTAGCCATATGTGTTTACAACGAAAATCCTAAATAAGGTGCTATTGGCTTTACCGGTTCTTTGCAGTATGCAAAACTTCCCACATAACATGTAATGCTGCGCAGATTTGAGACTGTTGTGCATGTCTGGTCCTAAAAGTAATAATTTAAATATAAATTTTAAAAGAAATAGTTTATCTCCTATAGGGTGACAAGCAACAAGTACTGATCCTTCCCCTCTGCTCTGCACTGGTGAGACACATCTAGAGTACTGTGTCCAACTCCGGGCTCCCCAGCACAGGAAAGACATGGACATACCAGAGAGAGTCCAACAAAGGCCACAAAATGGACTGGAGCATCTCTCCTATGAGGACACACTAAGACAACTGGGACTGTTTAGCTTAGAGAAGAGAAGGCTCAGAGAGAGGGAGGGCACAAAGAAGATGGAGCCAGGCTCTTTTCAGTGGTGCCCAGGAACAGGATGGGACCAGAGTCAATGGGCACAAACTGAAACACAGGAGGTGCTGTCTGGACATCAGGTAATACTTTTTTACTGTGAGGGTGACTGAGTGCTCACACAGGTTGCCTGGGGAGATTGTGCAGCCTTCATGCTTGGAGATATTTAGAAGCTGCTTGGACACAGTCCTGGGAAACCTGATCTAGGTGGCCCTGATTGAGCAGGGGGGCTGAAGCAGATGCTCTCCAGAGGTCACTTCCAGCCTTAACCACTCTGTGATTTTGTGATTCTCTATCACCCTCATTAGATCAATACTTATCATTATTTCAAAATTAGCATTGTGAAGATAAATGTGATGTGTGTGTGTTTATATTTATACTATTTATATTAATATTTATATTTAATTCATAATGATATTCATATTTTATGCCCATATGTACCTCTGCTACTTTAGCTATTTTGTGTCATTAATTTCATTGTTCTTCTTGAACTCAAGTATGCAGGAAGGTTTGGAATGATAGCTTGGTTTTCTAGTGGACCAGCTGACAGAAAAAAAGATGACCTTTCTAATGCCTGCAAATGACCTGCACATTATACTGATGCCCACTCAATTTCTTCATGTATAGAGGCAAAGGAAAAACACTTTTAAATCAGTATTCATGAATGTATTATTCCTTGAAAGGAATAATTTATCTTCATCCAATGAAGCTACTATTTCCTTGAACAATTCAATTTTCTAGCCATGAAATTTTCTTTCCAGATGTCTGATGTATCTGACCAAGGTACGGAGAAAAAGGAAATCATCAGCCCAATAACTCAGTAAGCTGGATCCCTACCAACAGCACTATCCTATTGAAAAGAAGGGATAAATGCCAGATTCCCAGACTTGTCTGCTAAGGGACATCATCCAGGAGAATTATGGCAGTACAACTACACTGTTGCTGTTATACTGGTATAACTCCCCCGTGAACTCTCTTATGTTTCAACATAAACATTGCCTTAATACAGTAATGTCTCTCCTGCAGTGTAATTATTTCTTTGGATGCAGTGTAATTATTTAAAGAAAAAAAAAAGAAGTCACTGTTTGGAAAGGGTGTCCACATGGGGAGTTATCCCTTCATGGTTGTAGGGATTCATGTTGCAATTACACTACTGTGATTGTACAGCAGAAATACCACTTAATTACAGTAAGTACCTAAAGATCTGTCATATATACTTCTTTCTTCAGATCGCAAGCATTTAATGGCTACAATGAATAAGTTTCTGATGAAATGGCAAATGGAAAGGATACTAACACAAGGCATGTTTAAGAGAAATAAAAGTGAGAGCAAGCCCTTGACAGAAAAGGAAGAGTTAGTCAAAGTAGAGGGGGATTCAGCTCTAGATTAAGACACCTAAAATTAGGAACATACATTTAAATTAAGTTTCTGAAGTCCCATTAGAAAAAGCTAATGTCTAATAAATGTAGTCAGGAAGCAACTAAAATGACCCAGTGGTATGATTAAGTATGTAAAACAAAAGCTTTTAGTGCTGTGCAAGGTGCTGTAGGATAGCCAAGGTATATCTATAGCTTTGGCAGGTAAACTACCTAGCCTATAGAAGACACTTGCCCTTCTTGCTAGAGAATAATGTGGCCTCTTGGGCATTCCAATTGTACTAGGCACATATACAATCACATCCCACTGCAGGTGTTGGTGGTCTATAATGGGAAACTGTGGAATTGGAGAATTCAGGTGCTGCTAGCAAGTGCAGGGCAGAACTAGGAGAATCAATTACCTTCTGGAGTGGCAGCAATGCAGATTTATCTAGGGCAGCTTAAATGACACCAGATATTTATGTCTAGAAAAGGAACTCCAGTGTACAATTAATCTGAAAACAAGAACATATGCATACCTAAACATTGGGTTGACTTACCTCATTAAATTCCTGGACCATTTATTTCAGTGTCACCTTAATAGATCACTAAGCTTGTATTGATTTTGTTTTGATCACATTTTCAATTCAATTTCTTAAATATAAACCTCCAGTAACGTCTGAGATACCCAGGGATAACCTGTCAGACCTCCAGCCCTTGACCCAGAAGGACATGGTTCTTCCATAGCTCCTGTGTCATACCTGCCAGCTCCTTGTATATCTATTTTGATTATATTAAGCACTTCAGATGGTTCTAGAGGTTTATATTTAGGCAAACGAATCAAGCCATCAGTTCTTCACTATAATATTAATTTAGATAACTGGGTAATGTGTAGACACCTAAAGATCTTAATCTTGTACCAAATCTAAGGTTGTAGTGTCAAACAGAGGGAGCTATACTTTGTGATTTGGACACTCAGCAGTGCACTAGGAATGCCGGTAACAGAAGTTCAAGAAACATTTTTATTCAGACAGCTACAATGCTTCTAGAACTACAGGGAATATTTCAGAGCTGCTTTTCTGTATCTAATAGCCTCTGAAGAATAGGGAAGACCTAGCACATCTATATTCTTCATACTCATCGATTCAGAAAAGGGTACTGTAGATAACATCAATAGGCTTCCATCACACATGACAGCAGGAAAACACAAAGCACAAATAATTACTTAGCTGTATGCTAGTGCACATGGTGCTTTAGTTAGCAAAAAAAGGAAGACAGATTTTATAATAGAAATATTTTTTTATGGGAGTTGAACATCTCTCTGGGTCTGTATATACAACCTCCCTGTACATTTTAGTGAGCCTTAACAACCAACCTTTTTCACATCAGCATGTTAGTTCTTTGTTCTTAACACAGTCCAGTGAAATGCTCAGAAAAGCTCTCAGTTGTGGTAGAAAACTATGTGTCACATAAACAAAAATAAACCTACAGATTATTCTTTGAAGTAAAATCGCTTTTGAACTATTTTCTTTTGCATTGCAATACCCTTTGAGAACTTCAATAGCATTTAGAGTATATTTTCTTCCGGTATCTCAATGTACTGACTGAAAAAGATTCCTATCACACATCATGTCATGTTTTCCTATTTCTTTGTGAAATTGAAAGTAGACCAAATACCTCAGAATTTTAAAAATATAGAAAAGCAGTTGTCATTACAGTTCATTTTCACTCATATTTTTTTCATTCATAATTGAGTGAGAAAACCAAAATCATTCATTTTTCACTTATAATTGAGTAAAATTTCACTCATAATTCAGTGATTTTCAGGCTTGGTTCCCTGTTTACTAAATCAGCTGGTACAAAAACTGAATTATTTGCCATTGATTGTGGATTATTATCAGAATAGTGTTTCTGACATAAAACTCATTGTATCTGTTAGCACTACAATACCATTTGCAACTGGCATCAGAAATATAAGAACAAATTGGATTTCTTTTGGGGCCTGTAGTTTTGCTGCCCTGACATGAGAGCAAGAAAACATGGCATCAAAAGTTGCAGAGTGGTATTTAAAAGAAAAATAAATATACCAGATATTTTCTGACCTCTCTGCCATCTTTATACTCCACATTTTTTGCATAGAGATCTTGTAGACAAAGGGGCACAGGTACGTGTGCTCCATATAACCCTGTGTACACTGCTTAAACACTCAGCTAAAAAATAAGGACCTTAGGAAAATGTGAGTGGAGAGAGTTAACATGTAAGGATTGTCAAAACTTCCATTCAGTTCTATGTGTTTTTCCCCAGAAGATCCATAAAATAAGTACTTCTATTCATCCAAAAGAGGCACTTCCTTTAACTAAAGATACATATAGAGAACAAGTATCTGGAACAGTTAAAATAACTACTATTTGTGAGCTGAATAGTGACAGAATTATGGAGGTAATTTTGCCTATATCTATTATATGACTTTGTAGCCTTCTAGCAGCTAGCATGGTGGTTGAGGGAACACTGCAGTTCACTGTCCATATTTCAAAATCCATTTAAGTTTTTCATTATTTCATTTTTTTTTCGTGTTGGGTTTCTTTTAAGGAAAAAAACAAACCAAACATATGGTACTTCATCCTCAAAGGGTATGTGTTCCTACACCATGTGCAATGGAATAAATTCACAACAGTTACTGTTTCTGAGTTGCATGACTAATCCATCATGCACACACCAATGGAAGTTTAAATGCAAATGCTTTAATGGTTTCAGGAAACCCAAATTACTTTTGGGTTTTATGGGAACACTCACTGCTCACTGCTGACAAGAAATGAGACACAAAATTCCATTTATTAAAATAAATGTTTCCCAGATTCTGGGACAACAAGACCATGAAGATAATACTTAACCATGCTCCTTCTTTCTTCATACTGGTCTTTTCAAACTTACTTTATGTGTTAGAAAAATACAGGTTTCACCAATATTACTTTGCCAATTTTTTTCAGAAATTCTGGAGAGAGAATCAACATTAACAACATAAATGTTCGAAGAATTCAGCAAAACTCTCTTAGAATGCTCAGGAAAGTTAAAAAACAAAAAAGAATGTGAGCAATATGAGGTTCATCTAATCTTGTAATTGAAAGTTACTGAAAATATGTCAACTATTGTGCAGACATGAACTAACTAATAATTACTATTTACCTTAGAAGAAATATCATGACCTTCCTTCAGACTAGGCACCTGAACTTTGGGAGGATGAGGTAAATGCATGGTGGAAATACCTTTAATGAAGTTTAACAAAGAAATTATTGTCTGTGAGGTATCAGATTTTTTGCCTTTTTAATTACATTGGCATAGGAGCTGGTTCAAAGCAAACTTAACACAGAGGAAGATTCCTACTTGTTTTCATGGGCTTTGGATTTGGCTCAACATAATGAAAAATGTTTAAATAAGTGCAGATACTTTACTGTCAAACCAATAGCAGCCAGGTGAATACAGAGCTCATTATTCCTTCGCATTCTCTTTTTAAGATGAATGTACAACTGGAGATAATATTCATAGCATATTTGAGCAGAAAGACCTTTTTATTCTTTTCTTAATGGTAGCTTTTTTACTTCTTTTTGTTATTGTTTTGTTGTTTTTGTTTTGGGTGAGGTTTTTTTTTTTTCCCTCTTGGCAAAGTGATAGTATCTTTGAACTTATATTAAAAGAAGATGTAACTTTAAATGGATATGGAATTTGTTTGACTGGAAGCCATAGCAGAGTCTCAAAAAACTGTGCTGGCTCTTACAATGAGTTGCAGATTTCTTAATTTACCCTGGAAAAACAAGGCCACATATGTGTATGTTGGAGATACAAATTCTGAGTGTATATGCTTAGAAATAATGTTGAGAACAACAACAACAAAACAAATTAAGGCATTTAAAAAGAAGCAGGAATATTTATGTGTTATGTTAGAAGACTTTTCAAATAGATGGTGAAGGCAACATTCCAGAACTCATTGAAAAGACAGAAGAAAAATCCAATTGCTTGGCTCCTTATTTCAAAAAAGTTTATGGCCTCACTATTATCTATAATGGATTAAAACTAAAGATGAAAAACTTGGACATGGTACAGAATTTCTGACTTTAAAGGGAGGATGTACTGATCCAGTCTTGATCCACAACCCGTGAAAAAAGCTCCCAAGTATATGTCCTAGTTTTTACTAAAGAGTTTAAACATTTCATCATTTGAACACTGCTTTAGCTGTTCTCTTAATTATCTTCTTAATTTTTTCATCACATTTTTAAACCAGAGGTTGCAATTTTTATTTTCAAGAGATTTTTGTGAAAGGGTAAAACAAGCAAACATATATCACTGACAACTGCATGCCTGATGCTAGTCATATAAAAAGTTCTGTAAACATTTTTTCAAGTCTCTTTTCTTTCCTAAAGTTCCTCAGACTGAATGGACTACTGAAAGCCACTCATTCAGTGAGGTGGAAGCCTGGAAAAAGGAGCCAGGACCTAGATCTAACTGTGAAAAATAATTACCCAAGACCAGGGAACCTGCTGTTTGCATGTGTGTTTAGCCATTAAAAAGTTATTACACTCATATTGGTTGTCACTAGATAACACAATGTTCTCAGTGTGCTAGGGTATTATATTAGCAACCCATAGGGCTTCCATTATCGACAGCCTAAAAAAAAGAGACCAGAGGTAGGGCAGGAAGCACAGTTCCTCTGTGGGAGAGCAGGCAAGAAGAGATAGCCTCAATTTACAAGCACCAACATAAAAAGGTCTCATCTCCTGTCAGCCTTTTATAGATACCTATTTTATGAACTTACACATGTGGTCATAATGCCTGAAATACACTCCATCTCTGTGGAGATGTTACCTTATTGTGTTCATTCCTTTTTGATTATTCTTTGAATTCCTTTCTGTCTTCTTCAGCCAAATGAAACATTACGGAAACTCCTTCTTCCCAAAGAAAACAGTTGCACTCAACTTTGTTCCACATAAGTAATTCTGGGTAAGGTTCTAATCTTTCAGGTACGCAGGTATTTCATTAAGTTTATGAATAATATTACTGAGCTTATTGTGACTACTTACACACGCAAAAGAGAATGTATGGGTGAGCAGTTACAGAGTTGGGAACAGTTTTATTTGAGTCTGTGCTGTATATTAAGAGAGGCCGCTGGTAATTTTAGTTAAAAAATCTTACAGTACACTAATGGAATCAAATTGAAAAGCACTTCTGAGATTAGAAATGCATAATGTCATATCATAGCTGAGTGCAGCTAAAGAACTGAAGAGGCAAGAAACAAAAAACTGGATGAAACAAGAAACCAAACAAAAACAATTATTATAAATTAAATACTCTCTAGGGAGAAACCAAACAAAAACAATTATTATAAATTAAATACTCTCTAGGGAGAAAAGGATTTTGCAATCTACTCAGTACGGGCATAGGCCAGACAAAGTCTGGGAAAAATGTCTGGGAAAGGTCTGAAGAGGTGTCAATAAATGGAAATACACTAAAAAAAAATGTATTAGAAAATAATGTAACAAATATTTTGCTTTGTGCACTTTAGTTGGAGAAAGTCCATATTTAAAGGTAATGACAATTTATGATCTCTCATATTTTACTTTTCTTACACTGGCATCCCCATTCCTTTTCAGAGTTATATGTTCAGTATTTTTTTAATTACACGAAATAAAATAACTCATGTGCATCTGATTATTCATAAAGTGTGCAATTGTAATCTTCCATGCATTTTTTGTGTGTGAGTGGGATACTGATTTCACACTGTTTCTCAACCTGTTTTAGAGGCTTCCTGAAAGAAGACAGAATGAAGAGCATGAATCAGACAATTATGATTTATGGTATTCATTTGCCTCTGTGAACAACTCATTCTGTTGCAAATATTTGTCTAAAAATGCCACAACACCATTAGAAGGTATCACATTTGTACGGTGAGTAACAGATTGTTAGAGTAAAATTAGCAGCACACTTTATGAAAAGAACATATGAAAACTGTGTTCGTGCCATTTGGCCAGAACATCAAATTAGTATTTTAAAATAATATACTTACAGCAATTTATTTTGCTGTAGTATTTTCTAAAATACCAGTTGAACAAATGTGTATAAGAATTTCCAAACTAAGTAAAACTTCAGTGTTAAAAAAGAAAGCAAAAAGACTTTACATTCAGTTTCTTTTCCAGAAGTCCAACTCAGTAATCAAAGCTATTCATCCATCTCGTATTACACCTGGCACCCAGTTCTTTTGTTTGATAACTTTTTCTGCCAGACTTATCCACTTCCCCAGCATATTGGTAAATATTGAATTAAGGCATAGCTGAACCCTTGCCTATCAGTTAATTTCCCATGGTGCAAGCTACTATGGACTCGTCTCCAGGGCACGAGTCCACGTGCAGGAATTACAAAGCGTTCCACAGTATGAGTAACCAAGTGACCTGTAACAACACATATGTTGTTCCCACATGTTTCTGAAATACTTTGTCCAGCTGTCTCAATGCATACATTATGCTGGGAGACAGCTGGCCAGCCTTCTGAGAAGCAAGCCGAAGCACATAGCTGCTCTCTTCTGACCCCTTATATACATTGTGATACCCTGAAAAACACACCTTGGCACTCAGCTTGTCATTACTTGAACTCCTGGATGGACAAGCCTTTCCTGCCATGCAGAAGCAAAAATGGAAGGACTTCTTAGGTTAAAGTATGATTAGAGGCTTTTCTGAATTCATGATCAGTTTGTAAGTGGGTGAGTCAGTCTGCAATTGCTTTTACTCAGGCTTGAACTAGGTCCCCTCAGCTTTGAATACTTCCCTTTCTCTACAGCACCAAGTGCCTGCAGTGTCAATGCATCACACACATGACTGTTCCACTTATCTTTTCCCATTTGTTTAACCATAACATTTTAAAACCATGTATTCTGTTCAATGATGCAATATTGAATGCATTTTTATTGAGTTCACTTTATATCTTGCCATTTTTGCCATGTGAAATAGCTTGCTTAAAGTAATCTATAAACCATGCACTAAGGATGGTATTTGCATTCTTCCACGAATGCTCTGGACAGAATATAAAAGGTAGTGCCAGAGATTCAAATTTCAAGAGCGATAACATACAGTATTCAGTGTTACTGCCCTATAATTTATTCCAGACAGACAGGAAGATATTGTTAGATTTTTATACATGGCTTACCTGCTGGCGTGATATGTCTCATACACATAATATGTCTCATAAACACATCTCGCAAAATTATAGTTAGATAAAATAGGCAATTGTACAAATAAATAGCATCATAATCACAAACAAGGGGTAATTATAGCAGACTAAAAATACCACTGACTATTCCTATATGTTTATATTTATATATGGGGTAGTTTACTATAGTGTTCTTTCAAACTGGAAAATATTTGAACACAAAATACTAAATGATTTCAGCAAAAGAATTGAAAAAACACAGAGGAAAAATAATTCATTAAGGTGAAGCATTTCAGGATTTTGCTGAGGGTGCAACACTCTAAGTAGCTTAGCCCATCTAAACAGTATTTAGTATTCATCTACATGCTGCGATTTCAAGTGTATTATTAACTTTCCACCCTTTCATTGTACTACTGACTTGCTTCGTGAAAAGATGCACATCTGCATATTCTAATTACAGTTAATAAAAAGCTTACTGAAATCACTGAAAGTCTTCTGATTGATTTCTACTGATGCTGGATCAGGCCCATCTGTGGCTGGATTAATTTTCAAGATGGATTTTAGACATGTACTAAATGTATAAAATCAGCCTTTTCATTGATACAAAGGGTTATAATTACATCTTAAGGATGGTAACAGTCTACAGTGTATTTCCCATAGGAGCTGAAGTATATTATCCCCTGTAGGCTGCAGGTGCTGCTCATTCCGAAAAAAAATGCTGATAAATTTCCCGCCTGTTTCCATAATACAAAAATCCAGATGCTTGTAACATTTTAAAACTCACTGTTAGCAGTCTTCCTTTTTCTTTGAAGTCTGTTTCTAAGATTTTGTGTGGTTATATTTCCAAATTTTGTTAACAGAACATGAAAACTAAAATGGATCAGAGTGGAGAAATAGAATAGCTGTGCTGATCTAATGGACATATGTCTCAAAAAGAAATCTAAGTGCTATATTTGCCATCTAACAAATACATATATATTAATATTATATTTTTGTAAGCATAATTTGAATTTAACTTCTGACTATGGGACTGCAAGCCAGAAAACCCCTGGAATATGGTTATTCATTCAGGCTGTGTTGTTGGTGGCAGTGAAACTGACAACATATAGGGGGGTTTAATATGGTAAATGACGATTTCAAAATATTTCCTTGGTCAAGTCACAGCTATTGTGCCATTTTAGTAACACATACACACATTGACAGAAACTGGATAATGGCACATATAGATAATTAAAATTCTGAAGTATATCTCAAATTCAAAATCAGGGACGCAAATGAAGGGGCAAATGGGGAGCCCTGAAACATGTTTATTTTACATGTATTTTTGTAGTGTGGGAAAGCATTTTTTTTATTAAAATGGTCTTATCATAGAACTAAGAACATTTTTATGTGTAATAACACATGGGAGTTTAAACCAACTGTATAGAGTGTGCCTGGGTGGTGGCCATCACGAACTGAGCAATAGTTCCTAGCATTGATATGAAAAAAATGAAGAGCAAAGAACAGTACAGAAGGCAGATTACTTTGTTTTAGTGATTTCTGCAGATGGAGAACAGGAAAGGCTGTTTGTTAGTCTCTCATAAGTTGCAGGTTACTGAATTAGCCTTAGAGTGTTGTACACATTTTTACTAAGAACTGAAGGAGCAAAACCTGTTAACAAAGCTAAAATAGCTGGACAGGGCAGGCCCTAGCATTAGGAGCAGTGAGAGGAGTGATAAGGAGTGGTTAACAGGAGCAGAACAGCTTAAATTGGGTCTCCTATCTGCAAAGATTTGACAGCCCCAAAGTGTGAGTGAGGTATTATCATAAGAAGGGGGAAGGAACCAGCTGTCTTAGCAGTTGCCTCATCAAAGACGACTGCGAAATGACATAAGTTATGCATAACAATTAGGTATTGTACACTGCTCTGTTTGTGTCTTTGTTAGGGCTTTTTTTTTTTTTTTGTCTTTTCTTATTTTTATGCTACTAAAAATGTTTATTAAGCCACTGGAATTAAATGGAGAAAACCAACTCACCAGGAACAGAATGTATATTATGATTTTTTCTAGGTTTCTGGAAAATCCAGACAATGCTTTTTCAGTACCAATTTATATCTGAATCCAGCCCACTTTGCTACCAGTTCAGAAGGCTTTTTTTCTAGTTAAGAAAACTGGAAATAAATGATATGGAATGCACACAATTACTACATTTCCAACATGTATTATTACATCTTTCAGGACAATAAGCTATGACTGAGGAGGGGTATTTTTTATTTTTCTTACTCAGATCAATGAAATATAGGAATTACTAGTCCAAATAAAAAGTAGAATAAATCCACTCTAATAGCTTAGTTTTGACTAGAACTAATTGCTGTAAGAGGAAAGGGTTTATTTGGTTTAATTTGACATTAGGTTTTATATATGTGCGTGGTTATAGATTGGCATAACTGATTCTCTCAATTAGTCATTTCCTTCACTTTTCTCATATGTTTTCCTTACTCAGCTTTTATGAATTACAAAAAATAAGATTATTAAATGACAGTCCTCAGAGGAGTATACCATATACTTGACCAGTCTTGTACTATTCTCTGAACTAGTTCTTGTTTAGCAGTATCTTCGCCCAGCCTCTTGTTCTTGTGGGTGAATCTGAATGACATATCTTGGTGTAGATCCATCTGTTTATATAGAGACAATAGACTTCTTTCTGTTGTCTTGACTTTCCTCTTTCTAAAACAATTTACAACTTGTTTGCTTTTTAATCACACTAAGCAGAGGTCTATAGAAATATCCTTTTATTTTTTGAATAACAGTGTGATATGGTGTGACATAAAGAGATATTAGACACCATAGGTACTAGACAAATCACCATAGGTATTAGATAATGCCCTAAAGGTCTTGTATCTTTACAATATCTGAATCCACTGCAAAAAGTAAAACCCAGATCACAGGAAGTCTTACTGTTGTCTTAAAATGAGGTATATCCTTTAATATTAATCTTTATGGCAATACTGCACCAGCAGTATCAAAAGAGACAATCTATGCCTGAATGAAACACAAAACTAGAAAATGGATTAAAAGAAACGCTTCCAAAGAAAGGATCTATGCAGTAAATTAAGCTTTATTTTCTTCTGGAAGATCGTTCACAGGCTTATTATAACTTTCTCAAATGTAAACAAGAATGCTGTTCATTCAAGATTTTTCCAAAAAGCCCCAAAATATTTTAAGTCATTAAAATGAAAATTACATTTGAATCATTTCCCAGGAAATAAAACCAACCAAAACCAAAACAAACCTGAAACAATGCACTTATAATTTTAATGTTGAATTTCTGTGGGAGAAATTTATTTTTTGAATGAATTCTGAATATCTTCAGTGTAAATGTAGTGCTTAATTATGACAGAATATTATTTCTAAGTATCTCAACTCCAGCAATTGTATTCAGAGATATTATTTTCGAAAGATCCGAGTACTAGAGTAATTTGCAATAACTTCACAAAAAAGTCAACATGTGAACAGTAGCTGTAGCACAGGAGGATTTAAACCACAGGAAAAAGACACAGACAAGACCTATCAGATGATTCAATGCACATCTGTGCCAGGAAGAATTATTTCTGATGACAATCTTCCTTACATTTTTGTCCCAGTTAGTGATGAATGACCAAAACACCTGAGGCATTATTACTTGCTTAGGAAACATTTTACACAGCCCTAAGCACTGTCACAAATTTCACATTTTATTTTACATTTTTCAATTCATAGTTTTAATCTTTTACTCCAAGCCACCAATTGAATCACCAATCTTAGTGCTTCCTTTCCTCAATTTTCCCATATCTACCTGCCAGTCATATTCTATCTCTACCTTCTCTTCCTGTAACTCATGGTTTATTCTGTATCATAATAGCTGTAGCCAACTGGAATTTGTTTTCAGGATCAGTTACAGCAAAGCTTCATGATCTCTGTATTAAGAAAAACAAAGAAAAAGAAGAAAAATAAAGAAAAGAGAAGGATTAAAAAAAATATTCCTTCTGGCAAGCCTACTCTGTTGTTCAGAACATTGAAATTAGGGACTCATTGCAATGTTGTTAAGCATGGCTTTCTGATAATATCACTAGCTGCATCAATTAGATTTATACTATGTACATTCTGTCATCAACAAAAAACATTTTTTTGTGGTATAGTGTTAACAATGTTCCTTAAATGCAATAAGTTACACTTAATGCATTTAAGAAATAAAGCCAAGTATGGATTACAAAAGCTAAAACTACAGTTTCACCTAAAATTAGTATCCAAACATTAGAAAGTCCTGTCTTGATGAGTGATTAAGGAATAGCTTCCTGCAATGAAATTTAACAAAGCATTGCTTGAGTTCTAAATGGAAAAGTGCAGTATTTCATTGGCGTGGAGGACAACATATAATATTCATAGTTTTCAAACTCAGTACATTTCTCTAATTCAATACAGATGCTTGTAACAAGTCACTTAGTGTCTGAGTGACACAATTAACATTTTGCTGGTTAGATGAAAATCTTAAAAATTGCTTCACTTATCATGGGCTGATGAATACAAAAATAGTTCTGGATTTAAACTGTACCTTTCTTTTCAGTCATCAGTCATTTGTATTGCATAGCCAAGTATGTCAAAAATATGCCTTTCATTTTGGATAAGTGTGCAAAGCAAAACTATAGGATTCTCATTAAGAATGTTTATTTCTTTAAATATGCATTAACTGATGTGGTGTGACACGCATTACTTTTTAGCATATGCTGCAATGGCAGAGAAAACACTTAAGTCTATCACTTCTCAGAAAATCAGAAACAGAAAGATTCAGACCCCCTAGATTCCATGTCTGTTGGAACTTTACAGAGAATGGAAGTTCGAAAACATAGAAGGTACACTTTGCATTTCTAATGGTAACTAAGGCCTAATACTCTCATTTTGATACACAATTCTGTTTCCCCCTGGCAGAGGCATGACCACTGTGTGGGATGAGCCTTAGATGTGGTTCCAATTATTAATTCTTTGACAGACTGGGTTCCTGGAGCAGAAACAAAAGACCTAGAACCTCTGCTTCCCAGTGGGGTAACTTGTTTCATTCAGCCATAGAACTGGTCTTTTCTCTGCTTACTTTTCTCTGTCAACAACAGTATTGACTTCACGACAATGGCCCAACATCAGCAGCTTTGAAAAGGAGGTATTGGCATGTTTATACTTGGAACAGAACAACTGCCTAGGGAACTGGGCGGCAGCTGTACCTTTCCAGATTCTCAAAATGGCAACAGTATAGAAGAAATCTTCCCATTTCCAGAATGTAAATGTTGGTACCTCCATTGTCAGCTGATCTGGAAAGAGATACTTCTCTTCACAGTTCACAGTTAAGAAAAGACCTCAGAGTAAATCTGAATTATGAAGGAAGAGTCAGGTTATAAAGGTCTGATTCAGGTACTCAAAGTTATAAATAGGACAACCCAGACCCATTGCCATGTATTTGGTTTTTTTAAATGTTTCATTATAACTGAAGCATTATTCTCCTGAAATTTCCTTAGTGACAACCTTAAACTCAGAAAGCAGTCAAAATAAGATATAAGCATCTTGAATCACTTTACACAGCCAACAGAGAGAAGAGAAATCCATAGTGAATACATTTTATGTCCGGATTAATCCAACCAAGATGAAATAATTATTTGGACACCTAAAATAGGCTACCTGAATCTGAATTTTTTTCTTAATTAAGCAGTTTTCTTCAATGCATCTTACCAACGTTCTTATAAAATTAATGTAAAATTTTGTGGAATACATAAAAGTAGGGTTTTAATCTCATATCAAAGCCCTTCCTTATAAATTGAGTCAAAATATGTATGTTTCTAATATATTGTGGGAATATGGGAGAAAATGTCTAGCTCTTGCCAGCAATACTTCACATTACAGTTCAGGAGAGAAGTGAAGAAAGATCTCCTTAAATGAACCTGTAGATACAAAAATAACAAAGAATATTTCCCCACCTGAAATACCCAGATTCAAACTGTCCAATTTAAAACTTGTCTGGAAGCCGAGTTTATCATCTCATGTACTCTTGCAAGCAGTGTAATGAGATTTTTTAATGATCAAAGGTGCCTGACTTTGTTTTAATGACTTATTCGTAGCATGTCATGCCCCAACACCATTGCAGGTCATACATGCAGTATCAGTTCACAAAGAAGGCTTCAGCTACGAAATTGCTCATGCTCCTTACTCATGATTTAGATCTTCTTTCCAGAAATACACCGATCTAAGAAATACTTAACTTGAAATTGTGTTATTATAGTAAGTGATCTATTTAGAAAACTCATGTCCCATCATCTGAGAGTTCAGAATATCTATTCCATTCTATACAGCAGTGCAGTAAAACACAGATTACATACGATACAAATCCATATAGACATATGTATGCATATGTATTGGCAGAAGATATTCCACAGGAGCTCCCCTCCACCCTTCAACTATTCTCCCATACTTACCTCTTTCATATCAGGTGCTTCTAGGTTAATAGAAAGTTATGACTTGTATTTCAGTTATTATGCAGGATAAGGAAGTCAAAATTGCATTTAGAAGGAACTCTATCAAACATGTTATTGTTTGTGTTTGAATGGTAACCTGACATTTTCCTTTAAAGGAAGTCAGGTAACTCATGTGATTGGATAGACCTACAAGTTTTGACAATATAATTAACAGTTTCCAGTGCAAAAGCAGTTCTGTTATAATTGAATGTGAATACATATTTAGCAACTTTTAGTTGGCGAAGTGTTAATGGCTTGTGAAATGTTCTTTTCAGTCAGGTCTCTCATTGTGCCATCTATTGCCTGTCATTAGTATAACTTAATATCAAAGGAATATAAGTTGCAGTAAAGATTACATATAAGATTACAAAAGACTGAAAATAATGTTTTACTTTCCTTTAGAGAATTCTGCTTCATAAAGAGTAATTGAGAAGAACTATATTGATTTTAACATAAATTAGAATGACTTCTTTTATTTTTAATCTGGAGTGTCCAGTGGAGACACGTTACTTTCATGATCCCTGGCAATTCAAGAACTACAGTTGCCCTGAAGGCAATTGAAGTAGTATTTGTGCGGAGAGTTAACAAGCCACAGGAGACCTGGAACATGAGCAAAGGCATAACCATCACAACAAGCCCATGTTTTCGTACAGCTTGCTTGCTATTGTAAGGTCATAGGCTGTAAAGCTGTGGTTAGTGAGAGAAATTAGTCACGAAAACAGCATAACCCGGTGGGGATTTATAATACATGAATCAAGTTCAATATTTGTTTGTTTAATAGAAGCTGGCTTGAAAAAAAAAAAAAAAAGTGTTAATAGTATCCTAGTGGCATAAGCCCATGTTTGGAAAGTTTTCTATAAAATGCATCACGTTAACTAACTTCATTCAGAGCACATAACAGTCCAAAAGAAATAATAATACGGAGGAATTCAGTGCTTTGGACACTCCATTTCAGTCAGGAAAACAACCACACCTAATATGAGAAACCGTGTTGGCTTCCTCTGAAAGCCACTAACCTTTCTGGATGCAATTTTTTTCATGGGGCGGCGTCCACTGCAAAAGGCAATGCAGACTTCATTTACAAAATTTAACAGCTGTCAAAAACTCAACCAGGATTAAAAGCAGATACAATCTGGGATATCTGTGTAATTGTGCTGCTAATGGAGTGTCACTGAGGTACCTACCCCAAGATGACTCACTGCCATTAACATCTACATTACACAACTAAATCCAGAGGTCTCGACTGCTTATGTTTTAAGCAGAGAAATGAGAACTTGGAAAACTAAAGTTGTTTACAAAGCAGCAGCCTGACACTGGTCCTGTGTCTCAAGGAGATTCCTGGCGTGGAAATATTAACATAGGGAATAGCAATTGCAGCAATACAGCAACTGTCTGCCATCAATAAAACAGTGAGAAAACAATAGTTGGGCTGAAAAAAACAGTTCAAAGCATGATAAACAGCTTGTGCATTTAAAATTAAAATATTACAAGATAGCAGAGAAAGTGTCTGGAGAGATCATTTGGTAGGTTTTCAAAGCAGATTTGTTTCATCTTTGCTCTCTGTAATAGTTTTGCATGTTCAAGTAGCTTTTTTGTTGCACAAGTCATAAGCTGAGACGCAGTTTTATTGATCACAGATACCAGCCCACACAACACCTGCGAGTAACTTTTGAAAGAACTGTTTAGTGTAATGAAAAGGTGGATTGAAGGAGATACCACAAACAGCTTCAACTAAATGAAGTTTAGTCAGCAAAAGAATAGAAATCAGCTGTTCTCCATGCTCACCGAGGACAGGCAAAAAGCAGTCAGGTATAAGGACATATGCAAGGAGACTCAGATTAAACATTAATAAACTATTTTCTATTATAAAAAATAGTTAAATATTGGAATAATTTACCTAGGAAGGTTGCTGAACTTCTGTTACTGAACTATTTAAGACTGGACAAGAGCAATGCCCTTTGATATAGCTTTGCTAAAATCAGACTAGATGACTTATCAAGGTATCTCCTAGCTCTGATTTTGATTTATCTAAGGTTAAATACAGCCAAGATCAGTATAAGTTATAATTGAGTACAGGGCTTGTAAACTTGTCAATTCTGTGTTGAAGATGCAAGATTACGTACTGATAAATTTTTTTACTTTCCTGGATAACAAGTAAGAGCCATATCCCTGCAATAGGCAAATATAAAAATTCAAAGGATCTTCAGCTGTCTAGAAGAAAGTGGGAGTCATGCTAGGAATCTTTCTTTGCTATCAGGAAAGCTCCAAGTAACAGTACCAAGGACTAGATTACACAAAAGAGAAAGACACTGCATGGCAAGAAAGTTATTTGTAAATCTCAATGGGGCTGTGCAACACAGAGAAATACAAATCAGAAGGGCTAACTAGCCATGCGCACACACACAGTCATTTCATATCCTAGAAATAAAATTGTTTCCCTCTTGTATTGTTATAAATTATTGAACATGGCTTTACCTACCAAAAGTCACAAAATGATAATATGCTTTAATAACAGCTGGTTAAAATGGCAAAATGACAAAATCCTTTTATTTTCTTTAGCTGTAAAACCAACTAAAAACTACAATAAGGAATACTTTTTCCACAAGTTTTTGCTAGCTCATGTAATTTTTATTTTTTATACAAATGATGCTAGCTAAAGAAAATTATTGTGATAATGTCAAATGTTTCTTTAACAATGTTAAAAAATTAGTATACATTCATAATATAAATATATTGATGAACAAAATACAAAGATTTTTTTTCTTCCGAAGGCATTAAAATAATTGTTGCCTTCATAAATTTTGATCTCTAAAAAAAGACTTGGAGAAATGGAAGAAGCATAGAGGTGAAAGATCAAGGTTCTTCTTAAAAGCTTGAAACAAAGGGAACAAAAGCCAGTAGTTGGAGGGGGGGTTTGTGGGTTGGAAGCAACTGAATAATTTCATTGAATAGTCAGACTTTTTTTTTTTTTCTCAAACTTTATATAACTCTAAATCAAACTATTAAGGAAAGGAACTTAAAAATCTATTCTGATTAGTTTAAATTCATAAGTCCAGTGGAACATTCCACATTATGTACAAAGTCCTCCCAGTACACTGAACTTCCCATATTATTGCAAAAAGTATTCACCACCTACCTTTGCGGTAATGCTGGGGGATCCCCCATCACCATAGACATGCAGAATATTTTTTTTTCCTCTTGAAAACGTAACTAGTAATACCATTTTCCCTCTTTAATTCTAGGAAGCATTATAACTGTAAGATAATTACTAGTGCTTAGCAATATTGATTCATTCTAACAGAGTCATAGAAGATGTAGTGGTTAAATATTATTCATTTTGGTCTGTCTTAAAAATGGAGTCCTCATGGGTATATCTGCGCTCATGATGTAAATTGAATAACTAAAGCAAATGATCTTAAATGCTTCAGATAAAGTACATTAGGCTTGCAGAGATTTATTCATCAGTATTCATAATTCAGGGGAATAGATTGTTAGAGAGCTAATGAAAAGCTTATCTTTCTGCTATATGGATTTACTAAAAGTCTAACAGAGACTGAATATGTCTAACTTCCAGCAATTTATTCAAGGAGCTTTACTATTCCTATTATGCCACACATTGTAACATGCAGCTACAGTACACTGATATCCTTAAGCAGTTCAACTGAAAAGCTGTGAGAGAGAAAGCTCTTGAAATGTAGTGGAGCAAACAGAGTTCAAAATAAGAACTGAAGGAAGGAGTAGACAGTAATAACCTTAGTTAAGTGACAATGACTCTACCACAGTCTCCAACTTCATTAAAAAGCATTCTATGGAATAAAGGAGAGATTTCAACAAAGCTTCAGTGAAATTTTATGACTGTAATTCAGTTCCCAGGGCTGTACTTAGAAGAGTCACTATTTCCATTATAAACCTCAGTTTTAAAGGAATTATAATGAAATAAACAAAACTGTGGGGTTTTGCACAAAACTTTGTCATATCACAGCTCATCAATCCATCTTACAATTTTTTTGGGAAAATGTTACATTTTCACATTAAATCAAAATGAACCTGTTATCTTAATAATATATTTTGTTTTTTTAAGTCATGACTGATTTTAAGTACATTCTGATATCCAGTAAGGAAACATCTCAAAAATAACTTGGTAGTGGGATAAGCCTGGGCATCCATTGTTTGGAAATCAGCCCTTACAAGAATGCTGACAGTGAGAACTTAAAACCGGATCCTAAACATTCAGCCAGCAATTTTTATTAAAGATGTCCTATTTGCCAATGCGAAGATCTGTTGTGTATGCATTTCTTACCAGTGCATGACCCCACAGAAAAGACATAGCAATGAAATGACTAAGAATTAAGAGCAAGCTGTGACTGCATTGGCTATTTGTACCAGCAGCCTGAACACAAATAGTGCTGTAAGGTCGAGAAGGAGGATATGAGATTGCTAGGTTCATTGCATGATATGTGTATTATCCAAAAGAATAATTTTGTTTATTTATCATTTACAGTGTCCTGGTTTTGCCTGGGAGAGAGTTAATTTTCTTCTCAGTAGCTGGTACAATGCTGTGTTTTGGATTTAGTGTGAGAATATTGTTGTTAGCCCACTGATGGTTTCAGTTATGGCTAAGTAATGGTTATACTAAGTCAAGGACTTTTAACTTTCTCAGGCCCTGCCAGCAAGAAGGCTGGTGGGGCACACAGCCAGGACAGCTGACCTTAACTAGTCAAAGTGATATTCCATACCATGGGATGTCATGCTCAGTGTATAAACTGGGGGGAGCTGGTCAGGGCCCGGGGGTCGCTGCTCAGAGACTGGCTGGGCATCAGTCAGCAGGTGGTGAGCAATTATATTGTGCATCACTTGGGGATTTTTTTCCTTTCAGATTTTATTCCTCTCTCTCCTTCTCATTATTACTATTGTTACTGTTATTATTCTATTTTATTTCAATTATTATTTTTTTCTTGCCTCAACTATCCAGTTTCACCTTTTTTCTGATTCTCCTCCCCAGCCCTCAGGGTGGGGCAGGAGCGAATAAGCGAGTGGCTGTGTGGTACTTAGCTGCCAGCTGGTGCTAAACCATGACATACAGAAAAAATAAGTCTTGTATTACAGCCAGATTAAAACAACAAGGAAGGAATGGCTGATGAATAGAACACTTCAGTCTTTCCCCACTGAAGCCATATTACACTGCCACACTGGAAATTACCTGTACTCTGAGATGCCCTACAAATTAACCTGTGGCAGCTGAGGTGGATCTAGGGCCTTAACCAACACAGAAAAAGCGCATCCTCATTTCCTGGGGAAGACATCATTTCACCACATAAGCCAGCAAAGTATAAATATTCCCTTATTATAGTAGTTTCCAAATGCTGGGTATGGCTTCCTCACTCCTACTGAAATTGAGACTGCTTCTCTCTCTCACATTATTAAGATTCTTCTGTCTTGCTTTTATAGTTCTAGTTCTATTTGTGACAAATGCTGGGACTGTAGCATCAGTTTCCTTTCTCTACTATCTTCTTTGGTCCTCACTGCTCTTTGGTCTGTTGGCAAACTTGAAGCTCACTGTGCAATATATTATTGATTCACCTACATAATCCATGATGTCCCGATAGTTCTTTCTGAATGATTGCATCTTTCCATCTGAGGAAATAATTCATCTGCCTTGAATAACCTCTTTTATTAAACCTAATAGAGATTATTTCAACACTTATTTGATGTGTGAAAAACTACTGCAGATGGTGCAAGATAATTGGACTACAGTTCATAAAATCATGGGATTTTAGAATGACTTGGGTTGGAAGGGACCTTAAAGATCATCTACTTCCAATCCCTCTGCCATGGGCACAGACACCTTCCACTAGACCCAGCTACTCAATGCCTCATCCAGTCTGACCTTGAACGCTTCCAGGGATGGGGCAAACAGCTTCTCTGGGCAACCTGTGCCAGTGCCTCACCACACTCACAGTAAAAAATTTATCCTGAATATTTTAAGTCATTACCCCTTGTCCTGTCACTACAGTCCCTTGTAAAACGTCCCTCTGCAGCTTTCTTGTAGGCCCTCTCCAGGTAGGTACTGGAAGGCTGCAATAAGGTCTCCCTGGAGCCTTCTCTTCTCCCAGGCTGAACAATCATAACTCTCTCAGTCTGCCTTCATAGGAGACATGTTCCAGGCCCCTGATCCTTTTTGAGGCCCTTCTCTGGATCTGCTTGAACAGGTCCATGTCATTCTTATGTTGGGGTCCCCAGAGCTGGATGCATTACTGCAGATGGGGTCTCAAGAGAGTGTAGTAGGGGAGAAGATTACTTCCCTCAGCCTGCTGGCCATCGTGCTTGTGATGCAGCCCAGGGTACAGTTTGCCTTCTGGGCTGCAAGCACACATTTCCAAGTCATGCTGAGCATCGTGTCAACCAACACCTCCAAGTCCTTCTTGTCGGGGCTGTTTCCAATCCATTCTCTGCCAAACCTGTATTTGCCTTTGGGATTGCCCTGACGCAGGTGCAAGATCTTGCACTTGGCCTCATTGAGCTTCATGAGGTTCTCACAGGCTCACCTCTCAAGACTGTCACAGTCCCTCTGGATAGCTTCCCTTCCCTCCAGTGTGTCAACTGCATCACACAGCTTGGTGCTATTGGCAAACTTGCTGAGGGTGCATTCAATCCTACTATTCATGACTCTGAAAAAGATATTAAACAGTATCTATACCAATATCAAACCCTGAGGAATGCTGCTTATCACTGGTCTCTACTTGGATATTGAGCCATTGACCAGGACTCTTTCAGCATGATGATCCAGCCAATTCCTTATCCACCAAGTGGTCCATCCATCAAATCCACATCTCTCCAGTTTAGAGTCAGTGATGTCATCTGGGACAGTGCTACTGTCCTTATTTCTACCTTCTGTAGGCTTCCTTTTCATGTTTGAATTTGTCCAGGAACTCATTGTTCATCCACGAACACCTCCTGGTGTTTTTTCCTGACTTACTCTTCAATGGGACACATAGCTCCTGAGCTTGGAGGAGGTGATCCTTGAATATTAACCAGACACCTTGGGTGCCTCTTTGCTCCAGAGCTCTATCCCATAGTACTCTACCAAGAAGATCACTGAAGAGACAAAAGTCAACTCTTCTGAAGACCAAAGTAGTGATCTAGCTGTGCATTGCCTTCCCTTTATATAGGACCCATGAGCTCTTAGTCAGTTCCTCAACCATCCACAGGTGGAGCTCCATGCACTCCAGCTGGTCATTAACATAGAGGGCAACACCCCCTCCTCCTCTCTCTTACCTGTCCTTCCATTCCAACATTCCTGTCACAGGAGCAATCCCACCACATCTCCATGATGCCATTAAAATCACAGCCCTGCAGGTATGTGCATGTCTCTAACTCCTCTTGTTTATTCTCCATGCCATTTGCATTTACATGGTAGGATTTAAGTTGGGCCCCTGAAGAAACTGATTTACTGGCTGGAGTGGTTGGAATTGCTTTGTGCTGCTCTTCATGTGCTCTCCTTGTGTTCCATGTCTCCCTCTCCAGCCTCTGGGCATCTATTGCTAGCGCTGGCATATAAATGATAGGAGTGGGGTGAATTGAGGTTCCCCTCTCCTAGTAACTTTAGTTTAAAGCCCTCTTCACTAGTTCGTCTGTTGCATTAGTTATCACATTATCCTTGCAAGATCTTCTCCAAAATAATCCGTTAAACTACCTTCTAGCTGGTCAATGCCATGTGGCCTGAAAATTTGCTGAAGCAGCAAATAGAGGTGTCCTGCAAACTCCTGCAGGTTGCAAACCATAGCTTAGTGATCATCCATAATAATCTGCTATGCAACTTGCTACTCAAATACCCAGAAAACACTAAGCCAGTTTAAAATGGAATGTTTATTGACAGTAGAGAAGAAATAGATATCTTTATAATGGCTAGAAATTTGAGGGGGGGGGAGGGGGAAATCTGATTTAGACAGGAGCAAAATTATCTGGAGAAAATAAGCGTGAAAATTTAGTGCTTAATTCTCAGGGTAGTAAAATCAGTAAGCATCCACAGAGTGGAATTGTTCACTTACAGTTCAGGGAATTCTAAATATCTTTACATCATGGCAGCTTTAACAGGTAAGGGTTTAGTGGAAAATATGCTGATGATGGCGATGGAGATGCAATGAATAACTTGAAAATTCTATATTGATGCACTGAGTAGGATCCAGAGACCAGCACAAATGGCATAATGTTCAGAACTGAGTAGTCAGGTCAACTGGCCATGACAAAAATACAGTGTAATGGAACAGTTAGTTAGATATTTCCTTTAAAGTAAAGGTAACCTTTTTCTTCACTGATGTGAACTTGAAATGCAAATTGATCAAAACAAAAGTAAAAAACTAGTAGTGAAGAGGATAAGGGAGATATCAAAGCTCATTTTGACATAAAATAATAGTTTACATGGAGTATTATAAATAATTACTGCCTAACCCTCCTCAGAGATTTAGGCCATCTCTCACATAATAATCTGGTGGTGGAAGAAAGCATTCGTTTATCTTTGTAGCCGAGGTGGAGTGATGACAGCGGTACATTCCAGCCCACTCTGCATTGCTTGCTAATAGAATCGCACAGACACTGAGTCAAAGCACAGGGACTGATTTTTTTCCTTATGTAGCATTACTGATATTATACTCAGAATGTTATATGAGACAAGCAAAAAACTGTTGATGCTGTGGCACAAGACACAAAATAGTACATATTCTGTCATAAGTGCGGGATTATAATTCAATTAGAGATTTAAGAGGAGTAGATGCAATGAGTATTCAATAGAAAAAATGTAAGAATTTAAAGATATCCAGCTTAGTGAAATCATAATGAATAGATTCGATATATGCCTTTCAGTATTTAATTATGTATGTAATAGGGTTATCTTTGCAGTTAAATGGTAAAAAAGAATGACAAATTATATTAAGTCATGAGAACTCTATGTGTACTTTCAAGTTGAGAACCAATACACCCCTGTAAAAAGATCTGCAAATATTATCACCAAATATTATTCACCAGTCCCTTAATTTGAGAATGTAGAATCTTGGAGGACCACAGAGAATACAAGTTAACTGACCAAGCTGAAGGTTTTTGCATTTATTCAGCTCTTCAGATATGCCTGCGGGTTTTGGTTGGTTGTTTGGGTTTTTTTTCCCTTTTGCCCCTCCCTCCCCTTTCGTGATTCTGTTCAGCTATATTTAACCTCCATAAATGTGAGATGTAATACTAGGGCCCTATGGCAAAAAAGTTCTGTCTAATTTTCCTCCGGAGCTCCAGATGCCCATTCATGATCTTTGGTGAACCGCCGCTGGCACTCGGAGGAGCCACAGCCTGACCCGGTGTCCAGGGGTGCTGTGGGGCACTGCGAGGGCTGGGGCAGTTCAGGGGCTCCCCAGGGCAGCAGGGCAGGGCCTGCCAGACAGGGCCAGTCCCTCGCAGCCAGGCAGGGCAGACCGAGGGGCAGCCCCAGCCCTGGGCATCAGACACTTCCCCAGGGGAAAAAGGGACAGGATGTTGGGCCATGAGCCAGGTCCAGATCAAGCCCAGTGAGGGGAACCACTATCAGGCCCATCCCGGGAAGGCCAGGCAGGGTTGTGGGGATGGGAATGGAGTGAGGTCAGACCAGGCCAGGAGGGAGCACCATGGTGACACAGTGGGGGCTATAGCTGAGGTGAAACCCAAAAGCTTTAGCTGGAAACGTCTTCCCCTGAGTGGCGGGGTGGTCCTCGCTGAGGGTTTTAGCTTTCTTCAAGGTGAGCAACCATGTGTGCTGCTCTTGCTGGGCACCCTGCTAGCTACAGGGTACCTCCTCAGGTCCTGAGGGGATCCAGGCAAGAAGGTTATGCTGGGGCCCTGCCCGTATTTTTCTTTCTTCACACTGTAACCTCACAAGAGTCCACAACTTTTTGGATATGTTGCTAACCAAACGCTTGGTCTTGATCCTGCAGATGTTCTCTACATAAGGTATGGCCAAAGAAAGATATTTAGGCCTGTATTTCCACGTGTCCTTTTGATCCTCTTCTGTCTCACGTGGAGCAGCCCAAGGTTCACTAAGTCACGCAGAAAGAACCCAGGTGTTTTAGTTGTTAAAATACTCTACTAGATGCTAAAACTTCAGTTCCCATCTTCATGTCAGTACACATTTATATTTCTGTATAAGGAACAGTCTCTGGACTAAATATTTACCCAGCCGTTAGATTAAGAGCTCAAAACCATGCTTTCCACCACTGGGAGAAGAGCCCTAGCACTGTAGGATTGTAATTGCTGTCTCTCTGATGTACACCTTTCTTTTCTTTGGTTTTTGGTGGTTTTTTTTTTTCTCCAGCTCTTCCATTTCACAAGGAGATGATTAACAGGCATTGTATCCCCAAGGTTTTCTACATCCTTTATGGTCACGCACCTAGGCTATTTTCATGGACTAGAAAGATACACAACAAAAACTGTCTTAGCCTTTTTTCCCCATCTCACCCCAGTGAACTGGAAAAGTCCTGTCTCCTCTTTGTATTGCGCTGGTCCTGGGAACCCTATATTTGACCTTGCCTTCAACATAAAAGATGAACATCATCTATGGTAACTTTCCAGTGTGCTCTGATTGCAAAGATGTAACTCTTTTCTGTGATTCAGAGCACCAAAGGGCTTAATTTTGAACTACTATTAATCAAGTGTTCTCTGTGTTGCTTAGCCTCATACCAGACCCTATTGAAACCTCTGTGGAGGAATTCAGGTTTGTGCCCCATCTGTGAATAATGCAGAAGCTAGACAGATATGCAATACATACTCATTCATATTAGTGTGTGGCCCAGAAGGAGGAGGTGGCTGATGTGGTCAGTGGTCTCTGAGTTCCTATATTCTGTATCTATCTGAAATTAGGCAAAGTGTTAAAATATTTTGCCCTGAACCTCCTTTGAAGAAAACTAAGCTTCAAGAATTTTAATATTCTTTTCTTTTAATTTTCTAACTAAAATGCTGATTTAGAAAGAATGAAATTATGAATTCTGACACATATTGATCAGTTTTTTATATAACAGAGATCACTGACTTTTTGTATCACTACAAAATGAAGCAAAGCAGATGATATATGGTAAGTTCTCTAATTTTTTCTTTGTTTAATTTTAGCATTTTTTGAGTAAATTAATCTAATTCTGTGACAGAAGCTCAGAATCCTCTTCTAGCTCAGTGTGTTGGGTACCTATGGTTATTCTTCTTCTTTTTAATAGAAATCACTTCACATTTGTCAGTATTACATTTCCTTTGCCACCTTCCACTATTGCATTTATGAATTAGGTTCCTGAATCCTTTGAAGCTTGCTTGCTAAAGGCTCAGTACTCATCTGTTTCAGTCCCCCTCCTCCTCCCTACATATTCAGACATGAAAGCTAAATAATTAATCAAGATTAAAAGTTGTAGAAAACCAAAAACCCATGGTGTGCTCAACAGGACAGCATTTAATTATTTTCCACAACTAATAATAATAGTACCTTCTGAATAGATCCTTGTATGTGCTCTTTTTTTAAAAAATAACTCCCTTACTCCTACTTAGTTAAGGCAGAGCCTTGTGACTTTCAGTTTCTATATGAATCAGTGACAGGGTATCTGAAAGTTCAAATTAATTATCCAGTTCAGCACAACTGCTACTAATCACTTTCTGTAACCTAATTGATGAATGGCTACAGATGGTTCTGGGGTGAGTCACAACAGGATTTATATAGGCACACAGGTGGGGTAATGCATGTGTTGTCTCCTTTTTGCTGGTCAGCAGCAACTGTAATGTATTCTGTACTCAGAATAAGCTCAAAGCATAAGGAAAATAGAACAAAAGGAATAAATTGGATTTCTAAGTCAAGTATTCCTGAGCTTATCCTAGCAATATATGTATTTATGAGACTGTAACTTTGGTAAATGCATGTCCCGTTGCTTTTTTTTATTTCCTGTATCTGTTCTGAGTAAAGGTAAGCAAGCTGGCAAAATATACCTTTTTATGACTCAAAAAAAAAAATGTGAAGATTTAATTTCTGTAAAAGAAAACAGTTTGAAATAAATAAAAGAAAAATATTAGATTTCCAAATTATGTATCAAAACTAGCTTGTGTTTTATCCAGAAGTAAAAATGCAAATTTACAATATTTTTTTTACTTTCAAGTTTATCAGCCTTCCTTACAGTAGAATCAAGTTATACTAAACACTAATTACTATGTAATAATAATAAAACAAATTCAGTTGTGAACAGGCTTTGTATCAGAATCCTACTACTGTACATCAAAGGATAGCTTGAAGCTTTAATAGTTTAAATGTTATAAAGCATCTAAATGCCTAGTTGCATAAAAGGAGTCAGCACGCTTTGTCCACGTGTTGCATTCCTCTGATATTTTGGCTGAGTTTCTGTTACTAAAATGCCTTCCAGATGCCGTCATTGCTAGTACTGATTTAATCCAAGCTTAGAATACCTAAACTGGAGAGGAGGAGAACAAAAAAAAGGAAAAAAACACCAAAAAAACCCTAGAATACATTCTTTAGAGACTGGGCTAATCATTTGGGATCAATGTTTAAGGCTCTCACAGTTTTACTTACTGAGATATAAAGTCCAAGAAGCAAAAGACCTGTGTTATGATGCTTTGATATGTGTTTATACTCTTTTATGATTGAATTGTCCAAACTGAAAACCAGAGATGTTATAATTTTGATTTATTCATATAATAGCAGTAAATAAAACTTAAAAGTCACATTTCCTGATAATGGAAATCGAATAAAGAATAGGAAGTTTTAATTTTTTTCTCTAGGTGATAAAATAAATGCAATACTGCTCAGATACTACGTTATTTTCAGTTTCATGAGCTGTACTTACAGCTAAGCTTTACAAACATGTTAGGCTGATAATGCAGTCATATATCAAAGTGGTGGTGTTAGATGACTATGAGACTGATGCTGACTCTTGGAAAGAGATTAATAACCCCAGATTTATTTAATCTCAAATGAAGTCAAAGTAATACAATAAATATATTTCCAGACTCTTTAAGGGAACAATAGATACATTTCATCTGTGCAGGTTGAACCATGAAAGTATACTACAATATTCGTATACATTAATTGAGGCTATATTTCTTCTATAAAATAGTAATATTTTTTGTGAACAGGAATTTCTCTGAAAACATTCTGTTGGTAAAGAGTAATACAGAATCAAAGTGTGTTTGAAAATGTCCTGTATTGTAGTGATGAGGTGAATTTTTGTAGCAAGGTGCTATGTAAAAGAAGGAAAACTTTTTTTGTAAAGCTGAATTCTAAGGCACAGAAGTGTGTTAAAAAATTAACTCTTCTATTTCATTGCTGCAATATGATATAATTATCCTTCCTATATGTGATCATAATGGTTACGTGAAAGGTTCCATTCCCTTTTATTGAACGGATAGAAATTACTGCTTTCTGTCCTAGTAGTAAAAGACTGCAGACCACACAGATTCAACTCTACCAGGTTGGCTTGGGTCACACATGGTATAAGCAAGCAGAATCTGTACGGAAATCTTAATATTTGAGCTGCTGTAAGTAAAGCAATGGATCATATGGCGCCACTTAGTATTTTACATCAGGCCAGGTAAACAAAAGGAGATATGTTTTCAGTATTCTTATTTTGTCAAAGGGAGATTAGAGCTGCAGAAAAACCAAACTGATGATACATACCCGTTTGTTTAATGAAAAGTACTTGAAATGTTTAGTATAGAAAGGGACTGGAAGCCTATCGTTTTGCTACAGTTTGATTCACGTAAGCAGGACATCTATCCTCCCTGTCTCATACTTTTTTTTATGATATAACACCAGCTAGATCATCGCTTTACAATGCACTTTGTTCCAAAGGTGTATCATTTAATGATGAATCAACTGAAAAAGCAAAAGTGATTTTAAGTTCCTTTAAAGAAATTAAGGCTGTCTGAGAATAGCAGGTCAAAGTTTAAACTGAATCATTGCTGACTAGAAACATATGGCAGGGCAGGGGTGTGATGATGCATGCATTCCAAAAAACTTCCATTTCACACTCAATTTTTTAAACTCATGGAGATACTCTTAAAGCAAATCTGATCCACAGTGTGCCAACATAAAAAACCACAAAAAACCAAACCCAAAACCAAACAAACATTAATAGAGTGATAATGTGAATTACCTAGAACATTCACTTGGTATTTGGATTATAACTTTGACTACTACTAGACAAAGAAAAAAAGAGCAGTGTTTTTCAAGATTTTTTTTGAAGAAATTTTATATACTAATATATATGCACATATATTTAATTATCATTGAATCTATTAAAATACACTGGTGAAATCTACACAGTTTTGCCATTTCCTTCACATCTTGTTTTTAATAAAAAACAAAGACTATAGTGCAATTTATCTAACCAACACTCCTTTATTTTTATGTAGCTATCCATGTTTGTCTGCTCATATGTTGTACATCTATGTCTCAACACCAGTACTTCTGTTTGGCAAATGCAAGGGGAGACCATTTACAGTCAAAGCTGAAACTTTTTATTGCACACAGTAGAAGTAGTACTCATGCAGACAGGTGAGCGTGACATGACTGAAGGACTGGCATTGCCGGTTTGAAGCACCGTTATAGCACATTGTCGTTATGGATCAGCACTTCAAAGTATTTAATAATGTCATTGTTGCCTTCGGTTTGCTCTCAGCAAACAGCTTTTCATAGAGCTCCATAATTTTCGTTTTGAAGGACATCATACAATCAGAGAAATACACTTAAGTTAAAATGTTTTCATGAAGGCACTATGTATTATAACATATAAATTAATATTTAAAAAAATATGTCCTAAAGGTCATGCACACCCATCCAGCTGAAGGGTAACAGTTCCTGCTTTTAGAATTTAATTCTTACCAGCTGAACCCATTTCATCCAATATTTTTCAAAGCCTTGTATAAAGGCTGTATCCCATGTAATCAGTCACTTGAAAGGATAAAGTTAATCTTTTATTGTTTCAGCTAAGCATTAGCAATGAACTACATCTGTGTTTCTTACCTTTTTTATAAATTATTATAATATTTTAATAAACACTGGGTATTGATATATATAAAATATATTAAACAGTGGTGTTGGCAGATGAAGAAGCTGTAAAGACCGAATGCTGCTTACTTAAGAAAAAAATATTTTCCTGAAAATAAGATAGAAAGAAACTCACAAAACGGTTACAGTTTTCTAGGCATGAGAACAGACTTCTACCTAACTATTTCTGGAAGGAGGTGGTTACCTCTACCCTGGTCTAAACTGAGGTGGAAGAGGTTAAGTAAAAGTTAAAAAGTACATCATGACTTCCACTGTTAGGCAAGGAATAGGATGGAAACACATGTCTGAATAAAGCCCCCAGACAGATTTGCATATATAACTCTTTAGCAGGCTCGGATCTCTTCTGGGACAGTATAGGAGTAAGGAGGGCTTGCCTCAGAAATTGCTCCCCGGCAGAATAACATTAATCTTTCTGGTAGCTTGTTAGCTGGGAAACACAAAGAGAAAACTTCTTAGATTGAATGTGAAGTCCAGGTACAAAGAACCATGAATTAACTTTCCTATCTCTCTCTCTCTCTAAACCCAGTAAAGGTGGTGTTGATGTTTGGGACTGCTGAAGATGCACTATTTCTTTGTCTTAGCCCTACGTTTGTTGCAGATGATTTCCAAATAATTAGCAAACTAAATTTGATTCCCTGGCTGTGGTCAGTCTAAGCTCTGAGGGTCTTAGCCAATTTCAGAGTTAACGGGACCCCTCAATACGACCTTATGGACTATTTTAAGAGCTAATCATTTAGAGCAGAGTTTGTGATAGTTTTCTTTGACTTGTGTTAGCCTTAACCTTCTCAGTATATGACAGGGGACTGGGTAGTATGTTGGGTAGTATATATCAATATAATAAGCAGTATATTCAACCAGAAAGAGGCCTTTAAAAACTCAGACCCACTGCATCAAAACAAAACAACAATAATAACAAAACCAACTATTTCATAATATATCAGGAAAATAATCAGTCATTAAGCAAATGGAAATATTATACTAGATTCCATAAGCAGAACAAAACATTTTTCAGCAAGACAACTTTCTGGCTGTTTACTTCTCAAACGCAGTGATTTCCAAATTATAAGACCAGGAAAAAAAACCTAGAGAAGCAAGGTGCATCTCTTTCATTCTGCTCTCTGCAGAAGTTGCTTTTATTTAGTTTTCAGTTTTAATAGAAAACTGCTGTTTCTCTCCAAGCTGAGCAGTATTAAACAGTCCTGTGTCCTTAGTTCACCCTTCAAAATCTGAACTCCTTGAACTCAAGTTCTCATACAGGCCTCTTGTCGTCTTGTCATAATATCAAGTTTATATTTCCTGGCATGAAACTGAGCAATTCCTCTAACTGACAATTCCAAAATACTTTTTTTTCCACATTAAATGAGTCATCTGTTAACACTTGAAATCAGCATCTTGAATCCTTTTACCATTTTGAATTTGCCAGCACTTGCTAACTTTATTATCTAGTGGAAGGACATACAGCCCCTTTCCATTTCTTAAAGCTCTAGCTGAAAACTTTTTACAGGCTTGCTTGCATTTCTACAGTTAATGGTCAGCACTGCAATGGGGAGCCCAGATTTTGTAGGTGCTGAGCTCTAACAGTCTTCACAGATGTCAGCTGATGCTGATGTTAATCTGTTTTTGAAAAAGATCTGGAAACCAGCCTACCAAATTTTTTGTGTTGAACTGTAGGCACTTATGTTTAAAAGTGTAATTGAGGACAATTAAAACTGGACGCTAAACATATACAAATAAAATAAGAGAGACAGTGAATATTAATATGGCAAACACAAAATTATAGACAGGGGCATGAAAGTTAGGAAAGAACCTTTTGGTTTGAGATATAAATTGTAACCTAACAAACAAGTGCCACAGTGAAACTCACACATGTACAAAGCCTGGGATGGGTGAATAGTGACAGTGAAGGGCATGCTGACAGGTTTCTGTCCGTGATTTAATTTTTCCAAGATGTCCTTATGTGGATGTTATATAATGTGGTTAGAATGGGAGGGGGAGGGGAAAGCAGGTTTGTTTTTTGTTTTTATTATTGACAGTTTTTGCATATTATATGCTTTTGCCCATAAATGTACTGATTCGACTCTTATTGATTCTACTTTTATTGATTCTACTCTTACGCATCTACAGTAACATCATTATGGAAATGAATAAACTCTGCTTGCAGCTCTGCTTTTAGATATAGTAGTGGACTTGACCAGAGGATACGCATTGGAATCTTACCTGTTCACATTTTTTTTCTCTTCCTTTGTCACATACGCACACACAAACACGTGAGCAGTACCTCTTCTCAGAGTAGCAGGGAGATCATATACACTTAATCTGTTTGAAGCTTTCAAAATGACAGAGGATCAAGCTCAAGCCTGTGAAGGTAATATCTAAATTTGTGTTCTTCATTATACACTGAATATAGTAACATGGAAATATTATTTCTTGATCAAAGTAAAGCCACTAAGTATGAAAACCCTTGAAGTGTTTCTTCATGTCACACTTTTTATTAAACTTTAAAAAACTTTATTGGGTAATTGAAGCTTACATTTTTGTTGTGAGAGTCTGAACAAAAGAATACGGATATCTTTTCATATATTAGGAGCTACCTGGAAGTTTTATTAACTGAGCTGAATGAAATTAGAGGAATTATTTCTTAACAGTGATGGCTATTTAAACTGACAATGAAATCTAACTAGACTATGGTTGTTTCTTGGAGCAACTGATACTAATTAATTCTGTGTTTTAGCTTCTAATGTAATGACAACCGTATTTTCTCCTTAACGGCAACTGAATGGTAGTTCAGGGACCTTTTATAAGGGTGTGGGTTTAGGTGACTGCAACACATTACTTTCAGCTATGAGAGCACAGTTTTTCTGGGGACAGCCGAATCTTATTAATTCTTATGGGTGGAGAAAAGTTATCTTTTGAAAGCTGCTGGTGAGAAAACGAAAATGTGCGAATGGCCAAGAATGGAGAAAAATTCTAATTGGGTGTTTATGGAATTAGATTTAAGGACCACTGAAGCTAACGTGAACTTTTCCACTTAATTCCTGTTTAACACATGAAAAACAGATGAAACAAAATGACATCCCTTCCCTTTAGAGATTTCTGTGTAACAATATTTAAGAATAAACATTAATTTTGCCCTTCCTCAGGGCTTTCAGTTTTAATGTAATGTGAGGTAGGAGTCCCATAGCTAAATATAAATATCAATATTTAAAGGAGAATTAAGGTCTTTGCAAATCAGTGCTAGATGAGCTCATCAGTTGAACTGTTCACTAGATATTTTAAAAAGTGTATTTTAAAAGCAAACTGTATCCTACTGGCTATAAAAACCTTTGCAGTATCCTACTGTATTATACCTCCTGCTAATGGATGCTGTAGTATAAAACTACTAGTGGAAAAGTTAATAGCTCTGAAAGCAATCAGCCTGAAAGTAGTTCATAAAGAGCTACAAGAGTGGCAATATTCTCAGCAAGATCAAGTATAGAAAACCACAAGTGATAAGTGCATTCTTTCTACTCCACTACATTCTACTTCCTCTCTGTTAGAGTTCTGGATTTCTGACAAAGCTAATTTAAAATAAATAATAATAAATAATAATAATAAAAAAGCCAATTGCCTTTCAAAATGCCAATATTACACACATAAACTCATATTTCTCAAAATGTATAGGCACTGCCAATCTTTTTTTTTTTTTTTTCTCTTGATTTCGTTTTCTTTGCTTCTAAAGCACGGGATGAATCAAGCATGCAACTCAAAGAAAAATCTCATTCTTGATGTTATTTGTGAGTCATATACGTCACTTACTTTAGTAAGGCAATGGAGCATAACTTGTTAGATGTTTAGACAAAATGATGGATGGTCTGATTGTTAAATAGGTTGTTTTGTTTTGTTTTTCCAGATTTAGCTAACAAGACAGAAAGCAAAATAAAGACATACTTGAGTTATTTGCTTTGGACTGATCTTTTAAGAGATTAATTTTGCACTGTTCAATTTAAAAGAAGCCCGGACAATAACATTAGTGGATTTTGAGCAAGTTCTAACAACATCAACATTTTTTTCTTGATCATATTTGCCTTTGGCTGGCAAGTGTATTTGATGAATAAAGGTTAAGCTAAAAAAAAACAACAGAAAAAAAGCCCCTTTTTCATCTTGCAGTACTATTGAAATAGAGTTAATTTTGTTTAATGGACTACAAATTGTGTCTCATTATCTCTGTTTTACAGTTGAAGGAAAAAGAAGTGCAGCAATGCAAAAGATCAACAATACTAGAGGAGACAGAAAATTGCTCTCCTGTGGCCAGGCTAATATCTGTTGATTTTATAGGTCTTTATGATTTTACATGAATGCATTTTAGAATTTTTCTTGGTTTTATAATGTGGTGTTCTATAAAAGTAGTTTAAATGTGGTAGTCTCTGAAAGGAAGGATTTAAAAGACTGATTTGAACATAGGAAGTTGGCAGGTCCTAGTTGTGCTGTATAATTATCATATTTTCAGACTATTCTAAAGCCATATATTTAAAACAAGGTAATGTTCAATTTATTTGTGAGATTGAACCATTTTCTTAGCACAACAAGCCAGGAAGCAGATTACCCCTTGCTGCAAACAAGGTGCTATGAAAAATGATTTCTCAAGCAAGAAATCAAACACTGTGATGCCCTAAGTATACTACAGATCATTGCTCTGGCAGATGAAGGTTACTTTAGATAAACATCCCTGCCTAAAATGAGATTTGTTCCTGTCTTACAAAAGTCTTTTATTTACTGCTGGAACAGTTTGTTACTGGAAAAAGGCATGGCTGAGGTCAGGTTCTAAATCTAAAGAGACAGTTCTTTTACAGTCCAAAGTTATGGTGCTGTTAATTAAAAAAAAAAAAAAAACCCAAAACAAAAAACCAAAAAAACCAAACCAAAACAAAAAAACCAAACCCCAAAGAACAAAACAAAACAAAAACAAAACACACAGAAGACTCTGTTGAATGTTCCAAGTCTATTCCTGGGCAGACTTGTTCTGTTTATACCACTTTGACACTGCCAGAAGCATCAAGACCAAATTCTGACCAGCAACGTTGCGTAGTTCTTACTGTACTCAATGAAGGAAAAGAAGCTAAAGGGCAAAACATAGGAACCTTTCTGTTATGGACCCCATACATAGTGTTCCAAACATCCTTGCCTGCAACAGCCTGAGTCTGCTTGTATTGCAAGACACGCCTCTGGGCTGTCACCAGGTAAGGAAGAGATTACGGAGGAAGGAAAGCTGCTTTTCTGTGTGTGGAAGGAATACACTGGTATCTACAGATCTGAAATGTCTTATCCCACCAGAACCTTATTGCTGTGAAGACAAATAAACAAGTGGATCAACAGGTCCATAATAGACTGAATGCCAGTAATGGAAGAACCTGAAAGATATATCAAGTCCATTTGGGGAAAAAGGACAGGAAGAGGAAACTCCTCCCATAAGCATCCAATATCCAGAAGGTCCTTGGCTAAGTGCCTATCATGTATGTTCATACTTAGGAGTAGAAAGAGGAAATGTCAGAATGTCAAAATATGCAGAAAATTATGATAAAATATTTGGGATATCCACATGGCTGTGAGTCTTTTTGCCATAGCACCAGCTTATGGCCATGTGAAGATACTAACAGTTATGATCAGCTCTGGGAGTGAACAGCCATCTCAACAACAATCCTCCTTTTGTTTCCCCAAACCAAACAGGAACACAACCAAGACTTGTTCACTTCCCAGGGGTGATCAAAAATCTTTTACAATATTGTCACCAGTGTCACCTGAGGAGAAGATATAGAGCATTGGTAAGTTTGTTTCAGCATTATCTTATCTTGAGACAATTACAAAAGGGATTCCAAGACAGAGCTGGATGCAGCTCTTGGATATTGACTACATAAGGGGAGAAAAAGGAAGATATAGATAGCCTCAAATTTCAGTCCAGCACACTTACTCAGTTTTTTTGCATAGCATCATTGCATAAACATGTGACAAAGCCACTGACATGAGTCTTGAGATGAAGGATCTTACCCACCTTCCAGGAGCCTGACCAGAAAGAAGTTGGCATGTGAGAATTTCAGCATGTGGAAAATCTGGGACAGTTGCCATGAAACCTAGATTTCTTGTGAAAGGAGGAGGAATGGATAGGGCTATATATCAAGGAGCTACATCAATTCATCCAATCTGCTTAAATGTTTGTGCTAGGAGAACAAGAAGGAAGGAATACTTGTCAACACCACAAATCTAGGAAGCAGGAATTCAGCTGTCAGCGTTAGTGGAAGGTCCAAGTTTTCTTGGCCACAGGTAACTCTTCATGTTCCAGAGGTTTTCCATGGGCAAGTCAAGTGAGGTAGTTGTCTCTGCAGCTACAGATCAAGGGAATTAGCTGGTCATGGGAGTCATCAGCTCAGCAAGACAATTAGCAGCCATAAGGATGAGGAAGATTATGGAATTCATTTTTTTTTAAATGTATTTCATGTGCTAAATAGAACATTTTCATTCTCAGGTGCCTTGAAGAACCAAGAAAAAATTTTCCCAGTCTTTACTCTGTCTGTTTTCATAACCTGCCTTATCCTGAAGACAACTTCTGAGTGCATTTATCTGAATGGACCATAAAGAGTTTTAGATGGGCATAGCTGGGAAGAACAACATGAAACTTGGTTACCTGCAATAGCCTTGTGCCTGACTTGATCTGGCCTAAGAAAATTTTATTTTCCTGATATATTTGGACTGCACTTAATGTATGCTGTCTACAGAAATAAGGACCGAACTACACAAGAATTTTGTTTCTCTTGTTAAGAATATTTCAAGGTATCAAGAAATCCCTGGTTTGCAAAATTTACCTCTTGTCAGTGGTCTCATGCAGTGAGACCAATAAAGTTTGCTTACATTTGACAATGGAAAATGTATTTTTTTGGGTTTTTTTTACCTGATGACAAGAAAGTATCACAGTACATTATAACACATGCCTGATCTTTTGGCTCAATGTTTTCTGGGAAGTCTTTTAGTTCTGTAATGGCCTTACCTCAGACTGATAGCTTATTAACCAGTAATCATATAAAATTAATCAGTTTATTAGTTGATTCAGGATTCCATGTCCTGGTTAGAGCAAGGACAGGAAAGAGATGCTTCAGCAAAGAAAGGTACAAAGCGTCAGTAGAAGGGAATGGCAGTATGGTTTTTGAATGGAGCAACGGGAAGTTTCACTGGATCACAAGAAATAGATTTCTTATTTTATGGATAGCTGGTGACCCAGTAAGGTGTTATCAAAGGAAGTTTCTACTTTCTAGTGTATATGCGCACATATTACAGAAAACTACTTCACAGTGCATTAATTGGTTTTCTAGTTGACATGCCATGGCAGAGACCAAGGATCAAAACCAACAGTGAGTATAATTGTCAGTTCTCTGGAAGCCATGTCTACAGCTTTATTACTCTTTGCTGTCCATGAAAAACATACATTCTTTCACTACCTCCAAATTTAAAGTAGATGATTTGTGCTACACACAAATACAGGAAGAAAACTTAACTTCAGCTTATAGGGTTATCACACAGGTTCTTACTGCAAGTATTAAGTCTACTGACAAACATTTAATTTGCTGCTCTCTAATATTTAACAGTTTATTAATTTGTGTATTTATAAATTTGTAAAAGTATATTTCATCACCTAATGCATGTGTCCCTTCATATTCTCAGTGCCAGATTTTGGCTACCACACTTTTAATGATGTCACAGAAATGATCAGTGTATCGTTACACTTGTTGGGAAGTGGAACTGGAAAAATCATTTGGTTTCAAGCAAGAGAATATTTGGTTAGCTAACATGTATACTAACATGCAACATTCATATTGATTCATGTTTTTGTTATCAGAAACTATTAACTGAATCTGAATTTTTCCCAGATGATGGTCCTCATTTTCTTGGATGTATTTTACTGTTGTGCTGGCTAACTTTATTTAATTAATATATATTTTCTGTGAGGACATATTATTGGACTCAGTCCCTCCAAGATGGAATATGAGTTTATTGTCCTTTTGGTCCATGTTCTTTAACCAGTCCAAGTCAGTAGTTTAAATATATTCCAGCACAGATCTCAGGGCACTGGAACATAAAAGTCTTCTAGATTCATTGAGATTTGGCTCCCAGGGAAGGAATGCAAATATAGCTAACGTTTCAAAAACTTGGTGGTTTCCCTACATAAATCAGATGCAACAGCTGAAGTCCCCAGACTTTGCTGGGCATAAGGAGCAGTGGGAGCATGGAGAACCTCTAGCATCTCTGAATCAATCTGAGCTACCAAAGTTCCATCACTCCTTATTAACCTTATAGAAGACTATGTTGTTTTAAATAAGTAATTTTTACTATTCAGAAAGGTATAGAATTATAAACTGTTGTGCAATATTACCCTCTTCGGAGATTTGCTCATTCAACTGTGGTAAAAATTTGACCTAAGGATTCATCTCATAGCAAGAAGTGGCACTGCTTCAAACATGCTCATGGGAATGACCTATAGATTTACCCATTTCTTGCAGTTTCCATCTGCACTAGTTGGAGAGCATTTTGATTAGGCTGTGCTGAGTACTGACTAATGTTAGTGTACAAACAAGTTCTCCTAAGTCCTTGACCATTTCTCTGACTGATCCAGAAAGAATAAAAATAAGTAATTAATTCTGCTTGCTCCTCTCTTACTAGATGTTATTCCAGTGAAATCTAAACAGCTGTAGGTAACCACAGTGTACATACAGTTCATGTGCTGCATGCACGTAACAGATCTTACTGTAGTGAATACAAAACACATTGACGTAATAAATGGCAATTCAAAATAAATGAAGTAAACCAAACACTAACAGATTTTTCTTTTAAGAAAAAAAAATTCAGAGGAAAAAAAAACAAAAGAAAAAACAAAACCTAATTTACAGATCACCAGAGATGCTTGGGGTCTTTAGAATTATAGATTATAAAGACAACAATAGACCATATGCATACATTCTCAGCAAAAAGGAGTAGCAAAAAAAGATATATTTCAAGTCTGAAAGCCTTTAAAAGAATGTATTTATTTATCTTACTTATGATGCCTTTGGGGCTGAAATTCATAGCTTCTTCATTTCAATTTTTGGAATGTTTTCCTATAATTAGCCCTCCTGCAGCAACATAGATAACAGGAGGAAAAAGCCTCATACTACTAATGAATGTTTAAGAAATACTTAGTTAAATTCTCAGGACTTACTCCAAGGATTGAGAAAAAATGTACATTTTGAGAAAGCATCATACTAGCTGTAACATCAAAGGCTCTGGAGATTAATATGCAATAATTCATTGACAACCACAGCCTTACTGTCTGTGACACAGATGGAATTAAAGGCATAGACACATCTGGATTAGTTTAATCATTTCTTAGTTATAACAGGGAATGAAAGAGACAACTAACTAAATTCATTTTTGTTGTTTATGAACATCTGGAGTTTCTGACCATTATAACTGTAAATAATGTCTGATCCAAAATACTTCACATTCTGCATATTAAAATACTATATCCAAAGATCTAAAGAGAGTAACTAAGGGGCAATAGCAATAAAATACAGTGACATTAGGAAAGAATTAACTGCTAAACAAGAAATGAGCCTGGCTTCCTGTCCAGTTCAAGATGTATGTAGTCAAAGAACATAGATGATAGCAGCAGTGCTGACAAGACTGGTTAAAAATTGTTCACCCAACAGGTTTGCACTCTTAGTACAAATCTGACCTTTTGGTAGTGAATTCCCCGTAAATAACAGAGATTATTTCCCTTTTTGGTTCTTCAGAGAAAAGATGAAGTTTTCTACTGAAGAAAATATCAGTTACCTGTAATAATAGTGTGAACTGTATGAACATTTGGAAGATTAACATATTTGATCTGCTGAATGATAGGGATGATCAGTGATTTGCTGCTAGAATATTTTTAATTATAAAACTATTTAGGACTGCTTGTCTTCATGCCTTATGCCATTCATCTCCCTACAAATGGGATCTTAACCAAACTCAAAGCATTGGTGTGAAGAGTTACAAGATTTCCTCTCCCTGCTAAGTCTTTATTCTCTTCATTCAGTATTATTGAAGTTTTGGTATCTTCTTTGCCTAAGATATCATCTTGAATGTAGACGTAAGCTTACTGCAGTTAGTTTTGAGCTTGTCATGTTCTGTCTTCCTTGGAAACTGCCTGCCAAGAATATTTAAGATTTTCCAGTTTGTGGCAGATGCATGCCTTTTTTGTGGCAAGGACATGTTCTGTATGTATTATGCCACCTTTTGGTAAGAAATCTTCAGTAAGGGAAAATACTATGACTTAGTATAGTGTCTCTTTCTAAAAATATATATGGAAAGAAAGCTTTTTGTTTGGTTTTAGGGTGGAGTAATTTTTTTTTTATTATTTTTGTGGGGTTTGTTGGTGATTTGGTGGGCTTCTTTTCCTTTTAAGCAGAGAAGAAGGATCCTTGATATTTTTACTTCAGACAACAAAGGGAAATGGGCACAAGCTGCAGTAAGAGATGATCTGACTAGATATTAGGAGAATTTCTCAATAAGGCTGCTCAAACATGGGAACAGGTTGCCCGGAGCAGCTGTGAAAATTTCCATCCTTGTGGATATAATAGAATTCAAAACTCATTTGTATAGGACCCTGAGCAACCTGATCTAACTTTGAAGATGGATCCAACTTTGAAGCTGGTACTGTTTTGAGGGGGAGATGTAAGTTTGGACCAGATGTCCTACAGAAATATGTTCTAAGATGGATTTCTTTGTGATTATGATTTAGTTCAATTTTTCTTTAATGTGTCACTAATCAGTTCCATTTACTACAAGGGGGTACCATTACAATCATATTTTTGCAGTTTGCAATAAAAATTAAAGTGCTTTCTTATGATTGAATTTTATTTTTTTCTATTGTAGCTCCCGCCTCCTCAATAAATGTCATTAGTAAAGTCTGAGCATGACTTTTTCCATAACAAAGAACAGCCTACGGTCATTTTTTAAAAATGAATAACTGAATTTACAAACCATGGCAATAGACTGTTACCCTTTCTCTGAGGGTAAGTTATAAAGAGAATACAACACACACTTTGTCTTCACATTATGGTTGGAACATTATCTACAATTATTTTCCTCTTCAACTTTTAAAAATTATTAAAACCATGTTCTCATACAGATGGAAAGTCTAATAATTATAACATGAAATTATTTCAACATAAAAAGTATGTGCTTCATACTTATGAAATAGAAATGAGAAATTACTATAGCTAGTTACTGTTACATGCTGTGAATATAGATTTAAGCAGAATAAACCCACAAATTCCTTTGTGTGTGTGTGTGTCCATGTGAGCATGTGTTTTTCTTTTTGGGCAAGAAACTCCATTATTATTTTTCAATGGGATTTACAAAAGTGTATTGAAAATTGGAAAGATTAATTTAGCTAAAATCTCCCACTGAAGTTACTGGCACAGAATCTATTGTTATCAGCACCTACTGGTTAATAAAAAAATCTTGGTTTACATTTTTTATCTTTTATCTGTAACAATGTGAGGAAAGAATAATAAATTCAATAATCTAGTGAGCCTTTCAGTGACCTGCAAATTCAGATTCCTTAAACAGTTTCTACAAAAGGTCCACAGTATTCTATTTTGCAAATAACAAAATTCTCCCACTCTCATGTCCATAGTATAGTTATATGAATGAATGTGAACAAAGGCTCTCTAACAACTATTGTAATTTCTAGGACCCCATAATCTACTTCTGGATCCAGAAATTTCACATTTTTTCTCTTTGTTTCTTTTTGTGGTTTTTTTTCTCTTTACCCTGTATAAAGTTTTGACATACTTAAGTTACATTCTCTTTTCCTAAGCCTGCTTTTAAAACCTTTTCTTTATCCCAGGCCCTGTTTGAACCATATGTTGATTTAACATGTGTTGTGTAATTACTCTACAAAGATGATCCAAAATCCCTCTTCTGTATCCTTGATAACTGCCTGGTATTTAGTACTCCCTCTAGTATTATGTTTCAGTAAACTTAACATATTTGCAGCTGGTTTTCCTGTCTGTATCATTTATGCAGATGAGAAACATCAAAAGATTTTGAGTCATGGCACCTGTTGGACTTCTCTCTGTATTTATTTGCAGAATGGCACATTTCTGTTTGACATGTAATCTGCTTTCTGTTTCAAAATAGTTTCCTTTCCATTGATACGTGCTCCTGAATAATGCTTATAACAAAGACACAAAAAGGACATGAATAAAAACTTGTGCCAGGATGTATGCCAGATTTACAATCTTCAGAGGAATTCACAAAAGAATCATAAAATCATTTAGGTTGGAAAAGACCTTTGAGATCATCAAGTCAAACCATTAACCTAGCACTGTCAAGTCCACCTCTGAACCATGTCTCTGAGTGCTGCATCTACATGTTTTTTAAACACCTCCAGGGATGGTGACTCTACCACCTCCCTGGGCAGCCTGTTCCAATGCTTCACTACCCCTTCGGTGAAGGAATTTTTCCTAATATCCAGTCTAAATGTGCCCTGGCACAGCTTAAGGCTGTTTCCTCTTGTCCTGTCACTAGTTACCTGGGAGAAGAGATCGACCCCCACCTGCCTACAGCCTCATGTCAGGGAGTTGTAGAGACCGATAAGGTCGCCTGAGTTTCCTCCTCTCCAGGCTGAACAGCCCCAGGTCCCCCAGCTGCTCCTCGCCAGACTTGTGCTCCAGACCCTTCACCAGCTGCGTTGCCCCTCTCTGGACACGCTCCAGCACCTCAATGTCCCTCTTGAAGTGAGGGGTCCAAAGATGAACCCAGTGTCCAAGGTGCGGCCTCACCAGTGCCCAGTACAGAGGGGGACAATCACTGCTATTGCCCTGCTGGCCACAATGTTTTGGATACCAGCCAGGACACTGCTGGCCTTCTTGCCCCCCTGTGCACACTGCTGGCTTATGCCCAGGGCAGTCACCCAGCCCCCCCAGGCCCTTCCCCCCAGGCAGTTCCCAGCCCCCTGCCCCAGCCTGTAGCGCTGCGTGGGGCTGGTGTGACCCAGGGGCAGGACCCGGCACTGAGCCTGGTTGAACTTCATACAGTTAGCTTTAGCCCATTGGTCCAGCCTGTCCAGATCCCTCCATAGAGCCTTCCCACCCTCAAGCATATCAACACCCCACCACCAACCACTTGCTGCCATCTACAAACTTACTGATCATGCACTCGATCCCTTCATGTAGATCATCGATAAAGGTATTAGTAGGGCTGGCCCCGACACTGAGCCCTGGGGAACACCACTTGTGACTGGTCACCAGCTGGATGTAACTCCATTTACTACCACTTTTTGGGCTTGGCTGCCCAGCCAGCTTTTAATACAACATCGAGTACACTCATCCAAGCCATGAGCATCCAATTTCTCCAGAAGAATGCTGTGGGAGATGGTGTCAAAGACTTTAGATGGTGTCAAAGGTCCAGGTAGACAACATCTACAGCCTTTCCCTCATCCACTAGTACAAGTAGTGATAGTATGAGTACTAGTATTGATAGTACTCACTGTGTCTGTCTCCAATTTTCTTTAAATTTGTGCTATCATTATCACTACAATTATCATTGTTGTTGTGATTCCTGTTATTACTGTCAATAATCTTCCTTTATTTCCCTTTTTATAACCCACTAAGGGTTATATAGCCATTCAAGTTTGACTGATTTCCTTTTGACCAGAAAAAATATTCCATTCCTTGATACATAAAATTATTTTATATATGTTGAGTTGCAAAAGTTTGATTCTGTCTACATTTGTGCAGAACAAGTGTCAGGGAACCTTAAAGACCACATTTTCTACTGATTCCATGCTATTTAACTGTTGGATGGCTTTGAACTTGGACTCTATTCTAAAGACAATGCATGTCACATGATATACATTCTCCTATTCTATTTAGAATATGCTCAAGGATTTGCTTTACTTGTGGGTGAGCTTTGGCACTGTTTGGTTGGCTTTAAATCTTTCACAGGTTTATTGTACCCTTAAAAGCAAAAACATAAGATTGGGTGAAAGTCTGTCCTACCTGAACTTTAACACCATGTCCTACAAAGAATGATGGAGTCTGTGGGCCTAGTCTGCTTACATGAGAAGTCTGAAGGTGAGTTGATGTGTTTGGGAAGTGCCTTGGGCTTCAGAGATAAATGTATACATATCAGTGCCAGCTAAACAATATTTCTGGTTGGAATTAAGAAAATTCAAACAATTTGGATGAGAAACATGCTTTCTCACACTTTCTCCCATGCCTCAAAAACTCTTTTCTTACTTATTCCAGAAGATCTTACCAAAACATGATGGATCTCGATAGCATGATAATGGTAAGTGAAGTGGGAAACACTGTCTGAATTATGAAATAAAATATTCTATGACATTTATGAAAAATCAGAGTGACCAGATCATGGGTCCCAAAATAGTATTTACGCTCAGAACTCAGAATGTGATTGTTTTAGCATATTTTTTTCCTATACTTCTTTTAGTCTTTTCCTTTTGCTAGGATCATGAGTAGTTCCCCAGGTTTCTATCTTGACATCTAGACACTACCGTGAGTCTTCCCAGTTTTTCTACTTGTGCAGAAAGCTGTTTACACTTGAGTGCTACCACAATACAAGCACACAAAAAAAGCCAGAAATGGAGCTTTCATTTCAGAGAAAATATTTTAAAAATACTTCTGAACAAGATGTTGTTCTAGTTCTGATTGACACTTATGAATATATAAAACTGGTGGAATATTTTAAATTACAAACTTACTCTCACTTTCAGCTGTGTTTAAAGTTTGTTGGACTTTCTTTGCTTTTTTATATTTATATGTCATAGTATGTTTCAGGAGATCTTTTATCAAACTTCTTTTTCATTAACAGGGGAGATTTAAAAAAAAAATACTTAAAAGAATCATAGAATAGTTTGGATCAGAAGGGACCTGGAAGATCATCTAGTTCATATTCCCCCTGCCATGAGCAGAGACACCTGCCACTAGGACCAGGTCACTGACTTAGTTTATATCTGCTTGTATTAACTCCAGGCAGAAGAAATCCTGGCAATGTGAAGTTCCTATTTTGTTTTAGGCATCTTTTCAGTGAGAATTAGTTCATGACATTTTATAAATGCTACTAAATTTTATATTAACCTTTCAGCTGGTTATAGTAGCTCTAAAAAAGGCAAGAAAGAAATATTCAAGCAAATAAACATAAAAGGACAGAACACCCAAGAGTACATTATATTTGATATAATAGCAAATAATGTTGTATATTTAGTAAGTTGGTGTCTTAAAGCATTCATATTGAGTAAAGACGTGCATATCATTCAACAAAAGTTGGGCCTAAGCAGCCACAAGACAGCAGCATTTTCTTATCCTTGTTCACATTATATTGGGAATTAATTTCAGATGCAATGAGTGCTTTTCACTGATGAACTCTGTGCCAGAAAGTCTTAATCTAAAAATACATTTGAAGCTACAGTGCCTATTAATAGGATGCAAGTGTGATATGTAATGTAAACCATTTAGATCCTTCCTAATGCAACACAGATTTTAAACCGCATTGCCAGTACATTTTGGATGTATATATGCCTCATCATGATAAATAAAAATGTTTTAAAAGTACACGGGCGCTTGACTTCAGTGAGGTTGCATGGGGTATAAATTGGAACAGTAAAGGCCCCAGGAGTTTTTATGAGGCATGACTTTCTATAAATTTGAACTTTTTTATGTAATTCCACTGTTTGTTGACTAAGTGAAGTAGAAAAGAATTAGCTTCAGAAGGGCCATTTCCCAGTTTTCAAGCAAAGATCTACAGTCAGAAATAATATATGGGACTACTTTTTTCATGCGCACTTACTGTGATTGATTTCTTCTGTATAAAATGGAGTTTAAAACCCATTTTAGACATTAACAAAGAAAAGATATTAAGATTTGCATGAATTTGTCATGAAATCATCCAGTACTATAACGGCTTTTTTTCCATGAAATAACACATTTTTTGAAAATATGGAAATACTTCCATGCTTTCTGTTTGCATACTGTTTATTTATAGAAACTGGATTGATTTTTTTTTTTTTTTTTGCCTATTTCAAACAAGCTTAGTTAGATTACTAGAAAAGTTGTAGAATTGAAAGAAATCACTTTCTGTTCAAGCAATAATAGTCTTGGCTAAGTTTTACACTGAAACCACTTTAGTTATGTTGATTTACATCAGATCTTGGTCTTAAAAACAATTTGGGTCTTGTTCTTGCTAATAGTATATATGCTTAGTTTCAAAAGCAACATATACATGACGTGAAGCACATGGAAATATTGAAGATATAAAAATAACAATAGACAAAATCACTTTTGAATGTGATATAAATGGTCAGATTCTAGAAATGTATTTGGATTGTTTGCATTTAATAAATAGATAATAGACACTACGCTGTCATCACATAGGCCATTTTATTCTTCTAAATCGGAAAACAAGCAATTGTTAATCTTTCTGATGAAATAGGAGAAGAATACCTCTGATGGAATAGAAGAAGCATTATAAAGAAAAGAATTGCCACATAAGAAGTGATAACATAGCTGGAGTTGTGCTGTGAGATTCTACTATGATTAAACAAACTGATGTTTTGAAGAATTATATGCCAGCCTACATAGGGTTACTGTGGTGGTCCTTAAATATGAAATGATGATACAAACATATTTGGGTACATAGAAGCTGGGAATGTGGGCTCTCAATACTGATCTTATTGATACTATCATATAATTGCATGTATAAAATAATACCAAACTTCAGGATGAACTTATTAATTTGTCCACTGTAAAAAGAATGCTCCCAGGGCACATACTTCTGACATATAGACCTTGTCTTCTGCTACCTAGCTAAATTTATTTACAGGCAGGTTTTACTGAATTATACTCCTTGTCCTTTCATAAATCATGTCTTCACCCAGCATTTGATTTTAAAGGGCGAATAAAATGTTCCAACTTTAGGTGGTAGAACAGTATCTCCATTTCAAGCTAGTAGTCCCTTCTGCATCTATTCCACTGTGAACTGCTTTTCTCCAGAGGATGCTTTTCTAGTGTTTTATGGAGTAGTCTTCTAGATGAGACTGGGAAGACCTCTGTAGAATGACTTCATAGGAATATGGACACTGGAAGAAAGGATTCATGTAGTCAGGTGGCCCGTTCCCTGCTCTGGACAATCAGATGAGCAGTATGTCAAGTCCTGCTTTCCATCTCCCATGCAATTTAGATAACACTTAAATCATGGAAATTATTTTTGTCCATGTGGCTATGCCTACATTAGTGAGTAGAGCAGTTCAGTACAATGGTTTTACAGGGTGTTGGTGGTGCTGAAGATGCAGTGTCCACACCACACTGATTTCAAGGGTTATATTTCAGAATACCTCTTGTCTGGCCTCATGCACACAACACACTGATTGGAGCACATCAGGCATCTTTAAGGAGTTTCTCTGCTGTATTCACTTGCTCTGAAAGGAATCCAGTTTTCATGCTCTGAGGCCACTCTATGTTGCCAACCACAGCACTGTAATTGAGACAGCCAGGAGCTTTCTTCAAAAATATGCTACTGATTCTGATTAAAATGAGAATAATAGATCCATCCTTCATGTCCCTTTTCTACAGTAAACTATCAGAGTGCTGTTTCTTGCATTGTTGGTAGTATCAGAATCTGCATGATATTATACAGTGTAGAATAAGCCATATGGGACAATTCTGAAAAAGAAAAGTCATGATGCTAAACTAATGAGATATTGCTGATGGTTTCAATTAAAATGAATAATGAGTACAGTTTGAAGTAGAAATATGTGAACACTTTTTTTTCTTTGTTACTTAGCAAGATGTGACAACTTTCTTGATTTGATTGTAAACATATAGATTTCTTTGAATTTATTCTTAATTTCTTTCTTCATACCATCAACAGCTATCGGTCAGCACGGCAGGGATCAAGGAATAGATAATAGAATGTTCTGTTCCAAAGGACACATGCAACTCCTTAAGTATATTTAGGCTTACATTGTATTATTTAGACACAACCCATATGTAGGGTGTGGTATGGATCTGGACAAGATTGAAGCTTCTTGGCACCTAAAATCCTTGGTTTACAGTGGCCCTATAGAGTTTCCAGATTTCTTGGAATTTCTCCTGGAATTCATAGTGATCTGGATGAGGCAGAACATGTGGACATATTACTCCATACACTTCTATGAGCTTCATGACTGAAAGTACAGCTACATGCCCGTTTTCTCAGGGAAAAGCTGGTATACTTTAATGATTATAGGAAAGGCTAGAAACCTATTTCTTGATCTTTAATCATAAACCGTGTTGCTGATCTTTTCCATATCTGCTGTGCAAGCAATACTCTTCATTATTCATTCTGTCAGAGGACCATTAGGGCATACCTGTGTATTCAGCATCTCAGCAAGGTCATCCTCACTCAAGAGATGTCTCCAATGAAAAGCAATGAAACAGATGCTACTGTGGGACCTTAAAATATTTTCTGTATTTATTTTCACAGAATTTTATTTCTCTTGGAGCTTCTATGGAAGGATTTAAAATGCAGTAAGTACATTCAGCAAAATATCTTTATGTGATATGTATGTGCACTGTGTCTCACATTGTTTATGTTTTTTAGCCTCTACTTTCAGCATGGAAATATTTGTAAAACCCAGAGAGTAGTATGTGCCAATCTTTTACACATCCTGGACTGGCCTACAATTTTTTTGGGGGGAGGTGGGGAACAATGACAGACAGCAGGCAGGAACCCTGCCAAGTTATATAGGAATTCCCAATTTATTTAACTTCAATATTTTGTATTACTAATGAGGCCTTAAAAATAGCAATCAGTAAACCAGATTCTTCTCTCAGTTACACCTATAATTGGGAGCAACTTCTTTAAAGTTAACTGATTGAAACCAATTACTTGAGCTGAACCCTGTGATCAATGGCCAGCATGCCCTGTATAAACCCAGTACATATCTGTCTAAATTTCTGTCTATACTTGTATACATGTGTCTACCTGTCATGTATTGTAATTGAATATTACCCTGTTATAGTCTATGACAGCAAAGTCTAAAAGTCCTGCTGTAGGCTCAGCAAATCAAAATATTTTTGCAGCTTTGAGTGCTCCTGATGTACAGATTCCCTGATTTTGGTTTTGGGAGAGCCACACAAAAGAGTGACATTACCATTGCCTCAGAAATAAAATGGAAAAGCCATGACATTCCAGCTGAGGGGAGACCATTTTGTGTGAAGATCTGTCCCACCTTCAAAACCTAAACACTGCAAATTGCAGTATCCTGGTTGATGAAGGGTCATTGTTAATCATTTGAGCAATGATTGTGCCTAAATAAATGTATAATTAACCATGGAACTCAGTGGAACAAGGTTATGTAACAAGTAGTTACAGTAAGTTTATGTGTGCTCAGAGTTTTCCAGAACAATGAAGTTTGTTATTACAAGACTAAATGACAGAAGTCATTCCTCTTTACAAGCAATGGGAGCAAACTGTCATGCCTAAGAAACGCTTTGCAGCCAGCAGTGCTTTTTTTCCCAGGAATTATGTATTGACTGCTGTGCTAAATAGCTGAAACTTTAATTGATTCCTCCATTTTTTTTAATTAGACAACCTTCCAGTCAGTTATGACTCCACATCACCCAAATCTGTTCTTGTCATCCACATACCCCAGCAAATAAAAAAGAGCTTTAGAAAGAAAACCTGTCACATACATCAGCCAGCTACCTTTTTATGCATTACCCTTACTGTAAGAGTTTGTTCAATTCATTTTTAAGAACATCAGTATATCAATATCAATACAGCTCTCTTTAAAATATTCATGCAGTTTGAAGGCAGGGGGTGCCTTCAGATCATCAGGTCTGAGAAAACTCAACTAATACTTTTGTACATGATCTATAACTGCAGTCTGAGCTATCTATTAGAAAGACATCCTGTTTTAATCCTAAATGTGAAGGTGATGGCGAATCTTCAAAATCCCAGAATACACACTGTCAGTGGGTAATTGCCTTCACCATTAAAAAATATTTTCCTTATTTTTAGTTCAGAATAGACTTTTTAATAAAGAGGAGCTCCAGACACAATTTTCTGGGTTAAAAAACAAAACAAAGCAAAAAACAGAACAAAACAAAAAAACAAAACAAAAACAAAAACCCAGGAACACTTCTATCTCATTGCATAATACAGTTTTATATGCTTGATTTCCATCTTCTGTGACAAAATAAAAAGCCTATGATAGTGTCACAGCTCTCAGAACAGGATTTAACACAAAAAGCTCATGTTTTTACTTCTGCTTCAGTGCCTGAACTCTCAGTTACTGGGTAAATTGCACACCTATGACCTTTCCTTACTTCCTTGATTGCACCCCTCTCAAGTTTCTGGCTATTAGGTACTACTTGGCCTTGTACAGTATCACACAATTCTTTGCTAAAGCTGGGTCATGGTACCAAGATCATTTTCTGAACAGATCTGGCTTAATTTCAAGTTGTTCAGTCTGCTGCCTTCAGTCACACAGCTTCATTTAAGTTAAATATCACATATTTAGAAGAAAACCCTAACTTAAAATGTGCACATTTTCAGATTGTAAGATATTTACCTGCCTTCCATGCTGGTATCCGGTAACCCAGATGCCTACAGGTTCTTCTACTTTGTGCGGCCCTTTGTTCTACTACGCCAGCCTTTGGAAAAATAATGTTATTAACTACATGGGAAAAGGAGGCAGAATCTAATTTGCTGCATTATCTTCTAGGTATGTTTTTGACAGGTCTTGGCAATCAGTTTTATAACTTCAGTCCTGATGCTTTCATGCACTATAGTTGTAAAATAAATACTCCTCAACGAGCATCATCATCACATTGCTGCCCTGGCCCACCTCACCTGCCCTGCTCATAAAACTGTGCTTATCAATACTCAGAATATTCTTCTAGAGTAACTTCCAGCTAATACCTGTTTGACACCAAGATGCCTGTTGCTACCTTCATTAAAAGCTGATCTATTTGATTGTATTTTATGAAAATGTTACCTTTCTAAAACTCCCAGGATCATGTAGCAATCTGTTGATGCCTCAGCTGTCCAGCGCAGAGGTCTTTAGAAATTACAGTCTAAAGACCATGTCCAACATGCAAAGTTTTTGTTTTCTAAGGGTACTTTAAAATCTTTCTGTTGAACTTAAAGATATGCCACTACATATAAGTTTTGTGTAGTGGTCATAGCTTGAAAGTCTGGTCTTATGAAGTATCTCACAACAGCAAATTATTTTGAAAAATGTGAAAGAATTAATTTCCATTTTAAGAGAAAAAAATATCTGTTTTAAGATATGTAAAGAGGTAAATAACATGGCGTATATACAGGTTATACTGTAATAGTCACAGAAGCATAAAGGGGTAGAAGACCTAATTTCCAATATATAGGTATGAATTTAGCCTATAGTGGCTGTGATAAAAAGCTATTGTGTCAGCTGGAAGGAGATCAGGATGTTTGCTGCCAGATTAATCTAGCCAGAAACAACTAAGGTCTAACCTAGAAACCAGACCAGTCTTCTGAATACCTTCAGAAATAATGAAAGACAATTTTTGGAGGCTGAATGCAATGGACATGGTTATTTTAAAGAGCTGAATTTTCTTGTTAGCTTCTGGATTATAGGTTGAGAAAAAAATGTTCAGAAAAAGATGCACCAAGATTCTCAGTCATAAGAAAACTAATTTAATTTGTCATTTTTGCCTGATGGTGAGATATATATATATATAGATATATATATATATATATATTTGAATGGGATCATAGTGGAAGTAATGACTTGTATTATTTGAAACTGGACTGTGTAACTTGCCATAAATATTCTCTAGCCTGTTCAATCCTTACAAGTTTAGGATTTGGCTGGTTTGTGAGCACTCAATATTTACTGTCCTAATCAGACTTGCCAAAATATATGTTTACTTGCTGGCAATGTGTTTTACTTTCTGTGAAAATATGAGTTCTTATAGAGGTATGAAAGCACTTTCCTATGTGTCAGAAATCTCTTGAAGATTTTTAGAACTCTGAGGCCTGATTTCCCTTTTGCAAACAATGGAGTAAAACAGGCAGAACTCCATGGCAACGGGAGGAGGAGAGGCAGCTCCATCTGGAAATCTGGAAACATGGATGCAATTGTAATAGCAACGTAAAACTGCTGGACTTAACTAATGTCCAAAACAAAATGCTGCCAATAACTTATCAAAACTGTTTTATCCTCTCTGTATTTATTCTCTGCTATCCCTGCTCTTGGGAAGGCTTGGCAGAGCACAAAGTGGTCAGAATAATCCTAAGGTCAACAGCTCTTGTTCTAATGCACTCATAGAATTAAAAACAGACAAGCAAATAACAAAACCCACCTCTGCAAGCACCTGAGACCTGCACCATTATGGGTTTATTGTTCTTAATGACTTATTAATGATATATCTGCCATGATAATCACACATCTATAATTTAGAAGTCACTACAACTCCAATAATGCATAATACTGACAGAATGGTGTAAGAGGCAATATCATATTTACTGCATTACAGTAGTTCAGTCTCAAATGAACTAAGTGGCTTCAAGATCCACATTTGAAAACCACCAAAGGTCTTGAGCTTTTAGTCAAATATAGATTATAAAAGGCATGATTAATATCCGGAAATCCTTGTGCTGCCATATATCTGAAAGTGTATCAAAACTGCAAACAAGAAATGTTTTATGATAGTTCGGTGTTTTCATATAGGTGCCAGTAACATTCAAATGTACACTGGCACATATGTTTTCTGACTAAATGCAGTTATTGCATTGCTACACTTCTTCAGCTGTTATTAGAAGTACCTTGTACAGGTTCCACAAAATTTCTTGTGGATGGTTTTTATATGAGTGAGTAATAATTATGTTGGGAAGTCTGAAACTGTTGTCTGTGGTGGTTTTCACTGTCTGCATATCTTAACTGACTATTAAATAGCTGATTTTTGTCTGAGAATCAACTTGCAACTAGAAAAATAGCATTTCACTACACACTTTCTATTGTGACAAGTATTGACATTTATCAAGCTGAAAATACTTCAGATTCCACTGAATGTCTCCTTCTTTCTAATGTTTTGTATCCATAAATAAAAATCTCATATTAATAACATAAATAAATAAATAAGAATTGTGATCTAATGCCCTTTTTCATCTCCAGTTTCTACCTTTTTTGTATTCTTTAATGTGTTGTAGTATTTCTTATTTAATCATTATACACTTCAAAATGGAACTTCTCTTATTCTGTGTATAAAATGGTCAAATAAGAAAGTTTTGTCCTTAAGGAACAGCATGCCCAAAGAAATAATTGGTGATTTACTTCTTTTGTGTACTGTACAATCTTTGAGGAGTAGGAGGATTTTAAACGGAAATGTCACTATTTCACTTAAGTGGCTGTTCATCAGCTGATCATTAAGGTAATTCTTAAGATTTTTATAAGATAAATCATTTGGCACTGCATTAAGTTTGATGGGTTTATTAAGTCAGTAGAAGAAGTACAGGTGAGAAAAAGGAAGAAAGCACAGGTTTAAAAGCCTATCTTGAAAATTCATCATTGTCATTGTTTGAAAAAAGAAAGAAATATGTCCCTACAGAAAATTATGTGGAAATTGCTTTTATGTAGGTTTGAGTGAATTCTTCATCTAGTCTTGTTTATTCTATTCACATTGTGAGACGGAGAAAAAAGTAGAGTCCAGACAATCTAGCAGCACGTTCTCCCCCCATAATAGGATCACTGTGTTTTCTTTCCAAATTAATGCTCTTGGATATCCTCCACTTCTTGACTAGCACTAAGGGTAGCTTGAAGACCAAAAGTACCTGGGCTATTGTATTGAGTCATTAAAGGAGCTAGAAATATTATTTAATCCAATTATGGGTTAAAGTTGTTCTTCCAGTTATTAGCTGATAATTTGGGGTCAACTGAGATGTAAAGTTAACTTGAATATATTTACCTGATAATTAATTAACTGGATTAGAGCATGTTATTTAAAAAAAAATGCATAAACGTAGTTCAGCCTGGGAGAAGAAATACTGAATTTCAGGTAATGCCATGTTATAGCTGTGTACACTATGGCTGAGATCATAGTAGGACAAAGCAAAATAAGCAGTAATATGCATATGAAGAATATTCCAACTCTACTTGAAAAATATTTTAACAATACATAGCAGAATGTTAATTGTTGGGAGGCAGCGATTTCATTACTATGACATCCATGTGCAGGTCAGAAAAACAAAAAGCTCAAAATGAGCTGGCAATGTGCGCTCACAGCCCAGAAAGCCAGTCATATCCTGGGCCGCATCACAAGAAGCGCGGCCAGCAGGTCGAGGGAGGTGACTGTGCCCCTCTGCTCTGGTAAGAGCACCCCTTCAGTGCTGCGTCCAGCTCTGGGTCCCCCAGTGTAAGAAGATATGGACATGTTAGTCCATATAGTGGGTCCAGAGGATGATGACAAAAATGATCAGAGGGATGCAACACCTCTCCTATGAAGACAGGCTGAGAGAGTTGGGATTGTTCAGCCTGGAGAAGAGAAGGCTCCAGGGAGACCTTATTGCAGCCTTCCAGTACCTAAAGGCATCTTATTAGAAAGATGGGGACACACTTTTTAGAAGGGTCTATTGCCATGGGCCAAGGGGTAATGGTTTTAAACTAAAAGACAGTATGTTTAAATTCAGTATAAGGAAGACATTTTTTACCATGAGAGTGGTGAAACACTGGAACAGGAAACATTTCAGGCCAGGTTGGACAGGGCTCTGAGCAACCTGATCTAGTTGAATACGTCCCAGCTCACTGCAGGAGGGTTGGATAAGATGACCTTTAAAGGTCCCTTCCAACCAAACTCTTCTATGATTCTTTGATAAGACTGAAAGACCATACTACACCCATATACATGTGAATGTGCCACACTGCCACACTGCTTGCTCTGTGCCTGATCTGCATATAAGTACGCTGCAATACCTATTAACAAGGCTTATTGCAAACTGTAATTGCTCAGTGTCCACCTGTGAAGGACCATGATTCAATCCCAGGTGTCATCTCAGATGGTGTTTATATTTACATGCAGCTCATCTTCAGAAGGTATTTTTTATTCCAAACATCTGCATTCACAGAATGTTTTGATAAAGTCTGATGTCTAGCCAGTAAATAATTTTTGCTCATCCTACACATGGTGACTTGAAAAAGATGTTATTTTAAACAAGTTCTGTAACACACATAATACTTCTGTGAAAGCGGGTTTTGCAATCATTTCAGGGAATTGAGGTATAGAAAATCTACTAAGCTGGATTTCATGGAAGGAAAAAAAACTTTCTGAAGCACATACTGTAGTTCTGCTTTCTGTTTCCCTGCAGATACCTTTACAGATAAATAAAAACACGTTGCAGCTACAAGATACATTCTTTGTTCACCAAATAGATGTAATTTTGTATACTTGGTATATAAAGCATAGGTTTAGCATAGGAACCATAGGGTTTGTCACATAATATATAGACACTTAAATTGCAAAGAATGTTTTACACTGAAGGTGTTTCTAAATTAACTTCTTTGTCCTGGGACAGAAGACTAATCTACACACCAATGGTGCTCTGATTGTTTTGTTTTACCTTATCTTGTTAGTTCCTTGACCTCTGTAAACCAGATTCTATCTTGGTATACCTTATATCTCATAAATAATTAGTCATTTTCCAGATTGCTTAACACATTCAAACTCTGAGCTGAAAAACGGGTCAAACCCAACCAGTATAATAAAATATGAAACCAAATATTTATTTTGTTTTCATTCAATTAAATGCTTCTTTCCTCCGGCGGTGGGGGTGGGGGGGGGTGGGGGGTGGAGAAAGAAAGAAAAAAAGAAAAAAGAAAAAAACAGTAGTTAGGAAAGTAGAGAATTTCCTATTATTCACAAAAAACAGTGGGAGAACAGTGGGACTGTGATTGTCCTTTTCCTGCTTCCCCAGCAGACCAGTTGCAGAGTGTGTGGAAAACTAAAATTCAGTTCTTGTCTCTGGAAGAAGATATTACACATTCTCCAGACACTATGAAAATGCAATGAATCCTTTTTGCCACTGTTGCATCACATAGTTGAACAGCTATTGACAGTTTGATTTACATCCTTGTTCTGAATCCATCAGAGTGTATTTCCTTTGCTTGCCAAAAACATAATGGTGTCAATATCTATAAGATAGAAAATCTCCTTTTTGAATATATACATATAAAGTAATTACTTCTATATTTTAAACCAAAATCAGAAAGGACTGATTTCCTTGCTCAACGATTAAGATATTTGTGTGCGGAGCATCCTGTCTTTCTCTGAGGTAGCCTATCATGTGGAGGTTGAAGATTTTTTCCTGCAGAGTGGAACATAAATGGATATGACTTTTGTTAAACTAAGAAAAGAGTATGCACCTCCAACATCATAGCTAGGTGACATACTACTTCAATATGACAGTACTAGAACCTAGAACTGTTATTGAGGAATAGATAACTGCTAAAGTGTTTTGCTTCTCTTGACCAAAAAAAAAAAAAAAAAAAAAAAGAGTCCGTCCGAATGTTGGTGGGGTTTTGGGGTTAGTTTTTTGGTTTTGTTTTTGTTTTTAAATTCATGAATTGTTTAACTGTATTGCTGGAAAGTAAACTACTGACAACTAAAGTGATCCCTGCCCTGCTATGAAGGCAAAACCCCAGCATGCTTCTACTCAGAAAATGGCTCTGTAAAATCTGCGTTATGAGGCTCAGTATTTATTGTCTCTCAGGAACTGCAAGGAGCTTTCTTAGGTATTTCCTAAGTGTAAGTCCTGGAAACTATGAGACTTGCTTTGATTTCTTTCTGACTTATACATTAACGCAAGTATTAAAGGCTGTCGAACCAAGTCTACTGGGAACTCCTTCTTGTCTTCAATTTCTGCTCTAGTTTAAACTTCTCTAAACAGAGTATAAAACCAAAGGCAGAATATGGTCCTGCAGCAGATCCATTGATGATGTGGGAGCTAAAACAAAATATGACTCATTTTTCCATGGCCATTTGGCTCTGCAATGTTTCACTGTGGACCAAAAGATCATTTTTGTCACTAGCATTTTCAGCTGTTTGTGATTATAAACAGGTATATGAAGTTTTAAAAGAAACATTTTCTGATTGCTTCAGTATGCAGATTCATAGATCAAATACTGACCTGAAAAAATTTTATCTGGAAATCTATTGACACAAGAAGTAGAGTATAAACACAGATATAAATATTTTATAGATCATAAATGAATCACATTTTTGAGTCACCTGTGTATGCCATGATTTCATATTGAACTTTTTCCATAAAACTCAAGGGCCCTTTAAGGCCCATTAGATAGTCACTAGTATAATCTTAATCACAGTAGTGCTAAACGAGACATAGAAGTTACATCAGAGCCCAGGCACAACCCATGAAGGACATCCCACACAGAGGATAATGTGGAGGCACCAAGGTTCCTGCTGTGGTCTAGAACAATGATAAATTGTTGAGAAATGCAATGTTCTTCCTTCCACATCATGCACAGCAAAGAACTGAAGCCTGGAACAAAAAAAAAAATGAGGACCTAAGGCAAGCAGAGGACAAGTGTGCAAGGGGAATATTAAGCTGACCAAAGGGATGGGATGTAAAATGAAAATTTACCAGTAAGGGAGAGAGATTGTGCGTGACTGGGTCCAGAAGGATTAGGAGATTGAATAGGAAGACCGGACTAGAAAGAAAGAGCAAACTATTGAAACTGAAGTGGGAAAAACTCCCAACAAATACATAGTGGCAAAATGTGCTTTTACAAGAATATTTACATATCTCTGTGTAATGAGTATTCAGAAGTGGTCAGGCTTTGGGTTTAGTCTGACTGAAAAGCCCTGACGTAAGTGGCTGATCTCAAACTAGTTACCACCATTTTTCCTTAGAGGTGACGCCTTGATACCTTCAGGTCAACTGAACAGTGATTTCCTTCTACATAAGTGTCACTAGATCATACTATTGGAAGAATATTGATTTATAAAAATACCAGTCTAAGAAGTCTCATGTCACCCTACTTTTTTAATAGTTTAAGTCAATTGAACAGAATGTATCATGGACCCAGGATCCACCAAACCATATGCTGAAGTCTGAAAGTAGATTGACTTCTTTGAAAGGAGTGTAAATGCTCTCATGCTTGAACAAAAGCACCATCTAAAGCACTTTAAAAAAAACACATTTTGCTTTTCTGTCTTTCTCCTCTCCATTTTCCACTTTCCCAAAGTTATTACATTTGCTATCTGCATTACCAACAGTTCTTAAAACAGACTACATAGGAAGGGAATTCATCATGCTCTCAATTCCCTACAAGAACAAAATAAAGCATAACACTTTGCTTTTTTACATGGATTTTGTCATTCTGATGTCAACATTAAACCACCTGAATTAATAGATATGGAATCTAAAATCAATGTGGATGATAAACACATCATCTATCAAAGTATATCAAATCTGTATTAGGAACACTTATATATAAATGATAAACAATTATTTTACATATATTGGAAATCAAAAGCGTAAACTTCATTTGTTTTCTTAAGGGATCCTGTGCTTTGACGAGGTCAAAAGTGGAGAAAACTGAACATAGCAGATATTGGTTTATATGATCTCTTCCATCTAATTTTATGCAAATATCAACTCATTGACCATAAACAATATCATAATTCTTTTGTCATTTATGCCAGCTTCAGGAAAGTCGGCTTCCACTGAATTTAGTAAAACAAATGAATTGCATTGCTCTAAAGTCCTAGAAATATAGCAAGCCATCTCTCGCTTTCCTGAGATCTGATACATCTAGACCGCCCTGGTTGGTCTAACTTCTTAAACCCTTCCTATTACAGGGATTCCACAGCTTCCTAAGAGCGTGTATTTTCTATGCTTACCTATCTCTCTACCAGAAAAGAAGTTTCATTAAGATACAGAGTAATCCTTCCTTTTTATATATAAGTTGTTATTTCTTGCCCTACTCAAAATGGACATAGGAAATTACTGATGGTTGTCTTATTTGCTATTCTGGCCTAAAAAATTCTCTGTTATTTCAACTTTTTCTTGAGTAAAATTTTCATTCTTACTGCTCTCGTCAATCTCCACTGGATTTTCTCCATTTATTGCGGACTAACCACACTCTTTACTGGACTCAGGCTCGATGGCCCATTGACAACTGGCATGGCAAGCCAAGAGACAAGCAAGTGAGTTAGGAGGTGTCAAAGAACAGTTAAAGAGGGTCATAAACCGGGGGTCACAAAAAAAAAGGAAGGATGAAGATGCAGAGTCTCTAAAGCTGAACATGCTCTTGGATCTTTAACCTGGGACTATGATCAGAATTGGTCAGCAGAAGTCCTGGAATAATTGGCAGGTTTTGTCTTATTGATTCTGATATGCACATACAGAACTCAGAAACAAATAAACAAACAAAACCCAAAGACTGCTAAAGTTGTATAGATGAAGCCTTGTTACGTAGTGGTAAATCATTTTCATGGCCAATCAAAGAGTTATAGTTTCTGGACAGAAGACATCAAATAATTTATGCAAAGGCTGGCATAAGTGAAGAAAAGAAAAACCACAGAGTCCTTCAAAGCAACTGGAAACCAGGTTGCTTTCCATATTTACTGCTTATTTTGGCTTTGAAAAACTTTTCAAGTGAGTTTTTGAATAAAAGCCAAACTGAAAGAAAAATAGAGCAGTTCTTGCTAGGGTTATGCCAGTCATGCCTGGGTTATGACTGAAATGATTTTTAATGCTCAGGTTTCAATTTTAGAAGATTTCGATGGTAACAACCCTCCAGAAAGACCTGATACTGATGTATGTGAGTTCCTACAATAGTAGAATTTCTAGTACTTATTGTATTACAAGTACCTATCTTTGTGTCTATAATAGAGCTCAAATTTTATATAGCATGGGAGGATTTTATCACAAACAAAAGGGAAAATTATTCTACAAAATCAGAAGGCTGTTGAGTAAGACTAGGATTTGAAAAACATCAATTTTTTGAAGCCACAAAAATTCCCTAGAAGTATGCTAATTCCAGAAAGTGTAACACCCTTTAACCTTATAGGTGCTATGAAAGTATACAGTCTGGCCTTACACATCATCAGACAGTACCTCAAGTTTATCTCATTTTGCTCATGTGTTGTAGAGATGGTTAAAAAAATAATTTAAAAGTAATTAAGGTTTTTAAAAACAATTTTTTGGTGGAATTTTCTCAGAAACAGAATTCTAAAATCAGCAATGGCAACATTACATGGATATCTAAACCCATTTCGGTATTTTTATATCAAAGGCTGCAAAACTACTGAAACATCTGCAAATTTTTGCTGCAATGTGACACAATAATTCACTTTTTTTAAGCTTTAAGAGAAATGGGAATCATTGATCCTAATTAAATCTAAGCTTTACTCTTATGATCAGGCTAGAAAATAGTGTATGCAATTATTCATGTCACAGTGAACAGAAATTACAACTTTGAATATACAAGAACTCATGATTTTTTTCTTAGTAACAGAAAACTTAGATTCTTTGATATTTCTTGAAGTTCTTGATATAGTTTATCCATAAGAAAAAGAAACATACACTATGTGAAACTTTCAAGCAGAAAAGCTACTCTGATATTGCACAACTTCTTGAAAGTTAAGGTTCTTAGCTCCTGTATTACTCTATTTGAGTACTAAAGTATTTTGTCATATTTTCTATTCATTTTTTCATGTTATTAGGATTGTGTCAATCTTCAGGCATACAGAAATTTTATTTTAGTAAAAGTGATTTAATTTAATATACATCTCTGTCAATTTTTAACCATTTTAAGGCAAATATTTTACCTTAATATACTATCATTTGTGTCCAATTATTTTTCTTCTCCAGAAAAAAGATAAGTAGAATTGCAGAAGGCAATTTTACTGAAACTTAGATAAATTAACCATGGTCACATTTTGTGTTATTACTCAGAAAAGAACAATTTACATGAACTTTATGAATTGAACCTTCATAGCCTTTTTGTGCAGTTCTGGGCTTTTTATAAAATCTTTTGATGCTAGACATCATAAATTGTTGCAGTATAGTCTCATGTATTGACTGTTTATGCTTACAGGTTTTCCAAACTGCAAAGTAAAACACATCAACTTGAGCAAGTAATGAGCATAATTTAGATTAAATACACTTTATTTCAAACCTCAGGTGAGTGAAGAATGTGCAGAGTCAGCTCCTATTGCACAGCTGATGAGGAGTAACTCATTAAGATACAATTACTTTAGACTGCGTGGCAAGACCTGAGGGAATTCTTTCAAGTGGTACCTGGCCGTAACCCTGTACATACTTCTTTAATTTCGTAATTAGTTTGAAAGAAACTGAAAAGGTTACACAACAACGTTGAACATAAGGAGACTTGTAGAAACAATTCAGGATTGGAAATGGAATATGACTATGTTTTCCAAAGAGAATGTATTTAGAGATTCATGAAGTATAGCTGGTCTTTCCCCTTTTCCAGACAGCTCTAAAAACATGCACTTGTTGCCGTATGTAGCATCATACCGCAGAGCTCAGTGATTCACTGAGACAATCTATTTGGAGTCAACAGAACACACCACCAGTATTGTATGTATTAATCTTTAAAGAGACTACCTTATAAAGCCACACCTTTATCATTTTAGTATAAAGTCTCTTACAATCCACATTAAAAAAATCCGTGGGATCTGGAGAGTTGCCAGTACTGTCCCTGACCCAGAGCTCAGATTGAAGCTTGTCAGATGGTCAGATTTTTCAACTGATTTTAAAGGTTCTCATGTGTAGTAAATGTGGTGGGGTTTGGGGGAGTCTGATTGTTTAAGATGTCTGTGTTGAGCCTTTACAAACTTACTTGGTCTAACATGGTTTTTCTTATCAGAATAACTCCCAGCTGCTAAAGAAGTGAAATAATCTCATATTAACTTATTTCTGTACATTTTTTCCCATAAAAGTATGCAGTTGTGCGATGGTGAAGGGGTTAAAATTAAGGAGAAACTATGTTTGGATTTGATATGGGGAAAAAAGAATCAGAATCCTTTATTCCTGAGCAAGGGGGGGGGGGGGGGGGGGGTATTGTTTCTTTGTTAATTTGTTGGCGTTTTTTTTCACCCTTGATCTTGTTCCTGTATTGATCCTTAATCTTGGTCCTCCAGTAATACTGTCGCAAGCTCCAAGGCTTAAATTGTCTTCCACGTAGATCCTACTGTACAGCAGATTTCAGTCATTAGTATCTTTTTTTTTTTTTTTTTTTTTTTTTTTAAGTTGTGCTCTGGCAATAAATCGCTTCTAAACTTGATTCAGTCAGATCACATTCAGCTCTTACATTCTTCCCAACTTTCCCTGCGTACTTCATGCCAGGCTGAAGCTGCAGAGCCAGGTAAACTCAGTGCAGGTCCTGCTGGGAATTTGAGATGAGTAAGAAGGTACCGGTATGTCTGACAGATTTATGATTGGGGTTCACTTCAGGGAAATGATTATATCTCAGCCAGGGTAGTCCATCTAGACTTCTAACACACTGTGCTTGCATAAATATTCTGCATGAAGCCATCTCCCAGTGTTTGCCAGCCAACAGATACTGTCACCTCATTGTGTGTAATGTCAGTAAAAATAGTGAGGCTGTTGTAACAATAAAGTTTCATATCAAGTAAGATTGAAACACACCAGTGCTAAAAAATAGCATTTACGGCACAAATTTAATAAAATCAAGGTTGTGTTTTTAGACTAATAAACTTTTGAAATATCATAAAATTACTCCTTGCAACACAAAATAAGGTCTAACCTATCTTCCCGTTATTAATAAGGAATATTTTACTCTGGATAAAGCATTGGCTGGAAATTTTCCAGGATTTTTTTCTTGAGGAAAAACCAATTTGATAAAAAATCTCTCATCTGGACATGTCCAGATGATAAAAATACTTTGGGCAATAAATAAGGTTAATAATGATATGGTTTATATTTTAATTTATTTTACCATTCTTTCCAAAAAACTGGCATTTACTTTATATTTTGCTATACAGCTATGTGCTTTAAATTCATAATCAGAATGAAATCTTTCAGATTATAAAAAATATTGTAACTCAATGCAAAATACACTGTTTTCAGGATATGTTTTAGAGAAAGTTTGCTATATATTTCAGTAAGAAGCAATTTTATTTTTTTTTTCCTACAGAACTCAGAAATTCAGCTTATTTCTGTCTAAAAATAGATTAGTAGTGCAGACAGAGGCACATTAAATATACGATTTCCTGACTGTAGGAGTTAAGAATGTAAGTCATGGACTCGTAATGCCTGCATTTACATCTGACCTGATTACTCTAGGCTCCTTTTCTAGTCAGTGGAGCTCAACAGGAGGTTTGTGGAAACAGTCTGCTAAATAGTAAGACAGCTCAACTGAAACACCCTAAATTTATCTATTTTTCATCGCAGATTACAAAGATATTGTAGGGAAACCATGGCCAAAAGAAGGCATTTACATTCATTTAACTGCAAATGTCTATAGTTTATAGTAAACTTCTATAGACTGTAAGGAAATTATTTTTTCCTATGTTTCTAATGTAACAGTCTTAGTGTGAAACCTGTATTAAAGATGTGATGTCCTAAAAGTGAACTAAATTTGGATTTTAAAGGCAAATTAATATAGAAGTTTTATTTTAAATGTAATGTAATATATTGTATTGTAACGTGTTTTTACACGTAATGTAAAAAATTTGACCGAAACATTGCATGACCTAAAGGTATGCATGTATGAGAAAGGAAATTATATATATAATGACTGAAATGTGAAAGCATGGAGGAAATATTTAGCCTATATATGCATAACATGAAGGAATTATATCTATATAAATATGAATTCATATATATATATATATATATATATATATATACATATCTCCTTTGGCAAATCTGTTTATACTAGCCATTTGTTTTAGCCTGTATGAACTATGCAGCAACTGTTATTAAATATAACTGACTTTAATAGGATACTTATTGTTGAATAATTACATTCCAAATGTTTATTGAAAATGTGGTATGGTTTATGGAGTTTTGATGATTCTTTTGGAAAACTGTATCTGTTAAGTTTCAGTGAATACTTGTTTAAAATCAGCCTTTGGATTTTCATACACATTACTGCCAAGCTCCATATTAGACATATTCTGACTGTGACTGATTCATCTCCTTTATTTTTTGCAGATGTAGGGTACGTTTATTTTCATGTGACACGGATGTGTTAAAACAGAATAGACAATTGTCACAGTAATTCCTACATTAAATGTTGACAAATTACAGCAATTAACCACTTTTTTTCATACTAAGACTAGAAATTCTATTTAATATATTCACTATGTGTCATTAATTCTACCATAGGTTGTATATATATACACTGAAAATAGACTATGACGTGATTGTCCTACTTGTCATTCAGTACTGCACTGCACTAAGCTATACTGTGGGCTGATATAAAAGATCAGTCAATCTGAGTGCATTACCACCCAAAACTGGATGGAAGGCTACATCTGATATGTATGGGAATCGAAATTCTACTGATGACAAATATAAAATGCAGGTTTCTTGCTCTTCACTTTCTGAATGAAACAGATAATGATTCCTAGAAGTGAAACTTTTGTTGTTACTTTACCAAAAGAAAACAGCTAATCAATTCCATCTTCTTTTACTTCTAAGATATCTTACAACTGCTGTTTTCACATAGTGGAGCAACACCCTTCCCAAACCTTGAAGCCCTTTTCCAGTCTTTCTACACATTTTACTTCAAGTGTATGAAGACAGAGAAAAACGAGAAATGAGAACAAAACAAAAAAAGTGAAATTGCACAATGTTGACTAGGATATTTGGATCATTGAATTTGAATCACAATATTTAAGTAGATTCTTTAGAGAAAGAGAATGCTGGTCTGACTAGCTAGTATGGCCTGGTTAGTGACCTATTCAATACAATTGATAATTGGTACCACAGGGAATTGTTTAATTCCTTTAAGCTTAATTGCTTTAATTCAAGAAATGGGTTGGAGAAGAAATGTTTTTTCTTCTCCAACAAAGTATTCCTTGGTATTCCTTTATTTTGCCATTAAATTTTCTTCATCAACTAATTCTCTGGTTATGATTTTTTTTCCCATAAAGCATGAGATTCTTTCACAATAAAAACAAACATAATGTACAAAATAAACTGATTTCAGCTTATAATATCTTATAATCAATCAGTCACTTACTAATAAGGTATTTCAGATGTAATTCAAACTTGAGTGTAAGGGAAAGAATAATAAAATAAAAAAATCAAGTAAGATGTTCAAATAAGATTTAAAGCTCTAATAAACTAGGAAGCCAGTAAGGTATGTAAATGGGGTGAAGACACTCAAAGATTTGAGTGTGGAGAGGTTTTGTAATATCTCTAAATCAAACATGTACAAACGGTCTGGTGTTACTGCTGCAAGCAAGGTGGACAGGACTGAGAGGAAGGCTCCAGGCATAACTCCATGAATCATCTCAGGAAGGATATTAGGAGTCAGTAAAGAATGCTACACATGAGAGATCAGAAAGTGCAGTGAAACGATTCATTACAGAGGAGGAGAAACTAATGGCAAGTGTTTCTTTAGTCATATTGAATAAGAGCCAGAAAATAAACAAAAAAGACCATAGTTCAAAGTCAGAATTGGTAAAGTTTAAAATAATTTCGATAAGATCTACTAATATAACCTTTTGGTCTTTGTGTCCAATAGGAATGTTGTTGTATGATATGGGAGACAAAGCAAGCTGGCTGATAGAAATGAAGACATAAAATTGATATTAAACGATAAAAAATCAAATAACTTAAAAGACTGTGGTGAACTGGCCCCAGCAAGCAGCTGAGCACCCACACAGTCGCTTACTCACTTCACCCTCTCAGTGGATTGGGGGAGAAAAAAAGAACGAGAGAGAAAAAACTTGTGGGCGAAAATAAAAAATCACCCACCAATTACTGTCACAAGCCAAACAGACTCTGCTTGTGGAATTTAAGTTAATTTATTGCTATTAACATAATTTAAACATTTAATTACTGATGTAGCTACAGGAAAAAAAGGAAGACAAGCATTTCAACACTGCAGCCTTTGCAGTTCTTCCCTGTCCCAATACCAAAATTTTGCCGTTTATACCCAATATATATAGTCTGTGTATGCACACTCCAATAAGCCAAAGAAAGCAAACAAACAAACAAACAAAAGTGGATGTCTTCCTATTGCTTTTATTTTTTGTTTCTAATAAACTGAATCTGAAGTACACTGGAAAGAAAAATTCCAGCAGCTCTTGCCCAGTATCTTCAGCAAAGTCTTGTTTGCAAAAGAAATTTAACTGTTACTTTGCTTCAAATCCTTTTATAGGTTTGGCCTACAGAAGTTTTCTTACACCTGAAATGGCCAAGGGTGAATAGGTCAATCCTTCAAACTCAGTGAGCACATTCAACATCTGAAGAGAAAAAGTCTATTAAAAAATCTTGAAGAAATTGGAGAAATCATGGAGGGCAGTTGTTAGACAAGAGGGAATTCTGTTACATGTTCTCATGTTCTGCGAACGTTAAAGGAGGATCTAATGGCTCCTCTTTTACAGGGAGGCAGCTGAGGTAACCTGCTTAAGATAGATTTGATGTTTACTTTTGGTAGACTTCAAGCCATGAGACATATAAAAAGAATTATGGAGTTTCAGCCATTTTAGTATCGGCACAGTTGGTGTATCTATTACCTTAGCTTATTTGATGGAAGCTTGAGGGTTTCTGTTACGAACTTCATCATATTTCAAACACTGGGTGAGCATACATCAACTGTGTATTTTCCCCATCTGTGTATTTTCATTAGCTAGAGAAAAAGAACTCTGTTTTCTGGTTCACCTACTGAAGAAACAAGATTGAATTAATGGGAAATGCTGGTAAATGGAAACATGGAGGCACTAGGGTGTTGGGGAGTTTTGTGTGAATGTGTAGATTTTACTTTAATGTCTTTCAGAGGCTGATTAGAACTAGAACTAGAATTTATCAGCTCTTCTTTTTTCATGTCATGTTGTAACACTTCTAACATGATCTGACAAATGCTATGAAATGTGTATGTCTCAGCAGAGCACTTGGTTTCAAGAAAGGGCTATGCTGAAGGATTTATCAAAAGTAAAATCATTGTATCATTGCTTCACAATAACTTATGTTAGAAGAAACATTTGTCTCCAAATATAAATTTATAAAGATAGTTGTATGAGTCAATTATTCTATTTAATTATTTATTTCATGAGGGAAGGTTTAAGAAAAAAACACTTGCTTGAGAGGAAACCCCTTGAGCCACTCAGATGTCTCTTGCTGAAATCACTACATTTAAAGATATAATTTGGCACAATAATATGAAAAGTGTGAACTGGACAGGAAAATGTAATCTTTTAGAAAGTCAGTGCCCCAGATGTCATCTAGATTGTAAGTCAAGTAAACGGGGAGAATCTGAAGTCCTCATGTATTATATCAATCAGACTTGTGTAAAGCATGTAAACGAAGTAACTTTAGAGTATGAATGTAGTTTGGAAGCTCACATTATAATCTGTGCTCAATAAAATGAATTTGTCTTCTATTAATTTTTTTTTTCCTTGTTGTTAATAAGAAAAAAATGAGTTTGGAAAGTCATGTTGTTATCCAAACCCTCAAGTTTATAAAACATGTTTTAAATTCTCCCTCTAAATCCAACCTCATTTTAACAGTATTGTAGGAAGTTTACTAAATAAAAGTGATATTTAATTTATTCTTGTTTCATTTTTTTGGATTGTGAGGAAATGCTGCATAAAATTGATTTACTCAATAAAACAAATACTGTAAACTCACAGGATACAATGTAGTAGGTCAATAATACGAGGAATTTCTTTTGTTCTTGCCATCAATCATCTAGTCAACCTCCATAGGAACAAAACACAACCTTTTATTTACCTGCTTTTCCATTTCCTACTTTATAATTTCTTTAAGTTTCAGGCTTTTTTTAGGTCATTGTAAAAAAATAGTATGCAAACACTTTTTACAGACTGTATATATGTTATTATAATGACCTCAAGGAACAAAGTTCTGACTGGCAAACATCCTTACGCTTCTTCTGTGTGAATCTTCCTGCTCTCTCCCTTTTCCCTGGTTCATCCAGCATATTCTGCCAGGAACAATCAGTCTTTGGCCCATAACTAGATGACCTGAGGCCTTCTCATTCTCTAATTATTGTCTCTGTTCCATTAAATCTGTTGAAAACATCATTTACTATATCAAATCATTAGGCTGAAATTTTTGAAATATAAAATTTACTAATGATATCATGTTTTATAGACCACCTGTTCATGAATGACAATAAAAACTGAACTTCAAAGAAGAGGAATTACATTCATTGATCTTTCTTTTTAGATTTACTACATATTGAGTCTATGAAATGTGGTATTATGAAAACATAAGAAATTAATATTTCAATGCAACAAGGGTATAACTATTTGCATGCTTTTCAGTAGCTACTTCTTTTGATTTCATAAAATAATTTAAAAAAAATATTACTGAAGGCAAAGAAATCAAGCCAAGGACTGCTAATAATTCTTAACTAATTAAATTGAAAATAAACACTTTTTACACCCAGATGGCCCTCCACATGAGGAAAGCATTCCGAGTACAGCCCTAGACAGACTGTTCACTGCTCCCAGCAGTAACTGGTACCTCCCTTGAGACCTGGGTGGGATTGCACAAGGGAATAAGAGTTTCCCTTTGTGACTGACATTTATAATCTGGCCCAGTTCCACTTTGACTAAGCAAACGCAGCCACTGTGTATTAATGAGGCCTAAAATGTCCTGGGATCATTATTCAGGAAGACTGTGTGAGAAGCATACAAATAGCTAACCCTGAATCATTTTCAGTGAATTGCTCAATGTGAGCTCAAAGACTCAACTTCTTTTCTCTTTATGTTCAGCTGCATATGGTAGACCTCGGATAAATTCTATTCTCCTTTGACTACACTATTACTAGTGTTTACTTGCTGGTGTTGCCGCAGATCTCCCTCCTGCCATTTTTCCTTAGCATAAAGCAGTACTTTGGATATGGAACAGAAAGATATTGCCATTTTCATTTTTGGGCTTTGTTGGTTTGAGTGGAAAATAGGTCACCTCACAGCTCTAGCACCGAGACGGACCTTCTTTCTGGCCACTGCAGATGTGTCTTTGAACACCAAACAGGTGAAATGCAGAAGGAGAAAGTCAGGGAAAAAAGTGAGAAAGTCAGTTCAATATTATAGTAATGGTGGGAGTATGCTGACAAAAATAAGATAAAGCTTATCAGGCTTAATTTAGTCAGCACAGGCACCTGCAAAATGTATATTTTAGTCTAAATTAAATCTTCAAAATAAAGCTTAAATAAATTTGAATAATCCTTATTTCTGGGACTGGTTCTCTGAATGGAGGAAAACGTTCTGCTGCATGAGACAAAGTAAACTGAACAACGTCCCTCAATATTCTGTGTCTAAGCCTAGCTAAACAGCCTACATTCCTGTTATATATGTTCTTGATGAAAAATAAATACTGATTTTCTCTCAGAGTCTTGTAACACATACAGTTGTTCAAAGTGCAGCTTGTTAAAGGAAACATTTCCTAGCTGTACTTTTATTTATAGAAGTTTCTCAGCCATTACAAATAATAAATAAAATAGGTGATTAGTCTGAAAGTTGATCTGCACTCACAGGTTATGAGTGCTGCTTTTATGACCTTTTATTTTTTACACATTTTGAAGACTGCCATTAAGGAAAACACATATGTCAGAGCTGAAAATGCTACATTTTGCAATTATATTTCTACATCTGCAGATAATAAAGCTGTTTAGTCAAGAACTGATAAAAAATTTGGACATGTAATCTTTCAGACAAAACGTGCTGAAACACAATTGATGTGTTTCAATTCAGGCTCCGTGTCTTGTCTTGAGTTCATAAGTTGTAGGCTATTAGGCTAAGTCTAATTCAGGAACAGACAAGTACACAAAGTCCCAAGTGACATGCCTGGTTTACACAAAAAGGGATTTTGTGGAACCACAAAATATTTTCCAGACCTAGTGTTGGAAGTATTTATATTGCTTCCTCAACAGATCAGTTCAGGAGTTCCAGTCTTAAAATCAGTGCTTTTATAGTCATTGCTAATCATTTGAATATAATTTTCTCTTTTGTTAATTTTCTCCAGACTGATTCATTCAGGATAAATTCTTATGGTACTTTGCTAGGTTAAGATTCACCTAGCCACTCATCTGTTTCCAGAAATATTCTGGATGATTTCTGCAACTTCATAATTAGAAGAAAAGCAGACCTATAGAGAATAGGTAGTAAAATCCTATGCAGTGCTGTAAGACAGATAGGGGTATGTCTTTCATCTTCATAATTTGTTTGTATTTACAAGGGAAAAGGTTAAATATTTTACCTATTATGAATAGATGAGTAGTCTGCAAACATTCAATAATGCTTCTGGCTAACTGAGTCGGATAACTGAAGCCCATTAAAGCTATTGCCAACAGTTCCACGCATGGTCAAGCTTTGTTGACCGGAGCAGATGAATCATTAATGATCTAAGGAATCCAGCAAAAAACCAAAGTGCAACCAGCTGGTAACTAATTCCTGGCTGATCTATGGTATCTACTGAGTCTGTGGGCTTATTTTGCAGCTATAATCCACCTGCGCTGTAACATTGCAAAAACGAGGAGTATCACTGGTACCTTGGTGTCTTTGCAAGAACGAGGAGTATCACTGGCACCTTGGTATCTTTGCAAGAACGAGGAGTATCACTGGTACCTTGGTATCTTTGACCCAGATAATATGCTTTCAGTCTGTATTATGTACAGTAAGTTATAGTGGACACTCACACTATGCAAAGCAAACAATGTGGTTAACTTTACATAAAGTCCAGTTTTATATAAAAGCACAGATAATATATGTTATTTACTCTCTTAATATATAATAGTATGCTGTATGCAATCTGTAACATATGCCCTCAAAGATCTGATGGTTCCTGACTTTAAGAGTTTATCAGATTATATTTACTCCACGCAAAGTCCAGCTGCAGCTAAAGCAACCCTTTATATCATGTCCTGGAGACCTGGCCAAAGAGTAATGCTTGGAGCTGAAATAAACAAAGTTTTCAACTCTCTTAACAGAATGAGTTTTTCTAGGTGATTTTCATGATTTGTCCAGCTGCCAGATTCCGAGCCTTGGTCCCCATCCGTTGTGATGGAGATCAAGGGAGCCAACCTTTCTCTCAGCCAATAGAGATTCCTGCTATTCTATCAATTCACCAAAGAAAGGCAGAGTTACTACAAAATCAAAGTCTATGACAGTCATATTGCCTGTGGGAAATACTGAATTTCCTTCTCCTTGCTGTATACTCTAGTCTATGGCACCAGGATAGAGTTTTGTCTTTAAGAGACGCCACTGAACTACTATAGTAGCTACTTGTCCCTTCTCTTTTAACTTTTCCTGTGAAAGATTCATAACTTGTTTGGAAGGTTACTCAAGGCAAGGATAGTATATGTAATCTCCCTCCAAAATACCAAAATATCAGTGCTGTATTCACTTTTGATTATCAGCATTTCATAAATGCTAGTTATTTGTTAAGGTATTTTTTAGAGTAGAATAGCTAGCTCACTTTCGACAAAGTCTGGATGCAGTTCCCAGTGCAGTTCAGTCTGAGGTCTTCTTCCAACAGACAGCAACATTTAAGTCTAGTCTCATGCTAGAAAAACATCATCTGGGAAGATGTAATATTATTTTTCATTATGTGGCTTGAATTAAATCAAACTAAATTTCCTAATCATTGATCAAAAAAGGTGATATATAGGATAAATGGAAAAAATTAGATTGCCACTGCCATTGTCTCTCTCTTAAATGGCAAAGCTGCTTGTTAGCAAATTCACCAAGAAATGCCTAGAGTCTTGAGTTAAGGTCCTGCATGAGTTATGGAAGGAACTGAAGAAAGAAAGGAATGCAAGAGCCAATGGACCAAGAAGAGAAAACTGAAGAATATGTGTGCTTGTCTAGCCTATTTACAATGTGATTTTGTCGCTAATGCACTGGGCCAAGTTCCATTATTGTTATTACCAATTGATAATATGATAAAATCGAGTGGAAAGTGGAAACTGCTCTGGCTTTAATGTGATGGAACTGTTCCCCAGATCATATCATTTTGTCTTCATGGTCGTTATTGCCTATTTCATTCTGTTCCGGTTTCTGGACTTGATTCTATTTCCACTCAAGGTAAAGTCTTAAGGTAAGATAATGTCCACAGCTGTGATCCAAGAACAATGGCCATTGAAAAAGATTTTTAGGTTCAGTAGAGGAAAAAGATGTTTACTTGAATCTGAATATATAATTTAAAAATTAATAGTGAATTTGGAATTAAAAAGAATCCTGGCTAATAAAGAAGGATATGGATGTTTAAGGAATATATTCCTCATGTTTGCCTGGCTCTTGAGTCCAGTTAATGTCAGTGATGTAGAAACCCACTAACAAGTGGCATTTTATGCTCCCTGCCTGCCCCATTTTCCTTTCATAGTGTGGTACATGTTCTGATACTTTAAAGCCAAAGCACACTCTCGTTACCTATGAAAATGAGCAAAGGAAAGCCTAGGCTGAGTATCAAGAAGCATTTTAGCAGTTAGGAGACAATGCTCTTCCCTGCCATATGGTGTACTTTTTAACAGAGCAGGCCTAAAAATAATCCAGTACCTAAAGGAAAAGATAATTTCAGTCCATGGGGATGTTTCTTGTGCTAGGGATGTGTACTTGGGCAAGTGCTGCCCACTCAATGCACCATCACTTAGAGCTGAAACATGTCAAACATTTGGATGAGCTTTGGAGAATATGCTATTCCCTGTTCCTTGTGCATATCCCTGTTGCAGTGCCACACAGCAGATACTGCTGGATGATACCAAGCCTGACATGTAGCCCATTCTTCTTAGAAAGTTAAGGAAACTGCATGAATTAGGTGTTGCACTTGATATCCAGCACTCAGAACTAAGCAGGGCAATGTCTGACTACCAGGTCAGAACTCTTGGTGAAGATCGTATGAACGTAAGGAGGAAAACCAGGTGCCACAAAACGTAGTCTATCAGAAGATTGACAAAGTGTCTATGCATTAATTTTAAGGATTTTTTTCAACCATAGCATGTGCAAAGAAAAAAAGGAGATGCAGAGTCAGAGGTATATTTCTCCATAGGGGGCCTTTACAGTAATTTTTTTTTCTGAAGTTCATACATTCCTCCTTGCTAAGATTCAAACTGCCAATAATGCATCGATCCACTCAAAATACATTTACAACCTATTTTAGCAAAACTTTGTGTTTTATGGTGGTTCTTTTTCAAAAGCAATTTCATTATAAAATACGTTTCCTGTTTGAGAATGGCCCAGAACTTGTTCTGTAGGAGTCTACATTATTTTCTTATATTTTGGCTATCAGTGCATTTCAAAGTGTATCTCAACAGCCAAAAACTACAGCTGAGTATTTGTTAGAACAAATCCTTCTCATGTAAGAGGATAACAAGCCCATATGTTATCAATCAAATTCCTGTTTCTTTCAAAACCCAGATAAACAAGCAAACAAACAACAAACAGAATAGTCTTTGATGGCTCACATTGTTATGAAATAGCCTTTATTAGAATAATTTAAAATTATACAGTTTTAAAATCAATGGCTTTAATGTCTGATGATCAGTCTAGAAGATGTAAATAATGAATGATAATTCATGGAATGTCTAAGACATGGACTGTAATGGATGCATAATTAACTTCTGTACAAGAAAGGAATACAGTTATTTGGAGAACCCCTTCCATGGAAAAATATTGTGTCCTCGATATACCTGACCACAGATAATGAAGAAAAAGCACAAGTATTGTGCAGGATCAACCACAGTAGGAAACAAAGTCTTGTTGAAGAAGATGTTTCTGTCCCTGCCCCTGCATTGACAGAGCATATCAGCTAAGTAAACTGCGTTCAGTCATTTTGATCCATCATCACATAATTGTAAAATGCTCTAGCAACGTCTAACAACTGCAATGCTCCGTTAACATTATTGCGGTAGTATGCCACTAAATTTGACTTACCCATATAGCCTTGGAATAGATTGCAATCTTTAGAGACTGACATATAAAAAGGGAAAGTGAGAAAGAAATGGCATTTCTCCAAGAATGCAAAGAGAAGAAAGAGAAATGCAAAGTGACAGCAGAAAGAAAGGTACAAAGTTAAGTTTATAGTATGGCTGCCTGCCTACTGCATGATGTTATTTTTATTCTTAAGTACTTTGCCAGTACATAAATATTTATATGTACTTTGACTTACTACAGCAGTGAAAACTGTGAGCTAAACTGTTGCAACTGCAGGACTGGCACGGTGCTACCTACTATGAGACTCAAAACTCTGTGACAAGAGGATTTGTAAGGCCATTGAAACACCAGGAACAACCCTAAGCCATGAAAAAAAGGGAATTTCATGTTCTTGCACTGATAATAAACCAGCATTCTTTTCATTCATGTCCTTTTCTTATTTATAAGGAAGACTTGTGCTTTACCAATGCACTAACAGATCCTAAAGAAACCAAATATCTTATATAACTAGTCAGTCTGGTGTTGCTGCTTGGATGAGACTATGATAAAGGGTTAAATGATTAAAAAACAATCAAACAAAAATTCCTGCAAATTTACTCTTGGAGCAAGTATGGATTCAAATGCAAGTTATCCTGGCCACAGACAGTTCTCATTTACTAGTGTAATCACAATGCTTATTTTTTTTCCTTGTCCTAGAGATGGAAAGAGTTATTTCTTTCCAAGGACCTCAATGGAATTTTACCTTTAGGTCAGGGAATAAACTGAAAGAATTATAAGGAAACAGAGCTGTCTGTCCCTGCTTTTAAACATGCCTCTTATTTTTATGAAGTACTAAACGCATTGACATGGTTTACTTGGTGGCCCATGTATGACTGTTCCATGCCTTTTTTCAAGGACTCCTCTATGTTACTGATTTCATACGCTCACCTATATTCTACTGTGTCTTTATATAGGGGTCGAAAGGAGCAGAAGATAAACTTCTGAGCCTTAAAGAAATGTCTGACATTTTGAATATTGGAAAGATGTCAAATTGGCTTATTATTTTTCCCTTTCACAGAGGTTCAGAAAAAAAGAGTGTGGTTTGGGCTGCACATTTAAGGAATGAAAATAGACACAGTAACTGACTTCAGTGGTAGGATGTGATTTCAGCTATCATGGCTATCTTTCCAAATTTCTGTTTCTTTTAGGGTTAGTGCCTACTTTCTCCAGCAATGGTTCTTCACCTGTCCCCTTTCCCACTGCTCTGTCCATGTCCTGGTTTCGGCTGGGATGGAGTTAATTTCCTCCTTAGCAGCTGGTGCAGCGCTGTGCTTTGGATGTGGTGTGAGGACACCGTTGGTGGCACACGGATGGTTTGGCTGTTGCTGGGTGGTGTCTGTACCAAGCCAAGGACTTTTCAGTTTCTGGGGCCCGGCCAGCGAGAGGGCTGGGGGGGCACGGGACACTGGGAGGGGACACAGCCAGGACAGCTGCCCGAACCAGCCAAAGGGATGTTCCATACCACAGCACATCAGGCTCAGTATATTAACTGGTGGGAGCTGATCAGGACCTGGGGGTCACTTCTCGGGGACTGGCTGGGCATCTGTCAGCGAGGGGTGAGCAGTGGTATTGCACATCACTTGTTTTTATTCCCTTCCCTTTGGATTTTATTCCTTCCCCCCTCTTTCTCCTTTTCATTACTATTGGTTTTGTTATTGTTATAATAATTATTATTAACTATTCTTTATTTTCTTTCAATTATTAAATTGTTCTTATCTCAGCCTTTGAGTTTTATGTTCCTTCCCGATTCTCCTCCCCATCCCTCTGAGGGCCAGGCAGAGTGAGCGAGCAGCTGCGCAGTACTTTGCTGCTGGCTGGGGTTAAACCACGACAGTCCATCACACAGCTTGTCCAGTCAAGTTCTAATCCAAATACTCATTTTGGTGATATTCTGGTAACAAATGGCTATGGATTTTGTTTCTAAAAAAACATCTTTTTTTTGTCTTCTTGATTTTCCAGGAAGACTAGGCTAGAAAGGCACCCATTAAAATGAAGTGTATTTATGTTGCCTGAACTGGAATGAAGACAGCTCAGATTTGTCCTGATACTTATAATCAGGATGTAGTCCAAATTCCATTGCTATCTCTAGTATTTTCGGCAGACCAAAGACTGAATCAGAGACAAAAACCAGAATGCCATCAAAGACATCAATGTTTTTCTAATGTGTTCATTTAGCCACAGATACCTAATCAGCACAGTAGAACTGGCTAAATGCAATATTTGCATAACAGAAATGACACAAGTTACATTTTTGTAGTACATTTACGCAACTAAATGGGTGCCTCCTGTATAAGCAATTCCAAAATGCTATCCCTGGATGTACCACTCATTAGGCACATTTTCTTTGGGCAAAAAATATGTATTTTGTCTGCCTAACTAGGCAAAATGCATTACATAACATTAGTTTGAATAAAAAATTCTGGATGTTACAAATCTGCAGTTCTATAACGAGAGTTGAGATGATTGTGTTAAAGATCATCAATCAGAGATGAACATTTCTTAAGGTACTTTATGTAAATCAAGGAAGTTTGTAAATTATTTTGGGTTTTAAGTGTTATGCCAGGTAAATAAATGCAGTTGAAATTAATAACCAAGCAAGATCATTGGCAGCTGCATGACTTTCAGGAATAAATGAATAAATCTATTCCTGGAAATAACACCTGTCATTTTTCTGGACTAAATATTCCAATTGCAGTAAGCATTCTACACTTGGGCATTTTTCTGCACTAAATATATTTTCTTCTAAGCATAGGTGAACCCAATGTAAAGCCAAGTTCAGGATTGACTCATTCCAGTGAAAAACCTCATCTCCATCTGTGGCCAGTGAAATAACTATCGTTATTATACCTGCATAAGGCTTTAGAAAAAAAAATTCTAAATACTTATCTGCAAACAATTCTTGCGAAAGAAGTAGAAACCTGTTTAATTCTGACTGCTTATCTGCTGAAACCTTAGTATGTGTAAAAGCACCCAAGTAATCAGGTGTGTCCTCCCTCAGCTGCTGCAGGACACAGACGTATCCTTCTTTTGAGAAGCATTTTGCCATTGAGGTATACTGTTTGTTTCTTTGAAACATGAATGAAAAACTAAAAAAAGTTGTTAGCCTGGAAAGAAGATTTTCATTTTTCTTGCTGTTTAAAGAGCAAACTTCCTTGCAATATTTTGCAACACTAACAGAAAAACTGTGAATTGTAGTTCAGTACCTTCAATAACTTCTCCTGCCTTGACCTTTCCGATGACATAATCAGCCTTGCTGGCAATTGCCTGGATATTGATAGCAGCTTTGTAAAGTGAAAGGGAGAGTTTTGTGCTACAATGAGGACTAAAGTAGTCAACTGATTTCCAGTGAGCCGTTAGGGATTATTAAATTTTTGGTCATTATTACTAACTTGGAACTGATTCAAACAAATAACCCAGATTCAATTAATAAACATCTGAAGCATCTAGTCCTCAGACTCAATAACTTTTCCATGTGTAATCTAAAAAATTGAGAACATATTTATAATTTAATACAGTTATTGTGATTCTGTGCCAAGTATTAGCTCATGCATATAACTTGAATGCAAGGTCATAGAATAAACAGAATCTAAAGAAATGTAGATTTTTTTTTTACCCACAAAATCTCTACAAATTATAACTTTGTGCCATATTTTAAACATATTAATTTCTGATTTTACTCTTACTATAAAATAACAGTAATATTTATGTTAGGACAATACAAAATAGAAAAAGCACTGTCATCGTGTGAGTACACACATGCAAACAAAGCATTTAGCATAACATCAATCAATAAGGGTTTCCTGCCTGCAATGTTAAAAAAAAAAAATCTATAAAGTACCTCAGGGAATGGATGTGTTAGTTTGATAAAATGCACAGTGCACTTTCATTTGTGGAGGTAATTAAAAAAACGTAAAATGCTGAATCGAATGTGGATCTTCAAATAAAACTGAATTTATTTTTTGCTCATGAGAGAATCCTGGGCCCATTTCAGGTCCATGATAATTTTTATTTTGACTTGACTTTACTGGGGCCAAGATTTTATCTAATAGCTTTAAAAAGAAACCAAAGAATGTGACCTTGCTTTCAGTACTATGGATTGTCGTATAAGGATAATAGCAGCAGCAGTACCATTTTATTGAGGACTATTCTAAAGAATCCCAACAATCTAGACATGCATAAAATGTCACAGCTGTTGCATCTGTCCTTACCCAAATATTTTTTCACAACATAGAATACACGCTGCATTGTGCGAATTGCCTTTGAATTAGCAGTTGGAAAAGGCACTGCAACTCATTTATAACACATTTTTTTTGTTAAGTACAGATCTCATTAACACTTATTTATAGTTTCCATATCAAAATAGTACTTGATCTAGCTTCAGCAAAACTGCACGTTAGAAATCTGGAGAAGAGAGCATTCACTCACTGGAATGTTTTCTTTGTACTGTAAATATAATAGAGATTGTAAAAAACAAACAGATTTGCTTCAGTGTCTAACGCATTTAATTATTTAAAACTGTTTTGTACTTGCTTTTATTTCTAAATAAGAACTTTCAATGGAGAAAGTAACAGCTTCTCTTAAAACACACTTTTAAAGGTTAAAGCAGAAGGGTCAAAAGTCATATTCGTGTTTCAGAAGATAGTTTAACTTTGAACCAAAGCAGGTTTTTTTCCCTAACAATACACGTAGTGCCTACAATGCTGCTTTTTACTGTATATCATGATTTTTCATTTGTTGGTCAGAAATCACTGTCATATTCCAAACAATTCTGTCATCACTCCCAATTTTACAGATTGTCCAAGTTTAACTTCTGAAAATGAATTACTTTGCTTATTTGAATATGAATAATAGCTATACGGTATTTTCAGTTACATAGAACACTAACTTTTTCTTAGTGCAGAGCTTTTTCTTCAATTTTCCTCCTACAAAGTCACTTTTCACAACATTTACAATTCAACACAGGAGGCTGGGTGGCCTGATAGGAGGGATCTTCTGCTATTGCATACTTGAAAGTATAATAAACAGTTCTATGGGCAATTGGAATGGGTGAGGTAATATTTTTTTTGTGTGACTTTATTCAAGGATTATTGTCATGATAAACCTTCTGATTATTGTGTTTTCATATGAAAAATAGCTGAGAGTAGACATCTTAAACCTTCCTGCCATGATTTGAGTTTGGAGATCTGTTTCTATTTCTAGAGCATTCATTTGCCAAGGATAAGTAATGCCTCCTAGTTCAAATTTGGAATAAGAGGGTTTTCTTTCCTCTTGTACACAGTTGGTCTATAACATCTTCTTTCTTATTTTTCACTGCTGAATTTAACAAAACACAACCTAATTTATTGAGGTATGGGGGGCAAAACTCGTACTGTTGAACATCAGGAAAGCATGTGATTTAGAAAAGTGAATTATCAGCTCAAATTCATACTGAGGGCTGATTCCTCTTCTTTTCTTTAAAGAAAATAGTTTAATTTCCAGCACAAAATTTCATTTCAACATCTTAGCATGTTCTGAAAGTATATTGTCTCATTAAAGATACTGCCATTTCACATTTTTCTTTAGGACTGAAGTAGAAGAGTTGAAGGACAGTGTGTCCCTGGGTGCCTGTGATGTGAAGAAGACTTGAAGCACATCATTACAGTAGCACAGCTGGCTGTCCACTGCACAGTGTACCACATCCACAGAGAATTCTTCTGAAACTCATTTTAAAGGAGCTCATTCAGGCTCTGAGAGAGGCTGATGCAAAACAGGTTAAGAGACCGGGTCTGGGTCATGACGAATACTACAGATCCTGCGAAAGGAAATGTGAAGACATGGAGATTAGGAAGGATACACTGGGTCCAGGGGGAAAAATCCATTGCCAAGGGGAGAACAGAGAAACAGCATGACCTGCCAGAGATTTGGTACAACACAGCTTCTTCTAAAACTTTCTTAACTTACAGAAATTTGAGGTTCATGCCATTGCTCACATACAAGGTGCCCTGTGGTATCTTGGTTGAACTTTGACTGCTGCTCCAAAAAGCCAGAGATTTCCTGTAGGCATGGATGTCCCTAGCTCACTAAGGCATCTCAAACTGCAGGAGATATCTGTGTGGGCATCTGAAAAAGGTCAGATTCAGGTCCAGATTCAGACACATGAAGGTGTACTTATTTACATGTGAATATGATGCTACAGCTGACCCTAACTCTGCCCACCATGGAGGCTGGAGAAATATTCAGTTCGCCCAGAAACAGTCCTGCATCTGAGCAGCTGTTGCTCTCCAGCCCTGACTGACTGTGTTGACAAGGCACTTGACTTGCTTGCCTGGGCCCTGACAGCCAGTGACATTTTGCTAATTCTCAGCACCCAGAGCAGCTGCACAGGAGGAGCACACAGAAGCCCTACAGCAGCCCTTGCCTCTCTGCAGCAGCAACTGGAGGCCGGGCACAACAAGCCTGGGTTGAAGCATCTCTGCTAGCAGTAGCCATCTGTGTGCTGGCAACTGAATCATCCCTGTGGATGCCCCCACTACCTGTAATGGGAGCTGAGATGTCTAATTTGCATGCAAATATCTATACATAGGCATTTAAATTTTGGTATTTTTGTTCGCATGGTGAGTACTATCTTTGATGTTTTCCCTTTATCATTTATCTGAATTGCAATTAAAGCTATCATGAAAGCTGCTGTTAGCCAGGGTGAGCATAGCCTCCTACCAGGCTCCCTTTATTCTCCAAACTACTATCTCCTGCTTGCATTGTGCTGCCACGGACCTGCAATTATAGCAAGTGTCATTTTGCATTCTCCTTAGACATAAACATAAAGAGTTTCCCTCTTGCTGAAAACTAGCTCTGACTGTGTGCACCTTGGTGCCTGTTTGATGCAGGAGGAATAATGCATCACATCAGGGTACTGTGAAACAGAAAATGTCCAGCATCATTCATGTGTGGTTGTTCTTTCTCCTTGAGTATAGCACTATTTTCCTTTAAAAGTAATTAATACATTAATACATGCATTAATGGACAAACATATGCACAGAAATTTTAAAGAGCTTTACCTCCAGTTTGATCCATACCACTCTGAACCTCTGTATTAAGAGTTAGATTTGGGTATATAAGTTAAAATATAGTCTTCAAAAATCTTCAGATCTCGAGAAGCTGTACGCTGTCATTGCTGCTTGTTCTTTTTATATAATATTCATTAATATTTTCCACAAAAAGCTTTTTCTTCCCTTTGATATATGGAAAACTGGCTTGTTTTTCTTATTACAGTATCATAATTCTTCTGTGAACAGGTAAATTGTTATGCATAACTAACACTGATTTCTTTTTATTTGACTAGAGCAGATTAAAAGATATTAAAATATTTCTGTTTCAGCGAGGTCACTCCTGAAACAGAAGTCACTGACTTCCCCCCCCCACTCCCCCCCTCCACCCTTACGCCCCCTGCCCCCAGCTATCCCTTCCATTCTCTTTGTTCAGAAAAAGCTTGTCAAGGAGAATAAGCAATACCATGTGGCTTGGCTTGTCCTTTGCTGATGTCAAGCCACATAATGAACTGTAACAGTCTAAGTAAACAGTTTGAGAACAGCACCTCAGCTCTGAAGTGTAAAACTCCTTCATATGTCATTTGTTATTTGAAAGCTACATTTACACTAAGAAGCGAACAGGGCAGGACTCTAGGTTCAAACACTGGTACGTGGTAGTCCATACTGGTGAGCACCTCCTGTGGCATGGTTTTGGCTTGTGCCAGGTAGTATCCTCCCAGAAAGTGCTGAGAACAGGGCTGCTCCTAGCAGGCAGCATGTGTAAGGATGCTCTGTCGAGCAGGGGAAAAGACCTTAGCAGTACGGACATAGGTGATGGACACTGGGTGCCTGAGGGCCAAAGAGTGAAGCCCAGATTATTGTATTTTCAAATACAGCTGAACTTCAGAGGAAAAACAAAGCGGCCAACTCAGGCTGCAAGTAATAAAACTTTTACAAATAAACCTTCACAGAATCAGTATTTGGGTCTTTGTGTCAATTGCAAGTTTAAAAGAATAGTTTGAGGGAAACTTGTGAACAGAGTACAAGAGCCGCATTTATCAGGCAGACCCTTCTTGGCTGCAATTTAGCCAATTTAAAGTGTGGTCCTTGGCTCCTTTAGGAGCTAGACTTGTTTATCTGAGGACTGAAAACTGTAAATGTTCCAAAGAATTTACTGGGGGAGAATTGTAATGCAGAAATGTTAAACATGGTATACTTCCATCATTATGACAAACGAATGTTGTGTACAGCAGTAAATTTTACATTTAAAAAGTGATTCAAGGGCTTAAAATTTCTTTTTACTATAAATTTTAGTATTAATACATAACTCTTAATTAAAGTTCTAGATAATTTGAACATGATTTATTGTGGTATCTTCAGCTATAGTAAATGCCTTAAGGACTAAATGAAATGAAAATAAGAAATGTGTTTAAAAACCAAAACTCTTCAGTGTATTTTTAAATATTCATGAGTGCTGGATGCACTTCACACTGTAATGATCCTAGCAGCTGGTTACAACAGCTTCTTCCAAATCAGATAATTTTTTTAGTCAGTTAGGTTTTCTTTCACTTTCAGCTAAAACCAAAGTTCTTCCAGACTGCTTCCTAAACTTTAGGTAAGTTGAATACATGTCAGTGGAATTAAAAAACAAAACAAAACAAAGGCATGAATTGTATCCATGCTTGCTTGTAGGCTCTTTATCATGATAACTACGGTTAATCTTAATTGAAAAACAACTATTTTATGCTTGAAGGTCAATGTTATGCTTTTTTGTTTGGTGGTGTTTTTTGTTTGTTTGGGTTTTTTTTTTGAGTAACCACATATTGAACCAGAAAAATGTATTCTCTTTTCCTGGAAACATGACAGAAGGTGGCAACAAAAAATTATCAGATGCCATAGTATCCTTTTCAAGGTTACATTTAGTAAGATAAGTAAATAAATCTGGCAACTAATTGACTTGGGATATTGTGAATTTCAAATACATTGCTGGATTCCAAAGAAATATTAGAAAAAATCACAAAGAAGCAAGGACTCTGGGGGACTATCAAATGTGGAGCAAATTTCATATGAAGTAGTGACCAAACCAGCGGCTGTCAGAGGCTCCAGGGCCAGGGGAAATGCCAGCCTATGCTTTCACTGTTCTTGCCATGAACACTGATAGTGTCACTGTTAAGCATAAGATACCACGGATATCTCTTCCACCATGGAAGAGGTGGATCTTTCACTGAATATAATAAAATTGATTTATGCCAGTGAAGATGCTCATTATCTGCTCTTTGGCTTTCATCTGCTACAGATTAAAATGTGTGTACAGATTATTTTTGAGCAGTCAGAAAATGTATATAAAATATGGTAGGGCAGACCCATAAGCCACTTCATATTCAGTACGTTGCTGAGCTTAGATATAGAATAGCTTCATACATTAAAATCAATAATTAAATATTAAATTTAGAAAAAATAACTATTGGTGGTTCACTATCTTTCTTATATTAGCATAATGCTGAAATTTATATTGACCTGACCACCAATAGAAACTCAAAAAGATAGGACAAACAAGAGATTGAAAGAAAAGTTGGGGAAAATATTTTTTTTTTTTTCAAAATCATCAAAGTGAGAAAACCAGTAGTAGAATCTATACAACCAGTTGTGTTCAGGCAAAATCACATAAGACAAAAAAAAATGGGGTTCACAGTGGAAGGAACTAGTTAAACCAGAACTTTTCACTGTGGGAGATTACTCAGAGCATCTGCCTAAAATTTAACTGACCACAGAGTATGGGATATATAAACAAAATCAACAAGAAAATGCCAGAACCAGAGCTTGGTAATCACCCAAGAATTCTATTGGCACTCCAAAGGGTAAGATAGCTGAAATGCTAATAGCAATGTATAACCTCTTGTAAAAATTACTGTGATATATGATGACTGGAAAGTGGCAAAAACTTTAAGAACAGCTCCAGGGCAATTCTGAAGTCCTCCAAATCTAACATTTTTTCCTACCAAATTACTAGAAACAGTAATAAAGAACAGAATCTGTAGATACTTTTCTATATATAGCCTGCTTAGGCAGCGCCAGCATGGTTTTTACAAAAGGATGTACAGTCTTTAAAAACTAATAGAATACCTTAAAATAGTCAATAAAATCACAGGAACAAAGGTGTGTTGCTGATACAGTTCTTCTTGGATTTCTAAAGGCTTTTGGCCAAACCTCACAGCGTTATCACCTATGGAAACAAAGAGCAAAGAGTAAGAAATAATTTCCTTGCGTAGGTAAATAATTTCCTAAAAAAGATAGAAAATACAAGGATGAAATACATGGCCAGCCCTTGCAACAGAGGGACACCAGTACAGATCCACAGGGAGCTGTACTGGGTGGGACCTGTGACGTTTATCTTACAGATTACTGGCCTGAACCTGGGGGTGATCAGTAAGGTAAGAAAGTTTGCAAAGCTTGGTAAATTAATCACATAGTAGAGATGAACAGTAGCTGTAAGGCCTTGCAAAAGGACTTTATGAGACTGAGCTGTAAGGTAATAAAATGAAAGATGGTATTCAAAATGGATAAACATAGAATAATGCACCAATTGAGAAAGAATTCCAACATCACATATCAAAGGATGGGCTCTGAGCTGATCATTGTAACACAGGTTGTGAGAAGCTGGGGTTATGATCAATACTCAGCAAACCTTCAGCTCAGTAAAAGTCAAAAAAACAAGCAACATTAGGAATTATTGGGAAGGGAGTAGATAACAAAACAAAAACCATTGTATACATTTATCTTGAAAACTGTAGATCTAACTTCCATATCTCCAGAATTATAGTAATACACTGAAAAAGGTGCAGAGAAGGGCAACAAGGGTGTTCAGCAGTGTGGAATGGTTTCTCTAAGTATTCTAGGACCTTTTCCATCTCGAAAAGCGATGACCTGTAAGGTACAGCAGACCTCTACAGAGTGATGAATGTCAGAGTAAAAGAGGTTAGGGATAGATTGCTCATTATCTTCCAGGATAAAACCAACATCATACAGGTGAAGTTAGAAGGGATCAAGTGAAAAACAAACAAAAAAAGAAGGTGATACTTAACACAGTGGAGAGCAGATGTATAGTACGCCTCTCCAAAGGATGGTATGCATGCTAATTATTTATAGGACTGACTGGAAAACTTCATGGAAAACAAAAATTACTGGTAATAACTAAACTATGTCTACCTTAGAAAATTCACTAAACTGAAAACAGCTGCAAGCTGGGAGAGTATATGAAGAAGCTTCCATATAGGGTTGCCTTGCTCTTACTCCTGTCTAGCTTTCAGCTTATGTCTGTTGCTGTAGGCAGAATACTGGGTGAGGTGAACTGTTCTTCTGAGCTGATACCATCATTTTTATGTTTACTTGTTCATACCTGTTTGCAAAAGGAATAATATGGACCTAATACACGAAGATGATGGGATGCTCTCCATGAGAGGGTGATGGAAAAAGATGCAGCCAAGCTATGAATGGCAGTGATGAGTACTCATGTGATAGCAATGGGAGTAGTTTTCAGCCCTTTATGTCCCCTAGAAGGTTCTGCAGATGAATGAATGAAAATTTAGGACTTTCCTTCTACAGTTTTCTGACAGCTTTCTTAAAATCACATAACTTCTTAGAAGCAAATTCCTTGACTGTCACTGTTGGTATCTACCCATGACTTATTTCTTATTAAGTCCATTTAAAGTGTGTTTTGCATGTACAAATCAATATAAAAATTACAATTTTCTTTATTACTTGTGTATTGAATTTCATGTGCTTGTTGGTTTAATTGTCTTCTAATCCAATTATCCAACATAATCTTCTTTTTCTCTCTGCTAAACAAACAATTTGGCATTGTATCATTCAAGATACGAGACTGCAAATGTACAAAAGGCACAAGGCAACCAGTCCCATTCTGCTGTCCCTGCTGCGATCACCTTTAGGTTGTAATCAAAAATCTAGAGGGAGTTAAGAATATACCTTTTATCATGGTAACATCTGATGATCTAATTTATGCCACAGCAATTCCTCCCAGTAGGACAGCCTTTTAAAACAACAGAATTAAATGTAGCTACCAGCAAGGTAATCAAATGAGGTAGCAATGCACACACTTGTAAAAATCTACATGAATGCATTTTATTTACTTATGATATATATGAGCTTTATTTTAAAGTGTCTAGGAATGCCAATGAAGTTCAGTGTTCAAAAGTAGCCTTTTTTTCAGCAAATATTACTTGTGTGAGGTCTGAGCAGCAAGGAAAGGAAATGGATACAAACTGTTTAATAATAGAAGGCTTGTTACACTCTTAAGTTATATGCAGACCTCCTTGGACTAAAAGTAGAGAGCTACTTAGAGTAGGGTTTGCAGCTGTCAGCTCCTTCAATCTTACCTGTTCTTCTGAGGTTATATAATAATCAGAAACGCTTAACTGTCTTATTCAGTTTACTTTTTTTTTTAATGAAAAATAATTAATTTGGGTTTTGAAGACCAATTGGGATCAGAACTGAAGAGTCTGTGAATTTTTAAAGGTCTATCTGCATCTTGATATTGCTTTTTGGTACCTCTTCTTCCTCATTAGGACAGACTTTGAACTATTTGGTTGTACACATATGGCTTTACAGTTTTTCTGAATAAACTATTACTTATTTACTTTTCTCCCGTACACCAACTTAGAGGATATCTGAGGATTTTAAAAGTCTGTGTTTTGATTGATTTTTCCCAAATTTCATATAATGCTACTTTTAGTTTAATAATAATAATAATAATAATAATAATAATAATGAATGACTAAATACAGGAAGAACAGACAGAAACCCCCTTGTCTACAGGAAAAAAACCCAAACACAGACACACACACCCCAGAAAAACCCCAAATAACCATAACAACAAAAGCTTGTTAGGTTTAGAATTGACACTCAATATCTGTAAATATTAACTTATTTATCGATACAAATGTATCAGATTATATATTGGAGTGATAAGACAGATTCTCCTGTTCTAAATAGTTCGAAGGTTGTAAAAAAAACTACAGTACTTGAGTACAAGGACTTCTGGGGGGGGGGGCAGAAATTAAATATCATTCAATAAGTATGGATTTAGACGTTTTCATTAAGGGAAAACTGTGAGTAAACATTTGCAGTAGTGTGCAAAATAAATGTAAGTTCTATCCATGGTAACTTTTTCTACATACTATTAAATTGTGTTCATGCTTATCTGCATGGAACAGGTTAATTAAAATAGTTATTAAACTCCGTTATAAATGTCTCTTAAAAATGTAGGGTATCTTTTGTACCAGCTAGCTGAGTTCCTTCTATAGCAAATGAGTAGAGAGCGAGCAATTCACTCCAGAAAGCAATTCACCCTCTCTCCAAGCCAAATTGCTTTCTGGACACAGTTGCCTTTTTCCACTGACTAAAGGAGTTGTACCTTGAAAATACTAAGATGTTCTGCTCTTCTCTTCTTAAATGTCTCACTGCTACATTTTCCTTAGTTTAATGATCAGCCTGCTCACAAATTGCAGCTGATCAGTACACATTAATATCTGCGTCTGCTGTATTCACCATGCATAGCTTTTGTCAGTTACTCTAATTATTGATTGGCATATGTTACCCGGAGAGACCTCACAAGCAGCTGAAATTAGAGTGGTTCATTTCCTGATTTTGAATCCTTTTACTAACCACACAGTACATGGCCAATTCGCCAACTTCTTTGCAGCTATGTAACACACCAGTAATTTTTATTTTTGAAAATGTGTTCACTGTTAAAGAGATTTGTCTAATTTGGCTAACAGAGTGACGTGAGTCTATAATATCATCTGTTTCTGAACTACGCTACCTATGCCTTGTGACTTTCTGTGCTTGGAGAGTGCTTTTCACTCTTGCTCAGCACACTGGTCTTCCTCCCTCCTTCAGCTCCCCCTCCCTCAAGCTGCTGCTTCCCGTTCACTTTTTCGACAGCAGCTTTTTCCTGAGCCAACTGTCTTAACGCACTCTACATAATAAGAAAATCACACAAAAGGAATGTGTATTGTACAGAAACATGCATAATTCGATCTTTACAAAGTCCACTTTTCCTTCTTTTGTAGTGTTTTTCTGTGTATATCTTAAAACATCTGTATGAGTTCATAAAGGGTTTTTGTGTGGAATGAGCATGCTCACTTTTTATTTATACTAGTGATCAATATAGAATATGAAATGAGGAAATAAAGGATGTATGTAAAACTTACTCATATGCCCTCAGAGAGCTTCACTTTCTCTCTCCTCCAGTGCCTTTACCAATCCCAGCTTTATTTCCTGCAGGCTTCCCGAAGTACCATAAAAAAGTGGGGTTTTGGAGTTGGTTAGCTAAAACACATAAATCATACGTGCTGCTGAGACTCCAGACATCCACCCAAGGAGCATTCAGTTTTGCCTGGGGAAGTAATTGGAATGGATAGGTGATTGGGTCGAGAGATCCTTTCCTCATCTGTGATGACATCATATTAAATTAGGGGACCTCGGAGAGATTCTGGACTGAGTTTAAAGTCAAGGGGGGATTGTGAGGTTTTGGGGGAGAGCACAATGATGAAGTCATTAGACAAGTTCTTCTTTCAAACTTTGAGCTGTGGAAAATTGCTTTTATGAATACAGCTTATTTCTCAAGGTCTAATCATGCTGCGGATGCTGTTAGACCCCTTTGAACACAACAGCAACAAAATTCACTAGGTAAATTACTCAGCTTCACCGGCATTATAACACATACCTAACGTGTCAGCTTTGGGCAAATTAGGTAGTTGCCCAAGATTTCAGAAAAAGAGGAGAGGAAAAGCACTTCATAGCTCCAGCCTCTCTCCTGACATCCTCTGCTACTTTCTGCCCCTTTCCCATCCCAAAGGATGAGGACAGATTTGCCTCTGTTGCTGAAAGAGTTTCTAACCATCCTTCTCTGCTGTCAGCACTACCACAGCATGCACTGTGACCCCGAAGCCAGCAAGGCAGTTCTGATCTGGCAGCAGCACATTTATGCCGTGCAGCATCCTGTCGGGTGAGACTGATATTAGCCTAGGGATAAGTGTGTGGTATAGGCACACACTTACATTTCCATACGTCTGCCGAGAGCATGACTTTCTGTTTCATGCTTGCATGAAATCATCTTGCTTCATAAGCATTGAAATGAATTGCCAATATGTTTATAATTTTTAACTCTCTTCATTGTATTAGGCAATGTCTAGACAAAAAAATAATAATACCCCACACCTCAGCCAAAATATTCTCTTTTTTCAGTGGCTACTTTGGAGAGTTCAGTAATAGTTTTAGCAAAAGCATAAAGATCTCATAGCTTTTTTGTGGGCAACACTATTAAACATCCACTAACTGATGGAAAGTAAAGTTGTGCTATTGCAGCTTCTAAAGGCATTAATTTCTAATAAGTTTCACTGATTTTCACTCAGCAAGTTTTAAAATAGATACATAAATATATTTGTTACAACTGCCATGTATTTAGATCTATAGGAGAGTTAAAAAAGAAGAGCAGCTGAGTGAAGCAATAATATAGGATCTTCTATATTGAGAAACACTGAGAGATGGGATGATAAAAATGCATTTGAAATTTAATATTACAAGGGAAATATATATATATATAGCACATATTACTAGTGCACACATACCAGTGCTAGAAAAACGAAACTTGAACAGGAAAGCAATCTTTGATAAATAACTTTTCTCTGTTGATGTTATAACCATGGGAAATCTGGGATTCAAAGGTGATGTAGAGTAAGGAGGCAAGTCCAGTATATAATCAAAGCATATTGGCCCACTAGTGACGACCCCACAGGAAAAAAAATCTCAGTTTCTTGGTAGCCCAAGATTTAGCTTTTGATGCCTGTCTCTGAGAAAAGTGAAAGTCTTTACCAGAAAAAAAGCACTAGTGAAATTAATCAGGCTTGTTTTAATAGAATGGTGCTTCCATCTGCAACAGCAACATTTGTATCATTGCTACAAAGATTCAGTATCTCATGAATTCACATTAAATCTCAAGTAATGTAATGGGGGAAACAAAAAGAAAGAAAAGGTAAAAAAAATTGGGTTTTCCCTGTGTGAATTTCAGTATCTGGTGTTTGTACGTGAGTGAACGGTATGACAGAGAAGGAACAAATCCTTCATACTACATTAAAAATGTTTGCTCTTTTTTCCCCTGAGCATCAAGATTTTTAAAAGAGGCTGGGATCGATCAGGAGCTCCTTAGGGCCATCTGCTTTTCCGTGAGCACAGCCCAGAGGCTGCTCTGGCCCCGGCCAGCCCTGTTCTCCAAGGAAGCATGCATCAGCTGTGAGATGACAAACAGGCCCATTACACAGTCCTCTGTCCCAATACAGAGAACGAGGAATTGGCTTGCTGCCTAGAATACCTTCACAGAGAAAAGAATATGAAGAATTTTTGATTGTAGATCTGGCCATGGCAAATAAATACTCCCTAAAAGAAGATAGGAGCAGAAGACACTGTGTGACACCAAGGTTTACACAATACACTGCACAACAGTCATTGGAATAGCATGATAGCTACAATTCTTTACTTTCAACAACATGGAATAATGAAACATGCATAGTCTACACCTTACTGAATCAATGCCACCCTCACTCTGTATTTACTGATGTTTGTAGAGATTTAGGATAAGACTGGAGATTTGTAAAGCCTCTACAAGTGTTTTTGAAAGCACATATTGATCACATAACATTGAAAACTTGAAAATTTTGTAATGAGACAAAATCTTACAGACTAGGGACAGCACTGGTCCTCATCATTTCTTCAAACTAAAGATGTTTACTTGTGTTTATTACTATTTTCCCCCCATAAATGATCCCTTTGAGCAATTATATTTCTTTAGCTTTTCCTGAACACAGTATTACATGTGGCCATGTATAATGCAGCACTGTTTGCCTAACCTCTCCCTGTCTGCTTCTGTTGCATTTTTATTGGAAAGCTTCCAAAAATCTTTGTTAAAAACTGTTCACAATGAGATCAACAGAACACTTGAGCTTTGTTGGAGTACTGGTTGGGAAACACGCATGAATAGCATTCCCTGTATAAAAACATGTTAAATACGAAACCCAATAAAATAAAATTCATTATTATTAGAGAACAAAGTCAGTCAGCTGAAATCTCAAAGGTTACAAAATCACACAAGCAGTGAAGTTGCCTATGCTCCAAGTACAAAAGAAACCACAATGAGGTGTCAATGAATAACCCCTGGGTCACAATTTTCCGAAGAACATTCAGACAATAAATAGAAAATTTTGCATGAGCAAACATAGTGAAGAAATATATGGAATAAGTCATTGTCATAGGAAAACCTGAAAAATTAAAACTGATTAATTTAAATGTACGCTATGGATTCTGACTGATCATTCAATCGAATGCTAGGGAACAAGATACTGAAACAAATGTTGGACTAGAATTATTGGATGTTATAATAAATTTGATCAAGCTCAAATGCCAATTAAAAATAACAGATGATGGCTTATCAATCACTTAATGACCACTCTAAAAATATCCATATTTACCATTCCATGGGCAGTCATCACAGTTCTTAGACATCATTGACAAATTGCAAGGTATGTAGTAGAAAAAGAGATAGGATTCTTCTAATTGAAATGCTGTCTGAAAGTTAAGCATATAATCTAGTCTTATTTAGGTTCAGAGATCCCTCAGTACACTGAAACAGGTTTCCTAAAAAGGTCATTTATGGTGTATTAAGACAGGCAACTAAGATAATTCAGGTAAAAAGTTTCCTGGAGATGCTGGTGGAGAAGATATAGTTAATTTAGGTGGGACAGCTAAGTTCAATATGTTAAGAATAAAGTACTGAATGAAACCCACCTGAATATTTGACCTCTGTGTCTCTACTTGTGTCACTGAGTGTAGGGTGTTATCATCTATCACTGAAGTCCAATCAATAGGATGCTTCAGAGGCCACTGCTGCAAGTTTGCCATTATCTAAAGGGGAATCTTTTGTAGATTAACCCACAGAATCAGTTCTTTTTTTCTCATATATTCACAGTTCAAATATAAATACAGGACTGATTCCTCACCAGGGGAGTAGTTTTCTAATACTACAAGCCAAGAAAACAAGCCTGTCATCTTCCCAAGAGCTTAGAAAAGTAAGAAACAAGCTATAGAGTTTTGTACATTTTACTTTGAAAACAACAATGGAAAAAAAGCATAAATCCTGTCCAAAAGACCAATATAGTAGTCTAGACAGGAAATATGTAGGGCATGAACCATTATTTTGGCCCTCGATTAAAGTAAAAAATGTGAATTGTTGCGATACTGAGCTTATTTAATGTGAGCGATCTGGCAATTGTACCAGTAAGAGAAGCAACATTTAGACTAGTGTGAAATCACTGATTCTTAAAGATGAAACATGAATTAGGTGTGAAGAAATGAGTTTGAGAAACTCTCTTTGACATTGCTGAAGCCGGAATTTCCCCTGTGAGTGGAAGCTATATCACATTATAACAGAAGCATTATACATCTGCTGACACTCATTTTACACAGGTGTGAACTGATTAGAGTCGGATGCATAAATCTTCTCTAGAAAAAAAATGTATGCTCAGCATTTTGGAATTGCTTTGTAAATTTGTATTCATCTTGTTAAGAAATAAGTTGATGTTTCAATGTTTTAAAAACAGATCCATTTGAAACAGCTTTCTATCTGAGAATTTCCTTTTAGTTTCTTAGCAATTCCAGATGCTTTTAAAAGCTGAAAACAGAAATAAAATATTTGTTTTTCACAGCCTCTCCCATGAAAACAAACTGAGAGAGTTGGGGTTGTTCAGCTTGGAGAAGAGAAAGCTCCAGGGAGACCTCCAGTACCTAAAGGGGCCTACAAGAAAGATGGAAGTCTTTCTTTACAGACAAGAGTCTGTAGTGATAAGACAAAGGGTAATGGCTTTAAACTGCAAGAGGGTAGATTTAGATTAGATATTAGGAAGAAATTCTTACTGTGAGGGTGGTGAGGCACTGGCACAGGCTGCCCAGAGAAGCTGTGGATGCCCCCTCCCTGGAAGCGTTCAAGGCCAGGTTGGATGGGGCTTGGAGCAGCCTGGTCTAGTGGAAGGTGTCCCTGCCCATGGCACTGGGGAGTGGAACTAGATGGTCATTAAGGTCCCTTCAAGCCCAAACCGCCCTGTGATTCTCTGATTCTATGTTTTAATATATTTAAAATTAATATTTTACTCTTTGTTTGATTAAAAATCTAACTCCCCCCCCCCCCGCCAAAAAAAAAAAAAAAACAAACAGAAAACAACAACAAAAAAGGCTTGGTTTTCCAGAAAAAGTTTTTAAAGTTTGAAATTCACAGTGAATCTCCTAATCCTTTTTTTTTTTCTTTTCTTTTTCCCAAAGTTACACTAGATATAAAGTATCAGAAATGTCCAGGTTTTTATAGAGATCTAAAATTTGTTCATTTTTTCTTTATTCTCCTTTTATGAACTGAATGAAATTGCAGCTAGAAATATATAGTATATATATTGTATATGTGGGAGTGGAACAGAAGATACAGAAAGTACCAGAAGACATCCTTTTGAAAATATTTCAGCTTAATACTGTGAGCATTATTATGCGTTGTTTATTTAGCTTTTAATGAATCCTACTTACACAGCACCAAAACACATCTTCTGAGGAAAGGTCACAGCAAAAACAGTTGCTAAAAACAGATTTTGCAGTTAAAAATTAATTGGACATCAGCCAGAAAGATCTAAGACAACACCAGCGTCCTGTGTGCATGTGCATACATCGTGCAAATAGCAGCCTTGCAACAGTGACTGAAAGACCTTGCTTAACTGAAGGGCCACAATGTGGGTATGCTTTTCACCGTAGGAGATGTGATACCGTGGCCACAGCTGAGCTGTCCCTTAGCTAAGCCGTCCCTAACACAGAGGGTTCCCACAGTGCTCACCAGCAGCCCAGCTGACAACCTAGACTAGATAGGAATACACTAGATAGGAATGGAGGACTCAGCATCGCCCAGCATTAAGCCCAGTACTTGCTACTAGTAGTGGGTTATTTCTCTTAGGACCATGGCAAATAATTAGTGGTTCCATATTCATTGATACTTGATCTACACACTAAAAAGCAACGGAAAACTGATCTAGATCTGGTGTGAGCATGTGATCTTGTTTCAGTTGTGCCATCCCTGCTGTGCCAGAGCACACCATATGGTGCTTGGGCTGCATTTGTGTAACTGCAGGAGATCAGGTGATACTTGATCTGATCCTGAGTCTGCCAGGACAAAATTACCCTATCAAAATCTTTTGAACAAATTTGAAGCCACAGTATGAACTCGCACTAGTTCTGTACTTAGTGGCGTGTGGCTTCAGCTTTATCAATTGGTTACTAGAAGCTTTAAAACTGTCTTAATATTCTTTGAGAAGGTATTTAATTCTTTGGAAATAAAAGAAGACTTTCTGATGCTAGGTTACATACAGTAAAACCACAGAACAACAGGATGTTTTCATTGTAGAACCGGAAAAAGAGCATACTCTTGATCCTGTTAAGCTACATCTTCATCCAAGGAAAAAATCAAATGTAAACTTCCATCTAGATGTATGTCCAAAAGAAGAAATTCAGATTTGAAGCCTAGACCTTATTTCTTAAATCTCAAGTCTTTCAGAACTATATGCAGACCTCCCAGACATTAGGGAGAAATTTTGGGTCTATCTCCTTCTTGTAGAGCTTTTAAGGAAAAGAAAGCTAGTCTTTTCTTCCTTGCCTGCAGTTTCTTCTTCTTTTTTCTTTTTTTTTTTCCTTCCTTTATTTTTCTGTGTCTTTGCATTTGCCGCAGTAAGGACTGGAGAAAGAGAACACGGAGGCCTAGAATCACACCTGCAACCTGTGGATGCAATCTCCTTCAGTGGGATTTCCAGACCAAAGGAAAATTCTGATTTCTTCTAACTGAGCCCTCAAACTCATCCAGCTTTTGCATCATTTCAAAACATTTCAATCAGTGCTCAAGAGAGAATGAGAAATCATGTCAGGTTTCAGCCCTTGCATTGCTGAAGGAGTCAGGGACATTTCACACCCAGGTAAAGCAGGAAATTAAAGTAGGCGAAATCTCTACAGAATGTGTCTGTTTTAACCACAGCCCAAGCCCTTAAAGTTTTGTGGGGGTTTTTTCCACTTTCTAAGCATACCTCCTAATTTCCTTCACTCCTTTTCATTCTTGTGGTGTTTGTTTTATAGTAAAGCCCTTTTTAAGAGATGGAAGCATCCATATAATCAGTTTCCGAAGGGGACGTATCTGCCAAGCCTCGCTTCTGTTAGCTGCTACTCATTTGTTTCCACTTTTTCCTCTTCTCTGTCTTGTTTACTTAAATATTTTAATGAGCTTGATTTTAGGATCTACATATTGCCATGTATGGCAGCAAGCCAGGATTACTTCTCAGGTCATGCACTAGAGAGTTTGGACCACAGAGTGTGGTGATTAATGTCTCTGAAATCTAATCCCGCTTTTGTTCTGTCAAGTCTTGCACGGCTGACAGTAACTCAGCAGTAACCGAAGGTCAACTTAGAAGTTAAAGACCTACAACCTCCAAGTCTCATTAGTCTGGAGACCACGGAAGTCTTATTTCTTCCCCAATATTTAAAAATGAGAAGGCCTATTCAAACAAACACCTGCTCTGCAAAAGACCCATATTCACTTCCCTGTAAAAATACAGTTCTGGATTAAAATAGAAATCAATTAAATGGGCTCAAGAGATAAGTCAAAACTAACAGCTAAAACTTTTGCTACTGTGATCAGACCCACTGCCTTCTGGGATAATGCTTAATGGATTTAGGTCAGTGCTCAATAGTCTCCCCATGGCTTGAGATGAAGTCCTTGACTCGGTGATTCACACATTGTGCTGCACTAATGGTGGCCTTTACGCTTATTTTGCCTGAGAGAAATACACTTGCTGCATCATTCCCGCTCCGATCTGCATTAACAGGAAATTACAGCGCTCTTGGCTGTTGGTTCCATTTTGCTAGTGAGTGTCTTTTGGGGCAGAGTTGAGGCTTCTCTTGTTCCCCATGTTTTTTGCTCATTTGCTTGAGGAGAAATTGTAAGGTCAGAGAAATCTGAAAAAGAATATCCTGGGATAGAGCTGTGCAAGAAAGAGATGTAAGAGACATTGTTTCACCTTACACCCATGCATACGCATATAATTCACCTCCCTATACAACTTATGGCAATATTAGTTTTTCCAGGAACAAACCTTAAACTGGACCTATCTATCCTGGTTTGCACCAGCAGGCATTTGGGGGATTTTGATAGGTTTTAGGCTTTGTTCTTTAATCCTGATGATTCTTAAATCTCTGTGGAGATCCAGTGAGATAAAAGAAGGGATGCATGTGTTCCTTCTGCTGATTACCCTGGAAGCTGTATACACACATGAGGATGGGTGTTGCACAGTAGTTGCTCCTGTGAGGTCTTTCACAACAGGCTTATTTTCTCCACAATATATGGAAGTTGGTTTTAATTCCCAAGATCGATTACAAAAGGTTTTGTACGTGCACTCCGGGTTTTGGCAGAACAAGATATTTCTAAATAGCTTGAAATAAACAAATAGATAAAATAAATGGCTTTGTATTTTGCTGTTACTCATTTATTTGCACAGTATACTCAGAGCAATATATCCTCTCCCATTTTCTTCTCATTTCTATTGCTTTCACACTACATTGTAAACCATGAGGGAGAGGAAGAATATAAGTTTGAAAAGTGAAACAGCTGTACTAGAATCAGGATAATGCCATGGTTCATTTCAGTTTTTCTTTCAGGAAAAATATTAACACTTTTCTCTTCCTCTTGTGGCTGTTTAATGTGGAAGTTATTTAATTTAATTATTATAAATGATTCTGTTAAATAGAGAAAATCACCATGGCCCAAACATATCATGATGGCATTACAGCTTCTTAATTAGAACAAATCACTACTCTCAATTAAAAATGAATGTCTGCATCAAGGATCAAACAAGCTTTTATTCTTCACTCATCTTTGCATTTGGGGACATATCTGGTCTGTTTTAAATGCATTTTCAGAGCTAAAAGGGGTGGAATATTGTTGTTAAAGTCTTTAAGTTCCCAGTCTGTCTTTCGCTCTGAGACAAGCTGTGATCCTGTAATGAACTTTATGGAAGAAGACACCTTACAGAGGTGCCATTAAAGGAATAGGCAAGCGTCAGATATCCACAGAGTGGGTGCAAGGATATTACCAAAATAAGAACAAGCTGTGTCCGTTACACTGCTCTGCCGTGAGAAGAACTTGGAGCTCTCCCTCACCTTGCTGGATCTGGCCTCAGGTTTGCAGGATACCAGGCCACATACAAGACAACTTTCTTCCAGCACACAAGAGCATTGTGGCTTGCCAGGAGTACTCCTGAAGCAGATAGGATTCTTTCTGGCACAGGACATAATTTGAATAGATGACTGAGGCAGAAGCCTATAAGGAAAATTCAAGCCTCAGAAAGACCCTTTTAGCAGCTAAGAGCTTTAAGGTGATGAAGCAATGCAACACAGTGGTATTAATAGGGATTTAGAGGCATCTGACAGATGTGGAAAATGAAGTGTTTTCCTGAAAATGCAAGGCTAAGCTGAAGTGAAGATAACATGCGAAAAAACCTGACATTGTGTGAAGTGTGTTTTCTGAGGAGAATAAGGCAATTACTCTATAACAAAATACATTTATACCTCCTATAACAACAAAAGAGTGACAAAAACTGAGTTAATAGGGGCAGATGGATCCTACCTGGGAATGAGTAGCAACACAGAGGGGTGTTACATTTGCAGGAAGAAGAAAGAGTAGAAACAAGAATAAGCTGAACTCATGTAGTGGAAGATGACCAAACATAAAATAGAGACAAAAGAAACTCAACCCCCCCCCACACACACACAAAACACACACCCAACACACCCACACACACCCCACCCCCACCCCCTCCACGCACACACACTTTTTTGGATGGGGAACTATCTGACAAAAGGCCAGAAAGTGTGGGAATATGCAGGCTTGAAAGTGTGAGGATGGATAAATAGATAGATAGATAGATAGATAGATAGATAGATAGATAGATAGATAGATAGATAGATAGATAGATAGATAGATAGATAGATGGATGGATGGATGGATAGATAGATAGATGGATAGATAGATAGATAGATAGATAGATAGATAGATAGATAGATAGATAGATAGATAGATGGATGGATGGATGGATGGATAGATAGATAGATAGATAGATAGATAGATAGATAGATAGATAGATAGATAGATAGATAGATAGATAGATAGATAGATAGATAGATAGATAGATGGATAGATAGATAGATAGATAGATAGATAGATAGATAGATAGATAGATAGATAGATAGATAGATAGATAGATAGATAGATAGATAGATAGATAGATGCATACACAGACAGAAAGAAAAGTAGGAAAATGGGATGCTTCTGCTCCTTTATTTTCCTTCACTAGGAATACTACTTCAATGAAGAACTCATGGAGTCACTTTTTTAGTGGGAAACTACATGCATGTAAAATGTAGTTTCCATAAAAAGAGATGCAGGGTTGTTTATTTAACTAAAATGATGAAACATGTCATTTTATTCCTTCTGCTAGTACTGAAACATATGGAGCTTCCAGAACAAAACTTCATGAAAACTTTCCCTTGGGGTAATCAGTGCCAACTACAAGTCCTCATGTAAATACACAAATGTTTACCACAAACTATTCCACTCAAATATTTTAAACTTAACCATTCTTCCACTAGAAGCACCCATTCATCTATTCCTAGTTTGATCTTAAACTGCAGTAGTGAAGACTTTATGGCTGAAAACAAAGCTTGCTTAGCTAAATGGGAAAGAGTTACTTTATCTATATCATATTCTTAGTAACCAGAAAAAAATATTCTGTGTAATGTAAACAATGGGCAAGAAATATGCAGGACCACACCCATGAATAAAATTAACCTTAATATTCTACGTGGTATACCTTTTCTCTAGGTCACACAGCTTGATCACTTAGCTTTCTATAGGTGACTCTGATCATCCAAAGCAGCCTGGACCAACTACGTACAAGCCTTATTGCAACCAAGGAGTGATGGTGGAAAGAAAGATATGTAAGGAACATTGGTCCTGAAATGTCACGTTACTCATTCAGGGTTTGCATATACTCTTACAGCCAAACATAATTTGAGAGTCAAAGCTGCAGACTCCATCCAGTTGAGCAGCAAGATTGGATTGTGTCTTTTAGTGTTTTGTTACTTTTTATCAACAGGTGAAAATTAGGAAGGCATCAGAAACTGGGGGAAAAAAATGCACAAATGCAAGATGAGAATTTAAAATACTAAAGGGAGTTCTTACATCTTCCTGTACATAAAACTCTCCTGGAAAACAGACTTCTACAGAAGACTGTACTTGAACTAGTAAAAATATTACATATCTATAATTGTTATATTGATGGCTAAAGTTTACCTTGCCCTGAGGATAACAAGATTTTGGGGAAGTTTTGCAAAGTGCAGGACATTCAGCAGACCTCATTTGCCTTACCAAAGTTTATGCACATATTTATAGCTCTATTTACATTTCATTGCAGAGCTCTACTATGTCTAGAAATTCCAAATGTTCAATGACAAAGCACAAATCTGTATGTACAGCCTTCTTTATAGAAATTTCTATCAGAATTTTGTAGACAATTGAGGAAAATATATATCAACTATGATGATAAAAAAAAGTTTTTTCTCTTTGGCTGACATCTGCTGGAGGTTATAATCTGATCCAGAATTAGAAATCATCAGCTCTGTTAAAATCTGTAATTCTTTCCTTATAGGAATACCTGGATTTTATTTTATCTAGTTTCCTTTCTCATATTTAAAAAAAAAAAAAAATAATCTCCTTTCAAATTATAGACTCAGTTTCTACCATGACTAGGTCCATTTTCCTTAAACATTCAGTGGGCTTATAGTTTAGGAAGGAACAAATTGCTTTCTGTGTTTGGTCCTCAACATGGAGGCTGAGGGCCATACTCTGACCATTTACTAAACTGTTAGTTAAGAAATGAATGAGCTGTTTTCCAGGGCTTTCGGGTCCAAGGTCCTAACATGAAAGGTTGCCGAGCAGGGAGCTGTATTTGCACCATGTGCTGTGTGCGGCTGAGCCCCCTCCATCTCCCAGAAGCCAGGCTCTGGAAACCTTACGTAGCAGCTGATCTTAATCTGAAACACTCTCAGATTCAGTGGCATTCTATGTGAATATGACCCAAGAGACATTTAGCCTTACGTCTTACCTTTACAGCCACTACAGCACAGATATTACACTGGCAAACAGCTGCAAAACAGAAAATTGTGGGATAGGCATGGGTGTGGGCAGAGCACCAGGTCCATTGGAAAAGCTAAACCAGGCTGCATTGAATAAGGAGAGATGGTAGGAAAGTTCCTACATTGGCCTTGAAACAGCAGGAGTTGCTTCACATTTATCCACTCCCCATGATATTTATTTTTTTTGTTCCTGGTAGGTAACGATACCTGGTTTAATAAATGCCAGAGTCAATTGCTACAACATCAAGCAGATCAATAGGTACGTTGTAACTTTCTGTATCTTCTACAGATGTGATCTTAACCATTTGCATTACATTTCTCGTGTTGTATTACAGATCATAATCAGCTGTTAACCCTTCATAAACAACATATGAAAATAATATAAAGCATGAGGGATTTTTTTAATAATAAACATAATCTAAAACAGAACAAGATCAGAATTCAGTTGTGGAGATATGCAATTTTTCCCACTCAGGGCAGGGATTCAGGGGTATCTCTGAAGCTTTCAGATAACCAAGCACTCACTCTAAGATGAAGAACCAACAGAAGCAAACTAAGCACCACTGGTTTAGATGGTTGCTTTGATCCCATGAGTCTCTGCTATTTCACTGTCCTGAGGTTATCCCTCATCCTGAGCTTCACTTGAAGTAATTGGTGGAGGCTTATTGATCTCTTGATATAAATACTTTAATTTAGGCACTGCACATCTCAGCATATTGATTGTCAGACTCACTTAGATAAAACTCACATGTTGTACTAAACCAGGGGCTGAGACCAGGGTTTGCTTTGGCATTACGATTCAGAGCCAGCATTGCCATGTACATGGTGAACCACAAAGCCGAGCTGTGTTACGCTGGTCTTGTCAATGTTTGATCGCACAGTGCAGGACACATTGTGGTGGGTCTGTGTGAGGGAGACGGGCAATGTGGAAAGAATAAAAAAAAAAAACCCAAAAACTTTCCCCATGGTTTAGGATAAGTTCAGAAACCATTCCTAGGCATAACAGAGTGTAATCCAGAGGGATACAGCTACTATCAAAAAAAACAAAAACAAAAACAAAAACAAAAACAAAAACAAACAAAAAAAAAAGGGGCAATTAAAAAGTAGTTAGAACCCTTAAATCTAGTGCATTCCAGCCCCTGGACCCCAGTCATGGAGGTCAGGTCATGAGGACTTTTGTCCTTAGCCCAAGGGGTGAAGTTCCCATGATGGTGCAGCACACAGAGCCACTGCTCATACACTGACTGTTCAATCCTCTCCTCATGCATCCTGGTGGTATGATACACTGTCATAGCAGGATTGATCACTTTTCTGTCACTCACGAGCCCAAGTGTTACATATGTTCTTGGTCGAACAATCCCCCAGTCATACAGATGAGATGCATGAGGTCAGGAATTAAAATGGGGATGTAGCTTCACCCAGCAAAGGCTGTGCCAGAGTTGGGATCTGTATTCAGTTCCTCTGTGTGTATGGCTCCCAGCTGTGTCCACCACATGAAAAGTCAAATCACAAGTGTTGCCCAGTTTATGGCCTTTTTACAGGGAAAGCAAATACCTGTGAAAGGTACATATTGTGCTTGAGCTGTTCCCAAAAGGCACAACTGCATTCATCCTCTGGTGACCACACAAGCAGCTGAAAGGGGGGCATCAGCTTTAGGAGTGATGCCAGCTTGTGCCAGGACCGCAAGCTCCTCAGCATCCTCGGCAGCTTTGAGGGGGGAACTGCACAGCAGCTTCAAAGCAGCACCCTCCGAAGGCATGCCTGGAGGCTGATGGTGGGTATTTGGAAGCACAGCTCCCAGTAAATGAAAAACCCACGGGGCTGGGGCTGGAGTGTGGAAGGAAAAAAAAAATTCCTTGAAGTTAAATCTCATTCTAGTTCTGGAAAGCGGTGAATTCTCTAGGGAAGTTACACCTTTAATGTCTGTTTTGGGGGAACAGGCAGAAAAGAAAATTACATTGAGCGTACAAGATTATCTGGAGGAGGAAAGGAACAGACAATCAGTAGTGAAGAAATCCTTATGAAATGTCATTTATTAGAGAGAAAGGGAAGAACTGAGATCAGAATGAAGAACTGAGATCAGAATTGTGATCTTAACAAGATCCAGTCCAGGGTGGTATTTCTTAATGGAAAGCTTCTGACAGATCACAAGGGAAAACAGCCTGAAAACTCGCTTCCCAAAGGCCCTCATGTGATTTTGATTTGAGAGCATGAACAGTGCTGAACCCAAATGGCAGGACATCTGCTGACTAAAGCCTATGAGAGTGCTTTCAATTTCCAGTCATTTCTCAGCTGCAATGAATTTCTCCATAGTTTACAACATTTTTGTTAACTGCTTCTCCTCCATTCTCTAAAATATACATGTTAATGTAAAGTTTTAGGAAAAAGTTTCCCTTACTACACTTATTTATTTATTACTAGATAATTGCTGTTTTTCCACCATCTGATACCCAGGTTTGCAGTGCTGTGAAGCAATATCTGGGTCCTGTTAACTTACAGACATCAGAGCAACCTGGTCTAGTGGAACATGTCCCTGCCCACGGCAGGGGGTTGGAACTAAGTGATCCTTAAGGTCCCTTCTAACCCAAACCGTTCCATGATCCTATGATTTCTGTGGCAAAATTTGCTATTTCCTTAAATTACATAAAGCATAAAAATATCTGCTGACGGGCGAGCAGGCAGTTAAATTTTATTCTGTATTATGGTTCCAAATGTGATGAAATGAAGTAGGATTTCACATTCATTTCAGCATTTAACTTGTGCCTTAGCCCAGGCATGTGCATCTGCATACATGATGGCTTTTATTCTGTAGATGACACATACATATGCCAAAATTAGTAACAAAATTGTGAAGCATGCTGGTTATATGTGCTAGCAGCACCTATACATTACTAGATGCATCTATTATCAGCAACATGCTGATGTGCTCAACAGCTTCTGTTCCATAGTATGGTGGCAGTTGCGACTTAAATGAAGAAAAGCCTGGCATTAATCTTCAGCTTTGGTATCCTCTGATGAGCTTAAAACTGAGTGACTGCAGCACTCCTGTTCACCACAAACTTGGGCAGATCTGCCAACAGGTGGTTTTGCTCGGCAGACCGCTAGGACTTGTACAGACCCTCTCCTCTGTCCCTGTCCTGTCCCTCCCTGCCACTACCCTCCCTGCCTTCATTGCTTTTAGACCAGATGCCTACATAAATGACAATTCACAAAGGTATCATTTAACAAGAGAAACAACCGGTGTATGTCTGGGAAATTGACAGATGGATTTTATTTGCACTGGTGTAAATCAGTGATACGCCACCAGGTGGGTGGAGAAAGTGGGAATACAGGAAGTGACAGGAGAATCCAGCTCCGTGTGCCTGTGGCTGTGTTTGCTTAACAGCCAACAACTGGCATCTATCAGGGACTGTAAATTTTCTGAGACAATCTAATTAAAGCCAAGGATGAATAAGGTCCATTAAAAAAAAAAAAATCCAAACACTCCCCTTCAACTTCCCCCTCATCCCCACCTCCTGAAACAAGAGAAGGAGAAAGGGAAGGAAAAAGAATAAGAATTGTTGCCCATCTATCTCTAGGGAAATTCCAGACGTGTACAACTTCAGCATCTTAAAAAAAAAAAAAAATGTTTGATACGTGGAGTTAGGCACCTTCCGAACTAAATGTTCAGATTTATTCTGAGTACCAGGAGCCTATCCCACCTTTCCAGAAGGGCAAAAGCAGCCTTTACAGCAGACATGGTGATTCTCTTGCAAAAACTGTAAAAGTGTGGCTTTCTTGTAGCCAGACACACATAATACCCGCTAGGAAGGAGTACCCCTAGGACCTGCTTGGTGCCTCTGGGAATTACAGCAACACAAATAAAAAAGGGCATTTTTGCCACAGGTTTCTTACAAAGACCCACAAAAATGACCACAGTAGCAATGGTGGAATGGCGCAGCTCAGACAAATCTCTTGCGCGTTTTCAGTTCATTCTTTTAGTATGTTGTCAACTTTCTTATTATTAACTATAATAGTATATTTTTGCTGCCTAAAAAAATTCAAACCAAAAAATAAAGAAAATACAAGGCTGTATTTATCAGATTTCTTGCATTAACCACAATGGAAGCATTTGGCCTAATTTATTCTAAACCACCAATTTATAAGAAAGCATCTGTTTAACAGCTGGCTCGGTAGCTGCCCAAACTAATCAGAATGACCTCAGCTGGAACAGGCTGACCTCCATCAAGTTGAAGAGTCAATTCATCCTGTGCATAGAGAGTCTGCAGTGGTTTTGAACTACAGCCTAGAAAGCCATCTTCTGCCTTCTGTACCATATTAGTTCCATACATTATTTAGAAATGTTGCTACTTTTCTTCCTTTTTAAAAATTACCTTTTTAGGCACAATAAAATTGGCCAATTTTCTTGTTGGAAAAGTAATGAAAAAAAAAAATAGCATCTAACCTTATCCTTCACTTACTATTGCCACAGTATATAGATCTTTTAATTATAGTAATAAACATGATACTGGTGGCAAGGGAGAGAGAAGCTTTCACAGCATCTGCCTCGGGATTTATAACAGTTGCTTTTTGTTCTGTCTGGCTGCTCCTTGAGTAGCAGGGGAGGTTTGCATTCCAGGTGCGGGTTATTTCCTCCTTGACAGAGAAATGAATGGAAATGAAAACAGGACAATGCCCACCTTTGTGCTAATGTATAAATCCTTACTTCCTTGTACAGCGATAATAAACAGGAAAGTAGTGACGGGTAAATTTAGAGTTATAAGTATGTTAAAACCCCTAACTTCAGCTCCTATTCAGGCACCCTCTTGATGGTGGCTGATTCCAGACAGTAATCCAATTACTCAGATTTGTGAAAATGTTCAGTCTTAAAGACATGTTAGCACAGGGCCCTTTATGCTGAAAACACTGCCCAAATATTTTATTAGGTTCTGGGGGCTGATCCAGTTATGAGTAACCTCATAACTCTCTCCCCCCTGTCTCTCCACTGCACATGTGATGGGTTGTTTTGCAATGGTAAATGACCTCAAAAGTTACAGAGTCACAGTTTCCCTTCATACACGTGAAGCATACATAAAGTTAAAAAATTGCAGATTTGCCTTCCTGTTCCTTTAGACACTTGTCTCAGTGGAAAAAAATGCAGAAGTGATCGAGAAAAAAAAAAAAAAAAAGCTGCAAATCAGAGTTACAGTATTTCCAACCCATTTTAGACAGGCAACTCTTGTTACACAAGGTGTAAAAGAGAGAAGGGGCCCATAGCATTCTCATTTCAGTAGCCACCATGATGTGGGAATTATTGCAATATCTAACACTGTCATATGCATAACACTTGGGTTTGGGTTGTGGTGGCTTTTTCTGGTTTTCTTTGGGGTTTTGTTGGTAATGTTTTTTACATGGAAGAGTTAGAAGAAGGGAGGGAAGGAAGGGAGAAAGTGAGGAAGACGAGGGAAGGAAAAAAGGGAGGAGGGAGGGAAGAAGAGAGGCAAGGAAGGAGAGAAGGAGAAAAGGAAAGGCAAGGCAAAGCTGGATTCAAGGAATATGTCTTGCTTCAAACGGTGCCTATTTTTATTAACTGGAAACACACTGCAACAGTTAAAATGATCCTGCAATAGGAGATCAAATAAGATAAGTAACTCAAAACGCAGAAAATGAAAACCAGAAGAAAGTTCAGTATTAAAACTTCCGTTGGCTTTAGCTGAACACGAAGTGATCTCTTAAGTTTGTTCTTTCAGCTAATCCTGACTCCCCAAAGATTCAGTAGGGTTCGCTGGACAGAGGTTCAGCAACTCAATGACTTAATACCGAACCCTGCAGTATGTTGTCATGGTTAGAAAATCTCCACTAGTGCAAAATGCTTTTAAACAAGGGCAACTCCTTTTTTTATTTATTGTCTGAATGTAATCGTATGGTTTCCTGCCTTGCACATCTGGTCTTAGATAGATCTGGAAACGATAGCCTTTTACATTGTTAACCCCACCCTGTAGTGCTAGTAAGGACTTGATCCAAATCCCGGCTGGAGTCTTTTCTACTGACTACAGTGGAACTGGATCAGGCCCCCACTGAATTGCTGCCTCCAGTGAATCAGAGATTAAGAAGAGAAGATTTGAGGAAAAAAATCTCTGCTTTCTTGTGCTGGTAAGAAACCAAGCATTCTGTATTTGAAGCAGTAGTACTACTTCTGTGTCACAGAAATCTTCATTGTCCCTTGGTGTTCATTAACCTATCTTGGTGTACTGAGGTTTCAGTTGCTGTTAAAATATGATTAATTTAGGATATAAACAACAGACTTGATTCTTTTATTATTATGTCATTCCATGTTTGTCTCATACACAGATTTATCTTATCGAGGTGTTCCTCTTTAAAAGACTCCCAAGCCTCATCATAGTTAAATGAGTTTCTTGAAATTAGGGATCACGTTTCTTGATGCTACCCGTTGTACAATAATGTATTATTAATTCAGGATACATTTAGATTGAAACCCTAAGTCACTCAGAAGAGAGAGAGCTGGAGGGAGCACTAGTTTCCATTTGTCCCTCGATCATAACATTACTTTTTACAGGAACATTACTGCCTTTAGGAACAAGTAGAGCAGTATGAGCAGCATCCTGCTGTAGATAAGGACTCTGGTTTAGCTGGCTTTCTGGATACTTCCTTTTCATAGGACCAGTACTCAGGGTTGAGGAAAGGAACAGGGAGACAGTGCTGTGTCCCCCTGGAATTTTGCCCATGAAGAATAGATACAATGTCCCTGAATATAAGCATGGGGTGTGAGACAACAAACATGAGGTCGGAACTATTCCCAGTCACCTAAATAGAAAAAAAAAGAAGAAAAAAAGAAGTTCATTTTTTCTTATGCAATCATTTGATCCTGTTTTAAAGAAAATTCTATGTGTCTGTATTACAGAGACCACATATGCCACATATGTCCCATTTGTAAACCTTTCAGCATAGCAGTGTCTAGTACTATTGAACAAAAATTATTTTCTTGTTTAGCTGGGCTATGGTTCAACAAGACACAAAATTTGGCTTTGGGGCTCTTTCTATGAGATCCAAAACTCCATGGCCACATGCCACAAAGCACTGATCCAGTATAAACCCATTCTGCTGGTTCAGATTTGTTCAAAACATTTTGAAGTATTAACCAGGGGGTTGTGCACTGGACCAGAGAGCATCTGTTCTCACAAAGCCAGTAAAAATCTGCCACAAAAGCACAAAATGCCAGATAATGCAGTTCTAGCTAGTTTGGTTTGCACATGTTCTGGATTACATTTGTGTGTGGAGTGCACTAGAATTGTCTCGTAGTGCGATTGGGGATTGTGGCATTGTAATAGTAAACGGGTTGTTCACTATGGCAGCACAGCTACCTCTGAACAGCCTTGCTTCTGCACCAACACAACCAGGTTATTTTCTTTATTCCCTCACCAGTAAACGCCCCGCGCAGACAAAGGGGATCAGAAGTGGGAACGGCAGTTCATAATGGCTTTTGACCAAGCACTCCCCAAAGCACTCTCCAAAGAGATACGGTGAGGTCAATGACTGCCCCAAGACTTCTGAGATTTTTCACTTAATACATTCATTTATTTTCACCTTTAAGGGTGTCTATGATTTGATCTCAATAACTGAACTGTAAATATTTGAAATAATTCATATACTTCCTTATCCCAGTGGATCTCATATTTAAAAAAAATTTGGTCACATAATTTATAATGTATCCACCAGCCTGTTACCTCTGACTAGAATGAAGAGGTACAATTTTCTTCTACATTAAGATCAGAAATACGGGGTACTTTCCAAAACTCATTCAAATCATCAAACATCTTCCTAGTGATGTCAGTGAGCCTATACACTTTGGCAGCTAGTGAAGACAGTGGACTATCCAACACCTTCCACGTACACATCTCAAATAGAAGGACTGTTAGGAAATGTGACCTCAGCCAACTGTGCCTGTGAGGGTACGGTACAAGGAAAAGACTGATTGCATGAGATTTGTTTGTTTTGCTGAACCTTTTTTTTTTTAAAAAAAAACAAAACCAAAAAAACTCTTCAGCTTGAAATTCCTTCTTCGGTACCCAGAAAGAGCATTTAGCTGTTTTTGTAACAGTACTCAAGACTTCATAGAAACCACTGACTCACATTTATAACAGCAAAATGTTTTTTAATATTTCACCAGGGGATAAGCAGGAAAGATATGTTGTCGTTCTGGTGATTCAACCTAGGATTTCATAGCTACACATCATTAACACTATAAAATGATCTGTTTCATTTATTTTTTCATTTATATTTCTCTCACATCTCCTCTGTCAGATCTCCAGAGATTTTTCTTACTATTCCCTTGTATTCTGAAAGCTGGAGAAAGATGATTTTGTAATTATTACTTATTCACCTGCATACACGTTTTAGTACTTTGAAGGTGAAAAAGCTTAACTGAGTGGGTTTTTTCCTTATGCTTTTCTCAGTCTATTATCTGGCAAATTTTGCACAGTTATTTAAAAAACAATAATAATAATAATAATTCCTGTGCTGAAAAGAAGACAACTGCCATGGAGAAAAACTAAGCAATTCTGAAGCAACATAGTAGCATCATAAGTAATGCTTGGATTTCCTTTATTCTTATAATTCAAATAAGTATTTGCACCATAAAGTTATGTGTTACAGAGAAAGTAATCCAGAAATTATTATGGAAGCTCTCAAACAAGAAGTAACATGCTTTTGACACTTTTTCTACAATAACAAGAGTCAATAAGATATTATCAGTTCAGTAAGAGCATTGCTCTCATGTGGTACTGCTATTCTGGGACAAGCTGATACTGTCCTGGGATGCACAGTGTGGTGCCCTGTGCCTTCTGCCCACTGACGATTTCCTTGGGTGTCCCTGGAGCATATTACATGTGTCCACAGCAGAACTTTCAGGGTGTATTAGCAGGTAAACAAGGTTTTTCTACATGTTTTATCCAGAAAATAAAAACACTTGTGGTACACAGAGCTCCCATGTAAACAATTGACCCAGGATCTTACCCTCTTTCAAAAGAAAATATTAGTTTTCCACATAATTTTTCCTATTTAGGTCACACAGGTTCCTATTTCCTTACCTGTGGTGTTCTCCAAGCAAATTCTTGGAAGCTAAGTGATTCCTTTAGGTTCACAGCTCTACTGATGTTGCAGAATTCTGTACTCTGTTGACTGCCTAAAGTGCAAAGAAGATCCATGTAACACATGCAAAGCAAATTTTTTTACTTTTGCAAAGCAACATTTTTTACTATTGTAATGTTAGCTACTAGTGAGTGTTCTGAATATTTGTCCATTTGAGCATTGATCTTAAGGCAACAAGGACCTCTCTGTGTGTAAGTTGCATAATGTAAATAGGATCTGCAGGACAGTCTCATAACGAAGTCATCCAGTGTGGTCAAATCTGCTCAAGTTATATTCCAAACACCTGAACTAGAACTGCTTTACAGTTTGGGAACCAGGCACTTTCTTTGAAGAGATTATCGGAGCTCTTGCGTACTTGGTTGGAACACATATGTCTGTCTTGCTCATTCTAGGTAAACAGATCCACGTAATAATCTCTGGTTATTGTTTCATAACAGCTCTGGAGATAAAATCAATGTAAGCCCCTCTCTTTCCCACCTCCAGATGATTGTTCCCATTTTCATATCACAACCATCCAGTTGATCCAACCAATGCAACTATTCACATGGCTGTGCTGCAATATGGATTACTTAAATGATTCAGGTTAAAAATAACTCCAGTCTGGATAAAGAACTATTTTAAACTTGATTTGCTGCCGAAGCCAGACTATTATGAAAATGTATCTTTTATGAGCAATTCCTTGACCTTTGTGCTTTCCATAGAGCCCACGTGAAGTGCAGCATGTTTCTGAATGACATTTTTTCTGGTTAAAGAAATACAGCAATAACTCACTTTTTCAAGACTCTGAGCTTTTATTTCCTTAGAATCTTGGAAAGAAAAACAGCCCTATGGAGAAACTATTTGGTTCACATTGATATCAGTGACCACATCCATCAGTAGAATCATGAAGAATAAGCATGTATATCCATAGTCCACCTTTCTTGAAAGGGTTGCTCATTGTCTACAAGCCCTCCATAAATCATGATCAGAAAAAGACCCATTAGTTAATAGATTGCAAAGCAAATATCCAGGGTAAGCTGTCTTTCGAGATATACAAGAGTGAGCGTGCCCTTTAGGGGACAGGAAGCGCTGAAGCTCAATTACTGCACCTGGTACTGTGAGGCTGGTAACCAGCATCTTGGTTAGCGTAGCTGAGACTCTACACACTAAGCAGGGGGAGCACAGAGCTGTTACCCAGCACCTAGGCCATTAGAAGCATCATCAGGGATGGTATGCTATTCTTCTGGCTGTTGAAAAGGTTAAAGTTGAAAAATCAGTGCTAGAAACCCTTGTGTGCTTCTACACTGGCTGACAAATGGAGAGCAATGGGTCCTGATCACTGTGTTCCTCCAGCCTGCAATCTGCTGCTTGGATTCTGCCATGTGACTTATTTTGTGCTTGTTACATGCAGCACCTGCTGCTCTGTGTAGTCATTTGGAGAAAGCCAGGCAAACTGAATACACATTTTTTCCTTGTGACTTCATATTAACTAAGAGCCTGTGACACACAAAACTTCATGTTATTACAAGCGCTGCTTCTAAGTAATGACCTCTCCCTCTCTCAAGGGGCAATAAAAATTTGAGCTGGAAACCTGGGCTCCAAGTATCTCCTAATCTGATAGTTTTTCACAGACCCATGCAGAAAATTGTGTCTGTTTGCAATATATCTGATCTGCTACATGAATGTATGAGGATTTTTCTCATATCAGCAACTATATGTTGCTCAGCACTTAGGGTAGGATCTAGAAATAGTGGCTGGAAATACTCCTTATAACAGCAAACATTTTGACAGTTCTTAAGTGTTTTGCAGATAATAATTACATTTAATTTTTATTTTGTTTATACTGACCAAAATTGATAGTAACAAGAAATAGATAAAATAATAAATCATGCCTTTGTTATATAGACAAGAAAGAATATTATAGTTTTATTATCTGGTCTTTCAAGAAGCCTAGCGCTGTTTGCAATCAGAAACGCATGTCTCATCAGCATCTTTGCAGTTAGATTAGAAAAGTTGTGATGCCCAAATTTTAAAGGCACAAATCAGTGTGCATAATAGTTCTAGTGCAAAAACACCACCTGCAGTAGTAAAGCCTAAGAAAAAACTATCTTCTTGGATTCACAAAGCCTATGTGGACTTCTCTTTTTCTTCCCTTTTCTTATATGTACATAAAAACTAGTTTTCATCAACAGAGGTCAAGCAAATTATCAGAAGGGCTGCTACAGTCTCACGAATTAAGAGAAAAAAGATTTTATTCTGCTTCTCTCCCTTGCTGGCCCAAGTGTATGGCTACTCCTGCTGATCTGGGCAGCTGTGTACATATAGATTTATACACATTCTCTCAAGTCTTGAAGTTATGGAGTTTCAAATGAGTGTACGAGTATGATGGAGGAGAAAGACAGATAATTAACCAAGTCCCTTCACGTTCAATGTGAGAATGGGATGTAAGGGTATGCAATAAATCTACAAAGTCGAGAACCAGGAAAAAAAACATGGATTTGCCTTTTTGGAAAAGGCAAAGAGTAAATGTATTAAGTGACTAATTTATAGCTATGAGAAATGATGAAGGCCCTGTTGTCTTTAAAGAAGACAACACAGAAAACAACTTTTCAAAACAAACCCACATCTTTAAAAGAATAGATTGTATAATCCAGCTAGACTTATATATAACCTTGCACATCTATGGAAGAACAACCCTATAATATGGGGGCAAAGATTCATTTAACAGTGGACACCTATAAAGGCATAAGAAAAGGGCATTCATGCAACAGTACTCCTATACATTGCTATAGACCGTATCTTCACGTTTAATAATGAAAATATCATTGTATACCTAATCATTTTGAACTCTCATGTAGTTTTGGGTTCCTCTGCACCTGGCCTGCTAATTTTAAACTATGTAATACATGGAAAATCACCTCTTATGAACTTTGCCTCCATTAGCTTTCATAATTATGCCACTGACCCAGCTATGGGTTGAGTCCTCTCATGAGAAGTTTTGCTAACCCCCACCCCCCACCCCCCCTAGTCAATGAGCTCAGAGGGTGGCTGGAGCAGGGGCGTGATGGGGCCCATCTAGCTAACAGCAATAGTCCATTCCCTCGCTCCTCTGGGGCTGGAAGACTGAGGTCTTTCACTGCCAGAGCCCCTGTGAAGCTGTCTCTATAAGATAAATATCTGGCAGGTAGGGCATGGACTCTGCTCCAGGCAGCACCATTGAAATGAGGCAGTACCCCTTTGGTCTGCAAGCATTGGCACTGTTGCTTCTTGCAGCAGAATTAGCGAGAAGTCCGAGTTTGGATTAACATCGTGGTACACCCCATAAATTGCAATACTTGATTCCAAGAGATTACAACCAAATGCATAACAAAATGCAACAAGAGGGTACAACAGGTGTTCAGGCATTGCTAAGCCATTCCTCGGGATAACAGATCCAGTACCCAGAATGTCCTGCCCAGCTGTCAGTCTCCTCTTCTTATGTTCTGCACAGCATTTCCAATTACTCCACCACATCTCTGCACGCAGGGCAGTCACCATTACAAAGTCAACATTTCTCAGCAGTACCATCAGAGTGTCTGATATATCATCTTCCTGTCTCTGCAAAGGATATAATTGCTGAATCTCTACACTTTTTTTTTTTAATGGCAGCTACTATAATTTGAGCCCTATCTATCCTTGATGTGGTTTAAAAGGCCTAGTGCAGACAGATATTTATATGTTTACCACATTTTTTAATTTACCAAGTTAATATGAAATCTAATTTATAGGAGAGATAAATCAAGTATTGCATTCAAGAGACTATGAAAATACCTTAATTTGTTTTCTAAATGACAGCATTTGCCCCAAAATACCCTTCAATGGAAACAGATTACTCTAGATGAAAATATCTGTGCATATAGGTACTCAATGCTTACCTTCATTTGGAGTGCTGCTCCCTGCTGAACTGGCCAAAATGCAGGTTCTCTGTGCCTTCCACAGAAATACTCGTCTCCTAAAGGATTCACCGTACAGTTTTACGCCTAGACAGTTTTGCTTGTGAAAAGACAGTTACTCTAAGACAAAAAGTTAATGCTTTGGAGTGAATAATCATGTCCAAAACTACATTCAGAACATATGTCTTGTGAAAGAGTCTTTGAAAATTTGTCAATTCAGGTGTTACATGCAAGCACAGTTTTCAAAAGTTTCCATATTTTAACGATAGATTTGGACTTCAAAATATTTTGGGAAGCAATATCTGATTGGAAAAACCTTTTCTTTCTAGACCCTCCTCTGGTTGTGCAGTCCACACAAACAAGAAAACAACATACTTAAAAAAAAAAATTACTATATAGGCTGTGGTTTGGATTTGTAAGAAAAGATAACTCTAAAGATACGGATACTGAATCCTGCAAGGTATCCTTTCTCCACCTCTGTGTCATAAGCAAGACTTAGCTCTTAATGTAGTACCAACATCAAGAGAAGAAAAAACCCAAACATAGTTACATGAAATCTACATAGAAAGCCCTACATTTGCATGAAAAGGCCCCACAAATTGGCGCAGATGCCTCGGGATGAAATGATTAATTGCAGAATCACATGCAAAAATAGATTACAGGCAAATATCCTGGTGGTTTACCCAAAAAGGCCTGCTCCCTAGGGAAATAATTTTCTCTGTTCATTGTCACTTTATATTACCCATCAATCATCTGGTCATCAATTTCAGCTATTCACTCAGTGCCAAGTCTATTTTCAAGTTTCCACATTCCTTCTGTGTCATTGCATCTTCTCTTTCTCCTGTAATGTGCTGGCTTTCTCCATCTGCTGGCTCTCCAGGCTGGGTCGAATGTAAAGTGCATTTGGGGTCTTGAGAGGGTGTTTTAGTTTCTTGGGGTTTTTTCAACTCATATTTTTTTCCTTTTTTGCTTGCACAGCTGGTCCATCAGTTCACCCAAGAAAAGCTGGTGTTATTGAACAGGAGTGTGGAGAAGTATCTGCGCGGTCCTTACTGCCCCTGGGTGGGTTGGTACTAACTACTTTACCTTCTTGGGGTGCTAATTCATCCTTGTTTATTTGCTTACAGTAGGATACAAGTGTTGTTTATTTTTTTCATTAAAAGGGAGTATTTTCTATCTTACAGTTTCTGAGAACCTCTGGCCAAAATTCTGTTCCAGCTTACTGTCATATGAATCTGGAATTTTTCCAGCAAGTTAAAACAAAATGCAACTTTCTGCTCTGCTCTTCTCAGGAATCTCTTTGCAAAATCCTGTGCAATATCATTATGGCTGGGGCATGTTTTCTGGGAGAGTAATTTGTGTTATCTGCAGTGGAAACACAATGTAAAGTTCCTTTTTAAAGGGAACATCCAGAACTGAGCTTATATCTACTTCCCTGACCAGCTATGCCCATTGCACAGAGATCTTCAAAGGATTTTTCTTGTGAAACTAGGGAACACATAGCACACCTCCCTTTCACTGAGTGCTGCCTTGACTGTATCTGTGCTCTTCTGCTTTCTCATGATTTGGTAACCTAAGAAAACAGGTCTAGCCCAACAAAAAAAGGCAGTTTTAAACAATAATATCAAAAAGTAGTCCCAGACCAGCTGCACTTGAAAAAGAGGTTTTCCATAGCTCAGAAAAGTGCCAGGGCATGCACCTAAATTTTGCATTCTTACAGCAGATGAGGTAAGTACATATATTTATTGTTTCAGCCATCAAGCTCAGTAGTCTTGGTTGACAAAAGGTACACAGGTAAATAAAACATACATAAATAAAAGACTTCTGGAGGGAAGAAAAGTTTTATTTTGATTTGTTTTGTTTGCTTGTTTGCTCTCTAGTAAACCCATCTCCTTATTATCCTTATTCAGTGCAGTGACCAATCTTAAAAGCAGAATTATCCCCCATTAACTAACTCTTCCTTTAAAGGAGCATTATCAAAAGGAATTAACATTCCAGGCATAGTAAGTTATTAAGACTGAGGAAGAAAACTGGTTATGCCGGAAAATGAACTGTTAAAAGTTAGAAAAAATAAAATCAGTTGGTGCTTTATCGCTTTTATGCCCATACCCAAGTCATCATCATCAGAATGACCTTCAGCCACCAGAAAAGGCACCTTCTCTGCACTGCTCATCTAGGACAGCTGTTCTGGTGATTCTTAGCACTATATCCAATGAAAATAAAGGCAATTCTGACTTATTTAGTATAATTGTTTCAGCATGAAAGCACAGCTCAGTGGTATCGTCATATGTATTACCGACTTATTAGCATTATCTCTGACTTGTTTTTGGCCTAGACCAACTCACATGATGACTTACACTTCGGCAAGTTTTGTAGATTAATTCATACCAATGACCATACCCAGCAGGCAGTTTTGATGAAGCCACCACGGCTCTGGGAATAAGAGTTTAACACATAAATGCACTCTGTGTCACGACAAATGGTCTCAGAGCAAGAACAGTCGTTCACCTATTTGATTTATCAGTAGAGGAACTGCCAAAACAAACTAGAATTCATCAGAAGACAACCAAGACTGCTCTTTTTCTTGCCACAGAATTTGGACATTTTTTCTTCAAACTTTGATTACATAAAGAATACCGTGTTTTTAAAGAAAAGTTTCCTCTCCAGCTCTTTTGGTGTCCTCCAAAAATTCTGAAAATAAAACCCAAGGTTCAAAACTCTTCTGGTTGCAGAGTCTGGGCAGAAAACTGGGAGTGAGCATCAGCTCTCACTGGGAGGACAATGCACCTTAGAGAAATAAATCTGTCTGTGTAAATGCATGTAATGTGTGTATAGGTGGTTGATGGGAAATGAGCAAACTTTTTGATGTCTGCTTAAACACAGTATGACACCACACTCCTTGGTGTCATTTGTTGGCCCAGAAAGAAGTGTCCTTTTGCTTGATCATTGTTTTGCTAACTCATTTCTTCTAATCTCTTAGTTCTTCCGTATTTTTTTTTTAAATATATAGCAAGTGTTCAATAATAACATTTGAATGTTATTGTTTTAATAATATTATTGATACTGTGTTTCAGTAAGACAAACTTCTCCCAGGTCTTTTGTACCCAGAAAGAAGAAATCTTTTGAGTTTTAGTTGGCTAATTAAAATTTTTACTGGCTTTGTTCCTTGCAACGCTCCCTACAAACTCTGCTTCCAGATCTAAACTCTTACCTCCTTTCTTTTATCTTGGATGAGAAAATAAATCAGGCATAACAAAGAACCCATAATAGAAACAACTAAAGAAGGATCTCACTGAACTGGAAACACTGGAAGGCATGATTGTTTCCCAGGCAAAGACCAGTCACCTTCACTTCTTAAAACTTGGATAATTGTCTTCTGGAGGTAAAATCAATAAAAAGTTAAAGCAAATGCCTCCATTATCTAATTTCACTATATTTACATATAGCAGAAAGGATCAGATATATACTGAATATCTCAAAAGGGTGGGTCTTAGAAATGGAATGCTTCCTTTACCCATTCAGGGATAAAATTAATCCAGAACTTCTCCTTATTTGCCAAAACAGTCTTACACAGATCTTGACACGCATTTCTGCACCATTTGGGTAGATTTTTTTTTTCCCAGTCACATAGCTATTTATTTCTGAGCCCACTTCCTGCTGGCTTTTTAGAAGATATACATTAGGCAATTGTGTTGTGACATTTTGTTATTATTAGCATTTGGAGGAAAAGAAACAAAATTCAAGTACTCCCTCAATGAAACTTCATCAATGATGATGTTTTCATTATTGTTTCCACTGACAGCAATAACATAAAATTTTAACTGTACGATACTCCTGGCTCAGTTTTTCTCACCAGCATCAGTAAAAATGTAATACTGTCCCACAGGATTTTGTTTTCATCTTTATGGCATTAGCATTCAATATTGTGGCTTAGAGAAATGGCCAAAAGAAGGTGTTGGCTGCAGTAATGACCAGCTGAGGTGGCGCTGCCTGTGTGCCTGGCTAAGCTCAGTGCTTGCCTTTGCCTCTTCCCTTCTTGCCAGAGCTGAAGGGGAGTGACTGAATCTGTTACGGTAATGCAGCCATAGCTATACCAGCATAGCTCTAGCTTCAGCATGCAGCAGAAAGATGCTGAGGAGAAAACAGGTTGCCTTTATTTTACCCACAACTTTTTCCTTATATCTAAGATATTCCCAGACAACCTCTTCTCCCAGAAACCAAGGAAACATAAAGCCTTTCTTTTCCATCTCCACCTGTGTAAGGAACTGCCTGTTTTCTCTCTGCCTGAAGGCTGCCCTGGAAATATACAACTGTTGGAATATGCATCCATCAAAACATGAAAACATAACTGGTTTTGGTTATTTCCTTAACCTGAAGTAAAGTAACATGGCTTCCTGTTAACTGTGCTGTTGATTTTTTTCCTGTGCCAATTATACTTCTATAAACAATGCTTTGATTGCCTTATTATCATCTTTCACACTTACCCTTGTGCTCTACCACTTTTCTTACATTAGACTACAACTGGCTCTAGTCTCTGGGCTAAATCCTAAACTAGCTGATTTTAGGAAAAAAACTCATTCTGTTTTCAAAAGTAAATAATCAGAAGCAACCAATTAACAAAACCCATTGCTTGGGCTCAGTCTTTAAATTCCAGCCCTTGCTACCATCGTCTGGTTCTTCCCTTCACGTTCCTGATCTGTGTGTTTTTCTCTATGGGACACTTGTTTCTTGGCTTTCTTTTTTGTCTTCACTCATCACCTTTTCCCTACTACCTGTCATTACTTCTATGTTCAAAGAATTGCAATCATTTATTTCAATTTCTATCTATAATAAAACCTGTCCATCCAAATTAATCTGGATGCTTATAAACAACTGCAACCCATAATGACAGACAACATTAAGTCATTAAGTTATCCTAGAAACTTACTACCCAAAGAAATTAAGCTGCTATAAAGCATTGATTTCTACCTCGCTAAATGTCAAATTTGTATCTCTTTTTTTTTTATCTTTTATCTTTTATCTTTTTTTTTCCCCTGTTTTTTTAACGGAGAGGGTATTAAATACAAACTACATATTTATTTGTCATGCTCTACTTGAGCCCTTGTACAGACACTTCACCTGTTTGATATCTTCCATCCATCATTTGGACAGTGAGGAATAACTCATAAAGTTCCTCCACACAACTTGAATTCACAATGTAGGGAATGTTCACTGTCTCAGCTGGCCCTGATCTTGTGTACACTATGCCAGCATTTTCTGCCATATTCATCAAGGGCATATCAGAAGCAATTGATGGTCAACAGTAGAGAAGAGGAATATGTGACTTTTTGCAGCTGATTCATTAAATTACAAGAGAAAAAAACAACAAATTAGTCTCAACAGCTGAGTATGGCTTTATATTGCATATGGACTGATTCAACCTCCACTGACCTTAGAGGACAGGAGAAAACTTCTGCTCTGGAGTCCCTTCTCCCCAGCTGCATGGAGTACAACCACACTACTCAACTGCACTAATTTAAGCAAATGCAAAGTTTGAAGTAGAGCTTTAGTAATGCTCTGCAGCTTGAATAAAACTCATTTTTGTTCTGACAGCCAAACTAAGAAAGTTCCAATTCAAGCAGAGAGTTTTCAAGGTCCATTCTTTCAAATGTCAAGTATCACAAACATCAGGATAAGCTGAATACTAATTCGAAATTTGTGGCCTATGTAAATGCAGAGCTGAGCTTACAGCACTTATTTTAATGCCCAAATACAAAGTCAGGTTTGGCAGGAACAAGAAAAGACACCACTAGGGTAAGCCTGCCAGAAATGGAGGAGTGACCCAACATTAATTTCAGACTTTACTTTCACTTTTTAATTTTTGTTAGGGATTTTTTTTTTTTTTTTACTTCTTCATTTGTATTTCCTGAATGCCTTTATTGTCCTTTCCTTTTCATCTCTATTCCTCTAAGATGTGAAGATGAAGGAACTGCATAAAGTGATTTAAATATATCTTTTCCTTTATTTTTGCCATGCTGGTCCAGAATTTGTGTTGTGACCCTAGCATTTCACAATTGTTCTTTATTCATCTTTTACAAACTGTGAAAACAATTTTTGCCCTGCATTGCTGGTATAAAAACTGAAAAATATGTATGTAAATATGCTTTTACAAGACAATTTGCTGTAAAATTATTTTTTGGGACATCCTGGAGAAAAATAATGGAGCGGAGGACAGCATGCTTTTGAAACATGGACCACTGAAACAGCACAGAGAAAGAGTGAAGCAACAGTGAAAGCAGATAGCATGCAGTCCACAGGCCAAGATCATGATTTGTTAGCCTATAATTCCGGAAGAAGACAAAGAAAGGAACTAAATATGTGTTTTATGACTAGCAGTCTACCCAGGTCAAGAGGTAACTGAGTACGTGGGTATGCAATTAATGCTGTATTTATCAATTTGGTGTGGGTAGAAGAATTTTTTTCTCCTTTATTTTTCCTTTCCAGCAGGAAAATTGAATAAGCATAAGCAGATCATTGCTAGTGAGTCTGTTACCTCTTCTGTGTATTTATAAAGCTGCTATTCTAATCTTCACAGTCGTATTTATTGTTTAGTATAACATGATCCATACGCAGGGAAATACCACTTTCTCATATGTACATCACTGGCAAACATCATTGGCCTAAAGCTGTTTCCAATGTAAATAAGGAAAATATTATATTAGAGATGCATTTGGTTTTAGTTTCTTTCAAAAGTACCTAAAGATTAAAGTTAAAATCACGCTGTTTATTTTCTATTTGTTAGTTTATAACAAACAAGATTTTCAAATACTTTTGCAATGAAAAAATCACCCTGGAGGTAAGAGATTCTACATGCAACAGCAGAAAGGATAATGAAATTAATTTTAACTGCAGGCTTAGGAGTGGAACTCTAAAACAACAACATTTATTTTTTTTTTAAGTAGGTTAATACATCAAAATTTGATTGTAATGGCATACAAATGTATCATATGAATTAGTTCCACTACCTGGGAAAATGTCCAAAGGCTTATTATCAGGAAAGCAAATTCTTTCCTGAACCAGCCCACACCTCGGGGGAAATGTTACTCCAACAGAGATCATCTGCCTAAATACCATCTCAAGAGCTCCTGGAATCCTCCCTGTAAAAAGGTATTTTTCTGTGGCATTCATCCATCTCTGAAAAATCAATATTGCAACCAGATCATCTACTACCAAGAGTAAAAATAATGGCTTTCCCCTATTTTCTGACTCAGCCAGTCAAGGAGCAAGAATCAATAATCACCTTAACCACAGACCCCTCAAATCAGGCAATAGTAAAGCACCAAAAAGCAGCTCCAAGAAAAGAAACTTTCTATATGTAAAAAGAAATAGATAATAAAATCACAGTGAATGAATAAAATTTTAACTGAAGACAGGGAAAAGATGTTAATGCCTGTGATGTTCTTTTTACATTTTCAAGCTCAAAGAATTGAATCCCTATTTCTCTGTTTTATAATTTGTTTATATTTTGATGCGGCAATGACAATAAATATCTGATCACTCAAGATATTTTTCTGGGTGCCTCAGTGTTTTGAAACAACCGATTACATTAGGATGACTTAAATTTAATTTCTTGAAACAACTTCCAGTTTTTCCTGATTGTGAAAAACAGGGGGAAATATAAAATTTTGAACTTGTAGACAAATAAAAGGATTTCAGAAGGGTGTTTTGGGGTTTTGTGTTGTTGTTTTTTGCATGCATATATTGACTAAAGGGCTAATCTCATGATTTTAGACAAGGAATGATTTTCTTACACCTGAAAGTGATAATGCCGGTGAAATTCAGAAACATGAAATAGGGTCATTCTGTGTGAATCTTATTGCAGGATTATGATCTACAGTTTGCCTAAGGAGAGAAGTAGAATACCTACTCCTTATTAATCCCCCTACTTAGACACACTGATTCTGTGAGAAAGCTGGCATATTTTGGACTGGTTTAATCCACTTGGAAGGCCATTACAAGTAAACTTATAAACAAATCTCTCTTCCAGGACTATGAGAGGGAGCTTTCTTGAATGCCTCACTCTCAGTGGCAATCCAGTTTCCCAACTACAATATAAACTAGTGGAATTAATTAAGATTTTAGTTATTTGTTTGAATAAATGTTGGGGTTTTTCCCGGCCATTTGTTTGAATAAATGTGTTGGTTTTTTCCTGGCCAGTAAACAACCAAAAGGATTAACAATGACAGCTGTCATTACTTTTACTATTCACTACGGTCATATTATATATGAAATCTGTTTCTAAATCATTCTTAGGGATCTGGGAGACACATTGAGGAATGCTTAAGGAAATTACTTATACATAAGCATTCTTTTCTTCCAAGCATGTTCAGTGATCACAGAAAAATAAATAAACCAATGCAGAGGCAACCAAAAGAATACTGAAAAGGGATTTTTCAAAAATTTTTGGGCTTTGCTGCCTTCAGAATTCTTTTTATGATACCAATGACTAAACTTTCAGCAAAGTATATTAATAATATAAAATATTTGAATTTTAAATGCCTGTTTGAACGAAACTGTACTATCCTTTAAGAAGGCCAATGTAAAGAATTTAAAAATTATAGGACAAAATCCATATTTCAGCAATTATTTGTTTAAATCTAGCATTTAAGCAGAACAGTTTACATACAAAGCTCTTCTTACTAAGCATATATTTCAGGTAGTGAAATCATAGATTTAGTTTTCAAAATTCCAGAATACAGCAAATATTAGCATCTGATTTCTCACTTTTTCTATTAAAATTATGCATATGTATGAAGAAAGCATACATCAGCTGGACCTAGGAGAATTACAGCAGGATCATTGAGGTGCCACAAAAGCAAAAAATGTGAGTCATCCCAAAAACTCCCAATATTACCCCCACATCTCAACGGGTCCATGCCTGAGAAGTCCGAGGCAGGCAGACACGGTGCTCTCTTCACCTCAGGAACCAACCCACTGGTGCACTTCGGTTCAAGTGGCTCCTTAGTCCTTGCTTTGGTGGGCTGGGGTCAGACCAAAGATCAGACTGCTACCATCACGTATCTGTTTCACATCCTTCCATTTACGGAACAGATTTATTCAGTGCATTCCTGGTCTCAAGCAGGAAGGCAGACTTGCTCTTGAAGACAGTGCTAACCTGTTATAAAATCGTGGAAGGGGACTTTTGACCTGAGTTCATGTACGTGTCCCCTGCTGAACGGGGTCAGGCTGCATTCGCTGTCCAGTGTTCATTTCAAGTACATATTTTGCTTGCTACAGGGTGTATTACATTATAGCTGTTACAGCTGTCCAATGTTTTCCTACTAGTTACTATAATGGAAGAAAATATTTTCACTGAAAATACCTCCTTGCCTTTTAAAAACATTTTTAAAAAGGAAACAATATGGTAGTTTAAAGATAAAGATACTTTTCATTTATAGTTTAATTTTCCTTGCTTCCTTCCTTCCTTCCTTCCTTCCTTCCTGCATTTTACTAAGCATTTTTTTTATTTTGATATAAAGACAAATTATCGTTACAGTCTGTGTAATTTTTCCTTTCCCTAATCAATTAACCTTGACGTTCCCTATGGAAATGCTGTTACAGGTCCTTTCCCTGCTGAACTGCCTTACTTGCCCCTGCCTTCTGTGCACCTGTGATGCCATAAATTAGTTACAGATGTCCTGCTAAGATATAATCACTGTCATTTGTCATGAAGTTGATAGCTGTATCACTTTCTCTTGATCTGCAGAATCTGCTTCTTGACAGGTTAAAATTTCTACTTAAAAAAAAAAAAAAAAAAAGAAAAAAGATTTAAGGGTCGAGCCCAGACAGGACTCCAGCCCTTTGAAATGGAGCAGTACACCTCATATTAGATGCCCAGAATCCCTTTGTGCTGGTCCCAGAGATGTTGGTGCCAGACAGTGAGACACAGAACAGTGAGCACCGTGAGATTTCCATGAGTTACCCAGAGCAAGGTAAAACACAACAGATGGAGGCAGATGAGTATTTTTTAAATCCTAGAGCCACAATGAGACGTCTCTGTTCCCACACTCCCTACTGGAAAATGTTCTATCTTTTTCTTTCTTTCCTTTTTTTTTTTTTTTTTTTTTTTTTTTTCTTCTTTTCCCTGAAGTACTGGCCCAGGAACACGGTAAGACAAAAGCATTTCTTTGTCCTTGTTATAATCTATTGGTTATATCATTTCCCCAGTAAGTCAATAGGGTAGGTGGTGTGTTTTCTTGTATCTTCTCTTACTGACACACAGGAAGGTTTCTTAGCTTTTCCAGGAGGTCCTATTTAACTTTCCAGGAAAGAGCCATAAGCAGCCAGCCACCCACTGGAGCGCTGCTGCGCGCTGCTGTGCTGCTGTGTGGGAAGCAGCTCAAGACAGAAAAGGCTTGCTGGCGTTGGGACACCCAGCCCTCAGTCCCATCTCCTTCCAACTGGGATCACTCTGCCATTCAGGTCAGTCCATCACTGGCCTGTGGAGCAGGACAGGCAGGAAACAAAACCTGAGACTAGATAGTAAAAAGTTTTAGTGTGGAACAGGCTTCGTCTGTCTGTCCTGAGACACTGCAAGACTTGTACAAACTTTCAAACAGGCCTCCTGGCTACGCAGTTCCTTGTGTCTGGATCTTCTTGAAGGTGTTCGTGTTTCACAGTAAACCTATTTTTATATCGGACTAATTTTAATGTCAGTTTAAAAAGTAGATTAATTATTAGGCTTATTAGTTTGCTTCTACAGAAACCAATATAGTAAAAAAAAAATACTTATTTCTTAAAAAGTAATTATGTGAGGATATTTTGGCTCGCTTCAATAATTTGTGTTGGAGAAGAGAAGTAGCAAATGATCAGGTTTTCAAATTAAACTTTAACAGCTTGGTCGATGAAGCCAGATGAAGCTTGGAACCAGAAACTACGGACAAAACTTTCAGGAGTCTGACAGCTAACTTTTGGATGCTCACCTTGGAATATTTCCCAAGGAGGAATGTCTGAAAATCATAAACCTGTCAAATCTGAGCCTAGATTCCCTGAGTTTCAGCCTTTCACTGCTAGATCATGCTTGTGCTATTACCTTTGCCTCTTAACACTGTATCTCAAATGCTTTAGAAAAAAAGTTTTGAGACATTCATCTTATGAGCCTAGTCAAATGAATTGCATCCAAATAAACCAGAACTTGACCTGAAACCAGCACAAAATTAACATCAGAAGATTTTGGGACCTGATGATGTTACACTTTGTCCTTACAAATTTTATCATTAACGTAAAAGAAGAGATAGTGGCTGGTGTTTATTTACAGGGCAGCCTGTTCTCTGGGTAGTAATGTGCATTATGCAGCTGAAGAATGGTCACTTCATGATCCTCCTACAGTAACCTCTACTGAAACATTTTTGTTTTTTCAAGAAAATTTTCATTGATTAAAAATGTTTTCCTTTGCTACAGTTATACCTTATACAAACACACACATTTTATTAAACTAAAGGAAGGAAACCAGATTTCTACACGCTCTATCAGTGTCCAAACCACAGTCAAGTAACAAAATCATTATGTTACATATTTCTGTGTTCTACTGAGTATTTAAATACTCAACAAAAAAAAAAAAAAAAAAGAAAAACTCCATCAGCTCTACTGCTGTGCATACCCTAACATGGTAAATAGAGCCCTTACTAAGAAAACAGAAGTTATCTATCCGTGGAAATATTTTCAGACAAATTTAGGAATACTGTGACTATTTTGAAGTCTGGCTTACAGAATAAAGGGGATTTTCTTCTTTTCCTAGACCTTCTTTTCCCTTTTCTCCTTCTCTCCATCTGTTGCTCTACAAAACTATTTGGAAATGTTAGTCAATCTGTGAATAGAGGTGAACTGATTTAAATCATATTCTTTAGCAAATTACCTTCAGGGGGACCAAATTCACACAATCCTTAAGAATAATCTTGTTGCCCTTAAGTCTGTTGGTAGCAAATGAAAATTCTTTCCCAGCACATGGAGACAATATCAGCCCAGTGCTGTACTCTTGTATTCTACCTTCAATTCGCATGTAGAAAGACTCTCGCCCATTATTTATCTATTATTTATATCTCACTGTAGCTTTGTTTTCTTAGGAGTTTATTGGCATGTTCCCAGAGCCACAACTTCAAACAAAATAACGATGATTCATTTTGGTGAGGTTCCAAGTAGGTGAATTTAAATGTCATATTTTTGGTCAACATAAACTAAAGTAGGACAGAGAGAAATCTGAATGTATTTAATCACAGAGCACTGTCAGGCAGCTGATTCCAAGCTGGGAACACCGTGCCAAACATTTGTATCTGGGACAGGACTGTATGTTCCACCAGTGTGCTGCAACAGGGAGAGTACTAACAGAGGGAGTTCAGTGCAAGTAGAAAAAAAACTTTCAAAAAGGTCAGGGCAGGGGGGTGGATAGTGCCTGGAGAGTGTTGTACATCCAGAAAAGAAGAAAGGATTATGTATCCTAATCTGGGACAACACTGAATAAAATTATTTCCTACACAATCCATTCAGAAAAGAGGCAAGGCGAAGAATTCCAGAGGGACATTTGGTTTTTTTCCATCATACCCAAAATAAGTCATTTTGAGTGACAGACAACTAAATTCACTACAATTAGCATGCCTCTTCCACACTGGCAACAAGATCAAACTGGGGGCTGTATAAGCACTGTACACCAGTCATGTTACTAAAAGTTTTGCTAAGCATAGGAAGGAAATGATACTGCTTTGATGTTACTTTTGGCTTTCAACCCAGGACTTGGATGAAAAAGGACTGTAATAATATTTTAACCTGCTTAAAGGGATTCAAACCGGTATCTCCCAGCAGAGCACCCTAATGACGCTGTGGTTCAAGGAAGGAAGCACACTCCACATGCCCACTGCTGAAATTGCTCCAGGACTCACTGGTGGAGGGAGAAGAGGTCAGAGAGGCAGATGGGAAACAGATTGTATACCCATGGTAAGGCATTAACCTCGCAGAAACACAGTCCCCCCGCTAATGTTTGCGCTATTGCAGGGCGTGCCTGGAATGCACGTCTCCTTCCAGGCTGCCGTCCCAGCATCTGGGACCGCAGCCCAAACCCGCTCAGTACCGCAAGTACGAAGGTTTGTGCTGAGTTAAACTACCGAGTTCAGCACCTTAAACACCAAGCATGGAGTCACACATTCTCGCTGTCTAGCTTTGCCTACGTTTTGATCTTTCACTTTCAGCAGGTAGGGTGAGGTCTGTTACAAGCATTGACTTTAGTGTATAAAAACAATGGGAGGATTTGGGCTGTGTGCTGAGCAGAGAGCGCGCCTGGGTCTGCACCTTCCAGAGATGGAGCAAGAGTGCAAATGCAGCTCTGTGCTGAATACATTTCTGCTTACGTGCAAGTTTTGGGTGATATTCCTGATATTTCTAATTCTTTCCAAGCAGTGACTGTAGAGTCAGTGTGTTTCATTCAGGATTTTGGCTCTTTTGGGAGTCAGACTGACACTCTTCAGGGCACTGTGCTACCTTACTTATGGATGCCTGCATCTGTGCCCTATGCCTTACGATCTAATTCAGCACAGCACTTGGGTATAATTCCTGATTAATCAGTTCCTGTGTCATGAACTTCATTTTTCTTTATCTGCAGGTCCTCACGGGTTCATATGTACTGCCTAAGTTCATCTTATTTCTAGGTCTGCAACAGGACTTTCCCTCTCTTGAGCTGCTTCTGCTGCTCTTCTGGTCTTTGGCCAACTCTTAGTCAAATATGCTCAAATTTATACAGGTGGCTTAAAATCTATTTAAATTAGTAAATGAATGAAGAGTAAAGCAAAATCAACAGACACTTCCCCTTAGTATATGGTATGTTTTCTGTTATCAGACTGTTTAAGTTATAGAATGTCTGGTCTATGTCTTCTCCTTTTTCTTGAACAGCACTTAGTTCAAGTAAACAGGGGCATTCAGCAAAAACTAATCTAAACAGAGCACTCCTCGATTTACTCCAAAACTACATATTAGAATAAAGACAAGTCTATATTTTCTTAAACCTCTGTTTTGACTAGTAAACAATGACTCTGTGGGCCAAATTCCCCATCTTTCAATTAAAGCAGCATATTGTTTTTTGTATTCAGATGACCACACACAAATCGCTCTGGTCTAGTGCCCAGATAGTATGTAACTTTCTTGTAGCAATTCCTATAAGAGATATGATTTCTGCATTTTCTATCTTGTTTGTTATTTAAGAAATTAGCTATGCCTTTCTTCTATGTAAACTGCATTTTTCTAAGGGGATATTCTTACTCCAAATGTCTACATAAAAAGACCTTTGTTTGGCTTTTGTTTCCTTTAAGGGCTATATAATATAATCCTATCTTTTCAATGTTTAGAATAAGGTTTTTCGTTGTTTAAATTTTTTTTTTCACCAAAACTCTGTACTCTTATGAGACCAAACCTCTGGGTAGCTGAAAATCAGTATTCATCAATGTGAGCAGGAATGGGAATCCTAAAATTGATGTCAAACGTATCTTTTGCATTCATTTCGAATTTACCCAGTCAGAAAACTGCCTGTTAAATACCTGCCAGTACATTCAAAATCCCATTTATTTTAGTATCACCCAATCTATGCTGTTTGAATTTAAAAGTCTAATAGTTTTGTTTTGGAAAAAGTGGCACCTCTTCATAGGTAATGTATAGGTCAATGTACAGTACTGTAAGACTTCAATTTCTTTGTACGTTAACATCTGCATATGGACGCCCCATAACTTTCAGCCACATTTCTTTGTCTCTTTCCTCCTCCTTTGCTTTGTTACTCCCTAGCCAGTTCAGTAGCCAGCACAGTTAGAATCTCCATTCTGCTTTAGTGCAAATGATAATGTAAATGGTAATTTATTCATGCAAATAAATGAGAAAAAAACAGAATCCTTACAACTCACAGGTACATGTTCACAACACATGTTTACATGTCTTCTTGTTATTGTTTGATTTTCATCTTGTTAGTTCTGAGAAATCCTTTATCACTCATATACAACTAAAAATGGGGGCTGTTGCCTAGGATTTGCAGGGTAAACAATTTTTAATCTACACAGTGTTTTTCCCTGCTGTACACACCCTGTAACCTAACTAGGTCCCAAACATGCAACAGTCATTTAAAGAATATGTGTCTTGGATTTCATTCAACAACTTTTTGGGCTTGAAAACTATACATCTGTAAATCTGAGTCAGAACCACTTTTTCACCTATTTTATTGAGGCAATAGGGGAGACTGCACAGTGACAATTATCTAATGTTACCCTTGCCGACCTCAGCAAAGTCAGTGGGAGTTCTCTCACTGACTTCACGTAGCCAAAATTTTGACCTGGGTTAAGTATAACCTTTGAAGCGAACAGAGCAGCACCTGAAGTCTCTTTTACATGACTGGGTTTATCAGGATATGGGAAAAGTAAATATTTTCCCCAAAATAAAAGCTCATCTCTGACATCTTTCTTTAGGCAACCTTATGATTCAGCTAGAAATAGATACTGGAATTACCAAAAAAAAAAAAAAAAAAAAAAAAGGAAGGAACTAGATACAGAAATGGTCATGTCAGTCTGGTGTGTTTTACTTTATTTGATGTCACTTTCAACTGAATCACAATGAGAAATGCCACTCACCATCCTGTGCAACTAGGAGCTCCCAAAACAAAATGATGCAGAGCACCTTTTCTGCAAGATTTTATGTGTCTGTCTTTCTTCCTGAAAGAAGTCATGATGTAGACAACAAAATTATATAATTGTGCCAACAAAGTCCACTGAAATCAGTGGCTGTGATTTCAGCTCATTCCCAGGGTGTCGCACACACTGCTATGAATGGTGATTAACAACCAAGAGCAAATTTTAGAGAATCAAATGCGAAGTAAAATCACATTGAATTTTTAAAAATACTTTCTCCTCCCTCACCCTTTCTATTCTTTCTTTCTGTACCACAAAAAAAGTCTAATGGCTTTGTTATCATGCCCTTCTGTTCCACAGGTACCAACTGCCTTTCTATCCCATTGAATAAAATAATCATATATAACTCAGAGCAATTGTTCTCAACCTTTCCCCTTTCCCTGCCCCCCGCCCCCGCCCCAGTGATGACAACTTCTTTAGTAAAAAATTATCTCTGACTACAAACTTTTCTGTTCTTAGTAGCATCTTTCTGCGTATTCCAAGGCAACTCATTTCACACAAATATTAGCACTTGACTTTAAGTTTGTAAGTTAGGTAGATGTTTAAGTGTGCAAGTATTTCTCTCAGTTTCAATATTTTGTTACTTCTCTCTTTTCTTCTCTCCAAGAAAACTTGGCGTAGTAAAAAATCATTTTATATCATTGCTGTATTTCCTACTGTGAAAGCAATAATCTGCAAATTCCTGAAACATCAAAGTTGTCTTTGTAGTGTTTCACCCTTCTTTTCATGCTGGAATGAGTATGTCCAAAGCAAATCTCTGTATGTTCTGACCACCTCACTATCTAACACCACTTTTATTTACATATACTAATAAAGATTTATTGTTTCAGTTCATTAAAATGTTTTAATATGACTGAAGGCTACTAAAGTACTCTGATTATACCTGTAAGGAAAATAATTTATCACCAGATATAGAGCTAAATTCTATAGTTAATAGTGTTAAGCTGCAGTTATTGACATAACCTGACAGTTTTCTAGGAAAGGACTTAAAGTGCCTAGTTCAACACCTAAGACAGTTTCAGTAAAAGATATACTCTTCCGTTCAGTACCATGACCCATAAAATCCATACCCTAGCTCTGCACTCCATGCTCATCAAACACTTTCCAATTCATCTTCCACATTTCCTACCCATCTTTGCCAGCACAGAAGCAATCTGGGCTGTGGAGCTCTTGCTTAAAGTCCAACTGCAGCTCAGGGCCAAGGGAAAGGAATAACCAAGTCTGCATGTCCATGAAGAAATATCAGTCATTACAAGTGCCTCCAAATACAGGTTTCAGCACAAACCATTGCTTTCACTTTGTTTCACTGTGATAGTGACCTTCCTCCCACTGTTTGCATAATAGTAACGTAAATTAATTTTAGAAAATGAGAAATCTGAGTTCAATTCCCTCTTCAGCCTGAGGGAATTCAAACCTGTCCTGATATTTCCCAAAAAGAGTTTTAACAGACGTGCTGTTGAGATTTCAGCTTTGATGATAATAGAGAATTAAGGTATACATTTGTTTTTGGAAGCATCTTTTTTCTGATTTGTTGAAGTGGGGCCACTCCACAACCAGTCATGCAGGACTTAGGGATCCAGAAGAACGACAACATCCTGGCAACTGCCTGCAGGAAAAAAAACTTGTGGACTGCTGCCTGACCTTCAAACTATTTCTATTTGTTTCCTGTAGCTTTTTAAAGTGAAATAGACTTCCTCTCTAAGACCTGACCGAAATAAATACGTTTAGGCTAGAAGGGGAAGGGGAAGTTCAGAAAATTTTCTGTTCTTAGCATGCCATGTTGGCTAGCTGAGGATGATGCCTTGCTCAGAAAGGAGCCTTCAGAGATGCCTTAGTCTCAGCTAAACTGGTTATTTACTTCCTTGCTGGTTTACAACCTATGTGCCTAGTTTCAAGACCTGTAGCTATTAGTTGTGTTACTTGGGCAATTATTCTAGACCTTGACCTCAGAGTTTGTCACTGAAATTATTTTAAAACCCCAGCTTTCAACATGGTGTGATATTTTATAGCTACAGCTCTAGTAAATAGCAAATTATTCCTAACGCCTTACACTCCTTTTAAAATAAAAAAGCCTTTTGTTCTTGCATGGGGATGAAGACAGATTGCCCTTCTCTTGCTCTTTTAAATGACATATATGCCTTATTTTAATACTTTGTTTATATCTCAGTGACTTGTAGTAAATGGTGGCATTGAAACCTTTGTATAATGGGAGTTTTGCCCAGGCACAGGTGGAAAACAGACAATAAGGATTTTCTGTTTTGAAGCTGCCATATGTGAGATGGCCTTTAGATTTCTCAAACTGCATATATTTATAAAAATTCTACATATAGTGGTTAACATGATATATGTCAGGTACCATAGTTATAAACCATTATATCAGATAAAAAGCTAGTAGTCAAACAGTAGAGCCTTGTTCAGAAATAAACTGAGGCTTTTGTCAAACTCTTTGGGAGGAAACACATTCCCTTAATGAAATACTCATTAGATTTTACAATTACGCCGTAAGAAAATGAACAGCAGGGGAATGAAGCTTTGTGTAAAAAGTTCAGGGTTTTATACAAATTGTAGTTGAACTAGTGATTGATGGAAACATGTACCACACATTAATCAGTAATATAAAAATTAACTGAATTTGTGAAAAATATATTTGGGAAAAGACATACTTCAACACATTGCTGCTGATAGGTAATTTCAAAGGAATCTAATAGAACTGAAATGCACTAATTTTGCCAGTAATTATGTATATTTGATAATTCCTAAAAAAAATTCAGTTTAATTAAAGCCATAATAACATTAATAATAATAACACCATTGATATTAATAACAACAATAATAGTAACAATAATAATGATTATTATGATGATGATAATTATAATGATAATTATAATAGTAATAATGTCTCACACTCAGACAGTAACCCTCAGCTGCCTAAAATGTGAATTTCATTTCTGTGAAGGTCTCTGACCTTTTATCATTTCCACCTATTTTCTCATAAGTTTTGCAGTTCAACTTTTAGATAAAAGTGATTCAAATGAACAAGAACACAAGCCACCAAAACCTTTGGGATTGTGACTTCTCAGGTTGACAATTACAGTTAAGTCATAAATGTATTTGCTGTCGAAAGTTCACTATCAAATTCTTACTGGAACTGATAAAAAAGCATTGAGGCTATTCCAAACCAGTATAGTTATAATTCTTGAACTAAAAAAAAAAATCATTTTGCTGAAGCCAAAATATGAGAAAGATAGCAATATGATTTCATTCTAATGCGTTCTGGAAAATGCAAAACACATAAGAATTTAGCAACATCAATTTAGCACTATCAATTTCAAGTACCAAATATCTCAAATCAGTGGAATATACTACCTATATGTAATTCCCAAGTCAATTATGCCGCTGAACTATGACTGGATTTTAATAATGCAGATGGATCTGTTTAAGAAGTAAAGCCACAAACATTGGAAAATTGTGTAGTATTTCTTAGCTTATATATCAGCCGTTTGTTCTGATATATACAAGAACAAATCTGAAAAATACCTGCCACTAAAACTATCATTTACTGCATCCCTTCTGATCATTTTATTCTAACTAGAATAATTGTTTAGAACAGCTATTCTTGTCTTCCATCTGAGTCTGAAGGCAGAAGTTCAAGAAATCTCAATCAGTCCATCCTTTGTGAAGCTCCAAAAGTAAAGGTAATGGAAAATTGTAAAGACACATCCCTTTCTAAGAAATACAACATAAACAAGTTACAGAGAAGCTTTAAGAAACAGATCAAGGGCACCAAATCCAATCTACTGTTACCATTTGCAACCATATCATATAATCTCCTTAGTAGTTTTGTCCAGCATGATCCTAAAACCACTTATAATCCCAATTTTTCAATGCACTGGATGCTCCAAAACACCATTTTAGTGGATAGAAACCTTTTGCTTTCCAGCCTATTTGCATTCATTTGCAGTTTATTGCCATTTATTTTTGGGTCAAGATAGTCCTTGTACTACAGTAACTTTTATTTACTTCTAGTAATCCAATTTGTTTAGTAATGACATGTTCATTCATGTTTATCTAATGCAACACAAAAATGTTGCAGCTGATTTTCATCAGTTTTGTTGGACCCTCAATGAGACCTTAGTGTCCACTCTTGCACACATAAAGTCAGTGGCAAAAGGGAATCAATAGAAACAGGACTGGATCTCTAAATAAAAAAAGAAAAAAAAAAGAAAAAAAAAAAACCAAAAAAAACACCAAAACAAAAAAACCCAACAACAACAACCCTAATGAATTAGCTTAGTTATAGCAATCTGTTTTCTTCACATATAGTAGCCTCATACACTGTGAAATAGATTTCTCACTATAGAAATGCAGAACAGCAAAAAACTGGCTTAAATGTGTGCATGCATGCATACATATATAAAAATATATTTGTGTGTATCTGTATGCATGCACCTACATATATACATGTACAGAAATATATATATGTACATATTCACATATGTGTATGTATATAAACACATATGTGTTTATATATACATACGTATTTGAAACTATTTTAAGATAAAGATATGCATGCTTGTGCAGAAAAAGTGCCGATACCGTTGTATACTACAATATGTAAGATATGAGTACTCTGGGTTTGATCAGGAAAACATGTTTTCTGCAAAGGAGAAAACAAAGGCCTGGGGAAATCGCCTTTCTTCCATTAGCAGACATGACATACAATGCATACAAATTTGTGTCTGGAACTCAGAATGCCACTGAAGGTTTGACAAACTAGTCAAACCAGAGGCTGGAGATGGAACATTGTTTTCTAAGTACACTTCTACAAAACCAAGTAATTTCATTTTTAGTTTTATTTACATTCCCCTTTTCAATGCTTAAGACTGTTACTTCTCTGTAGTCTTGTCTACAAAACTCTGAACCTTTTAGATGTGCAGTGGGAATGAGAACCTCCAGCAACTCACCTGAAATTTCAGATTCAAACACCCCACGGTACAAAACCACTTCAACAATATCAGCAACGCTTTATTTCTCCCTTATATTGTTAAAGTCATAGTATGCATGTCCATTACTTAACAACGTTAAAAGGAGTCTATAGCCAACCTTGTCTATATTCTAACTGTGTGAACAAACCACCTTTCTATTCCTTGGGCTTTTACAGCTCTACTGTTATGGACAATATTTTCCTTCTTGTCTTCCCAGTTACAGTGCCCATCCATGTGTTATTTTCACACTTTTCTATACAGGGAAAAAACACAATGTGTATCATTTGTATCGGTACTCCAGATCTGTTTCTCTAGTGGACAATGAAACTCTTCACAAAAGGTGTCTGTATGGTTTTACAATAATCTATTGAGGATGTGAATTACGTTATTCTGCCAAAAAGCATTCTCACTGTGAAACTGCAGTGACTGTACATGGGAGGCTGGAAGAGAGCTGCTATTTCACTATAACAACCCATATAATCTTTGAAACATTGAACGCTTGAAGTTGTGCCAGTGATGAGGTACTCCAGCCTGAGCTCATGACTGAGTAGAATTTCAAATAGACTTTCCATATCATACTGGCATGGACGAAACCCCTGTTACTCTTCTTGAGCTGTACCAAATATTTATTACTTTACATTCTGGCACTTGGTTATTTGGAGGAATTATTCTTTTTAATGTCTCTATTGTTTCCTTTCCTCTGAGCATAACACAGAACTTGCATTGGTCTCCTCCTTCACTGCCAAGTCTATAGACTTGGTATTGTACGAACCACTGAACAAAGAATGCGTAGTGTAAAATGATCATTTTCTTCCTGAAACTACTGGTTTTTTTATTCCTCTTCACCTTCTTAACCACTAATACGTAAATACACACTTCAAGGTCTAGAAATCCCATATCTGTCTCAAATTCTAGTTGCTCAGACAGAATTGGGAAGATCTGTCAGCTGGCACGGAGCCTATAGGTTTCCCAACTACTTTCACATTCAGCTCAGCATGAATACTCTTCTTTAACATTTTTTCATATGTCTTTCATTAATTTTATTGGAAGACAAAAATCAAAGAATTAGGAATTGAGATTCAGTTAAAAAAAAAAAGTTTGGGTTCACTTTGGTTTTATATCCAATGTTTTCTGTATTTGAATCTAAAATGAGAATGACGATATACTATGGCTTTTAGTTATAATAGCAAAATTAGTTTATCCATTCAAATTAATTCCTATATTTAAGGGAAAAAAGGAAAATTAGGTTTGTCTTCTTCATCAATTTGAGTAAATCAGATATTCTGTAATTATGCACACACCAAAGAAACTGAATACCAGGAACTTGGACTTCAAGGTTATATCCTTATTCCATCACTTAAAAATTTAACACAAAACTCATAGTCCAGGAGATTGTGGAGACTCAGGCCACAAATGGTATTCCTAATCTTTAACTGCTTCAGATGAGGAAGCCCCAGGAGTAAACTATTTTACATTAGACTTTTCAAGCTGGAATACAAGACCTAGCCCAGCTTGGATTCACTACACCACATAGTTCCAGGATACTGCTCATCATGTTAGGGTTTTCAGGAGACAACCTCACAGCTGTATTCTCCACTTCTTGTAGCAGACTCTTCTGATGTAGTATTTCCTAAAGAATGGATTAAAATTTAGATCTAAACTTTAACTGTATGGGAGTCATTGATGCAAGGGAGCTTATTTGTTTTTCAAGATCTCAAATATAATAAATACCTTCAGAGAAGTAACAATAAAAAATAGTCACTGGAAATTCAACAGGGTAAGAAACAGAGTAATGGAAATGTAATAACTCAGAATTACATTCAGCTTATTATTTGACCAATCTAAACCAAAACTAAGTATTTAAAAATTCATGTAATTTTTTGTTTTTATTTTGATGTATTTTTCATTGTTAGCCAGAAGTTGCATCATACAGTCCTCTCTTGGGAAGTTTCTAAGAGGTTTTTGCAGAGTCAGAAGGCCCACAGAGTTCTTAACATGCTAAAAGCCATGTTAACTGAGAGATTTCTTTTCTGAAAAATTAAAAAACTTTGAAGTTTTGTTTCCTGTTAATCACACTGGAAAAAACTGTACCAACTACAAGGAAACACTGATCATCTTTTTTTCTTTTGAAGAAGGAAGATGCAGTCAGAAATAAAATCCCTTCTCTTTTGGCATTGCACTGCCTTTCTTGCAATCTCCCATTTATTTGCAGGTTTGCAGCCTTGTGTTTTCTAATAACACTTATGAAGAGATGCTGAGCTGACACTCCTGTTCTGCACGCCAGCTCATGCAGAGTAGTGAAGCATTTGGGAAAAACAATTAAGGGTCCATTTACCAATCATTCTGCCTCCTTCCTTATTTCCAAATCAAACCCATAAAACTTTATCAAAGCTTGAAATGTTTTTAATTTCCTTTAAAACAGCTATAATTTTGCCTATTTCCACCTCTGAAAGATCCATAAGAAAACAACTGGAAGAGCAGCCTGAAGAAAGATGTGCTTGAGGTATTTTTTGGCTCGGCTGTAAGCAACAAAGAGCTAATAGTCTCAGAGATCCATGTGAGACAAGAACAAGGTCAAGGACAAGGGCAGTGCGTTTTCTGCATTTGATGTAGTCACCCTTTCTATACAGTCAATAGAAATAAGCAGATAGGGTGCAGGTCATCTGACTTAAATTAGCTTTTTACTTTACAAGGAGATTAGTTGTTCCTTGAGTTGCTGTTCTTCAAAGATTACAAACAGATCTTCCTGAACTCTCTCAGGTGTCGGGTAGGAAGGCACAGCTGTTAAGATAAATCCCATTCAGGCTATCTGCATTACCGGCAACATGTGTTAGCTTCTGTGTCACTGCAGCAAGACAGAGTCTAACTTAATGACAGCTTTGAAATCTCCACGTTGGTCTGCAATATATAACATGTATCAACAATTTCCAGCCAAGCTCTACAGTTTAAATCAGCTTCAGCTTGAGTATTCCATCTTTATCGGATGAAACTTGATCCCAATGATATGTTTCCACTGACCTTAGTGAAGCGAGTATGCCAACCATAGCTCTCCTGTGTGCTTTTCTAACATATTCCAATTGAACAAAAGCCTGCAAATGCAATTAAGAAAAAAAATATCAGTAAGTTGCAGCAGATTGTGAGCCAGTATCAGAATCAATCATCACAATTTTTAGGTGGGTTAAATCTAAACAGATCAATGTTTAGATTTCCATCCTCTCCCGATACCGTCTTTCCCTTCAGATGGATTGTGCAATTGTTTTTTCTGTCAACTGACAAGTCAGTCCTTTCCCTCCTTTAAAACTAACTCTGAAACAGGATTACTTTTGTTTGTTTAAAAGGTAGGGGGGAGGGAAGCTTGGGCTGAGATAAAGATTTAACTTGGATCTCCATTACATTTACGAGGCTGATTCTGACTAATTTTTTCTTTTGAGTGTTGAGCTACATTTCCTACCTTCTGGGAAAATGCTGCAACTGCTAGATCATGGGGATTCTGTCATTCAGGGTTATTAATGTCTGCTGACACGTTTTATCTTGTAGAAATTACGAAATATTTAGAAAAAGAAACCATTCTGAGGGAATGTAGTAATGCTTAAGTCAACAAGCAATTTTCTTTGTTTTTGCATTCTATTCAAAACAAAACAGTTGAAACATGCGAGGCAGAAGAGCCAGCTAAGAAAGTCAGAAGCATAAAGAATAAGGGATATTTCTGAAAGACTCAAATTCCCTGTTCAAATTTCTGTAGGAGAGTGGAAGTACCTGGGAGTTGTGGATGAATGGCTTGTCCAGACTATAAAAGAGAAAGCATGCAATGCTCCATCACCCCATTTCCAAACTTGGCCCTGGTTTTTGCCAGAAGAAAACAGTTAGTAAACTTGGGGTTTGAATAGCTTTGGGACTCATGGCATTACATTTTTCAAGGAATAAAGTACTTGCAGATCCACAGATGTGCGCTCACACTTCCACATACTGTTTCCAGCTTTTGTTTGAGATTCAGTTGCTGAAATGTGCTACTTTTTCGGCAGATGCTTGACATCCAAAGCTTCTCTTGAGACCTGTATTTCATAGTACATCAGTTTTTGGCTGGGCCAAATGAGATTTCAGAGATTCACTTCCGAAGTTTAAGGTTCCCTTTCTAAATACAGGTAGCTAGAATGGAGCAACTGGAGTTGAAGGTGTTTTTTACAGCCCCATCTTAAATATATTACTGCTGTACTTAACTGTACTAAATGCTTCTGCCAGGCAGTGGTCCCTGATTCCCTAAGCCAAATGATGCAGGGTGGCTTGTGAACAGGCTAATACTTTCCTTAAAGCACATTGGTGAAACCACACTACACAGAACTGGAGAGACACTCGTCTTTCTGGCTCCAAAAGTGTGGGGGTTTTTTTCCATAAAGAGTGTGTGAAATGACATTAGAGCTGTGTTGCTGGAAGCATGTAGGGATAGGTGGTTGCTGGGATAGTATAAGACTATGTAGCAAAACCAGCCAAATCTGGTGCAATTTCACCTATGCTGTTCATTGAAGGAGACCTGGAGCGTGTTCTTTTCAGAATACAGGAGGAAAATTAAAGGACAGACTTACCTAATTTTCCTGCCCCAAATCACAATTTGAGGGAATTTCTTTGGTTTTGTCTGGTACTGTGGATCAAAAGAGTTCATTCTTTCAACTTTATTTAGGGTGATATATAGATGACAATTTTTGTTGTGTTGTGGGTTTTTTTAAACAAAATTACTACATGACTTCACAAGTCTTGTGCAGAATTACGTTCTTCCCCATATTACTCCTTATATGTCTTTGAACAAGATGTCATCTGACTGTTATCTGGCACTCCTAGGTGCTATTGATATAATTACAGGACAATTAGTTCCCCTTTCTAACAGTATGCTTTTGTCTGACATCTATTCTTTATAGGGTTATTAATCTCAGAAGTAGAGGGACTTGATTATAGCAGCAGATAACCACAGTGTAGACACCCGCCTAAAGCATAGCTGTTGACATCTGAACTAAATATCTAAAGCACCATATGTATGCATAAGACACATCCTGAAGAATCTAAAGAGCTTGGTTAAATTCATCTATTCTAAGTTATTAGCAGTTAAATACAAAGCCAATGTCAAATGAAATCAAACATTTTCCATTGATTAAATAAGCACAAATGGTCCTTAATTTCTCTTATAGCTATTCTGGGGCTAGCTTGACCCCCTACTGCTTGAAGTTTAAATAGCAAGGAAATGAAAGCAAGCACAGGAGGCTTCCCTTCATTTCCTTCCCCCTCCCCTCCTTCCTTGTACAACAGTGGGATAAAGATGTAGGCAGAGATTGGAAGTACAACATCCATACCGATCCTATGGAGATTTTGATCTGGCCAGACTCAACCCTTTTCCGATCTCTTAAAGTATGAAGATGCATCAGTGTCTCACTGCACCTCGGTGATAACTGCAGAGTCTCAGTTGAGCTCAGCAGGTTTGGTACAGTGCTATGCTAACATAGCCAGCTCACTGACAGATTGGAGCTGGCTCACATCCACCTACCCTGGAGTACAGACAAAACAAGTCCAAGACTATCCGCACGTGTTCATAAAAGCAAACGCACAGCTGCGTGGCCTAAGAGAGGAAGGGAGTGGCTCAGACTAGAATCCCACCCTGCTTGCTACACATTCACTGCCTAAAAAAGGAGAGGAAGCTGAATATTCTGTAAGGGAAAAAAAAAAAAAAAAAAAAAAAAAAAAAAAAAAAAAAAAAAGCAGCAGCTCTGGCTTGTTTTGTTTGATGACACAATACACAGAGAGCTGTGCAAGAAGTTTGTCTTTCAGAGAAATATGGAGCCACACTTCCCCACGCGGAGAGCCAGTGCTAAATGGCACAGCTAATCCTTCAGTGTACGATTCCTACATTAGACTTCGAGCCTCAGTTATGTCAGCCAGCTGTGAAAAGGAGAAAATACTTGGAGGGACAGGGAAAAAAAAGCAAGGCAATGTGCATATCTATTTGGCTCCATATTTCTCCCATATGAACACCACCGTCTTATTTCTTTCAGGTAGGAAGGAAAATCTGTTAACAATTTAGTTTTGTGGGTCTTATCTTTGTGAATTCATTTTTATTCCCTGTAATGGCAAAATTTATAATAAACAGATTTTACATATATTTTTAATGATTTTCAGGTCAACTTCTTGGTTTCAGGTTTAAATTTTCCAGCCAATTTAAACTAAATTCAGACGGGAAAAAAGTGTTATTGATATTACCAAAAGAAAGACAAACAAAGTCATACCTTTGGAAGAAACACATACTAATTTATTCTTCCTTGGCTTGTGTAAAAGCTATGCTAGTTTTAGTAAGTGTGAATGCATGGAAATTTTACTAAGATCAGCTTCCGAAGGACAGGAAATTACTAGAAGGCCCTAATGTTTATCAAAGCATCTAAAAGTTTGTCATACATCTTTGCAGTTAAAGAATAATTACACAGCAAGACCGAACTATTAGAGTAGTAGACATGATATGGAGTGAATCTTAATGTTTTCACTCTGATTTCATATTTAGCATTTCTTAACTTATATTCTCATAACATTGGTACACATGAACAGTAATCCCCTCCAGAACCTGCCTGAGCCAAATGCCAAACACATGCTAGGAACCACATGCTTTTCTAATGGTATACTAACTCTCATGAAGTCAGCTGCGATATATGGTACATGTATGGGACAAGAGAAACAAGGCTTATCTGATGTGACATTTGTGACTGGAAAGACTAAAACGAACTGGTTATTATCTAGGCAAATGTATTAAAATACACATGATGTTACTAGTTGTCCCTTGCCTTATTTAGTATGTTATTTTAGAACATTAACATTGTTAGTTTGGAGAATAAAAATTGTATTGAGCAGCGTAACTAAGGATTAATTTCTCCTGCATGTGCATTTATAATTTGTCATTAATATAAATCAGATTCATATGATCTGATGTATTAAAATTGGTCAAAATTTAAAATTACTGGATTCCTTCTTCCTCAGAGCTTTCTTTTAACATAAAAATGGGATCACAGTCCAACTAATTTATTCTGGTTTTAAGTAAAATATTGTATGGGAAAAATGCTCTTGAAACTGATGTGTCGTTGTTTCATAAGGACTAAAAAAGGTCACACACACCACCAAAAATCCTTTAACTTGGAAAAGTTGTACAGTCCATAAAATTGTAACTCAAACCATCTCACCCTTTTTCCAAGTTCAGAATTTAACAAAGCTGTGTGAAAATGCCAGGATTGGCAAGGTCAGAAATCACCTGCAGGTGCTTTTCCAAGGTATGGAGAATAAACAGAAAACTGATGTTCCCCTTCTTCTCTGGATGATGGAGGTAAGATGAAAATCTGTTCTTGCCTAAAACCAGGAACTTACAACTCTCCTAATTAAATAGTTGGCTTTCTATTACCTTTTGGAAGTGCTACTGTGCAAAATTGCCACCTGGTTGATTGAAAAAGATGGATTCATCTTTGCATTGAGCCAGCAGGTTTAGAAAACATTTAGAAGAGAATCTGTTACAGAGGCAGATGTAACTTCATCCATTACTTCAAGAGGTTAATAAGGAGGATCCTGGGAACTACTGACCAGTCAGCCTTACCTCAGTACCCACTAAGATCATGGAGCAGATTCTCCTGGAAATTATGTTGAAGCATATGGAACACAGGGAGGTGGTTAGAGACAGCCAACACGGCTTCATAAAGGGCAAATAGTGCCTGACTGATCTAGTGGCCTTCTACGGTGGAGTGATTGCATCAGTGGATAGGGAAGAGCAACTGATGTCATCTACCTGGACTTCTGTAAGGCCTATAGTATGGTCCCACACAATATTCCTACTTCTAAATTAAATATATGGGTTTGGTGAATGGACTATTAGATGGATACAGAAATGGCTGGATGGTCGCATCCAAATGGCTCTATGTCCAAATGGAGATCAGTTGTAACAAGTGGTGTCCCTCAAGGGTCCATACTGGAACAAAAACTATTTCATATCTTCATCAGTGACATAGACAGTAAGATCAAGTGCACCCTCAGCAAACCTGCAGATGACACCAAGCTGAGTGGTGCAGTTGATACACTTCAGAGAAGAGATGCCATCCAGATGGACCTTGATAGGCTTGAGAAGTGGGCCCATGCAACTCTCATGAAGTTCAACAAAGCCAAGTGCAAGTTCCTGCATGTGGGCCAGGGCAATCACCGATATCAATACAGGTTGGGTGATGAATGGACTGAGAGCAGCCCTGTGGAGATGGACTGGGGGATACTGGTGAATGAAAACATTGGGCGTGAGCCAACAACATACACTTGTAGCCCAGAAAGCTAATTGTATCCTGGGTTACATAAAAAACAAACGTGGCCAGCAGGTCAATCAAGGGGACTCTGCCTCTCTAGTCTGTTCTTGTGAGACCCCACTGGGGTCCCCAGTCCAGAAAGACATTGATCTGTTAGAGGAGGTCCAGATGGGGGCCACAAAAATGTTCAGAAAGCTGGAACACCTCTCCTATGAAAACAGGCTAAGAGAGTTGCAGTTGTTCAGCCTGGAGAAGGCTCTGGGGACATGTTAATGCAGCCTTTAATACGTAAAGGGGGCTTGTAACAAAGCTGGAGAGACTTTTTACCAGGATATGTAATGGCAGGACAAGGAAAAATGGTTTTAAACTGAAAGAGGGTAGATTTAGACTGGGCATAAGGAATAAAATTGTTTACAATGTGGGTGGTGAGACACTGGAGTAGGTTGCCAAGAGAGGATGTGGATCCCCCATCACTGGCAGTGTTCAGGGTTGGACGGGGCTTTGAGCAGCCTGATCTAGTGAAAGATGTCCCTGCCCAGGGCAGGGGGGTTAGACCAGATAATCTTGAAAGGCCCCTTCCAACCTAAACCATTCTATGATTCTATGATAAACATAACTCATTGGGGCCTAACTCAATCAGACAGCTACAGCTCATCAGTGCAGGCTTTGCTCTTAGACACAGGCAATTAAAACCAGTGTGATGGCTGAGTACAAGAGATTTACTGCAAGAACTGTTCATTATATTCCCTGTGTCCTTGCATCAATTAAACAGGGTTCAAAACTTAGCTCAAAGTTCGGTTCATAAGATGATAAAACTTTTTTAATATAGTGATTTGATGTCAAATAGCAAGTGTTCTGTTTTCTTATCAAGTTGAAGGGGTTTAAAGTTATAATAACTTATAAATAACCTTTCCAAATTTTCTAGAAATTATATCAAGTTTTATCACAAGTAGTTCCAAGTAAAATGGAATTCCACCCACTGCTGGATATAATTATTCATAGAGATCTGCAAATACTAAGAAAAAATCTTTAAAATAGAAAATGTACTTTTTAAACCTCAAGAACTACCAGGAGTAGAAAACTAAAACAAGTAGTGTGATTTAAAATGTTTTATCAACTTTTCTTACCCATACATTCTTAAACTGTCCTCTCACACAGTTTCTGTAAAAGCTTATTTTTAGCTTTTTTTTTTTTTTTTTTAAATAAATAAACCTGAGATTTTGGACCATGTTTTATAAATATATTTTTTTAGTTGTCTTGCCAGATTTGTAAGTACGCATCATTAGAACTATATATACTACACATTGTATAATGGAATATTTATAAAAAGCGGAATCAACACCATTTCTTTTTTTGTCACTCCTGGAGGAAAAAGCTTAAATATCCATCAAAGGCACAGAGCATATCTGAAAGACTTCTTTGTCAGAACAGTGACTGTTTCTAAAGGCAATTTCTTAAGAAAAAAATTAGTGACTCACAACTTTGTATAAAAGGGTAATGACAAATCTAAAAAGTCATTTTCAAAGACACTGGTTACACAAAGAGTTGTCTGTTACTCCTTGCTATGTCTGTGATCATCAAGGCAGTTTTTGCTTCTTGTTTTTGGTTAAGATTTCAATCAGCTATTTTTTATTCCCTATCTCATACACACAATTATAATAAGCTCCAGACCTATGACTTGGCAATAGTTTTCTAAACAACACAAACGAAAGACAACACCGTTGCAAGACACTCAGTAAGTCTGGAATGATTTAGATCCAGCTACTTTACTGAATTATTATTATGGGTTATCTTTATAACCTAGCTGGAGAGCAACTACTATGTTTTCTACCATGAACTCTTCATAATCAGGAATCCTTCCTTGGATGCTTCTGTACTTTTACGTTAGTTTTTCTGTGTAACAGATTCTAACAACGATTCTGCATGTTAATATTCAGAGTCTTTGATTAGTGCTTTTCTTGGAAATTAGGCCAACTTGTACTTAGTCTTAATGCTAAAGGAAATTAGCATATCACTGACAAATCACCTTGATGTAAATACTAGAACTGGGGAGCGCTGGAGAGTATTTACACTGATACTAAAAAGTAAAACCCAGCCAGGAATGAAATTAAGACAAGAACTATCGAGTCAAAAAGAAAAGACTTGAATGTTTGTTTTTATATTCAACCATAAGGGTTTTTCTTTTCTGCCAGTGTCCTTTCTAACTTTACAGACATCTGAGTGCTATTTTGTTCTTCTTGTTGTAGCTCCCTCCACTTGAATAACAATACACAAAGAAAGACAGCTTGACTTATGGTTTAATCCTATAAGACACCGAGCTCACTACTGAAGGTGTTGGGAGGCAGACACACCTTTTCTAGTATTTATTCAAGAATGCACTGAGGGAGACTTCAGACATTGAATGCTCATGAAAAAATCAGGATTATGGGCACATTCATAAAGGTATGGAGAATCTTCAGGATTTAGTCCCAAAATTACATTATCAAATCACTTCTTTTAACAAAACATGAATTGTAGTAAAGGGCTTTTTTTTTTTTTTTTTTAAAGTTTTCTTTCTATAGTATGTTGGTGCCACTAAGCAGCTCAAAGCAGCCTAGCAACACAGTACACATTGTATGTCTGACAAAAACAGCACATTCCAGTTCTTATGATTTCTGGGATATGGCCATGAGAAAGAAAATATGCCCAGATCACTGCTGAGTGAATCTGCACTGGCTGCTCACAGCTGGGTATGTCAAAAAAGCCGGAAGAATCTCTGCTGTCTTGTCAGCTGCTTTACAGTAAGAGAAAAAATTATGTACCACCCTTTCCTCACCCTTAATCACCCTACCATTATCTTCTATGAAGGAGGCAGCACAGTAATTCAAGCAAACTTTGTAGACTTTTGCATACATTTGCATATGATGAATCAGAAATTGCAAAGATTAAGGGTGAGCTTTGATTGGAGCAATTGGTATGGCTGCAGGAGCACAACTCCAAGGGTGAATAAAAAGAATATTCCTCTACCACAAGAATGGCATTACACATCTATGGAAGCACTTCAGTAAAGTTGCATATACTGGGAAGCACAACATGCCTCCAAGGGAGAAGAAGCCCTCGGAAAGGCTTTGGGAGTACAGAGACATTCAGAGTTTCTGAGTACATCCCCAACTAGCAGAACTGCAGGAAGGAGGGGAGGTGGAAGTCCATGCCTCTCTTTCAAAGAAGACTGTCTTTTGCAACCTGCTGAGAGGTGGATATACTAACGTGAAGTAGGTGGACACAGCATATGGGCAGAGAGGCAGGAAGAACCAATCTTTCAGTTGCCTACATAGTACGTGATCACCAGATGTAGGTGTAACTCCCCAGATGCCAGAGCATTTCTTGACTTGGTCCTCTGACAAATGCCCAGATGAGCTCTTCTGCCTGCTCCTTGAAGAGGTTAAGGTAACTTAACATGTTAGCTTTTGGTCTTCCTCTGCTGGGAAGGACCCGGGGGATCACTCTTATCACCCTTCGTTATCACTTATCTGGAAAGGGTAAGGCAAAAGGGCAATTAAAGTCAGAGAGAGAAAGAAGATACTTTTATGGGATTTTACCTAGACTTGTTAGCAGGATCAGTAGTCACTAACAACCCAGGAAAAAGCATATGGAAGAAGAATACACAAATACGAAGAATAAATTAAATAATGCATTTCCAAGAGATAGATTTGATCCAGACTGCCTGTGCCATAGTGTATAACTATAATGAAAGTAAATACTTGCAGTAGTAAGGATCAAAGGCCAGGTTTATAACACATTTTTGGCAGGGATATGCAGAAACAGATCAATGCCTAGTGGCCTACAGATGCCTAGTAGGATGGTCTATCCCCCAGTGAAATCGGAGTAGGTCAGAAACTTCTGAAAATACTGTTACATGCCTTGGTGGCAGGTCTGCATGTCTACATACCTTTTGAAAATCTCTCAGCTAAATCATCAATCCAAAACCAGAAGATAGCAGTCAACAAAGGTTTGCAGCTCTCAGCACGGTTTCTATCTCACCCAGGAAAAAGGAAACAGCAGAAATATGAAAAATAAAAATTACAATTTTAAGAGGTTTTAATGACACAAAGAATTTCACATCTGTGTTTTAGATACAAATTGATGCACAATATCCAAAAAAGATAAAATCCAAACTGGGAAAACCAAAACATAGAGGCACTTTTATTTTTTATACAAATCTGATTAATATTCATTAAATTTAGCTACATGATAAAATTCAACACAGTGATAGAAACTTATTGTGATCCTATATATTGTTAGAAAAAGCAGCATGACATTTTTCTAGTTTGGAGTATCAGTGGAAAGTTTCAGCATAGATGTCACTGGTCTTTCCTATGTTTGTCATGGCCGGTATCTCCATGCATTTACTGGATACGCAGTTTGACGCTGTGCTCATTCATTTACCATTCGACATTTCCAGCCTAAACAAAGAGGCACCACTTGCATCATAAGCTTAATGAATCACACGATAAAATCAAGCTTCCACTTTATCTGGCCCTTGAGCAACTGGCTTGACCCAAGATGTAACAACTGTTTGCAGAGGAAAAAAGCAGCAATTTCCCTTAAGCATAAGCAGAACTGGTAATAACAGACAGCTTAAGCGGGTTAACAAGGTCACAAAACCATTTACATTTTGTTTGGCGTATGAGTTTTTGAAGTTCTGCGTAGCTTTTAAAAAAATGCGGTTACTATGCTAGGAAAGGAGGGGAGACCACCACAGCAACCTTTATACAAATAATGGATCTGCTCACTAAGAGAGTTCAAAAATCTCACTCCTTTATGTTGGAAACCATGTTACTGACTGTGCTGGTTTTGGCTGGGATAAACATAATTTTCTTCATAGTAGCTAGTATGGGGCTTTGTTTTGGATTTGTGCTGGAAACAGTGTTGATAATACAGAGGTGTTTAGTTACTGCTGAGCAGCGCTTACACAGCGTCAGGGGCTCTTCTTGCACCTCACCCCACCCCACCCCACTAGTGAGGAGGCTGGGGGGCACAAGGAGTTGGGAGGGGACACAGCTGGGACAGTTGGCCCCAACCGACCGAAGGGGTATTCTATACCATAAGGTGTCATGCTCAGCATGTAAAGCTGGGGGAAGAGGTAGGAAGCAAGGGCATTTGGAATGGTGGCATCTATCTTCCCAAGTAACTGTTAGGCGTGATGGAGCCCGGCTTCCCTGGGGATGGTCGGACACCTGCCTGTCAATAGTAAGTAGTGAATGAATTCCGTGGTTTGCTTTGTTTGTGTGCAGCTTTACCTATTAAACTGTCTGTCCCAACCCACGAGTTTTCTCACTTTTATACTTCTGATTCTCTCCCCCATCCCACTGTGGGGGCGATGAGTGAGTGGCTGCGTGGGGCTTGGTTGCTGGCCAGGGTTAAACCACGACACAGATTACAAATAAATATGCTGTCAAAAGCACAGGGAATAAACAATTCTGAATACATTGCAGACATAAAAATCAGTACTCTTTTTAAAATGAGCAGATACAAATACTTTGGTTATTCAATTTGATTTTTAATTATTATTTTTACTTAAAAACTCAATTCAACAGTCCAGTTTAATATGTTTATAAACAATCTGGACGAGGGGACCGAGTGCACCCTCGGTCGGTTTGCAGGTGACACCGAGCTGGGGGCAGTGCTGACCTGCGGGAGGGCAGGGGGCTCTGCAGAGGGGGCTGGGCAGGCCGGGCCGATGGGCCGAGGCCACTTGTAGGAGGTTCAACAGGGCTCAGTGCCGGGTCCTGCCCCTGGGTCACACCAGCCCCGCGCAGCGCGACGGGCTGGGGCAGGGGGCTGGGAACTGCCTGGGGGGAAGGGCCTGGGGGTGCTGGGTGACAGCCCTGGGCAGGAGCCAGCCGTGTGCCCGGGGGGGCAGAAGGCCAGCAGCGTCCTGGCTGGTATCTGAAACAGTGTGGCCAGCAGGGCCAGGGCAGTGACCGTCCCCCCGCACTGGGCACTGGTGAGGCCGCACCTCGAACACGGGGTTCAGCTTTGGGCCCCTCACTTCAGGAGGGACGTTGAGGGGCTGGAGCGTGTCCAGAGAGGGGCAATGCAGCTGGTGAAGGGTCTGGAGCACAGAGGGGAGGCTCAGAGGGAGACCTTACTGCTCTCTACAACTACCTGAAAGGGGGTTGTAGGCAGCTGGGGGTCAGTCTGTTTTTCCAGGTAACTAGTGATAGGACAAAAGGAAATAGCCTCAAGTTGTGCCAGGGAAGGTTTAGGTTGCATATTAGGAAAAATTCCTTCCCTGAAAGGGTGGTGAAGCATTGGAACAGGCTGCCCAGGGAGGTGGTGGAATCACCATCCCTGGAGGTGTTTAAAAAATATGTAGATGCGGTGCTTAGGGACATGGTTTTGTGGTGGATTTGGCACTGCTGGGTTAACAGTTGGACTTCATGATCTCAAAGGTCTTTTCCAACCCAAACGCTCTTATGATTTTATGGATTTTGTTTTAACTTGTGAAGGTCTTCATTACTGCCAAATCAAATTTCCCTTGTTTCTACCTCTCTTGTCCCCAGACTCAGCTAATGCCTTGCATGTTTAATCTGTGCTTTTCACCATTTGTGCATTACCAACATACATAAACATTCTGCAGACATATTTCTTTTCCTCTGTTACCCTTATATTCTTCCTTTGCTTACCCCTGTACAACTGCATTGCCTTTATAGCACATCCTCAGGTACACCTGTGCAATGTTACTGAGGAAAATTGCCGTGCCTTGCCAACTTACATAAAAAAAAAACATTTTATTTATAAAAAAACCCAGAAATGTAAGTCACTGTCCTTGAATAATACTGAAATTGCCATCTCAAAGACTTAGGAACAAAAAAAATGTAATGCCTACAAAAGAATGTCAAGTATCACGTAGTTTATTCATATCAACCCAATGCAATCAAACTATGCTCACAACAATAAAATGCTACAGAAGTATAGTATAAAGAGGTAACTTTTTGTTCTCTATCAATCAGAGACAAGCACAGGTTACCTAGGTGGGGTTTCACTGCAGCTACTTATCTATTTCTGGAATAGAAGAGGATCCAGTCAAAATCCAACACTTAGCAAAATAAAACACAGGAACTATCGATAACCTTTAAGCTTCAAGTTATAGTTGTGATCTGCATAGTGAACTCCACACAACCACCAAGCAGAAGCAGGGTTTTGGCAATCCACAGCTTGCTGCCAAATATTTTGGAGAATTCACATGGACAAGCATACACGTGTATGATAAAACATCTTGAAAACTTTTGTTTTTCTGCCAGACACATAGGAATTGACTGTGTAGAGTTATAATCTTTTTTTCTTCTGTTTTGTTTTGTGGGTGTTTTGTTTGTTGGGATTTTTTCCCCCCTAAGAGCTGCCTGGTACAGTGAACTGTCTTCGTTAATAAAAACAGCTGAAGCTTGAAATTTCAAATGTATATCAGCGCTCGCTGCCAACACACAGAAGTGAGGAATGTAAGAGTCAGTCACAGCAGTGGAGTAAGAGGGTGATGTAAAACCGCTCCTTTTTGTTCACCCCCCAGCATTCCCCACACTGGAGCCCAGTCTGCCATGGAAACATGTGCCGAGTCATGGGAAAGCTGCTGGGCTGCTCTTGCAAGGGGCAAGCAGCCTTCTCCTGCCCAGCAGAAATCCACGTTCACCCTGCTGCCCTTGATGCAATGATTGGGCCTCTGTCTGCACTTGCTGAGATACTTTGGCCTGAAAGATCTTAGATCTTATTCCAGTAGACAAAAGATTCTGGAAATGGCTTCTAAACAAGGGTACATTTTTTTAATAACTGCAGCCATCTCCTAATATTTTACTACCTCATGGCAATGTTTCATCCAGAAGAGCTTTTTAAGATATCCAGATGTCATGTGAAATATATGTCTGTGTCCATGGTCCAGGCAGATTACAAAGGCTCTAAAAATCATACCCAGGCTTCATCAAGAAGAAACTGACATCATCCTACTGAATTTGCTGACTGTACTTGTCTACAGTCAAGATGTTCAGAGGTGTCACTATGGAAGATAGATATAGCCCATCACCTGCAAATTTTATACATCCTTTTATAAGTGTATAGAAAAAAAAATCTGCCAGTAGATTGAGAGAAGGGGGGGAGGGAAGTAATTTAGTTCTTTTTCTCATTGAATTATAGGAAAGTTCAATAAGTGATTGTTACTATGCTGTGAGGATTCCTCCTCCTTCATCAATGCTCTTTGTTCCAACATTCCCCTACCAAAAGCTCATGGAATATTTTTATGGGCTGTAAGAAAAGGTTGTTCTTATTCTTCCATACTCAAAATGCACAATATATATTGTCACAGGCTATGATTTTAAGCCATTCAGTGAAGCCTATTTATCTGTCTCTATATTACATGCATGAAAAGAAATTACTTTATCTTTGGATCCCTTATACAAAGCCAGTGCATTAGTTAATAGTTATCTAGGAGAGCCCAGATCTGCAGTATTGCAATCATTCTCAGGATTTCTGTTTTATTGGAATACATCCACACACGGGGCATGAAACATGAATCATTCTGACTTAGTCAGCACACTGCTTTTCTGGGAGGAGGCTTGAAAAATATTGTATCCATATAAAACCAGAGGGAAAATGTAGGCATCACTATAAACAGCACTTTCACTTAGTTGAAATTGGCCAAGGACCACAGGTCTAACATCTCTGTTCTTGTTAATCACCCATTCGGCTAAGTGCTAAGCACTGCAATTTTGCAAGTCTTCAGATGTTGCAGGAGTGTTTGCACTTCTCAAGATCAGACCTTAAATAAATTATGGGGTACTTAATAATGGCAAATGATCAGCTTTATGTCTCATCCAGCTTTATGGATCATCATGAAACTACCAGAGGAGAGTAAGATCAATTTAATTACAAAGTTTGAAGAAGACTTACTTATTATTCCTCATTTTCAGAGCTCCCACATGTCTGTCTGCTGAATGAGTCAATATCCCCAGGCATATTATGCTAGACTTCTGCATGAAATTGGTCCTCTTAAGACAACAAAATGAAATGTAAGAAAAGTGATCTCCTTACAGACTTTCCACATGGGGAATTTTCTGGTCACACATGTTTAAACAGAAAATATTATCCTCAATTTGCACCTCTTCTTTTCCTCTAAATTCCAGACAACTAGGAAGCCTGCCGTGTTTGATGGCAGCATCACTGCAGGTAAGTACTTCTAAGACTCATCTTTTGTGATAGTTTTCATTACATATAAAGCCAGCCACACTACTTTGAGAGTCCATCTAGCCCAGTAACATCTCCAGAAGTGTCCACCTGTGGATGCATAAGGAAAAAGAGGATCAGAGCAAGCATGTATGATAACTCAGCTATAATACTCTGTTTGCCTCCAACTACTTTCAGATTTATTTTCTAAGTGCTCATCCAATCTGTTGTTTAACCCATATGAATGCTTTGCAAACAAAGCACCTTTGGGCAAAGAACTCCACAGGCATAAAACCTGTTGCATGAAAAATCACTTCTTTTTGTTTTGAAATTCTCTGCTCCTAGATGATAGTAACAGGGGACCATCTGATGGATCTTGCACTGGAAAAAAACATTAATAGATTGCTCTCTACCCTCTCTATGCCACTCATTGTTTTGAAGACCTTTACTATATTCCTAAATATATTCTTTTTGTAAGGTGAAGAGGTCCAACCTACTCAATTCTTGCTTGTATAAAAGCTGCTCTATATCTTTGTTCAACCTTATTGCCTGTGTTCCTTTCTTTTGAGATAGCAAAGTACACAGATTATGAAACAAGAAAACTAGAAATCATACACTAGCTTAATTATGATTTTTTGTTTCTCTTTTTATTCTTTTCCTAATGATTCCTATTTTATTTGCTTTTTTGACCACTGACACACCCTGAGCATTTGTTCACATAGAAATAATGTGTCAGTGAGGTTAAAAGAATTATAAAACTAGTTCAGTGTATTTTAAACCTGTGAGAATTTACTCGAAGTAGTGATGTGCTAAGTAGTTCTGATAATAACTATATGACTATATAGTAGAGCTTTCGCTGTTGAATTTAGCTGTCATGTTTCAGTGATGGGAGAGAGACATTCTGACAAAGAAGTTACCATCTACAGCAGCTCTGATAGTGCAGTAATTATGCCTGGCTATATTCAAGTGTGGCCGTATGAAAAGGAGAAGGCAGCATTAGAATTCCCTATAAATAATGGCTGATAAATGGTATGTTTCTACATACAGTTACGTGGCACCCACATCCCTAGCTGTATTTTCTATAAGAAGTCCCAAGAGCTAATTTCTACCTCTTTGTCTGGAGACATGAAGAAAACAACAGCACTGTCAGCATTTTGAAATTCTTGCAGGTTCATTGTCTGTTGAAACAAAGCCCAGTCAAAATTTGGGACAAAGGCTTAAGAATTCAATCTAAACGTTTCAAGTGTCTGCTTTTGTGTTAAAAAAAACAAAACAAAACAAAACACAAAAACAAAAACAAACAACTTTACTAAATGGCCATACTGCCACATTGACAAGGCAAGGAGTATTTTGATATGACTGATTTTCTGGGTGTTGCAGAACAACTCTGGCTTCAATGCTCTGCGAATGTTAGTTTCTTTGTTAGTTAAAAAATGTACTTATTCCCGAAACTTTCTAACCCACCCCTGAAACACTATACCTGAATTCAACACTACATTGAACCAACCTGCAGCCACAGTGCCAGTATCTCCAGTTTTGTGCTCACATATTTTTTTACCTAGTGGAGGCATAATTTTATGCCATTTCTCAGAGACATTTGTCTTGTTTCTTTCTTATATGAATTAGAATTGCAGAGAAAGGATATATGTTTGCACTTGTTTTAAGAGACAATGGAGATAAGATGTGAACTAGCTGAATATTTCACTACCCTGCTTTTAGTTCCTATTTATATAGCTCATCCAAAGCCCCGACAAGACCTTTTGTCAGGGACTCCTGTTCCCACGAATACTGTATGCAATGTTATCGCTCCTCCTTAGGTTCTGTTGATTCACTTTGGTTTTAAAGGAACCCGGGATTGATACTGAACCATTTAAAGGAAAATCCATGACATACTTTTTAGTTTTACAGCTAATTGTGTAACTATTATAATACATAGTGTAAAGACTTTTATTCAGGGACAGGGAATATAGTCCTAAGAACATGAAATGTGAAGAGGCAAAATACAGAAATTATTTTTTTTCTAAAGGAGGAAAAGGTTCAGAGTACTGCAAAAATAATAGCTGCACAGAGTAATTGGCATGTTCCTTGTTAAAGCCAGCATTTAAATTGGGAGTGACTGCTTTTAAAGTACTCTAAGAAAGAGCAAGGATGCCAAGCTTTAGATGGAAAACCAGAATAAGGTGTAGTTTGAGCAGAAGATCAAAAAGAAAGACTTATAGCAGTTGTATGGTGTGCTGGCTACCAGCACAGGAAGCTACAGTCAAGGCAACCAAAGTCAAAGACACTGCAATTATTGAAAAACACAAATGAATACAGCATGTCCCTGCTTGGCATTCATATCTGTCTGTAACCCTGTAACTCAGGCTGGAAGTGAACTCCTATTAGCAGGAAAAGTAGAAAGAGAAACCATAACATGCTTTGCAGATCTGGATGTCTTTATCTTCATTAGTGAATCTTGCCAACGCAGTGAATTTATTCCAGTGTGTAAATGGTTGAGTAAACCTTACAGGAAACAGAGGAGAAAGCGGGAAGAGAAGCACATGATATTGTGGAAAAATCTGTTGACTGCTTAAGAGAGATCATTTTTTCCCCAGTCCTGTAAAAATGTCAGTGGTAAGTCTCTCACATTGCAGAATAAATCAACATTTTATTGCATTATTAAAATTATTTATTTTTTAAAAATCGAGAATTTTCTCCACAATAAACTTTTAGATTGGTACATCCATAGAACAAAAGTCCAGGAGGATTTACCTGCCAAGGTACTCTAACCTTCTGCTGGATACAGGCCTTAGGATGTCTCTAAACCAACTTCTATTTACTCACTGCATACACACTCATAAAGCAGGACTACAATTTTAATCTCACAATATCTTGAAACAAAACTGGATTTCAATTCTTTATGAGCTTTATGATTGAGTTGGTTGCATATACAGATACTCCTGATAAATAAACATGAAGAACGGCAAACTGCAGAGAATGAACCATGCAATCTTCAAGCAATGATGCTATACTGATCAGCATATACGTGATAGTAAAGATAGAGGTTGCGTCTTCACCTACTTTCTTTTGAAGTTACAATGAGCCTTGGGATCCTGATCCATCAGTCATCCAAGCTGGCACACAATCAGACACATACACTACCTGCCTTTTATGCCAAGTACCCAAATTTCCTTTGAATGGAAATAGGAAACCATTCATGGGTGCTACAGCATAGGTGTAGCAACAGCCAATTTTGTACGTGTTAGTTTGTACCAAAAGACATTTCCCTGGTTAGATTGTTGTCAGCACTATCATTCATTTTTTGTTTATCCCAGAAGATTTGTTTGCAAACACTGACGAAGAAGTCAGCCAAATTTAATACACTGTATATTTTCCTATTGAAATAAAATATATCATCATGACAACTATTTCTCTCAGGCCTAATCAGCATGCCCTCCTGGGCTTTAAAATCTTGCCAGTGCTGTTAAGTAACTAAACGTTTGGTCCTTACAACTCTTTCCTTGCTAGGCAGCACTTAAATTATGTGAGCCCTCCCAGTGACTTCAGGGAGGTTGCTGGAGTTATTAAGCGCAAATCAAGATTTTATCATAGCATCTGTCATTAGATAATGTCAGTGACTGCAGGAAGCGCAGTATTTTCTACTGTGGGTGTAAATACACTGAACTTGAACAAAACTCAACTTGCCTTTGGTAAACCAGGGCATCCTTAAGCTGCCAGCGCTGTAGGTAATAGTTACTCATGCATTTTGGCAAAAGGCAGGCATGCAAGGTGTGAGTTTCAGCTAGACACATTATGCTGTCATATTTCATTGTTTCAGTTTCCATAGATCCTTCTCTTCCTTATTTTCTCTGCCTTGGAAGATTTCTTGGAGTCAGGATATATGAACATTATTTTTTTTCTAAAGGCTCAAAACTGCCACGTTCACTTCCAAACCTATGTCTCTTCTCAGACAGCAATGCAGTGCAATGCTGCCAAATCCAAACTTGTGGGCTAGATGCCTTGTTTAACAAAAGTAACCTGAAACTCTGTAAGCTTTGTATAATGCTAACATCTGCATTTATTCAGCTGCAAATTACATGCACGAGGCTAGCTCCTAGCTGTTGTAAACAGGGACAGCTTCTCTGAAGTCACTGAGGATTGCCTCCACTTACACAATCTAAACATATGGTATATATTCATCAGTTCACTTCCCTTACACAAAATTGGTCAGATTGCCAGGGAGGTATTCATTTATAGACTACTTATACATACTCTTTTGCTATAAATTACAGCCCTCAATTATACATTCAAATATATATCATTGCTCAGATCAAGGATGTGCTGAGGTAGTTTCATCCAGTACAAATGGTTCTTCAAACCAGCATTGATTCCTAAATTTTCCATTTAAAAATTAATTTCAGAAAGTTTAACTCTCTGCTGCAGCTGTCCTTTGGTGCACAGACAGGGCAGCTGCGTTGGCTCTTTCTCCCCAGCTCCATCCCACTGAGCCGCAGATGCAGAAATCCCTCCTTGATGTTTGCATATGGAAGAAAAAAACCTGTTTTCTGCCTGCCCCACAGCCTGTCCTGAGCTTTACCCCATGGCCAGTAGCCCGTGTTCAGGATCAACTGAAGTCTGACACCCAGTTCCTGGCTTAAAGGCAAGGAAGAGCAAACAGAACTAGAAAATGGGGCAAAGAGGCATCAAATAGCAGTCTTGACCATGTAAAAGGGAGTCACAAAGGCAGAGGCAGATTCTCCTTGTAGGAGTACAGTGAAATTACGGGGCCAGGGGGAGGACACGATGACAACCAAGGAAAGGACAGGCCAAAACCAGCGAAGGAAACTCTGCTTAGACAGGAGGAAAGGAAAAACTATGATAGTGCCTACGGGCAGGAGCAGGCTGCTCAGGGAGGGGGCAGAATATCAGCCCTTGGACATTTTCGAGACCTGACAGGATAGGGAACAATGTGATCTCACTTTGAGGTTGGATTTAACTCCAGATTTAGTCCAGCTTTGAGAGGGGATTGAATAAGATTAAATCCCTGCAAACCTAAATCATTCAGTGATTCTGTGGTTCAGCTCCATTCATTTTCCAGGTGACAAACATGTCAACAAGAGACAGTTCCAGTGACTGCAGGTGAGTAACACTGTGCTAACATTGATACAATTTACAACTAAACCCATGCACTCCTTTATGACAGGCATTATATTATATATTATATACTTTAATACGATACCATATGATGATATAATATATAGTACAATTTTTTTCAATTAAGTCCCCCCCCCCCCAAAGACAGATAATAGCCTAATTTTTTCATGATGCTCTGATAAAATCTACAATTTAGGCAGACATGGAGAATGAGAAAACACTTTCAGCTATTTGCTATGGAATACAGGTTTCTTGACATAGCACACCAGCTTTCATAGCTTAGAAGATTTTGTTTCATCCTCGGAGAGAAGTTTCTAAAGAAAATGTAGACTTTAAAGAACAGGGATATGAAACAGTATTAAAAGAATGGAACATTTTAGTGTCTGGGATTCTCTCTATAGTTTAAATACCAAAGGATCTGAATTTGTTTTGCTACTAAAGATTAAAACCTAAAGGCTTTATTGGTCATTTTATCTTGATGTGTTTTTTAGATCTGTAAATGCTAGTAAAACATACTTTATTTCTAACTTCTCTAGAGCTTATGATGATAAGTAGACATATGTTTGTGACTTTTTGCAGAAAGTAAACTTTTTACTCTGCATTCCCTGCAATGTTATTATTTAAAGTTCATTTTTTACTGATACCAGCTGATATAACCTCCAAAAGGAATCTATGTGATAACTAAAAAATCCAACATGAATTTTTGTTTCCCTCATACTAGTACATCTTATATAAAAATCACTTTTCTTTAGACTGTGTGCAGAGAGGGGGGGCATCTTCTCACTGGAAGCAGCTGATCTGTGTACAAATTCTGTGTTCCTGTGTTATAAGAAATTACTAAGCCTATATATGGGAATCACATGTTTTCACTAATGGTAATTGTGCAAAGGGAACATAAAAGCGAAATTAAAAGTGAAATCATTCCCTTTTGATTGCAACTTACATCACCCTGCACCTGTGTAAACCACCAAACAAGGTGTGAAGTAGTCAGCAGCGAGAGCCAAAATACTTCTTTACTAACAAAGATGCTTTAAAAAGATTATTGCCAAAAATTAGGAATAGAAAATTAGCATCTTTAAATATTTACAAAGTGAATGTGTATTTTAAAACCATCTAGAAAATCAACATCCTCTCTAAGACGTAAATAGAGCCTGACAAACTACTCAGAATGAAAAATGTATGGAACAACTTAAGCCCCATTTTCTTTTCATGCACCTTTTGTGAATAGACTTGATTTTTTATAATGCCCTTATTATTCAAAAATATTTTAACCAATCATTGCGCAAAGATGAAGACAAGCAGGAGTAAGTCCTGAAGCTGTTTGAGGTGTTCACAAATATTAATTTGCACTTTAAAAGATTTTTATTTATTTATTTATTTATTTGCATATCAGAATTTTCTTTGAATGCTCACAGAGTTTGAAAGGTGATGGAAAATACTCTTGGTAATCTTTTTTTTTTTTTTCTTCTGCAGTGACTCCTTTCAAATTTAGCTAGGTTGCTAACTTCACGCCTTGTCTTGATTTGAAAGGCTGTCTCATACAAATACAGCAGATGTGTGGCACTACCTCCAACAAAGTAGATTTATACAACATGAAAAACACAGGTATGTTCTGGTCTTACTGGATTTTGCTGAAGGCTTCTTCAATGTTTGCTTTAAGAATCCACTTAAAGGCAATATAGCATTAGGGGAAGAAAGCATTGAGAAAGAGATCTTTTCTAAAAGGTTTTCTATTAAATAGAGAAGGTAGAGAAAGAATGTGGTGATGTAGTCTTCTTGTCTCCTTTTCCGTGGGAGGTAAAGTCAAGGCACATAGGGATGGAGGTGAAGTTGTGACACACAGGAATTAACCATCAAGATCACGGAAGAAACTTGGAGTTCTGCTTTTATATCTGGTTTTAGCTGGGGAGGGGGGGAAAGAAGTTTGCTAGCTTGTTTGCTTTTAATCCAAAACCTACAGCAGTGGATAGAAAATACTTTTTTATAATCTCATTTGGTTTTTTACTAGGCCCAACTTGAGTAAAACTATTGTCCCAGAAACCAGGTAGAAATAGCAGAATGGAATGCCTGAGTATAAGTTTGAAGCATGTAGAAGGTTGTAGCTTTCCTTCAGAGTGATGCCACGAAAGAGAGTGAAGGAAAGTGTATCTGCTGCCCTATGGAAGCCAATGACTCTTGAAGTGATAACAGATATTTTCTTCTGAGTAGTAATAGATCTTTCATACCTGACTGCTTTGTCTGTTTTCAAAACAGTTCTAATGAACAGCCTAAAATAACGTCTCATGAAGCAGTTGTTTGTTTAAGGATGCTGGAAAAGTACTGAAAACCTTGAAACTTGTACCTAATATGTGTTCCCGGGATATGTAATGTTTGTGCTAAAGAGAGAATTAAAACAACAGCAGAGGTACATTGTCTTTTTATTATTACTATTGTTATTAAAAGATAACATAAGCCTGCCTGTAATATAAAGGAGAAAATTGCCTGGCAGAAGGCTACTTGCTCCCAAATAGGTACAGACACTATTGCACTCCCATCTCCAGTTTCTGGACACTTAAGGATGTGTTAGATGCTCTTGATGGAAGTGCCTGACTTTCCAGAAGTCATAAGAGTTTGCTGCACCTAAAAGGCCCAACAGCCATCAGTATAATTCCCTGCTAGTGAGTATAATTTTTCAATTATTTGCATGTAGTTGCAAACTTCTATTTGCCATCTATTGGTTCAGATCTCCAAGTATGTAGGTACTAATTATAATCATGGCAATAACAACAACAAAAAGCCCACAGGAAAACAGAAAGAATTTTGGAGGAGCAGTAGCTGGTAAGTTTGACAAATAAAAGTCTTATGATTTTGTTCAGGGATATATCCATACAAGCAGCTCAACAAGTCATTCCACACATGGAGCAAATGCAGCACTCCCAAAAGCAGCCAGTCACGGAGCTGTCTGTTTTCAACCTGTTCCCAATAAAGACGCCAGTTTATATGTTGGAATTTATCTGGGCTCTAGTCCATCACTTCAAATATTTGTTATCTGATGAATTTGACAAAAATCCTGGCATTCTTCCTAAAGCAGAAAGAAGGTGGAAAATCTGAGGTGGCAGATGCAGAATTTCATTGATATGATTTCCATTTTTAATGGCAGGGATTCCAGTACAGATACTGAGGTATCACTTAGAATCAAAGAATCATGGAATGGTTTGAGTTGGACAGGACATTAAAGATCAGCTACTTCCAACCCTTCTGCCACGGGCAGGGACACCTTCTACTAGACCAGGTGGTTCAAAGCCCCATCCAACCTGGTCTTGACACTTCCAAGAATGGAGCAACCATAGCTTCTCTGGGGAACTTCTTACAGTGTCTCACCACCCTCACAGTAAAGAAGTTCTCCCTAATATCTAATCTAACTCTACCCTCTCTTAGTTTAAAGCCATTACCCCTTGTTTTATTACTATACGTTCTTCTGAGAAGTCCCTCTCCGGCTCTGCTGTTGGCCCCTTTAGGTACTGAAGGCTGCTATAACGTCTCCCCAGAGCCTTCTCTTCTCTAGGCTGAACAACCCCAACTCTCTTAACCTGTCCTGATAGCACAGGTGTTCATCCCCCTAATCATTTTTATGGCTTTGCTCTGGACTTGCTCCAACAGGTCCATGTCCTTCTTAGGCTGGGGGCCCCAGAGCTGGACACAGCACTGCAGGTGGGGTCCTACCAGAGCAGAGCAGAGGGGCAGAACCACCTCCCTCGACCTGCTGGCCGTGCTTCTTGTGATGCAGCCCAGGGTACAGTTGGCTTTCTGGGCTTCGAGTGCACATTGCCAGCTTATGTTGAGCTTCTCATCAACCAACAGCCCCAAGTCCTTGGGGAATGCACCTAGTTCTTATAAAGATATGCAGGTGTTAACATAAATTATTTGTCAGTTCATAACTCAGTGAACCTACTGGCTTGACCAGAATAACACTTTTTTTGTGCCAGCTGCAGCCCTGGCTTTTCAACTCTTAATGTAATGTCCATGCAGTGATGAAGTGGGTTGAAATTCAAAGACCATAAATCTTTCCCCTACAGGTTTATTTTAATATTTATTAATAATTCTTCATAAAACTACCCAGATGACAACATGACCAAATTCTGCTCTCCATTTCAACTACCAGTTTCTGCAAATAACAGATTACTGCTGGATCTCTGCATTTTTCTGGTATATGCCAATGGAAAAAAAAAAAAAAGAACTGACAAGCTGGAGAATATCCAAAACATATCTGAAAGCAATTTGTACTCTCTTGTCAAATTGTTTTTCCCTATAGTTGTTAGTGAAAGTGATTTATAGGTAGAGATCATGTGATAAATTACATAATTCCAGGAAACACAACAATGAAATAGATCCTTGGTCTATGCTAAATAACATTAAGTCAGAAAATTATGTTCTGAGAGACTCGGAATTAAAGGAATCCATTGGTCATTGGGGTGGACAAGGATGATGCAACCAAATACTTGTCTAGAGACACTTGCAGTACCTGACAGAACCGGCACACAGGGAAAGACATGCAACCACTGCCCAAGGGTCCCAGGATGTGTGGTCCTGAGTCTGTCTCTGCTTGGGGAGAGCAGAACTGCAGCTTACATTGTAACTGTCTTTCAGGCCTCTGAAAAACCCACATAATGCATATTTTTTTCTTAACAACTTTCCTTGTTCCAGAATGAAGATTTTCTATCTTTCTGGGAAAGAATCCAACATTCAACATTAGTAGAAGCCATTACATTTTGGGATCTAACTCTTACTCTGAATTTTTTGGTGGGGTGGGGAGAAGGGCAACTCTCTTCCATCCTATATTTTGATATGGCACATCTCTGTATTCCTCCCATTCTGACAATCTACATCACTCAGAGGCTAAGGTTTAAGTTTTAGTTTGGGGTTTTTTGTTTTGTTTTTGGTTGTTGTGTTGGGCTTTTTTTATTTACAGCAGGAACTTAAGGATTCATGTCCTTTGTCTCACACATGCTCTAATTTTTCTTCAGTCCTTTTTTCACAATAAGGCTTCAAGAGTCTCATGTTTGCTGTCTTGCTGCTTGTTTCAAGGGAAGTACTGGAATGTATCTTTAACTTCTATTTGCACGAAGAGCATAAACAAGTGCTTAATGTTAACCCTGCTTAGGCATACTTTCTGAATTGCATCCATAGGTCAAACCACCAGATTTTGGCTTTGTCTTCTTCTGTGGTAATTTCTAAACTGTAAAAATAGTGCTTTACCTCTTCTTTGGTCTTCCCTTGTATTTTGACACTATCCAGTAAGAAAACCCAAGACAGTGAACTATGCCTGTCCCAGTAACTCATTTAAAGTATTCATAAATACAGAAGTATCCATGTTTTTCACTCCTTTGATGCATGAGTGTAGAGAACTGCTGTTTCTTAAAACATATGTGCTTATATTGAGATGCATTTTCTATTCTAAGTGCATGAATAATGCCCTCTTATGGCAAAATTTAGGGATTCTCCAAAATTTATCTGGTCTAAGATCATTTACATTATGAATTTATATTCAGAAAAAACATTTATTCTGGAAGGAAAAAAAAATTATAAAGAAAAATATGCTATGCATGATATTACAGACCTAATTTAGTCCTGGGTTAATGGCTGGACTTGATCTCAAAGGTCTTTTCCAGCCTAAATGATTATATGGTTATATAATGAATACACTAACTTTTTTTTTCTTTATACTTCCTCCACTTCTTAGAAGCATTATTTTTTTTAATTATTAGGATAAGGAATTCATTTTTAGAACATTTTTATGAGTGTTCTTTGGCAATTTTAAAATTAAAATAAGTTTTTAAATTAAAATAATAAGCAAAGAGCAAGCATATATTATGCATATATTTATTGATATTGACAACAAAGGATTTAACTGATTTCGGGAAGTGTTATAGAAGTAAACTTTAAGGAATAAACAGGCAAGACTGTGGTGAAATATTACTGAAAATGTTTGTCTCCAATTTCACGATACTTTGGATGTACAATAAGATAAAGTTGCATGAAGTAGTACAAGTAAAGTGTTTAAAATGTTAGCCACAACAAAACAGCAAATAATAAAGTTCTTCAAAAATATTTTGTACCTATTCCATGTTTTTCCCATCCCTTTTGTTCCTTCTAATTGGCTTTGAATAACTGACAATGAATAAATTGATTTAAATTATAAAGGTGTAATTTTGGAGAAGATATTGTGTTCTGGCTGCCATTCAAACTACAGATATTTTTCCCCCCTTCTTGGCTTAAAACAAACTACTGCTAATAGACTCAAATAAAGATTCAATTAACAGATGTTCTGTAGAGAGTCAGATTAAAAAACATAAATATTTAGTGGAACGCTTATGTTGTTAAAAAAAAAATAATTAAATGTAGACTCACTTTAAATTGTGGTTCTTTCAATAAGAAGCCAACCAAGTTAAAGCAACAGAAACTCTTCAGTATGATAGAAAATTCTGTGACTTAATTCACAGTGCTATGTGATACTGTATTTCTCATGCATCAGGTGCTTCCATGAAGTCTGTGCTGACTCTGGGCAATTAATAAAACAATAGGCATAAAGCATATTTTAAATCCATAATAGCCAATAAATATATAGGTCAGATTCTATGACTGTTTTCACAGTCCTTTTTTAAACTAATCAAATTTGATTTTAAGCTGATGACTTAATGTTATTTTAAATTAAACCATATCCTGATTGTCCTGAGGCCCCCCCAAAAAATGTACAAAGAAGCCAGCAGTATCTCTTAAACCCCATTGAACATACGTTGACTTCACAGGCTTTCGCTATCCCCGCCAAGTGTTTGCTCATGCTTTTTACGCAACACATTCTAATGCATACAATGGGGTAGCTTTTGAGAAGGGTTTTGATGATTGAAATATGATAATATACTGCAAAAAAAAAAGCATTTTTAAGAGCCTTTCCAAACATCTACTGCACTGACAGTGGAAAAAAGGAGAACAGAGCTCCTGTCCCAATGAATCACTAGCATTAGGAGGCACCAATGAATCACTAGCATTAGGAGGCACTGTATGAATACCTGTGACAAAGGAAGAAGAGAGTTCACATGATCAAGAATACAGCACAGAACAAAATAAAGACCAGAGCTTCAATTTTATCTCCTTTAGGACCTTAGAAGAATGCAGTGGTATCTACACAACAAGTATTACAGCTAAAACATTAATATAACTCCATCTGTACCATGCTGATTCCAGAGACAAACCTTAGTTCGCAGCAGACAAGGTGACAGCCCCTTTAAGAAATGGAAAAGAACACTTCTCTGGAACCAAGAATGTCTTCCTTAATATTGAGATAATACTATGATAACGAATTAGGACTTGAATCCTATAGCATCTCAATGTTTTCCACCTTGGGAGAATTATAGGGTACTTTAGATTTACATTAAAATTGCCACTGCTACTTCAGTTTCCTAAAGAAAAGGTAAGAATGGTCATACTGGATCACTTGAGAGATCTAGTTTTAAATCCCAACTCCACTGATAGCTAGGGTGTAGTGCAAAAGGATCAGGACTGATGAGTGGGAAAGGAGACATCCCTGGGGACTGCTCCATTTGTCAGTGTCCTCTGGTCCATATGCGCAGGTCTTTGCCATCTGCAGGGGACAGTGGGCATTATTCAGCTTGTTTCAGTCAGTGCTCTGCTTGGCATGCATGCTTTTAATTATGACTTTTGTCATTAGTTTTGTTCTTCTTTCATCTGGTGACAAGTTCTTTCACTTTTATTTCTCCTGCATGGGAGAAATTTCCTTAGGTAAAGGAATAGGGACAGTGGCCAACAGGACTGGTTCAGGGAAGGAAAAGGCACATGCAGAATGTTCCTTCTGCTCCTCTTCTAAAGTAACAGTTTGCAGAATGCAAACAATATGCGGTGAGCAATTAGCTGACAAATACCATCAGTAAAGCTTAGCCTGTGCTTTCAGAGAAGAAAACAAATCGAAGACTGCAAGGTATGCAGTCATTACTCTTCATTTGAAGATGAAGGACAGCGGGAAATAGGACTGTACTGGTATACTGTCTGGGACTAGGCTGGGGGTGGGTAGTTTCTTATAATCAGGCTTCTAGAAGTGTGTTTCAAACCTAAGATGAATGGGGAAAAATCATAAGCTGCTGCTTTTTTTTTTTTTTCTCTCTCAAACCAGTGATTCACATAATGCTCTATCAAGAGTGAAGTAGCTGAATTAATGGCAAAATGTTACCTTTCCAAAACCTCCTTCCAACAGTGAGAGGACTCCCCTGAATGCTGTGAGCCCTGTAGCTTGTAGCAGTGGATCAAGTACCAGGCTAGAGAATGGCATGCGTGCTGGAAACTGCGATGATGCCCAGGGTTATGTCACTGCCCCCCTCTATCCTGCAGTAAGGTTCTCGACTTCCCTCTCCTCCTATCTCTGTTTGTCTACTTGGATAAAAAGCTTCTCCATAACGGCTCCTGCTTTACTAACCTGTGTGTTTGTACAGCTCCTTGCACCATAGGGTGTTCCTTCCAAGTACTTCCAATGCACAGATTACACATTGTTTCATCCTCTGTGCACTTGTGAATTCTTGTGTTTATAGCTTGCTCGGCCTGAAGCCATCCTTTGTGCATCAATGGCCCATCCCTTCTCATTCAAGCCTTCCTAATACATATTCTTACTAATCAACTTGCAAAATAATGACGACTTGTTTGATTTGTTAAAAAGTCAAACCCAGCTTTGTGCAAGCACAGTGACTCTAGTTGTATCACTGACCTCACTTAGTCATAGTGGCTAAAAGGTGGAAAATCTGACCAAAACACTGTATTTCTCCTAGGAACAGCAATAATGTGGTTGCCTTGCTGAAAAGGGGCGGTATGAAGGCCTGGTAGCATACCAGGAATCAGCTTACATCTTGTGTACAGACACAGAAGTACTTATTTGGTGACAACCTTACTGAAATCGGTCTGTTAGTGACAGAGGTCACTATGAAGTGCTGGCTCACTGACTTCCAGGGAAGCCATTCACTGGTCTATATGATGAGACAACTGGAGTTCTATAAGCATAATGTTTTCCTCTGTTCCTGTATAGATCATAGTCCTTCATTAACGTGGTTACACTGATCCTGTTCCTAGGCACCTAATTTTTCTTAAGCTGTGAAAAGATAAATTGCCTCCTGTAAATGGCTTTTCACAGAACTTTAAGTAGCAAAAAGCAAACTGATGAATTCAGTTAGACAACTCATTGTTAGTCACATGCCAGCAGTTTCATAAGGCTTTGACCTTGGTGATGAAGCCCTACCTTCCATGAGCAGTCCTTATCTGACCCACCTGAATAAACCCATCGATGTTAGGGCACACTATGTCCATGGATCTCATGCCATCTCTGATCACACAGTGGTACCACCAGTAGCTTTATCTGTACTATGTCTTGAATCTTTGGACTATTTGCTGTGAAAAAGAATATAAATTGCTCTTCATATTAGCAGACCTTCAAAACAAACACCTAATAGTTTCCTCACAATAAACTGCTGGTATATTTCACACTTGCCCCAGTTCTTGCAATTGTAAGAAAGAAAATAAACAATGATGAACTAATTGGATTACCTAATGACCTTGCATTTCTCTAAGGTGATTTTACACTCATAAATGAGGACAAAGGAAGTAGAAGTTAATAGCATCTTCTCTCATCGTTTGGAATCTGGACACTCACTGTATACAAATTTCCTTTGATTTTTAAGGAAGGAATGGATTACATTTGATGGTCACTTTATCATGCCTTTACCATATTTTTCTTTATAATAGCCAGCGTTTGGTCTTGCCTGAACTGTAGGTCTGTGCTTGTGTTCAAAGCAGAAACTGATTATTGAGCCTGTTGATCTTCTTAACATCTAGTTGCTGCCAATCCAGTGAAATTATTTGATTCCTTTCCACTATGCTGCCTTTAACCATCCAACTGTGTCTCAGGAGGTTCCTGTCTTCCTCTTGTGCCCTCTTCATCCATCTTAAGGTTTTTTTCTCTGTCTTCCCTCTTTAAAACCTGTGTTGCTTCTGGTCCTACTGCCTCCTATAATCTGTTCACTTTTTCAGGAGCTTAACATCTAAGTTGGGAGAAACAAAACAAAACAAAACCAAGAAGCCAAACCCCAAACCAAAATGTTAAGTAAACGTCCAAATCCACTCTTGTCTTTCTCCTTCCTGGCTTCAGTTAGCTTTTAGGTCTAAAGCTAGGCCTGGGTCCATTAGGATTATTTGTTTGGGTAAGGAGCAAACACCACACACAGATACAAGAAAATCAGCATCTGTTTGTTTTGGCCATGAGAGTTTTCTTGCTCAGATCATATTGTAAAAGTCAGGAACTGCTCCAACTCCAAAGCTGGGAGTGAGGGCCTGACTCTGTCCTGACACATGCGATGCAACCTGGAGTAACTGCCCTTAGTTATAAATCTCACGTGCAACAAATCAGAACTAGAAGCAAATTGTACAACACATGGTATTCTTTGTGTAACAAAGCAATGATTAAAAATCAGCTGCAAAATAGAGTTCAACTAATTTGTCCTCATCCCCATGCTAGACTGTAAAATACAGAGCTTGGAAAGCAAGTGTCTTGCATACTTTTCATTTCACTCACAGGGCTGATTCATGCCAGTAAATACTGAAACCCCACCTCATAGTTTGGAGAAGTAATTTCCATTCCATGAGTATTGCTTGAAGCTAATACATGCTATTACAAAACACTTAAGGAAAACTTTAACCATTTCACTTAGGCCAGCTGTGAAGTTCAAACTGCTTTTTAAAGTTAATCATCATGTTCTGACCAGCACACATGCACATGTGAGATACAAATAAATTAATATGGCATGCTTATTCTTGTTTCAATTTGCCTTTTGTTTTTAAAATTAGAATACTCTTGCTTTGCCTAACAGATGTATGAGTGTGATGGTATCTCAAAGATTAAAGTTTTGCATTTGTCTCTTTGTAGTTCATTTGCTATTTTACAAAGCCGGAGTCCTTGAGGGAGTGTCAGAAAGCCCCATAATTTTCCTCAATGTTCCATCTTACCTTTTTATCTGTGATGTAGCTAGCCCATGTGAAAAAGAAATGCAAATAGCCAGATGGCTCCCCAGTGTCCATACATACAAAAGCACTGACAAACAGAAGTGAATTTAACTAATGCTGATGTTGATTCATGCTCGAGCATATTTTTTCTGCTGTTTTTTTCTAACACTATAGTACTAGGAGCACGTGTTTGTGATCTTACTTAGAAGATTATTATTCTGAATTTTAAGAAGAGAAAGTAAATTCATCATACTTTTTTTTTTTAAAAAAAAGGCAAAAATATTTCAAGAGGACAGTTAGAATCATCCTAATTTTTAGTCTTGGTATTTCATGGTAACATTCTTTTTTCTTTGATTGGTATTGCCACCGATTACACATCTCCCAAAAATCTCCTAAAAGAGAAGTTATTTCATATTTGCTTTGTGGTTTTTCTGTGCGCTCTCCTCTGAATCACCCTGCAGAGACCGCAGCAAGAGGGAGAATACTGAATTAGCTGATTCACTTCTGTTGCTTGGTGTAGTAATCTCTAATTACACTCAGTTGTGGGGATTTTCCAAAGCAGACAAGTGACTTCTCCTTTTGCCAGGGTGCTGTTGTTGGACTGAGGCATTCGAACATCACCACATTTCAAGATGAGCAGCATCATGTTCACAGCCACACTGCCTGCCCATCGAGAGAATAAGCTCTCTGATGGCTTAGTTCAACTGCTCTCTAGGACAGCAAATGTTCACGCATTTCTGTGTAATTTATTTGCATTAAGGAGGAGAATTGGAAGAGCATCAATATTTTTAAGGACTCATGCTCTGGAATGTTTAGTTCATCTGACACCATCAGCTAGTTCATCTTCCAGACATGATCTGAAGTGGGTCAAGCTTTTCAAGATTCTGGACCGATTTCTTTTCTGGCATCAGTTGCAAATCTGACATTTCATTTCAGAGGAAGGAACATCCCATACTTTCACGTTATCTGGGATTCTAAATGCCTTATACTGGAATTTCTTGCTTGAAGAAAGTACTAACTTTGCTAGGCTGGCGCTGGGGGAGAAACGCTTTGAAATGTGTAACCGTAAATAATGCAGGTGGGCTTTTACACAAAGTAGGCTACAGACACAAGGCATAAAAACATCCACATGTACAGATAAAATGTGTCCAGTAAGGGCACTGTATTCAAGCTACTCTCTGCTCTCTCTGTAACGCCATAATGCATTAGGATTATTGACTGCTTCGGTTAGTATGGCCAGAGCATTTTCAGTTGAGTGTGTGCACTGATTCATTGCGGGCACTTGTTTACTTGTTGATGTATTCCTGCCCGTGGGACACAGCTCCACATGTACCGTGAGGTGCTGCCTTGAAGCACTGCTGCGCCAGCACCCTGCTGTGCCATCTGCCCCAGCACAGCTGGATCGGAGAGCAGCTCTCTCTGGAAAAGTGGGAATCTTGATTCAAAAGAAGCCTGCAGCCATCAAGTCATGCTTGTGAGTCAATTTAGGAAAATTGAACCCAGAACCCAAATACTGTTGTTTGGAATATCCTAGTGGCTTTAACAGAGCTATACTGCAGTTTGTGTTTTCAGGACACCTTGGGCAAAATTTTCAGGGGAGTCCCACTGCCCTGAGAGCACAAACCTCACTACAACCAGACAGCCTGCTCAGTATCTTGGGGGAAAATTGAGCAAATGCAGCTTGCAGTCTCCTGAACGGCAAAAAAAGCTTCTCCAACCTTGTGGTAAACCTCCTGGGATAAGCAGAAGACCAACCTGCAGGTCTAACTACTGCTCCAACACTCTTTCTTACTCTTTGCTCATTGCCTTTTAAAGTTTCACATCGAGGAAATAGTTGGGGGGGGGGGGAGAAAAAAATAAAGAAAAATGAAAATTAACGAAAAAAGGAAAAGAAGAGAAGGAAAAGAAGAGAAGGAAAAGAAGAGAAGGAAAAGAAGAGAAGGAAAAGAAGAGAAGGAAAAGAAGAGAAGGAAAAGAAGAGAAGGAAAAGAAGAGAAGGAAAAGAAGAGAAGGAAAAGAAGAGAAGGAAAAGAAGAGAAGGAAAAGAAGAGAAGGAAAAGAAGAGAAGGAAAAGAAGAGAAGGAAAAGAAGAGAAGGAAAAGAAGAGAAGGAAAAGAAGAGAAGGAAAAGAAGAGAAGGAAAAGAAGAGAAGGAAAAGAAGAGAAGGAAAAGAAGAGAAGGAAAAGAAGAGAAGGAAAAGAAGAGAAGGAAAAGAAGAGAAGGAAAAGAAGAGAAGGAAAAGAAGAGAAGGAAAAGAAGAGAAGGAAAAGAAGAGAAGGAAAAGAAGAGAAGGAAAAGAAGAGAAGGAAAAGAAGAGAAGGAAAAGAAGAGAAGGAAAAGAAGAGAAGGAAAAGAAGAGAAGGAAAAGAAGAGAAGGAAAAGAAGAGAAGGAAAAGAAGAGAAGGAAAAGAAGAGAAGGAAAAGAAGAGAAGGAAAAGAAGAGAAGGAAAAGAAGAGAAGGAAAAGAAGAAAAGGAAAAGAAGAAAAGGAAAAGAAGAAAAGGAAAAGAAAAAAGAAAAAAAGGAAAAAGAAGAAAGAAAAGGAAAAAGAAGAAAGAAAAGGAAAAAGAAGAAAGAAAAGGAAAAAGAAGAAAGAAAAGGAAAAAGAAGAAAGAAAAGGAAAAAGAAGAAAGAAAAGGAAAAAGAAAAAAAGGAAAAAGAAGAAAGAAAAGGAAAAAGAAAAAAAGGAAAAGAAGAAAGAAAAGGAAAAAGAAAAAAAGGAAAAGAAGAAAGAAAAGGAAAAAGAAAAAAAGGAAAAGAAGAAAGAAAAAAAGGAAAAGAAGAAAGAAAAAAAGGAAAAGAAGAAAGAAAAAAAGGAAAAGAAGAAAGAAAAGGAAAAAGAAAAAAAGGAAAAGAAGAAAGAAAAGGAAAAAGAAAAAATAGAGAATAAAGAAGCCCCTCTGAGCGGGGCTGGCCGGGACACGCTCTCCCCCCCACAACGCTGCCTCTTTCCCTCCGCACAGTGACATCTACCGGCGTCCCCCTCAAGCTCCCCAGCGCCCCGGAACCCCCCGCCGCCCCCTCAGGGCTTCAGCTCCGCCCGGGCCCCCTCCCCGGCTCCCCGCGGGCCGCCCCCCCGCCGCGGCCCCTAACCCCCCGCCCCGCCGCGGGGAGCCCGGCCCGGCAGCCGCGGCGCTGCCGTCGGGGCGCGCTGGCAGCCGCGGGACGGGCCGCCCGCAGGGGCTGGAACTTTCCCGCCGAGTTTCCCTCCCGCCAACAGCGGGCCCCGCGGGCGCGCAGGCTGCGCGGGTGGCGGCGGGAGGCTGCCTGCCCTCGGGGACAAGCCGGGGGCGGGGGGGGACAGTCCCCTAACGAGCCTCTGCCCGCACTGTGCCCGCCGGGGCGAGCCGCGCCCTCCGCGCCCGCGGTCGCTCCGCGCTGCCCGGGGTGCGGTGCGGTGGGGTGGGGTGGGCAGGGCCGGGCCGGGCCGGGCCGGGCGGCCGCCGCGCTGGGCGGGGTGTGGCCTCGCCATTATTTATGAGCTGCAGCCCCGCGTTGCGCAGCTAATGATGCGCCGGGGCCCGCGGAGCCGGGGCTCGCTAGTGCGGCGGCCGGGGCAGGGCAGCGCCTGTAGCGGGAAACCCGAGCGTGCGCCGGCAGCGCCCGGCCGCGGCCCCTGCGCTCCCGGGTGCTTCGCTGAGGGCTGGGCAGAGGCGCGCCCGGTGCCTTAGGAGCCCAGCTATAAGGATTATTTTACAAAGCCGCCGGGAATACCTTTGCAACCACCGGGAAGAGAGACTTTTTTATTATTGTTATTTTTATTTCTTTTATTTTTCCCTACACACACAATGAGCCAGGTTTGGAATTAAAATGTTCTGGTAGCAGGAGTGGAGCCCATAAACTGAGAGAAACCAGATAGCACTCTGTATTACTGGTTCCTCCAATAGCTGGGTAAGCATAATTGAAAGTTCTCTTTCTTTGCTGTAATAGATGTGAAATGTGTCTGATGCTTGAATTTTCCTGCTGTTCGCAAATAGTTAAAGCAATATTTTCCCAATTAGCAGTCTGTGGTTGCGGGTGTCCCCCCTGTCCCACCCCCACCCCCCCTTCTTTCTTTCCTTTCTTCTGCTGAATGGTTTTCCTTACGGGATTTCAGGGTAGGACTCAGCCTGTAGCAGATGACACCTGCACAGCACTTTGCAGCAGAGCTATATAGCCCTTTCCAAAAGCAACACAGCCTGCTGCAAGCCACCTCTGTGGCAGGAAAAACTTTGCCGCTTCACTTTGGTAGTGGTTTGCCAGTTTGTTTACGGTTAGAATAGGATCTAAGAGCAGAAATGTGATTAGAGGTGGCTTTCTGTCCGTCCGAAAAGATTCTTTAAAAGTCCTTGCGGGGCTTTAGGTCAGTGGGTTGTTAGCAGAGATCATGTGCATGGGACGTGCTGAATATAGTATCATGACTTACTGGGATAAATTCAGAACTGGGATATAAGCCCAAACCGAGAGTCAAACCTGCAATGAGTTTGTGTTCAGTTACCACGTATGTAAATCTCAGAAATTAAGTCTGTTTCCATTAGGTAACTTCTGTCAGGCACCCTGAGGTACCTTTTTGGCACTATGTGCATTTATTATTTATGTGTCTAACAGCTGAGTAGGAACCATGCAGCTCAGAACTTGAATCTTCTATCTGCCTGTCACTTCCGTGTTAACGGTGAAGATCTGCAGTTTGAGCAATGAAATGGAGCAATGTTTCACTCCTGTAACTGATTGCACTAGAATTGGCAGGAGGCATGAGAGTGGGAGGGAAAGAGTGCTGAAAGAGGGGTTTTTTTCTTATTTCCTACAATATTATTTCAAGGAAGAGAGAAAGCCACACACTTGTTCCTCTTTGACTTTTTATCTCTATTGCAAAGAAAGCATAGTGCTGCTACTGTAAAATACTAATCCCACTGCATGTGTTAAATCACATGTTCTGTATGATTGGCTATTTGTTTTGGCCTAACAAAGAAATTTTATCAGGATTTAATGGCATTTCTCTCTTGGAAGAAGGGTAAGTTAAAGGATATCCCATGGGCTAGTCACAAGGTTTTAAATTTAAAGCCCACAAAGCAGCCTTAATACTAGAGTTGTGCAGCCTGTTTAAAAATTATTCTTGGCGAAAACTCTGTGACTATCATTTTATTAGTTAACAGACCCTTATATAATTTGGAACCAGAAATTGATATGTTTCTCCTGTAGACCAGATCAGTATCTGGCAAATTTCTGACACTGGTGTTTTTGTCAATTAGCAGAGTTGTAACATTACATGCACTTTTCAGTACTCCAGAGCAAGTCATGAAGGAGAATTTAGAGTGTGGGCTACAGAGCTGTGCGCTCGCTCACCATCCCACCCCCAACTTAGTGTGAAGTTCTCATGCGGAGAGAAGCCTTTCCAAACGATTTACAGTGAGTGGATAGGGAATGACAGCCCTAGTAATGAGATACGGGGCTTTTACCGCTAAATCAGTGGTGTGGATCCAGCCCAAATTGGTGTTGACCTAAAGTCATCCCTGCCTGACAGCTGGTTCCTGCCATTCTGTGGTGGTTTACAGCCGGTTCTTTCAGGACAGGTGTGAATCTTGGAGGGACTGAATGAACAAGCATGTAGGAAACACTGGCTTCCACTGGAGGGACTGTCGTGCTAGAGCAGAGCTGTTGTAAAGAAGTGTAAGATGATGGCACAGGCAACAAAACTTACCATGAAATAAACGTATAGCCTTTAATGATATCTTCTAGCTGTAATGGTTGTATCCATCAAAGTGCTTCCAGTTACCATAGAATCAAATATATCACCTGCTTAACCAGTAAGGTTAAGGTAAGAAGGGCTGTTGATGCAAAAAATAAAGAATATATATAAGCAGGGAAGCAGAATGAGCCTAAAATAAGAGGCTGTTTTATTCTCACTTTTGCAGCTGAGCTGAAGAACAGAATTGTTATCATAGGGGAAGTGAAATTTGGACCTCACAGGTTGTGGAGAGATGCAGTTTAGGAGCATTAAAGATATGCAATATTCAGCTTCTAATGTCTGCTGGTTTTTATGGGTCTGGTCCGAAGTCTGGTGGCATTGATAGGAAAGTGTCTCTGCCTCCAGTGAGTTCAAGCCCTTCCTGATCTAAGAAAAGTTGCAGGTTTGTTTGGGGGTGTTTCTGATTCTGAGGAGCCCAGTCTTCCCAGCAGCTAATCCATACAAAATAAATATGGATTCAGCAGATGTGCAGGAGGAGTAGCAGAAGTATCAAGTGTAATGCACTGTCCAACACTGGGTATTCTTAGTGCTCTGTAGAAGTCTGAGAGCAGGTAAGTATCCCAAAAGGAACAAGCCCCAAAAGAAAATGTTGACATTTTGAAATACTTTTGGTTTCAATGGTTTTTTGTGACGTGCAGAGTCAGGATTTCATCTTAAAAGATCTGGAGGCTGTTAGAGAACTCTGATTTCTAAAAGTTAAAGTTTATTTCCAAGCACTTTTGATTTCAAATGTTAAAATAGGAATAAAACCCAAACCAAACCTGTCCATCCCCCCACCCCCAACATGAGAGGGGGATCAAATATGATGTAAAGTAAGGAGAGACATCTAAAAATATCAGCCAGCTTTTTATTTGTGAAACTTTATCTCCTGTCCTTGCTTTGCTCTGCCTTGACATTTAGTATAATTATTTTTCCAGCAGGTGGAATTGTCCTTATTTAAATAAACTGAACCTGTAGTCTGCCTCAGCCAAAACTCAGGCTGTGTTGGTTCATACTAACAGGCAGAGAGCTGCTTTTGTGCCAGCACAGACGACTGCTGGCGAAAACCATTTTCAGATGTACAAAGAAACAGCAGAAGTGCTGTGCCTCCTTCACATAATCATATATTAGGGCTTCAGCTGGAAGAGCTTTCTAACACAGGTCTTTCTGTAGCATTAGTTTTGCTCCCCATAATTGTGCAACAGTAATGTGATGTCTATCTTTCAGGTTTCCTTTCTTGGATATTAAGTTGCAAGTCTGAAGAGATGGCATTTCTTGCAATGCACGTGTTGATTGGGATATTTATTTACTTTAGCAGTGTAAAAGGATCTTCGCAGCCTCAAGCAAGAGTGTTTCTAACATTCAATGGTAAGAAAGAAGATAAACATTCTTAACCAAATGTTATGATTGAACATTTTCTTCTTCCCCTTATGTTCAAAACTGAGTAGACATGGCTTTTTGATCTGCATTCACAGTTATTTCTGTTTTGTGTTGCTGAGGTACCTGTCACCCTCAATTTGATTTTTACCTGAAGTTCATTGCTACTGTAGCTATAGGTACATAATTAATAATACCTTCTCTTTATTTTGAGAGTTGTTATGGCTTACTAACAATTAAAGGTTTTATTTCTTATCCTTAATTTTGTTTGGGAAAGATGATAGCCCGTGACATGCAGTGGAAGCTGTTGATGTTTTCAGTTGGTTTCGTTTGGTGCCCAACTGAGACATTTCATACTCTGAATATCAGGCAGCCTGAAGGCTTACCAAGACACTTAGGAAGGCATGGAGTCCTCTGACAAACTGTCATTCCTTGTGCACTTCATACAATGCTTCAGATGTGTGTAGCATTTAGCAATCACTGATGCCTGCATATTATAAACAAGCAATCAAAATTACTGTTTTCAAAAGAAAGATGCTTTTGCTTCTGAAGTGATACGCAGTATCTTATGGCTGCAATTACTCTGGTATTACTTTAATAGTACCTTGTATTATTTTAATAAGATAGCTTATTCTTCCAGTATTTATCTGTCTTAAATACTGAATTTAGCCACCAGTTCAGAATGTGTGTGTTCTTCAGGCTTTCAGTTTCTGTTAAATTTGAGCAGAATCTTTTTGTTGCTAACTGTAGAGGTATTTGCTTTCTTCAGCCCTATGAAGATTTCTGCTCTTGCCTTTGAGTCAGGGGGGATTGCTACTCCCTGCACCAATGCTGTCTGCATTAGGATAGTTTGTTTGGCTCATGAGTACAGGGATGTCCTGCAATTGCCATGTCCTGCCATGAAAATACTCTGTGTGCTTTGAAAGTCTTTAAAGAATTGCTTTAACAATCATAGCTAGTAAGTATCTCAAATTGCTGTTTGCTGCAATGATTCTATGTACGCTTGACTCTGAGAAACATCCAGAAGGAGACCTACCAAATTAGACCTTCCATGAATACCGACCAGCAGACTGAGCAATTACAAGATACTGTATATTATAAATTATAGGGTCCTAAACTTATAAGCATGATACTTAATAGGTGTAAAATGGCATGGTTCCAGTAAAAGCAAGAGCAGAAACTGCATTCCAAGAGGGAATTGCCAGATGAAGAGGTAGGGGGAATTTCTTTTCCTTGCCTAAGTAACGCTGACTTACATTGATGGTGCTGATGCAGCACAACTCCACACAGAAGCAGTTTGGCTGTGGGTGTGTGTTACACCTGCGGCTTTGTCACAGTTACGCAGAACAGGCTGACACAGATTTCCACATCGTGTCTGTGGTGGCCCTTCAATCTAGGCTTCCCCTGATCCCTGGTATGCGTGTGAAGTAGGAAGTCTGAAACGGAACCACCCATAGGGCAGAAAACCCCAAACCTAGGGATTTAGAAAAATTAATGGCTGGGTGGATTGAAACCATAGTTTCCCTTTCCTTCTCTGAAAGGAGGTTGTCCCTCCTTCCTTTAAAAGGGGTTATAGCAGACAGCAGCCCCTTTGGTGAGGTTCTTGAGTCCTGAGAGCTCTGTCACCCCACACCAGCCCAGCGGACACAGCCTCAGCTCTCTGGTTCCTGGCTGTAGCCCCACCGGGCAGCCTGGGTTACAGCTGGCTTCTGCTGTATCGTGAACAGCAGCCACATGTCCTGTGTCCTCCCCTTGATTTTTAAAGCAATGCTTTGCATGGGTAAAACTGAGTCTTTAGCCTCAGTAAAAGTTAGGGGAAAGTGTCACCAGAGCCTTGAAATGCTATCCGGTTATCTTGAAATAGACATTTTGCTTTCTCTAGTACTGATCTCAACATTCAGCTTAAAGTGTAATTTTTTTTAAAGTCCATGGTTTTTCAATGGGTCTTTCAAAGTCATAAAAGTAAGAAATTAATTCTGCATTTTGTAATGTGACAAAGTCTGAAATAAAGGGCTAAGCTTTTTATATAATATAAAAACTGTAATTTTATTTTAAAGCCTGATTTCCAGATGGTAAAAAAACAGCTTTCATTATGTGAAAAGAGTTTGCAGGTTGTTGTGTATAACAAGGTAATGGCCCCACCTGTAGCATGAACTTCTGTTCTGTAAACCTTCATTTATTTACGTGGGTAGTGATATAAGAGAAAAAGGTGAACCTTTATATTGTTATCTAGAAAGTGTGATAGCATGCTCTTTCTGCATAAGCTGCTTCATAGCTTATTGTTTTTTAAATCATGTAGAAATACCAAGTTATTTGCTGTCTCCATGCCCTGAGAAGTTGTCAGTTTTTGTAGAAAATTGTCACTCTTTTAAAGAGCATAATTTGAAAATAAAACTATAATTAGGACTCCTTATGTTTTAAATGACACCAGACAATAAAGACAAGTCGTTCAAGCTTAGGATACTTGGATGATATTTTTCAAGTTCTGGATTGGATTTGGCTTGATGTCTGTAATTACATTGCATAAGTTTTGGGGGTAGAATGTATACAGGAGGAGAAAATGGGTGATGCTTTTCAAAGCTAACCTGCTCCTTCAGGATCAAGTCAATTGAGCTTATTCACATCGCAGCATTTCTCATGGGAAAATCCAGCAAGTATCTTGACCTATTCTCTTGTTCATCAGGAAAGATAAAAATGCGAATCATTTGAATCACGGGCTGCTTTTCTTTTTGCCATCTACTTCATTAAGAATCAAATGTAATTAAAAAGTAAGCCTGGGTAATACCTCAAGAGCCTGATAATAGGGATTTTGCAATTAACTTCAATGGATGAAGGACTGCAACTCTGATTTCTATTTTTGAAATCAAAAGCCTGGCCCCTTGTCTAATTAACATGTAGTTCATGACTTAGCTGAGGTTGTGAAATGTGTGTCTGATGTGAGTGTGCAACTTACTGCTGTCCGCACCCTGAATGTCTTGAAAATTGCAGTGCTGTACAGAACCCCCAGGCTTTCTATTTCTTTTTGTATTGCTTTGCCCCTTGCATAGCCATTAACTCGGATGAAAGCAAAGACCAGGATGGAGCAGAACCGCATGCTTTGCGCAGGTATGCCTGGTTATACGTGGCACCAGGTCTACAGAGGAGCAGGGAAAGGGGTTCCCAGTTTACTTGGAGTGATTTTTCAGGACCTAGTTGTCCTGTTCAACTGCGATGGCTCCAGCCATCAACGTTTATGCAATGAGCACTTGCAGAGCTGCTGCAGTTGAGGAAAAAGAAAGATGGCTCCAGATTCTGTCTGATTCTGAAAGTGCAAAGATGTGAAGCCTGTGGTGCAGCAGCTGTAGTGGCAGTGGAGAATCATTTGCAGTGCTACCATGGAGCATGCAAGAGTGAGGGAAACTGGGATGGGGAGAGTGAAGGACTCAACATGCCTCCCTACACTAGCAGTATGCCGCCACCCCCTCCTCTTACCTTTTCTGGCTCCTTGTCCCCAAAATAGATCTTCCTTAATCTACTTAAATCACCCATGATAATTTAAAGCACCATAGTTTATTTTCTCCCCATAGCAAAAGACTTACCTTATCTGTTTATGAACTATGAAGTATAGTGCCTGCTGTTTCTCAAGCTGCGTGCATTCCTCCTTGTTACTGCATGTTCCTGAACAGATAATTGAGAGCGGTATCCCTCAGCCTTTACAGGGGCAAAACCTTTCTCAAATCAGTGGGAGTATTACCAAAATAAGAAAGGAGTTGTTAGACTTCAGCATAGTGTCAGACTTACATTTCATTCCAACTCGCGTTTACATTTTGGGTTTTATTGCAACCCTAAAATGTTGGGCCATACTATTTTAGCGTCAATTCTGGATCAGTCAAAGCAGTTCCAGTACTTATTTTTGAAAATGCACTCAAACAAGTCTTCTTTGAGCTTTGAATTGATGTGGAGATGCACGACAGAGTGATAATTTCACAATTTACTGGGAACATTTCATGCATTCCTACCTAAAATGTCTGGTCAAGCAGATATTTCCCATGCAGATTCTCCCATTGTCTCCTGTGAAAATTCCATATGAGAAGTGGATCAAGGCTAATTTGCAGACTGTTTTGTTCTTCTTTTTGTCATAAAATTACTAGAACACGTAAAGGACTTTTAAGAAAGTATCAGTTGGCTTCATTAATGACAATTAAAAAGCATAAAATGTCACCAGAGCAACAGCACAATTATTCAACTGTCAACATATTTTAAAAGATTTAATGCAACCCCTGTGGTTACCCTCAAGAAAAAATAAAGGAACTGAGAACCATTTTCTTTGAGCTCTTGAGCAACAGCAGTACAACTTGTTTTTAAACAATCCCTCATTGTAATGTTAATGTTACCACAGTTAATAAAAAGTTCATTTATTATTTGAGGGACTTTGTGCTGATGACAGTCTAGTAGGCTAGAGTTTATGCTTAAATAGTTGATTGGATCTTTGGTGATGTCCATGGAATGAAAACTACTTGCAAAATGAAGTAGAGGTAAAGCTTTTTTTTTTTTTTTTAAAGAGAGAGAGCAAAAAGAAGACCATGGGGGGTTTTTTTGCTTATATGCAGAAGTCATACAGAAACCTTTTGAGTGTTTATATAGTTGTATAATTCTCAGCAAATTGTGTGTCAGATTTTCTCAAAACTAACTGATTTGTGGCTTTCACAGCTTCATGGATCTCAAATAGTACTAATTTATAAAGTGCTGAATACCAACCATGTGAAAATTCTTCCCCTTCAATTGACTCGCACTGGAGATCTAACAACTTAACTCACTTTTTAAATATGGTCAACTAAAAATAGAATTCTTTCTTATCTTTACTAGTGAGGTTGGTATTTCTACATTGGTCGAATTCACAGCTTTGGTTGTTCTTAAAGGCAAATACCTAATTTACAAATTGAAATCTTTGGAGGTTGTTTTTTGACTTTATTTTCTCTGTAGATGGAATTTTTTTCTTGCTTTTGTCTTGTTTCTCTCTTGTTAAAAGAAGCAGACACATAATACAATAAATCTTGTTTTTTCACAAACAGGTATTAAAGGAAGCATTATATAAAAAGCTCAGTATTCTTTCTAGATTTCCATGGGTGGAGATGCCATGTGCCAAATGACATTGAATCTACTTATTTTCACACTCACTGTTGTTCAGTGGCAGTGTCACTGACTTGGCTTCACTGTCATTATTGTTGACATGAGTGTGCAGGAGAAGAGAATTTCATGTATTGTTTCTGTATTTAAAGTTAGGTTGTCCCATGTGCTGTGACTTCAGTTATGAAAACAATCACATGATAAAGCTGCAAACATAGGTAATGTTTGGTCCAGTTCTTTGTTCTCTGAAGTTACTACAAGAGGTGATGGGAAAGCACAAATGAGTACATGGTCATCCAGATAGTTAATTATCAGGCCCCAAATTCAGGGGAAAAGATTATAAATTTAATTCTACTCTTGGATGAAGAACTCATCCAAATTTTACAAAGTTTGAGAAGACTTCAGTGTTTCTTGCATGATAAAAGGTAGATCTGTTACCTAAGAGATGACTTACCTCCTTTAATCTCTTTCTGCTCCCCAACTCAGTCAATTTGACCTGTATCCAAACCATCTGATTTATTTTTTTAATGGAAAAATCAAACTTTATCTTAGAATATTTTGACAGATTCGACACATCTTGGCTTCCTCTACTTGTCATAGAAGAAAGCAGCTTATCTTGGCCAATTCCACTGCTCTCTCATTACAATTCTCCCTTGTGATGCCTGTCCAAGGCAAACGCTGAAGTCCCTCCACAGGCAGTTATATTGCCATTATTGTACAACACATCTTTTATGTTTAAAAAAATGCAATGAGAGAAAAATGGCATAGACATCTCTAATACACTATCTTTTTCAGGGCTGTTCAAGAACGAGTAACAAGAGCTCCTCTGTGAGCCACTTCCATACTGGATGAGTTCACAGTGCACTTTGATAAGTGATGCTGCACAAGCTTTTTTGTGTATCAGATGTAATTAGTGACGTGACTCACAATAATTACTCATTTTATTGAAGTGTGTTGACTGAGATCCTGCCATGAATAAATACATAGACCAAGACCTTATCCTGTCATTTGAACCGGTCGTTTCCTCAATATGTGGGGTTTGGTCTTTTTGGTGCTGACTTTTCAGTGTTCTCAATAACAGCCCTTGATGAAAAGACTAGGCGCTCTTTCTCAGGGAACGGCTTTTGTCGTAGGGACAGTTTGCTGGTCCGCAGTGTGCCTTCTCATCTCATCTTACGTTCAGGTGGCAGTAGCTGCAGCAGACACCAGGTTAAAAGGAGGCTGTGTGTTTTCCTCTGTTCATCCAGTTACAAGGTTGGGGTCTCAGGGATGCAGCTGAGTGAAAAATACACGTGAATCAGTGTGATGGTGGATCTTCTTGGCTTACTGTGAAGTGAGCAAATCGAGATAATGGTTTATGCTGTCTGTCCTTCCTCCCTTCCCTTCATACCTCCATCGTTATCCCATGAAACTTGGTACAACTGCACTTGTGTTATTACATCATCAGCTACTGATATGATGTCTTCCTGGAAGGAGAAATCCTGCTTACAGGTTTACTGAAGCCAAGACTCTGGTATCACAGCAGAAGGAAGATAAAGAGTAGTAGCTTTGTTTCTCCCATGAAACCACTCTGGAGCTGGGACCATCATGCCCTTCAGAGAATTTCGTTTTTCTCCTTATCCTTGTGAATACAAGGCTAACTATCTCTCCTTGAGGAAAAAGTCTCTTGCTTCCTGTGTGGATAAGGTTGATGGAGATTGTTTCCTGTCCCTTTGTACAGCAGCTAGAATTGTGATATTCCCAACTGCTACTTTCACCCACCAAATCAGTTAAGCAAAAGTGGGTGCTGCAAAGGCTCCTTGATTACCACAATTTAAACCCACAGATTATACCTAGATTATTTTTCAGAAACACAGTATACATATTTTTAACTAATAAACTTACAATAGTTGTTTCATATTCCAAGGCAGTGATACAAACAAGATTTTGAAGAAATGTCCTGCTACCATCTTACATCTTACCAACAAGAAGCCGTAGCCCATGGTACTTCATCATTATCTGAAAAAAAAGTATTTCATCATTATGTGAAAAAGGGGGTGCAAAAAGTGCAGGATCTATTAGGAGCTCTGTGTGTTGTTAAGGAGAGAAAGTGAGTTTCAGGTCTGGTGTGAATACCCTCAAATCACCGTGAGCTTAGAGTCTGCTCTATGAGCACCTTTCAGGGCTGAGCTCTTAATTCTTAATTTGGTCACTGTCTCAGGAGTGTGGTGTGACATTTTTAATGACATTGGTAATCCTGGGGAAGAAGGAATGCTTTTGGGTTTTCTTTTTTTAAAAAAAAAATATTTTTATTTGGATGTTGTAAGTAAATACTGCATATAAAACAGACCCTATTTTTATGGGAAGTTTTTACTTCCAGTACAAATTCCAAATGCAAATATGATTTTATGAAATGCAACATTTAGAAACAGTTTGGAATGAATACCCAGACTTTTGAAATATTCTGCTTAATTTTGACTCACTGCTCTGGGATAAATGATTGCCTCAACAAAATTATCTTCTAGAACATGGATTAGGAGAAATCACAATCACCCTGGATTGCCAAATTGCTTAATGGAAAAAAAAAAAAGTGTCTTGGCAGTCAATTTTATTTAAAAAAACAAACACATACCCCAAATTAAGCTGAAGCCAAATTCTTTAACTAAAGGCATCACTTTCAGCCATTAAAAGGCTGAGACTGGCATTCTGAAATGAAGAAAAAGGACTTGGCTTTAGAGTTACACAGTAAATGTGTGATATATTAAACTGAATTTTCAACTATCTGTTGTCTCAACTGTTATCTCCTTTTAGTATTTCCTTTGCAATTTCATAGTTTGTATATTGCTTTGCATATGCAACTAAAAAAAAAAAAAAAAAAAAGCCACCCAAGGTCTTGTAAATCCTTCCCTGAGAGTAATAGGCTTTCTCAGTCACCTGTTTTTCTGATCATTTGTTGTTGTTTCTCAGAATTCTCTTTCTTTGGCTTAACACCATTTCCCTTTACCATTCTTAATGAAAAATACATTTGCTTTTAAAAGCTTCAAGTTAGGCAGAATAAATCAATTTCTGTCAGCTCAGAATCAATTAAATTGGGCAAATATTTGGCTTCTTTTAACATCTGTGTAAATCAGGCTATATCTCTCAGTCTCTCAGCTTAAAGGAGCTGCAGAGTTAGATATACAGGGGTAAGGGAAATATGTGAGGCAAGTGTCTGATTGCTCATTCAGTTCAATGGCTGGGAATGACAAGGTTCGTTTTCTTTTCTTCTCGTGTAACTGACCAAGAATGCAAAGTTTGGAGCAGCAGCTGAAGATAAATATCATGGTATATATGCACACACAAATTAATAGCGTAACAGGAAACAAAGAGCAAAAGATAGCAGGATAGACGTATTCATAATCCTGCAGTAATTTGTTTTCAATGCAAAAAGGCATGTGTTTTCAAAATGCTGTGTCACACATACAGCGATACATACACCTGCATTTTCTGCTTTTTGATCCCAAACATTTTACTAGGTTTGAACCTAAAATTGTTACAGAAAGTCCTTAAAAACATACTGATCTCAGAGGACAACAGGAGTGGAGTTCCCTTACCCTCTACTGAGCCACAGCCAGCCAGGGAATGAAATAGTGTTTTAGTGGGGCAAACACTGGCACATGTTTTGGCTTTTCTGGTGCACGTCAATGGCACAGGATAGTTTGTAACACATTTAAGTTTCTACAGTTCCTAGAAATTCCTCCTTGTCTGGAATAACCAGTCTGCATGCCCGTCTTTGCAGTTTTCTGAGATAGTCTCTGTGTTAGTATGTTGAGTGCTCTTACAAGGCACAGTATCAAATTAGTACGCAAAAATGTGAGCACTTGCATCTTCAGAATGGTGCTTTCTGGGTTTTTAATATCAACCAATTAAGATGTTATTTTCAAGGAGAGGCTTGGCATTCTTTCAAAAATTTCCTTTTTGAGGCATGAAAAGGAAGGATTTAGTTGGCATGGAGAGCTGATCCCAGGCTTAGGCTTTCCGATGGCTTCAACGTGAACACAGCTGGAATTTTTTAAGCTGATTCAGCTAAAAACCCACTTCCTGCCACTGTTGAAAATAATGTACCATCTTTTTTCATTTTTCTTCCCCTAAAGCAAACCTACAGCAAAGACAAAAGACTTTAAAGTCCTCATTAGGTGTTTTATTGTGGTTTGTGTTAGGGAAATAAAGCTGTGCGTACCTGGTTATAAAATACAAAAAATAATATGCCTGTAAAGCCATTACCTCTGATTTAATAACTTACCATCTTTATGGCTTTGGGAAGTCCCTTTAAAATGAGAAGTGTGTCAGCCATTCATTTCTCCAGTAGAATCTTTGGTTTTCTTATCGATACTTGCAAACAAGACTTTTTCAAATATAACTTTCAAAAGCAGAGTAGGAGAAGAATGAAATGTCAGTGATTTTTATTTCTTTGGGTCTTTCTTCAAAATCCCTCTCTACTATTTCCTGATCTCAGGTAAACGTGTTCCTAAGTTCACACAGGTAGCTGAAAAAGTCTATTCCTGAAGTGGCAAAACTGCATGAAATTGCAAAAATAATTTGAAACTTTCAGACGTGGTCAGGTGTGCCACTGTCTGCAGTAGTAGTGTTCAGAAAGTGAAGTAAGGAGAAGACTTATAAACTTGGCCATCATGGTTTGGTTTACCAGCCAGGTCCAACAAACAGGCTTTTATCTGATTCCATCTTTTACTTCGAGACACGGGAGAATCTTTGCTTCACTGTATGTGCTCTCTTAGCTGAAGAATTCTTCCTCCCACCCCAGCACCCTGAGGATGAGCAGTGAGTTTGTGAAGCGCTGGCATGGTGTTTATAGAAGAGAAAGTGCACGTGTCTTGCTGCATTTGTGTGTATATATGCGACTGGACTAGTTAAAGCTGCTGCTGTGTCCACTTTAATAAAAGCAGGCGCTGGGGAAGAGGGGCAAGCACAGGAATTCAGCATCTCCCCAACAGCTGGGGGGAACAGACCACCCTGATACAGGAGAGGTGAAGAGGGGTTTATAGAGGAAGGTTGTGCCAGCTGAATCAATACTAGGGCAGGTTTCATACCTACTGTGGGGGTTTACATAGATGTGTTGTGGGGAGCGATCTAATGGAATAAGTTATTTATAAAAAATCCAAACAAACAACCTTTCTTGAGTTGGATTAGTTTGCTGATGCAGGAGTCTGCTACAAATACTGAGTTAATCTCCATTTGCTATTTCAAAAAAAGATATGTTTCATTCCAGGTTCTCAGGTTGTTATTGACAAAGAACTTTCCCTTGTAAGAGCATTCCAGATACATCCAGCGCTGTGGCACAGTGATTAAATCCCTCTCCATTACTATTATTACTATTGTTATTATTATATTTGTGCTTCTGTTGAGTGCATTTTTATTGGTATTGGACTCAGGCACTGAACGCTGGTTTTGAGGCAGCCTGTTCTCCTCCTTGTATACTCAGTTTCCCTGTTACCTTGTCCTTAAACAGCTGAAAGATGTCTGCCTGGGCATGTCCAACAGGCCAGCAGCTGAGTTTTTTCTTTTCACTCCATGTGGTGACTGTGAAGGACCTTTGCTTTAAGGTTATTCCCTTTCTGCACGAGGGACAGTGGCACTGGGAGGGGTTTATGGCTTGCTTATGGCTGTTGAAAGCTTCCCTAGCCAGCTGGAGAAACCTGCCTTTCGGATCGGGGTAGATGTTAGAGAAAACATCTAACATCTAAGAACAACTAAACTTGAGATTGTGTGCAACATCAATAAACCACAGCACTCTGAATAAACAAGGTGGCCACACACTGTTTACTGTTCCCTTTGCTTATTTTTCCTGCTCTGTGCCTGTGACAGCCCCAGCCTGTTCGCTGAGCAGCTGAAAATGTGTTTTGTTCAAAGTGGGTCTAATTCCTGGTTGATAGGTACGAGTCCTTTGTGGAAATACAGGAGAGAGAAATAGCAGATTGTGGGATATTTTTTCTCTAAAAGGCCTTTTCAGGAAAGAAACAAATCTTCAAGAGATTTCTCAGTGAAGAGTGAGGGAGTGATGTAGCAGTCACCAAAGGATCTTGTGGAGATTACTCATAGGCACAAGGAGTTGGGATGAAGATATTCCATCCCAGCAAACGTTGTATGAGAACATTCAGCCATAATGTCTGCTCAAGAGGTAATTTCCCGCTCCTTTGAAGCTGACTTCAGATCTGGTACCAGATCTTCTCATGATGAAGAAAGTACAAGCGTGTATTCTCTTCAGGCTCACTTAGGAGGCAAAATATTATTTTTCTACACAGGAATTGAGCATGGTTCTGGCCGACTGTCATTTCTATGTCAAATTTTTCTGCAATTACGCCAATTTATTTGTCTTGATCTGTGGAGAGGAGAGATCAGGGAAGGCAATTGCTGTGTGCAGTTTTGGGCTCTCCCATCATAAGAGGTGCTGGCCAAATGGGAGAAGCCCAGTGAGGGACCACTAAGCTGTTATGGGTGCTGGAGCTTGTGGCAGACAAGGAGAGGCTGAGACAGCTGAGTTTCTTCAGCCTGGAGAAGAGAAGGTTAAGGGGCATCTTGTGGCTGTCTTCAACTGTCTGGTGGAGAGAATATGGAGAGGACAGAGCCAGACTCTTCTCAGAAGTGCACAGTGGCTGGACAAAAGGCAAAAGTCTCAAGTTTTAGCGAAAGGAATTTTATTTTGGTGGTAGGACTGAGTTTTTTCTTTCCACCATGAACATAGTGAGACATTGGAACAGGTTGTACAGGGAGGCAATGGACTCTCTCTCACTCCAGGTATTCAGAACTCAGCTCTTGTGCAAACCCATCTCACTTCAGTAGCTAGACCTGTTTTGAGCAGGAGTCTGGCCAACATAACCTTCAGATGTCCTTTCCAACTTGCATGCTTTCTGGTTCTGTGATTTTATCAGCGATCAGCAAGTGTGAGTATTAAGATGTTGGTATATCTTTTGGCAGTGTTTCCAGCACAGCTTATCTACCAAAGCAGTTCTGAAGAAGAAAGTTAGCTTTTCTCAAGAAGGTCAGAAATCTGACTCAAGTGACCTGGCAGCCTGTGTCCACAATGGAAGCTATAAACACTCAACATCAAGAATTTTTATTTAGGTGCCTGCTGCAAATTATTGTGCCTCAAGTATGGGGTTTGAAGTTTGAAACCTTGCATGTTGTGTAAATTGTTTTCTTACAGTTTAATACAATTGATTTCCCTGGTGTGGAAAGGAAAAGCATGGATCTGCTGGTAGTTGCACAGTAAAATATAAAATAAGTTATAAATTATAAAAATATAAAATATAAAAATTCCTTATCTAAGAAATCCTTGATATGCAGCATTACATGAAGTGATAAGAAAGCAATGTCAAATGATTCTACCTGTATTTTCTGTACATAATTTCCTTTGTCCTGTTGTTTTAGAAAAAGAGATTGCCTTGTTGTTAAACTGACCTCATTCATAATATGATGAGTAAATCACTACATATTACAATGGAGTACGTAGAATGTAACTAAATGTACAGCTGCAGCATTTATTTATTTTTAAACCTCTATTGAACTCCTTTAATACCAGATTAAAATTAAGCTTAAATTAAATAAGTGGCATTTCTGAACCAAATTTCACAGTATACTTTGGTCTCAGAATAGATACTAGATCTTTACTTACTGCAACATCTGGTTCTAGTTAATTTTCAAAGTTTTTATCTGTATATGTGTATAAGGTTCCATAGAACAGATAAAGCAGACTTCTGCAGTACATACTGTGTTTGTGGAGGTGTTATGTGTCTACTTCTGGACAAGGTTTATGTTATGTGATGTATGGCAGATGTATAGCAAAAGAAATTTACAGAGATCATATTAACATGTCGAAGTCCAGAGTAAAAAAATTCTAAGCTACCTGGCCACATCCTGTTTCACATGAATATCATCCTAAATTTGCCAAAGCTATGGTATTTTCTTTCTTTTCAGCAGCTGAGTTTGGAAGCTTGAGCTATGTTCTTCAATGATAAAAGTCCATACATACATGCATGTACAACCAGTATCCAAAGAAATAATAATATGATATGGGCTTCTGAACTTATTCTTTTCAGTTATGTGATTGATACTGTATTATTTGAACAAGTCATAACAAGTGTATTGATTGTTAGGCTGTACAGACTTAGGGAAACTTTCTTCAACCTCTCTGCAAGGCTGTAATGGTCTCTTACTGACATTATTTCATAAAACCACTATATTATTCCTCTCTTCTGTAGAATCACAGAATCATGTGGGTAGGAAGGGACGTCGAGCCAACATCTTGCTGAAAGCAGGTCTGATTGCTCTGAGACATGTCCTCTTCAGTCTTGAATAGCTCCAAGGATGGAAGTCTCACCCTTTAATGCTGATGTTCCAGTAGCTTCTCAGTAGGTCATTGTACACAGCAATAAGATTTCTCGTTTTCCTTTGCTTCTTAAAACTGAGCAAACCCAGTTCTCTCATCTCGCTGTGTATTCCATGTATGCCAGAAACTGTTCTTCGGCTTATTTTCTGTCTTGCAAAGTGATTCTTCCTTTCTAATGGTGAGCTGCTCACTTCAGTAACTGCTCACCATCTCTTCACACCTCTCCAGGCTCATTTCTGCCCAGAATATGAACAATGTCTGTCTCCATTTGTATTACAATAGTTCATCATTCAGCAACTTTGGGATCAGAATCAGGACCATAGATCTGCCTGCGTAGGTACCTAATGCCTATTAAGTTGTTTCAGTGTCCAGCTGGGGAAGAAGGAGGGTTTTGTTGGCTGCAGTGGGGTTAGAGTCAACTCCTGAGTTTTTTTTCTGGAGAGCACGAACAAATGTGAGTGTTGTGTCCCGTGGCAGTTGTTGAGTATTCCTTCAGGCTGGATATCATGAGGAACTCACCTGCCAGTCATTTTTAAAGAAGTTTCTCTGTAACTTTCTGAGGATACCTTTTGATTCCTGCCCATAACTCAATTCACATAAGCAGTTTAAAAGGAAAAGGCTGTGTATCCATTACCAGTTCCCTAATAATTTACATTTTGGACATTAATTCTTGTCACTGGGGAAAGCCAAAACATTGTGTCATCTCAGTAATACTAAATTAGGAGCAAAATGTCTTGTATATGAGTAATAGAAAAGATCTCCATTCATTTCTTTAGACTCTGTGCAGACAAATTCATTCTCTGTGTGGTAAAGGATAGGTGGATTTTGTCTGTAAAGAGGTATTCATTTTCATTTGATCTGCCTTAATCCTGAGGATATGGATTCAGATCCCAGAGCTATTGAAAATATTAGCTTGATGCTTCCATCAGCCTTCAAAAGCTCCATGATTGAAGGCTCTCAGCAGCTGTTATCTGCTATAATAAATGCCAATGATAAAAAAGACTAGACGAGGTGAAGATTTTTTTGAAAAGCAATTGAAACTATTTTCTTTCTAAATTAAGTTAGGGGAAAATATCCTTTGATGGTTTCTTTATTGATAGAGAATACCAAGAAGACTGTTCTTGGGTAAAGCAATTGCTCTTTTCCACAAATATTGCTTAGGATTTGGGGGTCACAGTTCACAGGAAAATATGCCGCCTCTGTTTGCCCAGCTGCCACACCTTCTCTGCCTTGTCTCCTCCTGCACACGAAAAAAAAGAGGCTGAAAGCGAGGTAAAGGGAGTAACGGATTTACTGCTGCTCTGCTTGTAGACCATAATTAATGTAAATGCTGTTACAGGATTAAGACTCTTTGCTTCCATGTCCGTATCCCGCTCGATGGGAATGCTACCATAGTATTTGGTATGGGGAAGAGGGCATAGTCTCTCGGTGTGGTTTTGGCTAGACAGTGGCATACAATGGGGATCCAGAGTGCAGAAATAAGTTTTGCAAGCTTTTTTTTATTATGTTTTTGTTGGGGTTTTTAACCGTTAAGTCAGGGTTGCAACAACTGAAAACTGCTCCTCCGGCACAGCCAGGGCATTCCAGGTAGAATGGGCCCTCAGAAAGAAGGAAGCCAAAATGTCAGAACCAAAGGAAACTCTTCAGGAGAAAAAGGACATGAAAAGGCTGTTTCTTCCAGCTTTCATTCCAAGTTCAATGTTATGGATGTTACACATAAATTAAAGTAAGATTGTGTTGCGGAACTTTGTGTTACAAAACCTTATGGTACAACATTTTTAAAAGATATCTGTATTCGTCTGTGTCTCCATACAGTTCGAACAGATGCATTTTCATTTCAAAATGGTTTGCAGAGGTTTATCCACAGCATAGAACTTGCATTGCAGCAGTCTTGCTCAGCCTTACATGTTTCCATTTGGTTTGGGCAAAACAAAAGAAAACAAGTAAAAAGAATTTTCATTTTGTAGGGGTGAAAAAAACCCCAAAACAAAGCATAAAGCCTTCTTTATGTCCAGTGATGCTACTGAACTTTAGATTGTGATCATATTTTCCATTGGGTTCAGTATTGCTGTTAAAAATCTATATTTAATCACCCTCCACCCTAAAAAAATGTGTAAAGTTATGAACACAGTGATACATGACAGTGTTGGATGATATTTTTTTTTTTTACTGTAAGAGAGTATTCAATTTTCTTATGAAAGTTAGAATTAAACCAAAAAATATTAGAATCGGTTTCTATGGTTTTACATTTTTTGCTTATGCCCCAACTTCAGCATGAAGCATTTATCCATCTCAGAGATTTCAGAGCTGGTGGAAGTGGGGGGGATGTACTTACACATCTCAGGACAGGCTGAGCTGCTGCCTTGGCAATGATGAAAAGGATACACATTTGTTGCTGTCTCTTCTTCACTGCCCATGCCAGTAATTGCCACTTTGTATTATTTATAGAGACGGAGTTGGTTTGCAGGTTTGCTTTTTCCTTCTTTTCTCTTTAGCCACTACCCCACACGACTGCACCCAGGCTTTTTCTTGAGGTTTGTCTGGTGGAAGCAGAATTAAAGATTTTTGTGTACTCTGCCATCTTACAACAACTGGCAGCGACTGAAATGAGGCATGTCAAGGAACTACCACAAAAAGAAATCAGTAATTTACAAGTTCAGACAAAGGTTAAAGAAACAGATCTCTGCAATTGTGCCGTCTCATACAGTTAGTTAATATTTTCACATTTGAGAATATTTAATTTTCCTAATTGAGGGAATGTTACACCACAGTTCAGAAGAGAAGGTGAAATCAAAAGCAAAATGTTCTCATTTTCAGCAGAGCAGTGCTAACGCTTGTGTTAGTCAGTGGAAATAATATGGGGGTGGATGGGAAGCAACAATTCATTACTGTCTCCCCTGCAGTCAATTAGATGTCTCATACCTAACTGATTAAAGCTGCCTTTTTTTCCCATTATGATAATAATAACAACAAGATTCTTCTGAAACAGACCGAGAGTAGGACCATTTCTCCCAGCATCTCAAATCTTTAGAGGAAGGGAAAAAGTAAAACCCAAACGCCAGCCTTACCAGCGTGAGCTTGATTGAGTCAAAATCAAATAAAGATTTTTCAAAATGAAAAGAAGAACAAAACACTCAGCTACAGAGTGTCTGTAATAGAAACAATCTCAGTAAGGTTTTATAAGAAACGTGAGATGCCTAGAAATGTTTATAAAATTTTAATACTGCTAGTACATATGTGGCCATTTGTGCTAATGCTGCCTCTTTATTCACAGTGGTGTTGAAAAAATAAAATTTATTAGTGACTCTGAGACTTGCAGATACCTGAGTTATGAGGACCATGTATGTACTGAGGGGGTAACTGTATTCTTTACAAATACAAATCTGAATTTCTGTAGCTGCAAGGTTTTTCTTCCTACTATGATGTTGACTCCTGCTAATAGCTAGACCTGCTGAATCTTAAGCAGTGTGACACATCTGAGAAATATTCACACATTGCAAAATCATGGGTCAGAAAGCTGATGATCTGCTGTGTAGGTAAAAGCTTAATAGATGAAGATCCTATGTGCAATCGTAGATTGTCTTGTGTAGTGAAGGAGTCCCTGCATTCTGCACCCATCCCTCATCCCCAGATTGGCTGCCTTTCAAATTTTATGATTATAGAAGGATTTCATAGAGCTGATCTCTTTAATGTCCTTCTCTTTCTATTAAACCTATTGTTATTTATTTCTAAGCTTCTTAAGAGACTGTGTACTATTTTGCCAGGCTAAAATGTGCATTGCCCTGACAATTCTTCACACTTACTGTCTCCTCCAATTTGATTCACATGTGCTTCCTCCTGTATTTAGTCCCCTGCCCAAGTTAAAAAGTAAAATAAAGTAGAAGAGATGTTTGGGCCTCGGAACACATTGCTGAAAGGTTCCTTTTTCTACACACAAGTGTTCAGACTATTTCTCACAGAAGAATAGCATAAATTATGGAGATTGCTTTCAGAGAACAGTGAATGGTATTGTCAATTTGCTGAGGAAAAACTAATGGGGTTGTAAAGAAATACTATCTACTTTATTAGAGTAAAATTTGACAGCTGGAAAAACAAGGGCAATAGGCTGGCTTCCATTTTCCATTGATTTTAGCCCCCTACATTCAGAAGACTTCCTTTGCTGGAAAACCAAATTCGCACTGCCAGCACACGAACACACAGTGCTCTTTTGCTTCAAGCCAGGGGCAGATTGAACTTCATTAGGAGAGTAAAGCTTAAGGAAAGTTCAGACTGTAACAGATAGTAATTTAACAAATAAGGAATTGGGGGTTGTTTTACTAAAGCAAAAAATAAAGGCTAGAGCAAGGTTCCCCTGGTTCTTTCGTGCCTTTAACCACTGCCTAGGAATATGGTCACTTTTCAGTTGGTTTTACATATTGTATAAGCCTGGTAGCCATGGCTTTTTTAATGCACTTAAGCACCCAGTGAAGCACACATCTCTCTTAAATAATTATTTTTTATATATAAGATAATATTAAATAGACAAAAATATGCCTATAAATTATTTACCTTACAGCAAGAAATAACTGGAACAAGAATATGTGTTCAGGTATTCTTAGGTAGATGCACTAGTAGCTCAACTTAAAGAGCAACAAGAATTAATGCATTTTATGTCTGGATAGATTGGATTAGCTTTCTGTAGCAACAGTGAATTCTCACCCAGGCATCTTCATAGTTACATGCTTTCCCAAGCCTTGCTATCTCTAGGATAAAGGATGGATTGTTGCAGTTGAGTGGCAAGTACCTGTGGTAACTGATGAGCTGTGATTTGAGAACTTAAGTTGTTCTCACTCCACTAGCAAACTGTAAAATGGCTAATGTGCAGTGGCACAATCATGTACAAAGGCCTCAAACATCAATACCTGAAATTTTTTTTATTAATATGTATTGAATGAGCTTCCAAAGACAAATTTACCAATGAATGATGCTACTTGCGATGTGTTACATGCTGGAAGGCACAACATACTAGATAGTGACTGTGTGCAAACAGTATTACAACACTGAGGGTGAATACAACAAAGAAATAACATGCTGAAATGTCTGGCAAAAACATCATGTGACTGGCTGCTGGACTGGAATTCAAAGCCTGTATTAGATGTCTCCACTTGCTTTTGAGCCCATGAGGAGAGTTCGGCCCCCCAGACAGGGAGCTGAAGCAGTCCTGTCAAATAAATGCTGCCAAAAATCATCATGCTTCTTTAAACATCACCCGGAAGTAGCTAGGGAAGAATCTTTGAGGACAGGAATAGGATGCACATCTTGTTGTTCAGTTGTCTTACTCAGGTCTGCAGGGAGGTACCTCCATCACCCTGGAATTCGCATGAAGGGTCATCTCCTGAAGAGAAACATGTGTGTAGTGTACCAAGAACTGAGCAGAGATCACTTTCTTTTTCTGCATTGCATATAATAGAGAGGGGAAAAAAATCATTTAATTATCATCTTAATTTGGAAGCAAAGAGTCAGAGCTTCCAATTTCAGCCCATATTTCTTAAATAACTTGTAAGTAGGAGACATAAGGTAAGGTAATCAAAGAAGGGGACTTTTCACTCCTTTCTTTAAGCTCTGCCACTCTATACAAAAACTAATGCAGAAGGAACTGAACTAGACTGAGAAGCATGAAGAGCAGTAGGTTAGATCTAAGTCCTAGCTGCAGTTTCTTGTTTTCACAGTTACTAATTCTTTGTATAGTAACTGGTAGCTCTGTAAAACAGATAAACTGTCCATTAGGAGCAGCCTTTGGGATGGTGGAAGGCCGGAGCTGTGGCTAGCCGCTGTTCCATTCTTCACATCCGCCAGATGATTCCTGTAGCCTGCTGAAGGGGGACATTAGCCACCTGGCCCAAAGTCTTCTCTTTTGACTGTCTTCTGCACAGATCAGGCCTCATAGATTAACTGTGGTGTTGTATCTCAAAGCTGGATGTTGGGAAACAACTAATTTTAGCCTGGCTTTGGGGTAGCTCACAGATGCCAAGACTCCATTAAATTTGTGGATGTTGCCAGAAGAAGCTCCTGTGCTTGAAGGTTTTAAGTTCTTGCTGTTAGGAGTGTACAAATCTGTTACTTCTGTATGCTAGTGATCCCCAGATGCTGCACACAGGCATACAGAAATGCCTATGTTTTGGAAAGAATTTAAGCCCTGGTGAATATCTCCTTTAAAACTGTGATAAGGTTAATTAAATTGTTGCTTGGTGCTTTGTAAGAACAATTTACTTTATGACTTGAAGGAAACTACTGCACTGAAAGCAACTATAAAATTAGGAAGACGGTGAATTTAGTTTTATAAATCATTTTTAGAGAAATAAAGGGAAAAAAGATAAAACAAGTGTCAGGGTGAAAATAGTACATTTCTTTGATGTAAGGCGTACTTTGTAGTCAATGCATATATCAGGACGATCCTGAAGATACTCATTTAAGAACTGTGAAATGCAGGGCAATACATAGTTATAAACCAATTCTGAAGTGCGTAATTAATAAAAATTGCCCTATGTTGCAATTACAATTTGTGCTGACAGTGAAAAATACAATTTAAAACCACACATGTAGGCTGACTCCCTCTTCTCTCTTCATCATTCAAGTAGCCTTCTCAGCTATGTATGTGGGGGCAGCAACGTTTACCTCTAATGAAATTACGCCAGCAGAGAATTTAGCTTTGTTTCATTAACTTTACTTGTTTCTTGGAGCTTTTATGTCTCATTCCCTCAAGCAACAGGGTAGATATCTATGCAAGATATTTGTGAATTCAGAACACTTTATAATTTTTGCCTCTGGTAAGAAAAATACCTAAATACCTCTTTTCCTAATATGGACACACGTACACTCACTTCTCTGTTCCTTTGTCTGCGTGTGCACATCTATACATAGAGGCACAAAATGTCATTGTGAGACTTCTGTCTTAAGAAATAGACCCAATCAATATATAAGTCCAGCCCTAATGAAAAGACACGTGTCATAAATGTAGGAATTGTGAAAATCAGAAATACTAGAAGTCTCTAACTCCTCTAATCCACCTCATTTTAGTGAAAAAGTGTTTGCTCCAGCACATTTTTGTAGTGCTTTCTCTTGTTCAGTAATGAATGTCCTAAGCAGAGGAACTTTTTTTCTGAGCTGTGATTTCAGGAAGAAGAATTATTTTCTAACTATGAGCCTTTGTTTTCTATTTTGTAACTCTTTGTAACTGTGAATTATACTTTTGTGCACTATTCTAATCCTATCCTGTCTGAGCACAGAGTACTCACACAGAAATGTTGTTAAGTTGCTTTACAATAATTTTTGAGCCTTTCTGGCTGTGTTTTGGTTTGTATGTGCATGTTTTCTTGATCTTCATTCCTAATTCGGACTCTTCAGTCTCTTGAATACTTCCAAACTCATGCCAGTTTTCCTTCATATTACTAATACTGAACAACTTGGCAAAGGAGTTCATTATTCCATGGATAATCTCAGTGTGGTAAAGGGCTGTTCTGTGATGGGATTCTTCCAGGTAGAGTTCAAAGTAATGCTAAATACAATTCAGTGTATTTTTAATTTATTATTTCTTGCAGGTGCATACGCTTCCATCGTTCTAATGGTAGTTTAATGTGTGCAAATCCAGACTAACTCCATGAAGTCAATGAATATGCATCACCTTCCAGGCTGTGTATTAAGGGATTAGATATGAAATAGTAGAAGTACAGTGAGCCAAGTCCATAGGCACACTAACATGGCCAGTGACGCAGCACTAGTGACGTAATAGAGCCAAGACTTTGGACAACTCTTATGTACGTGCTTATGTGCATGCTGTTTCCTTGTCATTTTGCCACTGACTCACCAGCTGTACAAAATGCGTAGGGCTGCACTTTCAGCTTTTTAATATATTCAGGCACGTGTCTGTTCTTGCCCTCTAAAGACCACATGCGCAGTAGGGCAGAAGCGTCAATTAGAGGGTATGTCGTTCCAGAGGTTTTCAGACTAATTCATCCTAGATATTGCCATTCAATTTGATTGGAGATGGAAATTCAGATTTTACCTACAAAAGGAAATAATACCTGAAGTCACACATCTGAGGTCACTTCTTACTGATGCCCAAGACAGGCTTGCCTTGGCAGGTGCGGTGGAGGATGCCCATACTAAGTTGGGTTGCCAGTAAGTGCGGGCAGCGATGCTGCATTAGGCTGCTTTCATCTCAGGCATTTGTCTCCCTGCTTCTCCCTGCAGAACTTTGTGACTCCACTTTCAGGTGTCGAGGCAGTCTGCTGCGGTTGGTGTATGCTGACAAGAAGCAGAGATACAGTGCTGTAATACTGGAACAGGGGCTTTATCATGTAGGAGCCAGTTACATGTTTCTCACTCCATGACTGATACTATCAGTGTTGTTACCAGCATTGGAATATTCCAGTGAGAACAGATTTCATCAGATGTGTTCATAACGGAGACTAGTGCCAACGCCGAACCCTTTCTCTATATATTCTTCATGTGTATGGGTACATCTGTTCTGCTGAGGGCTTTCTTCAAAAGCAGCGGTTTGACTTGGCCCAATAGTCTTGTGCTCTGGACAGCCTTGTACTTAACCAGCAAGAGTATTTAGGTCTGAAGTTTTGTGTGAGCCTCAGGCAGAGAGTTATATTGTTTACTCAGACAATTGTCACCCATGCCAGGACTCCTTATTACACAACTTAGTAATGTGCTGCCTTCTTGGCTCCTCTTACAGCATCAAGGCATATTCTGCAGAAAGCAGCCGCCTCATTTACTCATCCTCTCTGCATGCCCCGCAAGAAGATAGTGATGGAGAGGAGGTGAAAATGTAGTTCAGCAGTGGAGTCTTTGCTGCCATTGTGCAATATGCATGTAAAATCATCTCCTTATGCCTGTTGTTTACTATGTAACAACAAAGTTCAACCGCTGAGGAATTTGCAGTCTTAAGAAGAAAAAGTTTAGCTGATCTGCAGTTCTTTCAGCTGGAGTTAAAAGGGGTAGGGAGAAACAAGCGCTTGAGGGGAATGAACAGGCTTTTGTTAAAGAACAATAGAAACCAAGAAACACTCACTATGATGCTTAGGAAAAGCTTGTGTTTTCTCTGATGCTTAGGATACTATTTTTGTAGCAAATGTATCCTTGCAAAATAGGACTCAGGTAAATCAAACTAACAAATCAGACTTACATGGATTAGTTGGTTGATGGTTATTTTTTTCATTTTAGGTACATAAGATGCCTCAGGGCTGTTTTAACTTGCATAGGCTTCAAAGGATTGTAAAATCAGTTGTATGGTATATGCAAAATAAGAAGAAATTCTGGTTTGTTCATTTGCTTTCTTTATGGTTAAATGCCTGTGTGCCATGCAGCAGGCAGGTTTAAAGTACAGAAGTGTTTAGGTATGCAATAGGGAATGGTGTTTAATTAATACTGCTCAATTTATTTGATGATGTTCTTTAAGTAGAGTAAATGAATGTGGGCTGTACCTTTCGAGCCCATTAGCTTTATCACTTCCTTGAAGGTATGAAAAACTTTGGAAGAAGCATTAGAACAAGTATGAAATAAAATCCAAAACACTTATATTTTCATTGGAATAATTAGAATTTGTCCTTGGTTTTTAAAGCAGTTTTTCATTACCTACTGTGAAGAGTTTCTGCGTAAAAGTCAAAAGAGCTGGGTAAGAATGTTGTGCAATGTTAAGCCTATCAGGAGGCTCTACGTGGGAGAGCCACTGAGTAAACTACAGAAATTACATCAAGATCTGTAAAATCTTGTAGGACAAGACGACTCTCCTATCACTTTACAATGTGGGTTAGACATCAGAACTGAAAGCACGGTAGGGGAAATCAACCCTTCTAAGCTTCAGTTACATGTTACATCATTTTCTCTCCTGCCTCTCTGCATTATTACTTTCCAAAATTCAGTATGTTTTTGTGCAATAATGCTACAGCAGTGGTAATGATCATTCTTCCTCAGGCTGGTTTGATCCTGTGCTTCTCACACTTCACACATACCCATGTCTGAACAGGGAACTGGATTTTAGGGGGAGGGGGTGGGTATATGTGGGTAAGTCTGACTGCCCCTGCCCACTCTTCATGTTGCCCCTAGAGCAGCACAGCTTCCCAGCAGCCGCCACAGCAGGGCAGGACTCCTGGCACTGCTCTGTGGTGACGCTGCCCATGGCAGGGCTGAGCTCTCCTGATATTTTTCCCAGATGGCAGAGCTGCCCTGCGAGCCAGTCGGGGGTCACGGCCGTGTGTCGTAGTCCCCCCTCCATATGCCCACGGTGCAGGGCAGCCTTTCTGGCCAGAGATGCCACTGCCAGCGGGCAGCTGCGTCTCACGCGGTGTATTTTTGGAGTTCTCTGAACTCTACAGTTAAAGATGTGACAGAAGTAGTTTGGAAAAGTTCAGGAGGCACTGAGCACTTGAGTGCTTGCTTTCTGACCCACTGGTCTGATGGTGTTAATAAACCCTAGTTTGACAGTCCTTAACTGAATCTAAGTGGATCAAACTTGCAGCTGTAGTTTGTTTCAGTTGCCTCATGCCCAGCAATTACTTCAGCTCATTAGAAACTCACCATTTGTGAAAAGTGATTAAAATATATTTTCAAGTTTCTAATAAAGGAGCTTTAAAAAATACAATTTTCCCAAGGATTAAAGACTTGTTAGGTCTCGGACTAACCTGGGCTGAGCCAGCGTCAGCAGCACTGGTGGGTGTGCGGCAGTGGCAGGCTCTGCTCAGCAGCAGAGGGGTGGGAGGGAGGCTGGAGAGGAGGAGTGGGCAGTGATGGCAGGAGGAAGGCAGAAGTGGACTCTGCTTCAGAAAGAGCAGACCAGCCAGGAAAGTACTGAGCTGAATTAAAATGGGAAAGATTTTTATTTTTTGTCTTTCCAAAAAGGAGTATTGAAAAGCTTTGGTTAGTCTGTCGTGGAGTCTAATTTAGTTAACCTCAGTGGCCACTTATCAGCTTCCAAGGAAGGAATAGCTGTGTATGCATTAAATCATGTTCAAGATGAATAAAAATTTCCTGTTACTTAAGTGTTCCATCTTTTCTTTCTGTAATGCTCCTAAGTATTTCCCACGAGGGACTCATTTGCTTCTCAGGGGATTTAGCGTTCATGTAACAGTCCAGAAACATAATTGTCTTATGATTAGGTATTACAGGAGTATTTTGAAGAGATTTATGGGGGGAGAGAGTTGTGAGGAAGAACACAGTGCCTGCTGTCTTTTCACAACAGGTTTTTGCCTCACCTCCCATGCACTTTGGCACCTGTAAAGGGCTCTTTCACTGTACCTGTTCCTGCTCTGCTTCCCACCTTGTGTCCACCTTCCAGTACTGTGTACTGCTTTCACTGCCTTCACTTCCCTGTGCCTGTGAAGTGGAAGCTCAGAAATCATTAAATCACTAAAATCACAAAAGCAATGTAATGCAATGCTTTGCTTCTGCAACTGCTGAACACTTGTAGTGAACTCTGCCTGGAGCAGAGCTTCTAAAGCACCTCGAGTAAGGATTTCTGATCTGTCCACCCAGTCCATCCAATATATGTATTTTTATTTTGTAGCTAACATTTGGCTTTCTAAAACATAAATGACTGCAGTTTTTCTTTTGCTAATTAATTCAGTTTTCCAACATAAGCAAGTCTTTTTCTGGAACAGACAGGTACAAAGATTTGGGGGAGTCTTTGGGTAAAAGTTATTTTCAATCTAAATATTGAAAGTATTAGTGGGACCAGATTAGATTGCAACTGGTCCAGACTGCTACTAGGCTGATTCATGAAGAAAAATTGAGTATGGAAGCAAAGCAGTTTACTGAGAGTCTCCCATGCTGCAAATCTAAATCGAGGGGTGGAAAAAGAAACACTTCCCTACAGTGGTCATACGTAAGCTCCTGTTCCTTTCAGGGGTCACCTCACAGTAATGATTGACTGTCCTTAATCATTACTGGGACAGAATTACTTAATAAATTGAAAATGTTCTTCTGATCCTGTGGTCTTCCAAACTGGCACTTTAATCACCACAGGCTACAGCCTAGTCCATGGATGTGTACCGTATAAGAACAGGTCCTTCACATTTTCTTCTTGAAAACTGGATTTTCGCTTTTTCTCTTTGTATTGATTTTAAAGTTGCCCAAACTGCTTTGAACCCTGTGGTGAACACTGTTTTCATTAGGTAGCAAATTTCCAATACACTTCTGTCTGAGAAGACTGGAGCTTGTAGCCGTGGAGCCAATACATGTCTTGACAGCTTGAATGTTGGAACCTTTGCCTGTAGGCTACAATTTGTAAATATTGTTTCCTGAGCATTCACCTAAATCTTTTATTTCCTTTATATATTTTGGGCATCTGCCATGAACAGGACACTACTTACTGTTCAGCCTATAGCAAAGTTTATGAGTGTATTCAGGGAGGGATTGTGCCTCATCAGTGTATCAGAAGTTGGGAGGTTAAAAGAGTTTGACACAGGTTTTCTGAGTGCCTCAGTGGAAACCTCATTGAAATGTTTAACTTTGCCACTTAATATAATTCATTTTACATGTCCAGCCTGAAAAGTTTCAATAAAACTGACTAATTATACTGCTAAACATAGAAATTTAGATACACCAAATAATGATCCAATACATGTGTGGAGGCATTTTATGGGGAAAAGATGGAAACTCATTTGAAAAATCATTTCCATTATATTCTGCCCCTATGGCTATTTTGGGGTAGACACTGTGCAGACCTTTGGTGTGAGCTAAAACAGCTTGCTTTATGTTCCAACATAATGCCCATTAAGCATTTCACAGAAAGACTCTTACAGATTGCATGGCTCTCCGGCTGTCTGGCCAGGCTCTGTACAACAGGTGTTTAATTATGATCTCAGTCACATATATACCAGTAGTCCCTGGTGCTGCCTTCCAATACTTTGTTTTAGCTCAAAATCTAATAGTTTCAACTTGATATCACCATTGATTGTAACTCTAGTGCTCACGAATTTCTACCAGTGTAGTAAACCCAGTGGAAGATCCAGTCTTGAAGCTCATTTGGACTTAAAAAAAAAAAAAAAAAAAAGACAGTTACTAAGACAGAATTATTAATATTATTGTTTTAAAAATTATAATAATTTTAAAAAATCACAAAGGCTCACACCTACTTTTTTCCATCTTTTTCCTTTTAGCCATCGACATGTTTTACCCAGCAGGTCTAACAAACAGCCATATGCTCTCTAGTCTCAAGGGAAACAGTTCCAGCTTGAAAATCAATATGTCACTACCAGGCTATGGTAATGGATGCTTACAGCAGCAGGTTTATATAAGCTAATGGTACCCAGTGCAACAGCAACTCATTTAGATGAAAGGGTTGCCTAGTCTCATTCAACTGTTTGGGGCAGCAAAAGATAAATGTTTGCAAAAGCTAATCAAAATGGTAATTTGTTCACTGATGAGCAGGCTGTCTATAGTTGCTACACTGGAAATCCTACCAAGGGATACATTCAGTGTACACTAGTCTGTGCTTTTCTTTCTGCAAGATATTTTCATATTCGTAAAGACTAGCACCACCCTACCAGCCAGTGTAAAACAACATAGTTTAAATTGGGACCTTTTCTTGCAAGAGCATCAACACCTCTGAACTTGGATAAGCTGGAGGAAATCTGCAGAAAACCAAAGTTTTAAATATGTGTGTGAAATTCGGATAGAATTTTACAAAATTAGCCAAAAAAATTACCAAGACCTGGATTTAATGTATGCTTTGAAAAGAGTAAACCCAAGTGAAAAGCCCAAAATAAAAGGCATTTTTAAAAGAATCCTGCCTTGGTATTTTTTGTGCTTTGTTGTAGAGAACAATGACAGTTCGTGTGGATCAAAGTCTGCTGAAACAAGCTATTTTTGTGCTGTGTGCCATTGCAAAGCCACTCACAGTGCTGTTAGTGATGTCCTGCTTACTTCCACAGAAGGGTTATTTCAACCGTTGCTGCTAATACATTGTACCCCCATGTCGGTCAGAGAAGTTAAAATCCTCTTCTAGTACAGTGTATCACTAGCTTTTCCAGAGCGATGGAAAGCAGTCTTCAGCACCAAGTACAAAAGAAACTGCAGACATGTACGTTGTTGAAGACATGTACAGTTTTCCTTTCTTTTCGTATGTTATATGGTGATGCTCAGAGTCTCATTGTTGCTTTCTGTTTCTTGGGACAACCATAATGTATTTTTTTCACCTGAAGTATGTGTTCTAGTTAGCAAGGACAAGACCAGGCGTTTGGCTAGAAAATGTAGGTTCATCAGGTCAGACAAGATTTCTGTCCTCTCATCACAAATCGTGACCAACAAGATATCCAGACTTCCAGGCTAAGCTGGCATCTATTTAATTCTCACTTAGTGTGCAGTACTTAGCCCATTTTACAGAACATACTTCTCATTTCCATCAATACCTTTTCAAGATAAGTTGCCTCTCTTAGGTTTGCTTCCACCTAATTCAAGAAGTCTTGAGACAGTCCTTTTCCATTATTTAGGATAAAATAACATGTCTGAATATTTCAGGTCTTCACATTAGATATTTTTCAATTCAGCTCCAGAAATGAGTGAAATTATATGCAGGAGAAAGGGATGTCATTCCTAAACGTGTCTGTTTAATTCCAACATGCATGGCTTGTGGGGTTTTGTTTAAAAAGTGCTAAAACACATAGCCAGTGTATATCTTAATCTGTTCAGGCACAGCGTTCTTAGTTTAAATAAGTAGTTAAAAAGAGCTATTTAAACAACCCTCTGTAACTTGTGAGTGCAAAAGCTTGCTTTGTTGAGCTTTTAAAATGTAACTAAGCTGTGTTTTGGTGATGTATGCGTAACTCTTTTTCTGTTTGTTTATTTCAAACTCTTCCAAACTCTTCCAGCATCTTGTTTACATATATTTACAGCTGAAGTTTCATCGAAAGGACATGTGGCCTCTTGTTTGCAGATTTACAGGGAGCATCAAAGGATGTTATAAATACACGGAAAATTTCCTCTAGCAAGAAACAAAACCACCAGGTTATTTGTGCGCTATGCATGATTATGGTGTACTTCAGAGGTTTTGGTTACCTTAGCTCTGAGCCGTGGAATCTCTCTTGCAATGTATGAGTAGGTCAAAAACTCCTAAATACACGCACCAGCCTGGCAGATGAAGTCCAACGGTGTCACAATCCAGTGTACATGCGAGCGTGTTGCCTGTTGTCTGAAGAGTGATCTGAAGGCCTGTGAAATCCAGAGAAACACCCACTTTTGGCATCTTTTTAAAATCTGATCCACCATCCCTTGAAGTTGGTTGAAAGATTCCCATGACCTAAATGCTGCTGCAGAGGCTCTCATCTCAGAGGAGCCTGTCAGTGTTTTCTGATAGGATCCCAGGTTGGATAAAAAGTGAAAAACTGACAAACTATATTATTAAAGATCAGAAAGCGTAAGAGCTTGTGAAATGTGAAACCTTTTAGTACATTAGGCCAGCTATTCACAGAGCTCCCCCTTCACATCCGCCTGGAAATAAAACCGATGAGTGAGCACGGGTGAGAATTAGACTCATTACAAAACTCTTGCAAAACTCAGCCATGTGAAGAGAGCATTACTGAGGGATCAAGTCAATCACTAAAAGACTAGAAAACAGCCAGCCTAAATTTAACCCCGCTGCTTTGTGATCATGGATTGTGACATCATCATACCATTTTTTTGCAGGCTGCTTCTCTTTTTTTGTTTTTAATTCCTGGCTGTAGATCTCTACTTTCATTTATTTGCAGAAGGTACAAAGTGGAAGAGAAAAATTTCAACTTAATGTTTCTGAGGGAACTGAGTCCTCTTCTTGTCTGTTCGACAGTTTTCATTGGCAATGCTGGACCAGCCAATTAAGTAGTGTTTTCAGCAGGTCACAAAGTGCTTTCAGCAGGGATGAGATTACTGTTTGATTGCAGAAGTGAAAAATACTAGTCCTGATAATATTTGTCTTGATAATAAGCAACATAAAACTGGATATACAAAGTGCTATGCAATGTTAAGGTTTACAAAGGAATATATCTTTGTGTCTTCAGCCACATACCAGAATTTTTCTTAAATTCGACTCTCTGGAAGTTAAAAGACATGCTATAATAGTAATTTGGTTCAAATTTCTAAAGGCACTCAGTTGCTACACTAAGCAGCATTGGAAAACCCAGAGGAATTAAAAATACTGTCTTCAAGAGAGGTTGAATAATTCCGATCACTGAGGAAAGAAGATGATAAAACACTGAATTGCTTTTAGGTTATTCAATATTCCATGTGGTGAATGAGTTAATTGGAGTACTAAGGGAAATGTGCTGATGCAATTAAGAAACATATTATAATTTGTATTATAATTCACAATAACATAGAGGTCAGATTAGATTTTATTCAGGCAGTCTCTGTCTTCTGAGTGCTTAAATTTGCAGCGTTAGTTTTCTTTCAAAGTAAAGCTGAATGAATGAATGAATGAACAAAAAACTTCACCAGAGCATTTTGAAAAGCTGAGTGCCTCCTCCCTCTTCAGCTGAAATTTTACCGTTGTCCTAATGCTCGTAAAAATCATAAGCTATATATGATATTATAGGTCATTCAATTTTCTTCCACTGAAGTGGCAAAAGCAGTAAGGTGACCCATGTTGGTCAAAGCTAGAGGAGACCATAAAGCAGCCTCCCTCTTGGTGATATCTATTGCATTTGGTTGAGGGGGCTACCTCCATATCCTGCCTGACCCAGTGCTGGAAGGGTACAAAGGGTGTAAGACTGAGTTTAGGTAAAGGGTTCATGTGAGACAAGTTTCTTTTTCTTTGGCCTGGCATGCAGCATTCTATCCAGGCTGGAACATGTCTCTGCTGGGCACAGGCAAAGTATCATTTCTCAAAAATGCACAGTTTGGGCACATATGGGTACTTTTTCCAAAAAACAGAGGAGGACACTTCCCTGTAAAATTTCAGAACAGTCATTGAAGGGATGCTCAAACCTTTTACGTGAAAACTTACGTACACTAGCACCATCAAGATGACATATTGTCCCTAGCCTCCTTTTTTAGAAGAGCAGAAACGTCTAGCTGAAAATTTCCAGGGTTTCAGCCCAAGGCAGACAGCCAAAATGGAAAAATTTAGCCCAAACAATTTCAGTTAAGCAAATGAAAACAAAAGTGTTGAGTAACCTTTGTATAATCTAAAAAACATATAAGACTGATAGAGTGGTCATTTCTGGCTACTAAACTAATAGAAAAATCTGATTAACAACGTACTTTAAGAAAGGTCTACAAATAAATTGACCAACAGTGCAAAGGAATACTAGCATCAGAGATCCTTGCTTTTTTCTGTTGCAGTACCTTTAAGCAAACTGAAATAGAAGCTTCTGTAATGATACAAAACTATTTTGAAATGTGTGTTTTAAGCATAAATCCACTAAACCCTAACTTTGGCCTAGAAACACTGCTGGTTACTTGACAAGTCAGTGAAGAATGGATGAACTGCTCTTATTCAAAAGTGCTCCTTTAGAGCAAGCTGATGATTTACTGTAAGCCTGATTCTGAATTATGCAAGTACCGCATTTTTATTTTTATTTTTTTTTTATCCTGTGGGTCTTGATATGAGTAAGTAATGAAAGAGAGAAGTACAGATCTCTGGCTGCCTGAAAAGAGAGCAAATAAGCATATTGTGTTTACAAGTTTCGCAGTTTAGCATGGAGAAAGAAACACTGATCCGAATGCAAGAAGAACAGGTTAAAGGGTATTTATACAAGCTAGGTATTTTCAGGTGTGAGAGGCTGATAAAGTTTATCCTAGACAAATTTAAAGAAAATGTAAGGAATACATCAGTTCCGAGGCTGTGTTTGTACTAGCAAATACAGCTTCCTAGGAACTTTCTTGTGTTCTGATGCCATGGGCCGTGAAACAGCCCAGGTGTCCACTAAAAATTACTTGTCTCCAAAACAGGGCATCTGCACCCAGAAATTGCTGGGAATCATCCCTGGAAATTCCCATACTGCACCCAACCTCAGTATTTGGTTGGGAAAGTGCTACCTGGCACAAACCCAAACAATGCCAGGCTCCTGTTACCACAATTTAACACTATAGATTTGTGTCTTCATTTGTAATCACATCATAGGTGATTCTCTCACTTGCCAAGTGCAGCATCAGTGAGTCTTTTCAAGAATCCTTGGAGGATGATAATGTCCCAGTGGATCAGAGCATGGTGCATCAGCAAATGAAACCGCCCTTTGCAAAGGGGGTGAACAGAGGGTTTTAAAAAGTACAAAACTGTCAATAATACTGGAACCAACAGTCAGTTTAAATGCATTGGAAGGAGGTGAACAGAACCAAAGGAAGTACATTTAAAAGGACTAAAATAGATTTTAGTCTGATCCAAATTCCTTCTTTGATAGAGTGTCTGCCTTTATGGATGTAAGGAATTGCATCTGTTACAGCTTGAATTAACATGGCCTCATATCATATTCATAAAAGGAAATTATGGAATTAAGGTTTAGATTGATTTAATATATGCTTAGTGGGTGGAAAATAATTTAAGAATACCGTTTTGCTGTCAAACTGGAAAGACTTCTCTAGTGTTATTGAAAAGTGTCTGTCTGGAATCTATTTACTATTACACATTTTCAGCAGCAGCTTGGATGATGGAATAGAATTTCCACATTTGAACATGACACCAAGCTGAGAGGAGTTTCCAGATTTTTTAGGGACTAAGTCAGAGCTCAGAATAATCACACTGAATTGAAAAATGGTCTGAAATCAATAAATTGAAATTCAGTAAGGAGAACTGCAAAGTCTGTGTGTGCAATTAGGGAGAAGAAATTAAATGGCCAAATGAAAAATTGAAGAAAATTGGGCAGCAACATCACAGAACAGGAGTTAGGTATACTACCTTGCAAACTGAGTAAGTAAAAACATAACTGGATTGGATAAATTCATGGAAATGCCCATTTCAGGCACAGGAGGCAAGTATTCTACTGCACATTGACGAGTGCAGTTTTCGTCACTGCACTTGGCAAAGATGCAGGCGAAGTGAGGGGAGTCTGGAGGCCAGCAACAGAACTGATAAGGCATGTAAAAGATATGACCTGCAAGGAAAGCTTGAAATAACTGGGTTTGTTTAGTCTGGAAAGAAGACTCGTGGTGTGGGAGAAGGTTACTAGATAACCGTCTTCAAGACTGTTACAGCCATGGGGGTTATCTGTTGTTCCCCGCATCCATGGAGGACAAGGCAGGGAGCCACTGACTCCATTTGGAGCAGAGATTCATAGGAGAAACTTCAGCTGTGCAGACTTAAACAGGTGGTGGTGGAAGAATGGGGTGATGGTCCCCAGAGAATTACACATTTATCAGAAAAAAACATTGCAAGCCTGCCTACATATATTGATCCTTCTTCAGCTTAGCAGGATTGTATAACATTGTGATCCTTACCAACTCTGCTTCTCCATTTTCATTTGGTCTATTACATTAGTTTCCATGTGAGTGCTATAATAAATAACACATGCATTCATTGTCTTTGCTGAAACATAAATTAGTCAAGTAATTGGCAGCAATCCATAACCTTTAGCAGTTTTTAATGAAAACTCATTTCTCCAGTAATTTTGTAGGAGGACAAGTTGCTGGTGTTTGATGCTATATATTTTCCATATATCAGTAATTAATAATATTGATATATTCCATACATTTCTGTATATTCCAGGTATTCTATATATTTCCATAATACATGTGTTATAAAAGTTATTTTCATGGTCTCTCTACCACTGTCTATGCTAGGGCTGTATGGGCTGCTTATTAAAAAGTGAAATGGCTAGAAGGGAGCATCTACACAAACTTACAAATGAAACCTTTCCTCCCAAAATGTACTAGTGGTCATCATTTCTGGCTGTAATATGGATTCCTTTTCAAAGTGAAAATGAGCAAATCTAAACCTACTGAGTTCCATAAAATCAGGTAATATTGTGTTACCAGCTTTAGTGGAAATAAGGCAGGTATTCTTAATAAGCTAAAGGTAGCTCCAAAATTCACTTTTTGGTTGCTTTTGCAAAATTGCGTATTTCCTGATAGAGGTCTTGGATAGCTTCCATCTGTGAGTGATGCCATTGTTTGTGTTGTGGTGCCTGGCATTTCCCACACTTTTCATTCAACTTTCGTGCTACTCTCCCCCTTTTTTTCCGTACTGTGCTGAGTTGAGTTTCCAGTACTGAAGTTGTCTGCTAACATGTTTGGAATCCCTCTAGGGATGTCCCATGTTCTCACCCTAACTTTGACTGAGCCAGAAATTTAAACAGAGCAGTATGGTATGCCCAAAGAAAATACTACTTGAGTTATTAGACGGAACCATATATACCAGAAAGGAAAAATATAAATTGAAATATAATTCCATTGTTACCACCAATAAGTTTTGCCAATTCTATTGATTTCATGGTTTTGTAACTTGATTTTGTGCATTAGAGTGTTCTTTGTGATCGCAAGTATTTGGTCACCTTTAATCACTGCTGGCTGCTTCTCGAGTGGCTTCGATCATCAATATTAAATGAACGTGAATATTGAACTGCTGCACATGCCTTTGTGGAAGTGCAGCAGTCCGCCTTAAATGCTGGAAGCGAGGTGTATTGTGGAGCGGAGTCCAGGCTTGTAAGCTCTCTGGGCGCATCAAGCAAAGGCTGTGAGTACAGCTGCAGCAGGCACCGGCACCCCGAGGGAAAAGAAGGGAAAAGGAGGAAGGCAGAGGAGGGAAAAGGAGGAAGGCAGAGGCTCGTGAAGCTGCAGCAGCGGGGCTTTGAGGGTGAATAAAGATGCAGTGATGCAAGGCAAGACAGGAAAAGAGGGCAGCATATTTAAAGACCAGGTGCTAAAAGGTTAAAAAGCAAGGTACTAAATGAAGAAATGGAATTTTTGCACCCCGTCTTAAACTGATGTTCATAAAATCCTGTGGATTCCATGGTCCTTCCTAAAATGAGTAAGATTATCAGACTTTGGATTCTACCCAGTGCATTTTCACTATTCTGCAAATGAGTAAATAAGGAGCCCAATTTTGCTTCATAGTGAATATGCTCTTCTGTAAAGTGTACAATAATTTAAGTGGATTGATCACATTTTCAGCCTGGGAAATGGAAAGAGAAATAGCTTAATTTTTTGTGATTTGTCCCTCTCAACCTTAAGTGTGATTATTGCAACAGCTATTTAGCTAGAACTTCCTTCAAGGAAGGACAGCATAGGAGAGCTGTTGGCTGAGGTAAAGGCTTGGTTCTTTTGATGGTTTGTACTTGGGTTTTACTTTTTATTTGAGGTTCAACAGAGATGTTTTACTTGGACTGCCCCCTCCATGTTGCCACACCTGAGGTAAGCACAGCAGAACTGGAGGCTAGATGCATTTGTCATGTTGGATTGATGTGCTTCATTATGCTGATAAAGAATAATAAAGGCCACAGGGAGCTAGTAATAACGAGGTAGGTTTGGCTAGTAGAAGTGTAGTGTAAGATAAATGCTGTGCCTGATTAAAACATTAGTGAGTTGAAAACACTGCTGGATCTGCAGAAAGGGGAGGCATTCTCAATGGAAGCTCTAAAGGCCTCTTTTTTTCCTTCTTTTTTTCCCCATCACTCGCGTGTTTTGAAGGTCAGCCTTTCCCTCACATGTACGCCAAACCCACTTACATACAGTTTGCTTCCAGGATGCGTAGCTGGAACTGAGAATCAAATGCACCTCTAAAAAGCACTGAAATATAGGGAAGCTCTGAATAAGGTTTTTAATTCTGAGCGCAGGTGCCAGACTGAAGTTAGCCGTAGGGCAGAAAAGGGAGAGACTAATCCAGGGCTTTGGTTCTGTGAACGTTCAGCTATTTAAGCAGCATCATTTTTTATTTCTCAGCCCTCTCCTGTGCTCCAGGAAGACACCAGGTTTTCCCAGCAATAGTTAAAGATTTCTAGATTATGTCAGAAACAGTTCTTGCACCAGAAGCGCAACAGGATACAAACCCTGCACGTCCACATGGGTTAATGCTTTTAAAAACATCAAAACATAATGACATGCCACACACTATACTCTAAGGGATACAATAGGAGATGTCTTCTATCTTGTTGACTTTTAAGTGCAGAGATATGCACAGAAGTCTATCAACAGGGTATTTAAAATATGAGTGTAATGTTTTGGAAGGGAAAGTTGCTTGGCAGTAATGCAGTGTGGCAGGAGATAGTGCAGTGGGCACGTACTGAGCTGGTCTGGTTGTGCAGGTATTTGAAGCTGATTTACTGAACAGCAGCAACGGCCTTCAGGATTCCGCATGGTTTTAATTACAGTGGGTTTTAAACAAATATGTCTTCAACATTTGTGTGCCTAACTGTTCTGTTCTATAGCTATAGGAGGAAATGTTCCTGTGTGACTGGGGATGTGCTCCTGGTCTGCCGCCCTGATCCCTCTGCTGTCTAAATGAGCAGATACAGCTCTGTAATGTACAGAATGCTTTTCATACCACCTAACAACAAAAATTGTGCCTTCAAAAAGCAACGTATCATGTTTGACTTGTAATTGAAAATGCTAGTAAGTGCGCGGTATGTAACCCCCACCTGCTGAGACAGTAAAACCTTTGATGGCACGATGTCTCGGTCGGCTGAGGGGGGCAGGGGAGAGATGTTTGCTGCACTTGAGAGACTATGGTTTTCTTCACAGCCTGCTGGTTTGGATTAGAATCAGGGATGAGTTTCCAAGTCAGCGTGTACAGCACCCTGCCAGAGAGTTTTTCTTGGAGCTGCTGCTGCTTTGTAAAATGCAGGGGGGGGGAGAGAAGAGAAAAAAAGGGCATGACTACTGGCAGCTTTTCACTCCTGCGTATAGGATATTGTAGAAATAAGCGATACTGTCTGGACTTTGCTGCAGTGAATGCCATTTTCTCGCTTTTGGTTGGTTTCGTTAGTACAGCAGTGTTAGAAAAGAAAGGGGAGCTTTCACTGAGGCTAGCAGCACGAGCAGCATGCATATAGTATGTGACTGAAGCAATAGTTGTAGCTTTTATGAAAAACGTAGTGGAAAATTTATTATAAGTTTTACGATTTCACATTTACCCTCAAAAGGAAAACACTGGCTTGGAAAATACAGAACGTATTTTCTTCCAAGTAGCTGAAAATTTTCCAGTTTCTATAAAGAACAGTGAACCAAATCGTTACATTTACAGGGATTTATCCAGCCTACACTACAGAAGTATGTAAAGAATTTCAGCACAGTAGTTGTTTGTAAGATATTCAGACCTCTTCTGCTGACACAAAAACCTTGAATGGTAGCAACAATAATAATATTTGACTCTTTAATAATGTTTTAGAGAAAGAAGCATCAGAAGTTTTGCAGGGGACATTATCCAATGGGTAAACTGAGGCACAGAGAACTCATCTCAGTTGTGCAGTTAGACACAGGCAGGAGCCTGATACAGCACCCCCTCTGCTTCTCTGAATGTGTCACATACCCTCTTAGTGTTTAAGGAAGCAAAGTTGTATCGCTGCTAGTTTTGCCTGGGTTCATTTTGGCAGAAGGCTGTGCGAGCAGCTGTGGTGCCTCCTGCAGATGGAAGTTCACCTCCCCTCGGTGTAACAGCTTTGCTCTGATGCTTTGAGCGTGTACCTTAGTCCTCTGGCTGTAATGTCGCGTCAGTGGGTCAGTATTGATGCTACATCACAGATATACTGTAAGAATAAAAGCACTTACAAATTTGACAGGGAACTGTAGGCATGTAAGACAGAAGAGCAGCATTTGTTGTTGTGTATGCTGGGGCTCAGTCTGAGTCAACAGGGATTCAGTAATGCAAAGTCTGGGTCAGTGCAGTCCACAGAGAGTTCATAATCAAGGCTTAATTTCCATTATTTACTTTCATCTTAAGGTATCTAGTTATGCTTTAAACAAACAGCTAAAGGGAATTCCAGCTCCTAAACCTTCACTTTAGTAATCGCTAATCAGACGGATTCTTGTATTCTCATGCACAAGTTGTTTAGAGCTACATAAGAGTGTTTTGGAAGACTGGGACAGTTTACAGTTTATTTAATTAGTATTTCATATAATCCTACCGAAAGAGCATGCAGAGAAAGCATTGTAAAAAAATTACTTATTGCAGAGCAACTGTTTTGATACTGTCCCTGCATTCTGTTATTTAAAACCTCTTCCTTAAAAAATGAAAAAGCATGAAAAGAAGACATTACTCATCCAGCTTTACTAGCTGTACTCTTCTTTATGAGTTCTGCATCCCCAGTTTTTAACCTTAAATGGAATTACTGTGTTTTCTAATTGTAAACTAAGTACATGATTAAAACAAAGTTCCTTTTCTGCATTTGGCCTTGCTTCCTATCTTTTTTATTTTATGAATTTTGGCAGAGACTACAGGACCATATATATTTGTGAAATACAATATACTGTATGCCTGCAGTATGAAATGACATTATCTTTTTTACTAAAAGTACTAGAGGGTGGGGCGCTCAGAAGTAATTATGGCCTGACAGGACAAATCTTACTGAAAGTGAGTTGCATTGGTAAACCTTTTAAATGGAAAATTCTTCTCATACTTTCCATGTTACAGCAACGAAATATGTATAATTTATTCTAATCAGTAGACATGCAATCTGAATCACAGAGCAAACAAGATTGTTGTAATGTAAAGCTATAAACATATTGAAAGGGGTAGTTTAACATCTTTTTACTTACAGCAAACATTTTTTTTTTGGAAGCAACAGAATGAAAAGCAATGGGCTTGTTAATGTCAGCTAACTGTGCTCTTTGAAGTCCTTGGAGGTGCTACCAGTTTCCTTAACAGGCAAAGAGACAAAGAAAATGAAATCCAATTCAATAGCAAGAAGGAGAAAGCTCGTGTTCAGAAAACAAAAATCTTTTCCTTGCTCACTTAGAAGACAAAGCTACCTATGGTTCTCTCTTGCATTTTGGGTGAGATCTCTTCTGTCCCAGAATTAACTTTGCTCCATGGGCAAAGCCAAAGGCACTTGCTGGCAGCTACCTGGGCGGAGGGACCTGCTGGTTTCCTTGCTCAGAGGTCCACGATACACCCTTGTGTCATGGGGAGCCTTACAGGAGGATAAGCTTAGAGGACAGACATGATTTGTTTGTAAGAACAAATTATCCTGGCAGAGGGTGTTATCAGCCTTACAGCGGAGGCTGTCAGATCTTTTAGTAGCTTGTTAGCTTTCATCTTCTGTCTGGTGGGTTGCAGTGCCTTCTGCTGTGCCATGCTGTGAACACCATTTTCCTCAGGCCTCATTGTTGTAACTGTAGAAAGGCTCTTGCTATGGTAACATTGGATTTTTTTGACTTGGTTAACTAACCTGGTAATGAAGATTTTCATGCCATCTGCATCATGTCAGCAAAGTAATCTTCAGATTAGACAGCAGCTGGGCATGGTTTTTCCTGACAGATGGTATCCTGTCATCTCTTTAGCAGCTGTTTGGACATGGCTGCATGTCAATGCCACCATGATATAATCATTGTAGTCCTGTGAAGCAAGCCCAGCGTGACCCTTAAGACACTTGGCATCGTGCTGTTGGTGGCATATTTTGCAGGAACATCTTGAAGAAAGGGTACGGAAACAAGAAATCTGAGCACGTGTCGCATATGTCCTTCCTTTGCACACTTTTATGGGGAGCGACACATGTGTTCAGGCATTTTAACAGTAAGTCTTTTTCTGGTTGCAAACCTAAATTTTGGATTTAGAAAGCTATATAGAGTTACTATGAAACCGTGCCAGTTTTGCAGTAGTGGTACATTGTCCTGGCTTTATTCCACTGATATTGGAGACGTAGTCTTTTATATTTAGCATTTAATTAAAGTTCTACTCCTTGTCAAGCAGCGCATTTTAAAATCAGTGAGAATATTAATGTAAATGGTGGAAAACTGCTTTGAGAACATATTTAAATCTTTTCTTTAGTTGATGCATGCGGTCCTGGCAATTCTGAGTCCAGATGGGGATACAGGAGTTAACAGAAGCCAAAGCTCTGAAGAAAACTAGCAACAGAATAATTTTCCATGTTGGAATTTAAATGTTTAACCTGGCTGGTATAATGAGATTCTTTACATTTTCAGACTCTTGTATTGTAAATTACAAGCCTTAGCCATGTGTTTTACATCTGAAAGCTCAGTTCTCTTCACTGTTTAATGTGCCCTGAAAGATGACAGTGTCTTTTTTAACTCCCCCCCCCCCCCCTCCCCCGTATGCATCTTCCACTTAATCACATTATGTGCTTTTTCTCTGCTATGGTTGAAGTACAAAGTGTAACATTAACAGATGTGACACAGGTTCTTGTATGTCTTGGTGACTAGCCCTACGGAGAACTTGGTTGGCAGCTTCTTTGAGTCGTGTGCGTCTGTATTTATATATACACACATACATGTATTTACATCCAAGCCACTTTGGCCACTATCTCAGAGTTCAAAGAATCTGCAGTATGAGTGCTAATTTTGTCCAGATGTAAGTTGTTTTGGTCAAACCGAGTTGTACGTAGAACCTCACCACAAGAATCTCATTTCCGATGCCTCCTTCCCTGACCTTTTCTGTATAGTTAATTAGCAAGTATTGTGACTATCACTGAGGACTGGCAGGTGACGATTAGATTCTCTATTTCTATGGGGCATATTATACTTCATATTTCTACCAGGCAACACAGCTTCAGTCAATTATATGCACAGGACAGAAAAAACTCACACGGCCATTAAATCATTCAGTATTCCTTATTGTTGGTTAAGTTTTAAAGAAGTTCAACACACAAATATAGAACATCTTCACAGCACAGTCAAGTGTACAACAATAGACTTAGCTTCTTTGGAGAGTTTTCCCTTTGTTTGTTTGCTTGCCTTTTTTTGCTGACACTGAAAAATAAGAAAAATACTCCCAAGGTTTTTGTGGGTTCTCTGTGCTCGGTAGCTGTAGAGGCTTAACGTGCTATTTTTGGTTGAATACTGCCTTTCAAAAGACCAGTGAATAATAACAAATATGCTACTTCTTTGTCATCGTTGTTTCAAAAGGTTAGTTTAAAAAGGTTTCCAAGGACATTACATTTTTCAAGGGTGATGAGTGGGCCTTTTTTAATAAATTGCAACATTAAAAGACCAAAAAACCTTTTCCAAACATCCAGGCCTCTGACTTTTTGAGGATTCCACTTTTATTTTGAGCGTGAGAAGCAGCAGATATTTGTTAATGGTTACAGATTATTCCAATGTAATAGAAATCTGTGTCCACATGCACAAGTTATACCATTTAAAACTATTCTGCTGCAGGTTGTGCTTGTTGATAATCTGCTGCACTGTTAGCATATAAATATGTATTTTGGTCTGAGTGCTGTGCAGCTAGTGTACCTATTACAAATCCAAGCAATAGAAGAGAACAAATGAGGAAAAATCTGAATGTCCAGAGCATTAGCTATTAAAATTGATCCATTGACATATAAAGCATTTTCCTTTTAATGTGGTTTCTGTTTCGTTTTGGGTGTTGTGTTTGGGGTTTTGTTTGTTTGTTTGTTTGTTTGTTGGGTTGTTTGGGTTGTTGTTTTGCGGTTTTTTTGGGGGGTGGTGGTGTCAGTTTGCTTATTTGTAGCACACATTTTTTCCCAAGCATTTTACCAACTTACTAGTGTTCATCATGAAGGCTGATCTCTGCAATGCTTATTTTCAGTCTTGACAAGTATGGCTGAGAGCACCAGCCAAGGTTTTCCAAGTCTTTGTACCTGGGTATCTTTATGTATCTAGATCTGGATAGGTGGCAGATGACATGAACTATAAACCAGTATTACTGACAGGCTTCCAAGTAGATACTCAAAAGCCTCAGAACTCTGTCTTCAATGTCAAAACATCTTTAACTGTAAATATTGCACAGTCTATTTTTCCACGCTTAGCAAATTAATGTGCATTACAGACAGCCTGAGACATCACTCCACCTAGGTTTTGCAGCTGCTCTGGTTTGCACAAGGATGCTGCCAGCTCTTGAGGCTGTGGATTTAATTGGAGCTGGATCCACACCCAGGCACACCCAGCTGCTGCCGCTGCAGTCTGGCTGATGGTTCAGAGGTTGACCATCCCTTAAATCAGTAGAGCCAGAGCAAAGTTTGGTGGCTTTGTGCTGTTGCAGCTGCTATCCCTTAGGTGAATTGTTAAACAGAAGTCAGGTTAGCAAAGTTTGAAGACTCCGATATAAAGTGTGAGCCCATACAGAGCTGTGTCAAATCTAAGCCTCTGACTTTTTTATTTGACCTACCGTCTGCAGCTTTGTTTGGCTTCAGTATTCACCTTTATTCTCATCCCCAAGGTTGAGTGTTATTTGCTGTGTGGTGTGAAACAGCTATTCCCTTGAACCTGGAGCTTGTTGTTGAGAGATCTGTATGCTGTACTGTGTTCACTCTTCTCCAGGCTATGATTTAAGTCTTAATTAAAGCGTCTTGGGATCCTTGGGGTAGTGTTACTGCATGTTACTGTTTTATTACCTGCTGCAACATAAATGCTGGTTACTACTTTGTAAATTGCTTTGTATACATGATCTAAATTTGTAAATCTAGTACTCAAAAAGGCATGTAAGAAGGTTGAGAGCACTAACCTGATTCTTTGGAGGTGTAGTCCAATTCCTTGCCTTCCACCAAATTGCGTTATGGAACCTACTAAAAACAAATGAATGGTATCCACGTGAATAGTTCACATCACATTCTGCTCCTAAGTGCAATTACAAAGAAAGGACAGTAAGTTTTATGCTGAAGCAGCTGATCTGGTCACAGAAAGGTATTTCAGTCTGGTCAAGCAGGCCATTCCCACCCAAGATTAAAACCTCCAAAAATTAAGCAAGTCAATTCCTTTGCTTTTTCCCTGGATGTCTGTAGTGAGCAGGATTACAGCTGTTCCTGGACAATGGCTGTGAGGCTGTGTGCTTCCCTGGAGGGAGAAGGAAATAATTTTGAGAGACAAGAAGTTTATTTATCAAATGCAATACATGCATTTTATTAATTTTGTATACTATCACTTTTTTGCGCTGTGAACACTTGCTTTATTAGTTTTACCATATTAACTAATTGCTACATGTAATTTTTGCTATTTGAATGCTTTCATTGTCTCATAGCTAGGTTTGCTGTTAGGTAATTATTGGTATTCAGTCAGCCTGGATGAATTGAATTGTTGTACTTAGAAAGCTGAATACTTTATATGGCTTTAACAAATTAATTAACCCCACTGTTATTTAGCCTGCAGGTCTAGCTGTACACAGCTTAATCCTAGGTGTAACAGATACAAATGTATTATGAGTCCATAAAGACCCATATATTTCTAACTAGTATTTATGATTTCCCCACACAGTGTTAGGCAACAAATGAAGCTTCTGTGGAACATTTATGCTGGGAAACATTATCTAAAACCTCATTAGTATGTGGCCTGTTTTTACAGCTCAGTCAGTTGCACTGATGGGAAGAGCCTCAATACAGTCAAGATTTAGTTTGCTGCTGATAAACATAAGTTTGAAGGCCAACTTTCATTTCGTCTGTACTCGGTCCTTTCTCAGACTCACTCCTTCTGCCTGGCTTCAGGGTCACCTTCTCTGGCAAATGTGCATCAATTCACTGTCTCCCTGACATATTGAAAACAATGTTTTCTATTGCATTTCTGATTTTTCTATAGTTTTTCTATTGCCACTGATACTATACCTCTAAGTCATGTGCTTTATACAGAGATTCATTCCTATGGTCAACTCTTTCCGTGTCATAGTTTTCTGCTGCTTCTGGAGTGATGTGTGCCAGGACGCACTGACTGTCCTGCTGCACTGGGAAAATGAACTTGCAGAGAGACCAGGGTGTTGCACCCTAGGAAGAGCTCAGGAGCGCTTTCTGGAAAGCATGCTCCCTTGCAGAAGTCCTTGGCCGGCGTGCCCTGCCCACCCTCTGCAAGTGCCCTGGTGTGTGGGAGGGAACCGTTCACACGACCCTGCCTGTGGAGCCTGATGTGTTCAGGAACAGAAACGTGGGAGGTCTCTAATGGGCTTGGACCAACCCCTGTGTAAGGCTCAGTGTTGATAATTGACTATCTCTTTGTCTGAAGTCATGCTTCAGTTCGTGTCAGAGTAGAGACGCTGAAAAAGTAACTCTGAAATTACAGAACTTCAGGAAATATCAGACCACTTCCGAACAAACTGGAGGTCCTACCACATTTCCCGTGGGAGTTCAGCTCTTCTTCTAGCTGAGCTATAGAAGAATAGTGGGAATCGACATTCACAGTAAGATTTCAAGGAAGAAATTACCAAATTTTTTTGAATCTTAGCAAGTGGCCTCATTTTGGAGGAATAGAGAAAGTTTTATTGTTTTATTTCACAGAGATTGAGTCATCTTCTTCTATTCTTGCTCATTATAAGAAATAATTTGCTAGTTTCTGTGATTGCTTTATGGTCTTTGCAGTACCAGTAACTTTGCTTTCTTAAATCTTCAACTCCATATCTCCTTTAGCAGAAACACTCTTGAATTAGATATAGTCACACTTCTGCTCATTCCTACCAGTGCAGGCCAGTGTTTGGCAAAAATTATTGTATTTGTCTCACTACTCAGATTGTTCCGAACACTTCTCATTCTCTGTCAGGCATATTTGTTTGTTAAAAAAATGATTTCTCTGAACTTTTGACTTGTGTGATATTCCTCAAGGCAGTGATTTTCTAAGAGCAATGAAAATATGCACATTTCTTCGATGATGTGAAGGAGGATGGCAGGGTTAACTGGAGACCAGCATATCCTGCTGCTTCTTTCTGAGCACACAGGGGCAAACATACATTCTTCTTCGCTGTCTGAATTTTCTTTGAAGCACATCTCTGCTATTGGACATGCCAGTGGCTGTTTCAAAAATTCTTTGACTTTTTGGGCCAAAACCCTTACATTTTGCATTTGGGACACTGACTCGCCAAGATATACATATGTGGCCAAAATACATATTTTTTTAGGGAACTTTAGAACTTTTTCCTCTCCGGATGTGCATCTGGGTTTTCTTTTTCTTTTCTTCCTATTTTTTCTATTGTTTTTGTTTTCAGGGTGGTGATGCGTTTATCCATTGTAATAGCATTCTAATGCAGTGACATATATCCTCTACTAATAGGAAGCAGAAATAACAAATAGCTTTGTATACGTTCAGTGCAAAGCATATTAAGTATAGCAAGAGTAACAAATGTCAGATAAGTCTGAAAACCTAAGAGTTGTCGATGGACTTCGACATCAGTGACAAGCTCTGTAAGTAACAAGCCTTTGCTATTTGACATGCTGTACTTGGAGACTTGTGTGCCGAAAATTGGGTTGCTAGATTCCATGCTTATTTCTCTCTAGAATAGCTGTGTTTGGGTGGGTTTTTTCTTTAAGTTTACAAGTTAAAAGATACTTCTTTTTGCCCACATCAAACTCTCCTTTGTTTCTCAAACATTATTATTAGTAGGTATTAAGTGAATATATATACAAGTGAAATATATACTATAAAAACACAAGGGAGGCATGTTTAGGAGGAAAGAGACGCAGATGGGCTCAGTGATTGAGTCTTCGCTCAATTTTATATCATGTCAAGGCTGGGAGTGCAGTGTATTAGCGTGGGCTTTATAAAAGCCAACTTCCTTGTGACAGGTTTTCTGGGGATAAACAACCAACCTATCCTCCCAGGACAGCAAAATTTGAACCTCTTTGGACTGAATCTCATTAAAAATCTTGGTCACTGCACAGCACAATTTGAACCCATAAAGTAAAAACAAATTCAGATTGTGTTTCCAGCCATTGTTATTTTTAGTTAAGCCACAAGCCATTAATGGCTGTTTAAAGTAAGGGGTTCTGCATTTTTCTCCTCAAGCATGTGCTGTTTATTTGCTACCCATGCAAGTACACAGCCAGAGTACTTGAACCCTCCAAGGACGTTGGAAAGGCTTCAGAGGAGCCAACTTGTGCTGGGGCTCTGAGAAGGGATCCTGGCTCTGCCACATACAGCCTCCTCGGGGATTTCTGTTCCCTAATGATTTTCCCCTTCATTAAGGAGAGGCCAAGATTCTACCCTTGATCTTACAGGACATTGAAAGTGGGCCTTGGCAGTAAATACTCTTCCAGGTTATGGTCTTGGATGCCTTAACCTAGAAAGACTCTTGAAAATGGCCGTTCTTTAAACGCATCTGAGCAAGGTTGCATTGGGTTAGGAGGAAGAAAACAGTGTGCAAACCAGTTTTCAGCTGTATTGGCAATCTTATTTCTCAAATGGTATTTTCTCCATTTCCTGCTCTCTCTTTGTTCGTTGCTTTTGCCATAACCCTCTTATTTCTTGTTGATTATTTCCTCTGCTGGGATAGGAATACATAATTGTGGCAGCCCAGTGTTTATTTACAACTTCCAGCTGAAATGTAACTTCCCATCTTTCAGTAAGACACTGCTATGTATTTTAAAACACTGACATCACTATTTCCATTTGTAATAACTAACACAATATTTTCATTTCCTTTTTTCTTTCTTTTCCCTCATATGTGATTGTCTTTCTTCACTTTCTTTTTTACTTGAAATTAAAAACTGGTCCAACAGAGCATTTAAAGATGCTTAGCTTGCGTTTCTGAGAAGTCCTAGTGGAACTTCTTGCATGTTTTCAGTTAAATTCTTAAGTGATTAATATTTTACTGGAGTAAACCATATTATAAGTGTGGCAGATTAAAATCTGCCCCTATTTTCTTCTTGTACCCTGTCTGAATTCTTTAGAAGTTCCTGGTTTATTTAAGTCTTTTAGCCTTGCCCTACTGAAAGTACAGCCACCAATCTTCCAGTGGAATCTTTGAACCCCATTGATTGCAAAAGGACTGAGCACAAGGGTAAAGACTCACAGAGGCTGGATCACTTCTGAAAGTGTATAATCTCTTTGGAAGAGCATAAAAGGAAGATGGAACTTTTATTAATTAAAGTTGCGGTTTGTTAGTCTCATGTTGCTACTGATTCCTGCAAAAGACGTGCATGACATTGCAGCATTTTAAAATATTTTGCGAGAAAGAATACATAAGCACTAACCTATGGGCCAGGTGTTTTGAAACATATCCATGTTCTTTTATTCAAGGAGGTGTACTTCCCACTTCTTGTGAGATTTCACAGGAAATTAACACCATTAGGTGTGCTCTTATGCAGATCAAGTAAACTGAGAATTATTTGTAAATCGGAGTTAAAGCCTCGTCTCTTTCGACCTCTGTTTCAACTCAATAAATCAAGGCAGGTTCCTTCAGAAGAAGCTTCAGAGGATCTAATCTACTTCCCTGGTCTGTTTAACCCTATGCTTCTTCTCTCTCAGTGAGAATATGTGGAGCTTCTGGAAACTGGGCTCCTAAATTCAGTACTTCAAACTAGATGCCTGCAGCAGACTGTAGGACTTTCTACACTGCCTGATCACTGTGTGGACAAGCACATCTTCTTTGGATTTCAGTTCACTGATGGAAAAGAAAGACTAGTGCACACCATGTCTCTACCCTCATATAACCTGGAATTCTTAAAGTGGACCTCCTGAGCCCCCTCTTAATTGCTCATGTATTCCCTGAGTCAGAAAGGGTGATGAAGATGCTGGTTTTTGGAAGAATGCCCTTGGTTTTCCTCCTCATATAAAGTTTGCAGGTCTGCTGTAACTTAATGGCAATCCTGACTTTGAATCTGTGGTTTGTGCTGCCACAGAAAATATTTTTGTTTAATATTCAAAGGCAATTGTTACCTATCACTTCCCTGTGTGTTTCTTGCCTGTTTATTTGATCCAGAAGATGATGCTTAGGTTGTTTGTAATCCTAATGTCCACAGAGGATTTGGCTTTGGTGTGAGCTCTTAATGCGGTCAAGTGACTCAGTAGCAATGATAACATATTTATCCTGGATCTCCCAGCAGTGTGAAGCAGACAGAAGGCAACCTGAACACAAGTTTCCAATAAGAATATTGTTCTGACACTGAGCAAAATGCAAATTAGGAACCTAAAATCTTTCAGCCCAAAGCACCGTTTAAAAATTTATTTAAAAATTAATTAAAAAAGAATAGGTATTTGTATGAACCCACTTCCAAATTATTTAAAACACTATAAAACTTTTTTTTTTTTTAATACACTGATATTGCAATAAACTGAAATTATGTAATAGGCTGTCCCTGCCTTTCTGCACAGAGGTTCAGCAGCTGTCCGTGCCCCATCTTGGGGAGTTTAGAATCCAAATAAACAAGATAGACCAAGGCCAGAAGGAGAAATAGACAAATTAAATGGTGTGCCCACAGTCACACAGCTGGCCAGCAGCAGAGCTCACGTTGGTCCTTGTCACCAGAAGTATGTGGTTTTCCAGTAAGAAAAGCCTGGGTGATGCCAGATAAAAGCTCAGTCAAACTGTAATTTTAGGGGCAAGACACAGGCAAAAATGTGTCAACTTATGAATTCACAGAGACAAAAGATGTAGGAGCATCGTCTCCTGTGTCATGAAATGGAACCAGAAATAACATGTCTCTTATTACAGTGTGGTATTCTGACATATACACCCACAATAATTAAGTGCTTTTTACCTTGACGTATAGCAAAAGACTGTTAATATTTTGTCTGTTCCAGAATGGTAAAGCACATTTTAATGCCCTCATATCTTAATCGTCAGCAGCTATTTTGTGCTTTTTCTATGATATTTTTTTTCAGTACTGAGGCAACTTTGTTTAAATACTTGCTCATTTCTGATTAGAATGCTTTTCCCAAGGCTATTGACATAGTTTCCTTTGTTCAATTAAATCTAGCCAAGTACTAATGTACTAATGTTTCCTGAGTAACAGTATCATTACAGTAGAAAAACCAGTTCAAACAAATTACACTCTATATTCACTTCTTAGGCACACATCCACACACTCCCACTATTAATTAATGTAATTGATAGGTCTTATTTTAATTAAAATAATACGATAATGATAAATAGCCATGTCAGATATTTAAAATACCATACGTGAACAACAGAATGGATTTTTGGTGTCAGCTACTTGAAGCAGAATTTTTGCAGGATATGAATAATTTGGGGGCCAAGGCAGAGCACACAAATTGTCTTTTAGCAACTGCTTTTTATAACTGTGAAAAAGAAATGTTTACCAATGTTTGGAAACATACTATAGTTCACACTTGGCCCTGCACTGTCTCTCATCTCAGCTGATGTGCACAAGTTCATACCAGCCAAAAGCATAGTCCTTTGCCTTATTAGAGACCTGGAGGAAGGAAAGCAGAACTGACGGAGAAAAACTGTATTAATTATATGATCTGCACAGTGCTCTTTGTAAACAGCATCGAAGTATCTGTAATATGCAGCCTGAATGAGCTTGCAGACATCTATTCACATGATTATTTTTTTGCACCTATGAAAAGTCACATTCTGGTTGCTTCTATAAATAGTGTTTTCAGGACCTTTGATTTGCATTGGCTTAGTGTGTGACGGGCAGGTGGATATTAGGTGGCATTTAGTGTTATCAGGGAAAGAATGTAAATGTATTCCAATTGCAGATATTGTGTTTTCTTCCTTCCTGTCCTCATGGTGTCACTTGCTTTCTAACATGATAAATCCCAGTTAATTTATCACACTTGTGTCTGTGATTTTTTTCCTGCTTGGAGGTTTTTGTTGCAATTACAATTGAGTTCAATATATTTATGAGGGATTAGATCTTTTTTATTTCAGTGGCCGAAATTCAATCATTGATACAAATGAAAAACCCCTTGGTTAACTGTTTTCTGGTTTGTTTTTTTGTTTTTGTTTTTGTTTTTTTTACTGTCACTGTTACACTTGTTTCTTGAGCTACCAGTGAGGCAAAGTTGTGTTTTTATCATACTGAGGAAATTCAAGTACTTCTAGTGTTGTCTTCTAAACGTTAACATCTAGTCTAAGTTAATCATCCAGAATACAATTATTAAACCCCTGAAAACAATTATGTTATTTGTCCCTTCTTCAGCAGAATGTTTCTCCACAGAATAGTCATTGGTTGCTAAGGTTTCCCTTTTCTTATATCCAAGCCTAAAGTACATGGTCCTAATTGTCTTGTCATGTTTTAGGCCTGAACAAGGTGATGTATTTTCTGGCAGTGCAGGATTTGTGACCAATTCATTTGGTATGAGGAACACTGATGGATGAACTTCTTTGTGTGTACTTTGTCTTGCAAGTTGTAAATCATTAATTATTTGTTCTATGTTCTTCTGTTTCTGGACTATCGTGCCTTGATTTCATGTGATAAAGGAACAGGTCATCTGATAGGTAGTGACAAGTCCGGGACAGCCCACTTTGCCTCCTGTGATTAGGCTCAGGAATTAAGACTTCTGAGCATAACAATACCGTAGCTGCATGATCATTTCACTGCAGTGCATGTAAACCAGAATGAAGTATGAAAGGCAAAATGTTTTTCACTGGACTCCAGAATGTTTCCTTTGTTATGAAATCATCAGGTATTGGTGAATTCTTTTGGTAGACCTATTTTGGAATATAAAGTGTCATTGCTGTACTGAGTTTACTGGTAGAAGAGATGACAATAGTTGTGACATGCACAAAGCTTGAGTAAGGGAAGTATAGTCCAGCAGGGAATTATAACCAGGGACATATTCAATACACCAGTTGCATACCTAAACTGGCATGTAGGTGGGAATTAAGAGCCTAAATTCAGAATATTCATTCAGGAAAATCCAGCCTAGCTCATATTCAGAAATTTTCACAGATGAAAACTCTACTACTGGGCATGTCCTGCACAGTGTTTCTCTTTGCATTGGCTAGGTGGAGGTGGCTGCCTGAGGTTTATTGGCATGCAGAAAAAAATAATTTCTTTGCATAAATTCTTTGGATAGCCTGGTCAGGCCTTACCAACCTGCACCAAATGGTGTATGGTAGCTGTAAAAAATGACAGAAGGCCAATGCCTAAAATATTCCTGCAAGTAGCTGTATATTTGTGCTCTCCTTAGTTCTGCTTTAGAGTTGCTCTACCAGAAAGAGAGTCAGACAGGTATTGCAAAGCTAAGAATCACATTTCTAAGAATGATTTTCTGCACTCTAACTTAGTGTTAACAGCAGGAATAGAACACAAGTGTCTGAACTTCTAGGTCATTTCTCACCCTGAGCTCATATTTCAAGAGTTTTTGAAATTTTACTTGCAGCCAACTGGTAAATTTGGTAAATTTGGAGACTGCATTTCTCACAGTTGGTTGGAGAGCTAAGAATTGATTCCTAATTCTTTAACCACAATTTATGCCAGTGGTTCTCTGTTGATTTTATTGGTATCCAGTCTGGAACATTTTTAGCAATGCAGTGGAAAAGCAGCTCAACAGATTACTGGTCAGTGACAATAAAACCCAGGGCTGTGTAAAGTGTTGAAATTCTCAGGCTAATGATATTCCCATAGAAAGAGTAGATTTGATAACTTTTGTAGCACAAATCTCCAGTTTGTAGCGTAATTGATAATATTCCAGCTTTACAATAGAGTGCCACCAAAAATACATAAAAATAAGTTGAAATTATTTATTCTACACTCAGTATATATCTGATGCAAGAGACCCCTGCTTCTAGGAACTTCCAGCAACAGTAAACCACCCATTAACCCAGCACTGAATAGTAAACAGAGCCAAGGAAGAGGAGTAGCTATGAAACTTCAGTTTAACAAAGGTAAAAGTTTATAACTGATAACCAGTTGAAGTATACCTTAAAATGCTATGAAGGTGAAGCTATTTAAGGGACCAACTCAAAATGCGTCTTATATAATAGTGAAAGCCCTATTAAATAAACACCAGCTAAAAGACTTAAACCTGTTAAAGAGATTTTGCATTCAAGTTAAGAGTTCAAAAGGTCACTGTTTGGCATTCCTCTTCATGGGCAAGTCTAGCGAAGTTAACATGCCTTTAGCAAACAAATTCAGATTAAAAGCTATTCAGAACTGTCTCTATTTACTCTGTCACAGTCACGTGGTAGAGATTTCCTTTCTGCTACAATAGAATTCATGACATTATCTATTTAATGGAGCTGAAATGGATTGTGCATTAAGCAGTGTTACTTTATATGACACAGAAACACTAAAGCATGTGTACCTGTAAAATGGAGTGATTTAAATGTATTATGCATTTATTTATATATTTAAGCCTAAATGGTTAGGAGGAACATGAATTAGAATAATACCTGGAACATAAAAATGCCTTTCATTTTGTATTTTTTTAGCAAACATACATTAGCTGAACTTGATAGTAATTCTGAAAGACAGGTAAGTGTTGTTATAAACATACAGCAGATGGTTAAACTGACATAAATGGAGGGTGAGAGATTTGTTCAAGGTCAGAGAGCAAGTGCCCAGGAGTTTTGACTTATAGTTCCCTGTTCTGATCATGAAACAAATGTCCTTTGTTCTAGATACTTGTAGATCATGCTTTAAATGAATAGCCACGATTGCAGTGCATACACAAAGGACACAATCTATGAATTCTGCTTTTAAATTTAGTGCAATTTTTATTTTGTTTCAGGGTCAAGGACATAGAGTTATATACTGAGGGCACTTGCAGCATCCTCTGCTACACTTAGTAGTTTACTACAGAGATAAGTGGTTGACTGTGGTTGATTTCTATCCCTTACTGGCCACTACCAATTCCTATTCTATACCTGCAGTGTGCCAATTTTAATCTGTCAGGAATCTAAATACCCTTCAGTTTTGGATTGCTGTTTGAGTCCTTCATTCCTTGAACCTGCTATTTCTATGCTGAAGGTGTAAGAGATCCATGTAGTACTTTATCAGAAGATGCTACTCATCTTGACTTTTCTGCCTTTTACCTGGAAGCAATGATTTATATTCCTTTTTCTCTTTGCTGATGTTCAACACATACAGATGCATTAATAGACCACTCTTATTAGAGCCTGCCATTATCTAAAAGCAGTAGTGTTGTAATTGTGACATGTTTCATAACACAGTGGAATATGAACAAGTATGCTTCATCGGTGGGAGGGAGGGAGGCGTGTTGTATCTGTGGAAATGCAAGAGGGGGAATTCTTATCCTTTTTTTCCTTCTTTTTGCCAAATATTAAGTGGTCATCCTGTCAAATAAATATGGCAAGTCTAGTTTAAACATGGAGTGAGTGACTGCAGAAGGTTTATTTACTTAAATGGCTTCCCTTTCAGATGAAATCTAAACAGAAAAGCATAAAAGTTATCTCTTAAATCCAAACCAGAGTTTTGGCTGAGCTTATTAAGTCTGAAGAGTCTGGACTTCAAACAAACAAACAAACAAAAAACCTCTGTTCTTGCATGTGAAACACACTTGAAATAACTTCTTCCAGCTATTTAATTTTAATTTCAAAGGCTTTTTTGTACACTACCAAGTGCAACCCAAAAACAACCCAGTCAAATGAATACCAAACTTCTACCTCCACTTTACATATGTAACTCACAGAGTTTTTGTGACATGTTTTAAGTAAAAAAAGCAAAATGCCAGCAGAATAGGATTTAGAGTTAAGTGGACTCTAATCCACCAGGCTATGCTTAGCCCACTAAACATGACTTTTATTGTGCACCCAAATACCAGCTGGTGATCACTTGAAGATTGATGGTAGCATGCAACTCTGGAATGTGCTCCTAAATTCACTCTTTGTGTCAGTCTTCGTGGCGCGAAAAAGAGTGAAATATGGCTACGTTCTGTGTGTTGAAACAGCAAGCATGCTACCCACCCTGCAGGGCTTGAGCACAGCACTCCTGTTCCCACTGAGCCAGCGGGAGGAACAGCCACATCTCACAAATGACATCTTAACAGTGACAGACCCACTTCCATCTTCCAAATCTGTACAGAAATAAAGCTTAAATAAAATTATTTTCACTGCAGATATACCTGGAAGTATTTTGGTTTTAAAGTTGACATTAAAAAAAAAGCCCTAAGTCTTAATTCATGTAATATTGAAAGTACTTACAGCAATCCTAGGTGTTCAGCCACACAAACAGTGAACACTGATGATGAAATTAATAATTTCCAGTTGTGTCTAATCTCAGAAGTCCCCAGGGGGACGTGGCCAAACCCTGTGTTCAGTGAAGCAGGTTGTGGTATTACAGTAATTTGGGGGAAAAAAAAATAAAAAATCTTTGTGTGCAATCTGATGAAATGGCACAGCTATTCCTCTGATGAGAGTGAATGCTTTAATACATTAGAAAAATGTACAATGGAAAAAAACAACAGGAAAATATTTAAGGATAGGCTTGACCTTTGCTCTACTCACAAACCAAACTTGCCTTGGCTTCAGGAGGCATCCCAAACACCCACGTCCAGAAAGCAGCTTGCTTCCTGTCAGTGCAAAAGGCTGGGTGGCCTCTTGGATGCAAAATCGAATTTAATCAAAGAGTCTAAATTAGGCTGCAAAGGGTAATTTAACCATAGAGAACAACAAAGAAAAACAGGAAAAGGAATGAAGAATATTGTGGAGAAGTATTCTACTATTGTAATATCAAGAGAAGATTTGGATAAATACAGTTGTGAAAGAGCTGTGGAACTGAGTGTGGCTGGCTGTTTTGGTAGTTCGTTATCTCCAATATAATGACCCTTCTGGCATCATGTTGGACTAGGGGTTCATTGAAGGTTCACTGAAGGCAGGATGCCATTTGTTGACCTCCAGCTGCTTTGTTTTCTTACATAGTGGAGCAAGAATAAGTGTTTCTTTTATCCTTCCCAGATGTAAAGCAGAGCTTGCTAACTTTCTAGACTTGGTATATAGAGGTAATTATCTGATGTATAGACAAGAGTGTATAACACCATGTATATGCATACCATCGACTGTCATACTGATACTGATAGGAAACAAGAAAACACACTAAAAAAGGAAGCAATAGTTTCCAAGTTGTATGTGATACACACCGTCCCACATACCTGTTTCCTTATTTTTGCTACAGACAACTTGGCTTCTTTTACAAGCAGCCCTCTGTATTCAGTAATTGTCTGTGTATAAAAATACCACCCTTTAATTCACCAGGCCATTGAAATTCATTTATTAATGAAATTCTTTTAAATGTGAAATGTTGCCCTCCAAGCCTTCATCAGCTCATAGCTGAGTAGATTTTACATTATTTTACTGAAGAATTAATCAAAGCTAAGCACTTGGGATTTAGCTTGATCTCTTTATGCCTGATGTTTGCTTGATAGCTAATCCTAATTTGATTAAAATGATGATGATAATAATAATAATGAAACTGTAACCAAGCCTGCATACGCTAAGTTGCCCTTTTTTATACAGAGTAGGGGTGAGAAGTGACTGCTGAAGAAAGGACCAATATGTTTTAAGGAGATCTGTGGATAAAGTGGCATGGCTAAAATTACAGCCAAAGTTGGTGACATCAGTAAAAGCAAGGATTACTGCAGCAAGGGCAGCAATGCCAATCCTAGATACACAGAAATGGGCTGAATCGCTGGAGAGATTGCTCTTTGAAGGAGAGAAAGGGATGTAATGAAAAGGGCTCCTCTGCCTCACCACAGTGAAGTGGGTTCTTACTTTATTGCAGCAACCATAATGAAATATTTCAGTGGTTGAGCTGTGTTTTCTCAATGAGATTTTATTAGCTCTGGCAACAAGAGTAATTCTGCAGCTTAGTGACAGTATGTTTGGAGAGAAAAAGAAAGACTGCGCATGTGAGTTGATGTGAGGAGCCTTTTCAGTCAGAAGAGGAGTTAAGAGACTACTATTATACTGCCATTATTTAATGTGTTAATTATTTTTCAACATTTGATAGTCCTGCACTACAATTCAGAGGTAGGGTTGTCAGTACATCAATGAAAATGCATTAACACCTCAAAACTACACATTTGGGGAGTAGCTGCCTCTTTCAGTTTTGCAAAGGGCAAATTACGTCTTCACAGTCTACAGGCTACCTCAGTAAAAGTACAAAATACACTATACACTGAAACAGAAGGGTAAACTTGCAAAAAAAGACAATTCTAGCAGTAAAGCAACCTACCTTTAATTCAACCTTACTTACACTCTCCCTGCTCTTCTCTCTCCCTCCCCAATATTCAGAAATGCCCCCCTGATACCATCTGCCATGCGTTTGTGGAAAGTAAATAGTCAGATACTCAAACATAAGCCTAAAAAAGTTTGCTTTTATCACAAAAATAACAGCCTGAATGAGATGCAAAAGTAATGAAAAGTCCACTCAGACCTCATTCTTCTCCCAGAGGTCAATCTGTGGTAAATGGGATGAAGATGAATGAATTGGGAGAACAGCTCACAAGTCTCATGTTATTGCCCCGTTCTGACTTGGAGAATAGCACTAGCTTCAGATTTACTTAGTTTTTCAGACAGACAATTACAATAAATCACTTTCTTCCAATTCTCATATCTTTCTTTAAATTTGGATCAAAGAATTTTGGTGTCTGCATACAGTCAGGACTTCAGCTGGCCAGTTAGTCTGATAGCTACTTGGAACATTTCTCTGTGTGACTGAGCATCTTGGGAGAAAGCACAGCCATTCCTCCAGTGACATGATTGCTGGTCCACTAGAAAAGAGAGTGCGAGAGAAAATGAGAGATTACAATGAAAAGATATACTGGTCCCAGAAGAAGTAAAATAATGTGGAATTTGTCTGACTTCACGGGTGTGGTTTTTTTCTTGCTCCATCTCAAAAATAATGTCATACTTGGCAACCAAAAGCTTCGCACTCCTACATCTGGAAAACAAAACCATCCTGAGTGCCAATGTCAAAGCCACTGTGTGCACCCAGGCTAGTGGGTGAGACGGGTTGAGCTTGTGCAGCCTTAGGCGATGTGGCGAGGACCCTCTCCCATGTCTCTTGGAAAGAAACAAAAGGCTAAACTCTGTAACTGTACAGGCTTGGAAGCACAGTTTACAGCTCTTGGAGAGCAGTTTGCACAACACAGAGCTGTTACACACAAGCTCTTTATAGACAAGACATGGAGAAGACTGACTTCCATCTGATGTGGCTAACTCAGCTGCAGTAATCTTAAACCCAGCTGGCCTGTCTTTACGTGTCTCCATGCTTGCCAAAGTTGTCCTTTGGTTTCGGGACCAAAAATGAGAGCAAAGCCTGGACAGGATAATAATAAGCAGAAATGAACACGGTAGTATTTGAAAAAGCAAATATCTTCTGGAAAGTTCTGTAGAGTAGCAGTATTTGTGACATCTGAAATAAACCCCACAAATTTCGATTACATAAAGGGATAAAGTTGATGACCAGTAAATTAAAATTGCACACTACTTATTAAAAAATAAGAAGCCTGCTTTTCCATGTTTTTATTGAAATACCTATACAGACTTCAGAAAAGTTACTGCAGGTTTACAGCGAGTTAAGTGGAGGAATAATCTGAAAATTATGCCTAGAACTGTCTACAGCCTAGTGAGACTGGCTGAGCGGAGGGTGTGGGTGGTCCTGCATGAATCTCAATGAAGGAATCTCAATACTGGACTATTTGGCAAGAGTTGGAATAGCTATGCAACTGCAGCTTGGAAAAAGTTGACATATTTTTCCTCTGTTTTGGAGTGGGGCTTCTATTGTGGAATGTGGTATGATTTCATCATGACAATAGCTGTGTGAGTAAAAAAAAAAAAAAACCATCAGCATTTTAATAGTGTCTGTTCTTCATAATGTAAAGCTTCAATAAAAATGCACTTAACCTTGAGGTGTATGTTGGGTTGATGAATGTGCCACGGGCCCATGTTAATACGTTTTGCCAGACACAAGTAAGTGACTTTCGTGTGTTTGCCTTTGCTTGGAAAACACATTCCTTCTGCACAAACCTGGCAGCTGCCCACACCTTAGTGGGTCTGCCCCTCCCTCATTCTTCAAAGTTGCAAATCAAAGATGAAAAATTCTCTGATACTTTTTGATATTTTTAATAAAACAACACTCTGTCATGAGTGATTCCCCTTTCAGTACAACTTTTAAAAAGCCCCAAGATCAAAAGCCAGTTAATACTCCATTGTGATCTTTTTAATGTCTACGAGTTACCAGGATTTTAGGGGTTCTGTGTGTCTTGTAAAATGAGGACTCATCTACTGACATATGTGAACGCTCTGCATAAGGTCAACTGTTAACTGGTATGTCTTTTCCTATCAACACATGGTCCCCTTCACAAAGAGCTATTGAGTGTTTTACTGCTCCTAATGTGTGTGTTGAGCTGCTCAAGGAGACAAATTGTTCTTCAAACATGCTAGAGCTACCTCTGGGCCTGATTCTCCAAAGACTTCACCTTGGTGCTATTATTTCTATTTATAAAAGACTGCACAATCTCAATCCAGTGATGCTTAAATTCCATTTTCAACTCATTTAGCAAATATACCAACAAGTATTCAAGGCGTATATTTAAACCAGATCATATTTAGATATTGTTGACATATCCATGTTGTTTACTGTCATTCCAAACAGCAGTTAAGTTTCCTTCTACCGAATTATACATTTTAGCTCTGGGCAAAGAGAGCTCCTGTTTCAGCCTGTACTATCTATCTAAACTCCCTTCCTCCCTATCCTCCAAGTGATCTTGTTAATTAGTTAGCCTGTGATTTTATGAGCACTTGTAAATCTATTTTCTCCTTTCACACTTTTTTTTTTTTAACAATGCCATTAAACCCCTTTCAGATAGATTCAGAAGCTAGCAAGTGCGCACATCTGTGATTTCCCGTCCTTATAAGCCTATTAACTCCTTCTAGAAAAAGCCAAATTTCATTGTAACAGCATTAAAAAAAGTGCAGACTTCTCATGCATGAAGAAGAGCTAAAGAGATAAAGAAAAGGTCAAAAGGTCCACCTGAGCTTTTTGGGCCCCATGTGGTTAAGGCACACAAGGGACTGACTAGTAGCACATCTGGCTGCTTATGGCCAAATGACCACATACCCATTTATAATCAGCATCACTTGAGAGCTGGCTGAGGCTTGGTGTTTAGTTTGAACGCTGCACGAGCAGTGGCAAAATGCTTTAACAGCTCTCTTATCTTACCCCGTTAAGTAGAAGGAATCAATACAGATTTCTTCAAAGAAAAGGAATATCGACAGTGCAAAGGTGACTCGTTCTGAAGTTTTGAAAGGATATATTCAGACTTAATTAGTTCTCTTGCCATACATAAAATTAAACAAGTAGTCACATTGTGGGCTTACAGAGTTGAAAAGCGATATGCATACTTTTTCCACAGGTACTATGTAAACTATAAAAATATTACATTTATTTCTTCCATTTCTTTACACTAAAAGATCAGAAATAAGGCCACAAAACCAACAGTCAAAATTATTAGGTTCCTATGAAACCTGATACCTTTTAACTAAATCTTTTCAAATAATTTCTACTAATAAGGTACATAGTAGAGAGGTTAGTCAGTGCAAAGTTAAAAGGAAAATATTTAAACTGAAATAAAACAAAGCTTTTTTTCTGGCTGAAGGATTTTTTTTAAAATTATTTTTTGTAACTTTGCAGATAGGTCTGATTCCACTTACATTTTTAAAATGTATAACCATTCCTTGTAACAGTAGCAATGTTAGGTACAGTCTCTCTCTAACTTTATATGTGCAGATTACTTTTTCACCTGATCACAAGTTACCTCTAAGTAAAAGGGTGCCATTTCCATTTGATGCTTTAAGCAAAACCATCATTTTATTTAACTATTTATTTCGGGGAGTGAGAGGGAAAATAGAAAATTGATTTCATTCCAGTTCCTAAAAGGTGAGATTTTACACTGCAGTTTTACATTTGGCATGGGCTGGCGTATTTGTTGGCACAAACTGAAGGCTTAATGAGGCTTAAGAGAGTCTCACAGCCTCCTTAACCAGAAGCTAACGCTGTCAAGCCTATTGCTAGGTGTACACAAGGCCTGTTGTTTGTGCACTCCATGCCCCATGAGGGAATAAAATAAAACAACATTGTACTGCTGACTTCCAGATCACTAAGGCTACATAAAATCCATGCCAATTTCAGCAGGTTCCCTGGGGAGATGTAACCCATCTTTCTGGAAAGCTATGTTTTCCCCTTCACTGTGGTGCAGCGTGTGAAACTGGGCTGTTATGCTTTACTCTCTGCTTTTTTTGAGGCACATACCCCAAATCTCTGCTTCTGCTCTGAACTTCCCCATAAACAACCTTCTGAGACTGAATCCTTATGCCAGCAGGAAAGAGGAGGAAAACATAGTATTTCTTCTATTTTACCACAGGGGATCCTAAATTAAAAGCTTGACAGAGCATCCTAGATTTCCTTTAAGAAGCCCTGCTAGGCTGGAAGCCCAGGAGGGTACAGTGCCACAATGACTGCATGCACTCTGACATATCATCGTTTATCCACAACCTATCAGTGGATAAACTCAGTGCTTTGAGCTTGGGCTGGAGATGCTTGCATACCATGGCTGTAGCTTACCAGACTCTGCAAGGTCAAGATATTTCTTGATTATAGCGAACTTTCAGTAACAATTAGTTATGGGGGTCTTCAAATAGGAAATAATCATGTTTTGGGAAGGTCCTTCTAAAAATTGTATTAGTTTCAGTAACATATACATCAAACATCCATATTATTAGTATGTCTACCAAGGAAGTTGCTTCTGTTAGCATCTTATCTTACATATTAGGATTTATTACATTCCTTACGTTAGGAAAGTCAGTTTGTGTTTTCAGCATTGTGACACCAGTGAATTTGAATTAAGGAGTGATGAAAGGTTGATGTTGAGTAATTAAATAAGGCATTCAGAGGACTACCTGATGAGCGGATCTAGCTCATATACCCTCATGCAGGTTAGACCATTTGGGTGTAAGAGCCTGTGTGAGATATCTCCACCTTCCTGGATTTCCAGTCTCTGATAGCTGTAAGTTGTTTTGTTTTGGCCAACCCAATGGGTTTTGAGTGTTGCAAAGGCTTTTTTGGTGTTAATAACAGGCATTGCAGAAATATTTTGTTGTTTCTCCTGTGAGAACACATCTTTTTTAAAAATAATTCTTGCATTAACTTTTTTTGTGGTGGATTAAAAGGATAATTAAAGGGTAGGTGTTAAACTGTCTAATTATCAGTAAGCTATGCACTGTGTATGGGAAAAAATCCCAGTCACTGGGATCTCTAAAATGTGCAGTTCAATAATAATAATAATAATAATAATAATAATAATAATAATAGTAGTTCTGGTGAGAGAGTTCACGGAATGCTTTGTTTTTCATTAAAAAGGACAAGAGCTATATAACCTGACCTGTAAGATTTCTAACACTAAGAATCAAGTCAGTATTAGCCTTATCATTGAGAAAAAACAAAACTAAATTCAATGACTGATGAAAAAAGGGTGAATATAGTTTATTCTTCTATCACTAAGGGTGACGGTTATTTGCATATGGAATATATTATAATCTTTTGTTTTATTGTCAAATAAAATCCTTAATATTCAGAGAGAGCTGTCCATAGCTTCATTCTCCATACAGGGTTTACTGGCTTGAATGGTTAAATTCCCAAAGTATGGAATAGAATTTGCTTTGAAGGCCAGTGAACGTTTACATTTTTGTACAAAAACTTTTGGAGGTGAAAAGGAACGTGGAAGACCTTAAAGCATCGTTCCAGCCACTGCTTTTTCCAAGTGACAACACCCAGATAGTAAATCTTTAAAAAATCAGATTTTCTTGGGTGATTGTGTGGTAAATTTTGTTAAAAGAAAATTTTATCATTTTAAAATTCCCTCTGTAGTTGCTTGTGTAGCCCTAAGAGGCTAATAAACACAAAGGTTCAGCACTGAAAGAAATAAAACTAATAAATCTGTATGAGAGTATTTGTTTCAGGGCTTTCCTTCCTCTTACGAATGGTGTTGAGTTTCCATAGTCTAGTAACATGTCATAAGGTATTCTCCTCAGCAGCAGCTTGATGGAGACAGATACCCTTCAGGTACCTTAGAAAGAATAATACCATTTCAAAGAGGCTAAAAATCCAGGAAAATAATGGATTTTAATAAATGCAAGTTGTGAAAATCAAGTATCTGTTGCTATTTTTGCCTCTTGATTAAAAACAATCCTCATGATCTTGATTATCTTTTATGGCAATCATGGTTTATTTATTACCAATTGTTGTCGGTGACTGAGGCAATAAGGAGGGGCACTATATTTACTGTACTGAATACTCACATTCACCCAGTGTTGTGTGGGAAACTGCTGTCTGTCCCAGGTTGTCTGTGCTTTCCGAGTATATCACATATAGGGTTATGAGAAGGTTCATTTTCACCTTACAGCTGCCAAATATTACAGTAATGTTAATAAGGTCACCAGGAAAAGGGATGAGCGCTAGCTTCTCAGGCTTGTTACGAAAGGTCAGTCTAAGAATTTCAGAGCGGGCAAAGAGGCTGCATTTTAATGGCACTATGATGGTGAGTCTCCCAGGTGTTTTGAAAATCCTAGCTAAAAGCTTACAGGAAGGATTTTTTAAATAAAGTAAAACAATTGATTTTTCAAGCACTGAAGAAAGACTTCTGAAAGTGGTGTGGACAATTTTCATATATATATTTAATGAGCACAGTTTCAGTTTAAGCTTTTAGGCACAGACTATAAATCTTGATTGTATGTTTGTCTTTTGTTGAGGGACATATGAAATAGAAATATTATTGGTTATCTTTCTCATATTGCCATAAATAAATAAATGCATGTAGGCAACCCTTAGCCCCTGAAAGGTGTCACACGTTTAAGTGAATCAAAACATCATCTTGCGGTAACAGAAGATATTTTTCATCTTCCTATGAAACTATTTAACAATCATGATAAAAATTAAGTGGAGTTACATATCATATTTATTAATGCAAATTATATTCTGAGAAGTGTTCTCTCAATCATTAGATCTCTAGTAGACAGGTATAAATCCCAAGACTGCAGCCTTTGCATGTATGTTGTCTATAGCCTCTCAAAAATTACTCTCCAAGTAATTTTTGAAGAAAAAACTATGCTTCAGCTAAATATGTGTTTTACAGAAAGTGCACGCTTTAGACACACTTTTTGTTTTTCTAACAGAGCACATACTCAGATATTTTTTTTTTTTTTAAATTTTGTTTTCCAAAATATCGTTAGCTCACATTAATCTAGTCATCTAAAAGGCTTAGATGACTAACTTTGTATAAGACCATCTACTGTTTTCTATAGGGAACTAATGAGCAAAACCTTTGCTTTTAGCAAAAACTGTGCTTTTAGCAAGTGGTAAACCATACTGTCTCAGACAAACAGTTTACAAAAGGTGTGTGTACTCAGTTCTTAGATTTATGAATAAACATTATAGCAGGGCTTCATTTTTGTATGTACTGTGTATTTGCCACACTTTTAGAGTCACAGGGAACACAATATGTTAGATATTTGAATAATTTATTATTAATAATTATTATTTTCAATATTAATTAATAATTAATTATTTGTTATTAAAGTTTTATTTTCCTATTCTCAGGTCTTGAGAAATACCCATTCTGTTAGTACAGAAAAGAAAAATAATCTGAGTGGTGGCCAAAACATATTGGCCAAGCAAAGACAGAAAGGCTGAGCTTTCTCAAGGGCAGCAAGTAATGCTTCTGTTGTAGATGTTTGTGCTATTCCTGCAACAGGCCTTTTCCTGCACTACTGAGATCGAAGGATGTTTTTTGCTTCACTTCATTGGAGAAAGCTTTATGTGGAAAAATGGAGCTAATCCTATAGTTCTGATAGTTTGGTCCAAGTCCCATAACCAACTGAATAGATGGACACACTGCCCATGGAAGATGGTTGGAACTAGATTATCATCAAGGTCCCTTCCAACCCGGTCCATTCTGTGATTCTATGATTTAGGATTGATGGAACACATGTTTTTTTTTTCTTTTAAATATACATGGTGATGAAGAAGTAAAAAAAAAAAAAAATTGACCTTGAAAAAGATAAAAAAACAGTGAAGCCTTCTGTTAGGAAATTAAAGTAAACTATTCTTATGTAGTTTTCATTGATCTTGTGGGTTTTCTCTGCCATAAACTTCAAATTATATTGAACATATTGATTAATTTAATATATGACCTTCCTTAAAAGCCAAAGCTGTAAATAATCATAACCATTAAAATAAGAATTAATTAGAGTAATAACAGCAATGCCTGATTTTTATGAGATATGACTAGCTACTTAATGTACAAAAGAATTGCATTCAAACTGGGAATGGAAAATTTGTTTTAACTCAATGATTGCATTATTACCAACTGTCTGATGAGGGTTTTTCTTTTCTTATTGACCTCACTTGTGTTGAAAGATGCCTATTTTTAGAAAGAAATGCAGTTTTGAAGCCAGAAAGGCAACTGAACTGCTTTACTAATTTGTTGTCTCTATTATTTCAGAGCTGCAAGAAACGAAGACCTCTGAACATCACAGAATATCCCACAGTCCTCTGGATTACAGGATATTATTAATGGATGAAGATCAGGATCGGATCTACGTGGGCAGCAAAGATCATATTCTGTCTTTGAATATCAATAATATAAGCCAGGACCCTCTCAGCGTAAGTCCAAGATTTATTATGAAGATCCAAAGTTGCATTACTACATGCCTTTCTGTTTAAGACAGAAAATGTGTATTTCATTATTTTACAGCTAGCAGAAGTCCAGGCCCACACCTTACTGAGTTGTTCATCCTTGATTTATGTGTAATGCCAGATGACCAAGCTATTAGTATGGCTGCTTCTCAAAACACTGTTTAAAAACTGACCTGTTTCATTGTTTTGAAGCAAGATTCAGCATGGCTTGGCCTCATAAGGAAAATTTGTATGAGTTGATGGGTTTTGCTTCTCTACAAGATTAAAGATCATTCAGAGATGTGCTTTTTAAAGAAGCCTATAAGGGAGAATATACATGCTGTCATTTTCAAGCTATAGGGAAAAAGCCAACAGGGACAGAGTTGCCTTTAATCTTCCACTATATTTATTTTTGGTTTTTACTCTGAAGCCTAATTGCTGAACTATTTTCCAATCCTTTGTTATGCCTGTGTCAGCCCTCGCCCTTCAGCTGGGGAGCTGAGACACCCTCTTTTGGGGTTTTTTTGTACACTGTGACCCACATCTCCCTCTTGACACCACTTCTTTCCTGGCTGCCTCTCTCACTTACCAAGATGCCATTTTCTAAGGACTCTCTGTGTACCACCTCCCCAAACTGTAGTAGGCAGCCTGTATATTAAAATGCACAAATTATCAATTTTTTAAACCACATTCACAGATCTGTCTCCTGTCTCCCGAGCCAGTTCAAATCCAGCTTCTCGGCTTTTTAAATAGGTGGCCTGCAGAAGTACTTGTGTGCCCAGAAGCCTGCCCGTTAAGATACTACCTCCCTACAGACTTTGCCTTGCCTATCTTTAGATTATCATGGCTACAACATTACCTTAAAGTGTACCACGGAGGCCGGCCTCGTTCTATCAAATTCATCTGATCCTTTAATCTATGGGCTTTGTTACTGTCTGTACCTCAGAAGCGCTGAGGGGCAGAGATATCCAGCCTGCAGCAGCAAAGTTAAATGCCTTCCTTAAGAGGCAAGGCTTTTAATGTGTCAGGAGAGAGTGAGGCACCCCGCCAGAGGGTGATTAAGCACAGTTAAATTAGGCTTTGCTCTGAATCACCCCTCTGGATATGCCTGTCTACCTGAATTGATTGTACAGGGAGTCTGGGGAGGCTAGCTCTAACTTACAGGTTTAAATTAAACGCCTCTCATGTGACAGCGTGAACGCATCCTTCCTCCTCCTAATGGTGCAGAGATCTTCCTCTGAAACAGGGCCGCCTTCTCGGATCTTAAATAGCTTGTGTGACCTTTTTGGCTAATTGCCATCTCACCAGTGGCCCAGCCACCCGTGTCTGAGAGCTGCTGTGCCCTACCCGGCATGCTCCGGCCTTCCCCAGCAGCTCGCAGGCGGCTCGGCGCAGAGTTCGGTGAGGAAGGCAGGCCTCTGTCACAGGAAATAAATCCTGCGGTATGGAGCTGTGCGACATTTCAACGGCCTATTTAGACCTGGAAAAACAAGAATTAAAAAAATCCACAAAAAGCGAAACCACAAAAAGTTTTGGCAGTGAATGTGATCACCCAGTATTGGGCTCGGAATTAATCTCTGCAATTCCCCATGTTCTTTCATTTATTTCCTTTTTATAACAGATTCACTTTGCTAATCTTACACCTGTATAGAAACCCTATATACATATGCATACGTACCTACAACTCTCTGCATGTATATGTGTATATATATGTACACACACAGAGAGAAATCTTTTAATGTTATTATTTATGTTGTCTTGATGCTAAATGTTCTCAGGCTCTGTCACCTACTAAATATCCAGGTAAAGATTTCTAAATGTCTTTTCTATTTCAAAATCAAAGTAAATAATGGAAGAAGCTCAGAAGCTTTGGAGTTTGAGTATAGATCAGGTAAACATCCAGACATTGGGGTGTGTGTCAGAAAACTGTCTGAAAGAAATCAGCCTGAAAACTTAAGATTTTAAGCAGGTTTTCACATAAAATATCCAAACCTTTGCTGCTAAAACTAAAAAATTGTTACAAGAACCCTTCTTGCAGTATTTCAGTCTTCTGGTTTCTAGTTTGAATAGTTTTTAGAAAATCAGTGAAAGTAAAAAAGTAAAGAAATACAGTAATTTAGGCAATAACAATGAAAAATCTCTCTTATTTAGAAGAAGGAAGTCTAAATAAATTATCTTATCTTAAAAATATTTAATAAACTTACTTTATATCAGCCAAAGACCTGGGCCTTTATTTTGTTTACTGCATGCTAAGACAGAGGGTTGGTTTTCTTTTTTTTCTTACAATCAAGGTGTAAGAGATATCAAAATATTAACTTGTTAGTGTAAGTTAGTCAGTGAAATGTTTTGCTTAAATTACGTGATAAGTATGTTACTTAAAAGATACTTCTTTCCTTGCAGATTTTCTGGCCAGCATCAGCAAACAAGGTTGAAGAGTGCAAAATGGCTGGCAAAGATCCTACAGTAAGTTATAATCCACATGCACATGCACACGCATACACAGAATACATACTTAGCCATAAAGTAAGAGCACCTTAAGTGCCGCCAAAACATGAAAGAAGTGTTTGTTTTGCTTTTGAAATGCTCCACAGGCTAAATGATAAAGTGAAATTATAAAAAAAAAAAACCCAGGGTGTGTAAACAGAATGTACCTTCAGACTTTGCCAGATGAAGAAAGATGTGAATTGTCCAGTGCCTTGCCTTTTTTTCTTTTTAATAGTCAAACTATGTAATAGTACTTTTCCAGGTATGTCCTGGGGATGATGCTGAACCGCCTGCTGAGCTGTTGTGCTGGGTGGACAAGTGCTCTGGCTGGCTGCTCACCCCAGGAACAGACCTCACTGCCTGCAGCCTGAAGACCGCTGTCTCAGAAACACCACAAACACCTCTTTCCATTAATTCCACAAAACAGTGCCCAAATGAGTATCTGGAAACTAGCATGCTTTCCTAGAAAGAGGTAAAGGTGATCTCTGGAATTATGGGAAACACAGTCCATGGAGAGGTTAGGTTGAGTCATTTTGCACCACTGCTGAATTATTCTCCCATCTAAATGCAGACACCTTCCAAAGGACCTAAATCAGATCGTAATTTTCCTATACACTCTTTATAGATAATAGGTAGAAAGGAGGTATTTTGAAAGACCCAGTGAGTGGTACAGTACAGCAGATCCTGTCTTTGGCAGAGTTGTCCATTACTATGGTTATCTTCCTAAAGTAGTTTGAACTTGCAGTCGGTGTGTGCCTAGATTTTATTAACAGAGGACAGCTAAGTTGTAAAACAAAAAGCAGAATCTCACATTTCAATTCTGTTCAGTTACTTTTTGACTTTTTACCAGTTCAGCAGCACCTGAAGATCTTTATCCTGGTTTTCTTTTTGGATCCTTAGATATAGCTGTTTTCCAACGGATATTTTAGTATTGGACTTCAGAATCTAATCTAAGCTAGAAAATTGCAGATTTCCACTACTAAATTTACAACAAAAAAAAAGAAATTTTGATTATATTTTTATCCTAGAAAAAAAATGTGGAAATTGGAAGCCTTCACATTAGATAGAATCCTTTTTGGAACATACTCCTCAGCATATATCTAAGATCATAAATAATGAGTTGATTGAAGGATGTAAGCATGTGTATGTAAATATAGCTTCTAATTTCAGAAACAATAGAATTAATGCAAAAATCCACTGAATTTAGTATAAAAACTGGTATTTATTTCAAAGACCTCTATATCATGCCTAATATTTCTGTTTATTTTAGCTACATACTTTGTATTGCGAACTAAGATGCAATGTCATTTGCATGTAACTGCAGTGTTTCAATAATTCACCTGAGTCCATTTTGTAAGAAAAATATGTGTGGGCTTTATTTTAAAAATCTATTGCAAATGCTGATGAATGTAAGGAAATCAGAAGGCTGGCCTACTGGAGTGTTGCTATAATACTGCTTTTTCAAAACTATGGAACCTAATTCACTATATTGATGTAGAGTAACAAAATGATTTTTTATGAATAACTATTATGGTTGGTGTGGCTGTTTATCTGCTTTCTTTTCTGATGTCTATGGTAGGGAAAAACAAGTGTTTTTCCTGTTGAATATCCTATTTTTCTATACATCTTTACATTGTTCTGGTTATGACAGTGTTCAGCAAATCCTACATCTCATGGCCTGTTAAGTTGCACTAAATGTGAAAATAAAACATAAAACTTTGTTAATGGTGATTAATGTTGACCCTAGATACTATGTCAACTGCATCATGAACTTGTGATAGACTGGTTTTCTTTACATTGAAATACAAAAGTTCATTAGTCTTAGTCATGCCTCCAACATATGATGACACTATTCTAGGGCAAAAATAGGAAAAACCTAAATGATATCCTAAGAAGAAAGTAGCATGCAAACTATGTGATCCATGAGAAAAAAAAACCTCCACGACACTACTAAATACTGGACTCTGGAGAACTTTTGATCTTGGATATTTAGTGGTGAGACTTTCCTAGCTTTTAATCATATTGAAGTACCCACATGTTGCTGCATTAGTGGACAAGATTTCTGGATAGAACCTCTGTTTTTATGACAGTTTAATTGTGGGTACAGCTAGTACATGTACGTGTGGTTACAGGTTAAGAGTGCCCATGTGCATCAACTGTAACTGATTTTTTTAAACTCAGCTGTGCACTGCAGAAGAATAATGAAGTTCCAAAAATAGAAATTTATATTAAGTTTCCTAGTATTTGTCCTCAAGAGTTTAAAAGACAAAAAAAAAAAAAAGGCACTGAAGAGCAGCTGCTGCTCTCACTAAAATCAATGATGTGTCTTATTGAGTGCTCACTGAAATAATGAGAAAAAGAGAACCCAATGCTAAATCACTGTTTGCAACTTAAAATTTATAGTTCTATTTTAATAACATTCTTTTGAGTTTCATTCCTGATAATAATGGGAGAAGCAGAGGATGAATTCAGAAGAATTAAGAATTTCAGCTTGGGAATGGGGGGGGGAAGGAAGGAAGGGAGCGGGGCGGATGGGAAGTGAATGCATGATAACATTTGGCCTATTGGAGAATAGTGATTATCACAAAGTAAAAGAGGGATAGATAGACTTGGAGCAGTCAGTAAAGGACTTTATGCAATTATCAAATTCTTTTCTGAGGAGATTTGGGAATTCATTTCCTACAATTAGGCAAATGTTGGTGTCTGAATTTTTCATCTTTGGCTGCCTTTTTTTTTACTGAAAAGCAATTGTCACCTCTACATAGTATGTTCACCAGACTAACTTGAATGCTTACATTAGCATGACGTATTTCTCTCCATTTACTGTGACGAGATCCTAGGGCATAAATGTCCGACTCAGATGTCTACAGTAAGGCAGTTTCCCAGGCACTGCTACTGAGTGAGTTTTGGTATCATCTCCAAGATGCTCCAAGAGAAGCATCAGGAGTATGTAATATCTACAGTGTAGCCTTTGAGAAACACCCACCCTAAAGACAACTTTCTCATGTCATCTCAGACCAGACTGATTTAAAAGCACAAAGTACTCCAATATCAAGGAAAGGGAAATAAACTGAAGCATAGATGCTCTTGAATGGCTGTCCTACAGAACATATTCTGAAATAACAATTTCTTGCTTTGTTGTGTTGTGGATTGTGCAGTACCCAGGTTAATCACATAGCAAATTGCAAATAGAGTTCAGCGGTTCAGCACTAGAGGGATGGGCAAAAGCTCAGAGATCATAAAGTGGTCTTCCTGCCGGACATCGTTAAAATATGAGAATGTTGGTATTAAGCCAATTTGAGTTATTTGTCTGTAAATCATCAGTGAAGAGATATGAAGACACAGTGTGTCAGATGGTTACCCAGAAGGCTGTCCTTAAAGAAAAGAGCCATTCATCTAACCACCCACCACTGTGTGCTTGCCATAGACGCTTCAGAGAGTGCATGGCAGGGTACTGAAGCAGAGTAGCAAGTGCCACATACTAGTGCCGTTCATGTAGACATTGTTTCCTGGTCCTGATCCTTGAAGACTTTCATTCTGGGATGTCTTAACATGTAATCCTTTATTTAGGAGTTTACAGAAAAGTTTTCTGCAAACAGCAAGAAAAGAAAGCATCAGTTTACACTCTGGCATATATAAGCTAGAGGAATACCTTCAGCTGTCCTTCCCTATCCACAGCTGTAATATGGATTAGCAGTGCTGGTGAGGAAGACACGATTTTGATAGCAGGACAGTACTAAAGCCATCTTTGAGCCAAACTGAGATAGCTGGATATGAGAAAATGCCAACATTGGAACAGACCTCAGCTTTAGAGAAACAATATATTTTGACTGTGTTAAAGGATTTTTCTGTTCTAGCCAGAGTTAACACTTAACTGAGGACATGCAGTGTTCCCTGTAGAGAAACTGCTATGAACTCTGAACTACCTACAGTTATGCACCAGTATTCAGATGCTGTAGTACAGTACCAGCTCCTGCTGAACCAAAAATGTGAATGCCTTTAAATATAAATAAACTGTGCAGTCTGCGCAACAAGGATTATTAAATCTACTGATTTCCATGAAGATGACTGGTGACACAGTTTCCAATCCTGTTCTCACAGAACACATGCAATTCTCACTGTCTTTGGTCAAGGTTTGGTTGATTGAATATGAAGGCAGTTCTTGGATCTCAGTAAGAAAAAATATTCAGAAAAAAACACTGTTTTCAACCTGAAGTGCATTAACAGCTGATCATAGTCAAGAAAGGAAAAAGCAAAAGAAGAAGGGGGTATGCTGGAAGGAGAAAACTGTAAATCTGATGGTGTGAAACTGTATGGCCCTTAACGTTCTGGTTTAGTTTTCATGCTGATTTAAAGATGTTACTATTGATCTTCAATATGAAGCAACAAATGACTGTGAACTTCCTTTGTGTTGTTCAGAGTTTTAAAGTTTTGGAAATGAATTTTTTATACAAATAATGGGATCTGAGATTTGGGCTTGCTTTGGTTTTTAATTATCTCCAGCTATGATGAAAATATCAGGCGGGAAAAGCGACTGTTTTGGAGGTATCCTTAAGGAAACTTTGTAAGATTACTTCTTGTTTTCATGCAGAGGCCCTGCTTCTTTCCTTGCAAGGTACAGAGAAGTCTGTGGATGAAAATTAGTTTGCTGTGTGGAAATGGGAAAGTTAGATGCACTCCTCTAAAACTCCTCTGTAGTGCCCTATCAGTGCCCAGTCTCCAGGCTAGGCAAAACGGCATGAAAAGAAAACCTAAGTCTACAGCTGTTCACATCCAGAGATTACCAAACTCAGTAGCTGTTTTCATACTTTTAGGATTACAAGCGATGTTTGTTCTCTAGAGTACCCAACATCTAATAACATTTGCCAATGAAAAATTATTTTTTTCTGTATTCCCTGCAGCATGGCTGTGGAAATTTTGTGCGTGTGATACAGTCGTATAATCGCACGCACCTGTATGTCTGCGGCAGTGGCGCCTTCAGCCCTGTCTGTGTGTATGTGAACAGAGGGCGCAGGTCCGAGGTAAGTCTCTTTTCATTTTATCCACTCATTTTGTGGTTTATCTTACTAGTGTTACACAAAAAACTCAAAAGTTTGAAAATGTAAAAATCAATGATACAGATAGGTTCCTTCACCCACGTGAAATAGAAAAAGAACAAATATCCATAGTTTTCTGACATGTTACTACCTAAGAAGAAAGGGCAAGATCAAAAGCCATGCCTCAGATATGATGCTTGTCCAAAATTCCAGTCATGCCAAGTGCTTGGGCTACATTTGTTACTACTTTTTATTTGATGTTGTCTGGTGGATTAATTCCTACAATTTGTTGGAAAAAATTCCAAGAAATACTTGAAAGAGAATAGCCAGTTAGATAAAAATTGAAATATGCAGTCCACTTTTTATAAATTGCATGTGTTACTGATTCCTGAGAGAAGCCCTTAAGTGAGCTAACTATTTGGGTATGTGAAGGCTTGCTGGACTTCAGCTTAATACCCATCAGATGCAATCCCAGTACAGGTCACTTTTATCTACTTGACCAGTTTTGCCCCATTAGATTCTGCTGGGATGAATTCAGTAAGTTTTCTCATCACTGTGAGATCTTCCAGGGTGTAAATCTTACTTCCCCTAGACAGGTCTCCAGTTTTTCTATGTTCTGTTTCACTGGGTATTTCCAATATACAAAGTACCAGATGTTTCGTAACTGTATTGCCCAAGTTTCCTGATTTGAAAGTGAAATGTTTGTTTATGTGCAAATGTAATAGGTAATAAATTATGCAACCAGAAGGAGAAAGAAAAACACTTAACTGAGACCCAGCAGCACCTCAGTAGCTTTTGGGTCAGATTCATGTCTGCAGACACAGGGGTGTGCAGTATATTTTCCTGTGCAATGTGGAAGCAGATGTGTTGTGAAGGAAGATCAGAGCATGCTACCTGGAGTTTTGCCATGTGAGGGCAGCTTTAAAAGCTGGGCTGGCTTCTAGGGAAGACACTGGGAAAATCATCACTGATTTCACTGGAAGTGGTGTGGAAATTTTGGCCAGGACCCAAGGCTACTGCAGAGGTTGCCAAGGAGGTGATAAATCATTGTTTTTCCAGGTAGGTTTGTATGGGATGATCTCAGTGACTTTTGGTAGATCCTGCCTGGCTCCAGCCTCCTTAACAGAGTATGTAGTCTGAATCACTGCACCTTTAGTCCTAATGAATTACCTAAAGGTGGAGGTTCACAGGCCTGGATTTAAAAGCACAAGCAAGCAGAACTAAGTAAATCCATCCTTCTGGTTAATGGAGTCCACATTAACTTGTTTTGATGTATTTTGAAGCAGAGGTCAGCTTTCCTCAGCATTATCCCATTTCTTGACAAATTATTTAAAACATGGAAATGATCTCATAAGTATCTAATTAATGCAATATTCCTTTATCAGCTTAAGTAGTAGTACTGTAGTCCAGAGAACTCTGAATCTTATTATTTTAGGCTTTTTGTAAATGAGACTTGGGGGGGGAGTAGGAGGGCAGGAAATGACATCTCCAGATGATGCAAGATGTTAAATTTCTTAAGTTAAAAATAAAGATACATGTCTTGGAAGAGCAGAACTGGCTTCACTTAGCCTGTCTGTATAGCTGCATGCATATAATCAATTGATTAAATAAACTGCTGTTTCAGACGTCTGGAGTCTGTCAGACACTGGACTGTAGGCATCGCATGCTCAAAGCCATTACTGTACAGGCCAACAATAGCATAACAGTTTAAACCCAAGCATTTCCTTCTGAACTCATTGCATGTATCAGTGCATGACTAATTAATAGAGCAGAATGAAGAACTATGTAGTGCTGGTGGAACTAGTGAGAACTCATCTTTTTCTCTGCTTTTATCATTTCACCTTTAATTTAGTACAGTTTTCCATGCACAGAAGGCTGGTTTTGCACGTGCAAAATGAGTATTTTAGAAAGCACATCTGTTTTTCTCTAGAAGCTACAAAGCCTGACAGTAAGAGTCATATCCAACAATCATAAGAACTGGGCTTGTTTTGCTCTTTTGTCTCCAGGATTCCACATAATCTCACAAAAAAGGCGGTTTCATTGATGAGGCCGAATATTGCCCTTTCCCTGAAACAGAGGTTAAAAAATAATTAATTTTCTTGCTTGGCACACTTGATACTTCAGTCTTTGGTAATGACTGTCTTAGTCACCTAAATATATTCTAATGTCAAAGTAAATGCAAACAGAAGGAAATGTAATCACTGTGTGAATTAATTATAGACTAAAAAGTAGTTTAATATATATGAAAATCAAGAGGCGGTTTAATAGTGCAATAATGGGCATTTTTGAATTGGTAAATAGTGGTATAATATACTAAATATGAATTAACGTCAGGCTGCATGCTAATCTAGAAATAAAACAACAACAAAAAACCCCATGATTGCGTTAGAAACTTCATACTTATGTTTTAACATTGTTTAGAAAGCTTATTACTGAAACAATAGATAAGATCTCTGTGATTAGGCAAAACAGAAGAGGGGGGAAAGAGATAGGGGATAACAGATATGAAAATTTCCTGCTGCAGCTGGGCATTTCAGGTTGGTGGAGTCTCCAATTTGCTGTTGCCAAATGGCTGCTCAGTGATATGTGTGGCATCCCCGTTCCACTGTGATTTATGTTAGTTGTTAAAGGGAGTATAAAGGGTTGCTGTCCTTAGTTGGATAACTAACGCGTTGCCATCTACATCGCAAAAGATTTTCTTAGGAATTTTTGTCAGCTAGCTTTTTCTATTAAAACAGAAATGTTTTGAAGTTTGGGTGGGGTTTTTTCTGTGTCTGATTTGTTATAGGAAGCTAGGAACAAGCTGTTTGTTTGGTATACAGTGGTATGTGAGTTGATGTCTTATGGATCAATGTCTCTGCTATCACTGACTGCAGTTTTTAAGGAGTGGACTTGGGCCTGAGTCATTTCTTGCTCAGCATGCTGGGCTCCTCAGTGTTTCTGGGAACCAAGAAGTGCAGAGGTGCGCCAAGATGGGTGAATTTTCTAAAAATATTCAAGAAGTTTGTATTTCAAACCGTAGTCCAGGTTGCATCTGTTTTGCCAAATGTATTACCTATTCATAAATCACATTAAATATAAACAAATCCTCATACCAAGATTCCTAAACAGCAAAAAAATTTCCAAGATATTTCAGGCTATGGCAAGAGATATTGATAAATCGTCAATTACTATGGAATTGGAGCTCTACACATAATCCAAGAGGTAGTAATGCAGAAAATAAGTATGATTTGGGGGATTTTTGGAGGTCTGGTCACTCACTAAAGAGCATATGATTTATACTATCACCAAATGACAGTTGTCATTAGAGATTTTTATTTAATATATATAACTCTAGTAGCTTTATGGTAATGTCCTATATGAGTGTATCACCTTGTATTCAGCAAATAAATAGTAAATAACTTCAAAACTACAGAACTAATCTCCGCAGACGTTATTGCAGAGATCAATCAACCTCTCCAAAGCTTAACTGAACTAGAGGGAAAATTTGTTGCAATGTCTTGAATTTATAACAAGAGTCTTGAAAATAACTGGGTACCAATGAAAAAGATGTCGCAAAAGATGATGAAATTACGAATAGGAAAGCTGAACTGTTGGTAGTACAGTAAAAGTGTGCAGCAGTGCTCAGCATTGTTAATGCTGGACATGGCCAACCGTAAAAATCACTTTATGTCTGATGGTTTCTGAAATGAGAAGTGACACAAAAATTTACGTTGCAGGAACAAATCTTCAAGATCGACTCCAAGTGTGAATCAGGAAAAGGACGCTGTTCTTTCAACCCTAATGTGAACACGGTGTCAGTTATGATCAGTAAGTAAAGATACTCCAAGTTGCTGAGGTCTAAACCGGTATGATCATGCGTAGTGTGTATTGACAGGATGCCTGAAACAAGCTGATTATAGAATTCAGCCTCCAAGGAGCAGTACCGTTTGTCTGGCTGATGGGCACAAAGGTTGGGTCCATCCTTGTTTCAAGGTTTACATGGATTTAAAGGTGGGTGTACAAACGAAATGCAGAAATAAGCTGCTGAAAGGAAGAGAGAGAGAAACAGAAAACAAAAGGTTGTCCCTTTTCCAGCTTACACATTTTTTCCCAGGATTAGTTTCAACTTTACATTACCCTGTCTAGCATTTTATGTTTGAACAGTTTCTGACCTTATTCATCCTAGACATTGTGTCGCATTTAATTATTTGTAAAATCTCAGAGTAGCCAGGGAAAAAAAGCCTGAAGACTTCAGTTACTTTGAATTTCATTTTTGTTGTCATCTCTGCTGTAGAGCCCACCAGCTATTGCAAGGCTCTTCATTCTTCAGCTGGCTTTATACCCAACCAGTTTTGCAATTTTCTTCCATCTGAAAGACCAGAAAGTGATACAACTGACAGACCTCAAATATTTTTGAAAATTGGTGGCAACTGTACTCAGTGACTGTGAGACATACCACATACAAAGAATGACTGCAGTGTCTGTTGCACACCTAACTGAAAACTCAAAGGGGGCGTACCCTTTGTGCAACCTAAGCCATCAGTAAAAGAAACTTTTCTTTTTTTTTGTTCCAGGAGACACTTTATATATGCTTAGTGTAACCCAAAATTTCACATACACATCATGTCCACAGACTTCTAGTGCCAAAGCTTTGATTTTTCAGCATGTGCCTACTTCTTGGTATAATTTTGGCTATGAAGGGAACAGCAGCTGCACAGATTTTTCAGGCTTTCTTAGCAAATAAAACTTAGTGCACACAAGTACTGCATATTTCACCTATGGTTTACAAAGGAGCAATGTGCGGTGTTTCTGCCATTCAGCTTTCACTGAAATCAATGAAAATTACATATTGTGCCTGATACTTCTTTTAGAGTTTGAGTCTCATGGAGCTTAAGTCAAGTGTCCTTTAGTCTGTCCTACAGGTCTCTTCAAAACATGAACTACCTTTTTTTTTTTTTTTTTTTTTTTTTAATTCCTCATTGTAAATATGTTTAGTACAAAGGACAAGTAGTTTCATTCACAGAGGTATGAACTGAATCACCTTTAGAAGACAGGTAAATGCTACCTACATACCTCTCTGAACCTTGGCTGCACTTACACCTTTATCTCATCAGTGATCTCTGGTCAGTGTTTACAGACACTCACTGTGAGAAAAGAATGTTTGTTCGAAGTCTGTGATGGATTAATCCAGTGCTACTCATTGCTGTTCTGGTCTTATTAAGAGAATCAACTGTCATTAAAAAAATAAAGTTTCCTTTCCTTGTTCCTTCTAGCTTTTATGAAACACCATTAAAGTACATTGTTTCTGAATTACTGAATATACAGCTAACTGGGTTTTTTATAGGTCTATAGCAGCTTTGTTATCTTAATAGACTTTACATTATCTTCCTTGATCTCTGAGTTCTGTAACTGAAGACACCTTCCCTAGGGTTTGACTTATCTTTCATGACATAATTCATCTGCAAAGTTTAAATTATTCTGCAAAGGTCACATTCTTTTTCAAAAGAATCTGACAGATTGGGCTTTATACTTTCTCCCTGTTACTACAAAGTCCAGTCACTTCAAAAACATCAAGATAGAATGAATTCAGCCTCAATATCCATGCCAGAAAAAGGAAGATTTTGTAAGTCACAGCTTGAGTTATAATAAGGTACCTGAGCCCATGTATTGGACTCTCCTTTGAGCATTCTTCTGCAGGAGGAATTCCTTCCCCTCGCTTCAGAAGATGGGAAATACTGCCAGACCGGCTAACTCTTCCACAACAAAAGAACCATTTCTAAATGTAGATGCTATTCCTTGTCAATTTGGGGCATCGCTAACCTAGAATACAGCAGGAAATCTGACTCACCCTTCAGAGGAAAGTGACACTATAAAACCAAATTTGAACTCATTACAATTTGCCATTGGACAGAGACTTTTGCATCAAAGCAATGAAAAAAGCGCTTTGAAGAAGTTTGCCAAAACTAATGTGCAGGAGGCATGTCTGTCTCCCCACCAAGGCTCTGAGATATAAAAGCAGACATACCTCATCAACTCAGTAATTCCCCCCAGTAACAGAGGTGTAGTGTGAACTAGTTGTGCTCTGCAGACCAAGTGCTGTGCGGAATTTAAGAATTTAACCAAAAGGAAGTGGAGCTGATGGATATCATCTGAGACATGATTAGCAAGCAGACACTAGGAATGCTTAGGGCATAACTAATAGCATTGATATGTAATAGGATTAAAATTACATGGTGTAGTACTATTGTTAAAGTGTGTGTGTATGTGTATATGCATAGGACTGTACATAACGCTTAGTGAGAGCCATAAACCTGATCTCTTTCAGCCAATTTATTTTGTAATAAGGATAAAGCTGTGATGGATTGAGGCAATGAGGCAAATACACCAGATCAGTTATAAATCAGCACAGATCTAACATCATTCTGTCTATACATGCTCAGGAAGTAAACACTTCACAAACATCCAGCGAACGCATTGTTTAAATCCCCTGTGTAAGAATCTTGTCATCACTGGGAGTGATGAGAGCAGAAGAGTGGCTGCTGGCTGCTCCGCAGGGGTTCAGTTCAGACTTTAGACAGCAGCAGAAAAACAAAATCTCCAGAGTTTTAATTCTCTCATGAGCCAATAGTCTTCCATATTGATGCTCGTGCACACACGCACACACGCACACGCACAGAGCATAAAAATAGCCTCAAGCGTTTCTGAACCTGTGACTCCTGCCAGCTTGACCACACTCTCTGGGTAGTCCAGGAATTCAGACAAAAACATCAATCAAAGGACCCAGCTGTACTGGAATGTATTCAGCCACCACTCCCACTCTGAGAGTTAAGAGTTTATTTTAGCTACTGTTTTCTACTCTGGGGTTTCATTGTCATTAGTCAGTGGAAATTGCTTGGTTATTCACAGAGTAGAAAATGATAGTATATGTAATTAGAATTATAATTATATATACATATATTTATGCACACATACAGACTCACACAAACACAGAGATACATCCTGACTGATGGACTGAATTTTCAGCCCTGCATAGGGAGCTGAAGTTCGTAATTCTGTTAATGTAAGAGTTGCGTGTCTAATTCTGTTCGAGCATAATGACCCTATACTTAGAATCAAGTACATAAAAGGGGACAATTGTTGCTCCGAATTACTCTGAGTAAAGTTCAATAATATGACTGTCTGGCCTCTGCAATACTGAAGTCAGCTTGAGGCTGCCTGGGGCAGCCCTGACAATAAGGTTGGTAAAAATTGGCACTGATCCATGACTGCAATAGATGTTGTGCCAGTTTACACCAGCAATAAATTCAGCCCAGTCTTTTTGTCGGCTCCTGAAACAATAAAAGCTTTTTGAAGTACGTACTTAAAAAAATGAATATGATTGTTTTTGATAACACTAGCCTGAATTTTTAGTAATCCTTAGCAGTGAAAGCTGAGCAACTAAACTTCATATCAAAGGAAGGTTCACCACAGACAGTTTTGCTGTTGCATTTGATTATGCAGTTCTCTAGAGTCTTTAAGAAAATTCTGACGATTCTAGATTGCATCTTTGTAAATCAGAGGGAAACTCCATTCCCATGACCCAGTATTTATCTGTGTAGACTCCTGTGTGAATAAAGAGCTGACAAGTTTAAAATAAAAATAGATCAGTAAATATGGATTTCCCAAAAGCCATAACAATGCATTTGCTTTTTTCCCCTCTGTTTCAATTATTTGCAGATGAAGAGCTTTTTTCAGGAATGTATATTGATTTCATGGGGACAGATGCGGCCATTTTTCGGAGTCTGACCAGGAGGAATGCGGTACGGACAGACCAGCACAACTCCAAGTGGCTGAGTGGTGAGATGCCTTTGTTTTACCAGAGATTTTAATGGATTTCACAAAGATTCTGCTTTGTTTTGTTTAAAATCAAGAGCTTGGCTTTTAAAGAGCTTTTATCTGAATTTAATTTATGAAGCTGAACCATGAAGAAATGTGTGTAAATACATACTGTAGACAAGGGACAGTTGTAAAGGGTTCACTGCATGAGCCAACCTCTTAGGCCACCCCACCTGATGGCCTTTTTTGCATTAAGAGTGAACCAGACTGCTCAAGGGAAAATGTATGAAAACCTTTCAAATGGCAAGTGGTCAGGCAATATGACTTCTAGGAAAGTGCCTTCTCCACCTCTAATGCATTAGACATTGCTTTAAATTAGAGCGCTTGATTCTAAGATTTTTATAATTAATTACCAACTTCAGTTAATTTAGGCTAATCCACCTCTGCACAGAAGACTCGCCACACTTGCATTCAAAAGGTGTGTAGAGGAGAGTGCCATTATCAGAGAAGTTAGTGACAATTACTGCCATTCATTTCAGTGGTAAGAAATTGGTTATTGAAACACAGTAGGAAAACTAATTTCTGAGTGCAAACACTTAACCTTTGGCTTTACTGAAATCAATGTGAAAAATCTCCCTGACTTTACTGATAAAAAGACTCCTTCCAATTAAACTTTTTTAAATTTAAATGGTTGTCAACCCTCTGAGCAGAGATAGATGTCAGAGCTTATAAAGTAACTAACATAGCAGTTCCAATTTGAAAAAACCTTCACATATGTAGAAGTACAGTTACTGGGGGTTTGTCTTGACTGGATTTAGGGTGACTCTTGTTATTCCTATGTGGCTGTGACTACAGTGAAATCATAGGATTGCAATCAGAATAAATTTAGTTCTGTATGAATGGGAAACTATGTCCGCTTTCTAAACTTTTCTTCCGTTCGCTGTACATTCTTGCACTCTACCTGCACACCCTGAAACATACATCCCATAGTGAATCAGGGAAAAAGAGACATTAAAATACCTAATTTATGGAAAATCTACATATGCTTAGAAGAGGTACTTGACAAGCACAATTTATTTCCATGTTCTTTTAGAGCCAGAGTCATAATACTTGTTATATGAATTGAGAATGGGCTCATGTGAATAGAAAAATGTGGCAGTCTAAAGTGAGTTTTCTGTCAGACATCCAACCTTAGTGTTGGATCGTTTCAAGATTTGTACTGGATTTCAACGGATGAAACAATCTTGCATGATCCTTGAAAAGATACAGCCTTCATGCAGGAAAACGGTCCACTTCTTTCAGGCAAAGGAAAAGGTCTTTTGAGGACAACTCAATTGTCCGTTATATGCTTGCTGTTAAGGATATAAATTATTTTGCTCTCTCACTACTGCTTCTTTGCAATGTTTTGCATGATTATATTTATCAGCCTCTGATATGACCTTAAATGCTGATCAAGCATTGGCATACCCTGCTTTCCTTTCCTGTGTTCCATGAGTCCGCTCTTATTTGTGTACTTTATTTCTTTTCCTAATGAGTCTTTCCACTGCTTACTTTAATGTTTTGTCTCAACTAGTCTTTCCTCAAGTGCCCCTGATTCTTCCCTTTTCTTCCTCCAAGTCTTTGAATCTCTGTAGTACTCTAATACTGCTGCTTCTGCATTTAATCGCTTTTCTAAAAATTTGCTGTGGGATAAAATGCGAGGATGCAGAAACTTAAGGCTGCCGGCAAAAAGCGATTTGCCTGGTGGTATCTGATATATACAGACATGAGGCTAGAGCATATAGCTTAACCTGCCACAGCAGTACCTCTATATGCATTACATAGCATTTCCTTGAAGCAGATAGTGACTGTTGAATCATTAGTCGTTTATACTGATACATCTTTTGATTTCATCTTTTTGGTGTTTCATTTCAGAGCCTGTTTTTGTGGATGCTCATGTTATCCCAGATGGCACTGACCCCAATGATGCCAAAATCTACTTCTTCTTCAAAGAGAGACTCACAGACAACAGCGGCAGCACAAAGCAAATTCATTCAATGATTGCGAGAATATGCCCAGTAAGAGCTATTTTGTTTGCCAGGTTGCTGGGACAAGTGCTCGTGTGACATGTTAAGCTAAAAGACTAAATAATTGAAAAGCCTTTGATTTATATTTGAAATAAATTTTCTGTTCAGCTTCCACATTCATAATTAAGAAGAGCTGTTACTGAACACACAGATAGGGTCTGAACATGGTATGTATAACTGGCTATACCTATAATGGTATGGAAATTAAGAGATTCAGGGATTTGTGTATTTCTCTGACTGAGTCAGAATAGTTATCGATGTTCAATTTCCAAACTTGCTGTCTTTTAAACAAATGAGGTGCATTATTTGCCTAGAAAGGCTGGATTAAAAGACAGTGAAGCCTCTCTCTCTCTCTCACACACACACACACACTCAAAATCTTTGAAACACATTGGAAATATCAGAGCCAAGCTTTTAAATGGGTTGACTTAACTTTCAAACATTGTTTTCATTCTTACAATATCTGTCCTTTCTGAGTTCTTGCATTGATGTATCTATGAGTCTAACTTTAAAAACATGCACAGGAAAATTAAATTCAGGAGTTATGGCTACTCGTGTGCAGTAATTCATTCATGATCACAGCGCTCCTCATTGTCTCTGTTTCCTTTTTTGTATCTGTAATCAACTGTAGATGAAAAATGATTGAAGCAGCTATTCATATCTCTGGTGAAATGAATTTTTTTCGTGAGAGAAAATTATAAATGCACAATTACTGCTAGCCTTTTCATTCCTACTTTTGGAAAGGTTCAGGAAGATAATGCTGAGCATTCATGTATTCCCTGTCTTTAACCTGGGTCTTCTTCAGAATTTGGTGCTTTGTGATGTTGTTGTGCATGGGTGTGAGGGTGTGTTTGGGATTGTGTTAAATTCCTTTTCTGGCAATGTGATGCGGCATGTGAGCTCTTTTATAATCTTCATTTTCTGTATTTTTGTGAGGGTGCCCAAAGGCCTTTTTGGGTATTTTGCAAGACATTTCACACAATTACAGCTGTATTTGTTATTGTTACTATTATAATGAAGGCCAGATGATTTCTGAAAGGCCTCAGCCTGTTTAGACTTACACTGCAGTGGCAGAATCCCAAAGCCAATGAAGATAAATCCGAACCAGTCATATTTATTTACTTGATATTTATATATCAACACCTTTGAGACTGGTCAAATATTTTAATATGATGGTGCCAAGAAAGACCCCCCCCAGAAGATCCCTTATAGGTCCCCTGAAAAGACAGATTACCAGCTCCAGGAGCACAAATGGAACATGCACAGCATTTCATCAACATCATATTGGCCTGGCTTGTGTGTTTCCTTTTTCCCTTTGCTTGGGTGACATTGTGTTATGCAGTTTGGAAGATGCTCTTACCTAAGGTGTTCACCAGCAGAACCAGGCAGTAACTGTCACTTCTGTGCTGCACCATCTGGTTTAGCAGTTAGTTTCCACCTTGCACTAGGGAGAGATGGAAAGATCCTTGAGCGATCTGTAACCAAGCCAGCTCTGGAGCAAGCTAGCAGGACTTGCAACAGTGCAAAAGCAGCTCGACCCATGCTAGCCATCATTGCTGAGCTGAGTTCAGAGCATCCACTTCATGGGCCAGCATGGTTTACTAGATCAAATGCATCTACACCGCTGTCAGGTCTGGAAGAAACATCCCTCGACAGGACTATTTGACCTTTTAGAGATAGCATAGACATCTCCACACTTGGTGTCAGTGAGTGATAGACTTCCACAGTCCTTTCCAATCATATCTACACACGCTGCTGTTGCTGCACAAAATCTACTGCCTGACCCTCCCAAGCCTGCTAGCCCAGGACAGAAAGTCTGCTTAGAAAACTTGTTCTTGTTTTTCCTGTACCTGGAGTGGTTAGATGAGGGGATTTGGTTTAGGCCTATCTATTTTTTACATTGAATTTACCAGCATGATTGTCTGAATGATGAGTCAAATTAAAAAATGTGGGAAAACCCAGTAAAACATTAGCTGCATTGTTTGTTTGTTTGTTTTTCTGATAATAATATTCCTTTCCAGAATGACACAGGTGGTCAGCGTAGTCTTGTGAACAAGTGGACAACCTTCTTGAAAGCAAGACTCGTGTGCTCAGTAATGGATGAAGATGGAACAGAAACGTACTTCGATGAATTAGGTATGGCAAAAAAATCCCTTAAAATTTTTATCCAACTCTTGCACCCTGTGCACATTTAATTATTGATGTTCGTACAGCAGCTTAGTCAAGTTGTTGACAGTAAAATCTTGGCTTTTTAGAAATTCATGACAAAATTCCCCTTGCAGTTTTATGACAGGAAATTAAGAAGTTCTTCATAAATCTCTCTGGGTAATTACAATTATCTTTGAAATAGGGGTAATTAATCTTGACTACGTAAAGGAATTATATATTTAAGGAATTAATATTTGGAAGGGAGTATGTAAGTGAAGTCTATTGTTGTTTTGCTCCTAGTTAGGATTATGGTAGAGAGTTTTTAACATACATCTGTATGAAACTTTCTTATACCACTGTGTAACACACAATACATTTTTTTCTTTTTTGATCACTGGGCAGAAGTCTCAATTTGATACATCCAGATAATACTAACAAATCCTGTTACTGGCACCAGCAATAATACTATGAATAAACATAATTTCTCAGGATTCATTCAGACACTTAGATTTTCAGTTCAACACGTTAAACACTGCCAATATACAGTGAATAATCTATACAGTAGTCACAAGGGTTTCCTTCCATTAAGTTTCCTTCCATTAACTTCCAGAAAGTTTCAAATTCTTTGTTGTCCACAGCTGTGATATACAAAGTCATAGTTCTAAATTCAGGTACTGGAAGATTTGTATGTGTATTAGTATAAATATTAACAATATATATAGCTAATTGGTCCCACACTGGGGCTGCATTTGATTCTGACTTTCTCTCTACTGTAATCTCTCTCTCTTTTCTCTGTCATTATTCCTGATTCACATCATAGCAAATGGGGTTTGGAGTCTTTTTCACTTTATGTATTTACAACTATTCAGTGTACTTGCTTTGGTTCAAGGTTTTGATGGAACCTGATGGGCCTAGGAACAGATCCTAACATGCCGTAACTCCAAACATGCAAGGTGCTTGGAGGACTGACTTTCAGAAGTTCCCAGTGCCTCAGCACTGCCACAGCAGCTTACCTTTCAGAACTGTGACTGGTTTACCAGCCCACTCCTCTTCAACAAAACAGTAGGATAACTGCTTTTAGTTTTCCGTGTGACAAAATGTAGGACCATACAGAAGAGGAGACAACGCACTTAGCCTGGGCTCCCAGCACAATCCTCTAGCAAAGAGGGAGAATACAACCACAACTGAAAATGCAGAAAACTGGGAGAGTGCAAACACATGCTTCTCTTTTCATGTATAATGCAGATGAGTGTAATGCTTCCAGTTCTGCATGTTGAAGTCTTTTGCTATTGACATATTTAAAAGAACGTTTTAAAAATTTAGAGGGTTAAATGAAGAAGCCACAAAAATTAATAGACAGCTAAAGAACATAGTCTAAGAGAGAAAGCTCTAACAGTTCAGACTTCTTCTGTGGTGTAAAATAAGTTTAGGAGGTAGCTTGATTGTAGTTATTGAAAATATTTGTAAGGAGAAACTATCAGAATTTAAGGTACTTTTCATTGAAATGTAAAAAAAGATTAGAGGTAACGGTGAGCAAATGCAGTTCAGTGAGTAGGTAGTTTTGCATAGTGCAGTTAAATCCCTACATAGCGGGAGCTGGGAGGTTTACATCTCACAGTGTCCTCACTGCAAAGCTGTGTGTCATTCTTACATGTTGAAAATGAGCTAGCGAGGGCATATAAAGTGCATACTGGACAATAAAACACCTAATTGTCCTGCTTTCGGTTACATCCATCTATGGGAACTCTTTGTCTCTGACCTACTTCAGTTGAAACGTTTGCCTACTGTTAAACAACCTTCTGAAACAAGATCCAGCAGGGAGAAATGTGTGACTTGGATCCTGAACATATTTGAAAATCTTTGCCTTCTGGCTTCATAAGGCTAGATGGCATGGAGTTAATTTCCAAATCTGTTTCTAAATGTTCAAGTACTGGATTTATGCATATGGTCCATTCATATGATAAGTCTGCTTTTTCCCATTCAAGTACAAGACAATGCTACTGTTGACTTTAGCAGGAATAAAGTCATAAATTAAACTGGAAAATAAAATTTTTATTAGTATTCAAAACGTTTTATCTTTTTCCTTTTCTTTCTTACAGAGGATGTGTTTCTTTTAGAGACAGATAACCCCAGAACAACCCTTGTGTATGGAATTTTTACAACATCAAGGTAAATGGGGAGATTTGGAAAAAATTACCTTTCTGAACTGCTCAATTTTATATATGAAAGCTGAAAATGATGGCTTGTGGTCAAGGCTGTTCTGTGGAATTTTGTCTGTCTGCTGTGACCATTGTTTGCATGCAGGAGTAACAGTCTCAGTATCGTTACTGTTGGTATCCACATTAGAGCTATGCTGCTTGGAGCAGACATGCTGCTTGGAGCAGACATGCTGTCAGCTGGCGCTGGGAAAACATTTCCATGGAGGGCCACTTGTTACCATTCAGCAGCAGAAAGCTAAATGACTTCAACGCAGTGAACTTATGTGGCATCTGAGAGCACTTAACACCTCCTGAAGGACACCCAGCACCCTGAAGGATCAAACTGGGAATTCTTACGTGAATTCATACAAATAATTTCCAGTCTCTCAGCTGGCAGATGATTGCACAGATGGCAAATAACCCATGGCAGCTTCAGTTGCCTATAAGAAGACAAGCTTACATGGCATTTGATCACCTCCTTGCAGACTTGAGCTCCCCATTATCAGTCAGTAGTATTCATTTACTCACCAGTTTAGAAAGCTGAGATCCCAAGCTCCCAAGGGCAGTGGAAGTACTAGATATGGCTTACTATGCTGAAACTCTCCACTGAGATAGAACAACAGGTGGACTAACAGGTTCTGCCGTCTCTACCCTTAGTTTTTTCACTTTTCCCTTGCCCTCACCACATAGTGGTAGCATACAGACTAGAAATAATTACTGCTGACTGATCTCTGATATGCTATCCTGTATTACTTAGCTGTTATTACTTACCTTCAAAGAGCTTTTTCTGCCTTTTTAAAAAATCATTTAATTTATTTGATAAAATTAGCAAATTATTTAACTTATTACTAATAATTCCTTTAATAATAATTGCCTTTAATGGAAATTTCTAGTAAAAAAATCCTGGCATGAAAAAATACTTTTTCCCGATATGCTTTTCTGTCTTTTTTCATGTGGATCCAGGGATCTGCTTTCTCAAATATGTGAATCAGCCAGGAAAATATGATTTTATGATACTTAATTGGGAAAAAAAGAATCCCATAACTTGTAAGCAGCTGGTGCTGTCTATGTTTTATGATTCCTACTGCACAGAAAGAGAAAATGCTGAGGTTATGTTTAGCAGTAAAACCACACTTATGATTAGGTTGTGGATGCAACATGCCTGAACTGGAAACACTTTTACCTAATTCTGCTGGCATTTCTGCAGTGGAAATGAGGTTTGAATCACAGGACCATATAAGGTGACAACAAAGAGAAAACTTCACTTTTTCCTGGCTTTCAATCTGATTTCTCTATATATTGAAGTTTTTACACTCATGCATTTCTGTTACCGTGAACCACATGGTCCATACTTTCTTTCTCTTTGTTCAAGTATGGATTGAATGTGTTACCTAGATAAATACAGCAATCATAAGGATTTTTACTCCTTTACAGTTCTTTTATCTTCATCTCTGTAGACCTCCAACTCATAACAAGTATCAAGAAAGAAAAATCCCAGCAAATAATAACTATTAGGTTTTTTATCTAAACTGTACAGAAGGAAACCAAGTAATATTGAAGCAAATAATTTTAGTGGTATAATCTGCTGTAAATCTAACATAAAACATCTGGAAAGACCAAATACATTTATTAAAACCTATTAATACCTAATAAAATTTCCACAAATACCATAATCTATCTAAAAGGTTCCTCCTACTAATGCATATATAGCTGAGAGCAATGTGGATTGCACTTCACTTGTTTAGACACTGTGTGTAATGTCTTCAGTTTTTTTCTGGAGTCATTTTTTTCTTCTTCAATTGAAAGCAGAAAGTTGCTTGGATTATCTTCATCCTACAGGTAACATCAGGCAGATTTTAGACGGAAGTTTCCACTTTGTTTAGATGAATATCTCAAACTTTACATGTAATGAGAGAAAAAAAAAAGGAGTTAATTCACTGCAGTCAGCCTCAACATCACTCTGGAAATTACTTGCTTGGTGCCCTTCATCACAGGGTGGTGGAGGCCATTTGGGGCTTATGTTGCCTGCAACCACCTGTGACCATTGCTGAACCCAGAGTGGTGGAAAAAACATGCCCTTCTTATAGATGACCCCTTGGGTTCTTCTCAGGAAGCATCAAACTTCAACCCTCTTGAAGGGGTATTTGTTAAGACCAGTTTTGTGGGTGGATTTGAGGACTGTATAGGAGTAATTCCTTTACAGCCACAACCTGTCCTCATTTTGCTTAGAACAGCTGGCGAGTGATTGTAATAATTTAACTAATTGTCGTTGTGCTGGATGAACTAATATTTTAGCTGTGTATTTTAGGATGCTCATGGAGGTCTTGTGGTTGATATACTAGTAGGGACTTCTGGAAACCTGTGCTGAGCTTGGCAGAACAAAGTTTATAAAACTCTTGTCTCACTGAAGTCAGCAATATTTTTGCTACTGATGTAACTGGGGCCAGATTATATTTCTTTTATATTCAATATTAGGAAATTTCTTATTCCACCAGCAGGGTAGTACCTTCCTCCCTATTTTTTCAGTTCACTGTTCAAAAGGTGCTGGGTCTTAAGGAGTAATGGTGTATATTGGGAAGCTAGGTTAGTTGATTTTAAATGTATTAAGTCCATGCTATAAAACCATTAAATCATATTAAATATATAATATAAATTGTATATTATATATAATAGATGTACCTTTCATCATTGGACCATGCAAAATGATGGAAAAGCTATACAAAAGTTGGCAAACTGCAGTACTAACTTTTTCCTGCTGTCTTCCAGCTCCATATTTAAAGGCTCAGCTGTGTGTGTATATCATCTGTCCGACATCCAGACCGTGTTCAACGGGCCGTTTGCACACAAGGAGGGCCCAAACCACCAGCTGATTCCATATCAGGGCAGAATTCCATACCCACGACCTGGCACCGTAAGTACAAAGATGTTTGTGCAGACTTGCCAATTGCTTGTCTTTCTTTAATACATAAATAAATATTGTTTATTCCAGAAGAATGGACTATATGTGACTGTGACGCTTAGTTACAGTTCAGAACAATTTTAATTGCTTGCCATACAAATCACATGGTATGTGGAAATCTTCTAGAAAGAATTAAGTCATTCAAAATGTTATTCATTCTTGCTCTTTCTGCTGAAAAGGTGTAAGAATTATTAAATTAGATGCCATTAATTTTGTTTACATGTACATTTGCATTAGTGTGTCTGTTTGAGCAAAAGATACCAAAATAAATAAACATACAAAGACAGCATTGTGAGTGTGATCTACAGTCAGATTAAATGTCTGTAAGTCTGTCTTCAATCTGTATGGAATTTCCATAGTTCTTTAGGGTTTTGCATCTCTGCTAGGATGCTTGGGAGATGTAGTAGAAGAAGGCTTCTGGGACTTGTCATTTGACTAGGTCAGATACCCCATCAGGTACTAAGTCTTAGAAGAGAGATGTGGAAATAGATGTGTTTTCATGGCAGTCAGCTTATAGCAGTCCTCCTTGTTAAGAATGCTTTTTGTATGTCTTGAAATTTTTTCAGGACTTACTTTTGTTGCTGTGCAAACATCTGCTGTTCATGCTTTTGTGCCTCATGCCTTGTTGTCATCTTTCAGTTTCACCCCCAATCTCTCAGTCCATCTGACATATAGATTACAAGGGACCAGCTTATTTACTGTGGCAAGGGGGATCTTCTCTTTAACTGATTACTTCATTGCCAGGGGTGGTAATCATCTTCCAGTAAATTCTCGACACAACTGGAGCTAGCTCTGTTTCCAGGTTTTACAAAGATGTCTCATGAAAGATTTTAAACATATTTTTTTCACCTTTATGGTATATAAAAATTGCTGTTGATGCAATCATGTCTTTATTTATCTATTTACTTATTTGCACTACTCTTAATTCAGTTTTATCAAAGTATGAAGTCCAATATTACCAGCTTTAATGAAGAATGTATGAACTTTCTCTAACATCTTCTCTAAATCCATATTTGCCAAATGAAGTACAGAAGTGTGGACTTTTGTTGACTCCTATGAAGTCTTCTTACAATATCCTAAGTATTAGAGTTAAATAAGTATGCACAGAATGATAAATCATCTCTCAGCAATGTAGTTGGTTTTTTTTTTTTTAGATGAACACTTTGTTGCTTTTCCATTTATCACAGGAAATGAAATTTTATTTTAATTTTGCAAGTCACTGCAAGAACCTTTAACCATATCACTATTTTATTCATATTCATCTTTGAGCTGTAGATCTTGTCCTTTCTCTCATACACTAATGCTCAGATACATAGAATAGCTCTCCCTGTTCACACAATTCTTCATGACACTGTAGTACAGTTATTACTGGCTATAGGATTTAGGACTTTCTGTTCCCAGATCTCTAAAATTAGCTAATCAATATCTGATACTCCACTAAAGTGTAATGCTAGCATTATTCTTTCTTTACAATTAATTCATACAGCTGTAATTTCATGAGTTCACTAAGGCTTCAAGATTAAACTTAAAAAAAGAAAATAAATGGTTCATTTAAATGGGAAGTTTCACGCTTTTTTGGTGAGTCACATTTCAGAGTTTCAGAGTTTCTTGCTGCTTCAGAATACTGTATTTGTATGTGTTTCCTCAACCACTGCCCTGCTTTTTTTGGTTTGCCTCATGGAGGCTTATGAGGTGTTCCAGATAGGCCTAAATAAATTGGGCAGCATAACGGAAAGGGGGAAAAAAAAACCAAACAGATTTGGATTTAACAGGGTGACAGAAATTATCGTAATTTTTCAGATGTGCCAGTGAGCTCTGTATTTGAAGATAAATTCCTAGATCATGGCTCAAAAAAAAAACAACTAAAAAAAGATATTCTTTTAAGATGATCATTGCTGGTTTTCTGATCAGTGACTTTTCTGTGCTTATTCACAATTCAGGCACAACACAGTATCTTAAAGGTATATTTTCTAAACTGGGACTTGTTTAGCTTTGCTTTCATTTCACTGCCCCAAATTTCCACTTTTAAATCCATGCCACAAACTTATTTTTCACTTATGTCAAAGCATCCGTAAAAATTGGGACGTGGGGATTTTTTTTGCTGCTCGGAATTTGTGTTTAAAGAGTTAACTTTGAATAACCATGCTTGCAGGCTATAAGGCATAAACCTTTTTCCTCAGGAATGTACATTTTTCACAATTTCTGGGGTGTTGGACTAGACAGGGATGTCTTTTTATATGACATGGAAAATCCTACTTTACAGTTGCCTAAAGAGATATTCATACTAAACCTCTGGACAGAAATCAATGTTCATTGTGTTGCAGTACATTGAATAAAAAGTGAAGAGGCTTCAGTATAGCTTCAGTAGGATTAAATAAAGCAATACGTTCATTTGGCTGTAATCAGCTCTGCAGTATTTGGCTGCCCTTCACTAAATACCAATGGTTTCTTATTTCTCCACAAGCAAAACTTACTTACGGAAAAAGAAAGGGGGAAAAAATTACATAATTGGCAGCTTGCTACTAAAATCAGTGATGTTTCAGGATAGTTTCCATTTTTCAGAGTTTACAGAAATAGTATTTGTACCTGCAGTTGGGAAATATGCTGTAAATTAAAGAATTCTGTTTCACTCTGCGATCTAACTGCATGATGATCAACTGTGAACATAAGTATCATGTAGCCAAGTCCTTGAATGAGGTGTGAAGGATACACATTCAATCCCTTCAGGAAAGGGAGAGCTTATACTGTTCTTCAGTAACATCTTTTGCTTGTCGCTGGTTTATATGGGGGGTAGCAAAAGAATTAATTGATTAAAGATGTTTGGTAAAGCTTTGCTCAGAATGATACAAGTTTTTAGGAACATATTGGAGTAAGTAGCACAGACATTTTTGCAGGAAGTCACAGTCAAAGGTCTTAGGATCTCCAAGTCAAGCATGGAAGGATAGAAAGTATCAGAGAAAGTCGTCTTTTAACTGAGTTATGCAGGACAGGAAAGTTTAATTTGAACTGCTCATGAAACAGAATCCCTCTGGAGGGGAACTGGGGTCTGGCAGATCACTACAAAGTAATCTTGCTAGTAGCCCACAGATTTATGAACACAGTTCTTTTTTCAGCAGTTGTGGCTAATCTTAGCAGATAGCTCCTTACATTTCCTGGAAGACTGTGGATGAAAGTGCCACAGAGGGAAGGAGTAAAGCAAACAAGATAATAATTCCGTTTTGTGAGCAATTTTAGAGGGCTAGCACGTAGTGTAATTCCTAATGAGAACCAAACCAAAACCTTCAGGATAAATGAGTCCGGAAGAATCAATTGTCAGATGAGAAGAGAGAGCTGAGCTCCAGTTCTCCTTCCTAAGGGTAACTGATGCCAGAGCAGTCTCTTATAAAGAATTCCTACCAGAGCTGTTCTACTTTGTATAAATAATTAAATCCAAATTGAGCCAAAAGATTACTCTAAAGCTTGGTATCAGGCTGCAGTCCCCTCTCTACTTGGTTCTTGGTATTGCCCAATGAATAGTTTATTAGGTGCACGAGATGGAACAGCTTTTAGCAGCAAGGGTAGAATAGGCACTCCTGCCTGGTGGTTAGAGGGATCCCTTGGGAGGTGAAGACCCAGATGCTAACATTTGCTCACATCAGGTAGGTTGGACACATGACTCACACATCCCCAGTGAATTTCCTAGTCTCTCAGAGTATGATTCATTTTATGTAATTTTAGCCATCTAAAAGCAGGGCATCTAGTCTAAATTACTGACTACAGAGGAAACCTAGATGGCTAACTAAGAATAAGTGCCTGACTTTGAGACATTAGAAGTCAGGTAAGGTAAATCTTCCCTAAGCTGCTAGCTATTTTTGTGTCTGTGGTTCTGACCAGAAATTCCATCCTAGATGTAAGAATGGTCCTCATCAAAATAAACAAGTTTCCATTAAATGCTTCATATTGAAAAAATCAACATTTTCCAATTGGAAAAATATTGTGTTGAAACATTTCTGAATAGCTCCAATACTCTGAGGAGAGTTTCATGGTTCAGAAATCTGGTAAGGGGGAAAATGAAAGCTCAGGAGCAGCAATAAGAAGTGCAGTAATGGTAGCTGTAAAAAAAAAAAAAAAAAAAAAAAAAAGTAATGTAAATTACCATAGGAACATTCAGAGCATTGTACCAGTTACTGACGTATCTCCTGATTACTTCCCACAGTCGTCTTCTAGTTTCACTCTCAGAAAACACTAGAGTTTTCTAAGATTGTTTTTATTTCCTCATGAGGTCCAGAATGCCTCAGGGCTGATTATTTGAATGGTTCTTCATTACATTTAAAGAAGCATCCAGAGTATTCATGGACCTCTGTTATTTCTCAGGCATAGGGCAAAGCATAGACAAAATCCTGCGAATGGTCAATCTTCTTAGATATTAATGAGTTCTCATGGGACCCCCTCATCAACTCTATGTTATTGCTTTTTCAAATGAAGATGAGTCACAAGCCTTTTCACCATCTCATAATCAACATAATGACTAGAGGGATATTGACAAAATTACAGTTAAGTATCAGATTTTACCTTTTGCCTTTGTACTAATTCTGTAATAAACAGGTTCCAAAAGTTTGGTGTCTTTCATTACCAACCACTTGGATATTATTTTTTTTTTAACAGGTGGTTTGGAAGCATTAACGATGTGCTAATAGGCCTAGAAGTATGGATCTTTGCATTAAACTGGGTTTTGAAGGTGCAAAAGTATGTCTGTGTTTGCATTATTGGAGCTGACAGGAGTTCAAAGCATAGCTGTTCAAGCACTTCATTCCCATTACTGGAACATTATTACTTCCAGTCAGAGTCTGAAGTGCTCTTTTGGGAACTTACTTCGTCAACTATCTGTCAATATTTGTAAATGACTTGGAAATGAAAGCTCTCTGAAAGGTGGTAAGTATTGTTAAGCATTACTGTGCATGTTTCTTACAGTGTCCGGGAGGAGCCTTCACACCTAATATGCGGACAACCAAAGAATTTCCAGACGATGTTGTGACCTTCATCAGGAATCACCCTTTGATGTTTAATCCCATTTACCCTATACACAAGAGGCCATTAATCATCAGGATAGGAGCTGACTACAAGTATACAAAGATTGCTGTGGATCGAGTGAGTGCTGCTGACGGAAGGTATCACGTCTTGTTTCTTGGTACAGGTAAGACAAACTTGGCAATAGTCAGTTTCCGCCATTGCATTGTAATTTGCAATGAACTCCAATCTTTACAATTTACAGCTTTCAGAAAATTTTATTTAAACATATTTGCTATCTACAGAAATGTCTATAGAAATCCATAAATTATGTTCTTTTTAATCTCTGTGAATTTTTATATTTACTATAGATGTTAATTATGTGCAAGAGATACAATGTATTGATAGGAATTTTATTTGAGACAGCAATCAACACTAGTGTATATTGTATTTGATCTAAATTATAATACTTCTGTTGAATGTGGTTTGTCTGCAACATGATTCCACGTTAGAATTTGGTTCTCTCTAACATAAGGAAAAATACCAAAATCTGGCTCTGTGTTGTTTTGTATACTTTCATCATCATTTTTTAATATATGCTGTGTAAGCTACTTCTGAAGAAAAATGCAATCTGATCAGGATGTTAGAAAGGCAGAAATAACTCCGCAAAAAAAAAGTAAAAATATGGAAGTACTTAACAGAGAGAAAAAAAACCCAGTGGTTGGAGTCCTAGCAGTAGTGGACACAGAGAATTTGATCTAAGTTTTCTAAAACAATTTCTATTTAATATAACCTATGTTTTGGGTTTAGTTACATCAGTTTTGAATCTGGTGTTACGCTTCTGAATCTGTAGGGAACAGTCAGGTGATTCTCATACAGATCAATTTTGACTTTTTAATATATTCAGATATGAATCAAACTCTTCTGATTGAAGCAGACAAGCGGAGTGGTACTCTGGCTAGAGCCTAGGATTCATACACATCTGAAACTGCCACGGGTTTAACAGGGCATTATAGGTTGATAGGCACAAAGGCTAATGTTTTTTACTACAGATGATTTGAAGTAGAACAAAGGAAAAGAACTCCTGAAAAAATATATCTCTGAACATCAGAAAATAATTACAGAGATGGCTTGCATTGCTTTTATGGTTCACATATTATTGGGGTCCTGGTTGTTTTCCGCTTGTAGAATAACTATGTCTGCCAACAAACTCGCATGGGGCTGGGAATAACCATCCGTTATAATAGATTTAGGAAGCTGGGGCTAAAAAACCTCTCAAGAATGTCAGGCTTCTATAGGGGCAGGACTAAAAGGAACTCTCTTCACTCTTCTTAGGAAAACCTTCCCAGCTATCAAAATCAGCAGGGTGCCCTTGTGCCAGAGGAGGCCAACTGCGTACTGTGCTGTATTAGCAGACACATATTCACCCAGCAAGTTGCTGGAAAGGATTCTTCCCCTGTATTCAGCTCCTGTCAGGAGTACTTTGTCCAGTTGTGGGCTCCCCAGTACAAGGAAAACATTGACCTAACGGAGCAAGATCAGTTGAGGGACTGTAACATGTGACGTGTGAGAAAGGGCTGAGAGAATGTGGTTTATTTGGAGAAAGCTAAGGGGAGACCTTACTGCCGTTGACAGCTATGGAATGAGAAGGGGGAAAAACAGATCTGAACTCTTCTCAAGGTGCCCGGCATCAGGGTGAAAGGGATTGGACACAAGTTACAATGTGGAATATTGCGATCAGACAAGGTTTTTACCATCACTGTGATCAAACTTTGGAACAAGGGCCCAGAGAGGCTGTGAATTCTCCATCCTCAGGGACTCAAAGGATTCAAAACCCAACCTGAGAGAGCCCTGAGCAACCTGCTCTAATTGGACCTGCTTTGAGTGGGGGGATGGACCAGGTGAATTCTGGAGGCCTCTTCCAGCCTACTGGTTTCTATAGTTCAGTGAAAGAAAATAGGAAAACAGAAACACTTAATTCAGGTTCTTACATTAAACATTTACCAGGTCACCATCTACTGTACTCCGAATGCGTGGTATACCATAAGGCGTAGTCAGGGTAGAAGGAAGCTCTGGGTAATGAATTCCACTGGGAATTTCATCAGGTTTTGATCTGGGTATTTTTGTTTTCTTGGTTGGCTGTTGATAAATAAGTTTTAAGGTTTTCTTGAAGATCTCTTTGATCCTACGTGCAGAGTCATTGGAAACTACCAAATTAAGCTAATTAGGACAGGGTTTTCTTCCTGAGATGAGTTCCCCTCCCCCGCTCCCTGCAACACATAACCACATGTTCTTTTTAGTTTAACTAATGCAGCTACTGTTCTTGACTTTGGGACCTTTTAGGGTCATTTTCCACCCTTCTTACAGAAGTAAAGAAAAGAGTCTTTGTTCATGACTACAGAAATAGCAGAAGTGTTAATAGATATTGTCCCTACTACTGTTACACAACTCCACAAGAACACTTAGTAAAAGAGAAGGTTTGGTTTTGTATTAGCTTTATTTCTTGCTAAATCACCGTGTTTAGCCAGAGTAATAGCTTGGTAGGCTAGTAAGGATCTTTCAAATGAGTATTTTATAAATTTTTTTATATAGTGCTGCCATTGTTTTAAAATGCTCTATAAACATGTAATGTTGATTGGAGGAAAATTCTACTAATGATTCATGGAAAAGATAAAGACGTATAAGTGTCCAACCAATATGGGATTTTTAATGTAGCAGTGAAAGTTAATACTGGAAATGTATTGATATTTTGATATGTGCATGAAATCACAATACTGACATGTAGCATTTTAATAATTCTGCAAGAGTTGAATACAGGTAATTTCATTTCATACTTTGATTAGCTTCTGGCTCTTTTCAAGTGATCAGTATGGCCTCACAAGTACACTTATGATGCATTAAAAACATTAACATACCTCAGCCTGATCTTATGTTTTGTTAATCCTCTTCTGTGTATCAGCACAGGATCCATTATGGATCAAATACGTAAACTGCAGCTCTTGAGATTTTATATTCATTACTTTATGTTCTGCATTACACTGAAGACAAGGATCATTGTCTCCTTTCTAGTTAGTTAGAGGGAAGGCATTATTCTTCCTGAGCAGGGCACAGAACATTAATAGCTTCCAAGGTCTTCCTCAGGAGAAACTGGTGCAATGTAAGTTGCTGCGTTTCTTGGCCCTTTTAAATAAAAGTGATCGAGTTTCAGCCACTGAGAGGAGAAACTTGTTTTCTTTGTTCTTTGCTTTCTGTGAGACTCAAGAGGATTCGATAGAGATATTAACTGTCAAAAGAAATGCAGAGGGGATTTGCTTTGGTGTCAGTTCATCCCAGCAAATGCAAAAACCACATTGTATAGGAGAATTTCATGTGATAATTTCCTTGGGAGCCTGGAGCCCCACAGCCGGAGACAATGGGACTTGACACCTGGTGACAATTACACTCAGCTCAGATGATGAGTTACTGCTGCTGAACTGAGATGTTGCCAGTCATGTCTGTCACTGTCAGTGACCTGTCTCATGCTTGAAATTGGAGTGGTTTATGTCTTGCCAGATGCAAAGCACACAAAATGCTTAGCTTTTCCTCTCTTCCTCCTCTGTAGCCTTGGTAATAAATCAGTTCCTGAATGCAAGTGAAGAATAACAGAAGTATACAGCTCTGAGAGCCCCAGTGGTTTTCGTCATGTAGCCATGGCATGGGAGGGTATAGGCAGCTGTGTCATTTTTTCACTTTAATGTGAACTAAATGTAGTGTTTCCTTTGCACCCTTTGACAAAAGTGCTGAGCTCACAGGGGCTGGTCCATGCCCAGAGTTAATACATTGCTTTTCTCCCTCCTGTGCCTACATAGCTAACAAAATAAATGCCAGGGACAGACATTGTTCTTGTAGCATCCCACCTGCTTTTCAAATGATAACAATCTCCTCTTTTCCCTATGCTTTTCAATGTGAAGACTCCCAAAGCTCTTAATACAACTTGCTAGTTGTGTTAAGTGCACCCAAATGGATCTCTTCACCAGCCTCTGAAATGACCTGATTTACAGTAAGGAGCAAGTCTTAAATGGTAGAGAGCAGTGCTGTACACCTCGTCTTCCCAAACAGAAGCCTGAGGGGTAATTTTCTTGGATAGAATGTAATCATTCATTTGCATATTTGACAGAGGCGATGCTGATGATACTTTTTCCCCCATGCAATGAGTAATAACGTACTCAGTTTAGGAATCTGGGTGTAGAGTTCTGTTTCAATTATCCCACTTCTGTGGCAGGCCAGGTCTTAGTCCTGAAGATTTTGATTCACCCTAGAGTTTTACTGTAGTTACTGTACTCATTTCAGTTATATCTAAAGAACCTAAGTTTTCAATATTTTCTGTATATCCTTTGGTAGATTGTTTTCCATCTGAATTTTAAGAACAGCAGTAAAACAGCATGAGAACATTTTCCTGAGATTAATATTTATTTTTTAAGCATGCCACCTACTGCTTGCAGTACGAAAGCCTTCGGTCAAAGTACACACAGATTGCACAACCAAAAGATTATGCATGGGGGGGATTTATTGCTCTTGGTGTTATGAAAATATTTAAATGTCTGTGTCAAACCTGGGTACATGAAACAGCCATGGGCACCAGTAGGATTTTTTTTCAAACTTTTCTATCAGGATAGGATATATTTTAGTGGAAAGAGATCTAAGTTACTGTCGTGAAAAGGCACTTCAGACTTCAGTGTGGCTTATTCAGATGATTAATGTGGACCACATGCATCTGACGTGGCATGAGGTTGATCAGTGTTTCTTATTATCTTTTCTTCTCTGATGCAACACTTGTTTTCAAAGTCTGGACACAGTAAGTGCTTTCAGAGCATAAGGCTGTAATACTCGTTTTCATGGTGTTACATGATGGCTGTCTAACCCTTGTTGACAACGGTAGCCTCCAGTAATGCAATAGCCAAAATCATGTAATGAGCTACAGATTCAAACCGAGAGAGGTAATCTGGTCAGAAGAGCAAGCTTGCTTCCCGTGGATTTGCTGGCTGCAGCTTCATGACTATGAGCTTGGGAAGATGATGTTGCACAACAGTGGCACAACAGGAGGCAGGCAGGGTTTCCTTCTTCCTCTTGGTCATAGTGCCTGAGTCATTCAAACCCTTCCATCAACCAACTCATCCAAAGCTTTTTCACAGCCTTTTAAGAAGAAGTGTAAGTTAAGAAAACATTCCTCCACCTGTTTCATTTCCCCTGTTCAGTTTTTGTTCAAATGAGCTCACAGTGTATCCCAAAAGTTTGACGAAGCTGCTGGGGCTATGTGAAAGTTTTGCCCTCAAGTGTAAGCTCATTAGACATTTCTATCTGTCTTTCTGTTCTTTGACACAGATTGAATTTTACAAAGTTTCACAGCATTACTATGAACTGGAAAAAAATTGCACCCATTTGACAGATGAGTGAAATAAAGTAGAGAGGTTAGATGGCTATGGTGGGAGCTCTGACTTAACAGCAGACACTTAAGGACAACAGAGAGCATGGGGACTGGCTCTCAGCCCTGCCTGCTGACCTGTCACCATCTCCAGGGCTCTGCTGAGCCTCAACATATTCTCAGAGAGATTTTAAGCATTCTTCAAATTCTTGGCTTTCTTTTTTCTTTGTAATGTTATTTGTTTGCATCAGGTTCAACTCAGATTAGAGTCCAGAAATAATCAAGGTGCCATTAGGATGACGGGTACAACATGGAGAAAAGTTTTCAGACAGTCTCCAGCAATGTCAGAAACATCAGGGAGGGGGATTGCTTTAGGAAGCCTCTCTGTAAAACTCCTGAAAGTAGCAGTTGGTGTCCATTGCAGTCATTTTTTTTATGTTGTGGAAAGGTCAGGTGTTTCATATGTTGTTCAATTTGTGACACAGCCATGGGCAGATGGGTCCTGAGTCTCTTGGAGGCTCACAGTGCTGACAACTGCATTATTCACTTAGAGCTGGGGAAAAACAGGCTAGTCAAAATTCAGAGAATGAGGTTTAAACTCAGACCTACAGATTCAGCCTAACACCTGTGTATTTTTCATTGCTGTTCATTAAGCTTTGTCTTTTCACTGCCCATGGTCAGCCAGACCAGGAATTAGTGTATTAGGCATGGTCCAACTGGTATCAATGAAGCTTAGCTGATTTAATACTAGCCCAGAATCATGCCCTGTCTTTCAAGGTATATTATTATTATCATCATAATTACTATTATTATTATTGGGTTTTGGGCTCTTCTTCCTTCCTTGGACCATTTACTGGGGTGCCCTCTTTCTCCATTTATTTCCCACTCTGCCTACTTTCTACACCGTTTTTTAGTCTACAGGGTGTTAGCACTTTCCTCCCTTGCTCTTCCATTTCTCAGTCCTCTCAGAAGGAGCACAATCTTGGTAACATTGTCTGCCATATCAACATGAAGTTGTTCAAGCAGGTTTGAAATGGAAAAACATTATGAGTCGCTCGTGCCCTCTTGCCATCAGCTTGAGGGAGACTCCTCATTTGTCCACCTGCCCTCCACTCACAAACTGCTGGGTTGATGTGAGGCTGGAGACAGCTCCTGGTGAAAAGTCAGGGAACTGGCAAGCATAAGTCTGCCTCCTCACTTCATGCTTTTTAGTGGTGGATTGATATTCTGGAGACAGAATAGCTTTTTTTTGTGGCCATATGAAATAATAACAATGTAGAACTGTTTTCAAGTGAGTTTCTGGAAGTAACAAGCAAATGGTGAAGGAAACCATCCTGTTCACTTTTACAGTTTTTACAGAATTAAGCTTACACTTTCATACATTGACCTACACATGAAAAAATTTTACTTGTTTGGTGATCTCTTATGCCTGGTTTACAACGCAAAAAATTATCTATTGTGAAATACACTGGGAAACAGCTCAGATACTGCTACTTTGCATATCTCTCCTGCAGTACACAGTGCTGCATCCCTTCCAACCTTCCTTCTGTCCCAGAGAATGTAGTTTGCTGCCTTTGCCATTAAAGGAAATAAACAAATAAGATTTTCACGGAAACTCAGATGTACTGTAAGCTTTCTGACATGAACACATATAAATGACTTGATTTGTCAACTACTGCGCTTATAGTGGAAACAGCAGTACTACTGAGAAAGGAATAAGAAGTGTTGTTTGGGATCAAATATTTGCTTTTCATTTATTAAGGAAAAGGCTGAACAACAGCAGAAAAACTATTTTTAGAAGTGGTGGAGGGCTATAGCCTACAAGCCATGTATTGTTGAAAGTGTATATATATATATATGTACAGACTATTGGAATGTCTTGATTTAAATGATTTTATTAAATGAACAGCTTTCTATTGCCTACTTTCCGTAACATGAATATTTGTTTTAAACTTTGTATTAAGTTTCCTTTAAAACAATGGAACACTCCTTTCTGCAAGGACCTGTCCCTCATAGTACAAAGCTGACTCAAAGCAAATGGTAAAATATTGAGTCAAAGGGAGAGAATACCCAAGTAAACAGTCCTTAACTCTGTGTATTTTGTTGGGGTGTGACAAAAGTTAGGAACTTACTTTTCAAATAGAAAAGGTTATTAGGACACAAGGACTTGGCGTCAGGCATTATCGTTATTTTCTGTGCCAATGCCCAGGATAAAATCTGCCCTCAGGTTCTGATTCCAGCTCGGAACAATGGTTGAGGACTGAAGACATTTTAGGTATTTTAAACGTGTGGCATGTGCTAATGGATCATTGAAATAAACCGGTTCTTCAGAGGCTCAGAAGCCTCACATTCCTTTGCAGGTAAGGTCACTGTCAACATGCTTAGTGCCCTGTACATCAGGGTTACAGGTAGTTGACACTGCAGGCAGCTGGAAAAAAAAAAAACACAAAAGGCTGCAACTCCTTCCTGCACTTTTGGTAGAGTATTTTGTATGGCATAGTTTAATGTTAGGGACAGGACATTGATAAAAGGATGCAAAGAGGCAGAGGTAGACTAGGCTTAAGCTGTGTATATTTGTGAGTGGGTTATTCCCTTTAGTAGGAGCAGAAATAAATACACACATACACAGGCACATGCACATGCTGCATCTTAGCTCCAGCAGGGGATGCATCTGCAGCAGTTTAAAGCTTCAGTGGGTCCTGGCAGTTAGTAAATCTCTCTCAGGTTCTCATAGCTTTGCTAATACTGGCACCCAGTCTAGACCACAGTTGTGCTATCACAAGATGTAGTTTCAGATTTTAGTTTCTTCGGAAGGAACTGGTTTATCGTGCTATTGGATAATAAGAATAAATGTTCTCCATAGAAAATTCTCATGAAAAATTAATGCGTAACGTGCCCTGAGCATGTACAATTGATAGCTACACATTTTTAAGTCTTGTCAGCTTTCAATTTCTCTTTTCCTTTTTTTTTTTAATGACAAAATACTGCACTGTGCTCTTTGTGTGTGGTCTGGCCATTACATATCAATATCCTGGCTTTAAACCTTTGGTTTTTTTTAAAAAAAAAACCAAACAAAAAACAACAAAATAAAGTCTATTATTATTTGCTGGCTTCCTCCAGGGAAATAAGAAGATGTAAATTATTTACCGTAACCAACTTGCCCTGCAGCTCCAGCTATGGAATTTAGTCACTGACCTTAAAGCAAAAGCAAAATTGCCCTTTTTCAGTTTACATTGTCTGCATTGTGAATTGCCAAACAGGAAGCTGAGATTTCCTTTCCTTGGTCACAAATTCATGAAAATACATGTAGATACTTACCTATATTGTGCTATGCCAATGTTTTACTAACTGCACAGGTCTGTATTGCCCATAAAACTTTTGAAAGCCGAACAGAATCTATACCATGTGGTCTCATTCCTCTGAATCAATATTCAGCAAATAAATTTGTTCTACTCAGACTAATTTCCAGGCCTTTCAGGCAACGGGAATTCTATGTGCTGTATTTTTCCCAAGTGAGAATGCTTGTCCTTGTGATTCTCCCACAGTCTGCCTTTTCTGCCACATCAGAAATACTTCATTGGCTGTCTAAGCCTTTAAGAACCTTCACAGATGAGCCCCTCCATCTCATATATTCTTTCCACATAACAAACTTGGAAAACTAATCACAAATATCCCTTTGGTCTCACTCATCACACCTACCCTGCAAAAACACCGCCATTGCCCCGTCATTACTTCCTACTCCTTTGATCTGAGTAGATTTGGAAGGCTTGGAACTGTATTTTGAGAGGGAAAATGATAAAGTAGCTACAATATCTTCACCTTGCTCTTCCTTTTCTCAAGGACCAAAATACCAACTCCTACCAATATTTAACAGACTTGATCATTGTCTGACCTCCTGAACAAAAAAATATTTTTCTTCTTACTTTGATTAAGTGTAGACAGAGTGATATTCTTTAGAAGGTTTGACTTTCATGTCATCTGTTTTTATTTTTGTTTTTATTTTTAATTATTAATGAATATGTATATATATTACATTCTGCAGAAGCTCACTTTTTCCTGTTTTTATTGGTGTGTTTTTACTTTAAGATGATTAGGATAGATACTGCCTCTGTCTGTGTGTCTGTACAGCAATAAGTACAGAAGATACTGATTTTGATTAACCTTTTCGGGTAGAATAGTAACAGTAATGGTAGTAACTCCAGTCTTACCAGGACTTCATCATGTTCATATATGAGAATAATACTATATATAGTATTCCTACATAAGGAACCATCTCATCGTCCTTTCTGACCCCAAACTCTAGAAATTACTGAACATTTCTTATGTTTCTCTGTCACAGTGCTTGCATTGATGGTTTCTTTTCATAATTAATAATGGTTCATCTGCATTTTTCCTTCTCTCACATGGTCTCACCTTTTCTGATATTTTCCAGATCAAGGAACTGTACAAAAAGTTGTTGTCCTACCCACCAACTTCTCTGCAAGTGGAGAACTCATTTTAGAAGAGCTGGAGGTTTTTCAGGTTTGGTTTGCTCCTACTTTTAATCTTCCAGTGTTTATGTTCACACAAACACTTTGTTCTAAAAGACTTTGGCAAGTGCAACTGACTTGATAAAAGATCAAGTAAATGTGCATGCTGTCAGCTTCATACCCACCCAAAGAGGAATATAAAATGTCCACTGTTATGAAGGCTGTAGCTAGCTTAAGTCCCTTTTTTCGTCCTATATTTAAGTTGCTTATTTTTATGTTGTTATACTGGCTAGAAGGATTTTGATAATCACATATTTATGAGGTCATGTTATAGTGGCTGCCAGAAGGCAACTTTTTTCATTGGCATCACATATTGAGACTGTTGCTATTTACAGATGGAATCTGAGATTTTTGTACTTTGATTATCTGATAATCTTCCTGATTCTGAGCTGCAGAATGGAAGCAAACCGGTGTTGTTTTTGCCTAATTCCAGTTCTTCAAAGCCACATGCCTCTGGAGTCAAGAAAGCTATAAACTTAACACAACATATGCTGAAAAGAAACACAGACAACTCAAGGAAAAATAAGGGGCTAGCCTCTGTCAATCACACTGACATGTAGCAGCTTGTAATTACCTAAAGAAAATGTTCACCCTCATGTTGAAAAATCCCTGTAAAATTTTTGAATGAGTTATTCTTTAAAACAGGTAGTCTTGGGGAAAATGGTAATATGCATCTGTAAGCTTAGATAAGGGTTTTGTCACAGGCTTTTCTCTATTTCATTGAGGAGCTACAAAAAGAAAAATTAATCTTTATTTAGGCAGGCAGCATTCACAATTTCTTTAAGAAAAAGAATACACTGTATTAACCTTCATAAAGGCATAATTAGTCTTTCTAGGCTTTTGTTGAAGACTTCCCTTTAAAAAAAAAAGATACATGTGAGTAATATTACCTGAAGAGTAATCTTCACCCAAGTATTACTAATTCCATTTACCAAAACATAAATTAACACAGCAAGAAGATAGGTGGGCTGAGAGGATTCCTCACCCTAAACCAAGTTCCTGGGCCTCTGCTTAGACTTTTTTATCCTGAACCCTGAAAACCTCTACCATTGCAATCTGTGGGCATCATGGCAGTATTTTGATGAGTTTCTCCAGGAGAAGGAGATCACTGGCTGTGTGCTAGTAAATATTGAGCATAAGCAAAGTACTGATTCCTTTCCAGAGCATAAGCAAGGAAAGAAGACTGTGGCATCAGATCCAATGCTGCATTTGACCTTGAGTCTCCAGACAGTTCATGAAATAGCACAGCAGCTCCAAACTCCTTCAAACCTTTGCCAATTCACATGATTCGCAGCCAGATTTTCTAGTCCTGGCCTCCCTGCTGTGCATGTAGTCCACTGCAATTAATGCTAGCCCACCGTTACAGCTTTCCTTTGTGACTGAGCAAATGCTAAACCTTAAAAAAAAATGCTAAACATTTTTATTACCATCAATTTTATCATTTTTTTGGATGGGAATAATGAATTGCTTCACTTGCTTAAGGCAATGAATGTGATAATTCCTTTTGAAGCTCTTTAATGTTTGGTTTGGACACAGACAATAATAGAATGCCATGATGACACACAGTAGTATACAGTACTGTCTCTGGGAAAGAAACATTCAATAACACACATGACATTTTTAATATTGCAGTTATTGGTAATCTGAACGTATATGTTGGATGGTAACCAAACTCTGTGCACTGTAGAAAATGTGTAGGAGAAACATGACATATTCTTATCTGCATCATGTGGTGGATATGCATGAACTATTGTATGCTTTTTCCTTATCATCATTGTCAAAGAACAAACATTGTTTCTTATTACAAAGTGAGAGTAATGGCTTCAAAACACATTGCTGATATATTGCTGAGGTAACAGATGCAGCTTAATTAAAAATGTACAAGAACTTGCTGGTGCACATGGGTAATAATAATGAGTTGAGTTTAGCAAGTACATTTTGTGAGACTGAATTGTATAGATGTCATTCGTTTCGTTCTTAAAATAGGAAAAATATCAGTAGGAATGAGTTACGCCTTTCCAAGATACGAAAAGTTATATTTTTCTTAGATATGACTTTGGTATTATTGAATTTGAGATTTCTGTGTTGGGACAGTATTAACAAGACAGTCCTTGTAAATGTGGTTTGGAATTTTGTCTTTCAGAGTAATTCCCCTATAACAACAATGAAGATTTCATCTAAAAAGGTAAAGAAAAGTGGTATCCTTACTTAGTGCTTATTAACTGAGAAGCAAATTAACTTAAAGATGTTAGAATACCAATTGCTTTGTTGTTTTGCTTGACAATTAAGGAAAAAAAGTATTAAAAGAGGAAATGTTCCCTCCTCTCTTTTTCTTAAAGTCCTAACCAGAAATTTTCTCTTGGAAGTCCAATCTATGCAAAAAGGCAGTGTTGGAGCTGTTGGGTCCATGGCGAACTAGTGTGTGTTCATTAGTAACAAACAATGTCAATAAGAATGATGAAAACACTTGAGAGGATTTCTAGTGAAATGTTACAAACCTGAACTAAAAATATGCATTCCATGATTTTACAAGCAACGTGTTGCCCAATGCTTTACAAAACTGCTACTAATTTATAATTATTTTTAGTTTTATGACAAAAAGATCAAGGGAGAGTTGAGGTTTTTGTTCAATACTAATTTATATTTTAAGAGTAATTGATTAGATGTTTCAGAGTAAAACAGTCGTTTTGGCCCAGATTTTGAATGTTCTATTCACTTTGAACTCCTTTTCCAAAAGCTTTCATTTATTATAAAAATTCTTCTGGCTTATTTTTCCAGGTATGTAAGGCTATCAGAATCTGGCCGTAAGCCTCAACCTAATCTCTAGGTTTTATGTCTTGGAAATCTATGCACTGGAGAATCCAACTAGGAACTCTGCACAATATTTATTAAAGTGACTATATGCAGACAAAATACTTTGTTCAAAGACTTGAGCCAATAATCCTCACTGAATAAGAACCAAGTTCCCAAATCTGAGCAATATTAACTCAGCCTGTCTGCCCCAGAACAGAACAATGACACTCAATGTCCGAAAAACATTAACATTCCCCAATGTTTCTAAGTGTTTTCTAACAGACGGTGGAAATATTTTTCCATAAATATGTCCAGGCTTGTTCACCTGGGAGATTCCTGTTTATCTTGACTTTATATATATCAGTGGCTCCCTTTTTGGTCTTAATTCCAAGATTAATTGAAAGGGGTTTAGGTGTGTTAGCCAAGCCTTGGGTGAAGCTCCTTCACATCTGAAATAAATCTTTCCATTTCCTTCTACAGCAACAGTTGTATGTGAGCTCAGATGAAGGGGTCACCCAGGTGTCCTTGCATCGCTGCCACATCTATGGGACCGCCTGTGCTGACTGCTGCCTAGCCCGTGATCCGTACTGTGCCTGGGATGGCAATTCCTGCTCCAGGTTTTATCCCACAGGGAAAAGGTGAGCAGTATTAAGCAGGCCAGTGAAGTCTGCAAGGAAAGAAGGCTTTTGTTCTGCTGTGTAGCCTGGGGTGTTGTAGTGTGTTGGAGAAGTGGGATGTCATTCCTTTCAGGTACATGTACAAACAATACCTCCGTAGCTATTGTGCTTGGCATTGTGCATCCACCTAGGAGTGTGCTGCAAGGGTGCATGATAAAGAGCTTGCCTTTTCATGTTTAAAGTAATGGACAGGAAAAAAAACCACCAAAACCCATTCCTAATCATAAATATTAATCCTTCTGTCTCATGCACACAAAATCAGTGAAACATTTGTTCGCTTTGTTTAAATTCATTTGCACTATGGATGTAATTATGACAGGCCTAAATACAGCAAAATATCTCTCAGGCTGTCTGAGGAATAAAGTCATTTATTTTTTTGTTCCTCATTTGCTCCTGAATGAGAAGAATTATTTCCAGGGAAATTTTAGGCAAATGTGATTTCCATGTAATGCCTGTTGATTTGGGGGTTTTGACATGAGATTTATTAAAGCAGACAGGGAAAGCAATTTCTCTTTAATTTACAGCAGAGCTAATAGTCCGTCTCATAATTCTTATGCAAAACAGGAGCCTCTTTCCTCCTCCCAAGGGAAATATTTAATAGCAGGAGGCTGTAGTGAGCTCTTGTATCCCTAAGATTTCACTTCATATACCAAAAAAAAGCTACAGAATACACAATGAGTATTCTGCAGAGGAGAAAAATCTTTCAGATGCATGCCTGAGCTTCACCTGCTCTGTGCCACTGTGCTCCCTGCCTGCATCTGAGCTGCAGATGCAGAAGACCAGGTGCAATTAATGGGCTTTACTCCTTTACCTACATGGAGGGAGACAGTGGACAGAAACAGGCAAAGTGGTGGCCCAACCAGCTGATGACAGTGTCATCCCTGGCATGTTTATTTTATTATTAAATACTTGTGTTATTGCAAAGTTTTTTTGACTCATTCCTTATTTGAGATAAAGAAGTGAAGCCCAACCTGGCCATGTAGCAGCTGGTAAAGTACCGGAGTTTTTTACGACTTTCACTCAACATATTCAGCCTCTAGATTGCAGCCTGATTGTTTTCTTCCATGGAACAGAGGTCGTAAGATAGGGAGAGGAAAGAGAAGAAAAAATCCCCAAGCCTGTGCAGTTTCCAGTGGATTCCTTTGCCATCCCCATTATATACACGCAGGGTTATTTCCACTGGGGCTTGCTTTCATGCTGACATTTTGTTTGCAATTTTCTTTTTATATCAAACCAAAATAAACACCTAAAACTGTTGGAAAGAAATCTGGTTTTCATATGTGAAGGAAATGAGTTGTCCCTTTATCTAACAAGAGAGATTATGAAGGAGAAAACATTGGTAATTAGAGCCAAATCCCATAGTCTAGACAGTAGTATCTGCTGGACACATTTGATTATTTGCTACTTTTGACACTTTTGCCTTCCATGGATTACTGTGGCTCCTCATCCAACATAGATTTACCACAAAACACCTGAAAGTATTATATTTACTTTCTAACCAACACCTTCTCAACCTTTTTTATAAATATCAGACTGTTTGTTTCCATTCTGAGAACTGCTTAATGCAAGCAGCATGCCATTTCTGACAGAGTGGAGCAGCTTGGTAGCACAGGAGTCCTGAAATTCACTCAGAAACTCTTCATTGCCTCCTTTGACTCACAAAAATGGTTCACAAGAGTCAAGATCCCAAGGCATAAGATGAAATATTTTTGGTGATAAACATCAAAACTATACTTGGAATGTCAGAAATTACTCCTTTGAAACATTGCCTTTCAAATGTTTCCTTTTAAAACAATGCAGTGAAAGGATCGGGTGACATGGAATTATAAACACTGTCTCTGGTTGTTTGTGCAGTACCTGGTATAATGTGGACGTAGAGGCATCACCCTTCACTCAGCAGTACTGGAGCTCCAGGGGCTTTTTACAGTTTCTGATCTTGTGAGTCATTAGTGCATAGTTCAGAACACAGCTGTTACATATCCCAGCAGCATCCATTTGCAACAATCTATCACCAATACTTATTTTTGTTGCACTTGATAAATATTGAACCAACTTACAGAATATCCAGCAAACAAAATTATGTATCTTAAGAATAAAAAATTCAGACACCAGGTTTTCATGCACTGAATTCTGCGAGCTATGACATCCTAGCTGAGGAGGGCTGAAACGGTGGTATTCCCAGTCTCAGTAAACTCCCTAGTTTATTTGTTACAGAATCGTGATTTTGCATCTGTTATCTAAATAATATGGAAAATTCCCATTTAGAAGTATTCTGAGACTTGGTGAGTTTGACTGTCTTCTGGAAATAATCACACATCCGCTAGCAGAGGACAGAACTGAATCTTAGCTCTCCATTATTCTGAGTGAATACTTCAGCCACTCAGCTACCAAGGCGGCTACAGGCACCAAAAATAAGGTGCCTAGCAAAATGAAGGAGGGAACATGCCCTATGTCATAATTTTATTTTGGTGCATTACATATGAGCACTGTGACTCTTACACATCTCATTCTTAGGTGCTTGCCTTTATGAAGAATTCCAGCTGGAGGTTCTGGCTTTGAATGTTAGGTCTTGCAACAGTGAACCGACACCTATTTGATGCATCACCTCTAACTCTTCCATCTCTATACCTCCATTGCAAAACTACTTTACCTACCAAAGTACAACCATTTTATAAACTTCAGCAAACTGACTGTCCACTTAAACGTTATCTTCACTCTAGCAAGCCTGCCAAGAGTAAAGCATACTCACAGTAGGTCATGAACTACCCCTCACAGCTGATCTAGTGAAAAAAAGAAACAAAAAAAAAAAAAAACAACCCACAAATAAAAAGGTGTTTATTTGTAGTGTAGCTGTCTTGGAATAACATTTTGTTTTTACAAAATATTTCAGGAGGAGTCGTAGGCAAGACGTGAGACATGGAAACCCTCTGACTCAGTGCCGAGGTTTCAACCTGAAAGGTAGTATAATTTAGAGATCCTCAAGCTATATAAAGAATGCATGGCTTTCCTTTATGTGATTCATCATAACTCACATTTTCTGTGCGGTTTACTGGTAAAGCATAATTATTTTCCAGGTCTGAGTTTTGTTTTGATTTCATTTTAACACCTTTTCCTTGCAATTACATGACACTTGCATATATATGATATAATTATATCATTATTATATCATATCATATTACGATATATTATATATCATATATTATATAAAATATTATATCATTATTATGATAAAATATTATATATTGTATCATTATATGTGATAAAATGATGAACCATGAAATACATAGTTCAGCATACATGAAATAAAAAGCTGATAGTGTTGACCAGTAACAGTCACAGTTAATCTAAGGGCTTTTCTGCTTCTAAATACCTTCACTCTTTGTTAATGCCTCTTCATGCATTTAAGTCTTGGCCCTCAGAATTACTCTGAATATTTGATGCCATATTGAGTTTTGGAGCACATCTTTCAGCAAACAGCAGGCTCTAGGCCTGTCTTTTGTGTTATGATTATTCCTTTCTCCCTTCACATGGGAAAATAAACCATTCCAAATCTCTTTATGAAACCTCTTATTTCCAGCTGTGCAACGCTTTAGTCAGCCTGGCATGCAGTGGGTGGACAGGGGAGCTAATTCCCTGCCCTCCCAACTACCACTTTATTCAGATTGATGGACACCAGTCAAATACGGCCAGAGTCATAGTAAGAGTAGACACATACATAAAGGCAGCTTAATACCCTTCAGCTCCATGCATGCCTGAGCTCAGTGATAGCAATGTATGCCATCAAACCAAGGGCATGCATTAGAGAATTATGCTCCTTTCACCTCTGTTTCTGAGCCTGCATTTTGAAGTGCGTTCTCATCTGTACCATCTGGAGACCAAATAATAGACCTGATTGTAAATTTTCAATTTAATTTTTTGAATAAAAGAACAATGCTTGAAGAGTTACATGTAAAAGGTTCAGTTAATAGTAATCCCAATGCAGTGGTCTCCGCTGGGTCTCAGAAGAATCTCGTGGATCAAAACAGACAACAGTCAGTTGGGCGTAGATCCCTCAGCCCAACTGTGGCTAATGGTGCTCTAGTGAGTCTTTCCCCATGACTCGGTATTAGGTCATTTATATGAAGCTGAATAGCTTGAAGAGTTAATTACAAAAGATGACCCCAGCATTGGAGTATGCACCTGAGCTCTGAGAGATCCATATTAAAGCTTAGGCTCTGAGTCATGAAGTAACTTGAGCTGCGTGTCCTACCTTGCAGGCATGTGCTGTGACCACCTACCCATTGTCTGTCCCAAGGGTGGGTGTCTCCTCTTTCGGTGTGGAAAATGTGAGAAGGTCAACTGTCTGCTTTCTGGGCTGAGGGGAAACAAATGTTTAAACCTTAATAGTCCTGTGAAACAGGTTTCTTGTTTTCCAACCATTTTTTCTTAATGTGGGTGTATTTATAGGTTTATGTGTTTTAGCAACTGTAATGAAGGATATTTTGTTGACAGTAGTGGAATATAGCATAGGTAGATGGCAGTTGTTTCCCCAGTGGAAAAAAAGATAAAAAGAAACAGCAACTTAGACTCTTTCAAAATATAATTAAAGACATTTATAGCAAAACTACCATGTTTGGGGAAAAAATGAAATCTACCTAAAGAACAAAAGACAGAGTCAGTCAATAGCAAGAAATGTTCCAAGATCTTGGGGAACCACAGTCTTGAAATTAAGTCTTTAAACATGCATACCTTAGACCTCTCAGCATGTATAAACTCAACATTTTTGGCACATTGCAGTTTTTAAATAGATCAAGAACTAAGGGGCTTGTATGATAACTTTTCAAATGTTCTGTTTAATAGTTATGCTTGTGTTAACCCTTATGGCCATTAGACAAATGCATTTGTAATCTCTCAATCTTTTCTTAGCATGTTTAAGTAGTAGTTGGTAAGACGTTGGATATATCTTGATCAATTAAATGGACAAAGATGCCTTTCTGTGGTACACCTAGTTCCAGTGTACCTAAAAGTAATAAAGTTACAGCTCTAATTTTCACTGTTCGACAGCTACAAATAGATCAGCTCACAGATAAGCTCTTTGCTAATTTACGGTCTGTGAATGCAAAATAATTTCCACATTATTCTCTTAAAAGTTACGGTTGATTTTGGTACAACCTGATAAATGTGCTAAAAACTTTGAAGTACTAGAACTAAGCAAAGCCTCCTTCCTTTAGTACAATAGATTCTAATTTCACATATCGGTTGATGAAAGAAGCTGAAAAGAATGGGAGATACATTAGAGTCTGAGGAAAACCAGTCTTAGGACTGTGCAAAAACAATCAGATTTTAGATGTGTAGACCTCTAGGTATTTGCATTTCTCATATTATTTGGTATCCATTGCTTCATTCTAAAAAAAAAAAAAAAATTCATAAATGAAGTAAGCTTTTAAATCTGGAAGTGTATTGTTTTCAGGACAAATGTTATGATTTGGGCTAAGCAACGAGCATCTAAAAGTTCCTATTGGTAACTGCCAATTGTTCATCAAGACTATAAAGGGGCACAACAGGTCTAAGCGATGACATACACTCAGCACTTGCCCAGGTGTTGCTGGAGTGCTGTAAATCTGTCCTGCTCTCTATTGCTGGCCTGTCTACATATTCATTGCATTTCAGATTTAGAGCCAAGTCCCTTCCTTGCTTTGTACGAGAAGCAGAGGAGCAGGAGCCAAGCCTGCCCTCTCTCGTCTCCCTGTGATTCTGCACACAGCTGGAATAGATGGAGCCTTCTTTAGGGCATGCTGCTGTATTTTGAGTCTTACAACCATATTCCCCCAACTCGTAAATGGTGAAGTGTGAAGAAATAAATATGTTAAATACTTCATTTTCCTTTGGATTGTTCTAGATAGGCTTTCTTGTAAGAGTAGAGAATAAGATCATTTCAGGGAACAATATCCCTGAGCTGTGATCCCATCATCAGAGCTTATCAGCCCACAGATATCCTACTTTCTCGGAACAGACCATGTCGAATTGAAAACACTGGTATTTGGAATTGGATGTGCTTCTTCACATTTCACTTTATTTCTTTGAAAATGTTGTGCCCTAAATTATTTATTATTGGCCAATATCAGGATCAGACATGCTTCATGTTACCTGTATTGCAGTTACTTGCTTTCTATATCAAATCACCACTCACAGTAGCCTAATCTGTTTTCTTTTTCTTTCTAGCATACAGAAATGCTGCAGAAATAGTTCAGTATGGAGTGAAAAACAACACCACATTTCTTGAATGCACACCCAAATCTCCACAGGCTTCTATTAAATGGCTGCTACAGAAAGACAATGACAGGAGGAAAGAGGTGAGTAATGTGAGCTGGAGCTCTGGAAGGGACCTCAGCCAGCATCTCATCCACTCCCCAGATCAAGGCAAGGGAGCGTTTGTGTTTTCATCATATTGCCTGGCTAGAGTGAAGCTGGAGAATTTGTGTGGATGCAGGACAGTGAACAGCACTTTACCCATACAAATAATGTCAGACTCTTCAGTATAGCTAGGACTTTGCTCCTCATCCCCAGTGATTTCTATCAGACCAGAACAGCTGTCAAGAAAATTCTTGTGAGCCCCTAAAGTAAGGGAACTATTTAATGAATTTTTCCTTCACACCTTACTAATTGCTAAATGAAGGTTTGCGGCATCAGGAGTTCTTATTGATCTGAGGAAATAGGCATAAAAGCAATAACCTGTATAAAGTTCAGGAAGAAGTCGGCATGCAGTAGCCTTTCAGTGCTATTGAAGAGAAAAAAGACAAAAGTGGGAGAAATGTGAAAGGTTTCTTTAGCAAGTAAGTAGTCCAGGCCAAGAACACGTATTGACAAAAGCGTTTCCCCACCATGGTGCAATCACATTTTCCATTACTGCACTCTCTAAGGCTCTCAAGTTTCAGCACTGTAATACACGGTATGATTGTTTATGGGGAATGTGCCGTCCTTAAGTAATATCAAAGGGGGAAAAAATCCATTTCAAATCCAAGGCAGTTACTATATGAATAAAGAGGAACATCTTTCGAAAGGAACTGTTAAGTAATATGGTGTCTGTTGATAGATTATAAATACAGAAAAGCGTTATTCTCATACCAGAGCATTTTCCAAAATCAGAGAGGACTTGCAAGCCTTTCACTGAGTCTTTCATGCTGTTTTTCTCACTTACTCTTCAAAGACTCAAGCCATGTCCTGGCAATCTGGGTGCAATTCTTCAACCCTTTGCTATAGCAGAACATCTCCCTTTTTCGTTCATATGTTCAATAACTGTATTAGAATCAATGCAGTTTTAAATAACAACAGACAAATTAAAGCAATCAAAGGGTTAATTACATTTCATGCTCTCAGATTTCTGGAAGTTTTACCTCCGTAATATCTACAAAAGTTTACAATAACAGATTATTAAAATAAGTGAACTCCCAAGGGAATCAAGTATAATGCAAAGTGCAGTGGCAAAATAGAAAAATAATTCATAAAAATACCAGCACTGGTATTCTTTCATAATGGGTTAAATTAGAAATTTTTACTTCACAACTGACATGCAAAAAAACCGTGCATGTGCACAGTAATTTATAATCGGATGATAACCCAAGAAGCTGTGGTAATTCGCTTCCTTTAGGTGATGTGACCATCTCCTGGTACTGTCCAGAGTCTGAAACCAGAAAGGAAATAAGAGAGTAGAAAAGTTGCTCATGGTTACCAATGAGCCAATTCCCAGCTGAGGTCACTGCGATGAAAAATTTTATACCAGGCTATAGACTCTACAGTGCAGATCAGAGTTTGGAACTTAGCCCCAGGAACCTGCTCTAAGTCAAAATATTTAACTGGAAGCCACCTTGTGTTCGCTGCAGGATTAACCACCAGTTCTGCACCTTTCTTCCACTGAGCCTCAGCAGCAACCTCTGATGCTGGAAGAGACGCTCTTGGGGGTGTAACCCTGGCAAATACAAGTTCATTTCCAGCTCTGCTATTTGAACATTATGAAAACTCTTCTTTCATCTAGTCTCCAGGTTTGCGTATGTCTTCACCCTGGCCAAATATATTGTAACATAACAAATTTTAAAAGTAATTTTCTTTAGTGATACTTACCTACTTTGAGATAAGCTCTCTGCTAACAGTAGCAATAACAGCGATCTCTGGGAGATATGATAAAGCAAAATATAGTACATTTAAGAAACTTTAAGGAAGAAAGAGGTGTTTGGGGTGAGACTTATCAACAGGTCCAATACTGTATTGTTCCATAACATTCCCTAAATAGTTCCTTCTGCCTTTTTACCCTAATTTTAGGTCAAGCTGAATGAGAGGATCATAGCTACTGATCAAGGACTCCTCATTCGCTCTGTCCAAGACAGTGACCAGGGGCTTTACCACTGCATTGCAACAGAGAACAGCTTCAAGCAGACCTTAGCAAAGATCAATTTCAAAGTGCTGGATTCAGAGATGGTGGCCTTCATGACTGACAAGTGGTCACCTTGGACCTGGGCCAGCTCGGTGCGAGCACTGCAGTTCCACCCAAAGGACTTTGTGGGAGCTTTCAGCCACTCAGAAATGCAGATGATTAACCAATACTGCAAAGACAGTAGACAGCAAGGTCAGCAGAGGGAAGAATCCCAGAAGATGAGAGGGGACTACAGCAAACTAAAGGCCCTTATCAATAGCAGGAAAAGTAGGAATAGAAGGAATCAATTACCTGGATCTTAATTTTATTTGGTAGTGATAGATAACTTTGTCCTCACTGTAGGGGGCTTATATTTGTCTATAGAGAACAAATTTAGGCAAATCTGATAAATAATTAAACGAAAATCAAACAAGCCTCAGAAAAGATGTCTCCCAATAAAATGCAGTGTAACCTAAGAAAATCATTCAGAGCATTTTCTTTCCTAGGTGCTTACAGACACTAGGTTGGGCTCTGTAGTAGAAGCAGAAGTGGGTATTCATCTTAAACCAGATTCACCTTTACACATCTCAGTATTTAATTACAGCTTAATAGAAATTTTTACAAAATCAGTGCATTATCTTGCAACTCTGGAACTGTACAAGACCAGTGGTGAAAGAATCCAGGTTAAGATGTATGCTCAAAGTAGGATGGTACTAAGATTTCCTTACACTGCATTTAAGAACATGAGTTTCTTCTTGTTTACTGTTCAATATTGGGTTTACAGCTTTCACTCATTGTTCAAATCATGTGAATGCATGCCGATAGGAAGCAAGTAAATTATAGTAGAAATGTTTTATTCATTCAGAGGCCAAGTGAAGGAATGAGTAGAAGAAAAAAAATTTATACTTTATCAGAAGAAACACTGATTATTGTGCATAGTATGAGTTGTAATAAATTAATGAGTTCTGGAATGTAACTTAAAATATCTCTGCTCATATTGATTTTTATTAAAATAGGTTGTCCTATAACACTACATAGCTATAGAAGTGGCACAAAGCTAACATAAGAATGTTCATTATACATACAATTTTGAAAAACACCTAAGTGACTTAGGTATTTTAGCTATTTTTCAAAGAATTACACTCCAGTTTTTTTCAAAGGACAGAATGGGTGTATACTGTATAGTGTTTACTCAGAAACGAAAAACATAGATTGTCTTTAAGCTGTTCCATGATTAAATTGGAGCTTGTCTGCAATGTGGAAACACGAGTGTCTTCAAAAATTTTTAAACATTATTTTTTCAACTGTTTTTTCAAAGTTGCAAATATTTTAACTAGAATTTTTAAATTAAACCATTTCTATTTTCCAGTCTTTGTACCCTTTTTCTTTTCAATGTTTTCACAATTTCCTCTTACTTTCAGTTTTCTGCTGAAAAGATAAGGAAAAGAAAAGAAAAAAAAAAAAAAGAACGAGGGAAAAATAAAACTGAAAAATGGGTTTGGGTGAAAAACCAAAAAGTTTAACAACTTGAGAGGCATGTTTAAACAGAAATATTTTTGTTTAAGAAGCAGCTGTCAGATCTAATGAAGTATTTTTAGATGAAAATTGGGTAAATGTGCATCAAGCCATCTTGGGAAACCCTTTTTTTTTTAGCAGCACTAATGCCAAAAAATAGGGACATATCTTTATCATTTTACTATGTAAGAGTGTTCAGAAGCCACTGAGTCTGTTTGAAGGAGATGGATGACAGGGATTAAAAATGTATGAGTACCTTAGAAAAATTGTGGTTTATTCTATGATATTTTAAGATAGTATACAAAAATATAAACAAATGGTCAGCTCAAAACTGAGCTATGTTAAGCTAAAAAAAAACGAAAGGTAAATTTCTAGGAAACAAATGGAATGAAAATAATTTCTGAACCCAGAGAAGATAAGAAAAAATATTTTTAACAATTCATTAGTTCCAGCCAGTAACAGATGGTTACTGTATTTTAAAACATAGTTTTAAACATTTTAATGACTCTATGTTGAAAATCTGGACTTTATTTTGATTCCGCTTCTATTAGACTACTCTGGGAATAACTCTACAGGGCGTAGGAGAACTGGGTTTGTGCCAGTCTGAGTTAAGATCAGGTGCGATGGAAGTAGCTCAGGTATTTACCTGGTATCTGTTAGATATGTCACTCTATCACCACCTGATGCAGAATAGCTGGGAAATGGACCGTGATTGATCAAACCATTTAAACACTGTCTCCAAGTCCCTTTGATGCTGGTGGGAGCTCTTTGAATTAAATTTGTGTGCTTACTGCTTGCTTCAAAGGGGATGGCAATGCCAGTCTGCTCATATATTGCCATCTAGTTAAGTGCTTTCCTTAGGCCTAAATGCTTATTTCTGCAACATGTAGCCACTGGTATCTAAGGTCCTGCTTATGGAAACCACCAGGAAAATTTCTGTTTGACTTCAGTGAGCTTGGATCTGTCCCCAAGAGCTGCCAAAGCAGGCTCTGGAGAAGAAAAAAGGAAAATGAGGTGTGTAAAGGAAAATAAGATTGTTGGTTGTTTTCTATTCTTTGTTTTCCCAGCTGACGTTCAGTGCAGCAAACTATTTTTTTGTTTTCCTGATGACTGACTTCTGAAGTAAGTGACAAACCAAAAAAATCGAGTGCCACAAAATAGAACTACCTCCTGGAATGACATTAGTGCATATACTCTGTATGCTGCCATGCTCTTCCTATTTCCCCAGAAGATTCGCTGCAGAGTTAGTGTGATATTAATGTCTATTGTGAGGATCATAATTGCTTCCAGATGGAATACAGTGATTAATAGGTATTTAAGGGTACAATTTACCCTTTAAATGGTTAGGTGCAGTTATATTTTAATAGGCCTCTATTAGGCCTCAGAAATTATTGTTACACTGTTTTCTAATAGAATATTGGCAATAAGGGATTCCGTTAAACAATCAGCATAGCTCAGAGTTTCATATGATCATAAAATAATATTTTTAAAGCTGCTTCGTATGCCATTATTATGGTACGACTGTTTAAGGGATTATACTTAAACTAACATTTTTCCTGCTGCATGAAAACTTCAGCAAATATATAATAAGCTTCTGTCAGTGCGTAACTGGTCCAAGTTTCCATGCTTTAGCAGCTTTCCCCTGTGTATAGAGTAGTCAGGAGGCAGATGCTCAGCTGATGTAAACTAATGTAACTTCCTTGCTGTCCATTTAGCTACTGTGGTTTATACCAGCTGAGGATTTGGCCCTAAATGTACAGAATAGACAAACTGCAATTTTTATTTGTTTAAAGTAGCCCCTCTACTGTAGGTAACACCAAAACTTAAGACTGTAATATTGTCTGTGCTATTTAATACTTCCTATTTTGAGGATTACTAAATACTGTATATAATTTTATTCCTTAAAAAATTCAAAAGCAAAATGACTTCTAGGCATAACTTCACCAAATGTAAAGATATGTTCACTGCTAAGAACTTCACCGTGTACTGATATTTTTTTGGCTATTTTTATTTTGTGTAGTTTGTAAAGTTTGCTGAAATCTTGACTTAACAATGTGTTCTTTGCAATTGTTGTTACTGTAGATATGTGTGTTTTATTAGGAAAATCTTGTTTTAAAAGTGTAGGTATGTGTATAAGTTCCTAGCATGATGAAACTGTCATTACAGTGAATATGCATTATATAGTGTGTAAGAAAGAACAAAATGTAGTTTAACATAGTGCTATTTAATTGAATATCTGAAATACTATTTGCCTGACAAAATAAAGTGTGTTGCAACAACTTAGAAACTTTTTGTTTTCTCCTTTATAAATGTCTTAAAAATAAGGAACTTTTTTTTCTTATTATCTGAAAAGCAATCCCATAGACTTTCTTAAAGAAGTCCAAGAAAATACTTGGGAGTGTCAGATATTGCAGCTGATCACATCTGAGCATTGCTGTGGGCTGAACACTCAGTCATAGAGAATTCCAGGAATTCATGAGGAGTCAGAGATTCATTCTGTCAGAAATTATCCCATATAGAGGCCTTGCATATAACCAGGTTAACATTGATTTAAAAAAAAAAACAACCAAACAAAAAAAAACAACTAAAAAGTTATTTTCTGCTAGAAGTATAAAGTCAATCAGAAATGTCAGCCTAAAAAAGGGCAGTATGGTATAAATGCTTTCTGCTTTTATTACACTGAGGAAAAAAAATAATAATAAATTTAAAAAAAAAAAAACAAACCCAAAAAAACAACCCACAAACAAAAAACCAAGTGCATTCTGTGAAATCCTGCTGATGAAACAACTTGTGTTGTTCAGCTTCGTCTTTCAGTTGGGTCTTGGAGGTATTCTCCAAGCAGCTCTGCAGGGGAGGCAGGCTGGTGGGACTGCACCGCAGGGAGCCGTAGCTCTCGCCAATTTCCTGGCTTCTACTTGGAGTAAAATAACCTGCCTGACACCTACAGTATGCTGCTTTTCTTGCATCTATCATCTGAGCAGTGTTATTACTGCTCTTCTTATCATCTGTTTTTCCAGATGGGTTTTAACAAGAAAGCATAGGGGCTCCTCAGTTCTTTGGGATAATAATTAAAACTTAAATGTCACAAATACCGGCCTTCCCAACAAGGTTCTGGAACGTTAAACCTGGATTTTGATTTCCCAGATAGATAGGTTCCTGCAAGGCTTTATGAGGTGTGAGTGGATAAGATTACTTCACTCCAGGATTTCCGTACTGGCTGGTTCCTAGATGTGCTGATACTGGATAGTTATCTGCTCAGCACTCAGGCCAGTTTAGGTTGGAAGCTGAGGTTTTGAGCACTCCTACATGCTGTACGAAATGTTTGGATTAGATTCCAAATAAGCTGGACATTTGCAGAGTTTTACAGTTAGAGAGACCTTTCCCCGATTTGATCCTCTGTCTTGATGCCCTGCTCAGTTGTCTTTTGCTGGTCTTCTCCCCCTTCTCTTTTTTTCCTTCTGCAGCATGCTTCAACACTTACTGCATTGATTCCTTAGCTCTGAGCAGTGGCAAAACAAGACAGGGACTTCTATGGACATCAGAAGTGAGATCTTCAAAGATCTGAGCTTTCTCATTTGTCTTTCAAATGTCTGTTGGAATTTTAAATATTTTTTTTCCCCCATCTGGGAGCTACTGCTTTTTCTAAGGTCTCTCTTCTGGTGACAAGACCTTTCTAAGGTCTCCCTTCAAATAAAAGCAGGATGCAAAACCCACAGTCTTGCGATGCATGTGCCCATGCAGGATCCCTACCGGACGGGGCATTGTCAAGTACAGCCTCCTCTATGCAGCCACAGAAGCCCAGAGGAGACCAGTGGAAAACATTGCCTGCTCATGAGGCAGTGCTAACAGCAGGGTGGCTCCCAATGCTACAGAATTATTTTTGCCTCTGGAACTAATTGTTGCCTCCAGAATTAAGTCAGCAGATATAATTCTGTGGAGCAGGCCATAAAAGCAGGTTGAGGCATTGTGGCTTTAGTCTAAAGCAATGGACTAGGTTTCAGGGGATCCATACTTACTTATCCTTTGCGCTGCAGCTGGCTTGCTAAGGCCTTTTTCTGCACCCCAAGGTGGTCTGGAGAGAATTGACTCCATGTGATATGAGCCCAAGTAAAAATACACACAGATACTCACCAGCAGGCTCCAGTACAACTACCTGCATACAGAGGAGCTTTTCTTTCCCTGCCATATTTGCTGATCCGTTTAGCTTCTTTTAACATTAATGTATGTCCTTTTTCTGTTTCAATATGGACAGAATCAGACCTCATGGTCCCAATCAATAGTTTCTGGGTAGAGCAGTTACCATCTCTGACAGCATTTTAAAAGACAAGTAATTGGTCAAAAAAAGCCCCTTCCTCTATTCACTCCCCTTTCTAACTTACCTTCTGCACTATTTGTCTCAATAAGAATTTCCTTTTAGCATCAGAAGACTAGCACTGTGTAAGAAATAAAAAATGTGCTGTCATTTAACATGTCTAATCTAAACTAAATACTGAGATTTAAAGATGCTTTGGCATTCTGAACACTCCAAGACACAAATTCAACACAGCTGGCTCAGCAGTCAACAAATAATTACTTTACAGTGATAGACTGTCCTGTATCCCAGGACTCATTATTGGATTCTATATACAGCTTTACAAAGCAAACAGCATTCATGTATTCTTAGCACTGTATCAGCTTCATTACTCCTGATTTAAATGCCAGCCTTATAAATGAACCTGAATGTTTGCTGAGCTCTACATTTGGGACAGTTTAGGCCAAGGATTTCAAAATATCCAACATTTTTAAAAGCCCTAAATTTTCTTCAAAGGATTTTAGAACAAGCAAATTAAAAATTGGTCAGTATAGTTGTTCGTAGGAAATAGTCACTAAGAAAGACTGTTTTCTAGCTGGGCAACTTGTACAGCAACATGTAGCTTGACAAATGGGTAAGAAAAATACGGTTACTTAACCTTAGGTTTACAACCCTTTTGGATAGTTGTTGTTCCTTGGCTCTTTGCAGTAGTTCTTTTTCCAGTATCTGCTCTCTCTGTCTCCATTTCAAAGGTCCCTAAGAGACATAGAGTTTATACTTCTTTTCAAGTTGACATCTTAGGACATGACGTCCAGATCATCATTTCAGGCCTTCCATTTAATAAGACACCAGTAAAAATGGTCTTACATACAGTATTATCTATGATATCTGCCTAAACCATTTCAGCAAGTGATACAATACTTGGAAACAAAATTACAGCATTTTTAAGACTTTGCTTGAAATGACAGAGAAGAACAGGACCCTAGAAAAGAACAGAGCAATGCAACATATCATGGTCCTTACATAAACAGAGTGAACATCGACTTGCTACTGCATGTTGTTATATGATGGAAAAATAGGATTCTTTTAGCCTTGAAGTTCCAATTTTCCAATAGGTCAAAGCTCACCAAGATTACTGTCCTTTCACTGCTCACAATGAGGATTTGGTAGGGCCTTTCAAGAGCTTTTGTGCCTCCCTTAATTTTTGTTAAAATTCAACCATTTCCTCTTTCAAAAGCTTTACCCCTCCTCTTCTGTATGGATTCTTCTTTATTCCCATTCCTTTCCTCAGCTGAACTCAGGCTAGTAGTCCCAGAGGGGTTACTTTAATTTAGCTGTTTTAATTACAAGCCCTGTTTACTCCACTACTCTGAAATATATTACCTATTATAATTATAAAAGATGCTGCACATTATTTGCTTCATCAGGCTTGCCTGCCTCATAGTGTCAGTAAACAAACAAAATATAAAGAGGTTCTTCCAAGATGTTTGAAGCCCTTGAGCTTAAGAACAAACATCAAAACCAGACTACTTAGTTGAATGTGCATGTTCATGCTCAAAAGACATATGGGTAATATTTTGCTCTGTTTTTTTCAGCACTATATTCATAGTGCAGACTATTCTTTGTTTCATACCTGGCAATACCAGTACCCTAGCTCAAGGATTTTGCTTTGAGGAACTTGAAATAAAATAAAGGATGGAGAGAAAAAACATCGATAGATTATATTATACAGATCTATTTATCAGATTGCCAGTCACAAATACATTCAGTTAAATTACCTGTAGGAGAAATTGTTTTGTAATTGAGAAAGATCGATAATCAAAAAAAAGTTAGTCCAAACTATCTGAAACAATAAGCACAAAAAATATTCCTCAGGTTCCTTTGGGGAGAAAGATTAAAGGCCTTTGCCACAGTAAAGAAAGATCATCTTTATTAGCACAGCAACAAATCCAGATGCCTCCTTCAGATATATGGGACAAAAGGAGCTCACAAGTTTTCTTCCCTTTCCAAGTTTTCTAAGGATTAGAAAGATTTATCATATTTACCTATATATGGATTTGCCCTGTGTATGGATCTGTCCTGTGGTGTGTCCTCCACCTAGAGATGTCTGGAGCTATCAGGAAATGGTTAAAGCAAAGAACAACATGCCTGGTGGATTATCCAAGCTCCAGAAGTGGGGATAGTTTGCTGCCATTTGGTAACCACCTGGCCTTGTGGAGCATGCTAGTCAGGGCTGTTGTGGTGCAGTACACACTGGCCAAGGAGCCCTAAATGGAGTTAGAGACGGTTCATTTTCTAGTGTTGCTGGAGACCAGTTAGAGATTAACAAAGAGAGAATCGCCTCGCCAGTTTATTCGTTCCTGTCAAGAAGGCAAGCTGTTATTTTGAAAGGAGCTAATGACACGACGGCGAAAACCATATAAGCTGAACAGAAACTTCCCCTGCATCCTCCAGCCAACTGTAAAGTCAGCCAGCAGAAATCTTGGAAATGGTACAAGTCTTCCTGCACTGAGAGCACTCAGGTTTGGATGCCAAGAATAAATCTCACTCTGAGGGAAACCTCTGAAGTAACTGCTGTTGACTGGCTGTGAAGGCAGAGCTGTGTGGCAGACAGTGTCATGCCATGCCAGATGCTGCATCCCCCTGGTCCCATTTACATCGGATTTTGCCTTACTTGTCAGTGTGGGAAGAGAAAGGAGACAGTGCAGTTCCCCTTCCTTTGCCTCAGACTGGCAGCTCTGGGCTTCTCCTTTGGTTCACTCCAGCTACATTGTGCTGTCTCAGAAAGCTGAAACAGTCATAAACACCATTTAACTGGTTGATTAAGTCGGTTCACAGCTGATTTTTATCACCAGAATTTTGCAAAGCAACCATGGGATCTAGGCAAGTCCTTTTACCAGGACAAAGCACTAAGTTGCACCAAGACAGCTTTGGGACTTAGCAGCATCCCAAAGAAGGACACAGCACTGCGAAGGTTGGTTCACTGACCAGGAAAGCTCTGATTTGCAAATAATGCTTGGTAGTGACTTCTTTCTGCTGTAAGATGGGAGAATAGTTTCTGTAATGCTTTCTGCATGCTGCACACCTGCGTTTCACTAAACAAGACAGTCCTTAAGACACATCATACCTTGAACTTGAAATTTAGCTACTGGAAAAGAGCAGGAAATATATAATTCATGAAAGAACCAGAACTCAAGTCAAGGCAGTTCATGCTAAGTATCCTGAGTCTTGTGCAATGTCGTAAACTCCTTGGCTAACACATGCATCATCTAGCAATTCCCATCCCTGGATCCTAGGAAAGATCCAGCAAGTATTTCCTTGAAGACATATTAAGTTGCGGCCCTGTCCAATGTGCTCCCTTTCTCAGTTCCTGAAGCCAGGTTCCTAGTGAAAACTCCTACTGATGTTAGTTACTCAGCTTGGATCATTGGGGCTGAATAAGGCCTCTGGGATTCAGCTTTCTCAGAATCATGCTCAGCTTCCTTTTTCCTATGTCCAAGGTCTTCTGCATTTGAAATCTTTCTCACCACCTGATCATGGGCACTCTATATCCTCTCTATATAAATTCATTCCAAGTCAGTGAGAGAAACATTTATTTTCTGTGTTATTTATTTTAGGTTACTATGGCCATAGTAACCATATACAGAGTCAGGATATTGCAAAAACACAGTAAAGAGAAATTATTCAGAAGATACGTTTAAAAATAAATAAATAAATAACCATAGAAAATGGGCTAAGTAGTATTAAGAAAAAATCCAAGCCAAAATCAGAATTAAATAATGCCCTACAGATTCTGGCATTATACAATAAAGGAGCAATTAAAAAGCACCCCACTGTTGATTTAATTTGACAAATCTCAGTCATAACTGTGAGTGACAACGTTATGCCTCATCATCATCACCTCCATACCCCAAACCACTCACATCCCCAAATAACTGGATTATTTCCTTCACACAGAGTAATAATTAATATAGCTAAACAATGTGTTCACTAGAGTTTCTCTCTTGAAGGAAGAACCTCATTTTTTCAGGGGTAGGTGCAGCCTTGAACCAAACAGGGAGGCATGCATGATTTTGCAACCCTGGCTGTCCTGTAGCTGTCCTGTTTAGTCCACCAGCTATACCAACACTGCTAATTGCCGGTTGGATGGATTGTGACAGTCAGGGTCCATTTGCTGACTTGAAGTTGCCTTTGAAGTTGGGTAGTTGGTGCTAGGATACACTTGTGTGTTACGTTAACCTGCGTATGGCTCATATTCTCCTTACTGTTGATCAGAGACTACTTAAAACTTGGTTTTACAGTGTGCCTCCACACTTAAAAACTGCAAAATTAGTCAGATCTACAGTCCAGCCATGGACCAGAAACTATTAACAGTGCCCCGTTGACTAAATATTGAGTTGATTTTAAGGATAGAAATTTGTAAAAATGTAAATTTTAAAAATCCCTTCCATTGCCATAGGGTACAGCTGCTTGGCAATGTACTGGTGCTTTGTATCTCTGAAAATCATTTTGTCTTCCTTAATGTAGGAATTTGTACCAGTTGTGCAGTTTAATTTTCTTTGCCACCACAGATCTTGACCCTTGGTCTCCCTAGCTGTCTTTGCAGGGTGATTCTGTGGTTTTGTTTGTTTGTTTGTAACTCACTTGGGTCCACCGCCTCAAAGAAATATGTGGTGTAATTAATACAGGAGAGCTGCAGAGATGGTTGAGCACAGCCTGAATTTATATTTTCATTTGGCTGGTCAGAAAATTGGGTGCAATTCAAAATGAATGTGTCATCCCAGATCTCACACTCTGTTCTGTGGACAGCTACACATGCACAGCAACAGCTGAAATGAAAATGTAAGTCTCAGAGGATATTTAATCTCCAATATTTTCAACTTCTCTTATCACTACTGACCCCTAATTGCATACTGGCCTTTTCACAAAGTTAAAAAAGAAGGTTTAAACTGCTGAAAAAAAAAAGTTATAGCAAATAAACATGCAGTCTACCAATATAGTCCTCATATTCTGCTCGTGACTCAACAGTTGCTGGTATTTTATAACTAGTCTTGGGAAGATGAGTTGGACCTTTGCTGATATGTGCTATCTGACTGCTGTAAATCCTGCAAAAGCAGCACACCTACCACTCACTGCACAGGAACTTCCAGCAATACAGGAAAGCTGATCACAGCTCAGCCACTGCCGTGAATGTGGTTGCATGTTTGCAGAATAGCAAGAAGTTATTTTTTCCCTCTAATCTGAAAACTGAAGAAAAAAAAAATTTATTTTTTTTTCAGCCCATGTGCTGGACAAAACACAAAAAGAGGAGAACTGATACAGAGAAAACACTTTTCTGTTAAGGTAAATATTGATGCAGCTGTTTATTGCCCTATCTCTTGAGAAAAACAATACCTCTATAAGGTCAAAGGGCTTTCAAATAAACATTAACACACTTTCTGGAGGACTAAGTTTCAAATCATTGCAGAAGGACTTCTCATGAACGCAGAACTCATTCATTCATTCATGTGGGGTTTGCTGCTGTCAGTCCTTCCTTTTGAGTCAGAGAATTTGAGCAAATCTCAGGCCACAATGTTGGGCTGTTCTATGTAGTGGGAATTAGACGGAGGCTCTGGGCTAGATTTTCAGTGCAACCTGTACAATAGGGAGGTCTCCATGCTCAGAGAGAGCAGAGTGTTGGTTTCCCTGCCAGGTGACAATCCTGAGCACTGTGTTATTAAGTCTTGTGACATTTATTTTTCCCTTTCTTTTCTTTGCCATGCAAAGCCAACCAAAAGAGACTTAAGTACCCCTGCCCAAGATGCAATAAGGGAGCTAGCCTCAAGCTGGTTGAAAAAAGTGGAATAAAATCTCTTCTGATTAGGGAGGGATTGACATTTGAATTAGACTCATGGCCTGCAAAGCAAAAGGGAGCAGAGGAGTCTTTCTCTGGATGTGTTTAAATGGGGTTGCACATAGTCTGAGAACAACTACAGGCTCATGCTTTGTAATCAGAATAATATCTGCTGTGGAAATCCTCAAAATTCCCAAGAGCTTAGCTAACTGGTGTGCTACATGTGGGCAGATGAAGCTTGGCTTATTGTGGCCAGGAAGTGTCATTTACGTCAGGTAAGAGTTTCGATTTAGGCATCCGAAATCAGATACAACATATTGAAAAGATGATTATCCTGAAGCTAGAACCCATGGCACACATAGCAACTTGAAAAATTAATTCCAAAATAAAACCCAAAAGCTTCTTCTTGGTGCTGGGCATCCCTAAACACACAAATACAAGCAGGGGAGGCATTCATACGAGCTATTTCTTTCATTCCTTGGTCAAAGGGGTAGAAATAAGCCTTTGTCATTTGTGGTATATCTCATCACAAGCCTTAAGCTTAGAGGAATCATGATTCACAAGTGCCTCTTCTTGTCCATTAGCTGTAAAGAGGGTGTAATATGCTGGTATAATGCCTATTGTAAAGAAAAGTAGCGCTAGGTGAGATAAGCCTCAGCAAAGCCACCTCCTGGGATGACTGAAGAGTCAGGTGCTGGAAGGGAGGAAGAGCATTTACACGAACACCATGGATCAGCTGAAAAACTTCATATGTGCCAGCTCACTCAGGAGCATGCACTGAGACATGTGCACAGCGAGAGCCCCGGGTTCATTCCCCTCTTCCCTTGGCTTTGGGTGAAAGACAATGTTAACAACTGAAGAGTATCTAATCTGCTCCATATAGCACTGTAACAGTGCTTAGAGGCCCCAGGCCATTAGCAGCGGTCCTTTGCTCTTGGCCCTGTCCTTCTAGGACAGTAAGGCAGGCAAGAGGCAGAAGGAATCACAGGGCAGGATGGTTGAAAGGCTGCAGTGAGGACTGAGTTGCTTGGCTGTGGTGTATATATTTGGATGATTATTGACTGCTCTGTGTTGCTGGGGTCCTGTTCCCAGGAATTGCCTCCACACTTTCGAGCTTCCAGACCACTAGAAGCAGAAGAGATGTACAATCTTAATGGTCTTTCTGATAGAGCACACCTCCATGACCACAGCAACCCACCTCATCCAACTTGATACTTGATTTTAAATCTTTTAATTTAATTGTAGGAAATGGCCTTTGGCCTTATGCCTCTCCTTTTAAAAGGATTGCTTCAGCTCCAGTCATTATATGTATGCATGAACCACCCACTTTGATATGGAAATTGTTGCAGCCCAAGGGAATTTCATTAAGTAGTTAGGGAGGAGGGCAAATAATATCATTTGCTGTAATTGGATCTACAGAGCCAATCATTAAGTGACCATATGTGCATGAGCCAGGCGCATTTCAATACCCTTAGCATACCTGTGAAAAAACAAAGCAAGAGGGAGCTTCTTTATCTGTGACAGAATCTTGTGGTCCCTGGCATCTTTTCATTGCTTAAAAGAATTGCACGAGCCACACTGTCATATCAAACTGTGCAAAGCAGGCAGATTTATCATCTGCCTGGAAAAGCATGGCAACTAAAGAGCTTTGCAGTTCCAAGCTAAGGGCTTGACGAGCACTGTAAGAATAAACCTGCTTTATATCAGAGCTTTCATAATCAGACCATGTTTTGCATTTATGTTCCAAGTTTGCTACTCTTAAAGGTCAGTTTTGTTCTGAGTCTGAAAGAAGTTAATGGTATTAAGAGCTAATGCAGCTGTAAATACAGTTTTCTAGCTTTTTTTGTTGTTTGTTTTATTTTTTTCCTCCTGTTCTGTTGGCTAAAACCCTAAACAGCTGGTGTTTGCTACATTGCATTCTTAGGGTGAAGAGTTTGTCCTACACACACAGAATGTGTTCATTCCTCAGGAATCAAGTGACCACACCAGAGCTAAACAATATGTAAAGCATACAATTTATTTTGGACCATGATTTCTTTGGATGCTGGAAGCTGGTACATTTATTAACTTTTGACTACAAACCACTGATTTTCAGTGGAAAAATGCATACAAGAAAGAGCAAACACTTTTACTGGGAGACATTATTTGGAATTTCACTAAATCCTTGTTGCTTTCATACCTTCTGGTTTGCAATACTCCATCTCTGAACAAGAGAAAAAGCAGGCAATATTTTATTTGCAAGAAACTTTTTGGTAAGGCAAAATGTCTCAAACAGTCCCTGACTGCACTAATGGAAAAATTTCCATTGAATTTGTGAGAGCTGGGGTGAGCCACCCATTTGAAGGCAGACCAGGTCACCATTTGCAGTAGCTCATGCATGGTTTGCAATCCAAATCTGTGCTATTTAAATGGTACCTATTATAGTCTAGCTTTGGGTTATACTTATCAGTTGCTCTTTTGGTTAGGTGCATATCAGTAGGCCTCATGGTGGGTCACCCGGGGGTCACATTTTCAGGGCTTTTTACAACCAAAGCAACCTGAGCCTTGGGCCTGAGGTCCAGGGGTAGCTGAGTAACTGTTATTTAAGACCCAATGAAATTAATAGGAGTCATAGGTGTAAGCACTACTTCAGTGATCAGATCTCTTCGAACGCTTGGGTTTTAAATGTCCTGCGGGTGAAGGTTTAAGCTCTGGAAGACAGGACTGCCGCCTGAGGAAAGTGCAGGTCTGAGGCCCGCCTGGGACCAACGAGAGCCGGGACCACGAAAACGAGTAAAGGAATTTTATCCTTTGCTATCGCAGTTATTAAAATGCCTCAATCCTGCCGAGAAATCCCTGACTCTATTCAAATCTTTTTCCTAATCCTGTAAAGCTTAGGAGTCGATGGCTCCTGGAAAGGCCTGTGCCCTTCCCCAGCGGAGGGCCAGGCCCCATCAGGCTGCCGCCACACTGAGGCCACCCAGCCTCAGGCTCCCCAGCTTTCTGTGCCCATGTGTCGCCCCATGCACTGGCCAGACTGTTGGCACACACCCAGTAAATCACTGATACCCCATGTGGAAAAGCCCTAGGCACATACTTTTTGCACTGAAACATGGAATTCTTCAAGCAAAGGGGCCGCTAGGTACTTAGAGACTATCAGTCTTGTCTACAGGGCTGTTAGGCAGGAAAAAAAGATAGTGTATGTCCTAGGCGTTCTTGCATGTCTTTTCCTCTATTGTGTTCGCTTTCATTTTGTTGAGTTATGATTGTAAAGTTGGTCAAGAGTGTCGGGCCGCACCCAGCTGAAGGACCATGGCCAATCTTATCTTCTCAAATGCATTTCTTTGCGTCACTGCCAGTTCTCTGGCTTTACCACCCCAAGTAGTTGGAAGTGTCAGGTACGGTGGTGCATGGAGCTGGAGAACGGTCGCTGTCAAAGCAATGGGTGGCTATCAAGGCAGAGTAAATGGGTTAGGAGGTTGTGATGTAGCATGCAATGTCATGAGTGTGCTTGCAGATGATGTGATGGAGAGTTCCAGCCTTATCAGCTGGTGTGATTTTACTTTTTTGTTCTGATTTATGTGGGTACGCAGTAATGATGTCATGTGCACACCAACTGTCTGCTTCACAATATGGCTGTTTCCATGCTTGCTAGTTGTCAGCGTCTGTCTGAAGGAACCATCAGCAGCCACTGCTGAGGGCTGAAGGAAGCAGCCTGGTGGGGACAGAAATAGAGAACAGCAGTATTTTATGTATCAGCAGCTGTGTATGCTTCCTGGTGAGTCAGCAGCTGGAGATAAATTCAGGCGATGGCAACTGCCTGTGAAATCTTTGTTGGCAAAGCCAGTAATGGAGAAAGTTTAATACACATTGCATATCTATCATTTTAACACGCCACCACCTACTCAGATGTGGAAAGTCTCTTCCTGCCCTTCAGGCACTCAGTGTGAAGGCTTAGTCTTCAGCAGGGATGCCAAGCTACCATGTGCCGAGCTTCAATCAGGCAAGATCTGCTGCAAAGCTCATTTACAGAGCTAATTTAGATAGTGGATACAAGTTTCTAAGTCATTTAAAATGCAGCAACACAAAAGCCTTCGCTATGGTACCAGCTCCCTGCAGGATCATCTCTGTGCCAAGTTCAATTTGTATGGGTAAAGCTATTTAAAACTCATTTTTCTTCAGAGAAAGGCAGATGTGCCAAAAATGAATTTCAGTCAGTAGTCAAAGGTAGAGATTTCTTGCTTAAAATATACAAAAAGACCAATGTGGTAATTATATATATATGAAAAGACATAAGAGAAATTTTATACTAAATTACTGTAAAATTTAGGATGAAATCCTCACCCTAAAATTCTTACCAGAAATTTCCATGACATACAGTGACTATTGGACATACTCACATCCAATATCCTCCTGATACAAGATGTAGGCCAGTCAGCTGAAAAGGTATCTTCAGGCCATCCACACATGCATGTTAGAAATAGAAACAGAGAGGGAAACTTGAACAAGCCCAGCGTTTGGCACCTTGTCCATTTAGCAACACAGATAACTTCTGATGTAACATCTTGGTCCTTATTTCTCTGGGGAATAACTTAAGATCCTAGTTCTGACTTTCTGTCCATATAATTGCAGCTGTTTGGTTTTGAAAAATAAATCGATCGTCCATCATTGTAAAGGGTCCCTTGAGTGTTAGAAGAAGTGCTTTTACCTAGGTATTAGGATGTCATCTCACTGGGATGAGAGACCATAGCCCACAACTTGCCAGGCACAGACTCCCATTTCTCTTTTGGTCAGTAATTATACATAAAAACTTGCATACAAATATGCGTATCAATCCTCCCACACATCTACAAATAATGAGTCTTGGAAACTGAGGTGTTCAAACCCAACAAAACCTTATTTTTCCTTCTTTGATCCTACCTTCAATTTTAATGTGGTGGAATTTGGCAGGGTGTGTGTGTGTGTCAAAATTTCTCATCTCTTCCCTGAATTGTATCAGTACAAAAAATTATTTGAAATAATTATTAAAAAAATATTATTTTGAGGGAAACCTACTTTTGAGAAATTAGTTCAATAGTCTTCTCAAACACCTTTTATATTTTTAATATTTTCAACTTTAAAAGTATAATCATGTAAGGAAAGACATGTAACAAGTTTTTATATTAAGTTTGATCTTCTAAATAAAAAGAGACTGCTTTCCAATCTTTGTAAGTCCAGGAAGTATATCTATGTTATGATCAAAGACAATAAATACACAGAGCTGGATAAATACTATATTTCCATAAATAATGGACACAGGTGAACAGTGGTCTAACCATAATTTCAGCGAGACCTGACCAGCTTGCTGAGGTGTTGGTTCTCAGCAGGGCTTGCACTATTAGCTTGACACTGGAGATCAGAAATGGGTCATATCCTGCTCACTCAGAAAACCCTACAGAACACCCTGTAGACATGTTTTTGAAGGTAGGCTACAAAGTCAAGTTTGCAATTTACATTATTTTTGTAGTTCCTGTCATTCAGGGCTGCTATCACAGGCACTCTGTTAATTGGATATTATTATTATTATTGTTATTGGTGCAGATATGTTATCTCAACATATAACTCTCTATCTACCCACTTTCCTTATATGTTTGTTCTTCCCAGATAGAAAAAATAGAAACATAACCTTCTTTCTCTACAACCAATACATGTCTTGCAATAAAGGCAGCATATCTGTTAATGGTTAGAGCCTTGATTTACAACAGAAATTCTGGGAGAGATGCTGTAACTGCTATATTTAAGCAAATATTTCAAATACAAAATTACGCAAAGACATACATAGTCATTTGTAGACATGTCAGCATTGTAAGTAAACTGAGCTCAAACACTCAAGCAGGTCATAGTCAGATGTCCTTACAGCCACAGGAAGCAGGAAGAATCAGAAAGAGTGAGCTTTCTGGATGGAGAATAAGGATATTAAAAAGGAGGGGTCTTGGGAAAGGGTGGGCATTGTTCTGGTGGTATGGTAAGGGGCAGTGACTGGGTTTGCTGAGCATGAAAGTCTTGCACACTTTCTCATGTCCTTCATCAGAGATGGCCAGCCTGGCTCGCCCAGCAGGCACCAGGGTCTGCAGTGGCTGGCAACCAGCAAGTGGAGCATCTTTACATTGTTTGCAGCCCTGAGAGCATATGATCTCTCCAGGTTCAAATATTTCACCATTTCTTCACAAGCTGAAAAGCAACATTGTAAAAAAAAACCATCTCTATAATATCTATTTCTTGTGAAAGCCACACACTAACATTATATGAACAAATTAAGCAGCTGTTGCAACACTACCAAGATGTGTGAGGCAGTGACGCAATGCTTATTTTATGCTCCGGATTAATGCGAAACAAGGGGCCTCAGCTGAAGTCTCACCACGTCCAAGGGTATCCACCCAAACCCCGGTGCGGGGTGAGCCTCCCTGGACAGGACGTTTGGGGAGCTTGGGACTGTCAGCCTAGGTGCTGCATTGCCATCTAGTGCACAGCGCGGAAACTACACGGCGAGGCCTGCACGTGCAGATGCACTGGGCCAGGCGTGTAAAAGGAGGGTTTTCAGTAATGTTCGCTTGGAGAGTTACAAGTAATGGCAGCAGGAAATTCTTAATAGAAATCTCCAGGTTTATTCCTTCTTTTTCTAAAGGAGCAAGAATCAATGCTGTGAGGGAACAGCAAGAGAAATTTGAAACTCTCAGCCCTTCCATTTTCCTTTCCTGGATGTAGGAGAACCCAGGGAAGAACCCTGTGTACCCTCTCACTGCAAATACTCTGCATTTATAAGCTGCAGGTAAGCCTTGCACAGTCTCCTCTTTCAGCTCAGTATTTGCTTGCAAACAGAGCACAATAAGTAACTCTCATTTCTCATTCAAATTTATTCACTGTTTGCCTTTGGGATTGCTCCATGGTTGGCACATTACTCCTACACTGTGAACAGTGACTCAATGAGTTGCAAAGCATTGATCTCTCCACTTCTGGCAGGTGTGTTGCATCCCCAAGTTTGGCTGCATGGGTGCATGTGGATCAAAAAAAAAAATTGATATTGTCGAAACTGTAAAATATGCTTTTTGATTTGTAAATATGCCATTCAGGGTTTCAGGCTGCAAGAAGCATTTTTTCCTAAACACTATTTTTGGAACATCCAAGAAGTGGCTGTCAAGAAAACTTGGAAGAGATTAGCAAGAGAAGTTAATTGCAATCTGTTCATTAATTATTTAGCTGGGTATTCTTTTCATTAATTTCTCTCTTCTGCCTACAAAGAGGTTTAGAGGAGGTTCCATAAAAAGGCACAGGTATGAAGCAAAAACAGCAAAGGATTTAAGTTTTAAGTACCTGGTCCCATATCTATGAGTAAGGTAACTTGGCTGCTCAGCAAGGGAGGATTGGGTACCTGAGATGGGATTATGAAAAGGCCAGCTGTCTCAGGGGGACTCTGCCAAAGCTAGTCAAGTAGTCTTGGTGACTAGCTTCCTAAATGAATTTTGTAGCCTCCTGTACTCATGACCTCTCTTTCTGCCTGGTTTTTAGCTCAGCAACTGTGTTAAAAAGCCCAGTCCTGAAAAATGCATCTATAGAAAGAGATTATAAAATGATTTAGCAAGACTTCTTATATGACATGCCCTGGGATATTTGAGATATCCATGAGGGATGAGTGCGATGATATGGACTGTATGGGAGACCCAGGCCTTCCTAAACTAATAAATCAGGCTGATAAAAAAATCAGGCATCCTGAGGTTTATACATACATGCAGTATAAACTGCATTCATACAGTTAGGCAACTGAGACTGTTCACAGCATTCCTGCTTCCCCTGGTTTGGTTGCACATGTGTATGGCACATGCCCACACTCAGTACTGTATCAGCAGTTTACAGTTTAGGGGCTGGTGGGCAACAAACTCACTAATAATATGATGTTCCTGGTGCCCCAACCTGTGCAATGCCCAAGGCCTGCTGTGTTCAGCCTTGTAGTCCTTGTGGAGCACTTGTGGAGCAGCCTGTCTTTCACTTCATAGCCATCTGCCTGCACACCCCTATCTGCATCTGTGGCTGTTCTCCCTGTCCTGGTCTTCCACAGTGTTCTTATCCTCATTGTCTTGCACAAGGGCACTCAGAAATTTCTGTTATGGCTGTTGAGTTGGGTTTTGTCAAAAGTCATTGCCAGCACCGTGAGTTGCCCTTCCTTCCTCTCTCTACGCTCCATTGCTCACTTCATAATTTTTACTTTAAATCCATATACTGAGGATCAAGTTGATAAGAGTTGTTCAGATAGGCAATTAACATTTCCCAGTAATGTACACACACAAGGCTCAGCAGCCAATTAGATCTGCAAAATCTGTTCTAGAATGAAGCACGTGTCAGTCCATTCTGCTAGCACAATGAGGGTGGGAAAGCATTGGTGAGATCAAGATGTATCTGCAGTTACTTCAGAAATGGCATTTTCAGGCAGTGCTTCACTGGAGAGGATGCTATGAAGAGGATGCTCATCTGGAGGGACCCTTGTCGCTTATGCTGGTTGGCCACTTGGGAGTGCGTTCTTCCCTGCCCTGCACCCCCACCCCCCCCCACCCCCCGCTTCTTTCTTTTCCCGTTTCTTCCCTTGCATATTTGTTTGGGGTTTGTTTTGCCCAAATAAAAGAGTTACTGTTACAGTTGCTGTCACCATGACTTACAGACCCCACAAATAAATCTTTGTGCCTGTAAACCTATTTGACCATCCTTTGTGCAATAACTGGAACTTCTGGTCTCTTTCAGATGAAGAGCAAATAGGTGAATTTAACTACTTGCCAAAGATTTAAGCATTCATAAAACCATTTAACATGTCTCAGCTCATATCTTATTGATCAGAGATAGTTGCTTAAGCTGTCTCCTGTGTGTGCTACATCAAAGAGGTTGAAGTGCAAAGTCAAATGTATTCTTTTAAGGTAGTGCCACCATAATTAGTTGAAATTCATCTGTTTGACTTGTTCTGTGTCAGTCAAATGTGAGAGTTTTAATGATTCAATTTTAAAGCTATTAGTGAATAAAGAGATATCAGATACTACTGAATAACCATTTGACGTGGTGTGATCTGCCCTCTACCGCTGCAGCCAGGGCCACTGACAGCTCTCATGTTTTTGAAGCTATGAAGCACAGCTTGCAGGAGTAGCACTCTTAGCAGTTGACTTTGAGCTAAAAACACTCCTGGAAGTTTTCCACAGGGGTGTGAGGCATTGCTGTGCTAAACCATCTGTGCAGACTTGCCTTTCTTTGTGTAAAACTTGGATAGACATCAGGAACCTCCAGACTATTCACTCAGGTATTCCAGACAGAGCAGGGTCAAGGCAGTATTAAACAGAAGTACTTAGATGTTTTGGTAGGTGGCACTGCAATGTTTAAGGGGTGCTTGGCCCCAGGGGTGAAATCAGGTGAAACACAGTATAGAACCAGATGGTTCTTTGTCTGCATTCATAAAAGCTGGTATGCTAAGAAATACATAATCTGAACTCCAAAAAGTGATCCATCTTTCTCCTTCCTTAAAGAGAAGATGCATGTAGCAGTTGTGTTATAGTTCCTGCATCTGGCTAGAAGTGGAGATCAAGAGTTCCTGGTCCTTGATTTTTTGACTGCTTCTCGTTTTATTCCAGTAAGAATTAAAACCAGCATAAAAAGTCTTCTGTCTCTCAACCAGTATCCAAAGTAGAGCCAAGATCCCCTTCGTCTTTGTGGATTAACAATCATCTTCGTCTAGGATTTTAACTTCATTTAAAGGAATAACCTGAATCAGAGCATACTCTCTTCATCTGAATTAGTGTAATATAAATTAATTCACATAAAAATAGGAGCTTTTGGAACCCATATATTCCACATTCCAGCTGGTACCTCTAGCCAGTAACTTACTTCTACTGCTAGAAACATTCTGTACATCTATCAGCTATGTCTCCTGCAGGATTGTACTAAGTACCAAATGTCTTACACAAGAGGCACATACTCCATTCAGCAAAATGGGTGATGCTCTTGGGTGCTCAGGGTAGTCTCTGTCTGGTGCCTGGAGGACTAGATGGTGGCTGGAACAGATTTCCGAAATTAACCTCTTGGCTGCACTGACTTGTCATTGAATTAAAGTGTATTCTTTGCACAAAGTTCTTTCTTAGTGCTTTTCCCCATTCCTCATAGGAAAATAAGAAATAATTAGAAGGTCCTGGTTCCCCTTTTGTCCTTGTTTTCTGTCAATGTGAGCTCGTGAATGTCAACAGTGTTCTTCAGTATATCCTGCTGAAGACAACTAGGTTGAGGTTGTCAAAAGTGCAAATAAAATGCAGCTGCTGTCACACCACAGTCCCTGTATGTGTGTGTGAGTGTCAATGTACAGTAATTGTAGTGATAACTTCTGATTTTGCAAAGCAGACCCAGTGTTTGACCAGTGCAAAGATAAATACTTACATCTGTAGAATGAATGGGTGGAGAAGGATATGCTTCCATATTTGTGGTAAAAACACAGGAAATGTCTGGATTTATGTGTCAGTATCCAAAAATACTTGCACCTCCAGCAGGCTTTTACAATCTGCTAATGGTTTGAGGTGCCCATCATGTTTTATCTCCCATCATGACAGAAATTATCAGTGGAGAAATTTGCCTGGAAGCATTCAAATATGTGAGCTTTCTTTTGGGGAAAAATACGAGGCGAAAGTAAGGGCAAAAATGAGACTTTCCCAGTCCTACACACGAATATTCTAGTGGGGCTGAACTTGCAAATATGTTTAAGGTGCATCCTAAACCAAAGTCACATAAAAGAGCACACACACGGCTACATGTAAGTCCTGAATTGTCCACAAATCCTTGGTGTTACACAAGTGATGCTGGGCAAGAAAGAGAGTCCTGAAAAAGATAGGTGTGCCTAGTTACATCAAGCATGTGTTTCGTAAAACACCAATTCACAGAACTCAAGGGAAATCCTGGCCTTAGTGGAACACTCCAGGACATTAATGAGCATAAAAATTTCTGGCTTAGTGCCGCATTCGACAATCTGTCATTCAGCAGACACATAGGGTGTGGGTTTTCTCACACGGCTTTTAAAGTGATGTAATTATTACGGGTGATGTGAACTAGCAGAAGAAACAACACCGAACTTTAGCCACCATTATTTCTGACAGCCTATGCTGAAATGAAGCAGGAGAACTTGTGAAAAACTGTATGCCCTTTGGGTGGCGCCTACTGCAAAGCATTTGGTTTCTTTTCTTACACAGTAGAGCTGAGAAAGGTCCCGGCCTGCTGCTGCCTGGGTGGCCTTTGAGTCCCTAGCTCCTTTGGGTGCTGCTGGGAGGCGGTATGACCACAGAGCATCCGGGATATCTGGCATGTCAAGAGGGGACAGAAAATAAAAAATCAATAACATCTCTTTATAAATGCAGTTTGCATCTGGTAAATGTGTCATTTGCCTTTCTGGTTTTTGGTTTTATATGCCTACTAAAAAAAAAGCTGTAAACATATTTTGTTAGTTATTAAGTTTATTATTTTTTTAATACCGTTGATGTGTACACTCATAAATAAAACAAGTCCTTGCCTAGCCTCACTATTAAAAGAACAGAGAAAACCAAGTTTCTTTCTTTTTCAGGGTATAGTACCATGTTTACATTCCCTCAACAGACACTGGTAGGCTAGGTGGGTAGAACAGGTTTTAGGTAGGGCTTTGAAAGCATTATTTCAGTTAGAAATCAATAGCTGGCACACCTGCTCTGGGGTGTAAGTATGTGGGCTGTTAGATCTTGGGTCAGATCTGATTTTCACCAGTGATTTTCGCCCATAAGGATCTGGGGTGTGTGGGGAACGTGAGGTGCGGGCGTATCCAGGCTCGGCTGCCACCCAACCTGCTGGGCCAGCAGAGCCAGCAAAGGATGATGTAACGTGCTGCTGGATGTGCTAACACCATGCTGCCAACACCTCCACAGGCAGCTGAAAGCAGGTCTCTCTCTGAGCTTGGTTTCCTGGGGCTGTTTTAGAATTTCTTCAGTTTAGACATGCTGGTGGTGCTCAGCTCTGCCCACAGTCTCCTCCTTTTTGTAATCTAGAGCATAAATGTTGTATGTCGCTGGTATTTATAATACATTGTGCGGCAACACTAAAGGTGATAATGCACTTCTAAGCAGCTGTGATGTGCCAGAGTACCATGACCTAACAAGGTTAGCCCCTAAGCTCGCTTAGTCATCAATTTATAAAATCATTGTCTAGAAAAAGAAAACACATCCAAAGTACCAAGAAGATAAACACAAGGACTTTATTATTCAACACTAAAGACTTTATTTACAATTAGACATGAAGATCTGAGAAAAAAGAGTTTCAGCTTTATTTTATTTGCATTGAGTTCATTAACATTTCTAATAAATGTTTATCCTGCACTGTTTGAACAAATGTAAATACTTAACATTAGCCTTAATAACATGAATAACAATAACTGTAACTGATGTTTTGGACAAAATAACTATGAATTATAATTCAAGTGCAGACTAGGTGCTGAACATAGTTTAAAAGTCCAAACCTGCATTAAGGTCAATGAGATTATACATATGAACAAACGTATTTGTGTGCATGAAAAATTGGGCCCTGAGACATTTAAAATCATGGCCTGGTTTGCTGGATTGCTGCTGCTGGATCACCACAGAGCACTAAACAACACTAGTAGAGCAAACACTAACTTGCTGACAATGGACTTGAAGCTAAAAAAAATTAAGCTGAAATGCTAGTGTCAAAAATTACAGGAGCATTGCTGTGGTTCCTTTTGTCAAAAGATCTCCCTGTTAGATTCTGGCTCTAAAGACTAGTTTTATTATAAAAACTTGCTTGAACCACAACAGAGGTGTGCTTGTTTCAGAGAAGAAGGTGACTGAATGACTTTAGCTGTCCTCATACTTTTTTGGCCAGTCCATAGGACTCTAGGTCCTTCAGCTGGGTCAAACTGTCCCCAGACTAATACAGGAACAGAGCATCACATACGACACCAGTAATAATGTAGACACAAGAGAAAGGTCTTGTTTTTCATTAACTAGCAAACATGGTGAGTAATCAAATGCACAGGTGCTCTAAGTGAGAGCAGAGTTTCCCTTGAGGGTCATGCCTCCTTCATGTCTCCTGCCCTGTTACTTTGCATTTCCAGCTCGCAGCTGGAGAAAGAGTGCAGTCATGCACCACACAGACCTTACCTTCAAGAATAATCTCTTAGGATTTCTGTGACTCATCAGCTCTTTTGATAGCTGTACAAGTTTGTTCGCAAGGAGCAGGGGTTTAAAACAACAGCATTTTAGTCTGTTGGGTTTTCCCCTTTATTTGCAAAAAGTGAACACACCTTACTAAAGATAACAAGGCAAAGATACTGTCCTTTACTAGCAAGGCAAACCTTTCTGGTTTAAAGTCCATTGTAGCATTATTTCCAAGCACCAGGCTATGAGAGGCTAGCCATGTTTGGTTTTCCTTTTTCTTTGCAGCTCTTCTTTAAGGGGATAAAAGGTCCAAGAAGAGATCTTAGAAAGTGCTGAACTCTGGCTGTCTTTCTGAATTCAGTGAATCCACAGGGAAGGAAAGACCCCACAACACTCAATATCTGCCCCATTGACTGTCATTTCTAAGATATGGCATACAGATTAGATGAAAAAGTGAATGATTTACGCAGATGGCAGTGTTTGCTATTTGTCTACGGGCTGATGCACTTCATTAAACAAATGGTTATACAAATTTCCTTGTGGCAGATGATTCATCAGTGAAGAATTGGGGCTACCTGTTTTCATTTATGTTCTTCTATAGCAAGGAAGTGGTACCTTCTGGTGTTCAATCAAAATCATTACCTCAGTCTTTCCTATATCTGGAGCATTCTGGAATATTTTCTCTTAACCTCAAAGGTGACATATCAGATCATTCTCTAAGGGAGGCCTTGGGCAAATCGGGGTTTAGGGCAGAGCAGAGGCTGGTGTTTAAGCAAGAGCCAGTAAGTAAAGCACACAGGAGGCAACAGAAAGAGCAGTGGAGCAGCTTGGGAATTAGGGAGTGGTTCAGATAACTAAACAGCTGTGGAGCCAAATGTTGATGAGCTCCATCACCATATGAATGACTGTGTCATGTCCTGTCTGAGCCATCTCCATATAAAATGTATAAACCACGTATTTTAGTAAGTCTTTTTATTAACTTCATGTATAACAGTAACTTTACATAATAAACTTCACATTCAACGCAATTCACATCCCTGAATAGAGGACAGAGAGCAGTTCTGTTGCAGCAACTTCCATTCCTTTAAGGAACAGAAAGAAATATTGCAATGAGAGCATCTAGAGCACAGCATGAGCTCAAAGGTGTTGTCATTCCCAGCCTGTGCTCAGAGACAGAACATCAGCAAATGGCTTTCAATTGTCTTGCACATCCCAGAAGAAAAAAACGTAGCAAGTTGCATAAATGGCAGAAGGTGGACTAAAATCCAGCTGAACTTCAACTTCAGTCTGCTTGAATGTCATTTAAAGTTTGTAACAAAGTTCAAATAATCAGAATTATTTGAAAGCATAGTTTCCATGGTGGCCTCTTTAGTGATGTCAGAAGTGTGGTAGACCTTTGGAAACATCAGCTCATTTGGGTTAGTGAGTTGGTCTTCTCAAAATGGAAAAGCATGTTGAATTGCATAGCATGTGGACTGACTGTGCCTTGAATCATACCTTTTGTCTCTGAATTTTAACATGCTGCTTGGCTGAAATTTCAGTTAAACACTGACTACCTCTGAAGTCTTTTGTTACCTGTAGTGAAATAAAATCAGAATTCAGCATGTGATGAGGTAAGTCTTCATCTTAAAAATGTCATTGCTGCAGCATACTTTTCACCATAACGTCCATGTCTGCACTTCATTTAAATCGCTCAAAATAATGTGTTTGTTTCCCTATATGTCAGGAATATATCCACCACTTGGTTATTGTACTTAGGATGGGAGTATATTTAGTCTTAGTGGGCTAGGTATGTTCAGGAGATGTTTAGACTAACATGTCATGTTAGTCAGTGTTGCATAACTGAAAGACGTGAGAAACCCTATCCAACACTTAATAAAAAAAAAGTCATTTACAGTGGTTTCTCTGAACCCCAGAAAGGAATATGTCCTGGAAAGGCACAGGAATCCACAGCTGTGTGGTCTCTGTCCCAGAGAAGCACTAGAGGGCACTTCTGAACAGTTTAGCATTCTTGGGTTAAATGTCTATTTTCATAAATTCACAACAATCAAGTCTTCTGGTATAGTTCCATGGTACTCTCTCCTGAGTGTGTTAAAAGCATCCTGAAAGATTAAGACTGGGAAGAGAATTTGAAAACATTAGCTAAATTATCTGGATGATTTCCTACAAAACAACTGCTGAATTTTCTGACACTTACAAAACAAGAACATCTAAATACCTCATGATTCTGAACTTGAGACCCTGAGGAAAAGTTACTGCTGAGGACTGAACCATTAGTGCTTACTTACTTATTTTAATTTCTTTGATCTGCATACGAAATAGGAACCCATGAATGCGACGAACAACACAGAACCTCCAATCATTAAGGCCATCTGCAGAACACTCAGCATCTGGACCCGACCGGTGACTTTACTTCTGAACATTTCTGCTTTCTCATCCCCAATAACAGCAGACTGAAACAGTGCAAGAAAAATGTCAGTGAAAGGTAAGTATGTAAGCCCTCACTTGCTGAATATATTCTTGGTGTGTGCAAATCACAGCATGAATTTAATTGTCCAATTTCAGGGCACCAAGACTGAAAAAGCTAGGCGTTTGGATTTTTTTCTCTTTATTTTTTGTTTGGGTTTTTTTGTTTGTTTTGTTTTGTTTAAACATTGAAGATTAATAGACATAAAATATACTAACCTCATTTAGCCAAAGAAGGGGGAAAATATAAGGTTCTTTAACTTTTGATAAAGCTCTGAAATGAGAAAATAAGTACAACATTTTATGTACAGCATTACATGTTACCTTTAGTTTGGTGCATAAGCCCAGTCTCTACTTTTTTTTTCTGCTGTAACTAAATTTCTACTACATTTCTACATTTTCTAACTACACCTTCCAGATTTACCTTTTCTGTGTAGTTTTGGACTGGGGAAAAAAAAAAAAAAAGCCTGCAATTAATAAAAGCCATTTTACATATCATGTAATCATATCTTTCTGTCTAGTCTTCCATATGTGGGTAGTCAGAAAGAAGAAAGGCTGGACACAGCTAGATGGTGGGATGGTCTGAAGATCTGTGTGGTGTTCACCTGCCAGATATACAGGATCCTGAAATGCATGTCTGCACATGTACATTTGGGCTAATGAAGAGAGAAGAAACAGCTAGAGACCCATCAACCATTGTGATAAAATCCACCTAGTGACAGAGCACACATAGATTCTCTCTCTTTCATTTGATTTATTTCAGAAAATACATTTTGCCTTCTAGTTCATTCTCATAGCCCCCATTTGGGTTTTGTAAGAATGTTACTTTTTAAGAACATGTCGCCTTGCAAGCTTCTGTGGGGAAATCAATTGTATGTTAAAATACTTGGGCAGTGCCTTGCACAAGAAGTCTTGCTCTTTTGATGAAATTTATGTTCTCTGAACAGTCATAACTGAAATTTTTGCAAGAAAGAAAAAAGACTTTGGAAAGTTATTTTTATTCCTTCTTTTCTCAGCCATTTCTACCTACTCTTTCATAGACCAATTAGCCTGCTTGAAAAAAGTCTTTAAAAACAAAATAATGAAGTAGTACTTACTCAATTTTTGCTGCAGGCTTCACAAGAAGGTTTACTTGCAGCCTTTTCGCAAATTGTAGCGTAAAACCAGTGATCTAAAACCAGAAAAAACCCCACACATTAATTAAAATTTTTGAATTGGATGCTGAAACCTAGAATATGGACTGTGACAAAAAGCACATTATCCTTAGGTTTTTAAATTTCAATTTATATTACATGTTATAAAATTTTAATGATTCTAAGAGTCTCCCATTTATCACAGAATTTCTGATCTTGTGTCTTTACCATAGTTACTTTAGTCATTTGCAATTAAAACTGAAGGGAAAAAAAGGTTAAAACCACTAAATAATCTGTGAAATGTTCCATATAAAAATATGGTTTGGGGGGGGGGGGGGGGGGGTGTTCTACCAGAATTCAGATAATTTTTCTTTTTCAATAAGAAGTATGTTTAACTTGCATAGGGCTGCAAAGAATAATTTCGTAACAGAACAAAGATATCAAAACAAAGGTCAGATCTTCCCTCCACTTCCTTTTTTTCCCCTCTATCCTCCACAAAAACAAGACAGGGTACGATTCTTGAAAATTTCATATCAGATTTAGGACTTTCTGGTTGACATCTCTTATTTCAAATAAGGTGAAAAAAAGATTTAACTTTAGATCTCCTCTTTGAAGTTACATAGCTTGGTTGTCAAATTATGTGCCTAAAAATATTTTAGTGAGGTATCCTGAATTTTATCTTTTTATCCAAATTCAGAGCAAAATAAAATTTTGGAACCTTAGAATTCATTACACAAGACATAAAAATTTGGTAAATAAAATTAAGAATCCAAATCACTGGAACAGAAGTAGAGGTAAAACTGGAGGCAATCAGAATCAGAGCTGTCATAAATTCATTCAGTTTGGGAGCTCTGTTGGACAATCCACATCACAAAGACTGTATTAGGTCTGTTCTAGAGCAGTATGTTTGGACTTGAAGTAAATTGATCTATATTTATTTAATCTCAGTTAAGATAGTAATTATACAAAAATGGATTGCTATACAAAACAAAAAAAATCCTTAAATATACAAGCAACAGAAGAACTTTCATAGAAAAAAAATTTTCTCAAAGTACTTGAAGGTCATAGAAAAGCTATAGCATACTGCAAAGTTTGCAGAATCTATTTAACCCCCCATTTCCAATAAGGAAAATTCAAAACTTAATTCTGCAAACTTTGAAGGTCATTATGAGACAAATTCTGTTCTAAATTTCCCCTGCTAAAACTATAACACTTTTGTGAACATCTCTTGCAAAAGCAAACATGACACGATTGTATCTTTTGCTTGTCCCTCTGGTAAAAGGCCTACTGTACTACAATTAAATTCGAACATTACAAGTTTACTGAATTACAATTATTAAATATTTGGACTTACAGGTTCTACATCTAGAAACGTCTCATGCTCCTTCTCATTTGGGCTCAGGCCTTCAACATCATGCAATATAGACTCACTTGCATGAAGAAAATGCGGAAGAGAGATAAATACTGGCCTTTCTATTTGAAAAAAAAAAACCTCACTTGAATCATTAAGCCTTATTTCAGTGATCACCTTCTGAGGCGATATTTTCCATTCAAACATAGTTTTTATATAGACACACAATCTTGATAAAAATGCTAATAGTCCCACACCCTGCCCCCACCCCCCAAAAAAAATAAAAATTAAACATTTCAGTGATTCTACTGTCATGAGAAAAATTTGCATGGTGAAATAAATTGTAGTTACAAATCCTGCATGTCTACACTGTGGAGCTGGTAGTGCTCCCAGTTTCATGCTGAGGTGAGGACCCTCTGTCACTGTTTCCCCCCAACTTCATGATCTTGTTTTAATAGAAAGCAAGCCTGAAGAGAACGCATGCTTTCGACTCTGCACCAAATGCAGACTCTGTATATATTTATTTTAGTATATCAATGCTGAACTGGGCCAGTAGTGTCTCTCAGTCTCTGCATGTGCATATAGTTGTGTGTGTGAATTATCACAAATACAAGGACTGTAACTATCTCTGGCTTTTATACAGTGCCCCCTACTTTCCTTTCGATACATGCATTCCTGCAGTTTCAGTATACAAACTAGTATCACCATTTTGTATAGCACTATACAAAATACAGAAATATTATATTCCTTATTCTGGGAAATTAGGCTCCAGAAATGTTAAAGGTCTCACAGGCAATCTGTGGAAGAATTCACAGACAAACACAAATGTCCTGGATCCCTGAGTAACACTTCAGCTACAGGACATGTGCTTTCTCCCCAGTCAAATGGATTGTTTGGTGGCACCGTGTCACTAACGTACTTGCTTTGCAGGCACTAATGTCTAGGACTCCAGCTATTGTGCAGTTCTTTGATATAACTTTATCTTTGCAGAAGCAATAATTATCTTCGACTTCAGCAGGCGATGCAAATGCTTCACGAGGAACTGTGAAACGATAGAGTGTGATTCCCTTCACATCCTGCTTGCCCTGGAAAACCCCATAGATCGACCTGAATATAAAAGAGGAGAAACATGTTTCAGTCATTTGGATTAAAAGTCTGAATTCATGGCAGTACTCCTTAAGGATCCCCCAGCTGGCTGTTTCTTAAAAGAGACAAGTACTCCAGGGAGCCAACGTCTAGGCTTCCTTCACACTGTTCAGCAGTTTGCAGGAGTGTTCCTCTGTAATGGAGAATATTTCACATTCACAAAAGGATGTACAAGCTCAGAGGTCAGCAAAACAATATCCAAAAAAGACAAAAATATTAATAACATTAATAAATAATATACACAAATCTAAAAAATTAATCAAGAGCTCTTTTCCTAAACACTCTTACACCCACCGTTATTATGAAATTTTGGAAAGTTTTTGGACTACAGTACAGATACTTACCAATATAAGTCAGCTCTGTTATAGGTTCTTGCTGAACCGATGATACTAAACTAAGCTTTATGATGCAGGCAACATTCTGCATACAACTTGATTCCATTGCATATGAATCAGAGTACCACTTAAGCTTCTTTTTGCTGATACATTATCAGCTGGTATGGAGATATGGTTGTTACACAGTAATGTAACCAGGGTATCAACATTTTGTATTGCGTCCAAACAAAATAAGGGTTCTGGGTTTTGCAATGTGGGCAGAATCACTTTCCATGACCCCGTTTCCATGACCTTTGGGCACTTATTATTGTTCTTCATTGTTTATTAAATGTGAGAATTAAAAGGCCAGAGATATCTTGCAAACTGTGTGCAACTGATCCAAAGAATTTTATAATTTCTATTCTGCACTGAATCCCTTTTTCTAAGACCTGTGAAATGCTTTCCTGTTTGGGAATACAACTACTTCACACACATACAAATTTAAATTCATGTAAAAACACTGATCTTTAAAAAAAAAAAAAAACAGTCTGCAGATAGCCCACTTTAAACCTAGTTAGAAGGAAGCAACTGTTTCCAGGCAGCAAAATAAATAAAGGGGTTGAATCTCCCAAAGTAAATAGTCTGTGATGCACTTTACATCTTTTAACATTGTTTTCAATGATCCCACTGGAGAACTCAGGGACACTGGATAGCCACAGCAGAAGCAGCAGACTGAAAACCCATCAGTACGGGAAGTATTATATGTTTGTAAATATATAAAAATAAAATCTGTAAAAATATCCTGTGAGAAGAACATTTTAAGTATCTAGTGGATGACAGTAAATCTTGTTCTGCATAGATGAAGTTCTGCAGAAATGCCAAAGCTGGACCTAACTGGCCCCTGCTGTATCTGTTGCCTTCTCAGACCAAGTAAGGCAGGTTCTGGGCTGGCTCCTGATCTAAGAAGTTCAAGACTTTAAACCCTGTGGCCATCGATGTCTTTCATAGATCAGTAACAACTCACCACAGTATCAGATATTCCTGAATTATACACCTGTAACTGGCTGAAGTAAACCACACCTTAAATAGCTTGCTACTTGACATAAACAGAAGCGGTAGAATCAGGTTCTGAATGATGAGCACAGCTCATGAATCTACTTGTGTTAAGGTGACACATTTATGTTGAATTGCCTCAGGAACCTAAGCCCAAGCAGAGCCACTGCTGCTGCCCTCCGAAATGAGAAAGCATCCAGGTGGCACAGGCAGGTGTTATACACACACCAGGAAGGGACCAGCCTACCTGCAAATATCAGAGGAGAAGAAGCGCAGTACCTGATCCTTCTTAACAAATGGTGGGAATGATGCCCCATCTGTGAATGAAATAAAAAAAGACCTTGAAAGCAATTCCACTTAGGAGACATGATTTAACTTCTAGCTCAATACTGAGGTGTTACTTTCCTATAATGCTGTGAAAAAGGTAAACAAAGTGAGTCATTTATGGGGAAAATATTTATGTCAGTTATTGCACAGTGGCAGGCACTCCGCAGCTATGATTGTATTGTTTTTGAAAGCAAACCAAATTATGGCAGCTTTTTTTTTTTGTTTTTTTGGTCACTGTGTGAAGCTATATGATGAAGCCCATTAAAAACAGAGGATACAAAACCCAATCCTGTTTAATATGAATCCCAATAGCTGTTGCCATTGCTTCAAGATTTATGCAGTCTTAAGGCCTTAACGTTTCTAGAGGTGTTTGGTTCGCCTGCAGTTATGGTACTCAGTGTTTACAATAAACACTGAATCTGCCTGTTTAATAATCAGTTCTAAACCTTTATTCACCAAAGCTTCTCAAGCAGACCTCCTTTTTAAGTTGAGATCCTCTCCATAGCTAATGGAGAGAAGGAAGCACATCTAGGTCACAGTCCATCTCATGCCATGGTAGAGATGCAAAATATGTCAGAGGGCCAGAGCTTTGGTGGTGTCTTTCTCCCCACTCTCTATAAAAAGAACACAGCAAGTTCAGATGCATATTTCTGCATTGCAAGCATCCAGAATCTCTGCCATTTTCCAAAAAAAGGTGTTGTAAGAAACCTTTAACCAGTACATTTGTTACTTCTTGGTACAATTTCTGTTTGGTTTCTTAGTCAGCAGCCATAACCAAGGGATTGAAAACATCTATGATATCTTTGAATCTAGTTGGCAAGAACAAGAATTGTAAATTACACACTGCCATTTGCCCACTGCTGACAGAAGCACTTTTTCTTAAAGAAGATTCAAGCTCACCTTAGACACACTATTTCTAAATCTTGGCAGTCTTGGAAGGTTGGCAAATAAGGAGTAATTTTAAGCCCCATACAAGAATACTGCTTAATATTTTTATCCAGATATTTACTTATATGACATGTGCTGTGCTTTGTGGTGTGAAAGCTTACAAGATATGAAGGAAATCTTACACTTACTTACAAGACTTTTTAAACCTGCTGCTTCTCTAAACACATGGTCTCTCCTGAGCAGTCGCACTGAATGCTCTTGTAAAACGTGTGATAACCTTTGCTAACAAGGAAAAGCTCCACATTTTCCCTGTACTGGAGCACTTAGTCTAGTTAGCTGAGTATGTTAATTCCATCAGCTGTGGAAGAAGAAAAAAACAGAAAGCTGATCCTGGGAAAAATGGCTCCATAAGAAAGAAGGAAAGTCCCAGAACCTAAGAAAATATCACCTCTTATAGAATTAATGACATAGTTTAAAAATGAACTAATCTTTCCTGACTCAGAAACTCAGGTTCTTGTGATATATTTGAAATACTTCAAAATAACTTGCCATGTAAAGCAAAATGGAAAAGGAAAAAAAAAAAACCAAAAACCTGCTTGTTTTGATACTCGTTCACTGAAGACCTATAACTCTCCACAAAAGCCTCCACCATGACATCTGCCAGCCTCAGCTCAAGAGATTGTTGTGTCCTCAAAGCAACGCTTTCACTCATCAAAAATAAAAATACCATCTTGAAAAAGTGTATCTTAAACAATTCAACATGCATTCTAAAAGCAAATTCAAAAATATTCCTCTCCAGTTTATTCATCCCAAACTAAATTACTTCTTCTTCCCATGGCCTCCAAACTACCTGTCTGACAGCCTTCTCCTTGTCACCTCAATTTCTTTTCACATCTCAATTAAAAAAAAAAAAAAAATCTGTCTATTCTGGTACATTTAATTTTGTTTTTCAACACTTTAAATGAATGTACATTATTAGAATACAAAGGTAATTTTCAACTGCTATAGCAAAGAAAATGAATTTTAGTTATATTGTACCATAAAGATAATAAGTAGAAACAGAGCTGGATTCTTTTCTTGAGTCTCTTCCACATCTACTCTATCTGAAAAGGATGTGTGTACATGTATATGTAAAATAGCACACATCGACATATTATACTTATTATAATAGATACACACATATGCATGCATAGTAGCAATATGTATACAATCATATTTATATAGACATTTAATATAAAGAATACGGAACTGTCAAAGCCCAGGGCAATTAACCTAAATGTTGTTTCTCATTATTACCTTGTAATATCAAGAAATGTGTGGAAGTTTTAAAAAGCTTTAATAGGCTTACCTGTGCCATTAACCAAATCACAGTGACCTTCCCAGTATGAAAGATTCCTTTAAAATAAAAAAAAAAAAGTCATGCTGCACGTAGTATATTACACAATGTAATCCATTTAATTACCTGTATTGCTAAATATAACTGCTCCAGTATAAGCCTGATCCACTAGCAAAGTCAGAGGATAGAGATGTTCATTCATTTATTCAGATAAACTATATGATGCATTAGAATAGGATAAAGGGATCTAGCTACTGAAGTATGCAAACCAGAAGGAACTACTTGTATCAAAGAATCAATAACTGTCTTAAAGCCAAGCTCCTAACAGGATCACTAATAGCTGAAAGAGAGAGGTGGTTTTGCTAAACCCAGGGCTTGATTTAGCTTCCTTTGAATTGTTGAAGATTTTCCATTTATCTGTAGTTCTTAATGAATCAAACCTTAAAAGCCATACCTTGAAAATACGTATGTTATCATACCTTTTCTCTTTATAGCTTTCAATTATTGCTGTTTTCTTAATATCTTCTTTCCCAGTATAGACTTTGTAAAGTCCATCGAATGTCCCGTTATACTGTAACAGACACAAGAAGAAGGAATAAGAGTTAGAAGTACTGACCCAGATTGTCATATTTTGTCAGATTTTTCTTACTCATAGCAGCTGCCTTAACTTTTATTCACAGAATGAAAACTGAAAACTGAAGGTTTTGCCTCCTCATTGGTTTCACTTACCGGGTAGAAGACTCCCAGAACTGGGTCCAAGGGGAAGGGGACCTTGTTTAAGAATGGGTCTTTGTATCCCCACAGTAATTCTTTCACTGTTCTGTTCTGTAGCATGGATGACTTAGAAGATTTAATCCAAGTGTTTAATAGTAGTTGTATAAATGTGTTTGTGTACAAGGAAGGTGCAGCCTACAACAGCAATAAAATTAATGTTTAGCATAAAATTCTGCATGTGCTTTGGATCAAAGGTACAGAGTCTGACTCCAAGAAATCTCGAGCAAAGCCATTTTCCAGAGTTGCAGCTCACTGTCGTTTCTACTTAAAACTGACACTCCTTAACAAAACAATTACTGGGCATAATTTAACAGAGAAGGAGTTTGTCTTTACTGCTTACATGAGTTCATTAGATCATCCCTAATCACAGAATCACAGAAGGGCTGAGGTTGGAAGGGACATCCAGAGCTCATCTGGTCCAGCCTCCCCCTCAAGCAGGGCCACCAAGAGCCAGTTGGCCAGGACCATGGCCAAACAGCTTTTTAATATCTCCAAGTAATAATTTCAAATCCCTATATCTGTTACATGGGTTATACCACTTTCAGTTTTCTACCTCTTTTCTGTCATCTCCATACATCACATACTTCAGACTCATTCACGCTACAAACATATAAGTAAAAAGATACAAGCCTGTTACTTACTGGCTTAGGTAAGTGGTTTAGGTTTGCTCTTACACTAGCAGCAATGCAACTGCATCTTGCATAAAACTGACCAAGTGCTGAATCTCTATTATTTCTTTACTTAGAAAGAATACATATTTGGAACAAACAAGCCCTTTCTGAACAGCTTTAATTCTAAATAATGCATAGCTTTTTCCTAATCCAATGAAGAACAATGTAGATTTACCAGCGGTAATTGCAATGAACGTTTGCAGAGGTATAAACACAAAGTCAAGTCCCAATAGCTTGTGGAAAGCCAACAGAAATTATCTATGTTGGCTGTCTGGTGAAGCAGGAAATTATAAGAATTTTTGTAAGTAAATATGTGTAAAAACAAGTGATTCTCTTAGAGCAAGTGCTCAGCCTAGGCCCATTAGTGGGCCATCTCTTTGAACTTTGTGTTATGAAGATAGCAATGAAGAGTCTCTTTTGCTCTCAATTCCTGCCCCCCTCAACCCTACGAATCTTTCACTTTTGTCTGAACTTGAAAATAGAGTAAGTGAAAAGCATGGATATTACAAGATTAGGAGATAGAGGAGATGTGGGTTCAATCCTCTCAGGGTAAAGAAAGTGTGAAAAACATCTCTCTGAATGCCTTTCTAAGTGTTTTGATGAAAAGGTTGCGATAGAAAAGGTGGGCTGTACTGGATTAAAGTCAATGCTGTCAAAGGGAATAGGCAGAGCCTCTCTGGGAATTCAGGCTTATACCCATGAGGTTCTGAACAGCAAAACGGGTCTTGGATCCTCTGTTACTATTTCCCCTGAAACAAGCTTCATGATCCAAAGTGTGAAAGCTGAGCAGTGTTAGTACCATGACATGAAGGACTCTGAGATTAGGAAACAAGAACAGCTTTTCAAAAGAGAGATGCTGGCCTAAATTAGGGCACAGGCAGAGTATGTTGGGTCTGAATAAGGTCATTTGCCTTTATTTATTAGGCCTTTTCTCCCTAGAGAAAAGAAAGCTCAGGGGACCTCATCATAATATTCCAATATTTAAAGGGTGGCTACAAAGAGAATGGAGGCTTTTTCTTCATAAGGAGTGGCATGGAGAAGAGAAAGGGCAAGGAGAACAAGGTGTACCAGGAAAGGTTTTGTCTTGGTAGAAAAAAGAATTTTCTTGCAGTGACAACAGTCAATCACTGGAACATCGTAGAGTCCCCCTCACGAGGCACAATTGGACAGGGTGCTAGAAAATTTCATATAGGCTTCCTTTCTCAGAAAATGTTGGATCAGATGACCTTTTGAGGTCCCTTCCAATAGGGGCTTTTCTATGATTCTGTGATTGCTGGTATGATTCGATTTTGTGTTTACACCAAGCATCCCTTCACTCTGTCTGAAGCAGCCACTCTCTCACTGTAATCCTGAACACTCACACTCAGGCACCACAGAGTTAGTACAGGACAACCAGGCAACACAACAAGGGCTGAATATAAATATGAAAACTGTGAACTTTGGTCAAGGGCAAGCGTTCTCAGCCTGTAATAGCACAAAAACATCTAGACTGAAAAGGCTCTAGCACTACTCTAGGTGGAGGCCCCTTTGGTTTTCTTTGGAGGACTCAGGTCTTGGCTGGAAGGACAGCTCAGGGGATGCCATTGCAGTCGTGCTGAGGGGCACCACGGGGAGCAAGCAGCTGCAGCAGTGAGACCATGCATACACTGAGCATGGGGTTTAATACAACCTCCCCTGCAAAGCAGGACTGAGGAGGTTATGGAAAAAGTATGGCAAATCTGCCTTGCGCTGTTCATGCTGTACCTCACATAGAAAGAGAATCCATCCACAGACTCGATTCATTCCCACGCTAAAATTGAGTAGGAGGATGCTTTTTGATACATCCCATCCAAACTGATGACTTTGCTTCCATTGACAGGAACAAGTCAACTTTCATTTACCATTAAGATTACCCTGGGAATATAAGGAAACCTTAATATATATGCAATATGTCCTCAGAATTATGATATATATATATTTTAAAGGTAGTATTACAGCTGTCCTCAGTGTAACTGACACTCAACGTCATCTGAGTTCATAGAGAGGAAACTTATCCTGTGGTGGTTTCAGTATAACTAATGCTAAATTCTCCCCTATTTCCTCCAGTATCTCAGCATTTGAATGTGAACATTATGATTTTGTTTCTTTACTTACAACAACGGCAAGGTTGAGACAGGTGATGGTATCATTTTCTGTCCCAACAGACATTTCAGGTTCAAAAAGAGCAATGTTAGGCAGCATGTAGGATATTGTGCCGTCAGAGTTTTCCGTGACATTTTCTTTGGGTAAATATCGCACCCTTGAAATACCAAATAAAAACACAGAATGTTTTTAACATTTGATTTTCAGGACAACACACAACCATGCCTGACTGAAGTTCTTTGTAGATAAACGTTGAACATTTACAACCACTGAAAAGATTCTAAACTTTTTGTGTGAATATACATAAAAATTCGGTTTTCTGTACAGTATTTTTCTTTTAGAAATATGTCCTTGGTACCTAATGGATTTTTTTTCTTGATACTAAAATGAAAACAACTATTTCTTTTTTACTTTTATTTCAATAATGGATCATGTATCTTTTTTATATATTGTTTTAAATTAATTATGTTTTGTCACATTTTTTTCTAAGCTGTAATTAGAAGGCGATGACTCAGAATGGTTAACGAACACTCTGTTAAGTTTTGATCTGATAGGCCTGTGTTGCAACAAAACAGATTACAGGTTAAATCCATAATGGGAGTCACTTTGATAACGTTTCATACACGTGGAGATTTATAAGCAATCTTTCAGCTCCACTAAGATTCTCATAAGCCTCTTAAGCATGCCCCATCAGCAGATCACTAACATAGAATCTCTGAGTTGATGCAGTTCTATCTTTAGCGCAACTCTTCAAGTCCCCATCCTCTTGCTGACCACTTTGTTGGGGCACCATCCTGCAGGCATCATATGACTTAGTCTGCGCTGTGGGTCCACAGAAGGGACCTTCAGGGTAATCCATCAGATCTTCCAGCCTGGGTGTAAGGGAACAAAAAGGTTCGGAGCAGACGTAGCCAGTGCAGGTGGGCCTTACCCCAAAAACAGCTGGATCTTGACTTCGCAAGACTGGTTTGTGTGCATGTCATTTCATTAATAGCTTAATGTGTAGAGCACCTACTCGAAAGTTGGGAGATCTTTTTTTTTTTTTTTTTTTTTTTTTCCTAATTATGTTACTTCTGACTGGAAACAAAAGACCTCAAACAAGGTTTCCTAGCAGAATCACGGGGACAACTGCATTTTCCAGACCAGTTGTTATACATCATAATAAATAATTAAACATTTAAAGGGAGATTCAGAGGGAGAGAGAGAGACAGTGTCACAGTGATTCAGGTAGACCCAATATCCCAGGTGAGCATGACCGCAGCAGTGAGAAGAGCTATAGACATCATTTCTTACATAGTCTTATGTAGGCTTCTGGCAAAGATTTGTCCCTGAGAAACCAAGCAACCATCATCACCACCAGAGTAAAACATTTCTGTTTGGTGGAAATTCACTTTCTGCAGTATTTCTTAACCAGTTAGTTTCCTGATTCCATTTCCTATATCTTCTCATGTACTCTATGGACCAAGAGTTTTCTACTTCCAATGAGAAATAAGTAACATTTTTAAGCATCAAAGCACTTCAACTGTAGATGCTGCATGGTAAAACCATCTTGCAAATACAATATACATCTTCAAAGATATCAAGAAAGAAATATCCTATCATTTTAGGAAATCAGTTTCATAACAAGTGTGCCAGAGATAGCTGGATATTGGGCTTATCAGGAAGCACCAACTAGGCCTACGTCAACATCACGTTTAAAATTAAGCAGGTGATTAAAAGCTGGCCTGAATGGGAATGGACTGCTGCATCTAGACCCTCGCTAGTACATTCAGAAAAAGGAATGCTTTTCAAGGGGAAATTTGAAAAGGAAAAGCTATAGATTAAAAATAAGTCATAAAGGAACAAAGAAAAAAAATACATTATTAAAATAAATCTGAGTGATACATGGGTGATAAAATAATCTTTTGGGTTTAGGGCATCTGGCGTATTTTTCCCGTATGCAAAAAGCTGGCAAAAACTGAACAGCAACAAATGCAACATGCCTGTGTTGTTGTGGCAAACATCTTGCGAATAAGCAATCTCTTTTCACAAAGGCAAACAGCTCCACACCCAATTACCTGTTTTTATATACGTGCTTTCCCAACATGAGACCAAATACAGAAAGTATCTGTGATTGCTGTGTGTAGCTGCAAGTTAGGCATTTTTGTCAAGTCTAACTGAAATACAATGCTGGAGTTTCAGAAATAAATTTTAACTCAGTAGAACTTTCTCTGACTTTCACCATGATCTCTGATATGACATGCCGTGTACTCAGAGGGGCTTTGCTTACCTGTATGTGTAAGGTCCTCTTTGTTCAAGTTTTGGACGTGCTCCTTGCTCTAACACATCTGCAGGATTTTGTACATGGAAAATCCAAAATTGCCTGTAAACTGAACTTCCTGGCACAAGCCAATTTTGAAAAGCAATGGTACCATTTGTAATGACAGCTTCCTAAAAGGACAAAAACCAAAGCTAAAATTAACCACAAAAATTGAGCGACAAGCTGCATTTACTTTCCAGATGGTTGCAGAAGATTCCTAAACAACAGAAAAAAAAGCTATTTTATCATCAGTATGAGGCATACAGTGCACATTTTTGGCCAACATTTGAAAGCATGCTGACATTCCTGCTTAGTGAAAGGAAAAGTGAATCCCCCTAAAATGTGACCACAAAGCTGATGTAATTGCTACTGTAGCAAGCAGCAAAACTTTCCTACTGCTGTGGTCGGGCAATGCATTAGTTCCCAAATACTTGCCAAATCCACTGATTATTTGGAAAAAGAAAATATCTGAATGATACCCAGCAGTTTTAGAATCCATAAACTGTTTTTCACACATTTGCAGATAGCCCAAGGGAAGAAACAAGAATTATCTGGGAGCATTACTCAGGCACTAAAGTAATTTTGCATGCAGAGAATGCAGACAGTGTTCTTGCAGGACTGTTTTTTGTCAGAAAACTCTTGTCACAAAACCTGAGACTTTCTAAGAAATATCTCTAGCTTTGATAACATTTTGTTAGGATAGTTCCCCAGGTCTAGGGAATAAGGGCAAAATATGGCAAAAGACAGGACATCAGGAACCACTCCAGAGTAAGCAACAGCTTTATGTCTGTGGCACTCAACTATAGTATCATAAATGCCTATTCAGTCCTTGGGACTGTACAGTGAGAAAGAGAGTTTGAAGGTTTGTTTCCTGTATTTTCAGGGGAATGCCTGTTTTGCCTGCTCTACATCATGCCCCCTTGTACATGATTTTCCCAAAGTCCCGGGATAATGTAGTTTTTTCCCTTAGTGGTAAAAATTCAGAAAAAAATTCTCAACAGAAAAAAAAAATCTAGGCACCCTGGCTATAATATATGAAATGCTTTTTTATTAGCGTGGTGCAATATTAATTGATTAATTTGCACAGCTCACAGAGTCTCAGGAATTAAAAGGCTGGAATCCCCCCAGAGAGCATGAAAAGACATTTTAAATTACAGTTTACTAGATTTTCTTTCTAGCTTAAATTTCTGCCCTCTAGAGTTTGCTTAGCAAGCACCATAAAAAAAAAAAAAAAAAAAAAAAAACAAACCAAAAAAACAAATTACCGATTAAGAACACTGCAATTAGAAATTAATACCATACCTTGAAGAACTCATAACATAGTCAGAGTTTTGTCTATGGAAAGCCTGTTTGTATGGTGGGGTTGCAAATGCCTTGCTTGTGGTGTGAAGCACAGGGCTTGCTGGTTGAATAGCTGCTATAATTTATGTGCATTTGTGTGAGCGGGGAAGGAAAGTTGCTGTAGCAAATGTGTTATCATCTTGAGGGCTTGCACTCAGACCTGACAGTTAAAATTCTCTTCAGCCTTGTTTTGCAAACCTCAGGAGGCCAAAGCCTATCAACAGCTGTGATCTCGCATGGGGCAGACCATGTCCCTGGCAAAGAGAAAAGCTTACATGATTTTGAAATCACCTTTTCAGTTTCCACAGAGGATTGCTCAAAGGATCTGGGAGAAGCAGGCTGATATTAAGAAAGGTGCAACTTCTACGCAGTCTGCCTGTGATCTGTATGCAGCAGGGTCCTGGGATGGGGACAGATGCCAGGATTTGACCTCCTACCTCTGTGTAACTGGTAGAGAAGTGGTTAAGCTGGCAGCTATATGCCCAAGAGGACAAACTAATCTCTCTAGAATTCAACAACAAATAGGCACAGAGATGAACAGAGAAGTTTCAACCTTGTGACAACAGATTTTAAAGTAGTGTTAGTTACTTCTTAAAAGAAGTTTTCACATCTGTCCATTCCTCCCTCCCCTTATAACCCTTTGCTAAGGGTTATGATAGCACAGAACGATATGCTGACTCTGCCACTGCAGTTTGCTCAGAGTACCTGAGCCATAGGATCTCTCCTCCCATCTTGGAGAGGCACAGAAATAGTCCCCAGCCTGCCTCCAGCTTTAGACATTTTGGGCACTTTGAAAACTGGTTATTCTGCAATGACCACATCTCTGTGATTGACCTGGAAGAATATAAGGAACATGCTTCCTCACAGCTTTCTCCTTATAAACGACCTTGTTTTTTTCCAAAGAGTGGATCTTTGCCGCTAAACCTCTCTCCGGTATTGCAGGAAAAGCTGAGACTTATGCAGGACTTTTTAGCACAACCAGGACAACTTTCCATGTAGACTGAGACTGCAGGCTATGAGACACAAGCCTTTTCATGTACTTTCTGTACTGCTCCTTGCTGCACTTCATTATACTATGTACTCTTTTATCGATCTAGAACAAATTCACTGTCCAGCTAAAGAGGTGGGCGTGGCTGTCCTTTATTTTTCATGCAAGAATAACTACTATATGCATATTGTACCCTTAGGAAATGCCAAAAGAGAAAAATTACTTTGGGCATTGGTACAAAGAGGACCATGGAAACTGAATACATGGGACAGCCAGGTCACAATGAGTTACTATGTGGATTTTCAGCCCACCATTTTCTCTGTGCTGATGCCACCGTGGACACTCTTAGGGGATGCTTCAAGGGGACAGCTGATACAACCTGACAGTGCTGCAGCCAAAGGGGCAAGCTGGCACCTGCAGCCCCTTGGTCACTGATACACACGCTTCCCCCTTCCCATGTGCCAGCTCTCATTCCTCAGGGAGCTGTTCCTGCCTGCCAGACTGGAGGAAGATTATTTGTTCTTCCTTGGTTTGGGGTTTTTTTGGTTTGTTTTGGGGTTTTTTTTGGGGGGGTGTTCTTTTTACTGCCCCCTTCCCCCCCCCCCCCCCCCCCTCCCCCAGCTGGGTTACCTTTCTACCAGTGAGCGAGCCACTTGGCTCAGTGGTCTGTATAGGGGGAAGGATCAGATAACAGAGTTAAAATAAGTGAAGCAGCAGGGCAAAAGAGGGAGGGGGAGGAAGGGAGCAAGACCATTATATCTGGTGGCATTCAGCCACTATTGTTAATAACATTTCTCCCACAAAGGAAGTGTGTATGATTCCCTGTCACATACTTCAAGAATGCCAATGGTGGCTTAAAGCTGAAGAAAATCTAGAGCTCTGTCCTTATTCATGTCTTCATATAATGAAACTAATATCCACACACCAGCAAGCCCTTGGATTTTAGCTGACTGATCACTGGTGAGGCCAGCCCTAAATATTACCCCTCTCTATGGCTGGTCACTTTTATATCCCCCTGGTAACACTGCCATGCTTTGTGATATTACGAAAGGTAGGGCAATTTGGGAAACTACTAATTTGCAATTGATACTATGAAACTCCCTAGTCAACATACATGAGCTCTAGTATCTTATGCAATAATTAATTACTGTTAGGAAAAGTAGCTATACAGTATATAATTGCTACACAGTCAAGTTCATCTCGTGACCTAAATGTGCAAGACTGAGAGTGAAAACAATGGGGACTTTATCCTCTTTTGTTTCTGACACAATTTTTCCCCCACTTGTGGTGCGTCAACTGGCAATACATAAACTCAAGAAATGCTGAGCAGTCAGCAATGGAAGCTTCTGTACTTTGGTGTTTTACACTGAATTCAGCCATCATGATTACTGATGAAGAAATACAAAATGTAAGATGCAGTTGCTTTCTTGACAAAGGATCTGGCCAGATAGACAAAAGATGCCATTTTCTGGGAGTTTACATCTATGTGTTTTACGTGTTGGTCTGCATACATAAAACTGGAGGAAACAAACAATACAATTCTGTAAAACTGAGTAAGTTAAGTTCCAGGAAAGCAAATAATCTTCTTCCATTTTGCAGCTGAAAGTACAAATAGCCATTTATTACTTCTTGAGTGATGATTATTAGCTTATTATCAGGTTTTTTTGGCAGGCTCTGTTGGATCAAAACTTCCAGTCCTTTTTCAGTCCCTGATCATAAAAAATTATGGAATCTATTTAAGTTTATCATTGATAATGCTGGAATATGTGTGATTGGATCACTCATGTTCTGCTGAGAGCCAGCAGTTACTTTAGCTTCATTAGTTTAGAAGAAGTGCCATATGAATGTCACAAACAATTTTAAATTAGAATTGTTTTGTATGCCTCCAGTAGCTGAGGAGACACAAACTGGACAATCATAGATAACAGGTATGTAGAGAGACAGAAGGCTAAACATAATAATACCTAAAATTCATAGCTTTATTTCTAAAAATAGGAGAGGCTAACTTTGAGAACTCTATAGAAAGAGTGCAGCACTAAGGTATTGTGACATATCATACACCATTCTGCATTATCAATTTATCAGGAATTCAACATATTAAGTAACATTATGTGACTCCTGTTAAGCTCCTACCTAAGGTAGAAAGCAAACTCTCCTAAAGAAGTGGTGATAAAGATTTTTATGGCAAATTAATCAGTTACCAAGGGCTTTGAGGGCTAGATATAGCTGAGGAAAAAGGCTGATTAGCTGGGAAAAAAACCCAACCAAAATTTTTTATCATAACTGAAATGATGGGATTTTTTCCTAAATAAATAATATTGTTTTAAAAGAGGGAAAGGCAAAAGGTGGTAATTGAGCAATGTCAAAATATCTCCTTCCAACAATATTGGCTGCAAGCTTTCTGATTTGTTGTTTTGAATTCACCTTTCCTGTTGATTTTTTTAGTACTAGATTTTTTTAATGTTAGATATGGCAATGTCTAATAACAATGATGATAGACATGATAACGTGCAATGAAATGTGTGGAGTCAGTTAAAAAGGTAGATTTTGATAGCCTCAAACAAAATGTTTTTTGTAAAGAACTCTGAAACTTTCATGCTTCAATCCTAACTGTACCAAGGGCAGTTTTCTAAACCCTTAAGACCTTCATGGAAAGGCATTTATTCCCTGTGGATAGATTCATTGTTTGGGAAAACTAGGATTTTTGCCCTTCGGTACTGAAACCACAGGCAACTTTTAAGGGGGAAGTCTCCTTTCCCTGAATAGTATCAGAGCTAAAATAGCTTAGCACTACTCTTGTTCAGTGGATCCCTGCCAAGATGCTGGTGCTGGTGGTGTCGTTTTGACTGTGCTCTTCCAGTGACAGTTTCTTTTAAAAGGCCTCTAAAAGGATTCAGAAAATACATATAATGCTGTAATTCTTTAAAACCCTGCCACCCTGCTGGAGGCAGGAGTGGAAACAATTTATCCAAAAAAGATCTGGTGAGGCAGTCTGAGGTTAGAAAACATAGCGATGTGTTTTGTGTTGAAGCACAGATGTCTGTTAATAAACAAGAAGATGCGAAGAGGTGACATCTTGATGTTCCATGTTACGTGGACTTTGAGTTATCCACCCATGGACTGTTCATGGATGGAGAACAGCACCTGCCTGCTAGGAAATAATAGCCAATACCCTGACAGTCTCTATCAAATTTCTAAGGGCACCTGAGATTGTCTGTACACATGCAGATGATTTCTCTTTGCTGCAACAAGAGTATGCAGCCTTTCAGCAAAATGTTTACTCAGGCTAATCTCTCAATGACTGCAATAAAGGAGAAATGGGGCTGATAGGGTTTGGTCAGCTGCCAAGATGTGTGCTTAAGGGAAGCATGCTCAGGCTTCAGCTGCTATCAAAATGGTAAGAACTATTGATGGCATTGATTTTTTAATTAAAGTTGTCCCTATTTATTGGGAGATTCTAAAAGTTCAGCTGGACTTGCTTCAGAACAAACTGATGATAGTGCGGTTTGACCAGACCTTGATAACAAGTTAATTTAAGATATTTTGAGTTGTTATAGTGTGAAGTGTCCTAAAGCTATTCGTTCAGGAGAAAAATAAATCATCCATTTCTCTAACCCAGCAATAACAGTTTACAGCAACATTCCTTTCCCCTAGAAATATGTTTGGTTTTACTGTGTTTCTGTCAACTTGTGCAAAGAACTGGGATTTACTCCAAGATAAAATATGCAGAGGAACACCTAGGGGTCTTTTTTCAAGGACCACGCAGAATTTAAGACATGATTTTACTTATACTGGTAGTATCTGAAACAGTTTTTCCCTTTCATCAAAATATGACATTTTGAAATTTGTTTTCACACAGCGGGTGAGGGACTTAAGTTCTGGCTTTGCCTTATATGAATCCAAATGGAAATATAAATTCCTACAGGCCGTATCTGAGAAAACATCTTGCTCATTAGTTTTTTCCTGTCCTAGAGTCTCTATGCTTAAGAAATTCCAAATAAAATTGTCATTGAAACTGATCTGTTTTTACCAAACATTTCCTTGAAAAATGACATTTCCAAAAGTTGAAAGATTTCAGAAAAAATGTACTTTTAGTATGGTCTCCTCAGCAGACCTGTTTGCTTTCCAGCCAGCTCTATATTTATCTTAAATATAACTGCAGTGTTTAACAAATATTTGTTTTTCTTAATAGCCATCGACACAAGTAAATCACAATTAGTTAGATTCAAATCACTTTTGAGCATCTGCTGAAATGATCACATATTTCAGATGTTGTACCTTGGCATATCTTTTCTGAAAAGAAATTGGTTTAAGAGTCTCATGGTCTCACCGGATAGTCAGAATGCTAAACAGAAAAAAATCTAGTATGATTTGTGCTTAAGAAAGGAAGTATCCATTTACTTAAATATATAAGACCTCTACAAATTTAATCTTTTATGTTTTATATGAATACTGGTATGGAAATATTCCTTTTTATATACATCAGTCAAGCTGCCCTGAAATAGCTACAAGCATCTGAAACATGATCACAATCCAGAAAATTATAAAGAGGTTGAGGAAAAAATTACTCTGTCTAATATTTTACCACTAAGAACTCATCCAGGTATAATTTCATATGTAGACATTTGCAAACCATGCTGTATAACTGGTTCATTATAAGTAAACATGAACACATAACATTGCTAATATGTGTAATTTGCTTTGAAAATATTTAATGGCATAAGTCAACACTCTGGAATAACTCGAAGTAAATATTTAATATAAGGAGATACACATTTATAAAATCACGTGCTTTTTAGAAAACCTGCCTTTTCTTCAATATGTCAAACAATTAAAATTATTTGCAAATATAGAGTATGACTTTTTTTGTAAAATGTTGCAAGGTGAGTGTGACATTATCTAGTGAAGAATTATTTCTTTATTCTCCACAAATCTGAAAATTTCATGAAAAATACAAGAATTGGAAAATTCCTCTACAGTTAGGTTTTCACTGAGTTTGCTAACGAAATTAAAATGGTACGTAGAAACCATTTTTTTCAGTTTTTTAAAAAAGTGATGCTAGAATCTAGGCAAGGCTACATTTCCTGAAATTTCAGGCATCCACCTCCTCAACTAACTTCAATAGCCATTGAGTTAAGGGCAGGCTTCCAGAACAGTCTTTGAATACATGTCTCCAAGATCTCCACAGTCTTCAGTGCCACAGCAGATTATTTGGAGGACTAATCATCAGCCAAAGACCTTAAGGTTTCTGGATTTTTAACTGTAGGAGAGCCCGCCTTGGCTGCAGTGACCCCAAGGAGACTCCATGTCTCCATGGTGGACACCCCAGGGCTTCCATGGTCTTTCACTCTAAATTACTCTGTGATTTAGATCCTCAGCTATACACTGTTTTCCCTGAATATTTAACAAATTAACTTTTCATTTCTCTTTAAAGACACAATTAGATTTTAAAGACAAAAAAATCTAAAAAAAAAAAAAAAAAAAGAAAAAAATTGTGACTGCTAAGTCCACTACACTTCAGTTACTCTTCTCACTCCTTCAATAAGGAGGTGTATATGATCAGATCCTGCAGTCTTGTGAGGCATATTGACTTGGATTGTATATTCACAGAATGTGAGCTGAGTGCATCTAAGTGTAGATTTAGATTCTGCATCAGAAGTTTGTCTAGTTTATTTGCAGTACATACATATAAGTGCATGGAGTGGGCACCAAAATAAGAAAAGAACGCAGAAAAATAAATAAGTGGGCCATCATGGGTAAAAAATAAATAAAATAGAAACAATCATAATTAAAATAAAAATACAAAATGATTACTTCTAAATGACATTACTGAAAACAACTTGAAAACAAAATTTTTGCTTGTCATGTGGAGCATGAAAGAAAGGAAGCAAGTAAACATGGAAGTAATATGTTTAAAAAATATTGCTGCAGCATCTATTCCCAGGAAATTTTCCATTGCATATGTTACAAAACCTAGGTTTAATAAAGAAAACAAAAAGGGAAAAAGCAGAAACAGAGCACAAGACTTACAAATAATGAATATTCAATAACCACAAACCATATTGACTTTAAGAAGTTTTTAAAAAGTACCTTTTCTATTGCTTTGCCTATAAGATTATCTCCAACTGGTATCAGAACTCCTCCAAGGATAGCCAGCACAGCACCGATGATGGCCCCAGTGAGAAGCCCACAGTTTATGTTACAGCCCATTCCTCTCCTTTGTCAGGGTGCAGGCAGACAGGGTAAAAATATACTTGCTGCAGGGCCTGATGCTTTTTTCTCCCTTCTTGGTCCCAACAGACTCACTGATCTTCCTGAGAGAAGCTGTTAATATAAGGAGAGAGTGAACAAAAAATCACATTCCAAAGCTCAAAGTGCAAAGTGCATGAGGTGAAGCAGGTAGGAAGACGACATGCCAAAACTAGCCAGCCAGTGGCAGCCAGTGCCAAAATGCAAAGAAAGAAAGAAAAAAAAAAAAAACCAAACAGTTGTGTGTACTTTTGGCAAGCTAGTTGTTTGTGACATATCATTATCTTTTTTTTTTTTCTCTGTTGCATTAGAGCAAACTGACATAATTATTGTTCAGCTGACACTTCCTGAGGCACGCACCTTCTCCAAAATCTCTGTGCCAAAGGAGAACACTCTAGCCCTCTGCATTTTTTACAGTCTGCAATGCCCATGGCTCCCACTTCAGGCAAACCCAAGAGTTTCAGTGTGAGCTACCCAGGCTGTTTCTGTATTACACGAGTAAGGAAATCCTCAAGGTCCATCAGCACCTTGGTGTGGAATGGCAGCCCATAATAGAAGGCACCTACAAGAAGCCTGCCTTTCCAGATCTTTGTCAGTACACAATCTGCTCCTGAAAGGATAAAACTTTGTTTCACAACCTCAAGTCAAAGGTATGACTGGATTTTCTTTTTAGAGTTGCATTCTTACGATCACCTAGTTTCATCAATTCCAGTTGCCTTACAGAAACGCAGACCTCTTGAAACGATTCTAGATTTTGATTTTTGAAAGATGTAATACCTGATACTTCAAGATCATTCAGTCTCAGAAAAAAAATAATATGTCTGCAGTTGCTCATTGGAAAACAGTTGCTGATAATATGTGCTAGTATGTCAAGGTCTGGCACCTAGTGAGACTGTTGTAAAGAAAATCAGAATGATACCAGTGCTGAGATATGGTAAAATATAAGCTCCCAGTGATAATTTTTCTATTTGCTACTGTTTGTGAATAACTAAGACAAAGAGCTGTCTAATTTGCAATTTGTTCTTGCTCAGGAATTACTCACATCCACTGAATTTGCATGTTTATTTGCTTTAGACCCTCAACTAACAGAAGATCTACTGTTTTGTGTTTTGGATGCCATTGTCCATATTCTTTTTGTTCTGACCAATTTCTGTTCGTTAACATGTTGTGATCATCTCTAAATCAATTTTAAGGCAGGTATTAGTTACAGAGTCAATCATGCATTCAAGGCCAAACACAGAGAGCAAAGGAAAAGAGCAGGATGGAGTGAAAGAATAACTCAACTTGAATTCTCAGTTTGCTCATGAGGATTAAAGGGTCAAAAAAATCTTCATGGGTTTCTAAATAGTATATCAGATGTAGGAATAGATGTTTTCATAAACGCAGTTATGAGGTCCTTTTATTCAAAAAAAGAACACATACAGCCTGCACTGATATATGAGGTACCACGGTCAGCAGCCTAATGATGTGTCCTCCCACATCCTCCCAAACTCACAATCATATTGTGTCCGTACCTGAGTCTAGACTGATCCTTTTACCTGCATTGGAAACTCTCATTTTGCCTGCTCTTGCACTAGCAGCAGTTTATGGTTCCCTTGTCATTGACAATGACTATTTCTGTACATTTGCACTCATTTGGCACAAATTTAATAATTTCCCCTTGGATACTTGTGAGCAGAACGACCAAAAGGCTACTTATGATCTCAGAAAAATATCCTTCCTATAAAAGTCATCCCATCCACCCACCTGCCACCAGGTCATTCTTTGTGGTTTCCACATCAGAACTTCACCCTTTGATTGCTTTACCTGCACACACAAGGCACCCAGGAAGAAACCAGATTTGGCTAAAGTTTTTGTCTTTATTTCACAAGGGACTGAGAAGTCCATTTACAGCTGTAGACCTGGTTTTTGTGCTGGAGGAAGTACAACTTATTTGAACTGCAGGTTTACTTAGTCGCTTTCCTCTCTACCAGCTCTGTTACTCTGTGCCTTTGCACAGAGCAGAAATAGAAACTCACCAAAGGGGTAACATTAAGAAAAAAATCCATTTCCCCAAACTTTTCCTGCAACTTTTTGCACTTTTCACAAAGATAACTGATAGACTACTTGACTGAATTATAAAAACACAAGGTTATTAGAGGCTCTTTGACAGAGTGGATGGATGCATAATGTGGCTAAGATCAAATTTCAAAGCTAACTTGAGTTACAAATTCATTTGACCTGAAGAACTTTCACATTAACGTCACTAGGGCAAACTCTCATATCTTTGTAGATAAGTTCAGATCAGGATCTTTAGTCTGGCAGAAATAGCACTGCAATACTGTGATATGGCTGTGCAACTCATTGGATAAGTGGTGTGAGGATTTTAAAACCTTATTGCTGTTACACAGTGTAGCAAATCTAAGAAGCAGAAATTCTCAGTGAAATCAAATTGTGAAATGTATTTCAAGTTGATTTTTCCCTCCAACCCTATCTATTCCGGTAGATATTTTTACAGTGTGTAAAGACATATTTTAAATTTTAAAGTGGAAATTATCTCTTCCATGAGTGTTTAAAAAAGGCTTTTATTGTCAGACATTTTTTTCTTGGTTTACATTCTGAAGCTTTTCAAATTCAACAGAAATACACCTTACACCAAAATACATTTCCATCCAAGTTTCTACAAGCTGTTCCAAGGGATTTCTTTTTCTGTTAGGCAGACTAAGTATTTCTCATGAGCACTAGCAATAAACAACTGGAAAGCAACTGGCTGCTAATAAATTGTGTCCATACTGAGCTTTTGCAAACTGTAAAGTACTCACCCTTCTCCTACCAAACACAATGCAATTGCAGTCTAGACATATCTCAATTTATGCAATTCAAATTATCCATTACACAACTGCAATGAAGAGCACTCACAACATGACACTAAATTTCACATAAAGGTCACCAAGCTGTGACTATCTATCAGAACTGAAGGTAAAATATGAAGACTAAAGTAGAAATTTCCAGGAAGAACGCAGTTGTGTCCGGGAATTCACATTCAGGAAAAAAAATATTTACCTTATGCAGAATAGAAAGTACCATAACAAAATTAGATATTGTCTATGAAACTGTACTATCTTTTAAACTTAGATTTGACTACAGAATTGGTAAAAATATTCACCTCATTCTAGAGTGCTGAGTATGTATTTTTTAATATTGTTTCAAATGTCCTTAATAGAATGCTGATGATGGAAATGGTCCATTTGGACTCTGAAAAGGCAATTTATAAGCAACTGAATAGGAGAAAAGATGCAAAATATTATTAAACTTTTTCTTCCTAACTTAACTTAAACTTCTGTGCATGCCAGTTTAAATCAAACCCTTAAAAATCAAAGATTATCTGTATTTTCTTAAAGATTTCTCCAGTTCTAATAGTAATATTTAAACATTCCTTGACATGGCACTACTTCAGTTCTGACAGAATTGTTTAGTGCCCCGAGTAAGAGCAGCTGCATGGGAAAGCAGCAGTGTGTATAGTGAAAATTAAAATGGTTTTTCAAAATTCTATTAAGAGTTTCCACCCAAAAGCATGGTGTTTCTTTAAACATAATTCCAGTTTCTCCAAGGTCAGATGGTGGGATTAAAAATACTGAAACCATTAAAAGATACTTCTGCAGGGAAGAGGCTATTTCTGCTTTTTTTTTTTTTTTTTATCTTTGTCATACTTTGAAATTGTAATTTTGAGGGGTTTATCTGCAATATTAAATGCTACAAATATCACATTGAAAAGAAGCATTTCTTATAAATTCACATGACTCCAGAACTGTAGTTTCAAGAATAGTAGATATCAAAAGACAGAATGCAATTGGGAAAGCCTGCAATACTGAACATAAAATACCATTGCTAACACAGTAATAAAGCATGTCACTAATACATGTAAAGTTTCGCTGTGTTTTGCAAACAGCTTTGCTAAATCCTACCACTTTATATCACAAATAAAGAGTTTCAAGAGCTTTCCACCAACTGATTTTAAAAGTATTTCTGAGAAAAACCCTCTGATTTTAAACATTGTATCGTATGACTCACCTTGAATAAGGGCAACTGACTTTGCAGCTGAAGGGACAAGTACTTAACACATGACTTGCATCAAGTTACGAGAAGACAAGCAGCTAAATCTCCCCACCAAGCTCACAGCCTCTAAACTCCAAGGGAGTGTTTTATATATTCCAAGAGACGTCAGTTCCCTCTTTATCTTTTTGCCAGAAGAAAAAGTTAAGTTGTATTGGTGCTGGGGGGCGGTTATTTTTACAGTCTGACTAAAAGCCACTACCTACATCTCGTGGTAATATACTTAGCAGCTGCAATCTTTTTCAAATTTTGATCCAAGTGAGTCAAAGGTCAAGGACAAAAAAGGGTAACTTACTTATTTGGTTACTGGTCACTTCTCTAATATCCATTTGCTTTAAAACTGCTCGTATTAGCAAGTTATGACTAACCAGTTCCTGACACCTTCTTTAAAATACACTATTTTCAAATATTCTTTGCTATATAGCATGCTCTGCTGTATAAATAAAGCCTTACTAGATGCAGGCTAAATGCCTTTGCAGCTTAATCATTGTGATAGTATATTTTCAAGTAATAAAGATCAGGAAACATCAGAATATTTTTAAAGGGTATTTTTTTCACAGACTGGATTACAACATTTCCTCACAAAGCACTAAGCTTCTTCCTCTTTTAATGAATGTTCAATGAACATCATCCCAGAAGCTTCTTTTTCTTAATATATCTAAAAATCAGATATTTTTATGCTGACATCTGTGTAGACCAAAGAGTTATCCCAGCACAGTGTCTATCAATAATTAACAATAATCAGTTTGGCAAGCTTTTGCACAAATATTGTTTAAATATCTCCTCATTCCAGGTGAATTAAATGAATTCATTGTTTTAAAAGATTATTCTGGCAACAGCAAGAGGGAGTGATTTATTACATTATAACAGAGAAAACATTCCTAAAAATAGATTCATAGGTCCAGACTTTCAGGATATAGCACTGAATAGTTTGTGATCCACATGTTTAGAACTTGCTACGTGTTTTGACTGACTGTTTACTGTTCTGTTTTTGATATTGCCCTATTTGAAAATTAAGCTTTTGTGGAAGAAGTTTCTTTCTTCTAATCTACTTCTGCTAAGTAAATCTAAGATAGATGAACATTAATGAGTCTGTGATTTTATCTCCTAGTAGTGAAAGCAAGACTGAAAGTGAGCCTGGCCCTTTGAAAGCAAGCTGTATGACAGTCTTTGTGCAAGACTTGCTGCCAGGGGAAGCGAGTGACCCTGACTAACTCCAGTTTCACATTCTTGAAAAGTGGAGTAAATTTGCTTTTCTCTATTCTCTGATTAATGACTGGGGTTTAACTGCTGAAGGAAACAGTCCTCCACACTACGGTTCCTATGCACTACTTTTACAAATATTCTTGTTAATTATTTCTATTGGACATTCCTTGTACAACACTCTCCTGAGGATGCTTTTGTTTGGGATGCCTCAGCTTTCCTCCCAGGATGCCTGCCCTCTTCACTGCTGATTTCTCTCTTCTAAGAGGAAATCATTCCAGTTAGTCACACCTGCCCGTGGACATGTTCCCTACTATGCTCATTTTCCCTGTCTGCAGTGTGTGGGATTCAGTGTGCACCATTTCAAATAATGGAGGAAAATGTCTACTGCTGTCTTTTTGTTGGAATCCTAAAGGTGTTAATGCAAATGTAATGAAGCTCAGTTTTCGATTTATACATACTGAACTGTATCGGCTAATTTTGTGACTTATGATATGTCATTGTTGCCATATATAAGCAAAATCTCTTCTGCAGGCAGTGCTTGGCAATGGAATGAGGACTGCCAGGTTCAACTGCAGAAACCAGCTAAAAGGATTTGAAGCTAAGGGAGAAGTTGTGCACTTTTTGGATATCACTAATTTCTGTTTCTTAAAAACAAAACAAAATAAACCAAACCATAAGTACCTAATGATCCTTCTGTGTTCTCTGGCTTTATATCAGAGTCCAGAGGTTGTAGGGGAGAAAATACAGAGACACACAGCAACAGAATGGTGACAGAAAAAGCAAAAAAATATGTTCTTCATTGGAGTCCCCAGCAGTGCAGCAACAGACAAAACTAACCCACAAGGAGACATTGTCAAGAAAGAGAAGTAGGGTAAATGAACTCTCACATGCCTCATGAAGACACAGAAAACTTCAGGGAAAAACTTCAGAAAAAGACAAATGTAGTTGTTAACTCCAAATGGAGTGCTCCCACATTTCCTGGAATAAACATACTACTGACAAGAAAATGTTGTAGAGATGAGCAGGATTCCTGGCTTTTCTAGACATGTCATAGCAGGGCCTTTTGGAAATCACTGTGTTTGGCATGCTTTATAAACACTGAGGGAACAAATAAATAAAATTATCATCTTTCTGTATGCCATGAGATTCCTAAACACACAGTGCCTCCCCCTTTTTTTTTTTTTTACATTAAGATCCCTTCCATCGGGGGTGATATACATTTATGGTACATGTAATTTGAATTTTAAGGTTGCCAGTATAAATGTTCCCACATTCCTGTGGGAATTCTCTGATGTACAGTACAGCACGGTGTAAGGTTCAAGCTGTTGTTTGGAAAGAAACAACAAAGAAGAAATGTGCTGAAGAAGGAAAACAGCCATTGAAGCCATCCATAGAGAGGAGCAGGACTGGGCATAGGCTGGGTAGTTTGTCCTTTCTGAGGCCCTCCATCCCTACTGTGCACATGTGATAGCAACACCTCACTCACATCCTCCATCTCAAAGGGAACAAATCCCAAAGATAAAAAACTATTGGCTAAAGGGGAGCTGTTGTATCACCCCCGTGTTGTGTCTGAACTGATAAAAAAGGCTTGCCTATCAAAGTTATCCATACAAAAAGGCTATGTGACTGTAAGGGTGTAAAATCTCAGCTCAGAGAGTGCTCTACGGAGCTCCTTCTCAGCTGGCCTGAGATCCCTTATAACCGTCACACGACGCTTTCCCTCTGAGCAGGCCATACATCTATTTACTTTTCCCGCTTGTAGCTTACTGTAATGTGTTGATCAACTCTGTAGTCTATTCCTTTACCTTTCTGTGTGTTGTTTATTGCAATCCTGTCAAGGGTGACCAACATATGATCACTACCTCCTTCATATCAACAGGGATAGTAGTTTGCTTGTGGGTATTGATATATGGTGTTTATTAAAGTAATCATATTAATTACAGGGTGAGTCCTAGTGTGTGTTTGCACCGCCCAGGTCTATGATCAGCAAAGCAGATTCCCCGCTCTGGACAGCAGGTGGGAAGTCTGTCAGGTCACAACACACAGCATGATTTTCTATTTCCTAGTTTCCACAGTCAGGGCACTCACAGAGTTTTTCTTCATGGGCCTATTAGGAAGCTTGTAAAAACTAATCTTAACATTAATCCCTTGTCAGACATGGAGATGTTAGTAGAAGTTAGCTGAGGTTAGAAAACTCCAGGAAACTCATGTCCCTACTTTTGCACCCTCTGAGTTTTTCAAAGGACACTAACTTTACAAAAAAAAAACAACCACCACCAAAACCAACTTTCTAGTTGTTAGGTAAAGTGCCAAGCCCTGGGGCAGAAGGTTACATCAATGTTCTTAGCATTCAGCACATGATTTTCTATCATCTTCTAGGTACTCTTCCTATTTTGAAATAAAGGTGTGAGGAATTATGTTTATCTGCTTTCTGTGGTAAGTAAAAACATGAATTTATTGTTTACCTAACTTATTCTATTAACATCATCTTATGCGGCTTCTGCGCTCCCTAACCAAAATCCTGTTGCCACCACTCAGTGGACTTCTGGCTTCTCCAGAGTTATTGTCCCACAAGAACAGTTATTTCTTCCTCAGTAGTGAAAGATTTAAATCATTCAAAAAACCACAAATAATACGAACATGTGATTCCTGTCCCCAGATAAGCTTTTTCTGATTCAACACACTCATATTCACTCATGTGCACTTAGTTCTACTGAGGAAAATGATGAAGATGAATCATCTACAGAAGAAAGTGTGCAATATGCCACCAGCTGGATGAGACTTCTGCCCCTCGCTGTGTATTGGAGGTACTAGGAGGTGTTCCTTTACAGGGAGTGAAAATTTGTATTCAGGAAAGGTAGTTTGATTTCCTATGGAAGCTAAAACCTTCTGTGCATCATGTCATCACATAATACATAAGAAGCAGCACATGAGCTATCCACCCAGACCAGCCTCAACAATTTATTTCACTTCTATTGCGTAAGAGTCTCCCCTAGAGTGAATATGGCCTATCTTCAAGTACTGCCTATAAAGAACTTGAATATATAACTCATAAATTATAAAAATAATAATATAAAACTATTTTTCCCCTAAATTGTATGTTCACTTTGTCTCAGCTATTCTCACTGTGACTGCTATTTTGCACCACCTTGTTTTCCAAAAGCCACAGAACAGAACAGAATTAAATGGCAGAAGTAGTCACCTCACTTTAGAAGAAGGAAATATCAAGATTTTTCAGTTGTTTCCATTCTGCTTTTAATATTTCAGCTCTAAGGATCTAAAAGAAAAGGAAGAGATAGTTTCATAGAAAAAATTATTTTATTGTTTAAAGTTAATTACAAATATTTGTGGCAAATAAACTTATCCAAGTAAAAGTAGGAATCTGGCTTAAGGAAGATGAACTGGTTTCCTCTCCTCTCTATGGAGAGGTGTGAACACACCCCATTTACCTTAAATATTTGTCTTAGGCAAGGATGTATCATATCCTTTGGAGGCACTGATGTCTTTGCTTTAACTACAGAGGCTCTAAACGACTCACTTAAATGAGAGTTCTAACTTTTAGAAGGTTAATGTTAGAGGAGCTCCACTCAAAATCCCGAAAAAAGTTTTTCAGCTCCCCCCCTTGTCAATGCACCAGACCAACAATACCAGGACAGCTAGAAAAGGTTCTGGTAAGTGCAAACAAGTTCTTGAAGCAAGAAGAAAATGTGATGAGAAAATTTCAAAATATTTACAACCTGACATTAATGGAAAGTTTGGCCAAAGATTGCAGATGAGGTGTAGCATTTTTTTGGCCCACCTCAGATCACAGATTTTTACTGCAGAAATGCTGGCCTTCAAGGCTTTCCAGTGTATGCCCTGAGGCATACTCCAACCACTCATACCATGCAGTCTTCAGCTCCCTGAGAAAAGAACCTCCCAAACATTCATTAATACCTGATTTCTCATCACAAGAGCTTGGAAGACTCATTCCAAATTGCTGCATAGCTCCTTCATTACCCACTAAAGACTCCCAGCTGTAGTTTTCCCAGCTGTGTGAAGTGTTAGGACCTAAGGTGCTGTCCCTTGTGATTTTCATTATGTTCTGACGATATGGAAAACATCCTAAAATACCATTGGCTCCAGCCAACTTGGCAGCAGTACAGTGGAAACAGCGTGATATATTTGGCTCCTGCCAGTGATGAGCTTCTCTGTCAAACTGTAACTAGGTTCTTTAAGGGAAAAATGGGTGATGGAGACCCAGCAGCTACTTCAGTTCACTTTTTCCCCAGAAATATAGACTGAGCAATTCCACACTGACTGTGGCATGCATAAAGTTCTGCCTTTCTCAGTCCTCAAAATCACTTTTAAAAATTATTTTCAAGTGATTTTAGCAGAGGAATCAGGTGAAGAAAGCACAAGATGGGCAGGGATAGAATGGACTTTGATTCTTCCACTTCTGTAGGTTCATGTGAGAGTCACTCAGAATGTAGATAGGAAGGAACTTCATAGAGCTGAACCCAATACAGAAACTGCAATGTAATAACGTAGGCTTCTGGGTGAGTCTGAAGCAGCAAAGAGGTATAATAATATTTATTATGTAATTATATAATATAATAATTACCTCTTTAGGTAGACTGGGTCAGTCTGTTAACGCTACAGATGTTTCTCGCTGAAACCAAAGCAGGGCACAGAGAAGGGGCTCCAATGGTAGGGGAGAAAACTTTTGAAAGCAGTCATCTTTTGAAAATCAAGAGAAATTTAATAAGTCTTGTCCCTACTTGAATATATTCCACTTCTTGCAAAAGTCTTCTTGCCTCAGAAATCACAGAATAATGGAGTAATTCAAAACTCTTTCACTGGTGCAATACCTGGTTGGGAAATCGTCACCATAATGAATCACCCCAGACAATGGCAGTGGCACTGATGAATGACTGGGCAGTCCTTATGTCAGCTTTTGCCTACCAGCTACACCATAATTTGGTCTGTGCAATAATTAAGAATAACACACGTACAGGGGATTTTTCCAGTTAGTGAAGAGGTAAGTTTAAGGTCAACTTTTTGGTGACTTCTCAAGAGTTGAAGACTTGCCAAATGACTGACACCCTTTTCTTTCAGTTCACATGTTCCAGATCCATGTCTTTGGTCTGAGCAACATGCAGATCTTCCCTGGGACTTCAGTTCAGCCTCCAACACCAGGTATTAAAGTCAAATCATGAGTCTACTATGAGAAGAAACCTCCTTTATATCAGGCTAGCACAAGAAGAAAGCTCAACCAACCCCATGTCCTGGAACAGTTGTCCAGCCCCAATTTGAGAATCAGAATCAGTGGTTGGGATAGTACCAAGGGATCCAGAACTGTGCCAGCAAGACATAGATTTTCTTCCAAAAGAAAGGGAGACATAGAAAATCATCTGGAGATGATGAGTACAGGCCAAAGCTCTTCCTGGTTAAAAGTTCTGCCTCAAGAGGAAATCACATACTACAGCAGCGGCAGCACAGACCTAATGGAAACACTTTCAGAAAAGCAGATTTTCCCTTCCACCTGGCAGTCAAGGTACAGACTGTGTGGGTTTTGCCTACCAGTCTGGGTGAGGAAGCAATACTTAGTTTCAAGAAAATGTGTGCCAACTGATGCGGAGTTTTTCACCTTTTATACCCTATCCTCATGGATCTGGTGAGCTAGGCTTTCTTGAAACTACTTTGTTACACAAAAACTCTATTATACATTTTTTTTACACCAATGGATGCCTTTCCTCTTCTTTAAGTGCTAATGTATTACTCTTGTGTATGTGACAAAGGAATTTTTCTTTTTTTCATATTTTTCTTGTGAATATATTTAATTACTGCAATGAAAGTATAAAGCATAGATCACACACCCCCTGAAAAACCCAACCCAAACTGAAAAATAAAATCAGCCTTGCCACAAGACACACCTTGGCAGCAGATGAAGTTCTAAAGAAATTAGGAAAAATTTTGTAGTATTATTGCATATTAAGGAACATTAACTTTGAAGAACAGAGCAGTTGAAAAAGTCCTAGAAGTGATTTCTGTGCACTGGCAGTGAATGAAGTAGGCAACAACAAATAGATACTCTGAACTCTTCAGATCATGTAATTTTCTGATGCTAACATAGTGCATTATTCTTTCAGATGAAACCATGTTACAGAAATATGCATATAACTATCAGTTACACAGAAAGTAGTTCCAGAACATAATAATTTAACTGAATAAAACCCTACATTTCTGATCACTTTCCTGGTTATGCCAGTTATATAAATGGTTCTGAAGTCTCACTTGAGGACAGAAAAAATTCCCCCAAACTAGGCAACTACAGACTACACATTTTTTTATAAGGACATTTCTGCTGAGCTTTTTTTTTTTTTAAATAATCACTAAGTTAATATCATCGTTATTGTATCAGTTGTCAACGAGAATCAGATCACTAAGACAGCACAAGTTATTAGTATTTTCATGACTATTCTATATTTATTGAGTTGATCCCAGCATTTCTGTATCAAAATTAAAGAAATGTTACATCAGCATCTTTATCGGACACAAAGTATAATTTTAAATCTACATAGAAATGCACATATGTGCCTTTTCCTCTAATTTACTACTACAGTATTTTCAGATGTTCATTTATAATACACTTACAAAACACACATTCCATGATCAGCCATACACTTAATATTTCTCTTAATCCATATTTACTTTTTATAATAAATGTATATAATCCTTTATATAGAGATTTTTATATGTAAGATAATAATTCACAGTCATAGGATTATATACACTTGTTACAGTTTAAAATATGAATACATTTCTATTTGCAATGTACAGTGAAATATTAGCAATATATTAAATACTATCAAGATATAAATATGGAAATGAAAAATTTTCATTATCAGTATATTTACTCTTTCTGAATTTTAGTGAACAGGCTCTTAGAGTTGTAACAGTCAAGAAATAGAGGCTGAATGGCATGTGTCTTTGCTTTTAATAATTCTAGCATATAAGAGCATTTTGCTAGCAATAGGATGCAAAAGTATGCTCACAAGAAACAAATACAATGTCCAACTATGTGCTGAGAAACTGCATTTAGTCCAGGAGCAGGGTCACATACCTGTATGGTGGGAGAGCTGCTCTTACTACCCTTGCCACCAGGAGCTGGAGAGCTGCAGAAGAGCCTGCTAAGTTAGCTCCTTATTGACAGAAAAAATCAAGTTGCTGTAGCAACCCAGTGCCCTATGAGTCAGTTGATCTTTCATCAGCCACAAAGAGAAAAAGAAAGTTGCACAGACCTTTCAAACTCCTTAGTAGCCAAGCTGTCTCAAGTATATAAGGAATTATAAGACCCCTGAGCCAAAGATAATACTTTTTCACACTTATGCTTTGCAAGAAAGACCAGTTCTGACAAATCCTTTCAACACCAGCCTCTGCCTCTGAATCCTTTATCCTCTGCAATAACTCAGCACTTGGAGGCAATGTATCAGGTCCCTCTTGCCGATCCAGAACAAGCTTAATTGACTTTGCTCCTTGCAATGGCTCTGCAAACACAATCTAATCCCAGTTAATCCTTACAACACACTGGAAGCCAGGTAAGGGGTTTCACACTGGAGATAACTCTTCAGATTTGGGCTTATTATACTTACTTACACAAAAGGCAGAGACAGGTCAGAATGAGGGATCACAGCTGTGAATACAGATGCTCAGATCCACAGGACTCTTTCTAATGATTTCCACAGGCTTTGGTTCAGTACTTTGTTATCTAAATGAGCATCTGAGCCAAGTGAGAGTGCTGTTGCTTCATCTGCCTGTCCTGTTGGACCTTTGCTAGATCCTTTTATCATAGCAGTGATGAACTGTTTAAAATACTTTTTAAAAAATATTAAAGTTTTAAGCACTGTATTGATTTTTTTTTATTTGAATAGGAGGCACCTCCTTCCAGACAGTTACAGCAAATAGCAACAGTGAGAAGCCTGTCTTCCAAGGCCTGTCATAATTAAGATAAAAGCTGTCCCAGAGGGTTAACAGGACCCCGAGGTGAGTCAGTATGACAGGAGCTATAAAGCTACATCCCACACTCAAGAGCCATCCCATGGCACAAGCCTCCTTGCCTGGCTTTTCAATGCAGTTCTTCTTTAAAGTTAGTCAGAAAATGAAACAAAAAGGGAAAGGAAGAAGAGAAAAATATTCCTGACATTTCCATTAATCTGGATATTTTCTGGCCTATTCTTTTATGTAATTGCTGTTGTTCTACCTTTGGTCTTCTTGGAGACTCGTTGGTTGCTTCCTGTGTGGCTTTCGCAGATGCAGCCTCCAGCTTGTTGCCAGAGCTCCCTTCTGCCTTCCTTTCTACATGTGCTTCCTTTTACTACTCCCCAAGAATCTCCTCCCTCCTCCAGCTCTCTGTATATCTCTCCCACCTACCACCCTATCATCTCAGCAGTCACTCCTCCACCAAGCATCTCCTTTAGTCTGTCTCCTCCCCCATTGGATTATCCTCTAATCTTTTTCCCCACCTCCAGAATTTACAGCTTTCCATCAGTTACGTCCTTGTCCCCTGCCATTATCATTTATGTTTCCCCAAATCTCCCCTGATACTTTTCTTTTTTCTCCTGTTTCCTTCTTCTCCCTGTGCCTGAATTCCCGGTATATAACCTTCTCGCGCTATCAGTTAATCAAAGAGCTGGGTGCAACTGAAAGCCAGATTTGTCAGTGCTCTTTGGTACACAGATAAATCTTACCTGAAATGGTTAATTATAAATAATAATTTAAGTTTGGTAAATTAATCCTGTAATGTGTTCTTGTTTGTGTTCCTTCCTAAAGCCCCAGAACAGTAAAGCCCATGGTATTCCTGCCCATTATCTTTTCCCTGCCCAGCTGTTATTCAGCACTCTGTTTGAAGTCCTCCCACTCCTAAGAAAATGAATACTGAACAGCTTCACCCATACACAAAGAAGCACATGTGCCAGTTAAGGAAAAGTAAACCTTGTCCTTGAATTACCTGCACCATAACTGAAAGAGGATCTGAGATGATGCCAGGAACAGCTCAGACTTCTCTGACTGCAGAGTCAGACAGGTTCAGTGGCGAAGCAGCCACGTTGGGCTACCGGAACTGGTGCTGTGTGTCCCAACATGAAGGGAGTCATTTAGCATGACTCCCCTCCCCTTGGGACCAGTAACCAAGTCCATGATACCCTTAGAGCAAATTAAGGTGAAATTACATCAGCCAACAAGTTTTATGATTTATTAATACAAAATACAAGGCACATGTTTAGACACAATAGCCGAATGGCAATTACTTTAACTGCGTAAGCAAGTCCCGTGCCACATGTTTTTACTTAGATCTGGTCGCTATTCAATAAAAAGAAAGAAAGGGGGGTGTGGGGGAGGGTGGGTGTGGGGGGGAGAAGAGTTATCACCACCCATGGATCCAGCGGCGCCCCATTGGTTCATTTTCATCCTGGGTGTCTTGCTGGTGGGGGTCCCACCTGAACTTTTGTAGATTCAGGTTTTTTTGCTCTCAAGAGGATGCCCCCCCATTTACACAAAGGGAGGGCGGGTGTAGTCTGTGCCTGTAGAAGCTCAGCATGTACTCAGGGGGTCCTCATTGGTGGTCACAAGGGGTGAGCACCCCCAAAAGCTTTAGGCAGCCCTTGCTGTGTACGTGAGCAGTTTCCTTACATTACCACAGAAGTTTCTTCCAGGAAATGATAGCTGGGTCTTGCCTTCATGAGACCTACAGCTGTTACACCCTATAAAACCTTGTGGTTACCAGTTTAGGCAACAGCAGCTCAATTTGCAGCAGCATCTCATTTCAGCTCCTCTCCAATCTGAGCAGAACAGCTTTGCACCAGTTCTGCTTGAATTTGTGTGCTACACAATGTTTAAGGCAATCATCAGTATATTGGTTCCTTTACACTGTGCCCTTCCTTCCAACCCACAACAGCCAGAAAGAAAATGGAATGTATCCGTCCCCTCTTTCTTATGCTCTGAGAAGTCAAGGCACTCGTTAGCGTTTACAGTTTAAAAACGATCCTTAAAATTACATAGGATAAAGATTACAGAACTGTAAACATGCCGTCACAACATGAAACATCCCAGGCATGTTTGTGGTGAAGCGCACACCCTCCATGTAATTATACTCCGGCTTCCTTGTTTTAGGCAAAAAGTAACAATAGTCACTTATCAGATTCCCAAAATGGTATTGGAGGGGATTCAGAAGACACTCCCAAGACTCTCTGGGTAGTAACAGCCACAGGATTACAGACATATAAACACTCAGTTCCTCCAGCTTCTGGCAACCATTTCTTCCATGCTGCACTCTGTTCTGCTAGTGGTTTTTTAGTTAGCTTTTCTCCAGTCTGTCTTTCACAATTACTCTTCTCAGCTGCCAGGCTCTAACATGGACTTTGCCTCTGTTCCCTAAGGCTTGCTCTCAGCCTGTCTGCCCATGTCCTTTCTGAGGATAAATCCTGACCATATCAGAGCAGTCCCTCTAAAAGTCTTGGATGTGCAGACTGAAATGCTCATCTCAGCACTGCACCTTCATGCAACAGAGAAGTATTTTTCCACTGTATTTCTGTGTCTAAAAACTGCTTTAACAACAGTTGCACAACCCAGGTCTTATTGAACATCATGTATTCCAAAGTTCGTGTCCCCAGGGGAACATGCCAGTATCTTGATCAAACACCATGGGCAACTATCAGCTGATATCTGTCAGTTTACCTACCATAACTCTGTCTAGGGTTCTAATGTGTCTGTGATTCTAATGTACACATGCCTAAATAGTGCCTGTATACACATTCAAGTAATGTGTACAAATTTCCTGACAGAAAACAACTGCAAATTTACAACAAAATTACAGACAGAAACAACTGCAGTGGAGAAGATTTTTCACGGCCTCCCAACAGCTTTCCTGGCAGACAGCTCTCAACCATTAGGCTTATAAAAGAACTATTAAAAAAAACTTATTAAAAAAACCAAGCCCACAACTTCTTTGCCATTTGGAGACAGCAGGTCCTGGCATTTTGATTCTTCATCTGCATAAAACAAGAAGAATCTTCATCTTGGTGTGACAGACTCACATTGCCTCATGAATTGGTGAGGCTTGTGAGTGTGTCTTTTCTTGAATAGTAAACATAAGAACATATTTTCCTGTGAATATTTTACTTTCCTATGGCCAAGTAAAAGGCAATGCCCTCTTCTCTAAGGACAATAATATTCCATTTTTGACCCAAGAAATCTTTAAGCATTTATATGTTTGCATGAACACACATGAAGGTGCCTTGTTTCAATTTCAAAGAATACCTCTGAAACGTTATGTGTAGCTGAGCTCTTTTGCCTCTTGCAACGTTGCCTCTTGCCATTTTCTGTCATGCAAACACCCCGAAAAATACCACCTTTTCCTTGGACACTTCCATGTGTGTCTCACTGAAATGCATGTGGCTGGGAGGATTTCTGCCTACACAGACCTTTGAAATTGTGTTATGATTCCTCACAGAGGCTTAACCAAGCCATACTTTTCATACCACTAAGGTTCCTCACCTGAAGAATGAGGCGGTAATACAGCCCCATTTCTTTGGCATGTTGCCACACTTAGTGTATTGCTTAAACTGAGGTGCTTTCTGAGGTGCTACAGCCCTTTTTAATGTGGCTGCTGTGTTTCTATGTAGCCTTGCTTTTCTTATGTTGAAATTAATCCATGAACTAATTCCCACTTTTAGAACTATGCCTCATCTAAATACCATTTCAATACTTCGTGTCTAATTCACATTAGGCATTGGGCATGTGCCCAGTGTGCATTCTATAAATGAGACAAGAACAACTTCCAAAGTATAGATCAAATGCATACGTGTTGATTCAACACATCACCTGGTTTCACTTCCAGATCTTGCTGGATGACCTGAAAACATATCTTGTTTGGATTTTACAACTCTAAGGATCAAAATCCAGCATAAACCTTTAACTATATATGTGACATCTTCCACCTTACCGCAGGAACTCTTCATGCTGTTGTTCCCTGTTGTGAAGGTGATGTGCAGTCTTCAAGCATCCTGAGAGAACTGAGCTAGTACATTTTTTCCTGTGTGTGAAAGTCAATAACTTTTTTCAGCACTAACAGTTAACAGATTTTTATTTAAAAAAAATATTTTTTTCTGGAAAATTTTTGGTGCCTTTTGAATCAATATGCATTTTGTGGAGCAAAAGAAATGAACTGCCATTCTGGGTAGGATTCATCTTTCCACATTTAGTTGTCCACATTGTAGACTTCTCATTGTCTACCCAGAATCCTTCATTGCCTACAGAGAAAGAAAAAAGATAAGCCTTTCTAGGGCTTGAGTCCTCTCATCCTTACTATATGAAAAATTTAAAGCAGCTCCATGAGCTACCTGTCATGAGTGTCTATTGTTCTACAAAAATTTAGCTCAGAATATTTTCCACTATGAGATTAAGTTTCTCCTTTTTCCCTAAGGAAAAAAAAAAAAAAGAGTATTATTCAATATAACACCCACAAAAAGGCATGCAAAGATGCACTCCAAAGATCTTGAAGGGCTTTCAGGATTTCAGAAATAACCTGTATTCAACTTCATGAGTGTTAGAAAGCATCAGAAATAAAGAAAATGATAGTATAAGCTTTCTCTGACTTGGTCTTATTCTCACTTTGTAATTTGGACTTATTTGATTCGGGCATTTACTTTCTATGGGGAGAATTTCGTCCTGAAAAAGTGACTGCAGTTAGTGAGACTTGATACAGTGATGTAACTTGAATTTAAACAGCCTATGGGCATTGTTCCTGGGTTTTGCTCAGAGCAATTTTCATTACAGTTCAAAGAGCTCATGTGGCTCTTTATTAAATAATCACATCACAAGATTTTTTTTATTCTACCTGATGCATTAAGGTTTTTATTCTCATTTATTCTTATATTTTTTATTCTACCATACTGTAATTAGTAAACATTAATTTAACACACAATTAATTAACAATTAAAACTTGTCAAACAATCTGTGCTTGCAATGCATGAAGCCTAAGCTTCATGAAGTGCTGATGGAATCCCAATCAGTGGCTTTCTTCAAGTAATTTTAGAAGCACATGAAGGAGCCACCATATGAATTAAATAATTGTGGTGCTTAATTCATTAGATATAAAGATATAAATTAATTCAATATTCAGGTTTAGCAAGGAACACAATATTCTAGACACACCATGCGATGCTGAGTGATATTAATGAAAAAGTATTACACTGGCTAATACTCGACATCTAAGTCTTTCCATATGGCATCTCTAATATCAAGAAAAGATGAGAGGTGTTGCAGTATGTTGTATTTCTGTCCAAAAACTAAAGCAGCACTGAGTTTGTCTTCACTGTACAATGCAGGAGTAACTGACACTTCAAGTAAAACAGTAGAATAGCAAGATTAGTTTTTTAAAATGAAAAATCATAATAGCTCCTGAAGGGTTCAGTAGCTCAGCCTCTGACATAAGAAATGGACTTTTATAGAGTTTACAAGGATTCAGAGCCCTTGAAAGTAGTGCTTTACCTTCTTTTTATTAATAAAGAGCCTAAGAGTCTATGAATTCATGAATTAAAATGTAAAGAGAAATTTATACAGTATTAACACATTCTATGCACATTCGAGAGTTAAAAGGTAGTCTGAATTTAGAAACTACAAAGTGGCATCGCTCCTCGTTTAATGACAACCAATCCCTGCCAGATTTACTCAGGTAATCGAGCGCTCACAGCAAATCCCTGCAGAGCCTATGGGGAAGCTGGGAGAGCTGGCACCAGTGCTGAGTCTAGGCGGTGAGACTGGAAACTCCCGTGTCTCTAAGCAAAATGTCAGAGCAGGAATTTTTCCTAGACCAGTTGCCTAGGCCTGCTGCCTACGTGCCAGAAATTGGTGACAGCAATTGTCCTCTTCTCCAACTGAGTCTGGACGTATTAGGAGCCATTCAGAAATAGAAGCCAGACCAAGTGACAGATCACAGGAATCCAAAGAATTTACATCAGTGAAGTAAGGAAGTTGCATAAATATAAAGCAGTGGAAAATCAGAAGTTCTGTGGTATTATTCAGGTTTTCAGAGATAAAGCCTGTTTATTTTCATGTATTTTCTTTTAGTCTTGGCATGGCTGAAAACAGCATCTCTGCTTTATTTCTGTAAACCAACATCTGTAAACTGCAACATCCTAATGTACATTAATCTTTAAAATGTCGCAAATTACACTGGATGCCTTCAAATTTACATAGCTGATTTATGATGACTGCTATTTGTCTTTTTGGAAAATAAGATCCCTTTTAGTTGAAATTACCAGGTCCCCAAAACAGATAGAGTAACGTTGCCAAAAAACTTTAAAAATCGAAGTTGTATGTTTGTTTGTACAGTGCTTATACAGTGAAAAATAAAGTTGTTGGTATAGATTATTTCAATTTTGCCAAACAGCAATTGTTTTTAATCATCAAAAAATATAAATCTCATATCTAGATTGCTCAGGTTGATAGTTCTCTGCTGTCTCTTAAAAGAGAACCAAAATGACTTTCTGTAATTTTTTTAGCCACATAAACCAGAATTTTGCCCACCAGAGTCAGCTGGAGTGTTCCCAGCAGGATGCTCCCAGTGCTTAGCTCCTTTCCTACTGTAAAGATATTCAACATTTATCTTTAATCTCAGCATACTTTAATTACCTTCCATTTCTTTGGTCTTTCATTTGTGTTTTCCAAACACAAGTGCCATATGTACTGTCTTTTGACGAAAACATAAGGTTGAGTATGTCTTATCTACGACTTCCAGTATATCCTATGTGTATTTCAGCACATCCTTTCTTGGAATATGTTTGTCTGGGAGTTCTTGATTTACAAAATATACCTTCAAGGGCATAGGAAGCTGCAGGAAGCAAAACCATGGGCTTTACAAAGTTCCTTTCCAAGTTTGCCCTGTTCCTGACAAACAGTTGCTTTCCACTTTAGCAAGCACAAGTCATGCAGACTGCTAGATGAAAGAAGGCATGACATCACAATCCAAGCTACAGGCTGCTGTCCAAAAGACCTGGAATGTACCTTTTTTTTCTACCAAAAAACGACAAAGCAATGTCAAATTCAAGAAAACTAAATTTTTCATAGAGATCTCATTGAATAACTCATGCCCAGCTCCCCAACCTTTGTGTCTGAAGCTAAACTCAGTACAAGACATACTCTAGAGAAATAAAGCCCCTCAAAATACATCGTTTTAAAAATCAAGCCACAGGTATATCATAAGGGGATACCGTTAACAGCTTAATATATGAATTTACTACTTACAACTTTTATCTTTTAAGCTTTTATACATAAGCTGTAAACTCCACCGATCTGGTCATTAAATTTCTGAAATACAGGCTCCTTTGACAAGGTACATGAATGTTTGGGCTGTTCTTGCTCCTTAAGGCAGTCTTCCATTGTGATTTGACCAACATTAATATTTAAATGTTTACATTTAAATAAACAGTCTTTTAGTTCAACATTTGCAAACTTAAAACAGCTAAATGAACCTTTCCTTTAAAGAATATGCAGACTTTCTAACTAGTGAGACGCCCAAATAACAACTTGCTTTCAAAATCCTCTAGTATTTGCATTATTATCAAGGTCAGAATGTAGAATCTGGTATGAAGTATGAAAATGTCAATATCTTGTGCTCAAAGACTATTTGCCCTACTGGGCAGCTGTAACCGACATTGATCCTTGTTAAATTAGGAAAATACTGAACAAATTGTCATAAGAATGCTTCTTGCACTTTGTGAGGACTTGGAACCTCACGTGCACTTTGTGTCTCTAATGGCTCTGGCAGTAATTGTGGGAAGAATAGCAGCGGTGCTGGAAAATAAGAAGTCCGGAGCAAGAAACATACTGGGATTGAGACAGATCTTGATGTTGCACAATTCATACTTAAGTAAGTGCCAAGAATGGCTATTCAGAGGCCAGTAGCCCAAAGATACTTGGCTTCTTTTCATTTTCAATCATTTTGTTCAAGACATGTACAAACAATACCTATTTGTAGGAAAGCTGGGAGGCAATTTTCAACTCCAAAATGTATGTAAAAGGGTAAAGGAAACTCTGATGTTAATAAAGGAGAACAAGACTACTATCTGAACAGCCTCAAGGGACTTGACAGCAAATAGACTAACAATCCTCAAGCATGACTATGTTATGGAAGGAAATCAGAAGAAAAGTAAAGATTCAAAAGCAATACTAAAAATAACAAAGAAAACAAAAACCTAGGCATGTGTGGTGAGTTGACCCTGGCTGGCCAAGCTGCTTTATCACTCCCCTCTCTCAACTGAACAAGGGAAGAAAATTTGAATGAAAAACTCACGGGTTGAGATAAAGACATGGGGATCACTTACTAGTTATTGTCATGGGCAGAACAGACTCATTTTAGGGAAATTAATTTATTGCCAGTTAAGCAGAGTTGGATAATGAGAAATAAGAATAACTTTCAACCAACTTCCCCACCCCACACCTTCCTCCTGGCCTCAGCTTCACTTCCCACCCTTCTACCTCCTGCTCCCAAGTGGTGCAGAGGGTGGGGAATGGGGCTTGTGGTCCATTTATAGCACTTCATCTCTGCCACTGTCCTCCTCACACTCTTCCCCTGCTCCATTGTGCAGACCCTCCCACGGAATACGGTCCTTCATTAACTTCTCCATCATGGGTCCTTCCCACAGGCTGCAGTTCTGCACAAACTGCTCCAGCGTGGGTCCCCCACCGGGCCATAGGTCCTGCCAGAAAATCTGCTTCTGCATGGGCTCCTCTCCACAGGGCCACAGGTCCTGCCAGGAGAAGTGCAGGCTCTCCACAGGGTCATGGCCTCCTCTGGAACCCCAGTGTGGGGTCTCTCCCAGGCTGCAGGGGGGGAGGAATCTGCTCCCCCGCGCCCCCCCAGGCTGAGGGCACAGCCCGCCCCGCCGGGGCTGCACCGGGGGCTGCCGGGGAGCCTCTGCCCCGGTGCCTGGAGCCCCCCCCCCGCCCCCGACCTCCTCCTGCCCAGCCCGGGGGGCTGCAGGGCCGCCGCTACCGCACAGCCGCACTCCGCGCTCACAGCTCTTGCACAATCTCTTTTCCTCTTTCTTAAATATGTTGCCATGAAGGCACTACCGATGTCATTGACTGGCTCAGCTTTGGCCAGCGACAGGTCCACCTTGGAGCCAGGTGTGACTGGCTCTGTCTGACACGGGGACAGCTTCTGGCATCTTCTCACAGAAGACACCCCTGCAGCCTACCCCCCCCCCCCCCCCCCCAGCTATCAAAACCTTGCCACGTAAACCCAATACAGCAAAAAAAGAAAAAAAAATAAGGAAAAAAAGAAAAAAAAGAAAACAAAGATATTGTTGACACATTAAATGTTAAACCAGCAGAAATACTTCAGGTAACTAACTTTTATGAAGTCAGCATTACCCATTAAGTTCATTATTTTACTGTGGATCTTACAAAGTTTGGCATAGTTAGACTAGTTGTAGAGTCAAGTATTAGTATGAGTACCTTGTCCTTAATTTCTGAAAAAGAGCTTTAGGCAATTATAGCTAGAGCAAAAAACTGAAGGAAAATAACATAATTTATGCAGTAAAACCAGTCTCCTAGTTCTAGCAAGGTTAATTCACTGTTCCTTGGGGAGTGCGGTGGGCTCGTGTGAGTTGAAAATCTCTAATTTTTGCAAAATGTCATAATTGTTTTGGGGGAACTCGAGTGACTACATTGTAAATATTGGAATATATTATTACTACATAATTCTTCAGAGCAAATCATAATTTTAAACTAGATTTCCTCTTTTCTGTAACTCTAGAAGAGCAGTAACAATGTGAGAATTATATACAGAAAGGAATCTTACAGTTTGTTTGTAAAGAAATGAAAAAGAAATTACAAGAATCAGTGTTATCTCAGCAGTTCTTAAATAAGGCATATATGCTTACTTAAAATACATTGTTACAGACTTCCATAAAGTGACTGGGGAGGCAGATTCCCTCCTTTGGTTTCACTGAAGATTACATTTCAGTGGGGGGTGCCTGTGTTTCAACTTTTTTTCTTTACTCGGAAGACATTTGGACGTCACTTCCCAACATCCTTGAAAACGAGCTCCTTTTCCTACAGGTTTCTAATCACACAAATGCAGAAAACTATCACAATATATGTTCTATAAATAGCCTTGTTTTGATGGGTAAGCGTTTCTGATTCTTCTAACCTTGCGCTGATTTTCTGGCAATGACCTAACCAAAAAATTAAGAAAATATTCTGGAGTTTGCACTTGTTTCAATAGCATCTAAAGAACCAGTTATTCTTTTTAAATCTTCTCAATAAAACCAAATTAATTAAATCCAATAAAAAAGGCATTGCTTGTGAGGAAAATGCTCTATTGGTGATTCCCCAGTGTCAAAGGGTTTCTCTGCACGGAGAAGTACATGAACAAAACAAGGAAGGCAGCTCTTAATCACGCAGCAGACAGGCCTGACCTTGCCTCAGTCATTAAGACGAGATCAAGTGTGAGGGAGGATTTCTCAATTGTTGTGGTTATTTTGTACATTGCCTATTTCTAGCATTTTGTCATCCATCTAGCAATTAGAAATTGTCACTTACAATTGCTGCCAAAATCAGTAATTACTTCAAACCACGTACATGATTTCACATAGTCCTATTTAAAAAGAATAATTCAACAGCAGCTGAAGGCTGGATGGAAAAACAAACCTATAAACACAGTAGCTGAAATCAAACATCTTCAGTGTAGGCTGTATTTGTATGTGGGAAAAGCCTTCCTAATAGCAATAAAACTGCTTTCATGAAGTATTTGCTTATACTTTAATTAAGCAACTGTATTAATAAATGTATTATCACAAGGCAGTTCATACTGATTTTGATAATAGTACAACTGTTTGCAGCTGTCTTGAAAAGATGGGTTTGCATCCATGTGTGATAAATAGATGGTGTATGTTTTCATTGTAAATCCTGGTGTTTTGCTAAGGGACAAGGGAATGAACAGGAATTTGAAGTTATGTTCATTCTGTCATACCATGAGAGCTTCCAGGAGCATCTGTTTTTCATGACATGCCACTGTCACCGTTCCTTTTTTCAACCTCTCCTATTGTGTTGGTTTAATTAAAATAAGGCTTGCCTGAACTGCTCAACAGAATTAAATATGTTGTTACACTCCAAGGTTTCCACATTGTGTAAACCATTTCTCCTCATATCCCAAGTCATGCCTTCAACTAGATAGAAATGTTTGGCTGAACTGACAGCTCTGATGATGGCAAATCCCATCCTTCCTTCCCTCCCACTTTAACACACCTGCTTTAAATGATTGCTTTCCTGATAGCTGTGGTGAAGAAACCACTAGAGTAAGTGAGGCTGCGCAGATATGAACTAAATTTGACTTAATAAATTCTTCCTCTCACATAGTCAGCATGAAGAGTTAATGCTAACTGGGTGCTCCAACACAGTTTGTTTTTCTGCAGCTGGGGTCACCCCTGAATACATATGACTTAAGGAGATCGGAGGTGGAGATGAGAAGTGGCACTTTGCTGTTCTCTACACTTTGTTTGCCTTCAAAGAAAGCTGAAGGCTCAGTTATGTGACCTATGGTTGAAGAGTCCGTGTTGTGTTCAGGTGTGATTGGTAAAGAGAAGCTAGGTGCTTTTTTACTTCAGCAAGACCTGTGGGCAGCTGCTGAAATTAAATTTTTTACTTCAGGAGTCCAAGTTGTGACATCTATGCTAAATTACACAAACCAAAATCCAAGTAAGTCCATAAGCCCTGTTTGTATAGACCAAAACTGGTGCAATAAATGCAATCACCTTTTAAGAATTACACTAATATGTCCTTGTGTGTAGGAAAATATTTTCCTTTGGGAGGGGGGCAGAAGCTTCAGTTTACAATATAAGTCCAACACCTAGTGCAGTGAGTAACCATTTGGGATTTTTCCAATTCAGTCAGCATATCAAATTAATGCACTTAAAGAGATCCTCACCTGATTTATTTAAAAGATGGATTGTCAGGCAAAGCCCTGAAATCCTCTCTGGCAGCAGGAATTTATCTGAGAAAGGATACAATAAAAAGTGTTCAAAGTCTCTCAGAATTGAAACATCGTCTGGGAAAACATGATCACAAATAATTAACAGACATTTTCTATCTGAGGCAGGACATGTAGGTGTTATCCTACAGTATTCCGTGTGATTGTAAAGAGCTTTTAGCTTATTCTGCTTTACTTGGAGTGGAAGGTATAAAAAATTAAGTGCAGAAAAGCTCTGGAAAATTTATGTTTTTACAGCTCTTGTCTTAGAAATAAATCAAAACAGTAGAGGATTAATCCATTGTTTAGAATTCAGTCCAAATTATACAGGTAGAGGATTAAGATAATATTGTTCTGTTTAAAATCCGTGAGATACAATGATTATAGTAATTTTACCAACAACAGAAAGCATGCAGAAGAAACAAATCATAACTTTAGAGCTGCAATAAGAATCACTAAGCAGTGTTCTCCTGGTTCTGGTCAGTGGTATCTGCCAGTTTCTCTGGTGGAGACAAGTCGTATTCTGGGAAAGTGCACCAGCACCACTGGCAATACAAGGCACATTTCAACCATAGTAGGTGCTGCTGACCAGCAGCCCAGACAGGCAAGTAGAAGGGAGAAAGAAAAGAGACAAAGGTGGAGAGGAGAGGCCCAGCTGCAAAGCAAGACACAGCAAATTAAACTGGAAATTACTGCACTTATAGACACACAAGCACGGACCTTAATAAAACTTTCATCAAAAATATAGAACGTTGAACCTTTACACATAAGCACAGTGGTTTTACAGCCAAAGAAGACAGAGGCAGAAGATCTGAAAGGGATCAAAGAAGGGCAGAGATCTGAAAGGGAAGGGCTGCACAGAAAACTTAAGAAGGAAGGAAATTCACAGCAGTGCAAGACTGGGAAAGGTTTGATAAGGTGGTAAAAATAGACAGTCATGTCCTGTTAGTAACCATGTCTTCTTCTGCCAAGGTGAACTTCTTCACAGCTAGTCTAAAATCTTGGATTCTTGCCTTCAGAATATTTTGTCTTGGCTGTATGATGGTTGAGTGCCAGCTCCCTCCCTGCTGTTCCACGGCATGGTGTTTTGAACAGCAAAGGAGTGAGATGGGACAGGCTGAGAAAGAATCTGAAATTTGATCTCCAGACTCTAAGGTTACATCTTTGACCACCAGACTCCTACACGAAAGGAAAGTGCTTTTGCCAAGAGCACAACAACCTGGCACCTGGGCTTAGGTTCATCCTATTCACTAAGGTGTATATGCCAGCATAATTAATCCCACTACTACAGCCTGTTCTGGAGCCTGGAAGCATCAAAATTTCATTTATAATCTGGTCCTATGTCAGAATATGAAGAACTGCCTCTGGCACTACTTATGTTTCTTGTCCTTAGCTTCTTACCTGAAATTTAAGTAGCTGAAGTTGAGAGGAACTTTATTTCAATTGTTAAATGGTTTGAAATGTCTTTTTTAGAAGGCTGATCACGTTTTTGAATATCCAGTCTTCCAGGTCCCTATGCAAGTATCTAACCCAGTAGTCTGATACCAGTCTTAGTACTCAGGAATTTTCTTTCTTAATTTGAAGATGGGAGATGATGTGAACTTTGTACTAACATAACTCAAGGAAATAGGTAAATAATGGGAAAGACTTAATACAGGCCTCCCCTTTGTCAAGCAAAGTCATGTCTCAGAGTATCCTCTGAAGAAGCAAGCAAAAGTAGACATGGGAAAGCCTGTGTATGCAGTTACTTCAGTTTGAAAAAAATTGTTCAATACAAACATCCATCAAATGTTCCTGAAGAAACTTAAGTGGCAAAACATGAGAAGGAAAATCCTTAAATGAATGAAGAACCGCACAAAAGACAGGCAACAGATGGCAAGAAAAAGTAATCCTTTTTTTTAATGATTTTAACAAAACTGGGAGATCAGCAGGGAAATTCCACAGAGATTTGTGCTGCAGCTCATGGAGGTCAGCAACATTTTAAAGATGAGGTGAAAAGGTGGAATAATTAATTGACAAATTCAGTGGTAATAAAAACTTACTCAGGTAAGAAAGATGAAAACTGAGTTTGAAGAACTGCAGAAAAATCTTATTACATTAAATGATTATGCAATAATTACTTTCCAAAAATATAAGTGAAGTGATGTACATAGAAGAAAACAGTCCTAAAATTGCTGGAATTCTGAGCTGTTGTCAGTCATGAATCTGAGTGATGAGAGATTTTGGACAGAATAGGCAGTTCCATGAGCATGTCCTCTGAGTAACAGTCAGAATAGCAAACATAAAGTTGAGAACTGTATTGAATGTTTTATCTTGCAAGAGAAACTGCTGAGGTAAGACATGAACAGGAGTTCTGTAAGTAGCATGATAAAAGTTAATTGTTCTTTCTTCCAATACAGGAATTAAATATATTACCCCTTAGACTGGAATAAAAAGACAAACCAAAACAAAACGTGGCAAAATCCAGATGGAAAACAAAAGGAGGTGCATCTTTACACAGTTCAGCTACAGAACTGCTTGCTGCTGTTCATTTAATTCTGTCCAGAAAGTAACAGGAAAGGATTCTTGGAAAAACAATCTGTTTAAAGCCATTTACTACAAAAAGCTCCTTGTCAGTAAACTACAGGCTGCTGTAGGCTGAGGGATTACTCAATAGAAATATTCTGGTTTGTACTATTCTGCAGGTATTTCCTGTTTGGGTGGTGTTTAGTACAGTAGGCTAGATGGACTTTGATCTTATTCTTTTGCTTTTAAAATGTTATGAAAATCAGGTATTTCATGTAATATCAAGGAGCCTCACTTTACATCTGATTGATTCAATTCTGGCCCCTGAAATACAACAGATTAAAATGAGCTTTCTGTTCCTCAGTTTTGATCTTCTCACAGCTATGATGATTCAAATGTCACAGTCTGGCAGAACAGGGCAGCCGTTCTAGGGGTACATAGGGAAAGACTTTTGGGGCAGCCTGAAGAGTAGTTTGACTAAAGAAAATTATGAGATACAAATGTTTGGCAGCATAGGTCTTGTATGCTGATGTTCTGATTGCTGCTAGCCATTTGTCACTCCAATGTTTATTTGTTGCATAGGTGTGCCTCTTCTCATTTATGTAGTGGATAAGGAATCTCTACACCTAGAGACTAGGACAGATGCATTCAAACTGACTGGTTTAACTAAAGGAGTCACAAAGAGTTTCTTCATTAACACAGTTAAATGAAAGCGATTGTGCTACTTGTTTGCGTATCTCAATGATTCTGAACTACAAACCAAAGCCACGTGGGATGTTTAATAGTAGAGTGAAGTTCTTCATTGTTATAGGTGTTTTTTTCAGAGTGACTTATAAATAAAATTAGTCAAGAGTCTCAACGCTTGAAGAGTGTGGCTTTTGTGATAGAATTTAAATTTTATATCCTATTTAGATTTTCTTAGTAGGGGAACAGAAAAATCACTACAGAGTGAAGTATTAAAAAAATATTCCATCAGCCTTCAAATGAGCCATTACTATTCACAAATAACCCCCATCAACTTTTTATTCAATTTGTTGTTCTCTTTTCCACTGTTAATTTACCCTTTAAAAGTCAAAAGAACTGTTATTTGATCTAAAATAGATCCTTCTTCTATATGACTTACAGTTCTCTTTCTGTACCTCACTATTAGTTTTCTTTCTTGCTCATAGCCATTCATATTGTCTTCACCTATCATCCTCCAATTTTTAGGTTGCATCCCACAAAGAAATATGGCTTTTTCCAAAGCAGTTACTATTTTTCTGCACAACAGCACATTTTCCTAATATTTTCCTTATTCTCTTTTGTATTGCAGCAGTAATCCCCTTGTCCTCTTTGCCTCCTTACCATTATGATGTTTTATTGCTTATTTTTACTGACCTCAGTGAATTTCTCTGAGTTCACATAGTCATGTTTCCCTTAGTTTTAATTCCCAAAAAGGATGTCAGGGTTTCTGGCCAAGATAACTGACTGCTATATCAGTCCCTGATGGGAAGGATGCAATAAATGGAGCACAGATATTAATAATGAAATGTGGTGACAGGATCACCAAAAGCTCTTTCAGACCCTGGCTACGCAAAATATCCTCTGGACCTTTCCCACTAGAATATCTTCTCTCATTTGCCATCCTCTTACCTCTGAGCCCCCTGGTGCCCAATACTTTGATTCTTAATCTGATCCCAGAAATATCAAACAAGCATCTAAAGGGTCAAAAACTGAAAGAAGCACTAAAGAAAGAAGAGAGTGCCAGTGTGAGATATATAAAAAGCTACAGAACTGGCTCAGTTTGAGGACAGGAAAAAGGGAACTAGGCTTCCCTGTACTGTGGGAGACACAGTTAAGTTCCAGCTTTTCCATAGATTTTCTGAGTGACATTTGCAAGTTGCTCAGCTCCATACCTCCATAACACACTTAAATGTAATGCTCCAAATTTATTTTTAACAGTTCATGTAGTTCCTAGTGTGACCTATGTGTCCCTCACATAAAGCACAGATAAGGGAACAGCTGCATAACTTATCCAAGCAAGACAGGCAGAAGAAAGGGAATGTAGATTAGAAACATGCCTCATTTAACAGAGGATGTTTAACAATGAACTCTCAGCTATGGAGATGAACTCCTCCATGGGCAGGTCTTTCTCCTAAGCAGGATTGTAGTCAAGGTCGCCCCCATTTCCAAATTTGAATCAATTCACACTTCCTTATTTAATTCTGAATAACAGACGGTCTTTTGTCATAGTGCTGCTCAGGGGATACTGAAAGGATCAAGTATTAATGGTTTTCTACTACCTGGTTCACTGAGGTCAAGACCCTACCTTTTATCTCCACAGCTCTGAGTATGTACACTGACAGAAGAAATTCAGGTACAGAGACAACAGACCAGTATGTCTATATAGAGAGGCAAGGGAAGCCTGAACAGTGAGTGTGAGCACAATGTTTAGCACTTCTCAGTTCCTTGACTGTTTTGAACCCCTCCAACTAGCTCTCAGCTGTGGATACAGGACAATCAGTGCCACTTGGCCTCAGTGGTCCTCACTTGGTTCTGACCCCTTTTTATTTGGCAGTATCAACAGACTGTTAGAGGCCTTAGGTGAATGAAGTTTTTTAGGATCCTTGTGATGTCTAAATAGTGGTTAAAGGCTCCCCAGGCACCGCTAGCTTAGCTAAATTAATCTCCCTCTCCACTCTTCGGAGAAAGTCAGGAAGCTGGAGAAGAAATTCAGACCTTTAGGACTTTAGCCCTCTTCTGCTTTCTGTAAACTGCAGGGGAGGGCTGAAGTGACTAGCCTCCTAACCTCACTGAATTGGGGCCCAAATTCTCTTGGGGGTAATTTCCTTCCTCACGTTCACACTGGGGATAAAAGTATATGTAGGTATGAGAGGCAGAGTGACCAGGACTAGAGCAGAGAATGAGTGCAGTGCATGTATTTAAGGATGAAATATTGTAAAATTTGGCAATGAGGCCAGGACTTTTATGTGTCTTCACCAAGGAGAAAAGCCACTGGGGTCTTTTTGACTAAGAGGGCCTCATCACATTATTCCTTTTTAAAGTTTTCTACTTCATTTACTCCAGTGCTGAAACCTGCTGCTTTTCCTTTGCAGAGCTGGAACACAAGATCCAAGGGGTTTTTTTCTTAAAACATGCATGAACTAAACCGTTCTTACAAAATATATTAATAATATTTTTCAAAAAACCACAAACCAGTGTAATCCCAGTAATTAAGAATAAGTGCTTATTACAATTATTCATTAAGAAAAAAAACCCATAAAAATTCCTAGTAAGAACATTGCACAAAATATGGTTTAATTAACACAATGTTCCCTAACCCAGAATTGCAGGGTGTGGACCAAATACTCCACACTAACCAGACTGCATGTTTTGGACCTTCACCACATTCAAAACATCATCTTGGCAAATGGTACAGAATCTGCAATCCTGATTCAGCTCTTTTTAAGGACAGTGGTGAAAAGTCCCATTGTTTTGTTGGTGGTTTTTTGTTTTTGTTTTAATTTGGGTGGGTTTTATTTTGCATGTTTCATGAGCTATACCAATGCCTACAGCTAAAGACAGAAATGTCAGTCTGCAGCCTGGCACCGTTGAAGGTAGTGCTTAACACTGAAAGCCTTGGACGAACACAACAATCACCTGTGTTACTTTTTCCAAGGAGGTGGCATCCCTAAACCTTCCTGTATGCAATGACTCTTTCATAAAGTTCCAGCTATGAAAAGTATGCAAATTCAACAGAGACAAAGAAAATAATTAAAATTTTGCAGCAGTGCAGGCCAACAGCTCCCCCTGGGCTGGGGCAGGGGCTGATGGCACCAGGCTGGGCTGGAATGGGGACCTGGGCCATAGGTCAGCATGGAGGAGGCCCCAGGAGGGGGTGAACTAGAACAATTAATGCCCTCAGGATCCTGACCAAAGGAAAACACAACAAACCAGCTGCAGACCTTCACAGACCTCCTCCTGGTTTAGGTCCAGGATTTGGAGCAAGCCCCATCCTCTGTGCTGCGTTGACCTGCCTCTGTACAAAGTGACACTCCTCTGTTCCTCTCCCACTTCAGGCCTGGGAGCATCTCCCTTGTGTTCAAACAGACAGGGGAAGGGAAACAAGACTGAAACACCTTCTGGAAACTTCACAACACCAACAACAAGCGTGAGGTGCAAAGAAAAAGAAACAGAAGTGAGTGCAAGGCTCTGATGAAGATGAAGGATCTTGCCCAGCCTAAGCACCTTTGTACTCAAACCTCAGTAAAATATCCAGTCTCATTTGACCCCTCTATTTCAGTCATCATTTAGTTGATAGAGTAATGCTGTAACACACACAGAGTTTTACTGGCTTACTCCTAATATTCCCTAAAATTAGTTTCATGCTGGAGACTTTACAGCTAGTATAATGAAGCACATCGTTAATAACTGTTTCTGAGATGAACTTAAAAGTTTCCAGTTATCTCAGAATCACACCTCAGAATTCGTATTAGCCAACATTTTAGCAGCCACGTTAGCTTTGACGGCATTGTTTTTATACACTGACTGGGATGTTTGTCATTCTGCCACAGTTTTAAAAAAGAAAGTTGCATAATTCAAGGACCACTTATAACCACTAGGGCTGAAAACCTTCTAGCGCCAACAACAATGCAACTGATTCTACTTTGACTTGACTTTGACATGAAAAAGTTGATTGCATAAAATCGACTGGGATTCATAAACAAAACTGCCATGTTTTGAGGAAGATCAGAAAACTTGAATGCTTTGACATAGCCACTGTGTAAAACATTCCTGTTTCATTATTAGTTATCTTCTATTACCCATATACATAAAATATCATATTTGTGATCCCCTCAACTACTTTAAATCACAACCAACGTAAGTTATTTTTCTCTACCTGTTTCAAAACATACTTTGTGTGGTTATGGATCATCCCACAGTTTCTGCTAGATCAAACAGATGAAACAAGTGAAATCCTGTGCACTGGTGACTTGAGTGCTTCATCTGTGCTTTTAACAAATATGGAACTTGAGTGCCAAAGTTTAAAAGTAATTATTACAGCATTTAAAGTACAGCAAGCATGCAGCATGGCTTAAGCTGCATCCAAGTTCTGTTTTTAGAACAAACTTTCTCCTAAATCACTACAAAAGACTGAATATACCTGTGACTTTCCAAATTTGATTTACAACATCACAAACACTTGAAGCACAGGAGACAAGCTATATCAACCATGTCATGGGGAGATGGGGATCCTCAGGAGACAGGTTTGAGGTTAAGTTTTAGAAGCACGTACCAGGAAATCTGCTCCAACAAAATTACCTGTAAGGTAAATGAACAAAGACCAAATTGTAAGAGCAATTATCAGAAAGAGCGCAAAGAAAACTTGTGCATTATGGACAAGACTTGTGACAGGAAAGCCACCACTGAACAGTCACTTACATACAAAACTACTTACAAACACATTCAAGGGAATCCTTCACTCAGAGTTGATCATTTAGACATCCTGGCTTAGCCACAAAAAGAACATAAGCTTAAAATCAAGCAGAAATTGCTTTTAGGAATGATGGTATGCCAGGTGTTGGCTTTCAGTCAAATGGGCTATAGTAGAAAGTACACAATGGTGGCTAGTAGTTGTATTTAACGTTTAAAGACCCAGAGAAGAACAAACCCCCTCTGGTACTTGTGCATGACAGATAATTAGGTACTGATGGACAAAGACAATAAAATTAATTAAGCTGTTTTCACTCCAGTGTCATCCAGAGGGACTATTTACATGGTCTGAATTACTACACAGAGAGGAAGAAAACTACTTATACAGTCACATATAGAAGGAAGTTTAGCAGCCTACTGCCCTGCTGGAATATGTTGGAATGCCAGCAGTTAAACTCCTTTACTTGCTTAGAGGCATAGCTGCCTTGCCCAAGATGAATATGTGCCTCTATGTTGCACACTGACATCCTGAAAAGTCCTGAATTTGTGGGAACATCTACAGATCACTGAAATTAATTCAACATTAATCCCTCATAAGTACTTTTCCTCATAAATATGTGTGCATGGGTGTCTATGTAAGTGATCCGAGTGCCCATGCAGGATGTGGCAATTGCAGATTTAATTATCTCTGCAAGAAGAGTTTAAAATTCCATCACCAAGAAAGCCTTAACTATCTGTTTGTCAAGTGTGATCATGCTTATGTCACTGTTTCCACCCACCCTGCTATTTAAGAGGTCCCAATGCAGTTATAGTGATCTCTTACTGATTCTTATCTCTCTTTTCCTTTAAGTGGCTTGTTATTATGCCTTTAAGACTGTCATGTGGCAATTAATAATATTTCTATTATACTATATTGTAAGAATAAACCCAGCAGTTTCCTGAGTTGGTGGAAAACTGAGTTTTACACTCGTCAATCTACACTCTGCTGTTCCAACTTCTTTCACAAATCGGGGATCTAAAATATCTTGCCTATAATTGTTAATTTTCTATGTCATTTTCTATTACTTTCAAACAGTTTTGTGGATAATTAAGATTCCCTCAGGTTCTACCCTTGGAGAAGGCCATTAAAGATAGAGACTTGCAGTGCCCTTCTGGAAAATACAGTCTGTAGAGAAAATCTGGTTTAATATAGAAAGACTTTATCTTTCTATGTAGATATTTTAACTTTGCAGTTTTTCCAACCAAATATCTTGATGCTTCAGTGAAATCATAGTTTTGGTGTTAAACTTCAATTTCTTCCTAACTTTTTATGTGGTCTTGATATTTGAGACTAGACATCTCAGATGCTCAGCATGAATGGGCTCCAGCAAGCCTAATAAATAGATGTAAATTCAGGCAGACAGTCCCTTTTAGGTCATTTTCACTCCATACAGGCACCTGTAACAGACTGTTACCAGCGCCTAAAAGTACATGCAGTGCAGGTGCCAAAGCTGAAAAGACTAGACTGCACCTTTGGTAGTTCCAGTAACTTTTTGCCACTTCCAAAGCCCTGTGTTGGCTTCCAGTTTTCACCCCAATTTCTTTCTTTGGGATCAGGTCAGTAAATTCTCCTCATTCTTTAGCAAATTTTTATTGTTTGATGTTCTTCCTCATCATTCTTAGGACAGCAGCCCATGACTGTAGAAAGCAAAGTCTTCTTAGCGGTACTTTCTACTCCATCATCAATATCCCTCCTGTATTCAATTCTTTCTTCCTGGGCTTTTATCTTTGCTGAGGACTAAGAATAATTCCTGCCCTGTGGAAACTGTGATTTTTTTTCTTCTGTCTTGCAATACTGATGAATTATTGTAGCCTGACATGCTCCTTTTTTTCCTGCACATACTTTATTATTAATAAAGTACAGATATATTTTTAAAAAATTATTTCTAAACTAGCAACCAACCGTAATTCATTTTCACATCTATCCTAATTTTTCTAAATATTTTCTGTATATCAGTTATTGTTTTATTGGAAATTGCCATTTTTTTAAACAGAAAAGCATCATCAGATATTATTGCAAATATCCACCCTGAATCTCCTTTGACAATAACTAGGCTTTTTTTTCCTCCAGTTGACATGGAGAAAAACTGATCATCATCCTCCTTACTACAATACATAGTACCATACTTTTATACTTTGTTTAGTCTTGACCAAATAAAGTGCATTCAGCCTTTCCATAGTGATCATGCACACTTGTGTCAGTCTGGGTTTCTCCTCTGGACTTTCTCCAGTTCTTCTGCATTCTTCTTATCCTGCTTACAGTCTTCTTAGCTTCATTGACACCATGTAAAAAGTATATTTATTTTTTTTTGTAACACAATCTTGTTTCTAAAACATTCCAGAATAAAGGTGGGTTTGGGTTGGTTTGTTTGGGTTTGGGTTTTAGTTTTGTTGTTTGTTTTGGTTTTTCACTTTTGTATAAAAGTCAGATTATTAAACTCTATTGAGATACTTAAATTCTTAATAAATATTACACTCTACTGACTTACAGATTTCAGATAATTTCTGTAATTTAGTAGGATTTTGCACTGCAATTCTCTGTGCAGAAGTGCAGTTATTCTGTTGGATAAGGTAGATAAAATTATGCTAGTTATTTGCTGTGGTTTTAAGTTCACAGTCCCCTCTGTCTCTAGTGGACTGACCAGACGTCCTCTGCTACTTATTTCTCCTTTACTGGTCCTTCTCCGTTCTCGAACACACATGTATTGCTCCCTGCCCTGTTGAACTTAAGGCCATGCACTTTTATATCTGAGCCTTGGCTGGACGAAATAGTGATGAAGAGGGCTACAGGGCCCCTGCACCTTACCTTGAGGTCTCCTCCTTTCCTCAGTTGCTCAGTCTGCTCAGTGTTCTTGTTTAACCAAAGAAAATTCTTCTCACTTCAGGAGTCATTTAAGTGTTTGCAGATCCAGAAAGCTTGTTCTGCAGTACGTTCCTGACAGCAGAAAAGGTCAAACCTTTCTAAATCCCTAAACTCACATTTGCAGATCACCTTGCAGTCAGCATCTTCTCATGAGGAACATGCTCCCCATATACTGTTACGGACCCACTCAAAACTCACCTAACTTCAGACCCTGATGCAAGAACCACCCTAAAATAGGATTACCTTGATTGCCCTTTGCACAATCCTACAGTTTTGTGCACTGCACAATTCTACAGCTATCTGTACTCAAAGAGCAAGGACTATAGCTTGCAGAGAAGGACTTGAATGCATCTTTCCAAGTCTTTATCTAGGGTTCTAGTTTTCCAAAAAATTATGGGCAAATTATGAAATAGCCCAATTAAAATCTAGGTGAGCTTTTTATTTTCTATAGGTATGAACACCAAATGGTTAAACTCATTGCTTCTGCTGGAACTCCAAATCTGTACTCAGAATTTGTTTCTGGACCTTGGACAAAGGACTTATTCTACAAGTTTAACATTTTTAATCAGGAAAAAAGGAGAAAAAAAATATTTCCCCAAATCATAGTGATGTTCTAAGGACCAATTTCTTAAAAGCTTTTGTAGCCTTCTGTGACATCTTTAGAAAGAGCATACTTAATTAATTACTATTATCATCATATATTCACATGAAGGCTCAGAGGATGAATTGTAAATGCTTTTAAAAACTACTATTTTTCTTTAAGGGAATAAATTAAGAATGTTGACTTCTGGCATAAAGTCTAAGGGATGATAGATGCAAAGAGGCCACAGCACAAAGGATCTGTCTAAGAGGCCAGTGGTTACACACATAGTAGCTGTGTATTACAAGCACTTAGATGGTCATAGCCACACATTTGTTGATTAAATGGTGAGAGAGTTTACGTCAGATGGTCAGCTTGAACACCATTCTTCAGTGATGAGAGTGTCCCTTCAGCAGATGTACAGCTTACTAACTGCTGCAGTTCAGAACTGAAAAATGAGCTTCTCCTGGGCAGCAAAGGGTTTCTACACAGGGAGGAGGACACTGAAGTATGTCTTTTGTAACAGAAGATCTAGAAAAGTAGTTCAGCACGTACATACAAAAAGAAGACTTGAGCATTCATTTCCTCGTTGTCTATGTTATTTTAAGCGTCTGTCACCAGGTAGCTGTCCTCAACCCTTGATCTGTCCCTTCTGCTGAGTCATTACAACCAAACCCCTTTTTTCCTGGGTTAGTTTCCAGCTGTATATCTTCCCTAGTACAGTGAACCTGAGGCAGTACAAACAGAGGGAACACATAAGATGGTAAGAGTGAAAGAGTTGCTTAATTATTTTAAACGCACATCTAATATTTATGCCAAATAGCTAAACATGGCCTCTGGTAGCTGGATAGGCAAATTAACCCCATCCTCATAGTCATGTATGCAACATAATACAGATACTTGTAGAGCTTATCCAGAGTCAAACAGAATCAATATTTTCTAGATATTTCCTGGAAGGATACCCACACTGATAATTCATTTTAAACGTGTCTTCATCACTCAGTATTGATTAAACTGTAGTTTCATCACAGCTCATATAAAGGGCAACATTTTCTTGCAGAGCTAAGGATCAGATCTAGAAAGAGATTTGGATCCAAAGTATCACTACCCATTTCCTATCTCCACTCAGGGAACAAAAGAAGTCATATCTATATCTGTTGTAGAAGATTGTCTGAAGGATTATTTTCACAAGGCCAAACTCCTGCTCATGCTGCCATGGTTAATCTCAAATTGCTCAAATTGCTTAGCCCAATTATGTTGGAATTCAGGATTGAACTGACTCAGCAATAATTTCTGTGAATTTTCTGTGAAATACAGCTGCATTAGCCAAAGTCTGATAAAGTAAAAGTGGCAGCCCTTGAAACTATTATCTGCACAGCAAGAGGATTTATAGTAAAAAAAAAATAAAATAAAATAAATGAAAGTATAAATCAGAGCAATTTACAAGAGCGCTCAGAAAAACAAAGACTGAAATAGAAGATAGGACTGAGTTGCTAATGGCAGTTATTACAGTGTCATTTAAGCTTAATTAATACTGGTAATGCTCTCCACCTCCTTAACTACAGTGGCATGATAACAGATGAAAAATATTATCTTCTCATTCACAGCTTTGAGGAACACATAGGATTATGTAGACACAGAAGAGATCTGGCCAACTAGTACTGTGTAATCACACAACTGCATTGCTCGATCATGAAGCATATGGCGTAATATTTGTTTGCTGGCAACAGGCAGAAGAATACATAATCAGATTACACTGTATTTAGAGCATCTTGGACTTTTTTCTTTTTTTTTTTTTCCCCACAATCATTAGGTGTGTAAAACTGTCAGAGGTTTAAACAGGGAAAGGTTCTCACTATGAACTTACGGTATCTTCTTATTACTGTTTGACTCTTGCATTTGTATGTAGTGTAGTGCATTTTCAGATGATGTTGCAAAGTGCGTTAAGACAGTGGCAAGCTGAAGTCAGATACAAGTCAGAGGACACTCTCCTACTGCCTGAAGTGAATTCCTACTCCTTTCCTTCAGTGTAACAACTTCAGATAGACCAAGTGAATATACATTTGCCTGAACTTGAACAGAATGTAGATACACAACAGAAACCAATCACAGAAAGTATAGCTGGAAGGAGTATATCCAGAGATCTCATGTCCATCTTTCCACTTAAACCGAGTTTCATCAATGTTACATTACATCAGCTGCAGCTTTGGTTAGCTATGATGTGAAAACCTCCAAGGACAGATTATACAGTCTTCCAATGCTACATTATCCCACTCCCACTAAGTAAAGAAGCTTTTCCTAACGTTCAAAGATGTTCAGCCTCTGGGTCTTTTCTCTTCTCATACATCTGCCACTATTGAGAAGATTTTGGCTTTTGCTTTACCATTCCCTTGAAAGTAGCTTTAGGCTGTGGTTACATTGACCCTTAGCCTCCCCTTTGCTAGATTCAGTAAGCCCGTCAAACTCAACCTCTCCTCACAAGTCATACTCTCTAGGCCCCTAATCGTCTTAGTGGTTGGATAGATTCTCACCATTTTCAAGACTGAGTGAGATGGCCCAAAACTGTACAGAATATTTCATGTGCATGCGCACCAGCACCATGCAGAGGGTAATGATGACTTCCTCAATTTGTTGGACATGCTTTCCTATTCAATAAGCAGTTTGTCTTATCTACGATGAGAGCACACTGTTGGTTTATATTCAGCTTGGTGTCCACCATAGCCTTTTCAGCAAGCCTGCAGCTCAGTGGGTCAGTTTGTGGCCTGTAATGATACCTGGTGTTATCCTGCCCTAGGCACAGAAATTTAGGCTTCTTGTTGAGCTTAGTTTCTGTTGGCCTAGTCTTCAAGCTTTTCAAAACCCCTCTGGACTGAATCTCAACCATCAACATGTCGATCACCCTACTCAAATTTAATGTAATCTATACATTTCCTGAGGATGTGGTCTGTCTCATCATTTGAGATGATAATGATGATATTCAACAGTATCGGTCCCAGTATTGACCCCTGGGGTACTTGTTAATAACGGCCAACTACATGTCAATGCATTGATTACTATCATTTGAGTCCCATGGTCAATTCAATTATGAGCCCATCTAATGCACACTTCATCCAGTGCATGTTTCCTAAGTCAAAAGCCTTATGAAAGTTAAAGTATCTGATCTCTGCTGCTCTCCCCCTGCCTCATAGCCAGCCATTTCATCATATAAGGCAGTCAAGCTGGTCAAGAATGACCTGTCCTTGGTAAATTTGTGCTTACTGTTCCTGAAGGACTTTCTTGTTTTTCCAGTGCTTGTAAATGGATTGCAGAAGTACATGATGTCCAGTCTGAGGTGAGGTTGGCCAATCTTTCTGACCTGGAGCCTCCTTTGTGCCACTCTTAAAGATGAGGGTAATATCAACGTCTTTCAAGACAGGGACTTCCTCCGATCACTATGATGTTTTTGTAGATAACACAGTCATCCTGCAATCACACTTCAATGAATGCCATCTAACCCACAGATGTGAATATGCTCAGCTTTTTAAAGTAGTTTTGAATTTGTTGCATCCCCACTGTTGGCTAGCCTCCTTACCAGCCTCCTATAGGCAGTGATCTGGGAGGATCTTTGTAGTGACTGGGGCAAGAAAATCAAGGAATACTTCAGGCTTTTCAGAATCATTGTCACCAAATTGACTCTCCCATTCATCAGCTACTGCCATGCTTGTTGAATCCCTTCTTCCTACATCCCTGGCTCCCAAGTTTAGCTCCACCTGAGCTTTGACTTTTCTGATGTTTTCACTAAATGCATGATGATCACTCATATGTATTGCTGTCCTTGTTTCACTTCTATGCTTTGTACATACTGGTTCACTAAGAAGTTAATTGCTTTGCTGAGCTGGAGTACTGTCAAAATTCTCCCTTTTTCTATAAATGGTTGTATGGGGAGATGTTGCTGAACTTTCAGTAAGTTTTCTTTAAAAGCTAGTTAGTAAAAATACGCTCTCTGGAGCATGTTGCCCTCTCATGACAGCCTCTGGTTGGATTCTGCATGGAAGTTCCCTAAATAAGCTTAAGTGACTTGTCTTGAGGTCCACAATGCTAACTCTGCTGCTTCTTTTCCTCACTTCCTCTGGATTTTGAGCTCTAGTACCTCAAGGTCACTACAGTGCAAACTACCATCTACAATCACATTCACCACCAATTTTTTGTGGGCAGAAAGTCAAACAGATGTCATGAAATTTTGCAGCTGGCCCATGCCAACCGAGGAGAGAGGTTAGGATGCGAAGTATAGAATTACAAGACTCATTCCTTATTCATGTGTGTGAGATGTCCCATTCCAATTGAGGCACACCAAATGTGGTTTCACACGTGGTTCTTGCACCTTTCAAGCATTCAGGCACAACATGATTTGACCAGTTACTACTTAACACATACACACTAATATTGTTAAAAGCAACTGTTGTGCCACCATTCGCTTCTTTCTTGAGCTAGATGTCCTTGGAGTCAGTCTTTCTACTATTACTTATCTATGATGCCAGATAATGGAAGCATTTCACAGAGGTGCTGGAGAGCTTTTATCTCAGTTGGCTTTAAGATTCCAAGAAACAAAGTTCTTTAAATTCAGGATGGGGGCTGTCCTCCTCCTTGCAATGAACCGGGGCCCTTTAATCATGCTGACTTCACCATGACTATGCAGTATTCAATGTAAACTATATATCTCTTACAAAAGCTAATATAATTTCATACTATTAAGAAAGTTCATTCAACTTCATACTATAAAGACTAATTGGTACAATAGTTAGGGAATAAGATTTTCCTAACACAGACTTGTCTGGCTTCTCTAATACTCATTCATATTAGACTCTAATATAAACTCTATATGCATATAAACTCTAATACTAGAAAAAATTCACCAACAGGATCTAAAGAGTTCTTGCATTGTTTGCACAATACTATCTTCCCCTTCCATCAAAAACCTCCCGTGGGAACATAAGTTTGTGATCAGGAATTCTGCACTAATTTTGCTGCCATTTGCCCACATTACAGTTCAGCCTTTGAAGGCTATGGGGAGTTTCACTTTAGTCACATCTAGTTCTGTCAGGATTGTGTTAGAAAGGGCACATATTATGCTGACAGACTAAAAACTTGCAACTTTATGTTGCCCCAACAGATGCTTTTGCTAGTAAGCATCCAGCATACCCAGTCTGTCACCTGTACTACTGCCCTTGCTGTGACAATGTGTGCCGGAAAGTCATGGAAACTGGTCAGAGCTTTATGGAATCAGATTTCCTGATCCTAACACTCTTCCTTTCTCTTGGGGATTCCAGAAGAGTGCCACTGCTTTACAATGCACTCTCTCGTTTGTGGGTAGTGAAGTACGGCTACATGCTTACTTCAGTTCAACTGAGTAGAATATAGTTCCTAGCTAAATTTGCCTCCACATGTTTTCACAATTTCACCATCATTCATTCCTCTCCATTTAATATGCATGCCTTGGATAAAGTAACAGCTCGGTCTTCAGCTGTAACCTAGCCCTATCTTAGAGCCATCCCTCTGCCAAAAAGCTGATTATCTGCTGGTGTAGTTGCACTGGGTTGCTTCAAAACTGACTTCTAGCTAAAAACGTGACAGCTCCAAATGCCACTGGACTTTCACTTCTGCTTTCATCCAGCAACCCACATTTGAAGATACATACATTTTATGAAAACCAAAAACATCCTAATGAAACCCAAATTACTTTGCTATCTTCAAGAGTAATCATATTAAATTTTGTGGCTTGCAATATGCCAGTGTTCAGTCGGTTGGTTAATCACAGCTCGGCTTGCCTCAGCTTCAACCAGAACCTCGTGGTCCAGAGCCCAAAGAGCTGGTACCAGAACTGGCAGCAAATCTGCAAACTCCCTCCCTTTGCTGTAAGACCAGCTCTCCCCCACCTTTTTGATTGTTTACACTAAAAATATTGCTATATGAAGAAAAAATAGGTAGCTTTAAATTTTACAGTGGCACAGAGAACATGCTAGCTGCCCCTGTGTTTTATCTCAGGCCAAAAAAAAAACAATCTAGAAAGGAGAATTTCAAATAAAACTTCATTAATATTTAACTAAGCTTATCAGGAATAGGGGAACTGTCAAGCAGTATGGGGCATCGTGATTATTAGTTGTTATTTTCACATAACCTTTGCTACTTACTCATATAAACAGCATTTCAGTCTTGATCAAGAAAAATGAGTCCATTTATGTGAAGAAACAAAAATGTATTTACATTCTGTTATAGAATATTTTATGGCAGTCTTTTATATATGTGCGTGTATCTGCCATGTAAGGCATGTGAATTGTGTTTCATGTACATCCAGAAAAAAAAAAAGATAATTGGCTTATTATTGTTTGTCAAAAGCCACACGTATGGTATGGAATTTTGGTATTTGTTTGACAGCGTACCACAAAAAGTGTGTGCAATACTTTTGGCCCAAATCATGTATTTAGAACTACAAACTTACAACACATTTTTCATTCTTGAAGTGAATGATTAAATTTATATATATATATATATATATATATAGTACATTTCTGAAAAATGTGCTGTGAGACAAATGGAAGCGGAGTGCTGAAGAAAAAGCTGGGCTGAGAGCCGGGCAGCCAGCAGGCTGAGCAGCCTGAAGGTGCCCTGCCCAGCAAGCCCAGCCATTCACCTGCTTGAGAGCTAACTGGAGAGCATTTCATTTCATAGCGTCAGCATTTTCCCAGTGTCCTGTTACAGCAGAAAATTATCAGCTGCTATGAAATGTTCCTTTAAATTATTATTCCAGTACACTGTTTGCTTTGCAAGTGGCACATATAGATTAGAACACTCAAAGGTCTGTCTTCATGTATTTTGTCTGCAGTGGTGAAACATGGCCAAAAAGACCCATTATCATTAGAAAGGACAGAGTTGATTATGTGCTGCTACATGGACTGAAATACTTTATATCAAAGTTTCTTAAGTAAATGATTCAATACCAAATGTGTGAGGTTAAAGAACTCAGCTCTTCAGTTCCCCAAGCACAATAATCTTCTTCTGTGACCTTCTGCAATTAGCAAAAGTTGTTTACAAACCCAGAGATTTGTCCATGAATTTTTTGCTGACGGTGGTGGGTCATAGCCAGCAGGAAATGTTTCGTGAGGGCCCACTGAGAACGTAACATGGACTTACTGCTACATGAAATGCTTTAAAATGTGTAACCCAGGCATTGCATGAGTAGCCTTTATTCTAAAACAGGAATTATTTTAAAGGAACTCGGAACTGAAATTCTTCTGACAAAATGGAACTATTCTTATTATCTTTAAAGAAAACATGATAGGTGGCTGCTGTGGCCATGAAAGCAGTTTGCTTTCTCTATAGAGCTTGGTAGAAACAGGTTTTCTTTACTAAGTCTCCAGTTGTGCCTCTGGGAAGAGCACAGAACTGCCAGCCACCCAGCTGCATTTCATGTAGTGCTGCCAGGAACAGCGTGCCAATATTTGTATAAACAGCTTGTCCCTGTTGTTTTACTGGGAAAAAAAAAATATCATGCGGTTTCCAACTATGTCCAACTTTGAACCTTCCTGCATCTTGAAGGATAATCAGATTTTTGAATTAAGTAAGCAGGAAGTGGAACTTAATCACTGAGCAATCCGGGGGAAGGACCTGTGCTCTAGTAACATGCCTGAGTTTTGCTGAGCCATAGCTGTGGGAAACACAGGGATACCAGAGTAGCTCTGAAACACTACCTGTGAGACTGTGATAGCAAGAATTTACTACAAAGGAAGTTTTGTTCACTGTGCTGTAATAATTACTATCAGAACTTACAGACCCTCATACCCACCTACAGTGTACTAAATTTCTCAAATTCACTCTTATATAGTTGCAAAATAGAAACAACTGAGTACTCTGTGGCTGTGTTCATTGCATATACATAAGCATGTTAAGACTAATTAAATACTCTCTGCTGCTTTTGCGGCTTTGGTGTTGCAGATACTCAGCAATCCCATTGATATTCTTGTTCCTTAACATTTAAGTACACAGAAGGATAGTCTACACTAATGCAGAGCAGATTTGGAATAAATTTCCTTGAGTCAGTACAATAATACCAGTATAACAGTAATTCAAATGTCAGGCTCCCATTTTTCAACTTTAGCAAAGCACTGCTTTTTTCCTTCCATTTCCTGACTTGGATTTTTCATTTGCATTACAGACACAGGTCACAGAAATACTTGTTTTCATATAAAAGCTTCATGTCGACCACTTTTTTGTATGTTTTAGGTTGCAATTATCTTTTTTTTTTCTTTTCTTTTTGTGTAGGAGTGCTGTCAAATACTACTATGAAATGCCAAAGCGTAAGAATCACAGCAACCACTGTCTCAATACTCAGAAAGTGTCTAAAAAACCCCAACAATAATATAACCCTTCCCCCAAGCTTTGTGTTCTCCCGGAAAAGTTCCAGATTCTTCTGAACTAATAGAGTCCCCTTTTAAAGAGAAGACAAATCTTTTGAAGTCTGTTTGATCCATTTATTTAGGGTCTTTAGGGGGAAATTTTGTGCACATGCCAAAAAATCAGTGGGAACTGAAAAGTTCCTGGTTGAGCTGGACAGAGGGTCATTTCTCTGAGCAGTGAAAGGCTCAGCGGCTGCAAGTCAGAGGGTTCCTAAGGAATGTAAGGAGGCATAGTCACATGCATCTTGCCACATTTACAGAGAAGGAGCTCGAGTAAGCAGCGGTCTGTAAACCCACAGATCACTGTCCCACACCAGTGACAGCGAATCAGGCAAGTACAACTTGGGAGCATGCCCTTAACAGCTGGCAAGAGGTTTTGGGGTTGGATGTTTTGAGATTTTTCTCTCTCTCTTTTTTTTTTTTCTTTTCTCCCATTTTTCACCAAATCACAGCAGCTACAATGCTGGCATAATGCAACAGAAGAGAAATTCACAGACACAGTAATGAAAATTCATTCAGTTTAACTTGGCAACTTAATGGGTAAAAAAGCATAAACTTATACCCTCCAATATCTGATACTGCTGTAAGGAAGGTTTCAAAACTCCAGTCCAGTAAGCATTAAAAGACTAAATTTAGGAACTGTTACCTGAAACACCAAAATGAAAATGTTCCCTATTTATTCAGAAGATGCTATATCAAGCCTGGTTCTGCCTGTCAATAATTATGTGCATCAAATTTCCAGAATCATGTTGAAGACAAGCACAAATCTACATTGCTTATTCAAAACAGCTCCTAAAAGCAGATTGTTAAGAAATAAAGTTATTCTACAGAATATCTAATTTTTCCAGAAACTTTGAATTACTTCATTGGCTTTCATGACACAAATGTATGCAAATAAATCAGAGGTGAGCTGACACTAAATATTAGCCTGTACTGGTTTATATCCAGTTTCTATACAACTAAAACATTAAAGCTTACTAAAAATCACACATATACATCATTTCAGTATAGTCCATGAACATTTTCTGATATTTTTATGCTGTTTATAACAATGAAATACAGCGTACTCAAGTAAAGACACCAGAGCAACTGTGTTTTTCTAAGTAAAAGCCATTTAGCCTCTCTCAAAAGAAGTTAAATATCTCACTATGAAATTACATTGCTAATAGAAGATGTAATCACTTCTCGGTTGAAACAGTAGAATGAAGAATTCAGATAAGTAGCATTTGAAATTATTACTTTCACAACACATCTCAGGAAATACCTAAACTTATTCACTGTGCCAACCAGAAAATCATTATGAGAAAGAACAGCCAGATGTGGTTTAGTTCATTCAAGGAAATTCCCCCCAACATGTTCCTTCTTAGAAAGCAATATCCAACAGTTGTGCATAATGGGCAAGAAAATTTTAGAAGGACCATTCACTGATTACAGAATCACAAGCAAGGCAACAGAAAATCATCTATGAGAAATGCAAGTCCTTGACCTTGCTTACAACCTCCTGTGAGAAACTGTGCTGATGAGACCCACCATCGCCACAGCAGATGTATTGTCTCAACGTTGCTATAGCAGGAAACTCATGCCATTACCACAGTGAATAAATTGTTAAGGCAGGAAGATAACACCACTGCCACGAAAGAGATTTCAGGCAGGAATATAACACCACTGCCACCGCAGAGGTTTATCTATACATTGTTAAAGGAGGAAACTGACTGACGTCTTGGAGCAACGGGGGAGGCTGATCCTGCAAAACTTAACCAAACCCCTGTGCATGCGCCAAGACTTGGGGTGAGGGGGTCAAGGTGCCTGGAGGCCCCTTGATGTTGGGCACGTACACCATTGACAGGTGGAAGGTGTGGTTAAGCAGAACAGCTTGTAAAAACTCTATAAAAACATGGAACCAACTGACATCGGGCAGAACGTTCCCCCACCGGACTTGGAAACTAATTGGACTGTCGGGACGCTGCAGCTCCGGGGTGTAGCTATTGCTCTGAACTCTTTCCTTTTCTTTCCTTCTTTCTTTCCTTCTTTTCTCTCTCTCTATCTCTTGCTTTCTCTCTCTTTGCATTCACAGATGTATTGTTGGGCAAATAAAGTTCCTTGGCTCTTGACTCCATTTTGAGTCTTAATTCTGTTCCCGAGAATACAAACAGAGCCATGCTCCGGTCTCAGACCGGCATGCGACACCTCCAAGAACCAAGGCACAGGATATAAAGTGTATTCAATATGAGGAAATGTATTATTAAAAGACTGTTAAGCATTCCTGGAAAAATAAATGGATGCCAGCCAGGGATGGATGCCAAAGGATGCTGGCCCTGTCTGTGACAATAGCTATGACTATATTACTCAGTCTTACTAAAATCCATTTACATTTTAAAAGAGTGGGGGAAAGGTGCATTCTGGTTTTGAAAAATATGCAGTGGTGTGTTATTTCAGTGACAGCAATGAGCCATCAACACCGGTCATAATTTTGTCTACTCCTATGGGAAAAGGGAAAGAGGACCACTGCAGGAGTCCCCAAATAACTCAAACAACCCAGTATAAAAGGGAGGGCCACTGCTCTGAAATGAAATAGGGAAATTCTGACTATTCCAGGGCACAAACTCCTCCAGTCAGATGTGTGTCCCTGTGCTGAGGGGCAAACTCCAATAAATCTTACATTTTATTTCCGTGAAGCCTTACACCCGTTTCTTATAATATACACAATCAAACTAGGAGCATGAACCTGAACAGCAGAAGAAGAAAAGCACTTGCACAGCCAGGAAAGGAGGAGAGGTGGCATGGCATTTTGGGAGACAGTCACTGAAAAGAGGTGTAGCAGGAACAGGCTCTAGATAGGGACTCCAGAGTACTGAATGTTCCAAGTGAAGCAGCACAATGGTTTGCAATTTTTATAGAAATAACTGATGAGTTTTCCAAAAGGAAACACTCATCAGATCGGATTAATAACAATAAACATGTTATTGACATAAGGAAAGGTAAATCAGCTCACGCTGGGCTTTGCCTTGCCAGAAATAGATTGTACTTGAGATAAATCATTGATAGCTTGAGTAGCTGCCCACTGCCATTTCTGCCAGCGCTGTTCTGAGGAATTAGCTTGCCTCCTTTCTTTAACAGAAAGACTTCACAATCGCAGTTACGGTGTACAATATTAACTTGCCTCTATGGGTGATTAATTTAGTCATGGGAAATGTAGGCAGTGTCTTAGGAAAGCAGACACAGAAAACCACCACAGCTGTCCCTCTCTCTTACTGTTGTTTATGATGCTGGAGCCTTGCAAAGATGGTTTATGTTTCTGTGGTGAGCAGGCTGATGCGTTGTGCTGGGGAGAGGAGAAAGGGGAGCTCCTGCCCAGCACCAGGAACCATCCTTTATTTCCCAGTCTCCTGGGAGGCAGAAGCAAGCCCAGCTCCACGCATTTTCCCACTAGCTTCCTCTTCCCTCCTTGTAGTGGGGGTTGCTCAGCCCCAGCCAGCCTCCACACACACCCTGGGTCTATTTCTTAGAGCAACTAGATTCAGCGTTAGCTCCAAGGTTTGACCTGTCTCTCTTGCATATATTCAAGGTGGGGAACTGCTGTGCCAGGCAAGTGTAGGGTCTAGAAAGCCACTTTGAGACAACCCTAAGTATTTGTGCCTCCAGAATAAACAAAGATGAATCCAGTGATTCGAGGTTTAATGTCAGAGCTCTTCCTATGAAATGCTTTACATGACATTTAAAAGGGAAGATGTAGCATAGCATGAAGTGGGGGACAGTGTAACCTGCTTCCTCTGAAATCTTCCCTAGAGGATTACATTACCCTTACCTCTCTAAGAGTAGCTTCACACTTTTCATTTAATTTGATACTTCCATTAGAGGACATAGCTCTTCTCTTCCTTAGAACACTACTTCTAAAACTCACCCTAACAGAAAACTTTATTTATAAATGTATTTAATATAGATGCATTTGTGTGTCTAACTCTGTTTCAGTACTTTTCCAAACAAGTGAAACAGCTGGGCTTGGGGATTTCAAACCCTCCTTCTCAGTCTGCATACAGAAACTGATTCTCCATCTCTTTCTTTCTTACTATGAAGTGTGTGGGTTTAGTTTAACATTTTCTAAAGCAATTATGTATTTGGCTTTTCCTTTAAATTTTTCGCTTCAGTCAGCTATATCATCAAGTCCAGTAAAAAAAAAAAATATCTGATTTCAGCTTTTTTTAAAAAAAAAAATCTGGTTTTGTTTCTAATCTCATGTCTAAGCCAAAACCTCAGGCAAAATGGGGGAAGAAAAAGGTCTTGTAGCTGAGAGAGAGAGACTTTATCAGTTTGGGGATGGTGGTGGGTTGTGGCTTGAGCTATGGGCATACATACTCTTCATATTATTCAAACATAAACCCTGGAAGATCTTAGGAGGACCCGCACAGTGTATCCTCCCAAGGATTTAGTCATATATAACCTTTGTCCTCCTCATTGTCCCTGACTGGGAGGGTCCCATACTGAGTTCATTTGAAGAAGTCACTAAGGAGGAAGTGGAGAGCCCATAACCAAGATGACAACAGCATCCCAAATTCTGCTGCTTCATTGGAGGTCTCAAGTGGAATACATGCTGCAGAGCAGCCTCCTCCTGTTTTGACTGCCTAATACAACACACCGAAATAACGGGCTTGACTGTTATTCTGAGGCCCTGTGAAGATAAGTGATGTACAAAAAAGCTGGCACGTTCCACAGCACTCTCTTTTTCAATAGCTATTATGAGTTTAACCCTGAAGCCCTCAACAGCATAATCTGGCAGAGGAGCAAGGGAAAATGTTTCTGCTGGGATTGAAGGTAGGGCTTTTAGATGGCTACCACATGATGAAACATGACTTACATTTTTAGAATTTGGTCTAGGTGGACGCAGATAAACATCAAACCCACAGGATCAGACTCAGCTTGAAAAGGATTCAGGGCTGTTTAGCACATATTTTTGCTTATTACTTCAATGTTAGAACCATTTGAATGGGCACCAATAATGGTCCAGACAGGAGTTTGGGTTTGGGTAACTGGTTTTTGCTATGGTTTGGGTAACTGAGATAAACAGGAGGTTGTTAGCACTCTCTGTAGGCTAAAACACTTTTACCCTTCTTCATAGTAAGAAAAACCCATTTAAGCAGGCCTTCTGAGGGAGCCATAGCCCAGACAGGGTGGACTGACTCATTCTTCATATTCTTTTTCCACTCCTGTTTGGGCACATCAGAGGCTCTAATACAGAATTACCCGCAAATTAGTTGCATCATTTGGTGTTAACTGGATGCTTATAAGCACCAAGTCCCCCATTTCAGGTCCAGCATCAGTACAGGGCTCCAGGAAGCCCCTTGCCCAGTCCCGGTTTAGCTTTAGATCCCTCCACCTCCTGGGTGCAATGCCATGAAACTAAGGGTTGGAAGTTGAGGAAAAGATAGAGGCGAGGGAGAAATACATAAGAAACTAGAATGAAGTGGTATGTGCATTTCTACTGCTCCTCTACAGTTGTGAAGAAACAAGACAGCAAAAGGTTCTGATTCAAGAGGCTGATATGTGAGGCTGGATAGAAGAGATGAACAGCAATATGCTTCATAAGCACTGTTAACAGAATTTCTGAAAGCTTTTCCAGAAGCAAAGCATGTATTTATGCTTATAAATTTCTTGTTAATCAGTTAGTTGCTACCAACGTGAAAAGCCAGCTTCTACTTTCCATGAGCCATTGGAGACCCTCACACATCACCAACGATGCTTTTATACCTGGTGCTACTGTAGCACTTAAATGCACCAAGTAGGTACCAGGTCTTTTTCTGCTTAGAACTGAGCAGAAATGACAGACAAACCAGCCGGTAACTGACAAAGTTACTGCTGCATTGTATCTTTTCTGACTGTCTGCGTAACATGAGGCTTCCCTGCAATTTGTTTGAACAGCTCCATACTTGCAAAACTCTCCAGGCTCTTAGAAATTGTCAACTGTTAATGAAACAATTGGAGATGGGAGGGAAGGAAGATTAGGAATTATAAAATGACTACATTGACATAAATACAAGGAGGTTTCAGCCCACCACCTGTGTTTCATTTCACCACCTAAGCAATGTCCTGGTTCTTTATTAAAGGTTCAACAAAAGAAGGAAACCGACAGAAAGCAGCTAAACAATTTCCTTACCTTAATAGCTGTTTTGAAGTCTTACAGACATCCTTAAAAAGCAAAACATCCTAGGAATTTCTGAAGTAAAGTTCCATTCATAGGTAATAAGGTAATAGGGCTCACCCAAATTGATTTGCTCCTATTGTGAAAAACATGCAGGACAAGATTTAGATCACCAACTTTGGTGCCAATGATAAACCTGAAGACCAATTAAGAGGTTTGAGATGAATAAATAGAACCCAAATGTTCACTCTCCAGCATAGTGTAACCCTGAACACGGACAGGTTCAGAGGACATTTATATCATATGCCACAAGGTCCTTCAAATTATCTTGATCAGAACAGTTACAGAGGTTCCCACCTAACTCTCATTACAATTCAGACCTTAAAAGTGAGCTTAACTTTCAAAAAATAGGGGAGAAAACCCTTCATACCCTTCTTCTGCTGTTTTTACCAGTTGATAAGTAATAGATTTGATACAGAGAGACAGACATATAGACATACATACAGATAGGTAGGTAGGTAGGTAGGTAGGTAGGTAGGTAGGTAGGTAGATAGATAGATAGATAGGTAGGTAGATAGGTAGGTAGATAGGTAGGTAGATAGATAGATAGATAGATAGATAGATAGATAGATAGATAGATAGATAGATAGATAGATAGATAGATAGATAGATAGATAGATAGATAGATATAGATAGATAGATAGATAGGTAGGTAGGTAGGTAGGTAGGTAGGTAGATAGATAGATAGATAGATAGATAGATAGATAGATAGATAGATAGATAGATAGATAGATAGATAGATAGATAGATAGATAGATAGATAGATTCTTGAGTGCCTATTCATTACTGGGTAGCTAACCACTACCTTACAGAGCCATGTTACTTTATGATCTTCTTCACACCGTCTTGTTCTTGGTGGATAAGTCTAAGCTACATTTCACACTCAGCACCTCTTTGGAGAGCTGAGCATCTCTCCTGGAGGTGACGGCCTCCTACCACTGATAGTACCATGAACATTGGTGCCCAACTTCGGTGCTTTGACTCACCTCACAGGTCCAGGTGAGCCCTCCTACACACTAGGGTGGCTAATTCAGATGGTCAAAGTCTGAATTTTGAATCTGGATCAGACTAACAACTGCATACTGAGGTAACCAGGCACTCCTCATTTATTCTGGATGAATTTCTTACACAGCTTTCTATTTCTTTGATACTGTTTTGTTCACTCTAGACTCCTCTTTGAGCCCTGGATTCCTCTTAGAAGCAATGCATGGCCACGATTAGACATTGTAGGAAAAATCCTCAGGCTAAAAAAAGTTTTTGAAATCCTTGTAATTTCCTTTAAAGTAAACAGCTATGCTTTAATCTGGCATACATCATTAAGGCTTGTGGTGCAATATTTCAGTGTAACGTTCAGGAAGGAAAGGGAAACTATCATGAAAGTCTTTGCAAGTAGCCAAAAAGACTATTTGAGGAAGAAGAAGTCACTGAACAAGTTTTGTGTAAAGGCACATTAGGGTTCATGTGAAAGAGGAGAGAAATGCTGCTGAAACAAAATCTTGAAATTTCCCCTAATTCTTATAAAGACACCACAAGTACTGAAATGTAGGAGTGCATGTGACAACAAAAGCAGTTCCATTCTGACTCTGTGGGTTAAATATGGTTGGTTTTAGTGTGCCATAACAGTGTCTGGTAGAAATTAATGCTATTTGTTCCTATAAAACAAAGGGATTTCCATAACCTTTATCTATAGCTTGTCCCAGTGCTAAATTACCAAACCAGTTAGAAGGGTTTCATTAAATCTAATGGAAACCTTCCTTGTTATAAATTATGATTATCTTTTCTATTTCCTGACCTGAGCATATAATCTTCATCCTCCTCAAAATGCATACTTGCTACTTTTAGGCTATCATGATCACTTCCACACTTTTTCCTTGTTAGTCTTTTTTCCAAACTTAAAAGAAATCTAATATTTTTTTCACTATGAGCATTATTTCTATAAGCTCATTTTTTCCTAATGCTTAATACAACTTGTCTTGCTTTCTTACTTACACCATAACCCCTTTGTATATGCTTTATTAATTAGTAAAGGAAAAATGCATCTATGTTGTCAAAACTATTACAAATAAAATAATTTTTATGGTCATTCTTTCAGGTTGCATATATTACATTTAACAAATACTTCAAAACAATTTTCCTGTGTATTTCCTGTACAAATTAGGGCATAGTGGAGGCCTGTTGCACATTACATTCATCTGGTGTTTACTTACAAAATGGTAAGGTGAATGTATACAACATTTTTGTCTAGATTGCCCCTGACATTTTAAATAAGAAAATGAGTAACAAGGAGAAAGAAGGCATTTCTAGACTTTTGCCTCCATTATGAGCTTCTGCACTTGGCTCTAAGAGGCTTCTCTAAGGAGACGATGGAACCGAGCACTGTCTTGTATGAAACCTCTTGTATTTCAGCAGTGCAATGCTGTCTCTGGGAAGAACTGTCCTTGACTATGTTGACTTGGATATTATCAGGATATTCCTTTCAGGTATGCCTGTTATGACAAATTTGCAACTCTAAGACAGGCATCACATTCAGAAGATATCTGTATATCCACTTTCTTCTTTCCCTTAGTATATATGGAGAACTGAGGCTTTTGACATTCTCCTGCCCCTGGAGCTACGCCTCTAGGTTTTTTCTATGTAATTTCTGTGTACACCCACACAGGCTTAAAACAATTCAGAACTTGGCCTGTAGTAAAACAGATGTTTTTCTATAGTGGATTATAAGTCTGTGTGGTCAGACACACAGTAGCCAACTTCATTTGCCTGTAAAGCTCATTTGTTTTTTTCTGAAAGGTAAAACAATTCTGTCTTATTTTTGTTGTTTTGGTTTGGGTTTTTTCCATTTTGAAAGCTGTGAGTTCTGAACAAATATTTTGTTCACAAACTACAGACTACAGGTCCATGGACCACACAGAAATTATTCCAGAAATGGATTTCATTCTTAGTTATTAATTAGTTATAACCTCTGACATAAAAATGTCCATTCAAAAGTGAGACCTAGATGGATGGCTGGACTATACAATTAATCTAGTAAAGTGAAATTAAATGTGTTATCTTGCATGCAGAATAGGGAAAAAAAAATCACCACACACACAAAGAAGCTCTCGTCAACACAAAGATACATGTAGCTATCATCACAGGGACACTGCCTGTCTCCCGTTGTTCTTGATCACTGTTTCCTTATTTTGTGTTCATGATACAGATTTCCATCAATAAAATTATTTCATCTTATCACTCCTATTCCAGTATGTATGAAATTATCACTAGCTTTGGCCGTTGTCCAATTTTCCGTCAGTTTTCCATACTTTTTTGGAGCCGCTTATGAGATTCACGTGGACCATCTGTCCAGCAGGTCTCAGAGTTTACCAGGATGTCTCCAGAGTGACTGCCACTGACCACTGCTGCAACCTCCAGTAACGAGGCAAATATGTTCACACACTGAGGTCAGGAAAGGCTCCTAACTTCGAGATCTTTACACAGTGCCTTCCTAAAATAAGAAATTGAACTTTGGCTCTTGGAGTCTCTCTGGAATTGATGACATTGTCATTTGTCCAATGGTTTTGAGAAAAACAGTTCATCCTTAGCTTCTGTGGTAAAGAAATCTTTCACCAGACAGTTGCATGGGAGAAGGACACTAATTCTCCCTGGAGAACTGCTGAATTTGAAGCACTGGCAAAAAGCTGGAGGGCTCTGAGGCAAAAGATGTGCTTCCGATGAGAACCATGCTCAGAAGAACCTTTGTGAGAGCAACAGTGAGAGCACTGCAGATAGATAAAAAAAGATGATAGCATTCTTGCTGAAGATTTTTAGCAGAAAAAGATGAGGCCTCTACACTATATGCTGCAAATGTGAGAGGACACTGAACTCTGGAAACACCTATTATTTTTCATTGCCTATGAAAAGGATGGAAGGTGACTGCTCAGATGCAGGCATGTACACTGCAGACATCTGCAGACAGTTTCAACGAATGTAAACAAATAAGTTTTAACATTGTAAAGGCGGTGACAAAATGTAGTTTTATTAAGCATTCACAGTCCTAATGATTTATCAGTAAAGAACACAATATAAAAGTGAACAATCAATTATTATTAATATGCATTCATATCTATTTTTGTTACCTCTACACAAATGTGCACTTTGTGTATATGCTATAGAATATGATATAATCTACAAACATTGTTTTGTTTTCATAGATACAAACTTGTGCAAACAGGACGCTCAAAATGGCATCTTGGGCTACCAAATGTTGATAAAGCAATAGGACCTCTCAGTTTTCTGCATAGTTGTCACATAATTAGAAATACCCCTGGAGAACATGATGAGTATTTCCCAAAGTACACACATGTCAGAGAAATATCCTCTTCTGTCTTTGGATATGTCTAGATATAGTTACAATCATTTAGGTTGGAAAAAAACTTTCGCATCATGGAGTCCAACTGTTAACCTAGCACTGCCAAGTCCACTACTAACCCATATGCCACATCTACACATCTTTTAAAGATCTCCATGGATGGTGACTCAATCACCTTCCTGGGCAGCCTGTTCCAATGCTTGAAAACCTTTCTAGTAAGAATTTTTACCTAATTTCTAAGCTAAACCTCCCCTGGCACAACTTGAGGCCATTTCCTCTTGTCCTATCACTTCTTGCTAGGGAGAAGAGACGGTCACCCACCTTGCTACAACCTCCTCTCAGGTAGTCGTAGATAGCGAGAAGGTCTCCCTTGAGTGTCCTTTCCTCCAGGCTAAACATCCCCAGTTCCCTCAGCCGCTCCTCATCATACTTGTGCTCCAGACCCTTCACCAGCTTCATTGCCCTTCTCTGGACACATTAAAGGTTACATCTTTTCCTCCTACTCTTACAGTTCTCACAGAACTCGACATTTTTACCTTTGGCCGCTGTGATATTGCTGATTAAAAAAAAAAAAAAAAAGAGAGAGAGGAAAAGGACTGTATTGCCTACACTGTAGGCCTCTATTCACAGTGATTTATCATCTGGTTTTCTTTGTTATTTGGTGTTTTCCCAAAAACTCTCCTCAGTCATAGATCTTGGAAGTGGCAAGACATTTTCACAATTTACCCTTACTATATAGGATCATATGTTCCAAGAGGATGACACAGGGAGGATGCTGAGCAGGTGGCTGAATAGCACCTTGACCCAAACTGGTTGCAGATACTGATGCAGTCACAGACCAGAGGCAGACTAATAATTTCAACAGAGTAGCAGGGAGCTCATCATTGCTTGTTCACTTCTGAAGGCAGCACTTTTCCAGATGTTAACCTCAAGCTTTCCCCACAAATCAGGGGAAGAAATTATGAAATAAACTGGTGGGCAAACTACAAAAATAGGCTGCTCTACTTCTTACTTGATAGTGCTTAGGGTTGCAGCAGAAGTGGAAAGGAATGGCTAGATACCTGGACAGCACTGAAAGGACCTCTTTGCTACATAGTCTTTGTGTTCCTGTAGGACACAGGTACTGGCTTCCTCACACACACACATCAGCATAGATAGTACTGTAAAATAAGTAGGATGCTGCAGCCATCTGAAGAGAAGTGCATTCTTGGGAGCGCTTGTCTGCCATTCATTGACTAATTTGCTCTAACAGTCAAAGATATTAATGAAGTCACAAAAGAAATAATGCTGCTACTGACCTTTTGTTTTCTAAACCTATTCCTATGCTAAAGGTACTCTTAATTCAAGGGATTTCAGCAGATGGGTGGAAAGGAGAGATGGCCATAATGAAGGTTAAAAAATACAGGAAGCTAAACCATCTTGGCAGCCAACATCCTGACATAAAGGAGCTAAGCAATACAATAATACCATGTTAGTATTGTATAACATACAGGAGAAACTCCACCAAAGTTTGGATCACACCTGTGATCTAAGTGGTTCTTCCTTCTGTAAGCAAAACTCCCACTTCCCATATTGCACATTTGTGCATGTTGTGGGCATAGAAACCACCTCAGCCTGTTTTCACACTTAACACTGACAGGAAGCACAGGAAGGTGTAATGCACAAGTCTTTTAGAGTCAAGATCCAGAAAGGCTGGGCACGAGACAGCTTGCAAACACTTTGTCCTTTCTATCATATCAACTTCAGAATGTATAGCTCACACCTACAGTAACTGAGAACAATGATCACAGTTCACCTCAAGTCTATTAATAAACTGTCACAGCCTTCAAACCAAACAGGTTGTAAGTAATCTGCCTAGAGTTGTGCCAATTTTCTTTGGCAAGCCAAGTCTACGAATTGTCCAGGGAATGTCATAAACTCAGCAAATTCTTTACCAGCACTGTCCTAACAATTTACAAGCACAGACAAACCAGTTCCAGGACAATTGCCAAGCACTCCTGAATTTACTAATATAGCTGCTGCCTATAAATTCAACAGATAACTGAGGGTAGGGGGCAAATACTGAGTGAGAGTTATTTCTTTCTGTCACATGCCACAAGATAATTCAGGAGAGCCAGTCATCTGGAAAGGCAACCTGCATAAGCTGTATATGTAGGGAATGGTTTACCTACAAAATGGAAATCCAGACAGAATATGGGGTTGAATATATATGTGTGTACATATATATATATATATATATATATATATGAGGAGTTTGATCACAACTGCTGGAGTCCATCCCTGAAGTGTCTGTAGTTCAGTGACTTAAAAACTGAGCAGGTGCAAATGAAACCTAAGACCCAAGCACAGCACCATGCTGAAGCATGAGGTGTGACTGCTCAGCCAGCAGGACCAGGACAGGTATGTGAGTCCCCCTCCATGGAGCTGGAATCACACAGGGCAGTGCATGGCATCCAGCCAGCACTGCAACCCAGACATGACTTTCCATCAGGGTGACTCTGGAGCACCAGAGGGCACATAGATAAATAAAGAGCCTGACAGAGTTCTGTGAAATATCAGCAACACAGCTTGCCAGCTGCACAAGACTTTAAAATAAGGGACGGGCACTCCAGAGACTTCTGAAGGAAATCTCACCCTGCACCACATGAAAGTACTGCCACAACAGATTTAATAATAAATAAGAAAACATAAAATCAATTGCCAGAGCAAACAAATGGGACACTATAATATGGGATAACTCAAGTTATTCCAGAGTGTCTTAAGTAGCTGCAGAATCTTTGTTGAGAAAACTATTCAGATGAGCAAATGGGAAAACATATTCTGTCCAAAGAACTGGCAGATTCTGTTCTGCACTTCAGTTGGCAGCAGACTCAAATAAAGACAACTTTGAGACATGATAAATGCTGGAAAGAGAAGAAATTACGGAGGGAGACATTTGCACAAAGTAGATGCCAATAGAACAAGACCTCAGGAGACTAGAAAGTAATTCTACTTAAAGCTACAACTTTGAGTATAAATCTGGAAGCATATTTAATTCTGGAAATGATCGTGTGGTTTTGAGGAACAAAAACATTGCTCTTGAAGGCATAAACTAATGTGCTGTCTGAAGGTAAAGAGGCATTCCCCATCTCAACGTGTTATTCTATAATTACCAAATGAGGTTCACACCTCCTTTTAGGCAGTTGCAGTTGGACACCATCAAAGACAGAGACCCACTCCCAGCTGTGATCTGTTGTGGAACAACACTTAGTTACTATTGTTATTCACAAAACATCTGGCTAGTCTTGTACGCTCTTCCATTTCCTTTGCCCCTAAGTTCTGGCCTCATTTCCTATGAGACCTGAGTATTCAGAGGTTTACTTTTTTTCCCATCTACTTATTGTATGTGGGTGGAGTTCTTAACATATGTTCTTAGGATCTCCTTTTCCAAATACCTAGGGAGTCTGACCTGTGCTCATTCCTTTCAGGAGAGTAAAAACATGTTGGTTTTGTTTTCCTACCTAAGAACAGAACATTTTTGGGGTGGAGGCCATCCCAGCTCAGGAAGAAATGCTTAGCTTTTAAGTTCCTATTTAATGGGAGTGGGAGCGAAGAAGAATGATATCATTTCCATTTTCCCTTGAATTCTTCCCAGGACAATACATATTTTTCTAGACGAAGTGTCAGCTAGAGCTGTATTAATTGCAACACTGCTTTGTTAGCAGAATGGAAGAATATTAAAAAATCATTAATTCTCACAGTCCCCAATGAGTGAAAATTTCCAGTATTTCCTCCACATGGTGCACAGGTCAGGATGAGGTAGGTCATGCTTCTATCTCACAGTATTTCAGGATACCATCAAGACAGAAAGTACTTTAGGGTATCTTGATTGAAGACATGTGAAAGTTAAGCAGATCTGAACACAGAAGATGACAACACATAGGGCTCACTCAAAGGCTGAAACAATTACAAGCCACAAAGATAACAACAGACAACTTTGCTCCTCTGGAGAAATAACTTTCCTTCCAGAAGTTATACTGAGCAGGTGTGGTGATGCACTTTTCCCCTTCCTCCAGGCTGTTCTACAACCTCAGGAGCCGCCGATCAGCTCTCCGTGCCTTGAGTAATGAGTTGGGCAGTTAAGTATCCCTTGACTGTACCAGTTACTCCTACTCAACTGAGGCAGAGAACAGCACTGTCCGTGCTGGAACTCCTGTGGGCTGGTCAAAGCAGGGATGAAGAATGGAAACAACCAGTTACTTTCCCTGACAGCCCTGGAATGTTCCTGCCAGACCATAGCCCAGGTGGTAACCGTGTAGAATGAGACACTGTTCCTGAAATTTTTGAGAAAATTACCAACTCAGGTCACAGTCAGGATGGAAATTTGCTGATGATTAAGGCCAATTATGTCACGGCCTTATAAACAGCAGTCCCAAAATAAACCCCTTGTGAGCTCTTCTGGACCACAGCGGGCTGCAACCAGCATCTCCCTCTGAGCAGGATGCTGCTCAGAGCTTGCAAACCTCTAAGTCTGTGATACTAGGGGAACCATCGCGGAAAGTCAAGGATGGGGCCTGGGCTGATACCCCTGCTCCTCAAAGCTCAACCCTTTGCCCGCTGAGGAATTCAAAGGCATAAGATGTATTTCACTGAACTCCAGGGAAAGCTTTTAGTAGGTATATACTTTTGCTGTAATATGTATTACAAGCTTGAAGTAGTTAGGTAATGATGTAACTTTGTGATTTAAAACAAATTGATTTGCTGTTAAATTCTTATGAACTGTGAACTCCCTCTCTCTCCCCTTTAGATTGAATCTGTTGTCTAAGTTTCAGACTAGGAATAGATCCAGCTGCACTTAAACTCTGTGAGAATTTACAAAGCAAGAGGGTCTACTCTAAACCTCATGACTCAACAACAGGATCTCCTTTACCCCTTTATACCTTTGATCTTTATAAACTGTTTCCAACTCTATTCTGACTTGATTTCAGCTTGATTTATCTCTCTGCATTTACTCCATGCAGTAAGTAACAGAGTGAACTTTGCCATCAAATCTTGTGTAGTTGCATTTCCACACATTCATATTAAGCCTATTTCACTTAAACTCTTTGGTGGTAATTCTTTAAGCTACCTGACCTAACCACTCCTTTTGCGACAGCAGGAGACAGAGTTTTCCCAGAATAATTTAAATATTATAGACAGGTTTCCCCGGGAAACCTCTCTCTCTCTCTCTCTTCTCTTACCACATTTTGCTGAAATGCTCCATTTTTTAATTATTCAGGTCTAACACAAAGTTGTGGGAAACCCCGGCTGGTCCAAGGGATCGGAATGCAAGCTTAACATTAGCCTTGAAAAGATACCTGTGTATCCTTGAAGAGTCTACGAAAGTCCTGAGAAAAGCTGAGCCAACAAGACAAGGAACTGCCAGATGCACAAGTAGAAGAAGTGTATCAAAGATGTAGCAAAGAAAAGGCCATCATCATGAACTAATGGTCTGTGAGTGAACCAATCATGTATAGACACCTATTCTTGAGAAATATATAAAAAGCCTTGTTAGAACAATAAACAGCCTTTTGGCCTTTTGGTTTTGTGCACAATCCTTTGTGTGTCGTGTCCATCTCAACAGTGACACAAAGTTACAGCAAAATATGGTTTTAAAAATTTAACACCACCATCCTATCTAGGAAACTACCAAAATAAAGGATCTTATTTAGCTTTTATTATGGCCTGGAGTGTCAATGAAAGAACAAATATGCAGCAGATGTTAGCCAGCTTCCATGAGTATGTATTATAAGAATCCACACAGAATAAACAAGATCTCTTCAGATGCATTGCATTACCTCAGCAGCAGAATAATCTTTTCTACAGTCTTTTCTATAGTGTTTATTGCAATACAACAACAGCTTTCATGGAAAAGAAATCTTGTGGACACACACCACACAGCATAGGTCAATGCAGCTGACATTCTGGAAGTCAGTCCAAGTTCTGAAGCTACCTATTTACATCCTCTTCAGCATTCACAAATCAAATTTTACCCAGCCACTACACAGCTGTGTTACAGTGCAGAGTGCTTTTATACTGCTGAAGGGACTGCAGTCACAGGCTGGCTTAGCTGGAACAAACCTGCCAGATAAAAGGGAAGGCCAGTCTGCCGAGAAAAAATCATCTTTTCATCTTTTCCATATTTTCCCTTGCATGTTAGTTTGACACCAAAAGCAAAGGTTAAAAAGTTTGTTATTCAAGGAGTTCTGCAATAAAATCAGAATTGTGTTTGCTTTTACTCTTCGTTCATTTCTGGCTGTGCAAGACATCACGGGACTTGGCAGGTCTTAATACCTGGGTCTACTGGGAATTGGAAATGTTCAGAGTGGGATGTTGACAAAATACTTCCCCATTGTTTCAAGCTTGACTGTTCACCTTGTACTAAAAACTAAATCCTTTTAGCAGAGATAGCAGGCATCACCTATTTTCTTGCTAAGATTCCCCTTTTTCTCTTTTTTTTTTCCTTTATTTTCTCTCCTTCCCTCAGAAATACGAGGTGCACCCCTTGCTGGAGTCAGCAGGAGAGAGTTCACACACTGCAGTGGGAAATACATGTGAATCAGCTCAAAGACCTCAAATCATTTATTCATTACAACACGTCATGTTCCTTTTATGTTTCTTGGGTCAATCATCAATAAGCCAGGAGAAAATTTAAACTCACCATAGCAGAGAGGTCTTTGTTGATCTTTGTAGAAAGGTTAGACCCTGAGATATTTGCTGTCCTCATGTGAGAAACTGGGAGATCAGCAGTGCTCAGTGCAGCTCAGCATTTTCAAATATATCACAGACATCCTGTAAACGTGGTCTGGAGTCAGAGTATTGGTTCAGGAGAGACTGAAGGGTTTGGGCTTCTTTTACAGCTTTGCACTGGATGTTGCTTTTTCACTGGTGAACCGAACCTATATACCAAGTTCCAAACTTTTGGAATGACCAGTTCATAAGCCAAACATAAGTAGCTCAGCCACACATCACAAAATTGGCATAGGTTCAGTGAGAACTCAGCCTATGTGCATCTGAAGTATTGGTAAACTTGCCAACAGTACGTGAGTCTTATCTGGACAGATACTCAGCCAGAAAGCCCCCACCCAGCACTCGATAATCTTTGTTCACATATTGTCACATATTCCATTGCATCAGTATGTGTTGCAAATTTAGAACCAAGGCTAATGAGCGTCCTGAAGCTAGTATGGTTCATGTATCTCAGAGAGCGCTTGAGATTTTCACAAAACCAGAAAGAACCATCGCATATGACAATATTTTGGGAGAAAAATTTCTTTGACAGGATTGAAAATGTAACAACTCTGTATTATTTTAGAAATATTTACTCTTGACATTTATAATGTTATTTTTTTTCCTTCTTCTACTTCATTTTCTTTTCACCTCTGTAAGCTGTAAAAATGAATGACTACACCATTCCTTTCCCCTTTCTTATTTAACTAAATGGCTTTGTAAATGTTACAGTGTCATTACTGTGATACTACTATAGAGCTAAGGGACAAGTTTTCCTTTTTTCTTTTGTTATTTGGTAGTTTCCTAGAGAGAAGATGACAAATGGCAGAGGAGGTACTCAAAAAATCAGATTTTACTCCCTTATATCCAGTGTAGAAAAAAGAAATAGAAAGATTAGGAAGAAATAGAGCAAATAAAAATAAAATAATCTAAATCTTTTAATATTTTGAGAAAAAAAGGCAATATTTTCAATTTAAGTATGCTGTCAATGTATTCTTTGCTTTTGAATTTTTTTCATAGAAATAATATGTTCTTCCCATGAAAAACATGAGTGTTTTTTGGGTTGGTTGGTTGGTTTAGAATGGAAAATTTCAGGAACCTGAAGTTTAAGAGTAATATTGCTTATAAAGGAAACCACAGACCTGAAGACCCCACAATCATATCCTTTTTCAAATGAATATGGTTAACATGGATATTAAATCTGAAAAAGATTCTTCCTTTGTCAAAATGTGGAGATAGTATGAAAAAAAAAAAGCACAAAAAAGTGAAGCATTGATAAACTTAGACATGTTAAGTGTCTAAACTAAACTTAGACAAGTGTCTCAGCTGATATTAACTACATCATTTTTTTCTTACCAATTATCAGCATATTAGTTATTCCTAATTTAATAAGGCTTTTTTACATAGCTTGGAAAGCACAGATGATATTTCACCACAAAAACATCCAGGGTGATATCTAGAACATTTGCAGTTATGTGATCCTTCTGAAATAGCTATGTTTAGAGTTATTTTAATTTCTGAAATATCATGAGGACAGCTCTGTAGATCTGATTTTTTTATTATTATTATTATTATTATTATTTGATTGAAGCAAGAGGATAAACAGCAGGATTCACTGATAAATGGAATCTGAAGTAAACACGAATGATTACAGGCACAAGAACTACAACAAGCTTATCTTTCATATGTCGTAATATTTAAATCACTGTGGAAGTATGTGATGCATCCAGAAAAGGCTTCACAAGGTACATAATAGGAATAATATTAAGGGATTGTTAGATCATACACTTGAGTTGCTTGTCTGTTTCTATGAGGATATGTTTTCGATTGTGCTTGAAAAGACTCAAGTAACTTGTTAACTTTTTCCAGTAGTAAATAGTGCTATTGCCCAAACACTGAATTTCCAGTGTGCTTGCATACTGCTCTGGATCAATTTACTTATCATTAACTTTGGACAGTGCTTATGCTTATGCTATGGGGCAGGGCTGCCTTTCAGACAGTCCTCAGTAAGCCAGAGGCGTGGGCCAACGTGAACCTCGTGAAACTCAAGGGCAAATGCAAACTCCTGCATCTGGAACAGGATAACTCCATGAGGCATTACAGGCTGGGAGCTGAGCAGAGAGAAAGTGGCTTTGCAGAAAAGGACCTGAATGGTGGACAACAAGTTGAGTATGAATTCTGCCTTAAGAATATAGCCATCATGTCAAGGGAATCCCTCCACTGAGCTGTCTTGAGGGCAAATCCAAATAAATGTTTCCAGGTTTTGGCCCACTAATTAAAAAAAAAAAAAAAATTCAACCAGAGATTAGCATGAGCCAATGAAGATTAGGTGGCTGAAGCATATGGGGAAGATGGTGCTGAGTTTGCACAGCCTGGCTAAGGAGAGGATATAACTGTAGTCTTCCATTAAGAAAAAGGGGAGCTGACAGAGCTAAACTCTTCTGAGAAAAGGGGCAACAGTCCCGTGCTCCAGCAAAGGATTTTCTAACCAGAGAAATGGAAAAAAATTTCACGCTGAGCATTCAAGCCTTGGAACAGGCTAACTGGAGAGGTTTTTGGATTTGGATACTTCATAATTCAGCAGTGCAAAGCCATGAGGAACTTTAACTTTGAATTTATCTCTGCTTTGAGCTGAGGGTTGGACTAGAGACCTTTGGAGGTCCCTTCCAACCTAAGTTGTTCTATTATTTTTAGAGAAACCTCAACTAGTTTCACCATAATGTTCAGATATGAAGCTAGTATATGAGTGCCTAAGGCCTCAAGGAGTTTGACATGACACCACAATGCCTCTTTCTTAAGAATCATCTATATTTTAATATAAAATCTTTTCAGTAAAAGACCACTTCCCTGTGTGTCTGAAGAAGGAGGAATTAGGAAAAGATGAGCCATCCTTGCTGGTGAATAATGTATCTCCAGTATCACCTGACTTCTTCTGTCAGTGTATTCTGTTCTGACTCCTCCAGCATAGGTATCTGAAGCATAAAAGGACCTCCACCCCATAACATCTCAAACTCCTCTGCCAATAAACTCAGTGGATCCCACTTTATAATTGTGCACGTTCACAAACAGAACCGCTGCTCATCCAGAACAGAACACAGGAGACCAACCTGTGATCAGCAACCATGAATTTCAATATAATCCCCTGCTGAGAGGACAGACAGTCCAGATGGGAGTTTCCCATTAAGTCACCTTATCTTATAAATATATATGTATATCTAACTGAACAGAGGGTAGTAGCATGGTAAGATCTAAATATGCATCTCTCCATCAGATCAGATTTTTAAAGGTGGTGTGCTCAAAGGAGTGTCTGGATTCCCCAGTAGGAAACTGAGGAAGTCCGAATTTTGACTACCCTTGAGTCAACAAGATCAAGCATGTCACATATGCACACTAGCAGAACAGATGGCAGCAGTACTGCAGGGGAGACCAGAGAACCAGAGAACCTGGAGAGCCTGTTGCCAGCAATGCTGGAAGGTCTGCTTCCATCAGGGAGACAGAATGATGAATAACAGTAGTAGTTCAGTCTCCCGCTGTCACTGCTATGAACATTTACAGTAGTATGAAGCTGGCTTGTTACACCAGTTTGATGATTGTCATATTTGCTTGGTCTGTGTCAGGTATCTCAGTGCCATAGTACAGTTGGTGTTGAGATTGACACATTTTCCCTTTGGCTTGAGATGTATAGATATGATTCTTAAGAGGAGCTAGGTACTTATCTGGACAATTTTTTGGTGGGCTTCATGTCACACTCAAACTTCAACAATTTCACTTTTGCGACTAAGTCACATCTTGGAAGAGGATCATCAGAGTGGCAAGAGGAGATAGCTTGAGCAGCCCTACCATGACCAATCTACTACTCAAAGATTCTCCACCTGTTACACTTTACTGCTAGGCTAGATGGCCAGTTCTGAAGTCAACCTGACCAGCTTCTTCCAGGTCCATCCTACATTCCTGCAAGTGTGAGAGATGAAAAGCTCGCAGAAGGATTAACACCCACCTGGTATATCACCTATAGCAGTCAAGCAATGGGTATGCTTACACAGTACAAGGCAGATGACAATCCAAATGGTAAACATCACCTAGTGAAACACAGCCCTATGTGAAGATAGTACCTCAGATCCACAAACATTTCAGCCCCATGACTGTGGCCAAGTGCCAGAGGTAATAAATCTTGACTCTAACAGCTTTCAAAAGCTCTGGCTTTCTGCCATGCTAATGCAGTTTGCCATGGACCCAAGCTAATACCAGTGCTGACTGGGTGCATGTGAGGAGTCACTGTACCTGGCCTCATTACACTCCTAAAATGTCTGTCATTCAGCAGATATCTCTGCACATCAGTAGCTACAAAAGTCTAGATGGGGTTGGTAGTGTTCAGGGTGTAAGGGAAAGGTTTTTTCCACTAAAATGTTGCCAGCATGCAGTAGAGTAGTGCAGAGCTGTTTTGTTTCTCCTTGTGCATCAGAAGCAATTCAGTAGCCAGCTGAAAGCGCTGAAGGGTTTCCTTTGTTTGTAACAGCCATTGTACTGAAGATTTTTTAGGTTTCCTTTACTTAGGAGCATACTGAAGGAAATGATTGAAAGTTACTAAATTTAGATAATTCTATTCTTACTAAAAACTTCCTCCTTTTTCATCAATGTCATTCCTCCAAATTTTATGAGGGAAAGGGGAAAACATTAGTTACAGTGAAATGTGGAAAAGATTAACAGATCCCAGTCTGAACAGTCTGCAAATGCCAAGACCTAGAGAGAAAATGAGAGAGAAAAACTCAGAAGGTATGAGTTTCCTAAGCTATCCTTCTTTCTTTGACTGGGAAGAGTACACTACTTTGAGAAGAAACTGAAAATGAAAACCTAAGTTAATTGAAAGACTCTATTAACAGAACAACTACATTAATTACGAAACAAAAAAATCCCAAAGCAGTACACCTCTAATATAAGTTCCAAAATTAAAATTTGGAATTTGAATCCAGAATCCCAAGTCCATGACCTCTAAAAGATAATTTGAAAGAACCTTTCAGAAAGTCTCTTAGAACTCTTCTAAGCTACAGAATGCCTTTAGTGTACACTCTATATTATCAGCACCACCTAGAGTGCATCACTAGAAAGAACTCCAATAACATAATACTAATATTCTTTAAAAAGAGTGATTTAATTTCAAAAGAGCATTTTCCAGACTTACTCTCTTTCAAAGACTTCCATATCAAGTATATGTGGCTGATACAACAAAAGACAGACAGGGAAAGACCGTATTTTTCTTATTGCACCTAGAAGAGGTGGCGAAAAAATATCACAAAACATTTGGAATTCAACTGAACCCTGTAAGGCAGTGACTGTTGTTTCTGGCTTAATCATCAGCAGAAACTTCCTCTATCAGAATATAGGTGGTGGTGGTGGTGATGATGATGATGAGGATGATGAGGATGATGAGGATGATGAGGATGACGAAGATGTCCAAATCAGAACAGAATTCTGCTCACTCTCCAGAGAAATAGAAACAGATTGCTGCATTTTTTCAGTATACTCTTTAGTTAAGAGTTTGGAGGTAGAAGTGAGAAATAAAATAGATATTGTTAAGAGACATTGCATATTTAGAAAGTAATTGGTTTTACCTTTATTTCTATACACATTCTGTTTACAGCCTGCTTGTTTCAGACACCTACTTATTTAAAGCCAATTCCTGTATGTAGTCGTAATAGCAACAGAGAATGTTACAGGATGCACACTTGATTTTCTCCTGCTTTCACTCTAGGTAAAAATTATGTAAAGCTTTCATCTTGATTTCTTTACACATTTTCTTCCAGTATAACTGAATAGGACCTTGTTTACCATTACACTAAAAATTAAATGCAAAATTAATAAACTAGTATAAGCCTGGAACAACTCAGTAGTGAATTGGGCCCTTAACCTGGAGCTGATGTTCATTGCCATGATTTGTGATTTTATCAGTTAACTCGTAAATTCTGTTAGTGTTCAGAAACGCTGACTTACTTTTCAAATCCGCTGAAATTCATAGGAGGACTGTACTTGCCTCGGGTTCTGATAAACAGACCCTTGGCACTGATACCACACCTCTGAAGCTGCTTATTTTCATTTGAAAAAAAAAAAAACCAACAGTTGTTTATGGTTGCATAACGATCTTATTACAGCCTATTTTAAAGAATAAACAAAGTAGGAATATAGGCTTAACAAAACAGAGCATTTTCTTGCAATGTAAACGTATATGCAAACATTCAGCTGCTAGTTACCAAGCACTGATTATTTATTCATTTCTGCCAAAGCAGTGCAGAGACTGAAAACATGGTTTCCTGCTCTGCCGACTGAGAAGCATATACTGAGAAAGCACGACTCCAGAGCTTTATTTCAGTTTCTGGTCTTAGTTTTCAATCTGAGAATACACTCCCTATTGAATGGGACGAGCAAAGCAAACAACATGTCTTTTCTCAGAAGGCAGCTTGCTCTGCCTCTAACGGCACAGAACTCCTTAGTACCACTGGTGACCATTATTCCTCTCGCTCCCACCTTCCCCATCCAGTACCAGTTGCCTTCCTGTTACACCTGGGGCCCACCTACTTCTGCTGTGGGAAAGCTTCTTTTCAGAAGGCTGGATGAGTTAAATGCTTTGCCTCTGGCCCTCTTCCTCACTTATCTTCTGACCTAAAAATACACCTAAGGTCACTTAAACTGATCTGTATGCTTATATTTATCTTAAACATTATTTTCAGGCTAAAAACTATGAGCTTACATACTGCAAATTCAGAGTGTTATTGACTATTACTAGTCAACAATTGTAAGATTGTAATATAATCCCATGTTTGTATGTATTATATAATTATAGTACTTTATAAAGTAAGTATAATGTTAAAATGAATTATAGTCTTGCACACCAGTGAGATTTATTTTATTGAAATTCTTAATCAGAAGAGAAGGAACCAAAAAGAAAGTATTTTTGATCTTTTAGTCCTGACAGTCCTCTTACCCACTACCACAATATTACAGGGGAGTATATTTCCTCAACATACTGCCGACACCACATGCCAAGTAATATTTCCACCCTGTTGCATAAAACACTTCTGTATTACTATTGCTATGTATGTTGTATTACTATGAAGAAACTAAAATGAAATTATTACGTTACAGAGAATCTGACCTGTGTCCTTTGTTACACGAAGAAGGCGTGGTACTTTCAGTCAAAACTGATAACTGCTAACAAAATCGTAGAAAAATGGAAGACTATCACGTTCATCAAGGAATGGCTGAGAAGAGTATCCCAAAGATGTTACAAATTGCAGTACAAAGTACCCATTACCATGAGAGGAAAATAAATGTACTTGCCATAATAGGAAAATGCAGCAAACATATGTATGTTAATTAATAATTCAACCCAAAATATGTCTTAACTATATGAATCCAAGTTCTGTCATATTTTAATAAAGAATATTTATATTTAGAGCTATAACCATGGAGAAAGATGAAAAATAAATTATGCAAATACTTCAAAGACATATAAACCTTTTTTTGTTCCAGGGCAGAAACATTGACTGACAAGCTGAAATTTTTTTCTTTGAGCACAGTTATTCCCAATTTTATTGTTTCAAGGCATTCTGCACATTTCTTTGAAGCATATGACAGCGAAACCTGTCCAAACAAGGACTGAGGTCTATCCGCACTGTGGTTTTGCTCTTGGATGGATCATTTTAATTTTATGACATCACAACAGTACGTTTTTATCTCCTGTATAAATCCTTGACTATAGCATCTCCAGACCATGTGACAGGTGAAAAGGAACTGTTTGATTTGAAGGCTGAACACAGAGGCTGAATGGGATTTTTAAATTTTCTTTAAGCACAGGCTGTTGTTCTCCTTCTGAATTAGATCAACCAGTCTGGCAAGAAGCAAATCAGTTGGACAAACAGAGGATTTTAAACATCTTGAGATGGGCAATGGATCCAGTTCTGAGAGCAAGGAGTCGGCCAGGAGATCCAGAGAACTGGAAAAGAAGCTCCAGGCAGATGCAGAGAGGGAAGCCAGGACAGTCAAACTACTACTTTTGGGTAAATACAATAGAAATTGCTCATAACGCTTCTCCATTGAAGGGTTATTTTGCTTTGGAATTACATTTCAGTACAGTGAATTTCCCACCTTTCACTGTTTTATTTGAAGACAATCCTGTAATACACACACAAGTTATTTTCTGGTTGTAAATAATCACAGTCACAAGAAACAGGCTGGAAATAGCCATGTCACTGCATGTATTCAATTTTAAATATTACAAATACTTGCCTTTGAAAGGATTTGATAAATGAGAAACTACTGTTAGAATAAATGTTATGATGCTTACATACACAGAACGTAGCACAAACTTACCTTTTGTATTTCAAGGATCTATATGAATTTGTTTGCAGCAGGATTAAGTAAGATAACGGGTTACACAGAAAATCCGCAGTTGTCACAAGGTATTGATACTGTTTGTTTTCTAAAGTCTTGCACTTAATTTTTTACAGAAGCAGAAAGTGACTTAGGAGGACTTTTTTCAATGTATAAAAAATATATTATGGAGCGTAGAATGGAAGATAATGAAATGAGATGAACACAGATGAGTGTTCTCACAGACAACTGCTTCTAATGCACACTATGATGAATTTATTAACAGCCAGCATATTTTCTTGATATAGCTTTATTCTTCTCTCTTTTTTTCCATGGTACTGCATAGCCTACAAGAAATAATCAAGAGCACAATAACACTGCCACTGTCTTAATATTTTTATGCTGACAGTATGATGCCTATTATTGAAGTTTATATAGATTGATTACAAATGAACAGAAAAATAGTCTTTGATCATTGAAATGTTTCTATTTTTTCCTTCATTGTAACCACAATGCTTACAAATGCTTTTAAACTGCCATTTATTCAGACTTAGCTAGATCCCTTAGATAAAGTAAATCGGCTTAACTCTCTTGTTTTGTATTTTATGCAAAAAAGTCTATTTATACCTGTTGAGAATCCATTACAATTAATAAAGAAATAAGAGAAAACCCACAACCATGCAGGTTCCTCAAATAATAATAGGAAAGTAGCTGTTTGATACAGTTTATGTACCATCAGTATTCAGATGGTTTACAAAGCTTTTCAGTCCAGCGGAGAATATGAGGATTTTCTGTGCCACCTTAATACAAAATATTGGCCCCACTGAGGCAAGCTTGAACCGGTCAGAAAACAGAATAACATTTTCATTTAAACTTCCACAAAGTTTCAATACTTTTTATACATTCTTACAAAAATGAATTGTTACACTGAGCTAGAACCAGGGTCCATCTACTCCAGCATCTTGTCTCTGATCTTACCCAACACTGATCCATAAGGATAATGTAAGAAATCCTTTCAGAGGAATTTATAGGATAAAGAGCAATATATAAGATAAAGAGGAATTTATAAGATAAACAGTTTAATGATATATTTTGATCTTCAAGTTTTCATGACTTTGCAGTAGTATTGGAGGCTGTCTTACACCAGGACACAAAGTAAATTACCCCTCCAGGAACATACGTATGTATTTAGTATTAGCAACTTCAGTTTTAAATGTTTCCTAATGTATATAATCAGTGTTCTTCTGACACTATTAATATCAGTCTCAAGATGCCTTTAGTAAAATACTTTGAGATTAATTGCAAGCCATGTGGAAAAGATTTCTGTTTCATTCATTTCAAACCTGAACATATTTTGGATTCATCAACTACACAAGCAAACTTTACCTGAGACAAGATGATCATTAGAATCTGAAATACTTTCGCTTAAGTCTTCTTTATAGAATAAATTTCTACATTATCTTCCTTTACTCATGTCACACATGATAAAGATTCAAATTTGTCAGCAGATAACATTTCCTAAGTTTTTTTTTTCTCTGGGGAACTATTACAACATATCACAAGGACTTGGTAAAACACATGTTGAGTGAGTAAAGAAAAGATTATAGACCTAACAGCTTGAATTTTCTTGTTCTTAAGAAAAAAAAAGGGGGGGGGGAATAAAACATGTGTCTGTTTTGAGCCTATTGCACAGCTAAAGTGAAAGTGTCTCTTGGACACCTGGAATCACAGCTGCTTAAGCAATGTGTATACAGGGCACCATATAGCACCCTCCATAGTCAACAGTGAAATGGACAGATAGGAGAATATTAAATCTACTATGTTCAGATCTGTATCTGTTGTCTTTCCATACCTCTGGGTGATCTCTGAAATACTCAGATCTTACACTTCATAAGTCAAAGGCAGCTCGATTCAAGCGAACCAGCCTAGCCCTACCTTAGTCCTAGGTTTCTGTTCATTCAGACCATGTGTTGCCTTTGTATTACAGACCAGATATCACCATTGTCTCTTTTGTAGTAGGCTGATGGGCAGAAAATACTCAGGAAAAAATGGATATGTACATCATAAGTTTTTCATTATGCTCTTATTCTTAAAATGTAAAAAAAAAAAAAAAAAAAAAAAAAAAAAATCTGACCATTTCTTGAGATTATTTAATATCTCGTCTGGTCTCTCTGCATCCTCCAACTGGTGCCTTTACAAAACAGAAATTATATCCAGAAAACAAAGACACCACATTTATTTATGTTGAGTTCCATGATCTGGGCAAACACATTATCTGTGTTGAGGTGATAATTTAGAGTTTATATGACATGCACATAAAACCTGCACATATAAACTGGGGGAGGGGAAAAATTATGCCATTTTCTGATGTTCCTCACTAGTTGTCCAGGAGCCACCTGAGGGTTAAGTCTTCCGTGTTAGGTATTCCTATGTTTTCAAGGCCATCCACCCCTTCACCTTGTCCACAAATCTAGCCTATACATATTTATACTTCAAAAAAACCCAGATAGTTTCATGAGTCTGGAACAAACTCCAAGGTGAAAGTTTTATTTCCTTACTATCAGGGTCATATCTTGCCTACCACACCACATGCGGTTTATACACTTTGTAGGAAGACAGCTTGCAATTTATTTGTGTGCAAAGTACAGCACACATTTCAAACATGGCCAAAACAGCTGATGTTCACAGTGAACCTTTCCCAGAAACAAGAACTTCACTTCTGTTGAAATGATCATTAAAACTTTGAACTTATTAGTTTTCATTGTATTAATCCATAGCCTCATTGTCTACGGTTTTCAGTGGCAGGACAAATTCAGCCTTACTTGAGCTGATCATCCTCAAGTCACTTTACCAAGAAATACTCACTTTTAGGGCACAGGTCACTGGATTTAATATAAATATATGCTTCAGGGTGTCAAAAATTGAAGCTGTTTGTTCGTTTGTTTGTTTGTTTTAGGTTTAGTAGTAAATATTTTTATTCACTGACTATAAGAGGTCTCTGACAAGTAGTGTGAATATAAAAGTTTATAGTATACACACTTAAAACCAGTTCAATGAATCAGTACTGTTGTGCTGAAGTCAGGCTTGAGTTCCTGTTACTAACACCTCCACTGGAAGTAAAGACTTTGAGCACAAAGTCAGCCCAACAAACCTATCGATTGGAATACACAGACTTTCTTTTTTTTTGGGGGGGGGGCGGGGGGGGTGAGAATTTAATGAGGGTTAGATTATCAAGCATTGGAACAGGCTTCCCAGGGAAGTAGTTAAGTCACCATTCCTGGAGCTGTTTAAAAGACATGTAGATGTGGTGCTTAGGGACATGGTTTGGTGGTGGACTTGGCAGTGGTAGTTTAATAGTTGGACTCGATGATCTTAAAGGTCTTTTCCAGTCTAAACGACTATGATTCTATGATCTTAGATCTTTTCTCTACTTTCTTTCTCTCATTGAGAAAGTTTGTTGAGTTTGGTAAGAGGACCAGGAAGATACAATTTCCAGTCTAGTTCACAGTTTCTAGGGCTCTGAATGGCAGGCAGAGTTGTAAACCTTTTCTGATTTTAATTTGAAGATTTTATTTTCCTGCTTTTTGCAGGAAAATGCTTTTATGTCATGGTCACTGGCATTTGTGACAGGTTTCAAACAAAATATTTAGATAGTGTTGTGGGTTTTTTTTTTAATTTTTATTTTCTTACCTTTATTGCTAGAAACTTTCCTAAACCAAACCTTTACTTTCACATAAATAATAACAGTAAAGAGATATTAACTCTGAATCTGAGACACAAAAGCAGCTTAAAATATAAAAAAGAGACTTCTTCAATGGCTCAGCAGATGTTAATCTTGAAAGGGGCTTGTATTCTGTCCAGTTTCCACAACTATTCAAACAAATTCTACTTAGAAAAACAGTAACATCAAGTTACAGCTGAGGTCCTAGGTTCTGTTCTCCTTTGAATTTGAGAGATTCTCACCACCTTTCAAGGCACCTCCAGTTTTTTCTCTCTTTGGTCTCTGTGCCTTGGTGCCCTGCAGGGAAGGAGTAAGGTAGTCCCTGAGCACTGGAGCAATTTGTGTCAGGCTGCTGGGGGATGGCTCCTGTGCAGCTCGGTGCCTGCAACTGTGCCACATGGCACTTCGTTTTGCGTCCCCTCTGCAGCCCCAGTCTGGCCAGAAACAAAATGGACTTGGGACATGGCCAGGTGCAGTTTTAGATATCCAAAGCAAGAAGAAGGCAGGTTACAGTCTGCCAGAGTGCTGCGGGTACAGCACCTCGCTGAAGGTAGATGTGATATGCCCTGCAGCAGGATGAATGTGACCTCTGGGAAAAGCTGTGGGAGCAAACATCCATTGACCTTACCAGCACCGAGGACATCTTTCAGCTCCCAGGAGAAGGGCCAGAGCTTCAGGCACTGACCAAGATTTCTGTGCCTTTATCCATCTCAAGGAAACTCAGCATCCAAATAGAAACAGCAATCACAGGTAAATTTGAAAAAGCTATAGGATCTTAAATATGTGAAATTCAAAATACAGGCTATGGCATATTATCAGTGGTCTCTACCAGGCTGAGCTATAAATCTTCACAGTGAGAGAGTTTTTCAAAAGTCAGTTAAACTTTCCAAGCTTCAGGACAGGAGCAAAGCTTGACCTAAGTTCTCACCTTTTATTCATAAATTCTGGGCTTCATTATAATTGCCCTTTTCACCGCCTCCTAAAGAGAAGCTACCTTCAGCTTCCCACGCAGGCATGTAAGGGTTATCATCATGCACTTTTGCCACTGTTTCTGCAAGTTGAAGGCTATTGTGGTGGGTGGAAACTCAGCCCTGTCCCTGCACTCCCGCCCTGGGGCCGGGCCCAAAGGAGCAGGCTGTACAAGACGTGGAAGGAAGAAAGGAAGCAGGTGCAAGGTAAATTGTTTGTGACCCATTTCCTGGGGTGCAAATTCTGCTACAACTAACGTGATACTCCAGAGCGAAGCCAAAGTCTGAAAGTCATCTGTTGTTTAGATAAAGGCATTAACTGGATCACAAATTAAAAATGAGCAGAGGTAGAAAAATGCACCCAAAAGATATAAATTACACCTCCCACTCTATTTCAACTTTGCTTTTCAGATCTGGAACTGCGGTTCATTTCTATATTATATTTCCTGGCATTTTTCCATGTGGTGAATGTATGCCCTCTCAGCACAGACTGCTCTCTTCCCTACAAAAAGTGTGTAGCAAACACTACCTTGCCAACAGGACTTTACCAAGTTCTTCAGAAGGGCACTGGAGGGATAATAAGTGATCTACAGCAAATTTGCATTTATTCCAAACTGTGGCAGATGGCAGCATCAGACCATTTTACATAGGCTCATTTTTTTCTTGCACTTTCCGCCGTTCACATAATGGATTTTAGAAAATGCTTTGCGTATGGCTTGCTGTCTGTTGTGATTCATTCAAGTAAATTAATCCCTGTCATTTAAATGTTATTAGCTTTACAAAATCTGTTTGGAAAGTCTGTAATTAGTTTGTTCCTCAGTTAAAATAGCTATGCCCCAGATTTTCTCTTTTGTCAAAAGTACTTGACATCGTCCAGTAAGGCAAATGATAAGCTGCAAAGAGAAAAGCAGTGATGAATCCTGTCCCATGGATTCACAGTCAAAGTTGAATCCTCTCTTCAGGTGCTTTCAAAATCCAGCTCATTTAGCAGTTCTTGCCAAGACTCATCACTCTGACAGAAGATGATAGTCACGCTGATTTCCAGTGGAGAAGGTCCCTCCCTGCCAGCTCTGAGGATTTCCTGCAGAATTGTTCCCAAGCTGGATCTGCTGCTTTGCTCTGCAGGCTCCCCACTTCCAGCCGCATTACTTCATAGGAGAAGACCACGGAGCAAAGGAACTAACAAAACACCAGTGTCAAGACATTCGCTCATGTGCTGCCTCTGCATCATGAGCTAGACCACATGCAAGTCTCCACATTGTTTTTCCAGTTGCTCACAGAGCTGGCTAAAGGGCATGGAACTGGCTGGTTTGGCTCACAAAAGGTCACAATACACATTAAATGAGCAGCTACAAATCATGTAATGAGTGAGACACTGTGAAGCTGTAGTTTGTTCATGTTTTTCTGCCCATCTGCCAGACATGAAATCAATATGACCCATATTTTATTTCCTTGCTAAATTAAGGAGTCTATATTTTTCTCTTAATTGACCAAATGTTCTTCTCAAATGTCCTTTTCCTTTCCAGAACTCATATTTTTACCAGGATTTAATCCTTGTTAGGTCTGAAGGGACACTAGGGAGGGTTATAGTTAGTACAATGGGGATCTAAAACCTCTGCATGTCTCTTCATAGATACAAAAATCTGTGTTCCATAGAGTTATTTTTAATACTTGCTGCTTATTCATCTATCAATCACATCATTTTAACATTCCCCTTCTGCAGGTGCTGGAGAGTCAGGAAAGAGCACTATCGTAAAGCAAATGAAGTAAGTATATGAATATTCATATCAGTTGTTGAATTTGGTATTTGCAGTATAAGCTATCTAGCTAATGTCTTATTACAATATTTATGCTTATTTGAATAAAATGCAAAGAAACATCATTCAAATCAAGTTCTTATTCAACCACATGAAGGAAAACACAAAGTGACTAACACACACAGCTGGACTGGTAATCAAATCTGTCTGATCAAATCATGCACTGGTCCGACTCCTTACTGAAGACCAGGGAAGCTTCTTCATTGGCTTTGGCAGGAGTCACAGTCCTGTAGTGAGAACATGGATGTATGAGACAACCAGCCATGGCGGATCCACCCAGCCTAGCATCCTGTCTCCTGTAGTAGCTAATGAAGGATGGCTGCAGAAGATTGTCAGACCAGGCAAGCAAACACACAGTAACACTTGTGCTGGACAGTATTTGATGATCTGTGATTTAGGCACCATCCTGAACTGGAGATGGCACCTCTGTGTTCGGTAGCGCTCATTTAATTCATTACTATGTTTCTCTGGAATCTTTTTTGAACCAGTGTAAAATAATAACATCCACAATATTCTACAACATGTAGTTCCACAGTTCAATTGCATATGATGTGAATCATCTCCCTTTGTTCAATTTTATTTGGTTCTATTAATTTCATTCTATTTCACTGTACTGCAAGAGAAAATACTGAAGTACTCCCTCTGTAGGTCATTCTCGGTCTCCACAGACTTACTCCAGCTCCTGCCAGAGGCCAGAAAATTGTTCTCAGGTCTCCCGCAGGCCAGGTGAGAACATACTTAGCCACCAGCCTACGCAGTGGGCAGCTGCTACCTACCATCTAGCATGGGTAGGGACACTCATGGGTTTTGCAAGGGAAGTATCACCCTAAAAAGCTTTCATACAATAATGAATCTGGGGAAAAAACAGGCTGTACAAGCTCAAATGCAGAAATCCCTGTTCAAATTTAGACTATCTGGATAGGAAGATCTTGTGTCTGCACCACAAATCTACTGCAAGAATAATTGCAGATATTTGTTCAAAGTACACATGATGCCCCACAGATTGAACTCAGTAGCTCTATTTTGCCTGGCTACAGAGGACGGTCCAATTTGTGTGGTGTCCGTTTACAATTTACTATCACAATATTTTCACATATAGTAAAGCAGGCTAATGCTACATTCATTCAAGTTATTCTTTTAAGGGTAGCCAAAATACTAGTCATGTATCTGGCTTAAACAGATAATCCACCTGAGTTCAAGAGACCGTTCTTACACAGGCAGCAAAAGCCTTCCTTCACTGTGTAACCTGCTAAAATATTGCTGTTATATCTAGCCTTATTTTCATAGACAGTGTTCAGGTCGGCTCCCTAGACCTGTCCAAACACAGAAAAAAAATTACACAGGCACTGCAACTGTTTAGACGTGACTCCACTTTCTAAGCACCGATCTCTTGCCGTGTAAAAATCAAGCAGTTTTATGAAATCAGTAATACTATTCCAAATTTAAATTCTCCTATTTCATATCTTCACCAATGCATTTAAAAGTTATTTATTTATCTATATTTATTATATAATATATTAATTAATATTTATATTAATATATAAACATATAAATCTATATAATGCATATAAATTAAATATTATCTATTTAATTTAAAGAGTTAATTAAAAATATTACGTCCTAAAAGCAATTTTCTACTATTTAATCTGCTCATTTTGTAATAAGACAGATGCAGAACCATCCATAAATACTTTGCTAACTTTTTTGTTCCATTTAAATGATGGATAACTATTTCTGTTTTGAGTTCCAATCAGGAGGCCCACCCTATTCAGCAAACCATTGAAATGTATTGTGCTCAGAGCTTCCCCAGGTAGGAGCGGATTAAAGATGTTCCTCGGAGTTGAACACTTTAACAAGGCTGGTAACTTTTAACAGCAATGAGGAGGAAGCAGAAAGCTGCAAAGCTGAGAGCTATCTTTAAAGCCCTGTGCATTTATGAGCTATCAACCTGATCACAAATATTAATTATTTGACAGGAAAACTGTTCATGAAAATTACAATTTTTCATATAAAATGTCATCTTTCTGTCACAACCAAGGACTTTTTTAAAAGAGGTTTTTTAGTAAAAAAAAAAAATCAGTTATTAATTTTTTCAATTAAGCATAGCATTTTCTAGAAAAGACTGATAGTTGCTTACAAAAGAAATAATTTTGCTGAAAATACAATTTTCCACTAAAATCAGGGTAATTTTACTCCTATTAATACAATTTGCTAATTCATAAACCTCATTCTTTCAAGAGTGAAGGTTTCAGTCGAAGATAAATCCTTCCACTGAGCTTTGCACAATATCATCCGGTGATCAAAATATAAATATGCTGCAAGGCCCTAAAAAGGCTACGATGGTTATGAGGCAGAACTAAAAAGGAAAACTAAATAAGCTTCTCTGGAGCTCTGTGCTTCTGACTAGATCATTTCCAATGTGTGATCTAAGCTTTTTAAAACCAGGTTGAATATTTCTATGCAGTGCTCTAAGTTAGCAGTACAAACATACCACAAATAATTCAGTGAATGAACAGCAGGAAACTATTTGGTAACCCATCATGCCTTCTGAGACTGAATCTGGTGAGAAGCCCTCCTTTCATGAAAAAAAAAAACCAAAACAAAAAACAAACAAAACCCAGGAGATTAACTTTTTTTGTCCAATAGAAATATAATTTAGATACGACTGGTAGCCTAACACCTCATGCCTTCAGCATCCTGCATTTATTTTTTAAAGGTTGTTTATTTTTTCAAGGAGGATCAGGGAACAAAATTTTCCAGTTGCTAACATTCTCCTTCTGGCCACACAAGATGTCAGCCTGTTCTACAATCCTTCCTTAAAAATTACAGATCTTCAATAAAAGCAGCAAAATTCACCACCGATTTAACAGGTTGGCAAACATGCCTTCTGCCAGACGATGTAATTATAATAATTAAGAAAAAATAATAATAAAAAAACCATTAAAAGCCTCAGACAAAACCAAGTTTTCTGCCTGTAATTACAGAATCTAGTCGCATTTCAGAATCTTATATTTTCTTCCTTCCTCTGTTCTTCAAAGGTAAAAAAATAATAATAAAAAAAATTACATTAAAATGTAAAATAGCTATATGTGGACTGTGTTAGGGCCTTTCCTTCTTTCTCATCACAGATTTTTGCAGCCACAGGCAAAACACCCACCCTCCCCAGAAATCCAGTTATGGCCACCGCTGTGAGACACACAAAGTAGTTAAACCAAGTTCATGTGCTTCATGGGATTTGCATTTCTAGCTACTTCATTCCATGATTTATAGATAATCTGCTGCTTTCACAGGTAGTGAGGGTAAGAGTGAGAAGAATATGCCTCAGTACCGGTGTAAGGGTACCAGATGGCATAACACAGCTCCCCTTTGTCTTTCTCCCAATTTCAACAGGATTCCTGTAATTTGAATCTTGGATTCATGCTGAACACAGCATTAAAAACCCCAAAGCTTCAAAACAGAGTTTATGGATTTGCCCAGTCGAGAAGTGATTGGGGAAGCATTTAGAGAACCCTTTTTTCCTACAGATGCTACTCCTACAGACACAAGAATGCAACTTTCGAATTTTCTGACACCCATCAGTCAGAGAGATATTAAGACACATTCAGTTGTGATACGGGCTTTGTGCATGTGTGTGTGAGAGTGAATTATTTTCTGAAAGGGCTGGCTTCTCTCCTTGAAGTGAAAGTCTCCCCAGGACACACACCTATGTGCATTCTGGGCTAACCTGTCAGGTCCTTTCATGTCATCCCTTTCTGCCTGTGTAGCCCTGTCCAGACTGTAACTATGGCAAGAGACATGGGGAAAAAAAAAAAAAACAAACCCAACCTCAAACCCCAGAAACGATTTATTTAATAACCTGGCTTTCATCAATGAATGACTGAGATGGGGAAGAACAGAGTTTGGTGTCTCTTAATTGAGAATACGCTACACCAAAACAGGTGGCGTTTTTCACAGCTCATGGACAAAGGTGTCTCTAAGTCATAATACAATCTGCAAAGTGATCTTGGAGAACTTTAACCGCATGCCATTCCCTATCAAGGAGAATTATGAAATTATAATCCTTCTGTCAGGGTTAGGTTAATTGAATTTGACTGTTAAGGTTCATTGTCCTTTGGAATACAGGCCAAATCCTCTGGAGTAATATCTATGTCCCCAAAGCCTGTAGATAACAACAGTAACACCTTTCAATAACTAGAAATTGTAACTGATGTACAAAGAAGTATTAAAGATTTTTTTTTGTTTTCTTGAGGCAGGATGTCACAGTGTAGAAATATTTCTGGAATAATTATTCCACTCTAGGTAAGATTCCAAATAAAAATGAGAATGATTACATGAGCAATGTGACAGCCCATGACTAATATTGTGCAGATGCCAACAATAAAATATTTGGGATCTAAGCAGCTATGCATACACAGGAATGGGCCTGGGTCTCGTTCTGGATTCATACATTATCTTATACTGATCCACAAGCCAAAAAACCAACATGTATTCACCAGACTGGGAAGCCAAAACCCAGCCTCATAAATTTTAACCTCACATAGTTGCAGGAATTGCTTTTTACCTGTTCCAGCAGAATAGGCAGATCAACCATTGATAAATGCTTTTCCATGGGCCAGATGGATTCAGTTCTTTCTCATGCTGACCACAAAAACATCTGATCCAACTTTTCATTGCTCTTTTTTTTTTTTTTAAATGCATCTCATAAACTTTTTGTTTTCTATTTTTGCACCAGGATTATCCATAAAGATGGTTTCACCTACCAGGAACGCATGGAGTACAGATCCATCATTTACAGTAATGCAGTGCAGTCTATCCTGTCTATCATGAAAGCAATGACTAAGTTAGGAATCAGTTATGAAAACCCAGCTAGAATTGTGAGTATGACACCCTTTCTCTTGAAATAAGCATCAGAATACATTTTTTTGTAGAGGCTGGTAGAACAAAGAGGGTTCAGTATTTGTTTTATGACAGTGAAAACTAAGCACTGCTTGACTTACATGTGACAAGATGTCCTTACTTATTTTTGTTTTCTCATGACTGATGCCTGAGGTCTAACCTTTGCATAAATAGTCATTTTGTTTGTTACAAAAGAAATGTTCAACTTGCAAAGACATAAAAAAAACCCCAACAACCTTTTCTTAGCTGCTTAGTCACTTACTTATTACTATTGAGAAATTAATAGATATTGCCCTTTTATGAACAAACCTTGGGGCTCAGCCATGTAAGGAAGGATTATCTAGAGATGCTGGGAATATTTCAGTTTGGTATTGCTCCTGGAGCAGAGCCCTCCCCGTTGCATGGATGCAGCACTGGTGTACTGGCACTGCCGAGAGCCTGACCTTCCTGGCATAGTTAGCAATCCTGTGCACAAGCACATACAGCAAAAGCCACAGTAAGATCTGCTATCTTCTGGCTACCACCCTGAATTTTCAGGGACAGAAGGAAAAACAACTTTTCTTCTCAGTGCAATGATTTAGTCTATTGCCTATAATTCAGACCTTGACGAGAATTTCTCAAATGCCTGTCAGAATATCAGCTGGTTGCAGTTTTAGCGAATTCTGCCTATCCCCTAGAGGTTTGCCTTAGAGGGAAATACATTCACTTATCTGAAAGAGCTTTTCTTTTTCCAGAAGTCTACATTTCATTAAAATGACATGTGCTACTTTGACCCAAAAAATGATAAAACTTCAGACATTACTAAAGCTCATACAGTCCTTTGACGAAATATAAACTAAATGTTTTCTTCCTGTATACTTTTAAGAGTCCATGAATGCAAGTCATTCAAACAAACGTAACGGTGTCCAAATGCAGCACACAGCCAACAGGCCCCGTGTGAATGTGCTGTGACTTGGCCTGTCTCTCAATTGTAATAGACATGTGCACTGTGTGAGGACCCATCCACCAATCTACATGGCCCAAGACGGCCAAACCTGGCAGCACCTACCCACAGGCCCTGTGGCTGAGGCTCAGCCTCTGATATCCACTACGTGGGTCAGGCTCTGCCACCTGTAATTAAGTTATGTTCTGCCTGTGCCCCGGGACTTCAGTCTCTTTTCTCAGCCCTGCCAAACTTTAAACCTTCTGAGAGGTTTACACGTGTTCACTCATTGTCTGTCATCTATGCCACTTCTTTCATTACTTTCAAGGGATTTCACAGCCTGGGGAACTGGGAAGTGAAAACTTTTGTTAAATAGCTCAGTTAATTTCTTAGCATTACATATAACCAAATGCTGAAACTACAGGTTCTATAAGTTTATCATTTCCAGCACAGTAAGCCTACTTTTATTGTCACTGGCAGAACAGGCCTCTAGGAATACAGTTGAATACACCTGTACAAACTATTTGCAGTGCCTGCCTTCTTTTCGCCCAGAAGCACATAAGACTAACCTGGTTCTGAGTTTTTAAAGAAAACAGAAATTTTGGTCACATTTATTTTCATCGGCAGTAAACATTGCCCTTTATTCCAAAAACAAACTTAGCTTACCTTTTCTGTAAAATCGTATGTCATTTAAAAACTTGAGTTGTTTTGATGTAAGCTTTGATTTCAGCTGGACTTTGTTCTTGCTGTGTTCTGGTCCCAATTTAGCTGCTTAAAGTCACCCAAAAGCAACGGATTTACCCATATTTCAGGACTGCCTGCAAATACCTCATAGTGGTCCTGAAAGTGCCTCAGCACATAATTTTGAACATCTGTTCTGGGGAGAGAGGTATTTTTTTCTTCCTAAAGTGCCATTGCAATTTATTTTTAATATGAAAATCATCTGAAGTCTGTCTAAATGCCAGAGAGAAACAAAACATTATATAAATCAAGGTTATGATTAACTCAGTCTGCCGCTATCTTCCTTTTTTACGTAAGAATCAAAATCCATAGTTGCCACCTTTTGCATAATAATCTGTGAATGTTTACCATATACCTGGATGGGCTGAGCTCAAGGCTTCTCGTTATAGGCTATTCAACCAGCAAACCCAACAGTGCAGGAGGATAGCTATAATCATTAAATGATATGTGGCAGCTTGAAGGAAGGAACATTCCAACTCATATCTTGAAGCTGAACAAGTGTGTGCCCTGGAGAGCAGCCCTGAAGACAAGGTGCACATGAGAAAGTGTGACTCAGTTCTGCTGATCCTGGCTCTGAGCAAGGATGAGGGTGTAGATGGAGCAAATTTAATGTAGAAGGGTAATTGCATGGCTGTCCTCCTTCGTCTTTCAAATTAAGGCCGTCCTTTAGTGGTTATTCCTTCCTTTTTCTTCTTTTTTTTTTTCATGCTAACTCAATTTCTCCAATAGTTTAGAAAACCTGCAGTGTTTTATTTTTGATCATTCTCGCACTTTTACAAAGTCTCCATAAATTGCAATTTCTATTGAAACATATAGTACATGCTTAAAACAAGTATTACAAATTACTGTGAAGATGTTTCATATTTTGGAATAAAAGATACTCCCTGCCAGAAGAGTGTCTGTCAGAATCCATTTATACTTTTGCAACTATTGACTGCAAGTCACTTCAGTTGTCTACTTATACAGCTAGGAAGGAATTATGTTCTATAATTATCCACTGCTCCAACAGTGTATCAAATGACCCTATTTTAATCATGCTCTTTATTTACATTACATTCCTGAGCTGTTAACCACTGAGAAGAAATATTTTTAATGCAATAGATTACTTGAAGTATTTTTGGATTGACAGCAAAAGGAAGAAATTACTGAATAATACTTTTAAAGTACTTAGGATTTATTACTCAGTTGGAGGTTTCTTTTTCCAAATAAAAGAACATATGGGAAATAGTTATATTCACTTTGCCACATTTCTCACTGTGGCCTACAGCTAGAAATTTTTTCTTCCAAATACATTCAAAAATATATTTAGCTATATATTTCTGCTTTGATGTAGTTATATTTAAGCTTTAAATATTCTTTTGAATTTAGTTTTTGGTACCCCACTACTCTGTCTTACAATAAAAGCCTTCCTACAAGTCAAAGCTTTTGTGAATACCTATGGTAAGATGAAACTGAGCACCTGAATGAACAATAAAAAGAGGAAAACTGTATCATGTTTTAAGTCTAACCTTGGCACTGACTAAAGGGAAGTGAGCCTGTAGATGGATGCTAACATGCAAAGGCGAGTACAGCTACCTGGAAAAATCAGTGAAAATGAGAAAATCTCCTTGTAAACTAATCATGTCTTCAAGGAGGTGGAGGGGCACAGTGTGCTTGCACAATATTTACTGTAGATTTTCTCTTTAGGAAGACGAAAGGAAACTGTGTGCCATGGCAACAGCTCTGGAGGATGGCGACATGTCTTCTGAATTGGTTGAACTCATCAAACAACTGTGGAGCGATGGTGGGACTCAGGCCTGCTTCGCAAGGGCAGCGGAGTACCAGCTCAACGACTCGGCAGCCTAGTAGGTGACCCCAGCTGCAGGCGCTGAGCAGCTGGCCATTACCGTTATGGACAGTGTAAGAGGGCTTGTGACAAGACATCTTCCTCACATGCAGAATAAATGGCCTACAAAAGTTATTACTCATTAGCCTGAAAAAGAATGAGGTGGTTTGTTAATGTTTATAATACATTAGAAATGTTTAACTGAAGGAAACAAGAGGAAACAAGGAACAAATTGTTCCTGTGAGCTTGTTTAAACTCTAAAAAAAAGAGCCTATTCTTTTCATATTCTATTCATATTTCTATTCTTTTTTAATTCAAAGATTGGCATAATGAGAGAAAGGGTGAACTGAAACAGCTTAGGTTTTACCTAGAGTTCTACTTTGAATGTATACATTTCAAGCTGCTAAACATAAGCCTGGAGAAAACTGTAAACACTTGCCTATAAACTAACCTGGCTGCACAGGTGGTGTCACCGCCCCAGCATCCAGCCGCTCTTGGCCGGTGGTGCCACAGCCGCCCCCCAGCCCCACGGCCCCCGCTCCCCTGCTGCGGCCCGGGAGCTGGCAGGCAGAGAAGCACAGGACCAGGGCTGTTCAGCTCCAGCTCCACAAAGGGTCACCATTCGGCCAGGGTACATCTCCTCAATTAGATGTAGTCAAGCTTAGGCTTTTCAGGAGTCCCTGGTTTGGTTGCTCCACTGGCTACACTGGTCCTGCTTTGCTGCTTTCTCCCTAAGCTCACACCAGGCCAGCAAGGGAGGCTCAGAGTTCTCCCAGCCTGCTTAAGTCTGACTCTAGACCTAGGGCAGAGGGTTGTCCCAGGTGAGGTCCACCTTCCGAGAGGCTGGAGGCTTCTCTGCTCCTGCAGCTTCTCCTGCAGGCTGAGGGCACCTGCAGGGTGATCCCCCCGGGCTGTGGGGTGTCCCTTGTCCCTCCCAGGCCAGGAGCTGGGTGAACTGCAGGCAGCAACAGCTCGCTACCTGCAGAAAGCAGAAGGGATATACCCTGAAAATATTCAAAATTCTTCAGCTCTTTATATCTTCAAAACAAGAATGAAGACCTTCCTGCAAGATACTTAAAGGAAATATTGCCTTGCTGATCTGTGCCTGATAGGGAGGTGTTTTACGGCAGCCTTGTATTTCTATAGCAATGCTACAGAGCGGCGTGTGTTTTCCCAGCACAGCCTCTCTGACCCAGCGCCACAAGCCTGTAACAAGTCAGTCATTATGATTAAAAAAAAACACTTCTTGAAATTAAAACAAACAAGCAAAAACCCCCAACAACAACAAGAAAAAAAAAACCAAAACAGGGGAAAATACCTGCTTACCCGCTAACATTCTAAAGCATGTACACTATTCCTGGCAGCTTGGGTTTCATAGCCTAAATAGATGATAGTCTAAAGTAATTCCCTCTGAGTGTTATGGGTTGTGTCATGTTTCCACCTGCAAAAGTTTTCAGTATTTAAGGCAGCTAGTACATACTGTAAAAGAGCCAATAATCTATTTATTGCTACAGTTACATGAAAAACAACAGTGGTATGTTTTTCATCTGCTTGAACACTTCCGAAAATCCCACTAACGTTCTGTCTTCATCTGCTGGTACCTGATGCTTCTTGAAAATCTAGCCTTTCGCTCTGAACCATTAAAATCAACCTAATTTTTGCCCTTGATGCTGGGCTTCTAATGATCCCTTCAAAACTAGCTAGAGTCAATCAGCCATCTAATGCTATACTTCAATTTCTTTTAAAACCAAAACCCTGTTTCTCAGCTTCTGTGAATCAGTGTGGACAGAGTATTGATTTATACTGTGTAAACTCTGACTTTCTGAGTTACCTTCTCTTAGTCTTTTCATTATTAATTCATGCTAATGAAATTTGATCATTGCCTTTCCTCTGTGTGTTTTAATTGAGAAAAAAGAGATCTTTTGAATAATAGAAAATCCCCTGCATGACAAACTTCTTTTTTAGACTCACCTGGAATTAATCCTGTTTCAAGATGGAGTGATGGGTAAGGCAGGGGCAAAATCAGGGTTATAAATCATGATCTTAAAAGTCATTGTATAGTTACCAGTAGTTCATGGTGCTTCTTGCTTTCTCAGCCATTTGCCTCTCAGGCAATTGTCACCTAATTCAAGTTAAAGAAAGATCAAACATTTAGACTAACCTACTAGTTTGCATCCTCTCTTTTGCCAGTGGAGAGTCGGCCTGTAGTGTCCCCTTGGAGCTGCCTAAGACTCTAGGAAGAATCTGAAGGTGCCTCTCTTGCTGCATTAACTAGACAATTAACTTCATCTAAGTTTTTATACAATTACAATTGGCTGTGTTGAAATAGATTCAGGTATTTGTGACTAAGAAGTATCAGATATTTATAACGAATTTTATATACTAGTGTTTATTCTAGAGCTTACATGTTTTATGAATTGCAAAATGTCTTGTTTCTGCCTTCCACTAAGGTGAGCTGAGATGAGTTTGCCTCAGGTTCTACTCAGAGAACCAGAGATATATTGCATTTTTTTAAAAAAACAGGCTGTTTCCTAGACTCAAATGATGGGCAAACATTTAAATAATCAGATCAACTCCAGTGCTCCTTGTTATTTTAAAATAAGAAAATCTCATTTTCAAGCATTACTTACTAATCTCCATTTGGAAGATTCTAACCTTTTAAAAATCTTTTTAATTTAATTTTTTTTTTTATGGAAGTATTAAATATTGCAGACAAGGATGGTGAGCTGTGAGGTTTGTTTGGGTAGTTGTCTGGATAAAATGAACAGCAGAACTTCATGCTGGGCAGACTTTGTGTTAGAGAAGAACAAAAAAAAAAAAAAAAGCATGAAGCTTAATAAATATTAGAGAGACTGTGCTCTGTTTGTCAGAGACAAGAAGCTACAAATGGAAAGGTTCCAACTGGGATACCAAAAGCTTGAAAATTCTTCAATGACTTTATGTGGTTCCTTGCTTTTGGCTTTGTTCTTTATTTGAATATTAGTAGTTAAAAGGTAGGAATCTACCCAGACATCACCACTTCTTTTCCTTTTGTCAGTTCATAACCTCTTTACACAGACTCCTAGACCAGACAGTAAGATTCATAGGCTCTATCCAGCCATTTCAAGAAAGTTGCGTGCCCCTGGAAGAGACAGGAGAAGGGCTGGTGGTAGGACAAGAACAGGCTTCAAGGTCAGAGTTGGATTCCCATTTCATGCAGGTTTTATCTCTGTATGCCAGATGTAAAACCAGATAGCCTACTCTTTTCCAGGGGGTTGTGAGAGCACTAACCTAGGGGGTCCTCAGCTTCATTGAAGCTTCTGGTTTTGATTACAAAATCATTTTTTTGAAAAAAGTTACCATGTACTTTCCTCTTGTAAACTGATAGGTCTACAGAGAAACAGCCCCTAAATGTGAATTCCTCCAAAATGTTATGTCTCCCCTTTCACGTAGGAAGGAAGATACTGTTACAACAGGTCTGATAGTATGTGATAACTTCTGGTCAATCTGCTTCTGAAAGACGCTTGCTTTCAGGACAGGTTCGTCCCCTGTGGTGGCAATTCCCACTTGCTGACAGCAAATGGACAAAACCCCTTTCCTGACAAGGTGGGCTTTTACCATCCCTGAGGAAAACGAGGATTTTCCTGAACTGAAAATTCTCAGAAAGATGTTTATTATATACACCTAAATTACACTTCTATATATAAGAAGAAAAAAAGAAAAAAAGAGAAAAAGAAAGCTTCTGGATTGTGGATCTAGGTTGTATAAAATCCAAGACTATGGTATTTAAATGTGTAATTTACATAAAATACTTAAAAGCAGCTCAATAGGAAGCGATTACATAATATTTGTTTTACCTGTTGAATTCACCAGTCACCATTTCCTTTACTCTCCTTAGTTACCTCAACGATTTGGATAGGTTATCAATGCCGGACTACGTGCCTAGTGAGCAAGACGTTTTGCACTCCCGAGTGAAAACAACTGGGATTATAGAGACTCAGTTTTCTTTCAAGGATTTGAATTTCAGGTACAAACCCCATATCTGACAGTTTTCTGTGGTTTTATCTTAAGGATTTTCTTTGAAAAGTAGTGACCTATTATATTATTGGTAATCCCGCTGTAATATACTTGAATTCACTCTTATTAAATATTTGAAAGAGCTGAAAAAGCAAGATACTTTAGTACCAGTGCTCCAGTTTTAAGCATATAATGGATCATTATTAAGTGATCTCAGAATATCAGGTTCTAAAAGGTCATTTTTACATATGTGTCTAAAAAGCATTATTTGTATCCTGCCATTTGAATAATCGTTTGAGACATTTATGAAATTTGCCTACTTAAATGTCCTTAACAGCATGCAAAACATTTGATGACTACTAATTTGAATGCACTCTCAACCTTTCACTCTCTTCTTTTGAGAACGGAAATAACTGCTCTTAACAATGGAATGCATTACAGTTGGCAAAAAAATAGTGATTTCTGTCCCATGGGAAATTTCAGTATTAGCATGCATGCTTTCATGCTCATTTAAGATAAAAAGCAAAATGTTAAAAAAAATCTTGAATATAATGTGTCTTGAGAAATTTGACTGAAAATAATTGACACTTTTAGATACTCAAGATTTTGTTATGCTTGGTGAACCAATTAAAAACATCTAATTCCACATGAAAATTTATTTGAACAAATTATGACAGTTTCAGTGTTCTATAATGCTTTTCTCTATGGATTGGATTCTATTTCATTCTTAATTTAAATGTTGAGGTGTATATTGAGGAATGTAGTCTATAGAAGAAATTGTCTGTACAGTTAGACAAGTGTATCCTCTAAAAGTGTAAAAGCACCAGGATTATAAATTTTACGTTTTTCATTGGCTTATTTTTTTTTTCTAATGTGGCAATTAACAGCCCCAAAACCACCTATGCTACCACACAGATGCTTTGACATAATAGAAATTACATATACAACATAAGACTCAGAAGTAGATGCCCTGCGAATAATTTATTATCTCCTATTAATACACTGGTCACACATTAAAATTAATCACTTATCCACAAACACTACAATGCGATGTCATAGACATCATCTTCTTTTTCTCTGATTAATGTATTTGCAGACAGCTTTGTACGTTGGAAATCTCAGCACCTTCAGTTACAGTCATAGTTTATGTAAGAAAATCAGGATGGAGAAAGAAAATCATCAGAGTGCAAACCCTCTTTGACATGAATGTTACCAGTCCTGATATTAGAATATCAGGATTAGCACCTAGGTCCAACTGAAATGCAGCACAACTGAGAATTGTTACCTAAGTGTCTGCAAACAAGAGGAAGGCTCCTAATGCCACCACAAACACAAAACCCACTGTGTTTAGCCTCTCTGCTACACATCACAGTAATGGTATGTGAGTAAATTCATTGGTGGTTTTAAGCACTTGAGTAACACCAGTTAAAATCACTACAAAATAGTCTTGAGGGTTTTGAGCTGCCATACGGATGCAAAGCAGCTATAAATCCCTCTTAACCAGTCAGTTACTGCTACTTTGTATTGCCAGAGCAACGCAAAACAGCTGGGGGATCCTGATGACTCTGCATTTTGATAAGTACCATAGAAACAACTATCAAGAGAGGAACACTTCCACATTCAGTGTGAGTTTTGGTTGAAATATACTTCAAAGAGGCTTCGGGTCACAAGCCATACATAGATTAAAAAAAACATGAGCAGATGCCTCAATCACTAAACACTTGTCCCTCTTCTGAACTGAATGAGGCAGAAAACATTTTGTATCTGTGCAGTAAAAGTCTAAATCCCAGTACTGCTCCAGGGAACTGAATTACAGTTGCACAGACAACAGTTCCTGTTATTTGCTGTCTTCTCAGTGGTTTCTTTGCTGGTTTAGTATAATTTAGCTTTCTTGAGCTCTTCAGTTTATTTCACTAACATTGGTTTTGATTTCCAGAGCTCACAACATAACTAAAATATTTTTAAAAGAAGGTCTGATCCTCATAGGTCCTCTCCTGCTGTTGTTTCCATTGATGTGCTAGTCGGAGTTTTACTAAAATCAGGCAAGCTTCAGTCTTCAGGTCTCACTATATATATCATTAGGACAAATATACAGCTAGCACCATATCTCTACCTAAGTTTTCCAAGAGCAGTGCTGGAAAAATATAAAGCTTTCAAGGCTAACTCTGACTGTCTTGGTAAACGAAAAAGATCATCTCAGAAATACATTTTCTACCAGTCACAGAGGGACTTCATTTCTACATGTGCTTATGTTAAGTTTTGGGCTGACATGAGAAGAGCTAAGTAAACTAAGGTTAGTACAACAAAAACTGCTCATAAGCATTGCCTCTGGCCTTGATCTTGCTCTATTTTAACTGACTTCTCATAAATATTCACAAGGACATGCTAAAAGTTTGCAGGCAGTGAATACAGATTTGTATGATGACGTATGCTTGCAAAACTTCACTGCAGATTAAATTTTGAAGCTTTTCCCCACCCCATAACCCTGATTTCAGTTACATACCACAAATCAAGGAAGACATATAATGGCAGGTGACTTTTGGGTGCTAATCACAACCAAAAGTCAAGGCCCTTTATTCATACTGACATCATTCTTCAGTAGGCATACTGAACCCAGTGAAGATATGCTTGGAAGAATGCCATTACTATTAAAACCTTGCTCCACAACAGCTTTCTGATTTCCTAATAATTCACATTTATGGACACCCAATGATCAGATAAAGAGACAAAATGTACTAGAATTTTTTTTTTCTCTAATTACTCCTCAGCTGCAGAAACAGTTCCAGCATTGGGAAGGGTTTCATTTCTTCTAAGCAGGATGAAAAATGATAAACAATAACTTTTGTTTCCACCAGCTGCAGTGCTGATGGTGAAGAAAACAGAGGATCAATATACTGCAAAAAATGCTGTTTCAGTAACGAATTATTCTTGCTCTGTTTATTACTGACATGATTTTTTTCATTCTGAATCCCAATATTTTCATTGCTATAAAAACTGAGTTGTGTTTCATTTTCAGATACTGAAGGAGATACATCCAGAGAGTAAGATCTAATGCATTTTCTTGAAGGAAGAGATAATGCAACAGGGGATTAGGTTTTACAGTTATAAGTTCAACAACAGGCAGCACAGGGAAAAGTCATTGTGCACACAAGTGAAAACAGAAAAATTAAGGGTAGGATAAATTTGATTTTTCACATGTTTTTCCTCTTTTCTAATGCACTTGAAAAATGTTCAAGTTTGGCACCTTTTATTTCAGAAAACTAGTGAAAAGAAAGCACTATCTATCCCTTGTCACTGAAGAACTGCAAATCTAAAGGGAATTTTGAAAGCTAGTGCTAAGCAGAACAATGGCAGCTTTGACAACAGCTCCATCTCAGCTGGGCCCTAACTAGGGTCCTAACCAGGTCCCAGCTCGGTATGCTCAGCTGGCTTTGGACTGCAATATAAAGTCCATAAAAATTCTGTATGATTCTACCCAAAGTAGTGATTTCTGGCAAAGACTGAAGGAAATTAATGCAGAGGAGGACAGCCCTACATTTTTTTCCTCTCGGCAAATAAAGGGATTCTTGCTCTCCATGAATTCCTTCTTAAACAGCAACTAATGAGATTGATAGGGCAAAGGCCACATACACACAAACATGTGCTGCAAGTCCTTTAGCTAGCAAAGTGATCGCACCAGGGCAATGAATAGATGACTGTTTTATTCAATTAAACACAGCCAGTGGGTCAGCCTGTGACTGGGTTCCAGTCGCATGCCTTACAGATCAATGTGTCAGTTCACTACAAGCAAAACTATGAAGTAAAAAATGACTCTGGATTTGAGGGTCTTTTGTCGCTGTTTCGCGTACGAACTCTGTCCTGAACAAATCCTTGCCTGCAGAGCTTACTTCTGCACTGAGCTTTTACGTAAAGCCCCATTTCCTCAACGCAGAGTGCCACCTGAAAGTACTGAATCTATTTCCTATATGCAGGTATTTAAGCCTTTATGTTTCATTTTATGCCCACTACAAAGCCACAAATTATAAATAGTATGCCTTGACCTGCTGGGAATAGAAACAGACCAATATTTGGAAAAGCTAGATATTTGACTGTCATTCATCTCCAGTTGCACTCTGCACATTAACAGCACAACTATGTCTTTATTAGACAGTGCTTTACATTGTACTTATATTCTTTTTTCTCCAAAGGATGTTTGATGTGGGTGGACAGCGATCAGAGAGAAAAAAGTGGATTCATTGCTTTGAGGGAGTTACTTGCATCATATTCTGTGCTGCACTCAGTGCCTATGACATGGTTCTGGTGGAAGATAAAGAAGTGGTGAGTCAGAAGAGCCAAAAAACCCTTTTGCTGCTAAGTTTTAATGTACTCTCTGGTGGCGTATCAGAACTATTCCTGTTCCCTGATAACCATTTAAAGGCTATTATGCTGTATTGGTTCTTGCCAGTAAAGAACATTACAGTAAAAACGACATATAGGGATGAGATTTGTCAGTCTCTCATGTTTACCTTTTGCATGTCAACAGAACAGAATGCATGAAAGCCTTCAGTTGTTCAACAGCATCTGCAACCACAAGTGCTTTGCAGCCACTTCCATTGTGCTGTTTCTAAATAAAAAAGACCTCTTTCAAGAGAAAATAAAAAAAGTTCATCTGAATATCTGCTTTCCTGAGTATAATGGTAAGTCTGGGGTTTTCAGAAGAAAATACATTTGGATGACTGGTGTAGGAAGTGCATTCAAGACTGAGACTTTGACTCAGGTCACCTATATATAAGCATTTAAAACCTAAACATCTTATCTAAGCTACTAGCCTTTCTCTCAAAAGAATGGTGGGGGACAGACATGGCCAGAACCCAATCAGTCCCACCTACTCATCATGTTTATCCTAGGGTGGGGTTATCTCTGGAGATGCTTATTTTTCTCCACTGGTGGTAGAGGAAGCTGAGAGAACTAAAAGTTTCAGATGGTTGAACGGTGGTGTCATGAACCCAGCCAGTATTTCAGTAAAAGTCAGTGGCTTATCACTCACACACACCATAATTGAATCCAAGTTTTCTGACATTATTTTGGAAACCCATTCCATAAAAGGAAGTTTGCCTCTTTCTGTATGCCACGGTGGTGTCTATGGGAAATAAGAAACAGCAGCTGTTCCCAGCTGATGCAAAAGAATATATGAGGCTATATCAGAAAGTGCCAGAAAACAAAACAAAATCTGTTGGTATTTTAGTATTGACCTAATGTATTTGGGGTAGGGAGTGTCCAGAATTAAACATATTTAAAGCAATATTATAATTATTATTATTATTAGAAAATGGGTTCTGTGCACTTCCTGAAAACCAGCTCTTTTGCTCTGCTGCTGAGGATGCATCAATACTGCAACCCAAAATTGCTCAGTGCTTCACTGGGATAATCAAACATTATGTGCCAGACTCAGTGGAGCTATGCCACTTTACACTGCCTGAGGCTTCAGACAGGATGGGAGCCAGCGAGGGCTCTCAGCAGCAGCCTGCCTCCAGGAGCCTCATCCTGCTTCAGACCCATAGCAAGTCCACCATGCCAGTGTCCACGCCTGCTGTTGTTCTAAGGGACTACTACTGAAAGGCAGAAAAGCTGTGTGAAGAAATTATGACTGAACATTCAAGCATCTAATTTTTTCCCTTTTTCTTTCTTCATTTCTTTACCGCTTCATTTTTTGTACGTCCCACCAGTTTCATCACCTGATTCCCTTTGAATTTAAGCTCCTTCCTTTTTTTCTTTTGTTTTTTGCACTTTCTGCTCTCTCGCTAAGGTCTTTAACTGTTTCATCCTGACTTACTCAGGAGCATTTCAATTCAGAAATATAGACTTCTGGTTAGACATTAAAATTTCAATTTAGGTGGGCAATTTAGATACAAAATTTTCATACTTAATGCATGAAGTTCATTCCCTTCAGACAAAAAGAAAGAAAAAAAGAAAGGAAAAAAAAAGAATTCTTGTTTCTTAGCAGCTGTGAGGAACCACCAGTTGAAGTGTCTTCTCTTCCTTTTACTGTTTTCTCCACCAGGATTAAATACATTTGAAGATGCTGGAAATTATATCAAGAAACAATTCCTAGACTTAAACATAAGGAAAGAAGATAAAGAGATATATTCTCACTTGACATGTGCCACAGACACCCAGAATGTCAAGTTTGTATTTGATGCAGTCACAGACATAATAATCAAAGAAAATCTGAAAGACTGTGGGCTTTTCTAGCAATTCAGCCCCTTGCTCATGGCCTGACTTCATCTCTCGTCACTTTCTTCATCCTGTGTGCTGACTGAAATAAGAACTCTAGGGAAGAAACAATATCAATTAGACCAGGGGTCCTCAAACTACGGCCCGCGGGCCGGAAACGGCCCCCCAGGGTCCTCAATCTGGCCCCCAATATTTACAGAACCCCCCGCCAGGGGCTGGAGGGGAAAAACCAAGCAGCCGCAGATGGCTGCCTGCCACTTCATCCCCACGCCGGCCCCCTGGTTAAAAAGTTTGAGGACACCTGAATTAAGCTTTTATTAGCTCTCAGTTGAAGCCTTGGGTATAGCCTGAGCATTGCAGACCAACACTGACTTTCTGCATGTCCTAAGAAGATTGAAAAAAATGTTCCTGCTCCACAGAGATGCCAGCTGCTGATAAATCCTACTGGAATAAAAAAGAAACTCCTATTTAATCAATATGAGTTGAAGAAAATCAGCACTTCTCAGGGGACTGGGGACGCCTCACTATCCTGTGTTTTCGAGTGATGGGAGAAAAGAAAGATAATATGTAACAAATAACTGACTTCTATTTATATTTCAAGCCTTAAGAAAGCTAAAGCGTTAAACAGCATCAATATATCACTTCAATTCAGTACTCTCTTGTTTTAATGTTACACACTAAAACTGACATACCATTAATTCAACAAAGGTAAACCCCCTGCACTTAACTGGTGTATCACAAAGAGCATTGCAAACCTAAATGTTTGATTATACTGTTTTGCTAGAAGAGCTGAGGAATACATACATAAAAACTGCACATGTATAAAATTGACAAATGCTGCTATCCAGTTTGGAAAAAGTAAAACACAGTAAGATGGAGGCAAGGTTTTTGAATTTTTAAGGGAGAAAAAAATGTTAGAGTAGCTGTCAGTTCCTGCTATAAAGGCAAGTTGAAACATTTGGGGTTTTTTAACAAATAAAGATAAGCCTTTTTTTTTTTTTAATAATAAGAATTAATAGTTCTGCTGTTGGACAGCTTCTCCAGTGCCCTGTGACTGCAACAGTCACTTCTACCAATGCAAAGCAGCTGTAAAACCACCAGTGCCTTTGGCAAAAACACATCCTTGGGACTTTGGCGCAGAGATCCATTCTCTGTGCAGAGAACTTGCTCATGAAGAGCCACTCCCCTTCAACTCCTCCTGATTTGCTATGACTGTAACTACACAAAACATTTAACCACGTTAAACAGATTGGGACTTCTAAATCTATCCAACTGAATTTTGAAATTTTGATCTTAGAAACACCGGTCACTTCTGAAATCTGACCACTGACAAAATGCTCCCTCCTCTTTTTTTTTCTTTTGTTTTTTTGTTTGTTTTTTTTTTTTTAAGACACTTCAATCTAACATTCACCATAGACTCGTCATGTTCTGGTTAATCTAGTTACTGAAAACACTAGAATCAGCATGGTCACTGCCCAACAGAGGCCTCCAAGTGGCCCGCACCAGCAAGGCCATCGGTGTGTTTAGGTCTGCCAGCATTAGTGGGAATGGAGAGCTAAAACACATTTTGCATTGTCTGGATTTCTGTTGCTGCTTGATCTGTAATGCTTCTCTTCATTAATTCCTCGTTTCTATTGAAAATAATGGATTTACAGTGGTAAGGTTTCTGGATTTGTTTCCAGCAATAAATCTTGATTTAAAATGATTATAATTTGAACTATGGTGACATCAACATTAATCTCTGGGTGCCTTGACGGCCCATATATAATAAACATATTAATAAAATAATATAAAATATAATATTATTAAAAGCCCAGGTCTTCAAGAAACGAATCCATGAACACAGAGATCTCTTGAATGAATTCTTCAAGCAAACGCCCAAGAAACCGGACAGAGTCCCCGCCGCAGCCGCCGAGCCAGTGAGCAGCTGTGCCGGCCAAGCCTGCCCGCGGCTCTGGCGGAGCAGAGGCAGGCGGGAGCTCTGGGCTCTGCGATCCCCCCGAAGAACGGGCCGCGGGGGCGCCCCGGGCCGCAGGGCCCCGCTGGGGGGTGGCCGGCAGCCCCCCGGGCCCGTCCGGCCGCTCCGGCTCCCGGGGAAACCGGGCGGGGCGCCTGTACCGGCGCTGCACGCAGGTGCGCTGCCGCCGTCTGCTGGGGACACACAGGGCAACCCCGGCGGCTGCGCCCCAGATAATCCGGTCCCGCTGGGCGCGGGGCGCCGGGCCTGGGGCCGCCCGCCGGCTCCCGCCTCCCCGGCGGCCCTGAGCGGCGCCAGGCGAGGCCGCCAGGGGCCGCAGTGGCACCGCGGTGCCCAACGGCCGCCGCCGCCGCTGGGCGGCCGGGAACGGGACCGGGCGGGCCGGGGGGCCGGGGCCAAGTGGGGCCGGGGCCAGGGGGTCGCAGCGGGTCGGGCAGCGCCGGGAGTGCCGCCGTGTCACCCCCTCCGATTTCCTCCTGCAGACGGACCCAGAGCTCCGCTGGCAGAGGGAGGCAGGGACAGGCGGGGAGGGGGAGCCCGCAGTGCTGACAGTGTTCACCTTTCCTTTTCCGGAATTTTATTTTTGGGGGGACACCTGGCATGGCCAGGTAGCTCGGGCTACGTGGGGTGTAACCCAGGTGACCTGCATCCCACCGGCGCTGGATCGCCCCAGGTGGCGAGCCGCTCTCTTCTCTAGGCTGCCTGATCAATGAAGACCGTGAAGTATCTCCGCGTTTACCGTGTGGAGTTACTGAGCTCCTAAAGCGGGCGCGGACCCACGGTTAGCGGTGCCAGACCTGCCGCTGGCACCCACGCCTCAGCCCAGCCTGGCCTCCACCTCAGCTCCCAGGGAGGGCTGAAGATCCTGGCGGGAGGAGGATGACAGTCAGCAGGCTCTGCCGGGCTGGAGGAGGAAGAGGGAAGGCCCTGATACCCACCCATGTGTTTTTCATACGTGGTAGACTTCTTATACTTTTCTGTCCATGTAGAGACAGAAAAAGCACCTTCCCGTTTTTGTTGAAAACAGGTTATTATTCACAAGGGAAATAAATCTTTTAGACCAGGTGGAAACATGAAGCATGACTTCCAGAGCAAAGATAGCCGGAGGTTTCTGAAAATCCTCCCAGGAATGTGTCTGCACTTTCCATAGAAAAGGCACTAAACAGAACACAACTTTCCCAATCCCTAACTCTAACTGCAATTTATGCCTTAGCTAGAAATGAAGTTGATCCCATGAGCAGAGAATGGTGAAGAAAAGGCATCTTCAGTAGTTTGAAACCTATTCTATATACTCAGGGACCTCCAAGTTGCAGGAGGAACCTGGGCTCATAGGCCTACTCTCCAAAACCCTCATTGTAACCCTGATCTTGGTCCTGCCTTGTTCCAAAATGTAAAGGTAGGCATGAGACAGGAGCCAACAAGGGCTTAAGGAAAAGTAGTTTTGAGGAAAATGGCATGAGTCCTCTTGCCAGCTCCAGGGGACTTACAATACCAGCAGGAATCTGAGCTTCTCAGCCTGCATGTTCCCGAATCCTAGCCCTACTCCTGGTTTTAAATCTACCTTAGGCTGGAAATTGGGTAGAGTCCTTGACAAGTGAATGACAGAAGGTAAAGTAGCGCTTTAAACCAAGAGTAGCCCTTTTCATTTTTTCTCAATGATACCTTGAGAAATCAGATTTCTAAAAACGGTTCTTGTCCAAATCCTAATCCTGTCATCAGCTGTCACCCTGACTTTCACTCCAAGTGCTATACATTACAGAGATGTAAAATTAATCATTAAATAGTAAAAAAAGGACTGGATCCCTTGGAATTTCTTACCAGATCCAGTGGAGTCTCTTATCCTTCTTAGATAAGAATACCCTGTGTAGCTCTATGCTTTAGTAAATACAGTATTGCTGTTTCTGGTAACAAGCCTCAGGCTTGGTGTTAAGATAACACAGGCCTGAGACCTTGTCAGGTTTTGCCTGGACTAGTCTCAACTAGTTTGGAGCTTTGTTTCAACTTGTTTATCTGGATCAGCAATTATCTGATGATAATTATCTTAATATTATAGTATTATCTTGGTAATTATAATGATAATAATCTAATTAACTTACCCTTTTTTATTTTAGTTTTGCTTAGTATTGTGTAATTGGTGTAATTTCTATTAAAAGGTTATTTTAGTAAATACTAATAAGTAATTTGGCAGTGTAGAATGAACTGTGACCCTAGACTACTGATGAAGTATAAAGAAGTACAGTTGTGACAGTGGTGGCTGTAAAGGTTTGAGCACAGCATACTACCAGAAGCCCCAGGGCTATCAGTAACACACCTGTGAGGGCGCTGCAAACCTAGGAGCTGGGTAAAACCAGTTCTCTGCATAACAAAAAAAGAAGTGCCTTATGTGTATAATCCCTACCTTAAACCATAAAGTTAGGTGCAACATAAGGGAAAAAAAAGCAGTGTAGAGCATGTTAACAAATATATAAAGATGGACCCAAGTGGCCCCTAGAGCAAGGAGGAAGCAGCCATGGAAGTGGAAGACCACTTCAGCAGCTACATATCTCTGCATGCATTCTGGATTTCGTTTTCCTAGGTTTCAGCCAGTCATCTTTCTCTTTTATCTTTTAACTAAATATTTCCTTTTACCGAATCCCCATTCATTCTTCTTTTTTCCTCCATCTAGTCCCAGGAAGCATCCAGAGGCATTAAGGATCATAGGATCATAGAATGGTTTGGGTTGGAAGGGATCTTTAAAGATCAGCTAGTTCAACCTCCCTGTCATGGGCAGGGACATCTTTCACTAGACCAGGTTGCTCAAAGCCCCTTCCAGCCTGGCCTTGAACACTTCCAGGGATTCGGTGTCCACAGCTTCGCTGGGCAACCTGCTCCAATGTTTGACTCCTTTGATCGTAACAGAGGGGAAAAAAAAATCTTAACTCTTCCTTTAAGAACTAGAAATAAGCAAAGTCTTAGAGAAGGAATCAAGTCATCCTGTGATGTACTGCTTTACCTTTGAAGATGAAACACTTCCCAAGGCCCTGCTTTAACAAAAATGTCAGTCACTGAGAACGTGAAAAGAACTGTTTAAGCAAGTGAAACTGCTGTACTGTAGAGCTGCTGGACTGGGGCCAAAATGGCCAGAAAAAACACTCAAGAAACACCCAGAGAATGTTTTTCTCCCTGGTGACTACAAGGAGGTTTTCTACATTGGCCCTAGGAGCAAATGACTGATGTGGAAAGGTCATGCTCCTTCTCAACTCTGAGTCAGCCACTCATTCTAATAAATTGAATTAAAGACTCTGCAGTCCATTCTTTCATCCACTGGGACATGTAAATCTTATTAGTGGCAATGAAGGTTGCACGCTCAGAAAAGATAATATACCCTCCTTATAATGTGTATCTATAAGATACATTACATGTCCTAAAACTACTTCCTATAACATTGTAGAAAACCTGCCATAAATACAACCCTTTTCTACAACATTTTAGAAGTGTAGGAATGGCATATAAATCACAGGTCAGTGAGACTCTGATGAGCATTGTGAAAGCTCCTTATCCTTGGTACACTGCATTAAAAACTTGCGAATTCTGAAGAAGCACATAGGAGGATCATGTGAGACCTAAGACCCAAGGGCACTTACATGCTGAACATGCATTGATCAAAACCGCTGTGTTTACCCAGTGTAAATCCACCCAGTGTGGGTGCAAATCCTGGCCACAGAGGAGCAAGAAGGTGTAAAATGAAATTACACAGCTGGGAGATGCCATTCATATGGCATTTACTCAAAAGATACAAAATTTCAATTTGCTACCTAGCATCCCTGTTCAGTGGCTGTGTTTGTGATAGCAGGATGTGTAGGGAGGAATGAGATGGACTGATACACTATTTGGTTTATCAGGGGAAAGAACATAGTAGAGCTGAGGATATTTTTACAAGTTGCACGTGTTGATTGAAGCTGTGCTAAAGAGCTGCAGCTTAAGGGGACATCATGTTCATTCCTATTACAAATAGAGATTTATAAAAAGGAAACCTTAATGTCTCTCGTAAGTGTATTTTTGTCCTGTAAAGCAGGCAGTTAGTTGATTTGTGAGTTACAGCTGCTGTAGCTATAGATGGATTACATCATGCCACTGAGTTTTGATCTGAGCTCACCATAGATTAAAAATTAGTGGATTATTCTGCTTAACAGGACATACTATTGGGGATATTTCTTCCTTGTGCTTAGTTTGAGCCCGTAAGTTTTTTCTCCCATATTGTGCTATTATTGGAAAGCCAATACAAACCTTGTTCAGGAGTTCTGCTTTATACTGATGTTCACCATATATTGTATTAGTAATAGAACAGCAATTAGCCGTTAGTTTGTATGTTGGCTCTTTGAGAATTTCCACTGGGTTTGTGTGTGTGTGTGTGTGTGTGTGAATGTCTAAGTTTATTTTCTTCTCCCTTTCCAAATCAATAAGAACCCTGCTGAATAATGTGTCTTGTTGTTTAATCTAATGTACTTCAATTTTCAATTCAGTGTTTAGAGTAGAGAACAGGTAGAAAAAACAGTGACTCTTCCATTGAAAAAAAAAAAAAAGAAAACATGAGTTAAATGGAGACTTAAATGGAGTAGAACTTAAAGTAAAATGACAGCTAGCTCTTACTAAAGTACATTATACCTCTTTTTTGGAATACATAAGCTATCATTTTCTTTAAAGCTCATTTACAACCAGTGTTTTTCATACTATAAGTAATCAGAAATTTTAAATAAATCTCTCTCTGAAAAGCCACATGAGGCTGAGAAAATACTTGTATAACAATTTGGGGGCTTCAGAGAACAGGAACTAGAGAAACAAGGTGAAAGCAGCCAGGCTCAAAGGAAAGGGAATTAAATGAAGGACAGGTACATTTTCAGACTAAATAGCACTCATTTTCTCCCTTTCAAAACTTTTTTTTTTTAATTTTGTGTATGATAAATGAAAAGTTTCAAAGCTCAGACAAAACAGTTTGTTTTTCTGAAATACAGTATTTTGATAGGTCCCAAGTATTTTCCTTTTCGTGTGTGAAGAACTACCAGCATCTGTTAAAAACAGAAATAACACAATCCCAGGATCTTCCCTGAAGGGGAATGCCCGTTCTCTGCATAGCTCTAGGTAGCAGCATTCATTTCCTCGGTCGGTTTGCATTCAGCAAGGTTTCGCTAAGTCTGTCTTTGCACCAGCAGAGAGCAGCAGCACCCCCACCATTAAGGGCTAAACCTTGCAAGATCTCAGAGGCTTTTGTTTGGTTTAGGCACACAACGGGGCCTGTGGGCACTTACAGGTGGCACCTGGAAAGCTCTCCCAAAGGCAGGTGTGCTTGCTATGCCTTAGTCCTCCCAGCTCAGGGTCCACACGGGTGATAGCGCTCAGGACTTTGCTTTTCTCATTCATATTCTTCTTCAGGTTGACAGGAACAGCAAGGAATTCAGCCCACAATATTTGCTTAAACTTAGCATCTCTAAGCTCACGAGTATGAAGGAGCTGCTGGTTTCCCCTTTCAATATTTAATATAGAGCTGCTTTTAAGTCCAGTGTACTGAATTTAGGTTTATTAAATTTTCTTCCATAAAACAATGTTTATAAACATATACTTTGGTGTTTATATTATAAAAAGATTTCTACCTTTTAAAAAGGCTGTTCATGCAAACAGAAACCTTCCGGTTCCACCAGGCCCCGATAAATGCCTGTTTACATTATATCTGTGATCTGTAATAACTGGGCACCCAACTGAGCCCCTACAGATTTACAAGTCCAATGAATCCTTGAGTTTAAGATATCAAACACCCACTTGCTAATTGTGACATTAATCTCACACTGTTTGCTGCTGAGATGTTAATGCTGTACTAGTACCACGTTGCCATTTAAAGCCATTTCGTCCTGTGGTGCAAGTCATGTGGTCCTGGCTGCTGGTACCGATCCAACAGATGGATTGTGAGGGAGTAGGAGGCAGAAAGCAAAATGCAAACAGACTCGCTGATTTTAAAGAACAGCATATTCAAAGGCTAGCTTTGCTTTTAGCTTTCTTGGTTCATAAGCACCCAAAACAAGGTGGTGGCTCTCATTGCAGCATAGCCAGGTAGCTCAGACAGACATCCGGACCTGTGTGCTGGGAAGTGCTTCTGCTCTGTAGTTTACACAGGTCAAGGCGATTTAGACACAGCCAAGTAGCTCTGGCAGCAAAATTCACTCCCCTGAGTACAGTGGTGAAGTTCCCTACAAAGTGAGACAAAGGGTTCAGCAAGTCAGGGTGAGGTAGCAAGAGCCAGCATGCTGCAGAAGGAGCTCAGTGCAGTCAATAGGAAATCTTGTAGGGAAGGTTTTGCTGCAGGGAGATTGACTTCTCTAAACAGAAGTGGGAACACGGACACCTCTTTGAAGGAGAATCTAATACCTAAAAAGACCTTGCTACCTAGGTCCCTTTGTGAAGGAAATGAGCACTTTGCTGGCAGTATTCAGCATGTGGTAGAATTGTGCCCTGAAACATTCGTAAATGGGTTCTGCAGCAAGAACAGTGAATGTTCTTGGATTTGTGAGAATAAGCAAAAGTGCCAAAAGTCTGAATGTGCCTCAACATTTCCGTTTTCTTACTATTAATTAATAATAAAATAACATCCACCTGATGACAGAGAACAGCAAGGTATCGTAGAACTTACATATACAATCAAAATAAGTAAAAATAAGTTTAAAAGCTGCACAATGAATTGTTATAAAGAAAATATTGAAAAATATATTTACAGAGAACACATTTCTGAGGCAATGGAACATATGGTAGCTTTAAAGATTATTGCAAGAATATTTTAATAACAAAAATTAAAAGGCTGACATATGCTTTTTAGTGAAAGTTTGTATATTACTTTCCAAGGCCAAGAGAGAGTAGTCAGGAAAGCTGCAGCCCATTCTAGGGAAGCAGCTGCTTTCATCTGGAATTGACTGAGAGCTATCATGACTGAAAAAATGTTAACCAAGAAAAAATTTGCACTTAGCATCTTGTCAAAGGTTCAGCCTGTTCCCTTGCTCTTTCTCCCTCTCTCTGAATAGTTTATTAGGAAGTGGCTCCTTCCTGCTCAAGTTGCAGCAGCCACAGGTCAGATTTTTTTAGCTTGTGGAGTAATGGATTCTTCTTGTCAGCCTCACTGTTTAGCTTCTATCTCCTCGATGTTTCAGTGTTATATAGTATTGTACAATACAAAAGAAAAAATGTTAATATAATCAGTGTTGTGAAATGAAATTAATAATGACTGTTTAATCTGGCAGGCTGAAACAGGGGTTTCCTCATGAATAGGAGAGAGTCGGCATTGCTGACACTGAGTTCTCCTTTCCCAGGTTCATTAGCTTTGCTTTCTTCCTCTGAGGAAGGTGATTTGCCCAGCACTTTGGCAATTTTGTTTGATGAAAGGAAAAACATGCAATGTAATAAGGACAGATCTCACCTTCAGTTTCCCCCAGACAAGCCTACAGCCCTCAGCGGGACCACATCAAATCTCCATTTCATGTTTCCAAAGCACTGTACTAACATTTGCCAGGTGCTGGCCAAGGAGGGGTCCAGGTCAGCAACACCTGGTGACCATCAACAAAAAGAAGCTCAAGCAGAGCATTAGGATGGTGTTTTCCCACACACCTTGTGACAAGCAATCCAAATGCTTTTGAACCTTCTGGAAAGGCAAGATGGCTTGGATAATTTTGCTCAAGGTGACTATACCTTGGCACTGGTTATACAGAGAGACTCTGGAAACTATACTTCTAACTTTGACCTCTCAGCAGGCTAGCTGAATACAAGTGAGGTGAAGATGTCAGGCCAGCTCTGTCTAGAAAAGAAATGGCTAAAGCAAACTTGGCCCACAAGATGAAGTGCTGGACGTAAGTCAGAACAAAGCAATTTGCCAAAATGTGCAAGTGTGCATACTTGCAAGCACCTTTATATGAGAATATGAAAAGTTTATGGGTTGCTTTTGATACACTCCATTTCATAAAGTCCTCCTGAGGGTAAAAAAATCCCAACACCTCCATCTGTATGCAATAGATACTTTCTCCCAAACAGTTCTGGTCTGCAACATACCATTTTCTGCAGATACAAAAATTACAGCATAGTTAGGAGGCTGCTAACCCAGCAGCATGAACAACATGAAGCTTTAAACTCTTAATGATTTAAAGGCTTTTCTTAGCTGTAGAGAAGTGTTTCTTGTGCTTCTAGTAACCTATAATAAAGACTCAAACTTTATCTCCCAGAATTGCAGGGCAGGCATTTAAAGAAACAAAGCTGTCATTTGCTGCACAACTTCTATTTAAGGCTGCTCTTCAGCATTTGCAAAGAGCAGTGCCGATTCATGTTTATCCTCCAGCCCTCTGAGGACTAGGATTTCATATGAACTTGGGCTGTTACGAGAGGTATTGTTTAGGATTTGGCTAGCTGGCATTATAACCACAGGCCTGCCTTTGTGTGCATCAGGTCTTTATGTAAAGACCGTGAAGAATGCAGAGTTCTCCTTCACAGAGCAGTACAGGCCAGGGCTTTGTGGGAGATGGGTCTGGGGAGCTGGGACCTGATGGCTGGGTTGTCAAAAGGGTAAGGGGGATCAAGATGACGCGGTCCTCCCTCCTTCCTCCCTTCCAAGCTTTTTCAAAGGTTCCCTGTCATTACACCAGGTGCCCACAGAAATGTTCACCGTGGTGCAGACTCGATGGCTGAACACACATCATCTGATAAATTCACCCTCCTTTTGGCTACAAAGAAACAGCTCATGGCACAGGAGCATGGGGCAGTTGTAAAGGTGGTGACTGAAGAAATAGCTCCCTTCAAAAGAGAGGGCAAAATGCTAGGAAGGACATTTCTCCTTCCTCCCCAGTTCTCCTGAGCGCACACAGGTGCTATAAGAGGCAGTAGAAGCAGCACAATGCCTTGGGGACAACGTTACACACCATCTCTTGCAAACCCCATCAGAGGAGGAATGTTGGGGCTGGGAATTGAGCCTGTGGGGGACACAGTGGCCATCTGAGGGTGGCCACTTGCAGCAGCCTCTGTGTTGCAGAGCAGTCCCTTAGCTGATCCTTGCAGCCTGATGCAGGAGAAGGCTTCCTGCAGAATGGCTCCTCCAGCGCAGCCTCTGGCTGCTGACTTTAATGACTGATGCAGCTATGTTTATTCTGATCAGGGTTACATAAAATAGTAGCCAAATGTCTTCACCAGGGCTCCCATCAGGTCTAGCCCTGGGATAAGGTTGGCTGTGCTGGGAAATCCTTAGAAAAACGTCCGACATAGACTGCTGGTAGAAGGAAGAGAGGTGTCTCCTGATCGCTCTCCCTCTGTGTCAGTGAAGCACTGTAACTTTTATCATTGCTACTTTAAAAAACAGGAGGGTCCCTATACGTTTACTGAGCTGTCTTCCCTTTAGTGATTGATTTTAGCCTGCAATGCTGGACTCGGTGCCTCACTGATGCAGGATTTTATTTTAGGCTTCAGGAACTACATAAAAGCAATGTCTTGGGTAACTTCTGTTCAGCTAGGTGGTGTGATCCCATATCACAAAGCACTGGCCAGTGCCTGTCCTTATGCTGCAATACCCACCGCTTCTGAAAGTGATCTTTTCAATCCAAGCAGAATTAACAATGCACAAGTGATTTCGTAGGAAGTACAGCTCCTTTCATCTTCCCTGGTTGCTTCCAAAAAGATTTGGTATTACGTGTGTGAGTCCAGATGAACAAGAATTGCAGCACTACATCAATAGCACTGGTCTGTTATTCTGTGGAGCTGAGAGAAAAGTGTTTTTACAGCAAAAGATTGGTTATATCATTTTTTCAAAGGCAAGATGAAGTAATTACGTGCATTCACTGGAGCCTGGGGTGAGGAGGGTTAGGATGCAGTGGAACAGGTTTTAAAAGCCCAAGCTCATTCTGCCTGCTCCTGGAAGGAGGGTGATCAACACTTCCTCCTGAAAAACTTTCCCTGAGCCTACTTGGAATTCCCTTTAACATCAGCCTCAGGTGTGAGGAAGCAGTGGTAGTCCAGGTTAGTACACACTCTAGTAACCACAAACCCTGGTACAGGTCCCAGCAGTTCTGGAGGCACTACATAAAACATTAAGGGTATGGAAGCTGGCTCTAAATGATAGACAGACAGTCTGAGCTGGAAGTGCTTTTGACCAATACCAGTAATCAGTGCTATTCCTGCCAGTGATTACACCCAGTTCTGCCATTACCAAAGGCAGCATCTATCAAAAGTGTTTTTAAATTCCTGATTTAGACTATTGCAGCTGGAAACATTTTAAGCAACCAATGCATTTCCCTCTACAGATGAGCTGTGAGAATGGAAGTTGCATTTCAAAAGAATTTCAGGATTTCAATGTTTGACTTCATTCTGATAGGAATCAGTGTTCCAGATTTTTCCTTGAAGATAAGTCTCAAAAGCACACAAACAAAAAAGCTGGAGCCATTCTCAATGTTTACTTTTGGCAAAATTGAAATATTTTCACACTGACTTTTTAAGTTATGATATTTGGGTAGTTAAAAGAACAAAAAGAAAAGCCTTAGGAACTAAACAGAAATTAAAATGTCTTGCTCTGAATCTGTCCAAATAAAATGTCTAAACATTACCGGAATCTTTTTCATTGGAGAAACTCTGGAGAGATTAATCTGATTTTACAATGTGTTTTAGATCCAATTGAAAGCATATTCAAATGCAAAATCAGTCCATCAAAATTGCTCTCAGCAGTTCTACTTGGGATACAAAAGTTCATCTAATTGGCATCCACCAGGATCCTTATTTGTTCATTCAAGATGAGAGACCAATTTACAAAGCAAAATTACATCCTCTGAGTAGAACAGGAACCCTGACATGAGACTCAGCTTTTCAATAAGTATTTTCAATGCAAATAAGGTTTCAAAGCACTGTTCTGAGGAAAAAAAAACCCCAATGCACAAAGAAGTAAACAAGCTCCTTCCTGTCTCATTCTTGAAGTATACTGTATGACAGTTAGAATCCTTAATGTGAAGTATGACGGTAAAATAAATGTTTTGAAAATTATAAGGACCTTTACACACTACCTCTCTGGCTCTCCTATTCAGTGAAGATGCAAACAGAGCAGTGTCAGCAGGTTCGTGTATTTTTAAATGCGAATGGAGATGAGAGGGCTCTGCTCTTCTTCGCTGGTCAGCAGCAGAACCGAGGCTGAGCTGAAACTTTAATTAAAGCCCTGTCAAGCATAACTTACTGTGAGTGTCTCTATTTTTACATCATATAAACCACAACTAAATCATCTGTTACACAGTCATTTGTGATTACACTGCAGCTTATGGTAGGTCTCTGTCTTTCTACTGAGACTGTACGACAAAACCATATAGAAGACAGACCTGGTACTGCAAGTAGAATCTTCCATTTAAGTGCCTTTGCAATGTACATAAAGCAGATGATGCTCTTCTGGGAGGAGTTACCTAGTTTATCAAAAATACTTATGGAGTTGCTATATCACACTTAATCTTGTGGCTATACTTAAAGAATTATTCCTTATATAAATGCCACCATCATCAGCTTGCTCTCATTGTCACAGAGAGACCCAATGCAATGCATAAACAGAACAGAAAACAGACTGAAGAATGAGGTGTTGTATCTATGATAAATCTCCATGCTCTCCTCAGCACACTGACATTTTTAGAAAACTCCATGCTAGCTGAGAGAAAGTCCATATTTTGTTTATGAAGGGAAAAAAAGAGGTAGCGTTTCTTCTTGCTTGGAAGGTGTTCAGATATTGTGCTGACAAACATAATAGAAATGCCCACATAGATTGGAGCAAAAGAACAAGAGGAAGACTGCAGAGACAGAGCTCTGTAGATAATCACAACATAATGGGAATATTAGATCACTGCAAATTTCTTTCTCTGTTACCGTCTGCTGGACTCTTTCTCATGGCAGAAGTTTTTAGGATGAGATCCTTTTTTCTTCTCAATTGCAGAATGTAATCTGAATCACTGGGAAGGTGCTCTAGACAGATAGCCACCCGTCACACCCTGGGGATTTTGTCTGTATCACACAAACTATACTCCTTAGGGGACTGTTCTGGGTATGGTGACAAATGTCCAGCTATGAAGTCTGAGCAGGTTGCTGATGACATTTGACAGCCAGACTGTAGAAAGGAGAATGTGAAACCAACCTTACATAAAAATATTTCAAGTCTGCTCATGGGTTTATTTTCATGCAGTTTAGCAGGGGAGTTTGCTGTTGTGCCATTTTCCTTAAGAGGAAGATGCTGTGTGGAGAGTCTGCTGCCTTATCTCATTATGAGAAGCCCCCGGAGTCGTGCTGGAGGCACAGACCAGATCCAAGGGACCTGCCACCCTGGTGACTGCCCACGTTTGCTCCTGTCTTTTTCCCAGGTGCTCTTCGCAGTGCTGCTTGTGGGATCCTCCTGCTATGGGCCTTAGTGAAGCGCTGCCATTCCCTGTACACTCTGGTGTAAATCCCAGATGATTTCAGTGGAGTTAGGAGATTTATCTTCCATTTATGCTAAATTTGCTGATAGCAGGGTGCTCTCCTTAGCCTCTAGCATAAAAAAGTGGTAAAGCAAATAGATTTCTGAAGAAAGTTCAAACAGGTGGCAAACTTTGCATATCCAGGAACTTTCTTATTGATTTTCATGGGATGACCCACATGTACAAACATGGATGAATAGGCATTTGCAAGCATAATCTTTGATGTGTTAATAACATAGTAGCATAGAGGTTAAACTGCATAACTTCATTTGCAGGATGGAAAGCAACTGACATTATTTAAAATCAATAAAAGCAAGGTAAATTAAGAAAGTGTTTTATATGAAATTCTTCAAAATCCTTTCAAAAGATCTTTATATAGTAACTTTAAAAATATATGACTTCCTAGCAATTGAATTCCTTCCAAGCTTCTACAGATCTCAAGGTCTGACCTCTGTGTTTCCATTTCAGTTATCAGAATTTCAGTATATATGTTTTTGTAGGCATCAAGGACTTTCTATAAATTATATCCTGTTTTCCTCAAGAAATTTGAAAGCTTTTTTATGAGTGAAGGAACTTTTTGTGTAGTTGTCTGTTTTGTTGAAATGTATATGAAACTTGAGAAAATACAGTGGAAACAGAAAAAGTCATCCAACCTTGCTTTAGTTCAGTGCACTTAAAAAGGTAAATCTCCTGTTACGTGATTACTGTTATCCTTAACACATAAGAATGTCAGAATTCTGTGTCAGTACTCTGGGAAAGTATTATTTCCAAAATAACTTGTGTATGAAGAGTGGGATAATGGCTATTGAAGGAACAGAATGAATAAGAGAAACTACTTCATAATAGATTTTTTCACATTCATATTTTCCATGACCTCCAAACTGTACATGCAAACACATGCAGGCAGAAAAGTATGCGTTACAGACAGCAAAGTAAAAACTTCTGCTCTGCCTGTTTTGTAAGAAGGGGAAAACGATCAGTCCTCAGAAGGACTCTCAAAACTAGCAAGGTATTACTCGAAAATAAAAGATAGAACATTCATATAATGTAAAAGAATCAAAGAAAGACAGGGTGTTTCAGAGATCAGAAGTCACCTAACAGACATCGCTGTGGTTGGGTGGGAACTGGAGCAAATGAGAACTGGGTCATCTGTGTTCTGGACTGTCATAGTAAACACCAGCTAGTAAAATTCCCCTTTAGCATGGCTAATTAGGTCAGACTCTTTGGCAAATGACCTGTATTCACACAGCTTCCAGATCTCAGATTGGCTTTTGCATGTGTATGGATGGGAGGAGCACGGCCAACTGCAACCGCATATAAAAATATACTTTGCAAGTCAAAACATTGATGTAGTTTTGTGAAAAACAATATTCTCAGGTATGATTTTAAAAAAACAGCCCCAAAATAAATCAGAGTCTGAGAAAGTATCCAGTCTATTAGGTGATCTGATTTGTTAGGAGAGCACTCCACCTCCATGTATGAGAGACAGGAAGGAAGCATGCTGTGGGCAATGTTAATCCTGCTGTTGTCATCCTTTGTAGCTCTTCTTATCTTCTTAGTTTATCTCAAGGTTAAAATCACAGTACTGGAGTCAAGCTTCTAGTTTAGCTAGAGGCTGGTGTGACCCAGAATAGCCGTTCTGCCTCCGGGCATGAAGCCTGGTACAGTGACTGGGACTTTGTTAAATTCAGCCCTTCTCGGAGCAGAGACCCCACAGGAACCGGCGGTTCTGCTGTCCTTTCTAACAGGCCAAAAATCAATGAACGAGACTTTGGCTTTTAATTCCAGGCTCTAAAAAGTTGCATGCCTGAGGCTCTTCTGCTGTGCTGGTGAAACCTCTGCTGCTTGATGTTGATGCTGTTCCATCATGCCATTCCCCTGTTTACCAATACGAGACACGATGTTTCTGGACACGGAATTGATCCAATGGTGAGTCAAAAAAGCACTAGGAGCAAAGTCTAATGCGAAGTGATACCTGCCATATTTGCCCAGTTGGTCATGACTATCATGCTTTTCACTAACTTTTGTACATATATATGCACATTAAACTTTTCATATGTATAAATGTCTATACATTAAAGAGTAATTATTTTATCTGAGAACGTAGAAAATATATTTTCATATGCAGGTATATCTACTTGTTACGTAGTTTTGTAAGGTAAACAACAGCCTTATGGGATTTGTTTTCTGTTGTGGTGCATTCTCCAGAATCTAGTGCTCTTTTTTGACTCTATTGTAGAGTATATCATAATGGAATTTTTCCATATTCATATTTTCCACGACATCCAAACTGTAAAAATAAAAATAGCAGAAATAAAAAACCTAAGAAGAGCTAGTGTGAGTATTCAGGTAAGATCAAAACTCGCTTCTGCTGGCAAAAAAAACCAGAAAAGCTTTCTCTCTTTTATGATCAGTTTCATTTGGAAAGTCCTGTTTTAACTCTTCACAGAGTGATTAGTAGACTCAAACTGAAAACAGTACTACTATTGCATACTAAAATAGTATGAGCTCAATTTGAATTTAAATTGGATTTCCAAAGGTGAATTAACTTCACAGTCTGATACATTTGGATCTCAGAGTACAAGGGCCTACATACTGTATTCCTCATGGACAGAGCTGAGATTTTTAGTCAGTGCTTTTTTCCCTTTGTAGATGAAAAGAAAGGAAAAACGAAGCAAAGCATACACTTCACTTGAATACCTACAATGACATGAATGATGCCACAGGACACAGAGATCACAGTTCTAGTAACATTTCACTTAGGTTCTGCATCTATATTATGTTCTTCAATTGAAAAAAAGCTTTCATGAGTGTGACTTACTGATGCCATTCCACCAGATGTGCCTTTACCCAATGTGTTTAACATTTGCTCCTAATCATTGAAGAGCTACTGCCATTAAATACTTCCTGGCATGTTATTTTGGCTCTTTGGTATTTCAATAGCTGGACCTGAGTGAGAATTTTTATCAAAGGCTCATTAACATTAGTCTTCAGTCTCTTCCAGAACTTCAAGCTGTGGTAAATGCACTGTTAGAAGCAAGGTATACAGAAACATTATGTAAAAGGCCATTTGAAGAGCTGAATTCCCCTTTCAGTGCAGGAGTACAGCTGCTTTATCATTCTTTATCTGTTTCAGCTAGGGGATAAGACGACATGAGATGCTGATTATCCCATTTTGCTCTAGTCCAGACACAAAGTGGCCCACTAGAGATAAGGTGAATAAGATTCTCACTCTCTTCCCTTTCTATTGGCAAGAGCAGCGTTTAAATTTGTTTTTTACTTCCCATCTCCCTACAAAGGTATGGGGAGCTTTTACTCTTATCAGAAGGCTAAAATGATAAAAAAGACCAACAAATACTAGAGAGGGGAAAGGTCACAGTCTAAATGTTGTCATTGCCTAAGCAATATCATCTGGAGCAAAGCAAGATGAAATCAGCAGATATCCTGTTAACATTTTCTGGATTTGAAAGATAACCCAATTCAGCACAATTCCTTATTGAAAAGGGCAAATCTTTTCAGGCACAACAGGGTCTTTCACTCTGACAGGAGACATCAGTGTAGCCACAGTTGCAAGGCAGCCGCCCTGAAGATCCCTAAACAAAACAAGTAAATGAAGATGGAAGGCAGCAATGTGATATACATCACAGAATTTCATTTTTTGTGCTAGTGGAAAAAAATACCTCCACATTCCACTGCAATTCTGAACAATATCATGTACTCCATAGACAAATATACCAATTCTCAATTCCCCCTCAGAGGTCCCTTTCTGTGTTAAGATACAAAGAGACATCCCACTAAAAATTAAAGAAGTTATCTCTTCGTGTGAGTTACACTTGACACCTTCTTAGGCCTAAAAGGGAGAGAGATGAGCAAGATAAGCATATCAGATCTGAGACAAGCAAGCTAATCAGTTCTCAGTTTTCAAGTGCTCAGCTATCCTGGCTAACACAATGGAGGAATCCAGACCAATTAGCTCTCATCTGACAACTTTCTAGCAGTAACTCTGTAAGTAGGTCCCTGCTTAATGCAATCCTAAGTGAGTAGTTTTTGCATATACGTGCTCCAAGGTTACAATTCTGGGGAGGAAGGTACTTACTTCCTAACAAGATCTCTAGTGTGGTCTGATTTTAGCAGACAGACACCCAGATTCTACCTACACCTCCACCAGCCAACTATCATGGAAAAGCCTTGTGCTGGAGGAACCGTTTGTCCTTACCATCAGACTGCAGTGAGCAGTAAATAAGATATAGAAGCTTCCAGCTTTCTGCATGTCTTGCTCACCTTGCTGACCATCCATTCAATTACTGAATACCTTCTGTGGCTCTCTACTCCTGTTATCTTTTATCAAGTATCATTCAAAACAAAACCAATTTCCTAATCATCTTAATAATAGAGGATGTCGCTCTGGTTACGCCATTAAGCCATAAAGGAATAGCTACTAGCAGCTAGTACCGTGTCCACTTCGTCCATCAAATGCATTGATCCAACTAAAGAGATTAAGGTTCTTCATCATATTGGGATAGCTGCATGTTCTGAGGCTTACCCCTAGACTTCACATCTCCCAAATACCTTCCACAGAACCATCTCCCAGGTGTGTTTATTGGGAGGCAGCTTCAGTGCCAACGTATTAGTGAACTAGACATGGCAATAGGACTAATTCTGTGGTTTCTGAAGGTGAATGGAGTACAAAAGGCAGTATTATCATCCAGGGTAAATGCAGCAGGTAAATGGGAAATACTTCCTTCTAATTTTTGCAATGTAGAAGTTAAGCACTTCTCATAGAAACTAATAGTGATTTTAGGTGCTTTTAATTTACTAACAAGAAGAAAGCACTTCCATGGCTGGGAATGAGCATGTGCAAAGCACTCATTTTCATGTAGCTTTTCCTGCTGGTGTACGAGGAGGGCAATGGCATAGGGTGTAGGATTGCACTGAAGAGATTAGAGATCAGGGCAGGTGGAGCTAGTGGACTCTGACAGAAATCTTCAAGTTCATTCAGGTTAGCTAGTCAAACACTCTTGAAACTCCTGGAGGAATCTTGTCTGCCTACCTACCCTGAAGTCTTTTTATTTTGAATTGGAAAGGATTGGGTCACAGCATATGGAACATGCATACACATCCTAGTGGTGCTTGGAAGGGAAGTAACAGCTTTCCTGAAGGGGGCTGGCGGTGTTGCATGCAGGGTGCAGGCAGGGAATGGGAAGAGGTGACTGGGAACACAGGGAGGCTGCGCCTGATGAGGAGGTGAATCACTGCATGCAGATAAAGAGAACCACATAGAGAGTAGCTCTTCCCTTGGAGCAGCTCATTGAAGTAAAGTATGCTGCTTTTATTACCTTCATTATCAAAACAATTTATCTTGAAAGCTGTACAGAAATGGATGAAACACTGATCTTAGAAATTAAATCCCCTTTGATTTTTACTCCATTTCTTTTATTTCTATATGGGAACTTGACAGCAGCACGGAGGGAAAATAGACTCTTAAAAGAACCTTTGTTTGTAGGCCTGCTAATCAGCACACTCATCCACCAACCCCCGCAGCTAATCTTACTCCTTGATGGTTAGCATGTTTACATTGCAGACTAGCATCCCATTTTAATGGGATGGGTAGTGCTTAATTACATTTCCTGACAATGGTAATAACAGGCTTCTCTCCTCAATCTCCAGGATCGCCCTTGATTGCTGCTAGGCTTCCACTTTGCTTTCAAGGAGGGATGTTCACACCTATAGGTCAACACAGACTTGAAGATTTTTAACTGAGGACAGGATGTTTCACTTCACAGCTTTCCCACAGTCACCGATCTTTCCTCCTTAGCCAAACAGTTATATGCAATTCTTTCTGCACCATGTTGTATGAAATTACATATCTGCAGGCAGATCTACCACAGAACCTGGGTTTTTTAGTATATCAGAAAACTAGAGAGGAGTAATCTATTTTCCGTCACTAGCTTAAACATATCTTAAATTCCTTTAGGTGCACAGAGAGTCTGGGAGGAATTTCAGATTTAGTCTTCCTGAGTAGAAAGTATCCATTTAATTCAGACATTTGTCAAACAGTATGCATGCTCCATATAAAGCTCTTTCTCCTTTCACCCCCTTTTATTCGTTATAGCCAATATTGTATAAGTTTTCAGAAAGGAAGAAGCATGGCATGAAAGCACCTCTTCACAAGACCCACTTATAGTAACTGTATTGTTGATGGAAACATGGATTAGAATACGATGCTGTGTAGAGCACATGCTCACAGAAGCCTCTCAGCCTTTCAAAGCTGAGAGCTGAGAGGTTGTCTGATTCGGCAAAAAGTATAGAAGTAGGAGACAATGCTGGCCTTCATTCAGGTGCATTTCAGGCCTCCAAAATTAAGGAGATAAAACTGAATGTTCCAGTTCACTGCTGGTATTGAACAGTCTGGTTGGTACCTACTTCGCAAGATGGGGAAGGCACATAAAGCTTTCCCTGTTATCTACAGAATCAGACTCCTAATTATTTATGCTACAAAACCGTCAATGTCTCTGAATCAATAAAACAGACTATAAAAAAGACTGAATCTCTTACCCTAAGGAGCTTACAGGTAAGCCAGTAATATACAGTTTCACTTAAGCATATAACAGGTTAAGCTAATTTTCACCCCTGCCTCCTACCTCCTCTAATGGCAGGGTCGCTGTCAGGCACAAGGAGGGGCAGAGAGGAAACGTGGTTAGAAAACTGTGCGCTTAGCTAACCCACAGCTCTAAATTTTCCACTGGGGACTCTGGCCAGCAGATGCACTTACGAGCAGTGCCTAGGGTGCCCTAACCAGCTCACGAGCCAGCGCTGGGCAAAGGACCAGGAAACCATAACTTGCTCCTTACAGCTCTTGCTGCTGAAGTAGAAGTTTGGCCCATTATATTAAAAGATGAACCATGTATATATTCAGTATCATTATTAGTTGGAAAAGTTACTGATGAAGTATGTTTAATTCAGTTAAACAAGTCTTGAACATCACCCTCCATCTCACTTATCTGTGCTGTTTTCCTGTGGGTTTTTTCTATGAAATAGTCTCTGGATTACTAATAGTTTTTTTCCTGAATTAGTATAAGTAACATGCTTATGTGCTTATCCAAGGTACATGCCCTTGCCTGTAATTCAGATAGACAGGAGAAGGATATGGTAAGGCTGATTATAGGCTTTACAGTGCACCCTAACGTTCGCACACCCAGATTAGCTCTTGAACTTCCATACTCTTCACACCTTCCCACATACACAGAGATGGTGGCAAATGGTGATCGGGTTAAATCTCCCTTCATGTTGCCCCCATGGGCTTTAGCTTTCAGCTGGGTTAAGGTGGCATTTTGGGTTCCCTTTGTGCTTTGGCCCAAAGAAGTGTGCCATGACCTGGTCCTTAAATTAGAGGCAGCTGCTACGCAGCTAGCAGCAATGATGTAGTCACCTTACTTTCACAAAACAGTGTTCTAAATATAGCTGTCAAGGTCTTGGACTGTGCAGAATCATTCCATTAACATGTAGAATACATCTTCATACTGTTTTGAAAGCTTTTTCATTGTGACAGTGGCATTTCTAGAGGCTATTTTGGGCTTGCTGGAGACACTAATGGTAGTGTTTCGTTTAGATATCTGGCTTTCTTCCAGTTAGTTATGGCTCTTTATGATTAATTTTGTTTGGAAATCTCTGATGGAGATTATGTGAATATGACAGAAGGTCTTCAGACAGAACATAGAATTATAAATTGCCAAATACTATTAGAATGAATTGTCAGCATCCTTGCTCCAAACAGATATGGTCTTTTAAATGCATCTCAGCAAGGAAACAGTCTGGTGTCCACCAGTCCACCTAGTGTGATCTTAGCCTTAGTGAGAAAGCATTAGGATTTTAAATTAATGTAATATAAAATGCTGTAATTCTTGCTAGTATCTGATTCAGGCATTGCTGAATGGATTGTTTATGGCAGATGATTTCCTCATGTAAACAGTAGTTGCTGTAGGAACTGTTATTTGTATTTTGGTACTGTATTGTAGTCTGAAGCATGTTCAATCTACAGGTAGTTTTGGGAATCAGTTCAAATCCCTTGTGCAGCATATTCCATGTTAATGGATATTTGAACAAGGAGAAGGAAGGTTACTTGATCACAGCTTGAATGTTACTGCTAGGTAAAAACAGAGAGGAAATTAATAGCTCTTTCATATCAGAAGTGTGGTATTCATGAACTGCAAAGAAATACAAATTGTGATAGATCTCAACTGCATGTTGCCTGACAATTGTTTTTTATTTATCTTGTAGATCATTTCATGTAGGCCATCAATATCTACCTTCCTATCCATTTTGAAATTCAGAAATCCAAAAATATCAGAATCTCAAAAAGGATTATCATTACAATCACTAAATTTGACTTCTTTTGGTGAGAATAATTAGAAACATAATAAGGGTTATGAAAAAGCTTAAAGCAAGGCTTGTTGGCTATGTTACTAAGGGGATATTGGAAAGAAGACTGACATAACAGCTTATTAGGTGCTCCCTCGCTTACCCCAAATCACACCAGAATTGGTGGGTTTCAGAGTCACCTGCTATGTAGAGAATGTGTTGTGATTCCAAGCTGGGTAGAAGACAGCTACCTAAGCTGTACCTACATTTCCCTTCAACTGAGTAACTATTGTTTTGAGCAGTGTGAGCTTCTTGTGGCAGACAGGGATACCTGTGAATGTTTTCATCAGCCTCCTCATCAGGGCACTGCTCTAAAAGGCAGCAAGTGTAGGTTCAACCCCCTCAAATAATAATGTCTCCCAGGCAGCTACAGGAATGAGAGCAGGGTGCAGACAGAATTTTTTAACAGCCAGCTCTCCCCATTGCACATCTGCTTTCAGAAGTCTGCTGGCTGGATGTGACATCTAAAGTTTCACATGGGTTCACTACATCCTCAGTGAAATGGGTACATAATATAGGTGAATCAGGTCTCCCTCTGGACATCTGCCGAGGAACAAACTTCTTCCTGTGAGAACACGTGGAAATTAAATGCTTATACCAGGACTGAAGTCGCTGCTTCCCACCCTCTGCTGTGGCCGCGGCTGTGAGAAGACAAATTTAAGACTTAAAGCTTGAATTTGGTTCCTGTGTTAGGCTCACTGTGTCCTTTGCCATCCCTCAACTTCTCTGTTTCCCAGGCTATTTTACTACTGCTTTATGTACGCTGGGGAAAAGCTTTAATGCATTAAAGGGACACTGAAAAAACTAGCCAGTGGGCATACTTCTGACAGTGAGTCCCAGGGAATTGCCTAGAGGAGGGAGAGGATGCTGGTTTGCTTGGGATCCCTAATGATAAAGCTTTCCAGCTCTGTTCTCCTCCACAGGTTATGCTGAGATTTAAGGGAAATACAAGTAGGGATTTGCCTGAAATCACAACATCCTTTTTAAACTTTCATGTACAACTACATAAATAATCTCTACAGATCTTTTAATCCAATATTTTGAGTCCCTTATTAGCCACTTGAATTCCCTGAACAAAGCACTAGGATTAGCACTCTTATATCCTAAGACACAACACAGCCAGTGACTCTTGCGCTAAAAGCTTAATCCAAATACCACAAGAGTTGATCATAACATTAACATAAATTTTAGGGGCTTTATTTTCAGCCACCAGTGCCCTGCCAAGCCCCGCATCATCTCACTTTGCTCTTCTGGTTTGGGGAAGTTCATCTTGCCAGTTCCTTGAGGACTGCACAAGACTTCAGCTGAATAAGGTGAGGTTTTATTCCCTTTTGGTGCATCAGGGAAGCTGAAGTACCAGAGCCAAACAGCTTCTCTAAGTGGGGGACCACGTCTGAGATTCAGAGATTCCAGCTAGTCTACATAGAGAATTACTTGAAAATAACTATCTTGCTTTGGTTCATGTTTTCCTGTGATGAAGAGAAGTAGACACTGCTCCAGCTAAATTTGCTTTTAGTCACCTGGTTCATCTGATCTGAGAAACGTTTTGACTCGGCTAGCTCATCCTGGCTGCCTTTGCTGCTGAGCACATCAGGGGGTTGGGTGCCTGAACTCTAGTGAAGCTCTTGCCTTCACCCATTAGCCACCCCAGCCCAGACCAGAGCGAGAGGTGCCATCAGAGCAGAGCTCAGCATCTCTGAGGAGGAGTGCAGGATTCTCCCCTTTTGCATTTACATGTTGAGGGAATCAAGAATAACAAAATACAACCACTTCCTTTTTTGGCTGCTTCTCCCTGAATATTTATTCTTCCTTTGGTAGCAGGCCAGGAATTCCTACATGTGAAACAAAACAATAACCCTGCTGTCACTAATTTACTGTCACAACTTGTATTAAATTAAGCTCTGTGCTTCCAGTCTTGGCATGTGGGTGTTCAATGCAGACTGAGTTTTCCATGCTGTCTGCTCCATATAAGCACTGTTATCTGCATAAAAGAGATGCACTGCACCGATGTTCCAATATGACATCCGATTTTCTGTCTGTAGGCAATTACAGCAAGTACAAGACAGAGAACAAATTTAAACTAGATCATTTTGATGTGAGTAACATTTGAAGATTCATCCATCCAATTTATTTCCTGGAAACTTTCACGGTGTTTAAGAGCTCCCTGAAGAATCTGTCTGGATGAATTAACTTAGGAAAAAGCTGTCTTCAGGCTATCGATCAATCAGCCAGTCATGTATTTCTTCAGCAAGTTAGGCTTTGGCTACAATGTTCAGGATGCTAAGGAGAAAGGTCATTGCAGAGCATCATCTTTTTCAAGCTGTTATTTCACTTCCTTATGTTTGAATCGCTCATTTGAAACCCAGGAGACATTCTCCACTGAATGAAAAATACCCTTGAGCCACAATGGCCCATTAGTGGAACCAAAATGTGGGGCTGGTTGAAAAGTTTTGGTAAAAAAAAATTCACTGAAAATTGGAATTTTATTAAAACATACTGATTTCAGTATGCTAAGAGCATTCCTGTTGGCTGTGGCAACCTAGGGTCAGAGGCTCCTGGGGATCAAGAGCACCAGCATTAGGGGCTTGTCCCTGCAAGCAAACTATGGGAGTGATTCTTTCCTAATCTTCCATGAGAAATACTCCACTTAATATTAATTATTAAATATTAATTACATAATGCAGCAGTACTCTGCAGTCTCTAGGGCACTTTTTACACTGGGCAAAACAAAACCTAGAAGTACTTTTTAACAGGTTACCTGAACCCCAGGAAAATCTCTGCCTACACAGAGGTGGCAGGGTCTTTCATATCTGGCTCGCAAAACAAATTACAAAGCCTCCCACAAAAAGCCATGGATGGGTTGTGCCCAGCCAGGAAGTAATGATTCACATGCAGCTGGAACCAGCTTGTGAGCCGCATAACAAAAACTCGAGGAAACCTTTTTTTTTTTTTTCCCTGTTTCTTACATCAGAAGCTGGATTTTGCGGATGGTTATCTAGCAAATATGAAAGAAAACCTAGTGAGAAACAGTATACTTGGGTACTTCAGAGAAAAGCATCAGTTAGAGATAAGAATAGGTAACAACAGGCATCTTAGCTCTGGAAACCATGTTTCTGACAAACTCTCACAACCGTTCAATTTATTTTCATGCAGTGTTTTAAATTTTCTATGCTTTTTGACTTCCCTGCAAGTGTGTTTTTTCTGGTGAACACAGGAGAAGGTGAGAGATGTCAGACTGATGCTGACAGGGATACAAATCCTTTGTTTATCCATAACTGGCTGGCTCTCCCCTCTCCCTACATCCTTACTCAGATAAAAATCCCACTGCCATTTTCCAAGTAAGGCATGCATTTTGGTGCCAGAAATAGCATCGGGAGCGATCAGTTCCTTCCACTGCCCCCTCACAATGCTTCACAGCAGTGAGTGACGAACAGGTACTGGTGTCTGCTCCATCAGGAGACTCTTCATTATGTGTCGAAAAAATGTCAGAAGCGGTGGAATTCATCTCATTTAATGCAGGCATCCCCAGCACAGAGCTAGTCATTTAGGCTGTCTAGGTCACGGGGAGAACGAGGCACTTTTGGAGCAGCCTAATAAAGATAAAATAGGCCAGGTGACTTGCTATAAAGGTGCCTATTTTTCTCCTTTGCTTTTAAGTGGAGCTCCAAGGATGACCAGCTCTGATGGAAGTAGCTATAGTGAAGACAACTAGAGTAAGGGGATACTAATCACATTTTTCTTCATAATAAACTGAGATGAGATGTCTTATTATTTTCTCTTCTCCCATCAAATACTTATAACTTGCCTGAGCTCGGTTTGAACAGTAGCTCAGGAAAGGACTGGTATTTAAACTTAAGCCACCTTTGTTGTGGGAACATTTTGAGGAAAGGATGTGGAAAAAAATGTGGAAGTTTTCCACTCTCTTCATTCCTTGGTACTGAATGTTTCATCCCTCAAATAGGGGAGTAAAAGCCACCGTGGAGCTGTGTAAAAGCTGGAGTACCAGCAGTTATCAATAGAGAACTGCACTGGGCATCCCAAGTCAGGCAGCTCCCTGGAAAAGGCTTTGGGAGTAAAAGAAGAACCTGGCAGGAGCACAGATGGTTCTGCTATGTCTGGCTGCTGGCACATGGCCCTTTGCAGACCTCTAACAACAGCTGAAGGTGGAGAGCAGCAAGTCTGGACTTCAGTGGTACCAGCAAGCCAGGACTGTTGTTACTCTGAAACTATTGCTCTTGTTCTGTCACAAAATCATAGCACGTCAGAGAGAAGCTGAGATTTGATTCTTAACCCATCATGGTGTCTTAGAAATCAGTATCAGTCCAAACGAAATGGGAAAGGAAGCATTATTGACAGAAATGAAAGATTTGGGCAGGTCTCTATACAGCTGGCACTCTGCAGGTTCTTTTAATTTCCACAGTCTTTTAGGAGCAGTAAGTTTTAAGATGCAAATTTGGATTTGAAATCAGGGTCCAGCATATTACTAAAGCAGATTTTCTCCCTTCTGACAGTTAATCTTATTTATGTCAAAAGGCTTGGAGGTTTGTTCTACTTCCATTTTGTGGATCTGCTGCTAAACTGCTGCCATAGTTGGTCTAGCTGTTTACATCAAAGCATTCCAGTCCTTTCTCAAAGCATGCCCATTAATCCCATTTTTATCTCTAAAAATGATTTAATAATCAAAATAAGTCTGTGTAGCCCTGCCAATATCTCAAAGTCTGAAAACAACATTTCCATAGCAAAGGTCCCCAGTTTCCCCAGTAACAAAACCATGAGGTGCAAACAGTAACAACTGAATTTTGGCTAACTTTCTGAGCCATTGCACAATACAACATAATTTGCAAGTGAGACTGAAAAGGCATGTGAAGAATCAGATATTTGGCGTGTACAGCCATCTGTATTTGTACAGGTACATTGCAACAGGCTCAGCATCACTCACAGGCATTAGTAAATGAAACCCTGAATCCCAAGTAAGCCGCTAGTCTACTGTTGATGTCAATAACAAAGATTTTACCCTTCACTGGTGCATATAAATGCGTAACGGAAAGCTTCAGCAGAGGAACATGTACCACATCTATTATTATGAACACCACAGCTACATTGCAAGTGAGGTCCAAAAGTGGCTTCTTCCGTAAGAGGCCAGGTGTGTGTGCATGAAGTACGTGTTATCCATACTTTTTACAAATCAGGATAAGACTTAATCTTTAAACTCAGTCTGGAAAATACTAAAGAATGGCTTAATCTTTAAGAATCTGGACTCCATTAAATTTGAAAATGCCAATAGGTGCCTTTGAAATACTGAAGTGCTATAAGCATTGATTAACCTGGTTCCTTGGATCATGGATCTCTCTGCATCCACAAACACCAGCCCAATATATGCGAGTCCTTTCCAAAACCTGGAGTCTTTCCACTGACTTTGTCAGGGGTTTGAAAAGCCTTAGTAGTTTTAATGGCTAATATTACATGTCTGTGAGTAAAATAATCCTCTCTATCTTTTTCTTCCCAGCCTGATTTCAATTGGTGCAGGCCAGAGCAACCACAGTTTAGGATCATGCTGGGGACAGAGCAGATCCCTGTGTTGTGGCTGTCTTCATACAACGCTTTGAAACAAATCCTGCTTCCCTGAGTCTTGATACAGCAGTTTTCATCTCAGTGTGCTGTACAGAAGAGGTCAAAGCAATTGTGGCAACCCACTCCACAGGTCTGCCACCATGCATGTTGTCTCATCATCTTCCCCGGAGTGCCACTGCTGTCTTGTCTCAGTACTGAATTGGTCACTAGCTGCCATTTGCTTAGAAAACTAAAAAAATCAAAGCTGTAAGATCTTGCTGATGTGTTTGCCTGTTTGGGAAGTGTCTTTCTGTAAAAGACAGGAGCCCACTCTCATGCTGACTCATGCCCACCTTCACATTTGTGTTTACGTTTCTGAGGCAATCATCAGAAGACTTGACGAAAAATGGACACCATGGAAAAGGACAAAGATCTCTCTGTAAAATTATCTGGGTTCAAATTATCAGCCTCAAAACTCCATGTTTTCTTTCTAACCTACAGTGCCAGCTCACAGCCTGAAGACATTTATACTTTTAATTGAATCATTTCCCATGCACTGCATTGACATAATATTCCATCTCTTTGTAGGCTCAGTATTAGCAACATCAGCAGAATCATTAATTAATACTTCCAAATAAGATTTAATTTATACTTTTGTGCCTTTGGAATATACAAATAATAGCTTCTCATTATTATTGTCTTATTATTATTAATCTTGTTTCAATGTAATTTACTACATAATTAACAATGTCATATCTTCTTAAAAGCACTGATCTATTAAAATAACCATCTGTGGGTCAAATCTCTGAAAAAAAATATGAAAAGAGCTATTGGGGCACAAATAAAAATCATATAAGGAGCAATGAGCTTTTCAGCTTCTGGAAATGCGCTTGAAACGCAGCAAAATCATTCTGTCATTAGCAAGTTCACAACTGGTGGTCCCTGAAAGTGGACATCTTGGGAACTATAAGACCAACAGAATGAAATTATGATGAAATATCTGTACAAATAGGAAACATTCTGGGTCCCCTTCTGATTATTTTTTAACCTCAAAGCAATAATGACATCCCCAGAGTTTTTCTCCTAAATGCTCTCATACAGACAGTCTCATCACTTTGCCTTTACCAGAAGTAGTGGCTAGCAGAAATGCAAAAGGCAATAAAGCTGAGCTTCAGTAAAAGACGCTGTGTTGTACTGAGCTTAATGTGAAAGAATCTCAAAGACGGATCATCAATGCAGCAGTAAGCATGCATCCATTTCTTCATTGTTCCATTGTGTAAAAGTGGATGCTGGTTCATGGAGAGCTTGTGTTTTAGCTTGTAAAACTGACTTACATAATGGATGGGCATTAGGAGACCACAAATAAAGGATCAGTCAGTGAAAATAGAAAATTCACTGCCCTGGAAGCAAGTTTTAAGCAGAAACGACTTCCATAAGTGGCTGCAGAATGGGTTGCTGCAAAAGAAAGTATGTAGGCAATACTCCATGAATCACACACTATTTTTATGAAAACAGGGCATGGAAAAACCGAATTAAATTTGAGGGCATGTCTTTCATTCTTCGCCCCGAATCTGTGAATTAGTCTGCGCTAGGTTAGGGTGAGAAATTCCAGAGTGTATAGTGAGCATTTTGTGCTAGAATCTTTGTGGGGTTTAAGGATACAGCACACCTAGAGAAATCCAAAGTTGACTAGTGGGATTTGTACAGAGCCTACCTTTTCACTTTGCCCAGCCCCAGTAATTTCTAAAAGAAGGGTGTCCTGGCATGAGGAGACCCAGGGAGTAAAGAAAGGCCACCATGGAGAGGACCTGCCACGGATGGGCTGGGAGAGTTGTGTCTTACGTGTGCCCTGCTGAGGGGCCACAGCATGTACGACAAGCATGCACCTCCGCCGGAGGGACTAAGGTTCAGTGACTTCTACCACCATCTTTCTCAGAATAATTTTTTGTTCACCAACAGCCATAGAAAGCAATCCTGAGCATTAGTTCACAACAGTCTGGATGTTTCTGGGGGCAGGAGAGTGAAACTTAGCGGCTGAAGTCAGAGAGGAGGCTGTTTCTGTGGTTCTGTGTGTAGACGGTAGTGGTCAGCAAGGCAGGTGCTTTTAGGGCCTGGCAAAGTGTGTGTGCATGGAACAGAAACACTGCTAAAGGGACACAGCTGTGACGGTGAAAATGTGAAGGCTTAGGAGTTAATGATGGCAAACGCTCTGTAAATGCTGGCTGTGGCCAAAGCCACTCCATCCTCCCCTCTGTGCCTAAAGCCAGGCTGCTTTCACAAACAAGTGGCCTGTACATATCTAATAATGACCAGATTTCCAAAAGTTTCCCTGAAGTGCCCTTTAGTGAACTCCATCCCTGAGGTTTTGGCAGGATGCTGAACCTATACACTTATCCCTCACTGACAGAGCCTGCTGTTTCCCATAATTTCTGCTTAGTCCCTGAAACTTTGCTTTCAGGTTATTCCCATAGCCATCTAATGGGTATGGAGGTGGTCAAGGTGTATTTTGTTATAGGAGTGTGTCACCAGCTCATAGTTAGCCTAAACTCCTTCAAACTACAACCGAACAATGTGCAGAGTGAGTAGAAATACAAAAGCCTCGAGTCAGTGTTTCTCACAATTTTTGATTACGGGCAAGCAGTGAAAAACTGTAAGATTTAAACCACAAAAATGTGTCAAAGCATTAGACACTGAGCGCCAGAAATAGCAACAGCAATAAACTGAAATCATGAATGTGGGGTAGTAATTCAAATGTATTAATACTTCAGAGAAGTAAAAAAAAGTAAGTAAAGTAATAATTAAGAGTAAGTGACTTTACATGTCTGCCAGAAGGGAGTTGTTTTGCAGTGTATGATTTCTCTGAGTAAATCCTGGTCTTTTTCTGTGCCCTCAAGGACCTTTGTTCAAAATGCCGCACAATTTCATTCTGATTCCACAACTAATGGCAGCCACATGTATAAACTGGAGTCACTGGGAAGTCACACTGATTTGCAGTTCTGGATTTGTCCCTTAAATTGGACAAACCATTTCACTATCTTTCTAGCCCCAGTTCCTCAGACTGTTCTGCAGGGTATGTGACTTCATTTTTCCTTTTTTAATAATGAAAATGCCCTGGCTTTCACAAACATAGAGAATGGCCTAGAAACTCAGAAAGGCAAAACAAAATGTGTGGTGGTAGGGGAGAAAGGGGAAGAGAGGGAGAGAGGAGAAATAGAGAAAGAAAGGAGAGAAGGAATTAGAGAGAAAGAGCGAAAAAGAAGACAGAAGAGAAAGAAAAAAAAGGAAAAAAAAAAGAGAGAGAAAGATTAGTTTACATTATTATACAAACATTTAATAAGCAGTTCTTGGAGGAGGGTCAGACCTATCTCAGTCTCCCCTGAGCTGAGGAGCAGTGCTGGTATCACACGGAGTCAGCAACATGTGTTTTCATATAAATAAGCTTGGTCTGTAGACACCATCTTTTCTGTACCTGTTCTTTATACACAGATCCATCCCTCTGGACTGATGAAATCCTACTGATGGAACTACTGAAGAAATCCTACTGAAGAAGCCTTGAGTCCTCCAGCTGCTGCAGAGACCGAAGTAATATTTTGAGAGAGGGCAGTAAGCTGTATGTTATCTGAGCTATTTTGAAGTATGCAATTTCTTTTGCATTTATACCTTCATCTGGGTGCTCCCTACCCACCTATCCATTTGTATAGGTCCCCTTTCAACCAGCCACACTGTTGAGTGCCTTGTCCATTTAACCAACCTCTCCCTGACCAAATGGGTTCAATGCATTTCTTCAAGGAATTTGCAAGTCCCATAGTAGACCTCCTGCACTTCAGGGGGTAACAGACGCCTGCCAGAGCCCCCATCTTTATTTAGACTCACAGCCTGCAGGAAACCATCCTGTCTGTGCCATTCCTGCACATTTGCTGCTTTAAAACCTTATTTTTTTTCTTTCTGATAGATGAAACAAAAGATTAAGAATATGAATGGTTGTAGCTAACGTACCTGTTTTCTTTTCATGCATTTGTCAAAAGTTGCCGGTTTGCAGTTCCAGTACGGTGTAACACTTGCTGGTACTATCTACATACCAAACAATAGCTGCAGGAACACAAGCTCTTTGTAAAAAAGGACGTATTTATTCAATAGCTTTAAACATACAAAGCAAAACCAACTGCTTTAAAACTAAATCTCTTTTGCTTCAGGCATTGGATTCCCGAGAGGTAAATGAGGTCAAGAAGATGATGTGATGTGTGTGAATCTAACCAGGCAGAACCCGGCAGAATAACTCATAAGCCTGACTCACTGAGTGCTGCCATATCTTTGGCCTGGATGCAAGCTTTACATGAAAAAAAAAAATATTCAAGGGATTTGTCAAATGAAAAATAAATAGACTGTATATAAAAATGGGTCAGCATGCTGTGTGCAATTCATAGTGCATATTACCTTAGGTATTCCTCAGGGATTGACCCTTGAATGTTAAAGGAAGACTAAAACTGTATCAGGAAAGCAATAAACCTATACCTGCTGCATTTTCCTAGGATAAAGCCCTTCAGCCTTATCCCTGTGTTAGGTTAGTGCATAATGATAAAAACACAGGGATCTATTGAAAGGCCAGAAGCCTTAGAAATGGCCTATCAAATAATTATTTTTTTTTAAATGAGTGATTTTTAAATGTGATGAACACATAAAAATATCTGGTTTGTCTTTTATCAGTGTTGTGAAAACAAGGGAACTGTGCTTTCTCTGAATTAATAGATATTTGTATGGGCCTGAGGTTCACAAATAAAGTTGTAGATGGAATGAATGAGCTGATGAAAGGTGAGATAAAGTGTAATTTCTCCATTTCGTACCATCGCAGTTCCTTTCCTGTGAGTACTCAGATGACTGTGATTTTCGTACGTACTGATGTTTGAGAAGGGGGTTTTGCTCATACAACTATGAATAATCATGTTTTAAAAATCTGTTCATTCAGAGAGCATATGCTGCCCAGATACTTTACATATGACTCGTGAAGAATACTAAGGACACAAGTGAAGATGCCAAGTTAAATACAAAAAAATTAGGAAGCGATAGAAATAAGGTAAAGACCCAAAGAGTCTTAGTTCAGCTTCTCTATGTGTATGCAATATTAGATAATCGTACTGATATAATCCTATGCCATTTTTTTTCCTCAGATGTTCCAGATATGCCTGTTACAAGAGCTCGGAATTCCCTTATTTTGTGTTATCATAAACTCATTTCTGCTTAGAGGCAAGTTTTTGTTTTGCAGGTCAGATTCTTGGTATTTCTGAAATCCATCGGCAGGAAGGAGGTTACAGCTTTTGCCTGCAATACCGAGCAATCCAGAATAATCTGCTGAAGAATGTGCATCCTTATTTTATAATAGAAGTGCCGTTTTGACACAACTGTCCCGCAGCTAACCTCGTATCCCACGTGTTTGCAGAGGAGGACCCAGGTATCTGCACAGCGTTGAGGAGTGAGGGTACCAAACCTTCTCCCCGACCACAGCAGGACAGGGACAGGCCAAAGCTCAGCTCCTCAGGAGCCCTTGGGAGCCAGCCTGGAGCACAAGATCTCGCCTGCTTTCTGTAAAGGATGGCCAAGCTGTTCCTTTTGAGCTTTGCTCACAGGAAGGAGTGTTTCAAACATTTATTCACGATATGTAAACAGCAGAACAGAAGCAGTTCTCCACGGCAGAACATGTGATTTCAGTTCAGCATGAACCTAAATAACTGATTTCCAAAACACACTCACTAAGGCTTTTTGATACCAACTAGGGTAATTTTTTACTTGCATGCAGTTAGGATATAAATCCTAGGCTATATAAATGTTTAAAAGCACTGTCAGCCCAAGGGAGGGCTAGTAAAAGTCTACTTGGTGACAAGAGGTATACCTTAATCTTCTCAATTTGTTTTATAGCTGCTGTTGAAATGTGTAAGACTTTGTTCAGATCCAATAAATGGAAAACTACAACGCAGACTTCTGCCATAGTTTCTGAAGATTTAAAAAAACTCTAGCAGTTTATTGGAGAAAGAAAAAAATGAGTGGGATGCTTATTTTTTATGCTTCAAGAGGTCAAATGTCTCCTGTCATTTGCGTGCATGGTTTGGGGGGCATATAGGCAGTTAGTTTTCAGTACATCTTATTTTATTCAGATATGAGATATATAACAAAAAGAGGGAAATTTTGAGCACTGTGTATTGTATGACTAGTTCAGGAGGAACATGTATTAGAAATTATTTTCTTAAAAGAAACTTATTCATATTTCCATTGTCCACATGGGATGATCTCTGTGCTGAAATAAGTTAAGTGGTTTGCCTAAGGTCACATGAAAAAGCTGGTAGCGGAATAAAAAATTAAATCTACATTAACCGATTCCCTGAGAGCTTTAGGTACAAATGTGTCCATTTTCCCTATATTTTACATTTTCGTCTTCTTTTGTGTTTGACATTTGAGGCAGCATATTTCTATGGCCTTTCTTTGTTAATCCTCAGAAGCTTTAGAGAGTCACAAACCATATCAAATATCTGCCATGTGCGAAATAATAGCTGTGCTCACACAGAGCCCAGAGTTAGGCAAGAATAAATGAGCACCATGCCCAATGATTAGCTAGTTTCTTCTATTTAATGTAATATATAGTTCAGATGTATGGCTGATGGCTAATGACTAATCAAGCCTCAAAACTTTAAATACAAAAAACGACAACACAACTTCCCCTCCCTCAAAAAAACCCCAAACAACTTCAGTATTTATTAGGGTGTTTTTTTCCCCTCTCGTGGCTTTTTAGCAGATGATCAGCTAACTGGATTTGTTAGAAGCAGCCAGTCTCAAACAGCCCACAAACTGCTGAGTACAAAGGAACTGGAACACAGCTACACGAGATGAGAAAAAAGGGTCTCATTTTCAGTCTGCTCTTTCTAACCCAACATGACAGGCATCGTGTCAGTCTCATTGACCTAGGTGTACAAATGCATGAGACAGCAGAACTCACTTGTAATTCAGCATGGTAATTAAGGATGCACTTGGCAGCTTTGCTGAACTGGGAATGTTTAACGCCAGTATTCAAAGTCTTTTGCAGCTGGACTGCCCAGATTGTCCTGCCTGTTGTCAGTGAAAACAGTGAACTGGAAAGGACGAGGTGCATTGCACACTCTGGCAGGCAGATGTCCCATGTTTTCCAGTCCAGCATGGGATGGTCTTCAGTGTGAGACCCCATCTGAGGACTTGCTGCACACAGTGAAGAGCATCTGGCCTCCCAAACTCGGTGACACATAGCGGGAGTTAAGAGCCTGATCAGAAGCTCAGCCAAAGCAGAACTCCTGCCAGCCCTCATAGGATTCAAAAACTCCATAGCTTTCCTCAGCCAAAGAGGATCTGGGCACCATAAGTTTAGTAGGTCTGGTCTAGAAATACAAAGCAACAGCCTCAAAAGCGGCATTGAAAAGTTGTGTGGTATAGGACCGATTCTGGAATTATCTTCTGTGCTTTTGATTTGCTCCTTAAAATTAAAAATTCACAATACCAACCCAAAGAACTATTATTTCAGACATTTGCAGGTATATCACTTTCAACATGCTTAATAAAATAAAGCCTGCTGTGCAGACCAAGCGTTTTTATGGTTGTTTCAGCATATTATGTTCCACCTTGGCATAGCAGATTTCCCTTAAAATAGAGACTGGTTTCAGTGCTTCGTCTCCACGGGGCAGGGCTACTTCAACTTGTTATTTATGTATAATTCCAGTTTGCCTAAATTAGACTGTAATTACAGCCTAGAACCAAGAACTCTGCACCTACTTCAACTTTCAGGGATTTCTTTTTTTTTTTTTTTTTAGTTTTATTTCCTAAGTTTTCAGGTTCTTTTGCTCTGATTAGACAGCCAGATGAAGCTTTCTGAAGCTATGTATGTGTGTGATTTACATTGCAATGGAAAAGTGTCAGCTTTATCAGAAATTTTTCTCAGATCTCACATCAAAACACGGCAAGCTGATTTCTTTGCTGAATCCTTTCCCATTTTTTTAAAAACATAAATTGTCTTGGTTTATTTTAATACAGACAGACAAAGACCTTGTACATTTTATAGAGTGCTTCATCCTTGCAATCTCAGAGCACTTTATAAATAGATAGGAGGCATCAAAGGAGAAGAGTGCTCAAGGGCAGAAGCATCACACTATGTCTCTTATTAAGGTAGTAAGCCATCCTTTACTTAAAGGGACCATCCCCTATATCTTTTATTTGTTAATAGGGTTATTGACTCCAATTTGCTTCATATGTCATGGGCGTTAAGAGGAGGGCTGAATCAATCAGTACATCCTTTGCACAGCAGAAGAAAATGATTTGACTTGATTAATCTGCTTTTCTCTGCAGAATTCCACCTTGAGAGTCTTTTAACAAAAAAATAGCCAGAAACTTTGCTTTCCCCACTAAAAAAGCCCACCATCCCTCAGTCAAAGTCTACCCTGAAATACAGCTTCATGGCTTAGGCTTTGCAAAGCTCAAAGGTCCGAACAGGATTTGGTACCTGATACTTCCTCTATGTTTAGCTATCAGGTTAAATGGAATTCATACATCTAGATTGATAACTTTATCCCAGTTCAAGAAAAATCTAGTATTCCACAATAATAAAGTGAAATCTAATTATTATGTGTTTAACATTCAAAACATCCTTTACTGAACAACTCCTGTGCCAAAAACCAAACTTCTTTTGCTAAGAGGCATGGTACTATGCTGTTCACCAGCACACACCCATGAAAACAGCTGCAAAGAAATTCTGCAAAGATAAGATAGCAGAGGAGCGTTGATATGCACTTTGCTATTACCCTCATTGAAATGTGATCTAAATTGCAGCTTCAGCACCTTCACCTCTGCAAAACTTCATTGGTTTTTCAGTATCCACAGGTAACTAAGGCTGTTGCCCATCAAAAATCTACCTATCAAAGTCAATATAAAATCTGCTCTAATAAACCCAGTTCTTTCTATTTAAAAAGTGTCTGCTTTCCATAAAACTTAAAATCAAATAATAGGCTGTACTCTTATAATTCAGAAATGTGTGTGCCTTGTGGGGATGGCAGTTTGGACCACTCGTGCTTCTGGTGCCAGACCTCTCCTGCTGCAGAAAAGCAGGATGCCAGGAGCTGGAAGAACAGTGGGGAGGGTTTCATCCCTTATACAAAGCATGGTCATGGGCTGCCTCTAACTCTCAGAGTACCACGTGGCATTTTCTAACCAAAATTTTCCACTTTGTGATCATAATGTGTTGTTATGGCTGCAAGGTCGCTGTTCTGTGGAGTTTCCTTTCCATTCACACTTTTAAAAGTCAAAGGCAATGGTAGATGGAATGCTTATCTTCTGCTCTGAATAATTTTATCAGGATCATCAAATTTCCATGAAACCTGTGTTTATGCTTGCTGTGCTGCTATTAACAAAAACACCATCCCACAAACGGATGTGTGGGTAAAGAGGCTCCTGACCTGCATGCAGGAATGGCTTAGCACAGAGCGGTGACTTATTGATGTTCTTACTGAGAGCCGACCTCCAGATTTACCAGATGTGCCATGTATGAGGAGGCCTTTCACGGCTTCCTCTGGGGTGCTCTGGAAGATGAATGCTGTGGCAGAAGAGAGATTTCCACCTCCATTTCGGGGAGCTCCATGCTCAGCAGCTGCTTTCCATAGCAGGGGTTGTGGAGTGCCTGCATGTCTTGGGATGGTCACTATTACTCTGACAGATTTATTGTACTTGCTTGGCCATGGGAGGCTTCAAGCCTCTTTTATTTTTCTTTTAAAAAAAAAAAAATTCCTTGAAAATCATCTAACCGCAAAAGTTAAGAAAAGAGGTTCTTAAGAAGTCTGAGCAAATTTACCCTCAAGCCATTGCCCTAGCAAGAAAATAAATATTTGTGGCCACATCTGAAAAAAAATGTATGATTTTTTTCAGTCCCACAATCTGGTTGCCAAGCCTAAAAAGCAGCTTTTCAGTGTCTGGGCCCTTTGCTGCCTGTGCTAGCAGCTGACCAGGGCTTTCTCAGAGCAAATATTTGAGGCTTGGCAAGAATAGGCTGCTCTCCCTTCACTTTCCAGACAACATGTTTGCTCTGAACGAGCTCTTGGAGCATCAGGGTAGTATGCAAAGATCTTGGGATAAGATCTCATCCAGGATCTATGCAGGATCCAGCGTCTATTTCCCTGGATAATTAAGAAAGTGGGAGGGTTTTTTTTCTGCTGCACTAGTTTATCTAGCTGATATATCTGGTTACTATTACTACACTGCAGGCCATTCTTTTAACTATTAGAAGTGAAAAACGCAGAAATACAAGATAAAAGAATGACGTGAAGGAAAGACAAGGTAATATATTATAGCAAGAACACAACACTGGGTTTTATTAACAGTGATCTCAATTTAAAAAAAACAAAAACAAAACCCACAAAACAAAACCAAACAAGCAAACCATGTGTGGTCTGGGACTCTAAACAGAGGCACTTATCGAAGGCTATGCAAGGAATCTCAAGTTTCTGTCAGAGCATTTCAGCAACAGTCATCAGTGAAGCTTAATCAATAGCTGCCTTCTGAGCAAGGCAGGTTAATGACCGGGTCCATCAGCAATGTCAGGTCTCACACAGTAGCACTGTATGGGTTGGCAAGGGCTGTTGTTGTGTTTGATGGGGTTTTTTTAATAACTGCTATAACTTATAATTATTTACTCTATTGCATCAAAAGATGTGTCATGATTTATATGGACAGATTCAATGTAATGAGATTTGCCAATGGAAACCGTGAACCATCTTTTTGGTTCAGTAGAATGCATGACTGTATTTTGAGAATGAAGCTTGTTAAAGATGGTTTGTTCACATGCACTTCAGCAATATTAGTGCTAAAAAATCAATAGGCAGAATCAGAAGATTTGTAAAGAAAATTTGAAAAGTAATTAAAAAACCCAGGTGGAGGCACTGTCTTGAAAACATCGCATTTACTTTCAGGCCATTTTACAGACCTTACCCATGGGTGGCACAGAGCAGCTTAGACCCGCTAACAGAAACAGAGCTGCACAAACGGATTTAGAAGTGAGAAGTATGGTTCTTTTACTAATATGAAAAAATCCTGACTAAACCCGCCAACTCAAGCTTTTGAATTCCACCAGAGTTTTAAGTCTGGGCCTATTTGTTCTGTCTGGGCAGCCTGGGCTAGCCTCAGCAGGCGTGGGGGGGTCCATGCGGCACGGTGCTGCAGAGCCCACAAAAGCAGCTCAGTTGTGTCCATGAAGAGGCGCACCGGAGCCGTTCAGCCCAGTCTTGCAGCAGGGCTAAGAGGACTAACAAGGCTGATGTTTAGCTTCAGAGGCAGCTGAGATGTAGGGATGTTTTCAGAAATCACCGCATGATATAGACTGAACCTCAGTGCTAAAATTGCTGCTGTCTTGGCTAACCCATCCTTATGAGGCTGTGACATGCATTAGTAACTTTACCAAATATTATCCAAACTATCAAAAGCATCATGAATCTCTTACTGTGATGTTGGTCCTTTTTCTCATTTCAGGAGATAATTTATTTAGCACATGAGACTTCATTGGCACAATTCAACATCTTCAATCTAAATGAGAACAAGTACCAATGAAACTGTTGGGTTGGTTAAGACGAGGCTGAAAGCATCAGCCTTCAGCTCTGTCCTGCTCACCTAATCAAGCAATAACTCCACTCAAATCAGTGGTTCAGATCAGAAGGAGAAAAAGGAGCAGTGTCTCAGACCCTACAGGGATGGAGGAGTGTAGGGTTGCAAGAAATGGAGTTTTTCTTCAGGGGTCTCACTCGAGCAATTGTTTTTTAATGCTATATTTCATCACCAGCTTCACTTGAGATTTGAGGTCTGTCCAATACTGAACCCTTCTGTTTTTACTTAACAGGGCAAATTCTAACAAGCCCATTAAAAATAGGAAAAAAAGCAGAACTTGAAGTCCCATGACCTTAAACCAAATAATCTTGTGACACTCAGTGTGTGTAGAATTAAGAGTTTGCAGAAACATGTGATTAGGGATAGAACAAAAATGAGGAAGAGTGCAAAGGAAAAAAGAGGGAGACAGGCGAGCAGAGAGGCAGAAATTTATTCAGGCACAGCGGGTGACCCAGCCATCAGGACACCTGGCCTGGGATGCAGAGCCTGTGTCCTGTCTGCCACATTTGGAAGAAAAAACAAAAACCCACAAAAACTCCTTTTCCATTAAGTACTAATCAGAAGACATCCTCACATTCCATTTAAGTTTGGTCGTTTTCTACAAAATAAGCTCAGTATCAGTAATCTTTAAAATGGTGGGGATAAAGAACAAGGCTTTTTGCTTTTAAGAGTCTCATGATTTTAATCCTACCAATTTTTTTTATTTTTTTTTTTGGGGGGGGGGGGCAATTGTATTAACTAAGAGTTAACTATACTAACAGATGTGAAGGCAACACTCATGTTGAACCATTACATGTGCTTCCATATGCAAACCAGCAGGTTTTGCATTATTGCAGTGAAATTAACTCTGTTAACTGCAAGGATTCACCTTCCTCAAACAAATTTAGCACAGAACACTGCACAACTTCCAGGCTGTAATTAAAAGCAGGAGCAGCAGGTCTGTGATTTCTAGTTCCATTATAAACAAATTCAGTAATTACATTTTGAAACAGAAGACAAGGCTACAAAATGTTCTTAATGTGTCATTGCAGGTTTTACTACCTAAATTTCAATCGCTGTCATTCACTGAGCTCTGTCCAGAAAATGAACTAAATTATACTTCTTGGTATTCGTGACAATTGTATGTATTTCTTCATAAACACAAACATTTTTTAACATCCAGTGTCTAGTTCTATATTTACTCTCGTGTTCACTGTAAGTTGTGAAAAGCCCCCTCCTTTTATAAAAGAAATTATGGTTTTGCACATAAATCACAAAGTTTGATGCTTATAGTGGTTCTTACCTACCTAGCATCTTCCAAATTTTATAACCCTCCTTTATCTTGCCTCAAGGCTTTCTATTTGTGTTTTCAGTAAGGTGAAAGATCTTTCATATAGGGAATTCATGCCTGCTGAGGTATTGAGAGACTTAGTTTCTCAAAGTTTAGAGAAACAAATCTTACAGCCTCAGTGCTGACCCTTGGGCTTGCAGGTGCAGAGCTTTGAATTTATATACCAACAGATTAGAAAAGTAAAGAAAAGAAAAAATTTGAAAGGAAAGCTTTTGTTTTGTGATGGGGATTCTCACAAGCCGTTGAAGCCGTGACTGTTCCTTGCCAACTGGTAGAGCCTTGACTGCAACAAGCACGATTTGAACTTGACTCAAGGTAAGCTTGTTATTATTGCTATGTTTTTCATACTCCACTAAGCCACCAGCAGGCAGAGAGGATAAACCTAATTACACTGATCTAGCAAACTAGTAAAATAATCTAAAGTAGATGCTGAAGGTAGATAAAGAAAATATAGCATTTTTTTCTGCAGCGTGGATGAGTGCAGCTAGGAGCATCTGATATCTGCCACCCCACCCCAGAGGGTTGCTTGAAGAACCGTGAGTGCCCAAAGCCCCAGGATCACCACCTCGATGGCTTAAAGAGCATGCTGGCCAGAAAGCCTCCAGGCTTTGCTATGCCAAGTGTCTGAATATAATTGCTTGTAGAATACATCCTGTAAATTCAGTTTCTAAGTGCACAGTATGTGAAGCTTTCCTTGAAGCACTGATTACTCATAATTCCCATGCAAATCAAGTGAAACATGCAGCCTCTGTTGTTTCCAGTAATACCCATTAAATCATGCCTACCTTTTCCATTTGGCCCATTACACAGCTTTTATTCTATAGCCGTATGAAATGTGGTAGAAATTTGTTTTCTAAAAGACCTTTTTTCTAAAAACAGAGTTTGAAACTTTTTAGCAGTTTGACATACTATTTTGCTTGTGCTCAAAATCTGACAAGCTTTCCTTTCTGCATTATTCTTTGTCGTTACTTTTGAGCAGACTGACAAGTATATACTAATGGCAGACTGTTGTGGTTTAACCCCAGCTGTAACTAAGTACTACGCAGCTGCTCACTCCCTCCCCAGCAGGATGGGGATGAGAACGGGGAAGGAATGTTAAACTTGAGGGTTGAGATACGAACAATTTAAAAATTGAAATAGAATTAAAAAATAACAGCAACAATAAAAATAACAATATGGAAGGAGAAGGGAGAGGAATAAAATCCAAAGGGAAGGGCAAAGAAAAACAAGTGATGCACAACACAGCTGCTCACCAGCCTCTGACCAATGCCCAGCCAGACCCTGAGCAGCAAACCCCAGGCCCTGCCAAACCCCCCCAGTTAATACACTGAGCATGATGCGCTACAGTATGGAACATCCCTTCGGCTGGTTTGGGCAGCTGTCCTGGCTGTGTCCCCTCCCAGTGTCCCGTGCCCCCCCAGCCCTCTCGCTGGCCGGGCCCCAGAAACTGAAAAGTCCTTGGCTTGGTACAGACACCACCCAGCAACAACCAAACCATCCGTGTGCCACCAACGGTGTCCTCACACCACATCCAAAGCACAGCGCTGCACCAGCTGCTAAGGAGGAAATTAACTCCATCCCAGCTGAAACCAGGACACAGACCTACTTTTAAATAGTTAAATTCTTCCTTTCTTTCCCATTTAATTTTTATTTTTTATTTTCTGGAAGTCACCTGCCATTCAGTCATTAGAAATGAAACACATTCTATCTGAAATTATTTTCGCCTGCAGGTTTAAAAACAAAAAAATAACTGTATGTTTTATTAATAAAAGATATGACTAAAGCCTATTAGATGAATTGAGTCTAGGCCAACTTTCTGTCAGAGTGACTTGTAGGCAAGGCTTGGGATTTAAGCCCTAAGTTTTGAAGACCATCCGTTCAGTTTACTTAATGAAAAGTCAGTAAAATATACTGGAGCCATTTCAGGTGCAGCAATGGGAAGTCTGGCCCATGACTTCTGGATACATAATTCAAATGAAGAAGTAGTGGCCAAGAATAAGGGTTCTGTTGATATACCTGTGCTGCCTTGCTGTATGACTGTTAATGCTGCAAAATCTTTTTTGAAGGACAACAGGTCAGAAGGTAAAAGAAACTTTAGTGACCAGGAAAGGAGAAGACAGTGAGAAGAAGGTTGGCAGAGGTACAAAGCAGGATAATCCAATGTTGCAGAACATTGCTTGGTCATGAGCTCATAGCAATGACCTTTTTCCTGAGAGAGAGGAGTAAAGGTTAAGCATCACCATGCCTCAGCCAGCATGGGCTTCTCGGGGTGATGTAGCTGCTGAGCTCTCCACAACAGGCATCCAGACACACGCATTTAGAAAGCAACATGAATCATCCTGGAGTAACGATAGCTGAAGAGACATAAGGAATAAAACAGTTAAAACTCAGTGAGGCATTCTTAAACATCACTTGGGAAAGAGAAAAAAAAAAAGAAAAAAGTCCACCCTCAGGTCTCTAAAATTAGTCACAGAAAAGTACTGCTTAAGATATAAACACTTTGCCTCCTCAGGCCTGCACAAGAGGATGCCTGCTGGCAAAAGCCATTTTGCTCGTGAGAGGACAGATACATTTGACTTCGTACATTAAGAATCTCACAGCTGCGTCTGTAAAGACAGAAATGCTTATAGCTACTACGAGCTCTGAAGCCATCCTTTCATCTGGTGGACCTGGGTGGATCATTTACAGTCCGGGGAGGGGGGTGGGGTGTTAGAGAAAAAAGCTCTCTTTTCATAATGCCTTTTATGCTCGAGCCCAATGTGTGGCTTAAGCTAAATATGTGGTAACTATTTTGCAGAATTATTTTTTTTTTCTGGTGAGACAAGCTGGTCTGTGAGAGGCCTTGCTGATCAGGAAAACAATATGCAGTTATCTCCCAGCGAGAGTTCAATCAGCTCAGAAACTCACAGCTGGCTTAAAAGGAGGGCTGTAGAAGGAGGAGGTAAAGTTCGGTGCAGCAAAGCATGTTAAGAGATGAATGGGATGGGATGAAGGATAAGAGATGAATGAATAACACAGGGAGCTGGAAGCTGTTCTGCTAATCACAGCCAAAGCAGGACACCCTGCATGAGCCAGCTCAGGGCTGCTGTTGGGTTGCATGTTTGTTGTGTGGTGTAGAATTCACTCTGAAAACACTGGCAATTCAGGACATTCTTCAGTCGAGGGGCCTTGGGATTAATGGGTTTGGCCCAGTTTCTCCAGAAAACTAGGATATAAAAAGAGGATGCAAATGGCAAACATCAGAAGTGATATTTTCTATTCCCCATCCCACCTGCCCACCTGGTGTTTTGTGCTGAACAGGAGCTATTAGAAGCTATGGAAGTCCTACAGGAAAGCTGAGGAAAAGCAATATTCTATGGCAGAAAGGAAGATACATGCACAAGTTTTGCTGCTTTTCCCTCCAGAGAAGCTGGCTGGAACCACAGCCTTCTGAGGTCTAACAAAGCAGAGGTATGCAGGAAAGGTTTTTTTAAAGTAATTTAAAGTAATACAATTAAAAATACATCAGTTGAAACCAATGATTGATATCTGCAATCAATATTTGCTGAATTTGCCCAGTAGGATAATCTTAGTCAAAATGAAGCTTCTGAGACAGTAGTATTTTTGCTACCTGAGAATATTCCAGTTTTTTCTTCCATGGAAAAATAGAATAATAGAGTTTTGTAAAGCTGTGACAAACATACTTTATCAGCAGTTCATCAGGAACGGAGTAGAGCAGAAAGGTGAAAAATTAATGTGATAGATGTCAGGGCTTATAGCCAGGATGACCTAGGACTCCTGTCTCTACAGGAGATACTGAATTTTAGTACTGCTCTCAAGTAAGTGCCATCCATGGAAAAGGAATTATCACATTCTCAGCTAAATATGACAGTATAATAAGCATTTTACAGATTAAAGAGAAAGGATCAGAATAAAACAGGGTTTTGATGTTAGACATGCATTTTTATGACTGTGCAGCAGGACAGTGACATTTAGCAGTATTCTCTGAGGACATAGACGTCAGAGAAAACAAGTGCATTGAAATTAGTTTGAAGGATGTTAGCACCAGAACTATTTGTTTGCATACCAAAGTCCGAGGATTTCATCTAACAGCTCCTGCAGGTGGTGCGTAGATCCTGAAGGCATGAGAAAGGACATAAGAGCTGCAGCTCTAAATATTATCAACACATGCAGATTGAGCCTCCCTGCTCACTCCTGTAAGAAACATCCAACAGCTCAGTAACACCACTTGGAAACCCCCAACTTGAAAAAAGGCAGAAAAATATGGTGGTAGGAAATATAAGGTTAAAGGAATTAAGTTCTAAGACAAATCTAGCATTTTGGTCATATTGTGAACCTCTTGGAGGGTTAATACCTTTTTAGAAGCAGTGCTAACCAAAGGGGATGCTTGGGTTTCACCCAGGATCTGACCCTACTTGCCACTGCTTAGTTTGGCAAAGCCCACTGGTAATGTGGCTTTGAAGCTTTTAGGGTTTAATTGAGCCATTCAACACCTTCCCACAGCCTTACTTACAGCCTGTCCATCATAACTTGAAAAGCCGCCACATTAGAATTGTAGCATTTTGCAGTAGCACAAATGGCTACCAAAGATCAGAAGAAACTTTTAGTGATAACAGACAACAAGAGGTTCAGTGATAAATGCTGAAAATTACTAATTTGGCTTGTTGTCTACAGTGTAGAGTCTTTAAAACACGAGTCACCCTATCACAATGATAGTTATGTTTTCTTCTGTAAAGATTTTGATGTGGTATTTGCAATGATGACTGTCACAGCACTCTCCAAACTAGCCCCCTGCAACAAGGCTTTTACCACCCCATACCAGGTTAACTTCAATAAGTGGCTCCCGCACCTTGCCCCAGCACAGCCACCCATCCCCCACAAGGTTTCCACAGTTCATCTACTGTCCGTGCTGTTTCTCCAGCCTCTTCAGGCCAGCCCACCCTGCTTCTTGCCTCTGCTGTGCCTGGATTCCTTCCATGTCCCGGCTCCTCTTCCAGCCAGCCTCTCCTCATCCAGGCCCCCTTCTTCTCCCAGGGCCTCTCCTACACCCAGGGCACTCTCTCTCCTCCCTCTGCTTCTCCCAGCGCACTCTTCATCCCATGCTCCTCTTCCATACCCCTTAGAGCTATTTAACCACTTAGCAGGAACCAGCCACGGCTGCACATTATCCACCTCAGCCAACCCACCGCCCCTGAAGCCAGCCCACAGCTGTGTATTACCAATGTTCATTAACCTGCCTTCTTTCCTCTGTAATTCCTCTACAGATGACATCAAGTTAGTAACTTCACTGTCAATACAAGTTTGAAGATTTCTGTGGTCACTAGAGACTTTATATTCATCATCAATCTGCTAGTGAGGTACAAATGAAACAAAATTATCGGCATCATTAAAAAAGTAAAGGTTGCATGATAATTTTCTGTTTTGCTCTTAGCTGACCCAGTCAGGCAATAGATAAAAAATACTTTAAAAAAAAATAGTTGAAAATGTTTGAATCCTGATATTACTTTTAGCCAGCCAAATATTTTTTAAAAAATTTGTGGGAAACAATGGAGACACCCATGTTCCCATTGAATTTGGTTAAAACCAGCAGATCAAACAATATTTGGGAGAAAGGAAAGGGGGAGAGGCAGTTCATACAAACAAGCTGAACCAGCAGTGTGCCCTTGGGGCCAAGGAGGCCCCTGGGACCCTGGGGGGCATCAGGAGGAGCGTGGCCAGCAGGGCGAGGGAGGGGATCTCCCCCTCTGCTCTGCCCTGGTGAGGCTGCACCTGGAGTGCTGTGTCCGGTGCTGGGCATCCCAGTTCCAGAGCGACAGGGAGCTGCTGGAGAGGGGCCAGCAGAGGCTACAGAGGTGATGAGGGGACTGAAGCATCTCCCTGATGAGGAAAGGCTGAGGGAGCTGGGCCTGTTTCACTTGGAGAAGAGAAGACTGAGAGGCAAATTTATCAATGTCTACAAACATTTTAAGGATGAGTGCCAAGAGGACAGGGCCAGGCTCTTTTCAGGGGTGCCCAGCAACACGACAAGGGGCAACGGGCACAAACTGCAGCACAGGGAGTTCCACCTGAATATGAGGGAGAACTTCTTTACTTTGAGGGTGACGGAGCACTGGAACAGGCTGCCCAGAGAGGCTGTGGGGTCTCCTTTGCTGGAGACATTCAAAACCCACCTGGACGTGACTCTGTGCATCCTGCTCTGGGAGAACCTGCTTTAGCAGGGGCTGGACTAGGTGATCTCCAGAGGTCCCTTCCAACCCCAACCATTCTGTGATTCTGTGTTCACACGACACCTGCTACATAGAAAAAACAGGTCAAAAAATGTAAATCTGCAGTCTTAGTTCTCACCACAAAGCTGTTCAGTGTCGACTACCCTGTTTTCCAACACTCATTAATATTAAGAACAGGATTTACAGTTGTAAGGGGGATTCTTAACATTTCCTAAACTTTTCTACATCTGTCTTCCTCTCCTGCAGAAGTTTAATAGTTTTTCCTGGCTTTCTTGGAAAAGCTTCCTAATTCCACATAGCCAGCACTGAATAATCCCTCCACTGAACGTACATAGTGTGCTGAGCGTCAAGTGGGAAAAAACAGAATGAAACAAGGAAAGGGGAAAAGGCAGGAAAAGAAAGGAAAAGAAAAGTGGGGAAAAAAGACTGATGGAGAAGAATGGAGTGAAAAAGTGGACAGAAGAGTTACAGTATTTGGACAGTGTCAGAACTATGTTAGGCTGCCAGAAAAAAATAAAAAATAAAAAAGAGGATAATTTCTAAGTGTATGCCCCTGTGAAAGCTAGAAATCAATATGAAAATTCTCAGTGCTTTGTTACTTAGACCTTGAATACTTATTCCTCCCCCAGAGCAACTTCTAGTAGACCATGGGTAAGTGATATACTTCTGTTAAAACAAACATATATTGTGTATCTCATATTTCTTTGAGAAACAATTGCAGAAAGCGAGGAGATCAAATGGCTGGGATGCAGATGTAGCATCTGGGCTTCAACAGACAGGGCACAGGCTGAGTGGAAATCTTTTTTGCATTGTTTGTTTGCTTACTTTATTAGAGATGTTCTGTGAATAGCAACTCATTAGGGACATTGGTTTTACTTGAGATGTTTAAGGAATTAAAGGAAACAATATTTTCTACATGTAAAATCTAATTCTATTCTAAATGACTAGAGGAACATGGTCTCTTTTGAACTGTACTGGACTGTTCCATGTGCAAATCCTCCAGGTTTTCAGAACATAAGATGAAATTCAAACCAAAGTCATATCATGGCCAAGAACCTTACTCTATTTAGGATTATCCAACTACACCCCACGTTTAAACCATTAACCCTATCACTCTTCTTTTTATTTCTTTTTGTTTGTTTGTTTTTGTTTTTTAAACTCTGGTGGGGAAAAACAGACAAGCGATCAATAGAGGACTGTCTGTTTGTCTGTATGACCAGAACTGATCTGGCTAAAAATTAACCAAATTGAAAGTAAACTGCAACACACTGCCTGCAGGAACCTTAGTACTGTGATAACGGATTGGGTGAGGAGAGTATACAGAAGTTGTGGCCAACCTCTACATGAAATTGAGATGAACTTTATATGGATTAACTGACAGCGCAGCTAAACCTCCAGGTCATCCACTTTCATCTCCACACAGCCTAAGAGAAGAAGCTTGTGCTTTCATAAGCTCCAGGTTCTAGCCCCCACAGCCATGTCTAACAGGGAGCAATAGGGGAACGTATGATGTTCATTCATATGGTCTGAGAGATCCTACCAGCAAAGACAGGGATGGATCTGTGCCTGCTTTATAGCCTGATTTCACCCTGTGACCGACTTAATTCTCCTCTAAGCCAAGGTCATATTAACCCTCTTTGCACATAAGCCTTCAAATGTCATGGACCTGGAACGGCCAAAAAAGGGTTGAAATCAGCTTTTAGCATATTTCAGACTAAGAAATATATACATATTTCAACAAGGAATATTCTGTCCAGCAAATACAAAAAATTAAGATTTAAGGGGTCAGGTCCAAATAAATAATAAAAAAACCATACTGAAAATTGTCTTTGTGCAGCACCACCTCCCAAGTTTCTATATTTTACCATCCCCTGTGGTAGAACGTCCACTCAGTTGTTGCAAGAAGGACACAGCGAGTTAGTTACCCAGAGACACTGGCACCTTAGAAATAACATTACTTATCAACAAAGCAGAAAATGATGGGAAATACATATTTCATAGATACCAGCAAGAGTATCTTTGTTCTCTTCCGTGAGAAATACCTTGTTTGAAAGAATATGTTTGCAGAGTATGACCCTAGGGACTGTGGAAAACACGCAAGAGGCCATTTGGTACCATGCAGAAGGTTTGCTCAGGATAAATAGTGGAGCATGACTAGTGTATCTGGGGCCAGAAAGGGAGTGGGAAGGAAAAGGAGATTTTAGAGCCCAGTTTGTTGATACTGCAGGTTTTTAACACACTGTAGGAAACAGGAAAAGAGTGAGAAACCAGTCTAGAATCTGAGTATGTGAATGAGTGTAAGTTTCACTGAAAACAGTATCATATTCCAACACCTATGTACATTTGACCGACAATAATACAGTACACTCCAGACAACTCATGGGTCTATAACTAGTTTATGTCTGCTAAAACATTAGCCTTTGAGTCTCATACGTCATTCTAGTGGTTATCTATATATCACTCTGACACTCCATCCCCAAACATTAATCATTCTGGTCTTGTCATTTTTATATGACATGCACCAATTATTTACACATTTTACACCTTATTTGCACAGTAGAGGCTAGAGATTTGGTAAGGGAGAATACACACATGTTTCTTTGATTATTTTTTTCTGTATTTAAATAGTGAAATATATAAATGCAAAAAGAATTGAGTCCTACTCCATCTTCCAGCTGCAGACATTAAACTCCTTGCATTGTTTCTTTTGACTCAGAGTTGGGTTTATATGCACTAGTTTATTTTTCCAGGCCTATTTTAAAAAGAAAAAAATAGCTGAACCATGATGAAAACTGGGAAAGCTGTTGGCATTGAGAACATCTGTTTACCAAGAAGAAGAAGAACTATGGGTCTCGTGGGACTTAAAACCCAGTCAGCTGCATTACAGAGGAAGGTTCCATGCAAACATTTCCCATATAGGAATCCCTACAGAAGCAAATTAGGATTAACCCAAAGCTTTGAGATTTTGTCCTCTCTCAGCTGTGGGATCAGAGGTTGTCATGAGGCATTAACACTAAGCAAGGAATAAGGAAGGAGCCTGGTTCCTGCAGGGTCAGGGAGCAGTTGTTGGGGGGGGGGGTCAGGCAAGAAACACAAGTGAAGTGCAAAGGCAGCAGATCCTGCAGCATGACACCTGCTCTGAAGTGCCGTAGGTGAGCTCCATCTTAGCATCATGTTAGTGCTGCTGTGAACACCACGCGTAAATGACCCGTACTGCCTCCAGCTCAGATACCCTACTCTTCACACCAGAAACTTGTAGGTTGCAATGCAAAGACCTTGTGAGTCAAGCTATAGGACCTCAGCATACTCGGTGTCCGATGGCACAAACAGCATTTGAAGAAAACCAGAAATACTGTTCCTGTTTGCTGCACCAAAGTCAATAGCCCAAGGGCAATGCTGGTAGTTGGTTGTAAACCCTGGAAGTTGAAGATGTTTTCTGGAGGCAAACATATTTTGAGGGCATTTAGGCTTACATTCATTTCCAAATTCAGAATAAAAGAAACAGGACTGGTGTAACAACTCATTATTTAAGTTGATAATATACAAAATTTCTCATCAGGTTATTTGTGAACATAAATATGACAGTTTTTAAAAGTTGGATTTAGAAAAAAATCTTGTATAATGTCAAGTCCAGGCAGCTTACCTTATTTTACAGGTATACTGAAAGCAAAATAAAGACATTGAACATAATAATTTCTTTTATATTCCACTTAGTCACAAGCACTTTTAAATTACCATTAAAAATAAATTATATGTTTCCATTTTACTTCCCAGCCACCTGAAGACGACACATAGGGTGAAAGGAACTTCTCAGTAACTACCAAATAATTTACGACCAAATAAATTTGTAGACAGCACCAATTTAATAACCAACCAAGAGGTGACAGTACAAAAAGATTTGTGGAGGTAACCTCATACCTGAGAGTGGTCAATGTCATATTAAATTAAAGATCTCTCTCTTGTGGAAGCCAGCTAAAAGCCTAAGGAAAGGATTTATTAACTCATTTGTCATTAAACCCAGCATTTTCTCAATACGCTAGAATTACTGGAAAGTTCATACAGCCAAACATGAAAGGGGTCAAAGTATTCCAGTCTGGTAAGTGAGGTTACAACTGTCCTCTTTTTGCAGACATGTGCCCTACGAATTAGGTTCCCTATGATCGCTTCTGCTGTCTCAGCCTTACAAACATTTATAAATTACAGCAAAAATACTATAGAAATGACTGCAGAATTTATCACCAGCACAACAGCAGTATTTGTCATTACAAGAAGACAGACATATACTTTCTCAAATTGTGAGTAACTTGGGAATATGAGCAGTCTGACACAGCTTCCATTACAGTGACTGGCAACAGCTTTAATAACTAACTACACGGGGGAATAAAAATCAGCTTTCTGATGAGCTGATATAGCATTTGACAGTATTTCCATTTTTAGGAGGTGACAAAGCATAAAAATGTCAGTAAAGTTCAAGGATAAAGTGACCTTGCTATAGAAGACCGTAACTCTTAACTGATCTTGGTAGGAGCTCTGGCAGCTTGTACTAAACCTCAGACTGGTGCAAACTGTGCATTTCTGGATTGCTCCTTTGTAAAACTGATTTGAATGAGCATGTTTATACATGCAATGGTTTTTAGGTCTGTCCCATGGAAGAAATAGGGACACCTTCTGGAAACACCCTCAACAGATGCCTGGCATGGGGGTTTGGGCATTTCCAGAAAGTGTCTTTAAGTAAGATGATGACCTTGTGCACATCCCTGTTTGAAATTTTTCTTTCTTTCATGTACTTTAGGAAGGTTGGATAGACAGAGGGTCACAGAGATGGGAATCTGAAGTGCTGAATAGTTGAAGGCCCCAAAGAAAGCAGAGGGCACAGTTTAAGCAGAGGAATTGCTGTTGTGCTGCCTCTGGATGGTGCCGTTTGAGTCTGACACCTCAGAGCTGCTGTGAAGGTATAACCAGGTCCTTCTCCGTCTGAAACTCATGCATTGTAGCATGACCTAAAGCCAACTGAAAATAGGGACTTTAAAGTGGGTCCTTTTTTGAAATGTAAGGGCATACCACAGAATTTTTACCAAATTTCCTTTGTTTCATATATAAACAGCAGCTGCTAGACAAACAGAGCCTTCTAAGAACTATTTGTTTCCAAGTCACTCAGTTTAGAATTCATTTTTCTGGGAAACAGTTATAATGTCATAGCCAATACATTTTTGCCCCCTGATACTTATTTTGCAAAATGAAAACCAACAGTTACAGCTTTAACAGGCAATGAGCACAACAACTACTTAACAGTTTGTTCTTGGCAGGATCTGACCATGTCCCAATACCCTACAGATTAATGTTTTTGTAAAGGAAAAATGCAGTATTCAGCAGGGAAAGAGATTATTGCTGGCTGGAGTGCAAAGCAGAACATTGCTTCCTCTGTTCACTCCTAGCACAGTATCTCTCCTCAAAACTCGGCCATCCCACCTCTCAAAGAAACCTGCATTGCAGGCACCCCTTCGAGCAGCAGATAGCCCAATCACTGTCTTGGAAAGCACTTTGTGTGAGATGTTTGGCATAGTTTTACTTGCAAACTATATTACAGGCTCCCTGTGCAGGGCAGAGGAGGATGAACATTTTTGCCTTCTATCAGCTCAGCTCAATCAACCATTACTTGAGGACTTTGACCCTTTCCACGTGCTGGATATCAGAGCCAAAGCAAGCATGTATGAGTAAGGTTTTCACGCTCTGCCAAGTTTGACGATGTGTCTTTTCTCCATGGGAAGAATGATAGCAATTCACAAAACAGGCAAATGGAGGGACTTAATAAGGCAGCCCTTGGCACTGGTCCCACATGTCTGTGCTGCTGGACAGTCCGTGCCACTGGCTTCCCAATATCCCTCCTCCCCAGCTGGGTCACCACTCCAGCAGCAAGGCCTGACACAAATCCCATCACCTGGCAGGAGGATGTGCAACGGGTGACAGGCTCCATCCTGCACCGAAGCGTGGGGCACCAGACCAAAATCCATCAGGTCTGCTCTGCCGCAGTGCAGACCTCTTATAACTTTGCAGATTATCTTGATCCAGGGTCATAGTGCAGGAACCGTTATTCAAAATAGCAATATTAGGTGAAACAAAAAGAAAAAACCCAACTACTCATTTCACATATACTACCATACAGCATCACCTTCTGCTGCAGTGCTGTCCCAGTAGGTGATGTTGAGCCAGTGGCTCCCTCTGGGGAAATTAAATCGATTTATTCATCAATCCACATAAGGCTTTTTGTCAAAGGTTAAGAATTTGTTACAAATTTTCCATTAGTTTACATTCATAAAGAGAGGAAGAAGAAAAGATCCTTTTCCAGCTGTACTTCAACTTCATAGAAAGGAAAACACAGACATTTTAATATTTCCTGATTTATTTACATTTTAAACTTCACCCAGAGTGATGTTTCCATGACCCTGCTACTTCAGCCCTCCCTAGACTGATGCACCACAGACCACTAACCCCTGTGATGGAAACGCTAGTTTCATGGAGATGAACCAAAGCAGTGTCAGCCCTTTGCTGATCAGATAACCAAAGAGAAGTATTTTGAGGCAGAGTTATGTGGATGGATAAAGTGCCAAGTAGGGAATACACAGAAAGATCTGGACGTGTTTTGATTAGGACAGATTGACTTTATCTACAGGATAGGGTAAAATAATTACAGCCAAAGTTTTAAATCTGTTCACAGCAAGTAGGGTATTTACTATTGATTACAGGAAAATCAAATTGGACCTTGGACACTGACAGTAAGAGTGAGGAGAGATGGGTATTCCTGTGATCTGCCTATTTAACACTCAGAGACTTGCCACATCAGTATCAAAACTGCCTCGTTATTCAAGCTGTGAGGTTGTCTCTGCTAAATATATGCTTAGCATTGATGAAGTGGTTACTGTTCATGCACACTTGCAGTGCCTACAGGAATGGTATTAGGAATAAGAGTCACCAAGAGTACAGCTAAGGTTAGTTAACCTTGAAGGTTATTGCCCTCTCAGAGTGAGAAATATCCGACAGTATCTTCAAAATATTTTTTTTTAATATTAAACATGAACACAGCAGTACCAAAACTATGTTGAATGGAAATAAGCTACACTTTAAAACCAGCAGCATTATCATATTTTTAAACAGATTTATGCAACCTCTGTCTATGCTATGCAAGAAAGGACTGTTAGGATGGGAAGGCTGGATTTTCAACAGCCTTCAGGCTACATCCATGCTGCAGTTTGTGTCCATCAATCTAGCAGGAAGAAATATGGAGAGGAATTACTAATGAAGTAGAGGGCTGTGGTTGCCTGTAGGCCTTCCAAGAAATGTGCTCAGGAGCAGCATTTGCATTGAAGCCCTCAATATATTTTGGACATACTTCATAAAACCTCTCCTGGTCCATGCCAGAGTGACAGCAATACCTCTTCTTGTTTCATTTTGGGGCAGTCATTCCCTATGAAAGATGTCAGCAAGGCATAATTCTGCATAGCAGAATGGTATCTTTTCCAGGGACACCTAGATCTTCTCTGATTTCTGATATTTTCCACTTCTGATAATGCCAGAAATTCCCTGAAGGACTTAGTTAAAGGGGTTTTAATTTTTCTGGTTCTTCAGACATATTAAAAACCTCACAGCCCTTACAAAGAATGAGGGAAGATCTGTGCAGGTCTGTGGTAATGCCTCTGAACTCAGTGAAGCTGACCTGCGTTTGGAGACCACGCGTTCCTTTTGTTTTACAGTATCGCCAATTAAAAACCCTTGGCTAAACTTCATTAATCTCTTTCTTAATTGTAGAAATACAAGACTTAACCAGCTCAGGAAAAAATATCTTGAAGAATCCTATTTTACAACAGAATCTTTAATGCTTTTTAATAAGGAAATTTATTGCAGTTCATGGTTTTCATTTCCTCACAAAAAACGCAGCAGAACAGATCTTCTCAATCAAATGCATTTCTGGCCCTGCTCCACCTTCCCATTAACTGTGAATCATAAGCTAGCACTGAAAAATAAACTTGATTTACTTTACATAGACAGTGAACAGAAAATAAAAGCAGCTGAAATATTTCAGGTGCTAAAAAAGAAGGCTGCAAAGCTGAATTTTAATCCCAAGTAAGTGACCTGGAGCGCAGCTAGTGCATGTTCTTAAATGCTACGGTCCGTGCTGTGCAGAGGCTTTCTGCTCCTGGCTTAATGCATGTGACAGCTTCGCTGATGGGCCCTCCTAGGTCTCTGATGCTGTGCTTTGGATTTAATGCTCCAAACAGTTTGAAGAAAAATGCCTTCCCCTAAGAGCGTTAATTATAAGACTCTCAGAAGTCAATTGATTACAATCTCCCATTATTCATTACCTAAAGCATTACACCTGGAGCTCTAACTGAAGTATTTATGACCCTCATCCAACAGATAGTTCGCTGTGCCAAACTCCAGGCAAGATCTGCCTGTACCAAAAAGTACGACTGTAATGCGCTATAAAACTGCCATGAGCAGACAGCTGTTAACTTCTCGATGAGCTAAGGACGAACAGGGCCTAAAGGACAGCAAAGTCCAGCTTGCGTAGAGGAAGGAGGAGGCAAGTCCAAGGCTGCAGACTTGGAAAGGCTACGGCAAGTCAGGCACGCTCGCTTCCCTACCAGAGGGGTTAAAGCTGCGTGTAGAGTAACAAGGGTGTAAGGAGAAGATGAATATGAGTCTACACAGCATATTCTAGGTGGACGCAGCATGCTACATGCTGAAAAATAGCTGTGTGTTCACAAATATTGAAGAGACACACCTAACAAACCCTTCAGAGATGCCGGGTGTGTCAGCTTTGCCATGGCATGGGCATGACATTTTGTCAATGGACTTTTTCCATGAAGGAGTGCAGACAACGCACTGCCCCTATCAAAAGTGTAAATGTGTCTTAAAAGCTTGTCTCTCCTGTGTGCTTTACCGACACTGCTACAGCCACTGGAACACCAGGGTAGTAACCATATGGAAACAGGAGAGAAATTAATCTTCCTGAGCTGCTTAGCAAACATATGCTTGGACAGATAGGCTTTATTCAGGGCTTTGAAGTCCTAAAATGAACATCCAAATCAAAGATTTGCTAGTGCAGGCAGAGAAGCAGAAGGTTATCGACGCAGACAAACAGTGCTTGGCAGGCGGGGAGCTGAATGCTGCGGCAGCTGCCATCTCCAAACAGGTTTTATTAAAGCGTTACAAGACCACATGCACCCCTGCGCAGCCAGTGCAGGTGCACGAGAGATGCCTGGGTTTGGGATTAGCTGTTTGACTTAACAAGGTGGTTTCCACTTTCAAGGAGACCCAAAGCAGAACCAGGAGCACTGCTTGCATCCTCACAAGTTTTCGTAAAGCCCGCTGCGGGCAACTAAAGAGAAAGGGGAAGCAAGGTACCCCCTGTCCCACAAATTTCAACTTTCCTCAGCTCTGGCAGAGCCACCAAAACATGGGCAACGGCAACACGGTCTGAACCACTGGGAATTTCTGTGGGTTTCTGGTTCTTATTATTTTTATTTTCCTGTGGCTGTTTTCATGCATCCTTAAAGATAACGTCAAGAGGTTTGCCTGATTACTGGTAGCCAAACTTTCATTGACTCAAAAAGGGGCAAGTTCCGACCTGAGACAGAAAACCGACCAAAATATGAGGGGAAAAGACATAGATGAAGCAGATAAAAGGGAGAATAATCCTGTCCTCATTTTAAGTTGCAGTTTTTACCATATTTACTACTCTTCCTTCCTCCCAGTGTTTGCTGAGCCGTGCAACTGAATCATGCATTTAAGTTTACAAAGAGTCTTCCTACAGCAAATAGAGTGGCAACTTATCTATGCAAATTAAGAGTGAACAATTAAAAAGATACTTTAGATGATATTGGTAATAGGAATATTTATAGGGAAAAATTAACACCATTTTAAAGGAAAAAATTAGTAACTTGTAGCTTGAGGGCAGGAGGAACTGACATGATGTTATTGCACACTTTATGCCCATGTAATATTAATGCAATTGCCATGACAACTGTGACATCCCCTGAAATTATACACCTTTACAATTACAGAACATCTTCTGAAGGCAAAACACATCTGCAGTTGGCAGGAAGGCTGCTACAGTCTAAAATCTACCTCCTTTTTTTATAAATTCTTTCTTCTTCTATAAATTCGTTTATAAAATTCTTTCTTCTGAAGGCTATCACAATAAATTAGTTTCTAATTTGTGTCTGAACTAAGCTTAGCTATGGCTGTCTTTTTTCTTTCTTTTTTTTCTGTAGTGAAAAATAAACATATGCTTTAAATTACACAACTATTGTTTAAAGGCAACAAGTCATACAAGAGAAAAACAAGTCTGCACAAAGCAGCTGACCAAAGTCTTGTAAGAACTGAAAGGTTCAACGTGTCCAGACCAATCATGGCTACATCCACCAGCCATCTCGCTTAATCAGGAGCTAAGGCAGGATGCATAATTTACATTTCTGTAGCGTTAGCACAGTGTTTTCAGTGAACAAATAATCTGAATCACACTGAAAACAATATGGGAATCTATATAATCTGGAGGCCTGAATAGCAGCCATAAACTAATTGCTCAGTAAAGTAATATAAAGGCCACCAGACACTGCGTCATGACAATGTCATCCTTCTCATAATGTACTCAAAAAAATCAAAATGATGTAACCAGGCTTTAGTAACAATGTCTTACTTGTAGAAAAATGCCTCATGTGGATTACATACACTTCAGTCCTCTTCTTTTTATCGTCTCATTACAATTCCTTTCAAATTGAAACCAGGCTATGATTCACATGCCCATTTCTCCACTCATTTCAATACGAAGAGAAAGCATCAAGCACCTCAGGTGTATTAGAAAGAAAATGAAGACTTATGAAACAAGAAATAGTGAAAACAGAGTGCTAAGTGTACTGCCCACAGCAGAAACCGGGGTGAAGGTTCAAGGTAGCGACTACTTAACTTTTATTGCCCTGTTACTGTGGGAGGACACGCTGGATGGTGTCAGAGGGATATCAGGCTCACTTTGTGCAGTGGCTGAAAGTCCTTATCCAACAAAAATATCTTAAAAGGATTTGTGTCCATGTGTATCTTCATAAAAAGCTCCAGCTACAGAAGGAAATAACACAAAGAGAGGACCCTCTGATCCATTAAAATCAAGGTCAAAAGTCCAAATCCTATCACTGGGTAAGAGACTGGATTTAGACTTTCCACTAGTATCTGTCTTCACCATGTCCTGGTTGGACACACTCATGTATCTTCAGCTTTATTCCCGGCTGTTTTGCCTTATAAACTACTGCAGCATAAACACAGCATATTGAGAACTTACACTGAGACGTGCCGGTATCCACTCTACGTACATCGGCAGAACAATCCCGCACTGGTTTATCTTCCTTACAACCCAAGCAGCCGGCAGGAGCACAGCTCTGGCAGTCAGGGATGCTCTGCCTCCAGAGCCATCTCCAGGCAGAGGAGGAGAGCAGTGCTCCAGTGCCAGCAAGAAGAGGGGTGGCTGGTCCTGACTAAAGCGTTCAGCAATTAGGACGCTGATCTCAGTCATGGACACAGCTACTGATAAAAACTATCCAGCATCCTCACTGTTCTACTCAACAAATACTGGCTCCATCACGTGCCTGTCTTGTGAACAAAGTTAAAACCGTTCGAGACAGGCTCTGTGCAAATATGTGACCCCACTTAGGGGAACACAGAAAACACTGCCTCTCAATTAATTCCTACTGTCACCAAGTTTATAGCAGATGTGAAATTGGCCCGGTGACACAAATTCTTGAACATAACTTAGGTCTCTTCCTGACAGTGGCTGACTAATGCAATATGGGGTAGGAGATGCTAAGGAGAGAGGGGGAGCCTTGGAGAGAGGTACTTGCTATTTCGGTCAAACCTCTGTCGGCTTTGCCACAGTAAGAATGGCACCACAGCACGGGTGATCAAATATGGTCTAAGTATAAATACAGACAACAGTCTTACACTTTCTGATAAAAATTGTAAAACCAGATAACTAACCAAGAAATACAGAACGGACCAAATGCTTCTTGCTAAAACCCTCCCTGCCAAAGTTTATTTCTAAAAAAAAAACACCAAAAAAACCACCAAACCAAACCAACAAACATCAAAGTAAACTAAATCTGAAAATCCTTAGGATGCATTTTATCTTATACAGGGTTAAATTTTTATATATGCATATGTGTTAAAGAACCTGGAGAGGTTGTATAACACCTCTCTTTGGAAAACAGTGCAGTCAGCCAAACATCAGTCTTATGCAAAGCTCAGTTCTAGTAATATGATGATTTCATTTATGACGCTGGCTTCTGTGATTATGCTGGCAGGAATCATTGAGCCACCCACTGTAATAGATATTAGACCATTTTGTCTCAAAGCTGTTTCTTGGATATACATTTCTATACCCTCAGTAAAACAAAACCACCTCTGAAGCTGAGCAGAACAAGTGGAAGATTTCAGCCAAACCCGCTCAAACTGGTAGGATAATCTAAGGCAAACATTGCTAAATCTTCACCTCTGTATGGAGCAAATCAGGCTATAGCCCCATCTGAGGGACTGAGGGATCACAGCAGGCAACCCCCTAATGCACAGCTCCCCAGCAGAGCTCGGACCCCACTCCTGGAAGCCTGACAAACACCCGGCTCCAAGCACTACATCATGCTTCCTCAGTTTACAATTCACCCTGGAGCTTTTATTATTCTTGTTGTTACTTGGATTATCATAACACCAATAAACACCGTGAAGAACACTACTTTGAAAACAGAGAGGATGCGCCATAACCTTGAATAAGTTCTGTAGCCTCAGCACAAAGCAAGAATCGAGAGATTACACACATGCTGGTGTAAAAGAGCAGCGCAATAATATCAGTCAGCATGACCAGCAAGGATCCCAGCCCACCAGCGGGCTAGCTGTTATAAACTAAGCCAATGCAACTGCGCTGATTTACTGAGAAAACATCCTGTCTAGTTTGTGTTGTACTTAACTGCTTCTCCATATTTATTTATAAAAATCTTAAAGCAACACAAAAGCCTGCAGCAACAAAGCCGGGGCCTGCTGTGCACCAGCTGCCTGCGGTGACGGAGCGTGACGGATAGCCCCAGCCCGGAGGGCTGAGGGCTAAGGCAGTCCCCCAGCAACCACAGACACCGGCTGCTTCAGGCACTACGATCTTTGTTGCAAGAGTACTTTCCCACTGTGCCCATTTCCATCAGTGGGAAATAATTACTGCTGTCAGGGCTGATCCTGTTTTCACTTATTTCAGTGGGAGAGAAAAGACCATGAGAAAGAAATTACAGGGCTGGAATTTTAATCCTAATGCATCTTTTGGGAAGAGTGAAATACAGACTCCCCTGCTTTCCAGTGTTGCCTGCTGGATGGGCAGAGCCTTGTACCCCCAGCCCAGGGCTTTGCTCCAGGACTCTGCCATGGATCCAACCACAGCCCCGCTCCCGGCGCCCCAGCAGCACCGTGACATGCACATCGTGTCTTCGCAACACAGATGTTGAGGAAGCAAACACATATCCCACGCAGAAATCATTCCTTTTGGGGAAAAAATAAAAAAATGCACAACAACAACCTGGTGTACAAGCAAGAGCTCATGAGCAGTTGGGAAGAGAGGTGGGACAGTTTCTTCGAGGACTCAGTTCACCCCTGGGTTTGTGTTTTGGGAGCAGAGAAAAAAATTTAGAATGCTATTTTTGTCTCCTGGACAAATTCAGTGAGTCTATTTCGGCAAATTACCGTCATTAAATGCATCTGAATGCAGCTGTAAGTAGGGGAAAAAGCAAAGATAGTCATACACAGAATCATGCTGCCAGGACTATGGCAAGAGTAATTAATATTTTAGAGGAGGTTGGAAGAAACTTATAATAATGCTAAATTATGAAATAACCAAGTCAGAAGAGATTTTTCTTTCTGCTTTCCGCTGTTGAAGATGAATTCTTGATAAATCCCAAAGGATATTCCCTCCCCTCTGCAGTCCCCACCCTCTCCCCCCCTGCAAAAAAAGGAGGGGGGGAGGGGGAAAGGCTTCAAGTGTTCTGCGTAGAACGAGTCTGAGATCAAAGGAGATGAAGTTAATAAAAGGGGGTCTGACACAGAATATCAGTCATAACTTGTCCATTTTATTTCCAGCCTCCCCTACAGGTGTTTATCACTTTTTCCATCTGTTTCAAGACAGGGTCTTAATGATTTTGGGAAATCAGATGTGCTAAAATAACGCTAAAAATATTTCAGTTGCAAAATACGATGCTTCATAAAACACCAGAAGGCCAGAAATAATTCATAGGGAAGTTTTCACTATTCGAGAACACTTTTTTTTTATAAAATTGCATTCTGAATCATAAAAAAAAAAACAAACAACAAAAAAAACAGGAGAGGACTCCCCAAAGACTTTTAAAGCTAAACAAAACTTTTTGTACATTAACATTTAGAAATTTCGTTAAAAAGGAGGAAAAACATTGAAGACATTTTAAAATATACTTTCCTAATAGAGGTCCCTGAATGGATGTTCACCTACCCAGTTCGTATCTTTTATTTATAAATTTTCAGATAAATGCAAGAAATTTCAGAGAAGTTTTTAAGGGACTTGTAACACATGCTACCAGAGCAAACATTATAATAACGGGATATAGTGTGTCACCACTTGCCTGCAGAGCCAGGTAAGACGACTCTGCTACTCTGATGCAATTGTAAAGCGTATTAATTGACAACACGTTGGAAGTTGACTTTGCATTTAGCCTTGCCTGGGAGCGCATACATGGTTAATCCCACCGCTCAGCTGACAGTGGTAACTTATGTTAGCTAAGCTGCTCCGCTGAGTACATGTGGATGTGTGAAAGGCCAGTTTCTATTCTCTCTCAGCCAAGCTCCTGACTCATTGTTATTTTGCAAAAATACCCACTGCTTCTGTTTCTGACTAATTCACTAAATCATAATCTCTTTCTATGCTTTAACATGTTCATTCCTCCATTGCTTTGAGGCAGGCTGTGTTTTCACCTGAAACAAAGACTGAAATCCAGAAGTAGATTTTAGCTATCAACACTTGCATGTATTTTGCAGCATCATTTTGCAAAGCCAGGAAGAAGGCTAGTGTTCCTCCTCCTGAAGCAGGGCAGTAAGGCAACATGAATGACCTTGTAAAGCACGCTTCAGTGTGCTCTGTTTAAACTGCTCCGGGGCCAGCTGTGATAGACACTGCAAAACCAAGAAAATCACATGCCAAGAAAGGTTTCTGGCAGGCAAGCAGCCAAGAGCCATTAAGCCCGCTATAGGTTGTATTATTTTCAACCATTTATTTGTGACTTAGTGACAATACCCTCTCCACTGCCTTACTTTCACTGCATGTTATTTTAAACGACAATACATAGACAATATTGTACTGCAAGATTCAAGGTGATAACAGATTTTCAGCCAAATTCTTGGCTTACAGGACCCAATAAATATGCAGTTATTTAATGTGACCAGACCTAATTACCTGGCTGAGCAACTTGGCTCTCCATGTCTTTAAAAGACCCACAATGATGAGCATCAAATTTAAATGTGTAATTTTAATCCCTTGCTACAACACACACCCGTAATTCTGCACAGTTGTGTACACCTCCCCAGGAAGCAAGCTGTCAGCATCATGACCACATTTAAATCGTGTTTCTGAGATTAAACTGGTTTAGACCAAAGGAAAATATAACAACTCACTAGCCTTTGCTACCTGTCACTTGTGTGTCAGCATCTTCGCATTACTTTTTCATTTCAGCCTTCCTAGGTGGGAAACTCCCAACTTCCCACTCCAGACTTCCCACGTGCAGCCCAACGCAGTAGCCTGTAGCAGAGAGTACAATGCATAGCAAATGTGCGGCACCGAGAGACTTCTCAACGCTTATTTCTGATAACTACTGCTGTCCATGCTGCTGTTCAGCTAAAGCGGCCATGGTAGGCTTCTGCCATTCATCATAAATCATAACAATAACGGGATTGTCTGTGGATAATCTTCTGGGAGAACTGCTGACAGTGTGGCAGGAGAAAAGACTCTCCATTATGCCCGATCCAGCTTGGAGGAGACCAAAAAGGGGGGGGTGGGGGGGGTGGGTGGAGGGGGGAGGGGTTAGGGGTTAGGGGATGAGGATTGCAGATCCATGGCCCTGGGGTGCTTTCAAAGCACCTACCATGCTCCAGGCAGCACCCTCCCTCAGCTTTCCAAAGCTCTGATGACAATAACAGGTAGGGCCACCCAGCAGGGCCAAAGGCAGCCTGTTGTCTTCTCACAGCAGCTCTACATAATAAAAAGCCTGAAAAGGCAGAGAGGGTTGGATTCCACCTAGCCCACCAGACTCTCCCTTCCACAAAACAGAGGATGAGGGCAGAAAATATTTCCTCTGTAACATCATCCACATTATGGAGGTGGCTCGGTTCATCGCAAGAGCCTGTGTTGTTGCCCAGGAGCGTCGGAGGGAACAGGACAGTTAGCTCTACAGGACCACCTCTGTTGCTTGTAACTCACCCACTCATCTTCGGTGCCATTTCTCCAATCACCAGCAAAGGGAGTGGCTCCACATTCCACACTGTGGCATTGAAGAATTTTTAAAGCAGATGTTGTTCTACAGGTGTGCAAAGTACCCAAAGCAGAAAGGAAGTCTGTTGTGAAGAATTACAGTATCAAACAACAAAAAAAAAGGGGCCAGTTTCCTTTGTTGCATTCATTGGTGCAGTTGTGCCATTTTGCTTCTACCACCTCCCTTGTTACTGCAAAAAAGAATATTGATTGGAGAAAGCAGAAAGAAGTCATCCACAAAAGCCTGAAATGTCAAAATTGGTAAGTATGCCAATTTTAGGGATTGTCTGGTCTAGAATACTCCAAAGAGCATTTGATCTTTGCTTTTTTCCCCCCTCTCTCACAGACACAAGCTGCTGCAAATCTAGGTTTGAAGAAAACAAGTGATCAGTTGCACAAAGAAAAAGATGTGAACTTTGGAAGGTGTTTTATGTCTCTTATTGCTGACTGCTAGGCACGGTAAATATTTGCCTAGAGTATTTACTTTTACTTTGTTAAAATATAGGTCCAGATTTGTTAACATACCCTACCTGCTTTATGTTACCCCAAAGATGAAAAGCAGCCATAAACTTTGCTGAAAAAAAAATTTATTCTGCTTGCTTTGTATGGACAGAATGAAATAAACCAGCAAGAATATACCAGTCAGTGTTGACACAAAAATCTGTCTCCACTGGTAATAGACAATTTGCCTTCCTAAAATGTTAAGTTTAAATGGAAAATGTGTCTCTTGGCTACTGACACAATTTCCATCTTTCCTATAACATTGAGATATGTCTTAAAAAATGCATATTCTGATAGTAGTTCATGTTTTTCAAAGGTCACTTATACCACATTTCCAAATCTGTTGATGATTGAGTTAAACACCAGGGGAATGATTCTTGTAATGGCTTTGGCTGTTCAGTGTCTATTTCTCTCGACTTCCTGAAGGAAATCAAGTCGTGAGGAATATTTGAGTCCCTGGTCACATATGTGAATGCTTCATAAGTGACTTCTGTATTTATTTTCCTAAAAGAAAAGGGATTCATCACCTCTGAATTACTGTGTTTATAAAATGTTACATCCAAAGCATACAAAAGTCAACTCAAGCCTTCTGAATAACATTAGTAGGCTTAACATCAGGCTGTAAAGCTGTTTATTGAAGAAAAAAAGTATCTCTGTATGCCTGGCTTTTTAGATTGAAAGCCATTGAATTTGTTCATTACTAATGATTTAATGATCTGAACATTTGTTGTACTTTAAGCTCCAGATACGTGTCAGAGAGGTCTCAGAAGGCCATTTCCTCATTTTATTCTCACCTCCCTTACTGTTACACATTGCAGCCCAAAGAAACTGCCAGGTATATATATACAGCAAACCTCGGCAGTACACACAAAATCTGTATGTCATTCAGCTGTTTTCTTTATAGCATGTAGCACTTTGCCTGAGCTGTTAACGGAACCATTTGCATACCAGTGCAGCCAGATCCACAAGCATTGGTATGTACAAGTGCTGCCTACTGGTTGTCTTTCCCTCGCTACTAGATCATCTCTGTTTTCCCAGTAAATAGAAGATGAAAAGTTCTCAAAACTCTGTCTGTGACTTGATATCCTTGTCTTCAAAAACATTTAACACCTCATAGATCTCAGTCATATTTAGCAAAGTAATTTTGAGGTTGTTTAGCTAGAATCCCCATTTACTGAAAGTCTTGCAAAATTTTACAAGGTTTTGGGGCTTTGTATTACTCTTGAGATGCAAAAAAAATAATTTATTCCTCTCCCAACAGATAAGTGGTTTCACACTGCTTTCAAGACAGCATTGTCTTTAGGAAAGAAAGAGAAGACCACCAGCTTGCATTGTTCAAGCAACAGAAATGTGTTGTTGGGAGCCCTTCTTGTTAGACTTTGGCTGTGATGACTGTTTAGTTACATGATTTAGCCATATGATACACACACACACACTTAGATTCATCCAAATCCAGAAATATAATATTTTGAGGACAGAATTATAAGCAAACCTACCTGAAAGTAGTAAGGATGCCAGTGAAGAGCACGTGTATTTGCATCACCTCTGAATGTTACTGAAAGTATTAGGCTGCAAAGAATGAAGAAAGTTTCCAACAAACCTGGAATATTCTTTGCTTTGGTAATATCGGATCCCAAATCCCAAATGTTGAATCCGTCTCGGTAACTTAACCAAAAGCACCCCATGTTAACAGCATGTGCAGCTCAGATCTACCAGGATAAAGGGGCCTTCACTGGATACTCATTATTCCACTGTTTAAGATTTGAACACCGACACCCTGGGAGATTCTTCCTCTCTTTCATTCCTGCAGCTTCTAAAAGAGTAAATGTTCATTTGCTTTTGACACTCAGGGCCAAAGTAACTTATTAAAAAAGATGAATAGAGTCAGCGTCTGACATCCAGAAACTCTTAAGAGCCCTAGTGTTAGGCAGAACAGAGTCAGAACTTCACTTTTTACTTTGTTTTAAGAGAGAAAGGAAATAATATTACATATAATGACACCTGACCATATTCAACATGACAGGACACAGGTAACATCACAAACAGCTCAAATATCCAAAATAAGCCCTCCCAAAGAGGGAGTCACACACTTCTGGGGACTTCAGGTTTTGGCTTTTTGCTCTGCAAACTTGCCATCATCTGCAGGATGTTTGTCTTTTGAATAGAACAGTGACAGCCCTTAGTATTTGAATGTATTATTTTTGCCTGTGAAGACTGGATTCACCCTATGTGGTAGGTATACATACCACCTATGTGGATGGTATGGGATGCATTTAAGCAGGATTCTGGAAACAGAACAATCTTTCTGATTTTAACAGTAGGCTGATGTTTTGCCCCAGTGACTCTTTTCACTCTCTTCTTCCATTTCCAGCTCATAGGAAGGGAATAACTACATTGACTTCTTTTAATAAAGCACTTTGAATGAACATTAATATATTCATATGAATAAATCATGCAACACTGCGCTATGAATAATTTCTGTAATGTACGAATTGTAACATATTTATTTATGAAGAATTTAAGGACACCATTCATCTGAACCTTGATGAAATGTTTGCACTAAGGTAAAACACTCCACAAGACTTTTAGAAAGCACAGTGCAAAAGGCGGCTGTAAATTATTAATGCAATGAGAACAATCCCTCCTCTTAGTGCCAAAGTACACATGAGCAAACTCTTCAAACACTAGCAAAAATTTCTATCACTTGAAAAAAGGAAGCAAGAAATAACATGGGATTCTTCAGCACTGAAATTCAATAACTTTTGAGATTTGACTTCTGCTAGGAGTCTAGTGTGCAGCCATTAACACATTTAAAGAGACTTAACCACCCCCCTCGGAGAAAAAAAAAGCCAACAACCAAGTAAAAAAAAAAAAAACAAACCAAACCAAAACCCAACCAAACCAACAAAAGTAAGAAAATTCACTGAAATTTGGAATATAGGTTATAATTGCAAATCTTTCTCCTAACATAACAATATAATTGGCTGTTGAAGTAACCACTTTAAATAAGCTCATGGGTTACAAATTTCATTTGAAACCAATACCTATAGTTTGAGTCAAGGCACTTCAGAAGAAACAGTTTTCATCTGCTAAAACCATTACCATTGTTCTCTAGAAAGTAGGAGAGTACGTAACTGAGCAGACCCTGCACTTCCTTTACTGGGACAATAGAGTCATTTTTCTTCTTCTTTGTGGTTGTTCAGTTTTGCTGTTTTTAAGTAACACATACGAACTCTGACAGCTGAAATGAAGTGCTAACTCGTGTCTCACACATTATCGGGTGATTTCATTAACCAGAGAAATGAAGAGAATAAGAACCTGCAAACCCACAATTTCCTTAACTGTATTGGCATAAAGAACACAACATTAAATATGTAAGTTTTATCACTGGCTTCATCACTTAAGGAAAAAGCGTATATGAATGTACATACTTTTTTCCAAGATAAAAATGGGTGTCCCAGAAGAAAGCTCAAATGACCCTACTTTCCTGTTCTTCACTGCATATTGGCTCAGCCAGAGAGCTAACCAGAGATCATTTCATTCAAGCATAGGATTGTGAAAGAATGAAGATTACTACTTTTATTCTCAGGACCCAACCCTTGTTTTAGAAAGGTGACATCATACCCAAGCACTATTAAACTGAAATAGGACTGACCTGATTTCCTGCTAGCTCACGTACCTCCCTTAAAGATGTGTTTGACAGTCTGTGTCCACAGCCTTGCAGGAAGAGGATGCTTATTTTTAGAAACATCCTCGAATGTTTCCACCAGTGAGCAGACCTGTAAGCAACCAGCACAATTGCTAAACCTCACTGATGCAACTGTTTTGTTGTTTCTGAAGAACCAAGTTAAATAGACTGCAATGGTGGATTTATAGAATGCAACCAGGCACCAAAGACTGGAAAGAGCAATATAATCTTAAGTTCTTTTTTTATTACCATTTTAATATTAAAAAACAAATACTCAAGAAAACAAATTGAGATGACAGCTTATTTTTCCAAACAGAACGATTGACAAACAGTTTCATAACAAACAGTTATGAAAGTATTACAACATTCAGACCATACAATTGAGATCTGTGGTAGAGACGCAGACCAGCTTCAGAAAGTTTGACCTCCAGCAGCAAACCTGCCTTTTTCCTTTTCTTCCTAGTCCAACAGCATCTGTTCTGCCATATTATCTACCATAAAATTCCTGACAGGAATTCTGCACTATTTTGCTGGATTTTTCTTCACCCCACTCAATTCTAAAACAGTATTTCTTGAAAAGAGACAGAGACAGAAGTTGCAGATCTTCAGGTTTGCCATTTTATACCCCAGAGTACCAGAATCCCCATCTCCATGGTAGCTTTCCTTGGGTTTGGGAAATCCTAAGTAGTCCATATTCTGTAACTGCATGGATTCACCACCCTTGCGAGTGCTAAGGCCATAGAAGGCCTTAAATACAACATTATCGCCCATTCTTCTGCCTCAGTCATAAATAATTTACCCCTAGGTCCTTCATGGTAAGGCAAAATTGTGTTGCTTTACTTTGTGCTTGCCGGGGGCAGGAGGATGTGCCAACACAGGCTGCACACTGGGGACACATGGTATGGTTTGAAATCAAGTAGCTGTTGGCACCTAGGAGATAGACATCACAAAACGCTTATCATCCCATACAGAGGATGTCCTTATTACTATCCCACTGCCATCTTCCCTGCCCTCCATGCTCCATCTTCTTCCACAAGACCACTCTGAGCTCCTAAGGCTGCTTGGCCTCTGTAAGGACAGCCTTTCCTTGGTACAGATCCCAGATGCTGACCTCCCCAGGAGAAGGAACATCAGCAGCTTTTCCTGCAGTGCCCACTCCGGGTATTTTGCCACCACGAAGAGAAGCAGATCACACAGTCTGCATCCCAGATCTATCTGGTTGAAAAGCAGCAAGAGTAACAGCAACTCCCAGAGGATGTCTCCCCAAAGGATGCTGTGGCTATTGTAATTCACAATGGAGCAAATCCCTGTGGCAATGCAAAGGAATCAATCCAATCCCTCCAGAGCAGGCAACAAGGAAAAACAGGGACAGACCATTAGCATCAAACCCTTCACACAGCAGCCCCAGACCAACACTCCCATCTCAACTGCTGTTTCCCAGTTACAGAAAAGCTCATTCCAGGTTCTCATCTCTAGGCTACCAGCAAAACAGGGAGATCATCCAGACTGCATGGAGGGCACTGCCATCCTCTCCCTCTCCACACTGAAGGATTTTTAGCAGTAGTCAGTAGGTCATCTCAGTAAAGGCCCTTCTCCAAGAAGTCTTTTCTTGGTATGATAGCAAACTGAACATTCTTACTAAACACTCTGTTTTGAGGTCCAGTAAGTGAAGTACAGATATGGGCCACAGTGAGTGTCTTCAGACTAAAACAGTTCCTCACCATGAAAACACTGGAGAATTTAGTTTCACCAGTTCCCAGGCTGGCACGTACAAATCAGTGTGGGTCATCCATTAGGAGGTTAATTGTCAAAATGTTGCAAACAAGAGAAGAAGGAACAACAGAAATACATGTTGTCTCATGGACTGCGTTCAAAGGAAGGTCATGGTTACCAAGAAAAGAGCAGTTCCTTGGTCGTGCTTTCTAATCTGAGACTCCACACCCAGAAGACCCCATGGCAACACACTTCTCTGGCTCTAGAGGAATGGCAGGTGTTCAGGAAGCTGCCCTGGTGGAGGCCAAGTAGGTTGCCACCAAGGCTGTTGGCAATCTCTTCCCAGTCTCCTCCCTACATGCTGGATCCTCACCAAAACTGTAAAAATAAATCTTAAAAAATTGTTTGTTTCAATGTTTTCTGCTCCTACTCTTCTTCCAAACAGCAAGCTTTTTGCCAAGAAGGCAGCCCACATAGAAGGGTTGATACAGAAATGCAGGCTGCTAGACAGGAGAAATATTATGGAGGAACACTTTATCTCCATGGATAAAAGGCTGGCAGCAGCAGGGAGAAATGCCCTGAAGCCTGTAGCGGTAAGCTGCTGTTGCAGAGGATCACAGAAACCACTGATCTTCCACAATGATTCACAGGGCTTGTAAAATGACAGAATTATAATAATAACTTAAAGCAATTGTAATTGTATTATGAAAGCTGCAAACCGGGCTGTGTCCTCCTTTTCAGCAGAGAGAACCCTGATAGCACCGCCAGCACTGATTAACCCCAGGCATGCAACCGTTATGGACCAAACCACACTGGAAGTGAATTGTGGCATCACAAGCTTAGGCCACCAGCAGATGGTTGTCTTTCTTTGATCTGATTCCTCACTGACCAGTGCAGGTGAAAGATTTCCAGGATCCAGAGGGCAATGGCAAGGCTCTCTTCCAGAGGAATGAGCTCCTGGGAGACCAAATGCCCTTTCAGCACAAAGAAGAGCACTGGGCAGGGTAATTGCGGGCAGGTAGCTGCCTCCTTCTACACCAGTGATGCATAGTGGCCAAGCATATGTGCGCAGACTCTTACATAGAGTGAATAGCATAAGGTGTGTCTACATTTAGTTTTCATCAGGAATATGCTTCCGAAGCAGATTTCCTAGTCATCCTCACTGGTTCCCACTGTAGACAAGTTCTGCGCTATCTGATCCTACCAGGTTCCAGCTGCTAAGGGGCACTGGGTCCTAAAGAGCAGTTGGTTCAGAGTAACATCCCCTGAAACACACAGAACTTGTGCATTGCATCTTAGAAACAGGAAATTTACATGAACAAACCTCCTTCTCTTGGTCTGCACTGCTTACCAACAGCTACAGCCAAGATGAGCGTGAGACAAGTGACTCACGAGCATGGGGAACACTAGAGACACATTCCAGGAGAAGTAACAGTTCATGCTGCAGCTGAACCATGGCACAGCCCAGGCAACCACTGTGGAGCACAGCATGGCGGCACACTGTGGTCGTAAACCGGTCTGCAACATTTGGAAGAAGGACTTAAATGCACTCTCTGATAATGCCTATTAAAGTTAGCATAGACACAACTTTCCTCAGTTTCCTTCTATACACAGGGTGCATTTGGGCTGTTCTGTTTCTCTAATGGGTATAAAAAGCACAGCAAGCTGGAACAGGTGTGGTAATTTCAGTTTCAGCTACAAACTAGTTTTAGTATGTTTTCACCAACCCTTGAGAAAAGGTTCAGTTTTACTGTAATAGGACTGCTGACAGATCATACTGTAAGCAGTGTTAGTAACATTTACTATCTTACATTTGAGAAGCACACAAAATGTGAAGAGAAGCTATGGAATGTATTTCCAAGAAGTTAATCCCGGTCTGAAGTCAGCTATTTTTTATGGCAGAGAAAACATAATAAACAGGCTAATCTAAGACAAGGTTCAGGTAAACGTGCTTTCTAAAAGGACATGAGAAAAAGTTTACGTACCAAATTTCTAAAGTAGCGTTTTACTCTGTCTCTTCGGAAGTTTAGACTACTTTCCTATCCTATGTATTTAAAGAAAGGTCAGTACCTTTCCAGGCAATAAGGATAATTAAATACTAAATAAACCATCCATACTGCATCACTGCAGCCCAGAGAACCAGATCTCAGAAATGGCTGAGGGCTAACAGTGCAGTTTCAGAGACATCCTAAAGAGTAAGGCTGAATAAAATTATCTCGTACTCTCTTGCTGTACCACAGACTTCACGTGCAACTTAGAGCAAGAAATTTATTGTAATGAATTAGGTATGCCAGGAAATGGTCTCTGAGAGGTTCAACTGAAGTCAGATTTGGCCTTTGTTTTCGGTAATAGAGTAATAGTCCCTGTTATTTCCATCAGTGGAAAAGAACTTCCAGTTTGTTCTTACAGAAAATATCTTCAGCACAAGACAGCAATTACTACGTGAAAAGGGTCTGTTTTACAGCTATGAGAACCATCCTTACCTGTACTGTACATGGTATTGTTTATATACTCACAAATAATAAATAAAAAGCAATTGAACTCAGAGTAAAAGTGGGATTTTAAAGTACATAGTAGAAATATTTGGATTCATTAAAACATAGTATTAACAAAGGAAGTCTTGTTGCTAGTTTTTATATGATGCTATTGTTTATGCCAGCATTTGGATGTAATTGCATCAGACTAAACACAGACCCTCTTAAATGCCTGCTGGATACCAAACATCCTGCTAAAAAGTACTGCTACTAAACCATCCTGCATCAGACTACGTCCATTGAAAGTACTGCCATGTGAGAAGGTGACTGTTCACTTGACTTACTAGCCTGCACGGGGGTTTGTGGTCATCACAGGTAATTCAGCATTATGTCAGCTGGTCACCCTCCAGCCTCGGTGGGAGCAGGGTTTAGTGGTTTCGTTGTGTGGGATAGACAATACTGAACATGAAACCCCTGTCCACGTTGGCAGCAAAGCGATGAGCAGCACCATCAGGTACATTGTACTGTTGTATTACAGTACTGGCAATTTTGCTGGTGCCTTGAGAGAAATTCCCTACTTCTGACACTGTTTTTTGAGGGATGACGTGTGATAAGTGTTCTGATATTTGTGGTTTTTTTTCTAAAGAAGATTCATATCCCTCTCAAGACCAGGCTAATCTCTCAGGTTTATTTACTGCAGTAAAATCCTATCCAGGCAGTAAAGCATGATGTCACCTGCACATGCTGCAGACTCCTTCAGCTGTGATTCACTTTCTGGAGTGACTTCTTATGTGTCCCAATTAACTGTGGGGAATTGAATCTTACCCATGCCTTATTTCCATAAGATGCTATTCCAGACAGTTCACCTCAAATGACCATCTGTGGAAACAAAGCCAAAAAGATTCTGCATTCTTGGTTACAGCAGGTAATTTGCCTAGGAAATGAGGCAACTTCCAATTCAGGCTAACTTTGTTAACTTTAAATGGGAAAGATTTATGAAGTCTGGTTGTGGCAGTTCTTTAAATCCTCTTGTACTATCACTGCTTCATCCCTAATTCAGCCTGGTTCCATACTTGGCACTCCACTGCCTTGCATCAGACTCGCCAGCTGTGCCTACCACCATTGCAACAGCAGCCAGCCATGAGTTCTCTTCCTCCACCAGCCCCAGTAGAGACACACATAATACAGTTGTGCACAAAGAACTTAAAAACACAACATGGCAAGCACTCACAAACAGATGCCAAAACCTCCTTTGATCACACATACGGCATGGAGTCCAAGAGTAGCATGGATGACAGCCAGAGGTCTATGTCCATATGATCATCATATGGAGACTTACAGAAGAGGTATCTACCCGTAAAGATTATATATTGCTTTAGAAGTGCTTACTCTTTATCATTCCATATTGTACAGATCTGATAGTCTCTCTCCATCTGCTTCCTCTCCAGAGCATTAAAAATAGCATTCACAACAGACATTAAAGTCTTATTTTTCAGCTATAACAAATCCCACAGCCACTGGCATCCCCAGCTGCTTCCTATTCCCCAAGATCCACTCCGCTGCCTTTCCTGTTACCTCCCTCTGCAAATAAAAATCCCCCTAAATCAATGCATTACTTGGCAAGTGCATTTATTGTACCCATAGATAAATGACTATAGGGGGGGAAAAACCTCTGTAAGTAGAAAGGTGCACTGGCTCACAGCTTCGTTACGCTACTCAGCTTTACCAAAGTCTCTTTCATGAGCTAATGGCCCAAGTTAGGCTACCAAGGTATTTCAGGCAGCCAACACTAAAAAGTAATTGTAGAAAGCACTCAAACCTTCAGGTGGAGTCCCGAAACAGAACAAGAAAACATGCATGACATTTCTAAACTGTGGAGGAAACATTTAATCTTGTGGTCCACAATAATCACTGTAGCACCAAGACTGTAAGTACCTGTGGCTTTTTTCCCCTAAAGATCTTTAGCACAGCTGTAGTGCTACAGAACATGGAAAGAGAGAGCAACAACAGAGAATTAAAAAAACCAACCAACCAAAAAAACAAAACAAAACAAAACAAAAAAACCCCCAAACAACAAAAACCCACAAAGACAAAAAACCCCAACAACCCTCCTCTAAATCTGACCCATTAAATCCTTAAACCCATAATAGGGTAATGAGGACAGGGCTGTAGGATGCTTATTTGAGGCATTTTCCATATATTGCATGAGATCATAGCTTTGTAATAGAGGCAGAGTTATGATGGAACACCTTGCAACAACACAAACCACCAAGGCCACAAATCTAGTCACCTTCCTCTTGAGCTCAAGAGCCTCCAAAGAGCAGCAGCCAGCCGAAATCTAAAGCAAACATCCATTGAGCAAATCTGTTCAAATACCCTATAGAAGTATGGAGTTCGGCGATTTGGATCTTAGTCCTCCATTGCCTACAGTCTTTGGCATTAGAAACAAATTCATCTTTGTGACTCAAAATACATTCTGATTATGCTGCTTCACGATTACCATGCTCCTTGGCACGCCCTCCATGTTGCTTGACAGCAATAAAAAAATTAATTCAGATTTTAAAGATTAATAGATACAGGAAGGTAAACGATGGTTAGCTTCTTTACACCATACTTCTCATGTCATCTCTCTTTCAAAAAATTCAGTGCAGAGGCAGAATGCAACACCACTGGACACCTACTCAGAATACAAGTGAAGAGCTGTGCTGATGCAATGGCTAACAACGTACCTTATTTTTGTATCACAAAATGCTACAGACATCAATTTGCCATGCGTAAAGCACGGAAGTCTGTAGAGACATGTTAACTCCACTATTTTTCCTTCCAGAATACAGCTCATAAGGAAGATCTGCCTTAGAAGTCCAGCTTATAGCTCCTGGGCCATTGCCCACCTAAGAACATAAACGTCCTCTAAGGGCTTAAGAGAGTTACAGCAAAGAAGAAAAAGGGACTTCCTAGGAACCTCCTCCTGCATCCAGCAGTCAGACTAACAGCTCCAGAGCAGAATTCGGGTTGGCAAGGAGGCAATGCTTTAATTTAAAGCAAGAAATGCTTTAGCAGCAGCCTTTAGTCAGAATCCAAAGAGGCAAGGCACGACCACCGTGCAGGGAAGCTGCGTGACTTTGCTCCTGCAGTCCCATTTCACTGACAGGCTTTCCTCAACACGCTCCCTGCAGTCTTCCAGAATAAACACAGTATTCTCATGTTTGTCTATCTGTCCCTGGTCTAACACCATCATGACTTAATGGAAGTCATCAATTAATTATTCTAGTCTGACCAGGAACAGCAGAAAGGGTTTTCATTAGTTCAGCCTATGATAATGTATTTTTCTGACTTTCAATCTGCCTTTTTTTTTTTTTTTTTAAGTGTATTAAGTTGTTTAGTAATCCGCAAACCTCTGAATTAATATTTAAGCTTTGGGATGGAAAATTTTGAAACTTGTTGATGTGATCAAACTGGTATTTTTTTTGTAAGCCACTCATTTCATATTCTTTCTCCATCCATCCTATCAAAAGGAAAATAAAATAAAAAACCACCAAAACCAAAAAAGCCTTCCATTTTTAAACCCTTTTCACTTATAAATAGCCTTGCAATTCAAGATACACAAGGAGAAATGGAAACTGATGCAGGAAAGAATTGCAAGAATGAATGGACTAAAAAAACATGCCCTGTACAGAAAGTTTCATCAGGCTGAATCCATCTAGCTCAACAAAGAAACAGCTAAAAGATAACTACATCAGTCTTAAGTGAGCTCTAAGTTTTTCCTGTTTGCTGGTAGCCCAAAAAATAATTGATTCATTAATTTCAAACTGAATTAGACATTGTAAACTGTTATAAATAAGATGGCATCTGGAAAAAAGGTCTAAAAGTATGATTTTGCCATTCAAAGTGAAGAGGAGGGACATAGCTGTAGCCTCACAAAACATACTGCCAGGATACTCTAGGATACAGGCAAATAGGTTCTGCATCTGCTTTGGTTTAGAGTAAGGGTCTGCATAAAGGTCTAAGGATCTTCTATTGAATTTATTTTACTTCATACAAGATACAGACATTTGTTGCAAAAGAATGAATGCTCAGGATTGGTAACTGCGATACATACAGATTCTAGCCCTTGCAGAAATGAGAAGTCAGCATAACGTAAAGCGAAATCAATGTAACAGGACATGGTAAACATAACTGTTTCTGAGTACTTACTAGCCCACTCGTTAGGGCACTTTTCTCAGATTTAAGTGGCCAAATTATTTCAAAAATCAGGCTGAGTCTGAACCTTAGTTTCCCAGTTACCAGCTGAATAGACTTGCTGGACTATGGAAAATGCCATCAGTGTCACCATCCCGTTCTGTGTATAGCATGAGAAGTGCTATCTCCAAAAACATAGATCTACTGCATAAATGAGTTTCTGAAATGCTGATATAACACGATTATATGTATTAAGTGTTACAGGAAGAATGCAAGCCTTGGTTACCTAATAGGCAATTTTAATTTTACAAATTATTTCTTTAGCGATTGTGTCTTCCTTACTTTTTAGATGTAGAAGTGTAATTGTGTTTTAAATAAACTGAACTACATTGCATTTGCCAAAGCTAAGAAAACATACCATTACCACATGCCAGCTGATAGGCGAGCACTTGACAAACTGTTTTAACGCCCTTGAGATGCTGAACATTAAAGTGAGGCAAATTATCCCATTTCTAACAGAACTGCTCATTTTTTTCTGAAGTCCTTTTGAAAGTGATGAAACAGCGAACTCCTTTTAAAGCTTTCACTGAAAGTCAGTTTATGTGAACAACCCTTCTACAGCAGCCATCAGTTTGGCCTCAAAGGACCTTAACACTTGTACTCCGGTAGTTTAGGGTCCTGGATCATTGACGCTATTTTAATATTTCTTTCCTCTTCAACAAGGATGTCAGCTGTCAATGTACTGGATTTATCAGGAAGCACTAGCAGGTCCTTGCTGCAATTCCACGGAAGATTCCGCCCCTCTCACAGCACTGTATTTCAGCACTGGTCTCGGGAAGGCTCACACAGAGCACTTTGACTGTTCTATTAATCTTCCTTTCACATATTTACTGGGGAAAAAATAAAGTGAAATGAAATAGTGTGTCCCTATCCCTGCACTTTAATATTTAAACCACTAGGAAACTTGCTTAACAGCCTCAGGATTTATCTTTCAGATTATCTGAGACTCTGTAACACTAAAAATTCTGGTTTTGAAGAAAAAACTCATTCAAGACTAGCACACTATTACTCTGCAGCTATATTAGCATTTTATTCTTTCTGGCATGGCTTTTAACTAGTGGAAGATAGGTCTTCAAGGGCAAAGAATCTGGATAGGACAAGATATTTCAAGATTAAGCATACAACATACCAACAACCTTCTCCCCATAACACCCAAATAAATCATCTCTTCTTGTAAAATTGTATTAAGTCCTCAGAGGACTCAAAACATAAACTTACCAGACATCAGAAGAGCAGCCACCTCCCACCCCCTCCACCTCTATTCAGTCCTCTCTCCTCTCCAGGAGAATCAAGGTGCCTCTTGCCCATTTCTTTTTACTGAGGAATTTGCAAGCATTTTCCTCAGTATTTGTAAGATCAGGCTGCCTGGACCATTAACACACAGACATCTAACAGCCTCACCTGGGAAAGAGGTGTAAGGAGCCGAGCAGCTGCACATACCTCACTGTCATCTCCTCACAAACAGAGCTCCAGACAACAAAAACAAACCGTAACGCAAGAAAGAACATTATGCCACATCACTCTCCCAAAGTCGCTCTCTTAAGTGTTGGACACAGCTGTGAAGTTCATCACAGAGTATTTTCTTTAAAGCTTTCCCAGAGCATCAGTCTCATATGCTGGACTGACTACAAACATCTTGAAAACATTCTTTTTGTCTCAGTAGATTAGATACAGTTTACGACTTTCTTCCATCCCTTAGAGTCAGAAGGCCAAAGACCAAGTATGAAGTACTAAACTGTAAGTAGAAAAATGGGGCAAACTAACATTTAAGCCAAACCAACATAACCTGACTACGAAAGACACTGGCAAAATCTATAAAACAACGGTTTCAGAATTTGATCAAATGTACATCTCCATGTGCAATATCTAACAAATTAAGACTTTTTTTACCATAAAGTTTCTGGGAGTATGAAGGATTAAAACCATTAAAGATTAAAAATAGTAGAAAGAACATCATTTGAAACTGGATGTGATCAACTATCCTTGCTGACTTACAGGCATCTTAAGACAGGACAACATCACATCCTGAACACACGTTCAAATATGTTTGCTACAATAGTCACTGAATATAATTTGGAAATGCTTTTTCTGGTTGTTGTTTTTCAGTTTTATATTCTAAATTATGCTGTTGGTAACTTTGGGTTTTTATCTATTTTAATAAATCCACCAATAATTCTCATTAAAGAAATGTAAGTTTTAGCAATTTACACCATTAATACTATTGTCATTGGAAAGTTATCTTTGTTTTAATAACAAAGCTCTTGTTGAAAGATTGGCAAAGTATTTTAGGTTCGTGATTTTTGGTATCAAAACATGAATAGCTGCATCTTTGCTAGGATTTTTTTTGGTAGGTTAAAACATAAAGAACAAGTATTAGCCTTTTTCAATCAAAACTATGTAACATTGTCAGGATGACTTAGTTTCATAGGCTTTTTAGCACAGATTTCACAGGGTTTTTATCACATCCTAAGAGAATCACTACATTGGAACAGAGGAAGAATGAGAATTTGTGACTATACCTCAGCGTGTTTCTTTCAGAATAAGACATTACGGTTCCTGAGGTAAACTATTACACCTGAGTTTATGTGCAAAACTGATGGATTCCTCATTTGTTTTAGTTTAGGTCACTGCTACTTTGACAAAGAGCCAAACCCTTCTGGAAGTATCTTGGTATCTATCTGAAATGTGCCTCGCACTCAGCCATTTGTACTGTACCGTCCCGAAATGCATCCCGATTTTGTAGAAATCAGGACACTTACTTGTTCATAGGAGGTATTCGAGACGTGCTCTGTGTCATACCGTAAGGATGTCTGATCAGACCATATATCACTCTGAAACTATAAGCTACATCACTGAGAAGCTTCACCTGCTCAAGTTCCTGGTTTCCTAGACTTTTTTTTTTATGCTTTTCAACATGAACACATGCAGTTTAAAGTACACATATTTATTCTCTAATCAGTCTGCACATTCTTACATTACCGTAATAATAATATTCTTACATTACATACAGACATCTGTATGTTCTTTATCTGCAAAAGAAATGAAAGATCAGCATATTCTGCAGGGTTCAAGGTACCCATTCCTTAAGATGTCTACACAACAGCACAACCTGTGAGTGGAAACCAGTGACTACACCCCTTTCCAACCTCCTCTATTAGTGGAAGGACAGAAAAGAGGAATAAAGGTAGCTGGGAACAGCTAGTTCTCTGAAGCTGCAGTGACTTCTGCTAACAAGTATTTTGTCTTACACATCTTTTGTTCCATTGCTATTAAGAACAGTCAGATTTCAGACAGCACATTCTGATCAGGATACATATTGCATACATAGACCCTTCTTCTGTAACAGATCCTCTGAAATCCCTTTCAGAATTGAAGCACTGCACTACAGAAATAAAATTCTACTACAGAACTCTTTATTTCTACACTGTGCGCTCAACTCCTTCCCTTCTTAAAATCCAGCAAGTAGTGTGACCAAAAATGGTATAGCATTACACTCTTCCATATGGATCTCAATCCATTGCCTGCACTGCAAAAAACAATCTGAATTATGCCTTAGGCCAAGCAAATTGTTACTGAAATAAAACTCAATAACCCTGATGTCCGCTGTCAGGTAACAGCACTCTCACAGGCTATGAATTATTCAAGGATGAGCTGCTCTCAGCCTCTTGTTGCACCTTCTACGCTTTCTTCAAAATGAAGTAGTCAAGGACTTGAAGTTTACAACCTTGGCATTGCTCTGTCCCACAGGCTCTTAGTTATTAAGTATAACAACTTCAAGAGACATCCGCACAGCAGGACAGCCAGTATTTTGGTAGGGTTTCCTTTTTGCTTCATTTAAAATAGAAACTTACCCTTCCATTGCTGCCAATTCTAAACGCATACTAGCAATCACGCTGTTCAGCTTGCTGCAGATCCATCTCTCTTGCTCCTTCAGATTTTATGTAGAATTTAAATCACAAAGCTTCTAATTACGTACATGAAAACAGAAACTGCAATCCAGCAAACTATGCTGTTCCCATGCTATGATCCTGGACCCTGTTTTAGCTACTAAGAAGTTCCTACGTTTAACATGAATTTGGAGGACATTTGAATAGGTAGCATCATGAAGACAAATACCAAGTTTTCCAAACCACACTTCCTCACAGTTAAACCCCTTTAACAATAACTACCTATTTCACGATGGCTACATTTTACTGAGAGACTTCAACCAGACAAAATGCTCACAATACCACAGGGGCTGGAGATGCCTCCATAAGTTCTAATTCCCTACAAATACTAAATTTAGAATATTTAAAATCATCTGAAAGAATATTTAAATTAGTAGAGGGAGTTTCTTTGTGTAAGGCTAGAAAAAGTAGTCTGCCTGGATATACTGCGTGAAGAAATGAGAGAACTGGAAAAGAACAGAGGCTCAGAATGCTGAGGGACAAGACTCCTCCGACAGCGGCAGACCTGCAGGACTTCCTGCATTTTCTCCAGTGCTCCAGTTGAGAAGCAGCCTCTTGATAAAATAAAGAGATGGAGCAGAACCTTGTTACAACTGTAGTGAAATAGGTGTGCGCCTACCACCACTACTGAACAGAAATCCTCTTGTACCTTTTCCTAGAGCAGTGGCCTAGGCTGACAACTGTCAGCTCAGGACAAAGACTGGTCGCTCAGTACAGAGGTCTACAAGGAAACTTACCTGCTGTCTGAGAGGCAAAAAAGGACAAGCTTATCTGCCCGGGCTAGCAAGCAAAAGTATTTCACAATTTTGTTCTGTGTTAAGATGTAAATTCTTCAGAAAACCCCAGTTACGGAATTCCAAAAATTCTCCAAATGAAAGTGTTGGGAAAAATGGTTAAAGAATTAATCAACGATCATTAATTTCTGCTCATTTTCATTCTATTGTTTTTTGCATAAAGTCTTTGAATTTACTCTTGAACTCTGCATTGTCTAATTTTTACTACCTAGTTATCTCCACAGGATGGATGCAAAAAAGACTTCCCTCAGCACATTTAATAAAAACCATTTCTTTCAAGCAAGGCACAAAATTTAGGTTTATTTATGTAATCTGATTAATCCCAATTTTTGTTTCACATGAAGTACAAAAATCAACTTGAATGTAGGTGTAAATACAATTTCCACAAAGTAGTTCAATGAGATTTAAAATCAGTTATGTATCCAGAACTGTAAAGCACAATTAAAAGCAGCCCAGGATATACAGATTGTTTACCATAACTGCTGAAAGAGCTCATAATGTATGAATGTAGTTAACAACCTCCAGTAATAAGTTATCTCCTTTCTAATCTGATTTGAAACACATTTCTGTACCTAACAAAGGAAGCAATAAAGGATGAGACGTGCAGGTAATTTCTACTCAAGCTATCTGAGGCCTAGATGAAACACATACACAATAAAAAATTAAACAACAGAACAACGACTTAAATATCTTTGTTGAAAATTCCTAAGAACATAAAAGCTAATATAGAAAAATAGCAACAGGTTCAAAGATTTATTTACTTCTCAAAGAACTTATGGTGTACTGTAGCTGCCTGAAATATTTTAACAATTATAGAAAATCATGTTTCCAAGTTTGGTACATTTGTATTTTCTAGATGACATACATTTAAGACAACCATCCATGAACTTATTTACAAATAGAAGCTTACTAATTTTAAAATTTGTATAAAAAAATCAGTTTTGGCACTACCCATAAGGCAATGGATGATAAGTAGCTAAGACAGCAAATCACATAATGAAAGCATAACCAGAAGAAAATCATATTCTTTAACTTATAATGTAAAGAAACTGTGAGACTAATTATAATTACAGAGGAAATCAAAGAATCAGCAGTTGCAAGTCACTAGAACACTCCTTCTGAAACACTGAAGATTCTTTTTATATGCAACGGGAAATTGCTTTAATCTGTGAAGCCACTGTGCCATGTCTTGTGGGAGAACCTGATATAAATTATCAAACTAGTTTTATTACCAGAAAACAGAAAAAAAGGAGAACATTTTACTTCTTGAGAAAGCAGAAAAAAAATATGACTCTTAAGTCCAGCCTTTGTTAATGGTCTATAAAAAAACTCCAAAGGTAATTTTACCATTCACTCCACTGAGTAAAGACCACAGTTTCAAACTTACTTTTTATTGATATGATTATTTTAACAACTTCCTTTTTGCACTTACATCACCTTCAATAATAGTTGAACCTTAAAATTCAATTTCTCAGTGTTGCCACATTTGCACTGCAAAGACTGCAAGCCCAGATTTCATAAACTGTGGATTTCATTTAAATTTAAAAAATAATCTTTGCCTTTATGTTAAATTTATAAAAAGATTTTTTCAAAACTTAAGGCAAAAAACAAGTTTTATTTGTTATGTTTTGTTAAGTCTGACAGGTGTACCAGGCTGTTTAAATATCAAAAAAGCTAATGCCATATACAGTATTACCAACAAAAGTAAAGAATAAGGCTGCATGCACCCTTAAGATGAAAAGAAAATTTAATTTTACAAGATGTTTAAATAATTCAAAGGCAAAAAGTGTCTCCTCTAAGAGTATCTTCATAAAACATGGAAATTTTAGAGGACATCAAGTTACTAAAATATTCCATTCAACGTTTATACAAATACATTACTACAATTATAAGTTTACATACAATCAACTGACATCTCATTGTTAACTAATTACTTAAATTTACAAGACAAACATAAATAAAGCTGTTAAAACAGGCAAGTACAGTACTGATCTATCATTCAGCACAATGTATTTTGTATTTCTTTCACCTTGAAAAGAATCAGATGAAAATTGTGCGAAGTCGTTCTCCAAACCTAGAAAAAAATAAAAGAGAATTAAGTATATCTATGCAGGTTTTACACAGCATGAGCATAAAATCCTGTTCTCAGGCACGTAATTTACCATTTAACAACCTTTTGTCTGTTCTCAGAAGAGGCCGCAGTCTTTAAGATTATTTTTAATAATGACATCAGTTACAGCATCAAAAACAAACTGCACATTTTTTGTGTCTGTGGCACATGTGAAGTGAGTGTAGATCTCCTTCGTGTCTTTTCTCTTGTTCAGATCTTCAAATTGACACTGAATGTAAGCAGCCGCTTCTTCATACGTGTTTGACCCTAAAAGGAGAGAAGTGCTCCGTAAGCAGGTAAACAGGTTTCAAACTGAGAAAGATGCATCCTGTATCTTTGAAAGAAGTAGTTCTTTGGACACAGTTACCCTAAACCTGAAGAGGAGTAATTGCACAGCCATTGCTTTAAGATACCATAAATAAATCTTGAAGGAAACCTGTTGGACACACTTTAAGAATGAAAACTTAAGGACTCCAGTTCCAACTGCAGGAAGAATCTTCCCATTTACTTCAGTGGCAGATGGAGCAGGTCATTGACGACCCATCACTATTGCCAGGATTAGGCTATTTTGTTTCCTTAATTTTCAATTTTTAAGTTTATAAAAGGTTTGGATTCTTCCCAAAGTCAAAGACATTTGGCATACCCATTTCTTCTGAGCTTTTCACCTCCAACTTGCTATTTTCTGTACAATAGAATAGTCTGAAGTTACAATGAAAATGCTACATAAAAAGACTAAGGCTTCTTAAATGAAATCACCTTCTTTTGCTATGTATTTCCTGAATAAGCCACCTACTTCTAACTTCTGTGTACACTCCCTGTTCAAATAAGCTCTCATGTATCCTCAGTGATTCCTGCTAATGGAAAAAAAAGATTGCATCCAAGTACAAAAATAGGAGGATATCAGGAAAAAGATGTGGGCTAAATAAATTAGGCTAAAAAGAGCTGCAGCAGTAACATGTAAATGCCAACAATGGACCAGCATTATTTCAGCTGGTTAAAAAGATGAAACTGACTTAGTACTATTTTATTTGTGATCCATGAAAACACACACCCCCCACCGCAGCTTAAACTCTAAGTATCTAAAATATTTAAATGAAGTTATTAAACCCCTCCTGATTTGTGCATCCAAAATGAGGTAGTCTAACCAAAAACTACTTCACACCTGCATCCCCCTCCAATACCTGAATATTCAGGGTAACAGATAGTGAGAGGACTCCTTTTGATTTTTTCTTCAAAAAGATCTTTCTTGTTCAGGAAGAGAATAATAGAAGTATCTGTGAACCATTTATTGTTGCAGATACTGTCAAACAGTTTCATGCTTTCATGCATCCGATTCTGTAATTGGAAAACACACCTCATTGTATTTTATTCAGACTTTAGTAGTAAAATCAGGAAACATATTTTTGATTAGATAAAAATGAACCAGAGAAGTTACAAAACTAAGTTTCTAGCATGCAGAATCACATTTTACCACAGGGAAACACAGAGAGGCCAAGACCATTACAAAAAACACTTTCACACAATAAGAGTTTAAGCAACTACGTTTTCTTTTTTTTTTTCCTTCATTCTCAGGTTTGATTTCTTTCATATTTTAGCAAATTTTGGCATGTTTTGACATTTTGCAGTACAGACACTCTACAAGAGTTGCTGAGTTACCTGAATTTGTCTTATACTGATTAGGTCTTCTGGAAACTGAAAATTAAATTCCGCACCTAGCTGAGATCCCAGCAGAAGTAAAAAAAAAAAAATCTCTATAGAACTAGAGAATTAAGTGAGCATGTTTTTTTCCTCTAACCCATAATTTTTAACTGTAGAAAAATTATCCAACACCTAAGCAATGTGGCCAAGCTCCAGTCATTTAGGCAGCAGGATGACCTTCTTTGACTACATTTGACTTGCAAGTTATTTTTATTTCGCTTTTCTCTCCAAACTATATTTCATAAGAGGTTGCGGAACATGAGGAAGAGCACAGAAGTCTGTTAATGATTCACACACAATAGATGAGCATCACTTTAGACCACTCAGACAGTAAAAAGCATACTGATACGAAAGGAGTCACACCTTAAAAGAGGAGAAAGGAGTGGAAGGGGTTGGAAGGGAGAAGGAAGAGAAAATTTTCTGCAACTCAGGAAAGAGATCAGAGAAACACATTTAGAAAGACACAAAAACTGAAGCCTGACAAAGGCAAGGAAAACAAAACGTGCTGAAGTAGAAGTAGTCAAGCAATTTCTTATTATATATTTCCAGCATCCAAAAACAGACTAAAACGTGTATTGCTGACAATCTATCATTAAGTTATGCATCCTTTAAAACATGAAAGAGTACAAAAGAATACCTGTCTCATAGTATCCCTTCTGAGAATACAAGGGAATACTTTGAAACCCAAAAGCATGAATTCTATCACCATCTCTCTAAGAAAGACCTTTTGCACAGACCCCATAAATATTATAAAGCAGCAATACTCCAAAAGATGTATTTATGGCTTTCCTTTCAAACTTGTTTAGTTTCTAGCCAACTATTCCCTTCTTCAACACTAAAGTACTTGCCATTTCCTCATCTTCAGCCAAGACCAAGTCATAATCACTTAACGCCACACAAAAAATAATTGCTGTAACACCCTCAAAACAATGAATCCACTTCTTCCGCTCCGATCTTTGGCCTCCGACATCAAACATTCTGCAAAACAGAACCATAAAGCAGGGAATAAACTTTGGAATTTCTAGCTTTCTGAATGATAACCAATAAAATCTGGAAGTATCAGCTGTGTAAGTCTAATCACGAAGTTTGCAAAAAGGCATAAAAATCTGCAACCTTTATTACTATTTAGTGTCTCAGTATAAAAAATAACATTTTAAAAAGGCCTTAAAAGCCTTCCTATACAACATTTTACAAGACGTGAGAAAATGTGAGAGAAAAGCTTAATAAAACTAATACTTTACAGTAATGTATTTCATTAACGAAGTTAATTGTAATCTATGAAAAATAAAAATACACAGGGTTAGCCTTATTAAATGTAAACTAGATCAAAGTATTATTCAACCTTTAGCCCAAATGAATAAAAAGTCTAACATAGTAAGAGGTATTGATCAACAAAGTAAGATTCTTCTAAGAGCAGCAGAATGGTGTCTGGTTTAGTACCTTGAAATAATGCAATACTAAGGAAGCTGGATACAAATAACACTGACTTTATTATTTTCATTTTAGTATCCTGAATATAAATGTATAAAACCTAATTTTCACTTTTTCAAATTTATTTTGGAACCTCTAAGTCCTGTTGAGTTTCAGCTCCTCTCTCTCCTAAACCAAAATGCAACTTGATCTTTTTTTCAGCTGTCCATATTTAAATGGGGCATTTTTTAAAGAGACATCAAATTCAAAATTATCAAAAAAGACAAAACAAGCATTATATCATCATAATAATAATTTTCTCTCTAATAAATGCATGTTTTGGAAATGCAGTTAAGTAGGAAAACTGAGCTATAAAGGTGAGTCTTGCTTCTTTTGAATTCTTAGCTTAGCAGAAATAGAGCAATAGGAAAAGACCACATTCCACAATGTAATAGCAGACCATCAGGAAATCAGCACAGCATGTGGATATACTTTTCTCTACTACATGCTTTACATGACCACTTACTAACTATTATGGGCTACAGCTCTCTGAAAGACAAAGCTTTCATTAGACATCATCAGGAACTTTCAAGTATTTTGCAAGCCAGATAAAATAGCATCCTGATATAATGGACTGTGAATCATGGGGTGGGGGGATTGGACACCCCTTCCCCCGCCTCAGCCCCCCCCCCCCCCCCAATCCATCAAAAACCAAAAAAAACTACCCCCAAAGAACAAATGAAGACAGACAAACAGTGGTATCCTAAAATTAACTGACATATATATTGTAGGATCTTCTCAAAGAGAGATAACACAAATTTTTCCCCACTTGTCCCTTTCCTATCACAGAAAAAAAAGCAAAAAAAGCCTGTTACCTCAAATTACAGCTTCAGAACAATGCAAATATGTCACATATTACTTCCCTCGTTGTGTAAGTCAATATTCCACCAGTCAAAAAATTAAATTTTCCCTCCTACTTACAAGCAAATATAATTATTCCTTTGAAAAGAGGGCTGACTTGTCTTTAGGACTTTTCACAAGTAATTTTAACTTTTTCCCTACATTGTCAAGAAAAAAAAAAAGCTTAGAATTCAATAGATATGAAAATATTCAAATGAGAGGAGGAAGACAAGAGAAAGACCAGAGGACAGACCAATTATCTCCATTCTCTTTGCTGCAAGTAGTAGAATGACCAGCTCTATCACAAAAGCCTTTGGGTAAAAATGTCATATGAGCAGAAAGAGAAATCCAGAGCAAAACAACAACTGTTAAGTTGCAGTTACAATTCTTGTAAAGATATTCCAGAATCGCCTAAATGTATTCAGAAGTGTATTAGTAATAAGGCTATCACACTGAGGGCTTTTGGTAGACAGCAGGGCACGTAGGGTTGAACAACAAATCATCTCATTCTTTGTAAGACAGAAGAGAATACAACACAGAAAAATTAACTGAAAAACTAAACAAGAAAATTGCTCCTTTTATTTTATGTGGACACCAGCTTCTAAGGAAGATGAGAAATTAAAATGCTTTATACCGATGGCAGTACTGTAATATCAATCTACATGGATCTCACTTAATTCCATTATCTTTTAGTATTGCTCAATGCAAAAATACTACTAGTAAGATGGTAACTGAGAGGTGTAAGAAAAAATGGCAAAACTTTCCATATAACTAAAAAACTGTAGTTCTTTCAAAGAACAGCAAAAATATGTAAAGAAAATAGGTCGGGAGGCATTTCATTGTTTTGTCTTGTTTAGAACATGTTGACAGCATGTATCTTGGGAAGGGAGGGAAAATGCAGAAGACAACTTCTAGAATATAAAAGAATTTTTATTTTCAGTTGCTATTTGCAGATGTTGATTTTAGCCAGAAATGTTTGCTTCAGTTAAGAGTGGCCTCTCTGCCAGTGGTGTATTTCCCCAGTGATCCTTGCCTCTTTTGGGGGATGTCTTTCTAACACTGCACCTAACTCCCAGTTCTTTATGCAAACCATCTTTCTGCACTCATCTTTGAGGTTTGGGCACCGCAGTTTCACAGTGAACACCTCAACAGCAAGTAATAAGAACCTGATGGATTGGTTTATATAAGGAAGCTTCTTCTCCACATGATATCAGTACAGAGAAATATAGAGAAAAAAGCCATAAACTATCTGGCATAAAAAATTCTTTAAAACCAAAAAGGCTGCAAGAATCTTCCAGAAAAATTAGCCATTCTGAACAGTGGTCTTAAAGTTCATAAGCTTTCCATTGACCCTGTTAGAAGTCATACTGAGGCCCGGTAGGTCACAGTCCCAAAAGACTGATACTTTTCTAAAAGTATGCAGATAACTTTTAGAAGAAGTTTTGAAAGAATGATTTACAGATTCCACCTTCCAATATGGCAGGACGTGCACACAGCGTTGTGTACAAGTCCAACTTTTAAGCACTTGCCTTAGGTGCTAAAATTCATAGTACCGTCCATGGTATGACTCAAAAGAACCACAAGTTGCTTATGCAGTCAGTCTACAATGAACTAGTAAGAAATACTTTTTAAGTCAGTCTACAATGGACTAAAAAGGCAGTGCTGAACAAACTGAAGTTTGTAACAGCCAGTTCCACCCCCCTTATCTTAAGAAGGTGGTATTAGAGAAATGCTTTAATGCCTTTCCATTATTTAAACAAAACTGACTTCTCCAATGAGATTACGAGGTTACTATGCCATGTTAAGACAAATTACTTCACTGAACTAAATGTAAAGCATTCAAGACACTTGTCCAGTCACAACTAAGCCATGTTACTTAGCTGTGTTAAATGGGGAGCTTTCTGAACAGTTTATCTGCAATTATGCTAATTTAAGGACTTATGCAAGATCCTTCCATTAACACAATATATTTTTGAAAGCTAGCGTTGCCAGATTTGCTATGTTGTTCTTCTTTCAGACTATTTAAGCAAAAAACATCATTCTTCCAATACCCACGCAAAATGTGATATGGGCCAATAGGACCCTAGATACTTATTATGATTGCTTTCACTTCCTTTTTAAGGGTATACAAGTTGTTCATTCCAGTCCCCAGCCCTGCAAAAGACTTAGAATTTGACAATATTTTTTTTTAAACGGTATTTACAAAAATATGATACTTATCTGGGAAGTCTCACATATTACACACTTATTAAAACTGATCTGTATTTTCTATTATCCCCCTTTCCTGTTTTCACTAAGGCAGATAAAATTCAAACACCTGCTGTACAGGTGTTTAAATGTACAATGTTACCACAAATACCTCCAAAGGCCTGTCTAAAGTTATACATTTTATAGAAGTGTAATCATATGGTCTTTGTAATACGCTTTAGAGGACTGTACTCATAAAGACCTTATAACAGTCCTAATAGTCAGTACAGACTGGAAGTAGCTACCTGCATACAAACTCACTCAGAGTGCAGAAGAATTTAAACCCATCTACAATAGGGAACTGAACATGAAACGTTAGGAAACAAGACAATGGATAGCTCTTCAGAATAGTGAAGACCTCTCTTGAGGCTTGGCTAAGGACTACTCTCCTTAGGTTTGCAAGAGAATCACTCCCATTTAGCAGCTATTATTTTATGGATGAATACAAATTTCGTATACTTAAACACTAAAACAAGGGAACAAAATATACTTCCACAGTACTGATGGCCCTGAAGCATCCATATTACAGTACTTGCTATGCGTTTACATGAAAAAAATACTTTCCATGAAGATACTAAACAAATACATTGTATAGACATGCTGACAACAATCTAAATGCAGATGCAATGTGAGTTTTACTGAGTTTTCTTCTCATTCTTCCTGATCAGTAAAAGGTAGAGTATTACTACATTTATACTATCTTATGCTTTCATCATGAATATCTGTAGACATAAAATGTTCAGAGTATTAGCATTATTTTGTAAATCCTACACCACAGGGAACATGTCGCATTCTTTCATCACTAAATAAAGTACTACCTTAAAGTACCACACATTTGAATTCAGCTCTTCAGGAAAATGGATTTAGTTTTTCATAAAAAAGCAAACATTTATAAGCCTCCAGCTCTCCAACTGAATTTAAAAAGAAGAATCTGACAGAACAGCTATTTAATACAGCAGAAAAATGGAATATTCTGAGACTCAGTTTACATATAAAATATATTTACAAAAAGCTTCCAATAAACCCAAAGAATTTATTACTTAATATCTGCATATTTATTCTGAGTTACTACAGGAGTTCCAGCAACTCCCACGTTCCTTCAGTAAACTGAGCCATGTGTGAGGAATTTCTCAGGAAAAAAAAGAAGGGGGGGAGGAGATCCAAACTTGTATTAGACAAATTTGTTAAATCATGTCATTGAAAAGACCGTCTTCTAGAATTTCACACAAACTGTAACAGACAGATGAACATGCAGCATGATTTACATACTTAAAATGAAGATCTTTGAAAGTAAAGTGAGTTTCCACTATTCCTGTAGTTTTCACTCTAGTCCTGAGAACGTCCTGTTGGGTTGGAATGTAGCTGGTTTGTGCTATCCTGTCCAAGTCATTCAAGTAACTGAAGGTAAAAATAAATACTGCTTTCAGTTATTCATAAAATAATAACAAAATAATAACAAAGAATTACAGAAGTTCTAGGTCCATTCATTATATTGTACCTGACTTTTATAAAGTATCTTTCTCTGATAAGACAAAAACCAAGTCACATTAGTCCTCTCAATTTTCCAAGGTTTTCTGAAATAAGCTTTAGAGACACAAAGATATTTCACCCTAGAAGAACAAGAACTTACGCAACTGACTCCACTAACAAAGAATTCTTTTGAAATCCCCAAATGCAAAATGGAACACGTACACCAATGTTATCTGCACTAACTAGAAGAACATCTTTATCTCTGTAATCTGTTGAATTACAAGTTGCTTTGAACTATAATCAAAGCCCCAAATAACCCTGGATTTGATAATAGGTATGAAAAGAACAGCTTAGAGTTTTGGCCAGAATTATGTGTTTAAGAAAATGCTTAATGTCAAAATTCTTGTAATGCAGGCCAAGAAGCTCAGTCTTTCTAAAAATCATACAAATCTTATTTGTACTTTTTCCATAGTAAATAAGGAAGGCATTATGTTCCTCTTTCAGGGTAACCCCAAGTTAGCAATTTTGAGAATACAGTTGTATGGCTGGAAGAACAGTTTTCTTACAAAATTGGAGGCAGAGGTATCTAAAACAACAACATAGAACAGAGGAGGTTACCAGAGGAAAGTAAGCAATCATCCAAATGAAGTGCTCTATATTGAAGAAAGTTTATACAAGTGCTATCTCTTAAGTCAAGAGATGTGTCATCGTGAGCTCAGCCTGTTGCCATCTACCTTCTTTGAAGAACTTCAGGAAACAAGTAACAATCATGCTGGAAGTATCAGTGTTATTTCAATATAATTTGATCACATTTCTGTTCATTCAGCACACCTGTAATTACAGTACTCCAGCTGTAGTCTTCTCACAGTTACCTCACCTGCATGTTGTTTATTTATGTACAGTTGTTCTAAAGAATACAAGTACTTTATTTTAAGGAAAATGGAAAAAAACAACTTCAAACACTACAAAGAATGATAAAGCTTTAAAAATTTGTCCTGTAAGGCCAGTATCACTGCTCTGCCATTCTTTACCATCTTACCTCTCCCTCAATGGACTCTTTTGACTGACTTACCATTACTTGCTGCTATCGCATCTTATTTCTCAGACCCTTGATTCCTTATTATTTTTTTATGAAGTACCCTAGCATACAAGACGCTATCTTGATTGTTACCTTTGCTCAACACATTTCTAACAGAAATTAATTAACACAGAAAATGCAGCAATGCTGAATCATAGGAGAAACTGTTTTGAACATGGAAGTAGTATCCTCGGTAATACAGATTTACATCACATAATTGTGTTTCTTGGACACGTTCAGATACTGAACAGGTACTTGAGTCATGTTCTTGTAACAAAAATGCTATAAAAGCAATTTTTGTCTTCCTCAAGAGAATGAAACAACTGGTGTATTGGGTCTGGCTGAGCCCCACAGCAGCCCCCGCAGCGCCGTGCTCTGTACTGGTAGCTGGAACAGCGGTGCTAACACACCAGGGTTCTGGCTGCTGCTGAGCAGGGCTCGCACAGCACCAAGGCTGCCTCTCCAGCCTTCCCCCCCTCGGCAGCAGGATGGGGGTGGGAAAGATCTTGGGAGGGGACACAGCCAGGACAGATGGCCCAGAGTGACCACCGGGGTATTCCATACCATATAACGTCTGCTTAGATATAAAAAGCTAAGTGAAAGGAGGAATATCATATTATTTATGATATTTGTCTTCTGGAGCAACTGCTACATACTGAAGCCCTGCTTTTCGGGAAGAGACCAAACATTGCCTGCTGATGGGAAGTAGAGAGAACATCTTCTGTTTTCCTTTGCTTTCGCATGCATGGCCTTTGCTATTGCTTCATTAAACTACTTTTATCTTAACCCATAAGGTTTTTTTCCATCTTATTTTCTCCCTGCCCCATTCTGCTGAAGTGAGTGACAGAGCAGCTTGGTGGGCACCTGGCATCCAGCCAGGATCAACCCACAATTGTTCAGAACATGACTCAAATTCTCAATTAGACCACACTCTTCTCTTTCAACCTTAAAGCCTAGCTAGAGCATTTTTGACCCACGTAGACAGTATCTTTGTCCAGATAATTCTAAATTTTCCATCTGCATGTGAGCAAACTCCTCAAAAGGTAAGACTTCCCTTACATTCTTTTAGCTACTGCTTACAAGACAAAGAGAATCTTGTTTGTCACAATAGTACTTACTAGGCAGCAGAGTCATTAAGCTGGTATTCTCTAGATCTGTTGAAACAAGCTTGAACTCCACTGTCCTTCCACAGTCTCTTGATAACTCCAGCAAGCTCTGCAGTCATAAATCCTTCTTCTGCTGCTCCAGCTAACACAAAGAGTTGACGAGCATCATCCTTTAGGATGTAAACAGAAAGTGGAGACATAAACACTAAGACATACAACAGAAGTATTATCATCCAAGAACCATATTCAGCAAGTTAGTTACTTTCTTAACCTGATAAACATGAATGTAACCAGACAAAAAAAATGTGAAGGAAAGCAGCTGGTTTTAATGTTCTGCATAGAATATTAATTCCCACATTTTTCAACACCAGAGTCTAGCAAACCAAATTTGTCATTTGCTGATACGGCTTTTTATGTATGATCCGTTTATAACTTGAATTAAGCTTCTATAAACAGAAGTAGTAACATATTTTGTGCTCAAGTGTAAAGCTGACCTTAATTGCTTATCAAAGACTACAAACTGAACAGAATGGTTACAACACAGACTAGAACCTTCAGAAATGCAGATGTACATTGATTGACTGAAGAAAATACATTAATGACTTAAGCTTCAAGAAACTTTGGAAGTGACAAATCATAATTTCTTCCCAAAATGTGCATCAGGATATAGAAAAATGCTTCTTAAAACCTTTCCAGACAAACCCGTTACAAATATCCAGTTACAAGTCATGATTATATGGAGACCAAGTTTTCTTGGTAATGTGATATCAAGCAAACATCAAGATTTTTAAGAGAGAAAATGCTGGATTTTAAGACTATATATAAAGACTGCCTTTGAGAGTGGGGCTCAAGGAGTACAGGATGTCAATCCACCAGTCTCCTTTAACAGAATTTGACTAGTTGGCTACCTTCATCCAATTTTGATTGAGGAAAGAAACTTCAAAATATTAGACCTGTAAGGCACTGGAAAAAGAAGATAGCAGCTGGGTAGAAGAAACAGATCTGTATTAGTACTCTCCTGTGGGTAGCTGCCTGATCTTGGGTATTAGCTGTATGTGACCTAATGCCAAGATATGTCAGTCAGACAAATCAGCACACTTGTGGCTTGTAACTACTACCCCAGCATGTACTGTTTGTCCAATAATTAAAAGAAAGAGAACAGGTGATACTGGAAAGGAGGAAGGAGAAAAGAGAGACTTTAGCACATCAGCTGGGAACTGAAAGTATTTCAAGGAAGAAGAGGATTAAAAAAAGCAACATAAGGTTATTCTTAAAAAACAGTAAGTGACGGTACAGATGCAAATCTATAGAAAAGTCTGGTTCTTCATCTTTGCTGTTCAAACAATAAGGTCTGAAAAAAAAAATATGGTCAGGATAAGCACAGAAAGTAGTGATTGTTCCAAAGATATTGTCCACTGTAGGCTTAAATAATCAAAGATTATGACAGCTAACATGGAAATTGTTTACAGATGGATGGAGCCCATACAGATGGGCTGATATTCACAGCTTGAAAACAAAAAGCTTGCAGTTCACTCAATTCAAGGCAAACTTGCAGATAGATAGATAGACAGATAGATAGATATGTATATATACATATAAACAAGGATATCAGATATGTAGTTCAAAAAGTCTTTTGAAAGCTAGAGTAGTTACACCATCTAAAAATGAACACCTGTCAAACCAATCAACAGCATACCAATTACTTCACATACACAGAACAAATTGTGGAAAACAAATAAAAAGTCAGTGTATTGCACCAATAATTACATAAAAAACAGAGCAGTAAAGATCAAAAGGTTGGATAGTCACATCTCATAGACTCTATTTTGAGCAATTTGCCTGCATAAAAGCAACCTGAATATCAATTCTGGTCTTGAATATTGTTTGTGGATGCAAATGCCAAGGATGTGCAACTCAGAGAAGCAGCAGATTTTGAAGACCAAATATGTTAAGACACACGATGGAAGCAGCTTAGAAACCAACAGTCAATTTTTTCATGAATGATTATGCCATTAATACCTAACATGGTCTGACTCTCAAACATACAAAATTTACTCTGTTCCAAACAAGTCTAATCTCTACATGCTCTAGAACAGGCAGGAGGGGAAAGTGGACATGGAACAAGAGAATCTATTTCTGCTTTTTAAAAGCCAAACACTAAAAGAAAAAAGGGTCTCTGTTACTCCCATACTTGCTTTTCGAAGCATGGCGAGTACTAAATACACAAATGAGGTAGTATGTAATGATCAAGTCCTATTTTAATAATTAACCAATGCTAGATGCTTTCCTTTAATTACACTGGAATGAGGCAGCTTCCTCTCTAGGTGTTACTACTTTTATACCAGATTTCATAAATGAGATAATGTAAAGAAACAAATTTAACCATCTCTCTAGGTAGTTACAGTAAATCTCACATTCAGAAAGTGGTCCATAGTCTTTTAAAGTATGTTCACTAAATGTCTCTCAAGACAGTTTCTACTTCAGTACTGAAACAACCTGCAGGACACAGGAAGATACACTGGTCTTGAGACTGACCACCACTGAAGCTGCTGGAGTGATCTGTGCTCCCTTCATTGAATAACTGAAAATGTCCAACTTGCTGCTTTACCATTAGTCTTATGACAGAAATGAAGGTATACGATTTTCCAAACAAACTTATGCCATTTAGAGTAAAACCCTCATAAATTCCCCTCTGAAATTTAAAGAAAAACAGTCTGAACGTAACCATTTTTATTAGGAGTTACAACTTTGAGTGCTTTTTTTTTTGGCCAACAAGTAACAAATTTACAATGAAATAAATGAATTAGAATAAAATTAAAAAGACTATACTATAAAACTCGAGGAGTAACCATACTTTTTGGGGTTTGGGGGGTTTTGTTGTTATTTTAAGATTGACGTGTAACACAGCCTCTGAATTCCTTTTCCATTTCTGACTTCACAATTCATAAAAATCTAGTGCTGACATTCCATAGCAGTGTTGCTCTGAAAAAAGGACTTGGACCACCAAGACCTGCCTAAGTGCATAGGTATGGGCCACTATTTTAAGATTACCCATGACAAAAGTTTGCCTCATCATTTATATAGCTCTCTGAAGCAGAGAAACCCAGACGACTTCAAATTTGTATCATATAAAACAGCCCTTAAAATCTTCTCGTTAGTCATTTTATCTGCTAACACCTAAATTTACTCCTCTGTTTTCTCTAAGTATTCAGTAACATGAGTCTACCATCTGCCTCTTTCCAGCATTAACTGCCAGACTCCAGAGAGGACTCCATTGCACAGACATTGAACTAACATGCAGTAAGATACTGTTGCTGCCCTGGAAAACTTTGGTCTTAAGAGAGGACAACAGAACACATGAGAACAAATGTAGAGAGGAATAACCAATGAAAACAAAGCTTTTACTAGTTATGTTTACAACTGAAGAGGTTTCAGGTAGATTTAACATATGTACATAAAATAACTACTATCAAAGAGCAAAAAGAAAAGTATCTAATACTTCATAACTGTCATTCACATTTAGACTTCAGATACAGCTTTATGGCTCACTTTACATAATCTTATGAACATTTGCCTTCCTTATAACAACCATACATAACGCATTTCACAAGGTTGCTGTGAGTATGCTCTCTAATACGTATAAATTGCTTTTTAAGCATGAGACATTGTCATGAATTAAGAATTTACAAACCATTTATTTCTCAAGACTCTCTTCTCCTCCCAAACTGTAACTCAACTTTAACATGACAGAAAGAACTTAATTACGACAAAATAACCCTCTGACTACCTTACATACTTATTTCAATACATGAATAGCAAAAAAACCTTCCTCTATCTTCCTGAAAGACAGTCATAACGTGGCTAGTTCCTGCTTCAAAAACTGTACTGGTGAGTGTTCCACATTCTGACATTGGTTTTTATGGAAAGAAAATAAAAGCACACATAACTGCATAGCTTAAAGTTCTTCAAAAACTCCCCAAGACTCAGATGTTCAGTTCTCCAAATCCAGATAGAATTTGGAGAGCTGTATCTACACCAAATAGTTGCAAATCAACCCAGTGCTGATTGCTCTGCAGGTCACCTTGCTACATAAAGACCAATGGCATTTAGTTTTCAGTCAAACTTTGTATTCTCCAAAGACAATGTCAGGAAATAGTAACAGACAACATTTGAAAATTAATAGATATTTCAGCTGTATAGCTGTGTGTGTACTTCAATACTCACAGCTCTAGTTGGATCACCAAAGTCTATCTTCAACCTCCCCATTGCTCTAATGATAGCAATAATGGACTGAATGGTGTTACTGTAGACAACAGCTTTGTACTGTTTACATTCTTCCTCCGAATAACCAGCTTCATGGATAATCCTATGGAAGGATAAAAAAAATAAATTTTCTACGCAATTTTTAAAAAAATATTTCTCAATCCTAATATTTCACCATACTTACTTCATTTGTTTGACAATTGTGCTTTTCCCCGATTCACCAGCTCCTGAAAAATAAATGTGTGAGAATTCATTAGAACAACTTTCACTAATCTTTTAAAATACATTTAGTTTCTACAGTTAAAATACCTAACCAATTTAAAAACCTTCAATAGTTAAAAATACATTTGTTACAAATTAATTTTTAATATCAAAACGTGTCTCAAGCTAAAAGTTTCAAAATAAAGACATTTTAAGAACAAATCCTTCAACTCTAGCAGATTCTTTGGTTTTCTTTTTATAGGAGGAAGCCTAATCTTCACACAGTCTGCTGGTGTTTCTAACACAAACAGGTGATCCATTTTCCAACTTCAAAGGGGTCTGAAGCGCAATTCCTCCAACCGCCTTTTTAATCAACACCTAACCAAAAACCTCCTTTATAAGTTCTTCTCACTGTATTAATGGTCTTCAGTGTTGCAAATGAACACCTTCAAAGTCTTCAGGGTTCTAGTCCTTGTAACCACCCTTTCACCCTTGCAAGAATTAACCAACGTGGTCAGACTACTTTTTGTTGGAACAGATTGCATGAGGTTTGCCAGACATGCTGATATCAATGATGATTAATGCTTAATAAATTAAAAAAAAACCAAACAAGCATACTATGTTAAAACACAAAGCTTACAAAACCAATTAGTATGCCTGTCAGCAGACAAGGAAAAATACAATGCAGTTTTTGCTGTTTCAACCACCTTCGTTTATCTCCACTGCCTTTAGTCTCTGCCCCTCTCTGAAGAAATTATGGAACTTAGAGCTGTGAACTAATCCCTTTAGACAGCATGCTCCCACAGTTTGTCTGTGCCTTGTTTAGAATTCTCCCTCTTGTATTTACTCTTTCTCAATATTGTTTTGCAGAAGCAAGTATAATCTTCACAGAGTCTGCAGGTGTTTCTAATGCAAACGGATCACCAGTTGTCAAATTCCAATACAGCCAAAGAAAACTCTATTCTTTAGAGGTCACTGTGACCACTGATAAAGGCTGTATTTTTTTCATCTTCAAAAAAGGGCAAGAAGAGCTATCTGAGGCATTGTAAGCTTCAACTTGATCCTCAGACTAACCATACAGCAAATATTCCTGAAAGTCACTTCCAAGCACATGAACAAAAAGAAGGTGACTGGGAATTGTCAGCATAGATTTACAAAGTGCACACTATGCCTAACTTGATAGCTTTTCAGAAAGAAACAGTTGGGTTTGGGGACAAAAAACCAACAATGGATGTCATTGACTCTGATAATGCTTCTGATGCCACTACCCATAGCATCCTTGTACCAAACTGGGCAAGTATCAACTTCAGGGTGTTTGAAATTCTGCCTAGACAGACAGATTTAAAAGGCTTGTGGTCACTGTTTTAATATCTAACCGGAAGCCAGTTAAAAGAGGCAAGTTTCAGACGATACTGGGCTAATAGAGTTTAACACCTTCATCAATGACCTGAAAGCCAGGACGGAATGTACCTACATCAAGCCTGCAGGTGACATCAGCCTGGGAGGCCAAGAAGCAATCACAGCGTTAGAGAAAGAGGTGCTATTCAGAAGATCCTCAACAAGCTAGAGGACTGAGCTGACAAGAATCTCATGACAGTGAACGGAGACAAATGCAGTCTTGGAACTAACGATTTAGGGAACAGCCTTGTGGGAAAAAAACGTGGGTATCAGCAACCTGAAGAGTCAGTAATGGTCCCTTGTGGCAGTAAAGGTCAACTACATATCCAGCTGCTGCACTGGGTTTGGCTGGGATGGAGTTAACTTTCTTCACAGCACCCCAAGTGGTGCCACTTTCGATTTGTGGCTAAACCAGCGTTGGTAACACCAGTGTTTTTGCTATTACCAAAAAGCGCATGCACAGCATCAAAGCTTTTTCTCTTTTCTACCCTGTCCTCAACCTTAGCAAGGAGGCTGAGGATGGACAAAGAGACTGAGAAGGGACATAGGACTACTGACCCAAGCAGACCAAAGGGATATTCCATACCATACGATGCCATGCTCAGCAGTAAAAGCTCAGGGAAAGGAGGAAGAAGGTAGGACATCTGTGGTTATGAAGTTTGTCTTAACCTTTGTTTGTCATTACCATAACCACCCTTCCAAAGGTTAAGGGTCTAGAAAACAAGCATTATGAGGAACAGCTGAGGGAACTTGGGGTACTTGGTCTAGAGAAAAGGAGATTCAGGAGGGATCTTATCACTTTCAACAGCTATGTGAAAGGAGGTTATAGCCAGGTGGGGGCTGGTATCTTCTCCCAAGTAGGAAGCAATAGGACAAGAGGAAACAGCCTCAAATGGCACCAGGGGAGTTCAGATTGGATTAGGAAAAAATTCTTCACATAAAGGGTGGTTGAGCACTGGAACAGGCTGCCCAGACAAGTGGTTGAGTCACCATCCCTGGAATATTTAAAAGACATGTACATGTGACACTTAGGGACACGGTTTAGTGGTGGACTTGGTAGTATGAGGTTAAAGGTTGGACTTTATGATCTTAAAGGTCTTTTCCAACCGAAATGATTCCATGATTCTTCCCATACAAAAATTATGCACGCTGAGGCCCCACTGTCCAGAAGGTGGACAAACATTTGCCTCCCAATACAAAAGAGGGAATTAGTTCTTATTTCTGCTTTGCTTTTGTGTGCAAGCTTTTGTTTTCCCTATTAAAATGGCATTATCTGGATCGACACACCTTCTTGCATTCCTTTTAGTTTCTCCTTATCCTAAGGAAGAGAATATTCAAGCAGTTGTGGGTGTTTGGGTTGACCCTGGCCAACAGCTACCACTGCGGCACTAGTAAAACTGCAGTCAAGTCAAAAGAAGCTGTTACTCCCAGCAGTCAGCATTTCTGATGCTGTATCCGAGCACTACATACTGTTTCCCCCCCTCAGTGCCCAGTAAATGAGAAAGTGATAAAACTAGACAAAACCACTAGGAGGTCAATTGGTTGATTAGGGGGCTGGCACACATGGCATAAAAGAAAAGGCTACACAGAACTGGGCTTTTTAATCCTGGAAAAGCTACAAAGATGGGGGAAAGAGGAGAGGGGAGGCTGTGTGTGTGTCTAATTGCTGTCCTCTCCATAAAACCCACTCAAGACAGCTGAAGACAGAAGCAAACTTCTCCGTGGTATGCAACAAAAAGATGTGAAGCATTTAAGAAGCTGTGAAGCGATATTAAGGGGCGGGGGCAAGGAACCCATCTCCTTGGAAGAGGTTAAGCACTGGAATCAATTGCACATAGAGAAAGTAGAAACTCTGCCTTGCGAGATCTTCAGGGTTCAACTGGACAAGGTTCTGAGCAACCTTATCCACTTTTTATGCTAGCCTCGCTTTGAGCCAAGGGTTGAGCCAGGTGAGCTCTAGAGGTTTCTTCCAACTTAAAATATTATTTTATGCCAGTTTAACATAATACTTCTATATCTTCACTACTGTATAGTGATGTCTTTGAGCCATTCCTTCAATTAAGCCAAATATGTAGCTTCACGACAGGCTGAAGGCCAATTTAAAACTGGCTGCCAAAAGTTGCCCCACTTCCTCCTCCAGCACTGCTGCTGCTGTGGCTAGACTTCACTTCCTTCAACATACAGAACAAGTGCTAGCACCAACAGTACCTAGGGTGCTGCAGAATTAAGTAGCTGAGGAATACAGTAGGCCTGTGAACATCAATCTGAGATTGCTTAGTGCCATCTTTAGCTCGTGTCCAAGTAAAATACCTTTTTTTAATAAACTCTAAGTTTCTTTATATAGAGTAGCAATAGTTTTCAGACTCTGAGCTGCCATGGAAGTTCAGTATCAGTATGTTAATAGGAACAGAAAACAGAGACACCAGTACAAGTAATTTGTTATTGTGACACCTGAAGCATTTATAAACTTAAGTGCATAATTAGATATTTACAGATTAAGTGTTAAGTACTAATAAAGCTAATTTTTAAAATTTGTCACTTATTTATGAAATTACTACAATTTGTTTTGGGTTAATATTTTTATGCACACAATTTGAAGTACATGCCCCTGCATTCAACAGCAATTTTGGAGATACTAAGAAATATTACTACGACATTTAATTTACGTAACATTGTTAAGTGCTCTTTCTGTTAAAAATTCCCCACACTTGACTAACGTAGCAGATGAATGTCAGGGCTAGTCACAGTATCAAAATGTAATTTTGTAATACACTTTCTACTCTTCCCCCCCCCCAGTCAGGTATGAATGTTTCTCTATGGTGTTAGAATTCATGTGTACTGAACACCTAGAACTGCCATAAAAGCACTCTTAGTAACATAACCACAAACACTCATAATACATATCACAAAAAAGTTATGTATTGCAGAGTACTTAAAATATCAACAATGAATTCCTGGAAGATGAAACTCCCCAATTTTATTTAACAGAAAATAGAAACAGTTGTGTTTGGTTTTGGTTTTTTTCTGTAACTGCATGCTAAAATGCATCCTGCAGCTTGCCTAATAATCTTTGCAAAGTATGCAAGAAAGCTACACCTTACTTACTGTCCAATACTGAAAGGAGATTGATTAATTTTGTACTCCTGAATGCAGAGCTCAGCCAGGTTTTCTAAAGGATGCATTTGTAAAATTTCCTCCTTATCTCAGTGTGAATAAGTTCTCCATACAGCAAAATGAGAACTCTGTTTTAGGAAGTTTCAGACAGGAGCAAGCAGTATTAAATATTTCATGGGACAGCTGCATATAAAACGTCAGGGCTAGCTGTACTGTCACATCCAAACCCTACCCAAATTTAGACAGACTTGATTGTATATTCCTCAATCATCTTGTAAAGGATTTTATTTATTGCCTACTGAAGTGTGATACTTGATTTCAGCTTCACTACTGCCAAAAAGTCTCATTGGCTTAGTTACTATTAATATTTTTTATGTTATACATAAATAAAGACATGACAGTTCTGCTCAGACTAGAAAAACAGCAGTGCATCAGTTCCAAATTTACCAGAATGGTGGGCATTTTTTGTTTGCTTAGTTTTAAATGAAAGTCTGAGCTAACTTTTGGGTCATCACTTTGACAAAAGAGTTTGAAAAACTGATGAGTGTTTTCATCTCTTGTTTGCTTTGTGTCCTTCATGCATCCCCCCCCAAAAAAAAGGGTAACATCTTACAAAAATCCAATGTAAAGCAGTTTTAAAACTTCTATTCACATAGTTCAGTAGAAATATAACTTCAGCTAAGTCTAGTACACTTACTACACCTGCTTGCCAGAAAGTAAGTAGATCCTTATGTTTCATTATGCAAACTGACAATGTGTGGAAGCAAAATATGTCCAACTTTATCAGCACAATTTAATACAGGAAACAGCAGAACCATTGTTTACACACACACACAGATTCTACTATAATCTGAAGGATCTTCTGCCTCAAAGTTTAGTAATCAGGCTCTACTGTCACATGTCAATGCTTCCACAGCTAGTCTTGGTGCTCTCCAATGCAGCTGTTTACCTGGATCCAGCATGAGTTATGAGAGCACTCAGTAAATTCATACGGAGCATATAAACCCAGGCCTATGACTAATCCTACTGCACCATCCATGGCACAGTTAATCTGAAGCTCAGCTAAATAAAAGGGACTAAATTTGTACTACAATTTTTCTTTCAAAGTGTTGTGGTTTCTTCTTAACTTTCAACTTTGGAAATGGTGAGAAAAATCAAAGCACCTTCATGTTCCAAAAAACAACAAAAAAATATTTAATAGAGCAACCTCACACTAGTCTGAAGGAACAGAGTATGGCTAGCAAAGTTCAAATAAACTTAAACAGCTAAAGCAATATTTGATTTTCCAAGCTTATATCTGGCCAGTTACACAAGAACTTACTAAAAAATATTAAAAAGACAGACTGTTAGACTTTATGATCTTCAGTCTTTTCCTACCTACATAATTCTATGACCCTATGACTCACTACTATGAATATTCTTTTACTTTCCAAATGGAGCAGGTCTGTGTTTAAAAAGAACTAAGTATTTTATAATTTGATTCAAAGTAACAGGTCAGCAAAAATGTTAAACTACTCATGGTGTCTCATGATTTATTATCCCACACACTGCCTACATAGCAAGCATTCCAGAACTACACATTTCTGGAACAAATGTTTTATGCACACAAACAGCAGTTTCAGTGCTTGGAAGTGCTGAGATTTTAACAGTAACATTTCTAAGTGAAGCATTTACTAACTGCTTACTGAAGAAGCTAACGCAATACCAAAATAAAAAACAATGCACACTTCAAGTTCACAGTACCCCTCTTTGGGGGAAACCAACTGTCAAGTACAACTCCTAATAGCACAAATATATTCCTCACAACTCTAACAAAAAAAAATGTAGCCTAAATTTTTTGGGGGGAACCCCCCAACCTAGATTAAGAGTTGGATAAAAACTGAAGAGTAGAATGGAGCCAGATTTGAACCACCAACTAAATCGGACAAAGGAACAGAACCCATAAACAAGTACAATAGTCTTATGTTGCCAGAAGAGACTTAAAGTACAGACAAGAATAATTAATACCATTTAATGGATTAAATAAATAGAACAAATTTCAGTGGATGCTTGTCAGTTTTCCAGACTGTACAACAGGAGACTTGTACCAGGTTAGAGACACATGTGAAGTTCAAAATAAAACACTACTTCTTAAACTGTTGGATTCACCTACTGTGAAGTCCCCACAGCTCTCCTATCCAGTCTTGTCAGATGTTAGCATTTCACAGGAGAATGCTCGAGATTAATGGTACCGGCTCCTCAGCTGCCACTGGTCACAGCACAAGCTAAATGCCCAGTGATTTCTACTGTATCTGCTACAGGGCCAGTAATCTCTTACAAAAGCACATGGCAAGCAGATAGCTTGGAAGTATAATCTCTTAAATATCACCTCATGACATTACCAGACATAGACTTAAGTATGAATTCAGGCTGCTAAACACTGTTACCGTATTCAAAATACATCAATGCTAGTACAAGAAACGCACAGTGGACACTTGTTGCTACACTTCTAAACAGGCTGACCACTAAATGAAACATTCTGACAGCAGCACCTACACCACTACTTCCCTGCAAAATTTATTTTTTTTTTTGTCTCATGTTCCCACTCACCCTTTTTGAAGCCACCCAGCAGTTATGCTTCTTTTCTACCACCATCTTGTATTCTCCTAATTCTGGGGTGGCTGCTGCCACTGACACAGTTTATGTTCCTTTTCCCCTTCTCAACTGTTTTCATATAGACAACCAAAGGTTGATAGTACTCATTATTTATAAAGTGGCACTAGTCTTGGAATTTCCACAGCTACTGGAATTTGAATGTGCCAGGAAACTTTGAATTAGTTAAGAAAGAAGCTGTGTGAATAATATCTGGAACAAAATATTTCAGTAAGTTAGCCATGTAGTAATAGAGTGTGAATCCCAGATTACATCACTGGTTGAAACCACAAGAGTGACAGATTCTGAAATGACACTGACTCAGAAAAAAGATCTGAGATAATTCTCAATGCTTCAGTAGCTGCATGCCAGCTTAATACCACAGAAGCAGCACCATTTAAACCTATAAGCCACCCTTCAGTTTTGTAAATTTCTTAAGAAATCAAGAATTACAACTAATCCTTTCTTTCCTAAGTCTTCAGTATTGCTCTTAGTAGATGTTCAAAATCAGTAGTACCCAAACTAGTCATCACACATAAAATAATTTTAAAAAGTTTATATAAAATGTTGCCTCAAGAAGCAATTGCCTATTAACTCATGTCAGCTTGTTTATTCAGGTCTAGACCTCTAATAAACTGCTTAGAGCTTCTTAGATACCTAGGCCATTACTATAATAAACACCTAAGTGATAAGACTATATTAGTTTAATATGGAAACAACAATTAAAAAGTATCAGTTTATATTCTGTATAACCTCTGGAACTTACTGAATTCTAAAAAACAAAGCTTACGGTGAAACAACCAGAGCACACACTCCATTTTGCAAACCTTTTGGTAACTTTTATTCACATCTTTATCTTTTGAAGTATAAATTGAGTTTAGAGCTATTTCAAATTTTCTATTAGTGCTTAATATCTTTTTATGACAATGGTTTTATGAAATTGTCTTTTTGCTTAGAATTTGATGCACATCATAAACTGACACCATAGCAGAAATTTTATGTACAACCCACTTGAATGTACACAGCTTTTGAATATAAATTCTACCTAGCTCTTCAAGACTATTCTTATATTAATACTCCTCAAATGTTTCAAGCTATTGGCTGTACAGCTACTGCTATATAGGAGGAACCCTTCTATCATTATGTGCATCACTTACACTATAACCAAGTTGCAGACTCTTTGTCTCACTATCAAGCAGTGCACCAGTACAATCCCAAGTGTCATACTTCAGAAACTCTGTGAAACATTCAAAAGGAAATACAGTACCTTAGAATTGAATCTACTTTAAAAAGACTAATCTTCTGAGAATGTACACGGTGTCTTAAAACGGTATCACTGCCTTATAGAGGGACAGCGCCATTTTACTTTAAAATCTGAGGCATTTTCTTCAACTAAGATATAGGCATAGCTTCCTTTGTGTGAGGTGCCAAACACAGCAGGACCATAAGCTGAGATTCAAAGGTTTGGAAATAAAACCTCTTATGCCAGAAATCAAATGAGGGAATGGATGCACATTTAGAGATAGTAATCATGCTTGCTGCCTCACAACTATACGCCATACCACCAGTGGCTAAAATGCTTGTGGCTCCAGGTTATCTAACATGTCAGCGCTGATACATTTAAGCAGTCAGCTGATAAAGGTATCAAAGGCCAGCCTCTACACTACCTTTAAGAGATTTGGGAATCGCCTCAAAATTTGAAGTCCAGAAACTTGTTTGTGTTTCTAATAGAACTTCACTAATAGCAAATAACTGAGCTGCTTGATTGATTTATCTTCTTGTAGTATGCTCAGAAACAATCACTACATAGTTTGAAACCATAGTATAAAAGAACATGATTAAAGACCTTCTAGAACATGAGTTTGAGTGGATGTTGTGTATGACCACACTACATGAGATAAATGCTGAGTGCTCCAACAGAAAGAAGCACCTCCTTTGGTCTTACAAGGTTTACCAAGACAGTTACTGTTAATTTCTGCCACAGTACAGCATGTCTCATCCAGACTCCAAATATCTATCTAATAAACCTCTAGAAATCCAGAGTGCCCTGACATTTTTCTCGACAGCGTGATTGGCCTTCGTGGCCTTTTACTATTCACTGAGCTATAAATACGGTGTGCAAAAACGGTAGGTTCAGTGACTGAGATATCAGAGAACTTCTACTAGTAAGTAGACTATCGTTAATAAAAATCAAAAATACTTTATTAAAAAACCCACACTGCAACAGAGGCATACTTTATGCGGATTATTCTGGTGGAGAGATAAAACAAAATTAAATTGGAATGGAATTCATTGCATATTTTCATCACACTCCACTTGCAATTCAGAACAACACTACTGTTTTATTATCTACAATTGTGACAGAGCCGACTGTCCCTATGTAACTATACAAAGAGTTGGGAAAATTAGAAAGCCAAGTGTGGGCATTCCTATCACAATACGACAAAAATCTCAACTGATTTTATTCAAAGCCCTACTTGTCATGCAACACCAAGACATTATTTGCAAATGAGATAAATGGGTACTCTCAAAGTTTATACCAGGACAAATGCAGTTTCACTAAAGGTTCGCTCATTATTGTAGAAGTAGTGGTTTTACATGAACTTTAGTTCACATACATTCCCAGTCTTCATCCACGCCTCACTTCAGTGTTTTTCATCTTGTAGCTCTAGAACTACAATCCACAAAAATAAGGAGAATAAGCATATTGACGGTTGACCTAAATTCACTACAAAAATGTCTCCACCTCTACTAAAAAACAGTACTTAGTGACACAGATTTGAAATGTTATATGAAAAAGACCTAACTATCCAGCCTCATCTTTTTCAAAAGCAAATATTTTCAGAACTGTTATTTGTATGTGAACCAGGAAAGAAAATTCAGTTGTGCACTCAACCATATTCTTTTGTTACATGCATTTTCCACGCAAAGCTACCTACAAGTAGAATATTATTTGTGGTTAATAGCACTAAAACAAAATTATGGCTCTTTCTGGTTGCTACTTAGACTTTGCATTTAACTGGTCTCAAATTAAGCTGAGAAAGCTTTGAAGTATACAAAAATATCAACCTATTCAAACACGGAGTTGCACACCCAACAGGCCCAGAAGCAAGAGTTAAGATAGATACCTACACATATAGTAGTTTGTTAGGCCTCAGACTAGTATACTGTCAAAGTCTGATGTAATCTAACCCCAAAAGGTCCTATGTTCCAAAACAGCACAGAGAAAACAACTTAGGTAGTCTCTCATCCAGGAATTAAATGACAGCCTTTGCTAGCAAACACTGAGGCACTAAAGCATATTAAAAGGAATCCCTGTCAATGTCTAAGAGCTTTAGAATGCATTTAATGGTATTGCTAAGAGTTTACCAGATTTATTAACTATCAGTAACTGAACTGCATACAGCTGAGAAATGCATTTTCAAAATGCTTCAAGAAATTTTTAATGCATCAAGAATACTGACAACAATTAAATGATACTTAGCTTATCTTCAGTTCACCCTTGTATAGTACACCCCTGGCAGATTCTGAAAGCAACAAGTATGCAAAATAACTTAAATAAAATCTATAAATACTCAAAACAATTGTCTTATTTTGTCCCAATTTTGTTACTGCAAGGCATTTATCTCCAGTCATAGCAACTTCTAAAATTGCATTCCAATACTACATTCATACTGTATTCTGTTTATAATATTAGTACAACTTTACTGTTTTAACTGGAGACCAGCATCTCCATTCTCCTCTCTACTGTTTGGACACCAAGCTGGCAGTTATGCTTCTTGTCCACTACCATCCTGCATTCCTCAAAGTGTTAGGTAGAAAAAGATCCTTCCTGCTCAAGCCTATGACCTGTAAGTTAAAATAGCATAAGGAAACACAGGTGTGAGACTCCTTAGACTTGGAACAAAAACAAACTCCTACCCCTATCTTCCAATCAAGTGCCCTAATCACCACACTGCTTAAGAATGGCATCATCTCCTATTCCACCAACGAGGTTTTAAACTCCATTCAAAACCCACTTATTCTGTCTACCAACTGGACCTCAAAAGTGAACACAATTTCACATTATCCCTAATCCAATTCTACAGTAAACTGTGGCACAGAAATGCAGAAACAGAAAGAATCCTATTCTGCACCCATTTCCCCCTCCACCCGGCACTATGCATTTCCAGTACTCATTTGCATATGGCATTTATCTCTGCTCCTCATCAATGGTTTTATTCAAGTCCTCACCAGACCATTACCTGGCCATCAACCAGGCCAGGCTGGATGGAGCTCTGAGCAACCTGGTCTAGTGGAAGGTGTCCCTGCCCATGGCAGGGGAGTTGGAACTAGATGATCCTTAAGGTCCCTTCCAACCCAAACCACTCTGTGATTATGAAATACCAGTGAAACTAACCACTCCAGAAACAAATTAAGTCTAAACAGGACAGCCAATTTTACTATTAAACAAGCTCAAAACGGAATTAAGCATTTAAAAGGGCCAGAGTCAGAGCAAAACCATTCAGCCAGATGCTGCAAGAACACTCTCCTTTTAACCAACACAAAGCTTCTGGAATGGCTCAACTGCTTATTAGACAACATGCACTGTTAATTCCCCATATTCCAATATGGATTTAGAAAGTTGGCAAGAACCTCTTGAGTTTTAGTGAAACTATTAAAAAAAACAAAACAGATACAGAACATCCTTATGATTGTGATAGGTAACAACTCATATCACAAACTAAACGACTACAACAGCTTTATCCATGTAAAAAACAACATATACTTATATGCAAGAAATTATTTTATCAACTTTGCAAAGGGGAAATGGGATACAGGTAGCTATTTGACTCCAACAGTATTTTCATTTAAAGAAGCAGACCATATTAAGTTGTAGAAGATACTAAGAATTATAAATCTGCTTCACAGAAAATTCACAGGGATTTTCATTACAGTACATTTGGTTTCTTTAGAAGCAATCTGCTTCTGTAAAGACTTCCTGTCCATTCTGGTTGCCTAGATACTGTTATATTTCACTGAAGATTTAATCAGGTACCTTTACTAAGTATATTACGCACTTCAAATGCAATCCTACATTTCTAAAAGGCATATATGAGAATGTAATGAGGTACAGTTTATTTCATTAATTGAAGTACTGTATATTGGAATGCTGTTGATTCCTTTAAATAAGCTTCAGGGAAGTATTTTCTAATTTCAATATTGCATTTACATGCATCCCTAAACATAAATACATAGCACCCATATAAACATAAAGACAGATGTCAACACTGCTACCTGATTTATGTTGTTACCTAAACATAAAAGAAATTCTCTTACTCAGAGCTTCAGTGACCTTTTAATTACCAAAGCCAGGCAAGGAAAGCAATTTATTTGCCTGTAATACTTAACAACAAATCTCTTTAAGAACTGGTTGTTAAATGCTCTACATCAATTACCCCATCAGCTGAGATCCTGAAAGAATACTATCATGAGAAAATTTTAAAGATTACACAGAAGTATAGTTTTCAAGGAAGGGCTGGCCATTAATTAAACAAAAATGATGTGGGAAGACAAAAATTGAACTAAACAGATAGCATGCTCAAGGAATAATACATATAGGTATCTGGGACACCAAGTGATTTTTAGGCCATTTTGCTTGGTACAGCATGACGAGATACATGATACTTTACCTCCTGTTACATATTCAAGCTGTAGATAATTCCAGAGATTTTGAAGCTGGCTCTGGCTCCACAGCTTTGCAAATTCCAAGGGCAAAGCCATGATGATGGGAAACATCTTCCAAATTCCCAACCCTAACACTTCTTACAGCTATACTGTGAAAGGGTTATAAGCAGCCACAAACATAAGATAGTCTATGACATCATATCATTCCTTCTTCCCATCTTGATTCTCATTAAGAAATCTTATTTTGTCTTGTCTGCTCCTACTTCATAGACAAGGAGAATGAAGTTTAGCATTAAGAGATGAGTTCAAATCTTTTATTGCAAAAGCATACGTTCTAGTACACAAGTCTCTCACCAAAGTTTTTGGTTTAATTGTGATTGTGTAATAAATTTCAGTATCTTAATTATCCTTCTGCTCAGAAATGTCACCAAGTTTATCACTTCAAAAACTCTTGCCTTTTTTGAATACTGCACTTAAAACCTACTGCTTTCAAAAGTTCGAAGTTCTGATTTTTCTAACTGGTCTCTCTATACCTTACCAACTTAAATACTTTTTGGATACAGAATCTCTCAGGTGAAACCAACTTAGTTCCATTTACAGAATAACAAAACAGTAATTTACACAAAGCCTGAGGTAACAGGACACTGAGCAAACAAGGGCAATAAATAGAACAGCTGACCTCAGTAAAGCCGGACAGTGACTAAGACTCCACCTCAGAATAGCGAGTTTTCATCAATACAGGCTCTCCTGTACACAGTTTGGAAAAAGACCTTATTAATAGATAATTATCAAGTCAGTTCAGATATATATTTAGTGTTCCATGGCAGAAAAACTTCACACTTAATAGAACATCTTAAATACCTCTTTTCTACTTCATCTTCTACCTTGAAATTTGCCAGATAGTATATTACAGGAAAGCAGACATCCATCAAGCTCAGCAGCAAAAGCTGACTTCAGAATTTCACGCCTTCTGAAGCCAGACTCATGGCCTGGTTTCAAAATATTTAGCCAGACTTTAGGATATGCTGACTACTCAATTATTCCTTTTCAGAGGACCAAAACAACTAAAGGGTAAAATGTGGCAGCAAAAGAACAATCCACTTTGGCCATATGATTATATAAATCAGCACAGCCTAAATCTTCACAGCACAAAGCCTGAGCTCAAGTTGTGCCAACAACTATGCAAGGAGCTATACTGTGAAGTGAGTTAAAAATAACTTCACAAGAGGAAGTTAGTTTAAATACACAATCATTTCAGCAATATAATCCATAGGGCTGAAGTAAACTGTCATAGCAGCACAATAACAATACAATAAACTGTGCTGCCAGAAAATGTAGGAAGAAACAAATTAAGTCAGCGTATTACAGAACTTAAGTGTAGCCTTGAGCCACCACTGATGCTGGGAGTGAATGGATGACCAAAAGGTACATTAACCAGAGCTTTTTTGGTCTCTGGTTTTGGTGGGAGGGTGGGAAGAAGCATTACGTTGATTTTAAATGACAACTTAAAGGAAAATATTTTTTAAATTGTAAAGTGTTTTCTAACTCTTAAAATATTAAAAAGCCTTAATGCCTAATGCAAGAGAAGTTACAGTAATTTGTATATATCCGTAACTACACTTTTTCATCAACAGACAAAAAAGCAAAGTCGCGATTACTGTTATCACAACATGGCACAAAATGTACCATTTGTCTTCAGCCCCTTCTAAAACACATACCGAAATACATTTTTTCCTAAGAACATTAGGAAATTAAAATCATGATATCATAAATGCTGATTTTATGAAGAAACTTCCAAAATGAAGATTTAAAATAATGCAACAGGTGACCTGAAATCACTGAAGACAATTTGTATTGCGGTGATGAAGTCTATATACACATTAGACACCAATATTACAATGTTGTAAATTATTACACCAACATTCAAATAGAAAGAGACAAGCATAAAAGAACACAAACTGCAATTACACAAACACAACCATAACTGAATGGCTGTGTTTTCTGTATATCCATGAGCCTCCTTTCACAAAAGGAAGGGGGATTATTACACTATGGGAATCTAGTAATTTTGACTGTTCTTTGAAATTATTGTTGTGTTTAGTACAAAGGCTTGAGGATTTCACTGACTTAACTACCAAGTCAGATATAAAAGTCCTCATAAATAACATCCTGATTGCTGGAGCCCAACTGTACCATATTAAAATGCAAGAGAAAAAAAAGCTCCCAGTTCAGAACTCCTGCTAGATCTAACCAGACAGGCAGAAAGTCAGAGGGCAGACAGACAAGATCAAACAAGCAAAAAAAACCCCTAACATTAAACACTTCTTTTAGGTATCACAAAACAGCTTTTAAATTGGAAGTAAACTTTGTAAATATCTATAGATAATTGCCTCTGAAAGCGAGACAGGAAATACTTTGTCAGATACGTTTTAGACTAGGCTTGCATAACTTAACAAAGATGAGGTCAACATCTCTTAAGTGTGCAATGCTTGTTTGTGAGAATAAGGCTTTCTTGAGATCTCCCGTAAGTTCAGACTTCTATAGCCTTTTTTGTCTGCAAGCATGGTGAAAGAGAATACTCTGGAGGAAAGGCAAGAGAAGTAACAGTACAAACAGCATAGATTTTTTTTTTTAGTCCAATGTGCAGTCAGGTCTGGAGGAAGGCAGGTATTGCCAAGGACTACAAGGATCATGCTGCTGAAAAGATGCGCATGCAGTGGGAGTCTGTTGACTAAGCAGACAGAAAGATGCAGCTCTATAACAAAAGAAAAGCAGTAGAGAAAAAGATGCTTGAAGTGTGAAGATTTAGAAGAGTTAACTTCATAGAACTGTTCTAGTTGCTACCCTAAGGAATAGGAAGAACTGCAATGAAAGAAAAAGTTTAAGAGCAGTACTCTGTCTGAAATTAAAAACCAGGTATCTTTAAGAATGTTCCAGTACAAATTACAAGGATCTATTCAGGAATGGAAAAGCGGCTTTGTTGGTCATGATAATAAAGGTATCCATTGAAGTTAAATCTACAAACAATTATCCAGAAAATAGACAGATAATTAAAGTTGTCAAATATATGGCCTGTGACCTCCTGGATCCCAGGATCCACTCCTGAAGACGTTTAAGACATATCTATTGCTCCTTTCACTGAATTTGCTATATTAGGTTAAGAATGTGATAATCCACAAGACAAAGTGCTAATCCTATAAACTCATGCTGCCGGTTTGAATATATTCATAAAACCTGATGAGTTAACCTCATACCAGAAGGCTTTCTACTAAATGAGGAACTGCCTGTTCTCCTGCAGTTGGCATAAATTCAGTCTTATGTGCTTTAGCTAATTCAACAGAAATGTACTTGCAAATCCACACCTGATCTGGATCACATGTATATTAACCCAGTACATAAGAACCACCATCTCCCAACATGATTAGAATTACACTCATTTGGCAAGCACCACTGGATTTTTTATTTGATAAATACTAAAAGTTAAGATGAGGAACCATGAAAGAGAAAAACAACATGGGTCTACTGCTTACACTGCTTGGAAGCTAGCCAAAATATACACTGCTTTTCAAAAATCTCACTCACACTTAAGCATGTGAAAAATTAAAAAAAAACCCACACCCAAAACAATTACTTCAAACAATTAGAAAACAGAAGTTTAGGAACTGTCAACTTGACACAAATATTAAAGTGCTTAAGGAAAAGTACTTTTGCATGTTATATTTTAGTGTTGGACAATATGCTAGACTGCACTTAAATTTTATGGGAAGGTCACACATTGAAAATAATTTTAAATGAAAGAAAGTTGCTTATTTATTGATTTTTTTTAATTAAAATAACCTAATTCCATGTATAAACAAGCATCTTCCATTTGGATTACAAACTATATGCTCAAATTCAGCTTACTACTAATAATGAGGATAGTGCTCAGAAATTTTTCAGGAAAGGTTATCCTGCTGTTGGGATAGCACATTGGAGTGCATAGAATTACAAGGATAAAATAGTTATACATGGGTAATGGTCAAAACCCAGTATTTTTGTTCCAAATGACCTGCCATCAAATTTGTACAAAATGATGTACCAATTTACAGATAACGATGAAAGAAGCTAGATAATCCAGGCCAAGAGTATTTTGCACAGCTTAAGTATGTCTGCTTCCTCATAAAGACAGGACAACAAAATATAACATGGATCAGTGACATTGTTTACAAAGTCATGGTTTAGGTACAGCTGTGTCACATCTATCTCAATTAAATCACTGTTATTTCCTGTTTTAGAAAAACCTTTAAAAAGCATATACTGGAATAAATTAAATTTAAAGGCTAGATACAGACTAATTTTATAAACACACCTCCCCTCAACTGAGCATTCTAGCTGAAGCTTCAGTAGAACTCTTTAGTCACCACACAAAAATATGAATTTTATAGACACTGTAAGAAATCTGTCTTATAGGGTCAGTAGGTATATAGCTACATGCTCTTTTTCTACATAAGCAAGGTACTTTAGATGCCTCACACACACTGTATTTTCCTGGCAGCAGACCACAATTTGTACTTTTCCTTTTATTTCAGTATCTTTTTAACAGAAAAATCCCATAAATAGATGTAGTACAAGCAAGCAGATTATAAACTATGACATATGGGCAAAACAAGCAATTGGGACAGTGAGTGGTGAGAAGGAAGTGACTCTAGTGGAAGTAACTTTATAAATAGTTTCGCGATCAGATAAAGCATTCATATAACATTTAAGACATCTGACAGAGTTGCAAGGAAAAGTAACTGAAAAACTTTAATTCCAAGACATGTGATATACAGAATTACATCCAAGGGTATATATACAAAACCTCAGCGTGAGTTCAGTAGATTATTATGTAATTTTTGTTTAAATAATGATTCAAACACTGGTAGTAAAAGTTTGCCTGACAGTTTTCCTATCTCTTTTTAATAGGGGAGGGGGAAATACTAAACCAACTGAGCTATTGCTCAGAACACTATGAGAAAACACTTGTATTTGAGCATTAGTTCCATATCCCAAGATTTCATGAGATTCCAGCAGAAAAAACATACAGAAAAGCTTTTGAGGAAAGTATTAGAAACACAGTTTGTTAAATTTAAAAATCAAAACTCATAGCACAGTACTTTACACATAAGAGCATTAAAAAACCTGAGAACAGTGACAGAACTCATTCTCAAGTTTAAAGCATACTTCTATACTTCATCCATACCCAGAGAGTATGATGAAAGATATGAAGACGACCACCAAACTACATGTCCTAGAAGTTCCATACAGAACAGCAAGGCACTGAAAAAATAATTTTAAATGCGTTGCCAGAAACCACAAAGCATTACTTTGTCATCTTTGAAAGAGACAATAGCAGCACTGCAGAAAGTGTTACTGATCTCATAACGGGATAACCTTTCCATACAACAATCCAAGGATTCCAAAGGTGTACAGGACTAGGCAACAGTACCAACCCAAAGCCTAACACTTTCTGGAAAACAAAAAATAAAAGCTTTAATTGCTTCTTTTCCAAGTGAAATTTTAGGTCTACAAACACATTTTAGGACGTTTGTTTTTCCCATACTAGGTTTGTTTCATCTCTTCATCTACACATGGAAGTGCTTCAGTTTCCTGCACCCTTCTGGAGCTATTTTAGAATAAAGTAACTTCTTTCTGTTGCTGAAGAGGTCTACTACAATGTCTGTAGTGAATCTAGCATAATCGATGTCGAGCAAAGTGAGAAACTGGGCATTGTTTAAAAAGTTTGCCTGAAACTGTAGGTCTGGGAGGGGAAGGGAGTAACAGGGAAAGCTGCAACTCAACAGCTATCTAAAACCGGATTAGAAGGATCCGGTCTCATTTAGTTATACGGCATATACTGCCGAACTCCCTACAATATTAATACAATGCAAATCTTCTAGCCTTCAGCTGTCTGCAAGCTGTACAGTCATTTTAGTCTTGCACAAAGGTATTACTAATTAAAACCTTCACTTTTTTCTTGTAATTTTTAAAATAGTCTGATTTTACTTATGTTTACACAAAAACATATCGCAAAATATACAAAAAAGCTAGCTTCAAGTTCCTGAGTTGTGCTCACAAGTACACACGATACATATTATGTGAGTCATTATACGTTTAGAATCCCCATCAAGGTTGTACTTTCCGTTAAGATTTCAGCAACACGAGAAAATTCCACAAAAATGAAACTGTGAGAAGTTAAATGGTGCTTTGCCTTTTGTTCCTTTGATGCTTTCTGCACTTTATTCTTGTAGCAACAATTTATATGTCCGGGTCTACAAGAAACTAACAGCAAACATCCTCCAACCAGCAATTTCCTTCGTCTAAGCAGAGATACACAGAATCCACGTCTTAAGTTTCAGATGTTATCCCCTTCATGTGGGAGTTAGGGCCCGGTCTGAACAAGCGCCCCGGGACAAACTACGCCGTGCCGCTTCCCCAGAGCGGCCCTGCCTGTAACCCCGAAAGAAGCCGAGACGCCCACCTGCGTTAACGGGCTGCTGTGCCTCCCCTCAGCCCCAGAACTTACGAGGGGCCACGAGCACACCCCCCACTACGGCCGGGCGGCTTTCCTCCAGCCACGTTATCCCAGGAACGCATCCCACCGCCCAACCACCCTCCAAGCCGGAGGAGCGGCCCCCCCTCCTCACATTAGCGGGAACTGGTGGGCACCTGCCCCGCCCTCGCCCACACAAGGGCCCTCGCCTCCGGGCTGGGAGGCTAGGGGGCACCTCACCCCAGGGCTTCGGCGGGAAAGGGGGATTACTTCAGGGGGACCCTGGCCTCACTGGAGCCCTTACCCAAGAGGAGCAGCTTGACCTCCCGGGCCGCCTTCTCGCCATCCTCCCGCAGGTTCCTGTCGATCATCTTGCTCCTCTCCACCGCTGCCTTGTCCTCGGCGCTCAGCGTGCAGCCCATTTTGGGAAGGGGGGTGTTTTATTTCGCCGGGAGATGAGAAGCAAGGGAGCGGCGGGGTTTGGCGCCCGGGGCCGCCGGAGAGGCGCTGAGGAGGGAGGGGGAGTGAGTGCCTTCCCGCTCTGTTTCTCTTCCCCCCCCCTCCCTCACCTGAAACGCAACGGCGGCGCAGGCACCACACGCAGAGTTTACCTCACACGCAAGCAACCGGAGAGGAAGAAAACGGGGAGGGGGCGAGGGGAGGCTTGCCTGAAGCCGTCCCCCGGGGAACGCGGAGAGGGAGCGGGCGGAGAGCCGCTAGCGGAGGCCACGCTGCAGGGCCCGCTGCCCGCCGGGCCGAGAGGCTGCTGCTCCCGCCGCCGCGGCCCTGGCGCTCCCGCGGCACCGCCCCCGCCCCCCGCAGGCGCTCGGTCGCGCGCGCCGCCCACACGGCGGCGCGGATGTGGGGGGCGCGGGGGAAGGAGAGCGGCGAACGCGTGCTCGGCGGGAAGGGCGGGGCGGCCGCGCGTGCGCACGGCGTCCGCGAGCCGTTGCGGAGGGCGGGGGGAAGCGCAAGGCAACCAGGACGCGCGTGGCGCTGGAAACGCGCGCGGGGGGCCTGGGCGGCACCGTCACCTGCAGGTGCCATCGCTGCACACCTGCCTGTGGCGGGGCCAGCCGCCGAGGGCTCGGATTTAAACGGCTCCGTGCGGGAGGTTCCGTCCCTCGGCGGGGCGGGGGAGCGCTGGGCGCGGCCGTACCACCGCCCGCAGGGGCGGTTCCGGAGGCTGAGGTGTCCTGCGGCGCGGCGGGGAGCGGGAGCCGGCGGAGGGGAGCGCTCTCCTCAGCCTCGCCGTCTGCTAACGGTGTCCGCGCCTGCCTTGTGCTCGCTACTCGCCGCTTCGCTGCCGAGATCCGTCAGAGGGCCTCGGGGTCCGGCCCCCACGGCGCCGGGTGCTGGTGGGCTCCAGGGCGGTTGTCCCCTCAGGAGGGGGTGGCCGGGGGGTGGCCTGGGGCTGCAGCGGGGCTCTCTGCTCTGAGGACTCACCAGCCAGCAGCATTTTTTCCCTCGCTAAAAGAAAGCCGAGTGAGACGATCCCACCCCACGGCTCAAAACCGCTCAGCCGGTTTTCGCGTGCCCTGCGTGCTTTCTGAGAGCTCAAGTGTAGGGCTGTCTGCATGTCCACATCCCATCTGCCGATGGGTTATTTTGTTGCTTGCTCGTTCTGTTCTTTAACATAAACCCCCTAAGAAAACATGCTAAGATGCAATTGCTACAATTCTTTCCCCGCCGTGCACGTGTTGAACTGTTTGGATTACAAAAGAAAGATCCTATTACCTTATAATAGGATCACAGAAATAAATCGGGTTGGAAAGGTCCTCAGGAGATCACCCAGTCCAACCTCCTGCCCCAAAGCAGGGTCAGCTGAGCTTCTGGGTGATGTATCCACCACCATTCCCCAGCTTGTGAGCACAGTCTGTTTGAAGCAAAGTAGGCTTCACAGAATTTCTTAGGTAAAGCAGCCTGCGCCTGAAATAAAGCTGAATCTCAGAAAAAAGTTTCAGTTGAACCATAAGACACAAGAGTCTGAGGCAAATCTGTTAAATTAAAGTTCATTTTCCCCAGTGAGTCCTTGGGATTTTTTGTTTCTATAGGATCTCAGGAATTTCAGCCTTCAGAATGAGCACAAAAAGCAGAATTTTACCATACAGGAGGTGTTTCAGCATTAGAGTACAAAGACTTCAAGTCAGACTCAGCTATTACTGTACTTGGAAAATTAAAAGTTTTTTCCTGTAATACTTAATCTTGATGAAAAAGTGTACTCAATATTCATCTTTTATTGGATATTTTTCTTTACAGGAATCTTTGCTCATGCTGAATAAACCATAAGTAATGAAGTAAAATGATGTAAGTAATGCTCAATTAAACTGTGACTTAAATAAGTTTAACATTTTCTGGTTGGTAAGCATGCACTGAACCCTAGCAAAACATGGTATAAAATCCTTTCTTAAAGAAACCTCAAACAACATTAACTCTTAAGACTTCATTAGACCTCCAAGACATTTTATTTGGCCATCTTCATTGTGCTACTGCTATGGAGAATGGCTGGGCAGCTGTGAGCTGTGACTTGATTCTTAGCCACCAGTCATCTACCCTCCTGAGAGGTTCATGTATGCAGTCCATTTTGTGTTCTTTTGAGCAGACTTCAACACTGGTACCATGGGATAAGAGTTTTTACAGAACAATTGATCTGACATATGGGAGCCTAGTCTTGTTTTAGGGTTCCTGGTATCTCCTGTGACAAAGTAGCAGAGGTAGCGATGTAGACCGCTGCTCAGGAAGGAACGGAGTTAGGGGAGCAGAAAATTTAATAAGCTAAGGGATAGTTTTCTGGTTTGGAAATAAAGGATAAAGAGTGATTTCTGAGATAAACAACACATGGTTTGGGTATCGGCAAATGAAAGTGCAGATTAGCGAATAAGAAAGTAGTAAACAGATTATGGTAGATGAAAATAATGTGGTGATGAGAGAGGTAGATGTTACAAGGCTGTAGATGCTACAACTAGGACACCCCAGCGTTGCGTGGCTTTTGTTTCATTTAATCATGTGCCTAGTGCACACATGTTTATACTTTCGACTAAGAGTGTCTGCTATGGTTCTGTCTCTGCCCTCTTGCCCTTTTAACACTGTCACTACACCCAGAGGTATAAAGGTTGAAATAGGCCTGAGACCCTTTTTTTTTTACGTCAGTCTGTAACAGGAAAACAGAACTGTATAGTGTCTGCTTTTTTACGTATTTAGTCTTAAATATAAACAGATTTCATGCTCTTTCTAGTCCTGTTTATCTTAAAAACACTTTATTTCATAATTAGGGCTTTTTCCTCTACCTTTTTGCTATTAGTCCTGTGGATAAAGTGTACCTTTATGTACACGGACAACATTACCAAAACCAGGGTCTAGATCCTGAAGACTTGCTTGCATATGTTTTCTCTGACATGGTGTTACTTGTGATGAAATTTTCAGCCAATTTGCATTTTTTTGTTTTTAATTTTTTATTTTTAATTTTACAGGAGTAGAAGAAATACTTGTTACAGGTTACATATGATTCACCAATATTACTTCCTTATGCACTGTCCTTTGAAACAATAAAAGATCTTTTAAACTGTGTTCATCGACATCAGTTGTTTAGTTCTACTTATGGAATAATGGCCCAGGTGATATATTATTATATTCTAGAGTTACTTCACATCGATAGAAGCTCAGGATCATGGAATGAGGCATATCTTTTTTACAGTGCCCAAGATGGGTGAAGAATGATTGTGCTAACTCTGTTGTGGCCAGGAAACTTGAAATACTCAGAACAAAGTTTGTCGATGAAGTGCTTTGCAGCAAATACTGTCTTACGATGTTAAGTTGTAGAGCAGTGGAGGCCTGAACCTATATCTGGAGCTAGTATAGATATGTAATCTGTATATGTGAATATAGATAGTAATCCATGATGTTTTACAATATTTTCCCATAATCTAATATATTCTACTGCATAGGAAAGAAACTATAGTTGAATAGTTAAATACAGTCCGTATTTGGGCAGTACACCATCTATCAGTTTTATTTCAAAATGTCAGGAGTGTTTTTGCTCAAATGCATTGATTAGAGTTGCTTCACAGCAGTGTGGTTATATGAAGTAGTGTATTTCATCCCTATAGTTAGAATTATACAGCTTTTCCCTTCCTCTGACAAGTTGGGAGGTTGCTCAGAAGCTCTCTGTGTGTTGTGTGGCCTTGTTCCTGCAAGAGGATTATTTCAAGAGTTTTTGTTGTTTTGCTAGCTTTAACAACAAATAGCCATTGTTTAGTATGACCTCCTTTTGAGTCCCCGTCACCTGCTCTTGGGCTCGTTTCTCTGTAAGATTATCTTTAGCTGCTACTGCATGGGCTTAATAGATAGAATTTCTCACGTTTGGTGTAGAATATACAGTTTTGTGGGGATAATGATAATCCTTTAGCCTTCTATTTTGCTTTTTTTTTCCCCAGATTTTAATTTATCTGATTCAGCCACCTTATTTGCTCACATCTTTAACCAGACAATATGCAAAGTCATGTATGAGAAATTGAATATAATTGTTATGAAAGAAATAGAGGAAAATGGGCAAGAATTTGAATTTCTATCTTTGGAAAAGTGAACAGACCAAAGTAAAATGCTTTTGAATAAAGTATGTAACTACATGCATAATTATAACTCAACACCTAAACTAAAATAACATTTTATCTAATTTATTTAATTTCTTTTTGTGCTAAGAAAAGAAAATGTTCCCACGATTCAGTACAAAGTATCTTCTTCCATACTGCTGCTTCACTTTTAAACTGTATATATTGCAGTGTTGCCTTTAGCCAGCTTCTTGACTTTTTCACAGTTTTAGTAAACCCCATTTTTTTCCAGATTAACTAGGGGCCTCCCATGTGATGCCATGGTCCCATATGGCATCATACCTAACTAATTACCAATGGTAAGAAATTGTATTGCACTATTTGAAATTATAATCACATGAAGAGCTGTAAAATAGACATCAAAACAAATACAAATCTACTATATGAGTTAAATGTCAAATGCCCCTGTTCCCCATTGCTGAACCCTCTGGCAAAGTACATGTAGTCCACCTTCCAAGAACCTCTGGATTACACTGTATGCTGCACGAATCTGATTCTGCTCTCACGTTAGTGTAGTTAATTAATAGATAGTGGATACTTTAGATGTTAATTAGCTATTATAATGTCCCTGTTCAGCAACGTCCCTAATGACAGGGCAGATCTCGGATGTCACATGCAACACCTCTATTCAGGACCTTTCTAAGAGATTTTGTATGCTTAATTCAAAATGAAATTTTTGTTGGACCCACAAAACAAGTTCAGTTTTAAAATTTGCTAATGCTGTAGCTGAACAATACTGAAGTGAGTAAGCTGTAACTTGGTAGCATACTAACACCTATAGTGCTTGTTATTGTGGATGCAAGTAATTATTGTCAGTGCCTTGGGAGATGACAAGGTGTATATTGTGCAAGGATGGCACCGTTGGGAGGGAGAGGAGCCATACGCTGTGTAGGCCAGTGAGTGCTGTGCACAGCCTAGTACTCACTGCTGCCCTGACATACACAGTAAGGATTCCGTTAATGTTAATGAAGGCAGTGCTAATTACACTAATGTGGGAGAGGAATCAGCTTTGTGTATACATACAGTGTAATCCAGAGGTCCTTGAAGGTGGACTGCATGTATTTTGCTAGGAGAAGGCTCAGTAGTGGGGCAGAGGGGAGTTTGACATTTAATTCATATTATGTTAACCCTTCCAAAAGATCAGGTTTCCAAAAGTTGTGTGTCTGTAAGCTGATGATTTCTATGTTCAAAACACTGTAGATAAATTCTCTCCTTGAATATGACAGTCAGAAGCAAATGTTCAGCAAGGCAGATTTCTTTCTGTGCAGTCTGCATGTTTTTGTAAGATTTATCTTGTTAGATTTAATTCTGAATAGTTCTGGCAAAAGAAGCTACATAATCTACTGTCATTTCTAACCCTGAGCTGCAAATGAACTAATCATAGTATGGAGTTCATAGTATAAATAAACCAAGGAAGAACTCATTGAAAAATTGAGCATGTTATTAATAAAGATTCTATTAATTTGAGAGACAGAGACACACACAGATACACGTCTGTTTCCATAGTGCTAAGAAGCCAGCACAAACTGTAGAACTTCATAATATAGTGCCTTTAGTAAACCCATAGCAGAAACTAATTAAACATGAAATAAAGTGCAAAAAAACAGGTAAACATGCAATGTTATGAAATACATGCCTCTTTGGGATGTGGTCTGGGGCAGTTATATTATTCTTTGTTCCTTTGTAGGTATGGATAAATTGAAATTATTTCACAGTAAGTGTGAAATGACACTGTGAACCACTAAGTGTTGTGCTGGTAAATGTTACTGCATGTGAGTAAAAATTAGATGCATAAATATGTACATTCATCTGCAATTGTCACATCAGCAACCATTACAGAGTAGATGTCATTCTATTTGTATAAAGCTTTTGTAAATCTTTGTTGTAGTGACTATTTCAGTTTTGAATTGTAGGAAGTAAACATCAGTGTGTAGGCAAAAAAATCCATCAGCATAATGTTCACTCTTACAATACTAGGTCATCATGAGTTGGTGTCTTTTTAAATGAATTTAAGATAAACCTCTTTATTCAAAATCTGTAAAAGTATAGTGAGTGAAACAACTATGTAAGATGTTACACTAAATGAGATACTCGGGAAAAAAACTGCAGGAATATTCCAGTTTTCTCTCACATAAACACAGAGTAACTGTAAGAAAACGTAGCAGTATTTGACTGTCATATATAGTGTCTTCACATGTACACTAAAAGGCAGCTCTTATGAGTAGGTACCTGAATAATCTGTTTTCTTTTACTGCATTTGAAAATTGCATATGAATGTTACTTATTGTGATAAATAGATTCTATAATGTATTAATACAAAGTTTTAATTCCTAGTTGTAGGTATACTACAAATCCAGCAACCATTTTGCTAACAAAGCATATCAAAAAACCAAATATAGGACTGATTACTTAAAGTGATTCAGAGTTTTTTCCAATAATTGCAAATTCAAAATAAATCGCGGGTAAAGTCTATTGATTGGATGGAGTGGATTATGACCATCTTATCCAATAAATATTTATTTTCTAACAAATGAAAGGTACATGATATTTACATGTAAATGAAAAATAATTGTTTAGTAAGTATTCCTTTCTATTTTTGCAAATATTTATGTGTGGGTTATGGCAGTAGTCATTCCATTTCAGAATGCTGAATGTGTGAGCACTGATCAGTAAATACCAAGTAAAATGACTTTGAAATATATATCAGGGTGGGTTTCTCCTTCTTTTCCCCAGGCATGATGACATAAAGTGTAATACTAGACCTTGAGATTCTATTACTGTGACTCTCTAAGAGTCCCTTGGTTACAAAAAATGGAGAAGAAACAAAGTGGTAAAACTGCCTGCCTACTTTCAGCGACTGTTATGGAGAGCAACATGAAGCAGGTGTGAAGGCAGGCCTTTGTCATGGCTTTGTGTTTCCATGTATGCTGAATCTTCAAAATGTTCCTGTTCATTCTCAGCCATACAAGGTCCCAGATTCAATCCAGAGTTACTCTTTCATCTGTCTTTGCTTTACTCTTGTCCTGTAATTAGCTTTGAATTCTGCTGCTTCTGAAGAAGGGCTTGTATGCCCTAAAGCTTGGGTTTTTTCCCTTAGTTGCACTGGTGATCTAAATCAACCACCAAACCTAAGTTTTAAGCAGTTTATTAGAAACTACAAAATTCATGGTTCAAATCCTGGGTACCTTGAAATCAATGGAAATATTACCATCACTATTACTTTACCGTTACTGTACCTCATCCAGTTTTTCTCTTTTGGAACTGCTCAAGTGCTTAAAGTTATACGTGTGTTTAATGCCAGGGTGCTCAGCATCTTTCAAAATTCCTATGCAGTTAGGCAGATTGTGCTGACACTTACTGTGTTGCAAAAGCATTGTTTTTACTGGGTAAATGAAGAAAGTCATTATAACTTTTTGTCTCAAATTTGATACTAAATTATTTGGGAGGAGAGATGTACTCATCGTCTAGGCTTTGAAGCATAACATCTAAGTTAATTTCCATCTCCGTTCTGAATTTTGTGTTTCTGTAACTGAGTAATTTTCTCATTTAAGTTTCTCCTTAAATTGCCTAAAAAAAGCAGAACACTTCCTGACATCACAGAAATGTGGATAAATATGCAGGATATTCTCTATTGTGGTGGCGAGATAGGTTCTGTTTTGTTGATTTATATGAAATGAATAATTACTCAGGGCAAAACAGATATTAGCCTCATTGCAGGACATAGTGGTTTCTAATGCTCCATCCTTTGTCTTCCAAACAGGAACAAGTAAACCCAGCATGTAGCTGGTTATATTTCAGTGCTCCTTTGTTTACCATGGCATTGGCTTCACTTTTATATAAATTAGCCCAAGTTGCCTGGGTAATATTATTCATTCTATTGTTTGTTTACATGTTCAATGTCCTTAAAGCTCATAGTAATAATGGGCTGCAGTTTTTTTTCAAGGAGACTAGTTCACTTTTCTCAACATCTGCACAGAATACAGAGAATCAATGGTCACAAAGTTATTAATTTTTAATTTTCATGGTGAATTGAATACCATTATGGTGTTTAGCTGAATAATACATTATGTCTAATGGTGCCTGGTATTATAAATTACATTTTGAATATAATCTTGCCTTTGAAAGCTAAGAAGTTTTGCTTTGGAGTATTCTGTTGATATGTTTAAATCTCACAAAAACAAAAAACAAAACAAACAAAAAACCCTCCAAACAAACAAAAAAAAACCCTACAGGTACCAGAGGAGGATTCTGACAAGATTTTTTTTCTTGAATAAAGTTTGTGGAATCAGTTGTGTTAACAAGATAAAATCAAGTAACACAAACAATGTTTTTTATAAAAATGCAATGTTGAAACAGGCATAAAATCTGTTTGTAAAATAGCAGGAAAATATTTTCAGTAATATTTTGTCTTGAAAAAGTTATGGTTGGCAACAGAAATAATATATGTTAGCTAAATACATTCAACTTTATTAATACCAAATCATAGATCAACTGTAAGGAAAGTAGAATGCTGTCATCAGTATCTGTAAGACTTCGTTGTAATTTAGGATTATATGGTGTGAAGAAAGAATCTAGAAATAAAACCTTTCTTAACAAAATAATTTCTTCTCCTCTTCAGTATGCAAAAATAACCCTTCCTTGTCTGTCGCAAGATCACCTGAATGAATAATCTGGCAAACTATTCTGTGCAGTTTATTCCATTATGTTGAATTTTGGCTAATATATCTATTCCCAAGAAAGTAGATGCTGTTTTCAGCTTCTCTCATGAGAGGCATTTGGAAGATCCAGATATTTCCCTAACTAAAGCAGAACTCGAAAGCTGAGTTGTGAGCCTTTGCTGCAAGAATTTGAGGAACCCAGATTTAGAAAACTCTGTATTGATAAAACTGCCTAAGGGAACAAAAACAGGAAATGTTTTTAGATGAGAAAGAACTGTCAGGAATTTAAACAGGAAAGGCTGAGTACTGTTTGTTACTGCAGAATGCTAATGTTGTGTGCAGAATGACCACTACCCTAATGATTAGAGTGTTAATAGAAACTCAGTCCAAGGTCAGACAATCCAGGTCAGCAGTGCAAAGTGGTCCACAAGGTACTTTGCTGGTTAAAAAACCTAAAAATGGAGTTATAGACAAGGGAGTGGGATGCCCAGCTATCCCCTGTATTAGTAGGACCAAGTTTCAAAGAAGAATTAAGAATAGAAAAAAGATCTAGGGGACTCTAAAGAGAGCTAGGGTCAGAGGAGTCAGAAGGAAGCTGAAGTCCAGACAAGCAGTGAGCTCCAGCTGGAGCAGAGTAATGCACTGCCAGCACAGTGATCAGGAGCGGATCATGAATGGAGGTACAAGCAGGTACGGTGCTTGCCCACAGAATGAGTTATTATCTGCAGGACAGAAAGGCTTGGAAAGACAGAAGATGAAATGCCATCATGATAGTAAGCTTTAAGGTGTGACTGAAGAGCTGCACTTCCCATGGGTGTGGGGAGGCAGGTGGGCTGTAGATGGGCTCTTGTTGAGCGGATGGGCTGGAAGACCTGCTTATCACCCAAAAACTCAGAGGCTTGCAGGTCTCAGAGATCACTGAAACTTGTCAGCTGAGAAACCATTACAGTTCTTAGCAGCTCTTTTGCTTGTGGATAAGAGTTACTATGTCAAGGAATAGCTGCAGTTCACAAGTTTCCACCTGCTGAGGCTCACAGCAGCCCCTCTGGGAGGCTGGGCTGCGCTGGAGCCTGAGGCTCTGGTTTCAGAGCAGACTGGTAAGCAATGGGAGTTTTCTCCCAGAACTGTCTTAGACTGAAACCAGATTGGTAGTGAGCAAAACAGGTTGGAATGCACAACCTTCATTTTTACAAAAACAAAACAAAACATCCAAACAAAAATCCAAGCCATAAACAAAAAAGCATGAAGAACTCATAAGTTCTGAACTGACCCATTTGGTAGGTTTCCTTAATCTTAAATAAACCTGCTCTCTCACTGATCTATGCTTCTTTTGCATATTGGAGCAAAAGGTAAGAGTAAATCCCATTACAACCCTTGTTTTTTGCTAAGCTAGGTTGGCTATATTACACTTTTTCATTTCCAGAGATACTCTGACATATGTTCAATTAATGTGCAAACAGTAGGTTTCTACAACGAATTTCTGTTCCTAGAAAGACAGATCTGATGTTATTGTATTATCTATTAAAAAGTAGCACTGAGAGGATACATATGGAAATAGTATAATAAAAAACTAATTACATGAGCATTGAACTAGTGCTGCTGAGATATCCCCTGCTACAGTAGGCTGGTCAGCCTGAGTCAAAATAACAGAGAACAGATATACAATTCACTTCCTTCTGAATTAAAAAGTAGGAATAAAATCAATTTGAATCAAAATATTACTGAATTTAATTTTCAAAAAAGAAATATTTTTTATTTTTTAATGGAAACTTGTAAGGCTTTTGACTAAGTATTCCATGACAATCAGATTGAAAATGCAGCAATATGCTTTATCCATGATTCAGACCATAGAGGGTTTTATATAAAGTGACCTGGCAGATTTTAAAAATACATATAAAATTCTGTATCTTTATATAGATATGTATTTCTGCCATTTGTGACATTTATGTAAATATTATGCCCAGATTTTCACTGATGAATGGGATTTATAGTAGGGTTCTGCAGAAAAGAGGACTCATTTGTGTTCTGTGCTTGATAACTTTGAATTAATTATCATACCATATCTGATATGACACACAGGCCAACAAAACATTAAGTAAGATTGAGGCTAAGGCATTTATACAGCATGACCTAGAACGATTGTGATGCTGGACCCTGGAGGGGGAGGGGAAGGAGAAAGTGTTTATATAACTAAACAAAGAATTAGCGTATAAAGAGGCAATTTTACCTCTTCTTCAAGTTTTAATGAGACCAGTATTGAAATACTACTTGGAGAGCTAATGTGGACATACCAAAAAAAGGAAGTTGAAAATCTGCAGTCAACGTATAAATCATCATAAAGATGCACAGGGATAATTACCTAATAAAAAGGAAAAGGAGCAGGAACAGAAGGAGCTGGCTGCACTGCATCTTGCAGCGGTTCAGACGGTCTCTTCAGAAGGTATGGCACGTCTGCGCTTTACCGAGACAAGGCATGGCTTCTGAGCAGGCACCGAGGCCACCGCTGAAACTTTCCCAAATGACAAGTACATAGTTTAAGTGTCAGTGACAGATGGGAAATCAAACTAGATAATCCGTTTGTTTAGACTTCCTTAATGTCAGCATACCTGTGGTAAAATAATTTAGGAATGAACTGTAGCAAATCTCTTCTAATTAGATGTTACAGATTTCCTCAATGTGACCTTCCAAAAGATCCCACAAGTAAGGCTGATTCTCAAAACAGCATGGTTTTCCCTTAGTTAAACTAAAGCTGTGTGACTTGCTGCAGATAGCTGTGATATGGAATTCTGTAATTTGAATAAAAAGAACCTTTTAATTAGGTATGAAACATGGCAGAGATGTCTGGCAACTTTTGCGTTCCCTTGAACTCCTGTTTAGCTCATTGCTAGGAGCTGTAAGGCTGCTAGGCCTTACAGCTAGAGTTCAAAGCCTGATTTATGTTACTGATTAAAAATCACCTAAAAGCCATTGGAAAAGAGAAGTATGGGCACATAAGTATGCAGTGCAGCTCTATCTACCAGGTTTACCAAGCCTTTTACTAGATCTGGCTGCTGAATTTTGATTTTTACAAAAATTCCAGGTCTTGGTGACTGGCAGAAAAGAGGAGCTGGCGTTGGCATTAAAAATCACCTTTGTAATTATATTATTGCGCTGAGTAGTCTGACCCTTCAGTCTCTCATCCGATCTCTAAGCAGGATAGTATATGTAATTGTTAAATACGAAAGTGGAAACTGGGGAGAGAAGAGGGAGTGCTTTCCAGTTACGGCGTTGTGGGGGAACATGTGACGTGAATGTGTGACTTGACCGTGCAAGCTGCAGAGGGGAAGGACACCGTGGCTGGCACCGGCAGCGAGCTGGGCTTACACAGCAGTGCGGCCATTTCTGAGCTAATAGGGCCTGGCAAGAAAAATCACCTTGCGTTACCATGCTTCAGAAAGGGCTTATAAACTCAGGCTTACTGCAGTGCCCTGCCTAAACAGCAGAACTGGCTCCCCAGCAAATCTGGCTCCTCAGCACTGTTTGAAAGTGCCTGTGTGACCCAGGCACCCTCTGCTAGTGCCTGCAGTACAAAACGGTAATGAACGTTCATGGCTTGCTATGCCCTATTTAAGTCCGTAATAAGAGAGCAAACAACCCAGATTTCAGGGATGAGGAACAACAAAGGTATCAGAGAAACGTGGCAGTTTTCTCAGGAATAGGTGTTGCAGTACTGACTTGGCCACACCAGCCTGGCCTATCCAAATATAAATGTTACTTTTCACACCAAACTTTTTCATTTTCACTTCCTCTTTAGACATGTATCTATATTGTTTATTCACAAGCACGTTACATCTTTTAGATGTACATTGAAGCAGGCAGTGTGGTATCTCTCTATTCATACATTTCTGCTTTTTAATAGGATCCATTCAGAGCAAGACAAAAGCCTGATTGAATGCTGGGAGAAATTTTGTATGGTAGAGTCATTTAAATGTGAACTAGGACATTCTCTGGACAATTACATAAAAATGGCAAGTGACCCTCTGTACAATAGTTGCTTTCAACGTGCTCCAAGGCCAAGACAGGCTTTTGACAGTTACATAGTGCAGATGGGTCGTGATCAGCCAACACAGAAATGTTCGGCATTGTGCAAAATGAGAATCACATTTAGCAAACTTGAAACCAAAAGAAAAAAAAAAAAGACAGACAAAAAAGCATTCACTTTCAGTATGCTAATTTATTTGCTAATTAATAATATTCAAATTTAGGTTTTTTATTATTATTATGATTTGATTTATTTATTTTTTAGCCTGAAAGCTAAATAATAGTAGGAAGATTGGAAAAGGCTGAAATAAAAAATCTGGGAGGTCTTCAATCTTTGACATACCTGTTTGCAAAACCAACTGCAATATATTGTAAATGGTTTATGAAACTACAGATTAGTGATCATATATGCTATTGTTCTATATGAAATACAGGTGTTTTTATTTAGAAATATTTTACTGTGCCTCTAAAATAGCTATACACTAACTTATTAACAGAACTGAATTCCAGAATTCACAGATCCAAATAATTTAGCCTACTGTGATGTCCTGCCACCTCTGCTTTTCTCCCTGCTTTTTCCACTGCAAAAAATGTTGCTTAGTATTTTGTGTTAATGCTTATTTGCTCTTTCTTATGCCAAAACAGTAATTTCACAGAAAAATATCAACAATATATCTGAAAAAATACGTTTGCCTTGTTAAACATCACATTGCAGCAGTGTGAATTTTCTCTTTTCCCAGTGGTAGTAAGGTCTTGAAGTCCATGGAATTGTGGCATTTAAGTGTGCTTAATTTATACTGTGAAAGCCAAAGGCTTTACAAATGAATATATGTATCTATCTCTCTGTCTAAATACAAATAAATTGCACTAAAAAGCCTTGTATGTAAGTATATAAATCTGCTGCAGGGGAGCCATAGCACAAGCTTCTTTGCTATCTCTGCTATTATTTTTCACTGCAGTCTGAAGAGAAATCTGTTGATATTAAAGGGTAATTTATGGTCTTGCTTTGCATTCTCTCTTTCACTTCCAGGATGAGAGCAAGAATGTTAATTACTGATGTACAGGAATTGTAATATAACTTCAGATTAGTTATCCTTTTGCGGTATCCCTTCTTTAAGAATAGCTGGTCCCTAATGTTCCCCGGTAAATATCCAAAAATACTGTAGTGGACAATCATGGAAGAATGCATCAGTGAGGAAACATTTTTGTAAGTGAGGCTAGTAGATGGTCTGCTTATACAAACTGGTGTTGCAAATATTAGTGTCTTCATTTTGTGTGACTAAAGACAATATTTTATTATTCACTCTGATCTTATTTTTCCCTTCTTAAACCTTATATCCACAAAAGTACTTTATAGTAGTGAAGAAGTGAATTATAAGTTGCATTAAAACCAAGATTTCCATATCTGCCTTTAGGTTACTGCTTTAAATACATATAAACTGAATTACGGCGGTGAATTTTATCAAGAAGCAGGTTTTTTTATGCTAAATCATAAAAAAGGGCCTCTATTACTTGTCATGCAGTCTTTTCTGCTTCGATGCTAGCTAGTTTTGGTTACTACTTCTTTTTGCCAAGATGTGTGCTGTCAGTCTGTGGAACAAGTATACAAAAGGCTGAATCTGAGAAGACTGAAAATTAAATTTGGTTCAAAACAATACTGAACACTGAACAAGTGTTGTTTAATAAGAAATGTTTTTATAACTTAAATTGTCAATCTTTGCCTGTTGCCAACATGATTGTCCTGAATTTGATACTAATTAATCTCTTGAGGCTGTTTTTTCTCAGAGCTTTTTTTCCAAAGCCTTGTTAGGTAGGGAGTTATCCCAAGTTGCTTCCATCTCTTAATGCAGTTAATATGCAGAGATTTAAGCTTTAAGTCTTTTATGGAGCCCTCCTTACTATTAAAAAACATCAAAAATAAATCATAATTTTATATTCTTGGTAAAGTTGGCTTGTTTCCAAATGATCTTTCTGCTTCTCCAAGTTCATTTCCTCCTCATGGGCTCTTGTATTGATAGACTGCGAGGGGAAAAATATAAATAATCAGAGCTACATCTTTTTGCAGAACGCTGGTACTGAGGCAGTACATCACCTCTGCATATCAGTGTAGAACTGTGGAATGGCAGGTCCTTGATAGTAGGAAATGTGTTCATTATGAAAGTAGTATTGAATCAGTTCATTGCCAAAAACATATAAAGGAGTCATGCTAGACAGCAAACTATCCAAGATATAGCCCAAAGCTCACTGTGTTCTAAAGAACCATCTACACTTAATTCATTCTATAAATAATAATAACAATAATAACAAAAAACCTAATGGTGACATAGATATCATTAATATGTTTCAGCTGCTATCTAGCAACACTGCAATCAGTAGTAAATGTGTACATTACTCAGCTTAGTTCTTTGTAATAAACTCTAAATGTAGGGTGCCATTTTTATTCATACACAAAGACTTTGAACATGAAAGCAGAAACAGAACATCCAATCCCTTGAATGATGTTCTTAACATACACATACAAAAGTGTAATCTTTCTCATTAGTATGGGATTAGTTGTAAATGATTCAAGGAAAAAGATGTATACTAACACTTGTCAGCTGTAGAAGGAAAGTGAACTTTCTTGATATTAACAATATTGATTTGTTGTAAAAAAAAAAAAGCCAAAATGATAGAAAAGATATGACAAAGGTTTGTGGGAGAATTTGTAAAGTCCTTTTAAGACTTGCAGTGTAAATGCAAAATTGCATGAGGAAAGCAGCCTGATAAGAAGAACATGGTATTATTAAGTTGATATTGTTAATGATTATAAAATGCAAGCAAAGGCATTGTTGAAGTAAGTCAAGTTAAATGAAAATTTGCAAATGGTTGATGAAACATGAATATGGAAAAAATAATGAACACATTGATGCTATCCAAAAGCGTCAGAAATGCCATATTCCCTACTGTTTGCACTCTTGAAAGCATTCAAATGACACCTTGCATCTAAAATCACAATTACCAAGCCTCTTCTTTTGCTTCTGTACTGAGGAGAAGAGAGGGATTGCTATGGAGACAATATATAGCTAATAGCTGGAGGGTAGGTGGAATAAATTCAATAAATAAACAGTCACAACTGAAAAAAAGGAATGAGGGATAACAACCAAGTCTGACAAAAAGCTTCTGATTTTATATTGAAACTTTGAAAAGGATGTAGAACTCAAATACTGTCACTAAAAACTAATAAAGGCATTGGATCAGTCACTGAAAAACATCAGGAAATGATCTACTGTTCAAAATGAGAAGTTAACAGACAATCATAGGACCTTTTCCTGAACTCTACAGCGGTTTCTATGGCTTTGAACTGGTCATTTATATTATTGCACTCCCTCAGCATCAGATTACTATGAAATCCCTCTAGGTTTCTAGTCTGGGCATTGTGTGAACACTTGCCTTCTATTTAGCCAGTTCATTTCTTCCTGTGCTCTTAAAAACAGCAAAAGGCTGGGCTGGTATGACGATCCAACTCCAAGGGATACAATCAAACAATCTAACAAATTACCTGCTGATTTTAAAAAGCAATTATATGCCTTAGAAAGGCCGTTAAATAATGCATGGTATGGCAAGTGACATAGAGTTGCATTAATGGGAACACTTAACATTGTTACCATGGTTAGTGTGAAAAACACGCCCAAAAGGGGCCAGTGCTGTTGACTGCCACTATTGATTCCAGAAAACCTCATTAGTTCTGCTTCTTTACAAGCATGAAATACAATGAAATACTGGGGAAATGTCTGTCAATGTTCTTCTGTCAATTAGAATCAAATATAACAAAAGTATAATCTGTTTTTTGTTACTGTATCTCTGTTCTATATATAGCTCCTGCCCACAGTATATTATTTACTATTGATCAACTAAAATATTGTAATGGTGGGAAAGAAAAACTCTGACTGCCGTTGTTACCTTCCACTAGTCTTTCTGTGTACCTGCTCTGGCTTCACATCTTTTGTTGCAAATCCAGATCATAAATACTTGTCCTTTAGTGACTTTTCCCTTTTCAATTAGATGGGTTTTAATCATTAGCTGGTGCAGTTTTATCCTGCCTTTCCTCAGATTCACAACCTGGTTCTGATTCTGTCACTGGTCATGTCTCACATCCCGGGAAGGGAGGAGGGTCTTTTTGGTAGGGGTGGGGAGGAGGAGGAACATGGAAAGGCTGAAGGGTTGTTGAGCTTTTTTTGCTAGAGCTCAAATTCTACACATCACTTCATTCCCAGTTATTCATCCAAACTGTAACTAATCAGCATGACACCTTTGTTAATTTTTGGTGTTACTTGCAAGAAATTAGCTTTGTCCTTTTTATTAGCATATAGCCTGAGTTCTCTGAGTTCATTGGAGTTCCTCATTACTCTTCTGCAAAATCATACAAATCTTTTAATAACTTGCAAATACAACTGACAGAGCTATGGTTAGAAGATTGTGTTCAGCTCATTTTTCTCCCTGTTGTTGCCTGGTATCCTAATCAAATGTGGCTGGCAGTGGATTGTAGTAGCTGAGAAGCTGACATACATTAACTTTTGCTCCTCTTATTGCAGATGCAGTAACGTACTGCAAAGAAAATATAGTGACTACTGAGGGCAGTAATATGCCAACATGACTAGATCCAAATACTACTATTTACCAGAGAAACTCGTGAGCTATTCACTGTAATTGCTGTCGTAATTGATGGAAGAGAACAATTGGGTGTGCTAGGTTATAAGAAGCAAATAGGAGGGATCATAAATGAGAACCCTGGACTCTTACTACTAACATGTCTTCATTTTAATGCAAAAAGTATCAAGAGGAGCTATGTTACTTGAAATCCTTTTACATATATTGACATGTAGAGGATGCAAACATACATTGTAGAATTCTGTAGATACAGAAATAGAAAGAAATCTCATATTCTCCCAGGACAATGAAAGCTAGGTGTGCACAGTTCAGTGAACACTGATGTGCAAAAGCCCTACCACTAGTCTCTGACTACCACCTTCTATCTCAGCCTACACTTCACAGCTCCCTGACCTCTACTCCTGGGCAGCCCACTAGATGTTGCAGCAGCACATGACCTCTTACTTGACCCGTTCTTGGTGCCACGAGTCCAGAGAGAGCACCACAGAGCTTGCCTCATGCTAACCTTCTCTTTGCCTTGCCTGAGTTTACAGTGCATGCTGGCATCTGTGCTGCCACAGGGGTTAAAGGTAGATCAGCTACCTCCAAGCTGTGCTCCCATCACCAGTTAAGATTTTTTTTTTCCTTCTCATTTTAGCTATCAAGAAATTGGCATCTAATCTAAGCAATTTATCTAGTGGGTGTTACCTCCATACAGGCAAAGGGAAAGAAAGAAACTCCTGAAAGACAATTTGTCGCCTATTGTATTCAACCATTTTGGGATTAGTCACTCCTATAGATTTAACTATATGACTAGCCTAGATTACCCACTTTTCAGGTGGTAAGAGCTTGGAGACAGCTTGGAAACCCACCTAACCAAAGTGACAGGGAAATGAGGTGAAAAACTACTTCAGTGAGGGAAGCTGAAATACAGGACTGCATAGAAAATAACAAGTAAAACAACAGAAGTAGTAAAACTACTACTGTCATTGTAGTGAAGTATTTTAAATGAGTTTGTAGTGTAATGAAGCTTTGTTGCAAAATTCCTTACTGTGCCCCAGAAGTGGAGACATTAACTTGTGTGTTGAAATTTTTGTGTTTTCACTGAAAAAAGACCCTCAAAATTAAACCCCTCAAAATTAACTAATGTTACAGTATTTTGTAGTTTTATTTATATGCACTGGAAATGTTCTAGAATATTTTAACCGTGTTGAGATATGAATGCCAACGTCTAGGCACAATAACTCTTTGAGCAAATTATCAACTGTACAAATAAACAGAATTCCACTGGTCTAAGTACAGCAATACTGAGTTATGCCAACTGTGATTTTAAAGCTATGTATTTTGATGGAAAGCTTTGAGAAAAATAATTCATAACATAAAAAGTGTAAAAAGAAATCTGAAAACAGAAATAATTCACTCCATTTAACTGTCCAAGATGAAACACAATTGCATCTTTTCTTCTTTTGTGCATTTGTATTTATAGTACACAGTAAACTATCGAATGGAAACAACTGGCATGTTGTATAGTTTCTAACAGTGGCTGACACTAGTTCAAATAGATGGTCTTGACAGTATGCCCAAAGAAATGTTTCAGCTTTACAGTCTAGAAAATGTTGTGTTTTTTTCTATGAACTAAGTGCTTACATGAAGCATACATAGATACAGTTTTTAAATAACAAACATAGTCTTTGTTTCGTTGCGGCTGCATTGTTCAGTTTTGTGGCCCCACAGGGAGGAAAAGGAGTTCTCAGAGAAATGAATGGACTGCTGGTTGAACCTCATTGCTCATCTGAAACAGGATGGAAATTATTAATACAGCTGGAGTAGCTGACTCAATCCCATGTTTTCATCTCTAAGAATGGTATTAGCTGCCAGGGCTTAGAGCAGGAGGCATGATTGAATCCTGAGACTTCCCAGACGAGACTGTGTGAACTCTCTAGGGTCTGCACCAGAACTGTGGTGATATACAGACTTCAGCTGCAAGGTGGCCACCGATCAGGCTTTTGGGTTTGTATCAATGCATGTGAATGCATAGGTCTGTGATCTCAGGGAGTATCAACTCCACAAGCAAGCTATGGTGATAAAATAATTTAAAGATGTTTGATCTATCGAGCTGTGGATGTTTCAAAGTTTGTATCGGAATTGTATGTTTGTACCAAAAGCATGGGAGCTGCCGAGTCTGGAATGCTACTGACAGGAAAATACTGAATGGAAAATTCTGGAGTGCTAGACTTTCCTTTCTCGTGCATTATACTTACAGGTCAATGAATTCCTCTATTAATGTGAAAGAGTTTGGTCAAAGAAACCATGTTTGGCAAGCTCTAGTTGTAAAAAACCTCATCTGCTCAAAGCAATTCTAATTAGTACAGAAGTGTATGAATACATAAAATTCTTCTGATAGTTTTCATTCCAGGTATCTGAGTTAACATTAATTCTTTTGATAATGGTGCCCTTCAGTCACGGGGATGAGGAATCCAAACATCACATTGTAACAGGCTGCAGCCCAAACACCTTCACGAAAACTCTGTGGACAAGGTGTGGCCTGACAGGTGTGTTGGGTTTACAGTAAACCAACATGATCAGCAAAAGGTTCTGCCTGTGACCTTCCTATTTGGGACAAGCTGACAGCTGCCATAACTCCTGTTTTCCATCATTTTTTTTAAGAAAACCTGTGTCTGTGATATCTAAGTATCAATTTGCCTTCTTTTAAAGAAATATATATTAGGTCCTGTTGGAATGCTCACTCCAAAGTAACTATGAAATGATGCAATATCAATGTTCTGAAATTTCAATTTTTGAAAGCAGTCAGCTGTTTAATAAATCACTAGGGAACAATATTTTGTCTTCACATACAGTGTTACATTAGCTATATGCATTTATTATAAACACAAGTATGTCTATTAAAATGATTCGTTGTGACAATTCAGTCTATGAATCACTTTCAGAAAGCATGGGAAGTCTGTACTAGCTGATGTGCTGTTAGAGGGGCAACCAAGCTGTCCGCTATTGTGCAGAAGTGTGACACTTGATGGCAAACAGAAAATGCAGTACAACCTAAGGGGAAACTCTTAGGCCACTGTGAACTAGTTATTCGTGGGTCTCAGTTCCACTGCTTGCTGGATTTATGGTTTCAGGATTCTTTCTTACTCTCTCTGACCAGCTCTGTACTAATTGGTTTTGCTCAAAACTGCCTATGGTTGCTGTCAGCTCCAGTTTTGGTTGCAAGAGTTGGCAGCTAAATCATACCTGGGTTCTGTAGACCTGCCCTGACAGAGGGCTAAAACTCAAACAACTTCTACAAAAATCACCATGATAACCACCATGCATCACATCAGACAGCAAAGTGCCCAGAGTATATCACAACCACTGCTTTCTGTTGTTAAAATAATTTCAGCATAATGTATGTATGTGCTTCTGGCACCAAGAGGTCAGCTGATGTTAAGTCGGTTAAATAAGAGTGAAACCTGCATTTTCAGTCCCCAGCCTTTATAAAGATATAGCCTGACTGGGATTAGAAGAAACAGAAGAATATCAGGCTAAGTCATAAGATAGTGAATATTATTTTTAGGAAGGTCAGTATTTTATGTCATTTACATTTTTCTATTCCAGCCATTTTAAAAACATAGTCTTTTATTCCGTATTCCCACTCAAGAGAGAACAGACTCTCCATTAGCATGTCCTAATTAAGAGGGTTTTCTACCAGACTACAAATGTGACTTTTTAGCCTAATTATGTAGAATAATATTGACTGATTTAGCTCTGCATCTGTCATTGCATTCTCCACTGCACCCTCATTCCCTTGATTTTCTGTAATGTGAGTACTCCATAAATAACATCAGTTCCTCTATTCCTGGGACACAGCCTGCCTGGGGCTAGTTAAGTTTTAACAGTGTTTAGGTCGTTTTCCATTTTGTTTCTCAGAATCATGCTGGCAGAAATATATTGGCAGGTGTGGCAGATATACTGAAAATAATTTACCTACCATGCCACAATCATGTAAACTCTCTTTGTCTTCTTGGAAAGCATTTTGGATGTATATTGAATTTGAGCCATGAAGTCTACAACTTTTATTTCATTTAGCATTTATCAAACCAGAAACTGAATTCTACTCCTTTGTGTCCTGTCCTTTGACTTTTCTTCACAAGAAAACCAAACATAGGTCTTGCTTCTCTTCTGTATAAAAGTATATTTAAGCTTTGGAATTATATCCAGAAATATAAGGGAGAAAAAAAAGCAACCAGAAAAAAATTGTTGAATGTTACCTTTGGATTCATTACTGTTTTGTTCAAAATAGTCTGTGAATGAGGCTTTACCTTAAAGTACAGTGGGGACAGTGTATCATAGCTGCTGGTCAGTAACAGAACATACAGCCTCAGCCCAATATACAGTCCCCTCTCCAAAGCGGCAACTATTTTCGGTTGTAAATAGAAAGTGAATTTTCCCCTGAAGACTATAATTATAAAATCAAATATTAATTAAAATGTTTATTATGAGAGATCCATAGCGTAAACCAAAGGCATAGATGTCAGCCAATAATATAATTATGGTATCTTGGTGAGAATTTGCAAAACTATGATCTTTCAGTAATGAATTTGAATCAGTAGGTACAGAAGAAATATTTACAGGATATGTTTGGTTTGGGTTTGTTGTTGTTTGTTGTTTTTTTTTTTTCATTTTCCAGGCAGTTCACTTTGACTTCTTAGTCCTGATTTTCAGCATTTACACTTGTCCATCCATTAATGACCTAATTTCATAACTTCATGAAACATGTAGAATGTGACCCTGGATGTATATACATAGGGCTGATAGGAAGGCACTGGGAAGGCTGCAGTGCAGACCTAAGGGGTTTTTTTGTGGGATGCCTGTTGGGACCACAGCATATTTAAAGCATACTCTTAATTTCTTTTTCTTCTTTGAGCACACCGTATTGATTTAACAGGGCACAGCAGAATGGAAATCGTTTAGACAAGTTGTCAGGGTTTTTTGCTGTCTGAGACTGAAGTTGCCATTGAGACTGGGCGGTTAGTACCAGCTGCCACGTGCCCATCATCTCACCGATGGGCAGGGAACATCCCACAGACTGGAGCAAACTCAAAACCTGCTGTTTTCTTTAACTATTAACTTCTTGGGGGATGAAAAAAGGTTCAGAGGCAAAGAAAGCTGTGCTTAACCTCTGCTTGATTTGCGAGAATTTTAGTGCAATTTTCCCTTTGCAGGTTATTCCACAGTCTATATATCCGTTAAATCCTGGTATTTCTTTAGAAAGCCACGTGCTCTGCAGCTGAGGCAGGTTTATAAGAGCAAATTTAGTTTGTGGAACAGATCAAGGAGTGACTCAAGACCAATACAGACTGAGAAGAAAACAGACAAATGCGAAGTGGACAGGGTATGCTGGAAAAGACTAGGTGGGAACATATTAGTGTTAGCTGGAAAACAGGCTGCAGAGGAAAAGCTATTCTATTGTCACAGCATGTAAAAGCCAAGAGGAAGAAGTAGTAGTAGTAAGCCCTGGTAAATCCTGTGGCCTTAACAGTATTCAAGGATGTCCCATAATGCCTTTTTAAATTGGAGTTTTGGATTAGATATTAACTGCTGTTGTTTTATCACTTCCCTGCAGTGTAGTGTTTGCACTGTTTGCACATCACAGGCCTGTTTCTGTGGAGTGCTAGACATTTCCCAGCCCACAGAGGTGAGGCTGCTCAGCAGCTCAAAGCACTGCATCCCATTCCAGTTTGTGGAGGAAAGCTGGGTAGTAGCAAAACTTCTATCTGTATCTGGTAGTCGTTATCTGGTAGTAGCAAAACTTTTTATATTTTGTTTCACAGCATCTTCAAAATGTTACCTAGACTCTACCTATGAACATAATCTGACTTTTCTCTCCATCTCACCTGTTTCAGACATGCATAATTCTGCTGAGGTCAGAGTGATTCCTGTTTTACACTGTACAAGATGTGACAAAATGTAAGAAAGTTTTGTAGTCTGCAAGCCCATAGCTGTGAGTGATTAGCTGTCTCATCAAACTTGTTATGTCATGGAAATAAAACTTGAAATTAGGCATGCAAATGAGCAGATATCGGCTACTGACTTCTGCCAAAGGCGAGCTACCCAGTAAGAGAAATCCTATCAGTAACAATGTGAAGTAAGGCTACAGATCAGTGGTGGTTTTCCAGCAAATGGAAACACGCTGCACCATTACCATGCGCTATGTATTTCTAACCATCCCCAAGGATTCTAAAAACATTGCCAGTGAACCTGGAGCTCAGTGTTACGACATTGAAAACACCATTTTGCCACCTAGTGGTGGCCTCTGGTTTTATTTTATGTTTTATATGTCTCTACTTCCCAAACTTGCATCTTCTTCCCGTGCTTGACCTGTATATTATTCAGGTGGACAAGTCTTCCTAGAAGACATATAGTAATTTTCTAGAAAAATAGCTACGTGTTTAGTATCAACTGAAAGTTTGTTGGGATGAACTAGCCAACTCATTTATTTTAAGTATTGTCTTTTGGAAAGGCCCTTAATGTTCAAGATTTGTATCATTTTGTTAAAGATCAAAATAGTTAGTCTTTTAGCCCTGTTGAGGGTTTTAATTACATGGCACCTTCCGAAGTTTTTCTCTGTCATGATTTTCAGAGTAGATAGAGGACCGCACATTGTAATATAGCCAAGCAGAATCCCCTACTGCACAGAGCTTTTTGAGACCCATTGGGCTGAAGGTGCATTGCTGCATTGCATCTAATTTTGAGGGAGGTAAGGAGCTGCTGTTCTGCCCAGTGATAAACTCTTCTGAAATAACAGCATCTCTAAAAGAAGACCTCGCAAAACCATTCACTAAGTGTGGGATTCTGTGCATGGAGACACTCCCATCTGGTATGTATTTAGTTATAACAAAGCATTCTTTTGTTTAACATCTCCGAAACAGCTGTATTTTCTCCATAAACCAGAGAACAAAACTGAGGAAAAAAAAAAGAAGGTGTATTGTTTTAGTCTATGTAGTTTTATTTTGATGTTTTCTGCTTGTGGGGTTGCATGGAAGGAACACATTTCCTGAGTGGTTTGCCAAACTTTTTTTTCATTTAAACCTCTGAAATATATGGCAAAACTCCAGTGACCTTTCCTCTTACTATAATGACCCTTATCTTACTAGGAGGGTGCTAGCTATGTATCACTGGCAAAATTATACCTTTCCAAGAACAGCATGGTGCTGGCTAAAAAAAAAAGAACCATATGAATCATTCAAGAACTAAGATGCTAAGGAAAATATATGTAAGTGTTCCCAAGAAAATGTCCACTTTCTAGGTTTTCTCAGTCACTGGCACCACTGTGAACTGATGAGAAGTCAGAAAGTATTGCATGAAGACCATAGCAGTGGCAGTCTTAACCTGTTCACTGTTGCATTTAGTCAATTGGGGAGGGTCTAAGGGCACCCTTAGAAAAGGTGAATTTAGGTGTGGGGGGGCCATCTGGTGAGGGAGGACAGTCTGGTGAGGTAGGACAGAACAACACACAAACATTTTAGACCTCATTTTTGTTTGCCTGTTTTTTCATTCAGAGCACGGCATCGTGCATATTCCTTTAAAGACAGAATGAGTAGGGTTTCCAAATGAAAGCAAATGGCTGATCATCAGCTCCCCTAAAAATCCATCTGAAGTGGCAAAGCTTTCTCCAAAAGGCTAAGATAAAATTAAGAGGGCAAGAAGACGTAGTCCAGAACTGGATGTGAATTGACACAGGCTAGACTAAGTTTTATCAACTCCCTGAATACATTTCAAAGTAAAATATAAGAAAGTTCCTCATAAAACTATTTTAACTCATACTGACAAATATGAATCCTAAAAAGGATTTATTGTTCAACTTTTTCTGTCTCTCCTCTCTCCCAAAAATTAAAGAATTGCGTTTATAAATAAAGACAAAGTTAGACCTGACTTTTTTAATAGCAGACCTCACACAAAAATACTTATTTATTTCATTGATGTTTTAACTTTGGTAAGATGAATGCAGATTTGTAGAAGTTCCCAATAATGATGTTTTCTCTAGGTTTCTTCAAATGAATTATTTCACGACACCTGTAAACTGTTAAACCACGGTTTCTTCCTTGTACATCTGTCAAGTCATATACCAATTGACCAGTGAGTTTTACTGTGGATTTGAATCAGGTTGTCGTGGTATAGAAAACTGAAACCATGACCCTTGTTTCCACCAGCCTCACCTCTTTGGTAAACAGATGGTATTTGGTTTGGCTGAGTGAACTGAGATATTTCTGAACTGGCTTTAATGATCCATCTGTACACATTGTTTTTCAACAAATTATAGGATCACAGGATAACTCATCTGGGAAGAGACCCCAGGAAGTCTCTAGTTTAGCCTCCAGCTCCAAGCAGGGTTAGCTATGGGGTCAGACCAGGTTGCTCAGGTTTTGTTCAGTCAGGTCTTGAAACCCTCCCAGAATGGACATTGAAACTATCTCTCTGTGCAACCCCAGCTCTTCCTGATGGTCCTCCCCAAACACTTTGACTGAGCACAGATGCCTGGGACCTTGTCAGTGAAGACTGAAGCAGAGAAAGCACAGGGTACCTCAGCCTTACTCAAGTCTGCTGTCACTAAATCACCTTCCCATTCAGCAGTGGACCCACGTTTCCCTTGTTCAGCCTTCTACTGATGTAGCAGAAGGACATCTTCCTTGTTCCCCTTGATGTCCCTTGCAAGTCTCAATTCCAGCTGAGCTTTGACTTTCCCAGCACCATTCCTGCATTTCTGGGCTATGTTTCTTCCACCTTCGTAGGCTGCTTTTTTGCACTGAAGCTCCATCACAAGTTCTGAGGTCAGCCAAGCCAGTCTCCTGATGCGTCTACTTTTTTTTTGTGAGTGTAGGGGTGGAGTATGATATCCTTAAAGACCTGCCGATTTAGTGAGCTCCTTCACCCTTCAGAGATGCCTCCCATGGGATCTTATGTGAGAGTTCCCTAGATAAGCCAAAGTCTGTTTTCCTGATGTCTAGGGTCTGCACACTGCTACTGTCTTTCCTCACTCCCCACAGGATCTTGGACTGCATGGTTTCATGTTTGCTATTGACAAGGCTGCTGCTGATTATTCAGACACGCCTGGTTAATGCCCAGCCAGTTCTTCCTGTGACTGTCTCCAGCTGTGCGTCACACCTGGTAGTCCCATCCAGTACCTGTACTGAGAAATTACCCCTGAGAACCATCAGAAACCTCACTGACAGGTTGTGTCCCATTGTTGCTCATCCAGCAGATACTGAGGAGGTTCAAGTCCCCCATGAGAATCAAGGTCTGTGACCAGAAACATCCTTGAGCTGTTCAAAGAAATTGCTGTCCCTGTCTTCGTCTTTACCAGGGGATCTGTAACAATAACCCACCACAATGTCTCCCTTACCAGCCTCTCCTCTGTTCCCGACTCACAGGCTCTCCACCAGTCAGATGTTCATCCCATAGGAGAACTCCATACATCCAAGCTGCTCCTTCACACAGGCATTCCCTCCTCCTTGTCTTCCCTGCCTGTGTTTCTTGAAAAGCTTGCATCTATCCTGTTGCTCCCTCCAGTTGTGCAAGGTGTCCCACCATGTCTCAGTTATTCCACTGATATTGTAGTTTTGTAACTCCATGCAGAGCTCTGGTTCCTCTTGCTTCTTCCCCAGGTTGCAGGTTTTTGTATACTCTTAAAGTTGATGTCTCTTTATTGAGTCTGAGGTGTCTCTTGTTCCTGCCAGCCTGCACCTTCTGCTTTCCATCCCTGTTCACTGCTGCCTCCCTTAACCATGTGTTGCTATTTCTATTTTCTAGTTATTTATAATTTCTGGTTTAAAGCTTGCCTGTCCAGGTTGGCCAGCCTGTTGGCAAACACTCCCTTGCCCAACTTTGTCAGGTGGATCCCATCTCTCCCTAGCAGGCCTCAATCCTCAAAAAAGATCCTGTGTTTTTAAAAGCCAAATTGTTGATGACACCAGTTGCACAAGTAGGTCTTGATTTGCAGAACCATCTGCTCCTTTACACCCATTTCCCCTCCACCAGTGAGACCAAGGAGACACCACTTGAGCCCCTGGGCCCTTTACCGTCATGCCTGGCACCATGTAGTCACTTATGAGGACTACCTGTTAACAATATAAGCAATCAATTTCATTGCTGAAATTAGATGCTTATATTTGAAAAATAACTTGAGTCTAAGATTCTCTTAAATATACTTCTATATTTTTATAGTTTCAAGACTATAAATAATTTTCTTTTTCTATATCCAAATTTGATGAAACATTGAACCTTGGAAAATCAATTGCTTAGAAGTAGATACAAACATTTAAATACTTTGAACTTAGATCACTACATTCATCTTGCATCACTAGTATTTTTTGACACACTTTTTTTCTTGTGAATCTTAAAGACAGGGATAGTATTTCAGGTATCCCTGCAGGCTACAGACTGGAAAAGTCTGTATATGCCTATAGACTTTTTCAGTGATTTGTTTGTACAATGCTGTCTCTTGATTTTCATCTCAAAAAGTAGAGAAAACTGTCTTTTTCATAAGAAATGACCCTTCTGTTGCTGAAATAGCTGTTCCTTCAAGAATCTAGGAAAAAATGTCTGCCATGGTTAAGACTGTTCAAACGGGAAATTAAATGTTTCTTTTGTAGCTCGCATCTTTTATGAGATCTTGAACCTTAGGCTGCATGCAACGCAAAGCAGTTCTCAAACGCAAAGAAATTCTGAACTCTTCCTGACTTAACACGTCATGTTTTCTATCTTAAAAGACAGTTTCCAGTGGGAATAATTTGTTACAAATTAATTCTATGATTTCACAACACCTCTGCAGTGCCATTTAGTAGTGTCTTGGCTTCACATTAACTACAGTAGTGAATGGGATTTTTTATAACAGTATTTGTTCTCAGTATTTTAACTGTTTTCTCTAATTACCTCCGCTGTTAAAATGGCCACGTTGTCAGATCTAGTGAAAATTCTACAGACAGTCATTGTCTGCACAAATGGAATGGATTCTCAGCCAGTTGATTATACAGCCTTGAATGAAGCATTATACTTTTATTTTGCAGTATTATTAAAATTTTCTTTTATATTCTGTTCCAAAATATGCATAGCAGCTTTTTTTGTTGCCATTGTTCAGTATTTATACAGAATATTTGATATGAATTCCAAGCTATGAAATGAGCATTTATCTTTGTAGGTTGCAAGTTTACAAAACCATATGGCAAAAAGTTAGCAAACCAACAAGGGTGCCTTAGGTGAAAACAAAATCCACATTCTTCTGTAAAATATTAATTTCATGTTAGTATATGGGGGATATGAGAGATATAAGGTACAAGGAAAAAAATGAATCTTTTGCATCTACAACCTCATCACTTCATTCAAAAATACATGCTGATCCAGCCAGCAGTAATAGGCAAATAAAGTCCCTAATTTTCCCCTGGTAAATTGCTGGATATGTAAGGCTACAGACAGATTTCACAATTGATAAATAATTATAGAAACAGTCTGAATTGGATAAAAGTATAGAATGGTGCTCTTTACCCAGAAAGAGGAGAAAAGTTTAGCAGTGACTTTGTGTATATGGCACGGATAAATGTAACCAGACGTGTGCATCTTGCCTGCACCCTTTGCAAGAACACAAACAGCATGCAGCGATGGGGGGTGGGGTGGGGTGATTGGGGGAATTTAGTGCCAGTTACTTTTTCTCTACACAAAAATCATCTGTTGATCAAAAATGAAACAAAATTGGTGCTCCATGATCTCCAGAAAAGCAGTAACCAACTGAACCTCTCTCAAACCTGTCTGGGTGTAGGAGATGAGAAATTCTTTTGCAGAGAGAGAAAGGTCTGTGAGTAAACAACCCACATGAATGTGAGAAGACTTAAAGAAGCCTATACAAGCAGGTAGGAAAAATTTTCTTTCCTTTCAGGGTGGAAAGGACCATGCTTGCTTCAGGAGCAATTTTTACCTCATCCCTTATGTGTTGTCCCTCTGGATTTCAGTCCTTCTTAAGTTCTGATTATCCTTCTTTTTCACTTGTTTTAGGCCTCAGCCATCAAACTCACAATTCTGGTAAGAGTTGTCATTTTAAAGAAAGGTTTTTAATTTAAAAAGCAGTTTTACAGCCTGGTTGCTTTATTTTAATGGCCATTTTTCTAACAGCCAGCAACCCTGGAAAAAGTTGCCTTTGCCCTCTGCGCTTTAAAAGGAATAATTTTTCATGAGAAGAATTGCCTATGAATTCTTAATATGCATGCTTTATGAAAAGCCAACTCAAAATGCTGAGCAGCAGAGAATACAAAGAAAGACTGGATTATGCTGTATAAGGAAAAGCAGTCAGAAGACCAAGAATTAATTTAAGCATTGAAAGCCTCATGCTGTGGCAAGGTTAGACATTATATGGTCTACTTGTTCATCCGCTGTACCATGCTTTTCCAAGCATCACAGCTACACTTCCCAATTCACTCTGCAATTACTAGAGACAGCACAGGATTGCTATAAATAGGCAAAGCAAAAAAAGTTTGGGATCTGGCAGCTCCTTTTGAAAGAGAAAGCACCAGTCCCAAACTGTAGCTATAATCTTGGCACTCTTTGTTAGTGTACACTAAATCCTACCTCCCAGAGGAAGAAAGAAACCCAAAATCTCCTCATCCACCAGTTCTCAAGAAGGCACCTGTAGCAGGTATGTGTTTAAGCCCTCACACTGTCTCCTCCTTGCTCATATCAGAGAGAATGTGCTGAGCCCTGCAGCTGGCATTGCTACAATGCTTCTGAGCTCTGTTTTACCTAAATAACAGCCATATAGATGATGAAGTAAACCAGGATCACTGCACATATGTTATATCACAATTACTTGTTTGTAAGCCCACACTCCTTCTAATAAACTAATAGAAAATTTAATAGAAATGCTAGCTCAGAAGAAATGTGTACTTACTAACATTTGTCTTAAGTGTTTGCATATACGTACAGAAGTATCAGTTTATGTAGCATTACTTTCCTTACTCATTCAATCCCCATAGCTTTGAAATCCCACAGCAAAACAAGAATAAAAACATTTTGGAGATATGTTAAGTGATGGGGGGGAAAAATAAATCACTAAAGCAGGCAAATCGGTAATTTCTGAAACACATTACAATCCTTTTTTTTTTTTTTTGTGGTTTGTATTTACTTTCAAATGAACTTGCTGGGAGAAAAAAAACCAAAAGCAACCAAAAAACCACAAACAACTGAAAAACCCCCAAACCATCTGGTTACAGGAATGAGGTGCAGCACAGGAAGTTCAGTTGGATCAATTGATTTTGGGGACACAGAAAATAGGGAAGTCTGAAAGTTCAGATGACTTCCTCTTTAATTGCAGAGTACTAATGTTACTATAAATTATGAACTTTTTATGTTGTCATTTGTACGTATAATATGCATATTACAACTCTGTATGTTAAACTGACTGGCATGTCTCGGAAAACCACTCGTCTTATATGAGAGTTTCACAAATGCCCCACACTGAAGGACCTTGATCGCTCAAAATACTCCTTTCCCTTCAGTACAATACATGAATAAAATTCACTTTTCTTGTTTTATTTGTGAAATTGAGCACAGTCTCCACCCCACCCCCCCAAACACTGATTCTATAGATTTCATAAATATTCAGACGTTGTATGTGTTGTGGAGACACTATTTTGATTGAAGAAAATCTCTTAAAGAAGTGTTAACTGTGCTTAAAAGTGAGTACAGAAATAGGCATAAATATTTTTTTCTATTTCATGCAAAACATGGGTGCTGTTGGAAGAGTTAACTCGAGAGAGAACATCGCTAAAGACAGGAAACATCCCATAAGCTTTTAACACCCTTTTTATTTTATGAGATTTACTTTGAGACTGAGCCATAAAGTATCGGTCTTTTGGGATTTACCCTCTTTGTGTGTTTAGTTTAGCAACAGTCATATTTGGAAGCAGAATTTTTTTCTCTCCTGTTGTCCTTTAGTGACAGTTGTAAATGCTTACTTGGAAAGGGATATAAATATGGGTATATGCCTGAACTTGCAGAAAAAAAAGGAAAACAGAAGCTTGGGACCCCTCATTTGAAAGAAGGGAGGGAACAGGCCAATGAATTGCTCTTTCCTGGCACTGTAGTTATTTGTCCAGCCTGGGGCTAGACAGCATGTGCCTCTGTTTCTCATTGTCTGGATCCTTCCAAAGTACCCTCAAAGAATTGCAAAAGATTTCTTTTTGCCTTTTGTCTTCAGCTGCACACAGCCCTCACCAGCTATTGCTGATAATCTGTCTCAGACCTTGTCAGATGTCAGAAGAGAGCATTTCACTATATTATTTGCAAAAAGAGGCTACTTCCAAATAAAATACAAAGCAGCTGCACCAGAACACCAAAGCAGCTTCCTCAGAGTATATGAATTGAAACTTGCTGTGATGTATATGGAGCCCAGCTTCGTCCTCTCACTTGTTTCTTTACTTGCCCTTATCTCAGATCTGGGTTGCTGAACTGTCAAGGATATGAGCAGATTGAGCAGGCAGTTGTGCCATACACACCACTCTGGCCCTGAAAAGCTGGCAAATGTCAGTCTTCCAGCTGCACAGCATCCTGGCACCGTCTTATAGCCCTCAACACAATACTGCATCGCTGGATAATTTTGAATTTTGTGGACCCATATTTCTGCCCTGATAAATGAAAGCTATCTCCTTGCTATTCACGTCAAAGACAACAGTGTTGACATAATTACTCTGTATACACTGTACTGGAATGCACAGATGAGATTTTGGGATTTCAAGTATCTTAGAGTATTTGTTCAACAGTGCAAACATTAACAGCCTTTATGAAGTTCTGCCTCAGGATCAATTGCAGAATGTCATAGTTGACTCAGAAATGCAGGATTGTAATGGCGTGTTGTAAAACAGACAAAATCTTAGCTATCAGCTTGTTTGCATATTTAGAGAATATTGATCCTAAATCCTTTTAATTACAAAAGAGATAACAAGGTGGATGTTTAAAGGAGTATTTTCTGTGAAAATACACTCCAGATTAAATTTAAGACTCAGTAAACTCCAAATGAAATCCTTAAGCCCAGAACTGTTAAGCTTAAGATAAATAAACATTTGAGGTTGTTAAAGTATCGTGATTCTTGCCTCCAAAAATCTGAAAAATGTTGTGTTACTCGGAGGGTTAGTGGTGTGTTTAGGATTAGTGGCTGATTTTTATTTTTTTTTTTTTTGTAAAATAAGATATGAATGTAGGCTGACACTGAATAAATCCACTGTGCATGCATTGAAACCAATCTGCAAAAGATCTGATGCTGTTTATTTTCGCTGTTGCAGGCTGTGTTCTGTAGGCACTGTTGTGCACTTCAGTGTGATAACCCAATCCCTCCCAGTAGCACTCCAAGCAAGCAGGCTAACATATGCCAAGTATGACCGGAGTTTCTCTGCCAGGAACCCCATTGTGAAAGACAGGCATTGTACATGGACGTAAATAGAACAGCAGACTTGTGCTAAAAATCTTGCAATGAGAAACCATCGAAAATTTCAGTTGAATTCCCTGTAGTCACCATGAGGTTCCGCTTTGCTGCAGTATCTGCTGAGCATTAGTGTCTAAGCACTTCTGAAACTGGTCACTCCTGACCTCTGTGCTTTCCCCTCTCTGATGCTGGCACAGATTGTCCACGGTGATCTGGTTTACAGAAGGGATTCAGGTTAAAACTAGCGGTTTTGTTTTTTTTTTTTTTTTTGACACTTCTGCCCAAAAACATAAGCTGGATGGGAGAGGGGAAAGGAAAGATGGAGACAAATTGCTAATAGTTCAAGAAAGGCTAGAGCACCTCTTCCTGCAGCAATGTTTGCTCATGGAAATACAAGGACAGCTATTTCTGTTGGTTCTTTGTAGGCAAGGGAAAGAGATGGGCACATCTGGAAAGTGGTTTTAAGATTCTCTAACAAAAGGTATCTACCAATACTGGTCATCTTTGACAGTCCCTACCCCTCTCCACTGATTAAAGAAAACTGATGGGGACCTAATTTAGAATATACAGCTGATTTATAGATTTCTGAAGTATGTGAGATAAACCTCCTTACTGGACTCTAATGTTAAAGGTGCTTTAAGTTCTTTGTACTGTATGATCACAAAATGCACCTGTGATCACATGTGTAGTGATTAAGGACATGTACTGTTTCTTTTCCTGCCATTTGTGTAACACTCAGAAGGCAATCTCTAATCCTCTTTGTTGATCTGTAAAACAAAGTTTCAGATTTGAGAAATCTTTTCTACATCTGTTTAATTTGGTTTGCATCTATTTTTCTGTGTTAAGTTATTACTGCATTTTGTTCTTTGAAGTCTTGATAATTTATTTTGTGACTGGCTGTGGTAAGGACAAAAAAGAGAAAAAGTAGTTTGAAAACATCTTTGCGCTGCTTTTAAGCCACTGTATTCATTCATGGAGTTTCCTGACTACAAAACTCGATAAACTGTCTTGTTCCTTGGATACTATGCAGTTCCATCACAGAAATGTTATATTACATAAATGATACCCAGCAAGCTCAAGCATGACTTGTACATTCTTATGTCCAAATTCTGAAGAGTGAATCAACAGAGCAGGCTTGTCACCTGAGCAGCATCTCTCTTGCATCACTAGTTGCACACTGCTTTTGTATGGCCAGGCTGCAGGGCACCAGTGGTACTAGCTGGATGGACATCCCACCTGTGAGGAGATGCCTCTGCTCAGGATCTGAGATCTGAACCCGTACTGATCATTATTCTCAGCCCTGAGGTCCTAAGCATATTTCCTTTGGGTAAATATCATCTGTAAGCTGAGACCTGGCCCTTCTATAACGAATGCAAAGAAATGGACGCTCCTGGCTGTGGTACATCTCAGCCCAGAGCAGTTACTTGAAACAGGTCAAACAAATTTCTGCCTCTACCTTCCTTCTGGGGAGCATAAATTTCTCTCCTTTGACTATAAAGGGAAATAGGAGTTACTGCCTGGTGACCCTCCCTTAATTAGCTCCCTCCAGGCACAGCTTCATTTCAGGACCATATGTAAAAAGGTGTGCATAAATTTGTTTAAACTGGCCCTCAGTATAGGGCTTGTTGTCCACAGGTTACAACAGGAAGGATCCATTTTTCATATGCCAAATAATAAAACAGATTCTGCAAACTGCCAAAGCTATTCGTCAAACACTAGCCCTTGTCAGGTCCTGAGAGCTTCTTTTGTGGCTTTGGGGAGATGAACACCACAAGACCCTCAACTGATGTCTCCAGCCATGGACATCAGATAAGTAATATGGCTTCTCATTACAGACACCAGGTTGAACAGATTGGAATACAGATCCGGGGTCCTTTTTGCTGTTCCCGACAGCAAGCATCCCCTCTGATAAAGCAGGGGATGGCATATCAACATAGCATTGCTAGAGAGATGGGAGAAAACATTGCTCCTTAGGCTGCTGGCTGAATTAGGGAATGAAAAATTTCCTTAGCCACTTTCAGGTCCTGAAAACAACTTAAAATGTCCTTTCACAAGCCATTCTCCTAAGTGTTCTCAAAACTTATCATCAGAAAAAATCGTAAAATCTGGGAAAATATTTAGTTTACCTATAATCTTACAAAATTAAACCTAGCTGATTTTACAGGTGTTATGTTAACCATTTTTAAAAAGTGTAGAGTCTTGTTTTAGATCTTTTGGTTTAGTTTTTCTCAAGCATATTTGTTTCTGATTAAACTTATTGAATATATATTAGCATTTTGGTTTGTCATATTTTATAAAAAAGTTTCAACCTCTAAAAAGCTGGCATCACTTTTCACAAAATAATCATAAAAATAATTCAAATGCAGAGCTTACTTCCAGTTACAGACTCTGACTGCTGTGAGATGACATCAGGGAACACTAACAGGCACTGACTGTGCCCTGCTGCTGCTCTCTATTAAAAAAGGAGCCACAAAGGAAAAAAGTTCCTGTATTTTAAACTATGTGTGGTTATGGGCTGCTGTGTATTAGGACTTCCTGCTGCTGCCACTAGATAGCAGTGTATGTCTTCTGAGTTTAAAATACATGTTTCTTACCCAGCTAACCTATAGATCTCGCTTCTTATGTATTAGTATCTATTTAAATTCCTCCTGAAGTGTGATGCAGGATTTGTGGAAGGAGCTATAGAATAGCATATGCTAAATATATAAAGTAATATTAGTTCCTATTTGCGAATTTTTGTTTAAAATTATGAGCTGGAAATAGGATGAAAAAGGTATAGACCTTGTGATGTTCCACTTACGCAGACTCGCAGAAAATCGATTGGTTAAAATGGAGTTCCTCTGATTTATATTAGTGCAGCGGGAGGAAAATGCATCCCACAGTCTATGCATTCCTGACCCTGCTAAGAAAGTAGAAGGGGAAAAAAAGTACCTCTTGCAGGCTGAAGGGAAAGCAAGGTTGTCTGTACTCACCTGCTGTATTTGTTGCTATATTCTTTTGAAAAATGTACTGCTTCAGTCAGCACTGTGATAGTCAGAGGATGTAAGTGCATTGCGCTTAAAAATGAGTCACTGTCAGTCCATTACGACATGTTGAATAACCTGATTTAATTCACTTCAGCAGGTCACTCTCTCTGTTCTTACAAGTATTTTGAAGTAAACCTTTCCCTCTTTAATGCATATGGAAGTTAAAAATGCAGTCAGCTAAGAGGTGACTCAGGTCTGCTTTCCCACTGCCCATCTCTGCCGAAATAAAACTGAAGTGCTTGTTAATGCAAAATTAAGAGGCTCTGCCTTCCAGAGCTTTACTCAAACAAGTTATCACTCTGATGTGAAGTGGGCTGTGATTCAAAGATTTCACATTTCTGATGAACACCATTAAAAAAACACTGCAGAAAAGATTAATGCCAACATCATTACGAGGAGACACTGCTGAACAGATGGGCAAGCTTCTGGCAGGAGGACTTCAGAAACTAGTGTCAGTGACTTGGCTGCAGGGAGGGAGAGAGAGGGAAAAAGTAGGATAAAGGAGAAGAAAGATAAACAGATGCCCAATCTTCAGCAGAATCCTAGCCAACTCAGAGCAGCAAATAAAACTGCCTTTCTATCACTTTAGAGAAAAAAACCATGGAGTTTATTATCAGGTGCCTGCCTTTATTGGTGTGCTCAGGAGTTCAAAGGACTTGAATAAATTTAAATAGTTGAATATGAGGGTAAATATAAATATTTGGGGATTTTTCATTTTGTGTTCATTGCGGGGTTTTTGGGGTTTGGTGGACCAAGGTGATATTCTTTATAGAAGCATAAGCCTGAAGCCAAGGCACGATGGGCTCTCAAGATTGACTGGATCTGATATAAGGGTATTGTTTTAAAACCAGAGGAATCAAAAATATAGAACAAAAAGCTTTTAAATGTTAGAGACTGAGCAAATGAAGCAGTGCTGTCACTGGTTTTGCCCTTCCTGGGCTAAATGGCATTCTGCAAGGGCAGAACTGTAGCCTGTTCCTTCTGTTGCCTTGAGTTTTCCAAGGATTCTTCTGGGGGAAGCCATTTATTCCCCTCCAGGGTTTTTCTGTGGCTCTTCTTTGCCATTGACTATATAAACATTATATTCCCCTACTCTACAATCACCCATTGTCCCCTACTTTACAATCACCCGTTGGATCAGCTGGAGGAGGTATCTGGGACAGAACCTGCAGGCACCACTATGGATGGAAACCTTCTCCCTTGAGCAGGGAAACAGGAAAACCACGAGTAGCGGCTGAAATCCGTATTTCTAAAAGTGGTGTTGGCTAAGGCAATACAAATGGGAGCTTGTGCTTTGTGTCCAGGGCCCCTTCATTTCTCATCGTTTTAAAATAAGAGGACTCCACTGCAGTCAAATTTTCATTTCTGTCTGATGATGACCTAGTGCTGTTGGAATGAGGCTGGTGTAAGTCAAATAAGGAGCAGAAGCACAGTTTCCACCACTAGCTGCAGTGCTTCTGTCCACATCTTAATCATACACTCTCTGAAATACTTCTCTTGATTTCCCTTGTGGCCAACTCTTTTGAAGTTTTAATATGTGACCTGTTGCCATCTACTCAAATAGGTCTTTTTTTCCTATTTTCTCTTTTTCTTCGCTCTTTGGAACATTATATTTCTTAGCTCTGGCCCTTTTAATCTCTTGATATATTAATGAAAAGTATTCTCGTAAACCTGTTCTTTCATCATACCTGTGTTACACAACGAACTTTTATATAGTTAATCTGGGTCAAATAATCTACTTAAATAATGCTGGGAACAGATAAATGTTAACTTCAGTGGGGTCATTTATTTCATGTCATCAATGCTACATACTGTACTGTATTGTAACTAGAGCTGGTCCAAATGAGTGAAAAATATGTCAATGACAGTTGCTTTAATTTTTCAAGGATTTTGTTTTTTCAGAGGATTTTTCTTCTGTGTTTTGTTTGGTTTTGTTGTTTGGTTTTTTTTTTTTTTTTTTGGTATGACAACAGTGTAAGTCTGCACCTATTTTCAAAGGCAAAAGAATTAAGAAAGAAGAAAAAGAAAATAAGTAAGGAATTGCATCTTTCACAGTCTTTTCTGAAAATTCAGACTTTCTTGCATCAGCAGAATCCATCACTTCTAGCAGCAGAGGATCTATGGGGTAGGAATGAGCTATCTGGGTTCTGTACACCTGAAATTGGTTGAGCAGAGGTTCATGCTAGCCACTCGAAGCCAAACAGAAAAGCACTGAAATCACTTCTAAAAAAGAACGAAGAAAGGAAGAAAGGAGAGATTATATTTATATTGCTATGAAACTGGAGATGGGGACTGACTGAAGAGTCTGTCTTGCTTCCATTTAGAAAGCCTCACTTTAATAAGCTTTTTTTTTATCGACCAACAGATCTTTAACATAATAACAACAGCCCAGAGATACTGGGAAAAAGAAGGTCAATGTGCACTTTCTTATTTCAGTCTGAGTATATTGATGGGATTATTTTATAGACCCACCCAATTAAATAGGCAGCAAAGTGCCCTTTGGCTATGAAAATAGTAAAATGAAATCTGGGAAGGCTCTATATGCACTGGAAAGCTGTCCACCTTCCAGTCAGCCCAATAAACTAGGTCTGAAACTACATTCTAGTTATATGCAATTAAACAAATCAGAAAAAAAAACCCAAACCAAAACCAACAAAACAACCAGAGGTATATATACCTGGTGTTGCTGAAAAGACACTTTCAGAGAAGCCTGAAATTTTATAGTTCTATGGCAAATCTTAACCACTGCTAAGCTTTGGGGATTGCTTATGCTGATGCTGACCATAAGAAATCAGATGGTATAGAAACTCAAACCAGTCCATACAAATTCAAATATAATAATGGGATTTGGAAGGCTTTAGGAACATTACATAGTTTATGGATTGCTATGTTTTCATCCATCTCCTTGACCAAATTTTCACAGAAGCCTCCATTGCTCTGCTTATGACAGAGCTACCAAGAGCTGGTGCCTCTGCGTGCATTTGCCTGAGCCCTGCTCAAATGAAGTGTTCTAGGCCTGTGGGCACTGTGGTAGGTGCTCGTTTTGGGGAAGGAATGAGGGGTGATCACCTCCTGCCTGCTATTAATACCCCCTTTTGCAACAGTCAGATTCACACGGTGTAAAAAATTGTCGTGGCCTCATGGCCAGATAGAAGCCCCTGCTCATAGGCGCTATCAAAGCCAGCGGACCAGTGCTTGCTAATACAGACACATTTAACGTGCTGCCAGTGGTGTTTGTGGTATCTCTGAGCAGCAGCCAGCTCTGGAAGAGGCAAAGGAAACTTCCTTTCCTGGAGCTGGTATTTTCTTGGGAGAGCAGCACAAGTCTGGTTTGAATCAGAGCTTTAGGGTGCTTCTAGCCTTGTAGCAAAAGGCTTCTAGAAAAGTCAGACCCTGAAACACTTAGTCAGAAACAGATGGGTATGTCAGGCTGTGCTCTGTGAACCCAGGAGGGAAATGGGGCAGGAAGATGGGTAAAGGAACTGGAAGTCACACTTCATATTTCCTTGTGCTCTTTTCTTCCTGAATTGGTAGTGCTATGATAATAAAATTAATTTGCATCATCTGAACTTTCTCCAGGTATTTAATAGAATACTCAATAAAAGAATGGATGTGACTATGGTATGAGGTACTTAATGAGCCAGTAATTAACTGATATCCAAGCAAGTAGAAGATGGAACACATCAGAATATTGAAATACAAACTCACACACAAAAAGGAGGAATAATTTTAATTTGCAGGCTTAGGATATACATTTCTTTTATGTCTTCAAAGTAATTCACAACTTTTAGGTTTGGAAACATTACCTTTTTGGAAGTAATTCAGGTTTTTCTTTCCTTTGCATCTTTCTCTCTCCCCTCTTGACTTGACCCTCTCCACTGCCCCTCTAGTGCAGTGATGCCGGGGGTGGGGGTGGGAGGGTGGGGGTGGGGAAGACAGAAAGGACTCGTAGGGAAAGAAATAAACCATCATTAATTTTCACTTTTCATCAAAACAGCAAATGCTTATTTTTAAAAAGGTTATTATTTTTTCACAGCTTTCTAGTATAAAGAGTCCAGACTAAGCATTTATTGAGTCTGGCTGAAATCTTCTTTTGTTACAAGATCATTTTTTGTCCTTTTATTATTACATGTCAACTTTATAAATACAGTGTTTATGGCTTTAGCACAATGTTATTAAATAGCCATGTCTTATTGGCTGTTACGAACTTCTGTGTGAAAAGCAAATGAGGCTGGAATATTAAGTCTAATAACATTATTTATCACTTACCTTGATAAACTGTTCTGATAAAAATTTTTGTCACTTTAATTCATTGAGGACTAAGATAACCAGTTCATTATAATGAATTACAGAATAAATCAAACCATAGCTTTCTTTCAAAAAATACCCCAAATTTTATCTTTTTACCACATCATTAATAGTTTCAGCTTATATCTTTAAGAAGCAAGTTAGCATTGACTGGCTGACAAGGCAAGAACATTCATTTTATACTTTTTGCTAAAACTGTTGGAGAAAGTCTGATAAAACTTTTTGATAAAAGAATTGCTTGGCCAAAACAAAATTTGTAAGTTCTTACATTCCAGTTTCAACATAACAGGCTTTCTTCTCCAAAACAAAATGCCACTCCAAAGAGGTCTAGAAGGAGAAGAGCAAGGAAGAGCAAAAAGCTAAAGCTAGCCAGGGAGGTGGTGCACACAAAAGCAACTGAAGGTGCAAGCGGGACCCAGCTCTGGATTTGGACATTTAGCACCACGTGGGTGCTTGCAGCCGCCCATGTGTGAGCAGGGCAGTGGCAATATGATCTGTCCTGTGGAAGCTGGGGAGCAATTCAGCTTGCCCTGAAGTTGTTGCCGTCCGGGACTCTGCTCAGACGCCCAGATGTACACGTCTAATACCACAGGGGACAGCCTTGAGTATGAGGAAGGATACTCAGGATGCATGTGTCCGGCAGGCAGGATACCCTATGGGTCTGCGTGTGGGCTAGCTGATCAAGTCCTCACAGCCACCCATGTTAACAGCTGCCAGTATCTTGAGAAGAGAAGACTGTGCCAGCTGTATAGAGAAGCATGGCAAGGCTCAGAACAACGAAACTGTAAGAGCTCTGCAGGTGAATACTGGCAGTGCTGGGCCAAGAGCCCAGGGAAGCAGTTCTGCCAACACACAGTATGAATTTATCTGGTGATTTCAGCAACCTCATCTACAACAGTACATCAAAGCACAGAAGGAGCAACCAGTCTATTCTGACTTTATCTACACAAGAATAATATTCCCAGGATACTTGTTGCTTGGAATTACTGATTTGTGAAAGCTCCTCCCTCTCACACATGCACAAGGTTTTGTGTATATATACCAGATTTGAGAGTTTAGTAACCGAGTTTTGAAAGTCCAAGTTATGTACATGCCAAGGAACTTGTGAAGGTTTGTACTTTAAGCTCTTTAACATACTTTAAGCATACTTTAGGAAGGTATGGAAACAAGAAAGAGAGAAGGTGCTATAAAAATATTCACAATGTATGCTATAGTATATTAGTAAATGCTTCAGTACACTGCCAGCGTATTTAGAAACAATAAAGCTTGGATGCCCTGGACTGGACATGAACCTTGCTCTCATCCATGCTTGATTTCATGAAAGGAGACAAGTGCTCTTGCCACATCATAAAATATGTTCTGGTACTCCATCGGTAAGATCATTCACAACTGTAAGTTCTCTCCCAAACTGTAAAAAAATTACCCTAATACACAATAGAAAAGAGGTTGCAAATGGCTTTGTTTCATTACACTGATGGCAGAAAGAGGAAGAGACAGCCCTCGTATAATTAAGAATCGACAAATAAAAAGACTCAGGTCAGCACTGTTTTAGGTTTACAACCAGAGGAGGCTGCTGAGGTCATTGATTTTATTTTTAGCTACTAACACATTTGTTTCAACCACAGAAGCTTCTCCTCGAAAGAACTCTGAGAACAAACATTCTTATTCATTGCTTTCTTTTTTTTTTTTAAAAAATAAAACCAGAAAGCCTTGAAGATTAAGGCACTTATCAACACTTCCAGGGCTATGTTCTCCTTTTTTGCATAGCCTGTCTAGCTGGAGCCTCAAAATCAATTAACTAAAAGGTCTTCATCACCTCTGGAATTCCACTCATTCACACTGGTAATTACAGAAGGTCTCCATGAAGCAGTGGTTTCTCAAAGAGTTAATTGAAATGCAGAAACAGCTTAATACTGATTCAGCAGACCTAGCTCTAAACTTCAAAGGAATTGTGATTTACCATTTGGTTCTTTATTTGTCTATTTAAATTAATCATGTTGCTCAAAGGCAAGGGAAATGAAATGTCAGAGGCCTCAGAGTCATTCCAGCACAAACATTAAGATACATTAGTCCTGTGAGATACCAACTCCGAATTTATATTTTATTTTTATTTCTTTCATATAATATTTATTTCACAAAATATTTATTGCATTTATCTTTCCTGGCAAACAGGATTTGCCCCCCAAATCTCTGAACTGTACAGCACATCTGGATTTATTAATCTTAAATACACTAACATAAGAAAACACCCCCAGGGGCTGGTTCAAGTTTTACAAAGGTAATACAAGGCTTATCAGATCTGTGGTTTGCTTACTCTCTAGATGGAGTAGGCTGCCCAGTAATCCCAGCACGATTCACCACTTCAAATAGTTTCCTGCTTTAGACACTTGGCGTTTGGCAGCAATTTATCTCAACACACACGAAATGAATCGGTGTAACACCCTCACCATGCACTTGTATTTTGACCCCCAAACACACAAAGACATAAAGCCGGAAAGGGGGATTTAGGGGATGCCACTGGCTTTGTGTCCACGCATGCTATCTCCATTCTCCATCAGAAAGAGTGAATGATGGGAAGGTGAGACTACGCAGAGACCTGATCCAGCTTCCTAGCTCGTCCTGACAAGGCAAGCGTAATATCAAAGCTATGAATTCCTGGGCAACCTCCTCTGAGATGGGCTCGACCTCCAGCACTCACCAGCAGCCAGGGCACGTGTGATCAAGCGACAGCTTTCCAGGGCAGGGGTGGACAGACGGCTGTCACTCGCTAGGTGCGAATCCTCCTGCTGAGAAGGGAGAAGACTTTTCCTACTTGTGCTGTCCAGGAATGACCTGTACAAACTTGCTTGCACGGACGTGTTCCCCTGGTGAGCTACCACGGTGAAAGGCATTTACATCAGCATCCAGAAGCCACCCAGGGAGGTCTGCAGCAGAGGACATACACCAGGAAACAATGTCTGCAGTGGCCAGTCCCCCACCTTTGCAGAGACCTTTGCCAGGTTCTCGCAGCTTCTCCTTAGTGCTCGTGTGTGGTTCCTCTCTGATTTCAGCCATTGCTTTACTGTGGTCAGCGCAGTGGCTGAATCCTCCACAAGACAGCCTCTGCAGCTTTCCTCTCCATCTGTAGCATGCTGGCTTACTCCGGGCAGCAGGGATAGGCTCTGTGGGTGACGCTGTTGCTGGACAGAGAGGGTAGACTTCAGCAGAGGACATCTGCAGCTGCAAAACTCAGCTCCCTCCAGCTCTTACTAATTTCTGATCACCAGTAATACCTCATGCTGTGGACTACTTCATTCTCTTTGCCCCATATCTCATGCTTCTTAGTGGCTGTTTGCCCAGGTCTGGCCATCAATAAGTTCCTCTTTGCATAGATCTCTTGATTTCTGTGAGCTATTTATAGAATTACTGCTGCTGCTTCAGAACCAGACAGGACTCTGCTTCCTTCTCTTCTCTCACACAGCTCCAGAGGGTCTACTACTGGGAAAGGTCCTCATGCTACTTATTGTGCACCATCGTATACAAAAAGATCTCTTCCACTGTGTCTGCCTGGCACTGTCTGAGCAACAAGAGATTGCTGCCAGCCGGTCAGCAAGGGACATATAGCCACACATAGACATCTATCACGTCTCTGTTGCAGTGACTCTGCAGGAAATGCCTTCAAACATGTGCTATGACTCACTTGCTCCTTCCTTGCAGAAGATCCTTTGAAGGCTGATGAGCGTCTCTGCCCTCTCTGTTACATGGGACCATGCCTGCAGTGAGGAGGAGCTGGAGAGGACAATTTCTGGCCAGTACCGTCATTATGCTGAAAATCTGTAGCTGTGTGCCACGAGGGCTTGGCTGTGGTGTGGGTCAGGGGGTGTTGGAAAGAAAAGCAATGTGGTGGGTTCCCGCCTGCCCTCTGAGCTGGCATAGCCCTCCAGTTACCCCCACAGCTGACCCTTCTGCTGGTGATGCCATATGGTGGAAGAGGAGAGGTACAGGTGGATCTAAAAGACCTTGGGGAAGTCAAATAAACCCAGCCTTTCTCACCCCTGACTCCAGGGAAAGACAGGAGACATATATCTAATTCCTAACTGCACCCTGTCCTGTGGAAGGACCAGAGCATCGTTCAGCCACTGTGTCTGGCACAGAGCTGCACGCAGGTTCCTGTGAGGTGGGCTGTGCCTTGGCCATCATTTCTAATGGGCAGTGGGATACCAGGAGTGCACAGGGCAATGTCGTGCTTCCTCCAAAATGGCATTCCTCCGATGGCAGAGTCTGAATCCCCCCAGTTTCCCTGTCAATGAACAAATCTGTCAGTATTGGCTCTGGTTCCTTCTTCATGTGCAGCCGAGCCTGCCGAGCGTGTCCCCTTCAGGCCCCCATACGTAGAGCATTGACTAGCCCAGTGGCCAACGGGGCACCTGCTCCATTATCCCGAGGGGATGCTTTCCCTTACCCCAGGTGTGGGTGTCTGGGGATCAGCAAGTCACTTGAAGAGTAGCTATACATAACACCATGGACTTCTCTGGCCCTGACGTGCAAGTATGTGCTTGTTGCACTGCTAAGGAAGACTTTGGCATTATTCCTACCTGCTATCCTCTGAAATGATGGCAGAATTGAGAGACTTTAGTAGCTGTGCATGTCTCCGCTCCTTTCTCCTAGCCTGCTCCCTCCTGTAGCACACCACGGTGACTCCCTTCCTTGGCTGGATGAGCCGCTGTGTCTTTCCACCAAAAGCATGAACAAGCCTGGCAGCTACGGCCAGGAGCTGTGCTGTCCCATGCAGAAACGTGCAAACCTGCTTCCTCTGGCTGACTGTGGGGGCTTGGGCTGCATATTAGAAGTATTAAAGGGATGTCTCTGATATGACCGGGTGGGAGGCGGAGCCGCTTTGTCTTGCAGAAATGATAGAAGCTGCTCCAACTAAATAGAGTGCCTCTATGGCTTGTTGGGGTCTTTTACAACATGATTCTTTGTCCCCCAGTAAAGAGCAAGCCCCAAGAGACTCACAGGAAAAGCAGAGATGGCAGTTCCTTGCTTTTCTACGAATTAAATTTAGTTCTTTGATATAGAAACCCTCGAAAAGGGTAGTTGCTTAGCTTTCTCACTTCTGAGATGTGCAATCTTCTCATTACAGCTTTCAGGACGAGCAGAGATCTGTAATTAAATATTTAACTTGGAGAGAGTGCAAAGTCTGCTGCACCCTTAACATTCTTTGAAGTGAGAAGGGTCAGTTCATAGCACCATTTCCCTCTCATCATTTTTGTCCTTGTGTTTTCTGTAAATACAGGTTTAATTACTAGCTTATGATTATTGTCATTTCAGGATAATTCTATTCTGAAAAAGGCTGTGGTAAAATGGATCCTTTACTCAACAGCACTGCACTCTGAGCGTTTTCACAGCAGTGTCTCAATGATTAAGGCTGGGTTTTTCAAAGTAGCTCCAACCCACTGTTGAATTGAAATGAGCCACAAGCACCTAACGCCCTTAGGATCCTTTGAAGATCTCAGCTGGAAATTATTTTTCAGTGTCTTTTGATTTCGTATCTATTACAGGACTGTCATGGCTAAGACGAACTACTCTTGGCTGTTTTCTCTGAGATGCACCATTAGCAGACCTGTTTTGGACTGATGATAATTGTGCAGTTCTGGACACACGGTGGGAGCCATGAAAGTCTGCAGATGCACTTGCAGGTATGATGTGAAGAGGCAGGGCTGATAGCTGTGCCTGAGGTCTCCGTGTCTGCTTGAGCAACCCTTTCACATTGTGCAATATATGAATAGGAATTAAAACCAGCTGGCTCTCAGGACATTGTTTACTACATATACTGACTGTATAAGTGCCACCAGACCATGGTCCTCTCCTTGGTTTTACCAGGGTCCATCATTTTACCAAGGCATAAAATGCAGCACAGGAGAATTCAGACTTTTTGTTAAAAAATAAGTGAGGAAAGTCAGGATATTGAGAGGCATCACTTAATGAATGATGCATTTATTGCTATTATCTGTGCTAGCTGCAGAAGTACGCATGTCATAACCTGGTCCTGAGAAATATAGATCTCTGTTGAAAAGCCTGCTGGCCACAGCATCCCTCATGATTAGTGTTACAAATGAGTCATCTCACTCCAGGCGTGAGTCCCATCTCTCCATCCCTTGAATCTGTGCTGTTTCAGCCTTACTTCCAGCTCTCCAGTTTACAGATGATTCTAGAGATTTCTTTCCAGGATAAAAAAAAAATATTTTTTTTTTTGCTTTATTGAGCAGCCTATGGATGTATTTATCAATGGGCATGTACCTGTCTGCATGAACGTGTAGATAAGCCCACACCCCCTGCACCTGTATCCCTCTTTAAGTAATTTTCTGTAGTGGTTTTCTGCTGCTTTTTGATTGTTCTCCAGTTTAAGTACGTGACTGCTTTTGTAGAAGTTTAAACGCCACCTATCACAAACACTTTAGGACTGAAATGCTTGTGCAAATACAATTTTATGTGCAGCATGTCATTAAACATAAGTAATTTTAGGAGGTTTAGAAAAACTCAAAGGACATCATTCCTCCTCTGATTTTCTTTTTCTCCCATAGGATAATACTGGTCTGGGGCAGTGCTGGGGGAATGGAAAAGAGAGATGGCAGAACAGCCATCAGGGCCCCAGGAACTCCAGTGCTGGAGCACAGAGAGCCAGACATGGCACTAGAGCCTATCGCAGGGTGACAGCCTTGCTCTGGGTCTCTGCCCGGAGCCTGACCCTGCCAACACCAGCTCGCCCTCGCCCTGTCCTTTCCCAGCGGACTGCCGCTCTGTGAGGTAGGACAGTGTGGACATCAGCGTGGTGGTGCCCTCTGGGGCAGCTCTCTGCCTGCATGGTCTGGTTGTGGACGACACCCCCTAAACCAGCCCTGGAGCACCAGCTGTGCCTCAGGTCCTGGTATATGGACCATGCTGCAGCTGCCACTATTTCATATCCCAGTCACAGACAGCTGCTCATTTGGCTTTGAACTGTAACATGCTTCCTGCTTTCCAGGTGGTTTTATCTGCCTCCCCCTCCTCTCCCCCCTCCCCAATATCATTTTAGAAGGAAAGCACTTTTTGTATCAAAAATACAGCGCATCTCTATTTACCTGAATTCCCACATTGTTAACTTTACTCAGCAAAATTTTGTTTTCTGTCTATCATTGTTGGAGAGAGAGGAAAAGAAGACCAGCTCCAAATAGCAATAGTGTACAGTTCCTCCCATTTTATGAGCAGAGCCATTCACCTGCCTACAGCAGAGCTAAGCCTGGCCAGCGCTGGGCATCCAAGACCGATGAAGCCATTACAAGGGAAAGGCGTGAAAAGAGCAGCCAGTTCTAAGGACCTCAGTAATTTTTTGGTAGTTAGACACTCCCAGAAAGTTTAACTTGTGTCTTGGACTTCATAAATTACTCCAGAAGGTCACAGACACTTTCTTGGCTCATTAAGTATTATCTTTTCCCTGCTTTATTTTTTTCTGAGTAATTTTGGTCCCACAGACTTAGATTAGACTATGACTCCTGTCATATAGAAAAAAGTACTTATGTCTGTAATGAAGGGCTGTAGCACAGACCCTTGGAGCTGCTGTATGGTTCTACCCCAATGCACAATTACTGCAGAGCAGTATTGGCTTCCTAGGACAAGACACAGCAATTGTGAGAAATTGTCAGCATGGCTTTAACTCAAGGATTTTTCATAGCACCAATGACCTTTGCTCAAAACCTAAGCAGGTGTAAGAGTAGCTAGTAGCTTCAGTGTTATGAATTAGTTTAAGTTACTTGTACTGTAGCTCTATCAGCAAAAATAAACATCAGTGGGATCACTCCCTTCCTGCAGAACAGGAACGGTTTTGGCTGTATTAACCTGTCAGATAAAACAGTTATTATATAATATGGCACATCTGCCTTTGCACTGAACTCTGTAAAGATGAGACAGCCAAATTATCCTATTTTGCTGTAGATGTAACAGCCTGAGGCAACTGGGAGGGGAGTTCTGCCATAAAATGCATAATTGCTGGTGGCATGTTTGCCTGTGGTTGATGTGACTTTGAGCATCCTGTTTTATACTACTCAGAAGGAAGCACCTACTCTGTTCCCAGAGCCTGGTATCAGCACTGGCACCTCATCCCTCCTCCTCGCCGTGAGATCAGCCATCTGTGCTGGGTCTTCACTTCGGAGCAAAGCTGGTCTGAACTGGGTTTCCCAACTACTGCTGAGTACCATCTTTTACTGCTGCAACACCTCGTGCTGTAACAGCAGCTGTACAGGAGAGAGTAATGTTTTAATTTCATGTTTGTTACTCCTACAGCTGTGAGCCTGGGCAGTCCAGGCTGTCTCCCTGGCTGCGTGTGTCATGTTAGCGTCGACAGAAGTCAAACAACTTGCATGTTCTCTGGAGTGTCTGTGACTAGGAAGTCCTCTGCTGGAGTATCTCTTTCTGGTCAAAGGCCCAGGTGAGGATGGAGTGAAGCATCTCCTAAATCATCCAAAGGTGTTTCTAACTGATCCTATATAAAGCGGATGATGTCTTGGTTTCCACACCCAATGTCCTACCGGTGCCTGCTGGATATGTGGAGCTTGGTGCCATAGGTAAATTTCTCCAGCTAATAGAATTTTTCCTGGCTGGGTTAGTTCTGGGTGTTGGGTCTGAAGGGTAAGCTAGTGGGAGAACACCCACCAGCTATGGAAGAGATAGGTCATACATAATGATACATTTATAACAGTCATGAAAATCACACACCTGAAACCCCTGAGGAGACCATCAAACCTAGCTCTGTTTCTGCTGATTTAGTTCATTAATTAATGGGACCCACCATTAGATCAGATTTTTAATGCCAGGCATTTTTAAGTGCTTCGTCTTGCTCCACTAGATGTCCCCTGGTATGGCAGAGCAGACTCTTCACGGGGTTAGATGGAGCTTAGCTGCCTCCCGAGCTCGTCTGTGGCCTGTGGCAGAGCTTGTGAGAGGTGGGTTCCTGCTGTGCAGGAGAGAGAGAGTGGCCACCCAGCCGTGTGCCAGGGCGACAGTGTCCCTGGCGCTGCCGAGGGAGGGAGCAGGGACAGCCGCAGGACCCAGCTAGCTGCTCGTGAGGGGCTGCGCTGTCTCCTAACACCCCTCTGAAACTGTCTGACTTGCTCCTGAAAATGACAGCTTAACCGTGATCCCTGCGTGTGCCTTCTGGCACGCGGCTGTGTCCAGGTGTCCAGGTGCATCCAAGGCAGACATCACCCGGCTCCATCCTGCTGCCCGCAGAGAGGAAAGCTGATGCCTAGGCTGGAGGGAGCACTGCATTACACCGCAGCAGCTATCTGCCTAACAATTTTGACATAGCCTAAATCCATAAATCCCTTGATCCGTTAAAGCTGTTTTTGTCAGGTCAAAATATGTTTATTTTCCTTTCAGAAGAAGCTTAGCTCACTTAAAGCAGCCCATAGAGCTTTTTTCTCACTTTTTCCTGGTACTCAAAGTGTTGATCCTCCAAGGGATGAAATAGAAATAGTTTCTGGCTATTACAGTAACTTAGAAGTGAGGGAAAAAACAGAGGAAGAGTGAGCTGTCAGCCAGGTGACCCTATCATCTCAATACCTGTCTGCATTATGAAGCTAAGCTTCAGGAAAGTAGTTTTCTTGTGGTGAAGGGAACAGATCAGGTCTGAGGAAGGGGTCTGCTGGCTCTTTGCTGGCCACTTCTGGGAATCTCAAACTACAAGGAAATATCTGTCCTCTTGTCTCAACCTGTCAACACACTTGCCCTCTGCTGTCTTTTTGGGATTACTGTGATGAATGTTTTTTCAGGAAAGATTTCGGAGGCAGGAGGAGGTCTCTGTGTGTCTCCTGCAGGGCATCCAAAGCTCCTTCCTACACCCCTGCTCATCCTGAGGGTGACCCCTCAGGAGATGCTCATCTTCCTCTCTGCTGGATTGCTGACATCTAAAAAATACTAAACACATTGGGCTGTCAAGAACTAAATAAAAGCGTTTTCCAGCTTCAGTCAACTTATTGAGAGCAGGGTTTTAGCTGTAACTCTCTTAGGTTCTGCGTGTGTGTCACATTTGAATATAATCTTTTGTAGCATTAATAGACACGCTTTGGAGATAGCTGCTCACAACAAATTATTAAGATATTTCAAGACAGAATTCTTACCAGTCAATTAAATTACCTGCCTAGCTTACTAGCAATAATCACTGCTCTCCCAATATATCTGTGCAAGCAGCAAGATTTTCATGTAAATGAAGTGATGTTTGAGAAGGCTGATGAATGCTTTTGAATCTGTTGTTCAGTGATTCTAACACTTAATACAGGAAAAAAGATAAAATTACTAGAAATTATTCATGATTACTACTTCCACAGGTTCATAATACTTTACCGGTTCCTCTAACTATACATCACACAAAGGGACCAGCCTGCTCCTCTGTAAAAAAAAAAAACCAAACACAAACATTGTAAAGTCTTATTTCCAACACTTGATGGTCAAGTGTGAGAGCAACTGTAGCTGTCACAGGTATAAGTTTTGGAAACTTTACTGGTCTTAAGTTATAATGGAAGTCTTTTGCTGGAGATCCATATTTCTCCAAAAGATTATAACAATGACTGAAAAAGAAAAAATAGATTTTATAGATAAGTTTTACACCTAAACAACAGAGAACCTAAACAGCACTTTTCTTCTAAAAACAGTTCTGATATTTTTTGATTCTGATCTACTCTTGGTTTTCAGGGTGTCCACTCCTCCAGTAGAGGAAACAAAGTTTTTTAAGATTTTCTATTGAGAAAGAAGCTAGAATAGGAATGAAGAAAACGGAGTTCTTTCTCCAGCCCTCTTTCCAATTCAGCTGCGTAAGCCACTTTGTCCTTCAATGCCTCAGCTCCCACTCACTGTCTCTTCCCTGTGTCATCAGTTGTAAGCTTCATCCACTGCAAATGGTCTGTTACTCCCTATAAGCAGTGAGAAAACAAAAAGAATGCAGAAAAAGGAGATTATTTTGGTTTATTGCATTGAGCCAAACTGTAAAATTCAAATCAATTCCAGCCAATTGAATTTTTTTTGTATTGTATTCTGGAGAGTGAACATACCCGTTTCTGGATGAGTAAAGGTTTGTTCAATTTCCAACAAATGGTTTCCTTTTCAAGCATTTGACAAAAGTACCTAGAACCTTGGAAAAAAAGAGGCTACTTCCAAAAACCAGGATAAGAAGGTATTTGGGGTGTCTCCTTTCAGTCTGGAGCCTCATGTTTCTAAAGGATGAAGAAAACTAAGTTCAAACTCCTTCTCTGCTTTCTTTCAGGTAAGGCTATTTACTTATAGCCAATACTCTGAACAACAACAAAAAGGTATTCAACACAGGTGGGTTGTTCAACTCTTCTAATTAAGTTCTTCCAGTTTAGATGAAAATACTGAAATTTCGGTAAGAGAAAAGTAGGAGTCTCAGTGATTAGCAGCCCAGTGATTATGGGACACTACAGACAGATGGAAGAGCTGGATTAAGAATCGTGGCTGTGACTTTTTTTAATGAAAATTTGATTTTTTTTATACTTGTGGGATCAAATTTTATATTGTATGGTGTGATGTCTGTTTCCCGAGATAGGGCACTTCGTGGGGGAGTTCTGTGAGTAATTTTGCTAGATGTAAAAAGACTAGGCAATTGAGAGTTATCAAATTCTTTACAAGGCTTATTCTTTAAGTAATTTCCCATGTTCACAAACAACTCATAGGGGAGGAAATGATTACAGTTTCTGTTTTTACATTTCCTGTAGACCTAAAGTTTTCTCTCTGCAGCTGTAATGACACTGAGAGATTCAGCACTGGATACAGCTGATGAAATTTCATTTGCTACAGCAAAAGCAGGACATTCATATTTGAAGACTCAGGAGTAAGGCTGATCTGGTTTTGATCCTGTGTAGTATTGCCAGGTTAAAGAACCAAAATCCAGACAAGCATCACTCCCAGGACTTGATTGCATAGTCTTCCTACTGACAAAGTCTGTTCTGTCTCTTGCATATTGTGGATCAGCATTAGCGTTATTACAGGTAGAGAGGAAATTCAGCCAAGGATGATAGAATGATTAAATTATTGATTCACTCTTCAGCTGAAATGTGCCATCAATCTCAAATATTTGTTCAATTGCAAGGTTTCCTGCATTTCCATTTTCCAGAAGGCTCCTTAATAAGCAGGATCAAAGATTGTGCTTTCGCATAAACGGTTTCCTTTACAGCACATTGTTTCTAACACATGCCTGCCCCTGAACATTCAGAGTCATACTTAAATTACTTTACTTCTGCTGGTGGTGTTTTCCCTTTAGAAAGTCATATGGAAAGTGTCTCTCCTAGGATCGTAAAATCTGATCCTATTTTTGAATATATTCCTGTGGCTTTCAGAGTGTTAGTTTATAACATGCAAAGTTCATGATGAAGATCTTCAAAACTACAGCAAATTCAAAAAAGTTAATGCAATCTGTGGGTGCAAATCAGAGAGACTCAAGTAAACATCAAGGACAGAACACACACCAGCAAACTCACTGTCCTGAAAAACTTCATCATGCCAGTCTCAGGAGCTGCATGAGACATGAGAGGATTTCAGGCAATCCAAAACTGGTGTAGACTCAAAAGCTGGCAAGGTCTCAGAGGGAGGGCCCATCAACTTGCCTGTGTTGAGCCCAGCAAAAAATCCCTTTGGCTTGCTTTCTGCTGCTCCAGTCAAGGTTAAAAGACATTCATCAAGATGTCTTGTTTGATGGCAGGCATTTTCTTCAAGAGAAAATGTTCATTCTTTCTTCAAGAGACAATGATGTTTCTTCTTTCTTCAGGAGACCAAGTGGAATATTAACTATAATATAACCCATATATATATATAATAGCCCATACTAACCTGATATCCATCCACGTGTCCACCATGCCACCAGCAGGACAACGTCAGCACCGCCTGTCAATGTCCCTGCTGTCACAGGACAGCCCAGCATCACACAGCATCTTAAATCTGCCTGCTGGGTGGCTGGGATTATCAAGGCTTTGCTACAAGGAACCCCTTGGTCATGTAAAATGACATATCAGATATAACTGCCGGGCTAATGGAGGGCGCCTAATCCAATTCATCTGTGTTCTGGCTCACACAAAGAAATCAAGGAAATGGCATTTCATTTAATAAGCTATTTCTGGTGCCTACATGTGTTCAATTTGGTGCTGCTCTGTTGCAGTGCGGCGTAGCGTACACAGATTTGGTCCTTTTGCGCCACGGTCAATGAGCAGAGGCAGAGGGGGAGAAGAAGTTGCCTTGCAGCTCCCACTCCTGTACAGGCGATGGGTGGTGACAGCCTTGCCCTAGCGCAGCCCTTGGGGTCTGGAGACACAAATTGAAAGAAATGGCTTACGCGGCACACAGAGCGGTTTTTCTTGTGGCAGTCAGCTATGCTGGAGTTCTTGGTCTGTGAATGGCCACCAGCATAAGAAGAGATTTCTTTCTTCGATATCCTTAGAAACTCTGTTGAATAAATAACACTTCTGTAAGCAATGGCAATAGATGACCAATACACATTTTGCAGCACAGATATTTGAGCAAATAACGGTTTACACTCAGCTTTGTGGAACTTTCGGGATTCACAAATATTTCTACTGACAGACCTGGAGATAGGTTAGCACAGCAAATAATGAATAGGACATAATTCTGCCAGAAGTCTGGCAATTTTTTTCTTTTACTTGTACAACTTCACAAAGTATTTTCGTACTCTTTGTCTAGCCCTACGGTTTACATGGATACTACACGTTTTGTAGTGGATGACACCATGTAGTTATGATTGCATATAAAAATTACTATTCTGAATGTTTAGCTAGCTGCCTCTCTATGATTTCTTTTTCAGTACATTCATCTGAAGTATAATTATGCAGGAAGATCCGATAGATCATATAATTTTAGTTGTACAGAAGCAGCAGGTTTCTGCACACGGTGGGGTATTCCAAGGCCAATGAGAGCTAATCCATGTATCGCAGGGAGCTGTGCATAATAGTGGTTGTCAGTTTTAGTAAGCTTTAATTGAGTCTGTCAGAAGCCCATAAGTTTTCAGTATAAATTCAGATTACTAATTTCAGCCTATCATTTTAAAATGAAGTTTGCAACCGATGGGTGGATTTCCTCTTCTACCTCTTCCACAGTAAATTGCTGACAAAACTTCCCATGGTCTTCTGAAGCAATAAACCACTAAATTTATGTATCGTATTTTAAAATAATAAGTCTGCTAAAACTTAAAGCTTGCAACATTTTGCAGAAAGCAGGCTTTCTGGGAGAAAATGGATGCAAAAAGGAATCTGTTGGGTGTGCTGTCTGCATGCAGTTTGGTTCCCTGCCCAGGAACGCTGAAGTGGTGCTGGCAGTCTGCCTGCCTAGCTTTCTCCTGAATGCAGCATGGCTAGGCGACAGGCCTGCCAGGAATATTTGGGCTGATTACTTTTTTCAGCTAGAGGACACAGTGTGGAGTACCAGACCCCATTCTGCACTAATCTTCCAAGATGGTTGGCTTTGTTTTATGGCTTAAATCCTTCTTCTTTCCCTTTTCTGTTTGTCCCTGGAATATCTAGAGAGCAAAATCATGCTGCTCTCAGACTTCTTTTTTTCTCAAGATTAACAAGGACTTGCCTGTAAACCTACTCTTGCAAGACAGATTCTGATCTCCCTAGTGGCACTTCACTGCATCTTTCCCAATATTAACAATTTTTTGCCTCAAACCAATCTGACCCTCCAAATCAGTTTTTCCTAGTGTCTTGGATGTTGTCATTGGTGCTTCCCTGTCTCCACTGAAATTACCTGGCTTGATCCAGCCTGGGTTCACATTTTTCTTTTATATGGCCCTTTTCCCATGTGAGAAAGAGTTCCTCAGTAGTGCTGCCATGAGGTGTCCGCTCTGTCTCTGTGTTATTTAATTTCCTTTTATGTGATTCCTGGTTTACTAATTACTATGTCTTTCAAGCAGTTCACTGAAACAGAATGAGATCTTAAGTATCACACACTATTCACCACAAAAAAAAAACAACCCAAAAACCAAAAAACCAGCCAGACACAAAAAACTCAATGTAGATTCTCTTATTAATGAAAGCAAGATTATTCTTAGCCAAGTTTAACAAGGGTGGGGTGAACTGTAATTAAATTGCTGTAATATTCTGAGGGATTATGGTGGAGTATAATGTGTTATTTGTACTGTCCACTTAGGCTACTTAGACATCTTAATTAAGCTGTGATTTGAAAGGCCACAGGAACTTGATTTGAAAGGCCATGCACTGTGAAGGCAATGAAAAAACTGGGGCTGTTAGGCATGTTGGTGCCTGGAGCAAGCTAAACTCAAATGCCCTCCCCAGTGCCCACCACCAAAAATTGCCGGCTCCAAACTGGCTTCAAGTTCATAAGTTTTGAAAATCAAGGAAGACTTTTCTACCCTCAGATACACAAGGTCTTATAAGGCAGATGCAAATCTAATATAAAATAATGTAAATTTTTTATTATTCCTATACCTTGCTTCCACAAATCCCGTGGTCTCTGTGAGACCTTTCTAACTGCTGATGTCCTGTTCGCTTGGGCTGAAGTCTTTTCAGCGATGACTGAAATTGGCTTAAATATTAATATACAAGTACAAAACACAGATAATTTTTTAATAAAGCTTTGCTGTGTATATCTTTTAAAGACTTGTGGGATATGATAGTGGTGGTGAAAGACAGAACAGTTAAGGTTAAATATTAAGAAATCTCTGAAGATTTTATTTTTACTTTGCTTTGAAAGTGATCAGGTGGAAAAATACTATCTAATGACTAGTTACTTCTCCCATTAGTAACCTGTTGACTGTACATTTCAGAAAATCTGTTCACTTTACCCTTTTTATCATGTTTTTGACAAGCAATCTGTTGTCTTCGGCTTACTTCCTAGCAATAAAAGTTAACTAATTTTTTTTTTTTACCCTACTTTCAATAAGGTCAGTCTCTCTGTTTGCCTGACACAGGTTATAAGTCCTACTACAACCCTTTTGATCATAACAGCAGGATTATTGACAAGCTGTCAAAACATGGGTTATCACTAGTGCTTTTCTAAGCTTCAGTATTGACTATGTGCCCTAACAACAAAGAAGCATCATCGTCATAATTTCAATTCCCAACAGGTGGCAGGTCCCGACCAACAAAAGACTGCCAGACTGAGCAGTATGGCAGAAATACCTATCTTACAAAATGCAGGAAAGTAATAATGTTTGTGAACAATAATGTTTCAACACAGAATTTTAGAAGAATACAGTCCATCAAGGTTTCTGAAATATGGCACTGAGCACTTTCAGTTTCCATTGCAGACCTTTTGAAATAAATGGTCTTAATAATTCTTAGTGCTCTTCTCCTGCCCTGCAGGAAAACTAACATCCATCTCAGTTGTGTAACATATATACTTGATATTGAAAAAAGTTGTAACAAATCAACACAATGCTCTTGTATTGTTGTGTCTACTAATATTTGCTAACATTCATCAGTAGTAAGAAAATTTTAAGTAGCAGTTCAATAAAAAGATGCAGCCTATATGGATGAAGAATATAAACATCCTGGAAAGGAGACTCCTTGGATACTGGATGCATCAAAGATTGATGGCTCAGGACTGTTTCCAGCCTTAATTCTAGTTTCCAGGCTCTGTCTGGGAGTTGGTAACGTTTGAATTATCCGTCTCTTGACTGCCTCCTTGCCCAGGTTTCAGGGAGAAAGAGTGACAATCTGGGTCATGTTCCCTTCTCTTATCTCTGGAAAAAGACTATTGAAATCCTCATGCTGTGCCTATTTCCCTTGCCTTTTGGGTAAATATAAAGGAGCAAGAAGTCCGCCCATTCTTGTATTGGAAAGATGCAATTAAAAATGTCAGTAGCTGGATGCTATGCAAGACTTCAGCAGGTATTTAAGCCGGTACCCAAGCCCCAAGTTTAGGTAATGCCAGCTGCCCCATGAATCAATTACCATGGGTGGCTATATACTGAGTGCTTGACACTGATACTCAGGCCATCTGGAGCTGTAACCTTTTATTAATTGCTCAGCTCATCTTTAATCTCTACTTTTAAAAATAAAACCCCCATGTTCTATAATGTTATCGTGGTGTGAACTTATACTGCCAAAAGTGATTTATGTACTCTGCTAAATCAGATCACACATACTACTTTAGGGCCAATGTGTTGCATTTCTTCTCAAAATACCAAAATGCTTTACAGACAACTAAGCGGAACAAAGTGGGCCTTTCACTGCCTTGTTATGGCTTGGTTAAGAATACCACTAGGTGCAGTGTATCTCAGCTGACTCTGGCCGTTTTTCCATATGAGATGCTAAATTTACTTGCAGACTGTTTCAGAAGCACCTCAGCCACACGGTCTCAAATACTAAACTACAATAAATTCATCTTGCTGGTTCATAAATTTCCTACATTTCCTAGGGAATCAAGCATCGTTTGATTATGGCTTTCCAACTCTGTGCCTGGCTGGCTACCGTTTGTCTGTCCCTGCCCGCAAACACAAAACCAGCATGAGCAATGCCTTGCATGGTGTTGGGATGGTCATTGCGTAAAGACTAAAGGCAATGCCGTGTCTCTAAGAAAGGGAGAATTTGGACTGCGAATGTGGCCATTTATGCCCTGCCCTGCCCCACTGGGAAGCACAGGAGAGAATAAAGCAGCAACTACGTCAGGAAAGGGGATCTCCTCTACTTTTTTTGTGATACTCTGTGCAGCAAAGAGGAGGTTGAACCACAGATCCAGAAAGAAGAGGACTTGCCAAAGTACCAGTAAAGGCTTTCAGGGTGGTGTTACAATGACTATTGGTGCAAAAAGTGTGATCAGAGATGGAGCAACACAGCGCAGGGCATCACAGTTCCTGCACCTCCAGGGACAGCTGGGAAGAGACTTACCGCCTTTTCCTTTGCCTTTATTTTTGTTCCTGGTTATTGTTTAAATAAGAGTTGAAGAGGAACAATCCAAGGGCAATATCTCAAACCCTGGTTTTAGTTTTCTAAAATGGGACATATGCACCTTGCAAATACCCAAGCGAAACAGCTTGGTAAAGGCTGCACTCCAAATTCACATTCAGCCTTTGCATAGGCTCCCGACTTTACAGAAGATTTAATAAAACTACAGGAAGGACCTACAGAGTTGTTCTGCTTCCATATGGCTGAGCTGGGAGTGGCTCAACTTACGAATGTATTTTGTGAACCTCAGAGGCTCAAATAGCTTCTACCAAACTAATAATTTTTGAGTAGATTACATCTGTTATTGTCCCTTCACTCAAAAGCAAATATAGCATTAGAGGGGATTGCTTCTGAGAAATTATGGTTTTCTCAAAATACATTAAAGTGGTTCTTACTCAGTATTATAGCTTTGACAGGAGAGAAAGGATGGGGAAGCTCAAAGCAGTCTTGGGGTTTGATTATGTATATTGCTAAAGTGCAGTACAAACTGGCATCAATAAACATTTCTGAGTTCGTGCATGTGAAAGCAGCCAGGCGTTAAGTAAAAGGAGTTAAATTAACAGTATTTGGAAACTAAAATCTCCTCTATATCCGCATAACTGTTTTATCCAGGTCTCCTCCCCTACTCCTCCTAACCAATTTGAACTCTGACCTGATGGGATGAATATTTTGGGGGAGAGCTGAATTCCTTAACGTGTGTGCTGAGGCTGTCGTTAGCAGTTTCCCAGTGATTTGGGCCTGACCACCTGTTGCAGGGAGTGTTGGACCAACATTACCAGCGAGCAGCCGGATGGTGCTACAAGCAGCACCAGTGACCTGGAGATGAAAAGCCTGACGGTTCTTTCCTAGACCCACCAGTTTCCTCAAGGATGAGCTTCTGATGGAAGACAGATTTTTTTTTTTTTTAATGAAAATTACATTTTGGCACATTTGTTTTCCTCCCTTATTAGATCTGAAGGCCATGTGTAAAATATGAGCCTGAGTTGCCTAAGTGGGATCTGTCAGTTTACACAGTAACTGCTGTAACCCAGAGGCAATAATATGAGTTTAACAGATAAGAAAAACTTACTCAGCATTCCTCAAATGCTGGAGAGGAGGAACCGGCAGCTGACCCCAAATGCTTTAAAAATACTCCTCCTAGCAGTAATGCACTAAAGTAAACACCAAGAGGAAAATGCTGTGAAATGGTTTCATCAAGGACCAGTGTAATAAGAGAGCCGCTCAAGTTAGGGTTAATTAAACTGTTTCAGCTACTAGAGGGATGGGGTTTTCCAGCTGTGTGCAAGATGCAATAACAAACTTTCCTTAGGTTGCAGATTCTTTCCTGATTCTTTAGCTTTACACAGCTCAAATGTTATCCTTGCCCATGACAGTCTCATCAGATATTTGGCTTGAGAAATGCTTGCCTGGCTGCAATAGCCATGGAATAAAGCAAGTGGGCTGAATTAGAGAAAGAACCCAGTGTCCTTGACAGCAGTGGGATTTTGGGGGGTGAGGTGAGGAGGATGGAGAGATGTTCTTGGTAGAAGCTTTTCTGTGAGCTGCTCTGTCTTCTTTGGGCTTTCTTTAGCTATGTTAAGCCTGAATTTGATATCCAGACTTTTCTCCCTTCTTTATATAGTTAATTCTTATTCATTTGTACAATGAACTTTGAACTGCAATATTTGCAGAGGTGGCTAAAAACATTGAGCTCCTGTTTTAGATGCCTGGCTGTTGGCTTTAATATAAGATGAAAATGTTGCTACAGCATTGCTGCTCTTTGGAGATAACTCCTTAGACATAAAAAGAAAAATAAAGATTAATTAAGGGCTCACTATACCTTCTAACAAAGGCAAGAAATTTTCATAGAGCAATAAACTGGACAAAAGTGGGAGAACTTTTGACTGTAGAAGAGTCAGGCGTATATACATGCAATAAGTGCAGGATTTATTTTCTGGTTTTATCACTAAGCAATTACACCTGATGAGTAAGGACAGAACAGAGGGTCAGCTGTGCTTTCTAAGTGATACAGACGGTGACAAGGCTGCATTTGTCATGGCAACTAAGAGCTTCACTGTCCAGGCTTTAGTTGGTAAGATGTCCAAGACAGGCAGCTGTAGCTTTACTCACTTGCCAACCCAGTCAGAGAAAAGGCAATACAACTGTGAAATATGAGTGACAGTGATGCTGGAATGAATATCTGCTTGTGATCGAGAGCAACCTGGTACTTTATGCCTACATTCCACAAAGAAATGCCACTGCCATGATAATTTTAAATGAGGTTTGTTGAATATATCAAGAGAGACAGATTTGGAAGCATCAATGCACCATGGTACTTACTACAGAGTCACTGATCTAACTTTTCTACCCTACCTCACTCTATAATTTGTTATTACATAGACGAGTGACCTATGCTAGATACAAAGTGCAGAGATTTTTAAAATCTTTTTCTTTCCAGTTGCAATGAAAAAAAATAGATTAAGAAGCGTAGGTAAATGTCAGCAAAAAGCTGAGCAAAAAATTTATAACAAATATGTTATTATAGCTTAGTTTTTCTTGCTGCTTTTGGAACTGTGCACATGTAAACTATTAATCAGCATCTGTTATATTCTCCTTTGTGTTTAACCCAAGACAATACTGAACTCTTACAGGCTGTGGCTGTGAAGGCTGGGTTTGTAACTCATCCTGGAATTGCTGAAGGTGCTGCTGCAGGAAGATGTTCCTGTTTCAGACTTTGGTGTGGTGTTGTGCTCAACACAAAAGTATCCTGAAAATTTACATCAACTAATTGCAGAGTGTAGATCGTTTGAGCCAAGATCTTGCTAAAGTGTGTTAAAATCCATCAAAGTTTTTATAAAAACTTAGAAAAGCTCTGGTAATATGAGCTAAGGTTTGTATTCAGGACAATGGGCACCATCTTCAGTTTATGTTGCTTGTGAAAGATTTTAATCTGAGAAGACCACTAATTTATTGTAATTAGAGTATGTGTACAAGGCTCTGTATTGCAATAATTGCACTGATGTAAATATGCTGGATATGTACAGTATATAAGTGTAAATGTGAAGAGAGGTCTTCAATGATATTTACATTTTTAGTTGTGGTAATTTATTTTGATTGGGCACATAGGCCCAAATTAGTCCAGTTTAACTGAGGCATCCCCACCAGGAGCAAAGCACCCCTCACCTCCTCAAACCCTAAAGTGGGGGACTGCTCTCTGGAATTGTCTCTCATTCTTCAGACTGCACGGGAAGCTTCACTGCAGCACCTAAATATCCTAGGCTGGCCTATTTATTTTACTGTTTGAATAAAAAATCCTAACTGGGCACAAAGGTACTTCTGGTACAAGTGTCCTTGTTTATAAAGCAAGAGTCAGATTCCCTCAGATGTTCTCTCAAAGTTGTTGTGACCGGCAAGGTCCCAGCTGAAGTGAATGAAGATTTAGTGATGGTTTTATTGGAAAATTTTTATAGATAATGTGATTATTAAATTTTCTGCTTTGAGTTATTGCCCCGTTCATGTGTATTTCCTTCCTCGGTCTAAAATTTCTCTGTGCAGTGCAGGTGGCATTCAATACAAAAACTCAACCTCACAAGTATACTTTGCTGAGCTTCCTCTCCATTCCTTGTCATGTGAGTTTGCTGCCCCTCTCCTATTTCTATCACTGCTTCAAAATCAAGGATCTTGCTCTGCAGTGCATTCAGGAGCCCAGATGTATCCAGAGAAGCTTCAATATGCAGTAACTACAGAGAGCTACACAGACATAGTTGTCTGTTGTTTGGTTGTGAGATTATGAAGTGATCAGCGTTTCCCAGACATTAAGTAAAGCAGATGCTTGCCCTGAGAAGTTTCCAGACCAACAACCAACATGTAGACAGAGTTAGAAGATGACTGAGGAACCAATGGTGAACTCCTCAGACACCCACCTGTAATCCAGGTGTGAGTATTTAAGAGATCAGTTTAACTATGAAGAAGATGGGGAACCTTCTGGATGATATGAGAGATTAAATCTCTGGAAGGCATATATGCTTTTATCTGTGAAGGTGGGAAAAACTTGCCAGGGCTAAGTGAGAAGAAAAAGGGACACAAAGTTCAAGGTTGGTGAGCAGCAGAGTGATCAGAGCTATGTGAGGGAAGATGATGCTGTGCGGGTGTGACAAAAGGAAACCATTGCTTTGAACCAGCAGTTCCAGGTGAGGACGATTGCTTTAATTTTCAGACCTGAGTTTTCCTTAGGCACCAGTTAAGCATCATTTCCACAGTGGCTGGAGATGTGTTAATAGGGTCCGGCTCATCCCTGAGAACCACTTAGAAAGCAAGAGGGGTGCCATGGATACCAACCTGCCCTGGGCAGGGGCACTTCTGTCTCCTCCCCGACACTTGTCAGACTTCCACAAGGTCTCAGGAAATGTAAACGAACACAGACCCAATGTCTTCCTTAGAGGTCAATCAAAAGCTTAGAGAGAGCAGCAACTGTGGAAAAAAAATAGATCCCTTCCCTCTGCCTTCTTTTTCTATAAACACATTAGCATGATAGTTGAAAGGCGATACAGACCAATTTGTGTGAAAGCAATCATTTTAGTTGTTTTTATTTCATCAGCTGAGTCTGCTGAGGGAAAAAAGTGACAATTATTCACATTCTTGAACGGCTGGTGAATAAAACAGACACAGTGAATTTCTTGAATGAACAGAAGAGTAAGTCCCCAATGTACTTCGATTGCTTAACCGCATGCAGCAGATAATCCACATCGTCAGAGTCATAGAGTTTCTCTGTTCATCTTCGACAGTAAAGTGGAATTTGTCTGTAAATAATTCTTGCTTGTTTAAAGCTGTGTGCCTCATTTTCTGCCAGGTGCTGGGAAGCCAACCTGAAAAAAAAGGTATTTAACATCACAGCTAGAAGGACCCTGTGTAAGACTTATGGGAAAATGGGGGAAAAAATATCTCTGCATTAACATTAATGTTTTTGCTGTAAGAAATATAAATGTTAGAAGGTTCTGAAATTCAAAATTGCATTTGTGTTAAAATAGAACTATTTTTTGAATTATAAACAACATTTAATTCAGGAGTCCAATACTTTTCTTCATCTGCATACTCTGTATCATAAACGTGGCATTCTGTTCTGTGATCTCCAAGTTGTCCGCACAAATATACTTGACAAGTGTGGTAAGAACTACAGGTGAGAAGCATATTCACAGATTCAGAAACTTGGGAAGAGCTTAATTCAAATTTATTTGGGAATTTTCTTGCGTTAATTGGACACATGCTTATAAATGTGTAATCAAAACCTGCATTTTCAGAGAAGATACACACCTAAAGATACCCCATCTGAAAAAAATAAGTAGGGTCAAAATAAAAATTGCTGTGGAAATATAGAATTCACTTTAATTACTAAGAGATAGCAATGCCTTCATAAGAACTGCAAACACAGCAAAACTGCTGAGAAAAGTATTCACGTTTCTGCAGTACTTAACACTTAAGAAGCCAGTATGGAGCTGTTAAGGCATTAAACACTGAAAGTGCTTCAAGTTCTTTTGATGAGGAGCTTCAAAAGCTGAACCAGTTTCCCCCTGCAGTGCAGAAATCTCATCATTTCTATCATCCCCCAAGCCAGTTCCCTGCCCAGCAGCAGTGTCTGCAGGACCTGGGGAACAGCTTTGTCTACAAATCCCCGTTACCCATGGTTGGATCATGGTTTGGGTCTCTGGAGTGACCTGATTAAGGGATGGAAGGTGCCACTAGCTGTTCCACTGCCTGCTGCTGTTGTTTGCTGCTCAGCTTCCCGCCTGACTGCTGGGTGTTGAGAGGAGCCAACACGGAGGTACCAGCGAGTCTGCCGGGCTGCAGGCTGGAAGCTTGGGGAGATTAGGGGGGTTAAACAGAGGTGCTCTGCAGGGGTAGTCTTAATGGCTGCTGTGAAATTTGCAGGAAAGTGTAGGCAAAACCGGAGACAAAAAGGGAGTGAAGATCCCTTAAAAAAAGAATCAATGAAGTGTATTGGTTCCTCACAAGGCGTGCACACGTTTTCTGCTGCAGGAGGAATGAGCAGCACACTGAGAAAATTAACTGCATCCCTGAAGGCTACAGCCACACATTAGATGACTTTTCTTTCTTCTCTTTTCCCAGCAAACCCACTTATGCATCACACCGATGGAAAATTCTTCCAAGATGAATATACAAACATCTCCCCCTTTCCCACCATCAGACCTAGTGAAATAATTTGGGGTTAGCATGGGATAAGCCCTATAATAGGCTTAAGGCATTTCATGCAGGACATCCATGACTCATTATCTCATTGTTCTTCGCTGATGTACAAAATCTTTCCCTTCACACAAGACATTTCTTAGCTGTCTATTATGTTGACATCTGAGAACTGACTTTTCAGTGTTCATGCTTTATGTAACAGACAGTTTATAACAGTCACGCAAAGAGGTAGGGAATGACTTTGCAGTGTTGTTGGTACTTTGCACTATGCAGGAACTATTTTCTTCACTGTAAGTAGATAAAAGACAGAAGTATAACCTTCAGTGAAATCTGCCCTGCTTTGGGTAGAGTCCCCGCAATACTTTGGCACAAGAAAAAGAAATATGCTTTCATTCGCACTGAAACATCACAGCCAAAAATATTCCAGCTGTTCAGCCTCTGTGCTGTTCTGAGTTTCTGAGAAATGCACATTTCACCTGAAAACCTATTGGGTTAGTCTTCTGGTCTAAGCCATATTAGTAAAGCCTCATGAAATATGGTGTCAGTATGGGTCACTGTACTTCAGGAAAGGTTTGACTACACATGAGAAAGTTCACGAGACCAACAGCAGTTACCAGAGAAAACAGTGAAGTACTGAAAGAGCGTTTAAAAGAAGAGAAGATGGAGAAATGAAAAGATAATACACTTCAAACGCACACAGACATGCTGTATAATGAAAGGTAATGACTGAGTCTTCCAACTATAAATCAAAACACGTGGAAAGCAAAATTCTTTGGAGGTTAATAAACAAAAGCAACAGTTCTCGTTTAGGAAGTCCCAGGCTATATTAAGGTGAAGGGACCTTTTGGGGAATTACCTCTGCCTGACCTCCTCTAAGCATTTCCCCTTGACCTTACAGGAGCAGGAGCGAGATGAACATTTTTTCTGACCCTGAATGGTTCATATTTTCATTTGTTGTTATTGTCTGAAATAATACTTTGTGATAACAAATGTACTTAAAAACCTCATTGCTTCATCTGTCACTGTGGCAGTCAAGAAATCCACCCACTATAATGAGGCGTTTGTGATCACAAGATCTGTTTTCCCTTCACTCCAAGGACCATCAGGAGAGCTGTACATTTTTATTTTCCCTTTTGTAGCTTGCCTGGCTTTCTCCTGGATATATCGCATCTGCTTACCAGATCTCAGAGGTCTTCAGGGCTGTTTGCTGATACACAGGGTGCCTAAGCTTTCCAGGTACGGGCCGGTATTGGAATAGAGAATTTCTTTTCTTAATAGTCTGGACATTACAGTTTGACTGCTATGTAGAGTTTGACACATTCTTGGATACTCATCTCACATCAGCCTTCACTTCAGAAGGAGTTGGGGCTTCCTTCTGTTGACCAAACAGCCTGAGAGAAAAATGTTATGAATATTTGTAAATGTTTGCCTTAGGTTTTTCATGTGATTCTCTTCAGACCTTTTCTTAAAAGGGACAGGAATATTTATTATTCAATGGTAGCGTTATCACATCTTTTATATTTCTGGAAGGGTTACAATTTTGTATTCTTATTCACTTGTCTTTCCTTTAATGCTACAGTTCTTCCCTGGATAAGCTTGTCAGTAATAGCACTCCCTTTCTTGCAGCATACATCTAAAATAACAGTGCTGCGCTCTCATCGCGTGGGCTGAAAGTACTTTGGAGCAGCTTCCAGTGGCTTTTAAGAAATGCCCTCCAGTGATTTATAGTCATATTCTACTTGAATGGCTTCCTGCTCCTGAAAGAGTTGGTTGAACTTTTCATGCACAAACGACACTGCAAGACATTTCTTTCAGTTTGTGTCTACCTTTATTCTACCCATGTTAGTGTCACTGAGGGAAAAACTGGAGGCTGTCCCTTTCACAGGAAGGTGCCTCATCTCTTGCCCCTGTGTCATCATTTTTATCTTTACCTTTTTGTTCACATCGTAAGTATTTTAGAATAGGTCACTAGTTCTCTGACATACAGGATACATGCATCGCGTTGAAGAAACCATGGTTGTTTCATTCATTGCTCAATCAATGCCTGAGAGTTTACAAATATCTGTGGTTTATGGAAGGTATTTTTAAGTTTTGAGAATTGTTACAGTGTTTCTGAATTGATTTATTATCTGCACTCAGGTTTTGCAATGATTTTGCCTTTCCAGGGCCCGTATCCCAGTATTTCCACCAAAAAATTTTCATATTTATCCAGTTCTAGCTATACTGACTCTACACTTTCTAGCTGTTTGAAGGATCTGTGATCCCAGTCTGACCCTGCTGTCTCCCATCTGGGCTCTGGGTGGCCAGCAGCTCCTCTGCTGATCCATGCAAGTCCTGCCTTGCTAACCACACGTTCCCTCTTCCAGTGGCCAAGCGCTGTTGTTGGCCATCCTCGCCTGACCACTGTGCCCATGCTGCAGGGATGTAATTACCTCCCCATTCATAACAGCTGTCAGTATTCTTTTCCAGATGAAGCACTTGGAAATATTTTTGTCCTTCTTAAGCTGGAAATAGTGCTCACACTGTATTTTTCATTTTATCTCCTATCTTTGCATTTCTGCATTTGCTTTTGTAACATTTTAATGCAACTGTCTTACAATTTCCATATTTATATACATTATTTGATGGTTTATTCTGTGCCTGACTCATATGCTCTACGTTTGGACTTCTGCTTATTTACTAGCTCTGCATATAGCTCTGGGCTGATTTGTTACGGACTGTCAGAGCATTCCTATTTGAGCTCCTTCATACTCCATGGCCATGATTAATCTATCACAACATTGGTTCACATTTTAAGATTTGATCATCAGCTTGCTGTTTTGACCAGGCTGGCAATGTACTTATTTTGTACTTTTCATATGGAGTTGTAAGTACAGTCTTTAAATAAGTATAATTTGTGTGGATTGAAAATACTTTTGGACCATAGCTAGGATTTTACTTAGGTACTTCTGGGCTGTTATCATGATGGCAAAGGTCTGCTGAAGATTAAGACAGCATGCTTTGTCACTGTTAATAACATAGCTGTTCTTGCTTTGTTCCATTTTTTGTCTTCATTTAAATTTCCTAATTTCCATTTTTTGGTGTGAAAATTTCCACTTGCAAAGGACTTCCCTTTCCTAGCTAGATGCTTGGAGGTGGGGTTTTAAAACATCAGTATCGTTATATTTTGACCAATACTTGAGTTTTTCTTTTGCTTTTATATATTTGCTTGTGGATCAATGGTTGATGGGAGAGTCAGTTTCTCCTGTTAGCATTTGTACTTACCTACAGGGGCTGGCTTTAGATACTAATTTAATTGTAAAATTGTTAAAATTGAAGGCAATATTCAGGTTCTACTCCTTCTTTCATATATGGCGTTATTTTAAATTTAGGATTTACTGAAGGTAAATGTCTTAAATCCCAACATTATCTTATTTATTCAAATAACATTATACATGATAATGATTTTTATAAGGGAGATATCTTTTGTAACTTGGTTTAGTTAGATTCACTTTTAATTGGTGAAAGTTGGCGGACGTGATTTTTCTCCTCCATATTAAGTGGCCATACTTTCTTGCCTATTTATTTCACCCTCTTCTCTCTATTTCTTCCCCCCAAATTATTTCTAGTCAGTTCCAGACTGGACATAATCTCTTTCTTCTCTCTCCTAACACCTCTCTTCCCATCTTCTGAGGAGCTGGAGATGCTAAAATTGATAAGAAAGTATAAGTGGAGGGTGCAGGAAAAGAGATGAAGAGCCACCCCTCTGATTTTACTAGCTGGGGATATGGAGAAGGAAACTTTTATCAATTGAAGATTGTAGCTTGTCAGATAAGCTCAAACGCTCAAAAATAAATCATTTTAATAATTTATTTTCAATAGCAATGACTTCCACCAAACCCAAATTTTCCCATTACGTGTTCCACTGCTATTGTTTAACATGGTCTTTCCAGACTTGCAATGTCACTGCTTTTTCATTAACCCATTGGCTTGAAGTCCCCAAAACTGTTCTTCTCTTTTGCAGATCATTCTTATGGATTTTTCATACTAGGCTAGCAGTCATCGTTATTTCTTATTCACCTCAGTCTCTTCTGGAATATATAACTACCTATGGTAAACTGTAGTCCACTAATTCCATTGATTTAAGGCAAGGAGCATTTATAACAAAACCAGAACCAAAACAAACAAAAACAAAACAATAAAGAGAATAAGAAAAAGTTGGCTTAAAGTCTTTTATTACTCAAACTAATTTCTTCCATACATGACAACTCTGACAAGTTAATTTTTGTTTATTTTAATTGGAGTTTTATGTTATACAGGCACCTATGATTAATCTGTCACCCTGGACACATAAATTACACAAATTTAAAATTTAGAGCACTCACTTTAAATATAATTTCATCAAACTTCTCTAAGATATTCTCCAGCAAAAAAGCACAGCATATATTTTTACAGCTATTTCTAATATACATCCCTATTAATAGGGAGCACTAAAAAAATAAATTGAGGGCATGCTGAGCTATAAGACAAGATTGAGATGACAGGGAATTGATTTTCTATAAAGCTGAGGGATTTTATAAAAAAGTAAATAAAATCGTCAGGGAACAATTTGCAAATGAAATATGTGAAATTAGATGTCTCTACGTCACATATCGATTTGATTTTCATAAATACGTTTGCTTGTCAATACTGTAAGTGATCATTGCTCAGTCTTCTTGAAAACATCAATTAGGGTAAGACAATTATAACAACAACATCATTAGGGCTGGACCTCCTGGAATGGTGGAGCTGAGAAAATCTGGTTTTCCTGTTGGAGTTCATCTTACACATCCATGAAAAATGGGTGCAATCTATTATGTCCAACAGGCGCCGATATGGGGCTTGTTTGGGAGCCTTGTGCTGCTGAATTGTGGAGGACGAGGCTTACTCTGTGTGTTTCCAGGTCCAGAAGAAGGGCACAGCCACCCTGTCAACTCATCACACTCTCCTGCAGGGAGGGCAAGACCCAGGTTATGGCATAAACTGTACCAGGAGTAGCTCAAGAAGAGTGCTTGGTGGGAGTGATTCCTTCCCTGCTCCCTCTTTATTTTTATTGGAAGTAAACCATAACAAGAAGAACGTAATTTTGATGCAGCCATTGTGACCAATATTGACCTGTACTACAATATGTAATAATTTTTTTTGAAGTTTGGTGTGAACTAAGGATGATCTATCCATTTTGTTGTAAGAGGTTATTGAGATGTAGTTATCAGAAAAAAGAATTTTCAGCTCACTTTTTCAAAACAGATCCATTAAACAATTAAAATTAATTTCAATCTTATATTGCAGCCAGATTGTATCTATTACTTTAAGCAGTATCACCACCTTGAAGAATATGAAGCAGGAGACAGATTGGTGTGGAACAGACATGGATCTTTATTTCTTTAGTAACAAAGTAATTTGCAGCACTCTAGCTGCTGCTGACAGAGAATAGGTAAGTCATAAAGTGCAGTTAGGTGATAAATTTATGTATAAAGTACCTTAGCCACTTTCTTCTTCTCTGCTCACTAATCCTTCTCCCACAGGAGTTATTCTAATTTTAATCCACCAAGCAGATAGGTAGGTGGTATGCAGGGTGGATGAGAATGAATCCTTGTCTTCTGCAAATGTAGTATTTTCTGCCCAAACATTCCAATCTAAGGCACAGCATGAATGTGGTTCAGTTCAATCTGACATTTAAAATAAAAAGTTTACAACCATGAAGATACTGGTTTTTTGTCCTGCAACTCTGCAAGACCTATATCCCTTCATAATATGTACTTTATCACTTTCTCACTTTGAGTCACAGAAAATCTTGATAAAATGTCTATTAAAGCTCAGATACCTTAAAGATTCTTTAGGTTTTTGTTAGTTGACTTTTGCTGCTTTATGCAGTTGAGTTCCTGGCAAGGGAGACACATATCTTTGTAAGACAAGAGTTAGAAATCAACTGTTTCAAGCAGCTCTTTCAACCCCCCTGAAACATTATTAGAATACTTTTTCTCAAATTTCTGATGCACCTCATGCATACCCAACACATGCTACCATAATATCTTCATCAACATTACTGTGTTGCATGACAGCTAAGAAAGTCATGATACACTGCTTTTTCTCTGGGAGAAGGAAACAAAAAATGGAAAGGAAGAATGAGAAGTCCCAGACAGAAATTGTTCTGTCTTATAATGTTCAAAAAAGTGCCATTATGTACATCTAGAGAGCATAACTTTCATACCTGACCGTTTCAACTGCTGAACTGTTGAATCCCAAAGGCATTTGTATTTATAGGATTTGTAACTTCAAAGAGATTTGGAACGTCTGAAAAATAAGCTTTATAAAATAACTCTTGCAACACTAGGCTATTGTGTTACAAATTGGTTCAAAACATATTCAGAAGACAGTGCTCTTGTACATCGTGGTCTCTGAATAGGTTAGTCACTGCCTCTTCCATCTAGTTTATGGTTGCAAGCAAATCCAAGATCTCAGCAGAGCAAAGGGAGTCATCTTGTAGTCAATTTCTGGTTTGCATTAGGAAACCATAAATGCTGTTAATCACTACTCAGCTGCTTGATCCAGATTGTCAGGGACTTGGAGTGAAATACTGAACTATGTATGAATTTCTGGTAGATACTGGATAGCAATTCTACATTGGCTTCTGGGCAAAAACCAATTGTAAAATCCTGCAAAGGGACTCCTCTGTCTCAGAACTGTCACCAAAAAACAGGAGGAATTCTGTTTTCCTGAAAAGGCTTTTTCCTTCCCCCAGTTTTGTCATTGAAATATGTATCACTAATGTATAGATAATGAAAGAACTAGATGTGGTTTAGGCTGTATGTAAGGCAAAGATTTACAGCTGATGTCAGACAGTGTGGCTTTCCTTTCCACAGCTCTAGCACTAAACCACTACGTACACGTGATCATTTTATGAAATACATGTATGCTGTTTGGTTAAGAATAATGTCAAGCAGATCAAAATCTTCTAAAAAAGATTTTAAATCCCACCTCAGTGCCTTGCTGATGAGTGAAGTCATGCTAGAGTTCAGTCTTCTAGTGTGATAACTTTGGTGATAACGTAAGAACAGTAGTTCTCTGGTGAGAATAAAATTAACTGAAGGGAGAATAGGAGTTTAGGCAGCTGCTTGAGCAGCTTCACAGCTGTCTGCAGAACCATTAAAAGCGTGGCCATGAGGTTTGTCACCCTGCATGTGTGTGCATTTGTCACTGAAATACATGTGTGTGACCATGCTGCCTCCTACAAAATGGGGAGTCCTTCAGTGTTGCAAGTCAGTTTCTCACACGAAGAGAAATCAATTGTATGATAGCTCTCCCTGTAAATAATTTAAATGATTTATTGCTGTAATATACTCTATCTGAACATAAATAGTTACTAAAAGCACCCAGCCAGTCCTTTTTTTCCAGGAATCCTGACATGAGCCTGGCTATCTAATGCCAAGAAATTGTTTTCTACAGCAAGAGCCAGCCGGAGAGGATGATGATAAAGAAACTTCCCTGTGGCTGAGTTTCCCCAGGCAGAGGGCTGGGATTGTATGGATTTTCTTATATGCAACACTCCTGTGCCAAAAAAATTCATTCCCAAGGTGTTGTCAGCACCAACTGTGCTAGCAACTAAAGAGGGTTGGGATCTAGGCTGGAGAAATACCCTCAGGAGCAGAGAGTGGGCCTTGCTCTTCTAGCAGTGATTTATTGGCACAAAGTTGGATTTTCTGACCATGTACTTCCAGATCACAGTCACAGTCCTCCTGGGACAGTGCACGTACAGCAAGGGGGATCCTGAGTAACTGGTCTGGCCAGACAGAGAAAACACTTAGACAGAGGCAGCAAGATGAAGGGCTGTCTAGGGGGAGATGGCAAAAAGATGGAGGAAGAGAGAATTTAGAGGTTAATAGGAAGGAGAGAGGAGAGAGAAGAGAAAACAGGAGCTGCTGCAGTACTAGTGCATCTCTGCTTTGCATTCTTTTCAACCTGTTTCCTAAAGGCCATCCTACAGCCAGCCATCCCCATCTACCTTCCCACCTGGTGCCAAAGCAGGACTCTTCAATTTCTCTTGCAACTGCAATCAGAATAATTTTTGCACTGTTATCTTTGCACTATTTTATTATTGGGTGCAACTTCAAGCCAGAGTTAGCCACCCCACTGAGAGCTGTACCCCCACCCCCACCTCCTGTGCCCCAACCAGTGCCTCCCCTGCAGCACGCCGTCTTGTGGTCCCCACCTCTGCTGGACAAGTGGCATCCTCCTGCTGCAGGATACAATGCAGCTGAATTTCGGCAGTGTTCTGTACATCTTGGCCTCCTCTGTCCTCATTCATGCAGGAATGTATTGTGTTTGTGAAGACACAAAGGAAAAGCACGTTTGAAAGCTTCTGCTTTCAAGTGATTTTCAGTACGGTGACGTACGACACCAAGAAGGACAAACAGATGTATTTCCATGGCTGAGCATAATGTGTATATTGCTTGTAGACCAGCTTCATTGAACTCAGGAACAATATGTTTGCCTTTCAGGCAAATGTGGCATTTAGGTATGAAAAATAAAGATACTATATCCATACCGCTAGTACAGTAGACAACTTTATCACTTTTTCTGATTATACTGTCATCTGGAGGAAAAATATAACTCTGCATCATTAATCACATCATAAGTCAAATTCTAAATGAAATGTTCATTAAACTTTGTTATCATTCTGCAGCTGGATAGCCTTTGTGTTTCTGTAACTCACACTTTCTTACAGTTTGTAATAATTCCTTCAGAGTAAAATTTCTGAAGAAGAAATATGCTGAGATGTAAAACTGTAGCTTTGCTTTGATCAAAAGTTCCAACTGTGGACTGCCAGAAACCTCCTGAAAAACAAATTTATCTTTATAGTCCACACTAGGTGCAGAGTAGTGAAACATCAAATCACTAACAACTGTTTTATTAATTTTAATGTGATAAAGTCAATTTTATTATTCTAATTTGAAATCATTACAGTGATTCTCTCTGAATTCCCTCTGAATCTTCTTCTTCATAAGACTTACTAGCAAATGTGCCAACCTCTTTCATTAGCACAAATTAGAGCAAATGCAAGGATTTGTACTTCAATAAATTTTCATGGATGCATGAAATTGCATGGCCAATAATTGTAGCTAGCTCAGTTATTTCGGTGATTATACTGTGTGCAGAGGAAATTAAACCATTGCAAACTCCAATCTTGACAGTTTTGCACAAGCAAAGCAGGATCCTGCTATGCTCAAATGACAGCCCTCAAGAGAAAAACTTTGGTAATTTTATTTTTATGATCTGTGACTCTGGACCTCATACATCATGCTGGGGCCCGAGCTCCGTTCTGGCACAGATTTCCAAGAGGCACTGCCTCTTATCTTTGTAAAACCATGACTCATTGAGTGACCATTAAAGTCCTACAATAGTTTTTATAAAGCTGGGATTTCTACAGCCTCGGGTAGTATATTTTCCATCTGTTCTCCCAAGTTTTTGAGCAGGGTATTGCTCTTTGCCCTGCATCGTTGCTGGTTGCATACTGCTGATACAAACAGCTGCTGCGTTCCACTAGAGAGCTCCTCTTTTATTGCAATATGACTGAAACACAAATCTTTACAATTAACAAACAAATCTGAATAACAAGGAACCAACAGATGAAAACACACAAATTAGCCAGACAAATAAGTGCAAGCAGGGACTTCAAACCCACTGCACAGAAGCAACTAAACCTGCTCACTCAACACATGCCAGACTCAGGTTTGGAGCTGGGAAGTTCCTATGTGCAAAATGCTGGTTCACTGGCCAAGCCCAGCTTTGTCAGACATATTTCTGCAGCAACCCCCGCTCTGTCTTGTGTCACAAACCAGCCAGTTACCTCACCATCTGCCTGCATGCTAACCTGTTAGCCAGGCAGAGCAACTTGGGTGGGCAACGAGTGATGCTCACATGTATCCTGGTGTTTCTGGACTGCTGGGGGTGTTACCAGTAGCTACAGACACAGTCCCAAACACAACCTGGAACGGTCTCAAGCATTCTGTAATTATTCCTCTTGCCTGCAGCTCAAGTTGGGGACACAGTATGTAGGTACTGATAATGAACCAGTTAGTCAAATCTCTGATGCAAATGATGGTTATAGAGAAAAGCACTATCGGAGAGAAGAAAAAGCAAACCTCAAAGTAAAAAAAAAAAAAGGATACCCAACAAATAGAAGGTGTTAAGTGTCAGGGAAGCATTCCTTCATCCCAAAACACTGACTGAATGCCATAGGTTTCAGCCTACCTAATTACCTTACCCTTAACTGCCTGACAGGATGGCAAATGTCACAGGATACTACATGCCCCCAGTGACCTCAGTTATCTCCAGATGTCCAGGGAGAGAATAAAATCAGAGGCTATGGTGTAAGGAGTGTGTATGGCTGATTCTGATGTGGGGGCTGAGAGTCCGCAGGAAGGATCGCTGGGGACAGGTTTAGTGAGCCAGCAATGAGGAGATGGAACCAGGGGGGCTGGGGGAATGAAAAAGGCAGAAATAGAGGAAAGTGATGCAAGGAGAGTAGATACGTGCTGGTCCACTGGGTTTATGACATGTGCTAGACAGCCCCATTTTCCAAAATATCCAGCCTTTCCTTTCCTAGGCCACACCATTAGGGAGAGTGAAAATTAAGTTGTCAGTACTGTTTATTGTGTCCCATTCATTCAAAAACTATCTAGTGCAAGGGGCAAGCACCGCACCTGGATTATCCTAACTCCTGGGGAATGTCTGCACCATCATGCCTGCGTATATTGTACACTTCCTTCTGTATCCGGTATCATGGTCCTTGCTGAAATACATTTTTTTTAAAAGCAGAACAATATTTTCTTCAAAAATTATAAGCAGGTGTAAATGAAGGTATGTAAAAAGTAGTATCTTGAAAGGAAATGTTTTGTGCAAATCTACTTTCACAAGTGCCCAAAAATCTAATTTTCATTGCAATAACTTAGCATTTTGCTCAGATGAGGCTCCTGTACAGCAACTCTACAATGGTAAATGAACCTTTATACTATCTATAAGTGATTTATTGTCTCCACGCTGATGCTACATTTTATAATGGATGGATTTAGGATTAAAATAAGGTTATGTCTAATTACCATCAGTGCTTGGCATAAGTACCAGTTTGTTCCACCCCTGTACATCAAAACCAGTTTTTAAAAATGTAATTAATACCTGTCTCATTATTAACTGCTAACACTGATATCAAAGGAAACAAACACAGAGTTAAGATGAAAAGATATTCTGCAATGGTTTCATTAATGTTTGTTTTTCTTGTCTGTGGTCCAAAGCCTAAAGGACTTCCTGAAAGATGACTTTGCCAGAATATAGAACAAACGTCTCAGTATTTGACCTTAATGACCATGGCCTTCATAATTACAGGTAATTAGCCATGTAATTGAGACTTATCTTTCAGAAAGCAACGTCAGTACTTCTAGGAGATCTTGTCTTCAGCAACCTGTTCTCCAATTTTGTTGTGAGACTGCAAGTCACACTGAGTGCTGATATCCAGTCTTTTAAGCATGTAATGGTAGAAACCAAGTAGCATGATCAAGTCTTCTCTGTAAGTGCTAGAACCTGCAGTGTTCGTTCCATTGAGATCTTTGTAGGTCTTGGTCCCACTCTGGGTTTCTTCCTCTTCTGTATAATCCCTTTAAAGTTTACTGCTGTCATCCTAATGCTGCTAATTTGAGTGGAAGAAGGTAAGACACTGTACTTGACAGTACACTCGTCCCATTCAGGCTGTTTCTATAACGATAAGCATACTGAGAGTCCTGACCTAGAGTAGATCTGGGAACTATCAAACAAATATATTTTTTAAAAAACCCAAATAATAAGAAGTGGGCTCCATCACCATGTGTTTCAGTTTTCTTCTGATAGTCAATCTTCTTTCATGTTAATTCAAGGATCCTGCTGTTTTAACTTTCTGAAATTACATATTCAAACTTATCTTCTGTTACTGCATATTTGTTCCCTACATGTCTGCAGGAGATCTGTACGTGGAGTGAATGATATTTGCAACAAAAAGGAGATGCACAGCATGGATTAGGGAAGATCATTTTCATTTGGAAATTTTATTTCTAACAGAGCCTGCAGTAATTGTAAGCTTTGTAGATAAGTTTATAAAAATTTGAATTCAAGACCAATGCATATCACTCTGTTGATGATAAGAATTCTGTAGCACTTGCCTCCCACACTAGAAAATTCAATGGGGCCCTTTTGGTACCAGCTGAAAGGCTTCAATAAATTTTATAATGGAAAATATACAGAAACAGGGGTTAACACCACAAAAAGGTTTTCGATTTTTCAAGATATAAGGCCTGTCAATACCACAGATGAAAGAGAACAAATGTAACAACAGGTGGGACTGATTTGTCCTAACACAAGCAGTTAGGGGATGGATACAGTTCATGTTTGTGTGAAGTCAAGCATCTACGTAAAAGGGAACAATTCAGTTGCCAAAACTTTAGGATCTGCTACTGCCTGAGGTGCCTGGGGTTATTCCACACAGTTTCTTGCTGCCTCTCCAGAAGGACACAAGTCTTCTGTAAACAATGTGTCCTCCTGTCATTCATACATCGAAATTTTTGACAACCTAGGACATGTCAGAAAACATCAAGTACCCATTTTTCAGGGACCTGAATTTCACTTAGATGTACACAGTGGAGCTAAATGCCCAAATTTCCATTGCAGTCAAAGGAGAGTTGGTCAATGCAGTCAATGAGGCTTGGAAATTAACTTGAGTGTCTGATCAAGAGATGTTGAATTTGGGGTGAACTGAACCTCTCTTGTGGCTCCACTGGATGCATTAACCTCACTTCTAAAGACTAGCATAGGACGTGACATAGCTAGTACACATGTAAACACCTGCATTACAGACACCTTGATTTGGAAGTCTTGATCTGGACTAAAGTCTGATCTATATTCAATGTGTTCAACAGAAAGGGGTCAGTTCAGCTACATTTATCAGGTGAATTGGCCTCTAGAAGGGCATACCCTGTGACCCACAAAGGCTCCAGACACTAACTTTTAGACATCTAAGGTCAGATAGCATTAATCTATTTACATTCATGATTTGGAAAGTTAAGAAGATAACACTGGGAAAAAAATGGAAAAATACTCTGGGAGAACCAAAGTGGTTTTCCTTCTGTTGTAGAGCTGAGGATGGCAACATGGATAGAGACTATTTCTGAGGAGGAAGTGCCCGGCAGTAGTGGATTTAGCTCTGGTCGGCGCTAAGGGCCTTGTTAGCTGAGGGTAGAATCAGACTTACGGCCTATTTATTGCTGCAGAACTGTGTTCATTTATGGTGTGGTGACAAATAGATTGTACTCCTTTCCCAAGACTTACCACCATCTACCACCTGTTTGCAGTCTGTTTTCCCAAGATTATTCTTGTCTTAGTGATTTTAAACCATTTCTGCTTGTGAGTGATCATCAGACAAAGTGATTTACAGCAGCCTTTACCCAGATCATAGTACATTGCCATAGATCCCTTGTCAAGGCTTCTTGACCTTTCTTTATTTACAGTTTCTAGAGTTGAAGGATTACTTACATGTACATTTTTGAGATAAGGACCTTGGCAATTTCATTCACACACTACTAACTTTATTGAATTGTCCTCTTTGCCCTGGTGTACAGCCTATGCTATGAGAAAGACATGGATTTCTGATGGCAAGATGCAGTTACCCTGTTTTTTCTGAACTAAAACCTGTGTGCTTCCAGATTCCTAAAGAAAACTCATCTTAAAGTTTGTCATCCAGCCCTAGCTCTTGGGCACTTTGCCACCTGAAAGCAGTAGACCTTCATTGGGCTGAAGTCAGCATGCTCCTACTGCAGAAGCCTCAGGCATGGTGGTTTATGTTCAGAGATGATCTGATTTAGCCTTTGTAACCTTTGGCACTGTAATTCTGCCCTTCTCTGAGCCCTACCACCATGCGGCACTCCCTAAAAACCTGTAAGAACAATTTTCAAGCAAGGCAGAGGAAACATCCGTATAAAGATCTTCATGAGAAATACATTCAGGGTTCCTTAAAAAGCATCTGTCATTGCCCCTGCCTCTGAGACACAGCCTGGGTGGAAATTGAAGAAGCATCCATGCTTTCATTTCCTCTTCTTATTTTGACTGAGCATGTACTATTCACATTGCTATCGCTTTTAATTCAGCAGCTAAGCTGAACAGGCTGAGGTTTATGTTCTACTGCATAGCGCGGGCATGAAGGGGTACAGAGCCGCACAGTGCAAGGGAGCACACTCTCACTCAAAGGCAGCAGCAAACTGCTCTGTCTAGAAACAAATGGGGTCACAGCTCCTTCCCTTGGAAGCAAAGGAGAAGAATTTACGACAGACCTTGAAACAATGCAACTTAATTCTCCCCTTCTCTGCAGTGAGCCCTGCCCATTGCAGTGGCTGATGTTAAGCTGAGTAAAGACCCAGTACATTGCCTGCCAACCGTCACATACTGCCAGCTCCTAAATGACCCCCAAAGGGAGGCACAGCCAAATCAGAGGTACTTAAAATCTTGCTCATATTAATTCGGTGATAAGATACTAGATATCAGTATTAGACATCACTTCATTGATATCTATATACACCTAAATCAACAGAGTCCCTCTGGGCAAATTTTTTTCATGGTAATACCACATTTTTTATTATTGCACTATTTACATATTTATTTATTGAACTGAATCTCCACCCTTTTGCCCATATCCAGTCCCTGTTGTTTCCCATTTAAAAGTATGAGTAAATGCAAGAAGAGTGTAATATTAATCTGAAAAAAGGTACAGATTTGTATCACTTTTTTAGACAGGACCCAAAGCCTACCCTAACAGATTAATAATCTATCACAGTAACGTTGGCTGAAAGTAAGTGAGAGAAGAAAGACTGAACAAGGATGCTGACCTGTAATGTTAGCCTGTGAGCACAGAAGCACGTGTAAGTATATAGTATAATCATCTTAAGAGCATCTGTCATGCTATACTTTGGAAGTTTGGAAGGGCAGGCTATAAAGGATTTGTTTTGCTGGTTTGCAAGAAAAAAAAAAAAAAAAGTTAATTCTTTAACAGTCAGCAGATTTCTTTAAAAAACTTCCCAAGGAGAAAGCAGATGCTGAGTAGCACAAAATTAATCTTGTAACATAGTAGCTATAAAATACAGTAACACAAATCAATATTGCAGCCCTACACTATCAGCTGCTGAGCATAGAAATAGTCAGCTGTATTGTGTAGGACATATGCTCTGCTCTCTGGTTTTTCACCATGGATTTCTTTTTTAGGTCCTGAGTCAGTGCCTGTTGGAACCAGTGACAGAAACGTGGCTTTGGATCAAGCCCTCAACCGTAGATTTATACTGACCAGTAACTGAGAAATACTGCAGTTGAGTCAGTGCTGCAGCAGAGTGTTGCTGGTTATGTTATCCTCTGCTGGAGCCAAATTGCTCTGTGTTAGAGGAAAGCCAATCACTTTTGAACTGTATAATTTTAACACAGCAAAATCTGACCCTGTAAGTGTAAAACTGCACATGGCAATTACTCGGTTCTGCAGGAAATGAACTCACTGTGTATTTAACGCTTCTGTCCAACAGCAATTAGGTTACTTTTATAGCCGAATGTGTAGCTCCTAATGCAGCAAAACCACTGCCTGTAACAGCCATAGCTTACAACTTCAGCTGCAGAAATACAGGCTCTTTCTGGCGACACAGTCATTAGCTCTTTTGCAGTTGACTGCAAAAGCAGCCCACGTTTGCGGCAGCTCAGCTCACTGTGCCAAAGCTCAGGGAACGGTAATTCGTTGCATGAATATTCTGTCCTCAAACCCTGCTTCTCACTTTGATTCACAGGCAGCCTTCCTCAGCTCCCATGTTCAGCAGGTGAAAGCATGGAACAGGTGTTCAGCACTGCAAATGAAACTGCAGCCCAGACAGCAGCGTCTCTTCCTTGAACCATTCATCTCTGAAGGCTGATATCTGCAATAAGAAAACGTGGTGGCTAAATGCGACTGAAAAATGGGCTAGTAGGATTCAGTCAAGTCAGTCCCTTTGGCCCTGGCCACAAAGCCTGCTCCCCTCAAAAGCATCTCCCACTCTGCCCTCTAAATGTCTCCGTTATCTTCTACACCGTGTGAGGGTCTGCTGTACCCTTCAGCTCCTGACATGTTGCAGGATGACCCAGCAAAGCAGTTGTACAACATTGAAGTACAATTAAACAAAGCTTAATCTCTTGACTGCTGAAAGTGATCGTTGCCAATGAGCCTGGCCACAGACTTTCATGATAATAAAAGTGCTACGCACAGCACAGTAGGTCAAACCACATCATCTCTTCCAATATTCCTCTTTGATTCTTTTCTAGTGAACAAGGATCTGATGTAAACGTTTTTCAAAAGTTATGTTTCCATTGATATCCACACATCCTGGGATCTTAGGTGTCTCTTCTGCAAGCTGCTTTCATTCAGACCTCACACTGGACAGGGGCAATATGCGTTGCTGTTACCACCCCTTGGGAGGACACCTGTAGCATCTTGCTTCATCTACCTCCACAGCTGGTGAGGTAGAACTGCCCCAGTGAAGCAATCTGCTCGGTTTGAATCAATCATTTATTCTCTCTGATGCCTCACTCTCTGCCTTGCCATTTTATCTTTGCTGTGTCATACCTTTCCCGTACAAAGCCTTTTCTAATAAACTGGTAAAGCTAAACGTTAAATGGAAAAATATATAAAGCTTATATAATGAATCTCCTTAATCAGCATCTGCTGATGAGTTTTATATTTTATGACACTTTCTCAGTTTATATTTACTTACCATACCTATAAAAATGGCAGCAAATCCCATAAACTGTTCAGCGCATAGATGAGAGTTGTTGTGAATTCCAAGATGCAGCTCCTGATTACACAGCACACAGAACAATGAAGAACACATAAGTAACTCACTACAAAATGGGAGCCATACTTGGGCACATATTTTTTGTTCTTTGTATCAGTAATATGTAAAGGCAATTATGTTGATTGGTGCTTTATCAAGCACTCTGGCAAGAAGATGCAGAGACGGTGGAAGAGACATGCTTCATTTCCTTGCCAGTACCTGACTTCTAAGACATTTCAGACACAGAAAGAACTTTAAAAATATTCTCTTTGATTTTCCCTGTGGCCCATTATAGTGCCAGATCTCTGAAAATAATGGATTTTATAGTTCAGTGGCTCAACATGGGGAGAAAAGAAATAGTTTAGGTTGATACCATTTTTCCTAAGGCTTCACAGAATTTTGAGGTCATAAACCTGTTAATTTTCTATCCTTAGAAGAAATTGCATCTATTTTGAAAAGAAAACAAGGTTTTGAAAGAAATCAGGAAAAGAAAAAGAAAACATTCAAACTTCAAAGTTCAATATTTACTCAACTTTTTTTTAAATTAGTCTTGGACTTCTTGAGTCCATGCCAATTCAGCCAAGTGTGTCTGTGCATGGCGGTGGTTTGGTTTGTGCTCACATCACCATTGCGGTTTTTCCAGTTGCTGCTGTCCCTGCCACCTGTCCACCACTGTGACCACTCCACTCTGCTTCCAGAGGAGCATTCGCAGTAGTGACCAAAGTCATAAGCAGGGCCTGAATCACTTGTCTCTTCTGTGTTTCTGCCTATGGCTCTGAGCTTGAGTGGAAGAGGGGAAGATAACATGCAATAATTGTGGTATAATGTGTAATCCACATTGTGTATTGTAAAACACGCTGTGTTTTACAATAGCATCTTGTAGACACACTGTTTGAGGTACACAGGTGCATGTCTGTAGTTTTGTTTAGCCTTCAGAATGTAGTATTTCATTAACTTTTTTGGTTTTCCATAACTTATTCCACCTGATACGTTATGTCTTGCAGGGATTTAATGTCAATTTAACATGTCCAAAGACAACTATGGAAAAAAATTGCTAGAAAGGAGCTAACAATCCTTGATTGTTATCTGTCAAATTTACTTGGTTGCAAACCTTTTAATTGGAAAATAGTTCTACAATTCATGAGCATTCATGCAGAATTTCCTCTCTAAATTCCTTAGTTAACTGAATAGAGAAAGCAAAAAGAATTAGATTTTAAGAGTTTAAATGATGAGCTGTTAATTGACATACCATAACCAGGCTCACATAATTAATTAATGTATCAATCAGCCACCTAATCATTGTTACTCAAATTACCATTGGGAGTTTTGCTTTTATGCTGAATATGAAGATACTACTTGGCTTATGAGTCTGCTTGAATGTGTAAGTGCAAACACATTTCTAATTTTTTGTCAAGGATACAAACAATTAACACCCCACCATGGGGAATACTGGACATATTTTAAGAATTGACATAGCCTGTGCAAATACAGAAAAATTTATAACTGACACATTCAGATAGTCTCATATTAAAGAAATCTATGGGCCAATGACTGATAACAGCTGAGGGTGTTAAAATATATAAGGTCTATTACCAAAAAGCTATGTAATTAATTGCTATGTAAAAATTCAGTGAATATATCATATTACCCTGAACTCAGTTTCTGTTAACACAACCATTAGTCTTGATTTGCATTGGATGCTGGAAATGGCAGGTCAATAAAGCAGAAACCTGTGGGATGCTTTTGCAAATATTATAGAAACAAATATGCTGATTAACATTTCATCATAGTAGCCTGTCAGAAAACCTTCTTGTAGGCATAAGCTGAATGTGCTCCCACCATCCAAAACGGCTAATGCATATCCGAGCTAGTCCCCACTTGTTCATATTTTTTGCATTAGCACTGAACTGCTGCAGCCACTGAGCAGGACCCTGAGGTACATTGCAAATGCAGGTAACAGGAGATGGTCTTGAGAGCTTGTGATTTACTCCTCCATCTTCTGTGAATGCACACCCTTCTTCAGTAGGGGAAGAGGTGCAGCCTTCCTCCTTCGCCAAGGCTCTTTGGACAGCAAGGACTTGACATTTCTTAGATATCACATCTCTAATTTGGTTTCCCAATGCTGATGGCAATGCACCCTGACAACATGCAGGCCTTGCAAAAGCAGACCTGTGGGAGCCCCCTTGCCCTTGGCAAGTTCTGCGAGTGTGCAACTGGGAAGATGGAGAGAGGTGGAGGCCAACTGGGGCCTGAGGACCCCCCTAAGGAGTTTCAGGATCTTAGTGACTGGGATAATGCCCATCTCCTGTGCTGAGCTGTGTGGTTCACAGCTGGACCTCTAGCTCTACTCCAAGCCAGCTTGCTTTCAAGAGTTGGTTACATCAGTCTCAGGGGTTTGTTGTTTGTTCTTTTTGGTGTTCTTTTTTAAACTGGTCTCTGAACATCCAGAATGTCTATGAACAATTACTAAGGGGGTTACAAAAAGTAACTATGAGAAGCAGAACGACTGTCCATGGGTTTCACCCTGCAGGGTCCACAGCTCCACTGGAACAATGGCAAGGCCCTGCAGGCCTGAGAAACCCCCTGTCCCCAGGGCTGGCAGGGTGTCCTCCTCCAAAGGCGGCGCACGCTCCCTTCCCTCACCACTCTCCCTCTCCACAGGGGCTGATGAACCACCTTGAGCCCACCCTGTGCCATACCCAGAAGTGTCTTTAACAATGATGCCTGTACTTTTTAGATAACAGATAATTAATAAAGCAGAACACTAGCTCTCAGTTAATTTTCTTGCAGAACAGATTTAGATCCCAGTAACTGAAAATGACTTGTACATTTACAGCCTCTCCCGAGATGTAGATGGTTATGGGGTATCCAGGATCAATACCAATTCACAGAGGATTCTCCCTAGAACCTGCCGTTAGGACTTTCATTTCTGACTTTAATGAAACCTGAATACTACGTTTGGTCAACAAGATTTCTTGCAGCAATAAACTGTGCTTTTTACAGCGTGCCTCTGCTGTGGGAGCAATAATGCACAAGGCTCCATAGCTTGCTCCTTCACAGGAGACATCCCAGGCTATTAAAGTAACTATCTCTACCTACCAGCTGTACAAATAATTGTTCAGTAGTTATTTAATATCTGTTCAATATCATTAATGCAGATATGTATATTGATATAAATATTCCATAAGAGATATTTTAATATTATTAAATATTAAACAACTTTAAGAGTGTCTCTGAAACTTAATTGGTCCAGATAAAAAATTGATTCTTTTCTTCTATAGCATAGGGCAAGAACAAATGTTCATCTCTTTTGTATTACAGAATTCAGCTGGTTTCAGTGAACTTTAAAAATCCAGCTTGCTGTATCCCACTTTACACCCACATCTTATTGTTTATGCTCAAGTATGAATGCAGCTACAAAATTTGTTATTGACTGCATTTTATTAGGAAAGTCTGAAGTCCTACAACAGGCTAGCAGAGAACTTGATATGTTGAATGATGTCTCTGTTATCTTATCCTTTCTGTTGGTCTTTAGTAGTGCAAATGCTCATGCGGTGGCTTGGCATGCAAGTAACAGAAACACATTCAGATCATACGTACAGAAACAACAGACACATTCCCTGATGTGTTTGTCAGGCTGCTCACTCAATGACCACCAGCATAAAATGTGTAGGAAAAGCCCCAAATCAGCAGTAAATCAGGCAGAGAGCTTGCACTGCTACCAGGACACACAAAAATTATCAATTCTAGATCAAGGCATCACATGGTAAAGAAACAAGCACATACACCTTCCCTAGGAAATTCTAGTATCTTCACATCTGAAGTGCTGTGATTGTACCCATCATTACAATTACCAGGAGACTGTAGCAAAATTAGAGCATTCAGAGTAAAGCAGCAAAATTGATCTAGCACCTGAAAGGTTAAATCATACCATTAAGGTTAAAAGTTAAAAACTTGTGTATTTTGAGTTAAAAAAATGCATTGGCATTAATGTATAAAATTAATTGGTTTAAAAAAATCGCAGTGATGTTGAATACTTATTTAGTGAGGTGCACAAAACAGTAATTAGGAGTAATGGGATATAAAGGGGAAAGATGCTGTGTTGGATAATTATCAGGATGTATGTCACAGCATAATTCATTAGGTTGTGAAAAATAGTAATGCTGAACATGGTGGAGTATTAACATTTTGCAAATTAAAGATATACTAAGCAAAGCACAAAAAGTAGCCCCTGGAAAAATCAGGCTGTTCTGACACTTTTTTTGTTGTTTATTTTGCTGCAGCTGTATAAACTATCACTCAGGAAGGCAATGAAATTACACAGGTACAAATGAGAGTGATACCACCAACTAGTTCTACGGCTAGAAAAGTCCTAATGCAATTATGACTAGGGAAAGTTCTTGTACTTATAGCTAGATTTAATCTGAAGTGTTTATATATTTGGGCTTAAAATATTGGTCCTCTGACCCAAGTTATCAACCACTCTTCAGTTCCCACATGAATTGTCTGTGTCAGACTGCCATTTGAAAATCACTCACAGCCCTGCCAATGATGGTTAATGATGGTGCTCCGTGGCAATGTCTTGGAACAGCAATACAGTCACACCTCTGAGAGTCAGGTCAGGCTCAGGCACCCATGCTGTGCCACCCAGTTGTAACCCAGGCAAACCGAGCCAGTTTAAGCAATCACAGATCTATAAGAGCTAGGTATAAAGGAAAAAACCCAACAACCCACTGTGATCTTCTTAGCTTCTCTGCCAGTGTAAGCTTTTTACCAGCAGTAAATCAGAAAGAGTAGATGACAATATTTTTTCTCCACCAAACTGTGCATTCAGCAGAAATGCTACTTTGAATACTTCAGTAGAGAGGTTATATTTAAATGATAGAAAACAAAAAATGTTTAAATGAATTTTCATATAAGAATATTTTTTAATATCTATTCAATGGTTTACTTATTTTAAAACACCATTTTTCAATTTTAAATTTACAATGATTACAGAAAAAGACCTACGACAAAGGTTAAATAACCCATAAATAAAGCTTTTAATCCTTTATTCTGAAGTCAAGCAAAACATTCTGATTTATCCCATAATGAATCCGCTATTATTTATGCAGCTTTAATTCCAAATCATTGCCTCCAACTAGGATGTGCAGAATTTTGCTAACAGAACTTCTCCTGGCATGCAAGCAAGAGCTGATTTTCTGTCTAGTAGATCAATCCCTTAAGTAGCTTTACCCTTTATCACCTTGGAAGGGGATCAGTGCCAAGCATAGGCCAAGCATTTATTTTCCATAAGTAATAAACTTGTGATTATGGTGATGGTACAAAACATGCTTTGTCTTTTTACAGTTATCAAGGGGAAAGGCAACACTGATATATATTTCGTTAAACAGTGCTGCAGACTGCTTTGTAAACAGAAATGATCAGATGATCTGAACACACCTGGAGATACATTAGTCACTGGACTTGTAGAATTTTACCATTTCCAGGTCTATTTTAAGTTATGAGCATATGCAGAATCTGGAATATGGGTTCAGTGGGAAAGTCATCACAGCAGATTGGCAAGAGGTTTGCAATTTTCTAGTCACTCCTTTAGCGTTCTGTTGAGTCTAAATTGGTATCCTTAGGCTCCTGACTGGAAGTGCTATCCAGAAATGAGTTGCAGGGAACAGTTACAACAAATCTGGGATACTTAATGTTTTGTCTCAAATAATTTTTGTTCTCAAAATCAGTACTGTTGGCTTTAAGAAGCCTAAATACTAATCAAGTTACTGTCTCACAGGCATTCAGAATTAGATACAGAATATCTAAGGGTTCCCACAAACACTATTACTGGTCTATAGGTGGTTTTCTATTTATAGTATATAATACAATCATTGAAGTATATAAGGTCAATGTAACATTAGAGAGTTTTTCATGGTGAAATTGTGTTTTGATTGAATTTCCATGTTGAATTGTTTCAGTATTTGTGTAAAGCACAAAGCAAACCAGCTGTTCTTTGGTATCTGCTAATAAAAATCTATGACTTAGAGTAAATAATAAAGAGTAACCTGCTTGCTCACTGCAAATTAAACACAGAGCAGAAGCTTTAGGATGATGTATACAGGAATAAAATTCATCAGATAGCACTCCACATGTGAGGGCTTGAATTAAATCAGCATTTTGAGTGGACAAAAATGATACACAGTGGCCAGCTCAGCACTACTGCAGGAATTTCCTTTTGTTTCTGTAATGAGGCATTAAAAAACCATTCTAAATTAGAATAGCCATAAGGCTAAATGACTTGTGTTTTTGACCTGCTGTGTTCTCCTTCCTTGGTAATAATGCAGGGAGTTAAAACAACAATATAGTCAGAAGAGGAGGATGCCTCATGCCTCAGCCTGCACGTATTGCCTTTCTGTCAACATCTCAGAAGAATGCCAGCATGTGCTTATTTTATCAGAGTGTGTGCATGCACATGTGTGTTAGCAAATAATCTAGTAACAACAGATGTACCATAATTATGACTGAGCTGATTAAACTTCCAGGAAGAAATGACTACTTTTTCTGTAATGGTTATTTCCATCACAGTTCAAAACTCAGCACTGGATTCAGAGGGAGTCCTGCAATTTAATAGGAAAAGTATTGAGTCCTTAAGTAGACAACATAGTTTACTAATTGATGCTTAATGTTCTGCAGTTCAGAGATTGCATGTGCTGTCACAGTCTGAAACCTGTGGCACTGATGGTGATGGGGGCTGCAGAGTTAGGTACTCTTACTCTGCTTCAGAGGCAGCTGTGTCCTTTGATGGCTAATAGTAGTCCCACACTTGCCAGAGTGCTCCTGCTGCAGAATTCAGAAGTGTGGTCTGACAGCTCCAGCTAGAGATCTCTATTCTCTCTTTGTTTCTATGAAACTTTCCCATGAAAGCAAAATTTTCTCAGCATCAGTTCCCACCCATACAGGTTCACAAAGAGGATCAGCAAGAGCCCAGGCTGTAGCTTCCTCAGGCCATGCCACAACATGTCACATTTCAAAGGACCAAAGCAGAAAAGAATAAAAGCTTAGCACTGAACTCGAGCGAGGACTGCCCTCCTCCTGAACCTCTTTAGCACATTCTCCAGTAGCACATCAAATGGGGCAGAAATCATTTTCAGGGTTTTATTTAAAAACGAACGCAGTAGAAGTGGCTTCATACTTACAGAGGGTCTTTATCTACCGTGGACCTCAAAGTACAGGAGAAGCATCACTGCTCAGTGAAGGAATATTTCTGCAGACCAGCCTTGCAATGAAATGTTTTCAGTTTGCCAGCCTTTCCCCATAACAGAACCAGTAAACACAACTGAGTCTTATTTCTACTCCACACACTTTTACAGCATAACAATGGCTTGTACCTACACAGTTGTTGCTGTATTTTGCTTTGATTTTTCACCAAAACCAAAAGAAAAACTTCCTTCTGCTGGTAGTCTTAAAATACATGACATGAATTGGACCACTGAGCTGCAGGAATAGAAAGAAAAGGAACTGCAATATGTCTGTGCTGCTGGCTCATGGCAGAGTTCAGTGCTAGACTGATGCTTGTCCTTTGCCCAGATTTTTGGATTCTTCCCTTGGATTTTGTTGTGAGTGCTAGAGGGAGTTAAGAGTGATGCGTATGGACAGAATGATCTTGTGCTACAAATATTACTTTTCAAAAAAACAGAGCTTATGAACTGTATTTCTGAAATATATTATGTACCATGAAGTTTTATGGATCCCCAATGTGCTTTATTTTAAAATTAGTAGGACTTTTTCAGGCAGGGACAGTAAGAATCGTGAAGAGAGGACACTTTCTTTTGAGAGAATATAACTTTTTTTTTTCTTGCTTAAAGTGACCAACTAGCAGGAGAAACATTCTAGAAGAAGCTTAGATGTTATTATAATCAAGATTTATGAAATTATTTTTGTTTCAAAAGGCTTGCATGAGATGGAACAGGAAAGATGGGAGAAATAACAACCATTTTCCATTTAAATACCCACTTTGTCCCCTGAAGGGATTCTAAAGCACTTTACAAGCCATCAGATTTAGTATGCCACAGGGACCACTTGTCTGAATTGCCACCTCCTCTGGGGTGGAGCCCAGCAGGCACTTTCCTGCACATAGTAGCAATGTATGAAGCATTACCACAGAAACTAAGAAGTACCGTCTCTGCCTAAAACTGGTTAAGAGAAGCTGTAGTGCAGCATTCCTGATGCCTCATCGGTCTATACAACAGACTAAATGACTTGCAGTTACACCGCCCTTGAGCACAGGGACAGCACTCCTGCCCAGATGTGTACCTACCTGCTGCAATGAGGGTCGTTCCGTGCCGCGGTTCTTGGGGCCATAAGGCTGTCTGTTCCCCTCAGCTCCCTCTGAAATGAGTCATGACAGTTCCCATTACTGCAAGAAGCCTCATATATAACTTCCATCTCCCTGTGCCTCAGACTCCCATTTCAAAAGTACTTCCCCATGGCTACCCTTTTTTGTGTTGTCTATATGATTGTAAAACCTAGGGGACAATTTCAAGCATAATGAGGTACCTCAGCACAGGGCTGAATACCCTCCAAAAACTCTCTAGCATTTAACTGTTTTGAGTATGTTTCCAAAATGCTTCCTATTCCTGTGGCTAAAGGGAGAGATTCTTGCTCATAGCTTACATAGGAATGCCACCTCCCTTCAGTCTTCCTCTTCTGGCTTGTTGCCAAAGGAGATGCTGTACGCTTTAGTTACACTATATTAAACCTCCTTCTGGTTACAGATACACAGTGGGTGACAAGAATGTGCAATGGGACACTGGTGTGTTGGACAACCCTGATTTCAGCAAGGCAACTCAATTCTGCTCTGCCTAAGGGATGCAGTGCCCTCTGCAAGGTAACGGGCTCCCACCAGTGGGTAGACAGATGCCGAACTGCTTTCTCTGCCTATTAAGATCATTGTTAACAATTTTTCTTCCAGTGAAAGCCTGACATTTTCATATTTCTCCTAAATCCCAGTGGAGTACATCCATTACTAAATTTATGAAGAAGAAGAATTCAAAAACATTTCATTTTAGAAAATTCTACAATGCACCAGAACGCTTTATTTTGTTGGTGTCAAGTTGGTTCATGCTGTCACTGTAAATGTAACATGCAATGATACAGTTTAAAATCAATATTTAAAAAAAGTTAAATAATTGAAGTTTCAGTGAGATTAAAACTTAATGTTGAAAAGAAAGCAAACTAAAAACAGAATGAAACAAAAATAAAGAAAATTAAACACTATTTAAAACTCTTGAAAATTTCACTGAAATTAAATGTTTTATTCAAAACACCCCAGGTTTTTTGAAACAGCATTTTCCAGTAAAAAAACCCTTGTTCATCATGAGCTCCTCTTAAAACTCCAGATAGTATCCCAGTATGGGTGAGAGACTTTGAATAGCTTTCAGAAGGAGCTTATTTTGAGGAGTTTTCTCGCAGATTATTTCCAAGACACTTTGGGAATTATTTTAAATAGTGAGAAATTCAGAACTGATTAGGCAGCATAATTGAAATAAGAGAAAAAGAATATTATTTTTGCTTTTGAGAAGCAGTACTTCCTCATTGCCTCCACCTAAAAGTCCTGTATGCTATTGATTTACATCCGCAGAGGATTTTGACTGTCAGAATGAGCCTTTGATGGAAAATGAGCAGCATCACTTGTTGAATTCTGCAGCCTTTTTATGCAGCCAAAAGCATAAAAGACTTTTACGCAGTCAAAGCAATGCCAGTGAGAAGCACACTGTAAAGAATTGAAGACAGCTCTGCCTGCCTCCACCTCAAGACGCTGGGTATACACTACCCACAAACTGCGTGCAGGGTTTAATATGCTCAGGTTGCATCCCTACTGCTAAATGCATCCAACCCAAGGAATTAAGCATAGCCCTAAGCAAACTGGCAAAGAGTGAAAAATATTTTTGCTGATCAGGGCTAGCCCCTTTTAAGTAGGCTTGGAAGTAGCTTTGTCTAGGTAGCAACTTTGTCGCCTTGAGACATGCTGATTTAATTTTTTTCTGTGAGTTTTTTTAAGTGAAAATCAGTTCAGACATGGATTTGGTTGTGTTGCAGGCCACTTTCCTGAATTTTTTATAGTTTGGAACTGAGGGTAGGCATTGCAAGTCCTGGAGCGTGTAGGACTTTCTATCACTAAAGACTGGTGAGGGTAGAGATGCAGACTTGTAGGTGGTCCCTGACACAGGCTGCACAAGTTTTGTGTCAGTAGTTCTGGTTGGTTTACTGTGAAAGCAATCCCAAAAGCAAACTAACACCCAAGCAATGCAGACAGTAAGGGCACAAGATCCAGTGCCCGCAGTGAACTTGGGAACTAAATTATGTGATAGTGTCAACAAACCCAAAAAAGAAATAAATTACACAGTTAAGGGTACTTGCCTGTTACATGATCACCAGAATGGAAAGAAACTGCAGTTACGGGCTGCTGACAAAGTTACCATGGAGTTCGTTTTAGTTATCACTCATGTAGTTTTTCTAATGTCCATAATAAAGTTCTTGTTCTTTCACGCATAGACTCAGTGCTTGTGAATGGGGAAATGCTGCTTATTGAGAGTTCCTCAGGGAAATAATTTCTGATTCCAGAAATTCAGACAGTTGTGTTTCTTAGGTTTCTTAGGGTAAGTTTGCTATTTGAACTAGTTCCCTGTGGCTGCTGTCATCTTACAGCAGAAGGCTTCATGCTCTTCAACCAAATGCAGGACTTTTCTGTTACACTAGTAACTGGGGGTGATACTCATTTATATTCAGATATGTGAAAGTCATGTGCCAGTGTGAGCAGTTCATCTAAAATACTCTATAACTAGTGGATAAACTTGCTTGAACCAGCCTCAATCTGTTGGCTATAAAGGAAGATCAGAGCACTGATTTAGGCTACATGCCTCAATTTTCTAAAGCTAAGTGAAATGAATCATGATTTGATAGGATAGTTCATGCTCTTGGGAAAAGTAACATAAACTTCTGTAAGTACTTCTTTAAGTAAAACACTTAAGTAAATATATATCCATGAAGATTTAAAGACAAATAGTAAACTCTGACTATGAAAAGCATGGCATTTTCCAATGTATAAACTAGTCTGACACAGTAGATTAACTGACTCCCTCTTATAAATATAATACAGAAGCTTCAAAGTACAACTTTATTAATAACTTCCCCTAATGTATCGAGGATATTTTGGGATTGGAGACATGGAAAAATCGTATATTTCCCCATGGTATCACCAAGGACACATCTACATCACAAATAGAAAAACCACTGTAAAGATGAAAGTGAGTTTCTGTGGGAGTTTAGATATCTTTTCCCATGTTTTCAGAGAATAATTTAAAAAAAAATATCTATCCTGCTTCCTACTTTGCTGCTTAAACTGTGAGGATTTTTTTTCTTTTTCATATTGGGAATGTACTGTTTGCTGCCTTTGCACAGCACCTAAGACACTGTGGAACCCAATGTAATGCAAGCAGTAAATAATATTTTTTCCTTGTACAATGATAATTTTAATACATTAATCCTTGTTTTCTTAAATGATTGCAGAGTTACAGGCTTTTTTTTTTAATGGGGTGAGAAAATACTGATGACAGCAGAAACATCACCATTACCTTCATTGAGGGCAGGTGGTGTTATTTTAAGTGACTGCACTTTAAAATGCAATTCAATAAGAAATAATAAGCACTGCCTTAACACATATTTAGTTTAGCTAAGGTTTATTCTTCTTCTAGCTTGCTATATCCTACTGAAAATTTACTCCCAATCAAACACAGCATTACCATTGCATTTATTTTTTCCTATATTATTATCTTTTTAAGATAATGTGCTTGAGTTCTTTTAGGCCACTTTACCACTGTTACAACATTTGGGTATATCGTAGCAATCTGCTATGGCTTCCATCAGCTTTTTAAATGGCTCGCTTTAATACAGGGCACTAGCTCTTGTTTCAAGCACCCATAAACACACATGTATGTCAATCCAGATCAGCTAGGCACAAAGTAAAACCCCAGTCCCAGCTTGAGGTACTGCTGTCTTACCTACAGTGTTACAGAATGTACTAACGTGACAGTTGCCTCCACTGTGTTATTTCTAACCTTCACAGCATTACCTTGGACTGGTGTCGGCCTCAAGCTAGACAAAAGCCATGACAAAATTCAAGTACCATGATTTATTTACATGAGAGGCAAGGAATGGGACTCTTTAATTAAAGCCATTCCCTACAGAGCTGCAGGATCTCATTTACTTGGAAAGCAAAGACTTTTTCTTGTGAACTAAACTCCTCCAGACTTAGGGAATGCATTTAGCAGTCTGTAATACTGTAGCTCTGGTTTTATCACATATCTATGCTTCCTCCTGAAGAGTTAGATAACATATGTGGATTTTTATTAAGGTGTAAGTCTATATGGCCTGATCGAAAACTTCTCTAGCAAAATGCTAGTCTCTGCTTTGAAGCTAAAGGGACTGATTCTAATCTCACTTAAACTTTTGGCATCATGAAGTTAGTCCTAATATGTACTCATATCTGTGATTACTCCCTCTCAGCTCTCTGCTCCCAAGACTGCAGACTCATGCAAAAGTCCTGAATGCATCTTTGCATGAACCTTCAGTTACTCATTAAATTTCTTCAAGGTAAGATTTTGCATGGAAGAAAAATTTCCTTTCTCACATATGTTCCAATTCACTGTAATCACACTCATGCCACTCCAGAGTAATAACAAGCTGTTTTCCTATTTGTAGTTAATTTTTTGCAATGGCATTAAGAAGAGACTCAAGTATGTTTTCATGCAGGATAAGGGGCAACTAAACCAGTGGCTTTGCTGTAAGATCAAAATTTGGCTCTAAAACTCCACCCTTCAATTAATTCTTTTTCCCCACTCACTCATCCCTTCACTGCCTTCAGAGCCTTTAAAAGCAGGTTAGGACATATATAGGAGCCAAAACCAAAGGGTTTTTTGGGTTTTTTTGTGGTTTTTTTCTTTGGCAGCTAAAATTAAAGTTGCCAGGTGGAAAGGATACTGCTGACTAAGTGAGAGAAGAAACAGCAGGTCCAAAGCTGTTTGTTTGTTTTTGCACTATTTTGCACTAGTTTTGGACAGTCTTCTCACAGGCTAAACCAGTGTCCTAAGGAAGTAAGTCCTGCAGGAGTCATTCAGCAATGATCATACTCCAGTGTGATTCAGTCATGATCACACTGCAGACCAAACAGAGAGGGCCAGGGTGCCACTGCCTTAACTCTGCCTCCAAATCAATTCAACCCTGAATCTGAATCACCTGTCTTGAGTTCAAACCTGAATGGAACATTATAAAGGAGAAACCAGAGTAAAACTTTTCCTTTCCATGCCCCCTTCCTAAGGAATAAGCAGCATACTAGAGAGTTATCTGGGTTATGCTGAAGAATCAAAAAAATTTAGTGGTTGCGACCTCAGCTGATGTTACTCCCAACATTAAGAGAAAGCTATATGCTTTCAGACCGTATTCTGATCTTCACTTGACAGGCAGAATGGTTCACAGAGCAACTATTAAAAAAAAAAAAAAAAAGAAAAAAAAGGAAGGATTCTTTTCTGTTGCTTATATTATGGAAGGACCATTCTGTTGCATGTAACTCTATGAATGGTCTTACAATCAGGTTAGAAAAGCACTTTTACCAGACTAGAGCACAGCTTTAACCTCCCTCAGTGTTAACTGGACAACAACAGATGGAGCAGATGGAACAGTGTCAGAGGCTGTAGGAGCAATCAGCATGCTGAAGAGTCCCTCAGGCAAGAAAATGCTGCCTAAGTGTAGTTTACATCTTGGGATTTCATTCAAGCTTAGTTGAACTTTTAAGACATGGTCCATTCTGAACTCTTTAAAAAAGATCAACAGGTTTGCAACAACTACTGGGCTGCTTCAGTGTGCAGCCAAATCGTTCCTACTGCTTTGGTGACAGACAATCCAGGCAGATGATTTATTTGCTTATTGAGATTTTTCACTGCAGATTTTAGCAACTCATTAAAAAAAAAGCACATTCCTCATAATGCAGAATGTATTGAAATTTGCCATCTGCTTCACTCTAAATATCTATAGGGTTTGGTTGACAACTGCAGCCCATCACTTCTGGAATTGGCTAATTCACAGCCCCATGCTTGTGACTCCCCCTTTCCCAAATTTGGCATTATCCTCTACAGGTTTGTAACAAAACATCCACACCTCCTCACAACTGCTTTTAACCTTTTGGGCATCACTAGTGACAAGAATGTGCTTCTGGAGTGTGAAATTAGAATATTAAAAAGAGTTTGAATCTTTTCTTCACACCACACAGAAGAGCAGGGATGCTGGCAGATGAATCCTCTACTCCAGAAATGCTGGCAATTGAGACAAAATGCCATGAAGTGGGTAGGAAATATATATGCTGGTATGTAACTGTCTGTTGCACCCAGCCCAGCTGGCACACACTGCACTCTGTGCACCAGCTGGTGGGATATCAGCATCTATCATAGAAATATTTAAGATGCCTATTGAGCTTTTGGCATAGGCAATGGGGACTGTTATCTCTTTCTGCTCTATGGGATTCCTTTGCAGTTTCAGTCCATTTCCTTGGAGAAAAACGTCCACATGACAAAACTGTGGGTGCAGTAACACCCAAAGGAAGTATCTGGATAGACTCCAAGGACTGCATGGCACCTCTAACTACTGTACTGCCACCAGCCCTTCAGCTCCATTTTGGTAAGCATTTTGCTGAATTTCCAGACATCCAGCAGCCAGCCTTCCCCGCTGCCTGTCCAGAGACCCCAGCCGCAGCACCCCTGTGCATTGATGGTCCTGTATCACACTCAAGTGCCAGCATCCCCTCACAACCTATGGGATGGGGAACCGATATATGCTTGCTCAGTGTGCTCCCTGGAACATCAGGTTCTTTCTGTGGTCCAGTGCTGGAAGACACAGAATAGCTACAGAAACCAGACACTTTTTTTAATGTTGCCTTCCATGCTCATTTGATATATAATGATACTACAGTGCATAGAGGCAGGTACTCCTTGAATTATTTTTGTCAATCAAAGGCAAACCACGCAGCAAATTTAACACTGACACAAATGACAAATCATTTTAAAGGAAAAGAGAAGCAGGACTTTGCTGCCTACTCAGTACTTTTCCAGGAAACAAAGGACTTCATATTCTTGTGCTGTCAGTCTTGCACCTTTTATAAGCACTGACTTAACTAAGAAATCTTAAAACACTAGAGAATGCTGATAAATATAGCAGCTATTTTATCTGCAGGAAAAGAGCATTGCATATTTCATGTAGCCTGTTTAATGATGTTTTATCTATATTAACAGTATCTTCCAGGCAGCGACATATCTTTTGTGTCTCTTTTCCTTTCTCTTCCTTTCTTTCACTCCAAGGGCTAAAATGTTTATTGAGGGAAAATGCGGTACCAAGAGAAGTACTCGATCGTCACATGACACCATCTTATTTTAAACAACTCTTAATCTTAAGCAAGTCTTAAATCCTATAGCTCATTAAAATTTCCTGCTGCTCAAACATTTCTAAATGAAAAAAATATCAGATACCTTCACAACTGGATATTAAAAGTTGTAGTTCCCTGGATCCTCCTTCCTGCCCCTCCTGTAGATGGGTGTCACACTGGCTAACCTCCAGTCTGCTGGGACCTCCCCAGTTAGCTGGGACTGTTGGTAAATGATGGAGAGCAGCTTGGAGAGCCCCTCCCCCAGCTCCCTCAGTGCCCTCGGGTGGATCCCATCCGGCCCCATAGACTTGTGCGTGTCCAAGTGGAGCAGCAGGTCACTGACTGTTCCCTCCTGGGCTGTGGGGACTTCATTCTGCTCCTCGTCATCCCTGTCTTCCAGCTCAGGGGGCTGAGTACCCAGAGGGTAACTAGTCTTGCTATTAAAGACTGAGGCAAAGAAAGCATCGAGTACCTCAGCCTTTTCCTCATCCTTTGTGGCAATGTTCTTCTTTGCATCCAATGAAGGATGCAGATTATCCTTGACCCTCGTTTGTTTCTAATGTGTTTATAAAGACTTTTTTTGTTATCTTTCATGGCAGCGGCCAGCCTGAGTTCTAGCTGGACTTTTACTTCTCCAGTCTTCATCCTGCATAACCTCCTGACATCCTTATAGTCCTCCAGAGCTGCCTGCCCCTTCTTCCAAAGGTAGTTAGCTCTCCTTTTTTTCCCTGAGTTCCAGCTGAAGCGCTCTGCTCAGCCGATCTTCTCCCCCACTGGCTTGTCTTTTGGCACATGGGGACATGTTTTGGCACGTTCAGAACATCTTCCACATGAAATAATTAAGTTGCTTTTTTATTCTAACATAGACACATATTTTAGGTATTCAGTTTTGAGATATGAACAACAACTGCATTTCACAAGACAGTGCACAATTCCCTTTTACCCTTTTAAAATGTCTTTTATGGTCCCATTCAGTAAGAACATACATTTAAAGCAATACTACTTAATTTTATACAACTATGAAAACCCTTCCTTTCAGAAATATCTTGTAAAAATGGAGGTCTTTATTCTGAATGTTATCTAAATTAGTAGTGTCTGAAAGTAATTATTACTAAACCCAGGATGTTCCTTACCTAATAATCTCCATCTGTTTTCCTAGTGAAAGCTACCCTGCTCATAAAGGACATGATCACAACAGTGTGGCATTCTATCCTTGGCAAGCTCTGCAGGAGGGTCAGGGAGTCAAGGACTACAGAGATGTGTATTTCATGCAGACATCTTCCTGCTGGGGTTGAGGTGCCCCAGTATCATCAGTGTGGGGAACTGATCGCTTCAGGATGTACCATGAGTTTCAGAATTTTTTTCAGATTAATTAATTTTAATTAAAGGAATCACAGTAATTGTAAATGAAAATTCATCTACAACTCTGTGACAATGCCAATGATTACGTAAAGAAATCTATGAGGGCTTCATTGCCATGTAACGTGACATATACACAAAAGATCACATTCAAATAAAACTTGTCTGTGACAGGAAATTTTGTTGTGCTGATAGTTAAGATACGTGTAAGGAGGAATACTGTTACACAGGTATACAAGGGTTTATACAGGTACATGTCTTGCAGTGTGTGATGTGAAATAAGCTAAATCAGTGTAAGATCCAACACATATACTAGCAGGCTATAGCAGTAAAAATAACATAGGTGGACTAATATATCGCACATGAACTGACATTGTTTTCTGACTTTCACCCTGTAAGCCAGGCCTGAAATGCATCTTGCATCTGATGATCTTCATATCAGCAATCAAAAAGTGGGCTTCATTAATTTTCAATAGATTCTTTAAGTACTGTACGTGAAATATATATACGTACTGAATAAAAAACAAAGGTAGAAATTTTCTTGCATAGTGTTTTAGGAAAACTTTTTAACATACCACATTGCAGTCACTGCTTTCCACTGTCACACCTGCTTATGCTTTTTTATGACATGTTACACTACACAACCATAATGCAATGTGACTTATCTAGTGTAACACAAAGTAAAACATTAGCAAATGTATAAATAGCTTTGGGAAGGAATCAGATTTAGCAAGGAAATTTTGATTACATTAGACAGTTCAGAATTTGATAGACTTTTAGTCAGTTTGCAACGGAAGTCTATATGTTTGCATTATTCAGTGCAATTTAATATGAATTACACGATGAAAAATGTAAAGAGACATTCTGGTAAAACTCTGTGCCAGAAGATACTACAGAAACATAGGAGTTGTACTTATGGACATTACATATCAAATTCAAAGAACAAAAATCCCCAGGTATCTAAAGACTCATGTCATTTAACATATTATGGCCCAGTCCTGCATATACTTAAGCCTATGAATTATTTAACGTATTTACAGTTAAGACAATATAAATCAGACAATATAAATCAGTTATTCTATTGGTGTTGAAGAGACTAAGCAGGTATGTGTATTTAAGTGTGCGTGTGGAAAACACACAATTATTCTCCTAAGCTTGTTATTGTCTAACATTTTTCCCCTTTACTTGGCAAAAAATTACTTTTAGTAATTAAGAAAATAAAGTTGTAATGTATGGAAATATGTGAAAAGATACTAAATTGTGTAAGAACTAGAGTACAGGAATGTAGTTTGGCTCAATCAAACAAATATTTATAATTACATGGTTACTTTACTTCCATTTTTTACTTGTAACAATAATCAGAAAATTAAAGAGATTTATTTCTCCACATTCCCAGAATAAAAATTTTGTGCTGAAAGTTTTACTCTGTATGTTCTCTCAAAAAAATAAGTTTTTGACAAAAGTAGTAAAACTTCCCATGAAAAATACTTTAGAAAAATAGCTGAATTTAAGCAGAATAAACTTTGATGAAGAATTTCCATTACAATAAGGTAAACATAGAAATACTGTATCTTATTAGTTCCATGACATAAATGGAAACTATCTGGAAAACTTACAAAAGGCTACAATATTAATATAAGCAACCTTTATATTGCTACCCTGTGATTGAAGACTTTTTTATTGTTCTACACCAGTACTTCCTTTACATAGTTTTGGATGAGGAATACCTAATACTTTTAGAGCTCTTCACTGATTACTCCAATATGCTCTACAGGAAAACATAAATTCTATCAGTAAATGGATGGGAAGCCAGCGTGTCCTACTCAAATCTAAATTCTGAAATATTTTGAATTTATGTAACATGGCAGTGGTATTTCCATCTCCTGAAAATTATACATATATTTCTGCAATGAACCACTCAAAAGTGACTCACAAGAGGTGGTAGAACATGTGCATTTAGCACGATTCTGGCATTGTAATTTTTAAGATACATTATATTTCAAAAGGGAAAATTTCTGCACTCATTAGCAAAGCTTGCTTTTTGCAACAGGATTGCACACATGTGAATTCCAACATAGACTGGAATATAGATTAACACTACATATATATATATATGTGTATGAATATATATGTGTGTGTGTGTGTATATATATATAAATACATATATATATATAAAACAGATTAGCAATAACACGTTTAGGAAAAAGAACAGGTTTAAATGTTCTTTGTACCTAGAAATATTTCAGGTTTGGCAGTATGTCTGGTTTAGCAAAGAGAAATTAACTCCAGAAACCCCAGCATCCCTCTTGGAAACAGGGAATTAGCTTTATTACAGCAAAGTATTTTATCTGATATCAAGTTAGTACTATGCAATACAACAGAGAATCAGACTGCATAAAAGCACATTTTTTATAATAAAAATTTAATGATAAATTAATTTCAATATATTCTAATGTTCTTTCCCTCTTTTAGGCTCATGGATTAGTTGACTGTCTCTGGCATACATAACACAGTTGACATATATGAGACAATCTCTCATTTCCAAGCAGTAAGAATAATTGAGTTGATTAGCAGATGTAAGTGTGAAACAGATTTTCCATTAATAAAAGTTCTGAAGATGTTAAAAATTAGTTATTGCAAAAAGGGATGAAAAAAAAATATACATTTGTAGTAGCCAAACGCTCATGGTTTCTGAAAATTGACTGCAGCAGAGCAGTTAAAATATTAGATTGGTTTCTAAATATTTAGGTTTTGATAATTTTGATTTTTTTTTTCACTCCACCACACAGAAAATAAATCTACAAATCTTAAAATGGGCATTTTTGTCATCTTTGAAGTATTGCTGAGATAATTAATTCTGTGAAATTGTGAAAGCAAGATGTGTTCTGGTTTAAACTTACTATGAATTTATAAAAGTCTCAGTTTTGACAAATAAATACCACTGGGAAAAAAAAAAAAAGATTAATAAATCAAAACCCTTCTGGTCAATTCTGTTAATTCATTCCTTTCTGGTGGAGAATTTTTTTCACACTCAGATTCTCCCACATTCTTTTACACTGCAGAATTTTTCTTAGTAAAGTTATTTTTTGATGTAACGGGGAAAATAAATTTCCTTAGGAAGTTCTTTAAATGTATTTTTCCAGTTGTTCAGGCTGCCAAATCATTCTCATAGGAAGAAATGTTACACTTTCAGACTTTTGAGGGCAGAAGTGAAGAGTTCCTACTTGCTACAGTGAACTGTAAAAATTATAAAGCTGTAGCAGTTAGATCCCATTTTATCTGTAGGAAATGAGATACCTTCTATACAGTTGTTTCATAATATCAGTTTTTAATTACCGATGCCAGGCATTTCAAACAGGGACTTTTAATTCCAGGAAGTGGCTCAAGGTGACCTTTTTACAGTAAGATAAACATGGGAGATTAACCTGAAACTCCATCATTCCCCAAATCCATCCCCTGCCCAATTCTAAAAAGCTGCATCAGCTTAATTTAAATGTAATTTAAATGTACAACCCACTTTTGCCTAGAAAGAACAATTTATATTTATTTCCTTGAAACTTAAAATTACATAAACAAAAAAAGTGATGGACCTCCAGAATCCCAGAAGTAAGAGTTAAGTAAGCAATACAAGATTTCCAATTGTAGATACCGTCTTGGATTCATCTGATGCCAGCTTGGAGTCATTCCTCTCTGTTTCAAACAATGACCTGGGAGACCCACACTAGGAAAGCTGTTGTCCAATTTTCCACCTCTTGGAAGAAGTAAAAGACACTTCCAGAGGGTCATTCAGATTTCAGGTGTGCTTTGAAGAGCACAGATGACAACATGCTAAGTATGGTCCCAGTTAAAGTCAGGTAGAACAAAACCTGCTTTCTATAAGGCTCAGTGTTGAGGTTCCCCAGGATGGTGACAACAATGAAGACTTTTCTTCTAGCTCTGAAGATGGGGCTGCAGTACCCAGGAAGAGCAAAATGTTAGGGGCCGATTCATTTAAAACCACCAGAAATGTGAGGAACAAAATTGTGGCACGATTTACACAGGAATACCAACCTACTGTTTTGCTGAAACATTTTTTAGTTCAATTTGAAGGAAGGGGTTAATTAAGTGTCCCCATGGTTTGTGCTAATGGAGATATGGGGCTGATCAGGTTGTGGCTGTGTGTTTCTGTTAGAGGCAGAGGCACAAAACCAGCCATAAAATTATAAAATCAAAACACAACAAATCTGGAAAGTTATGATACTACTGTATAGGCATTTCTGGCATGGGGACAGTGAAGAGAGCATCCTTGGCACTGCCTGGAAAGAGCGCAGGAACCAAATGGAGGGGACAGGCTTCTTGGGTTTGTTCCTGTTATGTTGGCAGAAATAGGGCTTTGCCTGGAATTTCTGTAAATAGACAGGGTTTCATTCAAAAGCTGCTACTTCTGACCATCATTTTATGGAAATAATCCCTGACACCTTGAATTCTGTTAGAATTGCAGTCAAAGGAGGCAAACTGTCTTCCTATTCATGTGTGTGTAATTACACAGAATTTCATATCCTTTACATTTTATTGAAAATGCTACCCTTTAACGGTAATGGTTTTTAATCTGTAATTTAAGAAACACAACAAAAATGGGATTATTGAATAATTTCCGCTGTAAAATCTAAACCCCTTTTACTGTTACTTTTTAAAGCACAGTGAGGCCTAGGGCACTGTACTGTAACCTTTAGATTTCTTTAATTCATTCAAATGGGAGTTGGAAACACTTTCATAGCTCTGCATGCTATTAAACACTAACCTAATATTACAGCTGAGTATACAAGAAGCAGTAGTACAGAGAATAAATTTTGATGTGCTTTTTTTGGAAGAGGATGAGAGTTAGAAACAATTTGTTGTTCAGTCACAGACTTCATATTTTTAAAGTAGATTTGCTCACAGTTACTTATTTAAATCTCTTAACAATAAAAATACAGTGCTGTATTATTCCCATTTCCCTGTTTTCACAATGACACTGTTTTACTTAGTGTTTCTTTGAAATAGACTGAAGTAAACAGATTCACAAACAGACACAAATATATGCAGCAACAACCGGTTAGTTATTGCCCTTCTTTGATCTGGTACAGGTAAAAGCACAAAAGGAATGATTTTTTAAGCATTCTAGTATAACTACACTGCCAAAAGCATCATATGCTATATTAAAGTGAGTACTGAGGAAACATTATGCTAAAGCTCAACAGATGTAGTCCAGCAGTCATACAAATTTGATATAGAGCTCTGTTTTTAAAGCTAAAAGCATGTTGCGTTTCTGATATTGAAACATACTGGAATAGTACAAGACTCATATTATTTCCTATTTCAGCATATTCCCTTTGAAATGGTAAAATTGCTTGAAGCAGCATCCAAAACTCTGGACAGGAATACCTTTGTTTGTTAAGAGGCTGAAAAGGTAACAGAGGTCACAAACTAAGCTGTTAATTCCCCATGAACTCTTTGACTACTTAGGGAAAACACAACCCTATCCTCCCCTAAACCTCCCAAAAGAGTACTTCAAATTGGAAATACTCCAAGATGCTTTCTTGATAACAGGCACAGCTCAAACTTAAGTGCTGCATGGTTTAACTATCCCCCATCTGCTTTGCTGCCTCATGGGAATTCCCAAGCAAATGCAGCCTGTCTGATGCTGCCTGACACTGCCAAGTGAGAAGACTGGTGTGGATGACTACCACGTGCTGCTGCAAACAAATGCTATGCATCTGTGCCTTGGCTCCACACCTATGGTGACATTCCTATAGCATGATTAATATTACTGACTACAAATCCAGGGATTTAGTCTAGGTAAGGCTGAAAAGTACATAGCTCTGTATCAGTTCACTGGTGCAGTTGACCAAAAACAATCTCTGGCAGAACATACCCTCCCTCATGCTGGAAACATTGTGGTGGTGCTGTTGCACTTTGCTGGAAAAGCCCTGGTTTCCAACTAAATGAGAATGCTTTACAAGACATTTCTCATTCATGATAACAGTAGGAGAGAAATCAATAGTACATTCACAGCTGATCCCCAGCAGCTCTCATTCTTCCTATTCGGGGGGGGGAGGGGGCGGGGCGTGGAGGGGAGAGAGAGAGGAAAAAAAAAGTGCTGAGGAGTTCCACAGTCTGGATAACTTCATTATCTAACCTAGTGCAGATTACAGAAGTTTTAAAAGATGCACAGAGCCCAGTCTCCTAAGCCACAGAAATGTTGTATTCGACTTTATGTCAGGGATGGTGGACACCTCACATCATCACACTTTTAAGCCACATCTACTTTGAGGAAGTTGTATATTTTTATCTTAGTAACAGTACTTTTTGGTTATGCTGCTATTCAACTGATGTGAGGGGAGGATAAACCTTAGGCTCTGCCCCAGTGTTAAGCTTGTGAGTGGCTGTATGTAGACACAACAAATTTTTGTGTCTATACTAGGATGAAAACTTGTTAGCTAACACACATTTCTTGCTAAGGAAAAGAGTTATTCTCCCTTCCTGATTCCCAGTTACTGCTGTTTTCCCATTACAGCAATTCTCTCTTATAGCCCATCTCCATTTTTAGCTATTCTGGGGCACATTCCTACACAACCCACTGACACTTCCTCCAAGCACCATTGCAAGAGACATATTACCATCTTTCTGTTTTGGTCAGAAATTGGGTTCAGCTAACTAATTATCAGTGTACCCTCATCTGTGTGGGATTTACTTTTCCTTTTGAACAAAGAAAACATAGGTGACTGCACATCTCAAACAATGACAGTTTTCTCTGCTTTCAGAGCATGGACGGATGTGAACTGCTACAGCAGAGGCATTGTGCTGGAATTCTTATCTTTTATACAATTTGATGCCAGAGTACAATGTACTGCTATTCTTCTTTATACCTGTTGCAGCATTGAAAAATCCCAATTGATTATGAACTTTCATTCTACAGGATATTTTATAGTCCCCTAGTAAGAGATCCCAATCTCTTAAGCTGAAAATCTTAATGATCAAGGGAAAGCTGTACTTTCAAATTATAAAAACAGAACTAAGTTAAAGAGCACCTAAATGACTTCCTAACACCACCCTCAAGGACCATGAGAGGCAGGAAGCTCTAAACTCGGTTTCTTAATCAAGAAACATCTTTGACTTTTTAAGAAAATCATCTTGTGTTGTCTGGCAACTTGAGGGGACTGGATGTAAAGAATTTCCAGCTGATGGTTCTGAATGTGAGAAATTAGATTCTTCCCTTCCAGTTCATGCATACAGGGACATGGAATGTACCTTCTCCTGTCTTTACCAGGCGTAAAGCCATTTGTGCAGTAAATGGAAAGCAAATAGCTGAGAAGACTTGAAAAACCTCCAACAACTGTGACAGGAGAGAACACGCCTGGGTCACCTAGTACCAGCTAGCATACCTTGTGCTCCACTGGAAAAGAGGAAGTTGGGTTCTTGCAGCTATGGGACAGGGGTGTTTTCCTCTCAGTGCAAGGACAGAGTTGGAATCATGAAGGCAGCAGGGAGGACACTGCACTTGGCAATGAAAAGAATTGTCAAAATTTAGTTTGGGTTTTTTTTTTTTCAGGAAAGAACAAAGTCTGTGTTTAAGCCCATTACAGGAAATTATTTTAAACAGAAATTGCTGAAGAAGAAAATTTAGTTACAGAGAATCTTCTTGGAAATAATTTGATCGCTGATATTTTACATTTTGAGTGAAAAGGAGTCAAAAAATAATTTTATTTATGCGTGGTGACTCAAAAGAGCTGTTGGTAGTGCTTGCTGCCTGGAGGACAGCTTCCTCCTCTTGGCTGCGGAGGAGAACACCTGGCTGCACGAGGGCCTCGGGAGGCCTTGGGGCCCAGTGTGCAGAAGGGAGGCCAGGGCTGTGCCACAGGGAGCTGGGCTGCTTCTTACTGCTGCTTACCATGGCTGGAGGGGCATAAGCCTCCAGAAGGGTGCTGTTACACGGAGCAGAGTCCTATTGAGGAGGGGCATGGGGACTGAGGAGGGCCCAGGCCACAGAGCAAGCGGGTGAGGAGGGCTAAGCTGGCCCATGGGCTAGGGGTGCCTGAATCCAGACGTGGTGCCCCAGAGCGGCTTCTGCCACCCCTTTCTCTCCCTCAAGGTCTTATCACTCTCTGGGTGCCGACCTGCCCTCTCCCGTGTGGCGGCTGCAGCAGGACAGGGTGCTCTGGCCCCAGAGCATCAAGCAGCGTGGCTGCCATGCCCCAACTTCCAGAAGTCCCCTGCCTGCAGCCCCCATAAGTCCCACCGCTCTGTCTGCCCACCCACCTCCTCCTGGCCCAGGCACCATTTTGTAATGTTTCCCTTCCCGCCTGCTCTCGGGCCGGTCTGTGATTGGCTGGCAGCACCGGATGCCCCACCCACTATGCCTGGCGGTACCTCAGGGTGGGAAGCCCCACCCGCCATAAGCTCAGGGGCGCCATTTATGACTCGATAACCTATGGATTCTGGCACTGCTCTGTGATGGGCTGGTTGCTATTTTTTTGGAACAGACACACTCACGTGATCTAAAAGCACCCTCTGGCTGGCTGCCCCTTCCCTTTGCATTGGGAATTTCTCCTGTCTAAAGATATGTTGCTTTAGACATACGTATTTGTTTGCATTTCTAAATATATACAGGAAAAAAGTGTACAGATATCCACAAATATGCATTTAATTTGTACACAGGAACACCTTATACATATATTCTTGTATATGTGCACTATAGTATATATGTATGAGGAGGCAGGGGAGCATAAACAGGACCCCACAGTGGTGCTGGGGCAGCCTCAGGGCTCAGCTCGGGGCTGCCTTGCACAGGCAACACAGGCCTGTCAACGTGGAAATCCAGGACAAAATGCCAACAGCAAAACATGTGTGAGGTCAGTAAGGAAATAAACTTTGCACTAGTTGTGTCACATGAGTGCCTCGGGACAGTATTTTCCTTTATCTGTGTACCTGATTTGTAAAATTGTACTGAGGTGCCACAATCCTGCAAAACAGAATTTTTCTTATTGGTCTGGCAGGTATCACTGCTTTCAAGCTTTCTTCCAGTCTGTCAGGGTGCAAGAGATGTAGCAGGGACATGCAGAGACATATGGAACACATTTTAATTGTTTCTTTATTTTACCTTTGAGCAAACTCTAGTGTCTGAAGCTGGATGCCACATCAGGGCTGTTATGAATGACAACAACCCTTACTGATACAAAGGCCTGCACAGGTTGCTCTTTAGTGAAAGAATCTGTCTTTGAACACACTTTTATTAGCAGATTCTCATGATCGTTCTAATGACTCTGAAGCAGCTTTCCAAGTTATTTAATTAGTCTGACGATAAAGTATTAGAACAGTTTCTTTTTTCATATTATGAAATATTATTTCTCCAGCTGTTACTAACAGAACATGAGAGTGAAGATACAAACACTGTGTAGCTTTTAAAGCCATGTTTCAATGTTTAACATTGCATGAGACAAGCTCCGGGGTGGAATCATGGGCAGAAAAGAAGTTTCTTCTCGCTAATGAACTCACTAAGAATGTCTCCCTGATTCTTGCTCAGGTCAGTTTTCCTCAACTTTCTGATAACAACAAATTTGTGCAATTGAGTTTAATATTAACCATCTGTCATTGAATACTATGCTGCTAATATCAGGAAAGCATCAGTTGCTGCTTCCAACTGTAAATGTGGCATTTGAACCTGGATCAACATCTACATCTGATGTCAAATGATGTCTCTATTATACCAATACATTTCTGATTAGCCAGCAAGGTAGCCCTTGATAATATGTAGCAAAAGCATTGGTAAAATCATAACTCAGGGAAAGATTATTTAGAATATTGTTGAAAAGTGAAAGAAATATTTTTTTCCATTACTCAACAGATTTCTTTCTGTCTGGTCTGTCAATGGCAAGTGTCTCTTCCTCTCAAACCTTTTTCCAGTTTTTCTTGGACAAGAAGGGATGATGTGAGTAATGTACAATGAGAAAGCAGGAACACTGTGAAGCTCATGAGTATCCAATAAAACAGATAATTATGAAGACAGGATCAGATAGAGTTTATAGACAAAATGTGGCAACACCACAGGTCTAGTGACTTTTGAGAAGAAAACTGTGGAATCATTAGAGGTAGCTGTCAATTTTTGCCAGCAGGTACTGAAGTGCCTACAATGTATTAGGAAATAGAAGCCTGGGAATCTTCTAGGGCTGTGAAAAACTGTAGGAAACATGTTTATGTCAATATGAGTGGAGAGAGGATGTGAACACATGGATGCAAAATACCAGCAGGAGAAGGGCTATAAAAATTACATGTGTCACTGAGGCCTTCTGTAGCAGGATACCAAATCCTAGTGCACATCTACCTGCAATTTCTCTGAACAGGTATGAAGCAGAGACAGTGCCTAAACAGTAATAACTCACAACAGTGGGACACAGCAGAAAGATGTAGTCACCATCAGCTCCTGAATGGGTACAATGAGACATAACCAAAAGCAGCAAGCTCCTAAGAAGAAGCAAGCTCCTGGTAGGTGTGGGGAGGGGCTCAAAAATGTGTCCTCTGATCCTCCCCAACACAGGAGGGCATTTCAGCAGAAGCAGGACATGCAGTAGGGCAGACAGAGACCAGCAAAGCCCCAACAGGTTGGGGAGGCATTCTGACCTCTGCTGCCCCATGACAGCCTTCACCAGCTTCTCTAATGGCACAGGTCATCTTCTCCCTGTTCTGCCAGCCTGCCCCAGAGTTTTGAAGCTCTCTGCAAGATCATCATTGGCAAACAGGCGGCACCCCATGAAGGTCTCACAGGTGCTGTAAGGTCTCCCAGCCATAGGCAGAGGGATTCCACCACTTGCCCTCTGTGTGAAACTTCCCTGGAAGTGCAGTTTCTGATCCATGGATCCATCAAGCATTTCTTCAGGTTCACAAAGTCTCTTCTGGGCATCCTCTTGGCTTTTCCTTACTGTCCATGCACACATTCTTCTACTGTTGTCATTTTGTCCTGGATTTCCATTTCGGCAGGCCACATTGCCTGAGCTGGGCAGCCCCAAGCAGAGACCCAAGGCTGCCCAGAGGCACCACAGGATCCTGTGGGACAGGGGCCATCAGAGGCCTGTCAGAGCTGGGCTCTGCACTGCCCTGGCCTGGAGTTGTGCAGGGCCTCTTGGTGGCCTTCTGGGACAGGTCCATAGACCTAGGTCACTTTTCATCATGTCTGTGTCCATCACCACTCCTCCATCTGACACCTCCCCACTGTTGTCACCTTCCCCCACACCAGAAACTTGAGGGCTTCTCCAGAAGCCTTTGGAGTTGGGGGCCCTGCACCTGCCTTTTGATTTTGTTTAATTACTCCCTATTAACATTCAATTTTAATTACTCATTTACTTTGCTGTTATTAGTTTTTCGTAACTTACCTACATTTTTAAGGATATCTATATTTAGTTTATGTATGTTCAAATGTAGGTGTTAATTGTTCATATAGATATGTAATATGCAGCTGTATATATATAAATAAAATATGCATATTTGTACATTCTTTTATATAGAGCTTTATAGGTAACATAATATGTATATAAGTATATTTATATATGGAAGGAGAAACTTGTATGTGTATATGTAAAATCATATGGTTTTACATACAATCACTTCCTAGCAAAAAGGAAACAGGGAGCCAACCTGTTGGCTTTCAAAACCGGCAACCAGCCAATCACCAAGCAATGCCAAAACATCTTGGGAATGAGGCGGTAGGGCACGGCAGCCACGGCCACTGTGTGTGCAGGGGCCGGAGCTCCTGCGGTGCTGTGCATGCCCAGCATCACCAGTGGCATGCCTGGCAGTGCCCCTGCCAGCTCCACCCCGAGCTGCGCCGTGTCCAGCTCTGCCTGGTGGTTCTTCCCAGAGGCCAATCTATGCTCTGGTAGGAGCCCTTGGCAGCTGTGGAGTGCAGAATAAAAACTCCCACTAATCAGCCATCTCAACAAAGTTTCCTAAAGCTTTAATTTGCTTAATTTTACATTGCATATCTTACCTATTTGTCTCTATTCATTGTTCCAGCAACAAACCAATTGCTGAAATTGCTGCTGTCAGCTGTGTTGCTTTCTTCTTTAGCTGTGCTGTCTGTCTGTGGGCTAACCCAGGGTGCCCTACATCAGTTAATGGAAGCATTTGTTAATGCTCTGTGGTTGCTGTGTGTTGTTTGCTTTCCAACTCTTGGGCAAGACAGGAAAATTAAGAAACACATTCTAGTCCCCCATTTATACCCCTCACTGGACACACCTGAAATGCAGAGCCTGCTTTAGCTGAATGTTGATGGTGTTTTGTACAGACTACAACATTGCCAAGAGGAAACATGATTTTTGTAGTCCAATAGTAAGGAAACTTCCCAGTTACATGAAGGAAGTGGATTCAGATCAAACAGAAGATCATATCAAGCTGTTTGCTTCAACTGCAAGTGTATATGGCCACAGCAGGGATTCAGCATATCGAGTGTAAACTAGGCTCTGCCTTCTCTTTTATTTTCTCTTTTTATTCTTCATAGTAGCGAAAGGATTCACCTTGAATTTTCTGCTTGAGACTTAGAAAGTGGGCACAGCTGCAAGACCCCAAAGGAGATACCCATGTTCGCCTAGCCCAGAGTTAGCAAACAGTGTTATTCATGAGTGCAGTAGTTCTGCTACTGCTGTATTACATTGCTGCTTTTTTCTTCATGTAATGAACATGTTAATTTTTTTCATCTGTATCTTGTTGGCTACCAGATATTTTCACGTGTTTAGGAAACCATTAGGCAAAGGTAAAGAAGAAACCCACTGAGACCTATTCAATACAAAGGCACCTGGAAATTCCTGAGGTACGGATTACTAGAGGCTGAGAGTTAGTTGCCCTGTCCATATACATTTTTTGACTGCTGCTTTTCAGTGTCAGTGAAAGGGTCCCAGGCCAGACAAGTACGTATTACAGTATTCATAACAGAAAAATACCCAAATCATGTTTATTTGCTTTGCAGTGCTCCATTCACACGCAGTAGTATTGTTTCACTGCAGCATTTTAGTTTTCATTGGCATTGTGATCCAATGAAGATGAGCTGTATCTCCTGATTTAGTTTGATTTATCGTGCTGAGCCATACTTTGTTTCTAGAAGACCATAAGGAAAATCTTGTTGAAGTTAAGACATGACACAAAGGATATGTCAGGTACCAGCTAACCAACACCTGGGGGTCTCACTGCCTACTTGGAACATAGACTAGTGCTTTCAGTCCTTGTAACAAAAGCAGGATGGATTTATGATGACATAAACCCCTTGTGAAACTAATGAGATTCAAGTGAATTTCAGGTATTGAGGTGAAGGGATTGTTAGAGCTTGAAATTCAAAACAAAATTTGACAAGATGAACATATAAGCAGAAAACGAGAGAAATAATTGCATGAACTTTTCTGTGCCCTAGCACAAGACTTTTCAATTTGGGGTTTTGTATCCATGCTTAACTAAAGATATGCATTTGCCTCATGCATTACATGTAAAAGTCTCCGATACATTCTCATCTAGTTTGACTGCACAGCCAGCATTTCCATCAGCGCCCAGGAAATTATGAATAGGTTTACTCTGATATATTGATTTGTGCTTGAGTTACCCATGCAATATACTTCAGACTCGGTGTATGGCTTATGTTCCTTAATGAAAACAAAATCTTTCAAATATGACCAAAACCCAAGCAGTATGGCCTAACTTAAGTTTCATCTTCTTAAGTAATTTGTGTTTCTTCATCTCTCTGCCAGCTGTATGATCCTAGTACATCCTCAAGTTTTCCCAACAGAAATCCTTAACCATGACACCCACATGTTGTGATACCGTCACTGTGTACATCTGTTACACATCCTATTTTATAAACATGAACTTGAAATGAGATTCAAAAAAATGTAAGATTCAGTAAAACTATGTGAAAAGCAGAAGCAGCTCTTGATAAACAGAGCTTTAAGCTCTCAGCGTGCTCTATTATTTCCCTGTTCTTCTAAATCTTTTATTGCTTTGCTGCTGCCTAGGTGGGAAGTGAAGGCTCTTTATGACTCTGGAATGGAAAATCCTGAAAGCTTTCCAAATCAGAATTTTGTTTTAAGAGTTTTTCCACAAAGAAAGTCTGTACACAATGTCTGTAATATGAATGGACATTTTCAGTGCTGTTCCAGTTTGCATACAAGCAGGGCAGTCTGTAAGGCATGAGTAAAAAGAGTAAGATCTTCTGAAAAATAGACACTGCTTTCCATATTTATTAAGTAATATAAATACCCATTGTAAAAACACAAAATGTTCAAGAGATGAAATATTTCCAACAAGGTGAGGAGAGGTTGTTATAGAAAGTATCAAGGCAAACTGCTTCTGTGAAACCTCTCAGGAGAATGAATATCATACACATGCTGTCTCCTGCTGGGACAATTAGTAATAAAGTGATTTTAAAATAATTTGATGTTTTAGTTGTCTTCATACCTCAAAGCTGCAGAACAGCAGAACACTGTCCACACATGCCTAAACAATTACACCAGCCATGTTTGTTCCACAGTACCCTAGATGCTTTGAAATCCTGATTTGTGAAGTTATTTCCATTCAAAAGATTCTAGTTCCTCCTTAAGATAGAAGTTTCCTTTTATGTCCATTAAAAACTTACCAAATTGTCCTTTACTTTCCCTACAAGCTACTTCTTTCTGGATGAGCACAACTAAAAGCAGCTCTGAATTTGCCAATTAACTTATAGGACTTTATGGATAAGTATGATCTTAATTTTTTATCCTTTTTAGTACATTGCAGACAATCAGTCCGGAAGAGTTCAGCTATAGTGTTAATACAGAGCAAGTGTAAAACTCACCAGTGAACAAAGGAAAATTTAAAATATTGCTCCACCATTTTACATAAAATTAATATAAACAGATATATATATTTTCTAGCAGTGATATTTTGGCCATAGTCAAATCTATAATTCTTCTTTAAGAAAGATTTTAAACATAATTCTGATTTATCACATTCTGAAAACATGAACTGATCTGTGAAGAAGGAAATGCCCAGATTGCTTGCTATTCTATCCCACAGCAATATGGAGCTAGCCAGGACAGAGACACAATACAACCTGAATCAGCTGGGAAATCTGTTCTCAGTAGCAATACAACGCAGGATGTACGCACTTCTGTTTTGGTAAAATGAATAAACCTGTGCATGAATAAATTGCTAAAAAGCAAATTGAGTGCCTGTAACCTGTAAGAACATGGAGAACAAGACTTGCTGAATAGCTGCACACAAATCATTCACCCATCTCTAAGAGATAATGCACAAAATTATTTTCAAAATTCCTCTGCCAATTTATGTGCAATTTATTTAAGCCTGCTCTTAATGATGTATCAGGCATATGTCTTCCTTCAGCAGCCAGTGGTGACTGGTGCTCCTCTCTGGGCATCAGAAGTTCTACCAATTTATTTTCTATGTTTCATTTGTATAATAAAGTGTACGAATGTTAATAGCCCCCAGGGCATCTGCTAGCTGGCATTTATAAAGTTCATCAGGAGCACTTAAACTTTTTTATCTCAGATGGGATGGTACAGCGTTCTGTCTGATTTACAAGAGTCAATTATCAAAGACAACACTCACTGCAACACAAATATCAGCCAAGGTCATATTTTGATCTGGTACACTGCCACATCCATTGATTTTCTAACTTCTACCACCTTTACACAGCATCCTCTAGAAACAGCCTGTTTCATTTTCCTTCATCATGTTCTTAGACATACCTAATGCACATTTCCAGAAGCTATATCACAGGAGGATCATTCACTTTCACCCACTTTGCAAATGAGCAGGAAATTCTCTCATCAATGCCTGGGGAAGACATACCTAACAACTTCCATTAGTATTAATAGAAATTGCCAGCATGGGTCTCTGTGCATTTTATGGAGAGCAGACTTCAAATTGGACTCTGAACGTTTTCATTTATTTGTAATTGTGTAAGTAAACCCATCCAAAAATCCAATGGAAGATTTACTTCCTTTGTAAACTGTTTCTGGATTAAATGGTAGCCCTTTCCTAAGGAAATAAAAAAATGAGTCAATATTGCTCATAAGAAAACAGGTACTTTCCAATAATAATAAGAACTATAAAAGCACACTTCGATGAAAAAAAGGGAAAAGAAGAAAAAAGGAAGTGAAAATTCTCTTAGAACTATAGCAAACTTCTGCTTTAAAAATAGGATACTAATTATTAACAATGAGTGCTCCATCTTTAATTTGCACCATTTCACACTTCGGTGTAACTGACCTGCAATAAAGAATATGTTTTTATGGCTAATATAAAACATTCTTGTCAACAAACACATTGCTACCTTGACGACTAAAACATATCACTGCCGTTATGCCCTCCAAACTGTATCTTCTTGACAGAGTGATGTCATTGTCACACTTCCCCATTGTTCTGATTCATTCAGTGTCCCTCATTGTGCATCGGAAACAGGCTGTCAACACGGTGAAATGGCTGGTGTGATTACTGATGGCTTGTCAGGGAGAGACGTCAGCCACAAGGGATGAGGAAAAGGCTGAGGTACTCGATGCTTTCTTTGCCTCAGTCTTTAATAGCAAGACTAGTTACCCTCTGGGTACTCAGCCCCCTGAGCTGGAAGACAGGGATGACGAGGAGCAGAATGAAGTCCCCACAGCCCAGGAGGGAACAGTCAGTGACCTGCTGCTCCACTTGGACACGCACAAGTCTATGGGGCCGGATGGGATCCACCCGAGGGCACTGAGGGAGCTGGGGGAGGGGCTCTCCAAGCTGCTCTCCATCATTTACCAACAGTCCCAGCTAACTGGGGAGGTCCCAGCAGACTGGAGGTTAGCCAGTGTGACACCTATCTACAGGAGGGGCAGGAAGGAGGATCCAGGGAACTACAGGCCTGCCAGCCTGACCTCAGCGCCAGGAAAGTTATGGAGCAGAACATCCCGAGTGCTATCACATGACATGTGCAGGACAACCAGGGGATCAGGTCCAGCCAGCATGGGTTTACAAAAGGCAGATCCTGTTTGATGAATCGGATCTCCTTTTACAACAAGAAGACCCACGTAGTGCCTGAGGGAAAGGCTGTAGATGTTGTCTACCTGGACCTTCACAAAGCTTTTGACAACATTTCCCACAGCATTCTCCTGGAGAAACTGGCTGCTCATGGCTTGGATGGGTATAGTTTATGTATGTAAAAAAGCTGACTGCATGGCCAATCCCAAAGAGCAAGGAATTAAATCCAGCTGGTGGCCGGTCACAAGTGGTGTTCCCCAGGGCTCAGTATTGGGGCCGGTTCTCTTTAATATCTTTATCAACAATCTGGATGAGGGGATCAAGTACACCCTCAGTAACTTTGCAGATGCCACCAAGTCGGGAGGGAGCGCTGATCTGCTGGAGGGCTGACAGCCAGCTGAACATAAGCCAGCAGTGTGCCCAGGTGGCCAAGAAGGCCACCAGCATCCTGGCTTATATCTGAAACAGTGTGGCCAGCAGGACTAGGGGAGTGATTTTCCCCCTGCACTGGGCACTGGTGAGGACGCACCTCAAATACTGGGTTCTGGTTTGGGCCCCTCACTACAAGAGGGACGTTGAGGGGCTGGAGCGTGTCCAGAGAGGGGCAACGCAGCTGGTGAAGGGTCTGGGGCACAAGTCTGGTGAGGAGCAGCTGGGGGACCTGGGGCTGTTCAGCCTGGAGAGGAGGGGGCTCAGGGGGGACCTTACTGCTCTCTGCAGCTCCCTGACAGGAGGCTGTAGGCAGCTGGGGGTCGGTCTCTTCTCCCAGGCGACAAGAAATTGGACAAGAGAAAATGGCCTCAAGTTGTGCCAGGGGGAGGTTTAAGTTGGATGTTAGGAAAAGTTTCTTCCCTGAAAGGGTGGTCAAGCCCTGGAACAGGCTGCCCAGGGAGGCAGTTGTGTCACCATCCCTGCAGGTGTTTAAAAGATGTGTAGATGTGGTGCTTAGGAACATGGTCTAGTGGCGACTTGGCAGTCCTGGGTTAGCAGTTGGACTGGATGATCTTAAAGGTCTTTTCCAACCTGAAGGATTCTATGATTCTATGGTGTGCTGCAGACACAATAAGCAAGGAAGTTCATTGAATGGTGTTGTCATGAGTAGTGCAAAAACTAATTTTTTGGGTCTTTTTACTTACCAATTTTTGCAAGAACTGCTGGAAATGCCAAGGTAATTGTCAGAATAATAAATTACCTGAATAATTTATGACCTGTCTCTGAAGACACAAACTATTCTCTGCCTCTGAGAATGTTTTTTGAGAAGAAAAGCAGCAATACAAATACTGACATCAGTGCATGTTAGCATATCACCTACAGCTAGCATCCAAAATTTAGAAACTGAGAGATTATAACAAATAATTTAAGTAATTTACTCTCCCTTTTGGTTATTAATATCAGCCCTCCCAGCTGATCAGAAGGATGTTAGACTGTTTTCTGCCATGATTTTGGAGAGGTAACCAAGAGTGATGTCTGTGCTAGAACATCCATTGTTAAAGTCTTTGCAAGGGGCTCAGAATGAAGAAGTAAGCTGAAAATTTGATCCAAATAAGAAGAAGAAAACCCATTATGGTCAACCTAAATGCATGAAATGAAGATGGGTTTGGCCCAGTGCTCTATAATTAAAGAGTTGTGGGCTTTCAATCAGAGAAAAATGTCATCTTATTCACTTATTAGGTGCCAGAATAACTTAGCATCATTTCATGGTTCTTGCACATAAATTGCAGTTAGATTGATCAGTGTGGAGAAGTTCCTCAGTGTTGTACATAGCAATTTATGTCACAGCAATTCCTTTGGGTTCTGAGGAGAAACAGAGCCACCGTAGCTGAAATATAGCCACTAGGTATACCATAGCTATGCTACACCAATCGCCTTCATTTTCAGTTGCACACTATATGGTTGGGAAGTGCCAGGGAACATAGGCAGGTGAATTATTCACAGTTTCTTCCCTTCTCATTGATCAGTGGGAAGCAAAGTCCCACATCCACAGTTTGTGTTGAGACATGGAAGAAGTGAGGATGTGTTATTTATTGTTAGTGTCATTGTAGGAAGAGGAAGGCTTTTGCTGTTTTGACATGAAGCTTGTTAGATCCGATACCGTTCTTCTAACTTAAGGCAGGCATCTTTATGGTCAAAGTTAGTCTGCCACAATATGCTTTCATTCCAGTTGTCAGAGATACACACCTAAATCTCACATATAAGCATGGGTAGACTCCTCAAAGGAGATTCTGAGGTAGTATAAATTCCTTTGAAAATAAAGCCATTTATATTACAGTTCCTATACAGGGATTGAAGAACTTAAATTTGAACAATCAAGTCTGAAAATTATGTACAGAATCTCCAGTTGTCTCAAATCCTTTTGACCCCTCTTGAACATCTCCAGTGCTACGTTCTGCAATTAATGTGAAAGTGCCTCATTATTACAAGATAAGCTGCCAGCAAAGAATTTTGTTATAACTGTGTGTCATAACCTAGACAACAAATCCAGAATATAATGACAATGTGACACGCAAAAATCAGGCAGAATGGCTAAGGGAAAATAGGGCATTTTAGTCATATCTGCAGCTAAAAAGGTGCCACTAACTTCTTATGCAGAATTGTGTCACTTGGGGAGGGAAGTTAACATCAGTTCAGGCACCTGCCTCAGGTGAAATCCAGAGAAGATAAAGTTGGAAGCCCAATTTTCTGTAAAGTCAGAATTAAAACATAGCTATCCCCCAAAAGACAACTGAGTCTACCTAAATCTGATTCTTAAATCCAAACTCTGTCAATAGCCATGTATAATCTTTCAGCTATCAAACAGGTTCACGAGAGGTATTTGGAGGTCTCAGCCTTGGATATAGACAATATTCCTTAGCTTTACCCCCACAAAATATCCCAAATCAAGAAAGGGTAATAATATCCAAAGTCTATACTGACTCCTGTGTAATCTCCCTAGTAATGCTGAAGACATAGTTGTGACATCTGACAGATTACTGGTATATTTTTGGTTAGAGCAGGTTCTAGAATGATACATAAAGTAAAGCCATATTCCTTTAGTTAATATTCTAAACAGAGATTTTTACAGTTCGTTATAAATCATTAATTTCATCAGGATAGGTTTTAAATGACCAATATATTCCCCTACTTGCTTAAACTGTAATGTTTTTCTTTCACGTGTTGATCTTGGGATTGATCTACTTTTATTCAAAGAGCCAAAAGACTGATTAAACAATGATTTATAAGAAAATCATGATTTTCATTTATTGATCGATATTCTCAAAAAAATACATTAATTAATTTCAAATATTGTCACTTATTTTTAAAGTGAAAACTTTGAGCTTATTTTTATTTCTTTCGAAGTAGCTACTTACCAGATTAGGTATCACTATTGCAGTAAAAGTATCAGAATCTAGCTGATCATTTCCTGGTTGCTTTGTGTAAAATGGGTATTTGATGTTACCTTTTTGTGAACAATACAATTGTATGCCATAGTTTCCATTTAGTTTCTTGTTAAGCTCTCTTCAAACGATTTTGTGGACTCTGCTTTGACGAAGTCTTTCAAAGGATTTTAAGTGATTAAGCCATTGAAAGAAAAAAATAAAAATGTCATCCCTGGTGATTTTTGCTTCAGAAAGTAAAATGCAAGAAATATGAGGATTCTGGTACTAAAATACAGTCTAATCATTGAAGTCCAGTTTAAGCACTTTTACAGAGGAATCAAAATGTGTAAGCTGCTGAACTGTGGGCAGGTATTCCTGCCTCATTCGTTGTGTAGGTGTAATCCTCAAAGACCTGCCACATTGCCAGCATGTCTACGAAAGGAACAGTTAAGGAACTCTTTACTCCACGCTCTGTTTGATCACAGTTAGAGAGCTAGGTACCAGTCTGTCTCCGAGCAGATGCAGAACAATTATCTTGCCAGAGCAGATCTGGAAGGAAGTAATGGTCAAGTGAAGTCCTGACTCCTGGATTGGACTAGCAGGCGCAACAGCCTCTACAACAGTCCGATGGAAATGTTCTTTAAGTAAATGAACAAGAACTGGGCCATTTGTACAGAATTTACAACTGATCTGATTTTTCACTGTGTGTTCAACAGGTCTGGAGCACATATGGCTCGTTCTCATGCAGTAGGCATTTGTGCAATGTGTGTGTGTATCACAGCCCAGGAAATCCCAGGCAGAAATGTGATGACCAGGTCCTGGTTTCTTCCATCAATTTACGAACATTATGGAGAAAGTCACAGACTAACATCTTCCAAAATTAGTGGGTCAGGAAGAGGTCTTCTAGTTATATATGTTATTTCAAAATGAGATTTGGGAACTTTTGTGTCTTGCTTTGAAATATCTCACTGTCATACATGGTTATGGACCACTGATTTGAATCCAGTTTAGACTAGCTTCAAGTTTGTCCCTGTTTATTTCCACTATTGAGTCTCAAAAATTGTTGTCATTAAAACATTTATTTTTCATTTGATCACAGATAACCTCCCTTTTACCTCTATATCTCTTCTTCAGAATTTTCTTGAAATTCTTGGAGGATGAGCCACTGAACTTAGTAGTTAAACTAGTTTGCTATGATTCAGAACAGTGTCTCAGTGCAGATCTCAATATTCCCTCTTACTTTCATAACCTGAACTTGAAGTCTCCCTAGGCTGCAAAGCAAAAGCAAAATTTTGGGGTTTATTTGCCCTATTTATCCTAACCAGGTCCCTATGGAGAACATATGAGAGAAGTGTAATATGGATATTTTTCATTAAAAAAGTTGTACAATTGTGTTGGTTAGATTGGTTTCAAATGCCTTCATAAACAGAACTTCAGCATAGTCACTACTCACTGCAACTTCCTCTTACATTTTTGTCTTGTAAGTCTGCTCACAAAATGTCTCTTCAAAAAGAGAGAGCTAAAAAAAGATTGCATTCCCAAGCTCTACCAGGTCATATCTAAAAGAAGCAAATCAATATGGTTGGCTGTGATGCAACATTTCAGTCTTTAAAACAAAACCTACCAGAATCACTTATCTGCTACAAGTGAAAAACACTAATTGTAGACATCTCCAATGACAGTGGAGAAGGAATCAGGTGCAAGCTGCAAAGCTTTGCATGTAGGTAATTTCAACACAATTTCTGGATGGGTACTTGAGTTGCAAAGAACAGTGTTTAGTGCAAATGATACCTGTGACCTTATGTTGAAAAGCGATACACTTTGGTTGGTAGATAGCTGGTGGATAGATCTGTATGCCATCTACCCAGTTCTAGGCAAATGCTGACCTGTGGATACAAATAAGTATAGGTGAACATTTACCAGCTGTCTTGAGATTACAAGAAAAAATATAGCCTTATCCTGTGGTACGCCTCATGGCCATCAGTGACTATACCTTCATTTTGCATTCGGTAAATTTATCGTGGTCTGAGGTAATACTTCATGTCTAAAAAGAAGTGCGATCCAAACTAGCAAACACTGTTTTGGGATCTAGACTCTGATTTGGCAATGGGTTTTGCACAATCAGATGATATTTTTTAAGCCAGTTTTCAACAGATTGGAACAATACAATTACACAGCCTTTCCAAATATTTTCAAAAGTTTTAAAAACAAATCACAAGAAAGAAGATGAACAGATTTCACTAGGTTCAAGGCAACACTGAAAAATGTATGTGATTATACTTCATAGAGACAACAAATGTCTTTCATGGTAGTTGTGAAATACTTAGAGATACAGGATTCACTGAAAACTGATGTTTTTTCTCCTTTTTCTTCTCTGTGCTGACTTCCTTCCAAACAAACAAATCTTTTGATAATGGCGATTTGCTTGAGGTGTCATTTTTTATGACTTGCAAGAGTCTCTTCCCAAAGTTTCCAGACAGGACATGAAAAAGCTTACATATCATTAAAATAGGCAGAAATAGTTCGAAGGAGTAGAAGATATCCTGTATAAAAATATTTCACAGGTATCTGAGTTTTCAGTCAGTTTGCTCTCTTGTTTCTTATCAGCAAATTGTAAAGAGAAAACAGCTTTCACAATGACAACCTTTAAAACAGTGTTACTGATTTAAGTAAATCAAATTTAAAATAGCTATTTAGTGACTTTCACAGTAAACTGTTAAAGAACAATAGTATGCTTCAGAGTATATATATATATATGCTTTGGGCAAATACATCTATTACAGTATTTCACCTATTAAATTTGAGCAATTCAATCAGCCTGCTTGATTGGATTGATGGAAACATCTGGTATATGAGCCTGCTGGTCTGTTTAAGGCTATGAATAAGTTGACTCTCAGTTCTACGTGTCTCTGCCTTTTGTCTGTCTTTGGATTGTAATTAGACAGCTCTGGTAAGTGCTGAAGTCTCTGGTTGTGTATGTAAATATATTAATCACCTTGGCACAAGTAAGTCCCCTTTTGAAACAATGTCAGGTAGTGAACATTAAGATTGTACTAAACTATTTCATATTATTACATATTCCAGATTCAGATCTCAAGAAGCCAGTGGCTTTCCAATATCCTCAATATAATTTGTCTAGCCTGAGAAAGGGTGTGCAACCAAGATTACACCAGACAGTGCATGGTCAGCATCTGAGAATTAGACTGAGAGCTTGAAGAATGTCTCCTGTGCTCTGCCCCAGGTCCCAGGGGAACAAGTGGGTCAAAGAGGAGATTTCCAAGATTTCCAAGGGAAGGATGAAATTTAGCTGTGCAGAGATTGTCTTCTATCTTCATTATTTTTTCCTTTCTGTGATATAAATACATGAGTTATACCTTAATCCAAAAGGTTGGCCTTTATCCTGACCATTACATGAATGTCAAGGAGCCAAGTCAGACGGTGCCTGTTGTGAAATCTCATAGTGGAGAAAAGCCCTGTGATCTGGATGTTTGAATGTGAGATAGATGACAGACCCCAAAGGCATCTAGGGGTGAGTCTGTCACTTGGAAAGAGTGACTTCAGAATGGAAGTGGGAAGGCACAGCTAACCCCAGAACTTCATTTAGATTATAAGACATTTCCAATTAGAATTAACAGTTCATCCAACATCACACCCTTCATATTACAGCACTTTTTAATTGCTTTCTGCAGACACTTAGATGAATCAGTCATGATGATGATAAGCAGTTCAATTATCTGTAAACCAGGCACTTACTTTCTTTGCCCTGTAAGGTACAACCTGTCCAATGCTATAATAGAATATGAGACCAAAACTGTGTATTGAAGTCTCACATATCTTTAATGGACTACAGTGTGCTGATAATTAATAATGAGCAAGTGGAAAAGTATAGCCAAGCTGAATACAGATGTCCACCAGACTGGAGGCAAAAGATACTGCCTTTCATGACAGGATTACAGATGATTACTGAGTATCATAGGTAGAAATCAACTCACCCGGTTATTATTGAAGTATATCATAAACCAGGAGCTTGATTCTATTAATAGAAAAATAAATTGGAAAAGTCATATTTCACATTTCATATTTCGTGTTTCATAATTCATATTTTGTATTTCATTTCTCTTCCTCAGTCTCATGGACACAGATGATCTGATGAATCCCTAGAGAACTCCACCGACTTTGTGAAGATGCACAAAGCATAATACAGCTCAGGATGCTGAGATGGCAAAACCAAAAATGAACTACTGCAAAAGGGAGAATTCTATTTCCCAATCAATCAGGTTCCAAATGAATGGAGTGTAAGATTTACCTGTCATTTATTCAGTGACCTAGTGTTGGTGTGGGTAGGTCTCCGCTTCCACCTCAGCTTCTGCTTATCAGTAAACGAAATGTAAAGTTCTGATATCACCTTTCCATTGCATCTCTGTCATAAAGCAACTAGATTTTTTATACGCTGGGACTAAAACCAGAGCCATCACTAGCTGAACTTCATTTAATTCCTGCAAATGGTTGTCATCGGTGTGTCTAACACAATACACTAAGAACAAGTTATTCAGTTGTTCCCCAAGGCTTAGTGCTCAGGTAGAGTACTTTTGCAAGTGGCAAGTGCCTGAAGACAGTGCATTGTCTGACATTACAATAATAGCCGATATTGAATGTGCTATTATATACATACATGTCCTTTCAGACTGCCAGCACTACAGTGCCTGCACTGTGCAGACTGGCAGTGATTTCTTCAGCTGACAGACATGGAACGGCAGCTCTAAGACAGCTAATAAACTTGTTGGACCCTACTAGTTTTTGCCTTGTGCTGTGCCTATGCTCTGTTGCCTAAAGCCAGCGATATACTTAGATTTGCATGTAATTCATGTATTGCTTTAATATCTAGTTTCACAGAACTAAAACTTTTACATTGATTTTTTTATTTACAAGGCATAAAATTGTCATAAACTCAATAGCCATTAAACAAAAACATTACTCCACAAAAACGCTAATAAATTCAGCTTCACTTTCATGGTCAGATTATGTATTTATTTAGTGTGATTGGAGCATGTGGTTAAGGATAAGAATAATTTTGCTAACGTGTCATATACAGAGAAGTTTTAGAACATTTGGTTTATTCTTTTTGAATTTTTATGCATCTGAGCATTTAAAATTAATTTCATTTTGATAGTTTAAAAGATTTTGCAGTCTTTCTAGGTAGATTGTCAAATGTATTCAGTTACAAGAAATATTTGGATTTTAAATTTATTTACAATGATAAAACACTTAACCTTTTAAGTGTAGTGCACTACAAAAGCAAGGTAGAACTAATAAATATTTAGGCATAAATGAAAAAAACAGTCTGTTTGGATATAGAAAAAAAATAATTCAAAGTTTTCATTTTATGTGGACGGAAATAGATTCTTTATTCTTTCTGAATTTCCTGTATTTTTAAAATACCTATCCAGTTTTGGTAAAACACTCAATGTAAATGGAAAATGTTGAGGATACCTTTTCCAGGATTTTTTAGAAAAAAGTTTAGAAAAAAATTGACTCAGATGAGAATTTTGATGGAGTTGGCTGCTTTTCCATGAACTAACATTTTAAAATAAAGCGTATGATTTTTCCAATTTTCACTCATCTGTCAGAAACGTTTAGCATAAGTAGCAGAAGGCAAACTATCCAATTGCTAATAATTCATTTTAGAGCTAAGCAAATATTTGGGTTTTCTGTGTGAACAACTGCAGAGACACTTTCTGTATTCCAAATATTTGCTCACTTTCACAACATTAATGAATTTGAATAATTTGATTTTGTAAAATAAAATACTGCCATCTCATAAAATGTAGTAAGTTAATTAAAAGCAAGAAAAGAGAAAGGGGTATTTTAATTGTTTGGCAATGGACTATCACCTGGTCGGCAATCGCACAGATCAATCAGTGGTGAGGCACGTGGCAGTGGTAAGTCCTGTGGCAGAGCGCCCGATGGAGGTGTACCAGGGAGTCCCACAACTGGGGAAGACCAAGGAAGAGCAGAGAGCGGAGAGCCCTGCCAGGAGCCAGCAGGTGGAAGAATAATCCAGGTTGATGGAAACACAGACCCACTGTCAGTGAAAGAAGAGTCGGTGTGTGAACTGCTAGAGGAGCTTGACCCTTACAAATCAATAGGCCCTGACGCTACTCACCTGAGGGTGTTAAGAGAGCTAGCTGACATCATTGCAATGCCCCTCTCCATAACCTTTGAGAAGCCATGGAGTCCAGGGGACGTCACTGAAGACTGGAAGAAAACTAATGCCAGCCCCATCTACAAGAAGGGCTTCTAGGATGATCCAGGAAATCACAGGCCCATCAGTCAATATGCGTGAACAGTGTGCTACTGCAGCAAAGAAAACCAACAGGGTGCTGGATTGCATCAAGAAGGGCATCACCAGCAGTGATAAAAAAGTCATTATCCCACTGTACTCAGCACTTGTCAGGCCACACCTGGAATACCGTGTTCAGTTTTGGTTCCTGCTGTGCAATGAAGATGTGGACAGGCTGGAGAGAGTCCAGAGACAGAGCACAAAAATGATGAAAATACTGAGAAGTGTGCCATATGAGGAAAAGCTGAGATGCATGGGTTTGTTCAGTCTTGAGAAAATAAGACTTAGGGAAAACCTTATCACCATGTTCCAGTATTTAAAGGATGGCTACAAAAAAGATAGAGACTTTATTTTTATTAGTAGTCACATGGAAAGGATGAGAGGTAATTGGTACAAGTTACTCCTGGGCATATTCCAGCTGGACAGAAGAGGACACATTTTCACAAAGAGAGCAATCAGACATTGAAATAATCTCCCCAGGGATTCCCCAGCACTGGATACTATAAGATTCAGCTGGACAGGGTGCTGGGCCATCTTGTCTAGACCATGCTTTTGCCAATAAAGTAAGGCCCAGATGACCTTTGAGGTGCCTTCCAACCCGATATTCTATGATTCTGTGATAGTGTGATGGGTAAGCAGCAATGTGTTCAAGGAGGACACATTAATATTGACTAGACAGTGCAGCAGAGAATGGGTTAGTTAAAGAATAAAGAAACAAGAATCAGTCTTCCCAACTCAGAGCTGCTGTCAGCTTTTGTAAGTTGAGCAGAGTCATGCTTGCTAGAGAAATGGGCGTCAGAATTCCAACAAAAATCCCTCTGCTTCTGGAAGTGATGTTAGCATTTTAGACCTCAGTCCAGCAATGCCCTTAATGGCACTATAGGGGAACCTGAATAATGTCAGGTTAGTTCTGTAAAGCAAAATAAGATAATTCCTAAGACGTGTTCACCTGCAAATTCACATTTCAATTGCACTTGCAGGAGGAAGGATTGAATTTTAGAAGGCAGTGAATCAGAAAAACATTTTGATTATCAGTAAGGTGTATGTTCTTAGTGTGATGTAGTGGCTAATATAGTCTTTGGATGCATAGACATGTAGGGCTGTCTACCCAGTAAGGCATGCCTGAGTTATCATTCAGAACTGGAAGCAGCGTGTCTGTCTCAGGGCAGTGCTTCATGCAGACTAATCAGTCTTGCTGAGAAGTGACACAGCCCTCGGCCGTGCTGTCTTAAACCCACAGGAAAACAACAAGTCTTGAAAAAAAACCCAACTCACTGCTTTTGTAGACAGTATTAGAGAAATCTGATGAAATATCATGCACATTCTGTGGCCTCCATTCAACTTAGTGAAGATAAAGATGAATGATTCAGTCATGGTGTTCCAGCACAAACTCCCAGCCAGCATCACTCACTATTGCTGGGCAGCTGTCAGACCCAATAAGATTGCTGTGCTGTTTTGACTACAAATGATACACTCATGAGTACATATGAAATCAGAGTGTTAACGAGCTCCACCTAAATTTTTTAAGTGTCTACAGTATATGTTTACAGACCATTCAGATTTATCAGCAACCCTCAGTACAGCTAATGAAGTTTTATTCAATGCAGCCAATGCGACAAGATTCAGCCACCTAAATGTGGATATCTAATGCCATTTGAGATGCCCCGGAGGGTGTCGTACATCTACACGGGACTGGACTATTATGACTCCATCGTGGAGGAAGACCAGGTCCTTGCTGCAGCAGCAGCAGGAGGATGCGCACGTTAGCCCACAGCATCTAACTGACACTAGACAATGACTTGGCAGCTGAATATTGCCACTAGAGTGTCATTCTTCTTCTCTGAGAACAGACACCTACCTTGGGAAGTTGAAAAGCTCTCTGGATTCACTATGTTTATTAGATTCCTATTGTCTATAATTGTCTATACCTATCACACACATAGGCACCAACTCTGTAACACCTAAATTTGGTGTCTAAATCTGGAGCCTCATTTCTGACAGTCAAAAAGACACATAATTATGTACTGGATGTTCCAACCCACACATTGCTGAGGCACAGTGCTACTACTGTTTTCCAAAAAGCCATCTCATTTCCAGAAATTAATTTTTGGAATGTAAATTTTGTTTTCCTCAGACTTTCCAAAATACTGATTTTCAAGAGGTGATCTCAGGGATGGAAAATTTCAGCACACAAGTAGATAAAGAATTTGCAGGTGTGTGAATGCAGGGTATTAATACAGCAAGTACAGCTTTGCTGCAGCCTCCCTTTGAAACTCCTGATTTTATGGACATTTGCGCTTTGACTCATACCTGCAAAGCAAATCTGTCTAATCCCCGTTCCAGAGGCAAATGACCTGAGACACATCAAATGAAGTTTATCAATCACAATCACTGAGGCCAAATCTATTTCATGCTGTGGAGCAGTGTACAGAGATTTAAGATAGCACAGGTCTGAGCTAGTAACCAGAAGAGTGTACAATTCCGTGCAAATATGCCAGCTTGGATTTGAAATTAATAGAGTTCATTTATGTGTAGCTGTTGGCAGGGTTTAGCTAAGGCAAAGCTGAGGAGCAATACTGAGCAAGGCTTGCTGTACAGATTTAAGCCCTCTCTGTACTACTCAACGCTGCTGAATCCAGGGCTGATGTCCCTGTCCTTCACAGTAAGCCACAAGCAGAGCTAGTGAGGAAGCCCAATCTGGAATTTCTGCATCCCTGTCCCACAGAGTACTATAACCTCCCATTAAAATATAAGACAGATAACAGGAAAATCTGATCACCTGTATACAGAAAGATGAAAATGTGACTGTCATAAAAAAATCACTGTAAGAGGAAATGGATTATCAGGTATTTTGGGTTCCCTCTGGCAATGTGCTGATAAAAAAAAGTACAGAATTCCAATTCTATGTCAAATAACAGTTCCCTTCCCCCATATATTTGAGTTTTCTTTATGAGATAGGCAAGAAAAATGTAATTTTACATTTATAAAAAGCTGACTTTGTGATTAAAAGTGTTGCGTCCAAAATCAGAAGATTTCTGAGTGTGTTCCAAGATCTTGTAATAATTTTTTTCAGCTCATTTGAATGCTTTTTTGCCTCTATTTGCCCTTTTTGGAGATGGAAAAATAAATGCATTTATTTTATTTAATGAGAACTGTAAAACAAAGTGCAATAAAATCCTGCTATTTCCAGATACTTCAAACAGACAAACTTGAAAAGAATTAAATAACACTTTGAGGAATCCAATTTACATTTTCTATTAAAAATGGAGATTTGGTGTCAGGTGAAATTACACATTAACCAATCCAAGCTATAAAATAGTAATACAGTCAACGTAGAATTAACTTATATTCATAGTAGATGTAGAAACTTATGTTCATAGTCTTCTTGCTCTAATGCAAACTATTTTTACAAGTTTTCCCCATTTAATTCGCTTTTACTCTTGGTCTCATCAACTTGAACATATTCAAAACCTACAACATATGGTTAAAATGTTGTCCTTTCATTTTTCCCAGACAAAAACCTTAACTGCAGCAGATGCCTTAGGCAAGTCTTGATAGGTTACAAGGCTGCACCAGGCATTAAATGGGTACCTGGCAAGCCTAGAGAAATTTGCCATTCACTGAGTCTGTTTTAGGCCAATAGCCAGGAGATCTCTTGGCCCAAGCATAAGGCAGAGATAACAAAGAAGCTTACCACAACAAGCCCTCAGAAATGGCATGCAGGGGCTTACATGCCTTGGCAGGCTTTGCAGTGGAATGTGGAGGGAGGAGATAAATTTTACATTTTGGGGCCTTTTGGATACTCTGAGAAACAGTGATAAAAAATGTAATCAGATCATTATCACGTTGCCAGAATGTCCACTTCAATTATACATCTTGGATGGATAATAAATATGTATATGTAGCCTTGGGCCCATATTCTGCAGCTTTTCCATGTACTAAAACTTCCTTTGGCTACAGTACAAGTTTCAGACAAGCAGCAAATTTCAGGATCAGAAGAATGTCATGGCTACAAGATGAAGCTCTCTGCCTGAGTGAATTTTATCTTGACAGCAGAGGAGGAGCATCAGGGAACTACTCACATCTCCAACACAAGCTTCAGCCTCCTGCCATGCACAGCAAAAGGCTCTGGGCTTCCTTCTGCTTCACAGCTGTCCTTGGTACTGGGTGGCAACAGGGTGCTGAGGAACTCATTCTTGGCCTTACACATGCTTTACACAAGATCTTGACTATGCTAAGAGAACCTCCTCCTCCTCTGAAACTACATTTAGCTGCACTGACATGGTTTGTGATAACTCTGGCCTCAAGCATCACATAACTCGTCACACCCTGATGATCCAGCAACCTCTTCTTACACCCATGATCAGGCTTTACCCTAAAGGCAGTGAAGCTGTACTCCACATAAGGAAAGCTGTGCTTTGTGTACTGCTAAATGTATTTTCACCTAGAAGTTGATCTTGATCAAGTAACACAGAGCTGCTCACATCTGCACTGCTCCAGGCTGGTCCCTCCTAGACACACTAGCTGTGTCACCTTGCTTGGCCAGGGCTGCACTGAGCACCACTTAGTGACACTGAGGCCCTAACTGGGTGTGGGTTTCATTTCAAAGATCTCAACATAGTGTTGGTGCTGCCAAAGTTGCCACATGGTTTTGCAGTATAAACTGGGGTTACATGTTGTTAGGTGCTGGGCAGACTAGAGTGATATGGTATTGCAGCACTCTCCAAACTATCAAGCTGCCACAAGGTCTTTTACCATCACATACCAGCATACTCTTCATGCCAGTCCCTCTGCTGCCTTCTCCTAGTCTCTCCTCATCCAGGGCATGCGCATGTGCCTCCTTCTCCTCCTCCTCTCTCTTCCTTGGCTGCTCCCTCTTCACTGGCTGCCCAGCCTGTGGAATTGTTGCATTTTTGCAAGGTAGCTAAGCTGTGTGTACACAACTTGTAGCAGTGGAAGCAGAATCATCATTTGTAAAAACATGCCCATACCATACAAGTCAAAGATGATCTGTTATTAGTTGCTGAAAGAGAGCTTGCTTTAAAAACTCAGTCATTTGCTGAAAGTACATTTATTAGCTCAACAGCAGCTGTGAGGGTCCTTTCCTTCAGCAGAGAGCAGCTGAATAAGCCTGTATTTCTGTACTGGAAAAGGGTTTTCTGACCTGTCTGATTAGTGAGACCGTAATTTATTTGCAAGCAGAGAATCCACAGTAATGTCATTTTTCATAGCCAACCATAGAGTCAACAATATTTCCTTGAGAGTCCTCAGCATGCTAGCACTTTGAAATATTCAGTACATCACAGGATCAGCCCCTTAGTTTATCTACCATTGCTCACTGAGCATCCTGTTTTGGAAGAAGTTTAAGCTGCTGTAGTTCCTTAGTTTATGGGCATTTGCCCCTTTTTATTGTCTTTTGGGCCTTGTGCTAACTGCTACATGGATCTAATAGAGGCAGCTCAGCTAACCTAATTGTACAGATACAGAAGAAATAATTTACTTTTTCTTTATATCTCATTAACAAAAGTATTTATCATTGCAAGGACTGATTTTTGTGAAGAAAAATCTCCAGCAGTGCATGAATCCCCCAAGGATTATCGGCTGTATCACAGCATTTTTTTAATTTATGTATGCAAATGTAAAGGTGACCTATAAAAAGAAGAAAATGTTAGATTCTTCTATGTTCTTATGTGATGAATAGAGAAAGACCAGAATTTCTGTTAAATTATTTTCCACATTGTATATGTTAAGTGCACTTCCCTGTGTTGCAGAAAAGCACTGAAATTTATCAGAGAACTACTGGATATATAAGAAACCTCTAATTCAGATTTCATTGTCTAAGGTGGGAAGGGGCTTTAGTCAGATTCTTTGTTTTATTAAAAATATATAGAAACAAAACTTTAACAGCGCTCTTGATAAAAATTAGCTTTCAGAAAAATGAGAATTCTCATTCCTTTTCCATGATATATCAGGAAATAAAATTGATGTTCCTGAAACCACTTGTCTTTCTGTATCTTGCCAATGCATCTGTCAATTCCTGAGAAATTTTGAACCAATTGGCCAATTTCAATCAGATTTGACTTTGGGAACTATGTCCCAAAAGTACTACATTCCCATAAACTTCTTTGGAAATAGTCACTTTACAGAGGAGGAAAACCCAAACCAGCACCTCTACAATGGAAAATCTGGATTATTTGGTACGGTTACAGACATCTACATCAGCTCATCAGTCAACACATCTGTAGCTTCAAGTCTGACAGCTGGTAAAAAGAGATCATGGGCAGAAGCTGAGACTACTTTACAGAACATATTGGGAAAGCATAGATACCATAAGGGTTTTAAGGAACATGGAGCAAACTAAATGTTGCATATGAGATCAATGTTTTCATAGCAAATTATCCTCAAAAGAAATAGATTTAGGCCAGATTATTTCCTGGTATAAATCACCATGTACTTAATTACAGTTGTTGATTATCTGGCCACAGCTGCAGTGCTTATGAAAAGGGACACTTAGTTCATGAAGGAGACTCTTGCCACAGAGAATTCCTTATGTTGTTTGTTCCTCTTATTTCTGCTGGAATGTCAAATAAATGTTTAATATTTAGATAACACTGGCTATTACTAGAGTTCTGTTCAAATATTAATTAATGATTTGCCACAGTACCTCTATGAATGATGCATACATTCCAATAAAAAAATGGTAATGATAATGATGTGGGGGAGACTGAAACACTGAAATTGCATTTCTTGCTCCAGAACACAGAATGAGTCAGGAGGGCAGGAATTCAGAGTATCTGTGCATAGTCCTTAGGAGGACACGGCACCAACACTGCTAAACATGTAGACACTGAGAGTCCCCCAAGCCATATCCCAAGGTGAAGAAATCAGGTTGTCCTGATTTCAGCTGGGATGGAGTTAATTTTCTTCTTAGTAGTTAGCACAGTGCTGTATTTTGGCTATGATGTGAGAACAATGTTGATAGCGCACCAATGTTTTTAGTTGTTGCTGTGTGATGCTTATACTAAATCAAGGACTTTTCAGTTCCTTGGGCCTGGCCAGCCAGAGGGCTGGAGGGGCACAGAAAATCAGAAGGGGACACAGCCAGGACAGCTGGCCTAAACTGGCCAAAGAGGTATTCCATACCATATGACATCATGCTGAGTATATAAACTGGGGGAAGAAGGAGGAAGAGGGGGACATTTGGCCTGATGGCGTCTGTCTTCCCGAGTAACTGTTAGGCGTGATGGAGCCCGGCTTCCCTGGGGATGGTCTGACACCTGCCTGCCCGTGGGAAGTGCTGAATGAATTCCTTGCTCTGCTTTGCTTGTATGCGTGGCTTTTGCTTTACCCTTTTCCCCCACCTTTCCATTTTTCTATTATTATTATTGTTAGTATTATTGTTATTGTTGTTCTTACCTCTTTCTTCTGTTTAAATTATTAAATTGTTCTTATCTCAACCCTTGACTTTTACATTCCTTTTCTGATTCTCCTCTCCATCCCTCTGAGTGAGGGGGAGTGAGCAAGTGGCTGCATGGTGCTTGGTTGCTGGCCAGGGTTAAACAACAACACAGGTAAAGAGTGATGTCAGCGATCAGTTATCCGAGCAGAGGAAAACTGGCTATTTGTTGCCCTTTACTCTGCAATTCCTTTTCTGCAGGCCTACATAAGAGGAGCTGTGCCTGTCACACCCACACTAGAGCTACTAGGTTGCTGAGGATGTAATTTATTGGAGATTGTTTAGCAATCTTTAACTAGAGCATCTTTAATGGCTTCTACTTCATTAATCAAAACGGCAGCATCTGCATCCTTTCTTCCCTATCAATTTTGCCATATTTTTCTTTCTTCATTCTGGGCTCTTCATCAGCTGCATCTCCTGCCAGCTTCCCCCTCATTGCCTGTCAGTTGCAACTGCAGACAAAGATACTGATTTCCATTGTGTGACAACATCTTAAGAAACAAAACCTGGGTGGCTAACTCTAAACTATTGTAGCAACAGCCATGTTATCGGATGTAGTTATCGGAGTGCTGCTGTTCTGCTCTTAAAAATGTCTTCATACTGCAGATCTGCCAATGCAAATCGCATTCTGCAGTGACCAGCTGGCAACCTGCCAGTATGTGCTGTGCTGGGGGAGGTACAGGAGGAAAAAATCCCATGCAGGTGGGATGGATACATGCATGTGGACACCCTAAATCAGACAGGTGTAGAAATAGATCAAAAGACTTAAAGCAGCAAACCTTCAAGATAAGAAAGCCACTTCAAAGACACTGCTGGAATGAGAAGGGGTTTTTTTGGCTGCTTCTGCTGTGTGCTTAGCTCAGGCCAAGGGAGAGAAGATGAATTCTATGATCTGGCAATAAAACTGCATAGCAATGCTTTGCTTCTCAGTAATAACTTTCAGGGAGTTTCTCATTAAAACTGCACTACTGCATTGCACATATACACAGAGCTCAGCTTAATAGTGTAGCCAACAACATAGCACTTACTGTAACTCTCATACCCAGTTTGAGCATGATGTGTAAAATGTCCTTAATTTTTATTAACACCCTGATTCCAGAAGACAGAAATCACATGTTTAATCACATCCCTGTGAGAGCTGCTGCTATGAACAACGACTTTCCAATATCAGGCAACAATATGTCACTATGGGAACTATCTGGTGAGAATTTCAATAGCAAGAACAGACTCTGAAGGAGCTAAACCTACAGCGATAGGGGTACAGTAGCACAGGTAGGCCTGGAAGTTCCTGGAAGGCATCTCTGGGAAATGTATCTACTGGTAGAGAAGACTGAAAGGACCTCCTGATGCTCACAGACAGTCTCAGAACCATTTTCAATAATTGCCCTGGCAAATAGGAACAGAAAGAGGGTGAGCAGTGGTAAGGGGAAAACGGGATGGAGAAGGAAACAGAAAGTAGAGCAAGAAGTGAAACTTTGTGTAACACTAGTTGAAAATAAAGGAGCAAGATGTAAATCTTGGTCACTGGGATCAGCACCAGCCTCGTAAAGAAAGAGAGAAGAGGTTAATATATGTGGCTCATTCATCCAACCCTTGGTTTTAAACTACAGCTGTTTGCTATATAACGGCCACACAATGGAGGATACCCCTTTTAGGGAGAATAAAACCACTTTCTATGCAAACTGCAGATAAAGGACAGGTGATACTGAGAGATCAGGAAAATGGAGCCTTAGGCAGATATTTGGAAGTCAAGATTTTTCATTTTTTTTTAGCCTGGTTAAAGCATTGAGTGAATGTAGACATGTCATTTGCTTGCCTAAGCTTCCACACCTCCAAAATAAAAGTAATAATATTTGATTTCAAAAGACAAACTCAAAGGCAGGTACTTCTCACCAAATAGCCCTTTGTTATGTACACTTCATCCTGTACTATTCCAAGGTCACTCAGGCTGCCAGCACAGAGATTGAAAGTGTCTTATCATACTTTTCTCGGTATTTCACTATGTCTGCAATAAAAAAATGCCTTGAAGTCACCTTACATTTCTTTCTGCTTCCTGAATGGGTCTCTCGTGTTGTGAGACATTACAGAAAATGATGACCGAGAAAATGAGTTTCTACTTTAAATGATGCCTACCCACTTAAATCGGCATGATGCTATTAGAACATCATGTGACAGACTCACATTGAGTTGACCTTTTACTATTGCATATTCACTGCTTAATCAGATGAAAAAATGCCTTACTAACTCTTGAAAATGTTGTACCATGAACACTGGCTAATTATCATACATTTGCATATATTCAGGCAGCTTCTGGCTGTATTTATCTGTTAGTATGGTAGCTGTCTTTTTTTCTTCTGTAATTAAAAACTCTTATAAATTTTCAATTTACTAAAAAACATCTCCTAGCAATTATTTGCTGTTAGACTCTAAAATACCTTCTACTACCTAGAATAAGCTGCATGTTTCAAATGATAACAAAAGTAACTTGATGAAAGCGGGTGGTATACTCTGGGTTATATTTGTGTGATATGGATTCTGGATGATAGCAGTCTGTATTTGTAACGCATTCAGGGGCAACGTAATAAAGTTTTGCTACCTCTTTTGCTTTCTTTGAGGCTTGAGCTAGAACTAGCATAAGGCTATTACTGAATGATGCAACTTGTTTGTACTTGAAAGGATTTTTCCATAGAAGTTGCTGGCATTATGGACCTTAAAAGCAAACTCCTAAGGATTGGGTCACTCATTCCTTTTCTGAAAGGTTAATTATATGGGTCCTCTTCTTCTCATGGCATCGCATTAGTAACTTGTCTTACTTAGGAAAGACATATTAATACCATAGAAAGAGTAAAATATCTCTTAGCCATAATAGCAATCACCAGCAGCACAAGTTAGGAACCAGTCTACCCTACATGAAAACTCTCTGAGAGAACAAAGATGATTTCTATAAAGTTGCCAAATATATGCTTATGAGTGGGTGCTGCTGCATACAGTGCAATTCTTCTCATTAGTTTATCCCAACATTTATTATTGCCTCAGATGGAATACAGCTCTAGTATCACTTACTATAGATTAACATCATAGACAACTAGCTAGCTGACCACAGGAACATATTCTGAATAGACAGTCTAGTTTAATACAGCATTAATATTATTAACAAGAAAGATCCCAGATGTTTGCAAAAGAAAGCCAATACACTGAAATTTTTACCAGGTGCTAATTTTGTATGTAAAAAACCTTGAAAGAACGATGCTTTTGTTCACAGCTCTGACTAAAACATCAGTATGTATGTTGCCAAAGGCTCATTATAAATATTTTGTGTCATACCTGCACATTTATCTATAAATTTAAGAGCAAGGCCATAACTGAACTCTCTAGTACTTCAGTAGCAAGATATATTTTCCCATACTTTACTCACAGTCATGTTTGCATCACATCAACAGAACATCAAAACAAGACAAAATTCAAAGTAAAATCTTTTTCTGTACTCTTCACCTGCATGAGCTGAATACAAAAAAAAAGGTTGCCTTTTTGTATGGCAGAGTACAGAGGTCTCAAAGTCTGGTATTAAAATGAAGGCCTAGAGGTGAAGATAATACAACTTCATAACTGCAAAGTAATCTTCACGGCAATGACAGAGGAGACCACTATAAAATGCACACCCCTATAAAAGAAATAATTTCATTTTCCTGATTAACTTCTACTTACAGCAGAAATGAAAGGAGTAGCCAGTGATTTTTAAATTTCCAGCGAGGGGAAAGCTATTTACCACAACTCCTGTTAAACTGTACTAATGATTAACGACCTTTGCTGTTAATAGTGTGTGCTCTACTTATTGACTAACCTTTAGGTTTACTTTCAAGCATTTGTATCTTTTCACACATGTCTCTGTGGAACAGAGGCACCTCCTTTGTTATCAGATTTCTCTTCCACATGTAGATATTTAAAAAGGCAATTAGATCCCTGCTTGTAATTTTCTTTTTGATAAACTCCTACAGACTCAACCAAGATTTCATTAGCCCTTTGGCCAAAGAATTGTACTGGAGCCAACATCCAGCTGATTATTCACTGTGGCTTCAGTAAGTTTTTTTCAAACCCATTTTTATGTGGGTAGAGCTTCCCATGCAGTAATCAGGTTCTGTATTATTCTTTCACCCTAAATGGGTAATTTCACAGCTGATTTTATTGAAGGCCAAATTAATGGCTTGCAGCCTGATTTATCAAGTAATGATTGTGATTGGTTTCTTTCTGTAACATATCTTCACCCTTACTTACCATTCACATGACAAAAAAGTCAGTAGCAATTTTAGATTTTCTTCCAGGTCAGCAATACAGTGTAGAATACAAGAAGCCTAGAACCAGTCTCTAAAAGACCCTGACAAAGACCCAGCTTACCGTGGCATGTTGAGATATCACAGTTGCCTTGCTTTTAAACTGTTCTGCGTAGATTCCGAGTTCTTAGTGAAAATGGTTATCAAGCTCAGTTTGAATACTTCACAGAAGTCTAAGTTTTCAAACGGTTCCTTTTGTTAACCCTAACTTAAAAAGAAGTAACAAATTAATTTTAATCAATTGTACATCATCCCCTTTTAAATAGTTTTTAATTGCGTTTTCACAGTTATAGTGTTATTGAATTTAGGACTGAGAGCTGAGATGACGCCTCTAATGCCCTGTTTACAATGCTGTAGCGTCTGCCTCCTTCCTGTGCTCTAGACCTGTGGTGTTCCAAGGCTGGATGAAAATCAGTGTGAAGGAGCCAGAAAGCTACTTGGCCACCTCTCTTAAAGTTACTGGATGCAAGTTATCTTGCTTCAAGTTTAACGTAATTCATATTGCAAGTCACTATCACTGTGTCGACACTGGTCATTACAATAATAAGTGCAAAATTATACCTAGGAGAAAATCCCATGCTAATCTCTCCTTTGTTAATCTATCCACATTTTTCCTCTTTTCCCAGTCCTGTTCACCTGTTGGAGAATTCTGGCAAGTAATGTGCTAAACTTGTGTTTGGCTCCATTCCCACCTTAACTGAGAGGAGTTGAAAAAAATGTTTTGTAGTCTTTAAGAATAAACCTTCTTATGTTCTGTCGCTTTGTTTATGCCAAGGGAATTGTGTGCACTGTTGGGCAATCACATTTCTAAAGCTCTATTGAGAAAAACTAAAGTATCCAGTACTACTGTCTTTCAACTTTTAAATCAGAAGTATGTATGTTTGTCTAGTGGTATTTTTACTGCAGGAAAGGTTCAGATTATTGTTTTGACATCCTACAACAACTGTCACTTATATTTTTATTCGGGTGGTCATACATGTGCACTGCATGATGGATGACCTGAATTTCTGCTGTTAGTTTTATAACTTGGAACTCTGAACAGAATTCATTTGTAAAATAGTCCATCTGATCTAAATATGGCACAAACAGCATCACAAAAAGCAAGGCTATTATTCAGGTTTCTCTACGCAGAGTTACAACAAGGTCTTATGGGATCCATTATTTCATTTTCTTTATTTTTTTTTTCTTTGCTTATTTCCTTTTATTCATTACTTTTAAAAACTTACTTATTTCTTTGAAACATCTGGCATTGCAGAAGGAAAAAATTCTTAATGCTACCTCACTATCGCAAACACACCAGTGCAAAAATTAAAAATCAAGAAAACAATATTGTCTACAGAAATACCATTTGAATTGATCTGCATGTGAATATATAGGCTTTTTTCCCTCTTGCACTTACGTGCTTATGCATGTTGCACTGATTTTTCATCATTTTACTGACAATAATAGATAAACGCTGGATGAGAGGAATAGGTAGGTCTTAACTGAGTCAGTGAGAGACATCTGCCTGATCTAATGGCAACAGCCATTTTTAGGTCTCTGTGTAGAGGAATAGATTCCTCCAGTGTGCAACATGTTCAAAAAATGCAAGTTGTTCATGGCTGATGAACATTTTAGAGTGCACAAGACTAGTGGTACGCTTGACATCTCCTTCCACATGCTGCGTCAGATGACTTTGTAACAGTGATTTTGAAAACGTATGTAACATGTCTCTGCTTTCTTTAACCCTTCAATAACACTGCTACCTTAAGCCTGTGTCACAGCCCAAGACACAGAGGAGTCTTGTAACTTAGTTTCCATACCAAGGCATAGCTCATGAGGCTTCTGTATCTTCCTCAGTAAAGCAAGAAAACACCTGTCCCAAGAAGACTGCCTGTTACAGTCATAAATAATTTTTTTTCAGTCTGCTTAAAGCAAAGGCAGAAGTTGTCAGAGATCTTATCACATATTGTCACTTAAGCAAGATAGGAAGGTGTTGACTAGAGGAAGCTAACACAAGGTCAGTGCAAATGGGTCAGATAACAGTACTGGATAAATAATAATTAGTGTGCTGACAAAATGGAAAATGTAACAAATGACACTCCTCACAGCCCTGTTATAGGTCCAATACTATTCAATATTTTCATTAATGACTTGGATGATGGAACAAAGTGTGACTTTACAAAGTTTTTAAACGTTATCCAGTTTAGAGTGACTGTAAGTGTGTTGTAAGGCAGTTCAAAAGACTGACAAATTGAAGACATATTTTGGAAAACCAGCATGCAATTCAATAACAAAGTTCTATCCTTTGACAAGAAAAAGCAACAGCAAGAATAGAGAATGTGAAATTATTAACAAAGGTAGAATTACTGCAGTATGAGGTTGAGGTGTAATAGCGGATCCAAAATTGGAGAGAAATCTAATAAATTTGCTCTTGCAAAAGAAATCAAACAATATACTTGAATCTGGAACAGAACTGTCACATGGAGTGATTTTCTTGCTTTCTTTAGCTGGAGTCCTGTGCTTAATTTAGGGCATACAGTTCAAATGTAGACTGCTTGCATAAAGATTAAAGGAAAACAAGGTGAATGTTTACAGCTCTTGAATATATAACCCACAGACAAATCATAGAATCATTTGGGGTAGAAAAGACCCTTAAGATCATTGAGCCCAGACATAAACCTAACACTGCCAAGTCCACCACTAAACCATGTCCCTAAGCACCACTTCTACCCGTTTTTTAAACACCACTAGGGATGATGATTCTACCACCTTCCTGGGCAGCCTGTCCCAACGCTTCACCACCCTTTCAGGGAAGAAATTTTTCCTACTATCCAGTCTAAACCTCTTCTTGTGTAACTTGAGGCCGTTTCCTCTTGTCTTGTTGCTATTACTTGGGAGAAGAGACTGACACCCACCTTGATATCAAATGATTGGTAGAATTGAATGTATTGTTAGTAACTGGATTTTAAGACAATTAGAACAAATGAGTCGTTAATGGTTAATTCAGGTTACAAGCATTTTTGAATGCCTTGCTAAGCACTTCATTACGCATCAGCAAGTTCTTTGTATAACCGAGGAAAGTACCACCACAAGATGAATGAGCTGACTGGAAGTTTACCATAAGAAGCACTAACTAGGGGAAAGGTAATTCCAACAGAGGAAGATAATGACCACTGATTCATTGACCACCAACTCAAGACACACACCCCTGCCCCAAGCCAAAGAGAAGCAGAAACGGAGCATGTGGATTAATTAACATAAGAAGTGCAAGAATTGCTGAAAAATAGAAAAGTAAGTAATGAAAGAACTATGTAATTTGTAAGCAATGAGGGCTGATGTCCTTGTTTGCTGAACTGTATAAATACTGTACAGTTTTGACAGTGGGAGAGCAAGGCACTTGTGGGTTACCACCTAACTCTCTACTTTGCGCAGACTAGAATGAAGGAAAAGAAAAACCTCGACCTGGTGTGTCAATTGGTGCTGTGCACCAGGTAATGAACCTGCCTACGGGATAACAGCCTCACTACAACCTCCCTTCAGGTAGTTGTAGAGAGTGATAAAGTCTCCTCTGAGCCTCCTTTTTTCTCTAGGCGAAACAACCCTGGTTCCCTCAGCTGCGCCTCATAAGACTCCTCATGAATAGTGGCTGAACCTGTATTATTTAATCTAGAGCAAAAGTCATATCGTATTGTATATCTATACACTAGGAATCTTCAAATACATAAACCTGACCTTAAAGGGGAAGGAAAAAACCTATCCTAAATATCTGCTGCCAGAAGGTCAAGAAGTAACAGGTTTAAATGAGAACAAGGGAGATTTAAATTAATAATCTAGGAAAAAAAATGGAATAGTGAGAACGGTTTAGCACAGCAGGATTCTTATCAGTATTGTTGGATCATTGTTACTTGAAGTTCAAAGTTTTGAAAAATATTCCAGCCAGCTATCTAAGGGATGTAGGGAAAGGGTAGGTTAATTGGCCCTGCCTTCTGTGCGGAGGAGTCTGGCTGGGCTGCTGAGCTTCCTTCCAGCTTTGCTTCACTGATGATTCCAGCTCTGCCTTGTCTGCTGCATCTTCCACCGCGTCATCCAGCAAGGGCTGCATGATGCTGCGGGACCCTGGCTGCAGGAATGAGGGTCATCACAACAGGGAGAAATGCAGTTGACTGTGTTGCAACAGAGATGCTCTGTACTTAACACCTCTGTGTTGTGAAGTGCCTTATTGCAGCATATGGGTCAGGCAGCACAGAGCTGGAAAACTTTTCTGATTTTTTTTCTCAAGCTCCTGTTGACATTTGGTTTTATGGGGTAGGCCGTGAACATACCATCCTAGCAGAAGGATGTTGTAGGTGTTTGAATTACCCTGAGTATTTACTGACACAGATCATGCGTGTCTGCATGTTATCCGCTGCCTGAGGCACAGTAAAGCCACTCTGATTAGCACATTTTCTTTCTGTGCAGCAGATCCTGGTTCAAACCTAAAAAACCTGTGAGGGAAAAGGTCATTTGTATTGGATATATCAAGAGAAGTTGCCTATTCAGGAGTGCTAAAAGCTGTTCAACAAGATCAGTTCATATTTTATGTTTTCAGAGGTCTCTGTAGCAATGCAGTGTCTTTTGTTCTTGGTATAGATATAAGTGGGCTTAAAGGATATAGTTAAGAGGTGTGCCCTAGTCTGCTTTGGTAGATAACCACTTTAAATGTACTTTAATCCCTTTTAACAATCAACCTATTTGTTTCTGGAAAGCTTTAAAAAATATTAAAAATGGTGCAATGCATGCATATTTCATTTTTCATGGACCTCATACTTACATTTGTCTTATTTGCCATCTAAAGTTAAACCTATTTTCATGATTTTTTTATGTACTTTCAAACCAACATTGCTGTGACATTTTGGCTCAAGTTACATCAATTCACTATTACTTGAATTCTTGGCATTTTTCTTCTCAACGATAAGGATGATCCTTTTCAAATCAATGTATTTCTGACCAGATTAGAACAGAGGAAGTGCTGGCTCCAATGACACTGTAATGTATCATAGAATAAATATAGTGCTTGAAAAGAGAATTTTTTTTTCTTGGTATTGTAATTATTCTTGTGATTGAAGCAAGATTATTTTTTCTTTATGCTCCATTATGATATAATTTAAAATGTTACATTTATTTAACAAATAGAGCAATAAGATTGTCCTGCTTTGGCAGGACAATATTTTTTGCTGTACCAAAATTTTCTTTTACTTTAAGCAGTAAGTCCCAGCACCAGAAATATTGTGTTCTTGCTCACAATAAGGTAAATATTTAATCATTCATTGTCACTGCTAAGCACAACTTTTCCTCTAGTTCTTTCTTTACAGTGTGACATGACTAACTACTCTTGCCATTATGTTCTCATTTAATAATGTCATCATGAAGCAGTAGCTTGTCATCTTCATAATGAGATCAGTGCCTGGAAAAAACAAAGCAGAGTAATCATGTATCATATCTACCATAACAGACATGTTATATAAGAGGAGACCTTACTGCAGCCTTTCAGTACTTAAAGGGGGCTTATAAGAAAGATGGGGACAAACTTTTCAGCAGGGCCTGTTGCAATAGGACAAGGGGTAACAGTTTTAAATTAAAAGAGGGTAGATTCACTTCCTAGACATGAGGAAGGCAATTTTTGCAGTGAGGGTGATGAAACACTGGAACAGGTTGCCCAGACAGACAGTAGATGCCCCATCCCTGGAAACATTCAAGGTCGGGATGGGTGGGGCTCTGAGCAACCTGATCTAGCTGAAGATGCCACTCCTCACTGCAGGGGGCTTGGACTAGATGACCTTTAAATGTCCCCTCCAGCCAAAACTACTCTACAATTCTATGATTCCATGACATGTTTGGACAACAACAAACTATAATGGATGACCAGCAATCAATACTGAACAAGAGAACTCTAGAAGCAAAGAAAATCAAAGTAACAGACTCATATCACAAGAAAGAGGTTTTGCACCAGGTTGGTAAATGCTAGCCTAGGCGCAGCTCGGTAGAGGATGTTGTCATGGTTTAACCCCAGCCGGTAACTAAGTACCACAGAGGCACTGACTCACACACACACACACACACACCCGTCCCCAGTGGATGGGTAGGAGAATCAGTAAGGAACACGAACCTTGAGGGCTGAGATAAGAACAAGTTAATAACTGAAATAAAATAAAATGAAAACAACAACAGCAGCAGCAACAATAATAATAATAATAATTTCAAAGAAAAAGAGGGAGAATGGGAGAGGAATAAAATCTGAAGGGAAGAGGGGAATAAAACCATGTGATGAACAATCAAATTGGTCATGACCCGCTGACCAATGCCCAGCCAGTCCCTGAGCGGTGATCAGCAGGCCCCAGCCAGCTGTCCCATTTATACACCGCATGATGTTCTACAGTACGGAATATCCCTTTGGCTAGCTTGGGTCCCTTGCCTACCTGGACCTTAGTAAAGCCTTTGATGCTTCTAAAAAAACATTTCCCACCACATTCTCCTGGAGAAACTGGCTGCTCATGGCTTGGACAGGTGTACTCTGTGCTGGGTAAAAAGCTGGCTGGATGGCTGAGGCCAAAGAGCAGTAGTGAATGGAATTAAATCTGTCTGGTGGCCGGTCACAGGTGCTGTTCCCCGGGGCTCAGATCTGGGGCCAGTTCTCTTTAATATCTTTACCAACGATCTGGACGAGGGGACCGAGTGCACCCTCGGTCGGTTTGCAGGTGACACCGAGCTGGGGGCAGTGCTGACCTGCGGGAGGGCAGGGGGCTCTGCAGAGGGGGCTGGGCAGGCCGGGCCGATGGGCCGAGGCCACTTGTAGGAGGTTCAACAGGGCTCAGTGCCGGGTCCTGCCCCTGGGTCACACCAGCCCCGCGCAGCGACGGGCTGGGGCAGGGGGCTGGGAACTGCCTGGGGGGAAGGGCCTGGGGGGGCTGGGTGACAGCCCTGGGCAGGAGCCAGCCGTGTGCCCGGGGGGGCAGAAGGCCAGCAGCGTCCTGGCTGGCATCTGAAACAGTGTGGCCAGCAGGGCCAGGGCAGTGACCGTCCCCTCGCACTGGGCACTGGTGAGGCCGCACCTCGAACACGGGGTTCAGCTTTGGGCCCCTCACTTCAGGAGGGACGTTGAGGGGCTGGAGCGTGTCCTGAGAGGGGCAACGCAGCTGGTGAAGGGTCTGGGGCACAAGTCTGGTGAGGAGCAGCTGGGGGACCTGGGGCTGTTCAGCCTGGAGAGGAGGGGGCTCAGGGGGGACCTTACTGCTCTCTGCAGCTCCCTGACAGGAGGCTGTAGGCAGCTGGGGGTCGGTCTCTTCTCCCAGGTGACAAGAAATTGGACAAGAGAAAATGGCCTCAAGTTGTGCCAGGGGGAGGTTTAAGTTGGATGTTAGGAAAAGTTTCTTCCCTGAAAGGGTGGTCAAGCCCTGGAACAGGCTGCCCAGGGAGGTAGTTGTGTCACCATCCCTGCAGGTGTTTAAAAGATGTGTAGATGTGGTGCTTAGGAACATGGTCTAGTGGCGACTTGGCAGTCCTGGGTTAGCAGTTGGACTGGATGATCTTAAAGGTCTTTTCCAACCTAAACAATTCTGTGATTCCTGTCTGTATCCCCTCTCAATTTCAATTACCAAGCAACAACGAAAAACATCTGTTATGAACATTATTCTCACACCAAATCCAAAACACAGCACTGCACCAGCTACTAAAAATAAAATTAACTCCATCACAACTGAAACCAAGACAGATGTAATTATCGTAGCCGAGCTGAAATGAATGGAGTTTATCTAGATTGACAATTTAGCTCATAACACAGACAATGACCAGTAAGGAAAAATAAATATGAACTAGAAAAGGTGGTCTTAACTATTGGAAAGTGCCTTCTGTGGAATCCCTCTTAATACAGTGGCAGAAATGTAGGGCTACTTGCTCTTCTCATTCCACAGAACTTCAGCAAAGGGGTGAATGAGGCTGATTAAAGGAACTTAGCAAGGAAAGCAAAGATTAACTACAAACATTAGATGAACTGGAAGCTCAAGAAAAAGGAATTAGTATCATTATCAATCCTTTATATGAATTTCGCAGAAATTCCTACACCTTTGTACCCTGGCAGCATTGGACCATACATGCAGGTGACATATTATATACACATCCTGTCATTTCTGATTCATGGCATGATATGCCATTTTCTCAGTGCGTGGCTGCTAGCATTTAGTAGCAACTGTTTTCAAAAATTACTTTAACGACTCCCTATTTCTTTGAGAGTTTTAATACTGTCAGGATTTTCTGAGGGGGGCAATGCTGTTTTACATTTTGTATAGTCCAGGCTAGCGTATGAGGGGTGAGATACTTATCTTAAATGTTAATTCCAAAAAATTCTATGCTTAATTAATCACTAGGCCCTCTTCATGCTGATTACATGGACTCTTCTCGGCTTGAATCTTCTCAAAAAAATAAGTACTTCTCAAAAAGTAAAGCATTCTTTTCTGAATATGCCAGTGTTGCTTGTATTAGTTCTTTATAAAAAGTGCTTGTTAAATTCAATCAAAAAACAACTCATACTCCATTATACCTTAATATTTCTCAATCTCAGGAATAGGAGAATAGCAATGCAAACCTCTACATCTGTTTTAGCTTAGGTGATAGAGCTTCCTGGACAGAAGGAAAAAGAACTCAAAATTTTGTGATGTAACTGCAGCCACACAGGAAGATGTTGCTCAAATTTCCATGCAATGCATCAGCTGCCCTGCATGTTTTATATATATATTTATGTTTCAGCTGCCCTGCATGGAGAAGAACTGGAAATGGAGAACATAATTGTATTTCAGACTTACCAGGAAATAGTCAAAATATCCAGTTCTTCTACAAAGATGATCTCATGGAGTTAAATGTTTTAAACCAACTGGGGAGTTAAATGTTTTAAACCAACTGGGGATTAAGCTAACAAGCTAGATGATGAAGGGTCCAGCTCTTGAGTTCATTCTCTCTTTTTGTTTTGATTTTTTATCAGGAGGAATGCATTCAGAGAGACCAAGTTTCATCAATCTAAACGTTTTATCTCCTTGCGGTGTCCCTATTCAAACCTCTTCTGTGCTCCTCATGACGCTGAGGACATGAGGAAAAAGATCTATGCAGCAGCTGCATTAGCTATACAGGTGCACAAACTTTATTCCCTACATCCTTCAAGTAGTATATTCTCCTAGTGTTGATACCAGTTCTGGTTTATTGTGAGCTGAAGAAATCCCTTACTGACTGAAAAATCTGTGTGATGAATGTACAACAGCACCAACACATTCTATACACTCAGCTACTCAGTGGGATCACTGGGTGGCTGAGATGAAACATAAGAAAACTCCTAGCTCCCTGGTTTGACAGAGGGAAAATTGTTTTTCCCTTTCTAGTAGGTAATGGCAGTTGGCATCATAACAGTGACATGGGGGAGGAATAGAGCTCACAATCCCACCACTGTAAAATTGTATATAGCTTCTGAAAAGGATCAATAAGCCTCCACATGTGCTGTATGGCAAAACAAGGAGCCTTTGCTGAACCCTTCTGTATGCTGTAAGCAGCCAGGTAATCATTCTTTGCAGGTCTAGGAGAGAAAAAATATTGTTACGGCAACAGTTTGGGTTTTTTCCTTATCTAAAGAATGCCTCCAAGACTCTAAAGTTCCAGGCTGCTGGGAATTTTACAAGCTTTTCTGACATATAAAATGTTATTGTCCACAGGTATTTGAAGTGTTGTGCATGCCTTGATTACGTGTGAATTAATTACCTGTATCATTAAATAAAAATTACAATGTCGTTAATAACAGCAGCAGTAACACTACTAATAAGTGACAATTTTGGTTTCCTGTCCAGGAAAGCAACAGCATTAGAAGGATGTCTGTTTGCACAAAATGTGGTGAAAGAAATGAACATGAAAGCAAAGCTTAGCAAAGAATTAAACCATAAAGGAAGGCTGGGTGAGATGCCTGGCCAGCTGGACAACATTTGCATTCCAAGCAGTGTTCCCATGATTTACTCTGAACACATGGTGAGGTCATGACTATCAAATAACTCTAGTCCAGCTTCACATATCTTTGTGCCTGAAAAGAAAACTGAAGGACAAAAAGATTAGAAAATGGTCATTTAAAGAAGTGTTTTAATATATCACAGAAGCACATAACATCTTCCATCCAACAGGATTTTCAAAATCTTTCTGTTGAGAAATCATTTTCTCCTTCATTGACTTTGCAAAGATATTTGATATGGTGGGATGAAACTGAAGATGAAGTTCCCATAACATCTATTTGAATTTTCATGTAAGCTTTATTGCAATAAAAATATTTGTCAAAGCTGAAGGCACAATACCAGAGTGCTTTGTCATTATAAAAGACATAAAACAAGGGCATATATTATGGTGCTTGCTTTTTATCTATTTTTTATCTATTTTTCTGGCATTTTTTGAACAGATAGGAAAAAAACTACAGCAGGTTAAAAAAGAAATGATAGGAAATTTCAACACTTCTGAACTTGTACTTAGCAATTAATATGCAGATTGCACACTCGACTCGAGAGTGGATTCATCTCCACAGCTGCTCATTTTCAACCTTCTAAACTGAATCCTAAATCTCCAATTTCATTCACTCTTCTGTGCCCTTTCTCCATGTTCTACTAAGTGTGCTCTCTTCTCCCACATGTGCCTAAATAATTGGCTTCTTCAGCTTCCTTCATATCTGACTACATGTTCAAAACATGCTGACTTCCTCCTTTTAATTGCTTTAGTACTGGCACTCACAGCAAAATATAGTTGATGTCTACACAATTTCCTGCAGAGTTCTGATTATTAGTTGATTGCTTTTTTGGGGTTTTTTTTGTTTGTTAGGTTGGTTGGTTGGGTTTTTTGTTGGGTTTTGTTTGTTTTTTTGTTATACATGGCCTCACATTCCTCAGGCTGTAAGATAGCCAAAATCATGTATTCTGCAAAGCTCAGACTTCTGAAAAACCTGCTTCCTGCCTTAAGTTACCTCTAAAATCTGTCAGGATTTTGCTTATTCTTTTTATTTTCTCTGTTAATGGGCAAAGTTCTGATCACTGTTGATACTGAAAGACAAGTAGGGTTCAGACAGTCAGTAGGAAATAACTCGGGTGAGGGCAATTGAAAATGTATTGAGAAAGAAGATCCAAGAAACAAGAAAAGACCCCATATTACTTGTTGAAGTAAATGAAGACAAAAAAGCGAGAAGCCTAGCAGATGGACCTAGGCTGAATCACAAATCCAGAAGTTGAGCTCAGAGTTTTTCAACCCGTGAAAGAGTTTTGTCTCCTTAGTAATCATAAACCCAAGATTTACAGTTTGTAACAAATCTAAAATGTGATACTTCTACTACTACCATGCACTATGTAATGGTTTATTATCAGTGCCATCTAAAAGGGGAAAATGCTATTCTCCTAATTACTGAAATGCTATATCATAGTGGTATGGCCTGTCTGGGGACAGCACAAACACGTAATAACTAGGAAGCACTGAAATATCACAGCTAAAGAAATTGTGCTGCAGTCTTAAAAAGTAACAAATAAAGCTGTGTTTTATATAGATACAAGAAGTGTGAGATCTTGAATTTTGAAGCAAGCTAGATGTGGAAAAAAAATCATAGTAAAATGTTTATGATTTTCACAGTTCCATTTGTTATTCCTAGTATCTGCAGGCTTGCTGCCTGAGAGGTAATACAATTAAAGTAGACAATTAAGTCCCATTCAATTGCTCTGGTCATTACAGATTTGAAGTATCCCTCTACCTATTAACATTTAGGTTTCATTAATCCAAATTTTTGTAATGGATGAAGCGAGGCTTTAATATTATTATTATTATTATTATTATTGCAAATGACCACATTCCGTGTCTTTTCCAAATGCATATAAAATATTATAGACAGATTGGAAGTTGGGCACACTGGCAAAGGCTGACATCGATACTGATGTTCAACTGATCTTCAGGCTACTTTACTCATAATCACACACCTTATTCTTAATCACATATTTATGCTGAGGTCTAATTCCTGTGTCTAATGCATGGGTGTTGAGAAACACTGTGTATCACATTCAGGCAATACTAATTTGGATTGGTCCATTTTAGATTCTTGGAGACAAAAAAAGGGGGGCTGGGGGGGGGGGGGGTGGGGGGCACTGGGGGGCAGGGAATCTTGTGTACGTAGAATCCCAGTCCCTTGCACTTTTCAAAGAGGTTGTTCTAGCAGCCTGTGTCCCCAGAATGAAAGCCTGACCCTTGCCCACCAGCCTGCCTGGCCTTGCCAGAATTCCTTCCCGACCCCAAGGCTGTTGCTGAGCATGTACTGGGCTCGTGTACTCTATTATTTATGGTGAAATAAGTCAAAGGGGAGCACGTCAGCTTTCCTGGCTGCTTACCAATGGCCAAGCTCCCAGGCTAATATAAACTAAATATAGACCCTTCCTGGCATCCACATCACAGTAGTTGCAATATAAAAACCTACCCTAAAGCTGCAAACCATCCCAGTGAGTCACCTGGAGGATGTTTCCATTCTCATTCCTGCAGCTGAATCTAACCAGACTTCCAGATGAAAACCCAGGGTCAGCATTCTCTCCGTAATCACAGTTTACTAACACCTTTTTTTTACGCTCTTCTGATTTAAGTGCATCTTCCATTTGCTAATTATACTTAATGAAGTGCTTCTGAAACTCCTGTGGTGGAACATGATAACATTAGGATTAGTTTGCTACAACAATTACAGCATCTTAAATTTTTCTATCTTATTTTTTCAGCTTTAACAGATAATAAAATACCAAAAGTCCTTCCTAAATTAAACACCAGAATATTAAGCTTTCCTAACATTCTGCAATACACAAGTGTGTGTTGCATTGAAAAATAGCTGCATTAATTCTAAATATTTATATTGAATTTTCTATATTGAATTATTAAAATTACATATTAATTATTTATGTGCAGCATTGATGTACTCCCTAATAAGAAAATATATGAAATAGAGCTGTCAAGTATGAAAGAAGGACAAAAAAGTTAATAATTGCAAGAAAGGGCTCCCTACTCATTCTAGGCTGAAAAGTTTGTTGTTACCTTATCCATCACAGGTTGCCATAGAGTATTTTTCACTGAGATACATAGTTAGAAAGACATGCAGATGGCTACTGCCTTTTCACATTCACAGTATTAGGGATCAAAGAAATGCATGCACTCTAGATTCAAAGGAACTAATGGATAATTTCTATTCTGATAGTCAAGTGACAGAATATCTGACAGTGGAAATGACACACAGAATGAGCAGTGAAAGCAAACACCTTAACAAAAAGGGTTCATGTAGTGAATATTTGGGAAGATGTGATTAATATAAATTGATTTTTCTCTCTGTTAGTACTGTAGTTAATAGAACAGACAGCTCAAGGGGGAAAAAAAAATCTTCCAAAGCCAGATCAATCTACAATGCACTCTGAATCTCACTAACTGCTACGGACCATACTATAGCTGTCCTTAATGGGAGACAGCTACAGAATCAGGACGAGGTCCAATGAAGCATGCAGTGATGATTCTCTGAAGACAGTAACAGATAAAATGACGCTAACTTTCTCCCAAACATGTGAATGAAAAATTGTTTCTTGATACACCAGGCAGGGCAGCCGACTTGAAATCACAAAAAAATAACCTGTTATGATTACAGGACTGGGAGAAGGAAGAGAATAGGGTAAGAGGCTGTGATCTGCTGACACAGATCCCACCTCTGCCCTATTCCCAGGGCTGTCAGGTGGGATGCTGCCATTGATTTAGAGTTTGTGGAATAATTTAGATGTAAAAGCTCCTGAAGAAAATTAGGGGAGGAATGCAGAATCACCATTCTGCAGAGAAAGGCCCATTTGGCTGGTTGATATCCCAGTTTCCTACAGAACACAGCCATAACGCTCTGAATACATGGTTGTCGCCTGCTGTCTGGACTGCCTGAAGGCTTTTGGTAACTCCTGGCAACTTCACCTGATGATAAAAAAAATGAAAATCCTCACAGACACTAAGTTTTATGAAAATAGAGTGGACAGACTGTATGCAAAGTATATAAATTATGTGAAGTGCAATGTGAGATCACCCCTACTTGAGATACCCCAAACACTACATTTTATAAACACACCAACCACAAAATGAACTGCAAAATGAACTGCAATACGAACTTGAACTTAACGTAAGTTTACATACCAAGATTTAAATGTGCTGTAAATGAGGCCTCGTTAGGAATACCTTCACAGAATAACATTTTCTACGATAGAAAATTCCAAAACTATTGTGGAAATATACTTGAGAAAATCCTCAATGCTTTTTTTTTTTTTTTTCTTCCTTTTCTGTTAAGTTTCCCAGTGACACTTTTGAAAGTCAGCTTTAAGGGAAAGAGATAGAATTTCCTCAGCAGCTACATATACCAATTACCAAGTGGCCTACAGTAGTCAAGGAGGAGCTTGATAATTTCTGAACTGTAAGAATTCTATAATACAGTCACATACAAGAAATGAGAAATAAATCTGTAATTTAACAATGGAGGAGTGTATGATGATCTCAATTTTCACAGAACCCCCTAAAGTGATGAGAAAATTTACCAACAGTTCAAAACTGATACCTAATCAGAGAAGAGAATCTTAATTCCACAGAAACATTTCTATTTCAACATGTGGTGATTTGTTTTTTTAAGATTAGAGCAAGCTAAAATAGTAGGAGAAAGCAGAATGATATACTCTGAAATCTTTTATTTAAAAAATCAGTAATGAGCTCTGTCTCCTTTGAACCATAATACTCCTAAAGTTTGAACTGATGGAAATAATAATAATCCCTTTATATAATTTTATATATATAATTATATACATATATATAAGTTTATTTATGAAACTAACATTTTAATTTTCAGTATTGTAAATGGCATTAGATTTCTTTTAGAATGACTTAATTGAAAGTACATTTCAAACTTTACTTATGGATTATATTTTTCTGTTTGTCCATAAGTTTTGTACGTAACAGATCTACCTTTCATCTAAGTATTTAATAAAAACCCACCCACAACCTACTATGTAGATAAATTAATCTCTACAGCTATTGAAGGCACTGGAATTATAAATTCTACTTTATATTCTGCATTGGTAATATTGCAATTTATCAACAGTAATAATTATATATCCAAGTAAGACAAATTGACTGAAGTAATAGGAGAAAAAAATTTGCCCCATTATGCCTATAAAGCATTTGAAAGCTGATCAACTCCACTGAAGTCTCCAAAATAGCAATTATTTCAAGGAATTGGACATATTAAGAGCAGCCAATGTAGTCAGCAGTTACATACCCTCGTGGTTCAGAGGTCAGCCCTAAAGAGAATTCTACATTTGTTACATAATGGTGTGTGATAGATGTATATGGTAAAGAACTATTTGTTACTCCCTGAAGATTATTAAGATATCAATTATTTAAGATATGTTAATTTTCTCTTTCATTTGGAATAGTATTTATGCTCCGCTGCAGTTTTTAATAAAAGATTGTAACACTTTTGCAGTTTAGTTTCTGATTTAAACACGTTTCCCATGCACTGTGTGACTGATTAGCTGTTCCATCTATTATTTGGGTTTGCTATACCTTTATGTAATTCCGAGGTAGGTCCTTCACCCACCTGATCTATTGTGAACTAATTTGGTAAAATCAAAATTGATAAGAGTTGGTCTAAATTGTGCTCTCTATTACATGAGCAGAATATGGTGGAATGGGGAAAACATATTCTTTGCATTCAATACATCTTTTAACAGAATTGCCAGTCCACGAACATCAATTGTAGAATGTGCCTGTAATATCGAGCTGGTCCGGATTTTCCAAAACGCTTTGCAAAGCAACATTGTGACTTCTGTACAGCTTTCACAGGGAAGAGTTATTGGATTTCACCCTGGAACTCTTTATCACACACAGGAAAAAAAGAGCCTTACCCTACAATACTTTTGTGGTGCAAAGCCTCGTCTCCACAGCAGGGAAGGGGAAGTCAGGAACCTGAAACCTGACAGACCCGAGGCGGCTATGGTGATCCATGAGCGGCAGTCCTCCTTCCTGCTGCTCCACTGTGGGTGGGTGTCAGACACTCTTACTGGGCTTCCAGGCTGTTTTGTTTTATTTTGCCTGTGAAGCACCTTCAAAGACGTTGGTTTCATCCAGACAGATCAGAGGAAATTAAGGGAATTGTTTTTTCATCCCTTTCCCTCACCCTCTGTCCTACACAAAACTAAAAATTTTGGAGGGCAGAACTATAGCTTGGGTAGGTATTATTAAATACCTCATAAGTAGCAGTGGGTAACATCTTTAAAGAAGAAATTTAACCCATTAACATAATTCTCAAAATGCCTTGTGCTGTTATAGCTATAGAATGTTATAGCACTACTGACTAGCTGGACGTTTCACTCAAGATTCCTATTTCTTTGGGCTACACAAACACAGTCGAAGGTGCATCTTCTGTCAAAAAAACCTGTTGTGTGTCATGCACATAAAATTACCGGAACAGAATATCCTGGCAAGTCAAACTCAGAACATTTGTGCAGTCTCAGATTTGTGCAGTAATGGACAAGGTATCTCTTAAAATAATGGGAAATGTTTAAATTTGGTACATCATTACTGAACATTTTAGGGAGGCAGCTAGACTCCTATATTTTAGAATGGGAAAGGTCAGTTCCCTGGGGAATTAAGACCTCACTGTCTGTTTCATCATTTCAGCTACAATAACTTTGCTTTCAAATTGAGAGGAATTCTCTAACTTCAGGCTACAAATGTATCATGGACTGCTAGAAAGAGCAGATAAGGCAGATAATATTGGGCAGCTGCTGAGGTCAGTGGATTCTGGATTGTTTGGATTATTTTTTTTATGGTCCCAGTTCTTATCCTCCTGCAGACTTATCATTTCATTTTGTATTCCCTAATTTTCCTCTTATCAGTTCTTAAGTAGATGTCAAATGTAATCATGTATAAATCACTCAAAATTCCAAGATTTCCATAAAAGTTCTAGGGACTAAGACCCTGGAAACAGGCTTTTCCAACAGGAAGGAGAGCTGCTAGAGCAAACCAGCTGTCTGCGTGGCCCATGAAATGAGCTGGAGTTCATGAGGACAGAAAGTTGAAATATGCAGTAGAAGTCATGCTTGTTATCTCTTGACAGCAAACTGAGAATGGAAATTTTCCCCTTTTTCTTTTGTGTGTCCCTCTAGCCTGTTAGCTATACAAAAAGCAACGTTAGTAATGTAGGTAAACAAACCATGCAAGTCAATGGATTTTCTTTTTTTTTTCTTTAAAGACAAAAAGTATATTAAGAAGCTAAAATAGGTGAGAATATAGGATAGATTTTCTAAAAACATAGATATGATTTAGGAGTCAAAATCCCATTGAGGAGAAAATTAGGTAAGTCAATCAGTTTTAATATGTTGTTCCAGAAGACATAGGACTGAGAGGTCAAATAAAGAACTAGGTGGTCTCAGGCATCCATAACCAATACTCATGTTTGTGATTTTAAATTCTTTCCCTCTCAGAGCCTATCTTATTTCTTTTTTTAATTTTTATCACCTCTGGAAAATATATTCAGTACTCATGGGAAAGGCACATGAAAATAAAGAAAACATCTTTCTCTCTGATGCACTGAAAAGACTTTCACACAATGTTCTGATTCTCTCCCATTCCCCATCAACAAACAGTAATTGATCATCTAACTATTTATTCCTGAGAATTTTAATTTCTTGTTCTGTTTCTCTGTGATATGCTCAGTAAATGAATGCTTAAAATAATCACCATGGAGTTTTTACTATGGAGAAATAGGCCATTAAGTTTCAAATCAATGTGGATGATTGCAATGTGAAACTAACAATTTTCTTGAAATTAATACTGGAAGTGAAAAGCTGTGGCAAAGAAGTAAAATCAAGCTTCATTATTAGACACACTCCCACCATTTCCACAGAACTTAGATGATTAACTTATATAAGAAACTTACCACATTTCTGACTTTTCTCTCAATGCTTCTTTCCTAAACCCCACTAGACTCAGTGAAAAGATTTTTGATAACTCCTACAAAATCTGAATTGAGCCTTTGCTTATCTATGTGTATATTAAGGTATATTTTCACGGCATCACTTCACACGGATTTATAATACCCAAAAGTCCGAGAAACCACTTGGAACGAGGATGGTCTCTGATGAGGAATCAGTGTGGTATGATCCCTGAGGAAGAATACCTATGTCATTCCACACCAGTAGCCACCAGCATAAGCAACACCCATAGAACTGCTGAAATCTCTTTTAATTTACGTAGCTAGAGCCTATGTCAAACTAGGGCAAGAAGAAATAGGGGTACAATCACCACAGAGGTTATATTGCTTATCAAAAAGGAACATATGCAGGCTCTGTAGGGCAACTTAATAAAATAGAGAGTTAAAAACTGTCTTTATCATGAAGAGCTTGCAATGTAAGCAGACAAGACAGTGAATGGGCTGATAAATACAGGTGCAAAGCAGTCAAATGGCTTTGTCAAGGTTAGTGACAGAGCTGGAACTAGAAATCAAAGTATCTTAAACCCAACCAAAGGATTTCAGATCCATTGAAGGATGTGTGTTGCATGTGACTTTAATGAAATTTTAAATATTATCATAAAGGAGATACCTGTTCATGAGAAATATCTCATGTTGTAGCCTGGCTGCAATGAAATGCAGCTTTTTGATGGAAAGCCTATTTGCTGCCTTTTCCAAAAGAAATTCAGAAAGAAGCAGAAATCAAAAGGAATTTTGATGAACAACTGAATTCTTGTCTGCTGTTCCAGCATGTTTTGCTGGTGTAGAACAAAGAAAAATAATAATAGAACACCCTGCAGAAAATAAAATATATATAGATTAGCTAATTTGGATTTATTGGACCTTATTCGTTTATAGCGACATAAAAAGCCTGGCTTAATAGAGGAGAACGTAAGTAACAAAGATTCATAGAGAGTGATATAGTACTTTGATACAACTTTTCTTTAATTATGTGTCTGGACGTGTACTTGCTTTCTCTGACACAGCTCTGCTTGTTTTTTTCTTAGCCTTTACTGTCCCAAAGGCCAGATTTAATCAAACTATATCACATATCTGCAATACCTAAAACAAATGGTTCAATTCTCAGAATTACACTTTCCAAACCTTATTATTTCTTATTGATTATTTCTTTAAAAATTATTTTTAGGGGGTTTTATGTGGTTGGGTTTTTGCAGCTGCAACATAGAGCTCAGGAAACTAAGCACTAACACATCCTAAAAGCCCTAACCATCAAGGAATCACAGCTTCCTGCAGCAGAAGGCTATGAGACAAAAAGATCTGAGCTGTTACAAAGTGTTGTAATTGAGAAGCGCAATAAGGCAGAGGGAAAGAAAGGCACGTCCCTGAGCTCTCTGTTGGTTCAGCGACTGCAGCACAGGAGGCAGCTGATGCTGGTGCCAGCAGTTTCTTACATGCATGGTGTGAGTGTGAGCATGTGTACGTGCACAGGTATGAGAATATGTCAGAATGGCTGCCAAAAATCAGTGCAGGAAGGCACACCTGAATGATATAAGAATGACTTTTTCTATAATTACTAGTGCAATGAACAAAGAAGAGAAAATTATTTGTCTGAACTTAGCTGTGACAGACTCTGACACAGTTCCAAAACCACGTGTCAATATTACCTCCTTTCAAGTCTCTTTGGTTCTATTAACTCATAGGATGAGGGGGTTTAATATACTTTGGACAATAAGCCAATTTGCTGATCTAAATTTAACAATAAAAATAGAAGAGGAGAAAACAGCTATATTTCTGGTATTAGCAGCTGCACCGGTCTCTGGGGATCATCAGAAGTGTCTCAGCTATTAAAAAAAAAAAAATACATGAAAGGTGCACAATGAGCAAAATGCAGTCTTAAGTAACTCCAAATGAGGCATCAGCTGTTACGTACAAAGCATAAGTGACAACTGTTGAGGCATAAACAAACACATAGTTCTGAGGGCAAATGTCTCTTTCAGCTCACTCAGTGATAATGAAGCTTCCCCTTGCTTGAACAATTAGCTTTTGATTTAAAGAGGGAACTTAACATTCATATAGCTTATAGATTCAGCAAGGATGTCTTGAAAAGAGACAGGTGCAGAAAGGTGTAGCTTCATTTTACTTAACTTCAGACTTCTGCAATACTTAAATCTGAACTAGCCAGCCTCACCTCTCCAGTCAATGGAGAGAAACAGGCACTTTGAACATCTGTCTTGGACAACTATTTTAGGAAGGGATGAATCATGCCCTAGAAATATTTATTTTTCTTGAGCCTCCTCAACTGTAAATCTCTTGAGATAAGGATCTTTTAAGCAAGATTTTTGACTCCTGATGGCATACGACATTGACACGTGACTCCTAGTTTCAGTCCCAAGAAGGAATAGCCTGTGAAAAAGTATAAAGAGGAAAAACCCAATCATTTAGAGTAATTGTGAGCAACACCAGAAGCCTGGAAATGGGTGAGCAATGCAAGTGGCACAAAGGTAGAAAGGCAGTCTTGTGCACCGTTGACTTTTCTGACCTTGGTCCAGAACCTATGTGCTAAGGACTGATGGAATAAATCAGCATGGCTAAGTAAAGTATCGTTGTCATAGGATGAAATATCCTCTCACAAATCTTCATAACCTGCAAACTTTAAACTATATATCTCTGAACTAAATTATTAGCTACCACTGTCAGTGCATCCCAGCTAATGTAATGGAGATAAGGAACAGCTTTACCAACATTGAAGAATGAGTCTACATTAGAAATGAGAAATAGCATGTGAGTCTTAGCAGGTTTGATTTCAGACCACTATGATTACTGCAGTAATTTTCCACTTAATTCATCTAATACACTGCAATCCTTAAATTCAAATTGTTCATGCTTTCAGAAAAATACTTTCCTCAGATACATTGACCTATTGCATTAAAGTAATAGGCAAATTGTTTAAGTACATGCAATGAAAGGAATTTGAACCATTTTCTTTCTGATTCTTTCAAAAGGACCACATATACCACCTAATAGGCTGCTCCAGCCTCCAGTGAAGTTCAGAGAAAGACTCCCCTTCATTTTAATGAGGGCTGACTCAGCCCTGTGGTTCCACTAATTTAAACCAACTATAAATGAGTCCCCTGGTTTTTAAAATAAACTGCACAATATTACAAGGAATAAGCATGTGTTCAGTAATACCTTATTTTTCTTTTATTACTGACTTGACATCTTTTCTTATTCCCACCAAATAGCTGGAAGAGATGAAGAATAAAATGTATTCCCCAAAGAAAATATAAAATCCTATCTGCAGAGTCTTGAACCTACTTCCAAGCTTAGGTGATGGCTTCTTGCCAACCTAAACTCTCCTTCAGAGCTGATAGTTGCAGTGTTCCACACTGGGTTATGGTCAGCTACTGCTCCTAGCTTAGACAGCTGGAGCAATGATAAAAGGTACGAACAGCCATCAGTCGTCATACCTCATCCATACCTAGAGGTGAGAGTGAAGTGGTCATATTGCTGCCATGTGTGCAATGAAATTGTTCAGAGACAGAGCAGAAATAAAACCATGGCTGGTATCAGTTGCTGAAATAAAGAGTGATGCAGAAAACCACGTCTTAGCTAAATCCTTAGCTGATGTGACCTGGCCTACCTCCACTGAAGTCAACTGATGTCACGTTAGTGGGTACCAGCTGCAGAACTGTCCTGTTGTCACTGCACACTGCGTGGCCTCAGGTTCAGCGTGCCCACTGTTTGACTCATGCAACCACAAATGGCTCCACTTTGTCCTCTGGGCTCCAACTAACATCACCGCAGGAATGCAACATGATGCTTGCTGGCTTCACTGCAGATGTGCTTCTATTGTGTACTCACTCTCTTAGTAACTAGAAGGTATTCTGTGCTATATACATCCATTCAGATCTAAGCTTATGTAGGCATACTTCTGGGAAGCAATATTTATCATGCATATTCATCAGCATTGAAGATGTGAAGACAGGTACACTGTGCAGAGTTTGAAACAGCTATTTCAGCTCCTTTTAGCCCTTCAGCAGGTTATTCAGCAAAGAACAGGGAAGCAGTGTCAAACAAGCACTCTGGAGCTGGTTAACAGCACAATTGCCACCTTGCCTCTGGTTTACTGCCGACACTGTACAGCTTTTTGGAAGGCTTTGCTCCCTCGCATCCCTGGGAAGGACACAGGCAGCAGAGGTCCGGGCAGCAGTGCATGGTTGCAACCTCACATTTATTAAATAGATTGGAAAACCTGCAGAGCTTGGAAGAGTGAGACCAATACGTAAGTCAACTTTTCATTTCATCTCTTTGCTATTTCTTTAGGTTGTCTTGGATCAGTTGCTGAGCCCTGTTCACTCCTGAGAATTCTCACTTCTTTCCTCACCTTCTGTGTTGCACCAGATGACATAATGTACGATATCAAAAAAAAAAAAAAGCAGAGAGATTCAGAAACTGTTGCTAGTAGTTTCTTTTAAGACTTTTTTTTTTTAGTGGTTTATGTTTCAAGACAGGATTTCAGAGTTTCAGGATTTCAGTTCAACTGTCTTTGCTGTTGTTGCAACCATTATTTTGGCAGACAGCTCTCCAATACCAGTGCATCTAGTCTGAGGCTGACTCAAAGGATGCAGAAGCATTTATTTGTGTCCTACTCTTCCAGCATCTGGTGAAGCGAAGGGAAAGCCTGACGGTATTGTCAAAGGCCTTGAGTTTGAGCTTGCTGAGGCAGGGAGAGAGCCATTAGGTATGTCTTACCTGACAGTCATTCAGCATACTTTTCAAAGATAATATTTTTACTGCTTATTAATAAATGCTATTGTTGGAGATACAAATATTATGGAAACTATGAAAACTGGTGAAAAACACCACATCTTATGGCTTGAGCAATTGATTTACCAAAACTTTCAGATCCACACTTAGTAAATATATTGCAGATAATGAGTATTTCCTATTATTAACGTCCCCATGTTTTCTTAATAATGCGGTTTTATTTTAATAGTCTGTTCCCATAAGACTGCTCATGTGATTGTGATTTATTATAGCCATTAAAGCATTCATTTATATCTGAAGAGTGCAGAAATCAAAACAACGCATGCAAATACAAGTTAAAAGTAGAGGAGCAGGAGAGACATAGAAGAGAGGTACTGATCTTGTGTTAACAGGAACTGAGCAGCATGAGTAGGACAGTTACACATCACTAAGTACGTCATCACCAGACCGAGCTCTATAGCACAAATCCACATATTTATAAACTTCTTTGATCACCTCTGCCCAGTCCCTTTCCTCCAGGTGAGCTGCATATGCAGGGAGTGGGCACAGAGCTCATATTGCAGAGAATAGTTCTAAGCACTTAGCCCAGCTTGCAATCTGCCTCTGAATTAGTCTTGAACCTTGGGTATTTTTAGTATTCTTTGCAAAACCTTGCAGAATTAAGGTCATGGCACTTACATGTATATATGCGCATATACTAGAAGCAGGTTGGAAATTTCTACATCGCAACACAGACCTTTGGGTACAGCTGGCACTCTGCACTTGCTCTTCGATGCAGTCCCCACTTCTATTTATGCCTATAGGTTTATGTTATAGACTGTCAGTCTTTAGCCCCCAAAGAAGTTATGTCTGAAATGAATTTATGTGCTTAAACTGAAGCATGAGGTATGAATGCTAGGTGTAATTACAATATTTAACGTTAAAACAGGTGAAGCAGCAGCTGAGGAGGTTGTGGAAGCTCCATTGCTGCCAGTTCCTGAGGACAGACTGAATTAATGTGACATAGATGATCCTGCTTAGGTCCAAAGACCCAACTGGCAAGTTGGCCTGTTTCTCTCCACCATCTGTAAAGGAAACCTAGGTGAGTAGGTGTCTGTGAACACTGATATTGCAGATGCCTACATGAAAGGGGATATATCTCTTTAAGGATGACCAATTTAACAGCTTTGTCTAAGTAGAAATACTTTTGCATGTATCTCCTGTATTACAAGAATGTGGATTTCCAAGACACTGGAGGCATTCACTCAACTGCCAACTGCAAACAAACAACAACTTTGGAATTAAATGCTGACTGCAGCTTAAAATATACATCTACACGAAGTTTACACAGTAGTTTGCGTATCTGCTGCAGCAAAGCAATTCTACTGTTCCTTCCTTAGCAAATGCTCTATGTCACTGTGAAATATTATACTGTGTGACTTTTTAGAATGGCAACTTCAAAAATTTCCATTCTGAACTGTCTGAGTGTTTGTTGCAGCAACAACAGAATCAGGTCTCACCTGAAAAATTTGCAAAAGTCTTCTTTGCAGTACCTTGGGATGCTCCAGAAGTTAAGTAGTTAACACTTCTGCACGTTCAAAAGAAAAAATTAAGAATGCTAAAAAATATCCTATGTTTTCTGGACTTTTCAGGCTATGCATTTTGAATTTTAATCTGGAAATGAGACTGAAAGGCGATTCAGTCACTTTTACTCAAAATCTTGTCAGAACACCAGCTGCAGTCATTGCCTACTTTAGTCATTAGAAGAATGGTACTTGTTTAAACAATATAATTTTAACTGAAATGTGTCTTCACAACCATGACTTAGGGAAAGATCTTCAGGACTGCTTGCTGCTTCTGACAAGACTACATTGGAAATTTATATCAAGTAACATGATAATGAGCCTGCTGTTACAAAAATAATCCTCTTGGTTATTAATAATAAATAGGATTGGACACTGATTAATTCATGGCACATTATTAAAAGCATTTTACAAATTAGAGTCATAAAAAACAAAGAATGTTTATGATTAATGAGTTCTTCTTTTGAACCATTTCCATAATCAATAGATAAAGCTTTAAACTTCCTATGTCTAATGCAAAGCACAGCACGCTGGCCAACAGCATATACTGCTCTCTTAATCCAGGGGCTGCCACCCGGGCTCCCAGGTTGGTTTGGCTGGAAAGTACCTGTCCTGCTGCCAAAGGTACCACTGAACCCTAATCTTCCCTATTTTTCAAGAAAGCTGAGGCAGCGCAACAAAAGAAACTGTAGAACATATTGTAGGGCCAGAAACAAAAAGATCAAGGGGAATGCATTTGATTTTAATCTGTCCACTTGACCTTCACGTTCGTTCCAGCTTTTCTTTTAGATAGTGTTCACTGTTCATTGTAGCTGTAAGTTCAAAACTTGCTACCTCAGCTTCTGGTCCAACTCCCTCTGAAGAAACAAAAATCCCATTAACTTTTATAGAAAGCGGGTCATGACCCATGTGATCACTTAGCAGCGCTTCCTCTTTCCTCTAAAAGAGAGAACAGCCAGAAGGTGAGCAAAAAGATTATTTTTTTTTTTCCTAAAGAGTAAAAGAATTCACAGTACTCCCCTCAGGGCTTAATGAGGGAAGGCTGCTGGGAAGCTTTAATGAGTTTTGCATATTGAACTCCAGACAGATCCTCAAGAGTGACTCTGTGCCCCTTTCACAGCAGCAGTGAGTCCAACCTGCTCCCAAATGCATTGCCAATGGCAGAAAAGTGTGAACTTCTGCAAGCAGCGTATTCCTTACTTTTGCTATATTGCCATGAAAACCCTTCCCCTAGCACCCAACCCACACAGCCTTCTTACCCTCCAGGGACGTGGAGAACGGCTTTCCTCTTTGCAGCAGCTTTTCGTGTATTTAAAGAGTGTTACCAGAATCTCTCACTTTTTTACTACATCTCCATTACATCTTTATTATGCTAAACAGTTCTACTTTATTCAGCATATCCTTGCAGGTTATGTGTCTTGGATCTATGATTGCTTACATTTCTATCTGTTCCTCTCACTCTTTTGCTACTTTCTGTAGCAGACACCAAGAGTTAAGAACTTGCAGTGTATCTTATAAGTTCTTCTTACTCACATGTTAAAAGAAGCTGATAAACTATATGAATGCTACAAAAAGATAATACTAGTATTTTTTAATGAGGAACAAATTAATGACAAGTGACTAAAGTGCTAAATAAAGAGGAGTCACCAAGATAATGTACTTAAATCATCAGAAAAATGTCTTTGGAATAAAAGGCAAAGATTTTTTCATGGATGAAGAACTGGATAATAATAAGATAAATAGTAGAAATAAAAAAATTCATAGCAAAGTCCATCATGACTCTGTATTGACTCCAGTATTGTACTTATCAGTGAACTAGAACAAGGACACAAACTATTTGAAAAATGCCATATTAAAGAGGGTTTTCTAAGATAATCAGATCTCTTACCAGGCATTTCTTCTGTAGTCCATAATAATAAGAACAGCAAGCAGCATGAACAACAATAATTTCTCCAATTTTTCTTCTTAGGCCAGCTTTCCAAGATCCCTGGTCCCCTCTAGACTCTCTACAACTTTCCTTACTATTTGTTATGTTTAGTAGTCACTGATAGGTAAACCCTCCATGAATTTAACCGATCCCATTTGGTCTCCACAGTGCATTATGTCGATATGTTCCACAGTTCAGTGATGTTCTCTCAAAAAAGGCTTTCCTTTTATTGTTTTAAACCTATTACACCTTATTTTCTTGGCTGCCCTGCTGTTGTCGGATCATGAGAAACAGTGAATAATCAATTCCTATTCACTTTCTTCAGGAATTTATAGACTTTTATCTAAACTGCCTAAATCATCTCTTTTCCAATCTAATTGTTCTGCTCTATTAATCACCTTCTTTTATAGAAGTTGTTTGAACTTTTGATCAGCTTTGTTCTGTTAAATCTTCTCTGAGATGGACTGACCAGGAGTTCACAAAGCATTCACGGCTGGATGTGATTTTTCTTCATAAAGTCAAGCTTGGCTGCTACTTGCCTTGCCATATTCTACAGAAGATCTATAGTTTCTTTATATGATCCTCTATTTTTCCAAGTGCTGAAGTTAAAATAACGGTTAGGTGGTACTTCGGGTTTTCTTTTGCTGTGTTTGAGAGAGAAGAGCTAAGATTTAGCCTGTGAAACCTTATCGATTGTGATGCCTCCCTTTTCTATATATATATGTTCAAATACTCAACAATTTCAAATATCTATTAAGTGTAAGTACTCTTTAAATTGTGGTTTGTTTGGGGCTTTTTTAGAGCTTGAGTTTGTATTTTTTCTGCCCTAATTTTGTCAGCTGTCTGACACAGCTGACTTTGTTGTGAAGACTGCAGTTACAACACAACACTTGTGCCACCTAGATACAGTGATGTGCTTACCTTCCCCACTCAGTAGCCAACCAACACTTCCCTGGGTTCTTCATCTCTTTAAGGCACTTAAGAATGTTTTTTTGTCCATCTTAATGCCCCTTGTAAGCCACACCTCATTCTGTACTTTTTTGTGCTTCCTGCTGCTATTCACAGATGCTTATCTCTACTGACCTGCCCCTGGTAACTTAGGTTAATTTGCCCATCTCTAGACATCCTTCCCATATTGCCAGCTCTTGCTCCAGCCGCAACAGTCTCTCTGCTTGTCATCCTCTGCACTTGAACAGTTTGCAGTTTTGCCTATACCATCATTTTCTAAAGAGAGCTACCTATGAGCTCATCTTCCTTTTTACATAATCTGCTCTGAACAGTAATGCTCTGAGTTTAATGATGCTTTCACAATGTGGGGAATGGACAGACAGCCTCAGTCTCAAGGATTTCCTTCCCCAACAGACCTCTTTTTTGTTCAAGGACCCCAATGTCATTTTAACTTGTATTGTGTCTGATTTCACTGCCTGCTCACACAAAACTGCATCTGCCTCATCTTCACAGCAAACTTGTCTATAAAGGTTCCCTGCTATGGCAATTGCCTTTAGTACCATTTAAAGAATCCCTGTAAGTACATCTATTTATCTGTGCAGGATCTCAGAGCTTACATATATATTTTTGATATACAGAATCACAGAATAGTGAGGGTTGGAAGGGACCTCTGGAGATCACCTAGTCCAACCACTGCTAAAGCAGCCTCTCCCAGAGCAGGTTGCACAGAGTGACATTCAGGTGGGTTTTGAATGTCCCCCAAGAGGGAGACCCCACCGCATCTCTGGACAGGCTGTTCCCATGCTCTGTCACCCTCAAAGTAAAGTTCTTCCTCATATTCAGGTGGAACTCGCTGCATTGCAGTTTGTGCCCGTTGCCCCTTGTCCTGTTGCTGGGCACCCCTGAAGAGCCTCTCCCTGTCCTCTTGGCACTCACCCTTAAGATGTTTGTAGACATTGATAAATTTGCCTCTCAGTCTTCTCTTCTCCAGGCTAAACAGGCCCAGCTCCCTCAGCCTTTCCTCATCAGGGAGATGCTTCAGTCCCCTCATCACCTCTGTAGCCTCTGCTGGCCCCTCTGCAGCAGCTCCCTGTCTCTCTGGAACTGGGATGCCCAGCACTGGACACAGCACTCCAGACGAGGCCTCACCAGGGCAGAGCAGAGGGGGAGATCCCCTCCCTCGCCCTGCTGGCCACGCTCCTCCTGATGCCCCCCAGGGTCCCAGGGGCCTCCTTGGCCCCAAGGGCACACTGCTGGCCCAGGGGCAACTTATCCAAAACACATCCATACATGGGAACATATTTTTCTCCTGTAAACGTTGTATATTTTGATACCAATAGTCTGATCATATAAATAATCCTTTTGCAAAGCATAAGAAAGTAAATAACGTGAACAATATAAAGACTTTGTAAAAAAGCAAGAGTGTGGACATATATATGGAATATTTACAATACTAGCTGCCTGCCCTGAAAGTGTATTGTAAAAATACTAATAATTCAAGAAAGAACAAGGGAAATGAAACTGTGCAACATTATACATAGGGACTCTAACTCACTGACTTTGATGACAAAAGTATTGTTTGAGTGCATGGAAGGTGCTATATAAGGGGCTTCTCACTGGTTTCACTAAGAAATCAGAACTTCACAGAGCTACTAAAAGGCTACTCACAGTTGCTACAAAGTCCATTGGTCCCTTCTAAACTAGTACCTTGTAAAGAACCACAGCATCTCAGCGTCTAGTCAAATGGAGTCCCAGAGTCATTACATTTCTACATGGACCATTTCCTTGAACCTTGCAGCAGAACTCATCTGTTCAAGTCAATCACCTTGTTAGTTTTATTTCACATGATAAATACTGTTTTTCCTACACCTACCACTCAGATCTGGGAAAATTCCACAAGAAGCTGAATTCAACGAATATCAGCAACACCATATATTCAACTTCAGGCCATCCAGCTAAACTTATAAATGGTATTACCTTTAAAAGCCGCTGCTCTATTCGATTACCATCCTAGATTTGCTGGGAATGTGTCATCATTGCTATTATTCAAGTTCATTCTCTCATCTTTGTGAAACTTCCATAACCTTTGTTAAAAATCCTCTCATTTTTATGAGTGCATACCAACTGTTCTGCTTCAACTGTCTTTATAGTATGTCACATACAATAGTGTCAGGACTCTTTGTCTGCATTTTGATGAACTGCCTGTAAAAATCTGAAGTTTACTTCCCATTTTTTATGTACAGAAACTTCTTGATTAAATTTAAAAAATAACATGTGTTACAATCTATCCTGAAGCCAGTGCTTTGTATATTTTGCTCAATTTTTAGCATCAGAAATAAATCCTGAAATTATGATAGTCATCTCTTTAACACAATACTCATACTTAATATAATGTCATATTTTCTTACATTTTTTCAATAATCTTTTCTCTGCTAATCTATACAACATTTTTTCTCCTTGAGAAACATTTCAAAACCAAAGCAAATATTTGTCTTTAAGTAGTTCACATGCCAATTCACAATTAGTAGAACTAAAGCAGGAAACCCCCCCCACCCTAACAACTTTACAAAAACGTAACAAAATTCAAACCATAAATAATACCAGGTGAAAAATGAAATCCAAAACTGATCAGCAATTAGAACTCATCTTCTATAAAAAAAGAGAGGGAATGCTATTTTATTTCTTGATTAGCTAAGTTGCATTTCTGGGTTGTGTTCTGTGTCAGCATTTCAGGAAAACTTTATAAGAGAGTAAGACCAAAGTATATTATAAATGCCTTTAGCATGTCATGTGAAGGTCTTAATAATAAACTTTCTTTTCCAAAGGAGAAGTATGGTGTCTGCTACTGTATGAGTTCAATTTCTAATAAGCCTTTCGGTATTAATGGAGAAGAGAATCGCACTCCATACTAATGAATCCCAGAAGTACTATTTGATGACACATGTACAAGCAGTTTTATCTTTGGGGCATAGGAGCTGAATTTATTTGACTCAGCATGTAAAGACCCAAGATCTGCTGGCAGCCTGCATGTATTAAATAACATCAGTACTAAAGGCAATAATCTGGAAGCATCCGGAGAACAAAATCCAGGGTTACCAACAGAAGCAGAATTTTTATTTTTTTTTAACCCACACCACATAGCTGAAGATGGCTTCCTTAACATTACAAACATTTTTACGAGGACTTGCACAGCCCTGTTGAAAGGTGGTAAACAGAACAGTCTTGGTGGTGCCTATCTCTAAGGATGGAGTTAAAGAAACAGGTAAAGGTATCTATCTTGGCAACATACCAGTGGGCAGCTCCAAACTGTGCACAGCATTTTCATGCCATGGGATTCAGAAAAACCTTTCCATCCTCAAAGTTAATCCAGAAAAAAACCACAACTAGTAATCGTGTAAACCAATCACACCAAACAGGAATCCCAATCTCTTCTTCTCACATCAACCTTGATATAGCTTCCTCACACTCACTGAAGGTTAAATTTAGCATATTCCATATTATCTGGTGTTTATTCATTGTTATGTGATTTTAAAGGTTAGAGACCTATTTTACTGTAACGTTATTTCTTTTTTCTAAATGATGTTTCCTATCAAAAGACCAATTTATAGATCATTGAATTTATTCCTCTAAACATGGGCTAAATTGTATTTACACTGGCATTGTGTTGAGTTGGTTTGTGTTTTCAATCCCCCCACAGCGTCATGTTCTAGTTTATACAGGTAATTCTATTTTAGGGCGGTTTTCTCATTCAGATATAATACTTTTCCTTTAAGTACCACTGCAAGCGCTGCAGGTGCTGAGGCTTTATGCTCAGCCAGCTATATTCAGCCACACATTCTGATTCCTAGATGAAAGCATACAGCTTGCCACAACTCCCTGTCCTGCAGTTCCTCATAGATCCATCTGTGTATTGAATGCCTATAGCTCCCAGTTTACATCATTTAACTCTGGAAAGGCCTACTTTATTTTTTGTCATGTCAGACAATATATTTTGCTTCTTTGTAGCACTTCATTTAACAAACAGAATTAGCCCCTGGAGTGGGACTGCGCGTGGCCCTAGCCTAGGAATGCTGGAGAACTTAGGGGATGACTCTCTGCTGTTTTAAAGGTAGCAAGTGGGATTGCTGCTGACTCCCTCTTGTCACCAGGAGGGATGAAGGTAGCCATAAAAGCAATATGGCAAGGCATGAACCAGGAAAAACTAACTTCAGATGACAGCACATTTGGTGACCAAGGCTCAGAAGGGACCACACCACGGCCTTCTTACATCTGTGCTGGTAGAAAAGAAGTGAGAAACTGAGGCAGCTACTGATGGTACCATGATAGTGTTTGAATGTCACAGCACTTTCCAAACTACCCCCCCTACAACAAGGCTTTTACCACCCCATACCAGGTTAACTTCAATAAGTAGCTCCCACACCTTGCCCCAGCACAGCCACCCATCTCCCACAAGGTTTCCACAGTTCATCTACTGTCCGTGCTGTTTCTCCAGCCTCTTCAGGCCAGCCCACCCTGCTTCTTGCCTCTGCTGTGCCTGGATTCCTTCCATGTCCCGGCTCCTCTTCCAGCCAGCCTCTCCTCATCCAGGCCCCCTTCTTCTCCCAGGGCCTCTCCTACACCCAGGGCACTCTCTCTCCTCCCTCTGCTTCTCCCAGTGCACTCTTCATCCCATGCTCCTCTTCCATACCCCTTAGAGCTATTTAACCACTTAGCAGGAACCAGCCACAGCTGCACATTATCCACCTCAGCCAACCCACCGCCCCTGAAGCCAGCCCACAGCTGTGTATTATCAATGTTCATTAACCTGCCTTCATTCCTCTGTAATTCCTCTACATTTAAATTCACCACCAAGGGCAGCACAAACCAGCTTCTGTTCCAGAAACCATTCAGACACATGGTTTGACACCCATGCAGCCCATAGCCACCAGACCACCGCCATGCCTACCTGTAGGCACCTGGCTCTAAGCACAGGGAAAAATTAAGAGCTGCATGTTGGTACTTGGCCATGACAAGCCAGGCATGTGAGAGTGCCCAGACACATGGGCTGTGTTTCTCTGCTGCTTTATTAGTTACAGTTTCATACTAACAACATTGCACTGGGATATAGTCCACCCCATATAACACCCCAAGATGGTGACTATGTGCTCACATGCTATAGAGGCAAAACACTCCCAAGAACAGGGCTTGCAAAAGAGGTTTCTGCTCACCTAGTTTTCTTACAAAGCCCATCAGAACCCCTTTGCTCAAACATTCTGTTTCCAAAGTCAACCTGCAACTATTCAAGACCTGCTTTTATGCGCAAGACGGTGCCTTTTTGCATTAGTAACAGAAGCCTACCCTGTGTTTATCTTTTCCCTGGCATGGGTGAGAAGTGGCTGCTTGGATATTCCCTGTAGGAGCCCCACCACCCAGCAATTCCCTTGCCTCTCTCCTTCTCACCCTGGCCCTGGTGACCTCAGGGCTGCAAGCCTCATTTTCTATCCCAAGACTTTTTTTAATAGGGGAAGGAAGTGTAGGAAATTAGAAGGGTAGGAAATGTAGGAAGCAACAGTGTATTTATTTGAGCTCCTGAATTGCTGAGCTTACCGGTAAGAGAGTACATTGAGCTGAACTTTTGCTATGTTTTGGTATTCATTTTTCTGTGGTTTTAGCAATATCTTGTTTTTTTATATAAGTATGTGAATTAAATAAAATCCAATGAAATCTTTATGTTCATATTATTTTCAACTATCTGGTTTATGCAAGTTTTGCCAGCTGACATACAGCATGAAGCACATGAGTAAAGGATAGTAACATTTTTCTTTCCATCCATTTTATAACGTACAAATTTATATTTTTATTTCTTGAGATATATTTGCAGTCATGCTGCCATTAACACACAGTCCTGGGGAGGCAGAAGAGTATTCATATATATTTAGCAGGCCCCATTTAAGTTAATATAAAATCACTGTTCCTTGAGATTACATTGGAAAGAAGTTTTACTGCAAATGTAAAGGAATGAAGGCACTACTGTGATGGGCAGAAAGCAGCATAGATAGTTATTTCTAGGTAAGCAGATAGCTTTCCAATATATAATCTCATTAAAATATAAAAACAAGTCCATTGAGGCTCCTGAGAAGTAACATTGTGATTCCAATCAAAATGCACAGAAAAATCACCACATCACTTTGCCAGTGAAGCTCCTTTCCAAGCAGAATGGTGTGGCGCTACCATGCCAAATGGTATTACTGGTGGGGTTTGGCCTTCCTGGACTTCACCCGTACAGATACAGGTTTCTGCTACAGATACCATATCTCTATGTGCAGTTAAATTACATCTTCCATTTTTAATTATATGCAATACCATTCTGGACTATTTAAAAGATGCTTTGTGCTGTGTATGCTTTTCAGCTTCACTGTGCCTGCATGTTTTATTGGAACATTAACTCAGCTTACTTGAGAATTACTGGGTGGCAAATGGACTAGCGAGGGAATTTAGATGTGGTGGGGGTTTAAATTATTTTTCAAATAATGACCCATGTTGCAACTTATTGTTATTTTGTATAATTACTCCTGTTTGAAGGCCATTAGTCATACTTTGCTAGAGATTAACCACATGGATTTGAAGCACTTATAAAAATAAACCTGTGGTTTCAGAAAGGGAGCACACACCTTCAGTTATGCATGTGCTGCATGGTAGAAATTATTTTCATACATTCTCTGCTCTGGTTTTATTTCTGGATATTGATTTGAATAGATTTTTCCTTAAAGCTGAGGTCTCAGTTGTAATGAGTCATATTTGTCATTTGTTCTTGTGCCACAATGGTCTTCTGTTAATATTCCAGCTATATCCAGGACTTAAGTTGCTGCAGCTGTTCACTGGTCACAACTTTTCTGATTTCACAGTAGCTCTCATCATTTGAAATGTGTTTTCTTGAGGAACACTCCAGTCTTAAAAAAAAATCTTAGTTCAAACTCATGACCTAGGTGTTTTGCCAGGTTCAGATCTTCGGGGATACTAAGCCACATACCTGTTGCTAATTCAGTAGCACATGAACTCCATAATGTTCAAATTACTGTCTACAGATGTATAAGCGACAAGTATTTGGTCCAAAAGACTGATTCATTGCATCTACCTTAAATACTCAGGATCCCTACCCAAACATGAGGAGCTACTTCTCAGAAGGAAATTCCCAGAAGCTTTCAGATGGCACACATCTCTCTGGCTATATAAAGCTTGTCTTTCCTAACAGGGCAGTTCAGCTTCCCACACATCCATCAGGGAGCTGCCTAGAACCAGTGCAAAAGGGAGCCCAGGAAGGCAACGGTCTGAATTGTACCCAGACGCAGCCCTGCACAGGGCAACCCAAAGTTCAGGCTTATAATGCCAGACCATTAATTTAAATTGGTTTTCTCCAAATGTGAGAGACAGAGGTAGCAATGCTTACCCATAAAGGGCGATCTGGTCTTCAGCGCGTTTTCAGCTGATGAGGGCTGAAAGCAAGCACGCTGGTGCTTACAGATCAGTAACAAGTAACAGCTCTCCCTTATTCCCATGAAATTAATTGCATACAGATTTTCTAATCTCACTTTAGTTGATGTGAAAAACTAGTCTGATTATGGATCTAAGTTATTTAAACACTTTGGAAATCATTGCCATATGTCTACATGTATGTACAACCACTGATTTTGAACACATTTTCTTTCTTCCTAAAAGCACCTAAATGCTTTTTCTTTCCCATTCTCTGAGCAGACTGGGAGCTGTTTGCCACAAAATCCCATACTTTATTACATGAGACTGCAGCTAATTCAGGGACCATCTGTGTGCACTTATAACTTAAATCACTCCTTTCAATGCGCATTATATTGTACTTGTCAAAGTTCAATTTCATCTCCAGTGGTGTTGCCTGTTTACCTAGTTTTACTCTTTCCCAATAGAGCTCATTGCATTCCTCCTGAGTTTGCACATAAATAATCTTGAGACAGCTGCATATTTTACAAGTTTTCTGCATTTTGGTGAACGACACAGAAAGGACAGTTTCTGTGCAGCTGCAATGCAGAGGATGGAGCTGCCGCCTGTGCTCCCACATGGACTTCTCTCAGAGGGCTGCACGCCGCTGCCCCATGAAGCGTACAACAGCCAGGTGGGATTTCCATCCTAAAGACAGGGGGAGAAGGGCCCCCCTGAGGCCAACGGATCCTAGTTCTAGTCAGTGAGGAGGAGCAGGTGTCTGGTAGAACAGCGAGTGGCATTTTGAATAGTCCACTGAAGATTCATGTGACATAGCGAGCATCTTCTGATGGATGACTTCTTTCAGCTGGAGTGCGACTATAGCACAGAGAGAGGGAATTAGCTCTAAGTCGATCAATGCTAAATGTAGTCCAGACCAGAACTGGAGACAACTTAGGCAGACAGCACATGCTGTGGTTGCTGTCAGCTGCTAAACTGCAGGGATGTCCATGCCTTCTCATGCTGAATCCTGGTCTCCTCTGAGAAGAGGTGCTGTAGGATTCACCAGCACCACAGGAGCCTGCAACTAGAGAAAGGAGGAAACAAAATGTAATAAAAAGTGGAGGCAAAATGGTTTCATGTCAGATGTGAAAGCTAAAAAAAGGAGCAAAAGGGAAAACAGCAAATCAGCAGGCACCCTGAGACGTGGATGGATGTAAGCAGTGGATGAACGTGGTCACAAGAATAGGAAACCATGAGGGAGGAGTGCAGAAAAGGGTGGGTAAGTCCCTGCCTTTTAGGCAGAACCATCAGTGTGCCAGTTTCCATCTGACTTTCCTCTCTCACTGAGTCGTGCCGAACAGATGGTGATCTGAGGTGAAGGAAAGCAAAATACCTGTAAACATCTGTCCAGGGACATTTTGCCCTTGGAGAGAAGGAACAGTCAGGAGAAAACCTTTGGGAGAAGGAAGGAAATATCGACAAGGGTTTGCCTGGAGTGTCACTTCTCTCTCTCATCTGTTTAGACTGCACATGTGTTTCAGCAGAATCTGTGCCTCTCTATGCACAATGCTTAGCGTATTTCAGGACCTGCAGTCAAAGAAAAGAAGGGAAACACAGTAAGATAAGGAAAACAGAAAGCATATTTTGTTCATGTATCCAAGAAACTCAAGACAATCATACTGAATGATGATTTATTTGTATTTAAGGGGTTTGTTTTTCCAATATGTTTGTTGGGCATCTTCAGCTGTCTTGAAACTTGAAAAGGAATTTAACAAACACAGATTTTTAGGTTTATTTTTTTAAAAAAAAGTGTATTATAGGCATGTAAATGTGTGATAAATGCCACACCAGCACTCTGTTTCATTTAAAACTCATTGATTCTCTGTTGTGCTGATTTTCTTTCCCGGTTACTGGGAAGAACCATACGGAGGCAAGCCATGTAAGGCAGAAGGAATGTGCAGGGAACAAATACTCTGAGAAAGGACAGAAAAAAAGGAAAAACAGAAATTTAGACACAGAAAAAAGAGAAAAAGGGGGTAAAATGTAAAGGAAAGGAAAGGAAGACCAAGCCCCACAAGCCCTATTTACCTACATACAGGGAAGCATATGAGTAATCATTTTTTTCTGAGAAACAGTAATTTTACAAAATAAATTGCACAATATTTTTGTGCATAAAATATATCTTGCTATTGCACTATTCTGCCAGAGGGCTATATAAGCCTGCTAACACTTTCTCTTCTGTGCAAATATTTTCTTAAATATTATTTTACCTTATCTCAGTAGCGAGTACAAAAATTTAGCAAAATGTGAGGTGTATTACTTAATGCATCTTCTTCCAGCATGTAAAAACTGTATTTGTATAATTTATAGGGTACTGCTGAGGCTGTGAACCAGTGTTTTGTCATTAAAAGAAAACTAGGAATGTCTGTAGCAGTTGCTGATATGTGGTAAAATACATTTGTTGACATAAATACTGTTTCTAACAGCCCAGAGTCAGCATGTAAATCTGCTGTTTTCTGGTATTTCTGATTGCCAAACATGGCACTCCTGCCAGACAGAGCCTTTATTTCTGCAACCACAGGGATCTGTAGGACTACTAAAGCTTCCCAGGCTCCCTAAAAATTTTAAAGCATCATAAGATCTTCCCAGATAAGTATATGCTTATTAAAGGCATGATAATCTGCATGGAATCAGAGGTTATTGCAGTGCTTTCACTAGAGTGGTGCAATCCTTGCTAGAGGGACTTTTAAGTCAGATTTCATGCATTTTTCAGCAGTAGGAAACAATGAGGGAAATTTATTTATCAGCTGTAAGTTGTAAGAGGAGCTTAGGATACTCAGAGTTGTCTGACACCACCTGATTACAAGGTAAATGCTAATAACCTACAATGCACTCCAAATGCCACAGCGTTACTCTGCTTGTTCATGTGAGGTGATGATAGCAAATGGGGGAGGTTTTCAGGTGAAAGGGTTGTCCAGTTCATCTCCTTTTAGTGCACAGCTATAATTTTAAAGCCCATGTGTTGTGGTTTTATCTCATTAGATAAATTAGTAATAAATCAATCAATCAATCACTGACTTAGGTTGTAACCTTCAGAAAGTTCTGTTGCCTTTACTTTTCTTCTCATTTTTTATCTGCCTTATCAATCTCATCTGATCTCCAAGGCAGGGATTATGTCTATGACATATTTTGTTCTCAGCTGTCATTCAACGTAAAAGATTTTGATCCCATGAAAGTCTGCTTACTACTGTAATGTAAAGAAATGTTAATAATGAGTTCAGAATAGTAATATCTCTATCACTGTCATTGGAGACTATTCTATAGGCTGATACTTCTCAAGGGAGTTTTCCTTTTTTGTGTTTTCTCACACCCCTTCTCTGCACAGCTCTGCTTTCAGCTGTTTTGCGGAGCACTGTTGTGAACACTCCTTTACCTCAAAAGTCCACTCATCAAAGATTTTATAAATTAGATTAATGTTTCATCACCTCTTAAGTTAAATACACAGATTTTCCTTTCTAAATCCTTCTTCAAATCCCCCTTCCAGCCCCTTGATTTCCTTTTGTGGTTCACCTTTGGCCGTCCAGTGTTTCATGCCACGGTACCCTTTTTCCTACAGACAGCACAAACAAAATACCACCAAGGTAATTGGTAGCCCTAAAATATTGCTTCACAAAGAACTGAAATAGCAAAGCATTCTTATTTATCCTGAACATACCCTGCTATAGGAGAGTAACATAGTTCCCCAGTGACACACTATAAGCCATGCGTCTACCAGTTTTAATACCTTCCTCAGAAGAACAGCTTCCACGTTTAAAGATTAAAATAAATGTTTGATATTTAAAGCAGAAGGATTCCTTTTGCCCTTCAGATGCTTAGCCAGTTGTGAGGCACAACAGGAGCTCCTTTGCTAGCACTGACATCCGGCTCTCGTGCTGCTGGTGCCACAACCGATTACACTTTACAGAAATATGAGAACTGCTAGCAGCAGGTCCAGGAAGGCTCAGCCTTCCCCCACCTTTTCAAGGCTTTTATTTGATTCAAAACGTGATTTACAGCTCCTAGGTGTTTTTTCCCATGTGGATATGCATTTGAAACACTATGGCAAGCAGAAACTCTTTTCTTTTCTTTTCTTTTTCTTTTTTTTTTTTTTTTTGGGGGTGGGGGGGGGTGGGGTGGGGGGAGGGTATGAATACAGCACATTTTTTTTTTAATAAAATGCCCCAGAACACTGTATTCAGTGATGGACATATTTTTTTTTTACACAAATCTATTTTCTCAAGGTCAAATCTTGTTCCAAGTTAAATCCAGAGGAGATTCACAACTGTTTGCAGTGGCATCAGGATATTGCATTTAAGGCCAGGTTCTCTCCTTAGAGCTTAGCTTTTGTGTATACAACAAAATAAGTGGTTCACCACAAGCATTGCGTATGTGACCATTTGCAAATTTTCTTATGGCTCCTAGTATTATTTGTAACTCCAAGCTAGAGCTGAAAGAACAGGAACAGTCTCTAGCAGAATCCATCTACCTAAAATAATTAACGAACAACAATCACAACCCATCTAAAAAGCATAACAAGAGGAAAAGCAGCTTCATTTTCCTGTAGAGTCATTTGAGCAATTTTTAGTCACTTTTGCTTCCAGCCTGTTTTCCTTTCAATCCTTCCTTCTCACTCCACCTCCTCCATTCTCTCTCTCCCCCTCCTCCTCCCATTTCTCCCACCTTAATCCTTACATAAGAAGATAAGTAGCCTACTGCCCTTAAGGAGATACAAGGGTATCTTTTGTTTTCCAAAGCACATTTCTGCTGAATAATATGGTACGTTCTGATCTAGGTCAGTAATAGCTTTTCATAGATGTTCTCTATGAGATGTTTAAAGACTCCAGCTCTGAACAGTTTCACCTAGACAGCTTCTATGCCCATGATAACACTGGTGACTGGGAAGGTTATAAAAGCAGACTAGCCACTGTCAGTGGTCTTGACCTAAACATAAGCGTCTGAGGATGAGATACCCTGGGGTATCTGAGACACTCACACAGAGGTGGCAGACATTACAGAGGAACCCAGCACCCTTCTGCCTGTATTTGGACAACAGAATCAAGCCTTAGGTACCACTGTCCATGGAAGATGAACTGCTGTATGAGTTCTGTTCCCAGAACTGAGTCGGTCTCTAATAGTTATTTACATAAGGAATCTTAGATGCCGTAGCTGTCATATAGACACCTACATATAAATGCTTAGATTTAAATGTCTTGGTTTAGAGCTGAATTTCATTTATACGGTTTTGATTGGCACAAGTGACACTATGATCATTGTCATATAACACTATTCCCTAAGGGTCTTTTATTACTTGGTAACAATTTTGATGCCAAAGCAACATAGGCTTTTAAGAATATTAAAAAACCCAACAACCAAAACTCACAACAAAACAACCAAAACCCGACAGCCTGCTGTTTAACAACCACTTCTAAAGGAAAGGAGTGTCTATGGTTAGTTTATAGATACACAACCAAAATCATACCATACCAGGTAAGGTATGGCAATGTGCTAATATCTTCAGTCTGACATGCTGAAATCTATGAAGAGGATGATCTTTATTTAGAACAGCAATGAAGCCTCTCTGTTGTGGTACAGCATGAACTGTAATTCAGAAGACTTCTTAGTATTAACAGAGATAATCTGGTGCTAGAATAAAGTCATTACTATTAATCTTGTGCTCAATATGTGGAGGCTGCAACATATATGAGATTATTGCCTTACTGAGTATGAGAATGAGCATAGTCTTTTAAAAAATAAACTTTCATTGTTGCGGTTCAGAAAAAACTGACTGGCTTTAATGAACTCTAATCCAAAGATTTTGGTTCCATACACCAATTAGAGCACAGCAGAGCTTGTTTGGAAGCATTGTGCTTTATCAATACAACAGTGCTAGATGAAAATCAATACTATAACTGATGTTGTTTTTCAAGAGGAGAGGGACATGTTTATCTATTACATACTGGAGATCAGCAAGCTACAGGCCTTAATAACAACAAGACCAGAAGTCCTTGACATGCAGCAAAAGCAACTCATGATTCAATCTCACACTGCTATAGAAGATCCAAAGGACTGCAGATTCCAGAAGAGTCTTGAGACAGAAAAACCTTCCACGGTGTCTTACATTATGGCCATTTCTGACTGTTCATGACAGTCAGCTCTGATGCTCTGTGTTCTTGATCCTACACAGTCCTGAGAAATGGGAAATAATGTTTAATCTAAGGCAGCCAGAAGCATTTAGAATTTCATCTGCTTTTGATTTACCTGCACAGTGTGTTGGAAGAAAGTCCAGGCTATAAAATGTTGGCCATGTTGATGCATGAGCAATGTCTTCTTCAGGGAAGTAGAAACGTGGCATTTATACGCAACAGGAAGAAAAACTCTTCCGATGATTTCAGCCACAGCTTCTAATGTTTTACAAAAACAGTTACTTTTCTTCAACCCACTAAATCCCTCGAGACTGGAGTTATAAAATGTATGCAGTCTAGAGCAGAGCAAGACAACTTAAAGGTTCAGAATCTGGGATTTGTAGAATAGCAATGGATTTCTACCTTCCCTTATGTCAGCCATTTTCAGCATCATTTATAATTTTACTTAAACAGCTTAGGACCACATCAGTAAGTAAAAGTAATATGCTCATGATTTGGAGCACAATCAGGGACAGTTCATTTAGGAAGAAAATACTTCCAAGAGTATGTGATCTTGATTGTGTTTTCAGTATCTGAAGAGGAACGTTTCAAGAAGGCACCAAAAGGAAATGTATAATGAGCGATGTCCTGAAAATTTCATGAAATGTGTTTTCTGATGGAGAAATCCAGCTTATTTGTGACTCCGTCTTGTCTGACACCACATGTCTAAAACCATTTTAATGCAATCAGTGAAGCTTTCAACTGTGCAAAGCTAACACAATCTTAAAACTGAACCCATTTGATTAAATCATCTTTAAAATCAGCTTTAATTTATTGTATCTATCTCTACAGTGCTTTTTGAGTCTTAATTTCATCAATAAATTAGCACCAATCATAAGTCTATCTTGATTAAAAACAGAAACACATTTAGACACCAAAACTATGTGAGATGACACCAGGTACAGATCCTATTAATGGAAGCCGGTGCTGCTGAATCCTTAGCTAAGACAACAATTAAAGCATTTTAGGCTTTCATACAATGGAATTTGTTACCAGCGCTCCTTCAGTTTTATCAGATAATTTACAGGGGAAAAAAAAGGTAATTGAGAAACAGAGTACAGAGAATTAGATCATGAATACAGAGCAGTGAAGAGTTTTGAAACCAGTTTCTGTAAAAACTCCTAATCGCAGCATCACTCTTGATCTCAACAGGCTTACGAGTGCACTGAGGTTTCAAACAATAGTCTCACCACCCAAGGGAAAGCGAAGGTAGGGTAGCCCAGCTGCTCATTTATTTATCATGGCTACAGGGGCCATACAGCAGGCCTAGGATGCAGCACCTCTATGAAGTCTACATTCAATAAAATTGTATGTTCTGTTCCATTTCCTTGATGTGGGTCAGGCCTCAACCAACGTCTATGCAAGAAGTGGGCAGGAATGAAAGAGCTGGCTCAAACTCAGCTGCGTATATTGGAGAAGCAGAGAAAATGGTGGTGCAACCCCAGCCTCTTTGACTTAAAGCTTGTGGCCCTTCTTAGGCAAAGGAGGATGCATACCAAGGGTAGCTTTGGACGCTGTCCCTAGGCACATGTTGTTCGTTCATCTGGGTGGAGTCCATTTGGCTATTTTGACACAGGTAACGGGCAAGTGCTCGTTTTAGATGTGACCTTGCTATCTTTATCTCAGCCAAGGACACCTTCAAATCAGACTACCAAAACACAAGGCTCCACCACAATACCATGATGCTGTAAAATCTGCATTGAGGCTTACAAAGAGAGTCCAGCCCATGCTAGCTGCCTCATGGTCTTCCAGCTGTTTTCAAGGGAGGCAGCTGAGTGCCAAGCATTTCCTGACAGCACAGAACACACCTGTCTGAAGATCACTTCATTTCCTTTGGATGTACTTACAGGGGTGATATTAGCTGCCTGACTGATCAAACTGATCGCCTTTTCTTTTAAGGGAAAGGGCATCATCAGAATGGCATTTTCCATGAAGCGCAGAACCACTGTTGCAGAGCTGCTATGAGATCTTCTCATGCATACAGAAGTTATTGATCTGACGGCTCTGGGGAAAGCTTACAGTTTGGGTCATAAGGAGAGGCAAAGCAGAGTTTCTCCTGTTGCTTGGCTGCATGACTGAAGCCTTTACTTATACTTGAGGGTTTTTTGTTTGAGTCTGTGTAAATAACATGCAACTACACGTCTATTAAATTAAAGTCCATAGAGGGTTTGTATTGATATTTTTATTGTAATTTAAGTTTTAAAAACCTGCAAGTCTATGTAATTTTCTTAACTACAGTTAGGTGTGAAATCCAAAGTTCCAATAACAGATCTTTTTTTTTACTTTCTGTAATGAAGTGGGAGTACTGGGGTGAGAATCAGAGGAACAATGCAGATAGCAGTGCTCAAGGTGTGTGGGGGTTTCTTTTACAAAAATCAGAGATTAATTAAAAGCTTCAAAGATGGAATTCTTGATTAATCTTAGATTTCAGCACATACGTAATAAACAGGAATATGAAAACCTATTTCTACAAGGCCAAAGTTGCACATTATAGTGGATGCCCTTGTTGATGGAAAAGCACATCAGGTTGTTTATTAAATGTAGTCTCACCCTTCATGCCTCCTCAACCATGAACCTAATTATCACAGATTTCAGGAAAAAGTACGGATTTATTTGTCCTGATGCGTATCAGATTCAGAAAGTTATCATTGATTCTACGAGGGATTGCTGTGCTCTAAACTTTTAGCATCCCAAATATTTTCAGTGGAGGGAAAAGGGATGTTACATGTTGATTAAATATGAGTATCTAGTCTTTCACCATAACATTGATCAGATTGTGGTTTCTATAGCTCATATTTTCCTGTCTCTGTGTTTCGCATTTTCCTCTGTTGTGACAGGTGAGCTTTGAATTTCAAATGGGAGGTGATAATGTGCTAGTCACATCATCCCATTTGGTTAGTTATTTCATAAAACTATTTTGATGACTAATCACTTTTACTGTGTCAAAATGAATCCTACTCAGTTTGAAAGGTACCATGCAGGCATAGTAGTAATGGATTAAAATTACATGTGGATAACAACTTTAAAATTTATAAAATATAGAAAGAAATATCGGTGTTCTACACAGTTTGTAAACCACACATATGCCTATGCATAACAATAAGGCAACATAAGCCTGGCTCCTGAAGTCCAGTTGTTAATAACATACATTGTATTATTCTTTTCGTAAAGCAATATGGTTCTATCTTAAAGTCGATTAGGTTTTATAGCCTTACTCTTCTAATTGGAAGTCTGTTCCAGAATTTTGTTTCTCTCATGGTTAAAAATCTCCTCATATCCAGCCTAATTGCATTCATAGCTAGTTTATATGCATTTATTCTTGTGTCAGCACTGTCCTTTACCATAAATAGTTTTTCCCTTCCTGATGCTTACCCATCAAGGATCTTTATAGAGCAGTCATATCCTCTCTGAGACTTCATCTGACAGACTAAACAAGCAAAGCTTTTTTTAGTGACATTTTATAAAAAGGCTCTCCATTCTACTGATCATCCCAGTAGCTGTTATGTTTCTGATCTGGATTTTGATTCAACTTTTTTAAAAAAATAACCAGAAAAATCTGTAATATTTTAGATGGTTTTTCTCCAGCATCTTGAACAACCACTAGTACTTCTATGATCTGTTACATCTCACCATTGCATTTAACTTCTTTTTTATTGCTACTTATCATGTTTTATGTATTGATTGGCACACACCAGTCTCTACTGTTCCCAAGACTCCCTCCACCTAGTAGTTTGTATGTGTACACCTGTGTATTTCCTAAAATCACTAGTACTTTTGCTGCAATTAATCACAAAAATAAATGCAAAGTATCAGTAACTCTGCAGAGTGTCCCTTTCTGCACCTGATTTATAGATAATTCAACTCTGTGCTAATCTGAATGATAAGAGCCGAAAGCAACATTATTTCATGTTTTTGTTCCAGAGATTCCATGTTCAAAGTTCCTGAATTTCCCCAAGAAGACTTCACAGTCTATTAGCAATAATTAAGCCCACATCCAAGCTTCTGAAACAAGTCTTAAAGACCTTATCATTATGGGTACTGCAGTTAAAGATAGGACTACTGACCCTGTAGATGAACTCTAGCAAACTCAGGTAGGTCACATACCATGGGAGCACGGAGTTCAAACTGCAAAATTCACCTGGTATCTTGGGTAAAGCAGGCAGACATTGCTGAGTGACATAACGAGGCAAAAACATTCCTCTCTGTCCTGGAGAGAGTAAATTTTAAAAAATGTCATGTAAAGGGGAAGCAATGTAGAAATACTCTTAGGCATCACATTTCCATTAAAATTTCATGATGTGCATCTGGCCACCTTAGATACATGTAAAAATTCCAGTATCAAAGTTTATGCAGATGGACTGAGTATAAAGGATAGGTCAGAAAGATAAAATAATTTACAGTTTGTTTACATATTTTTGCTCACATTTTAGAAGAATACTTCAATTGGACAAAGAATTTTGCCAGGAAATGTTCTGGCTGAAAAACTGGGATAGACCTGAAACACCTTTGCAGCCTAAACTGTAATGTGCCCTTGATTTAAGAAAATCTGACTCAGTGCAAAACAAAATCATGAGCCACTGAAATTCTTACAATTAAAAGTGATTGCTTTTGCAGTGAATCTCTTCACCACTGTGTACGCAGGCAGTTACTTCAAGAGCTTTGTCAGTTTGAATGAGTTTGCAAGCAGCTGTCACATATCTTTAGCCATTTTTTCCTTGTCACATACAAAAAGCTCTGTCACCAGCACTGGAATGACTGTCATTAGCAGTTATGTAGACCACATGGATTTCTTGTAATATTTTTAAGTGAAATTTCTGCCATATTTCTTGAACTTATGCAGGATGGCAGCCTGGCTTTGTGGGATAGTCTGCCAATACTCAGGACAGGTACAGCACGGGTGCATTTTCCTACACAGCCTTGCAAAGCAGCGCAGCTGTGTTTTATTGTTGTGTGAGAACCTCTGGGAGGAGGGATGGGCGAGGGGTGTACTTCTGTACACCCTCTGTGTGACCATGGTCAAAACCAGTCTGTCAAGCAGAGATGAAGGGGTGGTGATACTTCAGCTCCGGGGTGGATACACTTTAATGAATGATGCTGGGATGTTTGCAAGGGGCTCATACAGGGAAAGCTTTGCTCGTGCCTAGATGCAAATCAGCTCTGATATAGAAGGCATTTAGCCATGGTGAAAGAGGAAGGTATCTTGGGATACTGACACGCTAATATAGCTCTTTGGCTTCAAGAATGGAGACTGCTTGACAACTCAGACAACTCAGAACACAAGCAATGAAGTTTATAACTGTCCAAACCTCTCCATCAGGTAGAAAGCCACACACCTAAGAAAACATGTTCAGAGGTATTTCTGCCCTCACTTGCTCTATAGGTCTGATTAATAACATTTGGGGGGGTTGAATTTTTCTGATGTATTTAAAAAAGTAAAACTGGCTTCCAGTTTAGATAGTTATACCAAAACAAAAGTATAGCCTTTTATCCTTAGATGAAACGCTACTGCTAAAAACACCTTATGGTAGTGTAAGAATGTCTACGCTAACTCTTTCACCGGAATAGTGATGTTTTAAATATTATACCTTCTGCTCTGTTGTCATAATGGTAAGGCTTTATACACAGGTACTGCAGACCACTCCCTTTCACACTGATTTCCCATGGAAGCATTCTGATGGGCAAAAGAAGTGAACATCTAGAAAGTCAATCGGAACCATTCTCCTACAGAGTAATGAACTTCCATCAGACAGAAGTAACTTTCAGTGATAGCTGTTCTCTAATACTGGTATTTTCAAACACATACTAAGACACTCAACTCCCATTGGTTGTAGAGAGGAACTGGGCAGGAAAATCAGTCTAACCCTCTGTCACCTCACCACCTCTCTTGTTTCTCTGTGTTGTAAAAACGGATTCCCTGAAGGGGATATTCTCCTCCACTTTCCTTTCTAAAACACCACTTTCCTAAAGTAGCAAGTTAGGGGTAGAACAACTGAAGAAGTAAATAGATATCAGCATATCTAGTGGATGTGTACAATGGACTGACGGCGTCAGTGGACAAGGGATGAGCTATGGTTGTCTTCTGCCTGGCCTTCTCTAAGGACTTTGATATGGCTCTCCCACAACATTCTTGCTACTAAATTGGAGAGATATGAGTTTCACAGGTGGACTGTCAGATGGATAAGGAATTAGCTGGATGGTCGTGTCCAAAGAGTCATTGGCTCAATGTCCAAGTGGAAACCAATAATGAGTGGTGTCACTCAAGAGTCTGCAGTGGGACCAAATCTGTTTACTATCTTCATCAATGACACTGTGGGATCAGGTGCACCCTCAGATGTTTGCAGACGACACCCAGCTGAGTGATTTGCTTCAGGGAAGGAATGCCACCTAGAGGGACTTTGGCAGGCTTGAGGAGTGGCTCCATACGAACCGCATGAAGTTCAACAAGGCCAAGTGCAAGGTCCTGCATTGTGGGTCAGGGCAATCTTCAATATCAACACACACTGGGTGATGAACAGATTGAGAGACACCCTGTAGAGAAGGACTTGGGAATACTGGTGTATGAAAAACTGGATACAAGCCAGCAATGTGCACTCACAGCCCAGAAAGCCAACCATATCCTGGGCTGTGTAAAAAGAAGTGTGGCCAGCAGGTCAAGCGAGGTGGTTCTGCCCCTCTGCTCTACCTGGTGAGACCCCACCTGCTGTATTGCAGCCAGGTCTGGGGTCCTCAGAACAGGAGAGACATGGACCTGTTGGAATGGGTTCAGAAGAGGACCACAAATATAATCAGAGGGCTGGAACACCTCTCAGAGAGCTGGGGTTGTTCAGCCTAGGGAACACCCATGTTGAAGGGAAGGCTCTGGGGACACTTTATTGCAGTCTTTCAATGTATAAAAGGGGGCTTATAAGAAAGATGGAGAGAGACTTTCACCAAGGCCTGTAGTGACAGGACAAGGGGGAATCGTTTTAAACTGAAAAAGTTGGATTTAGATTGGATGTAAGGAAAACATATTTTACACTGAGGGTGGTGAGATATTAGAACAGGTTTCCCAGAGCAGCTGTGGTTGCCCAGTCCCTAGAAGTGTTCAAGGCCAGGTTGGACAGGGCTTGGAGCAACCTGGTCCAGTAAAAGATATCCCTGCCCATGGCAGGGGGATTGGATTAGATGGTTTTTAAAGGTCCTTTCCAACCCAAACCATTCCATAATTCCACGATTTCAAAGCTTGTTCTGTTCTGCTTCTGGAAACATAAATGATGTATTTTTTGAGTACCATAATACGTGTACAGATGATGCAATTTCAGCAGGATAGACTACAATTCAAAATCAGATTGATCTTTGGCAAATTGTTTTTCTTGGCACTGTCACAAAGTTCAGCCTTGAAGCAAGGTAAAGCTCTAGGAATCAGTTTATTTAGGGCAAATATTTCTTTTGTGCTGTAATTAAAAACTAGTAATTAGGCTTATGATATATCATTATTTGTGCCTTGAATCTTGATCACAGCAACACACTATTCACTGATGTTTTGATCTTTTCTTTCCCTATTGTAAGCAACACTAACTCCAATAGGCAGGGGATAAAATCTCCCTATCCTACAAATCAAAACCTCTGTGAGAGATCCCCACATAACTTATCAGAGGAAGTAAAAACAGGAAGAAAACTGGGATTCTACTCCTGGGTCTCTGTCCAAGCTGACCACACTGCCCCACAACAAAGAGCAGAAGAGACACGCTGAAGCACCTGGTGCCCATTCATTCGTGTGGCAGAAGCAAACCTGTGGCACAGGTCTTTAGTCCAGAAGTACCTATTTCTTTTGCACAAAGGAGTAAGAAAGAAGCTACGCTAATACACTGGTGATGTGTGAGGTACCATCCTTACAGCTGTGGAGTAGCAGGTGCCAGCTGCTGATGGAGTTAAGCCACCTGGTTAAATCCTGCCTGTTGCTGTTATTAGTCTGTTACGGTAGGACAGTCACTTCACCATTTGGTCTCACTTTGTCTTTAGGTTATTAAGTCCCATGCTGTAAAAATTCTTACCTTATAATGTGCTATCACTCAAGTACAGGAGGTGTATTTGAACTGTATATTTCACTGAACTTTTTTTTAACAAATTGAAATTAACTTAGCCTCACCCTACCTCTTTTTTCAGATGCTTGGCTGAGGTGGCTGAACAGGTTAAGCATGTGGATTCTTTTGATGTTCAAATAGGACCTAACACCTATTTGCTGGTAAGATCTGTGAAAATCTCAGTCTTAATCATGGCTGTTAATCTATTACATTTTTTGGGTTATATGTCAGATAGTTTACATGACTATACTGTTATCAAGGAGTAATGATCCTCCAAAAGTTTGAGCTGAAGGTCATGCCAAAACCCATTATTTTTTCTGTATTCTTTCCCCAGTGAACTCCCACCATGCCAGCTTCTACAGAGGCAATGAGAGCTTGGTCGCTGGTGTGCAAGTTACAATCCTGAGCTGAGTCCACAATGTGTCTACATGCTCAGTTAAGCTTGCATCTGAGCCCATCCCAAGCATCATCCTGACTATGCATTCCAGGGTTAGAATCACTCTCAAGTCCTGTGCTCCTAATGAGGCACTATGGACAGATAAGACACAGGCAGGTTCATCCATGAGAAAGCACCTGAAACTGCTTATAGGTAAGCATATTATAGATCTTTTTTTCATAAGCTACAGAGATCATAAAATATTTTCTCTGAGAAATCCAGCTAAAATAGAGAGAACATAATTACAGCTTTGCAAGAGCTGATTCTGTAACACTTTTTGCTCTTGCCAGTTTCTTAAGTGGAATTGAAATCCATGCCGCCCATATCAAACCAGGAAATGACCAAAATAGAACCAGGGGAAGTCCCCCTCTCATTAAAGTATCAGGTCACAGAGTGCAATTCAAGTCATGGTCTGTCTCTTTCCAGGGCTTAGAGGGGTGGATAGTTGAAGGGATCTGAAACTGAACACCCTTTTGCTCAGACCCACAAAATCTCTCTACCTCATTGCTGACCTAATCATAAATTCATGACTGCTGTAAAGAACTCAGGCTGTTAGCTGTATTGACCCAAGCATGACACCCAGCAATTCAGGAGGGAGCAATCTAAACATCTCATTTCAATTTCTTTCATGAAGCCAAGAGCCCATATCACTTTCAAGTTCATTTCAGCTTTCTTGTCTGCTTCAGCAGAAAACAACCCCCCCATGTACACTTTTGGTACACTAAAATTATATGAAATCTGTCTATGCTGAATTTCACAGAGTTTCTAAGGGCAACATCATATCGTTTGCCATACAGAGAAATGCATCATGCTAAGGAAAAAGAGTGAAATTTATAGACATAAACGTGTAATGCCTGAGTTATTGTATCCTTTAAATAGGAATAGCCATTAGAAAGGGCAAAGAACTGCACAGAGCTTCTCAGAGGCTAGCTCGTTTTAAATTGCAGGGATTTAGCAGGTACCCTTTCTTCCTGTCTGCTTGTGTGACATTATGGGGAGTGAAACAAGATAAAAAGCTTAAGATACACAAAATCAGGCTAAAACAAAAGGAATGGAAGGACAGGGGTTGGAACAGGAGTTTCTAAATATATATATATGACTTGGAATTTCCTTTCTTTTATTTGGAAAATCCCATAGATGTTCTTTCACTTGGGCATTCTGTTAGTAAATCAATCTTACTGGAAACATATTGTTTCCAAGAACTAAATGTACATTTCTCTTATGATTGAAGCACCAAAAATTCAACTAAGAAGGTCTTTCACTGCATATAGTAAAGTCATCTTGTACCTATGAAAAATATTACCTTTAAGCCTCAGTTTGTTGACACGCAGACACTCTAAAAGTTAATGTGAATTCGGGTTGAACATTGGTTAGTTAAACGACATTAAACCCATGTGAGTTGTTTAACTCACTTTCAAACTGAAACAAGTGAAAACAAATGGTGCCCACCTGAATTCTGAACAAGGATGCCCAATCAAGTATTCAATACCATTCATCTCCTTTAAGCTTGTATTTTTAATTTGGATTAATGGCCGTGAGAGTCCTCACACAAAAAAATCCTGAGTCTGACTCACTGAAAATTCAGATTTTCCAAAGTGGGAAGCTGTGGTAAGTGGACAGAAGTGTTTGTAAAACATGACATTAACAACCTCTTGACTATTTCTCATATGCATATATTGAACATGCAGCTAGAGTATCAGATGAGGCTCGTTTTAGCAGACAATAATAAGTAACAGTAGCTGAACTTATCCAGAGCTTTGTCTGCTGAAGAATCGTACGATCAAGTCAATAAATTTTGATGCACATTTTAGGAGAGTCACCTTCAAGTAAGGAACAGGGAAAACTCAGGAAGATCCTGGTAACAGAGGACCAATAGATTTTGGGGGTATGATTGCTTTTCAATCAGCTATATAGGAGAAACAGCAATGCATTCATTTCCCACTGGTTTTGCTCCAACTGCAGTGATGTTCTTGCTAGAACAAGCTTCTTATTAAAGGTCGTGTAAGAAATTGAGAAACTTCCTTTGTGTTCCCGTGCAGTTTAGGATTTCCACAGCAAACAAGCAGCAGATACTGCCCCAAAATCGTTGCCACATTTTCTGTCAGTGACAGAGTCCACACATGGGCACTTAGGCCCCTGCCTGCTCTCGGAGCTCCCCCCACCCTGCCCACAGCCCAGGATCCCATTCCAGCCCCTGGGGCCACCAGTGCCTGCCCCAGAGAGGCTGTAGGATGCTGTCCCCAGCTCTGCCACAGCCCTGGGTTATGCTGAGTCAGGGCAACCCATAGCTAACGTCCATCCCCGTGCCCAGATGCCCGATGCCCAGGACTGGGGCTGCCCTGGTGCCCCCCAGCCTGCTCTGCTCCTGCCTGGGAGCTTCTGCCCCTCAGCCCCAGCACAACAGCGTGCAGAGAGGATGGGTGGGATCCTGGCATCCGTGAGCAACAAGCCAGCAGCCAGAGAGGAGTAAATCACAGTCTTTCAGGAGATTCAACAACTTGCCGAGCAAAAGGGTAACAGGGGTTCTCCCAGATTGCTAATAGGACAGAACAGTTAGAAGTTCTCCTTTATTTGGAGAGCAGCACAAAATTTAACATCTTGCACTGACCTACAGTACTTTCTATTACAATTACTGTGTCTCTACCTGGAGAGTTATGTTCTCCATACAGTATGTTCAGCTTATCAAAGTGATGCATGCACAGAAGCCTACATACTCATGCTGACTTCCAGGAATATATGTGTGTGTGTATATATATATATATATATATATATATATATATGTATATGGAGAGAGAGAGAGAGAGAGAGAGAGAGAGAGAAATGGATTCTTGAAAGTATATAAATATATATACATTTAGATAGGACAAAAATCTCCATGAGATATTTGCATATGAAGTCAGATTGTCTTTTAAGTACAAGCTTGGTAATTGCTCACACAAATGCTGCCTAGAATGTGGCAGGAGTTTTAGCAAAGATGTGGATGTCCAGAAAATTCAGATCTATGCATGTACAGTATATTTGTACTGTGCACAGGGAAATATTTCCTTGTGGAGATTTAAAGTAATAGGTTGGAAAGGTATCAATCAATCTTTAGGCAAGGAAGCTGAATGTGAAAAGTCATTCTTACTTCATGCCAATCTCCCTCTCTCTCTCTGAAAAAGAATACTTAAAATAATGAGGTAAAAAATAGTATCAGATTATAAATAACATTTTTCTGATGGGAACTTTCAAAAGAAATTTGAGGTAAAATTCTTGATGTTTTCAGATCCATAAATGCTCCTAGGAAAAAACATTGGCCATATGTGTATTTGTTTGCAGTCAATGACTGCGATATTTCTAAGTCTCAAAGAATCGAACATCATGATTTGACTCATAACAGGGATTTTAATCACTGCTCTGCAGCCAGCTCTGGAGCAAAGTGCTACCATAGTGTTTCACAGATCTCTCTGTGCTCCCTAGCAGAACAAAGGCAAGCATACCCTTGATGACTTTTCATATGCCAGGGATCTGTACTTTTTTCTTTCTTTGGCTGCCCTACATATCTTGCTTTGCCAAACAAAGCCTGAACTGAAAAGAACTCACCATCAAGTTGACAGAGCGTCACATTTCTGACTTGACTTTGCATGGTCACGTTAAATTCATCTCTCTCACCAAAAGGATTGGGACCATTGTTTTATAGGAAAATGTGTCTAACTGATCAATAAGCTAGTCTCATCAGGCCATGAAAAGTACTCGCTCTCAGTGAATGCCAAAATTCTCTGTCTAATTCAATAGGCTAGCAAATGAGGACACATTAAATTGCTTTCCTACATGTATATGTCTATTGACAAGAGATTTCAAGCTAATCTCCTTTATACCACAGAACTATTTTAATGGGTGAATGCTTCAGCCTTTGGCTCTGCTGGGTAGCAGAGGTAATCGTGCTCTCTTTTCCATAATTTTTCTCTCCTGCCTGCACGTGTACACAGAATATTTTCTCTGTAAGTTTAATGGAACAACTTTAAAATTTTTAAGGAAATACATTTATTAATAATAAACACAAAGCTCTGTAAAGCTGGTGCTCAGGTCTAGAATTCTGCATTTCTTCGAGCACTGTCACATATTTTCTGTGATGCCAAGACATAGTTTCAATAGTTTGCCCATCCACCAGTCCTAATCTAAGGTATGATTACTTGGTACAAGACCTTGTTAGAGATTCGCCAGGTTTTATCTACGTGACAGAGGGTTAGAGGCATTATTCTGACAGCTATCTGATCTAGGCTGTCAACGTTTTCAACAGCTGTATGTATATCACATCAGGCGTTCAGAAGCAAATAGGGACCCGAAGTTAATCCTTCTCCCAGACATCACAGTCTCTCAATGTCAGCGTAGAGCTGGGTCATACAGTGGTTCACTACCCTCCCAGACCAAACAGATTGTATATGCAGCAAATTATCCAAGACACATGTGATTTCACTGGCACAGAAACATGTTCCAGTAAGTCCTGTCCACCATGCCAGTTCATAGACACCACCTTCATTACAAATTTGGCCAACATTTCATGAGGTTGATGTATAAGGTAAATCAGGCAGGACTATCTGTGAAGAATATACCTATAATATTATCAGCTACAATCGTGGCACGGATTTTACAAACATAATATAAAATCTGATTTTTCAAATGTGTAACTAAATTAAAAAACAAACAAACAAACAAAAAACAAACAAATAAACAAATAAAAAAAACCCACAAAAACAACACCAAACCAAAAACAAAACCCACATCTCATCGAATATATCATAGGGTAGAGTTAACATTAGGCCTACGTTCATCAACCACATTATCATGTAATTCATTATGATATTCTACCAGAAAATAGAGCAATATTTTTTTGCCACCCAAAAATAATACTTGCTGCAGTATCAAGCCAGGCTCAGATGAAATATTTTCGGTGCCTTTAACTGTTTGGTTTCTGTTTACTTTCTCATGTTAAGAATAATAATGTACTTTTACAATCAGAAGTATTACTAACTTTATGTTAAAAGGCTTGATAAGGTGGATATGCTGGTTTTTTTTAAAAAAGGAATACCTCATGGCTTTTGAAAGACAGCCCTGCAATTTTTCAAGTAATGTAATTCAGGCAATGTCTCTCTGTGCTACCATGGCTGTGTACAGGTTCCTATCCACATCATGTGTGCTGATAAGATAGTCAAATACTACAGGTCTGTGATTTGTAAATATCTGTATCAAGAGCACTGCTATATTCCCTGATCGTTCATGCAGTAGAGTGCAGCAAAATGGAACAAAAAAGCTCTTTGGAGCCCTGACTTCAATGCCCAGAGTTTAATAAATTAGCTGAATTTGTGGGAAGGTTAAAAGAAGCGAGCTGATTTGATTCAAGTTATAATTACTTTGCTTGTATAATTTCTGGCATCCTCAAAGCTTGTTTATGCCCTAGAAAGGCATGTACTCCTTCCAGCTTCATGCAAATTATTACTGTATGCATGACCTTGTCAGGCAGCCACATTGAGCATTTCATTGTCTTTGGAAAAGCTCTGTTTTAATTCATCCAAATAATTGTCACAAAAGTAGTGCAGTGAAAAAATAAAATAAAATCCCTGGGTCTGACGCTGCATTACCATTATTTTTTAGTGATTTGCAGGACATACAAAGTGGATGTAAGATAGTCTTAAATTAAAATAGTAGTGATTTCCACTCAAATAATTGATAAAACAAAAGCTCAAGGCACCAGGGCCACACACTTTTGTAATTTAATGGTAAGACTGTGTTCTGCATCTCTAAAGGGACATCTGAACTGCCACCAAAGACATGGCTGGAGTTCTTTTTACCATGTTGTGCTGATATGGAATTTGCCACCATCTTCCCACTTCTGAACACTTGCCTGAAACGTGCAGAATCATGCATATCAAGAAAAGCTTTATATCCTCTCTCTTCATTTGACAGTTGTCTTTTCCATTGTGATAGGAAGTGATACCCAAGGATTCCCAAATTCTCTCCAATATTTAGCACAAACGTAATGATGCATTCACTTTAGAATGTTAGGTAAACTTTAAGGGCAAAAAAAGTTTTTCTTAACAAGCCAGAAGTTTCTTCTCTTCATTACAAAATGGAAACTTAAAAGGAATCATTGCTCCTTGGAGAGCAATTCAGTTAACTGAACATTAGTACCTGACAATGAGGAGGCTGGTATGTGTTTTTCTTCTTTTTCTTTTTTTTTTTAAGAAAAGAATCCATAAATGATATTTAATCTAACACATGAGATACAGGTCAAATCCTTTCTTTCTCTGTACACATAAACACCCGTAATTTGCAGAATCTTTGTACTGCACACGCCTGAGCTGTGTTTCACTTAGTACGTTCAGGTGAATAATGTAGCTACAGAATAGGGCTCAGGGTGCCTGCCACGTCCTGGACTCTGGGTCATTACTGACCAGCTTAGCTCTACATCGCTGGAGATATACCACCATTAACACCAAAGGTGATTAAAAGTAATTCCTGTAGGTCTACCTGACTGGCTGTCACCTTTGGACTGCAGAGCAATGTCCTATTAGAACATGAAGCCACCATGAGAAGAGATTACAGCTACACAACCCCTTCACCAGTGCACCCAGTACTTCAAGGTGTGCAAAAACATTCTTGGGGCCCTGTTCACCCTGCACAGCTCTTAGCACTGAAGAACCCCCCTCTTTGCCCTCCAGAACCATGGGTTTCATACCACTTAAAAAGTAGCACAGAAGAGGCAACTTTCCTCCCTGAAATAACAGTCCTGTCTTCAGAACTCTAGGTTTACCAGAGTAAATTATGTGGGGTAGAAAAAATACTGTAATCAATGTTCATTTTAAGTTCATTTAATTTTAATTTTTTATTTCTGGGTTTCAAAATTGGATGAATAATCTTCTTTATGAACATTTATATTGCACTGTAAATCTGAGAGCGTGTATCTTTACAGAAGTGTTAAATGTACGATATTTAATTTGATTCTGCTGGTTTAGGACAAAATTTATATTCTTGCATACAGCTTGTCTAGCTTAGGTTTTGATATATATTTCAGTCATTTACTCTGTCTGGTTTTAGGAAAAAAAATAAAAAGAGTGTGATTTTCCATTGGTCCTAAATCATTAGTGTTAAGCAGCAAAATTTTCTTTGAAAATAAAGTAAATTCTGAAGTTACATTTCTTCCCTTACAGTTTTAAGCCCTGGTAGGAAAGATAAGTGAGATGTGAGGAAGAACCTGTTAATTAAGTATTCCTCAAAGTACTGATTGACTTTTTAAGATCCCAGCATACTTACTGATTGAAAAGTCTCCCAAAGCCAGACACTTCAAGAAAGCAAAAACTCAAATGGTATCTTTTAAATCCTACAGCCACATATCCCCAGTGTTTTCATGTGCTCAAATCTGTTTTTCTTGTAAACCAACAAGGTCATCCTTTGTTTGGTTAAGTAAACATAAATAAAATTAACAATTGTGTCATACCTATCCATACTCACATGAGAGATTTTGTGGCTTTTAAAACCATAAAATTAAGTCTCAAACAATGTTGTTACTGGCTAGAATTTCAACACAGAAATGTTTTGCATTACCATGTGCCTGAGCCTTTTCTCTCATTTAATACCCTCAGTTTGAGTGAGCCTGTTTCAAGGGCTGCATGCTGGCAGCTTTACATGAGAAACACCAGGAAGGCTCATTGTCCTGCCATGAAAAAACAAAGCAAAACATAGGCTTTATCCCTGCCCCCAAAGAGTTGTCCTATCTGAAAAAGGTTAAAATATGAAATTATAACTACCCATCTAAATAACAATATGCTATAAAAGGACCCGAGGGTTTTACTGGAAACACAATAAAATACAAGTTAGCAATCAGATCTACTTACAAAAGGACATCTCACACTTTGTAATAATTGATCAGGAATACATATTGTTGTGTTTTGCACTGATGAGTGCAGTTTGGATTCTGCATCTAGCTCATCACCTACATTTTAAGAAAAATATTAATCATTTGGAGAAAGACTAGAAGAAGGCAACAAATAAAATATTTATAGAATATAAAAAATATTGTATGCAGATAAAATGATAGTGAAAACGTTCTGCATAAAAGGGTTGATTTAGGGTCCAAGAAAGTTTGCTTCACAGTTTGTGGTCCTCAGATGTGCAAGGGTTTGTGTACACGTTCTCACAGGTCAAAAAGGCAGCTTAGAAAAATATAACCTGCCAAAATCAGTGTTCAAGGTAGAGTTCAAGCATTCAAGGGTCAGTACATTCACTGGAAAAATCTTCAGGAGCTGTAAACTGAAAAAGGCTGAAAAGCACCTGGAAAGGAAAGACTGAAAGGAGAGATGGTAACAGCTTTACAGTACACAGCAGAGGTTAGAAACTGAGAGGTGATCCATCATCTGTTCTCTTTGGCCACTGGGAAGATGCCAAGAACAAATCAGCTTAACTTGCAACAAATGGTCTTTTTGACCACGTGACCAACAAATGGTCATCCAGGTGGAATATTAAGAAAAAACTTTCAAGCCACAAGAATAGCAAAGCAGGTTCCTCAGCAACTCCAGATATGCACTAAAATCAGCTGCAATGCATGGAGGCAGTACCTTTGTAGCATATCCCATATGTATCAGAAGTACTGAGGTATTTGTACATCACAGGACCCAGACTGCAATTGGGAGGCTCGACATAGTTTGCTCCCTTCCCTAAGAATGGGGAAGACAACTGATCCCATGGAAAAATCATCATGTACTTCTGTAGACAGAATTTTAATTCTGAAGTGAAATCATGAGTTTTCCAGTTGTATTCTGCCTCCAAGTCAACTTCAAGTTGAAATGGTCGCAGACTGTCCTTCACAACGGAAAGATGATAATATTATATCTGGCTTATCTTCTTTTAGCTTCTTTCATCATTTTCTGCTTCTTTCTTCCTTTTCCTCACTCAGTTAAAATACAGCTTTTTATAGGAACAATGGGAATCACAAGGACAGAATCAGCAAGGCACCACTATAGGAGGATAACGATATGTTCTCCAGCACCTACCAGAAAATAAAAAAAGTAATCATAGTGCCATTTTGGAGGACACCCAGCAGAGCATTAAGGCTTGTGTACTGTCTCACTGCTGACTAAGCAGCACAGAAAACACCCGGTACTGAAGCTCACTCACAGGCTCAAAAGAAACCTCACTCTCATTAATAAGGACACAGAAAAAAAAATAATATCTGAAAAGATAGTAAAAATGTTTGTGGGGAGAGAATCAAGAATCATGTTTGTGAGCATGATGTATTCTTGTGAACTAAGCCACAAAGTGAAATGAAAATGGAAGTGCAGATCTCAGCAGTCCTGTGGCTCTGTTAAATCTCCAGGAATGGCAAATCTAATCTAATTCTTTTTGAAGAGACAAACCTCTTTCAGAAGACAGGTTTCACCTCCCAGGTCTTCAATAAACCTGTTCTCCAAGAAACTCCTGCCTCCCAGTGAATCCCTGAGTTTCCATTTTCCACCTGAATTAAATCCCTTTCTCAACACTCATTATTTGCCAAACCATAACATAATCGTGTTATCAACTCATCATCCAGGGAAAATCAGTCAGAAAAACACAGGCTGAGCAGATTTCCAGACTGAAAGAATTAAAGAATTTATGTTTTTCCACATTAATTTGTGCCTTTGAGAGCTTGGGTTAAAACTACTAAGTCATCTCTTGCCAATGCAGATTGTACTTTTAAAGTAAAAACAAGCTGAAAAGTTCATTTACAGTGATTGTAAGACCAGGTATTTAATTTTTAAAATTTCTTTCTGCAAAGGAAATGTCAGAGTTTTGAAACCCTTGGGAAATGTAGAACAGGGAACGAGTAACATGGCTGGAAATGTTATGAAATCAGAGGAAAGGCTGCAGGACAATTGCTTCTTTCTGTGGTTTGACTTCTTCAGCATAGTTTTGGTGGTGAACACCGGGATAGGTGTGACTCCCAGGGGCATAAGGTTGGATCATGCCTTCATTATGTCACCTATTTGCTGCTCTGCTGTGTATATTTCTTATACTAGTGCAGTTATGTTCTTCCTGACTGCTTGGCACTGCGCTAAAGAGCAATTTGTGCTCCAGTTTTCAGGCCAGATTCCTTGGTCATCTAATTGTGCCATGGTTTTGAAGGAAACTTGGTAGATTCAAGAATTTGTCATAGCACCTATGCTGGAGGGGAAATCCTAGGGCTGTTGCCATGCACGTTACCACATTAGATGTTCTGGATTTCCTAGCATGAGGTCCTACACCTGTGTGAAGACCTGAGTTCCACCATTGTGCATCCCACAGCCGCACGTTCTCACACCGAGCTCAGCGCTGCTGCAGCCCATCAGACCCCAGCAAAGACCCATGAGAGTGCAAGTGCAGGATGACCACAGAGATCCTGGAGAGCACAGGAACAGGGTGATACCAGGGACACTCAGGATATAAACAGAAATGATAGGCAGGTGGTTGGCCTCTGGTCCCTAAAGAAATGTTTCCTGAGGGGTTTGGATGGAACCATTTTTAGAGCATAGCAAAGAGAATGCAGAACATATTTCCAAGAGGAAATACATCCCATACTGGGTGAAGAAACAAAGGTGGTAACGGGATGATATAAACCACTCATGCCTCCTGCCAGATGATATCAGGGTAAGCACAGAAACAGATGAAGTGCTGCAGCCCTGCCTTGCTTGAATAAAGGTGCTGCACCTGATCAGTGCTGCTGCAAACCTGCAGTGGTTCCTCTGTCACGTCCAGCAGAGCAGGAGCTCTGCTGTTTGATTTGCCACATTCTGTCAGGGCAGCTCAGTGAAGTGTTATCTCAGGCTACATCACCGGGTTAAGGAAATCGGTATTTTGAAGAGCAATGACTGTGTGTGTCTGTTTTCCTGTCCAGCCTTCCCACATGACAAGATTGATATCAAATTGATACCAAAGCACAGAGGAAGGGTGAAGGTGCAACAGTGTATTGGACAAATGTCCCCAAAGCCAGCAGAGCATTTAGCCTTCTCACTTACTAACCTACTAGTCTGACATAAAAGTGACGGGTAGAAAGAACCGAGGACTAGGAAAAGACTACAGACACAGGCTCTTCCATAGACAGGGTCCACCTCACCTTCTTAGTTATGAAGGTGGAATTAGAGAGGTTGCCTGGCACAGAGCAGCACCCACGCATCCCTTGTCTCTGCTTTCCGGCAGCCAGATGCCACACGTTGCCACCCCCACAAAGCACACCTGCATGGCCTTTTTGGCACTGCTGGCCAGCCAGCACAGCCCGCACAGCACCTGACCAGCGCCTTTGGGCATCCCTGCTGCTCTGAATGCATTCAGCATCAGAGGAACCCCAAGCGATTCTGAAGTGCAGTGGTTTTGGCCTGGATACAGTTAATTTTCTTCATAGTAGCTTGTACGGTTCTATGTTCTGAATTTGTAATGAAAACAGTGTTGATAAACACAGGGATGTTTTAGTTACCACTGAGCAGCACTTACACAGCATCAGGGCCTTTTCTGCTCTCACCCCACCAGCGAGGAGGCTGGGGGGGCACAGTAGCTGGGGAGGAGGCACGGCCAGGACAGCTGACCACAACTGACTAGAGCAATGTCCCATACCATAAAAGCTGGGGAAAGAAGGAGAAAGCGGGGAGGCATTCAGAGTTATGGCATTTATTTTCCCAACTAGCCATTACACGTGATGAAGCCCTGCTCTCCTGGAAATGGCCAAACACTTGCCTGCCCATGGGAAGGGGTGAATGAATTCTTTATTTTACCTGGCTTGCACATGCAGTTTTTGCTTTGCCTATTAACTGTCTATTTCAACCCACGAGTTTTGTCACTTCTGCCCTTTGATTCTTTCCCTCATCCCACTGTGGGCGAGTGAGCAAGTGGCTTGTCTGTGGCTGAGATGCCTGCTGGAGTGAAACTGTGACAAGGGATTAATTCTGCAATAATCCTATATTTAATCCCATTGTTTAGCCTGAATCTGTAAAGCATTGTAACACTGAAAGGGAACACAGTGTTTCTTACGGGTCATATCCTTTAACACTTACTGGATTTCTGGACACAGTTGCACCTCCTAGCTTAGTAAGTGCTTGTGAAGTGGACTCAAAGGTCAGAACCCTTCACATTCTGTGATATTTGTGCAGTTCCACAGATCAAGAGAATACCAACCAGCTTTCAGTCAAAAACTTCCATTTCATTTGGATGAAAAGATGCACAGTTTTACTTAGTGGATGTCAGAACAGAACTCAGAACATTTGGTTATTCAGTTTCTGCCTAGGCGTGCTTTTCTGAAACTGCATAAGGATTATAGAGTATAAGAGATAAAGGGCCTGTTAAAACATCACAGTTCTTGTAAGTTCTTATCTTGTCAATTTGTCAATTTTTCAGCTAGAAGGGATGATACAAGCATGAAAAAGCATTCTAGCAGAGTACAGCGACCATCAGTGCCCTTAAAAGAGATGTGAGCCTTGTAGTCATTCAGTATTGTTTTCTTTGAAGGATGGATAAGAAAGAGCTGGAGGTTGCAATGTGCAATGAAGATTAAAAGCACTTTTCCTGTGGAGAGGAGCACATCTGACATCCATTTAAAGCTAATGATAGCAGTCTATTAAAGGCAGGTGAAACAAAGGGACAAGGGAAAATGTGTCTAAATAAAAAATAATGGTCATGAAGCCTAAAGGACTTAAAAATAAACACACATCAGGTCACTAACTGGTAAATAATAAAATCTTAAGTGCCATTTATCACAGAACTGATCAGATATACATAAAAAGAACTATGTTCTTCACCTCAAATGGTAAATCAAAAGTATGCTTCTAAGCAGGAGCAGCCCAACAGAGGGTAACAGAGAAATTCTCTTGATTCACTCTTGATATTACAGAGATAAGGGCATCACCTCTCAAGACAGTGAAGGCTAAGCCTGAAGTCCCTTCTTAGGGCCTTTTTGATTTAATTAAAAATAAAAGTAATTGAAAGGAAGATAGGGGGTTTGGAAAGTAACTTGTGCTTTAGGCAGGGGGCTGTGACGACTCCATCCAGCTGAACTGGTATGTCTTAAATGATCTCTAGAATTATAAAAGCCTATAAAACTCCAACAGTGTTCCCAACCAATCCAGTCACCACAAAGTATAACTCGTTTCATGAGTTTTTTAATTTTCCCTCATTCAGGCTGTGCTAAGAAGATAAGAAGATACAAATACAGATTTCTGCCAGACTGCCATTCACAGAACAGATTCTCAGCTTTTATACATGGTTGCATCTTGTTAAACTCCGCAGAGACATGCAGATTCAGAGAAGCTGAGTATCTTGTCCATCACACAACTAATGCTGCTGTATTTGTGGAAAGGAACAGTTTATTTTAGGACTAGAGAAGGAAATTATTTTATGCAAGATCGCATTAGCCTTGCAGAGTTTGGTTTGCAACAAAATTTGCGCACATGAAGTGGATTTGGTTCACCTACTTGAAACTCGTAAATAAGATCTTCCTCAACAGATACAACCATATTTGCTCAACAAGTCACAGGAGAACTTTTCTGGCTCAAATATCTTCCAGAGTCTTTAAAGCTGCTGGCACAGAAACCACTTATATGTGTTGGATAGACACTTCATACCAGGAAAATGTAGAACCTCAAGCTCTTTCTTTTCATGCTAAAGGAAAATGATTATTTGCTTGATCTTTGATTTAAATGTAGGCAGTTTTGATGCCACCCTGCAGACAGCAGTGGTATGCACACACAGCCACATGTACAAGCACGTGTGCACGCACATGCATTCGTGCATGCCAGCAACCCATTACAGTGCTTTTGAATAACATTCTGTGTGTGAACTTCCTAAAATCCAACATGTCTACTTTGGATGTAACCCACTTGGAAAAGTCAAATGAAAAGCAGGAAATGAATGTTTGAGCTGGTATTCTAACAGGCTTGGATTACTGAAACACACACTGCCAGTAAAACTGCTCAAGATCTCTCGTGAGAACTTAATATACAATTTCAGTATCTTTACTTGTCTGGTAATGTCTCTGGAAAGGTAGTCATACTCATCATCTTAATTAAAAGATGTCCAAAATTAGACTGACAGGACCATCAGCCTAAGTCTGTCTTCTGTCAGACGCACTGCAATATGTTCTGAAGCTATCCTATATCCCACATACTAACTTGCTAGTTGCTATGCGGCTGGTATGGAAGAATGTTTATCTTTGCATTAGCAAGCACCAGAGAAGAAATTTTATACATAGTAAATGCTACTTAGAGAGGTATATTTTTCAACCCTCAGTGTTTAAAAAAAAAAACAAAAAACAAACGATTTCTAAACAGGTAATATATGTAAACCACTTAATGGAACTAGTCACAGTAATTCTTGCTTTGGTGTCGATTCCATTACTTTGATCAGTGCCCCTTCAAGGTGGAAAATAGCTTGTGGAGAACAGTTTAAAATGCTTTATCCAGAAAAACAAATACTTAAGAGACTTTGTGACTTTTGCTCCACAAAAATCACAGCTGTATTTGACTGAAAGGCTGAAATGAATTCAGAAATAAGAATGAAGAAGAAAAGGTTAATGCCCTTTTTTAAAATTTTCATTCTGTAAATCAGAACAAAATCCACTGAAGCTGAAAATAATTCACTGCTAAAAAAAGTGATGCAAATAAGATTTGACTCAGGACTCCCTCTGTGTTACCTGTTTGTTTGACTTCAGACTGTGATGATTTAGTGTTGCTCCTATCGCCATTGCATTCAAGCATTTCATGTTAAATAGCACATAGGACAAATCGTTACGTTGGTTCTTAGATTCTTCTTGCTTCTTTATCTACCCAGGACAGACCAGTGCAATCCTAGGCAATGTTGCTGTTATCAGTATCTCTTCTGAAAAAAAGACTTTACTGAAGGCTTTTAAACTTGTCTGCAGCACACACTGATCTCTAGAAATTTATTGCACAGGTGGCCCCGAGCAGAAAATATTCTATTTCCCATGGCAGTCTAGATATACCAGAGTGGAATACACATGTCTTGGTGACTCATGGATGTGTGCATCAATGTAATAAGTCTCCAGTTCACCAGGTTCCCAAAAGCACAGGGTCCCCATCCTCCCTCCTTCCCTTTCCTCAGGGGAAGGTGAAAAATATCATGGGGGAAAGCTGGGAACAGAGCAGAGGATTTGGCAGAAGGAGTAAGCTTTTTTTGCATGCTCCCAAAAAATCGACCACTACTATCCCACCTCCTTCCCCCACTGAAGGAGGCGTAGACTTCAAAGATGCCTGTGGAAAAGCATGGGAAGAGAAAGGGGAGCACAGGAAAAGACTTTGAAAATCAGTGTATCTTGGGTCATGCTGCTCAGGGACTAAACCCAGGACCCTAGACCTCCTGAATCATAGATCCAATGTATTTCCTACTTGCAGACCACTGAACTGTGTCACAGCCTCTGTTTTGTTGAGAGTGGTATGGTATTCCTTACAAAAATAAATTGCTGTAGTCCAGGACAAATTAATTCTGTGTCTAGCTAAAATACTGTTCACAGAAATAGGTGAGGAGTAGAAAAAATATTAATACTCTGTAAAATAATAGCAAATGTTTATTCTGATGTTCCTAATGCACCCATCCATGCTCTAGAAGGATGACGCGTGTCCTTTCAGCCAATTCTTCTGGGTGTACAGGGGACCTAAGTCACTCAGGCTTCAAAACCATTTTGGTACTTTTGCAAAGGTTTCCCATTATAAACTGAGTCAGATTTTTTCCTGAACTTTATGAGGTCCTCTGAAATGGATGAACATTGAAATGCCTTTGATATTATCATTGTCTCTCAGAGTAATAATTATAATTAGTTCTTTTCTAATATCCTCTTTTGGCTTTAGTACAGCTAAGGCTATAAAAGAGACTTGAAATTTATCCCAGGCACTACTGGGAACTCTTTTGTATTTTAAGTCAATACCTAAATATAATCAGCTTTCTTAATGTGAATGAAAAGTCTCTATGAAGTCAAAGGACTTTTATGATGTTCTACAAAGATATTAGACTCTTATTCCTGTGAAATAACCTTGACTAGATGCCTAGGCACTCTGGTGAGGTAAAATGTTTCCTCTTTTTCTTTTTTACTTGCCCCATTTCATCCCTTTATCCCTCTCTTACTCCTTTCCATCTACACAGAATCTTCCTTTAAAGGTGACCTGAGCCTCTTCCCCATTCCTGCCTCCCCAAAAACTTACTCCTTTTACTCCTTTACAGTTCTAAATACTTAATATGCATCATTTACTGTATTTCCTTCTGCAGTCAGAAACCCTTTTCAAAGACATCTGCCTATGGACACCTAATAAAAAAGCTCATATCAAATTGTCTGATGCTTCCAAAAAAAGCAAGTATTCCATCTCCCCCACTCCTTGGTGAGGACTGTCTTCTTCTATTTTTGAACTGTTGCTTTCTTTCAGCTTTTAGGATTTGGCCTTTTGTTGGTCATCCAGGTGCCTACAGGTGTCCCAGAGGGTCCAGTCATTGTCTGCTGCTCTTTCCCTTCTACATACTGTCACTGAGCAACATAGTTCAGAACATCTTTATTCTGAGGAGTCTCTATTTTTCTTCTGTGTGGAGCTTTCACCTCTGATACAGATGTAAACCTCATCTTGTGTTTCTGCCATATTCTATCATATCACAGGACCGTATGAAAACTTAGATGGGAGGACATCAGGAGGACTCTAGCTCAACCTTCTTCTCAAAGCAGGGTCATCTCAGTAGTCAGATCAGGCTGCCCAGAGCTTTAACCAGATACATCTTAAAAACCTTCAAGGAAGGAGACTGTGCAACCTCTCTGGGAAGCCTGATCTAGCACTGGACTGTTCTTGTGAATCTCAGTCTCAATGTCCTGAAGACTACTCAGACAGAGTCCTGCTTTTCTTTACTACTGACTTATTATGAAAATTGTCTATTTTCTTTCTTGTCAAGTTACATCACCTGGTATTGGTGTTGCGCAGACACTCAGAGACAGAATTCTTCGTGTAGAAATTAATTTGTTCAGATTGCGGCACAGGTTCATGCACAGGGCACAGGGGATTGCGGCTCTCTGGTGGCAAGAGGAGTCTCTGTTGCAAGGGTGCTCACAGCAACATCTTCAGCTGGGTAGAGTGAGACTCCCTGATATGCTGTCCTGCTCATTTCACATCATCTAGCTGGCCTGTGGTTGTATGCGACCACTTCAGCACATGTGTAATAAGTCGTTATCAACTGTCTCAACTATATACAAAACATCTCTGAAATACCTTACCAAACAGCTTCCCTATGTGACCATTTCTGCATCTGTAGGAACATTTTCTGTTGTCTATTTACACATTTTTTCCACATACAATTTCACTGATCCTGCAGCAAGAATCTCTGTGACACTCCACGACACCAATCAATAGATTTAAGGAAATAAATTGGACTGGACAGAGCAGGAGCAGCCCAGTGGAATCTCCAGGGATATCTGAAATTCCCACCTGGAAAGCTCTTGCAATGATAAATAAAATACTTAATTTTCAAGGTGGCTGGAGTTTCAGACAATCACCTAGTATTTTTAATTCTGTGTTGGAAAGTGATGATGACAGTGAGCCTAATTCCTAACTTTCATGAGATAAGGGAGTAATAAAGTCCTGGGAGTCTTTTGCTGTCACTGGTACGTATCTCAGTCATTTCCTGGAAGTCTCCAGCTGGGATTCAAATTAGCAAATTCGTTTACTATATTTCCATCATATTGACACAAGCATAGAAATAGATATTTTTTTTTGGTATTTTTTGGTTACTGTATTTAATTATACATAAGGAAGAAGGACAGCTTGTACATATTTGTTGTTAATGCAATTTTTTGTTCCAGGTGTATTTGTTCTATTTCATTCAACTCTGATAAGCCAGGGTTGGTGCCTGATGTTGTTGTTATTAGGGAAAAAAACCCCAACAACAAACTAAAAAACTCTTTCCCTTTTGTGTCTTATTTTGTATCAATATCTTATTCTTGGAATAAAAGACTGAACAAAAATGTTCTGACTACCTCATTAATGCAGATTCAGGGCCAACACATGTCTAAGTCCTACTTTCAGTTAGCCTGGTATGACACAGCAAGGCTATCCATTTCATCAAGTTCAGAATACATGTAAAACTCAGAATTTATGAATTTGAGAATGTGAAGAGAGGGAGGATGTGTGGCCCAAATAATCTATTAGAAAACTTTCACATAAGTAAGTTCTCTGAAGCTTGGATATCTGAGATGAAATTACAATGAGGGAAAGAAATTACAACGAACATAATTTTCTTTTACATGTTACTTTAACCTTTTCCTTGAAAACCACTGAAAAGTCTTGGTCATGGTACTTGCTTGAAAGCTGCATAGGAAAAGGTTCATAGAATTAAATTTCCAAGTCATTCAATCACTATTTGGTCAAACAGTTCAGAAAAACTGTTCATAATGCTATACATTAAATTTTTTCTATTTTGTATGTGTGTGTGATTTTTACTGAAGACAGTCCTTACACATTGGAAAACTGAAGTATTCATAAATACATTTGACCTGCCCAACTGGAAACTTCACTTTGACTTCAATCTGAAGACCATAGTCAAGTCTGAGAACAAATACACAAATGCACACAGAAACTCAGATGCTCCAACCCACACAATATTTGCATTAATTCTATTTTTACAACACAAAGCAACTTGAAAATGCCTGTTGTTAGCTTTGCTGTATGCTTTGAGTAAGGAAAATGTCCACCAGCAGAAAGCTTGCAGAAGAACCCCAGTAAAATCATAATGGCAAGTGGATATGTCCTATATAAGGACATATATGTGTGCTATAAGATAAGAACAAAAGTCCACCCAGCCTGGTATCCTGTGGCTGATGGTAGCCAAAACAAAAGCCCTGGGCATATGGGAGAGGCATAAGCACATAATGATTTTCCCAGAATATTTTTCCACCTTCCCACTATTTGAAATTCAGAGATATCTTGGAAGAAATGTGATATTTTTATATTTAAGAGAACTGAGGCAGATAGATCACCACTTGTACCAGCAGTACTCCATTCCCTGATAGAAAAAAAAAAAAAAAGGACAAGCAGGTAAAAATCAGCTGATGAGCAATGCTGAGGGGGAAAAATCATATTTGTTATTTTTCTTTCCTGGCAATTCATGAGATACTATCAGCACAAACCTTGCCTGTGTAGCCCTGTTGATTCTAACAGTAGGTAGGAAAACAGCAGATTTGGAGTTCGGGAATTAATATCTTGGCCATATGGCTTTTGGATGTATTTCATGCTTTTGTGTCAACATTCACACGTGTTTGGCAGGGGATGCATGAAGATGTTTGAGGCAGCAAACATTCACAGCCCTTTTCCAACAGAACACAGCTTGCCAGTGGCAAGTTACTCTGGTTTAAAAACCTGACTTGGACTAGAATAGGTATGCACATTACTTTCAAAATATCTTTAAATTTTCTGGAATGCAAAAAATTGCGTCGATCATTTCAATATTTCCTGAGGTAGAGGCTCTGCTGATACCCCCCTGGGGTGTGATCCTAACTGTCTTGCATCCATAACAGTGTTTCCATTACCTGAAGAGAACTTGAGATTTTCTTCCTCCTTCCTTTTCCTTTTCTTTAACCAGTATAGCTAACAAAATCTGATCTGTTTATCCAATTTAATTAAATAAGTGTGATCTTTTTGTGTGAAAATTATTGTTTGGGATTAATTTAATCTAGTTTAAATATTCTGAATCAATTTATACCAAAAAGAAATAAAATCAGTATTGGACTGGAATACTTGCTCACATACAGATTTCAGGGTTCCCCATTTAATTCTACAGCTTAGATTAAGCTAGTGTAATTTTGGACCTTGGATTGTGTATAATGACATTCCACAGAACATCAGATTTTTGAGTCAATGTTTTCTGAGGTTGCATTGACTTCATCATCTATTTATTCTTAAAAATTCAGCACTGAGCAGACGCATTTGTAAAAAAAAAAAAGAGCTAGAAAACTATTTTCATGATTAGCAACAGCAGAAACCATGCATGGAGTCTACAAATGTTCAGATTCAGAAGCTGGTGAAATTGGTGAGAAAATGCTTATTGACATTAAAATTCTGGATCCCATCCAGCAGACCAAATCTTCAGAATTGATAACAAGTTTCATGGTGACTAACAATTTCCAACTTTAAGTTTTTCTCATATTTGAAAGATTAAAAAGAACAGTTCTTTTAGGCTATTTTACAGAGCTAAACATCAAAAGAGTCTATAATAGCCAAATTTAAGCTATTAAAAGGGAAATTTTTAGAGGCAATTAATGGGTTATTTTACAAGCCAGTGTCTTGTAATCCTCCATTTGGGACAGTTTTATGACACTTTAGTAAAGAAGCTTCTTTACACACAGAATGTCAAAGGAAGCTTCTTCTCTTAAAAACATTGTGTGTTTCAGCTCAGTGAAATTCTTGCTAGATGGAAAATACTGGCACAATCTTTTTTTTTTTTTTCCCCATTGGGAAATTCCTAGTCTTTAATTAAAGATATGTGTCAATGTTGTCCACCCATACACTGCTTTATAAGGGACTCTTAGAAACTTTATTGAGACATAACACAGAGCTGGTGACTGCAAAAGATACTTGTACCTAAATGTCAGGGGCACTCAGGCCCTTTACATGTACAGAACTGCATAAAGTGTCTTTGAGAGCAAATGAGATGTGTGCCTTTTGCCACTGGCTTTAAAAGGAGCAGGGCTGGGTCCTGAGGAAGTGAGAGGGAGATGGCGGCAGGCTCCTATTCCTCATGCATTAAGTGATGGAAACCAAGAAAAGAACTGTGTGGGCAGCCTGGTCCACACCAGCAAGGCCAGTGCCAGGGGAACGATGCACCTCATTGCTCTCTAGGTGCATTCCTGAGGAGGGGAAGTGGGGAGGGAGGTGCTGATCTGTTCTCCCTGCGATCCAGCGACGGGATGCATAGGAATGGTCCAAAGCTGCCGGGGGGGGGGTGGGGGGGTGGGGGGTGTTAAACTTGACATTGGGAAGTATTTCTTTACAGAGAGAGTGGTCAAACACAGGAACAGGTTTCCTAGAGAAGTGGACGATGCCCCAAGCCTGTCAGCATTCAATATTTAGACAATGCTCTTAGCAAAATGCTTTAACTTTTGGTCGGCCCTGAAGTGGTCAGGGAGTTAACTGGATGATCACTATAGGTCTCTCCCAACTGAAATAGTTATTCTATTCTATTCGGTTCTGTTCTGTTCTGTTCTGTTCCATTCTGTTTTGTTCTGTTCTGTTCTATTCTAGTTCTGTTCTGTTCTATTCTATTCTATTCTATTCTATTCTATTCTATTCCATTCTATTCCATTCTACTTTATTACCATTTCCATTATTATTCCTATTCCTATTCCTATTCCTATTCCTATTCCTATTCCTATTCCTATTCCTATTCCTATTCCTATTCCTATTCCTATTCTTATCCTACCCTATCCTGTCCTATCTCCTCACAGGCATTCTTCTCTTGCAATTCTTTTTTTCTCTTCCTCACAGCATGGGGAGTGATCCAGAAGATACTAGGGAGAAAGTAAGGGAGGATATTCTTTGTCACCAAACTGTTTACCTATCACCAAAACATCAAATTCCATCTGTTCCTTGGTGTGTAATAGATTCCTATTTATACGGTGAATCCTTAACATTTGATGAAAGAGATTATATTGTTAGAAACAAGACAAATCCTCACCCTTAAAATCCAGGAAAAAGGGTAAAAAGTGTCATCTTGGATTCAGTCAGGAATTCAGCAAATTCACTTTAAAAAATAAAATAAGATTTCTTTCTGGAATATCACTTATTATGTGAGCTCTGCCAGGAATAGGGATAACTGTAGTTCAGCAGGTAAAAATAAATTGTTCTCTCATTCTGTGATTAGTTTTCAACCAGATAAGTCACTTGACTTCCCTGGTAGTCATGTTCTGAAGCCTCTTTACAAAGTTTTCCTAGCTCTCACCTTGTGTGCATTAGACCCAGGTCCAAGTTGAACAGCCGAATTGAGAGAATATTGCATGTATTCAGATACCTCATATTCTTGTTCCAAAAATTACTGTCTCACCAGGCAAGCCCATGAGAGCTCATTAATGTGAAGCCTGATTCTCAGCTGTCAGCTTGATACCACTGAGTCCATGGAGTTACTCCAGAGCAAAACTGATGTAACAGAATGAAGAGAAAACCTCTTCTCATCGTCCACATACAGTCTCTTTTAATAAAAAAATACACATTTCTTCTGTATTCCTGTAAGAAGTTTATATTTGCTAGGAATGAGATGGGTTTACAATATGACTGCATTATTATTCTTTCTCCTGCTTGTTTTTTTCCTAACCAAAGTTAAGCTGAAATTGAATAGTGAACTGTTATGTTTCAGTTGCAGAAGTGCGCTCTACCTTTCATGTTTGATGCTTGCTGGGAAGGGGTCCCAGGATCACGATCCTCTCCCAGCATTAGTGGAGAGAGTCCAGAGCCGTTTTTGCAAACTGTGACAGTGGCAACCTTTTCTGGGCATTCAGACCATTTTATGTCAGCACCTGTAATAGTCCTGCTCCCACTAGGCAGTGGTCAAGTGGTGTATAACTGGGTTTAAACAGAATGCAATTTTGTTGCTGGCACAGACAAGGTCTGGAAGCAGGATGCATTTCTTCCCGAGGGGATCTCAGAAATCTCCTTACGTCTCATTCCACACTAGAGTCAGTTTGGTTGCATTTGTGTGCAGATACAAAAGCAGTCTCGGAGAAAGAAGTAGTCTGTGGTCTCAGTGCTTGCCTTTGCTCAGTTCTCTGGAGTATCTGCTGGCAAGAAATGGTAAAACATGGAGATCCCTTGGTTTTATTTATTGTCAATGTTTATGTTAACTCAGTTGTTCTAGCAGATTGCAATATCTGTGAAACCCCACCACAGAGATGTTCCTGGAATAATTATCTCCTGCTGCAGCCTAATCAGAGTAGAGAATGTGACTGGGTCAACACTTTGGAGTTTGTTGAGATCCATGCAATGATAAATAATGTATGTGTCTAATGTGTTGCCACAAGATGTAAAAGAAAATTAATTCCAGAGGCAGTTTTTATTATTCTCAAGTCTGTAACCTGTTGTCTTCGCTTAGAGTCAAATGCCAAATTACAGCTCAAATCCTGTTCTGCAAATGAAATCCTTTAGTCATGCTAATTTTAATTTTAAATTTAATTGTTTGCATTTTACAACTCTTACTATTAGCCTGGAAGCCAGTTCTACTGCTTAATTTTTAAGACACACAAAAAGCTGTTCTATTCCAGTACTGCAGATGCAAATGATGATGCCACAGCTTATCTCAAGTGCTTCTCAGGAAGGCCAAGAGTAATGAACTGAAGAGGAAACTGGAGTTATTGGGAAGGCCTGTAGGAAGCAGAGGTCTGGGGGCAGGAAGGAACTAGAGACGTTTGGTCGACAGAGTATGCTAGGCTACAAAGCCATGGAAAACTAGGTTTCATCAGTTCTACTGGAACAGTTTGTTTCTACAGGAAAATATATCCATGTAAATAAGCAATAAAGTCCAACTATTGCTCAGGATCAACAGGCCATCAGTGGAGACTTATGCTGCTTTGAACTGGAAGCATGCACAGTTACTGTCCCTGAGACCTGGGGACAGTAACCTCCTGCCAGCGTTAACACTATCTAGCTCAAGTGCTCCTCTTACACCTCCACATTTGGATCTGGTCCTGAGCTCCTAATGCTTAAGCTTCAAAATGACTTCAGGGCACTTCACTGGCCAAAAACAGTAAAAGATTCACTTTCCCCTTAAAGAAATTACTTTGGAGTGAAATATGACTTTTTTTCACAGCATGAATCAATTCTAAACAATGTTCTATTAGAGGAAATGAAACGTACTAGGTGGAGCTGCAATGGGAATCTTAAATTGGCAAAATTAATCAAACTCCAGATTTGACAGGTCAGTAGAGTTAATATAAGTAGACTTTCTGAAAGTGCCCACTAGTGAATATTGTGCAAGACTGTTGCTTTCCAAATGGGAGGAAAAAACCCAAGCCTTTTAGGTACTATTTGCTACATGCTACATCCTCTTGTACCCAAAGAGGTTACAGCAGTGCATTCTATAACAAGAAACTGGTCATGTACAGATGGCATAGGTTAATCTTTTGCTCTAAAAATTCACTAGCTCCAGGCAGACCTCTGTCTGGAGCAACTGCAAAAGTGGGTTTAGATGACCTTGACGCATATACCAGCAAGTACAGAGATAATCATCTGAGAATATATATCTAAATCTAAAGTACTAAAGCTAAGTGCTAGAGCTCTGTGTTCAGCTGAAATTTTGTGAACATATTTGCAAACCAGCTTGGCTAATATCTAATTTTAACAGCAGAAGTTCTGCTCATTAGTTCAGTATTCAGCAACTCGGCTTTCAGTCACCCTTTTCCCATTGACACAGATACAAGATGCATAGACCAGCTTATGAGAAGGCAAGTTATCTGGAGAGGGAAAAATAACTGGTATCACAGCACACAGCACAACTATTGATCTGGCAGATGATCATTTTGAATCTCTATCAGGACATTTCTAATAACCTAAAAAGCAACAGCTGAAAATACTTATCGGAGAGATGGAAAGAGAGGGAGAGAAGACAAGGACAATATTCACTGAATCATTCAAAACCTGAAATGAATGAAAAACTAAGGCTGCACACAAAGTTAAATGGGAGAGATAATAGGAACCTTTTATTGAGGTGAATGTAAGCGGTTTTCCTATATTTACTGTACAGTATTTTTTTGAGATAAATCCCAACTTTCTAACTGAAATTAGGTTGTTCTGGGATTCAGTAGTTTCTAAACTGATAAAATGAGCAGTACAAAGCACTTCTTTAAAAAACCCAGTCTCTTGGTTTGGGACATTCCTATCACAGAAGCAGCAAAGGAGATTGTACCATTTATTCATGCATGCCATTCTGTAAGTACAGCATCCTTATTTTCACTCGGGGCCAACTGTGGTTGTAAAAACACATGCAAGATCTTGAGTTCCTGGACTGGAGAATTCACTCAAAGCTGGGCAGGATGGAAATGTCTAAATCAAAACCTCTGGTTGTAGGAAATCTTCCATGTTGACCACCCACTATGGAGGCACTTAACACGTAAGTGTCCATCTTACTCTGAAGGTTCCCAGACACCTGAATTTCTGGTTTTATGCATGTCCATGGTCAAATCAGTGCCAGAATCCAGGTGCCAACCCCACACCCATCTGGGAGCAGGACTGGAGGCTCAATGGAGCATTACCCAAGTTCCCCATGGGACTCTACAAAGACTTTGTATCTCTAAAATTGTACCTCCAGATGCTTCCCTTTAAAACAGACCTGGAAGAGGCATTTGCCTTTAGAGCTCTGTTTTGGAAATGGAGTACCAGGGTCTGCACTCAGGGCTGGGAGTGTTCCCCACTCTTCCTGATGATGCTGTTCATCAAGCAATTCAAAACATTTGGCTATAGTTGGAGGCACAAGGAACATAACTGTAACACAGCAATTAGTACAGTCCCATGGGATAACAGAAATTACAGAATTGATATAATTACCTAGCAGGCTTTCCCTAGGTCCAAATGGATTTAGAGGATCCCATGTTTCCAGCCACAGGTCTTCCTTATTCTTCATAAATGGCCTAACATTGCTTGAAGAAACATCACCAGGGGCCAGCGTGCTCAGGTGCCAGATATTTCATCAAGGACTACCATGTATCTGGAAATCCACACATGTCCACAGCTCATATGTAGTGTTATGAGCAAAATGTGTTTTGTGGAAATCATCTGGGTCACTAATCCTCTGGTACAAGTCACAACATCCAACGGGTCTGACATTGTGCAGGGACTCTGCATCCACTGCATAGTAGCCCCAAAGGGTTATTGTTTAATACGTTTATGTATTTGCTCAGATGTGTGTCTTCATTTTGACAGTGTGAATACTTCTCTGTGTCTCCAACTTTGCATATGGAAAAGTCTCACAAAGCAAGAACTATTTTTGGTGCTTTGGGTAAAATAATATGCATATCTCAAGAGAACTGAGATGCTGGTTGCTGTAATCACAAAATAATAAAAAATTAATATAGCCTAATATTCAAAACTTATTTGAGGGTGATAAACAGGCATACATTTCTCTCACAGATTGTTTTACCTATATTTGCACTGTATGCATTTCCTGAAGAGTGTAAGATCTTAAAAAGACAATGTAGACTACAAGCAGAAAAAAAAGTAGAAGAAACCTGTGTGTTGCTGTGTTCCATAATGTAATTCTATACCCGTGAATTCCTTAAAAAATAAATTGCAACAAAACCTCCTGCTTTTCACATTGTAGCTTGCATATGCAGTAAACTGTATACGAGTCATAAAATAGTTCTTGATTCAATGGCCTAATGTTTTGGTATTTGGAAGGGGACATTTTCTGGGAGCAATGTTGCAGTACATTGCTACGCTAAAATATGAACCACTTTTATGAGGTTATACTACAGTTCATTTGGATCTTTTTGTAAAACCTCTCCTGGCAAATGCTTCCTATCATATTGATTTTTGAAGAATACTTGAGATTCTCATGCTCTCATCGTGGATTATTAACATACAGTAATTCAAAAAATACATCTATTTTTGGACATTTTTTCCTATCAATATTAATTAACTCTTGATTATGCTAGAATGACTGAGACAGAAGACAGTCTTATTTTGCCTTTTGCTGGGAATCTTGCTCACAAACATTGTACTACATATGTGTGTTTTCATGAAGAGAAAAAGAAGTCAAAATTGTTCTGTATTTCTAGGCTCAAAACACCAGAAGAAAACCAAAGGTGTGTAATTCATATTTTCAGAAGCAGAGGTGGGAAAGGATGGCAGAAAAATCATCTACTTACGTAAATATTGTCAATCATTCTTATGTGCATCTAAAAAGAGTACAAAGAGGCAAGGTGAAAGGAAGACTGGGAAAAAGGAGATTTTACTGACCACTTGTGAACAGGGAGCTCATTCCTCTCCGTGCCCTTAAATACTCTTCTTTGCAAGACACTGTAACACTCGGTCCTCATTACAAATCCATTGTCAGCAGCAGCCTAAAGATATAATATAGCCAGCCCCCTCACGTTTCACAGTTTGGAACGTACTAGATGCATACAACTCTTAACAGCCAACACAGGAAAATGGTAAATTTCTTAAAGAATTCACTTGTGAACAGTATATTCACTGATCACAACTGCTACACTCACAGTGAAGGAAAGACTCTTCTAAAGAATAATCTGGAAATGAAGGTTTAGAGAGAAAATGTAAAAAGAGCCACTGGAGATGACCTAATGCAGTACCTTGTGGTGCTCATGAATGAGTCTTTGTTTGATATGTTTTTAAAAACCTGTAAAGAGATTTTGCAGCCTTCTTCTATGACTTTAAATAGATCACTTTCACAATGATTACAAAGTGTTTCCTAATATTTAATGTAAAATCTTCCATGCCAAAAGTTAATTCACTTTCCTACTTACTATAGGCACCTACAAAAATAGCTTATTCTCTTCTATTATAACCTCTGACAAACCACAATACCATTATTATGATTTCTCCTTTATATCTCTTTCTTAGACCAAACAGAACTAATCCCTTTATGAGTTTGGTTTTGATAGTTCTAATGTTACTTTAATTACTACTCTGGATAATAATGAGTTTCCTTATCAAATGCTATCATTAGCAATGGTGAGACTTATTTTTGTCTCACTTAAATTCCCTTTAATAATACTTGGAAGATAAAACTTTATTTGATGTCTAAATGTTGAAAGCAGAGTGTTCCAGATGGCCAGAACAAAACTGTTCAACTACCAAAAAACAAATATTTCTAATTTCTATTACAGTTTTAGTAGGATTGCTGGTTATTGTCATGGATTTGTAAGTAGTGTCTTGGCATCTCCATCTATGGTCTTAACATCTGAAAATGTTTTGGTTTACAGATACCTGCAGCTCTGGTGACGTGTTGGCATGCCGTGCTTAGAAAAAGATTTTGTTTCTCTTATGGCATGGAAAGTAAAGCATTCATCCATCGGTATTGCCCTCAAAAATAACATAGATTTCTTATAATTTTTGTAACTCTGCTGCAAACTAAATATTTAATAAAGGTCCTTAAAATTAGACATATCCAACATCAAGAAGCTGTTGATTCTACTGCCAAGGTCAAGCCCTTCCAGGAGACACACAGCTTAAACTACCTCATCCTTCATTAAAACATGGCATTACCGCAAAAAAACCTGGAAAAGACTCTTGCATACTACATCCTGCAAGGTAATAATAATAAAAAAGATAAAACCCCAACTCAAAACAAAAAATACAAAAGATTTGCCTATAACTGCTTATTTTGTCTTAACAAGCATGTCAACCTACCCTCTACAGTGGTGACCAGACTTGACCATAGGACCAGATCACCTTGTTATCCATTGCTTACAATGGCACCCTACATCCTGCCGTCATGAATTTGTGCTAATGGACACTTGTGTGCTGCTGTTGCTTCTGGTCTCATTAATGTCTTAAAAGCAATATAATGGATTTAAATTCAGAGTGGGTTAAAAAAAATCTGCCGGTGGGTCACCATTTAAAATTGTCTACTAACATTTAAATGTCTACTGAGCTTTAAAAATAAAGACAAATTTGACAGAGAAAAGAAGCAGATCAAACCGCAAAGTTTCTATGGACAGTGTCACTCATGAGTTGAGAGTTTTGCCGTCAGCTGATTTGTAGATCACCAGTCCCTTGGATTTTTCACAGGGAATGAAAAGTTCTCATATCACTCTGAGGACAGTGGCTCTTTGGACTGTATGTTCAAACATACAGTGCCTGATCCTAAAAGTAATATGATTAATTGGAAAATTAAGGGTATGAGGATGAAAATATTTGCGTTCTTAGATTGAATTAGTTCTGTCCAGAATAACCTGCAGGGAGAAATGATCTCCTGATAAGGGAAGGGACAGCTTATTGATTCAGTCTTATTGTCATGCCTTGTATTGAAGGAACTTTCAATAAACCACTTTCTAATACTTAGAGAGGCCCAGGGAGAGATCATGTGTAATTGTTTACTGCTACTATTCATGGGATTCTCACCTTTAAAAAAAAATAAAAATAATGAGAGATTCAGGTCCAAAGTGGAGCAGAAACACTATGATGTTGCCAGTGGATTAAATTGTCACAGACAGCTCAGCATTGGAGAGATTCTCAGAGGTGGACATAAACTGAACACAAAGCACTCTCCAGAGGTGGCAGCCAGAGTTAGGGGAAAAGAAAAGATATTTTGTCTAGTATATTAAGCAATGGTGGGACTTGTGTTCATGTATGCAAATGGTGAAACCTACCAACCACCCACCCCAGACAAATAAAGCCAATTCCATGGCCAAGAGAGAAGTTAGCTTCATCTTGCCAATACAGCATAGTTAGCAATAAAACTGCATATATGTGAAAAATAACATTATTCTAGTTCATAATTTTAAGTTATTTTAAAATAGTATTCAAATTTAAAATGGAAAAGTCTTTTATATTAATTCATACGTATCAGTCACCACTAGAAGAAACCTTATGATCATGCGAAAAAGATACTTACAAATGCTTCCATTTTGCCACTTAAAAGTAGATCTGTGAACATCTGATGGATTTTTGTATTTAATAGATATCATAGAATTGTCTTCCATTAGGTTATAAAGAAAAAAGGACTTCTTCCTTCAGGGTTTATACCACTATTTGCTGTATATTCCCTACTTTGAACGAGCATTTTCTATCACATTAATCAGACAATGTAGTTCAGTCTTTTCAATCTCTCTAATGGCACTCAGAATCCCAACAAACTTAAAAGACAAAACAATATACAGCCTCCAGGGAAAATATGTTTACTCTATATGCCTTGTATATATGCTTTTATATGCCAGCTTCTTTACTATGACTTAGCCTGAAGAAATTTTGCCCCTTGTCTCATACAGCAGGAGGTGGAAGGATGATCTTTTCAAAGGCTGTGAGATGTGTATTAGGGTCAAATTGCCTTTAAACATTTTTCCGGGAGTCCCAAAGGATTGTACTGATTGTACTGATCAAATCAATTGGTTGACAGATCCATGTAAAGGGCCTTTCAAGCACAAGTTACTGGGCTTCTGCTAAGAATTACTATGATAAATTTTGTGCCTTGTGTGTAACAGAAGAAATCAGACTACATGATCATTATGGTGTAATCTGTACATGAAATATAAGAATCTGTGAGTGTACCCCAAAGGTATGATTCAGAGAAATTAAAATAAATATGTGGGCTAAAGCAAGGCAAAAATTCATAAAGCAAATATGTTCTAGGTTTGGATTTCCTTCTGGAAAATACTACTTCCTTCTTTCTCCAGAAACAATTATTTGTGTTTCGCTTAAAATAAGTAACTCCCCTATCCTTTGTTGAACATCAGGATTTTCACTACTTGCTGGAAAGAAAGTGGAAAAACTGAAAATACATGATCAAGCAAAAGTCAAAAGGTCCCTTGAAATTAATTGCCAGTGTGATGACAATAAAAAAAGAAAAATAAATTACAGTGTCATGAAAGATAAATGGGAAAAGAAGCACTGACATGGATTTTCACTTCAGCTTGAAAACTAACAACAAAATTATTCAAAAATTGACTTGAGAGAAATTTGAACAAAATAATGTGGAAATGTACTAAATAGTGGAATTCAGTAGACAAATCTGGTAAATTTGAAACCATGAAGTGTTCAGGTATCAGCCTATGAATACTTTTGAGGTGGCAAAGACTGAATTAATGATGGCACAGAGAGGAACCATTAAATCTAAAGGTCATAATTCGGGGTCGTAAGAGAGATGTTGTAGAATCTACTCTAAATTTGTGTGCAGAAATATTTCCTAGTAGGCATCATGTAAAAATGTAATACAGACTTACTACAAATTAATTCAGAGCTGGTCATATGGCCAATCTGGAATGAACTGTGCAAATCCAGCTGGAGTGATGCAGAAGAAGAGTCAGTTAATACCAAATCTTTACATCACCTGAATTAACTGAAAAGATGCTGCACTGTAAAAACAAAGGGACAAATTGGAAAAAGAAGTGCATTGGACTTAAGGATCCAAATTACTTCCATGGAGTGCAATTATATACTGAAGCATAGCTATAAAACTTACTGCATTTGGTTGGATGTATGCAAACAGAAATTTCCTGTAATATACAAAAGGCCTTGATTCAGCATGGTGCTTTAGAAACAAATGATCCCAAAAAGGTTGGGCAAAACCTGGAATACAGACCCTCAAAAGGGGTGCAAAGGTCTAGCAATGTAAGTACAATGCCTAAACTTGACTTCAGCATTAATAGGTCATTTGAGACAGTGACAGTTCTACTACCGTGTTGTGCTTTAAAATCACACTAAACTTCCCTGTGAGAAAATTGCTACACAAATGAGCCTATAGCTGAAAGGCAATCACTTCAAAAATGTCAGGCAAAGCAAAAGGAGGGAGACTGGAAATGAATGTACAGCTGATCAAGGTATTAAAAAAAATTAATAGTAAAAGAAATCATATTTTCCATTCATCACTACGTTTTCTAGAAATCATCAGTGGTGCTAGGTAGCATCAAAAAATGCAAGAAAAAGTCTTCACAGGATGCAGATGACAGCAAGTAATTTTTGCAAATATAGATTTGCACACATAATAATCAGCTTATATTAACTAGTCTGTAAGGCAATGGATGGCCTATATGCTTTGCTTTATCTGCTGTGTGCTCTCAGCTTTAAGGTGGTGTTTACTCTTTTTCAGGGGTTCTCCCAAGTATGACTCTTTGTTTTACTTGAATCAACGGATCCTGTGATGCTGTGAAAAAAGACTCTTAGCTAACTCTGTAGTGGAAAACAGAGTAAAGTGTAAGCAATTGTAGTTCCAGAAAAAAAAAATGTTTTGATGTCAAAGTTAAATGAAAAAAAAAAAAAAAAAAAGAATAAATAAAACCAAAAAACTAGTCAGAAAGAATGAATTCAGATCATTCAGCCTGGAATGGCTCAAAGTCAGAAGTGCTAAGACTATCCAAGGGAGTAATTCTGTAGGAAAGGATTCACATCTAACAGAGCCTACAAAAATAGAAAAACATGTTATTGAAACAAATGATTGACAGAGTAGTTTTCAATGGTTCACTCTGAAAATGAAAGGGTTTGTTGCATGGGGTTCTAAAAAAGTCTATTGTGGATTGATACTAATTGATATTTTCAAGAATGGCTTGAATGACGGCAGTAAGCATATTTCTTCCATTCATTAATGACACCATCCTGGATGGAACAGCAAGTACGTTCACCCAGAATTCAGACAGTCTTGATAATTCAAGAGATTACTTGAAGAAGACAGCATAAGGATGTCCTACAAAACAGGAACAAGAGCAAGGTACTGAATACAGGGCAGGAGTAATCAGCTACAAAAATACAGAAAGAGGACAACTGATCAGGGAGTAGTTCTGCAGGGGTATATGGTTTAAAGAGGATTACAACCAACCTGGATCAATCAAGCATCATTCAAAAAAAGCCAAATACCATTTAGGACCTGCAAGCAGGAACAGAGTTTCCAAAGTACCTGAAGCAACATCCTAGAAACTTCAGCTGGTGGGTGTTCTTGGGCTCAAGCATAGTAAGAATCAGCCAGACAAAGTCTGGAGAAGAATAATGAGGCAAATTTGTAGTCACGCACACAAGTTCACCCTGGGGTAAAATGAGACTGGCTGGCCAGAGGAAGAGACAGCTGAGTGGCACTTCAATAATTGCTAAAAACTGTGAAAGGTTGCTGCAAAGAGGAAGGAAACAATCTATTCTTCATGATACAGGCGAAAAAATGCAAGGAGTAATCAGCTTAAATTCAAACAAGAATCGTTACAATTAAACAGCAGAAAATATTTTGATAGAAATGATAGTGAAATACTGGATTTGAGGAAGCAGGATCACCTCTGTAACTGGAGATCTTTAAGAACAGGTTAGACAAACCTGTCACAGTGGTGGTTTGGGACAGGAAGATGAACTAAATGACCTCTCGGGGTCCCCTTCAGTGCTGTGGTTCTATATTTAAGGTGTTAGAAATAAAGTGATACTGCGATAAAGTGAGATTTGTCTAAGGGAATGTTCAGTGAAATCTTGAAAAGGATTGTGGGAAATACGAACTAGCAGAAAAAACAGAATTGGTTTTATCCATATAAACATAAAGAGACAGAGGAAATAAGAAATAGGGTGTAGTGCAAGAGAAAGAAATCGATTTTTAAAATAATACTGAACTAGAACAGATCCATCAAATAAATGCTGAAATTTATCAAAAATCTAAGTAAGAGCAGGATGGCAAATTTTTCATCTGAGGTGGAAGTAAAAAAGTTTAGCATTTAAGGAGGACTGTGCAACCTTCACTGGACAATAAATAAATACAATCAGGGCAAAATTAATGATAAAGTGTAAGTATTTTTTAGGAAATATAAATGCCAGAAGTTCACCTTTATGAATACTGAAAATAGAAACCATATGACACAGGAAAAAAGAGACATCAATAGCTAGAAAATCACTTTTTCTGACCTTAATATTATGCAAGAATTTAAAACAAACTTTGGGGGAAAAAAATAATTGAAAACATGCAGATAAATCAAAAATCAGACAAAATATAATGTGCATTAACCAAATAACAGGTTGTCCCAGGCTTGCCTGATATCTCAGTAAGAAACTATTTTTATAGGTAAATTTAAGTATAGTAGGGTTTTTTCTATCTGGTCTTCAAATATGGTGCTTTATGGAAAACAGTTGGTAAAGCCTGAGCGTGTGGGAATTAGCAAATGAATTCTGATGGGAAAAGGAAATGTCTTATGGAAAATGACAGTGGTCACACTTGAGGGGGAAATACCAATCTGGTTTGAGGTTACCATTCTTTACCATTGATCTTTCAAAATGTTTTTCGACAACCTAACACTAAGGATAGTGGCATGCTGCTGAACTGGGACATGGTCAGCACAGAGAAGGACTGGAATATCATACGGGAAGAGCAAGACAGACATGGGGCATGAATAGTAGAAACAGGATGAAATTCAAGAGTACAACATACAGCACAATGCATTTAGGGACAATAAGCATAAATGTTTGCTGTCAATTAGTAAAGAATGAGATAGAGAACATCAGCCTTGTAGATGACAAAAACAGATTCTCCCACCCCTCTTTCCCCTTCCCCACCCCCACTCCACCCCACCCCCCCATCCTCTGTCAGACAATGATTCTGTCCTCTTAGTTCATAAGTCATACTCAGAACTGACACTTGGTTTTCCTTTTTTTAGGAAGTCTAGCAAAAAGCCTCACACTGGCATATCACTGGCCAAGCAGCTGGAGGAACTCAACTCAGAGGCTGCAGAAGGCCCTAGGACACAGAATACTGGCTCCTGTTGAATTTGAGATACCAGCTATGGCACAGAATTACATACCAGTGCCTTGGGTATGCAGCTCTCTCATGCCTTTGTCATGCCCTAAGGTTTCCAACATGTATCTCTTCTGATTACTACACACATAGTTTGCAAAAGCTCAAGCCTAAGCACCCTAGTTTAGTTACTGGTAACCTGTTCCTCCTAACTCCTCCTGGCACTTGGTACATTAATTTTATCACTGCCTGTACAGCTTCCTTGTGGATATTGACATAATCATTTGCACTGCCTCACCTGTCTGTCTTTACATCTTAACATCTGATGTGGGTATTCAGTTGTGTCTAATACAATGAAGAGAAGGATCCGGCTAGTCCAACCAATTTTGGGAACACTCTGCTTTGTGACCACAAGAGTGGTCCCAGTCCTGGGACATAAATGCTGTCTCTTGGGGTAAAATAACAAAACCCTTGTGCCATTGTAAGGTACAAAAGACATTAAGTGAAATCCTGTATCTAGTTCTCATCGCCCATATTCAAGAAAGACCAGGTACAGAGACAGGTTATTAAGCTTATTTGTTTTTATGGTGCTAGTGTGTCTGCATTAGCACTTAGTTCAGATCAGGAGTGCACTTTAGCTAATCTCATCACTCTCATTTACTGTTCTGGGGTTTGCTTCACAGAGGCTCTCAGAGCACACAAGAACATTTTCAAAGTGAGCAATACCCATCTAGTGGGTGTTCAGTCCATGGGATCCAGGCAAAGGTCACTTCACTTGAGACGTGAAGCGAAGCCAGAGGAACAAACAGGTGCACACACTGGTACTCCGACAGGAGCGTTACGAAGCGGACGTACCCCCCTGCGTACATGCTGTTTTGCCTCTGAAGGGTTGTGTTGGTGCTGGCAACGGTGAGAAGTTGCCTTGCAGCTTGGGCTCAGTGGCACAGAGATGGAGGGGGGCATCTCCCTGGGGCATGACCTGCAGGCAGGGGAGTGTTAGGGTCGCAGGCAGGCGACTGGGATGCAGGCTAGGTGCTGGCATGAGGTTAAGTGAACTGAACAGGGTGTGAGAAACTGCTGGGCAAGACATAAGAAAAACACTGGGTTTTAACAAATCAGGATGTGAGAAGATGACAAAAGTAACAGCACTTTGAGGAATATCTGAAATTTTAAAAGGGATAAGGAGGAGGTATGTGAGAAACAAACAGACTTCACAGATAATTGGTGGGGGAATAAGGGGGACCTGTAGGAAGCAGAGACTCGCAAGACCACCACTGCTCAAGAAACAGAGTAATACTATGTAAGGTTGTGACCTCATTACCTGGGTAACTATCAAAATACTCCATATGGGTACAGATGCAGCAAAAGTGGGAGCAACAGGGAAGAAGAAACTAGGGGCAGTTTTATGTTGGAAGGCATAAGGGAGCTAAATGGGAAGAATAGTGAGGCAAAAAGGGACAAGAATAGATAGAAAATGCTGACAGAACATAAAAATTTAGATTTTTTTTTCTTCTGAAGAAACAGAAGGAGATTTGTTGACTTCTTTCTGACAGAAGAGGCAAAATTTTGAATTTGGAAAAAATTGATGCTGTCCTTTCATGACCCTGGGTGAAATCTATCTGTGTAGTTCTGGTGCAACGTTCTGACATAAACATTAGAAAAGGGAAAGGCTGACCCATTGAGAATAAGTGGCAGAAGGAACCTTAGAACTGAGAGTAAATAAAAGAAAATTGCTTTCACTTCCCAAAGGATCCCAACAGCCCCGAAGCTATGCAAATCAGTGTCTTCCTAACCTCAAGTAATCTAAAGCAATCCTGCACCTGCCCTTGCTTAAATTGTAAAACCAATACAACCTTGCAAGAAAGCACTGCATGCTGTAATAAGCAAGAACATTCAACTGCAGCCTAGTAGCTGAAGTAATTAAAGACTTATGTATTCAAAAAAGAGCTGTGTGCCAACTTAATCAGATTTGGGAGAAAAGTATAGTCTGGATGAGCCTCACCTTTATACACATTACAGACAACTTGTCTCTCAGATTTAGGAACAGCTAATATATTTTCGCTAAGCCTGACAAGAGCTCAGCAGTACTGGTGATTTACAGTGGCTAATCAGAAAGAGGAAAAGTGTTACTGATACATCTCCTTGCTCTTTCGAAGTACCTATTAAGGACAGAGCTCATATCAGGGCAGGTTCCTAATCCAAGTGGATCCATTTCTCACCAGATTCACTCAACCTTAACCGTCCAAATGGACACCAAGGTAAGAAATTAAATTGGATTCTGATACTCTTATATCAATAATATTGATTACTGCATTTTCCATCATAGGAGGACCTGAAATTCTCAAATGATCTGCAGTAACATTTACATTTTAAATGGATAAATTATGGCCACCGAACAATTTCCAGTTATTCTGGAGCCATCTGTTCAAGAGAAAACCAAGCTCAACAGTCTAGCAGAGGAAACACTTAGGGGAAAAGAAAAAAAAAAGAATCTTTTGTTTCTTATTTTAGCATTTAATCATTTCCAGATTAAGGCATTCACAAATGATGGTGGTGGGGACAGAGTATAGTAGAGCAGGGCAGGGTAGGGTAGAACAGAATAGAGCAGAGTGGAACAGAACAGAAAGAGCACATGCCCTTGTCAAAATATTCAGGTTGCACAAATGAAGCCAATTAGGAATTCAACTGAAAAGATCTCTTTTCCCAGGCAGGGGGAATTCTTTCTACACATACAGCTTTATGTTTTCAACAGCTAGAGAAAATGAATATACGTTTCTAAAGAAAGTAATAGCAATGATTATAGCTAAGTATGAAAGGTCTCTTGTTTTGTGAATCATCCATATTTTTAAGTGCTCACAATTATATGTTGAAAAATCCCATTTTCTGAAACTGTGCCCTAATTTGCTCTCAACCTGAAGAGAAGTGTTTTTAGACCCTCAAGCAAAATTGGTTGAGCTTACTATAAACATTTTGAATATGTAGGCACAGCTTGCTGATGTAATTCAGTAGAATGGTCTCCACAGTAAGAAAAAAAAAACTTGAACGTAAAGTTTAAGTCTTGGCTTTTCTGTAGCTTTTACTGAGATATATGAAAAAAGGGTAGCAACAACTTGAAAAGTTACTGATTTTTAAACATGCGATTCCATACAGGCTTTCTAGACTGCTGAAAAGAATATATGGATGATGGACTAATTTTGTCCTTGTGTATCAAAAAGTAGGTATATACGCGTCAGGGGTTTGCCATAGGTTGTGAAGCCATCAACATTAGTAGTAACTCCCGGTTACCAAATATGAAGCATACCAATATTTGGAGCAATTCGTACATACTATTTGTTTAAAACTGTTTGTGATATTTGAAGCACCACTGATACAGCTGCAATGCACAAAAAGAGAGTCATGAGCCAGTACTGTTAAAAGATACGAAAAGAATCTAGGATGAATTTCTGTATCTACTGAAGTCAATGGTAAAACTTGTATTCACTTTAGTGGCGCAAGCCCATGCACTTATTTTTGCCTGCAGTTCTCTCCTCAATCTGCCTCACCGGAGTCATGCAGGTTTGGAAGACAATTATGATTCACTGATATTCTGCAAAAAGGAGGAAGTGTTACACCTTCTGCAGTACACCCTAGGCAAATTTGCTTCTAAGGAGGTGAGTACAAGAGGCAGAATTACTTGATCTTCCATTGCTCACCCAAAACATGGGAACTGTGAATGTGAGAACTCAGTCGGATATTGAGAATAGTCATACAACTGATGTTATGCAGCAAGAACACTGAATAATGATGTTGCAGATACCTTTATATAAAAACCTCTGCGTTAACAAGGATGAGAATAAATGCAGCCTCACTTACAGCCAGTGCTCTGTTCTTTAGCAGCAGAGGGGATGACAGACCACTTCACATGACATAGCATAGGAATGAGCTGTGCAAGTGTACCAATGTTTGCCTATAACCTGTACAACTTGTAAATATCTTGTGACATTTTTCATAAGTAGATCTTATATCTTGCATAGTAAGCCCCCTACTTAACATAATTTTCAGATTAATATTGTCATTGACACAAACAGGATCTCCAAGATGTTCTAGAGTGTGCACAAAGCAGTTACAAACTCAAACAGAAAAGTCATGCTGAAGTAGAATATTTGCAACAAATCCATGAAATTAAAAAACAAGGAGGTCTTTCTCATGTGGTAGGCATACCACAGAGGAAGGGTCCTGCTCAAGAGTTAGGAAAATGGAATTGCCTAGAAAAGTTGGGTAATGATAGGAAAAACGGTGAAGACAGTGGAGAAATAGACCTAAGAAGTAAGCTTGCCTTTGAAATCAAGAGTTATTACATTTTAGTAGCTGCTGGACACTTTCACTCCTTTTGAATTTGGTAGGGGTTTAGGATGGTTTGCTTTACTGATAGCTAGATCTTCGAGTAATTTGCACCAGATTCCTGAATTGCATGTGAAGTCACTGGCAATGACTAATGAGGTGGATGATATAGCCTCTATTTCTAGTACAGCATGAGAGGAGCAAGAAGTGCTTTAAATAAGCTTGGGTCAGCAAGGTGAATCTCGACGAGATGAGGGCTGTGATGGATGCGCTAAGATGAACGTTTCAGCAGAGGAGGTATCAGGAAACAGCACTCATGGATAATGCCATGGTGTTCATAGTAGGATGATCAGCAGACTCAGGCAGGCAATAGGCTTCAACATATAGCTGACAACACTAGAATAAAATGTGCAGCGATCCTCCCCCATCAGAGACATACATCTGGCTCAACTAAGAACGTCGGAGTGCAGCTGCCTGCTCAGTGGCTGTTAGTGCTGCTCAGTTGCCCAGAGACTCCAGACTAATACAAGGGCCTCCAGCCACACATTTGTCACCAAAGTTGTTCCACGAGTCTAAATGCCCAAACAGTCTCAACCAGAGTCCCTAAACACAGGTAGTATCATTTATCAGGGAGAACGGAACCTCACCAGTTGCTCATGCAGGAAATTTGAGGGTCTCTCCTCAGTCTCTGTGCAGCATAACAAATATAGGTGACGAGTCCCTGGTAGCCGTACAGGGAGAACCGCTCTTGAGCTTCTGTGTCTCAGTGTACATGTTAATTTGATAATTTAAATGGTCAAATTACTGGCTCTTTTAAATACTGAGGACCTCATTTTATTACCACTGTGATTATTTTTTTTCATAGGTAGATCAGTGGATTTCAACCCTGTTTTCATTTAACTGCAGGAAGAATTGGACTACGGTAGGCAGAAAGCAGGATAAAATCTCACTGCAGTGCTGCTTTCCCCTGCAGAATTACAGTCTCAGAGTAAAAGACGTATCCCTGGCAGGGAAAAAGCAGTCCACAATGAACATAGATTCATGAATTTGAAGGCCAAAAAAAGATTATTATTATTATCATTTATGCCTTCCTGCATAGTTCAGGTTACAGAATTTCCCACAAGTAATTCCAGTGTCAAATCCAATAATTTACAGCTGAACTAGAGTACATACCCTGAGAATGATGGGAGTTTTCCATAATGATGATGCAGTGTAGCCCAGTGTGCTCCATAATGCTGTACAGCAGCTCCCTTGCTAGAAAAGCATTGAGAAAATGCAAATAACCTCAGACTTTTAAAAACTTTGGGGTTTTTTTTCTTTTTAAAATCTTTGGAGTTTGTGTTTCAGCATTCTTCCACATCTTATTTTGAATATAGTTAGACTGAACTTGTTTTTCAAAAGCAATTACATTGTTACACTATTCACTGAGCTCTGCTACAGGAGATATTATTTGACTATTTGTGCAAGTATCACCTCTGACAAATACGAGACCTAACGCGTAGCCGGCCACAAATGCACTTCTGAAGTGAGGCTGTATTTGTAATGAACAGTCTATGTGACTGATCCCTTCTTTAGCTTCTGCTCTGTCTCACTCTTTGTCTGATATAGTTACTCTGGACTCGTGATTGCTGCGCATCTAGGTACAGGAATATTTGAACACACAAGGGAAATCAGAGGCAGTTTTCTGTGGGTGTTCAGTATTTCTTCCTTTAGCTGTGTCAGGGTTAGTGTGGCATCTGAGAAACTATTAGCTTGGTGCAAGGAGCTTGCAACAATTCAGCTAACACTCTTATTAACAGATTGGCTCAAATGGAGGCTGCAAAAGACACTTCATCTTCATGTTATTCAAGGCAATGAGTCTTAGTCCTCAGCTGATGCAAAATTGGTTTAATTTACTAAAGTCAAGGAAGTTGCAAGAAAATCCATTGTAACCAGAGGGGGAAAAAGTCATCTTCAAAAACTCCTGCAATGCAATGCTACCTGGAAGGGGCTTATTGAAAGCTTCTGTGGCAAGAGCATTTCTCATGTGAGCTGCAAGCTGCTTCCATACCATCAGTGCACCCATCAACATGCAGCCACCATGCAAAGCGTGCAGAGGAAGGGAACCAATGGACTCCATAGTGTCTCTTCTGCCCTAGAATATCCTCACAGCAATTAGAGGTCCAGTCCTAGTTCAGTGCATAACTATTGTTATATTTCTTTTGGAAATTACTAACTTTTATCAGCCTTGATAGCTCCTCCCATGGAAAAGGTCAGTGTCTCCCCAGGGAGATGCTGCTCACAGCCTGTGAGAGATTGCCTGGGAGTCATACCCTTTTGTCAGCTGACCTTTAAATACAATAATGTCAGTTTCTTAACAAGAAAGTTTCATTTGTTAAAGTCCTTGGTGTTAGTCTGACATGACTTGCCATTTAAAACAGTTACCCAATTTTTTCCTACCCTGTGATCCCGTGATAATGCTATAGTGTTAATCTTTGAGGTCACGTACTAGGCAGATTCCCTTTCTAGCCCATATTTGCAAGCTTAATATAAATACTTTCCTCTGTCGTTAAACTACTTCCAAGGAAGCTCAGACATAAGTTCAAAGAAATACACAATTTCCAAAAGCTTTTAAACTGGAAGCTAGGAATGCTGCTTCTGGTTCTCTCTGTCCCTGACTGGTAATTTTGGGAAACTTAGGGAAAGGTTTTGATTGATTTCATGGGTCTCATTAAATCAGAGCTGTGTTCTCCAAAATGAATACTATACTGACCCTCTCTGTACTAAAGGGGCAAATAGTGGGCATTCAATTAAAAACAACAAGAGTGCAGAACTGTTTTCCAGCTGAGAGTTTAGCTAGAGTACCGTTGGGTGAATGTGAATCATCAACATTGCAACATAAATTCAGACATGGTTTCCTGAACTCCTAGGCTTCTGCTGGTGCTGTCAGTATTCAGAATTACAGGCATCATATTAGGCTTTTTGATGAGAACATATATTAGTGGAAGAAAGTAAAGAATTTTCTGTAGGACTGCTTGGGGACATCATTTTACTTGTCACACTCTTACACAAACAGGTCAGGCTCTTATGGATCCTCTCCTAGGAGTTACTCAAGTGGTTTACAGACTATAGGTAGCAGGCTAAATGTAAATCTTCCCTAGAAACTAGCTGAGTGCCTGCTGCACAGCCCTTCTTCCCAGGTTACCTATATAGACAATCTATCAAAATGCAAGCTGCCTTTCTGCCTGCCTAACAGGTTTGCTTCCAAAGAAAACTGAGGAAAATGTTTACGCTGGTAACCACCACATGGGGACTAAAGCTATGGGACATGATGCAGAACACACCGGCCTTCAGCATGGCCACATCCATGAAGACAAGAAGAAACAATGAGGCCATGAGGCTGACTGCCTATTGTCACTTGAAACTCAGCTTTATACAGACACTATGTGTTGGGCTGTAAGATCCCAGCCCCTCAGTCCTGCAAATAAGAACAAGGGGAGAAGAAAAGAGCGACGTACCATCAGAGTCTGAGAGCTCTTTAGAGTCAGGACACTGAGCAGAAGAAATACAACTGAATATCCCTTACCTCACACTGCAAAAGCCAAATTTAGGAATTAAAAAAAAAAAAGGGGGGAGGGGGGGAGAGAAAAAGAAAAAAAATATTCCAAGCCACAGCCCAAACTAACCTGTCCAACCCAAGGGAACATGTTCTTCCAAACTCTGATAATCACCTTGATCATGAATGTGTGATTGCTTTACACTCACAGCACATCTAAGGACATGGATTCCCCAAAACTTGCTAAAGCACTGACAGAGCTGTGCTGATGATCTGCCTCCAGCTGTGCCCCACAAGCAATGCTTCAGGCGAAGATGCACACACACAAACCTCAGAATGTTTTCCTACCTCTGCTTGATAGATCTTCCCCTCAATGTAATTCTGAAGTTCACATTATTCCTTTTAGTCACTGCAGACAGCTCGTGTTAAGGTAATTATCTGTGATGACCCTGAAGTCCTTCTTGGAGTCTAATGTACCTATCATGCTCATTACCATAATATCTGAATCTCCATAGCATCAAGGCAGCTGAGTCAGTCATGTCAATCTGCAGAGCACAGCCTGGAGAACAGCAGAAAAAAAAAGCAGATGAAGATTCAAGAGCAAAAGCATGGGATTTTTAATTTTAGAAGGTATTTAGGAGATCAAAAGGGGAATGTAAATTTTTAGTAATAAAACAAAGTATTAGTGACAAGGTTTCATTGGAAATACTAGCACAAAAATCACCTCATAAAACACAGCACAAAGCTGCATTGCAGGAACTGACAGAAAATCTTTTTTACTAAGAACAAACAGAATAGAAGCAAACTCCAGTAGAAGACTAATGTCACTGTCATATACACTGCCTAAACCAGGAGTAATTCCACTGAAAACCACGCAGTTACATGTGTGTAAGAGTGCTATAACAGCAGAATAAAACTCAAAGTAAGAGAAATTCAGCTCTATTAGTATTGCTGCGTTGCAGCGGACTGTCATGTAAAAATAATGCACATTACCCAGCCTGATTTCCATCAAATTATATATTCAGTGTACTCTTACAGATCTTTCCTTGGCTATTTGTTTCTTGCTGGTTAGTCATTAACTGACCTCCTCTAACAAATGACACATGCTTCCTAACATCTGTAGCTTTGCACTAATAGAGGAAATATCAATCACACATTTTCTCTGTTGAATTACGCATCTCCTATTTGTGACTACTGTGGGAAGAGCCATGCTGGAACAACAGTGCCTCAGGGTGGGATTTATTTCACCTCACTTTATGTGTCTACATCTAAGGCAGACAAAAGCAACTTTTCTTGTAGCTAATTACAGGCATTTCTGTATTAGGGCATAAATGGCATCTACTTTAAGCATAGGTCAGTTATGATCTAAACGTGCCTATTTATCTTTATTGGCTACAAAGGGAGGCAGGAGTGACTAGATCAAATATAGCCTTCTACAATAGGCAGCTATACAGAGTCAGCTGAGCATCACCCCCACAGTTTATAATTTTGACAAATCACACACACGTTTTAAACCCAATTTGTTCAGTGAAGCATTCTTCTAACAGAGCTTTTGGCAACTACCATGCGTTCTGGAAAACAGGTCTTTCTGTACAAACCTTCCCTGCCAACAGGCATGCAGGGACGTCTGTGCCACTGTGTCGGACCCTCTCTCACGTAGACAAGCACTTTGCCGCTTCCCAAAGGACAGCAGTACAAAATTGTATAGCTGCCTCCTAATTCCGTATTAGTCCTCTGTGGCCTGGCCGACAGTAAAGCACTTTAATGAAGAGATGAAAACTAAAATTTTTCATCAGTACTGTTTGGAAATCAGACAGTTCTTGCTACAGATGTCAGGTTATTCCAGAAAGCCCGCGTGCTCTGTGGGATGTGTTGTCATATATTGCCTAATACTCATGCAGTTAAGTGGTGTCCTCATTCGCCTTGTGCTCTTTTCTTCCAGTTGCCACTGCAGTTACTCAACAATACGTGATGAGCTAAAGGCAGAGCAGCGCAGACGCCGAGTTGCGTACCTGCCTAAAGACAGGCTAGTACAAGGTAGTTCTGGTCTGCAAGCCATCTAATCAGTGTAGGGCATGAAGGGCAGTGGCTAGGACCCCTTCTCTCTTTCATTTTCACTCCCATCGTTAACAGTAATATGCTGACACCTCAACAGATATGCTTTGCTTACAAAAAAAATGAAAATAAATTTATATCAAGAAACAACTCTAGGCAGAAAACTCCAGGTAGTTACTCCAGGTAGAACAGGTCACCTAGAGAGATTGTGGAGTCTCCCCCCTCAGAGATATTCAAAAGCTGTCTGGACAAGGTCCTGGGCAGCTGGCTCTAGGTGGCCCTGCTGGAGCAGGGGTTTGGACAAGATGACTCCCAGAGGCCCCTTCCAACCTCAGCCATTCTGTGAGTCTGTGAAAAGTTCCACACACCAGCTGTCAGAAAGGCTGCTCACAGGAGACGGGGTTGATGCATTTGTACCTGCACCTGCAACAACAACGTGGGGAACAATCTTTAAATCTGCAGTGCAGAAGGGTATCGCTGCTGCTGCTGCTATTAGAGATTCTTGTTCATGTACCCAGGTAAAACCAGAGCTGTAGATTTAATCTCTGTCATATGAAGTAATTGGAATGTCATATGTCCATTTCTATTTGTGGCTCCCTTCAGTAGCTGCTTCACAGCAAGGCACCAATTTCCACCGTACAGTTTCAGATGCAAGAGAGCTATCCATGTTACTGCATAACGGCAGCTTTCATTTTTATTAAGATGATTTTTACATAGCAGATGTTGGAGTTACTCTTAATGCAGTCTGCTCATAAACAGTTGTAGGAAACCACAGAGTTGTTTGCAAATTACCCAGTCAAGAAAAAAATCATGTGCAATAAAAAAATCATGTGATGTCAGCACAGAGCAGGGCAGTATTTTCAAGGTGCTGAAACTGCACAAAAAACAGATAACTTTTTCTTTTTTTTTTTCCAAATATTATACATTTAACCTAAATTGACTCTTCACATGAAACATTTAAAAAATGTATACCTCACAATGTTTTGGATATTTGTCCATATTTCAGCTTGGCTTAGACTTCAAAATCAAGATCTGCCAAATTAAAAAATAAGATCTGAATGCCAAGGAAGGCACCTTGATGAACATTGTTTTTACAATTTCAATTATTTTGCAAATAGAAGCACCGAGACTCACTTGTGATTTAGTCCTCATCTTACAACTTTAGCCTACAGTCCTGCAACTCTGCAGTTGGACCATTTAGACCACCTTACACTGATCATGTTTTGTACCTTCTAGAAGTGCTGTAGTTTCAGTATTGAACACCATCTTGTACCCTTGGTAGTATATTTTAATATTCCCATTCACTGTCTTAAGAAGGACAATCTGCAAATGCAGAGTTTTCAAGATACTCTTATCTTCCTTTGGTATTTTGTCAATTGTTACAAGTCGAGAAACACTGAAGGAATTTATGTTTAATGTTACTCCCAGAGAATGACATACAGAACAGCCTCATTCTATTTTTTGCATACAGACTGACTAGAACATTTTTTAAAATCTTTCTTTTGGGGGGAATACATATGGAAAGTTCTTATGAGACATTGAATTTTCTTGGAATTTTAAGAATTTATCTGAGATGAGAAGTTGCCCTTCTAAAATATTTTGGGGTTTTTTCCAGAAATTGATTTTAAGGACATCTTTTAAAATTCAGATGATGTAAGATGTGAATTTTTTTTCCCATCCCCAAAAGGGCCTAAATATCATTTTAATCATTAAAGAAAAGCGTATCAAGCCAAATAAATTTTCACAGTTGATACTTTATAAACATAAACCTCATATATTTACTACAGCAGTTACTGTTACAATATTTGTTCATGCTTTGTAGCTTTTGTATTAAGGAAATTCAGTAGCAAGTGGGGTGAATTAGATCATGTGGACATACAGAACAGCTTTGGAAGTCACCTTTGCATTCACAGGGAGAAGAAATGAAGGGGAAGCTAAGCCAAAAGGGAAACAGTTTCCCAGTTTACCCTATGACATGTCAAATGATGAGCACCTTCCCTGTGGGAAAGTGGCACACAGCAACGGTTATCTGCAATGTGATAGCTTCAGTGTGAGAATTCAAGCCCATGAGACTTGGAAGGTTGAATTAGAGGAGCTGGGAGAGACAGGAAAATTCATCAACAGCACTTTCAGGGACGTGTTGGAGCCATCTAATCTTCACACATGCATAAGTCCTACTTAAAAGGCATACTGAGAGGTGGAGCTGTTCATTAAGGAGAGGTTCAGGAACACCAGAGAAGCTGGAAAAAGTGATAGAACATCTCAGTGGCAGGTTTTCTCCATTAGATAACATCAATCTAGCATCCAGCACTAAGGATACACCTCTGAAATCAAGAATCCAAACTGGAAGGAGGGGAAAGTTTGGAAGGAGTAAAAGATGTAATCATCAGGAAAAAAGATAGATGTGTTTGCTACCTCGTAGATGATTATATACTGGCTGTCTTTTTGCTCATCACAAATGCGGTAGACATCATAATGAACCTGAATCACCTACAACCCCAACAGGACAAGGCAAAGGGGAGGAAAATGCTTGGTGAGATGATGACAGAAAGAGGAAATTACTCCAGGTCCATTGTGAAGTTAGGCAGTCTGAACAGGAGAGATGAACCATAAGGGAACAAACCAGCTGGCATTTAAAATCAAGAAGGTTGTGAGGGAACTTTTAAAATATAATGGTAGGGGAGTTCCATTGTTTGGGATGATACTTAAAGAAGAAACCTGCTGGGTCCCAAGTATAAAGGAGAGCTCAGGGAAGAAGAGTCCATTGAAGAAGGCAGATGAATGCTTGGCATGAGCATTCACTTTAGAAGAACTGGGGCATTCATGCATGAAAGTCTTTTCTTGGGGCAAGGATGTCCACAGAGAATCTGCTTGAAACCAAAATAACAGCGGAAAATACTGTGGTATGACCACACATAAAAGATGTATTAGTGGAACTGTGGATAAATACTGTCTGATTAAAAAGTCAATGTTGCTTCTTTGAGGGGAAGTCCTACTTTACAAGTGTCTTAGAGGGTTCTGAAGGGGTCAACAATTATGTGAATAGTAATTATTTGACTGATTTAATCTATCCTGATTTCCAAAGAGTTTTTAAAGGAAAATGAGAAGCAATGGGTTAAGAGAGAAGGTCCCGGCATGTTTAAAATATTCAATAAAATACAGAAAACTGAGAATAAGAGTGAATAAATAGTTGTTACAGATCAGGGGTGTCAGTAGTGGATACTGTAAGGACCTGTTCTTATGCTGATTAATATATTTGTAAATGGCCTAGAAAAAAAGAGTAATCAGTGATAAGGTTTGCTGATGATACAAAGTTATTAAAGGTAGTAAGATGAGAGCCAGCTGTGAAGTGTTGCAGCAGAACTAACAAGACTGACTGGGCAGTAAAATGTCAGATGAAATATAAAGTGATACCCACATGGAAACCAAGTTGTAGCTTCAGACAAAAGACAAATTCTGAGCTGGCTTTTACTTCTTAGGAGTGAGAACTTGGGGTTTGACAGACAGTTTTACAAAGATACCAGCTATGTACTCAGCAGGGGTTAAAAAAAAATTAAAAACCAATTAAGTGCATGTTAGGAACATGTTGGACAAGCATCAGCAAACAAGAAAAGCACTTCTTTATTGCTGTATCAATTCACAATTCACCATGCTGTGCCCTTCGGTTTGAAAGATATATGATATGAGTGATATGACAGAAATCATGTTGACATTGGAGAAGAAGGAGAGGGAGGGACTGCTCAACAATAATTCAATCAACAAAAAATATTCAGTCTTCATCAATGCTCAACATCAATAACAGATCTAGAGGTCATAAAATGAAGTTAGAGGCATTTTAAAAACAAGAGGAGGTGGTTCTTTACAAAATGGACAGTGGAGCTGTATTACTACTTGCCAAAGGCTGTTCTGCATGCAGAATGTTTAGATGTCCAAGGGGAGACTGGATGAAATTCTGGAAGAGACATCCCATGCAGGGTTAGCAAACAGAACAACTTTAACAGGCTCAGTCTGTCCACTGAGAGGAAAGCATTAGGAAGAACCTTGTCCTTATACAGCTGATTCTTTCCTTACTTTTCCCCAGAGGTTTCTTTACGGCCACCGTTGGAATCAATGCTTTAGAAGGACCATTTGTCCAGGACAGAAGTGATAGGACCTATGTTCTTATGAGCTTATGGTTTGCCAAAGACAGTGCCTACTTTGTTATCAATGAGATCCCAACACCATCCATGACAGAATAAAGCTGTTTGGTCCAATTGCAAGTATTTATCTAGAACATTCCATAAACTGTATAAGAAATATATACAGTTCCACAAAAACCTGCTTCCATGTTAACAGTCTGCACTTCTAGATTGCAAAACATTACACAACTATCTGCAACGCCTGGAGACAAGGTCATTCTATTTGTCAGTGAGTAAATAAATTATTATTCCAAGTACAAAAAAAAAAGAAGTCAAGTTAAGGTGGAAAGATAAGATGGCTCTGTGCAAAGAATATAGTGGGATTCTAGAATCCAAAAGCAACACACTTGGACCTGTGTTGTAGCAAGGGGGCAACCAGTGAGAAGATGTTTTTAAAGTTGTGTAACTGAAATTAAGCACCTCAGAATTCAGCAGGCATTGAAGACACCCTTCAGTACAATAGTACTTCACATGTGCCACAGAGCTTTAAACAACGATACAAGGGATTGGACACTTTGGCCAAATAGATTTTGGAATCAATCCTGGGCCAGCTGGAAGTCTTATCAACAGGATATGAGATACATTTTGGTTAATTTCAGATATTTACAGTGTGTCTATACCGAGTTAGTTGTCTGGACTTCTTTTGCAGTCAACAGAAAAATATTTTCACCATGCTACACGGATGATCGTTGTAGACATGTACAAGATGGGTTGTAATCAAAATGCCTGGTTGCTTCCAGTGACCATAGAAGGAGTTTAGAGAGTTATTTGAGATACAGAAAGCTACATTGTAGTCATCTCAAATTTAGGTGAGATATCTCCTACCACAGGTGACCACATGGTGAACAGAAGAACTATTTCCTCATGTGAACATACCTATAATTTTGCAAGACTCTCACATACTTGATTGATTCCACAGATGAAGCCCACTGTCTTTCATCCTTCTAACCCCCTTCTAACCCTTCTAAGCCATCTCCTTTCATTCTTCTAACCCCCTATGTACATGTTCCCTTTCTACTACTTCCCATTGCTGTTCCTTTTGTTCCCTTTGTGTATTTCTATTTATTTTCCTAACTACAGCTCTATCCCCCGTGACTGCCCACCCGTCCACGAATAAGTAGCTGTCTCACCAGCTCCTTTACAACTGGTCTCCTCCCTTGCTTTCCATGCCTAGATAAGGTGCTACTCCTGTGTCTTCATGTCCCATCAGTCACCTTAGATCTTCTTTACAGCAAGGTCTCACATTCCCTTTCCAATGGCTTCTGTGGGACAAGGCAGGCTATACAGCATAAAATGAGCATCACAGGTTTTCTTCGATTGTCTGGCATTCTGGCAAAATTCCTAAAATATTGTCAGCTGGTTATGTAAATCCAGTGAAAAAGCTGCTTTTCAAGGAACATAGTAGCTTTGGAATAGAATAACTTTGAAATTGTACCATAAAAGCATAAATACCAGTGATTATTTACACAGGTACATATACACACAGTATATACCCGTGTTTGTATATTAGATCACTACAGATAAGGAGTCATTCTATAGGATACATATTCTCAAATGTAAATGAAATATTTTTTCCTTTAAAAGAAAACATAATTTACATTCTGACTCTTGAATGGCCCTTTAACATCATTTACATTCAGTTGAGCACTGCAAGTTGTCCATCACAGTTTAAACAAAATCAGAGCATGAAGAGCTAGGATTAATTGGTTAAAAAACCAAAGCCATAGTCTACTGAAGTTGCTAAGCTAATTTTTGACAACAGTTGCTTTTCATGAAGATGCACAAGAGTATTTTTCAACTTAGTTTGATTAATTTAGTTTAATACTGAGCTGAAGTAAATCTGTCAGATCCAGAGTACACTGAAAAAGGAGGAATGCTTGTTTTCCAGTTTCAGTTTGTAAGTAATGATGAGGTGTGAAATGATGAGACTTACCCATTTGAAAAACTTGAAGAACATGGTAGCCCAAAATAATCAATTGAATAATGATGGCTAACACTTTCTTTATTTAATATGTTAATTAATTCTGCATTAAAGCTTCGTTTGAGGAGCCTTTTTTCGCATTTTTTATAGTTTTATTTCCCCAATAAACAGTATAAAAATACTGGTTTGATTCATTTTTACATGAGTGTCGATTAAACTGAATTTCCATTCAAATGTAACCTTAAACAAAAATTAAAATGATAAATTATCCACTAAATAAACAATTCTTTATTCATTGATTTCCAGTTTAATAAAACTGTAAGTACCAAGAAACACAATGAATGCATGTAGTTTTATAACAGCTTAGACAAATATGTAGCAGACATGCATCTTTCACTGAGCAAATAGCTTCATTAAATTTATCAAATTATATCAGTTAATTAGACTTTATTTTGCAGAATAGCTTAGGAAAAAGTATAAATATTTAAATCAATGCTTGTTGATCTAAATGATACTTAAAATCATCACAATTTAAATCATGCATCTAGGTGCATATATTGCGTATATGCTCTGTTTTTATATGCAGGAAATGACATCTCATTTGGAAAAGCTTGAAATCTACTGCAGTTCCATTGTTAGCTGTTGAAGATTTACATTTAAAGTCTGATATTATTCTGTCTTCTGCATTTTGGAGATGTCTCTTCTAAATTAATGTAAATTACAAGCATTGCCAGCTTAATCTGCTGGTGAAAGATCTTTGTTAAGAAATCTGAGTACAAACAGTATTTCCACAGTTGTCATAGATGTGGCTATGGCATCTAGATAGGAGACACACACAGCAGTGAGTACATCTGCATTTTTTAACATTTGCAAGTGCCAGTGTGATTTGCAAATAATGTGAAAAGAGAGGTTTCATAGTATGGCTACAGGATGTAAAATGGTGGAAAATGATGAACTACTGAACTACAATGCTCAGCTGGAGAAACTTAACGCTTCACATGACTGTGCAGTGCTTCCAAACTCTTCATGATTGTCACCTACGATAAATCAAGATCTACGATGCTGAATTTTAACACATGGGAGAAAGCCAAGGCTAATTTCTAAAAGGCATTTACATGAAGAAATAATACACTTGAAAATTCAGAAAATAAAGCAGGAAAGTTCACGATATAAAGCCTATAAAAAATGGAGTTGGCACTGATTTATTGAAAGAATTGTATTTAGAAAACCTCTGTAGATCTAATTTACCTTAGCCTCAGTAATCAGTACTTGTGGAGCTGGCTACAATAGTGAAATGCAAATTTGTACAGAGTAAGCAGCCAGTTTATGCTGCATCAGAGGATGCTGGAGTGAGGGAGACTAATGTAGCAATCAAAAATGCTGCACTACCTGCCAAGGAAATCCAAAGAAGATATGCCACTAACAAAGCAACAAACACAAGCCAAATAATTTCCCCCTGCCTGTTCGTATTTGTCACAGGGAAAATATTTTTTTCTGAAATACTTAAATTCAAACGCAAATACCCACATCATACTTGGCAGGTAGCATAACTGTAGAACAGACTAATTTGAGGATATAAAAAAGAATGGTCACATCTAAGGTTAGCTTTTCAGAGGACACAATTTGTTATAACCTTTTGAGAGCCACAGGAGAGCATAGCAGTTGCTTTTAAAGCTAGATCATGAAGGATATGTACGGCAAATTATATACAAAATTGCACATTACATTGGAATAACACATAAAATTAGAAGAATGTAGATGATTCAAAGAAGAGTAAAACTTCCATGGTTTCTCTGCTCTGGCTCTTATAAAAAAATAATTAATTTTTAACAGACATAATGAAAATATTTTTTCAAGGAAATCAGAATACAAGTCAGACTAAGAAAAACACTACAGAATATTTAGCTGACATAGATGTATTCAGTTCACCCTCGGACAATGAAGGAAATAGACAAAATAAGCTCTGATTACTATCTTTAAGAACTCGTGACAGAGTTACAACATCTTGAGGGCTGGAAAACGACTACCAAATTCTCTGCCTCCAAACTAATGGAGAGAAAAGAGGACTCAGTGAAATACAAATCTAATCAGCCTAGTTTCAGATCTTGAAATATACTGGAAAACTTATTAAAGGTTCAATTTGTGGGTGTCCAAAAGATAATTAGATGATAAACAACAATCAACGTGATTTTGTCAAGAAAATTAATATGAAACCACTCTAGTTTCATTAAATAGTTTATTAGATAAGAAGAAAAGAAAAATATGTGATATAGCTTGATTTTAATAAGGTTTCTGAAGTTATCCAGCCTGATATTCCTTAATGTAACGAAATAAGAAGTAATAGTTCCAAGATGAGTGAATAATTGGTTAAACATTGGATTTCAGATTGGCTTTTACCTACGGTCAGCTCTAAAAATATTATGCATAGTCCCAAACAAGTCTGATTTGGGTTTCATTCTACTCAGAAATGCGTATTTAAAAAGGAGGCTGGGCATGTAATATGCTGTTTAACTGGCTTAGAGATTTCAAACATTCTGCTGAAATCCCAGCAGATGAGATACACTATATTTTTCCTTTCTAGAAAATCAGGCACCTCTCAGATGATGTATGGCAAATTAGTTTGGACTGATCTGACTTCATAAACCAATATTGCATTTAATCCCATTTTCCATTTCTCCCCATGTCTTAATTATTCTTCTCTTCCAAATTTGTTCAAAAGCTTTTCATTATACTAAGGTCAAACTGGCAGATCTCTAGTTTTCAAGATTACATTTTTCCTTCTCTCGGATATCATTACTGTAATTCTGTTCTCACTGCTGTACTGTCCCCAGTTTGACATAGTCAATAAAATTTCTTCTGCTGACTTCGAAACTTTATGTACTAGTTCTTTCCAGTATTAAGCAATGCCCATTACTCTTTCCCTCCAGACTGAGCACAGGAACTTTGCTTCTACCTAAAATGGACAGGCACATTCATCACTCATTTTCTAAAAACTACAGGGGAGATGACGGATGCTGGTGCCAACCTTCCCTTCCAGACCATGCTTCTCCTACCAGCCTGTTCTCTAACTCCTCCAGACATTGAGCTCAGCCCATGCTGAGCGATAACCAGGTTTCCTTTTATTCAACCAGTTTGTCAAGAACCACGTCAATGGCTTCTTGCAGGCTGAACAACCGCTGACATGCAGCTCCCCCGAAAGATGAAGTCAGCTGGAAGCTGTGCCTCTAGCTCCACCTGCAACTAAGCATCTATGAGTATGCTCAGATCGTTAACACTTTGACTGCTTTGATTAATCTGGCCTCTCATTGCTATCCATTTGAGTCCAGTTTCCCATATCTGAGAAACAATTCCCATATGAGAAACAATCCTTCGCTGATCTTATAGGTTGCCATAAGTTACTACAGTAACAGTCACAGTTAGCTAAAGCCAAACCTACACCTGGTATTCCTCTCTCTTCTACAGAAATTTTATCTTAGTGGATCCTGTCCTGGAGACCTACTGCAGACCCTTAGTTTTGCTGTCCCCAAAACAATGTGAACCAGAGAAATTCTGTTTCACCTGTGTTATCATTTATCCTTCCAGTTTGTTTTATGATTAATATGCAAAACAACCTATCATGTGTATCTTTATTCCTGCCTTTCCCAAACAGTTCTTTCCCTGTTTCTTAGTCAAACTTCTTTTCTGGTATATTTCTGACACCCCTGTATTATCTCATTTCACTTCATTCACCAGTACTGTTCTGTTTTGTTGCATTGCATTAGTGTGTGTCAGGGTCTTTTCTCTGTACGTGTCCAGTCTGGTAGCTAGATAAACAACTTTTCACTGTTTATATTCCTCACAGAACTCAAGAACAGTGCTTTTATTTTTGTTTTCTGTTATTTACTTTCCCTTCTTGTAGTACTTTTCTTCTTCGCTTCTTCAGCTCTGTCTGATCCCGGTCTCTCCTTGATTCATGAAAATTCTTCACTTCTATTTTTTTCTTTCTTCATCTGTACCATGTTTCTGGGTTTCATTTGTACCCATCCTCCTTCTTGGGTTAGTCTCCACTCCAAGATGTACCCACTTAGCACCTATTCTAGGTGATGTTCATCTGATCAGCACTCATGGACAACACAGCCTGTGTGTTTTTTCATGCGTTTGTCCTTCTTCTTTCCTCTCTCTGAATCATCTTCATTCATAAGATACATTACTGCACTCGTATCTGTTTTAACATTTCCAAAGTATTTTTCCTTCCTTCATTTAAAATACAAATTATGGAAGATTTCCTGCCAAAATGTGGTTCATACATAATATTGAGAGTATTGTCTCTTCTAAAACTTCTGTTAACATCTTGGAAGAAGTTTTTCTTCAAGAAAAATCATGCTGATTGTGCAATACATTGTCCTCTGCTGCTTGAGCCCTGCAATCCTAGAATTAACTTTTTCTATCATTCCCAGCATCTTGTTTAAACATGCACAAATTTTATTCCACTGAATACAGAAAGTTGAAATTTTCAGTTACTGATGTGCCTGATTTACTATTACTTGCGTCTCCATGCATATTAGATCATGGGTTGTACTTCTAATTCTAATGCCTAACTATAATACAGCATACCACTAGTCATTTTTGCATGTAATTCTACAGCACTGATAGCATATATTTGTCATTGCTGTCAGAACTAGACAGATTTTTAATCCCCTTGCATATTTTTAACAGAAATTTATTGAAAAGTTGAAATAATATTGCTTTGTAAATATAGGTATAATAATTATGTTATTGTTTGTTTTCAAAGCAGCAGTCTCAGAAAGTAATAGATCCTGTTTTCAAAGATGATCTGTGCTTTTAGGGCTGGGGACCAAAATCCCATTTGACTTATACCAAAGACCCAGTAATTTTCTGTGAAGCTTTAACAGCCAGAGTCTTGCCCCCCACAACAGATGTGGGTGCTGAACATGGATTTAGATAGGATTTAAGAGCACAGCTTCAAATCCCTGGTTTTAAGAATTCTGCACTTAAATGCTGCCTGACTCTGCAATGGTCAAAGCTCCATAATGCATTAAGGTTTTAATTTTTAAGTTTTCAAGCATCTTATGCTCTGCCACTGCTCATTCCCAGGATGACATTTTTCTTGACTAATTTGACTTCTTCACTGCCTAATTGTCATGGTTTACCCCCCGCCGGCAACCCAGCCCCAGGCAGCTGCTCACTTACTGCCCCACAGTGGGATGGAGAGAGGGTTGGAAGAGTAAAAGTGAGAAAACTCGTGGGCTGAGATAAAGACAATTTAATAGGTAAAGCAAAAGACACGCACACACGCAAAGCAAAGCAAGGAATTCATTCACCACTGCCCATGGGCAGGCAGGTTCAGCCATCCCCAGGGAAGCCGGGCTCCGTCACTGGTAATGGTTACTTGGGAAGCCAAACGCCACAATGTCAAATGCCTTCCCCTTCCTTCTTCTTCCCCCAGTTTACATATTGAGCATGACGTGCTATGGTATGGAACATCCCTTCGGCTGGTTCGGGCAGCTGTCCTGGCTGTGTCCCCTCCCAGTGTCCCGTGCCCCCCCAGCCCTCTCACTGGCCAGGCCCCAGAAACTGAAAAGTCCTTGGCTTGGTACAGACACCACCCAGCAACAACCAAACCATCCGTGTGCCACCAACGGTGTCCTCACACCACATCCAAAGCACAGCGCTGCACCAGCTGCTAAGGAGGAAATTAACTCCATCCCAGCCAAAACCAGGACACGAATATGTGCCAGTACACCAGGTGGAGCACAAGACTGCTAATACCTACTGGTCTCTGTTTGCGATCTCTATACTAAAAAGGAGAAGATGACTTTCTCCAACAACATACAGATAAAAAGGCCAGATTATCACAGCACACTGCATCTCAATTGATGGGTGCACACCCTTGGAATCTCTATTACAGATGGCCATTTCCTAATCCAGAGCTCGTTACATCCCCTCTGTAGAAGAATCCTTTGTTGGACTTTCTTTTGGCAGAGAGAAATAATTTAACTTCAAGTTAAAAAACTGCAGAAACAGGGCATGGTTCTGTCGTATTTTGCACAAACCACTGAAATCTGACCAAGTTACCCGGGCTAACATAAGCATTAAAAAATTACTCTGGTAGGCGAAATAAAATTTTACCAAAATTTAAATCTCTATGTACCTCACCAGGCTGCTTACACTGAGCCAGGATACCCTGTTCTGTTGAAACTAGGATGTTGCACAGCTAGGAATAAATGTAGAGAAGGCTTTCTTTATGAATGATAGCTAGGGCTTTCACCTGGAAAGGTGGAAACCTATGAATCCACTCCACAGACCTTCTCTAATTTTTAATCCAGTGAATGTGTGATGTCAAGCATGAACAGTCCAAGCAGTAGATCCTAGGTCAGGTCTGAAATAACTTATATTGGGAAATCCAGAATGCTTGCACTAGATAACATATAATACAGCACCATGAGCCAAAATGAAGCAAAAAACCCCTATCTTTAAAATGGAAAATGCAAGCCTTCTATAGCCTCTTCAGACGTATCTGCCTGTCCTTTTATTTCAAAGCCAAGGCCAAGCTCATTAGCAGTGGAAGGCACCAGAATGAAGCAGCTAGTACCTGATCCCAGTCATATGCCATGGCTGGATAGTCATATGCCATGGCATTAAAAACTGACTTGTCCCCAAAGCAGAAGGGCATACCAAAGCAATCTGTCCGGATTTCAACACAGCAGTTTTAGGCCCAGAAAATAGAAATGCTAATGGATTTCAGATAATTACAAAATATGTTACTCCTACTCTGCATTTGAGTGTTGAGGTCTATTTATTCCACATTGTCCTGGAAGACTGGAAGGGAATATAACAGGTAGTAACTCCTGTTGCTACCCTATGTGAGACATTTGAGAAGATAAAGATTTATATTCATCTCTTGTTTTTCAAATAGTCAAGAGAAGTGTAGAAATGAAGTCTAGAGATAGTCATGCTTACTGTTGCCTGGAATGTCTTAGGCAACCTGCAGTCTGCAGTGCATAAAGGGATCAAAGGGAAGGTGTATAATCTCTCTGTGTGAGTCTATGAAGTGGCACATATAGAACTCCTGTCCAACTGCCTTGATTTCTTTCTCCCTTCTCTCCTCCTTTCTCTAATTTCTCTCCCCTTTTTTCTCTTCTTCCAGATACCGCACTTTGAAACAAAGTTTTAAAGATAATAGCACTTGTATAGGGTGGGCTGGCTCTTCAGGAATTCTCCAGTTTGGACGTGGTTCACAGAGTGCTGTTGCGCTCTCAGAGAAGGCAAAGAACATGCTGCAGGGGCAGAAAATATTGCATCTTTCTGGCCCTACAAGTAACAGCAAGTTAGACAGGAGCAATCATTGTTAACTGACTATCTGATCACCCTTAAGGGTGCACCGAGTGAAAAGACTAATGTGATTCTCTGATATAAAAGGAGAAAATACTGGGTTTGTGTAGAGGCATTATATCAGTTGTCTAGCAGCCGTACTGCTGTTACTAGAATATTATGTCTATTCCTGCCATATAGGATTGAAGAACTAAAGAATGGAGGGGGTTCAAGATGATTGAAAGATTGGGAAATATTGCCTGCAATGAAATCTTCAAAGGCCTGAATCCATTTAGCTTAAAAGAAATGGTGATTTGATTATGGGCTGTAAATTCTAATTTGGGTAACAATCTGATTGTAGCTGGCTCATCAACGTTGTAGATAAAGATAAAAGAAGAATCAGTGGCTGCAAATTGAAGCAAGGAAAGTTCAGGTACAGAAATAAAAGAAGGTGAAAATTTTAAGAAAAGGGATAATTAGCCACTGAGATAACCTAACAAGATTATTGTCAGGTATATTGTTAGGTTGTTGGGTTTTGTTTGCTTCTTTTAATTTCTTTTATAAAAGGAATAATTAATTCAAGAAAATTTATTCAGGTAAGCATTATGGCATGTATTATTCAAGAGTTTAGAATGGATGATGGTGATGATGATAATAATAATACGGAGCTAACATCTATTCTGAGTGGAAGCCCAAGCTCATTTAATCCACCAGTATTTTGCCACTGGCTTTATTTCATTGTTGCTTTTGATTTTATTAAAAATCCTTTCACCACACCAAATTTACTGGTAAAATAAGCATACACTATCCCTAGCAGAAGCAAAATATGTTATTTCTGAAATAATTAAAAGGAAAGGAAGAAGCATTTGCTGAATATGATTGAAATCCTACCATTGGTTAGTCCATTTTCAGAACAGTGTAGCACAACTGTGCCAGGGCAACCGGCCCAAGCTCCTGAAAGGGATGTGGTCAAAGACAGCACTTTAAAAATAAAAGGCTTGTTGGGGTTTCTTTAAGCCCAATTTCCATGCACCTGTCTACAGTACACCACCACAAATAGTTAAATTGGCACAACACAAAACACAGCTGATTGTGCCAGGACAGCATGATAAATAGTCAAATCTGGCTTTGACTGAGGCGAATGGGAACTTTCAAAGCCAGCTTCACCACCGAAGCGTGTATCTCATGTAACCAGCTCATAAAGCAGGATACCAGACAGAAGAGGGCAATACTGGTATATTGACCCTTCATTGCCAAGGTTGTTAAGACAGTAGGGGTTTTTTAACACAGTATATTTGAAACGTGCTCCTTGTATTTGTTAATGAAAGAGAGCTGGAGTGCTTTTACCACAGAGCAGCTTTGATGCAAACCACAGTCCCACATTACATTTGCTAATAGCAATACTTCACATTTCCAGTCTCTAAAGGAAATAATACACAGTCTTAATGGCACTCTTCTTTTTGAAGTTCAGCCTCTCCCATGAGCTGTACATTACACCCAGCAGTCATCATGGAGGGAGAACGGGACTGTGTTTTTCTTAGTGTTTAGGGCTCAGTGAGCTGCTGACTCAGAATCACCTTGCTCGGAGATGTGCCTTCCTCACACATTAGTCCTTTGCCTAGACCGCTAGAGCCATTTAAAGAATATTTGATTCTCTACATGGCAGCATGAGTTTTGAGTAATATTCCCATAGCACTTACACTGTGGTTCAAAATAGCATCTATATACAATTACTCTTACAAGATGATTTATTTTTAGCATACAGCCCAGAGCATTCTTTAATGCCCACATTTCATATTGCATTTGTCTTTGATTTGTGCTGTGGAGAAACCCTAGTTAATGCAAAGTTCATCCAACAATATTTTTTTAGCATTTTTGAACTGACATGCTATTTTGAGACAAGATTAGTTATTCCCTCATCTAGCTACTGTATTTTCATCTGCTGCTAACAGGCCTCGAGCCAGCTTTAATATGTCATGTCCTGACAAAAAGAGGAGAGAAACAGTGGAAAGGAGACAGAGCTGTGTATTTATATCCGCACAACACATACAGGGTAAAGGAACTCAGCTAAAAATGCCCATAAGCTGCCAGTTAGATAGTGTGGTAGCCAAAAAAACATCCTTGATAGCTTCTTGTTAAGCTTTAGGTGGAGTGTCACAGCAGTTTAAGAACCTGTCAGAACAAGCAGTCTCACCATTGCCCCTGACCCTGGTGAATTATTCCAACTGCTTCGTCTGTGATCACCCAAACTTTTGTAACCAAGCTGGAAAAAAGGTTAAGGACTCGATTCAATTGAGTCCCTCACCTTGGTGGCATCAGCTGGATTAGGTCCCTGCTGTTGTTGGCTGGGCAACTGCCAGTGCTGTCACAAGAGAAAGTGGGAACATGCATCTCAAAAAGAGCTTTGAGTGAATCTGCTCGAGCTGCCTGGCCAGTGAATTCATACCTTTTCCATGTGTATTAAATGTTTTGCTACTAGAAATTAGGACATATTCAGTCTGTATGAGTTGATTCAGGTTCACTAACACCTGCATTATTACAGAGCATCTAGTAGGTTTTATAACGGATAGATATAAAAGCAAGGTGGTTTTTATAGTCTTAGATTTAAAACCAAACTGCCAGGGAAATTTTCTCTTACACAGAGCTGGCTCCATCAGCCCCTAACCCAGCAGCTTCTCCATTCACTCCCTCCTCACCACAGTGCGCCCCGTAGCCCTGCAAGACCGTATTGCCATCACCAAATTAGAGGCCACAAGGACTGAGGCTTGCCAGGTCTGCTCTGCCTGAACTTTTCTTGATCTGCCTGCAGATCTAAGGTGTCTATGGCTAATTCATTCTACTTTTGTTTATCTTTGTGTGGTACAACCACGGTTTTATACAGAGAGCTGTAATGAGCAGTTATTCTGTGTAGAATGAGATATTTGCAACTCTAACACAATGACGTCATGTAAAGAAATACAAGCCTGCTACAACAGCAGAGACCTTGAGAAGCAGAGAGGCGGGATACGGCACGGAGGAGTGTAAATCTGGGCTGATAAGAGATGGGGCACAGGCGGCACTGGCGTGCCCACAGCTATTAATGCTCACCAGCAGGCAAAGCAATGCAGACCTGAACAAAGCTGGTTTTAACAGTAACAAAAAGAAAACAGTAGTATCTAACATAAAGAGCACCGTGGATAGTGGGATGTAACACGGAGCGCAGAACAACGAACAAAGAGAAAGGTGCCAATGTGTGATAGTAAATGTATAAAAATGGGTAGAGTAAAGAGGAAGAAACCAGGAACACCAACACTGGATTGTTCCCAGTGAAGGAGTCCAGAGGCTGATGGCTTATGGCCTCATCCTCTCCAGCAGTACAAAGCCTCTGACTATCAGTTCAGAGGAGAAATGCAAGGGTGAGCATTCCCCAAGAAAAGCACAGAAAATTAAGAACTGTGTGTTGACATTTGAATTGTATTATTACTATTCTTGAGACTTTTCCTGTATAGACGTAGTCTAATTGCATTATTACTCACTTTTTAATGTAATAAATAGATCCAGAGTAAATATGATACTTGAATTAGACTGTTAAGATTTCCATTACACTAAAAATAAATTTGTGGCTTTACAAATATGTAGTCTTCTTCCTCTTTGCCCATAAACAAAATTTTGTGTACCACCTCCTCCTCAGTTGCACTTGTTTACCAGTTTGTGAACCATTGGTGATGAACTAGAGCCATGGTCAAAATAACTCTGAAAGAAAACCAGCAATCACCTAACCAAAACCACTTGTTTGTTCCTGGTTATCAGGTCCTGGTCTGGTCTACCACATGCTCCACAAAAGTTAAGCTGCCATAACGAATGGTGGTACAAGAACAGGGCAAGCAGAGATGGGCACTGCTTAAATCAACTGCTGCCAATGGAACTGCAGCCAAAGACGATGCTCTGGCTTCCAAAAAGAGCTAAGAAGATTTAGCAGTCCCAGCTGCTCCAGCAAAAGGATGAAGTCAAGATGTATGCAATTTAGTTATGTTATTTGTGAAATAATGTCATTGTATCTCTTTTAAATGAGAGACTAACCATAACATAAACCAAAATAATTCAGTTAGTTTTTGCATATGTTAAACAACCACAAGTGACAAAGATCAGACCTGGAGGCACAAATATTGGAGACATCTATAAACCCACATAATCAGCTTTCAAATCAATCAGCATGCATATATTAAGCAATTAAACAGCTAACAATGACTAATTCAAGATTTCTATCCAGCTTTATTTTCTATCACAGACAGCTCTCAGTTTGATATTACCTATGCAACACCACAGGGGCCATGGAAAGTTGTGGTCTCTCAGAATGAGGGGAGATCACTGTCCCATGAAAGAAATCATGTTGCATAGCTGAAACAGAGACGTGATTTAGAGATGCAAGGGTTATTAAAGGTTTTACATATCTGGGAAGGGGAAGACGCTTAAATTGCTTTGATATGGAATAACCTCTTGTTATACGAGCAGCATTTTCAACAGGTAAAACATCATCAGTAAAAACTGTGGTTTCTAATGAACTTCAGATTTCCATCTTTTTATAAAATAAAGACTAACAAAATTAGAAAATTTTGCTTTATTTTCTGTTGAGCCAGAGTTTTTCAATTATTTAGAGAAATCACTTTTGTCATTTTTTAAGATTAAAAAAAATTGTGAAATTGTGTATCCTCTATTTTATTATATTTCTACAATAAATATTCGTGACATTTTTAAATACCTTCTCTCTGGTAAACATCCCAGAATTAGCTTTTTCAGGAGAGAAAGAACAGAGCTTTATGAACTGTATGAGCTCTCTGAACAGCTTGATTAAGTCTATTGTGACTGAGATGAGTAAATCATTATTTTACAAATTGATGTTTATTGGTTCTGAAATATCCGTAAATTTGCCTCAATTAAAAATAAATAAATTTCTTTGTCAAGTTCATATAATTCCTTCCAGACTAATTTGCACCATTTTCTCTTTGGATTTCAGGACTTTGGCTTTTGTATCTGCTGTTCAAATCCTCCTTGACTAGTAGAAAGTATTTCTTATGCTTCATTATGTTATTGATTGCAAAGTATTCTTGACTCCAGCTCAACTTGGTAATTAAAAAAAATCTCAGTTTAAACATGTGAAGTGTCTCGTTGAACACAATTCTTCAGTGTTGATCAGTACTTAAAAGCCTGAGTGAATCTGGCCTTAGAGAATGTTTCTTCTCTCACAGCACCTCACACAATACTTCTCCCTCAAGTAAATTATGTCCTCGTCACTCATTAATCTGCTTCTGGTCCCCTTTGAAGAGGTGAGTGTTACCTTGTGATTTGGAACTAGATCTTAGTCCTTGGACTTCAAAACCTGCTCATTTGAAAACGTAATTAATGCCTATGTCATGAAACAGGATATTTATTATCAGGTTTAAGATGTTTCATTAGGGGTACAGCTTGTTCCAAGGAAAAATAAAATAAAACAGTCACTGTAGCACTGAGCACTGTAATGTCCTAATGTTTATGTTCTTTGGCTCCTTACCCTCTGAGAAATTCAAAGTGGTGCCAACAATAAGAATTATGTCAGCACAGAGCCAGCAAAACATAATAGGACCCACAGGAGATAGGGGTATCTCATAAATCCCATCTGTCCCTAGTGTACCTTACGCGTTCCTTACTTGGATAGCTAACTCAGCTCCTACCTGTGCTACTCTCTACTTAGAGTAACAGACACGTGCCAGCAGTCCCCTTTAGTACAGAGTCGATGAAACACCCAAATCAAAAATCCCTACACTTGAGAGAGCATGTGCTGTCCTAGTTCTGATGCATATCCAAGAAATTAAGAACTGTCCGGTGCTGCACACACTGCACTGGGCCACGTGAGCTGAGCTGGTACAGCCATTCCTCCTTCTTTTAAAGCACGAAGGGCAGAAGTGGCTTCCCATGTTTTGCCCTTCTGAACAGGGCCATGCCACTCTTCCCCCCACCACAGCCACATGTTCCTTCTGCAACCTTGTGCCTGGGAAAACATTCAGTTGTGTGCACTGAGCCCTGCAACTAGGAGATAACCCAGGAAAAATAAAGATTCTATTTCGGATATGTGGGTTTATGACTGGATAAGAGCCAGGACCAGTTCCATTCACACCATGAGAGGACTCACATCTGCAAGCCCTGTCTCTTATGAGAACGACCAGAATTCAAGACTGCAATTAGTCTGAGGCGAGGAACAAATTCTGCTCTACCTGTTGAAACAGTAACAGATTATGTCCTTTCATTTGTGAGATTTACCAACTCTATTTTGACTTTCAGAGACAAGGAAAGGGCAGGTTTCTCCCAGGATGAAATCTATCACATCAGTGAATTCCATTCAGCAGGAGCACATTAGTAAAGGATTGATGGGAGACCCACACATCAGCTCAAGTGTCTCCTCTTCAGTACCCTTCTCTGCTGCTCTCATGCTTCTTCAACCCCACCTTCACTTTGTAGGGTAATCCTTTCAGGGTCTCAGACTGCAATAAAGTCTTAAACCTCCATGTGTATCATCTAGCTATGCATCTGCCCCAGAAGTAAATTTTGTCTTTTCTTCTGGAAGGAATGGACATTAGTGGTTGGACTCAAAACCAATTACTTTTCTGAATGTATCTATTTATCTATCTGAAGCTGCAGCCTATAGATCCCCTTATTCCTTTCCTTAAATGTTGACCCATCCTATCTTCAGAAGATGTGACATTTGGTAGCATCCTTGCCATGTAACATGGCACGTCACCATTTCTTCATTTCAGATGATCATTTTAGCATTCTTAAAGCCAGTAAACACAATCAGAAACAGAAACTTTACAAATTCAAAATTCCCCTCAAGCAGAACTTTGCCATTTGGGGAAAAAATGTTGTAGTATATTTAAGGTTTCATAACTGTACAGCTGATATATTGATTAAAATGTGACTTTTAAGTACACAATTATCGATTTGGCATCCTTGGATAATAAAAAAAGTAGAACAAGTCCTACCCTGAGACATTGTATTTAAATTTTGTACAGAGTCAGATGGCATATAGGTCTGGAAGTAGCACGTATTAAAATGATTAATGAGATATTTACACATTACATGTGTACCACTTGGATAAGAATATTGATTTCCTTTTTGCACTGAACACTAATAAACTGCAATGATTCTAAGAAAGTTTCTAAACATTTTCAATGATCACACATGAACACTGTTAACTGTGGTTTCTCTTTCAGTGAAAGGATAGTCTTACTTCTAAAAGCTTTAAGGCAAGATTATGAGCCACAAGTAGCTATCTATGAATTAGCATTTGAAGATCTACCTCCTTTAATCTGCTCAACATAATTAATATATTTCCAAGGCTACTGAAAATAGTTTCAGAAACTTTAAACCCAGGCTCTGATAATGATCATTTTATATCACCACTAAAATATGGTTTTAGCATGGTACATTCTTCACAAGCCAAAACCTTCATTCAAGTACTTGCATCGGTCCTCTAATTGCTATGGATGGCCACTAATACTTAAGACTGTCATTAAAACCAATAGTTTTAATGATACAGCTTATAGGCTATAAATTAAGCTCTTCCTCAAGTGTTTAATAAAACTGAATCCTAAAAAAGTAGCTGGATCTGTATTTCCTGAATTCCTTTAATATTATGAGAACATAATTTGAAACAATTATGATATCAAATACTATTTTGCACTTCAGTAATTCCTTGTATACAAACACTGCAGTGCACTGCATAAAAACAAATTTACACTTAAAAATGATCCATTATTGCCCATTGTTACTTATCATTATTGGAGAAAATCCAGTCATATAGGTTATAAGATCAAATGTGTCTGTCTGAAATTAGATGCATGAAGTATAATTTTCAAATGCTATTTCTAACTCCATGTAAGGGTGAGGTTTGTTTCTCCAGGTTGCTGAACAACCCTAGATTAAGTTATACCCTTTTCAATGCCTCTGAAAAATCAAGGTGAAAAGTGTGAACATTTTCACTAAAGTGACATCCTGAAACTCAGGAAATGTAATGGCATTGATAGTACAAACCAGATCTTCCCAACTCCATTTCTGCCATCAGCTGTCATGAACTTTGGTAAGTACTGCATTCATTTTTTTCATGTTATTTTTTTCAGAATATATTTTCATGCTGTTTAAGGCTTCCCATCCAAGAATATTTCTGATATGGAATCAGATTTTTTTTTATCAATTTATCAGTTTATTTCCTTGGTAACTACCCTTTTAGCATAGAAAAGATAGCTGATATTAACATTAAATCACTCACCCTTCAGCACTGCATTTAAAAGCCATAAAAACCCCATATTGGTAACTTCATGTTCTGATCATTAACATCAATTAGTGTTCTACAGACTACAGAAAATAAGGATCTTAATACAGCCTCATGCAGAAGATTCATAAAAAGCCTCTCTCAACATATTATTCATAGGTAAAGTGTCTATTTTTATGATGATCCCTGGAATATGATGCAATCACAGACAAAGAATGGACCATTGACTACAACAGTAACACTTCCTATATCATGATGCTCTTCACAAATTTGCCACCAAGGGTAAATAGACTGGGACGGATTTCATTTACAACAGCAGCAGATGTGCTGTGCTTTGACTTTTGAGCTGTACACAAGCAATGGAGTAAGAGCTACATTTTGCTGGTTTTGAGCAGCTTCTAGGTTGTGTGGATGAATTAGTGCTATTTTTTTCACCTGACGTTTCTTCTTTGCACAGTGCAGAACAAAATCCAAAGCCCACGGGAGATATTTTTTTCTATAATTTCCCATTATCAGTAGTGAATATTAACAAATCTCGTCTGGCTTATTCAAAAGAAAGTGGGGAGCTACATAACCATGGAAACACAACTTCTAAGTCCCTCAAGCACATGACTGCTCCAAGCCATGACAGGTGAAGCCCTGGCAGCAGGAGGGCCTGATCCAATGGGTCTGCTGATGATCTAGGCATTAAATCTTGTTTGAACTTATATTCAGTGGAGAGTTCATCATGGAATTTGGCTTTGCAAAGGAAAACCCAAACACCTAAAAGGTCAAAGCGGTTTTTCCATTACCTTGAATGAGTTTTATGTGGGTTTACTGCCACTGTTAATTTGTGTGCCATGCTAGCTTCCCAGGACCTACCTGACCACCGACCTGTTCTGTTTTAGGTATTTTCACAAACACACAGTGAGAGGCAGTTCCGGTCCTGAGGAGCTTACATGGCTTACAAGTAAAATAGACAAAGTAAGTGGGCAGAAAAAAGGTCTTTGTTTGACCAAGTCTTTAAACACATACTATCAATCACACCATCAGGAAATCAAGTCAATGCCTAACTGATCCTAAGGATACACAGAAAATCTGCAATGGAGTCAAAAGTTGAATCTACATTTCCCATGTACCACTGTTGCCTCAGCAACAAAACCTTACAATCTTCCTAAAAGAGATGTGCATCTCCTGTTCTGCTGATCAGGTGCTTTTCACAAGAACAGATTTCACTACAAATTTTAAAGCTGCCACTATCACACTCTTCTCACTCCTCCATAAAGGAAGACTACAACCAAAGATCTTCACAAATGCCTCAGAAACAGCTGTTATCCTCTCATGCCAGGTACTCAGGGTGGTAACACAGAAGGTGTTGAAACACTGTGTTATTTCAACACTTCCTCTGTTGTTAAACCTGCCATTTTGCTCCTTGGGAAGTTCAGCTTTCAACAGGCATTATTATTCCTGACAGACCACCCTGTGAAAGGCTGTTTCCAGAATGCAGGCATCTTCCATACCTAAAACTAGAGAGAGAATCTTGTTTAGAAATATATTCAAAGTTTTTAGCTTCTGTTGAAGCCATTCCAAACGTAGTCAACTTAGCAAAACTAGCCTGGCGTTCGAAGAGCTGCCTAGTCCTAGCACGTTCCAGACTTTGGGAGGGACTGTGCCATATAGCCCTGCTGCTGGGGACACTGATGGGAGCTGCCCAGTACATGCTTACTGCTTGGGAATGGGAAGGCAGGACATCCAGAGGCAAGCTCAGACCACTGCACCACCATTCAATGACACTATCAGAAACTCTGCTCGTTTTTTTTTCTTCTAAACATACCTCTAGCATTGTTTCCAAGCACAGATTGCACAGTATGCATAGTATCTATTAAATAACCTTCAAAGACATGTGCAAAGTTGGGGGGAAAAAAGAACTGCACATGATGGTACATCATCATGTTGTTTACATCTCTTTAAAAAGGCTTTAGTAGTAGAGTGGTGACTGCTATATGCAAACCGGAGCAGAATATTAACACTGTTGTGTTAAACAGAAATATCCCAGCAGTATCCAGCCACTCCTGCACAAGTGCTCTTCTCAGCAAGCTTCAGCAGAGGAGGTGATTTTGAGGACTGGGAGATGCCACTTCCCGAGTCCTATCTGCTTTCTGTGCTATCAGGGGAGAAACACAGAGATCCAATTTGGTGGCTACATGACTGTCTCATCATCAGGGTCCCATAAGGGGATGTCCTCTTTGCTTCCTGGGATGTACACATACGTATGAGCTTGCTGGTCACATCTCTTCCAAGCAGAATCCTGTTTGCTCACAGAAGTTCCTAAGATAAGCATTATCTTACCAAAATGATAAACACTTGGCTCTGGGGGAAGCCCATGATGCCTAAAATATCTGCCTCAGATTTCTGTGCCCTAACTAGAGCTGCTGAAAACCGGCAGAGGGGAAGTAATTTGGCCTAAAGTGGAGTGCCCTAGCAGAGTACAAGAAATCAGTAAGAAATACCAAAAAGTTGTTCATCCACTTGTTAACCAGACTACTCAGCCTTTATCTAAGGACAAGAACCTAATTGATCAGGACTGCTGCTCTGAGTCCTTTGCACTTTAGTCCAGTAATTAAAGCAGTGACCCAAAAAAAGTGAAAATCCTGTATCCACAGCACTGAATATTATTCCTGGAGCACAGGTAGTCTCTTGCATCAGCTCCATTTATCCCCCTCCTGCTGAAGCCAAACCACTGCCAGTCAAGAAAGCAGGACCTAAATGACTAGAAGGAGACTAGGCAACTGGGTAGCTGCTTTTTCTGTACAGGAATTCTGTTTATACAACAAAATCTGAACTCAGCCCCATAAGTATAATGGAAGTCTTGTATCATAAATGACAACTCTGCGGCAGATCTAATGCTGCGTGAGTTGTTCAGCTCACAAGTAACTGTGAGCTTCCCGACTGCTGCAGACAGGCTTGCTCTGGTGTCAGCACTAGCAGAGCACACCGTTCCCATGTCAGCCAGCTGAAGAAATGCCCTGGACACACCATGCTGCCAGTTGGAGTGCAAGAATGCTTTCCTCTCCTAAAATTAAAATGTAAACAGATATAGTCATAGCGTTGTTAGGAATCTTGTCCAAAATGAGCAGATGTAATTACATCCACCTGCAAGAATACCGTGCCAGCCAGGTACGGAAAGTTTCTGCTCACCACCGTTACTAAGCATGTGAGTGTAATGAGAGGGAGAAGAGCAGAAGCATTGTGATCCCAGGTGTTACGCATCAGGCACTAGACACACGGCCTCAGATGCGCAAGGGCAATTTCATTAAGTGCCACCACATCTGGTAAATGTAACGCGTTCAGTGCTTTTTTTTTAAACTCCATCAGCTGACTGATGCCATTTTAGCCATCGCTTGTTGCTCTACCTCACCTTAAAATGTCTGCTGGATCCTCACACACTACATTTATTGAACTATTTAGAGGTCGATAAAGGAAACTTGTCCTCCCTATCCTTCAAAGCAGTCACCTTTCTTTTTCTTTACCATGCTGGAAAAGCCTTTTACATCTGTTGACTATTAACGATAAGCCAGGTAAGCACCCGTTCTTTGATTAAATTAATCCCAGCAAACAGTCACAGAAAGCTGTCAGAGTTATTATAAGAATACTGTATTTTTGCACAACAGAAATGAAACGTGAGATACCCTGTAATGTAAGTTCAAGGGTCCATGAAGCATGGGCACAGAACCCAAGCTCTTGGCATACAACTTTTAATTACTAAATTATTGCAAAAAAATAATAAGGCAGGGGGAGGGGGGGGTGGTCATTACTAGTTGCAGTACTGCCCATTTTAACGTTGGCGCATTGTCTGGGAATTTTCTAGAGATGGGTGCCTATCTGGCTACAAAGTGCCCTCAGGCAGGGTATGGGAGCTCACCTCACTCCTACTACTCCATGCAACTGAACTACACTTAGGCATTCAGGGAACATCTTGGCTAAACAGAAGAGCATGTTATGATTATGAGCACCTACAGGGGCAATATTCTTGGAGAATAGATGGACTAGGTTGCTGTTGACTCTTTCAGGGATTTTACATCTCCTTAATCTAAATTTAGCCATTATTTAAGTATGGTAAATTTCATTAAATCTAAGGTTTAAAGGAGAAAAAACATTATAAAGATTATTTCCTTTATACTCAAAGTCCTGTTGACTGGATAGGAAAAACAGATACCAACGAATTTATCTTTGAAAAAAAGAACTGCAGGAAAACCTGTCCCTCGGTCATGCTCCTTTAGCCCCACAGCCATAGTAAGTACATTTTCACTTGTGAACTCTTACTACCTGTGTATTTTGGCATGATCCCTGAAATACCCTATTTTATTTGTTAGACCTTGCATTTACATCACTTCAACACTAACAACATCATTAGGGTCACCGTGCTGATAGAGCTCGACTTGGCCAGTATCATTATATGTTTGGCATCAACACAGTGTGAACTCAGAAATGCCATATATCTCAAAAGTATTTTTGCATGCATGCATACACATATGTCCATCATACTAATTAACTAAGCTAGACATCTCAGAAGACTAATTGATTTCTATTTATAAAAGCAACATTTATGTGTCTTAACACATGTATTAGCTTATCTATATATAACAAAATCTTTGTTTCTTCTTGAACCCGCCTGTTGCCACCTGTTTAGCTGTTTTTATCTTCATACTCTGCTAACTCATGAAGCTGGTGCAAAAGCCATAAAAGGACTAATGTTTTTCTACTGTGTAGAAGTTACTAATATGTAGTAATGTGTCAGGTATCTGACCATCACACAGGCTCCAGAAAGATCATTCCTTCTCCATTTTTGTTCCCTGTCCATCACAGGACTACATAAGAAAGGGGCTGAAAGAAAGAGTGCCAAACAGCAGGAAACATGCGTGTGCCCAGATGCAAACAGATGCAGTCATTGCCATCCTCTGTTTCTGTACAGGGCAAATGATGTTCCTGTTACTCCCAATGGGAGTGTGGGGTTCTGTTTTTCATTAGAGATGAGTCTGTCAGTGCCACACAGAGCAGCCCTCCAGAAGAACCAAGCAGACCTCACTGGGGTCTTGCTGGTCACAGCTATGTACCCAAGCCTCCACCAATCTCACAGTGGGCATGGCTATGTTTACAGCATGTTAAAAGCAGCCTAACTGAGAGACGTCTCCAAGAAGCAGAAGTTTAAATGAATTTCCATTGATTAGCAGAAATTGGAAAGTATATAATACATCCCTTTTATTCAAGTAATTAGTTACAAAGGTGTCTCCATCATTCCCACGGAGAGCCTCAGTGTCAAAGAGGAGGAAGAAAATGCAATAATGGTTCTGAAGGAGAAAATGAAATGCTGGGTGTGAAGAATTATCTCTGTATTACAATCCAGTGCTCCTCCACTTCTGAAGGTAGCTGGGCAGGTGACCTGCTATAGCCATCTCATAGAAATTCAGCACAGCTGAAGTGCACTTCATGAGCCAGGAGATCATAGCTCCTGGTTACAAGCATAGGAATAGCGAGAGCTGTCAGCTCAGATCCCACTTCTTTCTCTGTAGCTAGATCATGCCACACCAGGAGAAGAAGATACTGTTATTAGCAGATGCCTTACTGTGGTATCTACAGAAGTGGATCAATGCCCTTAGTTTGCCTGGTATGTGATGAATATGCAAAGATTAAAACCAAACCAAAACCCTCTCAGAATGTGCATATGCTTAACAGATTTCCAAGCAGATAGGCGAATGAAGTACTTGCCCTCCCTTGAAATACTGGTTATGTATTCATTTAATTACCATATAATAATTTTTGATTGGAATTAGAAATTTGGTTTTGTTCCTAATTCACTGAAATAATTTCTGCTACTACTGATCTAAACAAATATAAGAAAGAAAAGAACCAACCCCAAACATGTACTGCGGTTGGTGTCTACTTTTTATCATTTTTTCTACCCAAACACAACCAGTGGCTCCATATAAAAAAATGTTATGACTATGACATAATTTTTTTCATCACTGCATCAGGTTTTTACTATGACATTCATCATAACATGTAGTAACAAATACTCAATTATCAGCCTCCAAAGGCTTTTACGGTATCTCCTGCCAATAACAATTAAGTTGATAGTGACTTCTGAGTAAGTGAATATCCAGATCTATTGACCCAGGAGTTAAATATTAACTGAGGAGATGACAAGGTCAATATACTCCTAGACCAACAATAAATCCTGATGTTCTTCACAAGATCACAAGGATGCACCTAATACCACTTGTACGGAAATCTGTTGCTCAGATCCCCATTCTCTCGGCTAGGCAAATAAAGGATGTTCATGACAGAGGGAAATCTTTGTTATAGGTGAGAATAAAGATGGAAAGGTACAGTCAGCCAGCCCAGAGCCCATTTTCCATTATGTTCTTTAAAGTAAACTGTCTGTTCTAAAACGTGCCAGGAAAGGTTTCAGTCTGTAACAAGGACAACATGGAAAGAAAAGCTGAGTGCTTGCCTCAGCTGCAGAGGTTACTCTTCCAGATTCACATGCTCTGACTATGACTTTTCATCCCAGTTTTGGTAAAGCCACAGAGACAATCCAATTTCTATCTTATACCAGTGAGCTGGGTAACCCATCTCGGCCTTATTTGGGGATCATCTGAAATGTTGGAAATTTCCTGTTATGAGCTTTTATAAGAATATATGAACATACGTGAGAATAGCTGAAAATGGAATTAGATAAAAGAAATCTTTTAAGCAAAGATCTTACATTTCTTTTTAATTCACAAAAAAAGAATAGTAACAGTTTCAAAGAATTCACTAACCAATAAAAATTCAATTTTCATACCTAATCCATTATTGCATTTGCTTTGCAGTTAGTCAGAAAATGTTAAAGTTGACCTAAGTGAGATACTAGCATTTATATGTCAAGCATCTGAATTATCTGCATGTGTAGTCTCTGTAGGGGTTTATTATTCCCCAGCTGTGGCATTTTTGGACTTAGTAGGATTTATTGTGTGGTGAACCAACATTCAAATCAGCAATGAGAGATACAGTTTAGCACCTGAGTGGCTCGCAGTCACTCAGCATATCAGAAGGCAGGGCAGGAACCACATCAACATGATTTCCAGTCTAATAGATGGAATATTTACACACCAAACTGTTTAAGGTAAAGGTTAAAAAATAATCTCTGAAATTATAAGGTGTCCAGTAAAAGACTTCAGTATACATTGAGTTTAACTCGCTCAAGGTCAGAATTAGAAGGCAAAACAAAATTTCATTTTAAGTCAGAACAGCACTAAAGCAGCTGCTTGTTTAGTTACTGTTACGAGATCAAAGTGAACAACACAATTCCACTGTGAGAAGCAGTCATTAACATGTCCTTATTTGATGGATTAAACATGTTAAATGGATAATTCAGCAAAAACTGATTGTAACATGTTAAGCATCAGGCTCTAAGAGAGTGGCCAAATGATCCTACACATAACTTATGCTCGAGGAGCAAACAATCTGCAGAAAATCCTGACCTGATTAACTTTAGTGCATGGACTGAAAGCTCTGCATTTTGTACAGGCACAAGGATGAATAATGTAAGGACGGAAGGATAAATAGGGCAAGTGAGAACATTAGGGTGGGAAATCCCATTCTAAGAATTGGAAATATACATTCAAAAAGCTCTGTGTACATACTTTATCTAAGAATTTTATGAGCTGTTATGTAGGCCTAATACGACACAATGCCAATTCTTCTAATTTTTCACATACATATAGCTTGAACAACACATGGTAGTATTCAACCTTGCATTAAGAAAGTAAGTGTGTGTGTATGTGTGTGTGTTTTCATTAATCCATTACTTCTCTGTACAATTTATTTGGAATAAGAGCTATGGAAAAAATTCCAATTAACAGACTCCTGACTAAGGGGAGTTCACAACTTATACATCAAAGTGCATGAACCAACATCAGTTAAAGGAATTTTCAAATATATTTTTGTACTGCTGCATTTTCTCCTGTGTACGTACAATACTAAGAATCCATCTCACCATTTATTTTTACACTGTTTGGCACTAACCGTGGGGAAAAAAAGTGAGGAATTTTTTTTTTTATTTGCTCACTCTAGCTTCTGATATTTAAATGCAAATCACCTACGGTTAGCAGGATTGTTATTCTTATCTCCCTGAACCTTGTCTCTCTCATTTGTTCTGCTTTAATATATGTGAATTGTCTTTTTTAATTCCTACAAGGAAGTTCCCACAGGTCTGTTCTAAGAGGCAGCACAGTGGTAAATGTTCTCTTCTTTCAGCTGGGAGAGCCACTCATTTACATTTCAATTCTCATGCTGCTGGAAACTGTGAAAAATAATCAGAAGATTTGTTTATATATCACTGTTTCTCTAAAGTTCAAACCATTATAAGACGAAAATCCTATCCAGTATTCATAGACAAAAAAGTCAAACAGAAAATACAGACAAATCAGGTATTCAGGTGACTGAATCTCAAACAATGTTTTACTAAAGGAAGGGGATAAAAGCAATTTTGTTGTTAAATTTTTCAGATAATTTAGAAGATGAACAGCAGGCAAAGGTCTTTTATCCCTTATTCACAGCCCTCTTTTTTTCTTTTTCTTTTTTTTTTTTTTTTTTTTTCTGCTAAACCCCAAAATTGTAAGACTGTGACTGCATGGAGAGATAGTGCACTGAAAATTGGTTGGTTCACTTTTTGACTTAGAAGTGTACGCCATAACTGAATTCCAATTTCCACTCAAGAAGATTTTATTGAAAACTGACATTTCTGAACATTTTCAAGACGGAAAATAAACTAGCAATAACATGCACAAGAGAATGAGCCTGATGGTCAATTCTTATGAGTATGCCCAGATTGCTTTATAAAAAGTTTAAGAAAACTGTAGAGAAAACTAAGAGTGTGATTCCTCTTATTACAGACAACACAAATTTAAGGATTAAATACTGGTCTTTAATTATTTGTTGCTGATTTTGTTCCTTTAATTGAATTTAGTCTTTGGGGAAAATGATAAAACTGCAAATTTTTTCTACACCCATAAAAATGAAAAATGCCATAAAGCAGCTTTTAATGCACAGCCCCATAAATGCCTTTCTGCCGTGACCTAAAAGAACTACCCCAACAGACATTCCTGCTCAGGTTTTGGACAGTGTGATGTGGCTTTCCGCAGGGTAGCCCCACTAGAGCAGGACTGTTGGTCCAGGTGACTTCCAGAGGTCTCTTCCAACTGTGAAGGAGGCTAAATGTGTTGGTAACTTTCTGAAAAGGGTACCTGTCCACTGTAAACTTCTCTGATCCTATTAAGCTTTGTTCTTACGGATCACAAAGCTGTCTCGAGAGAGTAACAAATTTCACTCCCTCATTATGTGTCAGGTTCAGACCTCAGTACAGGGAAGTCATTTAAGCACATGAGTAGCTTCAATATATAAGCAATGCCATTGAATCAAGCTTACAAGGTTTTTACTTATTTCTTTAATAGGTATATCTATATGCTTAAAATGATGTATCTGCATTTGTGTTTTTCCCCAGGCCTCATCCTTATCCTGAGTTTCCTTCAAGATGACCCCCAACCACAGCAGAAGCTGCTGCAGTTCCACATAGGCACTGGCCACTCAGGTGTCAGTCAAGAACCAGGGTTGAGTGCCCCTCACTTCTTCCAATTATATTTTTAGGCTGTTTCCTTTCTTTTGATTTTTATCATTGCTTAAACTGCAAAACTAAGCAGGTATTCCCTTCATTGTAATGCTGCAATTCCCCTCCATAGAGCTTTGTTCTCCACTGCTACTCCAGTCTTACAGCAGGTAAAGCCCCGCAACTAAGCAGAGTGGTGACCTCTGGATGCTGAACCCTTTTTTTTTTTTTAATCAGCACCTTGTATGGGGTTAGTCTTTGTAAAGCTAACATTTCTGCCTCTAGCCAGGATAAATCCTCAAATGCCATTTAAAATCCTTCCATCAGCTTCTTTCTCTTATAGTTTCAGGGATAAACATTTCAGCCTCATTCTTCCAACGAATAAGGTATTTTGTTTAAATGTGAAAAAGGAAATCTGAGAGTGTATTAGCACTTCATCTTTGTGTAGGGATTAATAATTCATAACTAAGATTAACTAGAGAGTTATATATAAGGGATATGCCACCTTCTCCCCCACAGGAGTACCCCATCCTCACTGAGCATCTCCCTGTGGCACAGGGCCCCTTCTGCACACAGCCTGGCGTGATTCAGCCTGGGAAAAATACTCCAGGAACAGACTGTGATTCTTAGACCTTAATTGTGCCTCCTATGTCAGTAGTAAGATCTGGAAGTTCCTTTTTAGTCTGGAAGTGTTGATATAAGCCTGGTCCTCTGGGGCCAGGTTTTTCCTCAACTTTTTTGCTGTTTTAAATCTAGAATATCTTCACTGACTCCTGTAACATTACATCTGACTTGCAAATGAAATAACTCAGAAAAAATAGTCCTTTCAGTCACACTGGAAGAATTGCCAGTTAATTCCTTTTTCACAGAATGAAGTTATATTTTAGACCTTAGTTTTGCTCTCAGTTAAACAAGTATGCTTTGAAAAAATAAATACTAAACAACCTAAAATCTAATATTTTCCAGTCATTGACCAATTGCTAATTTATTCTTTACGTAATGTGCCGGCGAGCAGAGAAATGAATATTTCACCATTTCTCTAAGGAAAAATGGCTTAGGAAGCACACTGGAGCATTCTTTAGCTAGGAAAGAAGTCCTCAGCTGGGCTCGGATAAAACCAGAATCTGACAATCAAAAGACAATGCTTCTTAAAACTACTACAATATTTTTTTTCCACAGAAAAATACTTAAAAGGAAGTTATAACCTTCCCTTTCCTAAATTGCCCCAAATCCAACTGCACAAAAAATTATTTATACAGTGAAGTAGGCAAAATCCAGAAACTTAACATCTCCATGATAGGTTTTGTTTTAGTACCAATCTGTTTTCCCAGGCATTTGTCAGACATCAGAGCAACTGGCAACGTTACAAAACACGTAAATGGACAGGCTGGAGTCCTTATCGGCTATTTTCAGGTTCTAGATGACCTTTTCTCAGTGCCAATGATGTCGACTTTAATCCTATTAGATATTTCTGTTGTGCTGCAGTGGTAATAGGTCACTGCTGAACTGTATGGACAGCTTGTGTGGGAGAAAGGTTTCCCGTCTGTTTTCATTATATTTATTATAGATAGATGGGCAGTGATTTTGTACAGATCAGATTTAAGTTGCAGATGAGGCTTCAAAGTTTAGACCTGAGTTATATAGGTTTGGCTTTGATGATGGTCAAATTCTGCAGGCTTACGTTGTAAGATCTCTGGTGTCCTAAATTGGTTAAATTTTGTTCTCATCATGTTCTTCCGACGTCTAAAGTAGAACCAGAAGAATCAGGATTTTGGTTTGGACTTGTCCTAAGCGTGACTTCCTAGCAGCAGATGGAAATTTGAATATATATATTTCATGCTTCTGGGAATTAAAACATCACTTTTTGTTTTTCAACATCTTTAAAGCCTAAACATTTGTTGTCCATTTCCAGTTTCTTCCTGGGCCACATGAATGTATTTTTTGGAGCCATTATCATTCAAGCACTTCACATTTACTTGTTTTCTTCACTGATCTAAAATATGGATTAGATTTCCATTCATATGTTAATATTGTGCCAGTTTCTTTGAAGATCAGCTCTAATCTTTCATCCATTTCTGTCCTTACGTGAGCTTTCTATGAGAAAATAAATGCCTGGCTAGTCAAGAACATATTAAAATACAACGCTAATAAAAGCAAACTATTGAACTGAAATATGTAACTTTTAGATGTTGTCTTCTTTTCATTTCTTTTCTCTGCAGCACCCTTCCCTGGTCACACACCATCAGTTTAGCTGGTATTCTCTACTGTCAGGTTCACTGACTGTCTGTTACAAAAAAGCCATTTTTAAGGACACAAATGTACAAGTCAATTTGGTCAAAAAGCAAGGAAGATTAGTGCCTTCCTTCTGAAAACTGGGTTAAGACCATAACTTCATTTAGATAGAAAAAACCCACAGTATATTGCTCTAAAGACAAATGTTTTTACAGCATTTTAATGCATGACAAGTTTAAAGTTACTAACATATCATGTCCTTTTTTATGGAAACAATGCTTTTTGAGATCTCCAAAAAGGAGGATGACTTTAATATTTTGTGACTTCTGTTATTTCTATGAATGCATGAAAAGATAAAGTGTAGCGCTAGTCTAAAGAAATACTACTAGAGAGTTTATTGGGATCAAACCTCTTTATTGGAATCAATACTAGTAAAGTTACCAGTATTTTTACCATTATATTGGAGTGATGCAGAGTATTCCTGTAGCAGCAGAGCACGTATTTTATGGCCACTGTATTTTACAGAAACCTGCCAACAGTTTAAAGAAGAGAGGACATAACAGCAGCTCATTTCTAAAAGCAAAGTCTGTTGAGGAAGCAATGCCTACATAGGAAATACAGGATTTAATGAAAACAAGAAAGACTGATCAAAGTCCTATTTTGTTATGCTTTAAGCTTTAACTAGAAGCCCAGACGCCCAGAGACACTTTTACTACATCTTAACTAATTCCTGTCAAGAATATTCACAAATCAGCTACTTCAAAATGAAGGATTCATTGTTTCAATGCCTCTCTCACTTTACTTTGTGCTAACTGCTTCACAGAATCTTGGCTATTATTTCATGATATTCCGAAAATGTTACACTGTAACCTTGACACGGTCAGGTGAAAGGAAAATCAGAACTTTATGTCACAAATCTATAATTTTTAAAGTTCCATATAAAAGCAAAATAATCCATTGTGACAAATCTGGGTTTGCTTGCCTTTGATATTTTTCATTTTTTCTTTTAGTCTTCTTCCAAAAGGAAATAGAAATCAGAAAGAAATGAAGAATGATAGTATGTTGAAGTAGTAATCTTATTAAGTTTTGTCAGTCAGAGCTCATTTTTTCTTAACTTTCCATAATGCCATTCATCTGAATTAATCAACTCACATACAGAATGTGGTTCGTGTTTTTAAAAGGGCTTTTTTCCCCCATGAGATACAGCTGAGAAATTGGCAATTGAAAACAGATACAGAATGTCTTAGTGGGATAAAGTCACCTGCCTCAACAAACAAGTCAGATTGACACAACAATTAGGTAAGACTCTCAAAGCAGTTGGTATATCAGATACTTCCCTTATCAACCAAATTGCAACATTTGATTTACATAATTACATGTAATTCTTCTTGCCACCTGCATAACTTGAGAAACAACTGACAATGATTTTTAAAAAGCTTTAGAAATACATTACCCTGAAGTGACGGCTCTCCAGACTAACACAGGTCAAGATCCCCTAAGCTGAGGTAAAATACTGAAGGATCTTCTAGGTAAGCAGAAATTGGCAGGTGATTCTGTTTGGCTTTATATGCATTCCTTCCACTATTTGTTGTATAAAACACCACAGGGATCATCCAGATTCTATACAAGCTTTTGTCAGTAGGTTTCTATATATTTTTTGTAACTATAGCAAACACTTATTTTTTTGCCTGCTACAATACACATCTCTGCTGAGAAATTTAGCTGCAGAACCTAATTGCTATATTATGTTCTCCATCACTCCTATGATACTCCAGGGAAGAAAGAATGAGTAACTTATATCGCAAAAGGAATCTTTTCACCCCTTTGGGCAGCTATGTCTTGAAATGGTTTTAAATGGAACTTCAAGCATTATTACTTTAGCAGTCATATTTTTTCTAACCACATCTGGTACTCACTCATCACTTGCCAGTCCATCCAAGAACAGTTTAGTTTCACTTTAAAACAATGTAAAATGAAAGAGTTAAGAGTGGTATCATTAGGTCATCTCAGAGTTAATGATTCACAATGATACCGAGCTAAGTGGAAACATTTTATTTCTGTCAGATCCATGAGACCTGGGTTTGATCTCCTACCAAAATACATCTGAATTAATTGGGGTGAACTCCGCGAGTCCATTGACTCCAATTGTGTTAGCAACTCAGGAACCTGGTGGTGTGTTTCTCAAGACAGTTCCAAACTGAGTTTCATTTTCTGTGAACTACCATCATGCCACAGTTCTCCCTGGACTGGCTTTTCATGCAAATGATAGACTCACTCTGGTTCTCAAGCCTTACAGGTAGTTAGAACAAAACAAAAAATATTTCCAGTTCAGCACTTATGAGACCATTAACACAGTGACTCAAAAAGAGAATGGGATAAATGCTAACTAATCAGCAGAGAAGAACTCTTTGTTTCACGGTACTGTAATTCTTTTGTGCTTGTTTGGTTCAAATATTTGCCACAGGAAAATCACTTCCTAAATACAGAATATGCATTCTGTCCTTGAATTCATGACATCTTACTCCTATTCGTTGGACTCCACAGACTCCCTGAGCACACCCACTCCCCAGCATATTGTCCAGCACTCTTCAGCAAGCCTTTCAAAAAAACTACAGATCACCTCAGGCTGCAAAGAGACACTGATATGTATTTCCACTAGTTCTGATCATTTTGCTACCTCATCATTCCAGATGATTTGCGTTGCCCATTTGACTCTTCAGCTCAATTCATCTCACCTATTTTTATACACCTAATGTAAGTGAAAGCACTTGTTGTCAGTTCCTGTAAAAGCAATGGAGAAAGACAAGCAATTCCCATAAGCTATTCACAGCTTGGGTAGGCTGAGTGCTCCTCAGAGGTGTCCATCCTTCTCCTCTGGATGAAGAAGGATGCTACAACCACCGTACGTCTCATGGAGGCTCCTGAGTGAGGTGTGTGAAGTTAGCTGCAACTGCTCCAGACATGCAGTCTCACACCTTTAGCTGACTTCAGTTTGTATGAGGACAATAAAATAGGGCCCTGGTCTTTGAGAGGGGTTTGGTATTATTCTAACACTATTTGTGCTTGCTCCTTTTGGCGTATTTTTCTGCATGCCATTTTGCCATTACCTCCAGCATGTGGATTGTAAGACAAGTGAGACCAATGTGCAACATCATATAATGAAAGCAGTGACTAGTCCCAGGAAAGCAGATGTGATTCTTTATCTTTTTTTTTTTTTTCCTTCACAAGCCTTTTACTTCAGTTTTCATATCCGCACTTTCACAAAGTTTTAAGATCTGTTTTCTAATGGCTTCTTAGTGGAGCAAGGATTATAGTCTAATAGATTGAGCTCTTTCCCATTCAACCTGCAAAGCAATTAAAATGGCCATATTAAAATTTCTAATATGAACTCTCTGTGAGGTGAGGAATAGCTTGAAATAAGGAAGCTACACACTATGCATTGCCAGCAAAATTTTTTTTCTCTCAGCCCTTCCCAATGCACCAGAATTGACAAGGAGTTAGTATGTTAGTGTATGCTGATGTATGTAACAAGTATGTTAATGGTAGCCAACCAACCTGTATGTCCAGAATTGTGCTAGTACCTGAGTCTGGGAAGCAAGGATGAGAGTATAGGAGGAAATTCCCACACCACAGAACAGTGCTTGTGCAGTTTTGAAGCCTGAAGGAAACAAAAAGATTGTTCCATATCCCCCAGAACCACCAGCTCCTCCATCCCCCAGACGAGCTGAGGTGGAGAATGTAGGGCATGAATTCATACCAGAAATGGATGTTATTGTAATCAGATCAAATGGAGACCAAGCTCCTGGAACTGATATTTAACCCACGCATTCAAACCCTGGAAGTCCATCACAAGAGTAGCAGCACTGACTTCAGGTGAGACCCAATTCCTCTTTAATCCACACATTTTAAATTTTCTGGACAGTCTTTCTCTCCCCCTTCCCATTCCTGTAGTGTTCGAGTGTACTTAGCTAAATATATCTGTTCTTTCTGTCACTATCATTTGGAAAGATTCATTTTAATTATCTTTCACTTGACATCATTGTACCCCTGATCAAAAATCCCACCTACATACATTCTGTGAAGCCTCGCAATGCCTTCAGACCCAATCCTGTTTACACACAGTGCATCTTTTCTCTCGTACTTAATCAAGTACTGTCACCCAACAGGTTTTTGTATCCCATCTGGCATGAACATAACACATTAACTACTTAACCTGAGTCTGTTGATAACAGCTATTTTTCAGAATTATTTAGAACATGATTTAACATTGTGCTTTATACTAATATTGAGTGGTAAGACACTCCTGGCAATACCTCATGGGGTAATACAACCTCTGGGGCTGGGACTGAGGAGTGAAACAAGAGGCCAAAGGACTGAATATTCTGAGTGCTCCTGGTGCATTAGAAACACTGAGGTGAGCATGTCATACTGTGAGCCAGGAATGAAAGGCAAATAATAAGATGGAAAGGCTCTGCATTAATAATGCTAGGGGTATAACCCCCCTGACAACAAAGCAAACAGATTCTTGCTTAACATTACATTTCCATAATAATAATTATTGTTACTATTAGCAAGTTAATTAGCTCTCCACTGTACATAGTAGGTTGCGGTCAGAATATGATTTTGAAATTATATCTGTGGAGGTTTCTCACAGTGGGAACTGCTTACCCAGTTTTGAATCCATAAGATTCTGATGTTATAAGGTACTCTTGTGCCCTGCTGATGTTTGTCATTTCCACAGGCCATCTTCAGGTAGTGTCCACAGACAATAAGCTATGCTTTTACAGTACCATAAGGGAAGAACTGCACATAGGGGTGGGTTTAGGTAGTTAATTGAGCCCCTTAAGATGCTGAGAAGTACCTACTCATTGTGATTTAGAGAAGCATCTAAGCACAGCAGTCTTATCTAGACAGTAGTCTTTGCCAGCCAAACCCAGCAGTGTTCCCAACTTTTCTTTGACACATGAGTGAAACTAGTTGTGTCCACACTGCTTGCAAGGGCAAAGTGTTAATTTAAACATGCCCCGCTGCATTTCTGGAGGGTTCTTTCTCACTGAGCCTGAAAGTCTCACTCAGAGGAAGGCTGGGTGATGGGCAGATTCTGCCTTGAATGTGAGTGTCTGCTCAGCTTTGTCCTAGCCAGACAGCACACCTGCCACCTGGGGCACCTGACATCCCGTGATTTTACTCTGGCCCAAAGAGAGAAATTACACAAATGGGCATTGTAGGTAAATGTGGAATTACAACTGAAATGTTTGGGACTCTGGAAGTGTGCCAGGAAGACCATTTTTCACTATGCAAAAATCTGTGGTAAGTACCTATAAAGTTTCCACAGTTCGTGTTAAAAAGAATGAGGAAAGTGATTTCAGATGTAGTTTCAAAAATTAAAGACAGAGTTCCCATTGTTAACTTCTCTCTCATATATGTGAACATAGACATGGACATTAATCTAAGCATTTTATGCTCCCATCCTAAATTTGTCTCACTCGATTTGCCAAATAGCACAAATTCAATGTGTGCCTATGAGGAAATAATTTTCTCCCCTGTGCCTCAACTTCCCTTTTCTATCAGTGGAAGCTGCTAATCTAATAATTTAAAAATTCTCATGCAGTAAAATGTTTTCAGGCTTAGTATATTAAGACAAATAAATTGTGCAAAGATGTTTGAAAAAGAACAATGCATAAATACTGAAAGATTCATCATGAAGAACAATTACAGCAAACACATTTTGAGTATTGAGTCTAAAATGTTTATAAGTGTATAAATCTTCAGAGAAAATCCTTTGAGCAAAGCTGTTCCTTTCACAAGAAAGTGCTATGCAAGAAAAATAATAAGATTAAATATTGTTTATGTATACACCACTACATAATAATGTAGCTGCATTGGCTAAAAGCACTAATAACATCACATTAATTACTTTAAAGAGCTAAATTATCTTCCACTACAAGCACCAAAGGTCTCTTAGCTGTAGCTGAGCTAAGACGATTCCTCATCCGTATAAAACCTGTTCTTTTATGATACACTCTTTGCACAATATATATCCCATTCATATGTGTGTTAAATGAAAACTAAGAGGAGAAGACATTGTAACTATTTCTAAACAGCTGAGGTGTATAAATATCAAGGAGGGAGATGTGTCACAAAGTAATAAGAAGATACACAGAGAGCAGTTCAAGCTGAATATGAGAAAAAAAAAGTCATAATAATGATAAGGTCTATTGGACTGTGGAACAGTCTTTAAAGGGAAATAATAGAAACCACATTTCTAGGAATAGGTATAAACACACTGGGAAAAATATGAATTAAAGCATTGCAAGAAACAATCCTGATGTGACTTGAGATGAAGCAGATTATTGTAATTTTTTTCTGTTCATTTTAATATCTTGTGATTCATGGTGGACAAAGACAAAAAGAAAACACACCTCACAAGCATTCAAAACTTGCAGTGACAGAATCAGTTAGAGTAACATTTGGAAGACAGTTTTGCAGACCTATCAGTCATTCTGTGAAAACATTTATTAGTCAGAATATATATTGATTAGAACAGATTATTTGTATTTAAGTTTTCAAGTCTCTATTCCTTCCCTCATTTCCTCTGTCTGGGCTTCATTTAAGAAAAAACACAGTAAACAAAACAATGGAGTCTCTGATATTTATCTCTATAGATCTTGTCAGGGCATGATCACTGTGGAAATCATACTGTCAATGAAGTCCAATTTGCCTTGCACTTCAGTATTTATTGCCATGGATACGTTCATCCTAATAAACACTAACATACAGAATTGATAGAATAATGTGTTTTGTGATATTATGACTTGTGGAAAAAAATACTGAAATTGTAGTCTTCCTCTAAATTGAGGCCCTTGAGGTGAAGGAATACAGCAGTATTTTCCATTGGCAGAAGAGGACATTCAACCCTAGGACAATGAAAAATCCATGGGTGTCCAGACTGAGGCCAGCAGCCATAAATTTAGTGTCTAGGAATGTTAAGGTCACAGATGCTAGAAGTATTTTAGTTCAAAGAGTTTCTTCTAGTTTCTTTCCCAAATCTGTATTCTAGTTATAAGACAAACTGATTCAGAGAGGTACCTCTGAAGATTCCTTCACTTTTTAAGTCTGCAGCCACTTCAACAGTCAGGGACTTAAAAGAACAAGGGATTGACCTTGAGAAACTTGCAAGCTTTTGTTCTAGAAAGAAGATGGCAAAGCACAACACAGCATAGTGTATCTTCAGGACAGCATCCATGCCAGAGATCTTGTGCCACCCGGAAGACCATAGTATCTCCTGACAGTTTCCCATCAAAGCCTATGGCTCCAGCATAGAATCATATGAAGTATTTCAGCTAACCTGGCTACTGTCCAGAATAGGAACTGCACATATGATTGTGCGTATCATTTTGTCTTATTGTTGAATAACTATATAGGCACTTATCCTCTCCAGGAATACAAAATCGGACCCATATCTGAAGCTGTGGCAAATAAGATGTCATGGCTCTCAGTGATGAGGTTCCTTTGATACAAAAGGAATAACCAGTCAAACATGAGGTTTGAGAGCTCTTAACCTGTCTTCTATAAAACTAAAATACATGGCAGAGGCAAGCCAGTCTTTTCTGCCTTCTGCAGCTGAACTCTTGATCATGCCTGTAGCATAATGTTATCTACTTTTATTTATACTCTGCTGCCATAGCAATTTAGTTCCACATTCTGATTCCCTTGAAAATGGTAAAGATAAACAGAATAGAGACTTCTCAAATAAAAATTCTCAGCTCACTTCTCTACTTAATACGATACATTGCCCTTTAGTATGTAATACATATTTTCACCTCTGATTCCTGGTTCTCAGTTGTATGATATCATGTACTCATGCACACCCTCCATCACAACTTCAAGCACATAAGAACCAACAGTTTGTTATTTCTGGCTGCTCTATTTCTCATATTCACTAGCAAGAGAGGAACAATATGTGAGCCATAGAGGGCTTGTTCTTGTAGGTATGTCACATGCCCCTTTGTTTCTGAACAAGTACATTGTATTGCAAGTTCCCAGGCAGCATCCCTAATGACTTTTCAGGGTAGGTGGTAGCACACACGTTGTCTGCCTCTGAGTTTGGGACACACAGATTGACAGCCATGCATGCTGATCAACCAACTTGTGGGCATATTTGCCTTTCCCATAGGAGAAGGTAGTAATTCACTCCTCCTCTACTTGGCTGCAAATTTTAATGGCAAGTTGGTTCACTATGGGGTTAGATGGAAACAGACAGATGGGAGAAGAAGGAGAAGAAAATCCACTATCACTGTCGCAGTTGTTACCAATTGTATGTGGAGAATACAACTTCAGTCTCTTAGTAAATTGAAAATGGCTCATAATGGTATCTAAAGATTTCTGAAAGTATAAAATGACAAATTATTTCACTTTCTATAGTCAGCTATGTTTTCTAAATATCATATGCTATAGACACCCAGGGTTTGTTCATTTGCTGGTACTTCCAATTATCATGTAGGATTTAGAGTCATTATAACTTGCTCATACATGGAGGATAAAAAAATCATCCAAAATCTGGTAAGATCTTTTTTTCAGAGGAATTCTGGAAAGCACCAGAAAACCAGAATAACAAGCCATGTAAACCCACTGCTTTGGCTAAAGCTTTAGAGAATTCAAATAATATTATAATTTGCAGACATCGAGCTTTATGACAGCATGTAGCTAAAACCCTAAGCCAGAGCTACCTTTAGAGAAAAGTAAAAGCACCTAGGAAAAATGGATAATCCTGATGAATTATCTTTCTCTCTTGAGTTTGAAGAGAACTGACTCAAGCCATTAGAAATATTGTCTTTAAGGAATAAGATTCCCAAACAGTATGTTTAGTCATCTAAAGTTAGGTATCCAGCCTAAGCTGATCATCTAGATTCATTTTGTATGTAGAGAAAAGTCATCATTCATGTCATCCTCCATTGTCTGAAAGGTACAAACTAGTCCTTCAAGGCACCTATCGCTTTCCACAGGTAGTTTAGAACCAACAGCTAATTGTTAAGTTTCTGAAGTTGACTAGATGGCTCCTAACTGGGTTGAGAGGGTTGCTATGCACCACAAAAGATTTGCAGCCAACTAGAATGAGGCATAAAAATCAGGTGAACCACAGGCACTTTTTGTTATTGAGAGGTCACCATGTGCTATTAGGAGGGAAAAGGAACCAAGGTGTAGAGCCAGTGAAGGGCTTGGCCACCTCAGCCCAGCAAAGGCAAAATGCAGGTATTGAATGCAAAACAATGTAAATTTGAAAGCAACAGAAGAGCTGAATGCAGTCCAGGAGACACCTACATTTCCGGCTTGCCTCATTATTCTACATTATTCAATGTTTCTCTAGACACTGGTTTACTTTGGGCTTATTTTGAACTACCACTAGTGTGCTGAGCACCTCAGCACGTGGCTTCCAGCATATCACACTGTGACTGAAAGATAGGAGCTTCTTTGTTTTTTTCCCTGGGAAATTTGAACACAAAAATCTTCTCAGGCCACACCAACACACAACAGCAGGTTGTCCTTTTCAAAAGAAAAAGAAAAATGCCACAAATTGCCAATACCTTTTCACCTTTCTCCACATCCCCATTTATTTATTAGTCTAACAGACAACCCGCTCACCTATGAAAGCAGCAAATAAAAGTTCATTTTCTCCTCCTAATTGAGAAAAGTCTTGAGTGGCAAAACATGTGTTTTGCTAGTCATCTGTGCAGACACAGATTTTTATCGAGCTATTTTAAACCATCTATAAGTAAGTATATATATTTTTTAAAGTAGCGTTAAATTAATTCCATCTTCATAATCATAATTGCATCCATACCGTCCTAGTGCACCATATTTTCTCACTGGGTGTGTAAGTTGTCCTTTGGTTCTATAACAGAACTTTGAAGGGTCTGATTTCTACTTGCACTTGGATTTACCATGAAGGTTTCTAAAAAGTAAATTCAGAATACTTGTGAAATGTTGCTGAATCTCAACACGTGTTATACACACTGTATAAGATGACACTGATGCAAAATACAGGACAATGCAGAATCTTACGTCCTCAGACCTCAGTGTTCATTTCTTAGTCTGTGCATTAACATTTCTCCCATAGGTTTTAAGTTTTCAGAAACCAGTAGTATTTTAGATCTGCAGGAGGCTGTGAATAATAATGTGCATTAATAAGGTAGCAGAAGACACAAGTTGCTGCCAATTGCAGATCCAAGATTGTTGTTAATGACTATATTACTTGCTAAAAAAAAATAAACAAATTCCTATTTGGAGAGATCCAAGATACGCCAGTTGCCTAGCTGCTGAAGAATACTAACATTTCAGCAAAGAAATGCTCAACTGTGTTCTCATTTTCAATGGATGAATTTCACAAGTAATGTTTTTTTGCAAAGGATGTAAAAAACATTTGAAAGTATGACACATTTTCAAAGGAAGTCTAAGGATTTTATTCCCTTCATTGTCCACACTATTACGGTCCTTAGCATCAAATGCAACATTAAAATGGCCAAGTAATGAAGCAAATCATCAGATATAAAATACAAATTGTATTTACTAAACTAAATTTCACCTTTTAGTACTGCAATTGAGAGCGCCCACATTTCTTTAACCAAAAGTTTACTTTCATAATCTTATGTGCCTGGTTAGAATTAGAATTCATCTCGTATCCTTGAGATGGATCCACATACTTCCAACCGATGCCAACAGGCTGAGTCCTTCCCACTGACTTCAGCTGAGCTTTTCCCATGAGGCTGGATTGTAAAGGATTAGGCTGCTTCCATGAAGATTCTTATTTCGGTATATGAGCCAAGTTCAGCGCTGAAGGAGTTTATATTTGGAACATGGGAAATGTAAGTAGACTGTTGCATTAATAGTTTTATAGATAGTTCTGCAACATACAGCAATGCATTTCATGTTTAGCTTTCTAGGTAAATAAAAAGCTATAGAATTCTGGGATCCACCTAACAGAGCTCGACTTACAATTTTGTTTAGGAAATGTCTTATTACTACTTATACAATATACAGCTTCCTGAGCTGCACTGAAGACCAAGTGCAGGCTCCAACTGTAGACACATAAATACAATTCAGTGTTGTCTGAATTGTTCACAGAAGCCAAAAAAGGGCATCCAAATGAGAATTAGGTTCCTCTTCCCAACAAAAAATAAGAAGCAACAAGTTGTGGGCTATTCCAATAAACAATTTCTTAAGGGACTGGCGGAGTGAGGTACCCAGTCAAGAAGTGTCTGGCTGCTATATGACTCACCAAGAAAGTTGAGGTAACAGTTTCTCACAGGCTGAGTCTTTTCTGACCAGGGATGCCAACTGCCATAGCTATTACAGTGAAATAAGCTGCTCTGTGACAACTATTGTAGAGTAGCTTCTCTATGCGAACATACATTTCCAGACCTTCCTCTTTCGGAATAATGTTTGCAGTGCTAAATTGCTTCAAAACAAATTAAACCATGGATGATATTCCAGAATACTTTCACTTGTCGGTTCACTCTGTAGTGACAAGGCTGGAGAAGACAACGGAAGAGCCCTGAAGTACCACACTATGTCCTGGGCCTGTATACGGGACCTTTTTCTGACGATTATTTTCCTTCTGGCTAATTATGGTGGGTTGACCCTGGCTACGCATCAGGTGCCCCACCACAGCCGCTCTGTCACTCCCCTCCTCAGCAGGGCAGGGGAGAGGAAACACAACGAAAGGCCCGTGGCGGGGTAAGGGCAGGGAGATCGCTCAGCAGTTACCACACGGGAGGGCGGGCCGCACTCGGGGAAAGTGTTTTATTACCAACAGAATGAGTAGGATAAAGAAAAAAAACCCCAAATCTTACAACACCTCCCGCCAGCCCTCCCTTCTCCCCGGGCCGAAGCCTCCCCCCTGCGGGGGCGGTGCAGGGCCGGGGCCGGGGCCGGGGCTGCGGCCGGTCCCTCCCCCGCCGCCTCCGCCGCCCCGGCCCCCTCCGGGGGAGGCTCCTCACACGCCGCCCGGCTCCAGCCCGGGCCCTCCCGCGGGAGACGCTCCTCCAGGCCCTTCTCCAGCGGGAGCCCTTCCCGCGGGGGGGCTGCAGCTCTGCCCGGGCCGCTCCTGCGCGGGGCCCTCCCGCGGGGCGCAGCCCCTCAGGCACAGGCTGCTCCAGCCCGGGCCCCCCGCCCCCGGGGGCACCGGCCCTGCCCGCAGCCCGGCCCCGGCCGGGGCTCCGCTCCCCGCTGCCGGGAGCTGCTCCGGCGCGGCGCGGCGCGGCGCGGGCTGCCCGCCCCCGGGAGCACGGCCCCCTCCGGGCACCCCCTGCCCCGGCCCGGGGTCCCCCCCGCTGCGATCTGTCCCCCCGGGGGCGCCGCCGCCGTGGCTGAGGGCTCGGCCTTGCCCAGCGGCGGGGCCGCCTTGGAGCCGGCTGGCACGGGCTGGCGGGCAGGGGGGGCTGCGGGCACCTGCGCACAGCGGCCGCCCCGCCGCCGCCGCACACGCCTGGCGCACCAACGCCGTACAGTGAGACAGGTTCTAGGACAAGGACCTGCCCAGGCTCGGACACCACGGCCAAAGCGGACAGCTCATCCACACACAGGCACCAGATCTGCAGCGATAAAAGTCGGCAGAGCTGGGAGCAGGCCCATGCTATTGGGTAACGTGCCATATTTCTGCATGCAACAAAAATTAGGAATGACCGTTTTAAGCATTAGTATTGTAAAATACAGATGGCAAAGCCTAGGTTGGGTGTAAGACATCTTCAGCCGTTGTTCATTTTCTCCATCTGATCACCAGTACCTGAAAAACACGCAGTACACTGTCATTATTTACTTGTATTTTACCACACCTGCCAGTCACAGTACACCGTCATTATTTACTTGTATTTTACCACACCTGCCAGTTTATAAAGTGCTAATGCGATTTCTACTTATACAGTAAGCAACATGATCTAGCATTTGTTTAGACCATATAGTTAAATTTTACTTTGAATGTGGATGATTTTACTTTGCATAATTGAAAACAATGAGGGACAAAACAAGTAGTGTGTAAAAACGGTGAGCACCATGCAAATTAGAGAATTCTAGAAATGCCAGTGCAGCATGTGTGCATAATAAAGGAAGCTGTTCCTCAAGATACATCCCATTGCTTTTGTCAGAACAGCAGTGTCTGTAATGCATGCAGAAAGTTGTTCTTGCGCTTGATGTTGCTAACACCCATGCGTTTGTAAACATCACAACATTTGGCATTTTTCCTAAATCCTCAGGAAATGTTGAGGGGGTTTTCTTTTTTTCTTTTTTTTTTAATGGAAATTTCCTAATCCTTACAATGTTACTGGAAAGTTTGGAAATGTATGGGCCCAGAAAAGAGACTCTGAAATCCCCCAAACTATCATTATTTTTAATACCCAGCTTTTTGACATGTAGCCTATTTGTAGATTTGTGGTACTGGCTTTTCTTGTAAACTGTAGAAATTTATTATATATACAGTTATGTTTTCATATTTGGCTACCTATGGTATTGCATAATTTTCATCCTACTTAAGGACAAAAAAGCCTGATTTATTTTTTTTTTTTAAAACAGAGTAATTCTGGGTAAAAATTAAGTTTCCAGTTTGCAGACTTATTTTTCCAAAAATGTTTTGTTTTGAATCAAATGAGGCAGCAAATCAGTGCAAATTTTACGTCAAACCAGCAGATCCCTGGACATGGCAGCTGGTCAGAGAAACCAATTCCCTCATTAACTTTGCCGTGAAGAGAAAGAACAGCAGTTTTGCTGCTGAGAAGTTGGTGGGGGCTCTCCGCCTCCCTGGCACAAAGGAAGACCTTCCATTGGATTCCCCTGGGGACAGCCTCCATGGTCCCCTAGACACCTCCTAGGAATTTTTTTTTTATAATTTGACAAAGCACTCAATATCATGTAACATACAGGTTTTGACAATGGCTGGACCAGATTAGACACAAACTTCTGGGAAACTGACTTTTTAAATTCTTTCTTATTAATGATATTGTTGTATTCATCTTCATGGCAGTAATGGTAAAAGTCAATGTATTTCTAGTACGGTGACAGCCTGTAACTGCAAAGTGATCCTCTGGACAGAAACAGACAAAGTAAAGTATGCATTAACAGTTGGACATGATGATCTCAAAGGTCTTTTCCAACCTAAATGATTCTAGGATTCTCTGTTCTGGAATCTGATAATATAGCAAAGTTTTGGGGACGTCATCTGTACACAGGTATGAAAATAGAGGTCTCTCTTGTCAATATTCTTTCTCAGCACAGCAAATGAATATTAGTGTCAGATGAGCAGATTGAAAATGTGAGCTTTGCAAAACCAGCACTGGTTTAATCTTCAGTGCCAATATTGGACTGTCCATAAAGAGAAGGCACAACAAGAGGACAACGTCTTTAATCGGCAAGATGAGTCACAAGAGAGAGATATCGAAGTCATTTCTTCCAGTGATAAGCTTATGTATTTCTTTCCTTATCTGACATTTCACACTGCCCTTCCTCTAAAATATTCTCCTTTTGAGGAGTTGCTGTGGGTACAGTTTCCCAGAGCTAATTAGCACATTGCTGGGTGTCCCTGCTGCTATACTGGGATACTGCCCTTAGTAGACTTCCCTGGAAACCTGCAGAGGGAGGGATGGAAGTGGGTCCAGCTGAGAGGTCTGCCTCAGGCTAGGAGAGCTGGATTTGCTCTGTCGGGTGGTAACACCTGTATGTGACTGGCAGTTAGCAACTGGCATTGGAAAGTATATAATGGGCATGCAGAGCCAGGTGGAGCTGAATACCTCCTGTTTGGAAAGGGAAATAAAGCACGTGGAAGCTGGAACATAGACGCAGTAATAAAAACTTGTCTGTGCTAATTGTTCCATGAATAGTGCCATGATTAACAAAATAATAGGTTTAGATTTTTTACAAAATGCAGCTTCAAGCAATACAGCTTGAAGGGAGGGATCCTACTCTGCTCCCAGTCCTTGGGCAGTCACTGAGCCTGACTAGCAGGATGGGAAGGATAATGGCTGAGAAAACCCTGGCAGTGCATAAAGCAAGCAAACCAAGGAGGCTTTTCAATGCCTCTCATATTTATTCATCTGTTCTGACTGTTGCTTATAGCATAGCACAGAATAAGCGACCCTGAAATTAAGGTTATACTTCTTAACGTGGGTCATTTTTCATGGTGGGCTCTGCAATGAACTAGCATGCGGCTCATGGAAGACATATACATTAAAATGAATGAATAAATGTGATGTGCTTGGATGAACAGGGAGAACCAGTGGTCCATTGGTGCCGTAAGTATGGAGGAATGCCATCTTCAAGAAACAAGGCAAACTCTGTAGTAAGGCACTAGATTGGGAAATAGTAGATGTGGTTTCCTTTCCTGTCTCTGCCTTACTCCTGCCTGAATTTGAATAAGTCTCTTAAGTCTTTCTCTGCCTCAGTCTGCAATGAAGTAGTAATATTTTTCTGCCTCACTGTGGGAGACTGTTATCCAGATATTGTGCTGATGGGTACAATTGAACAACCTACCATATATTAAAAAGAAAATATGTTCAGATGGATGGTGACTTTATCACTGGAAAATGTCAAGCGAATGAGGTACACTCATTTTTTTATAGGTTCTTTGTATGTGGTTTGGTATAATAAGAAATAAACCACCACTGTGGGGACCTGAGTCATCTTTGCCCTTATTCTAATTTTTTTGCCAGTGTTTTTCCTTGAATGCAATATAGATAAATCAGTATAAAAATGGAGTAATACCATGGTGAATCAGAGCTTTTGTTTTTCTCCCTGGAAGTTGCACTAACCCTGCAGTCCAAAGCAATTATTACCATGTAATTTATTTTCACTTTATTATGTTTCTCTGAAATCAGAATTGGAGTTTGCTGGTTATGCAACAGCCCCCCATATTCATTTCCCTACACAATGAAACTTCAGCTGGGAATACATACAAATTAAGGATTCAAATCTTTCTAAGAAGTTTTGCAAAACTTCCTTTATAGCTAGCTTCTATCAAATCCCATTTGGTTTTATAAGCTGCTGAAAACCCTAATCAGAAAAGTCTGTGTTTATGGGGTCAAAACAGAGTATCATGCATATCTTACCTTACTTCCCTGCATGCATCCCTGAAATAACATCAGAATGGCATGCCTTTCCTAATTCAAACATTTGGCAAAACAGTGCTATAATAAATGATGTAACAAGGGAGATCCTAATAAGGAACATGTGTATGGATTGCTGAAGGCAAGCCTAAAATATGTCAGAGTCTAAGAATTTACCACAAGGAAAAATTACTGACAAAAATATGTAAAAAATGTTTATGTTCAATGTTGCTTGAAGTGCAACATGAACAAAATGCGTAACAATACCACACAAGTAGACCTCAGCCCTTTTTTCATATTTCCAAAGTTATCAAAGGGTTGGCACAGGGAAGTGAAAATGCTCTCCCTGACTAGCAGCTGCTTAGAAATGCATTTATTGTCTGTAGGCACAGGTCTTTCCATGGCGCTTCAAACTCAGTGCAGATGAGCCCCATTTCACACAAATAAGCACATTCAGCCTTAGTCCACTTGTGCAGGATAGAGAAGAAACTATCACCTCTCCCTTTTTGATTGGAAAATTCAGGTACAGAGAGGTCAAGTCAAAATTGCTCCTCTAATGTGAATGTAATAAAACTTGTGCAATTTAATTTACCTGTTACTTCATCAAAAAGTGCTGTGTGTCTGAATCTTCTATCTCTTTCAGCTAAAGAAAACAGCATATGGCCTCCTTGGACACCATGTCCATGATTTCTCAAGTTGGACACCTCCAAAATGAGTACATGAACTTGAAGGGCATTCAGAGCATCAGGAATTTGCCTAAGGACCTCCTACACTGACCATCCTAATTACCCTGTGTTTCAACACAATACTTTTTTTTCCCTTTCTTACAGGATTTTTTCTTCTTCCATCTGTACCAATCCGAAATGAGTAAGAAAACCAAAGAAAAACACGCTGCTGACACACGCAATGTCCTTGAAAGCTGTACCAGGCCCTCACCAGCAGGTAGGGAAGGCAGCCACCAGGACTGTAAGCAGGGATATAAAGAAAAGCGCTGTCTAAATGTCATGCCTTTAGGCTCCAGAAGGAACAAGCAATGAAAGAAAAATAACAAGGAGATGATTGGACATATTCTGGAGAATGGATAAGAAAGTTGGACAGCACCCTGTCAGCCTCCTGCTAACGAAAGACTGACTTCTACAGGAACTGATGCCCTATGCCTGGAGTCCAAGAGGCAAAGGTGCTGAGAGCCTTCAAGGTCTTATACTTTCTTAAGGGCTTGGTCAGGTCTAGAGTTATGTAGTGTTGAGTGGGGATGTCTCTGCCGTACCAGATACCTGATGACGAGAGCTCAGGGACTACTTGACAGTGTATGTCACTGATACTCAAACTAAAATATTTGCTCCATGCTTGGCTAGTAACTGGATTTTTATTTTTTGACATTGCTCGGAGCTTTTCAAAGAGTGTTTTAAAAGCTGTAAAGAAACTGTTTAAAGGTTTGAGTTGATAATTGTTTCTCTATGCATGAGGCTATGTAGTTTGAAGGAGAGCTGAGGAAGGCTTTTTAATAACAAACTCTGTTACTCAGAAGTATGTAAAATATTTTTGTGTTCTACAAAAATAATGCTGATTCTGTTCAAATAAACTCACTGCTGAGATGCTGCAGTGAGCTTCAGTATTTTTAGACCATTTGGGCCCCAGGCAATCCGAAGTAAATATATTTATTTTAGCTTATCCCTGGTGCAAAGAGAGAAAACCTGAACATCAGGGTAAAGGTCATACTCCCACGGGCAACATCTGCTCTCTTGAATTTTGAGGAATAGTTCTGACTGGATGTGCGATCAAGCTCAACAGCTCTGCACTAGATCTAAATCTTCTCACACCCCTCCAAGTCTCCCAGTCCCCAAATGTTGGAACCTTTGAATTTCACCTCGTGCACCAGACAGGAGTGGGTCAGCTATAAGTGCTGGACAAACTTCAAACTGTGAGTCAGTCTTAGAGTGTCCAAGCTTAAGTTAAAATCTCCAACAAGCTTTCATTGCCTCCTGTCATCCTTGTCATCACTCTTTAAATCAAGAAGCCAAAAACTCTACAGATGAAGCTATCTATTTTCATCTTATTTTTGCGCAATCTGGACTTATTTTTCTAAAGAAAAGTTGATGTTTTTCATTTAGTTAAAACACTGCAGACAGAACAAATAGGATCTTTATGCAACATTTTGCCACACAGATATATGCATTTAAAAGCTTATACAGTTTGTCTTAACTTGTTTTCCTTTTATTGTGCTAGAAAGTGAGGAATGGCGTTTATTGATTGTTTTACTCACGATTTCCTGCTTTGGCAGGAATCAGAATCCATTTCAAAATGCCAGACATCTCAGTTATGCAAAATTATTATTTATGCAAAATTATTTCATATGTTCTGAACAAAGAAGAAAAAATCATGTATCAAAAGCATTTATTATTGAAAAGTGACTAAAACATAAAAAGTAGTTATTGTTTCATATCACACAGTCCCTCAAGATTTTAGATCTAAGCAGATCACAATCTCTCAGATGTCTGGGGTATTCAAAAGTAACACTACTGCAGGTCCATCTCCGTTTTTCTCAGTGTTCACACTGCTTGTATTAATGGAGTGCCTCTCTTGTGTACCTGAAGTTGTAATTTATAAATAACAGTTCATAACGAACTGTTCCTGCATTCTTCTGCTTACAAGAACTGAAATATGTAGAAAACATAAGTTCTTCAGGAATATTATGCACTGGGCTTGTATCTAGTGAGACTATTTCCAAATCTAACTTAATGAAACAGTTAGGTTTAAACCCCAGTAAATTTAACTTTATTTATAGGAAAGCAGCTGTACTAGTTCAAGGCATTTTGTTTTTCCAAGTAAGCTTTTGCATAATGGTCTGTCTTTCTTGTTCAAATTATGAAGAGGAAAAAAAAATAATTGGCAATGTATGAAAGGAAGAAAGCAGACATAAGAAACACATTCCTAACATGGATCCGCAGTGACACAATGAAGACCGTAGTCTGAGAGTTACCAAAGTCTGGACATATTTGGAAGAAAAAGAGGAAGTCATTTGGAAAGCTCTCTCTGAAAATCAGATATTTCCAGATGAGCTGTGTATCTCCTTGAAATGTCATGCATCAGACCAACTCCTTACTGCAGATCCAGGCTCTGGTGCTTAGAGGGTGCAGCCTCTCCTGAGCTATAGTCTTTTACCATTATAACTGAGCTACATCACCTTTTGTTATCTGAGCAAGCTGAAGTCATGCCTTTACTTCTACAAACCAGTGAAATTACAGAGACACCTGAACATTGCTTTACGCCAGTGTGCATAAGAAGTTCCATTTTGCATTAAATTAGATAGTAAATGATGGTAAGCAATTATTTATAATGCTACACAGAAAGGCTCTATAGGAAGAGCATGTCTGTTTCGTGACTGCTGATCATTTGATTTCTGAAGCTGTGTGATGCATGAACACTAGGCAATTATTAGGTTATTTAAGATGTAGGCAGATTTAGACCCACTATGGATATATCTTCCATATATTTCACATTATTTATACAGATGACAAAGGGTCACATCCTGAGGATGTTGGCAATTTATGAGATCTCAGGATCTGGCCTAAAGAATCATACGCAGCTTTTGTATTTATCCGAGGTTCCCTGCCAGTTGGCCATGGACTCCCAGACCATCCAAAGCAAAGGACCATGCCCAGTTCCAACTCTCCATATCACTGAGCATTTTCTTTGCCTCGCAGGTGCAAGTGGTTCACACATCACAGCTCGGCAAGCACTGTACTAAATTACACTTCAGTTCCTGAAATTATATGGCAGCTTAACTAACACTGGAAGAGATGACATGGGTCACTGAGTCCAGTCCTGCATAATCTCAGGAAAGCATCTTGTCACTAAGGCCAGAAGGGTGCATAAGGGTGTCCCCTCTATCTTTTGTACCACTATGCACTAAACACTCCACTGTATTTGACTTAAGACCTTTCACTTTAAGGAACAAAAAAAAAACTAAAAAAAAATTGCCATGTGCAATGACAGGAGATATTGACACTCTCACCTATGGAGTGGGCCCCTGCAATGTCCAGAAAACTGCTGGCACTAAATGTCATATGACCTATATTTACGCTACCCTAAAGAGAAAGAGTTCTTCCTCTTTTCTGCAAAGTAAAAACAAAGGACAGGCATTTAAATAATAACAGGCTTACACAGCTTAAAAACAATGAATGGTCAGTACCACAAGAGATTTTACTGGTCCCTCCAAGTACTGTTAACATCTTAGCAGTAAACCTGAACTACAATTAAGAGGCTGAAATAAAATAGAAAAGATAGGCTCAAGGCAGAAAGACTTACAGACCTTAGAAATGGATTTCTAAATCTCTAAACACGATTTTTCTGAATTACAGTGATAACCTTTTATGGGAAGCTGTCTTGTGCCGCTTTCATATTTTATCGTCGCAGCACCAACGCAAGTGGACTTTGGATATATATGGTCATGGATTCATGCCTGATGTGTGTGTTTGACCCAGCCTTTGCAAGAGAAACTCAGTATCACCCAAGTGCCTGGATGTTTTTTTCCCCACCAAGGAAAAGCTTGCCCACTTTGCAAAGCCCAAAAACTGCAGTGGTACTAGGGCGTGCCGCTACGATATTAAAACGGTGATGAGATTAACTTAATCAGTAACCTAATTTACGACTGATAACTTCCATACTGCGCCTCACAGAACATCACCATGATGCATGCCTGACACTGACACCATGAGCCACCCACCAAGCCAGCATCTGATATTTATGCTGTATGAATAAGCATGGAGAAGTAGAGCAGGACAGTCTGCATCCCTGGGCGGTGGCTGGGACTGAGACAGCCTGACCAGGGTCCTGCATTCACAGGAGTCCACCTGAATGCGATTTTCTACTAAGGTCCATGCACAGCAACTCTTTTCCTCCTCCCGTCGTTGCCTCATAGGAGCTGGATATATCGCAATATGTAAATTGTGTGCCTGCTACCTGGCCCACGACATGAATCTCCCATGTCGGTTTAATGAGAAAAGCAGATGGTCTGAATGCGCCTCTGCGTATTTTCCCAGGCAAATGCCTGTTAAAAGAGTACCCCCCAGCTAGGAAGATGAGCTCATTCAGACCCAAAACCTCCATGTGAACAACAACAGAGAGTAACACCAGGCACATTTGTTTCATTAAGAAGTGGTTTTATGCTGAGAGTTTCAAAGCTGTCCAGTGCAAATATCAGCCTTGTCAGGTCTCTCCGCAGATATATCCACAAAGAAGAACTGAATATGACAGTACTCTAGGGACAATATAATAAATAAGTAAATAAAAATGAATTAATAAATAAACTAAATAAACAAAAAAAGCCCTGAAACAACAATAAAATTAAACACCCTCCCTTCCCCAAGCTGCATCAGGCATAGGTTGCCACCTGCCATATTTTCTTCTTTGCTCATATTACCACAACCCCAACTTTTCCCATGTAGCAATGGATTTGTCAGTATGTCTATGGTATAATATAGCTGAAAATGTGAAATTATATATATTTCACATGCTTCAGTAGATGTTTAAATATTTTGTTCTTATTTTCCCCTTTGATCTATTTAGGATATAACCAGTCTCTTTTTTAGTGTTATGTATATTTTAGGTCTTCAGACAAAATATTATAAGCTACAGGTCAAGAACATATTTTCCATAATATTGGTCTGGTTTTAAGGCACTGTGACTTTAAGGTAAATTAGCAAATATATTTACTACCATAAAATTAAAGTAGCACAGAGAAGAATTGGCCCATGGGTTGATTCAATTCAGGAGAACAAGAATCAACACAAACCAAAGTCTGTACTTAACCGATTAGGTAACTGCACAAATAAGACTCAAAGACAATTTGCCCCATGGTGACAGCCACAGTGAAATAGAGAACCCACCTCACGTGTGCACATTTCAGCTCTTTTCACAGCCACAGCAAGAGGAACAAGAGTGTTTCCAGGAGCTAAATGCATGCAGCCCCACCCTGCTGTTGCCAGCTCTGGAGAAGTGATCACAAGTCCTCCCAACCAGGGAGATCACGAGATGATGAGCATGATCTGCAAGAAGCCTACAGAGCTACTAGTCACTCCTGCTCTGACTATTACAGAGCTGTGGGGGATAGCTTTCTATCCAGTCTCCGAATGACCAAATAATATAGAAAATCCATTTTAGGGAAGTACTTACCTTTTGCCTAAATTTTCACACAGTTTCACTCATTAGAAATATAAAAGGTGTAATCATAATATAACCAGCCAGCTCTCCAGGCATCATCCATGATTTCTGTGGGGGCCACAAATGCCTGATGTGAGGCTCAAACCCATTTGATACCAGTCTCATTTCAGCATCAAATGTAATGAAGATGGAAAACCCCAAGAGAAACCACTGCATTTTTCTGAGGAAGGCACATAGCATTAAACCAAAGAACAAATTCCAATGCCCTCTCCTGCTTCTGTTCCAAGCCAGCACATAAGAGGGTGAAGAATCATGAACATCTTTTAATTCTGAAACACATAGCATTATGTGTTTTAAAGCAGATGGGAAAGAAACCCAAACGCAATTCTGATCCTGAATTAAAAGTATTCTGAAGCTTTTGGAGGAAAATCAACTCTTAATTCCATATTCCTAATTAATACAGAAAAGCTGATTCTTCACGGCTGGCAGGTCAGTGTGAACAACGTAACAGGAATGTGTAGCTGTTCTAGCTCTGGAGTTAGAACCAGGGTGTCCTGGTTTCAGCTGGGATAGAGTTAATTTTCTTCTTAGTAGAGAGCTGTGTTTTGGCTGTGATGTGAGAACAATGCTGATAGGATACTGATGTTTTTAGTTCATGCTGGGTGATGTTTATACCCAGTTGTAGAGGAATGAAGGCAGTGGGTTGATTGGCATTGATAATATGCAGCTGTGGCCTTGCCTCAGAGGCAGTGGGTTGATTGACATGGATGATGTGCAGGTGTAGCTTGTTCTTGCTAAGTGGTTAAATAGCTCTGAGGAGTGTGGCTCTGATGGAGGAGTAGTAGTGTGATGTGACTTATGGAGGAAGGAGATACAGCACAGACAGTAGAATCTGATCAATGGTAAAGCCTTGTTGCAGTCTACTAGTTTGATTGTGCTGCAACACCCAGTCAAGCACTTCTCAGTTCCTTGGGTCCTCCCAGCCAGAGGGCTGGAGGAGCATGGGCAGTTGGGAGGGGACACAGCCAGGACAGGTGACCCAAAGTAGCCAAAGAGATATTCTATACCATATGACATCATGTTGAGAATATAAACTGGGGGAAGAAGAAGGAATGGGGGTGTAGAGGAATTACAGAGGAATGAAGGCAGGTTAATTAACACTGATAATACACAGCTGTGGGCTGGCTTCAGGGGCGGTGGGTTGGCTGAGGTGGATAAGGTGCAGCCGTGGCTGGTTCCTGCTAAGTGGTTAAGTAGCTCTAAGGGGTATGGAAGAGGAGCATGGGATGAAGAGTGCACTGGGAGAAGCAGAGGGAGGAGAGAGAGTGCCCTGGATGTAGGAGAGTCCCTGGGAGAAGAAGGGGGCCTGGATGAGGAGAGGCTGGCTGGAAGAGGAGCCGGGACATGGAAGGAATCCAGGCACAGCAGTGGCAAGAAGCAGGGTGGGCTGGCCTGAAGAGGCTGGAGAAACAGCACGGACAGTAGATGAACTGTGGAAACCTTGTGGGGGATGGGTGGCTGTGCTGGGGCAAGGTGCGGGAGCTACTTATTGAAGTTAACCTGGTATGGGGTGGTAAAAGCCTTGTTGTAGGGGGGGTAGTTTGGAAAGTGCTGTGATGGGGGGGACATTTGACATTATAGCATTTGTCTTCCCAAGTAACTGTTACCAGTGATGGAGCCCGGCTTCCCTGGGGATGGTTGAACACCTGCCTGCCCATGGGAAGTGGTGAATGAATTCCTTACTTTGCCTATTAAATTGTAGAACTCAAGGGTTGAGATAAGATCATTCCTTTCTGATTCTACTCCCCATCCCTCTGGGTGAGGGGGAATGAGCAAGAGGCTGTGTGGTGTTTGGTTGCTGGGCAGGGTTAAACCATGACATGGGGCTATCAGAACTGAATGATGGACAGTAAGAGGTGTTTTCCAATACCTGCTTACATTATGCATGTTGGTGCCTTTCCTTGCCATGTGCTGGGAGAGCAGCAGATCCCAATGCTCCCCCATGATCATCGTCCGCTTCAGGGAGCGCAGGTAGGACTGACAGCTCCGTGCTGGCTTACAAACGGCCTTCATGAGAGGGGAATCGGGTCCAGATGTTATGGAACAGCTGCATTAGAAGAGGGTTAGCTGTTTCCATAGAAATGGAAAGGAAATATAGATTGAATCCCTTTAATTCTGAGCTAGGAACAAAGCGGGAGAAACAGTACTGTTTGTAAACGGGTTGTGTCGAACAGAAACGTCTGGTAGAAGTGCAGGCTTGCAGTGCTTACAACGCTTGCGTGAGCTGGGGTTTGTAAAGCTGCTCCGGGCAAAGGGAAGGACCGGGCATGGCCGCTCGGGCCCGCGGTCACGGCGCTCGCCCAGCCCCCGCCCGCAGCGCGCCGGCCGCACGCCCTGCGCCTGCCAGCAGAGGGCGCTCCAGAGCCGGCAGGGCTGGGCGCTGAGCGGCTGGTCGTGCCGCCGGGCAGGGGGCTGGGGGCCGCGGCGCCCCCTCGGCGGGTCCCTGTCGCTCCCCGTGCTGCCAGCGGGGCGGGGGTCCTGCCCCCCCTCCCGCGCTGGGCGCCTCGCAGCGGCACCGTCCGCGAGCTGGTGCGCGAACCCCAGCGAGCCGCCCCAGCAGGAACGGGAAGGAAAATCAAGGCACGAGTGAAGGGAATAAGCAGCGAGTTGTCAGCGCTGGGGACCCCGGGCCAGCCGTTCCCCCCGGGAAGGCCGGAGGCGGGGCGCTGTGGCTGGGAGATGCTCGGGCCCGCAGCGGGGAGCCGCGGCTGCCCTCCTGCTCCGTACGTAACGACGATCAACGAGCAGACGCTTCCCTTGCGCGCTGAATCCCGACTTGGGGTTTTTCATTAGCTTGGGAGAGGGCTGGCGACTCCCACAGCAGCAAGAGTTTCCCGACTGCTTTCAGAAAGGCTGCTCGCGGCCCTGCCCCGGGAGATGCCGTGCGTTGGTGCCGCATCCACACGCACACGCATGGGCGACATTTTCTGAGCGCCCTTCGCAGCGCTGACGGCGGGCGCTCCTCCACTTGCCCTCATCTCCAAGCATGAACTTCGACTTTGCTGCTATCAGTACTTTTTAAAGGCTTCCGCACCGCATACCCACCCCCCCCACCCCCCCCACCCCCAATAAAATGAAAAAAGGATAAAAGCAGAAAGAGTAAAACCTAGCTAAAATAACTGGTTTTGACACTTCCTGGGGAATTTTATGAAGTATTTTGCACTAGGCTTTCTTCTTAATTTCCAGTATAACCTCTTGTCCACCATGGTTTCATATAGTCTTTTAATTATCTTTGTTCATAACGGCAGGTTCTGGACCCTTATTCCCTGTTATTCCCAGCATTTTCTCCTCCATGTCAGCCCACTATGCTTGCAACTGAGTAGCAGATGTTTGTGTTCTTGGTCAGGAATTTACTGTATGCCTTTGTTCTTTATGAGGAATGGCTGCTTTGGCTAGGCTGAAGCAATTGATGGCAATAACAAAAACATGGGGAAAATTCTGACATATTCCAAATACTAATTTCACTACTGTACGAGCAAAAACCTGTTCTTCCACTGCATTTCTTGGCTGATTAGGATGCTCTAGGTTGGTGTTCAATCCTTCAAAATGGTACTGTAGTCTCCTTTCAGCTCAGTCAGTCACTATAACAACGGCCTAAATAATCATTAGACTTGGAGACAGTGGTTCGGTAAATTAATAACTTTTGCTTAAATATTTCTGTATTGAGGTAAATAGAGATAGAGAGCTAAAGATCTCCAAATACTATGTGGATGTGTTCCTTGCAGAGAGCTCTAGGCTGTCATGAAACAGCTGAACATTTTACACTCACAGTTTCAGCACTGTGTTTTGCAAAGCAGTAAGTTGGTTACTATGTCATAAATACCTTATGATTCCTACTGACTTTCACAGATAAAAAAACAGGGAAGCAAATCCTCTTTCTGAACCATGAACAGAAAAATATGTGGCTACATCAATGCTTTAAAAAAGAATTACTTGAAAAGCCTAAAGCATTTTTAAACTAAACGATTAATTCTTGAAAATTCTCGTACATGTAGATACAGACGTAAAAAGCAGAAAAAGTACAGAAAACCCTAATCTCCCTGATTATGTTTCCTTTAAGCAGCTGCTCATTAAAATGATTTCACGCATGTTCTCCTATCATGAGTGAAAATTAGACTGTGTTCTTAAAAAAAAAAAAAATATGGAGTTTTCTGTCTAGTTGCAAAACAAGGTTGAAAAATGTACATAACTTCCCCTCCCCACTCATAGCCACCCACACCAGTTTTGTTCAGTGAGGATTTCTTTTTTTTCCATTCCTACGCCTTTAGCCCTCCTCCAGGTCTTCCTTCAAACAGTGCCCTGATCTGTCTGCCTGTGTACGTGCTATGTGAAACTAGCTCGAAAGGACTTGCAGCTACTGCTAAACTTGATTAGATCTCAACTGCTAGCCTAACTACGAACAACTTTAGGCAGGGTATACTCCTTCCTTCTTGCGGTCCCCTATCCAGCACCATGTCTAACCCTTGCTGAAAGTTCTATACTAGGTTTTCCATCACCTTTTTCCTACAAGGAGCTTTAATAGCAAAGCAAAGCATAATCACCTTTCCATCCCCAGAAGTAAGAGCTGATAGAAACTGCTCCCTCTTACCTAGCAGCTAGTAGAGTGTTAGTGTGATGAACAAGAAAAAAAGTCTTTTTTTTCTGTTCATGGAGCTTTGAACCTGCCACAAGGTTTCCACATTAATGCTTTTAAACACCAGGTTATTGGAACTTCTCAGTCCTTCAAACTGTTCCACTGTGCATGACATACAGAAATAGCTGCTTGACGAAACCAAAGACAGAGGTTATGTGTGATATGATATATACTTTACAAACATACAGGCGATCAGTACCTGCTGGGAAGTACATAAATTTCAGCCCTTGCTCCAAGTACTGTTTAATACAGACAATACAAAACTTAATGCGTGCTCTCTACCCAGAGCTAGGACTCTAACTGGGGGGGCAAAATGTCATGCCTCCTCTCCCTTGAATGCTAATAGTTATTTACTCTTTGTGAAAGAAAAAAGCTGCATCATGAGAAATTGAGAAAGGCATATACCATGTCATCAGGCCGTCAAAGGGAGTTGATCCCACTTACTGAATGAAGACTAACCATTAGGTGTTGGAAAAATGAAATGCAGAAGATGGCTTGTGCAGATAAACATCCTTTCTTACAATTTTAACAGTATATGGGCATAAGAATGTCAAAACAATTTTAATGTTCATGCCGAAGACATTAGCTAATCTATTTCTTGGGCATCTAATTCTTCTTATATACCACACAGACATCCAATTAATAATGTATAATTTATACATCTCTGGACATATAGCTCCAAGAGTCCCCTGACTGCTTGTAGTTGACTTCTGCAACACTATAATGCTGCAAGACTCAAGTCCTTCTGGAGTCCTGCATCTGAAATAAGTGTAATGTATCTTTGAAAGATGCTACCCAGGTCTAGTACCCATCAGTCAATTATTCTCTTCTGCAGGATTTTTTTAGAAATCAAGGTGATTATTTATAATCCTGACTGGGGACTTTGGACCCCACCTGTTTAGTCCTTCTTGGAAAGTATCACCACAGCCATGTTATCTGCTATCTGCAGGATCTGGATTCATTACAATATTTTACGAAGTATATGGAATTAAATATTTTTTCCCAAGTAAGTTTTCATAATTCCATGAAAACCAGGTTTCCAAATGTACTTTAAATGAACAATAGTTGATTTCAGTAGCTGCTCTACAGAAATACAGCATTTGGAATCTTGCCCACAGTACAGCAGAGTGTTATGGGTATTAAGAAAAGTAGAATTTATATTTATAAAGAGTTATGTATATGCTTCTTGCAGTTACTAATGCTAATTTCTCTGAACATAACCTGTTACAGACATCAATTTTAAGGTTCTGATTTCCCGCACAAACAAGGAGACAAATATATACCCATACTTGACCCGCATATATCTATCTATGCAGGAATATAGCACAGTAACAAAGGAATAATATCTAGGAAGTTTAATTTTCAAAGCATTTTACAACTTCTAATGAAACCTGGCTGAGCCCTGACTCACTGTTGCTCTTTCCATATCGCTCCTGGGAGCTCATGCATTGCTGTAGCTGTTCCCCGAGCGGACTCCCTTTTCCCACTGCAGGTCTCCATCCAGCTCCTGCAGACCGGAGAGTTTCTGCTTCCCCACAGTGGTCCTGAGACAGCCTTGGCTGAGCTGTGTGATTGAGGGTGCTGGTAGGACCACCCAGTTTGAGACCTACTGAGCAGGGGAAGACCTCACCTCTCTGATGCAACACCACATGTTCAGAAGGGACTTAAAACCCTATAGCCAAGTGATTCCACCCACCTTTTTTCTGTTGACAGCTGTTATTTCTCTGAGCCTTGCCAAAGGTGCTTGAAAGGAGTCTGGATAGGGTGGACTTTGCTGAGTAGGTGCAGGTTTTTAGTTGGTTATCAAAGAAAGCTTCAGACACCAAAACTGAATTTAATACCTACTCATTTAAGCAGGAAGAAAGGACACCAGCACTTTACAGACACGGTCCTGAATCTTACATCCAACACTTTAGAGAAGAGGAGGCGGCACACAGTAAGGAAAACAAGTCCACTTCCTAATAATATTATCACGTATCAATAGGCATCTCTTTCAGTCACCTAGTTATCATGTTGCATTAAAAAACATTGCACCGTATGTCACAGTACAGATTTGATCATGTTTCCATGTTAACAGGTTTTGGAAATAATCATAGATGATTGAAGTATTATACTAACTTGTATTTGGACACAGTAGTAAATTTTTTTTTCTAAATAATAAGTACATTGTTATTTGTGTATATAGGTAACTAAAGTGCCTCCCCTTAAGAAACAGGATAATTTCTAATTTACTATCAAAATATTTTTAGTATGACAGGTATATTAATATTCTAAGTAAGAAAAAAGTCAAACATGACTGTCATTCAAAGCCAATTTTAAAGTAATCCCCTGCTCAAATCAAGGCTTGGCTAGGTTTACGTTAATTTCTTCAAACAAGGGATATCTAAAGATGCAGGTATCTTCAGGCTGATGGATCTGATTAAATACCCCATGTACAGAGAAGAAACAGAAGATATTAGGACAAGGAGAAAAACAGGGAAAATTACACTTTCCATGACCTTTCTGTTAGGTTACTAACTAAATACTGTCTAACAGAGGGAGCAGTGTGTTTTAGCTTCTGTTTACTACTCCACAAATTATTTTTCTGTCCTGTTACATAAACATCCTGGCTGAGTGCAAAAACATATTAAAAGGATAATAAACAAACATAATAGAGGATGGTATTTTGCAAAGGGCGGTGCATGGGGACAGCATTCTGTTTAGCTGATTCTTTCCCAAGTATGTGGCCTGTAGGTTCAGAAATATTTCATTTGTTTAAGTTTAAACACTTTGGCATCGGACGTTCATTACTGTGCTAATAAAATGGAATAATGGATTCATAAGGCACTGTACTAGTTGAAAATTCATATGTACTTGTAAAATTTGTGAGGTAAAGTGAGCCCAAGAATAATGCTAGAAAAAGTAACAATTATTTTAGAGTTCATCTGAAGAAAATGAAGGAAAGCCTAAGAAAGGTTTGTGAACTCTGTAGATAAAGTATCTTTTAATTCATTTTGTACACTTGAAACATAATTTCAAATTCTCTCCCCTTTGGCTTCTTAAAGGCCATATCAACATCATTTTCTATATCAATGTAAGTATTTAGGGCACCAATCTTCAAAACACCTGCAGGAATTCTGTACTTCTTTAATGAGTTACCCCCCCAAGTAAAGAAACCGCTTGTTTAGAGTTCAGTGCACATCTAAAGATGCGTGCATTCTGAGTCTAAAACCATTTGTATTGTTTTACATTGCCATAAATGACACTTTTACAACAGGCTGAAGTAACTGTTAAATCTTTGGGGAAAAAACATCCAAAACCCAAATGAGAAACAATGAAACATACTTGGAAAAAATGCAGGTTGTTTTCAAGAGTATTGACTACACCTTTTTTTTTTTTTTTTTTACCTGAAGAATAGCTCATTGATTAATTGAGAAGTTTAAGTTAACTGTTAATAGTTGCAAGACTCTTCTTTTAACTAAAAAGGCTCAATTAAATTAAATTTGCCAACACCAAGATATAGTGATGATAAATGGCTAAATTTCTTTACTAATTTATTCTGGTGTATTAGATACACCAATGCCTTTTTTAAATTTTTATTTGGTAACCTAAAAAGGACACTTAAGGAGGTTTATTCCTATTACAAGAGAAGTGAGCTGCATGGTCAAGGATGAGGCACAATACAGTCCTATAGTTTGTTAAATTTTGATGGTCGGAAGGCAAGACTGCAGAGTACAATATTTGCCCTTTAGTCTTAAAGGCACAGATAATTTTATTGCACTCTTTATGTTAAGTCATCTAGAAGCATAGAATAGAAAAGAATCCAAGTCCCCAAAAGAGTTTACAAATCTGGATTATAGCCAGACACAACTGAGTGAAGTAAGCAGATGGAGGAATAAGGGCTAGGATAAGGAGCAAGTTTTTCCTGGTAAGTAGTAGTCACAGCGTAACACCTGCCTACTGCCGTCCTCTGATCGCTGCAGAAAGCCAAGTGCTGGTAGTAGCAAATACTGTCAAGTGCCATGGTTTTGCAAGAAGGAGTGAGCTCATAAAGAGTAAGCACTCATAACACTTAAAATTGCTGCTTGAATCATAAATTCTAGAACCTTAAAGAAAAAATCTGCCATTCAGAATAAAAAATAAAAATGTAAGCAGTTACATTTTTTGTCAGATGAAAGTAAAAAATTCGTTGCCTTCTACATCTCCAGCAATTATCCAACAAAATCACCCACTTTTCAAGTGACAAACTAATCTCATAACTAACTACTCAGACAACACATAAATGTCAAACTAAAGGTAAACGGAGGGAGGTATGCAAATATAGTATAAAACTGAAGTTCAGAATAAATCATTAAAATTAGAAATTCAAGTTTAATCTTAAACTCTTTTCCCCACTATGATTAAAGTGAATCTGTTAATATTAACACAGACTTTGTTTTGATAATTAATTATAACGTACACGCTATATAAATCAATTCAATGGAGTTAAATACCATCATGTTTAGACCAAGAAGGAGGAGTGTAAATGACTTTACTTGCTCTTTATGGCTAGAATAGACTTGCTGATTCCAAATCACAACATTTATATATTTTTCTTGAATGTATAAAACCCAAACCAAACTTGAAAGGGTCTAACTTTGACCTATTTCTTATCACTTTGGTTGCTGCTGTCTAAGAAACATGGTGACTTCTTATTCTTTTGCAATGACTGAAAATGTGTTCTTCGGGAAGTCTTTCTGCAATAGAAACACCATGAAAAATCTAGTCTAATTCTTTGTTTGCTTTGGATTTTTTTTATTAAAAATTAACTGGCTAACTTCAGAAGATATTAGTTTAAAAATTAAAGTATTTCAAATTTTGCAGTAGTACAATCCAAAACCAGTAACTTTCCATATTTTTTAATACACAAAAAGGATTTAAAAAAACCATCTGACTAACTTTACTTATTTTTAAGACAATGTTACGACTGATGGACCTTAGTGGGAGCCAAGGTACAACAGTGTTCAGGTCTGCTTTAGAAAGATCAGTGGATACACAAAACCTGCAGGTCAAAACCTGTGTGTTTTCTGAAAGAAGAGCATCCTGAGGTTACTAAATACCAAAAATCAAGGAGCAATATCAGGAAGACACTGAAGTACTTGAGAAAACAGTATTGTTTATTGAGTAGGTCACACTTTTTCTCATACCAGTAGTGCAGGAAAACAGCTGCCAGTACAGCACCCATTTTCCAAGTGCAAGCAGCAACGGCAGTAGATTTTTTTTCCACTGACATGTAAAAATGCATACAGGACATTTAAGTCAGACATTAAATGGAGCAGTATGTGGGTCCCACTGAAAATCTGGTTTCACCTACTGAGACCTGCTGTAAAGAAGTAAAAAATTAATTCATTAATCTGTGTAGGATGATGCAACATTTTAGTCTATTTCCAGTACTCCTTTAAGAAGTGTATCCCACAAGACAGAAAATCCTGTCACATGAATTACCATTCCTCTCGTCACTGGGAAAGATCAGTTGCAATCTGAGACCAGCTGAGACCAGTTGCACCCATTTATTACTCTAGGAATGCCAATATATGAACCCAGTTAATATATTTATTAATTCATTCAGGGCTCCTAGGTCTGAAAATTAAGAGGGAATTAATCTGGGTTTGGAAGAAGTGTCTTAATAGTGCCAATTAATTTTTAAATTGAATTGCATGTTAACAGCTTAACCTTCAGGTCAAGAGGTGCTCAGAGGTCAATTTAATACCCAAGTCAATGGGACAGTTGGTATAAAGAAGTACTACTCAATCTAATAACCACAGAACCCATCTCCATCCATAACAATATTGGTTTTGTACAACTTTATGGCTAAGATGATGTGGTTCAATGAACTGTTATGCCATAAGAGACTTGGGTCTGGTTGACTCTGCCCCTAACATTATCACACAGAATCACTGAATTGCTGAGGTTGGTTGGACAAAACCTCCGGAGATCATCTAGTCCATGCTCAGAGCAGGGTCAAGTAGAGCAGGTGGTTCAGGGCTGAGTCCTGTCGGGTTTTAAGTACTTGCAAAGATGGAGACTTCACTGCCTCTCTGCACAACCTGTTCTAGTGTTCATACACCCTCAACACCTGTTGTATGCCTAGAAAGTAATCCTGGAGCTGTGATCCTGCCTGCTTTTACCCATATTACTTATGACATCTGGATTATAACCTGTTCAGAGCATAAATCATCTCTTAAGATATAATTGCATAGCACAAAGCCCATGGTGATAGTAGGAGTCCTTTGATAAATGCAAGTAACAGTATCTGCCTAGATCATTCAATTTGAAGGCTAAAGCGAAAACAAGACTCATCCTAAATCAATCTACATCACAATGACTTAGGGAAGTAATTTGATTCTTTTTAAACTTCTTTCTAATGACAGTAGTTATTTCCCTATTCCTCTCGACCCTATTAAAAAACTAATTTTAAAATCTCAGCGTACGTGTTAGTCTTTTTATTTACCTGATGATATGTTCATGCTTATTCCGCTACCTCATTATTAATTTTGGGGTGAAAAACGGTTGAGGGAAGGACATTGTGTTGCAGCAGCAGAACTGTGGATTGGAGGCACCAATTCATACATCATTAGTTGAAAGGGACAAAAGAACAAGTGTTACTGTCTTCTGATACAGCAACCCAGACCTTGGCTATGACAAGAAAGAACAAGACTGGCAAATAAAGAATCCTTATGAGAACAAAATACCATCATGGTATGAAGGTTATAAAAGCTCCAACATTACTTAGGTAGAAAGCAAGCAACATGCTTGTCCTCGATTGAAGTATCTCAGCTTAATTAAGTAATCTGCAGAAAAATTCCAAAATAATCTAATTGTTCATGCAGTGTTTCTTTTTTATGTGTGCTTCAACTACACAGTTAGTAAGAACCTTTTTCTCTTTGAATAGTGATAAAAAATTCAACACCTATGCCAGTCTAACAAACACAGTATTTCTTTCATTTCCACCTATCATAAAACAAGGCAAAAGTATCTTTTCCTCCCAGCACAAGCAAATACATTTCCAAAGACAAAATCAGAATGCTTGACTTTTCAAACTTGTAAGATCTATTTTCATATTGTATGTGTTCAACACAAATCTCTCAGTTGAATGTAGTAAGAACTAAATTGCGCCTATCTTGCTTCGTGAGGCTGGGGCACACTTCTTTCTTCAAATTCAGTGTGAGTGCCTATCTTGAGAATTTTCCCCAGAATAAGCTGGGGTTCTGTGATTGAGCCTCAAATGATCCTGGAGACTGGACTTGACCTATAATTTACAGGAGCAAAAAACTTTATTTGAAATCTTGATTAATCTTCTGTCTTCAAATCATTAGCTTTAGGTCATTGTATCAGCTGAAGCTTCTCTTTTCTGGAAAAGTCATCCGAGAACAGACCTTCAGCATTGGTGACCTGGCACTACAGTGCAGTCCTATTCTGTGAGCTTGATGGAGGCACCTGTGCAGAAATGTTCTTACCGAGCCTCATGTACAACCATCAGCATGACTGAGCATGAAGCCATATTCTGACAATAATGCCAAAATTGCACAATAACATAATTCATCATCCTTGAATGCACTTTTGTTTACCATCCTAATTCCAAAGCAAAGCTCGTTACCTGCTTTTAAGCATGCGTGCAGCAATTCCATAAACAAAATTTAATAAAATGTCAGTGATGAGGTTTTATAAAGATGCTATGCATATGCATGGTGGCACAAACACCTTTATGTCACATCATCTGGAGCACACACACTGGGTGTAGAGCAGAAGAGGTTACTAGCCTCTAAGTTTATCCTAGTATACAAGTTTTTGGTGTATTTATGTATCACTCTGGAATGAAGCCCTGGTAATTCAAAAACACTTGCCACTACCCTCAGCGTGGTGATATTTTTACTTAAACATTCATCTGTCACTAGGTAATCTTCGAATACGACCAGCTTTTGGAAGCATTCTGGATGTTTTTGGAGTTGTGAAAAGCATCCACAGCAGGGAGTCCAGACTAGCTGGATCCTGGTCCTCAGCACCCTCTGACCAGGCCCTGTCCCTCCAGCTGTCATGGGGCAGCACAAGTCAGCAACTCTGCGGAATTTAAAAACTTGGTAGAGCAATGGAAATAAGATATCAGCCTCACCCAACTAAGTTCTTTAAAGCTTCAGGCTTACTAAGGTAAGAAAGTTGAGAATTTGGCCACTTCAGTGCTTTGGCACCACTCGCACTGAAGCGCTAAACTGAGGTGTAAGTCTTTCGTACAATTTTTGCTCATGCTTGGCCTCTAGGCAGTGACAAGTACTGCGTGAGCTTGTGCAGGTTTTATGTTAGAGCCATTTTCTCTAATCTCGTCACTGCACCATGCTTTAATATTTATGGAAATGTATCTACAAAACATGTAACCTTTTATAAATTTCCATGGTGATGTCTGCGTGAAAATACGCTACCTCTAACTTCAGGGGTATTTGTTAATTTTCATGGCAAAAAAGTCTTTCCAATCACATTAAGGGCAAGAATTTTGACATGGAAAGGTGGTTCCTCTCAAAGAGATGAGAGAGGTGTGCAAATAAGGTTCTGAATGGACATGCTGTCACAATTGTATGTGGAACATGAACAATACATCCCTAGAATAATATGATTTCATTTTATCTTTTATAAGTTCATAAAATATTAATCTTCTTTCCCTGCTATGCTTTGAGATCAATGTCAGCGGCACTGTTAGTTCGTATGACACATAAAATGAAACTGATTATAGACATGAAAGAGGAAAGTCTTATTTCAGTCTAATCCAAGGGAAATTAAAATGCAACAAGGAAAAAAGAATTGAGAGAATGCATCTTTTGTAGTTTGTTAATCTAAGGTATCATCATATAAGAGCAGTACCTAAATTTTTATAGATATCTTGATGGTGAGATAAATCACTGAATACTAAATATAATGGGAAATGAAGATACTAGATATTTAAATCCAATGAAAGATACTACAGTGCAGTGATATCCCAGTGCTATCCAGTGAGGCTTACCGGATAATTTCAGGTAGTGAGTGCACAAACCAGTGCCAATGCAGTGGAGAAGTCATCACTGCAAACCCAGGCAGCTATCTGGCTGCTTCATTTAATGTTTTTCAGAATCCCAGCCACCACGGCCCCGTGTGCTGCGAGGACCTCAGCAGCAGTAATTCACTGTGCAAGCCTCACACTTCTCTTTCCATTTGCAGTAACAGATATTTGTAGGTTTGCTATCTTTCTAGTGTCAGGCCAAATGTAAAGGATTATTTTCCAATAGGGTATTCTGCGCAGTTTTGTTTCTGTCTTATTCCGTCTCCTAGTATGGGTATTTACTGGGGCGCAATTTAAACTTCCATTTCTGTGGAAAGAGGCCATAATTTGTTTATTTTAATGGCTCTTACCAAATTTATTTTGACAGCCCGTCTCCCAGAACTTTGTCCCTGGGGAAGTTTTTGACCTCCAACAAGTTTCCTATATCTCACCTTAATCAATTCGTGAGCAGCCAGCAAGAGCAGCACAGGAAGTATATAATACCGAGCTTTGATAAGATAAGAGAGAAAGGAAACTGGAAAAGATTACATTTAAATCAAACACCAATACAGAGATGATCAGGAGAAAACAAAATGTGTCCTGCAATCTTACAAACTCATTGTAAAAGATAGTATTTAGATTAATTCCTCTCTTTAATTTTTCCTTCACTCCCAAAGACTGTGTTTGTTTTTCTGTATAGGCATGAAGACTATTTTCTTCACATACAGAAGTGATCAGATTTGCCCTCTGCAAGAGCTATTGCCACAACAGAAATCCTCTAATGGGTTGAGAAAGCTCAGTATTTCCCATTACTTTCCATTCTAACTAGACATACATTTTTCAAAGTTTTGAAGTCTACAATTAAATAAAAGATTATTTTGAAGCACTGATGGCCAAAACGATGGAAGGTTTTGGTCTAAGACTTTAAAAAAAAAAAAAAAAAGAAAAACCACACAAAAATTCTTCTTTGGCTTTGTAGTACAATAAAACATGTATTTTTTTATTAAAACTTTCAGAATGTGGAGGACTTTGGAAAAGACATTTTAGATAAATAGCCTGAGGTTTAAGCCTTTCTGAAGCAAAAGTTCTCAAAATCTGAAGCCAGGAAATTGGAAAAGATTATATTAGTAATAACACTAGGTTCATACTGGTAAAACTAGACTCATAGAAGTCATGAGTGGCAGCAGTGAATGTTCTAACAAACTTTTAGTGACCTTTTGGTGAAATATGCAACTGCAAAGGCTAGGAATTTGCAATTTTTATCCAAAGGAAGAAAGGACTTAGAATCTTCTCAGAATTCCAAGGAAAGCATTTAAAACTCCAAGTAGAAGGCAGTGAAATCAGCTAAGACAATCTGGAGCACCACTGGTGAGAAGATTAGCTATTACAACCTTCTCAGGCAACTGAGGGCATAGGCAAAATATTTGTGAATTTGGATTTAAACATCTGAATTCTGCCCAAGTCCTAGATGAGCATACGTCCTGTGGTGCAGCGAGGCTGTAGTGTTGAGAAGCCTCATGCAGGAGTTAAGACTTTCGGGTAGCTGACCTGCTAAATAGAAAACTATGAGGGAAAATGGAAATTATGCCCATACTAAAATGGAAAAAATAAAGAGATGGCATTGTCATGTAGTTAGCATCTAGTCACATAGGATGCATGTGCCAAAGAAGGAGGAAATTTAATGTCTCCTGAGTTCAAGTCCAATGTTACAAACACAATTACAAGGTAAAGAACTCAATTCCTGCATAAATAATTGCAGGTAATGGGTGTATTTTTCCCCTTTGACGCAAGTGATACATCAGTTTCTATTTGACGAATTCACTTATCCAAAAAAGTGCCATACTGAAAACACAAATGGAACTCAGTTACTTTTTTACCGAATCTGTAGTGTTACAGTAGGAAGAATTACTTTCCAGCAACAAAATACATTTATTTACTGAAGTCTCAGACTTCATCTTACTCATGTGCTCAACTTTACTCCCAAAAGCACAGTGACTCAATGGTTCCTCTGTTTACAGGCTCAGATTTAAAGGAATAAGAAAAGACATTTGTGTTGTATTTGTTAAACGTGTTTCATTATGTGCTGTTGTTACTTCTACGCACAGGAAATCCCTTGTGTTAGATACCCTTACATTCACACTGAGGATCAGTTCATGCCCTCCTGGGATGAAACCCAACAGAAGGGACTAACAGAAAGATCTTGGCAAGTCACAAAGTCCTTTTCAGGCTCTTCAGGGGTCAGGCAGAAACTGCAGACTCGCCACCCCCACCCCACCCCCCAGCGACATGCTGGGACACTTGCTCTGTCAGAGACAAGGATAATCTTATTTTACAGTTATCCCTCTATTACTGTATAAACAAACACAGTTAATCTGAAAGAGTGTAGCTGCTGCAAAAGGACCTTAGATGAGGTTTAATTTCCTCAAGATATATTTTCAAATAGAACACCAAAGCAAACTATGCATTTCCATTCGTGGCATTACTGCTCTAGAACCCAAGAAGATAAACCAGTGCCAATACAATGGCAAGACTTTATCCATACACAGCCAACCCAAAACTCTAAAAACTTATGCCCCCTGTAAGAGAACGTTGCAGAGAAAAACTGTATCCCTCAGCCACCCTTTTATTACAACGTCCTTTACTCTATCCTGATCTTAACAGGTATGACCTGCCGTTCTGCTCACCAACTTTTGTTCATCTCTAAACCTGAAAATTGCCATACTTTCCTAGTACAAAGATCAACTAACATGCAGCTCTGTTCTGGGAAAACTGCTAAGGCTCCTTCCATCTACCCCCCACCTCTCTGCCAAATTGCGGATGCCTGCGCTGGGGTCTGGCTCACACTGCTGCCCACCTTCAGAAAGCAAAGTTAACACCACTTCCACCAGCCCCACATGGTATTATTTTAGATGAATACAACTATCTAAAACAGTTAGAAATTAAGAGTTCATTCAGCTTGATTTGTTCACAACGCATGTTAAATCAGAAATGCTTTGACTGTAGGCCCTTTAAAATGGGAGTCTGCACCACCACTTATTTAGCAAGGCATCTATGTATTACCTAGTGATAATGTCATATGACTTGAAATGGTAATGAGCACTTCAAAAATGCGAATCAATAAATTATCGGAGACTCCTAAGAAATAGGTAAATAACACCCACAGGATTCCATTCTCCCATCTCCTAGAAATATTTCAGATATTTCCTGACATGCTTCTTAAAAGCTGTGTTTTTGGCAGATGCCCTAGTGCTGTACAGATATTCTCGTGAACATGGGAGTTATTTAGAAATTTACTTTTAATTATCAGAGGAATCAACAACTGCAATACTATACTAGAAGCATGACTATAAACTCTAAATTAAGAAATGACGACCACCCTACTAGAATGGGCTGTAGTAGAACAGAGAGCTCAGCAAAGAGGCAACCGTGGAAACGTTTGGGAAACTGAAGGGTAACAAGATGTTGTGCCTTGCAATTCCTGGGTTTAGTTATTCGCTTCCTACCCCACTTCTGAACTAAAAAGCAAAACTCTCTTGCTGTCTTTCCAAGTGTCTTAGCCCATTTCTGCCCAGACCAGAGACCCTGCTGCTAGTGGCAGCAGGACACTACTGCTGATGGTCTATGGAAAAGGAGACTGTTACTGTAATTCTTGCCCCACCAGTGAAAACTTCTTAGTACCTTCCAAAGTAGGTTTCCAATTCCTCTGCCATCTTCAGCCATCTGTGCTTGTGGATCTCTTATTTCCAGTTTTGTGGGGTATTGGTTTAGTGGTTTTTTTATTGTTCAATCCCACCTCTGAGAAGCCCCTCACTTACAAAGCTTTGCAGCACTGGCCAGGCCCACATAGAGTAGCAGGTGAAATGACTTGCAGGATACAGACTTCAGTAAATTTCTCATTGCTTTCTCCCCCCCTGCATGTGTCTATTGCACCTCTGAGCCCACGGAGATGTTAAACAAGTAATTCTGGGAGGACATGAACTGAAGAACTTTGGTTTCCCACAGACTTATACTGAGGCTGATAATGAGCTGTAATTGAAACTTTTCTCATTACCAAGACATTTATATGGTCTCTCAACCATGTGAATCACCATTTAATAAGAGGCAAGTTCATGTTACAGCCTTTGGGACATTTACAGGATCTCTCAGCCCTACCAGCTGCCTATTTTCATGAAATAGCTTAATTATATTTGAGATAGATTTGGGTGAAACTGCCCAACAGCTTCAAAAGTTATTGGAGAAGTAAAGGAGACACAGCCAAGCATGATCACATAAAGGCCTGTTTCCATAGGAACCTAGAGGGAAAACAGCAATACAATTTGTGAAAAATTTCATTGCAGAGTCACTTTTATTGAAATTTTAAAAATATCTGAGCAGCTTTAAATCACGTGCTGTAACACACACGAAATCTCTCCCGCCTTCCCCCATCCAGCACCCTGTCTGCAGACCCTGGCCTTCGCACAGCCCACTCCCCCATATCCCACAGGCACAAAAGCGATGCCTCTTGAAGTCCGGAGGTTGCTCTGCCTGCATTTTGTCAAGCTCCCCTTCAGACGGAAACTATTTTTTTAGGCAAGGCAGGCTTCTGAGGAAGGCATGCCAACTGCTACACTCCGCTGCTCACACACGTTAGGCACACGACAGGAGGAATCACAGGGCTGGCCCCCAGGAGGGGCAGGTCACAGTGTCACCCGCGGAGCCAGGGACCCCACAGCCCGGCCCGCGCGGGGCACCGGGGCCTGCAGGCATTGCGCTTTGGCCACGACAGTCACTTGGGGTTTAAGGCCAAGGAGCAGCCAGCAACCGAGTGAGCATCTGGCAGGTGATGGTAAGTAGGTTTTCTAGAAAAACCTGCCAGCCCCGCCCTGTTACACCCCCTCAGGTGCAGCGCCCGCCTGAGCCATCTGCCCGAGGTGGCTGCAGCAACCAGCACGGAGAGCTGCGCCCCTGCCCCGCGCAATGAACTGCAGCGGGCGACCTCCGAACGGGGCACCGCGCTGCCAGCGCCCATCACGCGGAGATCCTCCCTCGCAATCAGCGGCTGTCGCTTGTTCTCCTGGCCGCAACTCGAAGCTCGCCAGCCGCTGGGGCCTTCCCTGCCGTGGGCAGAACTACTGGGCCACCGCATCCCCCCTCCTCTTCACCTCGGCCGGCCTGCGGAGCTCCAGCAGCAGGACACCGAGGGCTGCAGCCGGCGTGCGCCCGGGGGCTGCGGTGGGGCAGGGGGCTCAGCGGCCCGGAGCAGGGGGAGGCCGGCCGCCGAGCGCCTGAGGCAGCCGGGGAGCCGGCGTCGGACGGCCGGGGCTGCCCGCGCCATCTTGCCCCCAGGCGCCCCCTCTCGGCCGGGGCCGGGACGGGGGTCGCGGGTGTCCTCGGCTGCCCGCCGGGCGCCTCCACCGCCCCGGCCCGGGCCGCTCTCCGCCTTCTGCCGGCCGTGCCAGGCAGCCTCTCTCTCGGCCTTCACTACCGGGTCAGGCGAGGCGGGAGCGGCGAGGCAGCGCCCGCCTCGCTCCGGCACCGACAGCGACAGCCCTCCTCCTCCTCCTCGCCATCCTCCTCCTCCCCCTCCTCCCCCCGCCGCGGCCGTCCCTCCCTCCCTCCCTCCCGCCCGCCCTCCCCGCTGCCAGTTTCTCTACAACTAGTACATCCAGGCACAGGCAGGGTCCCGGCCGCTGCGGCTGCCATGGATATCAGCTAAAGCCGGCCGGAGAGGGCAGAGAGGCGCTCCCCGACCCAGCTGCCGAGCCCCGCGGGGCCGCCGCGCCCTCCCTCCCGCCGGCCGGCAGCAGCCGCCGCCGCTCCCCGCCCGCCCCCAGCCTGCCCCGGAGGAGCCCGGCTGCCCCGGGGAGGGGGGGGAAGAGAGGGAGGGAGGGAAGAAGCACGGCGTACAGGGAGGGAGTCGGGCAGAGCATCCCCACGGCAATGTCCAAGGGCTTGAAGAAGAAAAGCCACTGGACGAGCCGAGTCCACGAGATTGTGATCGTGAGGAACCCGGAGGGGCAGCTGGGCTTCGAGCTGAAGGGGGGCGCCGAGAACGGGCAGTTCCCCTACCTGGGGGAGGTGAAGCCCGGCAAGGTGGCCTATGAGGGCGGCAGCAAGTTAGTGCCGGAGGAGCTCCTGCTGGAGGTGAACGAGACCCCCGTGGCCGGGCTTACCATCAGGGATGTGCTGGCCGTGATCAAGCACTGCAAGGACCCCATCCGGCTCAAGTGCGTCAAGCAAGGTAAGGCGGGGACGGGCGCCCCCCTCCGCCCCCCCCCCCCCCCCTCCGCCCCCCCCCCCCCCCAGGGGGCTGGGGCCTGTGTTGGGGGAGTGGGGGGCAGCAACTTTGTTGCTGCAGTTTGACTTTCCCCCCCTCCCCGCCGGAGCCGCCCCCTGCCCGCCGGCGGGGGGAGGATGCGAGCGGCGCTGCGCGGTACCCGCAGCCGGGCGAATTAAATGTGCGTCAGTGACAGCGCTTCGCCATGCGGCGGGAGGGGCGGGGGGGGCCGCGCCGCCGGGCAGCACCCCCGGCACCCCCGGCACCCCCCGGCCGCCTCCCGCCGCGCCGACCCCGGCCGCCTCTCCGGCGGCTGCTGCTGTCGCTGCCGGGGGACCGGGGGGGGCGGCCGGGCACGGCTGCGGAGCGGGGCTTGCCCTTGGTTGTGCTTCGCTCCGGGCGCCGCGGCTTGGGGACGGGGGCTTGCCGCTGCGCGCCCGGCCCCCGCGGGCGGTGAGGGCGGCTGTAGCAGTGCGTAAGTGTCATTAGCGGAAAAGTCATTCATTTGATCCCTGCTGACAACGATCGCTAATCCTAGGGAAACGGGGAGCTGAGGAGAAGCGGGAGGGAGAGGCAGGAAGAAACTTTTGGGAGAGGACGGGCTACTTTTGCCTCTCCTCTGTTCCTCGTTTGTTTTTCCAGCACCGTAATAGGTACAGTGCGTTTCCAGGAAAGCCAGCGGAGACGCCACGGATGCCGTTTACATGTCTGTTTGTGTCCTCTGTAAACTGCTGAGCTGGGCTGCCTGCAGCAGAAAGGCTTTCTGCTACCCTCCCCCCCCCCCCCCCCCCCCCGCCTTTCTGAAGCGAGGAGCGGTGGGCTGCGCCGGGGAGCCGGGCCCCGGGTGCCCCTCGGGCACGGAGGTGCCGGGCGCCCAGGGCTGAAGCACGGCTCCCCGCCGGGCAGCATCGGCCCCGGGAAACCTGGGTATTTCTGCCCGGTGAGGGTGTTAGGTGCCGTGCATCAGCGGTGCTTCTGCTCTGGAACTACAGCCGGCAGCTCAGAGGGCACGGAGGAGAGTTCCTCTGGCATTTGGTATAATTCTGTAATTGACCTGCCTGATTGTAACTGGCGGCTTACTGTTTCAAGTGTCATTCGTGCTACTTCTGGATGCTCGAAGGGTATTGCCAGTTGTTAGTTTGTCCTGACACGCGAGAATCAGTAGACAGAGTTTGACTTTCACACAGGCCTTCAGAATGTACTTTACGATGCTGTCAGTTATCTACATGAGGTCAAACCTCGAAATGCTGATATGATCGGGGATTTTTCTATTTGTCCTTTTGGGTAAGTTGTGCAATACGTTGTAGATTGAATCTGGATAGCCAGGCAATGCAGGGAGACACAATACTTTGTGATAAGTGAAGATTAGAAAGGAGTGTAATGGATTCTGTCTTGCAGTATAGTGTCATCTCTGGGCAGCCAAACTCCAGGAAACCTGCTCTGTAGTTTCTTTATTTTTATTCATAATTCTAGTGTGAGTGGTCTTACTGTGACAGGATTCAAAAAGAAGCAGCAGTGGAAGCGTCAAGAAGATAAGGGTACGTTGTTTGTTAAGCTATTTAAATTTTTATTTATTTTTTCCCCCCAGAAATCCTATAGATGCTTTACAGTAATGCCAGTTTCAGGTTATGTTCATTTACTATGTGAGACAGTCTCTGTCCCACCTCGACAATGTTTTTCTAATGTATCTCTTTAAGTCAAAGCAATCACCGGTGATTCATTAATGTGTGCGCCCTTAATAAGGATATCTGTCATGTGTGAATTAGGGACGTTAGTCAGGCTTTTAGTCTGTGGATTACTGCAGGTTTCTTGAATGAGACAGAGAGGATGAATTCTAAATTCTGCCTAGTTTATATCTCTCTGAGGAGTTTCACTTCAGTATGTTAACACACTACACTTTTGATGCTCAAAAGATCCTCAAAGCACTGGTCAGATGACTGCTTTTTTGGAAGGGACAGTTCTGCATAGATTCTTGGACTCAGAGAGTCTTCCTGGCTGGAATGATCTTTCTTGTGCTGTGGCATCCTTTACTTCTCCAAAGGGAGAGGCCACCTGCATCCAATTTCCTTTTTTTACAAAAAAGTCAATGGTTTGTGTATTTTATCACCTGACTAATCCTTCAGTGTAATTCAGTCTAATCTCTGCACCCCTTGGTTACAAAGCACAGACAGCAGGCATCTACGTTACAGTAACAGATTACTATTCCCTAACAGTACTTTGCAGCAGTGTGTAGGAGAGAAAAAGCTGGGCAATAAAATCTTTCTATGTTTTTGTAACTTTTGTTCTCTTTTTAATTGTAAAACACCTTTAGTGGGCTGGAACAAGGTTAATGACTCCATTATCATTGTTTCCGCATAATTTATCAATGATAACTCTGTAAATTAGAATAGCATGACCTTGAATGCACCATGTGACTGTAGTTGCTTCTTCAGTGCTGCCTAGGAATGAAGTCAGAGAGAATTGTGGAGGTAGGACACGACTATTTATAATTCGATGCTGAAGAGACTCTGAGTATTTCTCTTGTTTGAAAGTTTTGATAACTCAGCAGTGAAAATTCACTTGTAGATTAAATCAGGGAATGGCTGATTCAGTTTACAGGAATTAGCTTAGCTTTTTTGAAGTACAGAAAATAAAGGTGCTTTCATGATTTTCCGTTACATTGTGCTTGATTAAACACCCTCCTCTTTGCAATAATGAAATACTTCATCTTTTATCATGTTGCAAGGTAAAATATTTATTTTTAAAAAGTCCAATGGAATATTGCTGTTTTATGTAAGCTGAACGTCTTAAGCTAAAAATACTAACTTTGGAAAAAAAAATCATACAATGTGGGAGTTGCTGTATATTATCAGGAGGGGTAATCATGAGAATCTAATTAGCAGTTCCACAATATGATCTGACGTAGAACTGTCCTAAGTATGACACCCAATAAATGAGGATTTCATGCAGGAAATTATTGCCTGGTTTTGCATGGGGAGAAAAGATTGTAAGAAGCTATTATTATTACTACTACTACTATTATTATGTTGATCTGAATTGTAAGAGTTCACAGAGAATGGAGACTGTTTCCTGTTTGGGGTTTTTTTGTTAGTTTTGTTGTTGTTTGTTTTTGTTTTTTTTTTTTTGTGAGCCACTTAACTGTGCTACTGTTGGCAGAATCCGAGAGAATCTCTTGAAACACATAGGGTGAAATCTTGGCCCAGATGAAGTCAATGGCAAAGCTGGCCTTGATGTCAAATGAAGAAGGCAGGATTTCCTCTGTAAAGTCCTATGCTTTTTTGAATATATACCCTTTCCATGGGAGAACTTTGTAAAGCAGTCAAAGTACTTGGGCATATTTGTAAATGTTATGCATTGTGACCTTCACTCTGGTGAAGAAAGAAGCCTGACTGTTTCTGAGAGAAATACTTCTGAATTTCACATGTGATTGTTTTTACATGCAGAACGGTTTAGATTAAGTACTATCATCTTCCCACAGATGCACAGATGCGTAGTTGTAAAAAGTAGCGATGTGTTAAGGAAAGGCATCCTAATTTGGATAAGCAGTCACACGGGGAAGAGTCATGTGAGGAGCAATGTTGTCTGCAGTTCCACTCTCTGTTCATCACTGCTGTCTCAGATCCACACTATCTTTCTGCAGTAATTCCCATCAGTAGGTGATGATGTGCAGGGCCATGATGTGCACAGACTCCAGTACAGCTTTGCTTTTAGTTTGAAGGGTTGCAGGAACATCCCACTCAGTCATACTGCATAAACCAGGATCTTTATTCTTTTCATAGAGTTATAAACTTCCACAGATGCCCTCTGCAGAATCCCAATGAACAGTATGAAAACATGGATTTCAGAACTCAGGAGCGCTGCAGCGGATTTTGTCCTGCTGCCTGACACACTTCTTCCTCCAGGAAAATGATTTGGACATACTAAGTAACCAGGTCATCTGACTAACTGAGCAATTTAATTTACTTTTGGAAGTATTTAGTGGTATGACCATATGAAATATGAATAACATTGATACTTTATATTGACACTTTCTAATGTCACTGATTGGACTCTTAAGTCATCTGACTTTGAACTTCAACCCACGATGCTTTAGTTCCTTATGCAAAAAGGCAATTAGTACAGTAATGTAAGGAGAGACTTAAAACCAGATTTACTTTCTGAGTCTAATCATTTAGTGGACAGTAAGCATACGCTATAATGTTTTGCCGACTATAGATGGACTTGGGCATATCTGCAAGTGCTTTCCCAGTCAGGAGAAGATTTGGACCCTTGTTAGGATGGATACAAGAGTCACCAAGTATGGGCAGACTGCAGGCCTGCATCCTCTGCATCCTATTCCTGGTAGTGGAGACAGTGGTTTCCCAGCCAAGAGTAAAAGGGCAGGACAGGCCTGTCCTGGCACCCAGTGATTTGTGGCTCAGGGTTTTAGTAGCCTTCTAGTGGGTTTGTTGTTGGTTGGTTTTTTTTCCTTAATGAGTTCATCCATGAGTTTTGCAATTAAAAACCTAGCTTGCAGTTAACTTTTTTTCTTTAAAAATCTGTGACAAGCCTTTCAACAGAGAAGTACAGGAATGTGTTGGTTTTCCACAGTTTTTCCCTGCACACGTAAATACCATGTCAGCTAGTTAAAATGTTACCATTTTCATACGGACTTTTTCATACACATATTCTTATGATAGTTATATTTTAAGAAATTTCTTTGGTTATTTAAGTTCATCAATAATTCTCTTCTACGTTCATTGAAATACACTGTGCACAGATGTCTTTTTGTGGTTTTTCTTCCTGGGTATCATTATATACTATCTTCTAAGATGTGGATGTTGGATAAAATTTTCTTCACCAATATAAAGAACAATATTTTACAGTAGGAAGCTGCATGATTTTCCTGAACAAAAAAAATATCACAAGGGTCTTGCAAAAACCAAACCCAAAGAATTATGAAAACCTGCGTGGTTGCACTTGTGGTATGTAATGAAAAGATGGTCTTTGACAATCAATTGTACTTCAGACCTACTCCTTTTTCCTAACTTGTGCTCCTTAGAATCTTACCAACTCTAGAAATTAAATTCAGAGTTCTCTTTTTTGCCATTACTTTATGTCATTCATATGCTTGTCCATCTTAATTTAAAGACCATTGAAGCTGACTTCTGACTCATGTAGCTAGTGATTTATTCTTCAGCTCTTCCAGAGAGATTGTGATGTTTCACGTCAGGAACTCTGTGTGTTCACTGGCAGTAGAATTATATTAATCAGTCTTATTCCTTCTCTGGGAATTACAAATGTGCCATTAAAGGACGGGGCCATGACTTTGTTAGTGCATCATTTCCTTGAAGAAATGAAATAATTGAGTGCTCTGCTTAGTTCTGTTGAATTGCATATGGTAAAGTTCATCTCACACTAACACTTGCCCATCTGTTGATACTGTTGACATCAAAGGAAGGTACTGGTATGAGGGGGTGAAACTGCGTCTGACTTACTGTATGCATCTTGTAACCTCACCTGCATTAATTCAGCATTTCATGAAATACATGGATTCTGAGCTTTTGCTTTCAGTGTTCATGATCTTCTCCTTGCTCCTTATAGATGAGAAGCTCCTTTTATGACATGAAAGAATTGATAAATTATTCATCTACATTTTTTTGTGTACAAGAAGTGGTGTATGCATGGAAAATGTGCTCCTTCAGAAGGGATTTATGTGAGGAGGTGGTCATAACTGTGATTTAGAAAGGGTGATGGAGAGGAAAGTGCTGCAGTAGTTGTAGAAGCAGATGTTTCTTGTTCTTCTCATCATAGTGGTATAAACAAAAAAAGGGAAACTTTTTGCTGGAGAGCATCAAGCCAAGGGTCAAAGGACATAGTGCTATTGCTTGAGTATGTTAATGTTCTGGAAGTATTTTTTTTTTTTCTTCCATACATACAATACATCTTTATGAATATATGAGTATACATAGACATCTATTTTTTTTTGAGTTATGTGTAGGACTTTTTACGTTGAGAGTGTGTAAGACTGTGTAATATTGCTATGCAATAATATATAGTGATATGTATGGGCTACAGTACTAACCTAGAATATTTTTCATACGAGTTTTGAAGCCTATGTATATGTATCTGATAGTTACAATGAACCTTTTCACTCTGGTGGCCAAGCAATGTGCAGTATGGCACAGTATTCTGCAGCGGGAAGTAAAATGATGGTAAACTTTAGAATGTTTGCCTGCCCAAGCAGGCGTAGTCTGTAGCGCAGAGTTTGAAGGTATTGATTTCTTTTGTTGCTGAATGTCATTGCAATGCTGGCTTTAACTGAATTTTCTAAAATCAGGGGGGCTGTGATCCCGACAGCCTCTCTTCAGCACACCTAATTTGTTACAAACCAGCTTTCTTTCAGCCTTATGGAAATCTATCCAGTAAAAAGGAGTAATAGTTTTGCTGGCCATTTCTATAGCTTTCTGACTGTAGGCTGAAGCTACCATAATGGAAAATAGGATGGCAGATAGAAGGAAGAGAAAAGAAAGGGAGTGAAAGTCTTTACTAAAAATGAATATTATTTAGTGTTCCTAAACTGGACAGAAATCCTTATTGGTAATTGATAATCTCTAAAACAGTACTTACGATTTGAATGTTCTTTTAACATTAGCCTAAAATGTCTTATTTATTGAAACCTATCCATAATTTGGAAACCTCACTAGAATCTCAGTTGACGAAAGGCTGTTGTTTGTGTGTATCTGCCCTGTATTTACCCTTTTTACAGTGTGTAAATGAACCACAAACGCATTATTTCTGAACTCTCAGTCAGCGCATGCAGAGTGCTAGGATCCAGAGAGTTTAATCAAAAGGTATGTTGCTGTCAACACAGCACTTCCAGGTGTCTTCTCATTCATATATTGTTATGATTAGCGATATATGAATAATGCTGTTTCACTCTGCTTATCAGCTTCAGACGTTTCTCCTGCACGTCTTTGATTATTTCCACAATGCAGGAAGTCCAGAAAAAGGAAAGTAAGACAAGGAACAAAACAGAGATAGTAAAATGTGGGAAAGAAAGCCCCAGGAAAAAAAATCAGACATTAATAAACAAAATCATTAATAAACTAAAATATTACCAATTTTAGTAATCACATGTTGTGTCATATTCAAGAGAGACTGTACAGCCCTGGGGGAGATTCTCCAGTGCAGCCAAAAGTCAGCACAGGGAATGTGCATTTCTTAGGTCTGTCTTAGTTCCTCAAAATATGTAGAAATCATAGAATCATTTAGGTTGGAAAAGACCTTTAAGATCATCAAGTCCAACCGTTAACCCAGGACTGCCAAGCCTACCACTAAACCATGTCCTGAAGTGCCACATCTACATGTCTTTTAAACACCTCCAGGGATGGTGACAACCACCTCCCTGGGCAGTCTGTTCCAATGGTTGACAGCCCTTTCAGGGAAGAAATTTTTCTTGATATCCAATCTTAACCTCCCCTGGTGCAACTTGAGGCCATTGCCTCTTGTCCAATTTCTTGTTACCTGGGAGAAGAGACTGACCCCCACCTGCCTCCAACCTCCTGTCAGGGAGCTGCAGAGAGCAGTAAGGTCCCCCCTGAGCCCCCTCCTCTCCAGGCTGAACAGCCCCAGGTCCCCCAGCTGCTCCTCACCAGACTTGTGCCCCAGACCCTTCACCAGCTGCGTTGCCCCTCTCTGGACACGCTCCAGCCCCTCAACGTCCCTCCTGAAGTGAGGGGCCCAAAGCTGAATCCCGTGTTCGAGGTGCAGCCTCACCAGTGCCCAGTGCGGGGGGACGGTCACTGCCCTGGCCCTGCTGGCCACACTGTTTCAGATACCAGCCAGGACGCTGCTGGCCTTCTGCCCCCCCGGGCACACGGCTGGCTCCTGCCCAGGGCTGTCACCCAGCCCCCCCAGGCCCTTCCCCCCAGGCAGTTCCCAGCCCCCTGCCCCAGCCCGTCGCGCTGCGCGGGGCTGGTGTGACCCAGGGGCAGGACCCGGCACTGAGCCCTGTTGAACCTCCTACAAGTGGCCTCGGCCCATCGGCCCGGCCTGCCCAGCCCCCTCTGCAGAGCCCCCTGCCCTCCCGCAGGTCAGCACTGCCCCCAGCTCGGTGTCACCTGCAAACCGACCGAGGGTGCACTCGGTCCCCTCGTCCAGATCGATGAAGACATTAAACAGGGCTGGCCCCAGCACGGAGCCCTGAGCAGCACCTGTGACCGGCCGCCAGCAGGATGTAACCCCGTTCCCCACCGCTCTGGGCTCGGCCATCCAGCCAGCTTCTGACCCAGCACAGAGTGCACCCGCCTGAGCCATGAGCAGCCAGATTCTCCAGGAGAATGCTGGGCTGCAGCTGGCTCTCCACAATACCCACAGTTGACTTACTGCCATGAAGAAACCAGAATTTCTTCTTTAGCTGAAATCGTAAGTTGTTCTTAATGTATCTGTGTTTCTATCCCAAGTTATCATCAAAGTAGGGCGAAATAATGGTGCCCCCTGAGAAGTGGGGGAGAAACACATATTTGTGTTGGCTGACACCTGTTTGTGTAGGATGACTTCCGTACGTGTGTGACAATCCTAGAGAAGTGGAGATTTACCAGGTAGTGTTTAGTTACCATCACCCCAGAACTGCATTCAGGGTCCCTTGCTGCTGAGGAGGCATCTTGTCCTCCCTGGCTCCCTTTCTGCACCCTCGTTCTCTGGTACCAAAACAGCTGTGGTGTCACTGACCCTCGGAAGTAGTGTTGGCCTACAAATGCCATGTAACTTCTGTGCCTTTCCTTTCCGACCTCTGATCTTGGGAAACAAGGGTTACAGTTCAGGTGTTCAAGACCATGTGAAAATGGAATTAAAAACCGAGCACGCATGTGTTTTATGGTTTGCAGACAAAACAGGATGGCTATGTCCACTACCAGGAAAAATCCATAGGTGAAATAATGCCTTTTTACATTTCTGTATCACATTTTTTTCTGACTCTCCTGACTCATCCTTGGTTCAGATCAGTGTACTTCGCGGAGTTCCCCCTGTACCTTTTCTTCCTTACAGACCATGGAGCCCTACCTGCTGCCAGTGTCCTTTCTCACCTGATCTGCAGCTTTTCTGCTATTTGAGCATCTTTGTTCAGGGCTTCCCATGACCATGAAATTCACCTTGACCCTTTCAAGTAGTGCATCTTTCAGGTCTGACATTAGTACCAACTAGTTTATTCTGCCAGTGAGGTACTTTTACCTCTATGCTTGAATTTACTTCAGAAAGTGTGCAGAAACTTGTTTTGGCCCAGAATTTTGGCATTCCATGATTCCAGATCATTCCTGTTCTGATGGGAGCAAGCCTGGTATAACAATCTCCCATTGTCCCTGGTCTGGGAGATATGTGACACAGCCTTGACAACATATGGTAGACTCTATAGCCAGTGATGGCAGTCATTTCATTGAATATCCAGAATTATTGAATTGTTCACAGAGTCCCCAGATTATTACACTGGGGGCCAGGATTTTACTTTGGAAGTCTGTTAGGTCAGGCTCGGAGGAAAAAATTGAGATCACTCACTCTGCAGAGTTATAGCGTGTTTGTTTTTTTAAAAAAAACTCAGATTAGATTAAATATTCCGTCCTCGGTATGCAGAAAAGAAGGAAAAAAATCAAAGTATTTTTTACAGTTATAGTAGTGCTGATAGATTCGCTATAAATAGCAGAACCAACTGGAAAATAATAGTAGGAACGTAATGAGAAAAATTTTCTACAGTGTATACTAGCAAGTAAATTGTCTAGCTGTGTTAATGTAACATCATTATTCCAGAGTGGAAATCCTTCCTGGAAACAGGTAACAGTTGCCTTTTATTACTTATCTATTTGATCTTGTTATCTTCAAATCTCACATTGTCCTTGCCTTTATCAGAATGAAATGTGGCATATGATTTGTTAAATTGCACATTTTATGGTGGTTTTTTTTAATAAAAATATTCTTCCAGCTTTGTTTTCTTCATGGCAATCATTAATTAATCTGCATGTTTCTGCTAAAATACATTTATTTCATAAAACTACACCTAACTCGTGCTACAGAAGCTGAAAGGAAACAAAATTAGGGCATCAGTGTCATTCCAGGACATCCATTTCACATGTAAGATCTTACAACACACACATTTTTTGTTTGCTTGGTTTTAAACTCAGATTGAAAACTGAGGGATGGTACTATTTTTACAGTGTATGAGTTACACTGCTTAGTTTCTAATGTGTTGCATTCACAGTGGCTTGTTCTTTAACTGGTATGAAATGAAATGGCTGGTTTAGTTTCTGTTGTTTACTTGCTAAGTCCTTCTTTGTGCTAAACCTGCATTAATAAATGTCACGTAAGCCTTTCTTACGCTTCCAGAATGGTATGTTAGTATAAACAAGGATTGATCCCATTATATTTTAATTCTCTGCCCTTGCATTTTTATAAGAACAGCATTTTATATTTAAAATAGTTGTAGAAGGCTGTTGCAAACATAAGGTGCTCCCAGCACTGAAGTGCTGTCCGGGGGGAGTGAGAAAGGCAGCTCAGCTCTTGTAGCAGATTGAGGCAGGAGGTGAACACTTCAATTTAAACTATAGTGCACTTTGGTTAGGTAAAGTGTAATTATCCCCTCAAACTACCTGCACAGCCACTATGCCATTCTTCGGTAAAACTCTCCTTGCAGCTCAGATCCGCTGAGATGCCTGCTCTGCACTTGACAGTACTGGGTGGTGAGCTCATTATATTGACAGTGATTGTTTTTGCTGGTATGTCTGATTTCTCTTTCCATGTGGGTTTCTTAGGTCTGCCTGTTGTCTGATGCATAAAGTCTGAAACCTTTTGGTGAGAGAAACTGCCTTCTTGTTATAGCAACTAGCATGACAATTGGGACTCTTTGTTTTCTATGGCAACGTAAGGAAGTATTCACATTAAGTTCAGAGTTAGCCGTAATGACTTTCTTGGTAATAGTTATTGAAAGTATTGTGTATCATAGCATAGGATCTGTAACTCAAATTGACAATATTTCAGTCTTGGTGATAGAGCTGTAAAGTGGATACAAGTTGAGCAAGATGATTTAAGAGAAACTACCTAGTTACGATGAACGTGGAGCTTCTGGTGTTGCTAGCCCTGGTCTGTTCTCTCGTGGTCTTTCCATTACAGCTACTGTCAGAGAAGCCTGTTCAGAAATCCTTAGCTATTCCGTCTACAGAAAAGAAAAACTAAATTACTTGGGAAATTTATTCTCATCTGCTCCATTTACTTGTGGAAGAACATTTTCCCCCTATAAACTTCTAGAAGAATTACTGGAATTTCTGGTAAGCCAGTAAAAAGAGTTTTTTTCAACAGTCACTCTTATTTGGTAATTTTCCAGTAAAAATAGCATAAAAGATTTCAGGAAAAGGATGCATCACAGGACTGGAGGTTTTGTTGGGAAAATAAAGTAAAATCAAGATGTTGGGTTTTCTTAATTAAAATTAAAAGTCACTGAGATATTAATTAAAAGGTCTGGATTCATATTTATGCTGTTTTGATGTCATGCCTGTGGTACTTATGTACTGAAATACTCTTCAGAACAGATGAACCCATAAAATTTAAAAATGTCTCCCTTAAATATGTGTGAAATATTGTAGGGTTTTGTGTACAGCTAATCTGACTTGCAGAAGTATAACAGCTGCTTTGCCTTGATAAAGATTAATGTCAGTGTATGTGTTTTAAGGGTAGTAAAATTAATGTTTCTGAATGTAAAAGTTGGGGAAACTGAAGATTTTTTTTTGCATACCTGAGAAAGTACCTCTTAGGAAATTTAGCAGGTCCAGTTGGGATCCAATAGTGTTCTTTCAGGTCAATGTTAAGTAGATTTCCAGTAAGCAGTAAGAAACTTTCTCACTGATTGCTGCAGGAATTGGTTGCAGTCAGCTGCAGAATTCCTCCCTCCGTATCTGCAGGATGCTGCTGGGAAAGAGATTTGCAGCTGAGACATTAAAACAGAAGTCTTCACAGGTATCCCTCTAGACATTAATATTACTGTTGTTATTAAACTATCTGAATAGCTTCCAGATTGTAAAAATCCTTTACAAAAACAGCTTATTCAGACTTCTCCAACAGGGTATTACCTTTGGTGTCCTCACTAACCTTTGTGAATTTCAGTATGAGGAGGGAAACTGAGGCTGTGCAAAAACTTCCTCACATCTCTGGTGTCTTGATCTAGGCTATGAGATCCTGTTCTTAAAAACTCTTGGGAAATTGCAGTTTCACAATTGCAGTGAAATTTTCACTGTGCAATGTATTTTCATCATGTGTGCTGTCTTTTTATGTTGTTGGGTTTTTTTTGTTTTGTGTTTTTTTAAGTTATTTGAAGCCTTTCTAGCTTTTTAGAGGGGATCTGTCAAAATATGGATGGTTTACCAATAGAACTGGCACTGTATTTCTCTAATGTGATTGCTTAGTTTCTACTTTTTATTCTTTAAAAAATTAAGCTCTTAAAACATGTATGTTATTATTAGTCTCTCATGACAACTAAAATCAGATCCCATGGAGACAGGTACTACAAGCTGGCAGTGAGAAACAGTCACTGCCCCAGAGGGTTTATAAAGGCTAATTAGAGACAGTGGATGGGTAGGAAGAGACAGAACCGCACAGTGGTGAAATGACTTGCCAAAAATCTCAGATCAGTCAATAACAGGTGAAGAACCCTGCAATGTAATTTAAAAGTCTGTGCAAGCAGTACTGCGTCCAAGTACAGGCACACAAACTGCAAAAAAACCCCCTCTCCTGTTCAATGAGGGTTTCTATTGATTGCTTGAGTAAAATATTTTTATAGGTATTTATTTTAAATCACATGACAAATCCTGTGTAAAGCAGAAGCTTTGTCAATAACAAAGAAGCACAAGCATGCCAAGGTCTGTACAGAGGAGAGTGAGTGATGGAGTGTTGTCTCCTTACATAAAATGCGTTTCAGAGATATATTGGAAGCGGTAAAGTGTAGGAAACCAAAGTAACATGCATTTATATATCTTAATGTGATATTTATGTTTGTTTGCAGTGCTAATTGAACATGTAGGTACATCAACCACACTGTATGAGACATTAAAATTCTTCTGGCCTGTTAAAGCCACTGCCTGATGAGTGGCAAATCATAAATAATTTTTTTGGGGAGTTTCTGGGGTGTTTATTCCATGCACCCCCCCTCCCCCCTTTTCTTTGTGTTTTAAAAAACTTCCTCATTTGTTTTGGAAATATGAGAAGTCCTAAAAAATGTTACCGCAGGCCAAGTTTGGTTTGCCAAGTGACACATACAAAATAGTAATGAAAAAAACAGTAGGAGCATCTCACAGTGCTGAGGGAGTTAGCTCAGCTTCTCCGGGTGGTGGCTTCTTTCAGATTCCTGATGGTGCCGGGTTTTTACCCAGACTGAGTGGGGCTGTTGGCAGAATCCTAGATTTAGCCCAACTTGCAAAAAGTCAGGGCTAGGTTTCAGAGTTGTCAGGTGACATCTCTCCAAATCAGTGAGGAATCGTGGAGAAGTGAGGCTGCCCTGATGTTATGAGGATATCTGGCACTCCTAGGCAGGGCTCTGTGGAGGCTGTTTGAATCGCAGTGACACCAAGGGTTACACTTTCTGGTTCTGTGTTTTTGTCCCTCTGCGGAGAGCTGTTGGTCCCTTTCTGTGCTTCTGCATCCTTCTCTTTGGCATCGATTTCTCATTTCTCACTGGAAACTCTTCCCTCCCACTCCCCTTGGAGAGGCTGGCAGAAAGGAAAGTGGGGAGACTCCCTAGCACTTACCCAGTGTGAGGAATGTCTGCCTGAGCTGCTGGAGTACGTTTCACTGTGAGGACCCCCTAGAAGGTCTTTGTGCCCTCCTCTTCCAGTGCCTAGGGCTTGTGCAGAGTTAAAGAGATGACCAGTGAGGGGTCAGAGTTGGATTTTGCCTTGTACAAGCAATAAGTCTTAGATGTTGCCAAATCCACCCTCCTTTTTCAGGAGAAAGGTGCTGTGTAACATGAAGGATGACATCCAGCTGAGGTTCTGCAACCCTATTTTTACTCCCTTTTTTAAGTACCACAGAACATCTAAGTCCTTTAAATAAAACTGGCACAAGCCAGTGCAGCACATTATGGACACCTGAGCTGGTGAAAAAAAGTCATGTGTTTGCCGCACAGCACCCTTCATTGTGTAGTTAGCCTGATAGGACTTTGGTCCTGAAGTTGACCATAAGCACACGGTTGCGCTGCATTTGCATTATTAATTTTTCAAGGTGTTTTACAGGTGAAGTCATTTATAGGGCTAAGGATGAAGGAAACCTTGAAAAGCTGACCTCTCTGGCCAGGAAAAGGGCAGCTGGTTTGCAGTGCCTGGCGATACCGTGCAACAATTTGCTGCAGATGTGTGTGATATTCAGTACAGCCAGTATCACCAGGGGGTAGGTGAGATGAGCTGGATTTTGGCTGGGGTACCAAAGTTAACAGTCCATACTCCTGCAAAGAAAAGGTCCAAGCTGTACTTGATGGAATAGCGCTGAGATCATTCTTCTTCCAGGACCATGACCAGCTCTTCAGTGTCCTGAATTCAGCCAATGATGGGGTGTTCAGGCATGCCGAGTGTCCTCATATCAGGAGAGGAAAATACCTCTGTTTGAAGGGTGCTGGGGTCACCCTGCACTGGAGAACACTTGAGTTTTTTCTTCTGCACGCGTGTGTCTCCCACTGTCATCAGAAGGATGGCATAGCTGAACCTGCACAGAGTGCTGGACCCAGCCACATCCCAAAACAGATGAGTAAGTAATGGATAGTTATCTGGGTGTTAGGGGACCTGAGCTTTCCCTCTGTGAATGTCATATGGGGCACCACAAAGGTGTCCTTGAAGATGCCTTGCAAGCAGGTAACCTGAATGGGCTCCTCATCAGGCTTGGAGGCCGTCCCATGGAACAGGTCTGTAATCTCCAGTGACCCTCAGTGTGGGACCTATGCTTGGGTAGGAATTCCTCAACTAATATTTGAAAAATTTCCTTCTTTATCCAGTTTTATTTTTTAAAAGCAGAAAATGAAACCAAATACCAACCTTAAGGGTTTTTGTTTGGTTTTTTTCTTTTTTTAAGCAGAATCCTTGTTTTCTGACCAGTCTTTCTCAGCTCGGTTGTATCTGTCTTAACTCGAGAGCAAGTGCTCCCTGCCAAATTGCTTGGACACAGGCTATGCAAAGGAGTGCCATCTACTCCATCACCAACTAGTTGCAGCTTTTAAGTTCTTATTTGGAAGCCTTCCTAGCAGGAGCCAACTACATCACATCATGTTTATCTTCTAAGATCAGATGGATCACAGAACTAGTGCAGCATTGCACAGAGTCAAAAGTTTATGCACATGTTTATTCATGTTTTGCTCGAAAACAGTGTTGTGTGTTACTGCTGAGAGGCAAGTTCTGATCAAATCCAGGGACAGCCTAGCCTCTGTGTCTCTATAGCATTTCTTAATTATTTTTTTTTTGTCCCCTTAGGGTGGCAGTCACAGATACTGCTGTCTCCTGAAAACAGCCTGCAGTTAGGCAGGGTGGACCTGCAATGTGTGTTTTGCACAGGAGTTGTTCAGAGGGGCAGCAGAAAAGAGAGGGAAAAAAACCCCAACTGAGTTGATTCACCCAGATCTGCAAGTCAGGAGTCCCTCTTTACATTTTAGATTCCAGGTTTTTTGTTTTGTTTTGGTTTTTTTTTTTTCATATTTTTCTGTTGTGAAGAGTATATCTGTTAAATTTGCAATAATTCTTTTCTAAATCAAATGGCTACATCTTATTATAAAGAATAGGTGACCTTACAAGTATCAGACTTTTTTCTCACCCTTTTTTCCCCCCTTGCGGCTCTAACCTGTGCACTGCAAGGGCTGTTTCACTGTTTGGAACATTTTGAATTTTATGTAAAACATATCTTCAAAAGGAAAAGGGACCTGTAGCAGAGAGGCTCCATCTTTAGGACCTGAAGGTGTTTCACACATTTGGGGCTTTGTATAAGCAGCAAAGAACCCCTTACATTTGGAAAATGAAATAATAAATTTGATTAACAATTATTAATATAATTTGATTAACAATATTATAGGTCGGATAACTTGAGAATTTGGCTTTGAGGGGCTAGAAACTGCAGATTTCTCAGAGAGCATAAATTGCAGGTGTTCTGTAGCTTTCAGGGTGAGACATTTTTGTACGTCTGAGCCAACTGGAGCTGCCAGTGCTGAGCAGCCCAGCAGCTGGCCCAGCTGGAAGCGGCTGTCATCCCCAGAAATGCTTCACGAGCCTGCTGGAGCCTGCTCCTAGTTCCCCTCGGAGCAGCCTGCTTCCAGTGCCATCCTAACATAACACAGTATCTTCTGACTGTTCCTTCGGCTTATTTTCCTTTGAAAAAAAGTTTGTCTGTGAACTATCAGCTGGGTGTCATGTTTGCTTGCAAAACACCTGCAACAACACATAATTTTTGCTTCGCTTATGTCAAACAAGACAGCCAAGAATTACATGCCCATGCTGACTTACGCTGTACAGGTTGGAATTACATTGGAAATGCATGAATTTCACGTCTTGCTGAGCTTTGCTTTATTTTCATGTGCCAATATCAACTACTTGGGGCAATTTTCTATCAGTATTATCAAGTTCACAGTACAGCGTGGAATATTTTGTGTTTCTCTTGTAGGAGAATTGCCATTCTCTTGTAGGAGGATTGCCAATCAACTGTTTGTAGATCTTGCATTTCCATGTTTTAGAGCTATGTTTTAAAGGTTTATAATTGAGTTTTGCTTACTAAAGCTGTCTGAAAGCAATGCCTGTAATTTGTTTTTGTCTTAGAACTGTTTAGGAAACAAGGAAATTTTGAATTGTCTTGGGTTTTTTTCAGAAAGGTTTGCAAACTATTTCTGTAATTGCTTATTATAAATGCAAAGAAATAATCTGGCCGGCAAAGAAAAAGTAAGGAAAGAGGGAAAAAAAGAGGTAGGGGTGGAAGACAGTGCTAAATAATTCCATCCAGTTGCTTAACAGGCTACAGAGATTTGTTGGCCTGCAGTGCTGGTGCTACTGCCTGAGAATTTCCATCTTTTCAGATTACATACCCCAGCACAGGACTCTTCAGGGTGTTTTTGGGGGTTTTTTTGGGGTTTTTTGTCTTTTTTTTTTTTTTTAAAAAGGACAGTATCTAATGTAAGAGCTGTGAATTCTCAGTGGGAACCGGAGATGTCCTGCCTTCAGAGCCCTGGCTCCAATGCACGGGAAGAGCTGGTGCTACAGCCCAGCCCAAGAAATGGGAGAGACCTGGAGCTGCTGCCCTAGCGTTGGGTACAGGAGGGGAGAAGGGAGGGAGGCGGCTCTCCCCAGGGAGACAATTCCAGCCCCTTGTGCTCATGCAAACCTTGGGAGATGGAGGGGAGTTGTGCTCTTAGCCCTGGGACAGCTGCCTCCCCACCATTCTTGCTGCCCATCTCCAGAGAGGAACTTTGCTTCCCTCCCCTCTCCCCTTTCCTCCAACATCCCTTTCAGCAGGATTGGCACCTAGAGGGGGAGAATCTGCCACAGGCTTCATGCTGCATTGCCAAGAAGTGCTGCCCTGCCCTGGCTGTGCCGCCTGCACCCACCCGGCATCGGAGCCCGGCTCCAAGGCTTTGGCTTTGCTTGGAGCCAGCCACCTTGCTGACCCCGAGGGCTCGCCCACCGCCGGGCTCCTCGCTGTGCCTGCCCCTACCAGGCAGCGTGTCCCAGGGACTTGGGCAGCACGGCAGAAGCCAGTGCTCTTGGCAGGCTCCTCCGTGGCACCTTGGGAGCAAAAGTTGACACCCAGGTATTAATGGAAGAGGCTCATCTTAACAGCTTGTTAAAGCTGTGTGTTGTCCTTCATCATGCTATATAATTCAGCCTGGTCTAAAAAAATTTTATGTGCCTCCTGAGTTTTGTGAACCTGTGTCACAGCACTCTCCAAACTAGCCCCCTGCAACAAGGCTTTTACCACCCCATACCAGGTTAACTTCAATAAGTAGCTCCCGCACCTTGCCCCAGCACAGCCACCCATCCCCCACAAGGTTTCCACAGTTCATCTACTGTCCGTGCTGTTTCTCCAGCCTCTTCAGGCCAGCCCACCCTGCTCCTTGCCTCTGCTGTGCCTGGATTCCTTCCATGTCCCAGCTCCTCTTCCAGCCAGCCTCTCCTCATCCAGGCCCCCTTCTTCTCCCAGGGCCTCTCCTACACCCAGGGCACTCTCTCTCCTCCCTCTGCTTCTCCCAGTGCACTCTTCATCCCATGCTCCTCTTCCATACCCCTTAGAGCTATTTAACCACTTAGCAGGAACCAGCCACGGCTGCACATTATCCACCTCAGCCAACCCACCGCCCCTGAAGCCAGCCCACAGCTGTGTATTATCAGTGTTAATTAACCTGCCTTCTTTCCTCTGTAATTCCTTTACAATTCCTCTACAAATCTGTGTAACAAAAACTTTTAGAGAAACTCTGTTTAATGCATAAGTTGTTAAGTTAAAGTAACATTAAGAATTTGACTTAAACCAACAGAATCAAGAATTTCCAAATAAAACCCAAAATTTGTCTTTTCATCCAAATTTTGTTAAGCATGTTATCCATGTAAAATCTCCACTGTGATTGTTTTCAGATGTAGGGCATGCTTTCTTCACTTTATCAGTGGAAGAGGTTCAGTTTTTCTGTACTAAGTCGAAATGGGCCCAGAGCAACCCCCCAGTGCTGTGTTTTTGGGTCCTTACTGGCACGTTGGAGTATGTTCAGCATCGACCAGATAAACACTTCTGCATCACCATTTTTGGTCCTGTGATTTGAAAGGAATTGTGTGCATAATCTCACTGTGTTTCAAACATGTTGGAGCTCTTGGCTCTTTTCACACTTCTGGCCCATGTTTTAAATAATGTTTATTCTATAGCTCAACTGCCAGAACACTCAATATATGAAGTATTGTGTTGTTGCTATCCATGGTGTTTAACGACTGTAGCTCCTGAAGAGCTCAGTGATAAAGATACTGTCTCCAGGAGTAAAGATGTAAACACAGCCCTCCAAAAAAAAACCCAAAACAAAAAAAGCCACCCACAAGCAAGAAAACCAATGAGAAAAAAGGACAAACAGAAGGTGAAAATAAAAACGTACAGCATTCAGACGAGGGTTGGGAGACTCCATAATTTAAACCCATGATTAATCCATTGCAGGTGATGTGATGCTTTAAAAACCTGATGGCAGTATTTAAATTGCAGCAGGGGATGTTTCTGCTGCAGCTCATCAGCCGTGTGAAGGTGGAGGGACCCAGGGTGCCTCTGCTGAGGGAGGGCAGTGCCCATGCGGCTGGGGGCTGCGGTGGTGGTGGTGGCTGGGCGAGTGGGGGAAGGCTTGGAGGTAGGCTGCATAACCACTCCCTCTTGTACTAGGACTTTCTGAAAGCTCACTTTTGTAGTTATTTATATGCAGCTGCATATGTCAAGGGGTCTGTGTGTTATAGACATGACAAAAGAACAGCGCTTTATGATGTATCTCATTCAATACGGTGCTAAGATATGATAATGTCGGTATTGTGGTGGTTACCTGTCTTAAAGTGACAAATCTATGGGTGGTTTCAGTGTTTTCAATGAGGTTTTTGAAATGTGTGGTGGGGTAGAGTTCAAGGTATTCAAATAGATTAGGCGATGGGCAAGCAGTCAGGCTATCTGGGCTCGCTCTGGCTCTCTAGAAACCTTAACTAAATTGCTCAGTCTCTCTGTCTTAGTTCCCAAATGATAATAAAATCATATAGGGTATTAAACTAATAATAGGTTTGTTGCTCAGAAAGGTGTTCTGAGGGTAACTCAATTAATAATTGTGGTGCATTTGCCTGCAATAATAGTAAGGGTAGCATATTTAATATGACTTAGAGACGTGTAATTGCGAATTATGCAATATTGACCTGATCCTTGAAAACTGTACTCTGAAAGCTGAACCAGATCTTACGTAAATATGAGATAAATGATAATGTTTTTTTCAGTTTCAGGGTGTATCTGTCTTTGTTCATTTTTTCTACATATAATGCACTGGCTCAAGATGTTTCCTGTATCAGTTTTGAGACAACACTCTGATCAAGTCAGTGATCTTTTTTTACTGTGTATTACTATTATTATTATTATTATTATTTTATTTAGCTGCACGGCAACTATGGGCTTTTCCCTTAGCTGAGAAGTGTCATTTCTGCTGTTATTACTTTTCCAGAGGGTTAGTTTTTCTGTGCTAGCAGGGAGAGGTGTGGAGGATGCTCACTGAATGCATTACCCTTCTCCTTTCACCAGGGTAACATGTGTGCTGAAGGTTTTATTTAAACATTTATTTGATACCTATGGCCAAATGTTTGGACTCTGGGGCAGTTCCAGACAATTTAATTCCTTACTTCCCAACAGAACTGTAGTATTAGAAGTTAATGTTGTTTGTGATTATTATCTTTGCACTAGATTTTTCTCCAGAGGGTATGCAAATACTTTGGAAGTTATCTGACCAAAAATACATTTCTGTGTTGCTTTGTTACGCTTCTTCTACATTTTTATCATTCTGTGATTTGTCTGTTTTATTCCTTTATATAAGTAATCTACTTTCTGCATTGTATTTCTTTGCTTTTTTGAGCTTTTACACTTCATCTGAATTCATACTTGTGGACATTCTTCTGTTTGTTGTAGAGGCATCACTGAAAGTGAAGAGTGTTATAGAAATCATCATCTCAGAGTCAGTGCTAAAAGTAACTAGATTTAGCTTTTGATCCATGTTTGCTGGATTTTAATTGCCCCAATCCTACAGGCTGATTGCAATATTTCAGTAAAATTCAGGAGCGCTGAGTGTATAAAGGCAAGAAAAAGACAAGACCCCACTTCTCAACCAAGTTTTAAACTTGATTCAAAATGAAGGTAGTTTTGAAAAAAACTATAAGTTACTCCTTTGATTTTTGTGTTTTATGTTAAAGAGATTGAATTTGCATTTTTCTGATGATACTGATTCTTTTATGCATTTTCAAACTGTTTGCATTTGTTAAGTAGCTTGTTAAGTATTCTGGATTCCAGAGCTGAAGTGGTTTATTGTTCTCAGATGTCAGGTGAGACAGGATATCATCTTCTTTCCTTTTGCCTCAAAGTGATTTTACAAAACTATGGTTAGTTTATTTGGATAGTCTTGAAAGAACAATTCTTTTAAAGGAAACTAGTCCATCTCCCTGAACAAATACAAGATGTAAAAAGGCTGAAATAGATTATTTCTATTTGGAGATTTTTACTTACAGTTTGGGGATAAAATCTCTTGTCAGCTAAGACACTGTAAACCCTGATTAAATCTGCTGTGGAATTGCTCTGGATTCATGAATGAAACTTATAACACATATATTATTAGTGTATATATATACACACTATATATACACAATATATATGATAGTATGTATATTACATATATAATATATAAACAATTTTTCTTTGTTCATATCTATTATATTTATCTATTATAACACAATAACACTGTGTTCTTTATAATTTAAGGTACTAGAGGCTCTCATTACTTCTTTTACAGGAGCAATATCTGAGTTGAGTGAAGACAGGTGTTTTCTAGATTTTTTTCTGAGATTTTTATTTATCCCCATAAGTTAGGTTGAATTCCCTATATTGCGTAAAAAGAACCAAAATGTTTGGCTTTGATGGACAGCAAACTGTCATCCACCAGAATATTAATTTTCAGGCACTCCATCTTTCTGCTTTGTATTTCTGGGTTTTTATTTATCATAATGTTCAGTATGAGGAGTTCTGGGAGAAAGATTTGATTCTTCTGGAGCATGGAAAGCTGAACTCTGGCTTGGAGTGATCTTTGATTCCATCTTTCTACACAATTACAAATGTCTTAACCTATTAAATATTCATGTCATTCACATACAAACCAAGAGCCAGTATTGTAAGTTTTCATTATCCTTAGTTTTGTGTAATCTGCTGCCCACAAAGCAATTGAGATGAACGACGCTGTGAAGTCCAGTTGCACTTCCTCAGCTCAAGCTCTTATCCAACACATAAATTATAGAAAAGTATTATTTTTTTTTAACACTATACGGTAAATTACTGTGGCAAACCTGTGTTCAGAAGGGATCTGTACAGCACCACAGCTGACTGAAGAACTGGAAATAAAGTTAGGTGGCTGCATCACAGTGGCTGAAAAAGCAGTTTGTAGGTGAAGCATTTGCTTAAGGTTGATATAATGATCACATTATCTGGGAACAAAGCAGTAATGTGCCATTTTTTTGCATTCTGAGCAAAATTCAAACTCTTCTCAGAATTTGGGTTTTAGGAATCCCCCATCCACTGCCATGCAAGTAAATAAGCAGATTTTGCCAAGCAACTGTATGTGTCTTGAGAGCATTTTTATAATTTAATTACAAATTTCTCAGATGAGAGATTTCCAGTGTTCTAATATAAACCCTGAAGTTTAGCAGCAATAAGAAGCTCTACTACAGGTTAATTCGTAGGGTAGTTAAAATTAGTATCAGGTTTACCTAGAATGAAATACAAAATTTTTCTATATATAATAAATGAAAGAGTAAAGTATGTGAAAAGTAAGACTTTAACCTAATCAAATTTATCAAAGGCCACTCAAAACTTAAAATCTTTTTGGACAATCCTACCTAAGATTCACCTGAGAAATTGGGAGTATTTTGGATTCTTTAAAAAATTGGTTTAATCATTTGTTTTTATTAAATGTTGAGCAGTTCTAGCTTTTATTGATGCTAGGTTTATGGGTGCTTGATGTTTTTGGATAGTAAGCTCTGTTGTCAAACATCTAAATCCATTTGTTAAAGGGAGTGCTGAAGTTGAGGTGAAATGGAGCTGGTTTCATAGCTTCTCTGAATTGTCATTAATCTCACCAGGAAATACGGACATCTAATGTTTTTTTTAAAACCATATTACATTTTTGGGCAGCTCAGACCTTAGGACATTGGAAAATCATAGGTTTTGACGTAGAATATTCACTATTGGGGTACTACAGTGTGTAGACCTAGAGAAAGGCATGCCTAGACGGGGATTTCAAAAGGACAGGAGGGAACAGGGAATCGCTGGAATACAGTAGTCCTTTTGAAACTTCTATGGAGAGATGAAGGTTTCAGTGCTTGGTTAGCACAGTGTTGGTTTCCTCAAATGCTTTTATGAACTGGGGGACCCTGGGAGAGCTGTGGGATTGTCAAGCAGTGGTGATCGCTAGGGGCTGAGGCCAAAGCTTGTCACGTATTGACAATAAATGCAACTTGAGCTCAGTCGACATCACAACTGTCTCTTGTTCTCCAGGGTTCCAGTACGCGATCTAAAAATGGTAGTGTTATTAGCAATTCTGATTTTCACCATAGTGCCTGATTTACTTCACCAATTTATTAATTTACAAGAGTCATTTGACCTTTTTACCAGTTCATTGCATTTGGTGCTGTGTAATTCTACTCAGTAATATATGGGTCTTCGTTTCTGCAGAGTACCTGATTCAGGGGGAGGAAACATTTGATCTTATTTCTTCGTTGTATACACATACAAAACAAGAATCAGTGTTTACAGAAGGGGAAAAGGAAGTGGCCATACATCTTGAGGACGCTAACAGATTGCTTTTTATCTTTGTGGAAGAGACAACTGGATAATGTGAAGAGGAAGTGAGAATGTGTGGCTTTTTTTTTTAATATGAGTGTCATACATTCACCATAAATAATTGAGTGACCATGGTGTATTCAAGTCTTTTTGCTCTTGGTAAAGCACAATGATTTTTCTGTGGGGAAATGCACTTGAGAAGTGTTGGACAGTACCTGTCATGCTGCACTTATGGAGCAGCAGAGCATATTTCTTCTACCATGAACAGAGCACCTCACCTCTGGCTGAGAAGGTCACCTGGTGGCTTTTGCAGTGTGAATGCTGCTTTGTGGGCATTTGGAATGAAACAGAAAAATAATTTTCACATAGGTTACTACCTATAATATATATAAAATAACTATATGTATTACTATGGGTAGGTATGTCAGATGTGCAGAGTGCCCAGGGTGGCAGGTCTGAGGAGACCTGGGCTGCAGGTGCTGAGTATGCATGGAGAGAATGGTGTTGCTGAGGCGTATCTGGTATGCCCTAGAGTGACTCTTAGTAGCTTTTGGAACACGTTATGGTCAGGTTGTTCTGTCTATCTCCTGCAGCCATTAATATAAAATTTCTGCATGTCCCAGTAACCATAAGAATTAAAAAACTTTGTGATTCCCTTGTACAAGAGCAGATTACTGGTAAATATGGTGGAGTTGGGAGGTATCGATGGCAGTTGTTATCTAATTTTACTGCCATTTCCAGTATCTTGTACTCACTGCCACTCTAGGATATATTTGACCACCTGATATGCAAAGATAAGTTGTTTTTTTAAAAGAAATTAAAAGATCTAGATTATATTTCTGGAATGACCAGGAATAGTCTGTGAAAATGAAATATGTAAAAGTTGCCATCACAACCCAAATAGTAGTTTTGCGTTTCAGTGTCTGCATCCTTTTCTAGGAGGGGAAAAAAAGAGATGAATTTAAATTAGATAAATCTGTTTTTAATAAATATTTGGGGGAGGAAGACCAAAATTTAGATCCTTCAGTAGCATAATAAGATGACCCAATGGATTGGTGTCTCCGTGTTGTTCAATACTGTTTTATTTTATTGGCGTGATTCAGGCTCTAAGATTCTTTCTTTTGTTTGGTCATAGATGACTCCGCATGAGCTTTAGATGCATTAGTAGTGGAGGAGAAAAGTAAAATTACCCTGTTAACTGCGATAAACAAACAGCCAGATTTTAATGCATAAGAATAAAATAGGGAACTATTGCCAAAGGCCTGTCAGAGTCCAAATTATTATCTACATTTATAACTCCTTGGTTTAATTTTGCAAGAAATTCAAACTTCATCTGCAGAGTTGTTACCCAGAAGAGTTCTCTTTAACTTTGACAATCTTAAAATTACTTGAGTTTAAAAAATCTAAATCCATTTTAAAGGGCATTTTTTAGAAAGTGTAGTTCCAGTGAGTTGCAATTAAGAGAACACAGAGGCAGAGACTGAATTTATGTCTTGGTTTTGATGTTTTTTTTGTTGTTTTTTTAAAAAAACCAACAGTGGTGGTAAAAGAATAAATTAATCGCCCCTTCTGTATACTCCTGTCTGACCACTGAGGATAAAGTGTACCTCATTTACATGTGGTATTGATTCACATGTTGTGAAAATGTTTTGCATGGAGGAAAAGCAGATTTGGGCTCTTATTTGTGATGTGCTCAGAACCATGTGACTTAATCACTTTGGGTAGCAACTGGAACAGATAATCCTCTTGGAGCTTAAGGAAGTACTCCAAAATCAGGGTATGATCTTGCAATCCTTGATTACTTGACCAAGGACCATCAGCCCTATTTTTCAAGATTGGCGCTGAAAGGTGTAAAAGCAGCTAGTGGGATTTTCAGGTGGTTTAGGCACTTTGGAAAACTTCACTTGCCAGCTGCATCTTTATGTACTCACAGACTTTTCCAGACATACCCCAGTGTGTGTTAATATGGGATTACGAATGGGAAGCCTTTATTTTATTCTAACCTAAATATGTAAGAATGTGGATCAACCAGTTCTAATTCCTAAATGAATTAAAGAAAAGTGGAGTGGAGCTCCTTTTTGAAAAGCAGAGGGGATCTCTTCTTCAGTGGTTTGACTGGGTGTCCTTTCTTCAACTTGTTTGCTGAGGATGTATGGATGCAGAAGAGAGGAAAAAGTTGTTACCCAGCTGGCTTCCAGCTTTTTGATGAGTTGGTTGGAACAGCACTACCCCCTAATGATGACTGATGAGGGGTTTACTTACACTGGAAAACTTTTGTTACTTTTGCAGAAATGAGGAAATGGGTGGAAGTACATTCTTAAGCTTGGGAACAAGTTGTGTAGAATAATTCTTATGCTGAGATCAAAAGCACAGGCTACTGATGAGAGTGGAGTTTCACGGCTATTGAGCCTCTGTAAGGAAGAAAGTTTTATGGTGGCAGGTAGTTGGGTTTTTTTTCTAGCATCTACAGGTAAACTGCATTTTAGTTTTGTTTTCTTATCATTTGTGGTAGAAGTATCTGGAACTGTTTGGAGATACCTCCTAATCTAATTATTGCAGAATCCAAATACCTGAACACAAATAAGAAAAGCTACACGGGATTTTTCTTTGCTTAGACTGCTTAACAGCTTATGTTTGAAAAATGATTTCAGCATCTCAGGTCTAGAATGGAATACCAATAACCAGTTCAGACTGAAGAATGATGCTTTCACTGTCTTAGTGAATAGCAGCAGCCTGAAAAATCAAAGCATACTGCCCAAACTGGGTGAACAATTTTTTAAGTTGCCTTCATACATATTTATATGAGTGAATGAATTATTAGACTGTCTTGCTTCTCTTTACACTTCATAGTTGAAATTTATGCCTATATGATCAGGTATCCATTACACTCTGACATTTCACTGCTCAGCCACTTTCCCAGAGCATAATTTATTTATTCTTTTTATCTGCTTGTTTATAAAACTAGTATAGAAAGGAGTTTTACATAAGGGAAAATGAGGTTTTGGCTGCAGGGAGGAAATACAGAGCATAAGAGAATAGCTAGAAACCCTGCAGGCTAAGAGGATGCTCTGTTTCATGGTGTTGTTACATCCTTCAGTGGTACATCAATACTATATTATGTCGGAAACAACCCCTGCAGTTTCCCAGCCACAGTGTCTTGTGAAGTCTCTGAGTCAGCAGATAATGGAGACAGATTTGGGATTTGAGAGAGTCCTTAAAAGAGACTTTATTCTTTTTTATTTTTTTAAATTGACATAAAAAAATCAACAAAGGTTCCTCAAAACACTTTCTTGGTCTTTCTATATTTAATTCCTTTTGTTCTTATTCAAGTGTGATTTTCATAACACTTTGTTTCAGTCTGCTCTGTTTAGCTCTGTATATCATTCTCATCACTATTGTTTCTGAGTGGATTTGAATCGTATATAAGACGCCATGACAAACATCTGTCACATGTTGCTCTTTCATCTTCTCCCCAGGGAAGAATCATGCCTGCAGCGCTGTATTTTTGTAAGACTTTTGTGTTTGGTTTTGGTTGTTGGTTTGGGTTTCTTTTAAGCTGTATACATGTTGCTGTACGTTTATGTTAGAGCAGGGTGGCTCAAAAGAGAATCCTTCGTACTTGGAAGAGAAGGAGTTGAAGGTTTTTGGTTACTACCTGAATGTCTCCCCCATAAATACGGGAAAGAGCGGCAATACTCAGCCACTTGCTCTCTACTTTTGAAACCTGCTGATACTTTTGTGGGGTTTTCTGAGGCATGTTAAGGGGTTATTGTGTAAAGCTAAAACAAAGGACTTGGGTTTACCTTCGGTTCAGCGTACGGTAACGTCAGCAGTCGTTCTGGTTTGTGTTGGTGATCCACTTCCAGCTTCTGCAAGACTTCATCTCTTGGACCAAACCTCTCCCCTCGCCAGTGGCAGGCAGGTGCAGTCTGCAGATACAGTCAGACGTCCTGAGCATCATATCGAAGTATGAGCCTTCACTGTGGTCGTGGTGTGTTTTATGGGAATGTCTAGTCAAGGAAAGGGAGATAATTATGACCTTCTGCATACTGTGTGGAATGGGGTATGGCATTATGTCAGGCAGCAGATTGAGACAAATATTCTCACAGTCAGAGCTGCCTGGATGTCTCTGTTACAGTGATCAGTTTGGTGGGAACCTAAGGCTGCAAAGTAACATTAATTGGCAGAGGTGTCATTGCAGCCCATGCTCTTAAGGCAGCTGGCTGCAAAACCTGCTTGTTCAGTTCTAGCCAACTGCTCTTGATTGCTGTGGAAGTCACGAAAATATTTGCTTGAGTCTGGGATGAAGAAACTACAAGAGTGGGCGATTCTCCCTTCCCACACACCCACCCCCTCAAAAAAAAAGAAGTACAAAAATGTATGGTCCACCTTTAACAGAAACAGCTTTTATTTTTCTGACAAATTATATAACTTTAGAGCTACATTTAAATGACTTCCTTGTTTTCTTTGCCTTTTTTTTTCCAGAACTGTATAGTAGGTACTATAACAATACTCATTTTTGTGTGAAGGTTCCTTCTGCTCGGTAACGTGTTACGTGATGGTGCAATACCACTCCCAGAGCCGCAGAGGCATTGATTCTGCACGTGGGGGTTTATCAGTGTGAAGTTCAGCTGAGTCTGGCCTTTCTTGGGTTACATCTTGTAGCATGTCTCATGTTGGGATTCATAGCTTTTTAGCTTAGGCAGGTCTATTACAGTCACACCATTGACTCCACTTCATACTTACCCATCTATTAAAATTACATGGTTTTTTCCCATGAAGGTTGTGAGTTTGGGGGGCTTTGTGTGGTGGTGTTTGTTTTTTTTTTTAGCTCAAGCTTATCTTTTAGAAATATGTACCACCTTGATTTGAAGGGATGAGAAATTCATGATAAGCGAAGTGTTCCACAGTTAATTATTCAAACTCTTAAAAAACCTTCCTTATGTCTAGTGTATATTTCTAGCTTCAGCTTCCAGTTGTTGAACTTTGTTAGGCATTTGAAGGAAAATTAAGGAAAAGAACTGTCTAGTACCAAAAATACCCTCATACTAACATCTGGAGAGGACGACTAAATTGCTTCTTAACCTCCTATGTACAAACTACACACCTGAACTTTAGTCAGGAATATCCATTTTACAGATCTCAAGTTGTTTATGTATCTCTTTTTGAACTCTTTCTAATTTTTCAACATCTGCTTAGAATACAGACACCACAGTTGAGCCCAGTATTCCACTAATGATCTTATGAAGCCAGAATGTGATGCTAATGACAATTCTGAGCACTGTTTGAATATTCACCTTGTTATCCATTCAGTGATGATCTTCACACTGGATCACTGTTTCTTATCCACCATTTAATATAACTATACAGCTTCTTATTCTAAGACACAAAGAACGATAGGATTTATGCCCAATTAGGCAATAAATCTGCCTGAATGGAGCTGTGAATTGTGAAACCACACCTTGTCCCCTTACTTGCATGCTCCAGAATGTGTATGTTTATCATGCATAGTTACTTTTACAGTTGGAAGTATGGCATGTAAAAGTAACCATTCTGACCATTGCAGTGGGAAAAAAAGTGGAGGTCAAATATCTAACATTTCTTAGCAGACCAAAAAAAAAAAATCCCTTACTAACAGGCATCTGTCCCCATCCAAAAACTTAGAAAACAGAATTACATCATTATGAAGTGATGCCCTTTATTAGTAACCCAGTCATTAGTGGTGACTTAAGCCGCTCTTAGGCATAGGCATTTTTGTGAGTTATGGTACGAAAAGAAGACAAAATTATGTTAGGAGGGAAAGTAATTGATGAGTCAGTGAGCTTAGGCTTCTAATTACAGTTTCCCTGTCCAGGTTTTGAGAGGGTAGTGAAGCAGTTAGTTTGCCATATTCCACTCAAATGCCATGACTTGTAGAGAGATATTGGGGGGAAAAAAAAAAAAAAAAAAAAAAAAAAAAAAAAGGAGAAGTCCATCTTCTTCCCAAGCGGACAGGGTTGGTCTGGCCATAACCACTCATCCAAGCGAAGGCAATACAGCTGTCAGACCGCTTTGGAAATCCATACTGTAATTCTTGGATTAGGCTGGTGACGTCTTGGACTTCAGCCTCAGCAGCTGAAGCTTGATCTTAGCTGGAAAGTGTAGGATGCTTTGAGCTGCCCTATTCCCTAAGATACATCAATAGCTCATGTCCAATCACTTAGGGCAGCTTTGCACAATGTACAAGGACATGGCAGGTTTTTTAGCTAACCTGGGAGACAGTATGTGAGATCTGATCTGATAGCTTGGCATAGATACACCTTCTGGCTGGCCAGCTCGGTGGTCAGCCATGCAGAGAGGAGGTCCAGATTACCTTCCCATGGCCAAGCACATCAAGATCAAATAATACAGGAGGCACGAGGGAGGATAGGACTTCAGTGGGTCTGCCACTCATGGGGAGTAAGAATGGGCAGGCAAGAGGCATTAAGGTAGGACTGAAGAGAAGAAGAAGAGAAAATGTGGTTAAATGAGAGTAGTACTCTGAAGAATACAGGAGGGAGACTGGGTGGTGTGGAGAGAGATGTTAAGGATAGCAGGGATTTGCAGAGGGTATCCCAGAGAGAGAGGTGGGAAGGGGGTTGATCAGATAAAGGGTGTAGTGGCAGGAGATGGGAGCGGGAACGTCAGTGTTGCTAAACTGGAATAGCTGATGACCTGCTCCTTCATTTGATATGCACACCACTCCCCTCTGGCTTCATTTTCATGGCTGACATACCGAAAGGGTGTGATTTGCTAAGGAAAGATATTTAATCTATAAAAAGCAATTTAAGAAGCAGACTATCAAGAAGGTGCTCAGGGCAAGAAGAATGATATGGCAGATAGGAATACAGTGGCTTAGAATCATAAATGAGAGAAATTCAGCAGCATTATTTCCATTTTTAAAGTTTTTACTACAGCGCATGTCAGTGTAACAAGTAGTGTTTTTATATCTTATCACTGTAGTACTCTGCACATTTATTCTACTGAGCAAAGAGGAAACATAAACTGTGAATAACTAGGGCTTCGGGTAGTGTGGGTTTCCCCCCCCACCCCCCTTTTTGATAAGATGCAAAGTTGCCTCAGCATAGCCCTGCTGGAAAGTGGCTGATGGTTCTTATTTCCCTATTTCTCCTTCTGCAAGGAGTGTGGCAGCATTCTGTTTTGTTGTCTGGGGTCTGCCAGTCCTTGAGAATGGTGTTCACAGCCTTAAATTTACCATCGGCATTGTGAAGGGACACTTACGAACCTGAGAGAAGGATCCACAACACCCTGTGTGGTGCAGGGTGGGAGATGCCTCTGTTACCCTCAGTGTGTCCTCCTGCATACCCTCTCCTGGAGGGATGATGCAAGGGGACCATCACGAGGCAGGAGTCACTTCTTTGCGTAGCTGTTTGGGATACAGGTGATACACTCTGTTTTTTAAAAGCTACCTCAAGAAGGGTGGCATTTACATATATATGTATGTGTTTGTGTATGCATATATAGGCTAGCCTGCATTATTTATATCTAATAGCCTAATGACCAGATCCCTTGCCCGGGAAGAAGGGAGGCTCAAGTTGCAAGTGCTGTTCTCCCTGATGAGATCTAAAACCTCATTTGCTACCTTCTAGGCAGATGCCCTCACCCCAGATGCCAGGCTCACTTATAGGGGGAGAAAACGCTCTCCACAGGACTTCTGAAATTATATGACTGTGAAGAACTGAATATAGGCTGGTCTGCTTTCTCATTGTGTACTTTTTGTTTAATTTTGCCTTTAAAGAGTGAAGTCTTTGGAGTTAAAATTGTCTCCTACAGTTGTTTATCACATACAATGGAGGCGTCATCCCAGTTGAGCCCTTTTAATTCTGAATCATTCTTTTCAGGCAGTTAAATAATTTGTTCGGTGTATGAACTTATCAAAAGCCTAAAAAATGTTTAAGACCATCCAACCCACTGTTCTATATATAAATCAACATAAGAAGAGTATTTTACTGAATTGTGCGTGGTAGGTGGTTGCTCTTTTGAGATCTGGGGATGGGTCAGAATTTGCTGAACCTAATTTGTCATGGCTTATGCAGACAGAATTAACATAGTATCTACGGGAAACCTAAACCTGCGGTTCCTGTCTCTATTTTATTAATATGTTTTAGCATATCACCAGTGAAGTATCTTGCTGTAGTATGTTTAAGATGAAGCCTTTTTTAGTGTTAGCAAGGATTGCAAAATGTAATTCTCATGAGTGAATATTTTTTGCCTTACGCCACTGCAGTTAAAACATGCAACAGCCCTTTTTCAATTGCAGTGAAAACATTCAACAACCCTTTTTCTTTTGAGAAATGTCAGAATTAGTTGGCTCCGTTCCTCCTCTTCTGTGACTATCATGTGAACTGAGGTCGCTCCACTTTTCGCTGCGGTGACTTGCTCTCTGATTTGAAGGTCAGATGAAGAGTTATGCAGAACCTTGGTCACTGGTGGCCAGTTGTATTAGTGATCTTTCAAATTCCTCTGCTTTTACATGGAGAGTCGTTACTGAAAGAAGCTATGATGAACCTCAGTCTTTTGACGTCTGATGTGGTCTGATAGGAGCGCTAGGGAACTGGCCAGAGTGGTGAATTAGTCTTGATCTGAGCTTTTATTATCTGAATTACCGAGAACTGTTATCTCCTGAATTTGGTAAATAATCAGCCTGGGGCCAGCACATGAGTCCTATTAGCATTCCTTACCTGGATTAAGATTTACAGTAAGTGTGCTGAGCATGCTGTACATTTGCCATGGTTGGGTTTTTATGTAAACAAAGCTCTGGAAGTGGCACAAAAGCCACTCTCCATAGGGGTGGGGAAATCACTGCTGTATTTCAGCACGCAGTCTCACAGTTTACCAGGTATGCCATGCTTATATAAATAGTAAAGTTATAGCAAGTAATTAAGTTCTTACTCCAAAGTTGCAATGACTGTTTAAGCACCAAATTACTCCCATGTGGCACAAAGAATTATGGATATGAGCACTTCTGATTTTTCTTAATTTTCAGCAGCTGCGAGTTCTTTTGTAAGTCTGCCCTGTACTGCTTAGTGCACAGCCTTGCATTAGGTCAGATTTTGGAATATAGTGTCTTTCACTGCAGGAAAGAAGTAGCTTAGAAGGAACTTACAATTTCAGGAAAAATAAGGCTTGCAGGGCAAAAGTAATGTTTTATAGTGTGTACTGCAAACTGAAAGAAGCATGTGAATAAATGACTGGATGCTGAGATTCAGGTCCAGTTTCATGCCCACATCTTTTTTGTGGGTAATGTAGCTTTTTTTTTAAAAAAAACAAACTTGGGCTTAAATACTGTACAGAGTGAATTGACACCATACTGATTATAGTCTGTCTGCTTAGATGGTAAGCTCCTTAAGATGCAGGCTTTTTTTCACACAGCAGCTATCATTACGGCGCCTTGATCTCAGGGAGTTTTTGTGCAAGCAGTGTGGTCCAGTGCATAGTGATGTCTGAGTAGTGGGACTGCTTGGTAAAACTCTTTCCTTCCATGACACCATAAAATACTTTTTACTGGAATTCTTCTATACGTAGAACTGTGAAGTTTTTAAAAATGAGCTCAGATTCTGCCCTGTGCGAGTGTGGAGTGTCCCCATTTATTTCATTTTCAACTGGCATGCACCTGGTTGCTTTAGCCCTGGTTGCTTTAGGCTTTTTTTCCTGTGATTGAATCTTCATTTCATAACATATATTCATTTTGGAAAGTTAATATAACTGTTTAATTACAGTTTGTAATTCAGTAGTTTATTCTTGACTATATATCAGAAGTTACAGAGATGATAACAGTGGTAGGATGCTAAAAGGGATGGCTAATTATCTACACTATTTCTAAAATGCAGTTTTCTAAATGGCTAATTTATTAGCAGCACTTCAAAGCATTCCTCTTGAAAGAAAAAATAAATCTTCTCATGAAGGCTGTCTCCAGCTGAAAATGCCTATCAAATTTAAATTTGTTATGTCAGTGAATCAAAAGAACATACTCCTAATCTGAACACCCAGCATTTTAGGAAAGTCACAGGAGTGAAGGGTACATATAATATTTGAGAACTGGCCCTTAATTAGCAGCTTTTATATCCAAAGCTTCATTTTTGGGTAGACTGCATTTCTGTGAAAGTTCACTGATGTTTGGTTTTCAACACTTGGCAACTTATTCGTGTACAATCCTTATCTTAGTCTAATATATTGAAAATAATTGAAAAGTAATGAGGACTGTATTCTTTTAAATCTGTTGATGTTGTTTTAGATACAAAAATAGTGAGGCAGATGAAGTTAATCTGTTTCTACTTAGGCACCCTCTGTGGTTTCTCTTTCAATCGATGTCTCACATTTTTTAATCCATGTTCAAACAGTCACAGCTGCACAGTTCACCTACACGGAGTAAAAAGTTGTATTAACGTTCTGCTCTATAGCAGGTATCTCTCACCTCTGGGTCACTGGCAAGTGGTATCTAGTTTTGGGGCAATGTGGGAAATTTGGTCCAGATAAAAAATTATTCTCACTTTTCTTATCTGTAGGGATCTTTCCTGGTCCCATCAAAATGAAGAGGAGTCACTCACCTAACTTCAGGCACAGGCTGTTCCTAGCTTTTAGTTGATAGTTGATTTTTTTGTTTGTTTGTTTTGGAGAGTAGCAAACAAACTTTAGAAACAGTAATCACAAAAAATAACCAACCCAAAACCCACACCACTCACATTTTTAAATTCTTCTGAACGTTAGTTATGTTTTTCCATCTGCCAGGTTAAAAAATTGAAATACATTGGTAGACTTAATGGATAAATTTGATATGTCAAGAAATAATTCAGATTACCAAAAAATTAATGGGCAGCATTGTACTGGTGCCTCTGAGGGGAAGGAGGCACTAATGGTGAAAAAATTGGCAGACACTTTTTCTATAAAAGGAAAAAAACTACCTTTTGTAGTAGTAGAATTGTAGTTTGTGATTATACAAGAGGCAGGATTTTTTAGGGGAGAGATTGTCAGAAAACTGCTATACCAACACAAAAATAGAAAGTTTGTTAGCCATGCTTTGGGCACACAGATTCTTCCTCAGGTCTGGTTTCTTTTTGCATTTTTTAATCTTTTTGAGCATTGCAAGTAAAATAGTGAAGTCTGACTGTATATGTTGAACTTTTCAGTTTCTTCTTTCTGTCATCATGTGCAACAAGAACCTCATGCTCACTAAAAGGAAAGGAAGCCAGTGCGTGAAGAAAAATGCCCACCCCTTTCTGTCTGAGATTCACATCCCAGAGGGTCCTGATAGTTCTTGGCTTCTCAGAGCTGTGTAAGGCTTGGCAGCTTTCAGTCCCATATAGTGAAACTAACTCATCGCAGTATGAAGTCACCCAAAAAGGTGTTGTGCTTGCATTTCAAGAAACAGGGGTTTATATGGTGTAAAATATGAGGAAAATACTTAGCAGTTCAAGGTAATGAAAGAGCAGCCCATTAGTTACTGTGTAAGCTGACAGTGTGGATGGCGCCTGGACAGAATTCCCACTGCTCTCTCTGCACCTGCATTGCAGTGGTACCTAGACATACATTTTTAAATTGCTTTCCTCTAAAAATCCCCTTTGGTTACTACTGAAAGCAGGATTCCAAGTGATACAGGCAATTGATATAACTTGATATGATAGGTGTTTTATTCATAGGTAAATATAAGTAGTGGAAATATATGACAAAATGAATGACACAATGAAGCAAACAAAAACATTTCCCCAAAATACACTAACTTAACGTAGCATGTGACCAGTCAAATCTAGACAAGAAAGAATCCAGCTGTACAAAACAGAAGTGTCCCTTGTGATGAGAGATGAACAATGCGTGTTGGGTGTGCTGCTGATTCTGAGAACAACCATTCTATTTTTGGATTGTTGTGAGCAGCTATGGCACAATACCTCTTAGGGAAGGCTACTACAGTACTACCCATTCTTTCAGCTATACTTAATATTCTACCAGCATTTGCATGATAAATCGTATTTCTAAAGGCTACAACGAGGCAGTAAATGTTCATACAGCAACAAAGACAGCTGCGATAAGCCATTAAAAAAAAATTTAGAAGTAGAAGCAGAAGTTCACAAAGATTCTGGCACTTGTGTACCAGAATTCAAAAGGTGTGCAAGCACTGCAGGGATGGGGCATGGCGTGGGTTTGTACAGAATGTAGAGCAATGGCTGTGTCTACCCTGTTCTGCAAGAAAGCTGCAGAGTTGTCTGTAAGACCCCAAACCTCTGATTATCCATACTCTCTGAGCCATTAGAAGCCTCAGCTGGAGTGCCACAAGTGATCCCTAAGGACCAAGGAGGAGGTTTGCTTTTTTGCCTTGGAAGAGCTTGATTTCTATGAGGCAGAAAGGCCGATGCCATCACACTCCCTTCCATGTCTTTACATTCTCTTGTTGGTCTTCTCCAAGAGCTCGCTTGGCACAGGTGACCCAGTGCCAACTGGTCCCAGAGGACACCTGTGTCTGTTCTTCACATGGGAAGAATGCACCTGTCACAACAGCTTTGCCAAAGCCTCACTTGTGTAATGAACCCATTGCCTGGGAGTATTCCAGCAGATTGGTCACCAGTGCTACGTTAGGGCAGAAAAGCCGGAGGAGGTTACAGAATGGTGAAGTACAGCTGCCCTTGCTCATGGATGATACCTGCTTCTGCACTCAGTGTAAGGTTTTATAGAGCTCACTAGTTTTGCCATTCAGTTCATGCTTTCTCCAGAAGCATTGTCAGATCTTCCTTGGCATGATCCTCACCCTGAAACAGGCACCACTTATGCCTGAGACACTCCAACCTGTAGCGTTTGCGTTGGGACAGCCAGTCCTCCTCTTCCTCCTTCTGCCAGCAGGCCCCAGCTCACAGGCAGGACTCAACTGTTCATCTTCAGGCCATCACCACCTGACAGTTGGCTATGAGCCCTCTGACTGAATCATATACATCTGCCAGCTGATGTGGAGGAGGGCTTGTTCCAGGCACCCAGCCCAGATCCTGCAGAAGAAAGTTCTTCCTTCCTTCTACTGGACAAAAGCAGGATTTGGACATTGGTGAGTTGTCTCGTGTTTGGGAGAGGGGGGATAAGTTGATAAGTACCTTTAGGTAATGTTAAAGGGAGCAGCTCAGGGGCTGTAGGCACATCAAGCAAGGCAGGGACAAGGACAAGCTGGGCTCAGAGAACTGCGTCTTCTTCATGATCTGGACCTAGCACCATACAAATTTTTCTTCTCAGAGGGATAGCAGGTTGTTCAGGGTGTCTAGAAGAAAAATGTACCTGCTCAGCTACTGCTTGTGCAAGAGTCTGACTCATCTCTGATCAGAACAGTCAGTCAGGAGTGACAGCTTTCTTCAGAGCCATCAGGCAAAGTGGCTCAGTGTGATGGCTTTTCCTGCATCCCACTCCCTCTCCAGCAGAAGTCCAGGCTGCAGAGGGCACACCAACCATGTAACACACCAGATCTCTCAGCTCCAGTAAACCTGTAAGATTGCCACCAGGCCATAACAAAGTTTGCCAGGAGGGTCGATAAGCAGGAAGCATAGCTGCAGCAGGACCATGCAGAGTGGAGGATTGCTGCAGCTGGGAGCCCTTGAGGTAGAAGAACTTGGTGGGGCATGAGGAGTTCCTGGCACTTCTCACTCCAGATATGAGAGCTTGACTCTCAGTTTCCTGGGAAACTCAATAACCACCTATCATGTAGAAACAGCCAGGCATCCCACACCATTTCCAAGCAGAGAAAGTGTTTATGGTGCCCGGTCTGCTGGCTCACTGGTGAGCTTTCGTATTCTCAAGTCTAGGAAGTCAACTCAAATAGCTGTGTGGATGGGTGATACAGCTCTGGAGGGGACACCTACAAACTCATTGATGCCGGTAGTGGAATGTTCATAGCCATGGGACTGAAGGTCACAGTATTTGCTTTTTTAAGTGTTGTCGTCGTCGTTGCCTTTTGGCAACATGGCGTTTGGAGGAGATACCCTGTCACAGACTGGTATTTCTAATTAAAGTTGGAGACGTTCTAAACTACCGAGGAAGTGGACAGACTCATAGACCATTATTATAGGGCAGAGAAGACTAGAAATCTTCATATTTTGAGTGCATTTCAACAGACATATGCTGGTGCTATAGGTATATGTTTTTGTCAGATTACCCTTAAGAATATGGAATGTTTTTGTTCTCTTTGTCATCAGCCAGAGGGATAAAGCCCAAAGAGAGCCCCTTGGTGCACATAATTTGTCTGAACTTAAGGCCCTAGTGAACAAAGGTAGCCTGTATGAAAATGTATGTGTGGGGCAATTCTTGTGGACTCTAAGTGTACTGGCTTCAGCGAGAGCAGCTGTCCCAGTCAGAAATGTCTTCTCTTTTTTGCTTATCAGTGTCCCATTGTGGTAGGTAATCCACAGAGTTAACTAGTGGTTGGCTTTCAGGTCTGCTCCTTGCCAGCAGCTCTTCTATATAAGGTTTATACAGTTGCCTTGCACTTGTCAAACAGGAAAACAAATGTGATAAAGTGGGGGGATTTGCACTGTACAGTATGTGAGTGTTCTCTGTATTCCGTGTCTTTTGGGAAGACTCTTAGCTTTATGACTTTAAATGCCACTTGTCCCAGGGTTGGTGGACAGTTTTGGGATGAACTCTTAGTTTCTTAGAGACAAATGAGGAATTTGGCATTTGCTGAGGGGACCTGATGCCTCAGTAAAGCTGCTGTTACTGAGGAAAGAAGTGAATGTTGGCGAACGTGTGACTGGTATTTTCTGGGCAAATCTGTGGACTTGGCAGGCAGCTGGGACATTTGCTGCTGCTCCTTATGTTGATTGCTGAGCAATTCTGTAGTTTCCCACAACCCCTGGGATAGATCAAGCTTCCCTAAGTTGTGGCTACAGAGTTCAAACAAGAATTTTCCTACTTTAAAAAAAAATGCTTTGGATGCACAGACGTAGGCAACTGACATTGGTTAACATTTAACAAAGCTCGTGTCCATTTTCATGGCAGTTAGAGGAAGAACAGTCTGTTGTCTCCAGGTCTTCTTGAGACAGTGATAGTCTGTATCTGGCTGTACCAGAAAAAGAAATGTGAAGAAAACAGGGCAAGAACTGTTCAAAAGACCAAAACAAAGAGTTTGAAAGGATTGGAAAAAACAGGTGAGCCTGAAGCTGCAAAATAAAGCTGGTGCACCATGCTAGCATAGGGGGGTCTTGGTGGTGGACAGGAGTCTTTGCAGATCACCCTTGCTTGCAGGTGCTGCGCTACCAGGACTATGTCTAGTACCTCACCCTGAGACAGCCCCAGCAGGATTTTTAAGGGCTTCACATTGTCTTGCAAATATTTGCCTCAAGACCAGCTCTCAGGCAATGCCATTCAGCAGAAGCTGATGAATGGTTGGAACTCCTGGGCACTGTGGTCACTGGAAAGGATCATACGTTCTGCTGGTGGCATTAGAGAATAGGTAGCTTTGCCAGCGATGAAAACGAGTACTTCCACTCTCACCTGGTGGCAGTTTCTGTTCTGTGATGGGAACAAGGAACCAGTGTGTCCCAGAAAGTACCTGCTGGAACTCTGAACATGTGTGAGAAGTACATGGTTTTACCAGTGGAGTTTGTACATCATCATGGAGATTTCTGAAGGCTGTGTGATGGGTTTATGTCTCTTATCATCATAATGATCATATATTTCCTCCAGTAGCTTTGAAGGGGGAAATATATCACATTTGGACCCTTGCTCATTACTGCTTCTCTTGTCTTTGCACATCTTCAACAGGGAGTCACAATCAGTACAGCAATGGCCTGTACAAAAGCCTGACAGGTCTGCTGACAATGTAAGAGTTTGGAACCCCTTAAAATAAACCCAGTGCCTGTCACTGCAACACTGATGATTGCACTCTTCTGTTTGCCCGGCCCTTCGTGGAGCCTTTAGCTCCCTCCTGCTTTTACTGAACCTTGCAAGTACTACCAGCAAGACAAGAACCTGTCATAGCATGGTAGTGCAGCAAGCGTGGAGGCAGGAGGGCACGGACAAACCAAGCCTTTCGTGGTGGATAACGTGGTTACCTGTGAAACAGGCAGGTGCCAAGAGAGCTGGGTGGAGCACGCTGCACTGTGCAGTATCTGCGGTTCCTGGAAGTCTCCCCTCTTTGGTGTCACACTGAGAAGCAGAATGCAAGGTCAGTGATGTAGACACAAGTGGGCCGGTGTAACCTGCAGCTCTCCCTGAAAGTCCCTGAGAGGTTGTACCTGCCAGTGCAGGTCCAGGCAGTTCACCCTGGTGTTTGATTGGACTCTTTAGTTAAACTCAGGTTTAGTAAGGGTGTTGGAAATTTTAGAGAATTGGGTAGATCGTAGGTTTCGTTACCTTTTCTGTGTCAAATTACTTAAGACAAAGTGACAGTTTACAGTCCTGAGTTTTGTAAGTTTTGAGAATAATCGTGAGCCCAAAGAGCTTCAGCCAGGATGGTGTGGGGGCTGTCTGCTTAATGTTCTCAAGGTGTTCAATTAGTCCCTGCTCTTCCAGTTTCTGGTTGAATGCCTTAAACGTTACTTTACGTTCAATATTTCATACTTGCCTATGCATTAAAGATGGGTAGTGGCCAAGTCTTTTCTTCCTTGGGAAGAAAGGGACTCTGTCCTTTCAGCTGGACTGAACATGCTACTTTTGGGGCATAGCAGGTAACCTTGGAGCAAGCTAGCAAATTACACCCCCAGGGGGATGCAAGCACGTGTGTCTGAATTACCACCAGCACAGGCAGTGGCTAATTCTCCTGAGGCAGCATGGTGGCGACTTCAGATGTGTGCAGTCTAGAGACCTCTAGGTGCTGTTTTGGTTTCCTGGTGTAAAGTAAGATGCCTGTGAGATCTCAGGAGGCTGTGCAATTAAGTAGGGTTTCCGTGTCTTGTTTTCTTGGATTTATTAAATCGCCTATCTGTAGAGTGGGTAGTAGGACTCCTGTACTTGACAACGGGAGTTTTGAGGAGTTTATAACTGTTGAGTGTTTAAGTAAAGCCTTCCTTATTGATTTTTTTCTTAAATGTAAGAGTGTCCCAATACTTGCTGGGTTTTATAGATGATTATAAAAATGTTGTTACAGAAAACATTGGTAGCAGGCCAACTTTGGAAAACTTGTGTAGTGTGGCTGTAATATCAGACCAATTGTTGGTTTCTTTTTTTCAGAAGAGAAGGAAAAAATTCTAGCCAAATTTGTCCAGGATAATTACTATGAAAATACCAAGAAATCTTGGGCCTAAACATAGTGATAGTGATATTTTACAGAGCTAGTGACTGGTTTTTAATGACTTTTTTTTACAGCTCATTTTTCTAATTGAAATCTAGACTCAGAAGGGGAAAAACAGGGACAAAACCCGGTCCTGGACACTGGCACATGCAAACCGAATAATAACTTGCAGGTTACAATTCCTACAGTCTCATTGTACTCAGTAATACAGTGGTCTGGATCTACTGTTTTTCCCTGGGTTTGTAGGTACCTTTTGGAAAGTACCTAAATATGGTTCAGAAAAATTTACCTCAACAGTTCTGATAATTTGCTAGGCAGATATTCTGTGTCTGGAAATTTATGTACAAGGTAGTTCAGCTGCAGCCATGAGGAATTAGGGAGCAAGGGGTTTATACCTCTAGTCTGTGAGAAGTTTATGAACTATAATAGAATCTTAATCAGACTCTGTAAATCAGATTGCTTAAAAGTGAGAAAGATTTTCCCTTCTTTTAGATGCCCCAACTAAACCCACCTCGGACAGCCTCAAGGCACAGCATGAAATAGGAGCTGCCTCAGGTGCTGGGTTACTTTTAAAACACATCCATAAAGAGTGCTGTAGAAGATCCTTCATTTGTGCTAAAAAGGAAAAGCTGTACAAAAGGGAGGCTCTGCAGGAGACCTTACCTAGGGTACACTCAGAGACAAAACTTCCATCTCAGTTCTCCATGACCCTGATGCTGTCAGGTGCTGAGTACCTTCAAATGCCTTTGCTGTCAGTGGGAAAAGACTTACACCTCTCAAGGTCAGGCCTTTGGTCTTCAGTATTTGTACATTCATGCCGTCACTATATACGCAGTGGGATGGGTGCTTATGTTGGTGCCAAAAGACTGGCAAGGTGTCCTGGAAATGCTTGTGATAGAGGCTGACAGAGCTTTTGCTTTGCTTACAGGGTAGGAAAAGCTTTAGAGCTTCTCTGGTATTTCCTTTTGAGAGGTCATACTCATAATTATGGCTTTCTGTTTCTTTCCGTGCTTAACATTTTCTAGCTTGCAGCTGAGTCACTGGTGCTAGCTCTCTCTTGGAGACTGGAAACTCCTCCTCCCATCTCTTCTTCTCCCAAAGAAGAGAATTCATAGTACCGGTGCCCAGAAAGGGGGCTAGGGGGGCTGCTCACGGTATTGAGTCAAGGTTCCTTGCACTGATCTGCTCAAGGTTTCTAAAGTATTTTCCTCTTCAAAAGGCTGATCAGTTAGTATGGCAGTTCCTATTACTAATTCAGTAACTTTAAACAAATACTAGGCAAGTACTGAGATTTTTTCTCAAGGGAGAGTGTGCTGAAAAAGATAAATGGTGTCTTCTTTTTTTTCCCCTGCAGTATGTTCTTTGCTGAGTATACCTGTGCATTTATATAATCACAGAGCCAGCACTAAATGTATTTTTGTTGAATTTTGAGATGTTTTCTTTTTTTAACCCATTACAAATCCTGTTACTGGAAACAAGAAGTACATCTGGACTGTAACTGGCACGATCATACTTTTATTGGTTAAGTGTGGACATCTATATACAGTGTTTTCATGTGCCTTGAACTTAAACAAGAATGTTCCATGCATTAGTGCATGTATTTCATGGCCTTTCAGAGTTAAATGAAGACAGCCTTTCAGGAAGCCTTTAATGCCTTTCCATATGGAGGCAGTGCCTTGTCGTGCACATGATGTGTGATTGCTTTTCAGTTACCAAATCTCTTACGTTCTGGTATATGTTCCTTTATTCTTTTATATATAAAGGAGCAGAATGAAGCTTATTATATAAAGGGCACAGCTCTTTAACTCATAGCTGTGTAAAACTCCCTGCACAAAGATCTTTTTCTTTTTTTTTTTTTTTTTTTTTTCTCTGAGCAGTAGAACTTGATGTATTTATAATGCTGGAACTTTTCTTGTTCAGTGGGAGAAGTTGTAAATGTAATTATTTTGTAACAGGAGAACAGATTGCTATATGAAATTGGAAAGATTTGCTGGAAGGCTTATTTCTGTCCTTAGAATAATAATACAGAACTATAGATTGGTACAGTATAAGAATTGCAGAATATGAAACAGTATAATACTGTCAGAAATACTTTTTTGTGTGTGTGTTCTGGGTGTGATCAGCTAGACCTTTTCTGGCCTAGAAATTAAATTAGAATTAATAAACACAAATGGAGTTGTCTGAACTGCAAGGTTAAATTGAAAAACTCATCTTAGGTTCACTAAATGTTAATTTGATTGAGGTCATCCTTTCCCTCTGTCAGGGGATTTGATTTCCTCAACCTTAAAAGAACTGGCTGGGGTTGAGATGCTGGGACCCAAAGTAAAATCCAGTGCACTAAAATCCTTAGAGGCTAAAAACCCACCAACCCAGACAGCAATCCAGCAAATTTACTTTCCAGGACTGCACAGCCTGGTAAGCATCTCCTTTCCTAGCCTGAAAGCTTTCTGGATTCCTGTTATGCGGAGATAAGCACTCACCTCCTGCCCAGACTATATTTGCAATTGGATTTAAGGAGGGAATCATTTATACCACAGCTGGGTCCCTAGAGCAGCCCCAGACAGTCAAGAATTTAAATGACTGTTTCAGGCTGAATGCCTGTGCATCTCTCCATGCTCCCTAAACAGCACTCAAAACACTCAGTTCCTGTGACATGTGAGGGTGAGGACCTTATCAAGGCTGATGCCATGATAGATCGGCATTTCTTCTAGTATGTCCCTAAATATAGCTCTTGGTGGAGTGATACTAGCCACCAAGGGACTCCCTCGCTCTCCATGCTGCTGTTCATGGAGGCGGTTTCACCAGATGTGAAATGAGGACAGACAGCATTGCCGGAGTTGGGATCGACATTCAGGTACAGGTATTGATCCTTTGGGTTCGAATTATCCTGTTGGTGGAGGGGGCAATGTGGGGCAGAGCCGTTTTTGCCTTTCTGCTGTTATTTAGCAGTATCCTTTAGCATCCGTGCAAAATCAGAGCATGAACAAACCAGTGGGGTCAATACCGTATTCCCTGTAGCTCTCAGCCCGTAATGCACCACACCCTTTGCCCACAGGGTTCATCGTGTGATGAAGCTTCCAAAAGAGCTCTGTGCCAAGCGTCTTTTCCTGTTTGTTGTTGGCAGTATTGTTCTTGATGATTAATCCCTGCGTACAACATACCACAATCCCCTCATAATTCAGCTGAATTTTGTTTTCCTAGTACTTCATCTCCTGTAGTATTGAGTATTCAATTGTTGGCATGACTATAAGCATTGAACCAGTTCCTGGAAATAGGCTACGGTGCCTCTGCAATTCAGCACTAGGAGTTGTGCTTCATCTGTAGTGCCCATATTAATTAAAAATATCCCATCTGTAAATTAGCAACATAAAGCCTTTTAAGTTATATTTAACGTAAGAGTGTTTTCATATATGTATCTCCTGCAAGAGATGGAGAAGAAGATCTTGCTTTCATCAGTCTGCTTCCAAATGTTCTTAATAAAACTCAGTGACTCCAGCTTTGAGTCTGGTGGCACATACATGCATTGTTAACAAAACCAGCCAGGGATCCAGACTCTTTATTTTTACTGGAGTATAAAATTAGAAAGGTTTGATCTAGCTGAGCAGTGTTCTCAAGGTGCTGAGCACCCTTAGCTTCCAGGAACTTTAATGGAATCGAAAGCACTGAATTAACTGGGTTGACCTGGCATGAATTAATCAAGACAACCCATAAACCATTTAGCAGAGTAAAAGTGAGCAGTGTTTCAGTGGTCAGATATCACTGTATAAGACAGTGCTCTAACTCTCAATGGGAAAGTTATGTATCTGGGGTAGTACACGATGGTTTCTTGCTTGATGGATGAGTAACCTGTAGGATGATGGGAAGTGGTGACAAGGGCTTTAATTTGAGTCACTTTTAGAAAACTTATATTTTTTTTATGAACAACATGCATTATTTAGTTTAATTGCTGTTTCATTCCTTTTTATGGATACTAATTATGGTAGTTTGAAAAGTGTGTTGGGAAGAAGTATATATCCTGTTCATCACTGTCATGCGCACTGGGACAAATAGACCTTTTTAGGTCAGAAGCTACTGTGAGAATTCTGGAGCTGCTGAAAGAAGACGATTTCTTTCTGAGAAAACAATGATCTGTACTCACCGAGTCAATGAGCACTGACTCATGATTATGTAGCAAATAGCTGCTGCACTTTAAGGTACGATCAGCCCTGTAATAGAAATGGCAGATGAATTACATATGCCCACACCTTCAGTCACACCAGTAAAAAACTGCCATTGTAGCTCAAACCCATTATTATGAATGTGCTGCAGGTACTTGGAGAGAGAAATTGTGTTATAGTGGGGTTGAATCAGTCGAGATGGGGTAGGAGGAGGGCTAGGATATCTTCTGCAATAGATCTCAGGCTTTGGAACTCCATCCCAGAAGAGGTCACAAAGCCCATCTGAATTCAGGAACAGGATACACATTTTTAACATAATTATACTCCTCTATGTGTTTGACAGTACATATACATGTACAGCCCAAAACAATAGGATTTTTTTTTTTTCCTCTTGTGGAAGTCATATTGCTTTATAATAGTGTTCATCGTTTATGTACCGGCTTCATCACTGAAGATGCAGGTTAGCATTTGGGCGAGTCAAGCTTTTCACTTAGATGTAAACGCAGGCATCTATAGCAGCCTGTGCCAGCTCTGTGTGTCAGAGCATCTCAGGCTCCTGCCTGCCAGGTGGGTAACAGAGCATGTGGCCAGATGGGCTTGAAGCACAAGGTCGGTAATGGTTCCTTCCAAGACATTCAGGAGTTAACAGGCAGGAGCCACCCTTTGTGACTGCTTGTTTGCAGCTGTATAGGCATAGGCAGGGCCTTTAAGAAGGAACGCCTGTTTTTTGGATTGGTTCCGTGGATTTTCCATCAGTTCCTAAGGAGTTAGAACTGTTTCTGCAACAGGCAAAGCAATTTCTCTCTTCAAAAGCACTGCTGAGCCACATAGCAGAGTAATCTCTGACGTAAGTTTGTTGAGCTGGCTTTTTATGGGCAAATAGATTATAAATTCTTATTAAAAGTAGAATCATGTAAAAGTGGAGATTACATTGGAGATCATATGTCCAAAATTCTGCATGCTCAACAGTGATAAATTATACCATCTAACCTATCTGAACCTTAGTGAAGCTATATTTTAAGAGGATGCCTACCACTAGTAAGTGCTATAAGGCATGTAGAAACTGGAGTGTAAAACTCAAGGAAAAAAGGAATATATTTTTAAAGAAAAATAAGAGGATATAGGGTGGCTTATGTATTTAGTCCATGCTTTCCCCCATGAGACAAGTATTTATGTGAGTGGACAGGAAAATTCTGATTATGTCTACTTCCATAATTAATTTGAAATGTATAAATCATAAAATATGTCAATACGAGATGCATTGCACCTATTGCTTCGCATGTTGGCAGAACTGGAAAGGGGACTGTATTTCACATACTGAGGAATGCCATTTCTGAGATATTGAGTCTCCTGCCTTTTCACACACTAGAAAAGAGCAGCAACTACTGGTAGTGTTTCCTCACATACTTTGTGGTTTTGTTGTTAAAAAGCCTATGGCAGAAATCATGCTAGTTATAAAAAAGTGGTGACATGGACTTAGCTCTTTGCATCAGAACCAGTTGTTCTTGACATTTCTTGTCATCTGCACCAGATGTGCCTTCACCAGGTATTAAAAACTAACCTAATCCTGCAGCTGAGTCTCCTGGGAGTTTATATGCCTTTGGGACTTCTGCAGTGGCAAAGGAAAACTTAAAAACTTGGAAAACAACAACAAGCAACCAGCCTTGACAGAGCAAGCGGTTTCTCTTCCTCCAAGACTAGGGGAAACTTTTCGGTTTGCTTTATTATCAGGATTGAAAGCAAAGTCCTTGCAATAGCAGCTCACAGTTCAGGCTGTTGCTCTGAAGGCTGCGCTTTGTCTTCATCAAAATTCTCTCAGTGAACATGAAACTCCAAAAGTCTGTCCTGCCCTCCAGACTCTGCAGGTTGGGGCTCCTTACCTTTTACACCTTTCCCCAGAACTCCTCAGACCAGCAGGGACTCTTTACACCTTTTCCAGCATCTGGTCTGTGTGATGATCATGAATCTGGCTTCTTGCTTCTGAAGCTTTGTCTACCAAGACAAAATTTCGCTGTCACCACTATGCCATTGGCAGTTCACAATGTGCCTTATAATACAACCCTGTTATTACAAACCCAGTAGCTACAGAAATTTTCTAGAAACAGTTTAGTGACTTTTCTTCTGGCCAGGGACTGCCGTTCTCTCCTCCGCTGTCACCACAGCAGTTGCTGCAGTAGCCACGGTGTCACCGCAGCAGCAGCGCTGAACAAAGGTACCACACAGACACAAAGATGCTGTGGATCTTCCCAGTGCAGTCATCTGTCATTGATGGCTTATCTCCAAAGCAGCACGTGCGGTGCCTGAACAGCATCTTATCCCATTCCCACCACCCTTTGCAGACCTCAGCTGTGGTGTTACGTGTCTAGTCTCAGCTCTGATGCTTCATTCATCAGCCTTTCTTCCTAGGCTCAACAGAGAGATACAGAGACAGTGGAATAGTACCAAAAGAGGCAGGGTTTAGTTGCGGTTTTCTTTCCTCTTGGGAAATTCATCTGGAAAATTCAAAAGGAGACATCAGAACCCACAGTGAACACACACAGGCAAAGTACCCTCCACATCCTCACTGTTTTTATGAAGTTCAGCTGTTGCCAGTGAACATCTACCCCACTTGTGAGATCTGAAAATGGATCACAGATCTGAGATGAGAGAAGATAGATGAGAAAAAACCTCAGTATTAGCTATTGGATGCAAATAAAGTAAGCTGTCTCAGAACTCTGCTTTTTCTCGTTTTCACCTTTATTTTTTTCAGGCGTATTACTTACCTAAGGGAATAGTGGGTGAAGACAACCGGCCTGGGTTAGGATATGAAGGCACTCAGTGATGTTCTCCTTTGGACCTGGGCCTCGGCAGAGCCTTTCTGTAAATGCTAGAAGAAACCGAAGACATAAATAAAACAGTTAAGATAGAAAACACGGTTAAATTCCTCAAGAAAATGAGATTGTAAGAGTTTAACAGTGAAAATGATAGAAAGTAGGACAAAAAGAAAGGAATTAACTTTTTCGCTTTTTCCCTACATTTACAATTCATTAAGCTCTGACAAAAGCCCTCCAGGTAACAGGGCACTCGCTTCCTCACCAGTAACCTGCAGGAATTGTTCCCTGTGTTGTTCAAACAGTTCAACAATAACAGCACTTGAGTCAGATGCCAGTTGGTACAGAGCTCCTCCTGTTTCGGGATTAGGAACTGAGGGTCTGGAATTGGTTTTGCAGCCTTCATACATCAGGTTTTCTTTCAAGTATTTTTCTTGGCTTGTCTTTTTAATTTTAGTCTTATTTTATAAGGCTGAGAGGCACTTTTTTCAGCTTTTAAAATATTTTTTTTAACAGAAAGCTACTAAGCAATATCTAACCACATTTCAGCCTTGAGTTCAGACTATGAAGTGTACATAGGCAAGTATTAATTGGCACACATCCCTATGGAAGTTTTCTTGCTTTATGTAAATAAAGCACATCAGTTTTATATAATTAGTCTAAAACCTATTAATGTCAGATTAATAGCATTCTTTTCATACGAGCTTAGGTATGTATTATTCTCTTTTCCCCCTGTAGCATAGTTGCTCTCCTATCTTAATTTTCCTGTTAGTTATTGCTTGAGTCTCATCCACAGTTTGTAAGAACAGAATCGTTCAGCAGGTCAGTTGTACACCAGATCTGGACTCAGGCTGGTATCATAAATACCATCATCTTTGCTTTTGTAACCTCAGTACACTCCTGGATCCCAAGATCCTTGTCCTTCTGTATTGGGAATGTCCATCGTTGTAAGAATGATGACTGCATTAGTGTAATACATTGCAACTCAAAGTACTTCACAAGCCACAGAGCTTTAGAAGTGTAGAAATGTAAGGCTCACAAGGATAAAGAAAAATCAGTGGTTGTATTACAGCACAGTGCACAGCAGTGGGGAGAATACACATGCACAGAAATTTTTTACAATCCAAAAAACCATATGGATAGGATGTATGCTTTGTGGTCCCTTTGCCATTTAATATCCTGCTTCTAATTTGCTCCCGTGTAAAAAAAAAAAAACAAATTCCAAAAATGCCTCTTCCAGATTTGCCCTCATTTACAGCAAAATTTATCCCCTCATTGACTCCTTGTTTTATTTATCTTTAACAGTGGTTTTCTTCAATCCAGAATTTACTATTCTCGTTTTTAAGTTGCATGAGGTTTTCGGTTGCTAAACTGCTGGTATGGGTTTACATTAATGGAAATCTGGTCCTGTGTACTTAAAGTATATAAAATCCTTGTAATATCTTTTTTTGACACTTTGATCTCTCAAAGCCCCGTGAGAAGTCTTGCCTGTAGTTCTGATGCTTTCCTACTGTGACACTGAAAAACCACAAGAGTGTACTGAACTTCAGGAGTTTTCACCGTTTATACTTTGCTAATCATGTTTGATGTACTTAAGAAATGAAGTGGTAGACTCCTGCCTTGATTTTGTGGGATTTGTGCAGAGAAATACAAATATACTCTTAAATTTTGCTGGGAATGACTATCTGGAACACTTAGAAAATAGAGCACCTGGCAGAATATAAATGCAAACAACCATAGGTGACATAAGTCTTTTTAATTTTTGATGCTTACCTTACATTATGGGATTTAAGCTGACCTGACATAGTATCTTGTTATGTACATAATATGACATATACAATTAAAATTGGTTCCATTTTGCATTTTGAACAACTGATAATAGTTTCTTTGGAAAATGAAATTTGAAAACAAAGTAGCACAGCCTGTTTGTGAAAAAGGTAGAAATTGTTTATGATTAAAAACCTTTAAATTATGTTTGTTTTCATCTTTTATTTTATGAAACTCAAGAATGAAAACAATTTGCAGTCCTAAAAAGGATTTTTAAAGGCTGTTTCAATATGTACATTATTTTCTAATTTGATAATAGATGTTTTGATTTGTAATCTCAAAGACCTTTGTTGACTTGAAGGAATTTTGGATTGAACACCTTATGAAATTGTTGCCATTAGAAATTTTACACATAATTTAAATCTGTATGAAAAAACACAGGATCATCAGAATGTAGCAATGGAATGTGGCCAACTAGATTGTGCCTGTCTCATCTTGTATTCTAAATCTCAACCTTTTCAGCTCCGTGACCTCTATTCAAAGTAAGGAATTTTCACACTTCTATTTTTTGGTGTTAAAATTGGAAGAAAAAAGGGAGAAATAATAACACTGATAAATCTGTTTAATTTATAGTTTGTCTATGTTTTGAAAAGCTAATGCATAATATTCATCCTTGAAGGGTAAAAGCTTTTTGGAATAAACTTTTTCATTCCTTAAGTTGGATTTTAATATCTAGCACCTTGCAGTCTCTCTTAATTTGCTTTGTGAATCCATAAGGACTCCAGAAAACCTCTGAAGTTCATGCATTGCAACTGTCCGGTATTTGTAAAAATAATGTACCACATAGATGGAAGAATGAAATGTTCAGATGGCTGAGTTACATCTTTGCAACAGTCTGCATAAAGGGATGCAGAAACAACCAGAGACCTAGGCCGATATCCAAAAAGAAGTCAATAAATTGTTCCCCAGAAGTGCATCTGAATAAGGATAACTCAATGGAAAGCAGAACTTTCTGGTTTATGAGCACATTGTGAAGAAATTGTCCTTTTTATCAAAACTCAAAAAAATGTAACCCAAGAGTTTACCCAGTGACTGGGAGAAATTGTGAAACGCCAGATTTTACACAAATCCAGCCTGAGACTTGCTAAGATTGTCTGGATGCTGAAAGCTGAACATGGACTTCAGCTTTGGTGTGGTCCTCCCAGAGCAATTACCACCTTGCGTGACTGAGTAGGATAACGTATGGCCAATAAACTGACAAAGAATAATGACTTTAATAATAATGTCAATAATGACAAAGAATAAGGTGAATAATTAGTTGGGACAATGCAAGGTCAGCTGATAGCACCAGAAAGCATACTGTCGAGAATTCAAATAAAATAATGAAGTCCTGGTACAACGTAGCCCCAGTTGTCTTTGTGTGATTAAGTATCAGTGGAGAGACGAGAAGGGTGAGAAACAGTGGAAATGGTGATGGAGCAAGGGAGAGGAAGGAGAGGTTTTGTCAGTAGGTTTTCTTCAAATTGTTCCTAAGAGGCTGTATTGCTCTTGCCTCTGCAGATGGGAAAATTATTCAAGATCCAGAGGTGTTTCACCATGGATCATGCACCACAGCTGCCTGTGCCACATGGTCAGTGTTGGGCTTCAGTTTATTTCCATATTCATGCCATTTAAAATACAGGAGCTGTGACTCCAAGGCTGCAAAAAGATTTGCACATATAACAGTTTGCACATTTTTATGGGGTTTTTAGGAAGTTTTAGACCAGAAGAAGAATTATCTTCCAAGTCTGTGTTTCCATCTTTCACTTTTCTGTGACCTTGATGTGGTCTCTCTCGGTGGTGTGAGAAAGGAGCACAGGACCGCAGAGACAACTGCATTTTCTCTGTGCAGTGACACTATACATGGAGAATCCTTCAAATACAGGTGGAAATTATTCCTTCTCCCTTCCAAGCATGCTTACATGAGCTGTATAGATTGTAAAATATGCAGATCATTGATAAAGCACATTTCCAGCACCAGATTTGAACTTCTATTCACCAGTGGATAATCAGAAGAGAGAAATATTTCCTTACCTCACTGCAGTACAAGACAAAGGCAGCTAACATTACACAAAATGAGGGCAAAGACAAGAAACTTTGCCATTTTATGTGGCTGCTCAAATCACTAAAAGGCAAAACCTCTCCAAAATAAATGTATTTTTTCTAGTTTAAGGTCAATAAATATGACCAAAAGAGCCGCTTTTCAAGTGATATATCTCTAGAGCTTAGCATAAAACCTCAAAAAAGGCAATTTATACTGTTGGCTTCAACCGTAATTTTCTTTCTTTATGTGCAAATCAGTCTAAGAAGTTTAATACATAATTCATGTACGTGAGTATATTTATTTATTTTGATGGCATGGAACGATATTGTCTAAATAGGAAAGGCTGTGAAAGCACAGCTACTCGGTAGGATCATAAGATAGGATTCATTATCTTTAAATGCATTCTGCATGTTGTCAGTGGATGATTTAATATAATGCAGCTCCAGCGCCAGTGTTCTTTATGCCACACAAGTGTTAAAAAGCTATAGGACAGGGATGGCTTATTTAGATCTCTATTTACTATCTAACCTCTGAAAGTGAAGGGAGAAAAAGCCCACAAACTTTAAGGTTTTTTTATGTTAAAAGAAGATATTTAAGGCCATTAATTTGAAGTGGAGAAACCTGACATTGGTCATGGGATGTTGAGATGACATATAAAGGGAACAACTTTGTAATTTAAATTCCTACTGTTATTATTTTGCCAGCAATATTTTCAGCCTACTTCATTTAAATTCCTGTATTCCTTATTCACAGTAGTCTAATACGTGTGTCAGAAATACAAGCAAGTCAAAGGCAGATAATCTAGATAGAAAAAGGTAGTGTTACATATCCTAAACAAAACCACCTTTTAAAAAACGAGCAGTCCAAGGAACTGTTCAGTGGATGTCACACCAACACCAGACAATCAGTGATTCAGTCTTTATCCATTCCTAGGGCTGCAATCCCTGCAGTCATCCTACAGACCCTGAGAGCTCAGACCTCCCAGCCCATGCTGGGTGATGTGGTGGAGAGGGTCTGAATGGACATTGTACAAAACACCTTGTGTTTGATGCACAGGAAATGGTTTTCAAAGTGTTCCCAATTTCTCATTACTTGGAGTGATATACTGATAGTCTTATCCACATAAGTCGTTGCAGAAAAACGTGTACTGATGGTTCAAGTCGATTGGCACAGGACAAGAAAGTCTTTGGATACCAGGTGAGAAAAAGGAGGATTGCAGGGGGATGCTGTTTACTGAAGCCTAGAGGAGGTACAATTTCTTTGAAGACTCTTGTAGAAGAATTATACAAGCGGGCAAATATCAGGTCAGCCACATCTTATGATAATACTTGGCACGATTACATAAATGTAAATGCTTCCCTAAAATTGTTGCTAACTTTTTGTTTGATTGGTTGTCCTGTATGAAACATCTTGTATGAGGTATACGCGTTGTAATTTCACGGATTATAAGAAGAAAGGCGGTTCATTTATAGGGTTATGATTTTTGTAACGGTCTCATAGTTTTGAGGTATTTTGTGCAGAATTTGGCTAAGTGGTGTTATTTGAGGTTTTTTTATTGAAGAAGTTGTTGGACCATGAAAGATGCGGTGTCCTGAAACAGGTCTATTTCTTGCTCAGTGCCAATTCATTGTATCCAGAAGCTGATGTCTGAGCTGAAAATACAGAAGTCAACATTATTTAAGGCTGTTTTGATCTCCATGACATTGTTGGCTGTAACTTCTTATCCCAGTAGTATTGTCATTGAGGCTACGGGAATGACCTGCTGGAGAAATTCCAAATAGATGTGTGCTTGTGATTCATTATTCATTAAAGGAGACAATCTATACGGTGTTTTCAGGGTAGTGTGATGTGCTGCTTTATTCCTCATCCCTTGTTCTCTTTTCTGCTGACTGGAAACAAAGACTTGAGTTTCCTGGGATAGAAGAGCAGCTTGCCTAAAACAAAAGGCACGAACAGGTCTTAAGAAAAGGAGAAGCCCTGTTTTACAGTGAGAAATTAAGTGTTACGTAGAATGAGCTTGTGACAGAACACAAGCTGAGAGCCATGTCCTCAGCATGCAGATGCTGACTGCTACTCGCTCCACCTCAGCACCAAGGCGGTAGCCAGAGGTCGTCCTGGAATGGCATTTCTCATTGTCCTTGGATGAAGGGCAGAGTGCAGGAGGTGATGCTGGTTTCCCCAGGGGAAGAAATCCAGGTGACTCTGAGTTGGCAAGGACAGAGGACATGCCTTTTGGACAAATCTTCTGATAAAATAAGCTGGCTTATTTATGATGGTGATGATTGTGATGTGAAAAGAATGAGTAGCAAAAAAATATTAATAAACAAATTATTAAAGGAAGTTGAAATGATAAAGTGAAAGAGCTGAAGATGTATTTTGTACAGTTACTGATGTTGTTCTGATGTCTCTGTTTTGTACTTGAATATCCCTACAACAGACATTTTAGAAACTCGCTAAAGAAGGCCATTCCATCTCTCATACTAAGCATCTCTCAGACAAATAACTGTAATGAGTGATGGAAGTCAGCACTCTGTGTACTGTCCAAAATTTCAGAAAGCAGGATATTCAGTTTAATTGTGATTAATCGTGTACCCCAGTTGAGAGTGATAAATGCATAATTTTCACAGAAATATTTCAGGTTTGTGCTCTACAAGTAGTGAATGATGCTGCTGAATGCTGAATTTTGAATAATACATATATTTTCTGAAGTGTAGGGCATCTGCAACTTTTAGCAAAGGCTTTTATTTCTCCTTTGCAAAGACTGTAGTTCAGCAAGTTACTTATGCATGTGCATAGTTTTATGTGTGTGTGTATAATTATGTGATACTTTTATTGATTTCAGCTTAAACTTTTAAGCTTTAAAGCTTTAATTTGTTTAATTACATTGCTGAATTAAGGCCAGAGTTGTTAAAAAAAATAATCTTGAATTGAGTTCTTGGGGATGCTGTAATGTTCAATTAAAATTTGTAAATCACTTATTATGGCATCAGTCACTACCCATTGTTAGTTTGTACTTTTATTTACTGGCAAGCAGGGGATAAAAGCATTTGTACCGGAAGTGGAACATGCTTTGTTTTGCCATGATTCCACTATGTACCAGCCAAGGAGGAAATGAAGATTTGGGGCATTTTTCTCTGGCAGCATTCTCCGCCGTCACTAGGACACAAGGCTGTCTTACAACCACAATGTTGAGAGGGAGGTATAGGCTATAAAATGAGGGAGAAAGCATTCCCAGACTGATGGGAGAGTAAAACAAAGTTGTAGAAGTGGGACATGACACGATTTTCTTAGTTGGATTTTATTTTCTTTGGCAAAAAAGCTCCCTTAACATTGTTTTATCTGTACTTGTAAATAAACTGTGTATGGGAGAGAAGTAACTCTCAGGTCTATAACTAGTCAGAGCTTATTTAAGTCACAGTAGTTACAAAAGAGCTTTGGCACATAGAGGTTTAGTTAGACAGAAATGTCTCTTCGACAGAAAGCAAAAAAACCCCAACAAACCAAACCGCAGAACTTGAAAGATATTGTGCCCTTTGAGGGTCAGTATTTAAAATGAATTTCAGTATTGGTAATGTGACTGCACTTGGTTCCGCACCAGATTCCTGGTTCAGTGAACAAAACTTAAAGAGTCTGTGTCACTTTGAAGATAAAATAGTCTCTCCCAGGACATACTGTCAAAACTCTGATGCGATGAAGTGCTGAAGCTTTGACTGGTTCTTTAGTTGTGCTTTGACTTCAGAGTCCTTTGGGTTATTCTTTATTAATCTAAAGAAATCACACCTTCTGGCTATTTCACACTGTTTGAATTGCTAAACAAACCTGGCTGCTAGATTTCTAATTCCAAAGGAGTCCTCTAGATCATATGAATGACCTCAGGCAGTACTGCTAATACCTGAAAACGTTCTCCAGATTTAGTTACTAGAGGTGTAGCCAGCATTACACAGGCTTATTGTGGGAATTTCTTTGGATGCAGAAAGGTCACAATAGCAGTGCTTGACTTTTGGGGCTTGATTCTCAGTTCTGGGCTTAATCTTCAGTTCTCCACGCTCTTGATCCTCTACTAGCAAGGTACCGACACTAATGACTGTTTCAAATTAGCTATAGTTGCTAGGTAGGTTTCTTGGTATTGAGGTATCATTCCATAGTCACTGCATGGAGACTATGAAGGTTCCACCTTCCCACATGAGATCCTTACTTGATCTCAGTTGCTATCCCAAAATACTAAGCAAATAATAGTAATAGCTAATGATTTATGGTGTCTGGAGAATCATCGTGGGATTATTAGGGAGTTTTGTATTTACATCTCTGTGTCAACTAAAAGCTGCCAGAGCCAAGCATGAAGACTTAGTCCTCTTTCTACTGTAATTGGTCGGGCTTTTTCATTTGTGTTATTTCACTGATGTGCTTATTGAATGTTGAAGTTACTTAATGCTTTCGGAAGCAATGTATTTTCTCTAGATCTACTGATCCCAGAAGGCAGAGGTTTCAATTTCCTTCTTTTTACGCTACTCAGTGCAGAGTGAAAGCAGACTGGGGAAGAACTGAAGAGACTGACAGTACATATTCTCTTGAGATTAATTGTTGTCTCAGGTTGGAGACATTTGGCTCAGATTCCCTTATTTTAAAGTCCTTTTACTGTTGGGTTTTGGGTTTTTTGGGTTTGTTTTTTGGTTGGTTTTTTTTGCTGGGGTTTTTTTTTTTTTTTGGTATTTAAATTATACTGAGTAATTCCACTCTGATAATAGCTTCTCTGAAAATAGATGTTATTTCTTCCCACTTTATTAGCAGTGATTCCTGATGTAAAACATCGTGGAGGATGAGAGATTTGCCGCACAGCAGGTTATTCATTAGCTGTTCCAGTAGAGGAGCTTGGCATCAAACTGTTCCAATCTACTGATTATTTTATGTTTTAGGTAAAAGTAGTTTAATACTCCCGATAAATCCCTAGTTGATCTGAACATTTGTTATCCATCTGAAAAGGATTTCTTAGGAGCATCTTCTTTAAAGGTGATATTTGCAAGATCTGGAAAGAGCCTTCCATTCTCTCCATCCCTGCTCTATAGCTTTGTTTCCCTAAAGCCACTGTCCCCACCTTGTATCCTCCTGGTCCTTGATTTCACTCTGGTGGACTCTTATCCACTGGTTTGTCCTTTTGCTTTCTCACATCTGAAAAATCTCATAGCTCAAACTTTTCTTGTTTCACTAAGTGCTTCTTACTCAGTTCTCCTGCTGGTCCTAAAGGCTCCAGTCCTCCTGACGAAGGCTGCTAAGAAGGAGTTTAGGTCAGTCAGCAGGATGCAAAGAAATGGTACAGCTTTTCAAGCTCTTAGAAATCTGGAGCAAATCACTGAACTGCAAACCAAAATGTAGTCACAGTGTAGAGCCTCACCTGTCCTACAGAAGTAAATCCTAAATTAGTATGGATATTTCTGGCAATGCAAACCTTGATGCGTGGGGCCACCATGACACACAGTATTTCAGATGTGTTTAATAGTTTGCACTGAATCGCACGGTCCCACAGCTGTTACTGGTACCTAAGCTGACGTAAAGTTTATAGGTGTACATCTTCATAGGCAAGGTAGTAGAATACATATATCATGAGGATGGCAACAGTTTTCTGTAAGGACCATCAGAAAATTCTGGGGAAATGCTGTTTAAGGGAAAGCTCTGTTTTCTGTGACAAAAAGTCAATATTTTTCATTGAAAAATCTAATGAAAATGAAACCTTGTATTCTGGGAAAAGATCTTCAGGGCAAAAAATTTCTAATATACTTCCTGAGTTTTATTAAAATATTTATTGGCTTCTCTTGCTTCTATTTCTACTCATTTCTTTCCGTTCTCTCCTCGTGCCTACTGTGTCACTTATGACCCTCACTATTCCCTTATCATATTCTTTCCTTTGGTTTATTTGTTAGCTCCTGTGACTGTACCAGATGCTTCTTAGCTGTTTTTATCACTCTGCTTTTTACACGTTATCTCCTGCCACAAAACAAAATCCCCTATTAATGAAAGATTTACACCATCTCCTATTTTCTTAGTTGTTTCTGAATAATCACTTTTTGCTTAAGATCTTCAGACTTGCACCTTTGGCAATAAACACTATTCATTCCTTCATTTACTAGATTCTTGCTGTCCCCCGGGGTAATCCTGCTCTTTACCTTTGCTTTGCATTGTAAATTCCTTTTGTATTGGTTCTCCAATAGTTCACGGTTCATCTGTTGTGCTCTGTTGCTCTGACTGTGTGCCTGGCTTGCTGTTAATGATATTTGAGCTGATTTTTTTAAAGGTATGGCAGTGAACAACTGGATGACCTTCAGGCATGCTTTGAAACTTTCTGGTTATTTCTGGAATAAACTTTCTGGTCGGTAACAGTTTTCACTGGAATCATCAGAAAATTGTATCATTCGTTGTGTAAGGGAGGAATATGTTTGTGTTGTTGAACTATGAGTTTTGGACATGAATCTTGATCAAGAAGAAGTTAATTCCAGTGTAATGTCACATTTGTGACCATTCCCCTGCTAAATCAAAGGCTGTTGGTATTGTTCGCAAGAGGAAATACTGCTTATGTAGAGTCACTTTTTTATGAGTGTGAAAGGCCACAAATATTTCCAGAATGCTAAATGACATTTAACACTAGTTATTGTGTTGCATCATACACTGCGCTGTTATTTTTTGTCTTCTTACATTCCTCGCTTTTTCTTTCTTCAGAGCAATAGAAAATAAAATTAATAAATTTTAAAGCTTGAATGTTTGTCTTGTCAGAGTTGAACCAGAGCCTAGACAGGAGAGAACATCCCCTGACTGAATGATATTCTGTAACTAAGGTGTTGGGAGTAATTTTTTAAAATTGTGCTAAAACAAACATACAACGCCCCTCTACATTTCTTTTATGGTTAAAATATTTCATGAAGCATAAAGCATACACTGCAGTGGCAAAAAAAGAGTGATCTCTGAGGAAGACATGGCTGTGGCTTATTTCATTTGTTCGGTGGCACTTTAGAACCTTCCAGGCATGGTTTTGAGAGCTCCGCTTCTTTTCCACTATGAAAGGTTTACTCTAAGTCCACAAAGATGGCTTATATATTAAAATCACATATTTTCATTTACTAATAGCAGAATTTTCTGCATTCTATTACCGCTCCTGATTTTTCAGAAGTTAGTATGCAATGAAACAAATATTTCACCAGATCTTAGGAATGGTTATGATAAATCCTAAAATAATATATTGGGCCTAATGCAATTATTTCGATGGAATTACACCACAAGCAGAGAACTTACCCTGTCATTACTCCTGCCAGTTTGTATATCACAGAAATGACCAGTAAGGGAAATGATGCCATCTAACTTAAACCAGTGGTACCGTTATTAATGCAGACTTGTTCTATGGAACTTACCAGCGTGATCAATGACTCCAAATTTTGGGGCTTACAGAGTGTTGTCAACCCTCTTAACTTCTCCATCTGTACTCTCAGCATTAGGAAATACAATTGCACGGCTCAGCTGCAATCCTCTTATCGCAGAACTGGGGGCTGTTGGTGGTTGGGAGAGCACAGTTTAGAAATCAGAGGCCCAAACAGAATCTCTTAGGAGCCTGCTGCCATCGTTGTGCTAATCAAAGCATTCTTCACCTCAGGCAGCAGTTTGGGTCCCCACATCCTGCATCGATTTATGGAAAACCACCTGTGGAACAGAACTTTATAATCATTAACATAGAACGTATTTACCAACCCTCCAGTGCAACATATGATTTCTTATAGACAAATAAGTTATTTTGTAGCAAGTTGGTGCATTACCAAAGTTGGCAAAATACAGTTCCGATACTAACTGCTTGTCTGGTAACAACATTAAGGGTATTTTTTTTCCCACTCACATCTTGGAAGTGAAACTTGAAAATTGGAGTCATTAAATAAAACAACATCATTTCTCTAGTGTTAGAAGCACGGTGAATGACCCATATGCCTAGCAGTGAAGGCCTAATGTTATTAGAGATGCTGGAGGGTATCCACAGTGGTTTCTCAGGGCTGACAGACATCATCCAAGATCTTCAGGAGTCTTTTTAGGCTGAAAGCTGGAGGTAGGAAGACTATCCAGGAAGATGGCATGAAATATCTGTGTTTATCTTGTGGTGGGGTTCTGTCTGGAGGTTAAAACAGGTGACTCTACGTGTTGCATGAACTGTATGCATTGCCTCCCATTATAGCAATTGGAGGTCTGGTCAGTAAGGCTTGATTCAGATGCCTACATCTAAGTGGACAATGCAGCTGAAAATTACATAGAATATAGTGTATGGCTTCCAGTTGCTACCCAGAAGCATGCAAGCACCCCATAGTCCCTCAGTCACATCTGCCAGGCAGGATGTCTTTAAAAGCATTTAGAGCTGACGCTTAAGCAACCAAGTCCCATCCAGTGAAGCCTACAGACTACTCAGCTCAGCCCGTCTAGCTCTCCATTGACTATTCTGATTAGATCACTTGACTATGACAGCACTGTAACCACATAGAACTTGATTCATTTGACCACACATAGGTAGCTAGAGCCATTGAGTTTGCCTTAGGGTATCTGAGACATCCAGGATACCTGCGTGGGCTCACGGATATGGCCCATGCCTTCCAGAGTGGTAGCTGAAGGCCAGGTGGACTTATTTTTGAACATGTAAGTGACACCAGACACCTACGTGTAAACTATGGCCTTAGTTCACATGTAGATGTCTCAGTTTAGATGTGTTCTGTGAGCTGAATTCAGCCCCTACCGTGCATCTCACTGAAACAGAGAACTGTTTTTTAAATACCATGTATTTTATGTTGCATTTTTCTTTAAAAGGTAATTAAATAACTGACTAATGTTAGTTGTGCTGCTAGAAATATTTTCTGTAATAGTAACTGTGACTAAGAATATTTATGCCTGCTCTTCTTCATCCAGGACGAGTGCCTTCCCTTCAGTGAATGAAAGGGCACCTCTGTCACAGGTGAGAAAGTCAGCACAAACTGCTTTGGTTGCAAACAAACATCAGAGAAGCTGAATGCCCCAGCTCCACAGCATAACTACAACTTATTTCTCCTCATATGGTATACAAAACTTTATCAAACATTTCCTCTGAACATTATGCTGAAGATTATTTTTTTTCTCCAGAAAATCCTCTTATAGTTTGGTAACAAATACCAAGTTTTTAATGTGACCTTTTGAATTTCTGTGGTTTTAATAGTATTTGAGATCACAAGGATATTATAAACCTTAACCACTTCACTGAGAAGGTTTTGATGTTCTGTCAAGTGTCTGCATGAAGCTGTAGACACAAATAAGAGAATGGAGTCCCTGTCTGGTGTGTGTAAACTCTCTCATGGTGCTGCTTAATAACCACTGGTGTGGTTCTTCAGAGGACAATACATTTCAGAGACACTTTGATTTTGTATTTGTGCATCTGAGCTACCATTGGAAACTTAAGTCCAAAAGGATTTTTTTTCCCCTGACCTTGTCTCTAAAATCTAAAAAATTAAGGAATGGTTTGTAAATCTATTCTTATAGACCTGCCTGTCCACAAAGTTGTCTTTGGCTCATTCTTCATCATTACTAGCTGTCACTTAGATTATACTTCTCTTTTTTCAGTGCTGAAATGAATGGGGGTAACAATCTCCCTCACAAAGGCATTGGAAGTATCAATTAGTTCATGCAGCTCTGGAGCAGCTTGCAGCTCTTAATGGTACCTGTATAAATAGTAAACATGATTGTTCTCAGTGACTTATTTAAGGATATACAATGATATTTCATCCAGATCATTTTCTTAACTATAAGAACTTCATACATTGGGAGCCATTTAGATGCCTTAGTTAAAATCCTGCCTTCGGCTGAGTCATTTGGAGTTCTCTAAACAGCATTGATGCCTGGATCTCATAAATTCCCCTGCAAGTCAGGTGCAAAGCTAATATCTGTCTGTACCAATGTATGGAGAGCACTGCAGTGAGACTGCAGTGGTGTTGATAACTCTGAGCTGGGTAATGGAAGGGTATTGGGTAATAAGAAAGTATCTGAAAAATACTGCAGAGACTTTAGGAGCACGGGCAGGTATAGGTGAGGAAATCCTCCTCGTGTTAACGTCTAGTGGAGACTCTGGTGGAGACGTACCCAGCGTGAATAAAGATTTGAATTCATTTTGGCAGACGCAGTGTGCCATGCGATGGTGTTCTTTTGACTCACAGGCAGCTGAAATAGAAATAAGTGACAGTTTTAATTGCTCAACACTGCAAGTGATAATTTAAATATTGAGGTCTGTTGTAATAGTTTTTAAGGATGTGCTACTCTCTGACTGCTTTGGTTTTTAGCTGTGTGCAGTGTAGTAGATTAATTCTCTCTCAAGGATAAAAAAAAGATCGTCAGACTTCTGATACATTTAAATGTTGGCAACTCTCTAATAACTGTGATTGTGATGTTCATTTATGTAACACCACAACTCTGATCTGAGGTTTTAACCATTTTAATTGAAGGTAGTATTTCAACCTTAACACAAATAAGGATATGATTGGGAAGTACAGTGTTTTCTTTGACATAATGTTACTACTGAGTTTGCCTTCCTATATGCCATTTACTATGCAGAAAAAAAAATTGCTATTGATGGAGTTTTGTTTGTCTTTTTTAAACCCAAGGAAGTTGTAGGTTGGCTGTGTAAGGTGTTCCCTGTGAGTGTGCTGGGTGGCAACATGAGCACTTTCTGTGTCTGCAAGGGCAAACTGTGTTTAGGTAAGTGATGCTACTTACAGAGAGGCTGCAGTTTCCACTAACATTGTTTTCATTTGGTAAGAAACTGGGACTTTATAGTGCCTTTTCATAGCTCTTCTGCTTTCTTAACCTGTTTCCTCTGTCAGCTTTCACACAGGTTACTACTTCTTTCCAGTTAGCAATCATTTTAGTTATTGTGCTGTTTGAGAAAATAAGCTGGTTCTGTGTGACCATCATAAATAGCCTGCTCTAGGAATGAGGTCTTTCAGGTTGGTGGCCTAATAGTCCTTTGTGGTTTTTCCTAGTGCACGCCGCTTTTTGCTTCTGCCCAACACATCTTTCATTTGGTGGAATGGACACCCACTGATCCATCCCTGCCATTCTTACACATACTCCTGCTTCTCCTGGATTGGACCTGCTGGTTGATTCAGCTTATGTTACTTGTTCCTGATCCTTAGAGCCTATCTGATGGCACAGCCTGGTTGCTTGCCTATCCTATTCAGTTATTTTCCATTCCTGCTCCAGGAGCATTCAACACCTGGAACACTTTTTATGACCATGTCCCATCGAAGTTCAGACTGTTCACTTTGCCGTTCACTCTATACTTGGTGGTTGGATGTGGATGCATACCTCTTGCTGTTAACGGTTTCCTGCTTTGCTTGTCATTCTCTGACTGCTGATGTGTCATCTCATCTCTGTGTGGGTCAACAGGCCATCATAAGAGGCGGTCCCGGTGCTCTAGCTCAGCCACCTTGCTGGTTACAGAAGGAAAAGTGTGGACAGGGTCAGATTTTGCTTGAAAAGGCATAGAAAACTTCCCTAGGAGATTTAAGAGAAGACACATTGTCCAAATGGTTGGATGCTTTGCATCTTAGGAAAAATGCTTGAGAGAAGTTGAGAATGATATTTATACTAACAGTGATAAGAGGTTCGGAGCTAATGTGGACCATTTAATCATGTTGTATGACCTGCTGTGCATCACAAACCCATTGCATATTTTCTGCATTTTCCTGTCTTAATCCTCGTTTAAAAAGTAGATTTCCAAATGTTATATGATTTCATGTATCTTTCTACTGCAATCTCCAGCTAGACTGATTTCCAGAAGTAGGAACTAGAAAGGATATTAAAAATAAGGTCTTTTTCATAGTTCATCTCTGTACACATCCGTGTTTTCTGGAGAAATGAGGTAAATCTTGTCAGTGTTGCCTACACAGGCTTTCAAAAAAGATGCTTGGTGTTGAGCACTGAGCTGAAGAAGAATCTATCCAACTGTTTCATAGCCTGCTGTAGCTGTCTTTCTGTAAACAGATATAAATCATAACTGGAGGACTTTTAAGGTAAACAAAAGTAAACAGCCCAACTCTTGGATGCTCATAATTATTTTGAATTTTCTGCCTTGATAGTGGTACTGGGTGTCTGCTAGCATTTGCAACCTAAATTCAAACAAACTTGCTGTTGTTTATAACTGCATCGTTTGGTATCCTGAAATTTGGAGAGGTCTTTTTTACAGAATTTTCTACTCTGTGCTACATCAATTCCCAAACCATATAAAATTTTCTGTTATGTCATATCTGATTTAATTTTATTTTCAAGCTTAAAATTTAATACTTTTATTTTCCTGCCCTGTCAAAACATTTTTATCATGAAATCTCATGATATCCTCAGTACTTGGTGACTACAGCATATTGCAAATATATTTGCTATATGCCTATTGCTTATTTATGAAACATATGCCCAGTGTTTGTCCAATACTCTGGCACACTTCACAGAAGGTAACATGTGGCACCTGTTCTTAGTTAAAGAAAACGTTGCTGATTCAATCAGAGACCTATTAAGGATCCCTTTGCTTCACACCCAAAACTTCACTGCCTGAGGGAAGAAAAGAAATAAACGGAGCAACTTTTACTGAAAGCACTGTTTCCTTGACTAACGTCTGCCTAGCTGCTGTGTTGTCCCCATTCAAATCCTTCTCGGTATTTCCCGGCACGCTGCCGCGCATCCACAGAGCTAAGCAGCTGCTAGCATCTATTAGCTGCTTACGAAGCTTGTCGTAACTTTCTCCTGCTGTACTCTTTCCACAGGGTTTTGTGGTTTCCATTAATTATTTCCTATTACATAGTTAATACGGTTGTAAAATCATGGTTTTTAATGTTTTTTCCTATATGAGTCTACAGTATTTCATATGTATAGGTGGTGCATCCATAATTGAAGTAAATAACTTTTAATAAATTTCCAGCTTGCTGCAATAGGGTTTAATCAGTTCCATTGGAGAGCTGCTGATTTCATTCATGGCAAATACTTACCTATCCATCCCCTCAGGCTACGCAGGAGATAGATACACTTTAGATAAGAGAGCAGCCTCTGTGCAACTAAACTCACGATTTTTCTCTGCCTTGAGATGACACACAGGTTGTTGTCTGCCTGAAGAATTCCCATGGACTTGTGCAATTGGGACTTGCTGTCTCTCTAGTTTTATTTAGGATCCTCTGCTGGTTTTATGGCCTCACTATCCCTTCTGTACCAGTAGATAAAAAAATCTGCCCTTTGTTTTTCAGTTCACATTTTTTAAATGTGTATGATACTCCTAAGATTCTTCAAAGAAATGAAAACTGTTCTTAATATTGGTGTTTTCACTACTAAATTTGTAGAGAAATGGAGCTTTATTTAGAAAGAAGAATGTTTGCATGCAAAAAAATATTTACCAGTTAATTGTCTGTGAAACCAGCTTGGTATTATGTCTGAGGAGCATAGAGCACAATGAAAGTTAATGTAAGAAATGTTTAGGCTAAGCTGAAACTTGTGTTGCTTTCTCTACTGCATTAACCATCATTGTTGAGAATGAGGTTAGGGATTTTTAGAGGGCCTTTTGTTTTTATTGTGCATTCTTTCTTACATTTGGGGTGAAATATTTTTTAGCTTGCGGTTTCTTTCTTACCTAAATCCTTTCCTACCAATATTTTCCTTACCACAAAGTTAAATAGGCTGCTGTCAGTCTGATCCCACAGTACCCCTTACCTCCATCTGAATTTTCCATATAGAACAATTTAAAGATAAGGCTTTAAATATTAAATCCACAATAGTATTTTTCATTATTGCCTCTAAGTGTTGTTGAGTTAAAGGCAAAGAGCAAAGCTGAAGAAGCAGCTGAGAAAAAAACTGTTCCAAAAGTCAAAGAATATAATGTACAAATCTGAAGGACAGAGAGTGTGCATTAACCAAGTCTGCCAGGAAGAGATCCTAAGACTAAATGAGTAGCCAATTAGGGCCGTTTGTTCTCACATAAAGACTAAATGCCATATTATACCATTGATCTGCACCTTAAACACTCATTGATTTTTACAAGGTGTTTAATCTGTAAAAGGGTGGTAAAAGATAAAGCTTTTAATGAAAATTCATTTGAAGAGGATAAATGAAGGTGTAACTGTACTATTTTGAACCGCTGAAGAGGATCTGCCTTTTGGGAACAAATATGTGACAGTGGCACGTGCTGTGTCCATAGCTGGGCTGCCTGGTACAAGGACACAAACTGGCTACAGCAGGTCTAGGGAAGGGCCACTGAAACACAGGTGGGCTGGGAGGATCTCTTCTGTGAGGAGAGGCTGAGGGAGCTGGGGCTGTGCCACCTGGAGAGGAGAAGGGCCAGGTGGACCTCAGCAATGCATGAAGGGGAGGTGTGGAGAAGACAGAGCCAGGCTCTTCCCAGTGGAGCCCAGTGACAGGTCAAGAAGCAGTAGGCACACGCTGAAACACAGGAAATTCCATTTAAACATCGGAAAAAGCCCGTTTGATGGTCAGGTAGACAAATAGCAGGACAGGTTGCCCAGGGAGGCTGTGGAGTACCCATCCCTGGAGATACACAAAACCCACCGGGGTACTCACCTCTGAGCAGGGGCTTGAAGAGATGGTCTCCAGAGGTGTGTGCCAACCTTATCCGTGCTCTGATTGTGTGATTCTGTCACACTGGACAGTATTCTTATTGTCATAATATGCTTTCTAGGAGCTCAGATTTCTTCAGTTTCTGCAAGGCAAGAATGATTTTATAGATCTTTCAGATTTGCATGTACTGCTAGGAGAATCACCTTTTTCATGGTCAGATCTATAGATTTTGTGCAAAGAAGAATGTCCATGTTTTTCCATAGGCTAAGTGGTTCTGGAGCATCATAAAATATTTGTAAAGAAGAAAATACTTTTCAAAGGGCAGAAAACACCCAAGAGTTCAATTTGGAAAAGAGAGGTGCTCATAAAAGGCTGTGTAACCTTAGTTCAGGTTAAACATCTGCAGAATGATAACCTGCATTATTCTGTCTGAGTATTTATTCAAAATTTTGTGCAAATATATCCAAAACCTTTTAAAAAATGGGGGGGTTTGTAATTAATTTTTTAATATTTATTTTACAATTGAGTAAACTGAGCCATAGGGGGTATAAGGAAAGAGTGCAGCAAAGCAGTGGCATAGACAGAAATAGAATCCTATCTAGATGGTCTAATTTCTAGACTCTGACATAAGGTTCCATTGCATTAATTGTAATATATATTGTGTTATATAATGTTTCATAATAAGGAAATGTACTAAGGATGATTATATTAAATCCATCAGAAGATAAAATTAATAACTTGCAGATCAAGTGACATTGTAGAGGCGAACAGGTTTGCTCTTGTTCTGTAAAACAACTGGTTTTGAAGGGATCTAAGACGGTGAAATCACATCTACGATTAAAATTCAATGACAACCAAGATCCTGGCTCTCACTACTGCTTTCGAAAAGTGTGCTTTCTACATCTAACAACACCTGTAAACTAATGGAAGAGTAGCTGGAAAATAGTGTGAAGAAAATGTTTGCATAAATATGAAGTTGGCCACAGCTTTTCTAAGAAACCATGAAGCTAAAATAGCATAGGAAATGGAAGCAAGGAATTCTTTTATGTTTAAAATATGAGCCTACATGAGAAGAGATTAATGAGAATAGTTGTGAAAATGAACTCATTTAAATATGAGCTATTTCCTTTTTTGGACCCAGTAAGTTATGGTTTCATGAATATTTGTCAAAGTTAATGTTGTGAAGCTGAGCTGTTGCTTTTTCTCGGCGAATAAAACTTGTTGTCTTCCTTCATATTACATATTCTCTTTTAAAAAATGAAGAGAATGCCATGATTAATACATATACTTCTAAACTCTCAAAAGCTTGGTTCAGCTATGGAACAAGAACATTTTGCTTCTTGTGAAAAAGTAATGAACTGTATAAATATAGGAATCAAAGCTTAAAGCTGGCTGAAAATGATGAACGGCTCTTTTCTCTGGAAACTTAATCTTTGTTCAGTTTCTTGACTTCTAGATAAGAAGGGCCATCAGGCTTTTCCATGCTTGCTCATGCAGTATCACATCCATTATGGTGCATATGGTCTTAGGGGAAGAACAATGCCTTGTCCGGTTATGAGGTGATGCACTTGGAAATAATATAGCTGCCACTACAGATTTAAACCAAAGAAACAAACAAAAAAGCCCTCATGGTTTCCCACATAGAAACAATAAAGTGAAACTTTTGTTGAAGACAGTTTGCATATGCATAAAAAATTATGATGATAAGTTTCTAATATCTGTTTGCACAAAAAGCCTCAGCTACATGCTTAATCTTGACTTTTTAAGAAGACAGTATAATCATGCATTATTTAAACTTGCAAGCCTATTTTTTCTGAGAGGTGTTTTCTTCTTGGCAGGATATTATTTTAAATTAACGTTCTGCTTTTGGGCAAACTAATAGCAGATTTCCAGGAAAGGATAATTTGCCTTTCCATAAAGAGTTTTCAAACACAGAAGAAAGTCCATAGTCATCTTTAGATTGTCCTCAACTTTCTCTGTCATTTGTTAAGTAGAACACAAGGCACTGAAAATACAATTCATAAAAAAATTGTACAAAACTGAAGACTTGAGAGATGGATCAATGTCTTTCCATAAGTTGCTCGTAACTTGTAAGCACTTTGGCCTTATTTGATTTGTACGTTATAGAGAATTTGGACCAGAAATTAGATTGCAATGGTGTAATTTATTATGCACTATTAATTTATTTGATTAAAGGATTTATTAAAATGTGGATGAATTAACCAGACTTTTAATGCAGTAATGAAGTTCCAAGTAAAACAGTACAAAACTTGGTGAGTACACACTAGTATTCTAGTTCAAATTGGTAGGTATTTGGATATACGATAAACATGATCTCTGAATACTTGAGTGACACCCATGCTGTAGTTTGGTGAAATCACACAAGTTGTAGGAATTGTAACATCTTAAAATTATACCTAGAAAGGCAAGAAATTGTTAATATATGTTAGCCCTGTATTTTCAGCAGAGCATAGCTCTGTTTGATTTTGTTGATACATTAGCTCTTACAAACACAGGAAAGAAAATGTTCTCGACAACTACCTATACCAAAAAGTGCCCGTGGCTGTTTCAGCATAACTTCCGTGGGGTCAGTGGAGTTACTCTGCCTGTGGTAAGTGAAGGTGGCACTGTTCTAAAGCACAGCTGCTTCCCTGGGCATACTGCTGAATGGTCAAAGTTATAAATGTATGTGCTGACACCCTTCAGCATTCAAACACAAAGAACTGCATTATTTTCAGAGTGTTAGGACTTCAAAATGATGTTTTCTAGGTAGACTTAGGCCAGTTTCATAGGACATATACCTCAATATGGCGTAAAATCTCAATGTATCTTTGTAATGTGGGACTTTAAACACTGACAAAAAAAACCCACCTAGTGTTGTTTAACTCAAAGGAAATTTTTCCGTTGGCTTTAATGTATCCATATTTTTCCTGTACATTGGTTTCACCTTGAAAACTTACTTTTATTGTTGTTTATTACTGGGGGTTTTTTTCTGAGGCAGGAACGTACTGGCCTGTGGAGATGCTTTTGAAAGTTACAATTAGTGCTTCTCCCATTTCTGATCTTATTAAGGAGAAATTCTTCTTTATGTCTTGAAATTCTATCTTGAGTACTCAAAAATTTGCCTACATGCATTATCCTAGCACCATGCAAGATGTAGTGTAGTCTGTGGCACAGAACATCCAGAAGAGTAGGATGGTAGAACACAGGGTGATGTACGGGAAGGATACCCAAAACATCCAAGTGTTGCTGGAAATCCTTTAGACAATTAAACTCAGGGCCCAGGTTATATGCAGATACATAAATCTAGATTCTTACTCTGTATCTGAATCTCCACCTCATGCCTTTATTCATTTAGCATAAAGGAACTACGCAAAATAACATAATAGCGTCTTCTAACCATATACCCTACTTGAAATGTATGTGTGTGTGTATATATATATTTAACTGTAAACAAATGAATAATCCCACGTGGTGCATTGATATGTGCACATAATCTTTTGAGAGATCCTCTCAAAATATCTTTTGAGATCTCTCTCATCCTTGGAGATATTGAAAAGCCATCTGGACATAGTCCTGGGCAATGTGCTGTAGGTGACCCTGCTTGAGCCACTGCTTGAGCCTCCAGAGGTCCCTTTCAACCACAACCCTTCTGTGATAGTGTGAGGTCTGTTTACAAGCAAATTGTGAGCTAATAGGGAATATGCCAGTAGATGGTGCTCATGATGGCGTAGCTTTGTTCTCACATCGGTAACACTGTTTTGGTTCTGAATGTTACCAGGCTTCCAGCATATTATGTGTCTTCTTTAACAGTTCCATAATTAAAGTTCAGCACATATATAATTATTTGCAAAACATGAGCCTAAATGACGTCTTAAGGTTGTAGATGAAACTGATCCTTCACTAAATCCCTCAGGTGCCTTTGTGTTAGCATGAGTCCTCCAAAACCAAATTATTTCTGCCCTGTTTGAATTCCCCTCTACAGAATGACATTGTTCTTTGGCTCTGGAACTATCCAAAATCAAAGAATTTTGAGCATGTCAGGGAATTCTGAACATGAATTGCTGCCCTCAGCGTTTTATCACTGCTAAATTAGGATAATAACATTTTCTGTTTTCTCAGGCTGCAGGAACTGACCTCAGTACTGTATTGCACTTTGTTGAACAGATGTTGTAATGAGATGATAAAAAATCTAATTTGTTCCATAGAGGAAAGGAATAGAAAAGTATTTTATTTACATGAAGGGCATAACCACATTAAAACAATTTGATGAAAACATTATATGTTTCTGAAAGTTGTTACTGAACAGAGTTAGAGCTAAGGCTTATAAGAGACACATCCACAAGGTAGCGTGTCGGTGGCTGCTATGGACGTAATGTCCCACTAAAAATGCTGCAGTGAGAACTGGCTGCTTAAGCTCCAGGAAACAGACTGGGGAAAACGGGAAGCTCAAAAAGGCAACTGGAAAACCTGAGGCTGAGTGAGAAGTCACCACAAATTAGCTGTCAGAGACTGTACAAGAAGAGTATCTGCACTCCTGCCCCATGGCAAGAGCTAATCTCTGTCATTTGATCCGGCAGTGGTATGCCTCCAGCCATGGAGAGAGCAGAGTCTGGAGTTCAACTTCTTCCAGATATTTATTTATGTGAAACAACTGAGGGTTAAAATACAGAAACTATCCTGAGACCTGGCACCATGGACCAAGACTACTCCTTTCTAGGTGATTTCCCTCTTCCTCCATTCCTTACCTTCCTGTCTCCCCACAGCACCTGGCTCCTGCCAATGCAATGCCTCTGTTTCCGCATCCACAAGGATGTTTCTCCACCTAGGCTGCCCTGCAGCCTGCCAGTTCACACCCTGTCTTGGCAAACGTGACTTCCATTCGCCTCAGGCTAAGGAGGCAGTACAGTCCAAAGTCATCTTTTTTTTCCCAGGAGAGGGTTCTCTTGCGTAGACCAGAGGCTACCAGGGTTTTTTTCTCAGCTGGGGAAATAATTTCCGTGCCCATTTCCAGACTTGTGACCCCTGACAGAGATTGTGATGCTCTGTGATTTGGGAGATTTCTTACATTGCCTGAATCCAGCACTGAAGAGTGTTCTTGCAGAGGTCTTACAGGGAACTTCAGCATCCCTGTTCAGCTCAGAATCCGGTGTGGTGTGAGGGGAAGAGCATCTGCCAGGTCTGATATGGAGAAATAGTGTGAGATGGGGACAATGGACACCGACTGTGATTGTATATGTCTACTCAGGAATGTGGGTATGGTGACTAGTCATGTGTGCGGTGTCTGGTCACATAGGCACACAGCTCTGAGGAGACAATTACAGTTTTGAGGAGACGCCTGCCCCTCCTCCTCTAACAAAGGGGAGATGGGGAGACGCCTGCCCTTCTTCCACTAACAAAGGGGCTATTTAAAAAAGAATGAGAAAAGGATGAGAGATATTCCAATGCTATCTAGAGGGAGGGAGTGCTAAGTCTCCTTGCTGGAGAAGATCGGATGGTCACAAGGACATGAATCACCTTTCCTTGCTGAAGAAGATCGGATGGTCACAAGAACATGAATCACCTACAAACCTGCAAGACCACCACATTCCAGGCAAAGGACTGATAAGCTAATTAACATACGAAGCGGGGTTTAGGTAACGAATATGTATAGGCGTTAATTGAATATTCATTTGTTTTATTGTATAAATGTGAGATGGTTCGTCACTTCGGGCATGCACGCTTGTGGAGGAGCGATCCCCAGTGCATCTGCGCGCAATAAACATACCTACTTTATAACTTTTGAGTTATAGAGTCTAATTCCGCACGTCAGGTCAACCAGGTGGCTCTGGGCGAGGGCAGGGCGCAGCCCAGCAGGGACTTGCAGAGGGAGCGGCAGCTAGGGATGGAGCAAACCAGTCTGGATCGCAGCTCTTGTCTTTACCCCTTTCTGGATCTGACCCATACTTGAAATCCTGTCATTATTTAGTAGCTTCTGTGAGTAATTCATACTACTAAATAAGAGGTAAATGGTGTTTTACAATTTTTACACCAAAAAACATACACCGCCCTTATGTTAGAGCAGCATATGGCAACAGCTGAATTACTGGATTCACATACCATTTACATTTTAGACGTATTATTTTGTCGGTCCTTAAATACAAAAATATCATTATAAATATTTTAGATGTTTTTTACTTCTAAGTTCTTTTCTCACAGCTGGTGGTCTGCTTTGCCAATCTGGTTTACAGGAACATCATCAGTTGGAAATTAATCCATTTTAAAAACAGAGTTGGAAGGACAATACAACACCTGCTAATAATCCCCTTGCTAGTTTTCCTATTTCTGAGATGTTTTCCCCCCTTTTCTCTCTCGCTGTGCCAGGGTTGGATCATTCACTTGCGGAAGGCAGCGTTGCCATCGCCCTGGTGGGGTGCAGGCTGCAGTGGGCTGTGGGGAGCTGCAGGGCTATAACCATGTCTCACGGTGGGCTGCATGGAACTACCATGGGGCCTGCCCCCATACATCTGCATTACATACCAGCACTGCAGAGACCGCTCTCAGTAGGTGTTGCATTATCTTCAAATCAGCTGGTTCCATCTCTCCAGGGCAGAGCAAAAGTCGGGGTGGGCTGGTTTGAGGTGCTCCTGCCCTTGGAGAGCCCGGTGAGCAGCTGAAGGAACTACCTGCAGAGAGAAACTGCTGTGCCCAAAGGACCAAAGTATGCACAAAGCCTTAAATTAAAAGGAGAGGAGGAATAGAAATACTCATGAATAAACTGTTAGGGGTTTTTTTGTGTGCTTATAAAATTCATTTTGTAGCACCTGGACTCCTGTGTATGTCATCTTCCACGAGGTACCTAGAAAACTTGTGAAAGCACTGCTAGCCGATGGAAAGCTGCTACATTCACCTTACAGAGAGCTCCTTGTCAGTCTGACTCGCCCACCCACCTGGTCCATTCTGCCAGCGAGGTCAGACTGAACAGGTGCTTTGCTTACTAAGGGAAAAGACTTCCAGGTGCCTTGTACCAAGCAATTGCTGTTCCCATAGGGGCACATGGCACAGCACGCCCTCCCCTGCAGACCTTCAGGGCCCTTGGACCGTCTTTCCCTGCTCTGCTCCCTTCTCAGCTGGTCTGTCCTAGGCTGCCTGAAGTAAATGAGGCCAGCAGTAATGACAAACTATCCAGGCAATTGGGCAGAATCGGAAGCTGGTAAAATCAGCGGATTTCTTTATCATTAGTATAATGATTTTCCACTCTTACCTATCAGAATACCTCTTCATCCTTCCCTCTCTCTTCACACACGTGTACACTTAACCTTTTGGTAACCAGACCTCCCTCCTGTTTAGCATTTTGGAGGCAGGACAGTGGCTGAAACCGCCTGACACAGCTCCAGGATCGACAAGCGCTGCCACAGTGCATCAGCTCAGCCATTCATCTCAGTCAACATTTTGCAACAACCCCTTCCAAATGCTTAACGAAAACATGTTACGTTCCCTCAGTATGCAAGTTATACAACTACAAGCCTTAGAGAAGAAATTTCTTTTTAACCCAGGCATCATAGCATCTAATCTGTCCTTTAGACTTTTTTTCCCCCCTAGACCAGAAGGGGATTTTTTGTTTGTCACATGCATATACCTTTTCCTGTTTCATTAATACAGAGGTCTTGATAAAATGACTTCCATTTTTTTTCTTGATTGTCTCAGGCAGGAAACGTTTTCTGTCTTCTCTGACAATTAATCAGTAAAACCCTGTTCCTGTGATGCATTAAAAAGAAAACCACCTTCACCACTAAAGTAATGACTAATTTATGCAATGTTTGAATGATTTTCGTCAGTTAGCAGATGCAATGATTTGCTTTTCCTGTATAATGGTTTCATCTTGGGTATCTCGCTTGCCAAAAGAGCCTGACAAATCTGATGTCAATACTATCTTTTATTATAGTAAGTCACTTCATATTTTTTACATTTTGATACTTGCTTACCTTAAGAGATAATTCAAAATAATTGGAATTTATTTTCATCTGGAAGCTTTGTTCTTTTAAATGAGTCATTGCTGAACCTGTTCATTCCCTAATGCAATTCAGAATCCAGTCTGCGATTTTAAATAACCAGCTGCTTCCCAAGGAGCAGAAACGCTTGTTGTAGGGAGCAGTTCAGCCTGCCTACCATCACTGTGTTTTTTCCCCTGTGCATTCAACAGAGGTACTTCTGAAGATCTACAGGATCCAGCCTGCCTCATTTAAATACTTATTACTCTCCTTTGACTGCATGGGGTTTTTCAGCACCTTGAGAGACTTACTCAATCAGATTAAGTGCCAACCATCTTCGCTGAAAATAGAGGGAAACAACAGCACACGTTAGAGAAATGCATTTGGCACCCAGTCTGCCCAGCCCTTTTCAGCAGCGGCTAGCAGAGTGCCAGAAACCATCTTGTGCATTTTAACAAGGATGCTTTTCAAACCATGGGGATCTATGGGCTTGTAAGGAACCCGTGAAAAGTAACAAGGAAAAGACAGCTAATTGTCAGTAATCTTAAAATCACAGTGCAGAGCGCCGCACTTCTGTGCGAATTAAGGTCATAGTCATCGCACCCCAGAACTTCAGCGTGTTTTACGTTACGTTATTGTTGTATGAAAACCTCAAGCTGGTCCAAGAAGCAAAGCGTGGATCTGTCTCCCCCTTCTCACGGGGCTAAAGCCAGGCTCCTTCCCGGGTGCTTTCCCCGAGGGCTGCATCGCTCACCTCGGGCTGCCTGGGGCAGCTGCCCGGCTTCACCGCTCCCTCAGGGTGGACCAGGAGCAGCTACTCGGGGAATACGTGGCAGCATAAAATGCTGTACCAGTTTGCAGATACAGAAACGCCGGTATCATCAAATCATCACACACTTGGGTGATTAAATTTAAGCACACAAGGAATTTTCAGACTAACTGGGGAATTACCTAATGAATTCAGGTGTTTCTGGAAAGCAGTGGATCACTATCTAGAAATTCAAGTACACTTTATAGGCTCATCTCCTTGCTCAGATGAAAACCCCTGCTTGGTTTTCCCAAATAGATTTTTACAAATAGCAGTGTAAGTTTAAATCTGGCCTTCTGAACTTGGCATATAGGGAGGCCAAAAGATAGTTGAAAGCAAATTTGGGGTAAGATATTGATAGCGTTTGCAGCCTACCTACCTTCTTTAACACTTTAATTGGGTCGTAAAGCACCTGGCTGATGGCTGGCCTTTCTATTACCATGCTTGCAGGGCGGGAGGCAGTCAATATGCACAAAGGTGTAAATAGGTAAGTAATTACTCCACCCTGTGTTAGAGGCTAAATAGCTCATTCCTTTATCTGCTTTATTGCTGGCTAGTCTTTCTGATCCTCCATCTCTCCTGCCCTGTGTTGAAGCTGGAGAAGGTAAAGTGCTTTTTAAATTTTTTAGGTAAAGAGGGTCTGTCCTGGGGCATGTGGGGGTGGGTGTCTCTGTGAAGGAGCAGAGGCTGTGGAGTGCGTTTTTGTGGGGCTGGTAGTGGTGGAGTTAATTTGGAGTAGCGGAGCTCCAGGAGGAACTTAAGGCTGTAGTGTGTGGAACCAATTAACTTGTATTTTTGGGTGGAGGGAGAAAGGCGATGCAAAACTTGTGCCAGGAGGCACAGTGTTTTGGAAAGATATGTAACTTCATGCAAATTGAAAAAAAAAAAAATTTTTTGTTTTAGTCTACTGGCAGATGAGGTTGCTGGCACTTAACGACAGTGCAATTACATTTACGTTGCTTGTGGGGTAGAATCAAATGCTCAAGTAGCTACCCAGCTATATTTGAAGAAATGCATGTAAAAGTTGCCAAGAGTGTCTGAGCGTTGCTCTGTTTAGGGGAGTATTAATTGGAATGGGTAAGGTCATAAAAGTTGTCTTTGCTGAGTTAAAAATATCATAAATATTGAAACAAAAAAATCGGAAACATGTTGAAGCTTAGTCAAAAAAGGAATATCCTCTTCTAAGTTACTGTTGTCTTTCATGAAGAGAAAGTTTTGTTCTTTTTTCCATGGTAGTAGAGGGGCTTGTTGTTTTGGAGACATGCAGTCTATATCAAGAAGAAACTAAGCCTTGAGTAGTTTGTAAGTCAGTTATTCCTAGTTGAACTATGAATAAATCCAAGTTTAATTGTTTTAAGGGCATGATTGCAAGTAAATTAATCTTCTGTTTTTAACGAAATGTACAAAGTCAATACTGAGGCGTAAGTGTTGTGGTCATTACCTCTCTTCTCTCTGAGAGGCAGAACATTTCTCCTCTAATAATAAAGTAATGAGAGGGTTTGATCTGTAGATGTGCATATTAATGTTACAGACTCAACTAGAGTCAGTACCTCAAATTCTTCACTCAGTATCTCATTTTGGGAACTATGTTTGTAGAGACTAGTTACAGAAGCAAGTAAAGGTCTGACTGTAGTCAAAGGGTCATGACTTTGATTTATAGGTTACATGGCGTTTAATTAGATCCCATTCAGGAATGGTATACTTATGAAAAGCTCTGTTCTGAGGGTTTTTCTGCTTATGTTTCTTTTATACCTACCTGCTGCAAGCTGCTTTTTAATTAATCACCTAAGATCATAATACATACACTGTTGGCTTAGTTTGGACTCTTCTTTACCAGGTAACTCCGCAGGAGTGGTTCTGATCACTCTCATGATTCTCTTGATGCATCACAGCCAGGGAAATGCCTGCCTCTCTCTGTTGAGTTGCAGTAGCAGTCCTAGAACATAAGGGAAGGAGACAGGTCTCTGCCAATCTTCAAATAAGTAAATTTGGTTCTTAATTATATAGAGCGTGTACATCTTGGAGGTGCTTAGTGTCAGAAGAATATTCAAAGAGTACTTTGTCTGATCTGGTCTGTGGTGGGGAAGCAGCAGAAGGTGCAAGTACCTTTTGGTATCTCACTTGGAAGCGCTGCTATCAACTTGGAGACAAATGTGATTATGCATCTGTAATATTCAAACCCTGTGCATCACTCAGTTTCCAAGGAGAGGATTAGATAGTTGTCATTAGTTTAAGTTTTGTTGGTGTTTTTTTTTCCCTGTGTTCAGCCTGTACTTCAAGAACTGGAATTTAATTAAAAGCATTTGAAAGAACTAAGCATTTATATCTTCTTATACTTTTTTTTGAGGTTGCTGTTTCTTTTTTTAATAAACTTCTGAGTGTGGTGTGAAGATTTGATTGGTGAAAAGGCTTCTAAATCATTCCTTTTGTGTGTTGAAGGATGGGCTAGAAAACTCTACAGCTAGTTAAAGCTCAAGTCACATTCAAGCCACTTGAGCAGTTGAAATGTATTCTGTGTTATATAATGCCGACCATGAAAAGCCCATGAATTCTTAAATATGTACTTTGATACTGCCTGACAGATTGATTTACTCCACAGACTCCTTCACATTCAAACACCCATCTCTCTATACTAGAACTCTGAATGGAAAGGAAATTGTCCTGCTAAAGTCAATGCCAGGAGAATCAGGCTTCTGAAATGAATCTATATTTTACTAATTCCCTTTTTGTTGAGACTTAAGTGTTGGTGTCTCTTATTTTTTTCTCCCCCCTTTTTTCTTTCTTTGAGACATTGTATTTTTAATTTACCTGCAACTTCGCTTACAGATGCAGAAGATAGTTCTGCTACTGCGGTACATATGGTGGAATCCATCTCGTTTCATGGGTTTTTCTTGTAATGTGTACTGACAAATTTGTTGTGTTTAAGGAACACAGAAATTTTTCCTTTAATCACTGTCCTTAAATGTTCTTATCAATCTTTGTTCAGTTTGAATAAAAATTCTTCAGAGCAGGAAATTACCTTGTAAGAAAGTCTTGTACTTTGTGTCCTGATCTTCCTAAGGACAGTATCGTGCCACAAATAAAGAAAAAAGATTCTTAATTGCATTGCTTTTCCTGCAAAACCTGTTCAGTAAAGTACCTGTTCACTCTTAAATCTGTTGTTGTGTGACATCTCATAAAGAATGGAGTATGTTCTTGGGTACATCTTATAAATTATTGCTGTCCTCGTTGAATATATAATACTCCTTGGCTGAGAAACCTAGATTATGAAATACTGTTTATTTTCTTCCCACAATACATCAGCACTTGAAGAGCAGCATAAACTTCGACGTTGCTAAATATCATGTGGCAGTTTAATCCAGTGCTTTTGCTTACTTCAGTACAGTTTACATAGAATACAGCATGATTAAAGAAAAATTTCTAATGTTTGAAATTTTGTTCTACTGCAGTTGGAGATTTTGGTGTTTCTCAAGCCACAGTTGCATCCCTTGCTGCTGCTGTGCTGCTTCTACATTCTCCATCTTCTGACACGCAATGTTTGTTAAGATCTTTAAATTAGAAATAAGAGTTCAGAATCAGTAATACAAACTACTGAAACAGATACTTAAAAATGGTGAAGATGACCAAAATACATTATAAGCAGAATACTTTTGACTTATTTTGAGCCTTTATTGATGGATATTTTTGAATATAAAGCAATACATACATTCAGTAACTTGAGAATATAAATAAGATAAAATTCAACGGCGCTTGGAGAAGCCTACTGAAAAGCTGAAACTAATAAATCGGTTGTTATTGAATAAGCATGCATATGAAAAGATAGAAGTTGTTAAATATTAAGAAAGCAATAGTATTTCTGACTGACTGCATCATACCCGTATAAACATAATTTGTGTTAAATAGAGGCCTTCTCAAAGCCTGAAGGTAAACTGTTCACAAAAGTTTGGAGTGCTTGCATTGGCTGCAATGCTTCTTTCATAGTCCTTTTACCTTGCAGAAACAAATTGGTGTAACTTGCGTACACAGAAGATGATTGTCCAATGCAGGTTCTTCTGATTTTGACATCTTTGGTAGAGCTCCAAGAACATTTGTCCAGTAGTATAATCTTGAAATTCTAGAGGAATGTTTGTTTGGGGTTTTTTTTCAGCACTAGTCAAAGTGAAGAATGTGGCTAGGGGCTGCAATTAAATTGTGTGGCAGGATTCCTCTGTGTTGTTACCAGTGTTCTCGCCAGCACCAGGCGGCTGCTGCTGTAGTGGCAGTGTGGCAGGTCTGGCTCTGAGACTTTAAGCTGTGGACTATATCTATGTAAAGCACACACACAGTCAGCTGCAAGTAGTTATTTTACCTTTCAGTTGCAATGATGTAAATCTGTAAGTTCTACTTGCCCAGTGTTTATCCACTGGAATTGGCAGCTGGATTTCTGCATGTGTGTCCTGGTGCTGCTACCAGTATCCTGGAATCAATGTCCTTGTTGCCAGAAAGGTAGTTATTGATTATTTTAGTTATTTGGTCACCTTATGGTAAGTAGCACATACTTAATGTGCACAAAGCACTTACAGGAAGCTACATTTTTGGTAGGTGGCAGGAATGTTCTGGGATTGAGCTGTTGTATACCGTGCATCCCATAATACGGGATCTGAGGAGACTTCCTTTGAAACCTGCTATGTTTATACTCCATCAGCCAACAGAATAGTGCAAGAAAGAGGCAAAGATTAATGATTTCCTAGTCTTCTTCCATGAACCCCTCTCCTTTCTGTGCTGTCTCTGTGGTTCTTGAGTCAAACTTAAGTCTCTTTCTAAGCCAAAACTATTGGCTCCTGGGAGTTGCTGCTGTGTGTAATGTGGAGTAGCATATGCAGCTGACAAACAGAAATTGAATGTTTGATCACGGAGCATTCAGCTGGTTTATTTCTATTGTGAATATTTTATAAGCCAGAAAGTACTGATTTAAAATTTTCAAGGAAGTGCAGATCTTCCTTACATCTCAGTGTTTGAGTGTGTAAAATAGCCCAGCTGTTGACTCTGAAATACTGATTTTAAATGAAGCTGGTCTATTTGAGAAACATACTTCCTTCAGAGGCATGAGTATTGTTCATTCTAGGAACCGAGTTCGTCTCGTGAACTCTTTCATTGCGTGTTTTAGCGATAACTGCAGAAGCTTCTTGTGAATCTGAGAGCTACAGCAACCAGGTCATACTGGCTATTTCTAATTTATTTTTACTTTTGTATAGAACATGCTGGTAAAGGGTTACAATTTTTAATTAAAATATCTACACCCCCCCACTGGTTTGGGGGTTTGTTTGTATTCACTGAATACATGTATCGTATATTATTATAATTGTGGAAAGGTAAATAATGTTCTATTGCTGCTAAGGAATGCCATCTTATTATTCTGTTTTAAGTTGTGCCAGATGACAAACAACACTGCCGTGTAGTGCTCATAACACTACAGCAAATGAGACTTTTAAGGATAAATAAAAGGCTTCTGTGGAATATGTCAAACTGAATTTACTCCAGTCCTTTAGGAATAACAAACTTGTCCATGATCCTTTAAATGAAGAACTGGAAAAGAGAAATGCAAACAAATAGGAATGGAATTTATGCTGTGGAAGTAATTGGGTTAGTCTGCTCACAAATCAGTTTGAATACATTCTTCATTTCCACCACCCCCCCCAACAGAAAGTTTATAGAAATGTTAAGAAAATAGACTGCATGTATGGCTACCAGAAACTTCGCAGTCCTTGTGGATCTTTGTACTGAAGCAATGATCTTATAACTGGAAAAGACTGACTGAATCTTCCACGCAAACATTGCTATATATATCTAATAAATAATTCAACTTTAAGTCTTCTAAATATATTTATCTCTTTTGGTACCATTAGACTGGAACACATGTTGTTTATAAAGTACCATGCATATTTCAGCCCTAAGACTTTCAATAGTAATTGGGTCAATAAAATTCCCGTTTAAAATCACTTCATTATGGATGTGACAGATCAACACTCTGAAGAAACCAAACTTATCAGACTTCAAAGAAAGTCTCTAAAATTGATCAATAATAGACCCTAATAGGCAGCATTGAAACTATGCACAGATTGTATTATCAAATAAATCTCTGTACTGTAACTTTACTCAAAATAATCTAGACATTAGTACTTATACTTTCTATACATTGTCTTCAATCTTAAATTGTTATTTTTCTTGGTTGGACTTGCTCTCGTGTGGAGTTGCCCTATCCCATGTGAAATGGTTTATCTGTTCTCCACAGCTATACTTCAATAATATAAATTGTGCTTAGCTCTCTGTGATACACTTATGCATTATTGTCTATAAGAAAAAAGTCTTTTTTTGCATGCGTTACTGAAAAGCTGCTTTCTCCTGAAAAGACTGTTGTGAAGCCAGTTGGTTCACTTGCATCTCCCAGAACTTTTCTAAAGAAATATTGCATGTTGTGTGGCTAAGCATTGCCTTCCTCGGCGCTGTCATTGCTGCTCTCGGGGTGTTAACTCGGTGCTGTACCCCATGCAGGTCTTTCTCCTTAATATTTCTCTTGCAAAGCTGTCCTTTCAAGTGTTCTTCCAATTTGAATTCAGTCTTCACCATTATGGAAAGTATTTACTTTTCCAGACAGGCTGAGAAAAGAAAAACAGCATTTTTTTTTTCTTTCTTCTCTGTAAGCTGGCCACAGGCTTTCTCCTGAGGTCATGAGGGTCACAAGCATGTTGTATGTTCACAGTGCTCAGCTAGGTGATTTCTACAGTAAAAATCTGTGGCTGTGTTCCCTTGTCAGCGCTTTCATGCTATCGGCTGTGATACTGCTACTAGTATTAGCATGCAGTATCCATTGAGAGGCAGTTTGATTGTTGTTGGATATGCTTCTTGTTTTCTGAGCTCATCTTGTTTTGCTTGCCTTTTTTTCTTCTCACTGAAATATGCATGTACAATCATGGTTTTCTTCTTGAGGAATTGCTGTTCCTTTTAAGGGTCTTAATATTTGCGTCTGGGAAAGGATTCCCATCTAACTTCTGCTTTGTCACCTTTGGCAATTGGCAGAGAGCATTATCTGTTCTTGCTTTTTGTTGTCTCTTTCTCTGTGTTTGTATATCTTAATTTGCTTTCCAAGTTGCATTTGTGTATGTTGTAGAAGATCTGCTTTTATTTGAGAGGCTTCAAGAATGTTCACCGAACTTCAATTATTTGATTTACCTGGGGGGGGGGGAGAGGGGGGAGGGCTGTGGATATTGTAACGTCGCTTTTGATTCTTCTTTGAAAATGCTGTGGTCCTGCAACTTTAGCTTGGATGTAAATATTTCACAGATCATGGTGACAAGGAGTACATAAATTCATGTGCATAAACTAACATAATAAAATGTATTTTTGCCCCATGCTTTGTGTATGAATTTAAGGACTTGTGGGATTTTTCATTAACGTCTGTTTGTCACTTTCTATTCACTGGATTCTTTCCCCACTCCGTTTCTAAATTTGGTTTTATTCTTAATGTAGAAAATGAAAGTATTCTAGGATAGTAACAAATTTGTCTTTCACTTCATCCTGGAAACAATCCTGAGTTGGCTGTAGAAATAGTTTAAACACTACAATGAGGTTACTTTTCTACCAGCTTTTACTTAATGTTTTTGTCATAATCAATCCTGATTAAGATGGGTAACTTGTATCTGAATGTGAGAATATTCTAGACTGAAAGGGGTTGGAGGGATACCTTTTCAGGGTGAGGGAGATGTATCAGTGGTGCTGTGAGGCTGGGTGGTTCTGCAATAAAAGTAGTTCCCTGAGCGGGGTGAAGACCAGCACTTGAGGCATGGAGAACAAACTGGGAGCAGACCTAAGAGCTCAGGCCAGGAGTGCAGAGCTTTAGAGTCGCTGTGATAAGAGAGCCTATGGATCACGAAGGCGTGGTGGCTTGCATTGTTGTAAAGCTTCATTTGGAAGTGTGGGGTGCCCCCTCCTCCCATTCCATGTACTTGCTGTGTATGTACTTTAATGAACGTGCTTTGAAACCATCGCACTTGGCTGACTCAAACTGCAGTAACGTGACAGCCTGTACACTCCCGCAGCTGCTTTACATATGTGGGTTGATTAAGTGGACGTAAAGAAATTTTTGCTTTTGTTCATTAACATGGTCTTTAAATGAGGTCCGAGCATGTTATTAAGAAGTGCACATGCTGCAGCAGCTTAATTCCAGTTGCTTTATTGTGTTGTCACAATTGGGTAATATTCAGGTGATTTTTATGATTTGAAATGTTGTATACTTTGGGTAATTGGAGGGAAAGAGAGGAATAGAGAGGCTGAAATGAAGTTCTTTGCAACTGAAACTTTCAGATAAATTACTGCTCTGTCAGACTGACAGGCAGGCAACCTTAGAAAGAAGCCCACCTCTCTGTGTATCTGGGGGAAGCTTTCTCTATGCCTTTTTAAAAATTATTTTTAGAGGCTTGAGACTTCAGAATATATTGAGTGTACCCCTGCCTTGCTGCCTGACTCAGCTACGCCCAAAGATTTGCTAAAGTCTGCTTTAAAGTCCCTTACCCTTGCTTGCAGTATTTGCAGGGAGACTGTTGTCATAATTGTCAGTCCTAGCCTCTGTCAAGTCAAAACACAGTGCCGGCAATCTGCTTTGCAACCTGTCAGCTCTCCGAGGTTGTCTCTGCTCCTGCTGGTTGAACAGATTTTTTTGAGCCACTGTTTTTGGGTGGGTTTTTTAATTATTATTTATTTTTATTTGGGAGTAGTGTTCCCCCTGATTTCTGCTTTTGCCTTCTTGCCTTTTTTTTTTTTTTTTAGTTACCCAATGGAAATGCACAAAATTGAAATCTGTGGGTCTGATTTCATGTTATTCGAGTTCTGGGAAGCCTGAGAGGATTTGTAGTCAGCCTCCATTTCACAAAGGATTGAGATGCGTATGTTTTTCATCTCACAAGTATCATGGTACTTTTGTTATGAAGAGAATACTCATGATCAAAAACGTGAGTCTTTGGGAGACCGGAGGAGAAAATCTGTTTCACTGAGACGAACACTTCAGTGCACTTGGAAAGGATTCTTCTCAAAGCTGCCTTTGGACCAAGTCCTAAACTGACATGGTAGTAGAGCTGGGGCTGTCACTGAGCCTTCAAAAAGCTTAAAATGCTATTGTTACGATGGAATTAAATAGGAAAAGATGGAAGCATGTTAATTGAAATTATTTACCTCTTTTTAGATGAGTTTTGTTTGCTTTGTTCTCTAAAAATTTTCATGATATTGCAGAGACTTGGATGTTCAGGTTTATGTCCCTTAGCATTAGTCATGGTGCAGGACTTCTCAGAGGCTTGTGGCAGGCTGTACACCTGTGACACTTGTTAATTCCAATAAATTAGTGCTAGACAAACTCTGATTTTTTTTTTTTTTTTTTTTATTCCTCGGTTAACCTAAAAGGTACTGAAAGCTACATGTAACCTAACTTGTGTTTTCTCCTCTTGAAAATGACACAATGCTTGCGTGGTAAGCCCTGGCCATTGGTGTGAACCACTGGTGCTGTGAAGCAGAGTACATGATGGGCACAGCACCAGGTGGTAGAGGGAAGGGTGGGAGCTCCTTGGCTGAGTGTTAATTTGCTTTGAGTTCTAATTAAAGTTGGAAAACTTCTGTGCAGTGTCCCTAGGAGGCTTTCATTGTATGAAATACCTGTGTAGATGGATCACTATTAAAATCTGTGAACTAATGAAAAGAAAGAGGAGCACTTTTTTTAGTCCTGGGTCAGTGAAGATTTCTGGATTTGACTGGCTCTGCACTCAGAATTTCAGTGTAACCTTGAAGCCCTGTGCTCACAAGGCATTTGCTATCCAAGGTGCTGGGAAGTACTGGGATACCTATGACCTTGATATCTTCACAACTAGTGTCCTGAGCTTCACCCTCTGACACAAATTTTGCAAGACTGTTCCTTGTTTGTTGGGATCTGATTCAACAAAGAATAGTCAATAGTTATCTTCAATGACAACAGGCCTTTTTCTGAAGAATGTAATAAAAGTTTATTACAACTTGTTTTGCAGAAATGTTGTGGAGCAGTGCTAACTAGGTATCAGGTTTAGTTTCTAAATATTTTTACTACAAGAATTATTTAGTGCCTGGCTGGTTATTATATAACCTCAGTTTTCAATACCTGTTAATCTACAGCAATACACATTTGACTGTATTTAAGCAGGAGATACCTTCTTGTTTTGCTGTTGTCTCTTTAACAGTAGAATGTTGTATTTAAAAGCCAGTCCAGATACATGTAAAGATCTAGTCTAGATAGTAGCTGAAATGGTTTCTCTTTAAAACTGCTATAATACTAAACTGTCAGATTTCATATAAGGATGCAACCAACAGCTGATGAAACTCTACAGATACAGCCATTCCAGAGCAAGGGAACAAAACAGCTACATGAATGATGTGTAAAGATACCTATATAGGAATGTGACAATTACATTTCTGTAACTACAAAGATCTGAATCTTCACGCTTCTTCCATTGCTGTTCACAGGAGAGGTGCCTCAACTTCCCATTAGGAATGGTCATGAATCCCGAGTAACAAACATGTTATCTGACAGCCCTTGTTCAATATAGGCTCTTGGAGATCTCCACCAAATTGGTTTTGACTGAAGGGTATGTGGAGAGTATGGCTTTGTTTTATAACACAGCTGATCCTCTTACCTCTCATTTTCACGTAGTGATTCAAGGATCAGAACACTTTGGTACTCGTATTTCAGGTGGAGGCAATTCAAATACCTACTTGATTGTAAAGTAGACAGTGGGTTAAGAAGGTGGAGGGACACTTCTACTGTATTTTGTTCAATGGGATTAACTTGTCAGACTTGTGGAAAAATCAAAGTGAAACAGAAAAAGAGCAATTAAGAGAGCAGATACGTTAGTCACATGTGACTGGAGAGTCTTAGAGTCCAGTTCTGTTTCCTACTTTTGATTTTTAGTTACTGGTGCATCAAACAGCCCTTAAGGAGACTGCAAACCCAACCTTCCCATTTTCATCCAAGTATCCTATGGCCATGGACTCATGCCTAAGCTTGCTGCTTTCTTCTTGGTTCAGCGGTTCAAAGCATGTCGGCTCTGAAGGAGCACTTGTAACTGAGGGAGTTCCTGGACCAGGCTTCTGTATACCACAAGACTTGGGGAATGCCTGTAAAAGAGGGATTTGGGTCCCTTGAAGTGAGTAAGTTACTACATTTGAAGTTAGCTGTAGTATTTGTCCACATAATGCTCTGAGAAGCTGCTGGATAAAAGTTTGCTGGGGCAACTGGCTATAACTTAAAATGAAATTATGACTCCTGGACTTCCAAGAAGGGAGACTGAGTGTCTGGTTTTAGAGCAGGTGCTGATGTATTAACCCGAGTATAGAAGAAAGTGCCTGAGGCTTTCTGAAGAGTAATACAAAAGGTACACCTCTATCCTCTCCCTGTTAATACAAACTGAATTAGGTGCCTCCCACATCAACCTGTTTTCTTTGGGCTTTTTTGTGTGGGTTTTTTATCCCCCTCCTCAGCCCCTGAACATGCTAAGGTAAGAAGTTAATGCAGACCTAATAGATTAACCCTTCAGAAGTGCCTGAATATCTCCACTGATGAGTAGGTGAACTCAGAGAGACCACCTTCAATTTACATACCTGAATTTTGCTTTCTAAAGTTGAAAAAGATAGATCTCATCCTTTGTTGCTAAAAGGAACCCATTTTGGTTAAATGTCTCACGGTAAGCAAATGGTCTCTTTTTACTTGTACAAGTCATAGTATTTTTAACATTTTCAAGGTCTTGTGTGAACCCTGCATTATGCTTGTTTGAATAAAATTAATTAAACTATTAACTTCTGCTTTTCAGGACGTGGCTGGCCAGAACAATCAATGGCTGTCTAATAGTATTGTTGAATACCATCATTCTGAATGTGCTTTAGGCCATATAATTTTTTTGTTGATACTTTTCCTACTTTTTGACTTTTTTATAGCTTCTGGGTCAGGTAATAATAATTGTACATCTTACTCCTAGTTTAACTAGAGGATAAGGAATTGGCCAGTGTTTCTGGTGGATGACCTTGTGTTATATAGCTAATAGTAACAAGTGGTTTTCTTGGAAGGGTTTGATCGACAAAATTCTCCTGGATTTATGATGGTATTGTCTTTGCATCCTTACGAAGTAATGCTTGCTTTTCTTGTAGGCTTGACTGCCGTTTGATTTATCAGGTGACGTTTATTGCTTTGCCCTATTGAGATTATCACTGTAATGCTCTGAGACTTCTAGGACACCACTGTAAGATAAAAATCTGTTTGTTCTTGGTAATCAGTATAATGGAGTTTTGTGTGTTTTTTCTTTTTTACATTGTGATGTACTTCATGGGTCGGTTACCAAACATTCTTAGAAACAGTTGCAGAAAGGAGCAGATTCTGCTTTGTGGCATTCGGGTAGACTAACTATAGATAAAAGAAGGGGGGATGTGTGGGGCAAATTCATAGAATCGTTTAGGTTGGAAAAGACCTTTAAGATCTTAGAGTCCAACCATTAACCCAGGACTGCCAAGTCCACCACTAAGCCATGTCCCTAAGCAACCGCATCTACATGGTTCTTAAAAACCTCCAGGGATGGTGACTCAAGTGCTTCCTTGGGTTCAAGCCTGTTCCAATGCTTGACAACCCTTTTCAGTGAAGAAATTTTTCCTAATATCCAATCTAAATCTCCTGTAGTGCAACTTGAGGCCATTGCCTCTTGTCTGATTTCTTGTCACCTGGGAGAAGAGACCGACCCCCACCTGCCTACAGCCTCCTGTCAGGGAGCTGCAGAGAGCAGTAAGGTCCCCCCCGAGCCCCCTCCTCTCCAGGCTGAACAGCCCCAGGTCCCCCAGCTGCTCCTCACCAGACTTGTGCCCCAGACCCTTCACCAGCTGCGTTGCCCCTCTCTGGACACGCTCCAGCCCCTCAACGTCCCTCCTGAAGTGAGGGGCCCAAAGCTGAACCCCGTGTTCGAGGTGCGGCCTCACCAGTGCCCAGTGCGGGGGGACGGTCACTGCCCTGGCCCTGCTGGCCACACTGTTTCAGATACCAGCCAGGACGCTGCTGGCCTTCTGCCCCCCCGGGCACACGGCTGGCTCCTGCCCAGGGCTGTCACCCAGCCCCCCCAGGCCCTTCCCCCCAGGCAGTTCCCAGCCACAATGCATGAGGATGTAGAAGTCTAGTGTAGCATTTCCAGCCTCTTTGGGGTTAAACATAGCTGCTCCTGCAGTCTCCTCCAATAAATTTCCCAAAATGTCATTGCAGAGGATGATAATAAAAGCTCTGATAAGAGGCATGCAAAGAGGTCCTTCAATAAAAGAAAGAATTTGCTCGGAGGAACTGCTTTGAGAGGCCCAGCAGCCATCTCTGGTGTCTGAGGCAGGGTGGATGTGCACTCAAGGTAAGCTCCAAGGGAAAGGAGTTCTTGGTGGAGGTCTTACTGTGCCTTCTAAACTCCCAGAGACTGCAAAATAGCTAAGGAAGAACTTTGTTGATAAATGCTTGGTAGTAGCAACTTTGTTCATCTCACGATCTTCTGTTCCACCTCTTGTTTCCATCATCAGAACAGAATGTTTAGTTACAAATTAATCATGTTATTTCATGACTTGGCTTTCACTGTTGGCTCTGGGAATGACAAATCAATACACAGAATTACAAACTTGGAGTGCCTTTCACCCCAAGTGAGCTGTGCCCAGCCTCTGCAAAATCTCACACACTCTATCCTGTGGCTCAGAGGGGTTGCTTGAGCACCAGTTGCCCAAAACCAACTCTAAAGAGTAGGTTTATGTTGAAGCTATAACCTTTGTTCCTTTGGCAAGTGACTAGGAAAATACATTTCCCTCTTCAGTGACCTAGTCACTTGTTTGTGCCTGTCAGCTGACCAAAAGGCACTTTGCTCCTAATACTCTGATGTCAATCTCAGGGCTAACTGGTGATGTGTGTTAATAATTATTTTAAATTCTTTTCATGTTTTAGGTCAGGCAAAGGATTTACTTCAAATAACTTGTGTAAAAGTGCTCTGAGAGAAATCTAGCCTACCAAAAAAAACCTCTTAAAGGGAGCAAAGATCATTTTGTAGACAGATGAAGATTAAGGCTTGCCTATTTTGTTATCTAACAACGTAGTTCTGTAGCTAGATATAATCAAATATGTCAAAACAGTTAATGCCAGAAAATATACCTGCCATCACAGTAATCTTGTAGCTCTGGACCAAAAAAAAAAAAAATAAAAAATGCTGAGAGTTCACTTCAAATGAAATTAACTGGCATAGTGGCACTTCATCTTAATTTTTCTAGTCTGGTATCAGGACTTTATAGAATAAAGCCTGATTTCTCATAAATGCCGATCATAAACAGGTTAATACATTAAATTATATATATAAAATGCAGAGCTCTTTTGTGGGAGTAGAGGAATTAATATTTATTGGTACAATGTACTAGGAATGCAGCCAGATATCCTCTGTGCTCAGGCTGCATCAGTAGTGGTGAATATAAGATTAGCAGCACATGGAGCGAAAGACTGGCGAAGACAGGACTCTTAATCCGTAAACGGAGAAGTTGGCTTTGTGCATTAAATTTGTTCAACGCTGTACAGAAGGCAGCACTAGAGAGAGCAATTGCCCTGGGTTTACCCCTACTTAACTACTGCTCCCTACCTAGCTGCTGCTGTTAAAGTTACAAACCTTGGTATAAATGCCTCCAGTTTTCACTGTAATTGATCATAATAAATCTTTTGCCGTCAAAGCTCAAACAGTGGTTTACTAACAATTATGCTCACTGGTCTCTCTCCTAAGTTTGGCATATCTTTAACTTAATGTTACTCTGCAGAGACCTGAGCGTGTCCAAATTAATTCTATAAACCTTGCTTGTCCTTTTTCCAGAAACATTTTTCAGATCTGCTGCTTTTACCTGGGAAGTATTAAAGATCAGATAAAGTTTTTCAAGCTTATGGAATATGTTTTTTTTTTTTTAAGAAAAAAAGACAATTCAACCCGGAGGGGCCTTTGGAAGTACAATAATGACCAAGATGGAATTTATGCTCTCAATAGCTAGGAAAAAATTGAAAACAAATGGCTGTGGTCTTGGCTAGTAGTTGTAGAAACTGCATATATGAAAAATGGAGTGATGTGGATTTTTGGCTATCCTACCTTACAGGAAAGAGGAGCTTCAGTGAGGGGTGATGCTCAGGAAGGATGCCTGCTGCTTGCAAAGTTATAGGCTTGCTTTGCATCTGTACAAGCAGTTTGCTCAGTAAAGATTTCTTTAACAGGAAGGTATAAATCATTTGGATTGTCCAATTAGAAACAATAAACCCAACAAGATAGTCTTATTTATACAGTGGGCCTGTTTGATCTTTAACATGGTTGGTGTGTCTGCATTATTGTCCAAATGGCACCTTGTTCCATTATTGTACTTGAGCTTGTTCTTTTGATCCAGGGATTGTGCTACACAACACCACTCGTGCTAAAGAGATGGAACTCATATAAGGAGTTGTCCTTTATGGTAGACATTTCTTTTATTAATGGGGCCACTACGCAGCAAAGACTTGGATCTGTCACTTACACATCAGCAAGTCTTGATGCTTTAAAGAATTCCATTCCTCTTCTAGAGCCTGTTTCTTCTCCAAACGATGAATTTCAGTAGGATTCATTAATAAGTAGCAGTAGCTTTTAGAAGGACAACTTACAGAAATATTAATGTGGTAGATGTATATGGGGTTACCCAGCCAAGGAGGGCGCACAGCCTTTGTGACCACTGTTATCCAAAGGAGACTGTGCTCTCGCTGTAGTGCTTGTGGCTGCTTTTAAGCATGAAATGCTGAAGTCATACCTTATTGCGGCTGTATTGCCTGTCTCATCAAATGTCTATGACTACTCTTTCACTTCTTTAGTTTTGTTTTACATACTGTATATTTTGGCAAAGTTATTTGATACTACAGTATTCGTGCCACACTGTGGCTGTGCTGTGTCTTAAATTTCCTTTGGTCCTCTGAACTAACATACCTGTGTCATGGATCATGTGGGGAAGCTTTAAAACACCTTCTTTTAGTGTCTAGCAAGGCATTCCAAAACATCCAACTATTGTAATCTATCCTGAAGGCCTTGTTATGATGTTATTGCTTTCCCTCTTGAACTTCATTTGCTCTACAGCTTTTATTCAGTCTCCAAATCTTAGTATTCACTATATGGGGGTAAATAAGTACCTTCAAGTTATATATATTTTTGGCCCACCAGAGCACCCTCACAAGATAGTATGGAGCAACCACCTTTGTTTTGTTTCATGTGTTATGAGTATTTTTTAATTAAAGCCCCACTTCTATGAAACAGTTGTGTACTGGGAGAACTTCAGGTGTGATGTAGAAGTTGTTAGTCCTCACAATGGTGGGGAAAACACTTGATAATGTGACAATAATGTACACTAACGGGTGAAATATAGGAGCTAAAATCCTAGGCCTCTCTTAAATCCAGCTGTGTAATTTTTAGGCTACCGGATGATGTGATGGACCTGGTGAGGTTCCTGTTTGGCATTAAGACTTATTGTAATTTTGCTTCTTCAGAGGTAAAAGAAATTGCAAAGCCTTTTACAGTACCTTGAATAGAGAGTTTCATGTTTATGGTGAAGGGTTGTAAATGTGTCTTACTCTGGGTTTGGAGCTTATTTTTATATTAATACTTGCAACTCTTATATTGTCAGTTTACAGTTTGGGTGGAACTGGCAAACTTTCAGTGAATATCTTTGCAGTATCGGAATTCTTTCTGGAGGGACATGAAGTTTACAGCATGGATATGCTTCTTTACTATGTCTGCAAAAATCCACCCACATTTGGCAAAGTTATAAACATTTGAAAAAATGCATTTCACACAGTCTTGGTCAAGTCTTACTAGATGTTCTAGCAGCTATATTTCCAAAAGATTACGTATGTACTGGATGTTTGCCTCCTTCAGAGTAGGACTTTCCTTGAAATTGCTGCTGAGTTGGACAGGTCAGACCAGTACAACCGGATGAACGGAGATCAAGGGATTTGCCTGTCCTGTTTTGTAGTGAGCATCCTGTTAAGATCAGTTAGTACATCAATGTGAATTAAATATTGAGGATTAAGCTTCAGAAGAGAGGAAGTGGGCAGGTGGGTGAGAGCTGTTGTTTAAGTGGTAAGTTGTGTTTGTCTGCATGGATAACCAAGAGTGGGAGCAGGGCTGAGATTAGATGAGGATCGTAGAAGGAAGTTCTGGGTGAGCAAAGGATGGGGGCTGAACTGGTGGTCTTGAAGGAAGGCCATGATGAAGTGAAATCCAGTGAGGAGTTGGATTGCATGAGGAGACTATGCTGCAGCTGGAGAAAAACATGAGAGGGTAGAGAGACTGGGTGGGATGGCCTTGATGTGGTAAAGGAGAGAGACAGCCTGGGTGTTCTGGATGCAGTCTCCTATGTGACTTCAGCCTGAGTTCTATGAGGAGATAAAGTATGTCAAGGGTGCTTGAGTACAAACCACGTGACACAGGATATAGATGCAAGACAAACTCTTTTTCCTGTAAAATGAATGCCTTCAGTGCATTAAAATTGCTAATATAGATGCGCCCAGTGTCCCTCAGCAATATTTGCATATGCTGAGGCAGAGCTTCTCAGTCGTTTGGTTATGTTGGATACCCCTGAAAGCCAAGATTCTTGTGATAGCTTCTATTAGTTTTGGGCTAGACCACCTTCCCATTTGTTTTGCACCGTGGAAAATACTTGCATTGATTAAACCAAGATCTATTAAAATGCTTTCCTGAAATTGTTTTTCTATAACTTCTAACTGAACTTACCAGCTGCAATTAGAGAGGAGCTAGCAGGTTGTCGTTGGTGTCAGTGGAGAAACTTGAAGCTTTTTGCAACCAAATTTATGAGTTTCCAAGGTCTGAAAAAGAAGAGAGGAGTTGTGTGTCTACTCTGTTCTCTTAGGAGGTCCAGCATTATGCATACTGTAAGTGGATGCTATGCATCTGCCTGCCTTATTTTGCCTGCAGCCCAAGGTATGGGAACCTCCAGTATCTCCAGACTTATTTGGAACGCTGCTGCAGTTGCTCAGTGCTTTCTTGGCCTGGTATCCTCTATAAGACAAGAACTACTTTCACATAAATTTAGCATTCCTTCCATAGTCACCTAGCGAGGACAAATTGTAATCTCCCTCCCCCCCGCCTTTTTTTTTTTTTGTCTGTCTGAAAGTACATGGGTTATTCCTGTGACTTCCCTCCTCCCCCCCCTCCCCCGTGTCATTACTGCCCTACGTCTTCATACTCTACATCTGTTCCTGTATGCAAACATTTTGGCTTGCTGTGATTTAGAAACACCTTCATAGACCTTAATAAGTTTATGACATTTTTCTTTTTAATATAATCTAGACAGGACATGAATTGGCCTTTTATTTGTTCTCTTCTTGCAAATATCCTTTGCGTAAAGGAAAAGGTAGTTCTCCGGCAAAAGTGAAAATCAGATGGTGTGTCAGTGGAACCTGAACCTGCTGAAATTAACTTCCGTGCCCTGACCCACTGGGTCAGAGCTGATTGACACAGCTTGTCGTGGTTGTTTGAAGTGAAAACATAGGGAAGCCAAGTGAGCATTTAACATACAGCTCCTTTGTGACTCATCTGTTAGCTTAGGAAATAAAGCTTTTTGTGACTTTAGGAAGTATGCTTTTCCCTTCGTGCATCAACATCATTGTACTTTGGCCCATGAACAGCTGAGTAGGTCACCAGTCATTAGGTAGCTTCTCTAGCTCGAGGCAGAAGTTATCTTCCTTTCCCTGCTGTTCTGTTCAGGTTCACCTGTACCTTGCATAGAAGTTCAGGTCTGAAGCAAGAAACGTCTGTCTTTTGACTTACATTCCTTATGAATGTCAGCTGAACAATACCGTTCTGGAAGGCAGAATAGCAGAAGTACAGCAATGCCTGATTTCCGCACTAAGCAATGGCTCCTAGGCTTCAACAGAAACTTTCTAAAGAAAAATAAGATGCCATTACAGCACTGTAGCAAAAACTACGATAGTGAATTGTGGTTGGTTTGGGTTTTGTTTGGGGTTTGTGGTCATCCCGTGTCCTCCTCCCCACCCCCCCTTCTAATGGCATTCTTTTATTTGCTTCAAAGCAAAGGGGTGAGAAAGAGCCATAACTTGCTTAACTTGCGTACAGGTTTTGATTTACTTTATCTTGACCAGGATAAGTAAATAAAGTAAACATTCAAAACTATACAGCTTTCTATAGGCTTAGTTTTTTTCTGATTAGAATGTGTTCTTTATTTTTCTTAAGAAAAGCGGTTTCTTATAACTGTACAGCTGTAATCTTTCAAGATGAACAGAGTGTAAAAACTGGTTAATGCGCAGCGGAAAGGAGACTCAGGGTAGAATTACTAGTCTTCTCCCTGGGCACATGATGAAAGTTTGACCTTGTGTTTAAAAAGAGTAGCTTAGATCCAGTCCAGATTGCATTGAATTGAGTGGAGAGAGTCACTGTACTTCTAATGGAAAAACTCGAGGCCTTTATTATAGCTTTAATATGGTACTGTCTCAAGAGGTTGCATTCTACTGCATTTTATGTTTAAATATGACTGCCTTGCTGCAAATGAGCCGGTTAGTGTGACTTCAGCAGTAGCAATTTCTGGAACAGATTACCATTACGAGTAATGGCATGGAGGGAGAAAAAGTTTATTGCCCGCTTGAATTTTTTTGTGGATGAGGAGCTAGAAACACAAAAGTTCAAAGAGGAGATGCATTCCTTAGTTTTAATGCACACAACTATGTTCCAGAAAAAGTGAGAGTTAAGGGGAAAAATATATGTGGGTATGGAAAGTGTGCTATCAAATAGCTGTTTCACTTGCAGTTGAAATGGTGCTACAAAAGGTCCCAAGAAGGTACTTATGAAACCTTGGTATCGGGCATTTTCTGGAGGAAGTGGAGCAGAACTTTCCTCCTAGTAGGAGAAAGTACTGTCATTTTACTGTGCTAGTACTGTCTCTTTTCTTTTTCCATGAATGATGCACCTAAATGCTACAGCACAGTGCAGCGCAGGGACAGTAGCTCCAAAGCTGGAGAAAAAGTAGTGGTGGCAATGCTGGGCTGTGACAGAACTAATTTATGCTGGTGGACCCATCTGAGCTCTGGACGTGGCTTGCTTTGCAGGACACCTAACAACAGTAAATAAGTTGCCTACAAACTGTTGGGAAGGTTAGCTTCTTGTTCTGCCCCTGCTAGCCCACCCCCAGGAAAGACACATGAACCTTGCTAGACTCAGCCAGCCCAGCTTTCCTCCTGACGTGTTAGAGTAAATTGGGAATTTGAGATAACTGGAATAAAAATTCCTGACTTCAGATGTGTATTCCCATATGCCCCAGCGTAAATGTATACAGGCTCTCACCGGAGTGGCTTTTATAATTCAAGCCTAGAGGTGGCTTGTTTGGAGACGGATTCTATGTGTCTGGATGATGCTGTATTTGAGGTAATGCCTTTCTGATGCTTACATGTTTTCTTTGGTTTCTTGAAGATTAGTATTTTTCTGGATTATTTTTCTTTTAAGGGCTGTATTTTGCATTTCTATAATTAAGAAAATCTGCAAACACATTAAAAAGTTAGCTAAATCATTCCTAGATGGTATTTTGACAATTTTATTGCCATGTATGTAGCAGTGGAAATACAGCATTGATTAGAAAATCAGGAGAGATTGGTTCTTATTTCTTAAAACAGATCTAAAATCTACTTCAAATTTTACTTTTTGTGCCACTTCATTCATATTTTAGAATATGCAGGCATAGTATTTTGAAGTGCTAAAATGATAGAAAATAAAATTTGCATTTCTCTTCTGATTTCAGTGCTGAGGTGGCTCTGAAGTGAGGTAGAATACAAGTCTCTTAAAATTGTTCGAGTGGCATCTTCTAAATACCAAAGAAAACAGATAATTTCACAAAGACATTATTTTAAAATAGTGTTCCCATAAGTGTACTTTAAAACTTGCTTTTCAAATGAAAATATAGTAGAGCATTATTGTTTAGAGTGTTCAATTAACTAGCCATGAAGCAAAGTACTTCTAAAACTTTAGTTTTGCCACAGAGGTTTAAATCTCCTCCTAAATGTTCGAAGGAGACTATTGGAACATTGATTCTAAAAAGCTTCGGAATAAGAGTTAACGTGTCAGAACTGGTTTTTGTTGCTTGGGATCAGAAAAACTTTGTCTATTAGAGGAAACAATTGCAGATGCCCTAGGAGACTGGCCATGTGTTGGCCGTCCTGTGCACCCAGAAAGGGGTGTTGTGAGGACTTCACATCTTGGGGGCCTGCTCACATGTGCTTTTGGTAAACACTTGTGTGCTCTTTTGTTGTCAAATATAAATGTTTATATAAACTCAAAGATGACCTTTAGCATTAAAGGGTTTAAATGTTGACATTGATATACTTTAATCTAGACCAACAAGCTAATGAGCTAGTAATTAAAAGAAAAATAAAACTACACCAAAAAACTATAAAAATCTACTCATTCTATCGCCCAATGCTCATATACTTTCTTAGGGCAAACAAAATGTGTTCTCTATTGGGAACCTGTGATAGTATCACCATACACCCAGGTTTCTTGAATGCCTTTGTGTATCATGACTTTTCAAAGGAGTTGACCTATCTTCCTTTATGCAAAGAAAATTTTTGAAAGGAGGATAGAATATAAATAAGGATGTGGAAGTGGGCTGTGTTCTAGTGTAGTGCTTTCTTATTATGAGGTTTCAGAAACGCTTGTGACCTAGCTGTTTTATATTGTGACCATTCCCAGCTCTATAGCTACTCATCTGCCTTTATGAAGGTCTAACACTGTGGGAGCTTAATCAGTTCTGTCCAGATCTCAGTTGGTGCCACACCAGGACCTTGTCTGATATCCCACAAAGTACTTGAAGGTTGGGCATAGAAGGATAAGAGATGCAGACTGCAAAATGGCTAGTTTAGCATCAGTCCAAACCAGTAAAGGATCTGCCAGGGCTTTAGTCATGAGAGGAGACAGCTGCTGCCTTTTTTCTGTTTGAGCATTTACTGGTGCCTCCATTGGCAGGGTGAAAGGGAGCATTTCTTGGCCCTGTCACCAAATGTTTTGTGTCCCTAATTTTCCTAGCAGTTTGCATGAGCTTAAATACTTACATATATGCATTTACAAATTAGTCACTTGAGTGTTGTTCAACTCCAAATTTTACTTCAGAGATGTGTAATTTCTGATTTCATTTGCTCACTCTTAACGATATGCATTAGCGAATACCACCCTTATTGCTTATGCAGAACACGCGTTTCTTTACAAAACAACGCCAGTAAACCTGCTTATCATCAGCTATCCTAATGCTTCATTTCCGAGCAGTTTATTCTTCCAAGCCAAAATGTACGTTACTTTAGCTTCCAGATAATCATAGACCAGAGTCTAGACTGACTTTCTGACTTTGTTTCCCTTGCAAGGGTTTGTATCTAATGGTTCCAGAACAGAGAACGAATGTTCACATGCAGTGATTTTGCTGCAGTATAGAGTATAAAAGGAGCTAAAATAATTTAGCATTGATGTTTCCATTAAATACAAAATATGAAAACTCTCTGTAGGAAGCAACATTAAATTAGTACAGTTATGTATCATTCTAATCACAGCAAACAACATTATTAGTAGTATTTCTACTAACTGCTATGGGCATGAAGTAATTAAAAAAAAATAATAGTGGGAACATGCACACTTTTTCCTGAAACAAGTTAGCGAATGGGGAGTCAGTAAGAGCAGAAGCCTTCTAAGAAAAAGACTTTTCTTAGGTGTTTTTTTTTTCCCCTTCAGTTATCTGAAGACCTGTTTTCTTCCAGGCCCTGATGGTCTAGAAGGAACACTGGGATTTTGGGGTGGGTTTTTTGATTGTGTCGTGGTTTGGTTTTGTGTGTGGTGTTCTTTTTTAAATACAGTAACTAAACCAATATTTGCTATAATACCCCTGCCACTTCTGTGACAAAACAAGGCACACAGGAGACCTAGGGGAAAAGCCTTTTCTTTCATCGTGTTATTAGCTTCATCTGTCCAGGTCAGCACTTCTTGTGCTTATATATGCCAGATATTCCAGATTATTTGTATGGCCACAGAGCAGTGCTGCGTGGCTTTGTTAACGCTTTGGTCAGTCACTTTTAGTGTCTCCTTTTGATTGTCTTTTCTGATGCTCTTTTGTGTCATGCCAAGTGGTTGCTGCTTTCTTTCAATTAAAAATAACCCTTTTCCACTGATGAAATATTGCACTTGCTACCCTGTTCCATGTATGTAGCATTAAAGATTTGTTTCTATTTCTAATATTTTTTTTTTTTCCTTTGGGAGTGGGTTTCAAAGCAACATATTAAAAGTTTTTTCTTTGTTTCATATTGTTCCATTTAAAGTAGCCTGAATTAAAAAAAAAGAGGCATAACAGAATCAATTAGCTGGAATATTTAAAGTTGAGAATATGTACTTGGTAAAAGTATAAATATCTTGTGAGATGGTATCCAAAATCTTATGTAAACTGAGCAATTAAATTTCTTCCCAAGCAAAAATTCTACTTAAATTCTTTTTCCATTAGAAACATGACCAGAGAGAGCTTTAAGGAATAACGTGATTTAAATAGTTTTATACTTATGAAAATTATTTTCTTACCTAGTTTCTCAAAATTAGTGATCATTCTTTTACAGCTTATTTTAAATTTGGGTGATGGTTTCCATTTACTGAAGAAATAATAAATTGTTTAAGTGAAAAATACAAGTTGATGAACAAGCGCTCTTTATTGCAGGTTAAAGGTCTAGTATGTACTATAGAATCTAGTACAGCTCATGGCTGTAAAGGCACCTGTGTTACATCTTGTGGACATTCCTGTAGCCCCTTCCCATTATTGCATTATTACTGAAGTGTAGGTATTTTTTCCAAATTAAGCAGCCTTTGGCCTTTAGGCTGCTATGCAAGAGTAATCAATAGCATCTTCCTAAGTCACATTGAACCTAGAGAATACAGAATATCCTTCAGTCTTTCCAGAACTGAAGCAAATAATAATTGTACAAATAGATGGGTATATAGAAAGTTCATGAATGATAGTTTGGTAGCTTATCCTACCCACAGTCATCTACTCGTGTGCTGACAGTGGGGAAAAAAGAAATGCTGATTAGGCTAAGGAGAGAAAATCTGAGGGTTTTAGATACATGTAGGTTACATTAATTGTATTTTCTGCCTATCCTTCCGTCAAAGGAGAAATTGTGACTTTTGCTTAATGATGTGCTCAGACACCTTGCTGAAATGGAATTTTTGTTCTGTACCTATTTTTTTCTTAAAACAATGTGATGGAGTCAGTATTGGTAGAATATCCAGCATAGATTTTCAAAGAATCTAATAATATTAATCTTCAGCAAATTCAGATGTTTTAAAATTTTAGGTTTAATTTTGACCTCTCTTAGGTTTCAAAATATGCATACGTTTATGCTATGTACGCTACCAGGTAGATGCTTTATTCCATTCCTTTTTAAACAGATTAAATTGAGGAAAAGGACTTAGTGATGCATAGCTCAATCACTCGACTCTTTCTTGATTATTCTGAACTGTGATTCTTAAATGCATAAAAAACTTCCCATCATTGGGCCAGATGGGGGTAACTTTCTCACTTAACAGAATCCAATTTGACTTGAGCATATCTTTCTCCTACTTATTTTAATTTATTTCATTTCATGTCTGCAAATGTTTTCATTTTTACCCTACTCTGTGGGTCAGTTACAAAATTCACATGCTATAAACCCGCCTCTCCCCACCTCTACCAGAATGAGCAATCATATTTTATTCCTTATTCTCCCAAGTGGGTTGCTTCTGCCAGACTTGTGTTTGTTTTGTTCGCCTGCCAAACTCCAGCAAATGTCTTGTTTTAAGGATGACGGGCCAGTCTGTGCATGGATTCAGATGGTTCTGAGGTTTTTTCTTTTGAGCCGCCTTTATTTCTTACTTGCAGGGTTTTTTAGTCTGTAAAACATGGCAGCTAAAATGATCTTCAGCTAAAGAGTGAATTTTGTTCTCTTCTTCCAGAATGGTAAATGTTAAAATTCACTTTAAAGCAATCAGGAATTCAGAGTACTGCATGGTGAGGTCTTTCACTCATTTACAGAAGAACTATCAGCTGTCCAGGAATTTGTGGTTTAAACACAGTATTTACAGCTAGTACACTCTGACAGCTGTTCATTGTATTTATGTGACCTCTTAAGGGCAGAACTTAGGCTCGCTCCTGTTCTGCCACAATCGATGCAATCCTAAAACCTTCCATGGAAGTTCGATTTCAGTAGTTCACTGATAACATTTTTATGAAACTCCTCTGGGATGTGGATTTTTTTCACCCCCGTGGGTAATGCCTATGTAAATTTATCTAGAGAATAAACATGCAAGGCTAAAATGTTTATTACTTTTTCTTTTCTTCCCCTGAACTATCTATCAATTCTATTCCATTCCACAAAATGATAATGATGTGGCTGTCATCTGAGTATTAGAGTGTGAGTTGGATATTCTTCATCATGTTGAGACCTCGGCCAAAATAAACAGTTGTGAAAACTAGTTGGAAATATTTTTTTGTTTGCTTTTTTAGTTTGGTGGTTTTTTTTAAAGATTTCAAACCCTTATGTTTCGTGGTGCGGGCTATTAGCTGCCCGTATAGGAGGAACGGAGGGATGCTGCTGATCATATTCTAGTTGTCAACAAATAGGTTGCACTTTCTTTTAAAAATCTGCTGTTGCACTTTGTAAGATTCTGTGGTAAATGCAAATGGTTGTGGGGATTGAAGATGGGGTGGGACAGAGGATAACCTCTTAAGCATAGTGTGGATAACCAGAAGTGATCATGGAGAGCTCCCATGTTTAGATGTGATGCAGGTTTGAGGTGATGTAGAGATGAAGGGAAGCGGAAGATGAGAAGCAATTATAAAATAGTGCCTATTTTCAGCTTTGTGAGAGACCTTAATTTTGGAAGGGGTTCCACTGCAAGAGGGTGAGTAGAGAGGAAGGCCGGAGAAAGTGGAGTACATGAGGAAAGGGACAATTCCAGGTATAGAAGGATGCAAAAAGCATAGGCAGAAATAGTAATTGAGAGGGAATGATGCAGAAGAAATGATTAATGTGAGTTGTTCTCCTGAAGTCCTTAAAAAAAAAAAAAAAAAAGACATGACCAGAGAAAAAGTGTTAGATATGACTGATGGTAGCTTATGTGAAACAGTTCAGTTTATAGGCCTTTAAATTTGTTGTCCTGTACATGTGTTGGTATTGAGCTCAGTGAAGAGAGTGTTGTTCATCTGATGGCAGAATGGATGGAAGTGTCATAGTCCCAGGAAGGTCATACCCTTACCAGACCCTGGATGATGGATCCACGTGGGGCTGGACCAGTTACAAGTTTTGAGAGATGGTGAAGGCGGTGTGGCCGCCCCTCTCCTGAGGTGCCACTGTTATTTGTGCTGTTTTAGGGAAAGGCTTTGGGTGGATTCTGAAGAATAATGGAAACTTCAGAATGTGCACTGGTGTCAGTAGTAGCTTCCTCACGGGCTGGTGAGGCCAGCCCATAGGTGAGAGGGAACTCAATGCACAGAATATATTATCTGGGGCTTCTGCTCTGCTGGTAGAGGTGTCTGGGAAGGACTATGAAAAGTGTCATGTCCAGTGTTGAGCCCATTTAATAACTAATATACTCTATTTTTCCAAAACTGAGACAGTGAGTCCCTTCTCCTACCACTCCCTTTATCTTAGATTTTTACCTACTTTCTCCATAGTAAATTCAAGGAGAAAACCGTTGCTCTTAATCCCAGGCAATAAACACATGCAGACAAATGGAAAAATGAGTAACCTCCACCAGTTTTCCTGGTCCTGTCCTGTGAAGTCTGGCATCAAATCTAGTTATCAAGAATGGCATAGGAGGGAGAAAAGACATAGAAAATAATTTCCTTATTATGCAATTTTACAGCCTTGTAGTGAAGTAAAAAGAGATTTGTCATTTATGAATTACCCATGGAATTAGTGCTTTCATGTTGCCTTTATTTTGGAAGCATTTATCCAGATTGAGTCTGCTGTCATGCTGTTATTCAAGTAAAATCATCCGGAAGAGAAAAACTTTGTGGATGACCTTATAAGGTGGGTTTGTGAACCTTTTGATCCCAAAGGAACTGGTACTTTTGCACCTTGAACTTTGTGCAGTCATTTTACAGCCATGGAAGGAGATTGGATGGTTGTGGTATCATTTTCCTTCAAATATGTATAAATCATCTGTAGGATAGTAGGTAGGGGAATACTTGATCTGCTCCTCTTGTACAGGGAGTAATGATAATTTAAGCTTAGCAGTATTAGAAATGGCTATTTAGTGTGTACTAAGTACACAAAATCACTTGGGTTTGAGAAGACCTTTAAGATCATAGAGTCCAACCATGGATTTGAAGTTGATGATTTGAAGTTTGCATGTGTTGCACTTCAATGAATAGATTAAGAGCCCATTGCTCTTTGCTGTGTGTTGTGTGTTCAGGTTTTTTTTGGGTGGGGCAGGGTTCCCCTTGGTTCTTTTTTTTTTTATTATAAAAGAAGGAACAACATAATGATATAAAAGGGATGTGCAGCAAATGTAAACAAAGGAGGGTTGTTAACCTTGAGGAAGGTCAGTGAGATTTTTAGTTTGTTCTCAGCAAACCCTAGATAGCTTGAATTAGAATATTTTCATCAAGTACCCAATTTTAGTATTTTGATAAATATTTTTAAATAAGACTCCTGATAGATCTTTTTGGCTCCCCACTGTTTTTTTAATAGCATTTATTAATCATTGTCTTTGAGGTGTCCTTTCCAGAGACTTAAATTTTGGGCTGTGAGTCAGTTTTGTGTTTAGCAGTGTATGGAGGGTGCTTTGTGGAAATGTTACTTTATGGTGAGTATTCCTTGAGTATTTGCACCAGGGACAAAGCCAAAAAACTACAAATCTCCAGCTTTTCTGACACAAGACATTCAGAGGCCAGAATTTTAACAGAATTTGAAGTTAAGAATGTAATAGAGAAAGTGATGATGCCTTCTGTTACCACTGGTAGACCATTCAAGTTGAAGAAACAAAATGCAAGAGATGGAGGAGAGGGATGGGAATCAGACCTCTGCGTACTGTAACTTGACTAGGAGATTCTGTAAAGTCAGTGAGGAGAGGAAAAGTCACCAAGTTCTGAAATGCAAAATATGTTTTCACTGTGATTTTCTTCATGGTGTAGGTAACTGGGGACTCGGAGATGATTTTACCATCCTCTGTTCCCGAAGAATGGATTAGAAAAGGAGTACAACAGATAGAGCCCTGATCCTTCAGGGCTTTTCTGGGCTTTGCTCTCTGCTGATAGCTCATGGCAATGTTTGCCCAATTCCAATGAGTTGTTTGAAGAGACTTTAAACTAGGTGTAACATTAGACCAAGAGATCAAATAAGCATCTTTCCACTTCCTAAGGTACACTGGAGTGTGATGAAACTGTGGATTTGGAGCACTGTTACAATAGCAGACAACGAGTGAAGTTAGCTCTAAAGACACCCCTTAAACAGGACTAGGATTTAAGTGAACTACTGCAGAAACAGAAATAAGTAATCTGTGATTTTGTTTGGCTGCATGGTGCATGACAGAGATGCTACAAATGGTGTTATTTATGATGAGGGTGATAATCAAGGCTATTTTTAAGTGCATCTGCTGAGCCTGCTACACAAAATGTATAACTGAATAGTACTCCTTAATTTGTACGTACCCTGTAGGAAGCTGTAACAATATTGCAGATTTTTAATCTAAAAGAAAAATTAGCAATGAGGAAAGGGTAAAGTGTACCTTGCAACCTCTTTAGCTATTTTCACTTTTACCAAGATGAGCTTTCCCAGGATAAAGGTACCAAGACTTGTCCAAAGAATAGATTTTGAGCTCACCAGCAAGTAAATCATTACCTGAGGAGAACGTGTTTGTGTGTGTTAAGAAAAAGCCAACTTGCTTCCAGACTTGTGAAGAGAGGATGCCAGATTCATGCAGTTGGGCTTCAGGACAGAGAAAGAACAATCGGAGGTCACTGAATTACATGTCTGAGGCAGACTTCTGCAGGTGTGCACGGCATTTGGGTCTCTATGCCAACCCTCCCATTCTCACAGCAGGAGACTGCTGCAGAACTTGGGCTGTAGCTGTCAACGTACATTGTCCTGCTGAAGTGCCTGGAATAGGGCCTTTTCTAGGACATGTGATGTCATATAGAAAAAGCCTTATTTTGGTGCACATTTGTGTCAACACGCACATATGCCGTACAGATACAATTCTAGTATATTTAGTTTAAGGATGTCCCATTTGACAAGACAAATGCAGGAAACATTACGGCATTAAATGCACAGCAGGAGAGAAGAGAGAAAAACAAAACCAAACCCGCTTCTGTAGTAACAAATACTTTCTGGAGTGTTCCTGAAGGTGATGGATTGATTTTTAAACTCTGTAATTCTTGACAGTGCAATTTTGTTTCATCTGTCTTGCTTTTTCCTTTTTCCAAAAGGAAAAGCAAATTATTTTTTTTTTTTTTTACTTGCTTACTGACTAATACCTCATGGTACAGGACATTAGAATCACTGTTACTTCTATCCATTGATGGTGGGTGTAAGCTGACTACCCCAATAACAATGGGAAAATGTCAAATTTGTAAGAAACTGTCACTTCAGTGAGCCCTTATCTGTAAAGGCTGGATTTATTGCTAGGCCTATTTCTGTACTATTCTATAACTGGGTTGGAATAGTTGTCACTGAAGCTTTAATAGACGCACACATCAGACAAGCAGAAGGAAGAGAAGAGCGGCAAAAGCTTTTTAATACTTCATTGAAATTTTATTTCTTTGCTTTTAATAAAACATAGTTAGGGAAATATATATTTATAGGACTTCTGGTATATTTCTGGATCCTGTAAGACTTTTCCTATAAAAGGAAAAGTCCCCCACACTTGCATAGCTCTAAACCAAAATGTTGTTGTTCAGACACTTTTTTTTTTTCCCTTCCTCTGTTTTGGGGAACATCTTACTGAATGAAGAACAAATAGCATCAAACTCCTACAGTCTATCGCTCCGTACTGCAGTCTCTTCTGTGCCACACTGGATCAAGCCAATAGTTTTGGCTTTTCCAAAATCCACTTTGCACTTGCGTGGAGCTGTTGATCCTTCCCTGGCATTTGTGTTGGCTTTGCAGGGCGGTTTCCCCTGATCCTTGCTGTCTGAGCACATCGGGGCATGCGTATCCAAGTACCTGGCTGCCGATTTGTTAGGTCTGTCAGAATTGTACTGCTTTGCCCTTGTCTCATCCTCTCTCTTGGCTGGAGTGAGTATAGGAGTACGATGTGTTGACAGAGGTCTCTATCTGACACTTCCAGGTGTCCCAGTCAGGCAGAGAGCTGCTGCTCTTTTGCTTCCCACGCTTGTCTGCTTGCTGATTGCTAGTGCTGGCCCTAATCCGCTGGATGTGTGCTCAGCTGTTCCCACTGAAACACACGTACAGGATATTATGGGCAAGATGTGAAGCACTGAACATCTTTGATGTTGTTGTTCCAGTCTCCGTAGCTCCTGGACTCCGCCAAGGCAGCGAGCTTGGCCCCACGTAGCAGAGCCCTCTGGAGCGGGGCTGCACCCGTGGCTGGGGCACGGACGTTCAGCAGGCTGGTTCTTCCCCTCAGCCCTGTGTCTGGTTCAGCAAAAGCTGCAATGGTGCTGCTGAGCTCTTCTTTTTGCATGAGTTAAGGTCTACTAATATATAACCCCAAGCTGTTTCGAAGAAGTCTGCATATATACATAGAATGAATTTCTTTTAAAAATACTTCTTTGTGGAAAATTTGAAAGTGCTCTGTTCCAAATGAGGGATTGCTTTATAGTTGCCATGTCTAACAAGAAATGATGAAGAATAAACCAGTTCTATGGGGATAACTGTGAAGTTGTAATATTAGTTAACAGTTTACATTTTGCTTGCTGAGAGAAGCATAAATAAGCACATTTGGGGGGTGGCATGTTTCCTACTTCGTGCTAATGCTTTTTAAAGTTATTAAAATAGTTCATTATCTGACTGCCCAGTACTTCAAAGAAAGCGAGCACTGAATCCTGTGAACTCTTGATTGTGACTCATATATTTGCTTATAATAAGTTTTAAAAGGCCCAGACTGCTTTCCAAAATGAAAATCTGCATGTGAGCTTTGTAATGAAATGAAGGTGTCGGTCTGACAGTGTTACTGTCTCTGCAGTTGCAATCTTGACCTTCCTCGAGTAGGTTTGGTTGGGAGACATTAAATATAAAACAAGGCAGGCTGGAGGAGCACAACTGCTTTCAGGAAGAATGTGTGTGCTTTTTGGTTTGTGGTTTTTTTTTGTTATTGAAGTGCTTCATAATGGAATATTCGTGTTTCATTTTATTAGAATTGTAATTAGGTCACATGCTTCTGGAAGGGGAGACTGCCAGGCATGACTGAGCTGTTGGATCTTCCTCAGTGTTGGTCCATTTTTGTTTTACAGATTTAATTGATTCCAGATTCTCTTTGCACACTGAATACAAACGTATTGTTAAAATCCTGGAGTCCAAATCAGACATGGCTCCCACAGATGTGATGGGAAATCATTCCTGAGTAAAAGTTGTAGGACTGAACCAGCTGAATCTGTCATGCTTCAGGGAAGCAAAAGCAGTATTATCTGCTTTCATGCTAGAATACTTAGGAAAACATCAATCTCTGTTAAGCAGCATCAGCTCTTCAAGTTTTGGCTCTAGTTTTGCTTCCTTTGTAGTTGCACAAAAATCCTATGGGTGGGGGTGGAGTAAAGCTCTGTGAAAACTGAGTTTGAGCTTTTTCAGGTTCTTCTCCATATTCCCCAAATCCTTCACATATACATGCCTTATTTTGTTTTATCATTTTCTTTTGGGTTGTCATCCCAAGGAAGCCAGGCTGGAGCCAGGGAAGTATATTTAGCATGCCAAGCATTTTATGTGGCTCGTGGGAAGACGCAGTGGTGGACTGTCATAAGCACGGATCCCAACTGCACCCAGCATGGGTGGCAGCATGCTCTGAACCTGTTACACAGTGGGAGGCTCGTCTGGCTGACATGGCAGACAGGTTAGTCAGAACATGTAATGTTCATAACTGAGAGATCCCATGTGTTGATCTGGAAATTAAAAAGTGACTTATGCAAAGCAGAAGGTTTGTAAGCTGGTTTATTCCTTTCTACAAGCCTGCAGAACCACAATGAATGAATGAGTGGCGGCTGGATGCAATGAAAATTGCTGAGAATGATGAAATGAGCATCTTCACTGATGTCAAATACAGCTACAGCCTCTCACTGCAAAGATTTCCCTGAAATTTGGCAAAAATATGACAGCATATTGAAGATATTTCAGGGTTGCATTACTTGTACTGTGATGACAAAAACACTAGAGCCTAATTAAAATTCTTATGTAAAACCTTTTAAGTTCTCATAAGTACTTGTTATAGTAAGCTTGTCACCTGGAAGTTTCTTTTAAATATAATACCCAGTAAAGACCTGAAACAGATTCCTCAGTTGGAGTAGCTTTGACTTAAGGTATGCTTTTATCTTGTGAGCAAAGGTGGTGTAGTAAATAATTTAAGAATATTTTAGAGCTGTAGTAATTGATGGGATGCGCAGTGGGTGGTGTTTTTGAGTTCTGTTAAGTTTTAGTAATTTCACTGAAGAATTAATTCTGTGTCAGGACTAACGCTGCATGTAACGTGTGTTACAAAAGGATGAGAAGAACCGCTGCTGCTGCTGTTGCCATCATAGCTTCAGCCAGTTTCTCTAGATCGTTTGTGTAAGGCAGAAAAAGCTTCAGCCGGACTGTATGAATTCAGTTGTGGGTGAGAGCTGGGAAGAATTAGCTGGGGTCAGGTAGTTAAAGTAAAACCTTTGCTGAAAGGGCCAGGTCTAGAAGGACAATTCTTAGAAGATCTCAGGTCTTGAAGAGGAGGAAACTGGAAGCAGAAGTGCCTTCTCCAGCTCTAGGGTAACTTGCTACTACACATCTCTTATGCCATATTCAGTTTGCAAGAAAAGTAGAAGAGTACACTTCACAAGCTTGCTTCCATGTGTCATATTAAACTGAAACAAGAAACCATGTCCCTTGAGGTAAAAGGGAAATTAGAGGATTAACTGGTGAGGAGACTAATCCCCCTCTCCCCCCATTAAAGAAAAGATTTTTGGCTGTGGAATGGTAATCTGACTGCATCTAAGCAGTTTTGGTGATTGGCTCCAATATACACCTGGCTTGGACAGATGAATGTAAACATTTCTGTGAAATTTGATTTTTTTTTTTTTAGAAGTCTCCAAATTCCTCTGAAATCTGGCACAGCTGTGGCTCTTTCTCCTTTTTTAGAGGAGGGGAAGGGGAATAAAGATTTTAAAGTTATCACAACTGTGTGGTTTGGGAAATAGGGTGTAAATGTTTTGCTTAAAAAAACCCAAACCAACCAAACCAAAACTACTTAAAATCAGAGAAGGGGGGGCAGGGAGGAATGTTGGGCAGAGTCCAAATCCACAAGCCCTACAGACATTCCACATCAGTAAATGTCTCTTGTTCTTGGGTGATGTTTTTGACAATGCTCTAAATTATATATTGGGAGTAGGAATGGCAGATTTGTCTACATAGCTGCAGATGACAGCTGTATGATAAAAAGGAAATGTGTTAATAAAGTGATACTGTTTACTCCTGCAGAGGGAGGGTGATGAAGGCCTAGGGTAGCGCCAGGTGACCAAAGATTAAATAGTTTAAATGTGTAAATAATTGAAGAATTTCATTCCTTACAGTTTTGCTGTAGACAGAGGAAGAAGATACTGATAAGCTCTCAAGCATACCTCATGGAGGTTGTGATCCACCAGGACTCTTGTGTGTATTCCTAACTTCTGTGAACACAAGCAGTATTTACTTAATGGGGCTTTTCAGAGGCCTAAACTTCCTAATGCACTGTAATGTCAAATGCAGATGCTCTATTTCTATTCAAATTGGTGATAAGGTAAAGAGCACTAGGGAGAAACCAGCAATGTGTGTACCCCCACAAAAAAAGTCAGCGCAAGGACTAATACTTAGCAAACAGCAGCATCTCTGTTAGGAGTGAAACTCTAAACCATGTAGTTGTATGAGCGCGTGTGCACATGTATGTTTTTGGCAAAGAAATAGACAATGCTGTTCTCTGATGAATATTAGATCATTCAAGCTACAAAGCTCTGGTCTGTTAGGTAAAATTAACTGTAAAATGAGATCTCTTGCTAGCTTTTTGCCATTCAAGACAACTGTTATGTCAATGTCAAAGATCAAATCAATCATATTTTATTTTAACTGCTATAATACAAGCCAAAATTAAGTAGATATCTTCTAAAAATAGTATTTATGACTTAAAAAGTTAACTGAAAAAATATTGTAGAAAAACTAATTAGAAGTTTATTGGGGTTTTGAGGTCTTTTCTTTGGGGGGGGGGGCAAAGAAAAATTTGGTGACATTTGAATTCTTCAGTGAGAGCATACCAGGTGTTTCTGCTAAAATAACTAGAAATGGGAAAGAGTTTACACTAGCGTTGCAGTACTTAATAAAAACTTAAAAAAGATGTCTTTGTTGCCTAGAGTAAGGAGAGCATTGTCTGGGAACTTCAGAGTTCATCTAGCTCCCCTCCTATCTGGAGGCAGGATCAACTATACCTAGGTACTTCCAGATAAACATCTGTCAGGCTCTTTCTTAAAGATTTTGCAGTAGTGGAAAAGCCACAGTCTTTGTAGCCAGGCAGTCCTTTCTGGTGCCTCTCTTATACCAAAACCAGGTGTTTTTTCCAGCTCTAACCTGAGTCTGCATTACTGCAGTTCAAGGTCATTTTGTACAAGAGGATAAGAGATTTTATTATTATTATTATTATTACTTGTAGCAGCAGCTTCATTTAAAGTTACTTCTGTTGGTTAAATGCTGTTCATTCTTCACTTAATGTTTAACCCAGGATTATACTGAAATCTAGAAAGTGTAGTTTAGGGGATATATCAACGCTTAGGGTGAGAGAGATTTGAAGTACTTTAATTAAAGCTCTTAATTATAGCTGCTTATAGCAGATACTTGTGATGTCACTGATTGTCATGCCAGAATCAGAAGAACAGAAAATGTCTAGAATATTAAGAGCTTTTAACCATGTAAAGGTTGTGATTGTGCCGTTCTATAACATGGCATTGCTGTACTACTCCAAGTACACATTATACACTTGTTCTAAGTTTCATGTATGGTAACATTAAAACAAAATACAGATCGCAATGTTCTGTATTAATTTGGGTGATATTTTTATAGAAAGTGTGAGATATGGGAAATCTTTTTGGTGTACATATAGAATTATAAGGAACCTGTTAAGAGATTGAAGGGGATTTGATTTAAAGATTGCAGCAAACATTAAAATCAGTTTGTAATGACTTGCAAGTATTAGACCTTTCCAGCTTTCACTGATCTTGATTTCTTTTTGTAATGTTGGAGTTCTAAAAGCAGGAAAATTTCATGTTCCCTTTTTTTAAATTGAGAGGAAATTTCAGCTTGGTGTTAGATGTACTGAATTACATTGAATGCATCAAATTTGCATTTGTGCTTGGCTTCTTGATTGGTTTTGTTTTCTTTTTGTTTCTGTCTGGGAACAAAAGCAGAATGATCCTAAAAATTTATATTATTGAAATAAGGGACTACAGATAAGGTATAAGATGGAAGCAGAAAGATCTCGGACAAGACTGTTTTGCAGAGTATCCCAGGAGGGGTTTTAACAATAGAGACTTGATTAGCTTGAAAGTCTGTTTATATTAAAAACAAACCCAAAACAACAACAACAACAAAAAAACACACTAGCCTGTTCCAAATGGGAAATGTAAAAATGCCAACACATTTGTGATCTACCAAATGCAGGGCTAGGAGTAGCCGTGATCTGAACAGAAAAGAGGGGGTGAGGGGGCAGGGGGTTGCCCGTGCCACCCTCCGGTGGGCAGTACAGGATGTGCTCAGCCTGTTCTGACAGCCTGGCTGGGGCAGATTGCTGTCACCCAAAGCCATCCATCCCTCTTGCCCAGTCAACACCTGTAACACCAGTAACATATAGTCTATACAGTAATGCCTCTGGGTTTTGTGGTGTGGTGTTTTTTTTTTTTTTTGAGTCACTACTAATCTCTCAATGTTTAAAAAAGTCTTTTCCCAAATGTAAGATGGATTTCTATTAATTTATTTCTAAGAGCAGTACAGACACGTGTGACTTCAGTGGGTTCTCCTGACTTTAAGGTCAGCGTGTCAGAGTGGAATGAAATACAAATTCAGAGATACTCATCAGTAAGATCCAATAACTTGTTACATGGTGTCCCTGCACTGCCCTTATTCTTAATGTTCTAAAATAAAACATCAATTATTTTTCTATGGCTTCCTTTGCCCAGAAGGCATAGGCCAGTAACAAGTATAAAACATCTGTAACTTCTGTTCTATGCCAACTTTGAAACCCTCACGAGCTTCAGAGCTGTGGCATTCAGCTTCCTTTTATCTGTTTCCTTATCATAGTTATTTTTGTGGTATCTCAGTGGCTATGACTGTTTGCAAACATCCTTTTTCTCTTCTCTGGGGGGGTGGCAGGATTTTTACATGAAGACCTGGACCTGGATCATTCTTGCGGGAACAGGAACTTGGGGATCCTTAGTTCGGGGTGGGAGTGAGGATGAACATTAACTTTGTATGCGTGTCTGGTGGTGTGGATCATAGGGAAAGGAACCCCATTGATCCGAGCGCTGTAAGTGCCTGTGGTATGCATCCTTGAGATGCAGGAAGCAGATTGATCACTAACTCAATAGGTGAGCAATCTATACGGAGTGTAGGTCATGAGAGACAGTCTTCCCTTTTAGATTAGTGATGCTTTTACCCAATGCACTGGAATATTTTATCATAGTGATTCTGAAGAATCGTGTCCTTTCAACCTTTTCTGTTTATGGCCATTACCTTGAGGTCACTTGCAATTTATGTTGGAACGTATATATGTATGTAGTAACCCAAGTTACAATTTTGTTTCCGGTAAAATTAAAGTATTTGCAAAATTAATAATAAATTTATTTTTAATAGTATGAAATAAAAGGTGGAATTAATCTGACCAAATGTAGTAAACTAAAATGCATCCTAAAAGTGTTTGCATATCCCCACAGAATATGAAGGGAACATGTAGTGATCAGCTAAATACATGTATCTGTAATGGAGACTTTAAGGTTGGTTTGTTTTTGGGTGTCTTTTGGGGGGGGGTGGTAGTGGTGGGGGTTGAATTTGAGAAACAAGAGAATGTGTCCTACACTGGCAATCAGAACTTAATTCTTGGTGCAATTGTATTCTTGTGCAGAAGTGTGTGCATGTGTGTATTTTTGTGTGTGCTCATATATATATATATGCACACATATTAAAAATCTGCTGCAACTGTGGTTGTATAATTAAGCTTATACGCAAATAGCACAAAAAGTACGAACCTATAGATAAGTATAAGGGTAAAATAAAGCATTGGCCTAAATGCCAGCAGAGCTACTACTGTAGACAAATAGTTTCTGTGTTTTAAATACATCCTGAGCTAAGATGGTTGTGAATCATTTTAAATTATGTAGTGAAAATATTTTTTTTTTCTCTGAAAACAAGAATATTGCTAGCAGGAATCCAAGTTGCGGGTATTGAATTAATGCAATTTCAGTGAAGTAATTAAAGTTAAAGCAGAATATTACTATTTTGGTGCTTTATTGAGCTATAGTTCTAGGAAATATTATCCCAAACGCATGAATAACTTAATGAATTACTTAAATGAAGCACATGCCGATAAATTAAGAGACTTCACAAGCAGAATTTTGTAATGGTGATATATTAAAGAGAGCCATAGAATGTAGTCAGGAAGATATAACCATGGACGTGAAAGCAACAACAAACCTCCTTGGTATTATAATGAATATAGAAATTACTGGTGCCATCTACTGTTGGCAAAATAAAGGTGACAGAAAGATGCAAGCAGGGTGGTGGAAACGAGCATTAGAAAAGAGAAGTCAAATAATTCCGTTCCTTAATATCAAACTGAAGAAAAATATGATGGGGAGATTGGATTACTTTATAGTGTTTGAGTTCTTATCAATAACAAAAATTGGAAACAGCTGAGAGAGTGTTTGGAAGCAGTTTAGGCTGTTTTAAATCCCTCAAACCCTGTGATTGTTCAGAGAAGGAAGCCAGGGCCGGATATGTGTAATTCAGCTATTTTGGGACTGGAGTTTGTCTTTAACTTTATCCTGTTTTTCTTTAGCTTTTAAATCTAATGGGATCAGTTCTTCAGCTTGTACAAACAGGTGTTGTTCAATTAATGTTAGTGTTGAAATCCCATACTAAAACATGACTGTGAGGAATGCTGCTTTTTTTTTACTTGGCAGGAACAAATTTCCCTCTTTGGCTTCTAAGAAAGCAGATAAATGTTGGAGTAGTTTGAACAGCAGCAGCAAAAATAACACAGAGATCAAAAGGATGGCTGCAATAGAAATAATTCAAGTTTTTAAGGAAAAAACCAACTACTATAAAGAAGAAAATCTCTTAGCATAAGAAAACACTTCAGGAATTTAAGAAATTCAACTGCTTGTGGTGTTCAAGTGAGCTTGAAGCAGTGATGGAGGCAAGCACAGAATATTTTTGTCTGCCTGTGTGCTGAGAACTTGGAGGGCTCTCCAGCTGGAGATCTAATCTCATTCATTATGGTCTGGGTTGGGTGTTTTTTTTCTACTTTTAAGGCTACGCCCTGGTTTTGTTGAAATGATTGTTGAAATCTTGATTACTTCAGCTGTGGTAGAGTTTCACCCACCCATTACTTTCAAATAGGAAGCTTGCTTCCAGGTCCATCTCCTGGGCAGAACCATGCTCCGGAGCATAAAGCTGTGGTTCCCTTCCGGTATACTTGTGTAACTTTTTAGATTACATTAAATTAAATCTTAGTCATATTAATAAAGTTCAAGGTCACGGAGGTGACCGTTCTGTCAGCAGCCAGGTTGAAATATAAATTCAAAGTTCCAATCCTGTTTCTTCGTGCTGCTGGAAGCTTGTCTGTAAAACTCAACAGGACATTAAACATCACTAATGAAAAAAAAATGTACCATATAGAAACACACAGGTGATGCATCAGGTTTATTTTAGGAGGACCTTAAATACTTTGCTTGACTTGGGGAGCCAGGGGCAAGCAAAAAAACAAAACTTGGGCTCCCATAGTTCATATGTCACTGAAATTCAGGACAGCTCCCCAGTAAAGCAGAATCCCAAATGTGGGCTGTTTCCCAGGCTTCCTTGGTGATCCTGGGGGAGAATGAAGCAGCTGTGGTTGCTGATCTGGAAAGCTGTGACCAGAGCTAAGGAAACACTTGGTATTTTGTGTTAGCTGGCTCCCAGGCCTGAGGGAGGGTTTGAAATTCCAGCCAGTCTCCAAAGTGGATTTCAGGAGATCACTGCAGGCTGCAGAGCTCCAGATCCACTCCTTGAGGCAGACATGATGAACATGGTTAGAAATGGTATGGATGAGTGTGAGGTACTGGTATCCTTCACTGTTTGCAGCTGTTTTATGATCAAAACTTCCCGCATAAAGGGATTCAAACCAGTGTTTCAGACTGCAGAGCCATCTGTTACCTTGTCCAGGCGAGAAGCATCACTCCTATCTCCAGCTGTCTGTTGAAGCTGGCTGCTATGCAGTATGCAGCTCAGGGTGTGAGGTCATGGCATTTGGGTGGGGAAGGGGGCACATGTCCTGAAGTATCCCAGGACTTCATTGTGCATGTCATATTATACAGCCAGGTGATTACCAACACCGCCTCTGCTTTGGAGCAGTGAGTAAAGCCCCTTCGGTGCTGCTGGCCATCAGGCTGCATCCCGGTGGTCTTGTGTTGTTTCATGGGGGTGTGAATCTGGGGTTCCTGGCTGCAGGGTGACCTGGTGTCAAGGTGGTGGTGGTGACACATTGAGCTGTGCTTGCCTACCAGCAGAAGCCAGGGTATATGTAGATGTTGGTACACTTGCGACAAAACCTTTGTGATAGTCTGCTTACTTTTAATGTATGCAGGAAGGAATTAATCTTCTCCTCCTGCCTGACATGCCAGACAAGTGAGTTTGCCCACTTGCTGTTTGCTCTGACACCAGTAGATGCATCAGTGAACAGGGTAGGGGGATTTAGGCAGAAGGGTTCCTGCATACAGGGAGAGAAGGAAACTGGGGAACAGGACAGTTACAGCCCAGGAAGTGCAATATTGTTGGAGAACTTTTTTGAAATAGAGAACAATGAGATTCAGGGTTCCTGTGATTCACTGTGGATGACATCTATAACTCTGCTTCATTTGATGCAGAAACTAGAAGATACTGAGTGAATCGAGCAAGAAGGTAGGAAGTGAAGGGACTGTCCTGTGTTTTAATAAGTTCAGTGCTGCTCTGAAGGGCTGGATCAGGGGTCCTCAAACTACGGCCCCCCAGGGTCCTCAATCCGGCCCCTGGTATTTACAGACTCCCCTGCCGGGGTTTGGGGGGGGGGACACACCAAGCAGCTGCAGATGGCTGCTTGCCACTGCATCCATGCACCGGCCCCCTGGTTAAAAAGTTTGAGGACACCTGCTGGATTATCGCAATGACTGTCACAGAACTCCTATATTGTATTAACTTATTTAAATCTGAATTTTCACAGAAAGGAGGAGCTGGAATCTGTTATAGGCCTGCTGAGCGTTCAAAACTGACAGAATTTGAATGCTTTGGATACGTAAAGCCCAAGTAACATGAAGAGTTCTAGGAAAATATCTATTTTCCTTACTTAACTGGTCACCAAATCACTAAATATATGCTATTTTAAGTTCTTCCTGTCTTGCATTTCTTCATATAAAAAGTGCAGATAACATAATTCCCATCCTATAAGGAGTCTGTGAAAATGAACTAGTACTTATGACTGTTAGATACTGTATGAAGAACACTAGAAAAATTCCACTAGCAAATTAATCATTCTGTCTGCAGGGCATGTTTGAATGGAACATGCTAAACTGAAGCATATGGTCACAGTGAACACTGAGGAGCCAAATTTTAAGTATCTGTTCATTGAATAAGTGTTGCCATCCATGTCTTACATTAAAATGGGAAAAGGTCTTGCAGAAGACCTGTTTGTATATGGTCTATATGTATATAGTTAAGAATACTAACTATATACATATATATAATTCTTAACTATATATAGTTAAGAATGACAGCCTAGTGCATACACATGGAAAGCTATCATTTCATTATGACACTATATAAGTTTTTGAGTGTGTATTAAGATATAGCTGAAGTTGCTACTGTGCTTTTTAAATGTATTCTGCCCTCTTCCTTTTACAGCCCCATACCCATTTAGTCTGTATGTGTTCTATGTTGCAGCTCTGCTCCAAACAGTGTTCTGTTAAACTGATGATTCAAGAGTGAATCAGTACATATCAATGTATATAGACTGTGAAATTGTGCTTTCAAATTACTCAAAACAAACCTAACAAAAATTTAAATTATATATATTCTTATTCTAGATATGTTTTTCTTACCCATGTAACTGATGATCAGAGATAGTTGAGTCTGTGCCAGGAGTACAAATCACTGCATAGACAGTTCTCAACTGTGAATTTGGTCAGCCCATCCAAGGTCTACACTGCTTAAAATATTGAAATATTTTGAAATATTGAAAAATACATTTTTACCTGCATGTAAAATCTGAATAGGAGTTGTGTTATCTTCCTGCTGCTTTTCAAGGTTTTTCATAGACTGATTGATTCCCGCTTAGGACTTGGTAATGCAGATGAAACTACTGGATTTATCTTTGTTGTGTATGCTTTAGTGTACATGGCAACAAAAGCTTTTCTGTGCTGGACATTTATGGGGTTTGTTTGAACGTTGTTAGCCTTAGCTGTTGTTTGTTGGCATTAGATTAATGCAGCAGCACTGTTGTGAAGCTGTGGTGGTGCAAAGGCACAGCACTGATCTGTGTGGTGCAGGGATGGGCTTCTGCTTTGGTTGCTTTTTTGATGGGTGTTTTTTGGGTTTGGGTTTTTTGGTTGTTTTTTTGTTGTTGGAAGATTTTTTTTTTTGTGCATGTGGGGTGGTGGTGATTTTGTGTGTGTGTTAATACTTCACTGTTAATCTACCGTGTGCTGCAGGAGTACTTGTCTGTCCTTGGGGAGATGAGAGGAATTTTAGGATGGGTATTGTACAGACAACTGAACGCTAGTGATTTGTGCCAGTATCTTTCCTTCAAGGTGAATGGCTCCCAGCCTTGATTGAACTGAAAAGTGATTTCTGACATGACTCAACGATTTGATAACATCTCTAAAGCTGGATGGGTCAGGAGGAGGAGAAGCCTCTGTGAAGGTTAAAACTGTAGCATGAATCCAGGTTAAAGTCTTCAGTGAAGTACTGTTAAATAAGTAGTATAGCTGAAGGTGCAACTCGCTAGCTGTTAAGCTAATAGTACTGCTTTGCCTCTGAGCAAAGTTCAGGTTTACACTTTTATTTTTTTTAAACATTTTGAATTGCTTAGTGGTTTAGGATTTAACCACTCATTGCTGGTAATGAAAAGCCTCCTGCCGTGCCATATTACCAGACTTGCCTTTCAGTACGTTTCAGTGCAAACTTCTGCTCTTGATTTTTGTAACACCGTGTAAGCCAGATGGGTAGAACTGGAAACACACAGTCTTTTTGTTGATGATGTTGACAGTACTTTGCCAACAGGTACGCTAACCAAGTATATTGCAGTAATGTATGAGTTTGCATCAGTCTGTGCATCTAAATTATAGCTTTATTAGATTGGAACACTGGTAGAAATCTATTCTGGATCCAGCTCATCTAAATAACAATACTGTAAATTTTACCTCCCTTCTCCCCCTGTGCTATGACAGTTTCTTAGCAGTCTTGGTGACTGTGTCTGGCTACACCTTTTGAATAGCAAGCATTTGTCTGAAGTGTGAGAAATTCCTGGAAACTGTCAATTTTAAGTTATTATAGTAGATATGCATATTTAAAACTTCGGAATTGAGTTAGCAGCTGAAGCAGATGCATGTGTGTGTTCAATGTAGCTTTCTCAAATTATTTCTATTCTGGTCTAACTTGAGTGGAATAATTTTAAATCAAAATGTCTAGGTTTGGTGTTTAATTTTAATATATCCAGTATGTATTTTTAAGGCTCTGCATTTGAGTTTCAGATCCCACCAGAGGATAAAACTTGATAACATTTCTGGACTTTTGATTTGGGGAGTCTTTTGTTCTAGAATGTTTTCTTGCTTTTTGTTACACATTTTTTTCTTTCTCAATCCATAGACATCATTTGTGCTTATGGGGCAGGGGAAGAAAAAGATCAATCTAAAATTTAAAATATTTTTTTGTTGGTTTTAGTTCAGAGCAAAGTGATTTTAGACTATATTGTACAGACCCATGGTGAATGAGCTGTTTGTTGCAGTGACCGCTTTCCTGTGACTTGGCTTTTAGTGTGCTTTCTAGCAGTGAGGTGACATTGCCATGAGAAGGTTTGCCAGGTTTGGCAGTAATTAGCATCTCTGGGAGAGGCTTAGCAGAAAGTTCAAGTTCAAACTGTTCCTTTCAATTTTTTTCCTTTCCTAGGGAGGTGATCCTTGCAAAGAGGGGTTGAGGCGTTCCTGGGGTTAAATGGAGGAGGATAGATTTTTGTGCTTTCCTAGGTAATTAGAGGCCTTTATTCTCCAAAGTCCTTATCCTGTAGCTTTCATGAGCATTGATTTCCCTCCCCCGCCCCCCCCCCCCCTTCCCAACTGCAAAAAAATCTGGGGGGATGGGGTGGAGAAGAGAGAAAGTAGAACAGACTCCAATATGCTTCATCTATGAGAACTTGAGTTAAATCCCAAACTTATCAAGAGAAAATGTGCTCAGTGGGCCTGGTGTTTTTGAAGTGCTTTTTTCCTCGGATGACCAGCCTTCTACTGGGTGGCTTTTAGCGATGCCCAGTCAGCAGGGTCCCTGCCACAAAACAGCAATGACCTTGCCATTGCAGGGATATTCCCTGAGCACTATTTGAGGACTCCTGTTCAGATCTTTCACTCTCTCTCATTGTGTCCATGTCAGTGATCTTTATTTTTTGTTTTAACCTATGCCCCGGCCCTGTTTTGGACACCTCATTTTGGAACACTAAATGCAAAGAGTGAAGTGCAGCGTGTTAATCTTTTCTTAGACTCCTGATTTCCTCACTCTTCACCACCAGAATGACAGCGGAGCTGTTCCCACCGTAACTGCTTGCATGGTGTGTAAAAGGAGGTGGTGATATTCAGCGTAATTGTTTTAGTCTGGAAAACATTTTATTCAAATATGATTAAAACACCTTTAGGATTTAAATTACTCGGTAAGACTTGTCATTCTATGATATCAACTACCCTCTTCATTTAAAACCTTTCTTATACGAGTAGCTGTTTCTGAAGGCATCTCGATAAAGAGTCTGGGCAGTTTGTGTTTCACTGGTGAGCTCTCATGAACGTTGTTTTTAGTACATGTTGCAAGATTTATTTTTTTAAATGTATTGATGAAAAATAATCAGCTTCTGGATTCCACTCTCCCCCACCCCCCTTCCCTAGTAGAATGCTATACTAAAACAGTAAAATACAGGTAGCATGGGGATTGCTTATTGGTGAAGTGACCAGAGGAAAGGTCAAATAATCAGTCAGTGTCTTATCTACAAGATACAACTGTTAAATTTGGCAGATGGTTTGGTGTATTCTCGCTTGCTGGCAAATAGAAGTGTTTGGAGGCAGGTCAGGCCATTGCCCATGCTTTTTTTGGCTGGTAGGAAGCTGTTGCCGTTTCTTTTTTGCCCATGGGGGAACTGAAGAAGAGAAGAATCAGATAGTCTCTGGTTTAGATGTGGGCTTGTGGTTCTGGGCTCCTGTGTTCAAACATGATGTTCTTCACGTGTAGATTAGTTATGTGCTTTCAAAATGTAGTATATGGAAAAACTGCAGCATTTGCTGTCAGGGGGGTTCTTTGTGGCCAGGGGTCTGGGAGCTGTGGGTAGGGGTCAGAATCAAGCCAGTGAGGGAGTCTGGGGTCAGATCCAGCCCAGGGTGCATGGGCAAGGCTGTGGGGAGAGGGGTGGGCCAGCCAGCACAGGGGTGCCTGGCTTGGTGGGGCCCGTGGTCTGGCATGGCTGGAGGTGATGTTGTGCAGCCTCACTGGGGCAGGCACTGATGGCCCGGGGGCTGGAATGGGGTCCAGTGCCACGGGCATGGTGGGGCAGCCCTTGGGGCAAGCAGGGATATTGGGGCCTTTAAGGCCCCTGGGGGCACTCAGGTGCTAGGTTTGCAAACAGACGTCTTGCATTTCTGTTAGCACTGGCAGAAATTAACATAACGGGCAGTTTTACCGCTGGAAAAAACAGAGCCATTAGCCGTGCACCGCAAAAGCTTAAGAGGAGTTTTAGGAACTGAGGCCAACTCTGTGCAACATCATTTTATCTGTTATGGAAATTATTGACAGTAAATGTGCCCATTGGCTTACAAATAAGCAGTCTTGTGACTGTCTCTCTTCTCTGAAACAATTATAGACTCTGATAATGTTGTACAGTAATGTTTCAGAGAAAAGCAGGCTTTAGAAGACATCTAAGTGAGCCATCCTGTGTAGATATATGGCTGTAGTCCCTTTGGTGGCTCTGGCAACAGCTGTGCTCTAGATGGACTAGGGATATTTTTTTTTTTTTGTTCCTCGAATAACAGAGCATGCAGCTGGATTCCAGCTGTGCTGAGTTTGGATAGAAGTGGTGTATGTGCTCTTGCTGTCTCGGAGCTGAGTGCTAAGTCTATTCACTTCAGTTTGTATTGCAAGTTGAAGAATGTGTTATGGTCTTTTCCCAAGTATGAATGTTTATTTCAAAAGGCTTAATTGCAACTTCGTGATCATTTCTGCTAGTTCCTTAAACTGTGTATTTGTCTTAATAGCATCATTTTAGTCTGTACACATGACTAATTTCTAAACATAGAAACAGTGACTAAAGCAATGGGGGAGAGTAAAAAACCTTAATCTAGCCATTTTAAATTAGTACCTGTTCCTATTATGAGCTCCGTAGTCTCCTAAAACTGAAGACAGGGAATTATTGGAGGTGTTCTGTCGCACTTTATTGAACTCTGTGATTAATCTCAAACTCAAAGAGCTTGTATTATGAAAAGCCCTGGTTGTTCTCTTCCATAATATTACTGTGCTTAAGTAGAATGGTGTCTCGTCCAGCCTTTATCACACAGAAAGGACATCAGAGACACTCTATGCTTCTTCCTGAGCAACACGAAAACAAAGTATCTGAAGAGTTGACTGGCCTCAGTGGCTTCAAAGGCAGGAAGTGGCTGGGGGAGTTTGATCAGAGAGGGTGTGCTCTGAAGAGCAGAGACATCCTTGCTTTTACTGGCAGTCTGCTTTTTGTATCTCAGGTAGTCTAACAAAAAGTCCGTAAAACACATCATTATGCAAAATGTAAAATGAGTAGTGAAAATCTATTAGACTACATAACTTACTATTTTTTTAATCTAAGTTCTAATATAATAATGTCAACAGCTGGTTTAAAAAGATATCAAAACTGACCTTTCCAGTTTGAAGTGTATTTCAAATACATTTCATCACTGGTTTGGTTTGCAAAGAGAATACCTTTGTTGTTGTTGTTCTCTTGTTGAAATTCTTCTCATTACTGGAGAGATCTGCATCTTCATTCAGTGTTCTCCAGATTATTCTGGGTGTCACTCTACGATGTGTCCCCTTTGATCTATTTATTCCTTTATCCCATCTCACTCCACTGTATTGTGGCCCTAAACTGTGTGTGTAATAGTAAAGTTTGGCTCTTGATTTATTCCTCGTTACCTCCTTGCTGGCACACTGAACTGATTGGCATGATCTCCTTTTGAATCCCACTGGGAATGGAGTTAAAGAACTGCACTGTTTGGCTAAAATATTCTAATTACAGAAGGGCTGTCAGTTAGAGATCTGGCCCTGTGCAGCCCTCTTGCACTGGTAGCTCTGAACAGGGGGGCTGTCCTGCTGGTTACAAATTCCTTCAGTCTCGTGTGTGTTCAGACATCATTCAGTTAATTTTTCTGTTCTTAAAGGAAACCATATCAGATTACAAAAACCCATGAAGAGGTTAGATGGTGGGATGAGGGGAAGGTAGCATTAATCTGCTTGCTCTGACTAGTCTGCTTCTTTTTCCAAGGGCTTTTTGCCCCTGCAGCATCTCTGTCAGCCCTCAGGATGGGTTTTCTTCTGCTGTACTGAGACCACAATCTGCTTTGTTGCCCAAGAGTAGAGCCATGTAGAAGCTGTGTAACATGGCCATTATGGGAGCTATGGGCAGTGCTTTTTCCAGAGGAGTGTGTACCATGAGCAGGTTGATAAACTCTTACACTCCAGTCTTTGGTGCTGATATTAGGATGAGGGTTTCCAGCATGGCAGTGAATGGATCTTAATTTGTGCACACAACGCTCTTCTGTTTTTTTCATCGCTCTAGTTTTATCAGCCTTCGTTGTTGTAACACATGGCAGCTCTTGGGAAAGAGATAAGTTATTTGTTCCGAGCTTGGGTAATGTAAAATTTGTTATTCTGGTTTTCTTTTTATGAGTTGGTAGATAAAATTGCATCGATCTTACCTATTTTTGTTTTGGCTCTGGAAATGTGATATGTGCAAGATCTCTTTAAAAATTTAACATGTTGATATAATTATGCTAGGTAGTAATATGCTGTTCATGTCTTTTGCCTTACAAAGATGAGGAATACTGAGGAACGTAATGACAAAGCATTTGTGGTGCTCCAGAAAGCCTGATAGAAGTCTTCTGTGAATTGACTCCTATTTACTAAGAGATTTACTTATGACAGGATGCCGTGGGTATTAATTTGCAAGGGTTAAAAGGGTTATGACCTGTGGGTCAGGAATTCCCTCAGCTGCAAACTATTTTGAAACAGAGTATGCTAGACAGGTATAGTGTTACACGATTTTCACACTGTTTCTGTATCCAGTTTTGCTGCCTGTTGGAGACAGGATCTCGGGCTAGACAGACCTTTGTGAGAATGACTGTCCTGAGCCAGAGCACTTTAAGTTACATATTTATGATATTCAGAGAAGAGGTATGCAATAGGCAAAATGATATTCCCAATTCTGAATATGTTAAAGTTTTCAATAAAATAATCTTGCAGTGAAGTGAGAATTCTTTCTTATGATACCTGAATTCGTTAAAGGTGAATAGTATAGTCCTTGTGGAAGCTTAGAGGGTGTTCAAGTAATACAGAAGCAGGGGACCTTTTGGCCTCAGAGCCATTGGAGAGATAATTACTGTAATTGAATGCAGTGGTTTCTTTCAGCGCAGCTTGATGCATATGGTGTATATTTTGCGTAATATATAAAACTTGTAATCTTAAGTAACATGTGCTGTTCTTTGGTGGACAAAAGTTTACAGTCTGTTTAAAAGTTATGATTTGACATCATGGTTGGAGTGATACAGCGTGAGCAGTGACAGCAAAGAAGAAAGACGGATCGGGACCATCAATCGCTACCATTATGAAAGTGTTGATGAAGGCTTTCCCCGTGCTTTTTAAACGCGCACTGGATCAGCTCCAAAAGCTTCTCACTTAACAACTTTTGACTAATAATTTAGAACAGTCACCCAAGTCTAGCTCTTGCTTTTTGCAGAGTCTTTCTCACTTGATGCTGGCAGCAGTGGTTTTGAATGGAAGAGAAAGCCAGAAGAAAAAACAGAGATACCTGCCTACTCCAGTCATTCTTACTTGTGTTGCTGAGTAGCTTTTCATGCCACTTAGAGTTGCTTTGGTCAGGAGAGGAAGTACACAGTGATGTAGCTGTTGGTCCAAGTGTGAAAGGTTCCCTGCTTCCTTTCCCTATACTGATTACTGCCAGTGGGGCAGTGAAGAGACACCCGTGTCCTGACAGCTGTCTTGAGAGTTATTCATCTTGTTGAAAAACTCAACTTTTTGAGCATGCAGCCACAGTTCAGGGTGGCCTTCCTGCTCCATGCCAGGCTTCTCAGGAGATCTGTCCTAATATCTCAGTTCCTCAGAGGCAATGCTGATCAGAGGGTCTGGGTCTTGATTTTGAACGATTTCCTGACCTTCAGGTGTATCATAGGTTGTTCAGAGGAAAATGAAAGGAGTCCTGTTTGTTGGAAAGCTGAGACACCTGTAGACTCCTAGAAATGAGTGGAGTTTTGCTCATTTTTTCACAAGAGAATCATAGGGACATATTCCCCAAAGTATATAAAGAGGGCATGTGCTCTGAAAGATTATACCTTGGCACGTTTTTTCCTTACCTTTGCATTCCTGTAGGGAGGGCTAATCTTTTTCAGTTCCCATTCTGCCCTCCCAATGAATGATGGAGACTGAAGGAGAAAGAACAAGGCGTAGATCTAAGCTGATTACCTGAGAGGTATGTACTCAGGGATGTGTGGTTTGGTTTTTTGGTTTGGTGGTTTTTTTACTTCCTCACGGAGAAAAGCCACCTATCTGAATTGGGAGATTAAATAGCAGCATTTATGAGGTAGTTATTCTTCTGGGTGGAATTTCAAGACTATGAATATATACTTAAAAGGACTATGAGTATAGCTGCCCCAGAAAAGCTATAGCCACTTCTGTTTTTCAGGTTGCTTGGGAAGCTGGAACTGAAGGCTTTCTTGCCACTCATGAAAAACTAAATTAGTATCTAGCTGTTTCCACAAAGTACCAGTGCCACTGTGAGTTTCTGTGCCTTTATACCTGTATCAGTAGCACAGCTGCTGCAGATTAGTTTTTTTATTTCTGCTCTTCTTGTCCTGTGACTAAAGGGAGAAGACCTGATACAGGAATAGTGTAGTCTTGCTTACAACATATTTACTAGCCTAACCTCCTCTCTGCTGTATCTCCCAAACACACACAGTCTTCCCTATATTTTGTGAGGCTTTGGAACTTATCAGTCCTAGTATCTGTACTCGTGATGTAGATGGCTATCTGAAAAGGGTTTCTTCCTTGTTTTTAACTTGGAGGTGTTTGTCCTTTTGCATCTTAACCCTTCCCAGACTGCAAATCAAAGATAAACTTCAGCTTCCATATCTGTACACTTGAAAAAAAACAACCAACAAAACCTCAACAAACCTCTAAACAAAATGTTTGGCATCAGCCTAATACCAATGAAGATAAAAGCCTGAAATGTCATGTAACATTGTCCCCTTGCTTTCACAAGTGAGCACCACTCAACTTATTTCTACTAGTTCTAAATAAAAACCAAAACCACTTTACTAAAGGTGAGATGCAGCTGTGTCAGTGTGTTGTGAATAGTCTCCCACATCCCCTCTTCCATTGCAGAGGTTTATTTTTGAATGTGATATATAGGCACTGAAATTAGATGCTCTGGCAAATCTCAGCTTAGTGCTGGAGCAGAACATTTCGCAGAAAGCATGAGGTTAACCAGAATCAGTCATGTTTGCGAGCCCTCGCTCTGCCCCTTTTGTCAGAATCCACAGAAGGGAATGTGTGTTGAGTGGCAAGTCTGAGGCAGTCCCCAAAGCAATCTAAGAGGGAGTATCACTTTGCAAGCAGTATCTGGAATAACTCCAGACTTCAGAGCAAGTTGTATGGCTCCCAACCCACCCTTCCTGGAGATGATCCTTGCAGCTAGTCAGGAGCTTTCAGTCTGGGAACAGGCAGCTGACGATAGCTTCAGCCAAAAGGAGGGAATCGAGCACTGTTCAGAGGCGGAAACTTGTGGAACTATACAATAATCTTCCTACAAATATGCCAGTGGAGTAGAAGCCATGCAACGTGGACGTTGGATCATAAGGACGTAGGATCTTTGAGTGTGCTGCTGTTAAATGCTCACTCACTGTCCATATGTCCTGCAGTACGCATGTGATGTTATTAGTTTAGGGTGTTGGCTTTTCTTTGCCCAATGTAAATGATTTTCACTTACACAGAAAAAATATTTCTGAATAGGCAAAAGTCTCATCAAGTTATAGAAGTATTAAAATCAGTGTTTAAAAACCCAGAAGATGGAAACATGTTCTGCTGATCATTGTTCCCTCCAGAGCCAGAAAAATAACAATATGTTCTTATGCAATATCATTATTTGTGATAAAAACCGGACCTAGTGTGGTAAGGGCTATCCTAGGAAGCCTGGATGGAATATGCAGCCTGTTTTTGTAGAAGCTGATCTTGGAAGGATGTTAATTGAAGATAGTCATTAAAGATCTGTCTGTGTCAGAAACAAAACTACAGCTCTTAGGGAAACAGTCTGGGAATCATAATTTCATTTACAAATATGCTTCAGTGAACTGGTATTCATGTTAATCCTCTCCAGTAATTCCTCCTTACTGCATTGTATTACCCTACTGGCAGAAGTCAAGATCCTAAATTTCATCTGTTTTCAGAGATTCACCTATTTAGCTGAAAAATGATCCTTAACCATGTGTTACTGGAGTAGTGAAATGAAATAATTTGGGAACTGGGTATCTAATGGAGAAGGTGTAATATCCCCTGAACCTCAAAAGGCCATTGTCATCTGTCATGAGTAACTGTTTTGTTCCTGCTATGACAGCCAGTGTGCCTGGCAGGCTTTGCATGAAGAAGTTGGAAGATATGTAATAGCCCATTGCAGCTGAAAAAAAAGTCTGCATCTTTCTTGGACTAGGTAGTAGTACCAAGGAGAAAACTCACACCAAGGCTTACAGGTCCAATAGCGTAGAGAAAAGCCTGTCCCCAGAATATCCTCGTGCATTGTAAGTCAACTTGATAACTTGATGTCCTCTTTCTTTTTTTTTTTTTAATGTACTGGTACCAGTTATAAAACACCTTGTGGTCTCTTCAAGTGTCGGAACTCATCTGAACAGGTGATAAATGGTGTCTCACAGATTGGAAAGTTTGCTGCTATATATCTTCACATAGCTCTCCAGAGCCAGGAAAAATACGGGAAGAATGCAGCAGCAGTAATACCCATGCCTTTTTTGCTGAAAAGGCTCTGGCTTGCAGTGCTGATTAGGATGAGAGTAGGATTTCCAGCATCCTTCTTTCTTCATTAGGGAGTTTTAAGTTATCAAATTCAGCTCTCAGTTCATAGCAATTCAAAATAGATAGCTGCATGAAACTATCGTCACTTTAATGAACTTTATAGTGAAGCTAACAAACCCATCTTATTTTCCTGTTGGAGTCTAAGCAGTAATGTGAACATATTGTGTCTAGTATCTTAGTACTTGGATGTCTTGGCTGTATTGCTGCATTAAATGCATTTTTTTTTTTTTACACATTATCAACATGGTCTCTTTAAATAGATGTATGTTTAGCCTACTGAGGGAAGAGAATCTGCTGAAGAGGTTAGTGTATCCCATTGGAAACCCTTCTGGCAGTGTTACCTATATGGATTTATAGTTGATGCATACTTTTTTTGGTCCTGAAGTAAAGCGTTGATTATTATGATTACTTGTAGTGTTGGAAGCCTTCTTGGATGAGACCCAGAATGATACTTGCACTTTGGAAAAGTCCTCCTAATAGCTGTAACCGCAAATTTCCTCACTGAATGTGATAAATAATTATTTTTCCTTTCAAGCATAAACATTAAGATCATCAGTACACTTAAAGGAAAGTGGGGAAATCATATGTTCTATAATGAGATCTGTTTGTTAAAATACCACGGTGACTGTAAACATTAATATGTGCATTTGCCAGATTATTTATAACGGTCACTTGGTGACAAATTTGAGCAGGTGTCTTTTTTTTTTTTTCAAAGGCCAGAGGTAAATAATCCTTAATTCTGAGCTGTCCATATTTAAAGAGTAATTGTATTTAACATACTGAAGTTGATGATGCCATGAAAATCCTCTTTTGATAACTTTTCTTGTATCATTATGATAAAGAATAACCAAACTCTAGTTATTTAAAATTATCTTTTTCTTTTCTTGATAGATAAAAAAAAAAGTTTGCTTGGTCAACAGAGTATTTCCCAGTTTATAAATGTAATTTTCTATCAGAAGTTGTCATTGTATTAAACTGGAGACCTGTTATGCCTGTGATCTGTGATGAGACGCTAAGGAGAAAAACACCAAGTAGGCATAACTCCTCTAATTTAGGAAAGCAGAGTGGAGTTATGGCTGTACAAGTTGTATCAGTGGATTAACTTCTAGGGATGTTTGATATTAGCAGGAGAATGTGACAATTATTGTTGTGATGGAAAGCTGCCATCCATTTAAATGGATCTGCAAACATTACTAAAGGGCGTAAAACCAGTAAAAGTGTATGTAGTTTACAGCTGTGGTAGGGTAGGAGTCTTACTCTGTTACAGTTTTGTAAAGTTACAACTGCTGACAGACTTCCAAGCAGAAAGTATGTAATGCTGTGGATTTGCCAAAGTAATTTGCATGAGGAAAAAAGTATGCTTTCCCTGCAGGGCATGAGAGGTTTTCTGAAAATTTGGCATTTTTTGTGCTAAAATGTTAATGAGCAATAGTAGCTCATTTCCATTCATCTCCCCTGATAAAATGAGACTTTTGCAGTCATGCTGCTGTCTCTGAACACAGGTAGCGGGATGCAGGCGAGGTGATAACTTCAAAAGTGGTTGTCCAACTTAAGCCAGGTTTGACAGAAAGATGAGTTTCCTGTGACTGATTTTGCAGGATAGACAGTTTTAGTTTGGACGCAATGACATTAGACATGGAGAATTCACTTGGGAAAGAAATGGTGTAAATGCCCCATGCTGGATTGGTGCATACACTAACACTTTTCCTGTTCTAATCTTTGCAAAGAAAAGGTTAGCAAATACAGGTCAAACCAATCTCATCAACTTCTCCTGTCTTGTTTCTGTGTCTGGTCTGGTTCTAGGGAGATTCACATGTGCATAGGGAGCCAGCAATAGAGCTGCGAGCAGTGTGGTGTTCTGTGTGGCTTCTTTTGGAGCATAACTCTGTTTCAAATATTACTTTTGAAGTTTGTAAATATTAATCCTATTGTCTGTAGATTTTTTTTTTTAGGGAAAAATATGAAAGCTTATTTTTAAAAACTCTTATTTGACTTCTAGCTTGTGTAATCAACGCACGTGAGAAAGCACCTTTTACTTTCATGTTATCTTTAAAAGTTCTTAAAAAGGTATGTCTGCAGCATCTTGGGAGTCTTGTTCCAGCCTGCCAGTAGGTTCATTCCACAGTATACCCTGGTCCCCACAGACGGCACTGCCCCATCCTCCATGCCTCTCAGTTCCTTTCAACAGGGAAGAAATTCACAGGCAAATTCCACCACAGGAACATTCCTGGATTTCACAGCTCTGACATAGTCTGTGAATGCTGTCCCTTGAGTTCACCTTCTTCATCATAAGAAAAAAGATGATCCCTCTACCGGTATTTGTCTCAATTCAGATGTCTTTTGTAGTGGCTTACGAATGTATGAAACCATTTCTTCTTCTTGCAGCTACTACCATATTCATATCTGTACCTCCCTTAATCTGTGTTGGATGCAGAAATATCTCTTAATAGAATGAGCACTGCTTTTTTCAGTGTCACTGCAGTCTCATCCATCAAGAACTTTATCCATCATCTAGTGTATTAACCTTGAGTGATTTCAGTAGTTCAGCAGAACGCACACAAAAAAAAGAGCCTTTACCAGTTCTGTCTCTAGTCTTTAAACACAGACGCAGCTCAGATATATAGGCAAATAAGCGTAGAGCTAGCCAGTCATATATTGCTACCTAGAGTAGTTTTATTGGATTTCAATATTGATTTTTGTTTCATTAGACCAAGTTTGACAATGGGCAACAAAAATATTTGTTCTTCTGGGACTGCTGCTGACCTCAAGCTGGAACGTATTTTCAGAATCCATCACAATACTCATGCTAATGACACTAAAGGTATTAAACAAGGTAACTTTTGTAGCATATATTTCATTGATAACATATGAGGCTAGTTAAGTCCATGCAGGAAGCAGTACAGTCTCTACCAGCTTCACTTTCACTTTCAGTGCATTTCTGAGGTTAAAATCGATGGTACTTCCAGCTCCAGCATCACTTGGCTGCTTCAAATTTACAAGGAATTTAGAAGAAAAGGTCATGACACCTGCTGGATGTAAGATGAATCAGTGACTCTTCATTGCATAAAAGACAGAAAGGCATTACTTGGGGCACAGATTTGGAGGAAGGAATCAAAATTTCATAAAGATCTGCGAGAGAGGCGGTGGTGATGGTGTCTGCCTTATGATTCCAGAAGTATGTTGCCTTATGGCAAAAGTCATTGTAGTCTAGTTTTGAAACTAATCATTCAAAAAAATCTATTCCTTTGAAAGACATGTTGTATTTTTAGATTTTTCCTGAACACTGCTTTTTGAAGAACTTGTTTTTTAAAAAAACTAAGCAAATAATTTACAGGCCTTTTAGAGCCTTAGGAGCTCTATTTAAAGGCTTTAGTTTCTATTTTTACCCAGTTTTGATGTAATTATATCTGCAAAAATGTTACATACTAAGTTCCTAGCTTCGCTGAACATGAGCAAGATTTCTTCTTCCACTGTTCTGGTTACAACAAACAAACCGATGTAATTCAGGTGTGGCCTGCAAATCCATCAAGAATGGTGCAAGATGTGATTATCACACAATACTGTAGCATACAGAAAGTAGTGAATGAACAATTCCCTTCTCCCACATGTAAGCGTACCACCACTTGTGTCACAGCTCAAGACCGCTTAGTCCCTAGGTTTACAGCAGGAAAATGTTTTACTATTTCTGCCATAGTGTAATTGTTGCTGCTTGTTAGGTACAATGGGCAAGGACAACAGTAAAAACTCAGGTCTGGTATAAGTGCTTGGATCTTGTACAAAGATGCTTTTAAGTAATCTGTAATAGTTGTTGTCTGGTTTTATTCCAGACATTTTAAACGCTTACAGTGTTTTTCTTTGCAACATACCCATTCTGTATCTTCTACCTTTGGCTTTGCTGGAGAAGATGGGTTTTATGCCAAATGTTTTTCATTTCTTATTTGCAGCTAGTGTTAAGAAAGTAGTACCTGGTATTTGCCATTTAGATAAAGGCACTGAACTGTATAAATAATTGAATTAAAACTAGAGGGTTATCTAGGCATCAAATTTGTTTAGTAATTTGTCTTTGCAGTGCCACTGTGTTTGCATTTCTTTTCTGCATGACAGTTGGTTAATCTGTTTCGACAGCTACTTAATTTTAAGAGCAAAGATGCAGGGCTGAGCATCTATTAGTATTTCTTGTGAGGCACTTGCCTGAGGCTAGTTTCTTACTTAAATGAAGAGCACTCTAAAGCACAGCAGCTAAGGAAATGTACCTGGCTGTGTTTGAAGTACACCTGTCCCTGTTTCTCATTGGAGAATGGCATAGAGATGAGACTGAAATCAGTGTTATATGGGATTCTTGTTTTCCTCAGTTCTCTTTTGAAGAGAAACAAACTAGTCTTTGTTCTTTCCTCCTCTTATTATACTTTTTCTATTAGGATGCTATTATTTTAGCTACCTGCATATGTATTAGAAATGTCAAATATGCATAATGTGCTATAATTTTAAAAGTTGTAACATTTATGCTATTCTGGCTGATACAAGATGGGCTGTTGAGTTTTTCTGGTTGAGCATTTGAAAGAAAGAGGAACCAGCAGCTTCTCCTTTCATTGCCTTTATCCTAAGCAGGGAAATTAGATATAAATTAATTTAAAGTAGGGATCAAGTGTGCAGATGTTGAAGGACAGCCCTGTGGCACACTCGGTCCAACTCTTGGTTGCCTGTTGCATCCAGCCAGGGCCAACCAAGCTTCTCTGCATCTCTCTGTACAGATACAACTAAGGCTCTTAAAATAGGAGGAGTGGCTCCATGTGCCAGGGAGAGATTAAATGATTTTGTGTTCTGTTGATGTTCTAACCTCCTGCTGTTGCAAGCACTTTTTTATTTTATTTTTAATTTTTAAAATTTTTTTAATGCTCAAAAGGTGCCAGAAATGTGTTGATACTATTCTGGGGGAGAAAAAACCTCCAAAAAATTGGACTGTTTTTTGCTTGTCATCTGTACTACATTCTCAGGTACCCGCAATGATTGCGAGACAACAAAACATCTGGTGGATTAAGAGATAATGTTGAACAGCTGAGTAGGTGAGAAAAATGTGCGATACTTCTGGATTCTGTGTTTATGAATGATTAATGACAAAATTTTTAGAGGAAAAAACCTGTGTTTTGAAGAAGCATGAGTTTTTCTATGAGTACTTCCCAAGTTTATATAAAAATAAAAAATGCGTGTGGTGGAAAGATGGAATGGGTGAAGGGAAACTTCTGTTCATAACTTATCTGCTAGAAGTAAAAAGATAACCATTTTTTTTAAAAATATCCTTGGTAACTGACCTCTAAGCCTATTTTTACTCTATTTTTATTCATTTTTATTCTCTTTGACAGGCGACCAGTTAAAAAGCCATCTTATTTCCTACTGAAATGTTTTATTCCCGTTCAATTTGCTTTCTTGGAACCTTAAAATGAGAAAGCTATTCTGCTCATGTCCTTGTGGCATTTAAACAAAATTGAATAAAATGTGTATACTAGCTGAACAGAAGCTACAAGAAAGGACAGCCATAAGGAGAAGTGTATGTGTGTGAAATTATTTGAGTTACGATATCGCTTTGCGTTACACAACCAAATGTCAACATTGTCTCTAAAGAAAAATGCTAAAGGGAGCCATGCAGACTGGAGAAAAACTGAAAAATAAAAGGGTAGATGGAGGGGGGGTGTGGAAACACAGCAGAGAATCTAAAAGATGGGTTCTGGTAGGGCATGTAAGACGATGATGATGGAAAAAAACAGAGCAGTATGTGCAGGAGAGGACAAGAAAAGAGAAAGTAATAGAGATTAAGGGAACAACAGAAAAACTGGAATAAAAAAGCAATAGAAAGGAGAAGGAAAAAAACAACATGTAAGGTTTGAAAGAAGAGGAAATTGAGCTTTAAGAGGCTTAATGGGAAATTAAAGCAATAAGAAAATAAAATCCCGAGTTGCAGTAAACTAGTTTCTTTATTGGTGAATGCTGAAGAAATGCTGAACACTGTATGTAGGTTTTCTCAAATATAGTGTTAATCTGGTGGCACTAATATCACCTAACCTCGTAAAAATTGTTGCTTTTGGGGAAGGCACCATGAAAGTAACTTCCTGGACAACCCTAGCTATTTTGAGTTTTAATAAATGAAAGGCTAAAAGAAATTAATAGAAATGCTCTGTTAAGTAGTTGCTGGTAAAAATTCCTCTTAAAATGCTGTTTCTAGGATTATGTCCTCTGTAGTTTTTAAATCTCTCAGAACTGGTAGAGTTCCCACAACTTCCCTCAAGCAATTATTTCACAGTTTAAGAAAGTTTTGAAGATAACTTCTGAGCTCAGCTTCAGTCTTTGTCTTTTACTCAGCTAATTGCACATCCGTGGGCTAATGGAAACAGTTTTATAAGGGACAAAAGCCAATACTGAAAGAGTTGCTTTACAAGTCCCTTCATGAGCTGTTATTTAGCTGAATTTTGTGCATGTATTTAAACCGATCTGTTCAGCTATTTATTTCACTTCCCATGTCATCTTGTGGCTCTCCTGTGGTTCTTTTGACCTCTCCGCAGTTTTTTCTCCTTTCTTCCACACTACACAAAATTGAGAGCCTTGTTTTTATGTGGATGCCACAGCGTATTACTGCAATAGAAAGAATTACTGTTATATCTTTATCTGTGTTGTCTCTAACTTGTGATATTTAATGCAAAGGTCAGAATTAAGCATGGCTAATCAATGTGTGATCTGATCTGGGGATTTTTTGTTTGTGGGGTTGTGAGTTTTTTGTTTTGTTTTCTAGTCTCTGGCACAATGGAAGTATTGCTTTTGGGGAAGGCACCATGCAAGTAACTTCATGGACAACCCCAGCAATTTCAAGTTTTAATAAATAAAAGACTAAAAGAAATTAATAGAAATGCTCTATTAAGTAACTGCTGGTAAAAATTCCTTTTAATTTTTTAACCCCCACTCCCCCAGATACATGCTTGGATGCTCCTTTATGGCAGCACTGCTGAGATGGAAGACAGTCTGCAGATTTATCCACATACATCTGCAACACTTCCAGCCAGATGGATGGGCTGGCAGGCTTTCGTAGCAAGCCCTGCACTGTTCCAGTGCTTCCACTAGCTTGGACGTGAGCAGTGGTGGCGTTGCAGCCTGCCAGTGGATGTTTTAAACATTCCCACATGGAATATGCTCAGGCAGCGGTGTCAGCAAGCCCTGGAGCTGGTTGCGCACAGGGCCCTGGCAGACTGCAGAGGGGAGCACGTGTGGGTCCCAGAGCCCTGATCCCCTGGGATCCAGCAGCTCCTCAGCCCCCTGCTTCCAGGCTAGAGCATAGGGGTAGGGAGGGCCCAAAGAGGCAGGAACGAAGCAGAAGGCAAGGGCGGATCAAGCATCAAAGTAAATTAGAATTTTCAATTTTTATTTTTTTGTGACCTGCATCTCATACAGTTAAAGGTCTGAGATTTCCTCCGTGTCCCAAGCTAGATGCAGTTTGCCATGCTGAACTGTTACTGTTTAATCACAGGCATGTCCGCCATGTGTATCCAAGTAAGATGCTGCAGTCTTCATCCGTGGAAAAGAAGTTGGCAGGTAGTTGAAATCAATTCACCATAAATAAATGGGGACTGTTGGACAGCAGTCCTCAGTTGTGGACAGCTATTGAATATTCTACTGAGAACAGTGCAATGACTTAAACCTTAGCTACTGCAGGCATTCAATTTTATTCAGTAGGATTTTTGTACCTTGTCAAGAGTCCTGCACTGGACAGTGTTGCCTGGCTTCCCATGGTGATTTTTGGTTTTGGTTTGTATCACCATGCCAGTCTCCCCTAATTCCAGTTCTTCAGTATTCCAGCTGCAGAAATGCTCCTTGTTCTTTTCCATGCAAGTCCTGCTCCAGTCTTGTTGTGGTAATTCAGTCTCTTTTTAGACCAGATCTGTTGAACAAGGATCACCAGTAGGTCATTCCTACCCGAGTAACCTGGCTTTGGCTGTACTAAGCCCAGTTCTAAGATCCGTCCCTGTCCTCTGCAGTGGCTGCCACAGGTGTTTAAGAAGGCCTCTGAGGACAGGATAGTCATGTTGTGATACTTCTCCAGGATGCTTTGATGGCTTGCAGCACATTGCAACTCACAGATTCCATAAATTATTGGAGATGAGTTGGTATTCAATAGCTGTCAATAGATTTTTTTTTTCTTCCATGAACTTGTGCAGTCATTTTGTGAACTGAGGTTAGCGTTAGAAGTCATTTGGGAGGGAATAACATAGCTTAACAGCAAGATGTGTGGAGAAGTAGCTTCTGTTCGAACCTGCCATATGATACCATCTTCTAATGCCCCTTAATCCTTGTATAGGAAGGCAGTGAACAAGCATTAACTTCATTCATTGTTCCAGATTTGTTAGATTTCTTTCCTGTCCCATTCCAGTTTCATCTTTTCTAGGTTCAGGAGTCCCAGTGTGTACAGTCTGTGCCCTGTTCTGTAGTATTTGCTGTTCTGCATCATTTCAGTTTGAGTTACTGTACCTAATGGGTTTGGTATTAAGTTTCCTCAGTACTACTTAACAGTTGATGTGTGTGTATGTGTTTTCTTTGAAACTCTAACCTTGAGATCTCATTCCTCAGTGGCGATAACTATTTCAGAGCCAGCCACAGCATACATTATTATTTTTTCTCACGTGTCACTTCACTTTCATTTATATTTGATTTTGTCTGTCTTACTACTTAACGTCTTGAAATTCTACAACATATCAAGTTGGCCTTTGTCTTTACTCTGTGTAATAGTTTATATTCTCCACTGCCATAATTGCTGTAATTTCATTCTCTCATCCGGATAGAACTCGCCCCTGTGGCTTGGTTTGGTTTATTGGTTATGTGTGGTTTCTTCCTTTCTCTTTTTTTTTTTGCTGTTCTAGCTGTAAATATGCAAGAGAAAATAAAATTAACATCTCTGTCTTGAACAGACATCCTGAAGCATCATGCGAATTTGACTCAAGCCTGTGGCTAAACATTGACAGCTCTGAGATACCACTTTTACCTTCTCTTATCACTGACAGGCTATTCTGCCTGCCCACCAAAGAAATTATCTGCCTAAACAAGACACAGCAAAGATGAGAGGAGATACTGCAAAGGCAATTAGCAGGAGAGGTATTAATATCAGAAAGCAGAGAAGATGCAGATGCTGCAAGCTTACTGGCAGAGGTAGAGGGGAATGGGGAAATGGCAGCCAGGGTGACAGCAGATCGGTCAGCCATGGTTTTTCCTCCACCTTTTGCTGAGCCAACAGTGACATCAGTTTTTATGATATGGCTTTGCTGAGGTATTGTTTTAGGAGGTCAGAGGCTGCAGATGCAGAGGCTTTTTCTTCTATGATAGCAATAGTTACATTACAAGGAATAGCAAGTATTTCTAACAAGCTACTTCATCTGAACTGATAGTTTATAGATTGTCTGTAAATCTGTTGCCTAGTCCCTGATATTTTTAGAGTAAACTGTTATAGGTGTAGTAAATAGCTTAAATTTGATCCTTTAAAACCACTTGAAAGATACAACTAATGCATCATTTAACAACATTTTATGTCACGGTGTTTACTCAACTTTTTTCCCCACTTTCAGGCACTAGGTACAGGTCGTTAAACAACTGTGGCAATGCACCTCTTAGAATATTCTGTCATTTAAGATGCATCCCCCTAGTATTAAATTAGTGCTCACATCCTGCAGCGTTTGTTTTCTTTATTAATGAAATGGTCACAAACGTGCTTTTCAAGGCAACATTACAAGGAGTTCCGCTGGTTACAGCTTGCTCACCAAATGGGTGTTGTGAAATGGGAGGAATGGTTTCAAAAAGAAACAATCGGTTTCACTGGAATCGGAAACTTTCATAGACTTGTTTCCCATTCACAAAAAGCAACTGAATGCTTCTAGCCCAGACATTTTTTTTTATGTAGGTTACTTTTCTAAAGGATGAGCAGGAAGATTATTTCTACTGCAGTAAAATAACCATTTAAAACTTTTTTTTTTACTTTTACAGTTATTGTACTGTTTAATCATTGAACATTTCATTGTTTACTTTCAGGGTCAGAAGAAGGCCTGTTGTTTCCAAAAAGAACCATTCATCTGCAACCTGCTTTAATAACTTATTGTAGAGCCTGTGTTTATCTATAAAATTTTGGATAACTTGGGTTATATTTGGCCAAAAAAATGATTTATACATTGGTAAAGACCCCATCACTATATCCTAAAGGAAGCCACACTCTGTGCTAACTTGGAGTATGCAAAGTGTAGTGTATTGACTTAGTTGACAATTTAAGAAGGATCTGTCATCACGTATAGCAGCTGTATCACTGAAAGTTTCGTTATCATGGGAGAACAATGTAGATAATATTACATCTTCACTCAAGGTCTATTTTTTTGTAAGCTTAAATGTTTTGTGGTTAGGGAGTTTTTGTTTCTTTGTTTTCTTTTTCCCTAAGGTACTCAAAAGCAATTTAACCTGAAAAAGAATGCTTCGTAAGTTTTAAATAATAAAAAAAAAATTTCCAGGGTTTCATTTTGGTGAAGACAGCCCATACTTGTGTGTCACAAAGCCTTAGGGTCTAGCAGGTCAGGATCCTTTGTTGCTCAAACTATTCTGGTAATCCTTTCTGTAAAATCCAGGTGGTTTTGTTTAACATTTTTGCTTTCTTCTGTTAGAATCTGAGCATCCCTAATCCCTCAGACTCTGCCAGTTACTTTTTTACCATTAGCAATAATCCTAGGAACACATAATGACAAGATTGGTTACACAAGTTTAATAACCTAAGAAAACTTCAGCAAAGCTTTTAAAATAAAATCCATTAATTAATCGTATGTGCCTGAATAGATGTTAAGAGTATTTGAGTTCCTTGACTAGGGCAGTAGTTTAGCCACAGTGGAGTATTTAATAACATTTGCCAGATTTTCTACACTTTTCAGTGTTTAGTCATTCTTCAAAATGAATTGTATCTTATTCAGTGATGCCTTTAAAATTAGTAAGTTCAGTGGTACTACTTATATCTTCAGCTTTTAAGGGTCAAAATACTGCCTTGGTTGCAGCTATGTCTTCTAAAACCAGGAGAGAGCAAATATTCAGTTTACTTAACAAAGACTCCTAACATGCCTTTGCTAGGACTGCTGGCAGCAGCCAAGTGTATTGCCAGAATGTGCTGTTAAGGCTTTGCACCAGGTGTCAGGAGCTGGCTGTGGGGAGCTAAGTGCTACCTGTAGGATTTGGTACTTTAACTGCCCAACAGTGCTGCTTTGTGTGTCAACCATAAATTGTGTGTTGTCTTTCTGAAGCCTGACTAAGCAGCTTTGGATATTACAAAGGCTTCGCTGCGTGTTTTAATTTGCATAGATTAGTCTTTCTCCTTTTTATTGTGTAGACTAATCAGAGAATTTCTTAGCCCAGACATGTTTATAACCTTGTATGGTCATGTTTGGCTACATAGATAAAATATCCTCTCATTTGCTTGATTATTGCATGAAAACAGTACTCTTGGAAAGCTAAACCACTAATTGAATGATCCTTCCCTACTTCTCTACTTCGTCTTCCCCTATTTCTTCTGAGAACCCAACTATCCAAATCCTCACCTCTTTCTGCTTCTTCACTTTGAAACCTTTTGAATGGTACAGGGCTGCTTGGCTTGGTTCTTAGGCCTAAAACCAAGAGCAAATACTGAGTGGGTGTTTGGCAGGGATGGGGTTTGCTGTGGCTGGAGATGACAGTGGCTGGCAGTTGCCCCTGCCCCATGTTGTGCCTGGGGAACCAGGGCAATCCAGGTAAGGAGAAGCAGATGAAGCCACTGAGGGAACAGGGAAATGGAAAGAGAGCAGTAGTTCACTGTGGAGAAAGTCTTGGGAAGACTGAGGAAGTTTTTTTAGGTGTCTGAAGGCTCACCGTAGAGTGGCTTTTGTGCCTGGCTGGTCTCTGCAGCTTCTTCCCAGGCTACGTGCTGGCAGGCAGGAGGGACACCCTGACACTGAACTGCTTCTCCATGCTCAAAACATTCACTGCCCTAAGCAGAAAAATAACTGATTCCACATAAAATTGAGTAAAACAATAGGTTCATGTCTTTTTTTATTTCAGGAAACAATGTTATGTCAAAGTGTTAACAAATCTGCAGAAATGTAGCTGTAGTAGTTGACTTGGTGAAGTGTATGAATGCCTGATAAAGTCTCAAACTGCTGGCCTCTCAATTTATCTAACGGCTGGATAAAAGAACGTAGAGCACAAATTGGGGCCTGAATACTCATTCTGTGTTTTCACTGAAATCTGTATTAGCAGATTTAGGCTTTGATATTTCATATCAGGTGTTTGATACCTCTGTAATGAAAATGGAAAACATTGACTTAGGTTCTGATGATAAGTGAAGCTTAGAAATCGGTTATCAGTCAAAAGAAAGGCAAACTTAAGGGTGAGCCACATAAACCAATCCAGCATCTTAGTTTCGAAAGGTTTTCATAAAGCATAATGGATAAACTTCCAACAGTGACTACTGATACAGTTTTGATAGATGAGGAAATGCCATTTGAAAATGTGAGATGTTTTTCATCTTGTTTGGGAAATGCAATTATTTTTTTCCTAAATTGATTTTTGTGGAAATGGAAATCATCTGTGAGTTTAACTGAGCTCAATAAATAATTAAGATGAAATTCTTTGGAAAAATGTCAACTTTTAAAATGAGGAAATTTATATATCTACGTGAATAGATAAGAATTTTTCAACACGGTGATAAAAAGGATTTAATCTAAATGCATCTTAGATGCAGTACTTCACTTGCAACTTTCTTTATTCTGTTATTTCCCCAGAAAATGTAAAAGACACCCGTCTCCCTAATGAGCAGTGTACTTAGAGCAACTGCCTGAGCAACTAGAAAGAACAACAGTGACTCAATTAAGTATGCTGGGGACACACGTCTGTCACAGCCTCAGCTTATTAGATCTAACCCCATTACAAATCAGCATTGGCTGCGTGTGCCCAGTGCCGCTGTAAACAATTCACTTAACTTCTTACACAGTTGTCTAAACATTGGTCCGAGTAGAGAAAACAGAGTGAACTGTCTTCATAGATGGATGAAGGTGCACTCTGATTTATTCTATCGATTCTGCGAAGCCAGCTGTTTGAATTAAAACAAGGACCATGAACTACAGGCCAAGTGGCCATTGGAGAGCAAGGGAGAATGGCTGATAACTTCAGAGAGACAGGTAAATTGTCCTTGTACTTACTCTGTCACAGAACCAACAGATGGTCAACATGAAGTGTTTTCCACTTATGTATGTTCTTGGCTTTTGCATGGGGTTGCTACATTTTTATTTTTTTTTGTTCCCTCTGTCAACCTGTTACCACTTCATTTGACACATTCATGCCCCCTAAATTAAATTACAGGGTCATGGTACCCTGATTTTTTTTAAAACCGTCTATTTGGCATAACTGCAGTGCACTGTGGAAGGGTTAATTGCAGAACTAAGTATTTTTTTGGGGGGCAGGGCAGGTTCTGCTTTTCCCTGTCTTGTCTTTTAATACAGGGTTAGAGAGCTGATTTGGAACAAAATGCACATCTTACTAGCCTAACATCTTTTACTTCATACACTTATTACCTGTTGCAGTGGCTTTTCAATTCTAAGTAGGGCATCTCTGCAATGCTGAAGTACAAATGCTCCCATACATATTCTAGATGGGTGGGAAAGTGTATCGCTGTACCATACCAGAGCACCACTTAATAGCACTGTTAAAAATGGTTTCCTGAAAATGTTTCCTAATAGCTAAAAAGATCCATTCTTTACCCTTAGTTTCACCTACAATCAAATTTTTTTTGTTAGGACTTGTATGGTATAGTGTCTGACATTATTATTAATACTTAATCAAAAGATGGTGTTATGAGAAGCCAAATGTATAATTTTGTATTCATGGCTTTTAAGAAAACTAGCCTATTCTTCTGATCTTACTTTCTTTGCCTCGTATTGCACAAATCATCTGAGCTTGTCTGGAAAACTAAGTTTGTGTTACTACTTGGTCAGAATAGTAAGTTCTAATTTGGGCTTGGTATGCATGAACTGTAGTTTTCATTAATTCTTGTTAACGCATTTTTCAGGAGGTACGGTTGTGGTTTGTGTCTAGATTTGGCTTGTTTTGTGTTCTTTAGTTTCCTTAGGGAATTGTGAAGAACTCTAGAAAAATCCTATCATGTCCCAACTATTATATTATTACTATATTTAAATGATGGAAATGAGCACAGCAGTTCAAGAGTGGGTAAATTGCCCACCCTGTGCTGACAATCTGCTGTATTCCAATTCAGACCCATATTACGAAGATAGTTATTTGGAAATTTAGTCTCTTGACTGTCAGTTTCTGGTAAGAAATAAGTTTGAGCACATGTACAGTTCTGCCATTGACCAATCTCTGTGTATCATCATAAAGTTGAGTCTTTACCAAGTGAGCTTACCCAGGCTTGGAAAGCTTTTCCACATGCTGATTCCTGCAAATAATTCCATTTAAATCACATGTATAACTTGCGCAGTGCATCTCTGAGTTTTCTGTTTCACCTTTATTGCTTTAAGTTATAAGCTGTATACTGTGACAAGTAAATCAGAATATCTAAGGCAACACCTCTTAGGGTTGTCTTATGTTGCTTGTATTTCTGGTGTTTTGCATACATCTGGCTTGCTTACTACTTAGCATAAAATAATGTTTGTATGCCTAGAAGAAAACTGAGGACTGTGGGAGGTATTGAACAGTTGTTGAGTAGTGAATGGCTTTTCAGAAGTTACTGGTTTTAAATTGGAGAACTTTGACGTTTCATTAGACTCCACTCCTTTAAGCGTGGAGTACGCACACTAGCAAATCACACTAGCAAAAATGTGATAGTCAAGGCTGCGATGACATAGCTATGCTAGTCTTAGAAAATACATTGTTAAGCATTCTATATGATACCTTTCCTTACATTCATATTGAAAATTAATTTACAGCTGTCAAAATAAATGATACAATCATCCAAATAAATGAGTTATGTCAAAGGTACTTCAGTGAACTGCATTCCCACATGTTTTCATTTCAGTCCCTCTGTTTCTGCAACGTGTAAGAGAGATGGTTGCTACCTTCCGCGTGGCTAGAAGCAACATCTGATGAGTCTTGTTTCCTCAGTAGTGCCTTGAATACTTGCAGATCTTTTACTTCCCTCCTGCTTTTGGCTGACTTTATGCAGAAGATGTTGTGACTGAAGTCTTGCCGATGGTCTTTGGGTTTTGTCCCTTTAGTGAGTGGAATTTTGCAAGTCTGTATTGTGCAAGTATTCTTTTTTTCTGGTTTTGTCATAAAATTTAATCATGGCTCTTAATAATTAAGAGCAGGATGTCAGACTAGATTTCCATTTAAAAGGTGTGCCCAGTAATCATGCTGATCTCAGATGATAAAAAAAGATTAATTACTGTACTCATCCTGGCTACTGTTGGAGATTCTGCTAGAAAGAACAGCAAAAATAAGTGGAGAGCAATTAATTGCTCTGTATATGTTCCACTTCTAGCTGTCTTGCTCCTTTTAACACTTTGGAGTGTTATTATCTTTTTCTGAAGCTTTTATGAACTCCTGTATTTAAGCACTTCTGAAAAAAATACAGAACAAATATAATCTATGGCAGTCAAATCCATTACAGATTGTGTGAGACTACTAAGCCACATAGGAAAGAAAATAAAATGGCTATCAGTCTTTTTTTTCTCCACAGCAGATATGGTATTTTATATGTGGTGGCGGTTGCGTACAGTTTTACCTGGGAATTTAAATCCATAAGCAAACATTGAGAACATGTGCAGTGATTTATCTACCACTTTATGGAGAGTAAAATGAGTGCAAAACATGCCCAGGATTTTGTACAAGACTAATTTTATTTGATTAGATTTACCTCCTTTACATTAAACCCAAAACCAACCGTGCCACACGCAGATTCTTCACAGTGCCCATAGGCTACAAATGATCAGTGCATTTGAAAATAACATTTCATTCTTTCAAGTGCACCTTTGAGAAACAAGGGTATTTGGTTTTAGTAGCAACCACTTAAAAATGGCGTAGGAAATGGAAGAAGCACCAACCAGTGGTGCAGGTTGTGGTTCAAGGCTGCATCAGCCTGTGCAGAAGCACCGATCTGAATTGTTGCTGCTGCCCCAGTGGTGGTGGTGGGGCCACAGGGTTTGGTGTGGACAGGGTGATGGTTAATCGAGTGCGTACGCTCCTCAGCAGTACAGTCACTCCTTCATTGCATGGCGAGACCCTGCCTCTCTGCTGGCAACGACAGTGGGAAGACACTGATGTCTCTTATATAGATAGTGAGAGATATCTTAGTGACCTGACCAAAATTCTCAGCATTTGTGGTTGGTAGTTCTTAGCACTGCCTTCTCTCGTCCTTGGGCTGGTACTCGTGCTTCTTGCATTTCTCAGTATTAACGTGACACCCTTTTAACTTGGTTTCTTAAATAATGCAGTGGAGCCCTTTGGTCTTCATCCAGGTATTTTTATTCATGAAGATAGATTACTATTGTGTATTAATTGTTGTAGTATGGCAGATAAGCCCTAACCAAAATTATCACCCCATTATACTAGGCAGTGATTCAGCACAAACCCAAAATGTTGTTCTGCCAAATAGTTTTATAGTTTTATTTTTCTGTTTTATAGAAGGGAGTTAAAGGCAGGGCATGAAGATATATCTTTTCCAATGTCACACAGAAAGACTGTGACAGAATTTGGAACTTAAGACCTTATTAATCTTAGTCCACTGCCTTAACGGGAACAGCATTTTCTTTCCTTGCAGTAGTTAGTATTATTGACTTAGTGTAGCTCAGCTTTCTCCCTCAGTTGGTAAGAAACGCTATTAAACTATGGTGTAATAATGCCATAAATTTTAAACAATTAACAGTATATTCACCAGGGCAAAGACTTTGTGGTTTTAATATTAGAGGATATAAAGACTGTTAACTTTTGTTTTAGATCAAAAATATGTGTGCACGTTATCTACAAATATTGTATTTGCTTGTGTTTTGCTTTTCCCCTAAGGGAATGAACCAATTATTCCTCTCAAACAGAGCATGACATACTGGAGTAAACATTAAGAAAAAAAACTAGATGAAGTTAAAATCAGTAGTTATGGTAAAAACAAAACAAAAACCCTCTGAATTCAAGAAAGTTGAAGTTAAGACTATGACATGTTAAGAAAAAAATTAAAATAGAAATTTTCTGTCTTATAAATTATGCTGCTCTGCAAGCAAGGATCATGTAGATCTTTCTACTTGATTAGGATTCATTCACCTTTTAGATTATGGGATTCCCTAAAATCCAAATGTGGATATACCCTTACGTAGGTGTCTGAAAAACAGCACTGTGGAGGTGCAGGGGGAGAGGAAGAAATCTAAGCAAAATCAATATTGATTTTTATTACTTGTTATTTACTTGTAGGGGAGTAGGAAGAGGAGACAAACGCTGTTTCTTAGGCCTTGTATTTACTGTGCTCTGTGAGCATCTGTTTTGCAGAGACCCAAGCCATATAAACGCGACATATATGTGTCTCGGCAATTCAAACCCTGCACTTGCCTCTGTAAGGTGATGGTGGGTTGTCCACTCCAGCGGTGCTGTGTGGCCCAGCTCGTGACCTGGGCTCATGTTGCAGGGCTTTGCTACTAGAAGAGGGATCCTCGTAGTCAGGGCTGGAAGAGGGTTATAATCCTTCTCAGCAGGTTGTGGGCTTGGAAGTACTGAGTTGCGAAAAGTTCGTGCTGCGTAAATGGGTTTAGAGTCTAGTTTTTGTAGCTTTGGTGTGAAGACTTTTGCCAGTGGCCCACTGGTATGACAGCTGGAGTCCAGTTCCCCCTAAATCTCCCTCATCCACCTCTCATCTCTTCACTACCACGCATTTATTCCAGAATTTGTAACATATTTGATGTTTCCAAGTATTATTTTGTGTCATACTTGATGTCTTGAAGTCTTTGTGCTTCTATAGAGGTGTTTGTAGCAAACTAATAACAATTATTCTGTAGCTGTTAAGTCAAAAAAAGTAGTCCTGTGTGCTGTGGACTACATAATAAGAAATGACCTCTGTTTAATAAATCTTGGATTTTAGCTGGTATTAATGGATGTTAATAAGGAAGCTATATCTTCTAAATTGCAAAGTTAACTAAGCAGTTAATTGCTTAGCTGCAAATACCAGCTAAATACTAGCAACCCCACAGAACAGTGGGGAGAAGGCCTGAACTTGACAAACTTGTAATTGTGTCTGTGAGTAGTGTCTGAAGAGTCATGAATAGTTTGTGTCGGAAGGGTCCTTTAAGGGTCATCTAGTCCAGCCTGCTGCAATGAGCTGAGACATCTTCAACCAGGTCAGGTTGCTCTGAGCCCTGTCCAACCTTATCCTGAATGTTTGTAAGAATTTGGAGTCTGTGCAGTTCATCATATCCCAAACTTTACTACCTTTATCAAGTTTTCATATCAAAAAGGTCTGGTATTTAGATTAAAAACTAAGACTCCATTTAAGGGTGAGCCATAAAAGTATTTAAACAAAGCTGTCAGAGTTGTGATTTGAGACAAAAATACCACATCTCCAGGAAAATCTGATTTGGAACATTTTTTATGTGCCTGCTAAACTTTGCCTGGGTTCTATTTCCATGTTGTTTTTACCTACTGCCGCAGGAAGGGCTGTTAGGTACGGGGATCTCCAGTATGAACACCCTTCTGAGGAAACGGAGTAAATGAAGAGCTCACTGCTTGCTTTTGGAAAAGAAGTGTTTGCAGACAAGTGCTATCAGGCTAGAAGAACTGGAGGGGTGAACGGCCATGGCTGGAAAGGGCTTGGGGTGTGGGAAAGGAATACAAGTCACCGCCACAATGTCCCTGTGGCTCTGAATGTGTCGGAGGGACTTCTCAACAGAGGATATTAATGTTCATCTGGGAGCACTTTGTGAATCAAGAGCAACTTACATAGTCAAGAGGTAATATATGTGCTTTTTGGCCCACAACTTTACCAACAGTCTAGGAACAGATATTACCTCTCCCTGAAAACTTGGCTCTTGTCTCAAATGTAGTATCTTGAGACCACCTTGACGACAAGTGTGATGTATTTCACTATATCTGCACGTTTATGGGTAGAAATACCTTCTAGCTCTTTGATTCTCTGTAAACATTCTCAAAAAACCACCCTGGTTTCATCTTTCTGCCTTTAGTGTTTTCAGCCTGTTTTCAGTTCCATTTTTTTCTCCATCTCTGCTTGTCACTGTGCTGACAGCTGGATCCCTGTGCCATAGAGGTATACCTGCCCTTGCAGGGAGCAACCACAAAGGTGCCCTGAGACCACCTTGTTGTAGCAAACCAAGGCATCAGGAATACCTCTCTTGGAACAGAAGCTTGGGAAAGGAAAATCTGAAGCTTTAAGAAAGAAATTGCTCAATTCCTACTTCTTGATACAAGTTTTTGACATCTTTTGAGTGGGTCATAGCCAGAAGCCTTTGATTTTAAAACAGAGGATAAGAAAAACCTTTTACTTAATCTCATTGACTGGAGTGGACATGCATCAAAAGTGCGTTATGTGCCGAGGATTTTAGAGCTTCCTGTTTATGCCTGCATTTTAACCTGGAAAAAAGAATTAAGTGCGAGGAGGGCGCTCCTAACTGTCTGTGTAAATGAAGACAGAATGCAAAGTACACTTTTCACTTGTATTTAGAAGTGAAATTAAGCATTAATCAAAACTGCCTTTGGGGGAGACATGAAGAGAGTTAATATATTGTAGGTAATGCAAATAAAACAAAATATGCATTCCAGAAGAGGTTTTCCAGAGCAGTGGTACAGAGTCCTCTGTATCAAGCTCTGATAACTTTTTGGGGGAACTCTTCCGGAATAGTCTGAAATTGCCCACTAATTCTGTGGTCTAAACTGAAGAGGAAAGGCAGTCAGTGATGGCAGAGGCTTTTCTGGAAGGAAGCTCTAACAGTATCCTAAGCAAAAAAGATTCTCGGGCAGAACATGAAGATCTTTGAGAGCCATACTGCTCTGATTTGTAGAGGAGTCTTTTCTTGCCTACAGTTTAACAAAGAGATGATTAAACAGGTAAGGTACGGTAGAGTTTTACAGAAGAATAAATGGCTAGAGAGGAAAATGACTGCCTCATAAAAATTCCTACAGAGTCACAGTTTAAAATTTTCAGGTATTTATTAAAAGAAAACAAAGTACTGCATGAAATACTTCATGTAGAACTTCAATATTAAGTTCTGTAGAACTGTAGAACTTGCTACCATGGGATGTTCTACATGTTGAGTAGAAATAAGCTGCAATGTGATTGGACAGGTTCACTAAAAGTAACTAAAAGAGACCTATTGCCATCTCTCAAATGCAATTTCCAGTTTACAAAGTCTCGAAGCAGTGAGTTGCCACACTCTGGAAGGTACATCATGGCAGTATGGCTTTATACTCACCCTGTTCGTAATTGCCACTGTCAGATAAAAGATGCTTCCCCAGTAAAGATGTGTTAGTCTACGTCTTCTGACTGCCTTTGTTGCATGTATGTATTTTTGAAATTAATCCTAAAAACCTAAATCTCTAAAGTAACCCACTCCACAAAGATCCAGATGTATAAGAAGTAATTTTAAGGACGCCTTTGGTGTTACAGACTCTTGGTTCTGTGATCTTTTCAGCTTAGGTTCTGTGCTGGTTGCAGTTAAGGTGACCAAAATACTTGGGCAGTACCAGCAAATGTAATAGACCTTTGATTTTGTAGGATAAAAGGCAGCGAAAATAAGCAGCACATCAGAAGAGGTGAAAGTAGCCAATTAGTGGCATATCTGTTCTCATTTCATTTTGGGTTATTCATGAGACAAAGTTGAATCTTTCTTCAGGAAAGACATTAAAAATGTTCCTTTGAAAACTCTTATTTCTTTGGGAATTCCACAATGCAAAAACCAAGCGGTGGGGGGCACACTGTCGTGCAGATGCTGTTGCCTTTCCAGCAGCAGTCTCTTCCACCAGGTCAGACTAGTTGTTCCAGTAGACCATGGCTGATAGGACCCAATCTGTCTTTTGCCAGATCCAGGCAACCCCTTGACCTGTATCTTCACCGGCATCAAACAGAGCATCCTGTTCTACATTTTCAGACCACAGCACCTTGTGCCTTGATAGCGTGTTTTCTTAAAGTTCCAACTGGTTCTTCCTTAGACTGAAATCAAGAGTACTCTCAGGTTAGTTTGTGATGCAGACCCTTAGCTCTCTGGGATCCTGCTGATGAGCTATTGAATTAATTCAGCCTGTCAGGGGTCCTGGTGGCTAAGCAGGGATGGATGATTGAGGGAGAAATAAGGGATAACTGAAAGAAAGTGGCTGACCTACGTGCAAGAAATCAGAAGGCTTTGTAACTACAGCTTGCAGTGTGTGATCATAGAGCAAGGCAGAAACGGGGCTGAAAGTTATCTGAATGTGTTTGGATGTAAAAATTTATCACAGGAGAAGCAAACTTTTATAGGCTGAGAAAGTTTATAATGAAGCTGTTCTTACTGGGTCTTCCTAAGGTTCTTTTCTTGTTTGAGCCTTTTTTTTAAATGCTTTGTTTGTGCTGTACATATTTTCATTCTCTTTTTTTTTTTTTTGTTTGGTGTGTGTAACTCCAGTTCACAGATTCCCTTGGCAGAAATTTTAGTGTAATTAAGGTTCCTAAATTAGACCACTGAAAAACAGAGTAAGGCAGGTGTTTAGGTTTTTGTGGGGTGGCTTTTTTTTTTTTTTGGTATGGGCTTGGGTTTTTTTGAAAGCATGAGATCCTGGCAATTTGGAAAACTAAGTTAGTTATTTGGGCGGTTTTGCTAATTTTCATATTGAAAACCCTAGCTTTTTGTGTATTTTGGAAAACACTGGCTTTCATTGAACCTGTTAAAATGGAAGAAGACCTATATTGATTGTAGGAGACTTCTTCCATGAAACATCCAAAATAAACATTTAAAGTAGTTTTGAAGCAGGTCGCAGCTTGTCTAGGAAATACATCTTTTTGGCAAAATTAAACCAGAGTTTCTTTCCTGTCATTCATCAGTGAATATGAGAACGTATTACAGAAACACCATGATTTGTGGAGATAGATATACATAAACACTTCACATGATTATTTGACAGTGACATCTAGTAAAAAAAAAAGAAAAACATTTTATTGAAGGCCTGTGAGGTAAGGAGCATATGCTATCATGTTTATGATATGCTTTAACTGTGAAACATTAAGGTTTAGATTCAAATTTTAAAAATGCTTTTGATGCAGGCTTTAAGGACAGTTACAGAAAACTGATTGCAAACCAAGCTGTCTAAGTTCCCAACAGCTTTTGTCAAGTTGTAAAATTTTCCTCTCCCTTATAGTTTCACAAAGAATACTGATACCAAACTTCCATTATTATTTTTGTTCTCAGTGTTGAATCACTTTCTTTGACTATGTTAGAATGGAGAAAATGCAGACAATGAGAAGTAGAGTTTACATGATATAATTTGTAACCAAAGAATGACTTGGAATGTTCTGTTGCATTTTTCTATTATGAAGTAAGATGCTTGCAGTTCATAGCAATATTTTTTTTTTAATATTAATAAAACCAAAAATAGTTCCAGGTATAAAACCAATGTGATAAAAAACTTGTTGGTTTGTTGATAACTGGCTATATATGTTCTAACTGCTTATGAGAGTATTTTCAAAAGATGTTTCTTCATAAGGGTTATTTTGAACAAAGCCAGTTGATGCTGTATTTATGCCTGGATGACCTGTTTGGATACAGATTCCACATGGAAAAATGTTGTAGTGAAGCACTGTAACATTCATGAAAGTGTAATTTTTTTTTTTTTAGGAAACAGACATGGGGCTGAGCTCATACGAATCCAACTTATGCTCTATTTCTGCTTTTCAGATGTTTGAGTCAGTAGATATACCTTCATGATTGCAAAATCATCTGGAAAGCTGAACTGAAATACCTTGGCCAAAATCCAGTACATATTGCTGCATCTTTTATATAAAAGACCGATTCAGATTCTTTTAATAATCATGTGCTCAGCTTCAGCAGTCTAACTGCCTTAAACAGTTGCGTTTCTCCCAGAACAACTTCCATACTTTCATTTATAAACAGTTTAGACATGTAATAAAGTTTTTGACAGGAGACCAGACCTCATAAATAAGAAGCCAGTACCTCAATAATATTTTCATATTTAATAAAACAATTACATAAAGTAAATGCTCTGGGGAAAAATAGAATTTTAAATGTTGCTTCCCTATTGATAGGCTGACAAAACTTAACAGCAGACAGGGAAAGATTTTTCTGGGGAAAAATAAACCAATGAAACAGCAAAACCCCAAAAACCCCTTTATTCTGCTGGTTACCATGGGACATTATAATCTTTTTTTAAAAAATTACTTTCCACCCCTGAAAATGAAGTTATTCTCCACATCAGAAAGAAATGAAGTGTAATAAACTTTAAATGCTAGAGCTAGAGAATAGGTGTGTAGTTCAAATTCAGTGTTATAACTGAATGTAATTATTTTTAGCACCTATTTCAATTAATAAAGCCTAGATTAAATGGCTATAGTACTTACAACTGTGAGCATGGAGAACCAGGAGTCCTACAAATAAGCCAGGGATGTTTGTTTCTGAAAAACTTGGGATATTTTTATGTACAGCTCAATGTTTTATGTACAATTTTAAAATGAAAAGTTTAGTTCTATAACACCCAAACTTGCAATCTTTGCTTAGTTAAAACTACTAGTGAAATCTATCACCAAAGTTAGTGCAAGTTTTCATCTGGATACGGGCTGTAGGTTTCAGTTCATACTTATTAATGTATTCTAAAATGACTGTCATTATAGCTCCATTATGGAAAGACTGTACGTGCCTCTGATTCCAGTCTGAAGATAGGGTAAATTAGGCATGAGTCAGTGAAGTTGCAGGTATGTAAAATATGGGAGCACAAAGCTTGTCCTACCATCTCTGAGCTGGGGATAACCTAGAAATGATCCTTCTCATGACTCAGCTGTGGTGGTACATTTTATGCAAAAATGAAAGGAAAGCATTCATGATCAAGGCCTAATGTCACTTTGATCTTGATTCATAGTCCGCTGTCAGGTCTACAGCTTAGCTTAGGCCACCAGCTGCACAGCTGTTCTATTAGTGAATTAAATCCTTGGAGAAGAAGAATGCACACACAGCATCACGATAATTTTTCCAGCTATGTCTTTGAAATTTAAACATTTATCTCTAACTTCCAGAGTGCAAAGCCCCCTAAAGCATGTAGGCTGAAAATTAATGGATGAAATTCTGTTGATTCCCTGGGCCAATTTAGAAACATCAGCCAGGGTTTCTGTGGGAGCTGGTGCTCATTCAGCAGAGCAGTGGGTGTAATGCATGTAAGTACATCTGTTGAAACCTGAAAGATTTCAGCATTCTAAAGTTACGTGTAAGCTGATATACAGAGGAAAGACTAACAAAATTCATTGTTTTTAAAGGAAAAAAAAGTTAAAAGTGCAGTACCTCTTTGATCATGCTTTTAAAATAAACATGCTTATCATAGATACACACAAATAAACATTAATGTCCTGCCTTATTTCCAGAACATTAATAGGTACAAGGAATGTGTATTTAATAAACTACGAAGTGGTAAGCTTTTCTTCTGCAGTTGCTTCATTGTGCAGTCTTATCCCTCACCAAGTTAAAACATGCTCCAACTTGTACAGTCAAATAGCTGACTACTTCTGTACTAAGATGATCAACACTTGTTCTGTGACAGCAGGTGGCAAATTAGTCTTTAACAATCTTGCCTGCTGAAAAAGTAATTAGTTCTATGCCTTCTTTAAAGGTTTTGTTTTAAGCAGTTGCTTTTTATGCTGCCTTTGTTACTTTCCAAACTTAATACTACTTTAGTTAACTGTAATCCATGATTGCCAGGCTGCAGGCAGCCACTTGTTTGGACAACTGCAATGTGGTGTTTCTCAAGTAGATATCCATTAAAAGGGATTTGTCTATCCAAATTTTGTTCTTCATAAGACAAAAATAGACATTAGAGTTGAGCTAAAGGAGAATGCTTGTTGTTCATAACAATCTCAGTTTATTTTAAAACTATATTTTTCTTCAGAGGTATTTAAAAATTAAAAAAAAATCCTTAAATATGTGTCAGAGTTCAGGTGCATATCCAAGATCTTATCCATAAGAAACAGTCACACCTGATGGAAATTGAGATGAAGAATAAAGGTGTGTTGAATTTTAATTTTTAAAAAATAATCTAATTTATGATACTGGTATGATCAAGATTAAAATATTATTGTTAAAATATAGATAAATACATACCTTTACCAAAGAAGTAAAAAACCAAATCTCTGGTCTGAAAACATAACTTCCTAAAGAAAAGGAGATGGAAGTCTGGGGTGTCTGAGTTACTAACTATTCCAGTCCAAGCCCTCTTGCTGTGAATGTCTCAGATATGCAACTACTTATTTAACCCTTATATAGCCAGTATCCAAGGAGTATCACAATACAAAAGCTTTGCAAATTACAGTTAGCAAACCTTGAAGCTGCGCTATGTGTATTGTAAAGTGATAAAATACTGATGGTTTTCAAAATAGGAAAATAATTTTCATTATATAAAATGCTTAATTTTTGCAGAAAAAATTGTGCCAAATATCCGTTAAGATTTTTTTTTTTGGATGACTGTGGATAAGTGTGGTTGACATGGTTGCTGTTAAAAAGATCTTTCTGTTATGTACTGCTGACCTCTGTTGGCTTGTTTCCACTATATGCACTGCCGTTCTTGCCCCCGCCCTGGGAATTACAAGCCTATCTTTGTTTTAACTCAGGGAGTTTTGTATCAGGGTGACAAACTTGAGCATATACGTTACTTGTCACACACAAGTACACCCATTAAATTACTTTCCAGTCTAATATAAGTCAATGGAAAAGCAACTGTGTTAAAATAGTGATTTGGTAGGGGCTTCTCATGTCTATGAGTTTACAAATATGCTTAAATGGCTTTACTGCAGTGCAGCCCTAGGTATACTACACTATAAAAATGAAAATAAATGCTGCAGTTGCAGTTCTCCTTTGCATCTGTTGGTCAAAACCTACTTTTGTTTTCAAAAGGATAATTTGGCAAATCATCAGACTGTAACATAGCCTAATTGGTTTTGAAGCTGCAACATAAAATTTAAATTGGAGAAGATATTTAACTGTACAAAATACTCTATTGATTCCCTCATAGAAGTCAATGCCATAATGCTACTTTTTTGAGCATTTGCTCTGATCAGTTTTGAAGTCTATACCTAATACCTGACACCTATTTTTCTGATGTTTGTACACAGATGCATAGCTTAATTTACATTTGTAGTAACACTGACGGCTTTGAAGAATTCCTAGCCTAAAGCCACCTGCACTGGCAAATGCAAGTATTAAGGGGTTCTAGCTGATACTGACCCTCCAAACAACAATTTTGTTAAGGCTACTCTGCTGATGCCTTTTGGTCTTTGAGAAGTGGAGACTGTAATGGAGATTTATGTTCCAAGTTTGCTTTATTAGAGAGAGGTTCTGTAGTTAGCTCTAGAACTATTAACACAGCCCTAGGGAGTGCATGCAGTAGGTATGTGATGCTCAGCGTGCACTTTTTAGATGAAGTCTTGGTTTCGAGTTATTTTTAAAAGGAATAGTTGCTTTAAAAATTAATTTTTGAAAGCATCTGTAGGATTTTGCTTGTTAGAGTACTGCACTGAAATTTCAGATCTTAATGACTTCACTGGCTTGAGAAGACAGTTCAAGGAAATAAATGTCTAAGAAGTAGGTTTTACATCGTGGCAGTGTGAACCTTCTGTAATCACTTGTGCCAGTGGGAGCAGATGTAAGAAGTGGGATTCAATGGCTATGTTAGGCTCAAAATTCAGAGAATCAGGTCCAAAATAGTCTAAAATTTTCTTCTTTAATTCTCTCCAGGGAAACATAGAAAATAACATTGAGAGGACAAGTAATAAGGCTTAGGAAGTGCTTAGGGAATGTTGTATTCCTCTGTGTGAATTACATGACACGTACAAAAAGGAGATAATTTTTCCTATTCTTATAGCTGCCAGCGAAAGACCAGGAAGTTTCTAAACCATTGGGATTCCTTCAGATCTAAAACTACCCCATTGTCATGTAGTCCTAAAACAAGCAGGGCTATTTTTTTGAAAAATAGACAGGAAACTGCTGTTCTGGCTGTTCCCTACTGAAACTTCTGTTTGGAAGGAACATTTCAAAGGTCAGTTCCTTTAAAGCCAGCACTTCTTAGACGCCAAGTCTGTTTCTAGAGAAATGTTTCATAGTTCTTGTCTCTCCAAGCAATCGTAACCTTGCTAGTATTTACTAAGTAAAAAAAAAATACCCCGTTGCATCAAGCTGGATTTAATTCTATCAAAATTCTTTACAGACTGTGCTTATTAATGCTCTTGCTATAATACTGAAGGCTTTTTGAACCAAGTACTCTTAGCCAGCCAAACCCAAATGATTGGGCTATTTACAGTTAAACCTGAGCTTTAGGCTTTGGGCGCGTACCGAGGATAAGGATGTAGCAGGTATCAGCAAGGCTTGCTGAAGGTGAGCTGTGCAGAGCCAAGGGTCAGGCAAATAAAACATCCCTGCAGCCAGTGGAGTCCAGCAGGAAGAGGAGGGACAGCTTCAAACACGGCAGAGAACTGTGCTGAAAGAGACCCAGACACGAGATCCAGATTTACATGAGTATTGGGAGTAGAAACCGAGCAGTGCTGTCTTGGTGCTGAGCTGGCTGCCTCCGCTCTGGAAAAGCTCCCCTGGTGAAGGGTGGTACCTAAGTCTCCAGCCATCACTGTGAGCACTGTGTAGCCTGGAAGTAAGTCTGGAGTAAGAATGACCCCAGATCAATGGAGATGGTGGTGTAACAGCCTCCCCGAGCACAGCCTGCTGTAGCTGTGTTAGAGTGAGTGGAGAAGTGCCACCCGAGAGGCAAGTCCAGCAGCCTTTTTTTAATGGGCTGCATCCTTGGTAACTGGCATCTGGTGACTGAAATTTCCCTGTACTTCAGATGGTCTGTTAAACTTTGCATTGATGGCTAGTAATCTCCCTTCACAAAATCTTTTCACGGATGCTTATCATTGTGATAAGGAGTTTCAGTGTGTCCTGTTTAATCTTACCTCATAATGTATTCGGTGGCTGTGCTAGGCATGTGCTAAGGATTTGAACACCATCTTTCCTGAGGTTTTTTTTTTTCAGAGGGAGCTTTATATTATTACAGTTATTATTTTCTAAAAGATGTGTTTAAAAAAATGGTGGGAGAATTGAGTATTTACCCCTGGAAACATTATAAAATTAAAGCAAGAAAAAACACTTCCATTTCCTTTTCTTGTTTGAGTAATCAGCCTTGAAAAGCTTAAAATTAATAGAAAATGAGTCTGAAAGACTGTATTTTCAACTCGGACTGGTTTATCTGATTCCCAAACAAATTTTACAAATTAGATTTCTTTGTGTGCCTCTGTGAGTATACAGTTTCAGAATGAGGATACAAGCACTCTTGTGTTGGCTTCAAAATAAAATCAAACTCAGTACTGAAAAGCATCCGATAAGCTAGTACAGCTCACCCTGCAGGTAGGGAGAAATAATTTTTTAAAAAGCTGTACCTATTTCTTAGTGGTTTTTTTATGGAAAGGCAGTGAGGATGAGGCACCAGAGAACAGTGTGGTGCTCTTAGGATACAGTTTTAGAAAGCTCTAATTGTAGTTTTCCTTCAAGTTTAACTTTCTTGTTCGGTGATATTCCAGAAGTTTAGAAGAGCTATTGTGCCTTGAGTCTGTGTTAAGTCTTTGGCAGGAGTGTTTGATATTTTAATCTTGCAGGCAGCAGTGAGTAAATTGTGTTTATTAGCGCTATGGCTACCCTGCCTCCATGGTATCAATAATATTTCTTAATAAAAATGCCTTTTATAAGGTATTTTTTCTACGTTTAATGTGTAAATTTATCCTCTTGAAATATTCATAATAGAGGGATTGTTTAAGTACTCTATTTGAGATGGGTTTGTAAAAAGGACGGAGCCCTGTGGTATGTGCAGTGAGTAATTAGCCCACTGGTGAGAGGGGCAGAAAGCTCTTTGTGTTTTCCTGTACAACTGCCAGGAGCAACGTGGTTCAGAGGAAAGGCAGCCTGAAGAAAAGTCCGCTGAATCCTGCAGGATTCAGTCTCATGCATTGGATTAAGTTTTAAGAGGCTGTTTCATATCGATAGACTTGTGTTGAGGTTAAGAATTGAGAAATTCTGTCCCTCAGAAACCAAAGAAAAATCCAAGTGTCAAGTAATAAGTCAGCCCTGCCCCAAGATCAGTACCATCACTCAGCAAAGCACTAAACCATTTTAACACCTGTGTGGCAGGAGATATGTTACTCCATGTTTTCTTTTTCAGATGGACGTGTAGTCAAAGAGGCTTCTTGCCAGCATTGCTCATTGCACTGAGGGCATGCAGGCCCTATGAAAAATTCCAGCGCTCTGTGCGTTTGCACTTTGTGGCTATAGGCACCACTTTCCTAGTGTTACTGCAGAAGGCTACAAGAGCCTGAGTTTTTCTTGAAAAAGCACTATTGTTCTAGAAATAGATTTAATAGCCATTTGTTCTCACCACCTTCAGAGTGCACATGCCCTACATTCAGACAGTTCCTCCTTCCTCCTCCTTCATCTGGTCTTGGGTTATTAAGTGATGACTGGGGAGCAGTGGGTGACATACAGAAAGCAGTTAATTATCATTAAAAGCGCTTTTGTCAGAGGAACACCCAGCTGACTGGGTAAGAGCATGTCCAAATTCAGTTTGTTCTATTTGTCAGTGCCACCACACTGAATTTGTGCAAGTGAAATAGTTGATTAATAACATTTAGCCCAGTGGCCTGCTCTGTATTAGAAAAGCATAGTTTCCTATGACTGAAACTTTACTGTATTAGCAGTACTTGGAGCCTTAAAGAAGAGATGTTACAGCCACAGACAGTTTAAATGTCATGTGAATTAGAACCCCTGAGGGTGTTTGCTTATGTCCATTGACCACAGCATTTTTTTTTTTAGTTGGGTCCCTATTGGATGACAGCAGAGGTGGGAGCAAGGCTGAGATGCTCATCCTGTCTTATTCTATACTGAAAACAAACAGCTAACTACCTAGTACTGTATTGTTTACTCGTGTATTTCTACCATTGTTAATACCCTTATGAAGGAAGGAATTCACATTTTCCATCCTAAACCATTGACTTTAGGTAAATAAATAAATTGTAATTTTTAAGATTGTGATTTACACAGTACATATCATAATCCAAAAGTCACAGTTTTGAATGTTGGTGATAAGACTTGGCAATGACTTGTAAAAGCCAGAAATCAAGAAGAATTTATTGTGTGAATTAAATACAAAATCTACAACTAAACAAAAAGCAGCTGGAAAATAGCATGTTTGGGTGTCATCTTCCCTGGCTAGGAGGAGCATACTGAATGTGATAGTGAATTGTCTACTTAAGGTCTTTTCTTGGTCATGTTTTTCTCTTCCATACTCCCTTCTGTTAAAAAAAAACTTTCTGCTTGAAAAGCATGTTCTTTTACAGACCTGGTAAAAAACAAAATCAAAACCCAAACAAACAAAACCCCCAAACCAAAACAAAACCCCACAAACAAAAAACCCCACCAAACGAAAAAACAAACAAACAAAAACCCCGACAAAAACGATGACTGCAGGAGGCTGTGTTTTGACAGAAGCAGGTAACAATAAGCCACTGCTGATTCCTGTAAGGGTGGTGAACATCTTGGATTAATTTTTCTTTAGAAATCTTTCCTTGTTTTAACACAAATGAAGGTACTAGCGACTACTGTTTAAGTAGCTGTAGGTAATAACGGCAGACAGTTCTGTTAGCTGCCGCTTTTACTCTGTTATAAGAAATTCTCAGTTTTTTATTGTGCCACATTTTCATTCTTCTTATTGTTAAATCTGACCAGAACTTCTGTAGGAGATATTCTATACTGTAAAATTGTTTTGAGATAGTGAAGTGTTTTGTATGAGTATGTTTGATATTTAAAGGGGAAATAGAGCATCCTTGCTTGTTGAGGTTTAAATGTTTTTCTTGGAAGAAAAAATAAATCAAATGGGCTTTGAGTGAGCTTGAGTAAGGTGGTGTTGTGGCAAAAATAATAATTGTGGTAGGCTATCTTATAATAACAATTCATCTGTGTTACAAAACATAGACAATCTTTTCAGCCTTATTGAAAAGTGCAGCTCCAGAAAGACCTTTTCTGTATTTTCAAATAAAATTTTCACTCCTATGACAGTGTTTGAATGTTGTAGTAATGGAAAATTACTTTCCTGTTTCCTCATATTCTCTCAGGGATTCTAGGCCCTCTACTGAGTCAGTGTGTGATCAAGTGTATACCCTAACTTTTCCAAAACAGGAATGAAATTTTAGGATTTTATTGGGATAGTTGCTGCCCAGTAACAATTCATACATCTCATAAAAATGGGAAATTCACTCTGTTGCAACACAATAGAGAGCTTTTTATGTATAGGTGCTTATTCTCCTTAATTTGCCCCTTAAAGATAAAAGGGCTTTGTGTGTCTTAGTGCTGTGCTTTATTTTTGTTACAACTGCAGTAGAATCATTAAAAAAAAAAAAACAAACCCAAAACCAAAAACCCAACAAAAACCTTGAGAAGATCAATAGTATTGTGAGTTCTTGATCACTTCTCCCATTAAGGTCCTTTGTTATAATACTGGGCTGCAGTGTTCAAGTTTCAGGTGCTACCCTGCCTAGCTTCAGGTTAACAAAAGGAGCACCGCTGCAAATACTCATAAAAAAGTTAAAACTCCTCTTTCAGCTAAAGAAAATAAGCTGTGAATTAAATCACGGAATCTACAAGTAACAACAGTACCTCACTTGTCAGTACAGCAAAGCAGTGATTTTGTTCCTGTTGGGGGTTGTCCTTGCCCCCAGCTCCATCAGCGGGTGTCCAGGTGCGCCCTGTTGTTCTTCTGTACGCTGTGTAGCATCTCTAGAAGTATTCTGCTGTTGCTGTCTCCTACTAGCAGTGGGAGGCAGAATTACAGATCCTGAGGTAACATGGTCAAGGCTGGTTATGCCTGAGTTGGGAAGAGAAATCGGATCATGTGCTGTCCCTCACATAATACTGGTTTTCACCATGTAGAGGATTTAGCCTAGCAAACAGTCTGACAGAAACTTTCCATAGGCCTTCTGTGTCCACTTGGTGGTTGGTTCTGCATGGCAATAAATCTCTCTGGTGCAGTCAAATACTCACCAATACTATGACCGTACTTGAAATGGAAACGGCAGGTGTACTTAGAAGTATGGGAAATGTTTTCTTCTGTCCAGGAACTGTCTGAGACTTAGGAAAAAGGAAGGAAAAAGTGTTTTAAGTTGCCATTTGATCCCTTCAATAGTTATTTACATCCAGTTTGAGTTGTAGAAGAGCGGCTGTTTCCTTGGCAGTTTTCACAAAGACTAGAACAGTTGCAATGAAAGGCTGTCTATAAAGTGCTTATTCCTACAGGGTTTCAGACTTCCATGTTAAGTTTTAAGATAAGAATAGTTTTGCATATTTGCTTCAACAGCCCTTTCATCTGTAACAATAATAATACTTAGCACTTTGCAGCTTCAAAGTGCCTTACAAATGATAATTCCACAACACCCCCATGATACAGTAAGTATTTTATTTGCCCAAGGCAATGAAGGGAGTCACTGTCAGCACTAGGATTAAAGTAAAAAGGAGAAGGGTATGTATGGAGAAGAATATTTTCAGGAAAGCTTTACAACTGTCCTTTATTTCACGCCAGCTCCTCTTTTTTCCTTTGCCTTTTCCAAAACTACTGAAATGCTGAGCACTAGAACAGAACCAAGAGAGCTCAAGTTTGGATTTGTTCATGGACTTCCCACCTTCTACAGCTCAATGCCCACACAGATTTGATGTTCTTCTGACTTCAGTGTCACTCTTAAACAGACTTAGGTAAATGTGTCTTTTGGGGAGGGGAGGGTGAAATACAGTGCTTGAGAGTAATTGTTTTCAGTATGTTAAATAATATTGCATGCCCTTGAGTAAGTCGGGGTGTAAAACTTCGGAAATGCGGTTGAACTGGCAGTGTCCCGAATTTTCAGTTTCTGCTTGTATCTACAGAGGGCAGCAAAGAGCTTCAGTTTAAAACCTCTGCAGCAGGTAACCTGAGACAATCTGCTTTGTCTTTAATAACAGTTTTAAAATAACATTTCAGAGCGTTCCTCAGTTTTCTGACTCCAAGTGTAATGACGTGGTTTTTTAGGGGTAGCTTTCAGTTATGAGACAGGATGGTCAGAATTAACAGCTTGACCACGGGCAAACGATGTTAGCAAATCAAGATGAAGTCTCATAATTGCAACCTCAGCTCAGTTTATCAGCCTCAGTGCCTCCAGGTAATTTGGGATATTAGAAACAGCATTTTTATTAAACCTCTGGAAACCTATTAAATGTCAAATCCATTGCCCTGAAAGAGCAGGCTGGATGTGCACCCCAGACAGGCTTTGCGGACGTTAAACTGAAATTCACCCCTTTCATTAGTCTTCAAAAGGGAATCCCACTCCCTCGTGTGCAGGTATTGCGGGAGGATGATACACTGCCGACAGAGGTGAGGAGTCTTGCAAAGTGAAGGAAGGGATGTGGTCTGTAGGATTTTGGAGGGCAAATCTATGAATGTGCTGACATTAAAGAAAGAGGAGAAAGCAGATTGGTACCAGTCCACCGTCCAGTGGATTCAGCAGGGCTGACTCCTTTAGAACAGAGGCGTACAAACAGCGGGACATTACTCAGCGATCCAGACTCTTACAACATCTGAACTCTTTCCCTCATACTTTTCATTATTCCTAGCTGCCTGGCTTAAGTCAAATGTGATGTTAGTGGGACTTTTTCCACCAATTTCCACTAAGACTAGCATTTGAGACTAGCAGAAGCATCCTTACTGGATTTCCTGTGCGCTCATCTACAGCACTGCAGCAGTGCATCAGCCACCTCTGATTGCCAGCTTGTACGTTGTGTGATGTGTACCTGTGCCTGTCAGACTCAATGAACCGCAAGTTTGTACCAGTTGTATTTTTCTCATGTTCTGGGGCCTAAAAAGGGCTTTATTTTTACTGTAGTGTGCAACTTGTACTTTGATTCTTTAGCATAGATGGAACAGGCTAAGTGCTGTCTCTGACCTCATGCATTGACGAGAATTGATTTCTATAACATCTCTCTTGAAAGCAGGAATTTGTATCCTATTCTTAGTAGAAATTCACTGAGAGGAGGATCAGCTGGATGTTATCTGTATATATGAATATTTGATGGGGGACTAAAGAAGGCAGAGTCAGACTCGACTCAGCGACAGGGCAAGAGGCAATAGATATGAACTAAAATGTAGGAAAATCCATTCATACATAAGAAATAACTTTATTTGTTATTGTTTAAACTGTTGGAGCGGATGAACGCTTGACACAAGTAGCTGGGAGAGCTTGTGGAATCACCATTCTTGGAGATACTCAAAAGCTGGACCAGAGCAAGGTGCCCTAGGTGACCCTGCTTTGAGCAGGGGGTTGGAAGGGTGGATATCTGGAGGACCCTGCCAACACCAGCCATTCTGTGATTCCCCACTCAGGTCTTCTTATCGTAGTCGGTTTGAAAAAACCCAACAGTTATGCAAATCCAGTAAAAGCTGTATGAAATGTTTATTTAAATATAAAAGTTAACACTTGTTTTAAATTAGATTTTTCCCTAATAGTCTCAACAAATTAATAAAGTACTAAAAAACCCCATAGTACAGTATCTGTTTAAAAGATGATCTCCTTCTCCTGCTGTCTGATTTGCCTAAAGAAGATTTTTTTTCTAATGTCTGTAATACTGTAAAAATTCTCTTTAAATATTTCATTTGATAATCTTCCTTCCGTTATAAGGATTTTTGACTTCAAATGTCATTTGAAAGTCCTGAGCACAAATAAAACATGAATCATGGTAGAAATCTGTCAAAGATATAAAGGAAATAGGCATGCTTTTTCGTACTCCGTTTGTTTTATAAATGTTGTGACATTTCAACTAAGAAATAAAATACAGCTTTTACCAAACAGTGGAAAAGTAATGACTGAATTTTTGGTAGTCTTAACTGGACGTTCCTGAAAGTCAACATGTGAAGTTCTTACATTGCTTTTGCAGTCTTAGTGCTGTTGTGTGAGAGTTTCCATAGTCATGAAACAATACCAAAAGTAATAACTAAAAACCAACCAAACAAAACAATCCTGTTGAACATTCAAAGAGTGTCTGGCAGAGGGGAACAAAACCAAATCAGAAACAGTTACACCATGCTGTTCGGCTTGCGTCAGAGGAAATTTTCAAGTGAGCTCTTTAGTAATCTCATTTCTTAATAATTATTCTTAGATGGTAGGTCTATCACTTGCTAATAATCTCTAGTAAACACTACTTTCTTACTCTTGGTAGCAGCCTTTTGAGTAATTGGAGACTTCACAATCTGTCTCTTCATTAGTTATTTTACTTGTAGACTAAACTATCCTGATTGATTGTTGGTTTGGGGTTCACTCCCTGCCCCCTTCTGTTTATTCTTATTGCTGCCATGTGGACTCTGTCCAGTGGTTAACATCTGCCTTGATGTATGGACATAGTCATACTTTCTGCCAGCCAGCAGAGACTGCTACAACAATTTGGAGCTGCAGTTTTGAAATGGATGCAGATTTTTCAAAACAGGGCTTTCCTAAAGGCTGCTCCTTATCTGAGTCGTCTTAACTGTGAAGCTTTTCAAGTCTTTAAGCTGGAAATCAGAGCTTGGCCCACGAGACGCACGTGTGTGTTTGGTAGGGAGGAAAAGCCACTCTTCTCAGTACCTAAGGAGTTAACATACTGTGTGGGATACTGACTAATGCTGAACTACAGCACAGTTGTGACAGTTTACCTGGGTTGAATGGACTGAAAGGAAAGATGCCTGATGCTCTCTTCCTAGTAGCATGTTTGCCCGTTCTACAACAGCCTGAGATGGTTTTTGACCAGTGGATGGTGGTACCATTGGAATCCATTGGTCCTTTTCTACTACTATTGAGCTGGTTGTTTCTTATCCCTGAGAAAATATATAAGGAACTCTGATCCTTCTTACAGTTCATTTTTCTGCTTAGTCCCCTGTCCCGTCTGATCCACTTGAGTAGCAGCATTTATTTTAAGTGTATTTCCAAGTTGTCAAGATTTAATCATGTTCTTAAGAGTACTGGTGGTTCCTTCTAGCTTGGTACCTTCTGAAAATTTACTTTGTTCTGCTACTCAGGTCCTTGCTGCTTTCGATGACTGCTGGTTTTAAATAAGGAAGAGGAGAAATGCTGAATGAAGAATATACACCTCTCCATAACTTTGTGGGGAATGTGATAGTGATAGAAACCCTCTGTTTGTGTAGTTGTCCTTACTTCTTCATCCAGATTTCTGTCTTAAATACCTGATTAGTATCACTGTGAGCCTCTTATTTACATTAAAATCTTCTACTGGAAGTGGAAGTTTCTAATTTGCGAGATGGGTAGGTCTGCCATGAGATGATATGAACGTGTTTACGTGTGTTGTCTTCATCTGTAGAGCCACAGAAGTGCCTACATTGTTGTTGCTTGCTAGGAGAAGAGAAGGCAGGAGAGAATTGCCAGTGAGTGACCCCTGGGGCGCCTCCAATGGTGTGTCAGTGTTCTGCAGGAGAAAGGTGTAGGAGAGGGGGCAAATCTGCTGCCTCCCTGGGCAGCCAGGTTAGCCTGCTCTCATTAGCTCTGGTCCTGAGATAGAAGAACAAAGAAATTAGATAGGAAAGAGAGGAAAGTAGGTGAAGGATAATTAACCTTAAAAGGAAATGTTTAAACACCAACCCTGGGAGAAAAATTCAAGCTCTGCGGAGTTATGTTGTTAATTTGAAAACAGAAAACAAGTCAAGAAATGAGTCCATTAGGTTTGCTGATATCAGTGGTTTTGTTTATGTTGAAAATGATGTTTAAATTTTAGCTATTCACAGTTCCCTATGTTTGTTTTAGTCTGAAAATAGCTCAGTTTTAATGAATTGGAACACCTGAAATATGCCTAAAGGAAATCATTGTGAGGTAAAATATTGTATTAACAATACCAACCCAAACCTTCCTGTGTGCTTGTTCTTAAGACGCAGAGTAAAACTGAAGATGAAGGGTCCCAGAAGAAAGAAACTCAGAGGTCTTAGATAACTTTGTATGCTCTGTGTTTTGAATGAATGTTATTTTTCATCTGACCTCCAGAGTTCCTCAAAAAAAAATTGCTTTGACCCTTGTGATGATCAAGAGGGAAAGAGTATGACCAAGATACAGTGAAGGAACCACAGGGGAAGAGAGACATTAATGAAATAAGCATTGCTTCAATCTCAGATCAAACCTTTTTTTTTTTTTTTTTCACCACCTTATTTAATGCTGCAAAAAGTACCATTAAATCTCCCTGTAGGCTTAGGAGTCCTACTTTGTAGGTGATGGATCTCAGGCATTGGTAGGTAGTCAAGGACTGGTGAAAATGAATGTTGTAGGAAAGTTCAGAGGAGAGAATACGCCCTGAGAACAAAAGAAAAAGCCAGTCTTTGTCTGAGTTTAGTACCTACAGATTTGGAGCTGGCTGTGTTTTCTTGGCCTTCAAATACATCCCTAGTACCACTGTTTGCCAGCACTGTACTCCGGATGATTCTGCAGACAGCTGTTTCCTGCAATGTCTTAATTATGTTTTTTTTCCTCCTTGATAGGATTCCTCAGAAGTCACAAGCATGCATTTTAAAATGTAACATTAAAAGTAAAGACGATGGTCACCAAAGCATTCTCAGTGACTAATGTTCTGTAAATACTGTCATGGTACTGCTGGAGTTATTTTTAATTATTAGACCAGCCTGGGGGAGTGCTGTCAGAGCAGCGATAGCCTGTCCATTGCTCATTTGAGCATAAAAAAGGGCTTGACTTGGAGCGAGTTGCAGTGCAGATAAAGTATTGTCTGAGTTTATTCTGCCTTTCTTGTTCTCAAGGAGCAGAAATGTAATCTAGAGCTGCAATGGAATTTAATACTAGGGTAGATCCCTGTGGAGTAGTAACTCGACTGTACATTTCTCAAATTAACCTCAGTCTTCCATTTTATTGTTTTGATACGATTTCCTAACTGGTCAAAACCGTAATACTGCTTTTCCAGAGGTGTTGCTTTCATTGGTTTAGTCCCTTCTTTACTTCATATTTTACTTCTATCAGAGGGGTTTTTCTTCTGAGAAGTGTCTTATTATATTAAAACCAGCATTGGTCTAAATAAAATCTTGGGAATTTTTTACCTGTATGGACTTGTTCACATTTTATTGTTTTAGGTTTTCAAGGGGATTTACACATATGGAAATACTGTTAAAACAGAACTGCAATAAGCTGAGTGGGAATAAATAACTTACAAAAAAATACAAAAAAGTCTTATTGTATTGTCTTGCATACAATATGTTGTCTTTTCTTACTCTCTACTACAATAGTTGTGTTTTATAAACCCACTGTTCAGTCTGACTCAGTGTTGTTGCTTTTCAGAAGTAGATGTGCGCTAAGATGCCAGTTATTTTATTTCAGAGTTGAGACAGATTTCTGCAATTATAAAAGGAGTTTATTTGTTTGAAGGAAATGACACACAGGAGTAGCTTACGTTGAGATAGATGGATATTTGGGGAGAGGAGTTAACCTGAATAATTCTGCAAACTAAGAGATCAGTAAATAGCCAGGATGTAACATCTGAGGTAGGACTCCATTGCCTGAATGTGGACACCTGATGGCACTTCAGAAGTTCTGAGCTATATGAGGCATCTGCAAAGAGTACATTGATGTGGCACAGGTGCTAATGGAGACCTGTGCTGTTCTGGATGGGTAGCTTGGTGGCCAGGTGTCCAAGAACCACCTAAAAGAGCCCCAGATGTCATCTTTTTGGAAGGCACGATAGGCCTCTGCACCCTAAGTTAGCACAACAGTCTCGCAGAGAGAGGTGGATCTCAGATGTTTTGCTGTCTTTATTCCATCTCATTATGCCTGCATCATACTACCCCTTTTTGGGTGAGTTTTGTTTGCCTGTTTGGTGGGGTTTTGTTTGGTGTGTGGTGGTTTTTGTTTTGGGTGTGGGTTTTTGTTTTTTCTTTTTTTTTTTCTGCAAAAGTACTGACCCTCTGGAAGCTATTTAGAAGGGAATACTTGTGGAACATGTGACGTTTCGGCTAGTTTTATGTATGTTTATCTATCAATTATAAAAGTTTTAGGAACCTAGATACGGACTCTTAAATCCCCACCTTGACTCTTGTACCCACAGCCTTCCTGCAGAGGTGGTGGTGCCGCTTTATGCAGGTGCGTTCAGCACATCAAACGTAGTGGTGCGCAGCAGCAGCTGGTGGTGCCGCGATACCGGGAGAGCCAAACTCATCTTGAGCTCATTGAATGCAGAGGATTACTGTGGCATAAGCTGTATTTAGAGTTTAAAGGAGCTATGCTGTGTTTCATTCCAATCTCTGTCAGATGAAATCTTCTCAAACAGGCTTAAGTACATACATTTCAACAGTTTTGGTTGAACAATAACCCCCCCCAAAAATAATCCAGTACTCTTATTCAGGGTCTAGATGAGGAATGAATGTCATGAAAACTGCACTGCATGATGTCAATTTTCTGTCTTTTATACTAGAAAGAAGTCATGGAAATGCTTGTGTCTAGTTTGGTGCCAACAGATAGTGTGTAGTATCTGGGTGGCAGAACTGTTTTGTGTGGATGGGAAAAGATTGCAAACACAGAGGAGACAGATATGCAGAATTATTTTAACTGTACTTTTTGAACTAATTTGGAAAGTCCTGGGGATTCTGGATGGGAATGTAACAAATATTGGCACTTACTCCTTGCAGGGTGCCAGGATGTTCTCACAGTGCGAAGGAGATCCCTATGCAGCTGTTGAAATATTAGAAGTTAAAATACTCATTTGTTAATTTGTAGGAAGTTCAAATAAGGTTGAAAACATCACGTACAACTTATTTTTCATTATTTTTAGGCAGAACTATGCAATTTCATTATTTTTAGGCAGAACTATGCAACTCATCATTGCAGCTGTTTCAGTGCATGTCAGCTCTAATCCCCTTGAGAGAAGGCAGTTCTCATTTTATAAAGGAATAGAGTGGCAGAAAGGAGAAAAAATATTGTTCAGAGGATCGGGTGAGAAGAATGTTATTTGAGGCTCTGTATATGTATAATAAGAGTATGTTCATAAAATGACAATGATCAAGGTACCTTCTCCCTCATCTGAGAACGCCTCACCTGAGAAACTGTTCTGCATGTACTCTTGTCACCTGGAAGTAAGTAGTAAGACACATTAGCTAATCTGTTTTCATGGCTAAAGGAAGATACAGTATGTTAGATTAAACTTTAGTGAAACCTCCCATTCATGGTTGGCTATAAACACGTGTGGTGGCTTGAGCTGACAGACAATAGCTTGGTTAATCTTGAAGCCTGTGGGAGAGTCTGAAGTGCAATCCCTGGTTCGCTGCCAAGTCTTTATCCACCAAAGATTTCTCGTCATCTTCACGATCTGAAAAATGACTTAAAGCTTCAGTAAAGATTTCGGTTTTCAGTGTTAGCAATGGAAATTCCCAGATGTGTTTTTGATGGACTCTAGAACTCAAAAGGTCTTGCAGTAAACACAGAGAAATGTAATGGAAATTAAAATATATTCTCTAATAAAACTAATAGTGTGGTCTTAAAGTCAGTTTTTATTATCCCTTAAATTTCCTTCCCTTTATATCTCATATAGAAGATGATTAAATCTATTTGCATGAGCTATCTGATGCTGCTCAATTATTGAGAATTGGGAATTACACAAGTAAATATTTTCTCATCTGTGAGAGAGATTAAATTAGGCTATATATTCTGGAGTTTGTTCCTGTGATGCAGTTGCACTTTCTGTGAAGATATTGTCACAGTCCTTCTGCCCAGAAAGTTGTAGAGGATTGTCATAGCTTTTGAGAACCTTATTTTTTTTCAGAGACCTTTTTTGCATAACAGATTAAAATTATAAAGACAGTTTCATGCAAAACGGGTGCATGTGCCCTAATGCTGACAGTTAGCTTTTTCCCCACACACACACTTAGACTTACTTCATTCAGTACTTTAGTCAAGCACCTTTTAAGTCTAGTATTTTGTGATTTCTGTTTGGTTGAGAAAGTAGTATTAAGCATTTGCAGTAGCTAGCTTTTTTTTTTTTTTTTTAACATTGCAGTTGTAATACTAGAAAGTTGGCATCTATCCACAGGATTTTATCTACAGCTATCTACAAGTTTCCTTCTATTCATAAAAGTGTTGGGAAAAATGCAAAGAGAATATTCACAGAAATTTGCTGAAATGAAGGTAGAGCATGTTATTTGACCTCAGCCATGCCTTTATTGTGAGGTTACCACATAAATGTTCCTGTGCAGAAGTTAAACATGAGATGTGCCTTCACTCCAGTTCCAGTCTTTAGAATTATTAATTCTCCAGGAAAATTACCTAGCCTGGACTCTCGTTACTAATTCTATTACCTAATCTAATGCAGAAGATGTGAACCTCGCTAGTTAACCTGCACTGAGTTACATGCCAGGAGCAGCCCATGATTCATCAGGTTTGAAGCATGTTCCCAACATGGAACTTAAACAGGGACTTCCACACTTACTCTTGTTTGCATGTAAACTGTAAGGGACATAGAAATCGTAGACAAAATCTGTATTTGGCATCACTTGTATAGGTGCATCAAGATGCATTATAAGAATATTGTCTTTTCTAGCTCCTGCTGAAGATTTTGCTGCTTATTGAGCATTCAGCAAAATTCTTAGGGTTTGCAGACATGTTAGTGGAGCTGATTGATTGTGGACATGGTTAATCTGTTATCTTTAAATACTAAGTAAATCAGCTGATACATTCTGTAAATTTTTTTTTTAAAGTCTTTGCTATTCTTCATGACATAGTCGGATATCAGTGCTTCTGGCTGTGGAAAAGGACTGCAGAAAACAGAGCAAAATTCTTGCCTGCTTACCTTGAAATTAATTCCAAATTAATTATATGCACAAATTAAGTGCCCAAAGTCTCAGTTTCTCCCTTTCTTTCTCTTTCAACATTATTTTTATCATTGTATTGCACCTCCCTTAGCTCTTTAATCCCCTGAAATGTTTCACAGTCCTCATTTTCACATTTCAGCTCTACATTTTTTTCTGTGCCCAAGTCAGCTTTGCGTTCTTCATTATCATTCCTGCTTTCATGCAAGTTGTTATCTCTCCACATCCCCTTATCTATTCCCTCTTAAATCTCCTTATCCTAGACCCAGAATATACACTAACCTTGCTCATGCTCCAGTCTTCCCCTTGCTTTGATGATGCATATGTCTTTCAGTTGCCCAGCCCTACGTATATGTCAGATTGCTTTTTCTCTGCTACAGCTGTTTCTGCCTGGCTTTGGTGTAGTATGATCAGAACAGTTTGAGCTAGTTAATACCTACTATCAATGTGGAAATCCATTTTTTGTCACTTCCTTCTCATTGATCAAATATGCTGTAAATCATTGCAGGAAGCTGAAGACTAAAGTTTGCAGTAAGAAACCTGCATTAGTCCTGTTTCAAACCTGGATCCATAAAACCTATGAAAAATTCCCATTATCTTTATGGTAGGAGTTGCATCATGTATGTTGTTATTGTTGCCTTTGTTAACTAGCTGTAGACTGTGTAAGTTCCTAAAGACACTAAAAGAACATAGGTCTTCTGAGCTTAATCCATTAAGTTGCCTGAAAATCTGACTTTCAGTACTAGGAGTAGTATTCTTTTTTTTATGTACAGCACACTAGTTACAGGTTTATGTGGAGCGGCCCCATCAAGAGCTTCAACTAAGGATCTTCCAGCCTGCTCCCACAGCTTGGAAATGTGACTTTGCCTGGTGCTGAAGTAGTTGTTGCCTCTTACACTCCATGAGTTCATAGACATAAGTGACTATTCAACACGCTTATATGTGTCTTAGGCTTTTTGCTGATTTCTTGCTTTGCTGTACTATGTTGAGTCTGGTCTTCTCCAGTTTTGAAGGAGAGTTATTTTTTGGGGGTCGTGCTAAAACTGTACCTTACTTGAAAGAAGGATGGTGGTGTTGAACTGAGATAGTCAGTTGGTACAGAGTGCTCTGCCATAGTTGAGGAAGGGTATGCTGAGTTTATCAAATTTGAGCTTACGTTGAAATAAATTGACATAGGAAAGCAACAGGGTCTTTCAGGTGAGACTGGATCCTGTCCCATGTTCTGGCAGTCAGGAGCAGATAGAAGTGGAGCATGTAGCTGAAACGTGCTGAGCCATTGCCTTTTCCTCCTCACACTTCTGTGATCAGCCTTCTCAACAGAGAAGTGACACTGGCTGAGTACAGCGACAAGGAAAGGGAGTCTGACTTCTTCTAATGCTTGTGAAAATGTTTTTTCTAGCTTCTTAATAGGAGTCTCTGTTCTCTTGGAGATGAACAGTTTAATGCACATGAGCAAGCTTTGCACTTCTGGTTGATACAGTATTGTTTAGGTGCTGGGTAGCATGTCCATTGAATTCAGAGGCTTTACTGGTATAGATATACAAATATCCCGTGTCCTGGGGTGCCTTTGTAAATGAATTCTACTTTTTTTTTTTTTTTTAATCCTCAGCTGCTGATATGTGTTATTCAGCATCTGTTGCCTTTTATCACTGTGAATTTCAGTAATAGGCAGAGTGATTCCCTTCAGTTTTAGTGAAGTTATGGAAGGAGCAGGACTGAAATACTGTACAAATACTGTAAAAACAAACAAACAAAAAACCCCACCAAAACCCAACAACAACAAACCACAAAACCAAACCACAAAACCAAAACAAACCCCCAAAAACCCCATCAAAAAACCACCACCAACCAACCAAACTACACTACTGTTGTGGGTAACTATGAATGAAATATGTTGACTTTGTGTTTCTTCATCTGACTTGTTTTGATCTGAGGGGTGATTACTCTGAAAAATGTTATTACAAATCCTAATATTTATGGAATTGTAAATGATAAAAATAAGTAATTTGATTTATAAACTACTCATGATTTTTCACAGAGGATCAGGACTGCATTGCATTTAATCAGCTTTAGGAAAAAAAAAAAAAGGTGAATTTTCTAGAGAAAAGACCAAACACGATGTGAGGGTGTCACATGTCAAGTGGATGGTTTAGACCTCCTTCACTCTTGTGAAAAGCTGAAGAGCTTTCTTTTGGATTACCAAGATTCAGTGGGTGATTAGTGAAAGCTTTACCTAAGAGCTTCTGGAAAGTTACTAGCAGGAATACAATCAGGTTTTGGTAAGCCGAAGAGTGCTGCAGGACTTCCTTTTGATTTTTTTAGACAGAAACTTTTTTTTAACATTCAGGAAAAATGAAATTTTACATTAAGACTTAAGAGGTCACAAAAGGATCAACTAGTTAATTATTTAGTACAAGTCAGGTTATTTCATTAGTATAAAAAGGCTTATGACTTGTAGTATACATGAGGAAGAAAAAGTACACAGGGAAGAGAAGTGCAAAGCCTATGCTTGTCTTGTGCAAGGGTATTTGGAACATGCCATTAAAATGAACTTCCAAGGTCTTCAGAGAAAATGTAAATGGGGAGGAGGTGCAGGATACAGCCTTTGTATTCTAGAGGCCTTATTCTGTAAAAGTTAAAGGGGTAGTCAAGGATGGTAAGACTAATGGGGTAGTTAAGGGAATTCTTTTTTATTTTATAGCCGCCTTCACTTGGAAGGAGCCTAGGGAGGTTGTTAATGCTGGAACTGTTCTTTACAGAAGTAGAGAATCTGCCTCAAGTCAAGGTGGCAGTAGGCAAGGTTATAGAAGAGTAAGATAAGAGAATAATAAGATTAGAGAGAACATGTTTGCATTGGTTAAAAGCAGTCAGGAAACAGGATAAGAATGATGATTTTTATATTAGAGGGTATTAATTGATAGAGTTTTAAAAGAATTTCTGTTTTTCAACCTGGTCATGAATCATCTGGAAGATGGTGGTAAAACTTGCTGATGATAGTAATTTAGTCTATATAGCAAAGACACAAAGGCCAACTTGAAGAACCACACGGAGTAACTGGGGCTCCAATGGCAGATGACAGGATGTTCAGGTCAGAAAAATGAAAAATTATGCAAATAATGAGAAACATTCCCCACTTGGTTCAGCAGTGAGCACTAGGATGGCATTGCTGTGGTTTCTATGCCTTGTAAAACATCTGGGATGCTTTGTTTTTCTTCTTTTTTTTTCTTTTTTAAAAAATAATTTGGGAGCTGAAGTTACTAGCTGGTGCTTTTCCCTAAAAATAGTTTTAGTATGAGCATAGTAGGTGCATTTCCTTTCACTGTTTGTTTTTTTGTTTTTTTTTTTTTAAGTTACATTACTAAGGATATAGAATAGCCATCATTTTATTCTTGGATACTAGAACTACAGAAAAAGATGAATGGGGCACATATTATATGGACAGCTTTCCTTTTGTTCCTTTGGGTAACCATATAGTTAAGTGAATATGTTCCTGGAGATTGAGTCTATGAAGCAATAAATGGCTTTTATAGTTGATTAAATGCTGAAGCGTAGCTGGAGCTACAAAAGCCATCTCAAGCAGTAAGTATGTTATTACCATTATGGAAAGATAAAAGGGGAACATAATGGGAATAAGAATCTTTAAAATTTTGAGGTAGGGGGAAGAACAGAAAGGATAATATTTTCATTAAAAGTATTTGCAGGGTAGATGGGAACCAATACTGTTAGTTTATAACATTTTCAAACAAATCCACATCCATAATATGTCACTGAACACTTTTAACATAAAGCAAAACTTTCAAGCTATGGATGTGATGACGTTTAAATTCTGAGCCGGCTTGGATCTGACTTGGCTTGCTCATTTCTCAAAAGAAGCCTTGACAAGGGAGACCAGTGGGTTTTGCAGCAAGAGTGCTTTTGTACAATTTTTCTAAACCAATGCTAGTTCCAAATTACATCGGGCTTGGAAGCTAGCCTGTTAATTTTTTCTTCATAAGCTCTGGCCTCCTAAGACCTCTCCCTCCCTCTGGCAAATCTCTTTTATCTCTACAGGAGGCTTGGGAGGCAAGGAACTGTGGAAAGAACAGGACTGAGGACTTCCTGACTCTGCTTCTAGTTAAGCAGACTGAAGTCCTGTCGCAACTGAATGTATCCATTCCTGGCTCAAACCCACTGTGGAAGTGAGGTTGCAGCTCCTTTTCCCACGGAATGGATAGCAGACTCGATCAGGCCAGGACTGAAGTGAACAGAGGCTTCTGGTGTTGATGCTGTGACTAGGACCCTGGTGATCAAGCTGTGTAGTCTTGGGCTTCTGGGGAAAAAAATAATGATGGATCATGCCAAAAAATTAATGTAATGAAGCAGTGTGCTTTACCTTAAATATCTGAAATGATTCATTTTCTTGCTCTCTGGCCCAGTGAAAGATACAAGAATACTTGTATGACACAAAACAATTCATAATTGTGTTGAAAATTAGCAGAACTGCTCAAAGCATATGAAACAAATCTTCACAGATAATGCCCTGAAAATCATATCCTCCCTTTTTGAACCAGCTTTCCAGGGCTGGGCAGGCAAATGTATCAGCACCTAAGTGCATGAGCCAAATGATGAGCACGCTTTCTTTGTCCCAGACCATTTCAGTCACTGGCATTATTTTTATCCAGAAAAGGACCTGGGTGAACACTGGAGTACTATGAGCTTGAGACTGCAGGCATGGACTGGTAGCACCTGGAAGACTGATTTTACGTCAAATTTAGCCAACTATGTCATGATCTCGGACCTTGTAATCAGAGCCAAACCTCCAGCAACTACTGTCCAGTGTAGTGTCCTTGAATTCAAGACCTAAAGATGAGTCAACAAACATAATGTGCTGAGCAGAGCTGCTGCTTCATGGCTTCTGCACTACTTGAGATGCTTGGTGATCTCCAGGGCTACAGCTCCTGAAATATACATTTAATTTAATAGATGTGTCTCTTCTCCACATATTTCAAGATTCATGACAAATGGTTCAGTCATGAGGACCCAATCTGTTCCCATTAAGTCTACAAAACTTTTCTCAGTGACTTAAATGGAAGCAGACCCGAGTCCAATACAAAAACATCCTGTCACTGGAAAAGCAAACTGAAAAAGCTTAATTTAACCAGGCTTGCCTTGAGAATTGTACTGTTTAGACCGAAGCAAATGTTTCTTGTTGCTACCAAAGCTTTAGCTTTAACTAGTTATTGGACTTGAAATATATTTATTATAAGAAAACATTGGAAAGCAGCTATTTTCATCTTGCATATAGATCTGTAATGCATCATGTGATGATAGGAACACAGTCGTTCATGACAGCTGTTTTTCTGTAATGTGATTGCAATGAACAAAACCTCCCAGGGACTGAATGCCAATCTTTATTCTGAACTACTTTGTTGTGCATCTCTCTTTTTTCAGCCATTTGTCTAAATCCTTGCCTTGTTTCTTTAAAAAAAAATAATGTCTCTGAGGGGAAAAGTCTTTATACCACATTACTTTTTTATACATAAGAAAATACATGTAATTTTATTTTACTTTTGTTAAAGGCATGAGAGAAAAAACTTTACCTGCACTCTTCTCACGTAAGAGTATTCTTTCGGTTAGCCTTTGACCAGCTTACAGTTCTTAACTGAAAACTTTTAACTTCATGAGGTAATTATAGCAGCATATTCACCCAGGTGGGAGGGATCTCAGGAGGCCATCTGCTCAAAGCAGGAGCAACACTGAATTGTTGAACACAGCACAGGGCTTTGTCCAAATGGGCCTTGGAAACCTCTAAGGATGGAGATCCCACAGCTTCTGGGGAAACCTGTTCCAGTGCTTAATTATCCTCACAGTGATTTTATTATTTTTTCTTATACCTAGTAGGATACCTCTGATTCAAGTTATGCACATCGTCTCTCTTTTTTTTCTGCGCTCCAGTAGAAAGCCTGGGTCTTACTCTTAGTAATCCTTTTGTTAGGTATTGGCAGACTGCGGTAGCTACCCCTGAAGCCTTCTCTCTGAGCTAAAAAATCCTGGTCCCTCAGACTGCCTTCATAGGCATCTGCTTATGGAGTTATATGTGTTCTGCTACACCTATAGTGTCTTGAGCTGCAAAGCACACAATTAATGACATATTTTGCAGTGTTTTTCCTGAGGTAAGATCATTTCTAATATTCGTTACAAATTTGAATGATTTTTCAAAGTGGTAACTAAGCAAACTGCTTATAGCTGTTACAGATTAGTCATAGACAATGTCTGTCTGAAATTATTCGAATGCATAATTGCATTTTCAGTCAATACAGTACATTATGATTGTGTGTTTACATCAAAAACCTGATGCATAACTTTATACTGCATGTGCTTTAATCCTTAAACATCACATCATACCTCAGTCTAGGCAAGTGTTAGGTTACTACAGGCTGCTTTCACGTAGACATATTAATGGAGGGCAGATACAAATGCATACTTTATGGAGCAAGACAAGAGCTGAACATCTGCCTTCCGATACACACACCAGGGATCTTTTCCTGCTTCAGTTGAATATTCTGCCAATTCTGTGGTCATCTTCAGAGGCAGAAAATCTGCTGATGACCTGCAAAGATAGTCCACAAAAGACATTGTGCTTTTATTAATTCATAAATACATACTTCACCCAAATAAGGCACAAAAGATCTTTCCTTACTACATTAGTAACATAAATCTCAAGAGAAAGTCCTGCAGATTTTAGTGTTCAAATAAACTGTGGTAGCAAGTTAGTGCTTCAACATGCATGAGTAAAGACCGCTCAGAGATTTCTCAGCAGACCTTGTTCCTCTAGCATCTCTCTAAGCTGATGGGAGCTGATGAAGCAGTCAAGCTCATGCTGTGGGACCCGTATCTGAGACTAAATCATATCCCTTCTTTCTCGTTTGCCAATATGTGGATGGGTATTCATAGCTGGTGTATGACTGTGGTACCTGTCCACAAGACTTCCTTGTTCAGTTAAAGAAAGTGTAAACACAGCCATTTCTTTCTTTCCTACTTCTGCAACTAGTAATCAAAGCAAGGTGATGTTTTTAGTTTTCAGCAAATTGCATAGACATCCATTGCTGAAATTTCAGCAAGTTACATTAAACGTTCCTATCCTAACCCATATGGCACACGTTACTACGGTTTGCTGGATTTCAAATTACAGTCTTTACTTTTTTTTTTTAGATAACTAAATAAAGAAAAAAAAGAGCAAATACTCAAGCAAAACAAATGATCGTGCTTATTTTCTACCAAGGTTGACATCTGACTCCTGGAAAATAGGATATTTTTTTTGTTTTGTGTTTCACCCACAGAGGTGACTGTTAGGTGGGTGAGGTTGCTGTAGGTGAAAGAGAAGCTACGTAAGGTAAATGGGATTTCATAAGCCACTGCATTTGAAAGAATAGAATCTTTCAGATTCCTGATTCCTGGGAACTGGAGGAGCTCAATAGGCATATGAACAAGATATTCCTAGTTTCACAAAGTATATATAGACATCCTACTATATGTAGGACATGTGATTGAAATGATACAGGCCCTGTACAGTTCTAACATGCAGGTTATATGTTTCTGGTGAAATACATGAATTTTGCATTTCTGTAAGGAAGGGAAATGCCTGTGAGGTGTGTATTTTAGCATTTAATGATGTAGCTGGTAACAGAGTACCATGCAACTGCTTGCTCACTCCCCTGCCCTGAAGGGGGATGGAGAGGGAGAATGGGGGAGTCGAAGGATGACCTTTGGCAATGCAGTTTATACAGCAAATAATTTTCTGATGAGGCATGCATGAATCTTTTTTTCTCCTTATTTTACCCATTGGTCATACGGTTGGTCACTGTCATTAGGTGGTGTCTTGTAAACACAGATGTGTTTAGTGGTAGGTTAGCGGCAGCGAGAAATGAGCAATGTCTTACCTGCTCTTACCAGTATAATTATTAATAATTTTTACGGCCCCCAAAAGTGTGCTAGGCACTTGGAGGAACTCTTAGAGCACTTTAATGCTTCTTGTAATACTGCAACAACCAAGGATTATTTTTTTTTACACATATAGTTACCTTTATGTAGATAACTTCACAAGATGTACTGCAAGAAATCACCTAACAGCTCCCCGTGTCACCACTGTGTGTGATGTGTAGGGCCCTGCTGATATTTGACCTGCTTTCTTGTTGCTTCCATGTCAAGGAGGCTGTGATTTTGGCTTGTGTTGTCACGGGGCTTTGTGATAGTGGGTTTGCGTTAATTACAATGTAATCTTCTGTTCTGCTCGCTCTTAGTCATGCTTGTATGTATGAAACTTAGGGATGTACCTAGCTGATATCCACAGATGTTCTTAGGAATCTGTGCTTGCTCGCTCGAGATGCACCTTGAGGGAAAGTTTGTTTTAAAGGAAAATGATGGTGCCTACTTCTTTTTGCACAGTTAGCTCTGGTTCTTTTATAGCCGAATCGCTGTATATGCACTTAACATTTGGAGCTATTGCCAGGTTACTGCAAGGACTTGCAACCTGAAAAAGCTCTGTTGTGTCATGCCTTGGCACCTCTGGTTCCTGTGCGTGGCAGCTCAATGTTGTAGGCATGGTCTAGGTTAGCACTTGTGCTTAGCACATCTGTGTGCCTATCTGGTGGCATAACCATGCGTTATTGCCTACAACACAGCTCAGGATTTAATGGTCCTGTATGATGTGATTTCATTGCACTTGGCTTTACCACCCAGATGAATGTTTCGGTTAAATGTATATTTTATATATAATAATTATGTTTATTTATCTTAAATATTTAATTTTGGTTTGTAGGGCGTTGGTGCGCCAGGCGTGTGCGGCGGCGGCGGGGCGGCCGCTGTGCGCAGGTGCCCGCAGCCCCCCCTGCCCGCCAGCCCGTGCCAGCCGGCTCCAAGGCGGCCCCGCCGCTGGGCAAGGCCGAGCCCTCAGCCACGGCGGCGGCGCCCCCGGGGGGACAGATCGCAGCGGGGGGGACCCCGGGCCGGGGCAGGGGGTGCCCGGAGGGGGCCGTGCCCCCGGGGGCGGGCAGCCCGCGCCGCGCCGCGCCGGAGCAGCTCCCGGCAGCGGGGAGCGGAGCCCCGGCCGGGGCCGGGCTGCGGGCAGGGCCGGTGCCCCCGGGGCGGGGGGCCCGGGCTGGAGCCGGGCGGCGTGTGAGGAGCCTCCCCCGGAGGGGGCCGGGGCGGCAGAGGCGGCGGGGGAGGGACTGGCCGCAGCCCCGGCCCCGGCCCCCAGAGCGATCTCCCTGCCCGGACCCCCGCGGGCCTGGCTGGGGGGCACGGACACCGCCGGGGCCAACCCACCACATCTCTGTATGACTTTCTCCTTGGAACAATCTCTTGAACGTTTTTTCCACATAATCTGTGATAAAGCTTCATCATCATGTTGTTAAATGCGGATGCTTTTACATATAATATTAAATCATGAATGTTTTAGTCTGTAGCCATCAAGAATGTAGAAAACAAATGGACTGTGACCCCCTCTTGCTATTCTTACGCAAACCTAAATCACATTATCTTAATTAAATTTTAACTTTTTCTTTCATTTGCATTGACTGTGGATGAACTGGAATGAAGAGCAAATGCTGCTAGGTTTAATAAGAATAGAAGTTATATTGAACATCCAAGTGGAGCGCTGGAAGCACAGTTTGTTAATCAGATTGGGAGTATTGTATTTGACATTGTAAATGGGTGCAGTAGCAAAAGGCCATTAACTTTAAGTGCTGTTTGGAATAGAAGTGTACTATTTCTATTTGTATGAGTTTTTGGAAGCATATATATACTATGGGCAAACAAGTTTAAACTGCAAAGAATGTGCTTCTGTATTTAAAGGGTAGATGGAATTCATAAGCTATTGAAACCAGCCTATTAATTTAAGACAGTTACATTATCTAAAAAAATAATAATAAAAAAAAAAAGAGACGGAGAAAATAGGAACTCGGTGAAGTCTAATTGATTCCATTTATGTGCTGAAATAAAATCACAGTGGTAGAGATTTGTTCAAACAGCAGCTCAGGACAGATTGAAAGTTGTTCTAGAAAGAAGTGTGTGGGGTTTACTGCAGGCTTTTAATGGTAGAAGTGCCATATTAATATTTTTCATATGAAGTAGAGAAAGACAGTGGTGGTTTGTGAATGCATGCATCCTCTTGGCACTCAACAGTATTTCCCTGGAGTGGGGATTACAGCAGTTTGTTTAAAAGATACTGTTTTGCGAGTATGAAGAGTTTGAGTATCTTTTTATAATAATGAAGGTATCTTATAGTACACATTCCAGAGAGCTCTGCAGGTCAAAACACGGATGTGCATACCTGCAGGTATTTGTTGCAGCCACCTGCCAACTTGCAGGTGAAATAGAAAATGCTTACTAGTGCTTTGTCACAGCATGTACCTGCATCAGAGAAGAAAAGGGAAATTTCTTTTAAGGTTATCTGCCCATCTTAAGGTTTGCTCAATTATTATTTTAATATCTAGGTTTTCCTCAGGTCTGTCAGACTGGTGTAAAATATCGGGGGGTGGTTTTAATACCTAGATGTCCTACATGTTATCACATGCTCTTCCATCTTCCTGCTTATTGGAGATTGTGTTTGAACCACATACACACACACAAGCTCTTTCAGTGTAGGCTCCTTCTTGTGAGCTCAGCTCAGAGAGTTAAGTGCAGTGATTGGTGTCAGAAAATGACCCGGGCAGGCATGACTGAATTAATGTAGTAAATTCAAAAACTTCTTTGGCCAGTAGTTAATAGATCTGTCCATAAAACTCTTCCTATGGAAATGGGGAGAGCTTTGACACTGGCATTAAGGAGCTGTGTAGCAGTGGCAAATGCCTAAGAGCTGTTAGCTCCAGGGCTGCAGTGATCCAGCTGAACACCGAGCCCCATCCCCATGCCAGTGGCACCAAGCATCACCACTGCCTTTGCAGTCGGGCAAGGTATCGTTTCCCAGAATTAATAATGGCTATAGGAATGTTCTGTCTCTGGAGGGCAGAGATATTTCCGTAATGAAACATCATTAGCCTTCAGACAAAATGCCTAGTTTTTTGTGGCCATTTTGTATCTGTCAGAAATAGACAAAAAACCCCTGTTGAAATCCGTTAAATTTAAACGTTGAATTCAAAAGGTCCTGAGATTAATTTGGTTATTGAAGCTTGTAGAATATCCTCATTCAGGGATTTTTATGCCCTATTCGAATTGCTGTGGCTTAGGAATTGTTTGCACTTTCAAGTGTAAAGATTGCCCTGAGTGATTTGAAGCTTCAAAAATAAATTACTACATATTTATTGCTATAAAGATAATCTTCCAAACATGAATTGATGTTGTTCTGATTTCCTGAGGGTTCATCACTTCTACTGTAGAAAACCTTCCCAATCAACAAGAGAGGGAAACTGCCAATACTTTGATAGGATTTGTTATTGCTACCTGGGAACCTGAAGGACAAAGATGATGTGATCTGTGAGCATAAGTACTCAAATATTCATGGGGGAAAAAAAATCACATGCATATTTTGTGGCTAGGAAGTGCTTCAGAGCATTCTGAGCAAAAATAGTTTTTAATTTTAAAACTATGCCTGACATCTTTTTCACTAAAGCAGTTCCTCTACACCTTCAGTAGATCTAATAGTTGGAGTTCCTCAACTGAGATACTAACTGCGCTCTGACATTTTCTCAAGTTAATTTCACAAAATAAATTAAAAAACGGATTGCTGAACTGAGGAAGAGTTTTTTACTATGAATCTACCACTCCACCCACTTACAATTTTCTTTTGCCCCTGCTCCCTTGAAGATTTCTTGTAAATAGGGATGGCACAAATTGTGGAAGATAAGATAATCCTTTCTCATAAAAATAATTCCTGCCTTCCTATTGTCCAAGTCTCCAGGAGAGAAGATGGGGTTAGGCAACTGTTATATGTAATACATATTTTATGTTTTTCTTTAAACAACAATGGCAATAAAGAGTTAAAAGTATTAGGAATTTTAGAGACCATGGGTGCTTAGTGGAAAGATCTGGAGATTGAATGCAAGTAAAAAATGTCTGCAAAATGAATCCCTAAAGGAACAGGATTAGGATGCACTGGTCGAGATTGACAGTTTGTTTCACCTTACCTTTTGTAGAGGTCTTATGGGGCTTGTGAGGGCAGAGGTAGAGATAATGGGTATGTTTGGAGGAAAATTTTGGGAAAAGTGAATCGAATCATTAAGTAGCAAAAATATTTTTTTTGAAAAAAAGGCAGCAGATCTATTTTACAGATTACTTTTTAAGGGGAAAAAAATATAGCAGGATTAGACTAGATTAAAATCCCTTAATGTTTTTTATTAGATGAATAAATTATCTTTGAGAAAATTGACACATTGATGTGCTAGGCAAAGATTTATGCACATCAAGATTGTTACTGATGGACTAATCTTCAGAATAAAGGTGCTACTGTTTAGAATAGTATGCAACATATTTTTGTTAACGCTTTCATATGACTGAAATCACTGCCTTTGGAAACAGAAAAAAACCTCAACCATGTTTCCTGTGAATACAAATGTACAGCATGTTCTTTCCCTTTGTAGGAGCTCACCTTTGCCTTATGTTACAGGTCTTTTCTGTGGCTATGCTGAATTCAGTCACAGTTGATGTGGCTATCGCATTTGTTACATATGGAAGAAACCCAAAGCTATATTTAAAAATGAGGGGTTCGCTTTTTTCAAGACACAGTCTAAACGCTTTGAGAGAAATACAAGATACATGTCTTTCAAACCTGTAATTACATGTTATTGTCTATTCAGTGTCTCTGTTAATTCTGAAAAATAATAATTTCATTCTGTTAAGGATGCGATCCACTGCTACTGAAGAAAATGGTGAGAGTCCGTTAGATTTTAATGGGCTTGGGGTTCCATTGGCAGTGAGAAAGGATATGCAGGAATTTATGGCCTTGTTGCCTCTTGGCTATTTCAATTTAAACTTTGGAATCAGAAAAGATGAATCACATAAAACCCATTTGTAATCAGAAGTTGTATTTCGCTGCAGTTATTCAGCACAACAGAAGTACACACCACAATTTCATCTCTCCCATTAAGACAAGCTGTTCAGTACTGAATAATTTACAGAAGTGAAAAATCCACCAGCTTCTTTTCTTTTGTGAGTTCTGTAATCCACTTGAATCCATTTTAAAGATGTGATAGCGCCGATATGTGCACTCCATGGAACTCCTTGGGATCAGTCATCTTTCCTACTGCTAGACAGTATCTAATTACCTAATAAAATCAGGAATTTAACATAAACTATTCATATTTTTTGTTAGATCAGATAGCATCATTGGGTCTAAATGACATATTTTGATGTTTCTTTGCAGTGTCTTTGTATGTTTTGTGCACATATTTTGTACTGTGCAAAATTTTGTCAGAAAAGCAACTGAGTCACTGCCAAGTTGAGACTGAAGTGAAAGAATTAGAAACATCAGGTGATTTGATTGTACTGAGATTACTTCTTTTCAATACTTCTACCGCTTTATAAAAAATATCTGATACTGCTTAGCTGTGAGGATTAAAGAAAGGAGAAGCTAGTATTAAATGTAATCCACGGGACATCCTAATACTCCCTACCTTAAGAGTAAATTATTGATTTTATGGGGCATATTTGGATTGTATCTACAATAATGACATCCAGGGCTAAAGCTGTAGAAACCTCCTTTGCTGTTAATCAAGTTCTTTGGCAAAGCCGTGTCCCTAATAGCATTGAACCGTGTTCTTCTCAGTAGAATAGAAACAATTCCAATTGATTAATGGATTACAAGTTGAAGAAATCCTACATGACATTTAGAGGGTGAAGCTCAAAGACTATTTCTATTCTACATAATAACATAAAGTTAAGTCTGTTCTCTGGCCCCTGGAGCAGGTGGCATGGTCTCGCTCACATCCCTATTGCTATAACCTTCCAGTCAGACAGTGGTGGTAGCTGTACTTCTGGAAACTTGATTATCCTATCCCTTACACTTTGTCCACTGAAAAAATCTCTTCACTTTAGAGATGTTTTTCATAAATTACATCCTTATTTTGAGGCTTCAAAGATTTTCAAGTTGGTCATCTACACCTTCTAAGTATTATGTTTGCGGGCAGCTTTAAGAGCGGTTTATACAATTCCCTGTGAGAATTTTCAGTTAAATTTCCATTCTGGTTTACTTTGTAATCCACTTTGTTCCCAAGATGTTAGCCTGCTATTTAAGGATTAGAGCTGTGCATGTTTTTCTAAATGTCAGCATGAGCTGCATCTAATATTTTTTTATGAATACCCTTCATCTCTGAGTATGTTCTACTGTGTGAAGACCCCAAATAGTTAAACCAAATAAGCTTGGTGCAGGAACTGTTGTTGGGCGTGGTCTGGTTTTCCGGTTATAAATGAATGGCATAAGAAGGCAACAGTGGGAACAAACATACAAGGAGTTGTAGCGGTCAGTGAGGTCTTCAAGGTGAGAATGACATGCTGGAATTTGGTATTGTGCTAGAGAAGGTGATAGGGTTTATGACTTTGGCTCCATTCCAGCAAAGTACTTAAAGCCGAAGCACAGACCCATTACGTATATCTATTTATAGAGGTAGATAATTCCCTTTTTAATAAATGCATGCAACTCATTATCATTAATAGAATTTATGAGTTGGCAGTAAGCATGAAAAGTAGCCATTAGTTTTAACAACAATTTCTTTTTTTGTTTGTAATAAAATCTGACTTTTGCCCACTAGAAAAAAAAAAAAATCTGTTAGGCTTATTCACAGGATATTTCTGAGAGATAGTTTTGGCACACAGAAAAGAATGTGATTTCTGTCACATTCATGATTCGAGCTGCAGCTTTTGATATCTAGCTTATATAAAAAACCTCAGAATTTTAAGTTGAACAATAATTGATTATCAAGAAAACTTAAAGCAGCAGCCGCAAGTATGTCTATTGTGCAAGAATGGAAACCCAGTGATATTCTCCCTCCCACAGTGTATTTTAAGAAAGTATTCTCAAAAACTTTAAGTCACTGTTACGTCATTTGTTACATGATCCTGCAAGTATTGGTGAAAGTTCAGAAGATTGTCTAGAGGCTCAAATAAGCATATGAGATACTTATTCAACAAGCTTTGTTGAGTAAAGGGGAGTAATGGGACTATTTGACATGGAGAGAAGTTTAGACAATACCTAATTTTTAATTACCTTAGAAACTGAGTAAGAAGCTGTGAAATATTAGTTTGCTTTGGGTTCAGGTGCATATGGGTCTGGTTTGGCCTAGTATTGCCTATTGCAGAACTGCTTTTTGTTGCTGAACCTTAATATTTTCAGACTTGAACCGTTTGGGAGCTCTGAGTCTGTGGGGAAAGTGTAGTCAGGGTTAGGTGTACAGCAGTGAAAGCAGGAGCAGATGCGGCAGAAGATCCAATGGAAAATGGAAGAACTTCTGCAAGACAGGATGAAAGGAAAGGTTCAGCAGAGGTGGAAAAGAAAAGCAGGAGCCAAAACAGAGTAACTGCTGAAGTGAAACTGGAGTAAGGCTGGAAGACTCACAAACTTGGAGTAAGGGATGCAGGGGGCAAGGAAAAGCCAGGGATGGTATGGCAAAATTCTGCACCACTGATAGGGCAGGCTCGCTGCCAGCCCTGAAGGCTGTATCTGTTATTTCCCAGCACTGCTTTGTAATGAAAAATGTGCATCATCGGAACCAGCTCGGTGCTGCTTGGGGGTTTACACAAAACAGAGTATTTTTTTCCTATGTAAAAGAAAAAAAAAAATTGTGCGCTCTGGCTGCTGTGGTGTGAGGCAGGAGTGGGAACACCTCCATCTGTTTCCACCATCCTCTCCCACACACTCAGGCCATGTTGATGGCAGTAATAGCAAAGCCATCGCCTCAGGACCATGCCGTTGAGGAGAGCTGGCAGCATGGACACCTCTTACTAGGACAGTCTGCCACTGTGGAGATCTGCTTGTTTTGTCTCTGCCCTAAATTGGCTCAGCGTTCCTCTCTGAGTAGAAAGTCCACATAGAAAGAATGTCCTCTTACTGCCAGCCACTGCTTTCTGCATGAGGAAACTATCTTAGTCTGAGTCATGTCCCAGAATAGCACCGTTAGAAATGTTCTTTTCATTTTTTTTTAATACAGAAAATTGCTTACAGTTTGCTGCCTCCTCATTTCTTCCTCAGTACCCCTCCAAACCCTTGTTTTCTCCACAAAATTCTTGTCTCAGTCAGAGCATGGAATAAGTGGTGATCACTGAATCAGTAACTACTCAATATTTCTTTTTAACATCAGCCATATGGTAAGTCTGTGATCATTGCCTAACTCGGTCAGGGGCTTAGAGATGTAAAGCTTCTTATGCCTTTGTTAGGCCAGCTGTTTCTATTGGGATGCTGAAGATCAAGCATCCTTACTGCTGAATTTATCTAAAAAAACTTACTGTATAAATCTCAAAAGGGGAGGATTTTTTAAAAAAATCTGACTCCAGTATGTGCTGGGAATTCTTACCTACTATCCAAGACCAGTCAGAAAGTGACGTTCCTTCTTGCTGGTTTTGTCCAGTTTTTAGTCACAATATCAGCCATCCATTTCTTTTACTCTTTAACCAATTTCAGCAATATGACAGAAGGGAAAACAAAAATATTTTGAGTTTTATTTTAAGTAAAGTTCAAAAGTTTCCAGAGCAGCTGGTACTAATGTGAGAAACATTTTCTGTCGTGCTAGTTTAAAATAAACTTTCCAGCACTATCACAAAAGCAGTAGCATTATGATTGAAACAATTGTATATGACACTGCAATTACATGACACATTTCTAGTAGCTTCTCACTTTGCTGCAGATTATAATCAGATGTGCTTTAAAAGCATCTTATCAAATAACACTGTCCTTAAAGCTGTTCAGGACATGGATAAACTTCCTGGTGGTGTAGTTGCTGAGAGTGGGGAGGAAAAGGGGTATTACTGAGAAAAATAAGAAAAAAAGCATATGTGTTTGCAATATATATAACAGCTTCACACTGAGAATAGCACTGGCTGCTGAATTGACTATGTGTGTGTGCAGTGGTCCCAACCAGAGCCCACTGGCTCTTGCCTTTGGCTTGCCCCAAAGCTGTCCCATGAGCCCAGGCACTGGTATTGCTGATCCCATTCTCCCAGGTGTGTCTTCTGCAATTGTTTGTTGAAACAATTGGACAGGCAGAAATTTGGCTCATCTTTCGAAGCCTTACACTTGAAAGGGGTAGAGAACTTGGCTGAGAGGATCTGAAATCATGTCCTGGGGGTTGGACTACATCCTTAAAGGTCCCTTCCAACCTAAATCAGTGTGTGATTAAATGGGTGAAACGCTTCCACATCCGCAAAAGAGTGGTTGCTTCTGCCTCTCCTCCCCAGCTTAGGAACTGTGGTAGAAACAGGAGAATTTGTCAATCAAAAAGTCCTGTTGAATGCAAAACCACAATTGGGAGTTCTGAAATGGATCCTTCCGGATCAGCGTTGCAGAACCATTACGGCTACAGAGCCTGCACAGAGGAAAAAAGTGTTTTGTGCCTCCATGAACAGGAGAAAGAGGAGTTGCAATTCAATAAATGCAGCCACGGTATCTGAATGAAAGCAGCTACTCCTTATTCTGTCTTTCCACAAGATCTTGCAACACATGCTTCAATAACTGCTGCCAGTTGTTGAATTTGGGAACACTAATCTCACTGTCAACTTGGTCAGGGTACCAGCGAGTTGCTATTATAGTGTGTCAATGATTGTAGTTACTGCCCTTTGCGTTTCTGCTTGTAGGTTAAGAGGTACTTTCCTGTGCTTTGTAATTACCAGCCAAACACCAAAGAATTAACATTGTCCATCTGACAGATTCTGTGATAATGTATCATTGCTCCCACTGAAGCAATAACCATTCGTTGACCTACTAGATCTTGCAGAAGCCTTGTTTTATAGTTCCTTTCAAACACACTGAAGAAAAGAATCTGAGGAGAGATGCTATGGACCGGTATAAGTAAAGCTAAGATATTGTAGCTTACACACAGACATTTTCAGAGCTTTAATTTCAGACAGCAAATGGCACAGTCATCGAGGCAATCAATTTAGAATGACAGAAAGCATTTAGATAAATACAAAACCATCTATTGCATAAATACAGGTGTGGGGGGGAAGATAATGTTTGCTAATGGAAGGAAACTTAAAAGCCTGCCTAAAGAAGAAAACTTAAATGAGTAATGGAGAGGTTCTCACCAAGTATCTGTTTATAATATGCACTCATTTAATTTTAGCACCGTGAGGAATGAAAAGTATATGCCAGGCATTTTCAGCATTGAGGACTTCAGGCCAGATCCAGTCTGCTGATTGTCAACAAATGGTGAAAACACTGCCAATTAGCTAAAATTGTTCTCTATCCTCTCAAACAAAAACAGTAATAATACGTCCTTTAATTGCCTGGCAGCATTAGGGTGAGAGAGGGCAGTCCTACTGATTGGAAAAGGCGTATGCAAGTAAGAAACCCCTGTGTTTGGCTTGGAGGGGCTCATGAGTGGAGCTCCAACCATGGCTTGGTAGGCTCTGAGGGGAGCAGTGTGAGCCTGGGGTCTGGAAAATGGAGGGGAAAACTTAATTTTGCGGCTTACTGGTATCGCTGGACGATGCAGCTAAGTTATCCCCTCTGCTGAAGGAATAAGGAAAAGGAAGCAGTGGATCCCAGGTAAAGATGAATGATTTTTCATTATATGTTTAACATTTCAGGTAGGTATATGCAATCTGCATCTTGGTTCTGAGACACAAAGGAGACTGAGACATTAAGAAAATCAGATCCAGTATCAAAGTGTTGCCAAGAATTGTTTAGGAACCATAGATGCGGAAGTACAGGGTTTTTTTTTTTGTTTTTTTTTTTGTTTAGGAAAATTGCTTCATAGGCATTGAAGTAAAATCTGATCTTGATTATATCGCTATAAACCACTAACTTCAGTAGTAAGCATAGCTGAGAGCAGAAATTGATCTATAAAACTTAGCCGTAAAACAGAAAATATAGAGAGTTATTAGGAGTTTGTTAATGTGGAAAGGGTATGAACAGACCGTGTGAGAGCCAAACCCCTTATATGGAGATTAAAATGTGGTTCTACTCATCACAAAGTTGAGATCCTTACAAGACATTAGACTGTACAAGTACAAAGATAAACCAAAGACTTGAAAACCCTGGTCACCTTTTGCTTTAAATTGCGGTAAATGGGAAGCAATTTTTCACAGTCTTGTTCTCTGAAGTTTTCAGTTTGTTGAGTTCAACAATAAAAAATGACATCAGCAGCATAAAGTTTAAAGTAGTGAATTGATTTTTAAGGTCGGACAGCCAAAGGCGAAGTCCTTAATAACATAGAAATGTTAAGCCATGGTTTCTGAGTCTGAATGCTACCATAGATCAATTCCACTTGTAGTGCAATGTGTATAGGACAAATGCAGATCTTGGTAAATGTCTTGCTTTAAATTCCTCTACCACAAAATACATTAAAATCATTCATAGGCACTTAGAGCAGCAGCATCTGAGTGAAAGGTCTGAATGTAATGAATTTTCTGCATCTGTATAGGTCATAGTGAGAATTCCTCATGACTAAAAGTGAAAACAGTTGCTAATAGACATTCAACAGTGAACTATCACAGAATGGTCAGGGTTGGAAGGGACCTCTGGAGATCATCTAGTCCAACCCCTGCTAAAGCAGGTTCTCCCAGAGCAGGCTGCACAGAGTTGCTTCCAGGCAAGTTTTGAATGTCTCCAGAGAAAGTGATTCTACAGCCTCTCTGGGCAGCCTGTGCCAGTGTTCTGTCACCCTCAGGGTAAAGTTTTTCCTTCTGTTCAGGTGGAACTCTCTGTGCTGCAGTTTGTGCCCATTGCCCCTTGTCCTGTCGCTGGGCATCACCGAAAAGAGCCTGGCCCCGTCCTCTTGGCACTCGCCATTAAGGCATTTGTATGCATGGATAAGATCCCCTCTCAGTCTTCTCTTCTCCAGGCTAAACAGGCCCAGCTCCCTCAGCCTTTCCTCATCAGGGAGATGCTCCAGCCACTTTGTCCTCTTCACAGCCCTGTGCTGGCCGCTCCCCAGCAGCTCCCTGTCTCTCTGTAACTGGGGAGCCCAGCACCGGACACAGCACTCCAGGTGCAGCCTCACCAGGGCAGAGCAGAGGGGCAGGATCCCCTCCCTCGCCCTGCTGGCCACGCTCCTCCTGATGCCCCCCAGGACCCATTGGCCTCCTTGGCCACCAGGGCACACTGCTGGCTCATGGCAACTTGCTGCCCACCGGGGCTCCCAGGTCCTTCTCCACAGAGCTGCCTCCCAGCAGGTCAGCCTCTAGCCCTGTGGCACAGGGTTATTCCTCCCCAGGCGCAGGACCCTGCACTTGCCTTTGCGTAACTTCATTAGGTCCCTTTCCGCCCAACTGTCGTTTGGTTTACTTTGTATTCTGATACAATGAAAGTCTGGCTGAATGGCAGCGCAGCCTCTGGTGCATCAGCCGCTCCTCCCAGTTTGGTATCACCAGCAAACTCGCTGAGGGTGCCTCTGTCCCTTCATCCAGGTCACTGATGAGCAAGTTGAACAGGACTGGACCCAGCACTGACCCCCGGGGAACATCATGAGCTACAGGCCTGCAGCCAGACTCTGCACGTTGATCTCAGCCCCCTGAGCTCTGCTGTTCAGCCAGTTCTCAACCCACCTCAGCGCCCACTCGTCCAACCCGCACTGCCTGAGCTCCCCTCCGAGGGTCTTGCGGGAGACAGTGTCAAAAGCCTGGCTGAGGCTGAGGGAGGCAGCATCTACCACTCTCCTGTCATCTACCCAGCCAGTCATTCCATCATAAAAGACTATTAGATTGTTGAGGTATGAATTCCTTTTGGTGAATCCACGTTGACTGTCCAAATATGTGATGCTGTCCGAAGTCAGGGCATGGCTTGTAAATATCAGTACTGCTGTCCCATGGTCACATCTTTGGACAGATTCTTCTTTCAAATTTAAGGTTCTGTGTTGCTCATTTCACCATTTTTCTGTCCTCCTTGCAGTTTTGGCAAGGTTCGCAGCTTTTCAGAGCTAAATCTTTTTTCTGATGCAGGCATCCTACAGTACATAGCATAAAACTGTACACTTGCTACAGTTGTTGGTACTGCAGTAGTAGAGAATAATAATGCAGGTTGCATCTGCCTATTCAGTGCATTTGGAGCTTAATATAAAACCCAAAATATTTTCTTATTTGGAAATTGGAGAGACAGTACTCACTCTTAATTCAATTTGAGTTCATAACAAAGCCTGAAATCACTGCTGATATTAAGAACGGTGTGGCATATGTTTGTTTGCATTTTTCCTCTGTGATTCCATTGATAATTTCAGGCTGCTAGGCAACGTTTATTAAATAGCTCTTAATATTCCTGGGCACCAATTTGTGTGTGTGTGTGATTAGAATAGCAATCCTTTTGCACATTTGTGGACGTTCACATAGAATGAAAGATTTCAAGGGAATAGATGTGCACCTCAAACAGGAGCTGGTTTGTAGAATGCATTGTAGAATGTGCATCTCTTTGATTTAACCTCAGGATGTGTTCTTCCTGTTGTTGCCAATGAAATTGGGGAGAGTTGGGGATGCTGATGGTGCACTTATTCCGCGTTTGTACTGGATGGTGACATTTTGAGCTTCCTTCTTTCAAAACCTAGAAGCTCCTGTCTCTGCCATCAGCCTTTATTGTATATCAACACATGATGGCTGCCAATTACAAGGTGTAATGATTTACAAGGTTATTGTGATTTAATGTTTCTTCGATACTGAAGAGTAAAACAGCAGAGGAGGTGGTCTCATCTGTGTTGATATTCTGGTGGCAAAAGTAGAAATTCTTTTTCCTACGTCTGGTATTTTTTGCAATTTCAATGGGGGAGTTGGGACAGTGTTTCAGCAATTGTCATTCATGTAATTACAAATTCTCATAAAACTGCCTGAGCTTTTTATAGGGATGGTGGAAGTGAATGTGCTTCTCTGTGCCTCCCAGGCTGTCTTATCCCAGACTTGCTTTTAACATTACAGTTTTATTTCACTGTGTAGGCAAACCTACAAGGCCCTTCTTGAGATAGTAAGGTGTGAGAAGTCTAGTATGAAAATTTGTAATAAGCTAAAGAAATGTTAAGCAGTTGGAGAAAAAATTAATGTAAAAATTACAACTAGTTCTATTAGAGAATAGTGAAATTAAGGACTTTTAAAATTCACGCATTACTTCCCTGTTGAGCATGTGTGATGCAGGTAAATAGTTCCAAAGCAAAATGTTGCCATATACCATACTACCCTTTTGTCTCTATTTTTAATTTGCACAATCTAAACACAGCCGCTGCACAGGAACAGAGATAGTTCCGTATGACAGTTATTCAGCTGGAAGAAACATTAATTTTTAAGTACCAGATTGTTCAGTTTGTATTCTGTTACGGATTATTTAGTGGTTTTCATGTACTGTAGCTCAAAGTGTTTTACAAGCAATGAACTATAGTAGAGATGTGCCGTGAATACAGAATTCACCAGAGCTACAGATACAACTGCATTAGAGTTATTTTTTCTGTCTGAATGCTGTCACTTGCACCTATACAAATGATGGATAGGGATGAGTCCTATGCAAAATAGATGTTTGCTTTTATGGACTAACCAGAAAATGTGAATCCAAGAGTGATATTTGCAAACATGAAAGCCTTCTTTGAGATGAAGTTTTTTTGCCACCCCATGAAAACACAATAGAATATGTGTGAAAAATGCAGGCAGGAAAAATAGTAAATATGAAGCAGTATTCTACTTTTGTTTGTTTGTTTGTTTATTTTTTGTTTCACCATCAGCTAGAATTCTGCAAATTAAGCAGGCACGATATTTTCCCATGCATTTCAAAAGTGCATGGTGGGAGACAGTTCTTGCAGAAGACCTTGCAGTCTGGATGGGTGAGACAAGAAAAAGTTGGTGGTGGCAACTCAGACATGAGGATTGATGTTTGAAAGCAAGTGAGTTACAGTTGTATAACAAATAAATGCTGAGCAGCTGTAGAACAATGCATGTATTTTTAGACTGCTCAGTCATGAGGTTATATTCATTTGCTTCATCACCCTTCACTGGAAAGGCAGGGAGAGTCCTTGCAACTGATGACAGTCCTTGGCTGCTCAGAGATGATTTTATTCCCTACTGTGACTTGACCTTGTTTGATCATTTGCCTACATCCTCAATCACGTAGAGATTGGAGTGGTTTGCGCCACCTTTGATGTTTGAATCTTGATGTTTTTAGTCCTCTTTCCAGTATCTTAAATCCTCTTATCTTCCATGGAAGTCCCCTGTCTTTTACTGTATTTAATGAGGCTTATAAGAAGATCAGAATGAAATTTGAAAAGATCAGAGAATATTACGTCTATTGTGCTGCTTTTCAAAGGTGTTGGCTTTAAGTCTCATCCTTCTGTAGCACAACAGTGTGAAAGTAGCAATCAATAACTCTGGGAATAAAAAAAGAAAGGTGTCTTGAAAATGAAGGATTACAATACAGTGACTATCTTCTGTCACTTGGTATAATGTTACAGCATTTCTTAATGGATCCCGTGGGCAAAGTATCTTCACCACTTACTGCTCTTACTGGTTATCACAGAAAGGAAATGATCCGAAAATTGTTTCAAATAAGAGGAATACCACTACACTGAAGCAACTGCAGTAGCTTTTTTTTTCCCTGTCTCTTCCAGTTCTTCCTCTTACCCCTATTCAGATGAGTTAGGAGGTTCACCAGAATCAAGTTTTAACGATTTCCAGCACTGTTTTTTTCTTATTCTAGAATAGAGCAGAAACCCTATTTTGCTCTGTATCTCGTGATGATGTATATGGTATTGTACAAAAAGCACAATGTGATAAATGTAATAATTGGCCTGATACGACGTCAGCAGCAGCAAAGAACAACATTGCCTTTTGGAGAAGATGGATTATGGTCTAGGTAGCCCACTTCCTGAGTATCAATTCTTCACGTTCTGCTACATGTAACAGTCCAGTGCCTTATCCTTTGGACTGGAATGCTCAAATTTACTTTTTGAAGACAGTTTTATTTTGTTTTGTCATATTTTTACATCTATGCAGAAAGGTTGTGGGGTGCATCTCCAAGCACTGGGTAAAGTTTGATTTTTCTGTGACTATTAGAGTGTTATTCACAGTCTGTCTACCCATGACTGTTGAGTTTGAAGCCTGACATAAACAAACATTGAAGTGTTTTTTTCAATTAATCTTTATATTCTAAGTAATGGATAATCTAATTAGGTGTGCTCCGAAACTTTGGAGTACATACTCCAAGCAGATCAAACAGATCAGACCCATTTTTTTCAAAATCTTTCCCGTGTTATTCTCTGCCACCAAGGGAGGTCAGCTCTGGTGTCCTATGTAATCTTCATGGAAAGTCATTAAATACAAATATGATTTTCTCTGTGCTTATGTCCTTTTTGCTGTGTGGGTTTGGTAGCCTCTGTTCTTTGTTATCAATTGGTTGGTTCTTGCTACAAGCACAGCAGTACATTATTATTAAAGAAAAAAAAAATCAGTGGACTGTTAACATGAGGTCCTGTTTCAGTGTAACAGGGCTTTTTTTTTATACTGGAAGATTGGCTATGGGTTAAAATAACAAGACCTGTGTTCTGTCTTCTCTCACTCTCTAACAGCTTATCCACTGCCCCTGAGCAAGTCACTCACTTAAACTCTAATTTCCTTCTCTGAAAGTTACGGATAATAATGAATACTTTGGTATCTCATAGGGTGCTGGAAAACAGTACTTCTAAAGGATAATCCACAAAGAGAAGGTAGTGTAACAAAAGAAAGATCTATTGTTAGTCGTATTTTAAAAATAGCGTCAAGATAGTATGTGTTTCAGGGAAATGCACCTGAGTAGCTAATAATGAACAACATCTATTATATGCCATTGGGAAGGGAGAAGGAAAATGTCAGATGTGCTATGCTTTGTCACAGTTCTTGATTGCACCCCTTGTGTGCTCCAGCTCTCAGATCACTTTGGTGTCCCTCGCTGGACCTGTTCCAATATATGGATGTCAGTCTCATGCTGGGGAGCCAAGCCAGCATGTACTGCAGGGCTCCAGCTGTAGCCTCACCAGTGCCAAAGTGGGGTGGGAATCACTTCCCATGGGAAAGTCACATGTAGTGCAGAAAGAGCTACTGTCTCCCCCGTTTAAGCTCTTCTACAGCTTTGCACATGATTTGCCTATTTAAAAGATCCTACTGAAGAGGTCTCAAAAACTTTTAGGATTGGAGCCATACTAATTTAACAGTCTTTTGCCCTAAGGATCCTGCAATGTGAGGAGGAATTCTTAGTATTTTCTGTGTAGAAGACCCAGGGCTGAATTCTTCACTGTTAATTGTTACGGAGTAGTCTCTCTGTGGAACAATTTTATCCATGTTCTTGCCATTGGTGTTCAGTGTGCCTGATATATCAGTTGCCACAGAAGCAAAAATGTCTGATTCTTCTCTTGCATAACCTTTACTGTCAAGATTAAAAGCTTGCTAGCAGAGACAAGACTGCTGCCTGGCATGGCAGGAGGGACAAGTGCTATCCAGCCCCACCTAGCACTTGTATGGGAAAAAGGCTTTGAGAGAAGTTACCTGTAAAACAAATGAAATTGCTTGGCACTGATAAATACTGACAATTATGTGCAGTGATAATAAATGGGAAAATGTGGAAGTTCATTTACTGAAATGCAAAAGTATTTTCACCAAAAGAGTGATTAAGTCCCTGTTTGTCATTACTGTAATACATCTCAGCTCATGGTACAAAACAGCAGGGCAATATTCCAGTATTTGATGTGCCACGTGCAGCATAATGAAATAAAGTCTGTTCCTTTACAACTTGTCAAATAGATGTCTAAAACTTGAAACTATTCTACCAGGTTATGTTTTCTTTCCAGTTGTCCAGCATGACTGATTTTTAAAACTGCACATTTATATAAATAAGGCTTTAGTCACCTTAAAATAATAACTGTACAGCTAAAATTCTTATTTCTCTGGTTGTGGTGTGGTTTGGTGACAAACAGTTTTCATGAAAGGGGCAGCAATCAGTTCTTAAAGTACATAAGCAATCTCTTATACCTGACTAACATTTAAAGCTGTCTTCTGGAATCTGTTTCTTGCCTTGCTCTTAGCCATTTGAACTTTCTTGTTGTCAGTAAAATTTATAAAAAATGACAAGGGGATTCTGGTTTATATGCAAGTGAAATTTGAGCTCTTCTAAGACAGTGGTCACAAGCAAAATCTAAACATTTCTGAATTTTTATTATTATTTATTATTAATTTCAGAAGGCAGCAATGTCTGACTGTTAAGTGCACTTGGTGTTCTTCTTATCCAGCAAATTCCAAATAAGCATTCCTGAAGTACTGCAAAAACTACCCTCAAGTAACTGGTGTCTAGTATGGGAGATAGGCTTCTTAAGTTTCATACTTATACCTCGGTGAATTTTGGACAGTGTATTTTGAATAGGTCAGTTGTAGCTACTGTTTGGCATTGCCCTATAAGCAAATATGTCCAGTGCTTCTGTGGTCTTAAGCTATAGAGACTGCTAACATATTCCAGTAGGAAAAAACATGAGTCAGTCATGGCTTCAGCACTGAACCACAGCAAGATGTTTTCCCTTAGTCAATCCAATACTGAAGTCTGAATAAACTATTGCTTGATTTGTGTTTATTTGCATTGATCTATAATGCATTAGCTGTATTTCTGTATCATTTAAATTTTATGCATGTTTTGAAAATGACTTAGAATAGTAGGGGTTTTTTTATGTTTTCATTGCATTTATTTCCCTAGGTAAATAGCAGCCAAGGTATCCGTCCAGGAAGCAAGTATTCTGCAAATGCCTGAATGAGTATTGCATTAAGGTTTTAGGTCAAATTCTAGACTTTATTAAAGAATTACTTTTAAATTGTGTGTGACATATCCTTTAATTCTCAATAGTTTAGGAGGTGACATCCAGTATGAAATACATTGAGAGACCTCAGGTGCTAGATTTATAGTAAAACTGCTTTTCTGATTCCATGGCATGCTTTATAAAAGCTATACGAAAAGGCAGATGTCAGGTTTTCCTATTCTTTAAAGACTGTCTTTTGGTATTTGGAATTTCTTTTCTATAAATGATCATCTGTGCAAATAATTTTTATTAGGTAGACTGTAGCTTTCACTGAGATGACTCAAGGTACTGTTTAAATGGGTAAAAATAAAAGCGGTTTCTTAGGCATACTGTATTTTATGTATAAATTTTCAATATGTATAAACAGCACTATTATGTTTAAGCCAAAATGTAATTTAAGACTAAAATAATATCTTTACATACATTCATCACATATTATACCATGAATTATATTTTTATATAAATATAATTAAAAATAGAAAGTGTAAGGTAATTCTCAGATGCGTTCAGCTGATGTTAAAGTCCCTGTTGAGTTCAGCATGCCAGGATTTCACAATCAGCCTGGCTGAGCCTCAGAAATATGTTCCTTTCTGGCAGTGTTATCTGAGGATGCGGTTAGCCCGGTGTCACTTCGAGTGCTCCCTGAATGCTGCTAACAGGCGCTGGCAGTGTACTTGCAGGATGTGGCGCCTTCTGCCTTCACACCTAGGCAAATACCACCAGCGTTTTGTGTAGTCTGCTGAACGCACGCTATGAAAGAAAACCCTTCAAATCTTTCAAAAAGGATCTTTCAAAATCCTTTCACCTGTGTAATATTATTTGTCCTTCAAAACATACCTGCTGCATGGTCTTAGGGCTTCTTGGAGTCTAACCTTACTCATCTGTGTAAAGGGCTCCAAAGATGTGAAAGCTGATGGATGTTTGACAAGTAGGTTGATATCTTTACTATAGGAGATATGCCAGCAGCAGGAAGCATGTAAGGATGCCTTAATGAAATTTGGAAAATCTAACAGTGTTTTATTGGAAGGAAAAATAGCAGAGATCTTGCTCGATTATAATTTGCGTTTAAGTCACCAGTCACTTACCAAATGGCCAACCAGAATAAAATCAAGAAACCACCCTTCAAACAGATAAAGGAATTTCTCTTTTGATTTGTTTTATATTAATAAATATACTTTTAAGATTTTGTATTCGTGATGAAGAAATAAAAATCCATGAGCAGAATATTGCCACTTACAGCTCCTTTTGTTCAAAACCATATTTAATTTTCTTGTTGGTCATGTTACTCACTAGGACTCTTACAGTCCTTACAACTGTTATGCATAATTTTCATTTTCTGTCTAAAAGAGAGTTTGTTTCTTGTCCCACAGCAAAATTAGGCAGTCACTTCTGAAAAACATAAACAATACAATCAAGTAGAAAAAAACTTAAATCTTTCAAACAGCTGTGTTGGTTCCCATGGAAAGTTGTGCAACACAGACACCTGTGAAATTGTAAGGCAGGGAGAGAGATAATACAAAAAGAATTTGTTAAAGCAGAGTTGCTGCAGGATAATGAAAAAGAAAGATTTAAGATTATTTTGAGAGAAAAATAATTTAAATCTTAATCCCAATGTAGAGATGTAAAGAGGAAGCCAAACTTTGTTGAGGTATCGCTCTGCCTCATTAATTAAATATATAAAATCTTAAAATACTTGATATTCTTGCTGTTGCGAAGCACTGTATCTAATTTCAAATACAGTAGTTTAGCAGGACCCCCTCCCACCCAGATCAGGTAGGTCAGGGTGTGCGGTCTCTTGTTCAGGCGTGGGTGCAGCGTGGTGTATGGGAAATTGTTGGATCTGAACAATAAACACAACAGTTTTGCTGTTGACCTCTTTGAATTTGAAAATAGATGCATACTTGTGCTGCTGCCGCTGTTCGTTGTAACGCTGCTTGGACAGTGCAGCAGGAGCCTTTGGTCAAGAGCAGCAAGGGCTGGTTAGGCTGTTACACAGCTGGAAAGCTTTTCAGCTTGAATAGGTGGCAGGCTTTAACAAAGGTCAGCAAGGGTATCTGCGGGTTTATAGATCCCGTTTGTTTACAGATGTTACCTGATAACCCTTGTTGTCAGCCCCAGCTCAAGAGGATGTGCAGGTTGTTACTGACCAAATTGCCAAAGCACTGAGAAAGAGCAAAACACAATTACCCTGACAAAGCAGATCCAGTCCAGCAAACCTCAGGCTAAAGCCAGTTACTCTTAGGGACAAAAATTACACCATGTAGTACCCAGTAGTTTGTTGAACAGTGACTTCTTTATAGATTTTGCAGTGTTCTTTAATCCCAGATATGTCAGCTTTGCTTTTTCACAGTTGTGTTTCAGAGTACATACATAAACCCCAGTTTAAATGCGTGTGGACAATATAAAATATCAAAATAATGGAGCTGAACTGAGCTAAAGGAACAGCCAAAGTCCTCTGTTAAAAAGCCAGGTTGTGAATTTGTCTTTATTTCTGTGGTCACAGCTATAATAATAAAGCAGTTCAGGTCCTCCAAACTGCATTATTAAAAGTTTTTATGGCTGTGCTCAGACAATTTGTACTGAATATGATGAAAAAATTTATTGAGCAAGACAGAACACTGTAACTATGATAAGCAATATTCCATATCCTCACTAATTAAGAAATGCAGCAAGAAAATATTTCACTTACTTTTCTGTAGTAACAAGAGTAAGATAATTTTTCTAATGAAAAAAAAACTTAAGGAAATGACAGTGAAACAATCCACTTCCTTTACACCTCAGAAATACTTTTTTATAAAAAAAAATTAACTGTTTCTTTAGAAGTAAAACAAATTGTTAAACAAATTGATACTTTGCCACAATTGCAGTATCAGAAATATATTTGGAATATGTAATTTGATAACAAAACAATTATCATGCTTCTTTGCAAAGGCAAAAAGAGTATGTAAAGATAAATGTGTAGAAAAGGTCTACTTAGAAAAGCAACAGAAGAATACAAACTAAAAATAACATTTTCTTGTTTTCTTTCTCTTTTGTTTTTAATTGAAGTATGAGTTGCAGCATCTTCTGCTAGGTCTACTCTCGAAATACTTTTGCATTTAATATAATTTGCATGGGTTTATATCATCTACCCCAAATCCACCCCGAAATGGCGTCGTTCATAGGCAAGTAAAGACCTCTGCATCACCTACAACTGACAGCAAACCAAACAAAATCAGATCAAACAAAAAATGGATAACAGTCTAAGAAAATTGACTCGGTGCTGATCACCTCCTCTCAAAAAGAGTGCAACTAAACAAGAGGGATTTCATAGAAAAGTAATGTAGATGATCAGAGACCTTGAGGAGGAAATTCTTATATATATATATATATATATATATATAAAAAGCATGAAAAACTCTTGAGGTATTTTTTTTTTTACTTTTTTTTTTTTACAATGGGAATTAATTATGAAAATGTATGTTGGAATTGATGACCTAATAATGTAAAAAATTATGTATTGGTCTTCAGAATATTGAATCATAATTAATTTCAACATTTTTTAAAGGCTGTGAAGGTACACATCTCAGGGTTTATATTAATCTCAACTGTTAGAAATAGATATTGATCAAACATAGAGTAGATTACCACACATATGTATGATAGGGGATTCTTGCATCTTTTTCTGAAGCACCTGTTACTGTAGGAGCAAGATACAGAGCCAACTAGAATTTCATGCAGAAACAACCTTGAATTTCCTTCTGGTTTTGATAGCTCACATCAGTCAGTGGCTCACTGCTGTGTCCAAACCAAAACTTATCAGTCTGTGAGCAGTTTTCAGCATCTACAGGTTTGTGTCCCCTGTTCTTAAGAAGAGATTTGTTCAGTTGGATAATTTTAGTTTCAGGCTTCCTGATTCATCTCCAAGGAATTAATCTTGCTGTTCTGGAGCCTTACAATTCCAAAGGATCTCATTAGAAATGAGCTGAAATTTTTTGTTTAGTAGCTCAACGTGAAATGTAGCAATGGCCATGAGTATTTTGAAGACTTTATTACTCTTGATGTTAAGTTCCTCAGCAGTGGTATCAGTGGGTGTTCTGTTTTTAAGTTGCATTGTAAAATGCCTCATGCGCTTTGTATTATACTAGGAAATAATACTAGTGTATTGTTGTCCTCTAGGAAAGAAAAAAATGAAATTGTCAGCTTTTTGCATTTTGAAGTTGCCACTTTACCTTTGCTCACATGTTGGGAACTACATTGGCGAAGGAGGGAGACAGTTAAGGTCCACTTATTGTCTGCTTGACAGGCCTGGGCAGAAAACTGACTTTTGAGGCTTCCTACCCTTGAAGGCTCACAGCTCCTTTGATTGCACCCGCTGACGGGTGTTTCGGAAGAGCATTAGCTCCCCACTACGGCAGTGCAAACAGAGAGGGACAATTCCAGATGAAAATTCAGACCTCATTGACTTTCCTGATGAAATTCTTATTTCTTTTGTTGACTGTAGAGGCAGTTTATGGTAATTATGGTGTGATTAGGTTCACCTAATTTTAGATATCTGCAGGCATTTGTAGAGCGTGGTTTGTGTGGCATATACTAAGCAGCTGCCTTAGGATGGCGATGACTTATGTTTAAAAATGCTCATTTCTCCCCATTTACTGTAAGGGAAGTCTGTATAACTACCTCATAAGTAAATGTCTCCGTTTTCTGTGTAGGAGAATAATTAGACCATCAACAATTCTGTGATGAGGGATTTATTCTGAATTCCTTTCGTAAGGGCTGCTTGACTTGGCCTAAATGATTAAGATCCACTAGCTAAAAAGAAAGAACATTAATGAATGTTAACATAAAAAAGGAGAAGAATGTGGTTGTCATAGTTAATTAGCTGTACCAGTGAGAAGCACAAGTTCTGGTTTCAGGAAATGCTGAATGAATAGGTACAGCAAGGGTGGAACCCAGAACTACCATCACATATAAATGCCCTAAAACTAAGCCTTGTGTGGAATCTGTCTTTTATCCAGCAAATAGTTATGCAAAATGGAAACCAGGAATGATTTAAAGTTGCCTGCAGCTCCCCCCCAAGAATACCATACGGGCTTGCGCTTGGCAAACCATGTTAGTTGGGCTGAACCTGAGTGTGTTTGAATCACTTTCTGCAGAAGAGGGAGTTGAACGCAGGCCTCCTAACACATTTCTGAGCACATTTCTTAAAAAATGAAAGGCTGAGAAGTACCACTGGAACAGCAGTCATAGTTTCCTTCAGCCATGTTTTGAAGGACAGAATTCATTTCTGCATGGCTCCTGAAAGATGGGGCTCCTATGTAACTGCAAAGGTTGGGCCAGGTGCCTCCGTGCCTGGACAAGGTTCCTGTACATTGCAGAGCACGGGTGGAGTTTGAGATTGGGGTTTCCTATTCCTTACCTTATGTAATTTCACGCGCAGCATATCTGTTGCAAATTCCTCTTTCTTTTGTAGCATCTGACTCTTCTCAGCATTGTCCATACCATCAACCTCACTTGGTACTGTAGATTCTAAGTGGTAGAAGAGAGAAAGCTGTGTGTTCCTTCATTCCTTTAGTGCTGAACTCTTCCAGCCTTTTCCTATATGACCAGACCTCTTGAACCACAGAGCACATACCTTCTGTCAGCTCAGGGAAGTGCTTCAATCTCAGTTGAAAGTCTGAAGGTTATTAAAATAAATGGAAATAGAATATACAGATGTGCAAATTATTTTTTCAAGAAGCAAAAGACAGTTTAGCATCTGCTCCTTCCTTGTATTCTTTTCATTGCTTGCTTTGCTACCTGTGTGTGATCCGATTCATCTCTCAGGGATATAGTCTACCCTCAAAGTAAATGAGAAAGGACAGTATATTTTGTACAATAGTGCTGATGCTATATCTTGAAAAAAAACCCAAAAATAAACCCAGGCACTTCCAAGGCACCTTGACCAAAGAATAGCATCATTTTACTGAATTCAGTCTAGAATATGCTTGGCAATAAGATCTTACAATTACATAGAACTTTTTATTTTTGTGCTCTGTGAAGAAACAACGAGTTCGTGTGCCACCTGAGAACAAGCAGCTGAGCAACAGTGATTGATGCTACACAGGAGAACAGGACGAGAGTAGGAATCGCCTGACCAAAACCAGAACGTTGCCAGACACTGGAAACAGTGCCTTGCTTATTACTTCTTGCTGATTTACAACCTCTTATTTAATCTGAATGAACGGATTAATGAAGTAGCTCATCAGATTTAAATGCTGTCAGTGTTCTTTTTTTATTAGCCAGTTTGCCATGTAAATGTACTTTCATAAGCAGACATTACCGTTGAATTTTTTATTGCTAATATTTATCATAATAAAAATGTGCATGTTATTGTCACACAAGTGTTAAATTAGATACTTTCATTTAAGGGTGGAATGAACCAAACAATAGTAAGGGAACCCAGGTAGGATCAAGGGTAGCACTGAAGATGAAGTTAGAGCTTTCAGTTTCATCAGTAATTGAATAATGTAAGCTCTGAGCTGTGTATTTTTTTTAAATTAACAAGTTTCTTTTTGGTTAAACATGCAGCATTATCCTGCTAATTTTTATGTATTTTCAAAAGTAATTGCAACCTATCATAGTTCAGCATGTGAAGTATGCAATTACCAGTTAGGATGCAACTTTGCAATTCAGACAGACATAAAGTCAGGTAATCTCATAATATCTATGCTGCCTTTATTGTACTTTTCTTCAAAGCGTCGAGATTAGCTACACCCAGTTCATTGAACTAAGTGGACCCTAAAAGCAACCCCATCTTTTATTTTTGTTAAATACGAGCTGCAATAATATATACACCATAAGAAGAAAAATAGCATTTTTTAGAGTGCCTTGGTGGAGCTTCTATATGGTTGCTATGTAGCCTCCATACCAAAAAAAAAAAAAAAAAAAAAGGCAGCTTCTGCCTAGAAGCATTTGTCATTTGTGATTATCTCCTTTTTTCTCAGAAATCGTTGTAGTTATGTAGTCATTTGTAACATCTCAATGTATCAACTTTTTTATTTCTTGTTAAGTTGGTCATAAGATGTGCTTTGTCCCAAGAAAGCATCTTTACTGGTTTCCTGTTAAATAACCAAAGGCCAAACCAGACCCACAGGTCTCAGCAGTAGGTAGGTCTGAATGGCGTGTGTGGGAAAGCTGCATGCTCCCCACTGTGTGCGCTGGTGGCTCTGCAAGGGCTGTTCTGCCTTCAGCATGAGGCTTCCCAACTTTGCCACGCAACATCAGCACACAGCACGTGCAGGGCTTTATCTTCCTGAAGCTCAAGCATCTTGCTCTGTGTGATAAGAGCACGGAAAAATAGGTCTTCGTTAGTCGGCACTAATTTCAGGCTGCACAGATCCTTGTAAGCATAGTTTACAACAAACCATCATGTTTTGCTAGTGACTGTTATGAAGCTGTACAGAAAAAAAGGCAATTTTTCTTACTGCTCTGGGACCTATTAGTGCAAACATTTTAGTATTCATAACACAAACCATATAAGTTACTGAGCCATACTGAGAGACACCACTGGCTGTCCAGTGGGTTTGAACTATGGTAAGCTTTATTGCCTTCTGGAAAAGTACTTTCTAAGACTCCCACTTCTGCACTGAAGAAAAATGACTCTTTTTCACACTAAACATACTCTATTCCAATTGCAATTTAGAAAATATGAAGCTGATTAAATTTAACTCTAAATAACATATATATATATATATATATAGTTAAGACCTGAATGTTTGCTGTGTGCAAATATTTTTTTCTGTCTAAAGAACAATGAAAAAATGTTGGCCTGTGACTCCGGTGAGGGGACACGTGTCAACAGCATGCCATGAGAATATCCAGTTGTCAAACCAAATTTATCATTTTTGTTAGCAGACTTGTTAAAGTGGTAATAATTATTTCACATTGGACGTCAGAGAATTAGGTCAAAACTTTATTTAGAAAACAGGGAAAATATAAGCTGCTATACTATATTATTATAACATTAGTTCCCATAATAGTGTTTTGGTCTTTACCTGAACTTCTTTCTTGGCAAGAGACACTGCTGTTTTCTAAATTAATCTATGAGTAAAGAAGAAATTACCAGATTCTTAGGCAAGCATGTAGTTGTATAATGTGGAAAGTATTAATATTCCTGTTGAGAATTATGAGAGTTTGTTCATGTACATAAATACACAAACATGTTTCTCAGTTTTGGTGGACCCACTTACTAGCAGGTGTGTATGTAGTGGTATTCAGACATTTCAAAGTGAGTATATCCTTTTTCTCAGGGAAGTATGCCTCTATAAAATATCTCTTGGAACTTCAAAATAGCTCAGATACAGCAAAATCTTGCATGAATGTTCTTATGATTCCTGAAACCAAGCCAATAAATTTGAAAAAAACCCAAGCCATAACACAACAAAACCAAAACCCAACAATAGAGAATTTTTGAAATAGGTGGAACACAGTTTTGCACTGGGAGCAACTGCAATTGGTGGCATATGGAATGTTACTTCACCATTTGATTGTGGTTGTTCCTAGTATAGATCCAGATGCAAATCCTGTTTGTTTCTAGGAAGACAGCAAAGAGCTGTTCCTGTGGGTCAAACCTCTTCTTCCGCAATTTCTTCCTCTCTGTCACAGGTTTTGTGCCTGTGCAGGGTGCACAGGGCAGGCAGTGCCCTAGAGTGAGAGGCATGGCCCCTGGCAGATGCTGGGGAAGAAGGAGAAATGAGTTGGTCTTTGCAACTTCCAAATTGACTCCAGTTTATTAGCTCTAGTAAAGAGCTCTCTAATAGAGAATTGGCTCTTACACCCACCTCAGAAGTCTTTTGACTCAGATACGCAGATAAAACTGAAACCATCTCTTGAGAAAAGCTAAAGGACTGCCTTCCAGAACTGTGAGTAAACTGCTCAGCCAGTATTAGCTGTTTAGCTTTTCTGAGCAGCTGCGTAGATCTTCGGTAATTATGTACAAGAGGCTGTGGCTTCAGTGTGTTGTAAGGTGGAAGCTCTGTTCGTTTGTTCAGTACATTTATCCTCAGTAGCTATTCCACAGCTGAGGTACTAAGCTATCCCTTCTCTTTGTGTCTCTGATTAATATATAATTATGGTTTCTTAATAGCATTTTAATAGCACCTGGTTTTGAATTCTACATGCTCCCTCTAGGTACACTCTTATTCATGCACAAGGTGAACGAATATTTTTATTCTAACATTTTGCAAATAGGTAATTTTGCTTTTTAGTTACAAAAGTTATTTAAATTGTTGAAAAAATGCCTAGATCGGACTACTCTCTGTGTTTCAGCGTTGTCATTAAAAATACCCAATTCAGAAGAAAAAACGTGGCAAATTCCTACTTTTAGATGGCGACTCATCTGGTGATTAGAAATCATGATTAGAAATCTCAGCTTTAAAGTTACCTGTAAGTAGAAGGACTTACAGACATAACATGAGAAGTTACCAAAAAAATCTCAGTAGACTCTTCCTCTTGCAAGGTGAAGTTTGACTAGACTTGTTTAGAATCAGATTCACTAAAGGATTTCAGTACTTGCAGGTTAAGAACAGTAGTTGTCACATTTTAAGCCCGTAATCCCAAGAGGGGAATCTAAAGACAGAGTTGAGCAACCAGATTGTCTCCGTGAAGTAGAAGGAGGGAGAACTACTTCAAGCAGCCATAATTTTAATGTTCAAAATGTGAAAGAAGGAGTATATTCAGTACACCTAAGGAAGGGATTTTTATTCTCATCTAATTTCTAGATCCAGATGCAGTTTGTTTAGGTCTCCGCTCCTTCTGCTCAGCCATAGCCACAGAGGTTGTGAACCAAGTGTTTGTGCCTGAGGAATTTTCAAATCATGAAGCAAATGCTGCTTTGCTGTGGGATTCTCATTTGGGGTTTTTTTTTTTTGTATGTAAAGTACAACACAGTGAGTTATGTTAAATCTTTTTCTTTTTGTTGGGCTCAAAGCACATAACATGCAGTTACAAAGCAAAAAAGGACCTCTAAACAGTTTATCATAGTTCTTCAATAGCATCAGATAGATATGGTCTCCTTCTGGTACCACCAATTAGAAAAAAGGGACACCAGGAGAAAGGTCAAATGATGTTAACATGAATCGGTCAGATGTGGAATTGATATGTTTTAACTTCATCCACAAGAGCTTGTGTTTTGTGCATTAATGCTTCCTCTCACATATTTCTGTCTGACTTGGAAATTCTTTGCATGTAGTAACTCCTTTTGGGGCAATTTGAGGGAGGTGTTCCTTTTATCAGTATTTTGTGTTGTGCTTGTGCTTTAGAAATCAAGATTTTTTTATGAGGCATTCAGTTTAAGATGTTTCCCATGGTAATGCAAAAAGTAAGGATTGTAATTTAAAGTACTGGACAGGTCATGCTGTGTGGCCATAAATGGTTCAAATCGAAGGATAAGGCTGTTGCGAGCGTTTGACTATTCAGAAAGTAGAAAATAACAAATCAGCCAAGGGTTTTAGTCAGTCGTCTTTACTAAAAGTTATTTTCTCTGTGCTGATCTGTACAGTTATCTTAATAGGTCTTCCTGGTGCAACGGACCATGAACTGAAGTTTATAATATTAACTTGTACTGTGTCATCTAAATCACCATACTCCTGCCAGAAGCACACTACAAAAATAGTTTTGCAGTAAAAGACAAAGAATGATGGTTAAGTCATATGTGGGTCACTACAGAAGCATTTCAAAAAAGCGTTACCAACTGATGGTTGCAGTGCAGAACACCTTGATTTGAAAGTCAGTCTTTCTGCCAGAAACTTCTGTAGAAAAATAACAGAGTTTAAGGTTTTCAGAAGAGGTTAGAAGGTAAGGAACTGGAAAGATGACTTTGTAGAACTCATACATATTTTATTTGTTTTAATACCTCACTTTCCACCCCTCCAAAAGAGCTTCTAATGGATTCTCAAGTCACCCTTGGGTCTCTACTCTAGAGGCGATTTTTAACATTACTTTTTGGTAGGGTAAAGTGCATCCATATGTCTGCCTTATTGAATGTTCATAATGCTCTCTGGAAAATAGCACTTCTGTTGACACCAATACTGTTTTGATTTCAGTTTCTTCAATTAAACCTCTTGGATGAGTAATCCGTACAGATTTAGGACCAAATTCAGATATTAGTCACACTGTTGTGTAGTGTGGTGTAAGCAGGTTTAACATTTCTATAGATGCCTGAAAAGAATGAATGAAAAGTTCCCAGTTTCTATGTCACTTCATCCCTGTTGTGTCCTGTCAGGTAAGGAATCAAGGTGATATTCTCAGTAAAACACAAGAAAAACTTTCAACACTTCCCATACGGTATTCTAATAAGAAATTGAAAATGAAGCTTGATGGACACTTTGGAAATTTTTTGATGGATAGTTTGGCAAGGAAACTGACTGTCCCACAATGCAGTTTAATTAGGAATGATGCTGAAGTGCTGGGGGTGGGAAGAGGTGTGTTTGAAGGGTTGGGGAGGCTGTTGGTAGTGGGGAGAACAAAAAATTCATTGTGGGCAGTTTTATGAGACGCTTTGATTTCTGAATGCTAGTGTCACATTTTCCTGCATTAGCCTAGGATAAAATCTTTGCTCTTTCTCGTTGCTAATCCCACTTTGCTTTTATCCTGTTGAAAGGCGTGTCTGAAAGCCAGGCCTTGTAACTCACCCTGCATAGCTTAGCCCAGGCAGTGGAAGTAATCCGTCACTGTCACGGCACTGTGTAGTGCCTGAGCAGATCAGCCTTGCTGGGAAGCAGGATTTGCAACGTGGGCGCAACTTCGTGCTGCTGCAGCTGCATTGAGCACTGGTCTCCTTGTACACTGCTGAGGTGCTGCGTGGGGTATCTCCTCTCTGTTTAAGCATGTAAAAGTTGGGCATATAAATCTCAGACCCCCCACTGGCATTGGAAAGACACGGTCTGTCCAAAACAGTCATCCTCTATTTCAGTATTGGGGTGATGGTACCCATCTCGCTGCGTTAAATACAGAGGGAGAGCAAATGACTAGGTCAGACTGGATGGCTGACTTTTAGATAGCTTAAAGATGAATCATATTTGTTCAATGTTACTATTTCATTTATCCCCAGTAAGCAAAGAATGGAAGATGAGTGGGGCTGTGAGAGTCATGAATCCTTCAGCTTCAGTGGTTTGAGTTGTTTTCAGTTTTAATTTTCCTTTTCCAATATCTGTAGCATTAATTCCCTGATGATTCAAAACTACATCAGGGAGGCCTTTAAGAAATTAAAAGCTGAAAGAGGCTGAAAGCAAGTAGTATACAACAGGGAAAACAGGATGAGGAACAAGGACCTCTGCAAGAATTGCAGGTAGCCTGGGTGATGCCCTGTGGTCCCGGAGAGCAGCCAGGCATCAGCCATCAGGCCTCTGTGGCCTGTTTGGAGTTTATAACTTCAGAAGATTAGACATGGGTATCTTCTTTTGCATCAAAAAAATATGTGCCTTCAGTTTTGTGACTAACTGTTCTAAAGGGATTTTGAGGGGCATCTGAAATATATACCCTCACAGATAACAAGCCACATAGAGTTCTGGGGGTTTTTTTTGCTATAAATACAGAAGTAAAAGATGAGAAATTCAGAAGTGGGGACAAACCCAAATGGATAACAAGTAGAATAAAAATAATTCAGTTTAGTCATGTAATACCTTTTCTCTGTAACTGTCATTCCCCTGTTTTATAAATGCGGTATTTTTATTCAGGATTACTCAGTGTAAGAGCTACAATGCTGTTTTACGTTGGGAGAAAAGAGTATGGGGAGAAGCAAACCAATTGAGGAGAATAAGTGCTAGCAGCCTAATACCTCTACTTCTGTACAGTTGAATCTGTGAGATTGTAGAGTGCTTGCTTTGAAGAAAACTAAAGATAGTATTTCTGTAGGTATGGTAAAAATCCTATTGGGAGGAATTCTCAGGACTTTTCTGAGACTCGTCAAAGTATTTCTGTTAACAATGCAACAATTTTCTTTTTGTTAAAGTGTAGCATGCTACAGCTGAAACCTACCGATGTGAAAACACCATTGAGATATCTTTCTGAAAGATGGTCATGTGCAAATCACATGTTATTAAGCAGAGCAGCAGATTATCTGTGAAACTTGATCTTGCTCATTTTCTGTAGGTATGTGTAGAATTAGAATTTCCAAACACAGTAAATTTAGCCGTTGCCTTGTCCAGAATGCAACTTTGTAAACATGCTGTTTTTACAAATTGGTTTTAAATAGTGGTTTCAAATGCAGAAGCTGGTGAATGATCTTCTCAGAGAGCACCTCAGCAGGAACTTATTAGACAGCCCAGGAGGTGCATACTTAAACTGATTCCATTCCATGGACGGGAGGACAGCATCATTCTAATTGACCTTCGGCACATAAATGCAAGTAGTTTTTTGACCCACCTAATATACAACAGAAAGAGAACAAGATTTTTTTTCAAAAGAGTAAATACTTTGCTGGATACTTCAGCTTTCTCGTGCATCTAACATTTTTAAGGTAGCCGTAATATCAAATAAATAGCTATATTGGTCTTTTTATAGGCTTTTATCACTTGTTAGTTGTTCATTCTTGCAGAGAAAGGTCATCCGTACTACTCTGAGGTAAGGAGACGTCCACTGATTTTTCAGCATGTCTCTTCTACCTCTAATGCATTCACCAGCAGTGGACATGGTGCCTGTAACAAATCTGGCTCCTTTCCAGGAATTCCTGTTTAAACAATTGTTTTCAAAGCCTGTCACCAGCTACAGCACTGCAGTGTGTGAAATCCTATTTTTAAGAATCTGGTTACACATTTCACTGATGCTCTATATCTTGTAATGAAAATATGGTGTAAAGGAATGTTTTGTGTCAAGAAAAACGTCTTCCAAAATATTTTTTTAAGGAATGTATTAAATTGTAATCAATGGAAGATTGTTACTGAAAAATAATACCATTTATATCCAAACTTAGATTGCTTTTAAAATAAAACCTGTAAAAACTTTAAGTAATTAAAGCAAGCAAGCCATATTTACTGCTTTCCTTCTTAAGATTTTTAAATAAAACAGGTGGAAATTAAATTTGGTGCTTCCTTTCTTAATCATACCAGCATTGGAAACAAACAAAGAAAAAATCCTGGTTGTGAAACAGGCTTAAAAGTCAAAAAGCCTCTCTCTCTGATACCATTTTCCTAAGGGAACGATAGGTCATATTTATTGGAGAAAGAACCAACCAAAGTGCCTTTATTTAAAATGCAGAAAATTATTTGCAGCAAAGAGCATTTGGTGTCTTAACTGGTTTGGAACGTAAAAATGAGCATACCCGTCAGAAAGGATCCTACCTGTTTATGGAGGCCAAGGCAAAATCAATTAATTTTAAAAGCAGTGAGACTTCTGGATGCTGAAGGAAGGCATCTTAATGCCTTGAGTGATGAAAACTTTTAATTGCAGTGCTTACAAACAAGATAAAAAACATAGTTATAGCAAAAATCTGCCGAGGCTGGAGTATCATTAATTTTATGTGACCTGTTATGCCATAGGAGCAATTCAGAAAAACAGCACTTCAGTTGACCAAGACAGCAGTCTTTCAGGTGCGGGAAGGCACTGGAGGACCATTGCTCCTAGAAAAGCTTGGTTATGGAAAAGGTCTTGGTTACAGAAAAGGTGGGAGTGCTGGACCATACCCATCATTATAGGCATGTGCCGTAATTTAGAGTATGGTCTAAGAAAAGCAAATAAAAAAAACTTCTTACTGTAGGCTGAGAGAAATTTATTAAAACCTAAGAATTATGGTATTGGGTAATCAATGATCTGGTGCTTGGGATGCTGACTGCTATACCTTCCTTTTTTCAGGACATAGATCTTGAGAAAAAGCAGATATGAAGATGAAATCATACATTATTTAGAAGAATCACATGTTAAGTAGAATGTTTAATGTAATCTTGTTAAGCAAAGTGGTGTCCTGTCTTCTGTGGTGTGCCGAAATGAGCTTGTACATTTCAAGATGTAGCTTGTGTTTGTTAGAATAATTGTCTCATTATTTTCTTCTATTCATCAGCAACGCATATACTCCTCTATAAGTGTAGCAGCTATTGAACTAATCTACAGAATGGTGTGGGGGGAACCATCCTAGCTGCAGTAACGTTTGCCCTAGCAAAAAAGGACATCCCTAGAGTGTGAGAAGGATGTTAGCGTTAGACAATTAAGCCTTCAGAAGCAGTGAAATGCTAGTTAAGGTTGAATGAATAGTTAACTCTGTCCCTTGTGCGCATATATATTCTGATATTCCTTAATGATGTGATTGCTTACAGTTTATCACTTAATATTGTATAAAGTCACATATTTTTCTTCTGTGGCCTCAGATCTGTCTCTAATGTAACATATGGCTAATAATAGCAGAACTATTAAAAATGAAAAGGAGCTGATTTTCTATTGGCCTTCCCACTATGTGTACAATTTAAGTGAGTAAGATTTAAAATATTTTTAAATTTGTGCGAATATCTGCTAGAAAAGAAACCAAGGGGTGGGGGATCTCAGTGATTAGCGCATCCCAAAACACCAATTTTTCTCATCAAATGGTGGTTTCTTATTATTTTTGAGCTTTAAAAGATTTAAATAAATACTTTCTCAAGAATAATGAGAAATGTGATTCCACCATAGTATCTTTGCGCTGTAAAATACAGAGTTTGTTTTGCATCATAAGCAACTTGAAAATTATGGAATTATGTGAGTAAATGGAAACTAGAGTTTTTAGGTATAATCGTGCAGAAATGTGCAAGTCTAGATTTCGTAGAGGAAATAACATTTTAAGACTTTATTCTTACTTCCTGCAACCATTCTTGTTTTAACTTAGTCCACCTTTTCTCCCTCCTTTTTATCTTGTCATGCTGAAGTTTCCTAGGCTCAGATCAGAAAAAAATAGTATAGAGATCCACCTCCTATTTTAGTGCCTGACTTTGAAATCCCAGTGAATATCTTTTTCTTTTCAAATAATGCCTTAGGGCATGTTTCTTACTGGTCACCTGTGCTATTGAACAGCATGATTGGCGGTGTTAGTAAAATATTTCCAACCTTGTATTTTAACTTTCCAACATTTTACCTTCCCTAAATAGTTGCTTTGCACCTTCTCTTTTTCCGAGTCCTGTAACTGCCAGTTGGAAGAGCATTACCATAAAGAGCTTTCTGATACTGAAATACACTTAAATATACAGCATTCTAAGGCAGTGTGGAAAAACAGGTGGCTTGTTAGAAGAGCTAAGTTCATTTCAGTTGGCCCCTATAAAGAGGCATTAAACTCCCTGCAGTTTCAGTGGTGACACAGTCATGGGTGCTCTGCAGCTCTTGGTGGGTCAGTGTGTGCAGCTCTGCTCTTTTCTTCAGGTGTGATGTAGACAAATTAGAAATCAGCTGCTGGGAAAAACATCAAAGAGATGTAAAATGAAAGAAATTCAGTCCCTTGGTTTGTTCAGCTCAACAATAACAGGGAGAAAAAAGAAAAAACGAAACAAAGAAAAGTGGTTTTATTTAAAACTTTTTTTTTTTTCATGAAGCAGCTCCAGGTATTTAATTGTTGCAGGGAAGGAGAGGTACTCTAGCCAAGGACTGGAAATAGAAATCAGAGATGTTTAAAATAAAATTAAGGCATGTGTTTTTAAGAGTAAGGTCAACAAAACTACTAATGAAAGTGGGGAGGATCTCCATCTTCTCTTATGTTCAAGCCTGCAAACCTTTCTGGAAAGTACTATAACAGCATAAATTAATAGGCTTAATACAGGGGTCACTGGCTGAAATAGCACTTCCTGCAGCATGTGGAAGGTCAGACTAATGGTTTTTTTCTGACCTTGAACATCAAGCATTAATATGTGTAATCTTGAAATATCACCACATGCCTTTGCCCATCTTTGGAGCAGTTTTTGATCCTTCCAAATCTGCAACCATCAAATGATTGATCTAACGTCTCTGTGTGACACTTTTGATTTCTCCACATGTGATGCAGAAATTACAGAAAATTTGATTTGCCTTAAAACATATTTTTTTTAAAGAAAAAGTAATACTGAGCTCGTCTTGTGCTTAGTTCTATATTTACAGACATACAAATTACTCTGTGACTTTTTTTACCCCACTTGTTGTTTCAGTAGCCTTTGGCAGCCTGGCTACTTTGAATCTGAAACTCTGAATAAATCATTTACAATACCCAGTATTTCTCAGTAAGATTTTCTTATATGTAGTATAGTAGTTGGCTGCCATCCCAAAATAGAACCTTCTTCACCTTGCGGTATTCTATTTTGGGCACAAATTAATACATGGCTTGTTGTTATTGCTACTACTAACAACAACAACGACAGACAGTAGCAATAGTATTGAGTATCTCTTCAGGTACTTGTTAGGGCAACAGATAAGCTTTATGTGTTGCCTGTAGAATAGAAGGAAAAACAAGAGGCATTGCGTAAGTTTGTATAGCATGAAAAGAAAGAGTTTGTAGCAGGAGAAATCTACTTGCAATGAGAAATTATTTTTATATTATTACCAGAACAGTTCTAATTTAGTAACGGATAGTCATTTATTTCCAGCACAAATTTATCAAATTTATATAATGATCATAATCTAAATTACTCTGAACTGTTACTGAAAAAGGTTATAATATAATCAAAACCTGCTTTGGTCACTGCTTTTGTTCAAACACTCAGTGGAATGTGTGTGTTCTACATCTCCACAGGTGCCAGATGGAGAGATGAAATCTAAAGTCATTGCATTGTTCTTCAAAGCTCAGTGTACTTGCAATAAGCAAGAAAGCAAGTGTGGCTGCATATGCATTTGCATTTCCGTTTGGATGAGGAATGTTCTTTGGAACTAAATATCCTGCCGGTCCCTACTTTGTTGTGTTTCATCCTGCAGATCAGTCTCACAGGATACTGACTGGGTTCGTTTTGGTTGAAGATAAACCAGGAAGTGACGAGCTATGAGTGGTCACTGAGTCCAAGAGATTAGACTAGAACAAGTACTAAGTAACCTCCCTAAAGCACATAAAGTCTGGACATTAGGTCGTCAACCAAGTTGCTCTACCAGTCTGCTGCCACTGAACTGCACTATTCGGGAATCATCGAATCACTTAGGTTGGAAAAGACCTTTCAGATCATTAAGTACAACCGTTAACCCAGGACTGCCGAGTCCACCACTAAACTATGTCCCTTAAGCGCTGGAACTACACTTTTTTTAAACACTTCAAGGGATATAGATACATCCTCTCTTTGGCCATTCACAAAAGCATGCAGTATTGATTATTTTTAGGAGATGCTACAGTGCTGGTAGTGTCCTTGGTTGTTAACTTTCCTCTTGGTTTTCCTTGATGTACAGCATTGCCTTTATTGTTGAAATATCTCCAACCGAAAAAACTGATAACTCCATACACTGACAGTTCCCTTTCTGAATTAGGGCATCTGCTAGCTCTTCCTTGACAACCGGTGAATTAGTACATCTTTTATCTGTTCCTTCAGAACAAAAACCAGATCCTTTTTTCCCGGTGTCTTTGGTCTTTTGCTGATTGGAAGGATGTCTGTAGACTGCAGTACAGGAGAGAGTGCTCTACTCAGTTTTGTTTGAGCTGTCTCTCCTCCATTTGTTTAATCAAAACACCAAAAATCAGAAGCCTTTGTGGAATACCTGTGAATTTACCTCATGAGTAAGAGCATAGCTTCAACTGAAGTCTGTCTTGAAACAGCCAGCCAGTCTTTCTAATGATTTGCTCCAAGCTTCAACCAACATTACACATTTAAATACTTCTTGATATGTTTTGAGTTTTTTCTTTTTTGCTGGGGAAAACATGATTTTTGCTTCCCTCACCTTCTCAGTTAAAATAAGAGTTCCTCAGCTCGAAGTATTCCCTCTCAGGAGTTGACTGTTTTGATGCAGAAAGCTAGTACTGTATCAGAGTTAAACTGGCATGCTAACGCTATTGCAACTTGCTGTAGGTATTTCTGCAAAAAAAATGTGATCGTCAACAGAGGCTCTAAATGATATTTCATTTATAATGTTATTGAATTGCAAGGTAAAGCATTTTTTTTCACGTCGATGATACAATCTGAATATCCTTAAGCCTGTTGGCTTGTACTATACTGATACAGACACATATAGATCTTTCCTTTTTTATAAGGTATTTCTTGAGCTCTGACACCTATTGCATGAAACAGGTATAAGGTTGTAGATGCATTGGATTCATGCAGATATATACAGACCTTTCTAATACTTGCACATGCTTGCTTGTTTGGGACATCAAGAGCGTTGGCCCTTCAGAGGTGACTCAGTATGACTGGCATGACTGGTGCTCGCGCCAGCACTCACCACCTTATGGCAGGCTTGTCCTGTCATGCTAGAAAGCCAACAGGTACGGTGAGCACCAAAACCAGGGAGGACATGTGGGGAAGGCAAAATGAGAGTGTAATGGGAAGAAAAAGGGAAGAAGAAGAGACTAGAAGGAAACAAGAGTTCAAGGTAAAGGGAAAGGTTAAAGAGCAAAAGGAAGAAAAAGAAAGCCGTTCTAGGCAGGGTCTTGTTACACATTTCATTCCCTTAAGCAGTGAGCTGCATTTTTGTGAACTGAAGTCTCAAATATTTAAATTACTCTAGCTAGCTCACTGAGCTAATTAATAGTAGTGTCGATGCAAATTTTTGTGCAAAATTCTTCATGTATTAATATGTCCAATGTGTTTCAGGCCAAGCATAACTCCTTATCAGAACTGCTAATATATGGAAGGTCAACAGGTAGGACATCCAGTGATCCCCAAGCCACATCATTTTTTCAGATACCCTTGCAGTTTTTGAGAACTTTAAATAGACTAAGTCTGATGCAGTCTTTCAGTTCTTTTGTCCTATAAACTAACATGATTTTGGGGGATCATTTGGCAGTTCAAGGAGCCTTCAGAAAGCAACCTCAACATTGAAATCAAATGCTTACCACATTTTGGTCTGAAGGAACTCCTGGAACAAAAGCATTCCTTCCTAATGTACGGGGAATGATACGGTTTATTTATTGCATGAAATATGCATAGAGAAGTAATTTTTTTCTTCCTGTGTTATCATCCTTTGTCTGTCTTCCTAAAGCAACCAAGAGGCTTGCAGATTGCCTAAATATAACCTTCTGGGTGCATCTCTGTTTTCTCTGCTTTGACATCTTATACCCCAAAATCTGAATGCGGACCCATTCTGGCATAAGCATTATTTGAGCTTATTAGTATAGGGTGAGTAAACAACTCAGCTTGCACACTAGTAGTGTTCTGCATATGAGACCCAGTCCATCAGTATATGTCCTAGAAGGCCTCACAGCAGTGTTTTAAAACAGGTATAGGTAAAATAATTAAAGCCAGCTGCTGAAGTTCGTGTTTCCTTTCAGTCGTGTATAGAATAGAATCCATGAGATGAATAGAAGTTTTTTCTTTACCATAGCTGCATAAGGATCCAAGAATCTGGCCCTTTATTGTTTTAATTTCGGTTTTTTTATTGCAGTCTTATAGAAAGATAAATTTTTATTAGCTTTCTGATTTGAAAACATAAATCTCTCCATTATCTTTGCATGCTAGATTAATATCAAGCTGGGGAGGGGGTGAAGGAGGGGCAGGGAGCTGCTGGCATTTCTTATATGGTGTAAAGCTTACTTGTATATTGGGTCTGTAGCACTAGAAGAAGGAAATGGCATTGGGAAAGTACGAATCTAGTATTTTGTGAGATGTGTATCAAAGTATCAACAGAGAAAGGCAGGTGAAATTACAGGCACATCCTCCTTGACAATATTTGTATCTGAGGCACTTTTAATGGCTTTGTGCCATATGCCCACTGATACTGACCTCAACATGCACAGATAAAGCTGGAAATGTGTAGCTATTAATCCACACCTCAGTGGCTTGCCAAATTCTTTATTGTCCCATGGTTTTAGCCCACTAGTTTTCTCTTTTAATTAAGTAACAACTGTGAAAATGTAATAAATTCTGTATGAAACAACTAAGCATACTTCTGAGCTCCAGACTATATTGATTTCAGTCCAGTAGATCATAGCCATGGGGGCAATGTGCCTGGAGGGTAACAAAGTGAACCTAGAACTCTGTCATCTCATTTTTGTCCCCTGTTGTGACATCTTCCTGCTTCTGGGAATACAGAGTGAGCAATTGTAGTGCAGCTGTAATCCTGCGTTTTGTTCTGTGGATCAGCAAACCAGGGTATTACAGAAGTGCAGCAGCAGTCTCTTCCCCAGAGGTTGAGGGCATCACATCTCTGCAGGCGAAGTGCATGATCTTGCTGGAGTACCCACCATCTGCCTGCCCAGAGCTCCTGGGAACAAGACCATTTTATTTCTTTGTTGAAACAAATTATGTAAGCACACATATTTTGTACAGTGTAATTTTTGCACAACACACAGTGTCTCTTTCGGTCATTTACATTTTCCAGCAGTGCTAATTAAATCAACACAAGGGGACTCAGCTAACCAGCTGAGACTGTCCCAGAATATAACAGCTTCTTCGTGCTCTGAGCAGCTGGTTCGGTGCTCCATGACCAAGTGCTGCCTTTCATGCTCAAGTACTGTACTACACAAAAGGTACCTTTGATTGCCTAAAAACATTGTTTTATTGGCTGGATGTAGCAACGCACGGTAATTTGAAAGTGCTTATTGAGTGATATTATAAAGAATTTCTTTCTTTTATTTAAAAAATCAAACCTGTTTCTGAGAGCAAGCTTATTTGATACTACCTATCTTTGTGTGCTGGGGATGTGTTACGGGTGACTGATACAGAGATGTGAGTTCATACAGTCTGTGTCCCTGCCTAGAAGTGAAAAACCATATTGTTGCTGCATAGAAAACACTGTCAGCACTAAGTACGTGGAAGTAATTTTCTTGGTCACCTACAGATCTCTGTTGTATTTGGTATTTAGTTACTTGTTTGCTTGAATTTTATCCTGCTGATTTCTCATTGAAAAAAGTAGGAAGGTTTTCATATGTGGAAAAAAGAGGGACTGTAGGAACTGTACCCTCAGTGAGAGTGGTCCAGAGGCAGAATTGGAGAGGATGGCTGCCCTGCCACATTGCAGCAGCTGGAGCATCCAGGCTCTGATGGGCACTTTGGTTCTTGTTCTTCCTTTGCCTTAGCAAAATGCTTACCAGAGACAGACTACTAAGTGTAATGGCCCAGAGCTTTGACCCACAGCAGCAGTTCTGATCTGAAATGTCCTGATACCTGTAGCTGAGTGATTTTATGACAAACATTGCTGGATTTAATTGGTAGATTTGCATAAGTAGGGGCAAAACATCAAAGTTGTTCTGGAGATGTTCTGTAGCAAACCCAATGTGTGGTTCTGCACAGGGCTATTGAGGCCTCAACAACTTCATCTTCATTTTTCATATTGAAAAATATGACTCAATCTTTTACCAAAATTTAGACTGCTTTGATTGTATTTTTACTGTACATCTTCAAAGCTTGCCTAGAGTGATGGATGGTGCCAGAAAATACTCTGAATGGATTTTATATTAAGGTAACAGTTATTATCTGTCATTCTGTTGTGCTACGACAGGTTTGTCACGATATAAGGTGTTTCACTGACAAATTAATGCTTCTTTCAACCTTACGTCAAAACCAAGCAACCCCCTTGCCTTATTCATACCTTCATTTTTCTTTCCCAAACTAAAATTTATTCTTTATACCAGTCTTTTACTTCTTAATGTTAATTACTAATTATTAATTATTCTTGTAAGATTATTAATTGCTCTATAAGACTGCACAAACTAAGGATGATGAAGTTTTGGATGTCTTTAAAAAAGAAAATAGGATTACTTATGCGTTGTTATGCAGTCATTTTAAACAGTAAATCCTTTTTTATAGAGATTTTTCTAGGTATAGTTAGCTTTTTTAAGAAAATAGTTTTATAGTGAATTTGTGTATTATTTCTGACTTTTATATACATTTTAAAAGATTTTTTTTTTTTTTCTAACAGTCACCTATATAATATTTAGCCATCTTGGATGCCTTAGAGAGAATGCACCCCCTGCCCCAGGCTGGAAAGAAAACTTTTTAACTAAAGGCTCTAATTTCCAAGCCAGATCAAAATGAAAACCTAGATAATATATAGCCTTAGAAATGTGCCTGCTATACTTTCAATGGGATTAACAGTGCAGTCTTCTTGTAAAGCTCTAATTATGTTCACTGCTAGTCTACTTACTTTCTGATTGATGTAAGTCTAATAATGACCTGTTCAGTTAGTACTGTAACTGCCATTCCAGAAATTTCCAAATACTCCACTGATTTAATCTGCTCTTCTGTCTTGACTGAAATGCAGGTTTCTTAGCATGTAGCATGTATCAACACTTCAACACTAGCCTACAAGAACTGAATAGTGCATCCACTGGTCCTGTGAGCCCCACATGCGGAGGCGTTTGCCCACACTTGGCTTAGAAAGAGCATCACTTGCTCAGTTTCTAGCATGACTTTCATTTAGGTTCATGTGCTAAGAATTTTTCTGTTCTGTTAGTGGCTGGGCACAACCCTGGTTAACTTGAGTGACATGTGTAAGGTGGTATCACTGTGGTCTTCAGGCTGAAAGTAATATCATGCAGGGATGAAACAGAGAAGACCATGCCACTTATTTATGCTGAGTACTGTGTTGTGTATCAAGCCAGAGAACACCTTTTTGACCTCAGGCTTATTTGCATGTTTTGTGTTGTCTTAATTTTCCATTACTGAAAAATAGCTGTTAAGTACCTCCCGATTTAATTTTTCTCAGCATTTTCCTTTTGCTTTAACTTCATATGAATGCCATGACACTTGAATCAGGAAAATAGTTTTTGGGTGAAGGTTATATGTTTGATAATGTATATGCAATTCAGTCTCAGAGATTAGTAATAACTTTGTGAACTCTGCTTTCAAAGTTCAGTTTATATATTGCTAGTCGAGTTTGCTGAGAAGTTTTGTGAGTATAAAGTCTGCAAAATGGTGTTCTGCTATTTATGCAGCAAGCTATTAGGAAAGCCAGAAAGTAATGTATTATGGTAGTGATTTTTCACGGTACATTATGGGTTCAGACTGAGATGCTGCAAAGACTAAAAAACTGGGCTCCCATGATTCAGATACCAACCTAAATCATATTTTGTAACTATTATTAGAACTTACACAATGGTAGCTTCTGTCAGCTTGCTTCCCTCATAAATTGTGTGTTACTGGGATTATTTTACCCAGATTAATCTTTCTCTTTTTGCAAAATGTCAGCACACAATTCACAGCCTATTAATATGGCAATATTTTTTCCAGAAGTAAGGAAAGTAAGTCTCTGTCTCAAGCAATTAAAATTGTGCAGCTATGATTTCAGTAAAATACCTTTGAAATAATTCAAGTCTGGTAAAACTGTGCTACTATTCCAATCCAGTCTTTCATATTTTATTCAAATACATCTCAAACTCAAAGTTCTATCACAGTTGTCTTCCACAAAGAAGATAAAATTAAGAGTATTAGAGAAAAATATCATTTCCGTCCCTAGAAGATGAGCAATTGTCTTGCTGTATTCATAGAAAAAGAGTATGAAACAGAACAGTAACTTTTCCATTAAAGGTGAGGAGCAATTGCTGTCTACTTTTAGGAGTTTGTTTTGCCCATTGCAAAGCAATGACAGGAGAGTGTTTGTTCACAGTAAGACAATTTTGAACATACTCTTGTAAGTTCTACTTTTGGTTGAATAATAAAACCTGCAACAGATTCTTCCTGAAGACCAACAATCTTTCTGTGTAGCTCTTGACACAGAGTTTCAGGAGCAGGCAGCTCAGAGGCGAGCACAGAGAGGGCTCTAGAGGCTCTGGATGTGGAAAGCAGGGCTGGCTTTGGGTACAGGTGAGATGTGTGTGGTTGGTTCCTGACGTACACTGTCTGAACATGCCCTTCTTGTAGGTGTTCTGAGCGTTAAAGTTGCTGTTCCACCAGATGACCCCAAGAGAGGTTGCAGGGTTTCAGTGTTAGGTGACTCACCCTTGCAGCACAGAGAATTAAACTGACACAGTGATTGATGCTTAATTTGTACCCAGGCAGAATGAATGAGCCCCACATTATCACCGTTATTATGTATCAGAGATTAATGTTGCATTTGAGCTTTTTCAGAGAAGTTGATTTGTAATTGTGTTTTTTTCTAATGAGCATGCCGGTACGCAGCACACAGAATAGAAGCGTGGGGTATTTTTTTCCAAGTATATACACACAAAAATATTTACTGCAGTTCAGTTAAAAAATAGAACCTTACATCTTTATGCCTTTTTCCCCCCTTAAGTCAACTTGGCTATTGGACATTTGTGGGTGATGTGGATTTTCCTAAAATTCAAAACAGCTTCCTGGCAATTTATGCAACGTAAATAACAATATAAATGTTTTTCTGAAGCCAAATCCAGCCTTATTAGTTCTGTTCAAATGTTTTCAGTATGCTACAGTTGTTCTCTTACTAACCTTATTCTATGGGTTTTCGTCTTTGTGCCATCAATTTTCAAAGAGGTTTTGCCTTTAGAAGAATACCAATAAGCTGCTTTATTTCCATTTCCAACTGTTCTTGCTGAAGTCAGTTGGGACCTTTCTGTCATGACAAACATGGGCCTTAACAAGTTTCAAGCTCTGTTGTGGTACCCTTTGACCAAATCAAAGGAGATTTCTGTGAGTGGGAACATGTGAATGCCAGGTAGTATTTGAAGTGAGACTTCTGTAAATACATTCACATTTCAAGAGCAGAAGTCTGTCCTTGCAGACTGGCTGGGCTATATGTGACTGTGCAGGTTGAGTGTCATTTTTTACATTCTCACTTTGGAAGTAAATGTATAATCCCTTACAATTTAGTGTTTGTCAAAAACATCTGTAAAGGTAAGACTTATAGGAGCAGTCACAGCCTTTTGAATATCTCAGTAGCAATCATTAATGTTTGTGTGTAAATTATCAATCAAATCAGTATTATACCAGAGGCACCTACAAACAGCTGTTTCATAATTAGCTTTAGTAAATTTCAAAACCAGAGTAAAAGGCAGTTCATTATCAGACAGGCTTTGTAGAGAAGCAGGCAGTATTCAAACATAATTTTTTATTTCATTTATGCACTCACTAACTAGAACACCAAATAAAAAATAAGTATTCTCAAAGCAAAGAGCCCCAAACTTTCCTCTTTTTACCAGTCACGGTATTTCCCAGAAACTCCAGCCAAGAGCTGTGCTGGGTGAGAACAAAACCAAGTACCTCTAAATAGCAAAGCTACGCAATGCTTTTACTAGTTAAATGGCAGTTTTTTGAGGTTGACTTGGGAGTGCCTATCTCAAAGTCAATGTTGCATGCTGCCAGCAGGCTCTGGAAGATGCTGCAACTGGCGTCACAATGGAAGGCTGTTTTTCCAGCCGCAAGGACTGGAGATCTACTATTGCCATAAGAACTGAAGTTCAGTAGTCTGAGATACGGTACAGAGCGCAGATGTGTTTGGCTCAGCTGCTGATATAGTCTTCCTGTATCATTACAAACCACATTTTTGCTTCTGGCATGGTGCACACTTGGGTCTCGTATTTCAAACAGAGGTTTAAGGTTAGCCCCAATCCAAGAAAATAAATCCAGGGCATGATATGCTTTCACAGTATTCCAAAGATCAGTCTACGCCTGGCGTTGCTGGTCTCATCGCTGCTTCAGGGTGTCCTGTTGATCTGATCCTTACTCAGACTGCCAGGGTAGAAGGTACTGCAGGGACAAGTGTAACCCAACGGTGAACTGAACCCAGGTTGTCCTTAGGCAGTGAGGGTTCCTCCCTTCCCAGCAAAAGAGAAAATGGAAACTTTTTCCACTGTGAAGATCAAAGAGTATGCAAACTTCAGCCTGTCTCCATGTCTGAGGAGAGCTGGTGAAATACATTGCCCGTAGAGATTAGGGAATTACATATTTGTACAGAGACATACATCCAAATATGAATTCTCGTCATGGAGAAAATTATTCATTGTTTGGCTAGATTTTGCTGGGCTTTTTTAATACAATCTGTATATAGTACCATCCCTATGGAATTTATCCTGTAAGCACTACACTCCTGTATTTGAAAACTTTGAATTTAAAATGGTAGGAGGGAGAAATCAAAGGGTATATCTAAGGATCAAAGTGTAAATGTGCGATAAATATAATACACATGTATATGATACATGATATAAAAGATCAATAAGCAAAGAGGCTAGTAATATAATCCATGAACAAAGAAAAAAAAATAGGCTATAAAAGAGAAGGCCATTTCCCCGTCAGTATACTGTATCTTAAATCGTTTTTCGTCATATAAGGCACGTATAAGAACTCAAAGATGTACATTTTTCCAGAGCCTTTGCTCTTGCAATTTGTTTAGATCTTCAGTAAAAGATCATGAAATAGAATTTATTGGAGTAGTCCCAAGTAAGAAAGAAATTAATTTTCTTCTTGAGGAGTCTTAATTTTCTTGCATAATTCCCTCTTGGTTTTCCATCACACTTCATCTTGCCACACGTTCCACAATGATGATAGCTCAACCCTGATGGTTTGAGACTTTGCCGATAAGTCTGATGGCAGACTTGGCTGAAGGTAGTGGTGGAAGGAAGGCAGAAGTTCAAAAAGACCCACACACTTTAATTTAGGGATAGGAAGGCTTTAAAAATAAAATGTGTAGTCGTCAGCTAATGACTGGAATGTAACACATGTTCCTTATAATTTACTAAACCTTTTTAGTACTGCTTTCAGGTTGCTGTTACAGTGCTTTCATATTTTACATGGAAACCTGAAGGAAATTCCAGGGTTGAATATGCCCAATGTACGATGGTTAGTGAAATGCTAACACTCACCTTTATACTCCTCTGAGAACTGGATAGGTTTGTTGAGAATAATTTCCCTTAAATAATAGGCTTAGCTGCAGGCTGTATTTTAATAACAAACGCTTAGAAAATCCAACTGAGATTTTTGATACTGGAATTTTCATATTCTTACTTAAAAGTGATTTTTCTGGTTACTTTTGCCAGTTGAAGAAATTATTAAAGCAGACCATCTCCTACTGGTTCAGAAATGTTAAATGTATGACATCTTTATTGATCCAGTACTAAGATAAGACATACTTAATTTATTTTAAAAGTATTGTTTGTGCTACAAACACTTGCAATTCATATGAGTAATGATAATCATCAATCCATCATTAATGAATGCTTTCTTAAGGTTTTTTTTTTGAAGTTAATGCAATAAAATATCACTGGACCTATGGAAGAAAAAAAGTCTGATGTTCTTCTCCTGAGAGAACCATGTGGAGAAACTTTGAGAGAAGAGAGGATGTGGCAGTTAGTATTTTTTTATGTTTAAAATCTTTTCAGTTACTTTTAGGAAGCTCACAGTGAGAAATGTGTATTGGCCAGTGTGTTGCGGAGCCCTGGCTGGCACAGGCTCTCTCACAGCTGGCTAGTGCCAGACCCTCGCTGCTGCTCAAGCCTGCATTGCTGATTTTTGTGCACACACCAGCCTAGAGCTGTGTGGGTCTGGAGAACAAGGCTGGAGGAGGGGAATTACAGGTCACCTCGGGTTAGGTTGTATATACCAGAATGAAAATTCATGGAGCTTTTTATGGATAAGTGGCCATGATGTCACTGAATTGATGGGGATGACTGAAAGGGGTTGTATATGATAATTACAGATATTCTGAATTCTTAGGGAGCCATTTAAAAAAATATTCGGAAATGATCAATTAAACCATGTACGCAGCTTTTTATTTACGATGGCTATGATCTTCTTGCTATATCCTGGACAGAGTCACCCAAAAATTTTTTCTTACATCCACTTTCATGGGAAAAAGCCTTTCTTATATTATCACTAGAGAAAAGAACTAATAGAGCAGATATTCCTAATATCTGGTTTAAATAATTCAGGTGGTCAGTTAGATCATCTGTGAATGATGAAAGATAAGTTAGTCTAGCATGCACTGAACTATGTATCTTCTACTGGTGCAGAAGAAACCTGAGATATTGTCATATGCCCACGGAGGCATACCACAGTATTAAGGCAAAGTTTCAGGTAGCACCTCAGTAAATATTTGGGGTGAGACTCTCCAGTACAATAGTCCTACTGAAGCTGGTGAAAACCTGGTCCACCAAGGCATTTCAGTTTGCCAAATACATGTCTTATTGTTACAGTCAGGAGTGGGAGCTTGGTGAAAACAAGGGGAGACAGGCTGATGCAAGCAGGGCAACAGAAGAAGGGAGGCAGCTTGTACTAAAAGTTTATAAGCTTGTCTTTTCATAGGGTACAGGTCCTGAGATATTTCCTTTATTTTCCTCAGACACAGGTTGTGTACAGATGCAAATCTAGATGTGAGTCTTACTTATAGATATTTCTAATCAGGAATATTTATAGAACCCAGGGAAACAGGAATCTTTTAAATTTTAATCCCAGCAAATAAAATATCTAAGGCAAATTATTCTTGGCTGAGATGCAATTGATTATACTGTTGAAAAACAAATAATTTACCACATCAGGTTTTGGAAAGTCAATTTGCTGAAAGGTTATGATACAAGATGAGAAAATAGTAATCAGTGAATACTCAGAAATGTTTGTTGAGAAGTTATAACCGCAAAAATTGTGTTAAGGGTAGGAAATAAATTATTTAGAGCTAACATGGTAAGAACAAGAGGGACATTTGTGTTTGCAAGTAGTCTTTCACTGAAAAATGAAATACAAGAGTGGGCTCCAGGTGCAGCATCAGCGAGTTACTGAATAGAAAGTTACAGAAAAGCAGTTACAATGTTTAGGACTAGAGAAAATTATAAACCTTTATCCCTGTCATTTTCTCGGAAATGGCAATTATCTTCTTCAGTTTTGAATCTTTTAACGAGCTACACACTATTCAATACCGTTTTGTATGTGTGTTCTTTCTTTTCTGACTGGACTTTGCTACTTCATTTTATAAAGGGAAGGAAACTTGATAGAAATACATTAAAACACTGTAAAAAGATATACTTTGCTCATTAAATTCTTAAGTATAACATGCAAACAGAGCATTTTTTAGTTCATCCAAGTGTATCTAATTTTATAACCTCTGGAATCAAATTCAGTCACGGTTATGAGTTTGCCATCATGATTGGTAGCTGTACCTAAACCAGGCATACATTATGCAAGAGATTATTACTGGAAGTATTTAATTCACATCCTATATTTCCAAGCTATCAAAGCAATGGGATTCATTGGAGTGAAATGAAACTGAAACGGAGTATAGGCCTCAAGCCAGGGGGAAGAAAAAAAAAAAAAGAAAAAAGCCCTGCATGGCTACAAGCCAGGGTATACTCTATGGTGCAGTTGTCAGCCTCCTCCCATGGCAGCGGCCAACAAACGTTTTAAATTATGGTCTCTGGGTTTGGGTTTCTAAAGCTTGTGCTGTATAATACCTCGGACACACAACAGCTCTTCCTTTTCATGCCGTGCACAGCGAGCAGGATGTGGCCTTCGTGAGCTGGTTCTCCCTGAGCTCCTCTTCGTGAGCTGCTGCGCGGCTGTGGTGGGGTTGGTGGTACCAAGTGACAGGTGCTGGCAGCCCCTCAGCGTCGTTGAGCTCCTCACTGTGTGCTGGCTGGGAGTAATAGAAAACTAAGGGCTTAGGTTCATGTCAGGGATTTTCCAGCATGTAAATGGTTTTCAGTGTAATGCAAAAAAGCAAAATAAAGGAAAGTTGAATTTTATAGAAACCAAGTCAGTCACATGTCTACTGGATTGGATTGGACCACTAAATAGTGGAGTATTGTTACTGCCTGTAAAAACAGTTCATTTCTGCCTCTTTTTCTATGAACTTATTGACAGTGTCACTAAGTTTCTTTTTTCCCTCCAGAGTAAATCAAATGATAACATTTTCTGCCTGTTATTTCTGCCTTTTGGAAGACACAGTCCTGTTGTTATTACTCATGCTATTCCTGATTTATATAGTCTATAATACAAGATCTAATTCAGTGCTGCTAAATCAAGGCTGGTTTACATACTTGCGACTCACTATAGATTCTTGCAGAAAGTCTTATGGCCCCATACTAGCAGTCAAGATGTTGTTACGCTTGTAATTTAAAAGGATCAGGCTGCTGAAAAGCTCAGGTACTACAGATACCTGGAAAACACATTTGGAGTGAAGTATACTTTTGACAAGCATCAGGTAAAACAACAGAGCTTTTTAGGGATGAAAAGCAGAAGAATGACAATTGGAAGGATGAATTAAAAAGATTCTATTTGCTCTTCAGGATTCTCAAACTACTTCATTTTTTACACTTGCCAGGATGTAAAATTCATTGCTTTACCAGATTCTAAAAAAAAAAGGCTGCTTATGCCCTAAGGTTTGAAAAACGTTGGGTCAGAATGACTCAAAGAAGAATATTTGGTAATAGTACATGTGCTGTCTGTAGTTCATCTGACTGCTCTTTAAACTAGCTTTGCTAATGTTGCAGTATATACTCAGATATTAAGAAAAAAATAATGTTTCCCTTTTGCTTGGAAGCTGGTAAGTTTTTTTCCTCTGCACTGTGTACAGGTTTTATTTCTGTTACAAACTTTTGCTTTTGAATCTGTATGTAACAAATAGAAGGCTATAGATATCTCTTCTTGTAAATATATATATTTTATGCTCTAGTTCGGAATATGCAATTTGCAAAAAATATCAGGTTACTCTTTTTATTAAGTGCTTAGGAGGTTTTAGTGCATTCATTAACACATGGTGAAGTAAATGGCTGTGCTGGAAGCAAAAAGCTGTAAATAAAAAATGCACTTTGAGGGTCAGAAATCTGTGTAGGTTCCTAAACTTACTTGTGTCGTGAGTTGAATGATTCAGGTTTTTGTCAGCAGGCAGGCTACAGCTGTTGTTCTCGAGCTGGCATTTTCTGAGGCTGCCAGAAAGCATCTGCATCACTGGGCATGTCCTGTATATCAGAGTGAGAAGAGCAAGAGCTGCAGGACCTTTACTCTCTGCAGCCAGTCAGAAAGGACAGCTGATCCTGTTCAGGAGCAGAGCATCTCTCTGCAGCCTCCTCTAGCCCTCTAGCCCTCACCTCCTCTGAAATCTCATAAGAAATTGGCAGGAGTGAGGACGTTCTGGTCTGCAAACAGAGCCCGTTGCTAGAAACAATGTTAGTGGTACCAAAGTAGTAGACTAAGTGGCTTAGCTGGGATCCTGGAAGACTGGAGATCTGCATGGAAGTTCTCAGCCTCTGGGAACTGGGTACACAGGTATTTCTTTGTGTCTGTTATGAGTTGGGGCTTTTTTTTTTTTCTTCTTTTGATTATGAGAGTGTGCTGTGTTTTTGCCTTTAGCTAAACATGAGAATAATTATTTATGAGCTTTTTAAAAACCTGGAACAAAAGGTTTTGAAGTTATTGACAAAAAGCAGCAATAATAAGATTATGGACTTGTAATTGGCAGATTGATAGGAATAGCTGTAAGGAGAAGTGTTTTAATTTACAGCTATTTATGCTCTGCGGTGATTTTCAAATAATTAGGTAGGGATGTTATTTGTGCCTTTTTACAGGAAAATCTTTATGCAGTGTGTCAATAAGGCTTCTTGCAAAGGTTTCAATAGCAAAAGCCGTTTGAAAAAATGTTTTAAGGTCGAATGTGTGAAGCAACAAGTTAGGGATCTATCTGCCTGCAATTTTTCTTGCTGAGAATATATGCCCAAACTCAATGTAGTAATGATTTTCTGTATTTTTTCCTTATGTCAGAATTTCAGAGAATGAAGAAATTGAGTTATTTATAGACTTTTTTCCATAATTATAAAAATGATCCATACTCAAGGTTAAAAGAAATGTAAAAGTTTAAAGAAATGGAGAGGAACTATATCAGGACATTTTTGTTAATCATGTTGGATTAGATTGATAGGCCTGCCTTTAATAGTGGAACCTGGGACAATGGGCAGTGGCTAAATAATATTTTAAGATGTTTCATCCTAAACTTGTAATGAAAGTGGCAAATAGAGGATTTTAAACTGTTTTCCCCCCATTTTTGCAGTGTTATGCTAAGGTGTTATATTAATAATGACTCTTTTCAGTAGTAGAAATAAGATGTGTACCCTTGCTTGCTATAGTACCTTTTTCAGATATGAGTACTATTAGAAATAAATAACACAAAAGATTATGTCGTATTTTATGATTTTATGATCATCAAGTACAGCTACATTTCATTCTGGTTACACTTGGACTGAAAACACCGAATGTTTCAAAGACATTTTGAACCAATATTTTTTGTTTTAATAAGCATGTGGGAAATCGGTACAAGGTCATGGGGAACATAATATGTAATAATGTATTATTTGGATATATGTGTAGGTATAATAACGACATGTTCCAGTTTTGTACAGAAAAAAAATTGATCCTACTGACTATAATCCTGTATGTATTTTCTGAACTGTACAGATTTGGCCACTTAGTTGTCATTAACTGTTTTTAACCTTTACAGTTACCAATATTAAATAACATTATACCTACTGCATGCCTTAACCAGAAAGCTCTTTGTGCTTCTGTCATCCATTGTGACAGAAACATGAAGGAAAATGAGCCACTGAGACTTTACAAGTGATTCATTGCTTCCGTCAAAGCAATATATTTTAAAATCATGCTTTCATTTGTCTTTTCCTTGACAGGAGGCATTGTTGATAAGGACCTTCGTCACTACCTCAATTTACGGTTCCAGAAGGGTTCGGTAGACCATGAGCTCCAGCAGATCATAAGAGACAATCTCTACCTCCGCACAGTGCCATGTGAGTAGGGTGGGGATGAACAAATCTATTTTCTTAGTGGCAACAGATTATTTGAATTAATGCTGCTGAGGTCATTTGTAATGTGTGAAGAGGTGGACTCTAGATGAAGCAGTCCTCCTGTAAATAGGTCTGTGGCTTGGTTCATGTGTTCTGCGTTGTTGCTGAGAAACTGAACTGTGTAATGCTGAATTAATTTCTGAAAATGTATGGTGTTTCTGAAGTTGCAGTCTTACAAGCTGTGGCTCTAGAGTAATAATATTTTTAATTCTGCAGTTTCAGAAAGCACACATTTGAAGGAAAAGAAGCCCTGAGGTTTATGGGCTGGTTAAATTGATGTCAGACAGAGAGTTTGATCTGCCTTGTGTTTAACAGTTTTATACCTTACATAATAATGCTTTGGGGTTTAGAATACAGTAGGGCAACAGAGGAAACATGTAAACTAGGAAATTTTGTTGTTTAGGTGCAGCAGGCATGGCAATTGAAGTTCATATTGCCTTGCACACATGTTCTTTTGTTGTTACATAAGTCAATGGTGTCTGTATCTGAAATGTTCTGAAACTTCTAAAATAATTTTTATAGCTATTGACATTAGCCACCTATTTCCGCAGTAGACGTGGAATTAAGCAGAGTAATGTAAGCCTTGTCTGACTGTCAGGGCTGTGTCTTTCAGAGCAGATCTACTTGGTTGACAGACAATATATCATTTAAAGTGGGTAAGTTCCATTATTCTTCCCTTATGAAATAATCACTTGGTAGACAAAAAGTGGACCTTCTAGATTAGGCAAAAAAAGAGTGCACCTTTGAACTTGCAGGCTTGACACTGGAATGATGGGCAGAGGAAGGTACACTGAGTAAATGATTGTGCTACTTACATGATAGTGAGTGAAAGCTGTGGTGTTGTGAGTGCTGGTGTACATTTTTTCTTTCATTACTTTAAAGAATGAAGCTTTGAACAGCTCCACCAAAAAACGATGCTCAGGCATTTCCCTTTTCCTTTGGAAGGTGAAGATAAATAAAGTCTTTAATTTCACAAGTTACATTAATCCCTTGATTAGAAAGGAAGGTGGAGAAAAACATTTAAAAAATATTACCTGTATGCAGAAATCAAAACCGTTACGTTTATGTGAGATTTATGATGGATTAGGTTTGTCTGAAAGTGCTGAGAAACAATCACAGCTGAAGTGCAAATGCAAGTGCAAATATGCTTTTGAGATTAAATCCCACTTCTTAGGATGTCTGAGAGAGTCGTTAGCATAGGAGTATACTTACTATAGCCCCAGCATACACTTGTTAATGACAGAGATCTAGACTGAAAAGAAGGAAAACCCAACAGTATTACGACTGCTGCACAATGTAACAGATACTGTTTATTGGCAGTATGGGCATGATGCATATTTTTGGGGTTTGTTTTGTTTTTAATCAAGGCAATAATAAACTGTTTTCATTTGTCAAGTAAAACACAGGACTTAAAGAAGCAAATTTATTGTTCAAAAAGTAGCACTGCAACCATGAAGATCCCAATTTGGAACATATAAACACTGCTTTAACTTATCCATCTTCTGTGTCACTTTACATGGTTAGATTCTTAGGTTGTTATCATATTACATATTGAGCATCTTTAAGTGAGAACCAGATTTTAAAAAATAGCGTAGTAGTGCATATGACAGCAGCTGAATTGCTGGGTAAGCAGGCATATTCTTGGATAAAGTAGAAGACTCTTCAATAGTGGTGGTAGAAAAAAAAGAAAAAAATATAGTGCCCATGTGGTATATTTTCTTTGAAATTTTCTTGAAAATCCTGTGAAAGTAGCCCTTCTGAAATGTGGGAGTTAACTTATTTAAAATAAAGAAACTAAGAAATGCAGAGACGGTGATATGTGGCTAGCTAAAGAAGTTTCCATAATCATGTGAATGAAAAGGACACTGTTGCATATATTGCCACTCAGATATCCCCTCAATCGTAACGGCAGTTAATATTTTCTAATGAAATTTTATTCCATCTCCATCATTCATGTTTAGGAGGGAAAATGTTCTCAATGTGTTCTTTTTTTCATATAACTTAACTAGTTTTTCAATCGTGAACTTTTCAAGGGTGCTGGTATTCAATTTCCTACTTTGTATGGTCCTTTTTTTTTTAATTTAAGTTCTGTCTGTACGCTAAGAGTAATTGTTGCAATGGTTAGCCATCAAAACACTATACTTTACAACAGGTAGAGAAATTTCTTTAGTATGCAGCAGTAATATTTAACTGACTATAGCCCTTGCCCACAAACTCACATAATGAGTACAGACTAACCATGTGCTTATTACAGATCTTGCAACAGATGCCATAAGAGCAAAAGCAGCGCTCTATTTGCTCAAATTCTTGTGCAGACAAATATATAGGGAAAGCCAACTGCAGGCAACGTATTTTATTTCCAGTGACAAGGTTGTAACACAATGTCGTGGTTTAACCCCCGCCGGCAACCCAGCCCCAGGCAGCCGCTCACTGCCCCACAGTGGGATGGGAAGAGGGTTGGAAGAGTAAAAATGGGAAAACTCGTGGGCTGAGATAAAGACAGTTTAATAGGTAAAGCAAAAGCTGCACACAGACAAAGCAAAACAAGGAATTCATTCACCACTGCCCATGGGCAGGTGGGTGTTGAGCCACCTCCAGGGAAGCCGGGCTCCGTCACATGTAACAGTTACTCAGGAAGACAAACGCCATAATGCTGAATGTCCCCCCTTCCTCCTTCTTCCCCCAGTTTACATATTGAGCATGACGTGCTATGGTATGGAACATCCCTTTGGCTGGTTCAGGCAGCTGTCCTGGCTGTGTCCCCTCCCAGTGTCCCGTGCCCCCCCAGCCCTCTCGCTGGCCGGGCCCCAGAAACTGAAAAGTCCTTGGCTTGGTACAGACACCACCCAGCAACAGCCAAACCATCCGTGTGCCACCAACGGTGTCCTCACACCACATCCAAAGCACAGCGCTGCACCAGCTGCTAAGGAGGAAATTAACTCCATCCCAGCCGAAACCAGGACACATAAAGAGGAAAAGAATCTGAAAACTTGGTGGCAAACTTTTCTCTTTAAAAATGCACCTACAATTTTTCCTGTTATAGAAGTATAATTGCAAGTGAAACTAAGAGAACCTTTATAAAAAAGTCTTTGACCTTGAGTTTTTACTGTCCTTTGCATTTTGTTCAGGCTGACAGCACTGGCCCTAGCAGCACAGTGGGCATAGCTACTGGTTTCTCAGCCTTCTCGGTTAGACTAAGACATCTTTCACTTACATTAAATGAGTGAGTATCCTCTGTGAAACTAGGAAGCAGAGAACTAAATTCACACCTGTTTCAAATCAGAATAAGCCAAATGTAGTTAGGACAGGGAAACCAGTGCTTTACTGGATAAGAATTTGGATTGTACTTGATACCAGTGTACGTCCCTGCATGCAACAAAGAATGGAAGAGCCAAAAACACATGAAATGAGGATAATGGATCAATTCTGCCCTTGGAAATTGTGGCCAGTGTGGATGGGATGAATCAGTTGGGGTTTTGATCCTTACATTTCTCTATTTTTACTAATGCAGTGCCACTTTCTACCAAATTAGAAATGACCATGTAACCCTAAAAGTCAAATGCTACCTTCCATAAGCAGTTGCAGTTCTCGGTGCCATATGAAATTGATTTTCCTTGCATTGTCAATAGAAATTACACGCATATATCCCAGGGCTGAATGTGCGATTGTATTTGCAGCAGTCGGGATGCAACCGTTAACTAGCTCTGTCCCTAGAGCTGTGTGCCAGCAGTAATGAAACTGATACATAAACAAGAAAATGAAGAAAAAGTTCAGTTAATTTGAAACTGAGTTAGAAAAGCAATAAAGCTTCCAGCAGACAAGGTCAAGAAAATGGAAGTTTTTTGAAGATACAGTATATAATATAATATAGATAGAAATAATATAAAAGAAAATGTGCACTTAAGAAGGAAGGCTGGACAGTGGTTTTCTGTCAGGGCACAGCTCTTGCTTTAAAGCAAGCAGGAGGACTGGACTTCAAGTGTTGGGAAACCAAAAAGTAACACAGATGAGAAATATGCTGAGCATCTCAGGGGAAAATGAAAAATTACAAAAGAGGGAAAGAAAGGTGCACAGTTTTCCAGGTTCAGAAGACCTGACTGAAGTTTGTCTCGTGCATTTTCTTCCCTGTTTTCTGTTGTGTGGGTTTTTAGCATAGTTTGCGCACCTTAAAACTTATTCCTGAAGTTATCTAGGAGCACTGACCATTGAAGTTCTCCAACAGTACAGAAATACAGCCATAAGAAGTGGCAGTTGTTAAACACAGGTAAGCAGTATCTGACACTCTCTGTCCAAGTCCAGGGATCTGGAGAAAGGCCAAGAAACATATGTAAGACTCTGAATGCCAGAGGCAGACAACAACTTAGTCATGCTGCACCTTCTACTTGGTAATGCTCTTGGCGAACTGCAGTTGCCATGTGGACAACCAGCTTTCCATTCTTCACTGATGTGAGGAGGGATAGCAATAATTTTGTGTCATTGCAGGAATAAAGCTTTAGGGGAGTACATGACAGGAAAGCAGTTTTGGTAGTGACAGTCATGGTCAGACCTGTCTCCTTTGATACGTCCTTCCAAGCAATTGCAAATTACATTTCTTTAAGAGCTGGCAAAATAGTGGAGCTGTGGTTGAAAATAGAGTCTGTATGCTTCCTTTGAGACCGGGAATATGAAATGATAGTGGAAGACATTGACTTCTTACAGTGCTGTTTAATCACAATGACAAGCTGATTCAGAAAAGTAAAACATCATCTATTAATCTGAAGAGATCCTCTGGGATATAACCTCAGATTGACAGTAGCTGAGGTGAATGACTCTATTCCACTACACCGATTTACTCCAGTGGAGGATGTAGCCCTGAAATGCATCCTCCACAGTGATAATGTGAAAGAATTAAAACAAAAAAAAAAAAGGGTGGGTGGGTGGGTAAAAAAGTTATGGGGATGAGGAAGTTTCTTTCCTAGTCTTTGTGTTCAGATAAAAATAACGGTGAAAGAATGGAGAGAACTGGGTGTGTGGCTGAGGCTTACTGCAGTGGATAATGGAGTATTACTATTAACACAGAAGTCTTGGAGGAGGGATGGTTTATTTGAGACATTTGTCAGCAATGTAGGAAAAAAAGGTTCTGTTTGTGACTCAGCCTGTGCTATACGTGAGTGACCACAGGCAAGAAATGCAGTCATTCTGTGCTGCAGTTCCCCACGTACCAAACAGTGATGATAATTACTTCTTTTGCTTAGTTTGCCTATTGACGTTATGATTCCTCTGTGTTAGGTGAATATAGTTAATGCACTGAACTGGAAATATGAAACCTTTGAACAATTAATATCCTTCCTTTCTGCTGTGACTTCTTATTTTTATTCATCTTCCATGAATAATTAGACTTTGGGGTCATTCAGAGTGACTTTAAGAGCCTAATTTTCAAATATGGTTTTGTTCTGTTCTGTTTTAGTATAATCGGATCTATGTATAAACAAATTTAACCTACATGCTGCAGTATTGTCTGTGTGTTGTTGAAGTGTTCTATGTTACAGCATGCTTCTTTTTATTGTCTAGTTCTCTTGCCAGAAGAGAAAGTATATGCAGTGGTTATTATTTTTTTTCTGGACTTTTGTTTGTCATGTATGGCAAAGCTAGTTCCATACCATAGTGAGATAATGAAGTTGATAAAATGTGTTTCTACTTGAAGTATAAAGTGTGGCGGGGTGGCGAGACACTTAGAGAATTCACTCCACACTTTCAGCCCTGGAGAAATTTCCATCTACAAAAGGAGCAAGGTCTTTCCCTCTGGCAGAGAAATGTATTATATTAGGGAACCACACTCATTCGTGGTCATCTTCATGGGTACTAATCAGAAGTAAGAAACTTCTGGGTGCGTGTATTGTGGTTTGATGAAGCTTTCCTCCCTGGGGTTAGAGCTAGTAGGTGTATCATAGCTTGCGTTAGTTCTAATACCTTTCATATTGGTCACTATAACAAGAGAGTGACAATGATGAGTAAATACTGAAGGATATCACAGTTACATACCCAGATTTTCATCTCAGGTTTCTGAGTTTCAAGCTGAGGAAAGACTTGCAGAAGTGGGCAATAACTGTGTATTGGTGAGGGTGCACCCAACTCTCTGTGTGTGTAGTTCTGCCACTCTGAATAAGGATGCAAGATATATTTGACTGATCTATGAGTGGACAAATATGAGGCCTTTCAAGTTTTGTTTGTAAAATACTTCCTTCCTCCTCTAAAAAGTATATAGCCAAGAGCATTCAAAGGGAAATGTGTGAAAGAGACTTGCCAGTGGTTTCATATATTTTTCTTATAAGTTTCTTCAGTGTCAAAAGTTTCTTTAAAGGGTGGAAATTCAGCGCACAGCGTTGTTCTTAAAATAAAGCAAATCAGGAAGTCCAGATATTGTCAATTAAAAGATCTGCCAGTTTGACATCATATGGTACTAATGTTAGGATAAAACAACCTGTGCTTAGCACACCATACTGTCAAGAAATGTCTACATCACTGGAAATAACAGTACCTAACTTTAATGACTACTTTATTCTTTCAGACAGTCTTAGTTATTGCTTAGACTTGTCTTTGATGGCTCAGAATAGAACAATGCAGAGCTCTGGGGAAATGTTCTTGTTGTTGTGTATCTAACGGAGCACACCTTCAAGATGTATTTAAAATGGAAACACTGGCATGCATATTCAGCCTTTTTTGTACCTCAAGCAAAATTAAACAAAATCAGGTAATTACATGAGATGAGGGCCCTGCTGTGCTATATGCAGCACATCCACGTGTACCAGAAGATGATGATGAGGTCACTGCTTCAAATAACTGACAGCCTAAATAAGAGGCAAAGAACAGTTGACAAATAAACCCACTGCACAGGCAGTGCCTGGGTTGACTTGCATGAGGTGTAGTGATTCACCTGGTGCCCACAGACCTTGGTTTCTTCTTCACTACATTTAGGATTCCTAATTACCTCCTAGAAGTGTACACCGTACACTGATCTGTTTCTGTGCAGACACGGGGAATGTCTGGTTAAAAGAGATTGGCTTATGTGTCTTTGTATTGACTTTTCTGTTGTGGTTTTATGGGGCTTTTTATCTGTTTCAGAGCAAGGTGGTAAAGGTTACAGTCGGTACTGTGCTGTCCCTCAGTCGGGGGCACAAAGTATTGCTGAGGGTCAGAGCGTGTGTGGGCTGCGGGCACTGCACTGCCATCGGTGGGAAGCAGCGGATGAAGAGAAAACCAAAGAAAAAAAAAAAACAGGTTTGGGGTATTTATTTATTTATCAACGTGAATTATGATATTTAATTAAGATCTAGGATAAACAGATGCCTGAACTATAAATAGCAATGCTCCTAGAAAATACAGTACTGTTAGTCCTGAGAGAGAAAACATTTAATTTCTGCCACCTTTTCTCAGAAATTTCTCAGCTCTACATACTGAGGACATCGACTCTCAGCTATTCTGTGACTAATATATCTGGTTTAAATACTTTAAAATAAAAGGTATCCAAAGAAAATAAATACCGTTCAAGGCAAAGGGGAGATGGAATGTGTCTGATGTGGTGTAATTGCAGTATGAAGTGAGAAGACATAACGAAACGAAGAGCAGGAGTTGTGTGCCACTTAAGATATTACAGCTTGAATGTCCCATAAAAGTTGTATGAAGACATTAGGATATCTTCATTGGCTATACAGTTAGAACAGCTTGTGTTTCTCTGAGATTCTTGCACCCAAATCACATCTGTAAGAAACTGAGACTGCTAATTCTGTCCCCAACTCCCATTCTTCCCACTCTTTCATTCCCTCCTTTCTGTTCCCTTAAACACTGTGCTTTTCTCTCCCATTTTCAAAATCAAATCATCCAAAATCGGTACATCAGTAATTTTTATATATATATATATATATACTGCAGCACCAATATAAGTTATTCTGTAACAGGTAATCTGATGCGCTGCCAGAGGGAACATTGATATAATACCACTAAAGTCACCAGAAGTTTTGAAGTTTTTACAGGGGGGGAGCGGTGGCTGGGAGATAAGGCAGGAAAAAGTTACGGCATTGCAAATTTGACCTTTTAAAAGCAGTTTTTCTACAAAAGTATATCACATGTCTTAAGTTAACTGGCATGTGATGTAAAAAATAATGTCTGGTAAGAAGCTTCGGTTGCTAATCATATCTATCTGTAATTATTTATGTGTGATATAACACATGCATAATGCCAGATGAGAAGTTCAGTTGTGATATTAGTGATAATTGCCCCCAAGAATCGATCCATTTTCTTTAAACTTTGAGGAGGCTTTCTAGTATTGCAAAATGAGTTCTCTAATTCACATAACTAAAGGATAGTGGCAGTTGTAAATGAATTTTGATGATAGCACTAATCTTATTGATTACTTGAGAACTAGCAGGAAACTGGAGGGCCAGTAGCATAAATCTGATAAAGTACCTTGTCTCTGCAGAACAAGAACAGCAAATAATAGAGGAGGCCACAATTACCTTATTTTACAAGTACAAGTCATAGCTCTGGACTCGCCTAAAGCAGCTCTAAGTCTGGGTAGGGACTAGATCACCCTATGACAGTAGGCTTTTCCAGCCTCAAGGTCTTAAATGACCTTAGATTGACCTTTTTCATGAAATAACAAAATTATCTTTGAAATTATGATACTTACAGATATGATTAACAGAAGGTCCAGCATTATTGAATGTAAGTATTCCTATGATTTCTAAACCATTTTTTATTTACTACATGATCTTTCTGAACTGTCTTCTTGATATTAAAAGATTTTAAAATATATCCTGTAGATAAATTTAGCTTCCATCTGCAGTCAAATAGGTCAAAAAATTGATTATTTTTTTTTCTTGAGGGAAGCTGAGGTACTTTACATAAAGGCAGAAGCTCATGCCAGATTGTACAAGTTTTATGATAAAGCATGGATAATGCAATTCGCCTGGGAACATTAGAACTGCTTAGACTGAAGTTGCCTCAAAAAGCTTCTTCATTTTGGAACTTTTCATGTCTTTGGATGACCTTTGGATTTATTGCCTTTCTTAGTATCATGTAAAGCTTTTTTTTTTTTTTCCTTGATCCTCATTGTCTTCTCTCAGTCTCATTCTATAGAAGACAAACTGTCAGACAAACAGGTAATCTTTACTTGGTGACTTTCATCTGAAGAACAATGGGACAGTGAACATGGAGCACCAACAGCTGATCCTAGAAATACAGAACAATAGCAACAAAACTAAAAGAACAGGACTAGAAGAACAGGAGTTAAGTAAAACAGTCAATATTCAGAACTGGGTCACCAAATTAAGCTACTAAATCCATATTTGCATCATTGAATAAAAAGGTCCAGCATGAATTTTGGCAGGGTGTTCTTTTGTTTTTCTCTTCTGGGGCTTTCATCTACAATCACACAAAAGAAAATCAGCGATAGTGAGGATGGGCTTCCTGGTGAGTAGATCATCCGGTGCATAATGAGCAATGCATGTGGATTGTTAAGCAGTTGGCCAAGTTTGGGTTCACCAAATGACCAGCTTGCTCACATCTGTGTCTCTGAAGTGTGCCTGCCATTCAGTAGCCTCCTTACACCGACTGGAGCCCAGGTCTTTGCTGATTTGTTTGGACTCCATGCTCTATGCCACAATTACACAACTGAGGCTACTGTAAAGGTTTTTTCAGGCTTTGAGATTTTTGTCATGCCCCTACCTTTAGAGAACAAGGTACCCCTTGTTCATATCTTCTGTGTCTTATGAAAAAAGAATTTCAAAACTTCTGTGCATGTTAGACCAAGGTCAAAGGACTAGTGCCTCTGGTGGCACCGTGGTTTTAGATTCAAAAGTAGCCTGGCTATAATACATACTTTTGAGGAAAAAAGTAAAATAGAGAATGAAGATTAAAGATGGGCTTTTTAACATCTGATAGTGAATAAAACTTTGGTTTCACCACTTAGGGGTGAGATTAAATTATAATTTACTGGTGGGAAACTGTTTTGAGGACAACTCTTTTCTGCAAGTCCTTTCCTTTTTATTTCCCTTCATCTTGTGGGTACTGATGCCCTGTTTATGTCCCATGACAGTTTGTCACAACTTTATAATACTCCTGTATCTCGGGGTTTTGATTCTACCCAATGAACTTTTCTTTTCTCAATTTATTACTGTTATTAAAACATCAACCTCTTGACTAGCTATCAATCTAATATGGATTGTTCCAATCATTCTGTCAAATTTATTTCAATTATTCTGAATAGGCAAATGTTGTTACTGTGGAGACAGCAGAAATATATTTTGGTTTAAAAAAATAGTTATAATAATGCAGAAGTTCCAGATTGTATTTCAAATGAAAGCAGTGATCTGGATTTAAGTGCAGAACACTGTTGTAATTTCAGTTTTAAAATTCTTGGGTTTGAATTTTAAAAGGTTGGCATGGACCATATATAAAAGGGCCTGGGAGACAACAACATGCTTCCCAGTTAAGAGATTAGTATCAGATTTCACAGTAATAAATTATATGTGCCATTATTTTATCAATGTATTTCCTTTGTATCTCTGTTGAAAATAATCAGTAATACATGCGATGTGTTGCTAAGATACTTTCACATTGTTCACAAGAAGGGTGGATCGTTTTCTATGTAGGCAAGAATGAAATTCGCTGCAGGCTGCTGACGGTGCAGGCACTACGTGCGTTCTAGTGGTCTTTAGCTAATGACAGAATGCACACCACCACTCATTTCAAGTCATTTGTATTTTCTGATTACCATTTTTGGTTTTGACAGACTAATAAGCTTTCTTTTTCAACTCATCTTGATACGATGCGAGTTCTTCAACTTGTATTGGTACCGACTTGACTGGATGCTTGACCTGTCATTCTGTTTGGCATTTGTTAATCTTAGAGAAAAATAGAAATGTTAGGGTTCCCGCAGGCCCCCACAAGCTTTAAATTGAAAATACACTAGCCTTTCTTGCAAAAATAGAATTTTTTTATTTTTTATTCTCTGATGAATTTGTGGAGCACTTCACGGAAAGTTTGATCACAGGTGTGTCAGGAGTCATGCAGTAAAGCTCTGTCCTGCTATAATTCCCTCATTTCACAGAAAAATTCAATTGGCAAATACATGGTGCACTCCTTCTTGAAAAGCTCTTAGAATCCGGAGAATAGCCAGTCATCCTGTGACCTAGAATTTTTGGAACGTGTAAACTATGGTAGCATTCAAAATGGTGATTTGGCAAGATTTCCTTTCAGAAGCTGTTTTTACATAAGATTTCCTGGTAGAAGTAGCAGCAGCAGCATCTGTTAAAAAAAAAGGGAAAAAAAAACAAGAAAAAAAAAATCTTGTTAGTTTGGAGATGTTCTGCATTGTCTTACACTAACAAGTTGAGTGATTCTGAGCCTCTGCAGGTTCTGTTTGCTTGTGGCGTTATCAGCACTACCTACATTTGCTGACGGGGCTTGCATTGCTGGTGTAGCAGCTCTTTTCCCTCCACAGTTTTGGGTACCACATGCATGAAGAGCTGGGCTACTACCTTTTCATTCTACTTATGCAAAACCTCCCTGTAGCTGTTCTGTTCTGTGCAGTCTCATATAATAAAAAGGCTTTCCCTTTTTTGCCCTGCCGGAGGGAGCAATTGGGAAAAAGAGGATATTGGGAACGCATCTCTGTACAGTGCTATTACACAGTTGTTGACGTTTTCAGTTAATAGTTGCAATATACACAAGTTAGCACAACTTGGTGCAAAGCCCCTCAGTCATTGTGCTGCTTCTCCTGATTGCTCCGTGCTTTGCTCAACTGCACTCATGAGGCCCAGCTAACTGCATACTCTTTCTATTCTTCATGTCTGAATAGAAACTATGTGCGAAAGATGGCAAAATCATTCCATGTGCATGAGTGCAGGTAATCTAAAGCATCATGGGCAGACTGAGGCTCTTCCAGTTGTTTTACAGCTTTTTGCAAGGAATTAATCTTGCACTAATAGAAATACTTGGTTATACCATATCTGTGGAGTGCACATTTTATCATTCATCATTAAGCCCATGTACCTATATATTGCCAACATCAGTACCTGACCATTCTTATTTTCTTATGAATACCTCTGATATAAGAAGCGTAAAGCAGAAGATAATACTCTGCATGTTAATTCCATCTTGTACTGTTATCTAATCAGAATAACATAGAATAATATGGGTTGCAATTGCATTTTTCAGATGAAAATTAAAAAAAAAATTGAAGTAGAGGCAACAAAGAGAATCTTTAATTAAAGAAGATGATGCTAATACAGTACTAAAATTTGGGAGGTGCTAGGGTATATTAAAAATAGGTTAAAAGCATTCAGATTCTTCAATTGTGTCTGAATTGGCCTATCACATGCACTTAGTGGCCAACACTACCAAAATCCTGCTGTGAAGAAGCTGGTATTGTTGCAGCTAAAACAACATCTTGGTAGTATATACAGCTTACAGTTCAATGTTTCCATGTGTCTGAACAGAATGAAATAAGGATGTATTTGATTGTACGTCAAAAACTGCCATAGTTGCCTGAAGCCATCATTCTTATTCATACTCCATTTACTTTATATTTCCATAGAAATGTAACGGACCTCTGGGTTAGAACCACAGACAGATATAGGTAGGTTTAGGTAGGCTTGTGGGTCTTGTCTGTATCTGTGGTCATCAAAATCCATGTGCTTTTGTCATCTAGTCTTACAGAGAAATGAAATTCTTAGTTGCTTAAGTTTTCATCAGTACAAGTACTTAAGCACACATAACACTGATCTGCAGAGTCACGTGAATGTCCTAGCTCATGTCAGGATTGATTCTATTAAGGCAAACATTCAGGTCCCCCAAGGAGCATGTTTTCTAAATGTTCATGTAAAATAAAGCAGGAACCGTACAAAGCACAGAAGTAGTAATTAATTTTGTTTGAAAAAAATGCTGGTGGAGGGAAGAGAGAAACACCCTATCTTGTTGACTCAATATTACTAAAACCCTGGCTGACTCCCTGCTCAGCAAGCTGGTGGTTTGGTGTCTGACTCCAAGACTTCAGCAACTAGGCAGGGAAAAGATGCTTATGACTGGAGGTTGAAGGTGTTACATAGGTGAGAGAAGGTGGTTTGCACTAAAGCTAATGCCCAGGTGATGGAACTTTTGTAAGTCTAGTCCATACAAGTACCAAGGCTCTTTCCCAAATACACCTCAAGGTTTATGTCCTGTAGATAATCTAGTACAGCTACCTTCTCAAGGATAGGATAAAAATCAGGCTGGTTTCATATCTCTCTCTTTCTCTTCTTTCCTTCTAAGTCCTGTAAGGAGATGGTGAAACGTACAGCTGAGTCATTTTACTATTCAGGGTTTAATTCAAGGAATATGTCAAATAATGTAGAGTTCCATATTGATTACCAAAAGCTATGGGGCAGGGTTTTTTTCCCTTGTTCATCATATAGAAAGGGGATAGCTATATGTTCGCTAATTTGTATCTGTGTCCTTCAAAAATAAATTCAATTTCCTATAGTGCTTCAAAACTTGCCATGAGATCCTCGCTCAGTTTTATCTATGATGCAAATGCATCTGTACCTTCATCAAGGTTTGTGCACCAACTCACTACTATTTAAATACACAGTTAAAATTGTACTGACTCAGAAACATGGCAATTTGAGCCAGAAACAATTTAACTGGTCTGGATTTTAAAGCTGTTGGAGAATAGCTGTCGTTCTGGTTTTGTACTTTATGTTCTGGAAAAGAGAGATGAATTTTGGAGAAAGTCCTTCCTTTCATCATCTTCACAAGAAGAGTGCGTTTAATTACTCCTGTTCTTTCCTGTCATTATCTTCAATTTGCATCTCCTAACTCTGATATGTCTGGTCAGCTTTTGTAGAGATTTTTAATTTTTAGACTCTTCTGAGTAAGGTGCAAGATTATTTATGGCCTGGATCAGAGCTGTTCATTCTGAACCGCAGAAAAGAAGTGGAAGAAAGGCCAGGATATCTGAGGGATTCAGTGGTGACCATGCTTCCACCAGCTTCTGTTTTTTCCCAAAAATATTTGAAGTCCGTGAGGCACTGTGTTGCTAAGAGCTTTTTTGCCTAGTAAGTTGAGGAAGATATACAAGCTCTACACTTTAAAGAATTTATTTCTGTTAAGTAGTTCCTATTTTATTAAAATTCTTTTAGAAGATCTGAAAAAGCCATATAGTCTAAAAGAAAAGAGAAGGCTTCTGCAAGATGCAATTATACTGTCTCTCTTTGTCCCTCTTTTATTAAACGTAGAAGACTTTGGCAACAATAATAAACATAAGAAAATGTTAGTTATTGTGTAATCCTCCATTAGCATCATAAAAGAGAATTCTGAATAAAGATTAAAGTTTTTTTTTTTTTAAAAACCCTGTTACAGATTGAAGTTCTCCCTTCTACAAAAGAAGGAACCTTTAAAGGAGATAAGCATAAAGGAAAATAGAAAAGATAAAGTAGAAGGGTTTGTTATAAAAACAAAATGCTTCTTGTACCTGGTATTTTTTGTCCATCAGACAGTGGAATGGCCTGAAATGCGCAGATACATTGTGGAGGAAACTCAAGTGCAGCTTTGTCCTTTAACTCAGTACAGACCTTGGAAGTGATGTTGTCATTTTTCAGTAAGGGTTTCATGCGGTGAGCAGCTTGCCTGTATACCGATGTTTCCATAATACTGTGGCAATGATATATTTATTTTTGTAACCTTAGGTCAAGTGAACCTAATGATGACTTCAAAACTTAGATATTCTAACTGAAATTCTAGAAATAAGGTTGTAATGTTTTGTACTGAAGGAGCAACCCTTATAGAGTTGCCTTCAAGGTCATGGGGAAAGCATAGTAAAAAGACATTAAACACTTATGTGCTACGTATATCACTTTCATTTTCAAAAAGCAAAACTCCCCTTATAAATTCCGTACAGCTCATTAGTCACTACAACTTCCTAATGGTAAATTTCACTGAGTTTGGAAACGTGGAGGGGCTGCTGAGGGTGTGTTTAAATACATTACGGCCAGAGGCCATATCATGCTCTTGTAGAAGGGCAGAAGTTTTTCTGACTTTCTGAGTGCTTTCTGAGGCTCACAGCATTGCTGTTATCATTGAAGATGCGTTACAGCATGGTCTACAATGTAAAGTACGGTAACTGTTTTTTTGCTCTGCTTTGGAAATGTCTGTGCTCACAAACAGTTACCAAAGACTTAGATGAAAGCTGAATTTTAAGAGGATAATTATGGTTTTGGAGAGACAGCAAACCCTGAGCAAAAAAATGTACCTCTTACACTCCCACGGAGTGATGTCCCAGGTCTCAGGGTACATGGCTGTCATGGTTCGACCCTGACCAGCATCCAAGCCCCAGGCAGCCACTCGCTCACTGCCCCACAGTGGGATGGGAAGAGGGTTGGAAGAGTAAAAATGGGAAAACTCGTGGGCTGAGATAAAGACAGTGTAATAGGTAAAGCAAAAGCTGCACACAGACAAAGCAAAACAAGGAATTCATTCACCACTGCCCATGGGCAGGTGGGTGTTGAGCCACCTCCAGGGAAGCCGGGCTCCGTCACATGTAACAGTTACTCAGGAAGACAAACGCCATAATGCTGAATGTCCCCCCTTCTTCCTTCTTCCCCCAGTTTACATATTGAGCATGACGCGCTGTGGTATGGAACATCCCTTTGGCTGGTTCGGGCAGCTGTCCTGGCTGTGTCCCCTCCCAGTGTCCCGTGCCCCCCCAGCCCTCTCGCTGGCCGGGCCCCAGAAACTGAAAAGTCCTTGGCTTGGTACAGACACCACCCAGCAACAACCAAACCATCCGTGTGCCACCAACGGTGTCCTCACACCACATCCAAAGCACAGCGCTGCACCAGCTGCTAAGGAGGAAATTAACTCCATCCCAGCCGAAACCAGGGCAGTGACACAGAATTAGACCATGTGGCAGTTTTCTGTGAAGCTGTTTGGGTGGTGGAGGGAATGCATGGGCGACTTCAGAAGATAAATTTATAAAGTATTCTGTGACACATTTAAATTTTTCTACAGTTTTCTGAATTTTTTAGAAACTCAGTCTGAAACCACACCATTGTTTTAGACTGAAAATCACCTTAAATACAGTTAAAAAAATAAGGCAGAACACTGTGTTTCATTTCTTGAAGCCTTTTCTGAAGTGATTACTCTTTATTTCCCCATTTCTGCTGTGACTGATCTTAAGAGGAGGAAGAACACTACCACCTTAGCCTGGCTTAGGCACTGGAAAAAAGCCCATAAGTCATTTGAGGTATGACTTTAACCTACTAGATAAGAGCGTAAGCAAAGTTAGATATTACTGTGTCTCTGTACAGTTTCAAAGTTGGAGTGCAATTTTTACTGCTCAAGTGAAGTATCATCACAAACTTCCATTCAGTTGAAGTGAGAATTAATTTAGTTGTCTATGTCCCTGGTAGAATTTTGTTAAATTACTGCAGGCATTAACTTTCTGCATCTTGTAAAATAATGCACTGCATCCCCAGACAATACAGTGATGTTTATAGGAGCTGAATTTTCTTTCATTATGTGATTCCATATAGCACCTATAAAGATGTGATCTGCACCCCACTAAATATCCTTCCAAGTTAAAGCTTAAACAGATTGATATCATCAGGTCCATTAAATTCAAAGTACAAAGCACGCTGCTGGCCAGAAGGATTAGTAACGGTGTAGGTTACATGGAAAGAAGAAAACCATGAGTAATTACAGAAACTAGACTCTCAGCCTGTTTATTCCAGAAGTCATGCACAGGAGGCTCTGCAGTGCTCTGCTACTGCATTCTTCCAGTCCACTTCTGGTGCAGGATCATGGCACAAGGTTGAAAATGTGTTTTATTCCTGTGAGGTGCTCCATCAGAGGTGTTAAATAATCCCTGATAGAAACTGCTTTTAATTTAGTGGCGTAACAACACAGAAGGAGGTGAAAATGGGGATTTGCTGGAGAGAGAGGAAGGTTTGAAATGGGTTGATCTGTGGTTTTGTTCGTACCACGTATGTAGGTCGTTGTGCAGAGCTGCTCTGTTCTCCCCAGGCTGTGTACTGTCTCCGTGCAGACAGTATTGCACAGAAGCGCAGTGTGTAGCAGGTAGAGGAACATGTCTCTGTACAGGACTCTTTGCAGCACTTCAGTCTCCCGTCATACACCTGTTCTCCTTTTGTACCCCAAAGACGGACCACAGAAAACATGGGAGCATTTAAAGAACAATTTCCTTGGCCAGTTATGGGGTGGCAACAACACACAGTTCCAGCCTGTTCAAGGTGATGGCTGTGTTTGGTGCTAGGAACACCACATTGAGATGAATGGAAAATAGTGACCCTGCAGATGGATGGGGATTTCTTTCCCTTCACCTCCACTTGTAAAAACATATGACATAATTAAACGTTCCATTAGATTTGTCTCCACTGCTCCGTGAATCTCTCACTGAAGTGTACTTCCAAGCTTATTTTCCAATGACACGTGCTGCCAAGTTTGAGATGAGAAAACTGATTATGAATGATACAGCCCAATTTTCACTTCTGGGAGCTGAAGAATATCGCATCATCTTGGCAAATATTATTCTGCAGCTATTACATCAAAGCAACTATAGAACTTATAAAATGTATCCCTTAGCACACATCTAGGGTTTTTTTTTAGTTTGTTTTTGTTTTTGTTTTCTTGTTCTGTGTAGGATTATTTAACAGATTGGGAGGCAGAGTTTGGGTTATGCTGCCATTGTCCTTGGTTAGATTCATGATTCTGGCCAGCTGCTTTGTTAAATCTGGCCTATGTACTACTCTTTCTGTGCTACTAAAAAGCTTGAGCAGAGGAAAAACCAGCCACAGTCCTATAGCATGGGAGAGACTAGCACTAATTAACCTCACCTTGCCATCGCTCTCCATCTCCACAAGTGAGTTCTGCGATAGCACAGAGAAGAGATGAGTATAGATAATCAGAGTCCAGTGTAACTACATGGGTTCACTCACTAAGCCATCGATACATCAGTGCATCAATAAATGAGCAGAATTTGTCTGTTCAGTCTCTGCAGGTGGCGTGAGCACCACTATCACTGTTAAGAATTTGGGCTTGTTTGCCATCCACAGAGGCAAGGATTTGATTCTGTATTTCTCTATCCATGAGTACAGTAGTGCTGCAATAAAGCTGTTGATTTGATATAATGCTGCTATTGTGTATTGTTCATACAGAACACTTGAATGGGTCAGGAATCTGCAAGATCTCTCAGATAAGGAAGGCCATGAAAATAAAAATTACTATTAGAGTTGTTTGGTGATTTGAGGAAACAGCCTGTTTTACATAAATGCAATGAAAAGGAGTTGGCAACCAAATAAGCCACTTCTTAATTTTCTTTTCTGTTTCATTTTTTTCTTCTTTGTTGTATTATTCAAATGAAAATCCAATGCATGACAACTAAAGCATGCGTCCCAATTCTATTTCATTCTAAAAAGGCTGAATTCTCTATTTATCCACTGGTGTCTGAATCTATGTAAATGTTTTATTAATGATGATTATATGTTGTTTGCCTATTCATACTGCCTGCAGTATTCATATGTGTAGAAAGAATGCAATGCCTACGTGGACTGTAGATGTGAAGGGATCCATGCGTCCTTGGTGAGCCTCACACAGCATCCTATGAGGTCAAGGTCTAAAGTACTCACAAGGACTTTGGTGGAACAGGGGACTTGGAGCGTGTCAAAAGCTGTACCTTACTGATTTAATAGCTGAATTAGTTGTGCAGCTTGAATTCTTCTCATCCTCTTTTAGAACTTATTCTGTACTATGAATTTTAAGTTTGTATTCTCTAAGAGTTTCCGTTAGTGTGAACGTATAGCAGCAAACAATTCCCCGCCGATGTCAATCAGTATAACTTCATTACTGTTGGGGAGTTTGGGAGTTTAACACTGTCTCAGGCTTTAACCTTGTTATGATAGCTGGGAAACATCAAGTTCAATTTCCAAATCGTTACTGAATGCTAACAGCTCTCTTGATTTTACTGATATAGATTGGCACAAATAGTTGAGATCACTGCTGAGCTGAATATGTTCCTGAAATATTAAAATAATTAAATTGGTAGTTTTGCAGCATTTTTCTACAGAGACTTGTAAATTGCTTTGTTCTCCAGAATTACAAAAGAAATTGGGTAAAAGTATAATTATAGAACTGTAAAAGATTGCAAACGTGAAAAACATGGGCTTTATTGTTTTCTTTAAATAATGCTGTTATTGTCAATTCAATAGTTAAAAAAATCCACAAAGAAAAAGAAAAAAACTCACCCTCAAGTTCAAATTAAGAAAACAGGGTGGGGCCTTTTGGTTGGGTTTTTTGTTTGGTTGGTTTTTTTTTAAAGAATTCACTTTTAAAGGGTAATTTTGCAGCACAGTGAAGTCTGATTGCCATAATTGCTGCCTGGGAAGGGATACCTTTGATAAGGTAGTTTCTGTTACTTCCCCTCATTTTCTTCCTTAATCTTGACCTCTGAAAATAAATGTCCTGTTTCTCTCAGACACTGTTATAAGCAATAGCATGCCTGAATGGATGTGTAATTGAGGTTCTACCTACTCTTCCTTTTACAAAATTGGTGCAGGCTTCACTGCTAAACCCAGGTGCACTGATCTCAGTTAAAGGCATTACGAAAAACTGCAATTCTCTGTGGCCACATTTTCATAGATACTATTTTCATTGGGGCTATTTTAGCACACGTGTGCCTCTGTGAACAGAGGCAGAGTGGTAAGGCCATGGGCTAGGGCTGTTCATATAGGCAAAACGTTGTTCCTTGAAAGAAAGAACAGGAGATGTTGGAGGGAGACAGTATATTTTTATGACAAGAGAAAGGTTCCTGTTTTATCTTGACCATTCTGCTGAATAAATTGGTAATACATTTTCCCCTCAAAACCTCTTGGTTTAAGTCACAGGATTCAATTACTTCAGTGATGATTTTTGGACTAAGACTGACTTTTGCAGAGAAGAAATCAGAGCTGTTTCAGGGATTTTCACCACAGGACAAGCACTGTCTAAAGGAACAGGTGAGAGTGATCCAGGACAAAGTTCAGTAAAGAAGATGTAATCAGGGACAGAGGCGGGAGGGGAAAAGAATGAAAGAAATAGAAAGTTGGCAGTGATGAATGAGGATAGAGAGGTGATGGAGAAGAGATGCAACCGTTGAGGTCTGACCTGCTTCTGGAAAGTCAGAAGCCATGTAAATGTGGAAAGGTTGAATCATACCTTTTAGATGAAAAAGGACATGAGAGAGAGAAAATATGTTGTAGCGTGGCTGTTGCAGTCAGCAGGATGAATGTGACTGGTTGAGAAGCACAGAAAGGAGAAGCGAGAGGAGCAGTCCAGGAGGGTGGCTAATGGAGTTGGTTTATGGCTTGGCTGTAGGTGGCAGCAATAAACAAATAGGTGGAAGTGATAACATTGAACAGTCTGAAGGAGTAGGGCAGGTACAGGAGAAAGGCTTCAAAACAGAAAGAGAGGAGAAGGTGACAGACATCCGCAGCTTGGACCAATTCAGGATAGGCATTGTAGGAAACTTAGGAGCCTTGTTGAGAGGTGGCAGCTGCCCAAACGGTGCTGGACGTGCAGGTGTGTTGATAAGACATGAGCATCCTCAGGAAGTACTGGCTGATTGTGAGCTAGTGGGATGGTCTGGGGGGATGCAGCACTAGCGTAGGCATCAGCCAGGGGTAGTACAGCCCTCAGCTGGTGTGTGGTATGGTGCCTCGAACTAACATTGCTCTCCAGATTCCCACCCAGACTGCTGGCAGGTTGAGCGTGTGTTCACTCATGCTCATTTGCGTTGATGTTCTGCAGGAGAACGATGAATCATAAGAGAGCGAGAGGAGGCTGCGGGGTCTTGTGACCAGGGGTTCAGAGGCGGCAGGAGGGCAGATGGAGGAGGTGGGCATGAGGTTCTCTAAGGTAAATGGGGAAAAAAAAGGTATAAATTTCACAAGACTGAATGAAGTGACAAGCCTGAGGGGAAAACCCTGTGCACAGGATCATTAAAGATTGTGATATAATAGAAGTCCAAAAGGAGATTAATGAAGACAACTGCTATACTATGATATTTTCTAATTTTTCAGTGCTATAGTTTACAAGTGTAATAATGTTCTTGTGTTATAAGTTACAGAGTAGAGATAGTCATTCTTTTTTTTTTTTTTTTTTTCTTAGAGGAAACAACAGCATTTTGGGAGAGGAGGGAAAGAAATTTTAGATTTTTGTCTTTGTTCCTGCTTATAGTACTCGCAACACTAAACAGTGCTCTGGAAAGAAAATATTTTAAAACTCATTTTAATGTAAAGTAACTACAGCTCTCAGTAAATGTAAATGTTGAAACAATTTCTTAGTAGAAGACCTAATATCACTTGAAATATTAAAAGAAAGATTTTAGTTGGCCTTATCAGGGAGACTTTCTACACATAGATTTATACTCTTTTTATATGTCTAATTAATTTTATGTAATCATTCTGGCATTGTTGGAGGAAAGAGCAATATAAAAATATGTGTTGGCAATTGCAGCTAACAGTCTGGAGTGATACAGAAAACAAAGATAGATTCTGAAAAATTAGAAGCTTGCTTAGAGCATGTCTAGCCCAGTGTTCATAAAACAGAGATTATGTCGTTTGTTTACAGTAGTTGTGTAAAGCTTTTGTGAGCCATGAAATAATAAAATCTGAGAGAACTAGTTCATGATCTTTGTGCCAAGCAGGCATTCATATACCAGCTGGGGAAGCCAGCAGCATCTTGAGAAAAGTACAATGAAGCTATGGTAAAGGAAAAGAACAATAATTAATATTTTTTTGTTGTCGGTTAATGTGGATTATGCTCTTTTAATCTCAAACATTTCTCCAGGATTTCTGGTAAAATCAGGAGCACTTGAAATGCATTGTGGGTTCTGGGGAAGCTCAGAAATACATTGCAATGTTATGCAGGTTGAGTTGAGAAATGTTTTTGTCTAAATGGTAGTGTGAGCTGAGCTTTCAAGGAGTTTTCTCCACACAGTGGTACTACGAGGTGTTCCTTATCAAGAAATGTCCATGGACTGTCTCACCGTCAGAGGTGCTCAGACATGTCCTGGTCCCATACACCTCTTGTGAGGAATCAGGAACGACTCCAAGGTCTGCAGGAGGGAATGCAGTGGGAAATAAGATGTTCCTTATGAGAGATGAGATGGTTTTGACCAAACTTTTGCAGTAAAGGTGAAACTTACACACTATTGCTACAGAGAAAAAGTCCGTATTTAGTTTATTTTATCTTTGGAGAGTTAAAGCTTTCTAGAGTAGCTGAATATTTACAAAAAATATCAGTGTTGAATCTTATTACTCAGCATTCACCTTTGACTTTATTCTGTGTGTCTGTATTTTTCTTGCCACAATATATTAGCATCTGAGCAAAATAAAAGTGTGTACCTGTGAATAGTTTCTTGGTTAATTATTGAGAATTTCTTTTCAATGAGGAATTTTTGATCTGTCACATGTCAGAAGGCCCAATAGAAGAATGTTTTTTAAAAGGTATTTTTATGTGCATTTTAGTCATAGAATAGCCCTACTGTACCAAGGGTATGCACATTAATGGGTAGTGAAAAGATTTAACCATATTTAATTTAAACATGTTTGAATAAGTGATCATGAATCTGATGGTTTCTGTTACGGGCAAGATGCAGACATCAGTTTACTTGCAAGAACGATAGTTAAAACAGGAACAGACTGAGATACGTTGCTCTCAAATACCCAATATGAAATACAAACCTGACAAGGCTTCACAGGATTTTATGCTGGATCTGGCTGTATGTGCTGTTAGAAATTAACACCAACCTCTGGTTAGAGGTGAAAGTTATTTAGGGTGAAAAAAAGTTTTAGTTCATTTTAGGAGGTCTCTTGCTTCCTTTGTGACCTTAATAAGGTCACTAAACTTGTGCTGCAAATTCATTTTATTCATATACAAAGCAAGACAAATAATACCCTTTGTAGGTTTCTTATAAACACAGATTAATGAAGATTCATAACATGGTTTTGTATCACCAAATGTAATGTAAAGTGGAACATGCCATCAAATTAAATGTATTTAGTTAGTAATGTCAAAATCAAACTAAAAAATAACTCAGACCAGGAAAAAAATTCCCCAGGTATATTTCAGATAATGACATGCTGCTACACGCAGTCCTTTTATGTTTTGTTTCCACCCTTTCTCTTTAATAATTCCTCATCGTGTGTTTTAGTATAAGTCACAATAGGTATGCATTGGAATCATTGAGCAGGGTGTTTTTGTTAAAACCTAAATTTCTAAGACTTTTTAGTATTGTGGAAGGACTGGATTTTTTTTTTTTCTTTTTCATCCAAGAACATGTTTTTTATTTTCATGGTTATGGTTATTAAACAAGTGATTTCATACCTTTCAAGAGGGAGAATGTTTACTGAGAAAAATGCTAAAACATTATTCAGGTGAGTAATCTCTTTAACTTCATGGTACCCTTAAGTCGTGAAGGCTTAGACTTAGTCATAGAGGAAAAGGTACTTTAGGCCTTTACTAGTGCATCGATTTTGATTATTTTTCATCTAAGTATGATGAAAAAAGAGAAAAGAAAAATAAATCAAAAATTTTAGACTTGCTCTCCAAATATCAGACTTTAAAGATGGATCTAAGTGCAGGAATGATCTATAGCTCAATATTTGTTTAAGCTAATAGAATTTCAGTTAAATGGGAACTCTGCACTACCTTTGACTGAGGTAAAGTCCAGTTCTTAGCTCTTACTCAATTCTGAGTTAAAGATTTGCAATTAAATTTGCTGATTGTGAGTTCATTATAGGTCTTTAGCACATTTCTGCTACAGTTAAGAGTATCTCTGATTTTTGTTCACTAAATTTCATATTCATAATTCTAAATATTTAAGTAGAGGTTGATAAAGCTGTTAGAAGTGCTATGACCTGTTTTGTTCATCACCCTGAGAACTGTTTCATTAAGTATACAGTTATTGCCACTTGCACATTGAAACACAGCTTCTGTGGACAAGAATCAGTCCTGTTTCTTTTTTGTAATCCATGGTAAAAAATAATGCTTATTCTATAGATAAAAACATCTCCAGTTGGACTATTGCACAGAAAGCTTTATAGCTAACACAGTGACTTAGATTATGAAGGCCCTCAATTACACATTTATACCATAGACATTTTTATAGGAGAAAGTAACAACTAAGAAAAATATGATGTATCATTTCAATGATGTACCACATACGTGTGAATTAAGCTCCAAACTTCCATTGATGGATGATGCATCATAACTTTCCACTGAGTAAACACTCTATGTTTTGATCAATGAGGTAAGAAAAATGTCATTCACTAACACAAAGAAAGTCTGTCTTTCACTTTTTCCAATTTATTTTATCCTATGGTAGTAAAAGACTAGAGTGTATGACTCAGCTGAACATCAATAAAGCAAAACCAGGTTGAAGGGTACTTTGACAAATAAGCATGAAAACAAGTACATGTATGTTCACATATTAAAGTGTATACTCTAATTATTTATACATTTTCTTCAAAGATGTTCTTTCTGGAAATTAAGGAGCTGTACTTTGAGTTCATTCGGGAAATTTCATGGCCAGGGGGTTGGTTGGAGCTTCTGTAAGATGAGTATGTAAAACCATCCAAATTTTTCTTCAGGCAAAAGCAAATCAGAGAAAGATTTAATCTTTAACTACCCTAAAACATTTATAGAAGTGAAGAGTATACAAAGAACAGAGAAGACATTTATCAGCCAAGAAGGTAAGCTCTGTTCTAGAGGTTGGAAAGTAAGGTTGAGAAAAATAAAGATTAATTAGACCTTCCAGAGAACTAAACAAAACAGTAAATTCTTTGACCACATAAATAGAAATTGAATAAGGAAAGACAGGGGTTTCATTAGCAGGGGGAGGCAAGCATTTGATATAGTCCAGACAAAAAAAAAATGTTCGGTAAGTATCATTCAGAAACTAGATGTGGAGGAAGAATGACTAATGAGGAAGGGTGTAAATTTATGGGGTTTGGGTGGTTTGGAGATTTTTTTCTTTTTTCTTTTTTCTTTCTCTCTCTCTCTTTTTTTTTTTTTTTTTTTTTTGGTAAGCAATTTATTTCGTCTGAGAGAGAAGCAAACCCAAGTACTTGACTTGGGATGTAGGGGAGCACTGGGATGTAGTGGAGCAGATTGCCTACATGTCAGAGTAACTGAAGAGCTTAAATATGAAATTAAAATCTGGGATGTTTAGCACATTTATAGCATCACAAGTAATACTACGAATAGCAAATATAACTCATTTTAGGAGAAAAACACCTTTTAGGAAACTATGTATTTATTTATTCAAATCTATAGAAAGTAAAACTTTAAAATAATTTCGAAGTGTTGACAAAGTAGTCATAGAGATGAATGGAAAATGAGATAAAATACACAACTTTCTTAAAGGGTTAAAATGTCAAGACTAATCTGACTGTTCTTTGATGGAATTATTGATTTTTATCAGCTGAGGAAGTGCACTATGGAATTAATCCGCTTGCAATTTGTTGTCATGTCAGTATGGAGAGATGAGGAGTAAAGCTTCTATACAGGAGACTGGTGAAACCTCATCTGAAATTCTTTTTAATATTTTGTGTGCTTGTGCTCAAAAAAGATGTAAATTGGCAGAAGTGCTCAGAAGACATATGAAGCTGTTCAGCAAAGTACCTGTCTTACTGAAATAGCTTAATTGCTTTAGTAAAGTAAAGATCACTATGTAAGAGGGGTTTTGTTCACCTTCTATACGTAGGTTCAGGAATGAATACAAAAGTGAAAAAAAAAAAAAAAGAAGAAGAGGTTAAAGAAGTAGGTAAAAGCTGAATATAAATCTATTAAGGCTGTATATTAATGGCACTTTTCAATGTCTGATGGGTTTTGGTTTAAAGGGAGCAAAAAGAAACTAATTTTAAATTTATGAGAAGCTACTTTATATTTTCCCTGTAACTGTAGACTGAACTTGATGACAGGAGGAATTTCTTTCTAGCTCTGTGTTCCTATACCACATGTGGTACAGCCATTTATCTTCAATTATGTGTGTGTGCGCCATAGCCCCATTGACAGGACTGGGATTCTTCTTGATAGGAGTTTTAGTCCAGATCAGCAAAAGACTTCAGTGTATGTTTTAAGTCCCAGGGAAGTAATGAGTTAATTGAATTTAATTACTAAAACATATATTTTTGTGTCAGAAATACTTAAAGAAAGGAAATACGTCATTCTTTTGTTTAAACCTGGATATAGACCATTCCATTGATATTTTAACCCTGTAAAGATAGGACTTTACCTATACAGCCTCTGAGGGACAGTATCTCAGCCCTTCAAAAAAAGCTTTTCCTCAGATCTGATTCACAGTTTTGTGATTGTCATCTGTTCGTACCAGACAACACAACAGTGCTTATGTTAATCCATTATCTGAAGCCATTATTAACATATCAGAAGCGTAAGCTGCTCTCTAACTTGGCTGTTTATATGCTGCGATGGTATTTATAGAGAATTACGGTCAATTATTTGAAATGTAGTCACTACTGTAATTTTGTGTGTATGTGCCATACGTGAGAAACAGAGGAAGCAATAGACAGATGTACATGTGTTTATGTTTTGGCAGCTTCTATTAAAACCAGGTACCTCTTCAGATTGGGATAATTGGTGGGATACTGGTGTAGTGAGAAGGAAAAGGATAAATGCGACTTTGTTTTCACTGAAGCTAGACGAAAGCTAGGGAAAAAAGTTATAATGTCTTGCAGGTAAGGCAACAACTTAAAAAATGTTATAATGGCAGCTAATTTCGTTCATTCCACTTAACACATTTCAGAACATGGTGACTTCTTTTTTCTATTAGATTTTTATTTGTTTATTTAATCATAGCATAAAGGATCTAATGTACAAAGTGCCATGCAACCAGTTAAAGACAGTTGTTATTAAAGTATCTTAAATAAAAATGTTATAAATATAGTGAGTGGAGTGTAAGGCAGATTGAGGGAGTATTCATAAGCAAAAACACCTTTTATTTCCCCCATCAGCTGTGTCTAGTGAAGAAGGGCCTTTAAAGATGAAGATTAAAATGTGTCAATCCAAAATTGAAGGGTAGTTTGTATAGTACAGTTTCGTACAAAGAAGAAAAAAAAAAAAAGACTGGTATGTTAAACTTTCCCTGATACCAGAGGAATATTTTTATCCTATTCCCTTCCCATTCCCTCGTGTGTGTGTGTGTGTGTAAATCAATTAAAACTTAACTGTACAAATTAAAAATTGTACAAGTTAATTGTTAATTAAATAACTTTTTATTAGAAATGAGCTTGAGAAAGCAGGTAAAACACAACACTTCTACTCTTTAATGTTATCTCATCAGTACAGAAGTGCAGATGGTCACCCACACAATGCACCAAGTCTCCTGGAGGAAAAAGGCATTTTTGTAAAATAGAAGTAGCTTCAAATACAGATTCCATTAAAACAAATCATGTACAGTAGAAGGAATATGGCTGCAGTCATCAAAGAAATTGCATAAATATGCTCAGACCTCCAAAAGGTTGTTTGCACAGACTTTCATTGCCAAAAACAAAGAAAAATATATCAATTTAATGATCCAGAAAGAGATAAGTGCCCTGATAGGTAATAGCACAAAGCTTTTGTTATTTTGAATAGCAATCTTTTTACCCAGAACTCAAGAAAAATAAAGAATATTTCACTGGCAATAGTAATTTAGGTATTTACTTCTAGAGTTCCAGATACAAAAGTCTCAACATAGAATTTATAGTAGTGATTCTCTTTAGGAGTTACTGATAGGGTGACTAGCCCAGGTGATAGCCTTATTTTAAGGCTCTTTAGCTCATTGAGCAGCAGTCATCCGTGGAGTGTGTATAATCCAACATAATTACTTTTGTTGACTCCAGGGAATGGTTGCTAGTAAAACTTGTTCATTTCCATCTGTATCACTCTGGTTTTGTTATTGAAAATTAGAAACCTTGCTTATTATATCTATAAAACAATTATTTATCAGTTACGGTTTTGACTGTATTTATATACGCTTCGGCCATCAAACACACTAATTTGTCATTAGTACTTTTGGGAAGACCTTACATTGACATAAAGTGGTTGTTAACTGCACACACACACACAACCCCCCCACCCCCCGTCAAGTGCAAAAAAGCAGCCCCACGAAGAAAGGGGCTTGACTGCAGAATCTGTTCACAGGAAATTTGACATTCTCTCTTATGGCAGGGTGGCAGCATTGCTTGTGAGTTTCAGTTGTGGACATTAAACCCTTCTGCTAAATTTCTGTATCTTTGAATAGTAAGTTTTTAAAATATGATATAATTATTCCATTGCATCGTGGATTTTTACTAGGAAAATCAGTCTAGAAAATCAGCAATGCCATATCTATTTATACATTTATCCTCATTTTAACTTTCTTATTGACTGGCTTCTTATGTGTTTGTCTGACTTGAGAATTGCTCAGTGATTACAGAACATTCTCAATAATAAAAATAATGTCTTGATTTATGAAAGTCTTTCAAAGGGAAACATTCAAAAATACTTTAAAAGCTCTTCAGGGAGCCTTTTAATGGGCTTTAAACTGTGTGTCTTTCATATAGATTCAGAAATCTACTCAATGAGTTAGGAGGAATTTCCAGTCTAGTTGGCTCTGTTACCACCCATCAATGGTAGTGACAGTTGCTATCATTGCAGATCTACATTTTTTCACAGAAAGAGAAGTGTAGTTTCCCTTCTCAGTTTTCAAGCTGGAACCTACATACTGTTATCTTTTTATTTGCCTTATGCTCTTCTCCCTCTCCCTCAGAGGCCTCCCCTCACTCCTGGAGGAGCCCAAAGTCATCCCTTCATCACTTTGAGGAGCATCCAGTCTAAGCCATGGTGTAATCATCTCGGTGCAGGCAGAGCTAAAAGCTGTTGTATTTTCCACCTAGTACAAGCATGCCACATTGATCTGATGGCTACACCTCACCTGAGGAGCTAGTCTTTTTAGGTGATAAAAATTTTGTTCCAGACCCCCCAACTAAAATGATGCAGACATCTAATAAGCAGATTTCCTTACAAGAATCTCTCTTCTATGTATATGTTCATATATGTGAAGTTTATTTATTACCAGCTTTGAACTTGGCATGAAAAAATGCCATTTTCACAGCCTGTCGTCTTAGTGCCAATAGCTTTAAATATCAGCAACTTCTAGGAATGTTTTTATATTTTGCTTACTACTGCCATAATCCTTTCCCCAAAACATCATTTTGGTATTCCAAATCGATCAGTGAACACTTCTTCCTTCAGTACCAAAATATTTCTTTCGTCACATCCCATTAAGGAGTTATGGAAACACTAATGTTGCCTTGGTCTCAACTGAGGCAACAAGGCTGCACCACTGTACAGTGGTGGTTTGGTTTGGTTTGGTTTCTGAGCATATTCCAAGCAATGCATCTGATCTGTTCTGACATCTGCCTTGGGAAAAAGTGCTCATTTCTTTTCAACAACTATACACATAGGCTAAGTAAGCGTCTTAGACACGGATGTCTAGGTACAATGAAGTTCAAGGGGATGAATTCCCCATCGTGTCACTAGTCTGTTAATTTCCCCCTTGTATTCATGATGCTCATTTCGCTTTTGCTTAGTAAATTTTTCATCTTTTCCTTCAGCAGGTATTTTAAATTCTTTGGCTGTCAAAAAGCCCTTTGAGAAAGATAGTTTTTTTCAATAGCCAAAATCTTTTATACACCAGATTTTCAAGAAAACTTAATTCACTTTGAAGTATAGATGAAGGAAACTGCGTTACAATTGATTCTTCTTCAGGACTTTTTTCTCTAAGGTGAGCTTGGACATGGAAAAGAAACCCTGCAGCAATGGGTTCCCAGCAATGCCTCCCTTGTAGTGGTTTTTGCATCCGATATTTATAGAAAATCATTTGTATATATTATGTAAGTGATCTTCAACCGGTTCTAAGTTAATTCCAAAGGAGGATAATGTAAAACCTTTGGAAAATGCACAGAACTTATTTTAAAAATTGAACAAGTACTGAACTGCATTCAGTACTGCCAAAAGCAGCCAGAGAGCAGATGGAGCTGTTTTGTGGCTGACTCCTCAGCAGGTGAACTACTCACCAACACCCCCCTGCCCCCCAAAAACCTGGAAAATGCTATCATCAGTAGTGCTGTTTTCATTGACTCTTATTCCATAGGAAGTGAAATTCTTTCTGCAGTAGGAATTAATGGAGTTTATTTGCTGTGATGCACATCTGTTCAAACTCTGTGGATCGTACTTATCCCCTTAACTTATTTTACGTTTCTTCATAGCTCCCAAAATGTGGTAAAGTTACAAAGCTATGAAACACAGTGTAAACTTGCCCTGTAAGTCTGCCGTTTCTGAGGTGTGCTCTTTGCAGGCATCCGTTTTGGATCTCAGAAAACACCCTATAGCTAAACAGACATTGCCAAAATCTATGTGTCATATGAGAGTAAAAAACAGTTTTCATCTATTTACCAGGAGGTAGAAAAGAACAGGGGGAAAAGCTGAGGTAAATGAAATATTGCATTGTATGCTAATGAGAGCTTGAGATTGCAAATATTTTTGTTACGACTAAGACATTTTTTCTTTTCCTAGTGAAGAGGTCAGGGTTCTATCAAACTACTTCTGGCCAACTGAATCTTTTTTGTGTCCATATAGGACTTGTGACTGAACACTGAGACCTCTCAGTGCTTCAGAAATACCACTGTATACAGCTGATTATAAAAATAACACTGGTGAAAAATGTAATTGATATAATCTTAATTTAGTTCATGTGCATTCTCTGACTTACTGCTGCCATTTTCTTTAAGTCAAATGAAAGGAGAACACCTGATATAATTTAAAGAAATCTAAAGTAATGTACAGCTGCTTTTTATTAAGTGTTTGCCAGACTGAATAATAACATGCTTTCTTTGGCATGTCATAATAATGCTGTGGTAGAATATATACATTATGATTACATGAATGAGTTACCAAGGAAACAAAATGGGTATTGTACCAGTGTCCTCTAGGACATGTATAATTAAGGGGCTGTCAGGTTTTCTGAAAAATATCTCCGGTGTCTGGGGATTTAACAACATCCTTGTAAAATTCTGACATACAGACTGAAATGTAAGAGATGAGAGAGCAGGTACTGCATCAACTGTTACACACTTGTCTTCATCTATGAAGGTGTTCGTCAGCAACCTATACATACAGGTTTTATATTTGTCAGTTCCATTTTTTGATGTCTTATCAGTTGCTCACTGGAAGCAAATACCTCAAAAATAAAGTCTTCATGTAAGATTCAAGCCTTCTGTGACACTGAAATCAGTAGCTGTTGAAGGTATGAGGCAACTTCCAGCTGGATAAAATTGTAGAATTGGCTATTTTAGAGGTTATAGTTTTCTGCATTAAGACCTTCATTCATCTCACTTAAGCTTAGGTGAAAACTCAGTCTGCTTTCATGGGGACCTAACTTGAATCTCAGTCATATGGGTACCTAGTCAAGCCATAAGACAAAGGTATCTCATATAGTTAAACTTACGTTGCGCGTATCTTTGAAGACCCTCAGAGAATCATATCCATTTGATTACCTGCCCCTAAATTAGCCGGGAAGACCTTTAAAGGTGTCTGCCTCTTTCTATTCACTACATAGCTCAATAAGGTACTTGAGAAACCTGGTTCACTAAGTGCTTACAATTTAGACAAAGTTGAGAGGCAGATGAGATCCCATACATGCCTGTCACAAGGAAAACTTTGTCAGTTCACGTAGTTCAAACCAAGTCAGGATCAAAGCAGTTTATTTTTTAGCAGCATGCAATTTTCTGTCAGTCAGCAAACTGTGCAGGATCAAGCAGTGGCCACCCCCACGAGGTCCCAGGCACGCCAGTCCTGGCATGGGTCCCCAGGTGCTGCCCCACAGTCACTTCTCTAGTGGGGTGCTTGTTTGCCCCAGCATGACTTGGGAAGGCAGTTCATGATGCTGTGGGGCAACCGCTGGCAGTGATGGACCCAATTTTGGCCGCTGCTGTCCCCGCTCCCAGGTCTCTCCCCAGTGTTACAAGTTTCCATGTTTCTTTTAGACTTCTTTACAGCTGATGCCTTCTTTGTTTTGAAAGTCTCCTTATAAGTCCCCATTACTGTTTAATCCAGCTAATGATCGTCTTCTCTTAATTTTTGGAAGACATCTGCTCAGATGTTCTTAACAGCCCTGGTTACCCAGGCCATTTTGTCAAGGGTTGGCCGTGAAAGGCCCCCACAGATGCCTATTTGTTCCCCTATATATTTACAGGGGACAGGTGCTGTGTAGGGAATGGGACAGATTCTAAGTGGTCTGAATAAATTTGGAAACTGACCCTTGGTGGACAAGAAAACCTTTGGCATTTCAATATTTGGGTTCTAATTTTGAAGAGAACCAGAGTTAATTTCTATGTGGTTTCCCAATCCTTTGCATTTCATGTACTTGGTTCATCTTTTTGATTTTGGATGCAAGCCAGAAACATACATACGATTTGCAAATTTTTTGTAGGAAGTCTTAAAAATGGTGTGTCGCAGCAGCTGCTGCTATTTTTAAACATGCAGTTTTAAAGTATTGATGTCTTAGTTTTATGGACTCTTGCAGTCTGATTTTTTCTTTTTCTTTTTCTTTTTTTTTGTGTGTGGGTCCCATACAACAAGAGCTCTATACTGACAGTATAGTTAAAATAATGAGTTAACACTTCCCTCAAATCAAGACACTGAAGCTTGACAGCTTCATAGTATTTCTGATAATTTTAAAAGAGCACGTACTGTAACTCAGAATTAGTTTGGTGTGAGCCACAAATAAAATACTGATGAAATACTCTCATAATAAAAAATAAAGAATGTAATTTTTCCCTGACTGTCAAACATGGTGATACCCCGTTAATCTGTCTCACTGGGTAGGGTCGGTAGTAAAAAAAGGTTTGGGTAGTATGCAAAACTTCTCTTGGACTAAGGAGTAAGTTATCTGATACCTCATCCATTTATCAAATGTGCACGTGCAAAAGAAGACTTCAGAGAACAGAAAAACAAAGTACAGCTTTATCTCACGGTGCTTATTTGTTTAGACAACAACTAACTCTCCTTACTTTTCCTAATATTTTCAATGATTTAAAATGGCATCCTGGTATGAACTGGATCATGTAATTATTAAATGCACAAAGCACCCAAAGTCTAGGTCACTGAGTTATAGATCACTTTCTGAGGTGTGTGGAACACCCCCTCCTCTTGCATGAGTGCGAGGCAGGATGCCCACAGAATTTGCGGCAAGTAAGTTTACGTGATTTCTTCAAAAACTTTAGTTAAAGAAGAATTGTTGTAGAGACACGAGACAAACGTATGTATCATTTGTCCCTTGAAATACAGAAAAAAAATACAGTGGTCCAGTTGCTTCTGTTGCCGCATATGAAAATTGTTCATACTTTTCACAGGTGAGAAGTTCCATGCCTTTGGGACTTTTAGTCAACTTGCATTTGAATACAGTATTGTTTTCTAGAAAAGAAACCATTTGGTTTTGAGGGCATTTAGGCAACTGGGTCAGCTAGGAACTTTTTACTACTGGCTAACTGGCCGTGATGCAGATTACACATCTGAAATCAAAGACTATAGAGCAGAATCAAGGTCACTTCTAGCATGCAGCAGAGACCAGCACAAAAAGGGATGATTGTTATTGCCACAAACTATACCATAAAGATGCAGGCACTTGAATATTTTCCTTACAGCATGCTCCACATTTGCATGAAAATAATATGGCATAGCACAAAAATTGTATCATAAAATGGTTCTGAAGCCTCCTCCAAGCTGTTGTCATGGCAAAGGAATCTATTGAGAAAGCTTTTAATTCAACAATGTTTCAGCAGGTCTTAAAAAATGTGAGTTAGAGCCAGCTAAAAAATGTTCACGAGTGAATTACAACCTGGTGTCATATTGTTTCTGTCTTGTCTCTGTGTATTTTAGGTTTTGTTTTTCATCATAACCTCAGTACTAGGAGTATGGAAGGGTGTGATCTTTCTGCTTTGTGCATTTGTCAGAGATAATTGCTTGACAAGTTGCAGTGTAATAACGGTGAGGAAGGAATCACTCCATTGTTACGCCCAGTCTTCATATAGCTTGTGGAAAATGTCACCACACTGGGATGCCCATTCTTTAGATCTCTGAACCTGAAAGATGTAAAATTACCCCTGTTTGGAATCTTCTATAGCAGAACTAAAGCCATCTCAAATTACTTCTGCTTATGATTTCAATTTAGGAGTAATTTCAAAATAATCTCTTTGGAAAAAACAACAATCACTTTCCTCGGTCATTTTTACCATTTCCAAGGAAGAAAATAAAAAGATGATTGGTCATTCATCTGTTCAGTGTGGTGGCTGGCATCTGTGTGCCACTGAATAGAGTTAGAGAACAGATTTATTATACGAGCATTTCAGAATCAGTAATAACACTAATTCATTTTCTCTTTTCCTGGAGAGAAACCTGAGTAGCCTATCTTTGTCTGTGGCAAAAAATAGTTCAAGATCCAACTGCTGGAAACAGAAATTTGAAATATTCAGATTGGAAATAAAATGCTACCTCCTAACAATGAGGGCAGTTTGCCACTGAAAATTTGTTTTTGGAACAACTGATCAGAGAAAATGAGAAATTAATCTTTATTTTCAGTCAGTTATTGCAGAATCACAGAATGGTGGAGGTTAGAAGTGACCTGCAGAGGTTGCTCGGTCCAAAGCCCCTGCTCAGTCAGGGCCCCACCTAGAACCAATTGCCCAGGACCACGTCTAGATGATTTTTATTTTTTTTAATATCTTGAAGGATGGAGACTCCACAGCCCCTCTGGGCAGCCTGTACCAGTGCTCGGTCACCCCCACGGTAAGAAAGTGTTTCCTGATGTGCAGATGGCACCTCCTGTGTTTCAGCGTGTGCCCGTTGCCTCTGGTCCTGTCACCAGGCGCCACTGGAAAGAGCCTGGCTCTGTCCTCTCCGCACCCTCCCTGCAGGTATTTGCATACATTGGTCAGATCCCCATGAGCCTTCTCCTCTCCAGGCTGAACAGTCCCGGCTCTCTCAGCCTCCCCTCACAGGAGAGACATCCCAGCCCCTTCATCTTCATGGCCCTTCAGTGGACTCTTCCCAATGTGTCCACATCTCTCTTGTACTGGTGAGCACAGCACTGGACACGGTTCTCCAGGTAAGGCCTCACCAGGGCTGAGTAGCGGGGAAGGCTCACCTCCCTCGACCTGCCGGCAGTACTTTGCCTAGCGCAGTGCAGGACACCGTTCACCTTTTTCGCAACAAGAGCACATTGCACATGTTCAACTTGGTGTGCATCAGGACCTCCATGTCCTTTTCTGCCAAGCTGCCTTCTGGCTGGGCGTCCCCCGGCATGTATTGGTGTGTGGGGTTGTTCCTCTGTGCTTCTCCTTGTCAAGCTAGCCATCCACATAAGCTGGAAAGAATTTTAATTTCTTCAGTTATAAAATTATTTTTAATTTTGTAATTGGAAACAATAGTTCTTTTTTCTTTAAATTGAATTATTTGCTGGGGCTGCATCGTATAGGTTTGTCAATATGATGAGATTAACTGTTCTGGCCTAATACTGTGCCAAAAATGTGAGATACCTAACACTCATCAGCAAGAGTGGCTTGAGTTTCAGAAATACAACTGCATTTTAGTACTCTTCTACTTTATTTTTCATTCATGTTCAAAAAACAGATGAAGGCATTGCCAGCTAACCAAATCTGTAAATTTAATTCATCATTTCATGTCATGAAGTTCAGAACAGAACAATAATGACCAGATATTTAAGTATTGCCATGGTTTAAGTAGTGGTAAGGTATTAATTGTTTTATTGCTATAAACAAAGTGCTTATAGCAAAAAAAAAAATATCAAAAATTTAAAGAAGGTTGCAATTTTTCATTATTTGAATTAGTTCTCACAAAATAAATAAGTACTATTATAGTTGACTCAGTTTTCTATTTTTAATTGCAACTTTAAAATGTTACCATCAGTCAGAAATGAGAGATGTGCTACCTGGTTAATGTCTTTCCAGGACACTGGAAGAGTGAAAGGCAGTAAGCAGCAGCTTTCATTCTAAAAGCAAAAGTTGATGATAGCCACCTAGTTTAGAAGTAGTAGGTGTCTTCTGAGTTTTAATATGTAAGAACATGTAATCCACCCCAAGCAGAAGGATGTCAGATTTCCCTGTTTTTATAAAACCAGAAATGGTTAGAAACGTTCTAGATGCTAATTGCAGGTGACCCCATTACTGACCTCGAAAGTAATTGCAAGAAAAGTAGTATTTACTTTCTGCTTTGAGCCTTCGCTGAAATGGAAGAGCTCCTGGTGGAGGAAATTGGCAATTACTTGAAGGAGGAGCTGGATTTTGAGAACAAATGTGGCTTTTCCAGGTCAGAGAAAGATGTCTACTAGACACGTAAGAAGGATAATCTTGTCACCAGGGAAGTGAAAAATAAATATGAACTGGATGGGCAGCAGGACAGTTTGAATGCATGCTCAGTAAAAGCAATGAGAGGGTAGGTAAAAGCTGAAGAAAAGGCAGCTAGCATGCAAAATTAAGTTAATCTACTTGAGAGAGAAAGCTATGTAGAAGTGTGATTTTGCCATTATCTGAGATAACTGCATGTCAAACTGTTCTCGCAGTCCTCGCGATACAGTGGTACATCTTTTCCTGGCTTTCCATTAGTGTGTCACCAAGGCTTGAAACAAAGGATGTGAGCTAAAATGGGTGCACTGGAAATGAGCACACGATGGAAAAGAGCGTTCCTGCACTGGGTGTAGTGAGCAGCCTGCGGGTCTGACATATCCTTTGACTACAGAGTGAACAGCAGGAACAGATTAAATTTTCAAAGAGCAGTACTAAGCTAAGAGGCTCTTAGTTGTAAATAAATAAAACTTAGTGCGGATGCCTATGTAGCTGTGCCTATGTGTGTAAAAATCCCAAATCAGCAGGGTAAGTGCTACCTAGTACCCCAGTTGCAAGCTAATCAGGGGGAGGGTATCGAGGGTGCCATGGTGCAGGGCAGCAGAAAGGTGATGGAGCTGAATCATGGACGGTTTCAGTTCTCTGTGTCAGAGCAGTCCCAAGGTAAAAAAGCAATTCTGTCATGCCTTAAGTGACTTAGAACACCTGATTGCCAGAGTACACCAGCAAAAAAAGTTAGTATTGACTTAGCCCTAATGAAATTGCAGGCCTTGGCCTATTAAATAACAACAATTGAGTGTCAGGAATAGTATCCATAAAATAATTAACTTCTCTTTATGATGAATCACAAGGAAAACTTCCTTTCTGTCACCTCATTTTTAAAAACAGGGATGCCAAAGAAATGGTGGAAGAATTAAAAAATATGCTAGAAATGAGAACTCAGCTTAGAGTTTAGTTAATCGTAGTGATAGAGATGTCACAAGTGAACATCCTAAACAGTCAGGAAGGCAAAACCAAATACACCCATGTGGAAGGGAAGACATTGTTTTGGGTGGTGGCTTTTTTTACTTTTTCTTAATTTGAGGGAACTTAAATAAGCTCTAAACATCGCTATACTGTCATTTATAATTTTGAATTGCTGCCCTTAGAAAAATATTGAACAACATGATTGACAATTTTGAGATGTTAAAATGTCATCTGACATGTTGACATCATGTTTTATTCTTGCACTGTTGTGAAGTTATAGCCTACTTGAACAAAATATATGGTGAAGCCTTTTATTTGTAATTCCCCGTGTTTTCAGTAGTGGGGCATGGAATTTTACCATCTTTTCAAGGCTTCCTGATCCTTTTTGTCTTCCTCAGCTCACAAGTATTACCAAGCTGTATGCTGATTACTAAAGGGAATCTTCTCCTTCATCAAAAATAGCATGAAGCTTTATTTAAAGGAAATGAAGTCCCAGAAGCAGTGATATTATCAGGGGAGAAGAAAATCAGGAGCAGTGGATATGGGCAGCCTGTGGTGTTCTAGGTAGGGATTCTTTCCAAAAATACAGGGACCCACTTTTTGGTGTGCCCTCAGCCCTACCATGAAGGGAGGTTGCAGCCTTTGTGTCCTCTCCAGGTGAACTCCTGCAATATTAGATACTTTTTCCCCACAGAAAAACATGGTACCCCTCAGGGAACACTTTTTCTTTTTTTTGTTGTACCTATGACATTTCTAGAGACCTTTTAACAGCTTGAATTCTGCTTTCAGCTGTCTCTGAGAAAGCCCTATTCAGAGGTGCAATTACCTGTGTGGCAACTGGCTCTTCTCAGTAATTCTAAAATAGCCTGCATAACAAAACCTAAAAGTGCATACAATCATCATTTATTCCAACATTATTTTTATTAAAATTATATTTAAAGCCACTATTTTCTAGAAATTTCTGGAGTAGAGTATGGAATTATACAATGTAACACTTCTTATATTTTTCCTTTTTAAATGTCTCTTGAGTTAAAGGTTTCAGTTGCAGGAGTGCTCCCTTTTTACCTGGGTCAGACTTAACTAGAGAGATGTGAGATGAACAGTTGCTCCATAGTTAAAGTGAATAGCAGTGCCTTGCCCTTTTCTAGCTGAAACATGACAGAATACTGGTGCCAGCAGACAGTTTGCACGTCTCTGGCTTTTTGTACCCAAATATTAAAGTAAGTTATGCAGGCTGGTGCCTACCATTTTTAGGAAAACACGAGATCCAATACTACTGTAACCACTGTGCATAAAGTAATGCAGAGAAAAACAAGTGGTAAAGAGAAGAATAAAACTTATGAGCAATTGGGAAAAAACCCCAAACCAAACAGATTTATACCAACAATGCCTTCATTAAAGCCAATGGAATAAATACGAAGCTTTTTTGAATGAAAAATTAATGGATATTCTTAATTCCTGAACTGAAGCCTTCAATAATGTTGCTTTTATTTGTTTTTAAACTGAATGTGTTTTTAATAGGCTCCACTAGAAGATTAAATGAACTGTTCCATTAAAAATGTTCTCTTATTAAATGTTTATTTTGGGGTTAGACTGCAGTCTGTTAAAAAGAGCAACCCTTCCAAAACCGTCAGAGTAGATCATGTAGGAATTTGAAAGATGTAGAATATTTACTTAAGAGGAAATGGCCTAAGGAATTATTGCTAATTTTAATTAAGTTTTTTGCATACCCAATTGGCGTACTGTATCTGGACATCCTTAGAACTACTTGTTTCCTGCAGAACACATTACTTCATGACTACCACAGTACCTTCTGATAATTCATTCACAAAGAGTGCTTGTCATTTATCTTTATTAATGCAGAAGAGTAAAGAACAATGTTATTTTTAGTATGATTTAAAAATATTTGCTGAAAAAATAATGTGGGATAGTGTCTCCGAGTACTTACTGCATTCATCATTCCTTTCCTTTTGCTTTTCATTGTGTGTACCGAATGAAGCATTCTAAAAATTTCTTAGTGGTGTCTAATTGTTTTCTTGTACAAGCTAATACATTGGCCATTTGAGATGCCAGCTGAGATTGCTGAATCACAGAAATTTTACTTCAAAGTGACCTGCATCACACAAGCTGCACTCAAAGCCAATTTGCTACCTGACCCATGAAGTTTATGCAGAACCACCTAATAACCACTAATGGTCTTCTCAGGGTAGCTATAGGCTTTCTGATCTTCTCCATCTCTTCTCTTGCATCTAGAACAACTTTCCATACTGGCCATTTTTAGAAAATTGCTAAGACCTAAGGAAGGGTTCAGTATTCCTGTAAAAAAGTAGAAAAACCCCAATTCTAACAAAACAACAACAAAAGGAACCAAACCAAAACCCAAAACGGAAAGAAGCCAAAACCAAACAAACCAAACCCCCTCTTCTACAGCTATATTTCAGTCAAAGTAATAATACCATAGAAACAGATCAAGCTGGGCTTTTTTTGGGTGTTGGGTTTTTTATTTTTCTTGGGTTTTTTTTTTTGGGTTTTTTTTTTCTGTACATGTGCCTAGTCTGTACAGTAAAAATCCCTAATCCAAAGAGCTTCAAAACCACAGGAGCAGGGAGATTGTGAAAAGGGTCTGGGTAATTACCTGAGGCACTGGTTTTGGATTTTCCTCTTGTCTTTGCTCAATGGCTATTACTAGACTGCTTATTTTACAAGAAACTTTTAAAAGAGCTTCCCATTCCATGTTATATGGCAGGTACCCAGTTTATCTCGACAGATTGCTAATTACCTCCAGTGAATTGAAGGGAAGTGACTTCATGAAACTACCACCATTTTCTGACCAGGGAACTGCTGTAATTGTACGTAGATGAGGCATTTAGGGATAAAGTTTTTAAAAAAGCCTTAAAATGCAACAGCTACAAATGACTTCTCCTGCTGGAGAGGAGCCCTTCCTGGGAGCCAGGAACTTGCAAGGTATCTTATAGTTCCTCAGTGTGATGGCAAGGAGCTTATTGCCATGGCAATTGCCACTTCTTCTTCCCAAGTGAGATGCTGGTTTGTCATACTCCGGTACAGGCAGGCAGTGAAGGTCACTTTAGAAAATAAACTGGGGCTTCTTGCATAGTTCTTTGGGTATACTGCCTTTGATATAATGTCTTTACTCAGGGCTTTTACCTTCCTTCTTTACCACCTTAGGTGAGAAAACTGTTTCTTTGAAAGAAATGGGTTTATCTGTGTGTCCAGAGCTTGCATTGGATTATTTTTATTTGGAAAGTGTTTGATTGATAAGAAATAGCAGCACACAGTGGGAGGCGTTTACATCAGAAGAAAACCAATCAGCACAAGATTTTTTTGGGGTAGAGAGCGTGATTCCATGGATGTGTTTGTTGTGCTCTAAGTTAGCTTTCACAGTGTCGGTGACAGTATTGCTTTTTGCGTTTCTGTGTTTATAGGAATCTGCCTGAAAGACTTTGAAAAGGCCAAACTCCACTTGACTGAATAACTCGACCTGCAAATGCCAGTCTTCCACAGGAGGTTTTACTTTGCGTAAAACAGCTGTGGATTTTGGCACACACAGCCGTGAGTCTACTGCAAATGAGTCAGAATAACCACAGATGTCAGCTTCATTGAAGCTGATGCACCAGCATTCCACCTCAGGAAAATGAAAATCCTGTAGTAATAACAGCTCATTAAAAATTCCCTTGCATGGAAGGCTGTTGGTGTTGAGTCTCACAGCCATTCTGAACCCTACCGCAGGGTTGTCGTGGGCACGCACTTGTCACCAAACAACTCAGCACCACGAGCAGGAGTTTGGCTCTCAATGCTCAGAAAGTGCCTTTGTGGGTAGAACAGCCTTTTCAGCATCCTCTCTGCTTTCAAGAAAACTAGTCACAGCAGGGTATCTCTACAGGCGGGTCTTTTCATTTGGAGCAACAGCAGTTTCAGTAATGAACATTTTTTATCCTGATGCAAAGCTAGGTGACATTGATAGTGACCCGATAACACTGAAATACAAGCTTGGCCTTTAAAGCAGAAGTAAATGCAGAACCAATACAAAGAGAGGGTGGATCTGTGCGTACGAACTTTGTTTCCACCTGTCCCATGGATAACAGATTGGTTAAAAATATGCTAATGTGCATAGTGCTTGCACGCTGTAACAGAGGGTATATATCTTTAATCAGTCCTTAACCACTTTAGATATGTTTTACAGTTTCAAAGAGTTGAAGTACTTGGAAGCAGGTAGTTTAAAGGACCAACTCTCTCCCCACTTCCTCTCAGCCAACTCTTTCTCCACTGCTATCCTACCTAACGCATGCTGTGCATCCAAGCATAATTTCAATTAGCGTGATATGCAAAAATAATTAAAAATTAATAGGGAAATATTGTCCACAGATCTTGTTTTTTCTTAGAGCACTTGTTACATATTCTCCTTAAGGATGAATCCCAATCCATTTTTCTATGGTAATAAGAAATCATGGAATGAGTTGTGAGATCAGTCCAAACAAGGCGTGCAAGAGCTGGGGAGTAACTCTTTGTCCCAGCAGAGTGAATGTCATGAGAAGGGGGCTTTGGATAATACCTTTTGTCTGCTCTTTCTCTCTGGTTACACGCACACACACAGACACATGCACACTCTCACACTCATTCAGCATCCCGCCACCACTACCAAGAAGATGAAGGAGATTATTCCCTTTTAAAAACAAAAATAAGTTTATGAGTGGCACTCAGATTTTGTCTGGACGAGTGGACTGGTGTCAATTGCGGCATTCCTAAATGCAGATAGGAACCTAGTCACGTCAAAATGCCACAATAGGGTAGGGCCCAGGCAAGCACTTATCCCTCCCCCAACTTGTTTGGGGGTTTTGAGGAGGTTCGGGTTTTTTGTTATTTTTACTTCTATTTTTTTGTGGAAAGGAGACCTAAGAGCTTAACCTAGAAAGGAACTGGTGATCTCCAGTCTGGAGACACCAAGACACCAGGGCTGACGATGGTGTGCATCTAGCTTTCTACCTGTGTGTAGGCAATCTGCCTGCTTCCCAACCTGCGCTTTCCTCCATGGGATGTGTTAGATGGCAAGTCGTCTTCCAGTTTACCCTTGCTTCTGTGAGGGCTTCTTTCATCTTCTTGAGCTTAGTAATGTGGGATTAAAAGTATCTGAGAAAAAATAAGGTCAGCAGAAAATGGCGTTTTATGACTGTACTTCTAGGTTGTATGAAACCTTAAATCAAGCATCTGACTTGGCAAGAGAGCTCAGTACCACTAAAATTAACATGTGAAAAAAGTATTTGTGTTTCCTAAGCAGTGAAAGGAGCAGTTGTGGTTTCTTTCCTTTTAGATCTAGGTAAAAAATGTCAGTATTTGTCAAAGAGGTGCAACATGGAAAAGAAAAAGAAAAAAAGTAGAAAGGAAAAGGAAACCATTACAGAGCATGTGAATACATCCGGGGAGACTATCTCTATCAGTCTTCAGCAGGAGAGAGGTTCTACCATCCACAATATGCAGGGTATGAGCATAAGTCATGGAAAAAGTTCTTTAAAAAAAAACAGTAGAGAGAAAATGCAGAGGTAAATTTTACTATCCAACCAGAAATTGAATGTAACGTAATATTTCATTCTTTTTTTCTTTCTTGAGAGAAACCAGTTCAAGTTCTTCATTCCAAACAATGGAATAAAACCAGCTTTTATCCAAAGATAATTACTCATTATCATAATCTTCACAAGAACCTCCTCAGATGGACGTGAGTGTACCTGGGGATCTTTAATCAGGCTGAATGGGTATTTTCTTCTTGCTAATGAAAGCTAGGAAGTTTGGTGTGAAACAAATTAGCAAAACCTGATTCTATGAAATTATGACACAGCACTTCATTAGCATATCTCTGTCTAATTGAAACCCAGTAGATGATGCATCATAATGCCTCTCTAGAAATGCATATTGAAAATAATACTTTTCTGAGGACTGTGAAGTATTATTTTTAATTTAGGAGGTGGAAAGTCATGCTGTTACCGCAGAAAGCCATATATCTCCACCTGTTTTGAATGGATCTCAAAAATAATTCACGTTTCATACAAAGCTAAGAATTCCATTAAATTATTTTTACTTATTGTGGTTATATTCAATGTAGATATGCCAGGAGAGAGAGGGATTTCAAAACAGATCCCTTCTCCCACAGCCATTGGCATCAAAAAACAGGATGCCAAATATTTTGGGGCTGTCTTCACTGCAGGTCGGGAGCAACTGCAATGAAGGTGGGTGTTTGGTGCAGCCATTCAGTTTCAAATTTCTTCCACTTTTCCACTACTTAAATGTTTAAACTAACATATCTGAACCCACATATATGAAAACTCAGCTTACACGTGCCTCTTCTTTTCCTCTGCTCCTTTTTTTGCCACTATCACATAAAGCAAACATTAGCTTTAGGCAATAGTTTCATTTGAGAAACCTAAGCTTCAAGATGAATTAGGCATAAGACATTTTTGTTTTAATGTTAAAAAGATCGTTTCCTTAGAGGGCTGTGTGAATTTAAATCCACCTGGAAGGAAAGGCATATCTGAACAAAATTAATTCAGCAGATATGATTAACATTGAGTTGTTTAATTCATATCATGCTGTACTAACGTTAAGGTCAACCAAAACCAGACTTCTTGTCTTTTTTTAGTACTACTGTAAAAGCTTTTCTGCCCTTCATTCTGCATGCTTTCGTGTATGGTCTTCCTACCACTATCCTTAATGGTACAAAGCATGTAGCCCCTTTTTGTTTTTACCACTGTCCTGTTATTGGAGGCCCAGGTCAGCAGTTTCACAGCACAGAGAGTTGTTTGATGCTGTCATCTGGCTGCCTGTCTTTCCGCTGTTTCTGCTTGTCTAGCTAAACCCTTGCATTTTTTACATTCACAGTTGACAAGGAGCAGGAATCCAAGGGTGCAGAATTCTATTGTGTGAGAAGGTACGCTGACCTCCTAATGGCAAAAATATTCTGTTATCTTTAAACCTGCTTCAGGAACTACCTGAAATACAAGTGAGTTTAAGAGGGGCAGGCAAGTTATTCTACACATTTTTTAATTTTTTTTTAATTACCAGAAAATCTCAATTACTTCAGTTTTTGAGGCGAAAACAAGAAGTTTAACTAACATGTAGGCCATTCCATTCTTCTAGGCTATGCATTTTCTTTACGGACCATCTGGTTCATTTGGTGTCATCTTGTATGCAGAATAAGTGCTTTGTAGATGGATTTGCTAAACTGGGCCCTGGCCTGGCTCCTATCCTTCCAACCTCTTATTTTCTTTTTGCTGTATTCTTTCTTACCTCTATTCCATGATAGGTTTCAAACACTCCATCTAGCTATCTCTATGTTCTGTCACCTCAGCTCAGGAAGGACCACATGCTCATAACACAGGCCAGTCAGCCTTATTTTAATGCGTGTGGTGACAGTGAATAGTCTGTTTGTCTTTGCAGCTATTTAAAAACAGATAATACATGAAACTGCCTGCTTACTTTTAAGTATGATTTAACCTTTGGCAAGTTTACTGAACTGACACCATCAAAATACATCAGTCCTTAAAAAAACAGTTAAGACCCTGATGTACCAGAAGCAGTTGAATGACAATTTAGTTTAAATCTGTGAGTTGTCCTATTAACATCAGTGAAACCACATACAGGTACCTGGAGAATATTCTTAAATGGTTTTCAAGGATAAAATTTTAAGAGAATTATCTTGTAAAAAAATGTCTGGTCATGTGTAAGGTATACAGCCACCACGCTATCAACAAGGATTGAATTTAAGATCTTAAAAATGCAAAGCCCTACATAGTATCTTCATTAATTATTCTTAGGATAGGGACATTCCCCGTGACATGACAGGAGAGAATGACTCAGTTGCAGGTGTCAGTATAGTGTCTTACATTGGCACTGTTTGAACATATGACAGTGGATTTGGGAATCTGTTGCAGCATGTAATTTAACTTTATAAAATCCAGTTAATACTTTATCTTTGCTAAAACTTTAAACATGAGGTGTTTCTTTTAAAAGCAAATTCATTCTGGGGCAAAATCTGAATATGTGCAACTCTAGTAATCTATCCTTTCTTCATTAAGACTGTAGGAAGCACACAGCCTCATTAATGCTGTGCAACTCTTTCCTAGCTGATCTGTAATTTGTATGCAGTTCCTTCTCACCTCCGCTCCTCCACATAGATACTTGACATTCAAACTGTGTGAATGTCCTCGTACAGAGGATTTGGACATGAAAGTACATAAAGCTCTAAAATTAAGCAATGATATTCAAGCTCCCAAAGACAAGGCAGTAGATCTCAACTGGTATATGAGATAGAAGTTGAGCCTGGGTTAGACTTCATTGTGGATTTCAATGCTGTATGATAAGTTAGCAACAGAATGAAATTAGAAAGAACCTTACGACTGCTTGGCGTTTTACAGTTTTCCAATAGTTAATATTCTAAGCAGGATATTTCCTTTGTCACAGTTTAGTAAGTGGATTTTTCCTGCTGGTGTGGCAGTGGTCCCCATATGCCTTTGAATATTGTAAGCATGTTCGTGTATTTCTGTGCTGTGAACATTCAGGTACCAGGTGAAATTCCAACAATTTTAGTAACTCATCCACCATCCTCAGGTGTAGTCAGCTGTGACTGAGTAAGTGATGAAACCTGCAAAGCTTGTGAGTGGCACCTGGCTTACTCTTTATTTTGAGTTCCAGAAAAACAATTGGCACAAAATATGTTCTGGAAGTGTCAAATTGCTACTAAAGATGAAAGAGGTGAGTGGTAGCAGAGGACCTGAAACTTTAAACAGTAGCTGTGAAGTACCACGGCCAAGAAATTGCTGCTTTTATTAGAATGCAGTAAAAGTCTGGATTAGGCCTAGTTAAAATTGCAGAGTTCTTTAAGGAAGTCAGATTTTTGGATCCTCCTTCACCCCAATGAGTTCTTGTGCAATGACTAAAACCAATATAACTTTCTAAATTGTTGACTAAGCAAGTACCTGCATATTCAACCCGTATATCATTGACATTGGAGATACTATTTCCATTTCAAATCCTCACACCTTCCTGAGGCATTCAGATTATGGAATTTTCCTAAGCTTCCGTTGTGGAATAAATACATTCCCCGGTCAGTACTTACATTGAACACCACATTATTGGTGAACCGAACAATATATTCCTTCTAATAAAAATGACCGGGAAAATCTGCTGCTGTCTATATGTGGGTTGGTCTTCTGGTTCAGTATGTCATCAAGGGAAGGTTTTAATGTTTCAGTGTAAGAAGTTCAAGTCAGTAAACACAGTGAGTAAAAGTACAGTAAAACTTTGGAAATTCTCAAGGAACAGCTTCAGTAACTCAGCCAGTAGAGGGAACTCTAATACAGTACATGGCAGGTGACCCGGGGCTGCAGAATAGAGTAACATCACAAAGACAAGACAAAGTGTAAAACGTATTCATGTCATGTATCGTGTGTAAAGCAAAGTATCTACCTCATATGTCCCATGTATTATTTAGTGATTTTATACCTGCTGGCTTATTTCCTTTCCTTTTGTTTTCCTTGCATCCTGTGGTAACAGTTTACATACATTTGCCAAATTTAAGGAAGGGATTGCCAATGACGGTAAAACAGTTTTAATAGTTCATAAGTATTACAGATCGTATTCCATTTAGTTGACATTTGGCCAGAATAAAAAGTTAGAATTTTGTGATTTTTTTTTATTATTATTATTTTGTAAGATGTCACAATTATGTGACATAATGGCAGATAGTAGTCTCTCTTAGAATGACTGGCACATGTCCTTTGGAGGCGAGAGGAACAGTTTACAACTGTAAGACATAGTAGTCATCAAAACCCCCAGCATTATATGAAGATGCCTTTTATGGAAGGTCCCCAAAAGGAACTCACTTTTTTCTTTTTTTTTTTTCTTTTTTTCCTTTTCTTTTTTCCTTTTCCTTTTTTTTTTCCCTATTTCTTCTTTTTCCTTTTTTCCTTTTTCCTTCTTCCTTTTTGACCTTTAGTCACCTGAATATACTTTCAGTTAGTGTATCACCGTTTCGTTGTTTTTAAGGCTTGATGCCTTGCACTCAGTCACCATTCTGTCATTTACTGCTTTTTTTTTTTTTTTTTTTTTTTTTCCTTTAGGGATAAAATGTCACCATGCGGTTTGATCACTAAATAGGTTTCTTAGAGAAAAAAATTCTTGTTTCTTCTGAACTGTCAAAAGTCAGCAAGTGCATGAAATAGATGTAACATTTCAACATTTCTCTGTTGCAACCTGAACTTCAGATCCTTCCCAGGCCTGTCTTCATCAAATAGCCTTACTTCTCCTCCTACACTACATTGAGACAATTTGGTTTTTCTACCCATTGAGGTATTCTGTGGGCTTCTATAAAAGATAAAGAAACATTTAAAAAATGCAAAACTCACTGACATCACTGAAGATATTTTTTTTTCTTTTCAAAATATGCGCACATAGGTTGAGGCATTCAGTATGAGGATCTCACATGAGAATTGGTTGAGTAAAATGGTTTTAAGGAGTATTTATTCTCACAGAAAGGACAAATATCCCTGCACATATGATGTGTTAATATTTCCAGTAGCAGCATTTCAGACCCCTTACACAGCTGTGAAACAGCACAAGTCAAACCCAGCATCCACTGTGGACGTGGCAAGTGCCTCAGCCATGCCTGCTGAAGCACAATACAGTTCCCTCTGCTCTGCTTCTATGCATTTCTGGAATTAAAGTTGCAGAAGGATTGGCATAGTAGCTAGCTAATCCTCCTTTTTCGTGAAGTGCGATGAAGTACTGTTTGTTGTTTTTTTCAGATGAAACTCAGCTTAGCTTTCCATTCTAATTAGGTAGTAACTTTTTTGGAAAAGAAGTCATTATGGGTCGTCTAGAAATTGTTGTTAATAAAGGAAGTTTCAGGGAACTGGGTTTATTTTGGTTGCATCCTTATGTAAAGTCTGATCTTTAATGCCATTAAAGTCAATGCAAAGCTGTTCTTTAGCATCTGCAGAACCAAGAGGCAAAAAGGTGCAGGTATTCATGTCATTTTTACTAAAAATACTTTGTAATTGCAGTGGAGTAGAACTTCTGAAGAACATTTGAACCAAATAAGGTATAGAAATGTCGTCTTTCTCTGTACTCAAATAATGTACTGAGTTCGGATGAAGCAGATCCTGCTTCACTAGGAATTAGTCTAAAATGCTAGTTCTATGATGTAGCACAAAACCTAGGAGAAAATGAAGTCATGCATTCCAGAGGTCAATTCAGGATGTCCTGAGAACGCTGTAGCTAAACCTGCCAAAAATAAGGAGGAATGAACTTCATGTTTACCCTTTACTTCATGGGCACTCAGAATATGCGTTGATTTCCAGATACAGAAGTGAGATCCGCAGTATTACTGTGGTAGTAATAACCATGTTGTTAACCATTCCTGTTAAGTGCCCTGCTATTCTGAATTGTAACCAGAAAAGGATATCCCAGGGGCACCAGACTGCATGCCTGTTGATAAGTTCCCTGTGCTTAATGTTTTGTATTAGCTTCCTGTGGAGCATCCTTCTATTAGATACATCCTGCAATAAATGTATTAAATGCCTTAAATCCTCTTTTAAATGTGTCTACAATCAAGAGGGAGAAATAGATGCCTCAGCGAGGTTGGACTTGTTGGTGAGAGTGCTGCAGTGGTGTCAGTCTCAAAAACATCACTTAGGCTCCCTGAATGATTACATTAATGCCAGATATTTCATTTTATGTGTTAGGCATAAAGTGGACAGTCAGCATATGACCCTTCTTCAGCAGACTTGTGCTGTGATAATGTTACTCTCAGGCTGGGTTTTCTATTCGCTGGCCATTCAGGATGGCAAAGCAGGATAGCTTGCTTTATTTAGAAAAAACAATTTCAGAAATAGGAAACTGTATATGCATATTTATCCACCTAAATAGTTTGAAAGCACCAGGCTTGACAGATATCTCTAGCTGCTGAAGTACGAATGCTAAATGACAATAGTTGTAGAGCCTTGACATACCACGTCTTGTGTGTATGTACTTTTGTTGTTTGATTCAGGATAATTTTTGCTGATTTTTTTTCGCTTGTTGCTTTCTGATCTATGTCTAGAGGCAATTAATGAGCACCAAACGTTCCCATAGCATCTTTTTGATCAAATAAGCAGGTTTGTTCTGCAAGAAAAGTACTTCATCTAGTATTGAATTCAGTGTCTCCTCCAAGGTGTCAATTCTAATTGGTATTGACAGAGATAAGAACGCAGTATATAGTGAGCAGGATGACGGGGGGGGGGGGGGGGGGGGGGGAGATAGGAAAATGTGTAAGGACTTATTTTCATGAATTGTTCATAAATGGATTGTTCTTTGTAGGAGGAGTGCTGTAATGATTGAAGATTGCTTGTGTGGCACTTGCATTTTCTAGAGAACATTTCCCTTTCATTGCCTTCTACCAATTGTGTAGGAAGCCTTTACTTTTTCTGTGGTAAACCCTTTTCTGTAGATGCAGTGCATGGTCAATCTGTGCAGATAGATTGCCAGTTTACGTTCTAGTATTCCTGCTACTGCTAGGATCTGAAATTATTTCCCATTTACCATGTTAGAAATTGATTTGGATTGTTACTGTGTTACTCTAAGTGATGGAATGGATAATAATTTCCTAAAGTAAATGCAGGGCACATCATACAATATTAAAGGAAATGTGTAGAGGGCCACATGTACACAAGGAAGGTAATCTGATCTCTGTTAAATTATTTAAAGCACATTTCCATTTAAATAGGAACTAATGATAAGCAACCAGGTGAAGCTCTGTACATTGATTTATGGATTTGTATTAAAGATTTCACATGGTTGCTTACAGTTCAGCAAGCTTGCAGAGTCTCTCTTGTATATGGAGCATTTTATATTCTGCATGTTGAAATGAGCGTTAGTATTTATGTTTCCAATGAAAATGTGTGCAATAGGACAGATGTAAAAGGACAAACACTGAAATAATAGATTTTTTTTTTTTTGGTTATGACTTCTGTGATATACGGTACTAGCATTGGATCTCAGGAATGATAGATTTCCTTAATGAATTTTGTCAGTACGTCAATATTGCTATATTTGAAGAAAACATGGAGATGTTTTTAAAACTATTACTATCTTGAGTTGCTTGAAATGTTACTAATTAATAGATTATACTATACCCTGTACACAGTTGATGCCAATGATACAGACGGTGGCATGGCTGAATCTGTTTTACTGGAAAATATGCAACAGGCTTTTTTAAAGCTACTGCTCTTAGCAAGTGATTTGATTTGTCACTGAAGCTGAGACTAAATCCAATGTATTAAACAACATTATAGTTTTATATTAAATACATGATTACTAACTCAAAGGGGGTTTGTCTTCTACATTTATATTTGTAACATAATATTTATTGAATGTTCTGCATCAGAAGGTAACTGACATGCTGAACAAATAGGAGGTCTGCAATTCTTGTCTTTCTGAAGTGCAAAATAAGATAAAACCCAAGCGCTTGTCTGGCATGGCATATAAACCTTGGTGACTGTGGTACAGAAATGTGACTGAGGTAATTTCCTGATTAAGTAACAGTTTGGCCTGTCATTTGCTGACCTCACATAGAGAGTTTAGACTGGATGTTCCAAGCAGTAGCTCAGAAGCAGCTCTTGGCATTTGGCGTCCATTCCCAGCCATGCTTAATCTTCACTTCCTTCTGTGAATACTGCCCTCTGCAATCTGAGCCAGTAAGATGCACTCAAACCACAAGATAATTTTGTAGTGCTTATTATGCCTTAAGCAATGTACCTGCTGAAGTACAAAAATCCAGAATGCATATCTGTTTCCTACAAACCCTTAAATAAATAAAACTGATAGAGCCACCATAGCCCCATGGATCAGTGGGTCTAAGGCTCTTGCAAGTACCACTGATGGGGAATGCATGATGTTCTAGAAGCTTCAGTTAAGTGTATTTCTTTAACCATTAGTGTAATATTTCTTTTTTCCCATGTGAAATAGGATTGCTCTTTTGAATAGCAGACAAGAAAGAATTCAGTAATCCTTAACCTCTGCTAACTGATTTAACGAAGCAGAATGAAGAGGTGTACAAATTTCCTATATATAAAATAGGAAGAAGAAAATCAGCATTTGATGAATGAATTGTGAAGGTCACAAAAGCATTTGTAAAAATAGCTATTATTCCATTCACTTTATCTGTTTGCCAGTCTGCTTGTTCCCCAAATGTTTGCTTGGTGAAAAATCACAAATAGTGAATTTTCTAAATAATGTATGTGCAAACCATATTTGGGACACTCATGCCTTGGCAGAAAGCAAAAATATGAATATAAAGGATTTAAAATTCTCATTTCTGACCATAGCTTTTTATTATGTTCAGCCTTAGCATAATGACATAATACAAGTTATTTATTTCATTCAATTTTAAGGCCATTCAGCACCTTTACAAGATCATATACAGGTAGTGCTGTATACAAAAGCTCTCCCAGGTACTTATATGGTCCCATTATCACATTATCTGGGTACTTCACTATTTTTATTGTATAGATTTACAGCACCTTTGCAAGAAAGAAAATGTAATTTGGTCCATTATTCAACTAGGAACTTAGGCACACCATTAGGAAATGGTTAAGGAAATAATAGTGGGTCTAGCATGTTTCAGAGTTTTTTGGATTTTTTTTTCAGTTTTCTGTATGTTTTGAAGTGACTTTTAAGTTTTGCTTTCAAATTCAGATAGAATAGAAGCTCTTTTATATCCGGTATGTCTGGTCTAGCCAGATCTGTAACAGAGAATGAGATACCTCTCACCTACCTTGTTACATTTATAATGCAAGTTTTACATTTGAACTAGTTGCTAGACTCCTGTTGTAGCCCTCAGAGAAATGGGTGTTGAGGGCATGAGTCTTCTCGGCCTATTAATCACACAGGGAGTCTGGATAACTAGCTGAGATGTCTATGGAGAAGATGATTAATTAAGCCAGATCTCTCTCAAAGCAATTAGATAACTTGGCCAAGACCAAACCAGAGCAAAACGGGAAGTTGAAGTGGTGTCTTCCCATTCCTGGGTCTGCATCCTAAACACTGAAGTGCCCTGTCCATCCATGACATCAATTACATTCTTACCTAATGATCTTAATACCTGTCACAGTACAGATCTACATTATAGAGTGAAATTCATCTCATTGAACTTCCAGCACCTGTGATGTGGCCACGAACACAAGCACTAGTCACTTTAGGCTCTGCTTATTAAAAATCTATTGTAGAGATAATTATTCCATTGACTGTCAGTGGAGATTGGAGGATTATCTCAAAAGCGAACGTTGACATGGTCTCATTGACAAATAGTGCAAGCTTTTGTAACCATGAGGAATTCATTTAAGACAGCTCAGGTGAAGACAACTGAGAAACCAGATATTTGGAAAAAATGCCCACTATCTGACATTTCCAAGATAGAGAAAAAGAAAAAAAGAACAGGAAACTCTTGCTATGATTTTTTTTTTCCCCAGTATTTTATTGGTGATGCTGCTGTTTGTGACTTGGTCACATTCTTTATTCCTGAGAACAGTAGCTGCTATGAGGAAGCATTTGTGTCCACTTTGCAAAGATGATGAGGGGACTGGAGCACCTCCCTGCTGAGGAAAGGGTGAGGGAGCTGGGACTGTTTCACCTGGAGAAGGGAAAGCCTGGAGTGGATCATAGCAATGTCTACAAAGACCTTAAAGGCAAATGCCCAGAGGATGGGGCCAGGCTCTTTTCAGGGGTGCTCAGTGACAGGACAAGGGGCAACAGGCACAAGCGGCAGCATGGGAAGTTCCATCTGAGTATGGGGAGAAACTTTCTTTACCCTGAGTTTGATGGAGCACTGGCACAGGCTGCTCAGAGAGGCTGTGGGGTCTCCTTCTCTGGAGATACTCAAAACCCACCTGGACGTGACTGTGCAACCTGCTCTGGGAGAACCTGCTTTAGCAGGGGTTGGACTAGGTGATCTCCAGAGGTCCCTTCCAACCACAACCACCCTGTGATTCGTTATGGATGTTATACACAATATGAATTCTAACTGTGTTCTCTTTACTATAAATTTCTTAGATGTCACAAGCTCAAGTCTTTCTCTGTAATTCAAGCATTGTGATGGAGCAGTTGACAACTGGACCTGTATTCCTGATGTAATTTTGAAAGAAGTAGAGCTTTATATACTATAGAGAAGATTATCCTAATTTATCCAGTAAGAGTAGAATCTGTAGCACACAGAGTGTTTTCTGCTTTCTGGAGTAGAAGGTTTGCGGTTTTTGGTTTGTTTTTTTTGTTGTTTTTTTTTGTGTGTGTGTCGTGTTGTTTGAAGTTAAAAGCTATGTAACCACGATAGGCAGGTAGATTTATTTTTTTCATGCTTCTGTCTAGTTAGGGAATCTGCTGAAGGTGATGCCAACTTTCTTTTTGTAGTTCTATAAATGATGTGTGAAGTCTTGAGACAGGAGATTTTATCGTATTCCATAAGGGCCTTTAAGTCAACTAAGGTGATGAATCATGTGATCGAGAATATCTCTGAGAAGCCTCTGGTTTGCCAAGATTTGCAGCATAGTCAAGGCTAGTCTTGTACAGGGACTTGAAGAACATGTGAATCGATTTAGAGATTTTGATTCGAGTATCCTTTTCATTCATTTGAGCCCTAAAAAGAGCAGAATTCCTTTCCTGCATCCCATTTCCATCCCTGTGTCTCAGTACAGATTCTGAGGCTTAGAATTGTTGAGATATGACCTGCTGTTTTTTATTTCAGACTGTCCTCCCTGCTCTGTAAAGAGCGTCACAAAGACAGCTCATAAGTTCAGAAATTTTTAAAAATGCATAAAAGGGGACAAGGCAGAAAATAGAGATAAGTGGAGTGATTTTCTGCACCTGGGGTTTGTGTTGAGTACTTATTAATCACTAGTACTCTCTCTTTGCCCTTTGAAGTCAATTAAACCAGTCAGCTGAATAATAGTGTAAACTTTCAGAAAAACAGATCCTAACAGGACAGACATTATAATGAATTCAGGTAAGTTATAGTGCCAGTGAGTAGGAATGAATGAGTATGGATTGCAAGCAATACACATAAAAACTAAAGGGAGAATGATACTAAAACCAGCAGAAGAGTTAAGATGGAAAAGTATGTGATCAGGAATGATGATCCATTAGCACATTTTGAGAAAAAGCTTAGGTCTCATTATCAAAACAGCTATTTTATGAAAATCAAAGGAAAAATATGGAATTTGAAAACTGCACTGTAATATTCCATATTTAAAGACCTTACATCTTTTCTTTGTACTGTTTCACATCACTTGCTGATGAAGACACAGAGTACCTGTGTTTCTAATGAATGTTACTGTCGGATTATGGTATAGTTGTGCAAATAATTTATGTCTGTGTTATGAAACAAGATGCACACATGTTGAATGCATATAAGGGCAGGGCAGAATCTAGAGCTTTGGGCTCGGGTAGAAGCAGCTAAATAAGGAGTTGATAGTGTAAATATATGGCCATTAAAAAAAAATAAAGTTTTACTAATTTCTAAATACCATAGTTATCAGGGACTTGAATTAAGGACTTGAGTCAGTCCTGTAGTCTTAGAAATCACTACGTGAAACAAGTGTTGAGGATTCAAAGGAGTTAAAGTGTTCAGAGTTTGCTGTGCTGCAATACTAGTGAAGATGCAGCAAACAGAAATTAATATTTCATGTGTATAGTATGGGCAGAGAAAGGAAAAAGCAAAGGAAAAGTAAACCGTGATATAAAAATGACTTCCTTCTATTTAGGTCAGCTTCTATATGATATGGTAACCTGATTGTTTTGACACTTGGTTTTTTTGTGCTGAATGTTGGCATTATTGAATAATTTTATTACTTGGCCAAAGAAATAATGTGAAAGGGCCCAGTTCTGATTAAAGTGCAATGATATTAAAACTTTTGTTGGAGCCAAAAGCTGTAATATGGTGATGGGGTAATAAGAGTGTAATTATGAAATATAAAATTTGTAGCTTACATCCCACTAAACATAGGAGTAGGAAGATCAGTTTATGATTCAAATAAAAGTTAAGAGAATTAGACCTGATCTGGGCAAGTACTGGTGTTGCATCCCCTCCATGGAGGGCATGGTGTGGGATCCTTACACTTTCCCTAAGGAGACAAACCGGCCTCACACTAGTGGAAACAGGAACAGCTCCAGGTTTTTTGTTGTTTCTATGGAAACGAACTCCCACTTTGTTTACAAGGCAGAGGAAATGCCTTATAATGCATGAATTAAGGGGACAAAGCTTTGTAAAGAACAGGTGAGCCTTCAAAACATCCTGGGAGTCAAGACCTGCAAGCTCAGCCACTGCAAAACCAGGGCTTACCAAAAGCTCATCTGAGCACTTTGCTAGTTAAATGGAGGAGAAAACTAAAACATCAGTTGCTGCTTTAGGGAGGATAGATCACTGCTATTATGCCAACGAGTGTTTCAGAGGTTCCTAAATTGTCTTCTGTCTCACACTCAAAACTGCCACATTTGAACACTGAAAAATATTGTTTCACTTCCAGCTAAATGCACTTTAATGGCTTCTAGACAGCCATAAAGCTGTGCAGCAGGCATAATTCTTCAAACAGGATATAACATCTAGTGTTTCTTGATTATCCAACTCAATCTGATTCTCTACAGATTTCCAGTGCCTCACACTTTTGTATAAGATATATTTCTAATAGAATGCATTCATTTACCAGCTTGGATATCTTTATGTTATACTGTGAGGATTTATCAGTCCCCATCAGTCTGTATTTCATCAACCTACCCTTTAAGTTTCCCTAACAAGAAATTATTTTATTTCATGATCCCTCTTAAGTTAGAGGTCATATTTGGTTTTCTCCAACACTTTTTCAACCCAGCAACTTCAGGAAGTTGGGCTGCAGGACAGTGATTTGGTCTAAAATGTTAGGCCCAGGTAAAAGGCATCGTGATGAAAATTACAGGGTGTATAAACGTTCTGCAGTAAGTATTTTCTTTATTTGAATGATTAGAAAAAGACTCAGCAAACCTGTGCATCCACCAGTCACAGAATCTTCATATACCTGATATCCCATGTATACATAATTTTACCTCCAGTGGTCCTCAAAAATCTGTACTGATAAATTAGGATCTCATAGAATATCTCAAGCTGGAAGGGACCCATAAGGATCATGGCAATTCTAGGTATTTGGTATTTTACTTTACTCGTTACATCTCTGTAGTAAATTAGTATTTTGGAATTATATTAGGATAAATACTTTAAAGTAGTATCTTCTTCAAAGTCATTGCACAGAAATATTTGCATGTATGTGCTTCTACTTACTAATATTGGAGCTATTAATTCTGAGACTACTGTGCTACCTGCTGCCCTGCAAGCTTCAGTCACTGGAACTTTCTGGTGGCTTGGCTTTCATTCATGTTGCTTATTCCTGCATCTTAAGTGAATTGATAAACCTCAGTGATTTTAGAGGCTTTCATGAGTGTGGTCGGATGGGTTTATTTTCTGCAGTAACTTGGAAGAACATGGGGTTTGTAATGTCTCGTGAGGCTTATGCATATAACAGCAAATATGAAAGGCAGGAGATGGACAAGTATCCAAAAGAATGAGGTTAGGATTAACACTGAGGGGTTTTGTTTGATTCATTCAATCAAAGATGTTTGTAAGAATCTCTCATGAGAGTTCTTTTTCAAAGTTACCTAGTAATCCCAAAGGTAATGACATTTTTGTTAGGTTCCAACACAGTTATATTGCTCTCCATTCTAGATCTCTGATATTTTGATAGTTAAATAGAAGAAACCTATAATCTTAGCCATCATCCTAGGGTCATGCAATTTTGAGAAAACAAGATTGGATAAAAAATAGGTAGTACTTCTACACATTTTTGTTTCTCTCAGCTTTCCACTTCAATTGACAGGTCTTCCTGATGTGTGGCGAATACTCATTCAAAAACAAAATGAGGATTCATTTACTGTGGTGACAGAGAAATGTATTAATGCTGGCTGATACAAAAGGCAAAAAGTTTTACAATAAAAGATGAAAAAGGAGAAAAAAACCTGGACAATGTATACTGTTGTCTGATTGCTCTGAAATTTCATCATGTTATTTGGTACTGCATGTTACTCACTGGCAATTAAATCTTACTAGTTTGCTTTTCTCATTATTTTTTTTGAAGAGCATTTAGTGCTAGGAAAGCTGTTGAATGTTGCAAGGTGGAAAAATATATTTGCTACATTTTACTCTCATATATAGCTAGAAAATCATTAGTGTGAAGGGGATCTTACAGATGGAAGTAAAAACAGAGTTTATGCCATCAGTTACTTTGTTAAATTACACAGCTACCCTTGGAGTTTTCCTTTCTGATGATGCTGTCTTCATTTCGAACTGCTGTTTTGACATTTGTAAAGTTTTAGCAAATGCTTCAGGAAAAGGTCAGTTTACAGTGACATTTTCCCTTTTCAAAAACCTGTGGAGAGGACACTGAATACAGGTTTACATGATAAGCCATTGTGGATTTAAAACCAAGGCTTTTCTTACTGTGTTTTAGAACACTTGTTTTTCACAGTCATCTTCTGTTTTGAAACCATTTACTAGAAAGTTCTTTTCATATAACTCAGTTCTGAATATCTTCTTTGCGCAATGTTAACGGCAAAAATATTTCGTGGCTTGGGAGTTTTTGATACAAGAACAGAATATTTAGAAAACGGAGGGCTAGGGTACTATGATTACTGACATAGATCCAAATACACTGAAATAGCTCCTGCGAAAGCCTCCCCGCGTACCTGTGTTGTTGTGCAGTATTTGCTCCTGATCAGCTGTGCTTGGGGCTGTATGTGCAAACATTATTTTTTTCCCCATCCTACTACTGGGTCATTTCCATCTGTCACTCCGTTGTGTTACGGTTTGAGACACGCCAAATTAATTAGAAATTGTCCAGTAACATGCATCAATACTTGCTAACACAGTCAGAGCTTCTGTCAGTGATGCCATAGAGTAATTTACTTTTGGGGGATAAAGGGCCATTTATGCGCGAAAATAAGTAACCAACCTTTTTTTCGTGTTTTCAAACTGAGAAAATGCCATTGCTTTTTCTCTGACATATTTTATGACAAAAATTATGGTTCTTCAAATAAGTTTTCTGAATACTAAAGAAGAAATACTGCTCTTTTGTGAAAGTATAGATTTATAGAATGATAAAATATATTGGGATATGGTTTTTTTTCTGGATATCAGTATATTCTCTGTCCCTCAGAATTCTGTGCCTTCAGCTCTCCAGGAATTATACTGCTGCCCTAGTGAACACAAAATCTGTTTCTATCAAAGCAAGGCCTATTAACTTTCAATAATAAGCACTTAGAGGAAAATTTTTCAGTGTTTCTATTGACAAGGTGGTTCTTAGGAAATAAATGCCATAGAAAAAATGTCCATAAATAAATTTTTTTTTGACTGTGGAATTTATAATGCCACAGGTGCTATATGTTTAATGACTGAAGGAACTGGCCTTTAGTCATTACATACTATACACTTCTTGCACAACAATGTGACAGAATATGTAAACTGACCTTTTATTCGAATGAATTAGAATGGAAATTCTACTGAATTTTCAGGACTGTGTGTATATAACTCATTAGAGCTGTCAAATTACCTGTGCCCACTGACCTGATAGGATAATACGATAGCAATACTTTATGTGGCCAGATGATAGAAGTCCCATGAGCAAAATATCTCTGTTCAAGTTAGACAAAAATACTAGTCAGGACATCTCAATGACATACATTTAATCAAACATTATATAGCCACTCTACCATCAGAAAGCAGAGAGATCTGATTAGGCATACTTGGTGAATTTGACAGACGAGGAGGATGAAAGTGCCCGCAGCAACATTCTTCGTTTCTTGAGAGCCAGCATCCATTCATGTGGATGTTTGGGTTTTCTCAGCTTTCTGGTTTTTGACTTTCATAGTTTAAGAGGGGATTTGTTTTCAGCATCTACGTAGCATGTCCTTATTGGTACACTCATAGGAAATACATTTGGTTCCAATATTTTACAAATTGTTTACGTCTGTTTTGGCTGACCTACTCTGTATCAGAAGAGTGTCACCAACTAAATTCTATGTTCATGTGTAGATAACGTGAGGCATGTAGTTATTAAACTGATGTGTTATAACTAGGCCAGTGAGAATATACGTACCATATAGTTTTCTGAACTGCTGCTGCAGTATTATTTTTGATGGCTTCATTTAGAAAGTGGTAATATTCTTGGCAGAACATTTCACCATATCCTAAGCAGAAATAGCATAGATATTCCATTAATTGAGGCTTTTCTTAAAAGGAAGTATGTATTTACAAGTTGTTTATAACTTGGTGCCTTTTAGTTTTCAGTTGCAAAGTCTGGGATTGAAAATTGCAAGAAAACAGAAATGCAACGTTTACGCAGTATAGCATTATTTCCAATCATGAATTTTGCATTTCTTCTTCTAAGAAAAAAGAAAAAATCAACCAACTCTCAAGAACGTAAAAGAGCTTTCTTTGAAATACTAGTGACATTTACAAAAAGCATGATTTATAAGATTTGTACTATTTTGACCTAACTTGAGTTAATATTGTTTCTCTTGGTAACCTCTTCAACTGCTAGAATTTATTACCTTTCATGCTTTTGTGTTTGAGCCAAATGAACAGACTGCATGAATTATTTCTTTTCCATACTAACTAAATAATTCCATTAGATATTTGAGAGGGGTTTTTTTTTCCCATTTCAGCAGTGAAACTCTCTAATTTTTACATCTTAAGTTCTATCAATGAAAATCTCTCTTCTATCTCCCTTTTTTTCTGTCCTTCTTTTTATCCTGCCTTGTTTCTTCGTGAAAATTCAGTAGTGGTGAGAAACCTGCCAGCAGAGCAATCACCCATCTGACCTAGTTCACTCAATCTGAGCAGCAGTCCGTCCGGTTTGTACTTGACTGGTGATTATTTGGGGAATATAAAGCCCCTATCTTTTATCGACAGGGCTAATTGGAATTTTTTAGCCTAAATTTCCAGTGCCAGAGGGTTTTAGGATAGACCCAACACTCCTGAACGTATATGTAAGCAATGAGATACTAAATACTGAGAATGCAGTTGAGTTTTGATTTAATTTTGCTGTGATGGTTCTTAAACTACATCCTTACACTAGGTTTGTGTACTGCTGAGGTTAGGGCATGAGTGGTCCTTTTGAAATCATTGAAATTGACTATATGCATAAAGTTAAAGATGAACTTTTGCTTTCTCAGTCTATGCCTTTCATATGAAAAGGAAAATCAATTTAGTGAGGTTTGTAAGCTACTGAAACAAAACAGATTTAACTGTGTGTTTTTATGCCGCTGCATTTTTAAAGCCTATGATAGTTCTCAGCTGGAGTTACTTGGAAAGCATCATTTAGAGTGTTCAATAGTCTATGAGAAAAGAAGTTTTGTGACAGAAGTAGAAGTTATATTCCGTTCAGTAAAACCTGCATATTTATGAAGTATTCAGAAAATAACAGTAAGGCTGATTCTAATTCTAGAAAACCTGCCATAAACCCAAAAGAATCTGGACATATATGGTATAGCAAAAGAGAAAAGAAGAGATGACTTGATCATGCAAGTACTTAAGGAAGAAGTATTCAGGGAAACAGTGGTTTCTGAGAGCAGAAGCTTTTTTACTTCAAAAGACAAAGACAGAACAAAAGCTGTAGCTGGAGTCCAGAGGTAGGCAGATCCAAAGTAAAACAAAGGAGAGTAGATAGCTCTGCAGCTCACTCTGAGGAAGGGCAGCAGTAGATTGTTCAGTTGCTTGTTAAGACTGTAGAAGTCTTTTATTGCGTTGAATCGATTTCTGATGAATGTAACAGTAATTAAAATAGCTGGCTTAAGTGTAGACACCTGTGTTCAGGTTTAAAAATCTCAAAGCAAATGGTTCCCTTCATGTTTTTCTAAGGAAAGTTCTCTAAGTCAAGGAGACATACGATTGATACAGGATTTACTGTATGAAATCCTGTATGGGCCATGCTATTGAAAAGGTCAGATTAATCTGTCATGCCGTCGGGTGAAAGGCATGTATTTCCTTACAGCCTGGAGCTTTTATTAATCAGTAGCCGTGCCTACGTCAGTAGTAGGAATAATAAAAGATTTTCTTGACACTTTGTCTAATATATCAGCTGAGCTTTCAGGTTGTTCTGTGTATGTCTGGGTGTTTTTGCTAACAACCATACATTTTTTGCACTTAAGTTAAAGAAATGGAAGTCATGGTTTACCCTGCAGATAAGTACTGAGCCTTGCACTTGATTCAGATGGCTCCAAGTGAGCGTGGAGGCAGGGTGTGCTTGTGTCCACAGGACTGAGAATGTACTGGGCAACTTTCAGGACTACCTGGAGCTCCTGAGTACTGACGCATCAAGTGAGAATGTGTAAAAGCCATATGCTGCTCTGGTGTCCCGTTCACATTGTGAATTCACATGTGAATGATGGGGGCCAAGTCAACATTAAGAGCCTGTAAGCCCATCAGGAGTGTTCAAGTTTGCTTCCATGTTAGGGGCTAGCATCTAGGATACTTCTAAATTAAGACAAATGAAGAGTTATTAAGAGACTTTGGTGTGAAATACATACCTTATAATTCATATGTACTGTTTTAACTAGAAAAACACCTTTTTTTAAGAAGGATAAAAAAGTATTAAAATAAAAAATAGTAAAGAAACCATTGTATTTATATATTTTTGCACTATAAAAATGTTGAAGTTCTATGTGAAAAATGCAATGCATTGGTTCGTTTCAATATACCAAGTAATCGCAGATTTACATACCTAAATATTCCATTCCATAGTACTTTAGAAATAATGCTGCATATTCTTTCACTTTAATGCAGTCCTATGCCATTTTCACGATCTCTGGATTAAACACAATATTCTTTTATTCTAGCTGATGTGAAGCAAATCTCAAAATTTTTGAATTTTCAGTTTCAATTGTTATTCCTCTTTGGTCATCCCAGTGTCCACTTACATTCTTTGCTGTGTTGAAAAATTGAGATTTCTTCCCTTTCAGTCACTAAAATAAAATGTATTGTGTTCTGTAAAAATTACGGATTATTCTGAAAGGTCAAATTAGGGAAAAATATGTATTAAATATGTTTTCTGCAAGGCTTTAAAATATGTCAGAGGGTGAATGAATGCTAAATTTTAGTTCATTAAGAAGTTCACCTCTCTTCTTTTTAAAGTTCTGAATCATCTCTGTCTCTGACATTTAATCACTTCCAATGAAGCACCAAAGGTTGGTAGTCTGTTGGAACAGTGGTGGATTTTTTCTGCTAACTGCTTGCTTGATCAGCTTTTGATTTATTGCTATGTAAAGTGCTTTGAAATACCTTTGGTAGGAAAGGAAAGTCAAAAAAAAAAAAATTATATTCTGTTCTGTGCAATTCTCTGTGCACATTTCCTAGGATGGAAAATTTGTTGAAAAGATTATAGAGGAGGTCAGACAGACTAGCTGATCACAGTGGTTCCCTTGGGCCACACAAAAGTCTATGACTAAATAACTAGTAGCAGTTTCTGTGAAGAAGTGAAAAGATAAGGTCTATTTTAGGACTGGGGAAGTATTGCATGTTTTTTTTATTTCTAATAAAGTTAGAGAAATTGCAGCTGTTATTTCACTTATACATATAATATGTATTAATTTCTTTGAATTTTGTTTATCGTGTTTTTGGAGAGTGAGTGAATCATTTCATCAGTTTTGTGTTACTTCAGTATGTTCATTCTCATTTATAAAGAAAATAGAACAATTGTAATGCTCTCTAATCATTTGCATAACATGTTTTTACAACAGGAAGAAAAACATCCTCAAGCAATAACCTCTGTTGACTACTGTGAAATTGCTAGTATTTATTTAGTGTACGAAGTCTGAAAAATATAGTCAAAATTCTTATCACAAGACATTACAGAGATTATCAAAGGATGATGTAAATTTCACTGGATTAAGAATTTTGAACTGGGAGGCCTATTACTTAGCTGAAGAAGTGTTCAACCCTCCTCTCTGAGTAGATGTGCATGCTCAAGGGCCAAGGCCAGCAGTTTAACTTTACAAGAAGGGAGATGGATATATATATATATTTTAAACGCTACTTCAGTGTTGGTTTTATTGGTCCATTTTGTTATCAAGAAGCTTCTAGGAGTGTTGGTTTAAAATAGATGCCGTGATTAAAACCAAAGTTGTCAACACTTCCCCCCATTACAGCAGTACTAGGTCTGTGTACATTTTAAAAAGGTTAAAGTACGTAACTTTTTCAGCTGTCTAAAATACGCAGAAACCCTGCAGTTTCTTTGGCATTCTTTGTGTTTTATACAACAGAAAACATGTGAAGCTCAACGGAAAGCTAAGAGCTTTTAATGGTATTGGCAGTACTACCGCTGCCCTTCTGAAGAAAGGTAAAAGAAATCTAGGACCCTGTAAATCATTTTACTGCAGTACAAAAAAGTAGTGGTGACTCAAGGCATAACTGCAACTTATTGAAATGTCTTTAGGTTTGCTCTTGCCCCACCAGTCCTTCAGCACAGGTTCTTGCAAGCCCAGGACAGGCAAATCTTCCCTTTCAGGGATCTCAGTCCAACCTGACTCTCTGACTGAGTTTCTTCCTAATGAACTCACTGGAGCTAGAAGACCAAGGCAATGAGCGATCATCTTTGATGCTTGCAACAGCTCCCTCCACTACAGTTTTGTGCACATCAGTGAAGATGGGGAACTTTTCCCCATAGTTGAGCAGAACTATTAGGCCAGGAAGAATAACTAAACAGATTAAACGCAGTAACTTTTATGACTCATATGACAGAACCATGCAGTGACACTCACAATGGAATATGATGGCAGTGTTAGATCTTTTAACCCACAGCACACCCAGGAATCATTTCATGTGCTCTCGCAGTAGGACGTAAGGCAGTTTACTAGGGCGTAGAAATACTATAAAGCCATTTGGAACAGGGATAAAGGCTACCCTAATCATGTAAAATTCTAAACAGAATTTTGCTGTAGAGTAGAACCTTATGCAGAAAAGACCACCACTTCATGATAGTCAGAAATAAAAATTAAAATAGAAGAGGAAAATCCATGTCATTACAGTAAATATTTAAGAATTTTACGTATCAACCAAACTCGTGTTGCTTACTATCATTTTCATGTGTATCAGGGTATTCAGTCTGTGTTTCCTGTTTGAGACAGCTTGTAACGCGATGGAAATGAAAGAAAAAGAGATAACAGAAATGTTCCATCAGCTCAGTTAGTAAACCTATCTTTTACTGACGGAATTTTATCTCAAAAAAGTGACATCTGTCCCTTTAATTCTGGGGAGATATGAATTAAAGAATCCTTTCTGAGTTTTTCTGTATATGAAAAACTACATTGCCGACAAAAAGAGTTCTTTGTGCATGTAGCTGCACAGCTTGCAAAAGGTAAGTTTGTGGTCACTGACTCCAAAACTGCAAATGTCTGCAGAGTGGATCAGACCTATCTGAAATGATATCTGAAATATGAAAAGCATATCTGAAAATACTTTTAACTGATTTTAAATGACCATACATGGGATTTCATATAGTATTAGGGAGGGGTTAGAAGACACATTTGTATATACTGCAATTTTGAAAAGTCTTGTTCTAAATATAATCTTGTTTGGATACTGACAGGACCTGGCAAACAGTAGTAAAAGCTCAGCTACAATGTATGATTCTTCCCATAGTCCTGGTCATTCCTCAGGGTGGCTTTGAAGACTCATAAACCCATCCTCCCTTAGCCAAACACAACAAGTTAACTTGATTTAAAAACAACTATCTTTCATGCTTTTTACCTTTCTTGTGCTGCACCCAGATTATCTTGCAGGCTGGTTTTTACACTAATAAAACCCAGTGGAAGGCATGATTGGGGACCATTAACCTTTAGAACACGAAAAGCTTAAACTCAAAGAATATTTCTGAGCTGCCTCATAGTGCTTTGAAGCCACTGCCTCCATCCTTCATCTAAATTGCCTGAATTCATTTTCAGGGCTGATAAACTGTCAAGTGAATTATGAGACATAGGCCTTGGGTTAATTTATAGAAATGCTCCTTCGCTAGCGCTGTGTAAATCCACCTTTCTTTGTGGAGTATACTTGCTTCAACTTCCAGAACTATCTTATTTTGCCCCATTAGAAGCCCTACATTTCAAATTATTCTTCTTTCTTCATTTGTAGAAAACTAACTTACTAAACAGATTATAATGAGGGACATTTTTCTATCAAGTGTTCAAACTCCTTCAGATACAGTAGCAGCAATACAATACGTAAAAAGATGGTCAAGTCAGCTTATTAATATTTTTTTTAATAAGATGAGAAAGTCTGTCTCACAATACTGCCAGCACTTTACCTGTCAAAGATGAGTTCAAAGGAATAATTCATCTTTTATCTTCCCATATTCAATGGCTAGACAGACTGCAATCTATTCTTATCTGGCTAGCTGAAACCGGAGGGAATAACAAGAAAATTCTGTGCTAGCCAGTTACCTTTCACTTTTAGGTTCTGGCTCACTATTTCCATGTATGTTTGGTGTATGTAATATGGAACTGGAAATAGCTTGGCTGTCCCTTTCTAATTAGTTATTTTGCATATTTTATAAACAAGGGAGACAAGTATCTCAAGCTGAAATTTTTAGATTGTATTCCCGTGAAAATTGCGAACAAAAAAACAATTAATCACTGCCATGTTATGTTTGCCTTTTGGTAGCTCTCAGATTGACATTAATGTTCATTTATATATATTTTATGATTGGACATTCAAATGTATGATGATAACTAAAGTATAGGTTGTCTTACTAAGAGAAAACATGAACATATTTCTTTGAAAAAATAGGTGTAAGTAAACTTTTACACTTTTTTTTTTTTTCGTTTGCATATATCACTGTAGTCTCAGCACTTCAACTTGGGTAAAGTCTACTTACACTTCAATCTTTATAGTATATGCATGATTAGTTCTCAAATCCTGTATCAACAAGGTCCTTTTCATGGTAATGGTTGTAAAGACCTCGCATGTATAGCAATTATAGCATAATGTGCCCCTGGAGAATGCTTAGATTTCTTAATACTGTGTAAGCATCTGAAAATCTGGAAGTCTTTCAGGATGAACAGTTTCCCAGGCAGTCACAAACTGCAAAAGGGACTGATAGTATTTCTTGCTCAGAGAAGGGGTGCTATACCTATCACCGCATAACTAATAGTTGCCAGCTCCATTATGGCCACTTCTTTACCCAGAAATCTCCGTTATCTGTGCACCATCACAATTGGTTTCAGGAATGAAATAAGGCTCAGTAAATATGCATCCTGTTTACTTCTGCATGTCTTACTGAAAAAGCACCGCGTAGCTATGACATACTGCAAACATTTAATATTTGAAAGCAAAATACAAAATGTGTAGAATGGTAATGTAAACCCAACAGATACAGCTGCAGCGGTCTTTAAACTTTGTTATATATTTGGCACAAAGAACTGTGAAGTTCTGTGAGGAGAATTAATTTTTTTTTTGAAGCAAGTTACTTTTTCGCTCTGAGTTTTTTCTGACCTGAATAATTAGAATGGTAATGTGTTTGTACTTCAGAAGTGTATTCTGAAACTTAATTCACTCGGCACCATAGACAATTAGTATTGAAATGGTAAGCATTATTTACTGAGGTCCTGATCTTTACAAAGAGAACCATGTGAGGAAAACTTGGAAAGAAAAAACACTGCATGCAGAGGAGGGATGTGGAAGGAGATGGAGGAGGTGAAAGAGATTGTGGTTGCTCGGCACCACTTACACCCCTACCATGGACATGTCTGTAGTCTTAGGCAGTTCCTACTCCTTGCGTTTTCTGCACAGGGCTAGCTGGCAATCCGGCATTTCTTCACTTTTCTTCCTAATAATCATCTGAACATCATTCCGCTCAAATGCAGATGCCTTCAGACCTTATAGGGCCTTGATAGCCCCACGGTAGGGATGTTCTCCACAGTCACAAGACAGAGTACTAATTCACAAAATTATCCAAGGAAGACACACATGCATGTAGCAGATCCATCCAGTGCAAACCATTGTTGCTTTGCATAGTCATGGTCACATCCTCAGTGAAAGGACTGCTTCTTCTTTAGGTCTTACGTTGCTCTCACTGTATTGTCCAAACTTAGTAAACAAAACGTAGTAAGATTGACCAAATATAAGAGAACTAGGGCTGATGAACCATGCTTATTGTAGCAATGCATTTATTTTGTATTAGTTACCTATGGAAGGTGTATTGGAGTTATAAAGACTAAATTGATTGTGTTTTCTAATTAAGGAGAAAATTAGGAAAGAGGCTGAATATTTATTCCAGAATTGCAGTGTACAGTATTTAAAATGCATGACAAGCTACAGTCTTGCTTCCTAATTACTTAGTCCCTGTCACTTCTCATTAACATGTAAATCATGTTATAAACGTAGTAAAGGTGGAGTAAAATATGTCCTGAGGGGAGGGGGCACACTGGAAAATTGCTTTGGGCAGTGTGGTGATGAGGGTGTTTCATTTGCAGCTCATCTGTATTCCACTCCCATGGGAAGCTGCATATATGAGATTTAAAGCAATCATATTTTCTTTGTCATAGGCTAGAGTGGTTGTTGCACTTTAAACAAATCGATCTGCAGGTTTTGAATTATCTACCAGAAAATTAGCATACAAAACCTGTCTATCAAAAAGATTGAGAATTCATTTATGGGGTAATTATATTCTTCCTTAGAAAGAAAGAAAAAATTGTTTATGATCTTAAGTGATGATCCTGGAAACAAGAACATTGTTAATAAGACGGTTTGATTCAGTCCACTAGCAAAAGCCCCTGGGCACCTTAATATATAAAAATGGATTATACAAAAATAAGAAAAAATTCAGAACATGCAGAATTAATTATGTTAATTACTGAAGTTATTTGAAAACTGGAGATATGACTTCCATAAACTGACTGACTTTTTAGTATATAATCTTCAATATTTGTAAGCATAATTGTTTCACAACTAATTCATGCAATAAAATTAACATTTTTTACTTACTTCAAGGACTCACATGCTGAAAAGGCATCAAGGCCTATAATTTAGTGAGAAAATCAGTTTACAGGTATGACTTTGCTCTTAATTTACTTACCTGCCACTGACTGAATGAATGATGAATAGGGTAGAACTCCAAGGTTTCCTTATAAAACACTACACTCAAAGCTGAGTAAAAAATCATACTTTTAAAAAATTAATTGTGGTGCTCTTTTCTCTGTTGACAATTACTTTGGAGTCCTTTATCTGGACCAGAAAATGGAATTTGAAAATGTCACCCTCTTCTTGTAGTCAGTGTTTCATGAATAAAAATATTTGGATTAAATATTATATAGGAATGACTCGCTTATATGTATTTAGCATTTAGCGTAGTTAGTTATCTGATTTAGCTCAAATTTCACTCATCTAGTGAAATATAGAAAAAATGGTAATAAAGAAAAGGAAGACAGGTGAGCCTTCAGTTGTTTCATTATAAGTTAGCCTGCAGCACATAATTATATGTTTTATGTATGTATCATATTATACAGTACTTTATAGCACTTTCCATATGAGTATGATGGCGTATGTAAAAAAGAGATATTGGAAGGGATTAGTAGACAGCTGGGACTTTTGGCATGAAGGATGTCTATTTCACACGTCTAGAGGTTACTGAAGCATTTAATATTTGAGGAAAGGATGAGTTTTCTATCCCATCTTGAGGAAGTGGAAACAATTTTCTTTATTCTGGGGAGAAGGATTATCTCATTCCCCAGCTTCTGAGGATTTTGACGGCAGCTGGTTTTCCTAGGTCGTGCCCCATTATCTGCCATTACATCCACTTAGAAGGAATCAATTGCATCGTTCCACTACAGTGATGTATGTGCTACAGTTAGTAATAGTGGAAGTAAAAGTATCAGTTTTGAACTAAGTTTTCACTGAGATGGTTGGGATGGTTTGCTTGCCCCCGAGTCCTTCTGTTTCACAAAGCTGGTGCTTTTAGGAAGACATTGTGTTCACATATTTAGTTTACCTTCACAGAGAAAAGATCTGGAGATACATAATTAAATTAAAGTTGAAATTTAAATTCATTAAAGTTGAAATTTTAGACCTTGCTTTGCAGCATGGTTTTTAATTAGATGGCAATTACTGCTCCCGTAGCTCACTGTGTGGTTTACTTGGACATAAGGGGCTCTCAAATAAAAAACACAGTGAACGTTAAGTGAACCTTAAACTTCATGAGTAAAGAAAAGATTGAAGAGATTTGAGCAGATGAGAATGATGAGAGATTTGACGACTGAAGATAGAAAAGGGATGGTCCTCAGTATTGTTGTATGCAGGGGTATGCACTAAAATAAATTTAGTTGTTGTCACTTTCTTGGTAGAAGTCAGTGTTAAAAAATGCCATTGATTATTACAAGAATGACTGAAGTTGAATGTAAGAAAGGTAATTTATCTTTAGCTAAACGTGCTTGCCTCCGCATACCAGGAGGTGAGTTAAAGTAGGGTTATTCATTGCACTGTGATGTTATTCCCTAGAAAGAGGGAATTTAGCCCATACCTGAAGCGGGATTCTGGGTGAAGGGTCAGAGTCTGTAATTTAGCAACAACCTGATGACAGTATGGGTTTAAATACACTGGTAAACTTGTGTGCTTGAGTCGCGTAGGAGGAAATGTCTTTGCTCACAGTGATGGGAAGAGGGAGGGGATGGGAAGTGACAAGTTCAGGTTTCTCAGTGGTTATATAAGGCAGCATCAAGGGTGACAGGCATCCCAGCTGTGTTCTCAGCCCAGGCAGGTCAGCAAACCTCCCACGGGGCTGACAGGGAAGGTGGCCGTTGCTCTGCCCATCTGCAAGGGCAGCTGAGTGGCCAACACTGGAAAAGCTGCAAGTCAGATGCTTTCTGAGCCTCCTGGGGGGATAGAAAAGATGCTTTTTAGCAAGGGCTGGTTAGCGGAGAAAGGGTCTCAAAGAAGCTTTAGGCTTGCCCTCTGCACTGCCATCCGTGAATCACTCAGCGGCACTTCAGCCAGCAGGCAGTTCCCAAATCCCTCAAGCTGCAAGGCTGTGTTGATCACCCATTTCCTTACCCCAACAGGTATTTACCTGCCATCACAACAGCACTTCTCCCTGCCGCCTTCGCCTTCGTAGATCACAGAAGAGCCTGACTCTAGGAACAGGCACTTCCCTTTGACCCATTGCCACCCCAGTTGCCTGAGAGCACTTTAGCTTCCCAGAGTGTTATTCCCTGACCACCAGCCTTGCAGAGCTAATCTCAAGCATTTGCTTAGTTGCATATTCTTTGCAAGTGTACAGACTCACTCACAGGTTTTGCACAGAGCGTTGTGCATGCACAGGGCCAGCAGGAATCTGGGACCTGTTGGGAAGTACCAGGAGGGAGCTGAAAAGGTGAAAACTTCCTTTGAAATAGAAAAGAAAATCTGGAGGGGTTAGCACAGAGGTACCAGATCCTAAAATGCATCATGTGCTGAACAGGAAAATGTAGAGGGGAAAAAAAAGATTAGCACCAAACGCAACCTTTGGGGAACTGCAGTAAATAAAGGGTAGGAAGAGACATGATTGCAGGGTGTGGGTGGGCGTTACAGTGAATAGATACTTGGTGTTGTTCTACAAACACTAATTATTTCTGCCTCTGTACTTCTGTTGTCTGGGGCGGGTTCAGAGGGTTAATTTAAAAAATAATGAAAAGAAAAAGTTGTGTAAGGAATGTCAATAAAAACTGTTAGTTTCAGTTAATGAGAACCAGAAAGGATGAGTGAAGGAAATCAGAAAATGGGTAGTTAAGAATGGTTTCCTGGTAACCAAAAAATTATGTTATGTACAGAGCAGAAAATGAAAATTGAAGTAGAAGGTGGGGAGAAGCTACGCACTTTGGTTAAATTTTTGCATTTGAATTCTGACCTGTTATTAAAATTTTCTGAGCCAGACAGAAAATTGAAGGCAGCCTGGGAACAGTGCTCAATGACAGTGACATTTCCTGACAGAGCAATTCTTTGCATATCAGTTGTACTAATTGTATTCAAACTGACAGCGACAGTTTAACCCATTCACCAGAGGAATTGTCTTGCTGCAAGACCAGTGATCTATGTTTTCATTTAGTTGTCAGTCTAGCCTTGTGCTGTACATTTTGAAGGTACAGTTGCCCTTAAATGATTAATACAAATACGATAAACATCATCTCCCCTTGAAATGTTGCACAACAGAATCTTACAAAAGCAGCTTTTTTTTCTCCTGCAGAAAAACTTAGAAAACTAAAGGGGTTTGCCCTTTTCAAAGCCAGGTTGAATGAAATCACTTCTTGCCTAAAGCAGTTTTTTTTATTTGACCATAAATGAAAATTATTTTGAGCATCAGAAAGTTTTTTTGCCTCCACAAATACCCAGAGTGCATTGTACAGTTTGAACAAGTGAAATCCAACTGCCTGTGCCGTTTTCTTCCAGTCTGAGTGGGTTTACATTTTTTACATGAGAGGCAGGAGACCCTATCTGGCTGGAAAACAGGAACATCAGATGAAAATCAGTTAAATACATCCATTCATTGTAGAAATTATTCTGCCCATAAAAAACTTAATCGTGGGTGGAAATGGAGAGAGATGAAAATCCCGTATGACTGGCCAAGCTCAGATGGTTGGAAGCTGCTTTAGATGTGTATTTGGTTGTCCTTTGGAAATTGTCAAGCCGTATAAATGCTTCCTGGGCCTGTTTCTGTGCTTTTGCTGCACTGCTAGCTGCTGCAGAAAATATCACCAGAATAAATCCTCTGAAATTACACCCTGCCATTGGGTTGTACCAAAGATGATGTGTGCCTGAATAGACTTTTGATACACAGCTTAAGTAGTCACTAAGTACGGTTATGGTGTGGAAATCTCCCAGGCACAGGATAGTTAGTCTATTAATATAAGGTAAGAGTTAATTATGAAAAAGGAGAGAAGAGGTGAGCTGGGAAGGGCATTGTAGGTAACCTCCAGGGCCTGAAAAGCTGTGGCTTTTAATGTATGACTGGCTTCTGCCCGGTGCTGTTGTCTTAGGTGGTGAATAGGTTATATACTGTGTAAAGAAATATGGGGATGACCCACTGTTAGAAAAGACTGGGCAAAGAGAACAAGCAGAAAGTCTGAAGACAATTCCAGAAAAAAATGTGATTAAACATAAAAGAAAGAAGAAAAATTTAAGGAGAAATTACAGAAAGAATGAAGAGGTAGATGGAGAAAAATAATGAAGAGAGTTTGGGGCTTGCTGAAATCAATATAGAAATATTAGCTTAAAAAACTATTGAATAAATTGTTTGACATAGCACAGGAAAGTACGGTACCTGACATCTGTCAATGTATTTGGGTTTTATGACCACTTTTGTGGAGCCATGCTATGAAGACAATATTCACCTGGTAGCCCAGAGTCAATTACTGTGCCATGGATTTTTCTTTAGACAGAATTTGATCTCTCTTCCCATAGGCCCTGGAGAAATAAAGGCTGTAGAGCACTCTTAAAGCTTTTAGTGGAGAGACTTCAAAATTTTCCTTGCTGAGAGATGAGGAAAAACTTAGAGTAGGTGAATAACCGGTATGTTGGGGAATTAATATTTAATTGAAAGTAATGGACTTTGATCCAATGAAAAGTTCTTTTAATAGACCTTGTGTGCAGGTTCAGCATTAACTTAATTTATTTAACGCAGGTAAGGAATCTGCACATTATTGTGTATGGTGCAATGAGGTATTGCATTAATGTTTAACTGTCTAAAAATCCTTACATATATAAAACCACATACAGTATTAAATACATGTATTCCCATTGGCATAAGGATGCCAATCCTTAAATGAAAGACAGATCATTTGAACAGGTTGAATTTTATGTAACTTTAGTCCTCTTAAAGTGAGTTGTCTAATTTCATGCTAGTCACACAGGCTGCCTTTCCAGTAAATGGAATAAATAGGCATAGCTGAAAGATAAATAATCTGGCCTACTTTAGAAGCTATTTTAGGATGAAACGTATTATCTTCTGGAGGTGCTTGTTTCTCTTTGACAACAGTGAAGAGAACCTACAGTGACTGGCTCAGAGTAACAGATTTAACTTTTGAACCCCTGAATTATGGCAAATCAGTTTCATCCTTTGGTATGTGAAGAAGGGCCAAAGTGCAAAACACTGTTCTGCCAACAAGTAGTGTTTTCATTTTTTTCAGAAGACACGAGTTGTTGCCTGATAGTAATTCAGACGTGGAGTAATTCAAGTCATCTTCTTTGTTCTGCCTTTGTTTTCTCGCTGTTCTCTACACCTCTTGATGGTCTATGTTTCAAAGGCTAATTAGCAGAAGTTTATGAAGATTCTTAATATGAGGTATTATTTTTGAAGTACAGGAATATTTTGTGGAGGCTATATGTTTCCATATTTTATATACTCCACTGAATAGCATAGTAAAGTTAAAAATATCTTTTTTATATCTTCCAGTATGAATTTTGTAACAAATAAAAACTCTTCAGATGTTTTTGAAAAAATTATAAAAATAGAAGAAAAAAAATGAAAACGTAGAATGGCACATAGGAATGCAGCTTATTTGGATAAATGACTACAGATTACATATTCTTTGCTTTCACCAGATGACTGGTTTTGAGTATGTTAGCTGCAGTTCCCAAAAGCTTTCGTATCCATTTCCAAGTTATGTACTTCGCACAGTACCACGCTATAGGTGGTGGTGTGCTCATCTTCTGGACATTTTCCTGGTGTTATGTGGGAGAGTTCTTGTACATGGATCAAAATACGGTATTTCCATAAAATATACACAATTATCTATTTTCCTTCAAATGTTTGGAGCTTGCTATTGTGAAATGCTTATTATCATCAGCCCAGTTGCTTTAAGTAAATATTTGGGGTTCCGGCTGAGCAGATCTCTTCCCGTGTGGCAAATGGCCTTGTTACAGACTGCCAGTAAGATGCAGTGCGCGTCATATACAGTTGTGGTTCTGTAGAAATTAAAGACCTGCTTTTGTCATTTGCATCTCATCAGTTGGTCTTATGATATTAATCTCATTTTGTACTATTTTGAAATCACAGATTCCTGCTAAGTAGACTGTTTGCTTTTTTATTCTTCAGGTTTTTATTTTACTTTTTACTAGAAGGGCGTTAAAAATAGCCACTCTTAGCAGAGCTACTGTAGTGTATCATCGTGATGTTAAAGCTGTCAAGGACAAGAAATAGCATGATAACATTTGACTGAGTACAGGTGACTGCGCTGTAGTTTTGAGATTGTGGTTTGCAAGCCGAGTGTCAGTAGGGGTAACTCGCTAGCTACATGGCTCTCCGTAAAACGCTGGGCGGTGGATTGGCAGCCACATCATGTTTAGCTATAGCCTCACAAGCCGTGTTTCTTGCAGAACATCGCTTCTCAAAAGGTTTGCTTCTAGGTAAGCCATCATGTTTATTTGGGGTCCCCAGACTCCAAGTCTCTTCCTTATCAAAACACCACCACCAAAGTAAGACTCTTACCTTTTCCAAAGCAGGTTAAACTTTCCCGAAGCAGGCTAGGTCATGAGGTAAGCCATCTTCTTGGGGAAACGTTCATAATTTTCAAGTATCCTGGGACCTGCTGGCCTCTTGCACCAGACCTGGTGTAAGAAGAGCACCGGATTTACATGAGCTGTGTTGAGAACCAGACTGATGGGTGAAACTGCTGTGCCATATACACAGGAATCTCCAAAGGTAATGGGAATCGTGAGTGGCTGGTGTGGAGGCAGGGAGTTCCAGTGTGTGTGTACTGGCACAAGCTAAACAACAAGTTGGTGCAGTGAAAGCAGTAAGTATCAAAGATCAAGAGGCTGATTTCAAAGGGTGATATATGTCTGTGAATTTGTCCAAGCCAGGTCAGATTCCCCATTTCCGTTTTAGGTGAGGGTAGGAGATGAGGAATGGCTACTTCTCTGTCCTACCAGTAAAAAAAAACAACACAAAAACAAAAAAACAAACAACCCCAAACAAACAGCAACCAAACCCTAAGAAGAATTCACAGTTACTTATCAGAGAACAGTACAATAGTATATGGACGGGTTTACTCTGAAGGCAGTCATAGCTGGTGTAGAACACCTGATATTACAGCTGTTTTTGAACTAATGTTTTTAACATTTTTGGTTTAAACATGATTTCAGATGTTTTCTTTTGAAGTTGAACCTGACCTGTATTTAAAATAGATATGTAAATGGCACATCTCACAGAAGAGATGTGTTAATAAAGAACACATGAGCAACCTGTTTTCTGCAGTCATTAAGAGCACTGTTTAAGAGTGTATCTTCTCAGCCTCTCATTGAACTTTGTGTGTCAGTCATCTGGGGAAAAGTTAATAGTGTCAAAAAAGCGGCAGTCAGAAAGTTTCTTGAGAAGTTTTGATGGCTAAAAAGTGGATTTTTTTCTGCAAGTCACCATCAGTTATATATAACATGTATTCTAGCTTCTATATTCCATGGTGAAAGCAACTGTGATTTCTTTCTTTCTAAGCAGTGAGTTTATATCAGGTATTTCCTGTATTTTATTTCCATGTATTTTAATGATGAGAAACAAAAATGTGGTATTTTTGTTCATCAAGTGAAAGGATTTTGCTTGAATCACTACAAGCTTCCTCCAGACTTGACGGGAGTTTGAGCAGTCTTAGCAACTTATTTGAGTGAGGAAAGGAGTGTCAATAGAAAAATTTGAAATTCAGGGTAGAGTATTCTTATGTATATTGCATGATACAGATGTTTAACTCTTACCAGAGCTATTGGAAGATGAAGAAGCTATCTCAATTGCATTTCAGTCATAGAAGATGGAGAAGAGGGTTGAAGATCCTTTTTAGAAATACATCGGTGTGTTTGAGAAGAAGATGCCACTAAGGCCATGAAAACTTTACCCATTTAGATCTGTTCAAATCAAATAACAATTTGAGACAGCCTATTAAGTTTTGGAGGTTTTTTAAATGTTCTTAATAAATAAATCATTGTTTTAAAACCCAAGATACAAAAAGGATAATAATATTTTCCCCTATAATGTCAAACTATTGTTTATTAGTCTTAAGGACATCTAGGAAAAAAATATCCTGTGATTTCTAACTTATTTTGCATATTGAGATTATAATTTTGTTCCTGAATAGACACCATTGAAGATTTTAAGTCATGCCCATGCTTTTTAAACAAATCAAATGTGGCTCTGAAAGTCAGATATTACAATAAGAAAACTGAGTCTTGGAACACTAACAGCTACACCATGGAAGCCTAGATCTTGGCATGATATTACATGTGATAGGTGTCATGTGTCTAAAATCTTAGCTCATGATACGAGTGAAGGATTGAACACACCAAACATGAAAAGATGTGCCTCTGTGAGCCACCCTTTGTATTGGTCTACTAAGGGTGTGAGACTATGCGAGGCAGAACACTTCCTAGCATTTTTTTCTCCATCACGCTGAACAATAGCTTTGAATGTGGGTGTTAAAGGAATATTGCTTACTTGCACAGGAATAATTGTCATTCGTTGTCAGGAAGCCTCTAGTAATCTTTAAAGCCAGATTATCCGTTCAGTTGGGTTGGTGTTGGATTTGTGATTGACTACAGTAAAGGCATTGTCATTGCATGGCTACAAAAGAGGTACCTTTCATATCAGTGTAAGAGGGAAAAATGCCTTTGCAATGTTTTGATTAACATACTTGGTATTGCAGCTAGGAAAATAATGAAATGAGTTTATCATATCTGATTTTGTACTGAGAAATTATTTTTGGACAATTTGACATATTTATAGGACTCAATATAAAAGCAGGATACCGTTACCAATAGTGCAAGGCAGTAGAGAGGTTAAGATGTTGGCAATATACTGTTTTAATCAGTACCTCTGAATATGAGTTCAAAGATAATGCAAATTACACTGTAGGGAGACCAAATGGCCGAATATAAGCTTTGGGTAATGTCTTTTATTGCTGGAATATCAATGAAAATATATTGTCAATATTTACAGTATTTCATAGAAGGACAAGTTGTGTACACTACATACATAACAAGCAATGATATGTTAACAGTGTGTGTATATATATATAGAGTATAAATCAAAAGTAATCAAAACTCCAGCAAACTGTGTTTTGACAATTGAGGTATGTTGCAGGGGTTTTTGTATTGGTTTGTTTTGGTTTGTTTTGAATAGAAGCACTGGAAAAATCTACTGCAAACTATTAGCTCTGCTGGAAAAAGAGGGAGAAAAAATATTTCCAAGATGCTTTAAGGTATAATATATCCAAGTAAAATTAAATATTAATGGTCTAGATGTCTACTGGTATCACACAGTCACACAAACATGCATCAAAGGGTTTCCTAAGTTACAAAAGAGCTATCCTTGTGATCGTGGAAATTGAGATTACATCTGGAAGAAAAGGCGTTCTGAATTGATTCGAAAAAAGCTTAAATTCTCTGAGAATGCGCTAACAGGAGAGCCCTATGCAAGTAACTGTATAATCAGCAAGGATGTAAAATAGATTCTGTATTTAAAATAATTCACAAAATTACAGTGTGAGCTAATTAAAGACGACCAGAGGGAGTTTTATTGCTTGGGGTGTTAAAAATTAGAGTGGATAAGACACTAGGGGGCCTGTTCAAAAACCTTTGAAAACTTTTGAAGTCATCAGAAGCCTATCCCTTGGATTTCAGCAGTTTTTGAGTCAGACATAGTTGTGCTATAAGAATTATGCTCCATTGTTAGGATATGCAAGTACTTGGCCTGAAAGTGTTTTCCATTTTCTGACATACACATTTCTAAGTGAACAAGAGTATGAAAACTTACATTTTTATATCTCCCAGAATGACAATAGTTGCAATATGAAGAGAAATGAAAATAGATTTCCCACTTATATGATATAAGGTTATATATTTCCATATTTCTTAGTATTAATAAAGGATATAAACTCTGTTCTTTGCTAAAATTCAAGGTCTCTTGCTAGCCAAGATACACAGAAAGCAGTACATTTTCCGAGCAGAAAATTACTGCTGAAGAAAATTTAGGAACTGAATTGGGAGTCAATAAGAAATGTAATTTATCATCATCATTACGAATTAATTAGGTTGTGAAGAAGTGTAGATTCAAATATGGAACCAAACAGGAAGGAACCATCTATTTCCCATAACTTTTTCATTAGGTAATTCCGACATTTTAGAATAAATTTTTGAAACACTTTAAAATGGATGAGTACATTCCATTAGACCTGCGTATTCATAACTCAGTTTTTCTTTCAATAAAGACTAGAAAAGTTCATGTAAGTGTAACTTCTACTCCTGTAAGTCTTTTAAAACTATAATATATATAAGATTAACTGTATTCAAAAGTCATAATTTTCCTTGAAGGATTAGACTCCATGGGGCTGTTTGTGCCGATATTTCCATATATTTATATTTGCGTATGCAGATGTATGCCTGTGCTCCCTAAAAAGCCAGCTGAGTGAAATTACTTTTCCATTCATTAATGTGACACCAGAACTTGATGAAAGTGTTAGCTGTGGGTTTGGGAGATGTCACTGAAATCAGTATCGTTTCTGATGCTGAGCTATGCCATACTGAGTAACAAAAACTGGAGGAGAGAAAAACCACTGACCAAACACCAGCATCTCTACCTGTGTTAGTGGCCGAGGGGATCTGTCTGCAGGAGTTTGCTCTGTGGAGCCATGGCCATGTGAAATAATAGCAAAATGAAAATTGCTGGTAATTGCTCACTGAAAATCTCTTCTGAAGTAGATCTGCCACTGGCCTCCTAACTATTCCACTTCTGTCTAAACTGTAATTCATTTATCTTTCTAGATAACCAAATTTCATACCACCTAGTGATCTAAGAAATTAAAGTAGCATATACATTTTTAAGGTAATTATAAAGATGGAAGCTTGGGATGACTTATATATAACGTAAAGATCCAATCTAAATTTGTAGCTTTTTTTATATAAATATATAGTCATAACTATCCACTCTGTATACTTGCAGCCTCATCACACTAGTTTTTGCTTAGTTGAAAATTCTATTGGTCGAGCACCATTCATCTGTATCTTCTTTAGTTAAATCAGCTGTTCACAGAAAAATCCCCAGTATGCCTGGGTAATATCACTTGGTGTAGAAGGAGAGACAACTTTTTAAAGTAACTTTTGGATTAAGGTGGCACTCTAAAAATGTACATGTGAGAAGAAAACAATGGACTTTAAAATAGTCCAAGACCTGTTGTATACAATCAAAATCTTTTTCCTCCAGAGTTATAAGGAAAAAGACTTTTTAGTTACTGAAGCTTGAGTACACATTTAAAAATACCAAGAAAATTGCACTTAAAAAAAAGCCCAAGTTGATCCATTGAAATTTACAATTTCTATTCATCCCTGAAGTGATGAATTTGTATCTCTAATACTTGAATAATTATTCAGTGTCTTCTACTGAAGCAAAACCAGGTAAACAAAGAAGTGGAGCTGAGAAGCCAAAACAATGATGTTTTAAAAATATTTGTACACAAGATTAAATTGTAACGGTAGAGTTTTTACTGTTTGCGTTTTCTTATATCCCTGTTTCTCAGTGGGGAGTAAACATTATCTTTTTTTCAATGATTAATGACGTTCTACCCAGTGGTTTGATCTGTTTAATTAGCGTGTTCCACAGACAAGGTATGCAAAGAGAAAATACTCCCCAAAACCTCTCTCTTCAGTTTCTCTTATAATTTAATTATTCTGTAATGTATTCCTTGGCATAAGAGGATGTTACAAATTAACAAGAAATGATGTAAATTGATGCAACATCACTTCAGTACTATGAAGTACAAACTTGAAGTTAGAAAAAACCCCCAATTTCTGGCTTTCTATCATGACTAAATACAGAATTAAAAATACTTGCAGGTGTATCATTTGAAATGAACTGAAATGTGGAGCAATATAAATTTGTTGTTAGTGGGTCCCATATTAAAATATCTGTTTATGTTTGTAGTATGAAGAATGACATTAAAACGCCAGTGCTGTTCATACTTTTTGGAAAGAAATCTCTATGGCAAGTCTTTTGGAATGATAATAACATGCAAAAGTGGTAGTGAACCCAGCATAACTCTGTAAGGGAGGCCAGACACTCAGTCCTGACAAAACTGGTTGAAAGTCATTCTGATTTTTGGCTATAAACCATCCCTAGTCAATAGAGTTTGACATCAACTTTTGTCAGTGACTTGGTTTATGTAACGAAACCATTACAGACTGGACAGAAATGGCACGCTTTACTCAGGAAAAGCTTAGGAAAAAGGTACTATAAGCATTGCATAATTGCTCTGCAGATAAATTACGTGAAGGATGGGCTTCATATAGTATGTAACTCTTGCAAAACCCTCAAGACCAAGGGTCCATGGATTGGCAGCATTCAGGCAGAGTTTAGACAACTGCATAACTGAGTACTGATATCAAGAGGATATGGGAAATATCATCCTCTCTTTGACAGTAATAGAAAAGATGCCATGATGAACAAGTTTGGTTTGATAAAAGATTCTTACGTCAGAACAAAGTAGTAACCAACAATTTTTGCTAGAGAGCAAAGCATCACTGCAGTGTTTTCAATAATGGGAAAAATACATCACATCACAGAATACTATTGTATGTTTTGCCTGAATACCGTTTAATTCATTTTTCTTTTGCTATCTATTCATAAGAAGGCTAGAATGAATCTTCAAATAATGTGATATTCTTATTGTTTATTATTTCTGAGGTCCTGTTTCCTTCCAGTATGTTTCAGTTCCCTAAAAACTACTGTTCTATTGAAAATACAAAACACCAAACTGCTATGGGAACAAAAATAGCAAAAATTGGTAGCCATTCTTAGTATCAGAAAGTTTTTACTTTTACCCAATTGTTTTATCATCTCTACAGATAAGGTGTAAATAATATTTTTTTAGTATTTATAGAATGTTTTCTTCTGCAGAAATCAAAATACTGTGAAAAGCTGTAAATCAGGATGTCTTTGTGCAGATGTGAACCTGATAATATAGTAAGTCACATAAAGTTGCTGATATCCCATTGAAAGGTAGTGGAAGACTTAGGAATAGACCAGGCGTTTTGCTCAGAATTTAAAACCCCTTGCGCCCTAAAAGTGATTTTAAATTAATTACATGTAGGATTTCCTGTGCATATGGGAAAAAAATTTTCAATGCAATGTATGACTTTGCAGAGGTCTCATGCTTTTTTTTTTTATTAGAAGTGAAGATTTTTACCACATCATTGAAAGGCTTAGATGTTCTAAGGTCAAGGATAAAATAGTTTGCATGTGCCTCTGCTAGAAGTTTAAAAGAATCTAAACATTAGACAAGGCTTTCTATGCTTCATGGACTGACAGATTTTAGGTTTTATTTTTGATAATGCAGGTAGTGGCAGCAGAAGTGTTAATAACTGGACATTTGAAGAGTGATATTTTTTTTCAAAGTTCCAGTAAGATTTAAAGATCTGTTTTGCTGTTTACTATCCAAGCCTAGAGAATTCCTAACCTGAAAAGCTAATTTCAAATAAGACATACAATAAAATGAAAGTAGTGACTTAGAATATGACATCCAAACAAATAAATGTAGAGCTGAGTTGTGTATCAGATTTCCTCTAGTACCCTCATCTATGAACATGGAAACTTGCTAATGCAAGCTGAATGATTAGGTTGTGTAACTCCCCAAGTTATTTCAAAATTTATTTTCTGTGAGGAAATGCTATTTATGTATGAAACAAGTAAGACGGTAAAATTCTTACGAACAAAGGTGGAAACTTATTGACAATATCAAACTTATATTTAATTATGTTACTCTTTATCCATTCTGAAATCTAAAAAACCTGCAAATATAAGCATTTTTTTATTGCACCAAAAGTTATAAATCAATTTTCTCAATCAAATTAAACATAGATTCCAATTTAACTCTGCAGAAATGTCTGTGAGATGTAGGGGAGGAAGAAATGGAAAATAGTGAGACATGCAATACCTCTCCATCATCTAACATTGCTTGATGATGCTACTAGCAGTTTTAGGAATTCTTTTCATATGAGATTTACTCATAGGTTAATAAAAATTTCTGATTATATTAACCATTTATTTCTGTAATATTCATTTACAGTGGTCTGTTGCCATTCACACTTCAATGTATAATTGCTTCAATGAAGGAATTTCTGTATTAACGGAGAGATAACTGAATATTTTGTGAGACTGCAGAAATTATTAGTTCCAGTTGACTATAATAATAAACAGTTTTAATAAATAGAGTGAGTGAAATTTAGAAAATTAACTCCACTAAACAAGGCTGTCTTGGAGCACATGTAATTGGTCGGAGGCTTCTAACATTCTCCCTCAGCCATGTAGTGTTATGTGCACAAAGATATTCCTCTAGCATTAAACATTATCTCTGAAAATTAGTAGCTGATAAATTAGGTGCTGATGGGGAGCCAACAGAGTGCAGTCAACTGTGAGTGTGAAGACAGCACTATTTGCATTCCTTATTATTCATAAAGAATTACAGGACGCCCACACATCTCACATGATTAGAACGCATGAACAGTAGATTGAAAATCATACTGTATTAAATATACAAAATGAAGTGGAAATGAAAATACATTTTGGCCATTATAAGAAAGTAATGTTTGTTCAGTATTTCCTAACTGCTCTCTGAATTTCTGTGCCAGCTGTCTTTTCAAGAAAAAGAAAGCTTTACCCTTCTCCTAGAAGTTCTCTGCCTTTAGATTTCAATAGACCTTACTGCTTAGGAATTACAGCAGAAACTCTTTTGAAAACCCTAAGTCACACTGGAGCTGGCAACTCAAAAGTGATATATTTTTCTGGTTTGTTTCTCCTTTTTTTTCTATGGTAAATTTAAGTAGTCATAATGTGAATTTCTGATATTGAAAGGTTTTTGAAGTTAATGTATCGGTCTTAAAGGGTGGTAGAATGTACCTGCATCCTTACATTCTGCTGAGAAAATGTAAACATACCTGTCTGGAAATAAATACAGACAGTAATGTATGTTCAGTGTTGCAAAAGTATGACAAAAGATGAGAAATGTAATGTGCCTGGAAAGATACATGCCTGCAAGTTGGTGTAAAACTCAGAGGAGTCACAGGCAGACTGTTCACAACATCAGTGAATTTTGCATCAGCCCCATGCTCCTGAAATCACAATATATATCCAGAAGTGTGTTACTGCTTTCATGTAACTTGCAGTTTTCGTGAGCCTTCAGTTTCTCCTTTCTGTGAGGACTTCCAAGCCAAAAGACATTTTCTGACAGAAATCTGATTCAAACTAATATATGTTATTATTTTTTCAATCAGAAAGTACAAGCATACAAACAGGTGCTTAAATTCTACTAGGCACTGACCCTGATACTTACATCGGTATAGTCTAAATGAGAAAACCACTAAAATCACACTGATTTGGGTATCTTTGCATGAGTAGACACAGTAAATAATCTGTTTGCTCCAGCCATGATCCTGACCACTCTTCAGCTGTGGTCCACTTGGCAGGCAGCAATGGTAGGGTGCTGAGCCTGAGGTTATACACCTGTCTCAAAACCACACAGCTTCTGGATCAGGAGGTTATAGAAGCAGTGATTTTGTTTGATTTGAGAATTCTTTCGTTTGATTTGACAATGTCTGGCATACTCTTTGAGCAGCATTTTTTCAAAACTCTCCAGGAAAGGTGAACAGCAGCAGAGTAAAGGGGTTTACAAATTAAATCACAGTAGTTAAGGGTTAGGCATACTTAGCTCCTGAGAACCTTCATTATATAATTAGCATAATAGCAGAAGAAATTTGAAGATGGCAAATGCAAAAGAAGGAATATTAAAATATATACTTGAATTATCCGTATACCTCACTGGACCTAAAGATACTGGAATTGTTCCTGTTGACGAACAAGGTTCCATTTCAGGGAATTTTTGAATAATGTTTAAGTGCAGAGGAGCGTTCAAGTAGACAGTGATGTTAAAGAGATCAAAAATGTAGTAGAAATTAATAGGGAGAATATTCAATATCATCTTATAAATTGAAATTTAATGTTCTGAATTTTAATCCCCTCATTTAAGAAAAAATGAAAGAATTTGGAGACCAAAATAAATAGGAGCAGAATAGACTTTGAAAGGCATGAAGTGAGCTTGAGAGGTCTGAAGCTAACTTGTATACAAGACAAGTAAGATGTAATAGTAAGATGTAATACTTATTTACATAAGTAAGAAATACTGGTAATGTAATCATTGCCCCAATTGTATATTTTATCTTTATACCAAACAAAAGGAATAGTCACTAAAATTGAAAATAGTGACTAATATTGAGTGACAGCATGCTTAATTATTTCTGATTGCCCTTTCCTTTGCATAATATTCTATTTGTGAATAAATTGAGACTCAGTGTTTGAAAGTATTTAAAAAAACACACCAAGATATACATGTGACTATGAAGAATACCCATAGTCATATCAGCTAAAGCATGTCATTTTTAGAAAGGATACAAAGCCATAGATTTCTGAGTTTAGGGCAAACTTTAATGGCATTTTTTTGCCTATGGGCTGCTTGCTTCATAATTGTCAACCAAAGAGTTACTTTCACCTTCATTTGAAGTGTGGGGTGGTGGCCTCTGTCAAAGATAGGATAGTGGATTAGATGGATAATTGGTCTGATTCCTTATGACAGTTTAAATAATATAGTATAAAATCAAAGTAAGGGGGAAGAAAATCAAGCTCATACATTTTGCTGAAGATGAAGGTAATTGTATAGTGGGGTGAGTCTTTTTTTTTGGCGGGAGGCTAATTCTTGCAGGCATTTCTACTACACCTAAATGATCCTGAAGCGAGGATTTCTGGAAATTGTGCCAAAATGCTCTTCATTGTAGAAACAGTTGTGCTAATTTACGTACTGGAAAAGGTCTAAAGCTGTCTGAGCGTGGCCTTTTGCCTGTACTAATACACTCGGCTATGCTGCAAGTCTTGTTCACCCAGGCAAAATGCACCAGTAGGTATGGTGATCTTCATTTTGATATTTGAGCCAGTTTATAATTGCCCAGTTAAATATATGTGTGTGATACCATATTCTGCTGTATGTACTTGTCCTTGTGGAACAAACATCCCGTAGTGAGTGTGTCAGCCACTAAGACTGGTTAGAGACATTTGAATATAAAAAATAGATGTAGCTACCGTTCAACATCTACATGATTACCAGATCTGTCAGTTCATTAGAGAAATGGCAGGAGCAGCCCTTTTAATTCTGAAGGGTGCTTGAGAGAAAGAAGAGTCCTTTCCTTCCTTCTTGGCTTGCTTTTGGCTTTCAAGGGGAATATGCATGAACAGCCCTGGGTTATATTTAACGAATGCAACAATAAACTTTTCTTCTGTGCAATCTCTACTGCCTAACAAGTACATCAGGACACAGAGAACATTCTGTTTTTCATCCATGTTCTGTTGCTTTTTTGTGTCTGGTTTTTGCACTGTTTCGGACAGCTGTGATCACTGGAAGGACAAAATGCTGATCGCAAGATGAAGGGAAACTCAGAGACCAAAAAAGAGACAATGTTTCTGGGAGGAAAAAGGCTATATGGATAAAAAAGGAAAATGCCAAGATTCATTTATTGTCAGAGCAATGTATCTCTCATATTTTCTGTAGTGGCTAATATTGTGCGGATCTAGCATCAGGGAGCTATGCACTCCTGTAGAATTAGCTTTCGAAAGGAGGTGATTACCTACTTTAGACCACTTATCAAAATCCCAGTATAATTCTGTTAGTAAAACCCTGTTGTGGAAAAAAACAGAGAAACAATTTTTTATTTTTTATTTTTTTGGATAGACTGCTTGTCAAGTGGCAAAAGGAGAGGAGTGAAAGTTTAGCAATATGAGGTCAAATGGTCTTGACCACCCTGGATTTACAGCAGTAGCATTTAGAGCAGCACTTAGTTCCTAATCTCTAATGCCAGACACGTAGAGAGATCTTGAGCAAGTCGTAAATTTCTTGTGTGCATTTCTATAGATTGCTGTACAACGGCCCTTCCAACCCTATGCTTCTTGGGGCCACGGGGGCACCTGGAGCATCCTGAAACCTCATCTAGACCGTAGAAGTCTTCCAGGCTGTCAGATAGGGACCACTGAATCAGTATTTTGTTGATCAGGTAGCCAGTAACAGTCCTTATTGGGCAACCAGTGAAATCAGAAATACATTAGATGAATTCTCTCATACAGAATGAATAGCCTAAGTCTGAGAATGTAATGTCTGCTATTTTTTGTTATCCTAGCACTTGGCTTAGTTCTTTGTTATGTTATATCTTTATCTAGATAGTGTACCTACAAAGCATAAAATAGTAATGAGTCCTCTAAGCAAGAAGATGTAGAGCTTAGAAAGAGCACGGAGTGCTGCTTTGCCTGGCTTAAGATGTAGCTTCTCTGGAATAATTTTCCTGTACCCAAAGTACAGCCAGTTCCAAGGAGAAATACATGTACTGATATATACAGAATATACCAGTACCTCTCTACAGACAGGTATTTTGGAGAGGAAAGGACAGTGCTTTAGCCAGGAGTCAAGATGACTTTTTTTTTAGACTTATCGTGGGCTTGCTTAAAGCACTCATTTGTCAATGCCTTTATTTTTCATATTATCTGACATCAGAGGCCTAGTCAGATAATTGCTAGAAAGCAATCCTCCCACTGGCTTGCCCATATTCTTCCACTAGTGCCTGGATTTTTCTGGGAAGCTCTGACAAGAATTGCAATGGTATGTGAGGCTGCTCAGCTCATGCAGTTGAAAGTGGCATATTCAAATGTCAAGCACTGAGTGAACAACTGATTTCCACAGTTCAATAATTAAGTCCTTTCTCATGCATTTATAGTTCAGCACTCCAGCCTTTTCTCATTTTGTGGTCCCAGGTGTGAGAAGCAGCTGGTTGGCCGATCTCACATGGGTGACCAGCTGTGCCTGGCACATATTCATGGAAGAGAAGATTGCAATGCAAAGATGCACTACTTAAGGGAATGTACTGTGTCCACAGGTTAGTGTCACAGCCTGCCCCATGCAGCAGCCAGATGAGCCTCTACTTTTTGTACGAATGAATATGACGTGTAGTAGTTCCACAGACTCCTCTGCTTGTCCTAGTGCAGAGGTGGTGCAAACATCAGATAAGACCCATTGGAGAGCTCGAGATTACATTTCACGCATGGACTGAATTGCATACCTATTTTACAGATAATTCTGTACACCCATTTTGTCTAAGTCATGCAAGTTGAGATCCATATGTAAACGTTAAAAAAGTTTGCATTCGCAAATAGAAATTGTTTGACGTGTAACAGAATGCTGCTCTAGAATGCACTGAGATAAGAAAGTCTTAATGTGACAAGATTTAGATTAATCCTAAACAAATGAACTGTATTTAATCTTGCAAATGTTAATGTGGTGGTAGTGGGAGAAAGCGCATTTGTGTCAATGTGGTTATTTTTTTTGTTTGAAGGTAACAACATATTTCTTGCCATTTTAGGAAAAGGTACAATTATGGTAAATGCCAGATTCTGTATTTTTTGTTATTCTGGGTTACAAATGCCAATATTAAGATTGACTGATTCACACTGCATGAATGATGCTTTACACTACGGACCAAAACATGAAGTAAAGAGTTTCATGTGGCAGACAGGAATGAGTAACCCTGGACAAGTGCAGGCTTACCAGTAATACAGCCTTCAGGCTATGCAGTTTTGTGTTCTCTCTTTATTAGGCATTTTCTAAAAGAAAAAATCCTTCTCAATGATTAAATGCCTCAGTCACACAACACCTGCATGGACTGGATAAGGAGGCTGGAGAGTATACCTGCTTCCAATGTATCTCTCCATAATCTGAGTTTTTAGGCTTAACTAATGTGTGCGTGCAAAGCATTTGAACATCATTCTTCAATTACCTGCAACAAAAATGGCCTAAAATGTTATTTTTTGTTTTGTTTGTGGGCTTGCTTCACGAGATTACAAGAGTTTTAGCAGTGTTTTAGTTTTAGAAGGCTCAAGAGAGGCAATTTGAATGTGGAAGAAAGGTTGTAGTAGGGGATAATGGAGTAAAGGTTGTGTTGTATTAGATGGACAAAGAAACTCAAGCTGCTAAAGGAGAAAATGGGAAAAAATTAATTTGGAAGTAGTAAAGAAGTAATGGACACTGACAGATCGTGGGCTTACAAGGTACTGAGCAGATAAACGTGGAGAAGATAAATGATTCTGAAGGAGACCAAATGCATCCAATGAGACACAGTTAAAGAAACAAAGCAGATGATGACAGGTTTGAGAGAGTGGTAAATGGAAGGGTTGATCCATGACTGAAACTCAGACCTGGAGGTAGTGCTGAGGAGTCAAAGGGGATGTCGTTGCAGCTGCACCAGTTACCCAGGATGAAAAAAAGAGGCTTGAGTAGAGGAAGGGCTCAGTCATCATTATTTTTCTCTTTTTTTTTTTCCGTCTGTGTAAGCTTTGAACTATTACATGTATTCTATGTATATTAGTATCTATTTTTAGTGTCTGAAATTTGGCCATGTCCATAATGTAATAGATTTTTATCTATTAGGATAAAAATCTAATAGGAATTGTTTGATTCATAACTCTTTTACTTTCTTCGATTATTCACATGTATGAGTTTAGATTTATATATCTAGATATATATTTAAGGAGATTGAAGCCAATAGGATAAGTCAGTAAACTGCCAGCAGTTTTCTCTGCTTATATTAAACATGAACATACTGAATGCTAAAGCCATCATTATCAAACAATCAAAGCTGAGGCACCATTGTGGAGCTGTAAGCTGAGGAGCTAATCTTTTCAAGGGCTTAAAGAAATTAGATGAATAAATCTCATCCTGGAAGAAAGTACCTTTTTTATGTGGATGGATGGGATTTATTCACTGTAGGCAGCCTTCTTCCCATAAGATGAATATAGAGGCAAGATTGATTTGGCTTCTGATCGTAAAGAAAATGTCCCTATCTGAAACATGGAGGAAATCATATTAACAAGGTTTGTCCACATGTAATCTGGCCACAAGAAAAGACAAACTGACTTGAAACATCTGTCTCCTGGGACTCTACTTCAGAGACTGTTTTTGGAGATGGCTATAAAGGTGAATTGGCATCTTTCGCAGAGTTTCAATAGTTCTTACTTACTCTAGTTTTTTCCATTATTTCTCTTTTTCAGTGTTCCTAGATGATAGAGGGAGTATATTATTTAAACAATTTCATTTCCAGTGGGCAATTAGCATACCAGTATAATTGGCCCTATGGTTTTCTTCCAGACAGAGACAGAAAGGAGCACTTTACTTAACCTTACCTGGTGAGCTCCATAGTTAGTATCCTAAAAATGAGCCTGAGGGAAATGTCTTAGTCTTGCTAAAACCCACCACTCTGAGACAGCTTCTGCACCCACTTTTCTATGCCACAGCTGTGACAGACCTCCACAGTCCCATCACACAGTGATGCGAGCTTTAGCTGCTTTTAATTTTATAAGTAGGAAAAAGAGAGATTCAACAAAGCAAGTTACTAAAGGCAAAATTTTAAAATACACAGCAGTTTATTCTGCAATGAAAGCCACTGCCTGACAAATAAAATTACAGCAGCAATAAAAGAGAAGTGTCCCAGTCTACAAAGCTAATGATATCTTTGGTAATTAAGATACAAAACTAATGTAAGCGCTGCAGTTTCTAATGTATAGCAGAGCTGGTGGAGTGCTTTCGTCTGTTCCATTTTCTTTCTGAGTGAACAGATAATAGGTTCACGGTTTAAGTTGAGAATAAACTGTATTACAACATTAAGTCCTTAATTATTTGACCATTTGGAGTACAATTAAAGATCTCTAAAAAGTGGTTGGTATAGTTTAGTTAGCATTCCCGACTTTTAAATGAAAAACTGAATGATATTTTAAATCTAATTTAGTTAAACAGCCAAAACAAATCTTGCTGTGAGCACTTACCAAAGTTAATCTCCACTTGTGCTTTTTATAAATTGGGAAAACCAGCTGGTTTCACTCTCTCTTTTAAACCTGTGTTTCTTTCACTTGTAGTGATCAGACATCTTGTTCAGTAAGTATTATCTTGAACTACAGGAAATTTCATTCAAAAGTGTGCTTGGTGTCATATTATTTAAAGGAAGTGTAAAAACCTACCTAGAGCTTTGAGAGAACAGAAGATAAGGCAGTAATCTTGTATTTAGTTTGTTCTTTCTGCAAATAGTTGTGCAGACTTTTCAGCTGGAGATTTGAATGATCAGTAGTTGTTTTCATTAATTAGCTCTTGTATTTAAACAGTGAGGCCATCTCTTTTTCACCCAGTTTCTATTTATTCTGCATACTCCACCTGGAGTCATAAAAGAAAGAGAAACAAAATGTTCTGAAATGTGTTCATGGGCAATTATTTGTGATTTCGTATACTTTTGGCCTAATAGCCCATTCTGATGTTACCTGATTATAGGAGAGGTATCCACCAGCATCTATCTTTAATTTGATTTTATGCTGATCCCATTTCCTACGGGGTTATATTTCAAACTCCACGCAGCAAAGCTGTCTGGCAGTAAAGTCCATGGAGTCGAGTAGGGATTTGCTACCAGATAATTTGATCCTTCACTTTCTGCACTTTTTTGAACTCTTGTTATCCTACTTTGCTATCATTTACACCCCACAAGCTAGCATGAAAGTCATCAGTTATAGCATGAACGTTAGTAAAAAATAAAACTTGTCTGATGATTAAGGGATACACTGGAGCTATATAAACACATACTGTATTTTATTTTTAAAGAGCATTGCACTGAATAACTCCTGAAAGTTGGGTGGGCGTATTTTTCATGTGTATAATATTGACCAGGTTCCTAGCTGATGGTTGAATTTATTTGAATACAGAAGCAGGGCAATACGATAGTAATGTATTTCATTTAGACCAAATTGACCATATCTGTAATATAACTCTACCCAAGATAATAGAAATATGGCAGCAAAGAACTTGACCCTACTACATACAAAATTCAACATTTAAATAGCTTCTGAATTTGACTACAGAGACCTTAGCCAATTTAGTCCCATATGAAAGCTAGAATAAATATGTAAAATTATAATATAGATGCCAATATAGAGTGAAAGGGGAAAAAATTGAAATCAGAATGCATAAGCAAAATAAAAAATAAATACCTTCAAAAATTTTTAAAATACTTGTTTCAGGCTGAAAACATTGGTTAGAATTGCTTTTTTTACCCATGCACAAATGTAAGTCGGAATAGAATAGTCCTGTCACTGAATTTTGAGTGGACTGGTGTGAATAATGGTTGTTTTTTTTCCAAAATTGTCAAAGCAAACCATAGTAGAAAGAGCAGAAGATATTCTCAGTATAAACGGCTATGACAGCCACAAACAGGCACTATAATGTCGTACCCACAGCTATAGTCAACAGCTAGTACAATCTGTCCTCTACAAACACCTCTCTTTATTTTCAATTATTTCACGGCTTGAGACATCATCAGGCAAGTTTCTTTCCTTCTCTGCAGGAGCTGACACAGCCTGTTTTGCCAGTGATGTGTAGTGAGGCTCAGGGTCACTGTGAAATTGAAAGCGAGATGAGTAAAGAGAGGAAAAAGTAAGAAGGTAGTCAGGAGGATGGAAGGGAAAATGGAAAATGGAGCAAAATCTCATGCATGTCAGACAGGATTTTGCTGGTGCCCTGGTGCAAATCAGAAATCCTTGTGGCTGTGCTTGTCTAGATACCGTAGTGATCAGGGCTCACTAGCAAAGGGCAGAATTTCTAGACCACAACAGAGACTCACTGGCCTTTGCCAAAGGATTAGCCCAGGAATCCTTAAGTTTGGGGTTTTTTTGGTGGTTTTTTTTTTTTTTTAAAGAAAAGCTAAACGGGGGGAGTGGAGGGAAGAGAGACTGGAATTTATTTTATTCATCCTTAAGCCTCATTTCTGATATCCTTCTTTCAGTGCACAGATTTCTGATATTGTTTATTCTGTTTTGTTGGTGAAGATCCTAACAGTCCTTTGATTTCATCATCTGTCCTTCATGCCTGCATTCATCCGGAGGTTTGTTGCCTTCTCGTGCCCTTTCTATCAGAATTCCATCCTGCCCATTAGGTAACACTTTATGAGCTTGCTACAGCTGAGACTGCAATTAAGGTAGATCTATAGGCCCTGGTTACAACAATAACCTCCAGACACAGTGGATACTGAGGAGCTTTCCCATACAGCTTGGTGGCTGTCCATCACTTCTACATCAGTTACTCACACAATTCTACTTCAGGGATTTTTCTGGCTAGGTATTTTCTGTTATGTCTATTTGAAAAAGACACAGAATGATACCCCATGAATCACCAGTGGCTGGTTTTAGTGCTCGACCTGCGAAAGGCTGAGAAAAGCTTTGTTGGTTTAAGACCTGCTGGTGGAAGGTTTGCCACTGCTTTAGGCTACATGTTATGGATGTAGTAGGATGGAGTAGGCTACATGGTTATGATGCTGTGTACCTCAGTGATCGCTTTAGTACCTAAAAATGCCCTATTCAGGGAGGCTGACCGAGGGTACTTCTCATGTACTCAGTTACCCATACACGGCTAGGAAGCCTTCCTTAGAGGTCCTCCCGCAGGAATGCTTCTGACAGGGGATTTTGACACCCCTTTTGTCAGCCGTTTCTCAATTCACTTGAACTTGACGTCACCTTTCTTCAGTTTATATGGGCAAGCAGTAATTCTGTAGATATAAGAGAGTAAAGAAATTTGTCATTTAAACTGTCTTTATACTTGGAAGAGTCTATTTTGACTTTGTGTGTAAAAAGACTGAAAAATACCCAATAGGATAATTTATTATTTTTTTTAACCTGTGTGTTTACATTTCTTTGCCTTCTGGTGAATTTCTTCTTTTACTGTTGGTTAACTTGACATAACTGCTAGAGGCGGGGTAAGTAATGCCATTATTTGTAGGAGTCCAGAGCAGACCACTTCTGCAGCTGTGGTCTTATTTTTGCTCTTGCATTTCCATTTGTATCCCCTGACATTTGCCTGGAGCTCTACTCTTTTCTGTTATAACCTTTACCTCCAGAGTGCAAAGGAAAGTGAAAAGACCTGTTTTAGATGTATTTACTGCATCCTCTTTGTTTTAGTTGTGATGATCAGTTAGAGCTTTAGGTTGAATACCTCAAAGTCTCTGCAAGCATAGCAGAGCTTTTTCTGTGTAACATCAGTTGCATGGGAGGTAAGGATCACAGATGCCCACTGCCTGTGTGTGTCTGTGTTAGAGAGTGTTTTAGAGAGTGTTTTCTCTAGAAACTTTTGAACTTGGGATATTTTAAATGAGTGTGACAGAAGTAGAGGACTCTAATTAATTAAATAATTAGATTTCCACAGATTTATAAATTTTTCAGTTGGACATCAAGGTCAATCAGTCAGAAGACACTTCTATAAGAAATCATGTTTTATTAGTTCCAGTGATGTCAGAACTTACTGTTGACTTTCATGAATCATTCAATTACTTTGGTGCTAGAGGATAAACACATACAACAGATTTAGATGGCTGTGCAGTCCATGACTTTTGAACAGTACAGATTTTCAAATGTCTTTAAAAGGGTATTTGAGCACCCAGTAAAATGTAAATACCTAACAGGGTTTCATGTCTGAAAACCTTGAGTGTTTGTCAAGAAGCGAGTGGTTTAGGTTAGGTCACTTAGAGGATCACCATTGAAGGTGTGAGCAAAATAGTTTTCATATGTATTTGTGGAAAAGTGACTTCACAAAGTTCGATGGTAAGGTTCTCAATTACTTATTGCATGAATAGAACACGAAAAGAAAAATCAAATTAAAATTGAGTCAGAATTGAGCTTCAGTATTTTACACAGGGATCAAAGACTTAAAGGGTAAGGGAGACCCTCCCCTTGAGTCATGAGGTTCAGAATAGACCCCCTTGCTTTCTAAAGTTAGTTATTATGTTAAGTGGCTAAGCATTTTCAAGTGACTTATGTGTATGCATATCTTTGCAAGCCCATGTATAATTTAGAAGTAGAGTGAGAGAACTTTGTTGTGCTTCTGTAATTATAAGTATCAGAGACGCCTTTTCATTCTCAGTGATGTGCTCATTTTGAGGACACACTGAAGCTCTAAGTACCAAATTCCTCTCTGATTCCTTGCAAATAAGTATATCAACAAATAAATAATAAACAAATAAATAAAGCTTCAGATTTCTTAGTCAGCTAACTGGAGACATCTTTCTTTCCTGAGCTGCATTAAAAATACTACAGAAATAAGGTGAAACAATCAACTAAGCCTATAAACCTGAGATAGTTACCTCGGCTTTCCCAACAGTCGACAGAAAGAGAGAGGTGCTGCCAGAGTCTAATTCAACTACCCTAAGGTATGTATTAAAGGTGACTGAAATACATTGCCCTATGGATGTTCCTGTCTCTTTTTGTAAGACAGTACAGGTGATTAGCTTAGATTTGACATCTAGCATTTCCGTCACTAAAATTAGACAAAATAAATCCTTCATCTGGTCTGCAAATTGACATAAACATTTCTGTTGGATTCCATGTGAAGTAAAGTGTTCCTCAATGTAGAACAGGCAAGATCTACCCCTTAACGTTCCTTTAAATTGTCTCTTCTTTTTTATATGAAGTTCATCAATATATTTTTTTCCTCATATTTAAAACTCAAAAAATTAGGGCCGGTATTCAAAAATGACTACTTAAGAGTACGTTCAGAATCCTTATCTTTTCAGAGCCTAAACCAACCTCAAATCTTCCTTAATCTGATTTAGAGCCCAGAGATTGATCCTGATCTTGCAAGCATTTTCCCGTCTGATTTCCCATCGTTTGCAGTGAAAGTTTCATTAATTGAGAACTATTTGCCTTGACCAGTCTAATATGACATTCGTCACATCTCAGAGTCTCTGAAGTATCTATCTTTCTTGTTGATAGATAAACAGTGCCAGTTCTGTGTGAAAGTTGAGCTGAAAAACCTTTACCATGTACTACTTAAAGAATGCTAAAGATAGAAATTTATCTATGTCCTCTTAAATTTATTCTGAAATTCTGCTGTTCAGTCCTGTATCTAGTTAATCAGTTATATTGTTTCTGAGCTTGTGTTGTTCCCTAAATCCACAACAAAGCAATGTGCCCTCTGCTGGGAAGCATGCAGGTCATTGTCTTCATTCCTAAAGTACTGTCGGGCTTGAGAATGTGGAAGAAAATTAACTTTAAAAAAAAAAAAAAGTATTAACTTTACTTTTAAAATCTCTCAGTACAAAAGATCCCAGTAGCAATAAGCCTGCAAGCAGCGTACATACTGCTTCTAAATAAAGCTTTTCTTCCAGGCTCCTTTTTCTCACCTTATGCACACAGGCACACAAGGGATTCACTCTTGGCTGTTTCTACCACTTTGTCTCTAAAAACAGACAATAGTCTGTCATCTTCATTGTAGGCTTCTGATGTCCTCTTACACCGATGACAATTCAGGCAAAGAGAGCTTCCAAGCTTGGCAAAGGCTACAGTCTCCTTTCTTTCTTCCTATTAATTCCCCAGAAGTCTGTTAGAAGCATGAGAAAGAATGAATGTGGCTCATCTAGAAATATGAGCAGTATTCAAAGCCACCACCATGCTGCGTGGCAGCAAATCTGGCAATGCTTTAAGGGACAGAGCTATAACCATCACAGATGTCCCCTTTTCTCCCCTCTACCATTAATCTTTGTAAGGGAATTTCCAAGGGCTAGCACAACCAGTTTCCTTCCAAGACGGATATTTCTGGATGACAGCACAGGGAGGGCCATCTTCAGATTCTGAGAGACAAGGCTTCTGCTAAACAGCTGGTGGGTTTGCTTTGGTCTTAGAGGTCACTGCAGTATCTTGCAAGCCATCAAAAATAGATACGGATCCCATATGTCACTGGAAATCTACTTTTCTGGGAAAAGGTATAGATAAAAAGTTGTTTACCCAGAATTTTATTTCTTTTTACTATAATGTGTAGCAACAGAAATAAATGCATTCTGTTCGTGAAGAATAAATCTATTAGGAAACTGTTTTTAAAGCTACTTCTAATTCATATTGGCTGAACGTAGTAAGAAAAAAGATGTTCATTTTGGAAGGTTGTTTTGGATTTTCTAAAAAATATTCCAAAACCTACAGAGATGTTGCTGATGTGAGAAAGGCAGCTGCATCCTGTTTCCTTCTTGTGCAGCAACTAGACCATGAGCCAGCGAAGCCTTGGTCAGTCCAGCAAAGGATTGCACACACGTGGGGCAAAGCATGGATGCAGTCACTGCCCACTGGAGTCAGTGGAAATCCTGAACACGTTTGCTCTGAAATCCATGGAGAATCACAGATGTTGGTGCCCAAAGCAGCACACCAGATAGAGGGAGATGTGCTGTGGTGCACTGCTCCCTGTGGAGTTGCATCTCTCCCGCTGATGCATACCATTGCTGCCTATCAATCCCCAAAAATTTACCTTCTAATAGCTTACATCACATTTTAAAATGTGCTTAAAGAGGACTAACAATGGTATCTAGAAATATAGCATGCAGGTGTTTCAAGACCAGTTCAAAATGTTGTAAACACCAGTACATATTCAGTCCACTAACTCTGCATTCAGAAATGCCATTTCATTCCTTTGTATGTTGCAGTGTTTTGAGAAATCAGCTGCAAATAAACATTACTTTGGAAAAGATGGAGAACATTATCACATTCATTTAAATAAAAAGAAGTGAGCACAACTGACAAGGTTGGTTTTTTTTTTTCCTTCACTGCTTGATGTGGTATAATAAATCATCCTTGATGTTTCCCCCATTTTATTATCAGTATCTGTGAACAAGCTAGAAGTAAGTTGATTCTTTATGAGCTACGACATTCATCTGAAAAACAAGACTAAAAAATTCAATCTCCAGAGGAAAAAATTAAAATCATTAGGGAAATATGTCTAATGAAATGATTATATTGGATGAAGGAAAACCATGATTTGGCAATGAGGCGTTTTGCTTTGTAGTTAGAATTAACTTGGTAATTATAATGAGTTATGAATTTTGCAATTTATATTTTGTAGAAATATGTAACTGTCCAAGAGGGTGGATTTCAAAACAACGGTGTTTTCAACATCAGAAAAAATTGTACTAAACTCTAAATTGCTAAATGGAATTAAATTATAAATACACACCAAACATAACTGTAGCTCTGCAAGTAAGCTAAATATGCATTGAAAGCATTGTATTTACCGATGAAAGCAATGGCATGTGACCTAGGAGGAATATAGAGACACTGTCCAAACGTGCAGAAACAGGGTTAGAAATGGCAAAGTCCACCTGGAGTTGAATCTGGTGGCAGACATGAAGGGCAACAAGAAGGCTCCTACAGGTACGTCATTAGCAAAAACAAAACTAGGGAAAATGTGTTCCTGCTGCCGGATGGTGCAGAGTACCTGTGATGAAAGATGGGAAAAAGTATGAGGTACTTGGTGCCTTCTTTGCTTTGGTCTTTGCTGGTAAGACCGGCCTTCAGCAATTCCAGGTTCCTGAAAGTCGGAAAGTCTGCAGAAAGGAAGATTTATCCTCAGTGAAGAAAGATCAGGTAAGGGAACGTTTAAACAGGTGGGATGAGGCAGGACATACAGAAGTCCATGGGACCTGGTGGGATGCACCCACAAGTGCTGAGGGAGCTGGCCAGCCACTGCAAGGCCACTCCTGGTTATATTTGAAAGGAGATGTTCCTGAGGACTGGAAGAAATCAAATGTTACTCCTATCTGTTAAAAGGGTGAGAAGGTGGCTCCAGGGAAATGCAGGCTTGTCAGCCTCACCTCAGTCCTTGGGAAGGTGATGGAGCGAATAATCTTGGAAGCCATTACTGAATGTATTAAGGACAAGAAGGTGATTTGGAATAGTCAGGGTGGATTTATGAAGCAGAAATCATGCCTAATCATGCCTTTGTACAATGAAATAACTAGCTTGGTGGACAAGAGGAGGGCAGGAGATTATGTTTATCCTGACTTTAGCAAGGTTTTCAACACTGTCTCCCATAATATCTTCATGGACTAACTGATGAAGTATGGGCTAGATAAATGGACTGTGAGATGGACTGAAAACTGGTTGAACTGCTGGCTCAAAGGGTTGTAATAAGCTGCTCAAAGTCCAGCCTTTGAGTTAAATCTGTAATGTGTAATAATGAAGCAGCAAAAGCATCTTACTTAGCAGGATGCTGTGAAATTTATACCACACTTGTATATGGGTAAATTAGACTATGTTGTAAGTTTAAGGTAGTCATATCTTAAGGAGTGTCTATACCTTTGTGCTGGCATGGGGATTGTGTGACTTGTAAGCAAGTTTAGGAAGTGGATCTGCCCCAGAATTATTCCTGTAAAGGTACTTTTGGTTAGCTTTGGGCCAGGTCAGCATCTTGAACCAGCATAATTAATGGAGGAAGCGAGAGAGGGTGAAGCCATGGAAAATGTGCTCTGCATTGACTTAAACTGCTGTACCTCTCTTAGTGTGAGACTGTAGGTATAAATCAAAGCACCAGATTTTAGGAACAAACCTGGTATGCGGGCACAACTATTCCACTGCAAATCATAAGATTATTTTTTTTTCCTGCTGCAAATATATCCTCAATTACCTTTCATTTATTTATAGACTGATTACCTTTCACTGTATAAATCACTTGACACCGTACAATAATGTCGAAAGGAATAGCAGTTTAGGCAGAGTCATACTTCTCACATGGAAATGGGACTGCTTTGAAATGTTCCCATTAGATTGACTTTATGCATATATGTTGTAAATTTTACTGAGATGAGAAATAGTCTCTTTGAAGTAACTAGATCTATATTGTGTTACACATGAGGTTAGAAATATTCCGTTATTGATTGTGTAATTAATTAGAATGGTAGCTAGAAGGAAAACATTTATTAATGTTCAGGTGAGGCTGGTTTCTTTTCCTTTTGTTGGATAAAGTGCTAAGTATATTAAGGAAAATTGCTTTGGAATGAATCAGCTGACTTAAAAGGGTTAACTGCAATTCTGGGACAGCAAATCTATTTATTTCCTTATCTGTCTTGTACCAGAGAAAAGTAAGTCACATGGAAAATATTTTAAAACTGTAGCTAAGCTGTTAATTAGAACACTTCTCAGAAACAATGGATTTTGTGAACAAAATGAAACAAATCTTTGATGGAGGAGAGCAATTCAGAGCAGCTACTTTTGCTTGCAGTTTTGATAATTTAGAAGTTTCAGCTTTTCAAATATATATTTTTTACAATTTGTAATGTGTGTTAAAAATATATATATTTTTTAAGTATAGGAATAAAACTGTAACAGCACAAAATTCCCACCCCTCCCCACCCCCCCACCCCCCCAACCCCCTAAATGTGTACCCAACTAAAACAAGGCAGCGTTAAGGCAGTGTTAGTAATAGGCTTGGCTATTGGTGACATTTTGTGAGGAATAATATGTTTCCTGAAAAATGCAGTTTAGGTGTCAAACTACATGAGAACTTTGCTTTAACCTCATAGATGAATTATAAAGAGGGAAGGGAAATATCTACTTCACCTTTTTGAAATTTAAGGTTTTTGAAATTAAATACAACTAAATATTTCACCATCCCTGGAAGTGTTTAGAAAATGCATAGATGCGGCACTTAGGGACACGATCTAGTGATGTACTTGGCAGTGATGGCTTAACAGTTGGACTTGATTATCTCAAGGGTTTTTTACAACCTAAATAATTCTAAGATTCTGTGATTCTACGATTGCAGCTTTTCTGCTCCAAAGTATGACATTTAGAAACTTTTGTGTAAAAGTGAGGTTTTTAGGTAGTTAAATACACTGGAGAATAAATATTTTGTTTTGGAGGGGACCTCAGGAGTGATGGGAATGTTACGGGGATGAAAAGGAACATAGAACTGGATTAAGCATCAACAAAAGTAAGAATTATTCATGCTAATGCAGAAACAGCTTCCAGCATTTACCTGCCTTTGCCATTGTCATGTAGCCCGTTCCATTTGAAAGCTAAGGCTGCAGTGCAGGCATTTCTACATGAAATATTCCTCCCAGATTTAAGTAGCAAGATCGTGTTGTTAAGCATTCATTTGTATTCTGGAATTGGTCTTTCTTTTGAGTTATGTAGCTGGAATTATTTCAGTAACATATAGGTCCCTTAAAAAATTGGAAGCCTAACATGAATAAAGTCATCATATTTTAATGTATTATTATTACTGTAATGATTTTTCTTTGAAGAATGTTGGTCTGTAAACATTGTCCATTTATTTTTCTAGCAAGTGTTGCTTAAAAGGGCAATTTCTACAGTTGTTAACAAAGATTTTAAAGCAAAAATTGGATCTTATTTCCTTATTCTCTGCTAATACTCTTAAAATGAAATCATGTAAGGTAATTCACAGTCATTGACACCAATGTAGATTGGTAATATGCAGAGAGTGTGAACTTTATAGAATTGGCATGGAAACTGAGGTGCCTTTCTGCTTACATCAAGTGGTCATCTCCTACCAGAAAGGAGCCAGTCTGGGGGAACTATGTGAAGAACCATGCAAATCCATTGGGTTTTAATTATTTTGTGGTGGTATGCACTAATAGACACATTTGCAAAACCCCCCAAAAAACCCAAAACATTGAATGTGTAATTTTGTTTTACAAAACAGTAAGTCTGTATTTTTAAACCAAATTGAGCATCCAAAGTTCCAGCTAAGGTCAGTGGAAAGCTCAACACTTCAAAAACCAGCTAAAGAGACCTTAGTCATGTGGTAGGTGAGAACCTTATTAGTAGATCTCCTGATTAAAAACAAACAAACTAACCAAAAATAAACATCAAACCAAAACACCTGCCTTCTTGCCCCAATGAACCATAAATCCAAGGTGACATATACATACTCGGAGTTAAGTATAAGCAGACAGGTTTTAAAGCATGTTATAAGAAAATATTGAAAATTATATGTAAAATCCTACAAAGAATTCATGAAAAAAAAATTAAACAAAAGAGAAATAAGTTTGTTCTGTGAAATATAATAAAGAAGACCTTGAAGAACCAATAGTTTAGTTATCTCACTAATATTTACATTTCTGTATTTGAGTATACAATTATTTTAAACCTCTTACATTAACTAGAAACAAAAGGAAAAGAATTTTCAATGTTTTTATAATACAGAACAGGGATTTACTGCAAATGTAAACATAGATAAGGGAGGTAGTCCTGATGGGTTTATCTAGTAACACCCACTACTCGTTGCTGGCTGGCTACTTGCTGTGAAAACTAGGGGCTGCCAAAAGAAAAGAAAAAGAAGTTTTCTTTTGTGAACAAGGAATGTTCTACAAATAGTGAGACTAAATTCATGCCTTATTGTCTGTGTGCCACATGTACACATCTAACACCTCTCACCTCTCTTTTGATGCAAACTCTGAAAATAACAAACCTTTTATACACAGGGTGAGGAAGAAAGCAAATACTGAATCTTCAGGCTGAATAAAATAGCCAAAGAAAATGATGCAGAAAGAGGCAAGCATTGGGCATGAGTGTTAATTTTATTATATATGTGAATTTGGTAGAGATTAGCTAGAGAAATAAACTGCCTCTGGAGGTGTTTGAAGAATAAGAAGATCAATCATTTCTCCTTATTCAGAAATGATTTTGTATTACATGGTCTTGAAGCACCTAACCTTCTAGTGAATTGATTCTGTTAAAGAAAAAGGCCATGTCCCTGGTATACACATCTGTTCGCACACCACTACTGATGGCATCACAAGTTCATCAACTAAAATGGATGCTGCTTTTTAATTTGTGTATCCATCAATGCACTCAAAAAATTATGACTATAAGCTGTGACACTCTGAAGGGAATTTGCCTTAAATTGAGTTGATCTCAAAGTCTGTAAAACCACTTTACATGGGGGAACCAGCTTGGGAACCAGCATTATGCTGCTTCCGAACTGGTGTATTTTAACTATCAAGTGAGAATCAGATTTTTTTTTGCTTCTGCTTCTACTGTCCTGCCAGCACAGTCACAAAAGGTGAAGAACTTCTTCAAATTTACATGACCGTCAAAAGGGAGGTTTTGGTGCTTTCAGCTGATGACTAGAATGCAATGCGGTTTGGGGTTTTTTCCTTAATTTTAGCACCTTCTCAAACATAAGCTGCTATATTCAGTTTTACATCATAATTTCCTACTGTTTGTAATGGATACTGAACATGCCTGATTTAAAATGGAATCTCATGTACTTAAGTACTTAAATAGGTAATTGTTCATTCAGTCTTTGTTGGGGTGGGTGGGTAACAGAGCACCCCAAATGTTGGCTTCCTGTGGCATTTTCCTTCCCAGTTGTGGAGGTACTTCTGAAAATCCTATTCCCAACGTTGATGGCATTGGCTTTCTCTCTTCATGGGCACTGCAAGTCCTCTAGCGATACATTTGGAAATGGGACACGCTATATTGCTTTCACAATCTTCCTTCCTATCAGATTAACTGTTAAATGAATGAATTTATGGTAACTTTAGCAACTTATTCAGTCACTGATTTCTCATCAGTCAGTAATATCATACTGATACCACACCTGGACTGTTGGTTCAACATACCTCCCCAACTATGATCAGTTGGTCTTTCTTACCAGTACTTTGTTAATATACTCTGCATCACCTGTTCAACTCTGGGTTTACAGAAGTCAACGCAGTCATTTCTGCTTCTGCTTTAGTCTCCTGCCTTGGAATGAAAATGAAATGCAGCACTCCTGTCCTTTCTGACCTTTCCTCAGGTTTGGTATGTTCACTTTTGCTGAAGTAGTTTTCGATGAATGAGCAAACTTTTTTCAAATAGCTAGTTTCTTCCTTCCAATCTAAATGTTTTGGTTTGCTCTTCAGGAAACTATATGTGTTTGCATCAAATTTTACAAGGTAGTTTGTCAGCACTTAAAATAAGAAATATAGTACAACAAATTGTCCATACTGGAGTAATGCAGTTACAGTATAATTAATGCAGTTTTCAGGGCTCTCCTGCCTTCATTAGCACGTAAGAATATTTTCCATTCATAATTCTCTCCATGACAACTCATAAAATGAACAGTTTGTGCTCATTTTGTGCTAGTACTCATTTTGTTTCTCAGTCATCCAAGACCATCTGCACATTCCTTTTACTCTAAAGATACATATTTCCATTTCAAATCAACTTGCAGTTTGCTGAATATAGTAACCCAAATACTGTGCTTGAAGACCTCTTTAGATAAACTCAAATGATTTCATTTCTTCTTCTAAAATTCCTTTGGACTGGGTACTTCTAACAGTATGCATATCTCTTGAGTATGTATAGACTTATCTAAATTTGTCTATAATTTAGGAAGCCCACAATGATTTTCAGTTTTCCACCTTAAGTTGAATATGGTTTATGGCCAGATAGTGTGTTTCAATTTGCAGGATGTTATTTATTCTAAATAATCTTTCACCAAAATCCAGCAGAAGTCAGAAAAAATGAACTTGGAGCTGACTTTCTAAAAGACTAACACTTGGCAAGTTGTTATTATGACAAAACCAATTTTGAAAATTGCTTTTTTTTTTTTAGAAAAAAACTATCTCCTCCCAAGTCTGCCACACGTCCTTTCATCTGATAGCAAAAAATTGCAATAGAGAACACAGCTTTTGCTCTGTTCCCCCAACACATTTTTCTGTAGTTCTTTTCTCTCCTTTCAAGACTACAGTACTTCTGTGCTATCTGTCTCTAAGAAAACTTACAGGATGAAGCCTTTTTAGATAGCTTTCATAAAAATAGGAATTGTCTGCTACTTAAACACTATACATTTTGCTGATTTATTTTTAATTTTGTCCAGCACTCTCTCATCCAACCTCTGTCTATATTATGTCTGATGATTTTTTTGTTTGGTTGGTTGTTTCAATTAAAAAAGTAACTGCAATGATTTGGGGCAGAGGGGGTAGGGGAAGGCATGTAAAACAGTGTAAAATGTAGTCAAGCATTTCAGTCATAAACATAAGGGGGAAAAATCAAGTAGGATTTATATATTGTGCTGCTCTGTAACAGATTACAACTTAACTAATAAGCATTTCACTGTTCAGGGACTGAGCACATTCTTTCACAAAGAACCAGCAACTCAGCACGCTCCACCAGCCAGGCTCACTGCTGATCATTAAAAAACCCCTGGAAGGAGCCTGTAGCCGGGAAATATTAGTCATGTACATATTCTTCCAAAAGTAGAGATCTGTAAGACATCTGCCTTCTTTTTTGTACGTGGATGTAGTGTAACCTGCAGAGACGGACATGGTTTAGATTTGAGAAAAACTAATGGTCTCTCTCTCTTAGTATCTTAGTAACTCCAGCATCCAATGATGGGAATGATGGACACTCTTCCACTGTAGCAGTGTGGTCAGGTGTGGAAAGAAACTTCCCTGTTTGCCTAATTGCAGCAGCATCTCAGCTTTCAACTTTCGCAATAGCTGTAGCTACCTAAATCAACTTCAAGTCTGGTATAAAAATGTTTTTGCTCTTACATTTTAGCACCCACAAAAGCTCGCAAAAATGAAATTTTATTTCATTTTATGGAAAGTAGTCCAACAAATGAATTGACATATATACAAGTTACCTGCGGATCTATAAATTTCCCTCTGTAGCATCTTCCAGAAGCTAATCACCAGTGTCTTGACCTGTTAAATTCAAACTGTGGGAAATGAGGAAATATAAAATTAACCGTAGCTCTGCCCTTGCTTATCAGTGGCCTGCCATATATATTTTGCATTCTGTTTTTGCAGATAATATACAAGAATTATGGAAAAAGCACTTCAGCTACTCCACAGAAACACTATATTTACTCCCCCACCGGCCCCGCCTTTACTCACTGTATCTTCTTACCACTCTACTCTGTCATGCACTGCTTTTGGAGATAGGCTGTCACAGATATTCCCAGTGGCTTTTGCAGAAGTAGAATTGGAGTGAGTTAGACTGAGCTGTCATGTACTGTAATTCTTTATTTTATGCTTTTCAGAAGGTTTAATTTTTCTGAAGTGATGCTCTGTAAAAGTTATTAGTGATGGTCTTAAATGTGCGTTGACAATAGTTTTTTGACAGAGAATGTGATTTCTTAATGTAGGAGGATATAAATTTATATCTGATTTCTGCCATGCAGTGATATTGTCTGTAAGATTGAAAACCTAAATGAAACACAGGATCCTCCCACAACAACAACAAAGGATCAAAGAAAAAAAATCTCCCCCAAATGCACCATACCCACAAAATTACCCAAACTAATACAAACCACAAAAAAAGGAAGAGACTAAAACTGAATTGGGACTGTTGGGTGAGTCAAAGGCACCACATATACAAATATCTCACTATGTGAAGGCAGCAAGAATGACACTTTAGAAAGTTCCTGAGGATACACCTTCCTCTTCACCATGACTGTCTCCAGAGGAGAATATATGTAACAGTGTTTTGAAATATATAGAGGGTTTCACATTAAGTGGTAAAATAATTTGCTGAACTATTTTGTCCTGATGATAATGCAAATGTCATAATTAAAGCAATCATTTGGCATAGAAACAAAGAGCCAATCATGGTTTTTGTCTGTGCCACACAGTGGTAAGCAAAGTCATCTGTACCAGTATAAACAATGGACTTTTAGATTTTGGGGCATAACCTCGATTATATTCCAGACAAATACTAGAAAAATGTCCTAAGGCTACAGATTATTATGTTTGGGATGATGAGTGTTAGATTCTTGGCACAATTACGAATTTGTCCCATTTTATCTCAGTTTTGCTTTTTCTAATTATGTGTAATTTACTATACAATGATGGAAAAAAATCCCTTCTTCATTACACCTGCAATCCTGCAGATTTCATGTCTTTTATTATTCAAAGAACTGTTGATACAGATGTTATGCTCATAAAAATTCACATGCATATAATGTTTCCTACAATTATCCCATGTACTTTATGAGCATAATTAAGCCCTGCAGCACAGTTAAATGGCATTCCAGTTTCGTGAATAGGTAAACTGAGGCATTGCAGTCATGACTTGTTTAAAATTACACCAGTGTAATGACATTAGCAATAGAAACCAGGTTCTCTGACTACCAATTATTTGGTCTGAATTGTGAGAAAATATGGCCTCCATTAACCCAGACTGACTTCAGCTACAGCCACACTTCTTTACAACTTTGTATTACAAATGTTTCACTTGCATTAAGCTATAATGGTTGTTGACATTTATATTTCATCAACTACTTCGGTTCCAAGTGCCTTTTTCAGCTTTCCAAAGCCACATCATAATATATATACATTCATATTTTTCCCTTATTTTTTTCTATTGAGCTTCTACCCTGTTCTACAAAACCTTGTCCTATGACCCTGCAGTGCACTAAGCACACTTTAAAATTCTCTTCCCTTTCCTGATGATTTGTTTCATTAGTGACATTCTTCAAATCAAATGTAACTAATCCATGGTTCAGTCTACTAACAGGAAATCGGTTCAGTGCACAGGGATTTATATAACAAAAGAAGTGCTCACTTAGGGAGTACTTTTAATACTTGGTTCATTGAAAAAAACGCTGACATTCAGATTTTTCTGACTTTAATGCTTTGGTGTTTCAGTTTGGATTTAGCTGTAAATGAAAGCCTTCAAAAGCCATATAATCCATCGATCTCATATTTGCTGAAGCACAAGTTTCATGGTACATGAACGTTTTTTATTTCTTTGATTTTTTTTTTCTACTGTAATTATGTCAGCTATGTTACTTCCAGGCATACTTAATTCTGTTTGTTCTGCTGTGCAATTCTTAACCAAGGTCCAAATATCTATTTTATTTTATGTTTGTTTAATTTTAGGATAGAGACTGTAATCTCAGCATCTGAATTTATTTCTTGTTGGGGGAATGTTCCTCTTTTGTATGCTGCTGGTACTTCAGCTGTTGGGGAGTTGAGGCTTAAATGTTCTGCTTTGAGATGTGGGTATCTAAAGATACAGTCATTTTACCTGATAGATTGTGTGTGTGTGTGTGTGTGTGCAGATTTTTAACTATTTTCTGACACGAGAATTTCCTGTATTTCTGACGGGAATAATTTTTTATTTCTCTTAACTTTCCAGAGGCGTTATTGATATAAGAAACTATACCAAGGAGCAGTTAATTAGGTTATCTCATCACCTTTCAAATAACTTTAACTACCTGAACAACTTGGTGTTCTAAGGAAAGACCAAAGTCTACTGTACCACAACCAGTGTGAGCTTCGTTGACTTTCAGAGTTGTTAATCCATTGGTAATAACCAGAAAAAGAGAAAGTTGGACTTTAAGGTCAGGAAATTAAAACAAAAAAGAGCAATTATGCCAAATGAGCTGTGGTGGAAATTGTGACGAAGCCTAAGGAATGATTTTTTCCTTTTTTATTTTTTTTTCTCCCTCACGGAATAACGATTCCACAGTGTTACTGGTTATAATATGAAGGTCCTAAAGTAGCAAGGCCTTTTTACTACATCATATCATGCTTCTTTTATTTTTTCATTTTTAAATCTACTAAAATAGCATCTGCCCCTGAAATGCTTGTGCAGCTCAGCTATGGTTAAATTATTCATATCAATATATTTTACAATAGAAGTATGCATTGTGATCAGATTTGAAAGAAAATACGGTTCTGAAGAAGGGAAGTGAAAAGAACCCATCCAGAATATGAACAAGAACTATATAACGTGGTTTTATACTCTTAGTAGGCAGCTGAAGAGCTTGTTTCTTATGAATTATCTCATGGGTTTTCCATTGCAGTTTGGTGGGATATAGGGATTCTTTGAAACCTGTAGCCACAGAATCATGAGGCAGGCACAAATCTTCTCCACACAGATCCACAGTTTTCAAAGAGGAGTCATTGCCTGCTTTCAGTCACTACTGCTTGAAGTGATGGTCTAGCTCATCACTCATCTCTAACGGTTCTCTTCCTTCCCTATGGGGTACTTATCTCATGAAATGAGCCACATAGATGACAGTTTTAGCCATGCCCTAAATAAGAAAGAAGTTCCTCCCAATATATCCTGCTTGACCTTCTGAAAGAGAGGACAGAAGCAATCCAGCCATTCATTACCTAATTTTCAATTCAGAATACACTTTATCTGACTGTAGACTGGTTTTAAAGAAATGAGTTCTTTGCATTTCAGTCATCTTTTTTCCCTGTTGTGATGAAATGCCAATACTATTCAATAGGCTACTCTACAGGCAATAAGATCATTGTATTGATTAAGCAACTCTTACTTATCTAAGACTATCTGTAAAAATAAGAGTGTTTTGCTATGACAAGAAAAAGTTGACTAGTAGCAGGGAAAGAATGCCAAAAGCTCCATGTAGCATCTGCAGTACATCCTAGTACAGAGGAGTAACTGTTGTTCTTTATTCACAGTGAAAAATACACTTAATATTCTGTGTATGAAAACTGCTGTCTGTACCATCACTGGAGGCAGATGAAACTTATTTGCAAGGCAAAAATCCACAACTCCCTTTATGAATCCATTAGGGAACATGAGATGAGCAGTCAATATCTATAATATAGCCAAAGTTTCACCTCTCATTTAAGGGTAGTCATAGATAACTTACTTTTGTCCTGCTCTTTTGTTACAATGAAAAGTCCTTCTGTATCATATTTTAATAGAGTAGCAAGGCAGAAAGATTTGCAAAGTAATGTTCTATTTGTATTTTGTGCTTGCTAGGCTATGAAGAGTTTTAGCAACAATACTCAAATGTTGGTGCTCAAAAAATATTTTATGAAATTTGATATCAGAAAGTAAGCTAGCATCCAATACTGGAAGGGCTGAATGAATATGGACTGAATTTTGGTATATGTAACCTTTGTTCACAAGAATTTTTCTTGTCAGTGGAGAACAGGTGCAGTGAGGTAAACTGTGACATAAAAATCTTGACATGTATGTCAAAAGTGGGTTTCTCTTCATGTGTAAAGGTATTCCACAGAGTAAAGAAAAATAAAGTAGAAGAAAGGGCAAGATTAGGCGCTTAGTGTTGAGTCTGACAACTGGATAAAGGCCTGACTCTGCAAAATTAGGAACTGTACCTATCTACTTTCTGAGGAGACTGAGCTGTGTGCTTGGGATGCCAATTCATAATTGGCATATAATAGTAAATAATAAAATTTCCACCTAAAGTATCATTAAAGATTGAGGTTTTAGTATTATTACTGGGTTTTACATATAGGAACTGCAACACTTCATCTGTGTTTTAACTGTTTCTAATGTTCTCATTGCAAAGAATGTAAGACCTAGGAAATCTTAATTGTAGTTCTACATTAGGTCTTCTTATTGGTACCATTCACTACCCATTACCAGTCATAACTTTCAGCTCAGATTAACAGAAAAACAGATAAGTTGTTACTATTTATTTTAATATAAAAACAAACAAAAAAACCCACAAAAGCAAAAAAAACCCCACTAGTGGATATTATTTACAGAAGGCCTTTGTATCTTGAGTTGTAGTTAAACATGAACACATCTTAATTCACAGATTTCCTTTAAAATCTTTACTTGTCAAGTTTCTTTTGCCAAATGTGGGGTTGCTGAATTCTAGAATCCTATTGAAAAATAAAACTTCTGGTGAGTTCTGGAAAAGTTGCGATCTCTATCATAGTCAAGTCATCAAAGATGCTTATAGAGAAAACATTTTTATTTGTGCTAGGAAAAAACAAAGGCCATTAGAGATAAAATATTATTAATTAGTAGCTTACTGCATCAGATTTGGTTTCCACATGACGTTCACTTTCAGTGCCTATAAAGTGAATGCATTATTTGGTCTGCTTTTGGATTTGAAGGCATGGGATCTTAGTAATAATAAATAATGGCACAGTGAAGAGCTACTGGCCTTGTAATGGGATGGCTTGCCTTCCTCTTTCACTGTATATGGAAGTAGGATGTATGATTTTGTGCCACTGTGAGATGTCCTCAAGAAAGAGCTGCTTCTTCAGACCAATATGCTTTGTAGACCCTGGCATTCACCTCAGACCCATGAAGTTTGTCTTCAGGGACTGACTGAGGCAGATGGACTGTACTTCATCCACAGTTGTCAGGATATATAGTGACCTATGTGTTAGCCCAAATTAATTCTGACTAATCCAGATTATGGCTATAATTTGTTGATGGTGTTTGAATGTGGCTGCATTTGTATGTGACTTTGACTTCCTCCTTGTCTAAAGGATACATGTTCTTTTTTTTTTTTAAGATATGTGGGCTTTACCCTTCAGACCTTCCACTTTATAATGCCTGATTTTCCTACTGGGTATTGAGAAGTGCTATGAATGGAAGTGGATTTCTGGTAGAAGTTTCCTCAGAGCCAATATAAGCAGTTCTTCAGAACATTTCCACAGTCTGACCATTTTCATTTGAGGATATTTTTGTGTCTGAATCTTCTGAAGCACACTGAATAGGTGTTTTGTTTGTTGTCCAGAAAGAGAGGCTACTTCTGATTCTCATTCTGATGGGGAGACAATGGCTGAGGATGCACTCTGAATTCCATTGAGCAGAGTAAACATACAAAACCCACAATATTAAGAGCGATGTGGATTTTCAGAACTCTCCCAGATTTTAACAAGTAAGAATGCCTCCATGTTTGCAAATCCACAAAACTGGTCTGTTATGAATCTTGTGGTTGAGTTCCAGAATGAGCTCTTTATTCAGCCTTTCCTTATTTCCCCTGCCCCTCTGTATCTTCACAAAACTTGTAAAAGTTTGGTAGCTTAAAGATGTCAGTTTCACTGTAAAAATAATTTGAAATTCACCAATGTGCTCAAGCTTAGTAGGGGAGCCTGAAGGACAGACAGACAAATGTATGTATGTGAACATCTCATGCCCACATCCTCCTCTCCTACGTTCTTGCTTCCCTTTCTGCAATCACAGGAACCTAATTTTCCTTAAGAAACCAGCACAAAAAAATATGTCACTGTTACACCAGTGAATCTGTACTGACTTTTGGGAATCATTCTTGATTTAGATCTGAGAGTTAATTAAACTCTGAGCCTTAATGAAATCATTTAGGTACAGACCCTGCAAGGATGTATCATGTGGCTTTGTACAGGTGAGCAGTTCCAGTCAACTGACTGGGATTATTCACCCTTGTAAGTTTTTGCAGAATCAGGTTTTTAGTTATAATTTCAAACTTCAACTGGTCTTTCAAGCTTTGAAGAGAATCTGGATAATTCAAATGTGTTTAATATGTGAAGGAAGATTAGTAACTGCAACTGTACTGTTATGGCTATAGTGAATTGATTTATATGGGTACAATCACAATCATTCCTGATTCAGAGCTATTATAAAGTAAGTCTTGTACCAGTGTAAAAGAATGCAGTATATGTGACCACATATATATTTAAAGAACAAAACTGTAATGCTTGATACAATACTTCTGTTGCATGTCCTGTGATGAGATTGTCAGCATTAAATATAAGCAGCCTTTAAAAAAAAACCAAACCAAACCAAACCAAACCCAAGAAATGGTGAGTTTAAAGAGCGACCGTGAGGATGTATTGTTTCAGGCAAATAGGAAAGTTGCTGCAACAGTAAATGTCGCTATAAAAGAAAAAGGCAATTTGAGGACGAGGAAAGGAAAGATGGAGCAGTCATAGCAGACATGCAGAAGAGGGCCCGGTATTTTATGGGGAATGAAAGCGCGATGCGGTGGTTTGCGCAGCGCGAGGGCCGCGTGCGGCGGGGCGGCGGGCACGGCGGCCGCTCTCCGAGGTGCTGAACAGGGACGCGCCGCCAGCTGCGCCGGGGGGTGGCAGGGAGGAGCCGTTTGGGGAGGAAACCGGGACTGAACGAGAATAAAATTACCGCTGCTGAAGAAATGTCAACAGTAGCTTACATTGTTTATAGGAAGTAAGAACATAGACTACGTTTATTTATTTATTTATTTATTGGAGTTGGGATTGCGTTCTTGTGATGTTTCGCGATGGTTCTTATAGGGAATATGTATGTCTGCGTTTTTGCGTGCTCATGCACAATATTTAGAAAACAGTTTGATGTGTTCTGCTGACACAGGCTTCCCATTGTTGCATTCCTTGTGCATTAGATCTAGTCAGTGATATGCTTCCATTCTGCTTTTCATACTGAGTTAATTCCCTCTTCCAGTGGGCAAGCACACTGCAGAGTGTTTCATTTACTTGTCATGGTGAGATCAGGAAATCTATTGTTAATTATTATGGTTTCAATTCCCAACTCAGCTGCCTATGTCAGATGTGCCATTGTGTGTGTGTTTGACTATTAATGACTAGATTGAATATTACTATGTACACTATGAATATAAGGGCTTTTTTTTTAGGCAAATTCTTCTAGAAAGAAAACATCAAAATGGTACCAGGAAAGTCTGAAGGTCTTTTATACAACTATCCAATAATTTATTTAACTACAAAACTATAAGCGTCAGTTTTATGTGTGTCTATAGGAAATAACTTATCTAATTCTTCAGACTGTTTTAAAATGCACATAACATGCAAGGACATGTATTTTAAAACAGCATATGAATACAAAGATGGATACAATTAATAATAATAATAGCACATTTTTATTAACTAGAAAATATTACCACACATAGTAAAAATGCTGAAAATATAAGACAGGTGAAGTAAAATAATTAAAATAGTATCTGATCCACACAGTGTCTATCGTATCCCATAATAATAAATACATATAATATTTTTAATATATTTTGAGTAATTTCATTATGGGGGTTTTGTTAGTAGGAGCTATTGAGTCAAACAAAGGAAAAATCCAAACTTCAGTTTAAACTCCTAGCCTGTAGAGGTCCCAATGAGTTCCCCACATTAAGATTTTTAGAGTGGTAGAGTAATAGTATGGAAAATTATTATCTCCTTTTGCCATATAACCTGGGGGGGAAAAGAAGAAGAAGAAAAAAAAGCATAATGATTTCTAGTTGTTTGGTCTCTTCAGATTTGAAATCTAAAATCAGCCACTCATCAGTGAAATGTTTGTTGGCTTCAGTAGAAAATTATAGTCTTTAGTTTACAATAGTGAATGTGCTACCATTCTGTAACTAGCAAACTGTGGAGCTGCACTATTTGTGCAAATAGTACAGGGCAGGTGTCCTCAAACTTTTTAACCAGGGGGCCGGCACGCGGATGAAGTGGCAGGCAGCCATCTGCGGCTGCTTGGTTCCCCCCCCTCCCCCCAACCCCTGGCGGGGGGTGGGTGGGTTCTGTAAATACCGGGGGCCGGATTGAGGACCCTGGGGGGCCGTATCCGGCCTGCGGGCCGTAGTTTGAGGACCCCTAGTATAGGGCTTCCATTTTATTTTGCAAACATACTATAGCATCCCCATATAAACATAATCCATTTTAAACGAAGTACATTAATAAAGTATATACAAATAGAACACCAAAATGGATAACTAGCATTTTGCATAATAATGTTGAATGGAAATATTATAAATTAATATACTTTCTGCTTAACAAGTTGATTTTTTATTTAGTATTAGTATGATATGAATCCAAAATTTGTAATTAGAATTTTGAGAACTGTTTTAAATGGGTTTTGTATCATACATAGGCACTAGTGAGTGCTGAGCAAACATATAGATGAATAAAAATGTAATAACTTGGAAGCACAGTGCAGTAATATGAAGTATGTAAGAAGGCTCAATCAAGAGTCATTCCTGCTAGTGGTCAGATCAGTATTGTGCACAGGATTAAAGAATGTTTGCCATCATGTAATTCAGCTATTTATAAATCAGAGTGAAATAATGTTGGAGTAAAGCCACAGTCAGTCGTTATTAATGTTGATACAACCACAGTGATTTTTCAAATTTACACCTTAGTTGTCCTTTACAGGTCACAAAATTATTTTTCTCCATGAAAAAGTTTTACAAATCAAAACTCATTATGCTTGACTATTTAACAGAGGAAAGAACAACATCATTTATGTAAAAGAACTGGCAAAGTCTTTGGCCAGTTTTAAATGAATTTAATTTTGCAACATACTAAGTGCTTTTAACAAAAGCATTTGGTGTCTGTGGATTCAGATCTTAAACTGGATGAAAGAGGACTAGGAAGCAGTCAGACTAGGTTAAGGGACTGTTATTATTTAACATACTTAAACAGGTGAAATCTATGGAGATTTTTTCAAACTTTTCTCATACAAACAAACAAAAATGCATGTATTTTTTAGCCCTTGGTCAAAGGATCACTTTGCCTAATTCATAAAATGGTATCTTTTCCCAGTTCTAGGGAGGGAGTCAGCACACGGGCAAAGTCAGAGATGCAGAAGGACATTCCAGAACTGGCTTTAAATAAAGTAGGTCACATGCTGTAAACTCAGAGCAGGTAGAGCTTTATTTTTTGCAGGCAGTGCCACAGGAGTTGTGTGATAATGCTGCTGTTTAATAAAGAGTATGGCATCTTTGTACAATACTTATTCTCTGGGAAGAAGGGGAAGAGGTCCTGTAATAAGAGAAGTGTGCAGAGTGAGTCAATCAAGCGCCACTGGAAGAAGTGGTCCACACTGTGAATAAACCAGTAATTGACATCTTGTGGCTACCCCCATTGTAATCCAATTAAACTTTATTGAGTTCCAACGGGGAAAGCAGTAGGGGTGCAGATCCTCACTGCCATACTACTATAGGCCATCCTACTTACAGGCACTGGAAACCAATTAAAAACTTACTTATCCCAGATAGCATGCTTAATGAACACACTGTCTGGAGAGGACTATAATTATCTTCTCCTTCTCATCATGGGCCTGTACAGGCATTAGTAGAGTCTCAGGGAGAAGCAGCCGAACTGTCCCAAGAAAGTTAAATTGATATCCTCCAGAAAATAACGAGACATTTTTATGGGGTTTATTTCCATCACTACCCACCTGTTTCTGCCAAAGTTGTTAAGATTACTGTGCTTAACAGTGAGATGAAGACATTCAGTCTTCTCTGAAACACACACCTCAAAACTGGCTGGCAAATGAGCTGGCAAGAATTTTTCTTAAAGTTTGGCTGAAAGTTACACATTCCATTCCCCAAATGCTCTACAAATTGAATTGAATTGAACCCTCTACAAACTTTGCACGAGGGAATGACTTTGCCATTTCATGGATGGAAGGCCATGCCTGTGTAGAGGTTAACAGCATCGCTGAAGACCATTTAGATACTAAAGTCAGTTATTTGTATAACTTTTTAAGATGGTATTGTGTTACTCTGAGGGACAGGTACATTTACCGTGTTGGTGCGCCAGGCGTGTGCGGCGGCGGCGGGGCGGCCGCTGTGCGCAGGTGCCCGCAGCCCCCCCTGCCCGCCAGCCCGTGCCAGCCGGCTCCAAGGCGGCCCCGCCGCTGGGCAAGGCCGAGCCCTCAGCCACGGCGGCGGCGCCCCCGGGGGGACAGATCGCAGCGGGGGGGACCCCGGGCCGGGGCAGGGGGTGCCCGGAGGGGGCCGTGCCCCCGGGGGCGGGCAGCCCGCGCCGCGCCGCGCCGCGCCGGAGCAGCTCCCGGCAGCGGGGAGCGGAGCCCCGGCCGGGGCCGGGCTGCGGGCAGGGCCGCAGCCCCCGGGGCGGGGGGCCCGGGCTGGAGCCGGGCGGCGTGTGAGGAGCCTCCCCCGGAGGGGGCCGGGGCGGCGGAGGCGGCGGGGGAGGGACCGGCCGCAGCCCCGGCCCCGGCCCCCAGAGCGATCTCCCTGCCCGGACCCCCGCGGGCCTGGCTGGGGGTGGCTCCCCTGCCCGCCTGGGGGGCACGGACACCGCCGGGGTTAAACCACCGCAGTACCATTTTCCTTTCTTGGGTTTGATAGGGGTCACCCAGAGCAATCATCACCATGCACATGTGTACACACGTGTATATATGGCAAAGTGAAGAATGAAATCTTTCTTTCTTCAGTCCAGGTCAGCAAAATGTTTAGCCTAGCTCTAGATTCTAGCCAGGATATGGGTATTGAGAGGTATGGGTAAAGAGGTATGAGATACTTCAATGGCTACACATAGTCCAAAACCTCATTTTTGTAGTGTTGAGAGGTTTCCTGTAGCCCAGTCTTCTAAAGCAGCAACCGAGGGGCTGCTGCTGTCATCAGTGCTGAATAGTATCTCTCCATTCAACTCCCCTTTTGCCCAAGCAGTTTCTTTAGTAGTGTGCAAGAGCTGATGTCACTCCTGCATCGCTCCCATAAAGAAAAAAACAGCATGGACATTCTACCAGGCTAAATAGTGAATTTTCTTCTCACTCAAAAGGAATTTTGTTTCTTCTGTTTTTATTGTTCATCAGGTTTTTGTGGAAGGGAATTATTCCGTAATTTCTTCCTCTGATTTCCCGTAATTTGACAAGAAAATGCCAGGAGCTCCAAAGGATGTTTGTATTAACCTTGCTCATCATCCCTCAGTTCTTTATGTTTGTTTTAAAGTCAAAGATAATGACTAATACATTCCACAGAGTGGCCTCCACTAAATGCTTTCGCTAGCACGGGTCACAGCCCCCACATGTCAAATGGCTTATTTATAATGTCACTGGAGTAGGACTGCATCTCTACCTCAGCCTCCATTCTTTCCCCTTCCTCTTGGTCATCTTTCTCCTATGAGCACAAAAGACTGTAGGTGCATTCAAAAACCAAACCAAACTTAGACCAAAATTGTTAACCTTACTGATTAGAACTTACAGTGTTTCTGAAGGTGCAAGATACTTAATATCCTGTCAGTGCTACTGCTGTAGTGGATTCTTCATTGTATGAATTACACGCGTAACTTGTGTGCACTTGGATATTTTCACTCGTCAGCAATAGTGATGTAAGTGATCTGAAGTTAATAGTGTTTTATCTCCTTTAGCATTACTTTTGAAAGACAGACTTGCAAATTCTGTGTCTAAAGAGTAATGGAAAAGGAAAGCATTCATGCCTGTTTGCCGCACAAATTCAAAAAGACTTCACAAATACAGTTACATGACATATCCTTTTCTTACTGATTGGACATAGTTTCATTTTTAAGCATATACCTTTTTAACTTGCATATAAATAAACTGTAAAAATATGCAACCTAGTTCTATAGCTTCATTTAGGAATAAATCCAGCCGTAAGGCTGATCTGTATTATAAGTAAAAGAGGAATTTTTATTGTTATTTTATGTTGATATATGCATGGTTTTACTGTTTTGAAATTAACATTGCAAATATTGAGACTGTTTCTATAACAAAGTCGACCATTAATTTATTTTCGTCATGCCTCAGTAATTTGATTATGTATGTGTTATTGTTCAAATTAAAGTTCTAATTTTTAAAAGAGTATAACTTTAAAATAGTGACTCAGCTGGGAAACTTTCAAATTCTTCTCAAAGGATTACAGGTGATAAACTTCATGATTAAAAAACGCTCGATTTACTTCTTGAGTACAATATCAGTTTGTTCAGATTTTGATAAGTATTACTGCACACAGTTTCCAAAACAAAATTGTTATCTGCATGGTTGAGACAGGTTTTCATCCATATTTATTATATGGGTTTGGTTAATTATGTATACATGACTGTATGTCTGTGTAACTATATGTACGTATACATACAGCCTTTAGATGGAAGGTAATAATCCAGTTTCTTCCAGTGCATGAGGCCTGTACTTATTACTGCATCAACACGTAAATTCGGTGTTTCTTGTTCCTGTGAATTTGTGTGGCAGCCCAGATGTTATAAAAGGCTTTATGGAAAGTCTAAAATCATTGCTTTATTCTTAGAGATTAAATGACACTAGATGGGTGACCACAGCATTTCATTGTTGAAAATCTGTAGTGTACTTTGCTTTGCTAAACTGAACATTTTTGGTGGCTGTAATAAGTATGCATAATATATGGTTCTCTTGCTCATCAAGAAACTCATCACTGTCAGTGGAAGTTCTGTGCACAGAGTGACACAACTGCATGTTAGTAGTTGACTTTAGGCGGAAATTTTGTTGAGCAGCCCCATGATTTACACGTATTGTAACTGCAGGCTGGCAGGATAATGGTGTCTATTTGCCTTTTCAGCAATAATAGGTTAAGCCTGTTTCTTTTCTAAAAACAAGTTTTATGTTGACTTTATAGCAATAAAAGACTGTTGCTGATATCAAAGTTAGAAAACAGTAATATGTATACAATTCTGTGTTATGAGTTCTGAAGCAATCAGGGTAAGAAATATAATTTGACTGTCCATTCTAGCCTCTTCAGATGATTTTCTCAACTGACTGTCGTTTGACCAATTCTAGCCAATATATGTCATTACCTTTCTTTCACTATAGTTGCTTCAGGAAGGTGAAGGGAAAAAATATTAATGGAGTAACTACATGTGAATATACAGTCTGAAAAAAAATGCAGGATTCCACGCACATCCAGAAACTTAGATGATCGTGGTGGAATTGTATGGGTTTTCTGGCCTCTGTTGGTTCCTGTGGCCTTCATTGTTGGGATTAGCATAAAGGTGTTCAAGCGTGCAAAGCACTAAATATTTTTCTACAAGGATATGCTTACCTTGGTGTGACAAGAGTCCCAATTCTGCAATTTTTTCAACATGCAATTAAATGAAATCTGGCACAAGCAAAACTGCAGTAAATTTATTTATTTTTTTTCTCCCTATGAAGACTGCTTTGAAAGAAATTCCTATATTATAGTTACGGGAATTTCACCAGCCTCTTGGAGCCAGTATTGGCTTCTCCCGAGAGCTCATGAACTATGGCAGAAACTTTAGCTACGACAGAAATGATGTGAAGCACTCCTCCTACAGCATCACTAGTAAAGACGTGTCAGAGTTAAAAGCCTTAAGTCTCTGAAAGTCGGAGCAAGATAAAGAGTGTTGGTAGTATGAATCTTGTAGAGATCGCTTTGTAATATGGTGCAGATCATCCATGGTATCTCATATAGCTCTTTTTCTTTGGTATCCTAAACCAAATTCAGGTTAAACCTTGGTGTGTTTATCCAAAAGAATTACCTAACATCCTAACAGTGATAATATGGAAAGCAAAAAGCGGAAGTCTGTGTCGGTGTGTGGTGCCAGAGGGACTGAAGCATGGTCTCTGGAGAGATCTGCAGTTAATATGAGATGGATAAATGGTTATTTGTGATATTGTTGGAAACATCAGGAAGCATTAGAAGTGCCTGCGCTGGACAATGGATGGATGAGTGGGATTTCTGTCTTTCACTTGAGACTTTACGAATATGATCATAGGAGGGTGGGCTTGGATTTGTTCTGGAATAGGCGATATATACATCTACACATTTGAAGTTTCTCAGAAATATTGATTGAACATGGATGGCTACTTTACCCTTTATGCCTAGTTTTGCAAATGTTTCCTGTTTGCTAACATTTTGTCATGAATGCAAAGGAGATGTGTCAGATGAAATTCTGGTCTTATTAAACCTGATAGAAAAATTTTAATGATAACTGGGGTTAAAAAAATCAGTATTTTGTCAAGACTTGCAGTCCTTGTTCCTTAGAAGATTTGCTTGCAATATGTTGTTTGCAAGTCAGTCTAACTTCTGCAACATTATTTGGGTATTTCTGAAAACTTGGCAATAACTAGGACCCTCACAGGATCTGGGGCTACAGTTTCATTCTTTCAGTCTTTCAGAGTCTAAGCTCCAAAGCCCTGCACAGTATGGTAGCTTTAATCAGGGTAATCCCAGGGAATGGGGACATTGGATAAGCTACAATTCAGAAAGTCGGGTTTGCACATAATGGCCCTTATGTCAAAAATATTTTGAATTACAATGTAATAATGTGAATAAAAAACAAAGAATTGTTTTTGGTTGGGTATGGTCCATTTGCTGTTGAGATAATAAATGTGCCTTCAGCAGAAATACTTAAAAGATCTTTGTAAAAAAAAAAAAGTACATTTGTAAAGGGACTTACAGAGCCATCTCTGGAAATATGAAAAATAATTATGTTTATTTAGGCATAAGCCCCGACTTTTAAATATATTTATAAGTGTCAGGGTATACAAGCTATGTGTGATTATGGCCACTGAAAAGTTTAATTACGCATCCTTCCACTGTGCCTGCTCCTGCGGATGGCCAGAGGAGCGCCGGGAAGCAGAACGCCTGCCGGTCTCCTCCGAGCTGTATTTTCCCCCTGCTTTGTAATGTAAATGGCTAGTTTGAAACCCACCACGCATCCCTGCGCTCCATCCCCGAGCATCCTTTCTGTTTGTAACGGGAAGATCACCTGACCGCCACCTAAAGCTGCCCCTTTTCCTGAAGGCGCTGGGAGGGCGCTGGGAGGGCGCTGGGAGGGCTGGGGGCGGTGGCTGCCGGGCGGGGGGGGCGGCGGCGGAGCCAGCGCTGGGGCGGCCGCCGGGGGTGGGAGCGGGGGCGCCGGCGGTGCTGCTGCTCCAGCCCGGGGAGGAGGGAAAACAAAAGAGCTCAGCTGCAGTTTTGTGTTGCTGTGTCTGGCTTAAGCAGAAGATTCTAGACATTCGTGCCGAAAAATCAAAGCACAGCTGAGGCTACATCTACCGGGAAGGTATTTTCTGCCCCCAGAATGGGCTGGATCAGTACAGGTGGTTTGCAGATCACGCGAAGACAGACGGGCTGAGAGCCATGGAAAGGTGGGATGAGACTCTGCCTCTCCTTCTTGCCCCCTACCCCCCCACCCCTTTCGCTTTCTCTCTCTCTTGGTTTGTAAAGCAGTATAGCTGGGACCTGAGATGGGGTCAGTTAAAGAGATTAGATGGCTTTTAATCCCACAAAGCAAAATCAAATTTGGAGGCACTACTGTGTTCAGCCAGATGTTGGATCCAAACTTGGGCTGTCGGACTTGCTTTGCGCGGTTCTTGTGTTGCTTTTGATGTTGTCTTTGTTTAGAGTAGTTCCTGTACGAAACACCATGCTTTAAGGCGAGCTGCATGCTTCTTTCACAAATTGTCAGATGACTGTTCCAATGCTGTTAGGATTTTGCCAGGGAAACTGCAAATGAAGGCTTTGGTTATGATGTTTATGGAAATAAAAGGAGCTGTTGACTTTGAATTTCTTGTGATGCGGGCACGGTTAGAAGTTGAGCTGTGGTTGTTGTACGTGGTAACAATGGGCAGTTCAAGTACAGCAAGTTTGAATGGTGTTTCTTCTGCAATTCCAAATGTATTTTGCTCTTACGATCTTTGGCTTTTCACTGAAGGCAAGGAATGTGGTGGGGGTTTGGTTTTTTTGAGGAAAAAGCCAACAGAATATTTTTGAAGATTCAAAGACAGAAGCAAATTAACGTTTTTATTTGAATGGATGTTGTTAACACCGGCATGCCTAAACATCTGAAACAAATCCCAGCAATTTTTCATTTCTCTTGCTGGGCAGATGCATTTCTTTTGTTCCTAGAAATTTTCCCTGCCTTTTTAGAACAAAAGGCATTTGCTTGTTTTGCTTTTTTTTTTTTTAATGACAGCAGGAGAGTTATATACAAATTAGCAATTTTGTACCGGTTAATGCTCTGCTTCATTCTGAAGTAAACTGCCTCAAGGTATATGGAGGAAGGGGGGTGGGCAGACGGGGGGAGGCTTGACCAGTGTCCAAGAAGTACAGAATTCAGATGGATTTAAATCATATAGAGAAGGCTACATTTATCTGTAGCTGGATTTCAGCTCTGTGTCATGTAAAATCTGCAGACCGTAGAAGGGAGATTCTTAGCAAGCAATAAATCAGATTTGTAATGGGCCTTTAAAATTTGTCTGTGAGGGGTGACTGCCTGGGTCCCCTTTGGCCAAATTAAGATGCAATCTGACAGTACAGTAGCATCTGCGTGCTGACATTTTCTCCTGAACCTAGTGAAAAATGGCTCCACATCTCTTCTTCAGTCCCCAAAAGACGGTTTCTGAATAGCCATGCATTTTTCCCCTGTATTGTTGTTTGTTCTAATCACCATTCTCTCTGATAATGTCTGACTGGCTTGTTTTGCTTTCCTTGCTTTGACTGTTTGACTAGCTGAGGGGCTGTAGTGGGCAGTGATTGTTTCACCTGAAATCAGAACCTCATGCCAATACTACTGCTTACCAAGCAAAAAAAAAAAATAAAATTATTACAACTGAGTTATATGAATATTACTAATAAGGCAGCTTCTGCCTGTACTGATGGAATTAGGTAAGTGGGTTGAAAAACATGTGTCTTCATAGAAAATGTGCCGCCCATGATGCAGGTGAGAAAGAAAAGCCAGCCAGCAGTGAATGCAACTGACAGGTAAAACTGAAAATCCTAAAAAAAAAGGCACCAGAATAAATTCCTTAAAGGCCAGAAGTATGCCTATCGGTACAGGTGTGTGTTTGTCCAAGGGAGTTGTTCACGTTCAAATCCTACAGGACGGAGTCAGGGCGGGGAGGAGGGAGGAAGGTGCTCCTTTAGTGGTCCCCCAGGTGTGCTTGGGGGACAGAGCCAGTGTGGCATGGCCATTCAGCGTGACACCACCGCTCTGCCTGCGCCCTCCTGGGCTGGGGGCAGCCCCCGGGCAGGGGTCCGTGGATCCCCGCGGTGGGGCGGAGGGGAAGTGCTGCCAGGTTCGCTCCGGTGGAAACTGCTTCTGGAAATGTTCCCTGGGATAAGGTGGCTGCTCCACAGTGCAGAAGTAGGACAAGTAGGAGGCAGAAGGGTGGCTGTGGGAAGTTGTGAGTAGTATGGATCCTCTCCAGAAAATGCGGCCGGTGTTATTTTTGTGACTGCTTAATCGTGCCTGCGGAGGCTTTTGGAAAATCAGTGTATTTACTGGACTCCTGTACTTTCTCTCCAATTTCAGGTAATAGTTTCTCTGTATTACAAATATGATTTCAACAGGAAAAGAATAACCTTAAAAGCTTCCCTCACAAAAAGCGAATGGTATAAATATTATGGCATTTACCCATTGCAGGAGGCATTACATTTCAATCAGACCTTAGAAAGCATGTTGTGTGCAGCACTTATAAACCCCCCAAATGTTACTTGCCAGACTTGTTACAGTCTTTTTAGATTAATTTTCATAGACTTGAATGCTTGGAGTTACGGTATGAAATTCCGCTGCCACTGGAGAGGCGCGAAGATGGAACTTTACCACCGCATGCAGATCCCATTACTGCTTTTGTACAGGTAGATAATCTGACAGAAGTAAACAGTTTGCTTCATGGAAAATGACACAATTGCACCGAGGGAATGTGAAAAAGGAAACTAACATCTTGCAAACCATCAGACGAGCAGAAATGCCAATGAGAGATGTTCAAAATAAATACAGTTAAAATGCTTTGAGTGACAGAAGGATTCCAGGTGCCTAATTCGCATTGACCGTAGCTATAAAATGAGGGAGTGCAGCTGCAGTTTTAGAAGCTAAACCATATCAGGCTGATTTCCAGATGTATATGAACATAATCAGAAAGAATGGGAGTCTAATACTGAGCAGGAACAAATTAGATTTCAGAAGTTAAGTGGACACGTTTAGAGAAGCTGGATTGAAGATTCACCACAGGCAGAAAAGTTTCTAGAAGAAATGAAATGAGCAAACTTAGCCCAAATGAAAAACACACACCCCAACTAGTAGCATTGTCTATCGATTAAGTGATTATTAAGTGCAACATTTTCCAAAGTGGGCTTTAACAGTGAAATTCTGGTTTAAGAAAGGAAGCAAGACTTTTGACATTTACTCTTACTATGAAATGAAAACTGCCCAGAGGCTTTGCTTGCAAATATGCATTTTCTTCAGGGCACAGCACTGACACATTGGACCTCTGTAAAGGCGGGGGGGCGGGGGAAGAAATATAGACATAAAATGGTGCTGCTTAAAAAATTTCTTACCATCACTTCCTACAAGCTGCATAAATATATCCTATCGTTAAACATAAAGGTCAGGATTGTCTTCTTGTGATGTAAATAAAAAACAAGAATTAAATGGTCTAATGTATACTAACGTTAAAAGACTCAGACCCAGAGTACTGAAGTCTGAGAAAATTATATTTACATTGAAGCAATCCAAGTAGCGATTGTCAGTGTTCCAGCTGACAGACTCAGCAAACAGCCCACCTATTTCCCATTTCAGCAGCAAATGCCTATGCAGAAACCATCACGCTCTCACTGCAAAATAAGCTTAAGAACTTTGAAACCCATGTAGATTCCTGGTTGCCCTAATGCAACCAGTTTAAATCAAGTTTGTTGTAAATGATACCACCATAACAGAGCTGATTGTAGCCCACAGAGTCAAGAAAAGAATATGGTCAGCAGAATTTACTTCTTTTGAAAAATTAGAATATCCCAGCTATTCCTCTGTCATTGCTTCCACATGTATATAGCACGATCCAGACCCATGTGTCTTTGTTTCTAGCACCAGATAAAAATTTCAGAGACAGATCTTTCTCTTGTCACTGTTGCAACAGTTTTCTGACTATATTACACTGTAGGATAAAGAAGCAGCTCATTCCTGGTGTGACTTTGGTGTTTATATACAGAGCATACCATGTATTAGTGACTGTCCGTTATTTTGTCGGAAATGTAGCATCAACACTAGGGTCAGCTGAAAGCTGTACTGATTGGGTTTGCTTTTTCCCTGAGCATGGAAGGTTAGGTTGACTTTTCAGCTGAAGAAAGAAAACCACTCTCATCTGGAAAGTTGCAAGATATGTCTAATCTGACCTTACTGTCTTTTCCCTGTGTACCCTTCTAATTTCTTTGGTTTTCTCCTTTCACATTTTTTTCCTGACCCTCCACAAACTTCTTTCTTTGTGTAAATCTTCTTTGATTGGACCTTGCCAAGCATCTATGTCTTTCCCCTCCTGCCCCAGCTCCATGTTCTGGCACGGTGAGAAATACTTTCTGCCAGGTGGCCTTTCTTTGGTCCAGGTGAAGTCAGATTTTGATGCTAGGGAAGTAGGTTGTACAGAGGTGCATTTCCAGATGCCAGTGGATACTCTCCATCTCTTCAGTCTCCCTGTTACATAAAATAAATTATTTTTTATCCCTACATTAGTCAAATCTACCATAAAGAACTTAGCCAATATTCCCGTGGTTAAAACTGCCGAAGGAAGCGGTGACAGCTGATAGCTTTCTCGGGACACTTTGATCATCTGAATCTGTGTCCTGAATACCTGTAGCATCATAGAAGTGATCCTGAAGGAGGGTGGGATTTAGGGTTCAGCTCTGCCTCTGATGAAATTGGTGCCAAATTTCACTCTAGAGGTGAGACGAGAACCTTTAGTGGAGGAAAGAAAGCTGATCTTGTAGAGGGGCTCAGGTTAAATGCGTTTTACCGCCTTCCTGGCAAAGAAAACAGCAAATAGGATTGACAGTGGGTGATCAGTGAACCTCTAAACCCTCTAACTGTTACGCCTTATAAAAATGTGAACCAAAAAAGTGCCGGGGAAAAATTCTTTAATCTGAAGGTTTTAGGAGTTGTCTTTACAGCCATGACAATCCCCATTGACAGGAATGCTCATAACCCAGAGGTGATGGAATACAAATGGGCATGGATGTGGGAAGCATTGCAATAGAGACCACATCACAATAAAAGCTCTCTTTCTGAGTTATCCTTTCCTTTCCCGTCAAATAAATAAATTGCAGTGATGTACAGTGTGAAAAATTATTGCAGCTAGAGTGCTTTTCTGATGACAGAGATGACATAAGTTATAAAAGCCTGTCCCAGGTAATAGAAAGTAAAGATTGCTGCAAGTTAGTAAAGATTTAAGAACTCGGGGTCTGGACTGACTCAAGCATACTCACTGGATATGGCTTGCTTCATTCCTGACTTGGTCATCTGCTGAGAAACCTTCACTGATGGGAACACAGAGCCATGGTACTCCTGTGTTGCATGTGCTCTCCATCCGACTTTGCTCCCAGGGTCCTGGCTTAAATCTTCAGGAAGGCTCATGAGGTTGGCTGAAGTTGTTGAAGTGATTGTACCCATCTCTGTGAACCGTGATGACAGAAGCCATGATGAGTCCAGAAGGTGAAGTGATCATAGTAAAATGTTGGTTGGCAGATCTTCTGCAGGGACAGGACCTTCAGGGCAGAGTTCCCTTTTGTCTAATGATTTTTCACCTTCAGACTCACCTTCTTGACAGAAGCTCCAAAAAATAACTTGGCATCACCCTGTAATATTACGCAGTCAGGTACAATCCAGCATTTTGTATTTCAACAATGCTGTAATCTAGCACATAACCTAAAAAGGAGTGAGGAACAGTGCCTTTCTGGCTACTTAAGGGTCCCCATCCACATGGTTGGGATCAAGTGCATCTAAAAGCAAAGCTTAAATGTGAAGCCAGCTTTCTGGAGTACTCTGCAAATCTAGAATATCTGAGGAGGTTTGTGGAAGGCTGAATTAGAGCCTGGTCAGTTCATAGCTGTTCATTGTCTGTGACTGGGGCAATTGGAAGCATGTGTGCCTCTCTTCACAGCTCTGCAGCTCCTGAATGATGGAAGTCGTCTTGTTTCTTGTTCAGAAGATGCAATAGAAAGAGGTTCTGGGAAGCAGAAGTAAGGAGTTTGTGGAAGTGTGGGTGTCTTTGTGTCATTTGCTTTTTAAAGTTCTGCACCCCAGAACTCAGAAATCTTTATAGGATGGGTGGTAGCTGTCCCTTAGATAGCAGTAAGAGGACTGTGCTGCACAAAAGGAAGGGGTAACTCAAAACTTCCCTACCTTTTGCATTGCTGGATTTTAAAACCTGACATAGTTTGTTCCCATCACCTCCCACTCTCTCATTGCAGCTGTCAAATACTGTTGTCAAACCAGCTGCAGTGACGTAACCATCCTAAAACACCTGCCTGTATGCTTATTGGAAAGTCCTTCTGAAAAAGGAGTGTGCTGATAGGGAGCTCTTTATTGTGGGTTGGTTTTTTTTTTTTTCTTCTGCAGATTCAGCAGGTGCTATATATTATCCTTTACAACCTTCAGCCATTGGGAGCTAGGACACTGTAATTATGTTCGCTGTCTGTGGAAGTTACTGCCTATTACTGTGTGAAATACTGTGTGCTCTGCTTGGGATTCAAAACTAAACTGAGAAAGCATGTTTGCTGCTGCTTTCGTGCCAACGACATAATGGTGCTGTTTTATGGTAGTAAATGCTCTCTTCCCCTTATATGGTGGAACCTGTATAAAAATACCTTGTTGCTGATATGTAAAGAAGTCAAATTCCCAGTGCAGACAGTTCGCTTCCACAACTAGTATTTTACATTTGTGTAGTTCCTTTTACTAAAAAGTCTTAGGGGTTCAGGTGTTCATAAGTGTGAAAATAAACTGTGAGGCTGAGACATAGAAAGTACACGACCATTTTTATATAGACAAAACTTTATGCCATCTCTGTAGAGATAGTCAGGATCTTACAGCCCTTCCTAACAAGTTGCCTTAATTGCCCATTGCTTTTGAATTTTTATGTGGATTGGTCTTTAAGTACCTGGACCCAGTTCCCACCATGACTCAGTAGCACAGGAGAAAACAAAAGTTGGAGGGTTTAGGTCCTGCAGCTCCTACTTTTGCGGCCTTATTCATGTGAGCATTGCCTTCATGAGGTTTCACCACTTTCTGAATAAAAAAATGTAGCCTGGTTTTATCTCACTCTGTTCTCTCCTGAAATTATTCAGAGGAAGTGAGATACGGTGGGTACCTCGTGCACTTTTCCATTAGGATAAAGAATGTATGCTGTCCATTGTGTTTAGAAGAATGTTCCAAAGAAAACTCTCTACGGCATAGTTGTGATAACAAGCAGGAAAGAAATAAGTAATAGGAGAGACAGCACAAGAAAACTTAGCTGCTTTGGTATAATCTCATTTTAGCGTTACAGTACTTGATACCAGGGTGCTTCCTTTACCAAGAGTCTTGGGGACAGCCACAGCGGTCCACAGCATAAGACGCTGTGCTGCCTGTAGCTACCTTAAAACCAGAACGGTTTTGTCACTACGTACCTCCAGGAGATAACGTGCAGACCGTCCTTGGCAGGGGCACAGTGCACAGTGATCAGCTCTTGAACATGATTTCTTGTCCTGTTTGTTTCTTCTTTCCACTTTCATTTGAATAGGAAGGTCTCACGTGCCCCCACGCTGTCTCATGGGACTGACCATGGCTTTTAGGAGTACCGAGGGTCTCAGTTTGTCTCTCAGTTTGTTCCCAGTTTCTCCCTGCTCACGTCAAGGGAATGAGGCTGTGAGTGATTATTGCTAAAAATGCTGGTGCACCAGACCCACCAATTCAGGTGTGGTAGCTCTTGAAGGTAGAGGACACATTCTTACCTTCCTACCACACATTAATTTTTATTGTACTCTGTATTTGATAATCACTTCTGTGTTTAAAGTTTAGTACGTTTGAATTACCTACTGTGAAAAGAATATATGCTCAGGCAGCCTAGACTCCACATGAACAGCAAATACAAGAATTATTGCTAAGATATCTTAAATGTTTGATATGAAATTTGCTTCCTCAGCTGGGGTAACAGCAGGCTATTTGGCCCAACATCCTGCTTTTCATACTGGCCAGTAGCGGACACTGGGAAAAGTAGAAGCACCAGGGCAGTATAGGGTAATACTTTCCTTTTATACCTCTCAATTTCCAGTATAAGTTGCCAAGATGCTGTGATGTTTTCAGATTGATATGACATTCAACTTTTAAAGCATGAATTGATGTCATGTGGCCACACAATGCAGAAGAAATGTCATTTCCAGCGTTGGACCTATGGGTACATGCTCACTGGTGTGCATGTAACCAGACCTCTGCACCTCGGTACAGGGTGACCCAGTCATGGAGGAAAATTGGTTTGTTGTGCCTTCACTTGAGCTTACTGCCGCCTTGGTGATGAGCCCCATATCTTCAAGCACATCAGACCTTCCTGTCATCATTAGAAATACTTTAAAACTTCAAAAGTCAAAAGCTTTGAGTTTTGGCTACCTCAGCATATAAATCTGAAAATGTGTTTCATTTGTGATAAACACATTTTTGTGCATATGAGTCATGCCCGACAAAGGCGAAGTACTGTAATCCAAACAAAAAGAATCAGAAGAAACCTTTTTTGGGGAAGTTACTGAAAAAATCTATTAAAGTGTTTGACACAGAATGTGCCTTTTCTGCTGGGATCATAGTAGTCCTCCTGCAAATCACCTTTTCTCTGTTGCAGGAACATTTATCCTTCCTTTTTGCAGGCACGCCTTTCAAATGCCAGTTCATCTTGACAGTGTGCATATGATTTTGGTTTGATGATTTGCTTATCCTTGTTAGGGTTCTCCCACCCTCCTCAAAAGGCATGAGGGGAGATTGGATCAAAATAGACAGACAGTGATGAACAAATGCTTTTTTGTTTTTGAGTGCAGTACAGTTGTCTGTAAGACACAGCTTCTGTTTTTCCTTAGAATTACTGACCCTCTCTGAAAATTACTGTCCTTGAGTTTTGGCTTGAACCCTTCACACTGAAAGAGAGGATTGGCCGTTGTCTCCAAAGGGTTGTGACCAGCTATCGCTGCACCAGAGAGGTCAATAGGAGAGAGCACATTTAACAAGCTGTGAGTGAGCAACATGGAAGACAGAGCATGGAGAGGAGTTGAGAGCAGAGAGCTTGGAGTAAAGCTTCAAGAAGGAAAAGAAATCCAAGAATTTATAGAAGAACAGGGAGGGCAACAAAAACAAAATTAAGAGAACTGAGAAAGAAAAATTGAAATGAGTGAAAGCAGAAACAAGAATCCTCATGCGAATCCTCAATCTGTCATGGTGAAGAATAGGAGCCCCACAGCTTTTCCTTCACTTCTCCATGGAAATAAAACAATTATCATTAAACTATTCTATTTTATTCTTCAGAGAAATGATTTAAAAGCAGTTCCCCATTGTGGGAAGGCTTGACATCAGGAACAGTTAGTGTCTCTCACAAGCCCTTCATTATGGTTACTGTTTAACTCAGGTGGCAGAAAGCTGACATCCAGATGCCACGATGCTACCTTAACAAAAACGGATGGTTTTTCTTTATGGGAGCTGGGGGGCAGGGAGAAAAATGTCTTTAAAAGAAAAAGTAGTTGTGAGCTGTATTGTGTACTTTGGTCTGCACCAAGAGAGTTAAACCAGTGTTAAACTTCCCCAGGTGGGAGAGGTTTTCAGGGCGGTGGGTCCTTCCTTTCTGCCCCAGGCGCTGCTCCTTGCTCTTGGTGCTCATGCTGTTCCCCTCTCAGATGTCCATGTCCCACAAGCATGATTTCACCTCTCCGGAGGAGACCCTGGGGCCGGCGTGTTGTACCAGACTCCTCTCCCTCAGGGCTGTTTTGGGCAGGATCAGAGTGTCAGAGCACTTGCTGTGGCAAAAGATCTTCTGCAGGTTCTCAGCGTCCTGGTGAACCACGAGCTGTCAAGGTGGGAGAGGGTGGGAGGATGGAGATGGAGAAGCTCAATCTTTGTAGCCTCTACCCAGCATCCCTGCTCATGAGAAAAGGCAGAAAGAAAACAGTGTGAGAGAAATGGTCCATAATCCCTGCTGCTTCATGGCATATTATTATATGAGAGTAAGAGATAACAGTGTGCTTTTTGATAGAAAGTCACCTTCTAGCACTTTGTCATTCAGGTTCTTTGAAACTCAGCCTGAACGAAACCTGCCTGAATAAAGCTCTAAAATGTGTGCTTAATCTTAAAGTCCCTGAAGAAAAAGTCTCTTCACTCCTGAAACACGTTGAAGCTTTATTACCAGCTATATTCTGATCTCAGGCATGGTGGTGTAAATCTGTTATTACCCAAAATCAGTGGTATTATCCTGGTGGTGGAAGAGAGCAGGTTCACCCCTTCCTCCCAAGCCAGAGGGATGAATTCGTTCTATTTTGTTGGCACTGTAAACTTCCCCTGACATAGTGCTGGCACTTACTTTCATTTGGGTGATTAGAATTAAGCATCACCTTCCTTTTGCAATTATACTAAATTAAGTTAAATCATTATGTTTTCAACCTCCTGTTACACTGCAGAAAACTTACTTTAGATAAAACTCACCCTTTTATTTTACTTTAACATTCTGTGTTGAGGAGTGTCTCCCAACACATGGAAATGCATATTAAAAACACGCAGAGCTAGTTACCTCTGTAATGTGGCTACCAATTTTTCTCAGTTTTCACAGAGATGCAGTAACGTTCAGGGCTGCACAAGGTTTTTTGGCATTTCGGGGTAATGACTAAATTGCAGGGTTTATCAGAGGAGAGGTATAGATGGTGGTTAATGAGGAGTCAGTGTTGGAGTTTATATCAAAGTGAACTTTTAAGGTGGCAGCAAGTAAGACTTTAGGGCAAGACGAGTGAAAAGGAGCCCGTGTGTCAGCAGGCTGTTAGTACAGCTCTCAGTAACATTGAGGTGGCGACCTGACCACATCTCACAGATGCAGGTGGCCTTGCAAGAGGCAAAGACTAAATATGCATGAGAGGTGAATAATTTTATTTGCTTAGACACTATCCTTCTGCATCCCAGGTGGTGGTGTCAAACTGAGAGGATATTCCAGGAAATAATTACAAGAGTTCATTTCTAGGACCATTAGTCCTAATCCTCTCATCATTCTTGTTTTTTTTACATTAATATAATGCTATTTATAATGAAAGTTGCTCCCTGTTTACTAGTCCTTCCCTGATAATTCATTTTCCCCCTCATCAAGATGACTATTAACTTATTATTCATTATCTATAATGCAATAGGTCCTACAGATCTTGATCAGTATCATTTTTACATGTTCATAAAGAGAAATTCAGTGTCTACCTTAAAGGGGTTGTGAACATGCAGTTCTACATTTGACATGTTCTCTACCTGTACAAATGGTTTCTACTCTTCCAGGAATTCAGGATTCTTAACATAAAAGCAGATTGTTCAAGGGTGATTTTAAAGAAGTATAAGCCATGCAGTACTAAAGCATTTAAAAGAACATACCCATCCGTAATGGAGACAGGCACTGAGGTTGATATACAAGGTTATAGTTTTCTGCTCTTTTTTTTTTTTCTTTTAATAGTAAGCAATCAAACCTGAAGATTTTCTGCATACTAGAGACAAAATGTTAGAATATTTGGTAATTTCCTATTAATGAGATGCCAAATAGTGACCACCCATTGAAATGACCAGAGTCCTAACACTGTATCACAGATTATGTCTCTTCTTTTTAATTAAAATAGCTGTACCAGTTTTTCAGAAGTGTAGAACTGGGAGAGACCTCTGGGCCATTGAGTTCAGTCTCCCTACAATCACGAGCAACTGTATCATATAATCTCTTGCATAAACCTATCAGTTTTGCTACACTAAATCCGTAGAGCGCCAACTATGTTCTCATCTGTTAGAAATGTTTTTCATTGATTTCAGTGCTGTGCTTTATTCACCAATTAACTAGGCATATCACCTTCACTGATGTGAATACAGACACTTTGCAGAATAATCTCTCTCCCAGCAGCCAGATTTGCGGCTTTGTACTCTTCCACCTGTCTAGCTGCATCGTGATCATATTTTCTCTCTACTGATTCTTTTCCTTTTCATTTGTTGTTTTAAAATCATAGTCATAATATATTAAGTAAATGGGTAATTTTTAGATGGGTCAGTCAATACGAGGGAGAATAATTTATAATTTATGTTTAAAAAATAAATCTAATTTAGGAATTGTGTTCACAGTAGAGGTTGGTTTAGCTTTAATTGCCCAAGCACACACCCAGTTTGTGTCAAAAAAATCTAATTTGGTAATGCAAACAAACATCGTCTTGGTGCTCGAATCAAGCATGTACCACAGAAGAAGAAGTACATTCTTAAGCTGTTAAAAGTGCTTGACGGTGAGACTGCCATTATGTCGGATATTCTTCTGAACTCTTGGTTGTATCTGTGGTGCCGATGGATCAGTAAAACAACCCTTATGTATAAACATGATTGTAGTACTTACTGCAGTCTCAGTTCTGCATGTATGACGTTTCATTAGGTGTAGCTCCTTTAACTGTGATGTTCACTGTGTTCTTCATTAAGTCTCACATGATTTTAACTTAAAAGGAGTTATGTCACAACCCTTTGATCACATTATATTTATTCTTTTTTTTTTTTTTTTGCTTCCACATTTCAAAATTATCTTAAATTAATCTTCCTGTAACCTTGGTTGATCCAGACTTTCATTAAAGGATTTTCTTATAATATTAATGCAGGCCATTCCTTCTACACTGTTTTGTTGTAGGGATCTCAAGAAGTCCGTAGCTGACAACTAAAATGAATGTTTCATGAGACTATTAGAATAGTCTCTTGAGTATTGGAAAACAGCAATGAAGAAAGAATTTTGGTTTACAGAGCACCCAACTCTCCGTATTAAAAATCATCCTTTGATCTCTTCCTGGAGCTGACAAGATAGGAAGCAAATTGGTAATTTTCAGGGTTTATTTCTTAAGAAAAAGGAGAGAGATAATTGCAAAAGCATGTTTTACATCAGTGTGGGACTTGCCCAGTTAAAGATCCAGACAGGCAGAAAAACAAAAGCTACATTTCTAACAGCAGTGCAGGTACTGTGCTAACACAATCCTGTGGCAAAATAAATAGTATCCCCTGTTGTTGGGATTGCAGGTTGCGTCAGAAATTGTATAATGTAAACAAACTATGCCATGTAGGTGAGATAGCTCTTGTTTCTTGAATGATTGCTTTATCTAGTCCTTTAAAATGGTGTTACTTTGGCCATCAAGAGATGCTGTCCCATCTCTAGACCCTTCTGTCAAGGAGAATTCAAACCACTTGTTGGGTTACAGGCAGCATCGCCTGCAGAGAAATTAAAGACTGAACTCGGTAGTGAAGTGGTAACTTCTAGCTATATTCACAAGTATCTCTCAACTCTGAGATGTCACTTGAGAAAAAGCCACATTCCCAAATGCTTTGTTTGAGATGCTGCTTTTGAAGTGAGGAGGGGAGGGTGACAGAAGGGAGAGTGGGCTAAAATCAGATACAAAAGAAGCAAGAAATGGACGCCACATATGGGCAACTGGGTGCTCTAGCCTTTGATGAAAGAGGTGACTGATTTAGAACTTCTATATATAAAAGCTGCTGCCAAGCTTTTATGGCCACAGCAATGAAGACAATCAAAGTGAAAATCCATTTATTCCACATTTGGTTGGAGAAGGTATTTAGCTTCCCAAAACACTCACTTTTTTTTTCCTGCAAGAACTGTTGTATGACTTGTGAGGAGGTGACAGGGGGATATAAAGTACCACATTGACCAGTGAATTCTTAATGAGAAATACATTTTCACATAAGAAGTTTGGAACAGGGTGTATCTTGATAAGCTCTGCAAAAGCTTCCATTTTGGTAAACACTCAGAAGAAATTACTGGGAGATTTCTGTACCTGACATTAGAAATATAAATTTTAAAATACGTATAAATACTATTCACACATGTAACATGAAGTAGGAGGTGTACCATGCTTCTTATTCCATGTAGCTTACTGTCCCGCAGACCAGCATTTTGACATCTCAGAGGCTTATGCCTCTGCCCCGATCACGTAAAAAAAGTTGTGCCCAGCCCTGGGCAGGAGTCGTTCTCCCGGTAGCACATTGCACCCTCCAGGGTTCGGCTGAACTGTCTTATACTGGCAAAGGTGGGCGTTAAGGGGGCTCTGGATGGGTTCGTGTCACAACATTGACATCCCAGGAATGAATGACTTACTAATTTTGGTTCCGAACAAGTCACAGTAAAGAAATGTGATGAAATGACAAGAACCAAAAGAGAACTGTACAAGGATTGTACACCTACATCTATGAGTGCTCATTCAACTTTAACAGAAATGAAAGAAGTTGCAAATCACTCCAAGAAAAGCGTTAGGACCTGTGACACAGCTTGTGGCAAATGTGGAAATAATGAAGAAAAATGTTGTGCATTTGTTTAGAAAATGGCAAAGAGATTGACATAGTAGGAAGCTGTGTAATTGCTAAAGGAAGGATATTATTATTTTTTCCCATTAACCTGATGATCGTGTTAGTACAGAAACCAAATCTGAAAAGAAAATGTTATTGTAGAAACAAAATCTGCAAAGGTCAATAAGCAACTGAAGGAACAAGTATAAACTACTCCTGCTGTTGACAGGCATTTCTAAACAAGCTGAAATCACAAAAATCCCTACAAAGAAACTCAGTAATTTAGAAATTACAAGGGGGGCGTCCAGTGGCTGGTGCTTTACACTATGCTAATGTTGAGTAATTGCCAAGCCCTTAATGGGGCAGTATATTTGGGTTGCTCAACTGTAAGACTGTGTCAAGTGAAACAAGACTCAATCCAGAAAGAGGATGGGAAGCAATGGGAGTCACTGGGATGTCTCAGCTCATTCTTATTGTTTTACATAGTGATTCTGCACTCATTAAGATCCATATAGTTAATGAAAAAAGGCATACTTGGGAGTTTGAGAAAGACATTTCAACTGTAATCTACATTAATGTAAAACTTTGTGTTTACGTTGCGAAAGTGCTGACACAAGCTGAGTGCCACTCATAAAGCAAGTTTATTTTTCAAATATATCAAGTACAGAATGCGCAAATGAAGAAGCATATCTCAGGCAGAAAAAGATTTCAAAATACATGTTATTAGCCTAAAAAGGATGCTGGTTTTCATATATACTTTTTTTCTTAAAGACTTACCCATAGCCTGTGACAGAAGTTGTATAACTCTAGAGATACATCTTTTTCAGATTCGTTGGGAAACTTCCAGTATTCCTTCTCGAACCTTTCATATAACCTTAGCTAGAGGTTTTACTTAAGGCTAAAGCCTCTCATGAAGTATTAAGGCTGTCCCAGCTTTTCCCATTTCATTTCTTCAACCATGCAGTTGAAGAAATGAAAGTACTAATCCTTCTCAGCATGGCTTTTAGTTCCAGGCAGAACAGGAGTTCATGGAGCAGTTGGACTATCAGATTGCGTCATGCCTGGAAGCCGCATCCCATGTTGCCATGGCAATGAGATACAACAGTTTCTCCACCTCGACTGAACAGCAGCTCCCAAAAGGTGATACACACAGGTTGAGCAGCACGTCTGATTTTTGACTATTTATAACCGTTTGGTAGAGATGAGTCTGTGTGTGTCCGTCCTATGTAGTTATATCAGTAAAAACCCGACTTATGTATTTACATAGGCTCTGTATAACAAAACTCATCAGCTTTCCATACAAATAGGTTACGTTATTATACTTAACTCAGATATGCCAATACAGATGCAGAGGTTAATGTTTGCGGCAAAGCTATTTTTCTGAAGGAAGTCCTTTGTATTGTCTCCCTCAGAGATGTGACTTGGCTGTGCTCTGTTGGGCTGTGCAAGCTGTGCCTTGACTTTTTAGAGGCAAAGACAGCACTAAGATTGGGCTGGGGTTGAGACGAGTTTTGTTTGGATCTCTTCTTGATACTGGTCTAGTCAATAATCACACTTAAGTTTGTGATGCTTTTGATCTTTTGCCTATGAAACAGACATTGATGATGATGCCAGTCCTTCTGTGCAACATGCTTAAAAATGACAGATGAAATATGCAAATATGCATTTTCCCACAGTAACCAGATTTTTATTAGCACTAATAAGAATTATAGTTTTTCGTAGGTAAGATTTGTTGGCTGTCTTACATAAAGAGTGATTAGCTCATTTTTAAGTGCTTGTTGCTGAATATTCTAGTCAAATCTTATTTTTGTCTGCAGTTTTCATGAAAATGCTGCCACTTCTGTCAGGTGCATAACAAGTTCCATAAATATCCACCTTTGGGTGTGCAAGGGTAGGGAGAAGAGAGCTTATTTCTAACAAGATTCACATATGTTGGCTTTTTCTGCATTGGAAGTTATTGGGAAAGATGTGTAAGATGGAAGAAAAGGATTACACTTCTCGTATATGCTCAACTTACAAGACTTGCTCTCCATTCATTTTCACTCGAGGTCTCTTTGACTCCTACTAACTTGATAGAAATCATCACTCTATAGGGAAGAAAAAACTTCAGCGATGTCATTCTAAAACTGATGAAAGGTTTGTTTAAACAATGGGAGAATAATCAGCTCGCCTTAAAATCATCTCTCTGGTTGAGATGAGTACAGTGTTATCTCAGTTTGGGATAATGAATGGTGCTGATGTATCTAGTACTTTATATAAGCACAGATACCATGTATTTAAAAAGCAACACATCAAAGTGATGTAATGCATTAATTGGATAAAAGTAAAAACAAGCAAGTCTCTAAATGAAGGAAACTTAATAAAGCTGGCAGATCTTTTGCAAATAGAGAAGTCTCTTTGTATTTTACAAGATTTTTCTGAAAGGGATTTTTTTCTTTGATTTAGGCATGATTAAGTGTTCAGGGGTAAAAAAATCCAATTATGCCTAAACTCAATGTGTTGAAAATACCCAGAAGAGAACTTAAATCTAATTGATGTATCTAAATTCATATTCAAAGCAAGGAATTACCTAACATATGTCTGTAAAGCATTGTACCAAGGTGTTAATTTCCTTGCAGCATCTTTCTTCTTTCAAGATACTGCCCTCAAAAAATTAAATCAAAATAACAAAATCCGGTATCTCAACTGTACTGATTGCTTTTCAAAGTGTCTGAAGAGTTCAAACTGTGTGCTGGATTAGTGGATCAGAATTCTCTAACAATCTTTCCTTGGCTCCAATTAACTTGTTCCATGACACTGGAGAAAGTTACTGGACATTTTTGTCTATCAGTAATACTGTGGATAGTGATGGTTCATTTAGGGTTATTTTTCTAAAGTTCGTTTATTATTACAGACAGAAATGTGAAGTACTAGTGTTCCTAACTTTCCAGTCTCTTTAAACCCAAAATCTCTAACTTAATGTTACTTTTGATGTTGCATATGAATGTTCTGTTTTCTCTGTAACTATTAGGGTGCTGTTAATGCAGCTGAATCTTATCAAGGGCAAAGGTATAATTTTATGTTTCAGTGGCCTAGGAGTACAGACACCAACAGTAAGAAGCCATAAGATAGTAGTGGGTTTGTGATTTCTCAGTCTAAGGAAAGAACATACTTTGGGCCTCTTGTATGATAAGTGAGTTATTTTCCTTTTTCCTTATGAGCTGGAAGATGAACTTCTTGCAAGCTGAGGAAGATATAGGGCTACACCAGATAAGCTGGTGTATTTTATTAGCAGTACTCATTTGCTTTCTTCACGCTGTGCAAGCTGACACAAAAAGGTTGTAAAAAGAGGCGATAATACAATGAGAGATAGTTACAAAGAAAATTGGGGGAAATGTAACCATTTTATTTTCCTCTAAAATATAATTCAGTTTTTCCAAACAGCAATAAAGCACAGGTCTTTAGGATGGTAAGTGGAGAGGTATGTATATGTCCCAGCCGGACTTTTAACTGACCTGTGTATTTACCAACTGGAGTGACATTGTAACGATATTGATACCCGTTGAAAAAGTTCAGCAAGGATAAATTATACATCATGTGCTAAAATAGGTGGAAAATGTTATTTCCTGCTACTTTTTTAATTTGTTTGTATGGTCAAATTTTAAGCAAGGCTGAATTATCTGCCTGTAGATTAACTGTGTGACAGCGAAAGAGATACCGGGGTAGTTCTTTATAGAGACAGATCGCGATTTACATTAGCTACAGCGCGGCATGAATCCAGTGAACCTCTTCCCAGGGCCAGTGCAGAGCTGGACTACTTTTGGAACAGCACTGGCTAATAGCTGGGCTAATAGCTAGGTGGGTCCCCCCCCGGCCCAGTGCAGTGCCTCTGCCCCACCTTGGCATGACCAGGAGTTTGGTGATTTCTGGGCAGTGATGCCCCTGTGGCTGGGTGCAGCATCAGAGCAGGATCCTGTGGGGCTTATGGCTTTGCACTGAAACGGGCATATAGTGATGCCCAGTTCCCAGTGAGGTCAGGCTCAGTGCTGCGCTGGGAGATGGCTGGTGCATTTATGTGTCTGAGCTGGTAAATGAAAGCGGTTGTGAAAAGCCACTGTGGATGGTTTTGCACCCCCTTCCCAGCCTCAGGTATAACATATGTCCACCAAACACAAATGTCGTATTACTCCTTAGCCTCAGCTGATGCTACCAGTACGCTGTATATTTACGGCGGTCTTGTAGATATGGGTAGCAAAGGCAGCATACAAAGAATATAGCAAAGGCTCTGGGCACCTTTCGTTTGATGTTTTCAATTGTGGATGAAGCCTTCCCTGCTAAAAGAATTTTTTTGTGAGATCTGTTCTGCTCTCAGTTTAGCACCAAAAAGCTGAAAATATGCTATTTTTTGACTTGGTGTTGGTATCAGCTTTTACACAAGCTGTAAAGTGGATAAGCTTAAGAATAATTTGGACAGTTATATCTAGTATGCTTAATTAGAATTGGGTTAAGTGAGGACAAACCCAGACTGTTAGACTTCAGAGTGACTGTTCCACTTAACCACAGCTCACTAGTCGATGAACCTGATTTCTGTTAATTTAACTGCTTCTCTTGATTTTGGGATCATATTGCTAGGATGTCAGATATGAAAGAGGTACGCTAGCGCTTACTCTGCTTACCTTTGGGTTTGTCAATGCATTTAAAAGTGTATAAAAGAGGATAAATGTGTACAGACAACACATAGCATCTCCCTGTTTAGCTCATTGCTTCACGTTCTGATGAATGTGATGAGCAGTATCTCAGATAAGGGTCAAATAAACATAAGCAGAACTAAATATGACATAATTAAATATATTTTGGGGGATTAACTTTATTTGCACCACTGTTAACTTCTAGCATTTGGCTTTTCTTCTTGAATGGTGCAGGTGAATTTTTCATCTGTTAGAGGATCTTTTATCAGCTTTGCCGGTGACATGCCAGTGACATTCTCAAAGGAAATGCATTTTGGTCTGTGGCTTACTCAACATTTCAGGGAATAAAAGGGAAATGTTGAAATTGTGAAATGTATTATGCAGAGTGACTGTTAATTCCCTTTCTGATATATTTGGAAATTAGTCAATGGAAATACTATGCAGGTGATAGAATTTTTTGAAGTATGGTGCAGTGATTAAAAGTAATTAATTAATGAAATGTTTAAAGATATCTATGAACCCTGATTCAATAGAAGCATATTTAAATATTGTTCTCAAAGGAGATACATATTTTCTTAGTACCTGATGACTTTACTGACTGATATATTAAAATTACCTCAGTTGATTCAGTTACGGAGCAGGTTATGTCATCTTTATGTCTAGCAGTTTAAACCATATGAAAATGTGTTTCATGTACTTTAAGGGAACAACACCCCATGAATTAGAGCATTGCCCCCTTCTGAAGGTCTTTTTTGCCAAAGTAACAGTACAAGGGTAAACTGATGAACTGTTGACTTCATTTCACTTTCCCTGTAACCTCTGGTAGCTGTTGCATTGTCTTAGCAGGCAAATGAGATCATTGTGTACTTTGGAAAACAGGTCACAACTGAGAAAATGTAATTCTGTCCCACTGGAAATCAGTGGTAAAACTCCAGCTGATTTCTGTAGCGTTGGGGCTTACATACTCCTACACATGCAAAACAGGTTCTGCTGGACTGTCAGTTAATTTTAGCAATACCCAGAAGCAGTGGTGCTTTGCACATACCTAACATCTGTTGTCCAGAGAATCACATTGGCTTTTCCTGATTTAAGCTTTGCCTCCGTGAGGTACCTAAGTGTTAGCATTCAGCTGCGTGCATGGGAATAGACTGAGGTGTAGAAGTATCCAGAAACACCAAGCAGGCAGGTCAGGGATATGGCTGCACTACAGTCCCACATTTCTGTCCTCACCAGTAAAGATAAACTGGATTTCTTTTAGTTTCTGTGCAGCTCAAGAACTGCAACAGAAACCAGGAAAAATGCTGTCTGTTCCCACTGATTTTCAAGCCTGCTGCTAATTGAGACATAACACATACTCTGTAATGCTGGTGTATGTGACAACTCACACCCATTTACTGTCTATTAGTGTTATTCTTCTAGCTTTGGAAACTAAATCAGGCATTGCATTTTACAGCTTGGGAAGAGATCCTATGAGGAACAAAGCACTAGGATGCAGTCAGAAGTGTCTAGTCACTAATAACCGCCACCATCTCAGTTCTCAAAAATGCTTGGATTGGTGTTCGACAGGAGCCTATTTGTTAAGAGAAGGAAAAGGTCCGTTTTAAAAAGAGAATGTCATGGTAAGACACTTATTAAAATAACAATTACAGCCTATAGAAACAGCAGTTCTGGAGGAGCCGTGGAAATGCTTGTTTATCTTCTACCCGTCCTGTGCAAAAGCCCTGTATAGATAATGATGTCTTGAGTTTATTAAGGGGACTCTTGCAAGCCTGACAGAGCAGAAATCTGAACTTTCCTAAAAGCAAACAAACCGACCCTACGTTTTTTTCCTCTTTAAAAATATTACAGTGATATCCAATATTTCAAAGACATTTTAAAATTGTAGCAAGCAGGAGATCCCTCAAAGCATTGTTCATGAGCCAGAGCGTCCCTTCATTTCTAGGGTTGCTTCTTCAAGTTAGGTAGTAATTTAGAATACATCCGCACTGCAGAGATAAATCAGTGTGTCACTTCAGCGTCACCACTAACCAAACATGCACAAAAATTATAGTTTGAGTATGCTGGCACACGAAGCCTGCCCTTGCTGGCTCATGGGCAGAGCAAGGCTGCTGGAGTGGGATCAACCCCTGCTGATCACCATGCTCTACTACGTAGGCTGCAGCAGGGACACACAGGTGCTCAGCCTTCCCTCCTTGATGCTCCCCAAAACTCCCAGGCTGACTTTGAGGTCTCTAGTTCAGGTATGGAAATTTCCTTCAGCTTTCATAAATAGTGAATAATTTTTGGCCCAGCTCTCTTCTTGTAACGTGTATATACTACTTCTAGAAAACTTTTCCGTCCTGCAGCTGGCTGCATGCAAGGCAGCTCCAATCCACGGTGCTGGTCTGGTCTTCGTCGTTAGGGTAGTTCTTTCCTCTCTGTAAAGTCTGCTAAGTCAGATAGTCCCGTGCTCAGGGATCCACATGAGGCCCTGCCACATTTGGCTGTTATGTCAAATTGATATTTAAGCCTGACAACATATTTGAGGACCTGTGGTGTAGGATTAGGAAAATTCAGGCCCCAAACCCAAACCTTCCCCAGGAATTTTCTCTCCAAAGCCTAGCTGGGAAAAAACCAATTTCTGTATTAACCATCAACTTTAGAAAAGAGAAAGTCCACAATTCCTAATGCAGCATTTCTCCTAGAATATACATTCTTTGTAGGATGCTGAATCATTGCCTGAAGCCCCTGTGCCTGACTCAGAGAAGCTGGATCTGGAGTAGACAGTAACGCCACAACCCACCTGTAAAAAGCTGCTTAGGGAGGAAAAAAAAACCTGCAAAGATTAGGAAAAAAAGGTAGTGAAAAGGGAAAAGGCATGTTCCTTAAAGGCAGGACAGTATGAGGGCATAGAAAGGTCAACCCTGCCTGTTTGGGGCCAGTCTCTTAATTTAATGCACTGAGGGATGCTTCGTGCTGGAGGGGAGGCTTTTCATGCAGCTGACATTCAGCCAAGGGAAAAAGGATTACCATCTCCTTTCCGGCAATGTGGAAAGGAGGCCACCATCCCACTCATCTGCAGGCATGTGGAAACAGTGGGGGAAATTAAACTCACAAATACCTCACACTGTTTCATGTGTGCAAGTCAGAGATGACGATACCCAAAGCAAACACAACCTACAACACATTGGCTGCAGTGGCTCCGACAGACTGCAGCGAATCTCGTATCAGCACTAAATGGTAGTATTTTTATAGGAATTCAAACATTGAAAAGAGACAAATGGGTCTGTAGCCCTTGTAACAGCTTTCAGCAATATTTTTTAAAACTCTTTGGGAGCTCACCTTCTGCAGGCTGGCCAGACACAGCTGCAAAAGCACACTGGGCCATGTGTGGCTCAAATCTAGCCTACCTATCTAGCAACACCAAGCAAGCTCCACACAGCCTGCCCTTGCTGCTTACTGGTACAGTTTGTCCACAGGATCCATCCAGCGGGCTTCACACCATTTTCAGCCTCTGATCCAATCTTCATACTCTGCTTCGTGGCCTCACACACAGAGTGCTTCCACAGCTGATGTAGATATCTTGTGGCTGCACAAAGAACTTCACTCTCAAGATTGTCTATTGATCAGTGTTTGTGAGCCCTGTAATTCCCACTATTGCTCTCCTGTGAATCATTCTGAGCTACTCTGAGAAATGTGCTGCTTTTTCTGCTCTCCCCATAAGTCACCACCTCCTTCTCATCATCTGGCAGATGATTGAAACTGATATGAGATTTTCAAAGCATTGAAATAATATTTAGCACTCTAATTATGTTTTTGTAGGTGCTAGTAATAATAATGTAATATTGATTCATCAGATCTCAGACTGGAAAACTCAGCAAGTCGGCAAGATTGGAAAATGCGAAATGATTTTTAAAGGCACCCTTTTCTCCTAACCCGTAATGAAATACTGACTTAAGAATTGTGATTCTGGCGTAGTAGTGAATATTTCCACACACTGTTCCCTAAGTGAAAACTTTAAATAGTAAGATATAGATTTTTATATCACAGAATTATGCCAGAGCAATGTTCCAGTGGGGAGGGGGGGAGTAAAAACAATTCATACTGTTAGAAAAAAAGGAGGGCTGAAAGAAGTCCTGGCCCTTCTGGCCTCGTGAGGTGCCTGTAGGATGGTGAAGTAAACTCAGGGGTGAGCATGCAATGCTGGAGAACAGAAGACTGAGGTCTGAATCGCTACCTTGTTGGCTCTATTTCTTTCTTTGGAATCCTTGCTAGTGTTTAAATTAATTTATTTTCCTGTGGCTGCTCCTGTGGAATGCACTAGCTATTCATAGGCATTGAGATTTATCGGGGAGGAAGGGCGCTGGGCTAGAGGAAATTTACATTAACCGGAGTGGCTGAGGGTTTGTGTAAGCTCTGCAGCTGAGAATATGACTGTTTAGTGGGGGACACATTCCTGAGGCTGCAAAACCTCAGAAATTCTTTGGTATTATTTGCATTGTGCTCACATCCATTCCCTCTCTGCTGGAGATACGGAGGCAGTCCTTCCACTGAACATCAGCTGACAGCACAACGGCTGCTTTGGAGGTACCATGATTAGCTTAGCTTTACGTTTCAGACCTTTCCCCCAAAGGTCCCGGAAAGAAAGGCCATTGCATCCTTGTTGTAACACCTGCCAACTGCATGAGTATGACGAAGAGATGCTAAATGTCCGGAGGTCTGTGTGAAGCAGCACACGAGGCACTGGGCGCTCACTTAGACGAGCGCGCCTCACCGGAGGCGTGTCTGTAATTGCCAGTGCCGGTCTCGTGGCTGAGCAGGTCTGGCTGCCTGCGGAGTTAGTGTTCCCTGGGCTTGCATAGTTCTCTTCCTTAATGCTCTCTAATGGATAAATGCCAACACAATGTAGTAGATAAATATGTGCTACCAGTACTATTGACACTGAATATCAGGCATTCATACTTACGGCTTACGTTCCACATTTGCTTGCTTACTCAACTATTGAAAGAAAAGGGAAAAGGTAAGAGATGCAAAGTGCTCTTTTTGGAGGACTAGCAGCAGTAATAACAAGTCAGCCTAGTTACTGAACTGTTCAAAGCTGTCAGAAGCTAATAATTTCCTGGTTTTGATGGCAAATAGGGAAGGCAATCTATTACCTCTTCTAGTCTCTCGTTCTTGAGAGAACCAATCCTTTCAGCAGAGAATTTGAGTAATAAAACTCATATAGACTTCAAAAAGATCAGATGCAGATGCTGATGTCATCATAGAGGTGACATGCTGAAGCTGGGCTGGGCATTGTGTCTAGTTAATAGAAAATCACACAGCCATCTGATGAGCCATAAAGAGTCGCCTCAATTGCCTTTTCCTAGAAGAGGGGCTGCAGCACATCAAATCCAAAAGCTGTTCAGTGGGTTCATCAGGGATCTAACAAGCAGTTTGCAGAAAAAGCGTGAGCTTGCAGAGCTGATTTTAGGCAGATTTATGGTTTATTTGTTTTTTTTTTCAAGTTCTAGTTATGACAGGAAACCATTGCTCAACTTTTTTAATGACAGCAAGTATATGCACATAAGCAGTTTTCCCCCCTCACTGCCCTGTGCTTTTGTTACTGCAGGCAGACATCTAAGTGGAGTACACAAAAATCCTACTCTCTTGTTCTGTGAAGTACTCACAAAGGCAAGATGCGTATACCTTTCACCTTACCACTATCATAAGAAAACAGAGCAGGCAAATATTGCTGGGAAGTGTGTGATGTGTACATAAACCCTGGTCTAAAACAACAGCTCAGTCAGATCTTTCAAGAGCAATGACTTCAGCGAGGTGTCTCTGGTAACAGCGTTAATCTCTGCACACAACTTCTAGCCTGTAGATCAGAACAGGTTTGGATGAATGAATAAATAAGTGTTTATCTGTTTTATACACAGATTTTCTTGTACATATCTTGTACACAAGAACAAGTTTGAATCAAATAATTATAGCCCAAATTCTGCAGGCCAATAGACTAACATGAAATAGCATCGTTTCCGAAATCCTACATCTTGTTGGTAAAAATGTCAGTATTTGGCTTCTCTCATTAGACAAAATGTGGCAAATGTCAGCCTTGATGTGAAGCAGCACCAACGAAAGTTTGGAGGCCTTCAACTTTGGAGTTTTATTTTGGGTTCGTATTGAACTAAGAAACTTGCTGAAATTGTGGACTGAGTTTAAAGGGGGGAAGGACACAGATGGTTCCTGTAAAGTTGGTTGTTCTCCAGAAGTTTTGTTTCTATGCTAACTTTACAAACCTAGCTAGGATTTTATAAATAGGTATCATATGAAATGCAACATGGCCTGTGAAATTTAAGCAGCTCTTGGCCTAACCTCCAAAAGACTGATTTGGTTTAGCTAAACTCTGCCAAGTCAAGAGTTGATTTGAAGGCAATTACCAAGCCATATGTTTTCATCTTAACACAAACAAACCTTTTTTTATAACACAGCTCCCGCACACTCCTCACATGCTCCTTCCCAGTAACACAGCCAAGTTTCCCACCGGTGGTTGTTCCCCCTGTGGCTGTGCCCACCTCTGCCCACCGACCCAGGCGCGCTGGCCGGCTCTGCCGCTCTCCTTGCAAACAGGCATTGGGGCTCGGCAAGCGTGGCAGCCCCCACACACGTGCAGCTCCCTGGGCGCCACGCCATGTGGGCCGTTGCCTGTATCACAGGGAAGGGGAAGCAGGGAGGTGTGATCATTACAGGCAGCGACCGCTGCGTGTTCCCACACGTCGTGAGGTCCCAGGGCATAGTTCACGTGCAAAGTGTAAAAAAGTTATGGTAATGGTTAAGGGGGAAGGCAAAGTGACCCATGGTCTGGAATAACCCAATAGCTGAAAATAGAGTCTGCCATGCACTGAGCTTTAGGGACCATATATCGCTAGCATCAGCTAATATGAGAAATGCCATGATAGTTTTGTTAATACTTTGTCTGCAGGGAATTCAGTAAACTGGTGACAAGTCTCAGGAAACAGGTAGAGAGTGCGTCTTCAAGTCTCAGGAAACAGGCAGAGAGAGTGCGTCTCATGCAAAGAATTTTTTTTTTTTTTTTTTTTTACCTGTAAACTATTGTGACCAGCTACCCAGCTACCTGTAACCCAGGAATCTCAGATGGCGAATTACTTTTCAGAAGTGCTTGTGACAACTGTTTTCTCCCCAGTGTAAAAAAAAAAACCAAAAACATGCTGAAAAGGGTGGCATATGTCATTTGTGCCTTTGGGGATTCATTACAACTCTGCTAACGCTTCCTGCCACAGATTCCTTCAGTGGTAAGCCAGTTGCTGAGAGAGGCAGTAGTAGGAACTCATGGAGCTTACAGGCATTTGCAAACCTGTAGAAATTAGAGAAAGAAAGAAAGAGAGAAAGAAAGAAAGAAAAAGCATGTAGTCCTTCCCTAGGGAGAAGTGCAGTATTATTCCTCTCCACTGCTTTGTACATCTGAGATTTTATTGTTCATTCTTTTGCAAAGAGACACATATACTTTCCCATGAGGCCAGAAAGAATCCACAAAGCCCCTGAATACATATACCTTTCAAAAAAGTCCATAATACCATGCTACCAGAAGACTTAAGCAGAAACACTATGATTTCTGAAGTCTCATGCAAAATTCGAAATTATATTTAGCATAGAAGATTGCTCCACTGCAACGTACTTCTGGAAATCAACCTACTGATGCTAAGGATGCAGGTGCAGAACTTAGGCTAGGCTCAGTCTTCAGCATTGCCCAGATTTTCTGCCTGACCAGTAATAAGTTTCGATCTTCAGCTTTTTAGTTTTAAAATTGGGATGATGATACTGTTGAATCTCCTGCAAGTGCTCTGCAACCATGTTACAGGAATGGGCACAAATTGGGAGCATTTCCTATCTGTTCCTATCCTATCCTATCCAGTTCTACCCATTCTAATGTCAAGGCTGTCCTTCCTTTTCAGATGACTGTATCTCAACGCACAGTTTGCTATCAGTAGGCATGACATGGTCTTTAGCACTGTGGAAGGTACAAATGCTTTAAAGTTCTCATCTAAATCCCTTGGAAAGCCCGTGCCATGACTGCCAAAATTGGATTTGCAGTGATGGAGTCATTCGGCGGTTCCAGCTCAGAGCCTGGGATCTAAGTTCAGACTACCTGCCCATCCTCTGTGTAAGTGCACTTCTGGTTACAAAGTGAGAGGAGGTGAAGACAGGCATAGTAGTAGCCATATCACTTCCATGAAGTGCCTCTAAATCCCTGCAAAACATATTATAGAAAATATAAGAATACATACTGGTGCATGTTAACATGTAAATAACTTACAATGCCGGCTAAATAATTTACTATCTAAATATCTAATATCTAAATTACAGTCTACATATTGTTCTGTGTAGCTATGATGTATTTTTAAATTTCTTCTCTTCTTTGAGAACTTTAAGCCAAGCCTCTGCAGTATCCCTTGTCCTACTGATTTTAAAACCAGATACTTCCCAATATATGTGTTATTTTTCAAAGACTAAATTATTTCTGTTTGAAAAGTTCTAGCAATTAATCTTAGATTAGGAAAACACATTATTTGGTCTATATACTCTAGGTAGATGATCAGAGATAGCTGTGTCGATATCTGAAGCTAGGAAGGACCATTCTGATCAAGTAGTCCAACTTTATGCATATCTTTAAGCACAGAATTTCACCTGATAATCCTTAAAGCAGAGGGAATTATTTTTTCCTCACTGTATTAGGAAACATTATTAGGCCTAAGAACCTCTGGTAGAATTTGTGCATATCTTTATGAAATACTTTGCATCTCAATTTAAAGACGATTTAAAGATGAGGCTTGCTTCCCCAGTGCCAGCCCATCACACCGCTCCAGGCGAGCAGGCAGCAGCAGCGCAGTGCACACTGTAGGATAATTAGCAGAAAATGCGATGGTGCTTTCTCTTATGCACCACATCTTACATGGAGGAGCCTCTTCTGGAAGCTCAAAAGCAGGCAGAAATATGCCCTCTTTTCTTTGTCTCTCTTGCCTGTTTCCTTTCTCTAAAGTGTGATTGATATGAAAATGCATTTTTTCTTTGTTCGTTGCCCTCAAAATGCCTGTTGTGTCACAGCCCTCCTGCCACTCCATGCACTTCACTAAAATGCCTCTGTCATTCCTCCTGCACAGCTTCCCACAGCCCCTGTAAACCCACCACAACAGGGGAGATATAGTCAGGTAAGGACAGGCTCCTCTGCCCCTCTCTGGCCTTGCTGCTGTGCGGGGGACCGGACACAGAAACATGTTTCTGCGCTGCTGATGCTGAGTTAGGGCACATCTGGAGTGCCAGCGGGAGCGGGCAGCCCCTGGGGCCGGGCTGGGGGCACCTCGCCTGCAAAGGTTTGCTTAGTGGCAGATGATGAGCTAACCAAGCCTCGCTGATGCTAAATTAGGCTTTGGGGCATGTAAAGAAAAGAAGTAAGGTGACACACCGTCATGCTTTGGGGAGGAAAATCATCATTAAATAGTTCCAGATTAGCAAAAGAAATCGGTGAAGTAAAAGTGTGGCTTTAAAATGCCGCTTTGTACGCTGCGTGCGGGAAGCTGTGTCCTGCTCTCCCATCCATTTTATAGTACAGTAATCCCGTTGGCTTCACTGTAGTTTTTCCTGATTTACACTCATCCGAGACAAACACGAAGCCCAGTGCCTTTCCAAGTCATCCATCTTTGTTTGTGGAGAACTACTTGTGAGCGAAACGGCTCAGCCATGCGTAAGCGGGAGTCATAATCTGACTGTAAAATCTGCAGTGGCACGTTGTATTATTAGCTCCCGAGTAGTCTCTTTTATAGCACAAATGAACTGAAACATAACTTTTCCTTTTTTTTTTCCTTGCTTTGGAGAAACTGTTTTTGAATGCAGACCGAACTATGTCAATAATGTAGGAAACTAGTTTTTCTGTTTTGCTCGTATTTTCACTGTGTGTGAAAACTTGTGCTGCCCTGGTATATTTTCTGCAGTGAATCTGAGCCGCGCCTATTAGAATTGGAAAATACATTCCAAAGACGTGAAACTCCACAGACCTTGATTTTATTCCCTTCCCAAGGTCCTGAGGTAGGTTATAGCCTTCACTGCCCGCAAGAACTATGTATGTTGTGAGCTCTTTAAGGCAGGATCTGGTTTTAGTGAATCACATTTTGTCCCTTGGTGTGTTTCTTTTGCTCCCATTTGCAAACATGGGAGGGATGTAAAATTATACATCCCATGTATGTGCCATTCTAAATTGATGCTGGTTTAGGATGCACTCAAGGATAATGTTTTTCCTGCTGTACACAGTGAGTGTACAAAGCTGCACACACACACAAAATAAAAAAATATTAGGTTTCTTCTTCATTATGCTAGTGTACTTAAGGTTGTGATTATGTAATGAGCTGAAAAAGTTATGCATCATTTTATTTTAATTCAAATGAGTTTTCATACATTCACCCTCAGAAAATAGAAAAATGTAGAAATACTCCAGTGGCCTATAAAAAGCTTTAGATTTTCTTTACATGGAAATTTTTGGTTACAAGGGATGATCTGCATATTGTACATTGTAATCACACAGCCATTTCTAATTCCTGGAAGCAGGAATTTCTCCAGTTGCTCCATTCTTGCTACACAGAGCAAACTGGTAACAGTGTTGACCATATGTTTTTGCTTGCTCTCTCCTGGAGCTCTGAGCTGTGTGATGTACCCTTTCCAACTTTTACTCCCTGGTGTCAACACCAGTGTCAGGAGTTCCCACCTTGCACGTTGAATGTCTGTGGTTTCCTCTGAGTAGTAGTAATCTCCCACTTTCTTCCCCCTCAAGTTGTCCTATTCCTTACTCTGTAGTCATTCAGGGTTCATAAGTGATAGCGCTCCAAGGCAACAACTTCTTTATTTTTCTTAGCCATGCCTTGATACAAATCTTGTATGTTATAATCGTCATATACATGATGAGATATATGTAGTTGTACAGAAGGTTCATGAGAGACTAATTTTGTACTTCACACAGGTAATTTATCATTATACATTCATTTTACATTTCACTCTCTGAATGCAGCAGTTTCCTTGGAAAGCTCTTCTAGTAGTAGTGGTATCCACCTTTTGACCAATCGATCTCTGTTATGGATTTAAAGATTGTAACACTACAACATCAGCTCTGTTTTCACAGGGTTATTCTTTTCATCAGGAACCTTTGGGAGTATCTGTAACTTTTGGATTTTGCTTTGTAATTCTTTTTGGTTAGAAAATATAAGTCAAGCTATATCCTGGAGAAACTGAGCAGCGTTAAGGCTCAGATTGATAAACAAAGTAGGTAACACTGCTATGGGATACAGCAGTGAGGGACAGCTCGCTTTCCATGGTTCTGCATTATTGCAGATGTTAACTTACACTCTCTTTTGTCTCTTTTTCTTCCCCAGAGATTTCCTTATTTAAAAAAAAAATCTAAGTAAAACATAGTGAAACTTTCTGACTATTCAATAACAGAGATTTCAAATTAAGCATCAGTCAGTACTCCTTCCTGAATGAACCCTTGATATTTGTATTTAGTAAATTTCTTTAGATTCTGGAGTTGGGAAATGCTCAGAATTTTAGAAAAATGTAGAAACAGACTAAGGTGCCTTCCTTTACGTGCTTGCTTTTGAAAAATGTGGCCACCAAGTACAAATATTGGTTACAGGTATGGTACAGAAAACATACCACTATCACTCTATTTCCTATACCAGCTTTAGATCAAGCCCTACATTTCTTTTTGTCTGCAGCCTGACAGTAAGTTGTAATGGTAAGACTAATTATAATAATAAATGCAATAGTGGCTTTTCAGCACGGGATGGATTTTTCAGTAACTTATTGAGGTCACTAATTCCTTGCATGCAGGCTATGAATAGAAGTGATTTTCCAACACTAACCTAGAAGAAAAACAGTCTGTAATCTGTTATCAGTTCATATATCTACATCTCTCAGTTCTTGCAAAGTGACTGATAGTCAATTTAAAAAAAGTTTTAAGAAGTGATGTACTGCATACAGAACGAAAGGTGTAGTTTATACTTCATAATAGGACTTTCTGTACACTGAAAGTGGTACTAATGATTCCTATTATAATTTCTAGCTACAGAAATTGCAAAGGTATGTGTTTTATTTTAAACATATTATGCACACAAGGAGACTCTAATCAGAGTGCATTAACCTTTTAAAAATCAAAATTAGTGGTACTACAGAGTTCTGAAATATCTGATTCTCCTGAAGTCTTCTCTGATGGTACAGCATCAGTCTGCAGTTTATTAATATTTTGGTGCAGCTGGAGCTGACCATGTCTGTTGGAACTAGGTGTTACCACCAGGCATGCTCGAAGAAGAAGTATGTATGCATGTGTGACGGTCAGTTTGAGAAATATTTGGTTGCCCAAAGGGACCAGAAGCAGTATGACATGAGTATATTGCATGTAGGAATGAGTGCCTGTCCCTCGTGGCCAGTGGAGACTATTCCTGGAAAGCAGAACTTCAAGATTTAGGAGGAGCAGCTGGCAGGGTGCCAGCTTGACTCTTATGTCTTGCCATAGAGCGGCCAGATTTTCTGTGCTCTGTAATCTTAATGAGGAATCTGAGGATGCCTGAGAGGAGAAGGATTTCATGTGCTTTGGTAGCGATGACTGACTGAGCAGGGCATTCCAGACTGAAGGGCTTTATGGCTAAGAAAAAGGTGTTTCTTCTAAATCTAGGAAAGTGTCTCCATCCGTATTTGGTTTGTCAGATTTCACTGGAAGCTAGCTTAGAACAGAAAAAAATGAGATAAGGGAAAAAAAAATTAGCAAGCATACCTGTAATCTTTCTGCACAGGATTCTCTGGAGCCTTACAAAGGTAAGATTTTATCTGTGGGAAAGGAGGTTCTCCCTCCTCTGCTCACTGGTGACCATTGTTCTTAGCTCACTACTGTCTATGGCTAAAGGCAGGAATAAAGAGCGTTACAGTAATATTACTACTTTCTATACTAGTAAGGATTATATAGTGATTATGGAGGGAAATGTGGGCTTTTAACATGTAGGTAACAGTCAGTGTATCTAAACTATCTTTTGAAGGGCAGAAGGGCATCTTAAGACGACAGTTAAGACAGGTTATGCTGTCCATACAGATGGCCAGCTAGGCCCTTGATGCAGGTACACACTATCTTTAGAAGAAAATGTGTTTGGGCATCACCAGCAGGAAAAGTGGCATCAGGACAACGTTTAGGTGGCTGAGTGTGCTGCCCGAGCACAGCACCATGTGCAGGTGTAGCAGTAAATGACATTGCAATCCTCTTGTCCTCCTCTTCATACGAGTTCTTGAAAGCTCAGGTGTTGGAGTCACAAGGTATATTCACTGAATGCCATTTTAAATGCTGTTTTAAAAAGGCAGCTTGCAATTATTTTAATATAAAGAAGCCTACTGCAATTTATTTTTAAGAAGTAAATCTAAAATTCAATTTTAACCTTTGCGATGCACATGTTACTGGGCTGCCTGTGTTCTGAACACAGTCATACTTTGTTTTTAGTAAGACACTAAAAATAGCCATGGCTTTAATGTGTGTCATGAGTCATAAATCAATAAGAATGTTCTGTAGGACAGTCTATTGATTTAGTGCAATTAAAATAAAACATCTATTCTGGACTTCTTGAGCATGTGAAAAGGGTAGCACTTTGTCAATGGGTTGTGTGTTGGATGTAGGGTTTGCTCAGGGCTAATCAAGTTGTATTAAAGAAGGATATTCTTTATTGTGCCTGTTTGCCTATCTTAAGAAACAAGCAGATCTGGTTAAGAGGGAGAAGCTTGGCACTAAAGATAAGTGTTTACTCAAATGTGTTTTTTAAAGAGGATGACTAACAATGAATTCTTCATTTAAAGTGCAAGCAACATTTTTTTAAGGTGCAGGGCATCAGTGATAAAAGTATGATCTGAGTAGTGCTTGCAGACTCAATGTACAATGGAAATGTGACAACATAGATGAGTTTGCAAATGTCTTAATCTGACTTCTTGTTTTGAAAAAAGTGAGAGGAGCCACTGACACCATGTGGAAAACTTGGAAAGTGCCTTGCTAAAAAATAGTTTCCTTTCCAACTTGACAGCTTGTTATACCTTTCTGACTGATCCACTGTGAAGAGGGTGAAAAGTGAATGGTGCTCCTTGAGATTGCAGTCTCTTAAAAGTGGAAATGCTGTTCCTTGTGCTTAAGTCCATGTCTACCACAAAAGACCGTGAAGTAGACATGACTGAGCAGGATTAAAAGAACTCTTATCAACAAAGTCATACTGTCATTAGCAAGTCTGAATTGTTTGATACCACGGACTTGAGAGTCGTGGGAGGCCGTTAACAGCAGAATAGGTAGCGCTTTGAGAAAAAAGGTGGGCAAAGAGCTGTTGAGTGTATCTGCATGTGTTGTGTGTCTGATCTTAACAGCTGATGTGTCTCCTTGTGGGCTGGGTCCCCAGCTGTAGGGTCAAAACTCTGTACAAATACTGACAAAATATGTTCCTTACCTTTTGGGGAACCGGGAAAAAAACTACCAGTATTATCTTTCTTTCTCAGGATCTCCTTTTCTGTCTAATGATAATGTTTCTGAGTATAAATCTTCCTCCTCACCTTTTTTCATAGCAGTATTTAAACCATCACATTATGTAGAACAGGATTTAGTATTACCTTCAGAAAGAGAGTATTATCAGATGGCAGATGAACTACAGACAAGCTACCGGAGGGAAGGACACTCTGAAATTAAACCTGTTTTCACTCAATATTCCTAGAGATAAAATGTCCCCAATAATGTGAGAAGCAGAGGTACACAGAGAAAATGACTCAGAGACATTGTTTTCTCGAAATAGAATGGTTTTGAAAGCACAGGAACACTTAACAGCTTTCTAATGGTAGAGTGTCTCAAGAAAAAATGCTCACCATAGCTGTCATAAATAAGACTTTTGTTACTTCTCGTTCTGAAGGATATGTTGAAGAGATTGATGATGCATCATTCCTTTTTGTAGGAAAAACATTTGAGTGGATTTTGAAAGATTTGTTAAGACATTCAGTTCAGCTGCAAAAGGATAAGCTGTATTAAAAGTTGTTTGTCTTCATTCAACTTTTTCTTCAGCAGTGTTTCTGTTTTGCTCCACTGTAGGTGATGTGTGCTTTAAAACTAGATTCTCTTTGATTTTCTCTGAAATTATTTAAATTGTATGCTTTCATTATTGAACTAATTCATAATTAAGTGCGACCCATTAGGGTCTTCTAAGGTGCTGTCATTAGCAAGTCTGAATTGTTTGATAGCTTTTATGTAATTTCTGCTTATTACATTCCTATGGTGTCCTGTGTTTTATTTAGAATAATTATTATGAAGTTCCTTGAAGAAACTGTGTAATTAGTGAAATATGTTATGAAGCACTGAACATACCCACAGGTCTGCTGACCCATTCTCATAATTTCCAGTTTATTTTTCGATAACTTTGGTTCTTAAAGGGGAATCTATTTGTTACAACACAGCATTATTTAAATGAAAATACTGGTTAATCAAGGAACCTGATAACTTTTATGAAGACAAACTGAGAGATAATTTGTCATTTAGGTCAACACTTCACAAGCAGGCCAGTAGAAGCTAATGACGAAAAGTGGTTATACACTTATAATATGCAATCACACATTTAATAATGCCACACAGATGTTCAGTATCTTATGTGAGACAAGTGAACAATCTCTGTGTAATCTTAAGGTCTAATCAATCCCAATTGATTTTGGTTGCTTATTTCTATGCAATGTATCTACTGATTATTTAATGAGTTCTATCAGTCTGTTAGTGCTCAGGTGCCTATAGCATCAAGTCATCTGTATTAGTCTCATTAAGCCTGTGACTGAGGGAGCTATGTGATAAAATAGCACCTTCATTTTTAAAGTGTATTTTTGTGTAACAGCAACGCAAGTTTGGGTGGACTAATGTTACAACATTGTGACATTTCACACTGTTTTCATTGATCCTGTTTTGTTCCCATTTGGGCTCCATTCCGCCAAGTGACAGGTATTTGGAAGGACACTTACACCTAATCAGATCCCTATTTAAAGACCTGAGAAGTCCTCACAGATTCAGAAGCCTGTCCATTTGTGGGCAGCTGTGGAACCAGGGCCTTGTTGAACAAACCAAGGACTTAAATGAACAAGGTCATTCCACCAAGCACTTCTTTTATAAAATATTGTATTCACTTTAGCAAACTGAGAATTTTAATACTGTATACATTATACATTTGTGGCACTCAAGAGTTGAAGACACAGCTGAGGAGATCATCTTTGTTTTGCTGCACACAATTCTTATTTGTAATTGTTTTGGTATATTATCTACCCCACATTCCCTATTTTTAGTAAGCTGTTTTTTTCTAGAATATTACCTACGGTTGACCTGACCATCAAAATATGATCAACTTTGCATTTTCCCAGCAATTTTTAACATACATATTGTATTTATAGCTCTGTTAAAATACAAATTCAAGGTAAATTAGAAAACAATACTGCAGCAGTTGTTGAGTCCTTGTGACATTAGAAGCTTTTCCTCCATAACCTGTAAGATATGGAAATTTTAACGACCTATGTAAGCACTTTAGTAACATTAAAGGACTCAGTTTTGCTGGTTATTGTCTGCCCAGGTTTGAAAAGATGTACTTGGAGACCTACTGCTTATGCCTCCTTATTACTGTTAGGGTAAGGAGCTCCTCAGGGGTTATTTAGGGAACTTGGACTTTTATTATAGAAAGCGCCTAAATTGTGAGCAGGCAACCAAATCTTCTGACTACACAAAGAATTCCATGTGGTATTATGAAAAAAATACAGGCTGGATTACGCCTTAACTCCTATACCAAAGCTTAACATTTAAGATATTCTGACTTACATATTGGAGAAAGTAATATAGCCTCAACTATTTAAAATAACAGAACTTTTTCCTTTCCCTGCTTCAGTTGAAACAGTTTGTTTTCATGCATGAAGTGACTTCAAAAAGCCTCATATAAAAGGTATGAAAGAGGTTCCATGTACCACCAATATTATTTCCATGTAAAAATATCTGACTAAATGGTAGGCAGGTAGGGTTTGGGGCTCACGGACACTTTTTGTATCAGTTGCATGGAATAGAATAAAGGAAGATTCATGTAAGTTCATGCAAAAGACAGGGCTCTTCAAACCAACAGTGACATAAGCTTTCTCTGTGCACTTTTACCAGTTGCCCTTCAGCTTTCCAGCAGAAACCCTTTCCCACATCCCCACTGCATACTCCAGGCTCCACTTATTTTTCAGGTGTCTATGCAGGAAGACTTTGGCATTTTCTCTCTTGTTAGCTGCCTGTGTTGGACTGAAAAGTTCACTCCTTTACTTTTAGCCCACAACTGCTTTCTCGTCAGCAGTTCTAATCATGACCTGTAGGACCACCTCCCTCTCCATTTCTCTTTGGATCCGGCACACCAATTTTCCAGCCTCCTTCCAGCTTAGAGCCATGGTGTGCTCTAAGACATACATGAAAAGAGCAGGTATCTGATATTATTGGAACAAAGTGTACCAGTATACTGAGGAAGCCAAGGTAACCTGCTCGCCTTTCTGCATCTGTGTTGATGTGCACAGTTAAGAATTACATCCTCATCCAGATTTTAGGTACACCCTGGCTTTGAGTGGTTCTGGGTTGTAATACATTGTTCTGTATGCCAGCCCTGATAGACCACTTCCAAAGTTGAACATCTAGTTTCTGTAGCCCAGATAAGCTCTTGGAAGATTGGCGTTAAATGTGAAGAACAGTAAGGAGATAATTCTTTGCCATGCTGTTATTGGACGTTGGTGTCAAGTTTCTATTCTTCATACTGAATTGAAAAAAAGACATTTACAAATGAAAATAGGAAAATTGCCATTGAAAACTTATGATGAAAAGTTTTCCACACATCTGTTTTCACTAGTAACTGACTCCAATAATTAGCAGCAAACTTAAAGATCTATATTTGTGCCTTCAGCTATCCATGTTTAACCAAGTATTAATCACTTAAAACTGAAGTGATTATTCATATTGACTTTTGGCAATATTCTCCTTAATATAGTTACTAAATAAGTAGAATCTGAAATGGGTATAGGAGCTCTTAAGACTTCTTCATTCTAATGAACTTTGTTTTATTATTTGGAAACCACTAGTACCAACATTTTCAGACATTGCAAAAACTGAGTTTGAGCAGTGATAAACACACCTGAAATCAGGGCCCAGCTTAATATTCCCACATGCAGGTTGAGGTATCTAAAAAAGTAGGTTTACGTTTAAGTACGGCCAAATCTGTTACAAGCTGATAAAGCTTGCAACTCCCGTGTTTTGCCAATCATGCAGAATTAGTAACAATTTTTAAAAATGATGGCTTAAGGTAATTATTGAAAAATACTTTCTCTTTACGGGATTCTTTTAAGGCTGGCCATGGTATATGCAGTGAGACCTGACGCTGCTGGTACTACTGTCAGTAGCTCCGTGAAGATCAGCGGGATGGCGCAAGTGCAATGTTGAAACTTGTCCAAGAGGGGTTTCAAGGAAGGGTTGTTTGCTCCCTCCTGTCAGACTTGTGCATTCCCAGGTCATCCAGCAGCTGATGTTTGATCCAGAGCAGGTACACAACTGCATTTCTGCTGATCTAGCAAGAGCAAGCACTACTGAGTTCATGCTGGTTTTAAGACACGTTAGACTTGCAGAAAGATACCTGGCCAGCCAGTGCCATCTTGGGGAAGAAAACCCCTCCATTAGGATTTAAGCCACCCAAAAAAATTTGGACACATTTGAAATGGCAATGTTTGTTAATACAGGATCAGTGTTTTGTGTCTTATGGTGATGACATTTTTGATCTGGTACGAGGAAACCTAAAGCTGCATTTACTTTATCACTGAACCACATCTGGGAGTTGAGAACCATACACATGGGAGTTTTCTATTTGAAAGCCCAGACAAAGACACTGATACCTGCTTTTTTTTCCACTTCTTTTAATGCCATCGACTTCTATTTCTGATAGCTGATGTAAACACATTTACACAGTAAGTAATGAATTTTACAGAAGCAGTGTTTATCTTATATTAAACTAAACTCCTATTTATCCAATAGTCTAGAATTGTTGCAAGTCATTCCAGTCCATTGGATAAGTATATAATTACATATTTAAGAGATGGAGATAAACATATAGTAGAGGTATCGGTGAAGAAGATCTTCAGCTGCTGTAAATTGTTACAGATTCATTTGGAGTACATTTATAGTAGCTTAAGTTTTAATCAATATTATGCATGTATTTATGGTCTAGACTGTTCTACTATTTACATTAAATGAACAATAATGCTATTAAGGTATATAATAAAGAGGAAATTATCTTTGATTTTATTATGTGAAGAGCAATTCTATCTGTGCTTAACACTATTTTACTAAGAATATATATGAATTCAATGATTCTTTTCCTTAAATTTTTGCTCAGAACGGGAGTTCAGATGCAACCTAAACGAGAACTTGTGTAGGCCGTATGAAAAGCAATTTTTATCTCTGATTTTGCTGTGATTCTGACAATTTTGAGTTTCTACACTTAGAAATTAGCCTTGTTTCCTCCCTGTGCATATTTATTATACAAAAATAATGGCATTCAACTGATCATTCATTCTCAACAGAGTTAGGAGGACATAGTGAGTCAAGTTACTCATTCTTGAATACGATACTCATTACACATGAAATCCAACCAAGTTAAAATAGACATTTCTGACTGTAGGTGAGATATACCCATGAGCCATAGTCTTGCAAATTCTTGTTCTCCTGGATTCCTTTTCTGGGATCTTGAGGCAGCTTGTGTTACCTACCATGACATGCAGTTGCTAGAATCTGAAATGAGATGAGTTAATGGCATTGCATTATCTCCTGATGACAAATCCATTAGCATATGTCACCGCTCTCACTTATAATTCAAGTCTCTGCTTGTTTAGTGCTCATTGCAAGGGAAAATCTACAAGGTTTTATATTTCCATTTCTTTACAAACGTTTTGTACAGCTTTATAAGGCTGAGCAATGCATTCAAATGAAGGACTAATTTGTGTGTTTCTAATGGCTATACATAGACTTGTTATCTTAAATTATTTAAAATCTTCTTTGTCAACTGGAACGACCTACAGTATATAATTCATATTTGTTATATTAATTATGAATTGCATGAGGTTTTTTTTACTCTACTAAAATGAAAACCATTCTATACTTCTTTTGAATAATTTGCTTTGCAGCAAGCGTATGTACTATACAGAGGCAAGCTTTTGTTGTGTTTTACTCCATGTGAGAGATTTAGGATTGCAGAAAGCAGCCTTCATGGTCCCCAGTTTTACTGACTGTGGGGGCAAGGCAGAGCAGCAGTGCAGAGCGGGAGAACAGGATTGCATTCCCTAGGATGGGATGAGTTAGATTAAGTTGGTTCTTCAGGGTGGTGTCACTTATGGAAGTTGCTGTTCAAACACAGGGCAGCACTGAGCCGGGAAGTAGCACAATGGTTGGCAGACATCTTAACCTGTCTAGCTGCTGGATTTTAATTCTGTGCTTTACCTCCTGAAGTCAATGCAATAGACATGAAAGATTTGTACTGAGAATTAGGAAAGAGAGATCTGTCTGACTTTGGTGAGGCAAGGGGCCAGCGGTGAGGGAGGGCAGGAAATGTGTTCGATGCATAATAGTTGGAAAAAAGCAAAGGGAAGATAAAGTGGGAGAAATGAAGACAGAAATGGATGAATAATCGTCCTGGGGGGAGGCAATAATGAAACACTGATCTTTTGAAGTGAAGATCAGGAATTTGTAAGAAGCCATAGGTGGGGAAAAAGTTACTATGGTCAGAGTCAGTTAAAGAAGGGGACATAACTGTAATGACTTAAAGGCAGGGTATAATTGCCTTGTCAGAATGTCGGTCAGTGAAAATAACTATATAAAACTGCATTTAATTTATAAAATAAACAAGTTGAATAGCAGACTTAACAAAGAATATTTTCAAATTGACTACATCAGTGGACAAGGGAAGAGCTATGGATGTCGTCTACCTGGACTTCTGTGAGGTCTTTGACCTGGTCCCCCACAACATCCTTCTCTGTAAATTGGAGAGATACAGATTGCATGCATGGACTGTTCGGTGGATAAGGAGCTGGTTGGATGGTTGCATCCAGAGAGTAGTTGTCAATGGCTCAATGTCCAGATGGAGATTGGTGACAAGTGGTGTCCCTCAGGGTTCCGTATTGGGACCAGTACTGTTTAATGTCTTCATCAGTAACATAGACAGTGGGATTGAGTTAACCCTTCCAAGTTTGCAAACCATATCCTGGGCTGCATCACAAGAAGCGCGGCCAGCAGGTCGAGGGAGGTGACTGTGCCCCTCTGCTCTGCTCTGGTGAGAGCCCCCCCGCAGTGCTGCGTCCAGCTCTGGGGCCCCGGGCACAGGAAAGACACGGACCTGTTGGAGCGGGTCCAGAGGAGGCCTCAAAAACGATCAAAGGGATGGAACAGGTCTCCTATGAGGACAGGCTGAGAGAGTTGGGGTTGTTCAGCCTGGAGAAGAAAGGAGTCCAGGCAGACCTTATAGCAGCCTTTTGGTACTTAATGAGGGGATTATAAGAAAGATTAGGACAAACATTTTAGCAGGGCCTGTTCTGATAGGACAAGGAGTAACGGTGATAATCTAAAAGATGGTAGATTCAGACTACATATGAGGAAGACATTTTTTACAGTAAGAGTGGTGAAACACTGGAACAGGTTGCCCAGAGAGGTGGTGGGTGCCCCGTCCCTGGAAACATTCAAGGTCAGGCTGGATGGGGCTCTGAGCAACCTGATCTGCTTGAAAATGCCCCTGCTCATTGCAGGGGAGGTTGGACCAGATGACCTTTAAAGGTCCTTTCCAACCCAAACTATTCTATGATACTATGAAAATCAAGGGTCTCTTTATAACAAGCTATTTATTTTTTAACTTCATCTCCTTCGGAGTCTACAAATGAAATAGTATATCCTATATTCACCCTACCTGGCTTTAAGCACTAGACTGATGCATGAAGTTAGATCAAATACCAAAGTTAGGTAATTAATTGGTATTTAATAAAGCAATCATCTTCCAGGAAGTGCCTAAACTCCTTAAAAGTATCTGAGAAATAAAAGTCTTACCAGGAAGAATTCACACTCCTAGCATATATACTTCATTTTTATTGTCTTCATAGGTATTCATACTATATAAACTTGTCTTTTCATTATATGAATTATTATGGAGTGTTTCCTACTTTGTAAGATTTGTTGCTAAAGCTATAGCCCCATCTATGTTAAATGACTACCAGCATAGAAGATATCCAGCTAATTTAGCCATTATCAGCTGCCAAATTCCAATTTACACAACTTCAAAATTTAGCACACGCAATTCAATTTCTTGCCTTCCCCAGTAAAGGCCTTCAGGCAGAGAATACAGCAGTGGTGACATTTCATTCATTATTATTCACCCATTGTCGCTTGTGTTATTCTTTTATGCTTTTCTTTTTCCCTCTAGTTATCTTTATCTCATTTTAAAATAGGAACTGATGAAGACTCGGTTTTAGGGAATCATGGCATGGTTTTTTTCAGGGCTGACCATGCAGTGTTTCAGTTGATTGGCAGTGGTTAATGACCTGCCTTTTCTGACTTGGGTTAAAGCAAGCTGCACGGCTCAGGGTTAGGGCAAACACAGCATCATCACTGGAAAATAAGAAAAATGCAGGGTGGCCTTAGACTGAAGAGTCGCTTTCTGTGTCTCCACTCTGATATCCTCCAACATTTAAATCTCTCATTGTTTTATTTTGACCTTTGGACCATAGGTTTGGGGTTTTTTAACATGTTCTTTGTAGGTTGTTTTCATTAAATTTATGATGATGATTTTCTTCTTACAAGCTTGGGATATTAGCTGCTCAGGAAATAACTTTTTAATATTCTACAGATAGAAACTGAGTAGTTAGGCTTCCCTGGATGTACTTAACAAAGGAAGAAAACCCTCACTGCCACCGTTTTATGTACACAGTGGTCAAAGCAGAAAGGTGCATGATTTCCCTGCTGCCTCCATATTTCCAGGCTGGGGCCTCATACAGAGGACCTAAGTAACATTTAACTGCCTTAAATTTTGAAAGTTTTCTGAAGAAATCTGGTATTCTGCTAATTCCATGTAAAACAGGTTTAGGTGCCCTTGGCCTTGCATGGAGCTGAGCAAACTCTTCATTCACTGACTCTGGGAGCTGAGAGTGCTCAGCATTTATTAGATGAAATCCTTTCTAATTATAAATGGGAAATGAGTCAGGCTGTTCCAGTCATGATAAATGAACCTGATTAAACATTTTGTGTCAAATATAGCACAGTGGAAATAAAAGTTAAGAGTAAGTGGATTGAAGGGCTGCATAATTACCAGGAATGGTGCTCGTTCACTTCAGGGAGGTAGCACTGTGCAGCCACGTCAGTGCTGTGAGGTTAGGGGGAGAATTACAAAAATGGGACCAGTGCTGTTCTCCACTGGAAGTCAGCCTGGCAGCAAGAGCGTTTAGCTTTCTGGCCTCCAAGATACAGTCTGAGCTTTGTGTGGGTTTGCTGTACATACCAAAAAACTTTAAACTGGATGACTCCAGGTGACCTGCCCAGACCTCGACTGGATCTTCTGCTCGAATTGCCGATGAGGTGCTAACATGGGCTTCTGATCAAAAGTCAGCTGAGGCAGATAACTTAAAAAAAGGAAATTAGTAATAATAGAAAGAATTTGGACCTGTTCTCTATTATGCCATATTTACACTATATTATAATTTATTCTGAATCTTAAATGTCTGATTTCGCTATTTTAGATGGTTATGAAAGCTTTTCTCTTTTTTTTTTTTTAAGATCTGATTAATTTCTACTTACATTTCTGTCTGTGAATGGCTGTTTTATAGCATTTCTCTTGATTAAGAAAGCCACATTGTTTGCTTTTAAGCTTTCCAGGGAGTTCTGATATATACTGGCAAATGAGGGAAAAGGAAAAGAAAGCAAGCATGAGTGTGTTTTACTGTATTGTAGAGAATTAATAAACGGAAGATTTTTCTGTTGCATAGACTAAAATTTATAGAGCTGTTAGAAAATGTTTGCTGCAGAGAACTGGAATTTTGATTCCTTGCTGGGATTGTTTGCTGTAAGGTTTTTTTGCCATAGCTACATTGTGAGTTTCAATATGCAACATATTTTTTAGTATGGCCACCAGGGGAAAACCGCAAAGCTGGCAATTAGCATCTCCCATGTTTCAGATGAAATATCAATAGCGCAAAAATCTGCAATCCCACAAGGATCCATCCATGAGCTTGATTCTGCATACACCATTAAGGTACTGAGTCTATGCAAGGGCTGCAGAATTAAGCATTTGTGTCAGGATTAGGCATAGGACAATGCAGTAAGCATGTGAGAGCCTTTGACATTTAGCCAGTCTCTAAATTTTCTTGACCTGGCTGCTTGAAAAACCACTGTAAATTGAGTTGCATAATGAAGGACAAAATGTAGTACATGTTGTGCTCTGTGATGGCATGCTTTTCAGTGGGGCTTGTTTTGGAGAGCAGGTCATGCTGCCGGGCAGCCTCTGCTGGCAGTGCAGTCCTCTAGCTTTGCCTGCCTCTGTGGGCCTCACTTCCCTGCACAGCTCATCAGCAGGCTGGTGGGATCTCATAACAGGAGGGGGGCTGTACAACTGCACGGCAAGCCTGGGAGATGCCAAATGGTAAGACATGCCATAAATACTGCCTATGTTTTGACAGAACTGGAATATGAGTACAGGAATAATGGTTTTTCTTCACTGATCACTTCTCACCTTCCAACAAGAGCTTCATGGCACACCTAAATGCATTGAGCCATACATATTATCTGTGGCCATTAAAACACACAGTCTTATTTCTAAGGTAGCCACAGTGCTTGTCTCTGATCTGTCACAGTCACTCCATGAGGTGGCAGACCTCTGTTCCAAAGCACAGCTGCATTTCTCAGAATACATACAAACTTCTTATCAAAATTTTATCATGAAAACTAGGATATGGCAAGTCTCACTCTGGTTGTAATTTTTTAAAAAGTCTTATTTTGTAGTTATTTTGTTTTGCATGTGGAGTTCTCGGTGTGTCCAGTAGAAACATCTCTCTTGTGTTTTATTAAAATCTCACAAATTCAGTAAGCTGAGAACAAATAGGACTGGAAACACCAGGCGTAGTTTGTACTGCAGAACTAATTCAGTCTTAATTTTCATGAGAAGCAACGTAATACTTTTTAAAATACTCCATTTCCATCTCCTGATGACGTTTTAAGGACACATATTTTTAATGATGCCAATTCCACTAAAGAATTTCAGTCTGTCTACTCTACGGATTTATCATATAACATAGAAAAATATAGTCTTAGAAGAATATGATATGTACCAGATCAATTAAACAAAAAAAACACCCTTGTGTGTTTCTTTTTACAGAACAAACTCAAGGATGATGCTTTAAGAGAAATCAAATAATCCAGTTCCATATCTCTTTGGACACGCATGCATATTTTTATTTCAGAAAATTTAAACAATATTCAATAAAGCAAATTTTATATTCTGCTTTCTTCAGAGCTCTATGATTTTACCAGTGACCTTTTTTTTAAGTTCTATTCATAAAACTTCTTGGATGAGCAGAATGTCTCCATGCTGTGATGTAGACTTTTACACAAGAGGTATTGCCATCACACCTTATTTAACTGCTGAATGCATTATTAAAAACTAATTATTTCTTCTTCTTCATTAGTTTTTGAAGATTTTTTTTATTTGATTTAATGTGGATAAAGTCACCCAGAGGTTGAAAACTTAAAGATTACATTTCTTTGTAAATGTAACTCAATCAAGATCTTTTCAGTTCCCTTTATTATCTTATCATTGTTTGTCTTGAACAATGACAGTGATCTTCTACTGATTGTAGTCCACCATAATTCAAGATCCTGATCACCTTTGCCATATGTTTCTCCCATGAAAGCAGCTAGGCAATTGTGAGCTTTTCTTCCCCTGCCCTTCTTTGGCTTTGTCTCAGGTTACTTGTCTCCCTGGATTTAGCTCCTAAATTCTGCAGAAAGTGAGAATTTGTTAATAATAGGTGTGCAAGGCATAATCTTCAGAATTGCCTGGACCATGATGGTAAACTATGGTGCCATCAGGAAAAAAAAAACAAACAAAAAACCAACAACAACAGCAACAAAAAAACCCCACCACCACCACCAAAAAAAAAAACCAAACCAAAACAAAAGAGTACATAATGTTATTAATGTCAAGTAACCGTTATTCAAAGACAAGTCAACTTCTGTGTTCATTGACAGGAGTATATTTAAAAAGTCATGCTTTCAGCTCCCAACATAAAAAGGATATGGATCTGTTGGAACAAGTGCAGAGGAGAGCTGTGGAGATAATCAGAGGGCTCGAGCACCTTTCCTACGAATCGCGCTGAGAGAGTTGGGGTTGTTCAGCCTGGAGAAGAGAAGGCTCCAGGGAAGCCTTATAGCAGCCTTCAGTACTTAATGAGGGCTTGTAAGTAAGATCAGGACAAACATTTTAACAGGGCCTGTTGCAATAGGACAAGGAGTAACAGTGTTAAGCTAAAAGATGGTAGATTCAGACTAGGTATAAGGAAGGCATTTTTTACGATGAGGGTGGTGAGACACTGGAACAGGTTGTCCAGAGAGGTGGTGGGTGCCCCATCCCTGGAAACATTCAAGGTCAGGCTGGATGGGGCTCTGAGCAACCTGATCTGCTTGAAAATGCCCCTGCTCATTGCAGGGGAGGTTGGACCAGATGACCTTTAAAGGTCCTTTCCAACCAAAACTATTCTATGATTCCATGACTAACAGGCCATAAAGGAGTAGACTGAGTGATTTAGGGAAGATAGGTCTTAGAAGTGGCAGAGAATGGACCTAAATTCTAAAGGGAATTAGATACATAGTATAAAATATTCTGTAAACACTTACAGCATAGGTTATCCCAAACTAATGAGTATGTCTTTAAAGCAAGGAAATAATACAGCTTTGCTCTCATCGAGAGTTTTTTTCCAGGTAATTGTGTTAGAAGGCATCGTACTCCTTGAATTCTTGGCTAATCTAAGGACTGAGCAGGAATTGCTGCAGACGCTTATTTAGTCAGACGATTAGAAAGATCAGAAGGATTTTTGTAATTATTCAGAGAATGAGGATCTGAAATGAACTTCCAATATAAGGGTCAAGAACTTGCTAGCTTCCATCTGAAGGCTTAATCCATTGATGTTTAGGGTTATTTGACGTGGTGAACTCCAGCAGGAGGCAACTGGATTTGAGGAGCTAAGCAATTCCTCCTAGTCTTCTTTCTTTTCTGGTAGTCTGCCTGAAGATCCTTTTCTGCTGAACAAACTCTGGAGTCCTTGCATCAGGGAAGATCCAGAAAAACAATGCTGTTAGGATCCTTTTCCCTGTGGCTGCCTAAGAAAGCCTCCCTAGATGTAGTCACACTGGCAACATAAAGCCTCAGGCTAAAGGCACATTTCAGTATAAAAATCCTGCATCCCACCTGCAGTTACATTTCTGTCACCAAACCATCAAGGAGCCCCGTTAGTGACTGTGGTTTACCTCTCTCTCAAACATGTACCATGACTGGGTTTGGGCACCTCAAAATCTTTCCTACTTCTCGCCTTTGTGGTAGTAAGATTTTTAGTGTTCTGCAGTGGCAAAGACATTTTTCTGTAGAATTCCATGCACTGCCGTTTGTCCTAGTAAGAAAGGATTTTGGGACGGACAAGTAAACTCTCAGAACAGCCAAGCAGAGCGGCAGGGCTGTCTGCTCTGTCGTAGCTGCTACTACAATAGCTCATGTGAGAACTCAGGCGGTTTTGCAGAGCAGCACATTTTTTTGGTGGACATACCTGGGAAGCCCACATGACTTTCCTGCCCACAGGATGGAAGAAAAACTGACACTGGCTTTTTTGAGTTCCCAAGCCACTACATCATTTCAGAGTTGCACCTGTGCTTTGACTATATTGAGGCCATCTTGCAAACATATGCCCTGAAAACTGGAGAAACCACTAGTAATTACACAGCTTCCTTAGTGAAAAAATGGTGAAAAGTAACTGAAACTCCAATCAGCTGTGATTGTCAACACCTCCCTCAGTGCTGGCAATCTACTAGCAATGCTAAAACAGTCTATAATCTGGCCTTGGCTCAAGAAAATATCACTCTAAACTAGCAGTCTTGCCAACAGCTATCCTATTGCTAATCTTTTTCTACTTAAGTAAGGTAATTGCCTTACTTTTACCCCAAAAACCCGAGAACCTTTGGAAAATATTTTAGTTAGACTGATTCATGTTCTTATATCTACTAAGGACAAATATACATGCTCTTAGGTCTATCAGCAGGATTCAACTGAATTCATCGAGGGATGTTGTTAATATGTTTATAGGATCTGGCAAACGAAACTAAATTGAGTGCATACTGTTCTGTCTTCTCGGATTGATTCTGCAAAAGTTGGGATGACTGGCTGTTTCCTCTTACAGACATTGTGCTTTTGGTGTCCCTTAACATGGATCTATTTGTCTGAAGTTTTCATGGTCCTGTTGTAATAGTTTCCCCCCTGAAATATAAACCCAGCCATTATTACTAGAAAAAGATCTTTCTTCTTAAGCAGTGTTCACCTGAGACTTCGGAACCATATTTATTTACCATTTCATATGTAAATATCTGTATGAATGTGTGCGTGTGTGTTGGTATCATGTGCGTGTGTGAATAATATGGTTTTCTTCTATGTCTCTGTCAGATGATAGACTTCTGATTGTTTTCTTCTTTTGTCCTTAGTTGTCATCTTCCTCCACCCTTGTATCCAGCTCCTAACTAATCTTTGCTTCCTCCTCAAAACATAAAATCCAGTTCTGTCACCAGAATTAAAATGTCTCATTACTAAATACTTCAGTTTTGTCTTCACTGATTGAAATACAATTATTTCTGCATGGGCTACTCAAAACCTGTAACTTTCCTTCCCTCCTGGAATCTCTCCGTGGGCAAAGTGTGGGGAAGGATGGCTTCATTACCTCTTTCTTCCCTGCCATGCACTATCCTGCTGTTCTAATTTAAGTGTGAAGGCACCATAAAGATCTGTAAACATTCTTGATCATAGACAATTTAGGAACAATGAGATTTAAGCACATCCAAACGTACCTAAAATTCTATGGGGAATGTCAGTAAAGTCAGGAAACTTGCTGTCCGCTGAAAAATGCTGAGGAAGTGAGGAAACTGAGCTCTGACAGGTTGTTTTGTTGTGGGTTGTTTGATTTTTTCAATTTAGCAGACATAAATTAAGATGTCACCATCTTCACTTTCTGCCCACAACTTTGTTAAAGGTTATTGTCCCAAGAGCAATGGCTGCAAGAGCAATATTCCCGTGCTGATTCCTCAGCCGCTGCTATTCACAGTCCTGTGCTTTGTCCTAAAGCACCTGAAGGTTTATGTTAATACCACCCTATGAATGGCAGTGCCTGAGAAACTAGTATATGTTTTACTTCGGACATGCCTATTTTGGGACTGCTAACTGCCTTGAGAGCACAAAGTAGACTGCAAGTGTTGGTGTCACCTTCACCCATGTCTGCTGTATCCAAGACAGTCGCCAACTGCACTCTTTAAAATTGAAAAAATGAGTTAATGGGAAATGAGGAAGCCTTCGGTTTGTCTTGAATATTTTTAACTAGTTTTATTAGTCCTAGCAGGAGCTAATGTATTGTTCTACATAAAGGATCTTTCTGTATATGTGGCCATGCTGTCTCCATATCATCAAAAAGATGACATTACATCTCCATGATGCACAGCATAATTATCTCCGAGACTGTTTCTGCTTTCTTAATTATTGTGAACACGAAGAGATTTTATACATAGACTAAGTGGTTTAGATGCTGGAATTTTTCTTTTGTTCATGTTTAAATGGTACCAATTCATTTTACCAGCCTGGTGTGTCACTGGCAGTGATCCCCTTCATTACCGCCTGGTAAAGTTGAGTCACGTGCTGAAGGTCTGGTGCTTTATTGTTGTATGTGTGTGAACAGCCTTAAATGAATACGAGTACTAAAAGATTTCATGTAGCTCCTGTTTCCAGAGAAACCAGTTTCCTGTTGTCTGGGCATGTTCAAAGAGGGTAGGTCAATTGTAAACTAAGCATAAACCTTGCTGTGGCTTAGCACTGAGAAAACAACAGGAAAAAAAAAGTTATGATGGAAAAGCTGATTGTGATAACAAAGAATTAAAGCAAATTCTTTTAACACTTGGTTTGGTGAATGGGTGAGAGGGTGTCTCTAGGGATAAAAGCAGAAGCTGATGGGAATGTTCTCACTTTTCTGAGTTTCTCTGATTAATTCTCTTTTGTTATTCTTTTCTCCTCTGCACAGCTATTTGAATTGGACCAAAGGAAGTGGGAGTGGGGGGTGGGGGTCAGATATGTCTTGGGAACTTTAATATTTAGGTATTGCTCCTTTTCCTGTCATTTCAGTATGGGAGACAAAGCATTTTTAAAACCTTTTCTGGCATGTGTCTTTTTTCCAGGGATTTATATTTACATTTTTGAGTATTATCTTGCTTTATCCACCTATGAACATACCATAACCACATAAAAGCATAGTGTTTAGATCCCTAGTTCCTGCCATTCTCCCCCCAAATAAGCTGGACATTTCATCATATAATGGTCCCATGATAAAGGACAATAGTGACTAACGTCACATTTGAGTTGCATGTTGAAGGAGGGGGACTGGATTTGCTCGACCTTTTCCCATCACTCCCAATGTCTCAACTCATCATAATGCTTCAATGTACCTGATCTGCAGCAAAGAGTTTCTGGGCTAAAGGGCACGATGTAAGCAAGGGAAAGCAAATGTTAAGGGAATGAATGATCTCTAAAGCCTCCCTTTTTCTTCAGTTGGTTCAATACAGCAGTCTATACTGGGCTGTTGGCTAATTGGGACTGCCATTAAGAGCTATCCTTCATTTCGAGGCACAGCATTCAGAAAATATTAGCTCCTTATGGGGAATTAGAATGGATCAGTACCTGTCTGGGCTGCCAGGGAGATAAGAAGTAAACAAGTTGATCCATTGAGCAACAGAGTATAAAAAGTCGGATTTGCTTTGGATGTTTGTCCTGCATTCCCACTCTATCTACCCCAGACATAGTCACCTTTTTCCTCCTTATTCCACATTTACTCTTTCAGTGCCATTAGTTCTTCCAGACCCCTGGATGTGACTCCCAGATGGGAGTCGCTCAGATCCATGGATGAAGAATGCCTGATGCTGGGGCTGTCTGGGGGCAGCTGTGCGCCAGTGAACGGAGCTGATGGACCAGCAAGCAGGCCAAAGGGATTGCAGATGTTGAGCTCTCACTTTAGCCCTTACCTGTTTGGTCTCGCTGCACAGCTGCCAGTGTACAAGCATTAGTTTTGACATCTAATTATCTCAATTCAACATTGTTAAAATTAGAAACAGCTTTAAAAGCTGTTTGTTGCATGCGGAGGGGATAGCGGGCAGGTGGCACAAGCCTCACTTCCTTAGGAAACCAGGCTAAACACCTTGCGTCCACAGGCAGCAGCCCTACAGCAGAGAAACACGGAAACAGAGTGTTTGCCTGTGGGGGTTTCTGCCTTTGGAAGGGAGAAGCACATATTTTGACTGGTGAGTCAGCATTGCCAGCTAAAATAGTGACTCAAGAAAGACTTGATGGGAATGGTAGCAGAAGAGATCTCTTTCCTTTCCTGGGGATGGGAAACCAATATGAGGCTTTCACTTTGTAGTATTTCCATAGTTATTTGGCCTAAGAGGTGGAATCTTTTTATGTCTGTCTGTAATCACAGGGTAATACTGAGTGGAAAATCCATAAGCAGTCATTACAGAATCACAGAGTGGTTGGGTTTGGAAGGCGTCTCTGAAGGTCAGCTGGACCAACCGCCCTGCTCAAACAAGGTCGCACAGGTTGCCCAGGACCATGTCCAGGTGGCTTTGAATATCTCTAAGGATGGAGACTCCTCACCTCTCTGGGCAAACCTGTGCCAGTGCTCAAACATTGTCTGCGTGGAGAATTGCAGCATCTGGTTGTCATCCCACCCCAAACCGGAAGTGGTTTATTCTTATTCTTATTCTTATTCTTATTCTTATTCTTATTCTTATTCTTATTCTTATTCTTATTCTTATTCTTATTCTTATTCTTATTCTTATTCTTATTCTTATTATCTGATCTTATTCTGATCTTAGTTAACTGTAAATCTGTTGAGGTCAAGAAAGTGACACTTCATCACTTCATTTATACTGGTGTTAGTAAGATCAAAATCTGCCCCGAGGCTCTCATTCTTACCTAGTTGTCATGCAGGGAGTGATGTATTCTTTAAGTAGCCAAAATGTTGAATTATGGTGGGTTTTTTTGGTTGTGGTTTAGGTGTTTGGGATTTTGAGGGGAAAAGAGTGGATGGGTAGGGGAGTGTAGAGGAAGTTATAATATACCAGTAACCTACCTGGGGGATATTTCTGGTTTTTTGTTTTTTTTTTTTTTTTTTTTTAATAGAAAATATTTCTTTTCCTGATATAAAGAAATAATGTTAGCAGCAGGTTTCAAATGCAGGACTACTGTATTACTGACCTCTTTTTCCTCTGCTGAGGATGAATCACTAAAGAAAAGACTGAAATTAATTTACTTAAATGAGAATTTATAAATTGTTTTCAAGTCATGGTTTATAATTCTTAATTTTGTTGGGATAACACACAAACAACAAAAAACAGATTAAACAAAGTTGCTGTAATAATTGAGTGGAAACTTTTTTCAGGGAAAAATAAAATAACTCCACTTGGGGAAGCATATTGTTTGCTGATCTGTTTTGATTGCTTAGATAAATGGCTTAGCAATTACGAAACTGTTATACTAGTAATCAATTACTTACCAGTACAGGCTTTCCTCGTAAGAATAATCTCATGTCCTTGGTGACATTTACAAAGTCTAAAGGAGTACACGCAGGACAAGAGTAACATTCTGTACAAATATAAAGATTATCATATGCCAGGTAATACCAACTGTGTATTTTATTTGGTGTAAGTAGTATCTCAGACCTTGTTTCAGGTTTTTAGTAAATTCTCAGAAAAATTTTACAAGGTCTTTAACCTGTATCTAGCTACTTTATCAACACTAATTTGCACTTTCAATAATCTAATTATCTTAAATTGCAGCATTTTGGTAGATACATGAAAGTTTATCTCACTTATACAAGTTTTCATACTGTGCTCTGCTCAGTTCTGCTATCTACTACTCTGTTACTTCGGTTACTGTTTTGTGTATTGTTTTCCCCTTAGTTTAGCATTCAGCTCTTTACCAAGAGGATTTGCTTTTTATCAATATTCCAGAAGATTGCTCAAAGGCAAGCTGTATTCAGTAAGTAGGCACCTTCTGAAGAAATGTTTGAGCACTTCCATGTTGCATATCTAGATGAAAATAAATTTACTTTTTATTTGTAAGGTATATTGCATTTTAAATCTTTGGTGTTTTTAATAATAGCGGTATACTTTTCAAAGATATTTAAATAGATCATGCTAAGGATTTGTTATCAGCTTTGTAACACACTCTAAAGCAGCGATCCTAATGCAGTACTTTTCAGCTGGTTTTGGATTTGTTTCTTAAATGTTATGCAGTAAGGCCTTCTGAAGTCTGTTTAAAGTAGGTATTATGCCTGTTTTAGATCCTTGCCAGGTCCACACAGTTAATTGGTCCTGTGCCTGGTAACAAATAACATACTAATTGCAAGTCACATTCCAAAGCTGAATGATGTGAACCTATAGAACACTGTGTTTGCACCGTCTGAAACAATGCAAGACATTATGACTGTGTTTGCTGTATGACAGTCCCCCACAATAAACCTTAGCTGCCTCAGGAAATGTTCCCGAAAACCTGCCATTGCTCGGACTTCCTTACCATCCTTGAAATTTAGATTCTGTACTTTGCTTATTATTTTCATTATTTGATTTTATTATTTTATTTATATTCTATTAGAATTTATTTTAATCAATAATAAAAATAATAATAATAATAATAATAATAAAAAACAAAACCCACTGCATGTTGAACTGGGGAACTGTACCCAAGCCTCTCTGGAAAAGCAGAAGTACTAAATACAGTAGTGGGCACTGGTGCAAGTCTGCCCTGGGCCCTTTTTTGAAGGTGGGAAAAATGGGAACAGGAAGCTTCATCTCTGACGATCTTCCTAATGCAGTTGAGGACTGGAGTGAAAGCCTGTATGGGAGTATTACCTCTTCCGAGAAAATTTAGAAGTAATGGACTAAATGTTCAGGCACATTATTGTCCAGGACCCTCCCCTTCCTTGCAGGTTCCCCTTCATTTATCTACACTGTGGATCAGTAAAGCCGTAGGATTTGCCAGGGTAGGTTTTGGAACATTCTCCGTGGCTCTGGGCTGGTGGGCAGGACGACAGGTCCTTGGGGGTTACAGCACTGAGGGCGCTAGGCTCCCAGTCAGGTTGCCCTAGGAGAAAGCCTGAAATGGCACCTCCTCCTGGGTAGCTTTTGTGAAGCATTTTTCCAAAAAGCACCCTGATCCGTGGCACCAAGCTGCTGCAGCGGACCACTGCCTGCCTTCAGGAGGTGCTCCCTGATGCTCCGCAGGTGGAGCTGGAGGGCACAGCTGGCAGTGCCCCTTCCCTGGGCTGCCGCTGGCACTGCACTGGGGCGCAGACATCGCACCCCAGTGCCCTTGCAGACGGCCACCATCACGGGGGTGATGCTGAGGGCCTGTCAGGAGAGCAGAGATGAAATATAATGTTTCATGGCTATTCTGGGGGAGACTAGCTGCTGCTGCTAGAGCATGTAAGCAGCCCAGCTGGCAGGGAGGTACAAACACAAGCACCTTTCCCTCCTCCATGAACTCCTTTCTCAGCTATTCACCTGCCAAAGGTTAAATATAGTTTTAAGATTCTGTACAGTTGTAATGTTCAGCAGCACTACAAGAATAATCTCGTGTTTGTTTTTCGCTGTACTCTATAATAAGTCCTATCCAATGCAGGCAAGTTTTTCTTTGTTAAGAAACAACTTCTGAAATATCTGTGAAGGGCATCTGCAGAGAGTCAGGATAGCTTTTTGTTGAAACCAAGGACATCTTGGGGTCACGTTGGCTGGGTGGCACCCTTTCAGGCTGATATACTGTGGGATGCATCATGGGTCAGTGCGACTGCTGAAAATTTAAGGCAAAGGCTTTCTGAGGATAACACAAGCAGCTGATTTGTATGGCTATCTATTTTTTTCAAAAATACGTTAATTGAAAGTGAAGTGGTTGAGTAAGACTGATTCAAAACAGTGATTTAGTACACCCAGTTATAACAGTCCACATGTTAATGTATTTTGTAGAAGAATCTAGTGAAATTACACTACACTATCAATAAAAATAAGATCAAAGTCTAAGTGTCACATGCTTACTCCTTCAGTTCAAATGAAGTTATCAGCAAGGAGAAGTTACCCTTATCAAACAGCAGCCTTCACTGACTTCAATGGCAGTTCAATAAGAAATCGGGTTTTTTGAGAAAAGTCAGGTTTCATGTGAAGCCCATGGTACTTTGTAGTCAAATCTGCACCATTTATTTAATATTTATTTCTTTACAATATTCTTTGAAAAATACATCTCTTTCAGAAATAGTTTCTTCCTATGTCAGTATTGTGTAGAGATGCCAACGCATATCAGAGTATTATAATATTGATAGTAATTTCCCTGAAAGGTACATATATTTGAGGAGAAAATTCCTACCTTGTTTTAGGAGACAAAGTGATCACAGTCAGGTAGACAAAAACTAAGAAAAAAACAAAGTTAGCTCCATCCTAAGTAGAGGATAATAGACATATGACATAAACACCACGTATTGTGCCATGTATTTATCTATATTATTGATGAAAAATATCTGTTGTGGAGATGAGCTATAATTCCTGTTTACCAAGATTCTTCTTTGTGCCTAGGGAGTAACTTTTAAGTTGGACATCTTTCAGCGCCAGCTACTAACTATGCCTTAATTTAAGGAACACCTCATTCTGCAAGAAATCAATACTTTTGATACAAAAGGGCACAAATGGATGATAAAAGCGTGACTGTTCAATAAGAAATGGATCTGTGAATCTAACAAATAGACACTTTAGTTTTATCATGCTATTTTCTCTGGTACCTGATTTGTCTCTATATAAATGATGTAACAATGTAATTGCACTACAAGAAAACAACTTTAGCATGCTGGGGTTAGAAAAACAGCAATGGAAACCACTTTTCCTCCCTGCGCCCCCCCCCCCCCCCCCCGCCCCCCGAGTCTGTTAAATCCCTCAAGTTCCTGGGGAAGAAGGTTGAAAGCATTATAAGCATATGAAAATAAATGGAGGGATCGGAATTTGTTGCTTCATACCACAAAATAAGTTTGAAAAAAACCCCAACATGTAATTTTCAGGGCTGATTTTAATGTAATATGTAAGAAATGGCATTAATGCATAAAAGTAATACCAGAAGATGAGGAAATAGAAATTGCTGACACTGAATGAGATCAGTAGACATAAAAGAACAAGGGTTGTGGATGATATGTCAGAGAAACGATAAAAACTAGGATATGAGAATATGATTCTGTTAAAAACTGTTACTGGAAGTATGATAAGAGGCCCTGTTTGGATTATATTATGACTCTTCTGTGGCTTTTCTGGTCTGACTGGAACACAGAGCAGAAACTCTGCCATATAACAGGGGGTATAAAAACTGTGTAAATTTGTTCACAATGGAATTTTGTAAACATCCAGCTGTGGCCTAGCCTTACTAATTGCAGTAAGTTCCAGTTAAACTCCTTTTTCACCAGATAGTCAACAGACCAAGAAGAGGTGATCATCTTTTGAACTTATTTTCATCAAAATATTATACAAGTTGTTATAGAAAACAAAGTGAATGTTCATGAGTAAATTAGAGGAATAAACAAAAATAGATCTGTAGTTAAACACTTAATTTTGAAAAGGGAAGACTGAAAGATTAAGAAAACTAATTAGTGAAGTCAACTGGAATGAAGAGCTAGAGGATTTTAATATAGACAAGAACTGGAATGTAAAGGAAGCTGACCTAGAGTGCATGCAAAATCTATGAACAAATTTTGAAAAGAAGAATAGTTAGGGATATTGTAGATAAATGAGAAATGCATCATGGGTTTACTAAGGCTGAGCATGCTAAGGTTGTCTCTCTCTTTATAAGATAACTGATTTTCTGTAAAAAAAAAGAGAAATAAATAGCTTTCTACAAACAAAGCTAAATTTAATCTGTCAGGATTTCACTAAAGCATTTAATATGGTGTCACATACAAAATTGTTAGGTAAACCTCAGAAAATGAGGATTAATAAAAGAATTATAGGGCAGTGGACCATAAAGGGATCTAGCTAACAATAGCAGGCTTTGCTAAAAGGGCACTATTGGTCTGAAAGGGATTTTATTAATAGAATTAACAAGAATCGTTATTAGGACAAATTGTATCTAATGATTTCTTTAATGGTGTTAATGTAAAATGCAGAAGAAAGATGAATTTTCAGTACAAAGGATGAATGGAATATCATAAAAGAGTACAAATAAAATGAAACCTGGGATTATCCAACAAAAATATCACATACCTTTGCAGAGAATATTTCTGCTACAATTTGGAGACTCATCAACATAAAATGTTGATGGAGATAAACCAGCATGGACTAATTAAACTGGTGTGACCATGCCTGCAATTTTATGCACGGTGCTAGTAATTAATATTTAAGATGACAAATTGGAATTGTGTTAGGAACAGAGAAAGATGTCATTCTACCAGTTGTATTGAGGGACTATTTTATGACAGGAAAGAGCAAGAGCTTGATACAAGTTAAAATGGGTATTGATAAATGACCGCTATGTTCCAAGGTGTAAACACTAAAGTGGTAAAAAAGATACTTTACCAGAAGAGCAATTTTGGCACAAGAGTAAATGGGAATAAATTGGCCATGAACAGATGTTGGCTGGAAATTGTAAGATGTGCCTTATTACTCAGAGGTGCTAGACTAGTCTTTCAGATGCAAGCATAAGGGTAAGACCTTAGTTTTAGGTGAAGCTGGTAGCATTATGAGAGGGAAAATAGGACCTGTCTCTACAGGAAGAGTGGACTGAATTTGGTAACTCTTCCAGTCACCTCTCTTGCATTATATTGCACCATAAATGCAAATAAACATCATGTGTCTTGATTGTATGCCTTGCCAGGGTTTTTATCCCAGATTTCTATGAACTTCACAAAGCAGAAGCATTACATTATTTCTACCAATGTTTATGCATAGTAGCTATATAACGCTTAAGTATTCACAGTGTTGTATTAAGGCTGGCATTCTGACATCCCTTTAAGTGAGCATATATTGTTTTTTGTTTCCCGAAGACAAACACATTCGCTTGTTCAAGGGTATATTACAAGCCACTGGCAAAGTTTAAAATAGAGGCTCATCAGACCTTGATCTTTGTTTATAAACCCTAAACTACTTTTTGTGGGTTTTTTTTCAAGAACAGCATGCAAATGGTTAAGAAAAAGGTTGGCGTGAACTCTCTTTTCCTAATTAGAGGTTCTTGAGAATAAGATTATTTCACCTCTAGTCCTTTTGTTCATTCTTAGCAGCATTACCCAAGCATTGTTCATTGTTATGCTGAGAAGGTAAGACCAAAGGGTTTATGGATAGGTAAGCAGGTAATGCTAATTCCAAATAGTAATAAAATTATAGGTATGTAAACCCAAGATGATCTCATTAAAGTAATAAACTGAGAAGGATATTGAAGACCAGATGGAAATCCAAATAGGAAAATCTATAATAGGACATAAGGATGCAAATTACCCAGCGCAGAATTTTTCCACATTTGAATGTAGTTCCTTATGTCATAAAAAGATATATACATAAAATACAATCTGTTGAAGTATTTGTATTGAAATCACAGTTTCTAAATAGATACACTTTTGATGCTTCCAAATTAATGAATATGTATGGAATTGTTACCTTTTGTGCAAAGATTCAGTGGAAAATGTCAAACTTTGTATGCTGCGTGGAATCAAAATTTCACATTTAACACATCTGCGGCTTTTCAGAGTGCTTGTACCTGTGTACGTATATGCATGTGAAAGTATATTCACTGAACCGTCCATCTATAGAATATTAAAAGAACTTGTGGGTAATTACAGATCAATACAAGACTTATTGTTTAGTCAGTATTCATTATTCTTCCTCTATCAGTCTCTATCAAGCGTTGGTAGTAGGAACTGTGCCAGAACGGTGTGAATTCGATCTGGGCAGAAACTGGGCAATGAAGTGCAGAAAGAGCCATCACATTGGCTTTAGAGGTCCATCTGTTGACCTTGTACAGATAGTATTGCAGTATTAGAAAAACTGGCTACTTTGAAAATTCCTTTGTCACTCACAGGTCTTGCTTAATTATTATGTTAGGATCATTATTAGAATGTTTCAGCGTTGCCAAAAATTCCTGCACCTCCCTCCCCATAAACGGGTCATTGCGTTTTGTACGTAAGATTTCATGCTTGTGCCCTGCAGCCTTGTTCATAGTCCCCCTCCAACAGTCCATTTAGGCTTGGTGGGATTTTTTTTTTGTTGTCTTTTCTGTGGAAAACACACTTGAATTGGAAACAGTGGAGACTGATAAAGCCTACTAGAGAAGAGAGTAAGTGGATTAGTATGTCTGCTGTAGGAGCAAGTCTTGCCTCTGAATCAGTTTCTGTCATATATAGACCATATGTAACAGTAAGGCACAACCAGGTGATTGTTTGAACTTAACCCTTTGTATCAAAAGAAACAATAAAAGGGTGTATGCATCTTCACTCTCAAAGGCAGAGAATCAGATGAAGAGGAAATAAACACTATAAAGTGTTACTCACACACTGGGTAGTGTGCATCCTGTCATTCTTTGGAGTGCTCCAAGGGAGAAAGCAGACTTTGTTTCTATTGTGGTTTTTTTTCAAGAAAAGGTATTGACTTCTAACAGTGCAGAGACAGTGTTTAGCACTCATTTTCAATTATTAGTATTAACTGAAAAACTGAGCCTTTTACAATGGTCTGAGTTCTTGCAGTGGCTTGCAATGCAATTGCAAGGCAATTGCAACACAAATGACTTTGTTTTCTAAGCTCATTGGCTAGCCCTGGCCTGGAGATCACCCTTAATAACACTTCTGCAGCAAAAAAAAGAATCTATTATGTAGGATAGAAATGTCAGGTGTAAATCTTTTTATGCTTCCTTCCCTTCTGCTACTTCTTTCCCTCAGTTACCAGTTTTAAAGAAGACTCCTGTGGGGATTTGGCACAAGGCAAAATAGAGCAGCTGGCAGTCCCTAAACAGCAGAACAATCCCTGTATTCCTATGAAATTAATTGATGTTAAGTTATTCTTTTAAACTACATTGCTTTACACTAAGGTCAGTTTGGTTTTCAGTCAGTCTATAAATCATGATAGCAAATAGACGTTTTGTGAACCAGCTTGCCCTGGTCATGTAATCTGATCTTGTTCTAGTAATAGGCAGGTGAAGGTGGAGAGCTGCTTTGCAGTGAAAAATAATGAGATATCACACAGAGTATTTAAAAAAAAAAAAGGCTTGGGAACGTATTTCGTAATTGCTTGGGGGCTGGAGAGAGAAATGAAGGTTGCAGTGCATATTTGGGATTACTATTCTGGGTGGCAAATGTTCAAAAGCACCTTTAAGCCTCAGTTCAAATTTTAGGTATGAAGTTACCAACCACCTCCATCACAAAGCCCATAGTAGACAGACAGTGTGTATTTTGGACTAAGCACAGCTAACCTTACGGTAGGATTACTTTTAGAAAGCAGTCAGCATGTGACATGGACAGCATTCAATAGTGAGCTGCCAGGTGCTGACTTCACCCTGGTTTCGCTCCAGCAGGAACTCCAGTGGAGTTAGCAGAAGTCAATGGGGCTACTTGAAATTTACACCAGAGGATATTAATTTGGAAGCTGGCCCATGCCTGGGTAGCATCTTCTGAAGCAATGTTTCTGTTCTAGCTGCTTTCGGAAGTTGGTGTTCTTCTGGTTATGGGTGTTAGAAGACTATCCTAACGTATTTCAATAAAAGGTTGTTATCCAGTAAAAATGGAATATTAAGTACTAACACTTTGTCTGGTTTTGAGTTTTGCGTCCTGAATTCTTCTGTTAATCCACAAGTGATACTGGATCATTTCCAGGTTCTAAACATAGAAAGGGCTAATTTCAAAATGGGGAATGATGTATGATCAGCAGCAAAAGAATTAAAAGTGATGTAGAATCTGGTTCTTCTGAAAAGATGGGCTGGAGAAAACCACTAATCTATACAAGCTGATCATTATGAAAATGCTGCAGCATTAATTTCACGAACTCCAGTGAAAAATGGATTTTACTCTGTTCTTTCACATGAATCTTTCCAGGATTAAACCCATGCTCAAATACATATTTCCTCCAAACTTAAGTCAATGAATATGCCAAATAACACTTCCCCAGAATCCTGGCTCCTGTGAGTCAGGGAAATATGAATGAATCCTATTGATCATTACTATTCATAATTACAGATTATGAGTCAAGATTGCTAATTCTCCTTACATAACAAAAATGAAGATTTTGAAGTTTCAAAGTCCAAAAGGCAAGCAGAAAGACTGTGGATTTATTTTAAAATCTCATTTTTAAAAAACATTTTCATGGTTTGTGAACTCTTAACTGGTTTGTTAGTTGGGATTGGTGGAGCCTGAGGAGAGGTAAAATAGCATCTTATTGCATCAGGTCCCCAGATAAGCAAAGTTCTTTCTTTCTGTGTGCAAACGCCTCGCCTTACAGACTGATCTGGTTATTGATGCTCCTGGGAGAGAGTACTGTGCCTGAGAGTAGGTCACAAGAGTTAGTCACTCTGCAGAACTCATAAATGCATTTTAAATCCTTAAAAAGTGGGAAGTTTTGCCTTTATACCTTTGTGAGTCTTTCAGTGTGGAATACATGGGAGTATGGATTCATATTTGCCATCAAGGATGTAAGTGACTATTTTAGACCACACATGATTTATTTGCAGTTAAACTTCCCTGAGAGCGACTGGTGAGCAGTTCAGAACAGATTAGCCTTACAGTGGGGTTTTAAACGCTGCTGTTAATCAGTTTCTTTACTCTTTATTTCTTTCTATTTTTTACCTTCAGAATTCATTTATAGCACACGTAGACAAAACTATTATGTTCTCTCTTTGAAAAATAAAGCAATCTGGGATAATTGAAATAATTGTTCAGGTTGCTTTCAATAGCTCTTGAGAGAGGAGACATTCGTCTGAATGTTGTATTAGGATTCCTACTTTCTACTTTACTTGCTTTCTTAGTTGCATAGTGCTCTTTAATCGCTGGTTATATGGAAAGAAACTTCTAAGCAAGGTCAAGAAATGAAAATATGTATCTAATTTCACTCTTATTTATGCAGTCTCCCAATTTATGTGGCTATTCTGACATCTGAAATGACCAACTCAGTTGAAGTCTATAGAGTAGATCTCTTTTTCTTTCCACACCTCCTAGTGGGATTATCTTCTGTGTCCCCTGCACAGAGCTTTCTCTGACACCTGCCAGGACTGACGTTCAAACTTGGTGTGTGACTGGATGTAACAGAGGTTTAAGGTCCTAGTTTCCCAAAGGTTAAATGAAATCAGCTTTTTTGGAAATGCATGTACACATTTTCTGGGGGGTGGGGAGGGCATTTCCTGCAGCAATTCAGAAAAGCTCTCTCTTCTTTTAATAAAACTTTTGATATTCCTTCCCCATATAAACTCTTATTTTACTGTCTAAGGTCAGACTGAAGATGGGCATAAGAGCAACAGTTCTTAGAGTGTATTCGTTCAGTTTGACTTTCTTAAATTATACCGCATCTGGATCAGTAATTCTGCCCCTTTCTCCCTTCTCCAAATCACAATGAAGTTTAATAATTTTGCAGGTTTTAGACTACTTAGAATCGTTGACCTTTAAGCAGAAAATTATTCTCAGGCCTAGCTTGAAAGGAGATTGTACTTTAGTGTGATAATAGAGAACTGGGATATTAAAGTTAGTTTAAAGCATATTCGTGGGAATGAAATGCATTAATATTAGAATTTAATCATGATGCAGGAGTATGATTGAGAATTCTGGAGGAAGAAATAGATGTCGCTCATCAGTACTGAGAATAACGATGGCTTAAGCTAAGCCGTTTTCTTGGCATTGCAACAGACTGGGAACATACACGTGTTCAGCTATTGCATGTCATCCAAGCTCTGGCAGTTTTCAGCTGAAAGCTGTTGATTTCTTAAGATGAGCTAACTCCATTGCTTGAAATCATCAAAGCGTAACCTGTTTGATAAATTGCACACAAGTATATGTTTGTAACCTTGTTACTCAAGGAGAAAAGCTTGTGTTTTGGAAATAAGTTACAGAAGTGAGCATGTAACATCAACTCAGTTTTAAAACTAAGGAGCTCAACCAGTTGCTGAAACTTGTAATGGATCTATCTTTTGCTTTGCCTCAACATGCTCAGAAATAACAAAAGTGCTTAACAATGCCAGAAAATAGGAAAAAATCTGAAAGCATAGAAAAGTGGTGAGAATGTTGTTGTTTGGTTTTTTTAAAAAATCTGAAATATTTGGCCTATCTGATACTTAAGTCATTTCAGACAGGCATCAGCATGGCTTGTCATCGGTACTTGTTGGATCCACCGTTGGATCTTTTCATGTAATCAAGTCCATTTGCTACAAATGTTCATAGACCCACCCTTCATTGATTCGCAAACTAGAAGTGGTGATTTTAATTATCTGTTGCAACTGAGTGCCTTACAAACCCCAGACTTTCACAAACAGACACAGTTCTTGCTTGAACCTTACAGCTTCTGTATTACACCCTGCTTTCATTTTAAAGGCTTCCTAAGTGGGAAAACCTCCAACACAGAACTTGTGCTCTCTGCCCTGCTTTCTTGACTCTTCACCCTTGAAGTACATTTATACAGATGCTGCACATTTACTGATTTTGGCCAATTTCAGTTATAATAAATATACCAAGCAAATTTGTCACCAAAATGCCATTAGTGAAGCAATGTTGAAAAGAGCTGTTCCTATTGAAAATGTAGAAATTAGTTAGGTGAGGCTGGCTGACTCTTTTCCTGCAATACCAGACTAAATTTTCATTCAAGTATGCTAAAATCAATATAAAGGGGATAAATCTTTGAATGAAGCTCTCGGTTATTAGTTGAAGTCCTGAAGCAAGACCTCATAAGCCTGCAGGGTGTGAGGGATATGTAACCTGATTTTCTGCACAGGCTGGACTGGTCCTGCCTAGGCAGTTGCCATTTCTTAGGACTTGATTGAGCTTTCAAGCTTTTCTTTTGAGCTTTTTTCCCACACTAGAACTGCATATTTGCCTGGCTTGTGGTCCCTGAGGCTGCTCAGTGACCACAGAAGAGACTGCTGGAGTGATGCTGTTTCAGATGGCAGTAACACCCACATCTGCAGGTTGAGCAAAAATTCAGCTACTTCCCTTCTTCAGCCCTGCTCCCCTCCAACCTCACCCAGAGGAAACTAATGAAAGAACCAAAAGCCCACAAAATAAAGTGGAACAAGACACTGTAAGAAGGGAATAGGTCCAGTAGAGATTCTTCTGTAATTTTCCTTTTGCAAACAGTTTCACTGTTTTCAGTCTATGATTCTTGTGGTGTGAAGATTTTAGTGTCTGCTTCCTGTGTTTTTCAGCCTGGCTAAGTCAGGATAGCATAGTGCTACAGCTAAGATAGATATCTAAGCTAAACCAATTAGTCTCAGTAATACTTGATGATGATTTGTGCTTTGGCTTGTTGGTTATGAAATTATTCATCCCTGCAGTGCACATAGGAGCTGTGCAGCTTTCAATCAACTTGTATTCAAAACTTCTTTCAAATGGGACTTTATAAAACATAAAAATGTTTTTTCAAGTAACTGGTTAGAAACAAATATAACAAAAAAGAAAAGTTATTTTTTAAGCATACTAAAAAACCAATGTAACTAAAAGGAGGAGAATGCTCTCCTTGGAAAAGCTGTTAGCATAATCACAGAAACATGGAAAACCACACAGTAATTAGCTTTTTTAAATCTGCAATATTTCATCAAATTTACTCATAGACAATTCCGCATATAAAAGAAAACAAACACATTCTTTAGTATTGCTTCTGAAGCTGCTTTGGACTTTGCAAGTCTTACTTTGGCAGTTCTCACACACATTAGCATGCACGGAGAATAAATGTGCAGAGAACTTTGGAAAAAAGGTTGGAATGGATTTTTCTTTTTCCCTTCCTACCTTCCTTGCTTTCCTCCTCTTTCCCCTTTTTCTTCTTTTTCTTCCATCCCTTCTTCTCTCCTTTCCTTCATTCTCTTTCTCTGTTTTTTGTTTGTTTGTTTTTAACTGTGCTGTGGCTTAGTAATTAATAGAAACATTAATTTTACTTTGAAACCATAGCCATTTATGAAATCACATGGAAAGCTTTTAGCCTAAAAAGAAGAAAAATCCAAAAGTATTAACTGAAATATTGGAATGATTCTATTTCAAGATCATGCTTACATTTGAAAATAACATATATCAGATTTTAATCAGGGTGGTTTTTTTTAAACCTGTTATAAGCCTATGACATATTTCACTTTGATTATCAAAAAGTACTTGATCCACACAATGTAAAAACAGATTTTTTACGTATATTTTTCCAATTCATCCATAAATAGTCAATTCTTTGTGTGGCTGTAATCAGAATCTGACTGTCTGTACTTCCTTTCTCTGCTTCCCATCTTTCCTTTCCTTCCTCCCAGAGAAATATGCTACAAGGTTTTTATATGCCAATTTATTGTTAAACTTTTTTTTTGCTGGCTTTGTTATGTTTCCAATTACAAAAAAAACCCAAAAAACTAACCCCCAAAAACCTAACCCCATATTTTTAATCCAAAATCTGAAGGTCACTAGTTAGCTCATTGTTGTTCCATAACAGGAGAGACAATGTTAACTTCTGTAGCGTCTAAACTGAATATAAATGCTTCATTAATCTTAGACATATCAAAGCAAGTATCCAATGATGGATGACAATGTAGAAAAATAGCCCTGGAGAGGAAGACACAGAAAGATTAGACAATGTTTATTATCATAAAGCAATTGTTATGTGTACTATAGACTAAGTGATATAAGGGCACAATGCAAAATTGTACATAAAGAACAACGTGAAAAAGTAAAGAAGTTCTACTGAGCAAAACATTTTATGTAAAAAATGAGATTTATTTCATAAACCCTTCCAAAGCCATGCCAGAAGTTTTCACAGTGCTCAGCACCTTATTAATTTTTAAAGAAAGAGATGGTAGTTCATATATTCAGACAACAGAAAGCTTCCTTCCAGGACATGGTGTTTCCACTTTGTTGTCATGTATTTTATTGCTCTCTTCTCAGAGGTTCTTCGATAATGAACTGAAAATGCTTTAGGAAGCCTGAGCAGGTCTCGAAGTCCAGCTGGACTCAAAGCAGTGGCCTGAAATAAAATTTGAAGAAACATCAAACATACAGAAAGCAGCACCCCATCTGGTGGTAGCAACCTGCAGGGGGTTCTGTGTTCATTTTAATGAATTAAACAAATCAATGGATCATGACTTTACATAACTGTGTAAAAGTTGGAGATGAAAACTTATTCCTTAAAATTGAAAGCTAATTATTTGCTATCTATTACAGCAAGTCACAGAAGTTTTCATATGCAGACCTAAGGGTTTTGATATTTTCATTCATTCCAGTTGGACTGAAACATCAAAAGTTGTTGGGTTTTTAGGTTTTATTTGGGAATATTTCAATAGTAAATATACAGTATTAAATAAATAAAATAATATTATAATGCATAAGTCAAAATTAATAAGGACGAAAGAGTAACATCCTAATGCCTTATTTCCACACATTTGTTACAACTTTTTAAATTGACGTGTTCTGACAATGTACTTTGATTTTAATGAAGCTGTCTTTCCAGTTGAAGAATCTTCTACTGTAGTAATTAAGATTCTCTTAGTTTTCCAGTTAAAGTATCTAGAGAATGGCTTATTCTTTCAAAGTGTTTCTTTTCAACACAAAAAAAAATCATCAGTTCTTTCAAAAAGGTTTTTCTGTCAAATATAACTTGGGATAAGTAACTCTAATGTAGTCAGGAACACATCTTAATGTCTCTTATACAAAAAAAAAACCAGCAACAAAAACCCACAAAAAAAACAAAACCACAAAACAACACAAGAAACTGTTCTTACCTTATCAACATCCTTCCATAAATATTATGGGAGCAGGTGAGAAAGGTGAGACTGGTGGCATTTTGGTTTGTGGTTGTATTTTTTAAAGAAAACTTCAATCTTCAACTTAAATCCTTTTTATACTTTATTCAGTCATCTGACTGTAAAGCAAGTTGCCAGTCACGTGCTGGTTGATATAGCTGTGAAAATTTGTGAACTGCAAAATCCTGACTTAAAATTTATCCGTGTTCCTTGTCTAATAATATTTTTTAGATGGCAGAGAAATAGAAATACTGAAAACAGATTAAATTCTCTACCACTGTTTAAACTGAAGAAACCAAATCTTGTTACTTCACTGGTTTATCTCATTTCGTATTCTTTGTTCACTGAATGAAAATTCAAGAGGTAATGCTAACATATTCTTTTCACTTTCTGGTATTCTTGAAAAAAACTCACAAAGGAGATTAGAATATGATTTTCTGCAATATTAAGAGCCAGTGCTGTGTCCCAGTGCTATCTTCGTCCTTTGTGGGAAATTTGATGTACATCATTGGAAGTTTTGTTTGAAGGACCATCATTTGGCTTTTAAAAGACTAACCAGTTTATCGGAGAGCATACTAGGAAGATGTGTGAGCTATCTTACAAATTAAGAGATTCTTGTATTCATATTATATTTTTGCTTCCACAAAAGAAATATGCTGTGTGAGAAGAGACCACAGGGTGAAATAGTCAGATTCTGTTTTATTAACAAGGCTATCAAAATGAAAGTTGCCTATGTGAAATTGAGGAAAAAAAAAAAAAGTAAAAGAAAAAAAGAAAGAGATACTCTGGCCTCCTATATAAACAATAGCCTTTGCCTATTACATCATCACATTGTAATTAGATTTGTTACGGCTGTGTGCTCATGGTTTGAGTAAGAGGAATATGTGATGTGATTTTAATTGGCTTACGTGTCACGCTGAGTTCACTAATGCATTAGAGCCTGCCTTGTCCTCCTGCTGTAAGAAACGTTTCCTCTCAAAAAAATCAGCCAGTTCAGGGCATTCAGAAATATTCCACTACAACAAATGGCAATATTTTCTAAATTAGCTTGGAGACTTGACCCACCAACAAAGAAACTGTTACCTCCTGCCTTTCCCCTCCTGCTCATCGTATTTGAGAAATCTCTGTTGAAGTCTGTCCTTTCAGTCTGGTGCAAAACCTGCTCATCAAGAAGCACAAATTCTCCTCTTTTTATTTCTGCCACAGGCTTTGGACTATTTCTAGCTACTCAGATAATGAATAACACTGGGCAGCTCATTTCATCTGTGTCTTTATATAGCAGCTCTGTGAATAGGAGTAGTTCTTAACCCATCTCGGAGATTTGTGAATGAGGTATGCAGTATGAGCATATCTTGTACTGAATGTTATGGATACTCAGCAGTAATCATATATAGTTATGTAATAATATATTTGTCCATATTATAGGTCCTCCTGTATGTACTTTACATATAGTCAGGGAATCTGCATCTACAATTGAATGGTCTTGAGTCTCTTTCTCTTTGCCATCTACTCACAGAAACAATTTTGAGGTCTATTTTAACATTACTATGAATAACGATCAAGTCTAAATGGGATTTAGACATAAACAGATAAAAAAGAGGGGAAATTAATTAGAGTCTGATCCTAAGACATGTTCATACCAAGTGCAAGATCTTACAGAAACTGAAACTAGCTGGTACATTGTACAATTGTCTTTGAGGAATCTGTTACTGTTAATACCAGGGGCTCTCTGCATGTCTGTAAAGATTTCTTACAAGCTTCTCCTGTTTATATTGTGTTACCTGTGCAATTTTCTCTACAAGTGGGTAGTGAAGAGTAAATCGTAGCAGTACAATTGTACACTCATGTGTTTAATCTCTTGAATTCTTAGTGGCAAACAAGTTTTTGGCAAACACACCTTACTCTTTAGAGAGAGAATTGATGCCAATTCTCCATTGCAGCTCAAGTAATACAGTATATGGATTTTGTTGTCTTGTTATCTCAGGAGTGGGGGGGTGACCCTGTATTTCAATCATGCAACAATAATTAACAAAACCCAGATAAATAAATAACATTCAGAATTTTGTCTGAATCTCTGAGTAATCTAGACTGAGCCATGGTCTAACATCCCATCTGGTCAGATGAGATAATTTGAGTTGTCTTTGTGCATCCTGAGTTCAAATTCCCCTTTTGTCTGAAATCAGTAGACTTGCATGGATAGTAGAGTCCTGTCTGCTCACTTAGGACACCCAGTATGTTGCAAACTTTAAAAACCAAACAAAAGTTAAGTCTTTGGTTTTGCCAGGTTACTTTATGATTGTACAAAATATCTCTATTTCTTCTTGCTTATTTTAGGAAGGGTTCAATTTTGGTGTTGACGAGCTCTAGACATAGCTCTGACTGTGCTGTTTGTTGCAGAATTTGTAAAAATACGTACACATGTGGAGCAGATAACTTTTGAAAATACTATCCTAGTAGATGATTTAAGGAAGACCATGACAAAACATGGAGAGGTATTTATTCTGTAGGCTGTTCAAAATAATGTAACCTGTTCAAAATAATATAATACTTTGTGTAGAACTGTTTTCAGTACTACTTTGTCTAATAGTATTTGATTATTTTTTTTTTTTTACATATACTTGAAATAAAAGTCTTTGGTGCTTGATGGTTTGTAACATGGTCTGGTATGCAGGTGGTATAGTATGATGTTGTTTGCTTCCAAAAATACAAAATTTAGTAATAGAAATGTCCTACTGTTTGCTTTAGAAAGAGCCAAATACGTAGAAAATGTCAACTGCTGTTACATGCTTTTGGACAAAAGGTAGATTATGTCTTAAATCAAAGAGAAATGTGTGCACAAACTGCACATTTGTGTTGCTGAGCTCTCTGATGTCAAGGACATGTTAGAAGTTGTGCATTAAAAATAAGTTACCTATGATGCAATCAGCAATGGCAAATTTTATTTTAAGTTACTCTCCTGAGTATTGGGAACTATGTCTTTATCCTGAACTGCTGAAGTCACGGGAACTTTGTCATTGACTTCAGTCTGTATGGGATAAAGGAGAAATAAAAGGGTGAAGAATTAAAGAATAAATTAAAAAACAGTTAGATAAAGAGAATAAATTTGAAAAGTAGGCACTAACAAAGATGGTTATGGATCTAGCCATGTTCGTCAGAAGAAAATACAGAGAAGAAGCACCAAAATTATCTACCAATGTATAAAAGAGACCATAAAGAGAAGAGTGACCATTAGTTTTCTTAATAAACACACAACTAGGAGTAATGGGCTTAGTCTTCATACGATCTTAAGTTTAAACAGTAGAAATAATATTTACAGAATACAATTGCACAATGGAATATTCTGCCAATGGAAACTGCAAAATTGCTGATAGAGAAGGTATTTAGAGCTAGGACTTGTAATACATATGTAAAAGAAGCTTCATCGTGACCAGATATAGCCAGCTTTGAAAATCACAAGTATAGCAACAAAAATCTAGCTATAGGTAACAGATGTAAAAAAGTCCCATAAACTCTAGCAGGGGCTAAGCCAACATTCCCAGAGTCTGGAGTCCTCATTCACAGTGCGGTCTCACCAAGCTGTTGAGTGATCTTCTTTTGCACAAGAGATGTTTCTTCCTGCCTGCATTCCAGCTGTTACACCTAGATGCTGTAAGGTGTCTTTAAGTGTGTAGGATAAAGAGAAGAAATATAGAACAGGGAAGAAAGGCGTGTCTGTGTGTGTGGGGCGGTGTTTACACCTCCATTAATTTTCTTAACTGTTGTGGTCTTAAGTTTTCCTGCATGGAAACAAACATGTATGTCCCAGCATTTGGGGCACAACTCCGTGTGCTGAGGTACAAAAGGGCGTTTGTTTCATGCTGGAAGGAAGTCCTCCTGCCTGCTTTTTGTTTTGTATGCTCCCTGGTCTGCACCTCAGGGAGCTGATCCACAGTGAACAATACCAAATATACATTTCTGATTAAGACAATGGAGAAGGTGAAAGTACCCGATTAAGAAAGTTACAGTGATTCCAACATTGGCTGTCACCCCGTAGCTCAAACTAAAGTACTTACTCTTTCAGAAACCTTTTCAATGATAGTAAAACCCTTTGAGACCACATAACCACAGAATCTAGGCTGGGTCACCACAGTGGCTAGGGCAGGAGTTGTGCATGGAAGATGGAGGAGAAGTCAGACTTTCCCTGGAGGCTTTCTACCGTCTGCCGTTCTTTAACACTCAGCTTGCACCTTGTATGTGGCCAGATCTGTGCTACTGGTATATCCCCCTTCTGCAGTGGTGTATACGTGAGGTTTTCTGAACGGAAGAACCCTAGACTTCCTTGAAAGTAAAACCTAAAGATGTGCATGCACCTGTTTGGGAAGAAGAAGTGGTTTTGAAGCTTCTTATTGACTTGTATGTCTATAAATGCAGTCTGTAATTAATATAACATAATCTTGTCAGGTATTCGCAACCATACATCTCCATCTGTGAAAATCAGGCCTGCCCTGAATCTCAGTGAGAGGCACATGCTTTTGAAAGCACTGAGCAGAACCCACAGGAGGAAGGACTTGCTGCAGTTGTTTGAAATATGAAATGTAATTTATATTTAAGGGAAACGGGATTCATGGACTAAATAGTTTTTGCTGTTTTGAACCCAATGGATTTACATTAGGAGTTGATTTGGCCCTTTATGTGTTATCATTTAGGAGCTGTCAAAGCTCTTGGATTCTTCTTGCAAAGCAATAGGTTCCCATAAAATGAGTTATCTCTTCCATGCCAGACTGTGCATTTGATTTCCTGCCTCTGCAGGAAATAAAAAACTGAAGTCTGGTATATAGGATAAGGCCAACATATGGAGGCACGAGTCAGCACTTTAGTACATCTAGAAAAATGTCTGACTGTTGGTTTCTGGTGGGGAATGGCATTATCATTGTTTTCTTCTTTTCAGCAAATAGATTAAATAGATCTGTAAATTTCTCCCAGTCAATAATAAATAAATGGAAATAGCATCAGAAGGCAGGAAAACAGATAAACATCTGAACTTCTGCCAGTCTCTGAAATGGCACTAAGACTGCCGATGTAACTGATGCTTACCAAGAAATCTGAACCAGTGTGGGTGCTATTTGTACCTCTTAGAGGCTCTGTCAAGGGAGATGAGGCAATGATGGAAATGATGCAGTTGAATATGTGCCTGCTCAGTTAATTTTGTTGATGTAAAATGTTCTAAGTATTTCTCTTAGCAGTATCATATTGGTGTTTACTGTGTGGTTACTCTACAGTAATTTGTCAATGTTTTGTAATTATTCATCCCCTGAAGACTGTTTATGAACTGTTATGTTTCTGTGTACAGGTAGAATTACAGGACGGGTGTTTTAAAATGAGAGTACACTTTTTATAAAAAGAACTGTGCTTACATAGATAAACTAAAACAAAGTTGTTGATAATCTTTCTTTTTCTCTAGATGCTTTATATTTTAAAATAATAAAGCCATAAGAATTAAATAATAAAGAAGAGGAGGGAAGGGGAATTGGGAAGAAATGGGGTAAGCAGTAGCAAAGAGCTGTGGTTTTGAATGAGTCAGAGTTGCTGAAACAGACAACATAATCTGCAGGGACTTAATTTTCCATCAGTATTTACAGAGAAATTTTGTATTTTGCCATTTCTTTAGTGAGGTTTGCAAAAGTATATTGAGCAGGTAACACAAATATTTAGAAGCAAGGGAATCGTAATAGTCTATGGACATATGCAGACTTCTGAAGATCTTAGAGGTTATTTTATGCAAACAAACAGGATGAAAGTAGTATCAGTCAGGGTTTTGCTAAAGTTGCACCTTTGGAGCAGTTTCCTAGCTAGAAGTCAGTCAGTGATCTGAGTGATAACAGAAAATGAGAACCCTGTAAATACATGCAGCCAGTCTTGCTATTATTTTTACTATATCATGCTCATCTACCATGTATAGCTTGAAATGTTTCTGATTTTGGACTCAGCACATTTTCAGCAGAAGACGAAAATGTCAGCGTTTTAAATTTCTCATTTCTGTGGGCTGGAGAATGTACAAGCATGTAGATACATGATCCCTTCAGAAGAAAGGGGTCATGGGTAGAGGGTGGTGTAGCACTGCTTTAAAAATTACAGCAGTGATAGTAAATGTCTGCAAAATGGCTCTACAGGAGAGAAAACCTCTTCCTCCTTACACTGGCTCAAGACCTCCATCCTCAGGAGTGTGAGTTATTCATGCCTATAAATTGGCGTATTTATAGCTCCTCTAGCTGGCCATAGACACAGAATCTGAAATTAGTCCTCCTTCTCTTTCTGAGTAGGTGGAATTATTTTCAGAGCATCAAAGTCTTTTAAAGTCTCAGGAGAAATATTTCTACATGGCCAATGCAGAGTCCTTAAGTGGAATTGCCTTAAGGGGGATTTACGTATGTTCCAGTTGATTCCATATTTTAAATCCAACCTGATAAAAGCAGACAATCATGTACACAGTGGAAGAATTCATGAAAGGACAGCACGATGTGTGTTCTAAACCAAATCAAGAATAAGGAAAGGGAATTACGTGTTACAGGCATATTTTTGTAACATACATTATTATATATGTGTGTGTGCATATCTATATTGCAGACAAATCTGTCATATAAAAATCAGCAATAATATGTAATATGCAAAAATAGCTATTTCACCAGCCCTTGGGATGTTCAGCCAGATGATAATGAATGAAAAAATCTGTATGCATCTTTGCAAAGGGTGATAAAAGCGACAATGTTCTTCCAGACTTTCACTTTAAATTATCCATAATGAATTAATGTGCTGCTATGGAGTTAGCAGACAGTGCTGAGCTATCTTGGGATGAAATTAATAGTGCAAGTGTTGAGGTTTACTAAAAATGACCTGGAGTTTTCTTCTGGTTGTTTTGCAAAAGTCTTTCCAACAAGAACAGTTGCACCCTTTCTACCTCGTAGCACTTTATTTAGGGAATTGTTAACCTGTTTTGTGGATGTTGCATTTGTCTTCAGTATACGTCTTTTTCTCTGCTCTCAAACCTCATGGTTAGCTAGATTCTAAGCTCATTTTCTCTCCCAACAGATATTCTTGGTGAAAATAATCTGAACAAAAGTGTGTCAGCCCCAGACTATTTGCACAGTTAAGACAGTAGGTTGTACTTCCTTGATTGATCTGTCACATGTAAAATGCATTTCTTAAATGGTGGGTGCAGGTGGGACAACACAGTGTATATAATCATGTTAAAAATATTTCTGGGGTTGAAATGGTATTTTCAGTGATCTTCCTCATAACGAAACATCAGCTACTGCATTCACTACCTCTCACCCATTGTTTCCATAACACTGCAGGATAACCTGAAGGTATCAAGAATACGTGCTTTTCTGTTATTAATTTTTAGCTTGAATAATTTTTCCATCCATTCTAGCGTTTTCATTCTGTGGAAATAAGTACATACTTAGTAATTTTGCCACTGTTAGTGACATAGTATATTGATGAACAAAACTTGAACAGAATAGAATAGAACAGAACAGAACAGACTTTCAGATGATTTTTTCAGATGTGAGGGTGGCTGTGGCCTAAAACTTAAGTGAAAGCATAACTGTGAGCTTCATGCATTGAGAGTGTGGGGCAAGATCTGAGGAAAACTTGAAGTTTTTCTATATTTGCCCTCTATTTACATATTAAGTCCCTGAATCAGTAACTGTTGCTGACTAGTAGCATTTATTTTCAAAATAAAACTTTAAAATACAAAAATCAGAATTGCTGAGAATTTTGTTTCAGACTTTTTGTCCTGTTCCTCAAACCCAGCTGAAATCTGCAGTGGTGGCTCTAGGTGGCACATTCTAGCTGTTTTACTTATGCAAATGTCCTAAGAGGATGTCACCTACAGGTCAGTGGTTCAGGCTGATGAGTGAATGAGACACAGTGAGCGTAGGTTGGATATACATGGGTGACCTCATTCCATTATCTGTTAGATGGCCACAGAACATCACATTTGGAAGGGCACACCAAGAAGTTAGTGAGAAGAGATGGCGTGCTCTTCATCTGTGAAGAGTCAGTCGGTCCTTTCAATGGCGCATGTGAGCAGAAGTCACAAGACATTTTTCTTCTGCCACCTTAGCTTTGTTGTTCTCTTACATGTAGAAGAGTGTTGTGTTTGAAGTTTTCAGAACAGGCTTATCCACAGAGTTGCAAGAAGGGAGTTCTGTAAGAAAAGAGAGTGGTTTCATAACAGTTGTGGTATGTCCGTCCCGGCCCTGCCTTGCATTTATTTCAGGCCAGATTTGGTATGTCAAACTGCGCTGCAGGATGGATTTCTACGAATACTTTTATGAACACTTAACTGAAGGCATTTGTGCTATCCCAATATTTTTACTGGGTATTTTACCACTATAGTGGTAAAGTATTGTAAAAATATAAAAAAATATTAATAAATTGACAAAGTGAAATTTCAGTTTTCATTTTGCGCTTAATGTTCTTAAAATAAATCAGATTAACAAGCTGGTTTTCATTTTTGCCTCTTTTGGTACCTTGCTAACCAGTCTAAAGTCTGGAATATTTCTGATGACACAACATAAAATGGTGAAATAGTACATTTTATTACATGAGGTTGAAATGATTTCCCTTCATACTGTGAGCCAAATACAGAAGGTCATATTGCAGCTGGTGTAGAAAATTCATACAATGAATAGCGGTTTTGTTTCTGAAGGAATGGATGTGGGAAAAAAAATTCTTGATACGAAAAAGCCCAGTATATCAAAGAAGGACACCGTGGTGGTAATCACTTGTACCTCTAACACAGTACAGGAAATGTTTGCACTTCAGACATAAGGTGATGCTTTCTTCTTCCCCTTTCAAGACTAAAAAAGCTTCTTATACTTTAACTTCCTCTGAGCTTTAGAGTTTAAATGTTTTGGGCAACAAAATAACTTCATTCTTACATTAAATACAGTTACATTAATTGTATTGTCCATATTTTATATGAACTATTGTCTGCACTGGGACTTCTGTTGTCAACTTTAAGCCATTTTCTGCTTTCTGTCATATTTATGCTATGTATTTTTATGCTGTGTACTTTGCATTGTTTCTTTTCTCTGATGACTGGTTTTAACAGCAACAGTTAAAAATAGGGCCTATATGAAACAATTAAGAATCTTAATCTAAGCTTTGGTGAAACATCAGCCTATCTTATGATTAATTACATTTTTTCTTACTGTTTATGTTTGTGTGACAAAACAATGTGAGGTAAAATAATTCTGGAGCACCTTGGGGAATGCAGCTGAAAAGTGTAGTAAATGAAATGGGAAGAAGGATGAAATTACAAGCAGATGCTCCTTTTTCTAAGTAGGACCTAATTTCCAAGCAGGAGAGAAATAGTACTCTTGCTAGTAGCCAATCTGTAGAAATCACTCAATAAATAAATATGACATGATGGTAAGTTTTACAGGATCAGCCACATTATATTTATTTTACTTTGATACAAAATGTCAGCAAAAATATTACCTCTTCCAAAATAAAATTGCCATGTATAAGCATTTCATAAAAAAGCAAAGTAAAAAAAAAATAAAAATGCAAAAGTGCCCTTGACAAGTATCTCTTTGTATATTGGATACATTTTTACACCAAAACTGCTACTTTTTAGAAACGTGTTACAACCAACATCATAATGGGTAGCTCACTGAAAATATTTTTAACAGAAATGCAGACTTCTCCATAATGATATTTTACAAATCTTCTTAAGTTCAGCATCAAAATATCTTGTTAAATAAGCTGCAGAATCAAGAAGTCCAGGGAGAATGAAAAGTTATTTTCCAACCCGTTAATTAAAGAAAAGTAAGAAACTGTGGTGCTGGTGGGAAAATGTATGTTTCCTTCACAGCTGTACCATCATGGTTTTACAACATGCAGCTTAAAGAAAATGGAGGAATTATGTGTCCTCTAGGGCCTTTTCATGCTAATGTGTTGTGGAGCCATATGAGGTAAATGCCAATTCAGTCACTAGTTTTCTTTGACAGCATAAAATAATTTTATATATAAAAAAATAAATATATATATAAAGAGAGAGACTAGTATTCCAGTAAACCTGTTTGTGTTAGTTCTGTATTCCCTGATCAACAATACTGAATCATTATGTCACAGCACAAGGGATATGTCTTTACAGGTTGAGATTTTAGATTCATCTGTGTCTTGTTCCTATTTATGAGTGTCACATGACATGACCATGCCTCAGAAAACATACACCTATACAATTGTGTACAACCTGTTCTGTTGGTAATACCTCTTCTGTTAATACCAATCAACAAGGATGAGTTCCTGCAGGGCTGCTGCAGGGCTTTAGAAAAGTGGAGTGGTAAAGATCTTGGGTTTCTTTGTTCAATAAACATTACTATAGTTACTTTTATGTAACAAATTTCACTTTTTATTACAGCACTATGTTCTGTCAGCAGAAAGCAAATGGCATTTTTTTCATAAATAGATCAGTCTCTATAAATTTAATTTCCTATTTTTCATTCCTAGTGATTGGCTCCCTGTAACCAAATTATAATATATTCCTTGGCTCCATTTTTACATCAGATAACATTTTCTTAACTGTCACCCTGTTTGCTAGCCAGCTGGGGGCAAGAAAGTGTAGGTGTAAATGAGCATTCAGGATGGGCTTAAGTGTACATGGTGTAGTTAGTGAGAAGTCTGCGACATGTTTTGGAAGTTGCTTGAGACACTCTAGTATCTAACTGGAAGGGAATAGGAATGGTCACTCCTAAATGCAAGTTTTAATTCTAGATTCAAAAGCAGAAAACAAATGTCAAGCAAACCCTGGTGCTGCTGATGCATTTAAACTTCACTTGCAGAAAGGTAGCACCCTGCTGGGAATTTGTAATTGACTAGCTGCAGCCACTTGTTGCATTGATAAACTTCATTATCATAGGTTCATCAAATAATTAGTCTGGAAAGAACCTCTGGAGGTCATTTGGTCCAACACTTCACTCACAGCAGGAACAACGTCAAAGTTACATCCACCTTGGATGGTAGATTGTGTTGCTCAAGCTTTGTCAAGCTGAGTTTGAGCACCTACAAGGGTATGCAGTCCATGTCATTTTTTTAACCCCCTCTCTAACATCTTTATTGATAGTGTCAGCTATTTTTTCCCCTGTATATTTGGCATGATTAGGGGAGATTTTAGGCAGAGGAAGTCAGTTCTTCTGTCATTCTTGGATGTCTCTGGCAATACCACTGTATTGGCAGATCCAGTTTACAGTTGGAAGCAGTAGATATTTTTATTAGATGGAGAAAAAGACTGACCAGAGAGTGACAGTTAGGAGTCTGCTTGAATAAAATATTTGAGAATGGTCACCAATTCTGGAGCAGCACTGAGAAGGTTTTAATCTCTGGGGCTTCAAAACCCTAACTGTAAGTATGCAAGATAAGTGTCGTATATCTTCTGTAGACTATAATTTTTCCATGGGTGGATGGAGGTAAGCTATTCGTATGACTGGAAGCTGCTGCTTCTGTGTCAGTCTCACCATTTACCTGCCTTTGCTGAGAGGCAATTTGAGGAAGAGTAGGGGTAGACTACACAAAAATGAGTGTGCCAATACTTCTGTAGCTAAATACGTCACTAACTACATGCGGAATTCATAGTCAGAAGTTCTACAGCCAGAGGGGATTGTTATGTTCACCTTGTCTGACCTCCTGTGTTACATAAAGAGTAGATTCCTTCAACCATTTTTAACAATTAAGACCAATTCCTATGAAAATAACCTTAAAGATACAGAGACTCTACTACGTGATAAAAATTCAAATAGCTAATTAGCCTCTGTATTAAAAATGTGCACCTTTTTTTTGTCAGAGTGCGTGAATGTGCAGTTTTTAGCTGCTAGATGATAGATCATGATACTAGACATTTTATGAGGCACATAATTATTCATTAAAGTGAATGTTTGCTTTAAAAATATTTTATAATAGGAGACATTAGTCACTTTTCCATAATGTAAAATTTGAAATAATTAAATCTTTCCATTGTGAGATCTTAGAACGTTCATGCCCTGCACCTGCAGCTGATTTCCCTTATACTTATCTTTACTCATCTGTCTCCTATCTTCCTGTTAATCTCTTTATACACTACTTGCTGTCGCAGAGTCAATATATTATGAGTTCGTTTACTTTACATGTGTTTAAATGTGTTCTTATAATAGCACAACATCTTTAGGGACTCTGAGATCATCTGGATAAAGAATGAGCATATGATTCTTGTATTTTTCCTTCTGTTTTCTGATGGGTAGTGCATTCCTTTGTAGTGTATAACTATGCATCGGGTTTTCCTGTGCCCGTGTTGTCATTTCCATTATGAAAAGAGTTAGTGAATATAAGTAAGATGGAGATATGTTTCAGCCTTTGTAACGTTTTGACTTTCAACTTTTTTTAAGAAAGATCAACAGTAAGAGAACATTTATGGCACCGTTCAGTTTTTCTCTGTTAGAAGGACAGTTATAATTACTGTTAAGACGTCTAACGGTATAAACTCAGGTGAAACTGTTATCAAAAATTAACACATCTACGTAGTCAGTGACATCCAAGGTCAGTGGACCAGAGAATGAAGATACATCCACATTACTATAAAACAAGGCCTTCAGGGGTGGTGCTGCGTGGGGTGATGGCGGATAATTCGGTGTTGTCTTGTACATTTGTTCTCTATTCTTGTTTCTTCATACTGAGGACACTTTTGAAAGAGTTTAGGACCCATTATGCTTTACCTTAGGTTATTATTAATTTTTTTACTTTTTTCTCTCAGGAGAAGCGTGGTTTATTTCATTCAGCAAAATGTATTTCTTGTTGAGATGACTACCATACAAAACCAATTCCTTTTGCAATACTAATTGCTCTATCTTCCTAACATTTTCTCTGTGAAGTCTGCTGCTTCTGCCAAACACTTGGATTTGTCTACATTTCAGGTAAAGGGCACATTTATGGATCTCGTACGGTTCACAGATTTTTTTAAAAACAGAAAGACACCCCCCACACCCCCCCAAATAAAAAAAAAAAAACCACCAAAAAAAACCCCACCAAAAACAAAACCCAAAACTCTATACAAGAATCCATGAAGGTTTAACAAGTGATATAGTGGTTCTTTGTGATATTAGTGAACTAATTCATCTGCAATGAATTCCTTGACTTTATTAGATTATAAGATAGATAAAGTACCACTAAGATAGTGTTATTTATTGTACAATTTTAGTCTGAAATGAATATTAAAGTACAAGGAAATTGTACTGCATGATTTATGAGCTTGATTTCAATTACTTGAAAATTTTTAAAGCCACAGGTTAACTTCTTGGCTGGTATAGATCAAGAAAAATGCTTTTATTTATGCTACTTGCAGATATGATTACATAGTTTCAGTTTCTTCATAGCTGTATCCTTTCCTTCAGCTATTTCAGAAGAAAAGCCACACAGACACCCTTCAGAAAGTCAGAACTATAGAAGTGGTTCCCATAGGAGAATTGCAACAGCTAAGCCCATTTAACTTGGTCATTTTTTACTTGTAGTTGATCAAAAATCCAACAGGCCTTTACCTTCTTAAATAGTGACAGTTTGGGACTCCTTTGAAAAGATGAGATGGGTGTGTATTTATTTTAAAATTTGGATGAATCACAGAAGATTGTGAAAGTGAAACAGAATTTAGGTTGTTAATAGATCATTTCAGATACAATTATAACATACTCCCTCTAGTGATGAGCAGGTAATTTCCAAAATCTTCATAATATTATAAAATGACTCATTGAATTTGTTGTTGACTGGTAAAACTTGGAAGCAGTCTTTTACATTCCGGTGGTACATGGTGCACAATACACATTTTGAGTAATATTTCAAGAAGTTGAAATGTTTTGTTAGATGTACTTGAATGCAAGATTTCTGGACATACATCACAATCATTAGTTCCATTCTCTGTGAAGATTCTCTGAATCACAGAAAATACCAGTGGTGGATTAATCTTCTCTATAAGATAAAAATAAATTCACAAAAAGAGCAACTGTGAGTTAAACAATAAATAGACTAATTATCGCTTTAATTCTTACATCCTTAAATCTTCCTAAAGTGTCATTAAAATTCCATGTTCCTTATACGAATGATGCACTAGCAATACATTTGCAAAAATTAGATTCTGTTGATATATAAGAGGTGGGTTTATGTAGTAATTATAGTATTACTTCATTTATAATTATTATCTTTATTAGATGTAATTCAACCAACCAGCATAATTTACATACACACACGCATCTACTACTTTGATAAAAATATGCTTCTGCCTTTGACAGCTTCATGCCTTAAGCAAACCCAGTGTATTGAAAGCTCTGCTTCTTCATGCTTTCTTCATGTGAAGTTCAGTCAACACAAAGCTTTGTTTTACATTCTACTTTAAGGAAGCCATTTGCTATAGCTAAAGCAACAAAGGCCTTGTTTCTAGTAATTTATCTTCCTCAAAGTCAACTGATTCAGCAACTAGTTCTTGCCTATGTTTTCAAAACCTAAAAAGAAGTGTTATTAAATTTAATGTTTCTTTATTCAAGGAGCTTTTTGTACTGGAATTCAAATAAACAAAACCAAGCTAACTTCTTAAAAACAAGAAACACAGGTAATAAATCAGTGAACTTAATGTTAAACTATGCAGATTAGGCATTGAAGTCACAGACTGATGTCTAGTTGCTTAATCATTGAAGATACGCTATTTTTGTTAAACAATTGACAAAGATGATCCAACAGTGGTACACCTGTGTTGTCCATGGGTCGATAGTTTTATCTGGAGGATTTCTAGAGTTCCAGGCCGGTCTGTGGTAAACAAGTACTACAGAGTTGGAGGGAGTTAAAGCTGAAATTTAATCTGGTAACCTGGCAGAGAAGGCACAGGATTTGAGTGTCATTCCATGTGAGCTGGTTCAGCGGCTGTATAAAAGAAGGCCTACCGCATGGAAGCCTTGATGCTTGTTGGTAACTGAGGCGAGAAGTCACTTCTCAAGGTGTAGATGACTCCTAGCTTCTGCTGAGTATGGTGGCCCAAGAGCCGATGCTTGTAGTGTTGATGTCTCGCTGTTCCAGTACAGACTGTAGCAATGCCTCATGCTTCCAGAGCTCATTGTTGTTCTACCCTGGAGACATAATTGTAGCGGCAGTATTAGCTGAGGTTTGGCAAGTTTGCATACAGCAGTATATCCTGACTTGTACTGAGTAAGCACAGCAGTATTCATGTTTAAACAGCTTAGTGACAAATGTGTGCCACAAAAGGAAGGAGCCTGAGCTAAAATAAACTGCCTGTCTTCGTGTTCTCCATCACACCACCAGCAGTGGCAGCAAGTCAACTCTGCAGTGTAAGTGTAAGGGCATCACCTTTTCCTAGAAAGGATCACAATGCTGGAAAGTTATCCCAAAGGAGACAACTCTCTTCTAAAAATTCTTCAAGATAAAAACATTTCTTTAATTTTATCTTTTGTTCTGCTGGATTTTCATCGTTATTTTTTGTGAGTGCAAATGTTTCTACTACATTCATGCTGTATGTCTGGACATTATTAATCTTTGGGCTTAAGTGATTTGAGATGTGTTTAATTTCCCAATTTTGATTTTTCACTGATATCAGCCGAAACTAAACCTTTTATTTCTAAGTAATGGGTAAGCATTCCTTGAGTTTTGGTGGAGATGTATCTTCAAGGCATACTGTCTTACTTTCATGAACGCTGAAATAAGGTTTCTGCTTCAGTTTCACTGGAGAGAGGAAATGCTGAGTTGTTATGTAAATGACACGCGCCTATATGACTTACTCTTCATGACAGAGAGCTCATGATTTGGTAGATACAGTATTCTGTGTTGATGCTTATGATGTAGCTCTCATTTATTAATGTTTGGGCCAAATCATGCTCTCATTTCAGTGAATTGCAGTTTTGCTACTGACTGCAGGAGTAGAAAGGAGAGACCTATTATTATTTCACTTGTTGACTTTAGGGAAGTCAGTTCCAAATTATCAGATTACCAATTGCGAAATATTGTCGCTAATGCCTTATGTGTTATAGAGGCAAAACCACAGTTTGGTGGATAAGAATAAAGCAACAGAGAAGAGGCAGTAGGGAACAGCTTCTGAAATCACCTCTCAATTTTCTATAACAACCTTTTTAGTGCTGTTTGAAATGCAGTTAGTCTGATTATTAATTTATTTAAGCTGAATTTTAATCTTTCTGCTAGAACACTGGGAACACATACGTGGTCAGATTCAGCTGATGTCCTCTTGGTCTTTAACACTTCTCAGGTGCACTTTGCTGACTTAGCAGCCACCCGATAACATTGACCATGTACCAACATAGAGCTCTTGAAGTATCACTGAGAAAAGAGTCCTATGTTCTACCCAAGGCCAAACGGGCAGTGTGCATCCCTTCTTGCGGGTAAACTTTGAAAGAGATGTTTGCTGAGGACGTGTTGGTTTATTGTGTCAATTCTTATCCTGGTTAGAATATACTTTCAGATTTTAGAAGCTAAATTATGTTCTTGTGGCTTATTGTTGGCTACCTGTCTTTATACGCCTTGATTCATATTCACGTTCTGTTTAGAGACAAAACATGTAGTGAGCTGTTACTATTTGAGCATCCTGACAACAAGGTCTACTTGTTGGATTGGGCACTGGCTGGAAATTTGCCAGGCCTGTTGGCGGTATGGTTTTCAGAGGAGAACAGGGGAGGCTTTCTCACTTCTTGTAGCTCCAGAGATCATTTGAAACAAGCATGACTGACTGAAGTTGCTGTTCCTAAGCCAGTGGACTCGCTGCTGCATTGGTGCACTTGACTCCAACTCATCAACAGCTAAACTGCTCAGAAGTATGAACTGTCCCCTCCTAGTAGCGGGGCCTGTATTTCAGATAAGTGCTTTCCAGAAAAGTGACGTTTGGATAATTTGAGAGTTTTCTTGGTGGGCTTACTAGTCATCTGTTGGGAGAGAACACCACAGCCCTTGAGGGCCTGGGCTGGATTTATCTAGTGAAAGTTCCTTAGCTGGGTCCTAGTGGAAAAACACTTCAGTGTGGGTTCCCCTCACCTGACTTTAAGCACATATTGGAGGCTAGTAAGAGGAGGCTACTGATCCTAGATTTCTTCTGAAGCCAGTGGAGAAGCTAGAAGTGTCAGTCTAACTAAAATCACCCTCTGCTGAACGCATAGGAAGCCTCAGAGGTTTGGCTGGATAGTACAGGCCTGCACGGGATTGTATCAGCACACTAGTGAAGCCACCGGTGGGAGTTAGCCGTTCCTTTTAGGAGTTTAAAATTAGGATGGAGCAGCATAACAGTATTGTGTCAGTAAAGAAAAATCACAAAAAAACTGGAAAAATGGAACTTCTGTTTCTTTCCTTTATTTCTTGGAGGTTTTCCTCTTCTTTTTTGGACAAAAAAAAAAAAAAAAAAGAGAAAAAGAGAGAGACCTTGTACAAGGCAGCTGGGAGAATGGTTAGAGAAACTCAAGGGCAAGTGAAAGTTTTCCTAATGTTACTGTCAGTCCATTGATGAAAGTACACATAATGAGATAAGCAGACAAGTTTAATTGAAAGTTATGGAATCAGTTTACAAGGCTGTAGGAATAAACACTTCTCCCAGATTCTCTGCTAGCCTTTTTGTGCTTCTAAATGTGGATTTTCACTCTGACATGTGGGATCTATAGTACTTCTGAAACATTACCACTGAAAATTAAACCATTTTTTTGCTTTAGGCAATTCACGGAAGAAAATCAGTGTGTTTGGTTTTCAAATGATGCTTCATCTGAATCAGTTGTGTAAAGTAGGGTCATACATACATGTGTATGTTGAATTAATAGGGGGTTTCCCAAACTGTAAATATCAATATCCCCTGAAATTCCATGACACTGTGTTAGACAATAATGCCACAATTACATCATATAACCAGAATTCAAATTCTGTCATGAGTGGGCATAAGAACATATGGTTTTGTTAGCCAAGGCACTGGGGACTACCTTTAACAGTTGTCAGAAACTTTGTTTAACCAAAGGTGAATTTAAACACCTACGGCTAGTTATTATAATTGTTTGTTATTCCCTTACCCTGAGAAACTGAGCATCTGCCAACTGTCTTTAGACATCACAAGAGAAGGGATGAGACTAAAAGGATAATACCTCCAAAACAGTGATTTAGTCTCCTAGGGCTACTAGATATAGTGGGAATAAGAACATATGGTAAAAATACAAAGATTATGCTGTATTTATTTATGAAGTTATTTTATTTTTGAGAGCAACTGTTCTGCTAGAGAGACTGACCGCTTCTTCCTAGGCTGGCATGAAGATTTCTAGAACTATAGTGTCTGAACATGAGCCATACTTCATGACAAGCACATATTTAAGTTAACAGAATGAGCTATTTATCAGGCAATGTGTGCATGCCATGTACACCACTTTCAGTAAATTGACAAGTTACAAATTCATCTCAGATCTTACTGCTATTGCATGCAGTGCCACGTCTACATATTGGGATGAAAGGACCACTGTATTAATGGTGTCTGTTGCCAGAAAAAAGCCCATCAGTGTAGGATTAGGATCAGAGAGATGATTCGAGTCAAATACTGTACGGAGCTCTATGGAGCTCGTGGAATGAACTTTGAAAAAGCAGAAATACTAAGATGCTTAAAAGGAAAGAAAGAGCATAATTATACAATGAGGACTATTCACAATCTCTGGTAGCCGGCGAGCTGGAATCATTGACCCACCCTCTTCAGGGAATTCATTCTTCTGATACTAATTATTAGATCTACAAAATCTTAACTAGCAATTAATTACATCCATAAAAATAAAAGTAGTATAATTAGATGTATCTCAATTTGATATAGGTACTTTTAATTTGCTCTGTTATCATCAGTAGCAACAGATGCCAGTTCTTGCTATCCATTTGGAGCTAAAATAAGTGGAATTAACTCATCTCTAGTGACTACTGAATTAAGTGTTGAAAGGTTGATTATTACAACTCATCATATCAGAAAAGGAAGCCTCACTGTATGGGAAAAGCAGCAATTTTAATTAGCCAACCAGAATAACACTTGCTATTCACCAACAACTTTTCCTTCAGCCCTGCTGAATACACGAAGAGCATCAAGGTCATACGTGGGACTGAAATCTTTTGGGTTGTTCCAAGCCTTTCTTTATTCAGACATAACTTTAGATGTTCTTCTGGAGTAAGGAAATTGTCCATTAGTTGGAGTGTGTAGTGCCCATGAAATGACCTTCACCAGTGCTGTAGTTACACCTCGGAAATAATTCCTGTAGGAGATAAGAATAGCAGTGGGCTTCCCCATATTCAGAATTACATGACATTTATTTCCTCACCTTCACTGTATTTGACTCCTTTGAAGTTAAATCTAAGCTTTCTTTTTTTCTATCTTCAAAAGAAGAATGAACAAAGCATTTAAAATTTCTTTTAAAAACTTGAAGATAGTGACAATATCTAAATCTGCAGCATGCACTTTTAAGTTCGTGAGTATTCAATAAAATAATGACTCCTGTATAAATAATTTATTCAACTTGTTACTGAGGAATGATTTTTTTCATTATTATCAATACGAGTTAAGCTGCAAATAGTTTTTTTTTTCTAAAAACAGATGGAAATAAATCTGTTTCAAATAGTTGTGTTTTTATGGGGTGTCATGTTTTTACAGAAAATAATGTAATATAAAAACTAAGGTGATTTCAAAATAATACATTTCTGAATAACAAAATAGAACTGTTCCATGATGCATTATTTTTTTCTGAAAGAAGAATACATTTTGTCTCCCACTGTTTTAAACTGTACTTTTTGGAACAGAAAAATCAAACACTGTGTTTCCTTGGAATTTACTGCATAAATTCATAGTTCAATCAAAACTTTATTCCCTGTGAGAAACAGTGGATGAAGAATAATAGAAATTTTTTTTTCCCCCAGGAAGTCCATATCATTATTGTGTATATACTACTTTTGTTGGTTTTAGTGAAAAGTAAGAGGAGGAAAGAGAGAACAGGAGACTTTCTCTCACTCTAGAAGCAGTTAAGAAAACATGTGTTTGCTATGCCAGTGTGCCAGAGAGGTACAGCAATCGACGGCCTGGAACCTTCACATGAGAAATGCACTTCCACATGGACAGAGCAGCGCTGCCGTGGGAAGCAGTTTCACAGCATGACTTCTCCTTTTGCTCAAAGCTTTCCTGCAGCATGTGGTGGCATCCCACAAGAAATCCTGTCTAGCACTGATGAAATCCCTACTGTGGGAATACAGTTCCCTGTGTCTCAGTTCAACATTTGCTCTGCTGCCCGGATAGCAGTTGGCCACCAGGGATTTCAGCTGTGAATCTGCTGGAGGTGTCGCACACAGTACTGCACAGACACTCGTGTGTTTCTTTCAACTCTGCTCATTAAAATGAGTGTAACAGTATCTGCTGTTACATACCAGCATTTTTTGTCACCAGACTAAGGTCTGGTCCAGCTGTCCAGTGAATGGTGTGGAGTTTGGGCAGTATATAACTTGTGGGGTGAAAGCCAAGGAATAAAACCCTCAAATTATGGACTGGAAGACAAAGAAAACCAAGTAACTTGTAAATCTCTTCTACCAATTAGACGCCATCCATTGTAGTTTTCCAAAGTACTTTTTGATTCAGAAGTGATGTGCTCTGGATTGGCGCTTGCTCCCATGCCTTGTCGGATAGCTGTTGTTCAGAGGTACAGCAGAATACAACTGTGGATACTATGGAGAGATACTGCCCTGTTTTAACTACAGATTATTATTTTTTAATTCACACATATTAACTAGGTTTCCTATTTTAAGCATAAACTCCTCTCATTTTTCTGTATGTCATCTGCCCAAATCAGTAACTAACCCTTAAAATCCTGTTATTGTTTCATACTGTTGATTCATTAACAGCTGAAGTGAGTTTGGTTAGGAATACATCTCTGGATGGTTTCTATGGCAGCCTATTCCACAGTCCCGCTTTTAATGCCTTTCAAAGTAAGACTGTAGATTTAGAAAATCCATTTATAAACATTTTCAGAGATTTAGTAGCAACAGCTAACAACTTCACAAATCCTTTTAAAATGTACTATTAAACAGACATTATATGGGGTGACTGGCTTCTTAAGTTTGAGTAAAATATATAGAGAATATTAGTATTATTTCAGTTTAAAAGTTGTTATCGCAGGCATTTCAGAGTCATTCAAGATACACCGGGGTCTGTGTATGAATTAAGCAGGTTCTTCAGTTCTCTGTAGTAGTATGTACAAGGCGCCTAATAAAAGTCATCCACAATGGTTTATCCATAATGTTAGTAAAATCAACTGGTATAAAAGCAGGTTCTGTTTCTGATACCAGAAGTGTTTTCCCTTATTCCAGATGTGATGTGTTTCCAGGATTTCTGAAGGTACATTTGAATGATGTACATTATAAATAGGGGTTTGGGACATCACAGCTGAACAAACTATCCCAGATCTCACTTAATATTTCCATTGATACTCCAATCAGTTGGACCATCAGTAGGAATGATAGAATTGGTAACACTGGGGAGAAATGCAGCTGTAATACCGGACTGTTTGGCAGACCTACACACGCCAACAGACTACTATGCAAGTAGTTCTTTAGCTCTCTATCTTCTTGAAGAGCTGCAGAAAATCAGACATTTCCCAGAAGAGGCTTTTTCTTTCAAGGACCTTAAGAAACTATGTTCCAGTTAAGCTTTTCTAGTAGTAGAAAACATTTTGCCTGTAATTAGGTGTATTTTATTAGTAAGATCAAAAGTCTAGATCTCATTAGCAGAAGACTTTTATAAATCTGAAAGAATGTGTGGAAACATAAATGCTCATTCATACATGAGTATCTCATCAAAATGCCCTAATGTATGTGCTAATTCTTCAGAAAGTTCTCTTCTGCAAATATATTCACTTTTGGGTAAAAACCTGTTGTTTCTAGTTAGAATAAAGGTTTAGGGGAGTGTAAACAACTTCGTGCAATGGGAATCAAAGTCTAAGCTTCCAAAAGAGGTAAAGATTTGTTATCATATTTTATTTTATATCTCTACCTGAAAGAGTGGAAATCCACGGAAGAGCAACACTGGTTGTCTACAGCATGTATAGAAAATAATCTTGGACCTTATTAGTTACTTATTAGCTTTACAAGCTCCTAATTAACCCCCCCAAACCCCCTACTTCCTACCACTACAACCTACCATCCATTTATCACCAGATTTTCAAATTTCCATTCTCAAATGTTTCTTTAGAGCAGTTTACTGCTTACTTTCCTAAATGTTTGGAAAGCTGATATAGTGTTTTAGTTTTATAATAAGCATGAAAGATATTGGGATATACTGCAGGGGTGTTTGCTAGGACATTAACATGTTTTATGAAGAAAATCTCAGTGTCTTTCAGAGCTTCATGGCTGGTTCTAATTCTTAATTGGAAAAAAAAAACCACACAAACAAACAAACAAACTTACTTTTGAGACAATAATGTGGAATCCAGAATGATTCATAACTTCATAACTGGTTTTCCTTCTCTTCATCTTCTCAGTTTTTGAGCACTGGAAATCAGATTCCTTCAGTACTTGGCTAACCCCTGTACTATCTACGCTTCCAAATGCCAGAATATTCATAATTTCCCAATTTTGTATTTTCCAGGAATTATGTAGAATATATTTTAAGTGTTCATGATATCTGTATTAGCAACAGCTTTTCTGATTGTTTTTACAAGTATATTCTGCAATATTCCATGCCCAACTTGACACAAAGTATTCACACTTCTGTATTACTAGCTTTTATCTCTGAAGTCTGTTGTTAAAAGATACTCTTGGCAAAGGTAATGAAAAAAAGACATTTTATTTGCTCAGATGCCATGTTGGCAATGAAACTTGCATAGCTGGGCTTAATGCTGGGTCAGAGTTGTTCTTAAAAGAAAGTACTCTGCAGACTTTATTCACCAGCAGCAGGAAAGTGATCCAATTCGTGCTGGGCTTACCAGGCAGTGAGTCCCTTACGTCTGTGGGGGGAACACCCAGTGTATCAGTGCCTGTCACAGCATAAAAGTGCCATGGAAAAATCCTTGCATGGTATACTGGGTAGCTCTGGATATGTCACAGTTTATTTTAAATAAATGTCTTCAACTATCTGTCTCAGCCTAAAGCTCTTGTGCTGCATTTCTTCTCTGGGTGTCTTGCTGGTTCCAGTGGTCCTCTCATAATTAACCGAATAAATAAACAAATAACCTTCCTACCAGCAGTCCTCAGCTAGAATTACTGTCATTCCCATCTCCTGATTTTACTTTGCTGTTCAGCTTCAATGTGACTTAATTTTTAAAATGCATAAATTATCTTTGGGCTGTTTTTATGCACATTGTACAGTGTCTGTCACATTGCACAAAAGCAAGAGAACAAATAGAATATACCCAGGCTGTGTGTAATCAGAAGCTACTGAATGCATATTGAATCTAAAAAAAAGTATTTGAAATGATATAGGCATCTGGAGTGTAATAATGCTGCTAAGCACCAGACAGGAGCTTATCTAGCTTATCTAGTTCGTATGTCTCAAGTTCTGAAAAAGTGAAAATCTAAAGAACCACAGGCTGAATGCATATTCTTTCCATAAAGGACATGCTTATCTGTTACTATGTGCATTGTAGATCTCAAGTCGGGGAAGTCACTGCCTCTGTTTTACACTATAAAATATAAAATGTATTATCATGAGAATCGTGGTATTATAGAACGTGGGAACTGCCACCTAGTACACAGTCCCTTAAGACTGCTTTTCACAATCTTACATTTTACTTCTTCAGGAAAAATAAAAATGTAACAAACAGTGTCATTAATCCCAAGGTATATTAGAAACTGTTAAAAATATGAGTCAGGCTTTTTGTTTTTTGTTGTTTTTTTTTTAAGGGTTTCTTTTGATATAACCCAAATTTCAGTGGACACTGGATTAAGCCATGTAGTTAATCCATTATTTCTGCTAATACCAGTGGATACTGATGATGCACAGGGACTGGAAAACTTCCTTTTAATTCACATGAATTAAACACCCAGAAATGAAACTATCAATTCTGTGATGAAGTATGGGTTAATGCTTTTCCCTTTCTATTAAAATTTGGTCAGAAAATCCTGGAGATCTTAAAAGCACACTGTTTCTTCCAAATAGTGTCTGGTTTTTCTCTCTGTGTATGGGTAACATTGCAAATAATGCTGCAGTCTCAAAACTCAGCAACTGCTAAATCCCTGGCTTTGCCTCACTGTAGATCATTTAGCACCTTTGCTAGTGGTGTTTGAGTTGATTAACCTGGAGGTCTTTTTCAGGATCACATTTGCCAACAACCTGCTTATTAATGCAGTTTGAAGCTATTACCCCTGATAAATATTTTCAGGAATCTAGAATTCATTCTTCTGCTTCTGCAGTTATTTTTATAGGGATGCATCAGAGAAATTGCTGGTATTGCATACTTAGAAAGAAAAATCTTTTCCTCTTCATGACCCTTGGCAAGAAGGGGCTTGTGCACTTGCGGTTTATGTTGTTGTTATGGGAAGTATCATAAACACTAGAAGCTTCCTGCTTTGTAGTACATCTAAAATCACTGTACTTGAAAATTATGATTATTACTCTCTTCAGCTGGGAATTCAGTAGATCAAGACAAATTTTGGTGTTTTCCTGTTTAATGCAGTTAGTAATTTGACAAGACAGGTATAATTTCCCATACATTTCAGTTCCTCACAGTAATAGTATCCCAGAGTAATTTGGCAAAAAAACAAAAGAGCTAATTAAACATTGCTGAATTTTTCTAAGGCAAAGCGTATACAAGGTCGTACCAAGGGCTCAGCTGAAGTTTATTAAAGATTAGCAGTCTGTTTCTGCAGGAGGGATCCCTCCAGCTACTGTAATGTATGACAGCCTGGCGTACTGCTTTCCACAACAAGCTGTTGTACAGAGCAGAATTACAGAACAAATTTTCAGTAGAATGCCTAATGAAAGGACTTTACATATTAAAGATTTTTTTTTTTCTCATTATGTTTGTTATATTTGGTACGAATAAGCAGACTAAGACCCTACTTACTTCCATACCTTTAGAAAGTAAATCTAGGAGTAGACTGTTACGCAAAAAGGGCTTGGCTATTACTGTGCCTTTCATTTACACTAAATCCTTGTGGCAAAGACACACCTTTGCTTTTGTATATACCTCGTGCAATAGGAACCAATCTGTGAATCCAAATGCAAATCAGGTAAATAACTGTGAAGTTGTTTGGATAGTGGTGTGCCATGTTTGCCCTTAACTTGCAATTAAAAAATGTATAATATAAATATTTATAATACACCTATAAGCTTGGAGCATTGAAACCTGTGTGCAAAATCTGTAAGAAGGTATTGGACCATGGAGAGACTAAGGCCTTTACTTCTACTCTCCTGATTATCACATAGACTCTACAGGAACACTACTCATGCAATATTGTTCTTGTAATGCTGCCAAAGACTGTAAAATACAGATTATTTACTGTGCAAAGATGAAGTGTTCTTGGAAATGTGTCTATCGTACTAAGCACAGAACATCCTTTCTGAGTCTTTCCTGTCAGAGTTTTTGGATTTTTAACTAACATTCTTATTCCTATGCTGGCACGTAAATAAATTTCCCTCTTTTCCTACCATGCGTAAATACATGGAGTTAGCAATAAAAGGAATACTGAGAAAGCACCTTTCCTACTTTTGAAAGTAGCAGAGCTGGACAGAGACTGTGAAGACTCAGTGCTTCTAAGAAGTAGAAATATTTTCAAAGTCAAACTAAGCACCTTGTTCCCAAGTGAGCACTAATAATATTTTAATTATGTACTTGAATGCTAAGATTTAAAGGGAGATATATCAATTCCTAGTTTTCTCCTACCTGTACAAACTGGTGTGGAGCTTTCCAACCCTGGAGTTCTTCCAGAGTTAATAGCTCTATAGTTTTTTAGTAATAGTGGGAATCTGAACTGAACACTACATAAACTGACCATTTTTTTCAATCTGCACTAGCAGTCATCATAAAGCTTCTATGTTAAATGTTATTTGTTGTTCCCCAAGCTCATATAAACAGTATTTCAAAAATAGGTTTTTGCTATTAAATTAACACACTCCTGGTCTTATTCATTGTAAAGATTTCTTAGGTGTCTAAATTTATACCCTCAGGTGCCTTATACTCAGTTAAAAGAAAAATGGTGTTTTAAGGCTATTTATGTAAACAGCACCTAGTTCCTCTCCAGAAATGTAGCACCATCATATAACATAACATTGAGTATGGAAAGCCTGCAATGAGGTATGGTGAACCACCAGGTTTCCCCTGTACAAGAGAAGAAGAAAAAAGCTGCAAAGGCAAAGGCTCTTCTTTTTAAAGATCTGCCATATAGCTTAAATATCTCTAAACTGTAGCAACTATCAATCTTGAAGTTGTAAATCCAGACAAAGTAGTTGCTCAGTGAATGACCTTAATACTGCTTTTGAGAGCAAATTGATGAACAATGCAAACGGTGCTCAGGAAATCAAAGGTAACTATCAGCCCAGGTTTTGTAGACCAAGCTCCTGTAATTTCTAAGGTACCTAACATTATGTGACAGCACTCGCTTTTATGGACTGGTCATGTTTACTTGCAAGCTACTCCTTTTGTGTCTTCTGTTCCACAGTAACAATAGATTGCGTTTCTTATAAATATGCATGGTGCAGATATCCCTTGCTGGTTTTGATCCTGCAAGATCTAAAAGTATCATGTTCTTTCATTATGGAATTCAAAGATTATTTTTTCACATGTTACCATGGTAACAAAATGGTAACTGGGTTCCTATTTTCATTTTACATTAATAAAAAGCTAAATATTATAAGCAGTAGCAAGTGTGTCCTATTAAGCCTTGATGCTGTATAACAAAAGGTGTTGTGTTTCTGTAAAAATATGAGGCTTGGAATTAATCCTTTAAGTCTTGAATCACCATAGCTTTTAGACCTGCTTATCTGTCTATATGAATATAGTTAAAGACAAAATATCTTAAGAACAGTAACTCTACATTAATTTAAATGCAAGGAAAAAGAAAAAAATGCCTTTGGTCTACAAGATTCCTATATATAGACCTCAATGTTCAGACCCTTGATGGGTGTTTAAGATTCTCCACTAACTGCCTCCCAGTCTGCAAATCTGCACATTGCAAACCCTATGGTGCTTACAGAAAGGTATAAAGGATGGCAGGAGTATTAATAGCAGCAACTCCGTTTCTCCAGGGTGAAGGAGTAAAAGAAGCAATAACTATTGATTATTCCATTAGCCAGGGAATTGCTTTAACCATTTGCAAGATCTCAGGTCCTCCGGGCTGAGGGATTGAGAACAGATGCAGGAGGGAAATGGGACTCAGTAAGATTTTATCAAGAGTAATGAAGTTCTGGTGGGGGTGGAAACTGCTGTACCTGGGGTAAAAGTCACCCTGAACACATGCAACTAGTGATCATGATTTGCTCTTTTCTCCTTTTTGTGAAGGAAGTGGAAGTGAGTAGTTGACATCTTATAGGAAACCCTCCGTATATAATACAATGCAGAGCTCTTGGAGTGATTATAAGAAAAGAAGGTGGAATGTTCTGTGTTACCATCTCAGTGACAGTTCCATCTCCTGGCGTTGTAGGACAGAGACCGCAATTACAAGCAGAAATGGGAAAAAAATTTCTACAAAATCTGCTTCTCCTTAGAAATGTTCATTTGTGTAATTTGCCCATTTCAGTTCAACTTTCAGGACAAAGGATTCCTCTTCTCCATGCTGGAATATCTTAGTGGAGCCATGGGTTGCAAGAGAAATGGAGAAAGGAAAACATACTGTAGAATTACCAGTAGCTGTTTAGTCACCTAGGAAAATCAGTGGGAAAACGACGTTCAGGCAGACTAAAATAAGAAGCTGCTGTGTACAGTAGCACACTGGCAATTTTAAAGTGGAGTTCTGGATATTTTGGTTTTGCCACAAAAATCCATTAGTTTCATCTTGAAGCAAAATAGGAACTATTTGAAATCTCAGAGTGTTACAGAACAAGATAGTGATGACATCTGCAGCTCTGAATACAGGGCTCTCGTGGCTACCTTACATGTGGGGGTAAGTGATGTGCAATTCAACTGGAGAACAGACACGCTAGAGTTAAGCTGTGTGTTAAGGATACAGGATTAGTCTCTAATTGGACCGTGTGTGTAATTGGAAATAGGGGAAGCAGATTAGACAGAATATTCAATTCATAGTGCAGGGCATATGCAAACATTATCATATATGTACTATATCCTAAAGAATGTGACTAGGTCACATAAGGGCAGAAAGATCAGGTCTTTAGCTTTCACTTTAAAATAGGAATTCAGAATCCAAAATTTAGTCCATTGCACTTTTCTAAGCAATTTGGCTAAAGGCTGTGACCAAAGTAGGAAAACACAGGGATAACTGAATGTTGGACCTCCAACAAAGTGTTGGACCTCCTGTGAGACGTTGCAGTCATCCCTGATTGTTAACGACTGGTGAATGTACGCATGTATTAATACTTAATATCATAAAATCATTTAAAATTTAGATTGGGAGGGGGCTCATTGGGGGATTGTCTGGTCCAACTTCCCTCTCAAAGCAGGGTTTACTGCCACATTTTATGTAACTTGTATTTTTGTTTGAATGATAAACTTCTGGTAATCCTAATTTGGCTACATAAAAAAACACTGACTCAACAGTAAACTAGAGGTACTAATCTAATATGCTGGCTTCTTCTCTGTGCCATGTGTAGGAATTACATAGCCTTGATTTGCCCAGGTGTTTTATGAGGAAGATACAGTTCCTATCAATAGACTTTGGGAGTGAAAAATTTCTCAGGAGAGAGCATGCAGATCAAACATCTGATGCCTGTGCTGTTAGCAGAGCTCACAGGAGCTCCAGGGCTTGCCAGAATCCCTATGCTTCTGCACAGTTCTCGCAAAGGGCTGGAGTTCTTTGACAATGCTGCTGCATCCTCAGGAGTCAGATATTCCATGGGGAGTAAATTCAACATCCAAGTGTTATGCCATTCTTGAAACACGGTAGTAATAATCCAAAGAAACCCGTTTATGGAAATATTAAATTCCCAGAAATAAACAGCCAAATAAGATGAGTTTTTTGTTTTAAATGTTGAGATGAAAAGTGAATTGGAATCAGACAAACGAGGAAAAATCTCTTACAGATTTATCAAAACTTATTCCGGATGTTAGCTACTTAAATATTAGCTTCTCAGGCTCATTCAGTCTATGCCATAGACATTCAGGCAGCCTGTGTGGAGGGAAAGGTGTCTGTGACAAGCGGGCTGGATAACCTAAGACACCATTATGTCTCTTATCTCCACTGACAGCAAGGATTTTGGACAACCCTGAAGGTCATCCAGTGCTTTGGCAAAGCTGAGCACTGGCCAGCATGGGATGTTTCAAACACTGAGACTGAGGAGGTCCTAAAACTCTTCCATTTCCAAATGGACTTTTGAGACTGACTGACTGGTTTCAGTCGAAGTAGGGATAGCCTGACTACAGTAAACTGGACCATTAAGAAATTAGGTCAAATTCAGATGCTTCCCTGCTAACATCTCAACTTCTGCTAGCTAAGCCGAGTCACTTCTCAGCATGTATGAAATACTGTCTGTCGGTGTTTATGGAGTTCCGCCATCCAGAGATGACAGTAGAGGCAATAACTAAATATAAGCATTTTTGCAGTTTGACAGCACGGTTAGCGGGTGATTTGAATCACTCAGTCCCTTAAGCCTAACCATTTATTAAGTCCACTTATAGCCGTGAAACAAGCAATGTGAATATAACCCTTACAGATTTACTTACAGATTTATTCTTTTATACGCTAAATAAATGTTTAAAAGATCATGAAGCAGACCAATTGTAGAACAAGACTTTGTCTAAAGCCATAGAAAACACACACTGAAGATTTGTGTTACCTCTGAATATCATGTGCCTGGTGTCACTGAGGGTCTTTCTAGTAACAGAAAAAGAGTAGCAGCAGTATGATACATTTTCATTAGTGAGAATAAATAATATGGATCCAAAGAACATCTGGCATGATCTTAAACATGTATCTTGTATACCTCCGTCAGTTTCAGATGTAGCCACGTGGTTTTGAAAGACCCGCTCATTAGGAGGATGTACTATAGAATATGTTGTATAAATGGTTTACTTTGTAAAGTCTCCAAAAGTTTCAAAAAGATCCTTTTACATTTAGGTCATGTGCTTGATGGTGTGTCTTTTCTCTTATTAATAGGCACCACAAGGCCACATAAGGAGGGGGAAGTCCCTGGTGTGGACTATATTTTCATCACTGTTGAAGATTTTATGGAATTGGAGAAAAGTGGTGCTCTCTTAGAAAGTGGAACATATGAAGGTAAGCACGCTTTTACTCCTAATGGCTCTCATGTTTCCTGTTCATTTTTCTAATTTGTTGGAATTGCAGTGGGACATCCCAATACAAATGTGTCATTGCTACTGTTACCAGAGATTTGTGAAGAGCCACATGGCAATTATGAATTATTTTTTTTTTGTATGTAAAAGCAAAATGCAGATGGGTTCATTGTAATTTTAGTATATAATGCTGGTTAAGAGAAACAGGATAAAACGCTACGCTTACAGGAAAGAAACAGTTCTTTATGCCAAATATTTGAGGACTGCTTTTCTAACATAGGACAAACAAACTATAAAAGAGAAATGAGCTGTAAGGCTGACACTTCTCCTTTGCATGTGTGATCCTGCAACTACCAATCTATATCAGAGGTTGAAACCTCACTGTTTAAGTAAAACAGGAAGAATTTGCTATATCATGTCTTATGGGCTTTGTGAAGTTATTGAAAAGAACTCATTAATTTTGTAGTATGACAGAGGGATAGGAACTATCCTAATGACTGTATTAGAAAATGTCTGTATATGGGGCAAAGAGCCAGAAGCTTAATGCAGAACAGTGCTTTCCAGGAGAACTGATGATTCATCTGATTTTAAACCTTTTCCAAAACACAGCCATCCTGAAAGTGAAACTACTATAAATGGAAGGGCAGTTATGTAGCAGAGCATTTTAATAAAACCATAATAATGGTATACTATAAACCAGATGCTACTCAGAGACACATTAGTAGTTAAGACAACTGAGTAACGGATAGGTCTTTTTACTGTGATCTTCAAAATGACAGGGAACCCTTTACATGAAAAATATGACCCATACATATGAGAATACCTGGGTGAGTAGAACAATTTACAGGAGCAGCCCCATATTTTTACCTTGTAGCAAAAGAAGCAATGAAGACCTTTTTGTCCTGACTTTGTCCCTGTCAGGGAAAGCATCTGAAGATAAATAAGAAGCTATTCACCCCAAAGAAAATCATTAGCTGTGTTATAAATAGCAGGAAAGAAGGTAATCCTTTCTCACCTAATCAGCACAAAGTACCCATTGGAAAGTAAATAAATTTTCATTAAGAGTTATACCAATACAGAACTTGTAACAAATATTTCCATTAAAGGAGGTCAAATAAAGGAAAATGTGTTGTCTTTTCCTTTTCTACTTTTTTCCCCACTGTCAGACACCTAATGGTAGAGGTTACCTAAACATTACTACACCACCACAATTTTACATTTATCACAGATTCATTAAATAACAAGCCTTTCTTGAAGTACCTTTTTGTTACCTTAGGTGTTTGAAACTAACATTAAAGGAGCTTAAGCGTAGCGCGAGTCTGTCATTGCTTGACCATATAATTTCATTAGTTTGTAGCAAGTTTGTAGAGGTTGAACTGCTAGGTTAAATTAATTCACAGTGCTCTTCTGTCCCTTGAGGGATACTGAGAGGTGTCTTGTAACACCAACTACCAGAGCTGAGTGGACAGCAAGGTGAAATATTGGTTGGAGGAGTCTGCGTAACTTCTTAAACTGGCTGAGGACCTAGCTGAAGAGAGGTCCAAAGTCGTGACTAGGCAATGTCTGTTATGTCTTTCGCTGATCGCATATGACAAGTTCACTTAAACCAAGAAATCAGAAACTAAACGCAAAACAATATAGCCTCAACTGACCAATTTCTGTATAAATCCTCACTTTGATTCCCAGGTTTCCTCATCACCAGATGTGCATTCCAACCCATAATAGGTAGTATATAATCTGTCTGTGTATTATGGCAAATACTAGGTAAAGCATTAGAAAATATACCTAGTTCACACACACTTTTTCTCCTGTTCTCATAAAAAGACTTTTGGACACAATCTTGCAAAGTTACACTCCACCCCCCCACCCCACCCCTCACCCCCCACAGTTTCCTGATTAATTCCTCATGGCTGTGGACCTTCCTCAGGGAAGGATTTTGCTAATCATTCCAGCACAAGTTTTCCTAAGCACATTAAGTCTGCAGTAATTAAGTTTACTGGTGACAATTATACCAACCAGAGAAAAGAAATTTTCAATTCCCTCCACTAAGAGAAGTTGATTTTTGAATTCTTTCATAGATCAAGCACCTTACGTGAGCATGCATGTTCTGGGAGATTAATTTTCTCTCCTTATCAACACTGGTTTTCAGGCCTCTGAAACAAATCAGCCTTCTTTTAATGAATCTCAATGTTAATAGATTGGTTTGCAGATTCCTTTATTTTTTTCTTTTTTTGTCTTGAAAAAATAGTTCTGTATTTAGTTAAGTTTCTGTAGCTGAGCTGAGTTGGTCTGTGCTGACAGCCACTATCTGCCAGTTTGTCTCTGTGAGAAAAATGTTTTGAAGAAGGGATTTCTCATTTAGTTGAGATAAAAAGACAGACTGTGTATGCATGTTGTTTTTCACCACTTCTTGGCTAGAAAGTTTGATTCAGTCAATTTACTTTCTACTGTATCAATTCCAAAGAGAATCAGAAACATCTAGGTAAACCACAGGAGGAGGAGGCCAAGTGGAGATTTACCTGACACTGAGTCTTTGTATTGTTCATTAAAGTACTCAGTATTGTTGGAAGGGGAGAGATTTTCTCACAGTGATGAGAAAACCAGTGTAAACAATCAGAAACTTTTTGTTCTGGTGCAAGCAAATAACCGATGTGATTCCAACCTGGACAGGTTATAATCTAAAAGGGAAACCAGTATATATATTCTTAGAAAAGTAGAGTTCTATAGTTCTTTTATTTTAAATCACACATTGTTTCCTGAGTTTTAAAATAGATTTGTAAGTTATAAAAGCTTGAGAATTAAAAATAGGATCTGTGACCTTCTTACTGCTTAGGTTTTGAATACTCCTGCCTTTGTCTACCACTTTTACGACAACTGTGAATGACTATAGTATTCCCAAGTGCTTTAGAAAAGCAACAGTATGATCATGGTACAAACTCAACAAATCTTTTTTTTACCAGTTTTGCAAATATGAAAATATTTGGTTTCAGTAGGACCAAATCTGTTAGTATTTTGACCTTTTCCATTTCTGCCTTTTTGAGCAACTGCTGGAAAGACCAAGCCATGTTTATAGATGTGAATTATTTTAAACATACATAATGATACATGAGCAGTTGATGCACTTTTTGCATCTTGCCTATGGTAAAGGTCAATGGCAATCTAGGTGGCACTATTCAATGCAGAATGAGAGAAAGAAGAATACAGGGCTCAATTCCACTCTCACTCAGATTAACAGTAAATCACGTTAACTTCAGTGCAATTGTCAGTGAGTTCTGAATTTCTAATAGAATTTCAGTGAATTCCACCAACTCATTGCTATTTGAGGCAAGGAGTATTTGCCTGAAGCACACCAAACTCATTTATTTGGAGTTCTTTGTATAATAGTGCAGCCAAATACTAAAGGTTTTGTTTTGTTTCTTTTTAGCAGAATCCCAATTTACTGTACTGAATAAAGAAATTCTGATTTGGCCCAGAATGATAACTTCTTTGGCAATAACACTTGTTTCCAACACAGATATTGGGGTAAGGTAAAATAAACCCATACTTCTGCACCAGAGGAGGACGTGTTCCTGTGCAGAGTGAAAGCCACCTGCCACTGTTCTGCAGATTCATGTAGCACAGGAGGATGTGCCCCAGCAAAATAATACACATCGCTTTTCCAGTTTCTGGAATGAAGTTCATAGGTGGTCCTTGAATTGGCACAGTATGCGCAAATCTATAAAATGCAGAATAACCAAGCTGTGATGAACAGTCAAACTGTGTATATGTGTGTGCTGTCTTTTATAACTTCTCCAATAGGAGAGTTGGCTCGGTATACTGTCATCTCTCCGATATGTCAAAACTTGTATGGAGACTTCATGGATCACTGAATTCAAAGGCTGTTCCCATCCCTTTATTAGATCAGCAAAATTTCTTAGCCAGTGCAGCATATCAGTAGACCGAAAGTGTATTTGAAAAGTATATTGTTTAAGAATGCCAATGCTTATAAGCAGAAATGTAGCAGCTTCGATATGATTTCCAAAACCCAGATATGTTAGGGCACACAATTGAAGGTTATGGTAAGATAGAAATCATTATCAAGTATTAATGTAAGAGTAATGCATGCTATGGGCAGAATTGCCCTTTAAAAAGTAACATATGTAGTAGCGGTACCAGAAATAACAGGAATTGTTCAGTGTATAAATGCTGTAAGAAAAAGAGGCATGTTTGTTGATGATCTGCAAGGACATAGATGTATTTCAAATACAGAAAAGCAAGAAGGATTTTAGCAGTGTGGAAATCTATGAGAAATGCAGACATAAAAAAAGCTTGTTCACAACTGTTAAAGATGTGGCAAAATTATGAAAATAAATTAATTCAGCCGGTATACCTATGAATAATGTAGTAAGAAGAACTCTCTTTTTTCTGTCAAAATTTGTTCACCTCTGAAGAGCAGCAAAACAGTTGTTTTGTAGAATACATCTTATTTTCTATTGATATAAGAACAGTCCTTAATCTATCCCGTGAAAAAACAATTACTTTCGTTATTGTGCTATTAATTTTGTTCCAAAGCCACTTTTTACAGTATGTTTGATTATTGGGAATTACCTTTCAAATTTATTCACTGGTAAAAATTCAAAGCTCACTGAAGCTATTTAACCACTTATGTGATCATGGACTTCCCTTAGCCCCGCTGAACTCCATGGTAAAATTCCAGCTGGCTTAAATACAGACAGAATTTCACCCCTGTATTTTTTTACTGATGGAGTATTATTTGGCAGAAGGCTGAATATTAGCTGGAATTCCCTTAATATTCCAGAACTCTTTCATTATTCTTTTCTTTAAAAAAAAAAAAAAAAAAAAAAAAGGCTGAATACATCCCATTGGCAGAACCTTAGTGTTATTACTTGTTTATTTGAGGACACGAAATTTACAGTTGTTTTAGGAACAGTTTTAAGGGGTCAGCTTACATGTGCTCAGTTGAGTCACCACTATGATGAGCTCCCATGGGAAAGTGGATGTGGGCTGGAGCTGAGGACTTGCCTGTGACTCTTACCACACACTGGCATGTAAGCAACACCAGGAGGGGATCTGATTCCATTCATCTGGCGAGAGTCCTCATACCCAAGAAGACGTTAAGTTTTACATAGGCTTTCATTCCATCTCTTAAGCTAAATTTAGCCTAAAACCTTCTAAACGATCTCAACCCTTCTGTTCAGCAAATGCGTTTTCAATTAACATTTCATTTTACTATCTGTAAATTTAAAATATGAGTTAAGGACTGTTCCATGTAGGCAATGGAGTTTTTAATTACTGGATTGTGGTGATAATGGTTTTATAAAGAGGTGGTGTTTGATTCCTGTAGTTTTGATTCAATTCTTCCATGTAAAAACTGTTAAGGAATTGAAAATTCCACCCACTTGCTGTATGCAGCATTCCCTTATGAGCAGGACATCCTGAGCACTCTACAGCAGAGGGATACAAAGGAAATGAATCAAAATAAAGATAATAAAATACTACCCTCCTAAGACAGTAGTTAATGACATATTCTGGGTTAAAATGGCTAACAAAGGAATCATGATGGTGGGTACATACAGATAAAAATAAAAGTAGTCCTTCAAAAGCCATGTCTTTTAACAGTGGAAAGTGTTTTCAAGGGCATAGACAAATGAAATGAGATACTTTATAGTAAAGATCACATTCCTGTTGAAAGTGCCTCTTGAAGTGGTAGATCCCATACCAATATGATGTCCACTTCTCCACTATTCAGAGAGCATGTAAAAGTGGATATACTGACACTTAGGTCAAAAAACAGGAGAAGAAACCTTAAATACAGGCAGTGACTTGATGGTCTTTTTGAATTCTTGTACTTGTTCTATATTGGTAAGTTTTGTTTGTTTTGTAATAAGGGCTTTGTTGTGTTCCCTCCCTTACCCTTGGGGCAGAGGAGGATGTTGAGTCTCATCATTAAATATGAAATGCAAAAAATGTAAATGCTCAGAAGCTCAAAAATGTAATGCCAGTGGATATATCAACATACATAAGGAATCCTGTCTACATTTGTTAGTGCATTTTAAGGCATGAAATACCACATTTACTTCTTTTTTATAGGTGGTTTTTTTGTCATTTTCTTAGGGAAGTAATAAGGAATGAATCAGAACCTAACAAATATTATTTCATTTTTGTATGAAAAACAGCTGCTTTTTAAAATTATACTGTTTCAATATAAAAAGTGACTTTCATAACTTCTACAGTGCCTTTTTAAGCTTCCTGAAATGTAGGATTAGTGCTACATTTAGCCTTCCTCTGTGTTCTGAATTGGAGGCTGCATACATGCTCATTATTTAAAAAATTGGTATTCCTGGTGTGTGGTTGCTTCTATCTCATGAATCAGGCTTCTGTGTTAGCTAGCATCCAGAGACAGGGACATGGGTAACATCAAAACACAAACTGCTGTGGTCCTGTCCTTCCTACAGCTTGGGCGTTTCTCCCTTTTCTGCAACAAGGCTTATGGTCGGAGTCTTCCCTGCCCCATGTGGGTTCTGCAGCAGGTCACCACTCTCCACAGCAGACTGGGGACACTCAACCAAGCTGGTGGTTGGGGAAAGCTTACAGATACCTGAGGCTGCAGGCCATGTCGATAGGCGAATACTATTGAAGATATGGTCAGTTTTGGCCTACTGCAAGGACGTAAGCAGTAAGAAAATATGACATCCAGATGTTCATCATAGTGTAGCATGAAAAAGTGGCACCTGGGCCATGTGTGTCAGTACAGGTCAAACCCATGCTCACAGGCTTCCAGGAAATAGAAGCTTATGTGACTCAAGTTTTATGCATGAAATCAGAAGGGTGAGACCATTCTGCCTTTAAACAGACAGCACCCTGATGCAAATATGTGATGGCTTTTCCATCCTGTGCTCTTCCAGTGAAATCGAAGAGATCACTGGCTTCCCCTTGGCTTCTCACAGAGTTCAGCTGAAAGAAAACCAACAGCCACTGCAATTGTCTCTGTCTCCAGGAACCTCTTTCTGCTCCATCCCCTGCCCAGTGGATGGTTGTACCAAGGGTGGCCATGGATAGACTAGACCTGTACGTGGGTTCAGTAGGCTGTGAGTGGGATGCACTTGACTGAGCTGTGATGCAGTCAGCTGCTAGACTGAGCTCCCAGACTGTCCTGTCAGACAGCTCTGCTGCCTAAGTAGAGGGTGCTGGGTGGCCAGAGCAGTGTTTCTGGCTACCCCAGTGGGCTGGCTAGTGCGCTCCCTGTCAATATGCAGTGCTTCTTTCAACCAGTTGTGTCAGACATAAGGTCAGAGACTAGCTACTGTCACATATGGCTTGGTGGAAACCGTAACTCTGCTGACTTGTGCTGCGTACCTCAGCAGAAGTGTGCATGGACATTCAATTAATCTGATTTGTGTTCTGTTGAGATTCTGTGGCTACCACAAGCAGCAACTTACTGTCAGCTCAAAGTTGCTTTAAATTCCATCAGCTGGTAATTTTCCATTGGAAATCAGATGGATCTACGTTCCCCAGGCACACAACGCTTTTCTTTGCTCATACCCAGAATGTAGAGCAGGTCCAGGTGCCACAGACCACACATTTTATGGGTCTGCATGCTCCAGAAACCCTTTCTGCTCAAACAGGCTCACTGAAACAACTGCCAGAGTACTTTCTTTTGTATCAAAACTAGATCACCACCAAGAGGATCTTAGCTGCAGAAAAATCAAGAAATAGCCTTTGCCTTCATGCTTTTTTCTTAGCTGCGTTGCTTGTGTGTCAGCTTAGCCCAGACCTACATAAACCTGCCCTATTCTTTACAATTCTGTGCAGTCACTACCAGAAAGGTATTAACAAACTGAAGTGTCCAGACAAAAGTAATGCAAATTACCAGGAGAGCCATAGGGAATAAATTTAGAGAACTCCTCAGACAGGGCTTTGTTGAGTAATGATTGAGAAGCTCGGAGAATTTAAAATGTGTGAACCCAGTGGATGAATAAAGATAATTCAAAGTTTGGCAAATAAGTAACCAGGGCTAATGCGATGAATCTGGAAAAGATGAACATTTGGATTTAATATTGAGAACAAATTTCCTCATACTGATGTGATTTAAGTGTTAGAATCACCTCCAGAGGTGGAGATCCAAGTTTTATCTCTTACAAAGTTTAAAAGTTGTTATTAGTAGAAATACTCTTGCACTAGTAGAGGGAGTAATTAAAGGCTGTAGTATAGTACTGTCTGCTTCAGTATAGTATTTATTAATGCTGTCTATGTGACACATTAGGTTTTGACTGTGGGCTTTTTTTATAAAACAGATCACAACTGGTTAATGTGCACATTTTGGATACATTTTCTAACTGAACTGCAGTATGTGTTGCGCTGTTTTAGTTTAAATGCAGACTGTATTAGACATACACTGTCAAACTCTGTACAGCCCGAGCTATCAGGCTATCACACTGATAAGGCATGTTTATCTGTAGTTATTACAAAAGTTGTTAAAGAATTTAACATCTTAAATTGCAAATCACAATAATGTGTCATTGCTCTGGAGAAACGCTTAGCTACATTGCTCAGTTAGAAATCTCCGCTTTTTAATGCATTGCTGGAAAAACACAGTATTTGTTATATCCAGTTTACATGCAGTTATTATTATGTCTTTATGAAGCTCCTCTGGATTTTATATCTCTTGGATACTACACATGCATATTTGTGATATTCCTTATTATTTGGCTTCAGATGAGAACTGAACCTTCCTTCTGGCAGCAAAGAGTATTCTGCTAAATACCATAAACTGCAGTGCAAAAAGTGTTTGGGAGGTTCTTCTTAAGACACATGCAGAAAATCCCCATTGCTACAAGTCCTTTCACTTTGCCCACTTAAGAAATTTCTAAAAATATTGAAGTTTTATTTTCTAAAGACAAGGTATACTGAAGCTTCCATAATACCTTCCTGTTAACATTTTCCTATGAATCAAAGGATTTTTCATTTATGAGTATGTTCCTTAGGTCCTCCTTGCCTTTTTTGAAGATAGTTTTAACAAAACTGCCTTCTCTAGTCTTTGCTCCCTAATCACCACAGCTTTCCAAATGTGATACAGAATGGTCCCAAAATAACATGAAGCCAGCTTCCCAGCATTCAGGTGCATCCTATCCAGTTCTATGGACTTTCACATGTCCAGCTGATCTAATTAGTAGTACCTCACTTGATCGTTCTGTACCATGTAGGTAGTACCTGTCTCTGCCTGTCTTTACTACTAAGCAAAGACCTGAAAGGCCTGGGAGTGAGCAGCTGACTTTGCCAGTAAAGGCTGAGGGAGTGAGGACATCAAGTCCTTCACCAAGTTATCCTTCTCCATGCTGTCTGTCAATTGGCCAACTACTCCATCGGGCAGCAGGCCCAGCGTCTTCCTTTTGCTGCTGCTGTGGAAGCCCTTCCTGTTGCCCTTGATGTCCTTCAGCAATTTCAACTCTAGCTTTTCTTTGGCCTTCCTAATTCTGCCCTGTGTATGCAGGAAACACATCTCTGTTTCTCCTTGGTTGCCTGTCCATACTTCTGCCTTCCTGACAGACCTATAGCGAGGAGTTCCCTGGGAGCAAAACTGAGCCTTTGAGTCTTCCCTTGTTTGCACAATGTTCCATAAAACCAGAACAAGGCTTCTCTATACTAGCAAGGAGTGGGTTGTTTCTGTATTCCAGTTCTTGCAGCAGAAATTGTTTTGCAGCCAGACGTTAAAAAATTCCTTTTTGTGGCCTTGGGATGAGTTGAGGTTTTTTTTTGAAATCTCACTTGGGTTACTCTGCTTCAATAGCAAAGTATTCTAGGACTTCGCAGTGCTTCATGCAACCCAGGTCATGGCTGCTGTGGTGGGCTCCAGACATGTGACTTAAGTGTGCATCCTGCTGCCTGCTGGCATGAAACAAGGGAACGGGCTGCTTCTTGTCAAGGTGACCTTCAGGATAATGAAAGACATTGAGAGAAGCAGGTTGTGCCAAGTATGGAATAATGCAGTGTAAGTGTGGGAAGAGGGCCTGGATTCATATGGTTAATTGAAAAGATGGAATCAGCTAGTGATACAGCTTGTTCTGCAATAGAGTTACATTACTTCCCCAGTGAGCTAATTAAAACAAGATAAAAGACCAACAAAATCCAAGCACTAAGAGAAGTGTTTGTGTTTCAAAGCAAAGCAGTTTCTGATTAAAAACAAAACAAAGCAAAAAACCCTAAAGATATTAAAAACAAACAAACAAAACCTTTCAAGTGTAGGGAAATCCGTATATTGGGTTTACACCGTTTTCAAAAATAATTACTCTATGTTTTACCTTGTATAAATGAAAGAATAAATAGATCTACAGGGTTTTTTGGCCAATGGAATGTTCCCCTTGTATTTCCAGTAAAAGCAGTGGAGAAACAATCAGAAATCAAGGTCAAATATGCTGCTACAGAGTGGAATATTGTAGCCCGGTTGATGACCTACAGTTATTTTATGTCACGCGTACAGGAAAAAAATAGCCAATGACATAGAATAAGCTTTAGAAGATCCTACTGATGCAGAAAAAAACTACTCTAGCATAAGGAAAATGCAATATATTCAGTGCACTGGCACTGAAAGTGATGCAGGAGAGGTGCCACAGCATCTGCAAACTGGGTGACTTTTCAGGATTTAAATTTATCTTTCCTAGATTCGTTTAAGTGTAAGTCTAAGCTGCCTCAGTCATCACCAGGAAGAGATAGGATGCGACTTAGCCATGACCACAGCTTGTTGATATCTGACCTAGTTTAGAGCATCCTCAAGGCTGCTGAAGATCAGAGGAATGCAAAGACAAAAATCTTGCTTTGATCTTAGTTCACCCCCAAATTATGTTACATTCTCTATCACTGAATTCAGGACTCCAGGAGAAAAATCTACAATAAAAATAAAAATCTTTAAGTCCTTCTGAGTTGCACAGCGATGTGCCTGATAAGAATAATGAACCTTAAGACTGGTGATTGAGAATCAAATACCCTTTCTGTCCATGGATAGACACATTTACAGGGTCCTCCACAGACATTAAGGTTGCTTGTAGGGGAATGGTACATGTTTTTTGTCTGTTCTGTGCATGTGAATGATCTCCCCTAATAATCACAGAGGTTACAGGAGCTTGAAATGTAAGAACCAAACTGATTTTATTTCTTGTTCCTCTTTGTATTTACGTGGTGTCAGAGAGCCCCAGGCATAGACCAGGAAACACTGGCTAGGTGCTGCAGCAGCACAGTAAAAAAGAGAACCCTTTCCCTCAGGAATTTACAATTGCAGCATGAGATGAAGGACAATAGATGAAAGCAGGCAGTAGGGAAAGCAGCTAAATGTCAAGCAATGGGTCTCCACAGACCAGTGATTTGATTGCTGTCACAGCTGTACATAGGAACACTTAGAGAGAGAGATTTAAGATGTGTGAAACGGGGAAAGAGAAGTACTGAAGAGCCAATGGGCACAAACAGAAACATGGGTTCCATCTGAATATCAGAAAACACGTCTTTACTGTGAGAGTGACCAAGCAGCTGCAACAAGTTGCCCAGAGAGATTGTAGAGTCTCCATCTTTGGATATATTCAAAAGCTGTGTGGACATGGTCCTGGGCAACGTGCTCCAGGTGACCCTCCTTGAGCAGGGAGGTTGATGAGATGACCTCTGGAGATCCCTTCCAATTTCAGGTGTTCTGTCATTCTTTGAAATCATAAAGTTGGTGACATCAGTGTGGATATAATGTCAGGAGCAAGGGGGAGATACAAAGAGATTTTGTAAGAGGTGGTGGTAACAAGAACGGTGAAAGCAAATACTGAGTTGAGTGAGGAGTTATGCAGCTGAGAAGGTGGAGCTAGCATAGAAAATAAGTGAAGAAGAGAGAAGAGGTGGGTGCTGTGATGAATAGAAGGGTGTCAAAATTAGCCAAAAGTGGCAGAATGAATGTTTAAAGGGTAGGCAAATACAGTGATGACTGAATGGCTCTTGTGACTAGGAGTGCAGTGTCCTCTTGCTCTAAGGAGGTGGAATGTCCCATCACTGGGAATGGTGTAGCTCACAGCTGCCTTCTTGCCATCTTACAAGAAATAGATTAGTTTAACCATTTAACATAGAAGCTGAACGGTTTCACAGCTTAAAGCTTCACTGGGAGAGGTAATTCCCACCTAAAAAACTTTAAAGCACAGCTTCTGGTATGGAACAATGTTATTGTCAGCATTTTTAACAAATCCCGTTGAAAAGAATTATAGTCAGCCTGGTTCATAATAACTCCAAAAGAATTATTCTAAAGCAACCTAGTTTACCTTTTCTATATTACAGTAGGCTGCACAGTCTGCATGCTATCACGAAATATCCCATTAACAGTTTTCTACGACAAGGTTTTGAAAGACTTTTATACAGAGGCAAGGGGGAAGGTGCGAGTATTTCCTCCTCCCTTGGCCACTATGTGCAAGTCCTGTTAGACCCTGCTGCAGAGGACGCGGGCTGTGGAGAAGACCCTGCACGAGCACTGTTGTGAGGAGCTCTTCACTAGCTACGGGTAGACAAAGAACGTGCCAAGGGGAGCAGTATCCTCCTTCACCAAGCTGACACTTAGGATATGTCAGTCAGAAGTTTTCTGTACGAGTTATACCTAGTCAAAGCCCATGGCTGTTGTAACTTCATAATTGAGAGTCTGTTTAGAAAAATTCTGCCTGATCTCCCTGTGGAGATTTCGGTTGCGAGTAGTTGTGTTTGTTGGTAATCCCTAGCACACCTTCCACTGTCATATTTTTCCCAGCTGTATTTGGATGCTGGTCTGCCGAGCATCAAAACTCTGCAGCTAAAAGAAACAGAAACAAAATCTCCTGTAGGCTGCTGGAATAGTTATTATTTTTGGAAAACCTTTACTTCTCTGTCTGAGACAGGATAAAAAACCTGAGATCAATGAAAATTCAAATGAAAACTCTGACTGATTCAGCTATAAAAAATATGAAAGGAGGCAGATGTATGAAGATGTGCATGATTATATGCTTAGCTGGAAAGAGAAAGGAAGCAAATTGAAGTGATAGAACCGAATACTCCCTGTAACACTATTTAACAAATTTCTCTCATAACCTCACCTGGCAGCGCCTTTGCAGTATCAACCCCCAGCCTTTGCTGCCTCATTGCAGCCCCCACATCGAAGAGTTACAGTCAGTGTCAGGGTGGGTTCTTCTAGCTAATGGAAGAACCTAGCGATGAAGAGACTACGCTTGTCTGATTAGGGTAAAGATACTGCTTTGCCATCCACAGGTGGGATGAGGCTGTTGCCTTTTCCTTACTGACACTATACTGAAGGGTAAGGTAGGAACCTCTAACAGGAACACAGCCAACAGGAGGTGCTTTGTGTCACGAGAAGGCTAAGCTGATTACAGCTTGGTAACCCTCTTGCCTCCACTCTTTAGTGCAAACCCAGAGAAGCAAGGAGAAATATTTTTTTTTAGGGGCTGTGAGGTGAAAGGTTGGCGTTATCTTTTACATTGAGACTTAGATTGAACCAGATGGAACAGATCCTGCATCTGTGACCTACTGGGCTTCAAGCAGCCTCTACCTACATTCTGTATGGGTTTTTTGTTTTTATCAATTATGAGTAGTTTAATGTGTCCTAAACTATTTTTGACTCTTGGTAGTAGTGATTTTGTCAGTGAAAGTCACACAGGGGAAAAAAGTAAGTCACTCCAGGCATAAGATTAAAGGATGATGTCTTAGGAAAACCACCCTGGTTTCTGAACGTTTCATCAACTCCTCATCTTCTGTATAGAGTGTTTGGAGTGTTTACCTTAATGGCACATGGCTTGTACAAAGTCTTAATTTTCATCTAGTGTCTTCCAGTGGTGACAGCTAGTATGATTCAACAGACCTTTTTCTTGAAGTGTGGTAGTCTGATTAGATAAGCCAGATTCAGGGAGAAACCTACATTACAGAGACAGTAAAATTTTTGAGACTGTTTTTTCCCCTTAGAAATGCATTGTTCTTACAGAATGCTGTTAATGTATATAAAAACTGGGGTGGGATTTTGTTTTGTTGGCTTAATTATGGGTTGCAGTTTCCACTGTTTTCAGCACTGCCATAACTTTTCAGCTTGTCAGTATAATCTTTATTTGTAAGAAAGGGTTGGGCAAAGTGTAGTGATATATTTTTATAGTGGTCTTCATGCAGCTGAACTGCAATTTACGGAATAATTACTTTTCTTTGTTGCATTGTCTCATTCTTTCCACTCCTCATTCTGAGAGTGCTCAGTAACACATTGGTTTGTGAGATAGCATTTACTTTCATAAGTGCCCTTCCACGTAAGTCATTAAAGCAAAAGAAGGTAAAACAAACCAGCTGCTTTCAATGCTTTCTTTGGTTTTTTTGATTAAGCAATGAAAAAATTCTTCACAGCACCACTGCTTCATCAACTGCAAGAGTTTGCATGATACGTGTTTTGAAGACATACAGCAGTCAGACAAAAATAAATATTGAATACATATCTTTCTTACTGAACTACTTCTTTCTGTACATTTTCATTGTGTGAAGGAATTAGGAATTCACCAGGAAAAACAGCATGTGATTGAGAGGTTATTCACACTATGTAACATTAAGTGTTTAGCTTAATGCTCTTAATCACCTCCTAGAGGCATTCGACTCTCTCTGTTCTCTATATTCTGTATTGCAAATTTCAGTTCTTAACTTTGGGTGCACTAAATTACAGGGCACGTGCAACACTTACACAGCTACAGACTTTTTTAAGGTCCCAGAAGAGGCCCTTAGCAGAACAGGGACTGTGCTCCAGGGCTGATGATCAGAGGACAGGGAAATGCATCCGTGTTTTAGTCTACTGGACACAGATACAGAGACATGGTACCATTTTCAGCAGCAGCCCTGACGAGCACACATTTAGAGGAAGTCAGCTCTAAAATTCCCTGACAGGTAAGGGTCAGGTTTCAGGTTTACTCGTATCAGTAAACCTGATATTATCCAGTGCCGACCACTTTGACATTATAGTAGCTATCTGCTATCTGACAGACAGGTTGTCACGGTCTTTCTACTGTCCTTGTCTGGTACAGACTATTAAACAGTCATTCTCAAGATCACAGGCTCGCAGAGTTATTTCAGTTGGAAAGGGCCTCTTCACATCATCTGGTGAATAGCTTTGTGAATGAGGACAGGGTAGTAAATGTTTTCTACCTGGGCTCTAGTAAGAGTTTTGACACTGTGTCCAACACCACCCTCATAGACAAGCTGACAAGGTATGGATTAGGTAAGTGGACAGTATGGTGGATTGAAAACTGGCTGAACAGCCAGGTCTGGAGGGCTGTGATCAGCAGTACAAAGCCAAATCAGAGGTGAGCCACTAGTGGTGTATCCCAGGGCCAATACTGCTCCTCAAACATCTTCATTAATGATCTAGACAACCCTCAGCAAGTTCACAGATGATACAAAATCGGGAGCGACTGATACACCAGAGGGTTGCGCTACCGTTCTGGAGAATTAGGCTGAGAGGAAACTCATGAAGTTCAGAAGAAGGAAATGCAAAGCCTTGCACCGGGGAAGGATAACCCAATTCACCAGAACATTGTCCCCAGGCAGAGCTCCAGGCATTCCAGCTGTACTCGCTCAAAAATGTCAACATGCTGCCCTCGCCTTCCCAGCCTGTGTTTCCAAAAGAGCCTGTATCTAACCATTGCAGAAATCAAGTTGTGTGAATTGTCCCATCATGTCTACATTAGCTCAATGACTGCAACTGCACACAGACATCTAATTCCTCCTATTGGTTCCCCATGCTGTGTCCATTAGTGTCAAAGTATTTCAGAGAGGCACCCAGGCAGGCATGCTTATCCACCAGAACAGTTTCAAAAGCCTTCCCCACAAAACTGTTCCACAGGAAGTTCCTTCTTTATACACCTATGCCTAAAGTGATTCCACTTCAGCATTGTTTTGTTGATTGCCATGTCCCTTCTGTTCCTATCTCCCCTGGCTCTTAGCTTGCCTATCTCATCCGCCACTTGCTGTCTTGTTTGTTGAGGAACATCTACCTACACATTGCATGCTTCTGGTTGCATGCTTTGGCCCCAAGAGCCTCCTCCCTCATTCTACATCATTAGGGTCTTAGTAAGAAATGGATTCTGGACTTCTGCTGTTGTAAAGTTATCAAGATCTATCTCCCAATCATAAAATACCTTCTCCTTATCCCCTACAGAAGTACTGCTCTAGAATATCACTCCTACATAGAAAATTGTCTCTAATTTCTGGCCTTTGTTCCTTATCAGCCTACGTAATTCAGTTTTATGTCAGTACTGGATTTCTTTTACATGACTTTGCTTTGGTAGCATATCAGGTGCCTAAACTTAATTGTCTTTTGCATTTGTGAGATACCTTTGGGTATGAATGTTATCCAGCATAGTTCCAATGTGGGACTGGCATGTATTACACATAACCTGTAAGATTTGTACTTTTCTGAAACAGTTTCTAGAGGCTACACAAGATCACCTACAATGTCTGAAGTGGCATTAAAAATGATGTTTAAGTACCAGTTCATTTTTCATTTCTTTTATATAACGCCTTACAAATGTAAAGTAAAACTCTCATACTGAAGAGAGATCAAGTCACCAAGTTTCTTCTTCAAAGTGTGTTTTAAAGCCCTGCATAGTTTTGAGGTCAGAATAATGGGTCTGTGCGTTCTTGGCTATTTTCCCCTCTCTCCTTAATCTTGATTATTTTATTTACTCTTCTTCAAATATGTAATTTGATAAATGCATTAAATATTCTCACTGTTAGTCCAAGAGGTCATGTACTGGTTTTTTTTGCAATGGAGGTCATCTGTTATCCCTGTTTTGAGAACACTGAACTCTTCTTTGCCATTCTACTTTTTTGCCCCCCCCCCCCCCCCCCCAACATATAATTACAGATACATTAATTCCTTTTGAGTCATGGAAAAAACTGTGAAGAACAATAAAGAGAATAGTGAATTTCAATAGCAGAAGTGGATTAAGAATCAATTATCAACTCGGTCCCTCTGTTCTTTTCCTGTAAACTCCCCCAAAACTTCATGCTAAATCTTCTCCATCCTCTGTTGAGACCATGACGGCTGGAATTGAAGGAAAATAAAATGAGGTATTTATTCCTCTGAAATACAAGCTGAAATACTCAGGGGAGCAAATTTAGGACGTCTTGCTGCTTAGACATGAATGGTTTCTACCAACACTATCTTCCTTTCTGCTGCTACCATTTTTGCTTTGGCATTGCTCAAGGAGTGTCTGCAAAGGCAGATATTTCAAGCAGTAGGAGTCCAGAAATAAATGCTCTAACCATAGTCATTCCAGGTATAACTAAATCTTGTTTATGTATTTGATTACCCCTGGCTGGCTCACCTTCTGGCAGGGAAAATTCATCATTTCAGTAGGGAGAGAGGGGGAATGCTTTGAAAATCCTAAATAATAACACAAACCAGAGAATAGTTCAGTTAATCACTAGTTTTACCTATCAGATGTCTGAATACTTACGGTAATTTACATATTTTTCGTTTGCAATCAGTTGCTTGAGGAAACATATACATGAGTGTTTCACAGAATGCTATTTTTTCTCGTTTTCCTTAATACAAACAGACTAAAATTCCTAAAATTAAATCAAATGATAGAAAGGAGAGCTGGTTAAGACTTGTCAGGTCATTGAGGTTGTCTGCCTGCCATCGAAGCTATGTTGCCTGCGGTATATGCAGGTGCTTTGTTTCAGTCTAATTTTAAATGACTCATGCAGTGAAGCTCCTTGTACCACCTCCCTTGGGAGACAGCTCTGTAATCTAACATCCTAACAGTGAGAAAATGCTTCCTGATACTTGGCTGGAGATACCCTTTTGCACAGTGTCAATCCGCTGTTTCTATTTGTATCCACTGAGGCCATCTTCAATGATTTTTCTTCTTAATCTAGGTTTAAGCTTCCTAAAAGAGGCAATGAATATATTCCTCCCTGACTTCTCCCACCCTGCATTCTGACTTGTATTTTGTTCAGTCTATTGCTAAACTATTCCTAAATACTTTCTAAGTATTCCTAGAATTAGTGCATGTATTCTGATGTTATTCTTTCCTAGTATGCTTGGAGTTTTGGGGGTTGGGGTTGGGAGTTTTTTTGTGCTTGTTTTTGGCACTGAGATGCTTCCAATTTTGGACCCGAGGTGTAAATTATCAATATGTCACTTCACTGCAGCTCTTCCAGTCAGTGCTCGCTGTCTTTTCTCCACCAGCTTCACTGCTTTAACACTCTCCTCGCTAGCATGTGGCCGGGTTTGCCGTATGTCACCTGAGACTTCACCGCAAAGCATCACAGGAAGGGAGCAGAGGAACCCAGCTGAAAAAATAAATGGAAGGACTGAAAAAAATAAAAATATTTACAGATTAAATTAGAGGGAGAAAGGTGGTACTAAAATTAAATATCCTTTGGGAGTGATGGGAAATTGCAGGGTGTTTAGTCTGGAAGAAGCCAAAACTTGGAGGTACAGCAAATTTATGGATGACTGGAAAATATAAGATAGACAAAAGTGAATCTGGACTGTTCTTATTGCAGCAGCAAATAACTTGGATTTCCTCCCCAGAAAACAAATGCACAGAAAGCTAGCACATCTTTGTGCTTTATTTTTTTTTTTTTTCATTAGAATTAATTTAGAAAAGCCTTGTGTTCTGTGACACAGGGAGAGATGGAATTAATGCTGCTTGGGTCCCCCTGTCCTCCTTACCCAGACCTGCTGCTCAGAGGAGTGGGGCCTTGCAGCCACACCACCTGTCCTCCCCTCCAAAAAGGCTGGAGAAAGGACACCCTGCCCGCAGCGCCAGGCTGGAAGCTTCATACTCAGCTCCAGGCCCTTCTTGTACCTCCAGTGGGGCTTGGATACCAGCTATCATTACTTATTAATAACTTTGCTTTATGCCAGCAATTCTCCCTTGATATATTGTATTTGCAAGTCAGATCAAGTACAGCATATGTCCTTTCTCTCTCTTGGCTGGAATTAGTTCATTTGTCCTTTGCTGATGCTGTCTTTTTCCTGCATACCTTCATTGACTTGTCGCTCCTTCTTTGACACATTCTTGTTCTTGTTTTCATTGCAGCAAATAGAAATCATTCCTGGAGGACCTTTTCTACCTGTTTATTGTGTTAGTTCCTCAGGTGTGATGCTTGATGGTACAAAGTTATCTTTGCAACTTTTAAGCTTCCCCAGCCTTATACCAGCTAGATGGTTTCAATGGTGCATTATGAAGAACCATAAGGACTAAGTATGTTAGATACCCAAAGAACTTATTTCCCCAAAATTAATGGTTTTGTTTTCATGGAAACCATATCTTAATAAATGCAATCAATAGCTCATCGTCACCTTCACCAAATATTCCAGTTTTCACCAGTTTATTGATTATTTCATACTTTTGAATAAGACACATTTTCTCTTCCTTTTGTTATTATTTGTACTTTCTAGACTGCAATTTTCTGTTGAAGTTCTTGTGTGGTACACTTTGCACTACCTTTTCCTCTTGAAAACTTCTGAGCTTTTTTGAATATCTGTGTTTAAGATACATTTTTATATAATGGATACATTCCTGAACGGTCCCACATGAACAATGAGAAAATTAGTATCTTTTACCTATAATTGGAGAACAAGGATTGCAATTGCAATGAACTAAGCTAGCAATAAGTTCAGTAAAACACACACCAATGAGGCTGAGATAATATTGCTTCTGAAGCACAGCAATAAAACAAGATTTCAGACACATGTGTGAAAAGGAACTGTATCTGAGCACTTTGTCTCCAGCTACCCAAGGCAATTCATTTCAGTTCCAGGCAAATTAAACTTGCCCTAGTACAAAAATATGGTTCCTTTTTTCACCCAAACAGCACAATTCATTAAATAGCTAAAATGACAACAGTAGAATGAAAGGCAAATAAGGGAGTAAAGAAAGGAAAGATAAAGAAGGGAAGTGCATATATAACCTGGAAGGTTCAAACAAAGTCTAGAGAGGGCTTTCAATATTAGAAAAAGTTTCATATAGGAGAAACAAGGTAAAAAATAATGTATGTGAAGGACACAAACCTATTCTGAGATACGTGCAATACTTCTGAAACTGTCAGGATCTTGATTAGAACTCTGGTTGAATATGTTGTAATATTTTGCTAACAATAATAATTGTGCTGTAAGTTAATTGTAATTAATTCATACAGTAAAAACATTAAGGCTTGAATTGTATTAATTGTTCATTGAATTAAAGACTCCTCACACTAAAATGTATTTGCTGATATATTCAAATCAGCAAAATGTTCTTGAGAAGATGTACCTTATGTTAGCAAGAGAGATTTTATAAGGACAGAACTCCCACTGCTTCCTTGAATAAGATAAGCTATCCCAACAAAAGGCATTCTTTGCTAGTCCAAATATGTCCAGTCTGCAGCTTTTTGCCAATGCAGTCATGTTAGTTGAGGGGGCTGTGAGGGATATTTTTTCACACTCCAAGTTACTGTGACAAAAATTCTGATTAGTCCTCAGTCATTTCACAATTAAGGAAAAACCTGAGAAATCTAGGTGATCTTACTCTGCCTGTTCTGTGGAGGGTATAGGAGCATCTGCTGTGTTTTGGATAATTAAGAAGAATAGTTCTTGAATATTTTATAATCTAGAGTACAACATCTAAAGCTAGAAAAATATGTGTATCACCTTTCATAGTCACTGTTTCTTAATCCAATAAACTTGTTAAAGTTCTAGCTAATTAATTACTTACACCATATTTAAATAACCAAAGGCTTTTTTAGAAAAACAATGCATTTTATAAGTCTGCAAAGAAAATTAACTTGTGTTACTGAACGCAACTGGACAACTGAGTGGGCAAGCAGGATTTGGTTCTCAGGAGATTCACAGGAATGTCATTCAGGAGATTCATATCCATAGTTTAATGTTGTGAGCCATAAGTTGCAATTGCATTGCCAGTATAATAAGGCTTCCCAAGCGTGTCTCATACTGGAGCAGCTACAGTCATTAATGGAAAGTGTCTTTCTCTAGTCATCTTATTGCTGGGGCAAAGTTGTCACACATCATTTAGCCAATGCATTCTATTAAAAAAAAAAAAAGTTAAAAGAATCATGAGATAATTCAAATTTATTCTATATGTGTTTAAAATATTAATTCCAAATTCAAAACTTAGCATTTTCACAGTGCCCTACACTTAAGATGCCACATTCCAACAAGGAATGGATTGAGTGTTTAGAAATCAGATCATGGAGCATCTATTTGGTGAATGCGTGATCACACTATAAGTGTAAAATTTGTATCATATAAGATAACTTCTTATAGTTTTGAGAAATAAACCTGAATGCAGTCTGCATGAAATAATGTGAAAAATATATGACTAGAAGCATCTTATTGCCAGTAGGAAATGGCTATCATAAGGCTAAGAAAGTAGTTAAATGTGAAAAAAATCTTTCCACAACTGCTTAGCAGAAAGTCTTTACTGTCTACAGCAAACACTTAATGGGGCTCATAAATTTTCCTCATACATTTTCATATTGTCAGAGTTTTTTATGATTACAGGAGCCTGTCAAAACTCAGGATCCTGTACTGGGAGTCACATCTCTAGTGTTAAGCAGTTTTGTTAACAGTTATCTCAGTGTTGACTAAATCAATGATACAATTTCTGAAGATTTATCCTGACTTTTGAATCCAGTTACTTTAGGTTAAAAATGACCAGCACTAAAGATGATTGAAAATAATGTGGCAAAAAGAAGTGCCAAGGTGAGTTAAAAGATTTTCTGTGGAACGCTGTTTAAAGTTTGCGTTCAAGTTAAGGTTTACAATATTATTTGGGAAACAAATGCAGAGAAAGGAGTAAGCTGAAAGCAGTGTGGATAAAGTAGATTGGGAATTTTGCCTGATGACTCATAGTGTTTATGTATTTATTCAGTTTAATTTTTAATTGAGTCCGGACAGTCCAGCATAATGAAAAGATTAAATTGTCTTTATATCTATGATAAAAATGTGATTACAAAGCAGACTCTCAAATATTTGAAATGTGTAAATGTCAACAAGGAAGAGAGGTTACTTAGGATATTAGTAGAAAAGCCAGATTGAATTTAAAAAGGAAGGACATCTAGCTCTTAGGGTTAATTTCTGACAGCAAAACCCTTTGGAGTGTAGAATGATTTTGAAAAGCAGCAGCAGAAAATTTCTCATTTAGGAAATCAAAAGTAAACTAAAGCACAGATTGAGAAAATAATTTTGAGAAATTTTTATCCTAGGTGTCTCTGGAACACAGCTTTAAGAACAAAATAAATCTTTTCCATTGTAATTTTGATTAAAAATGCTGATTTTATGTTTATTTTACAAGACTCATCTTAGTGTCATATGGTGAATAAGTATTTACATTTTACACAAGTTTTGAGCAGCTTTTGATTAGTGTTATGAATGAAAATTTTTGTCTTGAGCTAAAATGAAAAATCACAGTGGAAACTAACATTCGACTACAAATAACACGTATCTGATTTTCATAGGCACTAACCTGCCCCTATGTCTCTTGTTTGTATGTTACCTGCAATTTGTTCTCTTAATTAAATATTTCAGTAGTACTTGATGTTTTGTCTCGGTTTTCTTTCTATATCCAGTGTAGAGCTTTTGAAGGTTATTGCATGTATAGACAAGAACATCAAAGGGCTCTGATTACTTACCTAGTGGACATCCAAGATCACCCACACTATTTCAACCGCTGCCAACACAGCATGTGTCTGGGAAGACTGTAGCTTCTCATTTTCATTGCTGGGCATGTAACAAAACTGTCGCCCCAACAAAATTTTGTGATGCTGACACAAAGAGTGGGAGTCAGTTCAGTGCTAAGACACTTGTGTCTAGGAGTTTGATGTCTCGCTGCTGTCAGTTAATGAGATCCAGTTAATTAGCCAAGGGGAGCCTGGAGAGGGATTCAGCTGATCAGCCACTAGATGTCAACTTTAGGCTGAACCAAATCATTTCCTCATCTCCACAGAGAGTTGTCAGGACAGGGGCTTTCAGTTCCTTCAACAAAGGTTCTTAGTATAATTTGGAAAAACATAGACAGTCTTTGCCCTAGTAGGCAGTACAGCAATATAGAAGCAGGTCTGTAAAGAGAAACACCCATGTGCTCTGGTCCCAGTGCCTACATCCTGTGGGTCATAATCCATTCTCGTCCTGCAGGCTGAACACACTTTAGTGGCCAAAGGACATCTTCAATGTTAGTTTCATCAGAAAGGGCTACAATTTGTGTGTTCTGAGATGGCTTCACATGCACAGCAACGCATGGTGAATGGAGCAATGGGGGTAGCATCATATGTGCGCTTCTGATCCAAACCCAAACGCTAATGTGTGCAGACCTTGTGTATCCCACTGATCTTTCAGCGCTGTTCCAGGAGGGCACATCTCCGGTAGGTGCTGCTACAAATCTTCCAGTCCTCTGTGAAGGTCCCAGGTATCTTTCTGAGTCCAAAGCTGCAGAGGGCACTTGCACTTAGCTGGGTTGTAATACTGATCTCCGCTGTGTATCCTGGGAGTTTATACACTAAAGGTAGACGCTTAAGTTCAGATGTTATTGGTTGCCCAAGCCCATCCAATGAAATAGGTTGAAGCTACAAAATTCAGTGTCAACCTCTGCTATTGTTAACAATGCACTTTCTGTTGCAGCAACTGAATCCTTCCCCACCCCCACCCCCATTTCTGACATTCCCAATTGTTTCTGTTCACTTCATGCTCTAGTTTCACATACCTCATTTTTCATTTATATTCATGTCTGAGTAATGTAATATTTATACATTTGGTCTTGGCATCCAGTGAATGCTAATGATAGTTAGATGTTCTCTGAGTCCCAGAACCAGCAAAGAATTTTGTTAATTACACATTGCTTATCACATAAAATCTCAGACAAGTATTTGGCTGTGTGTCAAATGCCTCTAGCTTGCACTTGTAGAATTAAACTACGGAAGATTTGGGAGTGCTCTGTTTTCTGCTTTATTGTAGACCAATGTTTCAAGTTTCTATAGTTGGTAACCTTGCGATCTTTTTGTCTTTTTATCCAGCACCTAGTAGCCAGACTTTGGAGTGAACTTTGGTCGTTAGTCATGACTGCAGGCTGAGAAGGTTTCCTTTACACAAATTATAGTATTACTTTGTTCTTTACATAGATGTTCTCAGAAACAATTATGAAAAACAGGTTGGTGTAAAAGTAGCTGTGAAGACAACATCTACCATTAGCATCCCCTGTATGTTATGTGTTCCCACAGTAATATCAGTCCTGATCACCTATACTTACATCAAAGATGCGTATATCGGTACAGCATGAGCTGTCTTATAAAAGCTGACACTAATTTTTGCCTGTAAAGGCTGAAAAGATGGTGTGAAGGCTAAATGACAAAAACAGACTGATAACAGCTCCATCCAAACAATTACAATTTGTTTTTCTCATTTTGTTTCCCTTATATTTTGTGCAACATCCATAGCCATGGGGAAAATCCATCTGCTGACAGAATGCCTATTGGTAGGAGAGCTGAAGTGTTAAGAGAAATGCAAAACAGTCGAAACTGATGCCTGGGTAACAGGTCTGGGGAGAATTCAGCTGAAGGCCAACCAACCAAAAACTGGTCTGAGCCTTCTTCAGAGCATCAGATCCAAATGGCCACTCCATTCTACAGTCCATTAATTAATTAACTGCTGTTTTTTTCCCCATCTCTTGATGGTATTGAAGGTATGACCCGTGCTTCTCTTAATCTCCTGTATATTACAGCTATCAGATCAAACTGCCGGTAAAAACGAAGTGTAAGAATATTTTGCACACAGCCTGACACAGTAAAGTATCTCCCTAAATGACTCACTGATAATGATATGAATAATTCCAAATGCTGGTGAATCTGAGTCATCTGATCCACTAGTTTATAAATAGCACAGATACCTTTGCTTGCTTTCATGCTGTCTCTAGCCATTATAGTTCATTAAGATCAGATGCATGTTGCTTTTCTCTGCTATTTGGATTATTGAAGCCATTAAGAAGACACAGGAGCGAGAAGGAAAATCATGAGCTTTTGTGTCGATATTGTTGCTAGGGAAACCACTTTCTTTTTATTTCAGTGCATGGGACACTGGGGTCACTTTGAGTCTGACTTGCAGAAGGACAGCATTGGAGGAAGGTATCAGGGCTGAAAAACAGAATTAATGAAATCATAAACTTCCCTTGTAAATAGATAAAGAATTGTACAAGGTGCTTCAAAAGCAGCCTGAAAGGCCTGTGATTTTTATTTATTTATTTATTTTTATTCTGACTAGAATTTTGAAGGGAATGTTAAAGATGACAGATATGAGAGACTTGTAGGTCTCTCCAGACATGTCTTAGATAATCTCCCATGCCTTTTTCTGTACATGCATCGCTGTGGTGCATCACCATTTAAGCAGAATGGAGATCTGGCTGGAATGACAAGGAATATTTCACTCTCTCTAGAACTGTCCTCTTCTGCTCAGAAATATCTGTACAACCTCACTGGTACCCTTGCATGCTTGGAAGGGTTTTCTGACTTAATCTTATCAGTCTTCAACCATTCTGTCCTTTAAAGCCCTTTATACACCACATTTCTTAAGAAAACCTTTATATGTATTTTTTGAAGGGCAATAATAATGAGTTTAGAAATCGAAACCAGAACAAATGCAAATCCAAATCTAAAGCTATATGGCACATGAGAGATTTCACCACTGGACTGCCTTATGTCATTTAAAGCTCATTTGCCATTCTTGTTTGGATCAGATCTCCTTGAGAATTAAACTGTACATAAAAGGAAGTTGAAGCATCAGTAAATTAATTTTAAAAGTAATATTTTTTCCTCATTCTTCAAGGGGAGGAAATAGTGACAACAGAGAACCACTGCAGCAAAGCAACCTGAATGGTTTTATCACTTCCAGTGTAATACTTCCAAGTTGCAACATCCCCCTACCTCTCACTATGAGGAAACAAGAGTATTCGGCCAGTGGCTGGATAAATAATGTGTAAAGTGCTCTTTTCAAATTAGGATATTGGTTAGATTCTGATTTCTTATTTCTCAGCACAATTTATCTTAAGTATATAATTTTCTTTCTTTTGGGGGAATTGATTGCAAAAAAGGATGACTTAAGATTGATTTTATACTATAGTTATATTTAAAATAGACTGAGGAAAGCACTATAAGTGCAGTGGAAGAAAAAAACTTTGTGCTGCTAGGGACTGAACTAGGTAATACTTTGGGTTTTTTCTCTCTCTTATTTGTGATGTTCTAGTCATTAAAGCATCTGGAAGATGCACGGTACTAAATAAATAAGTTTTGAGCAATCCTTTGGAACACTAAAAAGCATAAAATATTTTAAAGTGTGTGAATTGCAGTTATTCCTAAATAAAACCAAACAGGTTCCTAACATCAAAGTTTGCTGTCTTCACATTGGTTTTCTCTTCTTACATTTCTTCTTTCTGTTGTCCGCTAAAGATAAACATGAGAAGTGGAAGCCAGTTTTTCATGAACAAGTATCAGATTCGGGTTACAGTCTGAAACAAATGTACATGCTAAGGCTTTTTCAGTCATTTTGTGAAAAATTTAGTTTTTCAGCTACATTTATTAATGTGTCATTGCCACAGCGTGTTCTCAGGATAATCTATGACGGTGCCTTCATTAGTAAGTCACATTAAACAGATACCAAGTGTACCTCAGCGTAGCTTGCAGCAGGTCAAGAGGATTAGAAGTGATACCAATCTTTCTTCCAGTACAGCACTTGCTATAGCTATAACCAAATGTCCAAGTATGTTATGGCCTGGATGGATGTACAACTAGGTGAGTCAAAACTGGATATATATGCTGGGCATAATTTACTATATAATTTATAAATCTATAAATTTTTGTTTAAATAACTATTTGTTTAAGTAAATCATGGATGATAAACAGCTAATTATTTTGGTACCTAACCAGGAGCCAAGATATCTAGGGAGTTTCTGTAATGCGGAATGTTCATGAAAGCCTTGATAATAGTATACCTTTTGCTTGAGCACTTGAAAATAGGTTATTAAAGTGAGTGTAAAGAATTACATTTACATCAGTTAAAAGTCAGATTAATTGAAATTTGACTTTGTGCTTGCATGGTCAAAGTTACAGTGTTCCAGTGGCTGTGATGCATTCAGTATATTGTATAACATTTATTCTTCAGTCACAATACTGTAGAGGTAGCTAATATCATTTCATGTATCATTTTTGCTCCAGTAGTTTGTCATGCAGTTGCTGTCAATAACAGTGTGGAATCCATGCTTTTATATATCTATACATTTCATTGTTTTCTAAGGCTTTGACACAGGTCTTCTTGTTATTTGAACTTTTGTACACCCAGCCTTCTGAAGGTTTATTGGTGATAATGACTTGTTAGGAAGCAAAATATTTCAAAAAGGTATTTCTCTGTCTGTGTTAGCTTGTCACTGTTAAGCTTAAGTGATTTTATTGTCACAACTCCTTCTGTGCAATGCAGTCCCACAGACATCTTTCTTATGCATCAGTAGGTATAAAACAGTACATAAAAATTGTGCTTTTCTGATAGGCAAAGGCCATAACTTTCAGTGCTTTCAATGTGATTTTAACATGTGTTTAGCTGAATCATACACTACACAGTCTTAGAAACTGAAATCCAAACATCTGTGAACAGATGTTTTATGGAGTGGAGGGGTGGGTGCTAAATGACAGATGACTGATTCAGAGACACCTGCATTAGATATTAGATGATCTTAAGTAAAAGTTAATGAGCTGTAAACGTGAAGGGTTTTTATGAAGGAACGGTTAGTCTGGGGCAAATTTATACAGGTCCTGACTTTTTTTTTCTCTTAATTGTTGACATTTAAAAGGTCTAAGAGCACAGCAAGCCACATTAACTGAGTGTGAGCTCCCATTCTGGTGTTAGGGCAAAGAATGTGACTGTGGAATGAAGGACAAGGCCAGCAGGACCTGGGAGGTTACCTCACCCTTGTGGATGAAGCTGCTTGAAGCTCTCCTGCCTGTCTCTGTCCAAGCAGGAAGATGACAAGCTGGAGAAGAGTTCATGAGAAATATTAAAAGACCGGAAAACATGATTTGTGTGGGATACTCAGACGTGAATCTGTTTGGCTTAGCAAAACAAAGCTGAAGGGGTGACTTTGTCACACTTTGCAAGCACTTCTGCAGTGTCTGTAGAAACAGATACCAGGTAATAGTTCTTAAGTCTCACAGCCAAAGAATAATGCGATCGCCTGGCTGTAACTTGAACCTGTTCAGATCAGACGTAAAGCACATGTTTCTATCAACGCAGGCAATTAATAAGATACCCAGGGTTACCGTGTATTAATTTTTTAAAACCAAGATTGGATTATTTTCAAAAAAAAGCAGCCAACAATTCAAATGACAATTAATTGAGGGGAGTTTACCAAAGGATGTGTCCACAAAGGTACCATGCTATTTTACAGTCTGAGAACCTGGATATGATCCTCTCTTACCAATTAATAAGATTCCTATAGAGAAGAAGAGAGGTGACTTCTTTGGAATCACACTAGCTCCTGCAGAACCCTGCTACAAGGAATATTTCGTAGTGTTGGTACACGCACACACAGCAGTGACAAATGCCAACAGCCTGGATGAGGTCAGAGCTGGAGTCACCCTGTGGCAGGAGTCCTTTTTCTCTCCCAGAGCAGGTCAGAAGTTGCGACTAGCCTGGTGCAGTGCTGTTGTATAGCATCACAAGGGAATCTATTTCTGGCATCCTCTGCATTCACAGCAGATGGGGCCATCTAATAGTTTTGGCATTCCCAGTGTACTGCCGTCGGTGTAACTCTATGGGGCAGGCAGTTTTGTGCATGAAGAGCTACGCTGAGTATGGTTAGGGGCTAGTATGGTTCGTGGGCATTGCCAGAAGGCACTCTGTGAGGTGCAGGCATGTCCCACCACGCCACAGCCAGTTTTTTGGGGGCACTGCTGTGTGCCAGGAGCCTGCACAGGTGCGTTTACACCTGGGTCTGATGCAGGCGCTCTGCTTGGGTATCGCACAGCACATGGGCCACATGCATGTGAGATTTTGGCTGCTTAGCAACTGCATAATAGGGCTGTCCCAGAAGGACATGCCGTCTGTTTAGTCTAGAAGTGTAAACTGTCCATTTAAATTCTGCACAGTAGATCCTAAAGAACACTGGGGCGCTCTCGGCTTTTATAATGCCAGAGGTGTTTGGCATTGCCAGTGCAGGACTTTCCCAACATAGCAGCGGTGCCAGAGGTGTCCGACAGACTGTAGCTGCCCAATGCATTGACCTCTTCATCCAGCGAAAAGCTCCCTCTGGTTTTCCTCCTGCACTCCCTGCCCCATTCCACTCTGTAGAGAGCATCATTGGCCAGGAAATTGCTTCATTTTCAGTTTGCTTAAATAAGTACCGATGTTTTTAAAAATAAAGATTTGCAGTGTAGGAAACAACTGTAAGTTCCAAAGCACGCGTAGGCAAAACGGTTCTTTAAAAATATGGTTCTTATTCCTAAATGTCTTCTTTTAGAATACTTTTGCTAAGAAGCTGTAATCCAAGTTAGAAAGGCAAAATATCAGGATGCAAGTATGTGAAATCTTAGGGATAGTTTTGCTAAAACAATTCACATTTGACTATTTTTCTAGTCCTTCAAAAAGAAAGTGTTCAGTTCAACAGTTCTTACTTAAATTAAAATGTAATCAGTCGAGTGACAAATACCTTCTAGCTTTCCTCACAGAAGATAGTCCTGGATGTTAACTTTTCAGTTTCATCTGATGAAATGTTACGTCTGGGGAGGTAAGGAAAAGGAGAATAACATGTGGCTATTAGTGGGTTTAGTCTGCTATTTCACCTGGTGACTGACATCTACATTGACAGTAGATAATTTACGTTGAGCTCAAAAGCTTCGTGAAGAAAGTTCTTATGCAAACAAAGTAAATGCAAGAAAACATATCTTTTAAAGGAATTAGATATCTTCATTTTTCCTAAAAAATACAGTCAAGTCATTAATCAGCATGGCAATTTATTAAACGGGCCACTTGGGTAAGAAAAATATCCATATTCATGGCAATCCATGAATAAAATCTCTGAATGGATTTTGTCCAAGGGTCTCTAACCACTGTTTCACCAGCTAATTCTGTTTTAAAGGGTTTTCTCCCATAAGTAGTCTTGCTGTTTAGTGAACAGACAGACTGACATACAAGCGATCAACTTACCTGTCCCAGACCTCATTCTTAATTACAGGAGGTACTGGCAAAATCAAGCAGTCCTGGTTTTTTGCTTTCTCATCTACCCAATACAACTTCACATACACTTACTACCACTCAGGTTTCTGGATTTCCAGTTAGTATTTTCTCCGATACACTCAGAATACAACATTCTTGGTTTTACAGTCATCTGAAGGACATTTAGTTCTGCATTTAGAAAACCTTTTTTTGACTGCTAACCTGAAAATCCAGGCTTTTAAGAAGCTAAAGGAGATTTAGAGATAGTAAACAAAAGAGTTGGATGTTAGGGTAGTGCTAGAGCCAAAAAATAACTAATGGGTTAAAAGGCATTTGGGTCCTTTATTGTGCTGTGTTTGAGTTGAATTAATTACAGCAATATGACAGCTGGATTTCACTCCTGTGTTTGGGCATTGACAGACATCCTCCCCAGCACCAGCTGCCCGGGTGGACAACCGGCCACCTTGGCTGCTCACTGTCACTTTCTCCCACCCCTCTCTTTCCCAATTTCCATTTATCTGCCAGCAGAGCAGTTTGTACTTGACAGCCTTCTGGTCTGCTTCAGACAAAACCAGCTAGGAGCACTCATCTGAACTATCAGTAAAGATGATGATCCCCTGACGGGGCAATGATGAGGAATGGGGGTCAGGTACAATTTCCACTAACCTTGGATTTATTCCAAACTTGCAACACTGCTGGAGTCCAAAAGCTATTTTGAGAACTTTACACAAAAATAGGTCTTGCTCAGCAAGGTTAGTGAATATAGTGACAGCGACATCTGTAAAAGCAGTAAATTTAGCTCTTGAGGAAAGAAAATGTGCATAGAAATTCAGCATTTCCAAAGAAAACACAAAACTTCGTAGCAGGGAGGCACTGATGAAGTATATGCTAACACAGCACTTTAACCAATGGCACACAGCAGCAACTTTTAGGATCATTCTGAATGCCACTTTTAATATGGGACATCCAGCTTAAAAATCAGAACTGACAGTAGCTCTGTAAGTTTTTCCATGCAGCCTGCTCAGTAATCATCTGATCTTGCCTTCTGTCTGAGGATCTCATTCTTGTGCATTCTCCATGGCTATGCCACCTTTGATCTTCTGACGCCGTGAAACATTAATAGCAGGGCTTACACCATTGCCGGGGTTAAACCATGGGAACCATCATCTTATTTCATAGAAGTAACTACTTATTCCTTTGATTTGCTGTACATTTTCCTTAGAATATAGGTAGTGCCCTAGCGGTGGCAATGTCTGCATCACTTACAGTGCATCATTACACTGATGCTTGTAGTAGTTTCAACCTGGCAAATCTGTAGTTCTGTAGACGTTGCTGTTTAGACATCCTGAGTCAAGTTCAGCTGTAATAACTGGCCACAATACCATGAAAGCTCTTTAGAACTGAGCAGAATTTGGCACACTTCATATTAAATGATTAATTTTGCAATCTTGGCCTGCCATAATTGTATTTAGTACAAACAAGTCAGATCAAGTGTTAACTGGCTGTAGGCATGAACAAGGAATATACTCGTTTTAGAAATAAGGATCTCAGCTTTATTGTCATTTATAGGGTCAAAGACGTTGATTTCAGCAATGCTGTTCTGGATCTATGTCAGAGAGTTCCTTGCTGTGTTTCATCTTAGGAAGGGGTTGTCAGTATTGCCCAAACAAATAGTTCTTTAAGGGCCTCTGCATACTCCCAGTGGCAGCTCATGGTGACCAAGTTAGGGACAAACTAAGAAGTGCTTTCCAAACTCTCGTTTTCTTGCAATCTTATTGAAGATTGTTGAAGATCATGTTGTTGAAATATTGCCTGAGCATGACATTACTACCGTATGTGTGTGTGTAAACATAGATAGATAGATATATAGATATACATGTACACATCTGGCTGCATAAGTTGCCATCCTTTCTGATGCTAAGAGGAGACGTAGGTTGCTCCATAGAGTATTCTTACCTTGTATTACTTTCTGTAGAGGACTATGCATCATGCTTTTGGACACATAATTTGCCCACAAGCTCACAGACCGCCACGAGAGTCCAGAAGGAATTTGTACCTGTGAACTAGCTGGACTGACTCTCATGTTTAGTCCCAGTCATGTCTAGTCCTTCTCATCCTTCGCTTTTTCAGGGACAGGACTGTGACCCGTGGGTCTCAGAACCTGCAGCAGCATGGTACTTCAGAGCCTCTGAGAGTTATCACCCTTTGCACCCTGCTGCTCTGGCATGGGGAGTAAGTGTGTAACTGCCCCCTCGTCATTGCCCTCTGTAATGAAATGTAGGGTCATCTTTGCCTTTTACCCCAGAATCACGGGTGTGAAGTAAAAGCAGTACCTTTATAGGCAACTCCTGGTATGCCTTGGCGGGTACATCCTTTCTTGTCCCACCACGGCTTGTCTGACGCCTTGGTCTTACCGATGACTCAGGACCATCCTTTGGCACTGATACCTGCAACTGCATATGCCCAGTGCATACAGATGCCCAGCAGCTAAAAGGACAGAATTAAGAACTATTGCTAGGAACTGAATTGGTAAGAATCCAACCTCCTCTGTAATATTGTATCCCAACTTTTAAGAGGGAAAAGTGGCAGTAGCCTTTTGAAAGTTCATGAGGCTTTTCCAGCCTAGGCAAGAATGATGAGGAAAAAGGTTTCCTGCCTTTCCAGTGCAGCTGTGTGTTCCTTGCTCTTTTGCCTCAGCCCACACATTTTTTGCTACTTCTGTCCTTGCTCTGATTTCTCCAGGTTCAGATCAGAACCCCTTTGCTTTGAAGCTCAGGTCAGGCAAGGCATTGGGCATTACTGTTGCTAAGAGCAGCCTGTCCTCTCCCAGTTGCATGCTTGTGTGTTGACAGGGTCAGAGCGTGATTGAAGGGTAAGAGATGCACAAAAACAGAGAAGGCTTGAAATTAAATAGTCTTTGAAGCTTTTTCTTAACTAGTCTCACCCTGGCACAGACCCCTGCCTTAGGGGGATGATCCAGTGGAATAGCAATGACCGAAAGCTACTGCTATGCCCATTCAAGCATGCGGGGAGGAGAATTTATCTCAAAAACGACCATATGAGAATATCTGGGCTGCAAATAAATGTTTGTAAAAGATGTACATTAACGTTGAAAGAATGAGGATTTTTTTGTTTGGGTTTTTTTTTTGTTTGTTTGTTTGGTTTTTTTCTAAATAAAGCTGGGGTTTTTTTCTGAAACACTGAATGCTACACAGAAACAAAAAATGGAAAAATCCTGGTGGGTGAGACCTTCATCTCTTCTCTCATTTATTTCTAGTGCCAGTGGAGTAGCTGTCCTAATTAAAAAGAACTTGCCCTTTCAAACAGAGGAGCTAGATTCCAAATGGCCTTGTAGAAAAGGAATTGCTGAATGAAGTCATTACTCTAATTAACATTTATGCTCCTAATGTTAACAATGTACTTTTAAAAGGAACCAGTAGCATAGATATTCCTCCTTAAATCATCCAATGGTCTGGTGTGGGTACTGATTTTAGTAGCCCTTTGGTTATCAATTTAGACAGATCTACTAGGGGCAATTGCATTGTAAATCAGATATCTCAAGGAAGTCATTAATGAGCTAATGAACGATAGATGTTTGCAGTGATGAACAGTACAACTGATAATGCTTATTTAGCCAAGTGGTTTACTTAAGTGTTCTGTGTTGCATATCAAAGAAGTGACCATTCACCAGTAACTAGGTAAAATTGTATTAGCCCTTACTCAGCCTGCTGCTCCTGGGTTTATCTTCCAGTTTCCAGCGTTAGCCCAGCTCTAGGTCCCTAAGCTGTTTCTGTGATTTGTAATTCACAGAACTGTAGTTTGGAGCCCTGCATCTCTGTTTGACTTTGTTTGTGTATCTCCTGTCTCCCTTAGCATAAATCATAATGACAGATTAATTGGTTTATATTTCTGAAGCAATTTGAAATGTGAAGTGTTGCATAAGTGTTCAAGGTTGTTATTAATTTCTGACTTTTCCCCACCATTTTCTTTCATGAATGAAAATTAAATACAAATGATTTGCCATTTACAAGAGTAAATATGGTGAATCCTGTCATAAGTAATCACTCAAGGATTACCAGAAAAGCCCCTTTGTTTCACAGAATTGCACTTTTTAAATGCTTGAACTTTGCATTCCCTTTATAACACAGTAAATCTATTAACTTCACTGGAAGTGTCTGATTTATGCTGATGAGAACAGAGAATCAGATCTTTGATATCTGTGGCTGTGAGAGGGTAGTTTCATGTTGGAATAAAAGTCCTGGAAAATACAGGTTCTTCTGTAAAAGTTTTACTAGAATTAAAACATCGTGTCACTTGATAAGACTTAGAATTTGAGGTTATGACTGCTTTATTTCACAGGAGGAACATAATATTGTACCAGTGTTTAAAGCACAGTATTATTGGAGACTGGAAGATTCCTGCATTCAGAGATGCCTGTTTTACTTAAAGAATTTACATATGCTGAACTGATATTTTATTTTGTTTTCTTTCCCCTTAGAACAGTGTTGACTGGGGACTAAACCTCTAGCTTTTCCTTAGGACATGGCCAGCATTTAGTATTACCAGGGAATTTTTTATCAGGTGCAGCGCTCAAAGAATAGTCACATGGAGACAGATGTTTGTGCATTTAATTCCATCTCTTGCTTCCACTGGCTTGCAGGGCAGAGTCAAGAGGTACCCATGACAAAGTAGAAAAGTCCTTTACCCCAGAACAGGATTTTAGGATCAGAAATTAAGCAGGAAGGCAAAACAAGGACAGCCAACAAAAAGTAGCCTGGAGCAACACAGTGTGTCAATGAGAAAGAGAGAGATAAGACACTTGGACAGTTGTGCATGTTGGCTTCAATCTGTAATGACTGTGCAGACCACACATCAAAAACATTTGGCTGTCCTTGACAGAGGAAAAAAAAAGCCCAGATTTTTCAGCTATTACTGCTCTTCTTTTTTTTTTTGTTAGTTGAAATTATTTAAACAGTCAACCTGGTGAATAACAGTTCATTTACTCTACCTCTGTTTCTGGTTATTTGCCTAACTGCCTTCAGGCAATTATTAGGCGTCATCTTAGGGAGTCAAGGTGAAAGCTCTCTCCATCTTCTAACAACCATTTCAGCTGTTGATCAGCTAAACATACAGGTTTCACCGGTGTAAATTCCATTTGTGTTGTATCCTTCCAGCGTAAATTAAGGGCCAAATTTGGGCCATCAGCTCCAATAACACCTAATTCAGTCAGCACTGACAGCTGCTGCATTTCTCCAGTTCTGTGCATGCAAAGACTTCCATGGCCTTGGGACCAAAGTGTCTTTTTGTGCCTAAAATATGTGATAGTCGAGAAATGATCCCACACATTTCCACAGCAGTCCTATCCATGCTCAGAGAATGTGTAATATGAATTGGATGCATGGCAAAATGACCAGCCTGTCACGGTGGTGAGGACACTTTCTTGATAGCCTCGTGGCCACTTTCCTGGTAGCCTCGTGCCAAAGAAAAGAGGTGGTGGAAGGTCAGGATTTATTTGAAGTCCCACCTTGCACTCCCAGAAAGTGCCCTAGCTACTGGACGAAGGTGACCCTCCAGTCCTCCTTTTGGAAGAGTGACACTGTGAAGCCTATAATTTGTGGGGCATGAAGAAGAGCAAGCCAGAAATGGCCTATTATATAGTTTAGGAGCAAGAAGACTCATCAAGTGTGGCCACGTTTATTTGTTAGAGACTCTAGGACTGTCTCCTTCCCTACTCTATTCCACTGTCATGTGATAAATGCACCCCAGGAAATATCAATTACATCATTCCCCAATATCTATTAGTTTGTTTCTAATCTGTTTCTTTCTGAATGACTAAAAAATAATTAGTTTTTAAATCTTTTTTCCTCCTGGCTGAAAGTTGTATTACAACATAGGTAGGTTGTGGGGGTGTTAAGACAGATTTTAGGACTGGAGATTGTCTCACCATGCGTCTTTATGTAGCAAATGAGCTCTGAAAGACCTAAATTGCCTTGTTATAGCAAAGAACTCATTGGTAGTAGAGTTGTGGATTAAAACTCTCATGAGAAAAAGCTTTATATCTCTGTCGTATCAGGACCAAGGGGGTAGACAGCAAATTGAGTAAAAAAATACCATGTTAGAAAGAGATATCTTATCGGCTTTAAGGGAAAATGGGAACACGGGGTCTCCCTTAAATGTTCAGTTATTGCTTAGTACTTAGGATTTATAATAACAATTTACCTTAAAAAAAAAAACCCCTGATGATTTGCATTAATGTGGCAAAAGAATAATCTTTTGTTGATAAAAACAGAATTTATATAGTTTTTTCTCTGGGGTTTTTTGGAAGTTTTTTTATTTACTTTATCTGGAATTACTGGGAATCTCTGAGAAGTATTTTTATTTATTCTGACAACTCCTTAAGTGAAGAACCAATAGGGAACATCTGATTTATTCATGTTGCGCAAGATGACTATCCAGGACAATTTGTAGATGCCTTTTTAGGCACATAAGGCAAGGATTCCCCACACACCTCTCCAACTGGCAAAATTACTTTCTCTGGTAGCAACTTGAATAAATGAATGCAAAACCTGATTGACTACAGGGATCTCTTCTCAGAAAACAAGTTTCAATAAAATGTCAGATGAAATTAGCAGTCCAGAGTGCCTTCTTCAGGTTGTCAGGGAAGTTGGAGATGACAGGCTTCCAACTATAACCCAGAGAAAATGCCACTGTGAAATTGTATAAGGTGTCTATAAATGCAGCTTTTAAAATAAGCCTAAATTTCTATGAAAAAAAGACAACACAGTACTGATCAGATCAGGAGTGGGGCATTAATCCAGCACCTTGTCTCAGGCAAAAGACAGATCAGACAATTCTCAGGACTTTAAGACCTCTACAATACACATTTTTGAGTAAACTTCACCTGGTCCTGTTCCCCTCCTATACATAGCATTTTCAGATAGGTCTGTAGCAACTATGGATGGTTTTAACATGCAGGTAATTTCTGGTGTAGGAACTACGTTCCAGAAATTCATTCCAATTTTTGATTCAAAACTTGATCTGAAAAACTTCCGAAATTTCTACAGTTTAATTAATTTTGAGTGCAGGTGCTTCTCTCACTGACCTTCAATTTCTCGTGTTTAATTTTATGTAAGTTTTGTATTTATTTACTTTTATCAGATCCCTTCCTTTTCACCATCTTATTACATAAATACATTTGATTTGTACAACTGAAATACATTTTAATTTTATTATAGGACGTTTATAATTTTCTTTGCTTTTCTCAAAACATCTTTTATTTCTATTTTTTTTCTTTAGAGAAGTCTGGGCCAACACTATGTGCAATAAATTTTTTAAACACATTATTGAACATATGCATTATACATAATTCCATTCCTTCCATAAGCTGCCTTCCAGTTTATGGATCTATCTTTGCTTATTATTTAGCAGAAGGAAGCTGTGACTGTACAGTGAGATGTCTACAGTAATGCCAGTATCTCTCTAGAAAGGATCGTCATTTTACAACCCTGTGACTCCCTGATTTGCATTTATCAATAATAAATTCCATTTAATGTGATGCCTTCCCATACACTAGTTAGTTAGTTAGTTAGTTAGTTAGTTAGTTAGTTAGTTAGTTAGTTATTATTTTTAGTCCTTCTGAAGCTTCAGAAACATTCAGTTCTGTGGCCCAGGCTAAACTAGATAAAATATTGTCTAGAAATGCTCTTAGTCTTTTCTCATATTTCCTTTCCAAATCATTTGTAAGGATGTAAAACCATGTAGGCATACTGTCAAAAGGGAGGGACTCTGTCTCAAGCTGTTCTCTAATATGGCGAAGGACTTTTACTTCTACAAGAACCTTAGCAATAATGTATAAATTACACAAAATCAGAGTTCAAGGGAAGTGGGCAATCTCTAGTTTGTTAAGCCTAAATATGTAAATAATTCCAGAAAGCAGTAGCGTGATTCAGTGCGTTGGAACCTTGGTTATTAAAGGTCTTAATCACGTCATCTATTCTTAGCCATCTAAAAGGTGTCTGGACCTTCTTGTAAGGTCAGCAACCAAAACCATGTACACTTCCAGAGGTCAGTTCATCCCACCTGAGATCACTACCCAGGTCAGGTGGGTAGAGAGAGCTTGTTACTTTAAAATACCACCTAACTTCTATGCAGCAAAAGTGAAATGATTTAGAAACCTAGTCTCATATAATTTAGGGATGAGACACAATGACAAGCGACTACTCAAAGGCTCAATCCAAACAAGAGCCAGTTCACAACAAAAGAGATGTACGTGCTATGGAAAGAAGCCTCTCTCTCTGCTTAGCTGCAGTAAAGAATATGCTGTTCAGGAATTGAACCATGACTTTTTTATTGGAAAGCAGAGGTTTCAGATTGTAGTATTGTTCTTTAGAAGATTAAGTCAGATGACATAATTGCTTTAAAAACTTCAAAATACTATAAAATAGTTACTAATATATTTATAAAGCTATATTATTGCACAGACTTGTTCCAAGATCCTGCATTCATACCTCTGTGATTCTTGCTTGCAAAGTCGAAATACCCTTTTATATTATTAATTCCTGTCTCTTTGTCCATGATTTTCCTTAAATAAGTAAGAGTAGCCTTTAAAGAGCTCTATCTGCATTTTTTCACTTCTGGTATGCTGTGCTCAGTGTAAGATCAAAACATGGAAGTTAAAGGTCACTTCATATTAGTTGGTTGTGAGGAGACCTGTGATGATGCGCAGTGCATGCAGCGCACTGCTGCATCTGATAAGCAGTCATCTCTTTTCTAGGCCATTATCTAAAATTGATTTGTTCTGCTTCTTGGAGAGGAATACCAACTTGAAGAATATTTGGGAGAAATAAGGTCAGGACATTAATCTTTGAGGAATCTTAAACCAAGGAAGTTCCTTCTCCATAGCCAGCTCCACCCAGACTTAACACAGGATGGTTTATAGTTACATTGTGTAAAAAGTATTTACAGCTTCAACCAAGGGGATTCCAGGTCTGACAGGAGAACCATGTCGTGGTTTAACCCCAGCTGATAATTAAGTTCCACGCAGCCACTCACTCACTCCCCCCTCACCCAGAGGGATGGGGAGGAGAATCAGAAAGGAATGTAAAACTCTAGAGTTGAGATAAGAACAATTTAATAATTGAAATAAAGTAAAAAAGTAATAATAATAATAATAACAACAATAATAACAGTTATAATGAAAAGGAGGGAGAGGAGGAGAGGAATGAAATCCAAAGGGAAGGGAGGAAAGAAAACAAGTGATGCACAATATGGTTGATCACCACCCGCTGAGCAACACCCAGCCAGACCCCAAGCAGCGATGGGCCAGCCCCAGGGAACCCCCCCAGTTAATACACTGAGCATGACGTGCTATGGTATGGAACATCCCTTCGGCTGGTTCGGGCAGCTGTCCTGGCTGTGTCCCCTCCCAGTGTCCCGTGCCCCCCCAGCCCTCTCGCTGGCCGGGCCCCAGAAACTGAAAAGTCCTTGGCTTGGTACAGACACCACCCAGCAACAGCCAAACCATCCGTGTGCCACCAACGGTGTCCTCACACCACATCCAAAGCACAGCGCTGCACCAGCTACTGAGGAGGAAATTAACTCCATCCCAGCTGAAACCAGGACAAACCATTATTTCTGAACTATACAAGATTTTAGTGCCCCAGAGAGTTGTATCTGTTCACATGTTTTGGTCTTGGTAGGAATTAAAGGGATGATGAAAACAGTTCAGGCAGTATCTGATTCTTCAAAGGTGGAATTGTTCTTTCTACTTACTTCTTGTTTGTACTCTTACACAGAATTTTTGGGGATTAGTCTTGCATATATGCCTAAATTTGTAGATAGGCTACTGCAAATAGCTAAAAGATTAATTAACAAAATCTAAGGAGTGCAGAATATTTATAGGATAAAACCACTCTGGTATATAAAAAAAGAAAGAAGGAAAAAAAGAGGATACTTTAAAGAAAAATCAGGTATCTAAAATGGAACTATGGAAACAGAAATAAAGAAAACTTAGGAGTCTGAACTCTGAAATACATTAAACCATGAACAGATGTTTCTGAGGAAAATACATTTTTTAAAATGTGAATTAACTTTGTATGCCTTAATTTTGGGGTTTTCAAAATCTCTGAAAATCAGACTTTTTTTTAGGCCATCCCCTATGCAGATCTGATATACTCTGTCAGAACCTTAAAGTTACAAAAATTGATTTGCTGCTACTGTTTCTTTTGAAAAATACCAGATAAGAAATTGAAATAAACTCATATATCCTTACTTTTACAGTCTTTCCCAATCTGTCTGGAAAAGACGGATTCTTACTAGGGCAGTTGGGGTCTTATAATAAGAGAAGAGCAGCTCTGTCGTGCTGGAAGGTTTAACAGCCTGTCTGTCTCCATTCCTCTATTTGTGAGTTTAGAAACTTCCTCTGCTGTTGCATGCACTGGGGGCCAGAACACTCTTGGGCAAAAATCCACAGCTATAATTAGTGTTTTAATTTTAAGGTAGATGAATAGAAAATCCTGAAGCCGGTTATTAAAATGTCATTAGTTGACACAGAAGTTAGTGTATCTGCTTAATGTCTGTTAGCAGAAGCTGCAGAGACCAACCCAAATGAGAATTCTGCCTGGGGAAAGTTGCAGCAGCACAAGGCATCATAAATCTCCCTGCCTCTGGGAAACAGCTGGACAGCTCTCGCCAGAAAATGTTCAAAGTGTTTGTTGGGAATGCGTGAGCAATAACTCTGGCCCCTCTGTTCTAGCAGAGCGTGAGATCTCTGGAAAATACTCCTTTTGAGTGGCTTTAGCCATAGCTAAAGCCCAATAGAGTTTGAAAACAGCAAGGGTGAAAATCAGACTGTAACACGTAGCCCTGAGGATCTCTGTATCCCAAAAGTATGGAATTGGTTCTGTATATTATGTGTAACTCATTCTGACAGCACTCCCAAAGTAAATATATTTGTATTTTTAATTCAGACTTTAATGTAGCAACAAGGCTCAGAGAACTAAGCAATCTGGAATCAAAGGCTTAGAAAAAGAAGAGCAAAGACTTCTCTAGAATCTTCAGTCTCTGGCTGAAAGCAGAGAAACTAAAAGTAGCAGCAAAGATCTCAAAGTATAACTTTGCTTGTGAATATTTCAGAGAACGCAACAGAAGTTAATCACTGTTGTTAAGAAGTAAAATCACAAATCTATATCTAATAGCTTTTTTCCCCCTAAATCCTAAGATCTGAACTACAGCCTTTCCCAGCCTCTTCGCCATCTTAATGACACAAGATCATGAGTAAAACTAATACCAACGAAAATCTAAAATCTAAAGGCTTTAGAAAGCTTAATTTTTTAATTCCACTTATTTTGGCACCACACTAAGAGTTCTGCAACTTTGATCCATCAAGCAGCATTGCGAAACCATCATGAAAATGTATGAACCCAAACCCAAAACCTACTCACGCAACCTTACAGCAATAATTAGAAAAGCCCTAATTATAGTATAGTCACCCGTCAAAATAAATTACTCAGGGTGAGTGGGTGAATAGAAGTTTTCTAGGCTTCCTTAAGGAGGTGGTAATTGTCTTGAACTTTGTTAAAATACATAACTAATTCTACTTTAACAATGTCTATGGACTGTTTTCCTCTTTGGGAATTTTAAAAGATGGTTGCAAGAATTTTGAGAGGGGGCTTTTTCAATTTTAAAATATTTTATATTTATGTATTTGTACTGCAGAACACATTTTATGACATAAAAAAGAATGTTCTAAAATACATGTTCAGGTGACCAGAAATGTTACAGTAAAACAATTTTGTATGAACATGCCAATTGACTGGACATACTTCCACGGACAAAGTGATGTTTGTGGATCTGACAGCACAGTGAAGTGAGAGCACCCACGGTTGGCTCCTGAAGGTCTACACAGCGATTAGGAGCTCCATGGAGCCTGCATTTAGGAATCCTTCCTATCTTCAACATCCATTGCACACGACACCAAATCCTTGAAAGGTGTCTGTGACCCATTCACCTGGGCTTTGCTGGCCATGAAAATTTAATGCAAAGTTTGAGAGACTGCCAACCATGTATGATCTTACCCTCCTGGTTATACTACCAGTGTGTTGGGCCTGATCTAAGCAATACCAAAAACACAGGCTTTCTTTCCTGCTGTCTTCTGGAGGTTGCCAGAAACCTGCACGTAAACTTATATCCAAAGAATGCTCAATGTGTGGACTCCAGAATGCAGCAGACTTGAGCTTGATGTCACAGGGCTTGCAGACTGTGGCTACTGCGGATGGAGATACTGGTTTTAGATCTTCTTTCATTGTTGCTTCCAAAATCTGGGGGTTTGTGTTATTTATTTATTTTTTTACTATCATTTAGGTGATATTCTGACACCTTCATTATAGAATAGAACCATAGAATAGTTTGGGTTGGAAAGGACCTTTAAAAGTCATCTGGTCCAACCTCCCCTGCAGTGAGCAGGGACATTTTCAGCTAGATCAGGTTGCTCAGAGCCCTGTTCAACCTGACCTTGAATGTTTCCAGGGACGGGACATCTAGCACGGTATATGGGCAACCTGTTCCAGTGTTTCACCACCCTCATTGTAAAAAATGTCGTCTTTATATCTAGTCTGAATCTACCCTCTTTTAGTTTAAAACCATTACCCCTTGTCCCATCACAACAGGCCCCACTGAAAAGTTTGCCCCCATCTTTCTTGTAAGCCCCCTTTAGGTACTGAAGGCTGCTACAAGGTCTCCCCGGAGCCTTCTCTTCTCCAGACTGAACAACCCCAACTCTCTCCGCCTGTCCTCATAGGAGACCTGTTCCATCCCTCTGATCGTTTTTGAGGCCTCCTCTGGACCCGCTCCAACAGGTCCGTGTCTTTCCTGTGCCCGGGGCCCCAGAGCTGGACGCAGCACTGCAGGGGGGCTCTCACCAGAGCAGAGCAGAGGGGCACAGTCACCTCCCTCGACCTGCTGGCCGCGCTTCTTGTGATGCAGCCCAGGATATGACTGGCTTTCTGGGCTGTGAGCGCACACTGCCAGCTCATGTCCGGCTTTTCATCCACCGGTGCCCCCAAGTCCTTCTCCCTGGGGCTGCTCTCAATCCCTTCATCCCCCAGCCTGTGTTGACACCAGGGGTTGCCCTGGCCCTGGTGCAGGACCTTGCACGTGGCCTTGTTGAACCCCATGAGGTTCACGCGGGCCTACTTCGTGAGCTTGTCCAGGTCCCTCTGGGATGGCATCATGTCCCTCAGGAGTGTCAGCTGCACCACTCAGCTCGGTGTCATCTGCAAACTGGCTGAGGGTGCACTCGATCCCATTGACTGTCATTGATTGAGGGTATTAAACGGCACCGGTCCCAGTACGGACCCCTGAGGGACACCACTTGTCCCTGATTGTCGTCTGGACATTGATTATAAGCAGACATAGATTATAAACAGAGGCTTCTTGATATATGCGATAGGCTTCTAGTCAGGCCTATTGCAGCTATCATCTTTGCATCAAATAATAAAATATTCAAATTAATTTACATTATTATTTTAATTTTAAAATAAGCTAATTTCTGCCTACCTAAAACTCTGCATACCATTGCAATCCATTTTTCCCCATATGTATTTGAGAGCTGTTAAAATATCAATTGTAACTCTCATATCCAGACAGCAATTAATTTCAGAGTACTTTGCCATTAATTTATTATCACTAGTGAGTGACCACGAAAGCAATATGTAAAAATTTAACATTCAGCGTAACACCTGCAGTTATTGTTCTAATAACTTGAAAAATAAGGTTTGCCTTTCATTTCCTAGAGTTGTGGCTGACTCACACAATTTTGACTGATACTTCAGCAATTCCAAGCTGCATAAACAGTACAGACAGATCAATCTAAATGAGGGTGCTGAATAAGCAGAAGCAGGGGTGTATTTGTAGCTGGGTATTGTTTCATCCCACTCTAAAAATAAGCGTGAAAAGGAATGTGTATCTTATTCTGGGCTCAGAATCTGAGTCACACCATAGTTGGAAGCATTCGTATTAAAAGCTTTTGGCTCTGACACACCTTGTTTTCTGTCTGATTGTTCATTCTTACTATAATTTCTTAATTCCTCACCACCACACTTTATTTTTCACAATACTTACATTTTCACGCTCGACTTTTACATTTCTTAGATGAGAACGGTGGAGCTTCAGGAGCCAGGGACCCTCCTGCTGCTCTGTGCTTCTGTGCTGCGTGTCGGGTTCTTTCCTCACAGAAGGGGAGAGGGGCTCGGGGGGCTGGTGGTGAGGGTGCTTGGCAAAGCCAGGCAAAGGAAAGCGCGTGTAGGTCAGTCCCTTCAATGTAGCACAAAATGGGACACGTTGTGGGAGACACATTTAAAACTGTGTCCAGTGACTGGGATCGCTGGGTGTTGAGCACATCGGTGTAGTGACTGTCAATAGATTTGAGTCTTGTTACCATTTCATCATGATGATTCTAATGCTTCTTTACTAACACCCAAACATTTTCTCTTATTTTCTTCTGTAAGGGCTTACCTTTTCTTAGGAAGCAAGTTAGGATCTATTGCTTCATCATCAAACACTTTATCGATAAAATAAGTCTTACTACTTCCTGACATAGGTGAGCTCAGGTTAAGAAAAAAACCAGCTGCTTTGTCCTCCTCATTTTCTCCTCTTTCTGCTGCTTCTGACTTTCTGACTCCCTGATCTGGTCTCTGTCGTCAGGGTGAACATCCCCAGTAATTTTATCTGACTTCCCTCCCCGCAGAATCAGGCAGACCTTTTTGTGCAGCTTAGGGGTAGCAAGGAACGCTCGGTAATTGTAACTGTGCCGTGGCTTCCAAGCCATTTCGGCAGCAAAGTCAAAGAGGTTAGGTTAGACCATCTTCGGTGTTCAGCTGCACTTGGAAACAGGCTGGGAGCACTGTGGCAATCAGGCACAGCAGCAAGATGGATTAAGCCGCGGTGGGTTTTCTGCAATTAAATACTTATTCTGCACTGCCTGTCTGCGTGAAGGCTTTTAGTCAGGTCCAGTGCAAAGAGCTTAGCTTAAGCTCTGCTGGCTTAAACTGACCTCTTGACTTTGTGCTGGGGTGGCGGAAGAGTGTGCACACTTTTTGAAGTACAGCGAGGAGGCACCCGAGCAAGAGAGCAGCTGCACTGAGTCAGACCAAGGGAAACTGTAGCCCTGTACTCTGTCTCTACTACTGCCCCTTGGCAGATGTTAAGGCAAAAGATATAAGAGCGGGGAAGGCATGCAGAGATACATTCTGTGCTCCACTGTTCTGTATTTTATGGAATTCTTGAGTCAGAATTTGTACCTTTACATTTAGTGGCTTTCGTGTTGGGTTTTTTTGTTGGTTGTTTTTGTTCTATGACTTTGTATAATTGCTTTTTGACTGTATTTATGATACTGGCAGCATCTGCTAGTGAATGCCACTATTCTCTTATGCTGTGTGAAAAGAACCCACTTCTTTTGCTTGTTTTAAACCTGCTAATTTCATTGGCCATCCTCTTGTTCTCATGTAGTGAGAAGCCAAGCATCCATTCATTTGTTTTCTAGGCACTTTCCCAGGGTTCTCCTGATTTTATACATATCTGCCATATCCCCCTTCAGTTGTCCCATTTCCAAGCTGAAAACTCCAAATCAATTTAAGCAGTTCCAAGCTTTAATTGCCCTTCTTTAGTTCCCCCATGTAATTTTTGAGAGGCAAGTACCAGAACAGCAGGCAGTATACAAAAGGGAGGGTACTATGTGGTTTTGTGTACTGCTATAAAGGTGTTTTCTGTTTTGTGCTCTGTTCCTTTTTATAATGCTCCTAACTGCTGGGGGTTTTGACTGCAAGTGAGCATGGGATTTATATTTTCTTTTAGTAATCTTTCTTTGTTTTATTTATTCCTTTTTTTTTTAATTGCACACAATTGAAATTATTTATTTGGTGTGCTTTTTGTACCTACAGAAAGTTGAATTTCTGTACCTAATGATTAGTGTTTCAACAGCAACATCTAGAACCAGCCCTGTCCTTTGCTCATGCCGGATGAAAAAAAGCTGGTTTTATCAGAGATTTTCCAAACACGATTGCAACAAAAGTTGTGGTGTTTAAAACATTTAGTCTCTGCATTATACCCAGATACAGCAATTGCTGAGGTTTTATGAGACAGTCTCTCTATTTAGAGTCTCTCCATTAGCTCTAATGCTCTAAGGCTTAGGCAAGGAATTTCAAGACACTGAGAAATAGTTTTTGATAGAAGATACAGTTTACACTGGTTCTGCTTTTTCTTTAATTGAGCATTGCACCCTCTTTGACATGGCTGGGTATCGCATCCTATATATTTTTTCCTTTGGAACACCTTTATAATGCAGTCATTATATCAATATCTGTGGAACAGTTTCTTGGTTTTATTTGCACTGCTTGTACATATATTTGGATTTTGGATAGATAGGTAGGTAGGTAGCAACTAATAATGCAAAACTATCAAGTCAATGGTTACTAGATCATAAGGCACATAACTTGTTATGTTAGAGGACAGAAGTTGGAAATTGTACTGCATGTTCAGTTTGAAACGGAAAGAGTTCAATCTTCTTTGTCTCCTAATCTTGAATGGGCATTTTTGTTTCTTGTATTTTTATATATGTTATATTCATAGAAATTTTTTGTTAGGACTTTTCTCTCTGTTTCCCAATAATACATACATCAGTTAAAGTGAAAAATTGTTTAATATCCAAAAATGGAATGAGCATGTCTTTCATTTAAAACATCTTATCTACCATTCAGAATATTACTGCTAATTACTACTGCACTCACTTTTGTATGACAGTGGCAAAACTAAGAACAAAGGAAAAAAAGCCAAGGTACCACACTTTTAGTTTCACAGTTTGTATCACACTGGTCCTGTGACCCTGGGATTTGTGTGCTGGTATTTATGAAATCAGTGGAAATTAGTGCATACCTAACAAGTTTTTTGAAGCTAAAGGTGTCTGTGGCACTGATTAACTTTCAGAGTGGTAAAATGGCTTAAGTCAGAGAGGAATTTTCTAGACTGGGAAATCTTTTTTTCAAAATATGTAGTGTTTCAGACATGCAATCTCACCAATAAAGGTAACGTGCTCCTAAGGAAATACAAAAGTAGACTTCCAGCTGAGCACTGCCTTCAAGGCTGTTGGTTTTCCAGTACTCTCAAAATATCCTTCATTGCCAGAGCGTAGAACTTTGACTGTGACAAATCTGATTTTGACAAATTTTGGAGGTACAGTTTTGCGAGTGGATTAATACAGATTTCTCTTACTCCCTTAGACCCCAAATCCTGCAATGAGGATCCTGCTATCAGTATGAGGGCCATTTAACACAGGACATTTTTCTAGTGTGTTACAATTACAAAAGCATCTTTTATTAATATAATTTTGCTAAACCACTGTGAAAAATTCATAGAGTATTCAGTAGTTGCAAGGCTGCTCAATTACTTAGCTGTATTGAGGTGTTTGTGTGTCTGAACGTTGTAATTCATGGGAAACACCCAAGAATAGTAGTAGTAATAATTTTTACTCTGCCTGCAAAATGCATCTTATGATGGTTTACTGTGCATATGTAACATATTTATTTATTTCACACTCATATGTGGTTAAAATAATTTTTGCCAGTTCGTACTGTTACATAATCTCATAGAAGCCCTAAATTGTGGGATAAGAATTAAAAAATGGTCATACAGTCTAAAATATCTTCAACGTATTCTTACGTAGGTGCTTTTTTCTTTGGAAAACTGTCTCAGAGCTGGACATTATTTTTAGTTTCCCATACTAACTGCTGAAGATCTACTTGTGCAGCATTTTGGTCACTGCCCTTCAATGCAATTTGCACATGAAAAAAAAAGGCATGCATAAAGAGCATTTTTTTATCTTTATGTCTTATACTACTCTTTGTGTTTGCTTCTAGAAAGGACTTGCTATTTTTTAATGTTCTTTTATTTTAATTGTTTTAATATTTTATTTTTAACCATATATTTGAAGACAAATTTGAGGCATCAGTAATAAACCAATTTTCAGTCCAGCTGTGCAAGAAATTCAAACATACAGATATTGATAGATAAGATGAGACCATAGTCCATCTAATCTAATAATCCTTCTGACAGCAGTAGATGATTCAGAGGAAGCTGCCAGAAATTTCATGAGACAAATAGAGGGTAATCTGTCAGCCACCTTAAGTCTTCTCAGAACACCTTAGTACTTTGAGATAATTTTAAGCCCTAAAGCATAAGTTTTCAACTTTCTTTGAAAATACATTAGCATTAAATATTACAAATGTGGGGCTCATGAATAGCAAAATTTTGACAAATATGAAAAATTAGATAGTGCAAGCATTACTGAAAACTGCAGATCTCTGAATCACTGGTTGATAATTTACTTTCTTAGCATGTGAGAGTTTGGAGGGGTGGAAATGACATAACATGGTGAAGAGCCAGCACTTTTACAGTCCTTTTGATCCTTCAGATATCTTCTCTTTTGGCATAAATGTTGCAAAACTGATTTATCCTAAGTAACAGTTTGAAATAAGAAAACAGCTCTGGTATGCTGCCTATTTTGCAGGTATTTGGATGACAGGAATGTTACATTTCAGGAAGTGTTCATGTGGTATATACTTGTGAACATCATTTGATCACTGGTGCTATCACCAAGAAAATTAGTTACCATTTCATGAAAGGTGAATATTTAACTTCACAGGAAACATTGAGAACTAATCTTAATATTAGCTGATGAACCAGATCCTACCTCACATAATCCCAACAAAAGAAGCAGCAGCAGCATATGTATTTCTGCAGATTTATGTGTTATTTCTTTTCTTTTCTTCCCAGACAACTATTACGGCACTCCGAAGCCTCCAGCAGAACCGGCTCCATTGCTGTTAAATGTAACAGATCAGATCCTCCCAGGTGCCACTCCCGGGGCTGAAGGCAAACGTAAAAGGAATAAGTCTGTGAGCAATATGGAGAAGACGGGTATCGAGCCACCAGAGGAAGAAGAGGAAGAAAGACCTGTGGTGAATGGAAATGATGTGACAGTAACACCAGGTCTGTCATTCCTTCTTACTTTGCCATGCCTTTCTGTTATTCACAGAGTCCTCCCTTACCTCCTTCTGCAGGGAGAATGTGCACGTTCAGGTAAGGATGTTCTGGCAAGACTGACAGCCAGGAATCCCGAATCATTTCTCTGAAGGAAATTTTTTCTTCTCTGAAGAAAAGGATTTCTCTGAAGCCTAAACCAAATCACTTTAACCTCCATTTTGGGGAGTCATCTCACCTCAGCTACTGTAAAGACACCTGCCTCTGAACTAGTCCCTCTGAACCCTCTCCATAGACCAAAAAGAAAAATACCTGCTCTCTGAATACAGTTCATGTGACCTGGTTTAGATTTCTAGGTTAGGAAATCAGTCACAAGTGCCTCTGTCTGTCCACTGAATATAGAGGGAGTCTGGAGAACTGTAATTTGGTCAAATGAACCTAGTCTCTCTATTTCAGGTCTCCTTGTTCTCAAATAGTGATACTCACAAGACTGCTCACTACATTATGAACTGAAGTTTTGTAAATTGTTATGAAATCTTAGCAATATTGTGCAAGAGTAAGGTTATCGTATAAAAGAATTTGTGGCAGTGCCAACGAAACTTAGCTGGCAAAGCTATCAGGAAGAACCCTTTTCAGCGATGTTCCAGAGCCTGCATAAAGTTGATAAAAGTTTCAGACATCTAGTCCTGAAAGGCAGCTCTTATTTTACCCCTTGGATCATAGTTCTCCAGAAAAAAAGGGGCTTAAGATACTGACTGGTATCCTGAGTGGAAACACTCCAGCCTTTTCCCAAGCAGGTAATCAGATTCCCCTTCAACATTGCAGTAAGCCATCATTTTACAGTACTTAATCATTTTTATTCTGAAATACCATTAAAGAAATGATTTGTCATTGTTGTTGAGGTAGGAAATTAAAGGATTCAGACTTTTATACCTCTCTGACAAATAACCCTGTGAATCCTTTTTGGTGAACCTAGAAATTCAGAAACAAATTATTGAAGTAGAAGCCTACAGTGACAATCGTATGCATGAGAAGCTAAAATGGAATATTGCAAGTTCTCTAAATGTATATGTTAATGTGAAACAAAATATCCATTACCTAATCATCTAAGCACTGTAGAAGGATTTTCATACTGCAGATTCTATATATAATATTTTTTTCCTCCTACTGCATTAGAAAATATATCGAATTGAGTATCTTCCCATCAGGGATGTATTTGCCACATGTGTTTATGTTGTTGCTACATAACATTAATGTAAGGGCAAATCCCTGGGCAGAATCTATCCCCGCGTGCAAGGGGGATGGCAGGGGGTGGTGGGGTGAGAGTGGATCTCGTTTTCCCCTCTCGGCATTACTCCCTGGCCATTGTCATCACATGCTGTACGAGCCTTGCTCATCCGTTCCGCACAACACTGCATATTTCAGCAGTGCTCTGATGCTTAGTGCCTCTCCTACACAGCTAAGCAGAGAAGGATGAATCCCAGAAATCCTTACATAAAACATCAGCACTGGCTCCGTTGCCAGGATACTTCCACAGTGAAAGAGGCAAAGGCAGGATTTGGTCTTTGATGTGTATTGTAGAAATCATTAAAAAGATCATTCTTTGCAGTTATTCGAAATCTGTCGCATAACGGACCATTGCTGAGGAGCAATTTCCAGAGCAATATGTTTCAGCTCGAACTGGATCAATGTTTACCAGCTTTTCTCCTCACGTCGTACACCTATAATTTGCTTCTCCCAAGCAAATTCTATGTGAACGATGACTAGGCAGCACCCAAGAAACAAGCACTGGCATGTGCTGTGTTACAAAATGAACTACATGAGCATCGGTGTAAAAGAGCCCCCCGCCTCCCCCCTCCTCGCCCCTCACAAAGTAATTCCTGTAGGTGTGGCCAGCAGAACAAGCAGTGCCTGTGTTGGCTCTCATGGTTTCATAAGCAGGGTTTTGTTGTTCAGTTACACTGATTGAGGACTTTGGGGATTGTAGCAAAGCAGCTCTGTACATACATGCTGTGTTGCCTTTGTTGGGCAGCGTAGCTCCCACGGAGCCTGTTACTGCAGTCATTTTCTCTGTGAGCTGACAGAGTCTTTGGCTACCTCTAAAATGTGTGTACGTTTGTGGTTTGTGTCTTTGAACAGTCAGGAAAACCAGAAATGTTGAATTGTGGGGGTTTTAAACTCTTGGTAGAGGGAGAAATCTAATTTTTATAAAGAAGCAACATAGGTAGAAGATTTGTTATTTCCAGTTCTTCTAGAAAGTGCATTCTTATTTTAAATGCTTCACTTCTATCGGGAGTATTTTATTAAACATAGGACTCCTGGGACATCTAAAACATTGATACATTTTTATAGATGCTCAGCAACTTAATGGCTTATTAACTGCCAAAGGTATCAGTCTGGCAACTCAGAGGACTGCTATAACACCTAGGACTGCTAGGTCGAAATAGTAGCAGATCTAAGATGGATCTGAAGAAAATAAACACATCTTTATCAGACCAATAAGTGACATCTATAGTTGCAGAGATCTTTGTACTTTTGGTCTGATTTTTCAGATTACTTTTCAGTGTCTGTTAAGATAAACCATACATCTGTTGAGCTTTGTTAGTAGGAATGAGTTTTTCATTAATTCACTTCCACATACCTTGCTTCATATGCCATCAGATTTCCCTCAGACAGTTGTATATTGGCAGGCTGGAGATCTTCAACCATGATCTGTAACCATCTTCTTGTTAATTTGTGCTGTCCAGTGTGTTTATTCTTTCTGACTTTTGTCACCAGCTCTCAGCCCAGAACCCAACAGGAATCCTTCTCAATTCTTCAGGATGAGGCTTTTGGCCATTTTAGAATAGGGCACTCTCAGTGCCTCATCCTGGATCAAGTTCTCTCAGGCGAAAGAGTATTAATTGGGATATGGGATTTATCTCATCCAACTTTAGTAAATTATATGCCTAAATGCTTTACTTTTTTGTTTGAGCTACTTGTCTCTGTTCTTTTTACAGTAAGGAGAAAGAAGCAATTCCAAAGAGTAAGAAAATACAGCTGGTTTAGATACCCATTTTAGGGGATCACCTTTACAATCTGGAATGCTTAAATCAGCCTATAGATATACAGGAGCCTAGACAGCTAAATTTAAATGAAGAATCCTACTATTTGCCAAGCAGTATATGAGAGACCATCTATAGATTAGCTGTTAATATGGCACAGTCTAGAATTAGCATTGGGTTTTTCACACCTAGTGCAATTGCTTACATTAATGGACTTCTGGCTGCTCTGGGTTGTGTCTCTGTTGGGTGAGACATCTTGCTTCTGAGAAGCCTTTCCTGATAGACACTGCATTGAAATGAACGATTTCTGCAAAACTGATGCGTTGGCAAAAGAGTTAAAAGTGTTTTGGTCAAATTACAACCTGCTTGCCAGGCATTCAGTTCTCACTGCTGTTGCTGTTTGTGTCTGCAGAGAAATAAGTCAGTCTCCTTCACCACCAGGATCATGATTTGACACTGTGTTGGCCATGTCACATTTGCTTCACACTTTTGACTGATTGTTTATCATCCAAACTCCAGAAGAACCACTCTAATATTGAAAGAATTCTTATGTATGTGCGTCATTCTGACATTACTTGAACAACAGTAAGTTGCACCCAGAGATGAAAGTTCTGGCAGGCTCCAAGTATTTGAGGGATCAGATAGGACATAAAGTTTCAGAATTATCATTCCATGCCTTAGGTTGATAATGAAGCAAAAGGCTAGGGTCCCAATGCCATCAATCACCATGCAAGGTGCAGCAGACCCAGGAAACAGGTTGAGTTCATTCTTCTATTATTACACAGCAGAAACTGTCAGATGCATGAAAAGAACACACACGGCATCCAAGAGCCATGAGATTTTAAAAAATACATAAGTCGGTCTCCATTGATACTTCTGTTGTAGGTGTGTTCTTTAAAGTCAATTTATCATAGCTAGGTCACAGACCTACAGAATGCCCTATGCTCACCCAGTCTCCACGTCTGCTGTTTTGCTTCCTCCCCATCAGCTCCTAGTGCCTGTGTCAGTAGTCAGGGGGAACAGTGCCTTCATGCAAAGAACCAAAACACAAAGATGGCTACAGCTCTGTGGGAAAGGGAGCAGCTCCAAGGATGCAGTGATAATTTTGTAAGAAAATAGGTGCACATTGCTCAGCAAACAGGAGTTAAACTACTCTTATATCCAACAGTTACTTCAAGTCAATGGATTGGTTCCTGTGCAGAATTTAACAAATTAGTCAGTGAGATACAATAATGATATAAAGAGTTGCAGTATTTTCTTTAAGAGCTGCTAAAACCACTCCATAAATTACTATTCAATAATATTTCCTTTAATTTGTTCTCTGCTGGTATCGCTTAGGTCATCTGAGTTGTTTCTTTTGGAAGAATAAGTTTTTAAAAATTACTGCGTGAATAATCCGCAGCATTAAAATAAAGGAATAAAATGGCGATGTTCTCTTACGTGTTTAGATGGCAGATTTCAAGTTCGACTGTAAATAATACAAACAATTTAACGTGCAGGCAGCAGAATTGATGAAGGCTCAGATTCTGAGTCTATCACAACATAATTACCAGTTGCTTTTTAAAAAATGTTCACCATCTTGTTTAAGAGGAGCTGTATAGAGAATATGTTATATCAGCCAGTAATATTTTATCTGTTGTTATTTGGAGTTGAAATTCTACAGAGATGAACTTACATTACTTAATGATAAGTTGGTATTTTTAACATACACGTTATCTTGTTCTCAAAGTTCTTTGTATTCGACATACGTAATAACTTGCTCGTGCTTTACTGGTGTTTATTCTGTCACTTCCCAGGACACTCACTTTTGAGATACTGCGCTAAACTGCTTTTGAAAACTGGACCATGTAATCTGTTTTGTAGCAAGACAGCAGCTCTAGTAGGCTATTTCACTTGATGTAAAGTCAATTGATTGTTTTTTTAGTGACAAAAATACTTTTGGACTCATATTATGGTACAATTTTAGGATCTTTTTTTATGTCTTATACTGTCTGAAGAGAAATATTTGTGCTCGCAGTGTGTTATGGTAGTATTTTAAACTTTATTTGTACACTTAGACACTGCTAGCTTTTAACAAGAACTCCTGGTTTTTATTAAATCCAACATTATCTATGAATATATATTAGCAGAAAGAAAGCCAGAAAGGTGAATATCTACCTTACCTGGCATATGTGAATGACAGATAAATATAACAAAAGATAAGATGACACCGTAAGTATTCCAGATAAGTGTGACTAGGATGTCCATTGTGTAAAACAATGTTATTAAATGGCATTAGGCAATTCTACCTTAATTGACTGGGTTTTAGTCATCATGATGCCTTCTCCATTATCAAAGTAAGCTATTAAAAGATAACAATCCAGGAATTAATAATTCATGAGATTGGCTTTAAAATAATTATAATTTTAAGTTGTTAAATAAGCATCAGGTTTCTTTTTTCCCATCTAAATTTTGATAGCAATCTCTGTCTTAGACAAGCTCAGAATATTTCTTCCAATCCTCAAGGCTTAATTTTTGCATTTTTCCTGCCATCGCAATGGCTGGTATTTGTTGATAATGTTGTTGAAAATAAAGAATCTGACCTTTTCAGGCCTGTTGAAAATAAGATCTTGAGGAAGAACGCCTGTTGCAGATATCGTGGTAAAATCCCAAGACACAGCAATGTGGCCACATCTGTGCTCTATCAGACCAACCGGTTGATCATTAGCCATTGTGTGCAATGTACCTGTGCTCCAAATTTAATTTTTCTGCTGTGGTCATATGTACCACATGGCTTTATGTCTTGTTTTCCGTCTATAGTCTGTATGGCATCCTTCCTGTAGTAGAAATGTGGTCAAGACTGCAGGTAGCCTCAGGAATAGAGCTCACAGGTGTGTCAATGATGCTTGACACAGATGAGAACTTACTTTTGTTTTGCAGAGATAAGAAAAAAAAACAACAAAGAGTTTATCAGAAATTACGTTGCCCTATTCTCAGGGGAAGTGGAGAACATATTATTCTCTCTGCTTTGCAGGAAACTTACATATTTTAAAATGCTTCCCCCATCCATCAGTTTTTTTCTCCTCAAGACTAGACACACCTGTTTTTCAGTCTTGCCATACTTCCAATCTTTTCCTGTTCCTTTTTTTTTTTTTTTTCCTTTTTTTCTTTTTTTCTTCTTCCTCTTGTTTTCTGTCCTCTGGACTCTTTCCCATTTTCCTTGACGTGAAATTTTTGAAACTGGGCACAATACTCCTAATTAAACCTTACTGTAGCTGAAGGTGGAAGGACCTGTATTGCACATGCTTACTTTTCCTGCCGATTATGATGCTTGTTTCTCTTTGCCATAGTATCATTACTGACTGAAGATAGTGGCTAGACATCCGTCACACATCCCCATACCTCCATTGTATTGTCAGTAGAAATTCTGCCGAGGCATTTGCCCCCCCCCCCCCCCCCCCATGTATTTTTACAGCTGATTGTGGCATTTTGCGCCAGACAAGCGCCACATATTTTGGAAAGGCAAGGCAGGGGAGAGTGATTTACGACTGGTAGACAGGAGGCACCCTGCTGCTCTGCTGTGGGTTACAACCAAGCAAAACTTGTGTCTGAGTCTCTTGCTAACTAGTTTCTTCCCACAGACAGATTCATACTTCCGAATAGCAAAAAATTAGTATAATACAATGTTGTTAAAGTATGAATTGAGATGTAGCATATGGCTGTAGACCTATAGACCATCACCCTGTTCAAGACCAATCTTTTTCTTTTTTTTTACATGTGTCAGTGTCAAAAGTCTTTTTATAAGATCATGAAAGCTATGTCTACCATTTCTCCCTAAGGAGCAGCACCTGTTACTCTGTCATGAAAAGAAATAAGATTAGTTTGGCACAACTTCTTCCTGAAAAATCTTGACAATTATTTATCACCTTTGAAGAGCTTACATGTAGGTGGTTTGATTGCTGATCCCAACGTACTTTGAGGAATTCAAACCAGAAAGATGTGCAGTTACAGTTTCATGGGTCTTCCTCCTTTTTTACAAGAAGACATATTGGCCTAATTAAGCAAATTATTTCATCAGGAATTTAGGTGGTCAGAAATTAGGAATATAAAGCTGTGTAAAAGCCTAAATCGTAGATACTTTGCTGAAACCAGGACTTTGTCTCCTTTCTAAGTTTCTTTTCTTCATGAAGTCTCAGTGGTGTAGCCATTACTAGCCATGAGACTGCTTTAGTGGTTCCCTCCGCAGCCTAGGTTTCATTCCATCAGGCTCTGCCAACTAAGAATGGCAGCTTCATCTAAGTTTTACCTGACCTGTTCTCTGCCCACTCTAGTCCATGTTCTTGAGCCCTACTGCTGACATTGATTACGTTAGTCATTTAATCACAGGTAATCTTTTTGCAGTAGTGACTGAGGGAAAAATAGTGCTGGGGGTTTTGTGTGTCATACAGTATTAGCTTTCCTTCCTTCCCACGTACTAGAATGACTCTGCTTTTGGTCTTCTTAACGCACTTACAGAAAGTTTTCTTGTCACCTCTAATATCCCTGACTGTATCCCATTTTCTAGACTGACTGTTGTGCTTTGCTATTAGATGCCTATGTTGCTTTTTCTGTCTTCAACCTTAACAATTTAATCTAGTTTTCACCTTTTGTACAATTCTATCTCAAGTAGCAGACTGTTGAAAAATCATGGCTTAGTCAAAATGATCTCTGATTATATATACTTACTATTTTTGTTTTTCATTAGAATAATTCATGCTTGTATCCTTAGTATTTTTTATTTAATCTTTACCAGTTCTCCTGAACTCCTTTTCCATTACTATGGCTTGCCATAGCATCAAATGTTTTAATTCTGTGAGTCTACTAAAAACTGGGTATTTTAAGACCATTGTTAATTTTTTGTTGCTCTTCTTTTTTACTGTCCCGAGCACTACAAATCAGATTGTTTCACCCAAGCTGTCTTCCACTCCTACATGTTTCACAAAAGTATCTGCACAGTTCCATGCTCTGGATGTACTGTTAGTTCATGAAAGAAATTGTCATCTTCTTGAACTTCATTGTAAACTACATGGTTGACTGGTTTTAAAAACATATTTTACCTTTCTTTTTTATATAATTATCCACAGGTTTCAATATAGTCCATATAATATTACTCAGAGCAAGCATACATACATTTTTGATGAATCAAAACCATACAACTTCCTTCATTCCTTACATATGTTTATGAACAAGCTATAGTAGTCTCAGTCTAGTCTCTGTTACACCAAATATGTATCGTTTTGATTAAATACTGGTGTACAAGTTAACAGTTTGTTCTCAGTTCTTCTCTGATATTCATTGTCTGTGTCCCTATGATTTACGTCTGTTGGGGAGCTTATGTCATTAGCCTTCACATAACTTAATGTAAAGCCATGCTTACTAGGTCTCAGATTCATCTCGCCCCATTTTAACTGTCTAGAAACAGAGCAACTAGCCTAAGCAGGACTGAATTTGGTTTACCTAACTTAATATGTAGGGTCATCTCAGCCATCTGACTAGGATCCCATCATAGTTGAGATTCAGTCAATACATTAAAATCACGCATTTATTTTAGTTGCAGTTCATCTGGACAAAAGTAGAGGTCTGTCTACTTTTTCAATGAGATCGGTCTTCGTTTAAGTGCAACAGAAAAAAGAATCCAAGGATGACAGCTTCTTCAACTGGGGCAACAGGTTCCTGCCACATTTTTTCAAGAAATAATTCCTAGGCAGACCATATGATAAAGCACAGCTTACATACCTAGTAGACCAGTCAAACAAATTTATTCACCTCCAAGGATGAAGGAATCTCTTTCTTTAATAGGACAAGTTCTCTTAACCGTCCTGTGTTTGACTACTTTGACTACGATTAATAGTCAAGAAAAGATTATGTTTCCTCCACTATCAATAGTTCTGTGCAAGGAAGCCCTGCTCTGTCACAGTCATTCATGCAGGTGAACATGTAGACTCTTAAGCCTGGATATAAGTATTCAACAATGTGGGTAAGGCACACTTAGAATCCTAATGTTGCACAGCTGATCCCCATTTAGCTGATTTTTTTAAGGTATCATTGTGATTCTGTGTTATGTTTGTGTTCAGTGGATGTTTTACCAAGTATCGCTAAGTTCTACCACACTTGCTTAGCTAAAAGACTGGACGGTGGGAACTGATGGTGGTAGAGATACTGTTGGACACCACATTTTCTAATATCTGACTTTGTGGAAAGTAAAATGAATAAAAATGAAAGATCAAGTACTGAAAAGGACATGGGAAAGGAGGGATCCTTCCTGAATATGTTCTTAGCCACAGTGAGACACAACCACATTGGGTATAGGAAGCATTTGGCATTGGCTGTGGGAAACTAAGCCTCCCACAGATTTTAATCAGTAACGAAATAACAACCAATTCTTATAGAGTTAATACATTGCTATGAGTTGATGGATGTCACATTGATTTCTTTGATGTATGGATATAGGTAAAGCAATCCGTGTATATACTTTTTTAATTGAAAAAGATCTGTTGTCTGCAGTAAAACAGCAGGGTAGTTACTTTATAGCATATAGTTTGAAAAGTTAAGGCAGAAGAAAGTAGTGCTGCTGGATGTGAAGCTGCCTTCTGCTCGATGCATACTGCTGGCCTGGAAGGATTCCTGGGACACAATGAGCCAGAACTCTTTGGCTCTTTATTAGTTTCTTGTTTCAGTTTGGTTTTATTGCTTTATTTTATTGTGTTCCAGATAAAATGCTTCATCAGAGGGGCCCTTGTGTAAACCAAACAGAGTTTTCCTTTTTATGTCAAGACTTGCAGTTCATAGAGTATCCCTTGGAGACTTGCACCTGGTAAATTCTCCAACATTAACTTGGATATCCAAAGCCTGTATTTTTTCTTCTCTTCCAGAATCAAGTGAACATGAAGAGAAGAGTACAGGTGTCTCAGGCGAGGTGTCTTCCACCCAGCCTTGTTCTGCACCAGGATATACACAGCCTGAAGAGGCAAAGGAGGATATGGATGTAACAAAGCAGACTAAACCTGAAGACAATGATGACTTGGGCCCACTGCCTGATAACTGGGAAATGGCTTATACAGAAAAGGGGGAAGTCTACTTTATTGAGTGAGTCTTATTTCTTCTCTTTCTAATAGCTGTATCATATTTAACTGGGCGGGGAAATGGTTTGTGTGGTGGAGGGGAGCATTGCACTCCTCATTATAACAGCAGGAATGTTGTGGCTGTCAAGACTCCCCAGAGCTGGTGGCAATCCCTGCATCACTGATTTACGAGGAAGCATGCTCTTTTTCAAGATAGGTAACTGCACTGCTTAACACTTCAATGAAAGCAATTAAAGCTGTTGTTTCTTCTGCTGAAAGCATGATTTTTCTGCTGTTCTGGTGCTTTCAGGAATGTGGTACAGTCGCTGGGTTCTTCCTTTTGTGGACAGGGGTGGAGAGGTTTGGACTTTTTGCCAGTTTAAGGGAAGAAAGATAGGAAGGCTAAAAACTAGCTAGTAAACAGTAGGTGGAGGGTATGCTATATTTAGAAATAATAAAACAAATGAGTGGACAATAAGGAGAATTTATTATGTGTAGAAATCTTTTCCTCTTGGTAGACTGTACATACGTGTTGCTAATTAGCCCACTCATTGACCAAATGGATATAAAAGTTCTTTCATCTCTGCATGCTGTCATTAATACACATTACCGGAATAAGAGCACAGCAAATCAGTGAGTTCATACAACATCATGTTCCACAAAAAAACCCAGAAACCTCCATGAGCAGAACATTCCTGCAGAGGCAGCAGTGGCATTTATGTTTTCTTGAAGGAGCTGCCTCAAATAATTTGGAGTGTTAGCCATTATTTGAATTATTAGTAGGTAAAAATAACATCTGAAGGTGTCACTCCTACTTTAAGTTCCTTATTCTATGCAATATTTATTACTATCACATGAAATGTAAACAAATTATAAGAATAAAGTTTGTGCGCGTGATTTGTCATGAACACTGGTATGATCAACCATAGCTTTTGGTACATACAATGCTGAAAAGAGCAGTAAGTATGAAAACAAAAGTGTCTTTGCTGAAAAGAGCAAAAATATATTCATTGTAGAAAAAGAGTAATTATAGTAACTTAGCCCAAGCAAGCAGAGAAAAACTACAATAACTTCCAGGCTAGATCAAGCCCTTGTTTCCCTTTTACCTCACTCCCAAATATAATTTTTCTGCACATATTTAATGCTCTGACAGAGAGCAGACTGAATTATGTGGCACTTTTATATCACTTCTAACAAAAACCTGTGATATGTTTCGGGGGTGGGGGACAGGACGATGGGTAGGCCACTAACACACGAAACTGTGACATGGGTAAATACTGCAACAGGCAATTTAATAGAAAATAAATGTCTATTTTGTAATAAATACAGTGAATGCAAATAGCCCTGCCGCTCTGCAGAGCAACCATTCCACTCCACAAATCCCTTTGATGTTACAGCTTACTTCCTTTCCTGGAAATGCTCTGGTTTACACTGCAGTTCTGACAATGCTCATCATTCACTTCCACTAAATGAATGTTATGTAAAGCAGAGAAATCAATCAGAGGTGCAGACTGGATAGACAGACTGTTGTAAGGGCTCCTTGCCTTTGGGATTATATTCTTGAATAATGTAATTGCAAAAAAGTGCAATTACACATCTGTAAAAATACCAGATTATTTACTAGAATCTAGCAAAGGAACAACTCTTTGATCGTTTGAGTTTTCACATTGCAGAGTCTTCACAGGGTTAAGTAGGAATGTAATGCTGTGGGGATGCTGTTAAATTGCCTCTTTGTTTACAAGTCACTTTGGTTAATGGCATGAAGAGACTCCATTTGCTTTCACAAAAAACGGAAAGATAAAAAGACAACAAAAACCTATTTGTCTAACAACATCTCCCCGAACAGTAGTAAAGATTGTACTAGATTATTAAATAATAGATGAAAACCAAACATTTTTAAAATGTACATCACAATGGGTGGGAAAAAAGTCATACTAGGCAACATCTTTTATTGCTTTATTTGAGGCTCATATGAATTGTGCCTTTAAACCCTAAGGACTCCAAGCAGCAAGTGATCTCAAGTTCCAGGTTGTCCCAGGTATACCCAAAGGTCTTAGATTTCATCATCGCATTTTAATTTGTTCACCTCAAACTAACCTCTAAAATTTGTATCTAAGCTCAGTTATCGAAACTGCCATCAGAAGTAACGTGGCGGATTTACAGTGAGAGAGGGAGTGACTTCGTAAGAAGAAAGATAACTGTCTGTAGACAGTATTATTTATTTGCTCATCATTAATGGCCCAGTGAGCATTTTGTAAAGCACAGTGGAAGGAATTTCCTCTGCCTCAAGGACTAAAATGAAAAAAAATAAATATACTAGATTCACTAGATGATTCAGGTGTTGGTTGTATTTTAGAGCGTGGCTTGGTCTGCTTCTTCCTTTCTTTCCCTTTTTTACATAGGTGCATGACCTTATATTTACCTATATTAGCATTCATAGACAGAACAGGAAGAGCATCCCTTCTTACTGCATAATGCTTACCACTGTTTTCCAGGAAAAGCTACTTAAGTCCATTTCTTGGGCTGTCTCCAGTCTCCCTTACATATGACTCCGAATTTTCAAATACAGGCACACACCACACAGACAGGAGTCCATCTCATACATTTGCTTTCATTGAGAACATATGCTAATGAGAACATGCAATAATTAAAACAGCGTATATAAATTGAAATACCACCAAAAAACCTCCAGTTCTGCTCCTTCTTTCCTACTTTAAATACAGCTGACGAGTGTGACCTATTTCAGCGTGCTTAAATAAATTGTAGGCATCACTGATTTTTAGTTTTTCCCTTTCACAGGGCTAAGGAAAGGCTGCAATTCCCCATAGCCTTCAGACCTCACCTTGCCAACTGCTTTCAAACCCCATACATTGGCTGTGTTGGATCCCAAGCAATCGATGTTTGCTGTGTTGGTCCGGTAGAGTGTTGAAGGGAATACAAAAGGACCAAGATTCTCAGTGCATCTGCTATCGTGTGCAGTCAGCCTTAAATGTGGCCCTCACCCAACTCTCCAACTCCATCACATACACAATTACATTACAGAGTGTTCTGTAGAGTCGGTTACACATTGTGATACTTATTTATAAAAGTCAGAATTGATTTTGCCTCTCTCTCCCGCCCTTTCTCCACCTATAGGCAGCAGAGCTCTCTGGAAGGGGTGCAGGAGATTAAGACATTAAACCAGGAAGATCTGCAGTTCATTAAGCTGAGCTACAACTAAGCCTTAACGAGTAGTCTCAAGGATATTATCGAGCCCATAACTAAAGCTATTTATATGTTCAAAAGCATATATGGTTTTCTTTGCTTATACTATATTAATAATTGTTTTGTTAGTGGAGAAGAGTCGAGAATAAACTGAAACCTCTGTAACACATCTTTAAATTATCATCTTCTTTGACTTGTGGTGATGATTGTTAGGAGAATTTGGCCACATGGGGTTTAACGAACCACTTTCCAGTACATCTCACAAACATTCAGTCTCTTTGTACTTCAACACCTGCTTCTCCAAGCAGCATAGTCAGCTTTGCTTTTTTGGACCTGTTGTAATAACTTTCCTAGTTGTTAAAGCTGCTTTTTTTATGAGGACCATAAAAGACTACAAAACAGCTATAAAATAGGCCTCTGCAAAGGACTCTTCACAGTAAAAAAACAGCCACTAAGTTTTCAAATACAGCTGGTACTATTTCACGTGTTACCTGAAAAGAAGTGCAGCTACAAATTAGAAAAGTAAAATTCTGACCTAGTTTGTTTCTAGAGAATATTGCTACAGCCTTCGATAGGATCAGTGTTTCTCCTTAGTAGTTTTTAATGTAGGAAAGTCTTTTGTTTGCAGGGATAATGTGTTTACCCTAACATCTTGCTTACCTGAAGAATCATGATAGCTGTTCTTGGTTGCTACATCAGTTCACCACGAGAAAACAGGATACATGAGTTAAGCCTGGCTACACCATTACATTTGATAACTTTATCTTTTGTACTAGAAGATACTAAAAGTACTGAGGTGGAAGTACACCCTCCTACCCACTCAAGATCGCTTCCATATTCTGCAGGAATTACCTGATCTCTTATAAGCCAGCTTGGCACTTCTGCATGTTACATCATTAGTGTATCACTGTATAATACTGAAATTCACCACATTTTGGCTGTATGGTTATTTCATAGAATCATAGAATGGTTTGGGTTGGAAGGGACCTTAAAGCTCATCTAGTTCCAACCCCCCAGCCATGGGCAGGGACTAGACCAGGTTGTCAAAGTCCCATCCAGCCTGGCCTGGAACACTGCCAGGGATGGAGCATCCACAGTTTCTCTGGGCAACCTGTGCCAGTGCCTCACCACCCTCACCGTAAAAATTTCTTCCTTAGATCTAGTCTGATTCTACCCTCTCTTAGATTAAAGCCATTCCCCCTTGCCCTGTCACTACAGGCCCTTTTAAAAAGTCCCTCTCCAGCTCTGCTGTTGGCCCCTTTAGGTACTGAAGGCTGCTACAAGGTCTCCCTGGAGCCTTCTCTCCTCCAGGCTGAACAACCCCAACTCTCTCATAGGGGAGGTGCTCCAGGCCTCTGATCATCTTTGTGACCCTCCTCTGGACTCACTCCAATATGTCCATGCTCTTCTTATTTTGGGGAGCCCAGAGCTGAACACAGGTGGGCTCTCACAAGGGTGGAGCAGAAGGGCAGAACCACCTCCCTTGACCTGGTGGCCATGCTTCTTGTGATGCAGCTCAGGGTACAGTTGGCTTTCTGGACTGCGAGCACACATTGCCAGCTCATGTTGAGGTTCTTGTCAATGAACACTCCTAAGTCCTTCTCCTCAGAGCTAATCTGAGTCCATTCTCTGCCCAGCCTGTATTTGTGCTTGGGATTGCCCCTACCCAGGTGCTGGACCTTGCACTTGGCCTTATGGGGTTTCATGAGGTTCAGGTAGGCCTACTTCTCAAGCCTGTCAAGGTCCTTCTAGATAGCATCCCTTCCCTCCAGCATGGGAGCTGCACCACACAGCTTGGTGTCATCAGCAGCCTTGCTCAGGGTGTGTAGAGAAATAAAGGCAGGTTAATTAATATTGATAACATACAGATGTGGGCTGGCTTCAGGGGTGGTGGGTTGGCCAATGTAGATAAGGTGCAGCTGTGGCTGGTTCTGTTAAGTGGTTGAGAGCCAATGAAGAGAGAGCAGCCGAGGAAGAGAGAGCGTGCCCTGGATGAGGAGAGACTAGGAGAAGGCAGCAGAGGGACTGGCGTGAAGAGTATGCTGGTATGTGATGGTAAAAGACCTTGTTGCAGCTGGCTAGTTTGGAGAGCGCTGTGATAAGGGTGCACTCAATTCCACTGCCCATGTTGCCAACAAAGACATTAAAGAGAAGTTGTCTGCTACTTTAATTAAATAGTAATTAAGATGAAGGAATTTTTTTCATATGCTGTTTTAATATTCACTTCTGATGTGATTCTTCATCTTTGGGAAACAAGCCATTTTGTGTCAGTATGACTTTATTGTGTGGACAGTTCTAAATCATCAGGTCTCTTATATGATCATAGATTTCTGTAATTCTTTTTCCTTGGTTACGTGTTGTACTGACTTCATTAGTTTTGTTCAGCATAACACTGATCAGATCTCTAATGCTCTTTGGACTTCAACATGACATACAGCGGGACAGGCAACAGAAAAGATCTCTCTTGGTTTCTTTCTCCTGAGACAGCTTCCTTCCCTCATGACAAAATAATTAGGAATGGGGAGATGGCAGAACTTGAAAGAATTTGGGGAATGCTGAATTTCTTTCATCTCTTGTCTTTTGGTGTTATAAAGACATTCTCAGTCTGTACTAGTGGTGTATTGTCCCTTGCTCTCACTTGCTGGTTTTATCTATGCTGACATCCAGGTCAAACTGCCAGCTCAAATCCTGTTGTCTTTCCTCACCTTCTTATTTCTTGTCTTTCCCCCAAAGGTCTCTGCTGCTCTGCTCTGCAGGCTTGCTCTTCCAAAACCTTTCCACTGATATTTGCAATGGGTTTGTAATTTTTCTCCTTCAGCTCACCTGGTTTGCCATGTAGCATTAGGTATCCAGTATAAACCAGTTGCCAAGACTCCTTCTGTGGTCAATGGAGAGAGATAATTACCTCCAGAGGCTGATTCTTCCTGTCCAAAGATAAGGGCAGAATTAATTTGCCTAAATGTAGGTGCTTCTACCAGTAAAGGTGCCCTCAGATATCCAAAGGTGCGTCTGCAGTAGCATATAATTTGTGTCAGAAGAACACTTTTGAGGCAAGTTTTCTGGTTGCCTCCATGCACCACACTGTGATTTGGTTCACATTTCAGAGTGCATGAACTGGATTCCTTTCAGATGAAACTAAAAAGAAAGTTTATCTCTAAGAAGCTGATCTCTAGGAGTGCACTTAATTCTAATTCTTTCCACCCCTGAACCCCTGAGCTCAGTCCACAAGACTGAGTTAAAACCAGTCTGAATTCCTTCTGATCCAATCCATGTCCATATCTAAATCAGCAATATCAGTAGACTGCAGAGTGAAGCACTTGGTGCTGATGACCCAGCATCCACAGCCACTAGGTCTTTTCAGGGGCCGTAGGCTGCCTGCCTGTGAATAGCTTGTAGTGCATTAAGTGGGCTCTTGCTGCGTACCATCAGGTTTAAATTTAAGTGAAAACAGCTTACAAGCTGGGAGAATGCTCAGTGTGTAAACGAAGGTAACTGAGAGATTCACTTGAAAAGTGACCTCCTGATCTGAGCCAAAGCACTACTGTAGACACATACTAATAGCCCAACACATCTCCGTGAACATGGCACAGAACCTGTGAAAACCAGCGCCCTTCTGGAGTGGGAGCCATAGGCCTTTGGGAGATGCTGTAGAGCCTAGTGTGTCACTAAGAGCATATGGTTAGGTCCCCAGACCAACTGGAAGATAGGAAAGATCAATTTTTCTGTATAGGTGCCTCTCCCTTCAATAGAGAGGAATCCTACACAATTAGCTGTGTAATTTCTAGGTGGCTGAAGTCATATGAGATGAAGCCCATTCTTGTCAGAAATTAACTGCCTAAGTCTAAGAGAATGACTTAAACGGCAGAAATTACCATAGGAGACTTTAGGCGTTTATGTATTTTTTAAAAAAATCTTACATAAGCGTCTTACGCTCCTGCCTCCTGCAAGGCACCACCACTGCCTTGCTTATCTGCTGCCCAAGGCCATCTGCAGTTCATAGGATGGGCACCCCCGAGCCTGTCGTCTGTTAAGGACCACGTACATACTCTGAGCACATCTAACAGACTGACAGCACGAAATGCAGTGCAAGCTAGCTGTCACAGCTGCTGCCATTCAAACCATGGCTGGAGAGCGACTCCCTTTTGTGTCTGTCCTACGTGTGTGCAAGAAGTTTGGGCAGCACCCCACAAAGGATGAATTGCAAAACCGCTGGTTTAATGCTCTGTTTTCCTGTCACTGTCCCCCTACACACAAATTACTTGAAAAGCATTATTCTGCTAGCTGAAAAGCTGTGCAGATCTACACGTCTCAGGCACACAAAAAGAAGGGAGGAGTAAGCATTTGCAAGTCTACAGTGCACTTTGGTTTTCTCTGTCTCGTATACTCCCTTTTGCTCAAGCTGTTATATTGAGGACCATCTTGAATCTAATGGATTCACAATAAAAACCCAAACAGGCCCATATGTGCTGTCCCCAAATACACTGAAGCAGCACATTGGTAAATACCCATTCTGAAATGCCTTTCACAGTAATGTACAAATTTCCTGCCTTGCGAGAGTCACAGTTTAGAATAGGTTTGCAGTGTTTTCAAAAGGCATTAAGGCTATAACTGTCAGTAACTACTTTCTATATTCTCTTAAAAAATGTTTCAAGAGATCGTCTGAGGGCTTTGTCAGTACAAGAAACTTTACCTGTCAAAGTGCTTTAAACTGACAGATTGCTAACACAAATCCATTCAACTCATCTTAATTAAAATAATACACTAAAAAATAATTATAATAAAAAGATAGTACCTTGTTAAATAAGAAAAGCCACGTTCCTAACACTTTTTACTTCTAAAAGTGTGGAGGAGTATCTGGTGAGATTCCTGGAGTGGCTCTGATGCTGGTATCTAGCTCTAGTGGTGGTAACAGGGAACTGGGGCATAAACAGTCTCTGAAGTCCTAAAAGCAGGCCTACAAAGAAAATCTGTAGAAGAGCAGGAGGTTGAGTCAGGGCTTCTGGGAAGTATTCTGAGCTTTCTTTCACTCTGTTTAAACCAGTTGAAGAATATTTTTTCCACGTATGTTTAAAATTGTCAATAACTGATAGCAGAGGACTCTGAGTATAATAAACTATTTCTGCCAGGTCAAAATACTTGGCAAAAAGGGAGTGTTTAAGTTAGCTCAGCAGTAATTATTATATTGACTTTTGGCTACAATATTAAGCTCCACTGCTTAACTGAGTGACTTTTTAAAAATTATTTTTAAAATTTGCAATACACTTCAGGCCTATAAGCAGTTTAGATTTTATGTAGCAGAGGTAACAAATTTGGTGAATTTTAAAATGTTGTGCTATTCCCACACTCTACCTGCTTGAAGCAAAACCAAGGGGAACCTTTGTTGACTGATTTCAAAGTTTCTAAAATTAAGAAGTTGCTCTTGATTTTAAGACAGTTTCTAAGACATGCATAGTTGATTTGCCACGACTTGTCTCTTAGCTCAATCATCCTAGCTAGTAATAAAGGTCGTTGAAATTGTGTAAGGATGGACTTTCTAAACCTGCACTTTAATGATGAGGTACAGTTATTGCTGAGTAATGAAGAAGCAGTGGCCAGTGGAAAATGCTGGTGGAGCCACAGCTGTATTTCTCACAGGATGCTTTTGTTGCATCACTTCACTCTCATTCAGTCAGTGACAACTGCTCCAACTCCCTGTTTGTGCATTTATTCCACAACTGCCACAGCTATTCATCTGCAATTCATTCATAACTAATCTGTAAGTCCCCAGCCCCTTTTCCTTCTGGTCTGTCTATAAGACTTCCCAAATGGACGCATGTGATTAGTGTACTTGTAAGCAGGCAGGTTATACACAGTACACTTTACAAGGTTTTTAGTCCTCAAAAAGCATTAACGTGCACAGCTCATGCAGCAGATATGTGTTGATGTTACTTTTGCCATTGGTGTTAATTTGGCCATTTTACTGTTCCTTCTGTCTTCTTTCCTATAATTAAAGCTTTCCTATCAAGGCTTCTTTCAAATTATATTAAAAACTGTTTAGGAGAGAAATACTGTTTCCCTTTAGCTTTTACAGATTCTAGTCCATTGGAGAGCTTACGGGGGAATAGGTAGAGCCCTGGGACACAGGGGATGTGGCATCTTTCCCGAGATGTCCCTGCAGCCTGCCTTGGGACATTCAGCATGCCATCATCACTGGGCTTTGGTTCTTCCTCTCGTTCCCAAAGTGTCCTACCTGTGTGTGGAATAAGCTGCTTCTCTATTGTTTCTGCGGTTGGCTGACTCCAGTTCTAGTCCTTGCTGGAAGACAAGTTACTCTGAACAGCGCCGATACTGCTAGCATTGCATCCACTATGGCAGAAGTAGCATCGTTCCAAAACCCACAACTTGAAAGCTGGCCTGAGGGAGTCTAGATGAGTACCCTGCCAAATAAACCTCCTGTGCAGGACAGCAGTAGACGTGCATAAAACAGACTATGCTGTAATCCATGGCTACTTGTTTCCCCTCTTTTATTGAGGGCAGCACAAACGTAGTCATGTCTGTCCTCCTTGCAGGAGTGTGTGTGTGCTGTGTACCTGGTTGCTAAGATGGTCCAAGCAGCCAGCACTATGTACCGCTGAAGAGGACGTTGATGGTACTGCAGTGGTGTTTGTTAGAAGGCAGCTGGGGTTGATGATGCCTTCTTTCAAGTAGGATCTGTCTGCAGAGCAGGAAAAGATTTTTTTACCCACTGGAGCACCTGTCTAGAAGCATTTAAAGTCCCATTGCAAGAGGTAACGTGCGTGTTTAGTACAGAAGATAAGGTGGGGAGGCAAGGCAAGGGAGAAGGTGTGGAGATGGGTAAGGAGGAGAGGGATGATTTTCAAAAGGTACTTTGATCCTTCAGTCATTTGTTATAAAGTCCTTGTAGATGAGTCTTGCTTTTACTAAGTAGATGAACAGATTTGAGAGACAGTAGCTGGAAGAGGAGACCGAATGTTGTAAGAGCTGATCTAGATGAGATACCATCTTAATTCCCTGAAATTTTGCTGCAGACTGAAGGATCACTCTTCTTTTGGAGGAGCTGTTTATTTTTTAATTTGTGGTTTTGTTTAGAATGGCCACAGTGCACAAAACTGGAAGATATCAGTCCTTCTGGGTTTATGGAAGCCACATTTATGCTGAAGGGAAGCATAACAGTTTGGTTGTTTTTGTTGTTATGTTTCAACAAAAGCCTTGGAGGCTGTAATTCAACTAATTCACATTTTTAAAACACTAATACTGAATTGGGCTTATTTTCAGCTTGGCACCTGTCTTTACAGATGCCTGAAAACTTGTTTCTCGGGTCTATTCCAGAAATGCCATAGGGATGTTTTTAGAGCTGGTGCATTGGTCTGTCCTGTTGCGTGGAGTCCAGTACCAACCACCACTGGTTTGTTTGGTGGCTGTGGGCAGTCACTGGACTCTGTGACTCCATTTTCCCACCTTGAAATCAGGGGTGGTGATTTTTATTTCCTTTGTAAAGTGCTTTGAGATCTGCTTTATACCACAGCAAACATTACTACTAGTAGTCATAGATATTACTCTTTTAAAGCCATAGGAAACTATCTGTGAATCTTAGTCCCCTACAACCAGTGGAGGTCCCTAAAATCATTCGGAATTAGTAGCTGGGAGAGGGTGGCAGTCGTTCAGACATGCCCACACTCCAGAGATGCGACTGCAAGCTTACACAGGTATGTCCAAGCTCACGCTGAGCTCTGGCACTGCTAAGGGGGCACCCGTGGTGGCGTGGAGCTCAGCATGTGCTGTTGGCTGCACCCAAGTAGCTGGGCAGGTGCTGGGGTGACGAGCCCACCCTGGGCTGGGTGCTGCTGCAGTGGCATTGCTGCCAGTATCTCCCCTAGTTAATTTAAAGCTACCTCAACGATGTCTGCACAAGCTGCAGTTAGGCTGTGACTGCAGTATAAAAATACATCCTACAGGAGACCACAGGCAGGCAGAGCTTCAGAGAAGCATCTTAGTTACATTTGCAATCTAGCAGGGGCTGCTGGCATGATTTCAAATTTACCGTACCTTTGGCTTATCATTCTTCATACTCTGCAAATACAGCTCTGCTCTAAAAGTAAGGGAAGGTTTTGTTTATCCTCGTCACCTGTCGTGAATGGTGTTCTAGACTAGGGCATGCTTAAAATAGGAATTTAAATGCCTCAATTTTCATTTCAGTTGCCAGTTTATGCTTACATAACTCTCATCTACCTTTTCTCCCATCCAAAACGTGGAGGAAGTTTTAGCATGGTGACAATAATGCTGAGAAGTAGGTAGCATCCCTCCAGTTTTAGAGAGAGAGAGAAATCGAGGCAGAGAAAAAGTTCTCTGCCATGGACTCAACAGGGAGTCAAGGTGGGAGAGGGCACTGGCTCTGTGCATTTATTTTTCCCCTGGGGAAACAGTGGTGTTTGGACCACATGGACTGTATCAGTTATTCAGTAACTCATCAACTACTAATTGCATGCTAATCCATTTTTTTTTTGCCAGGTCCCCTATTTTGTACACCTTATACTAATGTTTATGGAAGAAGTCTTAAGTACACTTTAAAATGACACAGCAAATTAATAATAAACTAAAAAATTCAGTACTGTATGGAACAAGCATCCTCCTAGGATGTATCAGATAAATAAAACATGGGTTAGGAGTGTCTCTGAATGATGGTACTGTAGGAAAGGCATCTCAAAAAAATAGAGGACTAATGATCACATCCTTTTCTGGTTTATAGTCTTCCTTTCTTAATATATGTTAAATATTTGGCTCCAAATTCAAATGCTTATGGGAAAGGTATAAGTAGAAAAGATCTGGTTTTAAGTCTCATTAGCTGTGCTAAGTATCCATTCATCTGGCATAATATTCTCCCAGAAAACAGTTTGTGCCAGTTCAACGCTATTTGATGGCTGATTCCTCAAAGATTTATTCAGAGTATAGATAGGAGCCACATGATTCATTCAGCTTGTGCATATCTATTTTATCTCGATGGAAGGATTATATATGGAGAGATAAAGGTTTGTTAAACAAAGTGTCATTAATCACTCTGTCCGGAAATGTAGACTTTGCAGGAGCATGCTGTAATTTGCATCACTTTTGCTATGCCTTGCCAGTACTGCTGGTGAGAAATAACAAACCTGTATTTATGAAAAGGACAGGTTTAAGATGAAAATAATTCTATCTGAAAACTGTGAGAATGGTACAGAATCCTGTCGCCTGCACTCATTCAACGGGAGAACACTGTATTTGTAATAAATTCCTTTTGCTCTGGATGAGTTCTGCATTTTCAATGAGGTTAACTTGGCAACATTCTAGTTGATTTTAATAAAAATAGCTGCTTTGAGGACAGGGAGCTGAGGTTGCCAAATTTACAGCTGCCTTGCACAATTACTCTTACACCTCCTTCAGGGCTACTTAGAACCAGTAAGCAAATTAAGTGTATCGATTGCAATTTTGTTGGACTAACCCTTTTTTCTTAAGGAATAAACTTGATTCCTTTCAGTATGTGTCTGCTCAGAGTGATCTCTTTTCTTTTCAGCCATAACACAAAGACAACATCATGGCTGGATCCACGACTTGCGAAAAAGGCTAAACCTCCAGAAGAGTGCAAAGAAAATGGTAGGTTATTAAGTTTTCGTTGCTGCTCAGAGGGGATTTGCCTTTGTGTGTGTGTGTGTGTCTCAGTTCTTACAAAAATCAGGCATTTGGGGGAATGATGAAAGGTGTTTAATTGCTGCTTTGGTTAGAAGCCATAAGTGATACCAGTTCTCAGTGTGCCATGTGTTTCTGCTTTTTATTCCCCTTTCTGATGCTATCCAAAGCTGAGGATCACAAGTGTGTTTTCTGCCTGTTGTGTGTGTGACTCCGGGACTGACCCTCTCCCTCATCTCCTACAGAGAACTTTGGTCGGCAGAACAGAATCCCTTTTCAGATTCTGAGCTTTTAATCTACAGGCGATTCAATGCATAAGGGAAACTAGCAGCACCGTGGGAATATGAATATTGTTTGATTTGTTTTTAAAGGTACAGTGCTATGCTGTTTAAATTGGCTACTAAATAAAATAGTGCCTGATAAAACAGGGTGTGGGAGGGAGGAAAGAGATCAGTGTCTGTCAGAGTTCAAGGCTGGATTCGGGGGGTACTGCATTGTTAATGGTTTGAAATTTAAAAGCTTAAATACTGTTGAGGATGCTTAAAGGAGCTGTAGTTGTTGTGCAGGAGAGACGACTATGTTGACAGATTCAGAGATATGAAATAATACAGATCATATCAAAGTATCTTATACGCATTCAGTATAACGTCTGGTTTTTTTCTCTGGTAAAGTTTCAGGAATCAAAATGATTTAATATAGCCAAAGTAAAAAGGCATTGTAATAGATCTTTTTCTGAGGAGGGTTTTTTCCAGTGTTTTATAGTTCAGTGTCAGTTCAATTAGCCAGTTAAGTAATGATTTCTAAAGACTGCTACTCATTTTATTATTGTGAGATACAGAGGATTAAATGCATGCATGCTATGTGCATTAATTCAAAGCATTTGTAAATTCTTTAAATATATTAATAGTTTTTCATGTACTGTATCTGATTTATTTCAAATTTTCCAAAATACATTCATCTGGTTAATGTACAAACTATTAACCGAAAGAAAACTCAGTGCCGTTTGGGGCTGATAAAGAGGTCACTGAGGAGTTGCTGGCTCTATGAAATGCAGGGTCAATGGTTTGGTAGAGAATTTTCCTGGGTTTTTTGTAAATGGCTACATTTTGAAAGATTGCTGTATTCCAAATATCCCTTCCTTATTTCGGCAGTAATTCTGACGTTCTCTTCTGACATCAGAAATTACATGTCTGAATGACTTTGTGATGCTTATTCTAGCACTGACAACACTAGCTCCCGGAGTAAATTCTACAGTGAATACAACAGAAGTGTGTTGCTGAAACAAAACAAGGGCACAGGAGTTTTGCATTCTAAATATCTCACATTACTTCTACGAAGCTTTGTCTTTGCCTGTTCCTTAAGGAATACTAGTGGAAAAAGCAGAAGAAAAATACACCGATATCTGTGGAGTAACATATCACAGAGTTACTTGGAATAAATATGTGTTGCTTTTTTTTTTTTTTTCTTTTCCTGTTAGCTGTTGTATACAGAAATCACAGCAAGCACTGAAATATTAAAAAAAAAAAATACCAAAGTATCTGAAAAAAATTCGGATTGGTGGATTCAAGAAACAGCATTATTTTGTAGTTATTTGACTGCTGGATTATTGAATTACTATAGTATGCTGGGTCATGTTCTTCTTTTAAGCGTTGCTCAGCTCATTAATGCAAAGTACTTGAAGCATAAAAGACTTTAGGGAGAGATTTTCTATTCTTACAGAGATTGTTCTTGCAACATCCTCTCTTTTCCTAAGGTTCTTCGGTTGCTCAAAAGTGTGGTTTGGGTTTTTTTTAATTCAATACTTGCAGAAGAAAATGTTCTTAAAAATCAGTAATATGCCTTCAAATGACTGTACCTTGTCATTGAGGTCCAACACCAGGGACTTTGTTACAGCACATGGGGATCTGGAATTTATTTTTTTTTAGATTTAATGTCAGATCGAGGATTAATTTCGCATGTGTTTCAGCTATGGCTTGGTAGATGGTTTTTAATGCCAAATATTTTTTTTTCTGTTGCACTTTATGATTTATTCTGGTACATTTTACTCGGAGATGCAAAATTTTAGAAAGACATCAGATTTTAGATAGGAAATGATACTTACCTTGCTTCTTTATCGCTATCAGCATAACTTGTATTTTTCATTGACATTCATTTTGTCACATCTGAAACTTGCATTGATTCTCTGAGATACATTATGATGTCTTTATCACCTATCAGATTCTGCTATCAGGTTTTCATTCTGAACAACCCAACTTTTGTGTTCTCCTTTCAGTGCAAATCCTGCCAAATCAGTCTTCTTCATTCTGCCACCAGCATGCAGTTTCCACACCAGACAATGTCCAAGCAGCGTACAGTGTTTGAGTCCTGATGTTCTGGGCTAGTGATGTTGAGGGCCCCCTCCACTCCAGGCACTTCCTCTCTTCCACTTTCAGCTCTTCAATACTCCTTTGCCAAATAAGATTTCTTCATTTTCTCTGGCTTCTGTATCTGCAGATCCCAGTGCTTGCTCATTTTTCTTTGCAAAATCCAAACCAACCTTCCAGCACATCCCTCCTCTTGAAAAATTTTCACATGCCTTTGCCAAAGGATTGAAAAGCTCTACCAAGTCAAGCTTTCCTTGCCTCTGTGCTGTTGACTCTTTCTATTTTCCTGTAATGACACCCACTGCTCTGAACCCCTTTGCAGGTCAGGAGGTTTTAAGAGCTGATATTTATTTCTGCTCTGTCATGGAACTTCTGTGCGAGTTTCAGCAAATTACTTTGACTTTTCCTCTGTCAGATCTACTTAGATGGCAGGTCTTTGAAGCAAGAATTGCCTTTTACTCTCTGTTTGTATAGTGCATATCTGAGTTTCATAATAGCAGTAAGTAAAATAGACGGCAATTTTTCAGTAAGAGCTAGAATTTTTTATGGGTTTCCAGAAAATCTTGACTTTGTTAAAAATAATTGTATTTTCTTTCCTGAAAATATGAATTAAATATTTGGGTTTTCTGAATTAGAATACATCTTTTAAATTATTCCTTTTCTTTTTCTTTTTTTTTCCCCCACATCAAAATCGGTTAACCAATCTTTATCTGTAGAGTACAACAGAAGTTATACTTCTGCCCCCTTTGTTTCTCTGAGCTAGATTCCCTGGTTCCTACATTCTCTGTAAAGTCATATTACATAGCAGACTCACAGGATTTGCATGATTGCAGGTACATTGTGTGAATGGTCTATGAACAGAGTCTGTTCTTCGGGAGAGAATATGGAAAAGAATGACAAGTCCCATCAGGCAGTAAAAAATGTAGTTTAATATTGAAAGGCAGTTCAGCCTTAATGACATGAAATAGCTCAGGCTTTAGAAAGTTCATTTTTGGTTACGAAACGTAGTAATTAAATTTTTCAAATTTTTTAATTCACTTTAGGGAACTTTCCATTCTGGAGAAAAGTGAGCATTTACTTCTTTATCCAATTTGGAGATTAAACAGCTGTTGAAATTTCCTGGGATTAGATATGTCAAATTTCACTTATTTCATTAATACAAATTTCACTTATTTCATTACTAACCCATCCCAATCAGTAGTCTCCATCGCTCTTAACCCTCCCATTTCTTTTTATGTCAACCTCCTTTCTCCTATCTCTTAGTTTCCAAATACAAGTAGGCTTAAGGCTATAAATAAAGCTTTGATTTCACCTAGCATTCATCTCGTCATCTGTCTTTCCATCTCCTCTACACCCACCAACTTGACTGCAAAATGTAGATGTTTATTTCGGGTGAGCTGAGTTGCCTTTAAACCTCATTGACTGTGAATGTCAGCTCAAGTTTGACAGTTAGAGGGCACAGATATCTGGTTCAAATGTAAACACCTGTATGTAGACAGAATACTACATTTAAGTGTCTTCATCTTGAACTGAGCCCCACTGTCCTGTCACTTCTTGTTGGGTTATCCTTTCTGCCATTCCTGTAGTCACAGGCGATACCTTTTGGTGAGCTCGCTGCCACGCACAGCTTCAGTGCTCTTCTTCATGCTATTGACACACACATCTACCCTTGTCCTCTTCGTCTTTCTCTCCTGACTGACCCCTTGTTTCATGCTACATATGATGCCTCCCATTGGACATCTCCCATCCCGAGTCCTCCAAGCAAATTCCCTTTTGCTAATAGCAGTACTTTCCACCTCCAGAGATCCTTGCCCTGCCATTTCATGGCATATGGGACTTCTGCCTTTTACTTTTTCACCCAGACAGCAGAGCTCCCTCTCAGGGCTTTGCTTGGCACGTGCCATGTGTCATAGCACATGCAGTGTGCGCATGCAGTCACAAAGTCAGGAACTGAGCTCCCTTCTTTCAGAACTCCATCATCATCTTCATCAATCGTCTCTAAACATTTCAGAATTTCTGAACGTCTGGAAAAAAAAAAAAGCTGTAGTTTTATTGCTATAACTGAATTTTTAAACATGTGTATTTATATATTTGATTCTTGCCAGAAAAAAACAAACAAACAAACAAAAAAGCAAAACAGAAGATAAATGTTAAATTCAGAATCATAAGGGCAATCACTGATTAGGCTAGCTGTAATCTCAAGGGTGTAACTATCCCAGCAAACCAATAACTTTCACGGGAGTAAATAGGCCCACTTTTCCTTACTGTTTTTCTGAAACTTCATGTAGAGTATTTGTAGCTGGATACATCTCTTGTGAGACACAGCAGCACCTTTGTTCACTGTGTTTTCAGTTTGGAAACCTCTTTAAGTGGTGCTGAGATTTAAGAAAAAAATATTCTCAAACCATTTTGCTTTACATTTTATGAGCGCTTTAATGCTGAAAAATGCTTCTTTCTCAAAACCTCACCATTTAACATACAGTCACTCTCCATGTTCCTAGTCTAAGCTATCGCTTCACCATTTTTACATGCTCCTATATTAACTCTAGAAAGGACTGGAGCCCGGCAATTAGTCTGCAGTCTGGACTATTTTGCTTGTCTCCAGTAGATATTCCCCCTCTCTAAACCATCTAACTGGTAGAAGTTAGACTTCCAACGGCAGAGGAATGTTTATATGGGTGCCTCTACTTTCGTATTTCCACAAATGTAAACAGGAATCCAAGCCAACCTTTTGCTCAGATTTTACCAGACTTTGTTAAAATAAGTAACTTTTCATAATACCTTTCATTTGTCTGTTGGCATGAAAGAAATAAAATGTAGGACTGTCTTTCTCATCTTGCTAACATTTAATACATTTTGAGTTTCTTATTAAGAGTTCAAACCACATAATGAACCATTGCATATAACCACTTTAACTTCAGCTTCCAGCAAATAAATCCTACACAAAGAAAGATTCTGTAGATTTATGAGGTAATATTATTATTATTAAGCATGAAATTCAACCCACTCTACTGCGTAAAAACAAGATCTAAAATTAATTGTTCTTTTTTGTATTTGCTAAATGATACTTTCCTTCTTCCTTTGAGAAGATTGTTTATGCGGAATAAAAATAAATAATGAAAAGAAAGAATAAATAATTGGCATTGTCATTAATTTCCATAATCCCTGTTTCATGATGAGCATCTTAAAAATCTGTTTGTGTTTGAACTGGTTTTGGATTATTTATATTTTTTTATTATTATTTAAAAATTTTATTTCTAAAAATTTTTTTCTTTCACTTCTAAAGATGCAACTGAACATATAAATTGATAAAAATATGGTCTCAAAACTGGACCGCTTGATTTCTTGTTTTAATTCATACTGAATACCTATCAATATTATTTTTTCCTCAAAAGAATAGATGTGACTCAGACTGCTTTATGACATGAGCAGTTTTTTCAGTACTTTTAGCCACACTTTTATTTACAGAGATTTTTTGAGCATTTCTGTCATGATCAAACTGTGGAATGCCTTTCTGTATACACCTTCCTTTCAGCAAATGCGAGCTGCTCTATAGTTAAACATTTGCATAACTCTATCCAACGTTGCAACTTAAGGTAAATCACAAACAGAATAAGGAAAAAAAATTCATTATTTACCTGATTCTTCACTATGCTGCAGTAAGACATGTTAACCCTTCATATTTCTGTTCTGTAGATGCATTTGGGCATAGGCATGCTGGTTTGATGGGTAAAGCATTACTTCCCAGTTCCTTTACAGGTATTTTCCCTGGAAACCAAGCAGTGAACTTGTATCTTATATGGATACCGTTTATGAGTGTCAATGCCTACTAGTGGCAACTGGTAGCATATAAAATAGGTTTACATTTGATTGAAGTAGTAGTAGCCTAGAGTTTGAAACCAAATCTTTCAGCAGTCTAGGGTACAAAGGGGTGTGCGGCTTTCTGGCTGATTGGGTTAATTTTTGTCAGAGATTTACATGTGAAACTTGGATGGAGTAGTGCCGTACAGGGATAGAGGAGGACATGGAATGATGAGGAAGAGCCCTACGCTGTTGAGTGGACAAAGCACTTACAGGACATCTTGCAACTCAACATCTAACCCCTGTTTCTGCTGAATGAACGGATCCCAATATGAACTGGGAAAGAAGGCTGGCTTTTGGGTTGTGTCTAGTGCTGTGTGACCCCAAGCACTGTGTCTCTCAACATGGTATTCTGTTCATCGCTTCATACAAATTTTTCTCTCAGTGGCATGGAAATGTTTTGGGTTTTTTTCTTCCCTTTTCAAGTTGTCTGCAAACCAGATTGGCTTGTGCAGGTCAGACAAGTACCTGCTGAGCTCGGGGTGTAACATTATCTGATGCAGGGGCAATGTGTTTATCTTTGAGATACCTGTGTCTCAGCTAAATTTAGTTGAAAAGTAACAAGAAGTTCAAATTTTAACAGAGGGAAAGGATGACGAGACGGGCAGTATGAACCCATAAAATTTATTTCCCTGGGAAACCAAAGCAGTAAGAGATATCATCTTCAGAAAAGTAGGCTTTTTCTTGATCAAAACATGTACTCCTAGAGTTATACAAGTCATGATTGATATCTAATGCTAAGTGGTAGTTACACTGTGTGTTAAAAGGTACCATTTGTTCCACTATAGTCAAGGGTCTACTAGCATTACTATTTTAAACCTTGTTTCCAGGGAACTATATTTGCTGTTGGAAATACATTGAGGAGATTTTTTTTTTTAGATTTTGTATCAGCATAGTTTAATTCTTTCTTAATTCTTTTCTTCAAATGCTGGAATGTTGTTGGTTATTAAATAGGTCACCATATAAAATAATGCTTCTGTATAGGGACCTGACTATATACAAAGAGACCTTTGCTTATTTTATTAGCCTTTCATATGGGCATTTTTTCAGGAAAGCTGTCTTGGAGAATTTTAGCTTAATGTTAATTTATGACATATGACTAAATCATAGTTAAATAAAGGCCACAGAAGTGTCTGTCTGTAATACAGATTTCAATCCGTGGTCCACAGCAGCAATGCAAGACATAAAAATTCTGCTAGCCTATGTTATCTTCCATTATTCCTGTTGGCCTCAGTTAATAATAAACAGCTGCCAACCACATTGAAAAAACTTTGTCTATCCACCTGTCCATCTCCCATGAAATTTCAGGAATACTTAAAGTGGGTTTTATTCTTCTTCACTGAAGCCATTTGGAGGCTGGACTGTAAATGCTAGTTAATATTTTCCATGAAAAACACAGAACCATTATGTGTCGATATGGATGTGCTAAGTGATTACAAATGGGAGAGGAAGCATCAGGCACAATCACGATGGATAGGGATAGCCAAGGAGGTGCTCTCTCTGTGAAGGGAAAAGCAAAGAATTCCCTATTGTAGCTGATGTGGGCACCTACCAGGTACTTGCTGCAGCATCTGATAGGTGGTGATCCAGTGCCTGAAAGGGAATCCAGATCCCGCGTTGGGAATTTGTTTGTGGCTGGGGAATTCAGTACAAATCGACAAGGCAGAAAGCTGTGCAGTGAAGAGGGAGATAGCTGAGAACTGAAAAGAGGGAAGGTTAATCAGCATGCTTGCATCTTGAATCTTGATGCTCTCCAGAGCTTAGCAAAATATCCAAGGCTCTGAAGTAGCACATCCATCTAAGAGCCAGACTCTGGCCTCCTCTGCATCCTCTCTTGAGGACATGGCTTACACTGTTTCTGAAATAGCATGTGGGGACCCATTTCTTTTATTTTAAAACACAACAAGTTTCTCTGTTACAGCCTGGAAAAGATACTATTCTGCAAGTGAGAAAAACATGTTGAGTAAGCTCCTCTGCCAGGTGGGGTGCAGAATATAATGTAGATTAATCAGTCCAGAGAGAAAATATGAGCGCAATGTAGAGCATGGTATTGTCCCTAGACATTTTAAACCATCTCCTCTGGGATGGTTTGAGCTGCTGTGCCAAGGACTGTTGGTTTGTTTTTTTCCCAAGGGCAAGTAAGCAATGCTTACAGAGTTCAGCTGAGAGCGCCAGGCACACATGAGTAATTTTGCTGCAAACTTTTGATACTGCTCTGCAAACGCTTTTCAATTCAGACATCAAAACCCTTCCTGTTCCAGGCCTGAGTCATTTCTGAGTAGGGACTGCCCATCACACACTCCTGCCTGGTGGTTTTGTGATACGAACAAATGACTAGGAATTAGGAAACGGATTGACAGACTACCAAATTCATTTCCAGTTTTGACCTAAATCCAGGTGTTTCTAGATGATAAGAATACTGCACCTTTAAACCTCAGAGTTTTTACTTAGAACTCTCTCTTGCACATTATTAACCCCACTTGTAAATAGCATTTAATGCCATCAGTTTTGTAATGGAGCTGGCATTGCTTGTAATAATATTGATCACAATTAATTGTTTCTGTCATTTTAAGTACATATTGAACATGCTTTTTTCAGCTTGCATTTCCAATTTTGGGTTAATTAAACAATAACAAAATCTCTTGAACCGTCATGACCCTTGGAAGGGCATTTTGTGCTGGCAACACCAGCTGGGCATTAATTCACAAAAAAAAATCTTCAATGCCAAAGTCACAATAATGATCATAAAAATAAGAAAGGGCATACCTCAAGTAGTGTTTCTTTCTGGGAGTTCAGAAGACCCTTCTCTGGATAACCTTGACACAGTTTATAAGAGTAATTCTTCTTCATCCTTGGATAAGATTTAGGACAAAATAGCTGTCCACATGTACATACCTTGGCTGTCTGTGCCTTGGGGCCAGCCCTGGGCAACCTGCCTGTATCTCCCTGGGGGAACTCAGGGGTGCAGGGAGGCTTCCTTGAAGCACACTTACCAGCCTGACAGATAAGTCCTTTAAGCTGTAATGGACTATTAGTATTACTTTGCTTTCAGAACCATTACGGTTTCTCACAGTCTCAGACATACAAATCCCTGTAGAGTACTAACCTTAATCTTAAATAGAGTTGGTAATTGCAAGGGCAAGAATGAATGAGAAAGTACAGAAAAAAATGTCTATTTTCCTCGATTGTTCAGCTAGCACTTGGCTGTCCTGCGCTCACTGCTCTTGCTGCTCACCCAGATTGGGTTTAAATGGGGAGATGTCAGGGACCCGGGGGCATCCTGGGGCTGCGTGCTGACACCGCACAGGCTGCGAGGATCCCTGTCCCTACAGGTGTTGTCAGCCCCATAGTAACTCTTCCAGCAACCTGCTGGTTTTAAAGGTTGCTAAATGCAGGCTGAAGAAGCTACTAACTTGCCCCATGGTCCCTGATGAGAAAGATCACAGGCTTTCATTCTAATTAGTTCATGATGTTATGAAAAAAAAAACAAGTTTCAGTGTGTTATGAAAGGGGGTCATGTAAACACACCTTTCATTTGGCTGTGAAACTTATTTGCTTGTAAAATGCCCTGAGATTCTCAGAAGAAAAAGATCAGAGAGATACGGAGTATTATTTTTTATATCTGGCCCTTTACAGTTTAAGTCTTTATTGTAACATGTATCATAAATGCCCACTGTAAGGAATGCAGCGTGTTCATCAGCGATGTAAGAGATAACAAATAATACATTTTAAAATGGCAATAAAGTTCAACTGTTATTTTGTAAAACTTTTTCAAATTATAATCTGATTTTAGAATAAAATAAATATATTCAGCAGTGATGTACCCCAAAACAGAGCCAGTAAACTGGAGCTAACATGATAGCACAGTTTAAACTACACTGCAACTAAAAGATGGTCCAAAGCTACATGACCACCACAAAATGGGTATGGTAGCTTGATTTTCTGCTGGTGCTGGTGGAGTTCCTCACATCCAGTTTCTGATAGCATCCCTTTTTCATTTTGCTGCCAAGTTTACTGGCTAAGCTTAAGTAGTTTTCAGCTGGAATGTGTAATGAAATTTAGAAAGGGAGGGAGAGAAATTTTTTTAAACTCATCAGAAGAAACAGGGCCGCAGTTTTAACAATTCACATCTTTAATGAGCTGTAAATTGGATTCCACTCGCCACTGAAGCGAGCAAAATTCTCACTGACTGCATGAGGTTGATTTTTGCCATTAAAATGCAAGCATTGTGTGGTATGAGCCTAGAGGTGGCCTGAAATGTTCCTACAAGGACCATTGAAAGGAATGCTCCAATGTGGGAAATTCTGAAAGAAAAATCTTTCCATGGAGAAAAGAATTCACACTGTATTTAGGAAAGTTCATAGTCAAGGCCTTGATGCTAATAAAGAACAAAAGGTTGAAACTCCTCCTGAAATATTATTTAATCATAAGAAGAAATCAGAGTACATGATTTTTAATCCTATTCTCTCTATAGTCTAAATCCTTCAATCCTGAACTTCTAAATGGCAATGAAGCATGATAGATTTAACAAAGAGGGGCTTGTGGGATTATATTCATTACAGTATGTCCAGCTACCTTCGTTTTTATTATTCCTCCTCTCTCGGCTTTTTTATGAAAGCTCTTGTTTTTGACAGAGATAATTAATGAAAAGGAATGGCAATCTTCTCCTTTTTAAAAATTAATCTTCATAATGGCCTCATTTTAAATTTCATCCAGAAAGTCAGCAATTTCATTGAATTTAGAAGTTAAAAACAATTTGGTGTTCTTTGATGGAAGGTTTGCCTTGTTGTGCAGACCTGTTGGGTATTTCCTGGCAATCAGTTCAAAGCACATTGCTACTGGATAAGGAATATAATGACTTGCTGAAATCTCTAGTAACGCTCATTATTTTTCAGATACTTTTAAAGGCAGATTATTTTTTTTTTAACATTCTTCGATTGGTCTTTGTTTATAATGCAACAAATTTATAGATAAGTGAAGGTGAATCCAAACTTTTCTGCACCTTTAGCAGCTGAGCTTCACAAATACAGTTACCTCGGGGTTGCTCTTTAATATTAACTGAATTCCTTATACTTATGGCTTCCCGACTTCCTTTTTTTGTAATATGCTTTAAAAAAGGTTTCAGTAATTTTCTTTTTGTGAGACCTGGGCTTTGGTTCTAGCCTAAACTCCTCAAAGTGGGTGTTGGAGTCCCTGGTAAATAGAGCTGGAAAATCCTGTCTGAGCACAGATGTCCTGTATTTAAGATTTGACAGATAACACACCACTTTAAAAAGCCACTGTCTTTCATGACTAATACTCTTGAGGACCCAGTGGAAGATAAGTGCTGTCTGTAGGAGAGGGAAAAAAAAAAATGTGGTAACATTTCAAGCTTTTTGAGAAGTGTATTTGCGTGAGTGGGAGGAATGCACAGGCATTTAGTATGTGGTGGCTATTGCAGAACAGTTGGGAAGAACTGCATTCTCAGAATTCATAGTAGAAGGCTTTGGAATACAATAAGTGGCTATGAAAGGTGGGAAGTATAAAAAGCAGAGATGTGGAGAACGTGTTGCAGGCTATGTGAGAACAGATTTGGATTTGTGATGCCTTAAAACAATGGAATTATTTCGGCATAGAAAGATAATGGGGGAAAAAGCTCTCTGAATGTGAGAAAGCCCTGCACCTGGTAAAGATAGGAACAAAGGACTTGGTGAGGCAAACAGGGAGGATTCTGGAATCCAGATGGGAAACGTTAGAATTTCTTTCTTTGACATGTCAAATCTTTATATCTAATTAAATTCTGCAGAATATAGTCTAACTTTTCATCAAAATAGTAATTTCTGATTGCACATGCTGGTGAAGCGTTGGATCTTTGTTGTCTATGCAACTGTATAAAAGAAATGCAGAGGGATTCCAGATAAATGTAGTCCCCTGCCATAAACACACACAGAGGAGCCTTACTTACATATCTACATCCATGCGTATTTCTGTAGCTGTGCAGGCCAGGTTCTGGTAACTCCTGAGGCCAAGAGGCTGCCCAGTGAGCAGTAACGTCCAGGTCTTCCATTGGATCCTCTTCCTTCTGGTGCATGAAGGAGGGGGGGAAAAATCATATCTTACTGTCAAAACTATTAACAATAGTGTAAACTAGCAATTTTGTCTGAGAAATTATTTAGTCTAGATAACATCTCACTGTTGATAACCTAACCTTTCCCGTACTGGCGCTGCAGCGATAACACTGTTTGCACTGCTTGACTGGAGATAACTGGCAAGCCACAGCTTCTTTTGTCTGCATAGTTAAATGTACTGGACATTGGACTTTGCTTCGGTGCATTTTTGCTCAAATGGACTTTGAAAATGTGAGAATTGTTTTAGTTTTAGAAATTTTGATTTCATCTTTCAGATTTGACACTACCACAAAAGACATGAGTTGCTCTGTCCAGAAATTTCACTATTTTGGGGGGAAGGGAGCAAAGGAGCAAAGGGGTAAGGGAGGGTTGGATTTATGTTTTTTTTTTAAACGAACAGATATCTTTTTCCTCTTTCACTCCCAGCTGGATTTCTCTTACCTATTTTCTCTTTAGTCCATGATTTACCTTTGGACAAGAAAAATTTTTGCATATTGAATTTATGATTATAGTTTACCTTCTTTATAATAGAACACTTACCTGTGGTAGCAAGGTTTTCCCTTGCAGAAAAACACAAGTCTGCACTTTTTTACTCCTTTAAGAAAACTTCAGTGATCCCAATTTTCCTGTTACAAAAATAGAAACATTCTATCCGTATCTGAATGTCCTGTTCCTTCCATCCAAAAAGGATCCAGAACAATTGTATATCACTTTCATAATTAAACACTTTTAGAGATACTACAGCAACCCCTGATAGATATATATCATGGTCATGTGCAGCTGCTGAATCTGAAAGCATCTGCCACTGCTCTCACAAGATGGAGCTCATGCTTTTCATATGCCTTTTGCTTGACCACCAATTTATCTTCAATTTATGTCAGGTTTTTAGAAATTTTCAGCATTACAAACTGGGTGAATACAGTCGACTTTAGCTATTTTGGGACTGGTATATTTTGTATACTCAGACATTCCTCTTTCAAGGGTTTCTGTCTGGAATTGATTCCCAGGTTTCTTCCATTGGGCTGGAAGAATCATTTCACTTCTTTCTGGTTCGGGTGTGGAAGTGGGAAAGCTCTGCTATCACTGGTGGGTTTGGGGGCAGGCATGTTTGTAGGCTTTTCAGTCTCACCAGTCTTTCAGTAGGTTTCAAGGTTATTCGGCTATTGCAAGTTGTAGCCACCATTAGTATGCATTAAAACTGCCATTTTTTTCTGGTGGTTCACTTAGTTCAGAGTCAGATGTTCCATGTTCTTTACTATGCCTCAGTTCTCTGTGGGCACGTTCTCTGCCATGATATTTCTGACTGGGCATTCTGTCCCCACCACTATTTGACTTACTTTGTCTCTTCACAACTCAAAGAGTATTTGCAAGCTGTACATTAATACACAAGGTTGTACAGTGTTGCTCTGATGAATATTGAAAAATGGGATGGAAAGACCATAAATTGTATGGCTTCCCAACTGATTAGGCATGATATATATTACCTGTTCATGTCAAAGGGGACTTTCAAATTGGTTTGAACTTTCTGTGTTTTATTCCCTTCATGTCTTTCTTTTCCAGATTCTTGAAGGATTTTATCACCTTTAGTTTCTTCTCTCCATCCTTCTGTTCTCATGCTTTGATATCTGGTCTCATAGTTCCATATTTGACATCCACTGAGTACTTCAGATTAGTCATTAAATGTGGGGGTTAATTTTTGAGACGTTAAATTGTGGTTTGGGACTTTCGTTGGCCTAGTAAAATGATCATGATGAGTAGAACAATAATGCCTACTTGCTGCTTGCTACACTGCTGGAATTCGTACATCTTTTTTTTTTTTTTTGTTTAAAAAAATCGTGATTGTAGCTGTAATATACCTATTAACAAGTAATTTTTTATAAATAAACTGAACACGTGATATTAGGTAGAAAAATGTAGTCTTAGTTACCTGTTTCAGTAAATGGTATTGCATTAAAATTTCATTATGCCTAGCTTGAATTCTCTGCTGTTTTGCTGACTGAAATGGAATCTTAACATGGTTAAAGGGAGTAGAATTTGGTCTAGCAGAAAGTAAAAACAAATAACCTTTTCCCCCTAATCTTAATCCTGCAAGAAATAAAATTGTTACTTTTAAGGAATGTTTGCATTAGTAAAGAACTGATTCTATCTGCACTATCACTAGGTTGGCAAAAGCAAAATTAGAATGAATTGTTACGGATAAATGAAGGTAATAAACATGCTTTCATCTCCTAAGCACCAGTATGATTATAAGTGACACTAGTACAAAAGATGACATTGGCAAATCCTGTAGTTGCTGATTTTTTTTTAGGATGTTGAAAGAACCATACAGTTTTACTATTTTATTTTTTTTAAAATCCCAAATAAACTCTCAATTAGTGAAAGGTGTCAGGGGACTGCTTCAAACCCCACTGAATAGCTTCTGTTGAAATCCACTGAAGAGCATTGGCTTAGGAAAGATACGTCATCTGTAAGGAGGAGGTTTTGCCTTTCTCTCAGCGTAGGCTCCCATTATTGATTCACGTGAAGGGTTCACTATTCAGATGAGGAGTGTGCATTTTGAGATTTTGTTTTTGCAACACCAAATATTTTAATTACATCTTCATGAATATTCTTTCCGGAGAGAACAATGTGTATTCTGGTGGCAGAGCAATCTACATTTAAAATTTGCGTGCCAGCAGTGTTTATTCTGGATTGTGTGTGCCTTTGTGATGAGTTTTCCTTCTTTCATTTCTAATGGGTTTTGAATGACTGTGGCAGTGGTCACTGACAATTAATGGCTGATGGGCAAATTGCATGTGTGCTGGCTTTCTTCCCATGGTTACCAGGACACTTGAAAAACCAAAACCAACCCCCGCGCATACATTTCTCTGTCAGCCATCATCTCTGAGTTAATCTGCTCATGTTTCCTTCATTTGTTCTTGAGATTCACAAAACTCTAAGAACTTTTTCTCCCCTTGGAATGTTTTTTTAGTAATGACCAGATTAATAAAAAGCTCAGCTAGAATGTTTAGGGTGTTCAGAATATTTTTTGTTGCTTAGCTCTTAATCTGTGAAAAAGACATAATGGCAGATTCTTATTCCTTTCCTGGGACAGCAAATGTGCCCCATTATTGCCATAGTAATTAAGTTAGGCATTGTTATTACAAATACAGAAGGCTTTGAAAAATCAATCGGAAAACTTTGTACATATTTGTCTAGGGGGAAAGGTGGAGCTGATACTTACGTAATGTCCTGCTTTGCAAACAAATACCTGTGTTCCCCAGAACACGACTTGCATTAAAAAGTTAATTGTGCTTTATGTTCCTGTTGCGTGCACAATGTGATACAGAGATAATGAATTTGCATGTATTTCAGAGTGCATTCACAGTTATTAGTGTGGTCAATTTAATGCTTATACTTCAGGCAATAGCGAAGGCATGCTCATCTCATGTCCTGTTGACCTGATCTAGCTGTTTCTACCATTCTAATCACCGTAACTTCTGAGCCGCTGGTTCTCTGTTTTGCTATTCTGCTCTCCTTATGTATGCAGCAGATCTCCCACTGATGTTACTGCAGGGAGCTATGTAAGAAAAGCAGAATATCGACATTCATTACTATCATGTGCAACTGAGAGGAGATGTTTGAACTGGGAATACTGCCCTTCAGCTTCTGCTGTTGTACATTGCCTTTCCGATGCGTCAGTGCCCATCAGCTGAAATTTTACTGAATTTGGGGTTGAAATAGAGCCACCATGGAATTGATCCTTCTGAGGAGGACTGAGTCCCAGCTCTTATTTTTTAAACGTTATGTGTACCCAAACGCTAGTTCAGCTTTGCATATATTCATGCACACGGAATTTTGCAACACCAAGCAAAGCAAGATAAGCTTTAAACTGGTTGAAAGAATTGTGGATGTCTATGTGGGGCTTCTCCTTCTATGTAATGCATTCCTATCACTGTAAATTTTTGAGTTTAATGCCAGAGATATATTTTCTTCACAAACTTTAAACATTGCCTTTGGAAATTGCTCATCAAAGGAGTTGAACCAAAAGGATAACTGTGATCAGGTGTTCCTAGGCTGCATAGCTCATACAAGGTGGGTTTTTGTCATGTTGTGATGAGAGTCTCTGACAAGAGATGGGAAATTCCTTGCTGCTGTTAAAATTAAAATCATGTATGGCTAACAATCAATTGGAATGAATATGGAATGCTTGGCTCAGCTTGGATTTTACAGAATGCTGCTTGCGTGATGGGCTTTATCCTAGTTTGAAGTTGTATTTTTCTTTGTAAAGTGCTTTGCTATAAATAATCTTTTCCTGGAAGATAAAGAAAGATGACTTGCTTGAACCTTCAGCACCAGAATAATGCACTAGGGTTGTATAAAAGCAAGTCTATACATTCAGTTCTTTCAGGCATATTCAGTGCTCATAGTTTTTATGAACTTCAGTGAGAACTGGGAAAGTATAGTCCTACAACATGTTTTATTACATAGGTGGACGACAAGCTGCAGTATCTTTTTGGTCTAAACTTACGCGTGATATTGACCAGAAAAGCTAGAGATATCCATAGTCTGAAAGCTGCTTTTATTCCTGGACAAATGAAACATGGTTTTCTTTCTATTTTAGCAACTACCCACATTGTTTTAAAAAATAATACATTATTAAGTGATTCAGATTTGTTTGCTTACATTAGAATGGTAGAATTAGAATTCTGGGCATTTTATTGTGATTCCATAGCTGAAAGAAAGGTGGATCTTCTGCTGAATAAAGGTAAATGCCTAATTTACTCATAGTGAGGAAAACATAGTAAGAACATAAGGTCTGCTTTACTGGCTCAGAATAGCTTTCTGCCTATCCTGTGTCCTATCTTTAAGTACCACTTGGAGCAAAATGTTGGGAAAAGACTACAAGAAACAAAGTAGGCATAATCTTCTCCCTCTCACGTGTTCCTGTGTCCTGTCTCTCAGTATCTTAAAGAATCTCTGAGCTGGAGGTTGCCTGTGGATCACTGTGCTGAATTGTGCCTTATGAATGTGTCTAATTCCCTTATAGGGCCATTTAAACTTTTCTCTCTCCTGGCCTCCTGGGGCAATGATATCCACAGGTCAGTTATGAGTTCTTGGGGCAGGGAGGTTGGGGAGAGAAAAACAACACAACACAAAACAAAAAAACCACCCCTTTTATTTCTTGGGTACCTGCTTGCTGATATTTTCACTAGGTAATCATGGGGATGTGTATTTTGAAAAGTGCTGCATAATAATTCTCTTTGCACTTTATTCATATCATTACTAATTTCATATACCTTTATCACACCCCTTTACGTGATATCTGTCCAGCAGGAGAATCCTAGTCTGCTAAATCTCCTATTTGCAAACAAGGTCTTCCAAACTCTGTTGACAGTGGCTGTTCCCCTCTATACCCCTGCTCATTCTGCTACATGCTTTTCATGTGGAATGACCAGAACTAGATGCAGTACTTGGGATGTGATTGCACTACTGATGGCATAATAGGGTTTTCTGTTTTAGCCTCAATTCCTTTCCTGAGATTGCTAACATTCTGTTCGCTTTTTGAATACCCCTGGGATTAAGCTGGTGTCTTAAAGATCTTTTTCCTGAGTGGTAATAACTACGTTCGAGCCCATCATTACTAATGTATGTGCATGCATAGTTGGGGTTGTTTTTCCCTTTGTGTATTTCTTTGCATTTATGGAGATTAAGATTCATCTGTCATTTTATCACTCAGTATTATGAGATTGTTCTTCAGGCAGCTTTAATTTGATTATCCAGAATAAGCTTTCAGAGTCTTTAATCAATATCTCAGAATCAGGAAGGTGACTTCAGAATCACAAGATCCTGAGAAGGAATGTGTGGCAATTTTATTTACCTTTGTTTTGTTTGATCCTTTAAGATGACTATTTGCATACTTTTATCCACCAGTGAAATGGACTAAAACCATGCTAAAAAAAGCCAGAAAGAGAGTAAATACAGTCGTCTTGTTTCTGAAACAGAGGCTTTAGGAATGCATGGTAACAGCAGCTCAATTTAATTAGCTGAATTTAATTACTCCACAGAAATGAAACCAGCTGGCCCAATTTAGCAATGGAAAAGTGGGATGTTGAAATCCAGAGCTGGACACCATGGGTTCTTTGTAGTTGTAGGCACCTCCAAAGGGTGTTTCATCTCACCCTTACCTTTTATGCTAAATCAAATAGATTTTCCTTCTGACACCCCTGTCCTCCTAGGCGGCTGTAAAGGGAGTCAATGGGGATTGACCCTGAGGTGTCTTTGAAGTGAGATGCTTCCCACTTCAGTCTTGGCAAGCTGCAGGGAAAGCCTTCCCATTAAGGTCCTGAAGTATCTAACCGGGGTGGAGGATTACCAGAGAAACTGGTTTAGAGTGGGGTCTCCCACAAAATTGTCCTGACACAGCAGCAACAGCCATGACCTTCCTTTTCTTACAGGGGACACGACAAGCCTTTTACACTTGTCTTTATCTCCACTCCCCTGCAACCTCCTGTTGATGCTGTGCTACTGAGGAGCTCTGTAGGAGGTGGCCAACAGGCAGATTTGTTAGGGAAAAAGCTTCTGGCTTCACTTTGTTACTTTGAGAATATTTTCTAGAATCTGTTGGGTGTTTTGTTCCTCAGGGCAATACAGTTATGCTGGGATAGAGCTCTGGATTCAGTACCGTGTTTGACGATTGTAAGCACTGCAGGTCAAGGGGATATTTTGTGAGACAGATATATAGATATATAAAATTTCTCATTCTTAAAACAAATTTTCCAGATATTATCTGCTCATGTAAGAACTTGGAAGAACTTTTGATGAAAACATACAAATCTGAGGTTAAATTTAAGCTAACTTCATCCTCTGCTAAGTTTTGAAATGTGAAGCACGAATACTGTTATAATTTTGAAAATGTTAAACAGTTCTTCAAGATTTAAAAATTTTAAGAATTACAGGAAATAAAACTTGTAGATCTATAAATTTTTCCTACTGTGTTATATCTCCCAAGTAAACCTAGACAGCACTCAGAAAAGGTTAAAAAAAAAAAATTTCTATTAAAGGAACTTTTTGAGAAATAATGCTAATATTTAATTGCAACTTGGTGACCCAGTACATGGTTTCTTTTGGCTTATTAGGAGTATGTAATACTCACAAATTCTGATTTGTTTGTGATATAAAAGCATCACACTTCAGCAAAACTCTCCTATAGCTTAGTAAACTGCAGGACACTGCATCTGGGAGTTTCTGAATAATTTATCTGAAGTAATGAGTATCATCATGTGATGCTGTATCAAAGCAACTGCTCGAGTGAAAGCCAGCTGGGTACAGCCATTCTATATCAAATAGTTGCTTGAGTTGTCTCTCTGGAAAAATTACAGAACATAATGAGCAAAATTATAGTACCTGGGGAGCAGCCTCCATGGATACCTATTAGCAAGAAGTAATTTGATTAGTGTGAAATCTGTGAAAGTTCATTATTTACAAAGTTTGCTAGCGTTACAAGAGAAATGCATGTCTACATACACACATCTATTTATACAACATGGACATACAAATATATACAGTATGAAATGAGTACTAGGTGTACTTATTTTTCTATATCAGCTTTATGAAACATTTATAGAGTCTTTTATTTGCTCAGAATCTAAACCAAACTCATTTAACTGACCAACAGAAGCTTTTGGGTTGAGTTTCCCAGAAGGCTTTATTACAGTCTCAGTAAAAATAGATGCTTCAAAAACAAGGTCCAGGAGAGGCTGAGGAAACACATTTGCTAAGGGAAAATGTACAGCTCTGTTAAGTATTAGATTGATGCTTTTATGAGGCAGGTATATTTAAAGTGCCATTTGTGCCCACTCTGCACAATGCTGACTAGGACTACAGAGCCATGATGTGCAGAACTGAGAAAGAGGGACAGACCTGCGGAATTTTCAGCAGAGTCAATGGATGCCACAGCTGGTCGGCATCTCTCAGGATCAAGTCCTACTCTAAACATTATAACTCCTTTTACTAGCCTGTCTCCTAGTAAAATCTAACATCTGAATGGTTTAACAATGAAGTCATTTACAACACCTTTTGGATCCGCAGTTTAAGCCCACAAAAGCAATTTGATGATACATCTGTGTCAATGTCTTTTGTAGCTATGGCTAATTGTTTTTTTCTTACAGACATGAGAGAGATACTGCTTCATAAAGTTGTCATTGGCCTGGAAAAAAAAGAGGCCATTGATTAGAGGCATGAATAGAATGGCTTGTAAGCTAAATTACCAGTTGGGGATTCCCGAACGGCCAAGGGCACAGCCTGTCTGATCTTACTAAAACTCTGCATTGCAGTGGGGAACTTCCTAAAGGATGCATTATCTTGTGATGTTGACCTTAAATCAAGTCTTCTGGTTTGAAGGAAATAAAACAGAAGGTTTTTATTTTCACTAACAGATCTGAAGTGTGCTAATTCAAATACAATGCAAAAGCAACAAAAAATTCAATAGCAGTTCAGAGCAACAGACATATTTCTTTGACATATTTAGGTACATTTCTGTAGTGCAGTAAAGCAAGAAAAGTATTCTACTAAAGTACATGAATAATGCTGGAATATTCACATTTCTATCACATGAGAATTTGAAAGTAGAGGGCTGCATCACAATTCTCTAATATTTTATACTAACATAAAGTAATGATGTTCTTAAATTTTAAAAATAACCAGAAAACTATAGTGTACATTCAGCCAATGCTTTTGTTTCTTTTCATGTAAAGACATTTTATAAAAATATGCTTTTCAAACTGATAGTACCCTTTGAGAGACACTGAGAAGGACAAAGTAGAATCTTTAGTTATACAAATTCAAAGACCTACTGTTACCCTATTTAAATTCACTCTGCTAAGAATGTAATATGAACATGAAATGTGTATTGGAATGTTCTTATCATCTATTGAGTTTAGCTAGGTAATACCTTTATAAAGGAATAAATATTAGAAAATTCCCTGACCTTAAATGTGAAACGGTCCATTGCACATATATGTACAGAGGTGTGCATCATCAGTATGTCAGCTTGTTTACAAGTTAATGGAGAAAGCTAAAATAATATACAGTATTTCATAAAAGCAATGTACAATATTTACAGGCTGAATGAAGCATTTTATTCTTTTTTGTCTTTTTCCTTTGTATGTTGTGTAGGTTAACTAAGCCAAAATGAAAGGACAAAACCGATCTCTTTTTACAAAATTTAATCTGACCTACAGATTTTGGACCATTACAGGAGCACAGATATTTGTAGCAAAGGCAACAGTATAGTAATTTCATAGGCTGTCATTTTTAATTATTATACTTAAATTGCTAAGCCTGTGATGAGAAGACAGCTTTCATTTAGCATTGTGACTCTTGGCCATTTAACCCTTTAAGAGAACATACATCTGCTAGCCATGAGTAGCGCATTCTGGTACCAAAACCTTCACTGAAATCGTCAAGTTCATTTCTCAAGTTACTAGTTAGCACAGAGGGCCAAGGCTCAATAAAGCCTTTTGAGAATATACTTTGACAGGAGCTTCAAACTTACTGTCCTGAGAAACACAAAGCACTTTTCGTACTTCCCTTTTGTGGAAAATGAGATTGGCAAATTGTTCTGCAACACCTCTTTTAGTAAATGCTATTTATTCTACAGAGAACTGCTGCAGTGGCTGCTGCTTAAGGAGCCTTTGCCTGTTTTGTTTTCCTCCTGGATCCCACAGGTATTGGCTGGTACTACCCTTTTTGCCCTTAAACTGGATTCTGAGGACAAGAAGTACTCTCTGATTTCCACTCCCTCACCTGGCAAGCCAAAGCAAAACAAAGAATTTAGTCTCTTCTGGTACTGGAATTGTTAGTGTTAAATACTTCATCACCTCTGGGCTGAAAATTGAGTTATTTATTATCAATCGGAATGCCATTCTGGAGTTCCACTACAGTTAGCGCTGCACTACTTTCATTATAAAATCAATTTCCTGGAGATGCCTATCGCCATTGGGTTAATATATACCAGACTGAAAGCTGGCATAGAGGTGCTGGTGCTCTTCCAAGGCAGAAGTACTGACTGCTGAAGAGAAGGTGTAGTTAAAATAGGAAAGAGCAATAGATGTTCCATGTTTCAGGCTGGCTGGTGTTCTCAAAGTCTAAAGGACATAGCTCACCTATTTATTTATTTTTTTTACTTAAAAGTAGGTCTCCATTCCCACTTGAGCTGTATGAGGGACAGCTCCCATTTCATTCTGGCTGTCTTTCGACAAGCACCTCCTGATTAATCCCAGCCATCCTTTTTCTCTCTCCTCTTAATTCTTTTTCAGTGGGTCTTTTCACCAGGATTAGTCTAAACTGCAGTTTCTGTAACCTTCACTACACCAGTATTGAGGAGATGGAGGAGCGGAGCTCCTGCTGGGATGGTAGATGTGGGCTGCCTGGCTTGAGAAGGACCCAGGTTTCCCTGGAGTCATCTATCATTTTAGACACTCACTGCAGTGCAGGAGGGAGATGCTGTGCCCAGCTCTGAACAGCCAGGTTTGAGTTCTGCCAGCACAGCCATGCAGAGCTCGGCAGGCTCAGCTGCCCTGTTCTAAAAACCAGGTCACCTGTATCCTGTAGGTTTCAGGCTAGGAAATCCCCATAGTAACTGAGAACATAAAACTTATTCAACATGGAGAAGTTTGCAGCTGCCCTTGCTTATGCTCTGGCAATGTCACTGCAATCATAAGGTTGCAGGAACCACGAGGGCACTGCATCATGCTATTAATGCATCTGGGTTTGGGCTGTTCTAATAAGATTTTGCAGCTTTAACAGTTTTATGCGCCTACAGACACTCTTAGTCATGGTTTTACTAGGATATTTTTTCTCTTTAAGTCTTACTAGATATATCTTCAGAAATGGGGTTTAAACCTGTAGTTTTTGAGGTAATTTAACATGCATAAAAAGCCTAACTTTCCTTCTTCTTGACTAGAGGGTGGCTTGAACTGTTAAACTGTTTATCAGACTCATAACCTTCCTTTACCTCGTTTTTATTCATCATATTTCCTTTTCCATCTCTCTTCCCCTCCCCATCCTTTAAGTGATCTTAGCAAATGCTCAAGACATCAGACTGATAGCTCAGCAGATACAGGCTCTCTATCAGACTTTAAAGATGTTGGTAATTCAGGAGTAAGCAGTGTCAGTCCTAGATCACAGATTATCTGTCACGGACTTTACCCAGGCCCCTATTTAGAGAAGGAAAATCTATACAACCTGTTCTTTATCTTCCTCAATGGTGGCGGCTGAAGTATTTGTAGATTGACCACTGATGATGAATTAGTATGTAACAGGTATATGCTAATCTGCATAATGTCATTGTGTCAGAGGCTCCCTGTTTGCTGGCATTTGGACTGTTAACCACTTATAATCATGCTTATTTAGTATTTGTACAGCATACTACCCCTAATAAACCCACTATAAGTGTATCACTAAAAATGCAAAACTAAAGGCATCCAATGCTGAGCTAACTAGAAAAATTCGAGACAGAATGAGAAGGGAAAGAAACAGTGCACATTTTTTTTTTTTGCATGATTTATTAAATTCTGCCCTAATCCCCTCTTTTTCTAGCAGCTTAACCTTTACATATTTTTATTTGGCTGTGTATCAGAAACCCTGCCTATTTTCTCCTGCATTTTCCTTTCTAATAACTTCTGCCTATTTGCTTTCTTGATTTTTCTTTTATTTATTAAATTCCCCTTTTTTGTCAGTGTGGCTTTTACTTAGGTGTTTGCCCATTGTCACTCTTTCTTTGGAGTTTATCTGACCTCTAAGCCCCTAATTCTGTAGCCTGCCCTTGGTTTCTGCAGGCAGGTGCCTCTGCCCAGGCACAGACCTTGTACCCAGTGAGGTACAAGGTATTGGGGATGTCATTAGGCTGACTTTTGTACTTTTGTCTGGATGTTAACTCATCCAGACAAAAGAACAGTTCTGTTCTCTCAGTGATTACTTTTTCCCCTAGATCTTGTTGTTTTTCTTACCCGGTTCCTCAGATACAGGATGTCTTTACCAGGCAGCTATAAAGACCTTCTCTATAGGAGGAGGCTGCATGCTTACAGTGTTGGGCATGTAGAGCTGACTTCCACTCAATGGACCAAAGGAAAACCTGAAGGGTGATTTTATCTCTGCTGGCTTCCGATTCAGTCATTTCCAGAAAATTGTTTTGGTTTAAATTATCTAAAACTAACAAAAACATGACCATTGTTTATCAAGATAACTGCTCTAATTTCAGTATTGTCACTCTCCAAGAAAAGAAAACCAACAGTCTATTTTTGCTCTTGTTCTGTCAAGAGATATGTTAGTGCACTAGCACATGAATATAATCCTTCCCAGCTCCTTTTATTTGTTTAAAATGCCTGTTCAAAATCATAATTATAAAAAAGGCATAGATCAGTTTAGAAGTTTTAAATACCAATTCAGGGATCTGAATACTGTTCAGGCACTGAAGGCCAAAATAAAATCTATCCACTGCAGAGCAGGTATTATTATATAAAATTAATAATATAAATTTAAATGTATAGCTTGGCAATTGGCGAAAGAGTCACTTGTTTGGCTGTTATGTAATGACATGTCCAAAGCTCTTAAGCTGTTCATGTAGACATTTTCTGTTACTGTGTTGGTAATGAATACCATAATCTTTGTGAAAGTTTGCTGTGTAGTCCAAGAGAAAAAAAAAGTTGATTTTTTATTTGTTGTTACAGTATGATACTTTTGTTTGTAAACTTTGTATTTTGCATCAATTTCATCTGTAAGCACCATCACCTCTTACCAGGCAGGTTTATTTTGCTATTTAGCTCTAACCTCTAGCTAGTCCTAGCCATCTAGTCCTAACATAAGCTCATTTGTATCAGCAGTTTAAAGTCTCTTACATGAACATCCTCGCAACCCTTAGCCCACATAATTTTCTGCAGTTGCAATTGTCACACAAGTCTTGTGGCTAGTGTCAGACATAGACTTTGGATTGGCTTAGCAGTAGAAAGCGGCTCCAGAATCTCTGTGGCACTACAGATAGCACTATTTAGCAATTTCCATTTTGTAATTGTCACTTAGGCTTGGGTCACTTCTTAAATGATCAGCTTTTAGTAACCTCCTCTCTGCTGAGAGGAGAAAGCTATCTGCAAGTTTTATTGAAGATAAAGACAGGTTAGTTTTATATTTTGGCACTGAAATTTGACCTTGAGTGCTCGCACAGCCATTTTTCTGTCTCTACCACATTATTCTACTTAACTGGATGAATGGTAGAGATAAACAGCTTTCTGAGTTGTTATTCACCTATTCCTGACAGCATAATCAGTCCTATTCCCTGGTAAGGATGATGATAGTTAAGTTGGTAAACCTTGCACCTCAACGGGGGAAGCTATCACCCAGCAGAATCTTGTCTGGAGCTGGTGCACAGGCAAAGATCTGACTATGCCTTGAGTTTCTGCTTAGCTCACCAGGAGTACCCAGTGCTTTATTCCCTACAGAGTATCTAAAAATACAGCTCAGACCCTGAGTTGGGCGGAGTTTCACCTTCCCGAGAGAAAGGACTTAATCAGGTAATCGAAAAAGGTATCCTGGCATAAGTGAAGGATTTTATTAAGTGGACAAGGCAGTGGATGTTTTGTCTGCTCTGACTTAGACCTGCAGTATAGACCTGTCCTTAAAACTTGTGACAGGGAAGTACAGAGGGTTTTGAAGACCAGGTCTTTTGTACCAGCTTCTTCATCACAATGAACACTCATTCATAACTTAGTGTTCATCCGAATGCGTATTACAATGCATAGTCAATCATTTTTCATTTAATAATTTAACATGTCATTTTTCCAATTTGCCACTTGCAGCTGGCACTTTTGCAATACATTTTATTTTTCAGGCATCTTTTAGTGAATTACCGGATAGAGCAGCTGTGACAGCTATCCATTAATTATATCTCTGTATTAAAGTCTAATGAAAATATGACTTCCAAGGGAAAACCTCCAATAGTGCCTAAGAAGTGGTAGTTAAACTACCGCTATCCAGTAGTTGAATTGGTGGTTGATTAAATATTTGTATAGGTATTCACATAGCTGTGTTAACCTCAAATATTATTTATGAACAATTTGCCTTTGGGATTAGAATGAAGAAAAGCAATCGAGTTTTTATATCTCAATAGTAATTAGTATTGCCTTGATGCACATTTATACTGTGCCAATCACAGGCAATCCTGATGACAGAAATCATCAACATGCGTGCCATGGCCTTTCACTTAATTTAGTCTAAGTCAGGCAGGACTTGTACATTTCAAATACAGGAAAGTAAAAGCCATGCGGCATTATTCTACCCACTCCCATTTATACAAAGTGAAAGGAAAATAATCAGTGAGAGTCTAGAGGTCTTTTAAGATAGTAAAAAATAAGCTATGTGCAAGATTGTTACAGATTTGCTAATAAGTTAGAAATAATTGACTTTATTTGATTTTATAAGATAATTTTTAATAGAAATATAGAGGGATAAGAAATATATCTTAATGAAACTTGTAGTTGTACAGTAAAAACTGCTATGAAATCCTTTGTACAGACTTGTACCAAGGCCAGAAGAATGGGCTAGAATCATTGTTTAAAACTTAGGTAACAAATTTGGGATTTTACAGATTTCTTTGTATTTGACTAGTCTTCTGTATGTAGAAAAGTGTATTGAAATGTCAGAATATAGAATTAATGGGAACTGGGGAGAGTCGACTGGAACAACTTGTAGTTACCTGCCAAGAAACCATGAACTTTAGTAAAAGGTAATTCTGGCAGGGGGAGATCGCAACCACCGACTCATATACCACCTACCCAAATCATACCCCAGACCCATTTCTAGACTTTTCTAACCTTTACTCTGCAGAATCAGATATGGGAGGAGAGTATGTTAGTGATTTTTGGGAAATACTATGATTATGCATGAATATTTAGTGAATATGTATGAATAAGTTCTATAGATGGTGTATGATTCTGAAGCTTGGTGTGCGTTGATCGTGAGAGGACTCACTGACGCACCCGGCCGTTAATAGAGAAGTGTCTGCTTATCTGCATCACATTGGTGTTGATAAGTTCTTCATTCCGAGATTTTGGTAACAAGATGAAACCAGCTATTTTGTTTAACCTAGAACCAGACATTGAAATTGGAATGCAATACATAAATGCATTCATAATTACATATCGCAGCTCTCCATAGTCCCGTGACTCTGCTTTCCCAAATCCCCGACAGAAGCAGCCTGGTGTAAAGGTCAGATATGAGCAATCCGGGGACACGTTATGAACCTAAAGGCCAGGCTCTCCCCATCACTGGCGGCTGGAGAGGCCCCGCAAGCTGCAGCTGCAAGAGAGGGGCATCCATGAGAGGAAGGCAGTTACGCAGACACCCACACAAGAGGTGGCTGGGTCGCAGGGGGAATTCCCAGGAAGATACATAAAAGCCTGATTCAGTAGGTTTCTGTTACAAGCTCATTGAAGAGTAGATGGACTGAAGCTTATGCTGGGGAGGAAGACCTGTTTCATTGATTAATAGAACTTTCTTATCTGTTTTATATGATTTTGACCTTTTTCTAACTGAAATGGAAACTTCAATGTTCTCATTGAAAATAGAGGCAAGTGCTGTCTGCAGAAACCATAGACGTACCATTTCTGTCAACTTTGTGATTCTTCTGTCTTTTTTTTTCTGTTACTGGTATGCCATAGCGCTGACAGCTTTTATTCTTTGAACAAAGGCTAGCAAGGAAGTTTCTGCTGAAATGTGGTTATTCCTTTCAGTGACACAGATGGGGACTGTTCCCACTTAGTTCTGATTCTGTAACTGTGCTCTAGGAACTGTTGCCCTTCACCTTGTTGGATTTTTTCAGACACCAAATATTTTCTAGGGTCTAGCAGCATTCCAGAGAAAAAGTTGCTCTGCTCCTGCTGAAATCATCAGCAGAAGTCCTGTGTACTTCAGCTGGAGTTTATTCAGGTGTAGATTTTTGCTTACCACAAATGCAGCATATTCCTTTACCTTCTATCCATTTTCTTCCCCCATGAGCCACAAAAATGAGCTTCACTAAGCTGCATTTAGAACCCATTTCTCCTTAATGCTAGACTTTTGCTATTCCTCCTAGTGGGAAAAGGTGGAATTAGTATCATAGATTTATTGCCAGCAAATTTAATACTTCTCAAGAAAGAACATGTCTATAAGTCCTTTCCTTGGACGCTTACAGCATGCCCCAAATGGTCTAAAAGACTCAGCATATACCTCACCCATTGTATGGCACCCACAGTATCTCTAGTAAAGCAATTTTAAGTCAGCAGCAGACAGAGCAGCTATGAACCTCGCTCTTCACCCTAGCCGGACCAGATGGATGTGCATAAGCCCATCTCTCTGCTCTCTTCCATGAACTTGTATTTGTTGTTGATTGACATGTTGCATTTACATGGGAAACAGCATCCAGAGAGTTTCTGGCAATCTAAATGCATCCTGCCTGCTTTCTGTATGTGGACTGCAAAGGAAGTCCTAAGATCAGTAATATGGTAGGTTTGTCTCCCTGGTCTTACAGCAGTAAACATCAAGGAATCCCGATGGTAAATACAGCTGAAATAACTGATACTGAATAAATCTAAGCTAACATATATTTTCTAGTACGCTTGAACACGTAATTTCACCTTACTGTTAAGGAAAATTGGATGGAGGTAAATGGGATGAAGAGATAGCTCAACAAACATAGAGTGGCCTGTCCAAAGGAAGGAAGGGAATCCAGAGAGGCAGAGCGCAGTAGTGGGAGCTGTGGCCTTGGTCTGGGAAATAGCCACATTGTCCTGGTTTCAGCTGGGATGGAGTTAATTATCTTCTTAGGAGCTAGTGCGGTGCTGTGTTTTGGCTTTGATGTGAGACTTTTCAGTTCCTCAGGCCTGGCTAGCAAAATGGCTGGAGGGGCACAAGGAACTGGGAGGGGACACAGCCAGGTCAGCTGCCCCGAACTAGCCAAAGAGGTATTCCATACCATGGGATGTCATGCCTGGTATATACCCTGGGGGCCTGGCCGGGGCGGGCAGATCATTGCTCAGGACTGCTGGGCATCAGTCGGCGGGTGGTGGGCAGCTGCGTTGTGCACCACGTGTTCCTTTCTTCCTTTCCCTCTGGATGTTATTCTTTCCCTTCCCCTTTTCATTACAACTGTTATTGTCATCAGTGGTTTTATTCTATTTATCTATTATCTACCTATCTAAACATAATATAAATATATCTATTTATTCTAAATAGTCATTTTTATTCTATTTCAATTATTCAATTACTCTTATCTCAACCCTTGAGTTTTACATTCCTTTCTAACTCTCCTCCCCATCCCTCGGGGTGAGGGCGGAGTGAGCAAGCGGCTGAGTGGAACTTAATTACCAGCTGGGGTTAAACCATGACACACAGCTATAAACAAGGAGGCATGAAACTTTCCCTTAAAGACCTGTTGACAAGGAACCCTCCGCTGCTGCTGTTGTTATGATGACTTGTAAAATGCTGGATGTTTAGTGGCAGATGAATGCTAGGAATTTTAATGACAAAAAATAGGCTTATAACTCAGCTGAGGTACCTCTCACCCCAAATCTCCAAACAACTGGGAAAAGAAATCATGGCCATATATTTTAACTCGGTCCTCTCTAAGCAATGCCCCAATATACCCAAATGCTCACTTTGTGTATGGAATATGTCATGAGGCTGTTTAATATGCATATGCAATCTACTCCACAAAAAAACATACCTGTTAAAGTTACTACACCTATTTGCCCCTAACCCTGCCGCTAGCACCCTACAGGGAGTTAGCCTCCATCAGCTGCTGCTGAATAGTACGAACAAACCAAAGCTGGCTTTTCAAGGGAGATGTGTACCTTCTTCCTCTGATTCTTGAGAGTTATTCAAAGACACTTGATCTGGCAAGGTCGTGTCAATATACACCAACTTGTTCTAAATGACCTCTTGACCGATAAATACTTCATAATGCATAGTCACCCCACACTTGGAATGGCTCTAGGTTGCTTCCACTAGCTTTTGCCACTGTATGAAACACACATTTGATTGAAACAATCTCCTTTCCCATAGGAACACAGGCATTAGAAGAATATGGTTTATGTCTCATTCACCCCTATAAAACTATAACTAATAATGGTCAAGACATTCACCATAATGATTACATGTGGTAAATACAGTTTCTTGCTACTAGATTTAGGACAAAATTACAGTCATGCATTATGTATTCATATTCCTTCCGCTTGACTTCCCAGAACTTTTAAGTAATCCTTAGGCTTCTTTGAAGACTTCTAATATTTAGAATCATAGCTTCTTATATTCCTCCTTTAGATTTCGTCTTCATCAAGGAAGCCTTGATAAAGTACCCCTTCATGGTTTCCTCTGAATTCTTTCACTTGGGTGAAACAAAATGCAGTTCTTAATAAAAGACTATATCGAAAAATTACAAAAAGTGTTTCTAAATGCTAGTACAGTCAATACTTTTAAAATAAGGAAAGTAGCATTATTCTTCAAATTAGTTTTCTATGGTTTACTGCTTTTTCTGTTTCTTCTATCTAAAGTATTAATCCATTCCTCTGTGTAGCTGCTGTTAGACATAAACTATGGATAGCATTTCCATTTTCAGTTTTGTTAACATTAAAAGACATGTTGTCCATGCTGTCTGAGGTGATACACGTACTTCTCCTCTGCAGTCTCAGAACCCCAAATCTAATCAAGTTGCTAGAGTCCTAGGGGAAGGGCCAGGATCCAGTAGTGTTAAGAAAGATGATGGATAGGAATTGTATAGACGACAGTTCATTAGTTAAAAAGCCGCCTTGTGGTTGTGGTTTTTTTGTATTAACCATTAATACTTTCTAAAGGAAAATTTAGAACAAAAACATTGAAGGACTTACTTCAGTTCAAAAAAATTTAAGTAGACTTTCCAGTATGATTCTTGCAGTGTTCATTCTGGTTTTTGACATTTGAAATCTGCACAGTGTGCAAAGTAGAAGAAATCACTTTATAATTTTTCTGTAGATCAGTTCAAGAATGTAGTGATTCAGACTTTAAAGGACTACAAGCATTGATGGCTGAACAATGAATGCTCAGGATTTTTAGCAGCTTAACATATTCATCTTCTACAGAATTGGTTTGATGTAGAAGAAAAAAAATATCTCTATATAATGACAAGAAATTACTAGTAATTCAACAACTAATTTGATTGGGCCTTTTTTAATCCACTGAGATTTTGTTTTGGTTTGTTTTAAATTCAACAATGCAAAGAACTTCAACGCAGTAAAAGGAAAAAAATGCTTTAAAAATCATACAGAAACAGGTGCAGAACATTTATGTTTATGTGTACCAAGCAAAAGATAAACCTGTATGTCCATTTGTGCAGAAGTTTTAGTTTGGATAAGAGAGCAGAGTGCAGAAGTTTTAGTTTGGATAAGAAAGCAGAAAAAACATTTTCTGAGTTTTTTTCAGGATGTTATAAAAGTTTAAAAATCGTTATTTTAGGTTTGCAAAACCAAGGCTATACACTGATCAGCTTAGTTTTTGTTCCTGATTTTATCATTAAAAATGCTGATTTTATTCAAAATGCATTATTTGCCTTTTGCTGGGGGATTGGAAAGTATTGATTCTAACATTTTTATGTTCAATTGGAAGTGGCATAATAAATTCTTTCATGGTGAGCTGATCTAATTCTGTATGGAAATTCAGTTTGTCAGTTATTATAATAGTTCTACTGTCCTGAGCGGTACAGAGAAAGCAGATAGATAGCCTGTAGCTCTTGCTGGTTGGGTTTTCTTTCTGGAGCAGAGCACCTTGGAAATTTCAGTCAACACTGAGTAAGAAGATACTGATCATACCAGGTGTTTAAACCACATTGTGCATTCCACTCCAAGCACCATACATGCAATACTAGATAATGTAGCCCTGAACTACATGTTTTCTTAAATTCTGCTTTGTGGACCTAGCTCCCCATGCCTAGGCATATGGGACATTTAATAACCAATGCTTCTAGGTTAGTTATCCATCACCACAAAACAAAATACATTTGGCATTTGTGTCTAGCATTAATAACAGCTCTGTTGTATGCAGACATCAAAACCAGAAAGTGTTGCATCTGTACTTTTGCTTTGGATAAGCCTGAATTAATAGATTTTAAAGCACACGCATATTTAAGAAAACTGTGTATTTGTTAGAAACACTGGAGGTATAATCTTTCTTGAGAAATAAATAAGTGGAAATGGAAAACAAATCCTGTGTAGTTCTTCACTGTTATTGTTAACAATAGGTGGTATGCCATGCTGTCAATAGTAGAGAAAAAACCCCAACATTTAAGCAAGTGCATTACAAGCAACTTGCTTTTCTGCTTTAGTGAATTTGCTGTATCGTGTCCTGCTGTCTTTATTAATACACTCCACAAAGGATAATCGTAATATGTTGTCTGAACTTGTTATTTAGGTGATTAAAACCACAGATGAGAGAGCAAAAAAAATTACAATTTACACTGAGTCATATATGCCAAAGTTGCTGCATTATTAGTTAATCCAGTGACTAAGTACAGCAACAAAATCCATCTTTTCATAGAAAAATCTTAAATCTAGGTGGACATCTATGACCATAGAAGCATCATCTAACTCTCACCTTTGAGGACATATTACTGATTTAGTTTTTCAAACAGTGAAAATTAAACAAAAAAAAAAATGCACTGTGGAATTTTTAGTCAAATTTGAGGTAAAAAATAAAAGTATATTATGAAATGCACACACCTTGAATCAAGGTGGTGTAAAGCTGTTTGTCTGTGCAACCTTAGGAACCTGTTACATGCCAGGCTGGGGTCTCCACTCTTGCTGTATAGGTAAAGTCAGTAGAGGATTGCTAATCTTGGTGCAGAAAGTGGTCCTGATGATTTGTTAGAGGGAACATGTTTTTTCAGGCACTCCTGACCCAACTGCACAGCTTAATAATAGGGATACTTTCTGCTGAAATTGCCAGAGACATGAGACTGGCCCTTAGGAGTCCCATAGCATTTATGGTAAAGAAAAAGGCACACCAGTGTACTCCAGTCCCATCAGTTCCAGCACACAGGCTGAAGTGCTAAGCGTGAAAGAGCTCCATCTCTTATAATGTCTTCAGTACTCCAGTTCCTCACTGACAATCAGGATTTCTTCAGGACTCTCTGCAAAGAGAGTGGGATACCTGATGTAGGGATGCCACTAGCTCCTTGTCTGTTCTTGGTCCTCAGTCCTCCAGACTCCAAGAAGTTAATGTGAAGCACTTGAGGAAAGCAGTGCTCTACCATAAGGATCCACATTTGCCTTTCTGGACCCCTTCCCATCCTCCCCTATACGCCTTTCTCACCACAGGCTGAAATATTGTTGGCTCAACTATATGCCAATGAGAAAGCTACTTGTGTGTCAGGGGACAACTGAATTCACTCAGCCAACTAGATAAGGTTTTTAGTAATGTTGTTTAGTGTTTTAACAGTCTCTGCAACTTAGCCACAGCAGGAGACTCTGTCAATGCACAGTAAACAAGAGCTGATTGATTCCGTAATCTCATGAGGGACGCCTGCCTTCACATTTGACTAAAGCTCTCATTTCTTTTGCTCTAGTAAATTTACAAGCTATAGAACAAACAGCACTCTAGTACTCCATAGGTTTTAAAAAAGAAAATCCATTTCCATCTTCCAAAAGACAGAATCACAGGTGTAGAAGGTCAGCACAAGTTCCCAGGTACTCTGTAACAGTGTGCTTTTGAAAAAAAAAAAAAAAAAAGCTCTTTTTTTTTTCTTCTTTTTTTTGAAACAGCTGATGCAATTCGAGCATCTGCTCACCTGTGGTATGAACTGCATCTTCCTTACCAGATGAACTTCCCTTTTGTACAACTGTACCTGTATGAGCAATGAGAAATAACTTTTGTAAACCCAAAAACCAGGAGGAAAACAGTCTGTAGGTGTTAGAGAGTAATGTAAAATTTGTGCTTTTACAAGAGAGCCAAGATTTCCATAAATTATTCTCAGTGTGTTTAGACCTTTCTCATATGCCCCTTGAGGCCAGTAAAACCGTCTATGGCATGTGCCAGGGTTTAGAAATGGAGATTATTTAAGGGCTGAAGCTTTGGGACGTTCACTATTTTACCTTCCACTCTTTTTTCAGCAAGATTACATGCTTTGTACTTTTTATTTTTTACATGCCTTGTAATTATCAGATGTTTGGGGGCTTCTTACAGTGCTGTATTTTCCTATAATCTACAACTCTGTGTGTGGGTCCATTATTTATGGTGAGTTTAAAGAAAATTAGAAGCCTTCAAAAAAATGGCTAAGAATCTATTTTCAAAAGTTTTAATTTTAGAAAAATATTTCAGTTTCAGTTTCATATTGACGGAACATGTTGTTTATTCCTAAGGATCTGGGAGCAGTCCCAGGATCAGGGCATCAGAGCTGAGGAGCCAGAAGCTCCCAGGCAGGCAGGAGGCAGGCAGCTGGCGGTGTGCTGCAGCCCCACGCACTCCTTGGGAAGCTCTGCTGTGGTGGGAAGCCAGTTTTCATAAGTCTGTTTTCTTTAAATTAATGGACTCTACCCCTTGGCAAAACTAAATGTGTCCCTAAGCCTCATTCTGTTCTCCAGGCAGCACCCTGGTCCCTGTGCTGTCTTTTCGCAGGGAAATCCCAGTGTGGGTTCTGCACACCAGCGATCCCAGTATTAGTTTTCAGTTCCTTGTAACATTATTGAGAAGATGTGTCTCTCAAAGCTCTTACTAAACTTATGCAGCTCTTAAATTTAAAACTGTGTCCGAGATAGATAAATGCATTAAATTAATAATGGGGTTTTCAACATTAAACACCCAAGGGTGAGGAAACACCAGAACAGGATGCATTACCAACTGCAGTCCAGTCCCTTTTGTGTGAATTGAGATATGTGTTAATTGCATGTTTTTATTAGAAAGAAATTCTGGTCTCACTTAGTATGGCAGACACCCAGCATATAAAATGTTAGGTTAAATGGCTAAAGATTTACAAAATCTTTAAGTAATTAAAGATTATTTTAATATGGAAGGCATTCACCATCTTAAGCCATCAATAGCTGTGCTTTTCTTTGTGCTATCATCTGTTCATCCCACCTCTTTACCCTTGGTCTTCCTTCAAGTTTCGGTCTTGCTAGCTTAACCTGATCACTGAAGTTGAGATTTGCCATGTTAAACGACACTAAAATATAATGATTATTTTACATCCTTACATGTGTATGTCATGGTTTAACCCCCACCGGCAACCCAGCCCCAGGCAGCCGCTCGCTCACTGCCCCACAGTGGGATGGGGAGACGGTCAGAAGAGTAAAAGTGAGAAAACTCGTGGGCTGAGATAAAGACAGTGTAATAGGTAAAGCAAAAGCCACGCTCACAAGCAAAGCAAAGCAAGGAATTCATTCACCACTGCCCATGGGCAGGCAGGTTCAGCCATCCGCAGGGAAGTCGGGCTCTGTCACATGTAACTTGGGAAGCCAAACGCCATAATGTCAAATGTTCCCCCCTTCCTTCTTCTTCCACCAGCTTCTATATACTGAGCATGACATGCTATGGTATGGAACATCCCTTTGGCTGGTTTGGGCAGCTGTCCTGGCTGTGTCCCCTCCCAGTGTCCCGTGCCCCCCCAGCCCTCTCGCTGGCCAGGCCCCAGAAACTGAAAAGTCCTTGGCTTGGTACAGACACCACCCAGCAACAGCCAAACCATCCGTGTGCCACCAACGGTGTCCTCACACCACATCCAAAGCACAGCGCTGCACCAGCTGCTAAGGAGGAAATTAACTCCATCCCAGCCGGTACCAGGACAGTGTATTTTAATATGTCCAAGTTCTTTGAAAGAAAATGACGTTTCTAACAGTTTTACCATTTTCTCTAAAGTGCTAGCAAGTTTCACTTATTTTAATGACAAGGAAAAATGCTCAATGTGAAGAGCAGTGGCTAAATATTGCAAGGTATTTTGAAAGAAAGATCATCAACTTTGAGTTAATTGACAGCTCAGTTATGGTCAAAGGAAAGTATTTTTTCTTTAGCATTTAACAAGACTGCAATTTTGTTGAAAGATAATACTATATTCTTTAAATTTCTAGTCAGCCTGTCAGCGACTAACTAAAATTGTGTTCTAGCAATTGAGGTGCTGTTTCTCAGGTACTGTTGTGTGTCCCATCTCTTTCTGGTGCCATTAGGAGGCATGATGTTTTCCAAAAGACTTTACTATGGTTTGTGATAGAACTGAGGAAGCTTTATTAGTATTTTCTCGTTGTGTGCCAATTGCTTCCATTGTCAGTCTTTCATAGGAAGAAATGGTGATATAAGGCAGCAGGCGAAATATCCTAGGTGAGAATGTATTTTGCAAGTGAGTAAAACAAAAACCTAATCTATAAATATGCAATTATAAAATGCAATCAGTTCTGCTTGGGTTTAGGGGATTTTTTTCCTTGTCCTTTTGGAGTCAATGTCAATTTTAAAACTGGAAGAGAATGGAAGAAAATCATCAGGTGATGTTAGGTCCTTAATTTTCAGGTTTTTCTCCTCCAGGCTGTCATTAATCATTGATAGTCTTAACTGATGTCAGGTAGACAACTGGCATGATATTCTGAAGTGCTGATTTTGATAAGGCAAAATTAGAAACATTTGCAAAGTGCTTAGCAAATCTCTTGGGAAGGAAACATGTATTTCTTCAGCCTAGAAGCCCTAGAACTGAGGATGCAGGATCCCAAGAGAGGATAATTCCCTTCAGAGATAAGTTCATGTCAGCTTTCCCTTCAGAGAGGTGGATGAATTTTAATTGGGTGCACCTGGGACTTCCCCCAGCAAGTCTCTCTGCTGACTTCCAGCTCTGGCAGGGTCGAGTCTCCAAAGCTGTAGAGTTGCATTTGATCCTTTGAGAAAGTGTCAGTTGAGATTTCATAAATATAGCTTGAGAAAGCGTGCTTCCACCTCCATATTTACAGCTTTAACAAAGCCATATCAGAAGCACTAATGTAAAACACACCAGATACTGAAATAGGGAAAGTGAATTAGTTATGCAACCTTTTATCTATTGAGGTTAGATAGCCCACAAAAACTCAGGAAACTTCCAAAATGACAGAGGAACTTATTTGATTATTTTTATATATATATATTATTTTTTTTTTGGTGGTGCTATACATATGCAGAAAGAGTTAGAAAAAGGTTTATCATCAAAGCGTCAGATCCCTTGGGAATATCCCACACTATCTCACTGCCCCTATCCCTTGGGGAGCCTTTGTTCCATTTCCATGCTCTCCAAGCTCACCAATTAGATTCTTTCTGGTTACAGAACCTATCACCTGTGTCCATGAATCCAGTATAACTGGAAGCAATCTCTCTATCAGGTATTTTTATTCCAGATTTGGAAACCTATATTTATTAGCTATGTATTAGCTATGGTCCATAGTTCATCCCATGGAGCTGTTAGATTTTAAGGGAAAGTTACATTATTGCTCTAAAAAATTGTAGATTTGCCTTAGTTTATTACAAAAGCAAGGGACTGGTTTGCTTTGAAAGTAATGCTAGTGAATGTGTGGTTCTAATTACCCCTGAAAAGGGAAAATTCTTCCACAGTCTGTAACCCTTTATAGCAATAAAGTTTGATCTCATCTCTGTCCTTCAGGCATCCTCGCATCACTCCTCTAACACATTAGTAGCCTTCCACACCCAGATCTCAGTGAAACATCAATAATTGTCTGCCATCTAGAAACCCAGTACCCTGCAGGAGGCTTGTGTCATTTCTGAGAGCGTGTCTGAGTGAGGAAGGAAAGCAGAATCATGTCTGATTGCTTGCCAAGAATACAGAGGAAAGCAATACTGCCAGCAAGAGCAGGGTGCTCGGTGGAGTGAGGCTGGAGGGCATGGAGGGGAGGGACAGGCTGGATACCTTGCCCTGAACTCAAGGGCAAGCTGAAGACAAGATCAAAACTAGTTCTTTTGCCATGGTTTGTTTTTGGGGTTTTTTTTAATTATTTAAGTTCGTAATTTTTTTTTAAGAGAAAGATGTCAACTGATGGGAAATGCTGAGCCACAGAGCGAATTCAACAGCTGCCTTAAAATATATCTCCCAAATTCTGTGATCTGATGTCTTCCTCGCTGACTAGCTGGAAAGGAAATTAGGGGAAAATCACCATGCTTGGAAGGTAGGCATGTCATCAGAAGAGTGAAAGTGAAAAATAAGTTGATGTGAGAAATGCAATTTGACATGTACAGTATTGGAGTTCAACCAATATAAGGCTGCAGAAATGCTGAAACTTCATTATGGACATCTAAATAGTATTTGTTGTTCTTGATGTTAATAACATCTACCTTGGCACTGGATGTTCATGATATCTATCTGTCTAGCTTCATCAGATCTGTCCCTCTCATCAGGTCTCCACTGAGACAGCCTTTGATAGAAACCCACTAAAGTTATTCCATAACATGAAAGTCTGTGTCTCAGTGATATACATTTTTAATTGGTCAGAGCTGTTGTTTATGCTGTACCAGACAGTTCCTTTACAATCTTCTGTTTATCTTTTAACAGACTATCAGGAAGCAATTATCAGTTTTGTTTCATTTTGTTAGGTTGGCTGCAATATAGGTTCATTAAGGATTCAAATTAATTTGAAGTGTTGGTGTGTACCATCCAGTTTTCAACTGGTAAAAGCACGTACTAATGTAACATCCAGAAAAGGAGTATCTGTTTGCTAAGAGTACCAAGTACCTTCATTCTTAGGTGATAACTTACTTCTTTTCTCTTTATAAATAAATGTAAAATAACTCACATACTTAAGCATTGTGGTATGTCATTAATTCTATGCAGAGGTTGTAACTGCTGTTTGAATCTGTAATATAGATGAGGCTTTGCACTTGGTCTGTATGAACACAGGAGACAGATACCATAATAGCTTGCAATAATTGACCTGGTGGAGCCATTTTGGAATCATTTGAGAGTAATATACTTGATCCTGCAACCTTTCCTCCCACAGCAGTCTGATTTCAGTCTTAAGAGTTGTAACACAGACCATTAGCATGACATCTGATTCATGGGGATATGAAGAATGAATGCATTATGTACAGAAAGAAACATCATGATCTCTCGGCTATGGTAGGATGCTGTAATCAAGAGGGATCAAAACACATTGTCCAAATCTTGTAGCTGAGATGAGTGTTCAACATGGGCGTGTGGAGGAGGGGGGTGGTGGTAGAGGTGGTGGTGGATGTCAGCAGGTTTCCCTGTTGCAGGGTGGGAAATTTAAAGCTCTCGCCGTTGAGTTGGGCTGTCTGATCAGGAACATTTTTGGTAAGGGGAAAGTTCCTCACTGACTGACAGGTATCGTCTTTTCCTCCCCTTTGCTCCCTTGTGAGGCACAGTTTAAGGTAAGGCCCCTGGTCTCAAGAGTAGCAGGAGTAGCAGAAGCAAAGCAATGGGAACAACCATGGGATGGATTTGGTGGGGGACCTAAAGAATACAGTGTATTTGGTGACAGAAAAAACTGCTTGGGCAGGAAAAAGGGAAGACGTGAAGTCCACCTCGGTCAGAGCAGGGCTTTCCTGGCTGTGCTCGCAGCTCTGCGCTGTGATGAAGGGACGTCAAGTGTTCATGCTTGTGCATGCACAGGCACTTGCTGAGGTTAAAGGTGAGAAAAGAGACATGAACTTCCGTATGAGGTTGCACGTTATAGACAAAAATAGTGCTTATGAATGAAAGGATGAGATTTATCTAACTGCTACTGAATTTGCACAGTGTAAAACCGTGCTGCCTTTCCTGCTGGGCATACCCCACACCTGGCCTTACTGCGTACGCAGCGTGCATTGCCTGTGGCTGCACACACTTGTGGCCTGCTCCCTGACTTGAAGAGCTCCCAAGGAAGAAGTCAGTCGGGGTAGACCACCTTCTGGCCTTGGGATACCTCACACCCTTTCCATTCATTGGAGAGGCATAGCAGCATCCCTCTTAATAACTGTTTGGGCTTTTTCCCATCAGGGCAACAGTTCCCAGGAAGGGCAATAATCAGGGCCAGCGGCTGGAGGCTGTATGAAGCCAAAGATATACAGACTGAGAATTTCTGAGATAGTCCATAAGTCACGATGGGTAAATCAAGCTGGGCATGAAGAGTGACGTTGCCATTGAAGTTCCAGAAATCACAGGTTGTCAGCCGCAGTGTCAGGCCAGCCCCACCGCAGACCCCATGCCCGGGTGGCTGGTGTGGCTTTTTCTCAGGTTTGGTAGGTGAAATAAAACTCACTGCCTGCGGATACCAGGATGCCAAAGGCTGTCTTGGGTTGGACTTAGTGGCATCACGGTTCTGCTCTTCATCAACAAAATAACCTAAACTGACTCCAGCAAAGTAATGGGAAAGGTGGGGTGAGTGGGCAGAGATGCTTTGGATCTCTCAGCCTCTCTCTGATTTAGCGATGCTTCCCTAATGTTGGAGGGGGGACTGGAAGGAATTAGCCCCCTCAGATAATAGCTGAAGCTTGAAAGTATTTTCTTTTTCTGGTAAGAGGCAAAAATCTCCCTGCTCCAGCAAAAAAGGTATTAGTGTCTCAGGCATGTGGGGGCACGGCAGGGCAGGTACTTCTGTAAGGACTCTTGTGCTTTTAAGTGGCTGCAATTATTTTTGAACAACTAAGTAGAGTGCTCATTAAGCATTTCCCTTAAATGAAAACGATGACCTACAAGGTCATGTTAATTAAGAAGCACAGTAAGTCAGTGTGAAGAGGTTCTGTTAGCACAAACAGTGGGCCCAATCCTGCATAACACTGTGCTCACAATTAGATGGGGTATGTGTTCATCCTTGTAATATTAAGAATTTGTAGGACAGGATCATTGCACAAATAAAAATTGCTGCAGGTCTGTTCAATCTGACGGTAGCCACAGGCTCATTATGTGACCAGGAGCTGTATCTGCTTTTAGATAATACTGACCAGAGCGCTGACTTACTGTGATCAGGAGCAGTGCCAATTTACCCTGTTGAGAAGAAAAGTTGGCATATTCCAAGACTTTTACTCGCTTTCCAGCTTTCCAGAGTTTTTCATTTGGACTGGTATGTTGCAAGATCGTATGCAGTGATGAAATTTTACAGTTGAATCGTCACATTTCAGCCACAAGTTCCATTGGCTGCAGGAGGCTCTAGCTGTCAGGCACCCTGCGACTCCAATTAGTACAGCGCAGCCCGGGATGGAGCATGAATTTCTCCTCTGGTAACCAGTTTAGATGTGCTGAGTCTCACATGTTCTTGCAATATGTTTACTAGCTCTCACCTCCCATTGCCCCACAGCTTCTTTCTCAGCACAGCCTCATGATGTCCATGTAGGATCTGGCTGCTGGATCTGGGATAGACAAGATCCCAGCACAGGGAAAGACTGTGGAGATACACTGCAGCCAGGGGTTCACAGTCATACACAGTCCAGTGCTGCAATGAATCCTCCTTGGCAACATCTTGATGACCAGCTACAACTGCATCCCATTCCCTTTACATGACATGCCTCTCATATGCACAGTATTTGTGTACCCACATGCCCTGCTGTAGAATCATAGAATCATTTAGGTTGGAACAGACCTTTAAGATCATCAAGTCCAACCGTCAACCCAGGACTGTCAAGCCTACCACTAAACCATGTCCTTAAGTGCTACATCTACACGTCTTTTAAACACCTCCAGGGATGGTGACACAACTGCTTCCCTGGGCAGCCTGTTCCAGGGCTTGGCCACCCTTTCCATGAAGAAACGTTTCCTAATATCCGATCTAAACCTCCCCTGGCACAGCCTGAGGCCGTTTCCTCTTGTCCTGTCGATTATCTGGGAGAAGAGACCGACCCCCACCTGCCTACAGCCTCCTGTCAGGGAGCTGCAGAGAGCAGTAAGGTCCCCCCTGAGCCCCCTCCTCTCCAGGCTGAACAGCCCCAGGTCCCTCAGCTGTTCCTCATGTCAGGAGCCTAGGCAATTCACAGGATTTGACACTTGTAATCCCAAGCATTTGGACTTTGGGAAGATGAAGCATACATGCTCTTACCAGGATGGCAAAAGCTTTAAATTAATAGCCCTCTCAGAGGGTATATAGGATCATTATAGCTGACAGACCTCTATGAAAATGGAGGAAAATTCTTTGAAATAAGAATTTGGACCTAAAACTGCAGAAAATAAGCTTTTAAATTTAGGTCTTACTTTTTAAAAGGGTTCAGAGGGTCATTTTGTAAATGTCTGTAGACAACTGTACACCTCATTAAAAAATACCAGAGCTTGAAGCAGTCTTGCTCATCTTTGTTTAGAAAACACCAGTTATTATTATTAATATTAATAATAATAATAAAAAACAACAACTTTGTTAATAGTGGAGGATTTATAATGGTTTTAATCAGTTTGTATGCTAAAGTCTTTACTTTTAACATTCAAATAAGAAGAGACGGTTACTATTTAAAATCTACACATAAAAAGAGAAAAATGCAGAAATTAAAAAGAAATCCGGAATTTGAGTTCACACTTTTCCTCGTGACATATTCAGATTTTAAGGTGGAGTTTTGTGACTCATGTTACAGTATTATACCTCTTACCATGGCTTCTAAGTCACATACATGGGTAGCTGCTTTTTTCTGTTCAGTATTCAAGGGCATATCTCTGCTGATGTATACTGTGACAGCTCTGCTGAAGCCAGTGGAGCTTGGACAATATGCACCAGCTAAGATCTGCCCCTTAGTATTCACCCCCATCTGCTGCGTGACTCGGTCACACCAAAACTGCCGAGCACCTGCCTGCCTGATGTTTTTTTAATGAGATGAACTCTTCGTGTTGGGTTAGTGTCTCTGCCAGGTTCCAGTTTAATCACATATAATTTTTAGTGTGAAGTTTCACCTTGGGCTTTGAACTTGTAGGCACAGAACAAAAAGTCCTGTTTCTAGAGGAACCTGCATAGTAATAATAATAATAATAGCTAGAATACAAGGCAAGTATTTTAATTCATAGGTTATGACATTCAGCTTTTATGAACAGGAAGGAGGAATTATCCTCGCTAGACAGGAAATAATGAGGTTGACCCATATTCCATAATAGTATATGAAAATTAACTAAAGATTTGTGTAGCTAAGATAATGAGCACTTACATTTAAATTTATAGCCTGGCCTGATTGTGTAAAAGTTTGTGGGAGAAGGTGTGTGTGTGTGTACACTAATAGATTCGTGGCTGTCTCTGTAGTTTCCAGTCAAATCCTATAAAGCAGTTCAGTATGTAATACATCAAACTCAGGGGGCTTGCTTGTAAAATGTTTGGCTAAAAGTATCCTAAGATGCATGAGACCTGCTTTCCCAACAATGTGATGTTCTTTTTGAACTTTTAGGTGAAAGTCAATATGTGATATATGTTTTGCAGTAAACCAAAATACGCTTATTTAAGTAATAAAATTTATTTAGTTCTTAGGAAGCAAAATTGTCAGTAAGGAAAAAAAAAACAACACCAAACCAAAAAAAAAAAAACCCCAACCAAACAAAAAAACCCCGACTATGACATCCTGGAACCACTAATGTAAGCTTCTGGTGAGCTGTTTCAAAAATCATGAACACCCACTTACAGTGGGGTTTCTTAAATTTTCAGTTGTCCTTAGGAGAAGTGGTTTTAATCTTTAAAAATGTGGGTTTGGAAAAGCGTTGTAAAGGAGAAAATAAATGGACACACACAAATTTGTTTTCTTGATGTAAATGGTCTGTGAATTTGTTAGTTGTCATAACTGTAAAGTAGCTTTGGAAGCATTTGACTGGTACTAATAATATTATTTTTGTAGGTTTGTTCTACCATTTCTCCAGGAATCTGAGTGGTTTATATATTCTCTTAGTGATTAACAAAATAGAATAGATTTTCAGTCTGGGATAATATTGTAAGGGAAAGTTCCCCTAGAGGTACATTAGAACATTTTAGTGAAAAATAATGTTAATAAAGAAAGATTTTAGAACAGGAAGTGAAAAGAATATTGCTAATCAGGAGAAACTTGGGGTGACGGTTTGTTTTCCCTTTACCAAGATAGGAATTTCACTGAATAACCCACATCCAATTGTCATAACATCCACAATCCACATTGTCATAAGAATACAAGTAGCCAAGCTACACTGGTTGAAATACAATATATAAATTTTGTTTGAAGAAAAAGATTCTGGAATATAATTTCTGTAACTCACGAAGGACAGTCATCACAGAGCAACTTCAACATGATTATTTAAAAACTGAATATGCAACAAATACTCAGAACACTTCAAACTGCATGTCCTGGTTTGTATGTAATTTATTCTAAAAATGAAGAGATGTTTTCCATTGCCCTGTTGCTGTTAAAAACAATCATTTGGGACAGCCTGACAAAAGCATATCAAAGAAAACTCACGCCCACAATACGGTCTTTTTTTTTTTTTCTCTGCATCTTGCATCCCTGCATGCTGCCTTTCCTGTGTTTCACATTTTGCTGTGACTGGTAGAGTGTTACTAGTGAATATTCTTTTTGCAGCCTGGAGAAGGGAGAGTCCATCAGTGAAAGACTGACATAGACAATCCACAACGTGCTGCCAAATCAGAGTTAAAACACACACACATATGCAGTTTTCTTACTGGTGATTTCTTACAACAGAAACTAGGGCATTTTTATAGAAATTTTAGGGGGTGGGGGGTGTTACGTTAGTGGTCTTGCTTTACCGAATGTTATGCTGTAAGCGTAGGCACTCTTCTTGCTGATCAACACTAGCAATGTCAGATGCTTCAGAGAAAAGCACAGGAAACCCAGGAGTGGCAATTAAAGATTAATTTGAATTAAAGGAAGCTTCCTCTTAACCTTCATTAGCTTGTGATACAACCTCAATCTGAAGGACGTTTTTCCTTCAGTTATTTTCACAAATATTCATTATACTTATAAATTGCTAAATCTGTTTTCAGTCCTGTTAAGTCTCAGTGACACTCTGTGGTGGGGAGTTCCCCAGGTCTTATAAAAAGAATTTATTTCTGTCACTTTTAAATGTACTGCCTTTAAATTTCCTATTTAAATGGGCAGAAGGAAGGTAACCGCATTAAATTAATTTTCTGTATTTCCATTTGTAAAACAGCCCCTATTTAAAACAGTTCCAATCTTTTCAACCTTCCTTTGTATAGAATGAATTTGCCTCTACCTTTTTATGTAATACTAATCACATTCCCCAGTGTGATGCTGAGGATCAGTGACCCTGTCTACATGTGGCCTGCATCACAGGTAGCTCTGGACCACAAGCAGTCCCCCAAGCTATCTCTACACCCATTGCATTGTGCAGGCAGAAGTGTTTGCCTGTGTAATCTCCTTCAGCACACAGAAGTTGGAAGAGACAGCTATGAAAGCTTTTTCTCTCCTTTACCTGCCAGCTGGTTTTGCAGCAGATCTAGCCCTTGCTGACGGGCTTGGGTTTTTCAGAGGCAGGACTCCAAGAGTGGATCCTAGTCCAGCTTCTCAGGATATTCCTAGAAATATTTCCAAAGCTCACAGGAGGAGATAGGAGGAAATGGTGCTGATGGGAGAAATGTTGGAAGCGGGCATCTGCAGCAGTGATGCTTCCTCCAGCGTAACTGCACTTGTGATAGCTGATGAGCAGTAGCTTAATGTGCCACATAGCAGCCGACTGGCAGTGAGTGGTTCCCAGGAGAGCTTATTCCCAGATGAAATTCAGTAGCGGATGACATGGTGCTGGGCTCCCCTCACGTATGTGCAGAAGAAGGGCAGGAGTAATGGAATGAAAGGAGGAAGACTTTGCTGTATGCATCCCGGTGACAGGTGATGCCAGCGTCTTCCTAGGATAGATAATATGCAGTCTAGCCTACTCAAATTAGCTAGTTTTACTTCACAGGCCAATGGCATGACTGGAGGCTGCTGAGCAGTCACAAACCTTCTGGACTGTCCTTAAGTCTTGTTCATAAGCATTATAACATCAGCAATACTCAAAACCACAAGACGCATCTTAAGCTCCTACTTAGAACAGTAACACCTGAGCTGCATCAGAGCAGTCATCTAGAACATTCCTGAAGGCAAAATGATGGGTAGCTGGTGAATTCAATCTTAAACCTTGCCTTAAGCATGCTCTTACACTACATTGTCAGTACAACTGGTGTGGTTTCAGAATATTTTATCTTGCATAATCCTAGTAGTTTTTGTTACAGAAAAATCCTATGAGGCTTTCACTGAAATTCTGACCAACTTCCAAAGCAAGTAAATATGCCAATGACTACAAGTTCTGTTGCACTAGGGGGGGGTAGCTTATTTCCATGTGCCTAGATAAGATGGCAGGAAAAAGCATTTCATTGTCCAAAGCATTTGGTGTAGGATTTTATTTCTAGAGATTTTTCCTAAACTTTGCAAAGACATAAGCTAAAACTATTGCTATAAAGTTCTAAACCCAAATTAACCACTCATATTATTGCAGCTGCTCAAGGGAAACTGTCTCATTAGTGCTAGTGAAATTGCTGTAGCAGCTGTGTACCTTTACACCTGTTCAGCTGAGAAGTAAATGTCCAATATCAAGAAGACGATTTTATTACTTAACTGTACTGTGAAATCACTATTTCAGCCTATACATATTTCTTCACTATCAAAAAAGAAGCTGGGATGGTACAAAGCATTAAAATAATTAATGACTGGGGATACTTATATTGTAATGTGATATTGTTGGTTGCTTGATACTACTTACTTGCTAAGCATGTTGCAGAATGAGATTCATTAACAGTATTTCTATTCAGAGGTCAGATCACATTATGTGGAACTCCAGTAATAGAATCAGTAGAACTTTATATGGAATCTCTAAAGAGTTGTAATCCACTACCTGCTTTTTACTTTTATTTACCTGCTTCAACTACTCTGTAGTGGTGTGGAGTTTTAAATGGGTTAAAACCTGTTTAAAACTCAATTGCTGATTTTAATCTACATATCCAAGAGGTCTGGTTGTCCAGTTCCCTTTTCTGTCGCTGTGCACATAAATATACAGCTATTTCTTGCCTCTTCCAGCTTTCACAGCTGTATTCTGGTGCCTTCAGAGGTGTGTGCTCTGTCTTCTAAGCACCTTAAAGATTTGTGTCCTTCCTCAGGGTAACATTATTTCCATGTCGCTGTATATATTAATTAATTTATTTTAGTAATGTTATGCCACCAAATAATCAAAAATTGAAACCACAATGTTAACCTCACTCCCATTTGAGCTTTTAGGAAAAACAGGATTTCTAGAAGTAGGTTGACTTTTCTGTGAGCATATCCATGTGAAATGTATATTGAGAGAAATTTCAGGTATGAAGAAATTGCCATGTGATAATTATCTTCCTGAAACTTATTGTACACATGGAGACAGGACACAACTTTGGCCTAGATAATATAATTAAACACATCAGCGCACGCACACCAAAAAACTATACTGTCAAAATAATGCCATTAAGATGGAATAAACATACTCCTGAAAATCTGAACACGTTAAAATTTGGGTTCCTTGTGCAATTTCAGTTTAGGTCTTTTATTTATATAGATGTGATACTATCTTTGTTACATGGGTGTAAGTATTTTTCATTTAGACTTTAATTTCACTGAGTACAAAGGACAAGCCTTGGTGTACTCTGGTGTGAGTCACATCTCTGTAGAAGATCAGACTTGTGGCTGTGGGACGCTTTTGGTTCTTTTGCGAAGTGCTTAATGCAAGGAATTGCAGGAAGAAAAGGAAAGCGGGGCAGTTTAATCCTTGATTTATCTTGCTCTAGTTAAGCTCTGAAGACCCACATTCCAACACTGCAATTTGTTGGCGTTCATTGTTTGGGTGGTGAGGTCAAGGCTCTGGAACCCATCTTAAATTTTCAGGTTTTATAGTAAGATTTTAATATAACTTTCTGTATGTTTTATTGAAAGCTAAGAAAGGAAAAAAAATAGAAATATTTCTATCCACAAGGTTCATCTGCAGATTTGCAAGGAGTGGCTTCAATAACAGATTTTTTCAAGTGAGCAGATAGCACAATGGAACGCTTGTGGCTGTAAATTGTAGGCTACTTTATAGGGGCTTCTGTTAGCAGGGGGCAGGATAGCTACAGTACACATATGCTCCCAGCAGTCAAGGAATGGTAAAATTCTAGTATCTTGGATTCTGTTATCTTGGAAGGAACAAGTACTTACAGAGTCTGATTTTGTCACTTGTCCCTCTGTTACCCCGCGCCTGAGGGACAGTGCACATGTATCACAGTTAGGCTGTGCTGTGGTAATAAGACTCACGTTGCTACCTCATCAGATGCCAGATATATATGCGCTCAGCAAGGACAGAATCTGCAGGAATTTTACCTGGCCAGGACAATGGCCGTGTGCAAAGTGCAGGTTTTGAAAAGTTTAGTGATTTTTTTTTTTTTTGAGGCTACAAAAGACCCTACTTGACACAAAGACATTCTCTTCATAGGTTTAAGTTCTGTCCTAAACAGATACTTTCTTACAGCATTTCAAAGTCAAGATATATTGATTTTTCTATCATTGTCCCAAGTATTTTTCTCTGACCTCATTCTAGGAAATGGCTGGACGGTTTTGATTTCAGTTTTCTATCAGAAGTTCCAAGCAAGTAGAAGGAAGGTTATTATGGGAGTTTTCTGGTAGCCTGGTGACAGGCAGTAAGTGTGACCAGTGCTGCCTATAATATAAGGGTACTGCCCCCAAACCACTACAAAGCAGCTCCATGGGCAACCTGTCTTCCAGGCTGATGTCCTACCCAGGAATATTCTCGTTTGCCTGCAGCACTGCCAGGAGAACCACCCAGGTCATGACCGACATTTTAATCATCACAATTGACACAGCATCATGGGCTAGTTGCTTTAAAGTACAGTTGTGACCTGTTTGAGGGTGAATATGGCCCTGACAGGATGGACATATCTCTTTGTGCAACAGGTTTCCTGAAAAGTTTCTCTTTTCCGTTGCTTGATCAGAGAGTGATGCCATAGGAGTTGGTTAGAGCTGGAGAGATCTGCCTGACCCAGCTGCAAGCAGAAGGAACCATCCCTGCTTTCATTCATGTTATGCTTACTCTGCCTCCGCTCCAGAGTATCAGTGGTTGAAACTCCTATTTTATTACTGATAATTTTCTGCATTGCAGTTTCTTTTTCCTATGCTGATCTTTTTTTTCTTTTTTTTTTGTTATCAAGACCAATTATTTCTCCTTTCCCTCTAGATCCTAAACTGAAGCAAGTCACGCTTCAAGCCTTAGATATACTTGAGGAAATCCTTTTGACTTTAGTTTAAAGAGACAAACCAGGTAGATTTCTGTCTTCTAAGAAATGTTATTATGGAGATGTTAGCATCAGATACCATGACAGGATTTTATTTCTTTTGTTGACTTATGCTGTGTTCTTGTATCAAAGAAGTTTAAAGCTACTGAGTTAAAACTCTTTAAATAAGGTTGTTTTCCAGCATAGCTTTGCATAAAAAACTGACTGCAAAAAACCAAAGTGCCTAGCTGAGGTTATTTAAGATTTTAAAGATGGTAGTGCTGCGTTGTAACTTTAAATGTAATATATTCTACAGTAAGATAGTACACTCAGTCACAGCCTTACTGAGATTTCTTTTTTTTAATTTTAGTTTGGTTTTCCATTTGTTTTAGAGCAGTTCGCTGCTAGCTTGGTATTTCTGCAAGTAACAGGAGAAAATTATGTAAGTGTATAAGAGGTAATACTGTGAAAAGACCCATTGCATTATGAAATCAGGCCTCATATGTCTAAAGGTTCAAGACTGAGACCTGCAAAGCAATGCGTGCCTTTAGATCCACAAAATCGGATGCATATATATTTGGATGCCTTCTCTGCTCAGACTTGTCTGGCTGCTCTTCAGTCAGCTGTGCTCCTGAAGGTGTGTAACTGCATTAACAGGGGCAGTAAGCACAGCGTAACACCCCATAACTTTGGTTTGAAAATAGTTATAGGTTTTTTCCATATTTTGCATGCTACACTAACAATTCAAGTGCCAGTACAGTTTCAGAAGCCCTTGAAGAGGTGAATTTATTGTAATACTGTTTTCATAGTTTTCATTTCACCTGCCATTCTCCAAACTCTCCACTGTTTTTTGACTAGGGCTTCATTATGTCTGATACCGAAAAGAAGTGAAATACTGTATTTATACTATACTTTCAAAGCATCCACCAGGGACTGCTAATTTTAAGCATTCTGTGATACTATGTGCAGACAATGCCTGTGCACCAGGAATAAAACATTTTGATAGTTAAGGATTCCAGATTAACTAAAAATTTTGCCACAAAGGCATTGCAGTCTCTTGCCTCATTCAGTGTTTTCAGATATTGATGTGCAAGATTTTATTAAACACGCTGGATACCCTTGTTCAAATTTACAATCTTTATAGCTAGCACACATGCAATGGTTTTATTTCCACCAAGCACTCTAGTACAGCTGCAGTAAATATGTAATAGTATCAATAAAAGATTTATAAGCAAGTCAGTATTTCACAGTAAATGATAAAAAGTGAATCATATTATGTTTTACAGGGATTTTTATAATGTAACATAATTGCCATAATGGGCTGGGGAAAGGATGAAGAAAGAAAGTCAAAAGAAATGTGACCAAGTGTAAAGCTTGGTTGAAACATTTCTACAGTAATCATTTTATCTGCCATTTTCTGTTTCAAAAATACAGATCAGAATTTGTCTTTCTGAAGTGTCTGTCTATAAACATTGAAAGTTTTCACCTTTTTTAATGACAGAATCAGCACAATATATGTCTTACTGTTTGAAAGGTCTGTTATAAATAGTATCATTGTGGTCACTTCTGGTTTCATCATATGCTTTTAATTTTCATACGGACAAAAGAGTAATGATTTCAAACAACAGTAATCAGGGCTGAGAAAATATTAGTGTATCATCATTGGATATCTAATGATACTGGAGAAAATAATTGAACACCTTATTTAGAAGTTACACTTTTCTGCTTGTACAATGGCTATAAGCGTTTATAATTTTTCATGAAATTAAATATGCCAAAAAAAACTTTTTAAAATATTGTGGTTAAGCACTTAGAAACTCATTCTTTCTGCGAGAATGTTTGTTTTGACATTCTGTTTCAGAGGTCAATTTTGAAATTTTGACATCAAATAAATATTTACCCATCTTCCAGAATTTTACACATAAATTTTCTACTCTCTGATTGGAAAGAATAACTTTCAGGAACAGTGCAGCAAATTGCTAAATTGTCATAATCACCTTTCACTATACAGTCGAATTCAACCTTATCATTCACATAGAAGTTCCTGACTGCTAAATCCTACACTGGGAAAAGCAAAGAAAAAGCTGATGTGAACACAGAAATGGCACATATTTACATATCCACCTGTTATGTAGCCTGAATGTTGTATTGTAAGATACTAAATATAAACCAAATATGGTTTATGTTTAGTCCATCATGTCATATCGTGTCCGTCACAATCATCAGAGTCTTTGTGTGAGCAGAGGTTTACTCAGTTGCAGGTTTAAACGCCAGGCCCTTGTACATAGTTGATTTCTAAATCTCTCCTGTGCTTAATCTCTGCCATTTTGTACACAGTCAACCAGTAGAAATATACAGTAAGTGTAATTTTTTAGCCTAGTACGGAGAATGTTGCCCTTATAGAAAAATACTAAACTCCAGGTTCTACTCTGTTAAAGAAATACTAATACGAAATGGAAGAGCAAAACCAAATGAAAATCTATGGGTTTTGATTGCGCACACTGGTAAGGCTATATGTCTGGAAGGTGGGAAATTTGCTTCAAATCTTCTCTGAACATAAAAGCCATATATTGATGGGGAGTACTTGCACTCTGCATTTAAATCAAACAAATATTATCCCTTGTAAATCTCATCAAGAAAAAATGTGAGCAGCCAAATCTATCCTGAATCTTATTCTCTATTTCTGAATAGTTATCAAGTGACCAATTTATGATCTTTAAGCAAATTTACTTTTCATCCAACTTCATTCAGAACAAATATTGTTAAGCTTAAATCCTATCTTTTTCATGTTTTGGTCCCTGGTTATGGATTTTGTGTTTTTATATCATTCCAACTTTCAGTGACAAAATAAATTCCCTGGTAAGTTCTCAATTTACAATACTGTTGTCCACATTATTAATTGTAATTAGCGTTATCTGATCCATAATCCATGTTTGGCTGAAACTCAAGGTTCTCAAGAGCTAATCCCAGAGCATAATGCTAAGTCAAAAACCTGGGAAATGGGATGAATGGAAAAAACAGAAGTCACAACTACTGCATCTGAAACCCTGCCGAGAATCTTTTGCAAAATTATATTTTACAAAGCTGTCTTCTGAGGCTGAGGGTGGCTCTGTAAATCATGCTGAGACACAGTGTAGTCTTGTGGTTCACAGAGTCAGGAGTCCTGGACTCCATCCCATGCATTACCAGTGATTTAGTGTGTGAGTGATTTAGTATGTGACTATGAGAAATTGCATCTTTTTGCACTTCAGGATCCCAATCTGCAAAAATAAGCATAATAATATTTTATTACTTTATTTGAGATTTTAAAACATTGATGGGTTCTGAAGAAAAGGCATTATAAAGCTCCTGCTTTTCCCATTAAATAAAATGGGGAAAATTTCCATTTTTTTGGTTGAGCATGGCTGCCCCCCTATATGAGCAAAACATGTTATTAAAAGGAATATTTAAAGAGAATTTTAATAGGAGCAAGGGATATGAATGCCATTTGTGCCTTTGAAAGTATTCCTATTTTTGCATTCCAAGAGTTGGTCAGATAATCATTGCTTCTGTAGGTAAAGCATCTATGCTTTTAGAAAACTAAGTAGCCAATACATACAATTTTGCCAGCTCTGAATGTCATGTGCTCATCTCTGATGAATTTCAGTGCAAGCAAATCTCCTTTCCATTGACTTTACTGTGAGTTGGCCAAGATCCAAGGGATTCAGTACAAGCTGTAGCTACCAATCTCAAAGCAACTTTAATGATGCCACCAGTAATAACATCTCCACATTCAAAAGCAGGTGCAGTTATTCTTTCAGATTTAATCAGTTAATCTGTTGGTTTTAACATCATGAATCAAAAGCACAGTTTAGGCTACCATATCTAAATACTCCTTAACATAATGTTACTGTGTTTTGTAGATGTTTTGGAGTAATCTATAAACACATCTCAGTAACAATGTGGAAGAGGAGAGCTGAGCACAGTAACCAGTTTTGGCACTTCATATGGAAAATATTCAGCAAACCTGTTGGAGAAATTAGTTATTCAACTACACATTTGAAAAACAAGTATTGCTTTGAGCAAGTAATTTAAAGAACAAACATAAAATACCTCAGTAGTGAGGATGGCGCTGTAGAAAAGTACGATTTACCTGAAGTCAGCACATAATACCTTGAATATAAGGATCCTTGCAATTCAATAAAAGCTGAGTTGTAACTAGAGGCAAATTCGGCCTTAATTGAATAGAAACAAATCTGCATGTCCTAGAAATCTCAGAAAAGCAAAAATGTTCAGCAGTATGGCTCAGAAGCTAAAATGCCACCCATCCCATTTTTTATCATTTTTTCCATCTGCTTCCATCCCAACCTGCTGATAAGAATATAGAATTGTTTTCTGGTTTGCTGTTTGTCATAGCTGAAACTCTTTTCATTATATTTCTCAGGTAAAAACTTCTACAACATCCTTCCTGTGTTTCTTTATTGTGTTTGCTTACAAGTTTTCCAGAATAAATAATTTTCAATTACTCTGGGTTTTTAGCAATCAGAATATTTTGTTACTATTGCCCATTTTTACTATAGCTGTATGATTATCAATTTTTACTGTCACAGAGAATAAAAGAAAGCCTTTTTTTGTAGTTACCAAACTAACAAGTGTTAGCTGATCTCTTCCCAGAAGAACTTGCCATCTAAGACATGTCTTGACAACTCCAATGCAGTCAACAGCATAAAATCGGTTTTCAAAACATGTTTAGGGGATGCCTGGATAGCTCTTAAAGGTCTTACTCTGCATCAGAAGTAGCAGGATAAATTTTAGTTTGCATGTGCAGCTTTGTGCTGCCAAGTCTATGGCCAGACTGTTTCTGGGACCTAAGTTCTCTCATTCACACCAGTAGTGTAAATGTGTCTGCAAATCTTAGGGCTTACACGCTACAGACTGCGGGCAATATTTAGTCCTATTTGTTCAATGGAAATTCTGCAAATGCACCTCAGTTCATATGAGAAAAAACAGAGGGCTTGGGTGGACCTGAGAAGAGAAGTTAGATGAGAGGATTTAAATTGGCCATTTTGCTTGTCTTAATTTTACACTTTTAAACTTAATTTGTTTTTTACATTCTGCTCTTCTCTTAAACATCTAAACAGCTGTGTTTAATGAGCTGGAACTGAAACAGGTCAATAAAATGTTACCTGCATGATTAGAGAGAACCTAACAGTATTTGAGTGTCATTAAGAATCCTATAGTTTAGATTTGAATGAGATAGCATGTACAATTAAGGATTAAGGAAATATTTTTGTGAAACAGGAAAGAAAATTTCTTTTTAATATGCAACAAATTTCAGTAAGAAGTAAGTAGATTAAAAAGATCTAGACAGTAAAAGCAGGCAGTCAACAACGCATAAGTGTTTTCAGGAGGTATGGGCCTCCTGAGGAGGCTGTGTGTTTGAAACACATCTTGGAACCAGGATCAAAGGCTGAAGCTGAAATGGACAAAAGGAGGCTAAATTTATTTCAACTTTTTGTATGTGTATGTATTTTACTTTTTTTGTACACTTCCATTGTCTTTCTTGTGTCTGTTTCTGTAAAATTCGTTAAGCATATTATTTTCATACTTTTGATGAATCATAATCCAAGTATCTAGACTGCTTAAGGATACTGCCAGTACCTTCTGCCCTAACAGAATCACAGAACGGTTGATGTTGAAGGGACCTCTGAACTCCACCATTTCATGGTCACCGCAGCCAAGGCTGCCTTTGACCTTCACATCTCAACATGTCCTTCCTTGTTGGTATGACATCCAGCAGACCACCTCTCCTCTTTGGCTCCACTATCACTTGGGTGAGAAAGTTGCTGATGCACTCCAGGAACCTCTGCTGTATTGTCCCTCCAGCAGACATCGGAGTGGTTGGATTGCCCCCTATGAGGAGCAGACCCTGCAAATGTGAGGCTGCTCTTATCTTTCTGTAGAGAATCTCATCTACTTGTTTTTCCTGTTCAGGCAGCCTATAGCAGACACTGACTACAATGTCACCCTTACCTGTTTTCTCTTTAATCCTCACCCATAAGCTTTCAGTTGGCTCCGCATCCATTCCCAGGTAGAGGTCTGTGCATCCAAGCTATGCTCTCACATAAAGGGCAACTCTACCTCCTTGTATTCCCAGCCCGTCCTTCCTAAGGAGCCTGTAAATAGCCCTCCTTTCCTGACTAGAAAACCGGTTGTTGTCAGGCCAATCAGGTTTTGCATACTGTACACTAGATCAGTTCACAGACCTTCAGGGTGCTCTAACATCATTACTTTGATGGAAATTGGAATGCTATACAACTAACTAATATATTATTTGTCTTATGTCTGCTTCAAAAAAGTATTGACAATTGCATCTCAATTGCATCTCTGAAAAGCCCACCTACACCATCATCAAGAACCAGTGGTCCTGAGAAAAACCTCCTTTTGACAAATTTTGTGGAAATCACAGCACCTCTTAAGGTTTCTGATAATTTCCCATGCCAATTCACACACTAACTTGGGTGAATCGATCCAAATTATAGCATATAAATAATTTTTATAAAGAAAGAGGGAGCACATTTGTGGGAAGATGTATGAGAATGGAACTGGGAATCTGGAAAAAGTATCTCTTAACAGCGACTGGTTGGAAACTGCAGAGAGAAATGAGGGGGGTTGGGGATCAATAAAAGAAGGAAAGTATCCCACCTGTAGAAAAACTGGAATTCCTGGAGACAAGTTGTCCACATACCTACATTCTATAACCATTCACGTTACCAGTTACTCTTAGAATCATAGGATCATAGAACATTTTGGTTTGGAAGGGACCTTTAAAGATCATCTAGTCCAACCCTCCTGCCGTGGGCACGGACATCTTTCACCAGACCATGTTGCTCAAAGCCCTCCTTCCTCCAATTCCATTGGAGTTTGTAATGTAATTATTAGTATATAGGTAATTAATCTTCCTTCTTCTGAAGATAAAAGGGAAACTGAAGGATCCAGTGGATCTATATACCTTGGAAGCAGAACCTTGAATGCAGGGACTTTTAAGCCTTTTTGTATTTCTAGCTGATTTTTAACATTCCATCCTTCTGTGAAGTGTTCAGTATTCAGCTAAGATTCACCTAGTAAAAGATACTCTTATTCCAGAATAGTAGCCATGCATAGAAAGAACTATAGAAAAGCAAAGCACAGCGTACCTTAGTCTCAGATTTCTTTCAAGAAGAAATCTGATGGTAAAAAGAAATGGGGCAGAAATGAGAAAATCTAGACTTCTAGTAAAACACTAAATTAGACAAATTCCATGTTTCCTATTGACATAAAAAAAAAAAAAGACATTTTGACAGACCAGCGTATATAACACTACAGTATGAGTCTCTGAGGACCACTAATGTGTGGGCTAGGATTTTTTGATATATCAGATATATAAAGCTTGCATATTCTTGAGCTATTCAAACTATAGCTTCTGGAAGACTTAATTGTAAGAAAAATAAATTCAGAGCTACTAGTCAAAGATAACATCGAGATCTCTAACAGTAAAAGGAACTGATGACTTAATCTGTAATAATAGGAAGAGTGAAAAAAAAGAGAAAAATTGAATGAAAAAGGGGAAAAAATAATATTTTGTATTTTTTTATTTTTTATTTTGTATTTTTTTGTATTACCTCACCCATCTTTTAATTCTTTAGGAGATATATTTTCAGGAAACATTTATCTTTGCAGCCTTTTTATATGATAGTGATGGGGTGTTAATGCACTATAATTCGCTTCTGTACTGGAACATATGGCAACACTGTCTGGTTTTGTTATTTTGATCATTTTCATCTTGCATCAACTGCATAAAAATGGAGTTACAAGGTATTTTCTTTGGCAAACGTGAAAAATAATCTGTTGATGTTGTCACTCTACTGTATGGTTTGGAATGGACAACAGAAAAGAGACTGTCCTAACTGAAAATGACACTGTTGTTTTCAAAGTCTGCTTATGCACATTTGATTCATTTCTATTGTTCATTTTATTAGCTTCTATCTCTTTGAAAGGGAACTTGAAATGCTGGAAGTAGAACCTTCAGCAGAGATTCCTATTTTCTGGCCTCTAGAAAACTCAAAGGTTGTCATAAATATCCATTAAGATATTAAAAAAAAAAAAAAGTGATACCAAGGCAAAATTTGATCTAGGGAAAATATTAAGGGCCTCTGTGTGCTGTTCATAATAGATCAAGGATTTATTCTGGGGAAGAAGAGAGGAGGTTATACATGTTATTGTGTTCTCTTTTCTTCCAAACATTTTCTTCTACTTGATAAATTTGCATTAGACACAAGTCTAAATCAAAGACTGCAGACATACACTATTAGATAGATGAAAAATTGAATTTTGTATTCATATTTGGCATCTCAAGACCATTCATATTGCAGTAATTGAATGAATTTCCCTTTCTTTAATCCAGTATTTTATTCTCACAAGATCGAGTGCTGATGTCCTTGGTTTTGGGTTTTATTATATTTTTTCCTTTTATTGTCACAGTGTTTAATTGTCCTTAATAACAGAAATGCTTATCAATTTATCAAAAGTTAAAAATACAAGTGGGTAAGCCTACCTCTGAGGTAATAGCAATATTTTCTCTTAAGGATTCATCTCCTTCTGACCGTTAGGTTAGCTAAAATAAGACAGGAAAATCCTTCTGTCAAAAGGGTTCTTGTTTTCTAAGACATATGATCATGTCATATGAGAAGATAATGGTCAATCACCATGGGTTAAACTGTGCTGCTTCCCCTGAAGTAGCAAAACTGGCCAGGTTCTTTGAGAGAGAAGCAAACTGTGCTGCATGGCAGAGGCTGCCCTGCTGCCGCTGCGGAGCTGAATCCCACCAGGGCTGGGCAGCCCACGGGCACAAAGACCCCTAGGGCCAGAAAGCTATTGCAAGCGGGAGATGCAAATGCCTGTGTCCGGGAGCGAAAGTCATTCTAGTGTGGTGACTTCGACATGATGTGCGTCTGTATTTCCTCAGTCCTTCTGCCCTGCTGAATAGCCCTTCTCTTTCATTCCTGCAGAATTACCCAGATCACCTCAGGTTTGCATAGTGTCATGAAAGGCTTTGGCTTAGTGCTGTAACCTTGACGCAGGAAACCTAAGCGTCCGTACTGAAGTCGAACACTCTGCATCACAGTTTGAGCCCTTTATTGAGAGCTTCTCCTCCTGAGGGACAAGTGTGATTACACAGAATAGCACAGTCATGGATAGAGCAAATTTCCAGTCTTCTAAAGATTTTTTTTTCCTGTTGGAATAAAATAAATAAACCTCTGTAAACATTGAAAGGAAGATCCTGAAAGGAGATGGCAAAACTTTTGTAAGAATAATACAAGAGAATAGAGCAGAAACATAAGCAGGCCTGAATACAAGCTCCCATCCTTCAAGGATAGTTGGAGCTGTGAAACGGTGTTAATTGTTGTCTGGTTGCAGTGAATTACTTTTGCTACACCAAAGGGTGCTGTTGCCTGTCATTTTTAGGTCAAAACAGCCCCCAAACTCCAGATTTTTGTTGTGTGAACAGACAGGATTGAGGATCAAGGATTACTGGGACTTTAATACTAATACAGGATTCTTCATTATTTCCTTGGCTGTTTCATTGTTTTTCTGCTCACTGTTGTAACGGAGTATGGACAAGGATGCTGGTGATAGATTGTTATGAATAGACAGTGTCTCGGTTCACTTTACTAAATTATTTCTGGACTTTGGTAACACCTGAACAGCAGATGTTTGACCTGCAAATCGAACACTGGGCAGAGTTTAGCTCCGAGATACCATCTGACACAAATTGCTTTTAACAGGCCTGTTCTGAAGGACCATGAGAAGGGCCTTGATGTTTGTAGATCGCCCGATCCTCAGGAGGTCCCTGTTTTTTTTGAGGCACGCAGAGACTGTCATAATGCAGGGTATTGGAAATCTGAGCAAATCATGTGTATTAGGTTTGCATTGCAAGGTTTTGGTAGCAGAGGGCTGAGGAGGCAGCTTCTGTGAGAAGGTTCTAGAAGCTCCCCATGTCCAACAGAGCCCATGCCAGCCGGCTCCAAGGTGGTCCCGCCACTGGGCAAGGCCGAGACCATCAGTGATGGCAGTAGTGCCTCAGGACTGACATGTTTAAGAAAGCAAAGAAACCTGCTGCACAACAGCAGGAGAAAAGAGCAGAGCGGCTGTGCGGTAGCGGCGGCCCTGCAGCCCCCCGGGCTGGGCAGGAGGAGGTCGGGGGCGGGGGGGGGGGGCTCCCCGGCAGCCCCCGGTGCAGCCCCGGCGGGGCGGGCTGTGCCCTCAGCCTGGGGGGGCGCGGGGGAGCAGATTCCCCCCCCCTGCAGCCTGGGAGAGACCCCGGGCCGGGGCAGGGGGTGCCCGGAGGGGGCCGTGCCCCCGGGGGCGGGCAGCCCGCGCCGCGCCGCGCCGGAGCAGCTCCCGGCAGCGGGGAGCGGAGCCCCGGCCGGGGCCGGGCTGCGGGCAGGGCCGGTGCCCCCGGGGGCGGGGGGCCCGGGCTGGAGCAGCCTGTGCCTGAGGGGCTGCGCCCCGCGGGAGGGCCCCGCGCAGGAGCGGCCCGGGCAGAGCTGCAGCCCCCCCGCGGGAAGGGCTCCCGCTGGAGAAGGGCCTGGAGGAGCGTCTCCCGCGGGAGGGCCCGGGCTGGAGCCGGGCGGCGTGTGAGGAGCCTCCCCCGGAGGGGGCCGGGGCGGCGGAGGCGGCGGGGGAGGGACCGGCCGCAGCCCCGGCCCCGGCCCCCAGAGCGATCTCCCTGCCCGGACCCCCGCGGGCCTGGCTGGGGGTGGCTCCCCTGCCCGGCTGAGGAGGACAGGGACAGCAGCTTTGGTGGGCACTGGGTGTCCAGCCAGGGCCAACCCACCACATAATGATTAACAACTTTAGACTTTAGAAAAATGTAAAATTGACAGACGTGATACAGCCCATACTTACCCTGTTTGCAGTTGTGGTCCTAAAACAACTGGGTGGTATTAATTATCCTTTATTAAAGGAAGACAAGGAAACTAATATTCTCAGGAGAACCTTAGACTGACATCGAAACGAGTTTTAATTTTATAAAATCCTTGTCGTGTTAAGCCCTCACTAGTGAGTTAAAAACTGGAAAGCTGGAGAGGGACTTTTTACAAGGGCATGTAGTGATACAGCAAGAGGGAATGGCTTTAAGCTGAAAGAGGGTAGATTCATCCTGGATATAAAGATGAAATTCTTTACTATGAGGGTGGTGAGGCACTGGCACAGGTTGCCCAGAGCAGCTGTGAATGCCCCATCCCTGGCAGTGTTCAAGGGCAGGTTGGACAGGGCTTGGAACAACCTGGTCTGCTGAAAGGTGTCCCTGCCCATGGCGGGTGGGTGGAACTAATGGCATTTAAGGTCCCTTCCAACCCAAACCATCCTGTGATTCTATGATTCTGTATTCGTATCATAGAATTCTTTGTGTTTTAAAGGAGCAACCAGCTCATGATCTTTGAACCATATTATACAATCCCCATTCTCTTTTAGACTCAGTGCAGATATCCAGATTCTGCTTCTGCAAACTCTGAAATTGTGAACACAAATATTCTCCCTTCTTTAGGCTGTATGGTACAAACTGCATGTCCATTTGTTCCTATTTAACTTTCAGGAGATACCATTGTCTTCCATTACTTTTAAGAAACCAAAAGCTATCCTGTTTGTTATTGATCAGGGTGGTTTGGGTTTTTGTTTGTGGTTGTTTTTTTTTTTAAAAAAAAGGGGGGGGGAAGGAATCTAAAAATGAAATTTCAAAAAAAAGGGAAAAATGTAGGAAATAAAACTGGCAAAAGAGACGAGATTGACAAATAAAGGAGGTATTAGTATATGGAGGGAAACGAGCAATTCAGGGCCAGTCCAAGCAATACTTGCCCAGCCATTGTGCCAATCGTAGCAATGTATCTTCCTCCCCTCACTGTAACGCTCATGCTTTCTCTCAGTTGTTTCCACCTGTCTCTTGTACTCTCCTTGTCCCTTTGTCCTTTCTCATCATCTAGCCCTTTTTAAATGGTAGAAGGGAAAAAAGAGATAAAAGAAAAGAGACAGTTGCAAAGCAACACCATCTTCACTCCTTCCACTTAAATTCCTTTACTGCTGAACAACACGGATTTTCCTTCAGCACCAGCTGCATTGTGTAATTAGGACTGCAACTGCAAAGTGGAAAACTAATAAATTTTTATCATTTCACTGTACTAAAAGGCTGGCAAAGGCTGCCTCTGCCACAGGTGTTGCAAGTGCTGAGACCCAACTGTTTTACAAACATGGCAGTTGCACAACTGACTTTGTCAGTGGAGCAGAGAAAAATATGCACCTAAAATGCATGTAACATTCAGTTCTCTCATTTGTAAGCCTTTTTATAAAAGACTGGAGGCTTATTTTTTCCCATGACACAGAAATATTCTTTCTCTGTGAGAACAGACCAGTGAACCAGATGTGAACCAAGCCTGTGAAATGCAGGCACCTAATTACATATCAAGGAAGAAAATAGGCAGTAGTTCAAATCTACAAATCCTGAATGTAGCTCAGCACAAAAGATAAACTTAGGAATTGAGCACACATATTTTGTAGGCATATAACATCTTCCTCAAAATAATTAAAGATCACCAAGGAAAAACATAACTAGCTATTACTGCACACCGCAAATGTATCATAAATCACAAACTTAATTTGGCTGCATCTGAAAGTTATGGATGGTAATTCCAACATCACATTTTACAGCACTATGTACCAAACATTACAGTTACAATGTCAGGAGTGCCTATCAAGAGAGATGTAAAATCACATCCCTTCCAGCTCTGCTTGACTTTAAGATAATATAGTCTCTACACCTGTCCAGTAAAGAAGTCCAAATAAATTTCTCATCCTCCGAGTTCTGCCTGCAGATGGCCACTACAGTTTATAAAGTTTTATGAAGACTGCAAATGAATGAAAAGAAATATAACCAGCCACAAAAAGTTGTTCTGTACTGTGCTTATTTGTTCTTCCCTGTTTATATTACAACTATGCATAGTTACAGACAATGACAACAAAACCAGACTTAAAAAAACATTTCAGCCTAATTTCTCACTTTCCTCTGCTTGCAGTTTCTGCAGTTTACTTGTCTGATATCCTCAGACTCCTTTCTACTGATTTAGGGACAGCTTTGTCTGAATAGTAGTTTTTATAATTTCTTTTAGGCTGGAGTACATGTATTTTTTGAAGTAACTGAGGCTCCAGTCAGTGAAGTCGTGCTGCTGCTCTTCTTACTGAACCTTCTGAATAAGGTGTGCCGATGTTGAGGTGACCCAGCCTAAGCGTTCAGTCTGAATTGTTCTCTTGGGCCAGAGGGAGAAATCCTCAAAAACTTCTGTCAAGTATCACTAGGTCAGTCTGTAAAAGGCATGCCTTTCTATGCCTATATCTGATTACTTCTAAGCTGGTTTAGGGAGGAATTAGAAAGGTATAAAATAGACTCAGGCAAAGCTGGGCTGAAATGAGCTACTGCAGTGAGAGATCTGTTCAGTCTTTGTGTTTGGTGTTCCTGTAGGGTCTGTTCTGTAGTAACTTTGTGGTAGACTATGCATCTTTTGAGATACATTGTAGGGAAGCAGTTTGAAGGGTCTCTTTTATTTTAAGAACTTGTAGTGACCTTGATTGATATTTAAGGAGCTGAAGACAGTGGAGAATAGTAAAGAGCAGAAATTAACAGAAAAAGAGGAGTTGAAATGGAAGATTTGTGTATTATGCCGCTGGATTGGTACAGCTTCAGTTTGGAGACCTACCTTCAACCAATGAGAAGTAATTAATTTAATTTAAATAATTAATATAATACCTGTGCAAGGGCATACACTGAGGAAAAAGTTACTTTCTGTTGGAATAATTCAAGCAGATCAGTTGCTGGTTCCAAAATTATATTTAGCAGTATCATGAAAGTCAGATTCCTCATTTGTCTGGGTTGATGCTTATGATAAAGGCTGCCATATGACTGAGTAACCTGCAAGGTCCCTGGCTTACACGAACAGGCTATTGCTAAAATGAATGAAAAAAAGTGAGCAGACACTCTCTTCTCCTATTAACTGTTGTAGGTATGCTTTTTCTGAGGTAGCCACAGCAGTCTTTTAGTTATCCTTATAAACTTATTCTCCTCAGAAGTTCTGGGAATGGAAATATTCGGGTTTATGTACAGCAGCAGTTGCTCCTGCCCAGCAGTATTCAGGGGGCTGCATCACCAGTGGGGCTGTAAGGAAGGAATCTCAAGGAGGAGGCAGGGGGAGGAACAAATTATTTTGATAAAAACCCACTAGGTTAGAGGGGAAGTAGGAACAGACTGCAGCTTGTCTTTGAAGGATATCTGGGTCTTCTTGGAAGAAAGGGCTCTTTTCTTTGGGAAAAGAACCTGAAGGGCTTTGGGAGATGCTTAATAATAAGACACACAAAGAACCACAGCCAGCTCTTTGGTTTTTTCCATCTCCCTGTCCCATCTCCATCTCCATCCTATTCCTCTAACACAGCACCCTCTTAGTCCCCTCTTTAGTGTTTGAGTTGCTACTCTATTCACCCTTATGAAGGTTTTACACTAAGAAGGAAGAGAGGAGGGAAAAGGGGACTGGAAAATACGTGTATTGTCACTTTCCATGACATGGCAGTGCATAAAAATAAAAACTAGTGATTATGAACATGAAAGTACTACTTTGCCTTCCTTTTTTTCTTCCTTCTTGTAACATGTTAGCACATGTCAACATTAATGAACATTAAAACATGAAGAAAACATGGGTAGATCTTAATTGTCTTATTATCCCACAGAGTTAAAACTCTTGAAGGAAAAGTGACTTAGAAACCTGATTATTTTGTCATTGTCACAAATCCGTGTAATAATTGGACACTACATTTACAAAGTGCCCTTATGAATGCAAAGTGTGTCTGGTAGATTAACAAAGGACCACACACCTGTTTCTCATGCAAAGCTCCTTTCTGATGCTGTCACAGAACTATAGTGAAAGTTTTGGCAGATGGCATTACAATTCAAATAAAGAAAAATAAGCTTCGGAATTCATACATATTTCCTTGTCATTCAAATGCCAAGGGATTTTTTAACATAATGTTTAAAGTACAGAGTGACTCAGTTTGAGTGTCCTCATAAATATAACTAATGCATAATGATGAAGAAGTTACAACAAGAAGTTTCAGAAAGCAGTTGCATACAACTAAAGCAGCTTTTTACCTATTGTGCAACAAGCCAAAAAGTATTAAAAGATGGGACTTGTAAAGTTCTCACTCTTGAAAGGCAATTAAGCCACTGAGGAGACAAAACCAGATTCTAATCATATTTCACCAGTATAAATCAAGAATTGCTGCCTCAGCACCTGCAGTGTTAATGTGAATTTTCCACAGTGCAATGTAATCTCCTTCATCAATTCTATTGATTTATCTATTTCATCAAGTAGTATTTAAACAGCTAATGTATCTCCATTACGTATATCCATCTACTGTTCAGAACAACGAAAACATATTATTAAAAAGCATGGTAGTCATGGAAACAGATCATGTAGGAAGTACCTTGAGGAGGATTCTTCTATCTGATTGCATACAACTTCATTGGCCACTTGGAAATAAAATATAGAAATGTAAGATGTCTTGTACTTGATCAGAGCACTAGTTTATCTAATCTGCTCTCAGATGTCTATCCCATGCCGTATCTGATGCTTCTGAGGCCGTTGCAGCCTATCACAAATAAGTAAAGTACCTATGCAATTGCACAGTCTGGGCAGGATAGCTTTTTATTTGTGGACCACCCACAGACAATCAGTTCATTGCAAGCATACAAAGTAGCTCTTGGCTGGATTTTTTTTCATTATCACTATAGATGCTACATTTTCCAATTTCTTTTCATAATATGTCTATCCATTTGCCTCACTGGCCTGTCACATAAAATCAGGTAATTGCCATTTGGTGTAATAACAAGGCAGAAAAACAGAAAACTTATGCTGTGTGCATTATTTTGAAACGTTGACTTGAGACAAATGAAGTCATGGAACAAATGTTTTCTAATGTTGATTGAAATTTTAATTAAAGCTTAGTGTTGTTATTTTAAAAATCAGTCAGAAACAAAGTAAAATAACCGGTCTGACCAGGAAAGATGAGGAAAAGGGGCTGTCCTCTGTGCAGAGGAACAGCTTGGATGTATGGAGCTCTCCAGACAGCTGGCTGGTGGATAAACTGTGGATCAGGATCAGAGGAGAGGTCAGTAATGGAGACCATGGTGGGTTGTTGCAGACCCCCTCATCAGGGCAAGGAAGCCTTCTTTAAACAACTCAAGGAAGTCTCTAATCACAGATTCTGGCTTTTATGGGAGACTTTAACATCCCTGACTTCTGCTAAATGGGCAACAAGGTAGAAGACAAGCAGTCAACAAGATATCTGGCAGTTTTCAGGAATAACTTCATGATACAGGTACCAGATGAGCCAATGAGGGGTGATGCACAGCTGGACCTGCTATGAACTAGCAGCAACAACTAGTAGGAGATGTGATAGTCAATGGCAGCTTTAGGTATAACGACCATGGAACAGTGAAGTTCAGGATGCTGTGGCAGAGGAGCTCAGGATGCTGGCAGCTGTCAGGCCCTAACAAGGTGCCTGATGAAATTAGAAAGTGAGTCCTCTGAGAACACATTTCTGGACACTGAAAGGAGAGGGTGGTGACTGGGTGTGGTGGGTTGACCCTGAGCAGATACCAGGTGCACACTTAGGCTGCTCTATCATTCTCCTCCCCACCAGGATGAGGTGGAGAAAATAAGATGGAAAAAAGCCTCTGAGTCAAAATAAAGGCAGTTTAATAAAGAAAAAGCAAAGGTTACATGTGGAAGCAAAGGAATACAAAAGCCATTATTCTGTACTTCCCATCAGTAGGCAATGTCTGGCCATTTCCCAGGAAGGACTTAAGTATACATAGTGGTTGTTCCGGAAGACGAACATCATAAATAATATCATTCCCCTTTGTCCTCCTTTCTCTTATCTTTTGTATCTGAGCAAATGTCATATGGTATGGAATACCCCGGTGGTCACTCTGGGCCACCTGTCCTGGCTGTGTCCCCTCCCAAGATCTTTCCCACCCCCATCCTGCTGCTGAGGGGGGGAAGGCTGGAGAGGCAGCCTTGGTGCTGTGCGAGCCCTGCTCAGCAGCAGCCAGAACCCTGGTGTGTTAGCACCGCTGTTCCAGCTACCAGTACAGAGCACGGCGCTGCGGGGGCTGCTGTGGAAAAAGTGAACTACATCTCACCCAGACCTGGTACACTGGGAACAGCCAATGTGGATTTACCAAGTGCAAATCATGCCTGACCAACTTGATTGCTATGCTGAAATGACTGGGTTTGTGCATGAAGCAGAAGTAGTGGATGTCATTTACCTTGACTTTTGCGAGATTTTTTGTCTCATACAGTATTTGTGTATCACATTTAGGGCATTAAAAATAAGGATGGATAGAGAGCTGTACAGGTAAATAACTGGTTGGGTGGTGAGGCTCAGAAGGTAGTGGTTAATGACCATACTGTACCTGAATGCCTATCAAGAGGAGTACTGCAGCAGTTTATAGATGAGTCTGTCCTGTTTGACATCTTTATGTACAGTCTGAAGGAGGTAACAAAGCCAACTTCGCAGGTGACCCCAGGGGACCAGTCAAGATGGTCAAGGGGAGGGCTGCCACTGAGGGACTGAGCCAGGCTGCAGGAACAGGCCAGCAGAAACCTTGCAAAATTCAACAAGGACAAATGCAAAGTCCTGCACCTGGGCAGGAAGAGAATTTTGCAACCGTACAGGTTGGGAACTGACTCGTTAGAGCGCGTCTGCAATACCGCATCCAGTTTGATACAGGGGATTGAATTCAGCAGACAGCCACCAAGATCCTCTTTATTAAAGTTTGGCACTGAAAATAACATTAAAATATGTCATTTAGGTTTCTTACAGAAAAATAAGCTTTTTTCCCCTTTGTTATACCAGAGGTTAAGAGGTGAATAGCTAGCTTATGTTGAAGCTTATATATGAATTTGAGGTGCTAGTAACAGAATACCTAGCTGCCCCCCATAAGGTCTAGCCTGCACTATTATTAACTAAATACTTCTATGGGTCTTTTTAGGTCAGTAGCCAAACTGAAGGGTTTAGGTTATATAATAACAGCAAATTCAATAACTACATAAATTCTCAGGGTAGGTTGTTAAACATTTAACAGCAAAAGAAATAATATAAATAAATGAAGAGACTGAAAAGCAAATAGAGGAAGAAAAGCCTGACTGCCTGAGATCAGGCAGTTATTAGATAGAAAACACTGGTTTGTAACGAGGCTGAATTGATACAGTCAGTAATGAGGTACAAGCACTGAAAGATTTGAACATCCAAAAGATCAAAAAGAATGCTTCTTTTCAGTCTGTTTTCTTCAAAGTCTAAAGAATATAGCATAAAAAAAACTGTGTTAATAAAATCAGTTTCAAAGGCAGAATCTTCCCCATTAGAGTTGTACGTGGAGTGCAGCTGATCTGCTGAACTTCCAGAATACAAATTGATAATGCAGCACGCAGTTGATGTACTTGGGGCTCCTTTTCTGCTGGTAAAATGGGTGTGCTAGTGACAGTCCCTTTTGTGTGCATGGCTGATCTCTGAACCAGCAGTGCCATCGCAGCTCCTCGGCATGCGTGTGAGTAACGGCTGGGGTTGAGCTGAGTTCTCTGCACCGAGATTTGTCCTGAAGTGACTTTACTCCTAGCAGCGCCCGCATTAGCTAGTTTAAAGCTGGGAGCTGTGAGGATAAGAGTTTCAGTGACTCTGTTGAGATGTACCCGTTGTTGTATTAAAACTGAGATAACATGTAATTAACACAGCATTCAGAAATTATCCCAAACTATTCTTGGAAGTTAAGGCGCAGAGCTGTTTAATAATTCCATGGAAGCCTGGATACATTCATATCCAGTCTCCTGGGCAAGAACTTACAGCTAAAAAAGGAGATTTTTCACTGTTTCTTAGCAGCCTCTATTTCCCCAGCAAAACGCTAGTCACTTTGCTGGGAATTGTGAGATCAACAAGGAGCTGATTTAAGCTTCTCTCTCCACAAATATTCTGTAATACAAACCAAGTACCCAGCACAAATAACACAGGAGTAAGGACAGAGAACAAGACAAAGGGATAACATGGTCTGATGAAAAAATCTAAAGTTTTAATAATAAATATTTTTCAGTGACTTACTGCTTTCCTTCGATCTATTATTTCTAAATGTGGAAAACAGAAGTTTTTAGTTTGTTTAGAATCTTTTAACAGAAACCCTAAGGTTTCTCTCTGAAAGGTCCATGGAGAGTAGTCTGACCATCTTAAGCTATTGTCCACTAAACTTAAGAATTGAATTCTTTACCAAGGCTTTATTAAGGAAACCATCTCAGGTACTGTCTACAATAACCTAACTAAATTATTAACATATAAGGTCTTTTTTTCCCCTAATTTCTTTTCAATTGCATTTCTTTTGTTTTTATTTGAATAGCTGACAAGCCCCTTATGAACTTGGTTTTGCTAGTTTAAACTCACTACTTCAGTTGGTACTTTTTCACTGTATTAATGCAATTCTTGATTAGACATTACACAGTTCTGCATGTCAGAGGGATCAACTCTACTTAATGTTAAGAATATCCCTACTGTTGGCAATATTTCACTTGGTAACAGTGCTGGGAGAAAATATTATTGAATTGATAGTAATACATAGTAATCTGCATTCTGCACAATTAAGGATGTAGCATGTCACAATAAGCTGCACAGAAGGAAGAAGACGCATTTATCAGATGTGAATGTTACTTAGACATTTGTTTCCATTGTGCAAGAAGAAATTATGCATAATGTCATTTTATTCATGGGAATAAATTACACATGAATGGTGTGTCATTATAGAAAGAATATAAACAGTCATGTCTTTGTGAATTTTGCTGGTATGAGAATGGCAGTTGGAGAACATGAGTGTAACTGAAATTGAGCTTAGGTGACTTGGCTTGAGTTGGTATGTTCCGTAAGTTTTCCAGGTCTTCCATGACAGGAAGAGTGAATTTGTTTTTGCTGTGGAGGTGGAGTTGTCCGCCCTGCCTTTGTTGTTATTTCACTGAGTTCAACTTCCATGGTTTTTATCTAATTTATTTTCTCCCACAGCTTTTGATTTGTACGCTTGCATAGAGAAGTCCATGTTAGTACTTGCATTTTCCAGCTCAGGCAGTGACATTTTAAACATGGCTCAATGGAAGAACCTGTTGAGGTAGTATGAAGGATTTTACCATAGCATATACATGTTGATTTTTTGTTGTTGTTTTTTGGAACTCCCAGATGGTGCGCAGATAGGTGACCTAGCAGAATTCACACAGATATGGAGATAGTAGGTTAAATACTGATTTTCGGTGAGCAATATTATCCTCTCTTTCCTTATGGCACGCTGTAACAGAAGGATTCAGGAGCAGCAACACAACTACTATATCTCTTTCATGTATCATCAGCTGGGCAATGTGGATGTGCACTAACGAAACCATTCAAACTGGACATCTCCAGCCCCCTGCTCCTGCGGGAGCAGCATAGCATGCCTTGAGCAGCATCCGCTCCCCGGTAATCTGTGTGCTGTGCCTTAGGGTATTGCAGGCAAGTTTTTTTTGTAAACTATGCAATGAAGAACACTGCTTTAGACTTACAGTTAAATGTTTGCAAAGACCGTGTCTCTGAAAGAAACTGGAGTGTGCAGCTGCATTGGACTGTGGAGCTGCATGGTATTTTGTAACTTTTAACCCAGCTCTTTTGATACCTACCCTCTGTAGTAAGTAACTGACTTGAAAAGGTAAAACTGGATTTGAAACAGGGAGTAAGGGGAGAGAGAAAGCAAGAGATAAAACACAGGTTGTTGAGTGGAAAGATACAATAGTTTTTGGAAAAAGTCTCATATATAGGTTAGAAAAGGCTTCCTGACCTGTGGCTGGGTGTTAACAAGGCAGGTGAACCAAACTCACAGTGACTTCCACAGCTTCCACATCCTTATTGACAACATCTTCAGCAGGCACTGTATTTTCTTTTTCTCTCTCATACTATATTCTTTTGTACTATACAAAGATTTTGATTGCAGCCAATTAAAAAAATGTGCCCTCGTCTGTCTTTCCAGTCTGTCAGTAGGGTAATGACACAATGCTAGTTGTCCTGAAACCTTCGGAGGTTTTTATGACTCTCTTTAACACATTTAGTACTTCATAAACTTTAGAAAAAGTAATCTTCAGTATTGGTAATATGCTTTTTCATCTTGGAACATTGAGATCCAAAACATACTCTTTTCCTCCATCCCCAGAGAAGGTTAAGTGGCACCATCAAAAATCATTGTGAAACACAACAGCTTTCAGAAGGCAGAAGAAGAGCATCTGGATGATTAGCATAAGCAGGCTGTGATGGGGAAGCACTACCACTGATTGTTGAAGTGACCTGCTTGAATTCATATTAGTCTGTCTTTTTTTCATTCTTTCTTTCCTTCTTTATTTCTTTGAAAATATAAAGGCTTTTGTTACCATTGGTCATTTAATTTTTAGAAATGCAGCTCCTTCTGCATCTGAAATCTTACCCAGATTCATGCTGAGCAAAGTGTCTTAGTATCAGCTGTTCCTTTTTGATCTTTTTTTTATTTTGCATGACTGCTGCAGTGTTACCTAGATGCTGCTTCTGTGGTAAGGAATAAAGCATGATGTGAAAACCGGAGCGTATAAACATACTATGCAGATCTTTCAGCACCTTTCCGTCCACTCATGCTATCAGCATTGCCAGCTGCTGCGCAAACTATTGCTGATTTTTAAATGGTGATTTTACAAATGTTCCTGAACAGGCCCTCCACTGGACGAAAGGAGATCTGTGGGAATGCAGTGTAAGATTTTGGAGACTGAAAATAAATTGTAGATTTATGGGGGTTTTCCTTCTGTAGAAAGAAGGATTTCTTTCTATAGAGAAAGCCTCCCGGAGTCAACAGAATGAAAGGCATGAATGATAGCAGTGTTGAGCTCATGAAAATGAAGACTTCATATAGCATAGTACCCATGAAACAATTGGTTGCAGAAATTAGACATGAACTAGCATGCTAGTGCTACCAAATGAATATCAGAGAACGCTATAATTTATAGCCCTTTCCCATTTCAAATCAAGGTGTCCAACAGTAACCTTCACAAGTGTTTTATAACAATTCTCTTTTATAAATGTTTACAGTTCACTCTCATCCCTAATGATCATCCCTGGGTACAATGAAATGGAAAAGAGAAGCTGTAATGCCCTCACCCCTAATTTGGTAAATGCTTAGCTTCCTGTTTTATGAAGCACTAAAGTATTTCTGTCCTGTAATCTTTCATTTCAATAGTGCAAAATGGAATAGATATTTAGTGTAATGAAAAATAATCACAGTGCTCCTGAAAGCAAATGTAGCACAAGATTCTTCTAACAGAAGCTCTGTAGTAAACTACGCTCCACTAACCTTATCTGCCATAGTTGGTGGGCGAGGGGCTTGACTTTGTGCTCTGGCAATTCCATTTTACTGGTCAACACAGAATTTTAATTAAACATAGCTTACAGGCTGCATCTCAAATGGGAAAATGAAATTAGAGCATTGCCTTACATAGAGTTTATATCTATTATGGTACAGGAAGGTAATTTTTTATTTCCTTTCTTCTGAACACATGACTGTTTTATGGTGTTAGATAATCAGAGGTTCAATCCATGCATTTAAAAATGAGTTCTCCATAATATGTGAAATTAACTAAGTGTTTACAGACTTTTACACTACAAAGTGGGATTTGCCATTTACCTTCTCAATAGTTTGCCAGTTCATAAATACAGTTATATATGATTACTTTAGGAAAAGTAGGCCAATAGGTTAATAGTAAATCCTCAGATTATTTCAGATTTTCATAAATACATGAAATAAAAAAATGTCCTCTGCACCTATATATTTTAAAGTGTATATATTTGTAGAAAAATACCAACTTCTAACTTTGGGCAAAAGCTCTACTTTCTTTTTTTTTATTTCATAGTTGTAAAAAACTCCATCTACTAATACACTTTGGGAAAGGGATCTACGCATATATCTCTCTGTGTGGCGTATGCATGCATGTGTGTTTGTGAGTATTTTTATGTACAGATTGGACCAGTACTTGCCTCACTTTTCTCTAAGGAAATGTAATTTTAGATGGCCAGATACGAAAGCAACAGTAAGTTAATTAGGGGAAGAAAACCTTGTAAGGTTACATGAAAATAAGTTGTATCTATAGTATTTAAATTGGTACTTTGTATTCATTCTGTGTCATAGGGTTAAGTAAAAACATAATTTTCTGATAGCAAATGACTGCCTTTATCTTGCATGCATTGGGAATGAAACTTACTGTAGGGGCAGTACAGAATTTGCGTATCAGTTGCTTTCTTTTTGAATATTTATGGATTACATTACATAGTCTTGTCTCAGGATATACAGGACTTTATGGGAACCGTTGCAGGGTCAGTTACACACAGATTTTACCCAAGTTCTGAGCAGGTCTGAAAAGAGCAACACCAGAGCTTTGTAATGCTTGGTGACTTGACAATGAGCCAGTGACAACTGCCATTGCACAAAGCAGGCCAGTAGCCTCCTGGGCTGCAGCTGGCAAGTATTGCCAGCAGATCAAGGGAGATGATCCATCTCCTCTACTCAGCACTGGTGAGACACAGCTGGAGTTCCGGATCCAGTTCTGGGCTACCAAGTACAAGAGAGACATGTGCATACAGGAGAGAGTTCAGCGAAGGGCCACTACGATGATTAAGGGACTGGAGCATCTCTCCTATAAGGAAAGGCTGAGAGAACTGGGACTCTTTGGCCTGGAGAAGAGAATCCTCAAAGGAGATTTTATCAGTCTAAATACATACATGAAGGGAGGTGCAAGGAAGATGGAAACAGGCTCTTTGCAGTGGTGTCCAGTGACAGGACAAGAGGTAAAGGGTACAAACTGAAATACGGGAAATTCTGAAAAAAAAACCCTTCTTCACTTGTAAGTGATCAAACACTTGAAGAAGTTGCCCAGAGAGGTTGTGGAGTTGTGGTTGTGGAGTCTCCATCCTTGGAGACATTAAAAAGCTGGCTGGAGATGTTCCTGAGCAGCCTGGTCTAGGTGACCCAGCTTTGAGCAGAGGGGTTGGGTGAGATAATCTCCAAAAGTTCCTTCTAACCTCAACCATTCTGTGATTCTGTGACCTGCTTAAATACCTTATGCTGCATTTATTGCTACGAAGTGACAATAACAAAATAGCCCTGACAAAAGCAGTTTGGAGTCTGGACCTGTGAAGATTTCAATGCTAACAATATTTTAAGAATAAGAGGAAGAATTGAGTATCAACATTAAGGAAGTCCTTGAGCTTTTTGTTACAAAAAAAGTAACGGGGAGCTCTTCATCTGCCAGTCTCTGGCAGAGGGTTGTATCTTCCATTGCAGTATTGGAATAGGCTGAGCAGGAACATTCTTTGAGGTCAATGTTACATGAAGACCACAGCAGTCTTAAGGCAGAGATAAAACAATTTCTTAAGATTTTTTTTTAAGTCTTTAATCTCCCTATTTCCAGTCAGGCTTTACTTTCCTATTTGCCTTTTAGAGCACATCAATAACTGTCTATTCACATTGTCACTGAAAGAAAAAAAAAAAAAAAGCTCAAATCATCCAGGAGTATCCAGGAGTACTTCTTTATGGCCAGTTTAATGACTTGTTCAGTATGCACTACATCAGTTCTGCTCTGTCTAGTTTGGTACTCATTGTCTCCCAAAAGTTACTTGAAAAGTGCAACTGAGTTTAAAAAGGACAAAAAATCTGAGATACGGAATTCCAGAATCAAATTTCCTTACAGCATCTCAATACCACTCTCCATATATTGTGCCATAGTCTAACGGCACAGAAATCAGTATCTGTGTGTGATGGGAATGCCCATCCTTTTGTGAGTCTCCTCCATCAAAGTCATCACATCTGGCACTAAGGTTTTTACTCTCTTCGTGTTGACTGAGATACTTGTCACATCTGTCTGGTGCCTTTTAAATACAAGATGAAGTTCTGTTGGCAGTATAAAAATTTTTTAAGCATTCACTGTGAGTGATAATAAAATATGTATGGATGTATATGAATATATATATGACAGTTTGGTTGTACATGAAAGATTGATTTCTGAGTGCATTAAATTAATCCAGTTAAAATTTTAATTGTTAATAGCAGAATGTTTTAGGGATCTCTATTTCTGCAAAATATAATTAGTTTTATGGCCAGAAGATGCTGTAATATCTTATTTTGGTTTGTACTGCCATGTACTACTTTGTACTTTGATGTCCCTGATGTCTAACTAAGCTTTGGAACAGGATGCCTTTGGAGGCTGTGGAATTGCCATCATAGTAAGATGAATAGTACAAACTTCTCAGGAGCATTTAGGTATACTTACTGTACTTACATGGCAGAAAGCAAACTCTTTTTGTTCCGTCTAGAACAACTTTTCCAGCATTCCTAGCAAAGAAAGAAGCTCAAAAAGCAAATTACTTTTTTTGTGTGTGTGTACCTATTTGGGAAAACAGAATGCTCTCACTTCCTCCGGTGGTGATGTCATACAAGATGTGCTGCAGTTGTTGGCTGGTACAGCTGTTGGAACAATAGAGTAGTTCAATGAAAATGTGTTTTTCTAGAAACTGAGATCTGTGTTTGCATGCAGTTTTCACGTTAATACTACTTGTGGCTTCCATGGGGTGTGTTCAAGATTTGGCATTTGCTTTGATCACTGTATCTAATTTCACTGTCAAGTTAATTTCCCTCAACACCAGCAAAGAGCCACAATTTTGTTATTAGAAGTCTTAGTGTTCTGTACTGTATTTACTGAGAGAGACAACTCTTTGTTTTTCAGAGCTTCCATATGGCTGGGAGAAAATTGATGATCCCATTTATGGCACTTATTATGTTGAGTAAGTTCCCAAGTTCAATATTAAGTTGCTGTTAATATGTCATAACCTAATATTAATATCCTCTGCAGTGCTTAGCCTGGCAAGGCATGGGTACAATTACTTGACATGTTAAACTGAGGGTATACCAGGAATTCTCAGTCATCAATACAGCTAATGTGTCCAAATACATTCAATGGGTCTCAGACCAGTGACTCAGGCATTCAGTCATTCTCTTCCTTCAGGATCTGATTTCAAGGTATCATTCCAGCTGATACTTGTACAAAGATCATATTCATTAAATAAATGTTGTATTTTTTATGTAAGCTTTGGATATCCACAAGGTAGAGATCTTGATAATCAATGAATAGGGAAAAACATAATCATTTTAGCTCTGTTAAGATCCTTTTCTGAGTAGTCCTTCCTGCTGCAAATCAGATGTTTATACTGTTTGTACCAGAAGGGAGGTTATTTATATGATGCATATAAAATTTCAGCAACGTCGTGTTTTATTTTGTACTTAAAAGTGCAGCTGAAAATAAAAGAATATAAATTTCTATTTTCGTAGCACAATCCTTGCTTTCATTTTTTCAGATTTTATTTTAGTTCATGAAACAAGAAAAAACTTCTTGTTCCTCTGTGCAAAGGGCAACAGAAAGTTTTCATTTGAAGTAATAGGTAGAACCTGTTCTGGCCAGTTCCTGCATAAAATAAGTAAATCACAGAGAATGTTACCTGGTTTTTAGCTCAATACAGTGAATGAGACTTAGGCAAAGTGAATCTAAATTCAACAGTGATACCTCTTTGGAGTGGTCAGTTCTGATTGTGGCTGTCTACACAAAGTATATAGCAGAGGAGGTGGAAAGCCTCTCCCCATCACTGTGCAGACAGTGCTTGAAAGGTTCAGAAAGATCTACCTACTAGTTTCTTTTATTAAATAAGAGAGATCTTTAGAGAAGGTGGCTCCTTACCTAAAATCTCTGCTTCAAATCCTGGCACTTAAGCAGAAACAACTTTATTCTAGTTGTTTCATACAAACCAGAAAATTTTTTGTTTGTCCCTTGGTGTCTCAAATCCATACCAGCACGTTGACTGCAGGGTCACTCTAGGCAGATGCTGAGGCTGCCGCTTTTCCAGACCTCAGGATGTGCTGTGGCTAACGTGCACAGGGTAGAGCTGGACAGGGGGATCAAAAAACAACCTCATTTCTGGAGGGTTAGAAGATGGAAGATGCCCCTTTCTTTACTGCTTATAACAGCAGAAGCAGCTTGTGGATGCCCGTGCACCTTCTCTAGCCCTCCTACAAAGCAAACAAACAAATGAAAACAGTGTTTGGCCATAGCCCTGCTGACTCCTTCTGTCGCATTCTCCAAATGCAGGAGCACCAGCTCTGCTTCCTTGTCCCCGGCTTGTTCCCTGACCTCAGCTGAAAGAGCCGGCAGCCCCATCTGCTTTTCCTCTCAGCCCAAATCAGCTTAGTCAGTCCAGATTCCAGCAAAAAGATAAGTTTTTGAAGTCTCTATGTAATGACATTAAATTGCCCTCTCTCTTTATGCCTGAGTTCTTTTATGATGTCCCCAAGTAGCGAGGGGCTGGAGTCCTTGTATCTCTCTTTACTTAATCCTCCCTGAGTATGTGTACACAAGCAATTATGCCCCAGTGGTTTTTAAGAGTATTTTGGTGAGTAACAGGTGTTGTGCAATTTCTGTGCATTAATCTCTTACTGAGACCCTGCTTGGTTGTTAGCACAGCCCAAGGTGTTCTGGCACCAGTGAGGCTCACACTTCACTGCGGAGGCAGAAACAGGACGAGTATTTATCTCTATTTCATGTCCAACGCAGGTAAACAGACGCAAGGCACCAGGCCCAGATGTTATTATACAATTACATACTTTAAGGCAGTTAGTGCCAAATTTATTAATCCTACCACAGATAAGATTTGTGGAAAGATATATCAAACCTACTGCAGGCTCAGAGGTTTTTAGAAGTGGAATGGTTGTAAACAGGATGGCATTAAAACTGCAGCCATGCTAAGTTCATGAGTTTTATGTTCAGTAAAATGTAGCTGTACTTTAATTTGCTGTCTGAACTCAATAAGTTTGAAACAAAAATTGTGTTCCATTTTTCATGCTAAAATGTGGCAGTCATGCCTCCTTTATTACCAGTATTCAAGAGATGAGTTCAATTTTAACTAGTTAAGATCAGATTACAATAAACTCTCTTAATTATGTCATAAATGTGAGTAAATCATGAAAAGTTAGGTTATGAACTTTCATGCGTTCCAGTCCAACTTTACATGCAGACCTTTAAAACTGCCAATGAAAGAAGGGCTGTTGCTCTGCTCAGTGAAATATTTGTACCCCATGGGAAGTTTGTAAGGATGAGCAAACTGTAGTTTACCTTACAAGGACCAGCCATGTAATCTGAGACCAGAGGCAAAGCTAAAAAAAAAAAACCCAAAGAAAAACCTCAAAGGCCTTACTGGCAAAGTTACTAAAGACTATTCACATATTTGCAAATTCTGATAAAAAATAAGGTCTCCAGTAAAACTTCCTCTCTTATTCATGCATGAATGTAGGTGTGAGACATTATTAAAATTTTCATTTGTGTTGTTATGCAGGTCTAGGCTTTATATGTAAGGTGTAGACATTTGACATAAATGAGAAGTGTTTGCTATAAGTGGGTTAAGTGTTATGCAATTTTCTCTTAATTTATAAACTAAGAACCAGCAGCACTTAGCTGTGCAGGGCTATGGAAAGAATGTGGTTGTTAGAGTGCACTGGGTCTTGCAGCATTCTAATTGCCAAAAGATTATTTCCCCTTTTAAGGATGATTAACTACAACACAGAGCTCTAATTTCCAGACATGGTCTCCTTAATAGAACAGCTAAATTAGCCATACAGGTATGTATTCTGGAAGAAATATACCTCCTTGACTTACAATTTCTGACAACACTCTGTTACTACTCGAACAGAAAAACTTATTTCAGGTCTTTTTGTCATTATAAAGATTTAGTAACTGAAAAATGTGAATGTAAACAGGAGTTAGGCACTAACAAGTTATGCGTCAGAATGTCTGTCTTATAGGCATCCTGATCCTCAGAGTTACTTTGTTGGGTTATAGGCAACAATTTCAAAAGTTAGGGTCACAAACTACCAGAAAACCCTATATGTTAAAGTAGCTAAGAAAAGGAGATAGGGTAAACTCCTTCTTCTCATACTTAGGCGTGCTACCCTTTTGGCAGGGCTCGGTATCTTGGCTATCAACTAAAATTTGCATACTAGGTTTTACTACCCATAAATCTGTGAAGAATGAGTTTTGGTTGTCTTAAGCACATCTAACATGAAACTCCGTCACAGAAACACCTTAGCCTGGCCCCTGTTCACTGGTGAGATGGCAGAATGGTGCCTCTGTTTCATAGGCTGGCTGTTGGTGACAGTACCTGCTCATAACACAAGAGTCAGTATTTCAACTTCACAGCTAAATGCAGCCCCAAATCAAATCCTACCACTGAGGGGTTGTCCCCAGGTAGCATACAGTGAGCTCACGGGACAGCAACAAGCACCAACTACCCTTTCTTCTCTGCAGAGGGAAATTCAGGTTCATAGGACTATAAAGCAAACAAAAGGCAGTGTGATTTTTCTGTACAGCCACAATGACACTAGGAGAAATTATTTGGATTTTCCTCTTTGGACTAGGTTTTTGAATTTAATATGTATTGTATAAAATAAAGGAAGAAAAGTGAAGATAGAAATGCTCACTGAATTAGATACTATGTCCAATGAGCAATACATTTTTGGATCACATCCAAAATCTATTTTAACCGCCAAAGCACTTATTTGTAACCATCTCTAAAACTCGCATTTGGCTTGTCTTATTAAGACTTAGGTCAGTAATATCTATTTTGTATGCAGTTGAAGTAGCTAGATGAAAGGCTAGAATGTCCTTTCAAGGGAACTACTTAGCTTAATAACTTCTTTCTCAGGTAAACTCACCAGTAGCAATTTTTCTGATTTAGCCATGAAGCTGCATAGCACTTAAAACTGCATGAAAGGGAGGTGTTTCATGTCTCATCAGTCTAGGAATATAAATCCAGTGTTACTGACTGATAAAAATGACTGATTATCAGTATAATTCTCTTTTCTTTGACTCCACTTGAACACAGTATTTAATGCAGTTTGAATTTGTTGGAATTCTCACATTGTGCTTTTGAGACTGCACACTACCTTAAAACATTCAGAATATGGGAATAAATTTGAGCTAAGAATTTTTAAGGTTGCAGCAACAACTTGAGGTGCTTCAAGTATCTCTGCTAGTCTTTCTGTCTGATCTGCTAGGAGAAAAAGGTAATTTTCAAGATAACCATTACTGAAGACATTTCTGTGTAAATGGACTAAACCACAACTTCAACTGCCTAGAAACTGCAGAGAGACAGTGGATAACTGATTCTAGATGTGATGTCAATAACCCAGGAACTGATGTTCCTTAAGCCATGGACACATCCTATATTAGCTAAAATCCCATCTTTTTTTATATCACAGAACCACGTATAAGTTGTAACTTAGGTCTGCAAGAGGTCTGCTGCAGCACTCAGATGTGCCCTGCAATTACAGCATGACACTGAATGTAGTTCAAGGTCCTAAATGTGTGATCCTGGAATCCGTTACATCTGTGTAATATGGCACAAAAGCTATGGGAAACCCATGCCCTTCTGGAAGGGCAGCTGGAGACCAGGGCACGATACTTCAGAGCCTCTAAAATAAGACATGATTCCTATTTTGAAGCAACTAACCCAACCCACTGTGTAGCAACCCTGTTTTTAACATTATCAAATACTAACATAAAACAAGTTAGATATTTTACAGCATATCTGCTTTTGAAAGCTGTTTCATAATTTCACACTTCTGCTTGTAAGAAGCCTACAGATATCAAGTCTGAAATCCTGGTGTCTTTAATACATTCTAGCATTTATTTTCAAATGTATTCAAAGAATGCAATTAAATATCAGAATTAATTCTGCTTGAATAAAAAGCTAACACTCCTTTAGTCTTCTATCATAGAAGACTCTTTCTTTCACCCATCTTCCTGTAAAACCTTTTCTATGGATTCATTTTATTTGGTCATGTGTGATCAGAACTTTATGTAGTATTTCACATGATGTTTCATCTGCCTTGTGTAATGGCAAAAGTAGTATTTCCTTTACACTATTGAAATACATGACATGACAGCTGGTAGCATGAAAATTACCTTTTTCATGCTTATGTTAGTAGTTCATAATGCGTGTAAGTCTTGTCTTTCTCCATTTTTACCTGGTGAAGTTTGTCTCCCTTCCGTCATGGACCTGTTGGAATGAGTCCAGAGGAGGACCATAAATATGATCAGAGGGCTGAAGCACCTCTCCTATGGAGACAGGCTGAGAGAGTTGGGGTTCTTCAGCCTGGAGAAGGTTCTGGGGTGACCTCATAGCAACCTTTCAGTACCTGAAGAGGGCTTATAAGATGAGGACAGGCTTTTTAGGGCCTGTAGTGATAGGAGAAGGGGTAATGGTTTTAAACTGAAAAAACCATAGATTTAGATTAGATACAAGGAAGACATTCTTTACTGTGAGGGTGGTGAGGCACTGGCAACGGGTTGCCCAGAGAAGCTGTGGATGCCACATCCCTGGAAGCGTTCAAGGACAGGTTGCATGTGGCTTTGAGCAACCTGGTCTAGTGGCAGGGGGGTTGGAACTAGATGAGCTTTAAGGTCCCTTCCAACCCAAACCACTCTGTGATTCTGTGATTCCATCATAGGTTTCCAGGGTTGCAGTATACTAAGGTGCTGAAGACTCTGACAACTACAGCATGGTCTAACTAGAAAGCAAAAGTCTAGGAAAGGAAAGCCTACAATCTTAAACAGCCTGTCTTAAAGAAGGAAAGAAACAAAAGGGACTTTCTTTGTCTGCAACATAGATTAAAATTTACAAGAAAACTATTAATCAAAATTTTGGAGTACAAGAGCAAGTTAGCAGCCACTTGAATGAGTTATAGCCATATTAACAAAGTAGCAGCTCCAGGATCTATCACATTTACTTCATTTCATTAAATCAAATACTCTTTCACATGACTGGAAATCTTTTACTTTCATTAGCTCTGGCTGCTAAATCCTGGTTTTCCTGGTATATTGCACTCCTATAGGACTTGCTGCCTTTCCTCTACCTCACTTCTTAATGGCAATTCCACTTACTTACTTTGAACCAGTGGTAGAATCTGAATCCCAAGGGACCTGAAAAGTGCTTAATGTGGCATAAAACGTCATTTAAATATAAACTGAAGGTGTTCAACCCTTTTTAGGATCTCATAGTTTCAGAAGTTCCCAGGTCACCTGTTCATGGACTTAAAGCCTAAGATTGGGATTGGATTTTCAGAACTCAATATGTAGTAGCTCAGTGAGAACAAATAACGAATGACATGTCTAAAAACCTGCTCTTCTGTACATACGTATTTATTTCCCCAGAACAATGCTTGCAGCACAAGCCTTTTTTCTCCCTTGTGATCCTACTGTGATCCTAGCTTGTGGAGTTGTTTAATACAGCCTACTAAATTGTTTTGCCTTCTTCAGAAAATATGTGAAACATCTCACAGGACAGGATTGTAGGATTACTCATTGATTGATAAAATGTATGCCTTAAAGTAAAGAATTAAATTCAAGGATATGATAAGAGTGTGTAGTTAAGATCGTTGTTCTAAACACAATACAGAAAATTAGTGGTGTCATGATGGAGATGTGCTTACTGACCTGTTGTGGGAAATGTAAAACATCATGGAAAAAAGTGTACATTAACTTTTCTTATATTTCATATATTTATCTACGCAGTTCTGATCTACCATCAGACTTAGTTTCTGCAACATCCAATTTTTCTGTATAGCTGAGCAGATACATACCATAGAATTAAAAAAAATCATCTTCAGTTTATTTCCTGTGTTACATTTATTTCTAAGCTGTGATCATAAAAGCACTCTGTATTCTAGGGTTTACCTTTTCTGTAAGTGATGAAGTAATTTCACTTACAACTAATCGATAATAATGCACAAAACTGGTTCAGATCCTTTGAATCATGCACAGAACAATGCTTGTGCAAAAAACATGAAAAACTGTAATTATAGATGCTTCAGCAGTACTGCTGTTTAATATGTAGTCCCGTAGATCAAAACCATTTGTCTGTAGCAGAGTTCAGCATATTGAAATGACAGAACACTTTTCAGCGCTGTTCATTATGCAGTGCGCTGGATTGTGCATTTCCCAGCCCCAACAGAATTGGGTGGTGTGTAAGGGACACGCTCAGGCTCATTGGGGATTCATAACGGTTTCACTCTCTAACCACACACACCTAAGTCACATACAGCATCCTACTGTGAAAATGATCATTTTCCCCAACTGAACCCAGTTTTTAATCAAAACCAAATTTTTTCCAGCCACATAAATAGAAGAACACAATTTGAAAACCCTGTCCTAGAAGCAAAAAGGAAGCTACAGCAGCATAACATGCCCAACGCAGAACTTGGAACAAAGCCTATGCAGGCCCAAGGTTTCCGAGGTACAGTACCGTGTCACCTATCTTAGTTAAGATGAAAGATCCTGCTCTCCTGTTGATGTGACGATGATTTTGTCGTAGTCTGATTAAAGAGTAGTGTTGCCAATGCTCACAGTGTTATCACCTGTCTCCTAGCATTTTTCTCCCCTAAATTAGTGAGTTCCCAGAGTTGCGGGACTCGTGAGCCACCTAAAATACTTTAACCTTCAGAGGCACAGAGAAGAGACAGAAAAGTTGACCCTAGTGTTTCCTAAAAGCTGAGAAACAGTAAGCGCAATAAGAGCCCCAAAGTAATTTTCTAAATAAAATCATAAATTCTATTTTTGGGAATGTACAACTCTCTTTTGAGCACCCGAGGTTGGCAACACTGAAATAATTAATTGTACTTTCTCTAAATTACCGTTAACGGATGTTTGGTATGTTTCTAAGCTAGCTCATCTAGCAAGCATCAATTAAGTTAAAAGCCTCAAGCACTGTGTTATAGGAGTTCACAAGAATGCAGCCTCTTGGTAACGTAAAAATTAATGCGCTTAAACTGAGCTGTATAAGCAGCAAACAGTATTGGTAGAGACAAATAAACTTTAACATAAGGTTATACCCAGAGAATGAGGCTTGTTCTCCTTTGTAACAGTAGAAAGCTCCTCATCAACCTTACCTAGGCCTAAATTTGCCCACCTGCACCCTGCTCCCAAGAGGTCCCGCAGCGCGAATGACCTGTCCCAGTGCCAGTGCGACCTCGCCGGGACGCGCAGGCTGCACGGTATGTCCTGCGCTGCCGGCCAGCCCAGCCCCGCCGCTGCGGGCGTAGCAAGAGCAGTCGGAGTCACAACCTTCGCACCTTCCTCCCACCCTTCCTCCCCAAGCACAGCATGGACGAGAGGCATGGGGAGTCCCCACCACGCACACTGCACACCCAGGCACGCAGAGAGGGGACACGGTGCTTGCACAGCGGTTGTGTGTGTCACTTGTTGGATGCCAAAACCCCACGTGTTTGGAGAGAAAAACTCACCTAATATTTAGACTGCTTGTTAACAAATGGAATAAGATATTCCAGGGATATTTTCCTTATTGCAGTTGCGAGGGAAATTACGGAGAATGTATTACTTGGTAATCAAAGCTGGATTTAAAGGTTAGGAAAGAAGTTTTAAAATTACCTCACAGATCATTTTACGGTTGTAATTATTTTAGATACACGAGATCCACTTCTAAATGTATTTCTAATATGAAAGAATATTTATAACTGTGTACTTACGGCTGATCTGCCATAGATAAGAAATACATTTTAAGCTTTGTATTAATACAAGGACTCACAAATATTTTTTTCCTGGAATGCCTGCACTCTTTATTTCCTTGGTTTTCATATGCTGTCACCTGCTGTCAGCCAGTAACCTTATCTGCTGTCCCCCCTGTGTGGTGACTAGATCAGAACTTTTGTCTTTCTTGTTTGTGTTGACTGATGTAGAAAAACCACTCTTCACCCGTGATGCATCACAGCTGAAGGGGACTTTCCTCAGCACAACTCTTAAGAAAAGCAACATGGGTTTTGGATTTACCATCATTGGTGGGGATGAGCCGGATGAGTTTCTTCAGGTGAAGAGTGTAATTCCTGATGGGCCTGCAGCACAAGATGGGAAAATGGAAACAGGTAATTAAGATGATTCCTCTGTCTTTTTATCTGAGATGTAGAGTGAGACATAGATTTCTGAGTCTCACTCTTTCTGTGAATGTGTATATTGTTCCATACAACTTTCTGTGTTAATGTGTAAACAGCTGCTCTGTAAGAAAATATAAGCTTCTGAGATAAAACTTGCTTCTAATTTTCCTTACTAATAATGCCAAGTAGCTAATTTTTCCCATTTCACAATATTTTAAGAAAGAAAAGATCTCTGCATTCTTTCCATAAAGATGGGATCTGGTGTTCCTTGGTTTACAGGCAGTTTACTCAAGGGCGGTCTGTGCATGGAAAGACAAGAGACAGGCAGAAAGCGCACAGATTACTAAGTGCAAATTTATTTCTTTAGAAAGGATGTTTTTGCAGAATAATCAAAGCCAAATCTGATCCAACATTGTTCTCATTGGAACCATCAAAGCAAAAATTTTCAGTGTGGCATATGGACCATAGGCATCTGTGAAAACTAACTAAATAAAACAAACTTCCTCTGAAGAGATTTAAAGCTGCTTCCATGATCTGGACTGTCACTGGAAATATTTTCATATCCACAGACTGATAAAGATTGCAAACCACTGTCTTAAGGGTTTGCAGGGTCATGTCAGGTCTATGTATGGATGAAATATTTTTGGAGAAAGATGAACTCAGTTTCCAAGCCAGCTGTCATCTCCTGTAGGAGAAGACAAGCAGAGAACAATCAAACCATTTAAGTTGGCAGCAATCTCCAGTCACTAACCTCCTGCTCAATGCAGGGCTAAATTTGTGGCTGGATCAGTTTTCTCAGAGCTTCATCCATGGGGCTACAGAAGATTTTATAGGATGGAGAACCCGCAGCTTCTGTCAGCTCCTGTCCCAATACTTAACCACTGTCACTGTGAAAATTTTTGTTCTTTAGATCAAGTTGGGATTTCCACCGGTGCAACTGGTAACCAGTGACTGTAGTCCTGTTGGTGCAGCCCCATCGCTGTGCACTGTCCTTCCCCTGCAGTCCTTGTTCCTCAGAGAATAGTCAGGCTGCACATGGGTACTGGGACATGTGCATGATATTTCTTCCATTTCTTACCAAGACTTTATAAAAGAAATACTAGTTTGGGATTTATGTTGCCTCTGCAGAAAACTGAGTTCACGGTGTCCAGAGTCATTGTGAGGATAAAGAGAATTTCCTAGCCTGTGACAGATCTCTGCGGATGGACCGCAGCAGCAGAGCAGGATCCTTTTAGTGTGTTACAGTACAGGGGGCAGACACATAAACACACACAGGCACAAATAATGTGGATGGAACAGTCCCAGGTGATTCTTCTGGAAATTCCCTTTCATCCTTCTTTTGTTGTAATAAAGGAATGATCTGGACTATCATCTGTTGGGATAAATCACCCTGATCTTTAGTTTATTCTGTAGGACTCTCCAGGACTTTGCAAGAAGGAAGTATGAAGGTTATTTAAAAAAACACTCAGTTTGCCTCAAGCCTTACATTACAGGTGGCATGATGTTTCTGATGCCAAATAGATAAAAGGTGATTTATATAAAGAAGCAAAATGTAAGAAATAAATAGAATATAGATTGTTGGCATTGGTTTTATAAAAAAATTAGTCTAACAGCTTTTTAATTCTCAATTCTTGTTGCCATTTTAACTTAATGCAGTTTGGTTCCCAAAGGCAAAATTAAATTAGCTGATTAAGCGAACGAAGGATACAACAGGCTGCCTGAAGTTCAGGATATTCTAGTAACATGAACTTCATTTTCCCCAGTATTTTCATATTACCTAATACACGGCATGAGAGATTTTCATTGTTTGTCATGGTTTAGCATTCTCAGATCCAGGACTCAAAATGGTTACTTGCTTATCCATCTGAAGCATGGGCTGGGTGCTAGTGAACTTGTTCATTTGGAGTTCTTTTCTCTAGAAAAGAGTGTCCTGCAACTTAATAAAATTTCGATGTTGAAATTGAATACTATTGATGGTGATTATTTTAGTCATGGATTTTGATGAGAATATATAGGAAAAAGGTGCTTTAAAATGCATAGAAATAACATTGATTTTTTTCTGAGGTAATTAATTCAACTATATTAAGAATGCAAGACAGAAATGTACATTCAAATATATAATCACTCTATAATTATGTGAGCCTGATATATACAAAATTACATCTCAGAATAAATTCTGGCCTCAAATGTCTTCATTTTCGAGAAGAGCGACAGAGTTCTGATGTAAAGTAATTGGAGGATCTCAGGCTAATGATTGTGGCGTCTAACATGGTTTCTATGAATATTTGAAGTGATTTTCTAAATATGATAATGGTAAACTGAAAGAAGATATTTAAGGTCAGAGTATTTATAAAAGCACTGTTCCACAAAGTGCTTGTATTTCCTGATATCCAATCCTTTTTACACTTCCTGAAGTAGAATTTTCTCTCCCTATTCAGCCATTTTACAGTCTTATCAGCTGGAGATATGAAAACCTCCCAGGTTCCATCAATAAGATTTTGTTCATAAAACTTTTAAACTTATGTTTTAAAACTGTTTGGAATTAGATATGTACCTTTGTTTGTTAGGTAGGCATTACTGGATGATGAATAGAGATTTGAAAATAATTTTATTTGTTCTTTTGACATGAACTGCATGTCATGTCATGTTACTGTACAATTTATGTGCACTGTAGCTATGATCACAGTTATAGAAGGCTTTGATAAATTACCAGAATATCATATTGTGGCAGTAGGGCATCACAGTAGAAACCTTGAGGACAATGGTGCTATAACTGAGGTAACTTGGGTGTAAGGAATAACCACAGGTGCTGGTGCTCCCAGCTGTAATACATCTCTGGAGCCTTTCCCTTGCAAGGCCGATACTTGTTTTTGGCCAAGTGGTAAACAAAGTCCTAGTGTTTCAGACGTGCATCAGATATGGGGAAAAAAGGAAGAAAAGGCTCCATCTATTTAATCTTAGCTGATCCTGGCCACAGGCTGAAAACGCCAATACTGTACTTTATCCTAATTGTTAAAGAAACAAGCTCATAGAAAACTAATACTGTAATTTTGGTTTACTTCTCCACCTAAAATCTCATGTAGGGGTCAGATACAAATGGTATTCCAAGAGAAGAGTGAATCTGTGTAAGATGTTGTTGTCACCCTTTGACACGATCACACTACAGTGATTTTACAAGCCAGTTTCAGAATGAAACAATTTTGGATTTCATCCCCTGGAACATGAAAGCAGCTTCCTGACAATGACTTGGCATTGCTGTGATACTATGAAGCAATTGAAGCAGTGAGGCAAACTGAGTGCACTGAGATGCAACAAGAGATATCTGAGGTCCTGGTGATCCAACACCACCGCTCAGTGCCCAGTGCTGGGCACTAAGAGATAGCTGTAATTGTCCCAGACCCACAACAAACCTCACAAGCAGACTCAGAGGACCCACATCTCATTGAATGAGTCAAAAACAGCCAAAGTTACATTCCTGATCCCATTTGCCAGATGTTTCAGAATTCCTAAGGGTTATTATGCCCTCACGTAAATCTAGCGTCTGTGAGCTAATGGCTGTTAATAATACTGCAAATGCCTTTCTAGGACATGTTTTAGCATTTGGAGCTCAATCAAGCTGCTGGATATGAACATTACACTCCATAGCAGTCTCTGCCTACCTCAGGACAGCCTAGGAGCTGATACCACATTCTTTCCTGAGAGGTTACATTGCTCTGTCTTGTCTGAAACCTCACTCTGCCAACGGAAAACTGTCTCCGTTTAAGAGGCCCCTGTATCCCATTAAAATGCTGAGTGAACATCACTGGTAAAAGACTACATCTACATGAAAAGATTTTTATACAGCGAGTGATTCTGAATGACTGCTGTTCTAAGGCAAACAAAGATTTAAGCCTGCGGCTGAGTCAGATAAAAGCTCAAGCTGCAAAGACAAAAATTTCCCTACAATTTTCAAGGTTATTCAGTGGACTAGATAAACTGAAACATTCCCACGTAATCAAGCTCGAGAAAGATTCTCACCTGCGCATTTTGGCAAGTTGCAGTTCCTTTGGTGAAATTTTCCAGGAAACAGCTCAAAGACACAGTGCATAAGTGGTTAATTGCATCTATTGATGACCCTTCTGACTGATGAATAGCTAGAATCATTGCAGGTTGAATTTTCCCGAAACGTATGTACATCTGTGATGAATTGTCATATCTCAACAGTGTGAATCAAGAAATGGGAAATACGTTCTTTGATTTCATCAGCCAAGCATACATTTGGCCAGCTCCAAGGTGCCAGATCACCTGTAAACAATGCAGAGTTGGCCTTTTTTAGATGCTGTTCTCTCAGGAACAGAAGCTTCACTTTAATAGTTAATCTATTTTAGAGATAAAAAATTGTAAGGTAAGGTTCAGCTAACAGGTATAGGTGTCTACAAGGCAGATGTCTACACCTACCATATGACTAGACATCTACCACTTTTAGATGACTGTTTCAGGATGAAGCCTAAATACTAGAGATTTAGAGGCTAGAGATCAGTCCCACATCTACCACTCAGAATTTCTACTGCCCCTGAGAGATCTCCAAACGGTCCAAGCCAGCTGTTAGAAATCCTGGAAGTACCGACATGTGGCATTGCTGCTATTTGTGGGCATAGCATCAATGCCCATAACAATCTTCTATACCTGATGAATTTTTCAAGAAGCTGAGGTTACTCTAAATGTAAGCAAATTGGAGGGACCGCACACTTGTTGATCTACAAAGTTATAAATTTTGTTATTCACTTGAATAAGAGCAAAACTAAAGCCATTATCAGGTGGTTTGCCCTACAGTGACATGAAGCTTGGGGAATAATTATCTAGCCACTATTCATGCATATTTTTGCACATGAAGGCTAATATCTCACAGCAACTTTAAAAAGTAGAGGACTTAAGGCAGAAGGAATTGGGGACATATGCAAAAGGATGCATTTTTACAAGTTCAAACAGATCCTTAGTTCTGTTCCCTGTTTGTCCGTTGTCAGTTCAGATCTGACCTAATGTCAGATCAGATGAGATGCAAGCTGTCCAGTTTCAGCAACACCAGAAAAGGTGAACTATATATGCACAAAGGATGCCTTCAATTCAGAGAAGTGAATACATTAAAAAAATAAAAAATGTTTTGGCAGTCATCTGGGAATGTCAAGATCTATCTGACAATATTCGCCTTTACAATATTCCCTCCCCCTGGTAGCCAACTGTTTACCACAGTTGTCATCTCAAGAGGCTCACTGACCAGGAGCTCAGTGAAGAGCTTGCCACACACATGTGCAGGACTTCATTTCCACAATACCAGCAGCTGGCTGAAATGTAGTTAGCTCACCTGCTTGACACCGCCTCATCCCGTGGCACCAGGAAGACTGGCCTCCCACAATTAAGGCATGGCATTAGGAACATGAGACATTGTGCTACTCACTGGACTGCTGAAGAAGGAGTATCTTTTCATTATCCTTATGCATCTCCAGGCTAAAACACTCTTCTCATATCTACAAAGACCTCATCAAGTGTCAGTCTTGTAGCTGCAAGCTTGTGGCAGGTCTGTGAGAGCAGAGCAGCATACATAAAACCAGCCTGTGTTATCAGCTTCCCTTTGCACCTTGGCTTTGTTTGGAAGCTAGGATGTTTCATCTGAACCAGCAGTGGCCTTTTTCTCCCCGTTTCAGTCTAGCTAAGGCTAGCTAAGTATCTCTGTCTTCAGATGTTGCTATTAATCCCATGGAGTTAAGAGAAGGAAAATCCTCCAGCAGAGGCAGCTGACGTAACGGTGCAAAATGCAGCAGAAACAGTGTATTTGCATCGTGTACAACTGAAATCATTGTGTTCTCTGTTCAGCCACAACACCTAGAGTTCCTTTCACCAGTGATAGTGGTTACATTTTCGTGAGCCAAACCAGGAGTAACTGTTCAGTAAAACCTCATCCTGGTTTTCTAAAGCCAGTCTTCCCACGTTTCACAATTTGGCTTTTCAAGGAGAAGAGACAGAGAGCATTGAGGCTGGAACTGCAATGTTAATGCTGTGGTCTTTACACTCTGCGTAAGGATGGAGCTAACAGATGCCCTGCTAGTTCATAGCTGAGACAAATGGACATCCAGGGGCTGCACGTCATTTTTTTTTCATTTGTGCAGTACACAGCACCCTACTCTATTCAATCCACTTTATATTTCTCACTATAAAAGCTTGCATATGTCATATAACTAATGCCAAAACTCTTCAAGAGATGCATGGATAAAATTAACCTTGACTTTTGAGAATCTTCCCAAGGTAGACTGATGCAGTCCTGTGCTCGTCCTCACAGTTTTATCCTGAATCTCTATGTAACTGTAATTCTTTAAAGTGCAACTCTTTATTTTTTTTAAAGGTGACTAAATGTGAGTCTTAGTTTAAATTTGACAAGTAAAAGTTTCTATTGCCTTAGTTGCAGAGGAAAGCTCTGAAGTACAACCAATATTATATTTAAAATGTTTCAAACGGAAAGCAAAGAAAAAAAATGCCAGTTTCACTATTTATTTGATATCATGTATTGAGGCTCACTTTAGCTGGGGAAAGGGATGTGACTTGTGGTTTTGAGTGCGTGATGGTGACAGTAAAAATAATATTTGCATTTTAAGAGTATTAATAGCAATGAAGAACTTGTAGCAGAAAGATATTCTCTTTCAATCCCCCTTTCTTTCATATTTTAAAGTAGATAATTCATTGAACTCTGCATGTAAATAGACCGGAAGATAGTACTTAGGTTGCTAGAAATTTTTATTACTCATGCTATTTTTTTCTAACATTAGTTTTCCATTATATTTTGTGTTTTTCTTGCTTTCATATAAAATGAACTCGCTACAGTAGTCACAGTAACATTTATAAATTTCTTATGTCAACCAAAGACCTGAGAAAAGTGTCCGCTTCTGTCACAAAGTTACTGAATTCTAATCTCCGTGAGGTTCCTGCTCTAGTGTTTTCGTCATATTTTTATTCTTTTGGTACTTGCTGGATTATTAGATCCTCATTGAATGATAACCAGCACAGATATGAGCCTACACTGAAAAAAATGTCTCTATATTTTGTATACCACATGCTGTTACTGTCTGCATCTGAGGTCTTTGTGTGCATCTTGTCAGATTTCTTTGGTTGGCTGGTGTGATGTTCAATAGCCTTATGTTCTCCCTGAGGTGCAGAAAATCCATATGTCACTATCTGTTCTGCCTGATACGGCATTAGAGCTTGAGTCCATGTTGCCTATCCATGAAGCTACTGAGCATTCATCAAGAACTGCATACAAATCTTTCCTATTAAAACCATTCCACTTTGCATAAACATTCCTGGAGGTATGAAGCGAGTTATTGATTCTTTTTAGCCCTGTCATTGGGCTATTCCCTTGAAGTCTTCAATTAAAATTATTTCTACAAACAGCAAGAGCAATTACAGCAGAGCATCTAACTTGGATTTAAAAATGCTCTAAAAATATATGTTCTTTAAATCACAGGAATAATTAGAAAAAAAATTGTAGGAACTTCCTGTCTTCACCTCACATGCTGTCTCACTCCATGAGATGATTCTGGTTACTCATCCAAACAGGACTCAGTGGTCTCTGACTCCATATCCTGGTTTTTAGCCCTAAAGTTTGCCATCATTTAGAAATTTTAGGAACCTTCTGTCTGAAGCTTTAGGCTTAGTACCTTAATTCAAGGCAGTTCAAAACATCACTTTAAGGAACACAGATCCCCAAGTGTGGTGTCTGTAGGGAGGAAGAGGTTGCCTCCTGCAGACAGCTGAGACTGCCAGCATTTGGGGTGCGATTCAGTTGCATAAACTTAGGTGTCTGGTGCCATTAAAAATGCCAGAGATCCCACATAGACTCCCCCTGCCCTTCCAGGCAGCAGTCTCTTGTATGTCCTCTGTGATACCTTATGAACATCTCAAATGCCCGAGGCTGTTCAAAATTACATTAGAGGCCTTAAACAACAACATTCCTCCTTCTGTGCCTTAAGAGGAGTGTGTAAATAGACTTCTTCGTTGTTCTGTGTCATCTATTGCAGGAAGCAGTGATTGATTCATTACTGTAAAAATAAATCTTTTCTGATAGTGTTAAGGATATTTTTTTTCCCTAGCCTAATTCAGAGCTCACACTTGTGGTTTTGTGAACACTTACAAGAAATGGCAAAAACCTTTTTAAACTTAATAAGCTTAATTTTCTCTCATTTAACCATTCAAACAACATTATAGGAAGCCTGATGATTAAGTTCAGCCATATACTGGTGATTATAAATTCATTTTTGTCTCCAGTGCTTATAGTATTTTGATTCAGATGTTATTGGTGCCCATAAAGTATATTCCAATATTAGGACTGAATAATATGTGTAACTTGTTTTCTTTCTGATAGTGACTGTTCTTCAAAAGACTTTTTTCTAAGTCCAAATAATACACAGAAATGCAGCAGGAATCTGGAAAGAACAGCAATCTTTCATTTTGCTTTGATAAATCCATATTTACACACAGGAGACAACTCATGGTATGCATGGTTTATGGCACTTATTTAATTTTGAAAGAAATTCACATTTGTTGACACTATATTTTGATCTATGTTTCTCAGTCCTAAGAATGATAATATGTGGTTCCTACTTGAAACAGTAAAATACTGAACATGTAAGTAGGTGAAGTGCTGGGTTATGTAAGTGTGCCACATAGTCTTCAGCAAGCGAGAGTATATAAGCAGGTCTGCTTATATTTAGTAAGTTGATTCTAAAGGTTAAGCCATTAAAACAACTCTTCCAGCAGCAGCTGTAGAAAGTTGAACATGTTTGATTAGAGATGGCTGAGGACTGAGCGTGTCCAACCATGCCAGATTCCACATGTACAGCACTTACTGTCTTTTTATCCAACTGTTTCACCTTTGACAAGATTTTCGCTGCAGTTATGTTTTTATTTAACCCAGAAACCAAAGGTGAAGAAATCGGAAAGAGAGGGCGTAATGCAGATGCAATCTATGATAATATAAACAATCCTGTCTCATATGGACAAATGCAACACAAACCATATACACAAGACATACACGCTCTGTAGAACCTAAGCCACCGGTCTAGCTCTCTGTAGCAAGAGTAAATGGGAGATCTGGTGCTCAGATGTGCCGTGTCTTTAGCAGAGAATAAGATCATAGAGAAATCAAGAAACACAGAAAAGTAAAATATGAGTAAAGGTGAAAAAGCAGAGAGAGTAATTGGAACATGAACTATTCAGGTATGTGCAGCCTCACATTGCTATTAATCCAAGGCCTGACTCCATGGAAAATATGGCCACAGAAGCCAAAGGCATAGACACGGATACTATAACTAAAACATAGTCATACATATTGCACTATGCAAAATACAAAGGCAGAAGAAATGCTACACGATTTTTTTCTCTCTACTATCAGATACTAATACATTTATCCCGTTTTATTGTTCATATTGTCATACACAAAAAAAGTGTGTATGACAAGTCTTGGAAGCCCATAAATTCATTCTTTAACCTGAACTCTGTCACACAAAATCTGCACATTCTGCTATTAGGATATTTAAAATAGGCCAGGAGATGATAAATATATTGTCGTAATCTTCACATTTATTAGGACAACTTTTGTAAGTTTTGCAAATCGCCAGTTGAGTAAGCAGTGTGCTATGAACTCAGTGTCTGCCAAAAATGCTGCAGTTGCAGAAATAACTTTTTTCCTATCAAATGTAATTAACATCTGTCTCGCATGATTTGGCTATTTGTATGAACAGACAAAAATATACATTGGAAATAATAGTCATCATCTTCTCATGTACTGTTTCATTCCATAAAGAATGACATCTTGTTTCTTAACAAGAATGATCTGGGAGGGGGGAGAGCTTCTTTCTATATAAAGCAATGACAGGGGAAGTGAGAACTTCATATTGCACTAATGAAATTAATAATCTAGAACTGCACTTTTTAATATCATTAGCCATGCCACCTTTGATTTTCTTCTAATTTTGTTGTTTTGGCATATAGGTCTTTTTTATACCATTTGATTATCAAAACAAAAAGTAAACATTTAGCTGAATTTCAAATATTTTTTCATTTTCTATTCAAAATCATATAGATTAAGAAATGCATAATCACCTCTGCCTCCACATTTGTGCTACCAAATGCAATCTGTATCTGTATTAAAATCTGATAGCTCAGAAATTCAACTCTTCATTTGCCTTTAGCTATTATTTAAGAACAAATTTTAAAGCTAAAATTTAAAGTGAATTTTAAACCCTTTGAAAATTTAAGAATAAATTAAGTCATGGCTTTTAAGATACAGTTTCTGTTGTATATTTAGAATGGGAATACTTTCTTGACAGTTAGCAAATATTTTACTGGAACAAATTATTTAACATCTCTGTACCTGAAATTCCTCATCCAAAACCAGAAACAGTCATTTTAGAACTTTGTGAAGTCCAATAATTATTGTCGTTAGCAACTCCTATCATAACAATTGCAAATGTTAGTTAAGAGAAGCTTAATGGAGCTCAGCTTAAGATATTTAGGTCGAATACTGTGTATGTCCAATTGTGCAATATACTTTTAAACAGAAATCTGTGCTCAGTCCCATGTACATCATTTTTTTTTGTCAGGGCTCTGAGTTTCTCATTTGATGTATGGCATAAAGTGAAAAAATCCAGAATTACATTATAGGTGAAGAAACATTTCCAGGCATATAAATCATATTCCAGGAGCTTTGTGAACTTTTAACTAATGGGGGTTACAGAGGCATTTCAGGCAATTTTCTTATCAGTTCACTTCTAAAGCATCTTTCACTGCCTGTTGCCAGAATCTGGATGTTAGCACAGATCACCTCTCATATGACCCTGTTTAGCTGTTCACATAGCCTTTGTAAGAAGAGCAAGGTTTATCCCAGCACTGATGCGGCAGCCTCTTCGTAATTGATGATTCTGACATTTTAAAAAATTGCTTGTTTGTTTAAAAACCTATAATGAAAATTTCTCAATAACATAAGGAGTGCTTTGCAAACCAGTAGGCAGGCATGAAGTTAACTCTGATGCGATGTGAGAAGCCCCTGGAAAGTTTCATCCAGCCTTCTCTCTCTCTGCTCCACAAAAGTCTTCTCCTCTCCAGCAGTCACCCAAGTGCCATACTGGTTCTGAGGCAGCGAACAGAGGTGGAGCTCGAGATGCAATGCTGCTACCCTATGCGCCGTGCATGCTGCAGCAGCTGCCTGGGCAGCACCCACTTGCTTCTGCTCATCTCCTTGTTCAGTAGGTACCACAGGGGAGCAGTGCCGTGTACAGGACCTGCAGAAATTCTTGGTGACTGAAGCTCAGGAGTTTTGCCAGGTCTCATCTATCCATCTCAGGGGGTGACCAGGTCGGGGGTGGTGGGAGAGGAGGGTCCCATCACCAGAGGGTGGATGCAGGACTGGGAGAAAACTGACTGGACTGGGATTTGCTGTAGCTGAAGATGAGACAATTTGTTTTTCTTCTGCAGGGAGGGAAGGAGAAAATGCAGTAACGCTACGCTCAGAGATGGCTGGAGAGTGGGTGTTTATGTGCGTTGTGTGTGTGTAGAAGGAGGCAGGAGAGGGGAGGGCAAGGTACTAAAGAAGAGAAGAAAAGGAGCTCTGCGAGAAAGGTCTGAGAGCAGGGATGTGAGTATAGATCTTTTAAACACTGGCACTTTCACTCCTTTTGATGTATTGCTTTCTTCTTCAGCTCCTAATGAAAGTAAATTAAATTTCTTTATATTCAACTAATTTCTTCTGCATTTAAATCAGCATCATTGTACACAGTATTTACTGAAACTTTCTTTGCCATACTGAGCATCACTTGTGGTACTGCTGAGGAAAAGCCAGATAATATTGGACACTTCTTTCCTTGATAGGTGTGTTCCTTGAAAATTTATTTATAAGCTAATAGTGAGTCATGAAACATGCTGGGTTATGCTGCTGCTCTGTTATGCGTGATCTTTTCTATTCCACCTGTACGTACACAAAATAACACGTCTCAATAAGCAAGGGCTATCAGCGGCTGATGGTTACTGGCCTGAAATCACCCCTTTGAATCCTGTGAACCCATCAGCTCTGCAGAAGCTGGCAGGGCTGAGCTGGGGGTGCCTGTAACACTGTGAAGGACTGAAAGAGCACAGGAAAAAATGGTGGTTTCGTGCTGGGGTGATTCAGAGAAAGCAGGCAGCAGAAAGAGGTGGGAAATTGAGGTAGTAATAGGAACCTGACAATGCTTTCAAGTCTTGTGATGGAGAGATACAGGTTATAGTTTTATAGAAACATCATTGCAATTGTATGGGAATGGAAGACGTACCAGATGTGCAGGGCAGCATTAATCATACCACTGTCTCTATCATGTTGCTAGAATTATTGCCCTGATACTGGCCAGAGCCTCAGCCAGGGCTCTCAGGACCCATCTTGTTCACTGGAACCTGGCTGACTTTTCTTCCACAGCAACCTCTAGAAAATTCCATGCGCCACAAGGCAGCCTGGTGGGCTCAGGCAGGTTGTCCTCAGGCAACTGGTGAGGAAAGCATCCAGCCACAGCACAGACACTGCCTCCCGTCAGACCTCATCACTGGCACCACAAATCAACCACGTATTTAACCTTGTTTAATTAGTAGGTGGGTTTGGGCATAGATTCCTCTAAAAATCCACATGAAGTTCATGCAATGCTGCTGTGCTACACATGGTACCAAAAGTTTTACTACATTTCTGCATGTATACTTTTTATATCGTTTTAGGAGGTTGCTTTATTTGGGGGGGGTGTCGTTCTAACATAGACAGGTGAAGTTAAAAATACTATCATTCTACCTCTGGTTGTTTTCCAGACAGGTTAGAAGAGCAGCATCATTACTGAGGAGTTCAAAAAAGCTTTCTGGGTTTTTGGTAGATTGTTTATAGCAATCTGTTTAGTTTGTCTTATTCCAATTATTTTCTGTATATCAGACAGAGTGTATTTTTTAGGCCAAACTTGATTGCATCAAAAGGAAATGCAGTTCACTATTATATAAGAGATTCAAGTGTTTCTAGTGCAGTTCCTACTTATTGAAAAAACAGTTCTGAACTGTTTTGGGAAATAGGGCTAATCATAAGAATTGCACTTGAGCGATTGTGCATGCCAGAAATGCTACTCCATGCAAGGTGCCGAGCTGATGGATTTTTATTTTAGACTGTACAGTGTTGTAAATACTATCCTTCGATAGTCTGGTCCATTCTGAATGCAGGATTGTGATACTTTAAACATTACATTTGCTACAAGAATAATTAATTCTGCTTTGCCTAAGCATAATATATGTAATTTAAAGTCAACTGGAAGTAATATTTTTCAAAAAATGTGGGCATTTTTTTTTTAATAAAAAAAGTTCAAAACTGAAAAGAATATGAGCTTAGGAAAATTCAGTGAAAAACTGTACCATAATGTTTCTATTTTTTAGAGGGTTTTTTATTTAACTATTTGAGCCAAATTGCCACAGACTGGTAATTTCTTCTTGGACAACCCCAACCTAGAAAAAAATTCTCAGAAAACACATTCTTTGTGTAACCTCTTTTTTACCAGGTGTGTCTTATCTTTCCATTTACCAAAGCTCCTAGTGATAAGAATTTTCTTAAAGCTTGTAAAGCAACATGCATGTTTGTAGTGTATGTAGAGGCATAGACATAGTGGTGCAGCGTTACTGGTGCTCCAGCAGTGACACCGGTAGCAGCAGCGCTCCCCAAGGTGACAGCACCCCAGGTCTTTTTACAACAATTTCCAAAGCCCAGGGTTTGACCCAAGTCATCCAGTTCTGTGTCACACTTACAAATATATAATACTTTTTCTAAGCACAATCTTTAGAGATAATCCATTATAAAACAAAGATATGCATATTATATGTCGTGCAGGTATCTGGATGTATCTAAAACTGTTAAATAGATGGTAATATAACATTGGTTATAATATGAATAGCAGATGTTGAATGTGGATGATGAAGCGGTTTGCTATGTGTATGTCTGTGGGTAGGTGTGCTGAAGGTGTATCTCTGTGTAAAAATACATATGTGTGGGTGTCACTATATATACGTTTTTATATATATATAACCCATAAAATTCAGTCCATTTCAGAAAACAAATGCAGTTCTTTCTAGGAACTAGGGGAGGTAGATGAAATATTATATTATTTCATCATATCAAATATTCTTACAGGTATATCACTGAGGGGCTCCATGCCATGGAGCAGTCACTTTTACAGTGATCAGCCTGATCCCAGGGATACGGATTTTGACTTTCCCACATAGAAAAATATCCACATATAGATGTTAACTTCACTTTGCATGTGTGTGTTAGAATTAGGAGCTAATTTTCTTCCACTATGAATTTTGTATTGAACATGCTCTTGGGTTGACGGAAAAGCCAGGCTTTCCCTGATTTAGGTCTTCTGCCAGTTAAGTGCAGGAGTGACAGTGGTGATAGAAATCAACATCAGGTCCCCTCTCTCTCTCTCATACACACACATAGCTGGAATGCAGCTGAGGGGAAGAGCCAGACCAAGTACAGGAAAAACGAGGGACTGGAACAAGGGCCCTAAAGCAAAGGATAAAATATAAAGTGTAATCTCAGTAAAGACTGTATCAAAATCTGTTTGCACAATGCAAACACATTGAATGCACATAGGAGACCTTTAATCTGTCATATCCTGAATTTGAAAGTTTTCTCTCGGGGTATATAATAGATAACATAAAAGAGACTTGAAACAGTCCCTCTTTGAGTCAAGACTGGAAGGGGAAAGTCAGCGTATTTAGACAGTGCCTGATAGCCTTCCCGTGGCTGAGAGCAGCCCTGTCCAGTGGGCAAGCAGTGATGCATAATAACCTTGTACAGTATAACATGCATCTGTTTCAACAGCCTTCAGCAAGATTTTTACTCTTTTCTTGCAATGGCAGCAAGTTCTTCTAAATCTTAGAAATAACATGGGCTACCATGACGTTTTTGTCACCTCTGTTTGCACCTTGCAATCGCAGTTTTTAGGGATAGGCTATACATCAAACCAATTCCTTCAGAGTAATTTAAATTTCTCATGCACTGTAGCCTTACTATTATATTGCTATCACTGATGGAATTAGATGTTCTTTTAAATCCCGATTTAGCTGGAAAAGACAGAAATCACATTAAGCTCATGTAATTTTTATTCCTTTTTCTTTCACCTCTTTATATTTCAGTCAACTTGATGCAACAGTATTAATTTGCCATTAGATGAAGGCACACCTCGTATTTTTCTGTTTGAATTAGGCAGCGCGTCTGGTTTTTAATTTGGGAGAGTGAGGGATTTGAGGCAATTGCAGAATGCTCACGTAACTAATTTCTTTTAATGGCAACAGCTTTTAATCTCTTTCACGTCTTGTTGGTATCAGAGCACATCTGGGTCTTACTTAGGTATTCAAAATCTTTGTTATGCCTCGAGAGCATCCTTCCCAAATGGATTCTGTTTGTGCAAGTGAAGAAGAAGAATATATTATCAGTCATCTTAAACAGTCTTGCTTTTGCACATTCCCTTTAACGACATGAAAATAACTATACAGACAAGTACTCGTTCTACTTCTTTTCATGGTTGGGGAGAGGGGGAGAATGCTTCAGTAGAAGAAATGTAGAGAGTGGGTAAGAACCAACTTGGGAAGATATTCAGTTATAATCCAAAGTGGAACCTGACTGGACTCCAGAGGAGGTTTACTATGTGCAAACAGTTCTTCCCAGTGGGTGCAGAAGACTAAACCTCATCTTTGACATTACTCATTTTAATGATGGTATCACTTTTTTGCATGCCAGGACAGAGACACTAATAGGTTTGGGGAACATGCTTTTTGTAAGATTATCTACTCACATGCAAGGACTGTGCAAATACAGAAATTCCTTTCAGCTTTCTTGTCCAGCATGTGGAACAGTAGGCACCGATACCAGAGGGATTTATCCTACATTTTCTCCACACCATTATGTTTCTCCTTCCATTGCTGCTAGTATTTGCTTTTTCCTCTTTTTACACATCACTTAAATGACATTATCAGTTCCACTATTCCCAGCCCTCTTGCATTAGGCTGGCTTCGAGGGGTTTCTGGTGCTATGGAGCTCTTTCTGATAGCAACAGCCTAAAGCTGGACATAGAGGCAGATGGTGTGAGCTCCATCAGCGTAAAAGCTGTCCTGTGCCTTCAAGCCCAAGTGAACACAGCTGGAAGAAAATGTGCCACCTCTGGTTATCAGCAACACTGCATCAGACAATCATCTGTGCTTGCTGTTACATAAACTCAGGATTGCCTCAGAATCCAAAACACTCTTCAGTGTTCAGACTACAGGGACCACTGATTCACTTTCTAAATCAGTACTGTCTTTGAAGCTAGCTGAAGCTATATGGATAAGTGTGAAAATATGCATACCTCTGTTTTCCAAAAGTACCTGTTAGATGAGTTCTGCTAGAGGTGCTTCATGATATTCAGCTTCTAATCCACAGGTCGTTGCAATAAATCCTGGAAGTCTGAGAAAGAAAATGGATGTCATCAGTGCAAATACCAAAGTCACTCTCCTCTCTTTTTATGGTCTTCATCGGATGAAAAATAAGTACATTGAGAAACAGTCATATTAGTTATCCCTAGCATATTAAATCGTTCATAGAAAAGGTGTTACTAATTGTGCTATAGTGACATTAACAGCACGGTATCAGACTTTTGCATTGTGTGAACCTCCTTCACTGTCCCCAGTCAATCGGAATACTCCTTGCCATGGGAATGCTAGTAGTGCTGTTCCTTCACTGGGATAGTAGTATACATATTTTTGGAGTCATAGTGAAAAGACTGGATAGTTTCATTCTCAATGAAAATATAAGGGTAGAACTTTTCAGAAATGGATTCTTTACAGTGTTTAACTATAATTCTGCTTATCTATTAACCCTGAAGATCCAGTCTGGACAATGTTTCAGTAGTAGTTTACAGTATTCCAGGTTCACTAGACATTAAATATATCGATTGATTGGTTCATCTTTATGTATGTAAAATCTGTCAATTTTGGGATTCCTTACTGAGAAAAGCTGCCAGTTTGAAAATGCTGTGATTCATTCTCTAAATATTAGCTGGGAACATAATATATACATTTCATTAGTGTATAATTAGGGGAAAATATTATAAATATATTTTGTAATTGTAACATTTAGTACATTGTTTTCCGTTACTGTAAAAGCTTGTCCTACTTTACAAATTATAGTCCTGTGAACAGGTGCACATTCTCCCTGCTATATCTGTTGTAAAATCCATGAAATCAAAACACACCAAGTCAAACAAACACCAAACTCATTCACCCAGCCATGCTGAACTTTGCTGGTAGGACAATATTATTTGTAGTGATGTCTCTCTTTTTAGTGTCAGCAGCCCCAGATTTGGTTTGAGTGATTCATAAAGAAAATTTTTGGTTTCTTTTAATGAACTTGTATCTTCTTGATTATAGTAAATGCAGAAAGAATTAAAATAGGCAAGGAGCCTTGCTTTCGTTTTTCTACCTAAAGTTGTTGGGTTTTTTAGTTTAACCTTAGGTAAAATTCTTCTGATTGTAATCCCCATTGGAATGAATGGCTGTCATTTCACTGTATTTCTAAAAAACACTCATATATACAGTTGACACCTTACTGTGGGTTTTGTCTGGAAATTGCTTTCTGGCGGGGCATTTATGTGAGCATTGTGTGCACGCAAGCCTGAAAAATTAATAATTTCGTACTTGAACTGTCATAAGAAGCAAAAAGAACAAAAGCAGTTCCAATACAAATTGCCATCCATTTTTAAAACATTAATTTTTGTAGCAGGATTCACCAATATACTCTAGGGTTTTTGTGCCTGCCTGAAGCAAGACAGGATTCTCAGGCACGCAGCCAGTTAGGATATTTTTAAAGACAGGGAAGAACAAAGCACCCAGTGCACAGCAGTTTCCTTTCCGCTTTCTCTAGCACTCTGCTGCTGGCATTCACATCCCAGATTCCTCCTGCTCCTTCCATTCCTGTATCCCACAGCACGCATGCTCATCCGTTGCTCGTGCTTAGTTATCTCCTCTCTCTGATGGCAGCATCCCTGCGTATTTTCACCCTTCTTTGTGCACTTCTCGTGCAGCAGATGGTTCTCAGAAGGCAGCCTGTGAAATGACTGTCCCATTGCCCACCATTTTCACAGGCTTACCGAATCAGGGTAAGTTGTGCATAAAATATGCTTGAGAGTAATTTTCCATGGATTGCCTTCTGTCACTGGCTACTATGCCCAACCGGATGGGAGACTACAACTTACTCTCAATTTTTGATGGACAGGGAAGCGATACGCTCTCAGGAGAGATAGTACCACCTGCTTTGTCAGGAGCGGGATAGAAATATTGTATGGAAGAAAATGGCAATAAATGGTAGCCTTCTGAGGAAAAATCAGATACAGTGATCATTTGGGGAGGGGCTTTTTAACTACAGGCCACCCATGGGATGATTCACAGTGAGCACATTAGGAGATGGCAAGCAAACTGCTTCTTCGGTCTGAACAAATAGTCTGATACAGTATCACAGTCATTCATAATAACCCATTTTAATTTACTTTTGTGCATTAGCTAATTAACAAATTAATGAATTTAAGCATCCAGAAAATTAATTATTTTCTAAAGGGAAGATATGGTGCGTTCTCATACACAACAAAGGATTAATGCCCCTTTATATATGAAATTTGAAGTTTGACTACTGAGCAGTAATTGGTGTATCCATAATGCAGCTTAGTTTGTGGCAAGTGTCAGGATCCAAGCATTAAGCTGGACCCCTACATTGCACTGGAAAATGGTAGAGTATTTACCCTGCAGTGGTGTTATTATGGTTCAAATATTTACTGCAGTGGAGATGAAGTCATAACGAAATTGTGACTCCTCAGTGCTATAAACTGTACTGCAGAGTACTGCAAATTCTCCTCTCTCTCTCAGAAAGCTTACAGACCAGAACAGAAAATAGAGAAGGTGAATGAGACATACGGGGAGGCAGAATAGCGAGTGGGAGATTGGATATTCCTCATAAAAGGAGAATGTGGTTCTTAGCCATGCAGCTATAAGGGTGAAAAGTGACCTTTTCCTGACCATTATAAGGCTAGAGTTTTCTCTGTGTTACAAAACAGCCTCAAAAATGGGGCTTTGTGGGACTTCTGTTAATGGTTTTGCCTCCTTCATCTCACAAAAAAAATACTATGCAAGCTGAATTTTGTAGTTTGGACTCAGTGTAGTATTGAGGAAAAGGCTGGAAAAGGAAGCCTAAATTAATCAGTGGTGAAGGTGTTAAAATTTTTTGCAAAGAATAAAAATATATTGTCCTTGAAAATAAGTGCTTGGCAATGAAAGAGGCTCTAGAGATATTAAGATAACATTTGCTTGGAAAGGAAGGTCAGTTTGATAATACATTACCCTCTATTAACCTGGAAAAATACAGCAAAACCTGAGAGAACCAAAAGGAGCTCCACTTTTCTCTTTGCCATACAATTTTAAAGCAAGTAATGTATTTATACAGGCCTGAAAAGCTGTTGAGTAGATCTTTTAGTATAGAAATTATGTGAGAAGCTCTGTGAAGTAGAGGTAGCTTTTGTGTTGAGGATTTTACTATCAAAAAAGATAAAATAGAGATAATACGTAAGATAAGCATGTATCAACCTAAAGGTTGGGTGACCTTCATAAAACTCTTAAGTAGAGAATTACTCATACACTAGCCATTCATTTGTTTGTGATATTTGTTAATAAACTGGTAATCAAAGATGACTCCCTTTTAAATGCACTGAGGTATTTATACACGGTAGACTATTAGTAAAAATCCACTTATTTAACTGGAAGTCATGTCACTGTTTTGATACGTTTAAATTCTACTTGATAAAAATCTAATGCTTCCCGTCTTTAATTTTGCATAAAACCATTAACCTGTAGTAAACCAGACTTCTTTCAAAGTATCTGTTTCTATCTCTGGTGCTGACAAGGTGCTGACCTTGTAAATCCAGTTGACTGCTTTGAAGATACAGCAAGGTTTGAGGATTTTTGTATATGTACAAATATGAACGCACACATAGATATTCTGAATTTCTGGTTTGGCAAGACAGGAGAAGCTCTAAGAACTAGGATGAAGCAGTGAATGAGCACAAAGTTTGTTACAACTGGCAGGATTAAGGACTCAAAATATTTAGCCAAAATCAGATTCTTCAGCATAAAGTTTGAGAGTGAATTTATAATGCTAGCAGCGGCATCTGGGGTGACAGTAATTGTAAACATCTCCTATGGGAAGCATTTGGATGCATGTTATTGTAATAGATTGAACTTGCTAAACAATACATCATAGTAACACCTTCAGATTTGGTGCCTGGTGTTTGGCTCCCCATCCATGGTTTAGCTCTGAAATAAGCACAATGATGTTCAGAGGTGCTGAGGGCTGGCAGCTCCATTGAGCTTGGTCAGCAGAACATGGACCTGAGCAATGAATGCACAAAAATTCCGCAAATCAAAGCTTTTAATCTCTAACTTTACATGTAAGTTAATTTAAAAACCTTAAATTCTTTAAAACCTGACCAATAATGAAATCAGATTTGCACGGATCTCAAGAGAGTCAGCTGCTAAAGTTAGGCACCTGGATGAGCACTCTTTGTGAGCGGAGCAAGAAAAACAGTGATGGAAATCATGGTCTTAGTAAATAGACAACAGGGTTATAAACCCGCCCCAGTTCTGGCAGTTATGCCCACTTCAGTCATAAGGAAAGTCCTCAGAAACCATAATATCTCTAAAATCAAAATCAACTTTCAAGTTATACCTCTATACATTTTAAATGGAGACTAATTCTACTCATCTGTCCTTGCGCATATTCTTTGTGTCCAACAACTGTTATTTTTGCTAAGTACTACTTTAGTATGTGACTAGTCATTGCTCATACTCATGTTGCTAGCATTACTCAAAGAAAGAAAAAAGCTTTAACCATTTCACAGTGTTCACAAGTAAAACATGACTGCCTATTACTAAAAATTCCCAGTTCCATATATATTTCAACATATAAAGACATTTGTCCTTGTGCTGCAGCCTCTTTGTAAATGCTCCTTCTAGTTCCTCGCCTCATTCATCTTCCTCTTTCATTTCCAGCAGTTTATGTCAAGAATTAGCAGTGGCAATGGTGTGCAGTCAACAATGCTGCTGCAAATGTCCTCCACCGGGGACAGGTGGCATGTTGCCAGGATTCCCAGGCGGGGACAGGGGCTGCTTGGTATTTACATCATGCTTTGCCATACCCTTATGCCTTTAGGCTGCTGGGAGGCTGGCTGGGCTACTTTCCCCCTCCTGGGAGCCATTGCCTAGATAAATGTGATGCTCTGCGTACAGAAATGAAATGTTATGCGTACAAAAGCAAATGTGTTGTAAATTTTGACCTCCTTTTTCTGAAGGAAAAAAAAAAAAAAAGATTTCATTTCTACATGAGCCTCTGCACACAGTGACACCTTTCAAAGTGATCCCAAATAGCTATGCAAACATGACATACATTTTTTATCTTGCTCTTCAGATCTACTGATGTTTTGTCACGCGGTTCATTCACACCAGGCATTTCAGGATGTGCAAGTAGTTCCTGCAAGCAAAACCTAGAGAGAACAGGCTTAAATAATTTGTAAATAGAAGGCTGCCTTGAATATTGGACCTTTTTCTTTTATGCGGTCTTGCCTTCAAATGACTTATCATCTTTTAAATAATGACGTTTTTGTAAAGTGGCATTTATAACATCCATGCTATGCTTTCAGATGCTTGAAGAAGTGAAAAACTGTCTGGCTGGGAAAGAATTTGCCTGTTCTTTAGCGCTTTATGAGCAGCATTCATTTAAGTAATCTTTTGCTATTGCTTTACTTACATTTTTAATCTGCAATGTTTCATGTTTACTGGATCAGCAAATAATCAAGGTCTTTAGATTTTTTTGAAATGTATTTTATTCCTCTCCCAAAAAGAAGTTAAATGCCTCTATTTAAATAGCTTTTACCACTATATGCAAAATACAAATAAAATGTAAATAGTTTCTTACACTAATCCACATCTGCCTGGGTGTAATTACACGATACATGCTGGTTAAGCACAAAATTTTGAATAGACAGTTTTTTAATTAGGCATGTGCATTGGGTCACAGTAGAATTAAAATGGGTTCTAAAAAACTGATTGTATAAAAATGGCACCTGCTTACTCGACAGATTTGAATCTTGGGTAAAGTTGCAGACAAATCTTTGTGTCACATCCTTCTGTTGGCCCTGGTAGAGGAAGCCAAGTTGGAATCCAAGTCAGCGTGCTCAGTCCTTCCAGTGATGGGAACAGATTTACCCCTACTTAACCACTTCTAGAACGATGCTTTGTAGAATTACAAATGTGCCAAGCGGCTGATTTACATCTGTTGCTCAGGTTTCATTAAGAGGAATATTTAGGCCTATCTAATGCAAGTTTGAATGCCTGAATGCCTAGAAATACATTGGGATTTCACTTTTTGTCAAATGTAGTAAATAATAATTTCTGTTACCCTGATTCTTTCCCCTAAACCTCAGTTCCCAGAGTCCAGTGAGTGAAAGGAGGATCTGTGGGTCATGGTTACCTGTCAGTTTTGCAGTTTGTCAGCACATGGGTAAAACCTTCTGTACCAGGTGAAGAGTGGGAGCCAGTTCTTCCATGCCTGTATGAACAGAGATATTTTAATGGGCTGTTCAGTCTTTTTACATACCAGCAAGTGGTCCCCAAATTATTTCTGAGTGCAGAGGCAGTTCAGCATTATGTCTCCCAGAAGCTTTTTTCATTTCACTGTGGTTGCCACAGTACTATCTATCACATAAAGTTGTCATAAAGCTAATAATGAAGTGGTCAATTTTAAATTTAGCTCTTCAAGTCAGTAGTTGTGGTTACTATATACATGTACTTCTCCCCAGGTTACATTCTTTATACGTTTTAGCAGTTAATTTAATGTTACTTTTTAAAAGAAATAAGTTAGAATTTTCTTGGCAGGTGTTTTAAGCATTTCAGTATTAATATGCAATATTCATCTTATACTGCAGTCTCCTTTAAGAAGTAGTTATAATTAAGTAATTTTTATTTTTAAAATAAGGGTAATTATGTAATTACTGTTAACAAAAAGTACAGCAGAATTTTTCAAAAAAGATAAATTGGGCTACCATGAACTGCAGGATCATAGGTTTTATTTTTGTCTATAAAAGTTATGTTGTGCAGATGTTAGCAGCTAGAGCCAAATTGGTTTTATAAGGTTCTGTGGCAGTTCAGACTACAAGTAAACAGAGCATTTTTGTTTATGCAGAACCTTTAAAAATCTTTTACATCCAAAGAAATGCCTCTATTCATTTATAACAAAAAGATATTTATTCACACACTGGAATAATACCTGTGGCAAATGGAAGGAAGTTGAGATTCAAAGTTTCAGAATATAATTTGGCTGCTACTGTTTAACTCAATGATCCCTCATGCACTGGTTCTCTGTACTGCTACTAGAAACTGTATGTGCGTATGTAAAACTGGCTTATTTCTAACAAATCTTCACCTCTTTCACGACCATCAATCACATGCCATTTTTATTAAAATTACCCCCATGTTTCATATCTCAGTACTGGAAACACGCTAATGCCTCTGAATTTATTATTAATAGGCTACAGTACCAGCAATCTTGCAGCACTTTGCAGAAAGAGAAAACAAGGTCACTGCTGAGAAGTGACAGAAAGAGCTGGTAATGACAGTAGATAATGTGGGTGGGCAGGTGAAGGGAAAGCTTCAACAATAAAGTAATCATGTACTGCTAGTTCTGAAGCTCATGCAAAGTGTGCATGTGCAGAATTTAGAGTATATGGTTGAGAAATGCAAGTGGGATTAAATAATGCTGGAGAAGTTAGTAGAGTTTACCTGGGCTATAAATGCAGAAGAAGGGAAAAAAAAAAAAAAAAGACAAATGCAGCCTGAGTCATACAGAGGTGGTGTTTGCCAAACCATGGGCTGCTTTTAGCTCCATTGCTGTTGGCTTGTGCGGGCTGCAGGGGCGTAATAAAGCTGTCTCTGACCCCCACCACATCCCAGTGTTCTGTCATATTTTAAGCACACGGACACACATACTAACAATTTGATCCAAAACCCCTCAGAAAAAATGGAGACATTTCTAGTAAACTTTGAATGTGATTGTAAATTAACAACTAAGATATGATTTACATTTTTTCCTCTGTGTTCAGAGTCCAGAGTTTAAAGAATGCTAAATAATAAGAACAACAATCCAGTAGGCAATTCAGTTCACTGAGGTACCATAAAAAATTCCACCCAGGAAGCCAAGTGCACAGGGAACAATAATAAGAAATAAGCAAAGTGTTTGTATAGAAATGGTGGGAAAATGGGTAAGAAAATGGAGGAACTTTACTTACCTAGTACAAGATGTGTACACAGACATTCTAGAGGTAATAAAAACATAGCAGAAACAATAACTGGAGTCCCTGAATAATACAGGTTCTTTAGAAGGGAGGGAAATGGAGCTGGTAGCATTGCATGAAACATCAGGATAATTTGTGATGAAATGAGTTATGTCAATAAAACAGATTCTGTTTGGATTGAGCACTTCAAGCGTGAAAAAAGTTATTTTTGCAAAATTAATGCTTGCAGAAAATCCCCAGGGTGTCAGATTTAACTCTGCAACATTATTGTAAAGAGGAATGTAAGTAAGAATCTGTCATTAGAGGATGTTGAAGCTCAAAAATTTCTTCACTAGTCACTAAACCAACAAAAGATAATGATTATTTATATCTAGTTTTTGCTTTGAAATATGTAGATAACAAAATGTAACCTTTAACCAAGTACTCACACATTGAGTCCATTAACATTACATGACAGAATAAATAATGGTCAGCAAACTTTAATCAGCAAAGCAAACTAGTTAAAGAAGTGAAATATTCTGGGGCTTCATGGGTATTTCTATGAAGAAGTCATCAGATTTCATCAAGTGTAACATACGGTGTTGTACCTGGACAACAGGGGACTAGGTTCAGCCATCCAGGAAGTCCCCTCCAGACCTGTGTTCCTAAATTTGTCAGTGAAGTGCAAAAGCCTTAAGTAAAGCAGCAGTAATTGTAAGACAGTTTGACAAATTTGGTTGCTGTCAGTTTTCTCTAACATTCTTTGACTCTGCTGAATTTGGACGTTGGCTGCTGGACAGCAGAATCTGTTCTTATGACGGTGTAGATGTTTGAGATGTAGGACAGGATAATTTATTGTCTGCTGTGCTGGGCATCTCTCAACAGTCTTATTCAGATGGTGGCTCCGTCATCTAGCCTTCTCCATCCCTGAACAATCTCAAGTAAGATGCAGTCGGTAGGGTGTGTGTAGGGTTTGTACAAGCTGTTTAGGAAGGCAAAACTGGGGAGAGCACCTTCTTTTCTCCAGGCTGAACATCTCTGTACCTTAGCATCCCACTGTCCTGAAGTACAGAGATGTTCATCCTGGGGAAGAGAAGGCTTGGGGGGATCTTACCAATGTGTGTTTATACCTGAAGGGAAGATGCAAAGACGAAGGAGCCAGGCTCTTTCCAGTGGTGCCCAGTGACAGGACCAAGTCAGCAGGCCCCAACTGAAACACAGGAGGTGCCATCTGAACATCACAGAATATTTTCTTACTGTGAGGGTTACTGAGCACTGGAACAAGTTGCTCAGAGAGGTTGTGGAGTCTCCATCCTTGGAAATACTCAAAAGCCACCTGGACGTGATCCTGAGCAACATCCTCTCGGTGACCCTCCTTGAGCAGGGGTTTGGAGAAGATGACCTCCAGAGGTCCCTGTCAACCTCAGTCATTCTGTAAGCAAGCTCCAGTCATTTTAGTAGGTTTAATTCTAAAAACCAAGCAAAGTTTGATGCTTAATATAAATGTTCTGCATAACTTCAGAGATACCCACTCACTGTGAAGCTGTGATTTCTGGAGGCAGACTATGGCTTGCTCAGAAAATCAGGCAGTAATTATAAAGGGGATCGCTATTATGCTTGTCCATATGCACTCATTATTATTAGCAGCAGCAGGAGAGAACAGGCAGAAATATGCTACAGGAACGTTTCAGGGAGTTTTCCTAAAGTAGAGGGGTTTTGAAGTTTGCATTAGAATGGCACTGGCTCTGTAATGCTCTTAACTCACCTCCATTTTCCCACCAAATGCCGGGTACTTCTCTCTGTGTCAGCAGTGAGGGACTCTCAGCCTGGAAAATGAGTTGGATTGGGAGAGAGATTTATTTAAAGGATTTCTGAAATTTAACCCTTTCATTCCTCGTTCATGTCTCATGACCTGAAACTCTTTTTTTCCCAGTTTAACACCACTGTAGCTGTTTCTTTGAGTTGAACTTAGTAACTCATACTCTTTCCCCCATCCCTCTTAACCTTCATCCATATGTTCTCCAGATGACAGTACAGCATTATGGGCCCCAAATGGTTCATCTTTGAGTGAGTTACAACTTCAGAGTGTGCCTAGACATGCTATTCATGTTATGCCTCAGAAATCACAAAGACCTTTGAAAATGTTGATTCAGGAAAATGCTGGAGAATTTTCTGCTGTCTTGTGGGGGATAACACAGGGCTGTTATTTGAAGGGGTTCTTACCCAAGGTCTTCTGATGTTCAGTTTTGCCTGTTTAGGGACTCAGGAAAGGGGCTACTTGGCTTATGTATTTCCTGACTGCACTCCTTGTGCACAAACTAATTTCACTGGAGACCTATGTAATCAACTAGTTTATCTGATTTTCTGATTTATGAAAACGTATTGTTGTAAGTTTTATATCATAGCTAATCCTGTACAAATGCATAAGGTGAGGGAGTGAAAGCAGGCAGTGATTTACTTGCCCAACACAATAAATGCATTATTCTTTTTGCACCCTGCTTAAGTAGTGCAAGAGAGAATGAACAGATTGGTCTCCTCCCACCACATATCTGCATTGCCAGCAGTCAGGGAAATAAATACTGTATGGATTTAAAAGTTGCAAGGGAACTATTAAGGCATAAGCTGTTGAAACAGGAGTATGCATTGAAGAGGACTCAGCTCAACAGCACCAGTCCTGTTATGAGCAATGTCAGCCTAACTGCTGATGTGGGAGCCAGGGATGAGAAATCAGGTAAGAGCTTTCTATACCAGGGCATGAGCAAATCACAATGAATTGCAGCCATCACCACAGTAATTTAGTATAGTACATTCTTTCTGTCTTTTAAATCTTGACTTTGGAAAATTATTTTACTCTCATCTGCTTGAGATAGAGCACTGGAGTTCTTTCAGCACTGCCTGTGAAGTGACCTTACTGCTTTTGCTTATGGTTTTAAATCTATTTATGATGCACATTTAAGACAGTATTTGTAGCTCCTAAGGTTTCTGTGAATAATATTCACAAATATTTAAACAAAGACTCTTAATGTTTTTTCCTCAGACACTCTCTGAAGAAATCTTTCTCTGAATCACAATGTACATGTGCAATTAATTACTGTCAGGCTTTTAGACAAGCTAATCATGTAGGAATTGACCATTTCGTTTTCACATAGAAATAGCCTTTGCATTTTGTTGTTGCATAGAAACAGCCCCTCCACTGACGTGATGTTTGCTTGATTAGATCTTTTGACTGAAGTACTTGAAAGACATAATTTTATAGATACACTTGAAGCAATTCCACACAAACCACCTGATCCTCCCTAAATCATTCTCATTTTATTGCTGAATTTTCAAGTGCCGTTAAAAAACGTTATGTGATGATAGGTCAGTTATTGAACTGTGTACCTTGTAGACACTTCAGTGTTGTCTGTGTAAATTATTTCTTGTTCCTAATTAATGGTAGGATAATAAGATGATCTTCACTTAGACAAATACTTTAACTTGTGCAGTTCTCTTAACAAAACATCCTTCTCATTTGTTAGAATTGTTTTATTAAAATGGAAACTGATGGTGGTTCATCAAACTGTTCTGAATATCGCTTGTACTGATTACTCATTTTTATTTTAATATGCACCTTAACAGTGCCATAAAAAAATCATTAATTTAAATATATAGATCCATTCTAACAACAAGAAGGAACTGGAACTTATTTCTGAACTTTTCAGTAACAGTAGCTGGTTGGTGCATGAATGATATGGAGACCCACAAATACCCTGTTGACAAAGTATTCTGCTTTCATATATACTCTGACTGGTAGCTCTGTAGTATACATGAGACAAGATTTGGAGGTAAACATGGTATCTTTATTTTTATTTGACCAGCTGGTTTAGCTGGAAATATTAAACTGATTTTCAGACATTTGCCTAGATTTTTTCAAATAAAAATCTGTTATAACTACTTACAAAATTTGTCCTGTCTTTGTCCTTGAACCATCATGGCCATGACAAAATGCCACTAAACATCTCTACAATATGCAAGATGCAGTTTAATTCATGCCTAGAATAGGAAATTACTGTAGTAGTTCTGGATGTCTGTTGGCAAGTAATGACATTTAATAGGAAACTGTCAGTATTATGATCAATGCAGAAAGTATTTCCTCATGCACAAGCATGCAGTCTTGCATTCCTATCCATTGATTAAGTCCATGAGTGCTGACTATTTCCTTTTTTTTTTACTTTTACTCTTCACAAAACAATGGTGTTTCTTGACAACCAACCCTCCAAATAAACTTCCACTGTATCTTCTGAAAAATAATCTGTGGACTGCACTGAAAGCAGTTGAAAAAATAGGGATGAAATGTTAAGAAAAGTTGTATGTCTGGGTCCAACTTAATTTTCCAGCTGTGAGCTTCCACAGAAAAGAAATAGTACTGTTACTATCTATTTGTATTACATTTGATGGCAGAGAAAATTTACTTTTTTTTCTTCACTATGTAAGTCAGTATGTTGATCTAATTTATTTTATTTTGTAGTAGACTTGTGTCTCATTAAAAAAAAAAAATTGCACTGCATGTATAGTAACTGAAGTTGCCTCATAGTCTCACTACTTTTTCTTCTCTTTCCAGGTGATGTCATTGTCTATATTAATGAAGTTTGTGTCCTTGGACATACGCACGCAGATGTAGTCAAACTCTTCCAGTCTGTTCCTATTGGTCAGAGTGTCAACTTGGTGCTATGTCGTGGATACCCTTTGCCCTTTGATCCTGAAGATCCTGCCAACAGCATGGTGCCACCCCTTGCAGTAATGGAGAGGCCTCCGGTAGTGGTAAATGGAAGACATAACTATGAAACTTATTTGGAATACATTTCTAGGACTTCTCAGTCTGTTCCAGACGTAACAGATCGACCACCACACTCCTTGCACTCCATTCCAGCAGATAGTCAGCTTGATAGCACATTCCCACCACCTGCCCATGATGATAATGTATCAATGGCTTCTTCTGGGGCCACCCAAGCTGAACTCATGACCTTAACCATTGTGAAAGGGGCCCAGGGCTTTGGCTTCACTATAGCAGACAGTCCTACAGGACAGAGGGTGAAGCAAATTCTAGACATTCAGGGATGTCCTGGTTTGTGTGAAGGTGACCTCATTGTTGAGATCAACCAGCAGAATGTACAGAACCTGAGCCATGCAGAAGTAGTGGATATACTTAAAGAATGTCCTGTTGGAAGTGAAACTTCTTTGATTATCCATAGAGGAGGTAAGTTTGGAAAGTCTGTACAATTACCAAAATGTGTGTAAAAGGTTCTAAACCATAAGACATACATATACTCACTACATCCTTGTGTGCTAGGTTGGAAATTAGTTTCCATGTTGCGGGAGGTAACACTAATTGGTTCTGGAAAAATGTGTCTGCAGTTAAGTATCCTAGGCAAATTTAACAGTTTGTTGTACATTCCTTTTTGTGTTCTGAGTGTCAATGGTCCCACCTCTCTGTAAGGGTCAAACTAGAGCAGTTCCAGACCTTTCACCCTGTAATAATTTGTATGGTGTCTGCAGCAAACTCTTATAGTCCCAGAGCAGTGCTGCAAGCTTTAGATATAATTGTGTATCCTTGAGTATCTACTCATTAAGGTAGATGAAAATCAGAGCAATCGATTAGCCCTTTACAAGGTTACTGGTTTTGCTGAGCCATTTTGCCTCCTTTTCCTTCATTGTAAAAGTATTGTACAACAGTTGTTTTGTTTCTTTCTTGACAAAAAAGTTCCATAGTATATTTTTCTCTGTTTTAAAAAAAGCCAGCTTCTAGCAACATAGTTTTTCTGACCAGCCTGACGCAGTAAGCTTGCATGTCCACCACTGGAAGGGGAGACTCAAGACATCTGTAAGGAAGTGATACCAACCGAAGTCTTAATACCTTGACAGTGATAAGTAATTTCATAGCTTTTAGTATTTGAGCAAACAAATATTCATTGATGGTTTGAAATGAGCATCCATCACAATTTATTATTACCTGAAGTGAATTACAATTTAAAGTCTTTAATTAAAAGATCTTTGTTCCTCTAAAGAGATTCATATGTCACTGAATGTACGTTACTCTGTGCTTCAAAAGAAAAAAAAAAAAGGTTCTATACAAAAATACTAATTACTTTCCTTCTAAAGAGTAGAGGTTGGGAAGTGAAGCTTTAGTGTTTGCATATGCCAAATGTATGTCATCGGAAAACCTGCAGATCCTTAGAACAAGCAATATATCATTTTCTGAAATTGTGGAAATAATAAACATAAGGTGATTTAAATATCTGTAGATTCACAGTCAATAAAGTATTTTCATGTCTATATTTGAAAGAATAATTTCTAAGAGATAGATCTGACATTTCTTTGGAAGGAAACCAAATTAAGAGTGATAAGTAAACACCAACTGGTGTCACTCTAGGATATGAACTTGGAGAAAGTTAATTGTTGCAGAGATGCTGTATTAATTGTTATTAAATATGGTTTTATTTAACATCCATTAAGAATCTGGAACAGTGGAGTAAGCAACATTTTTTTTCTGAAAATGCTGGCAAATTAGGGAGAATTGCATAGGAAAAAAAAAGAGTATAAAGGCGATTAGAAGGGTTAATGTAACCCCGAAAGATGGGATTTTATTTTGAAAAACACAAGCTAATCCCCCTCTAGAGGAAAACAATTCGGAACACCAATCTTCAGAGAGAAGTGGAGTGTGAAATTCAGTATGCTGAACAAGCCTGAGTAATAATAGACAGCAAAATTGATATTTCAGCAATCAGTGCAGGACAGTAGCAAAAAAACCCTGAAGCAGCAACATACTCAAGCCCATGAGGATAATTCCTGTCTCTCAAGAGAATTCCTTCTTAGAGCATCGATTCATGATCCAAACAAGTTGGTCAACACGATAGTTTAACAAGTTCTGGCGCATTAACTGAGCTATAGTTATTTTCTACACATCACTGTGGCAGATAGGAGATACCGTGCTGATCTCAACGCTCAGTAAGAGCAGTATAAATTTACACAGTCTTGTCTTTTGTCAGGTCGAACACTGAGCTACCGATAGTTGCCCTGGCTCAGCTGACAGAATGCTATGTCCGAATGCAGTAACGTGTTCTTGAGCCTTAACCCTCTGTTCTGGGGCAGGGGGTGGTTGGTTGCTTTAGAGAACACAAGAGAAAGAGAGCATGTTTCGTTCATGGTAAAACAATGGCTAAGACTAAAACAATGGTTTGGAAGTACTACAGAGCGATTAAACTTAATGGGATGATACAGAGCAAATGGAAGTTTACTGTCAGAAATTTCTGTACATCAGATGTAAGGAGTATACCCTAATGCTAGGCTATTAGACTTTGAAACTGAAGAAAAGGCTTATTTGAGTGATTCAAAAGAAGTGAAAAAATAGAGTGTATGAGAGATGGCTAAATCATAGCTTAACAGAAATAGGAGAGCTGTGTTAAGGTGGCAGCCTGGGGTTTTTTTTCATGATTTCACAGGAAAAGGAATCCATGTGACCAAATATCTATCTATAATGCACGTAGATCTGTGCTAGTCGACATGTCTCCTTTTATAGTCCCTGGGCAGAAATAGGCCTTTCTAGGGTGCAATTCATGTCATTCCAATGTAGATGTTTCAAATAAGTCAGGTGTACCCTAAAAGTATATATTCTGCTTGACTGACTATAAAGGGAGTCAAGGTTGACTGGTTCAGATGTACGTATCTGTCCCATATGTTATGAATAAAAAGCAGATTATAAGATTTAGTTGTGTGAGATAATCTGAATACAAACCAAAATCCTGGTACTCAAAGAAACCTGCTATGATTCTAAAATACTTAGTCTGTGGCACTGGTGAAGCAAGGCATACTCTTGCGTAACTCATGGATCCAATTCTTATTTTATTATCTCTAATGTGTAATGACACTTGAATAATACTATCCTGTTCCATCATTACCCTATGCATTCTGTCTTTAAAACCTCGTTTTTAAGTTTAAGACCAAAGTACTATTCCTGCCTGTGGAAGAGGAAGGCTTTGTTTTGCATAAGGTTCTGTGTTGCTTTGTGATGTATTCTGCCTCTGCTATGAATATGGCCTGACTGTATAGTTCACTGTGGCAAATCCATTTTTGTAAGTGATTTAATTTCTCTTTCTCATCCAGCAATCTTATCTACATTGCAGACAAGAAACAGATCGAGATTGGCTGAGATACATTCTCACTTCCTTATACAGGACAAAATGCTCTCGTATGCATATAGTATGCATGCTGCAGCATTTGAGAAGCCATTGTCCCTCAAGCTTAGGAGGTGAACAGCCAGAGTATGTGCAAGGAAACATGCAAGGAAAGGTCTGCATGTTTCAAAAAGATGGAGGTGGTAGCAGTACTCAAATGTAAAAAGGCCACTAAAGAATACTGTCTGAACCAACACCAGAGACTTGTCATGGGGTACCATCTAACTGGAGGAAGTCCCACTGAATTTGTAGCATACTCATTTTAAAATTTCTAAAGCAGAAGTAGTAATTTAGCTGATTGCTAAAAAAATTTTTAAGTGGACATAATATCATTGCAAATCTAAGAAAATACTATGCAGCACTTTTCTGGGTGACAACTATGATAGTCTATGGCTAGAGATCTTACAATCTTCTTTCTGTTTTTTAGTCAGGTTCTTTGGTAAACACAGATGTGCTGCTTAGTTTGATTTCTTTGCACTGGTTTTTGCTCACCAGCCATATAGTTTCCATTGATTACTGTAATATGTCAGAAGAGTTCATACTGAAAAAAAAATAAAATGGAAAAAAAAAAGATAGTGGAAAAGTGTTGCTAAAAAAAAAAAAAAAAAAAAAAAAGGAAAAGGGAATAGAAAAAAAGAAAGGACAAAAAAGGTATGGGAGTGTTTGTTGTTTGTTACCCAAACAGATTTACCCCTTTCCAGCCTTCATACTTCATCCTCAGCTTCTGCAGCAGCCTGCACTGAGTATAGGCTGCTGAGATAACGTGTAAGAACTCTAAAAAATCAGCCTTTCTGAAGGTGGGTAGAGCAGAAATCCTGCATTAGCCCAGAACTACTGGAAAACAGCACTAAGTGGTTGAAGCAGTATGCACCAAATTTATGTAGAGCAAAATATTCACCCATTAGGACATCAAAAATTGGGTTTGGCATGTTCTACTAAATGAGCTATCCAAGTATGTGATATATGCCATCTCTTTTGGAAAGTATCTTTGAAATATATGAACCTGTAGTCGGCAGCCCGGCCCCAGAAGTGTTCCTGTCAAAAAGAGAACTGACACATTCAAATGCAGATCCATCAAGACTGTGTCTGAAATATTGTTGTTAAGGAAATCTGAAGACAACCCAGGACTGATTCATGAAGCTATGGCAACTCCCAAACAAGTGCTGTGAGTGAAACATTAAAACTAAACTGAAAAAGTGGGAACCTGACAGAGTTCCTACATCAGACGGCTATTTTATAATGGTGGAATCCAAACAGGCTCAGAGAAGCCGAGACTGTTGGTATGGAACGGAGCCAGAGTACTGACTCACTGTCCATACTGGCTGGTGAATGGTTAGCCCATTCCTGGCATGGGACTAGAATAAGCCAGCAGCCAGTTTCACCCTGACACGATGTGGGAGATAGCACGGGGCACACACAATGCACAGTCGGGGTGAGGGGGCAGAATTTAACTATGTAGATGTAAACAGTGACAATAAAAGGAAGGCCAAGTATCTTAGATTTTGTATAAACCCTAGTAGAAGTTTATAACTCCTTAAGACATTTAACAGATATCAGCACATCGCATGAAGCATCAGCAATTTCCAAAACAGCCAGAAATTTCACTAAAAACATCTCTGCATAATCTAGTGAATAAGCCTACCCCCTCAAAATTGGTGGACTTCAATAGAAGGAATACTATACCCTCAGTGCCCTTTCCAGGGACTGACCTCAGATTTACCTGTCTACCAGAGAGATGATTGGTTTAGTTTGGTTTGGTTGGGTTGGGTTGGGTTGGGTTGGGTTGGGTTGGGTTGGGTTGGTGGGTTTTTTGTTGGTCCAAGCTTGCTGTAGGGTGTCTTTCAGTTCCTCTAGTCAGGAAAGCTCATACTCCCTTTTCTCCGAGTTGTCCTCTCTCTTGGGAAAGCCGCACAAGATAAAGCTGTGGGCAGCACCATCACCCTGCTAACACGAGTCTGGCCCAGGCAGCTCTGATCTCCTGCTTCCACGATCTCAGCCCAGCACCGAGGTCTCTACAGCTTTGACTCTGCTTCTGCTGTTCTTCAAAATACAAAAAAAGTACCTGGTGCAAACTGGAGACCCTGTATCTCATGTCTTGCTCATCCCCAATTCAGGACTTCCTAGTCAACAGTACTGAGGGTTTGAAGTAATGAAGTTGTTAGGAGGATGGTGTGGATTTTTGATTTCAGGCTTAGGGAAGTTTGCTGTCATCCTACTGTCTCTACTCTTTTACATCCCTGAGTCAGTGGTGGGGTTTTTCCTTCCAGGAGCTTCATAAAGGACCCCAGTCTTGCTTTAATGGCTTCTTATGGGTACTCTGAATTAATAGCGGTCTGTTCATGATTAATTTGTTCGTGAAGATATGCTTTTTGTTGTCTCTGACAAGAGATGTTGGGAGATACAAGGTCTGATAGCTCTCCTGCTTCTGCCATACTTTCTCCTCTCCAGACAGCTACTCCAGCTGTACATTTGCTCCTGATCCCTTTTCTCCTGTTTCTTGGGAGTATTCTAATGTTGAGAGGAACTTGCATCCATTTGGAAACATCTGCATTTTTAGCCCTGCTGTATTCTTAAAAGGCACGTATATATCTATCATTTGTGAGTTTAAGGGACACTTGATTCTACAAAGGGAAGGTGCACGCGAACCTAGTTGTGAACCACTGGCCCTTTTGAAGCGAATCATGTGAACCATTGATACCTAGGAGTCAATGACATTAACTTCTTCTGTTCAACATGCTGCTAAAATACCCTCTTTTAGTTTTCTCTTTACAATTTACCACACCATTTTGCCTTGTCATCTCTCTAAACTGCTCTGTTGTTCCTGGGCCTGTCTGCTTTAAAACTGATGGAAAACAAAGGTTCGTAGCTGACCTTTTTCCTTTCCATGTCAAAATTATGAGCTTTTATATGACATCATAAATACAACAGTTTCCTCAGCATGAGTTATCTGTAAATATATTATTCTCAAGCTGGCTTTTGGGTTGTTTTCATTTTTTGCTCATTTTTGTTCCTGTTCTTAGCTAGTAATGCCAGAAATATTTAAAGATCAAAAATATTGTGAGTCATGCTGCATCGTCCACCGCATTGACTTTGCTGTTAGATGTCATGTTGCCCTTTCCCCCACCCCCAGCCTTGGTCGCTTCTCCCTTCCTACCTTCCCTACATAGAAATCAATATTTTGTGCAAGATATTTTCATAACAGCCTTGTGAGAGGGGCAGTTGTCTTAATTGCAGAAATAAAACCTCTGAAAGGTATTTTAGAAAATACTGTTACCATGCAAGAAATATTGCTGTTATATTAGCATAACTCCTGGAAGCGCTGCATTCCAGATTCATTTTTACAAAGCATGTCTCACCTTACAGAGTATCGTATTTTTAGCCGTGAGATATGTACTCTCCTAGTAACCTTCAAATTATTTACATCCTTTTTGTCCTACCCATTGAGACTGTTTTATACTTTGGATTGACTTGAAATCATTTTTTAAGTATCTTGTTATAATCGTCTGGTATCAGATCTATTTTAATAAATATTTTACATGTTATAGCAGGTAAACTAAAAAATATCTTACATATAAAGACTTGTTTATTAAGGGATTCAATCTAAATCTTGTTAGTAAGAGCAATGGTAACCTCTCAGTAGCAGAGGGAATGACAAATTTGAACAGAGGGAGTCATGGCAGGAGACCAGTTATCCTGAAATTCACACTAATGAGACTTTCATATCTTTTCTTGTATAACTGATTAGCAGTGAAACAGTGTGCAATTGCTTCCATATTTCTGAATAAAAGAAAAAGAAACCATAGACCTCCTTAATGAATATGGATTCCTGAAAAAACAGACATCAATAATAGTTAGTAGCTATTACACTGTATTAATGGAAGTAGTATTAATTGCATTGTGTTTCAAAGTGGTAGTGTTATGGTTTTGCTGCTTCTTTCTTATTAATGTTTGTGCACTGTGTGGTACATTTGTGTATAATTTTGCAAAGCATTAGATAAATCTTTTTTACATATATTGCATAGAAGTTTTTTAATGACTGTTTGCAAGCATTTTGTTTCAAAAGTCCTTTTATTATTGGTGAAACTGTTTTCTAATGTAGGCTTATATGGTCTGTATTAAATTTGAACAGTGCTTCTCTCAAAAATGATGGGGACGCTTCTCCTAGGGACACGTGTGCCTAACTTGTTGATATTAAAAGGAGTTAGTTTGCACACTGGAGAAATAGGCCCCTTTAGAATACCTTTTAGCAAAAAGAAATACAAGTGTGTAGTCATAGATTCTTACCATTGCATGTCATAAAGAGGTAACTACCATTGCTCCAATGTCTATTTTACCATTAATTTCTTATGCCCAAAATGAGACTACTTACAGTAAGCAGTCAGACGTTATTGTTACTAGGTCTACCCAGAGACTTGCCATGCACCTAGGCTTGGTGCAGGGCTGCAGGAACTCTGCCTTCAGGACAGGCAACTCTCTGCTGAGGAGTGCAGGGCACGTTTGTGCCTGGTGGCTGCAGCCCACGTCACTGCTAGAGCCCAGGAGCTCTGTTGGCAGCACTGCAGGCTGATTCCAGTCTTACTGGTATTAGTGAGTGGATTAATACTAACTGAAGAAAAATTTATTTGAGAAAACAGATTTTTTGGCTTGCTTGGTTGGAATCTGGCCAGGCCAGAGAAGTTTCTCCTCTGTTCTTGCAAGCAGTATTATCAGAAAACCAGCCAGGTTATCTTGGACTGTGTATGTCAGTGAAAAATGGCATCTTTTAAAGCCAGATACCTCCCAAGCATGGCACATGGGAGAACCTACTGCAATACTAGGGCATTAAGAAATTTGGTTTTTTTCTTAATTGCCCCTAGTCTAGGCTCTGAGTGAATCTAGCCTTCCCCAGAGGAGATCTGGGAGATCTCAGCCTAAGGAAAGAGAACTACAGAGCTGGACTCTGAAAAAGTACCGTACAACCTGTGCTTGTGTACCGAGGCCTGTCTAAAGTTTAGTCTAAATGTGTTGAACAATGTCTCTGTTGGTTCAGTATAATGTAATGTCCTATTAAACATCTGTTGGGTTTCCAAATCTGTTGTCAAAGTACATTGTGTAGACGTTGTGATGTGGTGATTTGTAATAATAGTGCAATATTTGTAGCAATAAAGTAAGCTAATATACTATGAAACCAGTGAGTACATTATCTATTGCGCTACAGACATGAGGCACAGCACTGGGGAGACGGGAAGGCGTGATTTCCAGGCACTTCCTAAACCACTTACAAGAGCCACAAAACTCTCTTGGCTCTTATGGTTTGCCTGTCCAGTAAAAATGCAGAAACCAAATCAGTCTTCTAGATGAGGTATTTATCCCTGTGCAATTATTTAAGCAATTTCCTTTTACATTCTTGAAAAGGGAGGGAAGGCTTTAACAATGGCTACGCTTGCCCTCTATGTGTAATGCTCTTTTTTATTATTATTATTTTATAAACCAGGAGCATACATTTATTAAATACAACACTGCCCTTCTCAGGGAGCCTTTGGGTAACTCATAATTCAAACACAATCAAAACCCAACACCAGGATACATGCACTTTTGCTGTGTGACCTTCAGATTACAGTATAAAAAAGGACATGGAAGCCAAAGCTGTCAGGCACAAGCTCTGAAAATTGACTCCCAAGTGTGTCAAAACAGATTTCTAAAAGAAATAAATTGCTTTCCAAAGCCAGATTTGTCATAACTTGGAAGAGTATTTCAGTGTATAAGAAACATACTGTGCAGTTTTCCTGTTTGGTAAATGAGAAAAATCTTGACTTTTATTTATTTTGTACCTTTATTACCAGGAGCTAAAACAAGGCAAGCTTTCTGTGCACACATTCCTAGGGTCACCTTATTTTTAGTATCTATTTCAGTTAGGTGCAAATGATATTTAATGGACTTTTTAGAACATTTTTCTCTAATGTAAGCATTTTTATTACATTTCTTGTGTTTTAGATAGAGAACTTCTAAAGATCCTATGATAATTAGAAGAAGACTCTATATGCCTGAATAAAAACACAGACTCAGAACCTTTGAATAAGAAAATACTTTAGAGATCTTTAAACTAATTTTATCAGTTATTTTCCATTTTGACAATGAGTTAAGTTTTTTTCTCTAGCAGAAAGTTTGCTAGTATTTTAAAAGGATAAATGATGATGACGATGATGATAGCACTACTAATAATGCAGTTTTTCTTAAAGAATAAAAAAAATCATTAAGTGATACTTCAGGGATTAGTTAGCATCGTAGAAAAGTTTTGCTGATTATGGAAAATATTGCAGTATTCGCTGCATATATTTTAATAGCTTAATGCATTTTTCATTTCAAAGTCAACACCTTTTTCTTACTATCCATGTGAAATAATTTCTGTATTTTAAACTATTGGATCTCAATAAATGTGATTATTTTAGGCATCTGGGGCCAAGCAGTACCTCTCTACTGCAGTTTAAACACTATCATAGCTCTGAAGTAGCACAGAAGATGCTTTAATCTGTTCCTTAAGGAAAAAAAGTAATGGCCAGTAGAGAAACTTGTTCCTTTTTGTTGTATAAAAGTGATCCTAGTGGGGTAGTGTATCAGAAGACTCAGCTGCTCTTCTGCATAGCTCTTAAACCTCACGCTATTTCACGTGTAACGTTCTCAGGAATAAGTATCAGGGATTACTAAAAGAAGATGGAAAGACTCTGGCAGAGTAGTTCAACTGTGTAACCAAAATGAAGGATGATTACATCAATGGGAGGTCCTAGAGCATTCCAGAGGGAAGTCTGGGGAAAAGTCCACAGGGCTTTCATCTGTGGACAGTGAGAGCCCACAAATGTGGCAGAGCCAAAGACAGTCATCTCCATCCAATTTCTGCCCATTTTCACCAGCTTTTTCCATGCTTTACCCAGGTCCTTCCTCAGTCTGTATGTTTATTGTTTGTCATTCCAGCTCCATTTTCCTTCATGTAAGCAATTCAGAGAAGCTGTCGTTCTTGAATGTCAGCCCAGTAATTGAACTTGGCCTTGGTTTGAGCAGGAGGTTGGACTAAATGAGTCCCTTCCAATCCAAACACTTTAATTATTCTATGCTTCTCCATCTTTCTCATGTTTGGGGGCCCGAGGTTCCAAAAGAGAGTGTCTGTGACTAAATGTAGTAAATCACCATCAGGATAATTTTAAACTTCTTCCACAGTACTTCTCAGAGAGAGAAAGGGAGTTGTTTAATCTTGTCTCCTTATTACACCATATTAAATATATATTTATATTAAACCTATATATATTTCTTTATATATGAGAGTTCTTTAGAAATTGGTGCAAACAGAAAGAATGAAGACGTGCTGTTTGATTTCAGCTTGCCAGATGTGTTCATTGAGATTATATACACAGCAAATTATTTTCACACTATAATTGAAAAATAATGCAGTGTTTATTTGTTTATTATGTAGCATTCCTGAGAGATGTCAGTGGCTTGTTGGGTTGGCTGTAAAAGAACACCTAGATAGTATGATCCAACTAATAATGTTCACTACAAGGACATCAACTACAATGATTATTTCTGCCAAGGTTAATCTTAATTAAGCAAGAGGTTATCTTGCAACTTACTCACTGTATACCAGACTTTGAACTTTATCAAGTTCTTTCTTGTAATAGAAGCACATTAGGATGCATTGTACTAAAAGACAAACCAGCTATATAGAGTTTTGGTCAAAATGGCCCTTTTTAAACAGGCATCTCAGGATAATTAATTGTGAATGTAAATTTTTAGAGGTCCCTAAAGGCAAAGAAGCTGGAATTGTTTTACATGCTACATAACTTCAGCCTATCTTCCCAGGTTTGCCTTGCAACACATACAGCCACGTTCACCTCAGCTTTTGCTGCCAGGCATCCTGTGTAGACAGCTACAGGGCATCCTTCCTCACTGAGCTGGGCAGCGAGCAGGGCTCCCTGCACGGTGAGGAGAACAGGCACTTACTTCTGTGGTGCCGTTCAGTTACTGTAAACATCTAAAGTAGCTGAAATGAATATTCTAAAAAAGCCTATTCTTCCCTGTTGATTATTAATGTTTTTAAAAACTCTCCTACCGAAGTTTCATATTTAAATTTCTACTCACATTTGGTCAGATGAATCCAAATTTAACTGTAAAAAAGTTAGATTTCTAGTCGACATTAGTCAAAAGAGTTACCCCTGCAGTCAGTGGCAGAAAATAGGCAGCTTTTTTAGATGATGACTTAAGTAATTTTGTTCAGTCATTGCTTAAGCAGCTTGTTCTCTGAGTTTACCCATCATGCGCCACTGGTGACAGAGAAGTCTGGCCGAGGACCATAGTTTAGTTAACCAGCCAGCAAGACAAGGCTGAGTGAGATGAGTCCAGCCCACACACCAGAGGCAAGCATAGAAGAATTGAAGGTATTAAAAACCCCAACTGTATTATCACAAAAGTTGGAATCTGTCTCATGCACTATAGCTAAATCTGGGATCCCATTTATGCTACCATAGAATGAAATACGGGTTTCTTTATAAAAGGAAAGTGATAAATGTGGGCTTGCAGAAAATAGATTGTTTCAGATTAAATATATATTAATATCTCTATTAATATTACAAGTTTGGTTATAAAATGTAGTTGGTTTTATATAATGGACTTTTGTAAGGCCTTACATGCAACATCCTCAATCCCGATTTAAAAATGGAAACAAGTAAAATTAGTATGGCTTATTTGAATTGAAGAATTGGTTAACTGATTGATCTTTTAACATAATTATAAGTAGGAAATCAGTGAGGGATTTTATATTTAATGAGCTTCCTCTAGGATAAATTCTTGGCTTTTGACTGTATTTCACTTTTTATGAAGATCCTGTAGAAAACATAAAAGCAATACTGATAAAGTTTGCAGATAGCAGAGAGATTGGTCCACGTCACTGGGCAGATGACACATTACTGATAAAGAGCAGTGTGGAATACTTAATAAATTAAGCATCAGCAAAGAGGAAGCATTTTTACACAGTTGATGTGAAAGTGTTTCCTGAAACACAGAGCAAAGAATGCAGCCCACACTTGCCAAAGTGCTTTTGAATCATTATGGATAATCAGCTAAGCATAGCATCACAATGAAAAAGGCAAAATCAGGACAATTTCTTAAAATAAAACTTAGGGTTTATATGATTTTCTTAGTAAGATGTCATTGATATTTTATTGCATTTATTAGGAATTTTAACAAAATCGATGAGATCCTGTTCTAGATTGTTTTCCCTCTGCTTCTTAAATTCATATTTTCCCATCTTTTTTTGCTTTTTACACATGCACTTCAAAGTTACAACATGACACTTCCATATACTATGCAAAGGCCAAGCCTCTTGCAGGAGTCTTAATTCAAGTTTCTCTTACTGTTAGTAATGACCTGAAATGGAGGATTTCTCTAGGATTTTCCATACGGTTATTCATTAGCAAAAGCAATGACTGATTCAATTGTCCATGTGCAAGGTAGATAGAAAGATGTTTCTTTAATACCCAGCTCCTATAAATTATCTCATTTCTTGTACAAGCAATTAAGCATATTGTTTCAGAATTTATTTCCTGTGAGGAACTTGCAAGCACTTGTTCATTAAAAGCTTGTAGAAATGGGAAAAAATAGGACCTGGCTTGGGGAGAGTGGTCTAAAACAGAGCTGAAAGGATAGAAACCAGGTACTGAAGAATTAGAGATTCAGAAAATATGTTTTAGTCCATGTAAACAGTTCTCTAAGGAATCATGTTGTGGGATGATCCTTGTTTTCAGCAGAGGAAGCACAGTCCCTGATATACAACGCTCTGGGTACCAGAGTCTACCAGCTATAAAAGTGCTTGAAAGACATTTATGGGTAATATGAGAATTGATTTACTTAAAACAGCTACAGCCATCCTCAGTGTCAAATAGATAATAGCAGTCTGACGGAGAGCATCTGTTTGGTTTCTTCCAAACGTGTGTGCTACCATCCTTCCTCGGAGAAGCACCTGGGGGTCAGGCAGGTCCTCCTGCAGTGGAGACAGATCACCTCTCCCTGAGGTCCTCCTCATGGAGAGACATTTCCAATGGCTGTGGGATCAAGGCAGAGAGCTGAAGATCTGCAGCCTAATCCAGGAACCTCCTGAGACGAGCAAGGAGCAGACACATGAGCCTCAGAGGGAATGGGATGAAAATTGGGGGCTGGCAGGGAGTAACTCAGTAAGCCATTGTTTTCACTGGAATCAAGCACCTGTAACATAGGGACAGTGAGCGGGGCAGGCTGTTCAGAAACCCCTTTTGCTTCTATATTCTCCAGGTAATCATTTTACATTTTCACTATACGAAAACTTATGTATTGTACTTATAATAAAGCCTGGTGGTTTGGGGCTTGGTGAGGTTTTTTAGATATATCTATACACACACATATATATAAGAAAGCCTTTGGAGCTGTCTATAAGAAAGAATCTAGGTAGATGTAGCTTAAAACTTTGGCTAACCTAGAATAACACCTCAGGTGGGAAGAAAGCACCAAATCAAAACCAGCTACATTGCCACAAAACAAAAAGTAATTTCTTCACCAGCATCCCAGGCTGACATATTCTGCATGTTGCAGATCAAAGGCTTGAGTGCTGGAACTGAAGACTGATGATGCTTCTCCTCCTGAGCTGTAACTCCGACATAGTATCTATGGCTATTAAATGTGAGTTAGTAATGAAGAAACAAATTAACACAGAAATCCTATGGATTTCAGAGATTTTTACGAAAGGGAAAAGTCCTATTACACCAGCTTTACAATTTGGGGTGATAAAACACAAAGATAATGTGCATCATTGTAATTACGAAATCAGAAAAAGAGCCCCAAATGGAAATATACTGCTACTACTTTCCCTTTTGCTATTTAAAACTACAAACATTATAACTGGAAGTACACACAGATGCCAAAGAATAATAGAAATAAAAATAAATAATAGTGGTTTAGCATGCAATATAATAAGTAAGAAAACATCCATTTTCTGTATTGGAAATAACATTGCAAATTAAAGCAAACAAATTAAGGAAAGAAAAACTAATGCCTGTGAAATTTTCCAGGTGGAGGATCAAACCTAGCAATTAGAGAGTGAGTATTAATTCTGAAGTATTCAAAAGCTTTTTTTTTTTACCCTCCCCTAATTTGTCTGATAGTTAAAGAACTGCAGCGTAACAAGATACATGTTTATGTCATTAAATCAAGATGCATCTGTTGCAGAGTGCTGGTGTAGTAGTTGCCATTGAGTTGCATTTCTAACTCATTCATACTAGGAAAGGGATGGATAAAAATTTATGACTTGTGTTTGTACATGGAAGTATCCATTTTTATTCATTAATATGGGATAGCTACTTGCACACTGTTTTTCTCAGTTCTCATTGCCAGTAAATAATCTTTACCAGTTTAAGGAGAACTGTAGATGTTCATCACGTCTTCCATGTAAGGTCTTTCTATAGCAGAACACAACTTTCAGAACATTGTTCATGGAAAAACTGTGTTCAGTGGAGGATCTGAATATATTTTTGTTTGATTTCGGTTCTATACATTTCAAATTGCAGCAATAATTTCTGATTATATATAACGGTATATAATTTTGTTGAAACTAGAATGGTATTGTAATTGGTCTTCCCTCATCTATGAAATATTAAGTTTAAAAAAGCTCCCACCAGGACTGAGTCCTAGATATTTAATTTTTTTTTACCAAAGAGAACATCCACTGAGAAATATAGCAACTTAGTTTAGGACTATCAGTTGCCTGATAGATCAATAACTTTACGGCATGAAAAGCAAAGGCCTGCTTAGAACAGGATAAATTACTTCAGGCTCCATGATGTCGAGAACATCTACTATTTAGTGCTCACTAAATATTAGATGGTCCTGCTAAATATTAGATAGTCAGGAGGTATTTTTTTCTATAACTTAACTAGAAATTTCACCTGCCATCTGACTTACTTATTTTTTACCAATGTACAATTGAATAAATGTTCAATACATTTTGGAAATGCAGCTTTATGCACAAGAATGGCTTTAGTGAATCACCATTCACCTATGAACACTCCCTTTGTCAGAAGAGCACTAACAAGCTCTAATTTGAATCAACCTTTTCCTTCCCCTTCCCCTGAAGTAGACAGTCTGTTGTTGATCCCTGTGACATGAATCATACATTTAAAATTAGCTCATAAGGGTTAAAAACAATTAAAAAAACCCACAAACAAAAAACCCCAAACAAACAGAAAAAAAAAGCCAGGGGCATATTCCACTGCAAACTATTTCCTATCCTAGCTGGTCAGGATTTTACACCAGCAAAACTGTATGGTGACTTGGTAAAGAGCATGCAGATCTACATTTAGTGCCTTTTGAACTACCTATTCTTCAGGAAAGCCCAAGGAAAAAGCATATATCACATCCAATTTGATGACCATCAATGATTAATTGTACTGTTCCTGTTCATCCAGCTTCCTTCAGCCAGCTATCGTCTTCAAATCCGTAGGTTTTGTTCTGTGATCATACGGGCATACTGAGGTGTATGGGTATACTGAGGAAGAAGAAGACATTTTACAGATCCAAGTGTGCTGTCTTATGCAGTAAGTTCTGATTTTAAAAAAAAGAGGGGCATACATGCTAGGTGCCCTAATAAGTCTTTCTAAAAATGCTAATTTTTTAGCTTAGGCCAGCTGTGAGGTCCACGCGGTGCTTCACGGTTGTCAGCACCATAATCTTCTCTGTTTAACTTGTCATGTTTATCTACTGTTCCAATTTTCTCAGTATTGAGGGGTTATTTCCATTATGTTAGACATGTCTAAATCTCAACAGTCTGAAATAAATTTATGTTCCTCTGAGAGACAGAGCACAGTCACAGGGGGAAAAAAATTACCTATTCACAGTTTTTCTTGCTTTTCCTTGTAACACATTCATTTAATACTTTTCACTTCCCAACTATCTTGTCAGGATCCTTTATCAGCATCATTTTTTAGTGTTCTGTTCATTAACTTTGAAAGTACTGCACAGGACTACGTGTGACCAGCACACAGTCTAAACATCATAAAATTCACATCAATACTGTTCCTCTCTCATTAGACTTCAGGGTACAGGTCTTCTTTATGTTAATTGCTCATCTCCAAACCTTCAGGAATTCAGGGCAATGTGACTTTTTTCAACCCTTTTTGCAAGCCAGGTCATCTTGATGGATTTGTCATGCATTGTACTCTTTAGTGTTCTGTACCGCAATAGTATCAGGCCCATCAATCATTATTTCTTGCTCATTTTTTTTTCTTTCAGGCTCCTGTGGTCTTACACTAAATCAGAACTTCATGTCATTTTAACCATTATGATTTAGATCTCTGCAAAGCTTTTACTAATTCAGCTTTGTTCTTCTTGATAATTAAGTTGAATATTGATAATTACCTCGTGATTGGGTGAACATCAAAGCAAGGAAGTTTATCTCTACTAGGTACATGTCAGTGTAGACAGTATCAGATCTTCAGCAGCTCGAAGTGAATTACCTGGAGGTTCAACCAGAGAACCGAGAGTTTACAAATTCACTGTCTTCACAGTGTTGTTACTCCTTGGACACTGGCCTTCCACTAACTTATCCCTTGCCAGATATTCCACTTTCCTACAAAATGGTGTAGTTTCACAGCTAAGGCTCAACCATGTAAAACCTGAATCTTGTGATAAGGTTTTTTCTCCTTAGTTAGTCTTTTCTTGCAGTCTCCCACTGTTGGTCAGTCTTTCTGTTCTACCTGAATCCCTATAACAAAAAATAAACTGGTCTGTCAAGCTGGTGCTGGAGCAGGAAGGGGGCAGGAAATTGAAGGAGTGAGACCCTGAGCTCACTAACAGGCATCCAGGACCACCTGAGATGCACTGGGATATCAAGAAATCTTCACTGGAATGGCAGAGTCAGTGAGAAACTCAAGTTTGTCCAGGATGACAGCTGAAGCTCTGAGGTCTCCCATAGATTCTGTGTCATCCAGGCAATCTGTGCTGCCAATCCAGCACAGATTCCAACTAACATAAGGTGTGGCACCCTTGGTATCATACCTATGGTTCTGCATTTGCGTTAAGTTCCTAATTCACAGACTATGACATCAAAATTTTGTTGTCTGAATAGCAATTTCTAAATTTGGTGCAGGTGTCTGTATGTCCATTATAATCGATGGGGGCTTCAGTAATCTGCGTAAATGTAGGCATCCTGTACTGATTGAGATGCCCTTGGGTATCCCACCTCACCTCCCACTTACAGGTCCTTTGCCACAGCTGGCAACACCATGAGGATACATATTCCAGCCCAAAAGACACTAGGTGGTGATGCAACTGGGCTGATATCTGGAAAAGATTCAGTACAAAGAACAGAGCCTAGACAGTGTTTCAGGGCACTGTGAGGTTGCCATCTCTGTTTGGTTAAGCTGAAATCTTTCCAGACTCAGTTTCAGCTGTTCTGCCCCAGTGGCACCACGGCTTGTGATGTGCTGGTTTTCTGTCTCCCACGTTAGTGTAGCATTGCATTGCCAGGTCTCCCACTCAGAAATAGTCATAGACACAAAGGGCATTTCCCTACATTTCCCTATTTTTATTCTTTTATTAGAGATTTTTCTGGTCATTGTTGCAGAGAAAGGATTAGCTGTTTTTCAAATCAGGATCAGGACACAGAGAGGGAAATCCTGGGGACAAGGAGAAGTCTGTGAGAGTTTGGGGACAGGCCTCTAGAGAAGGGGGCAGCAAAGAGAAAACATGGATGCAATCAATGAATTTGGAAAAGGAGGAACTAGTAGGATAGATGTCAACAGTAAATATCTGGTAACTCCTTTTCATCAATGACTTAATATGAAGCTTACATATAAGCAAAGGTTTGAATTTATTTTTGAATATTTACACACACACACTCACTTGCTGAAGACTTTCTGTGAATGCATTTTCATGAAAAGGACTTTAGGACACTGTGTACAAACAACTTATGCTCCATCTACATTTTAACAGAAAATATTGGGAACATGCCTTGATATTCATCAAAGTGACACGCCATAATGTAAACTGAGATTCCTCTAATGTGCTTAGAAAGTGTAAAAGCTTAAATGGAAGCAGAATCTAAAAACGTGAAAGAGCAGAGACACTGGCATAGTTAGAGTTTCTGGCTGTCAGAGAGCTCCAAAAATACAATGCAGTATTCCTGAAAAGTTAATTTTGAAGCTTAAATTAGCTTTCAGTAAAGCCAGGCTGAGTTGTCAGACATGTTCTTAGCAAGCACACAGTCTTTATGGGCATGGCAACACTCACAGGCCCTTCCAGAAGCAAGTCACGAGCTGTCAGGGCTATGAAGACTCACTTTATATTCTAAATTATGTTGCTGATTCAGTGTGTGTGACACATACCAGTCTTTTCACCTTGCTGTGTCTGCTCTGCTCAGGGGGAGTTAGGTGCAACAGTATGTTTACCCAAGATGGTGCCTTACATGCGTTACTAGCTCTTGCAATATTAGAGTAGTATAGTAGAGAGCGTAATCTGTCGCCTGGACACATGAACCAGCAGCTCTGATTTTAGCAGCACTGGATAACACGGATGAGCAAAACTGGAGGTTCTTCAAGGAAAATTTCCTTCTGCCAGACAAAAGGTTCTTCTTTTTTTTTTTTTTTTTTTTTTTGTCTGTACAGAAGAATAACTTTGACCTTTTCAAGGTGTTGGTAGTCTACAAGCTGTGAGCAAACTTCTGAGATCCCTTTCTCCACTCACCATGTGTTAGTACTTGGGCATGCAGATTTCTGCTAATTGGGTTAGTATTTACTTAAAATACATATGTTATAGACTCAGTGAAGAAAATAACAGTTCATTCAGTACTATTTGTGTTGCAAATCATAAACCAGGATTTGGACCTAAGAAATTTGAACTTTTAATAAAAGGCAAGAGACAAGGGTCTTCCTCCGTTTCATAAGATAACTTTTTCCTCTTTAGGTCAAGTTTTCCTGGTAAAATCTATTCTGAATTGTACTGTACCAGCGTTTTCTCTATTCTGAGACATGGCTGTCCTTCAGTTAGTATGGTTTGCTATCAACAAGGAAATAAATCTGTAGTAATGTAACACTGTTCTGGTAATAGGTGCCAGAAAACTTCCTATAAAAGTGTCACGCAATGAGACATTCCATAGGTGTTTAGTATCAAACTTTGCCAGTGGAAAATAACCTTTTTTTTTTTTTTTTTTTTACTACAAAGCTACTTCTTCCAAAAATGTATTTCTCATTTCCAGAAGCTGTTGTGTAGATTTTTATTATTTTTCCCAACTCTAATACCTTTAAGCATCCAAAACTGTCCATGAGAGTGTTGCATTTGCCTGTGCACTATTTTAGCCATGATCCAGAAATTCTCTGCCTCACATCCAGATTATTCAGGAGGAGATGGCATTTAGTTTGTTGTTTTTTTCTAGTTTCATAAATTATTTTAAACCTCTGACTGATAAGCAATTCACAGAGCTGTAGCAGCCAAGCAAAATAAATAGCTGTATATCCATTAGAATGTAAATTAACTTATTACTATGCCAGCTTCTGACCTTTTCTGATAGCTGTATTCTTGCTAACAAAGACTCTGCTATTCATGAAAGTGAAAACTTAATGGTAGCTTGAGATTCCCTGGTGTATTTTGGAGGAAATTCTCATAGACACAGGTAGCCAGTGAGGGTCCCAGCTTGAGCAGCAAGTACTTCTATCATGCATGGCTTTGAATAGCTATCCTTTTTCTAATTATTTGTGAAGATCTGAATATCAAGAAATTGTTACTTAAGAAGGCTAGGTCAGTGAAACTTCATGAGCTGCACAAAAATTGCTCCTGTGTATAAAAAGCTGAATATTTATTTAGTACCTGATCTCACAGTCAATTATGGTTCTTCATCACTTCTATAGACTTCGGTGAGATAAGATCAGGTTTAATTTCCCAAGGTACTCCTCTACTTCCACATCATTTCTGATAAACCTCTGCAGCTTGCACTTTCTGCTACTCATCAAGAAATCTGAAAGTTTGAAGGGAAGAAATACAGATTTGGACTCACGATGCCCCCAAGTCACCTGGAGAAAAGATGAGCCATGGAAGGTGCTACCACAATGGGATCTAAAGATCCAGCTGGCCTTCCTGTGAACTGTGCCTGCTCTTTGCCTTGCACCTTCACAGAGTGACGGTCTGTGGGCAGGAATGTGCTTGTTCCTTGGAGTCATTTTTCACGGGTGTGGTAGGCCAAAGAAAGTGAGAAATAGTGCTGATTCGGACTGGAGTACTGCTGCCGTAGCAGCCTCACTTGGGCTGAGATCAGGAGCAATGGAGTAGTGGAGCACAAAACAAAATGCCACCACAAGTAACTGCTGGGGATTGGTTTGTGCTGTTGCGAGTCTCTTCCAGGCAAAACTGTTTAATATAGCCCTAAAGAAGACAGAACTATTTCATAGGGCTTTTATCTGAACCTGCATTTGATATAACTGATGACTGTAACCAGCCTTCATCTCAGTGCAGCACCGTGCTACACCAGTTACTGGCCATGCTGCGAGGGAAAAGACACTGGGTCTAACCATATGTAATGGTGTGGGCCTGGCCAAACATGATGGGTCATTCATCTTGCTCTGATGTGGGATGCAGTGATTTTTGACCCATTGTGTCAGGTGCTATCCCAACCAAAGACCAAATGGATCCTCTACAGCATAGCACCATCACTCTGAGGGAAAGCTGACAACAGGACTAGCTAACTATGCTTGAAGAGCTAGAGCTCCCAGTCTTCTCACACCTACTCTTTGTTTCAAGGTAATTCAACTTTTTGTTGTTGCTAGAGTAAGAGCTCAATACTTAAAGCTGTTTGAAAAAGATGGACCTTTGAAAAAATACTACTACATGGTAATGATTGGTTTTATTAGAAACAGAACTAATTGTCATTCCCTGTACATCATCTGATATTGTAAATGTGACATGACCAATTCAAATTTTTATCACTTGCTTGTTTTTGTAAGTATTATTTCCATCTATTTTAATTCATTGTTTCCTTTTAGTTTTTTTTTAGTATAGTGTATAAATGAATTGAATTTACTTGTTCTCATTGATGCAGTTTGTTTCCCTGAAAAAGGGGAACTATCTGAAGAATAATTGAATAATTGTTATATATTTGTTCTATCTATTCCAAAAAATACCTGTTATATCTCCCACCATTTCTGGGAGAGATTTCTCCCACCAAATTACTGGAATTTTAACTGGAGGATGTTTTGCATCTTAATGAGTGAGCCCAGTTGTGGCCTGTGTTCTGTGCACCTGATCCAACCACACCTAGCGTAGCTCAGCAAAAGGTAAACATACAAAAGCAGAATCCAGGTGTAACACGAATGGTAAGAAGCAGTTCCCTGTATCCTGCTGATGGTGTGCAACATGAGACTGAACTCTCAGAGAAGTTCTCCATTGTCACATCCATTTGAAGTTAAGGGGTATTTGATGCCTCTGGAACTGAGGCCCTGGTGTAGGCAACTACTAGACATCTGAGGGATTCCAGTAAGAGAAAGAAAAGCACAGGGCGGGGGGGGGGGGGGGGGGGGGGGGGGGGGGGGGGCGGAATCTAGTTACAGTAAACATATACAGTGACTTTCTAGAAAGGAAAACTTTTGCTGATGTGAAATGTTGTCACATGGACATTGATAAGATACCCATGGAGTCATTTCATACTCTGGGAGTGCTCATCAGCCATCTGTTCATTGACTTACAAGCATCTACGTGAGAAAGTTCTGCACAGTGCTTGGGACAGCTTTGCTCAGGAAGCCATATGCAACAAGGCTTTTACAGCACCAAAAAAAAACCCCAAAAACCCAAACCAACAAGAAGCCCAGCAAAAGCAAAACTCTTGCTGTATCATCAATGTGACAAGTGACGTGGAGGGAAGTTGACTTGCCCTGAACATTGTTTTGGATTCAAAGGCTTTATCTTTGATCCTGTTGAGTTCCTCCCTGCAGCAGTACTACACATCGTCACTGCAGAAATCAGACTGTTCCCGGGTTTCAGTTTAATTATACATACACATCTGGCACAGAGGTGAACATCATTACAGTTCCTGTGGTTTTGCAATACCTACTTTAGTTACTTGTGATTTTAGCAGGTCTTAAGAACTTTTCCAGGATCAATACAAAATAGGGAGAATAATAGAGATGGAAATGCAGCAAGAAGCATCTACATGGCAACAGACTAATAACCAAAGGCTGGTTTTGTATTACTGACTTTACAGAGTATGCCAAATTCAGCATTTTTATGGAAAAAAAAAAAAAACCAAAAAAAAAAAAAAAAACCCAAACAAAAAAAACCAAATCAGGACTCTATCTTGCAAATGCTCTAAGTTCCGTCTGATAAGCTGCTTTTAGAAAACTAAACTTTCCAACAATAAATACTGGCTGAAGTGTAAGGCATGTGAAATCTGTAAGCATATTTTATGATGAAAGCGTACTTAAACTTGTGTATAAGAAGGAATAGTTGCAATGAGTGTGATATGATTTGTCTTTTGTTATAGGATATCTTCATCGAAAAGTGGAAGTACAGTAAACTGAAGCTGGAATTTGCCTTGATCTGAAAAAAGAAAAAAAAAGTTTCCCACAAATATATTTGAATCCAAAATCTGTTTTCTGTTACTGGTGTGTTTTAGTAAAGTTACAACATAGAAACCATCACAACACTGATTTCCAGGGAAGCTCATTTTGGAAGGTGGTAAATATAATTTAAAAAGCAATGTCAAAAATAATCTTTCTAACACTGATTTATGAGAAAATGTAATTCTGATTTTTCAAAAGCATATAGTTGTTACTGTACCTCAGCTTATTTATTTAAAATAAATCAATTACAATTTCAATAAAGGTGTTGGCCATCCGCTGCTGTACTTTTTACAGTTAAATGGCCAACTTTGAAAAACAGATCATTACATTCTCAAAACTAGCTTTGGAGAAGCATATGAGGTTATGTTTTTAATCCTGTTATGCTTACATGTTACATTACATTACACTAGGTGGTGACGGTAGCATTTTCCTGCTAATGCCTGTGTGCGTGGTGGTGGTTGCTCTTTGAGACAAGCCAGTAACCCCGCTCTCCTTTCTGAAATTAATTCAGACCTGTACTGCTGCCTTTGCAAGGAGTGTTAATAAAGACTTATTTAAAACTAACAGAAAGATACGGGAGTCTTCAGAAAGTGAGCCACAGCTTATCTGGTGAAGCTATCACAAGAAGGGATGACTATCAGGCCCATGGGTGAGCAGAAAGCCACTCATGGGAAGAAGAGGCTGCATGAAGTATGTTTAGGTGGTTCTGAGTTGGCTTGTATTATTTCAGATTTTAAAAATGTATGTGAATATGGGGTTTGAGGGGTGTTTACATGTATGCACTGTTCTCAGCTACTCAGGTTTGTATAGAAGACATCACAAGTTGAACAGTAGGGGGTTGGGAGTTTGGGGAGGGAGAACTGGAAATCTGGAAGTGGGATAAGGAGGTTGTAAGAGTTTATCTGGTATGTGTGCCTAGTTAGATGTGAGTTGATTAGAAGGTTGAGCGATGTCAGTACTGCATTAATACTCAAGCAAAGCTGAAAGCTGCACTATTTGGAGAACAAATTTCACCCTTGCGACTAAATCGTACTGAACTGCCAGTCTGCCGGCAGCTGCTACCCAGGTGGGGGTCCCACTGTCTCTGGTGGGGAATACTCACAGCATGTAATGAACCAGTGCCAGAAAGTCAAAGAAAATTTTCAAAGGAAAATGTGGCGTTGTGAAGTGAGGTCAAACTAATTGACAGGCCATTGCTTCTCGTTGCCAGCTGTAGACATGGATGCAGGAGGCCAATACTGTGGGGTATGCACTAAATACACATTATTAAGATATATTCTTCAGGTGAGCTTCTGAGCCTCAAATTTATACGGGTATAGGATTTGGTCCTGTACTTATGCAGAACAATATTTAAAGGTGGAAGTTAGAAGGGAGCATGCAGAATACACAGGAAAGTGCATTTGGCTTCTGTGCTTTTTCATGTGAAGTTTTTTTACACTTACAATATGCTATAAACACATACTCCTGTATTCTTGAATTTACAGCAATTGTTTTGTGTATTTAAATACCAGTGATAATTCTGGATGTTTGGTTCACGACAACTATCCATAATCAGTCTCATGTTGAATAACTGATAACACCGTACATTCTCTAAAGGTCAGTTTTGTTTAGATTGGGAAAAAGGATGTTTAGTTCAGCTGAGAATACATATGTTATGTAAGGCAACAAAAATGCCATAAAATACATGAAAGGTATAAGATAGGATTTGTTTTATGGAACTACATCTTTGTAGTCTAACACCTAGACTTCGATATGTGAGAGACCATCTCATCTTACAAAAGGTCTTGGTCTAATAGCTGAATTTAAATCTGAAGAATGGATTTTAATATTAGTTCCAATGTTTGTCACCTATAGAGATTTTTGCTTCTAACATGCTTTTGTACACGTATGGATATCCCAATAGTTTTTAAAAATCTTGCTTTGGATCTTTTACTTCCATGGCATCCTATATCCATTAGTTTTCTAAACATAATTTCATACTGTGTGAATAAATACTGCCTTTTATTTGTTTTAAGTGTAGCTGTTGTCATTTGTATGTCGCAGTCTGTGCACATAGCTAAGTATAAGTCCATATTCTCCTTGTTTGGGCAAGTAATTGAATTTTTTTAATTCACATAAGTTTTTTTAAAACCTCACTTGTTGTATATGTCATTATTGATTTTATATATACTTATATTTTTAATTGATGATAAAATTTTCTGATAACTCCAACAAAACATATTTTTAGGTGGAGACAGCAAATAAATAAGAAAAAATTACCAATCAGTTTGACCTGTAGTAATTTTTGCTGACAGTAAGTTATGGGGAGGGAGTGTTACTTCTACCAGTATTTTGTGAACACTAAATCAGGGTAGTAAGTTGATTTGAGATACCTTTCAGCAAACCTCCTTGCAAGTTTCAAGTCCTACCTTCAGCTCTGAGGGGAAAAATACTTTCTAACTTTCACTCTTGTTAGCTGTACAGAACAATAGCAGGTAATAAAAAGGTAGCCATCTGCCATCTAAGTTATTAAATACGTTTATATTATGGAATTTTTAATACTGAATGTGATGTACAAGCCAGACAGGATGCCTGTAATCTCAGCTTGAATTTGCAGATGGAAAGAAAACTCCTTGTTAATGTAGTTGTTTTTATCCAGAGACTGTGGAGTCAGTAAACATAAACCTTTCGAGGATTACTTTTCCCCATGTACTTTTTGTTTAAAAGCACTATCAGCTTATATAGCAGCATTACAAAACAGCCAGTGTTTCTCTGGAAATGGCTCAAGAGCTTTTTCACTTCAAGTTTTTTTCAGTCTAAATGAATTAGATACCATGGCAGAAAAAAATAACCTCATTATCATAGAATTCTAGGAACCTTAAATGCTATGTACAAATATAATTCCTGCTGTGACTTGTCTGTAGAAAGGTACTTGCCCTAGTGTTCTCGTGGTTTAAATTTTTTTCTAGACTCACCTTAGAAAAATATATAATAAAGTCAGTACTACTCTTACAGCTTAATTCCTTTTTCAAATGAAAGAACAGCCTTCCTATTAGATGTCTCAATTTAAGCCCCATTTCTGTTTCTGATAAAACAAATTAACTCTTTGTTATTAGCTTTTAATCTTACTGAGGAAGGTCCACAGACTTTTTTTTTACCTGCTATTAAACTGAGAATGAGTTTTTTAATGAAAGCTATGCTGAAAGCAGGTATTTTAACAAATGTTTCTCTATATCCTTTGAAATGCTTCTTGTTATTTAATATTTTGTAAGGTTTTTAACCTTGTGCTGCGTAAGATATGAACAGTGTTTACAATGGGTGTTTCAAATTATCTCCTTTTATGAACAGGACATATCTGGAGGTTTAAAAATTTGTAAGCTACATTACTTGAAATTCATGCGTCAGTAAACCAAGGTATCTGTCAGTCAATGAGCAAGGAAAAGGAAATAACTAGTTGCATAGAATAGGTAGTCATGTCTACCACTTGCTACCTGTGTCAAAAAAAAAAAGACAGTCTCAAAACAAGCAACCCTCCCAAGACCTGACTACCTTCTCTAAACTGATGAAACAGTTATTTTTCTCCAGGCTTTTCTTCTAAAAAAGTCTCTTGTATTATTAGGTTTTGTTGATGGGATGTTCTGAATTGCTTCTTCTTAAAGGTGCGACTGTATTTGACATATCAATACCAGGTCATTTGGTGTCTTTCCCAATGTCCACAAGGACATTTGGAAGTCCTTTTGCTCAGTTCTTTTAATTTCAACCTAATCCCATGCTGTTTGTAAAGTATGGCAATGATCTCAATAGCTCCACTTGCATATATATATATATATATATATGTGCATATATATAGAGAGATATATATATCTTTGCATATATTTTTTCTTAGAAATTATCCCCTGTGGTTTGTGTTTTCACCCCTTCTGTGTAGAAAAGTTTCATATATATCAGTATTACCTGCAGACCTGAATGAAAACGGGAGCGTAGACACCGCTTAGCCTCCACTCTTTACGCATCAGAAAAACCTGCTAATGTTATTTTTTGTTTATTTCAGGTTTCTTTTCTCCATGGAAAACTCCAAAGCCTGTAAGTTCCCTTTCAAATTTATATACATTGAGTTAATGAGTATCGCTGAAAGCAAGTTTCTATAGATTTGCATCTAACCCTCCTGTTCCCACCTCATGAGACACCTCTCAGCAGTGCCCCAGCCAGGTGAGACCGCATCAGGGGTGGCCTCAATGATAAGCTATGCAGATCTGTTGACTTGGAGTCTGCCAGCAGCACTCCGGAGAAGCGAACATCTCAATGTTAAGACGGGTGTCAAGAACGAGAAATGCAGTAGCTCAAAACTGAGGGGTCTGGAGGAGAAGACAGCAGAAGATCCCAACAAAGAGATCAGCCTAGTTGGCCTTCTAGCTGGCAATCTCTTTGAAATAAATAGATAACATGCACTTTTTCTGGTTTACAAATGGCTTGAGCTTCACATCCTTAAAGCGATTGTTATTCTTCCTTGCATTAGTAGATCTAGCGGAGCTGGAAATAGTCACACATCAAGTGAGAATTTGGACTAAATAACTTACTGAGGTGTCTTCTAACCAACATTTCTGTGTTTCTATGATTTTGATATTAAATATCAAGGTATGAAGACCTTTCCTGCTGCAAGACTGTAAGCAATGACTGTATTTATTCTGTTGATACCACACTACATAATTTTTTGAAGTTGTGACAGAATTGACAGTATATAAAGAAATTATAGGCTACTGGTTTTGGTGGTCTGGTTTGTTTTGGGTTTGTTTGTTAGGTTGTTTTTTTTTTTTTTTAATTTGGCTTTTTTATTTAGATTGTAAAGACCTTAAAGTAGTGCTTATGGCTCATCAAAGGTGAGTAGAGGAAAAAAAAGCCCTGACTCTGCCTGAAGGATTCTAAGAGCAAAAGAAATAAAATTAGCGATATTTTTTAAAGGACTTGTAGCTTTTTTTTTTTTTTTTTTTTTTGGTGGGGGGGCGGGCGGGCTGTATCTTGAATCTGGACAGCTTCACATCCTCTTATACTGGATCTTGGCATGTTTAATGCATACCAATATAATTTTTGTAGCCTGTCAAGTACAAATAGCAATTAATTAATTAGCTGATGCAACTCCATCAGACTGCATCAGCTTGTGGGTGTTTTTGATGTAAAAGGCTAGAGGACGGATGCAATTCATTGGATGAAGTATTGCATAAGTTTATGGTTTATTCATCTAAGTAGCAGGACATTTGTGAAAATAAATCTGTCTATTAAGGGCTAGCTTGTTATCCCCAGTTTAAGGTTTCTGTCTGACTGGGGCAATCTGCTTTTAATCTCAGGTAAAAAGGGATGAAACAGAAAACTCGGAACTTACTTGTTAAAGATCCACATTCAAAGACCTCCCATTGCCAGCGCTCACCCTCTGGACTTACATACCAAATATATAAATACCACCATATTATTGATGATTGCCTGCACAGTTTTGTTATATAAACAGTATAGCAGTTTGTGTTCAAGTAGCACTTGCCAATAATTAGAACATAGAGAAACAACCTGAGTGATGCAGTTTTCCATGCAATGGTCTTGAGGAAACCAGGGCTCACAGAGGAGTGTAACACCACTGTGGGCAGGTACTGTACAGGCGAACCTGTCACAGCTACTCTGTGTTAGGGTAGTCCCAGCAAGAGAATTTACAAATGATCAACCAGGTTAAGGTACATTCTGTCACCACTTTAACTAGAGTAATAATTAGACATAAATTTCTAGTGCTCAAGACGTGAAGATAAGATTGAAGCCAAGTGGCCCTGAAGCGCCGAGTGTCTGCAGGCAGTCTGAAGCAATAAGAAAGCCTTCCCAACACCACAGCACAGCTCTGTAGGTTTTTAACAGGAAAGAAAAACTGTTGATGGCCCAAACTCATGTTTCTTTTCTGTTTGGGTGACTACTGCTGGCCCCTCACCCCTCTGGCCGCACAGGGGAGAAGCACCCACCACCCTTTAAAGGAAAAAGGGAACCGCTGGCCATTGCTGGAAGGGAAGAGACCAGCTCCTCTCCCTGAGGCAGAGGCTTAGGGATGGCATGCACTGCATCTCAGTGTGCTCAACATCCCAGGGTAACCTGGGCTGACAGATATTTCTGATTTTTATGTATATAGTGCATACATTATATATATTGTACGTAATACAATTTGATTAGTGCAAAATGAACTTTAGCAATGTCACCAAACCATTATCCCAACTTAGATTTGATGCACTGCACTCATACTATGCTCACTCATTTCCAAAAGTGCCTTAATCTGTGAGCTAGCATTATGGTAACTCACAAGCAAACCACTATGTGACTATTTAACTAATTGATATGAATTTGGGAGACATAATTCCCCTTGTCTTTATGTGTTTATGTAGCTATTTATGTTCGCCGTATTGCCCACAATAAGAATGTTTTGCTCAGGTTTTAACTTCGCACTTGAAGATATAGGGCTAACCAGCAAGCAAGAAGTAGACATATGGCACCCAGTAAGGGTTTTGCCAATTGATCTCCAGTTTCTTGTCCTTTCTCAATGGAGAAATTTGCTCATTAAAGATAATTATATTTTCCTTTCTCTTTTTAAAGCCTTCTATAAATATTTTAATTTTATTCAGTTTCGCATTTTGAAAGAGTTAAGTGTTCTGTTTCTCTGGCACTGTCCAAGAGATCAGGAAACTTTCACTTCTAGATGGACAGAGCTCCCCATGTATTTCTGCTTCATAGTGATAAGACAGATTGTTTGTTTTCACTGACTCGTATTCTTTTTTAGATTCCTCACTGAAAGTAAAACCTAAGCATAATTCTCCATTACTTTCCTTGATCATAAGGAGTTTGTATTGAGCCTAGTTCTCCTTTCCTATTTAGACACAGGGGTCATAGTCAGATTTGTTTCTGGAAACCTTTGAATTTACACTCCCATGATACAGTGATACACTTCATATATATCTGAGGTTATTCCTTTAGAGCTAAAAGAGCTATCAGATGAATTATTATGACTTTCATGTGACTTGCCGCGTAGGCTAATTTGCCCAAAACAGAGGATAAATTTATCTTGGTATAAAGGGTACCTGAAGCTACCCTACATAGTTTCCAGTACCTAAGCTATTTTGAGAACAACCCAGGTATCTCCATATGTCACTGTATTGCAGATCTACCTACCTATAGTGCCTTCTTATGTCACATCCTCTTTGCCGTCTTTTTTATCTGACCCAAAATATATGTCTCTTTTTTGAACATTGGTGAATGTCCAATACAGCATTTCACATCCTCATCATCGGCATTTCACAGCATTAATACTTTCCTTTCTCGACTTAAATATGATACCCGATGCATACTAGTGCATGAGAGTCAACCTGTGCCTGACCTAGATCTTTCTTTTCTTCATTGATTCTAATGAACCAGCCCTACTTGCTGCTGAAACTCTGACAGAAGCGCAGCTTGAATTATAACCACTTATACAAAGAATGAGGTCCTCAACAACTTAAAATGGTCAATATCCATATTCTGTTTATTTGGAAGTATGAAGCTAAGGATGTCAGATCACCTGGGATGTGCAGAGTGAGAGTTACTTAGCGTGTTCACCAGGAGGACTCTAAAATACCTGTAGTCCACATACTGAGTGTGGAAAAAGCCTGATGTTGTTAATCATCAGAACAGAGCGCAAAGCCTGCCTGCTGAGCCAAACACCTTCTGAAACCAAGGAAGTAAAGGCAAATTATAATCACAGAATTTGTAGAGCGAGCCTGAAATCATCTTTGATAAGGCACTGCTGGTACACCACTAGAAGTCGGTGGCATTTAATTACAGTGCAGTTTGTTTCCAAGAGTCATTTTTTGTGTAATTAACTGATTGTTGGGTTATGTGTGAGGACGCACTGTTCTGGAGCCTTTACCACCCTTTGCTTCAGGGGTCACAGGAAAAGCCAAATATTTGTTTCCTGGGATAAACATTTGGGTTTTGTTTAACTTCGCTTCTTCAAGTAGATCTGCTAATGCAACTTAATTAGTAGCCAACTCCTTCAAAAAATAAAATGCCGATTTCCAAGTCTTCTTTTGCACGGTCTATCATATTATCAACTTTCTGGCTTGATGTGAGAGCAAAGGCAGCCTTGGAGAAAACATGGACTGAGGTGGCTTTCATGCATAGTAAATACACTGCTCTGTGCTTCTTCCCTGTAAGTGATCTGGAAGAGCTGAAAAGCTTATCCTGTGCTTGGGAGTTCGGTTGGATGATGCCAATGTATTTTTTTATGTAAGAAAGAAACAGTAAGGAATGAAAAAGAGTCTGTCAGACTAATGCCCACTTTTCTTTCACCATTTTCTGTATTTTATCATTGAACATTCGACTGTCACCAGATACTCAAATACCTGCTGTAATAATTTTCCCTTTGTTTTGTGAGGGTTTTTTTCTTCAATTGAAGCTTTAAATTCTGCTTACAGTTCTAGTAATCTGCTTCTCCCTGGGAAACTAGCTATTTTCATGCATTCTCAAAAGATACAGCATTAAGATCACTGAATTGCTACCCAGTCTGGCCGCTTCTTTGTTAAGTGCTGCGTTTGATTATGTATTTTGATGAATCTGATAATTGTATCTTCATGGACCCACAGATTCCACCTTTAGCAGAATAACTTCCAATAGCTCAGCACATTCTGTGCAAGGCACTCAGCATGCTTCAGAGGTAACACTGGTCCCTAATCCATGTGAGATTGTATTAGGTGAGAAAGATCACATCTTCCCATAAGCAACAAACTAACAAGTAAATTCAAGCAAGTCATTTTATAAACAGCACAACACACACCTTTCATCTCAAAAGGCAGCAAAGGGGGTTGCTGAATTTGCAAAACAGATCTTCAGCTGAAATCACTTTCTTTGGTCTCATTGTGAAAGTCACAGTTTTTGGAAATTGTCATCTTTATTCTCTGTATGTTTTTATTCCAGATGATGGAACGATGGGAGAATCAAGGCAGCCCTCAAACAAGCCTGTCTGCTCCAGCTATGCCACAGAATATTCCCTATCCACCCACTCTCCACAGGAGTTCATTTCCTGATTCAACAGAGGCCTTTGATCCACGAAAACCTGACCCATACGAGCTGTATGAGAAATCAAGAGCTATTTATGAAAGTAGGCGTAAGTGAAAGTCCTGTTCACCCTGATGACCGGTTAATATTTTAAGCTTTTACCTATGAATGTGTCATTGCTGACATATTTTTCCATAATTATCTTTTGTAATTTAAAGAAAGTAACTGTAATCCCAGTTAATAGAGGGCATTATAAATTATTCAAAAATCCTACACTTAAATGTTCTCCTAGATTTTCCATAGATTCTGAAATTTGACTTTCATGGATTTTTTCCTGATATTTTTGCTCTCCTCATTTTGACCGTTAAATCCTTAGTGTAGAACAGTATATGTGCCACTGCATTTTCCTGTGCTATTTTGCTTCATAGTTAACTAATAGGAGGATGTGAATTTCTCAATAAAAAATAATTTCACTTACTTTCACTTTAAAGTGAAATTTATTAAGGAAATTTAAAATTTATTTGTTTTTACAAAAATGACAAGTTTTCACATTGTCCTTGGTAGTTAGAAAGAAATCCGTCGCATTAAGTGCTGTTTGAAGAGCTGTACAAGACAGTACCGAGACATCTGGATTCCCATCTTGATTTTGTTTCTTGTGTTTTGGGGGAATATACTACATGTTTTTCACAAGGGTATAAGGGTCAAACTTATTTACTCCTTATTATAAAGAACATTTTAGCCAAAAATATTATTCTAAATTGTCCAGAGCTCTTGCATTTGCTAAGATCAAATATTCAAAACAGTTTATTTTTTTACTGAAAGCTTTTTCATAGCAGTTATTATTTGCACATGCCACCTTTCAACTCATTACTTTAGACTATAGATCAAGTTTCTTCATAAATTACACATAAATATTGCACTGCTTCAGATCCAGACTAGCCCGTTAAGATTAGTTGGGCCCAGAGACATAGAGATAAACCTAAACTATCACAATCCATGATCGGGAATGTATAAATTTCACCAGCATGCAAAGGGATAGTCTAAAGGAAACACATTATTGTCCCAAACACTGTCTGGGTTGGTGCCGCCCTTACGTGCTTTGGCCCTTACAATTTAGTTACAGCATCAGCATCTCCTGGGTGGCTTTGCTATTTTCAGTCCCCAGCAGCATGGATATGCTGGAGGAACACCAGGGTTTGTTTTACATCAGCTCTTAAGTTAACTGAAATCTTGTCTCTAAACTGCATCTCAGATTCCTCAATTCTTTGCCACTGTGACCAGTGCCACTGTCTTCTGCCACCCTGGTCCATTTAGTGGAACACCTTTCAGCAGAGATTGTCACCATAAAACTCACTTTCAATAGTTCCAGATCTTTTGGGGAGGTTTTTGTTGGTTTTGTTGTTTCTTGGGGTTTTTTTTAAATTATTATTTATTTAATAGGTGCCTGAAATTCAGATCCCAAGTTTAAATCTAAGTACATAAATAAATTGCTGGCATTTTTAACAGTACCAAGTATTTTATTCATCCTAAATACAGACTTAAGAACATAGTTTAGACCCCCTATAAAAAGTATTTGATCTTTAATTATAAACTCTTAGGCCTAGGAACTAAGCTTTCCAATGTATTTACAAACACCATGTAGCCCATGCTGGCTGGTATTTTAATATAATAAATATTATTTACTAATGTAGCATCTTCCTCTGTTCCAGTTGTTATTCTTGATTGGACAGGGTACTCAAGACAATGTGCAAACAGAGGCTATAATTTTTGAAATTTTAGAACTCTTGAAATATGGATCAGGATACAGTCTGGAGTAGGGCAAAAAGGTTTGAGAGAAGTAGGACTAGTTTTGAGCAAAGCTTGGAAATAATTTTCAGACAACTTCCCTCTATCTCTTTCTCTTTCCCTTGTGCTATAAGAGCTAGAGTGAGAAATAAATTAAAAGTTTTGCCAGAGCTGAAATGTTGTTCCCCAAAGTGCTGGGATTTGAGACTATAAAGGGAAATTAAAGGAAACAATTCCATTGTTAACAAAGAGTTTACCTAGTTCAGCACCTCTACTGAAAACACTCTTGACTTCATGTACTGCTTTAAGGAAAGGGAAACTCTTTGCAAATAATTGCTTCCCATATGAGTAGTTTCTATAGGTGAAGTATTTTAGAAAAAATCTGCACTTTCCATTCAGCTGTCAGAACCATCCTCTGTGCCTAAAGCCATCAAGCCAAGAGGGAGGGTAAGTGCAGGCTTCCTGCATTGAAACAAATATCTTTGTAAGGCAATTAAGAAAAAGTTACATATGTCATATGCATATATGGGATACACATTTATATGGCATCTTCTTTCATCTTGATCCCCAGTATGAAGAGTTCTATATTTACAGAATTGCTCTAAATAATAATGAAAGCAAATAGGCTCAATACATGTTTGCCCTTCATAAAACTGTGGGAATATAAATCTGTTGTCAACTACCAAGATTGGCTTGCACCCCAAAAGATGATAGATTAACACCAGAAGAGATATTACTCCATTCAATAAAAGAACAAAGTGATTCATTGTTATTCATGGATGCCTTCTAGGAGTTTTCTGCATACTTTCTTGACCAACACAGACTCCAGTCTTTTACTGATATAATCTACTGTGTTCAAGAGCATATGCTACACCAGGGGAAGAGCTGATAATTAGTAGGCTAGAGTTACGCTAAAGCCTGTGTTTAAATGGTTTCACTGTATTTGAGTTCTGTCCAAAAGGCAACTGGAAATTTTATACAAGCCTTTTTCAGCCAGCTACCTGGACAAAATAAGAATTAAAAATCATGAAGCTGCTTGTACCAAACCAAGAAAGTGAGGTATGAAAAGCAAGACTGCAGTAACCACCCATCCCAGTTTTCCAGCAGTGTCCTGATCTTCCAGCTAATCCTGAAAGCTTTAATTTCTCCTCCTCTGATGCTGGTATCCTTTGAATATATCCTCTGAGCCTTGATTCCACAGTTCCCCAACCGTCTTTCTTCTGCATTCATGCATATTCCTTGGTCATAAATAACTTCCTCCAAACATCTCTGTTCTCCCTGACATTTTTGTTTCATGAATGCCATAAGCACACATTTTAGCAAATTCAATTTGTCAACTCTTTGATTGCTTTTATTCTCTACTTCATGCTAGTTTCCTGAAGGGAGAAGGAACAGGCAGGAAATCCATTACTGGGTCAGGAAATTGTCGTCTGAGTATATAGAAACAAGAGTTTCAAGGTACACAGTTTCCTACCATATGGCTGTGTCACGCTGGTTATCTTTGGTAAAGACATACCCTTAAAGTGCACAGGAAAAGTTCAGCTACTTTGGGTTTCGTTAAGTCCTTCCTATCTCAAAGCAAGTTTGTCTTATCTCCTGGGAAGACCACAAAAGAAGGAGACTCATCTTCTAAAAATAGTGCAAAGCAGCGAACAATCATGACCTGGAAAACTCAGAAAAGAAAGAGATAGTGCTAGATTTCTGTTTCTTTCTCAGCGAGACTCTGTTACTAAACAGTTCATTTTTGTGCCGCTATAGCTCTGAATTTCTACAGATCCTTTTATCAGAGGATCTTACCACAGTCAGCACTCACCAGGACCTCATCAAAGCCTCCTGCTTCCCTACCAGGAAGCTGAGCAAGTTATGCATCACAGCGTAGTTCTGTGAGGAGCACAAGTGACATGACTCGAAGCAAAGCAAAAACTACACCCAAGGAGCCTGATTCACAAGCTTCTGCTCCAGCTGTTAGGTATGCTCATCCCTACTTAATGATAGCAAGAAAGGGGCTTCAGGAAGGAAGTCTCCATGAAAAAGCATGATTTTCATTATAAAGGAATGTTTTCCCACCTTAGGAACGTGAAGGACCTGCATGAGCTGTGTGATAGTGGGATCTCAGTTTTTAACGATCACATACAAATTACAAAGGACAGCTGCTTCCACACTGGGAACAATTTCATAGAGGCAGTTATACCAATACGGCTTGGAGGCAAATCAAATGATGCATGAGTACAAAAGCAGAGTACAACTCGATTTTGTAAGGCATAGCTCCTTGGAAAGTCGCTTGTCATGAGTTAGCTGTTACCTGTCAGCTCTTACCTGTTAGCTGTCACTGCCTCTGCTGTCACCTATCAACTGAGCTCAACAGCTCAGAGTAGCCAAAAAGGAGCAGCAAGTGTTTCCAAAGACTGATGGAGATCACCACATCATCCAAAAAGCTGCCTAAAAGCAAAAGAAGGGAGATTGTTTTCTTCTTTCTTTTTCTTTCCTTTCTGAAGCTACATCTCTCTGTCTATTTTTTCTCCTCCCCTACACACACACACACCCACACACACCCACACCTGCACACCCACACACACACCCCTCTTATTTCTTCTCCCTAGTGAAGAGAACCTGCCTAGCTTTCTGCTGTTAGCAGAACTCAGAAATGGAGAAGAGCTGCTCAGATAACTGGATACTTTTTCATTTTTCCATCCAACTATTAATTTCAGCCATGTCCTTTAACTCCTTTCTCCTTATGAAAAATCTTGGAGTGTAAGTGACAGCATGACTCTGCTGATAACCTTGGAAGTTATGTACAGAAGCTAGGAAATGGAACATCAGATCAAGAATTTCCTATTAATGAAGAAAATTGTAATACTTGATATGCACCAGTCATTACAGCTGTAACCAGAGCTCCGCAGCTGTCAGTGGGAGAACTCATTCTCCTGAATTTAACATTTTTGCCTTTATCAATTCTGTAACATTTTATATTGAACTCTGTTTATTGTAAATAGTTTATCACAAACTTTATCCAGAGGCCTACGTAAGGCAGACATTAGTCAAGCAGAACACAAAAAGCTGTTGGGAATCAAAATGCTATAATATTTCTCTAGTTATAAAACGTATAATAGAAGTTTGGTTTTATATTGCTCTAAAGAAAGCAGTAAAATAAAACATTTTTTTTTACAGCAATTAGGGTTACGTTTGTCCTTCACTTAGTGTGGTCGTCCAAGGCTGGTGATGTGACACAGAAATGCCAGTAGGAAGAATGAGATAAGCTCGTGATAAGCTCTCATTAAAACTGAATACTGAACAATTACAGTTCCACCTTTTATTGGAAGAACAAAGGTTCCTTCCTTCAAAATGTCCTATGTTATTTTCTCCTTGACCACAGTATCATGATTTTCCCAAGTTCCTTTCAAATCCATCAGCTGTCTTTTGCACTGTCATTTTTTTTTTGGCTGACAGAGAATTAGACAAATTGGAAAAGAACCAAAAAGTAAAGTCCACCAACAGCTGTGAAATATGTAAATAGAAAATGTATTAGCATAATGCATTATTAGCCTTCATAAAATAAGGATGTTTCCTTATGCAGACTTATGAATGCCTTTCTCTAAGGGTCACAGGCAAGCATTTAAATACATATGCAGAGGCTACATTTCCTCTGGAATGTCACCACAGGAATTCAGCACAGATATGTGTTAAGTATCAGCAACAGGAAAGATTTGTCGGACAGCATTATACGAACTCATAATGTGTAACTTTGAAAATGTCATTCTTGCAGAAAAACACTAAGGCCATCCGGATTTCCTAAATTCAATACTCATGGAACATTAAAAAAAAATATTAGGTGTACAGAATTGAATTATTATCACCTGCGGGGGTCTACGGCACAGTCTACAGCTAAGCAGAATTTTCTTGTCAGTGCTTGTTGGCTGAAGACCTACATAGTTGCAGTCTTAAAAACTGAAGGATTTTTTTCATATAATTGTTATTGCAATTTTTTCAGGCAGCATTTTCCTGACAAAACTTTACCCTGTAACAATTTTTCCCATTTTTGCTCATCTCTAGTCTAAGAAAATTCACATTTTTGTTATGGTAGTTTAAAAAGATAGATACATATGTGAGCATATGCATATATAAGCAGCACTATGATAGCATGAAATACGTAGTATTCTGAAGTATTATATAAATATAAAGGGGGGGGTGGTAGGGGCAAAGGGTTTGGTACTATAAATACAGAAAATTATGTTCTAGTTTCAAGTCTTCCTTGAACTCAGTTTGGCATATCTTTCAGTATTTCTGTTGACCAGTTACTGCCCCTTATATCAGTAAGACTGCCTTCAATTAGTAAATAAAAGAGTATTGGGAAATTACTAATTATGTATTATCATTGAACTATTCTTTGAGCTAGAGTATGAGCAACTAAGTTATAGGACGGTAATTTCTCGAAGTAATTTCCAAAGATTGCAGGTTGTTGCTTTCCTTGCGTCTACTGCTACCCCAAGCAACAGCATAGAGAAGTTTAAGAACTTATATTACTAAATGAATGTAACCCTTTTTTTTTAATAAGAGACAATACATAACAAAAGAAGAGGAAATTTAGCAGTCCAAAGTCAAATAATTTTGTATTGTTCGTCGCTGCAGAGTTACTCACCATGACAAAATGGATTTGTTGATTATAAGAACTGACAGTGAAACCAAAAGCATTTTCAAATGGAATTATGAGAATATCGTCATCACAGTACTATGGATGTAAAGTGATTTTGATTGCTGGATTGCAAAGTAGGTCCCAAATGACCTATGCTAATATAAAGTGTCAGTTTTACAACTGATGGTGATATTAAAGATGCAGTGTTCCTTCCCCTTGAATGATTTACACTTTACTAAAAGGTATACAAATAGATTTTCATCTGCAAAGTGGTAGAGGTACTTAAGAAGTCAAAGTAATAATTTAAGAAAACTGACTTGTAAGCATTGGGAAATTGGTCACAAGTGCATGAGACTGATGGCAACTGCATTGCCTATGTGCTGTTTCAAACTGCTGCTTGCCCAGCTTTGGAAGGGACATTGCAGCATGATCTTTGCCCATTTGAAAAAATCCAATCTACCTAAAGCATGGCTAGGATTGAGATGCTGAAATATGTTTCCTAGTTTTGTTCCATGTATTTAGCATTCCACAAAGTACGATCTAGAAAATAATGTGGTATGGACAATAAATATTATCTTTCCTATCTTTCATTAGCATAGTTGTTCCTCTAGAAAATACCAGTGGCTCCACTGGTGCAAATGAGAATAATGTTGTGTCATGTTGTAGGTGAACTGTGCTCCTAGGGCTGTATCTTGACAGCAAAGAAGTCTGGTGCTTTCAGCATTGGTTTCAGTTAAGTCAGGATTGTGTCCCAGATCTTTATTTATCTGTTTTCACAAGTATTTTGCAGCTTTCAGTTTCAAAACACTCAAATCAATGTCATTTATTTTAGATTAAACATGAAGCTGGATGTGCAAGCTTCTTACTATTCTATCTTCTAACAGCAAAATTAACTTTGGCTTTCTGTTCATCTGATATCGAAGGAATTTTGATGTATGGCAAGACTCTTCAAAATGCAGAGCCGCATTCTCATTCTGCAGAGCACATGGAGTAATCCCCATTGTGGAGATTTATTTCCATTACAGTTACATACAAGTAGTAGTTCAGAAGAAGGATTCGTAGTTTTACCTTCCCGATTCTTGTTTCTAGGACAGGCTAACAGAACTAAAAAAATCAATGCAGCAAATTTGCCAAGTATTTGATTATTCATTCAAGTTCTACTTTATAATTATTTCATTCCTATTTTGTGTAGAAGACTACAACTGCTCATGGCAATGCAGCTGCAGAAGTTCAACCAAAAAGACTTCATGTGGAGAACAGAGAAACCTTATGTCAACTTTTCAAAACTTTCTGCACTTTGAATGCCTGTTCATGGTGGCAGTGTTGCGTAGTCTGGTCTCTTTGTCCTGGTCTCTCCAAACATGCCTTCTGCTGCCTCATTTCCTAAGAGGTGGACGCAGGACGTTTTATGTAAAAAAAGTCTAGAAAATGTCAAAATTAATTTAATAGTAAGCAAATGGAAAGTTTCAAATTGCCTTGTGCAATTTGAATACAGGTTAGTAAAAATGAATCAACAATTTGATAAAACAAATCTTGCTAGAGTCTCTCGGTTGTTTCTTTTTCATTAATTACCAGTTCGATCAGTTTGTTCTTAGCAGATACAAGGCACCAGGATGTGCATGAATGACATGCATTCTGCTTGGCTGAGGACCAGTCCCAGCATTCCTTCATCTTCACTTGGAAGCTGGTGTTCTGTAGGGTCTTTGAGCCCAGAACTGCGTGAGCTTTGAAAAAAACTACTGATATCATTGCATTTGACATAGGGAGACATTGCTAATAAAGTCCGTTCTTATACGTTAAATGTTCTTCACAGATCTTTCCTCTTTTGAAGTTTTCTACTAGTTGCTAACAGTTTGCCTGTCACATGAGCACCCATATTTAGAAGTTATATTCCTATTTCCAATGTGCCAGTGACATAATTAAAAATACCCTGTACTGCACACAGACCCAGAATGCTGACAGTGTTCTTCCTAAAATGAATATTGCTTGTTCTAATTACCAAAAATGCAAGTCTGCACTTGGGTTTATCTTCCTGGTGATCATCCGTTTAAGAACTTTAAGGTGTGACTAAAGACCTTCAGCACAGCACAGTTCCAAGTTTCATGCATGTGAATTCCTAAACTACAAAGAAAACAAATGCTAGATGTGGAATGGTTGATTACAAGATGATAATTAACACCATGAGACTCTATGTGAAGTTCTTTGAGGCAAAGAAAAGAAACCCATTCAGGAACAAAAGTCTGATCAGACTTAATGAGATTAGCTTTGAAGGAAACTACTTCATTGACAGACACTTTTGCTTGACCACAAACAATAGTTTACAAAAAAGATACTGCTAACTGACTTAAAATATATGGCTATCTTAACATTGCAAGTTGCTCCCTAATTTGTCACAGATTGAGCATGGTTGTGCTTCTTTCATTTTGCTGCTTGAGGCCAGTTCTGGGTGACTGCAAACAGAAATGGAAACACAGAATGAACCAATCTTACAGCAGCTCCAAAGAGTAATTCTGGCTGGATGACCAAGAGAAAAGCCTTGTGTCCTTTTAAACCTAAAATCTTATTGAGACCATGAAGTTGAAATTGCTTTCTGTACATTAAGATCATTCTGTCTCTTTTAAGAATTCCATTAAAATCTTGAAAGGATGGGAGCAAAAAAATAATTTCTCCAAGTTTGCAGTGCAGCAGCATCAGTTTCAAAGGTTTTGTTTTTCAGGAGTTGTGCCGGCAGAATAATTTACATTTAGATAGCACCTCTTATCTTGAAGGATCCCAAATCACCGTACAAAATCTGAAGTTGTATTACCTCCTTTAACCACCAAAGATGTGCAGCCACCTGTAAATAAAACACCATAGCCCACATGACACAACGCTTAGCACAGCCGGTGAGCACAAATAGAAGAACACCAAATCCAAAGGGCTGGTCCCATCCAGTGGAATCTCTAGAATGTATTTTAGGTAAGCAGGGTAGCAGTCACCTGAATTTGAGCAGGTCATGACTGTTACATAAATACTCTTACCAAAAAAAAATTCATAAGTCACTCAGTGGCCTCCATCTCCATTTTTGGGAAAACATCTTTGCCCTAGAGCATTAGTTCAGTATTGACTCAAGTGAACTGCTAATTACTCAGCTGCTACCATTACAGTCCATGCTGCCTCTAGGAAGAGTCCACCAGAAGGCAGGTAGCTTTAGTCCAAACTCTTCCAAAGTGGTAAGGAGCTGCTCATAGAGGAAATAGTCTTCTCACTTCTCTCACCACATCCACATATTTTCAGATGGATTAGCCAAAATTACTGGCCTCCAGTGCATTCTCTGCCTTCTTTCTGCCTGAAACTACCTACTTACAGTATTAAATCCACTTCTGTCTTCCTTCTGGCTCAGGAAGATAATACATATTCATATGTTGCATCACTGCCCTACAGATGCTGATGTGACAGACCTTACCCCATTTATACCACGACATATGCTTGGTACGATATTCTAATTTAGAGTCTCATGAATGTGTTGTTGCTTTATTTACCTTTTTGTGTTGGTAGGCCGTTAGAAATCACCTCTGGTTTAGAATGTTTTGCAATTCACTCTGGATGCTGCAGAGATAATAAAACATAAATTCTCAGTCAGAACATTTCAAAATCAGTAAAGGAAGTGTGACAGTGAATTCAGCTATGGGCTTGTCCAGTTCCCTCTAATGCTGGCAAAGTAGCTGTATATGAAAAAAAATCAAGTTATTTGCTGCATTTCACCTAGTGAAATGCAAATAATTTGAAACTACCTGCATGAAAAGTACATTAAATCAGTTTGCCTTCAATTGCTTTCATGTACAACCAGTTGCTGTTATTGGCAATATACATCCATCTAGCAAAATCTTGCTCTTCTTATGATAAAAGACATTTTACAATTGGGTTGAATTAAAGCAGTGGTCAAGTCATCTAAACACAGCCATTAAACTTTCCCTTTTATTGCTGTATTGAATAAGCACAAATACTGTCACTAACTTTCACAATTTTAAACAATTTTATCTTCATCATAACCTATGTGATGTTAAAGGAACATTTTCATCTTACCATCTGTTTCACTTGGCATAGAAATGGACAGGGAGGTCTATGTCTAGCAGGAATATGTACATGTATTACCTAAGAGGTCAGGAAGCAGGGGAGGAACAAAAAACAAACTGCAGTAAAAAGTAAAAATTGCACTTGAGTAATTCAAAACACATCAGAGAAGTTGATGCTGCATCTTTGAGTAACTTGAGAAATGTATTTCATCTTTAATTCCCCATTTTCCTATTCAGAACAAGTGCTGCCCAGGACTGGTTTTCAAGCGGATTCCTCTGGCAAGTATTCTTCAGCATTCATTATTCTGTAAACTAGTTGTCAATCATTTTATGTTTTAGTTATTCTTCTTTTGTTAATCATTTCTCTAGATAATGGCCAGTCACGACTGCCCAGTCACCATTTTTTTTTTTTTGTATGAGCTTTTGTGGGGCTGTAGACTGCTAACTCTAAAACTTTTTATAGTAGATTTGCATTTTGAGCTAGGACAAGTATTTCTTTTTCCTCAGCTAGTCTTTGTGTATGTTTTACAATGTTTTATGTGTACTTTCATACATCAGTGCTCACTCTTTAACTTTAGAATGTATCCCTGTAGCTCACGGCCAAATTTAAGCTTAAGCAATATTTTGGATAGAACTGAAATCAATTCTGTCTTCATCTGTAAAAGACTAGAACTGATGTATTATGTAGACGCATCCATTCCTTGCTCCCATACATACGTTTTGTTCCATAGAAATCTAAAAGCAAAAACTTTTGAAAAATAGAAGCTTTTCTGGGTGTTTGAAACAACATTGGTCTTGTAAAGTGGCAATGGACTTGTTTAAAACTCAGCAATATTCGGTTTCCCAATGTGATCATGTTAAGTGAACAGTTAAAACAGGCATCCCATACAAAAAAAGGCTGCTTTGACAATCCTATTAAATTATGTTCTAATCCTACACAGGTTGGACAGACATCGTAAATTAAATATGATATTGGACTAGTTTTGCATACCCCAGTAGGGTTTATACATTGAATAATTCTGTTAGCACACCAATTCTTTTTTTTTTTTTTTGCTTTGCTGATTTTTATACTGCAGTCTTTATTTATCAGCTTTTCCTCTCTATAAATATCAAGAAGAAATATGTATGTGTTTTAAAAAGCTACTCATGTTGGAGATCAGCAGACCCATGACTGTTTTCAAGTTTTTCACCTATTTCAAAAGCATCTGAAACTCAGATAAAAAGTTATTGTAGATTTGTGTCAATCACCATTCATAATTCATAGTAATGATTTATATGGAACAAAAATCTTCACCATCTTCAGCAAAGGAATCCAAATTATATTTTATATTTAGCAGGAAAGTTGAATACACCCAGAAAGACTGTAAAATTATTACAACAAAGCTCTTTGTCCTTGTTTTAATTGCAATATGGAAGAGATTTAATTAAAAAAAATTCCATCTCAACATTTACAGCATCATCCCAAATACCAGGTTTATCACTATAAAAATTACATAGCACTTATGCAACCTGACTCATACAGAAGGTGAATTAATCATTTTCAAGGATATATTTTCTCTACATAGTCTTAAGAAACAATTGCATGTACGCCTATCAACGTGTAAATCACCTAGCAATTCAAATGAATACAGTACAGAAATGTAGCTGAGAGCTGATAATCACATCTTCACCTATGATATCTCACTATTGTTCAGTAACGATTTATTTCAGTACCTTTACATTTAAAGCAAATTCCTGGTCATCCAGGAACCAGAAAACAGAATTTCCCAATGCTCTTTACTGTCCTCGCTGTGCAGCAATGATCACATCACAGCTTGTCCAATACCATTCTCAAATTCATGGGGGAGCAAGCTGGTTTTATAACCTAGCATGAATATTATTTTTTTCCTTTCCTAGGCCAAATTATCAGTTAAGTTTTCCTTTACACAAAAAGAAGAAACAAAATGGTATAACTTAAAAAAAAAAAAAAAAAAAGAAAGACAATGAAGTTACTAGCAAGAAAATCTAAAGTTCTTTTTCTAATATAAATTCACAGAGAGGCTAGGGACCACAGGAAACATGGTCATTCTTGCACAGGATACCCATTTTACACAGTCAGAAATATTGGCTTTAAGCTGGAACTCTAAGTGAAATTGGTAGGAGATGGGACATTCAGGTGTATCAGCATTCAGGATAAGCAAACTATAAAAGACTACGCTAATTCAGTCTTGGCTTAACTCCCGTGTCTGCAGACCAATTCATTTCTTCTCACATGGCTTAAACCAAAAGGTAGTAATCTAGCTTACCAAAGGAGAAAAAAAGGCACATTTTCCATAATGAAGTTATATTAACCAACAGTTTGCAATACATTGCAAGGCACAGGAGTGTCATTTTTCTGTAAATATAAGTAATTTTCTTTGTCTGATCAACTCAAAATCTGCTCTAGAAAGAAAAGGCAAAATTTAGTTTATCTAACAATCCTTCATAAGGAAAAAAGAGTACCAGAATCCTAGAGAAGCAAGCACTGAAGAAAAACCAGATGAAATGTAATCACTTATGTGGTTAAGAATACTTGATCAATGTACATTCAGGGATATTGAAACTGCTGCCACAAAATAGTAGGAGCTTTCAGTAAATCTAACGAGCTTGAGCTCCTGCAGTAAAAAAAAAAAAACCCACATAGTTGTGAACAACTTATCAGTCTTTCAGAAACAGGAAAAAAAGGATCGCAGCAGCAGCAAAACTTTACAACGTATTTTTAGTTTAAGACTAACTGCCAATATGGAGGTAAACTGAGACCTAATGTGAAGTTTGCCAGCAGCTGATTGTGTCAGATTCACCTGGTAGCTGATTTTTTACACCAAACAAGTGATGCATGCTTAATTCTATATAGACTTCAACTAGACATTGTACAAAATGACAATTACAATTGAAGCACTTTCACGTTAGCCTGCAGAATACAGTACTTAGCGCACAATGCAAAAAGGAATGGCTAGAAAGCAGGGAAGCAATTCTACTAAAAGAACAGCTTCCGGACTGGAAGGGTAATATCAGTGGAGAGCCTTGCATAAGCCTTCTGTGTTATTTTCATAAATGACCTCAGCACAATAACTAAGGGTGGAAGCCAGGTCCACATTCAGACATGTAACTTCGGCTGTCTGTGGTGCAGTTGTCCCCAGAGCAATGGGGAGCTGGTCAGTGCAGCCAACGGAGGCGTATCATACCAAGCATGAAAGCTGAAACAACCAGCAACAGCAGCGGAAGAAAAGCATACTGCTCAGTTACTGGAGATAGTATGATATTACTGTGAAAAAGTAAAATCACAGGGTGCATTCAATCAGTGAAAGTTCTGAATGAGGCAGGTGACCTAGTGACAAAGGCCACAAAGAAGCTCAGGTACCAGTGTCTTCTTTGCCTGTCTTTACTGGCAAGGTCTGTGTGCCGTTTGCTTGCAGAGTCTTCTGATAACAGGGAGCTGGACTGAATGACCCAGGGATCCTTCCCAGTCCCGTGTTTTGTTTGCTTGGTGGGACAGGAAAGAACATTATTTTTGAAAAGCAGTTTTCAGTGGGCCTGGTAACGTTGACAGAGAATGGGCTCTGTGGGCTTCCAGCTATTTAGGAAAGAAGGATCTTCTGAGCAAGTGTGATGGCATCATCAGTTAATCCAAAGGCTTCCAAACTGTGTTAGAATTCATAGAAAAGTATGCCCATATACAGTATTTTTAGCCTAAACCTTTTCATGGTCAACCTGTCTTGCCTATTCCATTCTAAATGGGTAGTAAAACAGCCTCTTAAAAATAAAATAAAATAGTACCTCTTATTTTGGAGTCTGATGCCGAAATCAGTTTGGATGAGCTTTGTCAATGTATGTGTTAGAGGGACGTTTTCATCTCAGTGTGCCAGAGCATGTGTTCTTCACAACCTGACATTCTTACACTTCCTTAATGTATTCCCAACTGTGCATATTCATTCATGTGTGCGCAAATAAAGGTGGTGCCTGGTTCAGGACAGACTGCTGGAAACAGTGCCTTTGAGGGCTAGACCTGGGCTGAAAATGATGATCCTACTGTGTCTGTCTACAAAGCCCTCTCCCTAGTACTAAGCCCCATCCTCGTTACACTTAGGCACAGCAGATCAGGTAAAGATAAGGTATTGCTTTCATCTTCAAATTCCTTTGCCTCTCGCAGCTTTGAAACAACCTTTGCCTTAAGTTAACACACTGTACCTGTGCAAACTTCATTTGTTCTTTTATTCACTGTTGAGGCACTTATCAAATGTCTTGAAAAAAGTCAGGATAATGAGCTGTTAGGATCTGTTTGGGTTTGACTTCTAAATATACGAGAAGCAAGCTGGTAGGGAAAGGTAATACTTTTATTTTACTCATTTAAGTATTTGTGATTCAGACTCACTCATACCAACATACCTTGCTGGAATAATGTACCATGCTGCTGTCTAGAGAGGGGGTTTATTGCACAGGCGTAGTATAGAGCCACTGCATCCTGTGTCTCTGCCCTCGCAAAACCTGACTGAAACCGAATCAGCTTTAATCCCGGACTAAAGCTGGGATCTGCCCCACTCAGCAGTTTGTGAGGTGTCCACTGTTGGCTCTGGGGACGGAATCTCTAAGTGACAGTCACTGAAGTGCTGTGTTTCAGCCATCTGTAGTCCCTCCCCTCCTGAGGAAACGAGGCATAACTGGAGACACTGTGAACAGTTTGCCAAAAGAAACCTGCTCATCCCTTTTTGTCTGATGGGGTTGGCAACAAGCTGACATGGGCCAAAAGCTGTCACAGTTTATAGACCAGAGTGCGATCTGTACAAAAGATCATTCCTGTGAATCACTGTCCTGCTATAGGTGATAAGCCTAAAGCAGCTCTGAACATCAGACAAAGCGAAAGTCAAAACAGGCAACTTCTTAGTCCTCTAACTGCTTGTGGTTTCACTTTATACTATTTGAAATTTTATTCAAAATTTCTTTTTTGTATTTAGATGGCATCGAGACCCAAAACAATGGACATTTTCAAATGAAGCTAAAAACACCTTCATAAGAAACTGACTTTTAAAAAACACTACGTTCCTCAGCTGATAAATTTCAGGGCAGAATATATGTTTAGAGGCAAGTTACACAAGCATATGGAAGCACAATCTTAATGATTCACAAAGCTGTTGAGACTTTAATTGAGTAGCATTAAGGAGTTCAAGTTAATGATGTTAGCTTTCAATTTAAACCCTAAGACTCAGAGGCTTATAATGATAGCTTTCGTCAAAACTATTGAGAGTATTACCTGAAAGTGGAGTAATTAAAAGCTACATTACATAAAAAAGACATACTGCTTTCTATCTGTATGTGGGACTAAAATGGCCTGTAATGATTATTCATCTTTTGTAAGTTGGACTGATAATTTTTCTATGTGTCTCTATCTCCCATTTCAGTTCATTCTTTTTAGGTTTTAATGAACTGCAAGGAAACAAATTAAATACCAGCGGTGGATGAACAGCAGTATATTAAGCAGTCAGTTGTAGGAAGAAGACGCCTTTATAACCTCTATTTTGGACTGACTTTTCCAGTACTCTTCTCCTGTGAATGTGTTCTAGCTTGGTTTAGTGTGTTCTGCTGAACATAACCATCCTCCAAGAGATACCTACATTTTCAAGTCTCCTTGTCTGTGTACAACACATTTTGTCCCATTTGTTTTCACCAGCTCTAACCAGGATGCCATTAGGTGGGAGGGAAGACGGTGAAAACTCTTGAGACAAACACAAAATGCTTTGCTCAGCGGGATTTCTCTTTAAACCAGGTCCCGATTACAAGGAGCTGGATGTTCACCTTCGGAGAATGGAGTCTGGTTTTGGGTTCAGGATCCTGGGAGGAGATGAGCCTGGGCAGCCTGTGAGTTATTTCTTCCTGACTTTCCTTTTTATAACTCTAAAATGTGTGTAAAAGTCAGATAAATATTGCTACCTAGCTGGACCCAAACGAACACCGTATTAAGCCTGTAAGTAAAATGTCTTTTTTATTCATCCATAGAAAAAGACAGAACTCCCAGGTTATCTGCAACTAAAAGATGTTGCAGTACATTAAGTGAGAATCAGAAGGAATTAAGTTAGAAACAGTGCATCACTCAGCCCTTTACTGCAGAGTGTGACCTAGCATCTCTTAATCTTGACTTTTCAAAACCGAGTTATAGCAGATTTTAAAAACCAGATTATGTAAGGCTGTATAACTGTGTTCAATGTAGGTAGACCATATCTATATCTATATATATGCATAAGGTTAAAAGATACCATTGGCAATGCAGTGTATTTCCAGAAACACAGAAGGCCCCACCAGGGAACTGTAGTCCATGTTCCAGGTTAGAAGACAACATCATGTGATGCATCAGGCACAAAGAAGGTAGCTTTATACCATTAGGATGGAGGCATTCCTGTAATCAAGTAACAGGTAACAAAACCAATGTAGATACATTGCAGGTGAAATAAAATATAAAATAAAACACATACACAATTTTTAAAGGAAACGTACACATTTTATAAAAAATAGTAATTGTAAATTAGTGATCTATATAAATACTATAATTTTTGAGACAGCAGTCAGAACTAGTACACCTTCAGAATAACTCTAATGATGTAACTAACTATGATTTATCAGTGAGGACTAATCCCAAGTCAATAATGATAACATTTTATAATCACAACCTTATGCATAATCTGAGTTTGAGTCCTGAGATAATGTATATCTAGTTGATAGATTTGTACATTCCATACTCAGATTTATACAGAACAGTGTAGTTGTCATTCAAGCATTAACATTAACCAATGCATGGCTCTGAGAAACAGAGTCCTCTATTTTAAAACCGTCAACATCTGTTGAAGTACTGATAAATATTAATAGTTTATTGATGCCTCCTGCAAAAACAAACAAATGCACTGTATTCTAAAAACGGTGCTTGAAGTGCTGATTGAAATGCAGAGACCCTGTTTCAGGGTGTTCTGGAATAGATTTTCAAAGCTAAATAAGAAATAGCTGCACAGAAGGAGTCCAAAACAACACTGTTTCATCATCTACAGTTTCAGTGTGCCTGAAACCCCTCTGGCACCTAACTGTCTTCCACGGAGCATGCCCCAGCACATGTGAAAAGAAGCCACTGAACCATCATCTGCACATTTTCCAACTAAGCATTTTTCCTGTCCTTTCTGGATCACCCAGCCAGTATAGGTTCTCAAAGCTCACCTACTGGGTGAAGCCAAAAAGGAAATCTGTTAGGAGCTAGAGGAAATGTCCCATTTTATCATTTTAACCTGCAAAGAATTGGCACTAGTGGAAGATTTGGAAACATCCCTCTACCTGCTTCAGATAGTAGCGTCTAGTGGCATTTGCCACCTCCCAGGAAAGTGTCCCTGGCTACAAGGCTGCTCAGTATTCTGGGAAAGTCTGTCTTGGTGTCTCCTTTAGTGCTTTTTTCATTACAAATGGATAATTAAGTAGACACAGACTGAGTGTCTGATTGGCACTGCGGTTTGGAGGTTTACAACATTCTCATGGGGCAAAGTACAACTCAAGTGCCTCATCTAAAAGATTATTATTTATAAAAAATGGAATTATTTCAACCTAAAGGACTGTGAGAAAACTGGTTTAGAATATCTGATATTCTGATGGTTAAGAATATATGCTGGAGTTGTGGGAGACCTGAATTTATGTCTCTGCTTAACAATCCGGTAGAGTGGGAATTTGGAAATGCATCTTTTGCCTCCCAGCTACATGCATTATGCACTGAGCTGTTATAAAAAAAGAAGCTTTTTCTAGTTTCTTTTTAGCAAAGGACTGACCTGGCTTTGCTGTCCAGAGTCAAAGAGTCATCGCTGGATACCAAGTGCAGAGATAAGCACCTTGCTATTTTTGGAGAGCAGGACCAAAAATGCTACCTCCTCTGAACCACCTTCTAAGGCACTTCACTGTCCTGCTGAACAATTGTTCTCAGCCTGCACTCAGCCTCAAGGTTGCTATATCTATTTCAGGACTTGCAACTACAAAAGCGTTTTTCCCCCAGACATCTCAATCTAACAGGTTTTATGTCACCCCACAAACCACATCTCAAAGTCCTCAGGAATTAATAAGATCCTAGCTTGAGGCTGAGGAGCCTACAAGGCAAAAAGGTACCTCCTTAGAGCAGGTGTTGCTGAACTTTTCAAGTCTCAGTCCCTCTTTGTTGCCCATCTACTTGATTTAATTGGTCAAATTCATCAGCGATAAAGATGACAGATGTACTCCACTTTTTTAGTTTCCATCTGTTTTGTATTCAAAATGCAAGATTTCTTAATTCTGTTTTCTCTCCACTGCTTCCCTGCTCCCCCATGGACAGCCCACCTGCAGCTTCCCATTCCTTTCACCTCCAGAAAAGGAGAGGCAGTCTCTGCCTGTCCTCCAAACCCCTGCATTCCCTATCAAGCAAGAACTGAGGTGCTTTGAAATGTTTGTTTCAGCTCTCCTGCTGTGCAGTCAGGTAATGCACAACAAAAGGAAGCTTTCTTTGCCTTTTGTCTTTGTGGTTTCATTTCTAAAAAGGAGTATGGATTCTTCAGCATAAGGCGATGAGTTTTGCAAAGAAGTGGAATCCGACCAAAGATTTTTTGGAAGGGTAATACCATAGGGGGACTGCAGCTTAGTTCTTTTCCAGTTATATCAGCTACCTGGCACCTTAGATGGGGAAAGTGCTGCTGGACTACTCCACTTTCCATATTTGTAAGCATAAGGATGCTTTCCAAAGGAAAGACTTAAATTTATTGAGAAATCTCAAATATCAAGACTATGGGTTGTGCCAGTTCCAATCACCTCTCAAATCTCATGAGATCATACCACCACAGGTATTTATCACATCTCCCAGTAACTTGAGGAGTTAAAGAGAATCTGATGCTACTACAGTGAATTATAATATCACTGAAAGGTTGCAAATATATGTAAATTGGAACTTTACTGAAGTTGCAAATTGCTGTCCCAAAGCAGAGAAGTATTTTGGATACATTTTTGCAGCTCAAACTCAAAATCACAGGAACATATGCATAATTACACTAAGAGTTTCACCTTTTCAACATAGATTGACTGGGATTCTCCTCAAAAATGCCTGCAAGATGTATGTCTATATTCCTTTTATGACTGGTGCCAAAAAACAGACATTTCTAAGACATAAGAGATGTCCATAGAACAAAATGTCAGGATAATGCAGACCACACCTTAGGAACTCCTATTTTTAGCGGAGATTAGAGTTCAGATGATTGCCCTGGGTTTAGACATCACAGGCACTTAAAATTAGGTGAGATGAGTCACACCTTTTATGTGTATTATTTAAATTTTACTATGTGCCTGTGAAGCCACTGAGAACAGTTCCAGAGAAACTGAAACACAAGGTCAAACAATTACCAAGAAGCACAAAGAAACTCAGTATTAGAACAAATTAACATGTATGAGCTAGTAGACTCAGACTTCAACTTCAGATTGTCCTCTGTCACAATATTCCTAATCCAAACATTTCTCATGTTTAATCTCAAACAGTAGGTGAAACCTTCCCTTTTCTCTACAACACAGTCTATATTGCTCCATGTCACCGTTTCCTCACACATTCAAAGCAATCTCATGCCAGTATGAAACTCCATTACAGAGGTAATATAATTCTGGTAAATATTTTTCCAAATTGTTTTGCTTGTAGAATTTATAACTATGATGGAAACTACTCAGCCATAAAATGAGAACAGATACAGGATGAGAAACAAGTTCAGACAGAGAAAATTAAAAAGAAGGAAAATTAAGTTATTCTTGCTATCAAATATACCAAATAAGAGATATGGTGGCCATTATCTTGACAAAGACACCTACCTGAAGTGTTCGAAGTAGGACTCTGCTGCTTCTTTTAGGAGTCAGTTCCACCACTGAGATGAGTAATGCAATCACACTCTGCTGTGGACATGTGAAGTACCAGCAATAATTACTTAATTAGTCAAAACTGGAAAGAGTTTTTTCACTTTGCGGTAGATACTGATGACCTGCCAGGCTGTGATCTGTATTTGTGTTTCTCCAAAGGTTAAGGATGCACAAATTGTTCAATTCTTTGGCAGCCAGTTATCAAGAAACTTCAAATGCTCAATAAAACCAAAGGAGGAAGGCAGTCCCTACGACCTTCCAAGCTGCAGAGGGCTGTCACCCACCTCTTCTAGGAAAAAATTCTTCCTCATGAGATGCCCAAATGTAAAAGTTTTGAGAATACTTTTGCAATTCTAGCTAAATGTAGCTTTGGACAGCTTTTTTCCTGCTCAGTAAAGAAGCATAAATACATATTTCATAGTTGGATTTTGCACAAAGTATTTTCCAAAGCTTGCTTTGAGGTATATTCTTTCACTATTTGATGAATAGAATGGAGAACCTGAAAGTCTCTCTGGCAACTCAGCCTGACACTGCTTAACAGGATCCCAGGAACACCAGGAAGCAGGAAAACACCGCATCGTGTTCTCTCTTTGCAAAGTTTTGAAAGCAATCGTGAGCCAAAGGGAGGCTAGAAACTGCGCAAAATTCTCCAGGCTTCACATGGGGTTTCATTTAAACGCGCTGCTGGGATACTTGCAGCTCTGCAGCTAAGACCACAAAAAACCACCAGACCACCTGCATGACTACTACATCTAGCCTTTGCAGATCCTCATGAAAAGAAATACTTGATAGCTTTTATCTTTTATTATTTAAAGCAGATTGTCACATGGTGTGTCATATCCATCATTCTGTGCTCATTCTCACTCTGAACAAGAGAAAGGAAAATTTGGAACATGCTTTGTGAATGCTTTAATATTCTTTCAAAGAAAGCAGGTTTTGTTTGAATCAATCTCAACTCTTCTACCAGTTATTCCACAGGGAAAATATATATGTCTTCTTCCAATAAATTATGTGAATTTATGTGCATAGAAAGTGGAGAAAGTCATTAAAAGGTTTTGAACAGATTTTTTTACCACCTTATGTCCCATACAAATCACATTTAAATGTTGATTTGGGAAAACAACATCTGCCCAGAGTAAGCTGACATTTTCCCTCTTTTTCCATATTGTTAATCAACCACTACCTGAGCAATTATTAATTATGAGTAACAGCATTTAATAGAGTATTTCTTTTCCCCTAAAGAGTCCCAAAGTAAACTCTGTGTAGTTCAGTCACTTCCACTACTGACCTCAAGTGTATTAGTCCAGGTGCTTAAATCACACAGCAGCGAAGAATCTTTGATAAGAAATATGCAGACTGACTAATTTTAAGTCAAAAGGACCCTTAGGTGGAATTAATCTGTTTTGATCTCCTGCATAGCATAGTCTATATAAATTCAACACTCTTTATAGACCGATTGTCTTGATTTGAAGGTATCAGGTAGATCATGCTTAGGTCAGGATTCTCAGGTGTATCACTCTACACAGGTAGGAAACGCCTTCTTACAAAAGGCAAGGAAGCATCTTCCACCATGCCTACAGAGGAGGAGCACAGCTTTCAGACACACACAGATCTCTTCACCTGCACTGAATCACTAGCTTAATTTCCAAAGAAAGGGAAAATCATGGCAATATCCACGGCACTAAGTTGGAAGCTTCGTGTATATATGACAGGATTTTGTTTCTTTGCTGCCTAGATTCTCATCGGAGCAGTAATTGCCATGGGCTCAGCAGACCGAGATGGGCGTCTCCATCCTGGTGATGAGCTGGTGTATGTAGATGGGATTCCAGTGGCTGGCAAAACCCACCGATATGTGATTGATCTTATGCATAATGCTGCCCGAAACGGGCAAGTGAATCTTACTGTGAGGAGAAAGGTGCTACCCACAGGTGAGTGAAGGCTGGGAAAGGTGAAAGGAAAATCAGATCTCGCTGCTGGCAGCACAAAGAGGTGCTCTTTTTAAAAAAATAGAGAAAATTAAAATCAAAGTGAATGTTTGTGTTGTTCTGAAGCAAGAATAATTGTATGTGTGTGCCTTGTTTCTGTGACAAAAACACTATAGATGACTGTTGTTTCCTTTGGAAGTTGAAACAATACTGCCAATGCCAGTGTGGTGTTCATGAGTGCTCCGGATTTGTTCCATGCTGTCTTGGTCTGTGCTTGTTCTCCTCTTGTTCTCTTTTGGGACAAAGCATTCACCTAAGTTAAAGCTGTTAAAGCTCAGTGTGTCAATAAGCAATCAGAGAAAGGCTGAAAAGATTGTTAACTGTTTAGGGCAGGACCTCATTTCACTCTCGTATGTGTTCAAAGCCCATTTCTGGTCTCACTGATGTCACCTGGAGTTTCCCCCTCCAAGAGCAGCACAAGCTAGCTGAAAACCTTTCGTATGGCACAGGTGGCTCCTAGGAGCAGGGCCGGGTCCTCCCTTCAAGCAGCTACATTCAGAAAATAAACCTAAAACAATATGAAGAATTTGAAGTAAATTAAACCTTTAAACTAGCTCGGTCTCAATTATCAAAAAACACTGGAACCCGGTAAAACGTGTGGCAGCATCTACTGAGGCTTTACTGGGAGAATTTGCTGCCGTTCCGTTGCAACCTTGGCTTACTCGAGGCAAGAAGTTTATTTAAGAACTTCTAAAATGTTTGTGGCGAGTACACTTCACTGAGGCACCAGAAATGAGCAAAAAAGCCCCACGTTCCCAGCCTGTCCTGTCTCCTGCCTCCCCGTGCCCTAGATGCGCTGTCGTTGCCTGCACCGTTCCCCTTCGCTCCCCTGCCAAAAAGCCGCCCTCCCACTCACCTTCGTCTTCGCAGTCCCCCTCCCACTGCGGCGCCGCAGCTCCCTGCCAGCCGCACTCTCGCGGGACTGACTTTCTTCTGTTACTGACTCCAGAGTCCTCCAGCCAGAAAGGTCCCCCTCCGTCCGGCGCGACGCCCCCTCGCAGCTCCCCCAGCACTAGGAAAATGGCCAATAACCAAGGTAATCCGCCGAGTGCTTGCGGTTAGCACCTTTCCCGGGTCAGGTGGCTGTACAGACTGCAGGCAAAATTAGCAAGAGGGTTAGCACAGAGTGGATGCCAGCCTTCACTGCTGCTTGTTGAATATTAAATAAAAGGGTCTATTAGAGAGTCTGGTCTCCTGGCACAGAAGATGAGGCAAGCTGGTAAAACACCTGGAGTTATTCTTGGGCCTTGAGAGTGCCGCACCGGAGAGTATAGTGTGTAACTCGTTAATGTTTAAGCATTTCAGGAGCTGAACGGGATTTTAATTTAGCATGTTACGACATAAGCTTAAAAAGATTTTAAAATCTCTGGTGTTGGGCACGACTGAAAAATGTTGTACTAACACATCAGGCCAATTGATTTCATATGAATTTCTCGCTAGCGCGAATGTATACAACAGGGGGATCTGGGGCGTTCCTTACCTGCCTGACAGCCGTTGTACCTATCTTAGCCCTTGCCTGGAATCACCTTTCTGCACAGATGTTTACCCAGATCTGGAACAGAAAATCACTGTTCACATGCTCTGGAAAACAATTTGATTAGGAAAATGTGGTATTCAGAACAATGAGGATTAAAATGCCATTTTTTCACAGGCAGAAGCCAAATGGAATTTTCCTGATAAATACCTATTTCACAGCTGACAATCAAATAGCCATTTAAACTTTCCCTCCTTTATCTTTCTTTTCCTACACTTAATAGCATCCAGTTGCTTTCTTTTGTGGCCAAGCCAGCTCTTGGTCATTCTGCAGGGTAAGATAATTTCCTTTCTGTTGCAGCCACACTGACATAAACACTATTCAGCTTTCTGAAACATGACAGCCAGAAAATGAGATCTCTCTTGTCACTGACTATGGCATTTAGTTGCAGATTTGGTTCAATAACTCTTGGAGATTTTCAATTCTAATGCAGGAATATAATAATTGTTTTTCTTCCTCTTTATTCTCTCTAATCACTTTATTTCATAGTTGCAGAAGGACTGCTAAAGGACACACCTGACTGAGAAAACAACAGCTTGTCCTTGGATGATGTTTATTTTATTAATATATACACACTGAAGGTCTAATTTGCAAGCTTTCTTCCTAGGATGTATGTGTGTATGCATAAACTCTTCACATGTTCAGTAGAATGACCCTGCCACTCTCATTGCTCTGAACAGAAAGCATATTACTGACATTCATCAGAAAGTTCTGTATTAAAACTATCAATAAATGCTGATTTGTGTAAATAACTTAGATCTGTGAAGAATATAATTTTTTTTTTTTCCATCTGGAAGAATAACTTTACTGTTTTCAGTTGCCAAAATGATTCTCCTAAAAAAGTGTGTGATCCCACAGGATTTAACTTACTCCCTGTTCTTGTTATTCCAAAGCGATACTGAAGTGTAGATGGACTCCATTCTCACTTCTGCCCTTTCAAACTCACCATACAAGAGCATCTTCAAAACCTTTAAATGACCACTGCTTTTGTCACGACACCCACAGAAGAACTATTTGTGATTATTATTTTTCATTGTATCACTGCTCTGTTCCATGAACAGCTTTTGAGTGTGCTAATCAACTTGTAAGAAGAACATTATGCAGCTAATCCTAATTGCTGTATGTTAGCTGCCTGCTTGAATTCTTTTAATCCAGACACAAATAATTTCATATTGGATTAGACGGTCACATTTTCCTCTTGATGACAGATCAACCAGCAGACAAGGGAATAGCGCTTGCTAATGTTTTTGCAATCCAGATAGTCACTGTTTCTTACTTTCCTTTCCTCTAAGCTAAGATAGCTTAGCAGTGAGTGTTCTTGCTCGCTTTATCTGATTGCCCTTGAATGTTTTGCATAATTGTGTAGATTTCTGTCTCTCTGCATCTATTACAGCTCCTAGTTGAATACTTGCAGTAGTCTGGGCTATGGACAGTCAACTGTATTCATGTTGCATTAGCAAATGTACTGTAAGTCACAGAGCCACTGGGCAAGGCAGACTGTAATACCAGTGTGATTTATGTTGTAGGAGAACCATGCCCAGAGAATGGCAGAAGCCCAGGCTCGGTGTCTACGCACCACAGTTCTCCAAGAAGTGACTATGCTACTTATGCTAACAGTAATCACGCTGCATCTAGTAGCAATGCTACACCCCCCGAGGGCTTCACTTCTCACAGCCTGCAAACCAATGACGTGGTGATCCACCGCAAGGAGAACGAAGGCTTTGGCTTTGTTATCATCAGCTCACTGAACAGGCCCGAATCTGGGTCCACCATAAGTAAGTAAAACACATTTTTTGGTTTATATTTTTCCAAGTTTGCCCCAAATTTTTTAAAATGATTAATTAATTAAACCATGACATCTGCTAATAAAATTTCATCTGCTGCAGAGATTAAAATTGAAGAGACTCTCAAGGTTGCTTCCAGGGGCACTATTTGTATGTCTGTTGTGTCTTGGACAAAACCAAAGGTTATTCTGGCCTCTGAGGCTCTGTGCTTCATGCTCATTTGGCTGTCAGAGTACAACAGGATTCACCTATAAAGTAGATTTTCTCTTTTCCTGTGTCCCGAAGAGACACTCTGCAGGTAACCAATAGGGTTACATGAATAAATGATTCCCCCACACACAACTGAATTATACTTTAATCAAGATGGAGTTCAGGAAGTTGAAATAAAAACTTGGATCACAGCAAACCCCATGACAGCAGCTGTCCAGGTAGGGCACTGCAGAGCAACTGGAAAATGGGAAAACTGATTAAATGCTGGTGCAGAGAGGTTGATCTTTTTTAACTGGCTGGAGTATAGATAGTATAAAAGTTGCAACTGAGTACAGGGAGATGCCGTATATAGTGGCAGGATCTGCCCTTAATTATAGCTCACTTTCTGTCCAGAAAACTAATGTTTCCTGGGGTTCAACTTTATTGCTTTAATATAGACATCTGGTGCCATTTGAGATGTCCTGTCTGGGGAGAGGTCAGGCAGATGTGACATGGGACCCACAGGAGACTCAGACCCTTTGGTAGTGGCAGCTGCAGGCACAGGGGCACCCTTGGATGTTTCAAATGGCATTTAACCAGCTGAGAGCTGAGCCCATTGGAAGGAGGAAGCATAAAAGGCTTTATGTTGTGAGACATTCACATCTTCCACCAAGCCCATCTGCAATTGTGAATGCTAACCACTGCTGAAAAACCAAGATAAGCAAGAACGTTCGTCATTTTGCAAGTTGCAACCTAATGCAGTCCTTTCCCTGCATTCAAAACATGTTTAAATGGAACTGTTCTTTTACTTAAAACTGGTTCCTGAGGAAATAAAACCACAATTTCAACCTTTAGGGCCAAACTTCACACTTCTAAATTCGTAACAGAAAAGCAACCAAGAGAGTACTGTCAAAGCCATAGATCACAATACCAAATCAACTCCAGAAACTTTTTGCAGTATTTCATGATCATGCAGTTATTAAGAGTTGCTTTTCATATCACCTCAGCTGAATTGTAAAATTCGATTATTGCCAGATTTAAAATTGTAACAAACTCATGGATAATTAGTCTCTTGGAACTCGTGAGTTTTCACTTTATTGAATGTAATAGCCAACTGGAAGTTCTTTGCAAAAGATCAGACAAGGGAAAAAATAATGCATAGAGGACATCAGGATACATACATATTAATTGGTTAAGTCAGTCATGAATTTTTCAAGAAAATTATTTCACAGATAGGGTTTGTGCTTAGGGGAGTCAGAGAAGGAAAGAGGAGAGGAAGAGAAAGACAAAATGCCCAAGCAACCAAATGTTCTGCAACTGGAGTATTCTGATGGAGACAACAGACCCAGGTTAAAGATTCTGCTCTGTCTCCGCCCCCCCCCCCAGCCTGTTCTTGTGGGACTTCTCTTTCTCCCCAGGCAACTACACAGGTAGCCACTGTTAAACCTCAGCTGAACATCTCCAATAGTAAAGGAAAATGACAGTCTACTGTGGAAGTGACAAGCGAATTTATTCAAATAATAACTGCAATGAATTTCAGTGATCCCAAAGAGCACCCAAATCCTAAGTTTAGAAGAACAGCAATGAACCAAAAAAAATTACACTTGCTTTAAACAGTGGCAGAACGGAGAAGAAAATACCCTTTGTATGTGAATTCTGTTTCAAAACTGTAGTAGAAAAAATAAGCTGAAAGTCACATAATCTGTCATCAGTAATAAAAACAGTCTAAAAATCCTTGACTATTTGTAGATTAAGGAAGGTTCATTTTCTTTACTTAATATTTATTTGAGTGAAGTAATTTGGTCTGCATTAACAGGAGCATAGCATGTAGATTGAGGGGAAATTATTATCTCACTTTACTCAGCACTCATTAGGACCTGAAAACAGCATCCAAGTTTGGGGCCTTTTGGTAGAAGACAGACCAGAAAAACTTTAGCAGCAGGCACTGAGACCTCCTCAGGTCCCTTCCATCTTGAAAAAAACTGAAATATTTTGATTAAAATCCACAGTCGGGGTAGAAAACATATTAACAGTAGGAAAGCATCAACTGGATGTAGGACGTGTAATGTCCAAAATCTAGCTTACATCGGTATCGAAATACAGATCTGCAAGGCACCATGTCAAGCACCTTGGTAGTCACTCATAGCAGCAGTATGTTAATTGGGTGAAATGTACTATAGTTCCAGTGTTTCTGGTTTTGGAGACTGTGCGCTTGGTGCCAGCTCATATATCCCTATGTGGCACAGCATGATGCCGCGCAGACCTGTGCTAAACATACATAGTTAAATGTTGATGTTGTAATTGTAAAGCAATTCTGAAAGAATCAAAATGGGCAAAATAGGACAGAAAAGGAAATATCTTGTAGTGCTAGACACTACTAGGAATAGCATACCCTAAGAAGTCAGCTCACTGGGAGTATCCTCAGGGCAAAGCAAAGAAGAGTTCCTTTGATTTAAGAACGTTTATTTTGATAATTCTATTCCCTTCTCTACTTTCTTGTAAAAGCAAAAGGTTTGAAGTCTTAGAAGTGTAAGTATCATCATCGCTTTTATTCAAGAAGGCAATTAATTGAGCGCTGAAAGTATTTCCCTTGTTCTTGAAATCACACTTATAAACAGTGGTTTATAATCCAACAAATTACAACTGCTCTTGCTGAGTACAGGAGCAGGAACCTTGTGTCACTGGGTACTTGTGCTTCACGCACTGTTAAAATCGAGGCAATCATTCCAACAGTTGCTGCTAGCCTCAGAGCCACAGGTTCATGGGTTTGCTGCTTTGCAGTTGGTCTAAAGCTCAAGGGGGTGCACAAAAGCACACCCTCTGTTTGCCAGGAGAGTTCACACTTGCTCTGGCTGGGAAGCTGTAGGGCCACCCCATGCAGTCAGAGTAGCAGTGCTCTAGCTGAGTCTCGTATCCCATTCCCAAACTCGGAGGGGGGATGTGCTGCGCTGCTCCTACGTAGCCTATTACAAGTGCTTCATGCTCCCTCTGACTGGGAAAAGAGCCACGAAAGACTCAGGAACTCCCAAAATTAAGGATGTCATTCCTGTATCAAGAGGCTTAAGGTCTTGGTCAACTTTTCTGTAGACATGCTTTTGCAAGGAATTTGTTGTTACTGTTGATTTACAGACCTGCCTTTGCCTTGCAGAAAATTTCAAAATACTGTGTATTTTTTTAGCCTTGATACAGGCACAGAGTGAGGGCAGACTACAGACGTGATTAGGGGGCAGACTATTTTTTTCACATTTTCTGAAATACAGGCAGCACTGTAGTAGCTGTCATTTTAATAAATTGCTGTTAAGTAATTTGGAGCCAGCCTTTAGATCTGGATGCAATTTTTACTTGCTGGTACTTGCTTAAACATCCAATTCTTGTGACACTTTTCTTTTCCTCTGCTCTATAATGGTAGAAATTTTGTCTCCCCTTTGTCAAAGCATTGCTTGGAATGTTCTCTAACGCAGCACAGGGGATTATCTTGCACCAAACTACCGTTCAGATGTGGGGCAGATCTGGAATGGAAAATGAATGACAAGGATTGAATGAAGAGATTTCACAGGGCAAAGCAGGGGCAAAGACAAGGTCAGACATGCTTCAAAATTGTTCCAGTAAAAAAAGATAAAGTGAATAAATAAAAAACTGTTTGAGGTCGTACATCCAGGTGCAAGTCATTTTGGCTGGTGCAGAGTGCAGAGGAACTTGGAGTGCGAAGAGATTGAGAACACCTGGCCAGGCTCCTGACCTGTTCCTAATGAAAGGATTAACTTCCACTGCCCCTAGAGCATATTATCATACTTTCCCCCAGACCCTGTCCCAACATTAAAGGGTGCTTTGGCTCTCATCCCTTCTCCAGACAGGCCACCTAAATTTGATCTTACTCCATGCTTTCTTTTTCTATGCAGGCCACACATAGTTTATCAAAATTTTGTCCTCTCCAGTGGGATTTCTTCAGAGGACTCAGTGTCGTGTTCCCAGCTGAATGCTTGGAAGCTAACTCTGGTTTTGCACTTTTAGCTTGGGGTGGATCTGGACTGATTTAACCTCACAGCTCTGTGGACATCTTCTCAGGCAACTGCCTTTGCCCACCAAATTACAAACACTTTTTAGACGCCCTGGTTCAGTTGCAGAGTCAAGTAATGAAAATGAGCAAACTGCAGCCCATTTCTGAACTCCTGTCATGAGGAATACCTTCATGCTTCCCCCAATAAAAATACTTGCAGCATGTGTGGTTCTGCAAGGAAGGGCTCCTCCTGGGACTGTCCCCTCCGAGTCCCCAGCATCCTGCAGCAGCACGCGAGGCTATGGAAGTACAGCTGTGCCCGGGGTGGCATTGCCTCACACAACAGTACTGTGCACATTGCAGCCAAAATACTGAAACTGAATTAATTAACCTACTCTTCACATTACATTTAGGATAATACTCAATAGTGTGTGTCCTCTGCGGTAAAAACCCCATTCTTGTGGAGCTTTTTAGGGTATCAAGATAAGTTCACTATCTGCATCCCATGGAAAAGCACTTGGAGGCAGCTGGAAATTTCCAAAAGGAGATTGCTGGGTGCATTTGTCCCAGATGTTTATGGACTATACTTGTTCCTGCCTACTTTATATCTTCCTGCTGCTTTTACTTCATGTGTTTGGGACGTAGCTTCGTCTAGAAGAACTTGTGATCCCCTGTAAATCTCTTAACACCCTAATTTCTGTAGAAAGAAACCATGTGTTGCAAACAGATCTCATTAACTGGCAACTTCCAGTGAAATTGGAAAAGTGGCAATATTTCCATCAATTTTACTGTAGCAGGTACTGTCAATTAGCACAGTTATGAAGTGTAAACAAACTGAAAATACAAGCATAATAAATAAACATTTTTTAAAAAAAAATTAAAGGCAGGTGATTATACGTACTTGTTATGATCTTCCTCCTGTTTATCTAAGGAGGAGTTGTAGATTTAATTTGCCCCTGCACTGCATATACTAATGACTACTGGATATTCGAAACGTGATAAAAGGGAGTCTAATGAAAGAAGTTTCTCTCATTCCTCAAAATGTGCAGTCTTAAATAAAACCCAGAAATCCTTGATAAGCCTCTGCTGACTGCAGAAAACAGCTTTCTGAAATAAGTCCCATTCAGCCGCAGAGTTTCTTTGAACGCCTTGCAGTTTAGAGATAAAAAACAGCTTATTGATCAATGATAACTGTATGATCTGAGACAGTTATTTGTGCTGCGATTTCACCCGTGCTTCTTCCTGGGTAAGATGGTGCCTGGGGACACAATTTTCTGTGACCAATCTGCAAATTCTAAAGAAAACAGAGCTTAGGAAATGAGTATGTCTGTCTGCCCCACCTTGGAGATCTTGGGAACAGAGCAGTGAAAAGCCACCTGTAGCCTGAGTCCCCTGTGGAAGGTACTTGCAACTTGTGGGCAAAGAGTCTGGTTTCTCATTTCTACTTAGCTTTGATATTCAGGTTTGAGCTGTTCTTATGCCTGTTCAGCTACAAAAACACACTTTCTAACCTTGTTTAACTGACAGGGTAATTTGGAGCTCAAAGAAATTGTTACATGATTTAGTTTTTCAAATCAATATATGCAAACTAATAATTGTGAACTAACTTTAACAAGTGGAAGGGATTTTTAATATCACTGAAAACACATAGCTGCAGATTGCAGGCATGAAATACTCAATTGGCTACTTGATATTTCTTGGAAAATAGAGCATGGAGCATCTTAACCACATCACTCCCCTCTCTAGATGACTTCTACCCTCCAGACGTTCCTGAATACGTCATTTAACCTAGTGGTGCTGCTCTTGAGTTTTCAAAAGATAGATTCTGTGAGTTTTCTTAGCACAAACCTGGGAAGAGAATCAAGGTTTTGCTAATGATTCCACGAGGCCCATTTTGCTTTCATGAGAATCCCGAATTAAAGTGCCTAAATTCCATTATTCTTTTCTTAGATCTTCAGATTTCTAAGGTGTGTGCCCTCCTTCCCACCTAGCTTCTTATGCCTGTGTTATTCGTGTAAGTATGCTCTGTATCAGCACACAGTGGGATGTTTCAATTCATAGGGTCATCAGCCTTATAAACAAAAGGGATTATTGTCATCTGCAAGTATGCAGCATGCCACAGATTTCCATTCTCTAAATGAGTGTCACATAAAATTGCCCATCAATTTCAGGAAAATATTTTATCTTGATTCTAATATTAGCCCTGATAGACAGTCCACCACGCTCAAGCTTCCCAAATTTTGGATTATTCAGTAGCAATGAAATTACGGATGTTTACATCTAATATATTCTCCCAATTAAAATCTGATATGCTGGAGCCTTCTGGTTGAATGAAAGCACTTGTACATTTTGAGAATTGAGGATATGATAAATATTCATGTGATCAGCTGTATAACTGAAAAGGACAGCTGGCTCAGGAAGGTTCATTTGCTTGTTTTACTACCAATATCCGTTAACATTAGAAAAGATTGCAAGAATTTGTCTGCCAGAGGGTTTAATAGGTAAAGTAGAGGTTCAGTTTTTTTCCCTAAACTGATCATTTTTGACATTTAGCTACTATAAAGGGGAAAAAACAGGAAAGTTGCTTTCTACAACATACAGCCTCAACACTTAATGTCTAAAAGTACTGAATAGATGTAAAAAAAAATCTTGATGTCAAACAGAAAAACATTATTTGTTGGTAACATCTTCTTAGAATCAGCTATTTCTAGCATATAGGTCTCCCAAGTGAGGAGAAATCATTTTTATTTCCAAAAAGCAAGAGGCTGATAGATCTATACAGTATTAAAAGCAGTATCTGTATTCAGTAACTGCTCTGGCTTTGTGTACAGCTGACCCAAGCATATGAACCCTCAGATGTAACGCCACAGGATTTAGTCTCTCTTTTCTATGACATGAAGGTATGGGAAGGGTGTTAATTTGGATCATGGAGAGCAAAAGTGGATGATTTTATCAAGAAAAAATAATAATACAGAGAAAAATGTGAATTTGATGTTATCGGCAAGTTTCTGAAAGCAGACCTTATCCACTTTCTAAATGCAAAGATTTCATTTGAATCATTTTTTTCTAATTTAATTTAATATAAGTTCTCTTTGGATAATGAGCTTACAGCTGATCATTGCACAATTAACTACCTTCTGGGAAAGCATCAGCTGCTAGGTGCCAGTGCTAGGTCAGTTTGTGTTCCTGACACAAATGCTGTAAATATCTGAGAGATTTAGAGGGACAGGTTGATGGCTTCAAGTATCTTAGAAGCTTTGGTGCTCTCAGGATTCAAGTCTTCCTGAAGTCAGGATTTTTTTACAAACCACACTGCAGAAAATTTAGATCCCCTCATAAGATCTGTTATTAGGAAATGCTTCTGCAGCATTGCTGTTCTCTGCTAGACTGGAAAGATTTATTTTTTCTTAAAGCAGCTATTCATATATATCACTCTCGAGTACCATCTTTTAGATAACTTGATAGTATTAGAGGGAAAAATCCTATATAGCTATTTTGAGGGACTGTATGGTTTAGTTTTAGGTAGTCTTGCAAGGAGCAGGGAGCTAGACGTGATCCTTATGGGTCCCTTCCAACTTGAGATATTCTATTATTCTATGACTCTATGTTTTATATATATAGAAACTGTATTTTACTGATTTCTCATATTTTTAACAGTTAAAAAAATCTTTATAAATCCCTCTTTACCATAATATTTTTCCCTTACAGTCTCATCCATTGTGTAGTCTGAGGGAACTGAGAAATGAATTGTCCTGCAAAGGGGCAGTCTGGTTTCTGTGCTCACTCTTAGCATTAATAATAGGATTCTTGAAAAAAAAAAAATAAAACAAACAAAAAACCCCAAAATCCAAGTCTTTGTGTATAGCTTGCTAATATTTAATGCTGCTCAGGTAACTCAGTGTTTTCAAATAAATGGATCAAATTCTCTGCAGTCTAATGCAGGCACGTGCTGCCACTGTTCAAAACGTACATATGTTTGGAGAACAGCTTGTACTGAATTCTTAAAAGAGGTGTGAACAGATTAGTAAAAATTTTTAAGGGTGAGTGGAATCGTTTACCATCAATCAAGTGATGTGGGACTTCCTTTAAAAGTTTACATTATTAAATTACCTGCTCAGATAAAAATAAAGCACTGAGGATGCAATTTAAGAAAAAAATGTGATGTGTTAATAAAGCCCTAATTAAATGCCAAACATAGGAGGTTTCTTCCCAAGAAGAGACCTGTGAAGCTGGGAGAGATCAGAGCCACACAGCTCCGCCCTGTCTGTGGCCGTGACTGGTGGCACCTACAGCAGACAGGGACCTTCCCCAGGCATCGCCTCAGCTTTCACTACCACAGCTTTCTGATTTAATCAACAGTGGATCCATCCCTGTGAATTTGTCTAATCCCTTTTTTAATCCTTTAATTCTTCTGGCCCTCCAGAACGTTGCCCCACCTTCTCTTTTCCAGGCTGCAAGAGCAAGTTGATGGGCTGCTCCTTGGAGCAGAGGCTGATTTCTGCTTCTGACTGCCGTGCCGTCTTTCACTGAATCTTTGCTTGTTCAGCGCTATGATTTTTGAGATGAGAACGCTGAAGCTATCAGCAATACTCAGACTTTAGGTTCACATAGTAACTAGCAACGGTTTGTTTCATTTGCTGTTCTTATTCTAACTCTTAAAATTCTATTTACTGTTTTACTGAGTTAATATTTTTCAAGATCTCTTGAGCGGTAATAATTCATTTAGGGCTTATCTCTGCTTAAGCTTAGGCAGGGTTATTTTTTCCCCATGCGCATCATCTTGCATTTCTTTTCATGGTGTCTTGTCTGCCACTTCACTCAGCCCACTCAGTACTGACAGTTTTGCAGCTCTGCCACACCAGTTTTAGATGTGACCGTTCTGAATGATGAAAATTCTCCATTACAGAAATTCACAGTTCATTCCTACCCTTGTTCCTTAGCTTTTACCTAATGAATCCCCTATGAGAGTAGCTCCTTCTTATCCCTTCACAGTAAGTATTTCACCTCCAAAGGCTCTTATAAATTGTAAGTTTTCTAACATGTTCATATTTTTGTGAACAACCCGCACATCAAATAACCCGCATCCCTTAGAAGCACTCATGCTTGTAAATAAATCCTTAAATATATCCTCCCCTCCCAAGGCAGCAGCAGGGACCACAGTGGCCAGGATATTGTGGCTTAGGAGGAGACTCAGGCAGAACTCCACTGGGAAAAGCAAGCAGAGACCATAAACTCTTTGGGATATTACTGCTGAACAGCTCTGAGTTCCATTACCAACTCACTGGACTTGCCCGTAAAATCCTGATACAGCATACCAGTGGTCTCCTTTGCAGTCAGGTTCCTTCTGCAAAAGCTTTCCACACCCCACTCTGCAGCAAGACCATATGACAGCACATTGCACCAATAGAGCCTCAGAAGAGGAGCACTAAATCCGTGAAAACCAAAGTGTGGTAGAAAAGGTAGGTACCTTGACAGACACAACGTTTGCTCTGAAGGTCACCTAGTGTTGATCCTTTCTAGCTTGGCAGCATGAAGGGAGTGCAGTGATACCAAAACATTTAGACTAGATACCTTTGTCAGGAAGGTAAAGGCCATTAGGCTTAAATGGAAGGAAAAATTAAATACAGAGTTCCTCCTCTTTCTCCCTCCCTTCCCTTTTCTCAGGGTTTGGAGCAGAATCAGACTCTCTCCCACCTCCAGCTTTGATGTTAGTAGATATCTCAAACATGCAGACATCTGCTGTATTCACTTGTCAGGTGCAAGAAGTCTAACAAAAATTGTTCTGGCAAATTAATAGGATTTCCCACCCATCCACCCACGCCCCTCACTACTGAAAGGATGCCTCTACTTAATTGTTTAGGCTAGTAAAAACATCTTCTTTAGAGTTAGAAATGGCAAGCATGAGAATTTTAACTATGGCATCTCGGCCATCATGCTTCCCCTTCTTTCTTCCTACTAAATTTCTTGCTTTTTCATATAAGACAGTCTCATTTTCAGATCTCCATTGATGTGTAGTACAGACACGGTAATTTCAGACAGATCTTTTATTACATATACCAGAAACAGGCAAGTTTTAGTCTTAGCATAAATGATTCTTGGTGGTGCTTTAAGAATTGATTCAATGCGAAGGGCGCTATGTGAATGTAAACTGTTTCAGTGTTGAGCTATTCTTTTACTTTACTTATTGAAATGCATGCACAGCAATTATATATCTGCATTGAGGGCAAAATAAATGCAGGTTTTGTGCAAAGTGTGGCTATTCATATTTAGTGTATTTTAAAACATAGAAAGGTTTAGGCATTGTGACATAAATTAGGTGCTTTTTTCCTAAGCAGCAAGACATCTCTGAAGTACGCTCCTTCTGTCTGTATTACTAAAGCCACAATTTAATTCATATTCTTGTCTGAACTATGGCGGTAAAGAAACATGCAGTTTGATTATGGCTTGCTCTTCAGAGTACTTACTTATATTTTTAGTTCTAAAAAAAATAATTTTTAACACTGTAAACAACACTTGCGTCCATACTAGAAACAGAAGTCACTTTGAGGTATGTGTATTGTGACTTTGCTTGAGATGTGCAATCTGTGTTTGCCACCATCACCTTCAGTGAATGTTTATCAGAGGGCTGAGAATTTTGTTCTGCAGTGATGTATTCTGAGCACATCTCCTAGTAGAGCTTTGTTTTTTTTCAGCATTGATAGCATATTTTTTTGCCAAAAAAAGTTTGATTAATCTTTTCTTTCACCTTTTCTGAGTTCTTTTTAGATATTAGAATTTTAAGGATATGTTATTTTTCAAAAAAAACCCCACACACACAACTGTTGTTAAACACTAGTTGCAGGTAGATAGTGAGGCTGAGCTGCTTTGTGCTAAGTTTACCAAGACTGAAGTGTGGGATTGGCGAGGGATACTCTACCATTAGGATATTAATAGAATATATAGTAAAATTTAATTATGACAAGCATATTTATGAGTAGGAGGAAGAAAAATAACATGCTTTTTGGGGGACCCTAGATACAGAGAAAAGAAGAGTTAGCTATGGTATATGCATTTAGTTAAAAACCAGAGGAGAACAGGGAAGAAACACTGGGAGAAAGATCGAGTAATATTGAGAAAATTCAATGGAAGATGAGTGAAAAGACAGAGCAAGAGAATGGATGAGGTGGAGAACCACGGACAAGAGCAAAAGGGGAAGCAAAGTTGATCTGTAATGTGTAAAGAAGGGAGTGTGTGTCTATTTGATGTAATAAATGCGTCTATGCACTCAAAATTAACTGTAAATTCATGCTGGTATGTATCTAATTAGAAAGCTGAGCATCTCAATAAATCTTCAGTATGATTTCTACTTATCAATTAACATATCTGAATGGAGTAGGAGGACAATTTAGTGAACCCTGGGCATTTTCAGTAACAACACCTATTTGTATATAAAATAAATGGTGTTTCTAGTGCCTCTATTGCAACATACAAATAAAGAAATTTTGTAAACCAGGAGGTGGGAGACAATTTATGACTACTACTTCATGTGCAAATTTATCCCCTTCACTCTTTTGATGCCTTATTGTTCTCCTGATCTGTTTATTATCTACTTACGTGCCAGGTTTGCAAACTAGCTGAAGTATAAACTGATTTTGGACTTCATATGTATATGCCACATATATATGCACATCTGGATTCTGAATTTTTTAGTGAAATCTGTACTATGTTAATGCAAATGACATTGTATAAGAATTTATATTCTTCTATATTTATACACAAACTTGTTTTTAATTCATGTAGAACTTTCTTCAAAATGAAAACATTTTCTTTTGCTTGAACATCACAACTTGTTTCAGCATATGTTAACTGTGACTATTGTTCCTTGTCTAGCCGTACCCCATAAAATAGGGCGGATAATTGATGGAAGTCCTGCGGATCGCTGTGCAAAACTTAAAGTTGGAGACCGGATCTTAGCTGTGAATGGCCAGTCTATTATTAACATGCCTCATGCAGATATTGTGAAGCTAATTAAAGATGCGGGTCTCAGTGTAACTCTTCGCATCATTCCTCAGGAGGGTAAGTCAATGGCCCTTAAAAACAGGAAGAAAATTTTAAGTAGCCTCCAATTAGCTTGAATTATGTCACTGCTTGAAAGAACATCTTTTGTTTCGCTTTCTCAGCTGTAATGTACAGCACACCAAAATTACAGCCTTAGAACCAGCTCAAATAACGTCTGAATTCTTGAAAAGGTTTCTAGTTATGAAAAGGGTATTTAAAGCAAACCCGGAGAAAGCTGAGTACTGGAGTCAGTGTTAATGTCTTTTGTAAGAACTGCCTTCTACATGGAAAAGCACCTGACAAGAGAGCCAGGTTGAGTTTGTTCCCTTATATCCTGCTATAAACCAACCAAAAGTTTTGCAAAGAGAGACTGCAAAGGCTGTCACCAGGCACATTGAGCTACCAGCTAACTGTGACAAAAAGTGATGTGAAAGAATAGTTCAAATTTGGTAATTTCCTCCACGTGTATCACCGTAAATGCACAAGGCAGGAAAGAACTGAACGCTAAATTATCTCATTTGTAGGGTGAGGATAAGGGGACAGACTCGTTATTCTGATCATTACTCCACAGACAATCAGTGAATATCCTTTGATGTTGGTTTCATGGGTTTCAGGGTTGATTTCAGGACTTATTTTTAGGTTAGCGATGTGCCATGCTGGTGTATGAATTGTGCCATATTAATGAGGCTGTGGCTTTATATCTCAGCAACAAATACTGATAGAGCTAGGAATGTCACACAGCAAGTAATGTAATTACTTAATGATCCATGCTCCAGTTAGATGACCTTCACCTGCTGCTGCTGCATCTAGCAACAGGACAAGGAAGCGACAGGACAAGGAAATAGCCTGACACTGGCCAGGGACTGCCACGGGGGGAACTTAACTACTCCGTTAAATGAATTCAGTGAAGGCAAAAACACAAGCATACACAAGTTCAGGATTCACACTAAAGAGCTGGCTGCTCTATAATCTCTGGAGGCCCATTTTGCAAGCATCTACAAAGTGTGATGCTGCATGCAGTCCGTGCGGCTTGTTTCAGTCTCCTTGGAACCTGGATTAACTCATTAGCAAATTGCTAGTAGTTCAGTGTTAGAGAGGAATACATTAAGTTACAAGGAAAGCAGAGGTGCAGTTGAGATGCAGTGCTACAAGATGTTCTTGGGTGCTAGTGGTGGGAAACGATTTGTGCCCAAGGCATGGCCTCCCTGCATGACTATGTGACACTGGACACCTCATTTGCCTTCTGATATTAGGTTCCCAGCTTATAAAATTAGAGGAAAAAATCTAATACCTCTGTAATGTACTTTCAGGTGAAAAATACCATATAAATGCAAAGCAGTTTTAGAAGAGCTTAGGATTTGACTATTTCATCCATAGTTATGAGAGTAATGTAGAAATGAGGGACAACATTCCCAGTCTTCATCTCTGAAACTTTGCAATACAAAAGAGACTCACAGATGCAAAATGGGCAATTAAAGCCTTAAGTATAGTAATTACACAGACAAGTATTGCTTATGTCTACATGAGGAATGGTTTGAGTGCAAATATACAAGGTTTTTTGACAATTAAGCCTAATTTGAAAAGATTTTTAATAAAGTAACCAAATTTTTTTTAAATTATTATGAGCATAAATTAAATAAGTAGAGAGCCATTAGAAATGTGCAGTCATAGGGGACAAACTCACATGTTAAAAAATAAAATAATTCAAAATCCAAACTAGATTCAAATATTAAACTAGGCAAGATCTGGATCACACATCGCTGTTGCTGTTAGGGATGCTCAGCCATATGCCTGTCCATTCTGGATGCTTTGCACTATGCCACACTGGCCTCACTCATTCTGTTGCAAGCAGGAATAAAAAAATATAATGTGTACCTTTGCTGTTGATAATGTGTGAGCAATTACTTCTGCAGTGCTCTGTCTTCTTGTGGGTGGGTCTTTCTCATTTACGCTTCTTAACAGGTAAATGATGAGCAACATAACTGCCAGTGTGTCAGGAGAAATATATTCAATATGAGCCCAGTGCCAAATGTGTCTTCCCCCAAGTGCAGTGGGAAGCCTGAAGGAAGATTGGCATCCTTTATTTGTAACAAGGCCACATTTCCTACCCCAGCTTCTCTGTCTTTTTTAATTTTATGCTGTTTGGAAAGAAGGATTCTGGTTTTCTGCAGTGTTTCAATATGAAACCCTCGTCATTTGGCACAATACAGTGAAATAAAACATCGGTTTAGCTGGTTAGTCAGAATTTATTGAGATTGGCTTTACTGTTCACAGTTGCCAAAGATTTAAAAAAGATAGGAAACTCTTGCTGAACTCCAAGAGAGCAGGAGCTAACACAAGCACACCAGTGTTTTAACTTTTGTGACGACAGTCTGTCATCCCATAACAGTGGTGAAAACAATAAAAATTATATTAATTTTTTTAAATATTTTTTTTCAAAATGAAAAGTATTTCAAGTATCTAGAAGTTATGCTAAGACACATGGAGGACAGGGAGGTGATTTGAGACAGCCGGTATGGCTTCATCAAGAGGAAGTCCTGCCAGCCCAACCTAGTGGCCTTCTATGGTAGAGTGAATACATCAGTAGACAAGGGAAGACCTATGGATGTCACATATCTGGACTACTGTAAGGCCTTTGACACAGTCCCCCACAGCATTCTTCCCTGTAAATTGGAGAGATACAAATTTAATGGGTGAACTGTTCAGTGGATGAGGAATTGGTTGATCCAGCAGATAGTGGACAGCAGCTCAGTGTCCAGATGAAGATCAGTGACAAGTGGTGTCCCGCAGGGGTCCATACTGGGACCCGTGCTGTTTGATACTGTAGAGGAATTACAGAGGAATGAAGGCGGGTTAATTCACATTGATAATATACAGCTGTGGGCTGGCTTCAGGGGCGGTGGGTTGGCTGACGTGGATAATGTGCAGCTGTGGCTGGTTCCTGCTAAGTAGTTAAATAGCTCTAAGGGGTATGGAAGAGGAGCATGGGATGAAGAGTGCACTGGGAGAAGCAGAGGGAGGAGAGAGAGTGCCCTGGATGTAGAAGAGACAAGAAGCAGAGTGGACTGGCTTGAAGAGGCTGAAGAAACAGCACGGACAGTAGATGAACTTTTCAAACCTTGTGGGGGATTGGTGGCCGTGCTGAGGCAAGGCACGGGAACTATTTATTGAAGTTAACCTGGTATGGGGTGGTAAAAGCCTTGTTGCAGCTGGCTAGCTTTGAGAGTGCTGCAACATAATACCGTCGTCAATGACAGTCAGTGGGATTGAGTGCATTGGAGAAGAGAAGGCTCCAGGGAGACCTTGTTGCAGCCTTTCAGTACTTAAAGGGGGCTTGTAAGAAAGACAGGGACAAACTTTTCAGGGGGGCCTGTTGTGATAGGGCAAGGGGTAATGGTTTTAAACTAAAAGAGGGTAGATTCATGCTAGATATAAGGAAGACATGTTTTACAATGAGTGGTGAAACACTGGAACAAGTTGCCCAGAGAGGTGGTAGATGCCCCATCCCTGGAAACATTTGAGGTCAGGCTGGATGGGGCTCTGAGCAACCTGATCTAGCTGAAAGTGTCCCTGCTCACTGTAGGGGATTGACTAGATGACCTTTAAAGGTCCCTTCCACCCCAAACTATTCTATGATCAGTATTTCTAAGCTTTAAAAGAAAACATTAAACATGGAAGCAATTTGCCTTGTTCAATTGGGTTTTAAATAATGGAGGTGTCAACCAGAGTTATAGAAGTGACCAAGATTGCAGATACCACGGACTATCAAAAGGTGCACATTAGGTTCATATGTCTTAAAATCTAATTATAACCCAAGAGAGTAAAAGCGACAAAGCATAAATATTCAGAGGTAGTATGTGACCAGAAATTATTATTGTCTACCTTTGCCCTTTATTAAATGCCGTGCTGTGACAGGTCTTTAATCTCCAGCTTCCCCTTACACAGAGCTGAACAGCCCAGCCTCAGCCCCCAGCTCGGAGAAGCAGAGCCCCATGGCCCAGCAGCACAGCCCCCTGGCCCAGCAGAGCCCCCTGGCACAGCAGAGCCCCGTCGCCCAGCACAGCCCCGTCACCCAGCCACCACCTCCGCAGCCCCTCCAGCTGCAGGGGCATGAAAACAGGTAAGAGCAGCTCCTCCAGCTTCTGCCTCCTGTAAGGACCACAGGACACCCTTGTGCTGGGTCTTTATGCTGTTTCTGGCAGCTGTGAGCCATCACTTGCGGGGCTTTGAGAGGCCACGGTCCCATGATTACACTTGCAGGGCATGAGTTGTGTGTGCCAGGGTGATCTGCAAGTCTTGTTCAGGTATGAAACACGTTGTTATGACAAGAGTCTAGCCAACCTTTCTCAAACATCCATCGGGATGCTTGCCAAGGAACTAAATACGGCAGTATTCCTTGCTAAGTTTCGTTGCGAACATACTACTTTCATATATCACTACAACTTACAAAATACAGGTATATCAGTACCTGATTGTGAGATAGCCTTTGTTTTCATTATCTTACTTTTTTTTTTTTTTTCCTATTAGAGTTCTGAGGTCAGGAAGATATTTTTATTAAAGGTTTTGTCTATAGTCTGTCATTTTCTCATTTCCCAGCCAATTTCTCATATGCAATTTATGCATATGCATTGATAAATTTATCAGTAATGGAAATTAAATGGTAGGGGGATAGAAATCTGACCAGCTGGTATTAAAAGCTGTATATATAAAAAGCATGCTCAGGCTGTGGGATGATACAACTTTCTGCGATCTCCAATCCACACTATTTAGTATTTGCATTAATTTTGGGCATGTTAAATGAGGCTGATTACGCTGACTGTCTTTATGCTAACCTTGAATAACCAACATACTTAATCAAGAACATTTTCCCCAAATAATAGATGCTCCTTACAGGATTGTAACTTTTTGCTTCTGGAGATAAACGTGAGTTCAGTTGTGATGTAGACACTATGCCCTCTAATTCTCCTTGCTTAACAGATGTACCACTTCTACTTGCCCGAAATCATTTTCTCTCAATTAGTCACACTTGGCAAATTTTTTTGCCTTGTATTTCATCGAGTAAATTTTCCAAAAGTCGTCATCTCCTAGAAGACATATGTTTCTGACAAAATCCAATGCAAAGCTTTGACAAAAATCTCTCTGTGCAGCTGTAAGTCAGTATTAAATGTCTGTTGAATTGGGAACTTTCAGAGAGGACCAGTAAACTACTAATTAAAGTTCCAAAAAGAAATTCTGGAATAGTTGTACTGAAAAGCATAAGCTATAATTGGTCATGTCACCACTTACATATTTAGCAAAAATTATAGTGCCTCCACGTGTAAATAAAAGCATCTTCTGAGATACTGCTGTGGTGGTGTATTGGGAACCTGCCTAAGGATGACTTTTATGCCAGAAAAAGGTCCGTTATTGCTAGTTCATATAGTATCATTATTCAATAGATTTTATGTCAGATTACAGCTTGTTTATATAGCCATGTACATTGTTTCTGAATCAAAATGCTATTAGATATCTACAACCCTTAGGCATACTAGCTAGTATTTTTACTTCAAATATGAATAAGGCTCAGTATCACGGTAAGCCTGTTTGTTCTCCATCTTCTTTTAATAGCACCATGATACTGAGTAAAGAAAGAGGATTGCATGTATACATGCAGGTCTTATTATAGATGTCATGTAGAGGTTTTAAAAGAACATGTGGCAGCAGGCTGTTTTCTCAGAAGAGTCAAATGGAAATAGTTCTGATATTTTTGTGTCTGGTTAGACATTCAGCTAATTAAAGCTAGTGTGTAGGAAGATTTGCCATAGTGTTACTGTAACTGCACTAATAAAGTAATGAATTTTTGAAACCTGTCTGAAATATTTTGAAATGTTTAGATTATCTTTTCATAAAATAAATTAGCATGATCAAAAACAATGCTCTAATTTTTTTCAGAATGTATTTTCTTTAATACTAAGTACATTTCAAAACCCCTTTCATAGTCTGTATGTGTCCGTGTACCTGCATATGTACATGTACATGGTCACTTGATCGACTGAAAACTTTCAGACAATTATTAAAGCGGAGTTTGAAATGTGTATTTCCTGTATAGGAAAAAAACATTTCCTTTGGCACCTAGGCAAGAATGTAAAAATGTCCGCTAAGTGAAAACTTTTGTTAAATCTAACTCAAACCACTATTATAGAATCACCTTGCTAAAAAGCTTCAGGACTTCCTTCGTGCCCATTCAGCAGGTTACACAGCTGAGGTACAGAGGTTTGCAGTAAGAAATAGTCCTTACTTCACCCTGAAGTGTGAAATGACATTACACACTGATTAGTGGTAAGGAAGCTACTCATTCCCATCTAAGTGAATTAGTTAAGTAGTCACTGTGTCACAGAAAGTCACTTTTTCTTTGAAATATTAGGCCTTATCTTCCTGTAACCAGTTACCAATTAAAGCAATATTTTTCTTGTTATCAGTTCTTGTGCTCATTTTGGCTGAGATGGAGTTATTTTTTTGGATTTGTTTTATTAACAGATGTGATATTTTAATGAAAGGTTTTCTTTGATAACTAGTACAAAGAATGTATCCTTTTTTAACCTTAAGTAGTTCACAAGAATAGTTTGTCAATGAAACGGAGGGGCTTTAAATGTCTGCACTGATGTTTTATTTACTCTCTAGCAATCTCAGTTCTGGAAAAAAAGCACTTTATAAACTCAGCGCATTATTTCATAGCGAGTATTTTGGGTGTTCTCACATGCACATTTGTATTCCAAGTAGGCAAGATAAGTGGGAATCAAGATGCTTTTCCTGTTCCTTTGAGCCTAATCCTGATCTCACTGATACGACCTGGAAAATTGCACCGTATGACCTGCGGGAAAATGGCTTATGTTCATGGTTTCAAAAGCACTCACTGTTTTTGGATGCCTCAACTATTTACCCTTGAAAGTTTTTGCTTCTCTGTGAAAATTTGGTTTATGCGATTTTGTAGTCAGGCAGTTTGCTTTAACTCCTCGATACGGTGTGTAACACATATTCTTTATGTTCTGCCACTTTCTGAAACGACATCATTTTGCCTTTCTCAGTTATAGGTCAGAAGTAAAAGCCAGGCAGGATGTGAAACCTGATATCCGGCAACCTCCATTTACAGACTACAGGCAGTCCTCAACAGACTACCGACAGCCTCCGCTGGACTACCGGCATCCTCCGGTGATGGACTACCAGCAGCCACCTCCTCTGGACTACAGGCAGCCACCCTTGATGGATTACAGGCAGCATTCACCCGACACTAGGCAGTACCCTCTGTCAGAGTACCGGCAGCCCCAGGTACAAACTGAAATACTTAGAGCATAAAAAGAAAGTGTTAGGATCCATAGGGAGAGATCATGTATATCAGTAAAAAATACTACATTATAGAAGAAAAAGGCACCTTTCTTGTTTTTTACTCTGAGTTACTATCTCTCTCAATAGAGAGATAGAGTTAAATAGAGAGTTAAAATAAAAGTTCTAAAATAAGCTGTCTTTGCATCACCAGAGGAATTTTTTTGTTCCTAGGAACACATTACAGTCATCAAACAGTTGTATGTGCTTAAGTCAGACTGCATTTCTACAGCATAGCTGAAAACAAAGATTTTAGCTCACCTGAATAAATAGATAAATAACTGTGAATCCTTACCGATAAAAACACATTTCTGTTGGTAATAGCCTGGATGAAGAGAAACTAGCTTGTGCAACAAGTTTCTTTGACATCAGGCATGATCTTACAAATTCAAAGAAATAAACAGCAGATGAAGAGTTACGTTAAGTTGGACAAGACTCGGCTGATGACAAATATTTACTGACAGCTCTGAAGGTTTGAAGAATTAGCCCGAAGTTCAGACTTTCAAAAATCTTCCTTTCTCCTTACATAAAGGCAGAAAAAAACATAGGTCAAAAATATATTAAATAAGAGACTGTAAAATTCTGAACACTATATGATGGAACCATATATAGATGGTCTCTATGTCCATATTTTTGAAGCCAGACACACAAACCATATCAATGAAAATATCCAAATTCTTAAGTGGGATCCAGAGAACCCTGAAAATGTTATGCATTTTAGCATCTAACTAGCAAATCCCTATCCCCATGTGCATACCCTATAAGATGCTTTTTAGCATCTGGAGAGATGCTTAGACTGCTTGTTTCTCACCATCTCCAGTTTAATTCTCTAACCACTGGTCTACACAGCCCAGGCTTGCTCTTGTTTTTCTCCTGGTCGCATGGCTCTTGTGCTCGTGGCTGCCAACGGATCAGAAGTAATAGAGCAAGTTTCCACCCAGACCCCTCTACGGGGTGGCAGTTAGGGTCCACCAAGGGAAAATGGTAAAGACAAATCTAAGTCTCTGCAGGACACAGAAAGGGTGAAACAAATCTACTTCTTCCCTCCTCCTCAAGGCACATGTTTTAACCAGAGTGAAAAGAGTCGCTGTACTTTGTGAGTCCATGCAGTCCAGCATGCTGATCACGTCAAGTTCTGCTGGGAATTTAGGAAGTGTGTCTCTTACTAATTTTTAATCGTGATGATGTTTATACAGGAACTGCCTGTCACCTCACTTGCCAAATCAGCACTTCTGCGTAGACATAAGCACTTATACTCGGGTGCCGTGAAAGTATTGAGGGTGAATATGGAAACCATCTAGAGAGCTTTTGGTGTCAGGCAGCTGCTGGAAGTTGCCCTTTCAGGGTGGTTTTGGACTTAGGCATTTACATTTTGCTAAAGTCACTTTTCAGAAACTGCCAAAGCCTGTCAGTGCAGAAGTGCGCTTTGAAGGTCCCATTGCTTATATCAATTGGATAGATGAACGTTTGAAGAGATGAATTTTTTTGGAATCTATACCATGACATTCATATGGTTAATTGTCTTTCATTTTGTATTTGTCTATACAGGACTTTGATTATTTCACCGTTGATTTGGAGAAAGGAGCCAAAGGTTTTGGGTTTAGTATTCGAGGAGGAAGGGAGTACAAAATGGATTTGTATGTGCTGAGGTTAGCAGAAGATGGACCAGCAATAAGAAATGGAAGGATGAGGGTAAGTAAAATGCATTGCAACAATTTTTTTAAACATTCGCAGATATGTTTGGTGATGGAGTCAAAGGGAAAGTAGTGTTTTCATCTCTAATCAGGTTTTAAGGAACCAATGCCACATACCTCTTTATATATACTTGTTCTGTAGGAGTTCAAGTAGTCGAAACACGTAGCAGTAGGTCTGTGTAGTTTTGTTGCAGAATAAATATATTACTTCTTGTTGATAACAGCTTTTACTGTATTATACATTTTTTCTCCTTATTCTTTCACTCATATCTAAGCAACTTAAAAATCTCTGACAAAAATTTTGATGTTTCTTTGATAATAACATCAGCATAATTAACAGTTACGTCTCTAATCACAAAAGCAAAGGGATAGCTATATGACATTTATTGGACTACTATGAAACCTAAGACTTGGTCTGTGTTATTTTACTAATTTAATCAAATTACCTTCATGTTGTTTCCTAATTTTATTTATTCAGCCTTGTTTGTAGGGATCAGTTGTCACTATTTGTCTGCATAGGTCTTAGTGCATTTGAGTCCTGTATTGGTAGAAGTCATAATAACACTATGTTCAAATACTAAATCTAAAAGCATTCACTTTAGAAATTCCATGATTAAAAAAATGTGTTCTGTGTAGAAAAAAAACTAATAAAAAATAGGTGGGTTTAATATCTCCAGTTGTGCTAAAAAGGAGGTAAAAACTCATCAAGGGTTGTGATAGCTTGCAGAATACGGAGTACACAAAAGGAAGGAGAGAACATAGGTGAGACTGCCAAGAGTCAACATAAAAAATTGTTTATGTATCTAATCAGTGCAGCCTTGTTGAACCAATATTTAATTATAAAGATGGGCAACAGAAAATGTGTTCTGTACAGGAGTAATGGCAGATCTTGCAAATGTCATGGTTGTTACTCAGGTTCCATTTCAAGATCTTAAGAGTCTCATCAAGTTTGACTTAATACAGAAAAGCATTGCCACCCATCTAAATATACAGTCAGAGACTGCTTCAGGTCACTCGTAACTTGCTCGCTTTGTAGAGCTGTAGCATTCCATTAGTCCTCAGGCATACCATGGAGCGCAAGCCCCTGGCACTGGGAGCTGGAGTAAGGGAGCCACGGCATAAACAGTCCCTGGGACCAGGTAGCCAGGTTGGCAAGCAGACAGGCAACTGGTAACTGAGAAATACTCCCAGAGTATTTGTTGTTTGAAATAGAGATTAATTCATGCTGCAGCTAGAACTTTAACTGAAGAATGTCTTCTCCAGTTAATGGTTTCATACCTTCCTCTATTACTGCACTGTCACAGTCAGCAAGATGTACATTAGCAACCGTAATGTGATTAAAGCTGGAGAAAAAGTTGTGCTTTCAGTAAGCTCTGGAATCTTGTATTTGGAAACACATGGCTAAGAATACAGAACAACAGAAGAACAATGCCTTTGGAGAGGGTTCTTTTCCAATAATAACCTGTATTGGGCAGAAAACTAACCTATTAAACCACAAAATAAAGTTGCACTATCCACTCTGTAAATAGTCTAAATATAAAAAGTGTGCAAATTTTTTTTTTACAAATTTTACAATGAAAGATGTTAATATTTCCAAAAGAACTTATTTTAAAACTTTTTTGTTGATGTAGCCACAATACATAGCCAAGTGTTATTCTGACCAGATAGCTGTAACTAGGTTTTTTCTCCCCTTTAAAAGTGTTGTTCTTTGGAATCAGTTTTACCCTCCAGCCTTGTCACTGAGTCTTGTATTGTATTCTGTTTAACAGCCATTTTAATCTGTCAGTCACAGATGGGTTTGGAACTTGCAAGACTTCTATCTCCAGTGACCTGTAACTGATGGACAGCAGAAGCCCAAGAAAGAGCTTCTTCAAAAGAAAAATAGAAAAACAAAATAAAAAATAATAATTGCTGAAAGGAATAGAGTATATAGGAAGACTAGCGAAGGAAGCAGAGCTCTGTACACCTATCTCCTGTCCTAAATTTAGATCTGCTGCTAATAATACAGGTTTATTCCTATTTATTGGCTGGCACTACCAGTCTGCTTGCTGCAGTTCTGTATCTCTGTTTTGCAGATGCATCTCTATAGCAAAATATGCAAAAATCTGTTAAAGGCTTCTCACTTCACATGGTCTTTAAAGATCAGATTATCTGATCCTAGGCTTTCATCACTGGGGATTGTAAACCATGGTAGGATCTTAACAGGAGCACCTGCAGCTAATAGTTCTTCTCACGATCTGCTTATCTCTGTTATTGTTTTGCTTCCTGTTTCTTCATTCTTGAACAGCCTTCTTTAACTGGAGCCTTACAGGAAAACATGAAACAGGTAACACAATGTGCAGATCATGCTTATAGAAAGAAATAATGCACATAACTCCACCATTAATCCCACTCACCAAGCCAAGCAGAGAAAAATTAAAGCAGTTAAGATTTTAAAAGTAGATCATACAATGAAACATGTTACCTGTAAGGCATTTAGATGTAATAAGTAAACGTATTCCACAAATAACGTTTTTGCTGTCAGTGCAGTTGTAGCCAGCAAAAGCCCTGCTAAATGCAAATTCACATTGATATAAATCTCCCTACTTTACAGAAACAGTAATAAAAAAAGATAGAAAGTACTTTAAAGTAATAGAGCTACATCTATGCTAGTGAGTTTATAAATTTGTGTAATTGAAGCAATGCAATCTCTAACTGAAAACAGCTCCAGGCAAGTAGAAGTCTGCATGTTGTACTCTGTTAGTGGGCACTGCAGAACCGTAGTGATAGGTTGAGCCCAGCAGCTATATTCCACTTGGATACACGTTAAAATATCTGAAAGTCTATCAGCACACATTCAAAAGATTCTGAGATCTAAATACATGCAGAAGTGTTATGCATTACAGACGCAGAGTATACATCTAAAGAAGTAAAAGATAAGATTATAGGAAATCAGATGTAAATAAGGAACCGGTATGGAATTGTCTCTCGTAAAAGAAAGCAGAGTAGATCCATTACTGAGGAAGGTAAGTGTGAAAGGAATACAATATACCGACAGCAGGAGCAAAGAGAAAGTTAGAAAAAGGCAATGGTGAAACAACATGAAGAAAGTGACACCAAAATTGGGGCATCCATATGAAACTTTCAGTTTGAGTTTCAGCCTTTTATGAACTCCAGTGAAGCTTGGGAGCAGATGAGCGAACAGATTCATAGACAAATACTGGAAGTACTGGCTCTGCCAGAACATCTGAACTTGAAAAGATTGATGGAAGGGAGAATAAGCTTTCACGAAGTTTGTTGCCACGCCACCATTTCCAATCAGAAGTCCTGATCTTCCTTCCCACTGGGAATGGCATGCTAGGCACTTTGTGTTTTTATTGGAAACAAATCCACTGAGGAACACTCCATTTCAGGATTAAGAGATCTAAGATAGTCTTTAATTGCCCTTCATGACTGCTGGAGCTTTTTACTTTGATTTTCTGTGGAATTGTTCTGGCAACCAGAAAGGTGGGAGAGAAGTGAGCTGATGTCATACAGAGTTCATCAGTCTCACCAGCATATTGCTTTTCTACTCAAGGATCCCTTTCTGCCAGCCTATATAGACACTGCGTTATGTCTTCAGGTTCAACAACTTCTTCCCTTAAAGCTTTCACAGGCTTATTACTCTGTTCTTAGTTGTGGCACTTTTACATGCATTGAGAATTTTCTTTGGGCTCATAGACTATGCAGAAAGCCAAAGCATACATCCTAGTTTAACTTGGATTCTTGTCACTAGACATGGGAAGGAGATGTCCATCAAAGGACCCAGAAGTCTACAGGAAGAAGTGTTTCTTCTCATGTGTCCACTGCCTGCATGGTTGATAAATTGTTCTCAACCAGTGTTGGGTAGCCACAGCCTTAAGTGTGTAACTTCATACAAAACCATATGTCAGGTCATATACCACAAATAACTTCAGCAGAATTTTACTGTTAATTCATGGATAAGACATAACGGACATGCCTCACAGAAGACTTCTCTAGGGGGGAACCTCATCGCTACACTGGAAGTAAATATAGTTCCCTCCTAATTTGGACATTTGAGCAGAGAGCAAGCTGCAACAGTTAATTCTGAAAAGCCTACCACCACAGAGGTTTACAGAACTTGAAACGTTTGACTCAAACTAAATGAATTTTCACAAAGAGCAAGACATCTTACAAACTGGGAGTAACAAAAGTTTCATTAGGTCTAAGGAAAAGACTACAAGGGAAAACAAGACTAAAAGGCAGACAGACTCACTGAGAGCTCTGAGTTCTAGAAATTTATCTCCACCCTTCTTTCTTCCTCAGGATGAGGGAGTACCAGAAATACAAGACTCTGTCCACACCATGGCAAAAAAGGGCTGAATAGGACCATGTCTGTGCTGTGTAAGACTAGGAGGTGTTAGAAGAACCACAAGAAAAGTTCGGAGAATTATTCATGCCTTTGATAACTTATCCCAACCTGGCCAGAGGTCTGAGCATATCAGGACTCCATTTCTCAAGCAATCCTAATATCGGGGTGGGGCGTGGGGGTGGGGGATGAGACTAGTTGGGGATGGCAATATTGAAAAATACAGCTACAAGGCCTAGTCTCAGAGTAGGGCAAGGATACGGTGCACACACTATCCATGATGGTAGTACCAAGTTAAATCAGTCACCTGAGATGAGGGACTTAACACAGTCAATGTGGAGCACAGTCCCCACAGCCTTTGAAGATTCAAACCCTACTGGCAAAAATTTTATAGATCTATTTAGATAAGGCTGATGATAACTCATGTTTTATTCTTGTCTCAAGTTGAGGACAATGATCAGCAGAGCTCTGCCTGCAGATCTCTATCCCTTCCCGTCTTAAAGATGGGGAACTACTGACTGCTCTCAGAATTGTTAAGGATGGTCGTAGGGTTTGTAAGACGTGTGAGATGTGATCAACAGATTTCTTACGGCCTTGAATGATATCTCCTGTAGCCAGCATGTTTATTGAAACCATCATCAAACAAAGAGCCTGTGGCTGCAGGCTGCAAAGATACAGAGTATCTTGTGCAAATGGGTTTAGTGAATGTGAAACTCATGAAGAATGAGGGTGAAATGTGCATTTTTATACACAATGTGCATCTGTGTCATTTTGTCACTTTGTGAGTTCCATCCTTTTTTCACATTTTCCACGAAGGTCATACTTCTCATCCCTGACATTTCTAGTTTTATTATCTTGTCAATGTGTTTTTCTCAGTCCATGTACACCAGTTAGTCCTCCCTCTAGCTCCCTCGTATCTCTTAATACTGCATGCTTTTTCTCATTTGCTTGTATATTTTTTCTTACATATTTGCAGAACAGACATCTGAAATACAGGCACTGCAGAATTTTATATCTTTCATGCTTTTCAGTCCTCCTTTGACTCTTCAGTCCTTTTCCCTGTTGCTTTTCCTGCGGTCTGTGCCCCTCTCTGTTTCACACCTGGAGATAAAAACAGGCACACAGGACAGGAAGCTCCTACAGGGTCAGTTATGAGCTCCTGTGTTGTTGCATAGGAATCTGTGCGGCCTTGCTTTATCTGTTTTAGCTTGTGGAGTGAGCAGCAGAGTGATGAGATCTACAGCAGTAACCAACCTATGCTGTGGACAGGTTCACGGCATTCTGCAAACTCACACAATTTGCGTATTTTGTCCTTTCCCATGATAACAGTTTGCACCGACTTTATTTGTGGTTATTCAGGAAACTTCATCCACCTACAGCAGTAACTATTTCTAGCTAAAAAAGAGAGAATTCAGTATTTAAGAGCCAAGGGTCAAAAAAGGCAGGCAGACAAAAGGAGTCTGTCTCTGGAAGGAAACAGAACTGAAGTTTCAAATCATGGAAGGCATAAGCATACTCTTGAAACTGCTGTCCAAAACCCATGTATGAGCACTCAACAGCATTCAAAAATGACATTTCCCTCTTTCTAACTGTCCTAAACACAAGGTCAGGCAACTTCTTCTGGTTTTTTCCTTCTGACAATATGTGTGCATTCATGTTTGCAGTAAGAGGGACAGCACCTGTGAAACTCATACCCTGATACTAAATCCCACTCTTGAGCCACAGGAGACATAATTCTAAGTCCCCTTTGAAAGCATAGAGGCTAGGTTTCTGAACAGTCATATAATAGCTGGCTTACTAACTGTGTCTCCCAGAAGAAATTAATTAGGATCAAGACTAACTCTTCAGGATTCTCAAAGGAACAGGCAGTGTGTAGACAGCTACCTATTTGGGCTCTGTAGATGCTGTAAAACAGTGGAGTTTAACAAGGGAATATAAACTGATCTCCCCGGAGAAGGACGCTCCCAAATATCTCAAGTCAGGCACCAAGAAATCACTTGAGCTATTCTGGCTTCAATGGGTAGATAGGCAGAGCTGAAGAGTAGGCAAAGTTTACAGCAGCTTTAGTTAATTATGTCCCTACAGCATTTGGAAAGGCTTTTATACCACGCAAAGCAGAAGTCTTTGGCTTTTGTGTTCATCGTGGGTTTTTTCCATTTCTGCGTTCTTGATTGCTTGTTGTTGCACACGTTTAGCTGGGTGTTCATCTAGTCACTTTATCACTATATCTGTTTTTAGCAGACCTTGATTTCTAGGTTTTTAAAAGATCAAAGTCATCTGTCTCCACCAACTGAGGAATCATTCCCTGTCTGAGGTTTGAACATAATATAGCTTCCACAAGCACTTCTTTTAAGTCCATATCACCACGTGTAATCAGGATTCTTTTTTAAATGTACTTTTAGTAGCTGTTGTCTTGCATCTCAGAGAAGACAAAATCCACACAGAAATGGCTGGACTGCCACATATACTCTTTGTGAGATTCCCATTCTATGGCCAAATTTTGGACCAGAAGTCACATGCAGCTCCTGTAGCTTCGCACACAGATACATTCTCCAAATTTTTGTGATTCTGCTCTCCACACATTACTACTATATTCAATCCCTCCAGAACAGAGTCTTTGCAGGGTTCTCTCAGCTTTTTGTAGACCTATTGCCAAAGGAAAGGTGTAAATATGAAAAAGCACTGATCATCAACAGGACTGATGATTTACTGTTAGAGACCGTCCAATAAAAGCTCAAAAGGAAGAATGTATGATTACTTACTCTACAGTAAATTGAAATGTTATAGAGCATGTTGCCATGCAGCCCCCACAATTTGCACTGCCTCCTCGCTGGTGTAGAGCCTCTGCTAGATTTCTTGTTAATGAGGAACGGAGCATGTTTGGGGTGCTCTATTGTTGATTAGCCCAATGTTAAAGGGTTCTTTCCTACAGTCTTCAGTGGAATACACCTGAGGTTCTAATCAGTAAGTACAGTAAAAAAAGTAGTTCATCTCCACTTGATGGTGATTAGAGCAAAAAGTATTAAAAATAAGAGGCAAGCAGCTGTCACACAGTAGAGGTAGTAGATGACAGACACAGACATTTCCAATAAGAAAGCTGCAGCAAGGCAATGAGAAGGCGGCAAGAATGGCTTGATCAGTCGTGACCTTCTTACAAACATTTAGGGCAATCACTGTATCCAAAAATAAACCAAGGATTGACCAGCATAATACTTATTTTTTTGCCACAGCAAACATTGGACTCCTATTTTGGATCAGAAAGAAAGCTGAAGACTTTGAGATATACTGCTGAATGATTTATGCAAATCTCCAGGTCTTAAAAGGCAGTGAAACCTATGTTGAGAATATAGGAGAAAAGTGGATATTGCTGTTGGAAACCCTCTTGCAAGTTTATTCTAGTCACAGCAAACATAAAGGTGCAAGGAGCAGTGGTAGGTCCTAAGAGCCAAAAAGGTCTTCTCCAGATGGGAGCAGCAGGGAGTCAGCCGCTGAGCACTTGACAGGAGTGAGGGCTTGAGAAGGCTGCCAGAAACCCCACTGAACACTTGTCAATATTTAGATATAAAATATTGATGTTACACCCATACATAAGGGACAGAAGTATACTTCAGGAGCATACAGTGCTCCACCAGCCTCTGTTTGACTCAGGTCTTGTGCGCACACCTAAAAGACAAATGCCTACAGAGTGATTCATGTCCGTTAAGCAGCCAATCTTTTCTACATAAGTAGCACTTACTCTTAAAACCTGCGGCATGCCTGGCTTGCTTTATGCAGTAATATAAATCTTACCTTCATAGTAGCATTCAGTGAATGTCGACACTGCCATTACAGTGGGGCACAAACCCGAAGATATTCTTAGTGCCATCCATTTATTCTGTGATTTGTGATCCATCTGAACAGTAGGGGAAGATGTTATCTATGCTTTCCCACCCAATTGCACGTCCCAGTGGGCTAATCCCATTCACACGCCAATTCCCTACTACATACATCACTGTCCAACCTAACTTGTAGTGAGACTAGGTGTGATTGATCTGAACTCTGGGAATTCCGCTGAGATACTCGAGCGTGTGAGCTGTATGCCAGCCTGTGGCAAGAGGAGCTCAATGCCAGGTTAGTGTAATTGGCAGAACTCAAGGAAGAATATATTCACATGCAGACATAAAGCTGATCAACATTCTTGTGTCTGCACAACAAAGAATTGCAAACCGAGGTCCTCAGGGATCCTGAATGTATTTTGACAGTATGAAAGCTTAATAAATCAAGAGTGAATTAACTGTAGGTGAACTATTATTCAGCATTTCTCCAAACAGGTCTGTGTGTTTTTTAGAATTTGTTTGCAGAAAGGTAAGGGGAAAAAAATATTCCCCTCACACATGTAATTAGCATCATTCTTGCAAAAATGTACTCAATCTGACACATTCAAAGCATCTTTGTAACTCTGTGCCTAATAGCAAAATTATTCAAGACAGCTGTGAAAAAGAACGAGTTAATAATCTTGCTAAAAATGCCTTAGTATGAAATTTTAAGACTAAAATACTTAGTTGGCAGGCAGACACCGTATTTAAATCTGTATTTTATGGAAGATTTATAGCAGTTTTCAGGTCTAAAAAAGTAATTAGCCCTAACTTAAAAAATGAAGAATCAAGAGTGTTAGAATTTTTTTTTTTTTTTAAACACACCAAATGATGCTGCTTGGATAATTGAAACACTTTGTCCTGCAATAGAAACGACAGAGGCAGGCTCTGTTCTGTGTTTTCCCAAACTGCAACAAGTAGAAACTGGGAGAGATCACCTGTGAAGGTAAAAGAATACAGATATTAAACCCATTCCTATGGCCCACTCAGCTCAGTATCCTCACTCCAACAAGGACAAATAGAGGATGCTTAGGAAAGGAATATAGGACAAGTACGAAATGATTCTTCACTGGATATAACAACATCCAAGCCCCTAGCAATCAGCAGTTTACAGATTATTTTTTTTTTTTAATGCTAGAATTTTCATAGTTTGTATCTAGGACTGTTTTTTAACCATTTATTTGAATATGCTTATGCTTTTGACACCCTTGATATATTATGTCAATGGATTCCAAAGCTAAATGCTTGTATTGTTTGAAAAAAGCTTCATTTTTTGTTTGTAGCTACAACATAATAATCTTATGATTTCTTCCTCGTTCTCCATGTTGTTCCTTATTCTATTGACCTATATCGTGTCCACCTTGTTCCCACTGATGCTTACCAGTCTATTTCATCTTGCTTCATAAGGGAGCTTTCCTTTACCCCGCCCAGCCTCACTGACCTCCTCTGAACCATTTCTCAATCTACCACGTTCATTTGGAGGTGGAAGCACCCGAACTATCTGCAATGTTCAAGATATTGGTGCTCTTAAATGCCATAATGACGGTTTCTCAGTTCACATTCTGTTTGTTTTTTGGACTGGGCGGCCATTGTCAGCAAACTAACCACAAGGGCTATGAGATCTGTCTCTTCAAGGTAATGGTTAATTTAGAGTGATTGTGCATTTAATTTGCCACATGTACCGTACCTAGCACTTAGCACCACTGAATTTCACCTGCTGCTTTAACACACGGTATTGTGCTGTCTTTTTTACAGCTTTTAACTCTAAGTTTAGCTTTGACAATCTATTTGACAATCTATTGTGTTGCCTGCAAATCTTATCACCCCAATCTTCAACCTCTTCACCATGCCATTTACAAATATGCTGAACAGAATAGTCACTACGGTAAGGTCTTTCGATTGTGAAAATTGAGCACTTATTTAAAGCATGTTTTCCCTAGATTTTAATCTCTTACCTAGAAGACCCTATTCTTTCTCATCCCACAGCAGAGCCTTTACTGAAGCCTTTACTGTTAAAAGCTCTCTGAAAACATAAGTATACTGACCAGCTTGCATTTGTCTATATAGTCATCAGGAGCTCCAGTGACCTGCAGTAAATTTGTGAGGAATGGCTTCCCTTTACAATAGCCACGCTGACCCTTCCCTGCTATACGTCACTATCTATGTGCCAGCTAACACTCACCATCCTTTTTGCTTCCTTCCATCTGCTCAGCTGTACATGAGGCTCACTTGCTTACTTTCCAGCCCCATTCTTACAGACTGGTGTCACACTTGCCGCTTCCCATTCTGCTGCTGTTCAGCAATTTACTGATTGAGGCAGTAGATTACATCCTGTAGCTACTAGTTCAGCAGCTTCATATCTGAATTCCTTTAGAGCTGAGGATGAAAGCTGTCTACTTCTGATGGTTTCTTACTATCCATTTCATCAGTTTGTTATAAAATCTTTGCCACTGACCCTGCAGCTGGAGTCATCTCCTGAGACGCACCCTGTGGTGAGCAGACCCTCTGCAGGAGTTTTGCTGCCCTCCTCTTTAGTGAGCATTGAAGCAAAGAATTAATCTATTTTCTGTGGTCTTTTCTACCTTGCTCCCAAACTATCTTTTGAGATCTTCGTTCTCTGACAGGCTCCACACCTCTGATATCTTTGAAAGTATATTCTTAGGTCTTATATTTTAGCATTTTTCCTCCTCAAAAACTTTTTGTCATTTTACCTTTAATTTGTCAGAGTTCATGTTCTTTTCTGTTTTGTTGTTTGGATGCAGCTTTGAGTGAAGCAGTCTGCATGCCCAGGCTTCTATGTAGGGTCTATAAAATCAGCTTGTAAAATCTGGAATTTGCTTTGGTTTTGCCTAATGAGAACTGCCCGAGTCCACCAAGAAGATACCAGAAAATTTTCTTCTTCCTTTTTAGCAGCCTTTACTCGTTTTCATTCATGATTGTAGGGATGAAGGACATGCTATTAATATTACATGATGCTGCACTGAGTCATCATATCTCTATTTTAAAAAAGTAATGGTGCATCAATTAACTGCAATAAGATAATGAATTTTCCGTTATCTTTGACACTTTTAATTCATATATACATAGAATATTTTGCAGCAGTGGGAAAAAAAAAAAAAAGTCTACTGTAGTACCAGAAGTCGGCTTTGCTGTCTTGTTAGCCACCCACCGCTGCAAACTCCGTTTCTTTCTCCTTCACCCCCCATTCTCTACAGACACTCGGTCATACACATTTTCTACTTACCAAGCTCTCTTTCTGTAATAGCACTTATAATGTTTCTCCCTCCTTCAGGAAAAGGTGAAAAAAAATTTAAAAAAAAGGTAGAGCACCTGCTGAGGAGTGGTGTGAAAGGCATTTTTTGCTCTGCACCACCTCAGCCCATGTCCTGTGGGTCCCCTCTTCCCTGCAGCCCACCCTCCCCTCTCGGGCAGGGGGCGAGAGCAGCTCTCTGTGGGAGCAAAGGGCCCAGGGTGGCCAGGGGTAAGAAGCCACAGCTGCTTAAACAGCTGGTTTAGACTAAAAATATGCCCTGGCTTTGCTCAGGATATGCATTACACCTGGGATTCCCAGACAGTACAGATTCTCTGCTGTGAGGAAATTTGCACAGCAGATATCCAGCCTGTGCCTGACTCCAGGCAAAGATATTAGGACTTGACAGTACTTGGAAATTCACCAAAATAGATATTCTGGAGTTGCTATTCAGTCTCCAAGTACAGACAATCTCTCAGCCTTTTGGACTCATTAGCAATAAAAACAGCAACAAATAATATGCAAGAAATGTTTCAGTTATAAAAATAGGATGCCCATATAAAAGGAATTAAGCGTAATTAGTCTTTTTCCTGAGGTTTAATTATAAAATGCATTTCTAAACTGACAGACAGCAATGCCCTCTGCACAAATGATTTGAGGCTGCTTTTATCATTACATTTCCTCATTTAGCATAGAATTAAAATGTGCATACACAATTACTTTCATTTTGTGTAACTGGGAACTAGACACCTGCTTAGACACCGTTCCTCACGTGCTGTCAGAGGCAAATGTACACAGGACTATCATCAGTAATTTAAAAGTACATTTGAGAAAGGAAAAGCCTCTTTACTACATTAAAGCTATATGTATTTCCTTCTGATCTAGCCTTTTTCTGAAATTCTGTTTATATGTATGTTGGGTTTTTGTAATGAGACAGGTAATAATTACTATAAAATATAGCCAGAACAAAGGCTCTGCAGATAAACTCACATTTATTAGAGGCACTTTATTCTAATGTTTCGGAGAAGCTTTACAATTTTATTTCTAATTAACCTATCAATAGTGATGTCACTTAAACATTCTTTAGGAATATTATCTTCTCATTATTGCCAGAAAACATGCTGCCCAATTTTATAGCTCAGTTGTTCTTATGCATGAATGGAGCATCTGAATTAACTTGAACTGAAGCAGATCTTTTTCAGAGACATTTGCCATACACACAAACTACTTTTTATAATTACACTTAAATCACTAATATGTAAATTTAAAAACATTGAAGGGGGGAAGCATTCAGTGTTTACTTTGTGCTTGCACATTGTAAGGATAAAATAGAGGAGCATTCTGTTTACCACATGCCACTAGGTCAGAAGGAGAAGCAGTGGGTGTGGGTAGGCGTTTGTCCCAAACAGCATGGAAATTCAGCCAGGGCCACGTTCTGCAGAAAGAAAGAAACACAATGCAAAATCAATGTGTGTAAAATTGCCGGATTCATAGCTGTGAAGAGCACGTTTCTTCAGAAACAAATACAGCTCAGGCAGCAGCCGTGCAAGCTTCCCAGGCTGGCTTGCCAACACGCTTCAACCTTAAGCCAGTGAGAACGTCTGGAGGGTGTGGAGGTCTATCCCTCCAGCTTTGTAGTCTTTGCTGAAGACTGCCAGGAAGGTTACAAATCAGAGGTGATGCCAGTCTCGGGGGTGTCCCACAATGCAGGGCCTGCCTGTTGGGAGCGGGAAGGGGTCCATCCATTTGTTCCGCATGCCTGGCCACCAAAACAGCTGCCAGGCTTGCAAAGGGCTGCGTTCATTGCAGCCCCGTGCAGGGATCCTGCGGAATGACACCTTGAAATTAAAGTTGATTCCAAAAAGCCGAAGGCAATCTTTGGCTTTGTGAGATTAAAATATTGGATTTCAAGGGCTGTGCTCTCCAACGCTTTCCCTGCCGTTTGTGGATTTAAAACTTGGTGATTAGGATGCATGCATCCTCTCAGGCTGTCATGTGAAAACTGTGCCTGAATGGCATGGGAGCTGAAGGTGTTATTTTAGGGATGGGTAGCTCTCCAGATCTGGGGAACTTTTTTCTGTCAATTTCTTGAAAAAAATGAAATCCGTAAAATGTAACATAGCAGAGGACCTAAATGCCATGCAAAACAACGATGTTGCTATATTGAAGTTTATCTGTTACAATACTCTGGTATTTCATCTGAAAAGCTGTATATCTCCATAGAAGGCAGCTTTGCCGAAATGCCTCAAAAATAATGGTCTGATATTCAAATGTCTCACTGTCCATGACAGGAGCTAATGCCACAGGGTCATACCCAATAAAAGATAAGGGGACTCAAAGCTTGATGCTGCAACACCTGTTAGGTGCCTGGTGTCCTGCTAGATGCAGAGGGAAGATTAAATGTGTAAGGATGATATCCAAGCAGTCTGCAAGTATAAAAGGTAACAAGAAAAGGTAACAAATATATTAAAATAAATATGAAGAACAGGAAAAAAGAGGTCCGTTGCTTGCTGAGAATGTGGAGAAGGCTGAAATATTCAATGCTTTCTTTGTATCAGTCTTCACTGAGATGTTCAGAAGGACCATAAACTTACATCAACTTCAACAAAGACAAATTAGTATAAATCAGAACAAGGAAAAAAATGCTTAAAGTGTACTTGGATTCAGGTCTGCTGAACGTGCTGATGTTCATGTATGCTCAATGAATATGAGAAAGTAATTTCTAGACTATTAGTAATTATGTCCAAGAATTCAAGGACAAGAAGGTTAGCAGCAGACTAGAGAAAGGAAAACATATTCCCTCTTTTTGAAGTCAAATAATAGAGAAAAGTTCCTTAAACTTTCATTCCCAGAAATAATCTGTGACAGGTTATCAATAAATTGAAAAAGTCCACCAACATGTAAATTTAGGAAAGCAAACCTTGTCATACCCATCTAATTTTCATTTCTTATTTTGGGCTTACATTTTTATATTTTTGTGGGAAAAGGGGAAGTAGAATGTGTAAGGCATCTTCTTTTCACCTCTCAATACTACCTTGTATGAAATTTGCAGAAGAAGAGGAAACAGACTCTACGTGGAATCACTGTAATGTGGTTACTGAAAATGTAGCCTCTTAAAGGCTGCTCTCAATGATTTTCTGAACAGTAATTACAAGTGTGGTTTTGAGAGGTCTAGGATGAAAACAGCTCAATTCAATGATTTCATTAATAATTGGAGACCTATTGATAAATAATAAAATAAAATTTGCTGATGCCAAGATGTCTCTATTCTTAAAGGATTTAAAAGGACTTTGAGGAACTGACTTAGATTTCAAAATGAAAATTTCATACAAAAGCAGTCAATCTGATAAAATTCACTGAGGTGCACTAGGCTCGGTTTAGGACAGAGAAATCACAATGTGTACAATGTAGAATGAGGGATAACAGTCTAGACAATACTGCTGGGGATAATCTTGGAATCCAAGCTATTCGCGTGTTAAAAAAAGTCGAAGGTCTCATTCTGGAAAGATTATTAATAAGTGTTTCTCCCACATGGGAAGAACGTTATCATTTTGATCCGTTCTGCCTACTCCGCACCTTTTAGTAATATCTCCAGTTTAGAGACTGTGGACAGACTTGGAAGGATCCAGAACACAAGTATAGAGAAATGTCATGTGTGGTATAAAACTGCAGGAATCAACTTTTGATCCTGAAAAGAGAGTAATGATGATTTCATATAACAAGCACTGGCTTCTTTTCAGACCTGTTTCTGTGCTTACCATGACCTTTGGCCTCACCTTGGTGTATCTTCAATATGTGGGTATATTTAAGCTGCTCTTATACAATCACTGGATTTAAAAGAGACAGAAATAGCCTCACGATACCTAAAAATCTGTTTCACAATAGCAAACATGGGAGAGGAAGCACATTTGAGTTCCTGGACAGAGACAGTGCGTACAGCGTGGTTTTCTCCCATATCAGACATAACAGAATCTACATTGGCAAGGGGAAAGAAGGGGAGGTTATAAATGTTTAACTGCAGACAAAATAAGAATAGGAATTTTTACCTTATTAGGCACATGGGGAACCACTCCTCAGACAAAGTTTTCTCTTTTGTATGAATTCCCGAGATACGAGTGTAAAGTCTAATGAAGCTTTTCTCAGGATAAAAGTGTTAGCAATATTTCTTTTCCTTGTTGTTTTTCTTATCTAATCAGAGCTGGTCTTGGGCTGCAAAGGCAGTATAATTCAGTTATACATCAGTCAGCCACAAGACACACATGCATGGAATACAATTAACCCACTGCTCCTGCAACTATTTGTTTTACCTCTGGTCTCACACTCTCTGATGTAAATTTCAGAACACCTAATTTTTGCAGGCTTGTTTCTTTCCCTTCCTTTGGTCGCATAACAAAGATGCTGGCCTTTTTTAAGCTGTTCCAGTTTATTTGCACATAGGATTTTATAATAAAAGGAACTATCAAATCAGCTACGTGCTTCCTTTAGAGGAAAAAAATTTTAATCCACTGAAATACAGAAAAGGTTACATTAATACAAGAGAATTCCTGCATGTTGACCAATGAGAACAGAAGAAAGGCAAACAGCAAGGGGAAAATGTGACATTAACTTAACCTTTTTACACATTAAACTGTATTAAAATCTCTTCCTGTCTTTCTGCTCTGGAGCGCAAAGGATTTTATTTGAAGGACTGTACATGCTCTGCACAGCTTTCATCGTACTCATTTTAAAGGCTATTTATCAAGGAGTGTTAAAAACACCTCCTTCATTTGATCTAATCTGGCACTTCTCTCAAAACATGCTAACAAGATCATTTTAAATACCTTCTGCAAAACATGTTCTATCCAGGCAACATAACACAAGAAAGAACTGTCATTAAGCCTTTGGAAACTCTGAGTTTGCTTTTATAGCATTTCTACCAGGGTTTAATTGTTTCATGACATTTAGAAACACGTTTTCCCAAACTGGTTGAATTTTGTCTGTTTGACTGACTAAGTATCCTTGTGGGGATGCTACAAATCCATCTTCTGTCTGTGTTACGGAAGTGGTAAGAGAGATTTTCTATTTTTGTTCCGAGTGTGTGCAGCCACTACATACTACCAAAAGTCAGAGTGATGCAAACAGCCTTGCATGGCCAAACCTGGGGGCATCTCTCCACAGCCCAGAGAGCACCTGCGCTGTGTGTCACTGTGGCCTACAGGTCATCAGAAATGTCTAAAAATGTGTACTGCATGGTACGACCAAATGCGTTCTTCCTAACAGAGAAAATCCACTAAGGGGGAAATTTACTTCAAAAATAAGGCCTTTTTGCACAAAATAATCCTGTTCTTTTGCCCCCCCTGCTCAGTCTGCCGCATTTACAAAGTGCTATAGCAAGACTGAGAGGTTTTATTCGGATCAATGGCTTTTAAGTTAAGTACTGGCATAGGTTGCATACAGGATCCTGGGAGAATTCTTAAAATACACTGCAGCTCCTATTGCCAGAATATGAATTCTTATTGACAAGCACTGCCATAGCCCTTTTAGTAGCATTCTGTCTCTGAACAAAAGTAGGGACTAGATAACTTCTTGACGTCCCTTCCAGTTTTCTTTGATGCTAGGAGTCTTGTTGACATTTCATATTATGCACATTTATTTGTTATAATACTATATTTCAAACTCAGGAAGGAAGGAAAGCCTCTGAAGGATTACACTTTTAGTTGACAGAAATACAATAGTAGCAAAGAAAACATACAAAACAGAAAACATTTCAATGTCCAAGGCCAGCTAAGAGCTGGTTTTGTCAAGACAGGCTTGTGTGAGGAAAAGGATTTGCCCGTCATCATGGAATCTGTACAGTCCCCTTAAAAGCCTCTCTAGGATGTATAGGCATTGTTATTTTAGCGCAGTGGATACACACAGTGAAGAAACTGTCGATGCAGACCGAGGCAGTTGTGATCCTTTTGTGCAGATGTGCTCCTCTAGCACTGATAAACGAGTTTGCTGGAGCCACTGCACTGAGACCCTCGTGCACCCCTCCTGGCTGCCCATCACCTGGCCCCACACTTCTACCAGCACCAGGAGATCAACCCTCCTGCTGGGCTCCACCTGGGACACCCCTCCGACGGGGCTGGGAGGCTACTGCGACGCACCTGCAAGGCATGAGCTCCAGAGGCTGTGGTGCCACTGGTATGAGGCTCACATGTCACCTCACCCTGTTGCTCATTCAGCCCGCTCCCAAAAGAAGTGAGCGGCTGCGGTATCGCAGCACCAACCAAGCTGTACAGCTGCTGCTTCCTACACGTGCCGTATGCCATGCCGAGCGGGCACAGCAGAAAGCAGCTGCTCCCCTGGTCATGGAGAAGGTTTCCAGCATCAAAAGCCAGCTCTCCCCATGGAGAGAAGAGCAAAACCAAAGCATCCCAGTGGGAGGCAAAGCTGGGAGGGAGGCTGGGGTGAGTGGGAGACACAGATATCAGTGCCCCACTTTACCGCTCTAGAAATAGAGGCAGAAAAAAATCATAATGAAGCTAACTCTGACTGGAAAGCCAGCCAGGAGGCGAGTGGCAGCAATCTGTAACCAGAGCCGTGAGGTCGGCTGCTCTAACTAGACAGCGCAGCCAGGGGCTCTGCTTACTCTGACCAAAAAACCTTCTGTGGATAAATAGTGCAAAGCATGCTCTTGTAAGAACTCCAGCAAACACACATGGCCCGTGCCATAGCACTAACCTTTCTTGGTTTAATGTATTGTTTCATAACAACTCTTAATTTGGTGTGAAACTTTACTACCAAGGTTTAGATATGCAAATGTTGGGTCTTTGTATTTGTGCTTCAAACCTCTCTTTTCTCTATGAAAATAGCAAGTTAAAAGCAGCAAAGGTCTTCTGGCACCTACACAAGACCACAAGTTAAGGTGTAGCACAATGTTTCCAGTGATTCCAACATATCAAGCAATTAAAAAATCAACTTCTTACGTGTAGAAGATGTGAGGCAAGTTCCAAACGCATTACACCGATTTCAGCAGAAGACGAGCAACATTTGATACACCACAGGCAGAATCCACTTTGGAGGTTATTTAATCTGCCAGTAATATCCCTGAGACAGACAGGAACAAATTTACCTTGATGTGTCTGTCTGTCATTCAAGTAACCTGTGATCCATTGAATATGTCTCTTTCTGAAACGCTCATTTTACTGCAATTCTGTCTGACTCAATATTCTTCTTACCTGACAGGTAGGAGATCAAATAATTGAAATCAATGGAGAAAGCACAAGGGACATGACACATGCCAGAGCAATAGAGCTAATCAAGTCTGGTGGCAGGAGAGTGCGACTGTTGTTGAAACGTGGAACAGGCCAGGTCCCAGAATATGGTGGGTTTTCATCTTTACGTTTTTCTATGTGCATGAGCCTATATAAATTAATTATATTGCTTTTGAGTTAAGTAGCAATTGCAGATATTTATATATTGTGATGTCCTGGGGCATGTCAAGTATGGGCGTAAGTGCTTACCTGAGTAGAGGTGGACTTATTCATGTTTGTTTCCTTGGCTTGAGACGATATATGTGTGTACATCACTGTCATCTGCTGCCCTCCCAACACAGGCAATGGCTTATAAGATGTGCACTGGAGGAAGCACTTTGAACCCTTTAGGGGACATCTCTGAGTGTGCTGGGAGTTGCTGATTTGTCCATAAACTGTCCTTTTCTTCCTCGATTGGTACTTCTCTGCACATTTTCAATCACAGCAGATGATCTTGTTGCCATGCAATGCAATGGCCCAGGTTTAAACTCAAAGCATTAACAACAATGTACTTCTTTCTTTGACAACCTCACCCTTTATATTATCTCTGACAATACACACGGATGATCAAGTAGAAGCCACTCTGAATAAAAAAGGAGACTTTGCTCATTGCCGTGAGAAAGCAGGATCCATTCTTCTCATGTTTTGTTTCAGAAGGACTTCTGAGACTGTTTTAAGTATTTCAAAAAGTGTGAGTCATTTAGACAATATAGAAACCTTATTTCACTACTGAAATGACAAGAAGTTAAAATAAATTATCCAAAGGTAATTTCAAAGACAAAAAGCTCTTTTTGAAAATTGAAACCAGGGCTTACTCTAAAGTATGATGTGACAATGTCATATATTTACATAAGTTCTATGATATGCACAGCTGGGCCTGAAATCTCACAGGAAAGGGGTTCTTTTTAATGAAAATATCTTGACTTCTTTATGCTAGGAGGTCCAAAACTCTATTAAACTTTTGTAATGATACTTTTGAAGTTCCAGCAACATTTCCCATTAGAATCAGAAATTGCTGTAGCTTATGAAAATTCGAAGTAAGACTTAGTCTTAACTGTAGGTTCAGGTCAATCTTTGTTAGCAACATAAATTCATTACCTCTCTTTGAGACATTAAATTTCAGCTCTAGTGAAAGTCAGAACTTTGCCAGCTGTCAGTATGCATGGTAATTGCACCATTTTCTTCTCTAAACTGGAGCCAGTTCTGTGGCTGAGGCAATACTCGGGATAGCGTATGCTGCTTTTTTTTCCAGCTTTCAAGAGCTTCTGAATAAGGGCAGCAAGGATGGGCCATAGTCCACTCATCTGGTGATAAAGTTAGTGAGTTGTCTTTTGGTGAGTAGGAACAAAGCCAAAATGGCTTTCAGGGATTATGATGAATCGGTACTAAGACATTTAATATCAATTTGAACCAGTGTATCATCCTTTCAGAGAGACCTCCAATAGAGATTCAGATCAGCTCCAAAATTATTTTGTAGGAGGAAATGAATCAATTTTAAGGAAAGAACAAACAAACAACCAGGACTGGTATAGTGGTAGTAATACCTCTCAAACAGCAGAATTTTATACCAGCAGTTCTCTGGTTCTTCAGGAAACAGTTTAATCTCAGGAGGGTCACAGGAGGCTGCTATAAGCAAAGAATCGATTGCAGTTCAGACCCATTCCAAATCTGACTTTCTTAAGATCCTAGTTCTGGGTGGCATTTAAACCTAGGTTTACAGGAGATCCAGAATGGATTTCTATATTTATGTAATCCTATAAATCTGTACCTTATTCCAGAATCATAAGAAAATGTAAATAGCTGCAAAAACATGTTCAGTGTAAATAGCATTTTTTGGGGGTGGGGGGAAGTCTCCTTAAAGGTGTAAATGTGCACAGGCGTCCCCTTCCCAAGAAGAACATAGGTAAAAAATACACATAAACAACCAAAAAGACAGACATAGTCTATAGTGCTAACAGAAAGAAACAAGACAACTTCACAGGACACTTTAAAGCCATGCTCACCATTTGGAGAAGCATTTGAAATGCTTACATTAGATCTGTAAAAATGCAGATTACTGCAAAATAGAAGTTACTACAAAGAAGTGCTGGTTAATCAGATCATTTTTCTAGCTGCATCACCACTTTACTGCTCTGTACAGGAGGAGGACTAAGTAGCTGTGCTTGAAAAAGCTGTGTTATCCTACTGCACTGAAAAAGCAGAAAAACTGTTCGGGAGTTACTTTGGAATGTACACACAACCTATAGAAAGCATCACAGCGAAGGATATCATCCACATTTCTGCAATTCTTAATATGTGCATTATGCAGGCAGAGAAATGTTAGTGCTGAATCCAGTCTGTGGGCAGAATGGAAGCAAAATAAGATGCCTGTTGAAATTAGCTGAGATATTAAAGTCCTTCATAGGTCATTTCCCAAAGCAATAAGAAATACTCTAAGAACAAATATAAGGTGCACATAAAAAGCAACAGCAGCCTGCTTAGGAAGTTAAAAACAGAAATTAACAGAAATTATTAAAACCAGAGGGCAAGTCTTGAGAAGGCCACATCTCAAGGGTAAGTCATTGTGCCACAAAGAACGTCGGTCAGAGTATTAACAGAGAAGCCAGAAAGAATATCCATTGTGAATAATGGAAAACTGAACACAGAGAAGATTGTGACAGTAAGCTTGAGGACAAAGAGATCCTGAGGACAGCAGATAAACTAGTCAATATTTAGTAGTTCCTTCTTCTTCCCACCAGAATTGCACAGTTGAGATGTAGCAAGAGTAATTGGAGCTTTTTTTACTGAAATAATCAGCCTTTTTTTCTCTCTTTTTTTTTTCTTTTTGCAATTACCTGTCAGAAATATTTCTTATTCTCACCAGGGCTCAGCTCTGGAGACCATCAGTGGGAAGTAAGACTTAGTCGAGTGTAAAAATGCAAGGCTGGAGGACTGAGCTGGTATCTGGATTGCAACGGTGGTGTGCAGCAGAAGCCTAGGGAGAAATATAAAAACAGAGCAAGTGTACCAGGGTCCTCTCCTGGATATTCTCTCTCATTCTCTGTCAAGAAAAATGGTCAGGGACTTCCCAAGTGAGTTGTAGTAACGCTGTGTTAAAAGACCTTTCCAACAGCAGTGGCGTTCAGACTCATAGTGTTAAAAAGAAGGAAGATTACCTAGAACAACTCAACCAACCAGCCAAAATCTGTCACACAGCATCTTTCAGTCTTCAACTTTTTTATTTCCCTTGTGCAATATAATCAATGCTTTTTAAATTCCAGAGCCATGTTTCTGTTAGTACAAAATATGGTGGTGTACATTTAAGTGCAAGAACTATCAGTGTTTGAATGGTGATGTGATTGACACCAGTAAAAGCAGTGTTAAGGAAAAACCATCAATGGTAAGAAAGTGATCTGCAAAAGAAAAGAATGGGTATTGAAAAGAAGAAAGCGCTCAATGAAGAAGCAAAGAACAAGCTCCTTAGGAGGATGTAAATCTCATGAATGAGTTATGTCAGTTTATGCTCCCTGGAAATCTGTCCCTGCAAGCACATCTAAGAAAATTCTGGCTGGGCTGAAGCACTATTCAAACCGAGGGGAAAAAATGAAGTGTGTTGCAAATGCATCATTTACCTCAACTCCAGCTGCTGATTTTGCTTGAAAACAAATGCCAAAGATCCCAGAGCACATCATAGGGAGAAATCCCCTTGTAGCATGCATGGTAGCATCAGAATTCGTGGGAAGGCACATGGATATGATTAATGCTCCAAAACGATAGCTGATTTCCCGGCAGGGTGCAGCAAAAGAAGCTTAGAAAACAGAAGTTCTATCACTCAGCATCTCAGAACATGTTTGCTGAGGCTAAGACTAGCCAGAGGAGCTGTGCTTCCACTGAAGGTGAATTATCACAGCGCATCCAAACCCGAAGAACATCAGTGTGATGTTTCATAGGAAACAGTCTGCCAACCACATTCTCCAAAGAACCAAGTCAGAGTAAGAAATCATATTACTGCGCAAAAAAGACTAGAAGTACTGCTGGGAATCCTGCTCCTGAAGTGCACTTAATGCATGGGGAGCCTGGCTGGGGGGACTGTGTGGTTCCGTACATGCCACAGGACACAAAACTCACGTCATCGCTGTAGCACTGAGCACTCCTCAGACCGGCATAAAATACAATTTGAATAAGATGACAGACCAAGATTTTTCTTGCAGTGGCTGCGTCTGCCTAAAAGGTTATTGACTTCAGCAGGAGCTACTGGGTGCACAGCACTTCAGAAGATCTGTCGCTCACACTGTGGGAACCTCATTACAGATGCTTATGTATTTCAGGCTTAGCCATAGCTGTATAAACACCACCAGAAAGACATGTACATTGCACAGCCGAACGTTGGAATGAAGCAGCATCCCTATAGGCAAAACACAGGGAAACTGTTCACAAAATTGCAAAATAGTAACATTAAAGATGAAGTAAACCTAACAAATCACAGCCTCTCCATCTAGCAAGGAGTTTTGCATGAGGCAAGTAAATTCTAATGATGGATCAGCCCCAGGAAGCTACAGTTTTCTCTGAGAACAACCACAGTTTTCTGCAATTATTTGTGGAAGAAGGTCCCTAGGAAAGCCTGGGATGTTTCGTTTGCAGTCCCAGTAGTCCTGTCGGCTTGCTTCTGGCGTACTACTCTTAGCCTTTCCCAACAGGAGCTTCTGTTACTCAAAGCTACCTTAAAATATGTATGTTCCTAGAAGGACCTGAGAGCACTGGGTCTTATAACCAAATAATTGCAAACAGGGCATAAAGGTGGAGGAGGCAGAGGCACAGTTAACACTTGTGGATGGTCTCCATCCCACCAGCAAGGCACAGCCTCCTGCCCCAGATGCTTTCCATCTGGCACTGCAAAGGGAGTGGAAACACTGGATTTCACCTGTGAGGAACATCTAGAAGAAAGCTAACATGTTTCCCTTCCTGCTTCCACAGCAGGACTTCAGAATCATCGTTTTTATCAAGTTCGGTAATTTTTCATAGAATCATTCAGGTTGGAAAAGATCCCTGAGATCATCAAGTCCAACTGTTAACCCAGCACTGCCAACTCCACCACTAAACCATGTCCCTAAGCACCGCATCTACATGTTTTTTAAACACCTCCAGGGGTGGTGATTCCACCACCTTCATGGGCAGCCTGTTCCAGTGCTTTCACTTAGCTTTAAGTTGCTAAAGAGCTCCTGTAGAATGTTGTAAGTTTTAGATACTACAGCCCATGCGTCCTGAGATTATGGAAAACTTTTCCATTGCCCTGTCTTGGAAACCTGGGTCTGGCCCTGAGCGTGCTAGGTCACGGTGTGGTGCTAACACACACAGAGCCATGAGAACCAGAATCAGTGAGGTCTGATGAATAAGGACGCTGTGTTACAGGGCTGGTTGGTGCTTTATGGATTTACACAATGGTGGATCTTTCCTTCCCTTCCCCATCTTGCTTGACTTCATTAAAAGACATGTCCTGGGGTTGCATTTTGCATTTCTGGAATTTCTGTTGCTTCACATGATGCTAAATTACATACAAAACTCACCCTGTGGGTTCATGACATTCAGGTAGTGTTACAGAACGAGACTTTAGATTCAGTTTTTGATATTTAAGGGAGGAAGAGTTCTTTATGCAAAAGATAAGCTTTCAGTATGCACAAAATAATTGCTGGTTAACAAATAAAAGCTGCAAGTTATTTAGCAGTAAGGTATTTTTGAAGAGCCTGGAAGAAACTCTCTGCTCATGTTTCAGCACTACCTTACCAACAAAACCAGAAAATGTCAGAGTTGATACCAATACAAGGATTTTTCAAACAAATAAATCAGAACAGTTCTGAAATGCATTAAACCTTTTGCTTTTGATTTGTTATGACTCCTTCAGAAAGCACCTCAAGATGTACTCCACATCCATAGTCCAGATGAATCTATGTTCTGAATATATATGCCCAGTAGTTTCAGTCATCCACTAATATTTAGACTTACAGCATGCTTACTTGTCTTAGCTTTACAGAAATACTTCTTTCCTGTTTACATATAAGCTTTTTACTCAGTTGTTCTAAACTTACTAAGAATTCTCTGCTCTAACAATAGTAAAATATTTGTATGTCACTGGTTCTGTTAATTCTAATGATTGGTCCTAGGCTGTTCCTCCCCTTCCTTTAGGAATGGTACCTTCCAGTCTCTCCATGTGCATGAAAAGTGACAAGCATGGGTCCCCATATTTCTACTTATTGGGCCACCCTAAAGACACGGTTTGTAAACTCTGCATGTTTATCTTTCTAATACGCTTTCATTTCTTACAACTGTTAATAGTCTTTTCCAACTTTTTTCTTACATGCTAGCTCACTTAATAGTTTCTGCAGTATTCAGCTTTTCTCTCATAACTGATGGTCTTAGATATCTGTCAAAGCAGCTATGCATTTTACAAATCTCTTTTAATATCCCAGATAACTGGTTCTTCATGTTACACTGCTGCTAGTGCAAGAAACGCAGCCATAGGTCTGCTATATATCTGCTTTTCCTCGTGACAAAAGTTTATCCCCTTAATATGACTTTTCTGTTAGAAAACCTTAAAATTTTGAGAATCAAAGCTGTATTTTCCCACCTTCTTACGGCACTTGTCTTGCAAAAATATTAGTAATGTGAAGGTGGAAGTTAGGTGCTGATTTTAAAGAGTATTTATATGCAGCCTCTTGAAGAAATAACTAATGTAAAATTGAAGACTTTTTGGAACATGCTGTAAGGCAATAATCGTTTTTTAAACCCAGCGGTTACCCTGAATTTACACATAGCTTGAAATCAAGTGCAAAGTGCTATTTTCTACATAAATCAGATCCAACTGCACAGATTGTTCAGATACATCAAATTTGTAATACAGATTCATGGCTCAGAAATGATACCTGGAAAGCAAAGGAAAAGAAAAGCTTATTTTTCCTATTTTTTTATTGATTGCTGTCATCACAGAAAATGAAGAAGCATTCAGATGCATTCAGCCTGTCTGCTGTTGACTTTGCACAATGTAGTTTATTTGCTAAAATTATAAGGCCAGTCTCACACTATTGAAGTACACAAATTGGAAATAGGGAGTTTATACCCAAAGGTATCCTGCTAGCCTTTGAGCTTTGAGCAGCTCCTCCAGTGTGACGCCCACAGAATTCCTGCCTCCAGCACCCAGGCACTAAGCTATGCTTAACTTATCAGTCTTCTGCGTGCAAATCTGGGTAGTTTAATCAATTGCTTGCATGTGTTTCCAGTTACAGCTCATTTCCAATTTGTGTCTATAAACAAGAACTTTTTGAACACAGGCCTGTCCCTATACATTGCAAGTGCAGAGCTGGACCCATCTAGAGGCTAAAAACAGTACTGTGCTAAAAACAGTACCTGTGCGGTTCAAGCATTTATGTCATCATTGGAGACCTCCTAGCAACAAAGAAGTTCCTGCATTGTCTAGAAATCTGAATTGATCATTCCTTGTATTCTCACCTTTCTTCTGCTTTGTTCTTCACTTATAGTAGTCCAGAGAGATCATGAGGTTAAAAATCCAGGCTGACATTAGGGCCATTTTGAAGTCCCAATTGTCAAGCATAGGAAGTTCAGTGAACTGCAGTTCCACTACAAGTGTTAGTATATTTATAACCACAGCTTTCTATGCATCATCTTCATTTCCCCTCCTATAGCATAATGGACAAAGGAAATAAGCCTTTTTTCCTGAAATAAGTAGAAAAATAAATTCTCTATAAATACAGCAACAGTTAGTTTTGCACAGTCACTCAGCTGTGAATGGTTCTGATTATTTACTTGGCAGGAAGTGTTAGGACAGATTTTTTTTTCCCAGTGAAATATATCCAGAAAATCAAAAGCAATTTAGTTTGGGTCAACACCAAAACTGAAATACCTGATTGATAAAAAAATAGCATCACATCAAATGAAAATATATGTGTTATACAACGTTTCCATTTCAGGTGGTTTTAATGAAAGAGTTTTGAGGGGAAGGATTTTCCTAAAAAGCCGGTTTTTGCAATGGGGCTTTTCCCCACCAAAATTGTGGCTGTGCTACCATTCATTAGAGCACTAACCAAGGATATAAGTCAAATTTCCTGATGTAGAACAGGTATATTGACCATTCTAGCATGCCTTAGGAGAGACCCCTACCAGAGCGTTGTAGTGCAGTCTGTTATGAGTCTGCATTTCTCCCACAGGAATTGTTCCATTTTGTATAAATAATCACTTACAGAAGATGATCAGCAGGCTTACTTGAAGATAGACAGAGGTGCAGATGCTAGAAGGTGGTTTAGAAAGTACATCCAGATCAAGAGATACGTGCCTGTGCTTCCTTGCACCGTGGGTTTGGTAGCCCTTACTAGTGACCGCTGCATTTATATTTGTAGTAATAGATGAAAAATTGGGAGCTTTTACTGTGGTTTTATTGACTGAATACAGTTAAATCCTTCAGAAACTTTTTTCGTAACTCTGTTACTATGTCTGAAGTTCTTATGTGTGTCTAATAAATGTCTAAAAGCATCTTGGCCTGTACATTTAAGCTAGATACTCCTACCTGTTCAGACTACTGATCAGATAATCCAATTCATCCTATTTTTAATGCTTATTTTATAACTCTCTAGAGCTGAGGTTGGGTGTTATTTGAAACTTGAACCACCCCATGTATCATTCATCTGCTGTGAGTGCAAAAATCGATAGTCATTTTGGAAAAGTGCCCTTTCTTTTTGTGACCACCTTGGTGGAATAGCAAACATTCATTCATATTCCTGCTGCATATCTAACACCACTTTCTTATTTCTAGCAATACCGACTTAATTTCAGGAACCTGTGGTGTGTAAAAAAAAAAAAAAAAAAAAAAAAAAAACCAGATAAAAAAACCTGATAAAATGAATCAATATAGTGGTTAATAAAATTGGTCTAAAACCATCAGGCAATTTGAATATGGGCTCCCAAAGGTTCTAGCTGTTTTATTGCTATGGGTAAAAACTATTCAAGGACAAAATTGAATATTAAAATTTGTTTTACAAACATGTCTTTAGTATTTAATAAATATGTAGCAGCTGGCAGGAAAGTAGAACATCCTTCTGTTAAATAACAGTCTAAGTGTATGTATATGTGGGTATGTATAGTTATTTCTGTCTTACAGCAAATTTCTATTTTAAAAGATATGTAGACCTTTTACATAGGTATCCTTTGATATAGCAATAGAAAACACAGTTTTGAAAGAAAGAGGGACACAGGAGAAGACTTTTTCAGGTTTGTGGCAATGTTTTTGAGCTTCCAGGGAAGTGAGACCTTTTCCTTACTTTTTAAATGCAAAAATACTGAGTCCTTTCCATAGTCCTAAACATTGCCTTGGCAATTACACTCCCAGTGGCCTTGGCCAGTCCAGCTGAATTCCCTAACCCACACTTTCCCCATCTGTATAACAGGGATAGTAATATTTACTTACATATCTCATGGGAGTGTTATGGGGATTAATTATTTAATGCTTGAAAAGCACTTTAAAGATTAAAATTCCTAGTCGACTACTCAATGTTATTATTAAAGCAGAACCTTACTAATCCGCACGCATTCTAATCCACACCAAAATTGGCAGTGTCCTCCCACATCTGAGCAAATATTTAGTAATAAGGCTGTTGAGCAAGTTCTCTTATTACTAAGGCTTAATTATCATAATATAATATTCTCGAGTAGATTTACTAATATGGTGTAAAGTGTAGATAATTACAGCTAAACTACAGTGAATAAAACAGATGAACAAACATTGTCCCTGGTTTTGTTCACGTAAACCAGCAAGCAGACTTACCAGCCCAAGGAGGGAAAGTTCCACCCACAAAACTTTTTCTAACTTTTTTTTGTGGCTTCCTGTATTTCCATCCACTTGACAATATTAGAAGACGAGCACCCAAAAGACAGGGCCTGAAAGAACGCAGCCATCCCTCTGTCTCCACAGCATCAGTTTTTCATTTCTTCATACAATCCGGATAAATAGGAAATCTGGGAGTTCAGTAACCATAGGATTAAGCACAGTCTCCTGCTGTTGCAGTGTACCAGCCCATAAAATCCCTCTCCTGCCGCTCATTTTGCAGTCCTTCTCATTTGCAAATTTGCAATGGTTCCCCAGTTGATGGCAAGACTGCATCGCTCCAACTTGTTCTTAAACAGCGTTAGCTTCCCTACACATCTGTGATGGTGGTATCCGTGCAGTATAGACCTACAGATCAAAGGGAACAGTATGAAGGCACAAACCATTATTCCTGTAGCCTGTCCCAGTAATTCTCACCACGAAGGCTGTGCAATAACCGCTTCAATGGCTAGGCTCTAAGGGATCTAAAACCAGTTCCACGTAGAATTGTAGAATAATTTAGGTTGGAAAAAGATCTTTAAGATCATCCAGTCCAACCATTAACCTATCACTGCCAAGTCCATCACTGAACCATGTCCCTAAACACCACATCTACACATCTTTTAAATAGTTCCAGGGACAGTGACTCCACCACTTCCCTTGGCAGCCTGTTCCAGTGCTTGACAATCTCTTCAGCACAGTCGGTTTTCTGCAATGGCGTGCATTTCTCCATAGGAGAGCAGAGCCACTCTTATATTTCTAAGTAAATTGTGATTTGAGGTCACGCTTCATACCCTTTAGAAGGACGTGGAAACTATTGTGTGTCCTCCTCTGGCGTGACATGAACAAGAATATTTTATCTGCACACCTACAAGCAAAGGCTCCATCTCCAAGAATATCAGCTGAACTTCGGATATCATGGCTTTGAACTTATGTATGTGATCTTTTAATTGATCTGTGATTATTCAGGTGTAAAAATTCTGGCTTTTTAGCTTGCTTAGAAGAATCCATAAACAGCCATCAGCTCTTTTAGGGACAAAAGCACAGCCATGAAAGTACAAAAAAATGATGCAAAAGTACAACAAGAAGCAATCAAGTTGTATCAGAAAAGTCTTCCAGCAGCCTGAGCTATGATACCCAAGACTAAATTAAACTAACAGGGCCTTTTATGACCCTCATCGTTGGCATCAGAAATTCGATAAGTCTAAATGATCACATAGAGAATGACATAAAAAAGCTGTTATTCTAACTGTTAGAGAGGAGAAGGCAAGCGTTGTCCGTAGAGGGACTTGCAGTTGATCCCGCCTCTGCTCTTCTCGCTCTGCCATCCCTTGGTGCAATTCCCGGCTGCTGCTTTGTGACCCGACCACAGGGAGAGGTTAGCAGAGCTCACGGCCCCTGTCAGATTTCTTACAGCTTGTTACTCCTTGCTTGGAAAAAAAAAATCCCTCAGAAAATGAAATGCATTTTTTTCACTTTGACAATATGATGTAACTGTCACTCTCCAGGCAACGCTTAACAAACATGACCTTAGAGCATGTTGTATTTTGTTGAGCTACAGCAACACATATGCAACCCTGAATTTTAAACATCTGGGTTTTCTAACAACATGTAGTTTGTGTTTACTCATTAGGAGCTGAATATTACAATGTGACATTCATTCATTCGTGCACTTCTCATTATACAGATTTTAGAGAAAATTGTCTCAGCATCCAAAAGATACTGGGTACCCACAACATCCCCCACAGTAAGCGTGGTCCCAGGGTCAGTGCTGCACCTTCAGTGCCCAGCAGCCTCCAGTCTGAAAAGAGTTTGCTAAAGAGAGACTAAACTAATTCTACAGCTTCTACCCTAAGCAGGATGGGATTACTTATTCATGAGCTTTGTAAATAAGGATGCATTCCAACCAAGTTATGTGTTTTGCTTAAGATCCTGCTGAGATCTTAAGTGAGAACCGCCAACACTTGGCGCCTGCCAGAAACAACTTTCTAGGGGAATTTCATATGCAGCCAAAATGCTCTGAATTCCTCACTTATTAAATACATTTTATATATTATCTACATACCTTTAATAATGACAGCTATTTATTGATCAGACAGGATGTGATGCTGACTGTTAATGCCCATTTTAGCTGTGACAATTAATAATTTTAATATTTAAGTTTAATTAAGTGTGTAATATCCAACTCTTAAATTATTCAGTCTCTGCAGAATGTTTTTCATTAATACCACACATTCTATTAACATATTTATGAACACCTTTTATGACTTAATGTGGTTTAATTCTATTAATAAAAACTAATTTTAAAGTCATTATCTTTTTTCATTATACAGTAAGTTGCAGTGTAGATTTTCCAGCTCCAGCATGGCTCTGGAAGAGAACTGAGGTTTCTGCAGCTTCTACTTTACTGCCTGACCACACAGGAAAAATAAAACCTTCTTTACTGAAGGTCCTTTTGCCTAAGTAGCTCTGATCTGATAGATAATGCGAGGTGCTCAACACTTCAAAAAGGGTACCAAACTGCCTGGAGGACCTGGTGAAAGCTCATGTGTGGTTAGAGCAACGTCACTCAAGACCAGTGCTTAGGGTGTCCGTAGACTTAGCACTGAGGCAGCAGTGAGGAGCTCGCTGTGGAGGATAAAAGCACTGTACATTTCAGATGTTTACATTATTAGTAAGTAATCCTGTAACATTTATGCAGATACATTAACTTGATTCAAGGAAAAATCAAATTTACCACGTTCACTTAGATTAGTGATCATGATAATTGGTTTAAATATTATGGATAAGACTGTTTACTAGATGCATATCTACTGAATAAGCTAAAATGAGTGATAAATTTGTACTCATAATCATCTGACCTTAAGATAGCCAGAGGACTATTACAGTAAATTAGTAAACTGATTTACTAAATCAATTTACCTTTTCCAGGTCTGAAATATAACCTGTTTTAAGTGTGGATTTTGGTTATTTTTCCCCTCTCCCGTTCTGGACTTTAAGTAGTTTTTTGCTGCATAGAAAAATTACCCTTTTTTATTCTTGCTCTTTTAAGGGCAGTGTTAAAATTTTGTCAGTCCTGTTGTAAGATGTGACTGACGCTGGAGAGTGCCAAATGATGCAGAGCTTAGGCATTATTACAAAATCCTAGTGAATAGCTTATGCCAGTGATTCGTATTTAAGGGTGAACAATGGCAGGGTAACCAGGAGAGGACTAAAGCAGCACCCCAAGAACATCCAAGTCCTGGAGACAATCCAGTTCACCTGCTCTCCAGGGCAGAAACTCGGACTGCTTCTGCATTCATTAGTTATCTCCCGTATTAACCTGAAAGGTCTCAGGCTACTTGCAGTGACCTGTGCTTGCTAAAATGGGCCTGCTGTGGGGCGGTGAGTGTAGATCTCTGTGTCCACCCGTTCAGCTTTGATACCCAGCCTTCAAAAGGGCTTCTGGAAGGAGGTCCCCAACACTGGTCGTGCACACATTCAACAGAAGAGCAGACATGTATTTCCAGAGGTCTTCTGAGACACCTCTCTCTGACTCTGTAAGGCTATTAAATTATTATCTCAAGTGATTAGGACAGTAAAATAGTGGTGAAGCAGTGCCATAATTAAACAGCTAACTGAGGGGAAGGGATTTACGAGGATGCACTGGGTATAGCATAGGATCAGGAACAATGCAGAATAAGAATAGGAACTCTTCAAGTCAGATCAGTCACTTCCCATGTCTCTTTGTTAACCATTTTTAAAGAATACATTACATCAAAAATTGAAAAGTGCTTTCATCCATAGTACTTTCTACAGATTAAAGCCAACACAAATCAATGTGTGTGAATCTCTTGTTTCAAGAAAGCGTTCAGCATTTTTCTAAAGGGTTTTTTAATTTTTTCCCTTGCAATATACAGTTTTGCCCTCTCTGCCCCAAGTTTAAATTTTCCCTTTCTCTCTGTTCCCTTAACTCCAAAACCAAGCGATATCATCTCCTGCGCTTCTGCAGATTTGGTCTTCCAAGCGTAACTAACAATCTGCTCTTTCTGAAGTGCATTTCAATAATTCTCAAATTAGATCTCTGGACATGAAAGCACTTTTTCTAACAAACCTCCATACAGAATAGAGAAATGGTGATGAAAGTGAACATTACCTGACATAAGATCATTCAAAGTCTCATCAGACGGCCCTTGCAAGGACTCTATGACACCATCTCTGCTGTAAAAGTATTTCAGGAGTCTTCCATAATATCTAGGTTAAGTATGCAATGGAAGATGGATATAATGAACCCAAAGGAACTAAATCGTAGCTCATCAGTAATGATTAGTAACATGAAAAGAGTACTCTGAGAGCATCAGAGTATCGATGGCACTGGGAACTGAATAAAATAGGAAGTAGAGCTGTGCTTCCTGGTCATTGGAATAGGTCAATGACTGAATTTTCTGGATGAAAATTAAATGTTTGAAGTTTACAGAGAAGTTCCTCACTTACCCTCCTTTACAGTCACATCTCTTCAGTTCTTGCAGATACATGCAGAAGGCCTGCCACCAATAGCTCCCAGTAGTGCTCCCCTTTTCCAATATTAGACCAGTGACAAAAATAGAAATGCACAATGACTTTGGTGACAGAGAGACTAGGCTTGCCATTGTTTCACACTCCAAACATCAGTCCTTCTTAACTAATCATTCTACTTTTCTGAAAATGCGAAGTACCAAATTCAGAAGTAAAAGATGCAGGGACTCTCAGATGCGTGTTTGTTTTCCTGTAATGTTTCATGACTTTGCTAACTCACTCTGGTTACCCTGACCAACCATCCTCAACCTTTGCGAAAACAAATGTGCAAAGCCAAAAAACCAAATTATACTAGAAAGCAGGAAAATTCCACTCTTAAGCAAAGTTACATTTACAGGCTACTCTAAACAGTCAGAGTCACCGTGACAATACCAAGTACAAACAGGCAAGCAGTATAATGAATGTGGGTAAATTAAGATAGCAAGAAATTAGATTAGTTTTTCATTGCATCGGAAAAAAGACTTCACAGTACCAAACAGATCACTTAACTGCATGAGTAAGAATGGAAAAGTAGTTCAGATGCCAAAATGTCTGAGTATAGCCTGGATTTATTTTTGTAAATGTATATGGCATGTATATCATTTCTGTACACAGGGTCAACATTTTTCACCTATAGCACACTGCTATCATAGCTTAAAAAAAAAATCATAAGGGCAGTGCTAACGATGAAAAGGCTATCCCACCTGCATGTGGCCGTGGTGACTGAGCAAAGAAAGGGCCACATCACAGCAGAAGGAGCCTAAATCCATTGACGTTTATTTCCAGAGCTGTTGGTGTCTAGGGATCTGAACGTGGATAAATGCAGTGGAAGGGGAGCCAATCAAAGTGCAATTTTGTGCCAAGAAAGTGTAATTTGTGAGAAAGTATTTGCATGGCACTGTTGAATACTTAACAAGAAGTGCAAGTTTATAGCCAGAAGTAGAAGGAGCCTGTAAGGTGGAGGCAGAGCCCCTTGCCACTCACTTTCCAGGAGAGGCTGGGGAAAAGGGTGACAATAGCATGTCACGTTTGCATGAGGCTGACAGCTGGACAGAAGGTACCAAGAGCTTTTCTAACCATCAAAACCTCAGAGAATCATTTATTTCAGGAGACAAAGGGTGCTGCATGCCTGGGTTGTGGAGGCTCCAGGATGAAAGATTAAAGATTCTTTAAATATTCTGAAATATCCCTCCTTAGAGAGCATTAAAGACAAGCTGCAGGAGACCAATGCAATCAGGAACATCACAGACATGTCAAGCTATAATGAGAAAGAGCCAAATGCATTCCTGGTGTAACACTGCCAACATTAGTGAATACTCACCAGGGGACAATTTGTCCCATTTTTGTTATTAGCAGCATCTGTAAGAACTGTTTGCCACCTTCTGGCAATACGTAATTTCAGAAAAAAGTAGGGGGGGAAATAAAGCACCATATTTTTTATTTAATCAAAAACGCTTTGATTCCCTAGGATAATAGTTCTCGGAAGATATGAAAACAGCTGCTTAGACATTTCAGGAAATGTTTAATTCAGACTACTGAAAGTGCTCAAAGCTTTAATATAATGTTCATTTTTCACATAATTTGTAAATTAAAAAGGCATTGAGATTTTATTGTACTTAAGTAATAAAATGTGAAGCCTTTTTTACTCTTCACATTACTACTAAATATAAACTAAATTAATATTAGTACTTTATGGTTAATTTTATCTGATGAAAAATCCCACATTATTATTTAAAATGTTTGGATGCGAAAGGAGAACCTAGTCACAAATCCAAGGTCTAACCTCTCATGACCTGAGATCTTGGCAGAGCAGATAAGCACAGCGAGACTAGACTTGACAGACCCTTACAAGGGCAACCTGTAAAGAAAACACGAGCGTTGCAGGAAATTAAATGTATCAGTAGGCTGAGCTCTTTCCCCTGACTTAGTACCTAGGCAGCGCTCAGAAAGACAGGCAGATCCTTCTTCTCCATTAGCAGTAAAGCCAGGTTTCATTTGCTGGTGGTTCAGGTGTCAGCCATCAGCAAGCACTGGATCCAGGTGGAAGACTAGGCTTTGTAAGAGCAAGTAGACACATGAGAGTAGTACCCTCATTTCCACTCCATTGAACGTGTGTAAGCTGATGTAGCAAAGCCAACAATTCACGTAAATGGCAGTTCTACCTCAAACAAAAAAACATTTAGACAGAGAACTTCTGCTCCTGATGTTTTCCCCTTGTCACTCGTCCTCCAAAATGGCTTTCATCTCCTACTTGTCCTCCTACACACTCAAGTGTCTGTGGTGTCTCTTACTCAGTTAGCAATTTGCTCCTTGCCTGGGAGTTATGCAAAACAGGTTGTAGGTGAGTCACTCTTACACATTCCATGGAGAAGTGCCGCCAACCTGCATGACAGTAGCTTGTGGAAACTAAAAGCCACCCAGAAAACACCTACTAAATTACACAAATCAAATGCCACCACAGTGATAGATTATAGTGCTGGTCCCAGCTCGTTTATCTTATCTAAATTAGTAGGTCAAGGGAAATTTTCTCCCTTCAAAGAAGGGAGGAAGGCATCTAGTAGCCTTCAGTGAGATGTATACCTTTGGAAAACAATTTCTCCCACTGTAAGGATATCCATAGTGATGAAGTCAGAAAAAAATTTAAAACTACATCACTAAATGTCTCCAGCAGTTTCAGCTGAATGCAGTGTCCTTCACTTCTGCTTGTAAATTGTTTGGGCATTAGTAGTTCACACTCTATTAAACAAATGCTGTCTTCCGTTCATCCCAGAGGTGGGGGGAGAAAAAAGTAAAATCATGCTCTGCCTGGTTTAGTACGTTTGCAAAATGTTTTGAGATACTTTGAAATAACAGACAGTAAAAGCAGGTTATGTTCACAATTAACACATAGGTTTTATGTAAAGCTTAGAAATGACAGAAAAATATGTATTTGAAAGTATTAATAACTCTCTCCAAAATGCAGCTACAAGCTCGGAATAAGCAAAAAGAGAAATCATTAGTTTAGTTGCTCTACAGAATAAAATTTTGCATTTTCCTCCTGTTTATATTTGTTATGGAAAAGCAATCATTTTACTGCTGGTTGATCAAGTCCAAATGAACCCTTATGGCTTGAACACAGCTCTTTAAAAGGTTTTTCTTTTGAGCAACAAATTACATACATTACTGCACTTTGCTCTACTCCAGTAATTTTGGTATTTTTCCCATAATGTTCAAACATTAGAAGAAAGTCAGTTCCAATGCCCTCAGATCAGTATTCTCCTCACTAGCCGGTGACATACTGCAGCAAGGGCTTGTTGACATTAACATCTACCAAGGCTGAGGATGACTCATTTCATCTGAAGGCAAAAGTGGTTTAGGTTGGGTTTTGGCTATCTCAAATTGATGGTACTTAAACTTTATAGAAAGTAATTTCGTCAAGTTCTTACTTGCAAGTACTATATGGCCACAGAATATCAATGACACAGTTTCATTGCAGGGCAGCTTTTTCCCCCAGCCACTGGAAACACAGCCTATATAGGTGCCTCCCCAGCCGGGCAGCCAGGCACTGCATATCAAGCAAACTGCAGCCCAGCTGGGCTTCTCCCAAGCCAACCTTCCCTTTAAGCTATGGCTACAAGTCCTCTGGCTTAGTTGGCCAAGTCGTCTTTTCCTGAGGGTTTTCTGGGGGAGAGGCAGAAATCTGGTAATGCATATAGTATTGCACGTCCTAGTTTACAGATATCTATATATAATCACATGTAACAAATACATTGGTTCACTTTTGATGAAGTAGATTCTAACGCACTACGATTTCTCATAGCAACGTTTGCTGATTTTTCCCTCCCCGCCAAGAAAGAAAATAGAAAAAGAAAAAAAAAATCATCTAGGGGAACAGTCCATTAACAAATCAGTTCTCTCTAGGGAATCAAACAGCAGGCCACTCACCGTCAGGTGTCCTCCCCTGAGTGTCTCACAAATAACCGGTACAATATCGCCCTTAGTGCCTCAGAGGAACCGCAAGAGGTGTTTGTCACCCTGGTGTTGAATGGTGGCCACCTGGCTTGTCCTCCTGCAGGAGAAACAGCTGATGTGGGCATAGTGGCACATTTTGCACAGAGGCAATCTTGTTAGCGGAAAGCATCTTGCCTCTCCAGGCCATTTGATGTTTCCACTGGTGTCCAGCTGATACTTCCCAAGCTATTTCTGTAACTTCAGGTGCCCTCAGAGCTCTGGTAATGGCCCGCTGCTCCTCACTGCCACTCAGTGAAACACAATCATCTCATGAACAACTGGGGAAGACGACCATAATTAAGGCAAATAGTTAGTCAGGCTAACACTCAGCACCACCCCTGTCCTGGGGAGGTGTAACAACGCTGCAGAAAGCACAAACTTAATTCTCTAAGGCCCGAGGTGGCTTGTTTAGTGTGAGCTCAGGCACCTTGCTGGTGCACACAAGCAGCTCCATGCTGCCCAGCAGAGTCCCAGGACAGTTTCAGAGAAACAGAGAAAGCGACTTGGACCCCATGCAACGTCCCTGATTCAAGTGTTAACCAAAATAGGATCCCCTGGATTTCAGATCTCAAAAGAGCCTCCCCCATCAGCCCATGGCCCTGTACTGGGGGGGCGGCACTGAAGAGCAGAAGTAAGGAACAAGCCCATCGAAGCAGATGCTTTTTGGAGGCAAGTTCTTAAAAGCTGATCACTCTACATGCATGAGGCTTTCTTTTATTTTTTCTTCCTCAAGTGCCAAGCAGGGAGCAGATGGTACATTACTCAGCCTTAACTGGAGGGTAAGAAAGTGTGATTTAAAAAAAAGAAATAAATTCAGTTGAGACCCTCAGCCCATTTAGATCCTCAGCTCAAAGTTTATTTGTCTTACACAGAACTTGTACTTTCTACCCCTCTCAAATGCTAATCCTCTCCACACATATGCTCATTATGCAAAAGCATATGACAAACACCATCTGGGAAAATAAATAGCTCCTCAACCAAGCACGCTGCTCCCTCCCTTTACGTCACCCACCTCACTATTGTCTCCCCTATTTTTATCTGCAAGACGGCAATCACTCAATCAAGCTATTAACTTAAAAGTGCCGTCTCAGTGAACCAAGCTGCAGATCCCGGGCTGGGCAGTAAAAGCCATTCCATTTTTCGAGATGATGTACATCTTCATGATAATTTGAGAGCAGCCAGAGCACTAAGAAAAATAAATGTATCTTTTAAAAGACAGTTGCTGTCGCTGAGATACTGGTCCTGACCTGCAGAAGTCCATGCTTGTTTTTCAGCTAGGAGGTTACATTTTCTCCCCCATGAAATATGCAGCTCTTACCATGAGTTCCACCTCGTTTCCATGGATTCCTGAGATAGTCCTTCATCTCTGACGGATTATTGCTCATACCGTTCAGAGCCAGGCAGTGGTGCTAAATAGGGAATGACATTAGCCAAGTTCAGTGATTTCTCTAACCTCAATGCAGACGGGTAAAAATAGGAGTCAGGCTGTCATTAGTCATGATGGATTCATTGTCTGCCGGAACGTTAATCAAAAAAAATGAGGACCGTGTATGCAAGAGAAAGGCATCTCAGAATATTCTGGTTTGTACCAATGGATTAGGAAAATCATCATGATTCAGCAAAAGAGATGTCTGTTTAGCTAAATTAAACAGGATCTACACCATCCAACCGTATTGTGTTGAGGCCAAGTAACCAGGAGAAAAATTCAAAATGCACAGCCAAGCTCCTCAGCAGCTGATGCTATGATATAAAGGCAGAGCTTTCTAAGTATCCTGTAAGAATTGTGGGGCCATAAACACTGCAATATTATATCTGTTTAGAAAAATATGAGACAAAATTCAATGATGAACTTATCTGAGCTACAGATTCTTGTCAATTATTATATGCTTGTAGGGACATGTTTAATAGATGGCAGAAAGTCCTTCTCATTTGTCCTCAGAGACAGTGCTGATATTGCCTAGCCCAGAAATACATTATACAGCTACAAAAGAGGCAATTTGATTTCATGAGCACGTGCCTTTATTATTTTAAGAATAATTTAATGCAAGCAGAGGAAAGCAGAATCTGTATGAAAAAATACCGGGGTTTCTAGCGTTTGTGGTTACCAGTCCTGCGGTTCTTGCTTCCTCTGAACTCGGGGGTTTTTTTGTTTGTTTGGGTTTCTTTTGGCAGGGAGGTGGTTGGTTGGTTTTGTTTTCTTCCCCTTTGACTCCACTGGGAGTTTCACCCCACCTAAGATGGAGGAGTTGAAGCCTGATACGTGGTTTGGGTATTGGCGTTGCTCGGAATACAGATGCCTGTGTGATGCGCGCCCTGTGCTGCTGAATACACCCCTAACTCTCTTCTCTTTGTTGTTACAACAGACGAACCAAACTCCTGGAGTGCTCCCTCTGCCACCTCCCCAGGTCTGTCGGAAGTAGCTCTTTCCCTTGACGACATAATCTCACCATTATCTTCATCACACATAGCCCCACCCTCTGACCCTTCTCACCAGATAAGCCCAGAGCCAACATGGGATATCAAGAGGGAACACGATGTAAGGAAACCAAAGGAGCTTTCAGTGAATGGTCACAAAAAGAAAAGGTTAGGAGAACAAAGAGAAAGGTCGGCAAGTCCTAAAAAGGTAGACAGGTCAAAGCATGAAGAAGCTTCTTGGAAAGGATACTCAGAAGGTAAAAATAAGACCACTGACGGTGGCAGGCCCACCTCAGAAAGCAAAGTGGTGGGACACAGTGTTCCCACAATCGAGGCTGGTGCAAGAGAGCATGTGTGTGCTGGAACCAGTGATGAACAGTTTGGGAGGCTGAGGAAGCCAGAAAGCAAGAGAGGAGGATCTCTTAGCAAAAGAGAAGATCACAAATCTGCAAATACCAGTGAGAAGAAGTCAGCTGCAGCACCCGACCATGTCAAGCTCGATACAGGTGCTACCAAGACATACAGTAGCAACCGCTGCAGCTCACCTGGAAGTGATATGGACCACAGCCAGAGGGACCCTGACGGGAAACCCAGCGAGTTCCCCAGGAAGGGACATCTCCACTCCATTAGCACTCGCAGCACCAACACCACAGTTCGAAAGGCAACGGTCTCCCCAGGGCCGTGGAAAATCCCTGGCTCGGATAAGCTACCTAGCGTACTGAAGTCTGGTACTTCTGCCATGAGCAGATAAGCAAGGGACTGTTGCCCTCTAACTGTCTCAAACTGACGCAGAACATTCTTCTTAGTTTTTGTCTCACATTGGTTTGTTTTAATTTATTTTAACTATCACACATATACACAAAGCATTGAGGAATGAAAACATTCGTGTGTAATTCCATGACAATGTGCACAGTATCTAATAAGTTCAAAAGCATATAGTCAACACGGAGATTTAAAATTGACCCTAAAGTCCCAGATCCATTTTAGGGACTTTGGCAGCTATGGAAGAAACCAAAACAATATGAAGGACAGTACATCAGAGAAGGATAGTGCAGTGTAGCTTTAGCATTTTTTTCCCACTGCATGAAGGACCTGGATTTCATTCAAACTTTCTATCAAGAAACTGGAACAAGTTAGAGCAATCACAAACTGGAACATCGCCTTAAATAAAACTGCACGGAGCAAGCTGAAACCGAGAAAGCATCGTTTCATGGAGCTAAAAATGTTGTAAATAAATTGTTCTCGACATATCTAGACAGGGGTTAAAGGGTTTCTTTGAAGCATCGTTTGGAACTGTACACCCATGACACATCTCCACTGTTAATGCTTTGGGATAGTCCACGTGGTCCCCTGTAGCATAGTTCACTGGGCGACACGGGAGGAGTGGGGAATCCAGTGGATTAGTTTCTGCGATACCACTTCTACTGCCATTTTTGTGAACAAACCATGTTTCTGTACATTGGAAAGGAGTTAGGGTGGAGTTGTATTTGCAAATTATTCTCAAAAGCGATTTATTACAGGTTCCCCAAATCCTGCGAGGTAGCACACAAACCAATTGGTCAGGCTCAAACCCCAGATGTCTGCAAGGCCCTTGCAATGAAAGGAAGAGTGCTACAGAGAAAAAGCTGCAGTTTCCTTAAGGAAAGGCCTTTCCTTCCTGCAGAAGATGATAGCTTCACTTATCAACAGTGCTATGTTTCACGCCCATCTGCATTTAGTTAGGACACTCTCACCTTTCATCCCTTCAGTCTGGCAGAGCAGGTGCCTTCCAGGCACGTGTTAACAATAATTAGACTGGTTTCTGAAATACACTTGTCGGTGTTCTCATTCAGTAAATTCGATATCTTTCCATTTTTTAAATGGTTAAATGGTTTCCATTTTATCATTTCTTCCCTACCTCCATTTTTTTTTTTTTTTTGTCTTAGTTTTATCTTTCTTGCTTGTCTGTTTTGAATTTCAAGCCTTAAGTGCCAGGTAAACATTCCAGTCTGCCTTCACAGGAAATAACTCCAAGTTCAGTCAATCAGTCATTTTCTTGTTTCAAAAAGATGTGTGTGTGTCTGTGTAAGTGTGCATATGCTTATTTGTCTGTCAAAATCAAAACAAAATCCTGGGCAATAATACATTGGTAATTAAAAAAAAATCATAAAGCTAAGTACTGTCAAAAATTTGTACTTAAAAAATTATTATTCTCTAACAATCTTAGTTCCTCACATGCTCTGCTGAAAAATTAGATTGAGATTGGCTTTCTTCCAAGAAATTAGCACATTACTGTATGTCTTAAACATTGCACTGGACTGAGAAATTTATAGGCATGTTTCTTCCTGTCCAATTATTTGAAAAGCCTCAAGTCAAGGATTTTGCAGCTTTCAAACAATTTTTTTTAGAAAGAAAACCCCATTTATAATTTCTAAAAAAGCACAAGTCCATGTAGCTGTTTATAAAACTTATTTAATGGGAAAAAAAAAATCTTTATCCCCTGAACTAGAATCCAATATAATTTGCCATTAATTTATTTGAATCTGATTTTGGACAATGCTTCTGTAGTGTAGATGCATGTCCCAGTATCTTATTTTTATGTATAAAGAAAGCAAACAATGAAATCTGAAAAACAGTTGAGATTATGCTTGCATAAACTCTAATTTGCACAGATCACAGCTACTCCTTGTGCAGTAATTGCTTTATGCAGCTATAATCGATAACCTGTGAAGACAGCACATCATCTAAACCCCATTCCAAATAATATTTCTGTGTAGTGTTAGCTGTGAATTTACCCTGTACAGCTCTATCTCTATAAATATAATTCCATGTATTAATAGTCACAGAAAGGCTGTAAGTGAGCAACTATTTTTATGAAACGCACCACTATGGATAAATTAACTTTTACAGAAATCTTGTTTACTGTATGATATTCTAAACCACTGTCAAATAAAATATATATCCAAAAATCTTTTTTTTTCCAATTGTACATAGTCTGTGTTAATTTTGAATCATAGGCTTCAGTTTTACACTGAGAATTAATCACTGACATGCATATAAGTAGAATATATAATTATATTCTTATATATAATTAACTACTGTGTTATAAAAAAGGGAGTGCTCCGTTTTTCCCTCTTACTCCAAAGAGGGGTTCAGTTTATGATTATACATGTAGGTGACCAATATAGGCAAGTTAAGGTGTATGAGGCTACACAGATTCAGGGAAATCTCTCCCTTGGCAGAGAAGCATGAACTTCCAATCCCAGGAGACACGGGATCAGGATGGCCAATGTCCCGGCACCGAGGGAGAACTTCTGAGCACACACAACGTATACAGAAGGAACTGGGCAGCCCAACTTGCCCTAGAAAGGTTTGTTTACAAGCTTAGTGAAGGGGCCATAATTTGATTTCCAGTTCACTTTACAGAAACAATGTCTCAGAAAACATCAAAAGGGTGTAAAAATAATGGTAACCTGTCAGTCTTTTCTGGGGCCTGATCCATCCCATGTTGAACAAAGCAGAAAAATGCTCCTTACCTTCGGTTAGGCAAAATATATCACCAGTTTACAGACTGTAGGCACTGTAAGATGTGCTGCCTGGAAAACTACCTATATTTTTCACACAAATATGTTGATTTTTTTAGTAACTATTTCCTTTTCCCTTAAAATATCATTTTCTTCAAAGTACAATAATTTGCCTTTATACACCCTGAGTCAGTTTCTGCAAAGCCTTGTTTTTCAGAAGATTAACCTTCCACATAAAAAATTACAACCAGCTGAACTAATAACATCATTTTTCATTACAATAAACACACAACAAATTTGAAGTGTCTTTAATAGTCAAAAAATATTGGCTGCTTTTTAAATAGCCAACATTTTCATGGTTGGAAATCTGAGTATGGGCCTGATTCAGACCCAGAGGTATCCCAGGGAAGCATGCCGAAGCCATATAGCCTTACCCAATCTAACTTTTTCTGTTAATAACATGTCCTTTCTCTTTTCAACATAGCAGTACAGTATTTGCAATGCATTGCCATTGTTATGACCACTTGTTATCTACTTTTTCATACCTATGCCTTAACACAGGAATCTGGATGTTTATTTTGATGCAGATTCTCTGCTCCAAGCTCCAGTGCATCAGTGTAAATAAACTTGCCTGCATGTGACCAGCAATGCACGTTTTGGGAGGAGTCATGGTAAAACCTTGCAGGCAGATGTTGGTGCAGCCCTTTTCTTAATCAGGGGCAAATGCTGGCTCTGAATCTCACTCTCTCTTTCTCCAGGTATTTCTCTGCTCAGTAGCTTTAGGAAGTCCACACAAACTGCAGAGCCTGGAAGAGCAGATCTTCAAATAAGTTTAAATAAAAAGCCGGAAAATTTATCAGCTCCCACAAGGTCTCACCAAAGATGACATCCTTTCTCCCAGAAAGCTGCTGGACAGCAGCACTCTTCATTTAGGTACAACAGAGCACAGGCTGCACTAGTTTTGCTACACTACCCCACCATAAACAAGAGGGACGTTTGCAGCCCGTATATCTACCTATTCTGTGGCTTAAGACTGCCAGTGTGGATAGCTGTTTGCTGGGAATTGATGCAGAAGTTCAAGCACAACCCCACTTCTTTCCCGATACGTTTTTTCTCCCGTCTGAATGTGCAGCCAACCACCAAGAATGGCCAAGAATTTCTCATCTCCATCAAAGTTCAGCTTCAGCCTGATTTGCACTGTCTCTGCTGAATATGAGCATCTCATATTTAGCCTCCTCTACAGCTCAAGTGCCCTCAGCACCACCAGAGCTATCCTGAATCTCTTCTTCTCCTTCACAGCTCCCTACTGCCCTTGTTCTTAGTCCTACCACTAAGTGCTGCTGTCTTGCAGTGGATTGAATCTTCCATTCTCCGTTTTCCATTTCTATCCCTCAGAATTTTCTCTCTCTCTTTTTTGCTCTTTCCTGCTGGCCTCCTCTCACCAGGTGACATCATTTGCTACTCTCCATCTCTACCTTACATGTCTCAGCAGCTCCACGTTAGACACCTCTGATGACAGTCATCATGACCAGTTACTCAGACTGGACAAGCCATTAACATTCTCCTGGGTGTCATATAAATGTACAGACATACCCAACACCTTGTGTTGAAGTCCAGCCCAAATCCTCTGCCTTGGCCTTCAGAAGCTGGCAGTGGTTACTGATTAGACATACTAACTCTACATGCAGCCAGTAACTCCCTTTGCAAGTACTAATACTGTTTTTTCTTCAATGCTATTATAGCTAAATGTCTGTACTGATAATGATTCAAGCATTCAGGCCAGGTTTTGTGGCTGCAAGATGCTATGATCTTTACTGGAAGCCTCCAAATTCATTTTACAAAGGCAAGGGCAGGCAAAGCTGAAGGCACATTTCTGTCTTAGATGCTACACTCTTTTTGTATACCGCTGCTGTAGCACAAACCCGGGGCCAGAACTGCAGAGGCGTAAGCAGAAGAGCACACCTCAGCTAATGAGGATGTCACCCCCCACGTTTCTCCTTGCTTGAAGGGACGCTTTGCTGTGAAGGGGAAGAGTTTCTTGGTACACTGCCATGGAGCTCCAAGTTAGAGAAGGCTTTGGACTTGTCCAGAAATGACTGATCTCGTTAGGGATTTACTTCAGAGTTCACTTCTGTAAGTCTCCAAAAGAGTCCTTTCCCTCTTTTGTCCCCTCGACACCTAGGATATTCTCTGTAATTGTTGCTAAAAAGGCTGCACAGGCAAGGCAGGCTGCCTACTCTCATGACTAATAGAGGACTTGAAGAAAATCTCCATGGCTGTGTCACACAGAGCTCCCACCTCCATGTCTATTAGACTAGAGGGCTCCCCAAGGCTCTTTCTCCATCTATCACGTCAGAGCCAAACACCACCTTTACCTTCCCAGCTGTCATCAAAACAGTGAGCCTTTTTAATTAGCCATTTCTCCCAAAGGAAAATCTAGTGCACCATCTGGAGAGAAAGAGCTATGCTTCAGGAAGGGCCAGGACTCAAAGATCACCAGTGCCCCAAGCCCCTCGCTGGACAGCCCACAGGTCCCCTGCTCAGCACCCAAAACCGGCCTCTCCCTTGGGGCAACAGCCCCTCCCTACCACTGAATAAGTATCCGTAGGCTCTGCATAGAACATCACTATCCCGGAGCCAGCACAGGCATGCTCGGTCCAGCCTTCAGGGTCCCCAGAATATTTTCCCGGTATTTATAACAGCAATGACATAATTGTACACCTATCTTCATAGCTGGCACCTAAGCTTAGAGCAAATTTTTTAAAAATATATTGTCAAGACACAGTAACATAAGCCATATCTCTGAATTATAGCCAATCTAAAAATAACGTTCAGTCCTTTCCTGCTTTTATTGCCTCTACGGCAGTAAGTCACTCTTGCCAGTTCAATTAATTGATAAGGAGAGTTTTGCTTACAAGGTACAAATATATCTCTTTTAAACTGCTGGGGGAACACCAGTGCACGAATACCCACTCCCACTTGCACACGCAGGGGCATGGAGCACCCAGGAGATTCCCAACTGTCCATGCCTGAGATGGGTGGCTGTCCCTCTCGGAAAAAAACAACAAGCATGCAAACTGATCCAGAAACCTATCATTCTTCCACAGATGAACTGCTGTAAGTGTTTTCAAGTTAGAAGATATTTAAACTGAAAAAACTGGCTGGACAGGGTGCAGGGAAAAAGAGGAGGAGTGACTGGGCTTTCCGTGATGTGACCACTTGCTGACCTGCTCTATTTTCAACTTCTTCAAGCTTAAAAATGAAAAAAGGTGACCTATCAAGCATGACAAATGCTGCAACAAAGCACTGCAAATTTGAGGGATAGCAAGAAAGGATATTTAGTGATTACATGTCTGAAAAAAAAATAATTTGTTTAGGTAAAAGGCCTGGTCAAACACAAGGAGAGGGATGGTGCCAGAGAGGAGGAATGCACACTGTCCTCTGCCATGCAGGGGCAACTCCGGGGTGCTGATGGGCTCTTCCAACACAGCCTAATCCCCCAGTTTCTCCAAAGGTTGCAGCCGTGTTGGGCAGCCTCAGCAGCATGCTGGCATTGCAGTAACAGGCCCGCAGCAGCAGCTACTTCCCTGTAATGTAAGAAGGCTGGGAATCCAACCCCTATGATGCCTCTCTACCTTTGTGCCCCAGGGCTGCTGTGTACCATCAAGCAACAGCCTTGTGGCCCACCCAAAGATGCTGTAGGTATGGAAAGCAGTGGGAGGAGTAACTAAAACATGAAAGCCAAATCCAGACTTACAGTGAGAGCCCTGCTGTGGCTCTAAGTTGGAAGAAAGGCTCTGAGCAACTGCAGAGCCACAGCTACAGCAGGAGACCCAGCCGGGGTGAGACCAGGGCACTGGCATGCTCCTGTCCTTCCCCACCCAGTAAGTTGGGATGTTGCTGTCACTGAAGGCACCTGAATTTTTACACTGCTTTTCTAACACTGCACAAAAAATGTAGGTTTTGCTTCCTGGATTGCCCTTTGCTCAAAAGTAGTGAAAAGCAACAGGCAACCAAACCAGCCCAAAACACCCCCTCCTGCCATCACCAGGCATCAGGGCTGCCCATGGCTCTGAAGTTTCTATTCATATATATGTATGACAGTAATGAATTTTAGTGTTTGTACTTCTGCAAGGTGATTTAAAACTACGCCAAGAGCTTTAACTAAAGTACTTAAAGAATTGCAGTCCATAAACTAGAGAATTGTTCACCCTGTCTCTAAACCAGAAAGCACAAGGAGCTACATTTAGGTACCTATTTAATTCAGGAAGAAAATCAGACCTTTCCCTGCACAGTCCACAAAGCTCACCATGTGCAAAACACCTATTCTAATTAGCACTTCACTCACTCCAGAAGGTTTTAAAAAACAAGCCCAGCAGGCAATACAGAGCACTGTCATGTGTCAGTACAGAATATCTCAGAGTACCTCTCAAACCTCGAACATCACAAACAATACTGATTGACTACGCTTTTGTATCACCCCAGGGAAGATGAATGCAAGCATGTGCCTCCTCCCGAATGACTCCTGTCTCCGGTGTCCCTGGCACTGCACAGCTTTTCAGGGTGGCTGTGGCTAGAGACATGCCCTGAGTGCCGTGGCAGCTGCAGCAGGTCACACAGCTCTTTGGAGGCACCTTCCCACCCAACTGCCACACCAGCACTGCAGCATCCCCCACCCCACCCCCTGACACCCAGGAGCACAGAAAGCTGCCCTGCGTGGCACCTCGCTGAGAGGGGAGTCACAGTCCTGGGCCATGGGGCTGCACGGACAGCTCTGCACCCCTGGGCATACGGCACTAAGTCCTACATTGCGACACCTGCCAACAACTAGCACCCAGCAGCACAAGCCCCCAGACCAGCCCTGTGTCAAGGAGCAAAAGCTCTTTCCCTAACTGCAACAGTTTATCCTGAGATAATGTCCTGAGACCCTGTTTTGGGGCGTACAGCCTCCTTAACCTGGCTGCTTAGTCATTTGCCATATTGAATTATAGCAAGACACTCTTCCTGAGAAAGGGCAGCTTCAGCGATGCTTCTGCCCTGACTTCACATCCAAATACAAGACAGGCTTCACATTTAACAAAGCTGAAAAAGCCCAGCCCCAGGCTGGGCTCATAAAGCATCTCTGGAGGATCAACAACCTCACCCTTTGTAGGAAGACTCCTCAAGCAGCCTCTGCCCAGCTCCCGGCTCTTCTCTCTCATCCTGTTCTCTTCATGTTGAATGTTTTTCATGCTGGCATACAAATGCAAATGCAGCCTGAACTGATCCCCTCCATACCTTAGGTCCCCTGAGGTTAACAAATAGGTCTCTACTTCACAGTTTTATAGGTCCATTATGTTCTTTGATTAGCAGCTCCTTCCCAGACTAAATGGCTTTGAAATAAATTCAGGTTTGATAGCTAATGTTTTTAAGGCCGATTGTTGAAGTGTTTTGCAAGTTACGTAGAAATTGTTCATATTTCATCCCTACTTATAAGCACTAGCATCCCTAAGCTTCATTACCTACAGCAAAATGCCAGCAAGCACTCCAGCAATGGGACTGGAGGTGACAAGAGGCCAAGTGCATTGGGTGTGGATGCCACCAGAGCTCTCTGCTCCTTGTCAGACCTTCCCACTTAGGTGTCCATGCTCTGCTCTGCAGGATCTGTCACTCCCCATGGCTTATGCTGCTGCTGAAGTCCAGCTGGAGTAAAAGATGGACCAACCTAGTGACAAATCCCCCCTGATTTCACCATTCATTTGAAGCATTTTCCTCACACCAGGAGGACACAGTAAATAACATGCACAGCAGCATGCAGCTCTGCCACCATCAACCTAAGAGCAGGCTTGCCTGGGGCAAACCACCCTGGAAAATCAGATGCTGATTTTCACCATCCAGGTCTGGATTGCCTCCTGGTGGCCTGTCCAACATAGAAAAGTGGTTGGGGACCTCTGATCCAGGACTGGCCACGTAAACATCGCAAGCTCAGATGGAATAAATGGGCCCCACGAGTCAAAGCAGGGTGGTATAAGCTGTCGCTATACAACAGCAGCAATTACTTTCACATCAAGCTACCGAGTGCAGGAACCTTGGCCAGCATAGCCTGGGGGACAGTGAGGTACTTTTACATCTTTTTTATAAAATATTGTATTGAAGTAATAGATAAAAAGGCCAAGAGGCAGTTGCAGCATGTGAAATATGAAGTATGAATTGACCCACTCATTTTAATGGCATCTCTTACTCCCTGTCATAGTTTAACCCCAGCCAGTATGTAAGTACCATGCAGCTGCTCGCTCACTCCTCCACCTGCCTCACCAGGACAGGGAGGAGAATCTCAAAAAAGGTAAAACTTGTGGGCTGAGGTAAGAACAGTTTAATAATTGAAATAAAATATAATTATAACAACAACAAAAGCTGTAATAAAAAGGAGGAATACAGGAATAAAATCCGAATGAAAGAAAAAATCAAACAAGTGATGCACAATACAACTGCTCACCACACGCTGACCGATGCCCAGCCAGTCCCCAGGCAGTGACCCCCAGGTCCTGAGCAGCTCCCCCCAGTTAATACACTGAGCATGACGTGCTATGGTATGGAACATCCCTTTGGCTGGTTCGGGCAGCTGTCCTGGCTGTGTCCCCTCCCAGTGTCCCGTGCCCCCCCAGCCCTCTCGCTGGCCGGGCCCCAGAAACTGAAAAGTCCTTGGCTTGGTACAGACACCACCCAGCAACAGCCAAACCATCCGTGTGCCACCAACGGTGTCCTCACCACATCCAAAGCACAGCGCTGCACCAGCTGCTAAGGAGGAAATTAACTCCATCCCAGCCGGTAGCAGGACAGTGTATTTTTTTGCAGCTAGAGATAGTTTTTGTATGTCAAAGAGCCACCCATGGCCAGCCTCCGTAGGATACAGAAACGGTGGGAGCCGCTCTATGGGGAAGAGGGGAAAAGTCAGGCAAAACAGACTGCTGCTGGCATTGCTCTGGGCCTGTGAACACAGCACATGTGCACATTCACACACGTGGGTCCAAAGCGGAGAGAAGCAGGCAGCTCTGTTGCTCGTGCCGACTCTTCCTTGCAGCCTCACAACTGGGGAAGGACAACTCGGACATGTGACCTTCATGGCACTCCAGCCCACAGCAGGTTTGCTACTGGGTTGCTTGGGACCATGCCACTGGCATACAGGGTATGCCAGCCATACTGGCATGGCCCTGCTAAAGGTCTTCTACTCTATGTGCAGTATTTATAGGCAAGAGAAAATAGACTCTACAACCCAGCGCTGATCTTCTGAACTTCAGCAGTAAGCATTAGTAGAAAATGCAAACATCGTACTTTCTACTATGGTCCTTCAGTAGAAAAGTGATTCACCAGCATAATAAAAAACATACTACTTTGGGAGGAAACAATTTTGTCCTTTAAATCATAAATAACATACATAGTCATAGAATTCTTATAATTAGCTAGTATTGCACCATTTAAAAAAATATTGTAAATTATCTTGTAAGTATGTAGCCTTAGGGGAACTACCAGATATTTTATGCTGTCTAACAGAATCAGGGCATGAAAACATGGAATAAAAGTGACACAGAAGAAACTACCAAGTCATAAGAACTCAAATCACAGCAACACAGTTACATAGACTGACCTATAGCTTAAGTAACCAAATGGATATCATCCATAAACAGTAAAGAAAATTACAACTACATAAACTTGTAAAGATGGTATGAAAAATTCAAGGGTGGTTTTTTTTTGTTTTGTGTTGTTGTTGGATTTTTTTGGTTTGTTTGTTTGTTTGTTTGTTTTTTTTAAAAAAAAAAAAAAAAAAGAGTCAAACTCCAGCTCTTTGGCAGAGAGGAAATATCCTCCCCCAGGCTGGTGTCTCCCTGGTGCTGGTCAGCCTAACATCACCTGGGGTCAGCTTTACAAGAATAAGGCTTTTCAGCCAAGAAAATCTCTAATTTCTTCTCTGTGTGTTCATTATACAATGTCTTTTTAATCAGTTTACCACTCTGAAACAGACTTTTTTGACTTTTCCTGTTTCTTCCAGCATGACAACCATTGCATAGTGGGTCACAGTCAAGAACTCAAGCCTTAATAAATATTGGGAATCACTAATATAGCTCCTAATTGCTCTTATATAGCAAGGAGCTCTGAAAGCATAAACGTAGGATGGCAGCAGAGGAATTCCTCAAAAGATGCATTACAGGAGCAGGATGACACTGGGCTCCCAAGGTCATGAACACAAAGCACAAATTACCAATTAGTGGGCCAAAAAAGAATGTGACCTCAAAAGCTGGGAGGAACACATGATCAGCATTGTTGCATATCTGCAGCAGTTCCTCCATCACCTCCAGCAGACAAAGAGCTCTGCTGATAGATTTCCCATCTGCCACATTCTGCCACTGCAGCTCAGCAGTCATCTGTACAAGGATATCTTTTACTATGTCACCAGGTAAAGGAAATCAGGATTTTAAGAGCAATGTATGTGTGTGCACATGTCCTTTCTGCTCCAGCTTTCCGCCATGACTCAGTGATGCTGCAGTGCTCAGATGCATAACTAGTCATTATGGATTAAAAGCTTGCCTAACTCATTGTAAACATTTATACAATATAAAGCAAGTGAGACAGAGTACTCCGTAGCCCAATGGTTAGGAAGGTGAATGTTAGTGTTTCAAGTTCAGTCCCTGCTCCAGAGACTGATGGAATACAAATGTAGCGCAGGATTCATCTCATCCAAGTTTAGATATCTACATAACTCTTACTCATGCTAGGCTTTTTACAAAGGAGACCAATAGGCACCTTTACAAAGAGATTTGTCTGACATTTTTAGGATGAAATTAATTGTCCTGCAGAAGCATCTAAATCTTTCCACAGAAAGAACATGTAGGGTTACTACTTCTGAGCCATGTCTGAAGTCTCAATTTCTGAAGTCAGGATAGATATATCCCTGCTAAGATGTTCCCGCGTGCCTTCAATTTCAGACGCGTTCTGAGTGTATCGATAGGATCAGGCTACACAAAGGAGATAAGCAGGGAAACCCTGAGGGTTCAGCCTGAGCTATACTACCTGTGTGCAACGTCTCCACGCAGGTGCCCACAGCTATGAAGCGACTCAGCCCCATGGGCGGTTAGTGGAGGTAGCTGAGCTGCAGCTCTACTGATCCAGGGCAATCTCAGTTATTGCCACCGGTACTAAGGCAGGAAGGTGACCAGGCTTTTCTGACAATCAGGAGCTTCCTATCCAGATAGTCTTGCTGAAGCTGAGACTCCCAGTGTCTGTTATTGCACTCCTCGCGCTGCCTGTGCAGCCGCTGCCTGCTGCTGCCCCAGAACACACATGCAATGCTCAGAAAGTAACACAAAAATGAGTAACTGCAGATGTCACAGGTTTATAAGAACAAATACTTCACAGTGCATCTAACTAGCAAGTAATTACTAATGTGTTTGCAAAGGTGTCATGTTGGTAACTTAAAGTGTCTCTTCCAAAAGTTCACATTTGCATCGCATACCCCATGTCCTTTTCCCAACAAGATGACACTGCTTTGCACCGTGATGTGCATTCAAGTGTCTAGAGACAGCAGTTCAGGGTTCGGTGTACAGCTGTTAGATGTAAAAATGCGTGTTTCCAACAGACCACACACACCATTTCCTCCGAGTGCAATTCCCGTGCGGGTCATCACAGGTCCTTTCTCTCAGGTGCTTCTGCCTAGAACCTGTCGATGGGTCTGTTGCTGACACATAGTCCACTGTCCCAACTCTAACTACCCCCGACATGTTTACCTTTCCTTTTTGCAAATGTCTTGAATTATTGCATTTGTTGGTCTGCATTCCCTCCCCCCACCCCCCCCAAAAAAAAAAAAGTCCCTATTAATTTTTTTCCTGTTTTAAAAGAATACCAGATATTCTAAAAATATAAGCCCAGGCCTCTCAAATAAATAGGACCAGGTCCTTGCAGGATATGGAGGAAATCAGCACCAGGGTACTCCCTTTTTCCTTTTGGGACGCAGAAGCAGAAATTATTTCTACCTCATTGCTCATGTGGTATGATTGATGAGGAACAGAAAATGAAGCAAAACTTTCCTGCCCAAACAGAAGATGACAAAGAGGGTCTTTGCATGCATGCACACTCACAAAACCACATCCCAACAGTTGCACCAGCAGCTCTGCTCAGTCGAGAGTTTTACCAGTAAAGTCCGTAGGTATATTCAGGCCTGAAGCTCTCTTGTACTGGGATCATTTTGGTTTTCCATCATGAAACCTGAATTTTGCATTCGACTATTTTTCTTAGGTTAATCATGTACTTGTATTTATGCATATCACACGGTTATTCCATTCTCAAGGAAATAAAAGGTGACCCATATGAAAACAATGAAGTGAGAGTGCTTAGTGAGCACTGTCTGTACCATGCCTGAATCCCAAGATACTCCTCAGTTTTCTGAAGGATGACTGAGGGATGGTTAACAGACAAAGTAATTAAAACTTCCCTCTCTCCTGCACCATACAGTGGCGCTGCTGGAAGAGTGGGATATTACAGTCAGTATATGCTGAGCACTGTAGCTGAACTATGTTTGTCTATTCTAGAATTAACCCATCCAGGACTATTCAAATCGTACGAAAAAGGAGATGGTAGCACTACCAAGCAATGACTGTAGCTACAATATATTTGCACCATTCATGGCTCAGTTTGAAACTGTTGCTACTAAGCAGGTGACACGAAGGGTGGTGTACGAGTTGGGACACACCAGAGGTAATTTTTTATTTCTTACCTAGGTGGTATCTTAATCAGTTGTGTTTGTAGCCTAGGGATTTTGAGAACAGGAATTCAAAAGGACCTTTTTTTTCTAATCCCTTTTACGAACTAGAATTTTTATTTCCTTCTAATATTTCCTCCGAGGAAGCAAAACCCCTTTGAATTAAACTAACGTTAGTTGTCTATTAGTGGATAGCACAAAGAAAGACAGAAGTTAAGGACTAACAATATTCTGAAACTAGCATGACCTTAAATTACAGCGGGTTAATAAATCACTTCAAATATAAATCTCTGTCTGCTCTCACCTTGAGTTCTGAATACCTTTAATCAAGTAGCATAATAGAAATTTTGACGATCAAAGGCTGTAACTGCTGGTGGAGTGAGACTACAAATTGGAGGGACTGCTGGGACTGAAAGTTTGGGCTGTTCAACAAAAAATGCTTTGGAAATTCAGTCTCTCAGGAACCTGTCAAAGCTAACAAAGTGATGGAAAAGGTTTTAATATTTAACAAAATACATTGTAAAGCTTGTGCAGCCCAGCACAGGTGATGCAGGTGGGAACTCAGACACCAAAGAGACAGAAAGGGAAGGAAGAGAATCTGGGGCGAGTCACAAGATCGACATTCATGAGCACCATCCTGTGGGATGAGCGGTGGCACTCTGTGTCCCTGCAGGGCTCTGCCGTAATGTTATTCCTCTGGAACAAGAACTATTGACACCACCAGAGTTCAGAGACCTACATCCTGCAATACAAGTACATGCGGTGTATCGTAAAGCCAGGAGTCACAAACCTTAGAGAACCGATGATGAACATGGGGTTTCCGTGCTCGTAAGGAACCTCAGGGCAGCTGCAGCACCCTGACGACACCATCCAGCAGCAGCTTTGTGGAAGCTGAAGCAAAGGTTCATTGCTCCTTCTGGGGTTGTCTATAGCATGAACACAAAAAAGGCTTGTATGCATCTGATTTTATATTTTATATTTATATAAATATATTTATATTTTTTATTCAATTACTGTACTGAGTTGGTGCAGCAGGTTTGGGTATGGGGGCCAGGTGTGGCCGTTGTGCACAGGTTCCTGCAGCCCCCCCTGCCCGCCAGCACGTGCCAGCCGGCTCCAAAACTAAGATGAAAAAAAACTGGTGGGTAAGATGAAGCCAGTTTAACGAAGCAATAGCAAAAGTTGCACGTGTGGGAGCAAGGGAAAACAGAAGATTTTTCTACTTCCCTACCTCCCATCAACAGGTTGTATTCGGCCACTTCCCGGGAAGCAGGGCTTCAGTACACGTAGCGGTTGCTCTGGAAGACAAACATCATAAATAACGAGTGCCCCCCCCCGCCTCCTTTCTCTTAGCTTTCATATCTAAGCAGACGTTATATGGTATGGAATACCCCGGTGGTCACTCTGGGCCATCTGTCCTGGCTGTGTCCCCTCCCAAGATCTTTCCCACCCCCATCCTGGTGCCGAGGGGGGGAAGGCTGGAGAGGCAGCCTTGGTGCTGTGCGAGCCCTGCTCAGCAGCAGCCAGAACCCTGGTGTGTTAGCACCGCTGTTCCAGCTACCAGTACAGAGCACGGTGCTGCGGGGGCTGCTGTGGGGCTCAGCCAGACCCGATACACAACACCAGCCTGTCATGGTTTTCTCCCTGTTTATCAATATACTGCTTACAGCCACAAAACCACCTTCACCTTAGAGATACAATTTGTGAGTATGCCTGTCCCTCCATGCTTAGGAAGCTTCTAAAGGGGCAAAAATTGTATCCTTACAAGAATAATAAGTTTTATAAAACTTTTAATCATATAAATCAGAGCAAACTCCCCATGAAATAAAAATGAAAGCTTGGCTCCGCTGAAATCAAACATAAACCTCTGATTTCAGAGTAGACAGAATTTCATATAACACCTGGAAGATAAATTGTCTGTTATGCCCAGTTTATTCTAGCACAGGGGGAAGCACCCCCAGCAGAGTACTGGGCTACTCGAGCACTTCAAGCCTTTTACAAGGAACATAAAAGCCAGAGAGCTGGTGCTGAGTCCCCTGGTTCAGTTCTCTCCAAAATGACAAGTAATTCTTACATATCATGGAAGATTTCAGCATGTTCTGGAATGCAAATGTCTAGATTTGCTCCATCCAAAGCGAAACAAGCACTGCAGGAGTGCTGGGTGCTTCAGGACTGCTCTGGCCTGCCACAGTGGAACCAGGACACCTCCAGGCAGAGCCACCGAGGTGCTGGGCCATGCATTGCCACATTATCCCCAAAGCTAAACTGGTCTGGGAATATGTGTAACCACAGTCACACAGCACTATGCCTCAGCTAAGCAGAGCGATGCACAGCACCCATTCCTGATTATCAGTGTAACAAAGGCAAGCTGGATCATCTGCAGTCCAAATAACCCATTCCCAGAGAATCAAATGCAGGCTTGCCAAGCTGCCTTTCCCTGCTGCTTTGCGCCCCAGCATAGGTAACATGAGAGACACTTCGGCCATGGTTTTGTTTATCTACCATCTTCTATTTGAAAAATTTCTATTTAGCATTGTCTGTAAGAGAGGGCATACTAAATGCATATATGTGCGTGTATATTTGTATGCAGTCACAGAGGTTTGAACCAATTTCTTACGGCCATCTGCACTGATAAATTATATCCATTGTTGGTTCTTCAGGTTCCTTCTGTTTTTCAGCAGGGGACCTGGGAAGTCAACTGAAGGGGAAGGACTGCTGCGCTTTAAATACTGTGCACCCCTCTTCAAGAAATGCAAGTCTCAGGAGGAGGCAGAGCCTGGCTTGCAGGGGATGAGTAATTGCCTTCTGGAAGCGAGCTGCAGCACTCAGAGTATCTGTGCCTTCAAAATGTAGTTTTCAGTCCCCATCTGCAGGCAGGATGGAGCAGAGCAGTTCAGCACCCCAGCTGGGCTGAGGGACACTGGGCTGAGCTAGGGCAAAGCCCTGGCACTACAGTACAGGATGAAGACCATCCCTGCGTGCAAATTACGGCAGTGATCTGCAGAGAAAAATCTTATCTACTATTCATCGCTTAATCACAATTGAAACAGCCAACGCTTTAGGGGTCTGGCATCCTTACGTGGCTATAAATGAGAAAATAGTTATTCTGTAGTTCTGCCAGAGTCAGGCTGGGGCATAAGTATAGGTCTGCAATATGCATAGACACCTATTCTGGTAAAATAGCAGAAAACAGTAATTCTAAAATTAAGGAGGAAAAAGCTATACACAGATGGGTATCACATTTGTGTTCACGGGACAGAGCAGGCACGAGGGTGGCAGTGCGTAATACTTTGGGGCAGCATCAGGGACACAGAGAAGGGCAGTGCAAAGCCCTGCAGAAACTGGGGGACTGCAGCAAGTGCTCTGGTGACCCCAAGCACCCCTCAAACCACAGCAGCTTCCCAAGTCTCATGCCAGACTGGAATTTCACAACAGCTGAAAGAAGAAAGCAAACTACCTGCACAGAAAGCTACTTATGTTAACTGCATGAGCAAAACCAGATGAATTCCAGATTCCCAGCTCAAGGAGAGGGCTACACACATGAAGAATTTGGGGAGAGGGGTGCACACAGGTGAGCTGCATGCTCCGTAGCACCTGTGCAGCGGCTTACTGCTCCCTCGAACATGGATAACCACCAAGCTCCTGCCTACACCAAAAACCGTCTGCTTGATAAATTGGGACCCAAACCCTAAGGCAGTAATACCTTAAAGGCAAATTTTCCTTGCTGCCTACTTTGGGAAGCAGTGACTGAGAGCAAGGTTTTTAGCTTCAGCCCAAGGCTAAAGGAAAGTACAACTCAATTCAGGTAAGAGAATATTCCCTTTAGCTGAGAAAACACAAGGAACCTGGAGGTTTTGATTAAGGTCTACCTTCCAGCCTTTCCTCATGTTTGGAGGTCTCACCGTTACCTAAGCACTCTTCCTCGCATGGTGATGGACAGCTTGCTAATGTATGCAATATTATTCAAACTTGTCACAAGCCATTTAAAATCCCATCAACATCAGCAAACTAGAATGGGGAATATTAGCCCCTAGTTAAGAACTGCACTTTCATTAATTTCTAATGAAAATTACTCTGTAATAAGTTTGTCTTCATTTTTTGTTGTGTCACAGTCCTTTAATTAATACATTTTTACAGCCAAAGTAATGAGTTTTCTCTATCATATCTGTCTGATAATATATCTTCTAAGAAAAAATGAGATTAATCATTTTAAAACATTGGCTTTATGATTTTTTTTTTCATTTCATTTATATCTGCATCGATAAGTAAACCCCCCCAAAAATAAAAAAACCCCAAACAACAGTTTCCTTCACCCTCCCAGAACGGGAGTAATTTAGTATAACAAAAATGGATGGGAGCATCAGAAGGGCTTGCTCCAAATATGCTCAGTGACTAATACCATGAATATGAAAAGCTATCTTAACCTATTCTAAGTTGCAGATGGATCTTGGCAGAAAGGAAGCCAAAGGAAATGAATGTAATCGCTGCAAAATATGTAAAAATGACAGAGAGAGGAAAGTCTAGACAATGTGAGATGATTGCTGTGCTCTCCAGCTTGGAATGCAAAGCTCGTCTTCTGATTGTTCTGGGGTGTAATCTTGCCGAACACACATAGCTCTTCGAACCCATATGGGCAAGTAATTTGCCATATGTTTTAGTACATGGCACAAGTACCCGGAGATGTACTACTGCTAACGCTGCAAATAGAAAAAAGCAAGAAATGCTGCCCATATCTCTCTAATACACTAACGAGAGGGTGGAGCATTCCAGGGTTGTTTTTAAAACAAATACCAGCTGTCTACTTGGTACCTTCTCTGTGCTTGTAGCCACGTGAGCTCTCCCTGACTGCTAGAGCCCTGGGACCAGGGAAAGCGATGCAGGGGTCTGGGTGGGTGGCAAGTTGACTATGAGTCAGCAGCGTGCCCTGGCAGCCAAAAGGGCCAGCTGTGTCCTGGGCGGCATCAAGCACAGCACAGCCGGCTGGTCAAGGGTGACTGTCCCACTCTGCTGCACTGGTGTGGCCCCGCCTCGAGTACTGGGTGCAGTTTTGGGCACCCAGTGTCAGTATAAGGACATCAAACTATTAGAGCATGTCCAGAGGAGGGCGACCAGGTGAAAGGTCTCGAGGGCCAGACTCAGGAGGGGCGACTGAGGTCACTTGGTCTGTTCAGCTCGGAGAAGAGAAGGCTGAGGGGTGCCCTCACGGCAGTCTGCACCTTCCTCAAGGCGGGCAGGGGAGGAGGAGGAGGAGGTGCTGATGTCCTCTCCCTGGTGAGCAGTGGTAGGACACAGGGAAACGGAATGAAGCTGCGTCAGTGGAAGTTCAGTTTGGACAACAGGAAAAGGTTCTTCACTGAGAGGGTGGTTGGTCACTGGAACAGGCTCCCCAGGAAAGCGGTCATGGCACCAAGCAAGTCAGAGTTCAAGGAGCATCTGGACAATGCTCGAAGTCATATTGTTTAGTTTTAGATCGTGCTGCAAGGAGCAGGGAGTCGGATTTGATGACCCACATGGGTCCCTTCCAACTTGAGATATTCTCTGGTTCTACGATTTCCTATCACCCAGGCCCAGGAGTGCACGGCAGCCACCTCAGCCTTGCATGGAGAAAAGACTGAGGGAGAGACATCCCCCTCTCCTCCTACCACCTGTGAAACACAGGAAGAAATCCTGGTCACCAGGACTCAAAGGAAACCACCTGTGCTCCATTCAGCTTGACATCTTTTCTCTCCTATGCCTCCCTACACCACGCAGAAACTACATGCATGTAAAACCCATCAGTTTTCCATGTACTCGGCCTTGAACTAAAAAGGCAATGCCATCTTTCTCTAGGGAAAACATGTTCTCCTCAAGATCCTAGCTGGTCATGCTTGGTCTTGTCCCAAGTCTTTCCTCTCCCCCTGTGCACCTAGCACACACTGCTCTCCTTCCCCATGTCTCAGCAATCTGATTGCTCCTCCCAACCAGGTCACAATTCCTCTCTCTTTGCTCCCAAGTCCATTCACACATAAACAAGATACCATCACATCCATCACAAAGCCAGCATCTCCTGCAAATCTTAAAAGAAAATTGTCAGCTGATGATGGTTAATTCAAAGGAGAGTGTGGATTCTCAAAATTTCTAAATATATTGGAAAAAATCCACAGATTAATGAGTGGCGCATCTAAATAGCCTGTACAATCTTGTATATTTACCACTGTCTGATACAACACTCACCTGAACAGCTGTCAAACATTAGGGCATCCTGATGTAAATCAGGCTGTGGACACTTGCACACAGGGTATCTCTGATCTTTTCAGTTTGATCATATTGAAGCTCTTTTAAACTATTTGCAAAATCATAGCCACTAAAGTTTAGAGACACAGTAGTTGCCTGTAGTCAAAGATTCAGTAACTTACTGCTGCTTAAATCTAACTGACATCTTAAGTGAAAAAGGCAGGACTCCAATGTACATTCAAGCAAAAATTTTCTATAAATGCTTCAGCCTGATTGTAATTCTAAGATTTTTTCCTCTGCCACGTCAACAGAAAACAGTGGTATCACAGGCATGTTCACCAGATAATCTTGCTGCTGGTATTAAATAAAGTATATTAGTACAGCACAGAACAATCCTAAACAATGAGAAGAAATGGTGCTCCCGGATGATAACTCTGTAGACTCTGAATAACCTCGGAATGCCTTGCACACAGCCAGTAGCAGTCCCAGTCAGAGCAGCGTCTTGTCTGGGCTTATGCTCACAACTACATCCCAAAGGCTCTGGAAATATTTTCTCAAATAATAATTGCATTTGATAAGGAGCATCACAGGGAATTAACAGTCCTGTAGTCTTACTTGTTTTTTATCACAGAATCACAGAATGGTCAGGGTTGGAAGGGGCCTCTGGAGATCATCTAGTCCAGCCCCTGCTAAAGCAGCTCCTCCCAGAGCAGGCTGCACAGTCACATCCAGGTGGGTTTTGAATGTCTCCAGAGAAGAAGACCCACAGCCTCTCTGAGCGGCCTGTGCCAGTGCTCTGTCACAGTAAAGATGCTTTTCCTCACATTCACATGGAACTCCCTGTGCTGCAGTTTGTGTCCGTTGCCCCTTGTCCTGTCACAGGGCACCGCTGAAAAAAGCCTGGCCCCGTCCTCTTGGCACTCGCCATTAAGGCATTTGTATGCATGGATAAGATCCCCTCTCAGTCTTCTCTTCTCCAGGCTAAACAGGCCCAGCTCCCTCAGCCTTTCCTCATCAGGGAGATGCTCCAGCCACTTTGTCCTCTTCACAGCCCTGTGCTGGCCGCTCCCCAGCAGCTCCCTGTCTCTCTGTAACTGGGGAGCCCAGCACCGGACACAGCACTCCAGGTGCAGCCTCACCAGGGCAGAGCAGAGGGGCAGGATCCCCTCCCTCGCCCTGCTGGCCACGCTCCTCCTGATGCCCCCCAGGACCCATTGGCCTCCTTGGCCACGAGGGCACACTGCTGGCTCATGGCAACTTGTTACCCGCCGGGGCTCCCAGGTCCTTCTCCACAGAGCTGCCTCCCAGCAGGTCAGCCTCTAGCCCTGTGGCACAGGGTTATTCCTCCCCAGGCGCAGGACCCTGCACTTGCCTTTGCATAACTTCATTAGGTCCCTTTCCGCCCAACTGTCGTTTGGTTTACTTTGTATTCTGATACAATGAAAGTCTGCATTTTTAGAACATAGATCTGTGTATGCAAGGAAATCTTCTGTGGCTGAAAGAGGCAATTGGTACCCATTGCCCCTTGTCTTCTCCATGTGGCTTGTGGTGAAGAGAGAATATCCATCGCCTTCGTAGCTGCCATTTAAGTACTGGAATACTGTGATGAGGTCCTCTGGAGCCTTCTCTTCTCCAGGGAGAGGAGACCTAACTCCTTTAGTCTTTCCTCATAGGGCAGGTTCAGATAGTGGTTTGATCATCTTTCTGGCCCTCCTTTGGATCCTCTCCAGTCTGTCCACATCTAAGGTCAGTAGAAATTTTTAAATGTTCAGTTCCACAACTACAATCCAAGCTATCTAATCTACATCATTTGCTTGTACTGCAATGATAGCTATTAGTTTTGTAGAGCAGGGCTGGTAGCTTGATGAGTGAAAGTCACAGATGTTGTTAGAAGGAGTTGGTCCAAAAGATCAGATCTGGAGAAAAAAGCATTTTGGTTCTCAGTATATTCCCCACCTGTGAGCTCCTGGTGTTACATCTGTGTTATCAGTAGTAACTTTAACAAGGCATCGACCTTATCTTCAGTAAAACCATAGATTTTTGAATTTATTTTTTTTTTAACAGCCGGGTCTTGGGGTTTTTTAACGTTATTTTCAAGCATTAATAAACTGTTTTGCCTTTTATTTCAAGAAAGGTTACTGGCCCAGTGACTAGAATTTGAAAGAAATAAAATATAAAGGTAGTGGCAAAACCTGCTATGCTGGTCCCAGTAGTGCATCCTTTGGCTGTGCATTATTAAGCTAACACAAAGAACATTTTGAGGAATACCATTACACTGCCGCACAGAGAAAAATGTTTCTGATTAGCATGTACAGTAGCTGTACTCGATATGCTTGGAAAATTAGTTGTTCTTCAGAGAGTTCCAGCAACAAGTGAAACATCTGTTGCTTCCTCCAACTTATAACAATCATTTCACAATCGTTCTTTTGTGTAATTTGAATTTCTAATTTTTTATCCAGAAAGCCAGGATTTGTGGTGCAATTGAAATGCACAATATGCCCATGTGCAGGAAAAGAAGAATAGGAAATACTGGCGGCCTTTAACTGCAGCATTATGTCACCTCAAGGCCAAAATTGTTGGCCATCTACATTATTTGCATTCACTGTATTAATTCCACTCTATACACAATGGGATTTAATCCCATTTCAACAGCTTCAGTGGCTCCTATTTATTCCAAGGTTGACGGCAGTAATCGCTATTGTTTGTAGCTACACAATAGCTTTCTTCAGCCAAAAAGCCAGCTTCAAGTTTCCACCCCCTTACCGCAGTGCATTGCTCATGCCGCTGTATCGGTACCAACGCTCGTGGTATAACCGCCACTGAAATAAATCACGTTACAAGAAAACCACAACTGGGTTGCAGCAGCAAACAGCATGGCAGCAAAAACATGCAGCTGCACTCAGGGAAGGCAGGGATTGCTTAAGCCAGCTTCATCAGCAGAGAAAACAAGTCACAGCACAAACTAGCAAGAGCCATGAACCGCCAGACCCCTCAACAGCACAGAAGTCAAAAGACAACCAGAGACCTCGCCCCACGGTAGCAATCACATTCGTAAGACTAGGGATAGGTTCACCTCATTATATTCAGTGCCAGATATCTGCTATCAAGAGCTATTACTCTAAAAGACGATGAGCAAAGGAGAGGCGAGAAATGCAGGTTAAAGACTGTACTTTGCTCTTCCCGCTGTGTGTGTGCCTGCACAGCAACAGCACCAAGTGCCAGGGCCACAGCCTGGTGCAGAAACAGGGCCCCAGTGCCAGCCTCCGGTGGCCATTGCAGTTATTTCTGCCATCCACATAGGCCAGAACTTCCCAAATACACTTAGAAGCAGCCCAGCTTCACATCATGGGTTTACAAAAGACTGGAACCAGAACACCTTGCTGGAGGACAGGGGTGAAATGTCAGTGGTTCCCCCTCTGCAAGCTGGAGATTTTTTTGTACTATTTTTATCTGCCCTGCAAACATCATTTGGCCAGCCAGTGGAGGCCTGCTAGGAGTATCTTTGACTTAGCTGAAAAACTACAGCCCGAAGATAACACAGGAGACATACGGAAAGCCTTGTCTCTGCCACCTCTGCTCCTCTGAGCACAGGGTACCCTCGATTCCAGCTGCTCGGAGGATGCACATCACAGTGTCTACTCTGCACAGAGGAGCTTTGCCAAGCAGGGAGGGCTCTGTGTTTCTGGATAGGTTTCAGAGCTCGATGACATCCCATCTATACATCTGGCAGCAGCATTGCCATAAAGGATTTTCAGTGTAACAGGCCAAGAATGAAAGCAGCGTCACCCCTACAGCTCCCTGCAAACTGGAGCAGTGTTTCCCCATGAGTGGGTCAAGCTTAGAGCTGATCTTACCCAACCTTCACATTACGCATTTTAGTAATAAAGAAACAGATCTCTTTGGGTCACCTGTGTGCTATCCCAGTGCTGGCTGTGTCTGCTTGGTGCTGTTCCTATGCCCACGCTGTGCTGTCTCCAGGCTGTGGAGCAGGGGCTGGGCAGAGGTGGGCAGCTCACCACCCCCAGCACCGCAGCTCTGACCGCTGGTGTAGGATTTTGGAATTCACGTTTGGTCATCTTTTTATCTAAGAACAAACCAATAAAATAATAAAAAAAAAAGTGGCAGCTGAACAAATTACACAGCTGCAAACACTGAAGGCCTCACTGCAGAACAAACAGCCAAGTACAATTAATCTGCCTTAATTTAGTTGGCTAAAAGTTTCCCATCTGATTCAGAATTATCCACACTATTTCCCTTTTACACTCAAGAGAAATATGCCAAAGGATCACTAAAATTAGTGTCAACGATCAGCTGAATGAACCCTCCTCTGAAGGTAAATGTGTGTTTCTAGTGACTGCAAAGGAAGCCCTGGGTCAATTCAGCATCTAACTTACAGACAGATGAAGCTCGGACCAACGGACCCTATGCAAAGCATATGACCATGGCCACAGGTGTGGTGAGCAGGGCATGCAGAGCTGTTGGAGAACCACCTCACCAGGGTCAAACCCTAATCCCTAAGCTGGTTTAGTGGTCTTTGACCCCAATCAACACTACTGTAGAGATGGGTTAATGAAATATTAGAGCACTCCTTAATATGCTAAAGGAAAACTACTGTTTCCCCAAAATTCACTGTTTTAATGCCATCTACCACTTAGGTTCCATGTGTTTAACGACATTTTTTAATTAGCCAAGTAATTCACTTCCCATTCATTCACATGCATGAGATAGAGCAAAAGCAAAAGATTTAACTTACAACCACACGTCTAGAAGCTTGGGCTTGGATCGTGATATGGTCAGGAGGCAGCCACCTAATCCCTGATAAATTTAATTACCAGTAAGACCATACTCAGGGGGCAGGAGCTGTTTGTAAGTAAGGGCTAGAAGCAAAAAGTCAGGTGGGTGAGCGTTCAAGAACACGAGCATGCCTAAACATGAAGTACTGTAATTTTTAAACATAAAGACTAAAGTAATAAATTAAATGAGTAACAAATGCAATAATTTTGGAAGCCTGTCCCTAATCGGCATGTGCTTTCTTTTGCTCGAATGCATTAGTCAAACATAGGACAAAACAAAAGTAAAAAGAATACATCTTTCTGCAGCATGACCTCATCTCTTACTCCAGATAATAAACTTAGACAAACTTGTACTGGAAAAATTGAATCTCCCCAGCAATCACTGCTGTTTATTTTATCAGTGGTGCTTGTGTCCATACTGAAGGTTGTAGCTTCCTCGCTCAAAAGCTAGAAACGAAAAGAAAATTACGATTTCTCTCTCCGGAGAATCCCATTACTGATAGCAGACGTGGCATTGCTTACAGCCCAGAGAATTGACTTTTTAACATGAAACCCAATCTGCGGCAATTTCAGATTTCTGAAATTTTGTTTAAAGATGGCAAGTGTCAGTTCAAACATAAAATGCTTAAAAAGTGAAAAAGAACAGGGAAGAAAAAGGTAACAATATAATTTTTTTAAAATTAATTTTGTATTATTTCATAGTAATGCTTTGGGAGAGTTATTTTTAACATGTTGGTGTAACATATTTACTCTTCAACATTTAACCTAAACTAACTCTATACATATATTTTGTCCTTCAATAATTACACCATTCCGTAAGGACGTGTACCAAAGTTAACAGTGGGAAGTTCTCAAGGTGATATGATGAGCTCATACTGGCAACCTGACAGTTAATGCAGCCGGCATCAGCCACATGGTTGTCTTTGCCCTTTCCCATTTAATCCTGTTGCCATGCTGCAAGTTTTCACCTGGTGAAACCAAGATGGGACTTAGATTCTCACCCAGGCTTTTACATTAATATATAACAATTAAAATCCATGGTCTTACATACCTGCTTAGATAAAATTCCGTCGCATCTTTGGTACGATAGCACTAAAGCAAGACCTGCCAGACCTTAGGGCCAGACCTTAAGCAAGACCTTAGGGGCCAGAAAGCCCTGTCTGCCTTAAACCTGATGGAGCATCAGCTGAAGTGCAGAACAGCCGGCCACGCGTCCAGGCTGCTGTGGAGGTAGCAGTGTGCTCCCCCACCGGCCCCAGGCAGAGCTCTCTGCAGGGCGCTGGCCTCAGGCTGGAGAAGCAGATTCAACTACTGATACAGCCAGAAGATGGGTGAGAAGTTTTCCTTCACCGGAACATCCCCTGTACCAAGGAATAGACTACAGCATCCTCAAGACTACTGTAGTTGCCCATACCTATTGAAGTCCGTGGGGTACAGTATTTGTGAGGATCAAAATGACCAAGAGGACAAACACTCGGTGGCAGTAGCTGACCAGCTTTGAGACTGGTTGCAGGCCATGGGGATCTTCTACCACTACAACAGATCTTTCCACACGATTTATCCTCCCCAAGATGACTTGGGTAAGCCACAGGATCTACAGCCACAGGTTGACAAGCGTCTTCAGCCTGCAAGATAACCATCTTGAATCCACAGTAAGACTAAGTGACAAGGATCAGACCGACAGCTGCAGCCTCCTCGGTGATTTCTGTAGTTTTGCGTTACTGCCACTGAACTGCCCATTGCCACTCACTGCAAGTTCTGCCTCAATCCTAATCAAGAGAACTAGCAACAAACTACGAGGAAGATCCTGGAGTCCCTAACAGAGAAGGCCCTTCTCAAAGCTGCCTGTACATCTAGAGAACACGCACCACATGCCAAATTCAAGGTTAGCAGTGACTGGCTGCTTGAGGCAATAAGGAGGAAATCCCTCCCTGCCAAGCCCCAGGCAATGCTGGGCTCACAGCTTATATTTCATAATGCAGATATCCAACTCTGACAGAAGACTTGTCACCAGAAGTGGGGCAGGGTGCAGTAGGTCCAGATAACGGAGAAATCACACTCCCTTCCTTTCCTGTTATCCTCCTCACAAACTGCCCCATTGCAGCCTTGGACATTTCCCCCTTCCCAGAAGAATTGTTTGGGTGCTGCACCGGTGGGGTCTACCTGCTCAACTAGCAAGGCAATACGAGCAGATACGGTGAGTGGAGCTGACAGGTATTACCACAAACACCTCTATCAACCAAGCCATGAATATGGGTGGTACAGAAATCTTCCAGATGTTTTGCAGCACTCTTTTTGACTCCTGGGCCAGACATTCCCCAAGGCCCAGCAGAATTGCCAAAATCACCCCCTGGCTGAGCATACCTCATACAGGAACTTCAGAGGACATCTCCAGGCTCCATCCACCACAGATGACTAGAAGGTGGTGATTTTCAGGAAGAGTGTCAGCAAAGCAGGATCCAAACACCCCAGCAAGGCCTGATTAGTTTTTTTAAGACTGACGAGGTAAGAAGACAGCATTTGACAAGAAAGGCAAAGACCAAGTGAAGACTGTTTTAGGTTCTTTGTGTATTGCTGTTTTGGTTTTTGTTGTTTTAAAAAAAAACCCACCCAAAACCAACAACACACACACACACACACACACGCAAACACACCAAACAAAATACAAAAAAACCAAAAAACCCACCCAAACAACATGGGTACCTTCCGAAGACTATTTCCTCTGCTATCTTGCAAGTAATGGCATTAGAAGAAGACTGCCTTCCCCATAGAGTTTGTCAGTTGCTATTTATGACTAAAAGATTTGCTTCCCATCTCCTGTACCAATACAGATATATTTTGTGCAGTCATGCAATAAAAAAAAAAAGAGATTGCTCTGTGGACCAAGAAAAAAGTATCATGTGTTCCTTTTCCTTCAGTTCTCTCTCATGTTGCAGCAAATTCACTGCTTGAGAAACTGGTAACGAAAGTCAACTTAGGGAGGCAGCAGCGGGTATACCAGCACTACCAACAGCCGCCTTCCTCCCTTCCCCTCCAACAGGTAAGCTGGATGCCTTTGGGCTTGAAGTATCCAGTAGACAGCAGCATCAGCCCACCGTCACCATCTTTAGAAAGAGAGAAAAAATGTCTCTCTAGTACATACTGCTGGATGCCAAAGATCGACCTCTGAAATCTGAACCAGTAATAAGCACTACCTAGAATGAAATGTGCTCGCAATCCACGGAAGCTTTTGGAAGTTACTAAATTTTATATCCACCCAAAGGGTTTTAAATATCCTATCCACAGAAGATAACATGAAAAGAGCTGTAAGTTATTTTTTTTTTCAATACACGTAATCTACACATTGGATGGCTCACTGGAGCCTACCAGAGATAGCAGGTTTACAAATAGGTTTGCAATCATATATCAAGCAAGCAGCACACCGACAAAACCTCTTAAAATTCACTTCTTCGGTTTCCTGAAAGGTCTTGCACCCCTTCAGATTCCAAACGTGGCACTCGGGAGGATACATGTAAATTTAGCTCCATGCTATGAGCTGTAGAAATACAACTCTCTGTAGGAGGTACCAAGATTTCCCAATCACAACCATCGGTGTAAGACAGAGGCCACATTCAGCACGTGCTGAATTCATGCCTGATCACCCACAGCCGCTTCAGTTCCAGGTACGCTTTTCTGTTGGACGGGATGGGTTTGAGACTATCAGGACTGGAAAAAATGGCCCATGATCCGAAGCAAGCCAGCAAGCAGCAACACATCGGTCAGATCCCATCATCTTCAGCTCCATAACTATTTCGGCAGGTACTCAGACACAGATGGGGTATGGACTGCGGAAACTTGCACTGTGCATAACATTTTCTGGCAACGTCTAAGAATTCTGGCACACTGAGGTATCACCTAGAGATGGATGGTTCTCAGGAGCTATTGATTTCTTAATACATGTAGTGTCTTCCATGACCATCAAAACAAATTTTAAACTGTAAATAGCCTACATTTAGAGTAAGTTTAGGAAGTGAGCAAATGAACGCAAGTGTGGAGTGTAACCTACTGCCAAGTCAGTCCTGGGGATAACACTGGCCAAACCTGTTTATAAAGTCCAAAGAATACGCTGTGGGAAAGCCAAAATGAAGCTAATAAAAAAGGGTGTTTGAAAGCCATTAATGGAACAGTTTTCTGTTAGAAACTATTTCACTAATCAGTAAACAAATAGCTAATACATGTTATCACACATTAATTCTGTCCAAATATTCCGTAACATGTTATTGAAGCATTTAACTTTAATTTCAATATGTACTTTAGTTTGCTTGTATTTTGATTTTTACACGGAAGTATTTCTTGTGACATAACAAAACAGAAACAGCCAAAATGATGATTGAAATTAATCCCTTAAATCCTGGTAAAATAGAACTAAATTCCGTTTCAATATTTTTCCAATAGAAACAGTTATTTAGAAGCCACATGTTCAGTAGTCAATAAGATTAAACTACTTCGCATAACTAAATGTGTCTGAAAGTTTGTGTTCTTGCAATGAAGTGCAATTTTGACAACCATCATTTGCATTCCATGTGCAGGATTTGTCTACCAAATATGCTTTAATTTAATCTAAATCGAATATATGGATTTAAATCAAAACAGGCAGACTCAGAAATATGCTGGATATTACTAAAAGACATATCTGACCCATTGTTTTTTCTTCTTTTTTACCATCAACCATAGAAAGCTTTATTCCAAGCCTGATCACACTTTCAGTTACAAAACAGGTGGCAAAAAATTACAGTTAACACACAAGATCTGCCATATTTCTACTTGCCTCTATTCTCATACTGGGTTTTCCACCCTGAGGGATGGAAAATAAACCTCTTCCATTTTTAACATAATGAATATACCTAATAGTAGGAAATACTGGGGTTTATTATTTTTAATTTCATTTTGTGAATCTTTTACTCTCCCCAAGCTGCCACTTGTTAGTGCAACAATCCAGCACAGTGCTAGTTGCTGAGGTATACGTGGTTAAACTAATTTCACCTCTGACCAAAACCGCAATGTTTTCCCTCCCCCCTCTTTTTTTTTTCTTCTTTTTTTTTTTTTTTTTTTCAGGTAACAAAAGCCATATATTCAGCATTTTACATTTCTAAAAGTAATTCCATTCTAGAGCAAAGAATGGTTCTGTAATAGTGACAAGCTGTAAAAAGCAATAGCTTTATCTTTTATCACCCATAGAACTCCTGCTGTACTTTTTTTTTCTTAAAATACATTTTGTGCAAAATTAAGTTCTGTGTATGTCTATACCATAATTTGGAAAAAACTGTATATAAAATGTACTTGATTTTTAAAAACAATCCCAACATCAAACAACAGAGAAAGAAGAAACAGATCAGATGCAGCTGAAGTTTTCATATGAGAAACTAAATACAGTATGTTCTTAAAGCTCCAGTAATACATTCTTTCAAAAACCAGAATGCACTTTGGTCATTATTAAACGTTAGTACAGAGGCAAATAAAATACAAAATGCTTGTTTGTGTTGCTTTATATATAAAAATATTTTTATACCACATAAGTTTAAGGTACATTACTTCAAATCTTTCAAGATTCTGAAGATTAGCAAGCGTAGTGCAATGTCCAGACTCTTGTCATCTACTTACTTGTCATTTTTCAATATGAAGACACTATTTTGGAACCACAAAATGTAAGAATACTTGCACCTGGCGATATTAATCCTCCCACATAATTTGTAGATGGGAAGTTTGTTCCAGGTAACTTAAGTCTACATGGGTGAACATCAATTTTTGTCACGCTGAAGAACCATGAGTCAATATGACTGGTCCGTGTGGGAGGCAGGGGACAGAAGGCAGAGGGAGAGCTGGGAAACCCCAGCCAGGAAAGCGCTGGGGAATGACACCTGCTGGGGAGGAACAGGAGGAGAGCAGGTTATCTGAAGACACAAATCTGCTGACTACCAGGCTTCATGAGCTCTGCTGCTCACCAGAGGAACTTTTCTGTGTTAAGCTGTTCTTAAACTTCAATGTGGTATGAATGGCATATACTATAGTGTACAAGAGGAGAGCATCTATCTATCTTATGCTCAGTCATTCATAGCACTCCTTTCACCAGTAAATCTTCGGCTTCTTTAAATACTCAGCTTCAACATACAATATATACTGCTCCATAGTTCACCATAATATATTCCAATTAATATACATTTATATGTATATATATAAAGTTTCTCATTAAAAGTAACAATAAAAAGTGCACATATTGAGCATGCACAGTCAGAGCTGCGCAGAACAGCCCAGTATTTCAAATAAATACAATATTTAATTTTATCAAAATATCATACAGCATGGTAACCATTTACAATTATTGCTCTAATAAAAGTGTTATCAAAGAGCACTTGTTGACTTGTTATATAATACCTTGATTAATATCCCAGGATATTTAAACTGCAGCCTATACGAGTTTAGATCCTGGAATTACTCAAAATATTAAAAGTTCCCATTTGCATCTAATATTAATATAAAATGTTTATGCTACCTGTCATACTGTATTGTCAGTACTTTATTTTTTGTATATGTCTCACTTTTCTATTGCAACCAAACATCTATTGATGTTATGTTGTCCTCATAAATGATTGGTGCAAATGAAATATTCTAAGCAATTTTACCACATTATCAACAATCAAATGACTTCCTTATAGTGTTACCGTAACTAAAAATGTTCAGCACTGGCTTCAACTTTAACAACAGAAGTTCTCAGACACACAATTTTTGACCCTTCTCAAAGCTGACTCTTTCCAAAGCTAAACAAGTAATTTTGAAAAGAAAATATAAATGTCAACTAAAATGAACATAAACAGTGAGAAGTTGAAATAAATACAAAGATTGCACAAGACAGTCAGATGTAAACACTTCAATTTTCCAAATGACATCCTTGAAGAGGTTGTAGCATCTGAAATACAGATTTCAGTGGCTGCTTTGAGGCAGTTTTGTCAATCAATGAGCTTTTCTATAACACTGTGTTATCTCGTCTTCTTTATGTATTGTCAAGATTTGATCTTCCAGAGCTGGAAAAGTTCAAGCAGTAAATCAGTATTATTTTTCAACTCAGTCTTCCGTTTACCAGAACTGCAATACCACCACTTTCTTTTTTCCTACTGCATTTGCTGCATATTCTATAATACGCAAAATAAATTTTACATTTGTTTAACAGGGAAAAAAACGGACAGATGTAAGCAAACTCAGTGGCGAATTAAGGGCTCCGTGCTACAAGCCTGTCAAAACGAATGTGCCTCTTAACCTGAATCTTGAAATAGCTTCCAGAGTTTGCAGTTCAGAGCGGGGCAGAGAGTAGGGCCTAACAAGGTAGCCCTTCAGCCACGATGACACGACACTGTGTAATATTGGTCACAGTAATACTCTATCTACCATAATACTTCACTGCAGCGCAAGACAAGGATAGCTTGCATCTTTTTGCATTCCTTAAGGAGCTACAAAGTCAACAGTGAGGAATTCAAGGCAGAAATCAGATCTGGGATACAAAGAAAAGTCAAATAAGGTATAGTACTTATGTGTATGAATGTGTCTGTATGTCTAAGAAATCCTGGTAATTATGTGTCCTACATAAAGTTAGAAAGCCACAAAAATGCAAAAAAACCCCACAACCAAAACAAACAAACAAAAAACCAAAAAACAAAAAAAAAAAAAAAAGGAGTTAAAACAGCTGCCCCCCAGCCATGGGCAGGGACACCTTCCACTGGACCAGGCTGCTCCAAGCCCCATCCAGCCTGGCCTGAAACACTGCCAGGGATGGGGCAGCCACAGCTTCTCTGGGTAGCCTGTGCCAGTGCCTCAGCACCCTCACAGTAAAGAATTTCTTCCTTAGATCTAATCTAACTCTACCCTCTTGCAGTTTAAAGCCATTCCCCTTTGCCCTATCACTACAGGCCCTTGTAAGAAGTCCCTCTGCAGCTTTCTTTTAGGCCCCCTTTAGGTACTGGAAAGCTGCTATAAGGTCTTCCTGGATTCTTCTCTTGGCGCATATGAACAAATACATCACTATTCTGATACAGCTTAAATGCCATAACCATTTTCAAACAATAGATCTTCTAGTTAATACAGTTGAGAATACATTAGTCTGCAACGTATGATCCATCTATCATAATATTCTGAACCCCATGGTGAAAAAAAAGGATGCTTAACAAGTAGTTACCTTTAGATTAAATCCAAGCAAGTCACTGATGACACCAGAAACAGCTGACAAGATAACAACTTGGGTGATATTATAAAGCAGTGGATTCATTGTAAGCCCATACAACCTGAAGGGACTGTCCAGTTCCTAGTAATGCAAAACAATGACATTAAAAGCAAAAATTACACAAAGATGTTTTTGTTCATATATGTATTGAGTGATATTCGATAGCTTAAGAAGTCTTCAAGTCACAGTTGAGTAAAACATCCTCCTATTCTTCTGCACAGGAAAAACAATGAGCAAGAAAATACCCATCACATTAACTGACTACTGATGTCTAAATAACCCTTCAAAAAATTGGAGGCTACCCAGCTAAAGCATCTACCAATTTGCTCATGAAGCCAGGAAAATAGAGAACTAGTTTTCCTAAGGTGCCATCATTTTAGAATTCCTTATAATTTTCCAGAAATCACCTTCAGTATTAAAACAGCTGACAGACAGCAGAACCACAAAAAACAGAAAAAAAAAAAAAAAGAAAAGATTTTCCACAGTGACAGAAGGCTACCTCACTACTATAGAAAATTAACAAAAATGTCTTTCCTAATGCATTTCCCTTTCCATTAATTTTGAGAATAATTACTGATGAACACAGCCAGAAAAGGAAGATGAAGGGAAAAAGTACTAATAATCATTTAACTGCTAATAATTTACTTTTTTTTTTTTATTGGAAAGATCAAATAAATTAGCCAAAATTAACCTGCAACAAAACTTGAACAAAACGGCTATTTCACCAATTTTCAGTTACTGGTGTGTTAATGAAGTCACCCACACATTTCTGGCCTACAAATATGTCAAATAAAGGAATAAAAAAAGTTTTAAAATATGAGTGGATTATATAAAGCATAACAACTATCACTGCTTTGGTCATTTATATTTTCTAGCTCTAAATTAATCTTCATCCCTCCCCTGCACTACATCCTGTGCCTTGCACAACGCCTTATAAACCCTTTTTTAATAAAGAAGAATGTCAGAGCTCTGACTCTTCCTTCAAGAGAGGTTACATAAGAATGAACAACCTTTTCATTTAGATGTAACATGGTATAAAACTGCTGCAAATACAAAAGCTATAAAAGGCATGATTCTGAGAACAGCAGAGAAATCCATTAAGGAAAAAGTTTTTAGATTTTGGATTCATCTTACCAATTTTGGGAGTAAGAAAACAGTAAGACTATTCAACATAATATAGTCTTCAGTAAAAGCTTAAGGATCAAAAACATCCAAAACCAAATTAAAAAAAAAAACCAAACAAAACTAATTCCATTTAGCTAATGGGCATGAAATACGTAATTGCATTGATCACTAGCTACCAAAAACTCATTGAAAGCTCATACTAGATGGCTTGGAAATCCATCTCACTTTTGGGCACATTCTCACAGTAACTAAGTGGTGGCCTGGGTCTGGGATTTGTGCCACAAAAGTCAAGTCCCCTTTGGAAAGGTCATGTCAGTTGACACATTTCTGAAAAGAGTAAAACACGAACAGTTTTTTTGCAAACACTGAGAAAAGCATGAAAAAGACTGAAGTGAATCAGATCAAGGGTTGATCAGCATCCTGCCACCAACAGCAGCTGCTTCTTACCCTACCTACATTCTCACAGCACACAAACATTTCAACACATGTGATACCCTGAATCTGTCTAGTCTACTTGTTCAGTCTCTCCTTGAATCCAGATAACCTTTCTGCATCCAGTGTCCTTTGACCAACAGCTGCACAAGTCTGCTACCTGACACACAGAGAACACTTCCTTTTGTTTGTTCCAAAACCAGGTCGTAAAAGCTTTGCCATTCCTTATTCTTATACCAAAAGAAACAGTTCATAACTGACTTAGCCAGGCTCTCCACATCGTTATAGCATAACTCTCAACCTAAGCTGTTGCTTTGTCCGCTTTGAACTCTTCCTGACTCTGTCAGCCCTCTCATGAAAGTGCTGCATATTTTTTGAGATGAGACCACACACACTAGCAGAAATACCCCATCATCTCAGCCTCTAACTGACTAGTTTAAACAGAGTTTAAACTTCATTTTAAGAACTGCTCCTTCTTGCACAGGAATCAATGGGGTAAGTGGCTAGAATTCTACATACGGTAGAATAAGGCAGCAAGGTCTTAAAGCACCACCATACGCAAACCCCTCCAATTGTTTCTCTTAAGAGGCTTGAATTTTCCAGACTGCAGCGGAAAGGTATGGAGGCATTGAAAGATATGGTTCAAGTTTACTGCACGATAATCCAGCCATTCCCTCTACTTACAGGGATCTCTGCACATGGAATCGGTATCAGTCGTGCTATACTCGAACATGGTGGGAGGGGTGTGTGAACTGAAGGAAGTTTATCTGAGGGGGAGGAAAACACTTCTGTATTTGCCAGTCATTCCTGGGGAACTGTTCTACGGGACCACTCTATCTTGGACTAAAGGAGGAAGTTGATTCCCTGAAGGAGAAATCACAATACTGTTGTTACCTCACTTCTGAGTCCAAGAGTAACAAATCAGTAGCGCCTCTTTAAGAACTTTGCCATGACAGCAGAATGTATAACAAGATCCAAATGCTGAAAGCTGAAGCTTTCACAACAGCCAAAGTGGTTAAGCACTGAAACACCATGCCGAGAGAGGTGAGGAGGCAAGTCATGAGTTTGTTTTTTGTAGTATCAGAACTGGCTTCCTCTTTGAAAGCCTACTTTAGTCAACTGTAAGTTATATACTGTTAATTTTAGTGTATAAACACATTAAGAATACTAAATCTAACTGATCTTATTTGTTCATAAAAGCCAAACCTAAAATAAAATAAGTTTTTCAAGTGTTACGTTTATTACTCTCATTTGGCATTCAAGTAACCCTTAAGTAAGTTTTGGACTAAGGAAATGTTTAGTCTGAAGGAGAATGAGACATTTCTGGGCCAAGAATTAAGCTCCCAGACAAATGAAAGAACAAAACAACTTGCTTCCCAAATTATGACAGATCTGTGAGTCTGAAAGAACAGACAAACTCAGCAGAGGCAATTTAGGATCAAAAATGTCTTCCCGAGAACCTCAACCACTGCTTTGTTAACAACAAGAAGTTGTTCTATAAAAGCCCTAAGCAGGTCCATGCTCTAGCTCCAGATGAGTGAAAGAAAGATGATTTTTCTTCTGCAGAATTCTAGAAACGGAAAGTAATAAAAAAATTCATGTTCTCTCACCATGAAGAAGTACCTTCTACTCACCAAATATAGTTCCCTGACAAACAGGATATTATTGCATAAGCGAAAAACTTCTCTACTAAAATTCCATGCAAAAAATAATTGCCAAATAGTTCAAGGGCACAGCTGACATTTGAATTACATTAAATGAAATCTGTACCTTTAGTTCACTTATAAATGGACCTACGTAACAGTTTCTCTCTGTCTTCCAAAAAGATTAATCTATCACAGTAAGTAAAGACGACATCAAGGATAATCTAGTTTTAATTTGAAATGGTAACCACTGACAGTTTTTAAGAGGAATTACTTTTGTGGAAGAGCACAAATCCCCCAGCAGCTTATTACTAGAACCAGATATTTACACTCCAAAAAACCCAACAACATTGCATCATTTATTTCTCAAGCATTCATCATCCTGTCCATCCTGAAGTACCTTCTCTCGGGCTGCTCATATAGTTTAAAGAATAAAATTTATTGTATATAGTAATAATTTGTAATCCACAATGATAGCAACATAACAAGACTGTAGCGTGTGAACAAGTAGCATTGCTGTGAAAGAGTTACAGAGCAGATTTAAACCAAAACATACCGCGTTGCCCGCAAAAATTAACCCAAGCGACCCATTAAGCAATCTATTCTGCTTCTTAGTTACATATAATATTGTAATAGTGCTTTAATTCTTACCTTCAATAACTTAGTAGCAAGTTTTAAAACATTGTTCACTAGTGTCAGCTCCTCCTTCTTGTTAGGCTTTTTCTCCATTTTCAAGTACAAGTTTATCTGATTTAAATAAAATAAGAGTATCACCACTTACTCAGAATTTAAAGGAATTCGGAAATATTTAACAATAAAATGAAATGATTAGTCAGCAGTCATATAACAGAACAGTGATGACGTTTCTGCAAGGAAGCAAATTTTTTGCTTCCTTTTTAATATTTAAGAGCAAATACTGGTCCAGTGCCATAGGAAAATACAATGTTTTATGATACAACAAAATCTATTTGACACTACTACAGCAACAACTTTAAAAGCTCAATGCAGTCCACAAATTAGGCAAGAAAACCAACCCCATATGTTAAGGTTTGCATAATTTCTTTTTCCTCCTTCAATAATTACCCGAGATTTGTCAATTCATTTCCAGGTCTTTATACTAGCATGTAGACTTTAAAGGCTTAACAACTCCAAAAGATACTGAATAGACTGAAATGCTAAACCAAAATTCTGCTAAAGTATAATTTCTTTTAAAAGATTTTAGTGTAATTGAGTACTTCATGAGCACTTTTGAGTGCAGAAAAATCAATCTTTCTAGTGCCTTGAAATATCTGAAAAATTAATTAAACTCTTCATTGCTGTGGAAGAACAGTATATTCATCATTGAACACTTCTGTGTTCCAGATGTTTTTAGGTCATTGTTTCTGAGAAAGTTTAGTTAAGAGTACACATTAACTCTCTTTTGCCCTTCCAGCAATTTTGAAACATCAGCTTTCATTCTCAAATAACCTATCTTTGATATCTTAGACCAGGCGAAGGCTAGTTTTTCTTTTGTAATGCATAACAAAAGCAAATCAAAGGAAAAATATCTTGAAAAGCTGTGAACTTACTATTTTAGGATGATGACCTTCATCAACAAAAAAAATTAACAATTCAGCAATACGCTGAAGCATCCTTCAGATGACAGAAACTCTTACCAAGCAACAGAAGTGAAGTTGCAGAAAGGAAGTGATGCTATATGATGCCATGATATATTTAACCACCTTGTTTAAGATGGTTATTGAAATAAGGGCCATGGACATCTGAACAAAGTAACTCCCTAAAATGGTCACTGTTTCTTATACAAGTTAAACCCAAAAAACTATGCCTCATATATTCCAAGGCATATCAAGCTCCTGAACTACCAAACTCATTTTAAATTATGCTTTTAGAGGCAAAGAGATTCCAGTTTTTAATATAAAATTACTGATTTCAACAATTCAAGTGTTTATAAACAGAAATAAACTAAGAAAAAAAAGGCTCTTGTGTTGGATTTGCATTGCAAGGTTTTGGTAGCAGGGGGGCTGCAGGGGCAGCTTCTCTGAGTAGCTGCTAGAAGCTCCCCCATGTCTGACAGAGCCCGTGCCAGCTGGCCCCAAGGCGGCCCACCACGGGGCAAGGCCGAGCCCGGATAAATATATCTGTGATAATATATTTAAGAAGGGGGGAAAAAAATCTGCACGATCACAGCAGAAGAGAGAAGTGAGAGTATGTGAGAGCAACAGCTCTGCAGACACCCCCCCGGGCTGGGCAGCAGGAGGCTGGGGGGGCTCCAGGCCCCGGGGCAGAGGCTCCCCAGCAGCCCCCGGCGGGGCGGGCTGTGCCCCCACAGCCCGGGGAGGCTGTGACCCGCGGGAAGCCCATGCTGGAGCAGGTTGGCTGGCAGAACCTGTGGCCCTGTGGGGGACCCACGCCGGAGCAGTCCATGCCTGAAGGACTGCACCCTGCGGGAAGGTCCCGCGCTGAAGCAGTTTGCGAAGCACTGCAACCTGTGGGAAAGACTCATGCTGAAGAAGTTCACGGAGGACTGTCTCCCATGGGAGGGCCCCAGGCTGGAGCAGGGGAAGGGTGTGAGGAGGAAGGAGCAACAGGAACAGTATGTGATGAACTGACCGTAACCCCCATTCCCTGTCCCCCTGCACTGCTCAGGGGGAGGCAGTGGAGAAACTGGGAGTGATGTTGAACCCAGAAAGAAGGGAGACGTGGGGGGAGGTGTTTGTAAGTTTTGATTTTTATTTCTCATTATTCTACTCTGATTTGAATGGTAATAAACTGATTTCCCCAAGTTTAGTCCATTTTGCTGTGACGGTGATCTCTCCCTGCCCTTACCTCCCCACGGGCCTTTCATTGTGTTTCTTCTCCCCTGCCCAGCTGAGGAGGGGAGTGACAGAGAGGCTGGGGGGGCACTGGGCATCCAGCCAGGGTCAAACCACCACAGCTCTATTTAGAAAGTCTGAAAAAACGCTAGGCAATAAACCCTAGGAGGGTTCAAATCTCTTAACAGCTACTATGTTGTCATTAATTTATGAAAAAAACCCAACAGTCAATAACAAATTTTGAATCAGGAGGGAAGTTTGAATGTATATATATGCACAGCCACCTACCATACCCATTCTGAGAGTTTAAAACTGGCAAGACCACTTTGATCAGACCATACGTCATATTTTACTCAACAAGGAACCACCGAGGCACTTCATTTACAAGACAAATTAGAAACACTTTCAGAAGGACTTGAAAAAGTAGAGACAAACAGCATGCAGTCAAAAAATCCCTTGATGTAAAATGATTGATCTTTTAGTTTCCCATCATAACTCCTAATCATGAAATTCATAGGTTGAACACAGAAACGGATGGAACTTCGCTACAGGAACTAGACTTTGCAATTTCATCTTTTCTGGGAAGCATTTAAATTGAATGTGGGACTGAGGTTTGTTTGTCCTTTTGGGTTTTTTCTTGTAGTTGTTTGTTTGTTTGGGCCCGTGACACCTCTGGCCAACAAGGAAGAGATGCAACATGTAGATGCACTTGTCATTGAGAGGTCAACTTGACCATGGATGCTATTGCACAGGTTACCCATGAATGTGAAACGTACTACAATCAAGAAAGCCAAGCCGTTAAAGCCGCTCTGGTATGGAGAACAATGGCTGAAATTTAAATATGGGGAGGCCTGGCAAATTTGATTAGATTACATCCCTTACCATGCACTAGCCTTCACAATAAGCCAAGGCTGGGCTTATGTCTGTCCTCAGGCAGGGAAATTCACAGATTAATATAAAGCACACAGATGTGGCTGCAACTTGGCTAACAAAAAGTAGATTTTGCAATTTCATCTTATCCCTGAAGCATTTATATTGAATCTGGGGGTTGAGGCTTGTTTGTCCTTTCTGGGTTTTTGTTGTAGTTTTTTGTTTTGTTTTAAAGCTTCATTCTCTTCTCAGTAAGCCTAATAACATTAGTATGTGATTTTCAAGGACACCAGTTCATATGTGCTTCCTTTAGATCAAGTGAGTGTCAGTCAATTGTTCGGGTTTGACCTGTCATGAAAGGCCAAAATATTAAGACTTTCATGAGTGTCTAAGAACACTGTAAATATGCTGTGGTATCCAGCTAGTATGTGAAACCAGTCCAAAATGAGTTCTACTCAGGGTGACGTGTATCCTTTTTATTTTCTGAGAAACAATAGTGAATTCTATTCCGGTTTTCACTTCATAAAGCTCTCAGGCATTTTTAAGGGAAATTACTTGTAACAGGATAAGGTAGATTCAATACAAAGCTAGGTGTCTGATGACAGTACTTTCCGCATTTCTTTTTGGGCGTATTTTGTTGTTTGTTTGGGTTTTTTTTTAAGTTATGGGGACACAGAGGGTGTGCTTCTTTCAATGGGTATGCTGGCTTAAAATATTTAAACACTGACTCTCATGAAGACCGTAGTATAGAAACCTATGAAAGCAAAACAAAGGCCTGACATTCTCTCTCTCTCATGCGCGCCTTGCTCTCCATAATTTTTTTCTAATCCTTATCAGAAACATTTCCCTTCATTTTCATTCCAGAAACAGAGGACATACACTTCACCAGGACTCTGAGGATCAACCAAACAATACAAAGCTCTCCAGGCTCGGGAACTCTTGAGAGGTATCACACTGGTGCAAAACACAGCATTCAGGGCAAGGTAAATAGGCAGTCTGTCTTCTCAGTGTCGAGCTGCGTCATCTTTAGTAAAGACAGAATGAATTCTCACTGAGCAATATAGGTAAGCAGTCATTTATACCATCTGTCATTAAGTTTCACATCCTGACTTTGGGAGACAGTTTGGAAGATTTTGTTCTCCAACTTGAACATATTTCCTGTAGGAAATGTGTAAAGGTTTCTTGAACGGCCTATTTACCTTGCCCTGAATGCTGTATCTTGCACCATTGTGAAACCTCTCTGAGCAGGAAAAGATGGCTTCTTGCCTAATGCTAACTGAACATGCTTAGCTTGGAAAACTATCATCAGTGCCAGGCAGAGCAGAGAAGGAGGTTTGCAGTACAAACACCAACCAGAACATTCCTGAGAAGAAAAGTAGGTAGACCCAAAGCCAAGCTTGACAGACGGCTGAAAGAAGAAGTCTCCAAGGAGTCTACAGGAGACTAAATGTAATTCATGCAACCTAGCAGTCAAAATTATTAGACTGGAAACAGTGACCCACTTTGTAGGGAGCAAGTTTGTTTTCAAATCTTTTATTCTCCCATCCCACACTTTGAGAGTTCAGGTGTCTTTTTCCTATTTAAAAGCTACTTTTTATGTTTGTGTTCTGTTAGATTTTAAATTATATCAACCGACATATACTGATATCTCCAAGTCCACTCACTCAATTGAGATATGGCCATCTCAATCTTCCATACAACTTTTAAACAGTGTCATACACTTCTCACAGAAACTGAACTTCATGTTGTAAAGTGTTGTTCCACTACGCCCTAATTAACTCCCTAATCCAAACTATTTTAATACATCTCAAATGCATGCCTGAGACCTACCAAATACTTTAGATAGAAAAATATAGGTCTATAGATATTCTCACCTGCTCAGTAAGTAATATTGAGGTATTGCTGTACTTTTTACTGGTTTCAGATCCAAGAGTAACAAATCTTAAGAGAAAAAGAGTTAGTGAAATGCACCAAATTATGAGTTCCCAATTGTAGTGACACTCAAGGAAGATCTCATGCATGTGAAGCAGCTGAAAACGAAAGAGAAAAAAATTAATCAAACTAATAATTACATTATGACATAAGAAAATAACCTATCTCCCCAACTCAAAGAAAAAAACCCCAGTAATCAGTACAGGGATCGGTTTTAGGCATTAAATATTTTTGAATCATAATTGAAAATCAGCAGTGTGTCAAATATATGAAGTTTGAAAGGCTCAGAATTTAGACACTTTTTTTTCATCTCTTCAAAGCAACAGAAAAAACTATCCACTCTAAGCCAATTTTAAACCCATGTTCAAACTTGCAAAGACACTATACAGGATAAAAAACCAAAACATACCCTCAAATGTACTGAATTATATAGAAAATTTAATCCAAGCAGAGTTACCGATACATTACATTCTGATTAAAATATTTATAGTTAGCTACCAGGGAAACACATTAGTGTTAACTAGGGAAGAAAGTGGAAAGAAAATACAACCAGAAGCCATTCAGAAGCTTTTCTGTATTCTGAAACAGAAGCTCAAGGAAAAATCTAAGTGGTAAAAATCCTTAAACGTAGATTTGCTTACAAAAAGATATTCCACTAGAGGGCAAGCTAATATAGCCAGCAATCCTGTTTCTCACAAAAATCATCAACCAAGGTCAACAGTTTTCAAACATGTGTTTTGATGCAAAGTTAGAACCCCCCACCATGTTCCAAAATACACAATGAAAAATGAAAGAGGACATAGATTTTAAAAAAATCTTATCATGTTAGGAATTATGCTATCAATAAGTTTCTCTCTTAAGAGAACAATATTCTGAAGTAGATAAAATGAACAATACAAAATGCAGCTTAATCTTCTGAAAAGCTGTATCAGCTGTTACTGATTTTTCACCGTGGTCTTTTAACTCAATAGGAATCACCATGCAAAAGGCACTCAAAACTATTTTACAGCCATGACTTAAATAGCTTTATCTATACAAGATTTCCTTACCTGTGCACAACAGATAAACACAACTGAGATAGTCAGTAGGAAAGCAGATGAAACTATTACATCAACTGAGCGTTGAGGACCTCGACGCTGAAAATAAAGGGTATGGATATATGTGAGTGAAAACCTACCCAATCAACGGTGATATTTAGCATATCCAGTTAGAATCACACCTTGAACCTATGTTTCATCACGGCTCACGATTCGGCAATCTAAGTTCCGAACACAATATTAGATCCTAATAAAATCACTGCATTTTAATACCCCTAAAGGCGTGCAAGATTAATTCAGATGCAAGGATTTAAAGGTAATTATGAGAAAGAAAATATTCACCACACGTTCAGTCAGCTGCTTCATTATATGACACAACTTTCAGCAGCATTCTCTGATGTAAAAAATCAGATATGGCACTGGGCTTTAACCCCAAGTATTGAACCAGTACTAACAAGTGTGTTTTGGACACCAGATTGCAACAGGATATCAAAATATGATTTCACATGGTTGGTATTTTCCATTATTTGCCTCTTTTTGACACATAAAAATTGTAGCTGTAAATCACTGTCCCATTGTGGTAGGTGCAATAATATAATTCTCTCACCCAGGAGGAGGAGGAGGAAAACACGCTTGTCTTGAAAGGTACAACCACACTGTTTTCAGACATTTTTTTCTTGCTTACTGGTACAATGAAATATTTCTACCCACTGAGCTTTTTCCCCTCTTTATTTTTAAAGAACTATATGTCCTGTGCTGCATTGAAGCATGTACAAGTTGTAACAGACATTCATTGCTCAACTTTGTTCTCTAAACATAGGACTAACTATACAAATGCGACAAGAATGGGAGGTGTACATAGGCAAGATATAACCTTAAAATTTGGAGAACGAGACAGGAAGTTTAAATGTTGGGGTATGGGGGAGAAGTACAAATTACTACTGCAGGTACACACGTACTACTTCTATATTGAGTCAGAGAGTTTTGCCTCTGCTAGACTTGAGATGTGTATATACCCCAACCCACATCTTCACAGGTGGACATATATACAGACAGGAAACATGCAAGTGTATTCTGGACAGATGCTATGGCAGTATATGCCAGCAGCACCGCTGCAAGAAGGCAGCCCTGCTGCTTAGCTGCTTGTCTCCATTCCTTTCCTTGTGCTTGCACAGGCATTACAGATGTGCCCAGTGAACCAAGTAAAGCAAGAGATAGAGGTGAAAGTTAGTGTTCTTGACTGGTATTTTTCAGTTGGGTTAGTTCTCTACGCCCCTGCCTCTGACCACTGATTGCTTTTTTCCTTAGTCACATAACTATACAAGTGTTTCTGGTGGCATAAGAAAGAGTGGAATATATAAGCTGTGGTTGTGACAAAAGAAGTCAACACTCTCTCTGCAACAATGCTACCATATGCAGTCTTTAAAGCATCAAAACTACATTCTATTGTCCAAGTGATGCTATCCTCCTTTCCTCCCAGCCAGCAACACATTACAGACTACAAGGAAAAAGGAGTCTCTCAAATGTAAAATGTAAAGGGTACCTCTTTTTCACAGCCGCCCCAACAGATACTTCCATAACACAAGGGGTGTTGTCAATTAATTGCCTCAATTCCTCTTAAAATGATGCACTTTCAAATTTAGTATTGTGCTTTACATTAAAAATGTTGCCTGTTTATAGTTCCTGCTTTCCACGTTCCCCAGTTTCTACACCATAACTGCTTTATGTTTTCATAATCCTTTACCTACTTCTAAAAATTATTGATAGCAAATTTCATCTAACCTTTCTTAATTGCTGTTGGAAAGCATAGATGGAAATAAGGGGATTACCACCACTAGCAAGAGATTCTTAGTTGCTGTTGACCAAAAAACTGCTGCTATAGAAACCAAATAGGGAAAACCCTAGCTTCATCTGAGTTGAACTACCTAATGTAGGGAGAAAAATGGACTAAAACTTGGGGTGAGGGGTGGGGTGGGGGACAAACAAAAAACACCAAACCCTGAGTTAGAGAACATGTATCCCTTTACAAAGAAACATCAAAATGCTCTGGCTTGAAAAGATCATTAGAGAGATATAAAGAGATTACTCAAATGTGAGCTGAACATACAATAGAGGGATCAGAATGTCTTACAGATAATACTTGGGCATAATTTCTGGCTTCAACTGGCACATAAACACAGCATAAACACGCACATAAACTGTCTTGCTTTATAGATACCTTCTGTGTTAATGACACTAAGCGGTGGGTATTTTACAATAAGGTATCATGTGTGTTATACTAAAAGTCACTATTTTTACCCAACATATTCACCTGAGAGACTTTTCTGCTAGCATTAGTAACATAAGACTCCAACTCTGAAACACACTCATACTTTACTCCAAGCTAAAAACTAAGCATTTACTTTCTTACAATCTGGCTGCCTGCAGACACTGCTGGCTCAGAGTCACTAAAATGAAGCATATACGGCATGTGCACCAACAGCAGTAAGTGCACAGGAGGAAAAATTCAGACTAGGATACCAACCTTCCATCAAGAGCCTATAAGGTATTTTAAAGTGTTAGCAAAAATATACATTATTTTACCTTTAGATAGGACCTGAGAGAAAGCCACATTTTTATATTTTGTACTTTCTTCAAACGGAAGTGAGGAACCTCGGATTTTCTTGCCCTTCTGGCAGATGTTAGGTGACCAAAAAGTTTGGCAAAAAGTAGCCTCTGTAGAGAAAAAAAAAAATGCTTTAACTGTTAATTGATTTTCAAGGACACTAAAAAGACAATCGAGAAAAGGCTTCACTTAAAACTGAAATATGTTAATACAGTGCAGAAATACGAGTAGCATGTTACTGAAAAGAGGAGATACACTAAAAAGTTTTAGAAGTCTTCATAGTCAAATGATAAACAAAATTTAGCTACACTTTGAGTTCCTTTCTTTAAATTTCAGACAACAGATCAACTATGCTTTTAAAATGTGGGAGAAAATCAAACCTGCCAATCATTTGCATTAGAGAGTGCCTGTATCACAGAAGGTCATTCCAACAGAAATGATTATTAGAAGCAGGTTAATACTATTCTACTGTACTAAATTGCCTAGTTTGGCTACAATTTGAGAAAAGAAAGTTTAAAAATTTTTGGTTTGTAGACTAGTAAGTATCTATACTCTGCTGATAGTAAGGGATATTGATATTCTTTTAAAAGTTTAAATTGCAATAACAATAAATTAACAAGTATCTTACTTCAATAGCAGCTCTGGCTGACTCCAGCCATGGGACCGATCTGCTAGCAAAGCAGGCAGGGCCCTTGGCTAGGCTCTGGACTGAACTGTTTTGAATTAAATTGAAGGTTTTGAATGAAACAGACTGATAGAACAAATTAGACATTTATAGAGTTCTTTTATTGAAACAACTTCTTCTTGGATGTGACTAAGAGCCAGGTTAATGCACTGAGCCAGAAATCTGAAAGAAAATATTGAAGTTTTCCCTCAGAAATGCTCTCCAAGAAAAGAGGTTATCTACAGAGACTGTACAGACTTCAGTCCATTGCAACTGAGTCATCTCCTAAACTGTAAGCCCTTTGAAGTACTTGTCATCATTGATCTATGAATCGTAGTCCGCTGAAGAAAACAAGTTTAAAATAGCCACAAAGTCAAAAACCCACAAACAGTAAACCTTGTTTTGCTTTGGATGAAACCTCTTGGTTTGCTGTTCATACCTGTTTATACGTCCTCTCAGCTACACACAGCAGAAAAAAGAAAATCCACACTAGAGAGACACGGACCACAAAACTTATAACCACCATTGAGAGAACCAGAATATCTCCATTTGATCCAAATGCAGTCATACAAAGTTCAGTGGCAGAATGTGTAGCTAGTTGTTCCAAGTCTTTAGCTTGGGAAAGTCGAAAGACAAATGGCATTAAACCCAAGATTAAAGATATGATGTTTCCAAAAATCTGATAACCAATTCCTGGTATATAGCTGTTCACCTAAAAACAAAAGAAAACCAGGGATATTTTAAATTTTGGAATTAATTTTGAATTAAGTCAATAAATTATTAATGTTCCTGTCTTACCATCACAAAGAACACTTTATAACCTGCTAAGTTATATGAAAACTTGAACTAAGCATCTTCACAATTTACTATTAAGGAAAAGGAACTCCTCAACAAGGACTTAATGCACAGGAACTAAATATGACAAATCACATTTAAAAACCCAACAATATAATACTGCAGTTAAAAGACTCCAGTGCATGTTCTTGTATTAAAAATTCATTCAACGCTGAATTAACAAAGTGTATCAATCAGACTGTGTTGCTCACATCCTGTATGTTGCTCCTATTTGTGTTTTGCTTTTTGGTTATATGTTTTTTAAAGGAATCAAAGCATTCACAGTTCAGACAGGACTGGAGTTCTACTGTCCTGGATATGGCTTTGTCAAGTTTACTTCTGCTGTGGATTGCACCGAAAACTGTATCATCTCATGAGTCAGGTACAGAGACCTGAACCAAGTTCGTGAATACACTGCTTTTTAACAAGTTGGAGACAGTAAGTATCAACTTGTCAGAATTAGTGATAGTTTTCTTCAACTATGCTAGGATTTTATGTTCAACTCTACAAAATGCCTATGTTGTCGGTATTGAAAAAAAGTATTACATCAATTAAATGCTTTTCCAACCATTTCCTGAAGAGGAGTACTAGGAAAAAGAAGGGAGGACTAGTGAGACATCCCACTCATCGTCTTAGATATTTGTTTCCTAAATAGGAAAGCTTTCTTTTCCAGTCTTAATATTAGGATTCAAATACTCAGATCTGTATATTCCTAACCTAACACATTGGTTGTTCATCAAAATCAAGGAGATAAGTAAGAATATTCACAGCATACATCACTTTGGAACAATAAAACAGAGGTTGGCTATGTTAGCAAGTACCTAACAATGCAAACACATTTTATTGCCACAACACTTAAGATTTGGTAGCTCTTTTATCTATTAGTAACAAGTAAATCAGAGTGATGTAAGCCATGGACCAACAATGTCAGTAACAGGCTTTAAAAAAAAAACCACCAAAAAACAAACAAAAAAAGCAGTCCCAAACCCCAAACTAACATACAAATCCCTACATATAATAAGCTTATTTTTGGTAGTTCTTAGACTCCTAAATAAAATATTTGCATACAGTAAAAAGAATACTCACTCTGTTCATTATCATACCACTGATTTCGAGCACAGACATATCTGCTTTCTTGCAGTCATTACCCTCCCATACAATTGCACTTATTTTTTCTAGTCCTGGATTCAAACTGTGGATCCAAGGCAAATGACTCTGGGGAAGGCAAGGAATACATTCCATTGGAGATAAAAATCTATTGCCATTTCAGCAATATGCTGACAAAAACCCACACTTGACTAACACAAATATTGTTATATAGCATTTACTTCTACTATATGTTAACCACATTCCTCAAAATCATCCAATTCTTTTCCAAGGAACAGCTGTGAGTACAGAGATCTCTCCTTCCCCATACTTCATTTTCTAAGAAGTGTCGACATTGTGGTTGAGGATTAATTGGCTTCTTTTTTGCTCAAACATATCAAAGAAGAGTGATACACAAAACCAAAAAAGTACTTACAAGCCATCTTTAATTTACCATATGTTGAACGGAATATTTTACTTTTCTATTATTATTCTTTCCATAACATTCTGAAAAGTCCTCTTCTCACCTTAAGCCTAAGGCCAACATTTTTTTTTATTTGCTTTTAATGATATTTGTGTACTTCACAATCCTTGTTATGGATAAAGCCCCCGCTATGCTAACTGTATCTGGCAAGACTCAGTGAGTGGTAGGAGTCTCAATAGATGCTGCTCCAAAAGCCAAGCAATCCCAGCCTAATCTACTGAATGCACTTATGGCTGAGGCACCTTTACTCTAAACAGAGCACCAAGTGAGAACGGAAGGATCTGGAAAAATGCTGAGACAGGTTCTGCTGCGGCCAATTCTTGACTTCCTCCATCCCTGTCTCACTCCTCTTCGATTCAGGTGATTAAAATTGCTCTCAACTCTGCCTGGTCACCTAGCACTACATGCATCAAACCACAGGGAGCAGGGCACCATATTATTTTTAAAATCTAATTTATCACTGATTAAAACTAAAGCTTTTTATTTTATTATTTACCTTATCAGTATTTTTCTGAATTCTATGTGTTTTGCTAAGTATTCAATTTTTTCTTCCCCCCCCCCCCCCCCCCCCTTGGATGAAAAACATCGATTTATATTACTAAAACAACACAAATATCAGTTGCAGGACTTTTTTAGTCATAGATTTCCAAGGTCTCCCTCTAGAGAGAGTGTCAACACCAGCAGCTGAAACTCAAAAATTCACAATCTATAACCTATCTGTAACAGAAAAAACACTCAACTACAGAAAAACAAAGTCAGTGCATATACTGCAATTCAACTCCCTATTGAAAGGCTTCCATTTCTGTGTTTACATAGAATGTAAGCAAGAAGAAATAAAAATAAAAAAGCAAAGACCATGTGAAATCCAAATTGCTATCACTTTTGGGTTTGTTGTTGTGTTTGGTTTTTTATTTTTGGGAGAAGGGGGTGTTTTTTAAAATCAACAAATACATAATTTTCAATTCTGGTTATGAATGAAAAACCTAATTTTGAAATTCTTTTCCTCAGCTAGTATTAACACCATCTCTTCAATGGCATTCCTCATACTGATGGTGCACTACCAACACATATGACATGTGTACCCAGAAGAATGTTTCACATTCTCCATCTGTGTACTTAAATGGTTCAAATTAACAATGCAATTAACATGCAATATAAAGATAAGACTTGTACTACAAATATAACTGGCACTGTGACATCTGAATGGATTTTATCAAAGTATTAACAATGAATGGATTCTGTCCAATGTCAACCTAAGGCAGCCTGCAACTGAAGTGCTGCATGACAAACACTAAAATTTTCAGAAATTACTGCCTATATGTTGCTACGGAATAGCATTAAGTAGTGAAATAAAATTATTAGTTTTAAGGTAAAAACAAAAATATTATATCTAAATAAAATTTAGACATATATAATACACATGTAACAATTCATATCCATATATATAACATTAGATACCATGTATGTTATCTTTCTGCTATTCTGTAAGCTATTTCAGTATATTGTCATATCCTTTTCATTTGACAAATGACTGAGTAGCAGAAATCAAATTTTACTTGTTTTAATTCTATCAAATCACTTTGGCTTTGTTACTTTCATTTAATATACGGTTCTTTCTCCCAGGCCTTCTTACATATGATAAAGCTGATAATACTGAATTTGTGTGTAGTATAAAAAAAATCAAAAATGGTGGATACCAACCTGATGAAATGGGTCATCTCTGTATTCTTTCTTCACACATGGATTCACTTGAGGGCTTTCTACATCTGTCTCACTGGTACAGGAAGAGTGGCACTCCGCACGGTGTAAGAGGTCCTCCCACAGCACATCTTCAGTTTCTGATTCTGGTCTCGCACTCTCAGAATCTTGTCTGGAGCTTGAACATCGAGAACTGCAGCTAGTACCTGATTTAGGTGTGTCCTGAAATTAAAATATGCATTGGAATTAATGCAGCTTTTTTAATTCTACATTGTTTCTTGACAGAACGGATATAAAGTTCAAATTAGTGAATCCCTGTTTATCTGCTTTTTATGTTCCAATCCATTATATTTCTCATCTGAAAGAACTACATGTTTATCAAGGAATGTCTAAAAGGCCATAGGTTTTTAGACAAAACAAGTTCAAAGTTACACTTTAAAAGTATAAACAAGTTAATAGGCCATGGCCATGGTCTCTGGTTAGTCAGGGAGAGGGTCACAAAGAACTTTAACGGCAATTATCAAGCCACAGACTCCAACTGTGTCTCAAACTTCTGATTTTATAAGCTACAAGTTAAGCATCTTTCGAAACACTTTACAGCTTCAATACCTCAGTGAAAATATGAAAGACAAGCAAGGCTATACACTGGACTAAAATTGTAATACAGAAATGTGTCGGAGTGAAAAAAAGCATTGTTCACAAAGTATTTTAATTCAACATTTTAATTTTCTGTCTCTATCTGTTTGAACCGAAGTACTTTAGCTACTTATTAACTTCCCCATGTAATCAGGAATTCTTCCTCTAGAAAGGGCAAGGCCCTGGAGGAAGGGACACACATTTCTAGTCATTCAAGACCTGAAGCACTCAAATAGCCTTTCAAGCAAGCAGTGTGGACACAAATTAACTAGTTTTGAAAAAAAAGTTTGATGTGTTCCAGGACATTTCTAAATGTAAGAGCCTGTAATAAAAGAGGAACTGAAACTCAAAGTCCCCTACAAATCACATCCCCCCACTGTTACTACTAACATACCTTCTCAAAGACAAAGAGAGCACCCACCTGTTTGAAGAGTTAGGCAGCAGGCATTGAGAAGAAAAACAACAAAGAGCATACATAGCTAATGCTAAGTGTATGTGTAATCTACACAGTCATTCATGACATTTTTCATTATTTCCAACAAACTTGGGAAACAACCATGCCTTATTATGTTCAATTTTTACTGTTACCTTAGAAAGATAGATAGAAAGATAGATAGATATTAAGTTTGGGACATTCAAATCTCCCCATGCATACATATGAAACAATCTAACATCTTCAGAACAAGAATGCAGAGCTTTAAACTACTTTCTACAGTAAGCAGAATCCAAATCCTGCAAGATAGGTAGGTAGTCTTAAAAGCAGTACCATCCTACTCATCACCATCCTCTGGCAATTTCTTTCCCTCTTCACACAAAATTTCTTTCTTTCTACTAGTTTCTCTTGAGAATATACACATTTTTTTTACACTTAAAAAAAAACAAAAATAAAAATCAAGCAATGTTTCAGGAGACCTACTAATTTAATATGATTTGTAATGCATTATTATCTGAAGACATACTCTTTGTTCTTCCTGAAAATCATGCCTAATGTATTTCATGTAAGCAATTTTGTAAAGAAATATTTAGAAAAAAATTGGTATGAACACCTTCCCTTTCTTTTACAAAGTAAGGGATAATATCAATGCAGAAAGAGTCTGAACTATTTTTTTTTTTCCTTAAAAAAAATAAATAGTATTTATAGAAGGTAGTCACTACTGGGTACCATTGAGTCCTGAAGTTAATAAAGTAAGAATGTTCAAAAAGCTTGCTCAAACAACAATTAAGTTGACAAGGAAACATGAAGATAAAAGAAAACGTACGACAGAAGTTGAGAGTATATCCACTGACTTCACTATTATTTTTGTTTTAAATACAAAGAAAGCTTTCACAGATTTGAAAACTATTGTTTCATTTCCTTTGTAATCATGTGGGGGAGGCGAGTTGGTAACAACAAAGAAAGGCTTCCTCTTTCACGGCATCAGTCAGATAAGCAAATGGGGAGCAAGTGTAAAATATTACTGCCAAAGCTACACACAGAGCAAATTTAGTCTCTTCAGTTTCTGAAGCTATCTAAACACAGTCTTCCCTAGCTCTGAAGCATTCTATGCAAGAGAAGATGTATTTAAGCTGAAAAAAAATTGACTGTAATCATCTCTTTCTGCTTCCTCTTGTCAAGCACTACCAGCTGCACAAGTCAAAAGACATCTTCTGTAATATGAAGCAGAGGGTTCCAAGTATTGACCTGTTCACTTCTCCTAAACTAAACATGCATAAGGCATTAAACACTCAAATCAGTTAGCCTTCTGGATCTTTTTAACCGAAGCCTGTGAGAAATAAAGGAATAGAAGATTATCTAATAATGTTCTTATGCAAAAGCATCAACTTCAAGTCTTTGCAATTGTTAATCAGAGAAAGCAATATCAGAACTCTTCTAAGGAGATGCTTCTTATATCAAGTAGAAAGTTTACTCACAAGGCTCTGATTATTAAACTCATCTGTAAGTGGACTTTTTCAGAACTGAAATTACTCTACACTCTTTTCTCAGTGCTAGTGAAAAAATGGCAATACAGCCGTTAACACATATATATATTGAACTTTTTTTTTTTTTTAAGTTGCATATCATTAGCAAAAGAGCAGCACAATTTCTTTACAATGATAAATAAATTAATGAAAACACAATAACATATCCCTTTCTCTTTCAATATCTGAGGGATGATTAAGGACTCTGGTAACATGAAATCTATAAATTCCCATCTTCTAAGCTATGATATCATCAAGTCTCTTGATTTCAGTATTTTTAGGCATTAACAAATCTGTTGAGATTTCATGAAAATATTTTAAAGGATTGTTTCAATAAACATAAGAGAATGAAAACTCAGAGGCAGCATCAATTAGACTTCTCCACAAGAAGGCTAGGGAATCCAAAATATTAACTAAATGGAGAGAAACACCAGAGGAGATATCTGGTGTCAAAAGGCAGCCACAGAGTTGGCCATAACCTGATGCAACATCTACGGAAAATATTTTAGGCTCCTTACAAAAAACTGAGAAGTATGATGAAGCTCAAACCAGCTAAATAAGAAACTCTTAATTTCAAAACGCTGTCATTAAGAAAACAAACACTGTCCCCACTAGCATGACTTCCAATTAACAGATTCCTAAAATCCACTATAAGAGAAAAAGGGTTTAAGGAAAAATTTATCTATTCAATAAGAAACCAAGATGTTTTAACAATTTACAGAAAAGCAGCAATGGAAAAGAACATACCTCCAGAGGACAGTGCTTCTTATAATGGTGAGATTTCCTGTTTCGAAGTGTACAATCACTGGAAGTGCGTTCTACATTGCGACGTAAAGAATATCCAGTTTCAGGCCCTTCCTCACTAGAAACTTCATCTGATAAATTTGTCACAGTCCTGTGAGTATCCTAGTGCAAGAAATACAGTATTAGTAAGACATGCACTCATGCTTACGAGGCCTTGTTCTCAACTACTGAAATCAAATTTCTTGCTGCAACATTATCATCTATGCTCATTTAAGTCAGATATTAACGCATTTCCAATTGTCAAAAACAAGTGGTACAGCACAGATCATAAAATAGATATTGTAATATCAAAATAGACATTTCTCACATGATGAAGGGCTAATTCATACTACACTAAAGAACAGTTCTGACATTCTTACTTTAAATGTGATTTTGTTTAAATCTAACCTACCAAGAAAGTCTTAGAGGCAATATATCCAGAATACTTGGGAAAAAAATAACCCAAAACCCCAAAATCAAACGAACCAAAAAAAAAGCCACCACCAAAACTGAGACAGCAGGCAGTATAGCATTGAATTATCAACATATACAGTACAACTGCTTTGTCCTCCAACAATAAAGTGCTACAGATGGCACGTAGAATACTGAGATCATTAATATATTCTGCTTTCCGTTTCCCTGATTTTAAACTAAAGTTAAAGTAGCCCTTACAGTAACAGAAAGAAAAAAGCGCAGCAAAGGATCATTCAGCTGTCAAAAACTTTTTTTGTAGATTCTCATTTGTTATGAGATCACCAGACAGGATGCTGTAATGTTTCCTTTGGAGTCTTTCTATCATCAATGAAATGCTAGAAGGACAAAAATAGCAAAGCTGTTTTCCGTAAATACAACAAAACCTTTTGCCCTTCTGTAACTCAGACATCATTCTCCCTTCCACAATTGAACTCTTTTCTGAGGTGCTTCAAGGTCAGGTCATTTCGCTTTTGCAACAGTTGAGTTGCATAGAGAAAGAGGGACAGGCAGAATAGTTTGGGGTGTCTTATTTACTGACTTTTGCAGTGGCACTGAAATGTATTGATTGCCTTTGGGGGAAGAGATGAGCCTATTCTAGCCTCTGCCAATTTCTCTTTAATGTGGGTGTGTACTCACCGAGCAAGCTAAACACAGACAACCTCATCCATTCTATCAAAGACATTTAAAACTCTTTAAAATTACTTTTTCTTAAAAATGCTTGATTTGTTGCTTTCATCAAGAATGCAAAATGCTTGGAATTGCTAAAGATAGCTGAACCACTGCTGAGAAAGCACCTCCTGCAGAGCAACAGAGTTAAGATTTTGCCTTGAGATGAACCCTCATCACCTTCATTCTGACTTAATCATATGGATCTTTAAGGGGTTGTTAAATAATTTAGCTAAAATCCACAAAGGATACCTTTCCTTTATAAAAATGTATACTTGCAGACTTCCAGTAAATAACCCTTCCCTTTGATACTATCATGGAAAATTCCTTTCTATGATTATTGATGGCAAATACTAGTGAGACAGAATCAAGTATAAGAGCTGTAATAGCAGTCAATATATGTTCAAAAGCCAATGATAAAAGAGCCAGCAAAAACATTTTGGAAAAGCTATTCCATAGAACAATAAGATGAAAATAGAATACCCAGGAGATAATCAGACGCAGCCAAATTAAAAGTTCTGCTTTCTTTCATGAACACTTCCTATGCTTCCACCTTATCCTTATTCCTCACTATAGAATCCTGCCTACTTTGCTGAGAGGGAAATCGTGCTTCTACATCTTCTCCAGAGACCAATCAAAAAAAAGGGAAAAGAAAATGATTCACAGGGAAGTGCTCAGAGTGACCTCAAAATTACACTGTCAGTAATCCAAAATTTGTTCCATTTCAGCATAGAGACAGCCTGTGCCCCAAGTATCACTGAGAGGGGAAAAGGTACAGTGTGTTTAGCTGTCTGGAAAACCCCACAGATACAAGACAGCACACAAATTTGTGCATTGAAATACAAAATGGCAAAGAATGTTTAGATGTCAGTAAGGATCCTCCTACAAGAAAAAGGAAAGGCTAGGAATATGAGGATGAAATGAAAAGACTTGACATAATTTTTGGCCCCAGGACCCCAAGCCAAAGCTTCATTTAAAAAACATTTTTAGGTAGGCAAGAATGCTTGAAAAGCAGCATAAAATTATACCTCACATATCAAATTAACAACCCTGCTCTGAAAGCAAGGAAGCACACTTACTTTGTGATGACTGTAATTGCTGAAGGCATCTCTCACTGTTGCAGTGCTCCACCCTGACTCTTCTGGCTTAATCACTTCACACCGACGTTCCTGGGCCTGCACACATTCTTCACTGCTTTTACCTGTCTTTTTCCCATCAAGGGACACGTAGCCATTATCAGTCTCAGTGGATTTATCTATTGAGTTTTTTGCTTTCTTAGATCTGTATTTGAAACAAATATATGGACTAAATTGATGAGCCTCTCAAATTTCCCCCCCCAGTCTAAATCCTGCTTATCCCTCTCAATCCATGTTTTAGTTTTATTACTAAGATGACCACAAACTATGAATATTTTCATTTGATACAGTATTTGTAACTATTCCATCTTCTAAATAACACCCATTATCCTTTCCTAAAATTGTTACAAAAGAAACTGACAGTGTCTGGAAGAAAGTTACATCGTTAGCTACTGAAAGAAAAGGAAACCTATGTTTTAAAACTAAAACTTTACAGCTACTTTGGCAATAGAAGAAACACAAGCCTCAAATTTAAATGAGAAACTTCTGTATTCTACTGTAACAAAAAAAGAGGTGTGCCAGAAGTTTCTTTAAGTGTTATTAATTCAAAGGAAGTATGCCACCTCCTGAAGCTGCAAACATGCTGTTTAGTATGCTGTACACTGATATTTTTTTGTTGTCATTTTAAATACACTCTGCTTATTGACCACTCTGCTAAATAGAAGGTGATTTACTTTATTATCCAATAGCACCCCTAGCAATATATTTTGAATTACCTTACAAATACACTAATTAAGCCGGTCGTCAAATCACAAAATAAGTTTACGAACGAAGCTTCAGTATTATTACTAATTATCACTAAGACTTAATATTGATGAACAGTCTTCTGTAACAGTCTCTAGATGTCAAGGCCCTTATCCAGTCAATAGATGTAGCAGCAAGAATATCTAATGCCAGAAAAAGGCTCTTTCAAAGCAAACATTTGGAAGATTACACTTCCAAATTAGAAAGTGCAATTGATGAAGGAATGAAAAGAAATGGCAGCTTGCTACTTTATCCATAGAGGCTACTTCAAGCCTACACTTAAGTTTTCTGTATTCTCAAAGTAAATAACATGGGGGGGGGGGGGGGGGGGGGGGGGGGGAAGGAATCAGAAAAGCAATGAATATCTTGTGTTTATTATATTTTGTTTATTAAGATTCCCAGAACATTGGCGGGGGGTGGGGTGGGGGGGTGGGGGGTGGGTGGGCAGGGTGGGTAAGTGTTATGAATCAAGTTTCCAGGTTTGTTTTTTTATTTTTAATAAAAGTAGAACACTGGACATATTTCATAAAACTATCAAGAATCTGTTCAACTGGTCTTGTGCTCCTAATGGGGGAATATGCACTGTCTTTCTCTTTAAGGAGTAAGGTATTCTGTGAGAGCTTGGATTACACAGCAGAGGATTAAATTCCTCTTTAATATGTACATTGAACAAATCAGGAGAATTGGAATAGTCGCCTCACATTCCTCCCAAGATAAGGTATCCCACATATATAGTGGAGACCTGAACACAAAAAATGGCTAGGTTGTGCTGCATGAAATGGAAAAATCCAAAAAGGAACAATTCATCTGTTGAAATGCAGACAAAATAATGAAGAGAAGAGACAATGTTACTAAACTCTTTCATCCTCCTTTTCCATCTTTATTTTCACTCCACCTTCCCTCAGTCCTTCCTGGAAAAAAGCTAACAGCATTTAAAAAAAAAAAAACAAAAACCAAAAAAACAAAACCCACAAAGTAACTGCTGCTCTAATTGTAAGAAGCTACAGAACTCAACTACTATTCCCTGACCTATTCCCAAAATTCTTAGCCGACTTTATTTCTATATGAGCACAAAACTGGCAGAAACATTTTATGCAATTATTATGTATTTGCCTTAATTATTTTTTATTATAAGCTTACAAAGGTAAAGTGATAGCAAGATGCTTTAGCACTTGTTTTGCAGTGAAGCAGTTAGTAAGCCCCCTGTTTGTAGATTACCAACATGCTAGATCACACAGTTTTTTAGTTTTCTAGGACCATTAAGATCATTAAAACATTACTGAGGCTTTCATCAAAAACGTCAAACTATCAACACTAAAATTGTCAGACCTCCATTTCTGTGCCATTCCATAATGTTGTTATTTAACTAAGTTAATGAAGATAAGACAACTGAAGAAAGAGAAAGCTTATTTTGCCATTTCACTACTGCAATAAAGCAAGTACTAAACTTTCAGTGGCAACTCACTGTAAAATAGTTTCAGTAAGTTCAGTTGTGAGCACTAACGAACTAGTACTAATATTATCTGCAATAAGCAGGAACCACAGAGGCCAATTTTTAATGCTTTAATATACTGTTGGCACTTTTAAAAAAATCTCTTTTTAACAATGAAAAAGAGAATGCAGTTCTCATCACATATATACACACACACACATCTAGTCAGAGAGACTTACTCTGCAAGTTACTAAGCTTTATGAGCGAAGCAACAGGACAACTCTTCCTTGATTTGAGAAGCTTTTACACATTTCACATGAAACTTGCAAGCTACTAGGAAGAAATAGCCTCAAACACTTGAGTAGGAACAGGTAAGAGAAGAAAAGAACATATGTATGTATGTACGTATAATTTGTTCAGATAGGACTTCACTACTGAAGCAATATTGAAGTGTAAAAACTGCAAAACAAACACTAGTACGATTACCAATTAAGGCTCATTTTGGAAAACAGGTAACTTAACTGAGGTCTTTCATTTGTTTTTAATGTAGAAATCAGTTATTTTTTGTAAGAATCCCAAAATTTAAATGTAAGCCTCAAGCCAGAAGAGCGTAAGTTTGGGCTTAAATTTAGGCTTTCGTGTACTACACCATGATAAAAGAAAAAAGAAGAAGAATAAACATGAACAACATTTCCCTAGATGACAGAGATGTATAGTTTCCTAGAATCACTATATATATATATACACACACACACACACACACACATAATTAATCCACTTTTAAAGTTTCATGCTTTAGAATTAGAACTATTTAAGAGCAAGACAGGACAACACCATGAATAAATCCAAGGTCTTAAAAAGCTCAAACAAATGCAAAAGATAAGTCAGGAATAACGTTCAATCTTATTCATGCATTAGCCAAGGAAAATACTAAGGAAGATTTAAATCAAGTTTCTGCAAGACTATATTTTCACTGTCAAGTATTCTATTCTCATGTATTTTCACTGGGGTTGGTCAAAACAATCTTCTCCCTCTTCATACTGCAAAACTTTTAAAGAAGTTACAATTGTGAGATTTCCATTATTGGAGTAAGGACACACACACAGAGCAAAGTCCAAAATTAGTACTAAATTCTGTATAAATTACCTATTGGGATATTGCCCTCCTTTCCAGTGAAATTAATAATTAGTATTTTTAAAATTGTCTCTGTGCTGGATTAAAGTTTAGAATTATATTTTATTAGTCAGACTGAGTTCTTCCATTCAAAAGGATATTTATCGAAAACACAGTTCCAGATTACCAATGACCCCAGCGTAGGCAAATGGTCTAGGTACACAGGGTCCTGCCCTGAAGCAAAGAACATAATTTCTGAGGTTAATTTTGAAACCGTGAATTTAAGACCTGTATTTAAGACTCCAGAAAATGGTATCTCAAAGCTTAATATAAGCGGGAAAACTGCTGTAAATAAACACTAACAAGACATTCTAATGTACTTATCTAAAGAGCTTCAAAATATGTCTTAAAAGACAGGTCAGATGTCACCATACAGCTTCCTCACACTGAGTTTTCATAAGATTTTGTCCAGCAACACCACTAAGTAAAGTAGTCAGTGCTCCTGCTTACTCATTTCAAGCCCCACTCTGCCATCCCACTGTGCTGACAAAACTGTTTGCATTACCATGAAAAAAATTACACGAAGAAACTGATCTGCATGATCTCCTGGGAATAAAAAGGTTATTTTTCAGCTGGACAAGTTCCTGATATTGTTTGTACAGCTCCAGACATAAACAACTGTGCCTCTGCAATTGAGGACGTAACAAAATGACTAAGGGCTACTTACAGCATTCTCAGTCACTCTGTGCTCTTCATCCTTTGATGATACTGTATATACTAAGCAGTAATCATAAGGCTTAACATCTATATATATATATACACTATCTCATTAAATGGTTTAAACAAGTCCTTAGAGCAAGTCCCGCACAGCCCTTCTCAACTGAAAACACCCTGAGCCCAATACAAGGGAAGGGAAGGAAAAAAAAATGATCTTCCAACACTACTTATTGCAGATCAGTACCTTCAATGAATGGAAAACATTCAAAAATTTACAAGATTACATACCAAACATACCAGAAAGTAATGCATACAGACGCAAAGAACAGCAGTGGTATCTACTGCTATGTCTTACAGTTTGTCAAAGGTAGCTCAATCTACACAGAAAAAGTCAAATGAGCTCTCCTCTTGCAATATCTTTAAACATTTTTAAAACTGATTCAGGATTTCAACTAGATATTCCCAGAATGTAAATAAGATAAGCTTTACCAGTGGTTAAGCTTTACCAGTGGTTAAGAGCACATACCACAAGTATGACAGACATGTTAGTGTTACCCATATTTAAGATGCAGCATGCACAACAAAGCATCAATGTAATAACTTGCAGTATCCCTTTCCTTAATTTCATACTATTTTATAAGCATATTTTCTCTTGTTAATAGATGCTGATATATAGAACTCACAATGCTGTGTGTATAGCATATTTTGAACACAGACTGCTACAGACTGTTTTTTTAAAACACTTTTAAATTGCCCAGAGTACTGCATTAGCAGAGTGAACGTTTGCGAAATAGCTCTAGAATATAACAGGGTTAGGAGTTTCTTCCAATCATTAGAAAATATATCTTTGATGCTTATTTTTAAACTAAATGCTATGCCTATTTGAATCCTGAAGGCTTTTTCTTCAGAAAAAGTGTGTGATTTCATGACAGTGATAAGAGTTCAATAAGCATTCTCTCAGAGTAATAAGCAGAAAATGTAATAAAGTAAAATTAAAGAGTCAAATTTTCTCACTGCATTAAAATTGAGAAACTGAGTTGGTTAGTTCCTGATAGCCCACACAGAGTACTCCTACATCAAAACATAGTTTAGCTAAAATTCAATTAAATATTTAAATAATTAAAAAAATTATTGCGTCAGCATTTGCAAGAGTCAAGAAACAACACATTAGTACATGTTCAAATACTGAAATGAGTTTACTATTAGGAAAAAAACCTAGATCAACAAAAGTTTAATCATTACATCAATGTTTACTTATTTAGAAAAGGGATAGTGCATCTCAAACACATACATAGCCTTGAATAAATACAAACCCTGATAAAAAGAAAGCAGCATGCCAGATATCTCTGAAGACAGCGCCAATACTGCAAGAGGTGCTTGTACCGTAGCTCTGCACTGTTCCCTCCTGTGTGTTATCTGTGGTACTAGAGCCATCTCCTTCCCTATGTACTTCCAAATGTGCTGCTTTCCTTAATTTCCTTCATCAGAAGAGATTAAAATTGGAAGGTAGCTTTATAAGTGCAATCTACTTGTTCTACAATGTGTTCAGCAATTAAAGCATGCAAAACCAAGCAAGATTTCAAAATATTTTATTAAAGCTTTATCATGTCAATTTAATAAACTCAAATTGATAAAACTAAGCATAACACTTATTATCATAACACTTAAACCCAAAATACATTTCATCTCATCATCAGAGGCTTAGACCCGCAAAATTAACTGTTGCAGGTTCTCCCATTTTAACGGGACAATTCACTGTGGCAAACCATACTCAGTGAAGCGCTGGAAGAATTAAGTTCTACGCTTCCAGTAGCGCCTCCCCTTAACGCATGGTACTGACAGAGATAGTTTTAGAACTCTGCGATACTGACTAAATTTGCAGTAATATACATACTGTCACTCCACCACTATTCAGATACAAACTTTTGAGACAAAATGTCAGATGCGTTGCATCAAAATTCAAACAAAACAATGCATAAATTAGTCAACGCATAAAATTAAGCACCCGTTTTGAAGTTTCAGATAAAAACAGAGCACCAAATTCCTCATCTCTTACAAAGCAGAGACTGTAAACCCCTACATTTTTTCATGTGTGTTCTTCAGAATAGTTTAACAATCCTAAATGATAAAAACTTTAACATAGACTATACCTTCTTCTTTTACCCCCTGTGCTGGGAGGTGGCTTAGGAGTTCGTGTTGAAACAATCTGACAATGCACAGTTCCAAGTAGCAACATTAGCCATATTGGCCCAATTACTTCAGTCAGAGGTATATTATGTGGGCTTTGGGCTGTATAGAATAACACTACAGCAGCAACTGGAAAAGAAGGGAAATGAAGTTGAGTTCAATGTTTCAAATGTCTGAAATGGCCAATTTGTTACACGGCTTTTGTTAAAAAAACAACAGTCAGATATAGTCCTTTACCTGCATTTTAAACCAACCCACGTAATTCAAAGGAAGGCATTACATAACTGTAACAAAATAGGCAGTAATAAAGATTTAAACAGTTGCCTACTGTCTTTATATCCATATCTTCTTTTACACTTGTGATCTTATAGCTGTTGCTCAAAAAAAGGTGGCAGAATGAAGTAAGGGGAGGTGGAGGAAGGCACTTGGAAAGCTACATCTGTCATGAAACAACTTTCAATTAAAGCGAAACTTCAGTAGCAGGAAAAAAAAAAAAAAGTCATCCTTAAAGCAGCCCAAATAAATTTAATTCTGTATCACCTATAATGAAGCAGTACAATCCAACAAGTTAGGTGAGCATAGCCAGACTAGACGCAGGTTGTCCAGCCAGACTGAAGTCTCTCCATCCTTGGAGGTATTCAAACCCTGACTGGATGCAGCCCTGAGCAGCCTGTTCTAGCTGACCCTGCTTTGAGCAGGGGTTCAGACCAGACGATCTCCAGAGGTCCCTGCCAACCTCAAGTAGCCTCTGATTCTGTGAAACCATAGTTCTATTTCTCTCTGCAAGGACCAACAGACTTGAGACTAGAAACTCTATATTCTCTAGAAGAATGTATTTTAAACTCCGTGTTCCAGTCAAAGGGCAAAATTGCCCATACGGCTAGACAGACATGCATTAAGTGCAATCTTGTAGACGTTTAATATATATTTGTAAGTGTGTTTTCTAGCATTGAGAAAAGATCAAAGACAAACCATGTAAATTACAAGGTAGTCCAGCTGAAGTGACCAGGACTCCAACTAGCAGTTGTGGCTGGAAAAGGGGCAGCTTCCAATTCCATAGTTAACTGTTCATTTTTTCACCCTATAACCACCTTTTCCTATATAGCCAACATCCAGGGAGCTCTTCTTGCTCCTGTTCCCAGAGCCCGACCACTTGTACAACTCAGAAATGTCTTTATAGGCTTCAGGACAATCTAAACACATTCAACAGGCATGGGAGCAGACAGAAGAGGCAATCCGTCTCCTCTGCTTACTGTATGTTCTTGTTGCTCTGCCTCTATGGTTAGAATTGCTGTGATATCTAACTCAGCTGAGAGAACATATCAAGAAAAAAAAAAACCACCAAAACAAACTCCAAGAAACAATTCAGAAACAGAACAGGGGAAGTCGTCTCTGTGCCTAACATTTGCACATCCCATGAGAACTTGGTTTCATTCTTGTGCCACAAATAAGTGAAACTCCCATAACTTAGACCTACTCCTGGCACAAGAAATACGTGGTACAAGTTCAAGAGCTTTCAGCAGTTCTCTGCTGAAATTAATTGAAAAAAACACAGCCACATGCAAATCTATGTGCCACATCCAAACAGCTAAAATGAAGCCAGGCCTAACACAGCAGATACCTGGATGTGACGTTTTCCTCTGAAAAGAGGTTAGATGCGTTTTTCATGTAATCATCCTTAGCAAGGTAACCAGTATTAGAAACACAATGAATGCACAAAACAATGGCATTCTTTTTGGATGTGGTAATCTATTTCTAATTTCCCATCAGTCTTTTTCCTAAATTAAAGCACAGAAGCCTTACATAAAACACATAGGGTATCTTTTATTACTATACGTGGACTAATTTTTTGCCATATGAGGTCTCTCAGAAGGACAATTTGCATTAGAAATACAACTTCTTAAAAAATAAACCAAAAAAAGTACAGATAGTAAAAGGTACAGGTAAAAATACCTCTTTCTAAATGAGCTTATCTGAGTTTCTCACACATACAAATAGCTTCATAAGGTATAAAGTGTAAATAGGTAGCCACTTTTGACTCCTATCATACAATTTGTATAAACATACACTTCTGAGAACACAGAGCTCCACAGATCCAGTGAAATGATTTGCACAAGTAGGCCTCCACAAAATAATTTCAAACATCACCACAAGATTTCTTCTGCTACTTCAAAAACATTTAGCAAAGCAGCGTGATCTAGAAGAAATCATCTTCTTCCAGAAGATACAAATCTGTAGATTGCAGATTCCCATCATGAAGTTTCACACAGATTTAAGAAAATGTTACCAATCTCCTGATCTTTTCAGTAGGATGGAAGGGAAATCCAAGAACTTTTTGCAAAGTTTGTCAACATGCAACGTGTTCAGATAATCCTAGAGATGCTCCTACCAACAGCTAGGTCTTGGAAAATAATTTCTCACACTGCTTTTAATTACTTCTTTACTTATTTGTAGTATTTGGACTTGTATTTTTCTAAAATTACAATGGTTTATTTTGTGAAACAGACACAAATAAAATTATATCACAGAGCAAAAAGCTGTATCAAAGAAAGCAACTGTACATTTCAAAGACCAACAATCATTTATTTTTATAGCATTTAAAGCTTTGAAATACTTGTATTACCAAGATTAAAAACACATACACATATATGTATCTCACCGCAATAAACAATAATTATATCACTATTAAAGTTTCTTGTCTTATACTTTAGAAATACACAATAGAGATACACACTATAATATCACACATAAATTTCCTATTAGAGAATAGAAACATTTTTAAAAGTAAAAATGGGGCAATGCTATAAACTAGATGGATAAGGAGACAGAAGAAAAAGGGTTTACTTCTACCTTAATTCACTGGCCTGTTCCTTGACCTTGAACAAAAACATTTCTCTGTAGTTCTCTTATCACACGTTTTGGTAATCATACGTACTAAAGGAAACCAATGCAAATAAAATCTGGAATTTAAATCTACAGCCAAGGGAAGAACTCTTTTCTGCAGACTTACATAAATGCTAGCAAGTATTCTGCTAAAGCTAATCAATTTCAAAGCAATAATTCCAAGTAATGCAGTTCATGAAGCTATAAAAAATACTTTCATAATTAAATAAAATCATTTAACTAAACATATATAAACAAAATAAAGTCAGAACATTATACAACTGTGTCAGGAAGAATCTGTCATGATGACAGGAAGTCCCAGCTACAATACAAAATTCAGATTCAGTGCAGAAATATCACCACAGGAATCAAAGTATTTTGTTAAGTTTTCATAATAGATCCTTGATGTCTTGGTGTTGCCTTACCATTTTTCTATGAAATTAATAGCTGAACACACCTTCTGAGTAAAATATAAATAAAACTTCTGTAGAAGTGCTAAAGGAAAAGGTCTAAGGGGGGTTATTATAAACAGTTTCCAATAAAAAATGTTGTCAATTTCATATACATGTATGTTGTCTTTCAATTTATTTCAAAAAACGTCAAAAACTCTGCAGTTAATTCAGCACAATTTAAATGACAAGTGTTTGGATTGTAGTATAATATGGAATATTATTAATTCTTTTCCATTATTTGTTAATTCACAACCTCAGAAGTATCAGAAATATTTTGTCACATTACATACTATATAGATTAGGGAAATTATGCATTCCAACCATAACTTTAGTAAATCACAGATCACAAGAAACCTGAGGGGGGGAAAAGTTAATTACAAGACAGCTCTCTAATGAATGTCCTAAAAAACCTACTTGCACTCAGAACCCGCATTGTCTTACTATTTTGCTGCTTTTAAAGTCTTAAGAAGGCTGCACAATTGAAGTGTGGGTATGTTTTTTAAATAAAGAATGGGAACATCAAAAATTATTATAATGGTGTGTCGCAGAATAAGCCACTTATGAACATGGTAACAAATGTACTGTAACTTGTCTATTTTATGACCTATATTACTACAAATGAAACTAAAATTATTAACACTATGGAATCGCTTACCATAGTTTATACAAATGCTAACATATGCAACAATACTTCTTAAGCACGTATCTCAGAAATGTGGTTAAGGACAAGTTTTTGACAGGACACCACGTGAACATTTGTCAACATTTCCAGCTTTAGGGCACTGGTACCGTGAAATTCATTTTATAGCTGCTAACACCACCACGCAAGAGGCACTGCTGTCTTTTCTTTTTAAACTCAATTTCTTGCTTTAAATACAATTTCCAAAGGATACAGTGATCAGCAACAAAGGACAGATGGCAAAATTTAAAAAGTAATATTGTTTTTTAATTGGATTTCAGTGGAAAACCTAATCAGTCATTTAGATTTTCAGGGTACTCAAACTGCTCTCAGCTTTCATTAACTTTCTGTTCCATTCTGTTGTACATGCTTTTGAATACACTTATTTTTTGATGACTTCCAAACTGTCAGATACTGACACAGTATATTACATTCTTCCCTTTCTAATTTTCCTCTAATATATTAGATATTAAGAAGAAATGTAATAATATATTACATTAATTGAGAGAAGCACAAAATATTACATAATGTAATAATATATTACATTAAGAGAAGCACAAAGTCAGATTACTAGAACTCAAGACTGAGCATCCTGAAAGCTGTGAATTGCCTTCTGTTTGTTAACGTTGCCCAAAAGTCCTTCTATAAACTAGAAAATATAAAATTAAGATCCATAGTCTCCCCGCTGCAACAGAAAAAATAGTAGAGGCACATAGGACAGTAGCCCTCCCATTTGCCAGTCATTCAGGAGCATGGCTGAGGTCTGACTAAAGCATAAGCTAGAAGTTCACTGCCTCTGATGTGACAAAATAACACATGGAAGGACAACTGGAAACTGGTCAAACAGATCATCCTACCGAGCTGCACACACCTTTGCAGGTTTGGCTTTGCTTGCTTCTTGATCAGAGCTCTTGATCTGCACAAGTACCAGAAAGACCAAAAGCCCAAGACAAAACATAATGCCTAGGCCAAAAGCATCTTTGATATTGCTCAGTCCTGAACTAAATTAGAAAGTCCTGAAAACATAAATTATATATAGACATGAGAAACTAACACATGTGCTAAATGCTGAAGAAAGCCTGGGAGGAAATCCTTAATTTTTCAGTATGTCTCCTTTATTAAGTAAAAAGAAACGTTAACCAAAAGACACATCCTTGGGACAGTGTCATTCCAATAGTTTCTGAAAATATTGGAGTGAACCTTAAAAGCATAAAGTGAACCAAGTAACATAAGGCAGCTTCCATATGGTTAAAATAAGGCATTCATTTGAAGCTGTTCTTGTAATCCAACTCTACCTTGAAGAAGGTAAAGAACAAGCAGCCAGAAAAAGATGACCCTTGACGTCACTTGTAGCCACCACCTGTAGAAGAACGGAAAGAAAACAACTCTCACGATTCCTTTGCGGGTCAGAGATGTCCAAGGACTTTCAGGTTTTGCTTTAGCAAAAGCAGATCCTTTAAAAAAAAAAAAAAAAATAAATAAATAAATAAATAAATAAAGTCCAATACATTTCATTGCAATGGTTAATAATTTCAGTTGTTTAAGAGCAGAGTAGTTAATATAGTTATTTAAAGGAGCAATTATTAAACAATTATTTGAATCACTTTCACCATTTCACTATCTCCTCAATCCAAAATTTGTGTACGTTGTTGGTGCCATTGACAAATGGCAAATAACTAGATTTTGGAATGTGTGAATAACAAAACATTGCCATTTTTCACTATGTCAAAATTATTTTTAAATGTTATTACAACCTATTCTGTTTCACTGAGGTATCTGAACCTTGACAGAAAGCAACAGAAAGCCATATGAAAACTCCACATGTCTGGGCAAGCACGGCAGAGCCCTTTCCCAATACAGCAAGAGTGTCTAAAACATCAACATCTATAAATTGCTCCAGTCATGTCATTCAGGAAAATGGAATAAGGTTGAGAAGTATAGAGGAGCATCTGGCAACTGAGAACTAGCTCCAGGAGCAGGGAAGCCACCCAAAGAATAATTTATCTTTGTCTCTCCTCCTACACAATTTTTCATCTCATTCATTCAAATATCCTTTCTCTCTCATACCTCTCCATTTCCTTTTCCTTCCTGCAAATTCCCACTTCTCTGGCAGCTAGAAAATTGTGTAACATTTACTTAACGGGGATATGACTTAAATTATTGCAAGCTTAGTGCTTGGAAAGGGCAACCACTGCATGCTGCTACACCATCTCCATCCTGTTTACAAGCAGAACTGGCATTAGCGAGCTCTGTGCCAGCACAGGTAAAACAGTCTGTATTGGAACTACTTTAATGCCAACTTAGGCGTCCATGCAGAGCAGTCATTTAAATGCTACTTATATATAACACTATATTGAAGTGGTCTACCGCTGCTCCCTAATTCCTACAATCATTTAGTTTTCAGTTCTGTTTCTTTAAAGTTCAAATGTTATTTGATTTTGTTTCATTCTCTCACATTCTCATTTCTAGAAAGTTGGATTGTTAGGCGATGTGATAAAAGTTTATCTGCACGCTTGCAGAGATCAAAGACACAGTAGCAGGAGGGGAAGCCCCAAAAATGCCCTGCTAGGGTTCTTCTAGACCAGGGGTCCTCAAACTATGGCCCGCAGGCTGGATCCAGCCCCCCAGAGTCCTCAATCCAGCCCCTGGTATTTACAGATCCCCCCGCTGGGGGCTGGGGGGGGGGGGGGGAAACCAAGCAGCCACAGATGGCTGCCTGCCACTGCATCCACGCGCCGGCCCCCTGGTTAAAAAGTTTGAGGACACCTGTTCTCGCCCCTTCACTGGAGCCTTCAGCCCACTGAAGGCCCATCTCCACAAGCCCAGAGCAGGACAGAGGCACAAGGGCAGGTGGGAATCCAAATCATGGAAGGAACAAGCTGACCAGGCCCTTCCCAGGGTTGTCCATGCACTGCCATCAGGTCCCTTGTCCAGGTGTGAAACCATCACCATAAGCCATGGGAAGCTGCTCTTCAGATCACCCGTCACACAAAAGGTGATTGCTGCTCAGGAATGGGGGGCTCATTATTGGATGCAGGGGAAAAGAAGCTCAGATTGCACAGGACTTACCAGGGGATATTTAGAGAAGAAACCAAGGGTGGGAGAAAGGAGGGGTTTAGGTGATTTGGGGAGGAACTAGTGTGGGGAAATTGAGAGGGAAGGGCGGAAAAGGGACTGATCCTGCGTAAATAGCTGCTGCTCAGTATGCTGCTTGTCTGGCCATGCCACGCTCCTGATCAGTGCAGTCTGTACTATCTTATTAAATTCCTCTAACACTCTCATGGGCAAGGGGTGGTCTGCTCTGTGTGCACGCATGCGTACCAGGGGCTGAGTGCCAGCAGCAGGAGTCAGATGTTGGAGCATGAGTCAAGGGGCTATGTGGCAGTGGTGGTGCCAGCAGCCTGAGCAGGTGTGCAAAGTGAGCACGTGAGCGCTAACGAAGATCAAACCAGACTAACTGGTGAAGGGGTGAAGCGATCTGGGTGCAAGGGGGTGAGCGGGTCTCTAACCAGCTCTGGGTGTGAAGGTGCCTGCGTATGTATCTTGTGAGGGTGAGAGCACAGCAGGGCGCTTCGGTTAATTCAAGACTGAATTCAAAGAGCACTACCTGGAACGGATTCAGAAGACTGTGCTGGCTGCTGGGCTCATGGAAAAAAAGAGCTAAATAATATTTTCCCTAGCCTTCATGAGGCATGAGGGAAAGATAAAAATAAATTAAGACTAAATAGAAACTTTTTGTAAAGTGTCATATCATCTGACCTTCTGTTACTGTTCTATTATTTAAAACAGGCAAGAAATATTCCAAGGCCTATACCATTTTTGCTCTCCAGAAAATTCAACACAACCTTCCCTCTAGATGTCAGAAGATTTGGAAGAAGTCTGAATGTATGGCAATAGGAGACTTCCAAACTAGTAACTCCAAAACTCTGATCCACAATAATCCATGTGTTTCTTTTTTTAAAAAGCTAAATCTATAGAACAAAATTTAAATCAAGCCTTCAGTTTAATCTACAGGTTATATCTTTTAACAGTATTTCCTGACCACCTTCTTTAGAGAAAAGTTATGTAGGGTTGGGTTTATGTTTGTTTGGGTTTTTTAACTTACTAATACATTCTTGTAACCAGACACAGGATGGCAATTATTTTTATACTGAGAAATCCTGCTTTTTCTAGCTCAGGACCTACCTCTTACAAGATCAACATCTATGAGGTCTGGTTTCACATGTCCTGTTTTCTTTGGTTTGTTTCTCAAACCCTGCAATAGGCAAATACTATCAAAATACAGTCATGCAGATAACAGACATTACAAAAGAAAAAATATTGATGTGGTCAGTAACTGCATTTAACCTATACTGCTACTGAAAATACATACTGAAAATACTACTTCAGACAAATACGTCAACTTCATAGAGTTAAAGTACTATAAAGTAAACATTCCAAGGAACAAGGCATAATAAATGCCTTTTACACATTTTACTATCTAAACAAAACCCAGCCAATTACTGACCCATTAGGTAATTTTTCAAACATAGTTAAGGACTAGAGCACTCATCTCCCATGGCTTGGGATTGCACACACAACATATGCACACACTTGCAAGAATTAGTAATATATTTATATTAGGTTTTCAGAACTTTGGGAACAAATTACTTTCCTGAAACTCTTTTCTCCTTAGATGTGTAATTAAAATTCACAAAATGCTTACATTGTAACTCCTTATTTCCAAACCTAGATAGCAAATCATGTTGTAAGGCAAGAGCCACTAATCAGAAGTTCCACTGTCAAAATCCAAATTCTAGAAAAGTACTGAATTTTTCTTAACAGTGAATATAGATTAGCCTACTAAAAGGAAGGGAGGAAAATCCCACACAACAGGGAAAGAAACAAGCTTATTTTGTTTTTTTAAAAAGTATCTTCGTTCAGTGAAGACCCAAGCTATCTTGCAACAGTTTCAAGTTTGTTTTTAATGCTAAAGTGTGACGCTGTACTCTCAAGCCTCAGAGACAGCAGTGAGTTTATTCTGATCCCTTTAGATTAGGCTCTTGGTCACATCAGCCAATGATGATTCCACAGAATTTCACACAGAGTTCCACAGATTCATAAAGAGTAAACCACAGTATTTCAAAAAATATTTCAGGTACAAATGGAATTATGATAAAAATTATTTAACTGGCTTCATTCAAAAAGCGGTTGAACTCACGGTGAACTGTAGATTTCCACCACTGTCATAGTTCATGCACATGTAAAAACATTTATTACTTAAATGGAAGCATTAAATTCAGCATAAAAATTAAATTATTACCAATGAAAGATCAGTGAAATCTGGTAATGTTCATTTTTACAAGAACAATATCAAACAAATTGTTCAAATACATAGAGTGCAGCTCAAAATATCCCTCACATGTAAATTCAACTGGATTTATTTTTCACGCTGAAATAAAAATTTAAAAAAGCAATCAAACTGTTCACAATGGACTAGGTATATAGTCATCACCTAACTTGTCTATTAGAAAAATGAGTTTGATTGAAACAAAATACATAAAACTGAAACATAGATAGGACAAAATGTGCTCCGAGAACAACAAATACAGAAAACCAGTTGTATCGTAGACTTAAGCACTGTGAAGAGCTTAATGTGCAAGATTTGTACAGAACAGCAGTCTTAAAACTGCAGTAATTGCATGTGGAATGAGAAAACAAGCCCATAATTAGAATTGGAAATTATTATAATTCTAGAACCGGCTACAGATTCTTGTGAAATCTTGCATAAGTGAGCCACTCTACTTCATAAAAAGATCTAAAGCTTAAAAATAAAATGCTGAATGATACAATAATGTTCAAATGTATTATTGCTAATGGGCCACAAGATTTTTCTTGAAAGTCTGAATAAAGATGTATGTGCTCCTTAGAAGCAATAATCCACTGGAAACACATGCACAATCCTAGGAAAAAATTACCATTGTGGCTAAAATAATATTTTCATTTTAAAGAAAGAATTCTGAAAAAAAAAAGTCAACAGTATAACTTGATGCATCTTTCATAGGAAAAGAAGTGGTGACATATTCTTTAAAAATTCCATTGGTTAAATCTCAAACACTTTCAGCGTCCACAGACTACAATGATTCTTGCCACATGCAGTGAAAGAAATCAATGTACTAAGATGCAGTTTCTCCACTCCCTTAATGCATCACAAATATCTGTACTGTATGTGGAAAAGAGCAATGTTTCAAACTAAGGTTAATTTAAAAAATTATTCATAGTGTTTTATACTGTTCAAGCCCATCCAGTTAGTTCATCTAATTTCTATTCATCACCAAACATTTCAGCTAACTAATAGCAAAAATAAAAATTAAATAAAAATGCTTAAAAATAGTTGCTATTATTGTAAAAATTCTTTTGCACAAACTTTAAAATTAATCTCAATAGATTCTATTATAGTTCTAAATAAATTATAAATTTATAGTATCAGAATGATTCTTTACTAAAAAACAGTAACTTTTTCGATGTTTAGTAAAGTTCAGTACTGTAGTGGCTTTAAGGTTAAAGCACTGATGTGCAATACTAGATCTTAGCAGTCTGTTTCAGTGTTACACTGAACTCAGTCAACACATATAGACACCACTGTTAATTTGTTAGTTACTGGACTCCTAAGCCAAACGAGATGCATTTCAAATAAGCACAAGGCATTATTTGCCATAAATTATTTCAATCATCTCCTGCTATACAGTAGTTACGAGAACTTCTGCCGTAACAGCGCCTGGTTTTCATGGATAACACGCTAGGGTCTAAGACTGACGTTAGTTGTAGATTGTCAAGAACACTTCCGAAAGCGCTCGCCGGAACCTTCAGCCACACAGCCCCACAAGACACCATCTTCCCGCAACAGATGTGGGCTGGCACTAACAGCACCCGTCCGGCTCCCGCCAGTGCTGTGCTCGGAAGGGTGCTCCCTTGAAGGCCCACCAGGCATCTCCCAGTAACCCCAGCTGGCTGGCACAACCGCACCACCCAGGGCTCGGCGGAGTGGGACAGGCAGCCACCCACAGCTGGGGGGGCCTGCTGCGCGGTCAGCCAGATGGGGATTCGCAGGAGCACAAAGATTCAGGCATCAGGTTCAGAACCGCTTCCATAAAAACTGTCAGCTCTGACTTAAAAGTGTAAATTTTTGTACAGCAATACGGCAACACTGTAGTGCAGGTCCGTAACAGTCTCCATGCAATGAAAACACGCCCCACCATCACATTTTGTTTAGCTATTTAAGCACTGGGGAGGAAAAAAAAAAAAACCAAACCAAAAAACACACCCACAAGGAAACTGAAGCAAGGTACATTCTGCTAATGTTAAGAATTAGCAATGTCTTCAAACTCATGCAGCACTAGCGTACTCCTTGTGTGCAGTATTTGAAGAAAAAAAGGTTAATTGCAAGAAAATGTTTAATTTAATTAACATAATGGAGTATGACATAATGTACAATCCATAAAACTATTACATATAGGATTATTTTTTTTTCTCCAAAACAATTTAGCAATGTGGCAGACATTGATGGCACCGTTAGTTAAACCAAAATGCAAAGAACACTGTTAAACTGCTTGTTCAGAGAAACAAAGCCTGAAGGTACTTACCAGTCTAATAAACTGTACAAAACAATGACAGCATCATAAAGGAGGAAAAGTAAACTGCAGGTATAAGGTAACTAACTGAAAGTAAAGAGAGCTCAGATAACTGACGTGAGAATTCATCACAAAGAAAAGTGAAAGACAGGTAGGAGAACAACTAAACCCTGGCTTAAGATAACTGAAAAGAAAAAACATGTACTAAGATACATAAAGATACAGCACACTAAATGCTGCAGAGTTATTAATTATGTAAAATAAATAGAGAATTGTATGCCGGTTACATCTGGTTATGCTCCAGAAGTCTAGTTTTACTTTAGCAGTATTAAATACCACCACACACACTGTATATTACATCAGCACACACAACCACAGACAGCACTGCTAGCAAGTGCCAAAACCCCCCGCATGTTGAAATGCTGTATTATTACCTTTATTTCTCTTTGCTCTACTGATTTTTCCCATATTTGTTGATCATATGCCCCAATCTAAAAAGAACACAAAAAGAAAATCTGCATTAGGTTTTAAAAGACATTGATCAAACAAAATCAGTGAATCTTCAACAAGACAAGCAGGAAGACAGCAGGTTATTTCCTTGGGTAGAGTTCTATACAAAGAAATCTTTTATCTTCTCCATTCCATCTTGATCGGACTGGGTCTAGCTAATCTTTAAGCGAGTTGTGATAGAGGGGAGAGGTGAGCAAGCAGATAGCCTCAGCCTCATCGCACGACTTGTGCAAGTCACAGAACTGGGAAGACCACGCTCCCTCCCATCTCAGGTCAGGATTCCAGTCTCTGTACGGACAGAGCACAGACCTACAGCAGCAACACTGACACAGTCTTCGGGTTAACTTTAGAGAAAATACCACGTACATCTAGTTGGACCCATACCTTCAATTAATGTATTATTTTTTTAAACCATCTCCCTCTGTGTTACCTGTTCCATTCCACCAACTTTTACAGTTACATTGTCTTTAGCTTTCTCTCTTCAGAATGCACAGCAACAACATACACGGTCAGGCTGGTAATCAGCTAGGTTACAGGCCAGGGAAAATGCAAAGATAATTGGGAAATGGCACTTTCCCTACTGAAGCACTGACGAAAAAATGTTCCTAGTAGACCTATTCCCAAATTGTTCACTCTCATTAAGCTGCTAGTCTACTTAATCATGAAACTCTTCTAAAGATCTTAGTTTTGTCTAAATGTGAGCAAGTTTTTAGTTAAAAAATTGGAATAAAAAGGGATTGTTTTCTCCCCGGCTCTAACCTCACCACCACACTGTAGAAAACTTTGTCTATTTATAAGAGCAGAACCACGGAAAGACTAAAGGTTGATCCTGCAAGCACTTATTAAAATCCCAGCACTAAGACTATTTTTTATGATTTATGTAATTTTAAATAGCCATCAATATGGGTAGCTATAGTTAATTTAAGAAATTATTGTGTACTTGTTTATATAAGAAAGCCATTTTATGACTGTCAGATATTTTGAAGAAGGGCAAACAAACTTCAGTAAACTCCATGTAAGATAGTGACAACAAGTCAATATAAGAGACAATATATCAAGGTTTTGTACAAAGTTATCAAAGATCATCAGATTGCTTTGAATTCTGCACAAATAGTATTTCTATACAATATTCAGCAATGATCCCTTTTACTATGTCAATTTTAAAACTTTTCCATGCTATCAGTTCTACCTAGACATGTACACACACCACTAGATATCTGGAGTTTGATTCATACCACAAACTGAGCAGTTAAGTGCAAGATCACTTTTAGGTCACAAGGGAGACACAGACGCACTTCCCAAGATTCAGAGTCCCTTTACCGGCTGTGATATAAGGTGCTTAGACCAGACACCAGACAGAGTCAAGAGAAACCCCCATCATTTCAGTGAATCCGCTAAATTCAATCTCACTGCAGGGAGTGTGACTTCTCATTCCAGTTCACAAACTGCAACAGACTTAACAGGCCCAAGCATGAAACCGGAAAATATTGTTCTGATTTGTCCTTTACTATTTCAGTCTTAAGTGTTAAATTAGAAGACATTATAAAAGAAAAAGAAGAAGGAAAAAAAAAAAAGGTCTTTCTTGGTTAAAAAGGATCTTTTAACCAAGGAGCCAACATAAATGCAAAAAGATATCCAGGGAAGCACATCCATGAACAGAAAATCTACGGGCATTTTCTGTGCCTCTTAACTTGACCCATCAAGGCAGGGGGGAATTCTAATTTATAGCAGTAAAGTCCAAAGCATATCTAACACTGAACATGAGAACAGTGAATTCAAATTTAAATAATATTTCCCATTCACAACAGCTAAGCACCCAAATAATTTCTATAGTTTGCTACCTTAAACCCCTGAAAAAATAAAATAAAATAATCTATTGGCTTTTTGGTAATAACAATAAATACTTTGCACCTCTCACTTGGTAAAAACAAAACAAAACAAAACATTAGACTACGGAAAATAATTAGGAAGCCAGGCACTGTACTGGGCAGAATTAAGCACTTGCTATAATTAAAGTAATTAAACCAAGCAAAGTTCAAGAGCTAACTCTACCTGGATAACAGCCAGCAATTAAGAAGTCAGTATGTTGAATAACTACTCCACCCAGACTTTTATATCTAATTGTTCTGGGGTTTTCTCTAAATATGTTTAAATGAAATTTCAGGCCTTCCTGGTTTTCATGAAATTTACTAAGAGCCCCAAGCGATGTTTTTGTGCTGCAAAATATTGTGTCCTCCCCTCCTCACTTCCAAAAAAGATTTCTTTCTACAAAGACAGAAAACGGGATGCAAGCCTGTCTCCCTCTCAATCACACAAGAAACAAGTGTGGAAGGAAGCCTTTGTGCCAATAAAGCTGCAAAGCAAACTTTGTATTTCTAATTCCATTCATAGCCAGAACTGGTGTAGAGTTGAAAGAGACTTTAAAAGAGCGTCCTTCTTTTAGACAAATAACGGACTGTTTGTTAAAGGAATTCTGGGAAACACAGATCTTAAAAGACATGGGAGGCAAGGAAGTTGACCGATTCAAAATTTGACTTAGTTACATTTTCCTACAAACACTTCTTCTCCCTCAAGGCTTGGTAGCAGCTTCTGTCTCAACAAAAAGACAAGTACAGAATTTGCCATTCACATTTTTCTTTTAACATTGCCCCATAAAGCAATTCTTCCAGCAGGAGGTAAATGAGAGACCCAAAACAACTTTAAGGGAGATGGTCTTTTACAACTGTTTTATTAGACTATTGGATCTGGCCAGTCACCTCTGATCAACTTTAATTATTAAAATCTGAACACAGGGCTATTAAGTACAGGCATACTACTGCAAACTGAAAAGAATTAAAGGGATAATTACAGGCAGCAAGTATCATTACAATCTCTCATGATTTTTAATTATTTTTTTCTAAACTACCTAATTTCATCTCTTTGTGTTTTAAGAAAGTTTTAGAAGCACTTTACAGAGCAGGCACATGTGCTTAGCACATCAATTTAGATCTGATACTCAATTTCCCTTCACTCAATTTCCATAAGCTTCCCTCTCCATTTCTCTTGCAAATGTGAAGGAAACACATGAAAACAAAGGCATCGTTATAAAGTAGCGTATTGGCATGCTTCATTTCTCAAATTAAACAAAAGTAGGTGGAACGAGCCTTACTGAAATAAGGCAAGTAAAAACCATAGGCATTGGGTTTTTTTCTTCTCTACCTTATGTCAGGAAAACATATTTACAGTTTGTGAAACGTATCTTGCAGAATATATTGAAAGGTATTTTTCATTGACAACAAGCTAAATATATAACTATTACCAGAAATGCTAGACACCTGTATGAATTAAATTCAAGAATGTAATTACTGAATGAATTCAAGAACGTAAGTTAATACTAGCAAACCTTCCCAGTTTTAAATTATTGAGAGCACCAGTCAATTCCATCTTCAAAGATTTACAAGTATTTGCATCTAAATTATGTTTTATGTTAAATCTAAATATTAAGTTGTCAAATGTTTGCATGTAGGCTCTAGCCTTTGGCTATTCATACAATTCTTTAAAACTGTACATACCTGCAGGATACTGAAAAAAGCCTAGCATCTAGCAATGCCAAAGAAATTGCTCTAAGGGCAAATAAAATGAAGGAATAACCTTCTAGAGATAAGATCATTCATGCTTCCAATCCAAAGAATTTAAATATACACAAAACTTGATCAAAGCAAGCTTTCCCTCAATATGCAACTGTCCCCAGGGCCCCTTTGCAGGTGTTCTAGCTTCCTGTGCCTGCAACTGCCAGGCCAACATGAAGGCCCCAGTCAACTCAAGTACCTATATATTTCTGAACCCCCCAACTCCACCTGGAATGTTATCCAATATAGCTGTAAATTCTGCAGTATTCCTCAAAGACAATTTAAAGTCCGTGATACAAGTGTCCAAAGATTGTCCAATTTTTAAGCACACAACAATAAGCAATGCTTTTAAAATCTCTTCGAGACTTAGTGCTAAGACTGGTTAATAGCTTGTCACTGATCCTTTCAATCCATCAGTCCAGTCTACAACTGGCAATAGTTGTTTTTTTAGCAAACTATACAACACAATGCCCCAATTTTAATCCCATTTATCACAGAAATTTATTCTGATTTAATTTAGAAAAGTAATCACACAAGGTCTGAAATTTGTATTCTACAGCACGTATTTATTCATTAAGATTTGGCAGAAAATAACAAAAAAAATCTCCCTTGATCTTTCTTAAATTATTTGTTAATTCAAGTTAGAAAACAAGTCAATCTTAACATTTTTAAATGTAACTTTCATCACCAAGCACCAACAGCAACCCAACCCTGTTGCAGGCAACTTGTCAGTAATATGTTAGATATAAAAATTTGCAGTATAACCTACCTGTAGTGGAACTAGATAAACTAGCAGCATGTTATTGTATACGTTTAGTTTAAATCATGCATCCCAGGCTTCCTCAATGCCAAGATTCTATCCAGTCTATCCAAACAAGTTACCTCTAAAATGTTCAGTTCTCAAAGACATCATGCCTCAATAAACACCAAGTAAAGAAGGTGAAAGGAGTTCTGCTCATTTATGTATTTGCAGAAGAATTAACAACTATTCTTCAAGCAGCTAGTATTTTTTTTCCTTGAAATTACCTAAAATAATTGCACTTACTCCTTCACAATCAGATACCTCAGAAAGCATTTGATCACATCTCTGTATATATAAAATTTGTTTGGCACCTGTCCAACTTGGTTTTATAACATTAACAGCAATTAGTCTAAGTAAAAAGTTAAGCTACTGGAAACACAGTTATTTTTACTTCAAATAAAGCCCAGTACGAAGGGTTTCTGCCCTGCACAATATTTCTTCCCAGTGTCTTCTCATAACAAGCCATATGTGCATCAAGATTGAATTTGAGCTTTGTGAATGACACTGATATTCACTTTAAGCTAATGTAGTGATGGTATCAACCTGTAGCCCAATACAAGGCCTTCTGATTCTAATGGAATCGATCAATATTTCAGGAGGCATTCATAATTTATGACCAAGCAGACTAGCAAAGACTATAATCCTAAGAATACATAGTATTTCCTGTTGGATCTTAAAACTTTAATGTTTATCAATAATGAAACCTGCATTCTAGGCTTTGCTCTTTAAATCGTCTACACACTTTTACAAGCAACGTCACATTAGTATTACAAATCCAAATAATACAAGATACAGAGTTTGGTAAATGAAAAACAAATTTGCTTCCTTGGACTGCCTATCAAGGAAATTAAGAGTGTAACACCTTATTAAAATATTCAGTGGTAGAATATCAGCTAATATGCTTTATTAACTTCTACAGTCCAACATTCCTCAAAAAACTGTATGATTTTATGTATCAATTTTAATATTACATATAAGTAATTTCTACACATGTAACATTATTAATTTAAAATATCTTTTAAAATTCTTCGTATTTAGTTCATGTTTAAGTATACAGTTTGAGGTATTAGACAAATCATTTCTCATTTTCTCAAAACTCAGAACAGGATTATGAAGAATTTTAAATCCAGTTTTATTTATCACGTGAACTGATCCCTATTGCAGCAAAGGCAATAATCTAGTAGATCAGCAGTGTAATTATCGCTGTTGGAGGCTGATTTTTTTTTCAGGATGTTTTTCATTTTCAAGGGTGATGGGTTTTTTTTCAGTTTTGTTTATGGTGGATATGTGGACCAGACAAGCTAAGCTAAGAAAAACTTATTTAGTGATTTCTGTCTATGGTTTATTAGCTAAGAGTTGTACACTGTCTGCTAACAGTGAAGAGTTCAGTAACTTACTCAAATGGAGAAGGACAATTAAGGGATAAAAGCTGCATAACCTAAGGTGCGGAGCTCTGGATTTGTAACTGCTGAATTGTTACCTCTGATTACGAAAACATTCTGGGATTCCCCTCCCTTCTGTTCAGCACCAAAGGGAGAGCTGAAACTATTTAGATTAAAATGAAGCAATTCAAAACTTCAAGAGTTATTTATTGTTAGCTGTTTGAATGACCAACTAATGACCTGCTTAAATTCTGACAATAAATGCAACAGCATTGGACTTGCTGCCATTTCACTGAAGAGTAATTTTATCAAAGCTTACTTCAAAGATACCATCCCCTTCAGAGGACAATAGTACATAATTAATCAACTATGTATTAAGTTTTCTTGTGTCATTCTTTACAGATTAATTCTTGGTAACAGTAGTCAGCCCTACATATTACCCCGAATAATGGTTTATGAATTTTAGCATCTACTAAAAACAAAAAATATTTTTTCATTGCACAATTAAATATAAAGGAAAATTACATACATAAGAACAGTTAGAAACAGTTTGCAGGTTAAAGTAAATGAAAGTACAGGAATACCCAACACCTACTCTAAGACATTTCCTAGTAACATGAACTGGACACTATGCATAACGTCAGGCACCATTTCTTTGGCTTCAGTGGACTACAGAGCAAAACCTAAAAAGAAGCACAAACTGCATGAGATTCCACCTCTGTCATTAATCACAATTCAGCAAAATCCCTTATGATAACGTTCACTCATCTTAAAATTTCAAACTAAAGTCATCACAGAACTGCACAGGTTGGAACCTCTGGAGGTCATCTAACCCAACATCCCATGCAAAGGATGTCCAGTTACAGCAGATTGCTCAAGAACTTATCCAGTAGAGTTCCAAATGTATCCAAAGACCGGACATCTCACAGCCTCTCTGGGGTCCTATCTCAGTGCTTGCCAGACCTCACGTTAAACATGTTTATCCTTATATCTCAGCAGAATTTCCCACATTTCAACTTGTGTTTACTGCCTCTCATGCAATCCTTGTGCACCTCTGAGACAAGCCTGGCTCCATCCTCTCCACAGCCTCCAAAGCAGTAATCGTGATAGCAATAAGCTCTCTCAAGACTGAGCAAACCGTGATCTCCTAGAGTCATTTTCTATCACATGCTTCAGCCCCACAACCATCTTGGTGGCCCTCCATTTGGCTTCCCAAGGAATGCCAATGCCTTTCTTATACCAGACAGCTCAAAGATGGACACAGCACCCAAGATGCTGTCTCGCATGTGCTGAACAGAAGGGAACAGTCCCTTCCCTTGATCCACTGGCTACACTATTGCTAACACAGCCCAGTTACTCACCAAGTGTTAAGGATTTAAGACCTCTGCAGATTATTTTTTTTTATATTATGTACTTGCACAAAACAAAGCAGCCTCAAAATGTAACTAGGAAAAGAAAACCACTCTGACAGCCCCATTATTTAGTGTAATTCCCTGAAGACCATTGAAAATCCAGCACTGAAAATTACCAGCACTGCAACTAAGATTTTAAAACAGCACTGCCTTTGCACCCCTGATCTTTTCCACTTCCCATGGCACACTTCCCTTGCGTCAGTGCATTCGTCTGGGTGACTGATTATCAGATCCCTTAGGAAGAGAAAAAAAAATGGTAGGTTAAAGTTTCAAAAGGCATAATGAAACAAAGACTCAGAGAATCTCTCTCAAGACAGAGGGATTTCAGCTCTTCTCTCCCTACCCCACCAGCTCCTTATAGATTCACAGTCTTAGTTTCAACCATAGTCCCTTAACCAAATTCACCAGATAAGTATATGAAAGTCTGTGGGAAGGCAAAGCAGGCATGGGAGACAACAGGCAAGTAAAACGCAAGCCTGCTTCGTTCAGCCACAGCACCAATTTTTCAGAGATCTTACATACAAGATTCAGAAACTTGAGTTTTGTCTCACCAAAACGAGGTGCTGAAGGCAATCCCCACTATTTAGTCAGATGACAACTTGAGTACCAAATCCCAGCACTATATGGAAGGAAACTCTTCAAAATATACAGGGTTTTTTTCTTCAGTGCTTTCAGAAAGAGCCAGATGCAACACTTGTCAAGTTCTGGCACTTGAAGGTGGACCCTTTTTAAACTGATGCAGTTACAGCATCTAAAGGTTTAGGTAATATAGCCATACAGCCCGACCATTTGGCAAAAACTGGCTTTGATGCCAGGGTCATCGAAGCTTCACATGAATTCAGTGCCAACAAGGAAATCAGGTGGTTTCAGGGTATTACATGATTTTTGGTTTATTTCCTCCTTTATTAACTTGGCAAGTATAATCTTAGACTAATGAGCTGTAAAACACTGAATATTACAGATCTTAAAGCAATGCAATTAGAACTCTAATGTTGCCCTTTAAAGCCATGAGAGAGAAAACATCTCATTTGTTTTACTGTGCCCTTTAACAGCCATACCGGAGGGACACCCAAAACAGCAGAATGCTGCACTGGCAAAATTAACCGATATGCAATTAGGTGCAAGACTCGGGTTCAATTCATTAAGTTCCATCCTGCCTTCCCCTAGAATCATTCCCAAGAGAAGGAACAACATAATCCTCTTCTGCAATATTACCAACAAATTTGTATAAAGTTCCCCATTTTAGCAGCTTCTGTGAGGACTGAAAAATCACAAAGTTCTTATGGTAAATTTACATGTAGTCTCCAAACTAGAAACCAAAAACTGCACATCTACTATTATCCGTAAAACTCGAAAGTATTTTAAGAAATTAATGTGAAAAGCTTAAGTTACAAGCAATTCAAGCACTATTTTAGATTATCAACAATTTCATTATTTTTCACATCAGTTACTGTTACTGAAGCAATGCTTCAAGTATGTGTAAAATATCAGTATCACAAAGGTATGTCGTCAGATACCAAATTTTTTTAAAATAATTATGGAGGTGTCAGATTTCTTCAGAGGAAACATTATGATTGGTTTCTCCATGAAGTTCATCAATTCCAAAACTGAAGCAAGGTCAACATTCTCATAAATGCACATACTCCTAAGGATATTAACTAACAAAGTGCATATATGTGACTATTAGCTCAGTAGCTGTCTCTGACCAAAGTAATGAGCCACTCCAGACAGCAATGCAGACACCCTCGCCACACCCTTCCATTGCAAGAACCAGTGCAGCTGAAAGTGTTGAAAACAAGCTGGACAAACCCCATCTGACACACAAATACCACAGCACTGCACTCCCCAGCGCATCCAGAAACCCAGCAGAGGTTTAATTTATTTTGCTTTCTACAGAGCCAACCTGTATCTAGCCAGGTTTATCTGTTCAGATTTCATGCCTTGCAAAAGTATTTGTACCAGCTGGGAAACACAAACTATCCCTGGAAGCAGTAAAGCTGATGTCTAGGCAATCTTGTATCTCAAGCTGGTATAATACACTACCTGATATCTTACAATCCAACTTAAAATAACTAAGAATAGATTATTGTGTTTTACATGACAGTAATCAAGATGCACTAAAAGCAGATTAAATCTAATGCAACAACAAAAAACAAGTTTACGTAATAAAAAGTCTGACCTTTTAAACTATTAAGTGCATTACTAAATCATCCTCATGTGAGGAGCTCAATTTCAGACAATAGTATGAGTCATTTGAGTAAACTTGTGTTTGGAAAACTTGCCTAAGTAGGGTTGGAAGAGCTCCATCGTTTAACTCTTTCCACTAAAGAAATATAAAAATGCCTTACTTTTGAGAAACCTAACAGATCTTTGAAACTCAGTAGAGACAAAATAAACACATAAAAAATACATTAAAATTTGAAAACAAAGAAACACAAGGACTAAGTTATCTGTTCAGTATTTCTTACAAAGCCTCCACCTACTTAAATATATTTTTCGTCTTTATGTATGACTAGAAATATCAGGAGTTCTTCATGTTCTTTCTTAGGGCATTCATGCTCCAATTCATTAGTCTGAAAATACTGCCCCAAAATAACACTTTATTTTCCTCATTCTATCATATAGGCAAGTCTTACTGATTTGATCAACACTGACTGCGACACTGGCTCTCTTACCCCAGAAACAATGTTTTACTGCCAGAATGTGCTGTTTTGATCCCTCCCCACTTTCAATTTCAGTTACTATTGTGAGGAATCAGCAGATCCAAAAAGCAAGGTAAGTGGGACAACTTTGACAGGTCTGAAATAAAGATTTAAAACTGAAACCAACTACCAGTTCAGAGTACTTTGCCATCATAAACAAGTCCATAGTATTGGTCCAGAAAGGACCAAAAAAATGTCTGATGCCCACTAACCACTATGATAGCTCTTCCTGTCCCCCAAATTGAAATCTTTGGTGCAAAGGACACATTCATGGGGAAAAAAATACTGTGCCATGTAAGAGATTTAAATAAATAAATAAATAAGTAAATAAATAAATAAATAAGCAACAAACTCAAGGACATGGATGAAAAAGCCTAGATGCTCCCAGGAAAGGATCACACACTGCAGTAATACAAAGATAAAAACCCCTTTACGTTATCAGCCTGATCCAGAAGAACGTTCAAATAAATGGAACTTAAGAAACAGCCACCTAATTATCATGAACATTTGCAGGAGATGCAACATTTCTGCAGTGCAGCCATTCGTCCCAGAATAAGACTCCGCTTCCTCATACAGAAAGAAGCAAAACCTGCTCATTTGGCAGACCCCAGTCCACAGGTCGACTTGAATTAAATTTAGTTCACACCATGGAAAAATACTGGTCTATGCAAGATCTGGTTTACCCTTCCTGAAGACAGCGCAGTCTTTCATGAAGTAACAGGGATCACCTCATCACAACACCTTGCCATTAAGGCAGCATGCAATCTCTGGCTGAGCAGACCTCTGTAAAAGCCTGCAGAAAGACTCGTAGCAGAAATAATATTGTTGCTATGAATTAAATGAATGGAAACATGTGAAATCACTGGAAAAAACAGAACAAGGGTTAAAAGAATGACCTGTACTGATTATGAGCAATCCTGTTAGGACCAGTGTCCTGAGAGAAGTAAAACCGTGGAATGGGTTGTTTATACCAAAACCAGAAGGCCTGCCCTCTGTAAGACCACAGCACAGTGACTCATCAGCAGAAGCTCCTGCCTCTGTAACATCTGGATGATGGAAAGTTGGAGCATATCACATATGACATTCATTTTCCTGTATGACTGACAGGAAAGCAGACATGTAGTTTTAAAAAACAAACAAAAAAAATCAACCCAGAAACAAGCATGAACTTCACTTGAGACACTTAGGATTTACGGAGACTTCAGACTCTTGCATCAAAGGACCATTTATATATAAATCTGAATACCTTAAAAGGTCTGTCCAAAGACTAGCTCATCATCCTCAATGAGAAAGCCTCAGGGATGTGGTGAGGATCTGATAGCCAGCATCTCTTGCATTACACAAGAGAGGTCCTGGCCAGCACAAATATGCACACAACTCGGTGCCTGCAAGTATTATCAGTACAACATGTGAGAGAATGAAATTATAACAGAATGAGTGGAAGCAGGTAAAATCAGCATCACTTTCCCCTTCCATAAGATCCTACGCTGAATTTTCTTCTACAAGTCATTCTCCAAATCTTTAAAAAATGGGATTGGACCTTCAAACAAGACACAGTTCAAAACCACAGCGTAATTCCACTGATACTTCTGCAAAAATACTTTTTGTAAAGCTTGGATAGGAGAAAGCAGAGTACAGAGTACAAAAAAAAAAAAAAACTCATTAAATTCTGAATTATTTTCAATCTTCTAATATGTAATTGAATGTTTGGTATAAATTAAGTCAGCAAAATTCATTTTCTGCTTTTCCAACTCTACCTTTAATTCACAGTTGTAAAGGCCTCAGCAAAGCATACCAGTATTGTCTTATTTCTAGAAATTAATTGTTACTTAGCTAGAAGTTAACCAGAATTTCTGTTTTGAAGACCTTTGCCATCATTCTCCTGAGGACAAGATGTACCCTCTTAAAAAGACTGCCATAGGCTCAAGGAAAACAGTAAGTTAGAGAAATTTACTGAATCTTGGAAATCCAAGGGGAAGGGGGGGGGGGGAAGAGGAATCATGACACCTTATTTATATCTTAGTAAAGAAGAACATCCATCTCAAAATTTAGCAAATTTTTCAGCTTTTTAAAAGCAATTTAACTGAATAAGCTAACTGGCATACTAACATCAAGAAGTTATGATTTGAAATGGTGTAAATAATAGATCAGAACGAGCCATCGGCACTTCTATGGGCAAACATGCATCAACAGATACGGTATCAGGTAATATAATAACTATGTATCTCCAAATTAGACCTTTTTCCTCTCCCGTTCCTCCCGTGGTCCTGCGCCCCCCCCCCCTCCCACCCCATTTTTTTATTTGTATTAACTCCTAAAAAGCCCTAGCCTATTTCTTTTGGATACCAATTACACAGTTCCTTGTTACTGACAGAAAAGATGTTTCAGCTCTTACTTTCTACTTAAATACAAGGATTCTTTGACGTGCTATAGAAACAACATTCTCCTATAGGTTAATTAACGTTCTACTAAGAACGGAAATTTTCTTTCTTTTTTTCCCCACAGCACAAGTAGCCAAGGAAGCGAGGAGTTCAACACAGAACATAGACAAAAAACTATTTTATTAGATACAGTCACTAAATATTTATTTACTTTTGGAAGAAAAGTTTCAAGCTACTCACTCTCATACAATGCTAACCAATAATGCAGTAGTATTTATCATACTTCACACATAATGCACAATAAGCCAACTTTTTTTTTTAAGCCACCATAAAAACAAATAGAAAACTTACCTTCTTCTGGTACCAAACTATAGCATCAGTTACTTTGGACGCCATTTATTCCACTGAATTCACAGAGTCATTTTAGGCTGTTAACAGAAAAAGACAGAACTTTACTTCCACTTTCCCTATGAAGGACAAAACAGGGAATGTATAAACACTCCCATTACCTGCAAAGCATTGAACAGCTATATTTACTTTACAGCTTGTCTCATTTTTTTAGTACAAGTTTGGTTTTTCTCCTCTAAATAAAAAAATAAAAACCCAAACAACCTACAAATCTGCTGCTACAGGAAATCAGAAGCCTCAGTTTTGTCCAGTCTTCCCAGTAAAATACAGGTGCCACAGAGATGATCTGTTACTGTCTCATGAGAACCACATGAGAGTGTTTTTTTTTCTTGCCTTTTTTTTTCTGACAATTAAGCAACCTACAGTTATTACCACAGTGCAGTATTCTGAAGTCCTGGAATAACTGTGTTATAAAATGCAAGAAAATGTCATACAGACTATGAGATATATTTCAAGAGGAAAAAAAAAAAAAAATCAGTGCTAGAACTCTAATACTTATAAAGTTAATATACTCACGAAAACAATGGACTAAAACTAAGACAAAAGGAGGAAAACCAAGGAAAAGTGGTATTTTCATTTTAACAGTAAAAAATAGCAGCAGTGCTAGTTAATCTTTGAAGTCAATATCATTAGTTTCAATGTGGAAGAAAAAAATATTTAAAGAAAAACCTTTCAGCCTACATAAAACATTCCCACGATGAAAATGAATTTTAAAAGTATTCTTTTGTGTAATCATTCAGACAGAGTTAGTTCAGGAAAAAAAATGTAAGAATAAAGAAAAAAATATAAAAACGCCTTCAGATTTAGAAATATTGTCTTTATACAAAATTGTGTATATTCTCTCATGCTGGACATTCTGTAAAATCAAAGGAAAGTTTAGGTGAGAATTACAGAACCCTTTCCAGATATTTCATTATAATATGCAAGTTTTTCCAGATATAAATGTATTATCATTTAAAAACCTCAAATATTTCATAAATAAATTACTTCAGCTATTAACTGATTAATAACATTTAAATTAGTTTAGTACCTACATTTCAAACAGTTAATTAAGGCAGGACACAGCCAGTGGAAGAAAAGAAAGAATGAAAAAAACCTGTTAAAATCTTTGCCAAAAAATCTGAATACTTTTGTGTTTAATAGTCTTTTGCGTCATTGATTCCCTTTAAAAATATACGTATGTAAATAAATATGCCATCCTTAAGTCCAATTAAAAAAAAATAAAAAGTCAATGGTGCACATTTAACATCAGTTGGTAAAAGCTTAAGTCTTCAGCTCTACCTACGAGTCAGCATCCCTCCTGGGTTTTTGCAAAAAGTTTAAGAATGTTATTTTTATATAACTGCACCAAATATTCAGCATGCAAGGAAATTCCTATTTTGTTCTCTAAAGCTATAAATTCCTAACAAATTATGCAAAAGGCTTTGAAAAAGTGAGTACAAGTGACTTCAAAATATTAAACAAGTTTTCCAGACTTACTATCTGAACAATTCCAGAATCAAGCATAATTGATAAAGTCAATACAAGAAGACTTCTTAAACAAAACTTTGTAAACACAGTTTCACAGAATCAGATGGCTAAGGTTGGCAGGGACCTCTGGAGGTTGCCTGGTCCAACCCCCTGCTCAACCAGGGCCACCTAGACCAGGCTGCCCAGGACCATGTCCACACGGCTTTTGAGTGTCTCCAAGGATGGAGACTCCACAGCCCCTCTGGGCAGCCTGTACCAGTGCTCGGTCACCCCCACGGTAAGAAAGTGTTTCCTGATGTGCAGATGGCACCTCCTGTGTTTCAGCGTGTGCCCGTTGCCTCTGGTCCCGTCACCAGGCGCCACTGGAAAGAGCCTGGCTCTGTCCTCTCCGCACCCTCCCTGCAGGTATTTGCATACATTGGTCAGATCCCCATGAGCCTTCTCCTCTCCAGGCTGAACAGTCCCAGCTCTCTCAGCCTCCCCTCACAGGAGAGACATCCCAGCCCCTTCATCTTCATGGCCCTTCAGTGGACTCTCTCCAGTATGTCCGTGTCTCTCTTGTAGTGCGGAGCCCAGCACTGGACCCAGCACCCCAGGTACGGCCTCACCAGTGGTGAGGAGGAGTAGTGGTAGTTTAGCCCCCAAACACCAAGCCATGCATCAAGCACACTTCCAAGACTGACTGATCTCAGAAAAAAAACATGATTAAGGGGTATATTTCTGATAAAATTATCACATCATAACATTGTCAGTATCAACAACAATACTGCACCCTATATTTCTTCATGAAAGGAAACAAGAATTATTAATCTGCAGGCAGGTTTTATAGTGAAAGATAAAAGCTGATCTTTGTCTTCAAAACAAAGAGAAAAGACATTTGTTTACAGCATTTGCACAGATAAGAATAGCAAAGAAAAATACAACATCCAACAGATGGGATGGAAACTGAAACAACAATAAATTAAAATAAGTGTCTTTATGAAATGCCTAAGCATTAGAATAACTCGTGACACTTTTACACTGTTAATCACCAAATATCTCAGATTTTTTTAAAAAAAGCAGATATTAGATTACATGATCATAACAGCTGTTGTTGCAAAAATCACAGATACTCCCTCTACAAAAGCCTTATCAACACTGCCATCTTCCAAGACATTTCTCGGAAAGAAAAGATGACCTTCCAGAAGACTCAGTTCTGCACTGACACCTGTTTATTCAGTCTTCCCTGACTCGTGTAAGGATGTACTCATATTTTATGCGTTGCATTATTTTAAAGACACTGTATTTAATGTCTGGATACGCATCACACACACAAATATGTATGTAGCAATACAGACTGATTTAGCAAATAGATTGCTTCTATACCAGCTCCTGAGGATTTCTAAGAAACGTAATACCATTCATTTTCATGTTTCCGAAAGCTTTTTCAAAAAATAAGAGAAATTAAATACCCAAAAGGAAATACTATTTAAGATTTCTAAGTGTCACTCCAATATCATTTATACAACTTCAGATAAAACAGAGACTACTACACAATAGAAAAAAATGTCTTTGAAAGAGCTTAGACAATCACTAACAAATTTCAGAAATATTAGGACACTGACTTTTGGTACAACTGAGCAAACGAACACTGCAATTTTTCCACTGTTGATAATACCGTTGTGTAAGTCACACCAAATCAGCTTTAAAGCTAGCAGCCACGACTGTGTCAACATCTGTAATTGTTTCTGACCTATTTGTTTCTGATAATAGTAGCAGTTTTCCTAAGAGCAACTATCAATTACTAAGAATTCACTGGCACAACAAATATAAAAATATTTCTATCATATAAAGCATGGAGCCCAACAAAGACTTTGATATAACTTGGCATATTACACAGACTGGTTACCCTTCTTTCTCACCCATACAAAGCTAAAAATAGCATTCGCTTTCTCATTTGAAAATCTGTTTAAGTAAATTTAAAGTAATTTGCTACATGGACAATAGACTCAACGTGACATAAAACCCTTAGCCATACACAGCCTTCACGCATAATATGACCTACATCACACAGTCACAACAAAAGCAGGCCCAGTGCTCGCAGCGGGGCCGATGTAGGAAGGATGCCGTACAGGTTTTGATCACACCTGCACCCCTCAACATCCTCTCCTTTGTGAACTCATCTTGGAGGATCTTTAACTCCTTATTTCTCTTAAGCCGACACCCACTCTCACATACAACGTACCTTGCTCCCTACCACCATAATGACAGGATAAGAAAAAGGTTGGAGAAACTCATCATTAGTAGTAAAGAACTAACTGTTGAACATGCACAGAAACCTTTGCCTCAACAGCTACAATAACTTGATCCCTCTCTCCCCAAGGTCAATGATTTTTCAGAAAACCAGCACTAACTTATGAATCCAAGACTTCCAACTGTGTCAAATACAGCTAAAATTGGACAAGCCATTTTAAAGGCAGCAGACTTTTTTTTTTGCAGTAGTTCTCAGATTCACTCAGAAACCCTTTGCCTCAAGAAACAATTAGACTGTAAGTATAATGAAGTAGGTTTATTATTAATTAATTTAATTTCTATCAATAAGCCTGTTATTTAGACTACCCAGAGTTTTCATATTTTTAAGGAACTCTCTACATTAAATCCTCCACAGAGTCTACTTTGGTGGTGTTTAAAGTATATTTGCATGCACGTTTGCATACACGAATACAAGGACGATGCTTACAAAAGTAATTACGACAAAATCACAGGATGGATGTCTCAAAAGACTTTACAGAGTTTGGTGCACCAAGCAAAAATACCTCTACAAGGAAATAGCAACATGCTTTCTTCAAAAGAGACACAACAATTTCTAAGACAGCACTAAAATGGAAGGAGGGGAAAAGGTTTAATTATTTTGGGACAGTTTTTTGCTTGCAGGGGCTGGGATTTGTCGGTGCTTTGGGTTTCTGGGGTGGTTTTTCTTGAGACAACGTAATGAATTTGATACACTTGGCCTGAAGCTACCTTACCTGGATGAGAAATGGATGGTAACAATTCAAGGCACCTAAGCTGCAGCCCTGGCTCTGACTCTGTATCTGCCCACAGCTCACTGAATACCTAGCCAGGAGACTAAGTATTGCAACAATTTCAGAACTCTGCATATTCATTATAAGTTAACATGTTATTCAGCTGACAATTTGTATTGATATTGATCCTGAAGTCAGACTGTACAAGTTGGGCTCTAAGGGCAAACGGGTAAAGTGAACAAATCAAAACAGCTGATACACATCCACAAGCATAAGCGAGCACTGCCTATTCTGCCTGTTTCTCCTCCCATCCTGCCCAGAGCTAGCCATTTGTTTCACGTTCTGTGTCGAACACCTGCATCTGGGACAGCCACCAGCTTTTGCACTCCTGCGCAGAATAACCACAGCAAGATTAACTTAATCTTAACTAGTGGAGATTTAAAAGCAACACAAAAAAATACTTCCAACTTCAGAGATCAGACAGAACATCCAAATATAAAAGCTTGATCACAACATCTCTGACATTCAACAGAGCCATTCACTACATCTTCACCAAACTCACAGTTAATACTATGAATAACAAGCAACATTTTTTGATCAAAACTTCATTAATTCCTTAAAACTGAAAATAGATGACTACCCAGTTTCAGTGATCCCTATTCCAAAGTGGTGTTTCTTGGCTGTTTTTTCCCATTTCAGAGCATAATCATATTCCTTTTTAAGTAAGTACATGCTACACCTTGCAATCAAATAAGCAGTTTTTCAAAAGCCACAGAAATCTATATTTAGATGGCTTCAGGTAGTTAAATGCTTATTTAAGCAATGTAGTGCTTATTGCATAAGATAGGATTAAATACTACAGTACAGATTTAAATAAATTCAGACTAAGTATATTTTAAAATATTTTACTCATTTCCACAGAGTTTTGGCGATCCAAGACAAACACATACATTTCCAAATGACATTCTACAGAAAATGAAATATATTCTGAACTCTGTCAGAAGTTCAGAATAAAACTGTGCTCCTCATAGTGACAAAGGCCAAAAATATTTACAATTTTTGGAAGAATATACAAGTGTAAGCAGTGTCAACTAGCAAAAGGGCATAATCAAAAATACAACACAAGCAAGGAAACATAGGCAGATAGTTGCTTTCCTTGCCTGTAAACACTGTGAATCACTAAGAATTTCAAGGAACCTGTTTCCTTTATAACAATCCCAACCTGAATGGCCAGGATACCATCCAGATGTTGAGTCAAGACTTGAACGTCCTTGCCAACTTCATCACTCCATGATCATAATGAGTTGAGATGTTTGCTAGACACCATTAGGAGTAAAATTGCAGAGTTGTGGTGTTTGTCTCAAACGTGTTTTTAAAAACGCCATTGATTTTTATTACCTTCAGAAGAAGCAGCAAATTAAAGGCAGTTTTTAAAAAGTTACTGCGTAAAGTCGTGAGAATCCTAGAACTTGGTTTCAACTGCTTTCCACAACAGAACTGTTTTACCATTACATTAGATCATCTATACTACAGTTGCACAATTTCACTAAGATTTCCTGATACGAAGAGTAAGAAGAGAGTAAAGCCTATGGCCTAAACTAATAATTTTCTAGCAACAACTGTAATCGCACAAACTCACTTAAAAGTAAAACATTGTATCTGCTGACGCATAGCTAGAAAGTAACTTTAATGAGGAAAAAAACCCTCACTTTCTAGGATCAAAATAGAAGTTAACTTTATCATCAAATCATTGATATTGTTTGATACTTTAAGTTCATTTTAAATGAGCCAAATAAACAACTTAGTCATATTAAGCATCTGCTATTGACTAGAAAGCTGCTTCTGCCATGACAAAACAAACCAACACAGCTATCAATGTAATGCAGATACACCACTAAAACTTAAGACGAGTCACCCTTCCTATGCTCAGATCCATGAGAATTCTTCCACTGCCACCAAGAACAGGATTAAACCCTTGAAGCAATGTTTCAAAAGACACATTCTTTTCATGTGCGTTACAAATAAACCATTAAACCTACATTTCATTTTTTAGAGGAACATCAAATACTATATAATGCACACAGTGTTCTGTTTAAGTACTTTATCTATGCATCGCTGTTCTCAAAACAGCATTTCAGAATTGCAAATTGTATACAAGCAAATGAGAAAGTTGTCACTCCCAGGTTCACACCTTTAAGTGGAAATTTTATCTCGTTCCTTTCAGCTAGCCTTAAGAAAATCTGAAGCAGCCAAAGGGAAAGGGGGAAAAAAATAAATTTTTAAGAAAAACATAACCAGACACTTGCAAACCTAAGGATCATATCCAGCAACCAGCAGAAGTACTCTTGCTGCCATGCCAGCCAAGGCCCCCCCAAGTTGTTGCCTTACAATGCAAGGTCATGATAGTTTGTAAATAAAAAGGAATTAACATATTTTCTTTCCCAAAGGAACAGCATGATAATTTGTAAATAAAATGGAATTAACATACTTGCTTTCCCCAAAGAACACCAACAACTGCTAAAATTGGATACCAGCATTCCTAAGACACTGCTCATGAAAGAGAATGAATTTTCAAACTTTGTTCTTCATCTCAAAAAAAACCCAAACAAACAAACCAAACGCACAAAAACACCCCAAAAACCATCACCCTCAAACAACTGGTGGAAAAAAAACGTTGAACATCCCTAGATAAACATTTGGGGAGTTTTGTTGTTTGTTTGAGGAGTTCATCAGGCAGACAACTGCAACAATACAATACAAACCAGACCCTATGCTGGCTGCTGTGTATCAAGCCCTGTTCTTTACAAACACAGATGTACCAAACATGATATATCATGACAAATACAGACATTTGGCAGCACGTCCATACCTGCCTCTGCCTCCAGTAAGCTGTCAGTTACTGAATAACAAACATACTTTCTCAGGCCTCTGTATTCTGCCCACAAACCATGGTATCTGATCCTATTTCTGCCGCTGTGTATTTATTCTTCCTTATAAGCTTATGCCCTTTATCACTCACCATCCCAAGCAGGAAGCTCTCACAGTTGCAGCTGCAGCATAGAGCATGCAGCAAGAATCAGTTTTCAAGTTCTGATGGGATGCAGGCTTGACTTTACCGCCTCAACTTCCACAGTAAAAACACCAATATCTGAAGGACAAACTAGCAAGGAGCTACCACAGAAAATAACTGTCTCCCAAGGAATACTTGCTTTGCCAGTGAATTACACAACTGTCTGAAATAGTAGCAAAATATCGAGCACCAAGATTTCTGAGGTTTATTTCAAGTTCTGGGAAAAGAACATTGTGTGCAGTTGTTGCAACTGCTCTTAGCCATTTCTGGAATCTATGCCCTCAGCCTTAAGGTCTGTGCAAATTTCCTAATTTTGTTACATAACTGGTTTCTGTTCATGGCTCCATTTGAAGTGACATGACACGATTTCACAGATACCTTACTTGCAAAAATAAGGGGGGCGGGTGGAAGGACTCTACTGAGAAGTTCAGGATTCTACACCTCTCGTAATTTACTTCTGAGCCTGCTGCAGTATTTATTAATTAGCAAAAAGCTCCTAATATTTACACATATTCTACTGTTTAATGAAGTGTAAAAAATTTAAGCCCTTAAAGGGGACTATAATCCTCTTCTATAAGAGATGTTGGTTTCAAAATTCCCGTCAATCCAAATGTAATTGCTGTTAGCATGCTAGATCTACAAGCCAAGACACCTCCGAAAATGCTGCACTTTAAAAAAAAAAATAAAAATTAGAGGAAACACAATATATGGTTGCTCTCAAGTTCTGCTCTTTTTAATTCCTGGGGTTTTGTACTGAATACTACACACATACATACCTCATTAAACATATATACAACCTTCTAATGAGAAACCTCTGAAATATGGCATGTATACATCCGCTCTTAGAACCATAACAACTTTATTAAGGAACAGAATTTCTATAAATACTATGTTTTTCATTTATATATACACATTCTTCTTAACAAACCCTTAAAAAAATAAAAAAACCCAATGCCAAACATAGTGGCCACTTAGAAATAGAATGCTATGCTCCTTTTCTCCTCCTCGTGATTCTAAACACAACAGTAATTTCCTGCAACAATAAATCTTGCTCACTGAAAATACTGACTTGGTGTTTAGGAAGACGTGTTTATCTGCCACCAGGCAATGTACAGCAGAGTTGTGGCTTCTCGATGAGTACAGTCAGGAAGCTGAAAACCACTCCTAAATGACCAAGTTTGCATCATGTTCTACAAATAGTTATCCAGCAAGTTTTAGAAGCAGCTGAGGCATGAAGTAGCTGAGCTGTCAGGAAAAGGCTGCAGTCTCTTTTTAAACAGCCACTGTTCTGGGAACACAGTAGCAAATGCTGAGCTTATATTTTTTAAAAAGTCTCTCTTGCTTGGACTGAATCAAGCAAGGAATTGCAGCCTTACATGGGTATCTGGCAAGATCCCCAAAACAATCATTAAAAAAAGAATGCCATTACACCTGAAAGACTATCTGATAGTGTCTAATCAGTTTCTACAAAGGAAGATCACGTCTTAGTCTATCAATACTTCTGAACATATCAAACTGATAAACAAAAGCAAGTGATAAGACGCAGACTTTCAAAAAGCCTTTGGAAACACGTCAAAGACTTCTAAATAGACTGCTGTTTGTGAAAAGCGAACCTTGCCACAGATCAAAAACCAGCCAGAACATTGAAAAAGAAATTTGAGGCCAACATCTTTCATTGCAACAGGCTCATCAGGTAATAGGGGTTAATAGCAGCATCCCATCTGAATAAAATAGCCTATTTATTGTCTGCTCAGGTGCCTCAAAGCTCCTTGGACCGCACACCACTGGCCTGCTAGCTCTTCCACCCAGTGTCAGTGCAAGGCAAAGTGCCCACAAAACCCTGTTCTGCATACAGAAGCATCCTAGTCCCAAAACTAAACTCGAAACAACTCTCCCTAATTTGCACTCTTTTATGTTCCACTAGGTTTCACATACCTGACCACCCTGTAGTGACAGAGGTCGACACTCAGGATCTCATTCAGCATACACAAGCCTTAGTGGCTAGCTCTTTCTGGAGGTTTGACGTTAAAGCTACTCAGGATGAGAGCACTTGGGACTACAACTTCCAACTTCCTAAGCGCACTAACATTAGACCTCTACGAGAAAGATGAACACAGACACTCATCACACCACTGCTTCATCAGGTGCTGACAGCTAACACTAGCTTACAAACAGAGATGCCCCACATTCCTCCTGGCTCCCAGCGCTCTTAAGGGGGAGCTTCCAGCAGAAATCACTCACTAGACACACAATGTCCACACAGAGCCGACGGACAAGACCAGGGTGGCCTAGTAAGGCTTTGCAACTGTTTTAACTACTCTAAATCAGTATTACTACAGACCACCCTCCTCCTCAGTCACCAGCTTCCATCGCTCTTTTTACCAGAATTGGAGCCTATCACACAGGAGACGGCTTCACCTGACTGACTACCATTACTAAGTAAATGGGCAGTTTCACCTGAATTAGCTCCACAGATCTATGGGCCACAGTACTAATGCCACCACCTATAGTGAGGCAGCTCTGACAGAAGCCAACTTGAACACTGCATCTCCATCAGCAAGCTTTCTGAAATGCCATTAACACTGTTGTCCCCTTGCCTCCTCCCTCTATTTAGACCAGTATCTTAAGAGTTTTTATGAAGTACTGCCTAAATTAAGTCCTTAAACGGTGTGAACTGAGCCCTGCCCTATTATTCCAAACTTCAAGCTTCTGTAAATAGGTCCAGCAGCGCACACTATATTCATCTTTCATATATCACAGAAGAAAAGAAAACCTGAAGTAGGAACATTTCCAGGTAACAACTAATCCTACATTAGCAAAGTTTAAGAACATGGATCAACTTTAACTGTGAATTGAATCACTTTTAACAGTAACTAGGCAACATAAACAGAATTTAGTACCAATAATCTCAATGATACTGGGGGCCTGGTGAACTGTGTGCACCCCACAAAGCTTTAAAAACAGGAAAGCTGACAGGTCAGTGAGCTCTTCCATTCAATATACTACAGTCAGAAGAGCACAGAGCCTGTTGAGACAGGCACAAATGAACACAAAAATAATGAATTATAAATTAAATGCAGCTTTAATAAATATACAGAAAACACAGTCAAGAAAACAACAGCTTCCGAAAATACAGCGAACCTTATTCATTAACTGCGCTTAGAGGATAGCAAAGCCAAGCTTTTAACAGAGAAATATTATATTACAACACATAATTAGACTGTTAAACTCAGTACCACAGGATGCCACTGAAGCCAAGATTTTACTCAGATTCAAAAAGAAAGCAGCTATTTAAACACACAATAAGAAGAAAAAAAAATTATAAACACTCGGCTGAGGGAATCTTAAGCTTCATAACACAGAATGCAAGAAAATGTCCAAAGAGACATTCGGGCTGTATTTGGCCCTACCCAAATACCCTACCCAACCCCACCCCACAACGGCCAGTAGCTAATACCAAGGAAAGAATATGAGCAACACGGCAAGCACAGAACAAACTGTCCCTTAAGACAGCCGAACACGAAGAGCATTTAGCTGCCAGGCTGGCATCTGCCAACCACCTAACCCCCAAAAGCATCTGGCGCTGGCCAACTTCCAAATTACAGGGCTTGCGTGACTTCATATTTGATGCTATATTGCTTTAATTTCTTCTCCCACTTTGCAATTGTATTTTATTTTTTAAGAACAAGAACCACAAATGTATTTGCAAATAGGAGTTCAATCCAATGCTTGGACTCATTCCAGGAAGCCATCTAGTCTCTCTGGAGCACATCTACCAAGACCACCTCAAATGAACAAAGAATTAAACACTGAACACTACATGTCTCACTTAAAGATTATTCCCAGCAGAAATGAACTTGGAAAAAATCCCCTTTACACATGTAAATTAAGAAACAAGAGAACAGCTCTGTGAACTATAATATGCTCCCCTCAAATAATAAAAAAAAAAACAACACCACAAACATAAGCTATATTTCTGCATTTCTTAACAATATAATGGGTATCTCTACATACTGTATATGTGTTTGCTCTGACTTTGAAGCTGGCCTTGCTTTGAGATGGGGTTGGACCAGACAGATGACTTTCAGCAACCCTTTTCAACCTGAATTATTCTATGATTACATGCAAAGCATACCCAAACATTACACAGTAAGACATTACAGCCCTAATTACTATTAACTCTTTCTTCCCCTATAGGCAATTTATTAAGCTCTTGGTATTCTCCCTACAAATTTGAATATAATTTCTTCAAGTACTTAACAGTTTCCTCTGTACCCAGCAAGAAGGACCTTTATAAATAACAGCACAGTAAACTCAAGGGAGAAAACATGGTATCTAAAGCTTTCAAAGTCTTTTATTTTTCACACCACTACATATCTTAGAGTAAGTAGTGGTCAACGGTCCTTGAACAGTCAGAGGCAGTACCTCTGACCCAGGTATCCTAAAGGAGTTTTGTTTTGTTTCCTTAGTAAACCAAAAAAAAAAAACACATTACAGAATAAACAGGCCTACCTTGTTCCGTGGGCAGAAGCAATTAAGTCTGTCTGCTTTTACCAGTGTCCCATGGCTTCCTATTGTCCTCTTCCACCTCACCCTGCATTTTTTTCCTGCCCCCCACCCATGTTACCAACTGCCCCAACTATTTGGCTGGGCCAGTAGCAGTACCACACCACAATGGCTCAAAGAGCTTAGCACAGACACTGGCCAGCCCTTGCTCTCTTTTTGAAGAAAGGACTCAATTATAACTGCTTTTCTTCAGGTGGGAATATTAACTTCGGTCACTACCTGTCACAAGTTTTATAAAAATCTGCCAATGTGTAGGTACTTAATGTCTTTCAGTTGCCGTTATATTCGGTTTCGTGATCTGACCGACTAAATTTACTCAAATGGGAGAACACAAAGAAAGTAACTGTACAAGCTTTGTGCCCTTGGTAAGCCTAGGAAGAAAATTCACATAAACTGCTCAGCGATCAATCTGTAGAGCATGCTGTTTATTATGAAAAGAACTTCCTCAGAGAAAAAAAAAAAAACAAAAACAAAAAAAAACCAAAACCCTGTGACTGTCATCACTCTCACTCACAGGGGTCCTCAGAAAAGGAAAAAAAAAATGATGGTTTTATTTCTTTAATAAAATTTCTACTATAAACAAGTAGAAGTTGTATTATTTAGAAAAAGCCTGGGAAGACGGTATATGTGACTTTGGGGAGAACTGGGAAAGAAGTAAATGTCCACTGCTTTCCAGTGACCCCTGCCAGCTGTGAAAGGAACAGCATTGTTCAACTCCAAGAGCTGCTCCACCCTTGGTGCCTGGTTAACTGCCTCAAACAAAGTTGACTGGAAGCCTTTTTAATGCACCTATGCTTCCCTTCCAATAAAGCATCAATACTGTTTCCTATTTCAAGGCCTACAGGATTTTGAGTTCTCCCAGAATTCACACCAATATTCAGGAGCTATGGTGAATACAGCTGGGACCAACTTTACGAGACAAGCTGAGCTAACTCTGCTTTGGGAGAAATCCAGTACTACCAGAATACTTGAAATACTCCATGGAGTTCCCAGCAATTACTGACAATTTATTTGTATGTCACATTCCACATAATACTTGAGGAAAAAAATTCTACTACAAGCATTGAATTAAACTAACTAGGTTTCCAAATTATTTTCCAGATGACTCAGGCTCGTATTTTATCCCTTCTAATATTTATACCCAGAATAAAAACATACATTGGCAGCAAAACATAGCAACAGAAAACTCAACCGCACAAACATTCCACTTCAAACAAGGATCAGGATCTTAAACACACCAGTTCCAAGTATTGCTCTCAACCTTCACCTTCAGAAATAAAAATTGCTTGCAAATATTGTAAAGTAGGGCTCTGAGATGGGGGGGGTGAAGTCAAAACTGGCAGAAGTCTGATGTGCATACATACCTCAGTTCATAAACACCTTTTTGGAACAAAATAAGACTTCTGAGAAGAGGATTATCCTTTCCAGGGAGTCACAAATAAAGAGACATGTCAAAGATGATCACCAAAACCTTCCGAGTTACAGAAACAGCCAAATACATACAGCTATTTATAACTCAGAGATATATTCACACAACACTTTTAGCCTCTAACCCCAGGAAAACAAAAACGTCTCATGCCAAGTGCTAATGTATATAACAGAAATATATCCTTCTGCCACTTAGGGACCACTCTAAGTGCAGCTAAAGATACGAGGATTCACTTACTAAGATTAACAGGTTATTTCAAGTGATGCGCTTCTCCCTGATAAAACAGATACCGCCATCTGTTTAACAGCATCAACAGGAAGATATAAGCGGGTAAATTACTGATGACACACTGTATTTAGTCTCATTCCTATTAGAGCACTCGTGTGTCAGAATTGTAAAACCAGCTGTATTTTCTGTAGGAATGTTTCATCACAAAGAATTTCAGAACATTAATTAAAGTATTTTCAACAAGTCAGGTTTTCCAATTAATTACTTTTTTCAGTTAATTATATGACTGATGGATAAGACACTGGCAAATTTGAAGCAAAACGCAAGACTCATCAGCATTACTTACCAAGCAACCAATAACATGTGAAAGTAATGAAAGACTGAATACCAAAAGCATAGAGTTTGAGAACGTGGACTAAACCTACCACTGAATCTGATACGCCTGAGTCACACACACTCAGGAAGCACGTATGAAAAACAAAAGTAAAAGAAGCAAACACCTGGACAGTTCTGCTACAGCATAATCATCTTCTCCCAAAGCCCTCTCCTCGGTTTCTCATAGAAAAGAGAGCAGATAAAACAGCAGAGAAACGAATACGACAGAAGAAATTTTAACTTAGAGGAAGTAGCCTAACATTTAGATTCCCGAAGTGAAAACCAAGGACAACACAGAAGTGGTAGACAGGTTGTCATTGGGTTAGGGTGGAAAAGGGAAAAAAATGGGATAAGGAATAAGAAAAAACGAACCAAAAGAAGGTGGTGGCATGTGAAAAACAAGAAAACGGGAGAGGAGGTCGGGATGAAGGTGAAGATGCCGAAATTTAGGACCTCCAAAGGAAAGGAGAAAAAAGGTCCTATCACCTGGCACGGGTATTAAAGCAGCTCAAGATGCATTACAGGAACTTCCCAAGGAAAAGGTGCGTTTTAGCTGGAGTCAGACCCAGCGAGCAGGAACAAACCGCACGGAAACGGCCGGCAGCTCAAGCCTGGGAGGCGTAACTGAGCGCCTACCACCCCGTAAACTTGGCCATCGGAGGCCAACGCGCCCGGCTCCCGGCGGCTCCCGGCGGCTCCCCGGCGCGGCGCGGCCCCTCCAGCGGCTGGCGCGGCCCGCACCTGATGCGGTGACACGGCGTGGCGGGAAGGGCCCGCCCCGCGGCCGCCCTCGGACCCCCGGCGGGAAGGGCCGGGGGGCGCCGCGCCGCCTCCCGCCTGAGGGGAGCCTCGGCGCGGCAGAGGCCGCGGGCCTCCCGCCCTTTCCCCGGGCAGGCTCCCCCGCGGGGGGCGGCGGGCCGCCGGCGGACCCGCTCCGGGGCCAGGGTCAGCCGCGGCAGGCGGCCCCGCCGCGCCCCCTCGGTGATGCGCGCACCGCCGCCCCCCGCCCCGTCACCCCTCACCCAGCGGGCACCGCCGCCTCGCCCCGGCCGCGGCTCCGCAGCCGCCCCGGCCACCCGCCCCCCCGCCCCCGCCGGGCCGGTCGGCCCCTTCCCCAGCGGCGCGGGGAACTCGGCGCCCCGCTTCTCCCCTCCCGCCGGGGCGGCGATGCCCCCGCACCACCCCAGCCCCCGCCCCTCCCGCGCTGACCGAGGGGGATCCCGACCTTACCGGTCGCCCGGTGCCGCGGCGAGGCGGCGGAGCGGGCCAGCGCGCGCCGCAGACAACGGCAGCGAGGGGAGCGCGAGACGGCGGAGAGGCGGCGGGCGCGCGCGAGGCAACAGCTGGGGGGGGGGGCGGGGGGGAGGGAGGAGGGGGAGGATGAGGAGGCGCGCGCCCGAGCGGCGGCAGCGCCAGAGCAGCAGCAACAGCGCGCCACCCGAGAGGGCGCGCGCCGCCGAGCCGGGGGCGGAGCTGCGAGCGGGCCGGTGGCCAACGGCGCCCGTTCCGCCCCGAGGGTGGGGAACCAGGCGTGACTGGCGGCGGCGCTGCCCAATGAGAGAGCGAGGAAGGTGGGGCTGGCTTAACGGGCAGATCCCGGGCAGGGGCGGGGCCGGTGTAACAGGCAGCCTCCTGCACGAATTGGCGGCGAAAAGAACGGGGAGGGCGGGGCTCGAGGCTGACCGCCGCCGGCCGCGAGGGGGCTGGCTTACCTTGATGAACGCCTTCACGACCGAGTAGCTGAGGGGGGGAGGCGGGGACGAATTTGAGCGACGTCGCCTCTACCCAGTGGCAGCAGGGCGCGGTAGGACGCGCGTCCGCGCCGCCCAATAGCCAGGCGCGGGGCCGTGGGGCGGGAGGCGGTAGATTTCCTACGGCAGAGGGAGCGGGCAGAGCCCGGTCTCCCCCTCACCTGCGCGCTGGCCCCGCGTAGCAGGGCGGGAGGGGGATGCGCCGAGACCCTGCGCGGGGACGCGGCGGCGGGTCCGTGCGAGGAGGGCGGTGGCGCAGGGCGGCCCGGGCCCGTGCGGTAGGCGGCGGGGGGGTGGGGAAGGGAAGGGATAGGGGGCTTCTACCTCAGGCTGCCGCACCGCGCCCGGCCTTGCTCAGGCGAGTAGGCCTCCGCCACGGTGGGGGAAGGGGGTCTTCCCGGGGGGAGCCGGTCGGCTCGGCCACGGGAGGAACCGAGCGAGGCGGCGAGGCCGGTGGGAGCGGGGCTGTGGCGGAGGCCGGGCTGCCCGGGGTCGGCCTCTGGTGGCTGGGCAAGGGCGAGAGGCCTGGGCGGCCTGTGGGGCACCGGCTGTTCGGCAGCCGCTCCAGCCGTGGCCCCGCGGGGCTGGGCCCGGGCTCCCGGAGGCGCTGTCGCCGCCCGGGGCAGTAGGCACTGGGCCATCCCCGGGCTGCCTGGCGGAGGATCGCGGCCGGGGCCGGCCCGGGCCGTGCTGGAAACCGCCCGGCTGTTGCAGAGGACGGGAGGGGGCTGTTAGATCGCTGTGGCGGCTTTGCTTAGCCCGGCTCTCTCGGCTGGATTGCCGGTTTCCTCGGCCTGTTCTTCTGAAGAGTCTCCCAATACGTATTTTTTCAGCCAGATTCAGCACTCGGGAGTCCGTTTCGCTGAAAAGCGGTAAAACAACCGCTCAAGTGAAGGGGACGTTGTAGTTTGACTTTATTTACACTTTAAAATCTACGTAGGCAACCTGAACTGAGAATGCATCAATTGCAAGGAAAACCTGTGAATACCTAACCTGTATTCGAATCGCACTAGTTTAAATGTAGTTTTAAAGTGGGGCTGCTGGAATATTTCTTTCTAGGTGATAAATTACTCATACCTCCTGAACTAGCTTTAAAATGTCATTTACTCAAGAGAGAGTTTAATTTGGTTTCTGTATAATAGAGTTTTCTGAACTCTGTTAGGCAATGTTCAAGGTCTAAATTTAAATGTATAGATCTGTGTTATTAATATTGAGCTGAATGTTATGTGTAAGTTTCCCTCCTCTTTATTTTTTTCTTCCTAAAAAGGACATAATTAGCTATCATATTCTAATTACGTAGTTCATCCCATCAAGGTCAGTAATGCTATTTAGCGTTTCTCATTACTGAAAATTTTCACTTCCTACTAATTGTGTGAGTTCTATAAGGAATTGAGAGCGCTTTTTTTTATTTTTACACTGCATTTGATGTTCCTTCAAGTGTTTTCATGGAAGAGCTAGCTCAAGACTCGTGCCATATATGCATCCTTTTTCCAGTGTTAACCATCATGTTGTGATAGCTGGGCTCTAACTGAGAATCTGCCCATAATCACTTTTCTTTTCTAGTGAGACATTGTCAAGTGCTCTGTGTAATCAAATCCTTCATCATTGTCAGCTGTATCCCCAGCTGCCAGTCTTTAAAATTGTTAGCTTCCTTTATGTGGACTATAAAATCTCAAAAGTACACTTAGGTTTTCTTGAGTTTTCATGAAGAAAAGCCTCTAAAATTGAATGGAGCCTTCCAGTCCTGCCCAGTCTTGCAGTTACAGCTCTTAATCAGGTCAGAGAAAGGCAGCATAAGGTCCCCTGCTGAGTTTTCTGCCTGTGCTCTTTAAAATTGCTACAAAGTGGTTCTGAACACTTAGGAAAACTGAAAATCTTTTTTCATCAAGTAAGCAACCTTCAAATTGAGCAGCCACATCTAATATGTCTTTGGTAGCTTTCTATGTCTTCCAGAGACAGTTGATATCAGATACTCAAAGAAGGTGCTAACGTAATACTTCTAACAGTGTTGAATTCCTTTTTTTCCTTTGAGGCCCAAGTTCCCAGGCTGTTTCTTTGGTTTCCACTTTCTCCAGTTTGCCAGTACTACAAGAAGGAGAATCGCGTATCTGTAGCACTGATTTCTAGAACTACTTTTCAAAAACTTTCTCATGAAAGGAATGTTGAAACGTTGTTTCAGATAACTACTCTTCACTTTAGCTGCAGACTTGTACTTGAGAATATTGGGAATGTTTTCAAAATCCTGGAAATCCTTGAGGCAGGTGATAGTAATTTTTCTGTAATCCTCTGCACATACCAGCTGGTTTAGGTATGTTTATAACAAAGAAAGAGCAATGCTATCTAAACCTCCTCCATATTTTTTTTTCTACTTGGTAATTAACTCTTATATTGAGCATCACTGCTAAGCTTCACCCCTTCCCTAAGGAGGTGGCCTGGGTTCCACCCTTCTGGTTTCACCAACAGGCTTTCACCAGACCCTTTGGTGATCGGAGCCAAACTGAGACAGCAAAAAGCAAACTACAGAAAACCTATTTTAAACTTTTTTTTGGCTAGTTCAGCTCAAGGAATTGGCCTGCTCTCGGTCATGCAGGTGTCAGCCCTGTCACAAGGGAGGGGATGTGCTGACAGTAACTCAAGTTTAGATTACTTTAGGCTAAACTGCATCTCTTCCTTAAGAGAAATCCCACTGCTATCCACAAAATCAAATCCATTGAAACTTCAAACCCAGACTGAACAAAAAAGGAGGTCTGTTGAGCTGTGTATCAGAAGATAAGAATTGCATTGTAGGGTAATTTTAGTTGTGTACAAAATTATTATCCCTTGGCTCCAATGTAGCAGGTCATCTCCTAACTAGTTAAGCCAACAGCTTTTACTTCCCTGTCTGGTTCTGATGTTTATCTGAGCACACAGTTGATTCAACTTGCTAAACCTGGCAAAAAACCACTAACTCGGTTAAAAAGAAAAAGGTGCTAATAGAGTTCTGCTTGTTCAGTGAGTTTAACAGGCTTAATCGGGTGATCTTGTGAGCATGAGTAGAAGAAGCAGCAGCTTTGTGGCCGGGACACAGAGGGGAGAGGGGAAGCAAGTCTTGTCCTTCTCTTGTGGTGGCTGATGGTGAGAATTAGATGCTTCAGAACATATCATCTCACTTTCAGTAATTTAAATATTTTTGTAATCTGGAACAAATCAAAACTCAGTTTATTATTTCAAGTTAAAGAATATAAGTGCTCTAAAGGGAAATACCAAACTTATAAAAATCTCAATTAAGAAATCTATTCTAGCACTGTTCTGCTGGTATATATTAATTATCTAGCTTTGTGGCATGAAATCTTCAGGAAGATCAAAGTTCTTCTCACCCCTGCCTTTTATACTTCCAGTGACCTTTTATACTTCCAGTGAAAATCTTCTGGCACATGCAGTGGTAAAAGCCTTTCTGTTAGGAATATAAAAACTTTTATGGCTGTAGTGGCAGATGCACGTATCCTTGTTTTTCCTTTGTCATGACTACAGAGAAATCTAAATACACTACCAAGCCAATAAACCTAAATAGCATTCCTGTCAGCTAGCGCCTGCATACTTTAGATACCTGCCAGAAAGCAAACATCATCTGTAGTGTTCAGTAGTTTTAAGACTGCTGCTTGACAGAGAGCAGCAGTAGTGCCTATGGTCTGGTCACTTGAGCTGCAGCTCTGTAGAGTACAGGATCTTTCAGATGGTTTGATACTTGTGCTTGTTGGTTGGTTCACACTTCACTATGTTTGGGCTTTTTTGTTATAGAGAGAATTGTTAGGTTTATTTTCAAGTGTTCAACTATGAGTGCCTCAGTACTGGAGGAAAATTGATCTAAACATATTCTTGGCATAAAAAAATCCCTAAATGAGTTTGACAGCCAGTTTAGGATTAAAGCACAACTTGTTTCACAGAAAAAATTTAGATGAAGGCAGTTTACACAGCTGACTTCAGGCACTTAAATAGTGGTGGACAGGACTAAACTATAGAGTGCTTTGGGAATGGTAGTAATAAAGGAATGCTGGGAAGCATTATGTAGGTGAGGTTAGAAGGGGTGGGAAAACAAGAACAAGACATTCGTCTCCTGTAAGGAATATGCCTAATAATTGTGTAGTGACATCTTTTGATGCTTTTCCTCCCTTTTTGTTTTGTTAGGTTGTTGCTGACAGTGAAAGACTTCTTCTCAAAGCTGTTTAAATGAGAATGTCCCTGGCACAAAGAGTACTACTGACATGGCTTTTTACGTTACTCTTCCTGATCATGCTGGTGCTAAAGTTGGATGAGAAAGCACCATGGAACTGGTTCCTCATTTTTATTCCTGTCTGGATATTTGATACTATTCTTCTAGTTATGCTAATTGTAAAAATGGCTGGACGCTGTAAATCTGGCTTTGACCCTCGTAATGGCTCCCAAAACATCAAGAAAAAAACCTGGTATCTCATTGCAATGCTACTTAAATTAGCCTTCTGCCTTGCCCTCTGTGCTAAACTGCAACGATTTACTACGATGAAACTAGCCTATGTATTTATCCCTTTGTGGGCCTTGCTTATTGGGGGTATGGTTGAACTTGGATATAATATCTTCTACGTACGAAGAGACTAAGCCATACTACATGGTTTTCAACACAGATTTGTGGCAAAATGGTAATAATCCAGGAATTTGCTACCAACTTGATCTCTAATTTAGAAGGCCAAATAAGAAAGCAGTCAAGATGGAGACTTATCTAAACCAGGCTGAAGACTGAAGTAGATTTGTTCTATTTTTTTTATTTCAAAATTGTCACATATGCTCTTGTAAATAAAAGTACTTGTTCAATGTAAGCTGTTCTAATACGATTATGTTACATGGAACAAGATACAGGCTCTTCACAGGCAGGTAGATGCTCTTCTGAAAGGAGCCACAGATGTTCTACCCCAGAGTATTTGGCATATGGGGCAATCCTTGGAAAGAGCATGTAAGTTTTCTACTACTTAAGCTGTCACTGAAGAAATAACCAGTTAATGGTCATTTCAGTAAGGTGCTAAATGTGCTTTAAGAATCAGCAACAACTGATGCTGCCAAATAAGAGCAAAAAAGGAAAAAAGTGACTTTTGACAGTGAGAATCCACTTCCAGTCTGAAGAACTGGAAAAAATAAGCACTGTTTTTAAGCTGCTGAAACAGATATTAACCAGTGTGTTTACCTAGGGGGAAAAAGTTACTAGCTGAACGGTGCCAGCAGTCTAGGATCCAGAAAAGGGGGGGACAGTGATGGTGACCTTTCCAAGTACAGAAGCTACAGGATGAGCTCTGTAATGCATTTGTACCTGCAGGAAGCAGTATAACAAAGATGATGGTTTTTAACGCTCCAGTATATTAGATCTCTGGAGGTGAAGCTGTGGCTTTATGAAGTACTGGCAAACTCAAATGCAAGTAAATGAACTTTTTCAAGTGAAAAAATCAATGAATGGGACTTCTGGAAAGAGAAAGAGCTGGAACCATGAGCATCTTTTCTGGACTGAAAATGCTCTTCCAGGAGCTATAGTAATTCAAATGTAAAAGCTGTCTAAGACATAACCAACATGCTGGAGATACTGATCCATTTACAGTTCCTAGGTACAAAAGAATGGCTAGTGACTGACAAGAGCCCGGGGAAAAAAAAGTGTAAGGTAACAGGAGGTGACTACATCAAAGCATCTCACAAATAAAATTTTAATTATGTACATTTAGCTGTACTTGTCTGAAAAAAAAATCTTCCTGAAGTGTTTGGATTTATGCTTGCTGTTCAGTCACAGACATGGGCATAAATACAGTCAGAGACTGCTGAAAAGGCTTTATCTAAGAAAACCTGCTCCATTCTAAGGCAAGGGCTCTCTATTCAGAACATCAGGTAACAATATTTACAAAGAGTTTGTCATGCTTGTGGTTGACTTCTGCCTTGCTGAAGAAGAAAGCAAGGAATGACAAAAAAAATATCTGATCTATACCTGTTAAAAAAAAGCAGAATATTTATAACCCCTTTATTACAATAAAATTTACACATCAACTTAATAAGCAATTCCACATACTAAGCCCCAGTTTATAAACATCCTATAAATTAAATGTAAATACATCACATAATTTATGGGGAGCTGAAACTACCATTTAGAGATCCTTTTTCCCTTCAGTGCCTATATGGAACAGTTCTTTCTGGGAGGTTTATCTATACCATACGCTTGGTTCTGAAAAATCCTTAATGGAAGGACCTTGCTCTGTTTGACAGAATTTTTTGCCCACTCCTACAAGGTTCCTGTGAAGAACAGGCTTCTGTCACAGTCTTTGTGCTTTTTCAAGTTAGAATGGTGCTTGGGCTTGGGGTCAGCTGTGGGGAAGGGGCAAAGAATGTTCATCTCAGTGCACACTCTTGGGCCTGCTGAATATAGAAAATGCAAGAGTAAGCATGCACAGTTACATGCTGTATGTACGTATATATGTGTATGGCACAGAATATGCTTAATTTGTACATCCAATTTAGGTGTCTCAAGCAGTTCTTCAGTTCTGCCACATGGAAACTAGGGTCACTCAGCTTCCTAGGGGATGCAGTGCTCCAGCTGTGTCCCACAGCAAGCAAGCTAGACCTTGTGGAATTCTTACTGGATGCTTTAAAAAAATTTATGAAGGAAAAAGTTTCTGAAGACCTACCGCCAATGAAGGTAAACTTCCATGAACCACTTAAACTGATGCAAATACATAATGTGCATTTAAGCACTGTGGAAAAGACAGATATATATACACACATATATATTTTACATACACACCTCTGGTATGTTACAGCACCACATGTAAAACTGGGTGCCTATAGTCTTTGCCCATGCAATGCTTATCACAGAATAAAAAGCATAAAAGCCTTGTTCAGCTGATGCCAAAACCTTCCCCTATACTGCTCCGAAGAGCACCGCAGCCTTCCTCAGTCAAGATGATGATGTTAACAGATTATAACTTAACAAATGATGGAAAAAGAACTAGCCTCATTAGGACTTGCTGTATTATTAGCAAGATGGGCCACATATGGTGACTGCCCCCTTAACAAACCCCTTCCATTCCGCAGATCTAACAATTATCTGAAAGTTTGGCATCACCCGTTAACTAGAATCAAACACAGTTGTTCCAAATCTCCTTTAATTGCTGCCTCCAATTCAATAGAAAAAGATCAACAATTTCAGCATTCTGGCACTTTTTTTTTTTAAGGGCTTACTAACCTTGGAATATAGAACTGTGATTTTTAAAGCTGAAGCAGACGTTTCTTTCTGGTGTCCTACAGAAGTCACACACAAGTTGACTGTCTTTACCACAAGATATTTCTAGGACACAGCCATTTGTCAGTTCTCAGCCTTGTTTGCAAGTTCCTAGTCCTTACAGAGATACTTTGATAAGAAGAATATCCCTTTTGACTTCATAGTTTGTATCAGATTTAACTGACCTAACTGCACTGACACCTTTGTATACGCAATCTTACTTCTTTTGTGGTATCAGAACTTCATTCAAAAGGATTTACGATACAAATTATGCTGTAGCCCACTGACCTCCAGAAGCTGCTGCAGGAACTACCTCTACTTGCAATGAGCCTGTTCTCTGTTCTCAGCAGTCCTGCTCACAGCTTTGAAATGGAATGAGTTGTCCTTACACTTTTTCTTAAGTTTAGACTGATCAACTGATGTTCACTCCGTAGAACAAAAAGAAGTGAAAAGCAGCTATGATGAAGTTGGCAGGGAAAAAGGGAAGCTGATGCCGAGAAGGAAATGACGCTGCAAGCACCCAGTGCACGGGAGAGCCCCTCACCTCCGTTATCTGCCCAAGCTGATGGGGGATGTGGAGCAGAGAGCTTTGCCTTCACCAGCTTTGGTTTAAAATGCAAATCAAAAGCTTGCTGTTCTGAAACAAAACTGGAAATATTTATCATATATTGATGAGCTATATATAGTTAATATATACTGCATATGGAGATACATAATCTACATCATTATTTCTCTTCAAATCATTTATACAAGCTTGAACACTTAAGCATGCATTGTAGATGAGTACCTACTTCTGTCTGATTAAGGAAAACACCTCAACACGCAAGTGTGAAAGGTCATGAAACTAAAATTTTCAATTACCTATTGATACTGCCTTCTTGGTATGTCACCATTTCAGACTAGCATCCAGTTTTCTGTTCTTTTTATACTTGAACAATACCATTATGCAACATACACATCCCCACCTTCAGCAAAGTAACCCAAGTGTTCTAAGCACGTGTATACGCACCCAAAATGCGCTGCTAGGCATAGGTGACTACTAAAAAAAAAGGTAGCACAGGACTAAGTTAAACAATGATTTAAGAAATGAAAGCAGTATTTTTCTGACAAATATGCATAGTAGTACAAAAACCCCAATAATCTTAAAAGTGACCTCACAGAATTTTTCACATTTGCCCAGTATAAAAGTTAGGTAACACAAAGTATTGATGAAATTTATGAGACTCCCAGAAACTCAGAATTCTAACATCAGGTGTTATCTCTTTTTTGGAAACAAAACTATGGTTTGGGAACAACTAATTGCCTTTCAGTAACAAAGCTGCTGAATAACTGCATGCTCAGAAATAACTTCTTTGAATTTATTAACACAGAAATTATTTAATTAAGATTGAGGTAAAAATAACTATGCTGGGTTGGAGAAAAGAGTGTTTGTACCTTTTTCATTGTACCTTTATTATTTTAAGGTCTGGATAGAGGTAGTCTCCTGTATGAGCCTTCAGGACCTGAAGAAGCCTTAGCATCAACTTGCCGCTGAGCAGCTTCAGGCTTTGTGGACTACAGCAGTTTAAGGAATCGCTGCAGTTGGACCACTAGATACCATTCAATATTAATTCAGCATTTTTTACTTGTACTGAAGCTGGATGAAGAGTAAAAAAACCCTGCAACTCTCTATCGCTGTTTCCTTCACTCTGCCTTTTCTAACAAAACCAACGTCACAAGCAGGCAAATGTAAGAAAATTCTTCATACAGCACAGGAGTGTAAGAGCAAGAAACAGGGAAGAGAACCCAAGCTTAGTTTATCTGTGTTAGCTTTTATCTCTGTGTCCCCTCTGAAGTTTATAAAAAAAAAAAAAAAAAATCACTGCTCAAAGGTGTTTTTTAGTCTAAAAATTTCATTTCTGAGATTAACAAAAGCTCTCAACTGCATCAGTTAGACAAGTACCCAAGATCCAGACACAGATATAATTCTTAAGGTTCTTATTCTTCTTGAGACACTTAGGGAATAGCTTTCTTGCTAACTGCCCTATTTCATCCCAATACAACCAGCGTTTAAAAAACTGCCTTAAGAAGGACAGTCCTTAAAAACACAGGCCTAAGCTCTACCAAACACTGCAATTTCGTTCAGCTGGACTGGAAATTAATTGGCAGAAGAAAATCTAAAAAAAGCTACTGAAAAATCAAACTTGATAAAAATAGAAGTTTAAACTGCTGTTTTAATCAATGTTTGTATCAGATTACCATAACTGTACACCAAATATTAAAGGACTACTTAGGACTAATGCCCTCATCAGTAGGCTCATTATCAGCGTGACCAGAACATAAGATCAAAGTTTAGCTGGCACTCAAGTACAGCACGGCTCCAAAGCAGAGGAAATATTAGCGTCATAGCACAGAGAAAAACAGTGGTTAGAATATCATACACTAAATTTTCAAAGTCAGTATCCCTGATGATCGTAAAAGGAATAGCAACCTAGATATTGTGAAGTTAATCACTGCTTCTGAACAGAACACCAAATAATTTGCACTTCTACAAAAAATGAAATGAGTGACAGATGGGAATCAGTTTCCCAAATCTTCCCATGGATGCTGTGGATTCAGTGGGATCTGCACAAAATATCAGTATCGCCTATTACACAGTTCTTAAAGTGCATTTCATCTGTTTGAGAAAGAAATAAAAAAAATTAGTTGAACACAGTGACTCACAATCAAAGAAAACATCCAACAGCATCATTCACAGCAAAGCAAACATCAGTGAAAATCTGTCCTTGCCATTATCCAACTTCTATACATTCACAGTAAGGTGGTAACAGGCGCTAGTCTGCCTAAAGACAAGGTTTCTCTGCATATATGACCACTAGGAAAAAATAATAAAATTACACGCAAGAAGCCTCCAAATTTGTTTTACCTCTTGAGCACAACTAGTACAGTTTTCATCTTAGTAGGATCACGTGGCAGTTGACTATCTCACAACAGTTTACTTTGCCAATGAGCATAGAAGAGACATGGATTTATTTCAATCAATTCAACATCCTTATTCACATGTAGATATTGGAAAACAGTCATTTTGACCAATGAATACCAGTCCTGTGTTTCTTGGAAGACTTATTCAATTTTCCAAATCTGTAACGTTCAGATCCATTTCACAGCATTCTGCTATTTTGTTTCCATTTCCTACATCATTCGCAATGCCAACTTATTTACTGTGCACATGTATAACTGCTTAAAAATCAATTTTATTTATCACCAAGGAATTCTTTCACAGATGAATACTTAAATCATCACCCTCTGAAATAATCTTTATTTCTAATACTAGATAGAATTAATATTTCAGTTAAAGTAGTATTGAAATATTCACTATAGTAACAAGGAAGGGAAAATCTGCATGCCGGCAGTACCTGTAATGAAATGCTGTTTCAGATTCAATTTGCAGGCATTTCAAGGGCTGGGGGATGACACAACACCGAGTAACACTTGTATGTAACACATGAAGTCAGTTGCCAGTGAAATGCAAAAGATCCAGTAATTTAAAAAGGAAAAAAAAAAGTAGCTACCAGCTTGAAAGCTATTGGTAGTAACAGTAACAATGCAATTTCTTTGCTACCCACAAATATGGTACCAGTATCTAGGAAAACGTGTCTACATTTCTGCACAGCATGTCATTAACTGGAACACCACTGCAAACGCACAGATGTCAATACCACTGCAGAACAGGCAACAGGCCTTACGCAGACTTTTCCAATCTGCAGAAGAACAAGGGCCAAGAGAGACAACTAAAACACTGGAGATTTCAGCCAAAATAACAGAAATACTTATATATAAAAAATGAAAGGGGGGCGGGGGGGGAAGGAAGCAATAAGCAAAGACTGGTTTCAGTACATCAGAAGGCATGAAAGATTTATTGCTAAAGCAGAAGTCTGAATATGAAGTTGTATGCGGCAGGAATATAACATCGCATAGGACCACTTGAAACCAAAGCTAGACCGTTATCAGACTACAGAACAATTTGGGAGCTGAAATTCTCAGAAAAGGTACTCCCCTCTTAAAAAGCAACAGCATCAAAATGAGTACACCATAGGGAGAAGACAAAAGCATCTTGTAGTTGCAAAAAGCAAAATAAGATACATGCACTAACACAGCCAGTCAACCTAGACTGTTTACACCTTTGAATACAAGAGTTCTGATAGTCATTGGTAATCCCAGTACTGTTCATATTATCTGCAAGGAATTCCGTCTAAAAATGAGAATCTAGTCTGTGTCAAAAATCAGAAATAAAGGGTGCATAAAAAAATGTAAAAACTGCCACTTTTTTTAACCTAAAAAAAAAGGGGGGGGATGGTGGTTAAGGTGTAGGCAGTTTAGAAGCAAAATTTCAGAACCAAAACATACCTGAACAGAAACCTGAGGCTGTAGCAGCCTAGACCACTGAGCAGGTCTTCAAAAGTAAATAAAGTTTTACTCTTACATGTAAAGTTGTGTTTGCTAAGCCATTTTCAAAGACCCATTTTTTCACTTTGGACAGGGCCTATGGTGCAGAAAGCTGTTTGCTATTAAGGAGGATCTAAACTTTAGTAAAATCTGATAGATGTTTAAAAAAAAAAATCCTTGAACGATCACCATATGGATCACCAGCACACAAATAAAATTGTTTGTTTGTTGGGGGGGGATGTGTGTATGTGTGTTTATTTTTAAGAAAACTAGATACATTGGGGTTTGGTTTTTTAAAAGCAGTATCTGGCAAGGCTGGCTTGGATAAAGCTGGAGCCTTCTGCTAATGCACTTGAAAAGCCACACGCTTGGTGCAAACAACCTGCAGCTCTTCTCTGCTCCTATTCTCCTAACAGCTGGCACAGAATGGGAACGGAAGGCTATGTGATTGTGCATGGATGTTCATAAAGCAGAAGAGATTATGGGTGGAAGTTTCCAGATAATCCAGAAAACAAAGGGAGCTGAGACCACACTTCTATCAGAAAGGCTCAAATTCTTACACGAACGAACTAATTTTTCAAATCAGAATCTGCTAGAGTAATAACTTACCACGTCATACATGAATCATTTGCTCATGGCATGGAAGGGAAAGCAAGATCCCTGAGGCTGCAAAACGGGTAGTAATCTCTTAGCCAGCATTAAAAAAAATAGCAGTAAAACTTGAGGACATATTAGCCACATTCAAGAGATTTGTGTTTCTATTGCTTCTCTAATATGTAATTATGGCTATGTAGGAGTAATGTTTAGCAGTTAAAATATTGATTTAATTAGCAACTCCTTGACAGACCCATTTTAAACAGATCACGGCATCCATCTGTTAAATGGCTAACTTTAGTGCCAGGCATAAGTACACAGGAACAGTCTGAATTTTAACAACCTATAAGCCAAAAAAAATATGTTTGCAACAGAAGGGCCTCAGGTAGCTGAATTAGACATCACTTGGAAATCACATTGTTCTATTGCTACAAAGGAAGCCAAAGTGATCACTTAAGTGCATCAAACATTATAAGCTGGGTATGTAAGGACATACAACTTTCAGCAAGTTGCAGGGAAAAATAGAAAAAACAGAGATACAGAGGGCTATGGAAATAACAACAGGCCTAGGATCTTGAGTTTTAAAGACTTGGTTGAAGGACTGGCTGTAGGGCAGTTTACTGCTATTTGTAGCTACCTGAAAAAGAAATACCATTCAGAGGTGTTTGAACTATACAGTAATGTTACACAAATAATTAAATAAGTTACATGACAGAATTTTTGCCATTATCATATCAGGTGCTAGCTAGCCTTGAAATCCTCTTCCCTCAGAACACAGCTTAAGGGAATTCAAGCATTCCGTATGTTGGGAGAGGGGAGAACAGTTAACCTGGACACCACTTTTTTCTTAATGAAACAATTCTTGTGTTCAAACTGGGACTCATGTGGAATCTTCCTACCAGACACATTGGCAAGTATCTTTTTATTGCCCAGCACTACCACCCTAGGGTGCTATCAAGATCCAGATGCGTCTCTGTGAATTACAGGTCACTGCTGAAGTTGAGGCCTTTATAATTTGGTAAGTAACTACTGAAATATTCTTTGCTTTAATTTTAGTCAGGTAAGTGATTTAAGGTGAGGTGGGAGGTTGGTTGGTTGTTTCGTTGGGTTTTCTTTTCATGTGAAATGATAGTGGCTTGAGCTGAGGGAAGAGGCAAACAGAAAGGAGTTTGCTCTTTGCACCCCCTCATCAAGAGAGATGCACACAGTTACTGGTAGCACTCCTGGAGCCCACTGGGTGTCCAGGGCCCTCTGCAACAGGGGAAGAAGGTCTGTATGTCTGTCCCACATTAACATCTGACAGCAGGCGTTTGGGGAGTGCCTTTAATGAGCAGCTATAAGGAATCCTGCGAAAGGAGGACTGATTTTGCATTCTGACTTTACAAAGTCGATTTACAAAGAATGCCTCAGCTCTATCTCAGTTTGCTACAGCTCCTCACCCCACAATGGCGTAAGGGCACCCTATGCACTAGTGCAGGTAGAAACATAACCGTTTAGAGAGGCAGTTTAACTGAATTACTTTTTGCAGACCCAAAAATAAAACCGATCTGTTATTATGAACCTTTATTAAGCGGCTCACATTTCAGTATAAATCACACTAAAAAGATTTTTAAAAAAGATATTTACACTACAGTGCTGACACATTTAAAATGAAAAAATTGGTATAAATAAGCTCTATGGAAAAGCCTGGAATTGTCAAAAAGAATTCTGGCTCATCTTACAAAAAATATATATGTTAAATGTCAGCTCTACTCTAAAACCTACAACTCAAAATTATTTAAAGACTTCTTTATGTTAAACCTGCAGTGTTTACAGTGCATCTGGCCCTAAGTGCTTTGATACTTCACAGTTATGGACAGGCACTGAGGAATGTTACAAAGCTACATAACTATTTTCTGTAACAGATGCGAAGGCAAGTCGCAAACTTGCCTCACAGAATTTTTGAATCTTTACATTATTACATCATTAAGTTTAAAAAGGAATTTAAAACCATATATACAAATTTAGCACAAAAAATCATCCTCTCTTTGTCCATGCAGTTTTGGATATGATGCACTATGTTGTCTTGCATCATCTGGATGTACGTGACCTCCAGAGCATAACTTGCCTTGTAAGTCCTTGCTGCCAGGTTCACATTTAGAATCCACTTCCAACTTAAATGCCGTCAATTCAACATGATCCAATCTAGTCTGAACATTCTGGCCCCCGACGTCCTTAGGTGCCACTGTCTTTTCAGCAAGATCAACATTCATGGGTTCCTCTTTTATTCTGTGAGATGCGATAGGTTCGTGTTTTATCGGCATAAATTCCTGCTGCAGATACTTCGTCTGCAGAGCGTCTGAAAATTTGGTGTCTTCGGAGGTATTTTTGCTCATCGTACAAATTCTGCTGTCAGTCTGAAGTCCAACAACCGAAGACTTGGGATCTGCAGAAGTCTCTGCTTCAACAGTACTTGCATTTTGAGAAAGTTCTTCCTCTGAATGATATAGCTTGAGCCGGATGTGCCAAGCCAAACTGCACACAGCTGAAACTGTTTTGAACTGGTGTACAACATTCCTTGGGATAAAATATATGTCATTATCAAATAACTGAATTCTGGCATACCGAATGCCTTCCCTTCGCAGTTGATTAAGTTTTGCATCATCAACCCACTGGACACACTGGAGGAAAAAGGGAAGCAAAAGAAAAAGAGTGAGAAATCTGAATTAGGGCTCAGAGAACACCTGATCAACAGTTCATAGCATGCTTACCTGTGAGAGTGGAGGTTCATGCAAATCTAACTGCATTCGTTGAACTACCTCTAAGAAGTCTTCAGCATGAAAACAAATTACATCTTTGGTTATACGAGGCTGCTCAGACCTACAGAACAGTAAGAATTGCCCAGTCAGAGGCTGAAACTAACATGCAACAGACAATAAAGAAAATCTGCAAGTAAAGATAAAGCAAATGACAAAAAAAAGCCAACAAAACAATCCTAGCATTACCTACCTTTTGAAAAAAGGCTGACTGAAATGACTAATTCTCAAATACAACCTCACTAAACTGTTTAACAATTTCTCTGCAAGTGGCAGTAAAAGCAGTAAAAGGTCACCATTTTAATTTTTAGTTTTATTTGACCTCTGCCTGCCTTGATACTGAAAGACAGATGCCCCAGATACATCGGGCTTCCTCTGTCAACATGATCGGCCCATCAGGTACTTCAAAGTATGCAGCAATCTGATTACTATTATAGCAAATATCGCTTAGTATCTTTGCCTCAAACACTTTGTTCAGTTAGTAGTAAAGCTGAATCAACATTAAGCTGCCACAATGCTAGTAAGCAGCAAACACTGGCATCTTCCACAAAACATTCCTTATTTGTGCTCACTAGAGACCTACAGAAGAGCAAGATCTGAATTAATTTGCCTCCATATTCAAAGTGTGAGGAGAATTCACCTCTTGTCCCCCAACATCTCCCATAAGGAAATGCACATCATTTATATGATTCCTCTAGAGACATCTAGAATTAGCTAACAAAAGGTAAAACCAGCTACAGTCCTTTATTACTTTCTGATCTAAAAGCCAAACACAGTTCTTCGATGGAAACATAAAATTAAGCTCCATGTGTTTGGTTTTGATAATGTTTGGTTTTTCAAAGATGTGAAGATGTTATATGAAGGTTTAATTTATATAGGATCAAGCTCACTTTGAAGTGGTTTTGCAAGGCAAATCTATCAGCCAGGAAGAGCTGGTTAATGACTTTCTTCCTTCATCCTCTGCACTTTTCCCAGGGCTGACAGGAGTGCCGCACCACCCCCCACAGCTGGCTGCTGTGCAGTAACAGCACCACAGGCTGCATGTCCAAGTGCTGCCGAAAGGACTTAGGAACAAGCGGGTATCCTCCTCCCTGCCTCCCACCCGCCCGGCACAGCTGGCTCCTGGACCACCCCTGCATCAAACCAGGCTGCAAGTTCAGATCTACGGGGGCCCAAGGGAGAAGCCGATACAGCAAAACGCTTTGGTACATGCCAGAATTTATGTAATGGATGTTCACATGCTCTTAAAAGCAAGATCAGTTTTTTATATATAGTGTTATTAACAAAGCAGGCAATGATGTACTGTTTATTGGGCTTTTTAAACTGAGGAGACATGTTTAGTTTATTTAGGTCACGACCTCAATAAAGCAAAAAATAACCAGTCTGAGGCTATTTCCAGAGAGAGAGAAGAAAAAAAGTGTCCCAGCTCAACTACTGAAAGTATGCTGGGGGGAATCTGCAGACCATATGTTTTTCTCTCAATTTTACAAAGATTAAAGTGTCTCCCTATGTTTTGATCTATATACTCTTGAAGAGGATTTGAACACTGAAAGCAAAAAGCTTACAGAAACGTCTCATCAGTAGCATAAAAAAAGATTAGCTGCATTAATATTTTTATAATGCAGGTATGTTGTTTTATTTTTTAAAAAATACGTACCTGCATCTGGAGTTAACAATATGTTTAAATTCAATTAAGAATCAAAATATAAGGAATATTTACATCCTAAAACTAATTCAATCCAAAGCAATGTTTTCACAGCAGTGTCTCCTCTACATTTTATAATTATGCAGGACAAAGTATAGTTGATGATTTCTGGATCGTTCCTTTTCTCAGTCCCTATATATGTGCAACAGTATGCGTTACCAGCTCTGTGCTGCTATCAAAAAACATGGCATTGTTTGCAAACACACCAGAGAAAAAATATTGGCAGATAATTTTTCATTCTGCATTCACAGATTTGATGTTTAGCACAACTTTGAGACTGTATTTTGTAAAACCTGAAGTTTACAGACACACACACCACAGCAAAATAGTAACACAATAGTTTGGTTAGATGTCCAAAAGGCCATTAAATGCAAACAGAACTATAAGATAATTCCAGAAAAATCTGTAAGTCCCTACTAAAGCACTGCTACAATTATTTTTGACAAAAAAATTTTTCTCCAACTTCATTCTTCAGAAGGACTGCACTTTTTTTGCTCTAGCTTTTCATAACAGATTCAAGACTACAGGTTTTACCATAAGTGTTTCTGACCTAACGTATAAAGTCTGGCAACACAACTAACTCCTGTGATCATATAGAGAAGCATTAACAACTTCACACTCTGGAACACAGACTCGAAAGGTGCTTGCTGAGGCACAGGACAGAGGGGTTTAATTTTGCCAGCAACAATGCCATAAAGTATCTTTTGCTGTCCCTGTAAAAACCCACCCAAATTTCCCACATAAAATTCTTCTGTTTCCATAATTTAAAATTTCACTGGCATTTCCTAAGTTCTAAAGTACACCTGGTAACACCTACAAAAATGGTACTAATTAATCAGCATAATCACAACACTAGCGTTTATCAGACTTCAATGCAGTGCAGTCTTTTAAAACATTTGCTATCAACAGCCAGAGCTCTTCTACCATTTGTGACTATTCACAGAAATAAAGATCATAAACCCGTAATTTTAAAAAACATCTCAAATCAGGGGCCTGTCATATTTGGAATGCAAAAATTAGGTTTTTTGTTCTTCCAAATAACTATGTTTTGTTTCCAAGTCTGTCCTCTATCCCAAAAAATTGCGTTTTTCCCTTCAGCAATTCTGTTCCTGTCATTTCTGAAAGACAACAGTTATCCTATTTAACATTGGCATCCTATGCTCAACTACTAAATAAATACCATTTTCTTTAAACGTACAGCAACTTGATTACAAAACTTTTTTTTTTGCACATCCAATTCATTTCTATACTAAGTAAACAGAAGCAACTCGGTTCAGCAAGTCTAGGAATTTATTTCTTATCTCCTTACAGAAAACATGGTTTTTATATATGATCTCATCATTAAAGCATATGCATTTTTACTGCCATAGTGCTGTAGTCATCCCTGGAATATCTCCAGCTTCCAGTTTTGTTTGACTAAAGATTTTTAAAACACCACCCAGTTTTTTCAAAACTTCCATGCATGTTGTTTCCTTTAAAATACACCTACCCACAGCTTACATTAACTTCACTGTAAAGCAATGAAATTATTACAGTGTAACATTAATTAATAATGCTTCATTATCATAATCTCTCTTCATGTAAGTACAGTGAAATAACTTTTGAAAAATCAAACTTGAAATACTATTTGTATTGTGTTGTGTTATATATTTTCCTCTTCCACATACGTCAGTCCAGCATTTTTTATTCTGCATTAAAAGCTACATTTTCAGTCCTTACACTGAAGTGAAATGCTGACAGTTACTCTCCCCCCCACCCCTCCCCCAACTGGGCAGTTTTGCCTAGCTTTGCCTATTTTCAGATCATACTTTAATCTACACAATTTTTATTTTTACTGATTTCATTCATTTTTTTCAAGTTTAATAGGAGTTTTAACTGAAGTTGAAGAGACACGCTTTTCCAGAAGTCCCAATGTACAAGAAAAGATGAGGGTTTAGATCTGATAAGGAAACTTGTTTTTAGAACATAAATGAACAGGTAATGACTTCCAAGGGAGCAGGATCTTGTTATGAACATACAGGATGAGAATGGGAATTTCCCACAGACATTTAAATTGCTATTAATTTAAATTCTTACTAATTTCCAGTGGCACAGAGGTTTGGGGAGTGGAATTTTGTTTGGTCTGTTTGTTGTTTGGTTTTGGTGGGGTTTGTTTTATTTTGGTAGGTTGTTTGTGGTTTGTTTTTGTTGTTTTGTTTGTTGGTTGGGGTTTTTTTTTGTTTGTGGGTTTGGTTTTTTTGGTGGTTTTTTTTTTTTACTTCCTTTGATAAAGCACATGCTCTCTCTCTCTCCCTCCCGCCACCGCCCCAGTATCTCGGCTCTTGCACTGCCACCACTGCTCAGTCTTAATTCACTCCAGCTTCTCATAATCAGAAAAAGGAGGAAGTTTAAGGCTCCAGATTTCATCAACCTGAAGAGGAAGTAAACTGCAAAACCTCAGAGCCCAAAATGCACACACATTAATATGTGAACAATCAAGTTCTTCCCCAACGGTAATTACTCAGTTTTCTATCTCAATGAACTCCTGCACTGTAACACAAATTTGCATAATTTCATCCAAAGGGAATTCACCCTTCTAATTTCTAGACAAAGAGCAAAAAGTGGTTTTACTGTATACATATGTAAAACTAACCTCCAAAACTAAGGTCATTCCCCCAAACCAAGGTCAGAACATCCTGAACACCACTTCCTAGATTTGGACCAGGAAGCCCATATAATTAGGGGCTTTTTTTATTTGGCTACAATGCAAAGAGCTTCAAATGAGACACATTAATTTCCTAACTCTCATATGAGAATTCCAAACACAGACACCAAAAAACATCACACAACCTCCAACAGGATTCTTTCTAGGTGATCCACCATAAGTATATCCGGGTTATAACAGCCATGACTTTGAAGCAGAAGCATAAAAACTCTGATCATCTCCAGATAACACAAAGAAGTGCCAAAAGGTCTTCATGTGCACCTCTGAGTCAGAAACTCAGGTCAGTTCATTTGCAATGTTTAAAGCAAAACAAGTGTGAAGTGTTTTTACATCTAACTCACTCTGTTACAGCAACTCAGTTACAGCTATTACACTCATTGCAAAACACCTTACTAGTTTCAGCCACAAAACAAACCTGTATGCAGTCTAGCAGAGGGCAAACACATCTAGTCCACAGAGATAGAGAGGAGAAAAAAAAAAGTCCAGTATCTATTATGTCTTCATTAAACCTCCAATACTAGATTAACCTATTCTGTGCTCCTTCTGCTAATTATAAATGAAATGCAGGCAAATTTTTTCAAACACCTAGGTAAGTCAATCAACACATACCACTCTCCACAGCGCACAGCCTTCAATACTCCCACAGCAGCTGTAGTCTGTCGTTCAAAGCCCTGTCCGATGTGATCTGCATGGGCTCGTGTCCGATCTTCAAATAGCATTTCACGGGGTTCACTGGTGCGAGGTAGGTACTGCAAGTTTTTTATTTCATTGGTAGTTCTGTATACAAAAAACAGTATTAGTGACACAGAATTTTTTCTTTATTACCTAATTTCCACACCATAGCCAATAGGTTTTTCTCTGTTCAGCGAGAACATGTAGTGAAATGAGATGAGCATTAACCCTTAGTATAAATTAAAAATTTAATGAACTATGCAAAAAATCAGAACACCTATACAACAAAAAAACCAAACACACCAACAAAACCCCAGCAACACCAACAAGAGCACAGCATCAGGGCCCTGAATGCACTAGAAGGCCCTAACAACTAAGCAGCCTCACCTACAGTCTCCACCCACAAATGCAGGCACAGAGACCAGGAGACTCATTTTATCTCAGGCCTGGGCCTTCAGTCCTGGCCTGAGCCACGCTGGTCTCGACCTCAGCCAGAGGTGTGCTGGGCCACAGACTTGCTTCCCAGTTTGACCTCTAGACAGCTTTGTCACGATGGATCTGCCGGGCAATCACTGGACCTGATCCTCACTGTCAGATCAGCTTCCTGGCCTGAACTCAGACATGCCCATCACCACACATGGGAGTCTGGGCTGAACCTGGCCCCCCAGCCCCAGGCCTTCCCCACCTGCCCGCGCCCCACCCCAGGCACTGTGAAACTGGGGCCTACTGTGATCAGCCCCTGGCTGGGTACTGCCAACATTTCCCACTTCCCAACTATTAGATACACATTTCTACTGTCCCTAAAGTCCTTCTTCATCGTTTGTGTTTCTATCAAGCTGCTGGGAAATGCATTTCATTCTGTCACAGAATGGGGCATGAGAAGCACAAAAAGATTATTTCTTCAGGGTTTAATGGAAGTGAAGGAAACACTGCAGAGCAGGAACAGAGCCACAAGACAATTTTCTTGGCCGCCTGGAGCCAACATTGTCTGCCACACTTTTCCCAGAGCTGTTTATAATCCTAACAGCCAAGATTGGAAGGTACATGTCCAGCTGCCCCAACTCAGCTCAAGTGGGTTGCTCAGGACTGTGCCCAGTCCAGTTTTGAGCAACTCCAAAGATGGAGACTCCACAAGCTCTCTAGGCAACCTGTCATAGTGTTCAACCTTCCAGACAGTAAACTCTCTTCTTCCTCATTTTAAATGGAATTTCTTGTAATTCAGTTTGTGCCCATCACCTCTGGTCACACCACTGAGCACTGCTGAAAAGTCCTTCTTACAAACTCCCATCAAGTGCTTATAAACATGGATACGATCCCACCAAGCCTTCTTTTCTCAAGGGTAAATCCCAGATCTCCCATGCCCACCTTTAACACCACCAGACTTGCTCCAGTATGCCCATGTCTGTCTTGGACCGGCAAGCCCAGAACTTGATGTGATATTCTGGATGTCTCAGCAGTGGTGAGCAGCGGGGGAAGAATCATCTCCCTCAACCTGCTGGCAGTGCTCTTCCTAATCCTGTCCGGGAGGCTGCTGGCCTGCTTTACCAGGAAGGCACGCTGGTGGGCTTACGGTCAACCTGTCATCCACCAGGACCCCCAAGGCCACCTCTGTCAGGCTGCTGCCCAGCCAGCTGGGCCCCAGCCTGTGCTGGCACACAGGGCTGTTCCTCTTTGCGCGCCCCTGTGAAGACTTCATGCGTCCACAGAGTTGACCCATTCCTACAGCCTCCCGAGGTCACTCTCGCTGGCAGCACAACCCTGTGGTGCATCAACAGCTCCTTCTGGTTTTGCAACACCTGCAAAGTTGCTGAGGGTGTGCTCTGTCCCATGATGCTGGTCGTTAATGAAGATGATGAACAGCATTGGCACAAGGTATCAATATCTGAGTTACTGCAGTAGCATCTGTCCTCCAGCTGGACTTTGTGCTGCTGATCGCAACCCTTTCAGCAGAGCAGTTAACCCAAGTCTTGAACCACTTCACTGTCCACCAGTCCAGTTTGTCCTTCATTCGTTTGTCTGTTACGATTTACAGGAGATAGGTGTCCAGTGTGGAAAGCCTTGCTAAATTCGAGATAAACCACACACCTGGCACTCATCCTCTAAACTAGTCATTTTGTTGTAGAATGTTATCAGGTGGATAAGGTATGATTTCCCCTTTGTAAATAAATAACAGTTCCTCCAAATGATCATCTTGTCCCTCATGCTTGAAATGGCGTCCTTCCGAAGATGAAGGTGAGACCGACTGACCTGCAGTTCCCCAGATCCTGCTTCATATCCTTCTAAACAACTGGAGTGACATTTGCTTTCTTGAGGTCCTCACGAACCTTTGTCCATTGCCATGACCTTTCAAAGATGATCAGGAGCAGCCTTGCAATGATACTGGCCAAGTCCCACAGCACTTGTGGATACATCTCATCAGGTCCCATGGGGATTTTGTCTAAATTGTACATCTCATATGTTCCTTAACCTGATTCTCCTCCACTGAAGACGAGTAGTCCTTGCCCCATATATTCCTATGTCTCCAAGGCCTGGCATTCCTGAAGGTATATCCCATGAGTAAAGGGCAAAGAAATCATTGAGTTATCTTGCCTTTTCTTTGCCTTGTGCCTGCAGACCCTTTGCCCCATTCAGCAGACATTTTACACTTTCCCTAATCTTTCTTTTGCTGTCTATATGCCTGTAAAAGTCCTTGCTGCCCTTCACATCCCTTGCCAAATTCAGCACCAGATGGTCTTTGGCTTTAACTGTATTGCCTTCGTGGCTGGGGAGCGTCTCTATACTTCTTCTGAAGCATTTGACTGCTTCCACTGCTTGTATGCTCCTATTTTACATTTGAAGTTTGAACAAGAGAACTTTGAAGACATAATATTCAAGCTCTGCAGAGAACATCCCTACTCCTAAGCTGGTACTTATACCCCATACCACTGCAATGCTTAATGATGTCATTTAATGTTGGAGGTGTTAATTTTCAGATGAGAGAGAAGCCCTTGTCCCTTAAGATCTTTAAACATCCACTCACATTTAAGAACCAGGGTATTAATTCCAGTCTCATGGCATGCATCAGTAGTTGTTTGCCTGTTCATATTTCCCTGCAGTTTTCCCCTTAAATTCCTACTACAGCTCCAAAGAGATCCAGCACCTTACTTGGCTAGATAGTAAACACATTTTCAAAAAAATCCACATCCGTACAAAAGAAAGTAACTTAAAAGCATATGTTGAGATGAAGATTTACAGGAATTTATATTTAGATACAGTATCAACCTGTAAAAATGTTTGGGACAAAATTAGTTTTTAGAGAAAGAATACTAACCAGACATTTATTAAGCAAAATAATTCAACATACCTCTTCCTTTTGAAAGGTGACTTTGGCATGTCAGCCACAGGGATCATCTGTTCTCCTGGACGTACCCACATAATGGGACCATCATCACTGTCTTTACGACTCTCTAATTTTAAACTAGAAAGTGTTCCCCATGGCAGTGTACACTAATGGGAAATACAAGCCACAATTTTGAAGTGAGTTACTTTAAAAAGATTTTAAAAGCAGCCTCTATCTGTCACAATGGAAACATTTATTAGACCACTCAATTATCTAAGCAAGATCACATACTCTCAGTTTTATTAGAACAGCAGTATATTGTCCCCCTTCTCCCAACCATTCCCTTCTGTCCTTACTTTTAAGAAGGGTGATTCTTCCAACATATCAAGGAATTCAGGGAAGTAATCCCCCACTTCCTCATCAACTGCTCCAACCAGGCTGATCTGTCTCATTGGGCCAGCTCTATACGTACCATGAGAGTATGTTCTTTTTACCTACAAGTAGAATATGACAACAAAAGTTATACCGAGTCCACTACTGTTCAAAGTCTACGTTCAGTAAACACTCTTAATCTCCATGTTTGTGTTTTCTGACTGATATTAGTCCTACAGTCTTCTGTGTACTTCCGATTATTATGAAGTCAATTAATATGAGTTCATCACCGAAGACAAAACCTCTTAAAGACACAAGACAACTTCTATTTTACTTGAAGTCTGAAGGTAAGATTGAGTAACTATAGCCTTTCAAAAAAATAACATTTGGAAGTAGAAACTGTGAAAAGGTATTAACATATGGTCTGCTCAATGACTAGTAAATAAGGATTCTTACCTGGATTACTCAACTGAATTGATTACTGGCTGAATTTTTACCTTTTTCCTGTAACAGTTACGCAGAGCCCTGAGTTACAAGTAATTAGCATCTGAACTTTTACTCTGTTAATCATCTTCTCCAGTATGACCTCTGTGTGAGCACGTTAACTGGAGCTAATTTATTACAGTGGAAACAAGGCTCATTACAAGTTAGTATAGGAAAAGAATTACACTTATTCCTTCATTTTTGCTGTGCTGTGCTAACACACCTCACACTCCCTTAGAACTTTAACAGCTATAAAATTCACCTCATGAAAACTCTTTTCTTTTTAACTTAAACAGAAACATCTCGTCAGGTTTTTTGGTTTTGTTTTGTTTTTTTTCAATAATCTGATCTTGTTGTGTTACATCAACAAAATACTTAGGCATGAGATTGATGAGGATCACTTCCCTTTAAGCTTCCAATCTCCTATTTAATAGGCTGAAAGACACAGTGGTATTAGATGAAGCATGACCAGATCAGAACAGAGGGAAGAGAAAATAGTTTATTGCACAACTCAAGTAAGGCTCTTGCACTGCATCTCTAAGACATTCTGCATTCAAAGCAAGAAAAAAGGTAGAAGAAAAACAGTTAACAAAGTACTGTTTAGCTATGGTCCTCACCCAAACAAACCATTAAAATTCCTAGTAATTATGGCAGGACAGAGGAGAATAAGCATCCTTTCCTCTGAAAACAGGACTAAATCGTACAACATGGAACAATACTGTGCCCTGCTGAGAAGCTAGACTGAGGTAACCTGACTCATTCCAGATACACAGAACTAAATACTCTTCTTCAGATCATCTCAGTTGTCATACACACCCAGGGAAGTGAGGACTGGCTAAAAGTAGGATTTCACAAAATGTCTGAGCTAGTGTAATGGCAAGTCAGCACAGACATACTGAAAAGAGCAGTACTCCTCTATTCCCCAAACCCTTAGTCATACATTCTTGTAGCGTTTTTGCATGGACATCTGGTGATTTTATGATTAAACATCAGAAAGCATTCACTTTTGCCAAATCTGCACTAGCTCAGTCCTCAGCTCTATCTGCACTGGCGCAAAGCATCAGGAGGTCACACAACTAAAGCACTGGGACAAGGAAGGGACACTCACTTGTGTGACTTATATTACATCATTGGCTTACTGGATAGACCAATTCCAAAGTACCCTAAAACCCACTTTCTAAAGCTACAGATAGTCATAAATCTGTTAACTGTTTACTGATAAATTTAAGATGCAAAAGGATGCTTCTTCTACTGGCATAAGTATTCCACCACTCCAGGCCAGGATGTTAAGCTGCTGTTTTCATCCACGCTCCTGATTAGAGGGAACCATTTTTCTATCTTTTCCGTTGCTTTCTTCTGCTACCACTACCATTCTCCCAAGTACCAAGTGACAGGACAAAAGGAAACTGCCTCATATTATGCCAGAGGAAGTTTAGATCAGGTCTTAGGAAGTTTCTTCACTGACAGGGTTTCTTAAGCATTATTAGAACAGGCTGCCCAGGGAAGCAGTTGAGTCACCAACCCTGAAGGTATTTAAAAGACATGTAGATCTTTGTGTGGTGGTGGACTTCAGTGTTAGGTTAACAGTTGGACTCTTACAATCTTAAAGATCTTTTCCAACCTAAATGATTCTAGGATTCACACAGCATATGATAAATTAGCTGTGGAACTACTCCAACTGAAAACTCTACAACTTCACCCAAAATTACGAACTGAAGTTAGGAGAGGTTCCGCAGCTTTCAGCTGATCAACTCACCCATCTGGCCTATGTACTAGGTGTTGGCAGTGAAGCATGAAATCAGCAGAGTTTTTTAAGTGCAACATAATCCTTGCTTAAGGTAAATCAATTAAGAAATTTCTTATATAGGCCCAAAACCACCATGTCAGTGAAAGTTAAAACTGAAAGATCAGCTCAACTTTTTTTAAGCATTATTGGTCCATCCCAATTCGCTCCTAGCTCTCCTGACCAGTTATGTTCCCCTCATTCAACAGGCAGAGCAGATTCCTTTTCAAGATCCAGCTTTGGAGAGGTGAAATGCCAAAAATAATGCTAAGAATGTCAGAGCTACAGGACAAATGGTTTCTTCTGGGACCATATTCAGATTTGTATCATTGCAAAGAGAATAAAATGTTTGAGTGTTTCAAGAACTCTGTGGTGGGTTAACCCCAGGCAGCAGCAAAGTACCATACAGCCCCTTGCTCACTCAACACTCCCAACAGTGAGAGACAACAGGGAAAGCAAAGGAATGCATGGGTCCAGATAAAGACAGATTACTAAGTGAACAAGAGAGGAAAGCGAATAAGAGAGGAAAAACACAAAGTGGTGTTCTTCATCACCCACTACTGCCCACAAGCAGATCGACATCCCGCCAGTCTCCCAGCAACAGCCACTTTCCAAACCAAATGCACCCCCTGGCCCTCTCCATTTATTGCTTAGCACGTTACATGGCATCGAATATTCCTGCAGCCCATTTGTGTCAGCTGTACCAGGCATGTCCTGTCCCAACTTCTTGTCCACCCCAGCCTACTCACCAGGGGGTCCAGAATGGGGAAAAAGAGAAAGCCTTGATGCTGTGCAAGTGCTGCTCTGCAATAGCTCAAACACCGATGTATTATGAACAGTTTTAGTCACAATCCAAAACACAGTCCCTTAATAGGCTACTATGAAGAAAATTAATTTTAATCCATGCAGACCTAGTACAAACAGACAATAAATCCATGCTGGTGATGAAAAAAGGGAAGGTCTGCTCCCTCTCTTTCCCTTCTTTCCTGCTAGCACTGTCTTCAAAAGGTAGACTGGGAGCCATCTTAGGGAATGGATCTGACTAACCCACAATTACTTGAATTTAAGAACATTATGTAAATAAGAATTAAATAAAGACATAGCTGATAAAGACTAATGCCTGGCCAGAGAGAGCAAGAGGGAATCTGGAAGAGGAGGCAGCTGTTGGCAATGAAAAGTAACTCCTATCTCTTATCTTCCATGGAATATAGCACCCTGAACTCTAGACTCAGATCAGGAGTTGCTGTTTAGATGACACTATCTTAAAGAATTAGAAAAACATATAAAAAGGTAAGGTCATTTGTGGAGGGAAGAACTAGCTAGCAAACAAAATTAATTTTCACTCACTCAAAAATTAGACTGCTACTAAGTAATAATGTGAAAACACTGAACACCTTCCACTGTTTGACCATGACAAGTAAAATTAATCCTCTTAAAGACAACAACAAATTAAGTCTAATCTATGGCATATCAGATAACAGCAACACTTTCCTTTTACTGTCAGCATCCTTTGGCTGCTTTGTTCATAGGAAGGGAAGTTTCCTCTGTATTTTTCTGAACTCACAAAAACAATACTGATGTACCAAAACCAGTACTTGTTCACTGAATTCTATATATTATGTGCTGACCACAAAAATCAAATATTATACAACTTCTATAAATAATCGTCCTCAATGTCGTTTTACATTACTGTATGCCTATGTTTTTAGAATGTTATAAATGTGCTCAAATAAACAGCATGCAGTTCTTCTAGCATGCAGGCATTGTGAACAGAATCAATACACATATGCAAAAAAAACATGAATGAAATCCAGTATAATACAACGGACAAGTAAAATAGAAACATATAACCAAATAAATACAACATAGCCTAACTTCTTTCTTCTTGCATAGCTTAAATTTGAAGTATGTCACCTAAAAGCACACAAAAGGAGACTGTCATTCTCTTGCATCAAGGTAACGGGAAATTATGACAGTAGAACCACCACTGAATTTAGAATTAGTAAAACTTGAGAATTACCTGCTTGTACAACTAGTACTGCATCAACGGATTTTTTTAGTGTAACTGAACTTGCTCAGTTTTAAGTAAGGAGTGCTAAAAAGCAAATATTTTGCAATAAACATCTTTGTGCCTAAAAGAATCTGAAGACTAAATCTGAATATATACACATAAAATATTGACAACAATATATTTTAGCATTATCATTCTACAAATAGCAAACATTTTAGACACTGTATATTAAAGATGTTTCCATTTTCTGTTTGGAAGAGAAACAAACTGGAAGGAAGTGTCCAGAGAAAGCAAGCATTTCAGTAGACTGATTTTTTTTTAACAAAAAAAAAAAAACCACACACACAGAAAAAAAACCAAAAAAACCCCAAAACCCACGCATGAACTAGGGCAAGTTACAACTGAATTCCTATTTTTAATACAGTAGGGTGGTGGGTTTTTTTCAGTTGAAGTTCTAACATTTTCTTGTGAGAATTTTAAAATTTAAATTTCTTTCAGTTTTTTAGCTTTAAAACCAGGAGGTCTGGAAAAGCAGCCTTCATAGAACAAACTAACAGAAAAACCCAAAAAAATATCCAAACCCACTGAAAGGAAAATAAAAATCAAGAAACCCACAAAGAAAGCCCCAAAGACCAACAAAAGAAACAAAACCATTAAATCACCATAATCACCATAAAAATATGCTGGGAGATCAGAGGAAATAGCAGGTTTCATTTCACTATGCAAGTGCACAAGCAATGTTTCATAGAACCAAAAAAATCCAGCTTCACATTCACTGTTATTTCTCTAAATCTGGTATCTCAAATGCTATAGTCATGAAGAAGCAATGTAGCATTATTTTCTTATCTGGAACATTTTGAAAAAAGTGCCAAATGGTTTTCTGTTCCTTGCCAACTCTTTTCAAATCCTAAAATGTTTACATATATTTTCAGTTCCAAATGGGAACTGATAGTGAAACATCAAAATTTCACTTAAATATTCATCAAAATGGCTCTGAGTTTAAAAATACTTGCAAATGTACTTGCTACTATTTACTTTTAAACCACATATAATTCATACTACTTCCCCCCTCCTCTTTTTTTGCTTAAGTCAGGGTTTTCATATCAAAGTGAGATGCCTTTAAAGTTACAGCATTAATCACAAGGTGACAAGGTGATTCATTGTCATTTAAGCTTCAATTTCAATAAATATACAATTACCCAATTGGAAGTTTCTGGAAATACAACCCTAGTGTTTTTACTGCAGTATAGTTCCACCAGTACCCTTTTATGACTGTAGTTTATCACTTCACATTTCAGCTTGCAGATGAAATGCTCGAGTAATGCAGTGGATGGACAGACATTTTTAAAAGCAAGATAACCTATTATTCTGAATTCTGATGACACACAAACAGTGAAGCAGTCTATAAGGAATTTAAAAAAAAAATAGCATCAATTAGATACCTTCACAGGAAATAATCTTGTGAAAGTGGAGTAGCTATCATGCTCTTTTCACTCAGCAGGACAGGGTTCAGTCTCAGATCCTGTCCAAGCTGCCAGTACAAACCTCTAGGAGGTTTTTTAGGTTTGTTTTTTTGTTAATACAAACTATACAACCAAAAAAGTAACATAGAACTATCACTTCATATTTAGTGGCTGAGACTGTCAAAAAGCAATCTAGAAAGATAACTATTCTCCAAGTGGAAAACAAATGAGCATGTGTTGTAGATTTCTAATGGCATTCCATGTGAATTGATTCCTTGTTGAATGGTATCCAGTAACTGAAAACTTTCTTTGCTTGGAAAACAATAAGCTGCTGTTATCTATCAATAAAGTCTTTTACACATAGTCTTATGAATTATCTGATAAAGAGTTTTACCCCCAAACTTCAAGAAGTGAGGAAAACCACTCATTTGAAAGTCACAACACAAACATGCACTATCACTACTATTGCATTTCTTCCTCCAAAACACTTATTCTTTATGCTATCTGAATATCCAGTGTTCACCGCAGTTAACGTAGGCAACATGGAATAAATTACTTCCGACGAGGAAACAAACAACAGAAATTGTTTCTCTGAAGATACAAATTAACTGCTGTTACTGAATGGGGCGGATTGTGTAGTCCCATACTCATCCTTGAGTTACCTCTAGCATAGTAAATAAAATTTTCTAACTCAGTAATAACCTGCTCCTGAGTGACTGGTTTTAAGTTTTCTGCTGGATTCACAAAACAAACTGGGTCACCAGTTAGAGAAGCACAACAGCTTTGCACAAGAACACGCATCTGGGTAGAAAGAAGCAAGGACATTCTCTTTTAGCAGCAACAGGTGCTAGACTGGCTCTGACAATTTGTCTAACTGCACAATGAGCAGTGCAAAATACAAGTGACTTTTCCTAAACTGAAGAGGCTTAATGACAAGTATCCTCACATAGTACGAAGGTAGTAAGCAAGCTTTAATAAATCAATGACAACTCAAAAACACGGAACAGATTCTTCAAAGCTGAAAGAGGATAAGCATACCATCTTAAAGAAGCAGGTATCAAGAGAAGCAAGACACAGACACCATTTAGCCTAGTTTCAAGTTCCAGAAAAAAAGTTTGCTAGATACTCCCATCCTAACCCCCTAGAAATTAAGACTGTAAAAGCTAATAAGTATGGAAATGTCAAAAAAGTATCCCAATCAAGTCAAACTAACCTTTCTTTCTATGACAGGATAGGCTTCTTCAAAAGACCAGTACACACCTTGTCATTTGACATTTGCATTATGTCTTCAGAACTGCTACAGAAACATGGTCTAGTAACAGCAAACCCCTGGCAGTTTTAATTTGTCTGTGTTCACGTAACTATCAATATGAGAGGGCCAACGGTGGGGCACGCAGCAAGGATCTTACCTTTGAACACAACATATGCTTATGAAACCTGCAGGTAACACAAAGCTGCAAGACCACTACAGGAATGGATCAAAACTAACAAGACCTTAGATAAAACGGAGAAGGGCTCTGAATACATAAGATATAATTCAATTTGAATAAAAGCAAAGAACTACACCCAGCAATATATAATGAACTGCATAAACACAAAAAAGGGAGTGATTCAGCTTAGCAGGATCTGCTGCTACAGCAGATCCTCAACCACTCTGAAAAAGGCAGGAATAGATAACAGAGCAATAATTTGCAAGAGACTTGAAGCAATCTTCTCGTACTCCTTGACAATATATCAGGCAGACACTGTCCATTTTCAGTAGCACATTTTAAGAAAAATAAGGCTGAATGAAGAGAGCATAAGGGGAGAGCAGTAAGACTGATAAGGATATAACACAATGGTAGACTGAAATAACTCAAATGACTCAAACTGGCGGGGGGGGGGGGGGGGGGCGCGGCGCGCGCGGGGCAGCTGTTAAGCAATCTTCAAATAAAGAGAACAGGACAGAAAGGCATAAACTGTTTGCCTTATCCACTAAAGATCAGAATAAACAGACTCGCAGGAGGATTAAGATAAGAGGACAAAGGAAAAAAAAAGATTTTTCAACAGATTTCTTTGGCAAGTGTGAAACCACCTAGAGATCTCCAGCAAACAAGTCAGACAAGCACTTGTCAGATACAGCTTTAAAATAGTCAAATCTTGTCTTGAAGCACAGAAATTTTGGGGTCTGTTGGGCATTTTTGTTCACATATACTAAAAAGTTGCCTCTGGAACAAGACTGAAGCACAGTGAATCCAATCGACTCCACACTTACAGTTAAATATGAAATGTGTGCTTTGAGGTTTCAGTGAGGCAATAAAAATTTACAGTTGGCCAGCATGAGGGCACAGTAATGGATTCAAGATATTAGAAGCATTTGCCTCAACACCAAACAGCTTAGCTTAACTGAACTGATGTAAGCTGCAAGCAGGTGGTAAAAGCTGATTATGTTCTTTGAAATCCTTGTAAGAAACTGGCAAGTAAGATTCATAGCTATCAGGTAACTGAGGCAGCTATTACCATCTACAAAATGATGGAGCCCAGAGGTGTCCCTAGAGCAAACAGTTTTCCATCACCTGAAAGAGTGACTACTGGCTACAAGGATACTCAGACCAATTCCATTTTGCCTTATTATTGAAACAGTCTGACCAAGCCTTACCGTAGGCAGTTCACAGAAACAGAACTGTTCCATTAACCTAAAGAATTTAAAGAATTAAGGACTACTTAAACATAGGCCCAAACTAGGTGATGCAAAACTCCACTCCCCCTGCCCCAACTTAAAAGCTAATTCTGATGAGACAGAACCAGGTCCAACACAAACTCCTCTCTCCTGTGCCAGCTGTTAACTATTCTCATAAGCTTCTGCCCACTTTTGATCTCCTCACAAGTGAAACTACATTACTTCTGTCTGGCACAGGTACATCGGGAAGGAAGTTCAAAGGAGCTCATTTTCAACTCCACAATTGTGAAAACTAAGTAAATTACTTGAGAGATACAGACTTTCCAGGCAGACTTAGGAGGACCCCAACAGGTTTAATCTTGCCAATAGAATTCACTGTGGAATTTTCTTCTTATCCCAGAACTCACAGATTTGAAAATATGCGTTACTTAAAACCAAAAAAAACCCTCATCTGCCACAAGACTGGGTGAAAGATTGAGTAATACTGAAAGAATCACCTTGAAAAATACAAAGCCTGATAAAACATAATACTTCATTTCAGGGTTAGCTCATCTATCCTTTTTATTTTTTTAATACTTTTTAAATGCTTATGTTTGTCAGACATTACATGTGCTACAATCAGTTCTCAAAAACAACCAAAGAACACCATGTACTGAAGGGAGCCTCATTTCAGTATTTTAGTTAAAATTAGCGAAGCAATATCCAGGTTTCTTAAGGCTAAAGAAGGTTGAGATAGATACTCAAAGCAGACTCGATAAAACTGAGCTCCTATTTAGACATTAGAAAATTACTCACATCTCAACTGAGACTATATAACAACTGCTAGACATTGCTCAGGCAGCTCGAGACAACACTGAGCACAGCTTTTGCCATGTAGGAACAGAAAACTACATTTAAAATGTCACTGAAATGCGCTGCAACAGCACATTAGAATCCCTTTTAAAAGATTCACGCAGAATCTCACAGAGACAGAATACTGTCCATCTGCACAAAATATAACAGTTATGCAATCGTTTAGTACCTTTCATAAAGGAAGGTAGAGGCAGAAAACAGAGGTAACTCATACTAATGACGCAAATTTACACACACGGCAAAAAATACAGCTGAAAAGTTAAAACCACAAAATTCACAACTCCGATTCGAAATGGTCCTGTCATATCCCTGGAGGATGTGCATTCTGACACAGCATCACTATGACTATTAGACTCCCATACTCCTTCCTAGACATCTTTGATACTGTCTCCAGTCAGAATGGAGATACTAAGCTAACAAAGCCTTTCAACTGTAGCAGATCACCTAAACCAAAAATATAATGAAATAAGGAAAAACAGAATTAACAGCTAGGCAACCAAGATACTGACTTAAATATTTCAGGCAACAGTGATGCTGCACGGAAGATCTTACGCCAGAGTAAGTCTGGTGTACACCTGCATACATTATTTATACACATTACACTTTACGTTAGCAAAAATACAAGCAGCCAAGCATTTTCTGTCAACCAACCAAACTGACAGGTGATAAAATGCTACGAAAACTAACTGGAAAACTGAAAGAAAACAAAGGAAAAGAAGATACAGGAACTAAGCATCCAGCCAAGTAAAATACAGGTTGTAAAACAGATGATGAAGGTGACCAGCTGAATGCCATAACACTACAGTTTGGCTTCTTTATCTACTACATTCTCCCACCATTCCTCCATCACTCACAGAAAAATGGGAAATTATGATCTCAACCCAAATGACCACAGGACTGATTTAACTACAGATAACAGCAATACCATTGCAATACCAAGTTAATCCATCCTTTCTGTAAAATAAATCCACCGTAATCCACAAAACTACAATTGGGGGTTTCTAAACTGTTCTTTTAGGGCAGATACTAGCACACAGCTATACTTGCATTAATATTGCCCAAGACAACAGATTGGACAACATACAAGAAAAGATACAGCTGTTTATATATAAATTACCTAAGACAGGGTGGCTCTGGGTACCTGCCCATAGTAAGTTCTGTGGTATTTAATATTAATGTAATGACTCGTACTGAAAACAATAAGAAAAAAGTGAGTATGTTTCACAGAATATTCATATTCCATGGCAATGGATGGATTTTTAACCACCACTGCAGATGCTCTCTTGCAGCAACATTTCAGTTCTGCATATCCTTGTGGATAGCACACACTTCAAAATTGTCAATAATGCAATAGCATTCCATTCAAATGTTTACATAGCTGAAGGAAAAGAAACACGTTTTTCATCAAAAAGATGACAACTTACACTTGAACTCTTCATAATCACCTTAAAAGACTAGAAAGTTTAAAGGTGCTTCATACAACCTCTAAATTTACAACTAGGGAGTTACAGAGACAATTGTGAGAAAAGTTGATATAATAAAAAAAACCAAACAGGATTGAGTTCCTTCGTAAGTGGTTTCAGAATATCTGTATGGGCTTTACACAACAACCTCATCACCAAGGTGGCAATCTACTTTTTTTGCCCCTGAATTTAAAAGGCTTGAAATAGAACTAATTTATATGAAACAGTAATGTTATCTTCCACAGCAAGTTAATAGATAGCAGAAATTATGTTTAATTAGCAGCTGTTGTTAAAAGAGTATACAGTCATTTCTCCAGTAAATAAAAAATAAACCCAACAAAAATAATAAAAAGATTCAAAAGCTGCCTGCCATTTTGCCACATAACAGCTGTCAGGAGAATACAACTAACTGGGGGGAAATGTGGAGGGGTAAGGATCAAATTAGGAGCTACATTAAAGGAGAACTTAATGGTGGTCAAGGATGAATTTAGAACCCTCAAGGTACAAATACAACAACTCATTAACTGTGACCCACAGAGACTTTATGGATAACATAGTTCTAATGTATTAAAACATTTCAGTTTTCTGAAGAAGTTCATACAGATAAACTAGAGTTCAAACACCCAGATAGCCACAGCTAAATCATTTTAACCATCCAAAACTCAGTTAAGCTTCAGCTGCAAGAAACAAATGCAGCGAAACCTACACACACACGCATGCAGACACTTCCCCTCCCCCATAAAATGCAATTTTTTATCTCAGTTAATAGGGTCCCTATCTTTTCATATTACAGAACTTATTACTTCAAGAATTTCCTTGTTTCTAGTGTTCTGCAACATCCATACAGCACAGCTAATAGTAACTGTATTCTGAAAAAAACCCACAGTTGTTTGAAAGTAAAATGTATAACCTCTTACCTGAGCATGAAAATTTGACATAGTCGTTGTCTCTATATCTTTCTTTCCCAAAATCTCCATTTTCACTGGTGAATTGGGAAAATTAAATGAAAAGTAGTCTAAAAAGTCAGGTAAATAAGTAGCTGCCCCATGAACAATACCCATTACATAGTAAGCTGCACAGTTTTCATTTTCACTAAAAACCAGACCCACAAACTCTTCTGCAAATCTCTCCATCTCCACAGGAGACAAGTGGGAGAGTTCATTACTGTAGGCATGGATAACTGATGCACCTCCGTTAGGCTGGTGCTCAATATGAATCAGCTGTTTGAACTCCAATGTGTCCAACCTTTTGAGTTTATTTTGAACCCGTGGCTCCTTTAACGAGACAAATGGAAACTCACTGTTCTCTGGTATCTTGGACTCACAGTCCTTCTTGGGATCCATATTTTTCCCACTGAAATCCTTAAGATGATCATCTATGATGCCTTTGGCTTCCTGATCCTCAATATCGGAAACCAATCCTGAGCAGATGGTCTGAATGGATTTGCTGTACATTTTTGGACGCTTCCTCTTCTCATTCTCTTTATGTTTCTTTTTCTTTTTCTTCTTAACTTTTTTAATCTGTAGCTCTTCTGCACTGGTTTTTGGTTTCTCCTTCCCACCTGTTGAGAGGAAAAAAAAGATCTAACTATCTTTATATACAAACTACATACTTAAAGATCAGGATTCAAAGTTACCAATACCCTCACTGTGGCACACAGACCAGAGACCAGTATCAAGGGTCACAACATTTATCTTACTGAAAATGAGTAGTAAGAGACACCTGCCACATTCACATTATGCCAGAGAAATAAGCTGGGGGGGGGTGGGTAAAAAAAAGTTTCCCAAGGCTGCTTTCATGATGAGTCACAATCCTTAATCACACCCTTTAACTGATTATCAGCAATCACTGTGCCAGAAAGTTGAGACACATTATGTGACAGCTGTCAAAACGTGGCCAAACAAGGGGTTTACAGTCAACAAATATCAACCATCATCAGCAAGCTGTTCACAAGATGCCACTGCCAAAACTTACCTTGTCAGATGGCTTTACATGGTCATTCTCCCAGAACTAAATAAACTTTAAGATGTATGCGGAAACATCTGAAAACTGACCCCATACTAAAAAAACACCACAAAAACCAAACAACAACTTAAAACAAAGCCACACAAAAAACAACCCATCACCAAAACCCAAAACCTCACAAAAGAGATATCAGCTTCAAGTTTACATAATATACAAGCTGAACAGAAAACAAACTGTAATAGCCTAAAGGCAAAAAGTACTCATTTGGGGGTAACATGTTCAAGCAATTCCCAAGGCAAACATTCTCCCTTGGTTTTGGGTTGGTTGGGGGTTTTTGTTTTGTTTTGCAAGTAATAAATGCAGTAGCCAGAAAAACTTCTGTCACTACACTGCCCTGAAGTCTAGCAGTTGAGATAATTTCACAATTTGATAAATCAAATTACTGGTCACGTTACAGCGCAAAATTATATTCACAACAAGGAATTCAAGATCAGCAAGTTCAGATGCTGTTTAGAAGTTAAGTTTTGCAATGAAACACAATTACAAATTCACAAAAGTTAGCCAGTCTCTACTACTGTGCTGTAGTAGACCAATTTCAGGTTGCAATCTTCAGCCCAAGTAATTCACAAGAGTCCTAAAAAAATACCAAACAAACCAACCACTCACAACTGTTGGTGCATAGAATCACATATTCTTAGTGATAATTAAGAGGTTCACATATGGAAGGTGCAGGTACTAGAAAGCAGAGCAAGCAACGAAGACATTTGTGTCTGAGCCTCTTGAGGTTCACGACAGCAACTACATACCTCTGGGATTTCTAAAGTTGAGGCAGTCGAGCTAGTTATCTCTCTAGCTTCTACCTTCTCATCCTGCAGGGGGAAGAGGTGGTTTGTGTGCCCTGGGGTCACTCAATTCTTATTTAGCCCAAACAAGGAAGTGGGCTCTAAGATTTCTTAACCTTATCCACACAGTTAAGAGCTACAAAGACTCCCTTCACTTTAAAGTAGATGTGTCTTGGCATACTCTATGAGCACAACTTCACTTTTAGCTGACCAAGTTCAACTGCCAAAAGGCAGAGTATCCTCATGAGAATCCGTCCTTTCATTAGGCTCAATTTAATGTAAAACCAGCATGGACCTCCGCAACTGGACTGCTTCATCTGGTATATGCAATATTCACTACTTGGTTAACCTCTTCCTTCTGCCCCAAGAGTCTCTAAATCAAGTGGGCACGGGCAGGCCAGAAAAAGCAGCAACACGTGCAAAACCAGCCACCTCAACCTTAGAGGAGTCCTGAAAACAGTTCATTGCACTCAAGTGCCCTGGCACCCTCAATGTTGTCACCTGATAAAAAACAAACAAAGAAAATCACCTACTGCTTCCTTTCTGGGGTATTCTAATGATGTCATTATGGCACCAGTTCCAAAAACAAAGAAATGGTTTACAATGGTAGGGAGTTCAGCATTACGGGCTTATAAATCCCAACCCAAACACCAAAATACAGAGACATTTCTTTCCACCTCTTGACTGCAGAAACATACAACTAGAGAGCATCCAAGAGTCTAAAGGCATTTCAAACTCCTAAAAATGCTTTACCTTTAAAAATTGTTTCACTCTACACATGAAAATTTGTTGCTACAGTGATAGATACCATAAAGAAGTCAAACATCTCAGATATTCTATCAGTTTGAATATAGAAAATACAGAATTATAGCACTGAATGCTGCAGCAGGGTGAGGCAGAGGGAAGCAGGGGGGCTAACTGTCAGCCCATTGGACTTGTTCTCAAATGGAGTTCAGATTTTTGTAGGGACTGGTCACTCAGATCTGGGACTTCTTGCATGGCTGGGAAAGGCTGCAGATTTATGTTCACTGGAGTACAATTAGCAGTAATGTAACTGGCAATAAATACAACAGCTTCTAAGCAAGAAGCTATTTGCTATGGCAAGAGCCAAATTGTTCTCTCATAGTTTACCACGTCTATAATCACTGAAGAAAACCTTAAAGAGACTGAAGATGAGCATCTATATGCCCTTGCTGAACATCCAGCTATTACATTCCATTATTACTAGTTGAAATGTAAAGTACTTAAATACAATATGGGTATGAAACTGTATCTGTGCAAAACTACCTCAAAAACTGCAACTTTGTTTCCACATTACAAGAAGGAAGAGTATCCGATTTCCCCTTTCAATCTGTCCCATTCCCTGCCTTTGATTGTATCTTCCAAGAAGTTTCACTAACATTCAATTTCATTCAACAACTCTGGTAATACGTGGTGGCTGATTTTTTTAATCCATCATTTAATGTATTTCACAGATGCAGCTACGCCAATAAAAAAAATAGCAAAACAAAACCAAACCACCCACAAACAAACAAAAGAAAAACCACAACAAAACCCTTTTAAGGTTACAAAACTACTAAACTACAAAACAGGCTTCCTAGAGAGGTGGTCGATACCCCAAACCTGTGATTTAAGAGCCATTTCAACAATGCCCTTAACATGCTTTAACTTTTGGTCAGCCTTGAAGTGATCAAGCAGTTGGACTAGATGTGGTAGGTACTTTTCAGCTGAAAGTTATTTATTCTGCTTAGCAATAAGCAGCACTCAAAAGAGCAAAGCCAAGGTCTCAAAAGCAGCAGCACTTCTATGACAGAAACAACAACACAACCCACCCAATATAACATCAAATTAAAATCAGACAGAGTTTAAATCTGTGTCTAACTATATGAAGTTCACATAAAACATATGATTACAACTGGTTTTGAGTACAAACTTTTTATAAATGTTTATTATATATTTTAGGAGGAATTACACTAAGACATTTTTGAAGTGAAAAACATTTATAATTTTGTGTTTTCATATCACCTCCATGAAATCTCCAAAAGGGAAAAATGCTCGTAACCACAAGATAAAAAAATTATTTTTCCAGTGTCCACCCCAGTCCTCCTTCAAGCTTGAGAAGAAATTTTCTTTTTCAGCTTTAAGTAAAAACATTTTAATACTATAGACTCTTCCTACTTTTGACCACAGAATACAAGGGTTATGCTATTTACACATATATCAAGTATTGAAGTTGATCAGTACACACTTTCCCAAATCATAAGAACTTGCAAAAACAGTGCAACAATTTAGAACCAAATAAATATCTGCTAGCAGCCTCTCATCTCTTAGCACAGTTCTGTTCTTTTCCACAGAAGTTTTGGATCTCTGCATGTCAACAAGGATAGAACTGAGGCCATTGTTAATCTGAAGCACCTGGAAACCAGAGAGCAATCACTGAAAGAACAAAAGACTGTGTAACAAAAAAAAAACCAACAAAAACACACAACCCAAAACCTACATCACCAGAAGATCTAAGATGGGAAGTAGCAGAAACCCCTGAACTACTACTTGCAACTGGGAAGAGAGAAAAACCAGTGGGGAGTGTATATCCTTAGGAGACAAAGTAATCTCTTCTTCCAAGGGTCTGAGTTACTGATGCCGCTGGAGAGAAAAAAAGCCTTAAACTATGGAAGTCAGGAAAAAAGGTATTTCAAATGGGATTCTTTTAAAAAATTACTAGAATTAAAGACTTAAAAAAATATATATACCAACAAGAGTCAGACAGTTCCCTAAAAGCACTTGAAGCAAAAATTGAAAGATGACTTCAAAAACCAATTAGTAGTTTTGAGACTTTTTCACATTTACACAAGCTTACACTACTGCCTACACAGGACAAGTTCTGTCAAGAACTCCGTTTCACACTGGCAGTAAATGATGTACATAGGAAAAATTTTTTAGATACTGTAGGCACTGTACATTGCAGAGGAAATTAGATTGCAATATTAAATTGAATACTGGAAGACTGGAAAAATGTTAAAACTCATAATTATTTGTTCAGCCTTCAAACGTGGCTATATGATACAGCTGAGCAATCTAAGAGCTCAGTGCCACAGATGGGAAAAGTCCAACTTCCCACTCTGCCAGTGCTCCTGGCACACAGTCCTGTACCATTCCTGGTACTGACTGATGCTCATCTGATTGCACAGTAAACTGACTTAATGGCTCAGCAGACAACTATTCACCGTGCTGCTAGATTAGTGACCAGAATTGGTTCCCTGTATTGTCAGACAGGAACTAGAGAAGGGAGAGCACCGACAGCAGGCAATGAGGAACAGCAGAACCCACCCCTCAACAGTGGCAGCAAACCGTTATCTACTTAGCAGCATTCCCCACTACACCTTCATCTGCCCACCCCAAGCATTGAAGGCTGAATTTTTTATGGGTAAAATAAAAATACACACACCCCCCACACTAACTTAGCATGTATATGAGGTAGGACCAAGTTCCTATCAAACCTTAACAGAAACCTTCCTAACCCAAAAGTTTGAACTTTCACATTTAAGGTTAAAGTTACACAATTTACCTTTTTAAAGATAGCATTCCAGTACATTTAACTGTAATACAGATCAGACTGCAATTTCTTCCCTCTTTCCTTATTACAGTGAGCATGTGGGTGGTGCTGTACAATGCTTGTTCCCAATACTGCTTTGATATCAACATATACCCAAACATAGAATATTTGTGTTCAATTATTTTTGCATACAGCAAAGTTTTCCTGAGAAATACAAACACAAAATGGAAAACTGATTTCTAGTAGTATTTACCAGCAAAGCTTTAATAGAATTTCACAGAATGCCTGCACATCTCTACCTAAGGGTTCTGCTCTGCTGAATTTCAAAGATCCACTCTTAAGCAGGTGTTTCAAGCTGCTCAGAAATTGCAAAGACTTCAATAGCAAAAGGAATTAATTTGCAGAAATACTGGGATTGCTATCAGCAATGCCCAATAAAGTACTTTCATCTTATTCCTTCTTTTGCATTAGCTGTAGAGAGGAGCAGAAATACACTCATTCAGTCACCACTCTGCTGCATATATCAAAATACTTTAAAGCAAAATGTGCTGCTTCTTCCAAAACCAGTAATGCTGCTTTGACACTTGGCTGACAGACACCAAAAAAAAAAACCACACACACCAGCTGCCTTCAATGTCACCTTCAATTTCTCCCTAGGACAGTAATCAAGTTACCTCCCAGCAGACATACAGAATTTGTTGAAAACTTAAGCAAGCAATCCAGAAGGCTAAATAAAAATCCAAACACTGTAAAGACTGAGATACTCAAACTAGCTTTGTTTTAAGCAAGATTTGGCAGCAGTAGCGCAGCACTTCATGCAAGATAACTTGCTCCACCTCTTAAGTTGTTACTATTCAGGCACACACTCACAACCCAAAACTTTCAAAACAGGCGTTTCAGAGTCATCACCAGCAATCATAAAGGTGCACACATACACACACATAGAACTGCTAGAATCTAAATTTCAGCCAAGACAGTAGCCATATTGCAATGCACGACATCCTGTGTCTCAGATGCATTTAGACAAGCACAGCTACTGGAAACACCTATAAACAAGATGAAAACCTTATTTCGCTGCATGATTCAGAAACACAGAAGAGCAGTAAGAATTTTCACTTGTATTAGAAAAGTCTTTTATTTAGGGTGAGTGAGAGAACTGCTTTGGGACTCCAAGAATGAGGAGTAACAGGGGTGGGTAGAAAAACCCTCAGCACCCATAGACATCTACAGGAACTTTCCCCTTGATCCAATGTTAAAAAGCAGACTGAGCTCACACTTCACCGAGTGTAAAAGCCCAAAGAACAGCAAAATAAAATTTTGCTTATTCTTTTATTTGGCTAGCAATATCTGCACAAAGATGAAGTTAAAAATACAGTGCAAGATTTATAAGTAAAACGTAAGAATAGAAACCTGTGTTCATTCTGTTCGTGCATGCACACACTCAGCAATAACAGAACTACCTCAAAACAATTTTTAACCACCTTCTAGGCAAGTCAGGCCTTATATACCACAAACAGTTCTGCTGCTGCACACATCTACGTGATGGGTAGATGTTTCAAGGTTGACACAGTAAATCTATTTCTTGTGGTGCCACAATATCCCTGTCACTCACAGGGCAAGACTCATCATTAAGGACTGAGACTCAGAACTGTTCTAATTTTACGCAAATAAGCCAATGTTCCATTGTTACTAGATGGTATGTACTTGTAATTTAAATTGGTGCTAGACAGCCCAAACCCTGGAAAGATTCCTTCCAAGTGTGCGTTTTTATAAGAAGAAAACTCAGAAATTACCTGAAGTTGATTTTATGTTGTGTTTTGTCCATGAGATCATTTGATCTGAACTTTTACTTAAGCAGGGGCCACAAAGCTTTTACTTCAGTTGTTTCAACTACAGCAGTGTTTCTCAACTTCAAGGTCACAGTCCCAAAAGGGTTAGGAACTTTAGAAGTTTAAAAAAACACTAAAACACAAACCACCACACCCCAACATTAGCAACAACACTAGATTGTTCTGTTCCCACAGTTTTCTAGCTAACAGCTAGTAGCAGGAAGGGAGAAGGGATATACATTTTTTTTAAACACAGCCAGTAACCAGTCAGTTTTTACTTCCTCACTTTAGGAGGGCTCTGTCACCCAAGTTTAACAGAGCTGGGCAGCAGCTGCGGGGGGTGGGGGGGGGGTGGGGGTGGTGGTGTAGGAGCACAAAGGGAAGAACACCAGTGCAGAGGAGCCCTAAGCAGGACCACATTTCCTACGTTTTTCAACTGAGCATAGCATCTTACTCATTCTATGGCACACAAAAAGTCACAGAAGTATCAACTAACTGCAGCTACACTACTTGTTCTGCAGTGAGAGATCAGCCTGAATATTCTTGTCACCAGCTACAAGACATTATTTAAATCTTTAGCTTGGTCCTGTACCAACTATCTCCTACTGTAGTACTACAAGAAGTTCTACCTAGTACTCTCCAGTAAGGGGATAGGTAAAAAGTAACTTCCAACTAATGATCTTCACCTTCCTCCCATAGGCTCACAAGGTGAGACACGCGACTCAAGCATTTTCTAGTGTTCTCACTGCAATTCAGACTAAAGCTACTGACATATTAGAAATTTATGACAACCCAGCTTTGCTACAGCTCTCCAGGCTAAGTCTTTAAATAGCCAACACAGAAATCCCAGTTCAAACCACAAGTGTCCCCCCGGATCTTCCAATGAGTTTAAAGTTCATAACCACAAACAACTACAAAATAGCTTAGAATACGAGCAGCCAAGACACCATCCACCAACCAGTAAATAAAATATGCATAGACAGCGCAAGTGTTCTTGGAGGCACTGCCACTTACAGTAGCAAAAAAGAAAAAAAAAACCCACACCAAAAAAAAAAGCCACCCAGCACAAGAAAAACCACAAGAAGCCCTTTAGATCCTAAAAAGCCCTCAAGCTGGTAGCAGCCAGATAATTAACGGACAGAATTTTCCATTTTGATTTTAACATATCATCATGTATTATGAAATTTTTTCAGTGATTTTCAAAAGGGTTAAAACAACCTTTAACAATAGAGTTAAAACATGCACACAGAATTCTGCAGTCACTCTGCAAATAAGGAGAATGAGCAAGATCAACTGCTGACAGGTTGAAAAGATAATATGTTTGTTTTCAGCACATGGTATAACTTCAAGGTGTCTCACTACACAGCCCAGGAAACAAACCAAACAGCAGGAGTACCACTGAGAACTGACAGCTATCTTGTTCTATTTATAGGCTTGAAAGCTTGACTATAAAACATCAGAAGAGTCAAGCCTGAAATACATCAAATAATCCTATTTTATGTTGTTTCTGCCCTCCTGGAAGTTGAATAGTCACAATGACCTGGAGAATTCATGATTTTCAGAAAGTGGCACCTATAGACATAAGAACACAGGATGTCCTAAAAGCTGCTACAAGGATACACATTGACTCCTACCATGTTTAGCTCATTAACATAACTGCCTCTTACCCAGAGCCACACAGGAAAATCCTAATATGCTTTGCCCCATACTCTTTCCAACAACTGCACTTATGAAAGCTTCAATGGGATATCGTAAGATAAGCAGAAATTTATAAAGTGATTAATTAAAAAATCTAAAGTTTAAAATACTTTCAGTTAATTCTATACTTTCATAGTGTTTGTTGTAAACTTTGCAGTCTCTAGAGTCCAGTCACCAGAGTTACCACATTAAATACATGTATGTAAAATTACAGATTGACTCTTTAAAATACTTTTACAAAGTACACAAAAAAACAGCAAACTATTATTCCTTCCACACTGCTAAATCTCTACTCTCCAAATAAGTTAAGATTCAAATTAAAAACCATAACAGAAAACCCACCCAGACTGAAAACAAGGATAGAAACTTGGTGGAGGGGGAAGGTGTAACAGCATATTTCTGTTCAAAATAAGTCTGCGTATAACAATAAGAATCTATAAGGTGAATCAGGGCAAAATTTTTTGTGCAATTCCACATGTGTGGATCTTAAAATAGTCTATGGGGTGAAAAATGCTAACTTAATCATCTCAATTCAATGAAGCCTTCAACTTCAAGCAGCAAAGGCAGTAAATGCATTCCTTGACCAGCATTTTTCATCCTCCTATGGAAGAACTTTAAAGACGATTGAGTAACCCACATTAGAAGCAGATGGTTTTTTTAAATGACTGACAGTATTTTATCTGTGGCATCGAAGTCAGAACTGAAACCCACTTTACATATACAACACAAGCACAGGACAAAAAAAAAATATTTATTGTGCACCCAGCCTAGCTACCTATACTAAGCAAGAAGCTGGAGTTAGAAACACTATTCTCAAACAAAGAGTTCCTATAAATGTGACAGCACTGCAATTCTCTCTGGAGTCTTTAATTCTTTGTCTTTGAAGTAAGGTAATTAAACTACAATTATTTCCACAGTCTTCACCATAAAGAGAAGTACCAAATAATACATGTGCATACGCTACACAGAGGCTATCATAATTCATACTCACAGCCTTCAGATCAGTATTTCAGATTCTTAAAAAAACCACACACACACAAAACAGTCACACATATGGAAACCTTTTAACCTGCATAGATTTTGTAGGCAGTGGTAGAAAAAGACTTGACTTTTGTTCTTCATTGCAGTACCAGAAGTCCTTGCTACAAGCTCCAGATCCCCACCTCCAGCAATGCACACTTCAAAGCTATTAGAGCACAGCTCTCCACCCAGCTACCACCTGCTCCATCCCAACACAGCTGGCACTGACAGTGTCTCACCCTGCCCAGACAACAGCAGAGGCTGCTCAAGTCCAACACTGCTGGTTCATTTTAGCTTTCAAAGATTTATGGAGCCAACTGAAAGGCCTAGCTGAACTGAAGGAGTAATGGAGGCTGCAGTAGCTTCAGGGGTAGAAATGAATCAGTTGTGTAAAGGGATGGGAAGGAACCAAGAGCAAACAGCTCCAGAAAATGTGGAAAAGCGATCCACCAGCTACACAAAAGGTAAAGAAATTTAATACATTCTTCCTGAACAAATGTTGGAGGCCCACTGGAATTTAGAACAGCTCTGCTCTTAGTGATCTCATAGCACATATTCCGCCTGTGTTTTACTCATGTATTTTATTAGTAAAAATTGATAACTTGCTGCTGAAGGGCTGTGAAGCAAAGTCAGTATTACAGGCAAATCAGTGTTGTGGGTTGTGTCCCCTGCACCCTTACACCAGTCTTTCCCATCCTATCAATGTCTCATCAACTAAAACACACTGCATACAAATCCCTCAGTGTTTTCTCTAAAGGCACACAAAGACAAAATAGAGCAGATAGAAAAAAGCATGCAGCATGACTCAGAGGTAGGTCTCGTCTTAAAATATACCAGGTTTTATAATTACTTCTGTGCAAAACACACCTATAAAAAAATTTAAAAGGTTCCTAAGAATGTACAATTAAGTGTAATTTCTCCCAGAAGGATAAAAACAATCTTTAGAAAACAATTCATACTTACAGACATTCATACCAGCACAATAAAGATGTTGGTTCTCCCTTCCTCCCTGCATTTTGGCGTTCCATAAACAGAGGCATTCAATCTTGCCGAAACACACACTAGGCATTTCTCCTACTGCTTTTTTAGAAATCACTGTGCTCTGATATAATAATGAGAAAAATACCATTTTTTCTTTTTAAAGGGGAAACACAAATGGGACTGTATACAGGTAAGCCTATTAATCCTTTTTCTTTCTGCAGGACCTCTAGTAACCCTCAGCCATGTCCTGCTGTGAATTTTTGTAATGAAACTTTCAATTTTTTAAAGAGGTAATGTTTTCATTATGCAGATTTTGAAAAGTAAATTTACAAAATCAGGAACTAAGTGATTTAACAATAAGCATGTTCCAAGCAGCTTTTTTCCAAAAACTGAGCTCTTCCTTCCACATAAACTAAGAGAAAAAGGAGCAATTATGTAGCCTTATTCTACAGAGAACACAGCTCCAAGTAGAAAAGGATGACAAAAACTCTTTTTATTCTACATGTATAAAAAAGCCATCAGAGCCAAATATTTCCTTTAACAGCCTCAGGAACAGCAAAAATACCCATTTGTTGGGGGGTTGCCCTTCTCCAGCATGAGCAGGTTTTATCACTGCTTTCAATAGAACCACAATTCAAGTTTGGGCTGATGAACAGCTTACATCCCTAGGCTTCCCAGTGCAAGTCAAATCTTCCACACTCATTTCAAGGCACCAAAATCAGCTCTATCCACCAACTCTTCCTCAAAAAGGATCAGTCCCTCAGTACTGACCTAATCTTCTATAAACAGCCACCTTTTATCTTGGACAGCTAGTTTAACTGCCTGAAGTCAAGTAGGCTATTACCTCCACCTCCTCAATGAAAGTCACTACCAGGAAAAAAAAAAAAAAAAAAAACACACCAAAAAAAGACAAAGCCCAAAACACTAACGCTTTACAACATAGGAAGAAAAGCATTCAGCAGATGGTCAAGAGTAACATTTCACAAGATACAGATCTAATGCCTACAAAGAAACAAGCTGTATGTAGAGACCAGCAGTATAGTCTCTTAACACGCACAAAAAAACAACCACAAAACCTAAAACCCAAAGAAGAGGAAAGTAGATTAGTTTGAAACCTTTGTTCCTAAGCCCACACAGGGAATTCTGAGCTCAGAATAAAAGGGCTTCGAGTTGAACTGTTATTCCCCAGGAAGAAGATAACATTAGATGAAGAAATAATAACGTTTGAGAAGGTCAGAGGCACTGACCACTAATACATGCAAGAAGTCTCATCTTAAAGCACTTTTGCCTTTGTTCCCTTGCCCTCAGCTTCCAGGATGTAAAACTAGATCAGCAGAAGGAATCAGGAAGCGTTACACAAACTTCACAGCACATACAAGCACATCAGTCAGATTTTGGAGGCCCACAGAAGACATCCAGAGCTGCTGTTCTGAATTGGATCCTCTCCACTGGGTTTGTATCATCTGCTCTAAACAACTGCTCTCCTGACCACTCCCTTCTTTCCCTGAAATAGCAGCGAATTTTGCAGGATACAGGCAAATCAAATATAGCCTCTACAATTCCCACCAACACCATAAAGAACACCTAAAACATGATACTTGGCTGATAACATCACATCTACGAAATAAGGCACCCAAAGCTGTAACGCTGTTCTGTGAGAAGAACCCATTCTGCTACTCAACTAGCTCAGAACACCAGAAGAGTTCTAACAGAGCCCCTCTACATAGGCTTTTTTTATGTTAATTGAAAATAAAGCACCATTTGAGGCCAAATATCCCCATTAGGTATCATATATTACATCTGTGTAACAAGACTTGCTGTCTTTGCAGCTTCCACCTTATCAGCTGAATGACAATAGAAAGAGGACACAGTGTAAAAAACCCCAAAAGGCTGGCAGGCACAGGCAAACAAAACCTGAAGAGCTCACCGTTGAGGCAGTTGTGTGTTGCCCAGTATCACAACCACCAACTTCCTTTCATGCTCAGCAAAGAAAAGCCACATCTGTTCTTTTCACAGGAAGTCAGCAGCTTACACATTCCTCATTGTCTAAGCCAATTGTTCACCACAGGTTTTAAGCTGTTGTAGTTGTTAATACAGTTACTCAGAGCTCTGCTTAAAGTATAATACATGACGCTGTAATTACAGGGTTCCATGCCTCTGACCTATAAGTATTTTGAATACAATGGTTTGTTTTGGGGGTTTCAGGTTTTTGTTTGTAAATTAAATCCTACAGCAGACAAGATAACAGAAAAACATATAAGGAATTTGTTCCTAACTTCAAAAGCACTGAGTCTGAAAATAACATTTAAAAAATAAATAGTTGGTCTACTTAAGTAAGTGACATCCTCACAGAAAAAGCCATGCAGCATGACCTGCTCAAGTGAAGAGTGAGGTGGTTCAAGACTTGGGTTAACTGCTCTGCTGAAAGGGTCGCGATCAGCAGCACAAAGTCCAGCTGGAGGACAGATGCTACTGCAGTAACTCAGATATTGATACCTTGTGCCAATGCTGTTCATCATCTTCATTAACGACCAGCATCATGGGACAGAGCACACCCTCAGCAACTTTGCAGGTGTTGCAAAACCAGAAGGAGCTGTTGATGCACCACAGGGTTGTGCTGCCAGCGAGAGTGACCTCGGGAGGCTGTACGAATGGGTCAACTCTGTGGACGCATGAAGTCATCACAGGGGCGCGCAAAGAGGAACAGCCCTGTGTGCCAGCACAGGCTGGGGGCCCAGCTGGCTGGGCAGCAGCCTGACAGAGGTGGCCTTGGGGGTCCTGGTGGATGACAGGTTGACCGTAAGCCCACCAGCGTGCCTTCCTGGTAAAGCAGGCCAGCAGCCTCCCGGACAGGATTAGGAAGAGCACTGCCAGCAGGTTGAGGGAGATGATTCTTCCCCCGCTGCTCACCACTGCTGAGACATCCAGAATATCACATCAAGTTCTGGGCTTGCCAGTCAGGCTCCCTTCCAACCTAAACTACTGTGCAATTCCAAGATTCAGTGGATGTACGAGCAAGTGTGACAGCACAATCTTAATTACATCCCATTACAGTAAATGAAGTTGAAGAAATCAGCCAGAATTAAGGCTGCCTGTTGCACAGTTTTTCACTATTTGACAAAGTTCCTGAATTATTCTCCTTACTCACTCGGTTTTGTGCATTTAATGTCAGATATAAGATGTGACATGGATTCATTTTTCTTCTTCACAATACATAAAGTTATAACCTTCTTCAGTAACTGCAGGGAAGATACAGGTATCACCAGTATTATTACTCAAAGTATTAGTCTTTACTACTACTGTATAAGCAACATTGTGGTAACAGCTGTATTTTTTACCTCCACTACCAAACACAGTCGACAAAAAAATTAACATTTATAGCTAAATTTTAATTTACAACCCTCATACCAACTAACTGGGGGAAATGCCATTTAAATTAAAAACACAGTATTAAAACCCCGTATCATAACTAACAACAAAAATTTTCAAACACCAAAATGAAATATTACTACATAGTTTGAACATACCTTTTTGCAATAATTTGACTTCTCCATTTTCTTTCTTGATTTCATTCATTATTTTGTGCTTCTTCTTCTCTTTTTGCTTCTTTTCCCTTTCTTTAATTTTGTCTTTGATTTGAGCTGAAAAGCAAATATTTTACAATTAAGTAGGAACGGAAAACTAATTGTTGCATGCACATTTCATATTACTCTTATGTAAGCTCTATTAAGAGGATAAAAGAAGGAGTTACAAGGAAATCCCAGTACTTACAATATGAAAAGCTAATATTTACCTGTTGCATAATCCAACATAAGCTTATTTGACACAGACAAGTTTCATTTCTATTATGTTAGAACTGTATGCGACAACTCAACATGTTAACTGTATACACTTAATTTTTCCTTAATCCTACTACCGTCTGCTCTTATTTTGCATCTGCAGTCTGCTTTTATTTCTTGAAATTCAAGTTACATGTATTAGATAAGAAATGGGGGAGGGGGGGAGCACAGTTTGTATTTTCCTGGGTGCACAGACACACCAGAAACCTCATGTAACAACTGCCTTCACATAGGCTAAAAATTTAAAGGGTTTTGCAAGTAACTTGGAAGGATGACAATCTGTCAGCTGCAAAATCTTTTACATGAAGCTCACAGGCTACACTAACACATTAAAAGCAATTAATCGCGTACTTACTAGAAACACATGAAACGCTGTATTTGCACAGCGGATCTAATGCACTGGTGCTTCCCTTGCTTACCTACAATCAGCAACAGCTTACCTGAGCAGTCTCATTTTTCATTTACTTTCTTGTCAAGTCACTCCAGGTTTTTAGATCATTGTCATACAAAAGCAGCACCTTTAGGCATGCTTTCTACATGAAAAACACTAGACCCAAAGGAATTCATAATTTCATGGAGTAATCTTTTCATGCCAAGTTTAGACTTACTTTTGAGACCAAGCATTTAGACAAGTCAGATTTTACTAGGCTTAGATGCACTGCAGCCACCACTTCATAGGACTAGTTTCTTGGTCTGAGGCCAAGTACCTGCCCCAAGAGTTTACTGGGCTTTTTAACCTCCACAAGGAAAGAGAAAATCTGATTTCAAGCTTCTACATAATGTTAAGCTTCAGAACGCTTTCTCAATAATACAGCTGAGAGACAATCCTGATGTTTTATTTACGGTACTTGCATTATAAACCTCCCGTGGAAGCAAAGAGGAATCCAATTACTTTTCCTCAAGCATTCATATAAAATAGAAGCAGCGGGCACCTTCACTATTAACAAATCAGAAATATTCCTCAGAACCAAGCCAAAGAAAGCCTTCAATTCTAGTTTGGTTATGGGACGCTCTATACTGTCCTCTATTTATGAAGCATGCTAATAGACAAAAAAGTGAAAAGGGTTGACAGTAATCCACATAAATGAATTCTGTAACAATGAGTCCACAGCATTCATATCTTTACTTTTAGGAGTCTTCCGGTAAGGCTACAGAACTTGAACCCTAGCAGTTGTCAGGATGAAGAAAGTATTTTGGGAAAAGTCTAAGAAAGAAAATAAAAACTAAAAAAGATAGCAATTGAGGTATGTCTGTTGCCTATCTGCAGATCAAGATAAGCAGTGGGGAGAGGACAGAAACTATGCTGGCACAAAAAATTATAAGGAATCAGGTAGCTGTGCTTAAAATTGTCTGGATGTCTTAGTTCTAAGTGACTGAATCTCATCCAAGAACAGCTTTCTAACAGTTTAGTAAGAAGGTATGACAAAGCAGATTCATCTTTATAGCAGACCATGGAATCCAGACAAGTTTTCCCAAGCAACAGAAACCTGTACTTTCTAAGAATAGGTTAAGCAGACATTAATTTTCCTCTCCTATTTCTCCCCCAAAAGAAACCCCCAAATTCTAAGTCCCCTGCAATTTAAGAGTATGAAGTAGGAAATAAATTATACAACGTGAGTTTAAGTAACAGACACTCGGTAGGCAAGTAGGCAGTAACAACAGGCTTGATTTGTAACCTGCATTGAATGTTCAACTCAGCCAGGATTATAATTATCATGGGAAGACCTAGATTTTATCTCAACATTTGCATACTGTAAAGAGGCATACTTGACTTCTGCTATCACTTACAAATCAAAGAAAAACTGAAGAGCATATACAAATGCTAAGCCCTGTTGAAAGAGGATGAGAGAAAACACTGAAAGAATCCCTTATTGCAGGCTCATGAATAGCATCACAGGCCAATCAATCTCCCAGTTTTGTCAGAAGCAACACATCAGTAAGGACAGAGAACAAGCCGAAACCTTTTAAAGAGCCTCTAGTTTATTTTCACATCTAGAAAGCAATTAACAGAGTCAATGGTGTAACGTTCCAGACAAAAGTAACAATGGAAGTGTCCAGTGACCTCCTCCAGCAACAGCCACAAGCAAATCATATCCCCGAAGGGACTGCAAGTACAATGTAAGTGCAGTTGAGGAAGGTTTTAAATAAATTAAACTTAACTATCTTCCTTTTAGAAATCACAGTACTGTAACAAAACCAGCGTACTGCCTGAGGCAAGTAAAGAACAGTTGAGAATCACAGTTTAAATGCACAAATCCTCAGGCTTCCTCCCTCAAAGCCCACAGAATACATAAGTAATAGATGGTAAGAGTTCTCCTTAACAAAAGCATAATTAAATATTGACATGAAGACAGAACATAATAAAAAATAAAATTAAGTTGAAATGAGAGTCATTCCACAGATTAACATCTGATCTTAATTCTCAGTTCAGATGTCTTCATTTTGAGTGAAAATAAGTATCTTCTAGTCTGGATTGGCAGAACCCAAACACAATTCTCAAACATTTGGGAAATTACTCTCCTCAGTGATAGATATTCCACAGCTTTCAATGGGATGCAAAGATAAAATCAACCAAATTATTTTAAGAGTTAGTCTACCACTAAATCTATTGCAACTTAGCTCTGCAAAGTCAGTAAATTTAGATGCACCCAGTAGTCAGTAGTCAATAAACATGATTAAAATATGCATATGGCACAGATACCTAACAAGGGCGGGCAAGTGCAATTCTCCAACTACAGTCTCCATGCTAACCGCTGCTACCATATAATGCTGCACAATAAAGCTCATACAGATACAGACTAGGGCTCTTCAGGACCTTCCATTGTGTCACAGATCAGTATTCCTCTGAGTATCTTCTCTAACATAAGGTATCAATCCCCTCCAGCCATACATAATAACAGTCCAAATCCCACTTTCTCAACCAACAAACGTGAAAATTCTTCATGAAAATACTGCTTTAAAATGAATGCATCCAACATTAAGCAATTTACAATCTATGTGTCATAGAATAAACCACCAGCAAGTGAGGCTGGCAAGAAAAAAAACAAGATAAAACTTGTTCTGTTGAACAAGCTAAGAAAACTTGGAACACTTATACTGCTTTTTTGAGGTTTACTAGTAGCAGCTACCACTGATCCAAAACCTTAGGTGTCTGCTTCATTTGTAGGACAACAGCATTTCAAAGCAGTAAAAAGTAGGGATGTTTATACTAATCTTGCCATGTCCACAGAATAGTCTGCAATTAGATTGCTCCAGTACTACTCCTAACAAATTAAGAGGAAAAAAAAAAAAAAAGTGTGAGCTGCTGAGACAACAGGATGAAATGAGTCCCCAGGGAAATAACATAACCTAAATGGCCACTGTCAGGACAAGAGACCTTTAAGTACCAACAGCTATTACCTCCTTATGTCACAGCACTGCAACTGCCACTCAAATAGTTTCAATTTTCAAAATTACAAAAAACTAAAGCTTCAGAAATGCAATTAACAAACTTAAGTTTAATATGCTAATAAGAAGATAATCTGAGTTCAAAGTAAGGTGAAGGGGCAGTTTGACTCAAACAGGGAAGGCAACTTTTTTAATAAAAGGTCTTCTTCTAAAAAGCCAACATGTATCAATGTACTAGCGACTAAAGCCAAAGTCTGACATTCCTAGTCCACAATCATAGTACTTTTTTTCTTTTTTGGTAAACAAAGGCACAAGTTAAAGGAACAACTTCTCAAACAGTTGTGGTCCAACTTTTTCCCCAGGGGTGAGGGTATTTTGTTTTGGACTGCGTGTGTTTGGAGTTTTGGTGGATTTTTAGGGAAGAGAAAAAAAAAAAAAAAAAAGAGTCCTAGTCTAAATGAATGGTTAATTTAAAAAAAGATTAATAGGCCCAACAAACCTTCTGCAGGAAATCACAAAAACATTTATAATAACCCTTTTAAAATTTATCGAAATTATACCATATTTTTCTGTGAAGCCATCCAAATATATTTAAGTCCAATAACTACTTTTCCATTTCAGTAGATATTTAAAAATAGCAGCCAAACAACAAACTTCAGTTTTATTGAAGCTGATCTATTGTCTCTCTCCCTTTTAACGAAGTTGTTCTGGTAAGGGATAATCACAAGATTGTCTTTTAGTTACTACTATTACTAATGTCTAACATTTCATCTGGTTGGGGGAGAGGGGATTAATTTTTATTTATTATTGGATCAAAACAGATACAAAATTCCTGTTATGCCTACTCTACTTTGAAAAGGGAGAAACCACCAAATCTTAAAAGTTCATACCGCAGTTCTTCCATTCTTCCACTGGGAGAAAAAGTCAATCATGACACGAATCACTTCTCAAGTGACAGAAAAGAATACCCAGTAAGATGCCAAAAAAACAAAAAAAACAAAAAAACAAAAACAGCAACAGAACAAGCTTCTCTGGGAAAATACAAGTTCCTCTACTATAAACTTAATTTAACACTTTCTGGTTTATCAGCACATCACTCATACCAAAATCCTTAGTCTTAAAATCATCTAAAACCTAAAGAAATGCACTAATTCTCAAACTGTTCAGAACACAGCTGGATGACTGATGCCTCTGTTTCTACTCGCTATATTGCGCTGATACAGCCAATAACGATTTCTCCTTAACCCAATGTTTCCTACTGTTGTAATAGCTTCCTTGTGACATACAACACCAAAGAAGTCACTGTTCCTCAAAACATTATGTTACTGTTCATTTGATGAGTTTTAGGGACTAGCTCTAAAGAGCAAATTATGTATTTAGGTCTCTCCACATTAATCCATATTTCCCACTGTTTTCTTAACAACTACATTGGGAACAACTATGACTAAAACACAGTAATTACATACACATTTCTCATACATACAAACATTACTATAGCATAGTAACCTTTAGAGTCTTCTCACATAATTGTTCATTGTACTAGGTGACCTTCCTGCTCACACAAACTTCCTATTCCTTTATGTACCTCTAAATACACTAGAAACCAAAATTTTGAAGTAATTTGTATCCCAGAGAAACGATGGAAGAATTCTGTATCTTTTAATGAAGTTTTTCCCATATTAAAATGTGCTTTTGCTCTATATGCTTCTGACAGAGACTGCTCAGGAAATAACCAGTCACAGACTAAACTGAGTTTGTAAATACTCCCTACTAGGGTTAAAAAAAAAAAAAAATTTAAGAAATTCCAAGCACAGTAGGCATCAGCTATAGAAGGTCCAGGAGAGTCAGGCCCACGCCTTAGCTTTCAAGTTCTACTGCCTGAGCAAAAGAAGTCTCTATCATTTTTTACTCTTGTGGTGGGTTGGCCCTGGCTGGGCACTGGGTGCTCAAAGCCACTCTGTCACTCCCCTCCTCAGTTGGGCAAGGGAGAGAAAATATGATGAAAAGCTCATGGGTCACGGTTAAGTACAGGGAGAGATCACTCACCAGTTACCATCACAGGCAAAACAGACTTGACTGAGGAAAAAACATTAGCTTAATTTATTACCAATCAAATCAGAGTAGGGTAATGAGAAACAAAAATAAAATCTTAAAACACCTTCCCCCACCCCTCCCCTCTTCCCAGGCATAAGTTTATTCCCAATTTTCTCCACCTCCTCCCCCTGAGCAGTGCAGGAGGCCTGGGAATGGGGGCTGAGGTCTCTCTGCCGCCCCAGCCCCCTCCGGGAGAGGCTCCTCACACGCCGCCCGGCTCCAGCCCGGGCCCTCCCGCGGGAGACGCTCCTCCAGGCCCTTCTCCAGCGGGAGCCCTTCCCGCGGGGGGGCTGCAGCTCTGCCCGGGCCGCTCCTGCGCGGGGCCCTCCCGCGGGGCGCAGCCCCTCAGGCACAGGCTGCTCCAGCCCGGGCCCCCCGCCCCCGGGGGCACCGGCCCTGCCCGCAGCTCCGCTCCCCGCTGCCGGGAGCTGCTCCGGCGCGGCGCGGGCTGCCCGCCCCCGGGGGCACGGCCCCCTCCGGGCACCCCCTGCCCCGGCCCGGGGTCCCCCCCCGCTGCGATCTGTCCCCCCGGGGGCGCCGCCGCCGTGGCTGAGGGCTCGGCCTTGCCCAGCGGCGGGGCCGCCTTGGAGCCGGCTGGCACGGGCTGGCGGGCAGGGGGGGCTGCGGGCACCTGCGCACAGCGGCCGCCACGGCCCCACCACCACAACCTTGCCACGCAAACCCACTACAATTCTACTAAATACCACGTGTATGCTATTTAAAATACAGACTTCTGTAGGAGTAAGTATCCCTGTTTGGAAACAATACAACCCGCAAGACATGAAAAGGTTTCTAGATGTCTCATTCAAGTTCACAACATGAGCATCACCACAAAGTCCACATTCTTTGGTTTTAATGTCATAGAACAGTTCACCCATGAATGAAACGCAGCAACAGCAGTATATTTAACAAGTGCTATATACAGACAGGAATAATCCAATTATGAAGAAGTGTTCAACCTCACCTTCTTAAATGGCATCTGAAGAATGTTTTCACTTTACAGTAAATCCACATGACTAACTGAATTAATTCAGAGTCATATGCGTACTTCCTCCTCAAATCCAAAAGCTTCTGCTTTTTCTGGATATTGAGTTAATTACATAAATAAAAGAAATTTAATACATACTGTATGCATACGGCAAATAGCCATTTACAGCTAAAAGCCATAGAAAAAGGTTTTTTTATTCCCTAACTAGGTAGGTACCTTCTCATAATGACTACAGTGATTTCCTAAGGAACACATAAAGAAACACAAGTTTACAGACCACACCATTCAGATTTCAGAAATCTAGGATGATCTTCACCTCTATTGCAAGCTTTTTACAGACACAAAAGTAAACTGAGTGCACAGAGTACAAGTGAATTGTGAAATGCCCTGTAGCGGATTATGTGCAACGTGGTCACTGTCACACTGTGAAATTCACACCTTGAAACCAATGCAGGAGGTCAAGCAAGTCTGTTTCAGAAGTGAAAGAGGAGAGGTTTACAACCTTGTCAGATGCCAAAAGCTGCAGCTGCTTTGCATCAGTTTTCCAGATGGTAACACACATTAGTAGTCAGCCACAGATTATGCTCAAAGTATTCTGCCTCTCCCTCCTCCCTTTGATTTAAAGGCTGTCACTGCACATCAGGCAAAATATTTACAAACTACTGCTATGGGACAACACCGACAGTATTGTAACTGAAGGGAAGGGGGAGGAGGAGGGGAGGACAAGAATATCAGTCACCCTCCCTTCCACTCTTCTCCCTTTGTACAAATACCCATAAAAATAAAACCTCAAGAAGCCCTGTTTATCTGGTTACACAGATACACAAAGCATGTCTAACACCAGTATGTTACCAGTTTTCACACTGGCACTTCTATTAAGTCATACAAGGTATGCTGGAGAGCAGGCTTTGTGACTTAATGAACATTCAAAAAACCCATATAGTATTTCTGATACAAACACACACCCCCCCACATACACCCAAAAAAAAGTTTCACAATAGCTTTTTCATTCCAATAACGAGGAATATTTGGCTGACATCCCTTTCAGTAATTAAAGTTTAAAATCCAAGACATGATTAAAAGAAATCCCCTTGGCAGGCGAGAACATTTCCCAAACCCCTCCAGTGAACAGGAGGGAAGACAGACCCCTTTAAGAATCAAAACACTTAGAAGAAATTCAAATCTAACCTTTACAATTCCTCTAAGCGTTGCACTTCTAAAGGAGACCTTCTACGTGCAGAACTGAATGAGCCAAGTTTAAGCTCGAGCACTGGGGAGTTGCATCAGAAATCGGTAGAGGAGAACGTGACAGCTGCAAAACAAGACCTCTGCAAGAGGTTTCAGATCTGGTGTTTCAGCCTACTGATCTTGTTTCAATTAAGAAAATTTATTTATTATTCTGTAATCAGAATAAGTTTCTGCTGTGTAGATTTCACACAGCTGGATTCTAGGGTACAGGAGGGGCTTGCTTTGTTCTCCAGCTTAGAAAGTGAGAGATTTTGTTCTGCCTAGCAGAGCTTCATGGTTATTTCATGGAAACAAAAAGGGGAGAGGGTCCCTCAGGAGAAAGATCCACTGCTCCAAATTCATCTCAACATCTGATGCTTACACCAACAGCTCTCCAAACTAAACTGCATATAAATCTTGAATATCCGAAGACATTTGGTAACTCCTTCTTCCTCTTGTGTACCAGACTTGAAAATCAAAGCACTTTCTAGACATTATTGATTACAGTTGGGTATCTAAATAGGAATTCAGAAGACCGTGATCAAGAGCCTCACAAGCATGAAAATGACTGCTGAATGTAAGGAGTTTGGCTGGGGGAGAGGCGGAAGTGAGTCAAGCCACACAGAAAAAAAAAAAAAGCAAAGGAAATAGAAATAAACAGAAGAAAAGAATGTTTAGCAGGAAGGAAAAAAAAAAAAAAAAAAGACAACCTAACTAGCAAGAAACATGGTCCCAGCCGTGAAGAAGTGGGAAAAGATTATCCAAAACTTTCTCTAACTTACTTTGCTAAGTCAGACTACTAAATGAGCATCCCAGGTAACAAATCAAACTTCAGCAGCCTGAAAAGTGCAGTTTCTTGGAAGCTTAAAACCCAGAAGTGTCATGCAACCCAAAGCAACAAAGTTATCAGAAGAACCACTGGCAACTGCCCACCTGAAATTTGATCTAATCTGTCCAAGACAGCAGGAGAAAGGACAGAAAAAACACAACAAACAAAACCAAAACTAGAAGTAAAACCAAGAGCTACAGTACCATGTTCAGCTTTCTTGCTCATGAGGGAAACCCCCATCTCCAAGTTAAAAATACCAGTTTTGTAATTGCTTGCACACTCTGGTAATCTTACCAGCAAATGGATCGTTGAAGGAAAAAAAAATGGAGGGAACGGGAAATGCACACAGAAATGCCAAGAAAAACAGAAAAGATGGTTCATCTATCTGGATCACACCTTACAGTAACTCTATGGAGCAAACCAAAAAATGCTGATGAATCTCATGAAGTGGGGAGAGGCTGAGCTGAGCTTTGCACTGTTAAGAAAACAATTTCAACTACCAACTGCTAAAGCAGAGTACCAGTTAAATGACTAACTGAATCAGTATCGTCATAAACTGGAACAGCAATCTCAGACTCACACCGTGGTTTAAAACAAAAATAGTTACAGATCTTCTAATCCCACTACCAGAATGATGTTGACAAGTGAAATTTAAGATTTTCAACAGCATAAGCCTCGTATCTGCAGGATAAATCACGCATGTGGCAAAATGTTCTTCTACGTTCTCTGCATGCTAGATCATTATCTCAGAAGTGTTGACTTTACTCCATTGATTTAATTGAAACACAAACTGTAAGGCCCGGTTATGACTCTGCAAGTTAATGGTCTTTCCAATGAATCAGAAAACCAGAGAAATCTATAAATGAAGACTTATCCAAGGAAGAAAATAGGAAGATTTTGTTGAGCTACAAACACATCATCCATCTTGGCTATAAGCAAACTTAACATCTTCCTATGACTTCGGAAAGAAAGGTGCTTCAAAACTAGGCTCTCTTATCTAGTAATCACTATTGCAAACAAAGGACAAACAGAAGCTCCTATAATCAGCTTTTCTGACTGGTTGAAAAAAATCTTCTCACAGTTTCCTCCTCAGTGTCAATATCCCTTAGCATCATCACAGCAATTAAACTGGAACTAGGTAAATGCTACTGGTACCATACCAACTCCTATGATGACAGTTTTCCAAGTCCAGCTCTCCCATTACTCTATCACTGCATGCCCCGTTTCCTTGTATCATCTTGTGTACATCACAGTCCCAGCAATCCCATGAGACAAATTTTGCCTTTCTTCCCCCTAATCCCCCTAGCTTCAATCCTCATTTTCTCTAGTACTATGGTCTGTGCTGGCCCTCCCTCTCCCACACCAGCATACTACTTTTTATCCTAGTGTCATAACTGCTATTTGTAGCAGAGCATGCACACAGCTCACTGATTAGAAAGATGACTCCTCCCAATTCATGGACACTGGCACCCTTACCAGTACAAAGTTCAACTGGGAATTCCACTCCATCCCATGCACTCACATGCAATGCATCTCCACTGGATGGAGTTTATCCATCCTGAAAGTGGTCAAGGAAATCACACCCATTCCAACTGCTTGCCTTTAGAGACTTTTGCCTCTTTTAGAGGCTTCTGCACCTCTATTCATCTGCACAATTTCCTTTCTGGCAGGTGCAACACTGATTGCGTATCAGTTCTGAACGCTATGAGAGAAAACCAGTCAATATTGTCAATTCCATGCAGCTGCTCATTTTCCACAGCACGAAAGCAAAAAGGTTATCTAACTGCAGACTCCAGGAAAAGGAGACTGCACTTGCCTGCATTGGGCTGATTTTTAGAAAGTACTACCAGCTGCACATATGACTGCTTCTGTGAACTCAACTCAGTACACCTGAAGAAGCTTATTTTATTCCTACTTTCCCCCTATATATTCTGTGTGTACAAACATCTCAGGTTTTTTTATTATACAAAATTCTCAAAATTCAGCCTGATGTCTTATCTGTAGGCTGCCTGCATTTTTCACTTGCCTTTTATCCTACCCTTCCTCTAACCTTCCTTGCCTTTTCTACAGTACCTACATGTGTCTTCTGCCACAAAACAAGATCAGAATCTCCTCCCTCTTGTGCAGCTTTTGCATTCTATTTCCTCCCTCTTTCATATCAATGTGAAATTCACTCATTCCTCACTGCTGCAATGAGAGTTCCTACGGTATCATCTTCTAGTCTATGCCATAGTCCCAGCAACCCCAATGCACAAGTTCTGCCTATTCCACCCCTCCCCTTAATGTATCATTCTTAGTTTTCCTCCATACTTAGGACTCTGCATGCCTTCCCCCGCCCCCCCGCCCCACCCAAGTCATTCTCCCTGCATCATTACTGTATTTCTCCTTTCCTCTCTGAAAAGTAAATTATTCCCAAGATTAACAGCACAAACCTGCCCTTTGATCTACAGGCAAATACAGAACCACTTTAAAAAGGCTGGCTGCTCTCAGCAGGACTCTTTACAGAGAAGGCTGTAAGAAAGTGAAGGATGCATAAATACAGTTTAATGAATATAAAGTTTCTCATCAATAAAGGAAACTACGCCACAAAATTTTAGCTACAGAAACAACTTCCTCTAAACAGAAACGTGGAGACCCAGCTGCCACACAGGTATCATTTGCCCTGGAAAATGTTGTTGCCTGTACTCAGGATTTCAAGAACTAAATGAAAGCTAAGAAAAATCTGTTCTGAGCAAACAGCAACTAAAAAGTCAAGTACTTGTGCCTGTCAGTATACAAGTTCAAAGAAAATGTCTTTTCAAGATACAAGGTGCAGAATTTTTAAAGATGAATCACTGCTTCCAGGAGAGTTCAATTAATTATATCCAGCTGGCACCATTTCTATTACCAATGTGCAAAAACCATTTCACCCTGTTATTGTAATATTGCTCTCAAAGATTCATTAACATGATTACGTAACAGTGGTAGGACAGTATGACAATCTGAATGAATACAGTTACGATTTGCATGGCTTTGCTAGAAAGAAAAGGGTGAGTTTCTTAGCAGATATACGTGAAGACATGGCAGCTTCACCAACATTAAACATGCACCAATTTATCATTTCTGCAGACTTTTCGTAAGTCATTTTTTGGACAGGAACAAAAAAAAAATAAATACTTAAAAGGACTGAAATGACAAACTTAAAGCCCACTTGTACACCAGCAATTGAGATCCCAAGAACAAAATGGTACATGCAACATGCTGACCAAAAAGAACAAGTAATTAAAAAAAATACTCACAGGTAAATGAATCCAAGACTAAGATACTAGTGGAAATTAGTGGAAAATGCAGTAAGGCAGAAAGACAACGTGATCAATAGACAAAAAGGCTAATTAATATTAATGTGTGTTCTTTACAAGCTTGGCTCATCCTGCAAGTACAGGTGCAGACCGCAATCAAAGTAACCTAAGCCTATTAACAGCTGTAATTTATCTTTCCTTTGAAAGAAAGGAAACTTGCTTGAACTAGGTGATGGGGTGAATGTTTCCAGTTCTTCGTATTTCAGTGTAAACACAAAAGCATCAACATCTGGTTTAAGGTCACTGGAGACTGAGAAAGCATACGCTGGAAACAAAAGCATATATTCTTGTCTTGTATTGATATATTATCTTTTACTTACTAAGCATCTACTGCTGATCACAGTCAGCAAGAATCTACTTTAATATCCTGTCTTGCCCGGTATGGCCATTTTTGTCCAGCCCCATTAAATAACTAACCCAGCCCTCCTCCCCTTCTTCTGAAGGCCTCCAGCATTTCTTGGAACATTTTAGCCCAGGGATCTTCAGGAAAGACAGCAAACCTGAAGCAGCTACTAAATGAGATTTTGTAAGTCTAAGTATCTGAATTTTAACAGCACGCTCCCTAATACTTGATGACTTAGCCTGTAAAAATTAACAGCCTAATAAACAAGATTACTCAGGATTTAATTTTAAAACTGGAAGGGTTTTTTGTAACGTGGTCTTCTCTGTTCCCCCACCCCTAACAACAGAAATTCGATTTTCTCGGCAGATCTCTAGTAAATTACCAGGCACCCTGATTTCCCTAATAGGTAAGAAAATCTAAGGCCTCTGGCAGCTTCTAGCTGACGCCATCGCTAATTCCACACCCCCTTTTTTGACAGGACTGACGGCAGACTAAGCCGCCACTGCCTTCTTCACAAACTTACACAACGCCAGCGGTCCCCTTACCAGGGGCTACCCCCGGCTATCCCGGGCTGTCCCCGACCCTGCAGCGGGCAGGGCGGCGGGGCAGCCAGGTAAGGCCCCGTGCGGCGGCGCTGCCCCGGGGCCAGCGCGCTGAGGCGGGGCGGGGGCAGGCAGCCATTCTAACGGCCCGAGCCCCGCATCACAACCATTTCCTGCTCCCCCACGGCAGCTGCCGCAGCTGCCCGCACCTTCAGGCACAGCACCCGAGCCCAGCCGGCCCGGCCGCGGCTCGCTGCCCCTGCCAAACCCCCTCCGGCCTTCGCCCCTTCTCCCAGCCCTTCCTTCCCGCCCCTCAGGCTGCGGGCGCCGAGCGATCGCCCGCGGGCAGCGCACAGCGCCCGCCCCTCACCTTTCGGCAGCAGCAGCTTCACCTCGCCGTTCTCCTCCCGGCCTGCCGCACTCAAGGCCCCGCCGCCATCTCCCACCGCCGCGACCACGGGCAGGGCTCCGTGCTTCCTCCTCTCCTTGTCCCGCTTTTCCTTGGGCCTCTTCGCCTTGGCGCTCCCGCCGCTAGCGCCGGCCGCCCCGCCGCTGCAGCCTCCCGCCTCGCCGGCCAGGGCCAGGCGGTGCCGGTGGTGGCGGTGCTGGTGCTGCTGGTAGGAAGAGGAGGGGGAGGCGGACGACGGCAGCAAAACGGCGGGCGACAGCAGCTTCCGGGGCAGCGGAGAAGGGAAAGCGAAGCCCCCCGCGCTGCCGGAGGGGCCAGAAGGGAGCGCGGGGAAACCCCACGCCGCGGGGCTGCTGTAGCTCGGCACGACCGCTGGCAGCGGCAGCGACTGCTTGCCGCTCCCGCCGTTGCCGCCGCCCCCTTCACCGTTGACGCGCTTAGTACCCTTCAGGCTCCTCTCATCGGCTCCCTTCATCTTCTTGGCGGCTGGCTGGGACCCACGGGACACCTTCGCATCTGGGGCTGGTCTGGTGCTGAACGGCTCCTGCTCGGGCGACGCCGCACCGCGAATCGGGCTCGACGGCTCCGCCATTTTGAGCTCCTGCTTCTATTTACTCACGGCTCGTCTCAACCGACAGAACGGGGAGGGGCGGAGGGTGCCCCCGCCTCGCCCAATGGGCAGGCGAGGCGCCGGAGAGACAGCGTGAGCGGCCAATCGCGTGGCGAAGAGGGGGCGGGTTCTCAGGGGATTGGGGGCGGTGGGCTCGGCTGAGTGCGCAGTCGGAGAGCGGAGGCGAGGCGGGGTGCGGGCTGCTGTCTGAGCGGGCGCAGCTGCCCGGGGACGGGGACAGGGACGGGGACATGGTGCTCAGCCGGTGCGGCTCCTGTGCCCTGCCCCTGGCGCTGGGCCTGCTCCGCCAGGCGGGGGCAGGGTAGGCAGCCGCCCCGAGCGATGGCGGGCGGGGCCGGGCCGCAGCCGGCGGGGGAGGCCCCGGGCCTGAGGGGCCGCGCCCCCGGGAGCCGCTTCTGGGGGGTGCGGGTGGTCGGGATGCGGCGCCTTACGGCGGGTCCTGGAGGCGCTGGCGAGCCGGGAGCTGGTTTTCGTTAATTCTTCAGGTTTGGGGCTTCCCCGCTGGCGCCTGGCGCTGCTCGCTGCGGGGATGGCTGCGGGGATCCCTGTGGCCCCGCGGGCTGTTGGCTGAGAAGGGCTTTTGTTTGGAAATACGGAAGGTTTGGAAGAGGGTCTTTCCCAGGAGCTTGCATTGGCAGTAGCCCGTGAGGTGATGCAGCCGGTCTCCTAAGCAGAGGCTGCCGCAGCAGTGGGGATAAGCCGCCTGTCCTGGAGCCGAGAACACTGCATCAGTTCCACGCCTTGTGTACAAGGCTGAGGTCGTGGCAGCGTTTCTGGTTGAACCCGAGTTTTCCGCCCTCTCCCAAATTACCTGAGTCAGCCAGCTTAAGGCCTGGAAGCTCTTGTGGGCCTGATGGATGGCAAATGCTGCAAAGTTTTGCTGCCGTGGGACATGGTGCCCCACCAGCATAGTGGGATGTCAGTTGCATCAGCAACATCACTGGCACCCGGCCACTGTGCTTCAGATAAAGGGACTGCGTGCTGCTTCCTGCAAAGCAAAAGGCAGCGTGGCCTATAACGTGGAGTTTATTGCCACAAATGCCTGCCTTCCCCCCCAGCACCCCAGCCATGCCTTTTGGCATTTACAGCTGCCATAGCCACTGTTCAGGTGCAGACGGAAATTCTCCCGAGACCTACTGAGAGTGGGAAGGAGTCACAGAAATACAGAAGGCAAGCACCCATGTTTCCTAGAGTGCTTGCGTTGCAGCTCCCCTGCTCCACTCAGTCATACCTGCAAGTCTCCGTTGTTGCAGTGGGAAGAGCGGAGCAGCTATCACATTAAACTTTTATCTGGCAGACTTCTGCCAAATCAAATTGCTCTGTGAATTTTTTTGTATGATGCATCATCAAACAACGTTTTGATAGATTTTTTTGCTTCACAAGCTATTTTCATTTGAGCTGCAAACAGATTGACCTCTATTTAATAAGCTTGCTCCTAGCACTCTGGCTATCTCCTCCTTTGTTTCATCTTTTGCAAGTTGTAAAGCGGGCTGTATTTGATTCAGTGTTCATCTCAACAGCAGTGAAGAATAAATTTTCTTTACCCAGCTGTGGTGGTGTGCTCTCCCCCACCACCACTCTAAGCCATAACCCCCAGCAGGGGATTGTGATGGCTGCGTCCAGCTTGCTCTGGACTTTGGGGGACAGATGGCAACATGGTAGCCAAGGGCTGTCTGGAACAGTGACACAGAGGTCTTGCTGGTGTGCAGATACAACAAGAAGTATAAATAGGGGACAGCCCAGGGCGTACTGAGCTCTCCTGCATGGCAGCGGGCTGTGTGCCTGGATCTCCCCTTGACTAGGGGTGCCTCTCAAGGTTACTCCTCAAGGTTAAGAGATTCCATGCCGCAACAGATCCTCGATAAGTGATTAATAGCATTCTAAGCTTTGAAATCACCTAAGTGATTGATTGTGCACATAGAATCTTTTAGACGTAAACCATTGACCAAGTCTGGGACTAGGATTGGATCCAGCTGCACTTAGGCTCCTCTCCGGGAAGTAGTCTAGAAAGTAAGGGGGTCCTTTCAGAACCTGAACAGAAGGGTCTCCCTGACAGTTTGTCTGACCTTATCTGTGCAGTATATAAGCAAGTGTACCTTGCCATCAAATCTTGTTAAACCACTGTCACATTTGCCATTGAACTTTGTTAAATCACTGTTTTATACCAATGAAGTATGTTGTTTCTTCTCTCTTGTGAGTGAAGTGTGTGACTCCATCTGTGACACCAGCCAACTCTGCTTGAAGGGTTCTTCCTCAGATGATTCAGGTTTCGCTGCTGTGAGAGTGTGTCCTCAAACTGTATTCCGGGCATGATGAGGAAAATGGCATCTGCGTCAAACCACAGGAAGAACATTTCACAGCACATTATTTGAGCACTAGTCAGCTAACATCCGATCCCAGACTGAAATCCAGGTGCAAATCTACCCGTATATGTATGTCAGCTGGTGTAACCAGAATAGGCCTATGAGTACAGAAGTATCTTCAGCTCCCTCAGAAATTTGTTACTTGTGTCAGTAGGTGAGAAAAACCTATGTATTTTAACACCTCTAGAATGAGAAATTTTAGGCACCTCATGGCACTGTCTCAACATCGCAGGCATTACGGCCCAGTTCATTTTACTTCAATGCTGGTATTGATACCAAATCAATAGTATATTAAGTTCATTCAGTGAACTTATACTTCAGATAGGCCACAACTATATTTTCATACTCTCACTGTTGGGGGCTTTGAAAAACAGAACAGCAGTGATTCCCAAGGGCTTTGATCTTTAACTAGAGTAAATGCTAGAGCGTGCTTTCAGTCCAAGAAACCTGACCACAGCCTCTGAAATGCCAGAGTTGCCTAGGAGTACAACATCCCTTTTCTTCGTGTGGCAGGCTTAGCAAGGTTTATTAGGCTGATTAGGCTAGATAGCTATATAAATAGCTGAATATCTTCAAATGTGCACTTACACTAATATGGTTAATAATTACGACAGAACTTTGTATTTCTGTACTTCTTATTGGACATGCTGTATGTCTAAAATATATGCAGTGAATCATAATGCAACATATTAATGTGAAAATAGATACGAAGATAAAATCGGTGGGAGGGGGAGTCATTGCCCAAAACTAGATATAAGAACTGACATGTAAAGTAATAAATGTGCAGCAAACTTTTAACAGACAGATGATAATAAGCTACTAAACTTCAGTCAAGCTGTTGTTTCCTTTGCTTTTTGTAGCGTATTGTGCTTGTAAGCAGTAAACCAAGTTTTTATTAGTGAATTCTTTAGAAAATTCAACTGGAGCAAGGTGACAGAGTACCTGTTAGGTGTAATTGTTGCTTGTTGGAAAGCAGTGTGATTAATGTTTGGAGGTCTTCTGCTGCTATCTCATACCCATTTGTTACCAAGGAAAATGATAGGGTGCTTGAAATTCATAAACCATCTCTGTGTTTCAAATCCCACAATCCTGCTGCCACACGGTGGCCAGCCTGGCGGGCATGCTGGAGGAGTAGGTGTTGTCCCTGTCACTTTTTTGTCACAGATCACATGGGTGCGTTAAAAGTGCTGTGCCGTACCTATGGTGAGCATGCACTCCAAAATATTTAAACCAAATTTTAGTGCGTCTTCCTTTCCGCTTCTTTTTACTTTAATTAAATCTCTGAATGCTGGTGCAAACACCACAGACACTTGTGAGTGAGATACAGACTAAATGAGAAACACCAAAAATGCTTCAGAATAAAAACTGTCTTTGGAAAAAAGGGGGTAAATACAAGTCATATACCTTGTATAAAATACAGGTAGAATAACAAATTTGTTCTGATATTAATTGGAAACAGCAGAAAACATATGCTTACAATAAAATGATGCAATCTCAACAAACACTATCCCAAAGATTGCCCCCAAACCCAAACTATGATAGAGAAACACAGTCAGTAGCATCCCATGTCACAACTCCAGTCCCCTGCAGTGACTGCACAGAGATTTATGAAGTCAGAGAGCCTTTGAGGGGATCGGTCCTTGGTGGGGTACTGCAGCATGGTACAGAATCCATAAACACAGAGACCAGAGAAGCTTATATTTTAGTAGGAGACTTTAAACTGGTTATAGAAATTATATCAATTTAGTAGTTTTAGTAGAAGACTTTAAACTGGTTATGGAAATTATATCAATGTGCTTTTCTCTAAAATTTTATGTGCACTTAGAGAAATCTGTGAAGATTTTCTAGACCATGAAAACCCAAAAGAGACAAAACCTAACAGTAAAAATGCCAGGCACATATCGGTCTGGTATCCAACATGCATTAAGGATAAGCTTACTAGAGTTTTGGCCTGCTTATTACAAACGTGTTATCATTTTAATTAGAATAATTATTAAATGCTGATCTAACTGGTTATTAATCAAAAGATTTGTTTAAATACCTATTTTGTTTTGGTAGCTAAGGAAGCTAAACTAGTTAGTGTATATGCTCTTCTAACTTTGTAAAATTTCAGACATCCCCTATAAAATAGAAAGCTGCATATAAGCGCTATACATGGATTGAGTTACATTGTTTTGGCTTTATGCTCTTAGCTGCCTACCGAAGTGATGCTCCAAAACCTTACTCAGGTCTCCAAACAGAAATACAATTTTCAGAAATGCTATTTAATCTCTTTATAGTTTCAACAGTTTGCTTTCCATGCGCTTACTTCCTTGGTTTGGCATCTGTTCAGTTCCCAATTCAAGCATGAAAATAATTGTGCCAAGAGTAAATTGGAAACATTTGATGACACTTAGACATCTTTATGCTGGTTTTTGTCTTCAGAATCAGCTAAATGTAATGTTTAACGCTATTCATTTTTTCTTACAATTCATTAAAAGTACGTTTATTCACCTTTGGAAATGGAGGTGAAAAGTAGCCTCCTTATGTGCACGGTATGCACTTACAAAAGTAGTTTCATCATATGAAAATGTGATTTTAGAAAAGCCTCATTTTCCATAGTTTTCAGAACAACCAGTGGCATATCCAAATATAACAATTGAACTAAATGAGACAGTTGGGACTAACTTGGTTTGTAATTGGGAGCTGGTGACAGCCTGACAAGCCTTCCTGCAGGTGGTAAGGATTTCCATCCTCCGTTGCTCTTTGCAAAGGGCACCCTCCCCACACCCAAGCAATGTGAATGTGCAGCCCAGCATCTTTGATTAAACAGGTGACAAATCCAGGTTTATGCTAAAATGCCTTTTTTTTTTCACAGCAGCAGCTGATGTCTCTTTTCTAACTGCTCAGGGGTAGCGTGTTAGACATTTGGAAGAGGGGCAGAGGAGACAGCTGGGGACAGTAATGTTTTTTATTACTCTGTTCATCTGCCAACACCTTGTAGAATCCATAAAAACCACAAAAGGGAGTTTAGACTTCAGAGAAGACCTACAAAAATTGTTTCTTATTTCATGTTTTTTTTCAAACAGCTACATATTACTGTTGTAACAGCTCTTCAGTCTTTATAAACTTTTTTTTTCACTTGTGTTTAACATGTGAAATGCCTTACCTCCTAGATTTCTTTTTTTTAAGTGTAATAATAACCACAGCAATGGAGCAAACCTGGAAGGTATTGATATACACATTTTCAAATTATGTCTTCTTGCAGTCAAAAATGTAATTTGCTTTGCTGTTGTCTTCATAGCATGCAAAACATTTAGACTATTTGAAAGGTACTTAGGATTTTTCAGTTCAAAAGTAACATAATTAATGACTAAAATTTGTGAATGGAAGCCAGAGGATGCAAGTCAAGCAAAGCTTTATTTCATTGCAGGGGCAGGGGGAGGAGTGGATAAAAGTCTTGCTCATTTTCTTATTTCAGTAAATATTCATGCCTCTGGAGTTTTTACAGGTTAACACCCTCGTCACTACCATTTGAGATACCCAGTTTCTGTTCAAGTCTGCACAGATCTGTACAAAGAATTACACAAGTAGTCTCCCCACCCCCACCCCACCCCCCTTTCCCTTAGAATCCACTACCATTATAGCTACCTACACGGAACTTCCTCCAGGGTCTGACCACACTAAGGTTTATTGACCATACCCCATCTGCATCTTTAAAAACACAATCCAGAGCCTACAGCTTCTTGCGGTGTATATACCACAGCTGCTAGAGCAAGGCTGGGACTGGCCCTGGACGAGCACGGGAGGCGGCAGGAGAAGGGCCCTCTCTGTAGGCAGTGCTCTGCGGGGCTGCACCTGGAAATCACCATCTTTTCCTCTGGCTGGGGCTCCAGCTGCGGACCACCCCCAATGTCATGGAGAGAAGGACCTGCAAGTCATCTCCTTTGCTTAAGCAGGCACAGGAATCAGTATCTATTAGCTATGGCAAGGGGTTGCAGTGGCCACGCTTCCAGGAACAAATAACCTGAACTCTATCAGCCCATCCTTTCTTTCATATCAGCTTGGAAATTCTGCAGGAGTCTCATAACAAGAGAATCTGGGGGCTTCACAACTGGTTGTGGGTGTCGTTTGGTTCTGACTAAGGACTTTCTTGGTTTAAGTTTTAACAAAACCTTTCTTGCAGCAATGCTGAATAATTCAGTAATCCTAGTTTTACCAGATGTCCTCATAGCACCACGTCCTTCAATCGAATTAGTTGTTGTTTTACTGACACAGTGAAAATACCAAGATATTTTTTAAAATCAAGATGTATTCACAAGATCTTTTTTAAAAAGTTGAACATCACATTTTAGTCAGCCTCTTCCCAATCAGCCTACAGTCAGTTACAGTCCCTGTTACCGAGCAGCTGCACGTGCCTGCACAAGCACCCACCCCTTCCTTAGGCTTCTTTAAACTGTGGATGTAGATTTTCAAGTCTTCACGTGTAAAGGATACAATTAATAGACAGTATAGGACACACATCCTCACCTAACCAGTCTCTCTTGTCATATACCCTCAACAGCTCTTTGTTCCTAAAGTGCAGTCCCTTCACAAACACTGGGGTGACAAAGTTACAGGTTCATAAAATTAGTTGATTGGATACTATAGGATATTAATTTTCCTGCCCCTTCTTACTATTTCTGACTGCTCCTCTGTTACAGCTCAGCTGAATTTAAAATTTGGCGAGGAAAGCAATAAGGAGAATAGCTACTCTGAGGAAAATTCATGCTTTAACTGAGCTGATTTATAAGTATGTATGTGTTAGAATGTACTAGAGAACCAAGAAGAAAAATGATTGAAGTTGCAGGCAAGCAGATACTCCTATCAGAGATAACCAGCTGGGTTCAGGCTGTGACTTGGAGGTGAAGGAATATCGTTTTACTGGGCCTGTGTTTTCAAGGGCCACTGTAGCTGCAATGAAGGTGTAAAAAATTCATAGCAGACACTGCCTTTTTTGTATGTAAACCAAGTCCTTTGTTCAGCTGTAACACAGACACCACAGAACAACCTTGACCAAACCCTACCTGTTTGTGTCATCAGGAGCAGTCAGCACGGATTCACCAAGAGGAAGTCATGCTTGACAAACTTGATAAACTGGGGAGAGTCCAACAAAGGGCCGCAGAGATGATGAAGGGTCTGGAGCATCTGAGCATCTCTCCTGTGAGGGGAGGCTGAGAGAGCTGGAACTGTCTAGCCTGGAGAGGAGAAGGCTTGGGGGGATCTGATCAACATATATATATTTATATAGGTATGCATAAATATATAAAAATACCTAAAGGGAGGGTGCAAAGGAGGTGGAGCCAGGCTTTTTCCAGTGGTGCCCAGTGACAAGACCAGAGGCAACGGGCAGATGCTGAAACACAGGAGGTTCCCTCTGAACACCCTCACACTGTGAGAGTGACCAAGCACTGGCACAGATTACCCAAGGAATCTGTGGAGTCTCCATCTTTGGAGACACTCAAAAGCCGTGTGGACATGGTCCTGGGCAGCCTGGTCTAGGTGGCCCTGGTTGAGCAGGGGGTTGGACCAGCTGACCTCCAGAGGTCCCTGCCAACCTCAGCCATCTGTGAAACTCTAACATATACATAGGTAGAGCCTGATGAGCAAAAGGATAATGATTTCTTTGGAAGATGAGAGGTACAGTAATGTGAATTTTTCCAAAATGCATTGTCCATTCTGAGGAAGTACTTTGATTATACCTCATATGAAATTCAGAAGCAGAGTCTTTGCAGCAGCTGAGGTCATGGGGTTACACGTAACCTCAAGCACTTTCGTGCGCTGTGGCACAAACAGAAAGGTAAGAGTTGATCCAACTGCTGTCTGGTTATGTACAACACCCAATAAACCTGTTTAAATGATAGTGTGATTAAGGCAAACTGCACCTTCATCTTGTTTTGCCTCTGATGGTGTTAAGGAAAAGCAAGTTACATCTGAGAGCCTGTACCATGAAGCTTAGGAACATCTTTTCTTTTCATATGTTCAGTATACCCCGAAGCAAATAAAGCACAATCCAGCAGCTGTCAGCAAGTAAAAGGAAACTGAAGTTTTATATTCAAGATGTCTAGACCATAAGAAACTTTCTCTTATTTGCTTGCAAAGATTTTACAGAGAAGCCCAGAATTCTGGCATACAGCTGCCTTCTCTATCATCCATGTCACGAACTCTGTTTAGCTTCCCCTCTCTCATAAAACCTTCAAACCCTTTTCTAGGGCTGAATTGATCAGGCTTTTCCACTGCAGAATGTTAATGCTTTATCTCAGGCTTTTCTTTTGCTGTTGTTGCTTCTCTTGGGAATAAAGCTATGGGCAATTTTATCTAAATAAATGAAGGCACTTTGTGTCTTTTTTTTTTTTTTTTCTTTTCAGCCATTGTAGTATTTTTTTTCCTATATGCAGAAGCACTACCCAGTAGGTTAAGCATCAGATGTGTGCTAAACTATGCTATATAGACAGGTTGAATATTTTGTCTTACGGAGACTGTAGCACAAACTTGCTCATGTAGATCTTTGGAAATGACAAAAGTAGCGTGTTACATAGTGTAAACGCAAAAAAAACCACCAACACACTCACTTAAAATGTCAAATTTATACAGTGATTTCTGGGCGTTCCTGGGCTAAATTCTAGAATATCCCTTGCTTTCCACTGCAGATTTTAGAAAAGTTAGAAAGTGAAGAAAGTACTATTTCAGGCGGTGACAACGGATGATTAATTTTCAGATTATGTAGACAACTCTGAGTGAACTAGGTGAACAAACAGGAAAGGGCAGCTGCCGTCTAGGACACGTAGCACTGAGGGAGATGACTGCAATGAGGCAAGCTTCACGAGTGTAATCTGAAGTCCACAGAGCAAGTTATCAGAGTATTAACATCCTGAGAGCTCTGTCTTTGTCCAAGTTAAATCCAACATTCTTTCAACCCATGCAATCCAGGGGAGGAATCCTTTGGTGAGTGTCTGTAATCCCTAATCCATGATGCTACGGCTTTGGAAACAACAAAAGCTAAAACTAAATACAGGTTCAGAAAACAGATGGCAGTTGTCAGTACTGTTGAGGTCATATTTAGAACTGTGCATAATGTTTGTAGGAGAACCAAACAAGACTGTTTCAAATCTGTGGGATCAGAAGGAATAAACCCCAGCGACGTTAACAGGGCTGGTGCAGCAAGGGACAGACACCAGCGGCAAACTGCCTGCACTGTTCTCTAGAGCTGGAACGTGGTGTCCACGCACAGGTAGGTATATGACACCAACAAGCCCAGCATTTCCATTGCTTTTCAGTTTCAGGGAGTCTCCAACCTTCATCCCCTGTTCCCAGTACAAACAGAAATGCAATAAGAGCCCGAGCTGGACCAAGGGAAGGTGCTGATTTGGAGCCAGATGTTCTCCAGCTCAGAAGACTCTAGGGCTGGAGTTCATGAGGGTATCTTACCAAGAGAAAAGACAGTAACTAATAACACAAGAATCGTGTCTAAAGAGGCATCACAACCAAACCTCTGTTCTTTACTATCCTTTCAGGAAAAAAAAATAAAAGTGTATTAGTGGCAGAATTGCTGCTTATGAAACCTTTACAACAACCTATACCTCCAAAGCAACAACCAATACCACAGAATGGTGCCTTGCAGAAGGGAAAAACTTAAAAATAATGATTTCAAATGAGTCAACTCTAATGACAATACAAAGGAAAGAAAAAAATTATGGTCTGGGGCCCCCAGCATAAAACAGACATGGACCTGCTTGAGCAGGTCCAGAGGAGGGCCACGAGGATGAACAAAGGGCTGGAGCACCTCACACATGAGGACAGGCGGAGAGAGTTGGGGTTGTTCAACCTGGAGAAGAGAAGGCTCCGGGGAGACCTTATAGCAGCCTTCAGTACCTAAAGGGGCCAACAGGAAATCTGGGGAGGGGCTCTTCATCAGGGAGTGCAGTGACAGGACAAGGGGTAATCGTTTAAAACTGAAAGAGGGTAGATTTTGGTTTAGATATAAAGAAGAAATTCTTACTGTGAGGGTGGTGAGGCACTGGCACAGGTTGCCCAGAGAAACTGTGGATGCCCCAACTCTGGAAGTGTTCAAGGACAGGTTGGATGTGGCTTGGAGCAGCCTGGTCCAGTGGGGGGTGTCCCTGCCCATGGCGGGGGGGGGGGTTTGAACTAGGTGAGCTTTAAGGTCCCTTCCAACCCAAACCATTCCATGATTCTATGAAAGGAAAGTCATAGATTCTCCCAAACTAAACTCTAGAAGAACACTTATTCCTTAACAAGCAGCTCCTGTGAGTTACGCATACCCCTTATTGTTGCCAGAGTTCAAATCAATGGCAGAAGAGGAGGACTGAATCACAGAGCATGGACTTTCTTCTCAACCACAGGGACACAGAGGACCTGTGTGCGGTCACCGGGTCATTCTGCCTTCAGAAGGGCTATAGAAGTAGGGGACTAGTACACACAGCTGGCCAGACATTCTCATGTGTCTAGAAGGGAATAAAGGCAACTCCCTGAAACAACTGGTTTAAACGCTACTTTCCTCCATTTCTGCCACTTTTGGCAACGGAAGAGGTGAGGTATTTCCACGCAAGTTGGTGTAGTTTCTTTTAAAAACTGAAATCCCAATGGGTTTCCTGATTGTTTTATTCCCCTATCCCTAGATGCTTACAATAGAAGCTGTTTTAGAGACAGTTTTTTGGAATACATTTAGTGCTAGGAAATTGAGGTCTTGTGTCTTAGACAGTGGCACTTAGTTGTAAAGTAGCAGTTTATATTCATAAGCGCACGCATGTGTGTGTATATATATATAAAAATAAATGGCTACTTATAAGTACCAGCTAATCTTTCACTGCTCACCTCAGCTTCTGACAGATATAAAAAACATCTACATAGAAAAATCCACAATAAAGAGCTTTCTGTCTATTTGCAAATTTTATTCTGCATTAGAGGCAGCAGCTCTTCAGATCAGCGGCCTCGGTGGTTCTGGTAAACAGTTAATTCAAGACAAACTGCCGCAAGTAAAAATACATTTGCCATAACATCCTTAGATTATCTCAGATGTATCAACGTGACTGGAAGATAATTGTACCTGAAGTTTCTAGACCATGGGTTTAGGAAAGCATCTCACAGAGACTGCAGGCGAGGTTTAATTGGAAGATACTGGACTTAATTCTCATTAGAACCATTTTCTTTGAACAAGTCACCCCAAAATGTTTAAATATATGTATTGGATGGCAGTTAGGAGTTTTGGGATCCATTCAGAATGGAATGAATAGTGTTAATGTAAACCTAACACATCACTATCACCCTCGGATCACTGTCTCAAACATGGGAGATGTCCTGGCTCCTCCCAGCCCGTTTATGTAAAATTGCAGTTGTACCATATGTTGTTACTTGTATGGGCTTGCCCTGGCTTAGATGCAGGAATGCTAAGCATATGTGATGGATAGCTCCAAATTCCAGTAAACATGTAGAGAGGATTTGTCATCTCACCACGGGCTGGCCCAGAGGCTGCTTCGAGTGAGCTCCCTTGCGCAGGTCGCTTCTGACGCTTGGAGACAATGGGGAGGGAGGAGGAGGAGGAGGGGAGGGAGAGAGGGGAAGGGATGGAAAAATACCTCACTCATAACATGGATCTTAGTCACTGGAAGAAGAGACATTGAAAAGTGCTTGCTTGATACATCTACACTGTACTATTGAGATAAAAATTGACTCCAGCCAGCCTTCTAAGCCATTTAACTGAAGCGTGCAGCCAGTTCACAAGAAGCCACAGACCCTGGTGTCCTCTCTGGATCTCACCGTTATGCATATTTCGGACCCTAGCAAAGCGGGGGTTTGTTTCATTATTTCAAATATAAATTTAGATAGGCGTATAACGTGGTCTGTAAAAGTCCCTATACATGTTATGAGCTACGAGGATATCCCTGGAGCACATCACATGCTCCAGAAGCGGTGAGGAGAGGAGCCCCGAGTTGCCAAAACACAAAGCATTCAATTTAGTGACAAAAGCCGGTCCCTTCCAAAACACTTCCCATGCGGTCCTGAGGCTGCAGACAGGCCCGAGGGAAGAGCTGTCTCTCTAGGAGCCAGCCCCCTCCCACGGGCAGGACTGAGCTGGATCGTGCGGACCAGTCCGCAAGATCTGTGAGAAAGACCATTTTGGCTTATGTAGCCATTCCGACTTCGCTGCCTAGAGAAGGCTGGCAGGTGCCTGAGGTCCAGAAGAGGCCTGACTTCTTTCATTTTTTTAATGATAGAGTAGAAACCCCTTGTCTTATGAACCAAGGAGTCCCAGAGTCCCCTCCCTGCTGTGGAATAGCTGCCGGAGCAGGAGTTCAGTTTTTCTAAACAGAAAAGATGAAGGGCAGACACGATGGAGACATAAATGCAGGACAACTTTGACTGCCACACTGTATCCAAACTGTAAAGAACCAATTTATCCACAGAGATATTTTTGTAGGGTTGAAATTTCAAAACTTATTTCCAAAGAGGGTGGATTTAAAAAAAAATGAAAATATCCACTTGAGCTTCTTTCCAGCATCACCAAACTGGTATTGATCTGCTGTCTGAGGACACTGAAGAGGAAAGAGCTGCTCAGCAACACTTTTTGGAACTGTTAGGTGCCTCGCTAGCTGTAAAGTACACTAAAAGTTGATTTACATTATCAAAATAAATACTTGCATTGCTTCCTTCTTATCAGTGGATTACGTATCAACAGACATTTAGATAAATACATATTCATTAAATGGCAAGGTATACAGTGCTGCTGTTCAGGTGTCACTTTGAGGTCTCAAAATCTACACATGACAACAAATCGCTTTCTCAATTTGTCATTCTTCGTTTCTCCACCTCTCCCACCCACCACAGGCCATTTCAAAGATCTGTTTACCCTTATTAGGTCCCGCCCCCATTTTTTCTCCCACCCTGGGGAGTAACCTTCCCCAAGGCTGTATCAGGCAAACCCAAAAAGGCTGGTACACAACTATGCTTTTTCTAGAAACTCACACACCACCAATTTGTTTAAAGAAGCGTCTTCCTTGTACTGCATTCCTATTACCCAGCCACACCTCTTCTGCCCTTCTGAGGATCTTACAGATCTGCGAACCTGCTCAACAAGTTCCCTTCAGCCTTTTATTACCCACAGGCAAGGAGAGTTTCCTCCTTGTACCTGCTACAGTTCACGTCTTTCCACCTCTCTCCTCCTGAGCTGTGTGCTCCTCGTTCGCCCCAGCTCTGCCACACTCACTTAACACATACCAAAGCAGAGGCCAGGATATTTTATGAACGTGTTGTGGGTCAGGTTCTCTATCCAGGCAACTTGCTCGAGTTTTGGAGGGCTCACAGATCACTCCCCACAGATCTCGTGACCTGTGTTATGAGTAATTTTTTAATTAACTTTTATACAAAACCAACATACAAATGCTTTTTCAAAAAAGCCTGATGGTACCGACTGTTCACATCCGTAGGAAACGTAATCTTAGATTCCTTACTGGAGTACAGGGTGATCACAGAATGGTTGGGGTTGGAAGGGACCTCTGGAGACCACCTAGTCCAACCCCACTGCTAAAGCAAATTCTCCTAGATCAGGTTGCACAATGGATATTTTAGCTTTGATGGCTATTTTAATTTTGTCTAATGAAATGCAGATCAGAAACTACATTACTATTTTTAACAGAATTGCCAGCCTTTTGCTGGTGGGTTTGGCTGTGTTCAGAAACTGGAGTAAAATGTGGAATTAGACTGTACCAGACCCAACCTTCCTTCACTTACAGCAAAATAATTGTGTTCAGTGCACGTAAGAGTGAAATGCTAAAAAGAGAAGTGCACTGGGCAGTGCTGTTCAAATGTGTAAGTGATACTACAAAGTTAAATATTCAGCATAAACTATATACCATGAATGATGGGACTGTTTTGGAGATGCAGCAAGAACAGAGCAGCTAAATCAACGGACGCCAGAAAACTCGCAACTTTCCTCATGGGATTTGTGTCTTCCTCCTGCCAACTTCTCCAGGCTCACTTGAACAACGAATAAACCGCTTAACGAGAAAACAGCAAGAGGGCAAATAAAAATTTGAACAAATGTAGCAAAAGATTTGAAAATACTCAGATTCATGAACCTGGGTGGGGTTTTTTGTCCTTTAAACATTAGGCCAGAGATGCTGCAGGTGGAGTACATGTTGCAATGGAACCACACACCAGACATCTTCTGGTGAGAAGCAAGCAGAGCCAGCAAGCAGAAGAGCTCAGCACAGCCTTTGATATTCCACGTTTGAACATCAGGATACAGGCCAGCTCTTCATTTGACTTGACAGTCAGGCTCTCCATGGGATTCCGGCCTTACCTGCCCCAAAAATCAATTTTCTGACACGCCTGTGATCTTTTACGCTCAGGACTGTAACTCTGTGGATGAAAGTGGGAATTGTAGAGGTGAAAGACAACTTCCACCTCACTAGCTGCAACCCGTGGAGCTCAGCCGAGAGCTCACCACTCTCCTTCCGAGAGCCCCACAACTGCAAACATTTACACGCATGCTTAACCCTGCAGATGAATGGCCTCATTGAGCTCACTACGGCTGTTTACACGCATAAGTTACCCACGTAACTGTTTGCAGGATTTAAGCCAAAATGCAAAACTAATTTCTTGCCTTGGCTTCACCACAGTAAGCAATTCAGACAGACATGCTGGATTTTCAGATGCAAGAGTTGAGCGTTTAAAGAAATCAACCGTTACAGCAACAACAACTTAATAGATCAAAACAGAAGGTGTTTTCAGCTACGTCTCCTCAAGGAAAGACCATTTTACCTCAGCAGTTCAGACTGTGAGATTTGAGCACACAGGCAGACAAGATTTTAGTTACTCACTGTATTAAGACGGCGAATACTAAGCCTTTGATGAAGTTCAGCATTTGGTGCAGATCTGGAGGGTGCTTGGGGATACTGTTTTCTGCGCTGCAATACCATGGTACTTCCTAGCTCTAGTTGATGGCCCGACCCCCAAGAAACCCGTGTTTTGACGCAGTGCGTGCATTGAAATGACCAGAAGTCACACCAGAGCACGCCGGGCTGTTTCTGGGTGTTACTAAGACTGTTGCTAACCACTTCGCAGACTTTCCAACTGTCTTAACAGGCTTAAAATATGCTGAGGGTTCCCAGAGGCCAGTCGGTGCATTGCACTGCCTTGCCTCAGCTACGGCATCTCCTTAGTTTAACGCGCTCTTCGCATTTAGCCCTCCTTTTTAGCCCCCACAGCATAACCTCCCGTGGAAGCTGTTCCAGCACCTCAGACTTGAAAGGCATTTCAAGATCACGTGAAGGGCCCTTCTTGGGTGCAGGACTGCCTGCAGTAGCCGCAGCCGGCTTATAATGCTGATGTTACTTCTCCCTCAAGCACCGAGAAAACTCAAAGCGGTAGTTGCGTGCAGTTGTACATGCAAGTGTATTTGCTCAGTTACAAGAAGCTGGTATTGCCCAAAGTCCTCAACTCCCCTTTTCAAGGTGATTTTCATTTCTAGTCCTTCTCCAGTCCAGCCCTCTCTCGCTCTGTTTTCTCTCTCTGGCTGCAATGTGCTGGGTTAGGCCGCAGGCAAGAGCTTTACAGTCAGGAGGTCTCAGTGCTGTGGGCAAATCCCAGTTGAGAAGGCAGGCTGCTGGGACCGCACAGTGCCTAGAACTGTACCGACCTGCTGGCTACCAGCAGCCAGCCTGCACCCCGAGCACTGCGCAACGGCTGCATTCGTTTCACCCAACTGTATTTAAGCTTTCACTACCAACTCACACCCGTGGCAGCAGCAGCAAAACCCCCAAAAGGAGAGTTTGAGCATGGCCTCGTCAGCGCTGCTCTTCAGGCTTGGAGGTGAAGAGGTACTCAGAGAGCAAGAAAAGCCTCCGAATCGAAAGCGCATCGTCTAGAACCTGCAGCTGAGCGAGGCTCCTCCTGCAGTTTGGCACTGAGGACGTGGCAGAAGCAGTCTGTTCGAGGGCTTGTGTAAGTGAGTGTACGGTTTACACAGTTTACAGTTTACACGGCTGCAGTTGTATCAGAAGCACTAATGATGTCGTGGTACAGACAGACATACTGATCTCACAGTCATTGTCAAGCGCAGCTTTTAAGACTTTCAAACTGAATTAGCGGAACGCTGATGATGTTGAACACAAACTGGAGAAAAGCTATGCCATTATTTCCAGCCTGTGCCTACGGAGAACCCTGCAATGTAGGGAACTTACTTCTATACAGCTTATTAGAAAGTTTCAGCTTATGCTTTATCAATTTAGATTTTAAAGTGGTTCGCACTTACAGCGCCACAAAGAGCCCTCGGACAGTAAATCTTCCTGTCTTTGAGCCTGTATACATCAATGCCACATCACATTTACCCACTCTGATTTACATTACCCTTCATTTCAGTCCAAGCCACCCAGGTTAACGTTCCCCAGCTCTGTGTGTGTCCAGAGCCAACAGCTGCCACAAGGAGAACTGCACATTGTTTGCACGTTGTTTATGACAAACCTTTGAGAAAGAGCGAGCCAGAGCTCCCACAGACATGTCTTAATGGTAACACCCCAGATAAAGCTCAGAGGCCAAAACCAGTTGCGTTTCATAGCTCAGCTGGGGCAGGGCGAAGCAGCTTTGAGCTAGAGGGTTTTTCGTTATCGAGGCTTGAGAGACTTCCACTGCAGGTGTATACCTCTGGTCATACTTAAAGAAAGGGAAGTAAACTGTTTCAGTAAGTGTCTTAAACCTTCACGTGCGCAGCTTTAAGGGATAACAGGGAAAACGCAGAAGCGAGCTTTACACAAACAATAATGACAGGGGAGGCGCCCCCCTGTCGAAGCTGGAATACCTCTAATTCCTCAAATTCTAGCTCCTCAAATTCTCAACTTCTGTCCTCCCTTAGCTGAAGGGAACCTTGTAACAAACTGCACCATTTTCTCCCACTGACCTACCCCTTTCAGGTAGTTTTTACATCACGTGCATGCACATTTTTGTTTTTTCTCCTCAATTTTTTCTGCTTGCCCTCAGTTCCATCCTATCCTTCATCTCCATCTTGTCATTGTCTTCTGCTTTTCCCCTTAACACCATTTTCCCTCACAGCGCACTCTTTAGTGGCTGCGTGGGTGTGTGCCTGTAGGCGAATGTAATGCCTGAGCTTTTTGCCTCCCCAAACATTTAGTATTTGTTTTCATTTTCACCTCCATGCTCACTTCCCGCATTCATCTCCTGAAACTTCTTTCTGGGCTATGTTCAATCTAGCTTTTCTCTCAAACCAGCTTCCAAAGGCTTTTTGATTTCAGACACATCAAACGCAGTATCCTTTTCTTCTAACGCTGTCCTGAAAATTCTTCTTGTGGCCCATGATTTTTTTTGAGTTCTTTCCCATCTTTTTAACCCTTTCAGTGCACTTCAGAAGAGTCCTCCCCCAAGGCTTCCAGCAGCATGGGCACTCAGAGCAGTCCCTAACAAACCCTATCATCACATGGGTGTGCTTCCAACCCGTACTTGTCTCCTCCTGCACAAAGGTGTCACACAATTTCTTTTCTCTTTTTATAGACACCTAGCCATCAGCTGAAGCTCCATTTGGCTTAGTCAGACCTTTTCTCCTCTGTTTTCCTTCTTCTACCCACTCTTCCCACCATTGTGCTTGCTGCCACCATTCCCACCATCCCTGATGTCTGTTTCCTTCCACCTGGACTTCTCTCCCAGTGCTCTGATTTCGGCTAGACAGATCTCGCAGGTCTTTCCCACTGAACATATAAGACCTTATTTTCCTAGAGTTCCTGTCCATCTCGCATCTCATTTCACCTTCACAAATAAAAGTTTCTTGCTTATACCCACGAGAAAACAGCGGCCCTCCAAACTTTTGCAAATTGCATCATTTATCCTCATCTTACCTCTTGTTCTGTTGTTTTCCATCATGCTTAACAGAACTACTCGTTCTCAGCTTCAGTGACCTCCACACCCTTACTTCTACCCTTCATGCTGTTCTAAGAGGCCAACTTTTGCGTGACTCACCCGCCATGCCATGGCCCTCTCCAGATTTTCAGGCCAACCTCCTCATTTCTTCCATGCTGCCTCAAGTCTGCAAGTTTCCTTCAATCCTCCCAAAGCCATTTCACCGTTGGTATTCCTCCTCTGAGGATCTCCCTTCACCGAAATACACCATCTTGTTTAGATTGCACGTGTCATTTCTCTTCCCTACCACAGTGCTACTACAGGTTCCTTTGCACTCCTGCCCATGACTGGGGCTGGCAGGGGGGGCGACGGGACAGACGCCCACATCCTTTTTGCTTTGTACAGCCTCTAGCACAATGGGTCCTGGCTAGAAGCCTGAGAGGCTTTAGTGCAGTCCCATAACCCAAGGTGTAATCAACACTGCCTGCGATCACCTTGTATGCTTTCTAGGTCCTACGTGAGAAGGGCAAGTATAAAAAATAGGTATGCAACTGAAGGACAAATATTTTTAGAGAGGAAACATACCAAGGAGTGATTAGCACAAAAGCTACCTTAGCCTGCAGATATTAATAACTGACTTGTACAGGGATTTAGGCACATTTAAAGCAAGCATGGCTACCAACGCAGCAGTCAAAAAGCTGTTTTCCATGAAGTGATGGGCCCAGAAGCCCTTTGCTGGCCAAGGCAAGGTGACCTCCCCGGGAGGGAGTCATGCTCATGGTTCAGAAGTGCCAAGTTTGGCCTGAAGGTGTATTTCTTACCCATACCCCAAGTAATTATCTTGTCATCACTAAAGAAAATTTACTTAAATACAGTCATTTCCACTTCTGCAAGAGTGCTGGTTTTTAAACATCCAACACTTATCCACCCTACTCCCCTGCTCGCACTTGACCTTCCTGCCTACTACTGCATTACTGATTTACTCCCAAGGGCAGAGTAAATGCTCTTTACTACAGCTAAATAAGAAAAAGTGTTTTGCCAGACATACTTGATGCCATACGGGAGAGCAGACTATCACCTAACTGAAGTTAAATCAGCTCACATTTACATCCCAGCCAAAAGAGACGTGTGTTCAAACCAAAACCCGTTGCTTTGGGGAAATAAGCAGCTTTCCATCAGCTGCCTTCCTACCTAGGGTTCATATGTAATTTCTTGGCCCACAAGCTGCTGCAAGGCTAAAGAAATACATTTTTAGGTAACTTGATATCTTGAAAAAGCATTAAGATAAGAAAAACAAAGATCATTTCAGGTACTTAAACTCTGAATGTAAACTTTGTTTAGGAGTAGGCTCTCTGCTCTCACCAGTTTAGGGCTGTATGATTGAGAAATAATGGTTGGGGAAAAAAAGAATAAAATAAACACTAAATTAAGATACAGCGTATCAATTTTCCATTTAACTTGTATCGTAGTATTTCTCTGTTGACTTGATGCTATATTACGCACAAACTACACTTGATTCTCTCCACGACCTAAATGTCAGACCTCCAGACGTTTGAGTCACGCTCCCATACTAATTATAACCTGTCAACGTAGCCTGTGAGGCCAGTGGAAAGATGCATCCCATGTGGGATTGTTTGTTTAAAGCAAAATCTGCAAAGTAAGGTCTGAGTAGAAGAAAGCATTTGCACTTTTGAATTTGGTTCATTCTCACCCACCGTATCAGGTATGACATCTGCCTAAATAAGAGTTACTGGCCCGGCCATAAAGACAAGGTGGCTAAAAGGAAGCAAGCGAACAAATGCAGGTGCAAGACTTCGTCAAAGTAAAATTTTGCACAGCAAAATACCAAACAAATAAAATCAAGACAACTATTAGAAAGAAGTTGCTTTCACGGTAACTGGAAATGCTGAGTCAAGAGAGAAGGTGGGAGGAAGACAACTGGGAGCAGCACCAGGACAGGGGCAGCTCCAGGTGGAGTCGCATGCGCTGACAGGCAGCAACGGCAGCAGCTGAATCTCTGCCTGCCCGCAGTGCCAGCCTCCCGGACAAGACGACAGGGCTACTTCGCTTCATAAGCTCCTGCTAACAGGGTCAGTGCCTCAGGTTAGGAGTCCATCAGGCACCGTACGCTTCAGAGGTACGATTGTTACGAGTTCAGCCCCTTGACCTGCAAATATCCCTGTTACAGGAGAGAAAGAAGAGCCTGTCAACACAAACACCTAGTTACTCAGCTAGTCAGACAAATTCAGTTGGACTACAACAAAAACCAGCTACAGCTGAGCATTTATTGTTGCCGAAAAGACACTCGTTTGCCTCTGTGTAATATCTACCATGGAAATATTCTGTGTTCAAACATTGTGGAAATGTTCTTGAGCTCATCAGTTTCAAGTAACTTGCTATATTCTTATTCTAAAGCTAGTTTGTATTCGTAACTACTTACTGTGACTTACTCAAACTATTTTTTTTTTTTTTTAAGGTTAAAACTGATCTTCAGTACCTCTTCTGTTCCCTCCTGAACATACCTCATACACAGCGGTCCTGGCCACTCAGAAGCATCATCCAACTACTCTGATTAGATCTCAGAGATACTCTTCTTCCTTCCTCCACCCTTACTACTGCTCCTGCTGCCTTTGCAACAAGTAAGCCCTTTCACTCCAGTGCTCTGAAAGCCAGCAAGTCAGTTACTAAACTCAAATTACATTTTCAAAGTTCCTTACTCTTTTATTCCCCTGCTGCAAGAACAAATCAGCACAGACAAAAATAACAAAAAGGCCTTTATGTCTGAGTCCTTACACCTTAGAATATCCCTACCAGTGTTTGCAAGCTTTTCTTAACCTAGCCAAACTGCCAAATCAAACTGGGGGAAACACAGTCGTGTTTGCAGTGCGCTCTGTGTGGTCCAAGGCTTATCACCTGCTTAACACTGACAATCCACCCCCTCTTTCCAGCCGGGAAGTCTAACGCTAAACTCTCATTTTCCCTGTGATCTAGCAGTGGAGAGAATATTTTCAGACTGCAAATAATGATAATAATAACGAAAAAGTAATTTTATATTGTTTTTTCCCCGCATACCACTCAGGATCTTCACCTCTTAGCAGGTTATTTTCTTGCTTCAACAACAGTAACTGTTTTGGCTGATGGTCCTCAGAACATCTTAACTGTCTTACATCAAGCAGATAACATTAATCAGGAGTTATGAGTGGTTATATGAGTAAGTTATGAGTGGTTACAGCTGGATTCTGGGTGGTCTGCCTGGCACTGGGCCAAAGAGTCTCAGAAGAGTCCAGGCTACGTGGAGCTTCCCTCATCTCAGCTCCGCCTCACAACCATCCCCCTTACAACCATCTTCCTAATCCTCAGGTACAACAAAGAGCAGATGCTCCAAGATACAGTCATTGCCCAGCTCTTCCTTTGTTGTGGCTTTAACTGCTGTACAACTGCCCTTCCACATCCCCCAAACAATACAAGAGCCACCACTTGTCACCAACAGTGCAGTATTATCCAGTATGCGAAAAGCACAACAAAATAGATGAGATACATCATTGTGCTAAGTGACCTTGAAATAAATCAGCAGCGGTAACATTACTCCATTAGAAACATGTAATTTGAACTTATATATTAAAACCTAAGTCACCACTTCATACCAAGTGCTATGTGGCACAGTGGAAATTACAACCTGAAACACACAGTTTAATCCTCAAATGCAAAGTGTTCAATTGCCAGGAGCCTCTTTAAATACAGTACGATCTACAACTAAAAGCAACTGCTCCAGCAGCACAGGGTTATCACACTGCCCAGTCACTGTGTCGCGCTTGCTCTGCATTCATTCTTTTAGAAATCTGTCTCCAAAAGAAAACCAACCCAAGATTTCAGTATACAAACACCCAGAGGCAATTCTTCGAAATTTTCATTGTTCTGCACAATTCCCAAGTTAGAAACTTCCTTAAGGAAAATCACATGTAAATGCAGCACGGTTTCCCAACAGATAAATAAGAAATAAAAATACTGAAGCAATGCTCTAATTACTAAAAGGCAGAAGGCTACCTACCAGACCAATGCAAACCCTAAAATGTGCCGTATAATAGAGGTGAGCAATGACGCCCTGAGAGATCAGCTTTCTTCTGAGACTTGAGTATTTACGTTTCTAAAACACGGAGAACTCACTCTTGATGCAATAATCTACTGCATACATTTTTTCAATATTAACACATTTAGGAAATTTAATAAATGGAATATTAGAAAAACACTGGAAGAATAAACAAGCCAATGAAGTGCTTATTAATAAGAACAGCAAGGTTGAGCAGCATTACTGGTTCTTTGCTATTGCGATCAAGTCAGTTGTATGCCTGGTGAAAGCTGCATTTCAGAGACTGAAGTTGAAGACTGCTTTTGAAAAAAATAACGTGGAACACTGGAGTTCAAGGAAAGGAAAGATTATTTCATGATTGATTTCAATATGTGTATAAAATTACTTGGTCTAGATCTGCATTCAGTGCTAATTTTCAAACTAATGTAATATTCTAAACCCCTTTAAACTGAATTTAAAATAAACCACCGCAAAGAAAGGTCTTGTTTGTTGAAGAAGCTGTTAAGACTGGATAACATTTCAAAGTTATGATGTGAAACTATCCCGCATACAGCACCCAACCCCGCACTGCCCTGTACCCCCCCCCCCCCCCCCCCAGAATGGATACAGAAAGTAATGACATTGGGCAGGTTTCACCTTGCATTTAAAACTGTCGGTTTACCTGAAGTAAAACAGGTGAAAATCTAAACCTCAGGTGAATGTAAGCAGGCAACAGTGAGCTGTAAGACAAGTCTGTCAAAAGATATAGACATCCATACAGGAAAAGCGCAGTTTGATATTGCTAAAGCAAAGAAAGGCTGAGAACTTTCTGTGATTAACTTAGTCTGGAATATGATCCAAATTCATGCAAATCTAAGGGGAAAAAAAAATGAACCTGGCCATACTTTAATTAAACATTACCAGATATATACTCTGTATATAGTGCACAGAGTTTTTGTCAACCTTTCCTCTAAGTGAAATTCAGACGTGAAAAGTGGAAAATCACAATCTGCACAGCTCCGTATTTCCTTGGTGGAGAAATACGGAAACGATCCTTAAAAAGTACATCCAAATCGTGTTTGGAAATTTTCTTATTTAAACAGTTGATTCAAAAAGTTACAGTGATTTGGACCGTCCAGTGGTGATGACGGCCCATCGTGCATTCCAGATCAGCAGGAGGTCTCTAGGAGTGAAAGTTTAAGCTAATCGTCTTCAGCACAGGGGCAGGGGAACAAAGTTCAGGCCAGCTTTATTCTGCCATCTGCAAGGCATTCCAGCTGTCCGAATTGTTTACAAAGCAGGACTCTAGTTGATACAGGTTATCCCAAATGTCATATATAATTGAATTATTTTTAATGAATAATTGCAAAAGTATATCCATGGGAAGTTAAGTATTTATAGTGCGTACAGCTCTTTGAAAGAGCTGCCCAGCTAGGCAGCCTGTCGTGTGTACTGAATGCATGGCGATTAATCCACAGTCAGAGACAGTAATTGCAAGTTACGTACCTTTTGGAAGTTATAATTGGGGTGCTGGCAGGGCATTTGTTCTTTTTTAGCAGACAGCCCTAAAGGAGTAGTAAATTTGATGTAATGCTTCCATGGCTAGAGTTCAGATGGATAGATAGTTTCACTACCTAGAATAAAGGGTTTTTTTTTCCTCTAAACATTCTTCTTTGCTTCTCTGGCATTACTGCTAGCCAGAACTTTTAAATTAGTTACTAAAAATAAGGTCCTGAGGGTCACTGTTTTGTTCAGGTATGAGGTCTATAAGCTAAGCCAAATTTTTGCTATTTTACTTTGCTTCCGAAAACTTGGGTTTTTTCCTACGAGTAAAAACACCCATAGTGAGCTTTTGACGTTCTTTAATTTAAAGACTGTATTACAGAAAAGTTTAAGTAAGGAATCCTTATAAGGATTAACTCTTGACATAATATATTGCCAAGATACAGTGTAGCTGCAAGGGCTCTATGTGAACCTTCATATAAGTTGCTTTCTTACATACACAGTCGCTGAACAACAAAAATGGTATTTACCATTTGTAAGAGAAGACAGCGGTGCTTAAACAGTCCTTTTACCAGTATTCTGGTTTTCCCAAATTAGAATCACGCCATATTAAAACTGTAAAATCCTATTATACAGAAAGTTGATAGAGATGAATTTTCTAAAGATTGCAACTGACGAAACATTAAAATGAAAACTAAGGAGTGTTGATTATGTAGAACGGTTTCTTTTTTACTGGCAGGTCAGATATACTAGAAACGTACAAATATTTTTGATAATCTAATTCCAGATGAACTCAAAACACTGAAGTAACATACACAGGCTAAGAGAATTCAATACTGTTCCAAGGCACTTACTGAATCTCCATGACTAGATGAAAACCAGAACAAATTAGGTCTGACAATTAAACAGCATATAATATAAAAATAACCTTTTGCTTACAATTTACAAAATGTATTACAATCTTTATCTCTGCTAACCTGCAACTCTGGCTGTGTGTGTCCAGCAATTTTTGTAAAAAACCCCAGAAACTATTTTCTAAAACTTCAGGGCAAATAATTTACAAATAAGGTACACAAAAATTTAGATCATGCAGAGATTTCTTACATCTTCTGTTAATATTTTATGATTGCAACTTTATCAAATTATATACTTACTTGCCCTGTACATATACAAAATAATGCATACATGGTAATCAAACGTTAGCAAAAAGTAGTCCATAAACACAATCTGTCAAAAGTATTACTATATTAACATATGTCTACAAGCAGCGTGTAACAGGGTTAAAAGACATTAAGGCAATAATACTTGAAGTTACAAAATAAATCATATGTAATACTTTCTCCTAAGTGTAATAAGGCAGGTAGATGGCCCCAGCAAAAAGTTGTAATACTGGAATCCACTGTTGTGAACAACGTTTAAGGTTTTGCGTGGGATGTACTCTAAGAGTGTACCATTTGGTAGTCAGATCTACACTGCTCTGTGTTAGTCGCCCCCCAGAAAAGTGGAATACTATTTTTCTAGTTCTCAGTGGCACTTGAGTTTTCCAGTATAATTCATTGATAGTATGTCCATTGCTTCTTGGATCATGTCCATTCTGAAGGTGGCTCTCTTGGTCCTCTGGGCTTTCCACAGCGGTTACCAAAACCTAAAGAAAAAAAAAAGTACTTAATACTTCTGTCCACTTGGAGAACGCAGTCTCACAAATGCTGGCAGCAGTCAGAAGGAACACTGCAAGACATGTGCCAGTTCTTAGGGAAGACGTGTATTCTCAGGGCTAGAAAATGACTTAGTGGTATGAGGAGTTGTAAAGGCACTATGGTCATAGGAAATACAAACATGAAGAATCTGTATATAATTACAGTTCCCTATTTAAACCTCACTTGTAAAGTACTTTTCAGTAAATACAGGAGTACAGCCTTTGTTATCATCTTTTTTTTCCTTCTCTGCATACCAAAGCAATTTTCTCAGGTATTATTTCTGAAAGTTTTCAGTGCTCTACAGAAATTATATCCCATTTGATTAATTCTGTATTTCATACAGTCTAAAACCCAAAGTGAATGACTAAATCACTCAAACCTCTTTCAGTGATGCTGAAGAGACAAGGCAGGCTAATTTGGCTGGGTTCTGCACCTCAGTGAGTTGGAAGGAGGGAGGAGTAGCAGCTATCCATACTAATACTATCGATGAATCTTCTGTTTAAATCATCTATATATATATAGTGATTAGGTTTTGACTGAATTATAATTACCAATATCTGTTACTTCCGCAGGAAATTCTGAAATTTGACCTCTTGTATCAGTGGAACCAGAAAAAGAAATCTGAGGTAAGATGTCAGTTGGTGTTTTGTTGCTTCTTTCAGGACGATCTGGAAAACACACATGCACACACACACCCCCTTACTGTAACATTCATTTAATCAGCACTGTGTGAACACTATTTTTAATTACAGTTCAGTCCAGAACACAACTTACATGAAGTATTATTTACAGAAATAAAGATTTAAAAGCCAATTTATCATTTCTTTTAAAAGATACTTGAAAATTGTTTATGAAGCAGATGTTCAACGACAGTGACACACTGCTGTTCATCAAATATGGATTTTATTTTTTAAAAGCTTGGATGGATATTTAAAATCACATGTAGCACCTATTTATAGCAACAGCTCACAGTACTATTTAAAACATCAATATAAATGCATCTCTCCATACTCTTCCTAAACTAAAGGTGCTTAAGACGTGATTGGCAACTATGTGTTGCATTACTGTATGATCACCCTATTAGCAAGTCTTCAGTATTTCTGAAAACTAATTTATTTTTTAAAAATCACCTAGGTATTTAACAGGCAGCTCCAAACGCACTGTAAAAGCCCATTCAAGCATATGCAGAAAATACATGGCAGACATAAGCTTGTAGCTGAAGCAGGTTGCTGCAAAGTTATATGTCAGCTGATAGACTACACTTCTTACTAAAGCCTTTTCAGAAGATGAAAAGTTAAACAATTTGGTAAATCTGCAACGTACATACATATACATACACACACCCCACTGCTGAATTTATTTCATGTATGCTGCTGTCTTTATGAAATTAAATAAACTAATTCAACTTCTACAATTTCTACTGCAGTAACATGGGAAGGTTGTAATTAACATGACAAAATATTGCTATTATAATATGTATTTAAATTCACTATTTTGATCTTCATTATTTTAGCATACCCAAAGTTTAACACTTATTTTTAAATGAGATTTTAACTGGCTTCCTCGGAAAACTCTATAAACTTGAAAAACAGAAGGCTTTTTCAAAAGTGCCAGTTGTTTGACAATATACCTAAAAATCTTCAGAGCAAAAGCCAAGTTCAGGTGAATTGTTATTCAGTATTTTGTAGAAAAAAAAAATTAAAAAGAAATCTTTTCTATCACTTACCAGGTAGTACAGGTGAAGTTGTTTTCAAACCCTGTTAATGAGAAATATTTAAAATAATCCTTTAAAATGCTTCCAAAATACTAAAAGAACACCAGAAATTTAGTTAGTTCTCATAATAAATTTACAGTCCCTGAAAATTGAGAGTGCATGAAAAAAAAGGCATGAATATAAAGAGGATTCATATGCTTTTAAAGTTTTGGCAGCTGTTTACACTGGATGGCATTGACCAACTAGTCGACTGATGTGAGAAGTGAAATCTGATGGGCAGGAAATGGTTTGTTTTAGATAAATATGGATGTAAGGAAAACTTCATCAAGCAGTGAAACAGGTTGCCCACAAAGGATATGAAGTCTCCATCTCTGGAGGTTTTTGAGGCCCAACGGGATAAAGCCCCAAGCAGCCTGGTCCGAGTCCAGGCTTCATGCAGCGGTTTAAACTAGAGCCTGCAATTCTCCTCCAGCCTGAATAATAGTCTACGATTGAGGGCAGACAGCAAGCTCCATAAATGCAGCATATTTACGCTCTTAAAGCTATGATTTAAGGTATATTAATGATGACTTTAAAAAATACTGCTGAACTTTGAAAACCAGGTATTTTTCTTGGAAAGTGAACGTGCTCTTAACATCATCAGTTCAGCAGCCCAGGCAGAAGAAAGCTAGTTGTAGGTGATCAACAGCTGGTACTTTTCACAAGTATGTATTTTGCTCTTTGTTGTAGCTCTCAACCAAACTAGAACTGATTAGTACAGACTTACTCCCATACTTACTGTAGAGACTGTTTGTTCTGGCAGATGCTGATCACGCAATATGCTCCACTCAGACTGTGCAATCATAACTGGCTTCAGCAAGGGTGTGCCTAGGAAAAATTAAGTTAAACTTGAGTTCTCTCCATGATGAGGCATTAGAAACGTGCTATAAAGTAACTTTTTAAAAATTAAATGCTTGTAAAACATGAATCTCTCTTTACATGAAGAGCATTCAAGGTCAGGGAAAGCTTCACAACTTAATTCAAAACACAAGACTGCAGTGTTTGCATTGTGGATGTTTGTTTCCTTCGTTTGGGGGTTTCTAGCCAAGAGGAGAATTAGCTTCTTTTTCAATGTTGTTTTTGAAATTGTCACACCAGCTATGCAATAGTACTATGCCTTTTTCATGTCTACGAAGTAAAGAAAACACACAAGTCATGACAACCATACCTGTCCTTAATGACTTCACGGCAAGAACACAATCAAAATTAAAGTGTTCTTAGTGATTCCAGTCCCAAACAGATTTTTAAAATTTTTAAGAAAAAAAGCTTTATTTCTTGTGTTCTCACAGAAAACAAGCAAATCCATAATATCCAAAGAAAGGATCACTGACTGAGCTACCTACACGCTTATGATGCTCAAGGGACGTATTTACAAAACTTGCATGTTATTATGATGAAAATATCTATATTGACTACTTTGTGAAACTTAAAAAATGTTTTTGCCAAAGTGACACTAAATAACAGCCTCACTAAATAACTATATCACACTAAGTTATTTGGAAGATACCAAACCTCAACCTAATTTACTAGTTCAATTAATCTTTTTTGTATTCTGCCATTACTATCTTAATGAATGAAATACGAAGACATAAGCGCTTCATTTGTGTCAGTTTTCTCTTTCAGTAACCCTTTTGACAAGGCAAAGAGTAAACTATGTTAAACTTAAACTGGGCTTGTTCACTACAGGGCGGTATGAAATGTCATCATCTTTCCTTTGCCCAAGAAAGAAGAATCAGATAAGCACTGCTCATGTGTTTTCTCATTCTCTGCCCTGGAGCAGTAGGAAACTAAAATAGCCTGGGAATCCCCTAACTACTGCATTTCCTCACTGTATCTCCTTTCCATACCCTTCAGATTGAAAACCAGCTCCGCTGAAATCAACATTGAAGTCTCCAATATACTTATTAAATATCATGTAACATCATGCTTAGTCAAAAAATGAGAAATAATTTAACTTTTTTCAAGGGCTTGTGAAAGTTAAACCTCAAAATACACGATCACGCATGCTAGATTTCATTCCATTTTACGATCTGTTCCAACGCTAACCAAAAAGCAGGGGCATTCAAATACAATACTGAAATGTCTTTCATCACATTTTATCCCCAGTTATCACAAAACATTAAGAACTCACTCTGTTCACTTGCTAATACAAATGATTCTGGTGTTCTTTCTGGGAGCGGGGGAGAGGAATCTTCGCTAGTATCAGCATCTAAATCAAATATGACATTTAGATAAGTTAAAAGAACACAGATTTTCCTCCTATATTTTAAAAAGTTGATTTTTTTATGCATTAAATCATTCTAAACTTGATATTAAATTTAAAGCAAGAGAAAAATTTGCTCCAAATCCTACAAAACACTTTTGTTTACCATACTAATGCCTTGGGAGCAACTTCACGCTAACACCATTATCTTCATGTTAAGGGTATAGGATCAGTTTGTGTGTTATGAGAGAAAGGAAAGTAAAATACATTTTCAGTCTAAATAATTTAGAGGAAAAAAACCTCAGCAACTCCAATGAATACTTTCTCTTCGTTCTTTCTGAAACAGAAGATAAGCAGAATCTTATCTCCAGTCTGCACTGGAGAGATACCATTTGTTTCTTGAACAAGTAACCTGCCAATAACTGTAACCGTAGTAGTTACCGTAATTTAATTGCAGTTCATTACACCTCTATGTACAGCCACCGCAAGTGAGTTAAGCTCATCACAACACACTGGCTCTTCGAACTCTTCTGTAGATACTAGTAACCATACACAATTGGTGCCTACCAAACAGAACCACGGATGAAGCTCCCAAACCATGGTAAGAAGCATGTTGGAAATATATATGAGCTCTTCAGCTGTGCTGAAGACAGTAACTTACTGCTGATAAGAAAAAATAACAATTACTGCTTAAGTGGCTCAAAGGATACTTACTTCTAAAGTCAATACAGCACAGCTAAATTGCACAGTGCAAGCACATGACGCAACACTCCTTTTCAGGTCTGCACTGTGCGACAGCGAGCTCTAGGCAGGCTCCACATTACCCGCTCTTCTCAAGCCCCGAGTCTCAGTTTTGCTTCCCAATTCCAACTCAGGGCCCACCCAGGCTGACTCCCACACCACCGATATAAACTGGTTAAGCAGTCCAGTGCAAGGTTTAGTAACCACAAGGGAAGCGCGAGCCAGAGGAGATGGCCACCAGTGGGACCAGTAACACATCCTGTCCCCAGCCTGTTCCCTCTCACCTCTCCAGAGTGTACCAACACAAGCTGTTCTGGCAGCAAAAGCCCCACTCCAGCCTGCTAAGGAATCTGGACTAGATATTAAAGGTTTAAAACCATTCAAAGCAGCTGCTGCCATTAAAAAAAGATTTAAAAAATTCTCATCTTACAACTGCATCCTATACAGGATTCATAAAAAGATGAAGACACATTTCAACTGCTGAAGCCATGAAGCCTGCCCTGCCAGCAGCAGACAAGAACTCCATCGTGTTTCACAAGCCACTGTGTTCAAAGTAACTTCTCTGAGACCTGCTCCATCTCAAGTTACAGCATAAGAAAACCTTCGTTTATTGATTTAGTCCCTATATAATCGGCAAATAAAGTCACTATGGAGTATGCACTAACTAAAAATGAGGTTTTGGGGTTTGTTTTGGGGTTTTTTCTTTTGTCACTGTTGCTTTGGGGTTGTTGCTGTTTTGGTTTTTTTTAACCTCAGGGTACTACTTTTCACTTCTTTTGAATTAAAAAGAGGATTAAATTACACAGGAAGATCATGCACACCACCAGTTATGGTTAAGCAACTAGGGTGTTAATATGTTCACAGACAAGCTTCGTTGATGATTGTATCCACAATCCCAGCTTTAGACAGAGCAGTTCTGAGTAAGTGTGACAATAAAAAGCCCACTGTAAAACATGGTTTAGAATCACTGCAAAGCGATCTAACCCTATGTTCTTGAGTCCGAGAGAGATTACTAGACCTGCAACCTGAATATAAAATGAGAAGTGTTCACTGTTGTACAAAAGTGAATGGATACACCTTTGATAACAAGAGATGAATTATAAAGACATTAATATAAAAATCTTAAGCCATTCCTGGGACATCGGCAACATCCAGCAGCACAAAGGCTGTACTGTTATTTCAGGATGTTTCTGATATGCAGTTACATGAAACAAATCCTTGAGTGACATTTCTCCCATTCTTTATCATATTTATGACATATCTCTTATTTTATTGGCATGTTCTTACAGCATGTACATAAAGAGATGTGTAGAAAAGTAATGATTTTCAAACAGCGATAAACAATAGTTACCCTGGGAAAGACAAAAAAAGCCTGGCTAAATGCAGTGCTGGAAAAAATACTACAGCACACAAATCTACCAAAAACAAATCTAAGGAGGACTGCTTTGCGTAAACGTTGAAGTAACTATGACATACAGGGCTTTGCCGGCTATGCAGAGCATTTTTAAAGCATCACAGGGTTAAAAACGTATACATATGTGCAAGTATTGTTTTGTGCTTCTACATGCTATCGCAAAATCTATAGAAACAGACTGTTTTGAAAGCTGCAAAGTAGTTCATGTTTCTGAATATGACTTGTGATGAAAACTGCACAAAGCAAGTATTTTCAATTCAGCTGGTTGTGCATCTTGCATCATACACTGAGCCCATTTCACCTCCAAAAGTCACGTAGTCTGCACAGCTTCCTGAAGCGAGGCCGTCGCTGTAAGGAGCTCCCACATGAGTCTGTTCTAAATAAAGAAGCTCACGTTCTCCTTTCAGCTCCACAGCCTTACTGTGCGCTTTGCTGGGCTTTGCGCAGTTACCAAGGCCTAATTTGTCCTTCCCAGCTACATCCTCCATCTAATCTAAATGTGCCAGCCTGACTAAAATCTGAATCTGTGCATTTTAGGACTCTTTTGCTTTTAATAAATGACGTAACTTCTTGCAGAAGCAGTCTTGCAAACTTTCCTGGCTCAAAAAATTCCCAACAGCAGCAACAGACTAAAAGCAACTGAATAATTTTCAAAGCATTACTGAAGCAGAACTCAGATTTTTAGATGAACAGCAACACTACTTTGTCTCCCCGGCCATGTACAGAAAAGAAAAGAAAAAAAAAAAGGAAAGTAGGGCTAAATATTTACAATGCCATTAAAATGCAGGAGCTGAATCACGAGCAACTGCAGACTGGTACAGTGAAAGAGGTTATGTCTACATTTTTAGGACCAGCACATCAACCAGTAAGCATGAATTTGATACATGTTTAGTCAAGCCCGTTTAAAATACTTTAAATCGCCAAAACTGCCATTATTATAGACACTTCCATGAAAATGTGGAGAACCAGTAAACAGAAACCTGCAATTAAGAATGCATTCATACCTCAAAATAAAGCTTCTGAAGTAGCTTATCAAGGTCTGTAGTAACAGACCTTGTAACAGACACAGTTCGCATGCAAATCAAAATCTGGGAGGACAAGGCTTGTGCCCTTTCTGAAGTTGCTGTACTGTACTGTTCAAATTTACATTTAGAACATTGCACTGTAAAGACATTCATGTTGTCCAACAGATGCAACCACGTTAAAGAGTAGCACTTCTAAACCACAATGAAACCTACCTTCACCATCTTCAGAACATGTTACAGCTGTTAAGTCTTGCCTAGCAATAGACATTGGCAACACTTTTCTGGCAGAAATGTTTTCAGTGTTAGTGGCAGCAGAAACTGTGGCACTTGCGGTTGAAACATTAGATGCGCTTTTGCTCATGGCTCCATCAAAGTTCATCTCATCTGTGTCAGAATCATCTGAATGAAGAGGATTAGTAAAACAGAGGGGTGCTCGAACAGAAATAGTAGTACGATCAACATTATCACTGGAAGGATGTTCAACTGTGGTGTTTGATACCAGAGTTTTAACACCATGACATAAGATGTCTGAAGAGGTGTCTTCAGACACTGATGTACGCAGTGCATTTTCAGGCCCATGCAGTGACCACGTGGCATGTCCCTTTTCTGTCAGAGGCAGACGATCTGGTCTTGGTGGAGCATCAGAAACCTGCTGACTCTGCAGACTTTCCGGCGAAGGTATTAAGGCTGTGTTAGACTGTGGCATGCTGCATTCCATACATGAGTTTTGAGAAGCATCTACAAATGAATCCCCTGAAACCTGTTCCTGTGGCTTAAAGCTCTTATCAATTACACAGGATGACATAGGCTTAATTTTAATTGCATGGCCCCTGTTCAACAGGGAGTTCCCGTCAAAGCTTCGTGGTCCCTCCTGAAGAGGTACCTTCTTGATCTCAAAACTTAAGTTGCGCTCCAGCCTTTTCTCTGCACGTTCACTGGGTTCGCTCTTCCCTGAATGTTCTGTTGACTTATTATAATTCTCATTGAGGTCTGTCGAATGCTCTGATGAAACCATGTGCAAAACTGGCTTTGGATGGTATCTGTCATTGTCCTGCCACACAGTAGTGACTGTTGGATAAGCTGATGGGGGAGATGGTGTTAAAATTGGTGGTACTGGCTGAGGCTCTGGAGGCTGCAAGATTTCTTCTTTAGCGTCTCCTTCTACAAGGCAACTGCACAAAAAAATCCCAAAACAAAGTTGTGTAAGTTTTTGTATTTTGACAATATTTTAAGTGCCTATCCATCCATCTCTATAGCAGTAATGCTTCCATATCAATACTGAACTCCAAGCAGCGCTTCCACTGCGTACAGACAATGGTTATAAAACATGACTAGTTGGGTAGGCAAGAACTAAGTCACCACACTCAAAACATCTTTCAGAATACCACAAAGACATACATCCATGCCACAACTAGACATCATTGATAGTTCAAAGATTGCTCACATCCTTTCCCAGAAGCATTTTTTCCAAAGGCTCTGTAAGAAAGGCCCTCTTGTGGCAGGGTTTCAGTACTTTTTTTATTTCTTCTTTTTTAAGAAGTGGCTCAGAGGAACTTGTCATACGGAATTCCATTTTCAATAATGCCAAGAGAAATTTCTTTTAAAAATATATCCTTACAGCCTACAAGTATCGTCCTTTATTTTGATTTTTCTGCACATGCCCAGGAGGATCTTATTTTTACATTTGTGTATTTGGTAGTTTCTGGCATGCAGACCAAATTTAGCTGACACGAGGTACACACTGTATAAAAACCATTCACAGTAGAATATATGATCCGAATTAAAGTGCATATTAGCGAGACTGCAGCCCTTAGTATTACAATTCATCTTAAGCTACTTAAAAGGAGGTGGTCTTTAAGCATACGGTCAATTTACTTTCAGATTACATTTTGCACAACTGACTAAAGTCTTGTCTACAAACAGGAATTAGGCATTCTCATTCAAAGCTTTTAAAAATATTTCATCCCATACTGTAAGACTAGTAACAGAATAACTGAAGCGCAAAACAAATGTGTGACAAGAACAGAAATACAATGAAATATTTTAAAGAAATCATACTTTCACTCTAGGCAAATAAACCAAAGCACAAAGGATAACAGTTTGCTAAAGAGTGTGATTTCACCACATGCCTGAGCTGAGAAACCAGCCCATTTTATGTACAAAGCTCAGATCACTTCCTGCTGTTGGCAGAGATATCCTTCATGGGGAAGTAATAAACCCTCTATACAGGCCAGCACATACTGTCCAAGATAGTGATATTTAGAAGACAGATGATCGACCCCCACCATGCTAGGGGAACAGACAGTTCCCAGGGTAACAGAGCCTTTACTGACATGTTCAGGTGGTCCCAGCACTAGAATAAGCTTGAACAAGCAGGAGTTAGCCAAATCCACATATACCTTTAGGTTTTTGGGATAATCTATGTCAGAGGCACCATAAACCACCCAAATCCAGCTTTGCATCAGGAGAACTGGAACCTTCCATTGGAGGTAAGGTTACAGCAAGACACTATTCCCTTGAAAATGAAGTCACCGGTAGACCTTGGACTCTACCTTCTTTTCATGACCCAACAACCTGAAGAACCGAGTCTACTCAGAAGAGTGTTCACAGTACTCTTGTGGAACAGACTTTTATTTACAAATGAGTTCAAGGCTACACACCAAAAGCCAGAAAGCAGAGGCTTCCAAAAAGGCAAAAACTCTTCCTACCTGCTACATGACAGACCACTGTGATGTTATCTCCTGCTGCATTTGTGTAAAGCCTGGGAGAACACTGCATATCTAGCAGGTCTGGAAGAAGGCATGCCAGTAATAAGTCTCATGTTGTAAGGACCAGCAGGACAATGTGCAGATTATATTCTTCAAGCCCTGTGCTTTCACGCTATTTAAATGAAACTTCCATGATAGCAGGTAGTAGTTAGTCATACATTACTAATTCAGACCAAAAATAAGAATGTATTTACATTCTAGAGACTTGACAGATTCTGTGGAGGAAAGAATTCTCACAATGAGCCATCGGCTACATAATGAAACCACACTCTCAGAGCTTGTAGGTGAAGTCTGGCATCCACGTGCAGGTTGCCATTCAGCTTAGAACAGTTAGAAAGCATTCAGCTCTACCATTATCTCTCTCGTTCCTACAAGTCTTGCACAGAGGAAACCCAGTCTGAAACCAAGAGTCTAACACAGGCCTAATAAATTTCAGCAGCTGCAAGGGAGCTCCAAGAAATTTCAGCTGGATTGTCACAGTCAGTCACACACTTAAGTTGGTCAGAAATCAGAGGCATGTCTTTCAAACTTTTTTTAATCAGACAACTACCTAGACTGACTTGGCCGTCACTACTGCCAAAACTTAATAAGGCTGTTCAGAGCCATGGACAGACAAGACCAAACAAAAGGCTTGCCATTAATATCACATCTTCTCTGACTATGAAGTAACTACATCAGGGGACAAAGGAAAAGCTATGGATGTCACCTATCTGGACTTCTGCAAGGTCTTTGACACAGTCCCCCACAGCATTCCTCTCTTTAAACTGGAAAGATACAGATTGAATGGGTGGACTGTTCAGTGGATGAGGAATTGGTTGGATGGTCACATCCAGCAAGTAGTGGACAACAGCTCAGTGTCCAGACGGCAATCGAGGACAAGTGGTGTCCCTCAGGGGTCCGTACTGGGACCGGTGCCGTTTAATACCCTCATCAATGACAGTCAGTGGGATCGAGTGCACCCTCAGCCAGTTTGCAGATGACACCGAGCTGAGTGGTGCAGCTGACACTCCTGAGGGACATGATGCCATCCCAGAGGGACCTGGACAAGCTCACGAAGTAGGCCCGCGTGAACCTCATGGGGTTCAACAAGGCCACGTGCAAGGTCCTGCACCAGGGCCAGGGCAACCCCTGGTGTCAACACAGGCTGGGGGATGAAGGGATTGAGAGCAGCCCCAGGGAGAAGGACTTGGGGGCACCGGTGGATGAAAAGCCGGACATGAGCTGGCAGTGTGCGCTCACAGCCCAGAAAGCCAGTCATATCCTGGGCTGCATCACAAGAAGCGTGGCCAGCAGGTCGAGGGAGGTGACTGTGCCCCTCTGCTCTGCTCTGGTGAGAGCCCCCCTGCAGTGCTGCGTCCAGCTCTGGGGCCCCGGGCACAGGAAAGACACGGACCTGTTGGAGCGGGTCCAGAGGAGGCCTCAAAAACGATCAGAGGGATGGAAAAGGTCTCCTATGAGGACAGGCTGAGAGAGTTGGGGTTGTTCAGCCTGGAGAAGAGAAGGCTCCGGGGAGGCCTTATAGCAGCCTTCAGTACCTAAAGGGGGCTTACAAGAAAGATGGGGGCAAACTTTTCAGTGGGGCCTGTTGTGATGGGACAAGGGGTAATGGTTTTAAACTAAAAGAGGGTAGATTCAGACTAGATATAAGGAAGACATTTTTTACAATGAGGATGGTGAAACACTGGAACAAGTTGCCTGTATACCATGCTAGATGTCCCGTCCCTGGAAACATTCAAGGTCAGGTTGAACGGGGCTCTGAGCAACCTGATCTAGCTGAGGATGGCCCTGCTCACTGCAGGGGGCGGACTAGATGACTTTTAAAAGTCCCTTCCAACACAAACTATTCTATGATAAAACAAATATTTAAAACAGATATTCCGAAATTTGATAAAACAATCACCTCACTTTGAAGAGTGCCAAAGGCTAGCATTGGTATCCTGGACTTAAGGCACTTGGCTTTCCAAGACAAGTTTCCATCTTCCTTTTGTTGCTCCTGTTAAGTCTGGAAAAAGTCTTTTTACTCAAGAGAACGTGGGCTAGTAACATAGTTCTAGGGCCAAAGAATCTTCCATCTTCTCAACCAACATGAATAAGAAAACATTAAATTAAAAACAAATAGAAAGGCTTATAAGAAAAATGCAAAGTACAAAGATATATATATATATCCCCTTCAGTATTGTGTTATCCAGCAATCCATGGTGAGGTTTCTTCTCATACTGCTCAGATATGTCAGCCTATCCTTGCCAGACAGCAGGAGAAAAAGCCAGAATGATTCAGAAAACTTGATCATATTTCAGAATGTTACTGAAGAGTGTAGATGAAAAATAAAAAAAACCCTCTATAGCTAAAAAATTTAATTGCTACCTCTTCCCCAAGGGCATTATTTAAGTGAAACACAAAAAAAAGCATTAAGTACCAAACATGCTGTTTCTACTACGCTGGAATAAAACCAGCGAGCTTGCTTTTAAGAGTTACAGGGAGGAGGGCTGAAGACCACGCAGTTGCACAAGAATTCCTGCCTGTCTATTCACAAGTGAAAGGCATCAGACAGGCTCTCATTACGTATCTTCATGTCATATCACAAACAAAATTGAAGTAATACTATTAGCTCCCCTACCTGCAAACAAGGCCTAAAAATTACTTAGCCAGAGCAAATGCTTGAGACTGTCGTGACTTACATAAAAAAAAAAAGGGGGGGGGGGGGGGGGGGGGGGATGGGACAGGACAGGACACAACACCCAACACTGCCTCACACTCTAATCTTTTACAGAACTGAAAGCCTACTTGTCCTGGGACAGACCGCTGCACGAGTTTCATCCTTGTGATGTTATTAGCACCAAAGCTATAGCAGCATGGGTAGAAGAATTAAAATCCTTCTACAAGGGATTCCAAACTGAAGAGAAACATTTGGATTTTTAGTTTATTAAAATCCCTACCCACTGAAGTACTGCAAGCTCTCTGGCTTCTAAATTATCTTCTAAAAGTTATCGTAACTTTGTATCTAGAAAACCCCAGATCCCCTTGCAGTTCTCCCAGGTGCCCTCTTTCATTCTCTGATTCCTGTCACAAAAGGCTGGGCCTCAGATTCCTTCTCTTCCTCGCCTCCCTGTGCTTGTATATTGTTATTTTATTAAGATAGGAGGAATACAAAGCACATCAAAACAATTTAATTGAAAGTAACGTGGAAACTCTTTTGCCTCTAGACATTCTTGAAAAATGAACAAGCTTGAGAATAAGTTGTTTGCTTGAATTAGTAAAGATAAGCCGGGGCAGGGAGGGAAGCAAGTCTCACTCCAATGTAGTATACACTAACAAGGACAGGATAATTTCCCTCATTGTGGATTTCTCTCCTCTATTTGGGGGGGGGCATGGGGGTGGGGGGGCGCATGCACAGAAAGGGGAATTTCACTTCCACAAATATTTACATGCCCCCTTTACCAGCAGCGATACTCATCAGTAATCTCCACTAAATCCTCCTACTGAAAATGAGTTTTTTTCCCTTATTGACCTCATTTTCCTGACCCAGAGTTACACATGCAATCAGCAAAACTAATTTCTTATCTGGTACAGACATACCACTAAGCGTTACAATTAGCTAAAGAAGCAAATTAGCATTAAACTAGATATGACAAGGCTATATGCCCATAATATCAGTCAAAATTCATGAAGCTCTTCACTGATTACTGTTTGATGATATGACTCTCTCATTTGATTCACTACTAAACAGAACCCCACACGTATACAAAGAGCCCCCTTAGAGGTATGCACAGAACTGCTGATACAGGAAATGCTGCACAAGTCCGCAACCCAAAAGTTGTTTCATCATATTCCTCATACACAGCCAAACAGTGCTATTAAAATGCTCCCCATTATATTTGAAGTTCATTTTCTTTCCTTTGCTCTTCAATGAGAGCTTACAGTGATCAAATGAGAAATTCTGTATCAAATTAATTCTTTGTCTTATTCATATTGAGAATTCTGATGTAATTTCTTTTTTAAAGGAAATAGATGCCACCCAGGATTTCCTGGTTTTCTCTGAATATGTAAGAATTTTTCCATTTTACTGACATAATAGTATTATTATTTCACATGTTCTGCATTGCAAGAAATATTTCTGTTTCCTTTTACAAAGCAGAAATATTAGGATATGTATACATTTAAGAGGTCTTTGTTTGGCAGTAGCTTTTTCTAAAACTCCTGCCAGAAAATCTTGGGCATTTTGGGCTGCTGCATAATGCTTTCCCTGGGCACTTCCTTCAACAGCTGTGATCTATAGACACTTCTCCCCCCAGAGGCAGAAAATCATTTGAAGATGAACTACTAATATTATTACAAACAGGGGACAGTATAGTAAAACCAGCTTGATTTAAGTTAACGGGAAACTAATAGGAAGCTGATGAAAGAGGATATTGACACAGAAGAGGCAGTGAACCAAAGAATGCCAGACCATTTGAGAAGTGATCTTTCCTGTATTAGACCTTTAAATTAACTCTGCATTGTTTTTCTATGTTGCAACAGCAAGCATTTTTCAAGTACATTGGTAAAACGACACCGTGCGATAAAAAAATAGAAAGCCTTCTCATAATTCAGCCTCAAAGTATCTCTTCTTATACAACTACTACTGATTATCTTGTAACTTCACTTCCTCATGCAGAACTACAGGATAGGTGATAAGGCAGCTTTTTCATACACTTTTATTGCCATACAACCTGAGCAACTGATACAGTGCCTTAGTGCCAAAGACCTCAGCGTTAGAGCTTCTCAGCTGTCAGGCAAACCATGCATTAGGTAATAATAACTTTTTGAAGTTATTTGTCATAATAAAAATCAACTATAATTTGAAAAAAAAGCGCCCTCACACAACTTTACACTAAAAATGTACGCATGAAAAAAACAAAACCAAAATGAAGCTATGGCAACACTATTCTTCCTTTTCCTGCAATACATTATAAATTTTTAGAACATTTTAAAATCTAAGCCATTGTAGCCTTAATAGAAAAGAGCTTTATTACTAAAACTGGGCACCATAACATGGGTTCAGATTTAAATAAAACTTGGCCAGTTTCCAAAAGGAAAAAAAACCCTTAGGTAATCCACGGTTATTTTATGCAGCATACTGCAGGGTTTTATTTTCAAATAAGAGAGTGTGATGCCAAGGTCACGGAATGCACATGCTATGACCAACCAAAGATAGATATTAAACTCTACATCCTCCCTCATAATTAAAATAGGAAAATTAAACTCAATGTAAGCGGGCTGAGGCTAGACAATCACATTTTTCTACTTAAATCACTCCCATCCACGTGAAATAAAAGCTGCAGTTCAGTGAAGCTGTCACAAACCATACTACAGGTAATTTATATACAAGTATAAGGAATGAATAAAAATAACCAACTGGTGAATTTCTCCTGTAAAAGTTAGTTACATGAGGCTTTTTGGTTCTTTAATTGTGACATGTAAATCACACTGCTAAAAGGAACACCAATCAATGGTTTTTATCTTAGCTTTGCAGAAGATGCAAAAAGAGAGTTCTGCAGGGCTGGAAATGAAATTAAAATACATTTCAAGGGTCATGTGTAATTCTAAGTCATTACATTGAAGTCTGAGCATAATCTGAAGAAAAGTTAAACTCCTACAGTATTTCACCTTTTCTCCTTCAGACAGTAGCACATAGCTCTTCATTTCACAGCTTACAAAAAATTGTTACCTCGTCTTTTTTTGGGCATTTATGTCTCCATTTCTTTTTTTTTTTCTCAATTGCATTTGAGCTTGAAAGTAAAAAAATTTTCTGTAATCATGCCTGATTAAAAACAAACAACCCCTTTTCCCAAATACTTCAGAATGAACTACGAAATACATAAATATTTCAAGGACTATTCCTTAAAGGTATTAAGATGCTCCCTCTGAATTCTGAAGTACCAATCATTGCTTCTAGATTTGAAGTAAAATCTTGAATTGTGTAGTCATGTAAAATCATGTACAGTCCCAAATCGTAATTTAAAAACTTTGGTTCTTTACAGTCTTATAGACAGCAATAAAGTCAAATAAAAACTTACTTATGCCCTCTTCCTGCCTTAACCCGAAAACAGTTAAACATGTCTAACAAAGAACACTTTCTACCTCCCACCAAGTTCTCCAAAGAAATTAACACAGATGTTAAGTTCAAGGTGACTTTCACAGGAAGAGATCATAAACTGCAAAGCCAAGCATTTTCTAGAATCAGGTGCTGATGTATGTATGCATTCATGAGTTGTTCTTTATGTCTACCTTCATAATAACCAAGGACTGATATTTGAATTTTTTTATGTTGACTTCAAATACAGATAGATGTTAAGCTACATGTCTATGTTCACATATTGTACAGCAAATATGAATCACATTAAAACATTACAAAGTCACAGGTTAGAAGGCAAAACAATTCCAGAACCTCTGCAAATCAAGTATAGCTAGATGCTTCATGGTGAGTTAATAAACAAAATTCCAATATTGACTTATATAAATAGCCTTAAGATACTTGTAACTTCCAAGAACAGACAGACATAAAAGAAGCCTAGAAAGTACAATTAGAAGTTATACTTTGTAGCACTTCTTCCCCAAGGCCAATGCAAGCATTACAAGGATTAATTATCCCTCTCTGAGTAAGCTTCCTATCTTATACAGCAAAAGCCTTTAGTGGCTTCTCATCCTTACTTAGTAGAGACATTAAAGTTAACTTGATACTAGCTACGCTTTAAAATGAAGAGATCTACACATTTAAAGATAACCTGTCCTGCACATATCTGACTGCTACAGGGGTATGCTTGTCTACTCACATGTAGTCATTGCAATGTTGGTATATTCAGACTCTGCAAAGATATTAAAGCTTTTATTATAGAGTCAACGACAAGACTTCTATTTGTATTATGTATATTTCTAGCTATAAATGGGAAAAAAATTGCATCTTAAAAGTCTTTATAGTGGGAACAGTTTTGTTGTGAAGCATGTCAATCTGTCAGCTTACAATAGCATATTATCACAGTTAACTACCTGCGGGTCCGTGGAGGCTTTGGTGGAGGAGAATCCTGTTTCTCAGCATCTGAAGAACTGACAGCATTCTCTGTATTATTTTCATCCTGATTAAAAGAAAAAAGTTTTCATTCATGGCTGTAAAGCTGAAACACAAAGGTCCGTAATGATACTTGAAAACAATTTTGACTATTACATATTTTTGGCTATCATCTAGAGAATGATTTCAAAATTCTACTCTAAATTCATAATATTATTTTGTATCTTCTGTATCCAACTTCAAATTTTTCTGATTAAACGTTTTGTTTAGCACGTAATTGCACAATGCACTAGAGAAAATTCTCAAAAGCTGATGTTTCAGGTTAGTAGTGACCAAGCTCCCTTATGCCCTCCCAATTATTCATACTTAAAGCATTTATTTTTCCAGTCAAATTATTGTACATTCGTCTTCAATGGAGTGATTGTACAAGTGAAAATACAGTAAAAGATTGAGAATTTCAGCTATTTTAAAGCAACAAGCAGATAAGATTTAACGCATTTTTCTAGAACACTTACAAATAATCCTCCATTTGCATACAATGAAGTTTAACTTACTCAGCAAAGCACCTAGATTTTTATTTAATTTTAGGACTACAAATACAACATATTTTACATATTTGTAAATATATATATGCATACACATTTATACATATATACACATAAAATATTGTTGTGGGTTAACCCTGGTAGGCAACCAAGTACCACAAAGCCACTCACTCTTCCCCACCCTCAGCCCTGGGCAGGGAAGAGGAATGACAAGACAACCTGTGGGTCAAAATGGAATTGTTCAGTAACCAAAGGAGAAGTGGGAGAAGAAAGAAAGAAAGAAAACAAACTGAAGTGATGCAAAAGAAATCACCACCTCCCACTGGGAGACCTATGCCCAGCCAGTTCCTGAGCAAAAAATGGCTAACCTCACCCTCTTTTCCTCTTTCTTGCTGAGCATGATGTTTATATGGTGTTATGGACTACCTCTTTAGTTAGTTTGGTTCATCTGCCTGGTTGCGTCCCCTCCCAACCTCTTGCACACACCCCTGACTGTTCACTGGGATCACAGACATTGACAGGCAACATTGACACTGTGCAAATATCATTCAGGAATAGCTGGAATATTAGTGTGTCATCAGCACTGCTTTCGTCACAAATCTAAAACACAGCACCTATGAAGGACATTAACTCCAACCTAGCCAGACTCGGTACAAATATGTATAAATATATAAAAATAAAACCAGAACACGCAAGAGTCTAAAGCTGTCAACCACTACCATACACATGCCACAGCCAAAGATTCAACAAAACCGACAAGGACCTACCTTAGTGTTATCTTGAGTTTAATATGCATTTTACCTAAAGGTTTTTCTTGCAGGAGTTTTCTTTTGGAAAGCAATTTTAAAGAAGAACCATAAACATTTAAAATCTGTGTAAAGTATTTCAAAGCACAATACCAGGTTCATGCACCAGGGTCTACTATCTGCCAGCCTACCTGTTCAGACTGGATGACAGAGACTGACCTCTGGTCTTACAAAGGGAATTCCCTGTTAATTTCTGCTTTAAATATGATAGTTGCATTTGAATTTGGTAAGCAATTTCAGCTTTAGAAGATTAACCATAACTAAGTTCTCAATTGCTAACTACCCTCACTTAAATTTAGATTAATTAGTTACATGTTTTTAATTTCCATTACTAGCCTTAAAACAGTTGTCATATCCCTCTCTGCTAGTGGGAAGAGTCTATTATCAAACTGTATTCCTCAGTGTACTATGTAAAGCTTTTCCTGTGAAGAAAATAAAATAAATCTTTTAGTCTTTGTTTTTCACTAACCTCCTCCATTAACTAGTTATCCAAAAAAATATTCCAGAAGTACTCCAGCAGAAATACCCTATTGTTCTGTATCAATGCTTTGTGTTGGCCCTTTCCAGGCAAACTGCACAGCAAGTTCATTGTCCCACTGACCACTGGCTGTAACTATCTTTTTTTTTTTTTCTTTTTTTTTTTTTTTTTTTTTGAGTGAGATTCAATTTGCAGATAAAAGCCACTTACATTTACATGACCACAACTGAAGCTCCCACAGCAGTCCAACAAGGTTGGTTGGTTTTCATGGAATTATTTGGGTTGGAAAGGACCTTAAAGGTCATCTAGTCAACCCCCTGCAGTAAGCAGGGCCATCCTCAGCTAGATCAGGTTGCTCAGAGCCCCGTCCAACCTGACCTTGAATGTTTCCAGGGACGGGACATCTAGCATGGTATACGGGCAACTTGTTCCAGTGTTTCACCATCCTCATTGTAAAAAATGTCTTCCTTATATCTAGTCTGAATCTACCCTCTTTTAGTTTAAAACCATTACCCCTTGTCCCATCACAACAGGCCCCACTGAAAAGTTTGCCCCCATCTTTCTTGTAAGCCCCCTTTAGGTACTGAAGGCTGCTACAAGGTCTCCCCGGAGCCTTCTCTTCTCCAGGCTGAACAACCCCAACTCTCTCCACCTGTCCTCATAGGAGACCTGTTCCATCCCTCTGATCGTTTTTGAGGCCTCCTCTGGACCCGCTCCAACAGGTCCGTGTCTTTCCTGTGCCCGGGGCCCCAGAGCTGGACGCAGCACTGCAGGGGGGCTCTCACCAGAGCAGAGCAGAGGGGCACAGTCACCTCCCTCGACCTGCTGGCCGCGCTTCTTGTGATGCAGCCCAGGATATGACTGGCTTTCTGGGCTGTGAGCGCACACTGCCAGCTCATGTCCGGCTTTTCATCCACCAGTGAGCAGCCAGCCAGTAAGCTGGGGATAAAGGTAACAGAACTGGTTCCACTGAGCACATTTGGAACTTAGACATCCAGACCACACACAAAGCCTCTGCTGCAAACCAAATTCTGCCCTTTTTGTTTCCAAATCTGAGCCTTTAGGTTTGCAACATTACAGCACTCTTGCTCAACTTGCAAATAGCTCTTTTTTTTTTTTTTTAATTTATGTCACAATACATTGTTTCTTTAAGTCTCTGTTACTTCCATGAAAAAATATTTTTGGTTTTCCTGGACTAATGCATAAAAATACTAATAGCCATATCAGGTCAACTGATCCTAGTTCAGTAAGGTACAACATGATTATTATCCACTGGTTGCCTCTCAAAGTGAAGCGTACTGTGAACTATGTTTGAATACGTTTAAAGTACTGGGCGTTGCATCATTCTAGCTTCTTAATGAACAACACTGGTTGCAAGCCAATTACCTTCAGAAACGTATTGCATCAGCACTACCTTAACAATTACTCACAGCAAAAAGTGCTGTCATCAAGACATAGTGTCCAAAAGTCAGAGAAAGAATGAAAAAAATTGGCTGATAAGGTACTAAAATAAAAAGAAACCAACTATGAATGCTATGCTTGATCCATCAACTGAGTGCAGGACCCTCAATCTTAAAAGGGTACCTTTGTTCCTAGATAAGTCCTTTGTCAGTTTTCCTTGACTTACTGAAAAACATTAAGAGCTCAGAAAATTTTTAAAATGTAGCTGTAAACTACTGCAGACATGCCAACTGGAAAAAAATACAACTTCAGAGGGGTTTTTTTCTAGCCACTGATGGAACGAAACATTACCAGGAAACGTGGACATTCGACCCCTCTACTCAAATACGCAGGAAAGCTATTTCTAAGCCTTTTTAACATCAGGTATCGGGTGATCAGACAGACTGTTTTGCCCTTAACACACATGAAAATGAATTTTATTGCCCACATTCAGACAGAACACTACTCTGAAGGCTGGTGTCAGAGATGTCAAAGGCTCACGGAATCTAACAGCAGCAAGTCAGTTTCCTGCTCAATAGTCATGTCATACCTCTCCCCACTTCCCCGAGTTGTGCAAAATGATCTCTGAATCTCTCCCATATGTAGTCATTACTGTGGACAGCACTAAATGCATTGACGCTGTACTAATAGGGCCCTCCTTAATCTTAAGAATAGTAACTAGAGATAGTAACTAACTTCATCCTAAGAACAGAGTGGGCTATTTGCCTTGTTATAGCACCACAGCACATCCAAGTTTCCTAAGGCAGAGAGATATTAGAAAGACATAAACTCCACAGGAGGAGTTCCTCCTCAACTTCTCCATCCTACAGCAGATCAGAACACTATTCCAGTTCAGTCCTGCCTGCACAGAAGTTTTGAGGAACAGATTTCTTATTCAGGCACTCAGTTTTCTAAAAGGCACTGGCAAGGGAAAGGGTGTGCCTGTTGGCTGTGGTGTAGACTAACTTGTCTGGAAAACAAACCAGCAGCTGCACCCCTATCCTTCTGTGTTTGTAAAGTGAAGTGTTTGTGAATAGAATGTTTCTTGAGATATGTTTTTCTCACAGGCAGAAGAAAGAGCCCATTTAGGAAGCTACCATCTGTCAGAGCTTTTCTGAACTCTATACAGTAAGAAGCTGTTGCTAGTTGACACAGGCAGAAGTAGCTGAAGACGCACTGCCATTTTTTGATACTAGTAATAAAACATACGCATATACCTTGCAAAATAGGTATAAACTCAAACGTCTGAGGCACGTTTACAACCACAGAGACAATTCTTTAAAAAATAATAAAACCCCCTCATAAACCAAACAACAAGACACACACACACACAAAATGGTACTTTTTAATTCAACCCTAGAAGTCAGTGGTTATCCCAACCTCATACACTAATTCAGGCAGATATGTGTTCAAAAGCTTTCACTTCTGCATTAGGTTAAAATCAAGATCAGTTCTGCTCTAGTTAAATTAAATCAGGAGCAAGAATGGTACAGGAACTGCCATCACCAAAAAAGAGGTAATTTCACTACTTTGCTTAATTAGCTCAACAGACTTACGTTTCTGTGTGGGCTTTGTTCACCTTTAGGCAACTCATTCCCCAGTAAGTAAAGGATTTTTACTTCAAAAGTTGAAGATGATAGAAGTTTAAGGCAGTAACCAAATGCACTAACCCATGCAAGACAAAACAGCACTTATTATCAGCTCTATGGCGTTGCAGCATTTTTAAGTAATTGTGCTCAGTTACTACTGGATCTCTTCTTGCTTTTAACTGAAGGAATACTGCCTGCTGAATGCTCAGAGCAAGTCTTGCTTGTTCTCAGTTCTGTGTCACAAAATACAGTGAACAACCAGTATTTTGAGCACCCTTGAGTGATACCAACTCACAGATTTCCCCTTCTGTCATGTATCAGATTAAGTCAACTAGCAAACATGCAGAACAACTAGCATGGAGCAAAACAGAGGAATCTCAACTGTAGAAGTGAATATAGGGTATTTCACTGGGATGGACGCATGCCTTGAGAAGAGCAGATGGCAATATTAAGAAAAAGCCTTCCACCCTTCCTAATCACAGCTTACTGGCATCAGTCAGCACTCTTGCTTCTCTAGACAGATGTTGCATTCTCTCGCAAAATGCAATTTTAAAAAGCATCAGCTTATAAAAACCAGGACAACATATTTAGTTCACAGGGGTCATCATACAGACAAATGTGCAATTCTGTCAATAAGTGTTCGGTGCAGCGCCCTGCTTTCTTACAGATGATACCTATCTTACTGTGGCAGGCTTCTCACTATAAGGAAACAAAAACATTAATAATAAGTGGGTTAAAAAAAAAAAAAAAAAGAAAAAGAGCTTTCCCCAACCTTTACCTCTATATGCATTAACTCCTGAACAGTTTGAGAGTTCCAATGTCCTCTTTGATTTGAGGGAGCAGCTACCAAGATTAAGTGAAAATACTCATAGTTCAGAATTTCTAGGTATTCTGTTGAATTACACACACATATTTTTTATATATATATATATATATATGAAATGTGTGTATATCTATAAAGGACTACATTAACAAATGAAAAGACCATAAAGTTAAATATTTAGTGTAGATTACATCTAGTCTACAGCAATACAGGGTAACTCATGCTCCTGTGGTAATGCAGAGGAACAAGGAATTCTCATGGCAGATGCAGCGTCTGAATTAAACTTCCTAAGGTGACCTAAATTGTGCTGTCACCTCCCAAAGATGGCTCTTCTCCCCACCTACTTCCTCCAACGGCTTAATCACCAAACAGAGCTGTCACTAACTTGGAACAATTAGAGGATCACAGTTTTATACTGAGATTCCACAGGCATTGCCTACAATTCAAAGTCTTCTGCCCAGGAATTACAATGCATAATTTTACTTTGGAACTCACAGTGGAAACATTTAATGTCATTCAGAAGCCTTCTGTACTGGTAAAGTACTAGCAAATTTACTGCAAATGCTCTTGCAGAAGTAATATCTTGGTTTCCCTTAAAAGGAATTGAGGCATTCCTTTTGCCCTTATCATAAAGCAGCATGGGAACCACAGAGCATCAGTGGATGAGAAATACTTCAGACAGAAACGATACACTCAAATTAAATAAAACTTTCCAAGCTTAGGCAGCAAGATAAATATCTCTGAAGATATGATTTTTTAGAATGCTGCAATGGCCAAAAATCTCTTTCCAAGCTGCAAAACAGCAAAGAGAACCTGAACAGCAGTCTTTTCACTTAGTTTCCGAACCACTAACATTTTGAATACCATCAATTCTTCTTATAGCAGTTGATTCCTCCACAGCTTCTAAAAGTGTTATCAACCGCAGCAACAGAATTCTGTCACTTCTACAGGAAGAAATGCAAGAGATACTTGAGAGTACTAGGAACGTCGTATATTGGAGAAAGTATTTAGTAATACAAGCTTCTGTTAGTGGATAAGGGTAGATAAAGGACTTGCAGTACTGTAACATGCTTTTTACTGTCAAGAGACAAAATTCAACAGGAAATATTTTTAAAAAGATAGTAAACTTTTTGTTGTTTTGTCTTTCGCTCAATTTTCCTTTTTCTACGTACAGAACATCCAACTTTATCGAATTCCATCTGATTCAGATTTCCAAGACAACTATGGTTTTTCACTTCAGATCACAAAGATGCCTCAAATAACTCACAAAATATTCTACTCATACAAGCCTGACCAGTATCTTATCAGATGATCAAGACTAATCAGCTCACATGTTTCAAAACTTCCAAACACCAAGTGTAATATTTTCACAACAGTACTAACAAAACCACTGATTGTGAGAAGCAGAGTTAATGACTTCGAATACTTGATGATATGATCAAGAGTTTCAGTGAGAAGGGGGCTGAGTCTATCAAATTTAAAAGCGTCCTACTATGGGGGTGTGGGGGAGAAAAATAGTTCCAATTATCAAACTCAGCATCCGAGTCTTTTCTTATCAGAAAAAACCTGCTTCTGAGCAACAGTTTCATCTTTGCCCTGAAATTCGGCTACTGTGGGGACTGCTGAAAGTACTCTGCCTGGTATCTGAAGAAAGCTTTTCTTCATATAATTTCATTTACATAATTAGCATTATTTTAAGCACATTTGTAGTTCTCTACATTCACAATACGTATAACTAATTATATGGCAAGAGCATACAATTACTACGTTACATCACATGTGCATTTTCTACATGGTTTTGAATCCTTCTATCAAATGCTAATAGAAATTCTAACCCTATGATAAACCTATTTTCAAACACTGCATGTGTTGTTTTTGTTGACTTTTTACAGTATTGTTTCCAGCAGGGCAAAGCTGGCAAGTTCACAGGAACACACGTTCAGGACTGCGTCCAAGCTACTTCCCTATGAATACTGCTACTCGTTGCCAATCAGATTAACTTTTTACTGCGATGTTACTGGCAAACACTGCTTACAAGGCTTAGATAACAATTTATTTCAAAAGCTGCTTGAAACGGGAAAAGCAATTGGACAACAGAACCATGAAACCAACCTTACAGAGTACTCCAACTCTTCAGAGTACCATCAAAATACAATAAATGAAAGAAACTTTCCTCTTCAGTTAAGTACTATCTCCCATATAACAGTAATATATCCAAAGAAGGCACATTCTTTCATTTGGAATTGTTTCCACTAAACATAATTAAAACTCTTCACATAATTAAAACTCTTCACATGTACACCATTCCACAGTTGCTGTAGCACCTGCAGACAGAGTAAGATCTGGGAAGGAGCCTTAGGATATTACATTATATGTAATAAAGTTGTGTGAAAACTTTCTGCATCAGTTTGTTTCCTTTTCAAAGCCAAACATTCTGGAATATATCTTAGTTAAAAACACCCAACATTTCTGGGAAAAAACAGATATTATATACAACAGAAGCTACGTAACACCCTTGGAGGAAAAAAGCCAGCTTTTTCAGAATAGCAAAAACACTGTCTCAAGTAAGCCTCAAAGTTTTGAGAATCAGGTTAAAGCTACAAGGAGATATTTAATTGGATATGTGAGGTAGACTACCTTGTAAAACTAAAACAGAAGCTAAGCTACACCAGTTAATCCCCTGAAGGCAAATTTCCTAACAAATGAATAGTAGCAAATTTAAGTACCGAATTTTTAGATAGAGAAACTCTTCGCCTATAAGGCTTTTTACCTCAACCCTCCTGCAGAAGTGTTCAAGCTACAATATGAAGAAGAATAATTTCCTAATGCAAAAAAGGCTCTATCTAGTCAGAGTGACAAATTCATTTTGCCCCGTTTCCAGCACAATGAGATCATTCAGAAGTAAATGAAAATTCACAGATCAGCTAGGCTGAATATCAAACCAGTAACATTAAAAGAGCCTGCCCTATACATATTGCACTTAGTCCATCAGGTTTCTTGTCATAACTAAAGACCTTATTGCAGGAACTGATATAAATTCTTAGGAGTTAACAGAAGGGTATATGCCTTTTTTCTAAGAATGAAAAACATTTTAGGCTTCCTAGAAAGCACAGTATAGAATAGCTATAGCCCTAAAATTAAAAGGCTACTTATTAATAAAGGCAGATTTAAAACTGCTTCCAGATATTTCAAATGGTCCTGAAAATACAACTCTCATACCTCTAGAGAGCAACAGGACCTACACCAATAGGATACTGAAGGGACAGATAAAGTTACTGCAAAAACAAAATACAGTGCAAGGATAAAGCATGGTACACAGTTCTGGACTGTGGGTGAGAGAAAGAATATATGGATCCAAAAAGCCATTTTTAACTTGGTGCCCATTCATAGCCAAGAAAAAAATATCTAAACATAAAAAAGGGGGAAAAAAAATTTAAACCTTAAAAAGACAGAAAAATCCTCAAACACTATGATTACCAATGAAGAATATTATTTTTCCAAGGTTTTCTTCATTTCCTTTATTAAAAGGGTACAGTATGAAGCTTCCTATCAAAGGCACTTTTAGTCCTGCTCAACTACATCAAAGCTGGGTTGGGCCAAGACCAAGGCAGCCCGTAACAGCGTGTAATAGCCCAGTGTCACATTAATGCTTATTGGCTGGTTTAAAATTGGGCCCAACATCACACTGGGGAGAAGGAAGAAAAGAAAAATTCCATTAAGTTTTTCCCTCTCAAGACAGTTTAACCTAAACAGAGATCAGATAAAAATAAATACACATATGTGTATATAGATAAATTCTATGTGTATATATATGTATATGCAGGCTGGAGTTTTACTTAGCTTTCTTTTTATCACACTGGTTAACAAGTAATTTGCAGCAGCTCAGGCTTCAACAAAATTTCTTTTGCTGCCAATGTATCAAAATTGGGGTAAGTACTGCCAATCAAAGCAACAGACCAGCTGTCAACTACTGCCACCTCACCAAGGGCACATTTCACAACTTGAAATATTTAAGTCCTGCATTTCGTCCATACTAGAATTGCTTCCCCCATTGCAATTGCATTTGTTATACATGGTAAATATTCCTTTAATTATCTGACTCTACTTCTAAAACCAAGTCCTCAGTGTAAGTTCAGCACAGGCTAGGTGTCCCTACTCGGCAAAAAAACCCACATGTAGTCCAAACAAGTTTTGTACGTGCCTCACAATAAATTTAAAAAAATAGACTGTAAAGGAAAATCTTTATCAGAAGCCAACAGCTTCAACTCATAGAGGAGAGACACCTACCACTCCATCTGCAATCTTCCAATCTGCACAACTTTCGTATTTTTGCAGTTGCTTTTCAAACAGTTGTGCTATGGCTCGATGGACAAGTTCATACTGCTCCTATAGTAGATTACCAGATAAAAATTAGTGCGCAAGATCTTTATCATATGATAATATACCATCATTCTTTGTAGAGATTTATTTCAAAACAAGCTATACCTTTGTCTGTACTGCAGAATGCCTCTGTGTCCTCATTTCCTGTATTAAATTAAATACATTGAATTCTTCGGGAATTTTCTGAAACATAGAAGAAAGTCAACTACATTGACAAAACCGTTTGTCAGAACAGCAATACAAAAGCCGTTAGACATCCAAAAGTACGTTTAGCTTCTGTAGGTAAAGCAAATCTGTTCTCTCTACATTGCAGCTATGAAGATTTTTTTTAAAAAAGCAATTACTCTCCAGAACTGGTTTTAAACATTTGATTTAGAACAGATGAGAGCATTTCAAGTATTTTGAAAATTAGACATGTAATGAAAGCTTTAATATGACACTGCAACATTAATGATGCTTCACAACTGAAAAATCCCAAAACTAAGTTATCCCTGTATATTTCAAGTATCAGGCCTCAAGAGCTGCAAGATCAAGCAGAGATGTTGATAAAGTTGAATTTAAAAAACCACTTTATATTGAAATATATTTTATAAATCTGTAATTTTACAGTGACTTTTTAGGTATAAGCTTGCTGTCAAAGGAAATGAAGTACATACTGAAGCATGAATGCAATGAAACCAAACGTCAACCTGTCAAAAAAGTTCTGGTCTTAAACATTTTACTCTTCTAGAACATTCAAGAGCTCAATCACTGTTATAAAATGACAGAATGACAAAAAAATCCGCTCTTTTAAGATTCCTTACCCCAGCTTTAAGCAAATTCCATGTATAATCTATGGCACAAATAGCTCCTGTTCTTCCACACCCTGCACTATGAACATAAACAGTTACGGTATGTTAGAAATTATTTTAATTGGTTAAATATACACTATACGCTTTATGTTTCCAGAGTCCACGTGAAAACAAATATCAAAATTTCTCAATTATCATTTTAAACTCAATCTGACACTATAATGTCTTAAAAATGAAAAAATTAACAGTGAAAAATGCAAAATGGAGCATTGACATTTTTAATGCAAGTTTTTCATAGCCAGTTGGAACTGTAATCATGAAAGATGCTTCAATGCTGACATTTTTATTCCCACTTTTGTCGCACTATTCCTAGTGACCACTGCTACAACAGTAAGGATGTCAAAATTTAATGATAGATATGTTAAATGACAGAACAGAATACCTTTAAAGATTTCCCACATTTTTCTGATTTAGTATCATCTCTGTATTTTCTTCTTGTTATTAAAAAAACTTAAATCTGAAAGTTATAAAAATGATAGCGAACTATCACTTTTATCCTACCTAGCAGTATGAATTTCTCTATTTTACACAAAGAGTTTTAACACATGTATACTTGTTACATTATATTTACACTGCAGTCGTGAATGTTGGTTCTTTACAACATTGACATTCAAGAGAAATAGGACAAAGTGAAATGGATTTCAGTGCTAAGTAAGTTTCTTATGCTTTTGGACCTCGATTACTTTAAAATGACAAGCTGAAAAAGAAGGCAGCTAAAGACAATATATTTCTATACACTTTAAGAGAATAACCAAGTTCTAAACAGTTAATAAGCCCCAACAACCTAACATTACCTGGCTTATGAATCTGAATTCAGTTATTCTGATATATAATGCATTAACTTTTGTTGCTTAAAAAAAGCATCAAATATCATAGGCAAGAACTTTCCAGACTTACTGTCAGAAATTGTCAATTCACCAAAACACTTTTATGGCAGTTTAGCTTCAACAGTCCTTCTGTTAGCCATATTTCAGATCCAAGATGAAACTGCTGCTCAGAAGCAAAGACTTACCAACCAGAATCTACAGCCTGCTCATTAGAAATATTTTTTGTTATACTAGAAGACAGGTAGAAGAGTGCTTAGGTTGTGATGTACCTGCCATGTAGTCTTTCCAACTGAAAATGGAACCTTGACTCCCAGACCTGATTTGCAGTGATCTTCAAAGTCTGTTTTGCCCTAATGAGGACTTAAATGTCTTAAGAACCACAAAATTGTTTCCCCTTCAAAGACTAAATCTCTTCTGATTGATATTCTGTCTTGAACTGAAGTAGAAGCAAAATTTCACTGTCATGCGTTTTAAGACAGTGAAGACTGATTTTGAGCCAAGTTTTGACATGAAGAAATATTCCTTTTTAGGAAACTAACTACTGATTTAGACTCAAACTACTTCATCTCATACCAAAAGCCTAGACTTCAAAAAAAATTTAAATGTATATAAACTTAAAAATTAAATATATTTGATACCTGCAGTGTATGCAGATTGGTACATCTTCATGTTCCTGGTATTCTCTCATCAAACTGATCATATCCAGAATAGAATCAAAAGATGAAGGGACATCATGGTCAGGCCAGTTAACATAATGAAATTGATATACACTACGAGTCTCCTAAGGGAAAAGGAGGGGGAAATGCATTAATGATAACACATATTTGAGGAGTCTGCATGAGATAATTAGTTCAATGAACTTTCACTTTTTCCATGATAAAGTGTGGACAAGCAAAGCCATTTACTGTATTAAAAAACCCCAAACTTACAGCTTATACCACTTAGAAAAACTCAAGGCAAATGCTGTGGTATTTTGAGTGCTGCTAATGCACAGAAGAAAGAACTATGGGGCAGTTCACACAAGCCCCTCTCTATAATATATTGGTTAAAAGTCCTACAACATTGAACTGTGTTAGAAGATTCTCTGTCCTTACAGTCTAAAACTTCGAAAGAGAGAAAGAAAGGGAAAGTCCACCATGAAAGGTTCTTTCTCCAATCATACTCCAGTAACTTACATTAAAAAAAAATGGGGGGCAGGGAATAGTTACTGTTTTGTCACATTACAAAATGAAGTGTGTACATTCACATGCAGAAGGAAATTAAGAAAGTGAGAGAAATAATTCAGGCGGTATCTAAACACCGATCACACTTGCAACAACAGCAGGTACACTTTTGTTCTATTTAGCTCATATTACAGAAGTACTAAAAGACAACTAAGAAGCAAGCTTTGGAACAGCCTAATCACTCAGCTACCTAAATCCCTGAAAGGCCAAATCCTCTTTCTCACTATTACCTAAATCATCTGCAATACAACTAGTTCTACTGCACCTTTCCACACTGTTGTCACACCTCTGGATTCTCGTATGCCCTCAAAGTAATGTCCTAGAGAAGCATATGACTTTTTTGATCAACGTTACAGGTTGCAAGTTTCAAGACCTATGCTACCTTCTACGTCGTTATTTGAGAAGCAACATAGTGGGCCCCTTGAGCATGGAAATGTATATAATCTTCCAATTGAACAAACTATTTTTGATGCTTTACTTTTGCCAGACTTGTGGAAACACTGTAGCTAGTAAAAGCAAGAGAAAATCCAGCCTAAGAAAAGGCATTTTAAAAATCCAACTGATTATGTAAAACCTCATCAGTAAGGAGGAAGAAAACTTACCGCTGCCTAAATAAGGCCCACCAAGAACTAACTTAATTAGATTAAAAGAGACAAACCCAGTGATTTTTCACATTAGCAGAACTGCCAGGAAAAAGAATTATTCAAATTTAGGCTTTTTATATGGAAACTAAAAATGAAAAGGAGTCTTCATAGTCCTTTTTTACTGCCACTTTTTAAGAAAGAACCTGATGTTTTAGCTTAAAATAATCTTCAAGTTTCAAACTGGTTTTCCTCATAGAAACTAAAGTAACTTTGTATATTTAAATGAATTTTAAAATTCTTTTGTGTAGTATTTTGTATGATTCTCCATCAAAAAGTTTAAAGAAGTGACAAAACTTTTTGTTATTCTGGAAAACCAGATAAGGAACTTAAAAGGATATTACTCTATACCACAAATACCTATTTTTCCTCCCCAGTTCTACACTTAGAATTCCTCAAAGTAAGATGAAATCTGTAACTCATTACCAAAATGTGGGTTTTCTGTATGCCCACAGAAATCCTGAAGCAAAGGTTAAGTCTGAAGAAAGATAGTTTTATCAGCCACATAAGTTCAATATCAACCTATCTTGTTAATTCTTTCAATTACAATACTCCTTAAAGGAACAGAAACTTTGGGCTCTTTGCTAAGATCAAAACCATGGCACAAATTGCAGCTTTTTGTTACTACTTAAGTTTTATGTAGTACACAGGTATCGTATACAAACTATTAAAATTAACCGGAACAGAACTCAGGGAAGTGGTCAAACATGATTTGCATGTATAGTATATGCAAGCAAAACAAATTAACTAGTTTCTGAAGTAACCGGTTCTCATGCTATTCAGGTATTAAAAGTAATATTAAATTAAATTAAAATAAAATTAAATTAAATTCTGCTTTGGGGTTTTTGACATCTCATCAGTTAACCTTCATGTTTTTCTAGGACAGCTCTACACTTACTGACAGTCGCTTTGCAGACAAATCAAGTCACCTCAAACCTGACGCTTATGTATAAGTTTGCAAGAAAAGCTTAAATCATCCATTCTTAACAGTTACATGAAAATGCAAGTGCTTTTCATTTCACTGAAAATATGACAATTTCCACAATTAACATAACATACTCAGTTTATGAAGTAGGTCTCATGTTTTACAGTAGTTTGCATCACAAGTTTTCACTAAGATGAATAAACTCAATTTCTTCCATAAAGAGACTAATTGTAACCACTTACAGTTGCCAACTTAACAAACAGTGGAAATAAACAGGTTTACCAAATACTTGTCTGGTAAGCCAATTCTACATATTGAACACTAGGATATCAAATCTTCAAGAATTCCAAAGCCTTGAGCTCACTCTTAATAGTACATTTCTATCTTGACCCTTGAATATGCTACATACAATTCCCCCATCCAAAAGTTCCCCCAGCAAAAAGACAGTGCAACTCAGTTTAATCGAGAACATTCCATATTTTTACATGTATTTCAATTACAAGAAGAGTGACTTTTTACAAGCTAGAATGAGAAACTTTGGGGGTGGAGGGGAAATACCACTAAGTTGTCGTCATTATTACTTTATTTATTTGGCAATACAAATATAGAAATGGACATAAGAAGTGTCTTTTTAACATTGTAAAACAATGACAATAAGTATAGGGCAAATTCTAACAAGCACACAGACTTCATCCAAAAAGAAGCTAACCAGGTGGAGTTAGAGGAAACAGATGGCAAGTTTGTTTGATTTTTTTTAAAAAACAAACAAACAAAAAGTCTGATTCAGTTTGTCATGGTATTTTTAGTTGAGGTAAACAGCGAAATTCTCCTAGGGTGACAGTAGCTTTGTAGTTCTTAACACATGATATTGAAGACCATCACACAACTTTGGCTAAACAAGAACATATATAAAAGACAAGGAAACAGTTTCACTACTCTTTTCTTAGACGCTAAGCTTTTAACATCACTTCTAAACTTGTTGCTTTACATACAGAACTAAAAAAGTGAAGATATTTTCAGGAGCTTCCTTCATTGTATCATTTCAGAAACCTTTGAGCAACCGCTTGTTGGCACCAGACATGATCATATACTTACATTTTGAAATTCAAGTAATAATGTTCTAATGAAGTAATCTGTTCTTGCTTGCTCAGCTTCCTAAACATGAGAAAACAGTAATAAATTGGGGAAAAAAAAGATTAATATACACCACACAGATTATAACTAAAAACCCAAACTTTAAACTCAGGTGTCTTAATGTACTGGTTTTGTACTACAATTTCCCCAAAAGATGAGCAATCAAAACACTGATTTTAAAACAGCAGCAACTTAGCTTGCTACAAAAGATACTGTGGAAGATGTCACTTTTACTTAAAATAAAAATGGGAGTTTTCAACCAGTAAGTGTCTAGCCTGGTCTTGAAACCAACAGTAAACCTTGTAAGAGTATTTCAAAGTACTCCCTTTTCTTTTTTTTTCTCCATAAATTTATATTTAATGTACAGATTGCCTCCCACAGCCATCCTTCTATAACACTCCTGCTTCTTCAGCCTCTAATCACTTTATCCTATGACATCTTTCATTCCACACACACACACACACCCCTTATTATTTTCACTTAAGGATGCATCTGAATGGATCATTGTAATTATCTTCGTTGTGGTCAAAAAGCAGTCTCTAGGCTCCTGGGATGTTCAAATATGCCTTTGGAACATCAAGGAAAGTTTATGCTGTAGACACCAAACAATATTACTGTACCTAAAATATCAGTAATATCACAATTTGAAGATGCATTCAAAAGCTTAGCGTTACAGCTTCCACAGTGAATTTAGGAGACTGCACATATGCTTTAACATGTTCCCATCGGCTACTGGGATTTTACCATTTACCAATCAAGAAAGCAATTGCAACACTTTACAGGTTTAAAGGAGATAATGCCTAACTAGCAGCTAATGGAGCCCATATACATCATTGTATCCAAAGATAAGACATTCTCAGATGTCAAATACAACATACACACAATTCCTTTTCTCTAATACTTACCAGGTATGCAACCACCACTTACTAGGTACAGGGTAAAAACCCAAAAGTAAAACCCACAAAAAAACAAACTCACAAGTCAATTTTTAAATCAAATTAAGGTAGGCAAAGGGTACTTGGAATCTTTACAGACCAAAATTTCTAAGTATATGCTTTCTTGACAAGATGAACTTGAAGCGTACTTAATTCTTCGTAGGCTATTTCAAAGTAGTATTAGGAATAGCTTGATAAACTGGCATGCTAGCTCTTTCTGAGCACCTTAAAACATTTCGGCTAGAAGACAGCAGCAATTCACATCCAAACCCACGTACATCTGAATTAAGGAGAAGGAAAAAAACTAAACAAAATAGTTTTGAGATCAATCTGGAATGGAACAATTCCACTGTATTAGAGTAAGTGAGCAGGCAAAGGCCAATCATGAACTGCAGTGTAAAAAGTTACAGTAAGATAATTTATACTGATGACAGTTATAATCAACACTTCAATGCCAGGTTTTGTTCATATCCGAATAGTAACTAATAGAACATAATAGAACCTGATTAAACTACCAGGTGGCAAGATTAAACATAAAGACATGAAGAAGTGTTTTCCTCCAACAACACAATGATGTGAATGTCAGAAAGAGTAAGTGACGAAAATCATAACTCAAAAATAAAATTGACAAATTCATCATCCACTGCATTATAAAAATACTGATAATCCAGAGGCAACATCCAATTAAGGAAGTCCTGTTAGTCTGCTGCTGGAAGCTGACAGCAAATACAAGAAGGATCACCCTATATATGGCTTTTTTTCTATTCTCTTCCCCTAAGTAATTAGGCAGTCATTGAACACAATGTGATAGGCCAGAGGGAATAAAGATACATAAACAGGTGTGTACAGAGGAAACTGGATGCTATCCCACATGTAAGGAATGCTAACCATATTGATTTTGGTGGCTATGCTCCCACATACCATATATCCTCACTCATACCCTGAAAACTTCCCAATTCATGAAGTGAATTTCTGGTATGTAAGCGGTCCTCTTTTGTGAAATGGTGATTGCACTATGACTTTTCACTACCAAGGAAAGGTGATTGCAGAAACCCACACCCATCTCATGCGATGCCAAGATGACAGCTGCCAAAAGAATTACTTTCAATTCCCTACTGTGCCTGGTGTAGCAGACATCCATGGTCCCCCTTCCTGCCTATTAATCTGCCTGATACCCTTCTGTTATGATTTATGAGCAAATATCAGAACTGGAAGAGGCCCTAGTACTTAAGCTCAGCAATCAGAACTCCTGATAACACAAACACAACGTGCGACAAACTTTCAAGGTTTCCTCCATCTTTCTGGAATCATAGCTTACTTGACAGTTATCCCCCAGCGACCTCTCCAGGAAAAGATTCAGACCTCATGGTGATCTGCTATTCATTTTTGGTTTGATTTTAAAGGCAACAATAGAAACAAAGGAAGTATTTTCAAATAAACCTGTATCTGTTACCAACAGAAACAAGTGAAGAAATTTAGTTTAGTTTCCATTTTCTTTCTTCATGCAACTTAAAGAAAATCGCCTGTTCCAGTGTTACTGTCATTACTCGTGCACATCTGGAACACGCAAGTCATAATGGACAGAAACAACACATACAAATATTATTTGATTTCTTAAGTATGGTACATTCAAAATCACATCATGTAAAGCTGAAGAAATGATACATAAAAAGATACAAGACCAAGACACACAAGTTTCCTACTTAAAAAAAATTACAAAATCATGAAGGATTTAAAAAAAAAACCAACACAACCACACAGCTTAAACACACACATTGTTTTCCACTACATTCCTTTGAGAGTCTTTGTGTAAAATTTGGTACCAAACAATTAAACAAGCATTTGTTTTGTAATACAAACTATTAGTTGAACAGTTATTTTAAGTTATAAAAGCATTAAATACTCCAAAATTAATTTCTAAAGCTTTATACTTACACAAGAAACACGAAATGGTCCAAACGTTACAGCTGCTTCTCCATACAGAGGCCAGTAACGTTCACATTTTTTCTGTTAAAGCAAAGAACACTAATTTAATTCATGCGTAGTACTGAAAAATGATGATTAACAGAAGCAGAGTAGACACAACGATAACCTCAAATGCCTTATTCTCTCTCTTATTTGGTGTTTTGCCTTACCATCTGCCTACTGGTGCCTTGCTGGACTTCTTTTAAGATAGTAAAATGTCTTTTCTTTTGGACACCAAAAAAAAAATAAATCCACCAAAGCCAAACCCCTAGATTACCAATTAATATAGCCAAAAGACACTTTGTAAATTAGGACATGAACTTATAGGTATGAAAATAAGACTGCCTACATATGCACAAGCACACATCATACAGAGGGAGGCAAAGAGAGCTAATTTAGCTTTTGAGAAAGCTTGGAGTTCACAATTCTGGGCCATTTTTTTTTTTTTTCCCCCTCAGGTCAGAATTTAGCAGAGACATTTAGAATCTTAGAACCACTTAGGTTGGAAAAGGCGCTTAAGATCATCAAGTCCAACCATTCACCCAGCACTGCCAAGTCCACAACTAAACCATCTCCCTAAGCACCACATGTACACATTTTTTAAACACCTCCAGCGATGGTGATACCACCATCTCCCTGGGCAGCCTGTGCCAATGCTTGACCACCCTTTCAGGGAAGAAATTTTTCCTAATATCTAACCTCAACCTGCTCTGGCGCAACTTGAGGCCATTTCCTCTTGTCCTGTCTCTTGTTACCTGGGAGAAGAGACCGACCCCCACCTGCCTACAGCCTCCTGTCAGGGAGCTGCAGAGAGCAGTAAGGTCCCCCCTGAGCCCCCTCCTCTCCAGGCTGAACAGCCCCAGGTCCCCCAGCTGCTCCTCACCAGACTTGTGCCCCAGACCCTTCACCAGCTGCGTTGCCCCTCTCGGGACACGCTCCAGCCCCTCAACGTCCCTCCTGAAGTGAGGGGCCCAAAGCTGAACCCCGTGTTCGAGGTGCGGCCTCACCAGTGCCCAGTGCGGGGGGACGGTCACTGCCCTGGCCCTGCTGGCCACACTGTTTCAGATGCCAGCCAGGACGCTGCTGGCCTTCTGCCCCCCCGGGCACACAGCTGGCTCCTGCCCAGGGCTGTCACCCAGCCCCCCCAGGCCCTTCCCCCCAGGCAGTTCCCAGCCCCCTGCCCCAGCCCGTCGCTGCGCGGGGCTGGTGTGACCCAGGGGCAGGACCCGGCACTGAGCCCTGTTGAACCTCCTACAAGTGGCCTCGGCCCATCGGCCCAGCCTGCCCAGCCCCCTCTGCAGAGCCCCCTGCCCTCCCGCAGGTCAGCACTGCCCCCAGCTCGGTGTCACCTGCAAACCGACCGAGGGTGCACTCCATCCCCTCGTCCAGATCATTGATGAAGACATTAAACAGGGCTGGCCCCTATACTGTGGATATTTAAAAGACAGGCTGGTTTTGCACCTGTATGAGTTAACAGGAAATTCTGAAGGACTCTGGGTTTTGATAGTTGGCCTATATCCCACAAAGAGCAAGATTTTTTTCCATACTAACATGATCAGAAAGAAACCATTGGTACACTTCTGCACACAGACACATATATTTATTCCACTATGAGGACATCTAAATAATAACGTAACACTATAAATGGAGCAAAGAAAAGCTGTCACACTCACTATTTTCTGTGCATACTAATATAAGGATAGCCATTCTCATTCAACCTTGCAGATTATTTTTACAGTTATGGATTTGGCACATGAAGCCTCACAGGCATTGGCATACTGCCTGCACAGCCAATGCTCATTCAGTTTTGCATACATACCCTTCCCATTTCAAATTCTCGACAGGCCATTACAATTATCTGAAAAGAAAAAAAAATGCTTGAAATTAGCAAGTTTTAGATGGAGTAACTTCACCAACGCTTTACTGCTTGTTTCTGCCTGGGCAGCTACTGTTACTCCTTAATTGGTTACTACTGAAGAGACTAGTTAATACTATTTTCTTACTGGCAGATGCATACTCCTTTAAATTCTAAAATGGTATCCAAGCTTTATCCTGGACAAAATGATCTACAACACTAATACAACGTTTCAAGGTTACTTAATTTGAACTCACTGTAATCCTGTACAAACACGTTATTTATTTATTCAGCCTGACTATGGAGTCTGAACTTAATAACAAAAATATAGAACCATTTTCTAACTGGAAGAAATAACTATATTTACCTAAAATGACATAGACTACATAAAAAAGGTGCAAAAACTTATCTAAAAAACAAGAATCAAACTTCTTGGGGGAAGCTATTTCAGATACATTAACATGAACAGCACAATAAAAATGCACCAACAGGTAAGCTATTTGTTACAATAAGTAACCATGACTTAAGTGTCTAATAAAGCAAAAAAATATTTTCAGAAATAATTTGTTGAACATATGTGATTTTAACAGTACTTCAAAGTTGACTCCTGACAATAGCTGTTTAAACAGATGTAGAATATATAAAACAGTAAGTAAACCAAAATTAGCTTAAGTAGAAAGGTAGGCACTTTTTTTTTTCCACATGCTGCTTCTGTATCTCATTTTGTTAGTCCACATTAAGTCAGAGTCAAGATTTGAGAAGTCAATGGACTAAATCACTGTCAACAATTTCGGTAATGGTACAATCATTGTGCCATGAAATAGGGCAATACCGAATTCTGGTTTTTAAGTAGGTACTTACAGCAACATTGTATTCCCATATCATCCTCCAGAAGTCTATTACTGTATTTGCTAATGGTCCCTGCGTAGCAACATATGCTTTTGGCCCATGTACTCCCTAGGATTGCACAAAGGAACCATTAATGTTTATAAAGAAAACTTATCTGCACCAAATAAGAAAGGCTTTAGGTTATAATCATGCAAAATTAGAATTATTTTTGATTCAACAGTAAGAGTAAGAGTGAATATGAAATTAGTGCCATTGACATTAGCGAGAATTTTGCTGGTGATTTCAAGGGGGCCCAAGATTACAACAGCTACTGTGCTGCCAGAGACTGTAACAGAAAACATTAAATTTCTGCATGTTCAGATTCTGAAGATGCCCTTTAAGTCCACATTTTGTTACTCAAACATTTAACAACAAAAATTTCAAAATCTTTCTGCTAAAAAGCATCCCCTTCAACAAATTTAAGTTCCCTTCTTCCAGTAATATCACATTTCAAGTAAAACAAGTTTTAAAATTTATTTTATATAAAGCTGGAAGACATTTACATTCAGCTTTTCAAGCTAAACATTTGAGAATAAGGTTTATAAGAACACCTGTTTCTGAATAAACATTACTGTGCAGAAACAGCACCAGAATAAGGCTACAAGGAAAGCCAAAGATATTCACACTTTGAAACAAAAGTGTAACAGGCTTTTAGCCAAATTGTGGTTTCTCTTTAAGAATGTTGAATATAATTCCATTGCCACACTTCTGCCATGAACAGCAAGAAGTGCATATTAACATAGACAATTTGTGTCAAAGGCCTCATTTATTATCCCTAAAAACAGCCTCTCAAAATACGGTATTTTTAACACTACCAACTGTTAAAATAATCGGTATCTGAATTCTCCTATGGCATAAAGTTCCAATTTGCTTGTCTGTGTCATAAAATGAGAAAGCAAGGGGGTCTACTTTGAACCTCATGACTCAGTGGGAAGATCTCCTTTACCCTCTTACGGCTTTGATCTCTATAACCTATTTCCAATTCTATTCTGACTTTATTTCTGTTTGATTTACCTCTGTGCATTTGCTCCATGTAATAAATAGTAGAGTGAATTGTGTCGTCAAATCTTGTGCAGTCACATTTCCACAAATTCACATAAAATCCATTTCCCTCAAGCCCTTCAGTGGAGATTCTTTAAGCAACCTGACCTAAACCACTCATACCATGACAGCCTGGTACTTTAAAATGAAGTATTTTATATGATACTGACACTTAAAGCAATTTTTAAAGTTGTAATATTTACTCTATAAATGGCATCACGTTTGCAAATTTACTGATCATAATAAAAATCTTCCCTCACAGCTTTAAATTCTCTTTTATCTTACGCTATATTAAAACTGCACTGATACAAAATAAAACCTTAAAAATAATCTAAGAACTGTTAAGACAGTAATCCATACCTTAATAAAGTTTGCATTGATGTAGTCTGAATCTTGGGGGGGAGTTTTTAAGGTCAGTTTAACCCGGCTATGATCAACTGTAAGAATAATTATTTTTTTTAAAAAAAGAATTACAACACATGTAAACCAATCTGTAACAGTAAATATAATATATAACACATATTGTATGCATAGAAGAAATTAAACATTAAAGAACGTTCCCCAAAGATAAGTCACACAAGCTAGTCAATTTAATTTACGAGTAAACCAACTCAGGTAGGTATAAGCAGAATAGCTCCTGCTGCTACATGCCTCTGATGCTCAAGTTTACAAAGTACCAGTTACTCAAATTCCAAGAGTGATTAATTACAAAGAGTCAAAATTCAATTGATCAGAAGTCATCAAATTTTTAGTTGCACAATATTAACATAAATCATGATGGTCAGAATTAAAGGCACATTTATAGAAAGCATAAAGAATAAATACTAGTGCATAGTTAAAGCAGCTGGCAGGTCTTAAAAGTCTCTGCCAAGGAGGACTTCATCAACTATTACACCATGAAATGTGCACTGGAGTTTATTGCTCAGGTATAGACTGACTTCTATCCCCCAAACACTGGGCTAGGTACTTTTAAACTAGAAGCAGCAGATTCCTTTATTTAGGGGGTTTTTACATTTCAAGTTTCTGCCTCAAGCATTACTGACTGTCTCAGTGAAAGCTTTATAAAAAGCAGCAGATCTTTTTAGACAAAAATCCTCAGCAGACTTAAAAATAGCCTTTATTACTTGTTGACGGAATAAACTAAACATCTTGGAATTCTTTTGGACATTGAAAAAAATGAAGTGTATCTTTAATACAGAAACAACTTGATGATTCTCACTAAGAAAGAGGGTAGGTAGCTGGCAGGTCTGTCAGTCCTTCCACCTCTTGTTGATACCAACACTTCCTATCTATCACATAAAAATCATTCAGACTGTCTCTACAACAGAGGCTGTTTTAGTTAGAGACCCAGATCAAAAATAATTATCTTTGAACTGGGAAACAGAAGTATCTGCAGAAACAGCATCTGCTCAAGCAATTTGTTACCTTCTACTCTCAGGGTCAATTCCTCAACCACTGAACAGCTGCTAAAACTTTTATTACAGCTAAAATCAAGAAAACCCATAAATAACAGGTCTATTTAAAAGTAGGAAATATGGTTGTTGTGTTTGGGTTTTTTTTCAAATCATCGTTGGTAATAAAACAGGGAAACATTCCCACAAGTAGTACATGCTAAGAACTGCTTCTATACAGAAAGCTCTTCCAAAAAGCTTCCAAAATAATTTCACCATCTTGGAAGCAAGTTTCTGCCAGAGTCCTGATAACAAGTAAAAAATGTTTTTGTTACCATGTAATGCTTCCTAAAGTAGCACAAGTGTAGGTTACAAGACAACTGGATCACAGACCTAAAGACAATGCACTCTCACATAACGGCCTAGAGAAATCCTTAGAACATATAACGCTGTATTAACTCATACAGATAATGTGAGAGAACACTTTATAAGCAGGCGATATTAGTACAGACTTAATACTAAAAAATACTTTTAAATGGTGGAACAGACTAATTAAAGTGGTAGGCTAATGAGGGCTCCTATCTTCCCAGAACAGTAGATGCAAAATTCTAGTGCAGTTTCCAAATGTCAACATTTCCATCCTGCCTCTTATCTGCCACAGCTCAGCTCTTGCAGAGTTTTAGGCGTGGAACAGAGTTTTCAAAGAAAAATACCATTGCAGATTCCAGCTTCAGAAGATAAAGCGCTTGGATATTTATATATAGCTTAAAGCCTCAGTTCACAATTACCAATTGGTGTCTTCCGGTAACCGGTGAACACTGAATTTCATTTAATTAGCATTTAGGATGGCTTAGTAAACCGTAACGTGAACATGCACACATCTTCTATTCTGAAGCCAGTATTGAGGTACTGATCTCTCTGGTAGCAGTAAAAATTTCTGATAAATACACCACTAATCTCTGATTAAGTTACATTGTAAGCTCTTTTCTGGATTTATGAAAGACAGGCAAAGTATCACCCCCGTTCTTCCTCCAAAACATCTCCTGGCTGTCATTTCTGTCAAGCTGGTCTCCCATCACTTTATTGCTGCAACCTTCGGATGTTTGAAGATGTTTTCACTTCAACTGGAAATATACTTTCAGTTTTCCCAAATGCCAGCTTTGAGGTTCGCTGATTTTCCCCACTGTGATCTGTGTATGCTTTCACATTTTAATGACTCAGTTTTTATTTTTATGTAGATGAAAGAAAAGCATATCTAGCATGATAGTTGCAGCCATTCATTATTGTGGTAGCTACTAAGTGTCTCATAGATTGAGCCTAGGTGCTACCAAGATTTTACTACATTGTTGATTATCTACCAAAATGCCGGCAGTAAAGAACAAATATAACAACTATTATTATTACGAAGACAATAACAACTTCCCCATGTGTTTTTACTCCATCCATTAAACATGTTTCCTCTCAACTAAAAACAAACAAAACCAACAAAACCCCCCCACCAACCACACACAAAACCCCCAATGATATTTAACTATTTTGCTGCAGTTAAGTACCATTACTACTCTTCAACATGTGATGTATGTTACACATATATCCTCCAGCAAAATATGAGCACATGCCTTTCCTTCTCAGTGCAGCAGCAAGCACTACGCCCAGCTTGTTAAAGAATCTAGGGTCTGTGGCTTTAGGGCAAAGGTTACTGCTAGAAGTGTTGCTCCAAGCACTAATAAACAGTAAAAATAAACAGCACTAGAAAAAAACACCACACAGGTATACAACAATCTGAAACACAGGATAATTCACTGGAATTTACTGCTAGAACATATTTTGAAAATGAAAGTTAATGATGCCTAAACAATTTTCAACTTCAAATTGGTTATAAACCTCCTAGCACTTCTGGGAAAGCTAAGCAGAGTAAAATATATCTGTTGCAAACCTTGTGGGATATGAAAAGTGGCATTTGCCAGAAGACTATCCTTTAATCTCACTGTTGGCTGTTGATATCAAGCAGCACAGGAAGAATATTCCTAAATACGCAGCCTCATGAGCTAAACAAAGTGAACTTGTAAAAGTTAATCTTGTCATTACAGATCACTGATCTATTAGATCCACACATTGGTGGTTTCAGAATTTAAATTCTGCTCTGACCCTTGTTTTCTGTGTTTGTACATAAGTGGAATTTCATCTGTGCTCTAGCAAAATACAAACCAAAGACAATCCAGCACTGAGAGTTCTCTGACACCGTTTGCAGCATACAAACAAGCAAAAAAGATCTGTTTTACTGCCAACCACAAAACCAGGTGCCTTAAAGGTCCTTAAAATTTCATCTCGCACTTATGCTGACATTGTTTGTTTTCTACCACAAATAACATGCTCCTAAGGAAAAAAATACTGTTAAGCACGTTCTAGACCATTCCAAGCTAAGATCAAAGTGTAACCTTGAAACAGCTTGGGACCTAGAACACATTTTACCTTGAAGTGATAGCTTTCCTGAAAATACTTCCCATGTACTTTGCTTTCTGAGTTAAAAATAAAAAAACTAATCTTTCAGCACATTGTCTCTAATTTCACCTTTCAGTAATAACTAAATAGTGAATTTCAAAATACATTAAGAATAACAAGCACTTTCCTTTGTCTTCCATTAACATGTAAATCAGACTTACATGGCAATATATCCTTATATCTATTCTTCTTAACATTTTCTTCTTTTTCTCCAGTGGCTGTTGGGTAGATCTTCTCTGTTCTGTATTTTGTTGACAATCTTCTTAACCTCTGAAATATAACAAAAATGTTATATTCTCAAGTCTCGAGATAACACAAACATCACAAGGCATTAGTTTCATTGAGGAAGTATAAGATCACTCAACACCCACACCCCCACCCCTTCCCTCCTTCTACAATACCCATGAAGAAGTTTAACAATCTAATTATCCAGTATTTTTAGCTCCTCATCTGTTTACAACCAAATTAATGCCAGTCCTACATATCATGAGACATGGATCTTTAGAAAAGCCACTACAGCACCAGTTTGGAATACAGAGATATTTTATTTAGGAAACACACTGCCTGCTAGGGAGTAGTAACTGCATTAACGATACCTGTAACAAAGAGAAAAATCTGTTATTGCTCAGAATATCTGGAAGAAGGGCACAGAGCAGACTGGCTCAGGAACAGCTGTTAGCAACTGAACTTTGCTCTGAAGCACATGGCTTCTAAACACTGACAACTGAACAGAAAGCATAATCTCATTTAACAGGCATCTACTCCTAACAGCCAAATCCTGCTGAGTTTCCAGCTCTCCCAGAGAAAGAAGGTCCCTGACTCTCAGGTACAAGGTATTTGCAATTAACACGAGTGACAGGAGGTCTGCCATATTCACAATAGGTCACTTCCCCCTGTCCATCTATTTCAAATCCTAGAAATTTAAAATGGTCAAAACACCTAAAAATAAAAGCCAGCCCATGCCTTCCAGCAACCTAGGAAATAGCATGAGCAATACATGTTTTTTTTCATCCCACCCACATTAGGCTTTTACAACTTTAACACTGAGGAGAAAGAAAATAGTACAAATTCTCTTTGGAGAAAAAAAAAAATAAATACTAGGGGAGCCAGCAGTACTTGTTATTTTACACTGTGTAGACATCGAGATTTAAGAAGGAACCTGAAGGAATCAGAAAGTTAACTCTGGCTTCCAGCTAAACCTAGGTGGTTGCAAAACCAACCGTTCTGTTGACACTGACATGGTGGTAGTATATAAGATGACCAAGAGGAAAAAGAGAACGGAGCTCCGAAGTAGTTTAGTATCTCCACTGAGTGGTATTCAGCACAGGTAGAAGGATAGAGGTTGTTCATGTTTCCCTCCCTCCATCTTTAATGATTGATTATCATCCCTGAAGACCCAAACTGTTCATTGCTTGCTTTCTTTTCAAGAAGGGGGATAATGGGGGAGGTTGTTGCTAGTTAAAAACGTAAGTCTCGTTTATCACCGACTATGCAACACACACAGGCAGAAGGGCATCATAAATAAGATGATCTGCTTGGAAAGCCAGTTCTCTTCTCGAATTCTTCTAAAACTACTAAAACACTTGGGAGACTCACTGCACAGTTCATTTTTTTTATAAAAGAAGGAAAAACGAATTTGCACCTCAAGTCAGTCCTCCAATAATTCTTCCAGCAAAAAAAGGAAAAGAAAAAACACACGAAAAGATTTAGCATTTCTGTTACAAACAGAAAAAACACTTTATTAAAATTCATCTGAATATAGTGAAAAAACAGCAAATTTCATATGCAAATGTGGCTAAGGATAAAAGTTTATGTTAATTTAGTTGAATAATATGCATCTAATAATCTATAAAAGTGCCACTTACAGAGCAGAAACAATGGCAAGGTAAAATAAAAAAAGGCAAATCAAGTACCAATTTTCAGACTTCTTTCCCTTGTCTCAGATCTCTTTATAACTTATTAAAATCACTGAGCACTAAAAATATTAACAGAACTATCACACTGGGGGCAAGGGGATGGGGGGGGCATATTCTTAAAACACCTTGCTCTTGAAATAACTGCAAATGTTAGTCAATGAAGAAAAAATACTTAATATTTGGAGGTGGGACAGTAAGTCTGTGACCACACAGTGATCAAAGTGCTAAACACATTATCTGAAACCACAGCTACAGTAAAGAATAGGATGCTTCAATCCTTGAAAAGACACGTAAATAGTTAAAGGAAGCTTCCATCCAGACTACACTAATCTTTGCATCACTAAAAACAAATTCACAACATAATCTGTATACACAGCAGGCAGAAAAACCTGGTTTGTAACATGGTACAGACATGAAGAATACCACTACACATGGCAGATAGTACAGGCAGTATTTTTTATTTTGACACAGGTAAGGGCTATGTTACACAGGACAAAGACCGGACGCAACAACTGGAGTCTTGAAATAGAAAAATAAATGCAGTTCTTAGCTGATATAGCTATATTATGTGTAAGACTGAGCAATAAGCCTCCAGTTTGCAGGGGGTGGGGGTTAAGAAAAACAATCCTTTCCAAGCAGAGCCACTATGATGTTGTATGTTGTTCTACATCTCAACCTGGTTGTGAGTTTTGGGTTTGGTTTATTTTTCATCTTACTAATTTTTATGGGACAAATGCCATGATCCTGCTTAGAAAAAGTAACAGAAAGAAGTTCAGAGAAAAAACGACCTCTAGAAAGGATACACTTGAGGAAGCGATACAGGAAAAAGGTCAGGTATCAACAACGCACCCTAGTAAGAGGATCCTTTTTGCTTTAGCCCATTTTTAAGGCATGCAAGAAATTCATTTGAATGATAAAACACTAGCTGAATAAAAGACAAAACCAAAAAACCTTTCACAGGTACAACTGGACCTATCATAAGCCAAAAAGGCTGGAGTGACTAGTACCAACTTTCATTTTCTAGAAGGCGATGCTATGGGAATTCAGCATGATCTTCTCCCCAGCATGACTCAAAGAGCTGACAATCTGCTAAACAGACTGAGAAGTAGGATTAGCATAGCCCAGCTCTAAGGCAAAAAATTGGAAGCCAAATACAGGTTGATTTTAACAACACCTGTTCCCAAAATACTTCAGGATCCACGCTTTTAATGCACGTTTGTCAACTGTTCTGTGACATGGATAATAGATGATACGTACAGTCCTGAGTGCAACCAGAAAAAGTACTATCACAAATCATATTCTCTGCTACATAGCACAGGATCTACTTCATGTTTTGGAAGAGAAAGAATTGACTAAAGAGTAAGGAAAGAATTCTAAAAGCTGAGCTTTGAACAAACCACCACAGGAATGGAAAAGTGTCAGACTCAGCAAAAGATTTGGCCCTACTCGCAACAGAAACTTTCTGCAGAAAGCTTCTGCAATGTGCACACACAGCCTGCTGTAGGATGCAAGAGATTCAGTGCTTCCAAGGTTACAGCCTAGAGTGACCAGAAGGAGGAGAATGTACTCAATAGCCGAATGGGGGTAATGACAGGGCAGAAAAAGAAAGAATTTTGTTCAGAGTATGGTAAACTGATGACAAAATAGCCAGTAAGATCCATCACACTCCAGTTTCATGCTAATTCATAATAAACAACTGTCTGCAGTACAAAGCAGCACTCATTTGGGTTAAGTCAGTAAACTGCCAAATCACTTCCCAGAAGATACTGAGACACCAACAGCAGGGACATCTGAGATCCAGCCTGGTGTCTCTGCAGATAACAGTGGATGCTTCCGTGACACTTGCATATTCACTGGAACTGCTATTCTAGTATCACAAAAAGCTTCTTTTATATATTCTTTTAAGAACAAAATAGTCAAAAAGTGAGTGTATATTCATGATTCATTATACTTCAAGAACTACATTCACAAGGCCTTAAGTTCCATTCTCATTAGAAAAGTTTGAGCTTAATTTTGCTTATTCACTGCAAAAGTGGTTTGCGGAATGGTGACAAACACTTACTACATTACATGTGATGGTGGGGAGATGAGCCTCTGAAACAATTTGAGTTTCAGAAACATACTTCCAACTTCCACAGTGGTTTTGCAGCCTGTACTACAAATCTACTTCAGTGTTTTTACAAAAAGACAAACCAACTTTTGAAATGCAACTTGTGGATCCTACCATATTGAGGAGAAATTAGTCCGATCAGTTCAAGAAACACAGATCTCTGACTTTTGCAGTCAATCTATTTGGAAAGCCTGGAAAGACACATTGCTTAATGCCATCAAAATGTTGTTTGTGGATTAAATAAAATATATACACTGGCTATTGAGATTTGAAGAGCCCACTTTAAAAGCCTGAACATTATTTAAAATACGAAAGTACTAGTGACTCCTTTCTGGACTTCTTTTCAAGGAAAGTACAATAAATATTTCACCAGGGCTTCACTTAAAGTCCTCGAATGGTCTCCTAAGCCTTAGCTGACAGGTCCGATGATCAAAACATCAGTTAGTAAAACACTGATACTTGCTTGAATCTCCTTTCTGATGATACCCGAGGAGCAGTACATATCTGTGTCAAACATCAGCTGCTATAATACTCCACATTTCACTTGTTACATGCCAACAGGCAACAGCACCAGGCTTAGGAAACTCTACATGGCCAGCTATGGAGATAACACCAATCACACAAGAACATATTTTGTTTTGCAAAATTTGTTAAAGTGCATTAAGAAATACTCAGAGAAAAGAAAAGCTTCCATAAAAATTACCTTTAAAAAAAAACATAAAAGATACTAGGAAACACTTTAAAAGCGTTGTATTAACGCACTTATTTAATGAAATAAGACAGCTATTTCTATCATAAGCTTGACACTGCATTCTTCTCACTAGCAGCAGGGGAAGAAAAATGCATGAATTATATTCAGCTGTGCTCTCGTCCCAAACATTTAGATAAGCATTACTAGAGCAGAATAAATTTTCCAGTACTTTTATACAGTGAGAAAAATCTATCTGTAAGGAGCAAACTACCACAAAGATGTCAAAATAACTATCTTCTGGCTATCTATGGTCAGATTACACAGGTTTCAGATTCTGTACCAATACTATGAACACTGAGATGCCAGAGATGCCTTCGTCAAAAGACAGCTCAAGTGCAGACTCAGCTATATCACTGTACAAATGGCACTCTGACTTTCTAAAACTGCTTTGAATCCAGAAGTATTATAGCTTAAGTCCTTGCAAATCCAACTGGAATTTCCCTATAACACTTTCTTATCAGTGAGGGCTCTGGGAAACACCAAGACAATAAGCTTAGCTGGAAGATGGACTAAGATTCTGAGTCAGGGGTGCCTCCGCAGCTCCAGGTTGCAATAGCAAGTACCAAGTGAACACAGTGAGCTGGGTTTCCTTTAGTCACTCTACCAGAACAAAAGCTGTGTAGGAAGAGTCTGCATTTAACTTGTTTCTCTGAAAGAAGATTGCAAACTGAATTGATAGAAAGAACAGAATAAAAGGAGGAGTCTTCACTACCCTGGTATTCTCTTTAGCAACACCTACTAACTCTCAGGCTCTAGGTGTTCCAAGGGAAGTTGCTGCTGAAATGATTAACAGATGAGCCTGAAAACTCCAGTCCCTTGGGAGCTCTGTCTTCCATGTTTCATAGCAGGAGAATGACAGGTCTAAAAGAAAAACCCCACTGCATTCAAGGAAGCTTGTGTGAACCACATGAAAAGAAAAATCCCTCCAACATTACCCAGGGAACTGAGAAAAGCATCATTTCAGTATTAGGTGGTATAGTGTACTCTATAAGATCTTAAATCTGTTTGGTATTTTCCCAGGGAAGAAGGGAATTCATGTTATTTTATTAATTGGATATTTATATTCAATAAGGAAGCATCCATCAATGAAGACAATGCCGGTACACCCTCATGCAGAGAAGGCCAAATGACAGTACTGAAAGGAGCCAGTTAAGGAGTACATTCTTCTTTCTTTGGCATCACATTAAAACTGGGAACAAGTTAAAAAAAAAACAAAACCCAGCATATTCTCAAGAATTAAGTGCTGCCAGAGTAAGACCAGTATTTTCCATCTTTCCAAACCTGTATTTTTCCCAAAGATGTTTGAACCAGGCATGTCTCCCACATTGCTACCTAAAAATAACTTTACACAGGCATACTATCAAAATGTAGGCTGATTGCTTCAAGTCTTCTCTCTCCCTCATTTCTGAAACTATTTTTATGCTACCTGCATGCTAAACCCAGCAGCAGTACTATCAATTACAGCTGCAGTTAATTTATGTTCAGCATAATAGTTAAGCAACATAGCTACTGCTAGTAACGGGCTAGCTTTACAAGAAGACAACTAAAGTATGTGGTCTATCGAGGAATAATTAAATGAGTAGACAAAGCAAAACATAGAAATTACTAAAGCATAAGCAGGCTTTAGTTAATAAGTTACTAATGTACATTCTAAGATACTTTAAGAAAACACTGCAGCATATTCATAACACATGCAAGAACTGTGATTACAATTTTCTGTTTCTGAACCATACTGTTTCCTTAGCACAGTCAATTTATTGCAGAGACCACTATGAAAGCATTGCATCAAATGAAAACATGCAGGACAAGACAGCAGTGATCATTATAGGTTGTGAGTGAAGAACACAAAAGTTTCTATTATCTGAAATCGTGCGATTAGAAGACTGCTTTGGGCTGAAGGCTGGGAAGCATGTCTTGATGCAAAACCAGAGGAGGCATTTAAAATTAGCATACACTACTTATGTATAGTAATGTATGCTTTTAATAACATAATATAAATATAATATTTTTATATTGCATAAATTATATATATTATATAAATTATATATAAATAGAATGACATGATATAAATATAAATAATATAAAATAACAGGCTTCTTAACAGTGTTAAAGCAATTCTGTAACAGTTCTTGATAATTCAAAACAGAAATAAGCCTCAGAATTTTTGCAACAAGATGATCTTCAAACCCAACAACAAACACAAACAGCATAAGGAAGCAAAGTACTTAAAGAAACAAACAAGGAAACTCATAACCAGGGAACCTGCTTAAAAGCACAATTTCCAAGTTACCAGATTCACTGTTCTCCTCTTATTCCTTCAGTCCTAGATTTTGGTGGATTTGTGTATGCTGACGGCACAAGTACATTAAAAAACTGCATTGAATCTTGATTTTCCCTTTAAGTCTTTCCTTGAACATATACAGCTCTTACTCATCTTACCTTGCTATGCGAGTAAAAGGGAAGATGCTCCTAAAAAAAGCTATGGCAAATAGTTTAAGAGAATGGTTTTACAACACTCCAGTTGATGAAACTTTTTAATGGAATCAATCAACATCTCTGCAAGAAATCCAGCAGCTTGTTTCTTAAGAAAACAGCTACTAAATGCAGCAAGTCTGTTAACAGTAGCATATAAAATAGGCCATCTTCATATTTAAGTCTTCTATGCCAGTCACCTCACCGATTCATTTTTCACAAGTAGTTGAACTTTCAAGTCAAGATGGTAACTAAAGGCTTGAGCTCATACAATTTTCTGCAATTTTTCAAGACAACTAACATCATTCATTTTAGGGCAAATGAATGATGATTGTTCTTACGTGTGAAGGGAATTACTGACACCTAAAAATTTTTAAGCTTTTAGAACTTGCAGAATAGCAATGCGTGCCAATCTACTGAATACAAAATATCTTGAAATAAGGAAGCAAAATACATCTTTCCCCACCTCCAGACCTTTTTGTCACAACACTGTAGATAAGATTGTACAAGAACTACTAATACAGTTTATCGCCAGCATTTCACCAGCTTTGCTGATTTGTTCAAGAAACTGATGGATGCATATTTATGCCTCATTTAGGTTGAATCTGCATTCAGGTCAGTTAGAAACTTCAGGGTTTATCATATGATGGCTATTAATGACTTGCAAAAATGACTGTCAAACTCAATCCAGTTTTCATTACATGTGTATTTCCTTTGTAGCAGGAAACTACTGTACTATCACATAACAAAGGTACAAAGACGTATAACCCTTCTACCTTCAGCAGCTTCCTACAGAGTAGGGTTAGGCACACATAGGGGACAATAGGAAAGGTTACGTATTGTAGCTGTTCTCCGAGATGTCATCTATACATGTAATCAATGCAGGCTTTTACAGTATAAGCAAAACAAAACTGCTTATCTCACCCTAGACCATGAAAGCCTTCGGAATCTCTGGGGGAATTCCGCAACAACACAGTAACAGGTCAGTTGGGAGTGTGCACAAACACCTTGAATCCAGAGCATCTTGCTATAAGGCATCCAAAATAAAGAGGAAGACTGCCCAGTCTTGTTATGGTCCCAGTGATTGTAGCTGCTCAGTAAGGCCATAACCAGAAGCGGAATCACTGATTTTAAGCAGAGATTTAGCCTTAAACACAAAGATGCAGAGAACAGTTTAAGTGGCCACCTCTTCTCTCAACTTGGTCTGCAAAAGCAAGCACAAGCAAACCTGCAACACCAGCAGAGCTCTGCTGGAAAGCCTTGCCAGGAGCAAGTCTCAGAGCAAGTATGAGACAGGTGCGATGAACTTTCCACTCTGAGGCTAGAAGTGGGTTTTGTTTGCATGTTTTAAAATGAAAAACTGGTTACAGGTCCAGGTAAACTTTCTCTCAAGAGCCACCCTTTGGGTCATCCAGGAGACGTGACCATACTACAGTCCACTATCTAGACAGACTAGTTCTGAAGGCAAACAAATTTTGACATCCTGGATGCAATGCTGACAGCATCAGTGTAACATCTGAATTGAGTGAAGACTTCTACAGAGTGTGCCCTTCACTTGAAATAGAGATGAAAGCAGATACCTGTCCTACCTCCCTCAGATCAGATGTAAGTTTCTAAGTGAAGGTAACATCCAACAGCTATGACATAGTAAGAACAGATACCAGAGTATCAGCATCACCGGGACAAGCCCATGGAAGCACAAAGATTATTTAAAGGCAAGTTGAGACTTTTTCCACAAAGAACAACCCAAAGGCAAGAGGTTTTATTCCAGCTCAATCTGGCAGTTAAAAAGAACATAAGCTACGCTTTTTTTCAGGGCCACACAAGACTGGCTGGGCCAGTCACTGTTGGACATGACTCTCTCTTCGGTTTCAGTGCTCATGCTTTAAGAGACACAACATCCTTAAACAGTCAAAAGCACCCTGTGACAAGCATTCAAAGGAAGACCTGTATAGCCAATACAGACTAGGTACAATTCATACGAGCAAGCAACATAAATATCTAAATAGGTATCAGCTAAGCCTCTGTCTTTGAAGAACATTTAATTTAACCACATAAATTCTTGCAGAGAAATTTCATAATGTATTACCATCAAAACTTTCTTCTCCCCACAGTCTTTACTTGCTTGTGACTTCATAGTATGTGGAATAAAGCATAAAGTTCCATGGAGACTATATTTTGTTTTTGTTTCTGCTCAGCACTAAAGAAAAAACAAAAACAATCAAAACAACCAACCAAAGTTCTTCTCCCTCTTCCTTCATAAGTTGCAGAACTCTTCCTCTTTTCCCACGCCTTGGAACACATTTCCTTGAGGTCAGTGCTTGTTTGTGGCCCAATTCACACCAAGTAAAAAAAAAAAAAACACCACAACTGATGCAGGAAACACTGAGCTTTCACTCCAACAGAAGTAAACTAGAATTTCCTACCTGATGGCTCCCATTAACAAAGCTGCTATAAATAAAGGCACAGGAGAATACTCTTAAAGCCTTTTAATAAACCTGCAACCCCCCAAAAAACCTTCTGCTATAGAGATTATGTTCTACCTCCCAAAAAGGCATTAGGGCTTTTTAACAACTATGTCTTGCCAATTTGTCTGAAACTGCCATCCTGCCCTGTAAGACTGTCACCAAGAATGACTTCAAGCTGAAACTCTGGAGCCTAACAAATGCTCTAGGTAAAAAGCATAGCTGTTTGTACAGTCAAGAAACATTGCAACTGAGATCTGGGTTTGAGTCCAAATTACCCTACTGAAACATCTCTAGAACTCAAAGGTGCTTCTCCTTTCAGTTATGTGACAACCTGTAGCATACAGTTGAATTGCTATGTGATGCCATGAGTTCAGTGTTAAATATGCTGATGTTGGACATGCAGGTAATTCCAATAAAAATACACCAGTTTTACCTTTCCCCAGAAGTCTTGCTTCCCCACCCCCCACCCCCCCCAATGCAGGCTTGAACCTTGGATAGAAATCCAGTATCTGTAGAGACCTGCAGACTTGCAGTAGCTTAGAACTCCCAGAATTATTCAGCAGGCAAGATTAGGGTAGGTACTGCTAATAGTTACATGTGTTTGTAACAGGCACGTAGAACATTCACAAGGTTTCAACAACTATTCCCTCTCCAAAAAACCCACAAGTGTAAAACCTTACCAGACACAAATACAAATAAAGAAAAGTTTTGACAAGCACTGAATCAGTACTTCCATGTGGTAACATATACACAGGGTGTATGTAAAGCAATGTAAAGGGAAAGAGGAGGTATCAAACAGAAAATAAATTTCTACTAACTGGAGAAAGCATGCTTACAACTATTTTCACCCTTTCGTTGAGGCTGTGTCTGGAAGCTAAGGAATGTGCTAGTAATAAAGAGGCCATTTATGATGGAGTTCAATAGCATTTTAAGAGCCAGAAAGAAGTAGCTTCTTTAAAGACACAAACTTGTACTAAGATTTCAACTGTAATAACCCTAGCTAATAACCAGCACAACGTTTATGGATAGGCAAAAGAATTTTGTGTTTTAATTGTTTATATTTGTAGTATCTCTCAATTTTTGCCTATCAAGTATGTCCCCAGCAGTTCAAAAGCACACACCTTCCAACCAGATCATGCCAATTCTGGTTTCAAAAAGGGATAAAATAGGGGATGCAATGGCCAACAAAATTCTCCTAATTCCAGCAGAAAGAGCTATAAAACGATGACTCAAACAAGACCAAAGCAGCAATGTCTAGTACAGAAATAACAGACCTAAATAATCAGTTACTCAACAAGCATGATTTTAGATTATTTCTTTCTCTTGGAAGTTTTTGTTTTAATGGCTAAATATTCAAAAGTTGAAAGTAACACTGCTAAATGCCTGAAAACAAAAACTCTGCCATTCAGTTTGTTTCTGCTGAATTTAAAAAAAGTCTTTAAACCTCCTCCACACATGTATATCACATGCAATTCTCTTCTACAAAACTAACATAGGCATATATGCATTTTCTATGACCTTATAGTACTAACATACCGAAAATGTTTCTTACTTTCCTCATATTTTATTCAACAAGCCACTTAAAAGAAATAAAGAAAAGGCTGTGATTTTTCCTCAAACATAACTATTTCCAATACATTGTCTGACATACCATTAACACAAAGTTCCAAAGTAACCTTACTCACAAGTATTCTCAGGCCATGCAAATCCAAGTGACCAGCAAAAGAAATAGTTGCTTCTTCTGCAGCCCTATATCATTTCATTAGAATACCCAAACAAGAATATCACAGTGAAGCTACTAAAAAAAAAATAATTTAAAAATAAGATACTCTTTTAATCAAGTTGTTTGAAGTTTAACCTTTTTAAATCATGAACATTTCAGAGGAAATTTTTTGTCCTGAAGACTCATAAAAGCTTGCAAACTAAAGGGTCCATACAAACACATTGTCTGGGTCCTCTTTAAAAACTACTGTTGAGAACCTAAATCTTTGATACTTCTAAAATAAAGCCTTTATATACATTTTACATTTTATTGCACTTCATAAACCAAATCTGGAAGTAAAACCTTAAATTCATTTCTAAACAGATTCTAGGATGTCTTTATTACATTTATAATGTAATTACTTCTGAAATTCTTCTATTTTGAAGAGCAGGAAAATGCTTACCTCATATGAAGTATACACTCAATCACATAAAAGATTTCTAAAGTAGCCTGTCATTGATGTTTGTACCCTGCAGCCTATGTTTGTTAGAAATGTAATTTGCAAGTCCTTCTACAGTAACAAATTTCAACAAATAAAAAAGTACTAAAGTCAACTGGTAAAATGAATCTGGTTCAGGTGAGTGCCTTGCCAATCAAGCTGATGGAAAATTTAAAATAACCCTCAACTGTCATCACTTTAAAGATGTGAATATTTATGATCCAGAATGCAGAAGTCTATAGTTTGTTTGGTAAACAATAGCAAACCCTCATTAAGTTTTTTCTATCTGAAATATAAACAACTTTATTCAACGTCCCAGGGTTCTGGATAACAGATTTACTTCCAGATAATAGATTTACTTCCAGATATTTCAGAAACGCACAGGAATACCTCAAAGTTGTTATCTGTAATTCTCATCTATGTGGCATAAGTGACAAAGTAATAAGACTCCACTTCCTTTCTTGGGAAAGGAAGCTCTTCTAATCGGAGCTTCAAATAAGTATTTGATATAATGCCAATTCGCAAGAAGAGTATGTGAATTTTTACATAAATTCAGGCAAGACAAAAGTTTCTTTAGTCTGTTTTTACAAGGAAAAAATATTGGGGGGGGGGGGGGGGGGGGGAGAGTCAGATGACTGGAGAGATTTCACGAGTGGAGTTTCTCAAAAAACCTCCCAAGCTAATTAGGCATTTTCCTTCGTGACTTCTTATGAAAAGCTGAGCACACTGACATTTGATGACAAAGCCAGAAAACAATCAAAAGAGGGGAAGATGAGACTGTAACAAACCAAGCAGACAGACTTTCAGGGTAAAAGAAATAAGACTGAACAAAAAATGCCAAATACAGTTGTATACTAGAAGCTGACAACGAAGGAAATTCACATGTATATTGTCACAAATTAACTAAGTGGCATCTCATAAGCATTTACAATAGTCACCAAGGAAATACAGACACAGCGTATTTACTGATAAAGAAGCTGTATTTAGCAGTAAGCCCAGGATACTGGGAAATTTCTAGAGAGGAGCCAATATAAATTCTTAACAGTCAACAGGAGATAGTTATTTTTCTTCTTTCTTAATTAAAATAACAAGTCAGTTGAGGCTGTGATTTTTCTTTTTTGATGGACTGTATGTTCTTATTTTTTCTTCATGGTCTAATATTAATAAAACTAATTCAACGTGAGATTACTAAAATTCTCCCCTTAGGACAGAAACATTTGTATTCTATTTTATCCATTGCTTGCGTTGCTTAAGTGCCCTTTAGCATAGAAAATGTGTTAGCCTTTATATTTTATTTTCTGGTATTTCTTATAACACATGCATTCATTTTTCTGTTACTGTTTTTGCTTGTGATAGTCTGTTTTTACTTGAGAAACTTTCACCATCACCAAAGAATGCTTGCAAACAGTAGAATAATCTCTGCATCTTTCAGTAAAAAATTCAATGTCTTCTCCAGACAAGGAAGCAAGATTTTCCTTTTTAAAGGCCTTTCATTACCAAACATTTAAGTCTAACACACTGATTCTAAGCACTGTCAGTCTACACTTTCTCTGACTTTTCCCACCATTAAATGGGGCCTGAAAGGCTTCTTTTGATTTTAAGTCATAATTTAAGTGCCTTGAAACTGTCTCTTGTTTTCATCTCATTTAGAAAGTTACTAGACAGTCAACAAATCCAACATCAGGGCCTCATTGTTTAACAAACACCAGTGCAGAATGGCTTAAACCCTCACAGATCAAACAATAATCTGCAGCAATGGTGTTAACTGCTCACAGACACAATCAATTACTCAGTTCACATTGACTGTCTCTGATAGAAGATTTGATGTTTAATAGTTAAACTGTCAAGCTTTATGCAGTGTTTCTTTGATAAAGAAATTTGGATTTTACTATTTCAACCAAAATGTCTATTTTTATTTTTAAAGTGATATTAACGTTTCGATGAACATTTTCAGAAAGTTTCAGTACTTAAGCACTGCTCTCTGCTTGGAAACATTCCTGGAAAAACTGTGTTTTTATTAAAACTTTTCCTGCTAAAGTTAAAGTAACAGTTCCCAGTTAAAGTAACAGATTCCTGAGACAAGCTGCAAAGCTACACTACCACATGTTATAAGGCTTCAATTTTCACTGAGAAGATAGGCCCAGAACTGAAGGTATTTGGGGGCACTGTCTGTCCTGGGTAAGAAACTAGAACATTTGTCTTTTCTTGCTGTGCTATGCAGACAACTTTTCTTCACAGGCTGGGAAGACAACAGGGGAATGTAATATCTTGAATCATTTTATTACAAACACCTGAGGCTCACACACAGGCAACTTGACTGAGCAGAAAAAAAAACAACCAACCAACAAAAAACCAACCCCACCACCACCAAAAAAAAATGTTTGACTGCACAAGCCTTACACCTTAAATCCCAGAAGTTACACAAAACTGGCTAGGGTTTGGGGTTTTTTCTCTAGGCTTCCCCCCTCCCCTCCCCTTCTTCCAAACAACCCTCAGGATCTAAACTAAAGCAAAATTGAGATCAAAGTCCAGAAAAAAGATGGCCTTAAAGCAGCAGTTTGCTTGACCTGTGTCTGTGGGACCCATCCACTAGATGTCAGTGTCCTCTTGGGCAGAGGAAAACCTTGGATCCTAACGAACAAGAAGGCCGCTGATAGTCCTTGGTTATCAGGTCAACTATAAAGAAGGAAATTCTTAAAAAGCATCCCTGGGCATCACCTGGGCCACAATAGAAGCAGCTAGCAACAGCAGCATTTGTGAACACCAGACACAGAACAAATACAGTTCTAGACACAAATGTTAGCCACTATAGTAACAGGCTAAAGACCAACAGCTGTTTCATGCAACATTACTGATCAAACGTACAGCCCATTGGTCAATAGATATTAAGGCACACTGTAAATGGGTGATAAAAAGGCTGCAAGATATAGCTATTTTTGTATATTTCCCAGAGTACCCCAAAACACAAAATAACACTTGAACAAAAAAAGAAACAACAAAACTAGACACAAGAATGCCCCCCCCCCCCCAAATACAAATCAAGCTTAAAGAGACTTAGATTCAGAAGCAATAAAATAAATTATTATAGCACAGTGTGAAATCCTCTGTGATAGGCATGAAAACACCACACCCTAAAGGACAGAGCAGAAGCCAAAGTTCAGGCACATTAAGCGCCTGTTGCAGGAAGAAACTAATGTTTCTATTCACCTGCAAAAAATCTAGATACTGAGATAAACTATATGCTTAGAATAGAACATTTCAGTTGGAAAGGACCTAAACTGATCATCTAGTCCAACTGCCTGACGATTTCAAGGGTTCAAGGTCTACATTTGAGTCTTAAGGATATAAAAGGAATCTTAAACTTGGGAGCAGGACCTCGGAAACTAATGCCACCTCTAGAAATTATGAAGGACTGACGGGCCAGAGCATGCTGGGAGAGATCTAGCACACACAAGAAACCTGGTGGTTCTTGTGGAGGAGAATTGGAAGGCTATGAAGCTGGAAAAATAAGAAATTAAGAATTTCAGCAGGGTAAAAAGTAGAGATTTCTTTCCTTGTGAAGATATCAGACCAACTTGCCAGAGAACTCTCTCACTTGATTCCCCAGCAAGAAAAACACCTTAAAGCAGATTTGAGCAATGCAGGACTTGCCTTAAGACACAGCTCCAGAAGAACCATTTCTAGTTACTGCATACTCATATCTGGTATCTTTGCCAGACAGGAAAAGGCTAAAAAAAAATTCACCACAACTTTTTCCTTTAGAAATAGGAACTTAAAATAAAATAAATAAATAAATAAAATTATGAAGTTGAGTGAAAGGAAATTATACAGAACTAAAAAAATAAAACATTTTTAAGCAGCACAGGGCCTGTTTACACATGCCAGGTAGCAGTAACTGCTGCTATCCTGACTGTCAATATAGCAGTGATAGGTCCTGCCGTCCTGTGATCGTCAGCTGCTGTGACCATGTATATAGTCTGGGAGCTCCTACTCAGCATCTCCCATTGAGAGAAACTGGGAGGATGGCTGTTTCATTTCTCATATTCTTTCTCTCAGTATTCACCAGTCAGAACACACATTACAGATTTTTTTTTGTATTCTGAAGAAACCATGAAGAATCATATAATCCTAAAATTTAGCTGCTTATCTTTCTCCCCAGTTAAGAATATGCCTCTTGCACCATGTATGGCAGATTACTTTTTATCCTTTCCAGGCAGCAAAATATGATCTCATTCATGTTACTGCTTTGTCCCAAACACCACAAATATAATTATGATCACTTCAACTGTTCATTGCTTTATAACCAAGTTACTTTTAAGGGACCGTCTGTCTTCTACCCAGCTCCTATTTGCCTGAGCAAATCTCAGACATTTTTACACTTTCACTCTCATGCTACAAAACCAAAGAAATCTCAAGAAAACTGCCCTCAATATGGACATAAGTCCAGGTTTTTCTTCCCACATGCATATATGCACTACAGGAATGCCTTGCTTGCTGGTCCATCTCTTTCCAAGACAACTTTTGATAATTTGGAAACACAAGTGGTCCTTTAAACAAAGGCAGTAAGGAGAGCATGCTAGCCACATTCCAAATGCAACAACATTTCCTGTCAGTCTCATTTACACTGTATCTTCATCCACCAATGCTGACACTATTGGCTGGTCAAATACAGGTGTACTCAGCACCGACATAACTGATCTATAGATTCATGTACTCCTTTTTCTCCCCAGTTATGAATATATTGTATCAGGTATGGCAGATTCTGATTTTAACACTGTTCAAAAATGGAACTAAAAATGTTTATAACATTTTGAGATCCTTTCCAGGCAGCATAAGACAGTCTTGATCACCACAATTAAAAATATTAATATTCAACTGATTTACTGTGTTCAAGAAACAAACCCATCACCTCAGCATACAAGTAGCCTTTACAAAGCAATAAGTCTTCAGTGGTTTATTAATTCTGATTTAATAATTATTAATTATGTATGTAAACATTTAGACACCATCAAACCCCTCTAAGTTACAAATGCTAATGGATTGGCAGGATTACTAGAATTCACAAGTTTCTTATTTTTTGAAATCAGCAAAAGTAGCAGATTCTAGGCCTTTCCATCTTTTAGGGAAAGGCAAGTAACCACTTTGGATACAACTCTATGGCATACTTCAGATCTTAAAAAAAGTCTCCCTCTAGTTATAACCATAAGTGCATAAACTCCTTCCTATTCATCTGCTTCTTCCCATCATGCATTATGGAAGCAAAAAATGGAATACAGGAAGGAGTTTTTAACGATCTACATGATTATAAGATATAGAGGGGTTTCCTACTTCTACAGCTTTGAGATTTTTTTTAAGTTTGATAGGAGTCATGCTTCCTTCAATGCAAGACTGTTAAATTTCCAGTACAATGAACTGTCACCAGGATGGTTTCATACCCACCCCTACAGACACAGATTAGCTGGACTGTATTTAATACACTGTAGCAATAGTTAACATCAATGACAACAGCTAATTATATACTGAGATGTCAGATACCCATCACTTCACCACTGCACCAAATCTTAACAGTTTTCTACCTCTTAGCCTTTTATTCCAGTTGTGTTTCCTTTAACATTAGTTTCTAAGCCACTAATACTCTATTGCCATTCCTTCCTCACATCAGAGCAAATTCTGTCTGTATAGTAACTTGCTACTGACACTGCCCATCTAGGAACAGGAAAGTTGCTCAACACTAGATGAAGTATTCCTCTTTTCTCTGTTTACAGATATATTTTAAAAAAATAATCTAAGAAAATACTACAGTTGTGGCCAAATTCACATTCTAATTCTGGAAAAGTGGAAACCATTTCAGCCAAGCCACAGAATCAACAGGGTGACTGGGTGAGACACTACGATTGTGGGCACATAAGAGAGGCAGCAGGTAGATTAGCATCACAAAGCCCACTGCCTGCAGAAACCAGAGTCAGGCCTTATTTGACTGTAAAATACCGGTGACAGTTCCTGACACAAGCAGAACTTCTTCCACTTTTTTTACTGGCTCTTTCAACTCAATATATTGCTCAACAGACATCTACTCACAGAGAGCACAGCAGGCTGCTAACCTGCACGCAAATAAGCTATGAATACCTTTCTGGTTTAGCTCACCGAAACACGTTGTAATCGCCACAAGAACTCCTGTTTTTGAATAGCTTCCTCCTAACTTTTACTCTTCATTGCTTCCTTCTCCATCAGATGGGTTTTTTACCTCCCTCAAGGAAAAGTACACTTTACAGCACTTTACTGCATATTGAAGTTAGAGATCTAAAATTGGAGAACTGATACTTAATTACACTTTTAGATAATGGTAATGTGAGTTTGTGAAACGACTACTCATGGCTTTTCAGAATGACAAAATCAGTAGATGAAATACAGGAAATGAGGAAAGTCGCATTACCAAAGTTACTTCCTCAGATCTATCAAAGCCACTCTTGGGAAAGGCTAGATAAGAAAGAATGTAATCTCAAATTTTACAAAGTAAGATAGGAAACACTAAAAGCAAGCAAAGTGTGAGCTTCTTTTTTTATACAAGAAAAAAAACCAGAACTGGGAAAGTGAGACTACATAGCACTGAACAACTTAAAAGGAACAGGTTGTACTGCTGCTTACAGCCATGAAAATTACGTGACTTGGTTTTCAGTGTGGAAACAGATATGCCTTTAGTCAGAAAACATTTAGAATTATTTAGTTATTTAGAAAACTTCTAAATTCCTACAGATGTGGAAGACTGCGTATTGCAGTATTTCTAACTGGGAAATAGGCTAGATATTGAGTGCAGATTGAATTAGGGAGAAACAATGACACCTTCCAAGTATCAGAACTCCCAACACTTCCTAAAAGGAGCACTATTTAAGCACACTGTAAGTAGGATACAAACCACATTTCTCAATCTTATTCTCCCTTGATGGAAGTGACAAAACAAAATCAATTGCTTTAAGAGATCTCAATTTATTTTCAAACGCGTCAATTAAGTTTAACCTCAACCCCAATGTCTGCTGCAGTTTGACTTTAAGGAACAGGAGCTTTTCTAAAGCAATGCCCTCTTTAATCCTTACATTGTGCCTTCCCTTAAAGGCTACCTTCTTCTCATTCCCAGTTGCTAGCATTGTGCATCAGTATTCCACTGGGTAACCAGAACAGCTATTAATGCTAATAAGCCCAGACACGAATACACATTTGTTCTAAAGAGACAGTAACTGCATGACAAGTAATAGGATGAGACATACAGGATTGCTAAATCCTGGCTTTAAAATGCAAAATACAGAAATATATGCTCTACAGCTAAAGTGAATTAATTCAGAGGAGCAGTGAAGTATCGTATCAGGATGCAAGCATTTCTTATAGATGTGTTATGGCAAACAGTACATTACGTGAGAACACTCAAGTACACTACTTACTAAAAGACTGCATCACGACCCCAATGCAAGCTGCACTGCTATTCTCTCTGAATATTGACTGCATCCCTTCTAGCTCTCGGGGGTCAACATTAACTTCTTGACACTCAAATTAGGCTTTGGTATCCAGGAATTTCTGTAATAACCAAGTTTAGACAACAGTTCAATACCACAGTTCCTCTTTTGAGGAGAGGGATCCATAAGCAATACTACTTGGTCCACCGGTCCACTACAAACTCTGGAATACTAATCCTGGTGAAATGAGCAAACCATATCATGAAAACTCATAAGCAACAGTCTGCATGACAATTCTTACAAAGACCATTTCCAAAGAGAATCAAAAAAGACCAGCTTTCAGACACGAAGGAAAAACCGCCTGTTACATTCAAAACAGCTTTGCAGAAACCCTTTCAATTCTTCCAGTTGTGTTTAAGCAGTTTGGTTAAGCCTTATTGTCCTGCCTCCCAGGCTTCTTGTCCCATCGTCCAGACCTAACATGCTTCTAAGATTTTTACTTATTAAAAATTGCTGATTGTCAGAGCTAGGTAACATTTGAAACCTTAACTTTTTCTTTAAGATGATAATAAAGCCAGTAATATGTATGGCTAATCTATTCTGTTCTGAATTTAAAAGCAGGCTCAAATAGACCAGCCAGTTCTGCTTTGACCATGAAATTAAAACAAAGCAAACAAAAACCCCACAAAAAATAAACCCATATACCTTCTCTCTTCTTCTAACCCAACAACTGATCAATCAATCAATGCTTGCCCAGCTCAAAAGGGTGCCAAACTACACTATAGGCAACCATTTGCCTTCAGTGTATTAAATCCATAACAACCTGTATAAAGCTAATGCTTGTTCCAAAGAGCTTCCAGTCTAAAAGCAAGGCAAAGGAAGTTGAACAAAGATATTTAACTTATTCACATGGTTTTCCACTCATCCGCTTATCATGCAATGGCCTCTGTCTTCCAAAAACAGTAATAGCCAATGATTTAAAAAATAAAGAAATAATTCTAGTAGTACAGGGATAGGATAGCACAAGCACAGGAGGGAAGTGAAGAAAGAAAATCAGAAAAACAGAAAAAGAGAAGCAAAATGAAAATGAAATATTCAAGATGGATCAGAATTGACGTGTTGAATCAAAAATACACATTGCAATTTGCATAAGTTCTGACAGAAGTATTATGCCCAGTGGAAAACTACACACTTTGCAGGGATGATTCAACAACTAGCTGACATAAATGCCGAATTCCTAAAGCATATCTTGTTTATACAATGTCCAGAAGCTAGATCCAACAAGCTAAATACAAATCAAGAGACAGCAGTATGAATGCAACAGGGAGCCCACACGAGCTGTCATGTTTTCTATTTTTTCTCCTGAAAAAACCCTTCCTCCATGGCAATTGAGATACCCTTAAAATTCACAACACACCTTGCATAAGCAAAGTTCTCCAACTTTCTTCTGGAGATTTTCTTAAGTCCAGTTTATCATTTGAAAGGTTTTATGTACTTAACTTTCCACACAATCTGACAATCACATACCCATTAAACTGACCTACCACAGGAAGGAGAGAAGGTTGTGATGTCTAATCCAAACAAATCTTCAGTTCAAGCATATGAAGTTGGTAAACTACATTCCTACAAACAGAACATTTCACCTTCTCAGTTGTTACCAATAAACACTGAATTCCAATACCACACTAGTAAGAATCTGATAAGAGGGAAAGAAAAAAAAAACAACACAAAACATACAAATCTTACAAGTAAATACTGTCTGCTGTGTTTTTATCACTTGTCTTGGACTAGTTTGCAAGGAACACTACTTGAAAATCTATACCATCATTACATGATTCGGGAAACTTGTGGCTTCAGGATCAGGTTCTGGAGGTTTTAAAGCAGTGACACAATGGCCCCATAAAATCTAAAGGACATAGCACTAAAATGCAAGACAACATGTCCTACAAAATCCTTTACCTCACTAAAATCATGGTCATTTTTAGTTCAAACATACTGTCTCCCTAGAAATAAATCAATTCACTACTTAATTATATCCCTGCACTGAGTTTCCTTTCTACTTCATTGCTAATTTTCTCACTTCTAAACACATCCTGGCCTGATGTACACTTAATATGTCTGGAAGTTATCTTAAGAGCTAAAAATATCATCACTGAGGTTTTTATATCCACATACTTTCTTCATTGGATGATCATATTGCCTTACTTAACCAGACATGGAATATTTTTTCTATGAATACAGGAAGCAAAGCCTATTATGTATGCTATAAGACCATACAAACAGGATGCTGGCTTCATTTTCACACAATCACCAATTTAAACAATGGTAATGCTTTTTAAAATCCTGTGCCAGAAAGATACATCGATATAGCTTTGCACCAAAAATGCCACACTGTTTAGCAACATATATGTTAACAAATGTAAACTCTCATTCAGGGTATTCCGTATTAGAAATAGTTACGGAATTAGCTTGAATTTTAGAAGCAAATATTATTTGCCTTTAGGAAATCACAGCTCATACATGGATTTATGGCAACAGATTGCCAACTTCAGGATACATACATTTTTATCAATTGAAATCATTTATTAACAAGCTATAGATTTCTGTAATTTCTAAGAAATACAACTAGGCTTCTCTCTGCCAGTTTCAAGTATTCAAGTTTCTACCTGTTCTTTTCAGAACAACAAAAACAGCAAGTTGACATTCCAAATAATTTGCAGGTTGGATTTTCACTGTAACAGAAACCAAAGAATAGAAATGAAAGCTCAAATTTCATCACCTTAATCAAAACATTAAGAAAATATAAGGCACCAGTTTAAGAAGCAACTGGAGCAATGTCACTACAGAATATCAGGGCAATTCCCACAGCAGTTTTGTGAAATAGCCTTTGGGAAAGGTTCTTCTGTTTATAAGGAAAATATCAAAGGCTGTGACCGATTTGTGAGTGACTATATGGCTTAACATCCACCTTAATGACAACTTACTTCAGAACCTTCATTTTGAAAACCAGACTCTTGTCCAAAGCTTTAAGTGCAAAGGCCCTGTGTTCCAGATTTACAGCAAAAAGCTGTTAAAAGACACAATGTAAACCACATTTCTCCCTTCTGGGCCTACCCATCATGCAGTAGAAAGAAAAGAAAAATAAAAGTATCTATAAAACAACACATTTCTTTACTAAAATAAACTCCAGTGAGCGCCTGAAGTACTTTCCAAAATTGTTTCACTTGTCTAAAATCATAGCCATTTTTCTGCATTAAGACTTACGTATAGTTCCCTATATGTTCATTAATATTTACACACGGTTATGTTTATGCAACCTCACAGGAAATGAGTTAAAATTAGTTTTACATTTTAATTTGATGACAATAAAAATCAGCGTGGCTTTGTGTAACCACCTATTCTACTAAAAATGGAAGTCTTAGAAGAAATTGTCAAATACTAAGAGCTGTCTGGGGAGACTCACAATATCTAAGAGATTATTTCCTTCCTTTAACAGTTTATGCAATAGGGGTACTGCCCTATAGGCAATTTATAATTAATTCATTTCTGCAGGAATTCTCAGGTTTTTGAAGTAGTTAAACTAACCTACATATGCCCTGCCCTCCAGAAAAGCGTTTCATTTTCCAGCTTTATTTTGAACTAAATGATTCCCTTGAGTACTCCTACTGGACAACGCTATTCATTTCAATTAACAATTACCTATTTGCTAAAATTATAAGAATACACATGAGGGAGTAACTAATAATGAAAGCATAGCTTCCAGTTGTAATCCTACTTCCTAGGCAGGAAGGCAAAGATTCAAGTAGAAAATAGAAGAATCGAGACTTATTTTCTACATGTGGAAAGGCAGTTTAAAAAAAAAAAAAAAAAAAAGCTACGGACTGCAAAAATGCAGGACGTAATACATATACCATTGAGGCATCCCCATGATCAATTTCACTCACAAGGCACTTGGGTTTGTTTGTTGTTTATGTTAATCCATTTCTCAGTTTTGTGCATAAGACCGCAGAAATACTGGACAGCTAATTCAGTAAGAAATTCTAAGTAGAATGCTATACCCAAACACCACATATGCTACCAGAACACTGAGTGCTTTGAGGAAAAAACAATACTGTTCCACCACAGGGTTATGCATTAAAGAGTCAAATACAGTCAAATAAGAAGTGAAACATTTAGGACAGAGTGGAACACGACTCAAGCTTCTCAAAAGCTTTGCAGTTCCCATAGCTATCAGTCATTTCAACTTGATGCATAATCCACACTGGCAAGTCCCCTAACACTTAAAGACAGGCAACCCACGCAGCATCCTCTGAATTAGGAACCCAGCTGTTCAAAGATAGTTCTTGGAGGACACAGCTATCAGAGGAATAAAAATAATACCATACTAACATAAATGAGAGACAACATCTATTTTGAAAAAAAATTAAGATAAATTCAAAAAAACTGAAAACAATACAAAAATTCTGGACCAACAGCATCCTGAAACTCTCAAATGTGGTGAGTAGCTAGGACTCATGCCTATTGGTGTCTAAAGTCCAGCCAAAACCTGCATGAACTAAAACCTTGTCTAAACAGCTGTAGACATCCAGCTCAACACAAAAAATAAATTTCTCATCCATGATATTGACCCCATAGCAGATATGAAAGATAGCAATGACAGCAGAGGTGCTAACTGCCCAACCCAAATAAAAGCACAAGATGAGACAATGCCACTGATGTGCCACATTCTTTTCAGCTTCCCATTGCTTGCCCTGTATTAGCTGTCCAGAAGAAAAAGTCCTGGCCCCTTGCTCCCACTGTAGCCCAACTACACAGCTGAAAAAACGCCATCTACCTGTTCAGAACCAAAGAACTGCTCTCAATCTCACTGATCCACAGGAGCTGTTCTTCCTGTGATCACAAACAATAAAAAACATCTGTGTGTTTTCAGATGAAAAACAAAAAGCAGATGTCATCCACATGAGGCAGTAAGAACAACAAGACAGACAAATGCAGCAAGACAACAAAATCATTTAAGAGGACACCACTGTATTCTGACCTTACAAAAACAAACAAAACCAGCTACAACTTACAAGGCTACATAAGGAGGAAGTTAATGTAAAAAAGTTTGAATCGACAAGTTCAGTATTATAACTAAATAAAAGATTAAAGTAGTGTGTATGTTCTTTAAAGCAATATGGTTTCAAATAACTCCTCCTTAGAAACTAATGCTTTCCAATCCATGACTTCAGACACCAAAACTCATAGCTAAGACTGTACAATTAAAACTAATACATTTCCATAACATTTAACAATCAAGCCCTGTTCTCCAACATATAAAAAATAGAGAGTACGGCACTTCCTCCAAAGAGAAAGGAAACTAAATTATATGGATATGCTTATGAACACTTAATAACTGCAACAGGATTTCTCTAAATGATAGCAAATTAAAAATTGAACAAGCCAACTGATTCGTACAGCACTTACAACTTTCAGTCTACTAATGTAGTTGCCCTTGGCGCATTCCTAACACTAAGCAATTCCATTCTTTTTACTGAACTAAGGGAGCTCCAACAAAATAAATTTAAAAAATTAATGGTCAGAAGCATCATGGTAGGATTTCCTTCAAAATCACTGATGTTTCCTTCTAGAAATCTGAATGAATGAAATGTATCTTTATTTGCACTTGCTCCTAACAACATGTCTAGCCCATGAGGCAACATCATTCATAGTCCTCTCACAACAGCTAGATATTTTCCCCCACTAAAGTAACTGGCTACACCAGCTTGCTACTTTTTACAGCTGATAATTCAATTCTTCTAGGCTTTTCTTTCATAAGACACTTCCATTAGAACACTATTGCCTTTAAGTCTTCCCAAAAATTGATTACCACCAATGAAATTACCTTTTAAAGAAATTAGAAGTATCGGTTTGTAGGAAGATAGATAAGAGGAAAAATTAGGTCAACCAAACTAGGTCATCCATTTATACCTCTATTTAGCTGGTACCTTTTGGGAAACTTATTTCTCTATCTTTTTAGCTGTGTAAGAACTTCTTCATTCCAAAGCTGATAGCAAAAGGGTAGCTAGAACAAGGCCCTCAGAGAGACAAGCACTAATTTTTCCTACACAAACCTCGCAGTGGCTGAAACATCCTGACATCAGTATCCAAAGATACTTCTGGTTCTCAACGCAGAACAATGGTCCTGAAGTCTGACAGACTTCACCACGCTCTTCTCCTCTTACAGCTCTTCCCTTAACCTTCCTGTTGCACTCTCAGCTTCCATAGTAAAGCTACCAGCTACTTGTACTTGTACTGTCTCAATAGCATACAGTCTGAACACAATTTTGTTTCTCAAAGATGTAGAGGGACTCAAGACAGTACTCTTCAACAATAAGCTGCTCTCTGAGGCTCCCAGTTCTGGATCAAGAAGTCCACAGCTGTACCAGAGCACTCTCCTTCTGTGAACATGTCCTAACTGTCCAAATTTGAACAAATAATTAATGAGTTAAGTTTACATTGGCAAGTTTTTTGCCAGATGAAGCAGGAAAACAACGAGCTTAATCTCTTTGCAACGTTCACATGCTAGTTAACAGAAATAGAAATGCATATCCATGCTTCATTTAGGGCAAATATACACAGCTGAGTTAGCCAAACCTGCCCTGGCATAACCATAGCAATTGTGGAGTAGAACAGCCAGAAGAAAATATCAGGATGCAAACACCGCGCTTCCTAAGAGCACAAAGACCTTGTGCACTACCCAGTGAAGTTACGCCTTACTCAATTCTGTATCTGACCTTTTACACCAATGCCTCTCCCTAACTAAAGGCCATTTTATAAACCCAAGAAAAACAACATCATCCAGCTTCTGATTTCAGTTCTACAAATGTGTACTCAGGGCACTACTATAGTTCCACCTTTTGCCAGTGCTAACAAGTGCATTATTATTTTCCCTATGCCAAAATGTCTTAGCTACTAAGCACATTACAGTGCAACTGTAGCAGTACACAATATAAAATCCACAAATCTTAAATAGTAACGGTGAAAAATATCAACCAGAATGTCCATTTACTACAAATCAATAGCTTTAAGATGAAGTTAAAAGCCTTGGTCTTTTATTACACTTACTATTAACAAATGCATACACATCAGACAAGTAAATTTCAGGTTAACCTTTCCCTGGCTTCTATTTAGCTATAACTTCTATTTCGCTATCCTTCTATTAAGCTTCTATTTAGTGATAACATCATCAAGGAAAAACACCCTCAACCTACTGAAGTTTTAAAGTAAATGACGTACACTCCAAAAGAAGAAAGTTGTGCTATAGCAATCAGTCACACAAATATGCGGAGCAGTATATAAGCATACATCCAGGTATATACCTATATGTCTGCATGTACATAGATCTACAGAACTACAGATTAGGGTCTAGGGTTGACGAACTATGGTCACATGAGATATCTATATATAGAGATACCTAAATACCTATATACGTATATAACTATATACAGCAAAAGGCACTGTAGGATTGAGATCTGACTATAAGCAAAGTATGTATTTGACATGCTATTTAAATTATTTGGAGTGTATATAGTATGCCATGAAGTGCAAGGTCAAGATTACAGTTTGTTCCTTCTGAAAAATTCTATAATATTCAACAAAATCAGTATACAACACCTCTATTCCATAAGAACAGCAGACTTACATGCTGCTATCTTTAGAGACTGAGCAAACAGAACTTACTACCAGGCAACCTATTTGACACAACCCAGAGAATTGCCCGATTTGTTTTAGTTTCATTTAGCTGAAAAAACTACCGCAATTTTAAGCAGAGTTTCCAAGTTCTTATACCCCAGGGTCACTACAGCAGCTTTGTGGTTCTAGTCAACTGCCTCTATGAAAATTCTGAATGGCATCTTGGAAACAACAGGAACAGCTCTCATTTCCTAAGAAGGGGACAAAAAAGCTGAATATTTTAAACTGAATGGTTGTTCACAGCAAGTTGTGTTTTTGGATAACACTTAAACAATGGTATTTCACAAAATTTCAGAAGCCTCTGAAGTTAAGGGTTATTGAAGTTACTATTCAGTCATACTGCTCCAGCCAGATGTAGCCTATGTAAATAAAGCTTTATGAACGGCCTGGATGACTGTCACTGCACACAATGAAGTAATCTGTTGATGTGTGTGTCCCCCAATCAAATTAACAGCATCTAGCTGAAATATGGTTAATGGAAATAAAACTTAAAAAACACACCAACACTAAAATTAAAGCATAATACAGAAGATGAGTAGTAACAGGACCCATTTTTTACCCTGAAATTATAAAAAGGCTTAAAGCACATCTAAAGTGACAATTGCCTGTGGCCTATTAACACATCTCTAAAAGCAGAGCTTCTTATAACAGACCAGATGTACAACATATATACGAGTCATTTTCTCCAGTTACTTTTTCTATCACCCTTAAGGGAAGAGAAGTGCTCGGAACTGTTGATGTTCATTCAAAAGCCCCCAGGAGTTTCATGCAGACCTATACTTACACCAATTAAATCTTAGTTTTGAAGTTTCAAGAAACAGTTTATCATCTAGCTGATTCTACCAAAGTGTTTTTCCTAGTTTAATTTTTTTGCTCTTGAAAAGACAGCATATCGTATAACATATACAATAAAGCCTAAGTTGAGAGTTCATGTTTCAAACTATGTGCTACAAGCATGAAACAATTCATTATGTAAATAAATACTAGAAAACATCATTTCCAAAAATGTCTACACAGTGCTATCTTTTCTTAAGCTTAAAGTAATGCAGAGAGATATAATACTCTATCTTTCTTCACTAAGTTTCCAGTTTATATGCTTCCTTATAAATTTGAAAAATATCTTCACAGATACTCAAAAGGTGCATTAGTGGTATCTGAATCAGAAAGATTTACACAAACGCACATTAATATACAGATGAGCTTTTAAGAAGGTTGTTTCCCAAGGGCTATGGTTGAATATAGCAATATCTTTAATGCTATTCCAGAATGTACAGGAATTGGAACAAAATCAGTGTCATGATTGCCATTAGTACTGGGATGTTCGCTACATATCCTAGTAGTCTTGATCAGTGACTTAGAATAGTCTAGATTGCCAATTCACTTTTAGTAGTCTTGGACATTTTAGAAAAGACGCGCTTTCCTGAGAAATGAGACAAAAAAACTAGGGAAGGCAAGTTTTGTAACATCTGGCCTAGCACTGCTTATGATCAACTTAGCTTTTACCCTTAGAAGTCAAGCACGTTCCACACCTCCCGTTTTTTCAAACAGGACTTTCACAAAACGAAGTACTTAAAATTAAAAACATTAAGAGATTAAAAGCACAGAAACTACCTTTTTACCCCTTTCAAATCAATGACCTGTTCAAACCCTCTTTCATACTTTAGAAAACAGCACATCAAGTTCTTTACTATTCCCAGATTAAGGGTTCCAGCTTAGATGGACTGAACAGAACACAGATACACAATATTCAGTTGTTTGAGTTAGTTACCAGTGTCCTCTTGAAAGAAAGGTGTAAAAAGATCTGACACCAGACATAGCTACCTAGTAACTCCTTCCAAAGTTGTTAAAAATCAGTATTATTTGGACTGATGATCTACGACAGGATCATTTTGACACCACTACCTCCAGACAACAGCTGGGGGTCCCCTACACAGTACCCACTGCAAACACCACAAACACTTCCAACCATTCTCTGTCTTCCGTAACAACAGATTAGCCAGAGATATAAACCAAAAGATTAAGCAAGATGTCATAGACCACAAAACATTTGAAACATAACATCTGATTTTTTAAGGTAAAGCTTTACACCATTCATGCTCTTTAACAGTGGTAGTCTACACCAGACAAACAATAGAAATGGGAGCATCAGAATGCTTTTGTTGAGACAAAAAAAATCACATAAAAACCCAAAAATGTGTTAGTTGTGGAAACATTAAACTAAAAACCAGCAAAAATATTTAATGAGGTCTTTCTAAAATCTAGAAAAATTGTTTTCTTTGCCTCCATACGGAGCTTTGACTTCCTACCCTTGTCTGATTTAAGACACATGTTCATTAGAGAAAATCAGAATCTAGACCGTGCTGGTTGTATTCATACAACATGAAACACCAAGAGGAAGCAATCTATACTTACTTCCTTTTGCCTAAACAGCAATGTCAGCAGAAATCAAGGAAAAAGTATACTCTTGGATGTATTGTAACCATACGAGTAAAATCCTAACCGACATTATTTTACGAAAAAGCCCACTTGCCCCTATATCCGCAGATACATGCTTACCAGCAAAACACAAAGCCTATACTCTTTTCAAACAATCTCCTTCATTTAAACCTAACTATGTACACCTATAGTGCTGAAGTGATTTCCTACTAAGTCCTGCTCGCCCTCCAGTACAATCTATCTCATAAGATGAGAGTTGAGGGGGAATAATCAGTTTTCCACCTTCCAAGTAGAATATGTTTTCAGGTATGTCAATAGCAGTATTAAATAGCAGTCTTAGTCATCTACGCTATGGACTTTCAGTAACAGTCAGACTACTCAGTCTACCTGCACATAACTCTAGCTTCTCTACCCTCTTTTCCAGCACTCCCTGGCCCCCATCTGTCAAGTACTTTTAGTTCATTCACTCAGGCCTAAATATAATTCTGTAAGCCTATTACTCAACACATTCAAAGGTAATAAAGATGTGAAAATAAAGAATTGTTTTCAATTGCATTTACCCACTATTTCATACCTATTTTAGATTCCATTTTGACTTGGAAGTGAAGCGAAGAGTAACAGCAATTCCTATTCCACAAATTTGCCACTGCTTCACAGGAACAGTACATCCTGCACTGAAATGAGGAAATACAACTTCCTCCCTTCCCCTGCCGAAAAATCTCTAAGTCTTGAAGAAAACAGAATACTGAAGCTTTTACCCCCTTCACCTGTCGTCTCCCTTTTCAATCATTTTAAACAGCACCTAAGCATGGCTCTGTTTAAAAAAAAAATCAAAATCAAACACAATTCACCACTCCAAAACACATACACAAAAAATCAACACAATACCCTAGCATGTTCACAGTGGGAAAAAAATCCAAACCCAAGAAATCAGCAATTACAATTCTGGTCGCCACACTAATCTGCATCTGCTTTACTAAATAGAGATGAATATTGAGACTTATGTGACTATTAATGCCAAAGATCAGCATCCTAGTTTCCTGGTTTTCCTATAATTTATTATACAAAAATCAAGTATGAATGTTTGGAATACAAAGCGTTAAAAGGACAAAAGAAATTTTGAACACAGTATTTTCCACAGCATTTAGCATCATTTCAGGTAATACACCTTTCACCCAAAATGCCTTGACAATCAGTTCCTACAATCTTATTTTCCCATTTTCTAGCAGCATTCTTTCCTTGCTGCTCTATAAAAGCAATGAGAAAGCGTACTGACTATACAGTGGACAGCTATAGAAACAACGAGCTGTCGATAGAGAAATTGAAACAAAAGCTATTTTTCCGTACAGAGGTGCCACTACTTAGAAGAAAGGATGACAAAACTACTGTATACGATTCAACTATAAGAAGGCTACAACATTAAGCTATTTATCAGATACAAAATGGCAGAAGTGGGTTAGGAGATCTAGTACAAAGTATTTAACATAAAGGCTATTAAAAAAATCCTCCGTTTTCCACGGAGTCTAGGCCACCCTTACTGTAAGGTACACGTAGTTACGTGAACAAGACAGACCCATCAGTACAAGACATCAATTTGTGTTTAGTAACAATTATATTACTAAAACTATCACTTAACTAAACTGTCCAACTGTCCTGTCAAAGTATTTAACCTTTAAATTCTTGTGTAAAGATGCTCTGTTCAGCAAAACAGATTTAGATGTGTCCTATTGCTCCAACGCCATTTACATATTACATATTTCATCTCACATATTTCTCTCTTCCTTTCCCACACGCTCAGATGTTTCAGCAGCATACTTTCAGTATTTGCAAAATCCTGCCCAAAGAGCGTGGCCGATTTCCCACGGGCTCCCACCCCACCCTGGATGAACTCGTTACTTCCCAAAGTCCACTCCACTTCCTCTTCCACCCCTGGACCTGCCAGCACTCCCAAACCCTCCGCCTTGCACAACATCCGTGGCCTCCTCCCCACATTTCAGACTACCTCCCGTGCGACACTTACATTGAGGTTTTGGGGTGGGTTTTTTTTGTTCCCAGACCACTGGCAGAGACCGACAGCTTAAAAAGGCTAACAATGTAGGTTTAATCCCAAATAGCACCAGATAATAAAGCTACAGAGATACGCGTATACAGAGGTTGCTAACCCGCTCATCTTCAGCTCTTCTGTAGGTCAAACCGTATTTTGATGTGAAGTATTTAAACAATACTGGAAAGTGCCAGTGACATCTGCCCAATCAAAATTATTGTTCACAGCTCAGACCGTCTATTCAAAAGATAAATCTCCTCAAACATTTGAGCAGCTCGATTAAACAGCTAAAACAAACCAGGAAAAGAGCTAATTCTCCAATAAATTCTTCCCCAGAGCACACACGTTAACCAAAGGCTGACGGTGAACTGATCTGGAAGGAAGAAAGGACGAGGGATACAGGCAGGGCTGCGATGGGGGATGGGGAGCGAAGGGAGATGTTAGGGAAGGGAAGATGAATATTCCTCCAAGGACTATTCAATACGTTTAACACATCTCAGAAAGAAGAGAGAGCTCAAGCAGGCAGCTACAGGGGCAGATGAAGGGGGAAAGGAGGGAAGGAGTGCCCGATTATCCCCAGATGACATTATACATGGCAACCCCGCCAGAAAAGGGGCTGCAGGGGAGAGGAAGCGCTAAGAGCCCTCCCCGAGCCGCCTCTGTCCCCTTTATCTGCTCAGGGAAGGAAGGGGGGGGCGGGGGGGGGGGGGGGGGAGGAGGGGCTTTCGTTTAATTTTGCAACAGCCGATCCCCTGCCACCTCCTCAGCAGCAGAGGAGGGCCGGGGCAGAGGGCTGCGGTGACAAACCCTCCCGGGGGGTGGGGGCAGGAAGAGGGGCAAATTAAGGCGGCCACCTCCCCCCCCCCCCCTCGCCGCGCCGAGCTCGGAAAGTGGTGGGGGGCACGGGGGAGCCGGCCGAGCTCCCGGGCTACACAATAGCAGGTCACTCCCAGGGAAGCGATGCTCACAGGCGGATGGGGAAGGGGCTGCAGGGGCAGCCCGGCACCTCGGCGGGACTCCCCCCCACGCCCCGAGGGGAGGCGGGAGCCCTGCCCGCCCCTCCGGCACCGCCGCCGCCCCTCACCATGAAGTCGCTGGCGAAGTTGTCCTCCCCATTGTGGTCCGTGTCCTTCATGGCCTGGACTCGCTTAATGAATTTCCTCAGGATCTCCTCCTGGCTCATCCTGCCCCGCCGGCCGCCCTGCGGAGCGGGAGCCCCAGCCCCGGCCGCCCGCCCGCTCTCCGTCTACCAGCCCCCCCCGCCGCACAAGCCCGACACCCGGCTGCCTGCCCTGCCTCGCCTCTCCCAGCCCCCGGGCCTGCCCCGCGGCCTGCTGGCGCGGCACGGCTCCCCACCCCGCTTACGGCCGCTCGACCGCCCGCTCCATCCTCCCCTCCCTCTGCCCGACCCTCCCTGGACGCCGCCGCCGACACAGGGACACGACGAAGTCCCCACCTCCTCCCCCCGCGCAGGCGCGGCTCCCGCTCCTCCGGCGTTTCCTACGCCCGCCCCTCCTCGGGAATCGGCCCGCCCTTGCCGCTCGTCCATTGGCTCTCCTGACGGCCTCCTCGTCCTACTGGTGACGGCGCACGCCAATCAGCGGCTAGCCCAGCCTCGAGGGAGAAATCGTTGCGCTCTTCGCCGCGCCCCGCGCCGCCAGCCCCTCCCGTTTCCCACGGATGGGACCTTCCGCAGGGCGCCGAATGGAGCTCTGGAAGGGACCACTTGGAAGGTGGGGGGGGAGGGGAGGCTGAGCGCAGCGAAGTGCGGTTTCCTCTGGCTAGAGTACAATGGGGCGGCGGTGGGTGCCTACAGCTCTGGGGCCGGGAGGCAGCGACCGGCGCTGCGGCATGTCGGGACCTGTAGTCGCGCCACGGCTGCGTCCCCCGCCCTCGGCGGCCCGCAGCGGGGGAGGGCTAGGGGGCTGGGGATTGTCGCCTCCTCACGAAGCGTCCTCCTGAAGCGCCCGGAGGAAAAGGACTTCCTCCTCGGGTGGGAAGGCCGAAGCCGTGGAAAGTGCCCGCGGGTCCCTGCGGGTGGCGGTGACCGAGGCGGGGCCAAGGGCTCCCCGCGGGGCCGGGCCGCGGGCGCCGCTGTGGTAAAAGCCGGGCGGCAGGAAGATGGCGGGCCGGGCAGGTGACAGGCCGGGCGCGGACTCGTGTGTGGGCACTGCTCCCCACGGGTATGTGTGTATGTATATACATATATACACACACACACTTAATAAAGATGTCGGCACGCGAAGATGGGACGCGGAAGCGCCGGCGGTGGGTGCCCGCACAGGGCCGGGGGCCGCGGGGAGCCCGGGGCGGGGCGGGCTGGGCGCGTCTGACAGGCGGCGGCGCCCCGCTCCCCTCTGCGCCCCGCTCCCCTCTGCGCCCCGCTCCCCTCTGCGCCCCAGCCGCGGGGGCTGCGGGCACCTCGGGCCTTCCCGCTGGGAAACGCTTTAAAATGTCTTTCTTACCCCATGTTGGATGTTTTGGCAATGTCAAAACATGACGAGCCAGCATGGTAAAAAGCCTATTCCTGCCTTTTACGTGAAATAGTTAAACATTAAAACATCTTCCTGTGCGGTGCCTTGGTTATGTTTATAACCTGTGCTTCAGCAAAGCAAAATAATTTCAGAGGTGTGTGCGTGTATAGCCCTATAGCATAACAAATATACTAAGTCAAGTCTTTTCAAGTGTAATTTTATTGGTGAAGAACTACATAGCCTTTATTGATGCAGTTGATCCAATAAAACTTTGTCACACAGATTAATGATGAAGGTCTGTGATGAGAAGCATAACCCACTGAAGGCACTCCTACCAAACTGCATGTTTCTACTACTCGTTTCCACCCACTGCACTGTGCTGCGCTTGTAGTCACATCGGCACAACTGCTTGTTGGACAATACATCGAACCAGCTCAGGGAATTGATTCAGCTGCAGTGTAAACCCACAGAAAATCTGTGTTTCTTTCTTCTCAGATGATTCAATTAAGCTGGCTTTGCTACTGAAACAAACCTACATAAAAGCTTGGTCTTCCTGTGGTGGTGCAAGATATTACTGTTTTAGATGACTGCCAAAGATCACCACCTCTACACCAGAATGAGCAAAATGGCATGTTACCATCCTCAGCCCAATTCCGTGTCCATCAACTCATCATCTTCCTAAATGGAAACAAGTTTTGAGCTACAGTGTAGGATGCTGAACTGTAGCTGCTGATGCATGGACACACATTTTCTTCTGCATCTGCTATAGAAGCAGTCATCTCTGGTAGAGGAGCGGGTTGGAAAATTGAGAGGGTTAGCATTCTCACATGATATGCTGCAGACTTCAGCCTTTTATAAAAGCATTATTTTTTAGCAGTTGATGTTCATAGAGCCTAACATAACAGCAGACATAAGGACACATCAAAGAATGGGGAAAGGGCATCAGTTCTTCTGTGCTGAGAGTTACTGAAGCCTAAGCATCCCACACAAACACATCAACTGTCAGACCTCAGTCTCCTCTCCGTGTCCTTTGCACCAGCCTCCATAAGTAAGCTAATCAATCAGCCCTGAAGAGCCACAAAGATGGCTGCTTTAATTCCTCTTTTCCTTCTCCTTTTCCTCCTCCAAACCTTCTCCTTCTCCCCTACCAAAAAGCAGCATTAAACGGAAATTCAGAAACAAGGTAGATAGACAGATAGGGCACAGAGATCACCAAGGATAACTGTGACTTGGATCATCATGTAACCTTTTTCATGCTACCTTGCTTGAATGCCATCTGCTTCAGGAAGGTTGCTTAGTTTGCTCAGCAGTTATCCTGGCAAACCTGCTCCCAGTGCCAGATGGCATGTAGCTTTAGAAAAGTGATACTTGGGACTAAGCAACCCATTGATGAAGTCTTGAATGTAGTATGGTTTTCTTCACTCCGCTCATTTATTCACACAATATGAGTTACAGAGGACTTGATTAGGGGAGAAGGAAAGATCATGATTTATTGTATTTGAATCTGATGTCATTATTGCCTCACATTGAAAGGATCCAGTTATCAGTCTGGCCTGATTTGTAATCTATCACTACGTTATAATAAACTTCTGTAGACTAGCAAGTGCAACTGAGTTTTCATTTGGATTAACTGATAAGAATGTATAATCTCAGAAGAAAAAAAGAGCCCCCCAGACTAGGCATGAGTTGCTAACCAAAACAAAGGCATATATGAAACAAAAAAAATAGAAATAGCTGGGTGGAGAACTTTGCCTAGCATTGTTTGCATATGCATGTGTACCTGTGAGAGCTGCCAGTCCTGAGCACAAACCCAATAGCACCAGTTTTATCTCCCGCAGCCCTGCAGATGTTGCATGAGGCTGTCTCATTTTGGCTGTGAACGCAGAAACCTAAACTTTCAGCAGCAAAAGCAGTGCTTTAACCAAGACTTTTGATCTGAAACTCAAACTGTCTGGGTTAAACCCAGACATCTGACCAATCTAGCATGTGTGCATGAGTGTGTATTTGTGTAGCTGTAGGGGCGAGGTGGAAAAAGCAAGAGAGACGCAGGGCCAATTACTCACCCTATAGACAGAACAGGAAGTTGGAACCCAAATCTGTAAAAGAAAGTTGTGGTTGTGTCTTAACAATGCACACAAGCATGGTCCTTGGAGAAAAGCAAGTAGATAGATCACTGGCAGGTTCTCTGCTATTAATCTCGTTTTGCCTTGCCACGCACTACTCCAGCTGCTGCAGGAAAGGAAGACAGCCAGTTTTTTCTGTGCAAAGGTGGCCTCTCACGTTCCCGCAAGGTAAGCATGTGTTAACTGGTAAATGTGTTTCCTGGCATGCACGCCGTGGTTATGCCCAGTCCATGGGCAGGAGTACCACACAGCCGAGTTTACCAAGCTTCAGAGGGGTCCCTGAAGACTGAGACGGAGCACAGGCTCACCTCAAAGCTGTTTGACTGTAGTGTCTGTATGGCTTGCAGCCATGTTCAAAACCTAGTGCATATCTACCCAAAACTGTGTTTCAGGAGAAATCAAAGAACTGGGGTGGGAGGGAAGGCTGAAAGAACCCTGTAGCTCTGAGTAAGGGCATCATCTCCTATGGTTTGATTCCTCATGTGTCCAGCAACACAAGACTTTGTACGTTCCTTGTAATTTGGTGTGATTACAATGATAGCTCACTGCCACCAGTTTCTCCTCCCCTCTGCAGTAATCTACAGACTCTTAGATTTTGACTACCTACTTGGAGTGACATATTTGTTACGGTGGTAATTGCTAACATATTACTGTAATTATAACTAAGTTACAATCAATATATCCTGTACATGAAACCTCAATTTTATCTATACTGAGAGTCTGAAAAAGTTTTGTAATCAGGATCATTTAGGATCAAAAATAGATATTAGCATTCATGGATTTTAAAATAACACTCCTGGAATATATTTTAAGTGCATTTGGTTGGAAGATTTCTAAAAATGTGCTGTTTCAATGGAAAATGCTGTTTCTGTATAAATTAAATTTTCCACAGGAAACAGTTTTGCCAATGTTTTTCTGCTTTCTGACAAGAACAATGTATTGTTATACTTACAGATGCAGAAATGTCTTTACCATTGAAGACAGTACAACTTGGGACAGGGACCCAGGACATGACAGAGCTGGAGTGTGGAGCATAAAAGCCAGGAAGCTGTTGAACAGCTCAAGGATACACATAAAAACTAAGTCCAAATGAAACATTTGTCTTTGATCTGACAAACTGAAATGCAACGTTTCCACAAATGTAAAAATGTTTCATGCTGGCTGAAAATAGCTAAATGAAACATTCAGGAGTATCAGCATCAAGTACTTTTTGAATACTCTGACACTCAAAACATTTTGGCATTTAGTCACTTTTGTTTCCAAAGAGGATAAAAACAGTGTATCATGTTTTCTGGCTGATCTTCAGTTACAATTTGGCCACTTAGATCATAAGTAACAAGCTAACAAAACCAGCAGTCCTCATGGATATTCAAAGTACTAATGTTGAACACATGAGTATTTTGTCCACATGACAGACAATAAATCTGGAGAAGATACATACTATCCTTTGTATACAACAAACAGATTGAATTTCTGATTTAAACCTGAAGCTAATCTCATTTTAAATGAGTCATAAAGACCTGATCAATGTCAGTATAATAAGTTCCATTCATATTAATTAAGTGCCACGTGATTGCTGGATTTCTTGACATTTTCCTCTATTACTCTGTTAGGCAATGACAGACTCCTTTTCTATATTTACCACCGAAAATACTACTCCTACAATGTAATTTTACCTGCCTTGCTTCGTTTTTATTTATTTACTTACCATCTTCTGGGATTCTTTGCACAATATTGCTAAAACACTTTAATTGTGACATTTCTTATACAGTTAATAAATATTTTAGATCGTAATTATTGAGTTTCATAATCAGTGCATAATTTAGATTCCTCTCTAGCTGTAACATACACACACACACACACCATATGCACACAGTTTCCTTACATAGAAGAAACTTTGTTCTTGCTGCTGTACTTACTGTAGCAGCATTCAGATTTAAAGTGGTTTTTAGGTACTGCTAACATGCAATTGAAACAAAAATAAGTGTGTACGTTATGGTCATCAACATAATCCTTTACCACAACCAGTTCTAAAAAGAAAACAGCAGCGAAATAATGTCCACACTTAAAATTTTTCTATTTAACTTTTTACATTTTTCATTTAAATAAATATATTCTCTCTTGATTGAGGTATTTTTTAATTATTTTTGTGAATGTAGAAAAAAGGGGGGGGCATCCGAATACAATGAATATTTTCTGCAAGATTTTAACGGTATTAAAATCAACGGCATACAGGCCCCAGATTAATTGCTGTGTGTCCTTTCAATAGCTATTTTTTGATGGTTTAATTGTAAATCACTGAAAGGCCTGATGCTTTATTTATACATGTCACAATGTAGGAATATTGATTTCAGTAGGATACCTACATCGCACTACTGGACATAAGATCAGGAAAATCAGGAGCCATTTTCCATCTGTATTTTTTGACCTTATTAAAATTGGATGTATGATTCCTGAAGCAGGAATATTTCTACCTTGCAACTACGCTGTACATTTGACAATGTGACACAGGCCTGGTGTGCTGCCGGCCAGCAGCCAGCTGCAGCACTACAGTGGGCTGCTCTGGAGGAACCTCATTTGCCTCCTTGTGACAAAGCTTTCACTGAGGGTATTCCCCAGGCACGGCTGCGCCACATCTGAAATGGAAATACCAGCAGCAGAAGGTAAGTCTGTGCACAGGGCATGCTAGTTATTTGTGCTTTCAAATCTTTGCCTGCAAGTATCAGAAAAAGCATCATTAAAAAACCCGGCATGTTTAAAAGACACAGGGAAGGAATCTGGATTTTCTGTTGGGAGGTAGTAATTCAAAAAATTATTTTGAAAACAGGTAATTGAACAACAATCAAGTTTGCAGTATCAAACAAAACCAAACAAAAATTATTAGTACTAAAATCTTGCATCAATGAATCTGAAACGTAAAAACTGAATGAGCTTCACATCATTTATTGTTTAGTTTTGTGTATCAGCCTCAAGAACAAAAGAATCTGTTCGTTACCAGTTCTTATCCATTAGTATAGCAATATTTGTATTATCCTTAAACAAACCCAGGCTATTAATCAATACAAATTAAAATATTTCCACTTCTCTAAAACATATCTTTACTGAAAATAAAACTAAAAACAATCAGGCAAAATGTGAGCCAGAATGATTAAATGTTGGTTTTTTACCTGGCATTAGCATTCTCTGGATGTACATACTATTCCATTTTATTCTGAAAATCCTATTAAAATAATAATAACAAGGACTGAGACTGCTGCTCCTGATGCATTAGATATGCCGGTGAAACGGTTTCCTAAGAGTTGCTCCTGTGAAATGCCTGCTGTAAGGACCATTAGTAGTCATAATGGCCAGTTCAGTTTCTTGACTATTTTAGATTTTAAAAAAATAATATTTTTTATCGTCTCTTAAGGAAAATAGTGAGCTTTATAGCTTGGGAAACAAAAACAGATGGGGGGGGGGGGAGGGGGGAAGAAGAAAACTAAAGGCACCCCTCCTGCTCAAGCCCGTGAAAATTGTACCATGGGGAACCACCCTGTATGTAACCTGGTCTGGTTTTATGTTAACTTCAAACAAATATGGGTACAATTCTGACTTCACTCTCCAATGTGAGTTTTCTCCCACATTTCAGTGACAGGTTTGCTGTTATAGCTGTGCATATCTAATAAAGTGACATAAGCCCAACATGCACGGTGTTCAACAAAATTCCTATTTTGTTATCAGAGAGCACAACAATAGTTCTATTGTGTAGGGCAGCTCTCCTTGGAGGTGGAAGGAAGGCTGCACACAGGCTTCCACACTGGTCCAGAAATATGATGGTGACACCAGACTGGCTCATGTAAACAGGAAATCAAACCAGGATGTAAACTGGACTGCTTCCATATTCAGTAATACTCAGCTAAAAATAAACAGGTTGAATAGAGGTAGGAAAGCTAATTCTCTCTGTAAACTCATTTTTCAACTTGAATTTTTCAAGACCTGACAGAAAAATTAAAATAAAATTAGTTTTAAAGTTGCTTTATCAGTATGTCAGTAATGACATTGTGGTCACTTCCAGAGGGGCTACTAGCCTGAAAAGGAGAATGGAAAGTCTCTCTTTCCAGAGAATAATAAGGACTTGGAGATGAACATTGAAAAGGGACATGACTGCTTTATAAATATAACAAGGGATTGAAAAGCTCAAAGGGAAAGATGTTCTAGTTAAGCTAAAAGACATTATCATAAGAATAAATAAATACAGGCTGTGAAATCTAGAAATGATTAGGCATCTTATTCTGAGAAGAATAAGGAGTTCTCAGGAAGCCTTTACAGACTGAGGAAGAACAGAGAAGCTGTTTTTTCTGTAAAAGACTTATCTAATACTATTGCCTTCAAGACCATCATATGGATTTCACCTGCGAGATCCCCTGCAGACCTTGCTTCCTTATGAATTCTCTGATTGCTGATCAGGTCTATCTAAGAAAGGAAGTCTTTCAGAAAAGGAAGAATTCTTCACAATTATTTAGGTACATGAGAAATATACACAAAACAATATATACCTCCAAACAAAATATAGTATATATACCACCAAGCAAAACATATTTATACACAAACCATTAGTGAAGTTCCCCTTCTGCAGAAATCTATTTGCAGTACTGTTCTAAACACTGTGACATGACACATATCAGGTTCTTAATGAAAATGTAGAAAAAATGTGGCAATTCACTTAGCCTTTGTTACTTCACCACCTCCATCAGGTATGCCAGATGCCATACAACAGGTTTGGAGCATGACAAACTGCTAGTGACAGAGTAAAAAAGCCTCATATATAGCTTAAATCTCTAGGACTGAAATTAGGCACAACTGTCCCCTGACTTTAGGAACAGATGAACACAGGGTAAGAACTGGAAAAGAGCAGCAAAAGTCACCAAGTCCAAGCTCCTGCCATCACATGTAAACTTGGATATAATTCGATTAATAACACTGTCAAGCTTCATCTCAAAATAAACCATATTGTCTCCACTGCTCACATAAGAATACTGTTCCAAAACCCCACTGTGATAATGCTTGGAGGTTTTTCTTATTTCCAAACTCATTTTTTCAAGGTTATTTTTTCCTGTGCAAAATATTTCTTCATTCCAATCATCTTTGTCTTACTATATTACAGAAGCTACACTTTTGCTCTCCTTTTACACCATAAACTTCTAATAATTTCTAACAGGTCTTCTTTGAGGCTGGAGAATCTAAGTAATTCTTTAAGCTGAATCAATTTTTCTTCGATAAGGAATATTAGATATGTTTCAAGTTCCAAATTATTTAAAAACTTCCCTAACGTCTGGGACGGCTTCCCATAGATAAAAAGTAAAAGATACAACGAACAGATGCAGTTCAGAGGGAAAAGCAAACACAGGAGAAAGCTTTTCATTAAGAGTTTTGCTGCTTAGTGGTAAGCAAGAGCAGACCAGCATGTCACTTACAGGATCTATGCTTGCTGCCTGAGAACAGCAGCGAGGAATGGCCAAAGGTACCTTAATGGGTAGCTGTCATTACTGCCACCATAAACCACATATTACACTAGAAACACAACACATATCAATAAACCATAAGCATTCATAACACTCTCCATTAACAGCTAATCAAGGCAGTGGCATTGCCACAGATTTTGTGTTGACACAGGACCTAGAAACCAAGTCAGCTGGTCCAGCATTCAAGGAGGGCACTTTCTGCAGGAAACAGTCCATACCATTCAGTCTTGGCACCTCAGGCCCACTGAAAATGCTGAGAAAGTAAGTAAGTAAATAAGGTTCCTGGTATTCTCTCCCCGAGTGTGAAACTTCCTTAGAAACCTAGAGGCTCTGGAAGGAGAAAAGTCCAGACAGATTTGGCCATGAGCTGAATGTCCGGGTTCAGGAGACACAGTTCTGGCCTAGAACCTCATGAAGGGCATCCTGGACGGCAGGGGCAGAATTTAGGCAGCTGCCATGAGAAAGAGGAATCACGATATATTAGAGATGGTGCATGTTCTCATTCATGTGCAAGCTCTGAGGGGGAAGGATTTTTACACCATCTAGAAGATGACAAGATGATTACAAGGTGTAAACACAGACCATGACAAAGGCCTGTAGAGGAATTGCCCTCCAGTCTAAAGCAGTTCACTCTGACTTCCACCCTGTTCTTAGTCCTCATGTCCTCAGGGATTGCCTTTCTCCCTTCTTGATATACTACATCCTTCTGCTGCCAAAATTTTCATTAGTATATTATTATTTTTGACCATTAGTGAAGGTGATGAACAAAACCACTGAATGATACTCTGCCCATGACTGAATTCTGAGACATTCAACTTGCAAGTAGCAACCCAGAAGATCATCTTGTAAGGACAGCCCACTCCTTCTTCATACAGCTTCATACTTACCTTGCAATTCCTGATCTGATCTCCTTCTCCTTACTGTAACTGGTTATTGATAAGCATTTCCTGACTGTTTATAAAGGTTAGATTTATCTCCTTTTCTTTGTTTTTGTTTTATGAAGAAATAAGTATCAATATTGAAGCTAGATACTAACATATGTGATCATTTTAAAAAATGCTGGCATACAGTTTTGGCTTCTCAGACTGGACTATTATGACGGAATATTCTTTTTAAAAAGCTGATTTCTGTCTGCTGGCACCTATATTGACACTTGTTGAATTAAATTTGATGGAACAAAAGAATCCAAAGAATCAAAAATGTTAGCATTGCATGTTCAGTAGTTAAAACTGTCCCATTTTCATAGTACAGACTTTGTGCTTCTTAGTTGCATAGCAAACTAAAATGGATGGTAAAATCTATAAATTTATGAACTAAAATAGAAAGAGGAAGAAAAGAATGATTCAGTGGCAATAAAAGGAAATCTGCACAGAACAATGCAGCTGTTACATTTCAGCATCACTCATTGAAGAAAAGTAGCGTGCAGGTCTTTTGAAATGATCTATTTTCCTCCTTTTATTGAGCTCTTATGTACAGAAATGCAGTAATTGCTCAAATAAATCAGTCATAAAGCTATTTTGCACATGTATTTGGCTATCATTTTTGAGCATGCTCTCTTGAAAGTGCTAAGACTTCAGCATTAACATAACTTGGTTGCAGTATTGGTTGTATATATGTTTTCTGGTTAATTATTTAACTGTAAAACCGCTCACTTGCTGGTTTTTTGCTTACTGGTTGTTGTACCAATTTATACTCTGTAAGCAGGGAACACCTCGATTTCCATTCATCACAAAGAAACTCTGCTTTGATTAGAGTCAGAAACCATTATACTTTGTTATGTTTCCTAAGTACAACATGTTCTCTGTATGTGAAATAAATGATGTACCTGCTACATTGCCAGATGCATAGTCAGTAGGCAATTTTCTGCGAACACGGGGTTTTTTTTGTTGTTTTCACATCAATATTAACTATCTCAATCAAAATGCAAAATTCATACTCACTGCCATCTGGATGCTTATATTGTCCAGGGACTTTGTGTTTACAAATTGAGAATGGCTTTTCCTCCTCCATCGATGTAATATCAAACACTAAATAAGCAAGATATAAATCATCATTATGTATCATAGCATATACTAAGCATTTTCAAAGCACTATGTATCAAAGGCTGTAACTGGATGGAAATTACTAACTAACATCACAAAAGAGAAAGACGGCATGAGCACATGGGCAGAGCAGCAAAGACAAAGTTGTGCCTTTCATTACAGACAACATTCAAGCCAAATCAAAAGAGTGCATGATGGAGAGCACACTTGAATACTTCTAATCTATGATAGCATTAATGACAGGCAATGTATAAAAAAAAATGAGGCAAATCTGTTCCATTAATGTTTTTTAAAGTAATGGTACATGCCCTGTGATAGACTGTTGGTATTTTTTACAAATTACTATGGTGTCAGCATGCTGGAAGGATATATCTGCTGAAGAACTGGCCAGGAAGTCTCCCAGAATAACATACATAATTGACAAACATTTAATATATCAAATCTACTACTATTTTATTGGAAATACCTGCAGAATCCATTAGGAACTCTTTGGATTACATTATTTTTCTCCCAAACGACCAAGAACCCAAAAGCCTGTATCATAATAAAACCAGATTTTTTTTTTTCCATAAAAAAGCCAATGAGTAGGTAATATCATGACAGAATGCTTTGAATACTAAATATAGAGAAACCCAAACTACTCTCGGGTCCACACACAACTGCTAAAGAAGAACGCTCACAACATTAGCTGTACTTGAGGTTTAAATCTGCTTTTAATTTTAGCCTTTACTTCCATTATACAAATCCAGTGAAGTCAATAATCACAGTACTGTAAAACTAGTAGAACCAAATAGTCTTTTAATATGCCATTAATTTTCACCATTCCTGAAAAGCCTGATCTATGGTTAAGCTCAAATCTAGACGCTGCCTGAGCTTTTTTTTTTTTTTTTTAGCCTTGTTTCATTCTGAATGAAACATGTCTGTCTGTCTTCTGTGTTGCTCACAGAAATGGAGATCCGCACAGGAGAGCAAACACTCAGCAGGATTTTTACGAAGAGGCTTCTCAAATGCAGTGATCCCAGCAACACTGCTCAAGCCACGCTGTAGCATGGACGTAGCATCTTGGAGCTGTCTCCTGTGTGTATTTTAAAGGCACAGAGCTCCAGCTGCCTAACTGTGTACCGTCGAACACGTCGCCCATAAATGACAGCTTAGAGAAGCCATTGCTAAACTTACTGCTTGTAATCCTGACACCAGTTTTTAAGCAGGACTCCAGGGCAGGTCTTCAGTACTCTGAACTAATAACCTGTACCAGTTAAACCAGAAGAAACGATAATAAACAACAAAATTAGTAGACATTGGGGTAAATATGGTACAGTGAAGAAGAGTCAACATAGCTTTTGTAATGGGAAGTCGTGCTTCACTAATCTACCAAAGTCCTCTGACAGAGTCAATAAAACATGTTGGCCACACAGGTCTGTTTGGTACCATCTGCCTGGATTTCCAGAAGGCACTCAGAGAGCTGTCTCTCTCAAGGCTCTTGAGGAAGATAACCAGACAAGAAGAAATGTTCAGAAGATAGGAAGAAGGGAGAGGAATTAATAGTTGCCTTTCACAGTAGAGAGATCACACGTGGAGTCCCACATGGCTCTGTGCTGAAGTCTATGTTGCTCAACACAGATCACAAATGATCAGAAAACAGTGTCAAAAAGGGAGGAAAATGTTTGCGGATGACTCTGAATTAGTCATAGTGATATAGACTACAGCTGATTGCAGACTCACATAAGAACCTCCTACCTCATAATGACTAGGCAACAAAAATTCACTGTAGAGGAATGTAAAATGAAGGCAAAAAATGCTAGAAATTACTACAAAAGGAATCAAGAATGTAAAATATCCTTTTGCTGTTGTATAAGTACATGACACATCCACATCTTCAATAGTGTTTATAGTTATGCATCCGTCTGAAGACAGATATAGAAGTACTGTAAAAGATACAGATGCAGCAAGTATGGTTAAAGATGCAGAGTGGTTACAGGAAGAACAATAAAACAGATGAGGTTTTTGTTGTGAAAAGCACTAAGAAGTCATATGATAGAGATCAGTAAAATCAGGAGTGGCCTGAGCAAAGTGAGTAGGAAATAAACCTTTCAATCCAAAATCTGGAAGATATCAAATGAAACCAGAAGATACCATCCTCCAGGCAAACAAAAGGAGCTGTGTCTTGTCACACAATTAACCAGCAGAACTTGCGACAGGACACTGTGGATGTTAAGAATGTACCTGAATTCAAAATAGAATTTGATAAATTTATGGAAGAAAAGGACACCAAGGGCTATTCAATACAAAACTACAGGTTCTAGTTTAGGAAGCCCTAGGAAAACTGATCACTATATACTCAAAATATATTTTGGGAGAGGTCTCTAGAGGGTCCTTATAATCTTCTCAGGATGCTCGCTTGGTGGTCACTATTGGAGACAAGGTGCAGAGCTAGATGAAACTCTGATCTTACCTGTTCTGCTATTATTCAGATTTGAATTGGGGTTACACGCTGTCAGTGTAGAGTCATTGTGCACAATGAGAGTCTTCTGTGTTGGACTTGCAGAATGAGCATGGAATTTCTGGGCAGTGCTATCACAGTGTGCCCACACACCCGCACTTTTGGGGGAAACATCAGCCCTATGTACACCTGGAGCTACAATCTCCAGTGTGTTGTGAATGTCTAGGGTTTCCAAAACTAAGTCAGGCTTCCACTTGGAACTGTGTATGCAATGACAATGTATGTCATTGCAAAACCATCAGATTTACCAGGAAAAGGGCAGCTGCATACCTTGAAATCTTAGATAAATACAGAGTTCCTCTATACTGTGCCAGACAAGCTTTCTAAGTGAGAAAGATGTATTCATGAGAAAACAGAAGGGTGGTAGTCCTACTTGGAATATCCTCTTTTATCTGAAGTGAATGTGGCTTCTCTGACTTGAAAGATAGGTTTTATATAATTTGGTGGTTCTCGTTTTCATTGTCTGCAAATGAGCTGCCTCTGTCTCTGCTTGCTGGTAGGATCTAAAGGTTGGTTAGACAGTTACTTTTCTTTATCCTCGCCATTTTTGTCATCCCAAGTTGCACTCCTATAATGAGAGGTGGTTGAATTCATAAGACCACCCTTAAATGTCTGCGTTTTTGCTAGGCTGTTCTTCCTGGTCCGTATCACGCATGTGAATGAGGCTCTTTTGAATGCAGAGGTGTGGCTTTGTTGTGAAGCAAACCAAGATAGGGGCTTAATCATTTTCATTTGCCTTGGTGTTTACTTTGCTGTTTCAACATAGTTTTCAAAGTCCATTGACCTCTGAATAATACAGGCTGCAAGCGTGTCTATGAAACTTCCATACATTTAAAATATTTGAAATTCCTGAGATATTTAATATGTTCTGTTATCTGAAACAGCTTTATCATAGATGTTGTTGGCTAATGCTGTGCTGTTATGATTGATTTTCTTGCTGACTAACAGATTGCTTAGCTGAATTTCTTTAATAAAACTAGCACAATAGTCAATTCAGAGCGGGTCCTGGTCACCTCTACATTCATGTAAATCCATTACCAAATGCTTCCAGGCTCTGCTAGCTGCCTCACAAATGAGCACAGGCTTATTGTAAGTTTATCCTTAATATTCTCTTTAATAATTTCTTCTGTTTCTGTCTTGTATTGGATTTTTTTAATTATTATTTTTGCATGTTCTTCAGTCAGCACAATACCAGCAGGAGTTCTCTGGGACTTTCCCCAGATGTACGCATTTTCCTCAGAAGAACTGTCTCCTTTTCTTTTAGGACTAGTCCACTTCCTGCAGTCAATTCTCTATTTTTATTTTAGGTACCTGTAAGAATTGATGAAGTATTCTACCAGCCATCCAGAAGGTTTTTTGTTTCTTTAAAAGCATAGCATTGCTTCTTTCTATGTTTGACAGATTATTTTTAGGTCATGGTAAGTGCATTGTGCCTTTGTTTCTCCTTGGTCTTACATCTTTTAAATATCCTTGTACTCTGAAATGAGTAAGTGAGACCTGTTTGTCAAAATGTAATCTAAACCTGGATGTTTACATTAAATTACAAGCTATATTTTTCGATCTTTTAAGTTTTCTCACATAAAAGTTGGCAGCAGAGATAACCAAACCTTCCTCAAGAACATTTTCTAGGAATTATTTATACAGTTCACCTACCCAGAACTTGTCCAGACTGTTATCCTTGCTATCCCTGTCATTGTGTCTCTCTTCAGAGTTCTTGTAGACACATTATAATTTTCATTTGTCTCACAACAAAGAATGGAAAGTTTTCTTATTGTTACTAACGTGACTTGCTGTTGGAGGAGGCTGGTGCTTTTGACTGTTGCTGAATGACCACAGATAAACTTTCTGACATCTAGTGACAATGTGAAATAATTCTTTTTCTGCTTCAGCATAATTCTGCTACCCCAGCATCAGTGTTCTCCTTTTTGCTCCACTCCTGCCACGAGGCTGCTCCAAGGGCTGCTTATGAAGCAGCTTACAAACCTGTAGCATTTTCCCTTGTTTCACACACATTCAGGAGTTATCAGGCTTTCCAGCGCATGCTCTGCTTTCAGCAGTCAGCTCAGCAGAAGCAGTCAATCACCAAGAAGCTGAGGCCTCCATTGATTTCGACTTCTTGGCTTTTCTAAAGGAAGTGTTATACATGGGTATAGGTATTTATTACAGATTCTTCTCATTTCACCTCCTGAAGGCTTAAGGAAATTTAGTGCATCAGTAATGAACAGCCTAGTTTATATTTACAGAATGTCATATTTTAAGCTGAAAAACATCCCAAATGACAATACATGTTGATTGCAGACCCCTCCAGCAGCAACTGCAATCCCATCTCTGCGGGAGATTCCAGTGCAGCCAACAACTGGAAAGGAGACAGGGGACAATGAGGGAGCAGACACTTGTGGCCTTTTCTCCTGTACAGTATTTCTGCCAGAGGAGATCAGCCCTGCTTAGATTTCTTGTTCCACACACTCTGTGAGGAAGAATGGAGGTAGCCAGCCTGAACACTCATTTGGGTCAACCACAGGAAAAGGGGTACGGGGAATTACTGATAGTGCTGCTGGAGTCTAGTCGGCATCGGCTTTGGCTTTGGCAGTTGTTTATTAACAGTACATCAATAGCGGCTGAATTCTGAATCTGTTCTTTGTGGTGCAGCCACAAGAAACAAAGACTTGAGCTTAAGAACATAAATATTGGGGGATTCTGATGTGCACTTTTATTCTGTCATTAACAGTAATTTGCAAAGGCAGAAACAAAATCAATCTCATAAATACCGTAATACATCTTGGCAGAAAATGCACAAAGAAGCTTTAACATTTTAAAATACTTTCAGCTTCTGCATGAAAACCTGTGAAACATCTGTCTCAAAAAGCTGGGTTTTTTTAAACAGCTTTTCAAAGGTCAGTTAATTATTTTTCATTATTATTACTTCATAATTTAGTTGGATGTAGATTATGGCCTATGAATGCCAAATACTTAATCCTCTCGCTCCTTTTGTTGTCATTTTTGTACACATTGCTCATCACAGACTTGTCTAACACAAACTTCTCCATTTTGACCTACCAGTGATCTCATTTGTTCTTCACAGAAGAACCTACCTTTCAGAAATGTTTATGTTAATACATTTTCAGTTATTATTTTCTTGCCACTTTCTGAATCTACCATTCTCAATGGATTATGGTAGGTGGTTACTAAATGTAGACTTCTGCTCAGTAAGGCTTTCATTTCTACTAAAGTTGAATAAGAAAGATTCATGAACCAAGCTTTAAAAAGCCAGCACATCTTACTTTCTACATTTTAAACAACTGTTTGTGAGACAGGTGGAGAGAACATTTTCAGGTAATTTTTGCTATCAGGAGAAATAGTTCAACAGAAAAGGATTTTTTCCAACAATGTTAGTTGAAATAAGATAAAATTCTAAGGATTAGGAATTGAGTGTGGAAAGTATAGGTCGGTTGAATGTACCTGACATACTGCTGTACATGTAACTACTAACAACACAAATTAAAATCCTTCCCAGTTTTCCTCTCCCCTCAAATTCAATAGGTGGGCAGTCTATAGGTAATGGTCTCCCACCATAATGATCAGTTAATGGTAACTCAGTGATAGTCACTAAAAGCCCTAATATTAACAATTGGTCTATTTTTATGCTTCTTAATTTTTTGTACTGGTACTTGCTTTACACAGAGGTCAAAGAGTGAATTTCAGCAAACTTATTTAATCGTGTTTCCTTCCAAAATGTCATCGAAGAAAGTGTTACACTTTTTCATCATGCTAGGTCAGGTCACAGTCTGTCTGGGTCCATGTCCACCCGTGACCTGTCTCTGAAGTGGCCAACAGTAGATGCTAAGGGAATGAATGCAAGAGATGACACATCCATAGAGTGGTCCTCCACAGGCATTAGCACTCAGCAGCTGAAGGAGACCCTTAATTAGAGTTTATACTTTGACATTCCTGTGCTATAGTTACCAAACAGTATCTGCAAATTTATCAGCTCCTCTTCTTGACACTATATAATTGTTGTCCAAAACATTCTGTGGTATCGAGTTCCACAATGTAATTATATGTTATGTGAAAAAGTACATCCCTTTGTTCATTTTAAGTCTGTTGCCTGATAGGATGTCATTTGATTCCTCCTAATTCCTTGTATTACAGAAGATGATGACTAGCCTCCATTGCATTCACAATTTCAGAGTTCTCTCTCAAATCCCTCCTTAAATGTTCTTTTGTAAGCTGTTTAGAACAAACCTATTTTGGCTTTCTTCATACAGAAGCTATTCTAGCTGCTCAATATTTGCAATTTTCAGCTGTCATCTTTAGACTTGACTATCCTGAATAGTTCTCCACCATTTTCAAACTTATTACTGGGATCTTCTCTGTGTATCCAAGATTGCTTATGGCTAGTTTATCAAGTAGTATCCATTTTAGTACAGATATTTTCAGATACTGCTCATAACATCCTTCATTGTGAAGCCAAGAACCCTGAAGAGAACTTTCTCTTTTATTACATAATACTACAATTTCTTTCAAAGACTTTGATGAGGAACCTAAGCTTTTAAAAAACTTGAAAACATCAGTATACTATAAACACTGCATGACCCTTGCCCACTGACCTCTAAGATCTTTAATAACTTTGTGAAACACCACATCACATACAGAGGTCTTGTTGATTTTTCTCCAACATATCCATTTGACCAAGGTGTTTACTTTTTTGTATTATTTTGTATAGTCTACTTATATGAACTTTCTCCTCATATGGCCTTTCCATTTTAGAACAGCACCTAGAAGGCTTCATTTCCCTAGCCTCTAGCAAAAGTGAACAAGGAGAAGACGATTATTAATATTTGATTATCATTCAGAGGTCTGTAGTTATATTATTAAAACATCTTTTCATTTTTTGTACTGTGTGCACAACAAGTCAGGAGAAATTTAATAAAAAATTAATACAATGCATTTGCAGGGCTCCAAAAACAAGTTTAAGTGTATAGATAGTCTTGAAGGCCCTTTGGAAATAATTCAAAGCCCACTCGAGGGTTTTTTGCAACTCCGAAGAGCTCTAATGTATTTAAATAGCTTGGTGGCTGTGCGTTTGATACAAAGAAGAATTTGCAATCAAGGCTCTGCTGCAAAAAATGCTCATTACTGGTTATAAAGTTCCCTATGAGGTTGACGCTGTTCTGTAGAAGACTTCCTAGTGACTGCAGCAAGCACAGAATAAAGCTATACCATCCCATTCCTTCTTTGTTTTGAGAAGCAAAGCCCATTTCAAGCCGAAGGAATTAATCCAAGAACTGTATGCCATGTTTTGGGAGAACCAAATCTCAAAGTCTTTACTCTGGAAAACTTTCATTGAAAGTAACAGCTTAAAGCTAGGTCTATAGAAGATCAATTCTGCACTAGATAGTAAATGTCTAACCTTAATTATTAAAAATGCAGCTTAAAAGTAAGGAAAATAAAAGCTGATCTGGCATTTTATTGAACTTTATTTCATTTGTGAAACATGTAAATGAGCAGTGAAAAAAATGACATTTTATCTACCCTTTCTTACATATTTGTGCATATTCCACATAACTCCTGATCAGTTAATTTTTAAAAAATGCATTTTATGTCTATTTTCCCAGTGTTTTTACTCAAAACTTCTGTGCATGCACTATAATTTGCACACTAAAAGCCAATTTACAATGCAAAAATTCTTATGCAATTTTATATGCAATTCAAATTGCCAGAACAATGGCGCATACATTAAAAGAGACTGCATTTTGAAAATGTAATCTTATGTAGGCGATAGGTTGCTATTGCATCTACAAAAGAATATCATAAAACAGTGAAACATGTCTCAGAAGTCATAGCAAAAGACACATTAGCACTCTAAGCAGTAGTTTGCTTGCATGAAAATTAGCACTGAGAAGTTTTACTGGGAAACTGAGTGCTTGGGTTTTCCATTAGAGTAGTAAGTGCAAGATGTGGGGTTATTTCCATTTTGTGTTGCTTCTGTTCCTCTGTCCCACATGGAAATACCCACTTATTTTGAATTGTCTGGAAAAATCCCACTGAATTTTAAACACAATACTTAGGTTTGTATGAAAGTGTATGAAACCAAAGAATAAGACTGTGTTATGTGGATGCCTTTGGGGAAGCTATCACACTAAGTTCACACTCAGGAATATGATGTTGCATCTTGCCAGGGATGTTCAGAGCTGCAGAAAGGCTAAGGGAATGCAGAATTTCCAGGTCTGCGCTTTACAGCCCTAGTCACTTCTCAGTTATTACCAGGGGATGGTATGTACAATGATCAAGGGTATAGAATCTGGCCAGCATTTAACCAGTTAGATGATACTGCTACAGAAATATTATTAAGGTGTTAACTGTCACAGGATCTAAAGAACGGCAGAAATATTCACATTGGAGATCTCTGGTATCTCTGCAAATTGATTAAGACAGTGCAGCATCAGTTCTGCAGCCTGGACAAAATGGCTTACATTGGAGATTTTTCCATAACTATGAGGTAAAAGAAATCCCTTTTTGTTAATTATTCCTGAAATTCTGGGCAGTCTGAATTTATTGCCAGTCCCCATAAACGCCCCTTTAAAGGACACAAACCTATTGTGCACTCCATGTATGTGATAATCCTGTTTCAAAGCATTCAGGGGGACAGAAGTAAAGGGATCTGCTGAAACATACTTGTTATTTCTTGGAGTTAGTTTTGTTTTGTTGACTTGGTCTTGAGCTTTCATTAATCCAAACTTTTTACTATCCCCATTTACTATGCTTGCACTAAGTTCCATCTACACAGTCCAGAGTAAGAGCAGGATGATCACAGCCATTTTGCAGAGCTACAGTTCATAACAGATCGAGACCAAATGTTGGTCACTGGGGTAAATACTTTTTTCCACTGTCAACTAAAATCCACATTATGTAAATAAATTAATATTTACCACTGACATAGTATTGAATGTTTCTGAAATACTGAATGCATTTTAATTGATTAATCCTGTCATACACATTGAGGTCAAACTTGTTTTTACGGGCAGCAGTGTTACTCAGGATTAACTCAGCGGAACTCGGTTTATCCAGCTTTATATGATGATATAAGTGGGCTTTTAGTGTTTACAAATATTTTAAAGAGGTTAAAACATTGAATCAAATTTTTTCCTGATCTGCAAAAGCATTGCTGTGGTCTTACAGGATTCCATAGTTTTAAGCAATGGCAGGGTCTACTCATTTTGAGGTTAAGCTTGTGTAAGGGGTTACTATGTGGGATAAAACTCCACTGAGACAAATTCACTGAACACAGAAACTTGCCAACACCCTAGGTCCTTGCTACATCTGCCTTATCAGTGTAAAAATTCAGAGCAGGGCAAGATGTTACTGAATTTACTCATGGCTATATGAGTGCATGTAGATACAGGCAGACATTCATCCAGCAGAAAGGAGAGTTTCTCTTATTGCAAAGGAACACTTGTAGACTGGCACAGAGAAAGAAGAGTGAGCCTACAGACTGTTAACTAGGTCCAAATCAGCAAATCCTCATCCTACCAGTATTACTGCATTTTATCATATTAAAAATATATTTAATTAATTGTAGATTTTAAAAAATTAAACAATCTCTCTTTAAATGAGAGCACAAGGTTAATTCTTAAACGTGGCCACAAGAGAAAAACAAAAAAATAACTGGCTTATTTTTTAGCATGGCAGATTTAGCGTAGATGTTAGGAAAATGCTTTCCAACCTAGAGGATTGTTAAACAAAACAGAAGAGCTCAGGAGGCCATAGACTAGGAAGGCTTTAGGAAACTGGAAGTTTTAAGAACACTTAGGCATACTGTCATTAAGGGTGGTCTAGAGTACAGCTGACCAACTCTGTGTAAAGGGAATGGACCACCAGTGTCTTGAAATCTGATCCAGCTTTTCAGTACTGTGATTCCACAGTGGCAAGACTACCCTTAGACTGGTGCGATACAAACAATCCTGAAAGCAAGTGACCAACTTGAAACAATTGGGCAACTGAATAAAGTTAAGAGAAAGGAAATGTCCTTACAGTTTTCTTACTACTCTTTATCTCGAAGTTATGTATTATATTGGGTCAGCCAAGAAAACAAATACCGTATTCTGACGCAATCCAGTCCCGTCTATGTTGCCCACATCACTGTTTCTTTTTCCCTATCTTGATTACAGATCAGAGTAGCACAGGCTTAAAATTGCAGTTGTCAGAACAAGAGGTCACTTGAGTCATTGCAATTTTCAGCAATGTGGCTTATGCCCTCAGAATTTTCTCTGGGAACGTTTTATCGTAAATGAAACATATTTCATATCACCCTGTCTTTGCAAGACTTTAGAAGAGTGGGATAGAATGGCTGAAGGGTTTCTACATGGAGGTTGGAGTTTTTTTACTGCATAAACATCAGAACAATACGTTCCTGGTCTGGCCACTTTCATGGCTAACTGCCTGCACTTCTGGTAAAGAAATAGTTTAAATGAACGAAACTGAAAACTGATGCCTTATTGCAGTCATGTTGTCTGTATCGCCCCTTTAGAGAGGGCAAATCCTTTTGAGTTGCCAGAGTTCGGCCTCTGAACCAAATTCTTTGCTAGTGTAACTCCTTTGATGTGTATAAACCTGACTTCCACTTTCTTCAGTTATTGCAAATTTGTGTCTTGACTTTTCATGTGTTTTTTATGGTACAAATTACATTTGTCAGTAAAAATTCAAACTCTGACCTGAATGCAGTCTTGGCCATTCAATACTGCACAATTAGAAACTGAAAGCTGAAATGATACATTTGAAAATATACAGTCATTCTAATTAATATTAGAGGAAAGAAAACAAAACCAGCAGCAGATAAACTTCACTAATGTTCCCCTGTAAATCCTGATTTTATTCTCACCAGCAAATTACCTGTCTAGCTAGTGTCTAGAAAGCTAGTAGCTGATTTTCAAATGTGCATCCATACTTTACCCATAAGTATAATCTGTAAAGATGCAAATGGAATGCAAATATTACAAACATTACATCAAATTCTGCTTCAAACCCAAACCAAATTATGTTCCAGTTTTGCACCAGTAAATCCCCAGCACAGGTCAAAGGCACAACCAGTAGCCAACCGAACAAAAGGCTCTAGCTGAGCTCTGAGCAAAAGCTTTACTGCACCAACCACACTGAAGCAGGAATAAAAAATACTAGCATAAAATAACAGTAGAAAGTAAGTTGCATTTATTCTCTAAATAGCAGACAAAATAACTGCGTAGTATTTGTGGTTCTCAAATGCTTCAGAGGATTGCAGGGTATTTAGTGGAAATCTTTCAAAATTGCAAAGTAAACTGATGGACATCTTGTTTATACATGTTACATTACCGAAATTGGGCATTACTATATTTAAATGAGGTTTTGTTGAAGTTTTTCACGTCCTACCAGTTTTAGACTAAACGAAACAGTGGTTTATTGAAATTGAAACATTTTCCAGTCAATCTGGCCTGAAGACAAGCCTTAAGTAACTTTAATTCTGGAATTGTTTCAATTAAAAAAAGAAAGTTTAAAGATGCTACACTAATCATGCTAATTTATTTTTGCTGTGCAGGATCTTTTCCCAGCTTTTATATTTATTAGTTATATTGCCAAGAGTTTAATATCTGCCTCTAATTCTCTTTGCATTTATTCTGTATTCTAGATGGGTTGGGAGAGATGGAAACCTAACCAAAGACTGGATTACAGTGTTTATAAAGTATGCTGTAAAATGTAACACCTAGTAGCTTCAACTATATATTCATGGGGTAAGAGCAGCTGAAAAATGAATCTAGCTTCTAGGAGAGCCTGAAACCAATAAGCCAGTTAATTTACAATGACATTCTCTTTTCTGTTGGGCAAATAAAAATAGAAGATACTTAACTGTAGTACTTACAGACCCTAAAATAACTACTTCTTACAGTTCAAAGATGCCCCATATTAAGCAAAAATGACCCCTGCCTTACACATGCATAGTTGTGCTAAAATTTGCAGCTTTATCTTTTAGGCCCAGCAGTAACTCCTGCGCTTTTCTGCTTCTGCAACATCTATATCCCTGTCTAGTCCAACCCCAACAAACCTGTAAGAAAGAACCACACATTTCCACCACCTTTATGAACACAACTCATCCTCGCGGACTACTAAGCCCAGTTTTGTTCATTAGCAGGCCCAGCTCTGGTTGCAATCATTTTGCCAGTTGAGTTTGTTAATCTTACACGTTGCTTGCATGGCTTTGTATTACAAGACTGATAGTTACAAAGGCGCTGGGTGGTGGAGGGAGGATCAACAACAAGCCTTTCCCCTCTTCCTTCACTGGCTAAATAGTTTCCCAGGTTCTTAGGTAATTCTCAATGACTTGGATGTTTTAATTATCCTTGGCTATGTTTTGAAACTTTGTAGCTCCCACTGCAGAAGATAAAGTCTTCCACCTCACACTGACTCTTTCTTATGCATCCGGGACTTCGAAGTGAATGAATGGCTTTTCACCTGAAAGGACCAGCCTGTTCTATCTAAACTGGTCTTCCAGGAACAACAGCATGTTTCAAAACTCAGCTTCCCCTGCTTGTGACAACTCTAACTGAAAGGATGGTGAGAGATCAGCCATTACAGTAGGGCTGGTGCCCTGAACAAACCAAAAGCTGGCAGACACAGAGCTACTCTTACAGGGTCTGCAGGCCACTGAAACAGATGTACTTACACTGATTGAAAGTGGGAGGTAAACTAAGCGTGCCTGGTGAGCCCACTGGGTGTGCTGGAGAAGTGGTGGCTTTACAGGCTGACACATCTGAAGTGAAGCACTGAGAGGATCTCTACAAATAAATGCTCTGTGCTTTCCAAGGTATGGGGAAGGTGATGTCTTTGGGATCCCACTTTTAGATAAAAAGACATAGGAAAAAAGACTGAAATACATTACTCATGATCATTAGTTTCTTAGTCATGTGAGAACTACAAAAAGTACAACTGGTTAGATTTGCATGTGCATTTGTACAGTGCTCCTCAACGCACTTCTCAGTGGCATGAGCAGAGCCTGATCAGTGAGCTGGAAGTGTGGCTCTGCAGGATGCTGCTTGGCCTTCTTGGTGACCCTGAGGATTACTTCATCATGTTGTTTTGTGGAGCCAATTTTCTAGCTCCGCCTAGATTTTAAGAAAGGTTACTCTTTTGCAAACTTTCCATACATTAAACAACTTCAAACCTTTCCAGAAATGACAAAAAGCAGATCAGCAGGACACTGTATTACTTTCCACTGACTTCATTGGCTTGAGTTCAGGCAATTTGAGATGTACTGATACTTAAAATGACCCACATGAAGCTGACCTTTACATTGAGAATGAAAAATATTATTTCAGGATTTTGAGAAAAGGAGACTAGTATTGATACAGACTATGTACCAGTAATTAAGGTGTAGAATAAAGAATAAGATTGTGGTAATTAACAAAAAGAAATGGGTTTTTTTATGCCCAGAATATAGAAATAAAGTAAGTTAAAATAGCAATGTAACCTTAAGGTCCCTAAACAACTGTAACCTCACTTCAGAGGGAAGTCACACAACAATCAGATGATTAGAATTAAGGCATTCTTTGGTGCATTTAGCTCCTAAATAATTAAAACTGTTTTTTTTTAAAGCTGTATTTACATTTTTGATGTAAATGTGGGGGTTTGGGGTTGGTTTTTTTTCCTCAGCCTGAGAATACCACTCAAGTCTATTATTCATGGAGTTCTTAAAATAAAATCGTGTAGAAACATTCATTCTGCACAATATGGGACATACAGCTCATTAGCTAACCTCCTTAGGCTCTCAGTCCAGAAAGCAGTTCAAAGCATCTAATTTCAGGTCCTTAAACAGTTCAGAGCATGGAAACTAAGCAAGCTTCTTGTTCCCATAAGCAGGAACCACTGTCCCACTGCCTGTGTGCCCAGCACCACCCTGCACATTCCCCTAGTCACTGTCCCCACCAGGACTGTGTGACCATGTAAACCCTACTGTAACTGCATGACACTACTCTTCTGTGTGGCCACTTTCCTCCTGCTGGGCAAGAAGCAGGTAAGAAAATTGGTTTGGCAAGTAATGATCATAGAATCATAGCATGGTCTAGGTTGGAAGGGACCTTTAAAGACTATCTAGTCCTCCCCCCCTGCCATGGACAGGGACACCTTCCACTAGACCAGGTTGCTCAGGGCTCTATCCAACCTTGAACAGTTCCAGGGATAGGGCATCCACAACTTCCTTGGGCAACCACTTCTGGTGCCTCACCACCCTCATGGTAAATTATTTCTTCGTTATATCCAATCTAAATCTACTCCTTTTCAGTTTAAAACCATTGGCCCTTGCCCTGTCACCACAGGCCTTGGTAAAAAATCTTTCTCCATCTTTCACAGAAGCCCCTTTAAGTATTGAAAGGCTGCAATAAGGTCTCCCTGGAGCCTTCTCTTCTCCAGGCTGAACAACCCCAACTCTCTCCGCCTGTCCTCATAGGAGACCTGTTCCATCCCTCTGATCATTTTTGAGGCCTCCTCTGGACCCGCTCCAACAGGTCCGTGTCTTTCCTGTGCCCAGGGCCCCAGAGCTGGACGCAGCACTGCAGGGGGGCTCTCACCAGAGCAGAGCAGAGGGGCACAGTCACCTCCCTCGACCTGCTGGCCGCGCTTCTTGTGATGCAGCCCAGGATATGACTGGCTTTCTGGGCTGTGAGCGCACACTGCCAGCTCATGTCCGGCTTTTCATCCACCGGTGCCCCCAAGTCCTTCTCCCTGGGGCTGCTCTCAATCCCTTCATCCCCCAGCCTGTGTTGACACCAGGGGTTGCCCTGGCCCTGGTGCAGGACCTTGCACGTGGCCTTGTTGAACCCCATGAGGTTCACATGCTGCTACAGTGTCTTACTACTGAGGCTGAAGAATTCAGTTCCTCTTGGTATTCTGAAGCCTTCATTGTGGATGGCACTAAATACAGACTGTTTCTACACCAATTTTGCTGTCCCCACCAGTCTGCTGTCCTAGACAGCTGCTACCTGCCCTAGGGCTAAAGTTAAAAGCAATGTGTGAACTACAATTGATAATTAACATTAGATGGCTTTTGTGTCTGTGAAAAGCAAACCACTTATTTACATGCCTTCATAAAAGAGACTTATGGAAGTAAAGTATAAAATGGAAATTAGAAGACCTAGGTGAAAATTTGACAAGCAAATAGGCATTGACGTAAGAGAAATTACAGGGAACTTTATTACAATATTAAAGATACAGATTATAGATCAATGAGACTCCCAGGAAAATAAAAACAATTACAAAGAATAAAGGCTGTGTATCCTATTTCAAATATAATATGCAGTCACAGAAAACCACAAAGAAATGTAATAAGGATGATAAGAGGTATAGATTTTACATGAAGCGACATTAAATAGACTCCTCACCTTGGAATGAAGATGATAGGGAAGGAAAATGTGGTAAATGTATATAAAATCCTGATTAGAGAATGATTATGCACTATTTTTCTCAATATAAAAACTGGAGTACCTTGCACAGAATTATCAGTCAGGAGAACTAAGCAGACAGGTGTAATTTCTCACATTTATTAAATCATTAAACTAATTGTCACAGGAATTTTTTGGGTGCCAAAAGAATTAATAGGTTCCAGATTGTCTTGATTCCTGATTTTTATAATCTGGAAGAGGTACAACACAAGGAAGTACAAAACCTTTTATGTTTTATATATGCTTTCTTTTAACATCCATTACTGGCCACTGTCAGAGGCAAGATGCTAGTTAGATGGACCTTTGATGTGACTGGCATAGTTAGGCTGAAGTGCTATGGAAAGCAAATAATCACCTTTATTTAGCTTTTTTTTCCCAGTAGAGAACATGGGTTACAATAATATTTTACTTGTAATAAAAATACAACAGAGGAAGGATTACAGAGTAAATAACATGTTAATATAAACTGATAAATTTATGATAAAAATGGGGCAGGATACATCTAACCACATGTTTAGAATGAGAAAGCTCTTGAGCTAACATACAAACTTTCTCATGTAAATCATCTAATTATCTAACAGTATTATAAATCTGTAGCATGTGTATATATCCAGAAAATCAAGACTAAAAAAGATTTCTAGGAATTATGAGGTCTTCATCACAGGTCAAGTGATTGACAGAGTCTCTAACAACAGACATAAAAGGCCTAACCATGAGCCTGACAAACAGCTCTGCCCATGTAAAGGAAAACCATCCCAGAATCACAGAATGGTCGAGTTGGAAGGGACCTCTGGAGATCATCTAGTCCAATGCCCTGCTAAAGCAGGGTCTCCCAGAGCAGGTTGCACAGAATCACATCCAGGTGGGTTTTGAATGTCTCCAGAGAAGAAGACCCACAGCCTCTCTGAGCAGCCTGTGCCAGTGCTCTGTCACCCTCACAGTAAAGATGCTTTTCCTCACATTCACATGGAACTCCCTGTGCTGCAGTTTGTGCCCATTGCCCCTTGTCCTGTCGCTGGGCATCACCGAAAAGAGCCTGGCCCCGTCCTCTTGGCACTCGCCATTAAGGCATTTGTATGCATGGATAAGATCCCCTCTCAGTCTTCTCTTCTCCAGGCTAAACAGGCCCAGCTCCCTCAGCCTTTCCTCATCAGGGAGATGCTCCAGCTCCCTCATCACCTCCGTAGCCCACTGCTGGCCCCTCCCCAGTAGCTCCCTGTCTCTCTGTAACTGGGGAGCCCAGCACTGGACACAGCACTCCAGGTGCAGCCTCACCAGGGCAGAGTAGAGGGTGCTACTATGGAGCTACTAAGGAGCCAACCATGCTCCTTATCAATACAAAGTCAAATGCTGATAAATGCACGACAGTGCTGACTGGAAGGCATTCCTTTAGTTACTCATAAGCATAATGGATTCCACCTTTACAGTAACTACTCAAGAGAAAGGCCTAGGCATTGTAGTAGACAGCTAACTGAAGACACTTGCTCATTGCATGCTTATATTCCAAAGAACAAATAAAATACAGAAGCTACAAAAGACCACCATATAATATACTGATGATTCAAGTATATAATAAAGACATTTTCAACACGTGCAATAAAATGGAGGGAAATAAAAAGCAGTGGTTCAAATGTGAATGAAAAAAGCACTGAGGACTTACGAAAGCACCTAAAAAATTGGACTCTTCCACTTTAAAGCGAGAAAATAAAAAAGGAAATGAAAGAGATATGTAACACAATATAAGTTGGAAAGAAGACACATCAAGTATATTATATTCTTTATAAATGAAGACTCATTCAAAAAAATTGAAAGATAGTAGACTGGTGAGAGTATTTTTTTGTTAAAGACAACACACTGGTTACCCAGCTCCACTAACAACAAGCTTCTAAAAAGGTACCATCCTGCATCACAATGAAGAACAGAAAATAACTAGGGGCAGTTAGTTATAGATCAAGAGGTTTTTTAGGTGTTACAGAAGAAGACGCAAAAAATACAGAAAAAAGTTGCCATTGTCATACTGTGCTAGTGTAATCACCTAACACTGCAATAATATTCTACTTAAAAACAATTATATCTTGTTGCGAAAAAACAGCTACTTTATTTAGTAATAATTGTTATGATTCAGAAACTTAGTGACTGCTTTCTTCTAAAAATATGCGCACTCTCTTCCAAAATAAGGAGTATTCAATACTTTTATTTCTACTGGTAAACACCTGATGGAATTACACTCAGTTTATTGTTGTGGTGTTGGAAGCAGATCTTAGCTGCTCATTTTCCCCCTGGTTTTTATTTATAACATTGTAAAAATAATATATGTATCTCAGGACTCAATTCTGTGACATTTACCAAGTCCCACTGAGCTGGGAACCAAGCCTGCAAAATCATACTCATGAGAATACACTCCCTAAATCAGGTCAGCGAATAAAAGCTCCTCACATGAGTAAGGCTATAAGAATAGACTATAGGAGGTCAAGGTCAGTGGTGAGTTTTGGCTGAGTCAGGGTTGGAGGATAAGGCCCTTATGAATCCTATAAATAGTTCATTGTTAGAAGAGGTCAGATTGAATTCTGGAAGTATTTTGGAAAAAGAAACCACTGCCTGCGTGACTAATGACGTACACCTACCCAAGCCTCTCTGCTTATTAATGTGACATTTGTTTGGAACCAACACATATAATAAATAAAAGATATTTTTAGGATGTGCCAAGGAAATGTATTCAGATTTTGAGAGAATAATTTGAATGTATTTAAAGTGTTGCACTGCATCAAAGGAATGGTTGTTACAGCATTCAAATAAGCTATCAAAAACTAGTCGTTTCTATTGATCCTGATGGAAACAGGAAATCAGGCCAAGGATGCTAAGAATGGGATTTAGTTGTCTGACATACCTAGACTTCTTTTGCTGTAAGTCAAGAGAAGCAAGTTTCTGTGCTGTCCACAGACAACTAACCCCATCCTAAGGCTGTAGTTTGGCATAAATTTAAACTGGCCTAAGTGAGCACTAACATAAGGAAAGGCAGTTTCCCAAATCCCTTTGCCCAGCATGAGTAGTTTGTTCCCAGTTCTGTAGAGTATCTTCATTCTTGGTGATATAAGGGTTCAGTAAACTTGAACAGGTAGCTGGTATGACTGAAACTAACATCTCCCACCTTCTCCTTTCTCCCCTCAGGGTTATTTTTCAGTTGGATCAGTTCTGTGGTCTGGAAACTATTCTAGCAGTAGCTGGGCAATGGACCAGAGCAATGCCGGGCAAAAATGACTGCTTCTTTCAACCTGAAAGTCAGAAGAAAGCATTTGGCAAAGGCTCTGAACTAGCCATGTAGGCCTAACATTTCACTGCTACCCATACAGGGAGGTCTTCTATTCTTCTGTTCCCCCACCCCCCGCCCTGCTGCCAGATGCACACTATCACCACTTCCCTTTACAATGGCTGTAGGCTTCTGTGACTAGAGGCACCTTCATAACCTGGCAAAAAATTAAACCATTAGATAAAAAGTAAACAGATTTTAGTGGGTTAGCAAGTAGAGTTGGATAACAGAGGCACCAGAGGTGCAGCAGAGTTGGCAAAGGGGCTGGATGACCTGGAGATGAGGGTAGGGAGAAAAAAAATGAGAAGGGATGGAAAGCTGGGATCATCCTTTCAACAGTCATGAGTTGTTAGATCAGCTGCTTGTCAAACCACACCCTCAGGGCCCCCTTCCATATTACACTGTACATGATCTAATTGGAGGCAGACGCAGAAAGGGACAGTCCCACTTCCTTCTAGGCCTCCAGCTGCACATTCCTGGTAGACCTGACAGCAGATGGGAGGGTACAGGAGACCCAGCACCCAGACTCAAGCAAAATTCATCATACGGTAAGTGCCAAAACCCATGTTGTATCAATTGCCCTCTGGAGCTCTTATCTTTCTTCATTAACTAGAAGGAGCCTAGACAAAGAACTCATAGTAGAACCCTAGTTTCAAAACAGCTGAAGCTCAATGAGATGAAACTCAGCTGATACATTCATCCTGCACTGTCCCTGTCTGTAGTCTTCACTGTACCATGCTGTAGCCTTACATTTTGAAGGAATGCATTTGTACAAAATATTTATTTTATAATAAAAATGACAATGAAAATGTAAAGGCACCTAAAAAGTGAAAGAAATTGGAACTGGTCTGTTGACAAAGGCATTATTATATCTGTTCCCAAAAAAGTTGCAAGTCTGTTGCACAGTATCAACACTGTCCTCTCGCAATGCGAAATTACGTCAAAACCAAAAGATCACAAGGAAAAAAGGGCAATTTTTCTAGATACTACTGGTGAGTCCTAATGAGGCTGTAGCTGGAAGAATAAACACAGAGCAAAGAGCTCCTTCAACAGCTGTTGAGGCAGTGTGCACTCACAGAGCTTTCACCAGCGCTAGCAGGGGTTAGTCTGTGGAAAGAACAAAGGAGCCTCAGAGGGAGCAACAGAGGGGAGAACCGGCGGAAACAAAAAGGCCACTTGGACAACAGTCAGAGACTTCGATAGGTCCCATTCTCTTCCCCTCTCTTGCTTTGAGGAATACCTTAATTGTTTCAGACGCCTTGTTGACTTGAAATATGTTACCGGCTTGAGCATGTTGACTTCAATAAAGCTATTTAAAAGAAGAAGGTGCTGTTCAGTATAAGCATGAATAGCAAAATGGAATTTTTTTCCTTAGTAGTTAAGAGACTATTTCCTATGATTAATTATTAAACAAAGCATAGAAAAGCACATCCATGAAGCACTGGCATCTGTAACGGATGCTGACTGACTTCAGTGAAACTACTTCAATTTATGTTGATATTCTGTGATTGAAGATACTGAAAAAAATGCTGTTCTCACACACTGAAATAAAGGTATTTTATTCCACCAACCCTGAATCACAGCCTTTATTTTCACTACCAAAATACCAATTCCTAATCACATCTTATTTGTGTTTCAGAGAGGGTTTAATAAATATTGACCACCTCCTTAAGAAAAACAATTTATTTAAATATTTTGTGTTTGACTGGCTGAAAACATCCTTCAAGGAAACAACTGTCTAGACACATTGACAATAAACCCTCTGTTGCTGGAATAGCAGGAAAAGAGGTTGCCCTCAGTAAGCAGGACTTCCCAAAGTAGTCATGAGCTATTTGCCAAGCTGTCATGCGTTTAAATAATTATTTCAGATATTCATTCTTCATAAGCAGTCTTAAGTATAATTTCCTAATGCAGAACACATCAATGATTTATGGCTCTGTGTGTTGGGGTTTTTCATGAATAAAGCTTTATTTTGTTGAAAGAGCTGAAGAGTATGTTACACCTGTCAATGCCAGGATGGGCGACAACACCTCATCAGCCGCACACTTGTTTCATGGTATGATTTTGTAATTCCTGCCACACAAACTGTTTGAAAAGGGATGATGATAGGCACATAGGCAATTAGCACAAAAATTGTCGTTAGTAGTAACAAATTGCTGATGCTGGTTACGATGTGACTGCTTTCTGATAATTTGCCTGACTACACTGTAGACCAACTCCAGCTAAAAATTCGAGGGAGATCCTGCCATTAGTAAAGTAGAAACAGACTCCTGATTTTTTTTTTTAAAAAAAAGAAGGGAAAAAAAAGAAAAATGTAATCTGCCATTTTTTTCTAAGAGCTTTAATTTCACATCCCTATCCCAGAGGTTGCTCCATTGGGAACAGCTTCTATACCTGCACACAGGTTCAGCTTGGGTCTAAAAACCCAAACTAACTGAGCATGAAAATTAGAAAATGCAACTAAGTATAAATAGTGAAATTCATTATTTGGTTTCATGGTGCAAGCAAAAAAGAAGCAAAAGTCAGAAATGGTTTATAACATTAATTTCATTTAGCAGAGATAAGAAGTTGGGTTGTCTTTTTTTAAACCAAGAGCTTCATTCTCCATCTAACAAAGTTGGCAGATGTTATCAAGAATACATCAGGCCCTCTGTCTTAATTCAAAGTCTGCTGAAGAAAGAATAAGGGGTTTTTTAGATGCTTACAGCTTTTGCAGCAAGCTTTTAATTTTATTTATCAAGTTGAGGTGGCATGATAGACTGTACTGAGTTATTACTTGAAGTACTCTGAATGAGTCAGCTTTGTGGTTTCTGAAGAATGTGTTGTGCTTCTAGGAATTCAACCTGGATCTCTGGGCCTGTAGATATGGCCTCTAATGTGCATAGCCAGACTGACAGCTCAGGGAATAATGAGTTTTACATAACAAGCTCTAAATCTTGTTAATTTTTTTTACAGTTGTCAATGGAAATATATATGAAAGGTAGAAGTTAAAAAATAAGAACAGCAGATAACTATGGGAACACAGGAAGAGAAAGAAGAAACCCCATCCCACTTCAAAGTATTAGGCGCTCTTCAAGTGACAGCAGCTGTGGCAAACACTTAAGATAGTGGTATCTTGAGGAGAAGAAACAGCAGCAAATTAAGTTTTCTTTATGGCATTGCAAATTCTTATGCAAGACCATTTTCTTGTTCCTTAAATGTAGGACTGTACAGCCCCAAATCTGCAATTACCTGTTGTTTCTTGAAAGATGGGGTATCTTGTACATTTCAGTAAGTAGGCACTCTGAGTTTCACTTCAAGGTTAATGCTGACACCAGTTGTCAGCATTTTATGTTTCCTGTGATAATTTAAAAAGTCTGACTGCTAAAGCTAATCAATTCAGAAACTGCATTACTTTCTCCATTTACTATGAACCTGATTTATTTGATTCTAAGTATTTTCTCTGTACTACACAAACACACAAACAGGCTGGCAAACCATCTGCTTTTTCTTAAATATGTATTTGGGAACTGAATGCAGATATATGTAGTCCTAACATATGTCACAGCTGTAAATTAAGCTGTCAAAAATAAGAAATTGCCCAAAAAGCATTATCCAAGCTTAATTAGTTCTCCTGGAAATATCATTCATCTTGTAGTTTTCCTTAGGGTACCCCTTTTATTTTGTTCATAGCATGGGTTACATTTTACAAATGAAAGAAGATAGGACAAACCAGACTGTTATCTAAACCAGAAGTGGTTTGTCATTTTCATATATAATTGTGTGTGATTTTTTGAGAAAGCACAGATAATTACACCATGGAATCATAATGACATTGCCAAGGGCCATCATCAGAGCTAGACCTTTCAGAGTCACAAGTAAACCTCTACCACTTGAACAAAAGAAACGGGCAGAAATAATATCTTGGTTTTATATGGATAAACCACTGGAAAATAATGGATTTCAAGTCATTTGCTGGACAACAGAGAAACTTAGGAATCCTGATTTCAATTCTGGGAAGGCTGACTTCAGTTCTACACAGGTTATAAACCTTTGTCTTGTCTTTCCAGATTCACTCTTCCTCATTCCCTTCTGTTCTGGCTTCTTGCTCCTATCAATTCCTCTTGCTGGTACTGTCTTCCCTAGCTCTACGTGGCTACTCTTCTCATGTCTCTGTACCTCTAAACCCTGATAGTCATCATGAATCACCTCATCCCTTCCTGTTCCTCAGATCTCTTCATCTGCCACGCTACCACCTTCTCCTCACTGAGAAGATAGGGAAACTCCCGAGAATTTCTCTTGCCTCAGTTTCAGGGACTAACATCAGAGAAGCTTCCAAGTTCCTAGGATGGTGCACTGGAGGTGAGGTCCCACTCTATGCCAGGAGTCTTTAGAAAGCATATTTATAAACTTCAGTGAGATAATGCAAACATATTGGACATACAAAAATAACAGAGAGTCCTTTGCAGTCTGAACGGAAGTTTTGTTAACTATTTCCTCAACAAGAAAGGTTTTCCTACTGCACACCTGACCGTGAAGTCTTTACTTGTACAAACGCCTCCAGCAACTTGTACAAACTCTTCCAGTCCTTTCCTGAATAAGGACTACAGAATGGAACAGGTCACAAGTGAATAGAGGTCCTCCACACCCACTTGTTTGCATAGGTACTCACCAGCCCACATCACCTAAGAACATTTCCTACTTCCTTTAATCATGTTCACCAGCTTAAGTTCTATGGCAGACTCAGCAGTTACTCTGGTTAACTACATGCAGTTCCTACTGTCCAAAGGGCCTTTCACATACTGTGTAAGAGACGCTAGAAGAACAGATATGTCATATGATTCTCGGTCTGTAAATATTAGAGAATAATTCATCCATCAGTTATGTGGGCTCTCTTTCAAGAACTATAATAAGTGACATGATTGATTTTGAAACAAAAGAACAGTGACAGTTGGGTTTTGCTTGTTTGTTTTAAAATGCAGGACCATCAAACTAGGCAACTATATTTAATTTTCTTTCTTTTCCTTCTGCATTTGGAGTGCCTGCTGTTACAGGCAGACTCTTTGCTACCCATCTCCATATTTCTTTTTGTTTTGCTTTACAGCTGAAATAACAATTCTGCCACTTGGCCTGATCCTGGCCTTAAATGCACTCTATAGCTCTGGGCACAGGAGATTTTATCCATGTGAAAATTTCCCTTTTTGCACATACTTACAGAATCAGTCATTTCATTGGCTTTGTTCCCCTCCCTTGGTTGCCTCTCTGGTTGTGTCATTCCCAAAGACTCATAATCATGAATTAGCCCAACCTCATCTCTTAAAAAATGCATCCATTTGGGACTTTTTGTCTGTTTTCTACTTTTGCCTCTGAAATAAATATTCCAGTCCCTTTTTCAAGCTTTATTTCACAACAGTAAAAATATAAGCTGAAATTCTTGCACAACCCCTTGATACAAGGAGCTTTAAGAATGTCAGTTATGAAACTTGTGATAAAATTGTCAAAGTTAGAAATAAAGACTTTGAGAGAAAGCATATGTCTGCTTTGCATTTCGCTTACCAACTTGCAGATGTACCTGATTCTTATGTGGTCTTTATATAGCTCCAAAGCTTAGCAATGGGGGGGGGGGGGGGAATGGTACTGGATTACCTCTTAGAACAGGCTCAAGCTGTTCTGTACTTGGTGTACATCTAGCTTGGTGTGTGCCCTTGCAGCCTATCCATTTTTACACCACTTTTAGCCCCTGACATCAGCCAGTGCACGTCAGAAGTGAAATGGTCATTACAGGCAGGCTATAGATAGCTGTGGAGTAGCATCTTATCAGCACTGCAGGTATTTTCAAAAGCTAAAAAACCCCAAAGCAAACAAACCACAAAATCCCCTAAGATTACACTAAGCTTTACCTCCTTTGCTAGTAGACAGATGAAGAGCAGGATCGGGTCAGGCCTAGTCTGAGAGGAGGGCATCCTGAGCCCTGCCAAAGCAGTTTGCAGAGACTTATCTATTCAGCAAGCCACTTCGGAGTGCATAATCTCGGAAAAACAGGGATGCTGCTTGAAATTCTGGAAAACACCTAACTGTTCTAGCGGGAAGGCGAGGCGGGGAACAGAGGGCTGGGGCCATCTGCTCAGCAAACCCCTGATGACTGACGCTTGACGGCCGGCCCCATCCTCAGGCACTGCCCAAGGCACTCTGGGTCACTCCGGCAGTAAAGTGCCAGGGAGGCTCACCCCGTCCTCCGCCGCGCCACGGGAGGAGCCTGGCCGCCCGCTCCGACGGGCAAATGAAGCCCTCCGAGGCCGCATTCAGGAGCGGCCCGCAGGCGCTGCCCCACTGCTCCCACCCCCCTGAAGGAAGCGGAACCCCTGCGCGCCGCGCCCGCCCCGCCGCCGGCTGCGGGGAGCGGAGGGAGGCGGGGAGCGCAACCAGCCACTCCGCGCCGCCGCCATCTGAGTGAGCCGGCCGCGCCCAATAGGCGCCGAGGCAGCGCGAAGGGGAGGGCCGATGGCGGCGGCCGCCCCGCTGGAGCCGGTGCGGGGAGCTCCGGCGGGCGGAGTAGGGTAGCGCTGGGCTGGCGGGCGCCCCGCGTCCCCCTGCGGGCCGGGGTGAGAGGAGGCCACAATGCTGCTTCACCTGGTGGCCGAGTTTGACCTGCAGAGGGATGTGGTCCCCTGGCTGGCGGCGCGGGGTTGGGCCGCCGCTCTAGGTAACGGCCGCGGCGGGTGGCGCTGCGCCGGCGGGCTCTGCTGCTGCGGCGGGGCCGGGGAGGGCCGGCAGAGCACCCTCCCTCCCTCCCTCCCTTCCTCTGGCCGCTCGCTCCCAGCCGCCTCCCTGCGCTGTCCTCTCCCGCGGGCGGAGGGGTCAGGCCTGAAGCGAGTGCCCCGGGTGCGGCTCATCGGGGGGCTGCGCCGTCTCCGGCGGGCGAGGGTAATGGCGGCGGCGGGGGCCCCCGTCCGGAGCAGGGCCGGGGGGAGCAGCCGCCGGCCCCTTCGGCCGCACTGCAGAGGAGGGGGCAGCGCCCGGCCCGGGGCCGGCTGGCCGTGAGGGGGCTCGTCCTTCAGGTGCCTGCGGCTGGGCTGCTGCATGCGGGGTGGTTTGACGGCTTCAAGGTGCTTCGCACATGCCGCAAGCGCTTCTGCCGCGCTCCCCGGCTTGTTCTTTTTTTCTGCTACTTCACACGTCTGTGGTTTGGATTTTGTGTCGTCCCGCCCTCCCCCCCCCAAAAAAAAAAAACCCAAAACAAAAACCAAAACCAAAAAACCCAACAACTTTTAGCAGGACTCCCTCTCCCACGGTACTGTCCTTTCTGTGGGGAAAAAGAAAACCCAACTACCAATGTTTGTGCGGTAGATAAAATTAGATGAAGTGTTAGCTGTCACAGCAGTGTGCTGTAGCTCGTGTAGCAAAGGCAGATGTGGCTGGAAAAAGAATGACCCTCCTCCTGTATTCTTGGCCCTGTGGTTTTTCACTTCTTGTTCATCTGTAGGGCAGCTGCTCAGCTCCGCTTTTCACAAACTGCAACCTCAGTCAAAAAAAAAAAAAAAAAGTACTGTAATAAGTAATTGATGCAATTTATGTTGACAAGTATCTTAAGGGCAGGTGTTAAGAGGCTCATTTCACTGGTGCCCAGTGACAGGACAAGGGACAACAACTGCAAGACAGGGATATGAATATGAGGAGAAACTTCTTTACCCTGAGGGTGACAGAGCACTGGCACAGGCTGCCCAGAGAGGCTGTGGGGTCTCCTTCTCTGGAGACGTTCAAAACCCACCTGGATGTGACTCTGTGCAACCTGCTCTGGGAGGAGCTGCTTTACTAGGGGTTGGACTAAATGATCTCCAGAGGCCCCTTCCAACCCTGATCACTTTGTGTTTATTACTTCAGTAGAAGTAGATGGTCATTTAGTCTCCAGGTGATAAACTTGAAACCTCACTTCCTTTGGTTGCTTTTAACTCAAAAATATTTAACTTGCTTCCCATGTTGAGGAGCTGTTACCAGGTGGTTTCGTAAGAACTCTTTTTGGAGGTAAACCAGTATTAACTTCTTTTGGGTTTGTGAAAGAAAATTATTTACCCAGCCATCAGTTACAAAATCTGTTAAAAAATATTTCACATGTACTAGATAGTGTTCTGAACAATTATTGAATGGTGTACTGAAGGAGTTTGAGGTAAAATTCTGAAATTCTCCATGCCTAGTCAATTCAGGTATTAATTTTTTATTTCATCTGTGATGAATTCACAGGATCAATTTCAAGGAGTCAATTAACCTATGCATTTATCTCATAATGATCTTAAAATGGTGCTGACTTGTTTTTGGGAAAGGGACAACTATATTCAGCTTTTTAAAATGTCATACAGACTCTTTGTTCAGTAAATGTCCCTAGTAATACAGAATCAGAGGACTCTAGGTTGGAAGGTGCCTATGGTCACATACCAGCATTGCTGTGTTGCATTTCAACTTTTGTCTGTGTACTTTTTTCCCTGGTGTAGTGCTGTTGTATTAGGAATGTGAAGGTGGGAGGCAGGAATTTGAAAAGGTTCACTTAAACACCAAAGAAAGACCTATTCACAGAAAACAAGTAATTTTTAGGAGTCATGGTACTTTTGTGTCAGTGGTTTCAGATGTTACAGTTACTAATATTTTCTTTCCTCAGGACTTGAAAGCCCTTGATAGCATGTGAGAATTTAATCCCAGCATGAGAGCTGGGAGTAGCTGTGATGATGGGAGAGGAGTGGCAAGTGAAGAGAACCAGCCTTGTTCTCCTTAATTCTACATATTTTTGTATGAGCTGCATGTAACAGCTTTCAGGAAATCAATCTCCACATTTTCCTGAGTATGTTGTTAAGAGTTGTTCACCGGGCAGGCAGGTTGTGTTTGTTCTTTTGCAGCCCTTCATCTGCTGGTCTCAGCTGTGGGGACAAGGAAGAAGTAATTATACATGTAGTTTTACTGCAGGACTTCCCAAGCGCAGAGATGATTGCCACTACTTCTTTAGCTCTATATTCCCACCAACAGTGTTCAGTGACGTGAAACTCCCTTCTGACATGGAACTTTTCCAGCACCTTTGAGATCTCTGTGTCGGGTGATAAGAGAAATTCATTGACATGGAGATTTCTTGTGGACCTTCTCTACCTAAATTCTGTTCTGAAGAAGTATCGAATGTGAGAGAAGTGTGGAGACTGTAGTACTCATCTTGAAAGTTTGAAGTGGTGGTTAAATTCTGAGAAGTTTCCACTAAGAGAAGAGCAGAGTATATGGTTATTTGAGGCTTTCTCAGTCACCCGCCAGCCCTAATGTAGTGGTATTGTACTGTACTTTTGAGTGATCTGAAACCAGTAGAAAGTAATACATTGTTAAATGTACACTAAGGATTTTCATTGTCCTCCCACAACAAAATACAGAATTTATTTCCTTCTGGTAATACTTGTAACAAGTTTTTTTGTGTTACTGCAGGCCGTACAAGCCAATTTCTAATATTAGGCTTGTGAAACTAAGTTTCACATAGCTTTCTTCTATCAATGCTTAGTGATAACTGCAAAGTAAATAGTGTTGAACTTGGCTAAATGCTATCCGAGAGTTGTGGAGCATTCTTTTTGTTGATGCTCACTGAACCACAGGCTGCCTTTATCTTAAAACTAGGACCAGTCATGCAGCTCTCAACCTTGTTAAGAGCAAAATCTCCACTTTTAGTGAAAGATCCATCTAAGATAAACTTTTTTGGTGGCCGCAGTGATTAGAAAACAGAAAAACAGCATCAGGAAAGTGTGCATTTTTTTCACCTTGAGTATGATATTTTGTCGTCTTTTTTTTTTTCCTTCTGTTGTTTTTACTTTACGCTGCTTTGTCCAGGCATGTTTTTCTCTTTCTGTGTCCATGCTAGCTTCCTGCTCAGCTGTTTCCCTTTTAATCCTACTCTTTCATTCACACCCCACATTATCTCTTCTCCTGCATTGCTTAGTTCCCTTGTAACTGTAGGTATGTTGCATATCTAGATAGTGTTTAATCTTGTGGTTCTTGGGGGTTTGGGTGGGGTTTTTTTGGGAGGTTGTTGGTGGTGTACAACTGATGTCTGAAGACTTAGTTTATTTCCAGGCATTCCTTTGGGATGCTGAAGGGGCAGGTAGGAGCAAGTGACACTTTCGTTGGACTAGTTCTATCCCCCTGTAGTGTTCTGAGGATTGGAGTGCAACTTAACTGTTTAAACCCCATGTTGTGTATAATGAATGAATGCTTTTTTTTTTTTTTTCCCTGTGGATGGAAGATGATGAAAAAGCACATTCCATTTTCATCACAAAAGGTAGTGGCCATTAGAATCATATACCTAAATAGTTCATTCCTGTGGGTTTTGAAACCCCTCCCCTGGTTTGTGTTGAAGCTTATCAGGTTTAAGACATGGTACAGGAAATAGTGTCTCTCTGTTTCCAGAAGGGAGTAATTTTGGCATATACAAATAAGTATTTGTATGTAAAAATGTATTTAGTATCTTTGCTTAATGTGTGCATAAATTACATGATGAACTAGCTCAAATGAAAATCCTGTACCTTTTGATACTTATCATTTCAGATACTTCTGAGAATTCATCAGCACTCTATGTTGTAAATGTTGAAAGAAATGGGAAAATTATTTATACCTGGAAGGTAAGTCTGTCTCAGAACTTAAGAAAAATATAGCAGAGAACGACACTGTATGTGTATCTATGCCTAATTCAGTCTTTTTTGCAGTGAGGGTTAGAACATGAAAACTTGACTGATTACAACTTGTTTGGTTGTACAGTGGGAAAATACCCAACTCCGCTTCAGACAAAGGTTAAGAATAATGAAATGGAGAGTAAAGTACTGACCTGATTAAGTCCACAGGGTTTTTGCTGTTGTTTTCGGGGGTGGGTGGGGGGTGGGTGGAGAATCAGAATCTTGCCCCAAATAAAACACAACTTCTTTAACAGGTAAACTCTTTGTAGGTGGCATATTCTTTCACCGTCAGAATTTCTCAGGGAAGTCTATTAAATTCATGTGCACTGCTTTAGTTAAATATGTTTTCCCCTACCAATATATATGTTAAGATACCATTTATCTGACACTAAATCTGCTTCTGCTGTTCTTTGTTACTTTAATCAAGTTACTTTGTTTATTGCAAGTAGTCTCACTTGTTTGTTTGATGTCTGGAAGCATTTAGAGCTATCCTTTTTAACATCTCCATGGCATGTGTATAGCTTTTAGGTTGAAATGCCTGTAGTTCCAAGAGATTTTTAAATGGTTTGAGAAGGTTTCCCCTTGGTGAGACAAGCTGTGCTTCTTGTCTGTGCATCGAAGAGAAATGTGTGGAGCCAGCTGGATTCTGGAGGATTGTGGTTCTTGAAGAGTACAGATTGGAGATAGCAGACTCCAGTAGAGTAGGGCTGCCTTTCATTCCCTTCAGACTCAACAGTGTTAAACTCTCCAGCATCCCTAGGGTTAAGGGAAGAGGTGAGGCCTTCATCAAGGTAAAATACACTTTAACTGTGGGTGGATGTTTCCTTTAGTACAAGCATAGGGAGGAGAGTCTGTACAAGACAACAGTAACCATAAAAACAACACTGTAGAATGTATCAGGTTTTTTGGTTTGTCTGTTTGGTTTTTTTTCCTTGCTCAAAACTCTAGAAAGGCTTAATGAAAGTAACCCATCTGCCTCCCTAGTGGGAAATCTGGTACTGCATACGTGTGATGTTGCTGCTTTCTAGTGTCTGTTGAATCTCACACTAAGCTTTTTGGGGCTTCTGACAGTAGAGTCCAACTGCCTTGTAAGCAGTTCAGGCTCTTGCAGCTGGCAAAAGGGATGAGCTCAAGGTTCACTCATCTAAATGCTAGTGTCTGCCTGGGTGCTCCGTGTCTAAGCTCCCATTGTAGTTGGTAGGGATGTGGTCAAAACAGTTGGTGGGGTTTAGAGAACTGGCCTCTTGTAGCTTGTGCTTTGGGAAGGGGGTGTGTGAGGTGGAGGAGGTGGACAAATACCCACTAGACTCCATTGACTGAATTGGCCAATGACTCTCAGGAAGATTTAAACACCTAGGCTTAGTTCCTTGAACCTAGGGGTAAAGGCTGCATAGGAAGTCACTGAAAATGTTCACTGTATTTTCTCTTTCCTAATCTTGCAAATAAAGTGGCCTGTGCAGCCTGTGTGGTAGGAATGGCTGGATGACAAAGCCTGAGAGCTGGAACTAACAAACTGCACAGCTGTGCTCCCATTTTTACCTCTCAAATGTGAAGGTGAAAGAGGAAGGAGATGCTGCTGCTTCTTATCCTGTTCTCTTACCATGGTAGTGTGATTTTTTTCTCCTGAGTGAGCCAGCCTGCTGAAGAACCAGGATCTATTTATTCCTCTGTTGGGAAGAATGCTGACAGATTTTGTAAGTGTGATTTACGCTTGTTAGTGGGCAAACCGGAAGATAACTTCTGGGAGTCTTCTCACAAAGGACAAATGTATCCTAAGGTGGTATTGCATTAAATGTATGATGTTTTACCAGAGAGATGTTGTTTGTAGTGTGGAGTAGTTTCTTTCTTGGATCAGTAAAAATTCTGCTCACCAGCTGAAAGTTGTTGGTACCCACTTTGGTGCTGTTGATGTCAGTAGGAGTCAGTACATCTACACTTGTCTGCATACATGATAAGAACATGTAGTTATGTCAGCCGCAAAGCTTGTGTTAGTCAGGGTGGCTTGTATATTGGTCAGAGCACATGTGGTGGTCCAGGCTGTAGCTGCATTGCACTCATTCTGTGTCCTGAATGTGCTGGGTTCTGAGCTGCTAACGCTGTGCCCTTCTTGATGTCTGCTTTTGTTAAATTAGTTGTTTGTGTCAGCTGCAGTCACACCTTGGGACTGTGATACCTTCAAGTAGGACTGAACTTTTTTTTCCCCCTCTCTTGATTAGAATGCTAAAAACCAGGAAGTGTTGGGAGTATTGTGTCTGTGTCTGTCTTTTTATGCTTTATTACTGACTTCAGAAGGATTCAATCCAAATGTTCCTTTTTTCGAAACAGTCTATTGACAACATATGGGTATAGTTCTGTGGTTTTGGAGTTTATTGCAAACCTTTTAACAGCAGTATCCATTCATATTTACTTAGATGAAAAAAAAGAGTCTTGGTGTATGCATCTTAGTGAATGACAAGTAGTTTTAGTCTCCAATTTGAGATTTTGTTTAAGTTTTCATGAACTTGTTCTAAAATTCAAATATTATTTGCGCTTTGCTATTCTGTTAATACACATCATCACACTGGAAAGCTTACCTGGGGAAAACAGACTGCTTTTAGTGCCTGCAGTTAGTCCTTCTGTTTCATTAAACTTATGATGGAGGAATCATGATGTAATTACAGCTCCTAAAAACCTACAGATCTTACTGACTTGTTACAGCAGTTTAATATCTATCTTTCTGTCTCCCTCTCTTTCCTCTGTTCATGATAAACTGTTTATAAATGATGAGCTACCACTCCTGCAAGACACAGCTATATGTCTGTGAGCCTTTCCTGTTGGTTTTATAGCAGCAAACTTTAGCTTTGATATTGTCAGTGAGGATAGTGGACAAATAAGGATGTAAACTAAATGGAGCTGCCCTGGCTTATTTCCGAATATTTACAAATAGAAAACAACCTTTGTCTGCTAAGTGGAAGAAAATCCAGTGTTTTGCATGAAATCGGGGAGGAAGGTGGAGAATGAGCTTTATATTCAGGCTTATTTTAGAATATTGCATTTTACTGTAGGTGTGACAGCATCTGTCTTTCATGATGTTGATAATTGGAAGATGTTTTTGACAGAGGTGAATTCTAGTGTCAGCACTTCTATTTTGCAAAGCGATGCAAAAATCTTTACAGCAAACTTGAAAACAAGCATGTTAGCTTAAGCATGGATATGGGCACTGATCTGGTCCTGTTACCAGTCTTGTAAAGTATATTTTTCAGTAGCTAAGTACAGAGGATATTAGCGTTTCAGACACACTTGGAAAGAATGGTTATTTGAACAGTTATTTGTGAAAGCACTTGCTTAACCTTACATTAGGAGGGCTGAAGCCTGTGTCTTAAAGACATTTTGTTTTCCACGTTTAAATCAGAAGTCAAAGACTTTTGTCATTGCCACAGCAATGAGACACTCAGAAATAGACCCCTTAGGAAGAGAATACTCAGGCTTTTGTTTTAACTTTACAAAGCAAGATGCCATAACTTTGTAAATAATCACAGATTTCTCCCTTCTCCCCTCAAGCTGTAGTTAAAAACAATGATACTCACTGTCTGAGTACAAGCCTATGTGGCTGGATTTAATTTCAACAGTTTTGCAATATAGTGCCTATACCTAGAGTATTTTAATGGATTTCAGCTTGATTTGATATACAATATATGTTGCCAAGCAGAATTTACTTTAATTTTTTTTTTTTAAATATTTTGAACATTTAAAGCATGGTAAAAATTACCAAGAAGAAAAGTTTTGATTTGTATAGTCTTAGAAGTGCCCCAAACAAAATCATTGTATATTATTATCAATAAGCTAGAAAGGATGTGTATTATGTTTCTTTTCAAAGGCAGTAGGGTAGTGGTGTCATCTGAGCTTGTGAAATATATTTAGCTTTCAAACAATCATTTCCTGAGGCAGAGCTGAAATCCTTTCTCCAGTGGGCAGGCAGATCACTGGAAGCTGTGTTTGCTTTCATGTTTCTGTGCTCCCTTTTGGCACAATGACCCACCAAGCTGGTGAGGTTTGGAATACCAGCCTTAAATCTTCGAGGGGCCATAGCATCCCCTTTCATTCTTGTGCAGATGTCTCCCTTCCTGGCCCTACTGCCTATAACTAAAACCAGTTTAGAACCAAAGTGAGAGAGAGGCATTTGGCTTATGCAATGGATTGTGGGCTGTGGATTGGCCACATTTCAGCTTTATCCCATGTGTTAGTTCTAAAAGGAAAAAAAAAAATCTTTGTTCTCTTTCTTGCCTCACTTTCTTGGAATTAGATAATGAACTGCCTGTTTATAGGACAGGGAAGTGTGTGAGGATGTGTGTCAAGGGGCAGGGGGAGGAAGAGAGGGAGGTGGGGGGAAAAAAAAACCCCAATGTTTAATTTTGTATGTATTTACATTGCCAGTGCTAATTTGTTTTCACCCATAGGGAAATCAGAGAAATACTCACATTGGATTGTATGATCTTCAAACTAAACAAAATGAGGTGAGAACAATACCAGGCTTCTCCCTGGTGAAGACGGTGCGGTAATGTTTCAGATTTTGAAGCCTTGCAACACAGTATGTTATGTCCTTAAGGAGTATATGCTTGTTCGAAACAGAAAAGAGACCTGAGAAGGTATTTGAATGGTTCTCAATAGTATTAAGATGCAGAACGTTACAGAACATCTGAATGACTTGAGAGTAGTAAAGTATCATGTCTGCAGTCTTTATTTCTAAACAACCAATTCAAGCCCTTTCTAGTCCTCTTCACACTGAACATGTGTGCTAAGAAGTAAATGTTTGGGGTTTTCTTTGTTACGTGTGCATCCTCAGCCTGTTTGGTGCTACCATTTGTAAGAAATTATTCTAAAACTGAATGTACTGCAATTCAGTGACTGGAATCATAACAGGCCTTTGCAGGTGTCCCCATAACAGTATGAAATGATTGAAATGTCTTGTTTATGTAAAGGTCTGGTTTGCTGCTCTAGTGGCAACATAGAGCTCAAAACAACCAGTAAGAAACAAACGAATGAGAAAAAGAAGCGATACAATTGAGGCTTGAAATATGGTTCTTCTGGCCTTGAAATTATTTGCTTTAAAAGTAAAAACAGTGTACTGGTCAGCAGTGTTTTCCTAAGGAGGAGGAATTAGATGGTTTTCTTTATTCAGTTAAAAAAAAATATTAGCATTACTGTATTCCTTTACAGCACCTCTATGTGTTTGAGAGGGATCTACGCATAATCAGTTGTTCAGTCAACAATGAAAGGACATTATTGGGTAAATATGTGTTTTATCATTAATTTTTTTGTGTCATGGTAAAGATGATTTACTTTTGTAGGATGGTACGTTTGGGTCTAGAATTTCTTAAATCTGTTTTGATTCATGTGTTGCCCATGCAGTCTATGCATTTCAGTGGATCCATCACCAAATAATGTAGGTAACTACGTAAAGACGTAGCTGTAACAATATTGCTGGTTTATTAAAACAACAGTCTAAGACACACTGACCCTTTGTTCGCTCCCCCCTCCTGCATTTACACATGCCTTCTACATCTACAAGAGCTTCTGTTGTTCCTCTAACATATATTTTTTTGGTAAAAAAAGTCTGTGATGCTTGCTCTCCAAGAATGTTTAATAAGATTAATATCAAATACACGTGCTCACTGTGGCTGTGTTGATTTTTTTTCCCTTAGCGGTCAGCTTCCGTCAATATACAGAAGAGAGAGTCAGTCAGCTATTACAGTCAGGTACTACAAGTGGATTGTTTTAATACTGTTTAAAATAACTGTGTCCTTTTGCTTTTTTTCCCATGTAGTTTCTGTTTAGAAAAAAAAATTGTGTATAAAAAAGAATGTTACCTAAACCATGTTCTTTTTGCAGTATCCAAGTATTTAACCTTGCTAATTGAAATTCATCCCATTAATAATCTGAGAGTCCTAAAAGCTGTGGATAGCTGTGTTCAAGTACAGGTAAATTATTAAACTACTGAATATAAATCTTTTAAATCCACTGTACTAGAGAGGAAAAAGTGGTTGAGTACGGAAGTATTGCATGTTATCTTGCAGCTGTTATAGAGATAATGTACATTTCTCCATATAATGAAAAAAATTAGAAAGTTCATAAAATGTTTGATGTAGAGTACTTCTCTGACATGAAGGCTATTTTTTTCTCTTCAGTCCCCCAAGGTTTGCAATTGTAGTGATTGGTGACTATTAGTCTGTAATAATAGCTATTTTTATTAATTAAGTATCTTTAGTGTGCTTGTCGTAATTCTAAAATATGTTAATATCCAGCTAAAAAAAAATAAATTTTAGATAACCAAAGTAGTTCAGAACACTCATTTACTTACTTTTGTGAAACTTTCTGTATAGTTTCTTTATCCAGTTGAAGGCAGAAATACTTCTGCAGAAAGTCGCCTCTTGCTAGTCTCGGAAGATAAATGTGAGTTAATATTTTGAAAATACATTTTTATTCTTTTACTTCAAGATGATCTTTATACTTTACATTTCTGATAGACTTTTACTGGAAAAAAAGAAAAAAGAAAAAAAGAAAGGGTGTGAGCTATTCTAGGTTTTTTGTCTATCAAAACCTGTATAGCTTGATGGGATTTTTTTTTTCAACGTTAGCAGAATGGCCAGCTTTGACTGCAATTATTTGCTGAGTGCATGCATTCTTCAGTTATCTTTATTTCTAAAAAACTAGCATAGACTTTTATGGCTGCCTATATAAATTCAGAGCAGATCAACTGACTGGGAGATTGATTTTATTTAGTGTGTGACAGGTGGGATAAGAACAGGACAGTAGTTCCTTGGATGCAGCTAACTTTGCATGTTCAGCCTAATCTAATGGGAGAGAATGGATAGAGGTGGATGCTTGGAAAAGGCTGTTTATCCCTCTTGCCTTTCAGTTGTCTTATAGAGTGGGATCACGTTTCCCATCTTTTTGGAGAGGCCTATTTTCTCTGGTAACTAGACACCCACCTTTAGGTAGGTGACCTTTGCCTACCTAAGGCCAGCTAATAGTGCTGTGAACTATATTGGAAAAATTTATCGCATCTGCTGTGTGACTCTTCCACCCTTTGCACAGGCAAAGTACCATTACTTTTAGGTAGCTTGTGTCCGAAGGGACTGTGAGGTGGTATTCATGCTAGGAAGTGAAACAGTGATAGGGTGTAGTCTCGGGCACAGGCATGCACCTGTGTGCTCTTTCATTAAAAGTGTGCTCCTTGGCTTGGTTTGGCATGTTTCCATTAGCAATCCTCTTGACAGTGCTGCAGTGATGGGGGCAGCAAACTGTTTTCATGAGGATGTGTGGCTGATGCCACCCTAGGCTCAGGAAAGGAAGAGTCCGGGTCTCTGCATAGACACCTGTGTCGATATATCGCAAATTTCCTCTTACACTGAGTTGAACTTCCCTGGCCCTAATGTGTTCTTATAGCATTCCGAGAGGTGAGATTGTTTAATAAGCTGTGTAAAAGCATATAAAAATGTATGATTGTAATGGTTTTCTTCCTTATGTTTTAAAGATATCGAACAATTTGATATTCATGTTGTTGCAGAAGAAGAACACAAAGTGGTAAGACTTGAAAAATCTTGGGGTTTGCTTCAATTGAAAATATAAACATCTGTAATTTTAATTCACTGGGTTTGAGTTTTATACTTTGGCAACACAAACTATATTGAAGAAATAGTAGGTATATTGTATTTTTTAGATAGATAGATAGATAGCATGGCAATTTACACAGCTAACCAGAAAGCTGATTGAAAAAACCTGTATACTGTGTAATCTATGAGGAAAGTAACTTATTTTATTGGTTTTTGTTTGTTGCTGAATGCATCTGTATGTTAGAAGTCAGGAGTAAACATAGTGTATATACATTTTTACACTATTTAAAACATTTGCAGAATCACCTTCCTAACTTTGCCTTTTGGGAGTCTGTGTCCTGGTAAAGGATTCATTTAGAAAACAAGCAAACAAAAAGACATAAAACTCCAAGTACTGTAACTATTACAATCTCTTCTTCCTCTCATCTTTTTCCCATTTTTAACATGAATTTGTCTTCAACAAGTTGTTGATGTTTTCCTTAAAAGACTTAATAATAATAAACATACGTCTAATATAGTAAAGAATTGTGTCAAGAAAGCCAATGTTTCAAAAGACTTAATAATAATAAACATACGTCTAATATAGTAAAGAATTGTGTCAAGAAAGCCAATGTTTCACTTTATGAAGACAAATGTAAGCTTGGAAGGAAAAAGTTAAGGACCTGATTTTCAGTCACTTTGAAGTCTTTCATCATTTTCTCAAAGGTTATCATGGCTTTTAAAGCAGGTGGGTTTTATATGCTAGACTGCATTTGTGGAGTAAAGACTTAAGAGTGTAATCAGAAAAAACCAGGTTAATCTGATGTCCTTCTAGGATTTGTTTTGTTTGACATGAAATCTCCCTACATCTTTCAAGAGTGCATTTATACAATCCTAGTAGTTTTCTGCAATTCTAGGCCTTTCCCTGCTGCCAGTACCCTCTATCATGTGGCTGTGACTTTGCATAGAAATCCCTTTTGGAGCTAATGTGTCTTCCTTCAATAGTTAATGTAGCTGGTTCTGAATGGGCTGTGATATTTCACTCCTCTCCTCTTCTCTATAACCAAGAGTGCTGTCTGGTTTTCTTTGTTCACTTTGAGCAGCCCAAGTGGTGAATTTCTTGCAAGAAAGGAATCTCAAAGAAAATGCTTTGGTAGCATGTGAACCCTGAAGACTGTGCTTCTGATCTCTTTAAACTGAGTACCTTGCACACAACAAAGGTGGACTTTGTGCAGCTAAGAAGTAGCATATTCCCTCCAAACACCTTAGTATTTGTGCCGCTTCTGTCATCACTTTTCTTTGTAAAGCACAGACTGTGTGTAATTGTTACAGAACCTTATATGACAACTTCTGATGTTCTCTCTTTCCCTTTAGGTGATTCAAAACTCAGGTCAGCTTCCAAGAGCCAGAGTTGCAGATGATCTCATTTGGGCACAATGGGATATGATGGAACAAAGGCTCTTCTACATTGTTCCAAAGGTGAGATGAAAGTCATTCTAGTAGTTTTTTCCTGCCTGCCTCATGACAGTAGAGTGTGTGGGGTAATAATAGTGTGAGTTTGTTTTTCGTTGTAGCAGTCTGTCCTGTTCCTGCCTCAAATAACCTAAAGCCAGACTTGCCTTAACTGCTGTTTGTGCATTGTAGATCACAAGAAGACTAGTGGTCTTAGTGCTTTCTAGAAAAAAGGGTGGGTTTGTCAGTTGTTTTGACTTTAAAAAGGTCTTTTATTCAAAAGCATCTAAATCTACCAAAAACTGTCTTGTGTATAATGCCTCTGTTCTAGAGAATTCGCATCTAGAAAGTATTTTGTACACAGACTTACTGAGTCACCAAATGAGGGCAGGTTCTTGGCTAGAAATGCTGAAACTCTTTGGATTTGTATTATTTTTTTTGTCTGAGGGTCTATTTGCACTTGATGTGTTCTAAGTAAATGAAAATTGACTTTTATTAACTTAGCCACCAGAAAAAATCCAAGTGTTAGGAAATAAGAGTAAATGGACTGTGATGGAGAAACATATTCCTATTTTTGTTTCGGAAATACCCTTTTTGAACTGACCAAAATAAGATACGGTTCCTTTTGCCATATAGGTAGTTATGGAAAACTTTTTTTTTTCCACTTTATAGAATGTGTCTGTGTGAGCCATGTAATAATGCTCTGCTTCAAGAGAGGGCCCACAAAATTACAGATGATGGGCAGATAATGATCTGGGACAGGAAGGAAGCATGTCATAGTGCTATTGTGGGGGGGTTATATGTGGTTTTTAGAGTTGTCTTTTGTCCCCTAACTTTTGCATATCTGTTAGCAAAGGGGGGGGTGAATGTGGAGGATGGTGTGGAGTATCCAGTCACTTTTCAACCTATATAATATGCTTTCTATTTTATCAGTTAAAAAAAATCCTCTTAATTCCAGGAATCAAAGAGTACTTTAAAATGTGTCCAGTTTTATCCCGATGAAAATTTTAACTCAATAGTAAGTCATGACTATTTTATTATACTATGTTTTTGGGTGGGATGTAATTGTGTCTTCTAGGCACTGATACAGAGATCTGTTTCAGTGTCTTTTATTTTTGGAACTTCTGCAGAGGAAAACTGGGTTTTGTTTTTCCATATTCTTTTTGGGTTTTTTGTTGGTTTTTTATTATTATTATTATTATTATTATTATATTCTTTTTCAAGATTATATTCAGTCAGATTCAGATTGTGCCACAGTAAGGTAACTTCAGTGGAATTGCACAGCTTGTCACTAGATTACCTAGAAGTAAGTGACATTCATGACATTATACTGATCTTATACTCAAGTACTGAAAAGCAGGGTTATCAAATGCACTGGACAAAGAAACCATGTACTAATTTTGTGTTGATTTTAAGTGAGGCAGGAAAATCTGTTGTGACAAAAATACAGACAACGGAACATAAAAATTACAACTGTTGAACATGTAACTGTTACTAGACTTTTGTCCCAGTGGCTGAAATTTATTCTAATGCAGGAGGTTAAATATCTCACAACTTCTTTTATTTTATTTTATTATTTTTTTTAAAGAATCTATTTTATGGGTTTTGAGGTGACTGTAAGGATTAGAGGAGGATAAATGAACTCTGTTAAAATGTTGAATTTGGTGAAATGTGAGTTCAACACATTTTACTTGTCTGAAATATTAATCATTATATACTGACCTCACTAAATAACAGGTTTGTTTTCATTTTTGATTAACAGCTGGAATCACACTTGGATATTCCTGTAAATGATACACAATTTAAGTAAGTTGGGTTTTTTATGTTTTGTATTGCTTTCCTTTTAATATATAGAGTCATGTTTTACAAAATTAAGTAAAATTTGTCCATACCACAGTATCTTTGTTTGCAGTTGCCTACATGGTACTGGAACATAAGAATAATATGAACACTGTGTCCAAACCTCCAGTTGCTCTCATTTTCATCGTGGCTAACTGTAAAATGTAACTTAATGCTTGACTGCTTTTTGGTGCCATTTTAAAAAATTGTCTGAAGAGCTAGCTATAGGTTAAACCCTCTGAGTGTTCTGTACCTATTTAAATTAATTTGTTTTAATCTTGCACATGTTGTAGTGGTGATGTCAAAATTCCTATCAAGGGAAGCTCTCTTTTTTTGATTGCTGTTACATGTTTTATTGGGCAGTTAACCAGACCAGTAGCTCCTTTTTATAGCCTATGAGACTCTGTTCTCTTCCAAAATGCTATTTCTAGGCACCCTGTGCATCCAAAGGCTAAGATTTGTCTGATTCTTCTGTGTCTTCTGTGCATCTGAGCTTGTCTCTTTAAGGCTGCCTTTTGACTGAGGAAAAACTAGTCAGGATGGTCTGACTCTGTCACAATTCATTTCATCCTCATCTGTCTTCAGTTGAATTTACAAAAGGGCCTGTTTCTCTTTGTGAATAAAAAGGGAGGCCAAAGCTACTAGATCTGATATCAATAACTCAAGGTAGTTGAGTTCTGTCCTGCCCAAACTGTGGCTCAGAATGTTTCTGCACTATACAGAAGGCTCAGTATGGTGCTACTGCACATGCAGATTGCCCCAAGCCGTGTTATCCTCTTGCAGTTAGTACTGAAAAAATCCTAGTCTCGTGAGAGCTTCAATGCTATAATAATTTTTTTCAAAATTATTGCAGAAGATCTGGGAGAAAAATCCCTACAGGATCAAAATCTTTTTTGGAAAAAAACAAACCAACCAGAAACAAACAAACGAAAACCCAAAACAACAAAAAATCCAAAGCAGCCTGACTACAATCTTCTGTTGCATGTTCTGCATGGCAAAAATAGAACTTGTAGATTATAAAGATAGGTGTCGTGGTTTAACCCCAGCCTGCAACCAAGCACCATGCAGCCACTTGCTCACTCCCCCCAACCCGGAGGGATGGGGAGGAGAATCAGAAAGGAATGTAAAACTTGAGAGTTGAGATAAGAACAATTTAATTTAAACAGAATAAAGAGGTAAGAACAACAATAATAACAATAATAATAATTATTAGAATGGAAAGGTGGAGAAAAAGGGTAAAGCAAAAGCCGTGCATGCAAGCAAAGCAAGGAATTCATTCACCACTGCCCACGGGCAGGCAGGTGTTCGGCCATCCCCAGGGAAGCCGGGCTCCGTCATGCCTAATGGTTACTTGGGAAGACAGACGCCATCAGGCCAAATTTCCCCCCTTCCTCCTTCTTCCCCCAGTTTATATACTCAGCATAACGTCACCTGGCATGGAATACCTCCTTGGCCAGCCCAGGCCACCCGTCCTGGCCGCGTCCCCTCCCAGCCTCCTGTGCCCCTCCAGCCCGCTGGCTGGCTGGGCCTAAGGAACTGAAAAATCCCTGATTTCGTACAAACATCACCCAGCAACAACTAAAGACACCAGTGGGTTATCAACATTGTTCTCACATCAGAGCCAAAACACAGCACTGCCCGAGCTACCAAGAAGAAAGTTAACTCCATCCCAGCTGAAACCAGGACAATATGTAAAACCATTAAAGCACAGGTGCAGCACAAGATTGAAAAAGAATATCATGGTTTAACAAGTTCCATGTGAACGTGATTTTGTGCTTTTCTTTTTGAATATTTCTGCTGAAATTAGTGTGCCTAATTGCAGATTAAAATGTAGCTTTACAGACAGAAGAATGGTAGTTAGGCTGCAAAGCCTTTGAGTTCTTAGGTATGATAAATGTTTGAACTTGCTCTCACTTCAAAGTATATGAATCGTTGGACAATGCTGCAGTAAGTGAATATGAAGGTTGCAAGTGTAATCAGAATTGTTGGCTTCTGATAGGTGTGCAGTCTTGGGATTCTGATTTCTGACTACCGTGGAGCAGATTGGTTAAAGCCTGATTTAACTTGCATTAGAGAACATTTGATTATAATTTCTGTGTTTTGATTACATAGTGACTGTTGTGATCTTTATGTTGTGATGAATCTCTGTGGATGAAGAAGTGATTTATTTAGTGTTCTTTATGTGCTTATAGACTTGTAAATTTTGGATGCGATTACTGTCAAGACCAAGATGTTGCATCTAAATCTTTGAATCTTCAGGTTTTTACAAGTAAAGCAGGTAATAGATAAATGCAAGTATTGTCAAAATGATCTCCACTAGTAATTATCATACATTGTAATCACAACTGATTACTAAATTTCTTTGTAAGATGTTATATATATATTTGTACTTTTTGTGTGAGTGTGAGACTTTTATTCCTTTGGTGTGTACTTGACAGGTAACTGTGCAGAGAGGGAAAGGGCAACTGTGCACTATTTTTCTCATTAAGTTGTTTTACTCTATGAAAGCTGCATTTGAAGTTGAGCTGAAGAGTACCACCTAGGGTTTTTATTATATGAACATCAACAATAAAAGTCACACAAATTTTCTGGTAGCCCAACTTCAGAGAACTGATATCATGCACTCAATTGGCGAAATGTCTCAGTCTAAGCACACTAGCATCTTCTGCTGGTTTCAGAATGCAGGTGGTACCAAAGCATGGTTGTGTAATATATTTGAGCAATTTAATGTTAAAGCTGACCAAAAATGTTAGAAGGTAAATTCAAGGAAGGTTTTGGCTAGTTCTGTTGTCTGGGTATCCAACATAGTATGTAACTTGTGTTACAGAGTGGGCATGTGTAAATGGAGTATGTGCTAAGATTTGAAGAGCTTCATATTGCTGTTAGCATGTGATACCTAGAATGTCCAAGTATGTGATACTTAGTTTAGTATATATATGATTCCTTAAACCTAAACCTAAAATGTTTCTTAAACCTTGAGGATTTAGGAGTCTCCCTGCATCCTAATGCATACCATAAGCTTTTTTTTTTTTTTTTTTAATTAAATACTGGTCTCAAGAGGCATCTGTTCATTACAGATGCCTGCATTCTCAGCTTCTAAATTAGGCCATACTGCCAAGCAGAGATGGTATCTGATTAACCTTTGAATAGTCTACAGAGTTGTATAGGGATGTGACATGTTGCAGAAGTGGCTTTACATCTCACTTAAGGTGTGCTGTATACACACAGGCAAATTGCTGAGGTATTTGCCAGTTGCATTGAAGTGACCATTAATGCAAATCAAGTGAAATATAGGTTCCTTAAATGGATTATTTTTTTTTTTCTTATGGATGCAGACAATATGCTTACAGAGATTAAAGGGAATGAGTTAGAAATAAGAGAAAGCCAAGTTGCATTTCTACCAAATGTAGATTAGGTGGCTACTTTTTCTCTGTTAGCAAGACAGACTTATTTCTTATACAAATAGCCTGTCCAATAATGGAAAATATTATTGATTTGTGTATATATATGTTTCCTTTTAAACCTATGTTTCTCTAGGGTTTATTCAGATTGAAGCACCTTCTTTTAGTTTACAACGAAACTCAAGTCTTCCTCCAGCAAGACTGTTGTTTGGTTACCTTGAAGTAAAATGTTCTTTTCCATCTGCCAACACAGTATATAAATTCTGTGTGGAACCTTTCACATGCGCTTTTTATTGTGCATAATGTAAAACGCATAATTTGACAATTACTAAACGTATGTGGCTTTTCATTGAATGTTGTTTGAAATGGAGGACTACTTTGCACAACCCATTTCGAGTAACAGTTTGGAGCAAATGGTTTTGACCTGTCAAAGAACAATGTGGATAATTACACTACAGTTCCCTTTTGTGCCCCTTGTTTGCGGCGGTACACAAAACTGGACTACAAGCTGTTTTAGGTGCAGACTATGCCTTCTGTGGAACTGCTAGCACACTGCAAGTATTGTTGCCAATATCCCTATTTGTACCATTTGGACATCTATGGCAAAGATTAATTGCCTTCAACATTAAATATACCATGGAATTTCCCATTTCATAAAACTGCTATTGGCTACTGCCAATCTGAACTCTGAATGAGATCACTCTTCCTTTCTCAAACTTCCGCAGCAGCAGAAAAGTAGCCCTGTTCCTCACACTCAGCACAGACTGTGGATAAAAGCCACTATGTACTTCTAGATTAGCTGAGATGAAGCAGTTGTAATCTCAAAATTAACTTTGTATGTCCAGAATTAAGTGGTTATTTAAAAACATTGGGCTCTTATGTTTTCTTTTAGCTCTTTAGAAGTACTTTTCATTAAATTTGCTCAGTATTAAAAAAAGTGCAGGCAGTAAGATGATATAAACCCTGGATTACTGTCACCTAACTTAACCTGCCTAAAAGTTAAGCATCTGGACTATATTTATAGAGAGAAATAGGCATCTCGAGAGGTTGGTTGCTTCTATTCATATTTCTTCATTTGCTCTATAGGCGTTTAAATGAGAGATGTTTGGATGACTGAAGTTAGATGAGGCGAGTCACTCCTAAGCCAGTACGTTTAGACAAAATGCCCTGGTGCAATGTTGTGTTTGGATTGTGACACATGGATGCCATTTGGAGACACTGGTACAGGCTTATACCTTACACTTCTGCATGAATAGAAATGAGGAATTTTAAGTTAAAGTTTCCAGGTTTCTTAGGGAAAACTTCATGTCTTCATAGGTGACTCTTAGCAAAAAAATTTTCAGTGATACGATGTTTATTTATCAAGTGGCAGAGTTGTAATTGTTTCCCTAATTCTGTTGAATGTTAGTAACTTGCAGTTACCCTGTATGAGTAGAGCTTACTTTTTAAATGCCTCCTTTTTTTTTTAAGAAAAACTTTGTTGTCATTGAGGTCTTTTTTCCCTTTTATTTCTGAAAAGATAAGGGCTCATCCAAGTATATCTTCATGTGAGTCTTCTAATCTTGTGGCATTTAACTACAGCTCTTACTGTTTGCAAATTATTTTGAAAAGGATAGTGTGGAAGATCTGGTTCTACCTTCACATGAAACACTTACCATGTAGATGCAATAGGATAACAAGCTTTCCCTACATCAGCACAACCCAGCTCTTAATTTGCAGAGAGCACTGGTAATGGTAGGAAAGAAACTTATTTTATGTTCTCGGTCTCTGGCTGCCCTAATGTGATCGCCAAGATGGTATCAGGTGTAACATTGCTTGGGTAATTGCTGATCTGTGTCTGTCTTGTTTCTGTCTGTATTAATGAAGCACCATTTGGTATTTTCTGTTGTTCATAGGTCAGTTTGTTGACATTGGGATCAGTATCCTAGAGTTGAAAGATGCACATGCTATTAATGGTCCCTCATAGCCACTGTTTTTGTGATCAGTTTGCATATATTACCCACTGACATGTCAATCTGAACAGACTCACTTGCATGTTCCACGATTTATAGAACAGTGTATACACTAGCCTCCAGCATACAAGAAAGAAATTTGCAGTGTTGGGAGCTGCTGATAATAAAACAGCATTGTGGTTTGCTGGAGCTGTTCCAGTCTTCCTTATGTGTCCTGATGCTGCTACTTTAAAAATTATGCGTGTTCTGAAAGATGCCAAGTGCTCTGGCAAAATGCCCTGTCTATTGTCTAAATGACTCAAATATCCAAGCAAAACTGTATCAAACAATATTCAATCAGCTAAGGATAAGCAGGGGGAAAAAAATTGCATCTCAGAAGAAAGTATTTACTTTCCCCAGAAGTGTGAAATGCCTCAGCTGTATCTGTATCGTGGCTATGGTACAGCCTTGCGGTCTGAAGTATGAGGCATTTAACCAAGTATAATACCTTGTAGCTGTGCTTTTTTTGTATTTGTGCTTTTTCCATATTGTGTCTTTTTCTGTATACTTTGTATACATACACCTTTATATTTTTACAGAGCAGTATCTGTGTTAGTATTACCTTTTTCTTTCTTTTTTTTTTTAAGTGATAAACTTTCAGTAAAGGTTAAAGGTGAATGGTCATAATTGTGGCTCATTTTTTGCAACTATATTGGGGATAATGTGGTTTGAAAGCTTTTTCTAACATGAATGCCAAAGCATCAGAGTAAGTGGATTAATTTTATAAGAAATGGAGGGAGGGCTGTCATACAGTGGAGTCAAAATAATATCAGTCTGATTTAAAATTAGGCTGGGAGCAGGGAGCTTTCCTGCACAAAGTACCTTGGCTGAAATAAGTTTGTGCTAAGGACTGACTTGTCTCCTAAAAAAGGAATTAATGGCTCTTGGGGCTATAAAGGGGAGAAGTGACTATCATTTCTAGTGTGAGAAAGCTCTAGTAGTGTGTTATGCTGCTGCCAATATGAAATTACTTAGAAAGCAAACAAACTGTGTTTTACTATGTTCTGTGCATATTTGACAGTCCCTGAACAGAAATTATGTAGAGGTTGAGGAGTCTGTGGAGAGAAAGGCTTGATCAGTTTCTTTTTTTTTACTGTGAGAGGCTAAAAATGTACTTCTAAAGGGAAGAACTTGCCATGTCAGAACCCAGGTTTCCATTGTGTGCTGTATTGCCTCCTCTGTTTTCTCTTAATTTGTGTTTCACTAGGTAAATACCTTTTCTGAGAGATTAATTTTAGTTTATCATTTCAAACAGTCTTGCTTTAGTTTTGTGCAGTGTAAGGATGTCTAGGTATTCAGGTACACAAGTCATTTTTTGGGTTTTTTTTTTTTTTTGTCTTTTTAGGAGGCTTGTATGTGTGTTGTACTCTAGCCTGTGATACTCCTGATGAAATAATGTACTCCGTGTATTTTTTACATAAAGGTAAGATTAAACTGTGAAGTTATGCTTTGTTTTGGAGAATGTCACTTTGCTGAAAAAGTCACAGAATGCCTTGCAAAACAAGTAACTACTGAAGTCTGCAAACAATAAACTACTGTGGCTGGTGTTTAAAGACAGCAGCTGCCTTAAGCTGCAAAATTGACTTCCCTGCTGTAGACTTCCTGCCTGATGCTGAACGAGTGGCTTCAAACCAGCGGCCTTGTGAGTGGCTATTAATTTGGTCCCTTATTTCTACCCAGGCTTTCTGGCATGCTGAGCACAAACATCAGTGAAATCTGTGGGAGCTTGCAGGTGTGTTGTACTTATGCCATAAGGCATTTGTATGGGAAATAGCCAGCAGCTCTTAGCTTGAATGTGTGTTAAGAGTTCCAGTTCAACATGTCATTTTCACAGCAACAGGTGCAACACCCACTGACTGTAAGAACAGTTGCTATTTAAGTGGTGCTCAAGCACCTGTTTTTTTTTCTTGAATGAAGAATGTTGTTTTATTCTAATCAGAATAAAACTTGTCATTAGCAAGATCTTTCTCATTTGATATATGGAGGAGAGAGGTGAATTATTCCTCGATTTGTAAAACTGCATAGTATGGAATAACCATGTTCAAATTGACAACACACCTCTGTTCAAGTGTTTGCTTTCGTGTGTGTGTAAGCATGTTTCTTTGCTGCTGGAATGTTGTGGGATTGAATGAACTGCATTTTTGTGTTCTTGAAGGCATTAACAAATTGGGAAAGTCCATTCTGGGTGTGACGGTACAGTGCATTTCCCCAGATGTACTTGATGTGTAGCTGAAGGGTAGTTGCGTTGCTTGGAGCTGACTATGGCCCTTGTACATCCCTATCTATACCAAGAAGAAATTGAGGATTAATATGGTGACATTGACCAGCTGCATCTAAAATGACCATGGAATGGAGTTGTTTGGTGCAGAGCTGTTTATGGATTCATGCAAGATTCATCAGTTGTACAAGAGGATTTTAAGACTGGTCCTGGAGTGACCCACAGAAGCAGTGTTATATCAGGTCTATAAGCCATGTTTTGGAGACATAAAAGGAATTCAGTTTGTGCTGCCGCATCTGTAAACTCAAAAGGAAGCTTCCCACCCGTTAAAGCAGTTGCTTGATGTAGCATAAACACAGAAGACACGATGTTGCAGTTGTATTCTGCGGTCCTGGTATTAGTTTGCATGTGTTTGTGTTAGCAAGTAACAGAGTGGTAATCATGAGTGTACTGACTCATTGCAAGCAAACATCAGTCAGTATCTTGTGTGAAAAGCTCTTTTAGATTCCTTTTCATCTGTAGTGTTGCTGTTGGTTTTGGAGGTCTCATTTTTTTTTTTTTTTTTTAGCATAGATAAAGCATATTTCTCTGCTCAGGTCAGGAATCAAAGTCCTGGATGAGTGGCTGAAGCATGGCTCATGATCTGTTTGTTTCCTTGGTGGTCCTGTAAACTGTGGATATATTGTCTTATCTTGAATTTTCATGCAGTATTAAGTAGCATCCTGATCATGACACCATTCAGCCATTAGGATATTGCAGCATGGACATTCGGAGGCCAGTCATTATCTCCTTAGTTATTTTAATCCTTAGCTTTGAGTCTCAGAGATTGCGGATGTTTGAGGGCTCTATGTCATTCTTACTGAATGCCAGAAGAAGTATGGTGTAAGTCTAGAATAAAACAACAGCTGTGCTGATGCAAAGCCCATGCAAACACAGCAGTTCTGAAATTAGCCTATGTTTAAACAGAACTGAACTAAATTACAGCAATAGGGCATGCAGATAAACAAACTGGAAATTCTTTAAAGCAGTTGAAAGATCACAAAAAAGCAAAGCACAGCTACATAAAGGATTTGTATTTGGGTTTGGTTTTTGGTTTTTTTTTTAGGGGGGAGGTGTTTTTACACAAGCTTGCTCTGAGATGGAATGCTTCTTTAAACATGAACACAGACTGTGTAGTGTGTGGCCACTTTCTGCATACTAAAGAACTACATTGTGTGGGTGCGGGTCTAAGTATGCAGCAATTCTGTTTAGAGTGAAGTAAATCTGTCTGTGCAGACAAGCCTGTAAAACAGTCTAAAATATCCCTGCTTGGGTGAATTGGCACTGCTGGTTTCTAGCTATACAGTCATACTTGGCTTTTAACAGATGGTGTGTGTTGTTTGGTTTTTTTAAAAGTATTGTTATTTTTCCCCAGGTTACAACAAAACTTTTACAGTTTCTCTAGAAAGAACAGAATCTCATCAATTGAAGGAAGTAGCTTTTATGAATCTTGGTAGGTTACTTGTGTTACTTCCCTGTGTGACTGCCATTCTGTGTCCCCAGTAGGGAGACAAATAGCTAACCCTTCTCTAGAAGGCAAAGTTTTTGATTTTTTTCTTGACTTTAAGTAGTTGTGTTATTTTGGTGCTTCGGGTTTTGTTTTCATTTGGGTTTGTGGTTTTTTTTCTTCTATATTTGTCATTTGATACTGTAGCACCTCACTATTAGGCAACTTCCTCTGAAATTGCCTCAGAATATGCTCCGGAGATCAGCTGCTGAGTTCTTGAGTGTCTCAAGCCTCTTGAATCCTCCCCTGGAAACCCAAATGTATTGCTAGTGTTTCCTGTGTTAATACAACAGCAGCTTTAATTAACTCCTTTTATATTTCCTAGATATAATCAATTGCATCAGTGAGAAGTGGGCCAAGATGAGAATCATGTGAAACAGCCTCTTAAAACAAATAAGTGAACAAGTGCTATATTGACCACTGTTATTTCTTTAAATAGACTATTATGTGGCTGCTTATTTGCCTGGCCAGTTCCTGCACCTCTTGAATATTCAGCATCCTGACCTGCTGTGCTATAGTTTATTTCTGACAGGTATGGTAACACTGCTGCTTGAAGTAATTTTATTGTTGTAGTGGAAACTTTTTCAAATATCTTTATGCGAAAGTTGTGTTTCTCAATGTTTGCATTATTGCAGTGTTCTGAAGAAGGAGAGAGATTGAAAAAACAAGAATGGCATTTTTGCCACTTTCCATTTTAAAAAGAGAATCTGAAGTGACATTTCATACTTCATCTATTACATACTTCTAGATTGTTATGAAATGGAAGGTGACCTTTCACTGAATTTGAAATTCTTTGCCTTGGTTTCATAGTTTCCCTTCCCTCATCTTTGCACATGCTTCTCGGTCCTCTACTGTTCTCAGATTTCACATGGAGATGTAAATTTGATTTTACATTTCCTTCCTCCAATTGAGTTGCTCTAAATGTGTGTGTTTGGAGGGTGTGGGGAGAGGAAATCTGTGTTTCCTTCACCTGATCAGGCTGATGCAATTTGATTTAGAGTCTCATCCAAGAGGCACGTTATTTCTTTTCCAACAAACGTGTCTTTATGGGAAGTGAGTTATTCTTGGAAGTGGTGGTCCTTTGTTTGAAAACAGAAATCTGTTCTTCTGATTGGGTGAAGGAGTGGTAAGTAGTGGGAACTGGTGCATGGGCAGCATCACAGGAAGCTAACTAACTGTTGTATATACATAATGCAGTATTACTAGAAATGAGTGGAAGTCGTCACTGTTGTATGGTGGGCCTGATTTCTCTGATGCCAAGGGTCTGGAATACTACTGTATAGTATTGTGGTGGTGAACTTTAGTACTAGAATAGATGAAGTGGTTTTGATTGATGTTTCAGTAAGTAATCATTACATATAATGAGCAGAACCTTCCTGTTCTAGCTGTTGGATTGATGGTAAGAGATTGACCGATACAAGTTTGTATCCCGATTCTGCATGTGAGCAGTTCTGAACCCTACCAGTATGGTCAGGTGCTAAACTTATACTGTGGAATCTCTATTACTAGCCTTATGCCCTTCTCTATTCCATCCTATGTGCTCTGATTTGTCCTGTGACAGCATTTGGAGCCTCAAATCTGTACACCTGTGCTTCAGCAGTAGGGAAGGAGAGAACTGAGTATGGACTCAGCTACTCATTTACTTCCTTTACCCAGCCAGCACCATTCCTCCTCCTCTTCAGCCTAATAGCAGGGCAGTTAGTACAAGAATCAGGCTGTTTCTTACTCCTGGAGACCTGGAAGTCTTAAGAGAAATACCAGTAGCAGCCAAATTTTGTGTCCTTAGTCCTTTTTATTCTCAAACCAATGTTCTTCAGGTGAGGATGCAAGAATTGACATGTTGCAAAACATCTCCATCCGATCCCCACTTGTGTCAACGGTCTTGGATTGCCGTGTAGGAAGCATGTATGCTGTGAGCATCAGTGACAGTGCCTTACTACAGTTCCTACAGAACAGCAAACGAGACAGCGAAAGATTGGCCGCTCTACATTGTGCCCTGTTGTACTTCCGACACACAGAAGACTTGGAAATGCAGGTGGGAAGAAAACCTCCTTTAAGTTCTTTTGCAGTGACTAATGTCTTATACAAAGCAAGGTGTTCAGGTCATGAAGAATGCTGAAGGAAAGTCCTGATTCACATGTACCTTTTGGCAGTGCCAGAGACTCATCAGCTGGGCTGCCCAAACCACTTTATTGGTCAAGGCTATCCTGAAAACGTCTATCTCTGTATCACTACTTCATGCAAACTGTTACTACCGAAAACAGGTTCTATAGTCTGTTACAATGCACATTTAAAGAGAGAGATGTGATGAACTCCCCTGTTGTCATTCTGACAGATTATTTGGTGGATTTCTGAGAACCTGTCAACATGTCATTCTTTTGATCCCATTCAAGAATTTATCATTGGTAAGTATTTCTTTTCCTGCATACCTTAAGCTGTGACAAGGAAAAGCCACAATGTCACAAACTGGCGCTTTTTTCTTTCCAAACTTGCTAGTTATGATTTATGTTAACTGACTTGCATTTTGTGGTGTTAGACACAGTATCAGTAGTCTAAATCTAAATCAGTACTCTCAAAATCAGATTGGCAATAAAACTTTTCAAATGCATGCTTCTATTTAGTGACACAAATGGATTTATTGTTATTTTAGGTCACTGGAGGGCAAATTCTGCATAGCCTCTGTCTCAGATATTTGGGCTATAAGTAGTGGAGACTGGAGCAGAGGAACAAATCTCCTCTAGGCTAGCCCAAACCGTTTTTTTGTAAGGATTTAATGCCTCATGATACTTTCTTCTAATAGCTGATTCCTCAGCCTAGTCAGTGCATGTCCTGTGCCCTGAGCCTTTGTACAAAGGACCCCTGCAGTGCTGAGCTGTAGCCAAGCAGCTGACCTGGCCCTGCAGCCATCTGGGCTTCTCTTCCTCCCTTTGTGCACAGAATGGGACCAGTTCCACCATGAGGGAAGGTGTTTCGGAGACAGCGGCAGGATTTATCCGTAAAAAAATCTTAGATAGAGAACTGACTGTGAATCTTACTCTTGTTAACTAATAGTTTATACCATCTTGCCCTTACAAACCTTTTACATTGTGTTCAGCCTCCCTGTACTGCAGAATGTGTCCAGAAACTCAAAACCTGGATAAAATTTTGCCCTACACTTCACTGCTTGACTGGATTGGGGTAAGATAACATCTGGTACTTGAATTAATAGCTGGAGGCAGTCTAGCTCTAGAGAGGTTTTATTCTCTCTTAATATAGATCGTATGCTTACCTTTTCATAGACTTGCTCTGAATCCATGTCTGTGCGTTATGCCCGTTTTATTTTGTCAAGTCTTAATCTTAGTGGTGTTTTCCATGATTCCTTTTTTTTTGTCAACAATAAAAGCATTTATAAATAACAAGAACAGCTACTTTAATGGAATGGATGATTAAATCTTTGCTTTCATAATGAGGTATTAGTTTATTGCTTATTGTATGAGGTTTATAACGAATACAGAATATATTTAACTGGCAAACCCATGCAGTTATTTCAAAGACAAACAGTATCAGTAGAGTTAAGATTTGTGAGTAAGTCTGCAGAAGTAAAATAATTTTAGGCAAGAGTCTATAGTTAGAGTAGATAGCTTATTTTAATTTCTCTGATCTGACACTGTTCTAATATATTGTCTTTTTTTAAATGAGATGGATGAGGAGAACATCTTCCACTTTTTTTTTTTGCAAAACTGAATGTACAGTTTTTGGCTAGCTAGCTAGTTTCACAAAGGAAACGGGTAATGGAGATTCACTTGGATACCCAAACAGGCCCATGTTTTATGCTAAATTATTTATGTTCTTACAATTTGTCTGTATTTTTAGACTATCCCTGGAGTAACATGTACAACAGACATTATTTCTTTACCTATGTTAGTGGTAAGTTCCAATATAAAAAACACATTTCTATTTGCTGATTAGGAGCTTGCTTGTTTTGGGGGGTGGGGATGTGATAAATGCTAATGAAGCAATGTCCCCCACAGCCTTATCCAAAAATAGGGGTGAACAGATGATTGACCTGTTTGAAATGGCTTATGCATTTACCAAAGTATCTTTTATTCAGACTGATGTTTGCTAGCTCAAAGATATTTTTTTTTCCCTTTCTGAAAAGACTTCTTCCATTCAAGAGGGAAGATACTGCAGGAATTAATTATTGTTAGATTTGATGGATACCTCTTCATTTTTTGACTTCATTAGCTGGAGGTAAACTTGACACAACAGATATATATCTCTACATACCCTCACTTTGAGGGATATTCATTGTGCTGTCATTGGTACCAATGGTTCATGACCCTCTCACTTTGTTTTGTCCAGAGCATCCTGTGATTTCAGTGATGTCAGGGCTTTGGCTAGCTAAATCTAGATGAATTCCTGCACAGCCGGGAAAAGGCAGGGAGCTGGATGGGGAGAGCACATGCTGTTTGGGTAGGAAATTGTACTTTCCGTTGAAAACATGAATGATTCTTCCCATCTTCCATTCTACTCCCTCAGCTCCAGTTTAGAGTAATTCTTGAAATGTTCCTAGGTGTTCCCCTACAAAATCTGAAAGAAGCTTTTAATAAGCAGCTTGTTGTGGAAGGCTAATGGGAAGAGTCAGAGCTTGGACTCAACACTACCAGTAACATGTGGGAGTAGGCTCTGGATACATGACAATATTGTTTCATGTAGTACTTTAAAGAGGTGAGAGCCTGTTTCCTCCCCAGTGCTTATAATTAGCTCATAAAGCTTCACTGTTCACAAAATCTTCTAAAATCAGTGAAATTACCCACTGCTCCCTCACTCTGCAACAATGCATCACAGCTGTGCTGCTACAGACTCACATGACTGCTGTCGGGGAATCAGGCTTTGCATGCTTTGCTTGGGAAGTCTGCCCTGAGAACTGGGACACCTGGGAAAATCAGATCTTGAGAAAATTTGTTGCAAGATAATCCCTGTAATTCACTGAGGTCAGAGTTAGCAGGCCTTTAATTTGCTGAGGTTGAACCTGAAGCCCGTGAGGGCAAATGCCTTTAGCAGCTATACTTCCTGATTGTGGAACTCATTTCCTATTTCTGTCTGAAACCTAAACAGATTGAAAAGGTCAGAGTTGAACTAAAGACAAATATTTCCTGCTACTTTTGTCTGCAAATTGCTGTGACTCTTCAGTGAGGACAAAGATGATAATACACAGGGTAAGGTTTAGTGCTTTGGCTGCTTTGTACCACTCCAGTGACACAAACCCACCATGGCTCGAGTTCAAGTGGTCGGTTGGTGGTTTAGTTGGTGGATGTTGTTAGCATCACAGGTCAGACCCTGGTGACAAATTTGGTCCTGCAAGTAGTATTTCTTTTGCGAAGATTTATAGCATTTCACAGAAATAATGGTTAGTTGTTGCTTTGAGAAGCTTTTTGGAGTTCTCAAGCCCATGAATTGCTGACAGCTTTTGGAAGGGCTACGTCCATATTCACAAAAAAAATGTGCTATTTGGGTAACGGGTGTATTTTTATAACTAAATCCGTGTTCCGTAAGAGATACTGAGAGAGTTTGCGAGAAAGGGGGAGCAGTAAGTCCAACTGTCAAAAAGCTTTACATAAGGATTGCCATTAATAAGAGTCTGATTTTTTTTTTTTCCTTTTTAAACACAGGATCCAAACTTGAAAGGGTACAAACAGGCTTGATCAGAAGGGGAGAAGGAAGGGCAGGGGGAGGAAGGGAAGAAAACAGGAGGAGGTCCAAAAGAAGAGTGAAAATGTGTAGTGCAAGCAGTTGTCGGAGAGGTCAGCATGGGAAAAGGCAGCCTCTCCTCATGCTGAGCTGAGCCACTGGGGTGAAGAGTGATGTTCAGGGAGTAGCTGCCTGTACAGCTACATAGCCAGTTACACAGCTCTGAATACCTTCGCTACCAGGAAGACGCAGTGCTACAGTTCCCCCAGAGAGGATGCACCTCTTAAAGGTCATTGTCACCCAGCATCCTTTCAGAGGGGTGTAGCAGAGAGCTCTTCAAAAACCACTGCTTAGGAAGGGCTTCATGGGAGCTTTTCATGGATTGCAACCTGGCAAGGCCTTGCTTTGACTTCTGGTAATACAACGTCTTTTAGGTGTTCATGCTTAGGTATTAATTCCTGACTCTCTGTAGAAATGTCTGCAAAATAAACACCACCTAAGACAAAGAAGCCTTCTCTTTCTAGTCCTTGTCCTGATGATTCTCAAGAAATAACAGAATTAAAATAATCCTTTATTTGAAACATTAGACTTTTTAAAGAGATCTAATACAGTGCAGGTTTTCCGTGGTGTCTGCTTTTAATTCTGACGTCTACCATTTCCTGTTACAGATTTAATATTTGAAAGAAACTTGCTGTATTGCTTTCCCCCTGCTACACATCAAACAAAATCCAGTGTGGCCTGAGTGCAGTTTTACAGTGGTGGTGCTGTCGCAGTTGCATAAGTCGGTCATTAGATGATACCCTTATGCTGTATTCTTGACATTTCTCTGAGTTCATATTGGTAACATTTAGGCAACATGCTGTAGTAGTAGGTTGTAGATCTTGTTAGTTAGCTTCAGCAGAGTGAACATACGGTGCTATATGCACTCCTAGTTTCCAGCTGCTAAATGTAACTAACGTGAAGCAAAAATTAGGTTTATTTTTCTCTGCTGCAGCTACAACAATGAAGTGACAACCAGCACTGGCAGCAAGAGGGAAGTGTCTGGCAGGATTGAGTCTTTGCAATTTATTTTCCTTGACAAATTGTAGTTGACAGTAGGAAGTGGTTTTAAGGACTTCTGAACTTTTCTTCTAAAGTTACTGTCATTGTAGAAAAGTAGGGGGGAGAGAGCAAAATCCAGTGTGTTAATGCAAGATGGAGGAATAGTGTGAACTCGTGCTTCTCTTCCTTGGAATGGCAATACTGTAGTGTCTGTTGGGAGACAAACGTATGTGAAGAGGAGCAAGAACAGATAGTACCATCTGTTTTTCAAAATTGCCCAGAAGAATTGCCTTAATCTCATCTCTTCCTCAGCAATGATCACATCACCCCCATTTATAAACGGCAGCTTCAAATCTTTATACTTAGTCCAAGAACTAGCTCAGGACACAAGTGTGTATTTGTTTGGTTTTTTTCCTCCTGTCTGTTCACAGCAGAGTTTCGATTAGTTGCAGCATTAGAGTTGAAGGCTTTAGAATTGCTATGGAAATGTTTGGATTTTGTTTCTTTTCTGGGATGAGGCACTGGTACTTGAGGCTGGTAGGTGGATGTTTGCAATGTAAGTATTAATGTAGCTTGAAAATAGTGGCAGCCTGCAGCTTCCGGGGTCGTGGGGGTGTTCCTCTGTTTAGAACTGCTGGAAGCTAGGAATGGGATTTATTTGGCCAAGTGTAGACATTTACATCTCAGTTGGTTGCCTGAGGCTCCTTTTACAGTCAGCGGTACTCTAGACAATAATCACTGTAGTCTGCGGTGCAGTTCTTCCCAGCCCAAACACGAGGAATAGGTCAGCTGGATTATGACCTAGCAGTGCTCATTTCTTCCCAGTGACTTAAGGATCCAAAGGTGGCAAAGTATCTGCAATACAGGCACCAAATCTTGACCTCAAGTTTAAGTAAGTGCTACCCCTGCCATCAAATCAAGGAAATAAAGTACCGGGCAAAACCAGCATAACTTTTTTAACATTTTTTCACTTAGATTGTTACAAAGCGACATTAATCAGAGTTCTTTCCAATTACTTAGTGGGAGAGTGATGAGGTATTTTGCAGCCTGTATTCATGCTTTCCCTGCAATACTTTGCAGTTCCAAAACTCCAGAGGCTTCTGGGAGAAACTCAACTCAAACTTGGAGAGTGTCAAGTATGCAGAGCCACAGTTGCATTACCGCAGTAATGTGCTCAGGAGGGAGTGGCGTAACCTTTCGGAAGAGGTAAATGTGCATGTGCTGAAACAGTCTCCAGAGCTGCCTCTGAAGTGGATGTTTTTAAGCCAAGCACAGAAGAGCTGCCTTTTTTATATTTTGAGTGTAAAGAAATGGGTATCTGATTATGAGAAGTGCAAAGAATTGCAGTCATTTTATGTAAAAGGTGATTGCCTGTAAGTCTTCCTCTGTTAAAATAGAGAATAAATAAAAAAGAGGTTAAAAGGCGAGAAACTGAACAAAAGCAGAGCTTGCACATACCTGTATTGCCATGTAGGTTAGATGTGTGTGAGTGCCTGTGAGCATGGGTAGTTGGAAGGTGGGTTGAAGCCCCACTGTACATCATTTCGATTCAGAGGGAAGACCAGCTTCATTTCTCATCTGTGTTCTATCAGGGAGTATTTTATTGTCCTTCTGCTTTGTTCATTTGGGGTTTTTTGTTTGTTTACAAACCAGAGAGAGGACAGAACCACCACAGCGTATTTGAGGAATATTTTTGAAAATGCCAAAAAGTAGGTACAGCTTTCTATTATATTTACCCTTTCTTGTTTTGTTGAAGTATGTTGAAGGAGTTAACATGCCATTTAAGTAGTTGATTAGGTATCTGATTAGATATCTTACTTTAAAGAAGATTAATCCAGCTGAAAATCAGTTATTGGAATCCTTGTAATCACTACAGCATGATCTGAAATATCCAGGCCTCTAGAGCTAGAGAATTTATGGTAGATGTGAAGAGTTAATCTTCTGCAACTTAGATAGATAGAAGGGGTTTTAATGCTATTTAATATCTTTAATAAATGTAGTCACATTTCTTGGATTTCTTTAGCTGCCTTTCAGAGATCAAAGGGTTATTTAAGCTTTTTAATGTCCATATGAAATCCTTCAGAGTAATGCATATGAAACAAGCTGATTTTTGTTTCAAACTTCAGGGTGCTTTCTCATCTGGATGCTTGGGACTCTGGTAAGTAAAGCTTGTCTTGATGTAAGCCCTAGCTGAAATTATTTTTTTAAATTTTATTAGTTTATTAGAATATTTCCATCTAGTTGTTGTTGGCTGAAAAATAATTGCTGTGTGTGTTTTCAGCCTTGAAGAGTTTGAGGCATTAAGATGAGTGGCTATTAAATTAGAGGAAAACTTTCTGTCTGCCAGTAGTGGTAGGATCATATACTGACTAGGAAACCCTTGAAAATAAACTTCCTATTTCATATTTAGTCTAACAAAATGAGAAGTAAACCTTTGTCTGCTTAAGGATTTCTTCTTCAGGATTTTTCTCCTGGAGCAGAATACCAATGAGACCTTGTTACTGTTGAGTCTTAGCCACTTACAGCTGCCTGTGGAACTCCTCAGTGTAGGAGGTTTATGGCTGGTGAAAAAATCACGGTGTAGAGAAAGCAGATGTGATTAATTTCCCTAGGCCAGGAACAGTTGAGATTTTGTGATGCTCAGTTCCTCTGTCACAAACAAGTAAAACAGAATTTAGTAGTAAATTACATTCTTGCTGTTCACACATCAGTGCCTTCTATGTGCCCTGCCACTGTGGGCTGTGAAGTGATGCTGATGAAAGTGCTGCTCGCTGCTTTTATTAAGAAGAAGTTTCAGTGCATTCATTTCCAGTCTCTAACACCAGCCGTCCTCAGCACTGCTGGTTATTGCTACGCGCTCTGACTTTGAGGGACCTTGTACCAACTTTTCAACCCTCAGGTTCGTGTTTTCCCAAAGGACTTATTAATAAACAAGTCAGGTGTTTAACTGTTACTAGAGAATTTCTAGATAGCAGCCAGCTAGTAACAAACATCTATGTAGTGTATCTTCCCTGTAGATTTTTCTTCAGGTCCTTTAAAAATCAAGCAACACAGGCCTTTGTGGTGCTAACTGATGGAGTAAATACATTTTAAGATGAGAAAAGATGGCTGGAAATAACTTCGTAAAAATTTAGCGCTTGGGTCTGTAAAATGCTGACTTGATTTTATGCTGCCTGATGAAATAGGAGATTGTTTTTCTTCCGTTGCTGTTGGTAGACAAAAAGCACTGATTAGGAAATACAGGGTGTTAAATTTCAGTAGATACTATAACCTCCTTCCATTTTAGTTAGACAAGTTGTGTTCTTTTAAATAGTGGTCTGCATATCTGAATAACAGAAGCAACCAGGCCATGGGAGAGGACCAGGAAAGTAGGAGGTGATTCTGTGGCGTATTTACTTTCTGTCTAGCCGTTTCCATGGAAAACCCATGCAGCTGTTCTAGCTTGTTTGTTTGTAAATGACAAGATCTAAATAGCGTATGCATTTGCCAGAGTTTTGCCACATATTGCATATGTGTTACCATGACGCTGTGTGATAACTCTTACTTAAATATCAAAGAAAAGAGTAACACAAATGAACTGTGAAAGGGGCGTGACAGGCTTGTGTTCCCCTGTGTTAAGCGCTTGAGGGAGAAGATGGCGGACACCCAGTTATTTTCCATTCCTCATTTCCCTCTTACGCAGTCCTTGATTCTTTGCTATCTTATTCTGTAGGTGAGTAGATCAAACCACGACTTCTGTTTGTGTATATTTCTGAATAGTTTTGAAGCTGGTTGAAGTCTCATCAATAGTGTCATGTCCTTGAATGATTCTTGCTCTTTTTTTTTTTTTTTTTTTTTTTCCTCAGAGGAAAGGCTAGTACCTCTCTTTCAAGAAGAGGATTATCAGCAGCAATTACTAATGGGACTGGTATGTGCTTTTGTCACAGTGTGCACTAGAGGACGCACAGCCTCAACAAATGTGAAGAGTAAGCTTATAAGTTTCAGTGCTGAGTGGAAGCTCGCTCAGAGTAGCTATGGGACAAACGTGATCTTGCCTAACTTTTAGAGTTCGTAGTCATGGTATCATCTTAACAACTCGTGATATCATAAGGCATATGATATCATAAGGCATAGGGGAAAAAGAGCAGTGGAAGGTTGATTGGTCAAAATGCTTTATCCCAATACAACTTTCCTTTGGCTAGGAACTGTTGTTCCATCCTCCTGGAGTTCTTTGTAATCTGTCAGTTGTTTTTGGATTACTTTACACCATAAAACATGTGTAAGTGAATTCCCCACCCACTGCTTTCCTCAAATTGAAAATCATGGATCTTCTTGCTTCTCAATTTCACACCTTGTTTACTGTCGTCTTTTCCTTCTACCTCACCTTTTGGACTGCTGTGGCTATTCTGAGGTCCCTTCCTCTTTTGCATTGTTTTTGCTGATGTTCTCCCTAAAAGATCTACCGTCCTTGTGCTTTTGGGTAATAAATCCCATCTCAAATCTGTACGTGTCCTCCCTCTTTCTAAATACACAGCTTCGCTTATCTCTTGTTCTCTTACTTTTAAAACTAAATAAAACTGTTCACCCTGTACTGGCAGATCTCAGAACTGCGTTTGTGAAAAGCGTATCAACACTCCTGTCTGTCCAAATCTAAGGCAGATTTTCATTCTTTGCAGTCTTGTCCCCTTGTTCCTGAATTCTGCCTCTCGTTGTCTGAAGTTTCCTTCCCTACAGTTTATTCAGACAGATCCAAAAAGCAGGTCACTGCTGTCCTTTGTCTGTGCTTTCCTAATTAGCTATATTGCTGTCCTGACACATTGAGATTAATCGATTTGTAAACTTGAGCAGAGATTTTTATTTACCTCAGTTTTACTCTGAGCTTTGAAACAAATTAATGCTTCATAGTAGTTCTCAGCAAAGAACCAGCATGGACTTGTGTTGCAACCTAAAGCTACATGAGGTCAGAGGATGTTTCGGGAAGGAGAGGGTAGGGAGTGGCATGGATGGTATGATAACAAACACCTGATTTTAAAGACTTCACAATTAATGTTTAACCTGAAGTTGCCATTAATCACTTTGGTTCTCAGGTTCTTGGCTACTGCCACAAACTCTGCTTGTGCTAGTTTTCTCTATCATAAAATCCCTCGGGTTTATTTGTGTGTAATAAATACTTATATTCTCAGGATTCAATGTTCATCTTACAGTCCTTCTTTCACCCTGTTCACTTGGCCTGACCCAGAGATGAAAGAACTGTAAGATTTTTCTCTTCAATGTCACTGAAAGTTAACTTAGCACTCATTTTGCTGAATTTGCATCAAGTAGCCATTTTGAATATTCATACCTGCTGTTGAATTTGGCGAGATTGTATGGTAGCTTGGGGTCTTGCTCTGAACTGGACATTTTGAACAGGGAAATGCTTTGTTGTGCTAATACCTGTTGATCAGGCCCTGCACCTGCTGGAGATTTTGCATCTTTTTGAAGATGCCCAAGGTCACTGAATTGTTGGCTTTTTTTTCTAGATGGTTGCTCAGCTAAAGGATCACCTTATGAGACATCTACAGTATATAGGAAAAAAGAAGATTGACCAAATAGTTTTGGATTACGTTGCAAACCTGGTTAGTTTGATTTCATAGTCGCTATTGTGAGCAAGTGTGTTTTGGAGGGTAGGGTCTTGGGTATGTACTGTGTGGGTATATAGCATATATTTGATGGGAGGGGATTGTTTTTAAGATGTTTAACCTTATTTTGCTGTTTAATATTGTATATATTGATAAAGGAAGTAATAATACTTACATGATATTAAAGAGAGTTGTATTGGTCACTCAGAATACAGAAGAAACATTTCCCTTTACAGCTTGTACAAATATGGTCCGCTCCCAGAACTGAAAATGCGAACGCTTACTGAAAGTTGAAAGAATGTCCTTTAGATACATTTTGTTTCCTGTAGAATACATTGCTGCCTGTCTTGAATAATGGAAGTGCCATCAGGGAAATACAAATTAAGAAAGAAAGATTTCACTCCAGTATGACATGAGAGTAAATCATTACTACTTCTACATACCGACTTAGGTAGGCATTTTGTAACAGGAGACGAGTTTTGCATGAAGAAATCAATGTAAACTACAGTGAAAACTTGCTTTTCAAATTCCTATTTTTCTGTCTTTCATCCTCTTTTCTGTCTTTCATCCTAGCCCTGCCACACTGTTCGGTAGAAACTCCCGAAGTGCTGTTTTCTAGGGGTGAAAGTCTCAGGAAACTTTCTTGTGGCAACGGATGCTTGCATCTTTTTGGGGAAGTCCTGTGCAAATTGGTTGTGCTGTCAATGTCACAGTGTTCTCTGAACTGCTGCAGCTTCCACTGAGGTTACTGAATTTTCTATTCAGGCCTCGCTCTATAGCTCGACAAATTCTGCAGTGTGTTTTCTTTGTCTTTACAGGAAAGAAAGAAAAACTAGTGGCTGATTAAAATAGGGACAGTACAGCATGAACCAAAACTTTGTACCTGAAAATAGTGCTGGAAAAAAGCACAGATGGAATGTTTATTCTCCTTTCATTTGTTTTCCAGTTATCATTTGTTCATTCTTAATATAAACAAAAATAAACAATATGAGAACACCTATGCAGCCTTGGTCTGCAAGACTAAATAGTTGTAGGCTAAATCTTACAATCAAAACAAATCTTAGCACTCCCTGTCAGCAGGCTCTCAGGATAATTTTTTTTTTAATCTCACTGAAAGTAAGAATTCTCTCAACTCAATTTACAGACTTCTCATTCTTAGGAAAGCTACCATAAAAAAACACAGTACATCTGAAAATTGCTTCTGCCCTCTGGCTGGCTTATCTTGGGTGCTGTTTGGAAATCGTTAGAAATTATTTAATGATTAGGCTTGGATTTCCCCTCATCCTAATCAGAAACTCATACATATTAAACCTTTCTATATCCTAAATGTTTGGAAGTTCTTCAGGGGAACAATTTGTTTTGATTCTTCCAACAGTTTTCTGTAGAAGCAGCATGTAGCTGAGCTACTGAAACTAATGGAACAGCAAGAGACTTGAAATTATTTGCTTGTCTGTTTGCTTTCATAAAACATGTTCTTATTATGTTCAGGAGCAAAGGAGCGGCTGAGACTAGGACTCTGTGGTGTAGCAACTATATACATCAATTGCAGCTGAAGTCAAAATAGCCAAGGCATGGGAGCATTGACAGTTTCTCATAAACCAACAGACTAGTGCCTGACTGCTGTCAGAGAGCTCTGTGTGTGTGTATACAGAGAAGTAACGCGGGGAAGCGTAAATGAAATGTCTTGGTGGGAATGGCCTTGTCTGCCGAGGAGGTCTGCAGAGCCTGAGGATGCCTGTTAGCAGTCCACATGCCATCTGCAGCAGTTGTTTGTATGTCCGTATTCTCTCTCTCCCCTGCAATCGCTTTATCTTAGCTTTGCTCTGTATTTGTTTCTCTTACTATTTTCATTTCAGTGGGACAGGAAAGGGGGGAAATAACTTAGAGAGACAGCATGACATTTGCTGCCCTGACAGTAAGCGCAAGGGGAGGCTGAGTGAACAGCCGGCCTGTGGCACGGGAGAGGCAGACCAGAATAAAATGTTGAAATTCTCTGGAAGTCGCTGCTGTGGCTGCACCTTTTTTTGCTGACGTCTGTGGGAGCTATCATCTGATGCGGTCTCAACTGCAGAGGAATAGAAGCCAGACACCATTTGGATTTGAGTTTCCTCAGAAGGAGGGTGACTGCCTCATATCCCCTGCACACAGGAGGAGATCTGGAAGACAGCAAGACCTTGTCGTACTCCCTTTTCTTCTTTGCTCCTTTTTTTACTTTTTCCACCCCACCTTTGGCTGCTTTCATGTCTTTCCCATAGACACAGCCACAGGAGCTGAGCACTTGTGGTTCCAAATTAGTTTAGTGGAACTTCAGTCTACTCAGCACTGTTGCCTGGAAACGTAGGCGTTTCAAGACAGCAGGGTGCTTTGCAAATGTGAGCCTAGACCCTACTGCGTGCACTGTCTTCGGGTCGATCATATGTTCTCTCGTTAGTTCAGAGCACTCAGAGGTGATGGCTTCTGATGCTTGTCCAGAAAAAAAATCTCATATTGTACATCTTTGTTACTAAATGAAAAATGGCTTTGCCATGAAGATATGGGTTTGGCCTTTAACTTAGCTCCTCCAGAGGCCCGGTGCTAGCCTTGGAGAGGAAGCTGCTGTGTACTCCCTCTTACAAAACCGAAACGTTTCCTTTCTGTCATGCACGTTATCCTGTATGTTATGTACTGAAAAAAGTTTGAGACATGGCTTCTCTTTCTGCATATATTTTCTACAGTGTCCATCATAGATGGTAGATGCTGATCTTCAAAGTGAGTAGTGCTGGTGGTGAGGGTGTCATGTCACAAGCATGTATGTATTTAAGATTTAAATATATCGTGATAGCTAGGTTGACTATGACTTAAGAAGTTGTTATCTTTCTATACGCTGGGAAAGCAGCAGTTTGCTGTATTGTTAAGCAGGGAATTCCAGAGTATCATACCTGTGAAAACAATTCTTGTTGCACAAACAATAATAGGTGATTTTGGAGTTTGTAAGAACCTTCCCTTCACCTCAATGCTGATCTTCAGATCCAGATGTAGCTTCCAATACAGAGGCCTTAGCTGCACCCTGTGTGCTGGCCAGAGATGAAAGTCATTCCAGCAGCAGGTGCAGTTCTTGTGACCCTTCTCTAAAAACTGGAAATCATTCATTTCCTGGAAAATGAGTGGAGAAAACCTGCCATTCTCCAGAGAGGTTAAAGTGGAGCTTTCCACTGCATCCAGAAAGTCTGAAGATGGAAAGCATTAGGCGGTTATTCTGCCTCAGGTAGCTGTGCAAGGCTGGAGTGGTGGCAGGAGAAGGTGCTACCTTGTAGAGCTCTCTGGCCGAGGTACAGAGGAGAGCACGCAGGAGCATCACTGAAGATCAGTATTCCTGTTCTGGCCGTTGCATATGAACCTCTCCCGTGTGTCCTGTTTTTCTCTTGCTTGGAGCCTGTGACAAGTTAGAGGTCAGAGAGAGCAAAGCCTATGAAGAGAAGACTGGGGAAAAAGGATTCCTGGATTCTGGCCATCTTGGAGAGGGGAAAGGGTTCGTAACTTCACGTGACACCTCTCTGCAAAACAGGGGTCAGACTTGCTTCCTGAGAGTTTCCTGGGATTGATTGATCGCTGTACTTTGAGGCCCAGAGATAGAAGGTTTAGAGGAAGTGTCTCCATACTGCTGCTGAGATATGGAAGCAGTTACACGTGACAGCTGTGAGGGGCTAGCTAGAGGAAGCTATTTCAACTCTTGCATGTATGGTTCTCTCTTTCAGCTGCAGAGGCTTAGAAGGCCCAAGTGAGAAGAGGGTTTGTGTCTTTCGTATGCTGATAGGCTGTACTGGAGGTCAGTCTGGGAGCAGAAAGAAGCAACAGTGTAGGCCAAGGCATTGTTTTACTTCACTACGGACAAAAAGGAAACTCAATGGAGAAAGAGAAGCATTTGTTTGTCTCATCTTTACTCCTTGCAAGGGCTAGATTTGTGATTCTTCCTACAGACTTTTCTCAGCAAACTGAGTATTCTGCTGTCTTCAGCATCACCCAGTTGTGTCTGGGCCCTCAGGACCTTTCCTTGCCAAATGCTCAGCCGCTTGGACGTGCAGTTTTTGCTTTCATGGCAAATAGATCTTTGAGAATTTGATGCAGGGCTGTGAGATCAGTTGATCCTCAAGAAGTACAATGTGTTAAGATGCTGTATGTCTTGCACAGTACTTTGAAGAAGCACTTACTTTAAACTTCTGAAATAGGGCAGTTGAGCTACAATTCAAATTTTAATTGGTTTTGCATTTTAAGCCCCTAGGAAAAACGATAAATACTGAAGTCTTAGTAGGAGTCTCACGAGAAGTTTGAAATGTAACTGTATGAAATGAATGAAGGCCAAGGACCTGCTGTATACAGGCTGCTAGAAATATTCAGTCTTCTCTTTCTTGTTTTAGCTGAATCTGGTACATCGAATAATGAAAGAAGTTTGGAGGAGATACCAGCTTCATTCCTGCGTCTTCTGCTTGTGAGCAAGTCATTTGTTAAAGTTTTCAGCCTGCCGTTTAAATTATGGGCATAATAATTTTGGTCTTCAGCACTACTACTCACTTGAACAGTCAGTGCTTCCTCTACTGTGGATGCCAATGTGACTGTCATGTACTCTTACTTTAATGATCCCGCCGGCCCTCTCTAAGCCACCATGAATATTGATCATATAGGCAGTTTTATGGCTGGAGTTGGAGTTGCTGAGTTCATAGTGGTCTTAAGCCGGGGTAGTGGGTGTTAAACACCGATAAAGCCAGGTCAGTTATGCCAGCCCTCATATTATTTCACCTTTTGCTCTTGATACCGGGTACTGCTGAGAGACTTGTAAATAAGGAGTAGTGGGGGAGTGAGAAAGGGGACACGATAAAGACTTTGGGTGTTAAACATCGAACAGCTAGTGCTGTTAGATGACAGTCAACTAAATAAATAAGATAGCATCCCATTGCAGTTCACCCAGAACGCAGGCATTCAGTGCATATGTAGTACAACAGGCTGACTGTATCTTCAGGAGCGTGGGGGCATCTCAGGTTCCTAATATGTTGCTACTTTTGTTAAATACAGTGACGAGAGAGGAAGTGCGGGAGAGTTTGCAGTGTTCCACATCATGAGTCGGATTCTGGAAGCTGCAAATGGCATGTGTATGCCTTTACCTCCTGGTAAGTCCTATGTTCTGCTGTTTTAATCGTAAGTGAGGAGAGCAATGCTATGAATTCCTCCCAGAAGAGCAGTAGTTGCAGCACGTGTGCCAAGCTAGCTTTGGCAGTATTGAAATCTACTCAAGATAGAGAAGGGAAGACCCTCCATAAACATGTGCAAGTGAAATGAAGAAAACTGAATAGTTACTACAAATAGAGACAACAAGTTGGAAGATTAGTTCTCTTTTCAGCTTCCAGTGGAATGTTTGGGCACAGTCTTAGCTTAGGACTAAGATTTAGACTGCTTTCATTTATATATTTTTCTTAGACAACTGGACTTTAGTGTCAAAGTCTACAAGTGAAAATCCTATTCTGGAGCAAAAAAAGAGTGGTTTTCCCCATGCTGTTGCCCTGCTAATATTTTTCAATTTTATCCTGAAATTGTTGGCTCGAGACTGGATGGAAGAGCTTTTCTTGATAGTAGACTTTTATTTCCTAGAGCTCCTCGTAATTGCTTAGAGTCTTTTCAAATCACTCGCTTATTTTTGCTAGTGAAAGACGACTTAATGTTTTCTGATTCTGTTTAATCTTACTAGTTATTATTTCCTGATCTGTCTTCAGTCTTTGAAACTGGTTTTGGTATGAGGTAGTCCCTCAAACTTACGCTGTGTGGGCGCAAATGCTGCCACATAATGGCATCACGTAATAACAAGACCATCATCTGGCTGATGTTAAGTAAGAAATCGGAGGCTTAACACTGTGTGCAAATGTGTGGGTGGCAGGCACTGAGGGTGGTGAGGCCCCAGGTTTTGATTAATTAGAGGAGGAAAGAGGGAGAAAAAAGACAATTTAATAGAAGAATTCAGATATAGAGCAACAGCGTGGAGATGTTCAATGACCGTGTATGACTATAATGACTGTTTTCAGTCGTGTTGGCTTTCTTTCTGCTTTGTGACAGGATTGTACTTCAGAGGACTTAAAGGATGCCTGAATAAGACTATGTTACTTTTGATAAACTAATTCCCTCACCAACTAGAAACAGAAGTTAAGGAGAGTGTTGGCTTTAGCTAGAATAATGCCAGTCTCTAATAGGGACTTAGAAAAAAACCACCGAGTAGTTGTACCAAACGAGTTTCTCTCTCTTTCGTAGGTTTTCACACTCTGCACTTGGGGCTTGGTGTTCGATGTCTCCCTCTGCACACCCTCCTGCACTATATTGATAACGGAGTCTTGCATTTGACAGAAACATGTGTCAGGAAATTGCTGAAAGGTACAGTAAGTTTCATATGTTCATGTAATTAAGAGTGATGCCCTTTCAGCCATTCAAACTCAGACACAGGATTTACTGCCCAGGAGACTGAGCTTTTCTCAGAGCGCTGATCCAGTGAGGGCTGTAGCTGATGGTGTTGCCCAGCTGAAAGGAGAAAATTAGGGCTCAAACTATTTGATTGAGGCTTACCATAGCAGACAAAGAAATCCTTGTTTGGGGAGCATTTGAGGTTACGGTTTTTCCACCTGAGACTTAGAAAAATGAATACGAAAGATCATTGTTGAATTTGTTGGGGGATTTCTGTGACCGTATGAAAGTGCACACATATCTGTAAGGAAGTTAATCTGTTATCCAGTCCTCGGCTTTTGCTTTGATTATGTTTGAAACAAGAGGAACAGGCCTGCCAGCCTGACCTCAGTGCCAGGAAGGTTATGGAGCAGAACGTCCTGAGTGCCACCACGTGACATGTGCAGGACAACCAGGGGATCAGGCCCAGCCAGCGTGGGGTTATGAAAGGCAGGTCCTGCTTGACTAACCTGATCTCTGTCTATGATAAGGTGACCTGCCTAGTGGATGAGGAAAGGCTGTGGATGTTGTCTGCCTGGACCTTAGTAAAGCCTTTGACACCATTCCCACAGCATTCTCCTGGAGAATCTGGCTGCTCATGGCTCAGGCGGGTGCACTCTGTGCTGGGTCAGAAGCTGGCTGGCTGGCCGAGCCCAGAGCGGTGGGGAACGGGGTTACATCCTGCTGGCGGCCGGTCACAGGTGCTGCTCAGGGCTCCGTGCTGGGGCCAGCCCTGTTTAATGTCTTCATCAACGATCTGGACGAGGGGACGGAGTGCACCCTCGGTCAGTTTGCAGGTGACACCGAGCTGGGGGCAGTGCTGACCTGCGGGAGGGCAGGGGGCTCTGCAGAGGGGGCTGGGCAGGCCGGGCCGATGGGCCGAGGCCACTTGTAGGAGGTTCAACAGGGCTCAGTGCCGGGTCCTGCCCCTGGGTCACACCAGCCCCGCGCAGCGCGACGGGCTGGGGCAGGGGGCTGGGAACTGCCTGGGGGGAAGGGCCTGGGGGGGCTGGGTGACAGCCCTGGGCAGGAGCCACCAGTGTGCCCGGGGGGGCAGAAGGCCAGCAGCGTCCTGGCTGGTATCTGAAACAGTGTGGCCAGCAGGGCCAGGGCAGTGACCGTCCCCCCGCACTGGGCACTGGTGAGGCCGCACCTCGAACACGGGGTTCAGCTTTGGGCCCCTCACTTCAGGAGGGACGTTGAGGGGCTGGAGCGTGTCCCGAGAGGGGCAACGCAGCTGGTGAAGGGTCTGGGGCACAAGTCTGGCGAGGAGCAGCTGGGGGACCTGGGGCTGTTCAGCCTGGAGAGGAGGGGGCTCAGGGGGGACCTTACTGCTCTCTGCAGCTCCCTGACAGGAGGCTGTAGGCAGGTGGGGGTCGGTCTCTTCTCCCAGGTAACAAGAGACAGGACAAGAGGAAATGGCCTCAAGTTGCGCCAGGGCAGGTTGAGGTTGGATATTAGGAAAAATTTCTTCCCTGAAAGGGTGCTGAAGCATTGGAACAGGCTGCCCAGGGAGGTGGTGGAATCGCCATTCCTGGAGGTGTTAAAGCGTGTAGATACAGTGGTTAGGGGCATGGTTTAGTGGTGGATTTGGAACTCCATGATCTCAAAGGTCTTTTCCAACCTAAATAATCCTATGATTCTAAGGTAATCCTAGTGCTGGGATTGGCAAATGGCTTGAAGCTCTGTGCACTAAAAATTCAAAATAAGCAAAGAAAAGCCTACCTGACCCAGCATCTCAATGTTTTTAGTAAATATTGAACTTGTTGGACGTCTTCTACATATAATGTCAGGTTAATAAAAGTCAGAGTTAAGTTCTGTATGAACTTGTGTAGTTATCGAGAGCAGATTGTGTTCTGTATGTGGCTTTCTTCTGAGCGGAAGCGAAGTAGCTAGTTTCCACAAAGGAGGCTTAGGAGCAAAGCAGCACATGTATGGTAGGGATGACTGGGGAATAAAATGGAGAGTGGGACAAATTGCCCGTTGCAGGCACAGCTGGCATCACACCCATGTTAACTGCCTTTTCTAGATCGGAGGGGAGGAAAGGGGACTTGTAGCATAAGTTTCCTGGGACGAAGCAGCGCTGGGGTAAGATTCTCTAACAGTAATGCATGTCATCACAGCTGCAGCTGTGCTCCCTTGTAATGTGCTGTGTCTCCAGTGTTCAAGAAAGAGACAACACAGTATACTGTATTAATCTGCGCCTGGTCTTGATAAATGAAATATTATAAATATTGGAGCTTTACTTAGTCAAAACATGTTTAAATTACTGTATAAGTTGTCGCATAAAATATGAGGTTATGGGCAAATACACAGAAAAATATTTATGTAAATGGTATTAAATGGTATAAATGTAAATAACAGTCCTCATAGCCATTATTTCAAAATAAATTTTCATTTCATTATGGGGATGATATTTATTCAGAATGTCTTCAGTGAAAGTTGAAAGTTTTAGCGATGTGGTTGCTGGGGGTTGGTTTGTTCTTTGTTTTGGTGGTTTTTGACTCGCTTTCTCTTACAGATTTGGATGACACTGAGAAGAACGAAAAACTGAAGTTCAGTATTGTCATGAGGCTTCCCGAGGTAACTTATGACATCGGATGTAATTTCTTGGAGTTTGGAATCGATAGGAAATTCCTCCTTGTGCGTGGGATCAAGCCAATGGAGGACTTAGCTGTGATTCGAATAGGGCACAGATATATCCTCATCCTCCACAGGTTCTCCATCTGCTGCTCGTGACCCGTAGGGTACTCTGGTAACTTAAATTACAACTTGCCCGTAGTGTTTCACAGCGTCTCCAGTACCTTACAGGAATCAAACAGACAACACTGACACTGTTCTGCTGAGTACTTGTCTGCATAAAGCAATAAGGGTTTAACAGGGTTTAGAGAGTATTCATGGGGGGGTTGTGTGTGTTTCTTAGCATCTACAAATGCCTTTCTCACTTGTGACACCTGCATTTGGTTTTGTACATTTTATCAAATATGTTCAAAAGCTGGTACAGTAAAAGCTGTAAAATCTGATTGTACCACAACTGTGGAGAGGATTGAATTACAAGATCCCCCTCTCTCTGAAATCTCCCAGCCTTGTCTGTTGGTAAGGTGACTCGTTTAGCCACGTGCTGGAACTAATTACTGATGCTCCTTTAAACGTGCCAACAGAATGGGAGGTTGACGTCTCCTTTTCCCCTTCTGTTCTTAGTGCACAGCACTGCAGAGGAAGCACGACGTCACAGTGAGCAGAGGGAAACCAGGGATCCCCCCGTGGGGTGTGCCTTGCTGTAGAACAGGCTTTTCTCAAGTTGCTTATTGTTTGCTCATTATGAGCTGCTACATGTAGTTCAGATGGCCAGAAGTGCTGCTTTAGTTTTCCTCTGACAAGGGCTTCTTTCTTTGGCAGCAGTTTGGAGGAGGGCTAGGGAAGGAGAAATACACAGGCTGTTCTTTGTCTTCTGTGTCTTGCTTTGGGCATGGGTTGGTGAGCTGGGGTCAGCCCCAGGCCGGGTGGGTGGGGAGCACCATTCCAACCCCGACTGGAAGCAAAGGGCTGAGCTGTGAGTGCTTTAGGGGACGTGTACTGCTACTTACGCGCTGTAGACTCAGTGCCTTATTGTATCTATTTACAGCTTTTGGAAAAAAACACAGATAATTGTTTGTTGGCCAAAAAGGACGCTTTGGGGTGACTCGGACTGTTCTGAGCAGGTTAGATTCAGTAGGTGACTTCAGTTGCATCAGAAGCAAGTATTTAGGCACTGTTGAAACTGTATGGCATTTCCCAAATGAACCCCTTCAGTACTCTGGATTGCAATGCAACTAAAAAGTGAGGGTGGGTGAAAAAAGATCTAGGTAGGGAAAAGAGCAGAAGGTGGAGCTAATTTCACAGTGTGTTCCTATTTGTTTGCTTATTAGTTAGGATTGGAAGCTTTGGGACATCTGATTTTGAATCCGTTTTGCTTTTGGGATTGTGAATCAATGTTATCAATTCCCAAGATGATGACCTATATAATGGGATGCAGATTGTGTTCCGTCGGCATTCTGCTTTTGCAGGTTCCTTAAACTAAGCCTGAGAGAAGCCCTGTTCCGAATGGATCATTGAGGAGTGGGGCATCTGGGTTATTCTTTGGGAGGAGAATGGATCTAAAGAGCCACAATAAAGGAGAAAGGGTTATTTTAAGCCTCAATTAATACTTAAGTATGCATGCAAAAGTAGGACAGAGGTAATGACAAGACTGATTGATGAAACGGAGTAACTCGGTGGGTACTGTGTAGCAAGGTTTTGATTTTTTCCCCATGTTTTGGAAGCGTGTTGTAATCTTTTAGTTACTGGCTATGAAAGGAAGGCTCTGCAGCTAAAAATTAGGACATCTTAGTTTCTGTCATCAGTGTCTGAAAGCAAAGCATCTGTGTTACAGCCTGCATTTTGTTTCAGGTTTTTTCCTCCTTTCCCCCTCCTAAATTTCCACTGTCCTGTGTTTATGTTCTGAGGTTTGGGGTTTTTGGTTTTTTGCTTACTAGGTTCTTGGTCAAAAGGTTCGTCAGTTTTGGAATCACCCGATAAATGCTAATTTCATTGCACGGAAATATGTGAAACTTCTGCTTGAGAAGCTCGGGGACAGGCAGGTAAGAGCACACAGGCCGTTTTTTTGGTAATCTTTTGCTTTGACGGTGTTGAGATTCCTGACCTTGCTGTAGACTATAACACACTAAAGATAACACTGCAATTTGGTACTGTGGGACTCTGAACTAACCTGAAATATTCTCCCTTGCAGTGTAGCAGGCCTGTCCCTGAGAGACGCTCGGTCCCTGTAGAGTTTTTGCCGCTGAACTACCTGACTAATGTGTTGGCAGAGATAGAGGATGAAGGTAATGCTAACTCTCTGCTTTGGAAGACCAGTAATTGTTACCCTTTCATGCTCACGCTCGGCTGTATCCTGACTATGTTGAAATGCCCGAATCCTAAAACTCCAGTGATGTCCCAACACATGGGTTTGGTTGTCTTTCTGCTGCTGGGAATTGTCGGAGGGCTTCTTCGCTGCATATCCTTTCCTCTGAGTCCTCTCTGTGTTGGATCCGGTTAGCAAACTTGCATTTTTCGGAACTCGTAGTGAAATGTGGTCGGTGTACAGTGTGGTGGTCGCTGTAATTCTGTATGCAGGCGGGGAGAAGGGAGAAGGGCTTCCTCATTTATGCAGCATGGTGGCTGAGGCAACCAAAATCAGATGTTCCACCCCAGAAAAGAGAACCCGCATCGCTAGATCAGGAGGTGCGCTGAAGTAACAGGCATTTCTCAAAGCAGTTCCTTTTTGTGAAATGCAGTTCAAGCTGATTAGGGCACTTGCTGCACACAGTGAACCAAAGCGTCTGAAGATTTTGAATTCCACTGAAAAAGGTGCCTTTAAGGGAAGCATTGGACTGCCAATAGCGTTACTGGCGATGCCTGTACTGGTAAGCAAAATAAAAGTCAGGGTAAGGACTTGAAGGCTGAAACAAGATTGTCCGTGTATGGATGTCATCCCGTTTGGGGAGGAAGAAAAGTTAAACCATATAGAAGTATATGAGGCTGCGCCCTGGTCCATTTTATGTACTAGCACTAACATAGCCACTGTGCTTAAACCTTGGTTTGGATCTCCAGTGTAGGATGCAACGTATGGAAATCCCTAGTGGCCTCCAGAGATGGTCTGGCTCTCCTCTGCAGGGGATATCGTTTACTTACGTCCCACTAATAGGGAAGTTTTTGCCATGAGGAGCATCCAAATGACTCCACTGAAAGCTGCAGGTGTTTGGTGTAAATGAAAACACTGTTCCCTCTATTAACTTATCTTTTGGTATTTTAGATGAAGATGTTCAATAGAGTGCGGGATTAAGTGTTCGTAAATACTAACTTTCTCACTATGTTTTTTAGGTATGAATCCGTATGAAAAACAAGACCATGTTAACATACGATTTGTAGAGGAAACGGCACTCAAACACACTGTGACGCTTTTGGGCCTCGAACATTCCTGAAATAACATGCTGTTGAAGACTGTCGAACTGTAGTGCTCATATAAAAGTATACAAGTTTGCAAACAAATACTTTTTTTTAAACTTAAATATCATGTTGTTTCCCAAATAATCTGCAGTTTTGGGTAGCCACCATTACTGACATAAGCCGCTGAAAATAGTGTTTGGTCCAATGTATTAAGGCTGAAATTCCCAACTTCTAGAAAAGTCCTGGAGGAATACTTCTGACACAAACCCAGGTTTGAAACAGATCTGTGGTTTTGTTTTGAAGTGGTCAAATAAGTGGAACTATAATACAGGACGAGAAGGAAGTTCTTTGGAAATGTATCTTAACAGTGGCTTGGACAGAGTGTTACTTAATTCTTTCCTTACAACTTGTAGTGTTACAGTTCAAACCTCAGCTTCAGGAAGAAATTGCGGAGGTTGTTTTTCCTTTGTTTTCAACTTCTGTCGGTACATAACTGAACCAGTGTTTTTGGGGGTTGGGTTTTTTTTAAGTTCTGAACTGTGACTTTAAAATAGTAATAGCAGTTTGCTATGCAGAGAAGATTTAAGTTCTGACACGTAGGATATCTGCAGTCTTTATTGGTTTAAAACCAACTCTATCAAAGTTTCAGGCTATTAAAGTAGTGAAGCTCATTGACAATTTGACAGATTTTGGAGGTTTTCAGTAACAACCTCTGATGTTCTCCCTGAGTACTTTCCACCGGTGCTTTCTGTTCCTTACCAGTGAAATGAAAAATTCCAGTTCTCAGGAGTGGCTCGGCAAGTGCCTGGTCATTTCCTTGTCCTTGCCATCAGTGGAGCAAGACCGTTAGCTTTCTCAGGAACTGCACAGAGGGAGGGAATCATTTTCTCAGTGTAATTAAAATTTATCTGGTAAGCATGAACTCCAATCCCAGACTGTAGAAAGCTATGTTGGCTTATTTATATAACCGGTGGGGACTTTGTATAATATTAATAACAAGAGAAGATTTCTTTTTAATTATATGTATTATAAAATACAATCAGATGCAATAAAACTTCACCTGGAAAAAAAATATAAGTGTAGTATGTAGTAAGTATCGCTTATTTTTCTTAACATTTTAAAATGCTGTGCTGCATTTGGGGTACCAGGCTCCTCCTAGCCAGGAGAAGGGAACTTGTGTCACTGACTATTGAGCTACGCTTTGGGCATTAATTACTACTTTGTTTTCACTATGGAATTTGGCTAAACGCTAACAACTATTCCTCCGTTGTAGTGTAAATGCTGCTGACCCTCCGGATTCAGTAACACCCTTGCCTGCTGTAGGTGCTGTCTGTTCACATTTCAATTGGCCTTACAGTAGGTTTTCTGAACTGTCTCCTATTCGAACGAGGTTCACGTGGTGTGAAAGGAGCCAGGGTGCCGTAGGGCCGTGGCACTGGGAGACCGTGTTCGTCATCCGGGATATAGGCGGCTGGGCGTTGTTCAGCTGTCGTGTGGATGGAGCCGGGCGCTGCAGCTTGTTCCTCTTCTGCAGCACGCTGTGGAAGTAACGCATTTTGATCACACTGTGCTTACACGCTTTAAAATGCCGGTAGTCTCCTGAGCCAACATGCAGAACGCCTTACAAAGGGAACACAGTCACTCCAGTCCTTCGCAGACCTGGAAACCCAGAGGGGTACTGAAAGGAAAGCAATGAGTTACTGACCACGTCGATGTGAGTTTGTCCTTTTAAATAGTATACGGTTTGAGCCTGTGATGCTTTTGCTGTTTGTGAGGAAAGGAGATTAGATGAACTTTTAAAAGTTGTAATAAGTGCACAGAACATCTCAGGAACAAGACGATAGATCCGATGCTTCAAAACAGGGCTCTGTGTGCGCTGACAGCGGTGGCTCCTGAACACGGTTACTGCAGTGAGCTTGTGTCCGCAGCACTGAAAGGAAGCTGAGTCACAGCATGAGAAGTGTTAATGACAGAGAAGTTTCTTATTCTAAACCAGTTTTACTGCAGCACTTCTGTGTGACTTCAAGTTCTTGAAGTGCATGCACAGTGTATTCCTGCCGCAGCTTAGCGCCCCTTTCAGATTCCCTTGGAGTGATCAGCTAAGGGATTCCTATAGCAAAGCTCATTTCCCAGCAGCAGGAGTTCCCACAGTATGCCCGGCTCAGTTTTGTGCTACTGCTTCTTCTCTGGGAGCTCTCTGCTCTGGGATCACCGACTGTCCCCGCTAAGGAGGCATGGTATCCAGCAGGGTAGTACCTGGAACGCTGCCCTGCCTCCCCTCGCCGTCTTGCTCAGCAATCTCTGTCCTCGCTACTTCTGATCCGATGTTCACCGCATCTGTTATGTGGAAGACACTAAACTTATTTTTCCTGAACCCCACCCCCCACCTGTTGCAGCTTTACCTTGAAATGAAATGGGAAGCAGAACTTCAGCGACGACTCTCTGCCCCATCCTGCCGAGACACCACGGCCACACAAACCGCTTCAGCAGAAGGCAAGTCTGGCTTTTAGTGTATTCGCTGCTTAAGATTCGGTGACAGGTTCTAAGCGGTGTCGCCAGACTGCGGTTAAAACTGCTCAAACCCACCGTGTACCGCTTCAGCAGCCGTCTGCCTCTGCCACCCCCTCCACTGACTCCCAGAGCTCCGTGTGTGGCGGCAAAGAGCTACGCAGTGAGCTAGCACAGCTCTGGCAGAAAGGTGAGCTGGGGCAGTGAAAAGACAGGGCCGAGGATCTAATCGCAACGTATGGCAAAAACTTACTTTAGCTCTGGCTTCAGCCGCTTCTTTTTGCATCCTCTTGTTGTGTAGTATCTTCAACGGTCTTCTGTTTCTTTCGGAGGGGGAAGGCCTTGAGCTATGCTTGATGAAACAGTCGTCAGAAATTGTTCTTTGTCTTTCATTTCCTGCTGGAGTTTAATGGCAAGTGCTTGCTTCATGGATAACTTGGCAACGAGAGCCATCGCCTTACGGGTTCTGTCCTTTATCATCTTCCGCAGTTCGTTTGTCTGGAATAAGTAACAATTGCATTTTAGTTAGGGCTTCCCTCTAGACACGGGGCATGACACCTGGGTAAGCATTATGTACGTGAGAACAAGTCCAGCTTGACAAAGATTTAAAAAATAGTTCTGTACTTGAAAATGACTTAATGAAACAGGTTGTGTTTCTGTGTCTGCTTGGAACCGCAGGAACTGGCAGCGTAAGGAGTCACAATTACTCCGAGATGAGATACAGAAAAGCGAGTTTGTAATTACCCCCTGCCCTTTTCATTGAACAGCAGAACTCCTGCTGCCCTCAAAGGCCCACTGCCCCAATTCTTCCTGAGTTTTTGCACAAATGACTTTGTAATAACTGTGTAATAAGCCTGATCCTTACAAGATAATTGCGTCATCATGTGGACACAGCAGGGCTGCGGGTTGTCAAGTTATCCTAGGCAGGTGGGCGAATGAAGGAAGAATGGGAAGGAGTCCTTGAGTCTGGGTAGAGATAGTTTAAACAAAAAACTGCAACAAACCTTAAATACTCTTTTTCAAGTGACTAATAGAGAGTTGAGTGAGTCAGAGCACTTGCAAACTTTTAGCACGCTGCTGTTTTTACCATAGTTTATTAGCCTGTGGCCATGATTTCAGAAATCCAAATAACACCCATGTTATTTCTCTTTCTGTGGAAAGTTAAAGATTTATTGTAAGGATGTGTTTTGGTTTAAGCCTTTGCAAGGGCCAAATCTAACACCTGAGGGGGTGGGGTGAGGGGGGAATCTACCCTGGCTGGCCTTGGTTTACATTACTTACTCACACTTTTTTTTTTTCTGCTTTTCACTCAGCTCTGCTCTATTTGCAGCCTCTTCATTAAGGAGGTGGGGGTTGGAGGATTTTTGCTCTTCCCCGAACAGTATTACTGGCAGTTAAAAGACAATATCTATAATTACATAAAAACGATTGTATTGAAAATGGTATTTCTTTCCTGTGTGGTGCTCCCTACTTAAATAACAAAGAAATTTTGAGGCAGATATCAGGCTTATCTTTTTATATATCGAAGCAAAATTTACCTGGCTTTTTCTTATTGCTTTTTAGCCTTTGACGTGTTTGTTGTGGAAAGGCTGTTAAGTACACATGCAAAAGCAGGATTCTACCAAGTTTGTGAGCATCTACCTGAGCAAGAGCTAATCGGGTATGTCGGTGAAAGGTGCTATTTATGGTGCAACTTTCTTTCATTAAGAAAGTACACTCGCCTAATGCTTTCAGTACATCTATCACCATTGCTGCTAATTGTCTGTAGTTTCTGAAGACTAACATATGATTTGCCTGTCAATATTTCCAGCCACTTCTGTAATTTCCAAGTGAGTCATCTTGCCTCTTGCCTAGATATGATTTCATTTTGTATAGGCTGGCAAGCAGAGCGTGCAATGCCCTTCTTACCCTTTTAGCTAACAGCAGCATGCCCTGCTTTCCATTCTCTGCTGTAGCACGGATTCTGTCTGTCAACCGGGAAATGTGCTTGTAGAGAAAGTCTGTCTCCAGCAACTTCTCCTCCTTCTGTACTAGCTCTACTTCTAGCTGCATAGAGAAGGAGTAAACAGGGTGTAGGTAAGTGACAGGGGAAGGTGCAGCACAAGGTGTTTTTGTGATTGCTTTGAGAGCTGCTGAAATAATACTCATGAACAGCCATAAATAATCACTTCACCATCAGATTTCTCAGAGTTTTCACCCTCTCTGCCAAGTATCAGGCCAAGGTTGGTTCAGTTGGTTACTGTCGGTCGTACAGTTCTTCCACATCAGACCAGGCCCTTCTGGGGGACCAGGGGTGACAGCAGCATTATTACTGTCTTGCTGTGTTTTGACAGCAATGGGTTTTTTTCTAGTGATCTTTTTTCTGAAAAAAAAAAAAAAAAAATCTTCTAGTTCCTGGAGACAATAATAAAAAGGTTTTGGCTCTTGCTTTAAATACCTTTTCCTTCCTGCTTCTAAAAAAAAAAAAAAAAGTATGGCCTCCAAAGACTAAGAAAAGAAACTACTGTGCAATTAAAAGGACTTTAAAATCACAAGGAGATTGAACGAGAACATTTAAATTTAAATGTCAGGACTCGACCCAGCTTTTTAATGTGCAGGTTGGTAATAGAGGGCCGTGTTGTAGCCTGCTTGGCTATGCAGAGCTCCCTCCTGTCACGGAATATGGGGCAGCAAAGCAAAAAGCTCAAGTAATTCAAGCAGAAGCATTCATGTAAATCCCTACAAGCTCGATTTCAGAAGGAGGACTTAGGTGTGTACTGCTCCAGGCTTGCCGTTACCCTAACACCTTCTCAGCCCCGCATGAATCCCCCGAACACCAACTGCAGTGGGGGGAGTTCTGTGCCCCTACAACTGGGACAGACAAAAATACCACAGTCAGTCAGTTCATTCCTTTACTTTCCCCTCACGCGCCATACAGGAGGTGCCCTGAAATCGGCTTTCATATTGGACCTAATGCTTCGTTTTGAAGCATTCTCCCTCCTGCAGCCGCTGGCAGTGCTGCAGCCAGGCACGCAGCTGCTTGGCCGGCCTGGCTGCCACTGCCATGAAGGTCTGTTCTGCGGCTCCCTGTTCGGCACGGAAACACGGCAGTGCAGCCCAAGCCTGAGAAGGATGCTTGGTTCTGTGTCACACACGGGCTTTGCCAAGGGGGTAGTGGGACTGCACCCCGTGCATAGTGGTGGAACAGCTACGAGCCAGTGGCAGAATAACGACGGCTTCATTTGTCAGTGGTTTATTATTCTGTATTTATCTCCCTCTGCTGCCTTTGCTGTGCTTTTCTGTAGTGAAGCGGGAGGGTCTGCGCTGAAGTGCTCGTGATGCGAGTGGTGCAGCTAGCAGAGGGTGCTGCGGAGCCAGGTATTCACACAGAGCTCCCCCTCTCCAGCCTCTGCTCAAAGTCAAAATGTCCCGTGTCCAGTTGTCCTGGAAAGCAGATGCTGGGCTGGAGTTCCCATGAGCTAGTCATAATTATTTTAATTCCTGTTACAGAAAACTTGTTTTAAAAAGATACTGTTTTCTTTTCCTAAAAGAAGTCGGTCATAGCAGGATGGCTTGTGATAAGAGAAGTGATGTTACCTGCTCAATCTTTTTTAGCAGCTCAGGTGGGGACGGGTCCTTCCCTCCCAAGTCTCACCTTCTACTGTCATTTGTGGGGTCAGCAAGGGTTTCCTCCATCCATTTAATCCTGTCCTTGCACTGGGAATACTAGCAAATAAAAAGCCACAACGGTTATTTTTTCACACAAGAAGCCAAAAGCCCCGCTATGTGTTGCTATGTGGCTGGAGATGGAAGGTCTCTTGTCTCTGATTTGCACCAGCAGAACTGCACGAAAGTGACTGGGGTGGCAGCGCTGCCAGCACCAGGGCTTGGAGGCAGGCCTGCAGCCCTGCTGGGAGATGTGTGGGACGCTTGGGCGCTGTAGGGCTACACAAAATGTTACCAGCCAAACGCTGGGAAACATTTCCCTCCAAAACCAGAGGTGGACATACATCATCCTCCTGTCCCATTGCCAACAAACAGGAATCTGAGAAACGGTAGATTGTGTCACAGAAGGGCATCCCTATAATACATAAATATAAATCAGTTTCATCTTATTAGTAGTTCAAATGTCTTGAATGCTCGTTCCCTTGACTCCCTTCTCCACGTGCAACACAACCACCTGAAATGGTGTACAAATAATTCAGCCACACAGAAGAGGCTTCTTCTCTGAGCCACCAGGTATCACGACTAAAGCCCTGGACCAGGAGATGATTTTCACCTTCTGAATATGTTTGGGAAGTCAGAAGGAGGCTGCCCCAGGGACCGATACCTTCTCCAGTTTCTGCTGGGTGGCCTGGATGTAAAGCCACAGGCGGGTGCTGCCAAACTATGTCCTTTGGGCCATGGTGGAGGGGGCTCAGGCCCCCCTCCACCGCCACGGTTAGCAGCTGTGAGACCTGCCCCAGCTGTGGCTCCTGTCCTGAGGAGGGAGAGGGGCAGCAGGAGGGGGGGGAGCCCTTGCTGCACCCGCTTCCTTCCCCCTCCCCCGGTCTTTGCAGCCTGGCCCAGCTGGTGCCTCCAGCAGTGGAGGGGGCTGCACAGGGGCTGCGGTGGGCACCGGGGGTTCCTCTGAGACTGATGGTGGGAGCACATCCCCACCTAACTCACCTCCAGAGCTTGATCCCACAGACTTTAACAGAGAAGGTTTCCTTGTACTGCGAAGGGGGGAGGGTAACATGGAAGATTATGAGCCATTAATTTATTTTTTTTTTAAAGGGAACTATAGTGTGACAGTTGCAGGACAGAGGTAAACCCTGCTGTCTGCCAGAAATTGAGTTCTACCTGCTTCTTTTCCTCGGGCTACTTTTTTCGTTCTCAGGAATACACCAAGCTTCTGGGGTGATGTCTTCCTTTATTCCCCACGAACTTCTCTTTGACCCACAGGATCCATTTAGGGATGTAGGGAGGATGCACATGTGTGTTGGTTTCAGCTGGGATAGAATTAATTTTATGCTTAGTAGCTGGTGCACTGCTGTGTTTTGGATGTGGTGTGAGAACAGTGTTGATAACAGATGTTCTTGGTTGTTTCTCAGTTTATACGAAGTCAGAGATTTTTCAGTTTCTGGGGCCCTGCCAGCGAGAGGGCTGGGGGGGCACAAGAAGCCGGGAGAGGACACAGCCAGGACAGCTGCCCGAACCAGCCAAAGGGATATTCCATACCATAGCGCGTCACGCCCAGTACATAAACTGGGGGGGTTCCCTGGGGCTGGCCCATCGCTGCTTGGGGTCTGGCTGGGCATCGGTCTGTGGGTGGTGAGCAACTGTACTGGCCATCACTTTGTTTCTTTTCCTCTTCCCCTTGGATTTTATTTCTCTCCCCTTTTCTTTCCTTTTCATTACAATTGCTGTTATTATTAGTGTTGTTGGGTTTATTTTATTTTATTTCAATTATTAGATGATTCTTATCTCAGTCCTTGAGTTTTATCTTTTTTCTGATTCTCCTCCCCAGCCCTCTGCTTAGTTGCCAGCTGGGGTTAAACCATGACAAAGTGCCTGACAGTTTGGTTGCAAGTTAAATCTGAAAGTCCCACTTTCCCACTCATTAGCACTAAAGGTCTCATCCTTACAGGCATCCAAGTTTTCCACGTTAAAGTTCCCAGGCATGTGTCCCAAAGTGACTCAGTGGTGACACTGAACAATGTGATACTCCTGGGACCCAGAAAGGCAGGTGTTCCCTGACCTTTCTGATGTGAGACCTTCCCCTGGAATAACGCTTCCCAGAATACACTCGATGGACATCCATGCTTTGCATAAATACTCGCTGAAGGAGTGACTGGGACCTTTTCTTCATGTTTGGATTTGCAAGACTGACAGTGTTGGGGTTTTGTGCTTTAATATGCACCTGGCCATCTGTCAGTGCGTTGTCACTCCACTCTGGATCTATTAGCACTGACAAAACATAACCCAAGTAAGTTGCTGTAAATGCTAGGTGGTGCTCCTATTTGCAGGTGGTGGTATTCTTTAGGAAAGAAGTGGTCACTGGCTCACAAAGTTAGGAACAGTCATCAAAAATACAAAGTAAATGTTTAGATGTTGCTACCGGGATGGAGTTTGTTCACTGAAGTTAACAAGTCATGTTTAACTGGAAAAGAGAAAGCTGACAGATCTTTTCGGGTCAGAATGGAACATTACTTACCGGAACATTTGTCTTAAATACTTCTTTTTCTGGTAAAAAAGCATCACACAGCTCTTTCTTTTACACTTTGTCTAAGAGCAGGCAAAATAAAAACCTTAAATGACTGTAATGATCAATTTCCTTGGCAAACCACAATTCAGTGCATAACTAGGTGCTGAAAGATTTATTTTCATTATAAACTAAAACTCAAGCCCAAAAATACATAAAAAAGAGTGGGAGGATGTAAGAGCAGGACCAGCATAAACAACAGGATGCAGCTATGCTTCCAGGGATGTTTCCTGTCTGGGGCCAGATTTCTCAACCACTAACTCCGGTGAAAATGCCTTGTTGGAGGCAGTGGTACCTTAATGAGATTAGGGACAGCTCACCAAGTAAAATTTTGCAGGACTGAATAGTTAGTTAGAGAAGAAGGACTACTGCAGCTAAAATGCTGTCCAAACCAGGAAAAAAAAAGAGCATAAGAAGTTTCATGTTCAACTTAAATACTAGGCTTAGTTTTAAATGCAATATGAATTATAAGTGATTAGATGCAGTTTAATCCAAAACTACAGAAAACAAAGCCCATTTAGAGATAACCATGCTATTCTCTGTCTGCTTAAGTGAGGTGACTATAGGCATCTTTTTTTATTTTCTCCTAATTAGTAGTGTTTTTCTTGGACAAGGCTTTATCGCTTTATCTGAGTTCTAAGTCTTAAAAAAAAACAAACACCAAAACCCCTCCTTTCTTGGAATGCTTTGATACAGGGGATATGAAAAGGCACTACAAGACAGGCTTTTCTACGTTTCATTGTAATCAGTCAGGAGGAATTGTTGAAGGATGAACAGACAAGATGGAACACGCCTAGATAAAGGGACTGGTCTCAAGAAGTGGAGATCTGGTCCTTATTTTGGAAACCTCAGAGAAGGCAGGTGAGGTATGTAGAGCATTAGAAAATGGAAAATATCATACCTATTTTTAAAAATGGGGGGGGAAAGGAGCTATAGAACTAAAGATAAATTATCTTCACTTTCTGAAGAATAAATCTGGAACAAATCATTGGCCTTTCTTTGTAGGTAGCTAGAAAAGGAAAAAGGTAGGAATAACAGCCAACACAGGTGTTGAGTCACGCCAAACCAGACCGATTTCCTACTATAACAACAGGTGTGTGGATGATAAATAGAAGCTATCATATGTCTTGATTTTTATATAGTTTTGATAGTGTTTCATATGACATTCTCATAAATAAGTTAAGGAAATGGGTTCTTGATGAAAGTATAAGGTAAGTACTACATCAGTAGAATGAGGTTAAGCTTCGAGAAACTGCAAATACTATTTGGAGGAGAAGATTCAAATTCAAAATTATCTTGGTCTGAACAAAAGTCTGCACAAAAGAGATAATATTAAATAACAAATGCAGGGTACTACATTTAGGCAGGAAAAATTACCTGTACAAATACGAAATCAAGGTGAACTGATGTGATACCCTTTCTTTAAAAAAGAGTTGGGTTGTTACATACATTTACATGAAGATGAATCAATACATCATGTTGCAAGAAAGGCTACCGTCCTACCTGGACAAATAAGGAGGAGTGTAACCTGCAAGATGCCTGAATGAATCGTTTCGCCAAGGACTTCATCAAGGTGGGACATTATCCAAGAAAGAAGTTGTAAAAGTGCAGAATCAGGCGATCCCCACGTGCTGAAAGACAAGCTGGCAGGGGAGAGGACCAGCCTGGCTGAACAGAGCGCTTTGGCTGGAACTCAGGGAAAAAAAAGGAGAGCTAACCACCTTTGGAAGAAGGGGCAAGCAGCTCTGGAGGACTACAAGGATGTTGCACAGTTACGCAGGGTGAAGATTAGAGAGGCGAAAGCCCAGCTGGAACTCAGGCTGGCCGCTGCCATAAAAGATAACTAAAAATGTTTTTACAAATACATTAGAAACAAACAGAGGGCCAAGGATAATCTGCATCCTTACTGGATGCAGGGGAGAACATTGCCACAAAGGACAAGGAAAAGGCTGAGGTACCTAATGCTTCTTTGCCTCAGTTTAATACCAAGACCAGTTACCTTCAGGTTACTCAGCCCCCTGAGCTGGAAGACAGGGATGACGAGGAGCAGAATGAGGTCCCCACAGCCCAGGACAGGAAGGAACTTGGTCAGTGACCTGCTGCTCCACTTGGACACACACAAGTCTATGGGGCTGAACAGGATCTACCCGAGGGCACTGAGGGAGCTGGGGGAGGGGCTCGCCAAGCTGCTCTCCATCATTTACCAACAGTCCCAGCTAACTGGGGAGGTCCCAGCAGACTGGAGGTTAGCCAGTGTGACACCCATCTACAGGAGGGGCAGGAAGAAGGATCCAGGGAACCACAGGCCTGCCAGCCTGACCTCAGTGCCAGGAAGGTTATGGAGCAGAACATCCTGAGTGCCACCACGTGCCACATGCAGGGCAGCTGGGGGATCAGGCCCAGCCAGCGTGGGGTTATGAAAGGCAGGTCCTGCTTGACTAACCTGATCTCTGTCTATGACAAGGTGACCTGCCTAGTGGATGAGGCAGAGGTTGTGGGTGTTGTCTACCTGGACCTTAGTCAATATTGCAAAAAGATTTAAGGCACCTGTAACAATAGCCTCCCTGTAATGGTGATTTTAGGCTCCACCTGAAGCATCATCTGAATGAGGAAGTTTTATGAATGCAGAACAGAAGAATTTTCATGATTGACACTGTCAGTTCACAGAAATCATCTGCATTTTGTTAGTCTATTTGCCCCATTCTAAATCTTACCTGAAGACATCTTTTTTATTTCCCCCCCCAGTTTATCCTCTTTTTTTTTTTTTTTTTTTCTCTCCATACTGCCTCTGCTCATTTAGATCTGTAGTAGCACTGTAAAGTTCTTTGGGGTATGGTTTGCAAAAGGTATTGTACATTTTATTCTTTTAGTGAAGCATACAATTTCTTTAAAAGGTCAGAAGAAACAGGACAGTGCAAGCACTATTTAAGTCACAGTTTCTATCAATGCAATTATGAAAGGCAATGGTACACCCTAATTTACGACTTTGTGCAGGCACTGACAAAATATGTATGGAAAAAATTACCATCTAGAGATAAGGTCATAAGTAAATGAGCCATTTCAGAAAGCAAGGAAAGAATGTTCCAAACGCTGCAGTTTGTTAGCTGTTTATATGTCATTTTGTAACTAGAACTAAAACTTACACTGTTTTTGTGGAGAAGAAAATATATGGGGATTATATCATTGTAGGCAGCAGAGTTTCTAGAGTAGGCTCAGGGTCAAGTGTGAATTGAGTTATTATTTTAGAAATTTGAAGAGCTAAGTATATCTCCTGCCCTTTCACCTACTCCCATCAACAGAGTTTTAACAAATTTTATCTACATTCCCATTTTTTCCCAATGACTCCCATTCTCCTGTTTAGTCATACTGACATTTCACGCTATGGGGTGGTTTAGCTGAGATTCCATACCCAAGAAGTGTTTTGCATGTGCATAACAAAGTGCATCAACCAGTACATATAAGCATAGAAATTCACATACCTGAAGTTAAAAACATGTATCGATGTTTGGCTAGGCAGGTTTTAATAAACTTTAATAAACTGAACTTTGTTTTAATAAAGATCCAGACGTTTTTTCCTATGAAACTACCTTAGGTTTTAAAATACAGAATAATACAAATAATACAAAAAAAAGCTTTCTTTCCCACTAACCTGTATCTGAAGTACCACCAGATGTGCATCCAGGGCATTCTTCACTGGGAGAGCCTTGAACCACAATTTAATCTGTCTCTTTTTCTCATCTTCCTTCAGCTTCAGGAATCTAATCTTTTCATCCATAACTTGCATCTCAGTATCTCCATTTCTACACAACATCTCTTGCATGTTTATCTTTTCATATAAAATGCCTATTTCTTCTTCTCGATCTCTGAGCAGACGACCACTGCAATAAGCCCAAAATGAAAAGGTAAAATTTTTAACAAATTGACTCATATTCAGTGTACTCCATTCAAGAACATAACTGGTGACCTTGAAAGATTGTAATAATCTGGGAAAACGTACAAAGCTTTCACGAATATTCATTTAATATCATGACACCACTTTAAACAGGTAACAAAATAATTACAATGTGAAAATCAGGGAACAAACCATTGCAAAGGTTACTCTAGTCTCTCATATAATTTTAAAAGCTCTTCTGGCCTTCCACAGCATACATTTAAAAATGGATTAACATGATCAGGGAGCTTTACATCTGCATTTTTGTACCTTATCTGTGCATAAAGTATAAATGGAGCGGGAGGCTACAAGTTCTTAAGGTGAAGTTCAGTAGCCAAGCCACCATAATTTTTTTAATAATAGTTCTGAGGAACAAACCTTGTCACCAATGGAGAAACAACATCTGTGTAATGCAAAACAGCACTGACATCGCGGTGAGGCAGGCTGTTTAGTGAAACATTGTAGGGAGGCAGTCTTTTTAGTATTCCTAACTAGCAGTACTCATCAGCTAAAAAATATTGTTGCTTCATGAAAGTCAAAATGAAACACCACATTACATCAAATTTACATGTATACCTCTCATTTTGTTGCTGAATAGCCCTTTCACATTTTTTGCGTAGCTGCACAATTTCCTCTTCAACGAAGGTGACTGTATTGGTAAGTCTCTCAAGATCCAGACACCGTTGCTTTTTCTTTTCGTTCATCTCATGCATGATTTGTACAATTTTGCAATAATCACTTTTGAGACTGACTGTAATTGCTACATTATTTGTGTTCTTCAGATGTTGTTTCTGCAATTTTCTTTAACATAACAGAAAGTAGGAAAGTTTTCAGTCATTTCAATTTGAAAGCAATTCCAGCAATTAAAAGCAGAGCTTAAACTAATTCCTCAAATACACAAAGGATCTTCTATGTCACTCTGCTTCCTAGAAGCATTACAAGAAGTAGAAAGACTCTCTGAGAATAGCTTCTCTCCACAAGCTCTTGCCAGCTTGAAAAGAAGTGGACTGTGGCCCAAGAAAAATGCTATAAATGGAGCACTGCACTGCAGCTCTTTTCTTCTCTGCTGGGTAGCCCAAGGGGCCGTAAGAAATATGTTCAAGAGCAGAAGCATAAACTGTGATGCAAAGTCTTAATATGTAGAAATCCTTCCCTTTTATTTAAGGAGCGATATTTCAATAATTTTGTGGTTGCAATTAAAATATTTCCAGGTTTACTGTTTATAAAACAACGTACCACAATATTCACACAAGAAAGGAAATGATAATTTTCCCTGTTTGACAGACAAGAAAAAAAAATCATAATGAAAAGTTAGTGACAAGATCACATTATAGATCCTTAAAAATGAAGAACAGAACTCATTATTTCCAGCCATCTTGCTGGCCAGGAGATGAGGGTCCCTCCCTTAAAAGGCAGATTCTTGTTGCCACACGGATCATTCATTTGCTCACAACTTAAGAGTTACTGCATTTGATCTTCTTGATCAAGACTGTACTTTATCTACACTGGGAGGATATTCACGTCAATACAAAAGAGGTAGTGAAAGGAGAAGCATAGTCTCCTGTTAGAATACAGAACTGCAGATGAAATATCCTGCCTGCCCTCATGGGATCCTTCACTGAGTTGCTGAATTACTGTATACAGAGCAGTGAGCGAGCTTCTTTCTGCTTCATTTCCCCTGTGTGTCTAACACTTCTGAGTTCCACAGGGTTTACTGAATTGAATTAAACTTCTGTAAAGCAAGTTTCAGACTGAAAGCATGACAGTTTTGCAGAAATGCAATGTGGTATTAAATATTTTCTGAAAAACCTTTGCCTTATTTGGACTGATACTCTGTCCTCCAGATTGTGTAGGCTGCAGTTAAGTCAGTGATAGTAGGATGCTAAAGCCTATTACTGGGATTAAAAACACTTTCCATAGTCAAGAGAATTACTGAAAAGTCTATACCTCTTGCTAGTTTTAAATCTAGTGTTGCAGAGATGAAAATGTCTATTGGATCTGTACTAGAGTAGGGTCATCTGTGATAATTAGATATTTCTGATACATAGACAACATATAGCTGCATTCTTAGCCTTTTTTTTTTTCTCCTTTCATTAGTAATTGACTGGGAAGGCCTCAAAAATTTTACCACAAAATGTCAGCTTGTGCATCTTGACAAAATCACTTAAATCACTGACATTCTACTTCTTTTCTAGCTACCTCCAGCATGACTTTGAATTCAAGCTACTCAGAGATTCACAATACACTTTGAGTGAATGTATCCTGAATGCATACTTTGGTCTGGTTGTGCAATTTTTTGACACCAAAAAAAAAAACGGTTTGGGAAAATCTAATTATTTTTCAACTACTCAGCTTTGGCTGTGCTGTTTTGCACACACAGTTAACTATTCACTATCTTACTACTTTCCCAACTACTGATTTCAGAGACATTGTCATTCTGTCTGTATTGCAGAACATCATCACTAGGATGACAAGATGGCAAAAAGATACCTCCACTACATCATGGTCTAGGGAAAAATAGTCACGAGCACCAACTGTTCTGCCTCATCCTCTTTTGTTGTGAATGTAACCTTTCGTTTTGACTAGGATTGCCTGGAAATTGAAAACATTCTTTGTTTTATCTGAAATAAATGTTATGCAATAAACTTCAGTTTGAGTTTGAACCAAGAACCCACTTTGTTCTAATTCAATAATTAGCTGCATTACTAGCTAGCGAATCACTTAATAGTACCATGCACCAGTCCATTGTGGAATCATATATGTATTGGACTTCTTTTTTTCCTAAGGATAGCAAGTATGAGTACAACAGTGTTGTTCATATGGAATGAAACAGCATGATAATGCATATGCTAGAGGCTCGAGAACTGTGATACAAAGGAAATGCAATGACAATTTATCCCTTCAAAGGATGGGAAAGTGAGGGAGTAGCCAGACAAACTTCAGAAATGCTTTGTGCCATGCAGTGATGCCCAATATATATAATAATTATATATATATATAAAATAAATAAAAAAGGGGATAAAAAATCGGAACAGATTATGTAAGGTTGTTGCTAAATGTCTTTCTTTGAATCAGGTTTTAAAAATCAGGATAACTATCAAGGATGATATAGGCATAGTTGAAGTTGGACTAGAATCTCTTAAAATGCTTTCTAATCTTACATTTCTATAATTGTAATTTACAGCTTACTTAAAACTCACCTTTCCTTGGTTAAAACAGTATTCCGTAAATTTTTAATTTCATTTCCTTGCAATTTTACCTGGGTTTTAATTTCACTTGCTTTCTGCTGAGCGGTGTGCACCAAGTTTATACATTTATTCCTTTCATTTTGGATAACATCATACATTTTAGCAAATCCTTGGAGTCTGGAGAAATTACAAGTGTGAAAGAAATGATTATTAGAATCTTATGCATACATTACTTGGATAAAAATTGCTTTAAAAGACATTTTTCAGCTAATGTATTGTTATTTTCTTACCGCTTTTTGATTTCTGTTTTCCTCTTTACATACTTTCTTATTACAAGATCCTTTCTTTTCATTTCTTTAATAATATTTTGGAGTTGTATCTGAAATTTAAATAGAATTCAGTGAGCACTTTAGATATATCAAAGAATCTTCAAAGAAATGACTCAGAGCAGCTATTCCTCTTAGACAAGCAAAAGACAGTGAGGTGAGATTATTCTAAGAACTTTAATTATAATGAAATGCTTTTATCGTAACAACACTGAAGAACAGAGTTTTTCTACATATATTAAGCTTACAATGACTTATTAATATGGATAATTTGATGCTGCATCTTAAAATGTTTAGTCCCTTGTATCTGGAGTTCTATTGTTTCTATTAAACAGCCTCTCAGTTCCATCACCATATAATTATTTGGTATATGCCCCACTGAAATTGTACCTTTTCAAATAAAATTTCTTTTTAACTCTTTTCTGGCTTTCCAGAAATCATTGATGATTTGTTTTTCATTTTTCATTGACTGAGTAGAATGGTACAGTTATATTCTTTTAGGGCTCTGGATTTTCTCATTTCAGTTGTGTTCAGTCCTTACTAGCCTGTCATTAACCTTCAATGGACCGGCATTTTCTCACCTCCCACTGGTATCAGGAGGAGGAGACTGGTATTAGAAAAAGCTGGTAGATGTTAGGTTGCAACTCTGGACATACTTTTGTGTTCACCAATTTATATTGTTGGGGTTTTTTATCTGTTTATGGGCTGATTTTTATTGAAGGTACAAAGCCTGACATGTTTCTTTGTTTTATTTTTATAGACAGTCAAAGATTCCCAGCGTGCTAGAAGGGTAGCTTAACTGATGTATTTGAATACAGACATACATTGAGGAAGCATAGTTTGTTCCTATACAGTAACTTGGCATTTAGTATATACTGTGCGACGTTACAGCACATAAATGATATTATAACACCAGCAAAATGCAGGCAGCAAACACATGAACTAGCCAGTAGGAAGTTTTCTTTCCCTTTTTTTCAAACTAATGTAATGATTTATGCCTTGAAATATAACAGGAAAATAAAACCTGCTGCTTCTCCTTGGAATGAGTAGCAGTTCTGTTTATCTTCTAATCTTCTAATAATTTGTAAAATAAAACACGCAGTTGTACTTCCAAGAATCTCAATTGAGGCTGTCTACTTTTCTGCCTCTTTTTTCCAAAATTGTTCATTTTATTCCATAGGCTTGAAAGAAAATATGCTTTGAAAGAAAATACCATGTTTCAACTAGGGCATGGTATTTTAATATACTGTTGCACTGCACCATAAATTAGCAATAAAACACCACAGTACCGTCACCTTCCTGTGTTGTGATGGAACTTCAAAGAACAATAGGGAATCAGAGCCTATAAGGCTCCCCTCATCAGTAATTTAATTTCTCCCTGTACCAGCTTTTACTTTAGAACAGTATTTCATTCGTATGAGATCATTTTTTACCTGGGCCTTCTGAACATCCCTAGATTTCTGTTCCCTCTCTTCAACTTTGAGCCAAGTCAGATGTGCAAGTCTGGATAATTCATTTCTGCATTTTTCCTGCTCTTTGAAAAGCCAGCCTTCTTCAGCAATGTATTCTTCTAACATGCGGGCATCCATAGCTGACATACTTTTCTAAAGAATGATGCATCAGCGTTGGCAAACCCAAAGTTGGAAATACTTTGGGTTTATCTGTAAACATATATACAGGCTACATGGATTAAAAAAAAAAAAATAAATATTGCTTTAAAATACCAGCTGAAACACCATGCACAATTGCACAATCCCTGTAATATGTCAAAATATTTTATCATCTAGAACTTCTGTTCCTCAGACTAGCACGTCTTTCAGCTATTGCCCATTGGGTAGAACGGTTCCTTATGGCCATATCATCTTTAAGTAATATTACTTATTTCAGTCAGGTCTTGACATGGCCATGCTACACAATGGAAGTAGTCAATGTCCAGCTGAGCCTTGACATTAAGAGTCCAACTGTAAACATTTAAAACACAGCACAGTATCTAGATGCCTGGAGTTGTTGCAGATGCAGTCAATAGTCAGTGAACTCTTACAGAGCTGTTTGTTCTACCCAGTGTAGGCTGAGCTACTTAGCAGGAGGTGAACAGAGGGCTTCCTAGGCTCCACTGACCACCTGGCTAGATTGTTATTCACTACTGTGGCACAGTGACATGTAGATCCCAAATATATAAGTATTCAAACACAGACTGTATCCCACCTGATAATGCTAACGAATTCAAAGACAGCACAAAAAGAAAATGGATATAAAGATAAGAAGATAAGGGGGTATGATCTTAAGAAGAAGGTATGTCTGAAATACATTGCTTCTTACAAAGTCATTTATATAGTGGCAAGTGTTAATACTCTCATAATTGAGACGTCTGCACTTCCACATTATATATAGCTGTGCTGAGTATAGACAGACACCCACAAATGAAAAAAACGTGAAGATGAAGGATTGTAATGTACAAATGCTGAACTGTCCTTGTTTCAACAAGACAATGTGCCATATCCAAAGGAAATGTATACCCATCATACTTCTAGCTGTAACATCATTAATGATATTCAGACTTAACCTAGAAAGTAAATTTGCTTTCTACCCTCCAATATGTGACCACTAACACCAAAAGATGTTTTTTAAATATGACAAACGAGTAGTTATTAAAATCAAACAAATACTATTGCGTGTTTTCTCACCAGAAAGCTGCAGCTAGAAACTCCCACAATTTTTTCTTGACACAGACCCTTTATTCTCATGATCAAAACCCAACTATTATAGTGAAAAAGTGTGAGAAAGCAGAACTCAGCACCTGTTCAGCTAAACTTCTCTTGGTCATTTCAATTTCCTTCTGCAGTTCTCGTCGTCTTTCTAATAATACTCCCTTACTTTTAGAGATAGCTTCTGCCTAGAAAAATAAACCAAGCACAGTGAGTGATGCAAACAAAAGATGTGGAAAATGTAAACTGCAGATAATCTTATTTGAAGTAGTTACACAAATTAAGAAATGGTTTTTCTGTCTTGTTACAATAGCTAGTCCAAGAGTTCTTTGTTGAGCAGAGCTGCTCAGCAACATAACCAAGTTTCTGAAATTTTTCTTTTAAGAATTTAACTACAAACATTAAACTTCACAAAGCCCAGTTTAAGTACAGAATTTATAAGGGTTATTTTTTTCCGCAACTAAACTGTCATTAAAAAAGCAAAAATCAAAAAAGTAAAGATGTAATTTCTAAATTCACAGAGGATTTTCTGAGTGATATTCTGACCTACTGAAGGAAAAAAAATAGATCTACCACTGATTTTAATACAGTCTGTATTTCACATCTGTGTAGATATCATATTTTTTGCTTTTCATTATTAAAGTAGGATTTTCCTGTTTCCTCAGTCAAAAAGAAAGTCAAAACTAACACCACAAACAGGTACTATTTTTTCTTGTACATTATGGGAAAATTTATTCAAACATTTAAAAATGAAGCATGTGAAGGAAGACGCATTAGAAACTGTCTTCCGACTAAAATACATCTGAACAATCCCACTACAACTACTTGCATGATACAACTTACAAGGCAACAGGTTCTTTTGGCCTCACAGTGCCTAACTTCACTTAAAAATTCTTTATGTTAATAAGAAAAAAAAAGGAAGAAATACAGCAGGCTAACCATGCAGGCGTATGTTGCCTGTCTGTAATTGCAAATCTGTAATTCATACAGGTGGGGAAAAAATGACACTGACCAACAAATCTGGAATCTATTTAAAGACGCTGCACATAACCCTGGGGTATCTTTCTTAGATCTCAACCAGATGTCAGAGTCCAAAACACTATACCTCAATACAGATAATGAGATGTTTTGCACTTACAGTTTTCACTTCTGTGATCGTATTATAAAATCAGATGTTGTTCACTTGTATTAAGGGAAAGGGAAACGAGGCACAGTAAAGGTTAAACTGTGGAGTTACTTTGGTTTCCACTGCCAACTCTGAGATCTGTTTTGGCGTACACTTGCTAAAAAGTCAATAAAACCTATTCTAAGCAAGTTACTTTCACCCTTGTGGAGGGAGCAAACACAACTGTCCTGTGGAGCATGCATTCTGCTGTGTAAAAAGCTGTAGTGTCTGTAAGTAAGCATTTCCACATTTTCAAGGTGGGATTCTAAAGATGCCATCAAGTTCTTGAGTCTCAAATTAGAAAGCTCACATAAACATCTTTAATCCATTAAGGACTTTTGTTCACATAAGACGTGACTAAACTTAGGCACTTTTGGCTGTCTGCATTGGCTTGCCCAAGGCGGCACACGTGGAGAGGAACAGCAGTTCTGCTCTGAGCTGATGACAGCCGAACCGGCCAATTCTCTTTCACACAGAATGTTGGTGTTTAGCAACAGCTGACCTTTCACAACTTACTAAGAAGAAAAACACATTTGAAGGAAGTGTCCCTGTAATTTCCTTATTCTATAAACCAGTCATTCTGCACTTAGCACGTGACTTCAAGTGAGAGAAATTCAGGGAAGTACATTGATTTCACTTGGAATCACAATGCATAAATACAAATCTGGCTTTTTAAGTAGTTAAAGGAACTACTTAGTTCATTTAGTTAAGTGCGTTAGCATGTGGGGATTCTTTGCAATGCAACTTCATCTTTAAGGGTCTCGTTACAGGTCTCATCCTTTCACAGTGTGAAGGGGCTGGGTTGGGTTGGGTTTGGATCTCACCCAGGACTGTGAACTCTAACGCAGCCGTTGGTGCATTATGGCATTTGATTTTAGTATTACGTATTTTTGAACAACTGTGGTTCTCCCTCCAGGAATATTTCTTCAATAGAAACACAGGAAAAAAATACCATTTCCCAGATTCTCTTAGCTGATATTGAGCAGAAACTCAGTATGAGCTTTAAGATCAAAGTCTGGAATACGAGTCAGCCCTTTAATCAATATTTCAGAAAATCAAATGTAAAACTTTTTTATACAGTTACAGAGCTTTCCTCCCTCCTCCCAGGTGGGCTTATATTACTAGGTAATTAACACATATGTAAATTCAGGAGGAATTTCAGGGGAGACCGAAAAAAATGTATTATTTAATAATATTAAATATTATTGAGTAATGTTTAGAGTTGATTAAATAGCAAAGCTAAGTATCCATAACTTTTGATATCATACAGTTATTCTAAAAAAGTTTCCAGTGATGTAAATAAGACTTTTTTTTCTGCCCCAAATTGCTTAGAGGGACCAAGAAAAAATTCAAGAACACTCTGTCAAAGGAGGAAACATCAAGTCCTGTGGAAAAATATTCACCTCACTAAGCAAGACCAATTTTACAAGACTGACTTAAAATTTAGACTAAGTAAGGAGCTAGTATAGGAGAAAAGCTTAAGAAAGACAGAATGGAAGAACCAGTGATGAGAAGAAAAGAATATGAAAAAGTTATAGACAAAGTAAATTTTTAAGAAAGAATTGGACAATAAAAGAAGGAAATCCTTTGCATAGACAAGTAGAATGAGACTGCCCTTTAAAATTGACGCAGTAGAAGGCACGAATAAAACAGAAAAGAGTGAATCAGTATGGGAAAAGGAATGGGTGAAACACTACTGCAGGGAGGAAATGAGGAAGGTGAAAAGTGAGTGGAAACAAAGAGAACACAGGGAATTATTTCATATTATTTAATACCAAACTTTATGTGGTGCCTGTTTCCTGTCCCCTGGAATAATGTTAAATAGCTTATAGATTATTTACAATAATGTACAAACAATCTTCAAATTTAAAATATTATTTATCTTCTCATCATTTGGGAGCCAGGGAGTACTTGGCTCTGTTTTTCTGATACAAATTTCTTTGATGCCAATGGGCAAGTCACTATATTATTTTGCTCATAAATGACAATTCCACAGGACTTTAAAGGAAGACATGACTCACAGTGCCAATATAATCTCCCAGTTCTCCTTCATAGGGTGCTCCCACCTAAAATTCATTTCTTAAGAATAGTCCAAATATACCTTGATGCAGTATTTTTATTACAGCCAGAACACCTAGAGGTTTCTTTGTTAGTTGTAGCAACACTTGACACTTCCATGTACACAAGACTTAAAACAGTCTTCTCCCCTTCCAAATTTTAGGAACAGTTGAAAGATTTCATAGACAGATTTCTTACGAGAAAATTTAGAATCAATGCATTCATACATACCTCTAATTTCAGTCTTTTATGCTGTGACTTATCTTGTTCCAAGGAATCATTAATCACATTCAGTTGCAACTCCATCTTTTTTAGATTTCTCAGTTCTCTATCTTTCTGTGTTTGCTTGTGAATGAGAATATCATGTTGTTTTTTTTTCTCCAAGACACATTTATGTAAATTATCTTCCAGAGCTTCTCTATATAGATAGACACAGAATTTTAGAAACAGGTGACTTGTCCCAGACACATATGCAAACAGGCATGATCATTTTCATGGGTTTAGAGTACTGCATCATTAAAGGCTGAGCAGTAAGATAAACTCATAAACTACTGACACAAATTACCTAAAAAAGTAGCATTTTTATAACTTCAATTAGTGATAATCCTAATTATGTCAATGAGGTCTCACAATCTGTTCCAAATATGCTAAAAATTCCCAAGAAACTCTTACTTAGAAGAAGAAAACAGATGTTTTAGTATGAAGGAATATTTACATTTGCTTCACTCAAACTTTTCAAAGTGCCACTATCCTGTAACTCCAAACTTTAAAGGCAAAAGCATTGTTGCTGAGCGTATATTACAACTATATACCTTCCTCTGCAAAGAAGGAATCATTTGAAGCTTGAAATCAACCTAACAGTTTATTTTACTTTACCAAATATATATAAATTCATAATACAAGGGAATATTAAAGAGAAGAGTAACCAGTTCCCACTGAAATTCAGGAGTATATGGGTGCACAAATCTATGATTCTTATTTGAAAATGAAAACACTGACATATTTTTTTCTTGTTCAATTTACTTTCTGTGGGTTACACAGAAAAAAATATATTTTCACTGGAGAGAGAAACACACTAAAAGATTTCCCTTTCAGAGAAAAATCCAGTTTCACTCTCCCAGGATTTTATCAAATGCTTATGCTTTTTGATGTTCTTCTTCAAGCCAGATCCTAGATTCCAGTAGTTTATATAAACATTTCTGAAGTAAAAAATAATCCTGGTAATTTCTAGTCTGCACTGGTTGCAGCATAAAACTTGAAAACATAAGCAATACAGCAGAAAAGAGAAACAGACCTTTGAGAACATTGTTCACTCATACTACATGGCTTACATCTACCACTAACCTGTCTGACAGGACCACTGATGCCTTCTCTCTGCTAATTTCTAGCAACTTTGTCAAAGTAATACATTCTCTTTCTTTGCTTTCTAGCAAAATTTGTTTCCCATGCAATTCCTTCATTACATCTTGTCTTTCTTGCAAAATTTCCTCAGTCCTTTTTTCAATGGCTTTCAGGGTATCACCCAACTCTTCTATTTGGTCATTAAGGGCTTCTTTCTTCTTCTCAGCATCACTGTGGATATATTTTAACAAAACAGTAGGGGTTAACACTTCCACATGCATATTTAAATGGCAAAATATAAGTTGTAAGTTTTCATAGACACACGAAATCCTTTCAACACCACAACTATCCACGTTACACGTTTGAAAGCAGACTACAAACAGTGAAAATCTTCAAATGCCAGTACAGTTCAACAATACAATTGCAGATAGTCACGGGACTAACAGGGAGTTTAGAACCATGACAGTCCTAAAAAGAGTTCCAGAAAACTGATTTCTGTCAACATTACTAGGTACATGCATGTGACACTTCTAAATACTATTCCCAAGACTGGAAACACTGGTTACTTCATTCTGTAATGTGACACAAGTATAAAGAGCCATTTAAATATTTCATTAATAGCAATCTACACAATGTACTAGCTTTTTTTTAACTGCTTCTCTGTAACACTATAGGAAAAACTTGTTGTATTTATTAATGGCAGAGTTGCATTAAGGAGAGTAGTGAGGAAAATGTAGAGGAAAACTATTACACAAGTTTTAAAACTGAGAAATTTAACACAGTAAAAGAACTTCTATATTACAAATAGGGACTGTAAGCAGGAGACACAAACTTCAGTGTAACCCTGTGCCTGAACAGGGTACAAAAAACATCCTTTATCTGGATGGCAATTGGACTGCTGGGATCTGTGAGTGACCTGGCTGAAACTCCATAGTGCTAATTAGATTTTACACATACAGAAACCAGTACATGTCATGCTCCAGGGGAGAAAAAACCTCAGCTACACAAAAGAGAAAAAGAAAAGGCTGGCTACTGGCTTACATTTTCCCTGTTGAAATATTAGAGACCAGAATTCACACCAGCAGCTTACAGCAAAGCACCTCTGACTAAAGAACTGATACAGAAGTACCAAGGGAGAATGATGATTTAGCTCAGGCCAGACTGTTAGCAGCGAAAGCTGCTAGTTTCACTGAGGCCAACAGAGATAAGCTAATATACAGTCACTGAGGACTAGAAACTGTAAAAAAGCCTAATTGCTAGATTACATGGTACATTATTTTCCATTAAAAATCTACTAAGTAGATCCCAGGTATAGTAATGTAGAACAGTAAGATGGTTAAGCAATTTGCGACCAAGCTTTTTTCTAAATTTTTCTTTGTTGTACTTAAATTTACAATGTTCATTGCATATGCTGTATTTTTCAGCACAGTGCATGGATTTTAAGTGGATTATAGATTCTTTTTTAAATGCTGATCCTAATTTTAATCAACGACTATACTCAATCATCTCTGTAATGAATGAAAGGAAGTCATACATATGTATTTATGTATACGTAATTATTTATTAAAAGCATACATTTTTTTCTGATTAATTTCCTCAGTTTCTTTTCCAAGTAGTGCTGGAACACCAAGGATCTCAACTAGCTCATCCTAGTGACAAAACAGAAAAGTTAGATTAATAGCCTCAAAATCTGATGTGATTTCATAGAAGTAATATTCCCCTAGAACTGCTGTGAAAATGGGCAGGAAAAATATTTTTATTTATTTGAGATTTTCATAGGGAACCGTAGCTGCTAATTTTGAAACTAAACACTGATGTTTACAATTTTAATATGTCTGCAAAATAAAAATTATGCTTGAATGTTATGAATACATCTGATTATCTTATCTATATCATAGAAAGGAAAGCAGCAAAGATCTGGGTATGTTTTTTAATTCTCAGGATAAATCTGTATTAACTTGGATCTGAGCATATGTTAGAGAAGCCTACAATAGCACAACATAGAAAACATGTCATTACGGAAATAATTTTTTAATCAAAAGCATGACTATTATTTCCTAAAGGAGTAATAATGGATATAGCACAGCAGCATGTTTCATGCCTATTGAAAAATTATGTAATATATAATGTAACACCATGTAATGAATCTGGAATGACAACCAACACACAGAAGATTCATCGTTTCCTTGGACAAACATGTACCCATATACACATACGTGCACAAACATACACACACAGAGATGTATATACACACAGTTAATTTTGTGTTACTTTTAAATTAGCCTGCTTCTCCAGAAGCTTTTTCATTTCTGTCTCATCTATTAACATCACCTTTTGCTTGGATGAAACTTCTTCCTTTATTGCATTAATTTCTGCTTTCCTTTGGATTACTTCTTTGCAAAGCTCATCACAATTTTCTTTCAACTCTTTAATTTTCTTATCTGCTTCCTTTAAAAATGAAGTTAAAGATCAGATTAGTTTTATTTTCCCTTTCATATTTTGCAGGTTTGTGATATTACAGAACCATTAATACTGAATGATGATAACACTGTTTACAACAAGGTATGAAATAAAATTTTCTATCAGATGTGTGTTTCTTCTATCAGTAACCAGCAGAATTTTATTGCCAACAAATCCACATATATTCATCAGGATTTATGACTGCAAATGTATTTCCTATACTCACATCCTAGAACCAAAAACTTGCAGCAATCTTTACATGCAGTATCCATTTGCTGAGTATAGTCAAAAAATTTCTCGAGTAAACTTAAGAAAATCCAGACCTTTTCTGAATCAGTTATTCATTGCTTGCCCTAGAGTTATCAAACCTGAACAATGCCTCTCCTATAAAATCTACCTCTTGATTTTTCTATGTATTCCAGATTTTAAATAAACTTTAGAGGTACACACTGTGAAAACATTTTCATTGCTATTTTTATATGTTAGCTGACAGAACATAAACCATGGCTTTTCTCATGTTTTGTACTTACCCTTTTTTTTTGAATTCTTTCATATTCATTTTCCAGAAGCCTTTTTTCTTCTTGCAAACTACAAGAAAATCAAACCAGCACTAAAATATTAGCAATATAATAGATATTACTATAATGCAGTAAATGGTTAGAAAGTACAGAAGCCTATCACGTGTTAAGACTAAAATGTATGGTGAATTTTCATCAGGGACAATCAAAAAGTGTCCAGATTTAAAGGAAGATTGATGACCGGTAACTGGAAGTCATGAAAGACAGGTTGTACACATATGAAGGCTTTTTCTACAGTGCACACACCCACACTTTTGAACCCGATTCCTCTTAGTCTTACCACGTCCTGCAAGGATGCATTTATGCCTCATTCACCCTTGTCTTTACACTAGCAGAGTATAACAGGTCAGATGGCACCCTACACCCACAGTTCATCCCAACCTCAGAAAACAAAATTTTAACATGGAAATGAGGCAAAACGGAAGAGGAGGTGGGTTATAGACCCACAAAGACACCACACATCAAGTAAAGTGCAGTTGCTAGTGAAAACTTTCTTCTTCTTTTGAGTGATTGTTCACACACACATTCACACTGTAAACAACTTGAAGTGAAGCTCCTCAAATCTGAACAGACTCCATATAAAAAAAGTCCTGAAAAGTGACAGTGGTTGTAGACTGGTAAGTCTAAAAACTAATTTGAATTCCACTGGTGTTCAAACACCCACAGAGGGAATGAGCTTGCAAAAAAAAAAATCTTTCAAAGAAAAAAGTTGAATGTATTTATCAATGACTGAATTTATCAGACTTCCCCAAAAATGGACAAAATTAATTCTGTGATAGGAGTTTTGTTTTGGTCTGCTCCTGTGTACTGTGCCCATAAACTACAACTGAGAATATTGTGTTCGGATGCCACATGGGTCACACACAGTGTTTGCACTTACCATCAGGTTGTCTAAATGTATAAATATGTTAATAAGGACAATTCATATTCCTCACACATTTTGGCAGGATTCCTAGATGAAGTCCTTAAGACTGGCATAATCACACTAACTAAATGAATGTCCACTTTGCACAAATACCCGTAACAGTTTGCCACAAAAAATTATTAAATAAGTCCTGTGCAAACTGATTAAAGAGGTACTGCATTACTTGTCATCGTCTGTGCTGTGCCCTCTTTAATATCATGTCAGATGATCAAAACACCAATCCCAAAACTCAAGAGAGCAAATTGTGACACTGTTTTTGGGGTGGTTTTTTTTCACATTCCTCCCTCATGAGGACAGATTCCTGTGGAGCCATTCCAGTTTCACAACAAAGACTTTTCCATCCAGCAGAAGTAAAATGATTTGAACACCTCATTTTCTGTGACATAAACAAAGGCAATACTGAACAGCAAGCACCAAGTTACCTTAAAAGGTGGCAGACCAACTACTTCCACACAAAAAACAGCGAAGGTGTGAAAAGGGGTGAAAGAAGTTAAACGTCTCCCTTTTGAGCAATGAGTTTGGTCCAGCTGCCCATACCCAAAAGTTAAAGACAGGTAGCACTACGCTAACACAGCCAGACTTCCTTACTGTCAGGGATAAAAGCAGGAACCTCCAAAGGGCAGGTCATCTGACATCCCAGGTGCTTATTTTAGGATGAGAAAAATTACCAGTTGAAGATAACATATTTCTTTCTGTTGACTCTAAAGGGAGATCAGGATGATAAACTCAGATTAAGAAATCAAATAAGATTCTTCAAAGATTTCAAGGTCAGTTTCTGATTTAAGAGCTATATGGACACAGAAGCTTAATGTAAGACTAGCAGAGAAAATCTGGTACTTCCATTTAGCATATGAATCTTGTAATTTGTGATATACAGACATTAGCCTCATGACTTCCTGTAAAATACTTAGACATCAATCACAACAACAAACACCAGAGCTGCAACTGGCTTTAGGCATTTAATAATTCCCATTGTTTTATAGCCCTTCTTTGATTGGTGTATTTTTCAATGTGTGGTTTTTATTATTATTGTTATTATACCTATAGCAACATACATAACAAAAAGAATATGAAACTCGTAAGATTAAACATTAATGTTTGCATATGTTTTTCACATTGCTTTACTTATTTTCGTGAAGCTTAATAGCAGTACTGTACATGAAAAGCTATCATGGATGCAGATGTAATGAGTTAGAAAAAAGCACTTGGAAAATTGGAGCATTAATGAAAATACATTCCAGACTTTTCCCTGCAAGATGTCTACAGCTGCAAACTGACACAGAAATAAAAAAATTAACTCAGAGAGATTAAGAAATCTAGTGGTAGTTGTCAACAAAGGTCCATTTCAGTTCCTCAGCTCACCAAATAGCCAGAACGTTATCATTACAAATCACATCATGCAAAAAATTGAACTCTTTCACCACCTCTGACACATAGCTGAGATTGCTGAGGAATCCACAGAAAGTGCTCAGCACCTCACAACTAAAATCTAGTGACTGCAAGTAGAAAATTTCACAGCTGACAAGCTGCTAGCATGAGATTCTTGTAAGGCTCCTAGCTGTAATTAGTTTGTGTGTAGTGGCGAATACAGCCACAAGACTAGTTGATAACAACTTCAACTGTAACTCAACTTATTTTACTTATGCCTTGTAATTTTTTACTAGAAAACCTATGGACAAAAGCTTAACTTTTCACTTTTTATTACTGAGTGACTAATCCTGAAATAATTAAAAGCATTGAAATAATCTCCATATTTGCAATGCTTTTACAAGGACAAACTCAGTTTTGCAATCCTGACTTGCATGCCAGTTAGAACAAACCCTTGCTGATCACATCGATCCTTTCCTTGTTCTTGTGCTAATGTGATTTTTTGGTCTATATTTTCATTCACTGAGGATTGTTCAGTCCCAGTTATATAAGAAACTTCATGGTTCTGGATGTATTTGTACCAGAACTGAACTGAGATCACTATTTTACTTTATTACACTTGCCTAATAGTTTTTGGGAGGAAGAAAACTCCTGGAATCAGCTCTGACTCTGCGGTAGTGGCCCAGATTTTATAACCTCAGTGAAATCCTTCCAGCTCTTGTTCCCCTTCTATGCTGAGCACTGAGGCAGACACACTAGCAACAAAGCCAGTACAACCACATACAGCAGAACAGCAACACAAACTGGAAGAGGAGGCACATACCTACAGTGGGAATACACCACACCCATGCAGTCACCCTCAGGGTGACTTTCCCAACAGCTGACGTATCGGAACTGCTTCTGAATACCTCACATATCTGTTCATGAAAAAAGTCACAAAATTTCTGAAAACCTGCTGATACCACAGTGCTGAAAGCAATTTAAATTTACTCTTGGCATGTTGACTACTCATTGGAACATTACAGAATTAAAAGAGAAGATAAAATATCACCTTCAGCTGTTGAAAAACGTATCTGATCTGGACAAAAACTTGTTTACAGAGGCAAGCAAATAGGAAAAGAAATATGGAAAATATTGAATATTAGGATCTCAAGACAAAAACATACTTTGCTAATGTTATGGTATATCTATAAGCTCAAGAGAAAAAAAATACTATTGTCAGATTTGAATCCGAGTGCAAAAAGGGTGCTAAATGCCCTTACCTATCAGAGAAAGTGAACTGAGGCAGGAAGTAAAGGCAGCAGAGACTAGAGATGCTTCAAAGAAAGGCTTACAGTAACAGGGAAGCCGAAGACCTCAGAAACTCTCTCTTGCTTCCAGCTCAGCAGTATTTCCGAGTAGACAAGATCCAAGACTTCTAAGAAAAGGACAAAGCAATAGATAAGAGACACAGATATTCCCATCCAAAGCTATTCTGCTCCATGTACCCCACCTGCCATACATAAGAAGGTAAATAAGCGATATGTTTGTTTTCAGAGTAAACAGCCATTAGTCATAATTCCCAATGAGTTTACTTGTAAGTGCCAAGCACAGCTGGGACTGTATTAACACAGTTGGACAACAAGGAAAACTGTGCTCCAGAGAGATCAAGGGCCAAGAGAGGCTGGACCACGAGTTTCTATTCTCCTGAGAAATGAAGTAAACCAAGCAGTCACCTAACAGCAAATTTGTACTATCTTTGATGCAGCTTCCTCTCTGTCTGTGACACCACCCATGCACACAAGTATTTCAGAAGATACTGCTTTCTTATTCATATACAATCATCAGGCATATAGATCTTCATTTTACACCAGTGTTACTATTAAATCAGCTGCTACTCACAACTCTATTCTGGACATTCATTTTCAGTAGCTTTCAGAGGCACCAAACCCAGCCCTTTGTTAGAAACATATATGCACATCCATTATCTGTTTTTCTTCATGGCTCATTTCTGATTTCCCCACTACATTCACTCATCCATCCCCACATATTCTGCCAGTCCTGTTCATTTACACTACTCCCAATATTAAAATCCCTTTAATTTCTGGAAAGCAGTTACCTTCTTTCCCAATAAACAAATCCACACATAAGCAAGGCACATCCTCCTCACTTCAAACCCACAACAAACTTAAGACCCAATTGCAGGGTTCCAAACAATGAACTAAATTACCTGCTGCTCTTAAGTTTAGAAAGTTGACAAATTAAGCTGGAGTGGGGGGATGATGATGCGAAAGAGATCTGTCAAACCATCCTGCAGCAGCGCAAATTAACAGAGAATCAGATGTTCACTGTCTCATCCAACACAAAAACTACAGGGCATGAAATGAAGCTGGTAGGAGTCAGATTCAGAAAAGAAAGGAGGTGCCAGTTCTTGTGTAGTTAATCTGTGGAACTCATTGCTTTGGGTGTTGCAATGCCAGAAGTCTATATAGCTGAGGAGGAGACAGGAAAAGTTCAAGGAATAGGGGTCAGCTGAGGATTCCTAAATACAAAGGAGTGTATTTGGCTTCTTAAATCCCTGGATCACAAATGGCTGGGGGCTGCACTTTTCGTCGCCGTTAGATACTGTGCCACATGGACCTCCGGTCAGACTGTACAGCTGGTTTTGATCTCGTGCAGTACATAAGAGCAAACAGAGGAAGTTTCTTGTTAAAGTGAAAGAACATTTTTCACAGTATGACTAACCCCAAAAGTGTATTTTTTATTCTGCAAGGTAGGATATTCAATTCAGATATAAAATTAATGCAGTAAATGTGCAAGGGTATTTGAAACAATACCTGAACTGCATTTTGTGTAGGACAGAAATCTTCTTCTAACTAGAGGTAGAAAATAAGAGTATGAGTAAATATCCCCTAAACATATAAAATCCCATCATTTTTTGGAAAAGTGATGCAAAATCAGTGAAAAATGTTCATAAAATACGAGGACAAATGGGTAAAAAGCATGATATTTTGAAGAGCTCATTTCTAAACTTCTTGGAAATTGCAATAAATTCTGTATTTAATAATTACTTCAGGAAACTTCATGTTGCTTAGTTATCTCATAGCAAATAATACTTTCCAGATGCTTTCCATGTTTTTTTATTTCTCCTGCTCCCAATTTGCTTCATTCTCAAGTTTCTTTCTCTATTAGAGCAAACACTTGGCCCTAAAAAAAAATAAGAAAGAACTGCCAGAAAAATCTGCTCTGTGCAGTTTGTACAGTGCCCCTGCTCTCCTTGCAGAAAAATAGTTTTAACTATTAAGTATAACTGAGCTGCTGACATTATTTATTTGTATTTATATACATCAACTACACTACAGGTGGACTGAAGATGGGTAAAATTAGCAAGCACCCCACAAAAAGACAATATGAGTTCATCTCCATAGCTACGTATTTTGAAAAATGCAACAGTACTCTTTGTACTTCTATTAAAGCTTCAAGTACAATGCACTCACATATGCAGATAATTAAAATATATACAATATCAAGCTTATTCTGGACTTTTTTCCTTTTACAGAAATGTCAAGTATTCACTTCTTTCATGGCAAATTTCTCATTTTTCCAACATGAGAATACACAAGTACTTCTCCTTTAAATACCTGAATAGAAAAACTTGGGTACATTGTGATTCTGATGTTAAAAATAGCCTTGGGTTTATTTATGACATTGTTTCTATAAAATCTCAGTCACCAGGTCTCTAAGACGCTTCCATCATTTGTATTAAAGGTGCCCAAGAATGGAAGTGTTCTTGTTGATTTTGCCTACCTAAACATTAATCATGAAATGCAGTAAATTTTAACCAGCATTTCAAAGGACACCATTGCATGCCCTAAAATTAAAATTATTTACAAATCTTGCACCAGGGTAATTTCATTCATCACTGAAATGTTGCTGTTAATAGGGAAAGTTTGTGGCAACTTATTTAACAACAGCCATCAAGAAATGTGTTCATGTAAGACTGAGAGAAGATTGAATTATATTCTATGTTATTCTTTCTAGATAAGCTATGATAAAATTAGCAGTGTTTGACCACTGTCACCTACCATTCCATCTGGAACGGAATTTCACACTCTCTTTCTTTAATAGCACTGTATTCATTTTGGCAACTAAGAAGTTGTTGCCTTATTTGGGAAACTTCACTGGAGGATTCTTCAGGGAACTGTTCTGCTTTTTCCAGTTCATGTTGTTGTTGTTCCAGTACTACACTGAGACGTCTGGCTTCCTGCAACAGCTGGATCTCAGATTCCTGTAAACTACATTAAACAGAAGAAATTAGAACTAGGCAATGAGAAGCATAACCTTTGTATTTATACTTCTTTACCTACCTATAATATTTAATTCAAGGTTTTCAAGATGAGACGGGATTAAGTCCTAAAAGTCTGGTCTGACCTCCTAGTTGACCCTGCCTTGAACAGCAGGTTGGACCAGAGACCTTCTGAGGTCTGTTCAAACCAGAATTATCCTCTGATGCCATGAGAGCAGTGGAATCTGATGTGAAGGTTTTTTTCTGCATACCTAGAATTGGAGTGGGATTCATCTCATCTAATTTTAACCAGATGAAAGACAGTTAGTTAGTCTTAATTTGTTTGCCTAGCACCTCCTAGAAACAGTGAAGAGACAGGGATTTTGTTTTTTCCTAAGTACTAAAGTCTAGATCTGAATCAGTGTGGGGACCAATAACAGGTAAGTATTCACCAGGACAAGGCACAGTCTGGGCTATATGACACCTTCAAGTCCTTAGTAAATATTGGGACACCTACCCAAAGCCGAATTGCATGTTGCCATTACTGTAGTGTTACCAGTGTCTGAAGTAACTCATTTAATGATACACAAGCTGCAAATACATTTGTGGACTTCTGTGGAAGCTTGTTATAATGCTTATAGACATGATCAATTATCTGATCTGACTTATCACTGAAGTCTAGCTTCAAAGAAATAACAAACTGTAACACTCTGTCAGCATTAGGAGACTGGTATTCATAATATACTTAGGAACCTACGTGACAATAGCTGAATAATAGTAAAAGCAGCTAGTGAAATACATTTATTATTATGGAAATGTCTTAAAGGGAACTACAGTATAAAAATTCATATACAATGCACAACATATAAACCTGTTCTTTATGCTACAGAAATAATTGTGTATGCTTTCTCTATTTTACCCCATTAAAACTTTTATATAATGATATACTGAAATTAGACAGAAATTATGTGGAAGAATAAAGAAATCTATTATTAATTAAAATATAATCCAATTTAATATTTTTTAAAACAAAGGAATGTAGAATCTCCCATATTGAAAAACTCTGTACATAAATTTTAGCTCAAAGATTGTATTTATGGCTTAGCAACAAAAACACCATTATGTATCATACTGAAGAACAGACTTGAGATGGTAACTATAAAACCACAAAATATACAACTGACTATACTGCACAAACAGACCTGAAATAATACAGCAGAAGAACTTTTGTTTTGTGTAACATTTCTACTTAGATACCCACTTCCTTTTTTAAATTAGAAAATAAGAAAACCACAGACTTCAACGGGAAACAAGAGTGTGCCTTTATCACGAACAAATAAGTTATTCTGTGATGTATTTACATAGTAACTTTTTAACAGAAAAATAAATTGACTTATTGACATAAGATCTTGTACAATATTTAGATCTTCTTATAGTCAAACGGAATGTATGCTGTCTTAGGATAAAATATAATTGGTTGTAGTATAACACATTAATTTAAAATGTAATTCTTTACTGCGAAGGTGGTGAGTCACTGGAACAGAACTTGCTCAAGAAGCTGTGGGTGCCCCATCCCTGGAAGTGTTCCAGGCCAGGCTGGATGGGGCTTTGAGCAACCTGGTCTAGTTTTGAGCAACCTAGTCTGCACATGGCAGGGGGGTTGGAACTGGATGATCTTCAAGGTCCCTTCCAACCCAAACCATTCTATAATTCTATAACAATTCTTACATAAAACATAAACTTTACATAAAATTACACAAACACCTAAGTTCTTCCATAAAAACAAAATTCTTAATATTTATTTTTTTCAAGATAATAAAAAATAAAAATAGAAACAAGAATTGAGTGATGAAGCTAGACCAGATCTTGGTCACTACAGACACTAACAGTATTTTTTCATGGGAGTATTTAAATTTAATAGAAGACAATGAAGAAATAACTGGACATCTATACAATGCAGACATCTAGAATCACATGAGTACAAAAGTAGTCTTGCCAAGTCTGACATGGCAGCATTGAATTTGTGAAGTGATTAATAATTTAACAGAGGCTTACAAAAGTAAGATTCCCAAACTGTCAATGAACTATCATTACCACCTGACTTTCTTATGGTGTATCAAAATATCCGTATTAGGTACCTAAATTGAGATAATAACAATAAAAATTTACAATTGGGCCACATGATTATGTGGCTAAATGGGTTTTCAGAACTTAAATAAGAACTCAGGCACATCAGGTGCATCTACACAGTCTCACTGCAAAGTGTATGGATGAGACAGTACCAGAACGGGCTGAGAGCCTGTTCCCAGAATTTCAGCTGCGCAGCAAACAAATTCAAAAGCACGTAACATCTTTGAAGAAGTTTATCAAAGATGTTATCTGCCAGGTGACATCTCTCAGCTTTTCAGAATGCCAAATTGCGCAAAACTGAAACCAGGAAGTAAAGTACCATTTACCACTAAACAAAGGACCATACTGTACACACAACTCTGTATTCTAGCAACAGCCCTGGAGTTTATCTGCATACAGACTAGCTGCAAATCATCACATTAGACAAATTTCTATTGTGTATCAGAGGAATTGGTAGTGTATCAGTGACATAGTTGTCACAGGGATCCAGCTGCTTAAGATGTGTAAGACTCTCTCCTTGAGATTTTTGTACACAACTAAAGGAAAGAGGAACACACACAGCTTGAAGGCCTCATCCAGTGTCATTGAAGGCCTCATCCAGTTTCCACATGACATTGTAACAGCACTGGGACAGATGGGGATTAAATTAGGAAGGAGATCAAATGCAACTGTAATATGTGAAAAAAATAAGTTCTTGATTCACAGAACTGTACCGCATGTTTAAGGGTGAAGAACTAAAAATTAAATCATGGTATTGATTCTGTGAAGGGTTCATTGTAGGAGAAAGATATACACACATACTGAACCTAACATCAGGATTCTCTTTATATCCAGTGGAGAAAACCAGACACTTGCAGATGTCCATAGAAGAAGGAAGCGTGTGGTCTCTGCTTCTTTCTATTGACCATTAAGGGACTCTAGATACCTAGTTCAATGTGCATGTCTACTGATGTTAACATATGGACAAGTGAATTCCACATTTCATGTCTGAAAAGTCCTTAAAATGTACTGGAGATCACAATCAATTTTTGGTAATCGATTTCCCTTGCTTTCTTTCAGCAGTAAGAGAAATTTATAAGCAGGAATTAGTACTTATTCATGCACTGGCATTTTGCTTTGATGCATGATTACATCTAAGTAAAGAATGTGACATGATTCTCACCAATTGACTTTCTTAAAGAAATACGGTAATTTCATATGCCTGTGAGAACCATGGAAAGAATGAGAGATGTAATCTACCATCTAACATTTTCATGCTTTTGGTGCATGGTGTTTACAGCAGTTTTATGTGTGACAGAAAAGACAGCTGAGTCCTGTTTTCACTCAGGCCATATTCCACTTATCGTCCTTATGTAAAATAATGTTCTAAACAAATGAATTAATATATAAAATAAAATATATAGTAATATGCTTGTATTTTTTCCAATCAAAGACTGATTTCAATCTAACACTGGCTAAAAGTCAATCAAGTTCAGCAGCTACTGGATTTCTACTTAAGCTTAGTTAACACCGACGTGGTAGAAACCTTCTCAATCAACTAATCCAAAATGCACATAGTATGTTTAGTTCTGAGCACTGAGAAGATGCTTCTTGAATTTTCTAGGGAGTTGAAGTGGTATAGGAGGGCTGGTTTTAATTTTACTTCCCAAAAATATTTGCTATGCAGTAGTATGAATAAAGTCAGATGACTTCTTACAGAGTCAGAGCCATATTCTCTCTATTTTATTAAGACAAAACTAGAAGACTCAGCTAACCTCAAGAAAAACTATGTTCAGGATTTTGTGAACCCCTTTTTAAATTACTTTATATTATTTAGCACTCGTCGCTATTCATAGTGTCAGGAGGCACACCAACTCCCAGCATAACCCAAGTAAGCAGGTATGACTTGAATTAGTTTTAGAATCCTTACGCTTTAGCTTCAATGACAGAATAGCCATGGTTGTCTTACAAGCAGAATTGCCATACGGATTTTGATGTCGACTTCCAGGAAAACCAGGCTAAAATATTGCTAATATGGTGGATATTATGGTACCTATTACAGAAATATAACAGATAGAATAATGCTGATCTTACTGACAATTATGGATATACCATAAGTAATGTCAAAATGATTAGTCACAAATACTAATGTAGTATTGCAATATTTGCAATAGGACTGCTCTTGGTGGATATTATGGTACCTATTACAGAAATGTAACAGATATAATAATGCTAACTTCTGAGTTTCATTTATACTTTGAAGCTTAGGGTTCTAACCTTCTAAATTTATTAGCAGTCCTGTATAATGTGACTGTCAATATTATCAGAGGGTAAAATTTTAGATGGGTCAGAGTAACTGTCCTTCTTAGAAATGAGCCTTTAGCTTCTTCAGTTGCTCTCTATGATATTAGCTCAGCAGGTCAGAGTCTTTCCATATATTACAATTCTAGCTACACGATCTTCAAATACATATTTATTTTAAACTTGTATATTGTCTGTTGCAGTTTGTGCTTCCCTCCATTGCCATTATTATGTTTATATTAAAACCAAAGATGTTGTTCGAACAAGTATTTAAATATCCCAAATTACCTTGAAAGTTCCTATTAAATAATATTATTTTTCAACCTTGTCTTTTTGCTTCCTTTTAATGAACGCTGTAAGAAAGCCTTGAATGATAATCAGGCATCACCATGAGCAGAAAATTACTTTAAATATGTAATGTTTTGGCTACTTAATATCTGAAAAAGGAATATTATACCTTATCACAGTCTTATGCAGCAGGGTGTACTTTCCCTTCAGCTCAGCTACTCTGGTGCCAGTGATTTTTCCAGCAGAAAATAGCTATGGAAGGGAAACAGACAGTTATGAAATCTCCTAAGCACTGATATTTTCATTCTGTTGCAACTTTTTATAACTACAACTGGCAGCCTTTTAGTTTATACAGTCTTCGGTAACATACCAAATCAAATACACAGCGAAATCAAATACACAGATGAAAAATGCTTATTTCATGATAATTCAAGGCATAAATATAAGGTTACAAACAATGTGTCTGTCACAAATACAGTGCTACCTGCACCACAATTTATTTTCTGATTTTCTGCCTGTATTAGTATTTCTTGATACTTCTGTCTTGACTTTGAACTCAGGCTCTAAATCACCTGTTTTCTACAACGCTTAACTGGTTCCATTTTGGTATACACCAGCTGGCCTGCACAGGTGAAACTGAGGCCTGAAGTGTCTCCACAGGCACTATGGTTGTAGGAAAGAAGAGCTGGGCTCCAGCTGGGTCACCCCCAGGCCACAGAATGCATTGCTTTATAGGCCTGGGCAGGCCTTTGGCAAACAGCAACATCAAACCACTCCACACACTCAGTACTACGAAACCTGCACGTGTGCGATTGCAGTGCACCCATCTCTTAGGTGATTCCTCAGTGTCTTGAGGGCAGTAATTTGGGCCAATGAGCCAGTCTCTCTTAATATAAATAGGAAACTGGACTAGGACCCTGATTTTGCCACTGGGAAATATCACGGCAGCAATGTGACAGTATCTCCTGTGATCATAGACTTAATTAAGTTGCAAAAGATCTCTAAGATCATCAGGTCCAACTGTTAATCCAGCACTGCCAAGTCCACCACTAAAACCATGTCCCTAAGCACCACATCTATACCACATCTTTTAAATACCTCCAGGGATGGTGACACAACTGCTTTTCTGGGCAGCCTGTTCCAATGCTTCACCACCCTTTCAGGGAAGAAATTTTTCTTAACATCCAATCTAAACCCCCCATGGAGCAACTTGAGCCATTTCCTCTTGTCCTGTTGATTATCTGGGAGAAGAGACCGACCCCCACCTGCCTACAGCCTCCTGTCAGGGAGCTGCAGAGAGCAGTAAGGTCCCCCCTGAGCCCCCTCCTCTCCAGGCTGAACAGCCCCAGGTCCCCCAGCTGCTCCTCACCAGACTTGTGCCCCAGACCCTTCACCAGCTGCGTTGCCCCTCTCGGGACATGCTCCAGCCCCTCAACGTCCCTCCTGAAGTGAGTGGCCCAAAGCTGAACCCCGTGTTCGAGGTGCGGCCTCACCAGTGCCCAGTGCAGGGGGACAGTCACTGCCCTGGTCCTGCTGGCCACGTTATTGCTGTGTGATATTTCTTTAGAAAGCCTTTTCTTCACCTTCTTTGGTTACAGGTAAGGAGAATCAGGTTAAACCTAAGTTTAAAATGTAAGGTGATCTGACTATGAAAGTCTATAGCTAGCCTTTTGGAGCAGCCAGCCAAATCTGCAACTTGTATGGGAACCTGCCAAGAAATTGGTTGTGCAGGTACTATCAGTGTCATATTCAACCCTTATATTTGACAAGGCTTCCACGGAAAGGCGTTTTTTTAAGCTGAACTACTGGCCATTTAAGAGATTCCTATGTGGGCTGTTCTGCAGATGCCATTTTCTTGAATATCCAGGAGAAACTATTCAGAATGAGTCCTACAGTCAAGAATCAGAACCCAAGTTAATATGTGAAAGGAAGTACACATTTTGTTTGTAACTGTTTGATTTATGTATTTTTTTTAATATCTACTGCAAAATATTTCATGGTAGTAAAGACAATTTTTGTTATCTAAGGCCCTGAGAAAAGGAAAGATTTGTCTTCCATTTGTTTGTATGAGATTAAAGATAAGCAGATCTCAAATATTTATTTTGGCATCCTGTATGTTCTGAAGATACTGTTCACTGAAGTTCACAATACTAACTAGTTCTTCTGTGAGAAAGAAAATATTGCCATATCTCAACCCATTTATTTCTTAGCATCATATGTAGGTATAGTTGTGCTATTTGGGTGGTACCTCACTACCGTCCTTTCTCCATGCTCCTCTGATCTATATCTGTGACTTCCAGTTTTTCTTACCACTTAGCTTCCCACTGAAGACCTATGCCATGTTTGACAGCATTTCTGCAGAAATAAACTTACTTGTCCCTGAGGTTATTTCTTCTCCTTTATATCCATAAGCTTTTTACACCTTTTATACTTAATTTCTCAGTTTGGTTCAAAGCTAAAAGCTCTGTTCCAATAAGGCTGGTCCTACACAATGTGAAGACACATACCTTTGAGGACTACTTAAGACAGAGTGTATGGATAGCATACCAGCATTTCAAAGGGAGTGAGAATTCTGTGACAAGTATCATCACCGGATAGTTCCCATTACCACAGCTTTATTCAGAGAGCCATCAGAGTCATTGCTGGGCTACCCTGATCCCAGGATTTGTTATTTAAAGCCCAGCACACTGTTTTCTCCAAAATGCTTGGGAAGGCAGAAGGGAAAGAGGCAACCACGTGAAAGGAAGAAATATGGAAGGAGGAAGGAAAAGCATGAGCTTGCTGTAGAAAAATTGTGTTATTCACAGTGATAAAACCAGCTGAGGGATGATGCCCCTGATATACAGACACATACTGCTTTCAACGCTGCCTTTCCCACACAGGTGATAGCAAGTGACACGTAAATGAAGTTAACCTCAGAAGCTATTTTAGCTTAATCAGTGGATGCTCCTAGAAATTCACTGAACGCCCAGAATGGGGCTAGTAATTGTTTTCCTTACACATTTCTATCATGATGATGAATAGGAAACTCCCAGTCCCTGAATACATTGCCTATTGATAACAAAAATAAGAGAGAGGACTGGAATGACAGTAGGTACCCACTTGGACCTGGAAGTATGGCTGTGCACAGTCAGCAGAAAATGAGTAACAGCTTTTTGCAAAAGATACTGAAAATGAGTAATGGTCAAATTCTTATAGAGCCACTACTCAGTGGACAGTATAAAGGATAGAGTCTGACGTGTTTGCCTTCAGGTGGGCTGAGAAGTAAACAGTTTTTCAGCTGGGATGACTTTGGTTCTTACTAATATCTAGAATGGAACTAGAGCCAAGAAATTGATTGTCCTTCCATCTTCTGAACAGGCTATTCAGATTCCTGAAGCAAACTGCCTCTTGTGGCCATAGACATCCTCTATCTCAACAGCAAATTACAGTAACTATTAAAACAATTTTTCCTGTATAGTTTCTCCTCAGAGTATTTCACGCTTCATTCCATTGCACAGAAACACGCACATTTGGCCTTCTTGGCTTGTAATCACAAACCTTGCCAATTCCCTGTCTGTGGAGATATGTTTCTGCCTCTGATGTTCCATTCCAGATCATCTCCTTACATAACTTTGATATATTTTTGTCTACAAGGACAAATAGCTTACGGCTGAGAACAATGGAGAACAATGTTAGTTACTAAGTCTCTCTTTAGCCATCAAAATAGCATTTGGAAAACTGTAATCTAAGGGCAACAATCGCATTATCTTAACTTTGTAAAAATGTTTTTGCCTATTACATCTACCAGCTATTAAATAAAATTTATCCCATGTTCAGAATTTCCATTATAAAAGGCATATACAGTAGTTAGCAGAACCATGTTTTAAAATGCAGCACGATACAAGTGAATTTAAAAAATCTACTTGAAATGGATTAAGTGAATACTCACTTCCCTGATGCTTTTCACCTGATCTAGAATAAATTTGGTTTTGCAGGCATTTTACATGACAGAAGGCTGTATAGAAGGAGATATCTTGTACAAGGTATCTAACACATCAGACTTTCAGAAAAGAAATGCTTGCCAGAGAGCATTAATGTCTTGTATAAAGGTCAGTATTGAAGTCCCCAGATTCCTGTGAAATCTAATGCCAAGGGTCTTGGAAAGATTATGAAAAAAAATAAAGAAAGAAAATCTCAAAATGGCCCATCTTGCACATGTAACAAAAGACTACACTGATTAATTTGATTAATTCCTAATAGAAGCAACACAGAAATTCAGTGTAAAAAATAGAAAATATTCCTAACTCTTATTATTTGTAAAAATGCTTTAGTTTAAACAACATATGTTTGAATAAGTTCTGGGTTAACTCAAAAAACACTACACTTTGGCAGCAGTGACTGTAACAAATATTAGAGCTTCCAGATTTCAACTTTAGGGAAGTAAGCTTGCAAGTTAGTTCAAAAAAAGTCATCATTCAAGAACACTCAAAGAAAACAATGACAAAATAGTCAACAGCATCTATATATAAACATACATACACATATACAAACATAACATTTCTAAATGCATTTATATGATAATTTTTTTCTGGTCAGTTGGATCTGTATTAGCCACAATTCTGCAAAAAAAAAAAAAAAAAAAGCTGTGTATGAGACTAATGTCCCAAGTTTAAAAAAGAAGTTTCATTTCACTCCTCCCCCTTCCCCTCAAGACACAGTCATAGTTCACTTCATAGCTTTGAGGCTCTCACGTTGCTGAGGTAAGTAAAACGGTAGTTCTTAGTTCAACAAATTCTGTTGCTACACTGAAAAGATAAAGAGCGAGTGAGAAGATGAAGTAGTAAGGGGAAAAAAAAGAGCTTGTGAATAGCAACTGAGGATGTCTTTTCTCAGTCCTCTGTTAACCATAATGCCCTGGAAAGAACTGAGATAATTTTGTTATACTGGTGTTCTCAAATCTGGAGTTTGGAATATAGTCGGGTAAATATTCTTAAACTGTTGAGTCTTCCAATCCCTTTCCATGTCAGTTGTACTTAACCGTGTTTTGCTTTTCTCTGCTTTTCTTTCTCATTATACATGAGAATGAACTGAGACCCTGAACATTTTTAAACACACTCCAAATTGATAGATCATCTGGATAAACTGAAGTAAATTTTCCTTATCTAAATGGAGAATTATTGGAAAGTTGGATGAAGATTTGGCTGCTAACGAATGATTGCCTGGCAACTTTCTCCTTTCATTTTCCCCATACTCCCATAAATGTAACCACATAAACAGTATGGAAGTATGTATCTCATTACTGGATTTAGTTGTATCTTTCCCTTTTGATTTAAAATGTCTGTTATGTTTATGTTACCCTATTAAGTTACCCTTTCTTTTACTTCACACTCATCTTTAACAGATTAACATGAGTGTAATTTTCTAACTTTGTTACATTTTTTCATGTTACTTCACTATTTGAAGTTTGGCTTTTCTACCAGAAAAACTAAACATAACAAAACCAAACCAAACCCAAATTCTAAAACAAATTTGTTTCCTTTAATCAGTGAAAACTCCCATGAAATAAGGTACTGGATAATTCTCTCCTATGATAAAGACTGTGGAAGAATATTTTGCTGAAAAGGGAAGGGCATATCCTTCATATTTTTCTAGCAAGAAAAGATGGACTTTCTGGCTCTGGGCAGAAACGTTTTAAATACAGGAACCCATGAGAAAAAAACAGAAAATATTTCCTCTCAAATAGATGTTCTTTACACCTGCATAACTTTCTCTACACCCATAGCATTAATAAGTTCATATTTGCTTGCTACCAACAGCTCCCCGTAAGAACTCTCCTCAAAATCTTTTGAAGAAAATTCCAAGAAAAAGTAAGCACAATCAGAGGTTACACACAATCTGAGGGAGATATTTTTTTATAGCCTTCCAGCTCAATTTCAGGTGCACTATCCCCTGGATGTAGGACCACAGTAATTTCTCCCAGACCAGAAGGCAGATATAGATGAGATGTTGGTAATAAATAGAAGATGTCAGAATATGAATGGGAATTAAAACTACGGAAGGGAGAGGACCCACCTGATAAATGAGGTACTCTTCCATGTGAGCAAAACTAGTGAAACCTGGCCTTAACTACATCAGCACCTCTTCACTCCTACATTCAGTGCAGCAGGCTTTTGCATTCGCCATTTTAACAGATCTTACTCAATCCTTTCTGATAGTGAACTCAAAGCAATAGACCAAGGAACTCATCTGGAATTTCAAAACAAGTTTTTTGTTAACTCAAATGTGATATAAATAAGAAATCTAAAAACTTTGACATTCCCTGTTTTTGATTTTAAGGCTCTTCAAGCTTCTTTTGGGAGTATCCAAACCTGGATAAAACCAAGCCAAATTTTAAACTTAAAAAGATGATACAATTTGAATGCTGGTCTAATTCCTTGCACTCTTTTGATAAAAAGCATCAAGAACAGCACCGAAGATAAATATAGCCACCACTATGAAAGTACTGATTAACATAAAATTACTCATAATTCTTACGAAAGTGAAACACTTGAAGGCTTCCTAGGAAACACTTAATTTCAACAGTCCCTAGAACCTCTGCACTTCAGAGAAATGATGGAGCTAACACATGTTTCTAATTATCTTTGCAGACACTGCAAAATAACTAAAATGTATTCTAAGCTCAAATGAAATAATAACACTTTCCATCTCTTCCTTCTAAGCTGTAGGTTTTGCAATTAAAACAAGACACTGTGACTACACTTAATGTTATTTTAACACATAGAATATCCATCATTTTACATTAATTTTGTTTATTTCAAACATCTGAAAGGTCTCATCCAACAACTCTTTTGCAACAACAGAAAAATATCAAGGAATAAATATATTTTATAGTTTGTATGCACTCAGGATTTCAGTACAGTATTAGCCACTTGGCAAATGGCTCTTCTGGCCAGTTTGCTATGTGAGGTTTGGAATTTCCTCTCTGTACTGTCTTTTTTGAAGAGCTTTTTTACCCTTTTTGGATAATATTTAAACATTCAGGTAAGAAAAAGGGTAAGTTTTCCTCTTTGAATAGAAAGCTTTCTATCCTCTGTCAAAATCCTTGTTGAGTCCTCAGTGTTTGGACACTTACTACATAGCTCAGGTGTTTCTTAGTCTGGGGAGAAGGCAACACCATCTCCCATTGCCTTTTCAGAGGTTATTTCTACATTGCAGGTGAGCAACAGGTACAAACATGCTATGACTGTTGCATTTCTAGCCATATTGCTGGCTATCAGTCTCCACAGAATCTAGTGCATCCTTTAGATGAGGTGAGCTGGGGATATCTGCTGGTGTTTGGTTTGCCTGTGTCTGGTATCTCCAAATTACTTAGACAAAAGCTTGGACCCACGATAATGCACTAAGGGAACTGAAGACTTGACTTAAGGTCAGGCCATTGCTCAGAGCAAGTTCAGTACTGAGCTAGCACTTGTGCCAGAACAGTGCAGAACTGTCTACACAGAAGTGGAAAACAAGGAGCATCTGCTCCAGGTCCTTAGCATCACTGCTGCCGTCAACTAGAACTGATAGAGATACGCTAACAATAAAATGAAGAAAAAAGTTAGCTAACTAAAAAGTAGCATACTACTTGGCTTCTTAAATGGCCAAATATAATAGTTCATATTGTTCTTAATTTCTGAGAATTTCTATGACTTCTCATTACTTCTGAAGATTATGCCCTGGCAACTTCAAGATGGGGCATGCAAAAATGAAGGAAAAACAATTAAAAGTCTATAGAGGTAGTATTTTTAACCTCTGTGGCAACAGGTTTATCTTAAAAAAAACCCCAAACAATAAACCTGCTCTAAAAACTGCTGGTCCCCATGCCAGAGAATTTAATGGTTTTAAGGACTTCTGTGACAAAATCATCTGATTCCCTGAACAATACCTAGGACAGTTTTTACCATCTTCACCACTTTTGCTACAGGGCTTGAAGGATGCACTTCATTTTCCAGAATGCTTTGTTTATACAGTTTTTATTACAACATATAGTAAAGCAAAAAATAAACTCCATATAATACACAAATGGAGTTGAGTCAGAAAAATTAAGGCTGGAAAGAACCTCTGGATGCCATTTAGTCCAACCTCCTGCTCAAAGCAGGGACAGCTTCAAATTTAGACCAGGTTACCTCAGGGCCCTGCCCTGTCAAACTACGAAAATGCCATGATTGAGTAAGGATGCAGTGGCTGAATAACTATTGCATCAGTTAGAAGGTAGTCTCTTTATTCTGCCGATTTATCAACAGCTCTCTTTACTTTTTACCCAAAAGAAGATAATGACTTGCCCTGAAGTATACTGAGTCTAACCATTGACTACCTTACTTTATCTCACATATTTTTTCCAAACCATGCAGCTGAAGAGTGAAATGTATTCCCTTTAGATGTTAGGAAGCATAAAGAAGATAAGAAGAGATGCCAGACTAAAGGACAATAATGAAGCCAGTGTATATAAGATTCTGATTCTTTTTAATAATATTTTTTAACTCATTAAATTATTTCAGATTGCTTTCCAGCAGTTATATGAAACAAGAAACAGCCTCAGTGAGGCTCTTACTTGCCTTTGAAAAACATAGGGAGCCAAAACTGACTAACTTGCTCCAACTAAGCATCAGATATTTGGATGACCTAAACTCTGTTTTTAATATGAAGCGTTGCATCACAATTTATACATGCCTAGTAAATATGATTACTACACTTCTTATTCTATCATCTACATCACTTATTCTTCAACACGCTGCAAATATTCATAGATTTATAGAAGACTAACACTTCTAAAATTAACTAGAATTTCTCTACTCAACAATATCTCAGGCTTCAGCACATATTTCAAAGTATTTTAAGACAAGAAGATAAAGATCACTAATTTAAGACTGTAGATATTTAGTTCCACCATAAATTGTATGTATCAGTATTTCAGTGCAATTTTGCATTCCATTTTGTACGTTGAGAAACATGTTAAGTACAGAAAGGAACAGCTATACTGCAGATATTTAGGGAATTATATGCCTTAAGTCATTATTGCAGAGAAAGGTTATGATGGTAGAAGGTAAAGAAAATTGCAGTATGATTTCTAAATTAATCCTGTCATTAGAGTTAAAAAATAAGGTGTAATCCATCCCATCTGTAACTACACACATGCTGACAGGCAGTAGATTTTTTTAGGATAAGTAAGGGAAGTCCCCAGTAAAGCCTATTTATTAGTCTTTCAAGTACAAAAAGATTTGTCGCTGAGTTTTCTCAACTTTTCATTTAGGTGATAAACAACAATATCTGAAGTCATGAGGCCATTGGTTGTATGAATGCAGTCAGGCATTTCTATCCTGATGTTCACGATGAGCAAGATTATAACAAAGTAACAAATACATTTGTATAAAATCAAATCTATATATAAAACGGTTTCCCCTTAAAAGTACTATTTTACAAGGGAAAAAAATCACCTAAGTAATTTCTATTTGGAAGCTAAAACAATTTAAATAATTTAAGAAAATGATTTTTTTTTTGTTTTTCACAGAGTGCTTCACAAATTATTTTGCCCTATTTCCTGTTCCACAAAAACCATAAATGTAATGAGTAGTAAGATAGCATGCACTTTTTAAATGTAGCGTATCATTCTTTCACAGAGTGAGGGCATAATGAGCCTGAGAAATTATTAATATGCACTCACTTTATTTTGAAATGGACATACCATTTATACTGAATTACTACAGAGTATTTCACATTAAAAAGGCTATATTCAGATGATGCTACATAAACAAGACAAAACGGAGTAGGGGTAAAGGTATACATGAAAAACATTAATAAACCTACTTACAGTAGATATAGCACTGTATTGCCTTACACAGAGTTTCTACAACTTAACTTTTCTAATTACAGATGGATCAGCCAGGCATCCTTTAATGAAAAATAAACGGCTGAAAAACCTTCTAAAACTAACAAATAACAACTAGGAAAAATAATATCATGAATTCTTTCCCAAGGCATGGTTCATAACAGTAGTTTTGTCCCCAGTTCATGGGAAAAAGCAATCCCTACATGGAAAATACCAAAATCAGCCACCATCAAGATGATACAGCGGGTGAGGAAATACTGCATCTGGCCAATTGTGTCTTGCATGGATACAGTGGGTGAGGAAATACTGCATCTGGCCAATTGTGTCTTGCATGGCTCAGTAGAAGAGGGGGGATAAGAGACTAGTAAGATAGGCATTCCAGGAAAGGAGACAGCTTTCCTGCTGCCTCCTGTGTGGCTGCGACTCTCAGGAGGAGGATACTGAGTAATCGGTACAGTCTTAGACCACCTAAGACTGGTTTTATTGGAGTTGGAGAGGCTTTTGTATTTGTTTTGTCACCATTCTTAAGAGGGTATGCCGGGTCTTTTCTCCATACACTTAGCCAACTACATCGCCTTCCGTGGCTACAGATAAAGGAAATATTCAGCAGTAAATTCTAGATTTTGGGCAGGCAGATCTTCAGGTGTCATTGGAGAAACAGAATAAATTGGAATTTACTTTAAAGGATCTATTTCTTTACAAATATAGTCCTCACCTTAACAGAAAGAGTGACATTCTTTAATCATGAGTTTTGTAATATGTATTACATTTACAATTGCTTATATAAATACGTTATCTACTATTTACATTCTATGCCAGTGTTGCATTTCTACGTGTTGCCATAATTCATAAATAAAACAAAGACCAAATTAAACAGATAGGAAATTTACACGGTTACTAGTCCTATGTAATCTGTATCTCAATAAGAGTATTAACAATTAAAATCAAATGGAATAGGACTGCCTGCCTTTCTGTGTCCTGACGTGTTCTCATCGATGCGTGAGGAAGTTGAACAGACAGTCACACAATCCAGTGGACAACATAAAGACTGCTTGCATGAAGAAAGACTACTTAATTAAAAAAGAAATCAATTGAATTAATCAAAAACACTCCTAAATTAGAATTTGTTTCTAGTATGAATTTTAGGTATATATTCCACATTGTGGGAAAAACTGAAAATTAATCTAATTACCTTTCGTCTCAACCAAATGTATCACAGAATCACTGAAGTCAACAACAACAAAAAAAATATTACTGCAGCTGTTGAATTTTGATACATCCTACCTCGCCTCCAAAATTATTTGTACGAATGAACACAGATGTGCTTCAGGTTTGTTCATATCAATCATTTGAACTGCTTACACAAATCTGGATGTTTTGCAACAACTCTTCTGCAGTAGATGTTAACTCCCAGGACAAAGCAGAAATCAAACAGATGGCAAGCTGTCATGTTTTAAATTGCCATAGTCACTAGGTAAATTAATATCTGCCTACAGACTTTTAACTTCGTTGTTTTCTATTTGACCTACATGCCATTATCTGCCAGGAAAAAAACCCTTGCTCTAAAAAATCATGGGAAATGGCTCATGCTGCTTTTGATAAACTTTGTGTAAACAGTCCTCAGACAAGTCTGCTAAACCAAAATATATTACTACTTTAACCTTGCAACCACTGGGTAGTTCTGGAAACAGAATTAAAGTCTTCAGTAGAATTTCAGAATATCACGAGCTCTCAGTTTTTTCCTTTATCTTTAGGAAGGTATGTCTGTGAGATTAAAGATATCTCTTCAATCCATAGAAGGAAAAATAGATTCCTAAAATGAAGATGAAGACTAAACGAGATGAAAAGCTACAAGAAAATGCCCTTTAACCAAACAAAAGACCTTGGTAGAAAATTCTCACTTGTGACTATCAGCTGTTATTCAGTTAGATCTTTTTCACAGTTGAAAAAGATTGGCTTTTGCATGTCGTGATCGCTTATCTACTTTAAAGCTTGAAGTATAATACAGAATACTCTAGGGATCGAGAAAAGCCCCATCTGGAAAGAAACTTTGTTTACAAACTGCAGTTCTCTGTTTTGATCTGATCCAATATTTCTGCCATTAGTTATGCTGAATCAGCATCTTACAGTTTAAGATTGCTCAGTGCCCTTTCAAAGGGCAAAGACTTGTGAAAAACTCATTTTTGAGAGTTTGCTTCATTTATCCCAAGGAAAATAAGAGGCACAAAACACACAAAAAAAGGCTGTAGCATACTACTTTGAGTTCCTGACGGAAGAAGAAAGATGACAAATTGTTGGGAATGGACATTCCGTGACAGAACAAGATGACCAGTCCTCAATTACAAAGCTTCCCCAGGTAGAAGCATACAGATACCTGATGGAGAAGTGGAACTTCCAGGCTCCAAACAGATTGCTGATAGCCTAGCAGCAGAACATCAGACTAATAACAAAATCAGGAGGATAACAGAGCACCTCAGGATTATAGAAATCTCATCCAAGGGAGGAAGTAACTATCAGTAAATGAAGGTATATAATGGATCAAGGAATTAGTGTCTCAGGAAAAAGATGTTTGAAAAGCTCAGACATCTCACATTACTATCCGAACTTTCTTTTCTTTGACATTCAGCATCACTAGAAATTTCTGCCCTTCTTAAAGTTATTAAGTTCTAATGATATTTTAGGCTTTCAATGCAGCACAACAGTCATAAATTACAATATATAAATTACAACACATTTGATATGCATTTAAACATTTCCAGGCAATTCATAAGATGTGAAGCAAGGACAATTATTAAGGATTTTACAGATACAGAATAGTATTTCCAGTCCAAGTCCTACAGCAGATAGCAGAGTTCACTGCAAACTGAACAAACACCACTGTGGGGGGAATGGGGCTTCCCAAATAACAAGCATTTAGGAATTCAATTATATTTCTAAAGCCCTTCAAAAAAGGCTGGTATAGCTTTACTCAGTTTGACAGTAGGAGCCATGCAGGAGAAAAATGCTCTGGAAATACTTGATTTTAGACTGATAGAAAAAAAAATCTAGGATCCTATTAATCAAATGAAAAATTTTAAAATTTTACTCACAAATTAAAATCATACATTTAATCTGTTACAAACACTTCAGTTTTGATGCATTTTTAATAAAACCAAAGTGGTGTCAGTATCTTACACGCAAGCTGGGGGTGTCCTTCACCTCATTGCTGGAGAACTAGCATGATCTGAAAGGGAGAGATACACAGTTTTGCCACATAACTAAAAGCACCATGCCAGGTTCTGGGATGTTCACTTAGAATATAGGAAAGGTAGATTCAAAACCCATTTCCCAAGAAAGTGCCCAGAGCATTGTGCTATACAGGAATCCAAAGGAACTGTTGTAGCAGGTTAGACAAGTAGGTTTTTTTGCCAGGCTTCCCTCCTGTGCTATCAATATAAACCTGTGGTCTCTGAAAAAGCTAGTAATATTCCAGAGATCATGAACTTACAGTGTATGTGTGTGACTAATGTCTGTTTAATGTTTAACCTGTATTACGAGTAATTTCAGTTAGTGTTTAGGGAAATAAATGGTTCAGATGGGACTAATTAAACAAGAACTGGTGTGAAAACCCTTTACTCATGCAAGTTATTTTGCTCTTGACAGCTATGAATGCACAGACACGTTCATATAGCCTTGCTTTGGGGCACAAGGAAAATGACATTGAACATTAAAAGTGCATAGGCACCATGTGAGAATGGCAAAGGTGGCTGGAGAGTAAAAATGAAGAAGTACACGGCAAACATCACCTACAATAGAAGTATTCCACTTGGTGTGATTAGTCATGCAAAGTACATGATTAACTCTTCAAGCTGATACAAGGCACAATAAAAAGAAAAGCAGAAACTGAAAATCAGGAATACAGAAAAGAATACCACGAACTGATGGGCCCATGGGAGCTCCTTCCCTAGCTCTCTGCCTTACTTTAGAATTCAGGACATTATTCAGAACACCAGGATATGCTTTGGGTTTTCTGAATAATCACTCCAACAGCTTGGATCCGTGCATCAAAGAGCAGGGAGGGGAAAGGGTAACTTAAATTCCATTCCCTTCACTTAGAAAGGTTTTATAAGAGGTACTCAGAATTAGATAACAGTGAACTTGAACTGTGATGTGTCATACAAATCATGAATATCCCAGATAAATATTCTAAGCAGTGCTAAGCAAAATGGGAAGATGAAAGTGCTCATCCTCCTTCGTCTGTGACCCCTGAAAAATGTTTAGAACCAAAACTGTATGTGTGTTTCAACATGCTTTGGGATTTAAATAATTTTCATTAATACATGTATTCAGTTAAAAAAAGTTTTAGGAAGAAGGGAACTGAGCATCAGTGAAGCTATTGCTGTGATAAACTTCAAACTGGGAAAGGGGCAGTTTTTCACCTTTTCTACCTGCTATGATAAAACTACAATCTAGTTTTGAAAAGCATTTTTAGAACACTCAAATATTAAGACAACTGATATAACACAGAGCTAAGTGATTTTTTTCTTCCCCAAAAAAAGAAAATACATGTACAAGGAATGAAATTAAACTGTTTAAGTAATCAGCACACATGCATTTCATCATTTTGCTTGCATATATTAGTTCTGAGTCAGGAACACTCACTGAAACGTGCTACTCTTGCAAGCACTACCTACTTTGCTCTGCTATTAATCACTCGTGATGCAAGCACTCCCACCCATTTCTGAGAACAGTGTAGGCAGTCTGATAACTCACAGGCTTCAAGCTGCCCTTATAAAGTTGTTCCACTTTTGCATACTTCCTCATACTGCTAGTTTCTCTGTGAAGATGAAGCTGCTCGTTTACTTAATCTTGACAGCTCTCCTTGCTTTAACAAATGTCTTTGCAGTTGTTTTAGAAGATGAAGAGGATGCTAAAGAAAAAGTTACTGAGACTTGTCCTATAAAGCTCAAAACTAATCGGAAATGTGATGAAGGAGAGGATTGTCCACATCAGATAAATCTGCCTCCGATGACCATCCAGTTACCCAAAGAATTCAGACTGCTTGAGAAGACTCTCAAAGAAGTACAGACCCTTAAAGAAGCAGTAAACAAGCTGAAGAAATGCTGCCAAGATTGCAAGCTGCAGGCAGATGACAACCAGGAAAGAAATAATAGAAATGAATTCCTGCTACCTGATGCAGAAACTCCAGCAGAAAACAACAAAATCCAAGATAACAGAGTAAAGGAACTGCAAAGCAAAGTTAACAGAATGGCAACCAGCTTGAAAAATGCAAAGAGCCAGATTCAGACACTTCAGGGTCGTTTAGAGAAGATGAGCCACATAAATATGAACAATGTGGAACATTATGTTGACAGCAAAGTTGCTAATCTGACTTTTGTTGTGAACAGCCTTGATTACAAATGTTCTTCCAAATGTCCAGCAATGCAACCGAGACCTGGTATGTAACCTGTTCATTCTTATTGACTGTATAAAGTGTCTGTGCATTTTACAAACATTAGCTAAACAATTTAAAATATGTTTTAACCAAATAGCTGTGTTACTAACTTTACAAGTTAAATACTTGTTCCTTCAGTGTTTATTTATACTCCTGTAAAACATTTCAGCTGCCACTAGAGGGTTACTGAGAGCTGCAGGTGTTCAGTGCCTCCTAGAATTGGACTTTATTATGGGATTTAAAACAGGAATTTTCAAAGGACTTTGGTTTTGCAATTCAATTCGTAAACGTGAAAAATTATCGATTTTACACAGCACTACCCTTTATTAAGGATACTGAACATCAATGAACTACACATATTTTCTCTTTGAATGAGAAGGGTTAATTTTCTCTAGGTGTGCCTTGGAAAATGGCTTGGTTTTTTTTCAATGTGAAACTGCAACTATTCTGAAGAGGTCTGAAGGCTCTTATTAAACATCAAGGGAATCTAGTAAAAGGTTTAGTTTTTAACAGATGGGTAATAAAAATAATTTTTCTATCATCACAGCAATTAACTGAAAGGTTCAGCTACAAAAGCTTATTAACAGTATTTTTCAAGTGCGTAATATATGTACAATCATTTTAATACTATACCCTTAGCATGAAGCTAATTTATAAGCAATATAAAACAGAGAACAGGTGTTATCACTGAAAACACTTTCTTCTTTTACAGTTCTCCTAATTAAGAAGTAAAAGTAGTAATTTCTGCCTAAAGTTATTAAGAGAAGATTGAGGTGTTTTTTTAATTTCATAGTTTTATATTACATGTAAGAATCTCTGAAAACAAGAAATATTCACTAGATTGTCAGTGTATTCTACCGCTTAGATATGATACATGTGAAGACAGGGCTTTCTAGAGATAAAGCAAAGAAAGGTCAGGCCACATTACAGTTTTTAAGCCTCTGTGGGTTAGGATTCAAGTTTAAAATAAAACTGTTTTTCTGTCTACTTATACTGAAAATTGAAGGACATATGCAGATGGTACAGTGCATGTACAGCTGAAATTCTTGCAAGTGTGAAAAGAGCAAATGAGTAATAATAAAGATAATGCTTTTACTAAATCAACAATCAGCTTAAATCAGATATAAATCAGTATAAATCAATTTAATTCAGATAAACATTCACACACAAGAGAGTGATATTTGGTATATTGCTAATGTGAAATGAATCAAATTCAGGTACAGTAAGAACTTCATAACAGACTAAATTAGTTTTAGATATTTTTCACACTGAAATGTTGGGTACTATTCATAGCATATGATCATGTAGATTTTCCTTATATTTTACAGTAACTGATGCTAAGTGTTTGTAGCAGCAATATGAAGACTAGCAAGCATAACAGCTACAACTTTTTCCTACACAGCAGCTATTCCTGCATCCACTGAAACTAATAGCAAAACTTTACCTAAATAGGAGTTGAATTTGATTATAAAAGCTTTGTATCTGAAATGTATGTACTCTGTCAGTATCTACTCTGAAACTTAGTCCACCAAAGAACTTACACAAAGTTCAGTGAAATAAATAAGAATGTACTCTGTATTTAGATTTAGCTTTTAAGCCTTTGATTCTGATACTTCGTGCTTTCATAGATGTCTAATTTTCAGTACTGGCAAACAAGGAATCCTGAGTCTTATTCCCCAGTGAAGCCTGAGAACCCTCCTCTCTTTCAAGAAGCAGTTTAATTGTTTAAATTTGCTAGGAAAAATATGCAACTCAAGCCTGCAAATGAACATGCCCATAAATTCAAATCTGCAATAGGAATGAACATTAAGGTTTTGACTCTTAACTGAGAACTTGTAGGAGCTCTCTGTATCACTTAAGAACATGGAATTAGAATACCATGCCTTTTTGAGCACAATGACCTTTGCACACTGGATGACACTGTGGATCAAAAATGGATTTTCAATCTGCAGGAAAAACCTGGGGGTATTTTTCTTCTGAATAAAACACATCACTCATTGGTGAGAAAAAGCTGTGTTAACAGTAGATGCTAAAACTTTTCCTTACTGTAAAGCCAGCAAAGCCACATACACACGAAAGCACTGTCACTTTTCTAGCTGTGTCTTTCTAGGAATAACAGTATTACTACAATAGATGAGACTGTTTTATTACATTTTTTCCTGCTCCCTAAAATACAGTCAACATTAACACATGAAACATTCCTAATGATGTTATGTTAGGTATCAAATGATGTTAACTGAACTATAGCCAGGTTTAAGTCATTCCCATATGGACAAAGCTTTTTCTCTGACATACTGCCAGATTAAGATTTAAATTGCAGACAGGGTGTGATGGTATACATTTAAATACAGAGAGCAGCAAGTGTGTAACCACAAAGCATTAGAAATATGGACTGAAGAAATGAGGCTGAATTTACAGGAGGTAATGAAAGAACAAAGAGTAGAGAAAGGGAGAAAAGGGAAAGAGAAAATCAAAATGCCCCTGTATTAGGCAGTTTTGCTACAAAAAACAATTTAGCTGAGATTTTTTGACAGCTAGCCAGTGCAGAGATCCCAAGTAGCACCTATAATAGAGTAAACCTGATGGAAAAATCCTGTTTCTCCCTAGAACTGAAACTGCTTTAATACCATTTCTTATGTAGAAGTCTCTCCGATTCTAGTTCTGTATGCCACTTCAGCATGGATTAAAGAAATGTTTATTTTTAAAATTAAATCATGTTTATTCTAACACTATCTGTTCTTCCACCAGTTATGCAAATAATGCAGAGAGACTGTGCTGATCATTACACAGCAGGCAGAAGGAGTAATGGAATCTACAGGATTAGCCCTGACCCCAGAAATGATAGCTTTGAAGTTTACTGTGACATGCAAACGCATGGAGGTGGCTGGACAGTGCTGCAACGGCGTCAGGACGGCAGCACTAACTTTAACAGAACCTGGAACGACTACAAAAATGGCTTTGGAAACCTCAGCAGGGAATTTTGGCTGGGGAATGACAAAATTCACCTCCTGACAAAGAGCCAAGAAATGCAACTGAGAATTGAACTTGAAGATTTCAATGGTATCAGAGAATATGCAAAATACGAACACTTCTACGTGGCCAACGAATATCTAAAGTACCGTCTAAGTGTTCACGGCTACAGCGGCACAGCAGGAGATGCCCTTCACTACAGCAGGCATTATAACCACGATCAAAAGTTCTTTACGACTCCGGACAAGGACAATGACAGGTATCCTTCAGGAAACTGTGGAGCATATTACAGCTCTGGCTGGTGGTTCGATGCATGCTTGTCTGCCAACCTCAACGGCAAGTACTACCACAAGAAATACAAAGGTGTTCGCAATGGCATTTTCTGGGGTACATGGCACGGTATTTCTGATGATATGCCCAGTGGATATAGGCAAGCCTTCAAATCAGTAAAAATCATGATCAGACCCAAAAGTTTTGTGGGGTAATTATATAGCTTTCTCTTTAAATAGTTTGCATTGGATTGCACTCAAAATCATGCTTACTCCGTATTATATTCTGAATTCAAGTATTCAGTTATGTTTGGCATAAAATAGTTCTAGACAAAACAACATACTTCCACAGAAATGTTTAGAGCTGATTTGACTCATATAACGAATTAAAAACAGCATGAATGTTTCTGAATAGTTATTGCTAAAACTTAGCACAGGTTAAGTCTTGGTATCGTTATGTAAATATTCTAAATATTGCTTCTGGTGCTTTTACTGACTGTGATATAACACATTTTATGATTTAAAACTTTTAAATGGTCTTCCATAAACTGTGTCTGAATGAACACCTACATTTTAACCTGCAAATAACTCAGAGGTATAATTGATAACATATACATTTGTCAACACTCAGAATGAAAATCAGTCTCTCTGACTTTTTCTATCATCTATCCTTCACAATTTAAAAGGTATACCATAGCAATATCAATATAAGTTAGGAAAAGTACTACAAATTATTATATTTAAAGGACTAGAAAACAGAAGGACACATGGTTTGCCCAAAGACACCAAAAAAGCCTTGAAGAAAACCTAGAAAATCTTATCCTCTTTATCAAAGATTGTTCAAAAAAAGTTGGTGGAAGAACTGAATACAAGCAGCGGAACTAACATAGAGAACACATACTGAAAGACAACATTCTTGCATACTATGGTTCCTCCGATCAAGTTCAAGGTCCTATTTGTCTGTGGGAGAAAGGAGCCATTATGTAGCTTATTGCACATTTATATAAGCAGGTGACAGGTAAGAAGAAGACACATCAAAAAGAACCCATGTCTTTGCATTAATGCCTCTAAATACATACAATAAGACTTTCCAGCACTATTTTCTCCTGAATCTTTTAGATAAGCCAAACGTCACAAGATCGCTCTTGTAAAGACTTAAGCTCTCATTTAAGTACTTCTCACTCTAAGTACAATTAGACTAGACAATTAGGTACAATTAAGAAGGGTTATAAATATTTTGTAAGATATTAAAAGATTGTGTTCTCCCCATTTTCTGTGTATCCTATTTGTAGCCAGAAAACATGAACACCACACTGGCAATTATAAATATAAAAGAGAATATGTGAAATATTTTTTTATTCTAAAATATAAAAAATGAAACAAATTTTCAAATATTCCAGGAAGCGCAAATTAGAGATAATATTATTAAAGCTCACATTGTAGATAGTGAGCACAAATTTGACCACACGTATGTATTGCCTGCCCTAAGAAGGACATGCCTTTATAACCACTGCCTAAACATCCTGAGCACAGGTGCAATTTACCTTAGCAAGAGGCTATTTTGCCGTATTGCTCTCACCAATCTGTAGATGCAGATAAACTATACAAGACCGCATTTCTTTACCAGTTAAAGTGTGGCCTTTGCTGGCATAGCTTTTTTGATTAAATGAGACATACCAAAAAAAAAAAAAAAAGCATACAGTTGACCTAAAACTTTAAAAATATGACATTTACTGTTTTTTTAAGATTGTAACAAGAACTATTATGATTACAAGTCATGAAAATGAGCAACACTGGCAATTGCTAAATTGTAAAATATTAATATATATATTTTTTTAAGGAAGTAAATACTCTGAAGGACATTTCGGTGTGAGGTGTTATTTGGTTTATTATATTTCAATTTTAAAGAGCAATAGAAAATTTTTATTGCAAGACGTATAATCTTTGCTTGAAAACATGTTTTGAATCTATAGAATATTTATTTTGGGATAAAAAATGATTTTCTAAACGAAAAAAGCAACTTATGAAGTATTGGTTAGAAGAGCAAATATCTAATTGCATATGATTATATTTAATCATTTTGCATTAAATGCACAATTTGCTCCTATTCATTATATGGTAACTAGCTAAGTATGACTTAGGAGTATCTATAAGCTTCTACTTGAAAATGTCTTTTTCCTGCTAAGTTGTTAGAAGAGAAACTGTCCTTTTTTTATCCTGTTTAAAGGAAACTTCATAAAACAGAAATTTTACAGAATAAGCAAATGTGACTAACATCACCTAAAAAAGCCTTGTCTGATGACTTTTAAAAGGGGGATGGGTGGGTAGGTGGGATAAAAAGGAAAAAAAAAAAAAAGAAGAAAAAGGAAGAGTAATGCTGTTACACAAATCTGAGTATTACCTGCCTGGAACTGTTGTAGCTGAATCTTTGTCAGTGTGTACTAGTTTTACAAAGTGTAACTCCATCTACTTCTTGCAAGCATTATTTTTATTTTTCTTTGGTGTAATAAAATTAAGTCACACTTAAAACTGTACTACTGTCATGCATGCTTATGGGGACTATAAAAAAAAATCTCCTAAATTATTTTATCGTTTTTCTGTAAAAACTGAACCAATAAGAAAACACAGATAACTTTAGATGACCAACAAAGATGACAATGTGACATGCCAGGATAGTAATTGCTAGTAATGACAGTACTTAAGAGATCCAGTTTATGACACTTCAGCTGCCAAAAAATAACAAGGCTGAAATCTCAGACATCTTTTTGAAACTATTCATATTTTGGAAAAGAAAAAGTAATTGTCTGATCAAGAGTTTACAGAACCTGTACCTTTAACATGCAAGAGGAGAAGCATACTAATCTGTTTTTTGTATTACACACAACCTTTCATATCACGTGCAAGTTTCATCAAGGCATGTAAACAGAAATAATATCCCAAATTAAAGCATACCATTTATTATACAAGCAAAAGCACTTGGTCTTCACTTAAGGCTTAGTAATTCAAACCATGTCTTTCAATTTATGGAGAACAACTATGTAACACTGGTTATCATATGAAAACAGTTGTGGTTTCAGTCTTTCTAATATTTAAATTGTGAATTTTATTGAAGAAGATTACTAACTTTTTTTGTTTTGCTAGCAAAATTCCTATGGGTTATTTCCAAAAAGTAAAGGCACAAACCCATCTGTTCAATGTGATCAGCCAAGCAGACTGTAATGTCTTGGCTTTCTATGCATTGCTTAAACAAAAAACACAAGGTGGGAGGGGAAACAACAGAGAAGCAATGAAAAGAAGGTTTGAAAGCAGAGATTTTTACATTTTTTCTTCCCTTTTTTATGCAAATATTTGTTTCCTTAATGGTGTTTTTGAAGAAACTCTACAGTCAAACCGAGTATGAGCTGCAAACAGGTAGTTTGACAATTCGGTGGAAAATAAACTTGCATTTATATGATTATTTTCAAAGGAAATTAAGATGGTTCTCAATCCATACCTAGAACACTGTGTTTGTAACTCAAACCAAAATCAAACAAAAGAAGAAAGTGACACATTTACTTAGCTTCTATGACTTACGAGTCACAGAAAAATCAAAACAAAGGATGCAAGTTAGTTTTCATAGAGAAAAAGAGATAAGAACTAAATACTGGCCTATGAAGGAAGAGATTTGGAATGTATTTTTATACGTGTGTTCTTGCTCTTTTTTTTTCAGAAGATAAGAGAAAAAGAATATGGTATATATGGGCCTGAAAGACACTGGCAAAAGTTTCAAAGAAAAATGGCTGAGCAATACCATCCACAGGCCCTGCTAAATGCAAACATTCTACCTACTAAACTGAACCCTTTCATTCACAGCTTTAATGAAACTTTTATGGAGTTACAGTACTTCTGCCAGAAGTTCATTTGGCTATCATCCTCAATGGTAACCAGAAACAGAAAACAATGTTTTAAGATGATGTGTCAAATCAAACCCTCACACAAGCCACAAGAACAGGGTATGAATCACAAGGGTATTCCACGTGGAAAATAGTAAGTGAAAAAAATATCCCCAATTACCTAATTATGTTCATACAATCAAGACAAACTGTAAGTCTAATTAATATTGCACTTCTACTGAAATATTATGCCAACATTTAGAATTACACAATAGAAAATAACAAGTTTTAGATACTTATTTTTTAGCAATTACATGGAGACAATGATTTTTATGGAGAAGCAGGATCCACTTCAAGAAACAGAAATTCCCATTTCTTTCTTCGGAGAGAGTACAAAATCCCCCCTGCTTACCTCTGCAGCTCAATCTCTATATACTAAACCCAAAGATAAAGAGTCTCAGGCAAATCTTTAAGCCTCTGTTCATTAAGGAGCATTTGGAAAAAAGGTGTTTTTGAAAAAGTAAACCAGAAATTAACTTTTTAACATTTAAAGTAATCTAATCCATCTAACAAATGATTCTCCACCACTGGGCATTTTTACCGAATGTGTGTTTGGTTAACAGTGCTCCAACTTGCTCATCACACGGTTGTGTTGATGTAAACATTGTAAGCCAAGGCCAGGTAGACTTACAATTTTAGTACATGATCACCCTGTTTTGGAATATCAGGTCTCAAATGCATACTTTGGGTGAGAAAATGGGAAGAGGGAGATAGATTTGGAACATGACAGCAATATGCTTGTCTTGTTAAGCCTCACAAGTTGCAGAAATTGTTGGGAAAAGGCCAAAACACAAGAAGATGCTGCAGTTAAAAGTTATTTAGGGAGCTGTGATTCTCCTGTGTGGCATGAAATTTGCACTTGGCTTTATAACAGCATAGAAGAAACGACACATCATAAATGCTTTCAAACATGCTTTTCAGGAATGAACAGAAATACCACCTGCTTTGTGATAATCTAAACACATCTAACAGCTTCCTGGCCTTGTTCCCTCACAATGTCACCTGCTAGTAGTAAAAAGAATCTCTCAATAGAAAGAGCATATTACGCTGGCTCTGCTCCCACTCCTGCTGTTTCAAAGCATCTGTAAATTCACCCCACTCCTCTATAGCTTTTTATAGGAGTTACCATCAATTCGAACAATCAACTTTCCTATCACTACCACCAAGTGCTTTAACATTCACTATGCAAACCATTGCTTGCTTGCTGAAAGCTGTTGTAAAAAACCCCAGACTTCAGCTTACAGACACATTATCATCCCTAGCTAACTCCAACAGTGACCATATTAACTAAGTTAAAAAAGGTTTATTTAATTAGTAGTCAGATTCCTCTGAGGTGGAGGCAAGATCTGTCTTTGCTGTCTGTGCCAACATACTCATACACCTTTTTTGTTGTGCCAGGAGCCTTTGAAGCGTATAAAGTGCAGTGTGCCAGCATCAGCTTAAGTTTGAAAAGTTTGCATTTAACAGCTGTGTTAAGATTTTTACGTCTTGGACAGAGCTCATACATGTTTGGAGAGTACTGAAACAAATTACCCACTGCTATGGTTACGATGCAAAAATATACTGATGATCATACTTTATAAGACTAGAAAGCAGACTACAGTACGTGTAGGTGAACAGAAATTAAATTGGTTCTCATATAAAAAGTTTTTATCTTAGTCTACCAAGCTAGCTTTTCTAGTACATTTTTCATTTAAAGATGTATTGATTTTTTTTTAATTTTTTTTTTCTTTAAAGGGAAGTTGTTTATACTTACCATTTAGCCTAAGTTAGGAGAAAATTAAAAAACAGCTTGTTAGCAAAAGAAATTGGAAAAGACTATATTTTCTAGAGTGGCATTGTTAGATGTTGGAATACCACTGAAGAAACAGATTAAATGCTTAGTATTTATATTTGAAAGTTGTAGCAAATCTTTATGTGATTTTGTCTTCTTTCCTGCAGCACAGATGAGAAAAAAAGAGAAAAATGAGAAGTACCTTTCCCCCTTTAAACCACATTCAAACACTGAATATATGCATCGTTCCATGACATTAAAGCTTTTCCAGCTAGCAGATCCACATGAATCAGCATCAGATCAGCAGGAGCAAATTTTGCCTGAGAAGTCTTTGTCACAATACTGTTCATTTTTTGGTAAACATGGAGATTTTTCTGTGTTTCCGGTAGAACCAGAGTTTTGGTTAACATCTTCATTAGCAGTTCAACCGCTTTTGGCAGTCAGGGGTAAGAAGTTCATTAATCTCAGAAAGACTCCAAATTTCAAAATAGTCATGACAAATATTCATGAAAGGTTCTTTTCTGCTTCCTGACAGATAGTGACAATAGGACTCTTTGACACCAGCAAAAAGAAATATTAGCATGATAGTGACAATTTCCATTAAAAAAATGCTGCGCAAATGAAAGATTTGCTGGTGGCATCAGGTGGGGGGGGACAGTTCATTTTATCTTTATAAGATACAGATTGCAACGGTCTGCTTTAGACAAATCAGAGAAAACACCCAAAGGAGTTTATTCTTCTGCAGGTTTAGATGTAGCAAATAAACAGATGATGTTCATTAGCAGAAAGGCATTATTGTGATATTTTCCAAACAGGGTACCCGCTCACTGTATCTAATAAATAGTAAAGCACTGTTCTTTCACAAACACACTATTTTATGGAATGGATAGCTCCCTCATAGCATGCACTACAAAGACATGCAAGACTAATGTTGCAGAATCCTTCATCTGGTATTGTTTTAAAAATTAAGGTATACACTTGAATGAACTAACAACTATCTTTCTAACCCAAGAACATACCAACAAAAGGAAGAGAAAGAAAGAGCACAGCATAGAAAAGCTCAGAGACATTACTCTTGAGTAAAGTCTAACAAGAACTGCTAATACAATACTAACTGAAAAAGATAAATACAAACTGGGAGAAACTACCATCCCACCATGTGATTTATCCTTTTTCTTTCCCCAGAAAAAGAAGAGCTTGTACCCAATTTATAAATAAATGGAATTATTAGAATTAAAAGATACTAGGCTCCATGACTGATTTCTCCTTCTAAATAAAAGAACCTGAAGAATACTAGTTTTTTTATAGTCTCTTTAATCAAAAAAGATGAACCAGTAGGTTTTGTAAGCAATTCATCAACTTTGTTAAATCTTTGAAATCTTGCAAAGACAAAGTGGATGAAAAACTGTTCCTGGAGCACAGCTGTCTATTCACTATCCAGCTGGAAAGATGTATAGAGTAGGTCTTTTTGTGTCTGGGAGTAACTGTGATTTGGGTAACAAAACAAAAATTAAGCAACAGAAAAGGAGTTGAAGACTGCAATAGATTACAAACTAAATATCAACAGCATCATTATGACAAGCGATGTTTTATTTATTGACGTTCCCACTAAAACAAGAAAGCTTGGATCAGGTGGAGGAAAGGAAAGAATGACCTGAGTGTCCTAAGGGAAAAAACGCAACTATAACAATGCAAGGAAGGGCAAAAATGACAGGGACAGAAATTATGAGCATGGGTAGGAGGCAATTTTTTAATGAGTCTTTATTATTTTCACTCTGCCTAATCTTGTCATTTTGAGCATTTAATCCAGTTTCATGTCGTGTTCTGTTGCTTTTTCTGTTCAAATGGCAATTTCAGTATGTCCTGAGCTGCTTTAGCAGTAATAGTGTTGTATTAAGAATGACATAAGGGTAAAGGGAGAGGTAAAATGTATTGTATTATTATCTATTGAAAAAAAAACCATAAATTTGCATGCAAAGGATGAGTATAAATGCAAACCATTTTGCTGAAGCTAGCTACCAGTAAATACTCATTTTATAAAATCAACAGCTCTTGAAATTTAGACAATGTATGTAACAAAATTCAATAAATTTTTGCTTTTAAGAATTAGATTACATATATATGGTCTACAATGCACTAAATTCAAAATGAAAAAAGTATAATTTATTGCATCTTAATATAGCATTTTTTCCATGAAAGTTATTAACACGATGCAGATTTATTTCTAACCTCGTATATTACAAGAAAACAGGATATAAGGGAAGATTCACAAGTCAAAAAATTCCATTAGAAGTGTTAGAGCAGAGGCCTTTATTTCAAGGACACAGCAACAAAAGCTAAAGAAGTGGAAAGTTCGTTTTTTGAATGTATGACAGTTCTCTAACCAGTATCAGTGGAAGTACTGAGTCAGGCTGATGTCAACTGATTAATAAACAAAAACATTTGGTGAAAAGAAGCATGTCAGGATGGACTGAATGGCCTTTGTTCAAATCTCTATCCAGTTTGTAATATTTTAACCTAACCCACAAGGCTAAGCAATGTTACTGTGTGTTATTAAAAATTAAGGAGAGAGAGCAGATGTTTGACTTCTTGCTATTTATATGTTTGACTGCTGTTCATATGAGAAAAACAAGACTGGGTTGACTGGAAGGTTTACTGCTAGAAGGGATATATCTGTTCTCAAATAAATCCTATAATATCAAAAGGTGTCCCTTCTGATAGGTATTTGCTGCTATGCAGGCATAAATGACTAGCTATTGAACGACTGATAATATCATACAACCCTGCTTCTGTGGAAAAATTCTGAAAGCTATTCCAAGAAGTTGAAGCCAGTGTCAATGCAACAACCTCTATGGTGACCGAAGTCATATATTTATCTCTGAATAACATATAAAGTTCAACAAGGGAAAACAAACACATCAGTGGAAGAGAAGAAATGCGAATAAGCGATGAAAAGCCAAATTGACCCATAAAGTACAAGTATGAAATGTTAAAAATTCTGTAAGAATAAATGAGTCATAGGTCCCTTTTAAAAATTGAGAAAGTGACCAAAAAGACTTCATTTATGAAATCTTATGCAAATTGCTTACTTCAGTTTTCCACTGCACATTTTTTTCCAAGAGTTGGGAATAACTTCTAATACTAAGGTTACCCTGTACTTCCCATTTTGCAATGTTATCAGTTAAACAAGTTAGCCTTAAATTTGACATACAGAATAACTTCATTGGAAAGATTTTTCTGAGAAAAAAAAAAAAAAATCAGTCAAATGATCTGATGAATTTATAGAATAAGTCTAGAAAAATAAGTTTTCACCATGATTAAAAATAAGGAAAACAAAGCAGAAATCTAGAACATAATTTAGAATGTTATACCATCTGGTTTTATTTTATCTGGAGAAGGGTAGGGGGTAAAGATATCTTGTACTAGGCATATGCTTCTTGTTGGCATATCAAAAATTCTTCCACCACTGAAAATCTATTGAAAAAGAATGGGAGTAGCTGGAAAATAAAGTACTCCCTGAAGTGCAGTTTCCATACTTTTAGTAGATTGGAGGATTTCTGTAAGGTGAGAGGTCAACTCCCTCTGAGACTTGAGCTGTCCTGGAGTTTTGCAGCTGCCTTGGACTAAGAAGAAAGGGGTTTTGTGCTACAACAATACTGGAAGCTGTGGCCTCAGCATATACTGGCACCAGACTGAAAGTGAAAATCTCTCTCTCCCCTGTATACTTCACTTGAATGCACAAGGAATTAGAGAGAGATTAGCTGTGCAGCTTCATGCTGTGTTTAGCAGCAGGATAGGAAAGGGGCAGTCCTATGCGTCCTCTTCATTACAAATTCTCGTCACTTCTTTTCTACTGACCTTAGGTCCAAGGCTGAGAGAGAGACCTGGGCTAGCAAACCCATTTGACAGATCCAAGCTGGAAAGAACCCAAAGTAAAGCAACTGAAAGGAAGAACTTGAAGGAAAACGTGACGTATGAGCAGAGCCTGCTTATGATGTAAGAGAGATGTACATTTTTATTATAAAGAGGGCAGAAATCGATTGCTCTCCACTGTCCCTATGGGAAAGACAAGAGGAAAACTGCATTATTCACTCCAAAAGAAATTTAAACTGGGATTTAGGAAAAACTTTTTTTATAACTCTAGCAATGATGAAATGCTGGAAAAGGATGTCCAAAGAACTACCTCCATCAATTAAAGTTTTAAGGAACAAATTAGACAAATATCGGCAGAGAATCTACTTCAGTATAAATTCTGGATTAAATGATGTCTTAATGTCTCTTCTGGAATTACATTTTTAAGGATTCCGTTTGATATGTATTTGATATCTTAAAATCTAAAGTATTTCTAGTATTCTAAAAGTTCCCTTAACACATAAAATTCTGCAAAAAAACCACCTGAGTTCCAAAAGTTTTCTTCTGTCATGATCAGTTATTAGTGCCTCAGGAGCTACTTACCTTGGATTTTTCCTGCAGCTATTGAGCCCTTCTAAAAATCATGATGCAATTCAATTACCCCTACAGCTAGAATACTACCAAAACAGTATCTCTCCATTCTCATTCCCTTTGAAGCCATGATCACTGAAAAAAATGATATAGTTATCTATTAAGCACACTATCTCCAGCAAGAATATGCCCCATCTAAGTTTCTGCTTCACAAGATGTTCTTACCACTTAGAAAAAAATTCAGAGAAGAATCAGGGAAGCTACAGATTGCCTATAGTAACAACTTGCAACTACTAACAACAAAATACACATTTCAGATTAATTGATTTGGATGCAATATGCACTGTTACAGACAGAGAAAGCTGGAGTGCATGGTACCTCATCTAAACACTGAAATGCAGGACTTGCTGTTACATCAGTGGACCCCTCATCCCGGCTGTAAACTGTTGGAGCTAGAGCACAGATAGGTTGCTCCTCGATTCCCAATTCAGTGTCACTGGAACTGGAACTTTCTTCACCAGCCTGACTCATTGTTTGAAGTTCTAGGAAGTAACAAAAATACCAAAATACAGTTAATTAGATGGGATATATATGATTGTGCAAGATAAATGTGTAGCGTAAAGAACACAATGGTGACATGCGAGACCCACGTTCAAACAACAGAAGTCACAACGTGAGCCAGCTAGGTGGATCTACAGTTAAAACTTCATGAAAGACTTGCAAGAGGCTGCATAATCATTGAGTACTTTAGAAATCCTCTAATGGTTGGCTGTGTTACCATCACATAAATGTTAGACAACATGTGAAATTATTTCTTAAAGACAAAGCATTGAATAATAGGTTTAGGCTGGAAAAGGCCTCTGGGCTCATCTAGTCCAATTTTATGCTCAGAGCAGGGCTAACTTCAAAACTAAATTGACTTGCTTAGGGTTTTGAGCAGCTGGGTTTTCAAAATCTATTAAACTGGGGAGTCCAGCCACTGCCTTCAGGCAGGTCCTTATAGAAGAAATCCCCTAGTGGATGGGACTCCCATAGGTATAACTGCTACGGAATCATAGAATCATATAATATGAACATTTCTCAGTCATTTCCATAACACTAATCCAAGAATGTGTTTCCCCTTCTCTCCATCCAATATAAGCCCATCCTTCATGGTGTCCCTTGACCTTGCAGGGAGTAATTACATAGAAAAGGAACCCCTTCACAGAACAGAGATCTTGAGGAAAAGAACTGGTCTAACTCATGTGAATAATATCATTAACATTATTCATGTCTGTAAATCATTGTATGGCCATACTTAAAAAAACAAAAAACAAAAAACAACACAGAACCAAATAAATCCCCAAACCACAGAAAATCAGAAAACATGATAAAAAATCCGAGGAGGCAGAAAAATAATGGAAAAAAATATTATTATGAGATCTCTTCATGTCAGAACTCCTACATTACATAGTACTAACATTTCAGTTACATACCAGGTTGCATTTTTAGTATCTGTGACCTCTGCTAAAATAATATGACCCTGAAAAATATCTAAGTGAACAAATTCAAGAGTAATAATAAAACTCACAGGATTCAAGCTGTACCAGCTGTATTTTGATCCCTAGTACAGTGTTTTCTTCCCCAAAAGAAGGAGCTTTAAAAGAGGCTAAAATCCAAATTTTATAATAATAGCTTAGTATAAGCTTTATCCTGAAGAGAGTCCTTTTTCAAATTAGGTAACACAGTTTTTTAATAAATAAATAAAAGTTGGAACAAATAGGGTTGTTGGAAAAGGTAACTTTCCTACAATTATATTTGAGAAAATGCCACTTTCATAGCCCTTATTTAGGAACAGAAATCTCTTAAGATTCTTGCATTAGGAACAGCTAGATCAATGACATTTATTAATTGCTTCTGAGCAAGATGAGACCTATGTCATAAAATTACTATAACTTCATGCAAGTTCACTTTGTGTTTACTGTGTCAGTCCAGCAATCGAAAATTATGTTCCCAGGCATCAATAGTCAGAACTGTCCAAGGTGTGTAAAAATGCTGACCAAGATGGAAGAGGGAAATGGGAGGTGGAATACAAGGGTATGCAATGCTCTTGATACCCTGATAAGACACTAATGTTTATTAGGTTGGTACTTGTCATTATATCAAATGCCAGTTAATTGCTGCCAAAAATACTTTCTGGCATAACAGTATCTTAAGAGTTTTGCATATTCAAAGAGTTTTAAAATACTGATCTTTTGCACGAAGGCAGCATGAAACAAGACTTCAGGAGAATGATAAAAGAGATACGGGATGACTAAAGAGAGGCAATAAGCATCTTACAGAGGGAACAGAGGGGAAGGACTTCTGAGGCACACAGAAGACATAGTGAGATAGGAGAGCCATAGAGTATTTGCAGAGCAAAGCACAGCACAATGTGGAGACTGAACATACGTGGAGGAATTCAGGAATTCTTTCACAGGTTTGCTGCAGCTGGCTGTAGATGAAATGAACAGACAGATCATTATCACAGTACTTTAGTCCAAAATTTTGGGAGAAAGATTGCCAACTTCTGCAAATGGTCACCTGACACCAGGAGGTCTTTCTAGATTGTTATGCAGAATAGCTATTATGCAGAGCACATTGTATTCTGCTGTTGGACAAAATCATTATACAATCCATATCAGCTGCCAAAGATGCAGAACCCACCTCAAATTAGTCAGTTTTTACATCATTCAGCCTTTCACATAACATATGGAAGACTTTTCTCTTTAAAGAGAATTATCATAAATAAAGGACAATCAAAATTAAAACTGTAATAAAACTGAGAAGAAAATTTTAGAATATTTCACTAGTATATACCCGATTTCTCCAATGAAACAACCAGAGCAATTTTGTATTCAAAAGCCAGAAAGCTGACAGTTAAGAAAAATAAAATTCATTTTTGTAATTGTGGCAAGATATGAAAATGTTATATTGTGGGCATCCACCTTTTAAAAAGTTACTTGTCTATAAAGGTAGTGAAATTTAAACTGGCAAGTTTATGACTTTCTTCAGTGCTGTTTGGAATTCCTTCAGGAACATTCTGACTTTTAAGAGAGATTTCAGTGGCTTATTTGCTTATGGAAAAAAAAGCAATTTCAAGATCCCTCTTGGAGGAGTCAAAACATTGTGAAACAACTGTAAACATCATAGAGGCCAAGAAATAAACTCTGAAATACTGTACATAAACATGTATACACATTTATAAATAGACAGCAATTTTTCAACTACAAAGAACTGCTGAATATTTTAGCATACACATTTCATGTTTATGGCTGCTGCTGCTGTTTGTTTGTTTCCCTAAACATATTGAAAGAATTCTGACACAGGGAAAAACACAGTGGCAGAAACTCCCAGCAGAACAGTGCCAAAACCCGAGAGCTTCATGGGTGTTTCATAGGCGTTCTTGTTGATACTTGTATGTGAAACATACAGTTGACACCAGTCAAGAAATACACTTCCTAACAGTACAGTAGTACAAGAGTCATCACCAAGACTCCAATTTGCTGAGCAGGGAGAGAACAAAAACAATCTTCAGAATCCAAAAATTTTATAATATCATGTAAAGACACAACTATAGACAACTGAGACAGAGGAAAACAATTAGACAGCCTTAGTTAGTGTGATAAGCACTACCCTCTACTCCTTTTCAAAAGGGAACAGGACAGACTGTAACAAAAGATATGTACAATTATGGGACATTAAAATAAGTTCAGCATTCGTCAATTACCTACTAAATTAAATTTAAAATTCAACTTACTCAAAATAGGATATATAAAGTTCAAAAAGCAAAGTGGAAAATTTGTATTTTTGCAGTATCTGATAAATGAAGTCTAATTCAAACAGAAATGAAAGTTGGCATGATTTCTAAATTTACAGAATAGTTCAACAAATATGGATATTTTCAAACTGTAGAACTGCAAATAATATCACAGCCTTGATCCAACACACAGTATTGCAGAGAAAGGGAATTACAAGTCTGTTATGGAACCTGGGTCAAATCAGGCTGAGAACAGCCTTGTGAAACAGCTTCAGGACAGCAAGAATAATAAAAGTCTGAACTCGAGATTCCCATCATCTTTACTTCAGCATCTCTCTAGCAAACCGCAATGTTCATATACAAGTCAGTGCAGAATCCAGGCATGTGACACTCGGCAGCATTGACTCTTTCCTCAGTGACACATGCAAAAAGTAGTAAAATTTCATTCTGAACATGAGGAAATGCAGCTCCATGTACGAAGGTGCATCAACTAGACTCATTAGGAAGACACAAAATTTCGAAAAATCTCTTTGAGGAAACCACACAAAGTTACTGATTTTGCATGTTAATATTTTCTATGTATATATACTGATGAACACCTTTAGACTTTATATTATTCCCTTGCATTTATAAAATTAGAATCATTTAGGTTGGAAAAAACCTTTAAGATCATCAAGTCCGACTGTAAACCTAATACTGCCAAGTCCACCACTAAACCATGTCCTTAAGTGCCACTTCTTTTACATACTTCCAGGGATGGTGACACAACTGCTTCCCTGGGCAGCCTGTTCCAATGATTGGCAGCCCTTTCAGGGAAGAAATTTTTCCTAATATCTAACCTCAACCTACTCTGGCGCAACTTGAGGCCACTTCCTCTTGTCCTGTCTCTTGTTACCTGGGAGAAGAGACCGACCCCCACCTGCCTACAGCCTCCTGTCAGGGAGCTGCAGAGAGCAGTAAGGTCCCCCCCGAGCCCCCTCCTCTCCAGGCTGAACAGCCCCAGGTCCCCCAGCTGCTCCTCACCAGACTTGTGCCCCGGACCCTTCACCAGCTGCGTTGCCCCTCTCGGGACACGCTCCAGCCCCTCAACGTCCCTCCTGAAGTGAGGGGCCCAAAGCTGAACCCCGTGTTCGAGGTGCGGCCTCACCAGTGCCCAGTGCGGGGGGACGGTCACTGCCCTGGCCCCGCTGGCCACACTGTTTCAGATACCAGCCAGGACGCTGCTGGCCTTCTGCCCCCCCGGGCACACGGCTGGCTCCTGCCCAGGGCTGTCACCCAGCCCCCCCAGGCCCTTCCCCCCAGGCAGTTCCCAGCCCCCTGCCCCAGCCCGTCGCTGCGTGGGGCTGGTGTGACCCAGGGGCAGGACCCGGCACTGAGCCCTGTTGAACCTCCTACAAGTGGCCTCGGCCCATCGGCCCGGCCTGCCCAGCCCCCTCTGCAGAGCCCCCTGCCCTCCCGCAGGTCAGCACTGCCCCCAGCTCGGTGTCACCTGCAAACCGACCGAGGGTGCACTCGGTCCCCTCGTCCAGATCGTTGGTAAAGATAGTAAACAGGGCTGGCCCCAATACTGAGCCAACAACTAGAAAAAGACTCGGGTTTAGAAAAGCATCATTAAGATTTTTATACTAGTTACACAGTCTTACCCTTCAGGCCCAACTTTAAATTGTTTTTTTAGTTTTAAGCACAAAGGGAAATAAATCATTAATCACACTGCTTTTCTCTGCCATTGTTACAGAATTGAAGGTATGAATTCATCATTAGAATAACATTAAACTATTTACGCTGCTATTGCTGGAGTAAAAAACTATTGTATGTTGAAAAGTATGTGTCAATGTCTTCTCAATTATTTCATTAAACCTTTTGTATGAATGTACATTCAAATTAATTTATAATTTCAGTTTGGTAAACATCTGGCCAGACTGGGAAGTTTGTGAAGTCAATTAAAACAATAAGCAGTTATTTGTGTAAGCAGTCTGACCAAGTCCAGTGAAAATATTTATGAAGTAGCTAATTATTAGTATTACATGCAGGTTCACAACTGGATTTATAAATGAGACCTTATACATTGACATGTGCGCTACTTTCCTTCCTGATAGAAATCATCAATTTCTTAATTTATTTCCTCCCCTATTATTCGTTGCCACACAAATCTGATCTGTTTCAGTCAAAGCTGGGTTAGTTAAATTGGTGTAGACTGACATGTTAATCCTCCAGCTCACAAGAGATTTTTTTGTTTAATACCACACAAGTCTAAAGCTTAGGCAATTTTAAACGAATAACTGTAAATTCACATTAAGCTGAGCTGAGGCTACAGAAATAGATCTCCTTCCACAGCCAGCTGCATCCATGGAAGTTACATACTATTTTCTTCTCTTGCAGGAGGAGATACCTTCCTCCTCAACAGTGATCTGCAAGAACAACAGCTTTATGTCTACATTCTCAGGCAAAATCAGCTAAGGAAGTCTGAGTGATTTCAATGGTATAAACTCAACTGGGTGATTTTTCTGGAAGTTGCTAAGGAGCACCTTCCCATCTGCCTGCAGGCCGAAAGGATGGCAGGAGACAGGGGCAGGACCCAGAGCACGACAGCAATGAACAGAACCTCAGCTGAACAGTGGGACATAGAATCATTTAGTTTGGAAAAGGCCTTTAAGAACCTTGACTCCAACTGTAAACCTAACACTGCCAAGTCCACCACTAAACCATGTCTCTAAGCACTACATCTACACATCTTTTAAATACCTCCAGGGATGGTGACTCAGCCACTTCCCTGGGCAGCCAGTTCCACTGTTTGGCAACCCTTTGGGTGAAGAAATTTTTCCTAATATCCAATCTAAACCTCAGGGTATTTACCTACATTTTCATGCTACTTCCTTTTGCACACAAATCTTAAAAAGTAAAATTACTCTGAAAACAAAACAACTGACTTAGTATTTTATACTGTATTAGTTAGAAAAATTATGCAATGATGTTTGCAACATCAGGACAGTGATATCTAGTCAGACTAAAAGCTGATCTAGCCCTACGTGCTTCCAGCCAACACCAGATGCCTGAGAAGGGACAGAAGAATCCACCAGTCACAGCGTAGTGATGTTTCCCTGACACCACCCCCTCTCCTGCTGAGCTCATGCAAAATTTTCGGTATCTGCAAAATCCAGGCAAATGAAGATTTTCATCTTACTTCTGCACTGCTTGAGTAACCATACTTTCTCTCTGTTTATAAGCTGGCTCCTTGATGCCACCTATTTCTTCAAATGGATAAGTCACTGAATAATCACAACCTTTCTATGCCACTAGGTTTAATTTAACATCATAACTTCATTTGATAATCCTTTTTCCAGGCTGAAGAAGCCAATCTACCTGTTGTCACTGGCATTAAAGCCCTTCTCTGCCTTCCACTGTCCTTGTCATCCTTCTTCAAAACTTTTCCAGTTCTACCATATCCTCTTCAAGGAGAAGGGAAGAGATGAGACCTACAGATAATATTAATAACATAGGAGTACCATGGCTTTATTCAATCACACAGTGATCTTCTTTTCATCCCCTAAAATTTTATTTCCTAATGCTTCTTTCTTAAAGTTAAAGCTTACAGTCTTATAAGCAGCAGACCTTCTGTTTTAAATAGGCAAAGCGTGTACTTCAGCTTGTAGGGCTGTGTCTTTAAACCACAAAGCTATGCCAACATTAAATGATCATTCAAATTAATATTGTGCATCATGTACAATAGGGCACTATAATAGGCATGTTATTCATAATGGATTGTTTGATTAGACTATACAACCTCACAGACAACTAGTTTGGGGAGATGAGGGCACACTGCATACCTAAACTACTTACCAAGTTCTAAGTTCCATTGTTACCCCTTGTTGTCAAGCCTCTGTTATTTGGGATGGAATGGCCCTGAGCCACACACAGACTTTATCTGCTGGAGTTCTAATTAGATACAGCTAAGGCAGAGGAGAATTTGTACGGTAAGATTTGCTGCTTCCCTTTTCATGTGGTTACCATGAGGAACTTGATTTCCTCAGAAAATTTCTGGTAGCATGACAAACAAAAAATCCCTGAAATCCAAACCACTGCATGCTTTGGAGACTGCCTCTCTCTGCCATCCCTGAGAAGAGACGGTTACCATTACTACACACACACTAAAATACCGAGGGGAAAACAAACAAAACACGCTTTGCCTACCCACTGAAACCTAGACATGCCTTGAGAACAAAGAAGGCTCAAGGAAGCAGTTCAATAATACATCACTGAAAAAATACAAAATACTGAATACACATAAAGGAACTAAAATAGTGTAATAAAACCATTTCGTAATAGAAACACATGAGAATTTTTAATAAACTTGGAAAAAATATCCTGACTACAAAAATTCTTAAGGCTTACGCTATGGTGAAACACTGATGAGTAGCTACCACTGTGTGTGGTGAACCGTGCTCAAATGCTGGATGTTAACTTGAAGTGTTCTTGCATCTGCAGGTAAGAGTCTCAGCATGAGCATAACACTAGCAAGAACGCTCCTGCAGGGTGGCCCTGTTTTCCTGAGGATTGAAGTCATGTTATTTCTTCATTACAATTATAGCAAATGGGTGGACTTAATCCTGCCCCAGAAGACTAAATTTATACCCTGTGGGAACCTGAAGCAGTCTGATCTTACACTGTGATTAATTCCAGATATAAAAGTTAGAAAAATGTATTCCTCCTATAGCTTCTCCTATATATCTTTTTTATTTAATTCCTCTTTCCTTGAAATCTCTCTCACCTTCGCCTAAAAGCACCTCTAATGATGCTTTGGCTTTAAAACCTATTTTATAACACGTTATAAGGTCTAGTTTTTGTTATCTTTTGCATGAAATACAGAACATTCTTTGGCTTACAACAACACTGTAAGTAAACATCTGGCAAAACGGCTAATAAGCATTGTGATTCATTAGGGAATCATGCAGGCATCTTAAAATAAGAGCTCTAAATAAATCTTAGTTTATAAATTTTATATAGTTTTCTTTTCCAGCAAGTGACGAGTCAGAAAATTAAAGATGAAAATCAATCTCATTTTACTGTTGGACTCTCCTACATGCCATACCAGCTGATATGGGATCAGCCAGAATTCAATCAAAAGCATGAAAATGAAATTGAATTAATATTATAGCCAAAATATGGATAGCATAAGTAAAACATTAAAAATATGTATGGAGAATGAAGGACTCCTTCCTAGCAATTACTTTTAATCTTTTTTCTTTAGCATTTTTAACCGTGTAAGTATGCTTTAGACTGTATCTAATGAAAAAACCCAACACAAACCAGTCAAATATATACATAGCAAAGGCTTAAGCACCTCTGAGTGTTTTTTTAAACAATGTTCTCAATTATGCAAAACTCAACAATATTAAAGATGATGCGTAGGGAGCCCAACCTGATAAATCTCTGCCTCCATGAGGATCGTCAAATACCAAGATACTGGAGAAAAAGGGGGCAGTAGGAAAGCAACGCTAACGTTTAAGAGGAGGTAGGAAACGACAAGAACAGCTGCACTGGGGGCGGGCAGGGGTAAGCCCCACCTCAGCAGACAGGATTCCCTTGGAGCAGCCGGTTATTAAGCGTGATTTGTTGAATGGGCTGACATCTAGCGGAATTACAGCACGCTGCACCACGCTTCTTAACGGGTCTGTAACCGTTTCCCTGGCAAATCTTCTAACATTTAAATTTAGTATTTGGTCTCAAGAGCGAGACTTCTGTAGCATTTTCTTCTAAAACCAACTGTTTCTTAAGACTTGAAAAAAAACCCCACCTTCTAGCCTGTCATGTCTCAATATTTCTCGATACATTTTTGTGTTTCAAGAGTTCTGTTTTTCTATACTCAACTATCATACATGGATGTAGTCCATGACTTTACATCACCCACCTCACTTTTTTTATTGGTTATACAACGATAATGTGGGCTATGAAGTCCATTAAAGTCTTTTTAACTGAATTCAGTAGTTCCCCCGCTTGTTTGTAAACCCTGTAAGGACATTTTTGTACAGAACTCAGAAATATATTTATCTGTCTGGCTTTAGAACTGCTAGGCTGCTAAAATAACTTAATAATTAACTGCTAAAAATAGTCACAATAAGTTATGCTATAATTTATAAACAACATGTTAACCAAGCCATCTTGACAGAGCAATTTTGGAGCTCTGGAATGCCGCCGTTGAAAACTTTCCAGCACCTCTGCCAAACTGCTGCTTCATCCTCGGACCATGGACATTCCACCACATGCAGTGCTACTGTAGGCTTAAGTGTAACAAGACCAAGCTGCCACCCAAAGTCCTGTCGTTTCCCCCTTCCCATTTCTCCCTTTTCCCCTGCCTCCTCCTTGCAGATGTTAAATGTTCTGGGTGCAGAGGCTGCTGCACCAGGGAGCTGTGCAGGCTGCAGCCCAACCGGCACGGCTCTTCCACTGGAAAGTAATACTCGGCGGCACCACGGTCAACCCAGGGGCCGGCGGAAAGGGCCTTCATGCCCTGAGGTACCTCGAGGTGGCCCACCCCGCGCCCCGGCCGGGGGACTCCCGGCGCCCAGGGGTCCGGCGGGGAGGCTGGGCCCAGCCCACCCAGGACCCCTCAGACAGGACTGAGGCAGCCCTCAAGGCCCGGCGCCGCCGGGCTTGCTTCCCGTCTCTGCGCCGGAGCCGCCGTTTTGTCTTCTCTCGGCCCAGGCCACCGCAAGCCCCTGCAGGCCGCGCAGCCCGGCCCGCCGCAGAGCCCTACCTGTGCGGCCGCGGCCAGCCTCACCCAGCCGCGTCCCCCGTTCCTATAGCGACACCCGCTCGCCTCTCCGTCCTCCCTCTACCGCCCCTAGCCCTCTCCTTCGCTTCTGATTGGCTCTAGCCTCCCTCCCGCTGCCCAATAGAAGCAGACACGGAAATGCTCCGCTTCCCCCCCTTCGCTGATAGGCCGACGAGTCGGGCTGCGCTCGCCCCTTCTGCGGGCGCTTGTAGATCCTCCCGCGCGCTGAGCAGCTGCCCCGCAGGAGCCGCCTCAGCGAGGGGGCGGGGCCGGCGCTCGTCGCTGCCGGGACGCGCGTCAGCGGCCACCGCCTGTTTATTGCTCAGCCGCCCCGGTGCCTCGCCCCGCGTGCAGCCGCGTCACGTGACCAGGCGGGGGTAACGGCCGGGCCGCCGCGAGGAGCGGCTCGTTGCCCCGCCCCGCCTGAGGGGGCTTCTGCCGCGGCCGCGACCCCGCCGGGCGGCATGAGGGCGCTGCCCCCGCGCTGGGGGCCTCTGGCGCTGCGGGCGGCGGGCGGGTGGTGGGAGCCGCCCGTCCCCCGCCGCCGGTGCAGCGGCTCGGCCGAGGCCGGTGGCCGTAAGCCCCTTCAGGAGTGGGTGCTGGCGGTCAGCCCGCGGGGGCGGCTGCGGGTGCGGCTGCCCTGCCAGGTGAGCGTCCGCCCGCTGGACCCGCAGCGCTACCCGGGCGCGGCCCGTGTGCTGGTCGCCCTCAGCGGCGCCGGCGGCAGCCCCCCGCCCCGCGGCCTGCAGCGGGACCGCCTGCGGGTGGAGTACGACGAGGCGCTGGAGCAGATGGCGATCGTCGCGGACGGCGTGGACAGCAAGGCCACCGTGGACGTCAGGACGCCCGTCAAGTTCGGTGGGTGGAGCGGGGGTGGGGGTCCCCGTCCCCTTCCCGGCCGGCCCTGCCCTCCCCTCCCCTCAGCAGGGGCGCCCCACGGGCCGCGCCGGCTCCGCTGCGGCTGGCAGCGGGTGTTGGGGAATGGCGCCGTGCCCCCTTCCGTTAAGGATGTTCAGACCCTCCCGGTTTTGTCTGTGTGTCCCCAGTTCCTGGTTTGTTGTTTGTTAGATGGTTTGTTGTTGACCTGGTGGTCAGCAATACTTAACGCTGGAACTTCTGCTGTTAAGTGGTAGCTACCGGGCAGACTTACTCTTGCTGTGACAGCTGGAGTTCCAGGGAAGGTGTAAGTGCCGCTCCTCTGGGAGGCACCGCTCCTCAGCCTGGGCTACGCACACCCGCGGCTCGAGGGCTGTTCAGGTTTGCTGGATCTACTACTGGCTCCATTAGCAGCTGTTGTGCCCAGTGGCAGGCCATCCACAGGGCTCAAAAAAGTCTGGAAGGTAACAATAGAGGTGAAATGCTGAGGGCTCTCTTGGCTAGTACAATGCTTGAATTGCCTTTTTGGGCACAAGGCAAAAATCTGGGCAGGGTTTCTGGTGTGGAACCTACAAACAATCTGGGAAAGCAGCTGTAGTGGCTGAAAGCAATAAATATTTGTGCTGGACTGAAATCCTGACAGTGGCGCTAAGCTTAGGGAAGGAGGAGGGGAAGCTTGCTAGGATAATTCCCTTCAGTAAGCTGAAGTTTAGGGAGAATTTGACCCAGGGAGATTTGTGTTTAGTCATTTTACATGGGTTTTTTCCTATGAATTTGTGCAATTGCCTGTACAGTGCAAAGTAAGTTTCACCATGGTGGAAGAACCTCTCAGTATACAAAAAAACTGGTCATTTGGTTTGCTCCAAGTGGCTGTTGCCGATTTGCTGCTTTATATCATTTGATGCTCTGCTGTAGTTGTGGTATGAGAAATGGTGAAGAATCTCATTCTACTTATGCTTGATACATGTCATCTATGACTTCAGTAGAGCATGGTGTTACATTCTCTTGGTTACCACTTCTCCAAACCCTTAAAGCAAAGACATTCTGCACCTTTCTTCTTACGTTGTTTTTTTTTTCCTATATCTTGAATTCTACTATGTCATATTTTGGACTTGGGATTATTTTTTTCTTGTGTTCATTTAAAAGGGCCTGAACTGTGTATCATTCAAAAAGGATATGTGCTATGGGTTTGTCATAGCAACGTTGTCTTTGGTTTTCTAGTCTTACTCATCCCTGTAACTTTTTTTTTTCTTTTTTTTTTGTCAAAACATCAGAAAATCCAAGTTCATTCTCTTAAACAGATCAACTGTTACCTATACATTCATTGATGTATATTCATAATCACGGAGTTAATGAACATATAGGCAGGACTGTCTCCTCCAAGAGACTTCCGTAGTTTTGACTCTTCCCTAAGAATTGACAGTTACATTCTTACAGCTTTTTCAACTTTTTTTTATTATATTGTTTTTTTCCCTCTGCTTGGCAATTGCAAAGATTACCTTGGCTTGTCTGTAGTACATTCATGGAGTCTGTTCCAGGATTACAGACAATCAAACCAAAACCCAGCTTCCCATTTGTTACCCTTCATTTCTCTGGTACCAAGTGTGTCTGCTTACTGTAGCTGTTAGTAATTTAGTATTTTGGTTTCTCCAGGATCTCTGAGTGACTCTTGTGTTACTCCAGATTCGGTTACTCTCAGGGTGTAGAATTCATTGTATTAAGATCTGGGGAATCTTAGCCTTCATAAAGAGTTTCAATGTGGGAAGCCTTCCTAAAGGTCTTAGTAATGAATTCTGATTGACAGAAAAAAATCACTTAGCTTTTGTCCCGTCTTTGAGATTCTTATTACATTCTGAATGTCAGCCAACACTGCAGACTGTCTTAGCCTTCCTTGAAATAGGTTTTATTGGTTTGTAGGGTTTTAAGCTGGGTTTGTAGTAAGCTCATGCAATTTAGGTTCCCTGGACAGTCTGTGGCTTATAATCCTCTTCCTCTAATTGCTGCTTGTCACCCCATAGTTAACGTGATGTTAGTGTTGTCTGTTCATGCGGTTATCCAGTCATATCCACAGATGTATCTACTAAAACAATTTTTTTTTTTTTTTTTCCCTCAGTGAAGTGGAATTGCTACTTGCCAGTGAGGTTCTACTTCAAGTGTCCTTTCAGCTCTGGTTTGGCTTTTCTGAGTAGTAGTTTGTGCTTGGGTTGTACCTTTTCTTTATTTAGGAAATAATTATCCATTAAACTTCATTGCATAAGCAAAAGATCTTGTAAAAACACATCTCAAACCAGAAAGAAACTGTTATTCCTCTGCAAGACTTTTCTCTGGCCTTCCTTGAATGCATGACAAAGATGTTAACTGTTCTGGCTAAACAGTTTTATCTGAGCTCTCTTTCTGTCACTTAGCTGTAAAAAGTTGAGAAGCTGATGTGAATGCTGAACGCCTTTACAGTATTTTAGCTTTTTTCTTCATTTGGAAGTTACAGCATTTCGTAACAGCTTTCGCAACTTACCTTGGAGCTTATCCAGGAAGCTCTTAGCTAGCTAAAACTCCTTCGACCCCAAAGAGTGTGTGCAGATGCTAGATGATGACCTTAAATACACATTTTTAAACCAAAGGCAATTTGTAAGCGGCCCAGCAGGGCAAGTACTAAAGGATCCTGTCTTAGTGTCTAGTTTTATGCAGTGTACTTTCAATATCCTATACAATTTTATAATCCTCTCTGATACATTTAACCTTCATAGATGGTAGATACCAATAAACTTCTCTTTAGTCTAATTTATTTTCCTTCAGGTCACATCTATATGTTAGCTATTTATTCCAGGGATAGCATAGGCACATAGCTGTAAGTTTGGAGTCTGCTCAGCACATAAAGAGAACCCTGTGTCTTGGTATGTCAAACCACGTGTGGTAACTGAACTGGAAACCAACTCTTTTATTTCTGGTTACTGTACATAGAGTACTCGGACATAACTGAGATCTTGCGTGACCAGAATTTCAGAATCATCTGTCCCATCTTACCATGCAATTCTTATGTTTTGCTTTAGTATGTACGTATTATATTGGCATCATAGGATAATTTGGGTTGGAGGGAACCTCAGAAGGTTTCTAGTTCAAGTTCCTGCTCAAAGCAGGGTCAACTCCAAGGCCAGGGGAGGCTGCTCACTGCTTTAATCCAGTCTGGTTTTGGGAAAGGTCCAAGAATGAGGACAATATAACCTCCTCTGACAAACTGTTTCCATGTTTTTTCCATATTATACCCTGGTGAAGAGAATGGAGGCTTCTATGTCAAAGTCAAGGAGGAGAACCATGAGTCTTGAAGTGGTGGACAAGCTGCATGGAAGTAGAATACCAGAGCTCTGTCCCCTCTGGCACAGGAACAGGCACTCCTGGTCTAGGCCCGCTTGTAAGCCACTATGTTTTTTTAATTGTTTGTTTTGGGGTTTTTTGTTTATTTTTTATTAGCAGTTTTCTTCTTGCGAAAACTTAACTCTTCCACCTTAATCTTATTTAAGTCAATCAGATCACTTAGCGTTTTGGCTAAATACTGTAGATTCTTGTGGAACTAAGCAAGCTGAATGACTGTATGGGCCTTGAATGTTTCTGTGAATTACCAAAATCATAATTTTATGGTATCGCTTAAACAATTTTTTTTGCCTGTTTATATGAGGGGAGAACCTAAGCTCCTGGGACTGCTTGTTTCGGTTTTTTTTTTTTTATAAATGTTAGTGGAAAGCAAATATGAATCCTTTCAACAGTGTACTTTTCTGAAGTCTTAACATTAGTGAGTTGGAAAAAAAGATCATCCATGTAAGGATAGCAGACTTACAGCCTCAGAATAGCAAATACTGTAATGCGATGCCCTCAATAAATAGTTTTTCCTTGACTGAATTATTCTGCGTGCATGCTCACTTACTACTAACCTTTTTCTATAAGCAGAGTAGTTGTCCAGGGCTGATGAGTTAATTTAAAATAATTTTCCAGTCTATTTCCAATATTATAGTTTAAGGCAGTATTTCTGAGGTCTACATTCTGATACCAAAGTCCTTTTTTTCCTTATGTACTTTTATTTCCAATACAAGTCCTTTGCACTCAAAGATCTTCATGCATCTTTGAGGTTTGTGTGGCTAAAGTTGGCTTCAGCTCTAATCTTTGCTAAGGAGCAATCAAACTAGCTATTTCTGGAGCTTTGGCACTGGAACAGATATCCTGTTCCTCCTTGCGTGTTGGAAGTTTCATTAGCAATGTTATCCAGCTTTTAGCCTGCCTCTTTGTGGAGTCACTTTTCCTTGCTTCAGGAAGCCTGTGTGTGAGACAGAGAGGCTGTCCACCTCCTTGTCCACCTGATTTTTGCTGTATCAAGGCTAGCAAAGCATTGTGACCCTGCAGAGGATCAAGGCACAAAGTATGTTTCCAGGGATCTCTGGTGTTTCTTAACAGCATGCTCATGGATCCCTCGACTTCTGTGTCTTCTTCTGGCATCTTTGATACACCTAGGATTACACTACTAATGTCCCTTTCAAATTAGAGCCATAGTATGCCCTGCAGGATCAAAGTTATTAACCCTGTTCTTACAAAAGTCTTATTAAGTTGGTATCATGACTAAACTGACTGCTCATAAGCATTTCCTCACCCCCTTTGATAGAAGCAGTATGGGCAAGAGGTTATCAAGCTGATTGAATTCAATGATTTGCACAAGCAAACTGGCTTTTTAACTTCTCTTTTCTCAGAAAGAAAAATAGCAGAAGTCTTGGATGTAGATTCTCCCAAGGACTGTGCAGTTTTCCAGTGGATAAATTGAGCATTTTTGAGCAAGACTGCTTGTACTTCAAAAAATAATACTGCTTGCTTTTTGAGCTCTCAAAGTTTGTGCTGTGTGGGGACATACTGTTTCAAGTATAGATGTTTGGAGACTGCCTCTGTTTGTGTCACTCTGGAAACTGTGTTTAAACAATTCAACTGCCCCCTTAGAGGTAAAACCATATAGAAAACTGTTTTGTCTCAACTTCAGAGCCTGTAGATCAGCATCGATCAAATTGAAATAGTTCAGATACTTTTAGTCTGGTGAAATTGTCTAGGCTTTACCAACATAAAACCTTGTGGAGCTGGCCCTCAAGACTCTGGCAATGGTCACCAGACCAGTTTGCCAGGTTTTGTGCTTTTACATGCCTCAAAGTGTATCTTAGAGTTTACTTACATTTAAGAAACATACAGTTTGATTAAAATCTTGGTCATAGTATCTCTTCTTTGGAAGTCTTCCATGAAGGGGCTAAGAAAATAATACCTACAAATAAAACAGCTTTCTGGAAAACCTGCTTGCTTATCCAGTCCACCTCTTCTAGCCCTCTTTCTTAGGAAATTGTTACCTGTGAACACGGTCTGCTTCCTTCACTACATTTAACCTCTTAGCTTATTGTGGCAATAAGGTAGCACTCTTGCAGCAAAGATGTAACTTGTTTCAGATCTGCCCCTGGGATTTTCCTGGTTTGTCAGTGGCAAAATTTCCCATCGTTGTCAGTTGGAGCTCTCAGTCTCTTATCTTCATGGTCTGCAAGCTACTGTTGTCATGCTTCCAGCATCTACCCTGAGCAGCATCATGGCAGTGTGATCTTCAGCCTCCACTAATGTCACAGGTCTGACTTGGGAAATCTCATTGGAGCAGAGCTTGTTATACATACTCTGATTCTTCTTCTCATATTTCTGGTCATCTTAGCAGATAGTGGAGGTGAAAGACAGACTTTCACAGGTGCTTAAATGAGGTTTGTTTCCTAGATAATCTTTTCTTTAGAGAGTAATTGGCTCACTCCCTCTGTTAGTGTAGCTTCAGTTCTTGCAGCAAATGCTTCTGACTCCTGTTCAATTTTTCTCTTTCTTCTTTCTGCCTTTCATCCTTAAAAGAACAGAACTACTTTTTTTCCTTTCCTGTCTTTACTTTTTGCCAGTTGTTACTAGGATCATTAATACAAATTATTATTAATATAGTCAGAATCCTCAGACTGCACATTCTCAAACTTCTTCCTGGTTCTTTAAACCCAGGGGTGATCTCAAGTGGCAGAAAAATCCCTTTGATAGTCCTGCATGAAGCACTATGAGCCTATAAATTACTCCTTTGATAACAGTGTTATCTACAAGACCTAGTTAGTTTTCTTTGTGGGAGCCTATGAACAGTAGTAAGGTGAGGTGATTCAGACTAGAGCCAAACATGCTGCCTCATGCCAAGGGGCAAGTCAGGCCTTTGAGAAGGCTAGGGAAGAATGACACATGCAAACTCCTATATATCTATTTTTGTGTTATGCTGCTTGCAGGTTGAAGCAACATAGGTCTAAGCGAGACATATGTATTTGTGCTGTTGAATCATTACTTTACATGTGGCTTCAAACAACCTGCCAACCTTGCCACTCCAAAACTCATGTTAGGGTACCTAAATGGCTCAGTAGTAGAATTGCTAATAGAATTAGTGACTAAGGTAGCTGTGAGATGGAGGTGGGGTTTGGGGTGGGTTAAAACAAAAATATATAAAACTTCACTAAAGGACCACACCCTGCTGATTCCTTGCCAGAGGTTACAGTCAGTCTGCTGCCTCTTAATGTTCTTGCTTGAAGAGGGAAGGCTATGAACAGGCTTGCAAAATTTTCAGTCAATTATTCATAGTGACTAGTCATGCAATTGAAAGTATGTGGCCAAACTTTGCAAGAAGGTTCTTTAGTAACAAAACAGCTCCTTTTTTTTTCCCCCATGCTATATGTAGTTACTATATAAAGTAATCAAGTACTATGTTAAATAGATCAGACTCTTCTCATTCTGTTGCTAATAAAATTTTTTTAATTCTAGATTTGGATATCAAAACATCAGGGACTGGCTGCGTGAAGATTCAGAAAATAGAATGTGATAACTGCAAAATAGAAACTGAGAAGGGGACTAGTGTCTTGCAGTCAATAAAGGTACAAAGAACCCTCTCCCACTCCGTCAATGTTTTAAAAGGGATTGTGTGGTGGAATATAGTATAAAAACTTAATACCAATTTTGGAGATACGTGCTCTGATATTTCTGAGTGTTACTATGTGCGTAGCACCTCACCTTTATTTATTGCATACAATTACGACACAAAGTCAGTAACACTCATGTGGAGTCAGAATTCCAGTTACCTTTGACAGCCAAAGCCAGCAAGAAACAGTGACAGCAGTAAGCCTGATCTCTGTCCTCCTTACCCCTCAAAAAACAAAAAAAGACAGACTGTGGGATTTCCTGTCTAGTATGTTAATAGTTATGCTTGATCAGTTGGGACATGGCAGTGTGCTGGGTTTTTTTCTGTGTGTGTTTTTTTCATAATTCCGATTCTGCTATTGACAAACTCTTCATGTTAATTTTCAATCAGAAGTTACACATTACTTGTCCAAAATACATGACTGAAATATATCTGAATAAATACAGTATATATCATGGTCATGACCTTGTTTATTCAATCTGAAGACTTCAGGTTTGCTGACATAAGCTTTTGTAGAAATAATCAAAGTATATCTGACTTAGGTGCTGTTTGGAATCAAATTCTTGATTTAATCCCACTTGAATAATTGGAATTCAACCTGCAGGAATTGGTATAAATTCAAAAGGGCTTTTCAAATAGGGTAATTCTTAAGTTTAGGTGTTTTTGAGATATTAAACTTCTTCCAGTGTTTTTCTTTACCATGGTAAGAGATGATTTTATAGCGCACATAGGGGAAACTGAACTTAAGGAGAAACTTAATATACAACAGAGCTAGATTGACTCCATATTCAGTGAACTACAGATAACTTGCATCTTCCAGATTCTGTGTAGTTGAGCATATTACTCTTAAAAAGGTAACTAAAATATAAGAAAAAGTGAACAATACTATATGTGTTAATGCAGTCTGAAGCTTTAGTTAAAAATCACTGTTATATCATAATAGCAGCAAACAGCAGTACATGAGAAACTACATAATAGGAGGAAAAGAAGGTAATTTTGGCCAGCAGTCGTGACAGTAATCACAGCATGCCATCACACATATCAAGATTTTTTTGTGATGTCATGGAAAAAGAGGATTTTGAGGAAAGAAGACTAATGTTTTGGGCATCTCTTCTCATATGCAATCTGAGATGTAAAAAATGTTGAATTTTGAAAAGGAAAAAGTTCTATTTCCCTTGAGACTTCAAGTAGCAATGAAACAATACTCTCCAACGAACTGAAAAGAAGGCTGCAAAGTCACCAGTTTGGAACTTCTGAGACCAACTCCCCTACGACCACATTATAGTTTATTAGATGAGCTTGGTGTTGGTTTTTGCCTCCAGATTTCAACTGAAACTCTTGTTAAAAGAAAGCTTTGATAGATAAGGCTTTGGCTTTTTTAACCAAAAGAGTTGCCCTAAGTATTCTTCTGGGTTGTGAGGGGCGATTGATTGTGTGTGTTCTGGTTACTGTGATGGCTTTGACGCACAATACTGGAGAAGATATGTTATTCTTGGCTTTGTTGACTCTGAAATAGAGATGAAAGTGTTGAATTAAAATTACTGACCATGTAGGTGTTTTCAAGAGCAAACAACTGTTCAATTACAGCATCAGCTGCACAACCAGGTTTTTAGTCTAACTTTTAAGAAGTACTGTAGTTCTGTAAGGTAGCTGTTACTAGTTTTTTCTAATAAAGGTTCAGGAATTATACTCTGTTATCAGAGAAACAGAATTATTAGTGAGAATTAGAATTACTAACCTTTTGGGTTTTTTCAAAGCTAAAAAATAACAAAAAAATGAAAATCTTAGATTAGATCCTGTTGTACAGCAGAAAAGCAGATACCCCTTTAGGGAATGCGCTTTACTGAGCAAGCTAAAGTGATACTGCCCTCCCCTGGATGGATTGGAGAGCTGTTTAATGTTACTTCACTCTAATGCTGTCCACAAAGCTCACTGACTAGCAAAGCAGGAGACCCTTTCTTTACAGCAGAGAGCAAAAGATCTTGATCTTTTGATCTGATGATTAAAGAAATCTGGTCGTGTGGGGATTATTCAAGAGCACCAGCAAACAGCTTCACAACTTGCCATAGACTGCAAGAAGTTGTTTGTGTAACTTGTAATTCAGAAAACTTGTTGATTTTTTTAAATACACTTATGACTTGTACATTATCTTCAGAGTATAAATTATTCCCATATTCTTTATTGGGAAAGCAGTGCTGCTTCTTTTTAACTGTTCTCCTGCTTCTCATTGCAGTTCATTGCCTTAGCAGTGACAGTGGGACCAAGGAGACCTTTTAATTTTTGTTTCTATGTTCGATGACTACTTCTGACTCTGACTGCCAGTGATAACAAGAATTTCCAGGTGTCTTGTGCACAACTGGTGGAAGATATGCCATGCTTCCTCACCACATCCCATGTCTGAGCCTTATTTGTTAAAATTCTGCATCACTGTCCTTCCTTTCTTTGAACAGAACGGATCTTTTTTTTTATTATTTTATCATCTGTCATGGCCTTGACAGCCTTATAGCTCTTCCTTTCTCCCTTGCTAGGAGAAGCCCTATGAGAAATCAGTACTACTTAGTTTCAGCTAGTGGAATATTCCCTCTTAAAGGAAAAGCTACTTGACCATTATAACTTGCTGCTTCTCTGAGAAAATCCTGCTGTTACGTGTCTCTGTTGGTACCTACCTCTGAAATCCTGTTGTTTGTGGGTGGGTTTCTTTTAAGTGGATAAGGACAGTCTAATAATTCTGGGGAAAAAAGTTGAGGGACCTATGTCTTATCAAAGCTTTATCTATCCCAAAAATGATAGTGTAAAAAAAAAAAGTATGTTTTATAGTTTACTATCAATGGCCATACTAGTAAATCATTGTTATACATCAATTTTTCTAATCTTAAGAGTTTCCATATTTTCCTCAAGTTACATGCTTGGAGAATTTGCTTTTTTAACCATTATTCTGATAATGTGCTTAATGTAACTGCCTTAAAGGAACTGTTATGTCTGACTGAAGCATCTAATTGAAGTTTATCCTGTTTACTGTATATGGAATCACCTATTATATTTGTATAGAAGCTTAATGGAACAGCAAAGTTATTTACAACCTTTAAAAGGTCTGATGCACTACTGTAGTCTCAAGTTAGGGGTGTTGCATTTTACTGTGGGGAAGCATCTTAAATGGAGCAGAAACCAAGACTTGAGACCACAGATATTAGGGAACACTGCTCTGGAGTTCTTCCTGTCTTATGAAACACGATGAAACTTCTGGTACTTGCTGTTTCATCAGAAATGTGTCAGAGCAATATAAGTCCCATGTTTTTCATATTGGAAACTTGATTTCATATTTTTTTTAAAAAAAAGTTCTTAATTGTAGAAGAATGAAGCTGTGTTAGCTGTATATTATCAATACTAATTGTGGGCTGGCTTCAGGGGTGTCAGGTTGGCTGATGTAGGTAAGGTGCAGCTGTGGCCGTTCTGTTAAGAGGTTGGGCAGCCAATGAAGTAGCAGAAGGAGGAAGAAGCAAAAGAAAAGGCAGTAGGCCTGGGATGAGGCGAGATGAGAAGGCAGCAGAGGGACTGGCATGAAGAGTGTGTTGATATGAGATGGTAGAAGACCTTGTTGCAGCTTGATAGTTTGGATAGTGCTGCAACACGTAACCTTGTTGCCATCTGATTAGACCTAGTTAATGCAATTTATTATGGCTTATCCAGACAGGTGTTTAATAATCAAAGTATCTTGAATGTGTCTGATATGAATGGTGTCTCAAATTAAATACCATCTGCAGGAATAACGCCTTCTCCAACAGGAACAAATATATCTGAAAATAGAGGTGGTGGTTTGGGAAAAATGTAAGAGGTGTGTGTGCAGGGAAGCTTATCCATTATTATGGATAAAAAAAATGCTGAATATATTTTTAATCCTATGTTGTTCCAGCGTTCATGCTAGTGAGCTTAAGCAAGAGAGCTTTGCTGTTGAGATCAGTAGATCTTAAAAGTCCTATTTGTTGAAGTTACAGCTTATGAATGCAGTTAGATTATTTAAATCTGACTTAAATATTTGTTCCCCCTCTTACAAGTGGTTGGGTTTTAATCTCAAGACCTGTTGGGTTCTTTTTTTTCTGAGAGTAGTTTGCATGTATTTCTATACATTTTTTTCTCTTGTCAGTGGTATGCAGCAGCAGCTGAGAGATATAAGGGATATAACATTTTACTTGAAATCTGTTTTCTTTGTGAAAAACTGGAGATTGTAATGCAGATGTATGCAAAATACCTAATTTTAATTAGAATCTGGTTGGTGTAAAACACTGTAGGGTCTAGTTCTACTTGCAGGCTTAAGGTTTGTACTGGTATGCATTCATAGAAGTTTATGGCCATACATATTACTCCAAGCATAAGTAGCTCTGTGGTGTATTTGTGTGTATATATGAGGTGGTCCTACAGACTTGTGTGACACTGTAGGTTCCAGGTCACTGGAAGGCTCTAGTTTGTAAATTCATTTCTCACTGCCAGTTCGTGGTTCTCAGCTGCTGCAGCACAGGGTATATGCATACCTTGGTTTCTGGATGGAGTATAAATGAAACACGCAGTTCCCTCTTTCTTCCTCTGCTGCTTATTTTAATATATACTGAAAGAATGCTTTTCTAGTTTAAAAAACAAAACAAAAACAAAACCACCACTGTATTGAGAATAGAGAGTTCCTCAGCATCATTCATTCTTTTGCATTTCTAGTCACAAAGAAATGTGACTTGTTTTGATTTTGACTTTACTGGAAATAAACAGTACGTTTGGCAATCACTTGAAAAACCTTCACAGTAACATGGAAGAAGCTTGTGATCCAAGGTGGTTATTGTGGTACAGCTTGAAAAACAAGGTAACTTGTTTTATGGTTATCCTAACCATATGATTTTTAAACTTTTTTTTTTCAGAGCCATAAAATCGATATACGGACAAACGGTGGCAAAGTAATTGGTCTTGGAACACTTTATGGAAATACAGATATTTGTGCAACAGAGAAGGGTGTAAGTAAGAAATAAAACTTTTTCTTCAATGGCTTATTCAGCTTATCTATTGCAAAATTACTTAATTTTGAAGAATGTGCTGAAGAATATTTTATAACCTTCATTGATTGTCATTTCACTATTAATTTTCATTTGTCTGTTTAATTATACCATCTTATGCTTGATTTGGATTAGTAAACAGGATCAACAGAAAGAGCAGTAATAAGCATGTGATCATTCCATCAGCACGGAGGTTGTGCTAGCTGATACCACTCATCAGCTTTAATTATGCAGACCCTCACAACACACTCAAACCTTTTACTTGGCTGATATCTGGGCACCTGGATTCTGCAGTAGGCCCATGCATTTTTAGTGTCTTATGAATAGTGGCTTGATATTTGTATGTGCTGTACACTTCAGCATTATATAGTTGTAAGAATGGAAGAATAGAAGGTTTTGTATATTTCTTTGCAGATGAGGAAATACAATCTCCTGTAATTTTATTATGAGATGCAGTGAGAACAATGAACAGTTTCCTGGAGAAGTAGCTTGCTTTTTTCAGCAGATGGCAGTGTGAGACAGACTTCACACTGCTCTGATCTGGGTTCGTTTCTTGCCAGCAGTAAATTATCCATTATTTAAAATAATATAGACCTAGGCTCTCTTATGTGACACTACGTTTCTCACACCCAGCCTTGTTTTTAGGCTCAACTTGAATGTTTAGGCATCATAATGTCGGTGCAGCTGGTTGTATTAGGATTCATTAGGTCTGAAGCATTCCTATATGAATATGTGGAGCTGAACCAGGTCTGGAAGTAGCTTGGATATGTGCAGTCATCTGTCACAATCAATAGGTACCCTTAAAACCAGCAGCACTACAAAGAAATCAGGAGTGCAGGTAGCTCTCCCTAGCCAAGGATAGAATTGAGACCAAGCTATTCCGTTCTAGCAGTCCAAAATTGCCTCTGTGAAGTGCCATTTGGCCCTGTTCTACACCTTGTAGATTGGGTTCTGAGATCATAGGTTCACTTACACAGAGCAAACTGTGAGCTGTTCTTAGTGTCCCGCTGTAAACTAAGCGACTTGCTGTTGTTTTTTTCCAAAAACTGTCCACATTAAATTACCTACTTTTCTTTGTAGTGAAGGCTACCCTGCCTTTTATGTATAAAAGAGCCAAGAGGCTTCTGTAGCTGTACTGTGGTGGGTTGTTTAATCTGGAGCTTTTTAGTCTGGAGAAATGGAGGCTAAAAGGGGAGAGGAGACCTTATCGTGCTCTACAGCTACCTGAAAGGAGTTTGTAGTGAGGTGGGTGTCTACCAAGTGATAGGATGAGAGGAAACGGCCTCAGGTTGCAGCAGGGGAGGTTTAGACTGGGTATTAGGAAAAATTGTTTCACCCACAGGGTTGTCAGGCACTGGAATAGGCTGTCCAGGGAGGTGGTTGAGTTGCTATCCCTGGAGGATGTGTACATGGCACTTAATGACATGATTTAGTGATGGAATAATTGGCAGTACTAGATTAATAGTTGGACTCAATGATCTTAAAGGTCTCTTCCAACCTAAATGATTCTATGATTGATATTTCTTCATGAACTTTATTTCATCCCAGCAAGACCACCCAGCATAAAGCAGAGTGGGTAAGGTCTGACTGTTACATGCTCTGTTGATGCCACAGCTGTGCTGATCAGTACTATCTGATTGGCAGTTCCCTTGGGACTATTACTAGTTAGTGGATTTAGGATCCATCCTAAGGCACTAGCAAGCCACAGGGAGTGGAATAGGGCAGAGGTAGTTTACAGCTTGCTTGATGTATCATCCATCTTTCTGCAGAGGGTTTCTGCTGGAAGGATGTGAAAACTGGAATCCTTGCTTTCTTCCAGTGAGTAAGATTGAGTGCAATCTACAAAGTGCTTTGACTGCTTTGGATTTATGCTGTTCACAACACACTAGCATGGCGGTGGCCTTCAAATTAGGGTTGTGCTACTTAGTCATTTGTCCCAAACCAGTTTGTTTTACCAGCACAGTCCATGGAGTTCATTTCAAATAGCATTTTGCTAGTGTTGAAATAAAAAAGTGATGGTAGAAAAATAATTAGATATCTCCGTGAAAATATAGCTCATGAAAATGAGAAATAGAATTGTTTTGCTTTGAGTCTTTGAATGCTGTTTAAATATCTTTTTTTCAGTGTCCTTCTGAAACACTAAAAAAGCTTCATGCAGATTAAGCTGAAGTGCTTCTTTGTGATCATAGATATTTATATAGTCTGTAGTATTGCTAGAAGCTACTTGCACAATTTTAAAGCTGTAGTAACTTGAGTGAAGCAAGTCATTTTAACAGGAATTTACAGCTATGGAACAGTGTTTTGGCTCATGTTACTGAACCTCTCATTAACAAACTTTGCTGTGTAGTTAGGAAGGACAGCATCAGATTTCTCAACTGGCTGTTTCTGTTAATAATCAGCCAGCTTTACGTCTCCTGTGTGTGTTTGTATGAGGTGTGCCTTCCATCAGTTGTAGTCATCATCATGCAGTTATGGCTCTGTCAGCATTTCCAGCCCCCTCATGGAGGTGGGGAGGGAAAGGATGTGGTGGTAAAAAACACTAAGCACTTGAGAAACAGAATATTTTTAAGGAGGAGAATGGAGAAGACACTGACAAAATATCTGAGCAAGGATAGCACAGAAAGAAAGGGCAGGAGGAGGAGTATGTGGGGAAGCAGTTGTTTATGTTGTATTTAAACACAGCAAGATGTTAGTTTTAATCTTGAAAATGTGTTCAGGTACAAAACCATCCTCAGTCTGATTTATGTAGAATGACACTTTTTCTTTAAAGGCTGAGAAGCTGATGGAACTTGAGCACGTGGTCAGTTGCACTAACTGCAGCTCCCAAGGCTCTAGTCTCAAGGGAAAGACTTTTTCCAGAAAACTTGGTGGTTCAATGGACAAAAATAATAAAATTTGTTTGACTAGGGAGTCAGTACTCTGTGCCATGGGGTCCTTTCTATAATACTTATTTAGCAAAGCCAAACATCTATGTCCTGCCAAAAATTCATAGAAGTTAAAGAATTTGGGATTAAAAACATATTTAGTCTCAGTAAAAGGCAATCTTTTTTTAATGTTTGTCCTGTCTAGAATACTTTTTTAGTTTTACTTGAGTAGGCTTACACCCCAGACCCCACCTACCCCTTTCTGATTTGAATTATTCCGAAGCAAATGTTCATTGTATTGGTAGGTTTTGTTTTGCTTTCTTACAGTAACTAGTTGACTCAGTACTTTTTATTTCATGCTGAGACAGCTCTTCATCACTGTGTATTTTTAAGGAAGGTAGCTGAGGTTGTAAATAAGTTGATTATGTGAGCTTGTGTATAATAAAGCACTTCATAATATTTAAATAAGATAAATATCTAAATAGAGTCAAAACTTGCATACCATAGTAACAGAGGTAGCTTTTTGGGCGTTCTTTTTCCCATTCAGGAGTGCCACAAGGCAGCCAGTTTGCACCCAAACTATGCAGGTGTTTTTATTTTCCTTCTCCCTCTAAAAGTGTGCCTCGTTTTATTTTCATTGTGCTGATAGCAGTGATGACCCTGCTAACATTGGAAAGGTTCTTTGCAAGTCATTTAACTCTTCAGAACAAGTTTAGATCTTAGAGCCTAAAATGACAGTGGCTTTTCTTGTTGCTTTGGCCGTATGCCACAGCAGGCTTATGCTTTGTTGTCCTGGGTGAGGGAGTAATGGAGTACTCTGTGGGAAATGTTCCTGGGACAGATGCAATGTAATGTAAGTTTAAGGTCTCTGCTTGTTAGTTTGTTAGAAGCATTGAAAGATTGGAAAGCTGAATTGCTGTCACTTTCACTAGTGACAAATTATGCCTTAATATCAGTGAGTTTATTTACTGTCAATGCCTAGATTCTGTAGCATAGTTCTGAGCAGCACCCCCTGCAGACATTGTAGATATTGACTGTCACATATCGCTAATTCTAGCACAGCACTTTGATCACCAGATTTTCTTGAAGATTAATGTATCTTGTTACGTTCTTGGAGACCTACTTTGTATTGTAGCATCATGTAAAAAATCTTAAGACAGTAGTCCATTCTGTAATCTTATGACTTCAGGTGTAAAGATGGTGTAAAACTCAGTATGTATGGATTGGTAAGGTCACTGTATGCTTTGGCTGTCATATGGTCCATACTAAACCAGCCTCTTTAGCTTGCTTCTTGGGACACGATACAGCATGGAGTTTGTCTAACACTACTTGCTGTTTGTTGGAATAACTCTTAATTCATCCATAGCTTATTCTTTATATAACATAATACTGGAAGGGTCAGTAGACTTATTTTTTTTCCACAAGATGACAATGCTAAAATGACGAAGTGGATTTAAAGATAATTTGACAAAGGCACAGTTTGAAAGTCCATATATCATTTAATGTACTGAATAAGGATTTTGTGCAACTGAAAGTCTGTGTAAGCAAAACAAAACCAAATTGAGTGGGGCTTATGTATGAACTATAGCATGATTCAATCATAAATAGGTTAACTGAGGAAGAATAGAATTAAATTCACATGGTAGTTGCATGAGTGTGTGATTTGTCCTGTTTTGTTCAGATAGGCATAGGTAGATTATGTCACACAACTGGTTACTTCTATATAGATAATCTCATTTTATCACCTTTTATTCCCCAAATCTATCCATAGTGCAACTTTTCAAATCTTATCTTTCTCTTTTTTTTTTCCTGTTGAAAAGAAGTAGAAATTGAGACTGTCCTTCATTTTTCAAGGCTTTGCATAGCTTGAGGCTTAAGTTCAAGAATAACCTGAGTAACCAAGGAAATATGAACAGTTGTACTGAGAAAAAGAACAGCTGTGGTTTTTTGCAACTTTCACCAAAGCTGTCTTTAAAGTGAGCTAGTTAAAAAAAAAATAAATCTGCATATATAGGTGTATGTAACAAAGACAGTGGATGTTTCTGTATGTGGTGGCAGGAAACTGATTACCAATGCTTCAGGTGTCATAATGCTGTATGATCATTGTCTTCGTTATTAAAGCTAATCCTTTTTTTACTTTTCAAAGTAAAATGTTTTGGGTTTTAAAAATCAGGTTTTTATTTCATCTGTTTGTGACTGGATTCTTCACCTGTCTGATGGATTATATTATGTAGTAAATTTTTGGTCAGAGCTTTTAGATGAAAAGATGGGGTTTTTGTTTAGTCTTGTCTAGCTTTTAATGAAGAACTTGATTCTGTTTGTTCTGCACCAACAACAGCTTTCTACTTGTTTTGCCTCTTAATAGTGTTACTTCCCTTTTCAAACTCTTCCTTTTCCCTACTTCCATTTTCAAACTCCTTAAGTTTCCTGTTATGTTTGTTTCTCTTAGAGTGTGAGTATAGAGAAGCTGCAGGGGACATCCATCAACATATCTACTGAAGATGGGGTGCTGAAAACTAAATATCTCTATGCAGAATCATCATCTCTGTCTTCAGTAGCTGGTGATATCCTGCTGGGAAGTATTCATGGTAAGAAGGAAATAGTCACAAATTTAGCTTCGTTTTTGGGTATTAACAATCTTTACAGTAACAAATGAACTAATGCTATAGGCTATCACTAAATCAACTGGGCATGGTATATGAACAAAACTGTTCTGTCTTTGTTAGACTGAATTGATGAGAATTAACCTACTGTTATAGCATACCGTATTTATTTTTTTAGAATAATTTTATAAGCACACTTGTGAAATAGCAAGAAGTGTGTATTATAGGAAAGAAACATACATGTACTAAGGTTGTCAAAATATTTTAAGCTTCAGCAATGAAAATTACACTGTAAGTGGTAAAGACGTTTCTCCTCTCTCCATCCTTTAATATCTTCATAGAAGTAACTCTTACAGCATCTACTAAGAACTATGGTAGAACTTGATCCTATTTAGAAGCTTTTAGCAGATATAGTCTGTGTGTGCTAGCACCCTGTACTAATAATGGTGACAGGACATCACTTCTCTGATCCAGGGGGCAGGTGGCAGGGGGAATCCCTGATCCATCCACCCTTCAACGTCCTTCACCTAGAAATAGAACTAACTAACCTGAGTCTTTCATATAAGCAGCAGTTAGGGTTGGAATTTGGTGTGGTTTTCTAATGTAACAAAATTCCCACTGAATTCTGGCCATGCTGTAATGTTTTGCTGATTGACTGCATACCAAGCAAAAATGAATTCTAAGTCAAATATAAGAATAAATGCAGTTTATTATATTACACTATAAAGGAAAAATAGTGTGCAATATGATAAAAGGAAAGAGTACTAGTGATTATGCACAATATGATAAAAGAGCAATAGGAGTGAAGCATCAGATCATTGCTGGAAAGTATTACAGAGGCTAAGGAAAGGACACATCACCAATTAATATCGTCCAGGCCCACATGTCGGCTGGGAGCCCCGTTGCAGCAGCCAGTGCCAGGAGTCTCTCAGTAACTGGGAAAATTTCTGTGTGGTGCGTACACCCATAGGTAAGGCTTCTGGCCCAGTCCTGGAGCTTGCCTGCTTTATACTCAGTGAAAAACAAAAATAGTTTACACACCTAGTGTATGCAAACTTTTTAAGTTTAGGTTAAGTGCAGGCGTGCACTATCTCATTATTTGTAAGGTTCACGCACGCCAGGGATGCTGGCCAGATACCCAAGCATGGTGGAGTTACTGTCATGACACAGCTGCACACAGTATTTGTTGTCTGGATGGTCCTGCTCATATCTTGCTTGTTTGGGGAGCTCAAGACAAACACCACTGGCTCATTAAAGTTGTCTTTGAGCTCCCAGAGCTCACCATCCAAGTTAAGCAATCCCTAATTGAAGACACAGGCTTTTTCGTAAGTAGCGATTTTTAATAATTTTTTACCACAGATGTGTTGTGGTCACTTAATGTTAAGTAAAACAAATTAGAGGATGTACAAAGACTGAAAATTACTCGGGTCAGTCAGAGTCCCAGATTTCCAGTTATATGCCTTAAAACAATTTGTTGCAATTTTGTGTTGTCATCTTGCTTGAGAAATGACTCTTGTTTCTTCCTTAAAGGAGCAATTCCTTTGTCCATTTATACTAAATTTAGGAATGGTTTCTCAACCTGTTAAATAAAGTTCACTTCAGCATGCATAGGCAGAAATAAGTTGGTTTGTTGGGTTTTTTTCTCTTCTTGTTACCGTGTTTTTCTAACATGTAGGCTGTACTGTTACTTCTGTCTGATAAGCTGTTTTGGTTATGTTTTTTTTTCCTAACTTCAAACCAATATAATAATACTGTGGAATGATCAGTTTGTGAGCACGTCCACGCCTCTGTGCACAGCCAAAAGTTTATCTTTTTCTTGGTATGAAAATTAAATTATAACTGCTGTAGTTAGTGACTTATTTCCTTAGTAATACCCCATTGTCATTTAGCTGAAAAACACTGTGAAAACAAATAGAATATTATCCAGATTATACAGATGTTTCTTATGTTACTTCAGGATTTTTTTTGTCATGGGCTCTCTACTAAATGGGTCTGGAACACCTAAAGTTATTTTAGCTGTTTCTTTTAAAAACAATTGCATATCAACCTTTGCTTGGTATGTTTAGTCTGTTTTTTCAGAAAAATATTCTCTGCGAAATACCATGCTACTCAATCATGTTTTAACAGTAAGAGCAAATACTTTTAAAGGCTTTTGAAGTATAATATATATACACAAACATATATTAGTGGAAAAGACGAACTCCTATTATAATTTCATGTTAGAATAAAAACTGGTCACTTCTAGTCTTTGCTGATAAGGTGGCTCAATTTTAGTAGTACTTTTGTTTGTAAACACTTGGGACATATTGTTTCTTGGGCAATTAAGTCCACTATTTCCCTATAGTTGATAGTATGCTGATATTATAGTTGGCATAAAATCAGCACATCTGTGCACGAAGCTAGGCTGGACTTCATTGCTTTTGCACTGAGAATTTTGGACTCGGGGCAACACAAACTCTACAGAGCTGCCTGAGACCCATTTTGTGGTTGAATCTTAGGCTGTAGAGTTCCAATGCTGTCAGTGCCCAGGCTTCCTTAACTGCTTTTCTGCATGCTTCATATTTCTCCAGAAAATGAATAATGTATTATTTTGAAGAAACTGGGTTTGATTCATTTTTATCAGCTTCTCTAACATGCATTAGAAATGTCAGGTGCCATTGAGCTTTCGAGTTGACACTTGAAAAAAACAAAAGGGCCACAGCTCTGAGACTGAGAAATGTGCTACTTTATCCAAGGGGCAATAACATAGTGAAACTTCTCCACAGAGGCGCACATAGGAGGAAAAGGAAACCCCTCTTTGCAACTGTGCCAAAGTCTTGGGTTGAGTTGAATTAATTATTAATTTACTTTATCCACAGAAGTTGGAAAGGAATTTGGCATCTAGTTCAAACTAATGCTTAAAGTGGGATCAGTTAGAGCAAACTTGCTCATGGCCTTGTCTGGTTGAGCTTTGAATAGTCTCAAAGATGAAATTGCGTGACCTTTCTGGGTGACTTGTTCTAGTTCTTCTCTTTTTTTTTCTTTTTAATGATTTCCATTATCGGAACTTGTAACCATTATCCCTCTTTCTTGCTGCATCACCAAGTCTGTCTCTTTTTCAGATACCCTCCCACTAGGTAAGTAGAAGACCACAAGATTCTTCCTCAGCCTTTTCCTTTTTGAAGCCAAACAAACCCAGCTCTCTGAGCACCTGTAGCGTGCTCTGGGCGCCTCATCTTCTCAACACTCCTCTGTGGCCTCATTTTAGTACATTGATGTCTTTCTTGACTGAGAAGCCCAGAATTGGACACAGTATTCCAAATGCAGTTTCACAAGAGAGCTTTACCAGCTGGCTATACTCTTAATCATACATGCAGTTGACCTTCTTTACTGACTCATACTGACGCTGGTGTCCATCAAGATGCCAGGGTTCTTGCCTGCAAAGCTTTGTTGCAGTCAGTGCTCAACTTTTACTGCTTTACAGGGTTGATTTGTCTCATGTGTAGGACTTAATATTTGCTTTTGATATTTTATTCTGTTATAGTCTAGTAACTATTTAATTATGTGAGAGAATCATACTGGAAAACATGGGTATTGAAGTTAAAATTTATTAATTACACACTAATACATAGGAAAAGGTGAACGTATAGCTGCTTTATCCTGTCAGTGACCTGAATAAGACAAAGTAGAAAATCTGCAGTGTTTCAAAGGTAGTAGGGTGTAATGCTTGAGCATTCTAGAATCCCTTCTAAAAAGAATCTTGATATACCAAAGTTGCTCTCTTTAGCTACCTGAAAAGGGGGTTTAGACGGGTGGGTGTTGGTCTCCTCTCCCAAGTAACAAGCGAGAGGACAAGAGGCAATGGCCTCAAGTTGCATCAGGGGAGGTTTAGATTGGATACTATGAAAAATTTCTTCCTTGAAAGGGTTGTCAAACACTGGAACAGGTGACTCGGGGAAGCAGAGTCACCATCCCTGGAGGTATTTAAAAGACGTGGCACTTAGGGACATGGTTTAGTGGTGAACTTGACTGTGTTAGATTTATGGTTGGACTTGGTGATCTTAAAGGTCTTTTCCAACCTAAATGATTCTGTTCTATAAATTTCAGCTACATTTCTGGATTTCACTGTATATAAAGTGGGACTGAAGAAATTAATTTTATGCCTTTTTAGGCATGCCTGTACTTTAGCCCAGTGCAAACTTGAAATGCAAAGCCGAAGTAGTAAAAAACTGCATTGTATTTTATTTGCCTTTTCCATGCATCAGAATAATCCTGCCACCCTGAGAGCATTCAAAACAAATTGAAGGAATGGAAATGATACAGTGTGAAGTGGTGCTTTTATTTATATCACAAAAGATGGCTTTTGCCCCTGGTCCTATACTGATGCTGACTTGCAATACTGTATTTTGAAGTTTTATAGTGTTTATGGAGAAACAAACCTTGTAGATGATAGAAAAGATAACTATTTCTTCAGAAGCAATAAAAAAACACTCAGCCACTGGCATCAATATTCTGTTAAAACTTACCTTTTGGACTTCATAATATTGAGCTACAAGGCTGAAGTCAGTTGGATGTAATGGTCGGACTAGTAATTGGCTCTAGTCAGGTCTTTCTTGCTTTGCCCTTGACATAGCCAGAAAATACCTGGCTAGTTTAAAAATGGTAAGTTATATGTTGGCCTTTATGGAAAGATTACGTAACCAAAATTACACTTCTGTGCACTGTCTGTAGGCAGTGTGTGTCGCAACACAGCAGGATGTTTCTATCTGCTTTAAAAGCAACTTTTGTTCTAGCTAAATGTTTGAAGTGAGCCTATCACACTAATATGTTTACGTTGCCCAAAGTTAGTGGTATCTGCCATATAAGCTTGTGGGTAATCAGAGTTTGATTTCTACATGGTTAATATTTTTCAGAACCTGCTTATCAAAAATAATAAAAAAACCCCCAGAAAAACAACAGACCAGCAAATCCACAAGTCCCAGGGGCTCTGTTCAGAGTATAATCTAGCTTCAGCTCCATGGGAGTTGCTAGCTGACAAAACCCTAGGCTATTTTGTAGGTTGTGCAAAAATAAGTACTAGTTATGACAGAATGGGGAAAAGGGTTGGATAATTACAGTGTGCCTTTTAAAAATAGCAGATACTAAAGCCAGCCGTCTTTCAAGTTCATTGAAATACGGTCTTGTTTCAACTCTGATCTTCAGAATCCCTAAGTACTTTGTACATTATGTGCTTGAAAGGATGAATTTAAGACTATCGATGATAGGCTGCTTTTCTAGCTTTCAGCCCACAGACCGCTAAGAAAAACACTACAGGTCATATACAGCGGAATGCATTCTACCCTAATGGTTGTTTACTACTGTGTAATTACAGAAGATGGGAGTAGAGCTTGATCCATTTGCAGTTTTTAAAGGCTTCTTCTGAAAGATCTGAAAAGCATTGTGAATACTGTGTATTACTCAATTGGACTCTTACTGTGATCAACCCTATTTTTCAATCTGTTATCCTCCTGGAAAGATGAGAGAGTGGAAAGAATGGCATGTTGGGGTTTATTTTTTTAATTTAAAGCATTTTTTTGTGTGGCAATTACACATATGTAACATACATGGAACTATGGAAGAATGTTAGTAGTATAGATGACTTTTCTGTTATGAGGTGCATCTGTCCTTGTCCAGATTTTCTTGATGCCATAGGTAAAGGAGAAGAGCAAGTATTTTGAGATTAAGGCTAAAACACTAGTGCCTGTTAAAAGTAACACAAGTTCAGTAGGAGACCGTTCTGCATTTTATACCTTACACATTTCTGCCTGGTATTCTTCAGTTTGTCCAACACACTGAGATCTCACTGAAGTCAATGAAAATCATTGACAAGGGGTCATCATGCGCATGAGAATAAGCTTGGAAGCACTAGGTATTGTGCAGTGAGCCTAGGAAGTAGCCTTTGAGGATAAGGTAAAAAATCCTCTCTGGTACAGGGGAGCAGTGTGTGTGTATATAAAAGAGGAAAATAGAAACTCTTTGTTACTCATCCTATTAAATTACTTAAATCATCCATAGTGCTGTTTCAGGCGTCAGAGCTATTAAACCAAAAAAAAAAAAAAGGCCCAAAATAAGAGAATATTGTGCTATAGCCTCACAATGCCTCTCTGCTTTTCTGTCTTTCACATTGAGTCTATGTCTTTAAGCTTTACTCAGAGTGTTTTTCTTGTCTGGAATCACTTCATCATTACCCACATGTGTTGAGATTTTTGTTTGTAAAGCAGTAATACTCAAGCAATATAACTGGTTTATGCTATTTTGCTTTCATATGCAAATCGGATATACTATTACAACTAAAATATAAAAATGACCTTCTATAGGATTGCATTAGACTGCTATGACTTCAGAAACCAGTTAAAGAATATGCTTTTAACGTTGTGGTTTTTTCTCCTTGTCTTTTCCTAACAGGTAACACCAGCCTTCAGACCAAAACAGGGAGTATTACAGTAGGTAGGTTGCTGCTTTTGCTCTGAGACACCTCTTTTCTCAGTCTTCCTTTCTTTTAAAAAGCTAAATAGTCACAGGGAGACTAAAAAGGAGGTGATTTCTCGCATATTCTGCCCTCTTTTCTTTTCAGGAATAGCACTGATAGCTGTGTAGCTGAAGGAAATCCTTTCTGAACCGGACTGTCAGCCTGTTGCAGCTGGGCAAGGCACACTGTCTAACTTCCGATACCACAATATTTGCTGGGCTTTGCACAAGTTAGACTGAGTCTAGGTGCCATTTTTTAGATTGATGGGATAAAAGGACATGAGAGAACACCAGGCGTATGTCAAGTGCAGTAATTTTGCCTTTAACCTAGTTCTCTGTCTTACATTTGTTGATATCAATGATTAGTGATGTTTGACTTTTATTGCCAAGCATTCATCATTGATGTATTACATATTTGGGAGGGGGCAGGGAGGAAAGGTTTGTGATAATTGGAACAGTGTTTCCAAACTATTATGCTAATCATTGTTTTCCCTTCAGAAATAAAAATGACTCATAAATTTTCTTTCAGGAACTTGAGTTTTTATCCAACAGGATAACTTGGAGTTATCAATTATGGTATGCATTATATCACTCACATTTTATAGTATGTCAACACAAAAGTGAGAAACTCAAATTTGTTTACTTCAATTTTCTGCCATAGAAATAAAGTATCATAGACAAGGTTTATTGTCTCTTGAATGTACATAGAAGGATTTTCCCTTCTGTAAATAAACTTGGTTACAGGCCCAAATGTCAAAGACTTCTGCTAATGGTAGTAACCATAGTCACTCATTAAGCATTGTTCAGGGACAGTCTGTTGCAACTCTTATGTTTCTAAATGATCTATCTTAACATTACTGGAAAATGAATGCAATACACATTCTTATAAATTAGTCATTAAACCACAGAATTAAATTAGGCTTGCTAGTCTGATTTTTCCTTCTGTTAAATAAATTCATAGGGTATGAAGAGTGTTTAAATAAAGGTTTCTTAACACAGGAGATAGCTTTTTCCATGAACAGATGATGATTATTTTCCTTAATTAACCAGGTTCAGCTTAAACATTAAGACTCATACTACAGATGAACAAACTTTATTTTTCAGATTTCAAGTCCGAAACCATTAGACTTAATCTTTTCCTAAAGAGCATTAAACATCCTTAAGACTTTTATGGATTTTTCCAAAGGCAACAAACTCTTCAAGATCCAATGGCTCAATTCTAAAAACTTGAGAAGAAAATATAAATTTTTCAGTGAAAGGTTTTTGTGTATGAGAACCTTACACAACAAGATAGCTTGTTGGATTGCCAGAGACCTGACAGGGTTTTCCTGACAGAAATAGGAATAACAACTCAGATCTTCCAGCTTCCTTGGCTGGGTTTTCATAGGGATGTAGTTGTTTATTTTACTGGAGGCAGAATTTTATCAGTTAACTGAAAAAATGCACTCCTCTCTAGATTTTATGGATATGTCTTTTGATTTTGAGAGATGTAGTTACAAGTCAAACGAGTGAAGAGTGCTAGATTTTTTTCAAAACGTTTTGGGGAAAATTTGTCTATAATTTTGCATTAAAACAAAACCAATGCTATTGTGTCTCACTCCCTTTAATTTTCCTTTTTATTATTTATAGGATAATTTCATTTTATTTGGTTTTTTATTTTGATACTACTTGTTTGTGTAAATCTAGTCTTTGAAGACTATCCAAAATTCAGTCTGACTTTTAAGTATCTGGCATATGGTAGTTTCACACTGACATAATTAAAGTATGAAAGTAGGGATTATTTGTTCTTTATTTCTATACTGTAAGCTTTGTTGTTCACTGACAAATTTTTTTCCAACCCTATGCTAGAAGCTTCCTACTTCTAACAAATGTTCTATGGGTTTTGAATTACTTCTTAATTTAAAACAACCAGACCTATTTTTACTTCCAGTTTAATAGTTAAAATAGTCATTAGAAATCTGAGCTATCTTAGAAAAAGTAATGGAGTACTTTGTTTATAAAACTAGCTTAATCTTTTGAATTTTTATTCAGAAAATTAATAGGAAAACTCAGGTTGGAAGAGACCTTGGGAAGTTGCAGAATCATGGAGTGGCTGAGGTTGGAAGGCACTTCTGGAGGTCATCTTGTCCAGCACCCTTGCTCAAGCAGTCTCTAATCTCCAGGCTTCTACTCAAAGCCATGCCAAATGTGAGGTCGCTCAGGGCTCTATTCTGTGGTCTTGAAAACCTCCAAGGACACATACTGTACAGCCTTTCTGGGTAAACTGTTCCACTGCTATAACTGTCCTCAGGGTGAAAAACATTTTCCTTCTCTCCAGATGGAAACTCTCTTCTGGTTGGTTTTTTTTGGGTGGGTGTTTGCTTTTTGTTTTTTTGTTTTTTTTTTTTTTTGTTTTATTCCAACCATTGTCTAGGGTGCTGTCATCATGTACCACTCTGAGGAGCCTGACTTTGTTGTCCTTATCACCTCCTCATAGATACTAGACAGCTGCCATCAGGTTCTGAAGCAGTCTGTTCTCCAAGATGAGCAAATCTTCATTCCTCAGCCTCTCCTGATGGGGAAGATGTTCCACGCCCCAACTATCTTGATGCTTCTCTGCTAAATTCAATGCAGTTTATTGATGTCTCCTGTCTCTTGGGAGTCCCAACACCTGGACACTGTGTTCTAGGTGTGGTCTAATAAGTGCAGAGTAGATAATCCCTTCCCTTGATATGCTGGCCATGCTTCAGCTAATTCTGCCAAGGAGACTGCTGGACTACTTTTCTGCCAGGGCACACTGCTGGCTCATGTTCAGTCCTGCTAGAATTTGTTTATTTCTCAATGTTATTGGTATGGTCTGATTATGTATTCTCTACTCTGCTGCCAAGCCAAATTTTCCCCTACCAGCTCCAAAAACCATGGTTTTTTTTCCTTACTGGATTACTTATGTTTAACCCAGTTATGCATTAAAGAAACAAATCTTCTATGTTTCAACCATGAAAGTTTGGTATAGTTGAAAATGATAAAGCTTATGGTGGTGGTTTCATTTCAGAAGGGAGGAAACAACCTTAACCAGGTTGGGGGCAGCAGGGACTTATTCTGGCAAGGAAAACTATATTGAGATAGTATTTTTTTATTTTTTTTTTTTTCTTAAATATGTTGGTGTCAGTTTGCCTTGTTCTGCTGATTTCTTTCTTCAGTAACCCACACTAGATGACCTGAAGGCTTTAGTGACTTGCTGTGATACTGTCTTAAATCAACTTTCTCAAAAATATAAATTCGAGTATGTTCCTGACATGAAAGTAAACTGAGGTGACAGAGATCATTCATTGTGATGACGGTTGTTGTAAGGCAATTTGCTAGTACTGAGGCAAAACACCAAAGTTTCATTTTAAGAAGGGAATCAATTATAGAAAACAGTTACAGTATTTAGGACAGTTTTGGATAACTGAAAAATAAAACAATAAACAACTTTGTGTATTTAGAAGCAGTGCTTCATCTGTGAGTTTTGTCTTGAGGAGTCAATTTTTAACACATGATCTAGGGAATTTTAAAATTAAAACCCTCATTTCTGAATCCCCTTAAAAGACATCTACTGTGCTTCATAAACTAGAGCCTAAAGTACTTTAGAAAATCCATGCACACACTTGTCTCTTAATAGCAATTAGTTCTGCTGATCTAGTTTCTGCCATCTGCTTGAAGTATGTTAATGTTTTGGCTCCCATTTCAAGTGTCCTTCATCTTCCTTGTATCTTGGAACTTGACCTTCTGTGTTCTGCCAAGGACAGACCTGTAATTTTTTTCCCATTGTTCCTGTGCTTTCTTCCACACCATACCTGGAGAGTGCTGTTCTCCAGGTAGGTTGGAATCTGCTGCTTTTTCTTATCCCTTAGGTATCAGGTTATGAAAAATGAAAGTTAAAAAAAAAGGTCCGCTCTGAGTTAATATCTATTGAGTTAATACTTGGTTTTATCATCAGTCTTTGTTTCCATGTTCTCCTTCCCTCTCTGTGTCCTTCTGAATGTAGATTATATAGCATTTTTACTTCTGTATGTGTTCTATAGCAATAAATAATTTTGGTGTTACATTAGGTGTGTTTTATAGCATCTCATATCGTGGCATTGAAGATTTTGTATGTTATTACAGTAGCACTTGAGTTTATATTGTATTTGGAACAATATTTTTTTTCTTTACTCTTACCATAGAATATTTCAGTTGGAAGGGACCCACAACAGTCACCCAATCCAACTGCCTGACCAGTTCAGGGCTGACCAAAAGTTAAAGCATGTTATTATGGACATTGTCCAGATGCCTCTTCAACACTGACAGGCTTGGGGCATCAACCACTTCTCCAGGAAGCCTGTTGTGTTTGACCATCCTCTTGGTAAAGAAAAGCTTCCTGTTGTCCGGTTTAAACCTCTCCTGACACACCTTTGAACCATTCCTCCACATCTTCTCACCAGGTACCGGGGAGAAGAGATCAGCTCCCTTTCCATAGCCCCTCCTCAGGAAGGGTAGCAATGAGGTCACCTCTCATCCGTCTTCTCCAAACTAGACAAGCCCAAAGGCCTTAGCTGCTCCTCACGGGACATTCCTTCCAGCCCTTTTGCCAGCTTTGTTGCTTTCAAGGACCTTCACATCCCTCTCAAGTTGCAGGGCCCATGGCATTCCTGCAAGCCCATTTCTCCAGCCTGTCCAGTTCCCTCTGGATGGTAGCATGGCCTTTTGGCATATCAGCCACTCTTCCCAGTTTGGTGTCATCAGCATATTGCTGAGGGTATGCTCTGCTCTATCATTCCGGTCATTAATGGAGATGTTAAACAGGACTGGACCCAGTACTGACCCTGGAGTTCACTGCTGGTTACTGTCCTCCAACTTGGGCTCACAAATAGGCTTTTTTACATAATATGTTGGAACTTCCACAGGAGACTATATTTTTACTGGGGATTTCATATTATTGACAGTCATGTTCCTGGCTAGATGCATATTTCTCTTCAGAAGTTACTTCCACTCCATTAGTGTCTTAAACATTTAAACTAGTAGAGACCTGTAGCTAATTGGTTTGCAGAGAGGATTAGCACAGTATGATGCAGTGTGTGGAAGAGGATGCATAGATTTGGGCAGCACGTATAGATTGTCAAAGGGGAAGTTCCCATTTGATACAAAGTAGGTCAGGTGCTTATCAAGGTGAAGTTGGGCTTGGCATGTCGCTTCAACCCTGCATCGTAATACATTTAATGATTTTTTTCGAAGAGAGTAAGTTCTCCAAAAGAGACGATGGCCTTTAAAACCAATTCATAGAACTTTAAAGTCAAGGTAGAAGATAAGATCATTTAGAGGTAAAAAGAGAATCTGGACAATTAGCAAACAAATTGTTTTTGTTGAGATGTTTCTTTGCTTTCTGTGTTACATCGTTTTGCCAGGTTTGGATGGTGAGTATGGTAAGGACAGCTAATGAGTTTTTTAGTAGTATGTGCGGTTACCCTGTTTAATGTATACATTTCGGCTTCTCATATTTTTCACGTGACAGTTTTAGAACAGTGAACTAAAACAAGAAAATTGACTAATCTTTATCAACAAATTATACTAGCTAGCCAGTTCAGTAAGAATTAAATCTTCCTTACAGTTCAGACATGTTGGAGTCTTATACTTTCTCCTATCTTTAACCAATTCATGGTAAGTATTTTGTGCTTTCCTATTGAAATAAATGTTTTCATTGATTTTAACATGAGCAACGTCAGTCATTATGTGCTATTAGGAAAAGCAAATGTGTTTTTACTTAGATTTAAGGAAAGATCATTTGTGTTTATCCATTCTTCAGTCCTTGGCTTTACAAAAGGAAGGAAGAAAAGATACTAAATGTTTCAAATAATATTCCAGTTTTGTCACCTTTGTGGGCCTTTCAGTGATCTTTAACTGGATAGTCTTTCTCAAATTATGCGACTTAGGCCTTATTCTTCAAACTGTACGTATTTTTCATAAAGCTTAACAAAATCTTTGTCAAGGACATCTTGCTTCACTGCCTTTTTTCCCCTTTGTTTTTTTCCCCCCTGTACTGATTCTTAAATAGCTGAAGTTGCTCAAGAGTGACCATCTGTTCCATTTCCAGTAGAACGGTTCATCCTTGTATTTCCCCTTGAGTTGTCAGTCCTTAGCAAACTCTGAGTTCAAACTATGCACTTCCCTTGTTTTTACCATCAGTTATTCACATTGATCTCAGCTAACACTGGGTGTATATTTAAAAATAAATTGCCTTAGCTTTGTTGTGTCATAATGGTAAAATGTGCATTGTCTTCATTACTATTTCAGTTACAGGTTTTGTCTTACCAGATTGTGTTACTTAATGTAGGGTAATTTTTCTTGTTGAAACATTTATTTATTTGACTTGGGCCTTTTTTGTTATATAACCTCATTCTTGCTGGTTTTAATCCATTTTCTGAGTTTTTTTCCCCTTCTCATTAGTTCAGAGTTAGAGACATAAAACTTAAACAGCATATTTAATAGACTTCACAGAAGTACTGAACAACCTTAAGTCTCTTGACATTCTTATTTGGATCTAAGAATTTGTATTTAATATCATATCCATAAAATTATTTCCATAAATCCTTCAATTGTTTCCATAAAATACATTTCATGTTATTTCTGTAGATCAAAGCTTAACAGGTATTGTAATGTCAGCTTCAGTGTTCGGCTAATGCTACCAAAGTTCCCAGTGTTTCTGAAACTTTGTTGTAGTTTCTTCTGCCATGTGAAACTTTCTATTCAGTGGTATACCCTGGGAGTCAAAATCTGGCAAGTCATCTTCCCAAAATAGTGTTCTCCAATAGAAAAGTGTTCCCATTTCCCTCGAGGCTGTTGGGTTTTTGGTTTGGTTTAATTTTTTTTACTTTAGAGGTGGATCTGTGATGTGCTGAGCCTATGCCTACAGTCCTCTTCCTGCATCCTTTATTTATGTTTATGCCTTCTGCAAACAGAATCAGGTCTCTCACAACATGAGAACTTTTTTTTTTCCACTTTCTTTTTAAAAATACATATTAATTGAAAATCTAAAAAGAACACTTTCTGGTCTTGCAATGAGGCTGCTAGATTTGCAAAAGGCATCTTTCCACTGTCAAGAAAATTGCAAGAGCTGCTTTTGGATTTGAAGAGTCGGAAGAGGGAAGGATTCACTGATTAAACATTGGTCCCCGTAAGGCACCATCAGCTGGTGGTGCCGTACAGGCCACTCACAGTTGCTCTCCCTGGAGAAAGTTGTTGTCCTATCACAGGAATTTTCTTTTTTCATAGTGCAGATAAAACAACTAATTGCATGTTTTTGTTAAAGCAGAAGAGTCAGAGGCCGGATATTTCCGGTATCTGTTGCCAGCACAGTCTGTCAAGATTATGAGGAGATTCAGTGACTGCCTGTTACTAAATTTGATTAGGAATATCTGCAAAAATAGCCTTTACATGAAAATGCCAAGCGTTTGCTACCAAAAATGCTCATTAAAAAGGTTGATTCATATCAAACTTTGCTGTTTTAATGACTTTAACTTTCAAACATGAATGTTAACAACCTTTTAAAAAGTCATCAATAAAACGTTTCATTGTCACAAAGTAAAACCTTTTTTTCTAGTTCATTAATTCCAATTCACAATTAATATTTTTGTCATTTTGGAACAGAACTTCTTTAACATAAAGTCTATTGAGATGGCAGGAACATTCACATCCAATTCTAGATCTTGTTAGCCAAAGATGGTATTAGTTTCTCAGCTGACTAAATATGGATTCGATAATCTTTTCTTTTTTATTATTACTTCCCCTCCAAAGAAATCTGTTTTAGTTGTGGGATGATAGTGCCTTTCAATGGTTTTACTGTTCTATGTAATACACTGATCTTCGGCAGCTGTGCTTGAGATCTGGGATCAGAATAGCTCCAGACGAGTTTAAGTAGAGCTAAAACTGTGTGGCAAGTGTAAGGCATTAATGCTAGACATCCTTGTTATGATTAATTAAGTTTATTCTCCCAGTAAAGTTTTTACTTTTTAAAACGGGAAGCTTCATTCAGGTTTGATTTTGTTATTTTAGCTATTTCTGAAAGTTTGACTGTTTCTTTTTCTATGAACATCCAGAACCTGAGAAAATCAGTCTCTCTCGGTATCTCAGGTTTTCTTGTCAATGCTTTCATTTCTAACATTATATCTAAAAAGATATTTCACTCTTTTGCGCATGTACGTATGTAACTTCTCAAGTTGCTTAATTTCTTTGCAATTTTTATCAGCTATAAGTCTGTTCAATAGTTCAAAAGTTAAGTCTTTAGGACTTCACTGTAATATTCTGTAAATTTATGTATTTAAAACTGGAATACATTGCAAGTAGTTAAATATATTTTCAAGTATAAAATTAAGGCTTCTTAAAGGCTTTCTATTTGTCAAAATATTTCTTCAGAAAGTTTTGTTACCCTCAATTACAGCTAAGAAGGTATAGAAGCAAATGTAGGCCTCTATTCCAGGGCAAAGAACAAATGATGTTTTCTTATGTATATTAAAGTGCAGTGGTTCTCTCAAACATTGGTTTAAAATTCAGATAATAAGACTTTCCAAAGGCCTGATAGACAGTTCTTCTGTGTGACGAGTTGTTAGTGAACAACTGCTTGTTGTTTGCATGGGGCAGCTTTCCTATGCAGTCTGAGCAAACAAACTCTTTGCAACTAAAATAGATTTTAGTGTTAAAATTTTGTGCTTGATCTTCACCCAGAGATAAACTCATCCTTGTAGAAAGAGGGGAGTGTTGTTGAGGCTGTATAGATGCTACAAGTCCAATAAAAACTGGAGGCCTTTGACCTTGGGACCAGTGTATGCCACAACGCTGGTGAGAGAAGTTTTGTTCAAAACCTGTTTTTCTGAGAGGAGTCTGACATTCAGTAAATGAATATAAGATACTTCTCAAACACAGAAGAATTGACAAAATCAGTTTGAAGTATAAGTAAAGCTTCTAGCAAATTTTATTTTAAAAGCATGAATGGTCCACAAGTTTTTTCTTTTTTTTAAGATTCATCAGATGGAAGTCTAAAAGCTTCTACACATCATGGGACGATAGATGTTTACGTCAGTCAATTAAGAAAAGTGGATCTGAAATCCCAGAAAGGTTAGCAAAATAAATATTTTTTTTGTGGCAGCTTATGATATACAAGAAAAGGGGTAAAGGAGTATTTTTATTTATCTGTCTGAAAAAAATAGTTGTGATTGTTGGTTATCTACATTCTTTTCCACCTTATTATTAGAAGATGTACATAAATACTTACAATACAGTAAACACTGTAAGGGGCAATGATACTTAAAATGGAGTACAGAATTTTTGTATTTTTCAATACTTTTCTTTTTTTCCTGGCAATGAACCCAGCAGAATTCTGCAGAGTTGACTTGGATTACAGTGGCCTCTTGCCTTGCGCAGAGTTTACTCCATGATGCTGATGTATGTGTGTGCAGAGTAACAACTGGCACACATTTAAATTTCTTTCTTCTACCTTTTCTGGGTAACATCTCCCATTATTGAAATTGGAAGGCAGAATAACAAAGATGAAATGGCTTTGCCCTATCAATTCTTCCTTTTTTCTCCTGATGATTCACTAAAATTTCAATTCTTAGTTAAAAGCTCAGTCCTAAAGTGAGATTCATAATTTTGCCATTCAGAAGGTATGATACTGTAAATGACAAATCCCTGAATAAATCTTGTCAGTCCTAGTATTGGGGGAAAGAAAAAAAAAAACCAAACCCAAAACAAAAAACAAACCACCAAAACCAAATGCTACAGCATTTTTATATTTGACTTTAACATAATGTCAGGCACTTCAGGTGGTTTAAATGAATTGAGTACCCTTCTCTTCTCTGTAAGCCTGTGCCCTGTTAAAACCTAGCAGTTACTTAGAATGGGAGTAATGAAGGAAATGCATGTAATCACTTGCGTGCTGTTCTTCTGTACCAGCTATTCTGGTTCCATTGGTGCAAGGAAATTTATTTCTTAGTTACCTTTTTGAATCACTTATTACAAGTTTAATGTCTCTGAGTTAGTAGCAAAGAGGAATGTATTTAATAAAATCTAATCAATGTTATTTTCAAAACATTGCCTGACATCTCTTCTGGCAGCTCAGTTTAGTGAAGGCAAAGTTGAAGTTCTGTTTTCATTTACCCCATAAATTCAGAGTAACTGCTGACAGCTGCAGTGTAGAAAATGTCCCATTTGTGATAAATTAGCTGCATGTGTGTTGGATTTTATGAGTCACGTCACTGAGCAACTCTCCAAGGAGGACCCAAAGGTGAAGACCTTTTCCCTTTCTTATCCTAAGGCTTTTGTGTATTCAGCAAAATTTAGGCCTAAATTATACTGACAGTTTTGTTCATCAGGACTGTCACAAGCAAGTGATCCTGCTGAATTCAAATTACATAGCTAGGGTGGCTTTCTGACTGCTACTTAGTTGTTATAACATCAGTTTTCTTATGTTCTGCTTCATCTTTTGGAATGTATTTAAGGAAGCTTTTTAAAATTTTTCTAAAGCGAATATTGGAATTGGGCAAAAACTAGAGGGCACGAATACAGAAAGTATATTGTGAATTTTTGTTTTTATGTGTAGGGTGCGGGTTCCAAACATTGTGACTGAGTAATTCCAGATATGCATATTGTGGGCAGGTTGGGGGCCCAGCATCTGCCTTCAGTCTGATGCAAAGAACCACATATTTAGAGGAAGTAGAAGTCAGAATTTCTGTTACTAATCTCAAGGATAGGATTATTTGGGCCACCAAAGCTGCAGTTTTTCTAGTAATTTACATTTTAGTGATACATGGTCTTAACTGGTTAGTCACTTTGGAGACTGCCTTACTGCACAGAGCCAGCTGTTCGCATCCTTGAACAGATGCAAAGACAATTGCTAGCTAGCGTTAACAGTATGTAAGCTGCATCTCATGATTCAGAGGAGCAGTTCTTTCATAATGTGCCACGCAGTGGCTGGATTAATCATCAAACCCAATCCTTGTCTGCTCGGGAGTATAAATACACAACTAGAAGATTAAACTGAAGTCATAATACTTGTAAGATCTAAAAAAAAATTCCCTTGATCATTCTATTAATAAGATTCTCTACTAAGAGCTGTTGCTAGCAGTATATGTCAACATTCATTTTCATGTCCGCCAGGGAAATACTGTGACACCATTTTCTGCATGTGACATACAGTATTCTGGTTACAATAAATGAAAATATTTTCATTTATCCTTTTAGCGGCAAAAAAAGAGGTTATTGTGTCTGAAGGCTCTTAAAAAAAATTGATTTGTGTTAGCTAAATAATTGCCTGTTTCATGTTTTGATCTCAATGTTTAACTAACTAGCTTTCATTTAAATTTCTACCAGGCTCAATTATAGTCAAGGTACCTGCCTCTCTCAAAGCCTTTTTACAGTTATCTGGAAGAAAAGTGGATGTGAGCTCAGAGATCCAATTAAAAGAAACACAGAGTGCCTCCAAAGATGATCACGTAACTATAACTGGTAAGGCTTACTAATCTTGGCTTCCAATAAATGTCTGTCTGGCCTTAGTCAAAGGCATCTGTGTTTCCTTATAAGTTTATTGCTCTTGGCTTCTTGTTTCATCTGTTTCAGGTTCAAATGTTTCCTTGTGCCATTGTACTCCCCATGTTACTAGATGACTTTTTCATTTGGTTTCATAAATGACTTGTGAATGCAAACAACTGCTTCTCTAACAAAATTCTTAGAGCCAAATTCATCCTCAGCATTATTCCCGTGGATTTGTGGGAGGTAATCCAGGGCTGAATTTGGTCCATTGCTTTGCAGTCTTAGACAGTCACATATAATAAATTGCCAGGGAATGTCTCTTAAAAATATAATGTAAAGTTTTCTCTGTCTGTCTCTGTTGGGTGGGAGGGAGAAGTAAAAGGAGTGTATGGCGCATTCATAAATGTACAGTGTAAATGTTAAACAGTGCAGGATAGCCTGGGATGGGAAATGATGGGAGATAGCTAGGAGAAGAGCAGAAGCTAGAACACGGAGGAATAGAGAGTACATGCAAAGGTGCCTGCAGTTACTGGAAACATTCTTCTAATGCATTTAAGACTGAACTCGGAAATCCCAAGTCTTGCTGTTCCCTGCTTTAGAGAACAGTTGGAGAGTTCATTGTCAGGGGGTGTATTTCTCTTCTCCTCTCCAGACGTGTCTATCTAGAAATTAAGGCTGTTGCTGTTGCCAATGACTCAGTTTACTCAAGAGGAAACATTAACGTAATGTGTCTGAAGGCTCCAGCTTTGTTTTTGAATGTGTTATGTCAGTATGACCTGATGCGATAGCAGAGTGGGTGAGGCTTTGGGTTTTTCTTTGGTTTTAAACCTAAGAAAATATGCATAAAACTTATTTTCCTCCCCCAGTGTAAGATGATCATCTCGTAGTCAGGAGATATGAGATGTAGGTAACTTTAATAGGTAGCCTGCTTGTGTAAAATAGTAGGTTTGAAATGTATAGGCATATCTCTTCCTGCCTTGCACAGTAACCAGCATTCAAACTTACTAATGGTTATTAAACACAATTTAAAAAACATGGTTAGAAATCTGAAGGACCTGGAGGGACCCCAAATCTGGCAAGGCTGTATGGAATGAATGGCCTGGAGTAAAACAACACTTCTCCCAGTGAATGAGGACCACTGGCCCGTCAAGCATCTTGTTGCTTTGGAAATGTGAAAGATAAGGGTGGTGTTTCAAATACACACAGCTGAATGGCTCGTCTGGTTTCACGACCCAGTCAATCAGTCAATCTTTATGTAGGACAGTCATCGCTGAAGTGGATGCAATTTTTCAACCCACCGTTCTGTGTGGACATTATCTTGGCAGCTGAGGCCAAAAGCAGCTCTGATTAGTTAACCTTCACATGTACGTATCCCAAAGGCATGGAGATCAGCAAGGATTATGCAGTGGCAACAGCCTTAGGCCACTGATTATCAGTTACAGCATTGCACAAACAATTTATTAAACATAAATCTAAATTCATCGCAATACAGGGGAATGAAAAACAGACCCTGGAATAGATTTTCTGCAGGATACAATTCAAAGAAACTAGCTCTGTCCTGGAGTGATGTATCTTTATCTGTCAAATACCTGGCATTTGGCTTTCAGTGTTTTCTGGCACAATGTAACCGGTGATGTGTAGCAGGGCTCTCCTCCCTTGTCTTCACTGCTCAGTAAGAAGCAACAAACCTGAAGGGAGATCAAAGCAGTTGGTTTTAATATGTTTCACTCCTTTCCTTACCATTTTGAAAACAGTGTCTGCCCTTTCTTTGCTGAGTCAGTAACATTTGTTTGGCATGGCAAGGGAGGTACGTTACCCTACCCCATGAGGACGGTGTCCGTCTGTAGGCTGAGCACTGCTCCCCTTGTTCTCAACAGTCTCTTCTTAAGTCTGTATTTAAGAATTATCTTCTAAAAGAAGATTCTGAACTAATTAAAAATAATTTAATACTCTTTTCTATATGATGAAAACATTATCCACTGTTGAACTTCTGGGTACAGTGTTGTACTGGGTTCGCGCAGCAGGTTTGGGTATGGGGGGCCGGGGGCGGCCGCTGTGAGCAGGTGCCCGCAGCCCCCCCTACCCACCAGCCCGTGCCATCAGGCAGGGTTAAATCCACTATGAGCATCTATAGCTGTCCTGCTGCTGCAACTGAAGAAATATAAAATAGAGAAGAGGGGGTTTGCCAAGTGGAAAAAACCCTCTGTATCGCAAGAGCAAGGCAGTTCAGAGCTCAAAGGTTAGTATAAAAATAGATTTTTCAGAAACTGGCCAGTTCTCATGTGGATAACACAGGAACTAGTTGCTTTCAGGGGGCTTTACTTGCTTCTGGGAATATTGTGAGATGTTAGAGAGGAGGCTGTCAGTGGGAAGACAAAGTAGAGTTCTGTGACTTGGGTAAACGTGCACCTTGTCTGTTATCTGCTCAAGGAAACCCTTCCCTGCTGCTGTTCCAGTGGTTATGATGTACATTGTCACCCTGCTTCATGGCTCCCATTTCCACACTGAGTGAGGAAGTCAGTACGTTACAATCCCACAAGCCATCATATCCAGGGTTTTGCAAGATAGCCAACAAATAGAGTGGGATTTTTTGTCAAAGCAAGATGATGAAAGCCTGGAGTAAGTGCTGTGGTGGCAGAGTGATGAGGAGTGTGACAAGGTGTTTTGCCCTTTTCTAAAAGGTAGGCACTTTGCTGCAAACCTGGGACACTTGCTGAGAAAGGGATGGAACTAGAGAGCAGTACTGGGGAGTTTACTCTTCAGAGTAATTTGCAAGGATAAAGCATCTGTTTCCATTGACATCAGAAGGCACTGTTAGAAGAAGTATGTATGGGATAATGAAATCTATTATAAAAAGAGGGGTTTGTCCTAACCACTGGTCCACCTTCCATCTATGAAAGTGTTTGTTAGAGACTCTAGTTTGAGAGTGCTTGAATAACTCCAGTGATTTCTGATTGTAATCATGTCAAGGCATCCTTTTCCTTTCCCTGACAGAGGGCAGCCCTTGCTGCTCGATGTCTCTGCCTTCCCCGTGTCTCCAGGTCTGCCTGTATTCTTAAATCAGCTGATCTAAGAAGCCCGTAGAGATCATTAACTGTATCTGGTACTACATATGGTAAGAGGAAGGAAGTTGCAAATATTTAAGCAGAGAATGAGCTTAGACTGTCATATAATCTTGATTTACGAGCTTTTTAGGCCATTTTTCCAATAAATTATTTTAAGTTCAAAATGTGAAGGTAGGAATAACTACCTGTGTGGTCCCAAGAGGAGGAATATTTCAATAAAAACATCAGTAAATGGGAAAACAATTATGTTACACAGTTGAAAAAAATATAGTGTATTAACACAACTGTTCTGCAAAACTCAAAATAATCCCTTGGCTTTACATGGCATTAGTAATACTTTGCTGGAATGTGTCCAATTTTGAGTACTGCACTTCAGAAAAGGATATGGACAACTGTTAGAGACAAAGGAGAACACATGATCAGAGGCCTAAAAACATGATTCATGAGGGAAGACTAAAAATAGTGTTGTTTCTGTCTAAAGAAGAGAAGGCTGAGATAAGGTACATTTTTCCAGTATGTAAGAAATTGTTGCAGAGATGAAAGAAATACGTTGTTCTTTGTCCACAGATGATAGGGCTAGAAATTATGATTTGACGTTACAGTAAAGAAAACATAGCTAAACGGCAAGATAAACTTTCTGGTAGTAAGCACTTGTCTGGTGAGGCCGTAGGACTGTCAGCACTGCAGGTTGCAAAGAACAGGCTGGGTGAGCGTGTCAGGTTAAATGCAGTGCATCCTCAGGAGGCTGCTTTCAGCCCTCTTTTCTCTTCTCTGAAGCTCACGTGACCAGCTGCTCCCACCCACTCCATAGTAACTCAGCGGCAGGTTATGAGGCATGTGGGTGGATAAATGTGGGGAGTAAACGAATGCAGCCAGTGGGCACGTTTCTACCCACTGTCATTGCCAGCTTGCGTGTTGACAACTGTAAGCTCGCTGGAAAGAGTCTTGCAGTCATCCAGAGACTTTCTTTGGATCCTTGGAGCTGATGGTGTCAATTTCCAAATTTAATTGTCTGGAATACAACCCCCTTTCTTAAACAGTGTAAATCTTCCATCTCAAGAGTGGTGCCAGGGACTCATCTGATTCCAGATCTTTCTCCATCCCTGGCCCCAGTTCTAGTGCCAAGTTCATCTCCGGCAGCAACCTTTGACCTGATGCCATCCATCTGCTTGGTGCCAAGCGAGCTTTTAACTTTGGCAGTCACTTACTCCATCTGGTTTTTGGCACTTGTGTGAGTTTCCTTGGTAAAAGTCCCACAGTGTCACAGGTGCTACTCAGAGGCTGTGGATGTTTGGGTTTGTAGGTAACTGTGTCTCCCTGCTCTTACTTTCTCAAGTTGGCGAACCAACCTCTTTGTATTTGTCTGCCCTTTTACAAAGAACGTACTCTTTGGGAATTAGTGTTCTCCCCCAAGTTGAGACATACCAGCTCCTTATGTCATCCAGCGTGACAACAATTGCAGCAGTTAACAGGATTTTTAGCTTTTGGTGCTAATCCCACCCCATCGGCAGCCCCAGAGCTTTGCAGAGCCACACCTGAACGGTGTTCCTCTGAGCCATGCCTTCTGGGTATGCACACGGGTAACAGGGCACTCTCTTCCATGTTAACTTACGCCTTCCCTCGGGTGTCTATCCTGGGTATGGAGAGGAATCCCCTGTTGTCTTCTCCAACCTTTTTCCTCCCCTGAAAGTTTCCAGGTATATGTTGCCTCTACCTTATGGGTTGATCCAGCACCCAATTATTCTTTTGATCGCTAGGGACTCCTTAGGTGCCCTTCCTCTGTATGTGCCTCTGGAGAGAGTCAGCTTGGCTGATCAGATCCCCTTGAAAAGATGGACATTGATATCGCCGGTATTTCTGATTTTTCTGGATTTTTCTTTATAACTAAATACTTAAAGTGTTTCCACCCTGTCTGGTTCTCCAGGTAGATTGTAGTGAGAAGCACCTTTCTCCTTACAATGATCATTCACTCGGGCTTGTGCTGAAATAGTAAGACTTTCCCATCTGCCTGAGGTTAGATCTGGATTCCACTCTGGAACATAGGGGATTTAGACAGATGTTTCCTACCTTCAGGAATAACTTCTTTCTCACTGCTCACACAATGGCTCCTCATACAGTAGTGCTGGGAGAGTGGCCTATGAAGTGCTGTGGACTTACCCTTTAGGATTGCTTCAGAGCCAGGGTGAAAGGCGGGAGCTGACCGCATGAGTCTCGTATACCACACACAAAGCTTTACGGATGTGTTTAACTGCTCGCATTATCAGAAATTCTATATTGTTTACATTAAGGTAATGTCTATGTTTTTAGCTGCACGGAGTTCCAGGGTTAAATACAAACACAGCTGAATGGGCAGTGAATAATGTGAGGCAAGCAGCTTGCCTTTAAAAGGGAAGTAACTGAAAGAGCTTGTATTATGTCAGTCTGCTGAAACTTAACAGCTGTGCAGGTGTAGCCCTCTTCCTCCCACTGTGCAGCTGACTTGGTCTGTTGCATTCAGAGTTACGGTTCTGATCCCAGGAGTAACACTATCCACTGCTGCGTCCCTCCTGGTTTTCTCTGTTCTCAAGGCACTTCTTCAAAACTCTTCTTCTTTCCTAGAAGCAATTTTTATTGACTGTTTGCCACTAGAATTGAGTGGGAAGAGCTTTGTTTTATGGTGTCCCTCTAAACACTGTCCCTCTGTGAAATCTCGATCCTTAAGCAGTATCTTAACAAAAACCCAAACCAAACTAAACAAACAAAAAAAAAAAGGCAAAGGCCCAGGTTGTATCTGGAAAAGATTACATTCCTTCAAGTCAAAGAGAAAGTTCATCCAACTTTTTATAAAACACGTTAGATGAGATGCTATCCTACAGATTTTTATTGATTTCAGCTTGCATTTAACTCGAGCTGTTCACAACCTTTTTGAGATAGACCGATGTCCTAACCCAGTGAACAACATCTAAAATATGCCACTTTGTGTTTTATGATACAAAAATAGAGCTCTAACCTCTCCAGTCTCCAGGAAGGCAGGTGAATAAACAGTCAGTACTTGACTGTGTGAAGTTCTGCAAAGGTGTGCTCTGCCTTTAGAATACCACACATGAAAAAAACCCAAACCTTTTTCCTGGGCGTTATACCGAAAAGGTGGCCATGCAGCATATACCAGTGCATCTGTCTTCTCTCATGCCATCTTGACTGGTGGGTTTTGAAATGAAATCCTTTTTCCACCCACCCTACCCCCCGTTCTCAATCCAGCAGGCTGGCGGCTTTTGTGATTTAATCATGCTAGCAAAGTCATCGTCAAAATCCACTGATGTTCCCACAGTATTCAGAGTACAGGCAGTGAGTACATCAGAAGGTCTCCAACTAAACCTTGTTGCTTGATTTGCACCTCATACACAAAAAGCTATTTAAGTATCTTAAGCTTGGTTTGAACCTGCTACTGGTGATAGGCTTAATAACCTTAAAATTTTGAGTTGGAAGATCTTCATCCCTAGGGAGGGGAATTTGACACTCACTTTCCTGCAGGCGGTTTGATATTTTCTGCATTCTCTTCACAGGCAAATCTCCAAAAGAGGCATAAGGAACAAAACATTTTTCGAAGTTCACATAGCAAATGCAAAATGAGAAACAGAGTTCAGACAACAACTGAGCTTTAAAACAGCTCTTGTTAACTTGATGTCTGCATTTCTTCAGAACTCGTAACTTTTCAGCAAAAGTACAGCAGGGTGTAAGCGGTGCATGAAACTTTGTTTACAGGGCTGATTTTGTGCTTCAGCGTTTGTTCCTTGTACAGAAGTACAAGCCATAGTGACAAAAACATGAGAGGGGAACTTGGACCAAGCACTTCAATATGCACTTTCTGGAAATACATCGCTTCCCTATTGTGTCCTCTCTCTTTAGGGAAAAAAAAAAAAGCAAAAAGCTGTATTTTCAGTGTTCTACAACTCTGTTAAGGGATCAACTGAAATTTTCCTCTACACTTCTTGTTAGTTCATTTTTTTGACCCCTGGAGGCTATTTCCTATTCAAAATTCAGACTGATCTGTTGTTCTAAGGGCTACCTCTACTTAAAAGACAGGCTTTGTTTTCATTTCTGTTCTTTATTCTCTGGTACAATACCGTTGCAGATCAGTGATTCAGGAAAGCTTTCTGAGGAACTGAAGTTTCAGATTTTAACAGATTCTACGTACAACACATTTGTCCAACTCTGTGATGATCATCATAGATTTAAGTGCATAATTAGATGGGGAGTAGAACTGTGGATTCTGCCTGACAGTAGGAATGATATTAAGACTGAGTGTGATCGCTCCAGGCAGCAGCAGTCTCAGTCGGGAGTGAAGAAATTTTACTCGGACATCCACATGGAGATCCTCAAAGGCGAGCTGTAGTCTGGTAGCAAAGGACACTGAAATACCTCTTCATTCAGGGGGAGAACTCTGTCACTGTTGGACTCCTCTGAAAATCCTGTATTTCTATATGGTACCTCAGCCTGCTGGTGAGTTCATGTGGGTTTGGCCCGTAACCTTAAATTAATCCCACTTAAAAGTACCGAGGCACTGAAACACTACTGAAACATCCTGGCACGTAGGTTTGAGTTGTGGAAACCAATGCAGTGATGTCAGTTGGAGTTTCGCCACTGTTTTTGATGTGGCCAGAATTTAACCTCAGCTGTGTTACAGGTCAGAGCAGAGCATGTTGCAAAGTTTCTTCAGAATCTGCTTCCCTGCCATCCCTTATGCTATTCCAGGCTCAAATTAAGTTCTAAACTTAGAATTCACTTAGTCACACAAACATTAAATAATAATAAAAGATGTTTTGTAAAGATAAACCAAAGTGAAGGTTGATCTTGCGATAAAGGCACTTGATTTGGGACTTAAAAGATCCTAGTTTTATTCCCGCTTTGGTCATAAATCTGTAGAGATTTGGAAGGTCACTTTCTCTCTCTTGGCCTCATTTTCTTAATTGTACAAAGAGGGTAGATCGACCTTTCTCCCGTCTGTTACACACTGCGCTTTTCAGAGTGTGGCCATGCTGGATACAGAGTTCCTGTGAAACATGGAAGCAGACGGGCAGGGCAGGTTCTGGTTGCTCTGGGTTTCTGCTTAGGCCATCATTGTAAGAAAGCAGCAATAGCAGCGTGTCTGCTCACCTGGAAAACCAGGTCATACCACGTGTCTTCTGTGTTTACTGTAAACATGAAAACTTTTCAAATTACTTAACCAGAGTAGCGGCTAATGCAAATGTATGCACAGTGTTGGTGCGCCAGGCGTGTGCGGCGGCGGTGGGGCGGCCGCTGTGCACAGGTGCCCGCAGCCCCCCCTGCCCGCCAGCCCGTGCCAGCCGGCTCCAAGGCGGCCCCGCCGCTGGGCAAGGCCGAGCCCTCAGCCACGGCGGCGGCGCCCCCGGGGGGGACAGATCGCAGCGGGGGGGACCCCGGGCCGGGGCAGGGGGTGCCCGGAGGGGTATTTCCTAGTCCATAATAAAATCTGCAGTACTATATTACAAAACCCACAACTTTATTGTAATAACGTGTTATGGGACATGAGATTAACTCAAAAAATTGTATTGAGAATAAAATGTCAGAAGCTGTCTTAAAAATAAGTCTTAGAAGCATTTCTAGGGAGCTTGAAAGAAATGGCAATGTGAGGATGGTATGTTTGCTGTGTGTCTAACCTAAACGGAACGCTCTTTTCCAGGTCACATGAATCAAAGGAATGAAACAGACAAATGGATAAAGGCTGACACACAACATGGCAAGGTGTATCTTAAAAGCCAAAGCTGGATCCAGTCTGTGAAGCTGAAGAATTGTTAAAGGTGAAATAGGCCAAAGAGATTAAATAAGGAAATTGTAAAGGAACATTTCTGTAAAATTATGAAAGTTGAATGTATATTCTTAATATGAGAGAAACAGTATTTTAAAAGGGCATTTTGGCCCAAGATTTGCCTGTGACAGTGGCCAGTGTTTAACAGGCCAGGTTTATTTTCAGTGCCTTTTAGGAATGACAATATTCAGATACACATACTCATCATGCATAACCTGACACACTTACCATGTCGGTTTAAAAGCTGGTAACTTTCAAACAAAAGTTGGGGTCATATTTTAAAATAAAAGCATTTTCAACCTCTCATATTTGAAAACACAAAAATCTACTTCCAAGATGGCACGCTGTGCAAGCTGGTTTATATTTTAAAATTAAATTTCTTAGCAATGTGGGAATTATACTAGTTCATGCAAAATGCAGAAAATTTTCTTCAAATTATTTGTATCATGGATAGGATAAAGCCGCTTTCAGAACTGTAGTTCTCATTTAGTCTTCTCATTTGGCATTTGACCTCTAAGCACTTTCTGTCTTGTCAACGGGTACTCTGTGTGTAAGTGAAGTGGGTACTTACATGACAGAAATGACAGAACTTGCTTTGTGCCAGCCTGAACCACTTGTTTGTGGATAGGAATAAGAACTCTCGCTATGTCTACCACTGTTCGTCTGCAAAGAAAAGCTTTTAAAATAATACTGGTAAGTGCAGATCTGGCTGATACCAAGGAGGAACACTCTCCCAACTGAACTTCAGATGAGTCCACATGAACATTCCCCTAAGGTAAAAGCTGCCAAAGAATGGGAGTATTGGCCTAAGAACCGAGATCTGTCACCTGTTTGCTACATTTCCAGCGCCTTCCTGTCAGCCTTGCATGGCAGGACGGTAAGGGCTGTACGCTCTTGGAGGCAGAGAGGCAGAGGAGTGTGGTGAGGGAAGTACGTGTGCCCTGTACAAGGGTATACGTGGCTTTTGTGGAGGATTATTGTGTTACCATAATACAAACACACAGTAAAGGGAGGTTTAAAAGCCTTTCCATACGTATAGGTGGCACTTTATAAAAGAAGTACTGGAATTTGTCTTTAAAATTGAAATGTAAGGATTCTTGCCAACTGAGTGGATGGAGCATAGCAAAGAAGAGTTCAGCGTCAGCTCAGGTTTTAAGTTGTGCATACGTATGTTTGTACTTTACATCATATTGGTACATTACGGGATGAACTTCTCCTTACAGGATTTTGCAAGAGGTGTAATTGCCCCTGGCTAATGGACTTCAATAATCAAGGGCAGCATTTTTACTGTAATTCAGGGTGGTTAAAAACTCCACGTTGTTTGCCATTGTGTGTACTGTTTGTTTGGATGAGGTGGGCACTGATGTATATGGCAAACTATATGTATTTTTAATGTAAACACTAATATATAAAACATTACTAATATTGTTACTAAAAGCAATATATTAGTAGTTATTATTTGATATTATTATTATACTTTTTAAAGATACAAAATTAATAAATGTGTAATGGTTTTAGATTACCTGAAAAAACTTTGAAACTAACGATTCCCGTGCACTGCTGTAGATGAAGTGAAAGAAGCACTTCTAAATTCAAACTGCATTGAAAAATAAAAGCAGTGTAGTGGATAGTTCACAAAATCGAGTCAGTTTAATGGTTCCGTTATTCACCTGGCATACAAAGCCTGTCAGCCTCTGTGATTAAGGTTGTGCTTTTGGGGACTGCTGCATTAGCAATTTAAGGGAGAACATAGAAAGAAAACATGTTATTTCTTCTGTGTTCAAAAGCAAGCAACCTAAGGCATTCATATTTTAAATCTAGGTGTAATTAAACATTAGAATTGTTAGTTTCTAGCTTAAAGAAGTTTAAATAAGCTGTCAGAAAAATCATGCTACCACTAAAGCCAGTCTGATTGTATTCTTTCCAAGCTAATAAATGTTGAGACCAGCTAGAACTTCAATATAAAGGTCAAGAATGAGCTGAAGAAAGACAAATCTTTGGGAGTTTCTCCAAAAGCATTTGAGTAATGTCTTGTTCTATTACAATGAGGTGAAACTTTATATTTTTCTCCAGACAAGGAAAGATTACTAGGTTATCAGTAATTAGGATTTGAATGGCAAATCCCATGTGTGCTTTTTTTCCAGTCCATTTGATGAGAAGACATGTTCTTGTAACCGGAGAAGATTTATCCTTTAACACTTTTCTCATCTGTGCTCCTTTTTATTTGATTTTCCTGAGTCCATTAGCTGCCAGCCAGCCCACAGTTCAGATCTGCAAATGTAAGCATCAGCTCGCTCAGAGAGGTGAACTCAGCCTGAGAGGCTTTTATGAGAATTTGCGCTCTGGGTGTGCAAGTGACTGTTGAGAAGTAGAGAACTGTGCTTAAATGTGCGTGTGTAGTTATGTATTATGGAACTGGTAGTCAGGGCCTATTCACTGTCCTTCACTGCTCAAGAACACACTACTGGATGAGTGAGTACCGACCATGTCAAGTGCAAAGTTCTGTGGGGAGTCAGGGTGTTTTAAGTCCTGGAGAGGATCTTCATGGTAAACAAGAACCCTGAACACACACACACACATTTATTTATTGCTTACTCTGCACAGGACTGCAAAAACTTCTCGTTATTGAGAAATGAAGACAGCTTGAATGAACATCTGAAAGTCAGCAATGTTGTTTCAGCGCAGCTGTCTTGCTTGAAGGCATACGCACACTCCTGTGAGAAAGATTTGCAATGCTTCCTTGCTAATTCAACAAATTCCCTTTTATTAAAGTATGATTAGTTTTTAAGAAAAACAGTATAGTGTTCTTTTTATGCTCCAGTGGAAAACCCTTGAACTGTAGATGATGGTGCACTATTTATTTATTTTTCATTTGGAAGAATTTGTTTATTCAGGCTCTGATGGGTGTTTCTTTGTGAAGGTGAGTACGTTACCATCCCATCCCGGTCATATCCAAGCCAGGAAGGAGGGTCAGCATTGTTATGTTCTTGTTTCTCCAGTTTGGCTGTATATTTCAAGACAGTTTGTCTGCAACAAGAGTTTAAAAAAAAAAGACAAAAGTAAAAATATTTTGCAGAGGCTGTTTCTACAAAGAATGCTAAAAGCTGTTCAATGAGCAAAAGTTCATATTTTTTTTAACTGAAGCTATTAATATTATAAGAGGTGTTGTGGAAACTAAAAAATAAGATAATTGGTTAGGCCACAGAGTCACAGAATAGACTGGATTGGAAGAGGCCTCTGGAGCCTGTTTAATGCTGGTCTTGCTCTAAATGGATCCAACTAGACCAGGCGGGTCATGGCTTTGCCAGCTGAGTTCTGAGTATCTCCTAGGGATGCAAGTTGCACAGCCTCTCTGGGATCCTGTTCAAGTGTTTTACCAGCCTCCTGATTAAAAAAAAAAAAAAAAGTTTCCTTGAATGTAATCCAAACTCCACATACGCCACTTGTCCAGTCAGTGCACCCTGGAGAACAGACTGGCCGTGTCTTCCGTATCCTCTGGGCAGAGTTCTAGATGGCAGTAAGGTCTCCAGCCCAAGCTGCCTCTCCTTGTGACTGAGCAAAGCAACTTGCTCAGCCTCCCTTTACACATCATGTGCTCCAGGCCTTTAATGTTCTTGGTGGCCCTCATCAGCCCTTGCTCTAGCGTGTCCATGTCTGTCTGGACTGGGGAGCCAAAAGCATGGATCTTTGGGACTAAGTGGGTGATGCCATTGGAATAATCATGCCGTGTTTTGAAGAGAATGACACCAAACAAGGACCAGTTATATCAAAAGGTATCACAGAGTCTCCAGAATGGTTTTTCACAGCTGTATAGGAATGCTCTAGTAACCGTGCAGCTCCCTATCATTTTTCTTCAACAGTCTCTGTGGTGCTTCCAAGTATTTTTACCCTCTCCTCGTTGACCTTCTGCTTTCTTTTCAGCTAACCTCTCCACTTGTAGTTATCTTCTGTCACCCACCTCTTTTTAAGGTGTATTGTTTCTAAACCCTAATTGAATATGCAACGGGCAGTGTTACGGAGCCGTACTGTTACCCACACTGGCCCTGAGCTCGCCCGGAGGCTCTTTTGCAGCTTCTGCAACAGCTGAACCTGAAGAGAATTACTTTTGATGTCCAAAAACACCCATGACCCCTCTGATCTCCCTCAACATTTTGTGGTGCTACCCCTTTGCAGCATTCAACACAAAACCAAAGAACTGCAGCAAGATGACGCAGAAATAGGAGAAAATCAGGCCTGCTGAGTGAAACACCCAAACAAGAACTTGAAGAGCAACTCTCTCCTCTCCCTCCTTTTCAGGCAGTACCTTTGCCTTCCTGAGCCGAGAAAACTCAACCCACCACTTTCAGTCTTCTGAATATTTCTTTATTTCCATCACTTCTGTGACTTGGCTGGCAGCCCGCTCCCGGCTGTGTAGAGCACCCGCCTCCCCCAGCCTCCCCCCATTTCTGGCTCTTGCACTCCAGAAAGCTCCCCCGGGCCGAACGTACTCATGTGCTCGTTGGGGAAGAGCCAGGTCTCTACATCTCCCGTCCTCTGCAGGAGATTCAACCTGATCTAGTGTGTTGGAGCTGCAGCAAGGTAGCCTTTCTCCCTGCTGGCCAGTTTCCTAAGCTCTGTACCAATATATTATATGGCGTCTGGACAATACTAGAAAAAAATCGCAAGTGGTCTGTGAACTGCCAGTAATACTATGATATTTTTTCCCCAAAAAAGTGAAAATGCTGAAGACGGTTACAAAAGAGGCAAGACATGCACAGCTGTAATGCCTGCACCACCGAAGCAGGGAGGGGTGGAAAAGGGACAAAATTAGTGAAGCAAGGAGGGGTTCTTTTCAACCGCTGCGGGATCCTTATTTTTAAAATCTAACACTGACACACTTGTATGAACCACATGAGCACAAGGCTGTATCTGTTTTTATATTAGGGAGGCCTGTGCATTGAGGAATGTGTGCACAATTTATATGAGCTATAAGCTCTAAGCTGTAAAATAAAAGTCAACTCATCCAAGTCCAAATTCCTGTTTTTCATGGAAACTCCAATGTATGGTGGCTGTCTGAAGCATGTATAAGGGGAGCTGTTACTATTTTTTTGGAAACTTACGCTGTCCCATGCCTGGAGCTACAGTTGATTAGTTTGCCAGAAACAGCCATTCATTAATCATGAACACATGGCAAAACAGATCATTTATTTCAGATATACTGTACTATGGCAGAGCCTGCATATTTATTCATATAGTGTCTTAAAGGAGCACACTGATGAATAAAAAAAATTCAGCAAATAATTACAATTATCTTTGGCAAAGCAACTATCTCTTGGTGTAAGTCAGACAGAAGTACTGGCCCAAACACATGGCTTTAGCAGCACTGGAATATATAGTTGAATCCTTACCCAAAGTTTCAATCCCTTGTACTAAGAGGGGGTAGCTAGGAAATGCAGTTCTGTATCGCAGTCTGAATCCTGAGCCATTCCAAAATTCAGAAATGTCTGACTGGATCTATCATAATAAAAAGCAGAGGTTTTGAAAAGGACTTTTTGAGATGAGGTTAGAAAAACCAATCAAGAATAAAAAGTAATGGAAAATAAAAACTTAAACAGGGGAGAACTGTTTATAGTGCAAACGCAGGAGAAATTAAGGCAAAGAGGCAAGCGGAGGCAGGCAGCTAATGTGAAAAGCAGAAAGCATCCTGCAAGCATGCTCCAGGTTACAAAAAGTGATAAGACTACATGAAACCTGCAGTGTTCTGAGGTCTGCGGCAGCTACAGTAGTTGTTTGATTTTATGGTATCCAGTTCAAGTGCACATGATGGCTGAAACATGGCACTCCAGGAGCTTCTGTGTCACTTCTGAAGAGCGATTTGCTGTTAGTGAGAAGGCAGTACTATGGTATTTTTGTTGCTTCCTCAAGAGAAAAGAGTATTTCTTCTTAGTCCTTTACCAAATCATGTGTAGGTTGTCTTCATTTCTGATTACATGTGTCTTGGACTCCCACATCCTTCCTGCCTTGAGACCTGAATATTTGGATAATACCTAAGAAGAAAACGGAGTTCTTGCAATCTCCTTTCTAACCAACAGCAACCATCATAAAACACAACAACAAAACCAAATCAGAATGTCCTCCAAATGTCAAATGTATTAAAACTATACAGACCCAATGTAATTTCCATGTCAAAGGCAAGAATTGTAATTGTCGATGAGTCACTTGGTAACAGAGTAGTCACTAATTTAAAAGAAATGTAACTAGTTTCACATTAGTGCAGACAAGAAAGAAGGAAGCATTTAATTTTGCTCTCAAAGAACCAGCCTTACAGCCGAGATGCAGTTTGGTGAAAGCACAAGGCTGGCTGGCTTCTCAAGGCAACGGCAGATTTCCTTTCTCATTTTGCACCCAAAAATGTTTATGGAGCACCACACCTTTCTCATCACCACAGCCAACTTTAAATAGTATTTGTGTTTTGAAGTTTAAGGAGAGTGTTTTACAGGGAAGAGAAGTGTTTCTCTAAAGATGCCAGTGTGTTATTTCTTGTAGGATTAGGCCCAAGTGAATCACAACTGACACAGCCTTTTCCTACAGAAGCCACATTTTAAAAAGCAGTTAGTTAGCTTTCTTTTCCTCTAGTAGAAGAAATAAATTGTACCAGCATCATATACTCCCACAGGCAGATTATCCATGATTCTTTATGGCGTGTAGAAACAAGATTAACTGAAAGGTCATTAGCCTCTGGGTACAGAATGTACAGCAGCATATCAGGCCACAGACCCTTTTTTCTTCTAACATTTAATAAACCTGGAACCAGGCTAGCATGCTGGTAAATACAACCTCGAATCTACCTGATACTGGAAAGAATGGACAATTCATGCTCGTAACTGTTTCCTATGAAGCTGCATCGGGCTGAAACTTGAAGAACTTTGTGGCTCCATATGTTTTCTATTTTAATCTAACGAAACGGCAAAAATAAAACTTTGAAAAAGACTGTGACACAATACAAGAGATATGCCTCAATATTTGCAAGGCTCAGTCTATTAAGAGATGTCTGCTAGGACTGGTTAGTGTTTAAAAAATAATGGGGAATTCCTTTGGCAAAATGAAGTACATGTGATTTACAGATTTTGCAGGGCAACTTTAAACGAAAACCCTCTTTCTTCTGTTGCTTATTTAGAACCTAAGCCACAAGCATGTTTAGTCTTTAGCAGATTAATCTGATTTTTACATAGCTGTCCTCTTCTATCTCCTTAACCAGGGAGTGAAATATCTTTGAAATGCAGGTTTCACACCTGCAGAACATAAATTACACTTGAAACCAGCCTTTTCCTCTTTGTTCTGTGAAAATCTAAGAACTTGAATAAGTTTTTAAGAGTTACTCCGACAACAGAGAATGAGGCCCTATTATTCATTTTCCTGACAGTCTGTTGCTTATTACTACAGGTTGTGAATGAAATACATAGTTTTATAAAACTCTATTGGGACATATTAGTGACAGTACTGTCATTGCTTCTGATGTCCTTGAAAAGCTACTGCAAGATGACTGACTGCAGAATTACTGCCATATTTTACCATGCTTTTGATCTAGTTATTGGCAGAAGATAAATTTTATATCATCTTTGCAACACTGGCCTTGAACTACAGTAAAAATAGATTTTTTCTAAACTGACACATACAGGACGTGGAATATATCTGAATCTAGCTGTGACCTCCTTTTTATTTTCTTCATATCATTCCATCTAATGACAATTTTAGAGTCTGATTGAAAAGCCACTCCGATCATGATGTGGTCAGTCTGTTCTGCAGCCTGCCTAGGTCTAGGGAGGCTCTTCAGACCTGTTGGAAGGAACAAGCAAAAAATCTTCAGTGCTGAATTATTCTACGTGATCTATCCACCTGATGAGTTTTTGTCCCGGGCTCAAATGGCACGGGGTAGGAGTTTCCTATCATTGAACATATTGTGCAAAGGGTTAGAGACTGAGGCTGGCACAGAAAAGAACCATCCACTGTCACACACCAGAAGATCAGGCTCAAGAATGTGAAATCAGCAAAGTTTGCCTAGTTCTAAAAATCACAAAAAGGGCGAAGATAACACTGGGTGGAGATGTGTGTCTCATGGTTGCTTTTTTGTTTTGCAAAGCTCTATAACTCTCCAGGGCTTCCCTTACAGTAAAAATAACTGGTTGGGAAATTCCTTGGCTGAGTCAGGAAAGATTAATCAAGACGTTTTGGAGAACCCACAGAATATGGGACTGAGGCAGAGGCATAATCGTGGCTCATCCTGCAAAGGCTACAATAACACAGTTTTCTGAGAAGTCATGTCAGCTCTTTGATGATGGCTCACCCAGCATAAATTGGAACTTGCACAAATTTATGTTCCTGCTACACCACACCTCTATGGGAAGATGTATAAGCAACCAGAGCCTGAAAGGGATGACGCACTGTTTATTGCTCTAAACAAAGATATGAAGTCATAGAAAAAGCAAGCCAACAACAGTAATCTGGGAGTAAAAGAAAATCCCTTGAGGCTTAATAGGAGAAAAACTAAATCAGGAAGTTATAAGGAGATTAAATGTATTTGAAATATCTTTTTTCAGAATGAACAGTGTATTCATTTACAGTGATTTTTTCAGTTACTACTCTTGCATACCATTCAGAACATGTGCTGTATCTAACAAGTAATTTAATTAGTAGAGTTGTTAAGAAGGAAGTTCTGAGACGACATTAAGAAAACTAAGTCAGAGAGAAGTAAAGAAAAGTAATGACAGCAGAATTGTTTGCGGTGAGACAGAAGGAAATACACCAAGGAGGGTCTGGAAAGCATGAAGCACGCTGGAAATATCTTTTAAGTTATTAAGCATTTGCATTGGTCTTGTGGTCTCTAAAGTGACTATTAAACCCTGGAATGGTTTAGCAGGGAGTGCGCTGTCTGCAGCAGTCCTGTTAGAGTGGGGTTAGAGCGCTCCTAGTATGGATACTCTCTATGTAAGATAGTATTATATATTTCGTACTCTCACAATGTTTGATCAAGTTTTATACTCGGCTATATCAACCATGCTTAAACTTTAGTTCTTTTCCACTTTCCGTCCCTTTGGCGTGTCTGAGCACTGTACAGTGCTAGGTGTACGGCACCTGGTCTGTGATGCTCTTAACCCCCATGGAAGGGTGATGGACATTGAAGCTGCATCTTTGAGACTCACAGCTGAAAACTCAGCTCTACGCTCAGCTCTCCCAGTTTTCAAGAATGGTAAGAAGGAAGACGCTGGTAATTACAGCCCTATCAGTCTCACTTTTGTGCCTGGTAAAATTATGGAGGTTATTCTGGGAGTGTAATGGAAAAACGGTTGAGAGGCAATGCAGTCATTGGTCATAGCCAGCACGGGTTCATGAGGGGAAAGTCCTGCTTAACCAACTTAATTTCCTTTTATGACAAGGTCACCCATCTAGCTGACCAAGGCAAGCCCATGGACGTGGTGGTTTTGGATTTTAGCAAAGCTTTTGATACTGTCTCTAACAGCATTCTTCTGGATAAACTGTCCAGCACACAGCTAGACAAGTCCATAATACACTGGGTGAGCAACTGGGTGACAGGTTAGGCTGAAAGAGTAATAGTAAGTAGGGTTACATCAGGCCAGTGGCCGATCACCAGTGGGGTTCCCCAGGGCTTAGTTTTAGGGCCAGTGCTTTTTAATGTTAGTGTAAATGATCTGGACACAGGGATCGAATGTACATCAAGTAAGTGTGCTGATTATACTAAACTAGGAGGAACGCAAAGGACTCCTTTGAGGGTAGAGAGGCCTTCAGAGAGATCTGGATAGACTAGAGAGCTGGGTAATCACCAGCTGTATAAAGCTGAACAAGAGCAAGGGCTAGTTCTCCACTGGGATTGGGGTAATCCTGGCTATACATACAAATGGGGGAACGAGAGGCTGCAAAGCAGCCCTGCAGAAAGCGATGCAGGGGTCTGGGTGGGTGGCAAGTTGACTATGAGTCAGCAGCGTGCCCTGGCAGCCAAAAGGGCCAGCTGTGTCCTGGGCGGCATCAAGCACAGCACAGCCGGCTGGTCAAGGGTGACTGTCCCACTCTGCTGCACTGGTGTGGCCCCGCCTCGAGTACTGGGTGCAGTTTTGGGCACCCAGTGTCAGTATAAGGACATCAAACTATTAGAGCATGTCCAGAGGAGGGCGACCAGGTGAAAGGTCTCGAGGGCCAGACTCAGGAGGGGTGACTGAGGTCACTTGGTCTGTTCAGCTCGGAGAAGAGAAGGCTGAGGGGTGCCCTCACGGCAGTCTGCACCTTCCTCAAGGCGGGCAGGGGAGGAGGAGGTGCTGATGTCCTCTCCCTGGTGAGCAGTGGTAGGACACAGGGAAACGGAATGAAGCTGCGTCAGTGGAAGTTCAGTTTGGACAACAGGAAAAGGTTCTTCACTGAGAGGGTGGTTGGTCACTGGAACAGGCTCCCCAGGAAAGCGGTCATGGCACCAAGCAAGTCAGAGTTCAAGGAGCATCTGGACAATGCTCGAAGTCATATTGTTTAGTTTTAGATCGTGCTGCAAGAAGCAGGGATTTGATGACCCACATGGGTCGCTTCCAACTTGAGATATTCTCTGGTTCTACGATTCTAAATCTGACCAGAACTGACTGGCTTTTAAATATCACAGGGAATCAGGGGACCAGTTACATTGTGTTACATGACCTGTTTTTTCCAATTGTAGATACTTAACAAGTATGTTTCATTGTACTTGATGAAACTAGGCTTAGATACCTCGACTTACCTGCTGTAACCATGCTGCATTTTGAGCACAGACCCCCATCTACTTCTGCCATATACGGACATTCAGTGATTAGGAAACAGGCTGCCAGAAACCCTTGGAGTGAGCTCAAGTACAATGGCTGAGAGCTTTAGGCCCAGTCGGGTTTTCTTCCTCAGGTTCCCATGTGCCCTTGAGATGATATCCTGTGTCTGCAGAAACTTCCCTAAGAGGACATTGTGTCTGCCATAAAGGTAGATGAGGTCCCTATTTCTCTTCACTTCTGGCTGACACTAGAATATGTAGATACCCACACGAGGCCACAGGAATCCTAAATCAGCAGTGTGGAGACCCCCCAGAAAAAGGAGCAAGATGGCTCAAGCCAGATACCCAGTATGGCACCATGATGCCAATGAAGAAAAAAACCTCATGGTTTTGGGTTTACAACCACCTCTGAATTAAGATTATGAAATATCCTCTTACTTGGTAATATTTCTACAGTACAGCATCTTGAGAATCTGGAGTTGCTTACAACATTTCCAAAGATGTTTCAGTGCTTTGTCAGTAAGATGAATGCAACCTGAGACATCCAAGAAGTGGAGATAATGCCAGGCTGCAGCCAAGTATTGGATACAGGTATCAGTCATCTGTCAATGAAGCAACAAGATACACAGAAATTAGATTACTGAGTAGTTGAACGAAAAAACCACAGAGCACAATTTTAGTGTCTGATTTGTGGGAAAACTATGCTTTAAAATACTTTGTGGAAGTAAAGTCTCTGGCACAGCAGAATTCTGACTCTGCAAGAGGCTCTACAGGAACTGTCACTTAAGTATCAGGAGTATATTAAATATTAGTTAACTGTGATTCCAGTGGGATTTTTTTTACCTAATCATAATGGTTTAAATTCCCCAGCCTCATGAGTTTGCTTGTAGCAGATATAAGCCTTTAGCCTTATCTGCTGTGCACTGTTCTCCCTAAACTATGGGGCTGCACTTACAGTTCAGTAATACCAGTCTATATCTCAGTTCATTGTTACAAATCAGTGTCTCACACCAAGATCTTTTTGATGTATTGTTGTTTCTTTTCTGCTTAGTTTCACCTCACAATTCCATTTTTCTAAACTGATATTCATTGCTATTAATGCTGGAAATCACAATTGAGAAAAACATGAGACGTAGTCTTGAAGGTGCATAAGCAGTCCTACAAGCTACTTAATTGCACCACCGACCTCAGTGGAAACAGTCAAGAATACATTATGCACATACTTGAATTACCTTGTTCAGTCAGGATCAAAAATCAAGAGGGGACATACTAAAGACCTTTTAAAGATACTTAATTAAAAATCAGTGGAGTGGGATGGTGGAAAGAGAGACGAGGGCTCCATCTGCATTAAACAGCCAATCTCATGAGAATCTAAATGGGACAGGGAAGCAAGATGAAGCTGGGACTTTGGGTTATGGAACAGAAAATTAGCACACTATCTCACGATACAATCTTTCTGGAATAATCGTGTGCTTTGCTTATTCCAGATTTAGCTATATGCTGAATATTAAGATCTGCAATAGATTAATAGATTAATAGATTAATAAATAGATCAATATTCCTGTTGAAATAAAAAGAAGTTGCTGACTCTGAAGTCAGTAATCGGTATCAGATGCATTTAAGAGAAATCTGTGTTCATCATACACTCAATCCTATTCCCTTTAGAGGACTAAATTACAGAATTCATTGCCCATCAAACTGTGTCTTCAGAACTTTGCTATTTAAATAGCTGATTCATTTAACCACAGATTTATTTTCATTTTTTGCTGTAGTTTTTCATGTGTAGGATATGTTTCCTACAGCAACTTCATTTTTTTCCTATGAAATAAGAATTACTCTTGAATTGGGCTCATTCCTTGCATAAGACTCAGAACTGCACTGCTGAATATTTTATAGTATCAGCATTTGCAAAATGACTTGTACTTGTCCTTGGTATATGGACATATGACAGGGAGGCTTACTGCGATTTCACTGAAGCCAGTGGAGTTTGTTCAAAGACAATTTGCCCAAGTAGATATATTAAAGTGATCAGCTCTTCTAATTTTAGAGTAACCTGCATAGCACATTGCCAAAACACTCTTAATGGTCATATATTTCTATATTGACTTTTCCCCATGTTTTCTTGCTATGATTTTTTTTTTAATTCTTTTTTTTTAATATAATATAGCTGATGTTGCAGGACATGACTGTCAGACATATTAGCATATATCCTTTGGAATGTATTCTTAATCTCCTGACCATTTTTAAACAGTTTCTGAGTGGAAAATATTTCCTTACTTAGCAGCTGGATGCCCTCAATTTACACTAGAGATTGCCAAAGGATTTGAAAGACCCATTAGTTTTAACATCCACAGGTGTACCCATCTCATTTTATAGAGTTGCAAGCTGGATTCAAGTCAAAAAAAGACTTGTAAACTTATATGTAGGCTTATTTAGAAAAGTCTTAATGTTCTTTGCTGAAAATAGTAGGGTATTAGCAGTTAACAGATTGGCTTTATAACTGTTTAAAGAAAAGATACCATCTAGGAACAAAGTGTTGGAAGGGCATTACTAGGTCATGGAGTCTACTTCTTGTTCCAATTTGCAGGAACTACAAAATATGACCCAGTTCATTCGCTTACCAACACCCATCCTAACATTCCTTAATACTTTGCCTCTGTCTCCCTGCTGTTTTACAATACACTGCCTGCTCTGATAATCAGAAACTCTCCCAATTACCAGCTTAAATGTATTTACTGCCATTTTGTAGAGGGGTTTGTTTGGTTTGGTTTTGTTTTTCTGTGTTGGCATACAAGGTGTAGTGGAAAGCGTGGCAGAGAAGACTGATTGCAACACTACCTAACTTGAACTGCTCTGGGAAGATCTCCATGCATAACTTCTATAATCACTGTTATTACGGAAAAAAAAAGCTTAATATCGATCTAAAAGCAACGGATACAGGAGATTGAGACTCATGCATATAATAATTAATGGTGTACAGTAGGTATCTGTAAGATAACAAACCAAGGGCTCTTGTAAAACACAGAGCAACTTCCATGGCCTGCCAGATCTGAAACACAGCCTGTGGGTTTTGGCCTGGAGGCTGAGAAACTTATGAACTTTTGGAATGCAAATAAATCGATCAGACTATCTATAATTTCAGGCTGACTAACTAGTCAGCCAAGTCATGTCAAATACTTGGCCAGGAGGATGTGTTCAGCCACTGCAGTGAATAAGAGGACATAAGGACTGTGTGGAGGACTGAAAGGATAGTCAAGGGTTATGGAGATGGGTGCTGGAGGAAGGCAGGGACAAGAGATGTCTGCAAACGTACTGTGGAAGGAAACAGGACATGGGCACATCAGAAGAAAAGGAGGAAACTGGTCCAATGAATAGGGTGAAATTGTAAAGGATAGTTCAAGAAAAACTTGGTAATAGTAGTAATAAACTTGGTCTATTCCCCCTTGATACTGATGGAAGCAACATTGCAATACATTTTTTCATGAAATTGAAAAAAAAAAATTAAATCAGCACTTTTAAAATTGCATTTGAATGCTTATTGCCAAAATGCAGCAAGCACTTGTTTTTGCTATTGAAGAAAATAATTAAAATCACAGAAATGATTAAATGCACAAAAGCTAGAGGTATTAATTCAGAAAGTACAGGGAGGAAGATTTAGGCCTTCATAAATTCAATGATTTCAAAAAGGAATACATTCTGATACAGGAAAAAGATAACTGAGATGCAAGACTTCAGTCAAAAAGAAATTATACAGAAAATACAGGAAGCAAAAATGCTATAGTATAAGGTCATGGTAGAGAAGGAACTAAGTTTCTCTACAGAGGAAACTTAATCTAAAGAAGTTAATAGATGGAAATAATTGGGGTTGGGGGGTGGGGGGGTCAGATATCTAGACAACCTAAATGAAAATTAGTTGATCAGCTTTCCCAAAGAGATGTTAGTTAATTGAATATGGCTGCAACTGCACATGGTTTTATTGGTAATAAATACCTACTAAACACAAACACCACATCAGATGCACCAAAGCACACCAGTGACAATGGAAACCACTGCAAAACTGTTACATTAACTTGCATATGAAGGGAATATTCATATAGCCATGGGATGACTATTATTGTGAGTCTCCTTGTAGTCAGTAGGGAGATGGGGCTTCTCAAAGACCTGAGGAAAGGTTCCCTGACTGATGCTTTGTAGGAACAATTCTCTCCACTGACTATAAAAAACAGCCTGAGGAAGACTCCCTTCCATAGGTAAGTTATTCAAATACTTAATACATTTTATTTTCCAAAGGACTTAGTTTCTTAGGCTTAGAATCTTCAAAATCATTAAGCATTAATTTACATCTCTGAGTGCATCAGCTTTTAAGCATTACTGCTATTTTCAAAGTAGCAACTGCCCTACCATGTAAGACCACAGGTATAAGGTTCTCATGCCCCATTTTATGCTTTACCTGGGTTCAGAAAGAGTACTGGAAAAAATAAAGCATGAAAATACCAAGAGTTATTAAAACAAAGAACACTACCCTTTAGAAGCACCCAAAACACCAGAGGCTGAGAAAGTATTTGCAGGAAGTATCACTAAAAGCTCTTCTCTCTTCACCCTTCCCTAGCCATCAACCCCTGGAGAGACAAACTTTTACCTGATACAGTACGGGCACTTTCAGTTTTAACTGCAGCCACTAGAAGAACACCAAACACTCTCAAGAGCCAAGTCTGGGAACTTGAAACTCATGGAAAATCAGCTGAACTTAAGCTCTGATTTCTGAATTAGTCGAGTATGTTGTAGACTTGTGACAAGACACAGATGCCAGCAGGTCAAATTTCTGAGTTCAGTATGAAGTACTTCTTCACAATAGTAGTCCCAGAACTATAGCCCCATTTCCTATACAAACCTTTGGGCAACGCGCTATGTTGACAGATGTTAGTCTGCGGCAGTGAAATGCCATTGTTTTCACAGCTTCATCTGTCAGCTGAGGGCAGCAAGAGGCATGGCATTGTTCCAGGTACTGTGTGCCCTTGCAGAACTCCTGAAAGAGAAACAAACAAACCAATCAGTCTTGGGTGACATGCCTACTCTTATTTTTCTCAGTTTATGATACAATTACATAATCCTTTGACCCACTTCAGGTACTTCAGTCTTCTAGGTACCCTTTATTAGGAGTAAAGTCATTCAGCTATTGGCTGTGAATATCACTAGAAAAAGAAGAGATTCATTAAAAGCCTATTTTCCATTGCTTATATATTATATTACATGTTCATTAGACCAACATTCATATCAGTTCTATATGTTGAATTTGGGTTCTCTAAATTGAGCACAACCCAGAACCTAAAATTTGTGCTTAAAGGACCAGCCCCAAATACATTTATTTTACTCTCTGGAAATGCCCATTATTGTGTATATTAACTTTTCTCTTTTATTTCCCCCCCCCCCCCCAAAAAAAATGAACAAACAACTCTATGTGTATAAATTACATTATTTTCTTGATAACAATTGGGTAAGAATCTCAGGACTGGGTCAGGGCAATCCCAAGCACATTAGGATAGGCTGGGTGGATAATGGATTGAGAGCAGCCCTGAGAAAGACTCGGGAGTGTTGATTGATGATAAGGTCAACGTGACCCAGCAATGTGTGCTTGCAGCCCAGAAAGCCAACCATGTCCTGAGCTGCATCAAAAGAAGCATGGCCAGCAGGTCGAGGGAGGTGATTCTGCTCCTCTGCTCCACTTGTGTGAGAGCCCACCTGCATCCAGCTCTGGAGTCCTCAGCACAGGAAAGACATGGACCTGTTGGAGCAAGTCCAGAGGCGGGCCACAGGGCTGGAGCACCTCTGCTATGAAGACAGCCTGAGAGAGTTGGGGGTTTTCAGCCTGGAGGAGAGAAGGCTCTGGGAGACCTTGTAGCAGCCTTCAGTACCTAAAGGGGCCAACAGCAGAGCTGGAGAGGGACTTTTTACAAGGGCCTGTAGTGACAGGGCAAGGGGGAATGGCTTTAATCTAAGAGAGGGTAGAATCAGACTAGATCTAAGGAAGAAACTCTTCACTGTGGGGCTGCTGAGGCACTGGCACAGGTTGCCCAGAGAAGCTGTGGCTGCCCCATCCCTGGCAATGTTCCAGGCCAGGCTGGATGGGGCTTTGAGCAACCTGGTCCAGTGGCAGGTGTCCCTGCCCATGGCTGGGGGGTTGGAACTGGGTGGTCTTTAAGGTCCCTTCCAACCCAAACCATTCCATGATTCTATAATGCTATGACTGTCACTCAGGAGTTCAGGCTTCTGATTTGCTCTGTGTAGTTCAGGCGAGGTAACTGTGGCTGAAGTGCCATCTAATTCCTGCTGTGATACCTGCTGACTACAATTTCTGTCCTCATGTTTAGAGTGAATGGAGAATGCAGGTGAATAAGCACCTGCGGGTCCTACTGACTTCAATTCCAGCATATATGTAACTCAAGTATTAGCTTTTCTATATGCTCTGTAAAACAGATCATTTTGGAAAATAACAGATCAAATGGTTCAGTGACCTTGCCCAGCTTATAATATAAAAATGGAACAGAGATAACTTCACACATTATGAAATTGCAAGAGCTGTTTACAAAACATTTGGTGACCTGCAGATGGCAAGTGATAAATAGGTGTAAAGCAGTATTATTAGTACTATCATTACTATTGCTGTTATTATTACTCCTATTATTAAGACATTACAGCTACTACATGAGTTTTTTAATTTTTACATTAATACTTTTTCTATGATCTCTTCTACAAGGCCAACTGAAAGACAAAGGGACAATCTGACCAACAAAATGTATTAATGTATTTTTCATCTTAATTTGATACTTGCATCTCTGAAAGACAAATGAAAATTTTTGTCAAAATGCACATTAAAGTGTGTATTTTAAACAGTATCAAAGAATCCCACATAAAACTGCTTTTCATGAAACATGGGTAGTTACAACTTTGGCGTGCTATGCACATTCATTGTTTGCAATGAAACTCCTATGAAAGGCCACACATTCATAAAATATACTTTTCTCCTTTGCACTCTGAAACTTTGTTTACTTTTTGGCCTGAATCTTTTTTCAAACCTGAAAATATTTACTTCTAGGCCTACAAAGAGAAGGGGAAGGTAGATCATTATTTGAGTTTGTGGAAACAGTCTCTTGAAGAGCCTGCAGATTTGTTAACTCAAGAACAAAACAACCTAAAATTGCATTTCTTCACCTAATGCTGCCATGATGTGAACATCACATTTTGCCACGCAAGCAAAGCTTTAGCTTCAGTGAGAATCTCTCCTCTTCTGTGATGTCTAGCCTAAAACCACAGTGAGGTGCCTTAAACTTGTCACTGAGCTGAACTTCCAGGCCTGCTAATCTTGGCCTAAGACCAATGTAATTTGTCATTTACTGGAATGGAAATTCTACCTCTGTAGGGGAAAGAAGGAAATACTTATACAGTAGATTGCATAAAAAACACTGGTTGCACAAAGCTTTTCAAAACATTAAAGAATTAGTCCTGAGGTAAACAGGCTAAGGACCACATTGATAAGTAAGACATGTGCATGCACACAGAGACACACAAGTGCACATATTTATCATGCACAAATACTACGTATTTATCATTCTTTAAAAAAATCTGTAGTAATCAGACTATTGCCTTTGACACATTGCTGTTTTTTTCATAAGTCTTACCTAAACAGATTAAAAGAAACTCATGAAGTCTGAAATTTGTTTCACAGACTGGAATTTTAAAACTTTTTGTCTGTCTCCTCACTCTAGCTTCTATTTTTTCCTATCTATCTGTATAGCTGTAACAAGGCAGTGCTTCTTGGGCTTTGGGTTCTTGTTTTACTTTACAAAAATACTAAAATATCAATCAATGTTTTAACTTAAGTAGGACTGGATAGAGTCAACAAATAAGAATTTATATTATTTGGCTTATGTACCTTTCCTATTTCAATCTTAGCTCTACAGGCTATTTGTTACCTACAATACAGAAACATTCTAAACCCAGTAACTGAATGTTTTTTATCCACGTGTAAAAGAAACTGCATTCTCTTCAGAATTAGGCCTCAGATGTGATGACTTAACCGCTACATTCTCATCTAGGGTATGTAACACAAGCTCAAGCCAATATTTCAATGCCTGTGAGATATGTTTATCTTGGTTTTACTGGCATAGATTGTCTACATACATATTTAAAATATCCTTCAAAGTTAGGTTCTGAATTTGCTCTTAACTTTAAGTCTACTACATTATTTTGCATGTAGCACTAAATTTATATTTGCAATCAAAGGGAATGGAACTTTGTTTGCTCTCTTCATCTCTGCATCCCTGGTTCTATGCCTAAAAAGAAAATTACAAAAGAGGTTTTGAAGATGCAAAGATAAATAATGTTTGCAAAACATTTAGACACTATAAAGAATAGAATAGCATATGAAAGAAATAACAAAATTTTCTAACCTATGTGCACAATTTTAGTTCTGTGTAAATAAGGCCTGAGAACACACACAAACATCAATGGAAATACTAAATTGCTACTCATTAAGTGAGCAACATCTGAGTTATGAATGAGGAAAGTTCCTATTTACAAAATAGGTGATCACATAAACATTTACTTACTGTAAACAATAAAGTGGTAACAAGTAAAAGAATGAACACTGTACAGTCAACATTATTTCTGTTTATATTATTTTTGGTTATATTATTTAGTTAATGTATAACTTCCCAGCAATTTACCTAACAGTGTTAGTAAAGCCCTCTTAATATGCATTTTCTTTTTACATTATTTAAATATTCTTTATATAATCAAAGTATAACAAGTCATGCAGCATACAATGGGGTTACTCTCTGCAAATTTTCCATAAACTCATATCCTTCAGTTTCAACTTGCAAAAAAGGATTTGCCATTTTGTTCTGAGTTACTTCATACCTCTTCTTCTGCCCTCCCTGGAACCTTGACAACATGGCTTCTGTAACTCCTACATGTACTCCCTGCTAATGCTTTCTTCCTCAAAAAAGTTCAAATTCATACGGATAACAAGGAAAGCATGAACATTTCTTTTTTCACAGTCTTTTTTTGAACTTACTCTGTGTAGTGAGACAACTAAAATAGCTTCTTAGCCATAAGCATAGCACAATGCAGAAGTGAATATTCGAAAGCAGCAGCGCTGGCACTACATGACTTTCCATGAGGTACACAAGATGTACATACTTGATCATTGTTTTAGTTAAAAACATGGAACTTTACACAGAACATTCATGAGTGGCTACTCAGAATTATTCCTAAAAGAAGCACATCCTAATGGCCTGACGTGTATGTTGGGTAACAAGATTCAATCCAGATGCATCCCTTGTGGTACAGCAACAACTGACTCATTCTTACAGTATATGGCTATAAAATGATGGATGTTGGAGCTTTATAATGGAAAAAATGTAGAAGCTGAAGACTGGGATTATGTGATGGCATTGCCTGTACCTGCAGCCTTATGAACTGCAACTGTTTATGGGCATGAAATTGATATAATTAAAAAACCACTATTAAAGCATTTCTGTTACATATGGTTAGAAACAATTTGCAGTTACAGAAAACAGTGCTCTTATTTGGATGTAAATCCTCTGTCCTTCCTAACAAGATGGATGGTTCTTTTTTCCACTGTAAAGTTACCAACTAGCGTTTATTTCTTATATTGTTCTGAAGCACAAAGCAGTAAATCTATGCAATTGTATTGAATTTGTCAAATGTCCATAAGGATTGAGGTAAACTTCAAGCAACCTGTGAGGATACAGAATTTCACAGTTTAACTATACATTTTGGCAACAGCCATCTCCTTTCCTTCCTTCTCAATTTTCAAACTAGGTTCATTTCATGCCCACTAGGTTATATATGGAAGTAAAAAGCAAAAGTTGACCCTATCCACCCTTCTCATGCCACTTGCAATTGAACAGATCTCAGTCGTATTCCCCCAGCCACCCCCTTTCCAGACTGCAGGTTCCTTCCTTACTTATCTGTTCCTTTTATGGATCATCCTTATTACCCTCTCTGAATCTTTTCCAGTTTCCAATTCAGTGCTTTACCCATAAAAAGAATTACACTGATACCAAATAACTGACTTTACCAAAACAAGACAATGAGTATTAATAAATCAGAATTTAGTATGTAGTTACTGCTGTGATGATAGTGTAAATCTAGTAAGAATCTGGATGGCAAATCTCATTGACTTTCATTTTTAAAAAGCAAGAGTCAGTAAATCAGAAATATTAAAGAAAGTATAAACATTGCAAAATGAAATTAAAGTACTGTATTAGTATTAATATTTCTTTGCTGGTTATTCAAAAGAAAAAGTATTTTCTCACGGTGTAATTTCATAACTTGTCATCAGTGTAAATAACTGCCTTTGTGGCAACGTTAATTGGTAGGTTGCCTTTCTACAAAGTAATTAATTTCCTGTCTGATTACTTTATAAAGATTATTGACCCTGGGAAATTTCTAAGTCCATAAGCTAAGTATGAGATCAGAACACTAAGCACTATGTGTTTTAACCTAATATTTCTATTTTAAGAACAGTATCTAGATTTATATTGCTCAGATATAATATTTAAATTTGAAAACCACTATATATAATAATCATTTTAAAAAGGAAAACCAATGGAAATAATAAAGTTTAGCGAGGTTCACTAGACGTCTTGCTGTGAGCATGATGAGATCTTTAGAACAAGAAATCAGTATTTCAAACATCTAGCTTAAAATACATGTAGTACTTTTTCTAGCAGATTAATTTCATCATTAGATATGAATAAATTATGCTTTTGAAGTTTTTTTAGGACATTTTAAAAGGCTTTATTCAAATAATGACACAGTTCAATTTGAGATGCTTTTCCCATAAAAGAGCTAAGACTATAATCTGGAGAAGATGCACATGCATTTCTTATTGAAATATAATTTGTTGGTTTTAATCATAGTAATCATATCATTTATGCTGGTAAGAAATAGGCCTTTAGAGGTATACTGAGACATATTTTTGTATCACTAAGCGATAATGATGTCTAGCAATATATCAAGAGCACATGAGGAATCAAGTGTAACAGACTAAAAGAAATTCAACTATTCCATTGAGCTAGGCATGCCAAGTCATCTAAATACGGCATTCAACAAATGACTGACTAAAGAAGCAGAGACCTAAAGACAGCAAGACCTAAAAGCTCACACCAATGATGAGAACAGTATGTTTTAGACAGAAATTGGTGAAGGATTTGTGGAGTAAGAAAGAAATTATAGTATCAGCAATTTAGATTGCAATTTGCACAGTACAATTCAGCAGAAATTAAGGCTTTTATGGAGTGAATTTCAGAGTCAAGCAGAATTCAAGACACATCATGGAGGGAATAAAAAATGGAAAGCAACAAGAGGGGAGAGTAATTTGTAAGAGTGAGAGTGTAGAATGGTGTAATGAAGAATGAATGATGACACGTAGAGTTAAATAAGATCAGTTTTGGGCATGGTTAATTTGAAGAAATAGAGAGGCTTCCAGGAAACACCAAGAAAAGAGATGAAGTTTTACCTGAATCCCAGTATCACTGATGTTTTTGCATTCTGATATAGAAAGTTCCTTTATTTTTCCATGGTGGCCAAGGGCTCTCAAGCCCTACAATATTCCAAAAAAAAAAAATCTTAAAAATCAGTACATGCAATTATGTGTAATTACTTTTAATATGTTAAGGGAGTCAATAATAACCAATGTCTCTATATTAAAGCTTCTAAGAATTACAGCATCTTTTAAGAAATTCTCTTCATCAGAATGCATATAGTTTATCCTCCAATTTTTTGCTTGAAGCATGACCAAGGGTTAAGAATTCTTTGCAGAAATAATTCAATTGAGAAAGCAAAAAATTAGATTTTCCTACCTGTTCAGAAAGGAAGAAACTGAAGAAAAGTAGCATGGCGTGAAATATTTCCACAGGACACAGACCAAGACTCTCATAAAGCAAAATACATCTACAAATCTCCTCCAAAATTTGGGTTTGAAAGAACTTTTCAAAATTCTTTTTTGTTATTGTTGTTGTTGGAAGATCAAATAATATCTTAAAATTGCCACCTTTAAAATTTGCTTACCAGTAAGGGCTTTACGACTACAGCTATGGTACAAGACCATATGTGAAATGGTGCAGTCACTCTCCTAGGTGCATGAACAACCCCCATATTCAAGACAACAGGAAGGTGAAAACTTGGGCAATTCCTGTTTTAGGAGTGCGAAAGGATCTGAAGATGCTTTGTGATTTTTACTGCTTGTACACCAGGAAACCAGACCATGTTCTGATCCTAAACTCTCTAACCTGAAGGAGAATTAAATACCGATTTTGTAAAATATATTTTGATAGTCACAGCAGAATATCTCTGTGCTTCGTATCAATAATGACAGTAAATTCTGCTGAAAAACAAAGTTGTTGCTTTATTCTGTATGGTTAATAAATTATCTACAATTAGGCAGCAAACAGCACTGCACAAAGAGGAAATATCATCCTGAAAAAATAAGCACGTGAACATAGTGTCTGGAATGCAGATGTGGACACTGTAATGATAATGCTGGAAGAGTGTGGCTGGTGTTCAAATTTTGCAAATTCCTGAAATCTCACAGGCTGAATAAAAAAAAAAAAATGGAACAATCAAAAAGATTTCCAATCCTGGCTACTTGTGAAAACAAAGATATTTGCATTTTTCTCAGCAGACGCAGTTATGTGGTGAGCATTACTTTCAACAGCTTCATGAAAATCTACAGAGTTCAATTTTTTTTGGGCAGAGCACTCCCATTCCAGACAAAAAAACAGTTATGTACTTAAACCCCAAATGTGTTTATGTCAGAACTTGAATTCCTTACAGCAGACACTGATAGTTATAGGTGTGACCTTACGGACATAACTTCTTCTTGCATTTTCTTTATGTAAAAGTGGCATGACTTTAACGTACTTGATAATAAAATATTAAAGAATATTATAAAGATTTTTTTGCTACATGACAACTAATGCTGCTATGACTTCAAAGTTCTAATTTGTAATAATTTTATATGACTAGCATGACATGGAATCACAGAACAACTTTCTTTTTTTTCCCCCCTTTAAAATTAAGGTCTCCTTTTAGATGTTTCATTAATAATTCCAGATTTGAGAAGGGAAAGCGTGAAGACATGGAAGACAAGGAATGCCATTAGGAATTGTCTGTTACATACAAAAACTACAAAACTTTTATGTTTCTAAAAATAAACATCTTCAAACAAGCTCTACACAGAAAGTTTTGTGTGTATAAATCTTTTAACTATTATTTTTGTATCTAACATACATACAAAGGAGCCAATTATCACTAGTTTTATTATATTTCCTGATTTACTCAGTAGTATTCTCTCATAAATACCATCAGGGATGCCCATTCAGAACACTAACCTATTTCTAGAGACTTCCATCTTTTATACTAAGCCTCCCAACATTTTTGAAAGATATGCTCAGAGCAATCATATTGTCATTGGGACTCCTGGAAATAGATGCTAGCAAAACAAATACTGTGCAACATACAGACTAGGATCACCCACCCACTCTATGTGTCTCCAAAAACATATTTCCTCTTTAACATCAAGAAATCACCCCATATATCTTGGATCAATCTTCTGTTGCGATGGAGAAAGGGAAGACTTTGTCCTGCATCTCTTGTATAGCATGTATTACCATTTCCATTTAGAAAACAACTTTAAAAGAAACTCCTTTATTCCTCTCCAACAGCTGCTTTTCTCAAGCAATTTTTGTTCTGTTTGATTTACTTTATTACATGAGGCCTACAAACATTTATAGATCATCATTTATTATTATTTCACTATGGTTTTTGAGCTAAGAAAATGAGTATTGATTGTACCAGTCAGTGAGGGTCTTCACTTGCTAAAGACGAAAGTTATTTGTGGCTATGGCATAGCAAAGAACAACTCTTTATTATTTATATTCACAAGCTGCAAGTCTGCCTTTCAACTGCAGACTGCAATGAATGTACTGTCTCTCACTAACAATAACCATGTGCTACACTATTTTCAACTTCTGAGATTTCTGTTCACATATCTCTTTGTAATCTGAAAGGTCAGCATCTGTAATGTATCTTTATGTTCCAGAGATACACAGATGTTACTTCCTGTTCATACCCCAAACAGATTGACCTCAAAGTGACTCCAATCTTAGAAGACAGCTCTTAAGAGGTATCTCCTACCTTCCATTTCTGAGCCATTTAATATTAAATGACTCAACCTACCCTCTAAAATGCTCAGATTTCTGCATAGATTAGCCACAGCCAGGCACCAGTTTAATAGATCAAACACTAGAAGAGAAGAATGTGATTCCTATCATGCAGTATGCTTTTGCTAATAACAATATGTATGTGACAGAACAAAGTTCCGTTTCAGATAGCAAAAACCTTCTGAGAAATGGGTAACTTCTTAAGCAAATGTGGCCATACTGTTTCCCATACCAATTTCCAATACCAAAGGTGGGTCAGATCTGTTTACAGGAACATAGCATGCCATAAAATTTAATTTCTACACCTAAGACCATTTGCAGTTAGTCCAGATCATAACTTATGAAATACAGTTGCCTGCGTTTCTTAAGACTAAGTCCAGACAACAGGGCTTCCATTGTAACGAAATATACTGTAAAAATATTGAGCCAAATTTTCAACATTGCTAAATACCTTTAATTCCTCCTGATTTGCATTGGGACTCATGGTGTTGGCACATCTGTCATTGATTATAATGACTCTGTGTTAGTATTTCCTGTTTTTATGCAGAATTAAGTTTCTAAGTCTCCAGGTTAAATTCTCTCTTTCTCTATTCTCCCAAGCAAACTGGAGTGCTAATATACGAATTTAGAGCCCACTTTAGTATATTTTAACAATTCCTTTTCCCTGCCTTGGGAATGCATAGGATTTGTCACATCCTTTCCTTTGGAAATCCATTGCAACTAATTCATTTGCAGTCTGTTGCTGGTTATATCTATTAGACATGATCGTATTTTTTGCTTAACCTTTACAAGGCTCTTCCCCAGTTCTGCTGGCCTGATTTTCTAACAGACCAAAATGTGGAGCCAGGCTATGGGTTCAAGTCACTGTAGATTCAGAATCCCACTAAAAATGCAAAGAAATTAGGTAACTGTGGCAAGCTAAATTGCCACTTGGGTAACTTATTTTTAAAATATTAATAAATATTTATGTTGCAGCCTGGCTTTCAGGACCAGCCAGAATCTGAAGATTATTAAGTGTGGACACATAAGAAAACAAAGTTGAGATAACTGTTTATACATCCATATAACCACTACTCCAGAGTTCCCCATGATTCCAAATTATCCTTAACTTTAAAGAGTAACTTATACATAGTGCACAAAAAATTCTGTGACTGATGAACTGACTTGATGCCACAGATAATTCTGGAGGAAGCATTTCAGTCAGAAGACAGAATGGAGGCTTAGATCATTGTGAGAGAGAATTTCATGCGTGACAGTCATTGCAGAAGAAAATGCAGAAGAATACTTCCCTGTATACTTCATATTTCCTTTTAATCTTTGATTTCAGAAGTGTATCAGGGTTCTTCCCATTTTTAAAGTATTTTACTCTTTTTCATGTTTCAGGGTATTATTTTATCTCTCATTATTACACTGCATATAATTCACCACTGATATTAAGCTTCCCTGAGTCTACGTCAGGGCATCTACTGTTTTGATGGATGCAACTAATTTCTTTCAGAATTCCTTTTATCATTCTTTGCTATGCTTTTCTGTCTAAATCCTGCTTGACTTAAGACACTTTCTTCAAATGTCCTGACACTTCTATACTTAATTTGATTATTAAAGTCTCAAGAAGATGGGTGGTCCAGGCCATATGCATCAGCAATTTGTGTCAGAATGAGGAAAGCCAGGCAGCTGCACACTTTCAGACTCTCAGACTTGGAGCAAAGCTGCCAAAGCCATATCATACAGACACCAGAAAAAGTTCAAGACATTGTAACAAAAATACGGAGAGTATGAGAACAAAGCTTATAACTAAAACTGCTTCCCTAACTGATGGAAACATTGCCACTGAGTCTGCTATTATAAGAAAGAGTAATAGGTTTTAGTCCTAAATGCTAATGTTTCCAGCTCCATAATAAAAGCTGCACATATTGTAAATACCTTTACAATAGTATCTAAAATGACTTGTGATATTATCTATGCATTCATGAATGTATTTACCATCCTCACAATTGAAAACATTGTGGTCCCTATTTCAGGGAGTTTAGAAGAGCAAAACGTGAGGGAAAACAATGAGGGATGGGAAGCTAGCTGGAAGAAAAAGGGAGTTTTCTCAAAGAAAGTAAAGGTTGGGTTTTTTCAAAGAACTCAGTATCTTTGCTCTGTCATTGCAGGTTTTTGTTTAAAAAAGAAATGCTGTCACCAGGTTGCAAATCTTTTCATTTTTAAGTGTCTTTTAAGTTGTTTTCAACTGTAAGAAACCGATTTCTAGTACTTCAGGATGACAAAAATGGAACAAATGTTCTTCCCATTGTTAAAAGTTATTGAGACTTAAAAATGTGTGTTATTTGTTTTTTAAAAAATCAAGTTAAAATAAAGAAGGAAATATTTTCAGAAATGTAAAAGGATGAATGCTAAAATAACTGACTAAATTAATATTCAAAATGTACTTGGGGGGTGTATTTAAAGTTATGTGATTTATAAGAGTAAACCCAATATAGTTAAAGCCCTAATGAGAAAAGGACTGTAACTTCTTCAGCATGCCACCAGTTTCCCATATGCATAAAATTGACATCCATCTTCATTGGATGACATTTGGTTTTATTAATGCATGGTCTTTGACTTACTTAGCAAGACACTTAAGCACACATATAACTTAAGCCTCCAATGAATTACTTGCCTTATTCTAGCTTTGTGTTTATAAATTTGCCTAGGCATTTTCTCTCTATGTAAAATGCCTAACTTCCCACACAATATCGAAAAATGAACGTATGCAGCCTTTTTTTTTTTTTTTTCCCAGACTTTCTGTTTAGGAGTCGACTCAGGGCAAGGATAATAAACCTCTCCAAACATGAGAAAGATTTTTCATGTATTTCTTATTAGCACTGCATTTTTAATTACTGAAAATCCATAGGGTACTGTAAATTTTTTATTTATTTCTTTGTTACAAGATCTCTTGTCAGGGACAATTCTAAGAGTCGATATATTTCTTCCAAATGCAACAAATTCCTGAATGAAAGACACAACACAACAGGAACCTTCATTTCTTGGACATCAGAGTAACTACGTAAGAGGAAGGCACCAACAGTGGAAAAAACCTTCCATTTTGATTAAGTCAGTCATACCTGAGACACAAATCTGTAAGAAAATCTGACTCTACTGTATCTTTTCTCCCCTATCCTTTCCTTATGTATATGTCACTCTTACTGCTGTAAATTCTGCTCTGCTCTGATGAGCAGAATGATTCTGCTGTCATTTGAAAAAAACAGAAATGAAAATTCTTGTGTAGTGCAAATCTATGTTGCACATTCTATGTTTTTCACGCTAAATAGCAAGATAGCAAAAGCAACAGAGATCTATTTCACAGGCTGCAGGAAAGCATATGAGCCTTACAATTTTTCTTTAGCAGCACAGCATAATGGTGTTGACTACTGCACATAAAAAGCTGTATTCTCTGTTACATTTTTACATTTAAAAAAATACTTACAAAGTCTGAATTGAAAGAGATCTTACTATTCCTCTATATGCCAATAAAACATGTAATATAAAGTCAAAGCATACAAATAGCAGCTTGTTACAAAGCAGACTACTAGATATTCTTGTATCAAAGTTCTAAGATGACAGAATGTATTTATTATGTATGTATGTATGTAACCTACTTAAACAGAGCAAATAGCAAAAACCGTAACAGTTTTGTAGCTAGTACTAGCAATCAGTTCAGAAATTACAAAAATGATAAATGGTCGATTTCCGGGTTAGTTTATCATCTTGTGGGAGAGAGAAAACTGAAAGCCTCAGAAATGTAGTGTAAGCAAAACAGTTTGGCTTATTGCCAAGGTCACGGGTTGTGCTATGTGAAAACTGGAGTAAGAAGCAACACAGCATTTTAAAAGACTAGCTGTGGCAGGCAAGGAGAAAGAAAACATTTATGCTGAAACATTGTGAGACTGTAATTCAAGGCAGCATTAATTTCATTCCAATATAATTTCATGATATTTTAAATGATCACATTAAACGAAGTTGTCTTGGATTTCCCAACCTTCGTTATTTAGCTTAATCTTGTTTTTTTTATTTTCAGGCCTCCATAAAAGATGCAGGCATTTTAATTACTTTTCCACATTTTAATTACTTTTGCACAAACTCTGTGTTAGAGACAAATAATAAAGTTCTTAGAATTCTGTTTGAACAGTGACTGAATGAATAGTCTCTATGGCAAGTTTTCTTCATGAGGTTTCTCCTAGATTTCTGAGTTCAGTGAAAAGTTTGCCCCAGAAGTAAAAGAAACAGCAGAACTGGCTCTGAACCCTGTGCACAAGGCAGGACCTGCCAAGAACATCCAGTGTGGAGGCCTGTGATGTTTAACCTGGCTCCTGCACCAGCTATTTTGCTTTCTACAGTCTTAGCAACTTGACACATCGAAGATACCTTGTTAGTAATTCTTTCACTAGCAATTACTTTCTAGACCACAGTGTAGAGCAGCATCTCTGCTAGAGCTAATATGCAGGGGTTTTCACCATAAAACCTAGTGCACAGAAAACACAATTTTTATGACTTTAAATGTTAAAAATACCAATTTTTCAGTTTTCCTCAGGTCTAATCATCCTGAAGCAAAAAAATTCTGTTTAATAAACATTATTTTCAGACCACATTTACAGCAGCCAGACTTCCTCTTTCTGACAGTTTCTGTTTCTCTCTTTCAAACATAAAGTTGCCCAGCTTAAGAATTACCTTTGATTTGTTACTGCCTATACATGGGCTAATACTGTGCTATTCAAGTTTCTAAAATATGTTTTAATGATACTGCAACTTCACTGCTTCATATCCATGCAGGTTTTTAAATGAACGGATTTTTATTACCTTTTTTTTTTTTTTTTTTTTTTTCCAGAAAGCCCAGATACATAGTAAACACATTCTTCATGCTTTAATTATATATATACCTTATCTGAGATGCTGGTTCCAGAGATACCAATGGATATCAATGACGCCATATTTCCCAAGGCTTCCATTCCAGCATCAGTCACATTTTCACAGTGACACAGATTTAGATAGGTCATTTCATGACGTCTAAATTAAATAAAAAATCGGAACTGTCAGTTTTCCATTTTTGTTCCAGAAATGTAGTATAGCTAATAAATTTTTGTAATAACCCTTCCTAAGTGTTTTCCAGGGCACCTATGAAAATAAGCAGTCTAGACTTCTGAAACCTAGCTTACATGGGCACTTCCAACGATTCTAATCATAATGCATAAGCATCACAAATATTTCAAATCATGAACAGCAATCAAATTAAATAAAAATTTGGAAATCAAGGAGATGTATTACATAAAAATATTTTTTTAATTAGTTTGGTGCTTGTCTTTTTCCTATGTCCAAATCTCTCATATCTTGCAGAGGAACTTCAAAGCTCACTGCAATGACGGAATTCAGGACCCCATGGCTGTACCCACACCCAGCTACAGCAATGTAAATAATGGTACACAGCAAATGAAGACATTGCCAGGTTCTGCACATCAGCACTCACTGACCATACAAGGGAAACTGAATTTTACTGCGTAAGTAAGCACCATAAACTGTATCTTCTCATAATCAAACCAGAAGACCTAAGAAATGTGACTCCTAAAGCAGTGCATTTAGGCTCAGAGCCTTAGGAGTAACACTCCATCATTAAAACAGAGAAGGCATTCCCTGGCTTACCAGCAAGCATGCTACCATTATTCACAACTACTGCTACGAAAGCATAAACAGGGGCCTCCTGAGAGATCTAGTAAGGAGTGGAAAGACTGACTCCAATCTTCTCTGGAGACTTAAAAATTATCTTTCAATTGCCAATACCAATACTCCTGCTGAGGAACTCTAATTGAAGAGGTTTAGCAATTGAGCGTTTTCTGTTTGTGCAGACATATTTATGGAGTTTACAAAATGTGACTTCTACATAATAATCTTTTAATGCAGCTTTGTCACTGACAACCATCATTTAGGCACTTTCCCCCCCAAAAATTAAGACTTCTCAGGTTTCCATATTTATATTGATGAATTCACCTTTATATAATGGATCATTTTTAAGAGACTCACAATGCCAAGAGGGACTGGTCATTTATCTAGTACAATTTTCTATATACAATTGGCTATATAATTTTACCCATTTATTAACACATTAAGAACTTCAACATCAGAAATACACTGCAAGTGTAACCACACTAGAAAAATATTGTAGTGGACAACTGTACCTTTGTGCTGTTTCTGTGACAGAAGCATCAGTGACATGAATACAATTAGACAAATTCAGCTCTCTTAGCTTAGCTCCAGAAGAACCTTGTACAAATGTTCTTACACCTCCATCACTGATTCTAAAAGAGAAATGTAGGCAATATTTATAATGTGCATTTTTCCTACTCCATACAAGTCAATATATAATTTGTAGATATATATAATATATCTACATTGTAGATAAGCAGAAATTAATAACGATATTTTTTAAGTAGCCTTTTAAACCCAAAAAGGAGTCAGCATAATTAATGGCTCAATTAAAAGATGCTGCTCTTTGGAAATACTGAAAACCAGAACTTTCTGAAAAAAAGTCTGTTGGAGATTATGAGAACTTCCATTAGTTCCAATACTCAGATAAGATAGCACTCCAATTAATATTTTTGTTAATTTAAGGAACTGAAATATTTTAAAGGAAAAATAATCTTCTAGCACAGACGCACAAGTCATAGGTAGTATATATAGGTAGTAGCTATTCTGTACACACACATGAAGAGTTAACCTGAGTTCTTCCTCAGAATGTTTCACTTAATTGTGTATCTCATACACGGCTAACTTATAACATACACAAAGGTTATAAAAATTAAATAGATAGAAAATCTTTTAGTCAAGTTGAGAGGACTGGAGAGCTGACTACAACTTGTGTGTTTCAAAACAGTTCATATCTGTGGTATGTTTAACATTACTGTACACTTAGCCTTTCAATGCATTCCCAGTATTTCTTCTGCATTCCCCAATGAATAAAAAATTAAACCCAGAATTCTGCAGGACAGAATAATATTTTGGCTTGTACAGTTTGCTGCAGCACAAAGAATCACTGCAAATCCCAAAGTCCCAGAAACATATGGGTAAGAATAGCACTGCTAATAAAACGATAACCTGAACAGAACCTCATTGTGTGACCATAAGCTACAGATGAAGCCATGATTCATGAAGTGTTAAGTAATCACTCTGCAATAATTCAACCACTGTGGTAGTTTTGGTGTTATTTTACTGTGCAGTTGTTTTTCATTCAAGATAGACAAATTTAAGAAATATACTTTCAGAATAATTAACTTGCATAAAATCTGTAACGAATGCAGAGACTGGCAATACAGCCAAGCAAGTTAAAAAAAAAATATTTATATATATATATATATATATTCTGTAACCACACTGGGCTTGAGGGCTGAAATTGCCAGGTTATAACTGTTTTAATAATTGTTCTGTGAATACATATGCTAAGTTCCTCTAGTCAGTTGATTAACTATATAAGAACACTGCCCACACACTGCTTTATCATACATTAATTTAACATATTCAAACTGGAAAAACGTGGCAAGTGTATGGGCCACCACACTGCCTATCTTCAATTTTAGCTAACATTTTAATCACACCTCTATTACTTCTTAATTCTAATCATCATCAAAAGTTAATTTTCTTTCCTCATTTTTCACATGTAGTCGAATACTTCCTGTAATTTAAGAATTCTGAATTGGTACATTTGCTCCTTTTGTCCTTTTCATTTCTCAAAAAATTCTCCATATGACTGTTAGAAAAACTGACTCTTAGACTAAGAAAAAAGGTCACTGAAAAAAGGAAACTGATTAAGAGCACCGAGATGGCTAAGCATTTCAAAACCTGTTCTTAAGATTTTACCACTAATATGGCGCTTCCCTTGATTCTGTGAGGAATCCCCCAATGTTTCTAAGTCACAATGTGGATTTTTATAGGAATTTATAGGAATTCTCAAATAAGAGAAACATACAGGTGAACAATTCCCCCTTTGTAGTTTCCTGTCTCGAGAGAAACTCTACCAGCCTGTACGGCGTTGGTGCGCCAGGCGTGTGCGGCGGCGGCGGGGCGGCCGCTGTGCGCAGGTGCCCGCAGCCCCCCCTGCCCGCCAGCCCGTGCCAGCCGGCTCCAAGGCGGCCCCGCCGCTGGGCAAGGCCGAGCCCTCAGCCACGGCGGCGGCGCCCCCGGGGGGACAGATCGCAGCGGGGGGGACCCCGGGCCGGGGCAGGGGGTGCCCGGAGGGGGCCGTGCCCCCGGGGGCGGGCAGCCCGCGCCGCGCCGGAGCAGCTCCCGGCAGCGGGGAGCGGAGCCCCGGCCGGGGCCGGGCTGCGGGCAGGGCCGGTGCCCCCGGGGGCGGGGGGCCCGGGCTGGAGCAGCCTGTGCCTGAGGGGCTGCGCCCCGCGGGAGGGCCCCGCGCAGGAGCGGCCCGGGCAGAGCTGCAGCCCCCCCGCGGGAAGGGCTCCCGCTGGAGAAGGGCCTGGAGGAGCGTCTCCCGCGGGAGGGCCCGGGCTGGAGCCGGGCGGCGTGTGAGGAGCCTCCCCCGGAGGGGGCCGGGGCGGCGGAGGCGGCGGGGGAGGGACCGGCCGCAGCCCCGGCCCCGGCCCCCAGAGCGATCTCCCTGCCCGGACCCCCGCGGGCCTGGCTGGGGGTGGCTCCCCTGCCCGCCTGGGGGGCACGGACACCAGCCGGGGTTAAACCACCACACAAGTTTAGATGTGTTACAATCTCTAACTTTGTTAATGCTGAAACTTTTACGAGTATCTGCAAAAGCAAGAAAATAAGTGCAGAGTTTTACAACAGGTTTACAACTGCTTAAAAACTTTTGTTAAGGTAATTCCACAGCTCTTTAGCAGTAGGAGACAGTAGACACGTGTGAAGGCACTTGCAGCCCAAGATCTGGCTGACAGGCTGGAAAATCCAGCCTTCTAACCGTGAAACCAGAAAATGCAGGCAGCTGTGCCATCTGCCCAGTTGAATGACCAACATGATGTCATGGTATTGCTCCAGCACTTCCCAGCACATCTACATGCAATGTTATCAGATTTTTGTACAGCATCAACAAGCACAAAAAATACTTTAGTTACACATTAAAGCAGAACCCCTAAAACTTCACATAGCATCCAAAACATTAAGATAAGCAGCAATTCTAGCTTCTTTGTATTATTTTATAGGTCTGTTGATTTTGAAATGTTTTGCCTTTCCCGTTCCCTCTCAACCTTGACTCCATCACCCTGCCATAGAACAGGGAACAAGCCTGCAGCTTTGGAAGCCCTTTCATATGTCTGTTTCTACCAATACGTGACACATCCAAAGTGGAAAACAGTCTTGGCATAAAAGATATCCTTCCTCTTACAACATCAATTACAAAGTTGTCTTGGTAACTGTAATAATTTTGTAGGGTTTTTTATATCTTAGTACTAGGTAGTTAAAAAGTATTATTTTAATATTCACAAAATTAAACAATATCCTAATTTTGACAAAGTTGTGACACTGGAATTGTCTTTGGTTATCATTTTCATCATCTTTGTAGCCACATTTCATCAGCAAAACATGCCGTGGCTGTTAAGTAATATTACATCTACAGTTAACTCTCTTCCTTGAACTGGAGCAGCAACAAATGGATTTTTGAAAAAATGATATAGAAACAAAAAGTACTTGTAAATTTTTTTAAATATTAAAATACATGTATTAATATTCTAAGAATTTATTTTTAAAATGGAAAGATGTGTTAACAGGAGTATAATTAACTTTACTAAAATTCCTTTGCGATGGTTTACAGAAATCTGGGTGTGATATAGTACCTTGTGCAGTCTGCTACATTCAGTACAAGAACATGCTTCAACGGTGAAATCATCTTTAGACCAGCATCTGTAATCTTCTGGCAATCAGCCACATGAGTGCGCCTGATGTATGGGCAGCATTGACTCATCAACTTGAAACTTAAATCAGTAATTTGGTTATTCCCTGTTGAAATATATAAAGATGTAAGTTACACATCTGACATACATTACGGGCCTGATCCAAATACCCACTGAAATCAGCTGGAAGATGCATTTCAGATTATCTGGATGAGTTTTAAAAATACATCATCCTAATAATTTTATGAATTATTATACCAACCTTCAATGCTGACCTTGACAAGTTTACATTCAGCAAGGGCTTTAAAAGTTGTGTCAGAAAGATGTGGAGAGTCAAGGAAGACAACAGACATTGTCTGTTGGCATTTTTCAACCAGAGCCTTCGAAGGGAAAAAGGAAACACAGAGTAAAATATTTTTATACCTATGCTGTCATGTAACAAAAGATCAGCAAATATTCTGCATATAATACAGAATGTTACAATTTCAAACAAACAGTTGCAATACATTTTTACTGTAACTTCTAGAAAGTAAGTGGTATATAAACTACTGAGATTCTCCATATATTTATTATGTTTGGGAACACAAGGAAAAGAAGTAAGTGGAGACATAAAGTATGGCAGAAACCCGAGACAGTCATTGAGTTAACAATCACTTTTGCAGAAGCCTGAAAATTCTTTTTCTGATGGCAAAAATCAAGTAGCAGAACACTGTTCCCATATACTGTTTGCTTTAACACTGAAAAAACTGAAACCCCCTCATTTACAAACTGGAAGGCCATAATTCAGCCACACCCATGCAGTAAAAGAAGACAAGACAACTGAAATTTTCTGAAAGTGACTGCAAGTGAGCAAGATTTTCAAAAGTAATTAGATAATAGTTTTTTTAAAATGTTTTCAGGGAGAAATTTTCCTCTTAAATTGTAACTGCGTAACTTTCTTTAAAGTCAGTTGAGAGGATAAGTCTCAGAAAGTTTCTCCAAGTACAGATTTATTTTCAATTTCTTACTTGAATACATCCATCTGTAAGAGTTGGCATTTTGTTGATTAGCAAATCTTGAATCCCACTGCAGCCATTGGCAATATTTTTGAAGCCATCAACTGAAATCTAAGTAAGAAATAAAGTATTTTTGTCTTAGAAAACTAAGAAAACTTAGAAAACTAACAAAAACAATACAGGAAAGGCTTGAGATCTTTTCAATATTTTAAAATCATAGGTACCTAGATGCTCACTAAAACAAGATATGCATTGATCCCACTAAAAGAAAAACAAAGCCATGAAGTATGCATAATATTCTGTGATTTTAACAACATAATCCAAATTCAGGATCTGTTCCAAAAATGCGTCTACTAAGCAAGCAAGAATAAGGCACAGCAATTTCTACGTAGCAATGAATGTCAGTCACATCCTTCTACCTTCGCTTTCCCAACCTTATGAGGTATTCACACATGGCAGATATTCACATTTATTGACATTAATTGAATGTAGTAAAAAATCTTCATTGGTTTTTCCAGACCCATAGTAAAAAGATAGAATAAAAAAAAAAAAAATCAGACGGGATACAAAGAAAGATCCTATGCAATCACAATAACATGTAGCTCATTTAAGGAATCCTTCATGCAGGACCATATCACTAACTTGGCGTACTCTAACAAAGCAATAGTCACTGCAAGTATGAATGGACAGATGGATCCATCAATTCAGTTTATTCTCTTTATCACTCCAGGGTGTGACTTCAGGGAGTGACTCCAGGGAGTCAGTTCTTCAACTGCCCAAATTCAATAGACATCAGCTCATTCTTGGACATACAAAGCAGTTCCTTTGACATACAAATCCTGTGTAAAGTAAAGGACGGTCTCCTTTGAGCTCCATGTTCTCAGACAACGTGGATGTGAACCATTCTCCCCCCTGATATTTGCATGTAGAGATCTCACTATTTCCCAGGGTTTTGAAGTTGTATATTATAACAATCTTGTGCAGCTCAGGCTACAGCCATGCTCTGCACCAGGAATTTGTTTGCAAAACATCTACAAAATAGCAGTCTGGCATGCCCTCCTGGGTACCAAATAAGGCCTGGGGAGACAAGAATCCGAAGAAGGAAACTTCAAAGATAAATTACACTGGGAGGGATTCTTGCTGTGCCCCACCTCTCCAGCTAATGCAGAAGCCTGATTTGCGTAGGTACATTGCTCAAGGGGAGTGGCAGTGTAAAACACAGGCTTTGCTTAGGATGTGCTTTTGTCTGACAGTGCTGCAGACCATTAGCGGAAACGAGATAGTCACAGAAAAGCAAGCCAGAAGTTAAGCAACAGCTGAGCACCCATCACACCTCAGTAGCAGTACACCAGAAGATGCTTCCAGCTCTTGTACTTGCAGCCTCCACCAGCTGTAGTACATGTGACCGCTCCCCCGCAACTCATCAGTGGAAACACAGGTCAAGCCTGCTTCCCTTCCACTCTAGCATTCAGCGAGGTGATAACAGATTGGGTTTCTCCCTCTTCTTTTTGCAAACTTAACGTTTGGGTTCTTTTGGCGTGTGAGGTTGGGTTTGTTTTTTTTTCATGAACCAAATATCTGATGTTGTTATAATCAAGGCAGACTGTCTTGTCTTTTCTGACACAATCCCCCACCTTTGAACTTAGGGCCAGGTTGGCTCGCTCTTTATTTTCAGGCTGTAGTGGCCTTTTAAAGAGATTCGTTATAAATCATTTTAAATATTTTGATGTTAAATGCTTGGTCTCTCCTTTGTAAAGGATTGTGGCACTCTTTGCACTTTTCCCTTGTGCAGGGGGGTGTCAGCACTTAGAGGGGAAACTGGCTACATGTCTGCCAAATGTGTTCTTAGGCTTAAAGCGTTCTGTGCAGGTCTTACATCCAGACAGACAGAATATGGTGTGCTTCGTGACACACACTGGCACAGTTAGCACTGTGGATGCAAATAGTTCGATGTGTTTTAAGCTCAGAGCAAGTGCAGCATGAATGTTTCTCCTGCCGTGGGTCTGTAATAGCCTGCAAAAGGAGAGTGTGAAAACCCTACGATCAAAATAACTATAGGAAATATTTCACAGGTAATGTGTGGTGATATGAATACCATCAACTTCTGCCTGTCAGCTGCCTGTGTTCAAGGTCAGATCTGATACAGTGCAGCTGTGTAACCCTGGATCAGGCACCTCTGAAAACAGCTATATTGTAAGAGATGAAGAAGAGCAAAATCTTGGGGGGCAGGAGGGAGGGCTGCAGAAAAGGGTTATGCAGAAAGATACCCATCTTTTAACCACAAGCTACTCTGAGCATCCAGAGCCTGCTGGTGCACTGCAGGCTCTCAAACTCCCTCCAACTGAGACATGCCTGCTGGACAAAAGGACACTATGGCTTTTGGAATGTGGCTGATGTGGGTAACACACATCAGGGAGGATCTGCAGATAGCACTGCAGTTCTCACCCATCAGCATGGATATGTTGGATGTGCCCACCCCACATGACTGCAAAACAGCCAGTACTAGTGGAGGGCTACTATGGCAAAGACAATCCTTTTTTCATTCATCACCAGAAGGTAAAATGTCAGCATGGAAAGATGGGTGCTAGTTCTCTGGACAGATTATGAAATTCAGTTGTCCATATTCTATGGTTTTGTACTCAAATATTGGTATATGTAATGTAGGACAATGTAATCCTATGTCCAGTGTCCTCAGCTCAAAACCTCCAGTGCATATGAAAGAGATTAGCTTAAATTGTGAACATCACACAAGCAGCTGCCTAAAGGAGGTATTGGGAAGTGTCTGTTCTCTGCTGGTCAAGAAGCACTAATTGCTTTAACATGGCATGACCAATTCATTCCAGTAAGAGTTTATCTAACCCTGCAACAGGCCTCCTCATTGTTGGCTCTCAAGCAGCACAACAGAAGACAGCACATTTCTACAACATGCACCAAGTAGGTTAATATGTTAAAGCAAAACAAATCAGCCCCTAGAAATTTCAGTCTGAGGTGTGAATTTCTGGCAATTGATTCTTTCTCTTGGTCCATATACTATAAAGAGCAAACCATTCCCAAGAGAAGAATCGGTATGTTACATCATACAGTTTGCTGTAATATATGGTAATAATACTGTCTATTATAATCTGAATATAATGCCTTCTCAAAAGAAGACTGAGGTCTTCATTCTTCTAAAAAAACAGCCAGTTTGTTGAGCTGTTTGAGTACGCCTTAGCTGTTATGACAGTAGGAATTCCCCTTGTCACTGCTGAACGGATTTGGTATAATGAGAATTAATATCTCTGCTCCCAAGGAACAGTCAATCAGAAACCGAGATAGTGCCAAATGTGCCATATTCAGCTATGCCTGCTGTTCAGACTGATCTAAGAGTCAGTTAAAATGCATGCATCAGTTGTAACCAACTACAACTTACTCCTATAACTGCTAATCAAAGCAAGGTGTGGGGCCTAATGTGGCTGCTGCCAGTCGTTCTTGGGATTATTTTTTTACCATGAACTATGTTACACAGAGTACCTACCCAGGCTGGTGATCACAGATACAGAGAACAGGAATACAAGATCCCTCATGTCTAGGTACCTAAAATTCAGATGCAAATACAATTAAATGATGGATCTTAGTTACATTACATTACTTGTTGCTTTGGTCAAGATTTTAAAAATATTACTGGGAAAACCTATAATGTAGACTCAGAAGTTTGTTTTAAGCGCCTGACTTGGCAAATGTTAGCCATTTAACTGAGCAGAAAGATAAATATTTGCAAGGCTTACAGGTTGTTCTGATGGTTGTAGAAGAGGAATGACAGTTGAGTGGACTTTAAAATTAGGGAAATAGGTGGGGAAAATGCTAAGTCAAGAAAGTGCCAATAATATTGATGAGGATTTAAGAAACAGACTGCAAATGCTAAAGCCTTTGTTTACTCCACTGACCACAGGAATGTACCAGATGCCTATGTTAGACAATTAGGAAACCTAGGATCTCTGTATAGAAAAGAGCAAGAAAGATCCCAAGACAGGTCAGACCTGAAAAAGTCTGAAACACCTCTGGGAGAGGTGGTTTTCTAGGCATTACCTTAGGTTAGGCAACTAAAATTAAGTGAAATTCCCATTCTCGAAAGGATAGATAGTAGGTAGCAGATAATCAGATCAAATTCAACAATGTTAAGGGACAGAAATTGCGTATCTGTTTCTGGAGTTTAGTAATGATTGCATAATGTTAACTGCAGTCTAAAGGACTTTTAATCTCTTTGTCTGGAAAAATACTGTTTGCTTAACATAGCCATTTGATACCACAAATAGCAGCAATTTAGTGTTTTCCTCCATGTGAGCCAAAAACAATTATACTGAAGCAGCTAATAATACCCCTGCACAGATTGTTTCAAAATTTTTTAACTTGAACTGTTTTTTTTTAACTTAAAGCTGGATAATGGATCTTGGGCATCAGTTTGAGAAAGTTCCAGTACGAAACATGCATTCAGATAAGAGCCAGATCTGTCAACAATTAGATGCTGCTACAATATCACATGTATTTGTCTTATTTTCCTTTATTCCTAGAACAATAACATCTTAATCTTTAATTTATTTTCTAAAGCCCCTATGATTATCTATGAAACTCCAGGCACTCTTGAAGATAAGGTGTAGAAATACGAAATTTTGTGCACATTTTAGTTATACAATTGCTTTCTCAACTCACTTGGAATTTCAATGTTTAACAGATTGCCTCAAGAGCAAAAAGCTTGACCTGAGAATCAATGCTAGGATACATATAGAATTTAATACCGCATTCTTTGCCCCGGATCAGTCAAATCCCTCTTAAACCTTCTCCTTCAAACCAGTTCTGAGGGAGGATGTTTTGAAGGTTATTATGAGTCTTAGATCCTATAAAATTCTGCAAAACAGACTCTTCCTGCATGACTGAGATAATTTTATAAATGTATCATTTTTCTTGCATGATCATAAGTCAATGCAATGATTATACATAAAATATAATTGTCTGCAAGCAGTTTTCAGTCTAATATGTAAATGACTGGTTTTTTTTTTCTTAACTGTATGCTAGTATACTGTGATCTGAAATGAGGGCACATCAAAGCAAACATGGAGCAAACCACAGCTAAAGATTTGTCCCCATAGATTCAGAAAATAAATTTAGTGAAAAGATAAAATGCTTGTAAGAATGTCAACATTCATTTAATTTCATCCTTTTATAGTTTCTTAATTCCAAAGACTAGAAACATGGAATTTTTATTCAGGTTTTGGCTCATTTGCTACACATACAGTACTGCTTCAAAATTCCTTCTTTACCCCCCTGAACTGATTGTATTTGTGGAACCGACCCTGCAATGCAGAATGCTGTCTGCAATGCAGAAGGAATTTTGAAGAAACACTATTCAATGATTCTAGTATTGTCAATGCACTGTGAATGAAGAAACTTGAAAATCAGTTTAAGACTGAGGAAGGACTCCAGTGGTACACAAGGGGCTATCTTTTTTTAAATTCTGTGTTTGTCAGGAATGATAAAACAAATTGTGACATCCTTTCCTTTTCAGATGTTTGGCACATTACATTGATGGCTTGCCTCCACATGTTATTTTCCACTGTCCAAAAAAAAGTTTATATTATCATACTGCTGAACTAGCGTATTTCTAAAAATATAGAAGAGTGCAGGTGTAACTTAAAGTTTTCTTCAGTTACATGACTTTGTACTTAGGAAATGTAAACAATCAGTCCTCTTCTGCAATAAATAAAGAACATAACTCAGATTTTCTCCCTAAGTGATGGCCCCGTTTTGCTGTTTGATATGTCTAAAGAAGACAGAATTTGACAGTAGTTGCCAGAATGAGAATTTTCTGAATGAAGCCAGAGCAGAAGGAACTCAGATAGTGAAAACTGGTGATGCCTACACATTTGCCAATCCCCACAAACACAGCAGGACGTCAAGAAATTAAAGGGTCAAATTTATTTTTCTCAGTGGCTTGTGATCTCTTATCCAGCTGTTGTAAACTACATCAACTGATACACCGCTCTAACACATTCTGGGCCAGAATAGTTCCAGTCTGAAAATCAGTCATAGATGTTGGCACCAAAAATAAAAAGTCAATTTCTTCAAAAATCTCCATGTTTCTAATTAACTGAGGATACCTCTCACCAAACTGTTACCTCAATCTAATACATTGGTAAATGACATGCTTTTGCTTTATACCCTTCCACCTTTTCATTTTTGTGTCTAATAGCAGAAAATTTTCCACCTATACTGTTCAGCTTCAGAAGCAGAACAAAGAAATCTTACGCTTTCTAGGTAATTCTTTGAGAATACAAATGGTACAGCAGGACACCTTTTGAGGAGGACACAAAAGAATCTCTATATTTTTATGAAAATATCTTGAAACTCATTAATTAAATATTTAGCACCTGTGTCAACCTGAATGACTGAGATTTTATGTAAAATTCCTATACCTACAATTCACCCAGTATTATTACCATGCATTAATATAACAGTCAAAGGAACGGACTGCCTTGTTTTATGACAGCAGACTAGAAAATGTGTGCTTAATTCCCAGTTTTCTGCCTAATATGTTTTAACAAGCTATTTAAATGCCCTGGTCCTCAAGTTGCCACTTACAAAACAGTATAATCACCCATTTTACAGATGGGCTTTCTAAACAGATGTTCAAATCCTACAGTAGTAATGGTAATATAAGAACTCATATAAACAGAATTGTAATGTTAAAATGAAGGAAAAAAACAGGAAACATGAAGAACCAGGAAAAAAATATATTTTATAGAATATATATTCTGTTATATAGAACACTTTTTAGCATATTGTAAATGTTTATACTATAGCTTCACTACATTTTTCTAACTAATTCCAAAACATTAGAAGTTCCCTTTGGTTTAGTTCATCCAATGAGGGGGGGGGGGAAGAATTCTATCTTATTAAAATGCTTTCTGCAACAGCGATGCAATTTGATGCTTTTTTTGGTTTTAACTGTTTATTTAAATACTCAGTCATGATCACTAAGGACTGCTCCAGAATCGTGGGAAAACCCAAAATGGAGGAAGCTGTGGAATCCCTTTCAGAGCTTTCAAATACACTGGTGAGCAAACCCACTTCCCTCTGGAAAGGGGAGGATCGTGGTTTTCCCAGTTCGATGATGTTACTTTTCTCTGACTACTATTAGATCATGCTTTCTAGAGGCAGATCCTTACAGCTCATGATTACATTTCTGAACAAGCAGGAATGCTGCTTTTGGAAAAAAATAACCAATTACTGGCATTCTGAAAAAGTAACTCAGAGGTAGGTAGTTCTTAAATTTCCTCTAACCTCAGCCCTCATTTCAAATTTCACACTGTCACCACACAATAGTCTCAGCATGATTCTCAGGAACAAGAAACAGATGCTCACAGTAAAGAGCAGTAAGAACAAGACTGTTGCCCTATCTCTCTTCATCCTTGGTTCTGCAAAGATTTTGCTAGATGGAAGTTAAACCATTATATCCCTCAGACTACATTTCTTTATCATTTCACATGTGTTTTGTAATTTGGAGAATCTTCTCAGTGTATAAAGAAATACATGTGGGAGTCTTTAGTAAAACATTGGCAAATTTTTACTGCCTTACAGTTTGGCATTTCATATGGCTTTTGAAGTATGTTTCAAAATACAATATATATTTGAAAGTTTCTAAAATAGTACCAGATTCTAAAACCTTGGTTTTCTTTAGAAGTTTAGTAGAAGACTAAAATAATCCAAAACAGTAACTACTTTTAGGCTTCAGTTATAAATACTACTTCAATTTATATATTCAACTAATAGAAAATAGTAACAAAAATTCACTTTTTAATTAATTTCCTTATCAGGAGATCAAGTGTAAATTCATATTTTTCCAGTGCAGAGTGGCTTTTAATTTTTTTATATCTTAGTAAAAACTTCATTTTCAAAACTCCTGGTTTAAAAACCTAACTAACCGTGACATAGAATTAGTCTATTTATGGCTACAAAAAGCAAGCCTTGTTCTCATTATGCAGTAAGTACTAGCTGTTTATAGTTCTGACAGTTTGTTGGAAGTGATTCAAACCTATAGTGCTATTATTCCTTAGTAAAATTTAAACAGCTGTAGTCATGTAATTCAAAACCCTGGAAGCCTGCTGCAGTGCTTGTTCTACTTCAGTATACCATGAATGCAGGATGCAGCCAGTCATATAAAGGACTCTCCTCTTCACAGAATGAAAGAAAGACGTGAACTACAAACCTGAATGCAACCTGAAAGATCCAAATAGATGAGCTTGTGACAGCCTCTTCCAGAGCCCAGGTACAGTAAACCTTTGTTTGTGAATTTGCTGCAGTGAGCTAAACTCAGATACTGTAAATTGGGGAAGCTGCTTTGCAAAAAAAATCCAAAACAGAGAGCAAATTATCACAAGGGTATGTTACAGAATCAAAAAAACATGAAATACCATAGTTAGAGTATTCTGAAAATCACTGTAAAGAGAAGATGTTTGATATGAAACAGAATTATCTCCTTGCTGAAGTTGGAATGTCCCTTTCTTCTGCTGCGCTTTTTCCTCTGCTCCTTATATTGTAAATTACTGGGGAATAGCACTATCATACAACATATTTCACCATATGAAAACAGTATAATTTTAAAGTTATCTTAAATAACTGCAAAAGCGTACTTTTTTAATGAACTGGCATTTTTGTGTGCATACTTTGAAACCTAATAGACTTTTCAGTATAAGTTTGCTGGACTGTCTTTGCCATTGATTTTACAAGCAGTGCCTGCTGCAAATGAAAACCAGAAGTGTATCATAAGACATTAAAAACACAAAGGTACAGTTAGAGCTTCTCAAGTCATATAATTATTTAGTAGAGTACTATTAAAAGATTCTGAAAAATTGAAAGAGATACAAAAGGAAATTATCCAACAGGCAATCATCCAATGTTAGGTTTTGATCTGTTCTTTTGGAAAACATTTCTTTAAATGTTAGTTACAAAACAAACTGTATAAGTGGAAAATGTTAATCAACAGCACTCTGTAAAAGCAAGACTCTATACCCTCAATATACTTAAGTTTCCGTCTGCAGCTTTGGTTTGTAACATACTAAAAACTATTCATTTTTCTGAACTACACTTCTAACTGGAATAAATAACAATTGCTACAAGCACCACAAATTAAAGCCTATAGAAAATGAAAACCTAGAATTAGGACCTACTGCTCTGGTAGAAATTTAGTTGTAGGGACACAGTCATGCAGTTCTGCAAGTCAGCAAATGTAGGCATTTTGAAGAAAGATGGGAACACCCACTGAGGACCTGACTGCTTAAGGAGTGACATACATGTTTGGAACTGACTTTATACTTTCAATATAGAGTAGGGAAACATGCTAACATGAACTGAACACACACACACAAAAGAGATAGGAAGCTGGAAAAGAATGTTACCACTAAAAAAAAAATACAAAAATATTAAGAAATTAAATATAACATCACTTTTCATGGGGGGCGGAGGGAAACCAACAAAACAAGACAGACAACGTACATCAAAACCAGATATTAGAATATAAGGGCATGTGTTGGTGGTGCGTTTTTTTAAGTAGAAACAATTAATTCATATTAAACACAGAAATAAAAGTATCCTTCCTTGTAGAAGTATAAGCCATTTTGCATTTTAGTGACATATTCCACAGAAATGAGTGGGGAAAAAAATCAAACTCAGAAACAGTACACTTCCAAACTTACCTGACAAAATAGCTAATGTATTAAGAGACTAGTTTTTATACTAGCAGTTTTAACTCTTTTTAAAGTCTATGTTGCTACAAGGTTTCACAACTTAAGACACAGGGAAGCCTTTCCTACTGTATTTTGAAGACTGTGGTCACAACCTTCCAATACTTTTGAAGACAAATTTTCTTTACAGGTCATATGACTCATTTTTATGATCTGGGAATTTTAACACATGCCACCTTCTGCCATTTTTAAAGTGACAGCTTTCTTAAAACTGAAGCTTGATACACAGACTACTAAAAATCCTTGTTTTGTGTTACAGATAATTTCTGCAGGAATTCTGTCATACGATTTTTTCAATTAATTTTGGCATTAGTGATCTCAGCATCATTGTTTTAAAGCAATCTGACAAAAATCACCTTCTGACTTTTATTCCTGATAGAGAATATTCATGTCTACCATATGCAGAAGAACTTTCCAGAGGGAAAATTGTAGCTGGTGATCTGTGTTGTGTAAAACAGAGGTTAGAGGTTAAAATGCTTGTATGGAACAGTAGGAGAGAATCAAAAATGACCAAACAGATTTGAGCATACTCAATCTACACTTCACTTGTTCCTTGCTCCAATAACAGACATCTGATACAACAGCAAACTTCACATGCAGTGTTATAAAATGCAGTACTGCCACCTCTAAGAACTTTGTATTAGTTACCTCATTACACAGGACCTGTGAGAGCTAATGCTTTTGAGATGGCATGTGAAATGTTGATGAAATTTGTGTGCTATCAAAATCTTCACAGGACAGCAACTTTTTGTACATCCCCATAATCCTAGAAACAATGAGCTTTGCTTTTTGTCCAGATATTGACAATAAAACCAGTGTTATCTTATGGTTTTAAATCAGAAGCATTATATGTGACTGGGAAAATTTATTAACGGGGTGCAAGTTAACTGCAAAATATACTTTCTCAGTGGAAAATTTTCCTTTTTGTTTTAAACATTTTATTGCATTGAAAGCTTCAACTACCTAAGAAATGAATTGTTCTGACTTTTGGTGGCAACAGCATGCTCAGGTAACGAGGATAACATATGCTGAGATTACCTATAGAACAGCTGTTCCAAACTTCAACATAAATATATGGAAATTTAAAAAGAAAAAATATCAGCCAACATGCAGAAAACACAGACTATGACAAGATTAATACTGATGAAGAGATGAGTGGTAAGATTGGAGGCACTAAATAGAAAACTTTGCTAAAACAAATGTTAGTTATATGAGGATATGGCATTATAGACTAAGAAAAACAAAAGTGAAAATGTATTATGTGAATGCCAAAGAAAATATGTTTCTGGAGTTTGTGGGGCTGCTGTTGAAATGAAGACATTTTCCTCATAGGAAACAGCAACAATGTATAGCTATCATCAGATCTACATAAATCTTTGTGATGGCTCCTATCACGGACCAGTATGCCTCTTTTCCTTTATGGTAGATTTTACTGCAGCAATTCTACCTACCAAGCAGACCAAGCAGATGTAACAACATGAAGGGTTACATCTAAACCAGGAATGGCAGACCTCTGTAAGAATGTAAATTCTCTGCCTTCAGCTCACTAATCTTCCAAATAAGAGTTTGGAATAACTCTTTGTTTTGCAGTTGTCACTCAAGGCCTGGGCTCACACAATATACCTATCCACAATCCTCTCTTGCAAAAATATGTTTTTAAGAACATATCTAACTTGTAAACTTCTTGCATCATCCTGAGTAACTGGACATGCCCAAGAAATTTTTGGCTACCATGTTATTTTAAAAGTTTCTGTAAAATTCTGTGAACCATATAGGGTAATTTAGTGTACATTTTTAATTATACTAAAAAGAGAAAAGAACCGCTAAGCCAACTGTATGGGGCATATTTTTTCATTTTGTATAGCAGACAGAATTCTGTAAATCACTCAAAAAGAGTATTTCTACTACATAGGCCTCTAAGTTTCCTGCAAGATTAAAACAATCACACTTTCATATTTCTGTTTAATTTTACCTTGACAATAGTCATAGTGTTCCATTACTAATGTCTGTATATGACAGATTTAAATAGAGAAGAGCTCTGCAACCTTTGATATGAGTCTCATCGATTCATCCTGAATAACAATAAAAAAATTCCAGAATTACAATAGAATTTTATTTGTATTAATTTATCTTACATTTTTATGCAGAATAACAAGGGGAAAAAACATTAATAAGTACCTTTAAATCATCATAATATTTTTTATACATCACCGCCATTTTCTTTGGAAGCCTCAAAGTAGAACACTGAGAGACACGTGATGCTACTTTTACTCACTTAAGTATGGTAATTTTAACATTCCAATTCGTTGAAACATCACACATTACACAGTCCTACAGAGCACAGGGGCCTTTTCATATGGTTGCAAGTTAGTACATTTACACATTTTACTAAACCAAGATTCTTTATAGCCAGTCCTATCTAAATGGTGTCTAAAAACACTGGTGCATTTTCTCCATGAACTCTGGTACACTTCTCTAACCAGTAATATCATTTACAAAATACTTCCTGTTTAGTTCTACCCTCTAGGTGTAACATTATATTTAATTATAAGGCTTCCATGTTTTATTGACCTGCAAAAGTGATACTACCTATATTATTCTATATATCATTCAATTAGAATACAATGGGAACGAATTTGCTAGTATGAAGAATGTTTTACAATAAATGTCAATAATAGAAAGGCAGAAAGTCAGCACTTACACATGGAAATGTAATAGTTGAGTGTGTATCTTTTGCCAAGTTGTGGTCACCTTTTTATTATTTCAGTTATCAGGCAAAAGGACACCAAGATAGCTAGAAATTCAATACCAATCAACTTTAAAGAGGGAAGTTTGTGCTTTTGAAATATATTCCTGCAACAAAGGATTTGAGAGAGGCGGTATCAGTAAAAATAGGTATGTTGGTGGAAGATAACCATAACCTGAAGAGAACTGAAGGTATAGGGAGTTGTGAGAAAGCACTGGGAGGACAGCATGAAGGGGAAAACTCTGAAACCTTTCATGTGAAAACAGCACAACCAGGGGTCCGTCTCAAGTGTCTGAACACAAACACTTGTAGCATGGGAATCAACCAGTAAGGATCAAAGGCCACACGCAGGTGCAAAGCTATGATTTCATTGGGATTCCAGAGATGCAAAGGGGTAGCACATACAACAGGAGGACTGCAATGTATGGTTACAGAATATTCAGGAGTGACAGCCCAGGTAGGTGAGGACAGGTTGCATTTTATGCAAAGTTTTGCCTAAATGCATGGAGCTTTGTATTGGACTGGGCGACAAGTCAGTCAAGAGCTTATTTGTAAGGATTGGAGGCTAGACCTATGAAGATTACATTGTGGTAGGTATCTGCTACAGGCTGCTTGATCAAGAAAAGAAGGTAGATGAAACCTTCTTTGGGCAGCTGAAGGAAGCCTTACAATTGCCCATCTTGGTTGCTCATGAGAGACTTTAACCACTCTGGTGTCTGCTGGAAGAGTGACATGGCTGGGCACAAACAATCCAGGAGACTTCTCAAGTGTGTTGAAGAAAATTTATTGATCCAGGTGACTGATGAGTGGTCTATGGAACAGGTTCTTCTCGACTTGTTTCACAAACAAGGAAATACTGGTCAAGGATGTGAAGAACTAGAGTGGCTTTGGTTACTGCAACCATGAAAATGGGGAGTTTCAAATCCTGGGAGAAGAAAACAGGACAAATTGTAGAAGAAAAAGCCTGAAGAATCTTGAGAGCAGATTTTGGCTTGTTTGGGGGTATGCTTAACAGGAGCTCACGGTAGACAGCCCTGGAAGGCAAAAGGACCCAGGAGAGCTGGTTGATCTTCAAGGCCAAGGTACTCAATGACTTTTTTGCCTGTTTTTACTGCTAAGGCTTGTCTTAAGGCTTCTCAAGGTGCTCTGTAGGAGCCTGCTATCAGAGTCTGTGGGAGTGAACAATGGTAGAAGATAATATCAGGGAGCACCTGAGGAAATGGAACAAGAGAGGATGCATCCAAGAGTACTAAGAAAGCTGGCTCCTGTCACTGGAAGGCCTCACTCATTTCTGAAAGGTCATGGCAATCAGAGGATATTCCTGATGACTGGAAGATAGGAGATGTCACATCCATTTTCAGGAAATGAAAAAAGGAGAATCCAGGAAACCACAGGCCAGTCAGCCTCACCTGAGTCCCTAGGAAGGTTATGTATCAAATTCTCCTCAAAGCCCTTCTAAGCACACGAAGGATGAAAAAATGATAGTGAACAGCCAGCATGGATTTACCAACTGCAAAGCATTCCTCATCAAGGCAATAATTTTCTATGATGAAATTATTAATCTATGGATAGGGGGGAAAACCAGACGTTATGTATCTTGACTTCAGCAAGGCCTTCCACACAGGCCACAGTACTTTTTATAGCCAAACTGGTAAAACAAAGGCTGGATTAGTGGGTTTCAAGGTGAGTGAAAATATTTCCAGACTGCCAGGACAAAAGACTGTCACCAATGGTGCTAAGTGCCATCGGTGGCTTGTGGCAACTGGCATCCCTAAAGGGTCCATATGGAGGCCAGGACTGTTAAATGTCTTTATAAATGGTTTGGATGATAGGTACAGAATACATTCTCAGCAAATTCACAGACTATTTCAAACAAGGGGGAGTGTCAATATACCAGAGGTTAGAACTGCTATTCAGAGAGATTTAGTCTGTAAAAATAGGCTGACAGAAACCTGATTAAGTTAAACAAAGGTAAATGCAAAGTCCTGCATATGGGAGGGAATAACCCCATGCATCAGTACAGTCTGGACACTGGACAGAAAACAGCTGTCAGACACGCTGACCTGAGAGTCCTGGTCAATAACAATCTAAATGTATGTCACAGTGTTCTCTTCCAAAAAAGGTGGCCAATACTGAGCTGTATTGGCAAGACTGTAATCAGCAAGTCCCTGCTATCCCATGAACCAGACCCTGGCATCACCTAGGAATGTGCTTGCTGTATGTACCAAATGTGTGTTAGCAAGCATGCTAACTACCAAACAGAACAGGCAGTTATGAAACAGTGTTTTCAGTCTTTACAATTTGGCAAGACCTGGCCCTCTTATTGTCTTCATGCAGGAACCTACACTCAACATGATCCTTAAGAAGCATACAGCCTCAAAATATTATGCTGTAATTATCATATAGCACGTATTATGTTATGTAGCAAGATGATTCTACAGTGTTACTCAAAGAACTTAATAATATAACTTTATCCCTTCTTTGTAGCTAGTACAGCAAAGAAAATTATATACTCTGTGAAAATGGTGAGAACAAGTTATTTGACAATAAAGCTAACACCAGCACAAAGAGATATGAAGATATATGTAAAGCAGAACTATGACAGACTATTACAAATTAGAAACTCATGGCTCTTCTGCAGCTCTTGCCTCTCTAACTTGACCGTCATATGCCATTTTTGTATGAAGTTGATAATCTGTAGTTTACCTGTGGTAATTTTTGAAACCTTGTGTGTAAATATTGGTGTGTTTCGGGGCTAGACCCAGACACATCACTCCAAAGACAACTAAACTACGCCAAATTACTTGTTTATATACTTAACACTATAAATAGCCTATAAATGGGCATATGCATAATAAAAATCTATTAAGAACCATAATTTCTACAAAAACTATTGATTTTAGTTTTAGATTGATTTTGTTATTAGAAAAATTTGCCCATATCAGTGTTGTTCCTAAGAAATTATTAATTAAAGCAGAGTCAAACACTGTTTTTCCATCAGAAAAGAGCAACGAAAAAACATTAAAGAGAATTAATGGAAGCAAGATAAAACTGAAAATGTTAAAGGAAAAAGAATGGCCAAATATATAATGGTGATTGCATACTTAAGAGGCCTTTCAGATGAAGGCTCTCACAAATATCTAGAAATTTAGAGAGACATTTAAAGAGCCTAAGTGTACTACTGAATGAAGGAATAAAGAAACTTGGAAACAATATAGGATTAAAACATATTGTTGACAACTCCAAACTTAAAATAACAAAAAAACCCCTCCCCCAGACCGGTGAAGTTTTGAAGCCCATTTATTAAAATTAATTGAGCTTGAATATGCAGTTTTGCCCTGGCACTGTAGAAAATGAATGAAAACTTCACTGAGTATCTCTGAATCCTGCTAAACTCCATTTTCAGAGTACTTAAGAGCAGTAGTGTCTACTTTTTATCTGGAAGTTTTCTGTACCCAAAAAAACATAGCACTTCAAAAAATCTTCCTTCTTGGTATAATTTAGAGTTCATGGGAAAAATCTGTAGTACTTACATTTAATCCCTGGCATTCAGAGAGAATTGAGTCTTGCAAATTCTTACATTCACCTAAAAACAAACAAACAAACAGTCATATTAAAGGTGAACAAGTTCACATTCTCAGTGTACGACACAGATGTAAGAATTCCTATTACAGATTCAGTCCATCTAGGCCAATATTCTCCCTGAAACCATGGCCACAGCTGATTACTGAGAAGAAAGCACAAAAAACCAAAGTAGAATACAAAGTTGGAGTAAGCTGTCCTGAGGAGATGTCTCTCCTTACAGTCCATCAACTAATGGCTGACTTAGGAAACAAGCTGTTTTCAGTCTTAAATTACCAAGGAACCAGAAAGCTAACTAATTAAGCAATCTGGAGTTAGGAATGCCAGAATTAAGTTTTCCACATAGGTTTATCTGTCCCTCCCACCCATATATTATGACACAAGTATCTAATTATATACATGAATAACTTTTTTCCCTCTGAAAATAAAGGTGCAGCAATCAGAGGAATGGTAGGAAAAGCCCTGCTTATGTTCTGCAGGTATAGAATTCCAGAGAATTTAGCTGCCTAAGACAGTCTCTTCTGTGTGCATAAGATCTATTAATTTTAGAAACTCCTATTTGGCAGAGATTGTTGCAATTCTAACAAAATAATTAAAGATAGATGTCTGACACTAGACGCAACACTTACACATCCCTTCAGACACTCTTCTGCCAAATTTTGAGTCTATTCTCCAAGGTAAAGATGCAAAAACTCCTATTAAACATAGTGATATTTTTACCTTAACCTAATTTTCAAGAATTATTGATCTGTCTACCCTGAAATGGAAAAAAAAAAAAAAAAAAAAAAAAGCTAATATGGAAAATGCAGTATGAAAGGTTTATAGACTTGGAAGAAATATATTTTTAAAATCTTTACAAACATGTTTTCATATGGTAAGCCAAATACATGTTTTCAATTGCAATCAAGCATTAGTGCAACAATAGATCTGTGTATTCTTTTCTACGGGGACTGTGACCTCAATGATATCCTTTAACACTGTCTAACTCAGTGCTTTTTGAGGAGTAGGACAATACTGAGAGGAACTGCATAACCCAAAATAAGTTAACCAATTAAAATCTTCCTTAAGGCTGCTAAGCCACAGAAATTACACACCTCTTACATGTTATTTTGCTTTAGCACTAAATAAGACACAGTTACGATTTTACCTGTGAAGCTGTACATGCTACTGAAAGCAACTGCTCTTTTTGGTGTTACATGTGAGTATAATTTGGTTAGCAGACAGTATGTAATACTAGTAAAAAATTCCAGTTCAGGCACAGGAGATGGCAAGGAAGAAGAAAGAGTATTTCAATAATTATTTATTACCTTTCCTCCCCAAGTTCCTCCTTTTCTATTTCCAAGCTCTCCTGGACAGAATTACTTATGACATTATCAGAACGGTTATCAGTTCAAAATAAAACAGAAGATCCCAATTATGATTCAAGCCATTAAAACTACAGGCTTGAGGAAGAGTGGCTGAAAAGCTGCCTGGCAGAAGAGGATCTGGGGGTGCTGGCTGACAGCCGGCTGAACAAGAGCCAGCAGTGTGCCCAGGGGGGCAAGAAGGCCAACAGCATCCTAGCTTCTGTCCAAAACAGTGTAGCCAGCAGGACCAGGGCAGTGATTGTCCTCTTGTACTGAGCACTGGTGAGGCCGCACCTCGAACACGGTGTTCAGTTTCAGGCCCCTCACTGCCAGAGAGCCATTGAGGTGCTGGAGCGTGTCTGGAGAAGGACAATGAAGCTGGTGAAGGGTCTAGAGAACAAGTTTTAACGAGGAGCAGCTGAGGGAACTGACTCAGAGGGACCTTATTGCTCTCTACAGCTCCCTGACAGGAGGCTGTAGCCGGGGCTGGGGGTGGGTGGGGGTGGGGAGGGGGTCAATCTCTTTTCCCAGATAACAAGCCACAGAAAAAGAGGAAATGGCCTCAGGTTGCACCAAGGGAGGTTTAGATTGGATGTTAGGAAAAATTTCTTCCCTGAAAAGATGGTGAAGCATTGGAACAGGCTGCCCAGGGAGGTGGTGGAATCACCATCCCTGGAGGTGTTTTAAAAACACATAGATGTGGTGCTTAGGGACACGGTTTAGTGGTGGACCTGGCAGTCCTGGGTTAACAGCTGGACCTGATGATCTCAAAGGTCTTTTCCAACCTAAATGATTCTATGATTCTATAATTCTATGATCAATTTAAGCTGACTAGCATATAGCTGCCAAAAAGTAATAAATAAAATTTCATTCTTCAGGTAAGGGATAAAGTTCTTAATGCAAACACTCGTTCACATTGTGAACTAAGAGAATCTGAATGCAGATGGACAACTGGCAACTACAGGAACAAAGTGAAAAAAACAGTCAGTGAGTTTTCAAAGGCAATATTAACAACTTGCCACATGGATTAGAGGAATGCAGTAGCATGCATAGACAGGACTGCTCCATCCATCTAGTGAGTGAAAACTGCACAAATACTGGAAACATCTTATGGTGGAGATGCAGTTTAAACTGATCTACCAATTTGTTCAAAAATGAACAATTTCTCTGCTTTCAAAACAATTGTACCTGATACTAGCCATTTTATTGTGCCATTTTTCGTCCAGATAAAAAGGAAGTTCTTTGAGTCCAAAACGATGGTGGTTTAGAAACAGGACGTCTGTGCAATGATCTGCACTCAAGATTGGGATTCAATACCTTCCCAGGTGCTAAGGTCAAAAAGGACTGAGCATAACACAAAAATGTCCACAGTCAGAGAGAAAAAGTAACTAAGTAGTTAAGCCAAACTGAAAAATTTTAAAAAAGTTTCACAAGGAATAATATTGACTAGCAAAAGCAGGAAATCAGTGAGATGGAAAAAAGCTAGAAAATACAAAAACCTGAGGGGTTAAAACGTTTCTAAGGAAACACAACCTTGTGGCCAAACTTCACTGAAAATGAAGGAAAAGGGTAGTGCACAGGAGTAGTATGGGAAATTCAGGAGGGAACATAGGCCAAAAATTACTGCAAATACTGAGGCAATTTTGGACATGTTTCAGGGAGCAGGCCTTGTTTTCCCCTAATAATAATTACTAATGATTGTCTTTGGCTTTCTTGGAAAGGCAAAAGTTCCTGGTTTACCCCTCTGTACTCTCCTCAAGTGGCCACTCCTGGAAGCGGTTTGAAGCAGGCCATGGCCAGGATCTGCAGGTTCTCTTTGCGCTCTGCCTACGCTCAGATGACACACAGCCTCATAGGCTCTTGCAAAAGATTATTTTCGGGTCCTTCTCAAAGCAGTCCAGACAACTCTGTACCTGACATAGCCCACAAGAGACACTTGGTAGTAGCAGGGGTAGTTATGATAAATCAGGGTTAAACCTGAAAACGTGTCCACACTTGAGCACAGTATAAAACAGGGTTTGATAGGCACTGAATGACTTTCCCCAGTCTGGCTCTGTATGTGTTCCAGTGGGTCAACACCCAGAAAGCTGGAAAGTATCAGCTTCAAGCTTCTCTTTCAAGCTCATCTTCCAAGACAAACTTAAATACAAAGAAGATTCAGCCTGATGCCATTTTCCTGAATATATGAGAACCTTCTAACAAAGATCAGTTAGGAATTGGTCCATGTAATTTCCCATGTTCAATCAAAACAAACGACAGTAGATCAGACAGTAAAAACAACAACAAAAAAAGATAGGACATTAAATCTTCAAAGTATTTGTGAAGCTCCAAGTAGTGTAATGATTGCGTACTTGACTGATTGCTGCATATTATGTACAACCCTCCGTGAAAATGCCTGTTTCATGTGTTCTAATATTTTACTTTTCTTCCAACACAGGGATCCCACATACCCCCGTTGAGCCTTCTCAGATCTGTACAACACTGCTAAGACTATCCAAAAATTTCAACTGTTCCAGCTGTCACAGAAAATAACAGCGGCCAGCTGAATGTCAGGATGCAAGTAGTTAGTATTTTACTACTACTTCTTCTTTGTAAAGCATCTGACTGTAGGAAGACAAGGAATAGGAGTCTGAGAAACAATGAAAGGGAAAACATCCTAAGGAAAGCATCTAGCACTGCTAAGCGCAATGCCCGAGGCCTACCATGTGATATATACACTTATCTTCATGAGAAATACCTAGATTGTCAGGAAAGAAAATTGGTTTTTGTGGCACCTGATTGGCCAGAGGATTTAAAACACATGCTGCTAGCAAGAAACAGGATCCGTAAATTGAAGAATAATATGTTTTCCAAGTATAAAGTACTGAAAAGTCTGGATTTACAACAGAATGAGATATCAAAAATTGAGAGTGAGGCTTTTTTTGGTTTGAATAAACTTACCACACTCTTACTTCAACATAACCAAATTAAGAGTTTATCTGAGGAGATTTTCATTTATACACCCAGTCTAAACTACCTGCGTCTTTATGATAATCCCTGGCATTGCAACTGTGAACTAGAAACTCTCATTACAATGCTACAGGTTCCAACAAACAGGAATTTGGGAAATTATGCCAAGTGTTTGCACCCAATAGAACTGAAAAATCAAAAGCTAAAGCAGATAAAAGCTGAACAGCTATGTAGTGAAGAGGACAGGCAGGACCCCCAAAATATAAAACGGGAGAAGCCTGAAGCTGGTAAACCAGAATTTGATTCTTCTTTGTGCCACATGTATGTGTTTCCTGTGCCAACTCTGAACTGCAAAAGAAAAGGTTTGTATCTGTCCTTCTAACTGAATTAATGACTTTAATATTCTTGCTCCCTTAATACACTTACTCACATATTATTTACAGCAAATTAATATAGTACCAGTACTTGCTTTACTTTAACAAATACTGTTAATTGTTCTCCCGTAACTACGAGCAACAAGTAGGAATATGTTCCACATTTTACCTGTACTCTGCAGAACCAATTCTACAGATATTCTTTAGTACTTTAGTATAAGATATCCAACAAAAATCAACAGGAATAAAATTAAGCACATACTGAAGTTACTGAAGGACCAGCACCTCACTAGTCTGATTTTACAACTATAAACATACTAATCAGTCAAATTACAGCTGTGCTGAAATTGTTGTCCTGATAGAGAAAAGCACAGTGTGTCCTTTCTTCTCTCCAGTGTACAAACACAAAGATAGCAACAACTTTGACAGAAGCGAGCTGTGAAGCAGGACTGAGACAGCCAGCTGTAGAAACAATGCGTAAAGGAACCTGATTGCAAAGGACAGCCTTGCACATTTTCTGTACAAGATTTCTTCTGCTAAGGGAAGAAATTGTATGCTTTTGTTCGTAAAGAAATACCTCCTCTGTGTTCTTCCTGCCAGCACCCAGCAAACAGTTCAAAGTTAAAGGGCCTTCAAGAAATGTTTTTCAGATACTTGGATCCACTCCATTCCTAAATCCTTCTCAGGCTCCCAAAAGCCACAGTTAAGCCTTAAGGGTAAACCAGCTGGGGCATATATCAACACAAAATGCACGTTTATTTGTGCTTTATATTTCCCATATTTTATCCCATGATGAAACAAAGCAAACAAAAAAACAAATTAAGAATAAAGTCATTCTTCAACATTACAAATCTGAAATAAAAAGCACTACTAGATTTAGCCAAAATTGGGAGGATTTTTTCCCCACTTTTTTGAAGTATAGCCTGCAGTACCAGATCACTGCAGTATGTTTTGCCCACTTGTATCTTGCAATGTGTTTGCTAAACTTCTATTTGCTTTAACAGTGACTTAAATATATTTAACAACTCTGTGTGCCCTTTTATTCTTGGACCTTAATGCCAGAGACAAGCTCAGAAGCCACTTTAATAAGACAATACCTAAATATAAGGAATGAATGATTTCAGTATTTGATTGAATGGTTTATCCACTACATATGTCATAAAAAACGGTCCACATTTTTACTTTTTTCCACCCTGTTAAATTATTTTCTTCTTCCTATAGCTCACTTTTCTCTTTGTTTTACCATGCAGCTACTACATCTTTTCTTATTAACAATTTATGGGTTTTACTGGTGAACATTCATTAATTTCTTAATATTAACCTACCTTACCTTTCCCTGTATGATAGGATCTTAATTATTCGATTCCAGATTACAACCTGAATTATCCTTCATAGGATTCTGATTATATCATTATTACCTTATGCCTCCAGTAAACTGTGATACTGAACAAAAGCCAGGCACATATTATAACCTTAATATAAGAAAAGACTGACTTTCCAGCTCTCCCCGTTTAGTGGTATCGAAGGGATGAGCTGAATACATGAATATACTCAAAAACTTTTGGCTGCAAACATGTTACTTTTTTTCCTCTAAGTTCACAGAAACAATCACAGGAGTTTCACAGGTTTTTACGGTGTTTTAAGAAAGTGGTTTACTGTCTTTAGTACTAATAATGAAGGACTAAAGTGACTTCATCCTCTACATGAGTATACTGGAGGGTACAAGGACTCCCTCCTTCAGATCAAGGACTAAGTATATCACTCCAGGACTTCCTGAGTGTCTAGCACAGACACACTGAGTACATTCAATATTTTTTACGAAGTATCAGATCTACTGTGCATATGCTTGACAGCTGGATGCAGATATTCCATGGACATTTGGGATTTCTGAACATATGGTAATCTTTGATGAAAGCATTTTATTTACTGCCTTTGCATATGATTATTGTGCAGCAGATGCACAATCTTATTGGAATTTTCATCAGAAACTGGAGTATAATGCACCCAAAATCCTGGGAAAACACAAAACTATCTACAAGATTTCAGAGTAGGAAAAAAGTGCATCAGTTGCCAAACCAGTAAGATGACAAGAAAAGCTGCAATCCATCATTCCTTTACAATGGAGAGGATGGAGTGACAAGCAGTATAACAGTACTACGTATATCTAAAGAGCTATGACAACAGGTCAGCAGCTTTCAGTTGATGTCAGAAAGCTCATGAAAGAAACATCTTTAAAACACATATAACCACATGCATGTTCTCCTTTTTGAAGAACTTATTTATATCTCATCACACTGGTGATAAGCCAGATCTTTCAGTACTTCAGAATGAATCTGTTTTACACACACACACAAAAAAAACCCCAAAAGCCACACACACACAAAAAAAACCCAAACAACAAAAGCTGGATGCAGAAATAACTTCTGTTTGCTTTTCTGCAAAAGAATTTGTATTTGCAAGAGCAGTTGAAAAAAAACCTGCTTTCTAGTACTGCCAAACTCTCCAAGTCTCTAAACTCACGCATTATTTGCATTCATTTGGTGACAAATAGGCACTGAAACTTTGACATCTGCAAGAGCAGGAAGCACTCCAACCAGAGCAGGCTGGAGTAGTTATAATACTTATGTATTTATAATACCAAAGCTCTGCTCAAAATCAGATATAAGGAAGACTCTGATACATTATTTTAGTCTCAAGCATACCTGATGCATTAGGCATCTTCAGAACTTCAGAAGTACACTGACAACACAATTTTCAGCACAGATCCAGAAACTACTTGCTTTCATTCAAAGACAGTCAAGTAAGAGGTATCACTCATTTTCTTGTAAAAACAGCCCAGGATTAGATCACTCATTGAGTAAACATAATCCTGGAGATTAGGTTTATTATCATTATCCTGAGAGGATTCAAACCACAGTTTGCACTTCTCAAGAATGTGCCCTTACCACTGGACTAGAAACTATTCTTTTTGTAACTCTTTTGCAAGGAACACTGAAAGGATACACACAGAGATGACTGAGAGGTGCTTGGCTACTTTGGTAATGCCAGTGATACAAGTAGGATAGAGAAGTAGATATAGATAGAATGCCACCATGCCGCCTGGACATGTAATAACTGTAAGTATCATAACAAATACAAAGTCTTAAATATTACTAAACCACTACATAGCTGCAACTACAGAACTATAATTATACATACTATATCAACTAGCATTTTTATTGCTGATATAAAATTAGAACATTTTACCTTTTTGCAACACAAAACAAAGAATGTAAAATAGAACACTATAATTTGATTATGGAAGATGTTCATATACCAATGAACGTTTTTTATAGAGTTATCCAGGTTTCTTTTCTTAAAATCACCAAGCCCTTTACCCATACTTTTTATTAGTGTAGTATCTTCACTACTTACCCTGTCCCTATACAAATGAATAGTATAGCTCTATTAAAATAAAAGTACAAAAGACAGAAAGAAGCTTTACTATTAGCACTAATGAAGAAAGCAGTTTTCACGTGAAACGTAAAGATACAAGTGAACAAAGCAATGAAATTCAGAAGTTGAAGAAACACGTTGACACTAGTAGTGGGGATAAAAGGGAAAGAAGACAAGAAACAATGCTAGTCTGACAAAACTCTGTGTGATACCTAAGCAGTAAGAATAAACTAAAGCTGATATAAGTTATCTCTTTTTCATTTTTTAAGATTTAAAGAAAGTTCCAGGTAACATACCTCCAGACATAGTTAAACTTGATTTGTCCAGCAACAAAATTAGACAACTACGAGCCAAAGAGTTTGAAGATGTCAGTGAACTGAAGATATTAAACCTAAACAGTAATGGAATATCTTACATTGATCCTGGTAAGAATAATTTAAAATATTCATTAAAAAGTTATTTGTGTCTTATTAATTATAAACTTTGATAATATCTCTATCATATATAAATGGGGGGGAAAAAAGGATTTAAAAATCTAGAAGTTGATGCAACTTTTACCTTTTGTACCACTCAATTCACAGAGTAGAGGTTTGTACTGAAATATAGTCATCATGGAAATCAATGAAGAGAGACTGACTTCAGCTGCCCTTTATTAATACTAAATCAACGAAGTGCAAAAACTTAATTCTGCAGATCGAAGGCTAATCATTTCCCCAAATGCTAAATAGTTGAAGGATTTTTTAAAGTATCTTTCCCAAATCTAAGAAATCTAAGAAAACTTGTCATATAATAAGGCTGCTTTTAAGTCCAATATAGGACAAGTAACAGACAAACCAAATGGATTTAAACTCTATTGGGTTAAAAATCACTACATATAATTGCTCTTAAATTATATATTGTTAGAAGTGAAGTAGTCTTATGGGCAATTGCTTATCACCGTTGTGTATTCAAACTTTAATAATGAAATCAGACACAGGGAGAGGGAGAGAGAGAGCGAGAGGAAGTATGAAGCAAAAAGAGCCTTCTCTAGTAGCATTTTGGAATTTAAACGGCAGTAAAAAGTGGTAATATCAGTAAAATAGTACTTAGGAGGTTTAACATTATACATAGTCAATTTATTTGAATAAAGACTTCTGCCATTAAATTAAAAAGTATACTTGCAAAAAGTATAAACTGCTCTCTGAAACGTAACTCAGCAGCATAATTAGGCAGCAGGTTGATTGGCATTGATGGCATGCAGCTGTGGCCTTGCCTTGAAGGCAGTGGGTTGATTGACATGAATGATGTGCAGCTGTAGCTCGTTCCCACAAAGTGGTTAAAGAGCACTGAGGAGTGTGGGAGAGGTCATCAGGCAGGGAGGAGGAGCAGTGTGGTCTGATCTCTGGCAAAAGCCTTGTTGCAGCCTACTAGATTGTGCTGCAACACTAGCCCTGCACGTTGTCTAATACATGATCAGTTTTTATATTTCTGCTTCTGTATCATGGCAATAACAGTAGACTTCTACAAGCAAATTATGCATTCATTCACCTTACTTTCCCTATTCTATACTTGTAGATGCTCATTAATTGTTTTACTATTTTAACAGCAGTACAACTCCCCTAATGTCAATATATTTATACCAATATGTCACTGCCCGAGGCACAGGATGTATTTTAAAGTTGAGTGTTTGAAAAGTCTTTTTGCAGCCTTTAGCCAAAAATTTTAATAAATGTATAACTATGACTATATTTTTCCTGTTGCAGATATGCATGTTTTTTTTCGAACTCATCTTTATCAGGTACTGATAACTATTTGTCTATTGACCAGCTGCTTTCTCAGGCCTCAGTAACTTAGAGGAGCTGGATCTATCAAACAACAGCTTGCAGAATTTTGAATATGGAGTACTGGAAGATCTTTACTTTCTGAAAATACTGTGGCTGAGAGAGAATCCTTGGAGATGTGATTACAACATTCATTATCTTTTCTACTGGTTGAAGCATCACTACAATGTTCACTACAATGGCCTAGAATGCAAAATGCCTGAGGAATACAAAGGGTGGTCTGTTGGAAAATATGTTCGAAGTTATTACGAGGAGTGCCCAAAAGACAAGCTGCCCATTTATCCAGAAACTTTTGATCTGGACAAAGATGATGAGGAATGGGAACGACACAAAGAACAATCAGTTCAAACAGTAAAGAAGCACGGTGTAATTGTCACTGTGATAGGCTAATAAGGGACACCCCCCCCCTTTTTTTTTTTAGTACATTCAAATATTTGATACTTTGAGGAATAAAAAAATGCTGTTTACATTTTTTGTTAATTATATTGTTTGTAGGACTACCTACCTACAATGATTTCTTTTTATTGCAGTTAATAATTACAGAATGGCATTAGTTATACAGCATTCTTCATCAAGTAATAGTTTCTGACAAGCTGTTCTGGACATTCTTGTGAAATATTTTGGCAAATATTTGAAACTATACAGTAGGAATCGATAGACACAAATGTACATAATGTGGTGGGGAGGAGCTGTGTTATGTATGAACACAGCTTATGTGTTGACACAGAACTTGCTGCAGGACTGTGACCAAGACACATTTTTCTTGAATGTATTGCCAGTTCTTTGTATGTATCAGTTTCCTGAAATATTCCCAGAAAACCTTTCTAAGATTTTTGTAACGGCTTCCTGTTGTTTTACTGTGTATGAAAAATCAAACTGAAGACTAACCTTCAATACAATTCTAGAAAACCAGGAATGGCAATTGTTATACTGACTAGGATTCAAACCCAGAAGCTAGGTCCTACTTGCTGATTTATTAGTGTTCCTGCTCAATCTTGAACGATTAACTCAGCCTCTGCCTCTTCTGTACCTGAGCTGCCTGAAACCACACATAGGCAAGACATGGCTGGTTCCCAAGATCCAGCTCCACCTGCTCATATTTGCCTTGTTTGGTTTTTACAGTAGGCAGAGCTGAAGTCTTTCTAGGAAATGTTTTAGGTTGTCATGTCAGTTTGATACAGATTACATGACATCACTTCTAGGTGAAAAGGACCATGTGAAGGCTGCTGTGGTCTGCATCCAACACACCAGTGCCCATCCAAACTGAAGGTAAGTATGCTTTTGAGTGCTCACTAGAAGTGTGAGACATTCTCAAAGTCTGTCCTTCCCCCAGCTCATTTGTAAAATGCACATTCTAACACCTCCTTATCACACAACTGTCTATGTGAATAAACAATCATTTTAAACTGTGATTATTCTAATACTATGGTAACAGAGCTGTACAAGGGCCCCAGCTAAGTAGACAATATCTCTAAAGATAAAATTCCTCACTACATAATACACTGGTTAAAGGTTCTTTTACAGAAAAAGCTGGTTTTACTAAATGACTATTCTGTTTTTACATAATCATTCTGTTTTTTAAAATTCTGCATTAGTTAATACTGAACTAGCAGAACTAGTACCTCTTAAAGACAGATATTATAAACCTTTCTTTACACATGGAAAGGCTAAGAAACTCCCCAAGCTCACAGGGTGGACAAGTAAGAGATTCTGGGTTAAAACTTCAGTATTCCCAGCTCAAGCCCTAGACCAATCTCCTGCTTTTAGATCAGTAAGAAATATGTAAGCGCAGGATAGAGATTCAAGGTCAGAACTTTAAATGTCTGTTGGCTATCATGGAAGAAGTTCTGGAACACCCCAGGGAGAAAATTTGCTTCTTTAAAGGTCCGCACACAGTTACGGTGTTTGTGGATTCCTCTGGTGCTTTAGCCACAAGCCCAAAAGGTCACACATTGTGTTTTAGAAGTGCAATTCAAAGCACTCAGTACTTTTATGCTAACATGAAATAAAAGAACAACAAGAAGGAAAAATTCAGAAATTATTGAAGGTAGGAATGCCAAAGAAGCCTTAAGCAAACACATATTATTATTAACTGCATTCCTTCATGTCTTCCATTATTCAGATTATGAATACATTTAATTGTGCTTTATGGATGAACTGAATAATTTAGCCATTTCTTCTGCAACATCTTTTATAAAAAATACAACAGTATCTGACTCATCCCTACTCCTGGGAATATCTTAAGCAGTATCATAATAATTAAAGGTTAATCCTGATAAGATGGGAACACAGATGAAAATCCCATTTGGCCAGCAACATTCAGTAAATGGGGCATTTTCTAGACTCTTAAAAGTCCTGAAAGAAAAAAAATCTGTCAGAAGTAGTAGCCAGCATTAAGTGAAATACTACTCCTCCTCTCAAATTCTGAAGGATTATTTCAGTACAGAATGGAACTGCTGGGAATGATTGAACAGGACACACAATGGAACCACAGAAGAACATCTGTTATTGGCAGCACAAACAATGGAGAAAAGATGAGTAGGAAAAAATGAATTTATAAACCATGTTACGTTAATTCCTGCCAAGAGTCAGTGTTAAAAAAAAACAACCACCAAACCAAAAAAACCCAACTAGCTTGAGGTAGGCTAAAGTCTAGGTAGAAAAGGCAATCAAGGAAAGGAATATAGGATAAAAGCTGGGTGGGAAGTCTCTGATCTCTCCAGTCAGCAAAAGCTTGCCAGTGGGAAAAGCAGTGGAATAGGACTGATGATCACAAGCAGTGGCCTAACTGTTGTAAATAACAAAATCAAAGGCCCTGGGGATTCTGAAACAGATCACAAAATGTCCCTCTTAGGACCAAGGCTAAAACCTGGGGGTCGCAGTGATAAATAGGACAATTGTTCAACAGAATCCAGAGTTAAGGGGTGTGGGGTTTGTGTGTGCATATGTGTGTGTATGTGATATCATTCAGGTGTCTCAAATAGTGGCACCAGAAAGTGTTGCATCTGCTGGAGGTTCAAGGGGATATGAGCCGAACATGCTGCCTGTATCTAACAGCACAAGATGTTTGGTGACAGCTATTAAATGTGAAATCTGTAAGTGAGGGACATATCAACAAGGACACTAGAGGAACATGATTCAACAACTATCCTGCAAATAAAGGTTTCAGTGTGAACTTGTGAAATCAGTGTCATCTCAGAAGCTCCATGAAAGAAACACTTGTGCAATAACACCAAAATGAAATTCAATACTTAAGAGTGGATCTGTCCAAACCTCTGAGGATCAACAAGTGAAAAGACTTTTAGCAGTCAAGAAAGCAGACTGAATTCTTGAATGCTGGAATTGTCCTTGCTACTGTTTTCCTTAGATGGCCTTTGGAGCCTTCAAAGAGTCGCTAGAAGTTCTATTCTTTAAACTACAATGCACTATGATTTTATTCCTTACTGTCTAAAGTTATTGCATATTTCAGTTTTTGCAAGAATACTAGAAAATTGTTATAAAATAGGTAAAGGATTATTCAAGTGACAGTTTCATTTCCTCTAATTAAAACAAAGGGGGTGGAGGGGAAGCCCTCCTTGGAAAACTGGAAAAACCTTGAAAAAATGGAACCCATTAGGGTTTTCTGCACGTTGGCATTTTCAGACACTCATATTGAGGATGTGGCAGAACAGCCAGTAATTGCAATTGCAAATGATATAAGAATGGAAATACCAGACTGGGGCAAGGGTAATATGGGCTAGTATGTCCTCCTGACAGTGCCTAGTAGTAAATTCTTTGAGAAAATACTGTATGAACAGGAAAACCATAAAGGAGCTACGAAGACAGTACAGAAGGAGGCAGCCCAAGAAAAGAGGCAAAAATATATTTGAAAAACATACACATGGGGAAAACAACTAACAGTTGATAAAAGCTTCAGCATTACAGGGTTAACTGCTATTTCTCTAAGCTTCACCGAAATGTACTGTAAACTAAAGTACACCCTCCATGAAACACTGCAGCCACAAACCACAATTCAACATGGCCATTTCTTTGTTTCTGTTCTATTTAATCACAAAAGTCCCAGAAGCACTTCCACATCTAAAAGAAAATCATGGGCCTTCCTCTTCCTTTATGTGCTTTTTAAGTCCTTTCTTTCAGTAATTTCTCTCTTGATTCCCCTTCTTGCTCCCTCCACATCCAGGAAATAATTGCATGTTAGTGTGTTGTCCTCCTGATATGCAGTATATGTGCTAGGATTGCTGTCTTGAGGGATAAACTACAGTACTCTACGGAAGCAGTGCCCCTCTCGCTAACCAGCACCCATGAAACACAGAAAAGATTATTTTGCACCATATTTTGTCATGGCAGGGTACAGGAAGAACGGATAAGTCTGTCAATACTGTGAGCACTACTGGGAACAAAACACTTCAAAAGGAAATTTTAGCTCCTGCACTATGAATATCAATGGCAGATTTTAAATGCCGCTCCCAGTCACACATGGAAGGCAAATGATTCTCTAAGATCACTGAGTGGGTGAAGTAATCCCACAAACAGCTGAGCTGTAATCCGTGCATCTCATATACTCATTTTTCTTTGGCACAGTAACACGTTCATTTGCCACAGACAGTCTGAGCTGGAATCATACAGCATTCATATGTAAATATTAAACAATTACTATTATTTCATGCAAACACCACATACCAAAGTTGCAGTACATAAAAACAATTTTTAAAAATTGCAACTGATTTACAAAAAAAATATTAAGATTAGCCATCTGAACAGACCTAACCCCCCGTTAATATCATTGCTGTTTTACCATTAACAATAAAAACATGCTGCCAAAATCTGTGTAATCTTGGATTCATTTGGAAAGATGAGGTCAGAACTGTAGCTCAGGGAAGTTCAAATGGAAAGGTTCATCACATCTGTAGCCTATAACTGAACAGACAGTTCAACGCAGTTTGTAAGCCGAAATGTCAAATGTCAAATTTCAATATGATTTTCAATCGTTAAAAAAAGATAGAGAAATAGTTTTGCAGAAATTTTAAACCATCCACAAGAGCTTCAAAAGAATGGCACAAATAGGCTGTATGATCAACATACATGAGTTTTAACAGAAGAAATTATTAATCTAAATAGCAGTAGTACACTGATATAAATGGGTTGCATTCTTAAAAAGAACTACTGGGTGTCTTCAAAGTTAGAAGAAACAGCTTTATAAATTATTTTTTTCTAAAAGCCCCAGTGGACCATCATATATAATTTGTCACAATTACTTGAAGATTAATAGCACTGAGTAGATGTAAACGGACATAATCTTTGGTTTTGAGCCTTCAGAAAACATAAATTATCAACAGAAATGGAAAATACATACTCTGTAGATACACAAATTGAATTCAGTGTCTTTGATATGTAAGATAAATGGAAATGGATGGCAATCAACAAACTGATATTCCAACTGATATAACCAACATGCTGATACTTCTAAGTTAAATTATTTTAACTAGATATGAATCAGTTAATGTGATAGAAAAGGCAGTGTGTATATAAAATCTATCACAACTGTTCTTTACATGTTTTTAGCTTTAAACACAATAAACATTACTATTGGTTTTAGTTTTGTGCAACGTGGCTGTGTATGATTTACTTTGGCTTGCTTTCTTTATTAGCCGCCAAAGTTCATTGCAATATTAAATTCAACTATTTCACTAAATAACTTGCATGCTGATATCACTGAGAATGTTATTTTATCCTGATTTAAAAGCCAAGACCATGATCAAATCTACTTTTTATTCCTGGCTAATTGTTCTTTTCCGTCACCACTCTAGGAGCAAATTGTTCTCACCCACAATTACACAGTCACTTTCTAAAAACAAAAAAACCAAAATATACTGAAATTGTTATATGCTACATCAACACTTTAAATTGTGTATTACCTGATCAAATAATACATGCATTATAGTCTCGAAACATAAAAATACACTTTTTATTTGGAAAATGAAAATATTTCCTTTTCTTTTTTATGCATTTGCATTTAATTAAAGTGTAGGCTAGAAAAGAGTCAGTCCATAACATTCTCCTGCTTGAGAAACACTGAAGTAAAACTGTGCCAAGAAGCAAAAATGATTCTTGGGATCTTGCCTAGTTGTAGCAGAAGAGGTTTTTTTCTCATGAAAACACTACCAAGATGTTTTAACACTCTATATGATAAAGTGGCTGAGTAAGACTTAGGATGCAGGTAATTCCTAACAAATCGAGTACACTTTCACAGCTAATTGAAAGTGTACTTTCACAGAACCTGTAACACTGGTCATAAGGGCTTTTATTTTTCCTGCCCACTTCTCTGCTTAGTGAAGCATAAAACTGCATTAAGGAAAAGATTACTGACCTGAAGCTATTGCAAAATGTTGTCACAAAGGGAATTAATCGCTGGTCACATGTACTTCATGCATATTATGAGGAAGGACTAAGATGCTTTTCTACAACCAGAAGGACCCTGTTTTGGCAGTAGAATCAAGTACCTATTATTTGTCCTAAAACTTGAATGCCACATTAATACCTTGGACCATGATTGGATTTTTTTTTTTTTTTTTTTTTTGGTCTGTAAGCTACTTGTTGGAGGCCAGTAACTAGTGGTACACCCTAGGGGCCAATACTGGGTCCAGTCCTGTTTAACATCTTCATTAACGACCTGGACGATGAGATAAGAATGCAATCTCACCAAGTTTGCAGATGACGCTGAACTGGGAGCAGTGGCTGATATACCCAAGGGTCATTCTGCCTTCCAGAGGAACCTTGATGGGCTTGCAGGAACCACATGAAGTTTAACAAGGGGAAGTGCAAATTCCTGCACCTGGGGAGGAACAACCCCAGGCACCAGTACATGCTAGGGGTAGCCCAGCTGGGAAGCAGCTTGGCAGAAAAGGACCTGGGGGTCCTGGTGGACCACAGGTTGAATGGGAGCCAGCAATGGGCCCTTGCCACAAAGAAGGTGGATGGTATCCTGAGCTGCATTAGGAGGAGTGCTGCCAGGAGGTTGAGGGAGGTGATCATTCCCTGCTACTTGGCACTAGTGAGGCCATACCTGGACTACCATGTCCAGTTCTGGGCTCCCCAGTACAAGAGAGACATGGACATACTGGGTAAGAGTCCAACAGAGGGCAAAAAGAGAATTAAGGGACTGCAGCATATTTCCCATTAGGAAAGGCAGAGAAAGCTGCAACCATTCAGGTGGAGAAGGCTCAGGGAGCTCTTACCAAGGTATATCAATACACAAAGGGCAGGTGCAAAGAAGGTGGAGCCAGGCTCTTTCAGTAGAGCCCAGTATAGAGGAGATAAGGGCAACAGGCACAAGCTGAAACACAGGAGGTGCCACCTAAATGTCAGGGAACACTCTTTTGCTATCAGGGTGACCGAGTACAGGTTGCCCAGGGAGGTTGTGGAGTCTCCAACCTTGGGACATACTCAAAAGCCATCTGGACATGGTCCTGTGCAACTTGCCCTAGGTGGCTCTGCTTGAGCAGAAGAGTTGAATCAGGTGACCTCCAGAGGTCCCTGCCAATCTCAACCATTCTGTGAGTCTGTGATAATTATGTCAGTAAAGTTGGATTCTGGCATTCTGATATATTTAAGCACATGTTTGCATTCCAATCTTATTTGTCACACATAATATAAACCATTCCGTGGCATTCTAGCAGTGTTCAGTCATATGGATATCGCTGCACCTGGAAAATTTAATGAAGAGGGGCCGCACTCAGAAGTAGTTTTACAGATCTCATACTCACATTGCTTCATTATGACTGGACATATAGAGAAGAACATTGGCATTAAATTGGGACAATAGCAAAGCATAGAGTGAAGGCACAGTTCTAAAATGTGAACTAAATCAGAACTAAAATGTAACAAATACATGTAATACTGATACTTCTAAAGCTAGGCCAGTGAAGACAATAGCAACCTTGAAGATTCAAATGTAATACAAATACACACCACTTCTGCAAAATATTTACTACTATTTGGTCCTGAACTTTATGCTTCACTGATGAAAAATCGATCTAAAAAATTAAACAATTCATATTTAATTCAGTACTAAAAATAGGCAGTATGTAAAAACACATATCATTATGCAAATCTCTAGTAAATGTATGAAGTTCTATGTAAACACTGAATCAATGATCTGAAAATACAGAAATATCTGTGTATTAAATATATTAAAATTCTAGACAGCTGACTAAAAATACTTAAATATAGAGGAGACGTGTCTACAGTATTTATGAAGCTGAGGTAAGTCTTGAACTGCTGAAATATATGACATGAACGTTATGCATACAGAAAATTGTCAGACTTGAGTATTTTTTTCCGTTTAAGATCTATGAAATCCTAAAGTTGCCAAAGATAGTTCTTTTTCTAATTAATTGTCTACTGATACATCAAGGTATAAACAATATGCAATCTACCATGTTAGTTTTAGTATAAGAATCCTTAAGTGATCTAAACTACAGGCTGGGGAATCTCTAGATCTTTGACTAAAACCATTATTTTTCTTAGTTTCTGTCTAAAGTTCAAGTTTAAGAAGTTTTAACAAAAATTACTAGAAAATAGTTTTAACAGTCTATCTACCAAGTGTGTCCAAAAAAAGCTGGAAAGCCAACATGCAAATCTTTAATAAGAAAGATTTCCATTTTTGGAGAAGACTTTTTCATGCCTTCTTTAAATTTGTTGATAAAAAAGCCAGGAAAAGCTTTTTTTTCCCCTTTGGATAATTTGCTACAGCTACACTGCAGCTATTTGTTGTACATTTCATAATACATGTTTATTACCCAAACACTTTGAAAAATCAATCACCATTATTTCTATGCAGCATGCTTGGAAGTGGTTACAGTACCAGGAATTCAGGAGTTCAGAACTTTCTCCAGTTTTTCACTTTCTTATTAGGATTTTGTTCTTCTTACATTAAATTATCAGAAGTTTTAATACTAGTTTCATTAAGATCATTAATTCATCACAGTAATTTAAGACTAGACCTAATAAAGGCTCCAGGCACCTGCAAGCTGGGCATTGCAGCATGTTTTAGGTGTTGGTACCCAGGGTAGATTCAACAACCAAGATCTGAGCAGAGACTATAAAATATACATGACACATAAGCACATCAGAAGGTCAATTTAAAGCAACTCACACACCTAACAGGCAGCTGCCTAGAACCAGCTCTGCTGAGCTCTCCAGAACTTCTTTGCCTCAGTCAGGAAGGCAGATACAGGCCTCCAGCTACCTGGGAACTACAGCCTGCGTCTCACTCAGGGGACAGAACAGTGTATTTGGGAGACCCAAGTTCAGATCTCTACTCAGCCTCACAAGGCACAACTGCTCACCTTCTGGATCCCAAACAGATCTCTTTAAGTGGGAGGCCGGTGCTTAGTGTCAGGGCCCTGGGGTCACCAGCAGGCTCTGCAATGTTTTCCTTCCTCAGAGGTTTATCTAGCAGAGTCCGAGACCAGCTCATATATGGTATAGCAGTTTAACCCTGGATAAGGCTGTTGCAAAAACAGTTCATTGTGCGACAGAGCTGGAGAAGCCTCCTTAGGGGTTTCCCCACTCGGCTCAGGAGCTGCCCTTAAGCTTATGCCCTTGCCCTTGGTCTTTGCTTGAACCACACTTTAGGCATGTCTGTGTCCAACTATGTGTCTGGCTGACACTGACTCTCACTCACAGATCACTTCCAGATTTGATCTTGGAGATGTCTCTTCACTACAGGGCTGGCTGGCAGTCCTCGGTGGGGGGCTCATCCTGGTTACTCTCACTAGACTCACTCTGCTCTTCTTGCTTAGGTTCTGTGGGATTGTGTCCCTTGTCAGTGGGGGGGCACTACCCCTGCCTGCCCTTCTAGCACCCTTGGCTGCCACCTTGCCTTCCCTTGCAGAGCAGCCCTTCTGCTTCCTCACACCCAGCTCCGCAGGTCATGCAGTTCTTGGACAAAAAAGAAAAACTATGTCCTTGATCACCATCATCATCATCATGAATGATCATGAATCATCATTTTAGGTCTAAAAAGGAGATGCCTATCAGATTAGACATCTCCAGGATTATACAGAAGGCGCACAGGGTATTTTGTATTGCAATTTCAGACATGAGGGCCTAAAATCTGACTAAATCATGTTTTAAGTGCCCATATACTTTTAAAAATCTTTCTTTGTACTGCTGATAAACGGTTACATGTAAAGCAAAGATACAGAGGCAACGGTGATCCTGACTGAGGTGCCACGGCTAGTCTTAAGCCACTGCCTAAGGACTGGGGAGCCATGAGGTAGTCCTTCACACCTGAAGTCACATGAGCAGTATTGAAGGCAATAGCAATGAGCAGTGTGATTGTATTTTTAAGTGCAGAGTAGCTGTTTCAGGTATGGCCCCAAACACACCATACTAGCATGGTCGCACAATGTCCATTTTAGAAGGTAAATTGACTGAAATGTGTGTGCTAGGGAATTGGGCTGCTAAGGGAGAAGAAACAACGCAGTACCTTCGACACTGACATGTGCTCTAGGGACACAGTGACCACCTCAACAACTCTAAGAGTTCATGAGTATGGAAGTGAACTGGTCTGCACCACTTGTTCCAGGGATGACAAGAGTCTCTCTAGAGCAAATACAAGCCTGTAACTGAGTTTACGTTCTCCTTCCACAGTAGTCATATACTGCCTGTTTAGATTACCTAGGGAGCCTAAGACACCTCACCACTGTCTAAATCTAGTAGACTATAGCAAAGCCTTAGCGGACAATTCTCTTTCAGTGCCACTGATTTTATAATGATATACCACAGCTGAATTCATTTGAGTTGCTCATATTTTTTTACTCATGTAGCTGAATAGAGCAAGTCCTATTCTGGGATAAAACTTTTATCCTAGATAGTCTTAAAGTAAACTACCTCCTTGTCTAACTTTTTTAAAATAAATAAATTTGAAATAAAATTTTGAAAGTTATTATCTTACTTGCATCACTCCATAATGAACTGTTCTGAGTTAGTAGCATCCATGTTTGGCTAACCTGAGCACATCTTGCCCGATCAACTAAATTTACATAACGGAAAACCTACATCAGTAAAACAGACATACATAATATTAAAAGCTATTCAATAAGAAGCACTTCTATATTAAATGATACATATTCACCTACCCTAAACAACAAGGGCTATTTTCAAATTAAATACTTCTTTCTGAGGAGTTTAAACATACCTTTTATAGCAGTCAATATTTTTTGTCAATTAATTTATGTCCATAATTACTCTCATTAACAGCCTTAAAAAGTACGAAAGAATGGCTTTGCTTAAAAGCTAAATTCAAGCTATGATGGAGAATGACAGGGATGTTTCAAAACTGAAGATTTTTTCATGGACTATCAGCAGTTTCATTTTACTTATACAAAACAACACTTGTTAAAACACCTCTCCTAAATCTATTTGAGACAATATAGTTTGGACTAATGCTTTGTAGATTAAATATAGTACCTGTAAATTCAACTTTATATGACCTATGAAGAGGTTTTGTAGTTTTTGCCTCAGAGGTCTATATAAGTATAATTTGGTAAATATATCTACACATCTTTAATCCCAGAATATTAAAGTCAATGTCTTGTATTATGGTAGAACCATATAAAAGCTATACTGACAGTTCATTTTATACAGTTAAAATTCTAAAATATACTGCTACCACTAAGCAACGTTTTGAAAAATTAAATTACAGCATTCCGAAAAGGTCTTGCCCTGGTAAATAATCTTAGATACAGTAATCTCAGGCCATAGGAGTAAGAGACTGAATGAAGATAACATTTGGCAAGCTTCTCTCACCTGCCCTTTTTCAGACCAAGTCTCAAACTGTATTTCTGCCAACAGAATGTTAATGTTTCATCTTAGAAGAAACTTGGTAAAATGAAATGAGGGAAAATATGGTAAAATTTAATGGTTTTGCTGCAGAAGCCAATACATGTTATATTATAACCATCTGAAAATACAAGATGCATTTAAGACTCAAGGACAAAGAGCATATGCAGAATTTTATATAAAACAGCTGGATTATTTACATACTAAAAACTCCCATATCTGTAATCATTTGCAAAACTGAATTACTACATCATATGCTGAAATATAAATATCTGATATGAAACACGACACTCAAAATGTGCAGTTATAAGTATGAAAAAGAAATCAGCTGAAAGGAACATAGCTAATAAAATCCTACATCACTTTTCGTAAAGTAACTTTTATATAAGGAAAACTTTATGCTTGCAATGTAATTACTTTCATAACTGTACAAGAATACATCGATGGTAACCAGTTTAAAGCTGGTATGGTAATTGGCCGATAGCAAAAATACAAAAAGAACTTTCTATTTTTATCCCATAATCTGTCACTGAAGAGAAATTTTTCTTATTGGTATACATTCTCAAAGAGCTTACCACTTAAGATATGCACCTGAATAGTAAGATGTCAGAGTGAAAACGTAGCAAAAATGCCAGTGTGTTTTATAGAAGAGTATTTCTGTATTAGTTACACAACTTCCCATACAATACTGCATACAATAAAACCTGGTTTTCATTATAGCAGCATATGAAGTATGATTTGAAATATGCTCCAGAAAAAAGAATCCATACTCTGTACAGAGTTCACAACTATACAGGCACAAGAGAAATATTGAATCAAATAGAGGCTTTGAGACTCAAATGAGTGTTGTAGTCAGAAGCAATACACACAAACCTTTGTAAAAGTAAGGAAATAATTGCAATTTTTTTTTTCACTTCTGGTGTGAATCAACATAGATTAGTGAAGAAAAAGTGACTACCTGTGTAAGTATAGAGTGCGTGGATTACCAAAGTGCAGGTTATCTTGCTTATACTGAAATATGCTTTATAATAAATGAGTAATTAAAAAAATGTTAGAATCAAAAAGGAATGTTCTCATAAAAAATGTTTCACTAAAAGAAATATTCCTTCCTTAACAGAAACTCTTATTCTGACTTACATTCTGTGCAATTCTACTGAAATGAACAGGACTGAAAAACATACCTGCTAGAACCCATTTTTACCACAGAGATTAAGTTCAGTTAAAAGAAACAAGCAGAAATATCAGGAGTATTCTACCAAGATTTAAAAAGATTTTCTATAGAAACTATCCAAAGGCTATAATATCTTTAGCTAGAAAAGGACAAATCAGGTAGGAAAATCACTGATGATGTGTCTTTACAATTAGCACTTAACTACACAGGCAATATATTCGAGCAATTTGCCTGCTCCTCAGAATATGCCGCTGTCCCACAAGCTGTCTGTATTCACTTCATATAAACTACTTAAAACAATTTTTAAAATCAGGTTTCCTGGCTTTATGTTTTTATACTTCAATCTTTGGAGCTTGCTATAGCCATACTCATTTTAAAGATAGTTAGGTGATTCAGAATGCAGTTGGGGACTTAGATTTTTTGAAGTACAGAAATGTGTAGGCCCTTTTCAGTAGCAAGTTCCTTCTGTACACCCCATCCCTTCAAAGACTTGCATTCAATAACTATAGTTGGATCCATCACAGGCTTCTTTAACCAAGAATCTGTTTAATTTGGATATGTGGATTATTTCCTTAGCTTCAAAACTCAATCTAATTTAAAACTCCAAGGAATTCTAATACACAGTTCACAAAATGTATTTGAATACATGAAACTATATGACTTTAGAATGAGAAAGAAAAGATTGATTGCATTATCATTCATTAATAGTGTTCAGTTTCATATTAGAAGAACAAAAGTAAGGTTTTTAATTTGTCACTGTCTTGCTAGTAACCTTTTGAATTTTCAGTTCTGAAAAGGTCTGCTAAAACATTTATTTCATGTTAGGTCAAGAACACTAGCCAGCTTTAAAACACAGCAATCATTTTCTGGCAGTAACACAACATTAGGGTACTGTGGTACCACTGACTTTTTTAGGAAACTGTAATTTACACAGCAAATGGTTTCCAGCTGGTTCAGAGGACACATCTTGTCCCAGCAGTAAATAAAAGCTGACAGATATTTTTTTGCACAGGAGCAGAACAGAAAGCTGCAATAAATGATAGCATACTAATAATGATGTTTACTAAATACTTTGGGATTTTGAAATGATCCACCACCAAGTATCATCTACAGTGCCAGAGACAATAAAGTCTTCTTATCATAAGTTCCAAAACTTTGAGGAGTCCAGGCATGCTTTGTTTTCCAGTCTGTGAATGCTCAGAGCGAACACAGATTTGGAGGAGACTGCTCCCAGTAACAATCTCCTGTTGAAAGAGATCATATCTACATACTGGACCCACCAAAAAGAGAGCATGAGGATTCAGAGAGGGAAAAAGGGAAGAAAGGAAGAGAGAAAGGAAGAAAGAGAGAGAGGACAGAAGAAAGGAAGGCAGGGAAGGGAAGGGAGGAAGGAAGCATGCTCTGCTTTTCTGCAGCAAACGATTAGGCACTCAGCTAGAGCAAAGCTCTGCTCTGTGCCAGTAAACAGAAGACCTCTTTCTGCACTTCCCGTACTGAATAAAATAGTGACAGCTCAAAAAAAAGAAACCAGGTGACAGCCACACAGATTGGCACTTCTCTGTGGATCAAGGGAGCTGCGTTCTTTTTAAACACAAAATAAAGGCATTTCAGTAGGCTTCCTGCTTTTCTGTAATAATTTTTGTTCCCTTTGCACTTTACACATAAATAAAGCCATTATTTTCTGGCTTTCCCCAAAGATTCACAGATCTAGCTTCCAGCCCACATATGTAATAGATTGCACAACTTAGCCCACATACACAAAAAATACTTGCAAAAATACTTTCAGCACAGCTGGCTTAGCCTGTTCTCTCTCATGCACCCTGAAGGAGACCTTCCAGAAGGTGCTCCCAGCCCTAGGTGCTTCGATGCACCCCTCCCCAAATCCCTGCACTGCTGCTGTTGTCTTTTTTTTGATCCCAGTCCTTAACCCTCCCTACTCCAGCATAACCCAAGAGCTCCCATTCCCTGTAGCCCAACTTCTCTTGCAATAGCTCCCTAAAAAAAATGAGGAACTGCTACACCCCCATGCATTGCAGCAACCACCGCATATACCCCACGACAGCTCAGTTTGCCTCACCACTGCACACAAAAACAGGAGGAGGGAGGTGGCAAACCCTGTCTAGCACACCAGCCAGTTAACACAAAAAAACCCCTGTTCCTGGCTTGGCTCCTGTCTTAACCTATATCCCAAACCTCACCATCTCAAAGTAATGTTATTCTGTTCATTCTGTTAAAGACAGAAGTTGGTGGGGGTTGGGTTATTTCTTTTTTTTTTGGGGGGGGGGGGGAGCGGGGAGGGCAAGGGGGAAACACAAGAAAAGAAGGGAGAAGACAGGCTGGGCAAAATTTTGGGAGGCTTCTTTCTCCTCACAGAGTGTATGAAAGGAAGAGCTGCTCCTATCTCCCCTTTACTCTCTGTGTGAAAACTTGACAGCTTATAGCTCTGAGGTCAGTGCAGCCCTCACCGCAGCAACAGGGGTATGAACCTCTTTGGTAAAGGCAAGATTTTAACTCACATCTCACCACAAATGGCGAAGGGACCAATTTTTTAATTATGCCTAAAAGGAAGGCACCAATATTTCCTCCTCTGATTGCACTTTGAAGAAAAACAACAGCTGCCTATGGACTCTCAGGCTAGAAAGGCAGAGACCTGTTTCATTACAGATCCCAGCAGTCTTAGCCTTGAGCCACGGCAGTTCAGCGAACACCCTACACCTGGCAAAATCAGACAGATCCACTCCTGCTTCACCCATTTCCCCACCACTTCTTCCCCATCTCCTCCTCTGTACCCAAAGAACTGTTCGTGCAGCCACACAATGAGCTGGATTAAGGAACTGATCCAACCGTCAACTGATTAAGTAAAAGAAAAAAATTGGAAGGGAGTTTTTCAGACAGATCTGTTCTCTGACGTGGTTCATACCCATCTTTGTAATGAACACAAAGAGAAGAATAGTGCTGGGGCAAGAAATGGTAAATGGGAATAACAGGAAGGTTGGGACAGCTTCCCTCTATAACTGTGGGTCCAAGATCCTCCACAAAACTTCAGGTTCTGAGGAACTTGAAAATCCAAATCTTGAGCTTTTTTGCACAGTTAAATGATACTGAACAATAATTTTAAGGATCTCTATTTAAGATCCAGGTGACACACTCCTACCTAAGCTCATTTTGCTTTTTTAAATCCTTTAGTGAACTGGAGCATAGGTTCCTCCCAGAAATAATATTATGTTACATATTAAAAGGTTTTTATTTTCCTGTGCTTTAAAGGGGGTGAAATATCAGGACACAACCATAAGAAAACAGGACTGAAAAAAAATTACATTTTAAAATTATTTACTACACACAAATAAAAATAGAAAACTACATTTTGTTCAGTTCAGTGAACAGGCAGATATTGCATATAGGAATATATGAAAAGGTGTACAGAAACTGGTTTGACATCTTATCTTTAGGACATAAATCCTGCTTAAGATACAGGATTTTTACATGTCTTTCTCTCTACCTGTGTGTTCAGTCACAAGAAAAGAACTGTGGCAAAAAAGACATATTCCTGAATGGGCATACTGCCAGTTACAGATCTTTTTAATTAATCAGCAGATTTGAAAATACTCAGAAAATCTTCTTGTTCTTTATTGTTTACTGAAAATCCAACAGATATTTATCACTCTGTAGTGAAAAACCCAACAAAGTCATCACAACAGAGTTTTGACTAACATTCCCCAACATATTCACCTTACCCTATTGTTTTCATTTTATAACCTCTTGAGTTTTTTCACTGCAGTGACATAATTAGTTGTGATTTCTTTTATGACAATTTCCTTGAGCTCCACCTTTTACATTTGGATTTTAGATATGCAAATTATATTTAAATACAGACAAACAAGAATAATTCCCCTTCCTACAATGACATATTTATATATGCATAAATATGGCTTGAAATGTGTGTGGATTATGGAATTTTCTTTTTTATTATTTTTTAGGTTACTATTTCCTATTCAAATCAGTAGAATTCTCACCTACTACTTCATTCTCCTTGTAAACACACATTAAAATGCACACTATGATGGGACCAAAGTCTAAACTGGCAAACTACCTTGCTTTTCAGTTCCAGACCTCAGAGTTGGAATTGCTTCTAGAAATGGAAGACATCAATGTTTTCTGCTAAGCCACTAAAATAGCACTTGACAGTGTATTTGATTTATATAGGCTATAAAATTAAGTTTATATATAAACAGAAGAGAAAATTTTATATTGTTTTTACAGCTGCTCTGTAGCCTTAATCAAAGAGCATGGCTACATACCTCAGAACAGCTGTCATTCTTTTTGATATGTTAGTATCCAGATGCTGGTTTTCATGTGCATAGTCTTTATGTACATGAGATTTGACTCTTTGTGACAGTGGCACATGTAACCATGAACATGATATGACCTCAAAAAAGGGCAACCTATGAGGATAGCTTAAAATGTCACTATATTTTGAGCTCATAGTTTGGATGTCAAAAGGAACAAGGCTCATAGATTAAGATAAAACAAACAAATTTCTCCCAAGCTACAAAAAAACCCCGAATGACACCGTCAATACTGTTTGTTAAACTAACAGAAAGATTACACTATTACTGGGTTTTTAATGAAGAAAGGATGCTACTACCGCCATCTGAATTCCTGAAAATACGAATAACTGTTTATTTAAAGGTATAACAAGTTGGATAGGTATGGACACAGGCAAGCTGTAATACTACCTTTTATATATATATATATATAAATATATACACATACTCTTATATAATACTATCTTTTATATATAATACCATTGCAGTGTATAATACTACCTTACTAGGAAAGAGAACATTAGGAGGTGGCACTGCAGATCAAATTTTAGTCATTCTGCTACTCATATAGTAAATTAATCTCTCTGTTTTAGTGGTGTTTACATTTGTAGTGGAAGAACATTCCTTTTTGAGTACACTGCTTTTGAAGAAGAGGTTGATACTAGAGATTCCTTCTTAACTTGTATCAATGTCTTAGTAATCAGAGATATGAGTACATGACTCCCAAATTCTTCAGGAGAGATACTACCACTGCTGCAAGAGGCCCATATTTGAATCATTTGATAGCAGAAGTTCTCTGGTTACTGAACAAGCCAGTACTAAGTAAATAGCACAGACTAAACCCCACTGATGAACCAAAGTCAAAATAAACCAGTCTCACATCCATGAAGACCACAAACACCACCAGTGGAATCCATACAGATAACATCAAGAAGAATCAAAGCATGCTGTACTTTTGGTGGGTAAGTTCTGTAAACTATGTACACAAATTAGCTTACAGATTTACGTTTCCTGTGATGTCAGTGGCATTATGCACATGCTTAAAATTAAGTATCTGCAATTGGGTTTTAGACTTCATTGGATAAAAATTGAACTTTGAGTTCACTATAGTCCTTAATATTTAAAAGGAAAACATACCATCTTTTTTCTGAAATACCAATTTAATGGGTTTGCAATGTTAAATTACTGGAAAAACATGATAGGACAAATTAAAGCTGAAAAATGAGAAGATAAAATTAAAACATTTTAGCGGTAGTTCCAATGTATCCCTCAAAGGCAATTATTTTCAGTAACCAACCTATAATTTAGCTAAACTGGCCTGTACAACTGAAGGTCCCACAACCAGTAGTTAATAATTCTGTTCTTTTTCTAAAATACTGTCACAAATCAATCGTCTTAGGTTTCTGTGTTGAACTACCTTCTCTTGTAGAAGTTAGCATATTAACAAGACTTCACTCTCTAAAGTTAGATTTTGCAAGGATACAAAAATACTGAGAAAAGCAACCTTTTAAACAAACACATTTAAATAAATTCAGTAAAAATGTTTGGAAAGAAATCTCTCCCTACCCACAGTACCCTTGCAGTAGATTCCTACCCTCTACTCTTGCTTTCTAGCTCTAGCAGTTTTTTCTGTCTTAGGGAGCTGCACAATATCCATAGTCATCTCTGTATTTTTAAGAAAATTAAACTGCTTTCTATCATATTTGGGGCTTGGTTTATGACCTTCTATTCACTGCAAACAAACCCCTTCCCTCAGGAGTTTCACTCTCTACCAATCCTACAGATTTCCTGATTTCTTGTTCTCCCTTTTTCTCTTTCAGTTTCAGCTCAGATAAGCTTCTGGATGTCAAGTTAGAGCATACAGAATACAATCAGGTGCCACAGAAAGAAAGAATAGCATTATCATACTTTAAAGGACTCCACCTGACTCAAAGTGAAAAATGTAAGCAGCAACCTTCCTTTCCATCGCACAAACACATCCTTTTCAACAAAACATGATATCTACCATTTATGAAGTATACATATAAAAAAGAACACCAACTATCACAAACCTGTAACAAGGCTTTTCTGGTAAATGGGATGGTTTATGCCTGACAGTACAATCACTTGATTCAAAACTGCCTTTCTGACTTTTCTTTGTTACCAAACCCTGAATAAAAAGGTACAATTTTACCTTAATTGCAGGTTCAAACTTTCAAATACATTTAAATATTCTAAAAAATGAAAATAAATTTGCTAAACTTAACTAGGTATTTTCAAATCCACATACAGTTACACATCTATGAACATCTATAACTGCTGTTACTGAGAATAATCATAGTTTTAGGGTGGATCTCATCATTTTGCATCACAGCATTACAATAGAGAAGCATAGGAGACCACCTGCATTTCCAAACTAAAACATACTGTACACACCATATGACATAAACATACTACTAGCACGTGTCAATTTTTCAGACAAGTCTTCTAAAGGTATCACTACTAAAATCCCTCTGATGTTACATTGTATCTAATGTATACTATATGAAAGATACCAAAGTAGTTTTTTTATATCATTTCAAATTGGGGGTAACATTGAATCTCCTTTTATTCTAGCTCTAGAAATAGGAGATTCAGAGGTTGTAAAACTGGTTTTCATTTGAATATTGCTACAGGGAAGAATGGTGAACAGAAAAGGAAAGGAAATATGCAGGAAAGGAGAAATTAGGAATAAAGAAAATGGGAAGGAAGAAAACAGTGAGATGGGAAAGCCAGAAAGAGCAGAGTAAATGGAAATAATGAGCTTTGTAACTTCCTATTTTTAGGTTACTTAGTTGCACACAAATTGCCTACAGAATTGTACACAATACAGAAGTACACAATTAAAAAGTGATTCAGTTATATGCTTTCTGTTATATGCATTCTAATCTAATTATGAAAGTCAAACCAATCCTTAAAACTGCTACTAAGTGTGGAAAGAATTTAAGAATACTATTCCCTAAGAATGCCCTGACATGCTCCAGAAACAGGACATCTTTTGTCTAGTCAGACTAACATTTTAAGTACTCTAAGACCAACAAGAAAAGAGGAGAAAGAAAATATATAGGAGGGAGAAGAAACAAAAATGAAGTGAGAGTCCACCAACTAATTTGAGAGAACGGGGAAGAAGCAGGACTCATGACAGGTTTACCCCAGGAAGGATTTGACAACTGATGTCTGGCAGCCAGCAACTGATAAATTGTCCACAGCTGGTTTCCATTCTGACCATCCTCCAGCAGGGAAAGGAAAAGGAGCCAAACAGTGGGAGAGCCCTTTCTGTATGAGTGTGAGTTTTGGAACCCACGTGCAATTAGTAGCAGCTGGGTCTTACAGCTCCCATCTCTCCCCTTCCCCACATGGTATCTGCTGAGCATCCCACCAAGCTACAGCATTCTTTTCCTTGGCAGGAGAAATCTTCCCAGAAATTAAAAGATCCTGTTTTTCACAGTGAGACCAGTAAGAGCTGCTGGGCGTGGAGCTGTCCATGTGCTGCCTACTCTCAGGTGATCACAATTTTGGCTACCCCACACCTTTGGGGAGGAGATGAGGTTACTGAGGCTCCTCCTCACTGCAGGAATCTACACCTCTTGGATTCTGGTGGCAGGGATCCAGAGGCATCACCTTTACTGATTATCATCCCAACTGGTAATACTGCCCATAAGAAATCAGCCACCTGATCCAAGCCACTGAGATCACTGATCATATACAACAACACTCAATCCCTTCTGCTGCTTAAGATATGACCAAACTTCTACTTGCAGAATATAGAGGTAATGATCTGCTTCCCATAACATCATCAACACTAAATAGTAGTAGTAGTAGTAGTACACTAAAATGCTTCTTTTCATATTGATAGATCTGTTTTTCCATAAGAGTTAGAATAGAGTTAATATTTAATCATTGAGCTTACTGCATTCAAAATATTATCCACATACCTCAAAATATGCTTTCATTTTCAAAGAACTGTGGGCCTCTTTATGCCAAGCTTTTACAACAGCATTTAAACATAATTTGTTAAAGATCTGTTGCAGTTTCTCCACTGCCACTGAAAATATACATAACTATAACCAATTTGGGGACCACAAGTAAGAACAAGTATGTCATTTAATTGCTATAGATGAATGTCTGTCAAATTACATTTCAATAAAATAGCTATTCAATTCAGCTTCTGTAAGAAAATAAATAACAACTTTTTACAATAGATATAATTAAGACCTTTGCAACAGCATTTCAAGTCAGCAGGCAATCCATAAACATGACATTATTTTGAATTTATCAGAATTTTGTGTAAGACATTACTGACCTACAGTTTGATCTACTAAATTACCCAATAATTTCACAGAGCTTGGATGTACAAGATGCATACAGACCTCAGTGAAATGAAATACAATAACAAAACTTTAATAATGTTTCAGACAGCATAGAAGTCAAAAGTCATGACAAGAGGAAACGGCCTCAAGTTGCTCCACAGGAGGTTTAGACTGGATATTAGGAAAAATTTCTTCACCAAAAGGGTTGTCAAGCATTGGAACCGGCTGCCCAGGGAAGCAGTTGAGTCACCATTTCTGGAGGTATTTAAATATGTGTAGATGTGGTGTTCAGGGACATGGTTTAGCAGTGGACTTGGCAGTGCTGGGTTAACAGTTGGACTCAATGATCTTAAAGGTCTTTTCCAACATAAATAATTTTACAATTCTATGAATAAATTCAGTGAAGTGCTAAGCGTTACACCAGTGTTAAACATACAAAGAACAGTAAAACAGCTTATGAAAGATCGCGTGTTTGTTATGAATGAATGTAAATATTAAAAAAAACACTTTTAAGAAAAGTTTGGAAGCAATTGAATTTTCTGTAGTCCAGCACAAAAGAAAAACAAACCATGGGGAATATTATAACTGTCCTCCTATATGTAAAGGGTGTTATGAACGCAATCAAAATAAAATGCTTTTCACAGCCACTGAAATAAAAACAAGAGGAAATAAGTACAACTTTCTGCAAAACCTTAAGATATTAAAAATGATTTTTTGTCATTTAAGTTGGCAAACAAACTTACATAAGCTACAAAGGGAGCTGACTCTTCTTACTTGATACTTTCAAGAACATACAACAGTTTAAGTAGCTTAGCCCTTTATAATGCTATCTCATGGACATGATTAGTGTGGCATGCAGTCTTCACTATCAAAAGGATGAAAATGTAAATTTTGATATAGTAAATACACAATATAGAATCACTTATCTACTATCTTTTTAACAAAAAGGTGTCCTGAAATTCAACTGAAATAAATTATTATAAAGGTATATTTAAGATCCATTCTTGATAGTGAAAAAAAATAAAAATTAAAAATCAGTGTGTCTTGAATCTGGCAAGAGATGAAACGTTGACATTATAAAGCTGTTTTCTGTTACCTGAGTCACACTCAAACACAAAATGAACATACTGTATGATATTACTTTAATAAGTGTATGCTCTGCAATTTAATTACAAACTGTAATAACTTTTTAGGCTATACAACCAGTAAGATACAGAGACTGGAAGTATTTGCAAAGCAAATGCCTATTTTTATTTATATATATATAAAAAATATATATTAAAATTTTTATTGCTCGAGGGAGGAAGGCAAAAACTCTCAGGATTGCAAGGGAAGTCCAGACTGCACCTAAATCAATTTGCTTTGATTTTCATCAATCAGGATCTAACAGCCTACTAACGTGCCCCTTTAATTCTTTCTCACAACGCACTGTTCACTCTTGACATTTTTCCACAGATCACTCCTTCATGGGTTGTCTTCATATATTATATGAATACCGTATAGACTACACACACACACACATATATATATATATATTAGAGTTCTACTATGAGCAGATCCTCAATGTGTTCAAATTTTATTTAAGAAAAAAAGACCAACCTTTTTTTTTTTTAATTCTCTATCATTCCAGCAACCTCATTTACACTGCAATCCCACAGTTATACCGATACTAGTCAAGAGTCAATGAATAGACACACACAGCAATAACTGAATGGTGTTTTCTCCATATGTCAGCTTTGTCATAAAAGGAAATACACTGTGTAACTATGCCCCATCATATGTCTCCTCCTCTGCTTCTGTGAATTTAACATTAACAAAAGGTGTCTTGGCTGAAAGTAATATTTAGAAGATAATATAAAATAAAGTAATAAAAAAGAATATGAAGTCTCTCACAACTGCCTAGCGGAGCGAGGAAATAGCTTGGGCCTCTGGCTCTTTAAGAGCAATGTTTGAGTCATACATAACTGCCTGAGCTCAAACTCAAAGCTACAGATAGTGCTTTTGGCCCATTTTTTCATTTTATGAAACTTCTGTCTGGGTGGACTCAGGTTAACAGAGTCTATGTTCACAGCTGCTGCTGTGTGGAGACATTTTAAAAACCTCATAGCTGCAGGATCTGTGGAACACAAAGTCTCAAGCAGAATGAAGTATTTATTTTTTCTTTCTTCTGACTTTCTTATTTTATTTTGATCTTCACGCCTTCCCCACCTCTCATCATGAATTCCATCTAACTGAAGCCGAGTCAAACTCTGTGATCCCTCCTGTTTTATCCCCATTGCTGTACTTTTCACCTCCCACAAAAGCATCCTGACTCACTCCACTCTACTTTTGACATACACTCCATTTCCCTAGCACCTCTCAAGCCTGCTTTGCATAAGTATCACTGCTCAGTCTTCACAGAAGAGTACCAGCACCATCTGTCCTAGCACAGAATACAGAGAACTGCCTCTCATGGTACTAATGGCATCAGGTTGCCACAGGTCAACTAATGAAGGGCATCCTGCAAAAAGATAGCTAGATAAATTGTTGGACCAAGCATATTTAAATTACTCAGCATCATTTTCTTTTATATAACATGCATTTTTTGTCTTAAGCAAAGCAGCTATATAGACTTAGATGTCATTTTTTCCTTGTGAATCTGCACCCACACACTCTACTTCTGTATAATAACTCTTAATATTTGGACATTATAATGAACAGTATACTGCTAGACCCATCTAATAACTCTTAATATTTGGACATTATAATGAACAGTATACTGCTAGACCCATCTTCTGCGCTGCCTTTTTTCTTTTGTTCTTTTTCAGCAGAATATATTTTATCCATCCTCTGAATTGTAAAACAGAATGAGTAATTTAATATGGCTCCTGACCTGAATGAAGTAAAATCTATAAAACTGCAATTTGCCGTAAAATACAAAGCAGTCAAGCTCAACAATACAAACTTCTGAACAGAACTGATGTTTGATATTTATAACGTAATTAAAATATGCATTGATAATATTTTTCAGTGATAATTCATTCACTCATTTTAATAAAATTTCTACTTGTTCGTAATATTCTACAGTATCAAGCCATAAAAACTTGCTTGCTTCCACCATCATGTACTGCAGTTGCTGTCAGCTATATTTTCATGTAGAGATCTGTACTTATGGGAGGACATTTGAGTGTTTATAGAAAATAACTCAGAAGTGCTAGATATATGCATTTACTTAAGTGCTATTTACATTTTCTTGGCAATACAAATAATAATGTAATAGATCACAAACTCAATTTATATCTTAACAATTTTAACCTTTGGTAAAAATCCCATTTCTCTTCTAACCTAAGTAATAAGAATGAGATTCAGAACAAATGTATTTCAAATGATCATATGTCACTGATATATTAAAATACACTATTTCTCCATATCTGATTTGCTGGAAAGACTACTGAATAAATTAGACTTTACATGACCACTTTCATTTGCCAAAATCTCTCTCATTTCAAATTAAAATAAAAAAAATTCATGTAGTTGGGAGCAATTATAAATGGAACATTCTACTGTTCCAGTCCAACTTCTGTGATAATTAAACAAAACTGTCAGCTCAAACAATCTTCAAAATGCTGCTGTAAAGGAAAAAGGAATAATCTTTCATTTCACTGGGATACGAGACAAAAAAGAAAAAAAAAAGATTTCTCTTATAGCAAGGAAGGCTCAGGTATTAGGAAAATATTTCTGTTATAAAGGACTATGAAGTACTGGAATAAACTGTGTAGAGCGATTGCCGGGTCTCCAACACCTGTGATTTTTAAGATGACTATAAACAGCCAAGACAAATATTTACCAAGGCTAACCACAATACAGCTTGAAAATCTTAACCTCCCTACCAATTTTGTGATACTGAGTAAGGATTTACACCAGTATTCCTAAGAGTTGTACCTCCTATATAATTAGCATTCTATGCTTTTCAAAATAAAATAGCCCGAACTTACCTGTTCTAAATGGAGGATCATTACATTTTGATACACATGCTTATAAAAAAGGAACCAGTGAACATGTTTGTTTATTGGGATTATCATATTTAAAAACATATCTATGTATTATCCCCATTTTTAAAAGGACAAGCTGGATTATTTAAAATACGAGTTATCTAATCCCAAGTATAAAGGAAACGAAAGAGAGCACAAGAGAATGTAGATCTTTTACTTTCAGACACAGATGCAAATTATCCTTTTAATCCTGGGTATACATATATTCCTGGCAAATACAGCTGATGAAAGTGCAGAAATGTCAAAGGACTTTATTCAGGTCTGGAACATGCAGAAACTCAGAACTGACTAGTTTTAACATAGAACAACATTGCTGAAGAAAAAGAAAGCCAACTCTAAGTTTCTAATCTGAATGATGAAAACTTTCTCCTCCCCCAAAGGAACTACATGCTTTGGTAAAAGATTTTTCCTAGTATGTTCCTGAGGCATATGTAAAATGCATATACTTACCTAAAACACCGCTTCATTACATTTCTTCTGTAAAAGTCCCACGCTTTGGCACATAATTTTTCAGTCATCTAAACAAACCATTTATGACATCAGTACACAAAACAGTGCTGCAGTACGAATATTTAAAAATCGGACAAAAATATGAAATCTTGTATTTTCCCTGTTCATTGGTACAAATTAAAATATCTATTTTAAAGATCATTTTCTGTGTATACTTGGAAGTACTTTGCTACTAAATTACACTTTTGTGTTTACACACAGAGTTAAAGGAAAAGATAAATTAGCATACAAAACGGAACTAATATGTGTGCTTGAGGGAAAGCTCAGTAACCGAAACTCAGGCTTTCACCCCTCATATCCACTCTTTTACTGATCAGCTGCATCTAGCAATTTAGCCTATTAAACAAATACTTAAGCTACTCTTTGCAAAAATCTTTTTGTGATCCATTGCAATGTAAACCACTTACCACATGATTCTAACTCACTGGTATTTTAATAAACCTGTTTGAGCCTCTACAAACCCAAAACTGTGTAAGACTACTCCCTGTAAAAGAGAATATGGTCCTTTGAATGTGCAAATAGGAATCGGGCTTCAAAATTGTTTTTATCTCATTTATTGCTCTTACTCCTAAGAAAATCTATGAGAGGATTTGACTGTGACACATTTGTATATTTATGTATATACTGTAAACCCCAACCATTCCACTTTTAGACTGATTAATATAATATTTGAGAGGCTGGTCAAAGAGGAAACAGCTGAAGTGAAACTGCAGTAAACTCACAGTACAGATGTACTAAGAGAAGACAAAATTGAGTACAGTTATACAGAGGTAATGAAGAGAAAAATCTGGTCACACTGCATGCCAGCTTACTGCCTAAATTGCTTAGACTGCTTCCAAGCATGGTTATGTAGCAACTTGCTCCTTCTCTGAATGTTTTAAAATAAGTGTGACTTTTTTTGATTGGTAAAACCAAGATGTTTACCTTCTTGTTTTATGTGCAATAATACTGCATTTCACTGTAACTATTAATTGTTAGCATTGACAGCACTTTCCAAGATTTATTGGTTCAAATGTAATTTTAAGGAATCACCCTAAGCAAAACTAAATAATGCACAGAAAAAACATGCTGTTGAAACTAGATTCATATTTATGTGGAACTCTTTTAAATTATAACCAAATATGAAACAAGAACTACTTGTTCCCTACCATACGCACAGATGCTATGCTTACCTCTGATGACATTAGGTTTTGGATACAAATCAGTATCGATAGAAAAAACTGCAAAGTATCATATTCCTTGCACTGGCTACAGAAGAGTAACATGAGAAAAGTTAAAAACCGAATATAAGTATTTTATTAGATTTGTTCACAGCATAGAGTTAATGCAAATATTCAGTTATTTTTACCAGTTGTTCATGATCTAGTCCAAAAACAATGTTCAAGTAAGTTTCTGAAATCCTCTTGAATTTTGGATGGAAAGACAGATCAGCACACATATACCTTTAAAAGAGAAATAAATTACATTAACCCTATTAGTATCCCCAAAAGAAAATGCGTTTTTTCTCTGTACCTAATAGATTAGTTATATGTTACAGCATTATGATAGTATCATTTAAAGATTAAGACCTATATCGCTTTCATTACAAATACCCCTAGCAGCCGTATTTTTAACGTGTTTACAAAATATGAAAACAAATTATCATGTTTTATTGCTACTCTAAGAGCTATGTTGAAATACTGTGTACATTAGAGCTTCCATGTAATCTCTCAGACCTTTCCTATCAGATGATACTATTTTGTTTTTCATCTTAATATTGACTGAAGAGCCATTTCAAATTTTCAGTAGTTGAAGCAATGTTTCCTGGTGTTGAAGATAGGCCATGCCATGTCTAGGTAGGTAAACTTTTGTTTTCATTTAATAAAAAAAAAGACAACACACTGCAAAGTCGAATAAATAAAAAAAGATTATGCTGCATTATACTTCCATGAAAAATATGGAAACAAAAAGTATTTACCAGAGATCTAAAATTAAAAGAGAAACCAAGTCAGTTTTCAACTTCTAGGAAAGACATCATAAATAATGTAAAGTAAACAATAAAACCTCATCATTATGGTTCAGGTTGTTGATGCGCCTTGTGATAAGAGGAACTGGTGTTATCCCATGGAGAATCCCAGAAAAGGACACAAAAAGGGCACATATCTGCATCACCCACTGTAACGATTTTACCTGCTGCCACAACGTATTTAAGTCAGTCTATCAGTGTATGCAGAGAGGCTGGGGGTCAGGCAACTCCGGAGATCTCTGCTGGAGTGGGCCCAAAGATTAACCTTTATTATCCACCTCCTACTGAAAACTTCAACCAGAAGTGACAACTGCACAGAACATAAAAGCGAGGTAAGTACCCCCTGGCTAGCCCTTTGAAATTACAGCTTCTTCACATAGCAAAAGATACCTATTTTCCTAGCATTAACCATCACTTTGTCCACTATATTGCCTTCCCTCTCTTTTCCACTTCTCATTCTCTAAGTTTTTCTAGCTCCCATCTAAATAGATCAGCAGTGCCTTTTGGGGTCAGTTTTAATCCCCCGCTATTTTCTGACAGCAATAAGGCTTTTTACAGAACTCAGTATCTCAACAAAACATGTTAGTCCCTTACTAAAAAGTATCAGTGGCAGCATGCCTACACAACCAAACTCTAAAAAATGATATTTTATAGACTTTACATGAACACTGAATTTAACTCATACTGAATTATGACTTTCCATCTCCTTCCTGTACAAAGCTCTTTCACTCCGCAGCGGAGTTTTTGTCTCCAGGCATCCTTATTGTTATGAAATTTTGTTCATCTTTTTTCTTATCTTTTTTGTTTACACTACAACCTTTGTAGAAGTTCTCAGTATTTAAAGTTTTCTTGCAGCTTAATCCTGATGATATCCCAAAACATCAGGCTTGATTATTGTACAGCTGTGACACCTACAAATGAAACTGCATTCTTGGATCAAGTCCAGCAAGTAAAAAAAGAGGATATTCTATCTTGTTATGATTCATGTCAATGCAAATACCATTATAGACTGTTGCTCTTCCCTCTGCACCACCTGAAACTTTTTTCGTAATATTCCAAACTTTCAATGGACCAGAATCTATAAACCTCGAAGATGTCATATTTACAAAACACAACTTTTCTTGAAACCCAGCTGAACCATGAAATTAATTATGTGTGCAAGTTAAACCAGGAGGGGAAGTAACTTTCACAGGAGCTGCATCAACAGCAATGAACATGCTTCCAAAAAAGTTAAGAACATATGATCTCACAATATTCAAAACTAATGCAAAACTTTGTGTCTTGTTTTCTGCATAGTAAGTTAAGAATATACATACACCTTTTTTCTCTTTTGTCAGGTACAGACTAATTATAAATTAATGACGTTTTTCCTAACAATGGACAAAAAGCACTAACAGGTCAGAAAAAGCATTTGTTGTGAAACATATTTTTTAAAATTCAGATGGCATATTTAGTCTACAGAAGTTGTACGTATTTTAGAAACCAAAGCTTCCTTCCACTGAAGTCAAACAGTATTTTCTGAGATTCCAGTGTAAACAGAACTAAATCCTCAGTCTTTTTTAGCTCATGCTGTGATTACTTCACTTAAAAGGATGAAAGAACACACAGAGCAGAGAACAAATGAGAAATACTACAATTAATGATTAGGTGCTTGAAAGTCGCATCCTGGTTCATATAGGTAAATATACTATGGACAGCAATGAAGTCATAACAAATAACACTACCTCAGTTTTGATTACCACAAAAGGGTTTAATATATTGACTGAAGAGGAGCATTAAGTAGAGGTTATACTCTTTATTCTGTAGACAAAAAAACCCCACCCATAGATATCAGAAGAAAAATATTTTCTGTGGTTTTAGAAGATATTGTCCTACTGTATTTGCAATATCATATGCCATTAATATTTGCAAAAAAAAAGCAATATTAACATTTAATTTACAGTCTACACAGTAAATGCTGTGCCATTAGCATGTTTTAAAAGTTAAAGTTCAATATTACAAACCACAGAGCACAGACACAATCATTTAGTATGTACCATAAGAGAACATCTAATCCCTTTTCCATTATTTCTTTGAGCTTTTCTTCTAAAAATGTAAGTGGATCTTCTGGACGCATAACAATTACACCACAAAGCAGCACCTGCAAAAAGAAACTGCAAATTAATGCCTTTGTGTTAACAGCAAAGTAGCATCTAGATATGAAACTATTAAAATAAACACAAGCTTACCAGCGTCTTTTAAAATACTGTAAAATAGAGGCATTTATTTTTATCATTTACCTTCCTTTTTCATTCAGTTTTTAAAGGTAATATTGCACATATCAGCATATTTCAATTGCTAGACCTCAAAGCACTGGCTTTAGGCTAGTGATAAAATACATGGTATTTCTTCAACAATTACTACAAAGAATTTCATTGCTTTTAGTGTGCATTAAAGAAAGAATATACAGATGATTGGATAATTTTATTTACTTAATGAAAACCAGAATGTAAACCAAGATTAATCCTGTGTAGTATAGAGTATGTTGAATGGGAAGCATGAACAGAAATTTATCTTGTAACCAGTACTGAAAACAAAATGCAGTTTGAAAAAAGATTTGCTTTTCAGGATTGTGTTATCACATACTTTGCATTATCTTTTAGTAATAATGCACAACTGATGAACCACTTTTCTCATTTGTGAATTTGCATATGATTTTTGACTCATCAGCTCACATACAGCAAAAACATACAAAGTATATTGATTTTTAAAAGTATATAGGCAAATTGCAGTTATTTAAGTGAATATTTAATGAAAACTATAAACTAGATGGTTTTGTGCCTGGTAAAAATTTCAAAACATGACTACGTATCTTTAACTAGTCATTAATCTATGTTAATGCAAAAGATGCTGTCCCGGGACACACTCTTGCTTATATTTCCCTCTGTCTGTTATAAAGAAACTTGCTTTCATTAGTTATCACAAAAACAACACCTGTGTTTTTAGATTTTCTTCCAGCCCTGACACTTAAGAGAGCTGGTTTTCTTTGCCTCTTCCCACTTTTCACTACCAGCACTCTCCATGGTGCAGTTGGATGGTACCCATCTAAATATTGCCATTCAGAGTCTGCTGTGGCCTCTAGAAGATCATGACCAAAATTCTGACTATGCAATGTCACTATCCACTTGTGTTTAGTTTTCCCAAACCATGGCACCTATGCACTCAGTGGGTAGAAATGCTTTCCTCATTTTCTAACATTCATATTGATTCCAGCTTATTACTGTAATACTATATAAATGTAGTCTATATCAACATAAAATACTTTTTAAACCCAGGAAATATCTGAAGCAACTGCTACATGTTGATGACAAGACAACACAATAATACACAAACTCAATGCAATACTACTTTCCTTTCAAGACATGGCCTCTTGCTATTATTAACGTGGAGCATGTGCTTGAATTCTTTTCAGGAAGCACGGTGGGAGTACAAGGGAAAAGAGGAAAGCTCTAAATCAAAACCATGATATGGATATACTGCAAAAGCCAAGCATAACACAGAGTTAACAAAAGGTAGAAGTGGGCAGAGCAGGCAGGTAGAGGGAGCAGCCCGGGAACTCTTGCATGCTAGAGAGGCCTTTTGCATGCTAATCAGAACACTATGTAGAAACAGAATCAGGCAATAACATAAATTGGAAAGGTTATCTGAAGGCTGTTGAACAGAAGTTGTGAATGCCCCATCACTGGAAGTGTTCAAAGTCAGGCTGGATGGTACTTTGAGAAACCTGAAAGCTGTCCCTGCCCCCAGCAGGGGGGTTGGACTAGATGATCTTTGAAGGTTCCTTCCAACCCATGCCACTCTATGATTCTGAGTTAAGACCAATAGGAAAAGGCAAAGAAAAATACTTCTTTATGCACAGACACAATGAAAGGCAACTGTCCTCAGTTTAGCCACCCTGAATATTTACAAACACTAATCAACACAGAGCTTCCAACCTTAGCATCTCTTCAATCTTAACAAAAATGTATTTTGCAAAGTTGTAATTTTCAATCTCGATGATTGACTACATTAAGAAAACATTATAAATCCATCACTTCTCATTGTAATTCGTGATATATAATATAATTTTAAGCAATATACAGGCAGTTAAATGGCTTTGATCACAAATTTTCCTATGGACAGATTTCCTAAAGCCAATCCCAACACTGGTCGGCTACTCCCTCTGCTGGATTAAGCCAGTATGCCTGTGCCACATGAATGCCATTTTTTGTTACTTCAAGTTTTGTTTACCTTTTTCTTTTTTCCCTTTTACAAACAAACACAATTATTTTTTTCCTTTGGATGTTCTGAAAGGTTTCCAACACAGTAAAGCCAAACTATCCAATTATATACTGGAGCGCAAGGCCTCTGTTTAACATTCCTTTATAAAACTTAAATAAGGAAAGAATTGTAACAACCTGGTCTTGCAAGGTTCTCTCCAGTGATGCTTGGGCCAGGTGTAAAACTGAAAACAATTATGCTGAATCTCTACAAGTCTGGCTATTTCTATGAGACTTCTACAAGACTCTCAACAATCTGAAAGAGTCAATCAACAAATTTTCTCAATCTATAAATTTTATTTAGTCATAATACTAAACATTAAAACTATACTCATACTTCAAATGATCACTAGTTGCATATCATCACAACCCCCAGCTAACCAACTCCCAAACAACTAAGAAAAAAAAAACCAACTCCCAAAACATCTACAGTGCACCTAAATTAATAAGCTAGAATTCAATATCTTAGTCAGGTTTTTATATTAACTGCTTCTATTTATCAATCCGGAAAAGATCATCTGTTCTTTAAAAGTTCACAAAGGAAAAGTCCCAAAATTCTGCAGCATTCAGTTTAAAGCTCACTAATGGAAGAACCATTTTTAGCATCCCTTCCTCTGTACATTTAGCCTACATATTTTCTTACTCCTTATTCGTATGTGAAAGAGAGCTATTAAGAATCAGCATATTCATCATCTGAATAAAATAAAGTGTTAGATACTGATATCCAACAAGTTTTACAAACTCTTCAGCTGTACCATTCTTGCATCCTTGCAATGACCTCAGTACATAGACCAATAGTTTTGTTGATGTTAACAGACATTTGCTAAACAGTAAATTCCATTTATTTCCATCACCAAAAAGAGAACATGACTGGGTGGCATAGATGATGACTATTAGCTGTGCCTTTAGAAAATATTCCCTATGAGGATGAAGAAACATCCATGTCTTGTCTATAAAGTTTTCCAAAGCAAAAAGTTTCAAGATCTAAATTCTATGCCTCAAAAATCAGGTAATCTAAATACAACATACCCATTTTTACCAACAAAAAAATCTTAACAGTGGTATATTTTCATCATTTTTTATTATTCCTAGTACTGGGTAAATCAACACAGCATCTACCTGTTAGAGATGTATCCAGCTTTAAACTTAATGATACTCCCAAACCCCATAAGCTACCCAGAACCAGTAGATGCCAAATGTAGTTTTGTTAACAACTGCTGTTTTCTTGCAAACCCTCATAAAGCGCACTGCTTTTCCAGAAGCATCTACTACTAGACTGCATTTTCCTGTTGAATATCAAAAAACTAACTAAACAGGTTCCACAAAAACTCTCTTTTCTGTGAAGCTTGGATAAAAACCCTTGACCATGGTTGGTTTTGACATCTTGTGACTACTGCCCTTTCCTGACCACCAATAATGATCTTCCTGTGTCTTTGTGATTTTCATGCCTGTTTATGCTCCTTTCATGTCCATTTGCTGGTTCACCATCAGCTCATAAGGCACCTGGGCAGGGAACATCTTCTGATAAATGTACAGCAGCTAGCACAACATAATATCCTGAGTAATTTACCTAGGTTTCAAAGCATGATGAGGATGACTACTACAAGAAGTAGTATGCAAGACCCATATACCAAAAAAAACTTACCAACAAAGATATGAATTTTGTTATTTTGATTTGTTGCTACAAATGTTATTTCCCAGCCTCACACCTCCGGTGCTGAAGATGTGCTGTTCACTGTATATTCAAACTGCATTACCATGTATACATTTTAGCTATTCCATAACACCTTGCTTAAATGTCACTGCAGTGTTATAAATATTAAATGTTATTATTTCAGGTATACCTTCAATAAGAGACTACACCCTAAAACCAGATGCATTTTGCAAAGACAATAAAGGCCTGCCAGCCCCAGGAGAAGTTCTAGCAAGGTGGGCAGCAGCTCAAAGCAGCAAATTAACAGGGATAATGGAACTGATGCAAAACTGACAAAACCGTTGTCAACTTTGCCTCTTCCAGAGACCCAGAAAGTCTGGTCTGCTGCTGCTGCTGTTATTCCCATGAGGAAGAGGAGCAAAAGAGGAGGGTGTGTGAAACACAACGAGGCCTGAACTGGCCACAAGCTTCAGCCTTCCATTAACCCAGTGTAGAAAGACTGGGTTCTCTCAAAGGCTTCTCTCTTCTAGCCATGACCCCATTCCTCTTCCTACCACTTTAGTCATTTACCCTTCATGACAAAATTCATTTGGGTCAGAAAAATTGTAAGCCAGGTCTGCATCCAAATTTGATTTTAACATTGTAAGAATACAGCTACTAACAACAGTGAAAGTTGTCATACGCATAGTGTTTGCAGGATTATAGTTTGCCTGCCTTTTTATGGGTACTGTTTAAAAGTAAATCTGGATAAGAGAAGTCTGACAGGAATGAAACATTCAGATGCAGCAGGGAATCTCAAATTATTTGGACATGATTATTTGGAGTCCAACTGCATTTGAACTGTGTCCAAACCACAATCTAATCATAAAAAGACGTAACCAAATGGCCATTTTGGAACTCTATATCCTTATTTTTGATTAATGGAAAATGGAAAGAGAAACCAAAAGGTAATAAAATCACATAAGAAACTTGCCTAGACATCAGCAACCCTCTATGAAACAAGAAAAAATTATTTAAAAAAAAAATCTTACATAGGCTAATTTTTAACTGATTCTTTCTTTTAAGAAACTCCCTTTAACCTTAATTCTTTCATTTTTAGTTTATTAAATTAATGCCACTGTTGCTATAAATGTATTTATAACTTTTGCTTGGAAATGCAAATATGAACTATTTTTGAAGTGCGGAATCAAGAACTACAGCTCATGCAGATACATCTCTTTTGTTTTCCTGTGCTTAAAAACACAAAGAATGATCAAGAGACAAACTCTTGCAGGAGAGGCGCTCAGTCTGCATGGCAGCACTGCTCTGTAATTATTCTAATTGGCTCAAGGTTTCTTTATTAATGTTTCCATGGAAATCCTGGCTGTAATAGCTGCTTGCAAATGATGCCCATTTTTGGTAGCTTAAAAGCATCAGGATGTCTCTTAAACTTGTATTTGTGCATTGTGCCTTTCTTTGTTTTAAGGAAACTGAGAAACAGCTGCTGCATATTTTGAAACAGGCAGAAGTGAATGTGACGAAACAGGGAGGAAACTAAAGAAATACAGAAAATCACGTAAGAATCCTGAAGGCAAACCCACCAACTTTGTTTCCCCCACAGTCCCTCATGTTGTGACAGTTTTACTCTCTAACATTTTACGGAAGTTTATTTACTCCTGGGACAATAAATATCTAATCCACAAACATCTGAAACGTGGTTCACTGCTGTTACGGTTAAATTGAAATAAATTCAGTCCAAATAAATCCACTAAATATTTATTAAGGCAGGAAAGCAAAAACAGCGCGCTGGGTGGCCAGGGCGTCGCAGCTCCACCTAAGGCTCGCAAATTCAAGCAAGCTGAGCAGCTCTTTTTGTCTTCACCGAGGTCGTTTCTGACATCTTCAGTACGCCCCTCTGCTTCTTCTGTTATCGTGGTTTCTTGTCAAACAGGCCGTTCCCATGTTTGGTGTAGCAACATAACATTGTGGACATGTCTCTTCTTGTTAAACAGGAAGTTCTCAAGACCACCACAATGGGTTCGTTCCTCTTGCTTAACTTGATTGATCAGCAAATTACCCTTAGTTACTTATTACAATTCCCCCCTTCTTTTATTTATAAATAATTTGCTGATCAAACCCAGACAATACCTCACAAGCTGCATCTAATTCAGGATTTTCATTTGGTATGATTTTCATCTCTAGTTCCGATTGCTTCATCACCGTTAGCTGTACTTTTTCCAACCTGCTTTTCACAAAAGTTACAAATTTATTAATGATACAGGGTCCAAAAGTCAGAGCTAATAACAACATTCTGAGGGGTCCCACCAAGGTAGAAATTAAAGTAGTCAGCCAGCGTGACTGATTAAACCAAGATTCATACCAGGAGGATTGAGCCTCCCGTTCTCTTTTTCTTTTCTCTAATCCCTCTCTCAGCTTCGCTAACAAATCTCTTACCACCCCAGTATGGTCAGCATAGAAGCAACATTCCTCACCGAGAGCAGCACATAATCCTCCTTGTTGCAAGAATAAAAGATCCAATCCTCTCCGATTCTGTAAAACTACTTCCGATAATGAGGTCAATGATTTCTCTAAATAAGAAATAGGTTTTTCTACTCGGGCCAAATCTTCGTCTACGGCAGCTCTTAGAGATGTTAGACTCTGCTGCCGTTGCACCAAGGAGGTTATGCCAGTGGCGGTCCCAGCGACCCCTAAACCAAGTAAAGTAGTTATAGTAATTGCAGATATTGGCTCTCTTTTGTTGATTTTATGTCCTAAATTGCTCCAATGTAAATACATAGTCTCTTCCTTATGTAAGAGGATTCTAGGTACCACAGTAACCTGTACACAAAGTTCTGAAGCATTTCTTTTGAAAACAGCAGTAGGCAAACACGGTGTTAATCCAGTTATAGAGCAAATCCACCATGTCCCAGGACTAGGCAGAACCCATTTAACATCAGATGCAAAGTTTCGAGTCTGGTTGGTACATAGAGATTTTCTTCTATTTGTCACCTTTCCTATACACCAACCGCTCCCTCTGACTTGTTGGAGGGTAATCCCTGCTTTCTGTTCTTTCCAATTACATCTGGAGGGACTATCCTCAGAAGAGGTAGTAAAAGGAGATGGATGGTACAGCTATCCCCTCATAAAAAGGAGGCTTTATGTCATAACATAACCAACAGGAAATGGTAAAATTCGGATTTGTTGCATTTAAAGCTTGATAGGCTGCCTGCATCACAGCCCATAAGGGTTCATCATCTCTAGGTGTTTCCTCTACTTTATTTGTAGAGGTTAGGTATGTCCCTGGGGTGACTGAGGCTATGGAGTTTTCTGCCTTTGGCTTTTTCTTTTTCCCTTTTTTGCTTTGTGATGACTCGATTGGGCCCTACTGTTTGTGGCATTTTAACTTCACGTTTTTGAATGAGTATTAGTCCTCCTCTATCAACTCCAGATTCCCAATATCTTAATCCCCATTAGGTTCGTCCTAATAACTATCCAGGGTCATTGGATTGGTGGACAGTTAAATATATATTGTGACAGTTACTGTGGCCTAAGGATCCCCCTGAGGAATCGTGTCTGCGTGGTTCCCCACACCCCTCGGGGCCCCAGTTTGAGCTCAAAAATGTGTCTTGATTAGTTGGGGTCCATGATGAAGTGATCGTCTCACAATCCCAATACGCACAATAATAATGATTTGGATAATTGCAATAAGTTTTTCCTGGGTTAGAATTTGGACATAGGTAATAGCCTTTTTGATTTAGGCAAGGTTGTATAGGAACTAGCTCACAGAGGGATGTCAGAAATCTCGGAGGTCCTACTATAATATTGAATTTAAGTACAACTGGACCTTCCCAGCGGGAAAGTGTCCAATTAAAAGGTTGATGTTTATTTCCTGAGGTCACGAAAATCAAGATCATTAATAGGATATCAGCTTTCATTTTTCCCCACTTGATCAATACCTCTCTGCCTTCCTCGTCTACTCTTTTGCAGAGAGCAACGGGATATCAGTATCTTCTCGGCAGCAGCAGGAAGTCTTCAGGGGAATTTTGCTGTTATCCTGTCAATAATTTCCAAGATCTAAGGAGCTAGTTGTCTCTTAATTATATTTCCACCTGTTTGGTTGTTGTGCCTGTTTCCAGGCAAATCTTATAGTACACTGTCCTAAAACTTTATACCGGTCTCTTTCATATACTTCCCAAAGTTCAGGTACTGACAGTTCCCATCTACAAAATAATTTACAAATTTCTGCTCGAGCCCGTTGTTCCCTGGTAGGTGTCAAATTATTGTGACATTTCATACAATAAGGTTGTCTCTTAGTTGAAACACAAGACCACTTTCTATCACAATTTAAACATTGACAAACAACCCAGCGTAAGCGTCCGGAAGTAGGGTGTTTTAAACAAGGTATTCCACGGATGTCTCCTATACCGGGTGATTCGGGTATATCTGTCTCTGTCTCACAGCAAAAGGGAAAAACCTGAGGAGTTCCTGTCAGTTTATAAAATCCAGCACCCCCCCATTTGGTCAGGTATTCGTTCTTCACTCCAAGGTGCAAAATATACCTTTCGTAGGGTAATTCCAGGTGGTATTTGGAACCATTGATATAAACTATTTCTCTCCTTCCCTCCTGGAGTGGTTCATTTACCGGCCTCGTTTTTCCTTATCTTCATTCGGAGGTCCCCTGGTTCCTACGTCACAGTCCACATCTCTGGGAAGATAGGTCCGTTAGTTCTACCGGCGTGAGTCCACCCTTTTTCCGCTGTCCGTACAGCTGTATCTGTGGTAAGTAAAACAACAAAGGGTCCTTCCCAACAGGTGTTAGGGAGGTTTCTTGCCAGGTTTTGATTAGTACCTGGTCTCCAGGCTGAATTCGGTGTATGGAAATGTCCAAGGGAGGTCTTTATACTACCAAACCTTTCTTTCTTAATTCCTGTCTCCTTTTTGTAAGTTCCAAAGTATATTCTGTTAAAATTTTATCCTCGACCTTCGGGTGTTCTATTAATAATCCAAAGTCATAAGGCATTCCATACAACATTTCAAAGGGGGATATATCAGTATCTGTCCTAGGTTGAGTCCTCATGTAGAGCAAGGTCAGCGGTAGACATTTAACCCAGTTCATTTTTGTTTCCACCATAAGTTTGGTCAGGTGTTTCTTTATTTCCCCATTCATTCTTTCTACCTTCCCGGAACTTTGTGGGTGCCAGGGAGTATGGTATTCCCATTTTGTACTGAGCAATTCAGTTGTTTCTTTAATTATTTTTGATGTAAAATGTGGGCCTCGGTCCGAATCAATTGCCGTAATAGTTCCATACCTTGGAATAATTTCTTCTAAGAGAATTTCAATAACTGTCTTTGCAGTAGCCCTTACCACTGCAAAGGCTTCTACAAAGTGTGTAAGGTGATCAACCAAGACTAATAAATACTGATATCTCCCCACCTTCGGCAATTCAGTAAAATCCACTTGTATTTTCTCAAAGGGCCTTTTAGCCAATTCACGACCTCCTTGAACCTTTTCCCTAAGTTGTTGTTTATTAACTTTGTGACAGGTTAAGCATCGCTCTAAAATCCTTTTAGCTAGACCGTATATTCCGACACAGGCATAATTTATTTCAAACTGATCCACTAAAGCCTGAGTTTCCCAATGGGTTTTGTGATGTAATTTATTTAGTATTCCCCTAGCTAGTCCCTTTGAAAGAATTTCCCTGCAGTCTGGTAACAGCCATTTATCACCATCTCTTTTCGCTCCAATTTGTTTCAGCTTATCTAATTCTTGGAGAGTGAAAGTCTTATCTAATCTTAGCCTTTCAGGTTCCTCTCTCAAGGTCTGAACCATTAATAATGCAGCCCGTTTTGCCTCTGCATCAGCTAGATTGTTTCCTCTTACAGTATGGGTTAGTCCCTTCTGATGTCCTTTTACATGGACTATGGCTATCTTTAGTGGGTCTCTTAATGCCTTTAAAACTTCTAGGATTAGTTTTTCATGTACTAATCCTTTTCCTTGGGTGTTAATTAAGCCTCTCTCCTCCCAAATTTTTTCAAAAGTATGTACCACTCCAATGGCACACTTTGAATCTGTATAAATAGTTCCAATTTTATTTCCTAAGAGTTTTAATGCTCTTAACATAGCATATAACTCACACGCTTGTGTGGACCAAGCTTTATTTAATGGTCCTGATTCTTTTACCTTAAAAGTATATGCATCCACAATAGCATATCCTGATTTTCGTTTTCCTTCACCCATTCATGAGGAGCCATCCACAAATAATTTTTCTCCTTCATCTAATTCATCTTCTTCTAAGTCCTCCCTTATTTTAGTCTGCAAATTTATTAGTTGGAGGCAGTCATGTGTCAAATCTTCTTTAGGTTCTCTGTATAAAAATTGGGCAGGATTCTGAATAGAGGTGGTCTCCATTTCCAACCTAGGGGACTTAATCAAAATTCCCTCATATTTGAGTAATCGACTGTCTGTAAGCCACTTATCAGCTTGTTGTTGTAACACTCCTTGAATGTTATGAAGGGTGTATACTTTTAGTTCACCTCCCAGGGTGACTTTTCCCACTTCTTCTACCACTATTGCTTGTAAACAAGCGGGCCACCCACAGCTTACAGGATCCAGTATTTGAGAATAATATCCTACAGGCTTTCTCTGTCCTGCCCATCCTTGGGTCTGAACCCCGTAAGCTGTGCCATTATCCACATTGATAAAAAGTTGAAAGGGTTTACGGATATCGGGTAAACTGAGGACAGGTGCTTCTACCAGATCTCTCTTTATATGTTCCCAACGATTCTCATCTTCAGGGGACCATTTTAGCAACCCGTTTTTAGTTAATTTTTCATACAAGAATTTTACTTTACTGCTGTAATTTTCTATCCACTGTCGACAATACCCTAATAATCCCAATAACTGTCTTATCTGTCTTTTATTAGTGGGCGTTGTTAGAGACAAAATTCCTTTTACTCTCTCGGGATCTAATTTCTTGTGTCCCTTTGTAAGCCAGTGTCCCAAGTATTTTACCTCTTCCTCAGTAAACTGTAATTTGGATTTAGAAACGTTTAATCCCTTGAGGCCTAAAAAGTTTAATAATTTGATGCTCTCATTTCTGACCCCTTCTTGGGTTTTTCCAGCGATCAATAAATCATCCACGTATTGTATTAGAATTAGTCCCTGACTTAATTCATAAGATTCCAGTAACTGTTCCAGAGCTTGTCCAAGCAAGTTTGGAGACTCTGTGAATCCCTGGGGCAAAATGGTCCACCATAATTGTTGTTTTCTATGGGTCTTGGGGTTCTCCCACTCGAAAGCAAAATAGTCCCTACATTTTTCTTCTAAGGTACAAGCCCAAAAAGCATCTTTTAAATCTATAATACTATACCATTTATAATCTGGACTTAACTGATTAAGTATAGTGTGAGGGTTAGCCACCACAGGGAACCGAGTAACGGTTCGTTTATTTACAGCTCTCAGATCTTTTACTAAGCGATAAGACCCATCCGGCTTCTTTACAGGCAATATGGGAGTATTGTGGGGAGACATACAGGGTTCCAAAAGCCCTTGGGATAAAAGTCTCTCAATTACTGGCTGCACCCGTTCTCTCCCCTCTCTAGAGATGGGATACTGTTTTATCCTAATTGGCTGGTCTGGGTCTTTTATGGAGACCGTGATCGGTTTGATATTTAATTTTCCCGCCGACCCTGGGCTATACCAAGTTTCTGGATTAGTCCTGGCTTCATCTTCCGTGGTTAATAAGCATAATCTTACTTTTAATTTTGCTTGATCTACTTCCAAATTAATTCCTAATTCTACCATCAGGTCTCGCCCCAGTAGGTTATACTCAGCTTCTGGGACCAATAAGAATGTTCCCACTCCATATTTATTTGGAGCGTCTATTGTTACATTCCTTATCAGGGGCACTTTGAAAGGTTCTCCCTTAGCAGCAATTACTTGAAGTTTATCTTTTGATTCAACACATCTAGCTGGTAACTTTTGGACTGTTGATCTTTCAGCGCCTGAATCCATGAGGAACTCGAACACTTCATGCTGAGGACCCAACTTCAATTTTATCAAGGGCTCGGTAACCTTAGGGGTTCCCAGCAAATAGAGCCCCTGACCCCCCTAATCCTCCTTAAATATTTTTTCATCCATCATCCTTTTCCGACAATTTCTCTGCAGGTGTCCCCTCTTGCGACAATAAAAACACTCTACGTCCTGTGAGCCAAATCTCTTTCCTTTAGGGTCTCTTTCCTTTAGGGTTTTTCTCCTCTCCTGCCCTGACTTTGTCCTTCCCTTACAGCTGCCACCAAGATTCTGGCCTGTTTCTTCTGACTCTCTTCTTCCCTTCTCACATACACTTTTCGGGCTTCTCGTAGTAATTCATCTAACCCTTTTTCCTGCCAATCTTCTACTTTCTCTAACTTTTTCCTTGTATCTATCCAAGATTTAGCCACAAATTGAGTTTGCAGCGGGGCTTGAACCACTTGACTGTCGAGGTCTAATCCAGAATATAGCTGAAAACTCCTTCTCAACCTTTCCAGCCATTTGGTAGGGGTTTCATTCTTTTTCTGTTGTTCATTAAAGGCCTTATTAATATTTTGCCCTCTGGGTACAGAATCCCTGATTCCCTGAATTATCATATCCCAGAGATCAACCATGTTCTTTCTATGTGCGGGGTCTTGATTGTCCCAATTGGGCTGCTGTAAGGGCCATTTTACATTTCTGGCAGGACCATGCTGATGTCTCTGATCCCAATGTCTCATGCCTGCCATTCTGATCATTCCTCATTCTTCACTTGTGAACAAGATCTTTAAAATAGATCCCATTTCATCCCAAGTATAAATGTTAGACCCGAGAAACTGATCAAAACGTTCTGCCACCCCTAATGGGTCCTTTAACAAGTGTCCCATTTCTTTCTTAAATTCCCGCACATCCCCAGAGTTGAGGGGTACAGATACAAATCCAACCCCGGGTTGTGGTCCTCCCGTAGCAGTCTCCCTCAGTGGATACAATAAATGTTCCTCCCTTCTTTCTCTAGTCTGACTTCTAGTCATTCTCCGATTAATAGGAGGAACTTCCTCCTCAGGTTCTGAGGGAGCTGTGGGGGAAGTATCTTGCTCAGGGTTTTGTGGTGGTGGAGGAGGTAAAACAGGGTGGAGGAGACATAGGTGGCTTGTCTACATCCCACTTTTTCTTTTTATCATTCTTCTTTTCTTTTAATGGAAACAAATCAGCAGTCTGAACCGTGCCCAGGATCCATAAAAAGGGATATTCACTCTCCTCCTTATTGAATGGTCGCTTGTGGTTAACATATATATTTAATTGTTGACAAATCCAGTCCTCTAAGGATCCATGAATTGGCCAGTATAAACCTTTTCTTATCTGTTTTCCTCCCCATACTTCCATACAATAATAGACCCATTTCTCCTTGGACTTCCCTATCCGAGAAGGGGAACTATCCCAATATCGAATCATTGGGCCTAACAGGCTATCTTGGGGTATATCGGGGAGCCCACCCCCCACCCCCCACCCCACCCCCCGTTATCTCCTGCATGGAACCAGAAGCCTTACTCTTCTTCTGTCCCATCTTCCGAGAGTGCCTTCTTTCACTCAAAATTCACTCACTTCCCTCCGTTCGTGGCCCACGCCCTCGCGGACAATGGGAACCGCACTACAAGGAGGTCCACACTCACTTCGCCCGGTGGACTACTAAGTCCAGTGGACGTCTCAGTCACTCGCACTCCGGGTACCCAACCCCCGACCGAACGGAACCACAATATACTCCCTCCCTCCCGAGTCTTCGTCCGGTTCTTCGTGCACAAAAATTACAGGGAACAGCAGTATCTCCTTTCTCTTTGCTTTCCTATCTCAGTTCGGAAAATCCAGGTGAGCTAAGTCGGAATCTCCTCCGGGACCATCCGAAGGTGGGGCGCCCTCCCAGAGTTGAATTCGAAGTCGGCTGCCTGGATCCGAGTCACGGCACCAAATTTGCTATGGTTAAATTGAAATAAATTTGAGTCCAAATAAATTCACTAAATATTTATTAAGGCAGGAAAGCAAAAACAGCGCGCTGGGTGGCCAGGGCATCGCAGCTCCACCTAAGGCTCGCAAATTCAAGCAAGCTGAGCAGCTCTTTTTATCTTCACCGAGGTCGTTTCTGACATCTTCAGTACGCCCCTCTGCTTCTTCTGTTATCGTGGTTTCTTGTCAAACAGGACGTTCCCATGTTTGGTGTAGCAACATAACATTGTGGACATGTCTCTTCTTGTTAAACAGGAAGTTCTCAAGACCACCACAATGGGTTCGTTCCTCTTGCTTAACTTGATTGATCAGCAAATTACCCTTAGTTACTTATTACAACCGCTACCTTTACCTTCGATGGGCCATTAAATACTACAGATTGCAACTGCAGCACTCAAAAAGGAGGGATGTACCCAGCTGAAATCTACAGGTACTTCTGTAATTAAAACTGAGGAACTTAAGCAGATCTAGCCAAGGTGCCAACGTAGTTCCCTGCATTTGCCTTCATTTCAGTCATCATTTGAGTTTAAATATGGATTAAGAAGCAGAATTGCCTCATTCCACCTTATTTCGGTTTTTATAAGTTTTCATAAACTGTCTGAAACAAGCTATCAACAAAAGGAGCGGAACAAAAACATGCCCCAGAGGAGTTACCAGAGCACTACTGAGGGGTAAGGGGGACCCGTCGCGGGGTGGCGGGTGCCTTCCCCCCCACAGGTGCTACCGTGGGAGTCTGTGGTTCTATTGGGGTCCAGGCTGACGACCAGCCGCCTCTTGGAGGGCCCCTGTGATTCTAAGGTGGCAGCTGAGAAACCATGGCCTTGAGTTAGTATTTAAAGCCACCGAGCACCGATAGCACTAGCAGATCTGGCCAGCAGGTATGTATACCACTTGGGGCAAATGTTTTCAGCATATGTATTCTTAATATATTGCTGTATTATTTTTAAACTTTAAATAGATTTGGGTGGGGGTGGGGGTGGGGGTGGGTTGTGTGGGGTCTAATTAACGTCTTTATAAACAGCTTAGTAGCTCTAAAGTGCGGTTTTATTTTCCTCTGTGGTACCCGGCTGCAGCAGCCTTCCCAAAGGTGCAGCCTGTGTCGGTACGCGGTGCAGGTGGCCAGGCTGCCCTGAGGCCGCGCTTTGCTGCTTTTCCCCCTAGAAGAAAACCCGCATGGCGTCGTTTGCGGGTCGCAGGCTGGGGGCCTCCCAGACTCGGACTCAGGGCAGAGCCGCAGGGCCTCGGCCCGGTGCGGCAGGGGAGGGGGCCGGCGCGGCCGGGCCGGATGGGGCGGCAGCTTCCGCGGGCGGGCGGCGGCGGCGGCGGGAAATGGGCGAGCGGGCGGCCCTGAGGGTGGCGGCCGCCGTGCTGGGGGCGGGCGCCTGCTACTGCCTCTGGCGGCTGGCGGCGGGCGGCCGGCGGGGACAGCGGGCTGCGGCCGGGGCCGCCCGGGGCCCGCCGTCAGGTGAGGGGACGGCCGGGCGGGGACGGCGTTTCGGGGCTCGGCCTCTCCGATGCGCCGGGGAGGCGGGAGGCGGCCCCGGCTCCGGCCGTCCCCAGGCCCGGCTCTGGAGCGCGGCCCGGGCCGCTGCCGGCCGGCGGGCTCGGGGCAGGCCTGCGCCCGGCGGGAGGGGGAGCAACAGCACGGCTTGGCGGCCCTCGGGTGGCCGTGCGGCCTTCCCAGAGGACTCCAGAGCACGTTTGGTATTTAGAGAGGCCTGGTTTATTGTTTTCAACTCCCAAAAGCATACGTCCATTCAGTATATTTCCTTAATGGGCCGATTTTCTGTTATTAAAGTTGTTTGTGGCCCCCCCCCCCCCCCCTATAATTTACAGCTACAAAAAGTGTTTAGATGAAGATAAGGATAAAAAATAAGATTTTGTTTTTCTAGCTGGCTCTTTCAATATCATAAATAATGTTGACCTCTTCTTTCTTTTTCTTCCCCTTTCCCCAAGAATACTATGGTGTTTGCCTGGTGAGATGGTGGCAGCAAATATGTGGAATTATAAAGGACTGGTTAGCTTCTCAAAAGTAATCTCTCATCATCTATGACTAGTTCAATAGTCATAGGTTGGGTTTTCAGGCTTTGCAGCTAGTTAAATAGTTCTGCCTCTAACCTGGTGGAAAATGGTCTTTGATGGTATTTGTGTCACCCCGTTATAAAAGCCAGGTACTCCATAACATCATCCTGACTCAAACAGCCTGCTTCAGTTACTTGAGTCATGCCATGATTGGCAGTGTTCTTAACACTGTGGCTGTTATTTTGTCAAAGGACCTCAGGGTACTAGCAAAATGTCATTATCGTAATTTCTGAAGTGGTAGTCTGCAAGTCAGAAGTCTTGTTTTCCTACAGTGTCCAAGCAGATTTCCACATTTCATTTCAGGGAACGCAATGAAAGATGTTAACGTATTTGGTGAATATTCCTAATGACTTTGAAGGGGCGATTTGCTGTTGGTTAGCCAAAGAGTAATGTACCTCAAGCTGTTACGTATTCCTTTTATTTTCTATTTTGAAAAGAGGTAGTCAGAGGACTCAGGGAAAAGGATGGAAGGCTTGCTGTTGTAAAACACAGTCTTCTGATACAATGGTTGGATACAATCAAACTTGGAACAATGCATCCTACAACTGAGAGCTAAACCTCAGCTTTGTAAAAAATGTTAAGTGATAACTAAGTGAAATGTCTCAAACTTGTATCAAGTATTTCATTCTCAAACACTGACAGACAACAGTCCTCTAGCATCAACCCATACCATGGATGCGGATGCTTTACAGAAACTTATTCATTTGCTCCAGGCCACAGATGATCCATTAATTCAAGAGCAAGCTTTAATTACTCTCAGCAACAGTGCTGCCTTCTCTGTAAATCAAGTAAGTATTGTTCTGTAGAAAACAACAGTGTTTAGATACTGGTCAGTATGGAAGATGAGAGTTGCTGTTTTGCCGAAGAGTGACGCAGGACTGAGAGCTAGGATAGCTTGTGCTCTAAAATCTTTATGTCTATGCCTTAATTTCTGCTAGCCCAAATTGTATAATTTACCAGCTTCATATAATTTATCTAAGCTTAATGTTTGTACAACTTAAAAGTCTGTACAGAGTTCTATATTTTAAAAGTGCTGTAAGCCTATCTTTTGTTGCTTACAGTTTTGTATGCTAATGAAAGGGTTGAATTGGGGAAGGGTCAAAACTTTCAGGATCAGAAATTTACTGAGATAATTTAAAATATGTTATCTTTACAAAGTTGTATGCTGTGTACGTCTTAGCAACTTTCCAACTATCCAGGTCTTTTCAAATCAGTTGGAAATATGATGCAGAAAAACTTTGACCTGGATGCAGATTTTCATGCCTTTGTAAATGTTCAGCATCCAGGGTTCCACCTTTTTTTTTTTTTTTTTTTTTTTTCTTTTGTATGGTACTTATGACAGTTGTGTATTCTCGCTTCTCAAAACTGTTTTCTTAGTATAAATCAGAGCAGAATATAACTGAATCCCAAGGCCTGTTGGCCCATTTTTCATTTTCTAGAAAACAGTACATGTGCTTTTTCAGTGATGGTTAGAATCTGTGGGAAAGATTTAAAAAAAATAAAATCAGGTGTAATGGAACAGAAAGATAAAGTTTTAGAACTTCTAACGTAATAATATAAAGATTCATCTTGAAATTCTGTTCTGTTCAGTCAGGACCTTTAAGTACTCTGACCTGGCTCAGCTGTTCTGTAAAATCTTTATGCAATAATTACCTTTGATTCTTTATAATCTAAAATGTTTTAAGCATGCTTTGCAGGCCAGATTTGAAAAGCAAAGGTGTTGTGCTATTGTCAAATAATTCTTCGGCCCTAAGCAGGATTATTCTTAATTTCAGTGGGAGCAATAAAGCAATGTCTGCTAACGCTCTGTCTTTAAACAGAGTAGTCCATTAGGGAAGTCTTCATTTGCACATTTGGTTTGCACTAAGATGGAAACTTTGAGGAAAGCCTTTAGCATTTAAATTTTTAAAAGTCTTACTAGTATCTGTTCTGTATTTCAGGATATAATCCGAAATTTGGATGGCCTTTCTATTATTGGAAGGATGCTTTCAGATTGTGTTCCCAAAGTTAAAGAAAAAGCATTAAATGCACTTAATAATTTGAGTATGAATATTAAAAATCAGGAAGAGATACAGGTAAGTTTCTTAAAGGGAAAAATCAAAGTAATTGAGACACAGAGGACAGTACAGGGTTTTCAGCATATTTGTTAAATACAAGCCAGGATGCCAAGATGTTTTGAAGTTAGACATACAAGTCAGCAGATCTGGATTATCTGTGTGTCCCAAGGCCAAAAGGGTAACTTAACAATGCATTGCATCACTGGCACTGGCTTTTTTTTTTAAGACTACTGGGAAACTAGGCAGTTTGTGTTTAGCTTTCACCACATGCTATTAAACAGAGATTGTGCTGCTAAGTTTATAGTAAAATTAGGTGAGGCAAGATGATTTCCAAATGTATCTAGAACATCAGCAGTGGTTGTTTAATAGGATGGATTGCAGACTGAACTTAGCATGACTCCTTAGGCAAGAGAGAAGAAAACAGTAGCTGATCCCCTGGATTTGTATGAGACCAAGTTTGCAGGGTGATAGTTCCATCTTAAAAGAATAGTGTGTAAAAATAGTAACAAGTCCTGCTGTTCAGTAGATACTATGGATGTGAAATGACCAACCATCAAAAAAGCATCCACTTCTGACGTTGTCAGATTAATCAATAGATGAAGAAGTGTCCAAGCAGCAAGCTGATAAAGATTTGAAGTTTTTTACTAGTTTTTCAGTAGTTTTTCCTTAGCTTGATAAAAACACAGTTTGACTGTACATGGTGGTTTGCAGCATCTTTAGTACTGAGCAACTTTTTTTAAAGTAGTGCTTGCCAACAGCAAGAAGGTAGAAAACTCCTGTAGTGAAGGCAAAGTAATTTTTTTTCTTAGTTAGAACTCCAAGACTTGTTGTATACTATCATCCAGAAGAAAATTAGGTAAATAATAGTTGTTAATGTAAATTGTCATCACTGTTGCTGAGGAGCACTCCAGTGAATGGACCACATGGTTGGAAGAAGACTTGTCCTTAGCTTGTTATCAGCATTTGAGAAGATATTAGTTGCTGTAAGTGATTGTTTAAATAACTCCTTAAAGCAACTGTGGCACTTCCAAGATGGGGTCCAAGCAGTTTGGGTTTTCAGAGCAATTTATTATTCAGGAAGTTTAGTGAGCGTAACTGTAACGTCTGCTTCTATCATGCTGATAGAATGTTTGGATATATTCAGAACAAAACAAAAAAGGACTTGTTTCCAGGTTATGTATTTGGCCAGCAAGAGGTATTTATGCTACTGTAGCTAGGCAACTGATACTATTTGTGAATAGAAAATATGCTTGTATCAAAAGATGTCTTCTCTTTTTATCCCCTTCCTTTTTCCCCAGGTATACATAACACAAGTTTGTAGGAGCATTGAGTCAGCTCCCCTGAACTCTGAACTGCAGCTAGCTGGACTCAGATTGTTGACAAATATGTCTGTTACCAGTGACTACCATCATAAGATGATAAACTCAATTCCATGCTTTCTTCATTTGCTTTCAGAAGGAACTGAAAGGACACAGGTACTGGGGAGTATATTGTTAATGAGCCATTTATGAGCTGCTTTACTTGCCTCCCTTTTACTGTTTTTGTAAAACCATTTAGATTGTGCTTAGAAAACCAAATATTCATTAATCATAGCAGATAGCACATAATATCCAAAAATACAGTTCTATATTATTTTCTCAATGTAAATTCGGAAGAAGGGGAGGAAGGGAATGCTGATAGCAGAACTATTGGGCTAGAGCTCTACCAGAGCAGTGCTGTATGCACTGCTATTGTCCTATGCCTTTGCTATAGCAACTCCAGAATTCTCTTCTGCCCACTAAACATTGCTACTGCATCACAGGGCAAGAAGAATCTGCATGTGAAAGGCTTCACTGATGCATGATCTCTAGGGAAACATGCCAAGCAGTGATAACCTAAGCTAGGGATTTCTGTACCCTTATGCTTGTATGTACCCTCATTACATCTCTTGGAACCTTAGTGACTGCAGTGGGAAATTGTGCTTATTTGTGAATTATTGTAATATCGAAAGAAGATAAAAGCTTCAGATAGGGACCAAATTCAGTGTTTATTCAAGGTGTCACAGTACCATCACAATCAATGTACTCAGTTGCTCTATCAGATCAAAAGCAGTTTTCCAAAACACGAATTTCCACAAAACTTAGCAGGCCTACTTAAGCACAGTCAGTAGCCGTTGGCCTTTTCCCAGTGTTTAGCTAAAAGATTAGTGTCACAAGGTCCAGGAAAGTACAAAGGTGTATTTGCGTACGCTTCTGATTGCATTTTAAATACAGTACTTAACCAGCCTTTGTATATTTTAAAAATATTCAGTGTTTTGCCTGCTGTTAGTTGTTGATAGATCTTGCCTTGTTTTGATGCTTAAGTCAAACTGAATTCACTTCTAAAATGCCTATACTTAGCACATACATGCTAGTGACTCCGTCAGCTCTGGTTTTTCCTATATCTGTACCAAAGACTGAAGAGCACAACTCAAGATGTTAGTTGACCCATTCTACCTTTCCCTCTCCAAGTCAACACCAACATTATTTATGCCCATTACTGCTGTATTTACTGGTTTTGGAGCTTGCAATGAATCTGTATGTTCCTTATTTCAGATTCAAGTTTTGAAAGTACTTGTGAACTTATCTGCAAACCCAGCCATGACAAGACATCTTCTCAGAGCTCAAGTAAGATTCTTACTGTTTCATTGTATTTTTAGCATTTATACGTGTGTATGTGTGTAGATCTGTGCATGCATTAGAAGAATTGTAATGTATTAGAAGCACATATGCAACTCCAGAGTAAAAGTTTTGGCAGTACCTGGTTAAAATCAGTAGCCAGAAGTGTGTTTCTTTGAAAGGCTAGCTTTCTTGCGGAGTGTGGTGTGATACAGGTACTCTAATTTGCAGAGGGAGCGTCACAGAGACTATGCACTTGAAGACAGTCGGTCGTACTTCCTGTGTACCATTCCAGATAATCAGTGACAGCTTGCAGAAGCCTGTTCTCACCTTTCCTTTCTACCAAAGGGGTAGTACCATGAAGTTTTGTATCTAAGGTACCCAAAACCTCATTTCCAGACATGCAGTCAGTATACAGATCGATCGAAGACCAGGTACAGACATCAAATACAGCCAGTATTGTAAAAGATCCTTCTCAACAGCTGTTTCTATAGCTGACATATTGTACCCAGGACAACCAAATTCCACTGAAATCCCCACCCCTTTACTCAAATGCAGCTATAAAACTGTTGTCTCTAAGCACTGTAAGTGAACTTTCCTGGTGCATTTACTTGTGTCTTTGTGGAGAACTTTATCTGACATTTGTTATTGCTGGCCTTGGCACACAGGTTTATTTCAGTTGTGTCCTTTCCTCACGCCAAAACAGAGTCAGGGACTGGAATAGTGCTACATCCTCCTCCCCAGAGTAAGTTTCTTAAAACATGCAGTGGCTTTTATTTTTGAGCTGTTTGCCACGGCTGACTTTTCATTATTGAAACAAAATTAGTGTAGCTAAATACTCACTTCTCTGTTAAATGAGATGTGCTAACATAAAAACATTCAGATCACTGCAAAGGGCAAAAGCAATGTTACTGAGAAAGAAAGCAGACCCTCTCTTCCAAATAGGAATTTTCCAGACAACCACATTTTGGAGATTGAAAGTACAAAGCATTTATTATCCTGTAAGGCACACGCCAGTCTTTTCTACAGAGGAAACATGCATGCTGTGCAAGTTTCTGGCATGCTTTCACAGCATATGGAGTTCTGGTATTTTATAGGGTTTCTCTTTTATATGGTGTAGGTGTGGATTTTAATATATTACTTTTTAGTTAGATTTAGTTATGTGTACTTACTGCTGGTGCTTAAGTGTGGATTATTTCTTGAATGCCCTAGGTGCCATCATTGCTGTTACTTTTTGGCAATTGTACACACAGAGATATTCTGCTTAGAGCCCTGGCATTTGCAGCAAACTTGAAAAAGAACGTGAACAATGAAGATGGCACCATGATTCAGGACCAGTACAGTGAAGATTCAATTTTCTTCATACTCTGCAGGGACTCTGCCCCATTCACTCAGAAACTGGCATCTTTGTTGCATCACCCTGATACAGAAGTGAAAGAGCAAGTTGTGAGATTATTAACACAGTAGTGTTTTTTTTTAAAAAGAGACTGACCTGATGAAAATACCTGATCTTAAGAATGCTGTGATTAAAAAAAAAAAACCCAACAAGCAAACAATAAAACAACCAAAAAAATACTGGATAGCACCATATTATTAGGCACAAACCAGTTACTACAAAAGAGAATGCAATGTATTTAATATAGAAAGCGTAACATTTTTTTATGAGCAAGACAAAAGCAGTAGCTTAATTAGTACTGAAATACCACTGTACAGCTGGTACCTGTACCAGAGGGGGAGGAATAGTTTAAAACATGAAGACTTTCATACATGCACTGACCATTTCAAATGGGTGAGTGAAGTGAATCAAAATATTCTTCTCGATGTCAAAGAATTTTTGTTGCCTTCAATATTTACAGCTGTTGAATAAATAACTCTACAGAATGGAGCATTAAAGATTTAGCAATTAGAGATTAGGCATTTACTTTTTTTAATCTGATAACTACTAAATGGGTGCTGGCAAATCCTAGAAAATATTAAATAAAAATAATACCAAACTATCATTGGATTCCTACAAAATTAGTATTTTCAAGGAAAACTGCATATTAAGGTTACCCACCCTGTTTTGTTCACCTTACCTGCATGAAATATATTCTGAAATGACATTCTCATGTGCTTAGTATATCCATTGCATTTAGCCGAACTGCAGTGCAGTTAACCACAACTGTGCAAGGTTTCTACACTTGAAAAATAATTGCAAGAATTTTATCTTTTTTTAACATTGTCACTTTAAGGAAAGCATGCATATTTTTCTAAGTATTTTGAGTCAAAGATTATCTGCAACTGCAATTCAACATTCTCATCTTTGTTAAAAAGTCTACAAGAGCAGTATCATACATGTTTTTACAAAAGCTTCCTGTTCTCTGGGTAGTCCTTGAGGCTGCTTTCCTTGGAGAGCGCTACTCTTTTCTCTGCAACTGGAACATCACCAAAACAAGTGCTCCTGTTGAGTTAGTCCCCGTAGAGCTTGTGTCATCAATCCAGTGTTAATTCAGAAATGAAGTGGAGCACATATAAATGTCATTGTGAAAGAACCTGAAGGATGTTTCACTGATGAACATGAAACGTACTAGCAAACACTTCATATTTAAAATGAGACTACTGAAACTTCCTGAACACCGCATCGGAGAGAGTGAAAAAGTGTCAGCTGTAAAGGCTAGAAAATAAGTTTTTCACTTTGTACCATTTTTAAGAGAGCTGTATTACTTGAACTGTTACCAGATGCTTCATCTTTCTAAGTTAATATACTCACTCTGCTCTGAATAGTACTGTCTTCTCTTTCTGTAATTCAATAGATATTTATTCTCAGCAGGTGCCTTTGCAATTAGCTAGAAGTGCAAGAAAAATGTGACCTTGAAAATACACATATCTATGTCCTGATCAATACAGGGGCAAGGCTACATGTATCTAGTTTATCTGCATAGGTAGTTTTAACTCATCAGGAATACAATTAAGGCAGAAGCTGGCATGATTCCCAGTCAGACCCCTGACAATTGCTGCATCGACAGTAACTTCCCTTTCTCCTTCCCACTGCTCCAAAACCAAGTTAATTTTGTAATAAGCAAGTTAGATTACAATCACTTAATGTTTTGCCACTTCTTTAGTTTAATTTTTTTCTGCCTTTATTCTCTTGTGACAAGAACTTCATCTGGTCTGTTCCAGGTGTATCTGATAGATAGGTGTTTTCTTAAGCTCAGCAACAGAGATTCTAGATGTCCTTCTCCATGTTCTCCAACCTAAAAATAAGTTATTCAGATATCTTTTTGATAATTAAAGTTGATCCCTTATCCTTTGATATCTGACAGAAACAAGTGACCGTTCTCCCCTTTTCTAAAAGCACATGAAAGCTTTTTACATTGTTGTCTCAGTCGTCTTTTACTGGTCTAGAAAGACCTATATTTAAATGCTTTCTTCATAGAACACTGCTGTTGAGATATTTTCAAATGATGCAAAACTCTCCAAAGAGTCTTCATGCAAATGTGTCGAATTATTTTACCCCACCCCACCCTAGACTGAATCTTTCCAGCACCAAGCAAAGTGTAACAGTCACCATTCTGCATACAAATGGTGTGAATTAATAGATCCACAACAAAACTTATGCCATTACTGACGTTTAGTCTCTGATCCTCTTCAATATTTCTCTGCTGTATGGCTGCTTATCTAGGTATTCTGTATTTTAGTTCCATTCTTTCTTTCTAAAGTACAGAATTTTACTGAATAGTCTATTGATGATTTTGAAAACTAAAAAAAACCCAAAAAATATTCAGTTTTAATCACATCCTTCAAAGTAAAGTACTCAAAACATCCTGCAGCTTGGTGTCCTCCAAAATATTATGAACATGTATATGCGTTGTTTTATCCCAATTGTTATTGAAGCTGTTCTGTAAATACAAGGCCCAATAGAGGCTTCACCTGAAAGGCCCTCCCAAAAATCAACATTGAACAACTGAGAGTAGTTTTAAACCATTTTTGTACAAATTATGGTGAACACACTTAGACCATACTAGAATTACCTTTTCAAATAAAGAAATCTTGATGTTTGTCAAATACCCAACGAGTGGTGGGGAACGGGGTTACATGCTGCTGGCGGCTGGTCACAGGTGCTGCTCAGGGCTCCGTGCTGGGGCCAGCCCTGTTTAATGTCTTCATCAACGATCTGGACGAGGGGACGGAGTGCACCCTCGGTCAGTTTGCAGGTGACACCGAGCTGGGGGCAGTGCTGACCTGCGGGAGGGCAGGGGGCTCTGCAGAGGGGGCTGGGCAGGCCGGGCCGATGGGCCGAGGCCACTTGTAGGAGGTTCAACAGGGCTCAGTGCCGGGTCCTGCCCCTGGGTCACACCAGCCCCGCGCAGCGCGACGGGCTGGGGCAGGGGGCTGGGAACTGCCTGGGGGGAAGGGCCTGGGGGGGCTGGGTGACAGCCCTGGGCAGGAGCCAGCCGTGTGCCCGGGGGGGCAGAAGGCCAGCAGCATCCTGGCTGGTATCTGAAACAGTGTGGCCAGCAGGGCCAGGGCAGTGACCGTCCCCCTGCACTGGGCACTGGTGAGGCCGCACCTCGAACACGGGGTTCAGCTTTGGGCCCCTCACTTCAGGAGGGACGTTGAGGGGCTGGAGCGTGTCCCGAGAGGGGCAACGCAGCTGGTGAAGGGTCCGGGGCACAAGTCTGGTGAGGAGCAGCTGGGGGACCTGGGGCTGTTCAGCCTGGAGAGGAGGGGGCTCAGGGGGGACCTTACTGCTCTCTGCAGCTCCCTGACAGGAGGCTGTAGGCAGGTGGGGGTCGGTCTCTTCTCCCAGGTAACAAGAGACAGGACAAGAGGAAATGGCCTCAAGTTGCGCCAGAGTAGGTTGAGGTTAGATATTAGGAAAAATTTCTTCCCTGAAAGGGCTGCCAATCATTGGAACAGGCTGCCCAGGGAGGTGGTGGAATCGCCATTCCTGGAGGCATTTAAAAAGCGTGTAGATACAGTGGTTAGGGGCATGGTTTAGTGGTGGACATGACAGTGCTGGATTAATGGCTGGAACTTGATGATCTCAAAGGTCTTTTCCAGCCTAAATAATTCTACATGAATCCCACCAAAGTAATATAAGCTACTTTTTCTTATATTTAAGTGTAATCCTCTGTTCCAGAACCCTTCTTCAGCACAAAGTTGGACTAACTGATCTTGGCTTTGTTGGCACTGAGATCTACAAGACTTCTAGGACTTCCCAATATACATTTTTAAGAGATGTCAACAGCTAAAAGATTACTTCAGTTTGCTCCTAGCATGAAATCTCATTAACTGGTTTTAATGAGCTGCCAGAAATTCATGTCTTTAAACTGCAGGCAAATAATGTGTCTTTTTATTTATCTTCATGGAGTATGATCATAAAACGTAATGCACAGCAAGAGCGAAAAAAATACACATACCCCATAGATCAAAACAAGTAATTAACCAAAAAATATTTTCAATTAACTATGAAGGAGAATAACAACCCTTTTTATTGGCAACAATAGGCTTTAATTCTGTAAATTAGCATGGCAATTTGATACAGATACATTTAGCCAAGTTTTACAATACTTAACAAGGTTTAATCTCTCATTCAACTTTAAAATTGGAGGGAAGCTACAAGAAAAAATACAACAGCCCTTGCTTAAGACTTTTCACTAAACAATAAAAAAAAAAAATAAAATTACTTAGTAATAGGCTAAGTCAATGCAAAGAGAAGTGCCATTAAGGGATTCTTCCATGTCATGGACTGCATTTGACAAAGTTATTTTAGACACATTCAGGCCTAACTTAAAAACATTGGCAAACCAACGAAAGTGTGCAGATACTCTGGCCAGCAGTAAGTTTTACACATCAATGATGCAATATTAAATTATCTCTCTTTAAAAGGCACAGTTCTTTAGATCATTGTAAAATTCAGCTTTTGTGGTTCATCAATATATGAAAATGTAGAAGCACTCAGTAAAGTAATTAATTTACCGTGCTTGTGCTTTAACAACGCAGCTGTACTGGAAGACTCCACCCCAGAAAACACACAGTGAAGCTATCGAAGTGCAGGGCAGAACCTGAAGACTAACGACTAACAACTGGGAGATGACATTCTAACAATGACTAATTCAAGTCAGCCATTAATTCTAAGAATATGTCCTGTGCTGAGGTTATTATTGCTGCTGCAGGTAAGATGAAAAGTTTTTAAAACCCCCAGTAATTTATCAGTGTACATAGAGCTGAAACTGCAAGTTATTCCCAGACAATACCTTATATATTAACCAGTTTTTAGATCACCTCAAAATTTATAAACAATATAACTAGCAAAATTTATCGTGAAATTGGTATGCAAGTTTTAGTTCTGAAACTGACAAACCTGGCATCTAAAAAGCTAATTCACTCCAAAAAAACTACTTTGTAAGTTGATCATATTAATATTTGTAACATTAATTGCTAGTTCAAATCAAACGGGGCTTATAAGGAAATGCTACCGTTTCATTACTCAAACCCATCGTTTGTACTCAAGTCCCGTGATTCTCCGTGGTTTAAGACAAAGAAGTCATCTTTTTTCAAGCCGTATCTTTCAAGAGCTTCGTTCAGTTTAACTGGAGGATCCAAGTAATACTGGAAAAATAAGAATAACATGAGGGAAAAGATACCATTGCAGCATTTGAGGGAAAAAAAGCGTATCACTGCTCTAAACAAGAAATGGTTTAAATTTTAAACATGATCTAAAACGGGGGGTCGGGGCGTGGCGAGGAGGATATTTGTCAAATGTAATGTTTGGTTTCGTTTTTAAACGATAAGAATGGCAATTTACAGTTTTAGAGTAACCAGCAAGGCACAACCTGCCATCCAAAATTCGGGCATCTGCCGCCTATTGGGCTAGATGCCCGCGGAGCAGCGAGGCGGTTGGAGTGGCGCTCCCGGCCAGCAGGGGGCGCTGTCCCTCGTTCAGTAACACAGCGCTGCCCGCCTCGCCGTGTGGAAACCGCGCCTGGTTTCGGCGGAGCCCCCCCGCAGCTGCCTCAGTATTTTGTTAACGTTTCAGAAAAAGGCATCGGCAGGGAGAAATTATCCTTTTTTTTTTTTTTGGTGCTTCTAAATACATAGTAGCATTTGTACCGTGGGCACTAGTGACACAGCTTATTGGAAGCATCATGGATAGAAAGTTATATCCAAGTTAAAGAAAACGTGATTTATCAGGTAAACCTAGGTAGCATCACGACTGAATTACGTGATGAAGTCGTGCAACTGATGGAAAGACAAAGCTGAATAACAGCTACTAGACAAAGTGTGCCAAAGTAGACGTAGTTACTTCCCTTTCACTGCATTTTTAGTCACTTTGAAGGTACCTAGGTAACCTTCTTTTAGAGCTGGGGAGGGGGGAGAACAAAATAAACAAAAACAACTCAGAATAATTCAGTTTTTCATATTCTTGCTGGTACTTAACTATGAATCAACAATTAAAAACATTATTCTATTTATTTACTAGACTAGCCATGATTAAAAGATTATTGACCTACGGGCATGCAATTATTGTCTCCAAGTGATGCACTGCTGAGTTTACTTTTATTATTGCATAAATGTCGCCACCTTTCACGTTCCTCAGCTTTCAGATATCAGAAATTCTCTACTTTCTTTCAATAACTCTGTACTTTCAAATTAATCTTAATTACATAAAATATTTCCACGGCTATGAAAAGCTAAGCATTGTTTTGGACAGCAGTACAAATAGTAACAACTTTTCATTCATACGAAGTTTACATTTTAAGTATACATCTAGAGACACATAGGTTAAACTGCATGAGCAAAGCCTCATTAATGACTGTGCACTCAAAAAACGTGAACTCATGTAGAGTGTTGAAATTTACCTCATTTGCTAAAGCAAAGGTCCCCCAATGAATTGCCACAGACTTCTTTGCTTGAACATCGATATGGATTCTTACTGCTTCTTCAGGATCCACATGCTGGTATTTCATAAACCACCTACCAAAACACAAAAGTAAATCTTTTGTGTCACCTAATTCAGTGCAAGATTTCTTTGCTTTCATTGGGTAAGTTGCAAAGAATCTTAATACAAAAAAACCCACCCCAAAAAACCCCACTCACCTAACCAAAAAATTATGGAGCATGTTATGTCTGAACAACATACAGAAAACTCAAAATCAACAAGCTGGAATATACCAACACACCCACAGAACAGCAGATCATATATTTCACTCTCCTTTTCAGATTCATTTTTTTCTTACCGGTATTTTTATTAGTATAAGACATATTACTGGTGCCTTCAGGCATTAAGGCCACGGATTTAAATCCACACCTGAAAAAATTTCATGCTAGCAGTGCATGCCAAAGTGTGTGCTTGAGAAGATAGTCTAAGGAAATGGTGGTAAAGCGGAAGAGAGTACCTGGCAATTCTTGAAAGATACCAGATTTTGCCACGCTATTGAGATTCCTATCTTTCTTTCACAGCCTATACATGTTTTCCTTCCAGCATTATGAATGTTATCATCTAAAAGTTTAGATACCTCATTGTAAGTAGGATACAGATGCTTAAACAGATGTCCCCCTATAAAGAAGTCATCTTTATCTCCAGATAAGTTGCAAAACCAATATAAAGACTGAAGCATGAGAAAAACACAGCAAATTGCAGGCATCTGAATGCCCTGGATTAAGTGATGCTATTTCAGGAAAAAAGCCACAAAGTAATCCCAGATTTTTACTCAACATTTTTTGTGGAAGAAAGTCAGCTGATACATCCTTGCTGTGCTGAAGAGTGAAGAAAAAACTCTCCAAGAACACCACACATACACAGGCAAGCATCCTAAACATTTCAACTCCATCTTCTGACTGCCTACTGCCTGCTTTTTTTTTTTTTTTTTTTTGCTTTTTTTTTGTCATTCAGCAATTTCCATCTTTTGCCTCTATATTCTATTGTATATTTTTAACACCTACAGTTTTCACTTCTGGGTGTATTTTTGATATATGTGTATGATTTCATTTATGTATTTTGATCAAACTTTTATTTTCATACCTTGGCTCATAAGCTCCAATCGGGATGGCTGCGAGATCAAAAGGTCCAAACCTTTTACCTATCTGTTCAAAAGCAACACAATATCCAGTATCTCCTGAAAAGAAAAACCTATTCCAAGGTCCCAAGACAGACCAGCTGCCCCAAAGAACCTTGTTGTCATCTGTCGCAGTCCTTTTGCACCAATGTTGAGAAGGAGTGAAAACAAAAGTTACTGCATCGTGGCCAGGGACGCAGTTCTCTTCCCACCAGTCCAGTTCAATCACGTTCTCACAACCACATCTCTGCATCCAGTCCAAGAGCCCCAGAGGCACAAACCAGCGTAGCTCACTCCCGAAGCGTTCATTTAGACTCGTTACAGTGTTGTAGTCCAAGTGATCATAATGGGTATGGCTGATCATGACTGCATCTATTTTAGGGAGCTGGTCTACTGTGCACGGAGGTCCTCGGAAACGCTTGGGGCCCACCAGCTGAGTAGGGGAAGCTCGCTGGCTGAAGATTGGGTCAGTAAGAAATATAAGTTCATCCATTTCCACCATAACCGAGGCATGTCCCAACCACGTGACTCGCATACCAGTTCCCGTCTTCCCAGCAAGTTCCGGCTTTTGGACAAAGTAAGGTTTTAACACTGGAAGCTCTTTATCGAGTTCCTAGCGAAAAAGAACACAATATGCATGAGAGACTTCAGAATGTACTTGGCCGCAGAACAAAAACTGCATACAAGGCATAAATCATTACAGTCAAGACTTATGCTTTGTTTATATTTTCAGGCAATCAGAGCACTGCAACACAAAACAGATGCCTTTTTGATGACCATTTTCCTAGGTACTTCCTCCTAATTTCATCTTCAGTTTCTGTAACTTTTTCACTTCTCTGTCAAGAGAGAGATAGGAGAGCTGGGGAGTATGCCATCAGGCCAGGAGACCTACTAATAGTCTGAAAGCACTGCAGTGAAAGCACTAACAGCATCCTGAGAAGGGCTTTGTAATCAGTCGGCCTTCCGCGACCTGCAAAATATCTATACACAGTGTTACTGTAACAAATGCTTGAGTTTAAACTCGTGCAACTAAACGATGCATCCCTAAATCCTAGCACAAATAAGTCACAAACCCACCCATGAAAGAGAATGCCACGTTCCCATCAGCACTCCACAAAAGCTCTGTTCTATCAGCCTTTAGCAGACCTTCTCTCTCTTCCCATTGTGTGTAGAAGCAGCCTAGGGAGGTTAACCTCACTTGGCTAATGTTAGCTTTTACAATTCTCTCTTCCCATCCTGCCAATAATTCAATGAACGTTTGTGAAACACAAACTCATTTTTAACATGGACCTTCAGGCCCTTAGCTATGCTTCTTGTGATGTTTTATTGAAGCCTTAAGGCAATTAAAATTTAATTATTACTCTCCCTGTATGTTTAAGATGTAGTCCCGTGAATGACTTCAAATCAACCTAAATCCATACTCCTGCGTAACAAAGTTACGGAAACCTTCCTCCATCTCCCCTCTCGTTCCAACATGAATACTTACAGAGTCCCCACTGAAGTCTAACGGATCACAGAACTGATTCAGCTCAAAATTAATCCAGAGGCAGAAAACACAGCTTTCAGCTTAGTCGGCTTCCAAATTTGACTCTATGTGTAGCCCCAAGTTGGCACAAAGGAGGCCATGGCTGTACATTATCTACCGAAACTCGTCGTACAACCACCACTCATTCTCTCATTTTGAACTCGAGTTACATTCTTCACTGCAGTTTGGTTGAGAAGCTTATGCAGAAGTTTAATTTGTAATAACTAAGTGTTTTCCTATTAAAAACCCAACCAAACAAAAGGTCTTCTCTGAGTGCCTGATCATTTCCAGCTCTGCCACAGCATGGCTAAGGCTCTCCTCCCAGACAATTCTGGTCTGAACTCCTCATGTCACTTTAGAAGAATTTTCCTGTGTTAGGCAGCTTCTGCAGAGTCCTGACACTCTTCTCTCTCCCTGGTAAATCACAGCTGTCCCAGCACTTCTGATTCCTAGTCAAGTTCTCCCTGCAATGGCTGCTGCTTTCATTCTCTAGGTCTAGGATAGTAATTAGCACAATCAGCAAGCTTATACAGAGCTGAGCTCCTGCTCCCTTGGAAGTCCAGCTGATGCTGTGACTTTAGGAGTCTACCTTGCTAAAACAGTCCTGACAGCTTCAGGGGAGTTACTTCCTCCACAATATTTTATTGATTTGGAGGGCATATGTCAAAACACACATACCTCCACCCCCTGCAATTCTACTGTAAGTAATAAAATATTCACGGAATTGCTTTTTCTGAGAGCTAAGGACAAGACATGTCTACTGAGAAAGTTTCATTACCATCTCCAGGAATGAGAAAGAGATAACCTTCTATAAAGCTGAATATAAGGTTAGTACAATACAATCACTTAATTCATACAAGAATAAACGAAGTATGAGTATTAGGTTGAGACAAACTGCTGCTTCTTCAAGCAAGAAGCATCACTTCCTTACCTCTATTTTCTTCTAAGTACACAGGAATGACACTGGCAGCAGAAATCTGAACCACAGACAGTATTATATTGTGACATTTCAATTAAAAAAAAAAGAAGTGGAAGATCCAGAAAACTAACATAATACTCAAAAAAAGAAATTAGGAAAACCCACCAAATTACATGTGGTTAAGTCAACAAATCAGATTATATCGAAGAAATTAAAATCATACAGAAGTTAATAATTAATCGTCATAATGCAATTTAGGTCACTAGTAAGTACTTTTTTAAATGGAAAGTGTTCTTTTTAAGTAGCTAGTTTAGAGGTAGACTAGAAATTATTCTGAGAACTCTAAATGAAGCCACTTTATTTTTGCTGACATTTGAGAAAAACTAGTTGTTAAAATTAGCATTCTGCAATATTTATAAACAATACTAAACAGATAAAGAACTGGCTAACTGGCAGATGTGAAGAATGAGTTCTTAATGGGGACTCAAACATATCGTACTAGTTTTGGCTGGGATAGAGTTAATTTTCTTCCTAGTAGCTCCTATGGTGCTATGTTTTGGATTTGTGCTGAAAACAGTGTTGATAACAGAGGATGTTTTAGCTTACACAGCATCAAAGCCAGTAGGTTGGGGATGCGTGAGAAGCTGGGAAGGGGACCCAGCTGGAACAGCTGACCCCAACTCACCAGGGGGATATTCCAGACCATATGACATAATGCTCCGCAATAAAAGCTGAGGGAAGGAGGAGGAAGCGGGGACATTTGGCATTATGGTGTTTGTCTTCCCAAGTAACTGTTACGTGTAACGGAGCCCTGCTTCCCTGGAGATGGCTGAGCACCTGCCTGCCCATGGGAAGGAGTGAATGAATTTCTTACTTTGCTTTGCTTGTGCATGCAGCTTTTGCTTTTACTCATTGAACTATCTTCATCTCAACCCAGAAGTTTTCGCACTTTTGCCCTTCCAGTTCCACCGGGGGGGTAGCGAGGGGCTATGTGGGGCTTAGCTGCCTACCACGGTAAAACCACAACACATCTGCACTATTAAAGGTTTTACAGGGATGTCACTAGGGTCAACATTATGAAATATTTTGAAGAGTTGATTTAAAGGTAGACCTAATCCCTACAAAAGGCATTTGTAAAGGACACACAGACAGGAAGACTGATAAATAAAGAGTAGCACAGGTCGAACAACTGGTATCCTGACCTATTTAAATGAAATTCTGTGAACAAAAATTCAAGGCAAACCAAGAGCACAAAGGCAGTGTAATTTGGAAAGTGCAGACTCTGTATGAGATCTACAGGTTTGTGATACACAGGCCTCTTTGATTCAAATCAGTGATTCCTCATAGGATGAAATTAGAAATAAGGCATTTTGTTGAGCCATTATAGTAAATCACACAGGGAAATAGCTAAAGAAATTACTTCTCAGTGCATGGGGTTTGCATTTGGTGTTGTTTGGGTTTGTGGAAGTATTTTACAAAAGCATGCTAAAATCCCTAGAATTACCTTTTAAAATAATAAGGACTCATTACTCATAAGATTTCAGACACAAGTTCTATTGGCAGTATACTTCATACAAAATTCTTTAAATTCATACCACAGGATAAAACAACATAATGAACAAAATACATAATCTTATGGAACTTTTATCCTGCTAGAGTACATTTTGTTCTCTGTCAGACTAACCAGAAACATTAATACTATAAGAATTGCAACAGATCTTTGAAATATGGCATTAATGTCAAATCAGCTACCAACAGAAGCAAAATGTGCCTAATACTGTCTTATCTTCATCACTGGAGTGGTACAAGAATTCTTCCTGCTGTGCCCCTGCCCACCCCCCACCCCCCCATGTTCTTCTTTCCTTCTAATGCAAAGCAAGAAGAAACACATGACACGCTTTGGTAAGACTAGCTAATTAGCTTAGGATTTTTGGCGCTTAGTGCATACTGGAATACCACTGGATTTTACAGAAATAAGAACAATCTAAGTTGTTGATCCAACAACTAAAAATCAAAGATACTCCAACAGCACTGAAAGAAAATTATTAATAAAGCCTGTAATGAAAATACAAGAAGTCTATGCATTCAGGATAATGATATAGGCTTGTTATGAAGGCATGATTATAATACATAGAGCTTTTACACAGTGAAGTACATATCCTGGATAATATACTTCTTTTTTATAACATATGCAAAGTACTTGCTACAGATAAACTGAACCTGCCCAGCACAGCAGGGTATATCACTAGGCGCTCTCAATGTGGTAACTGAAGTAGGAGCCGGCTCAAAGGACATGCTATCCAGCAGCACTAAATACAGTATGGAGCCCTTTGGATTTTTAACAAGTTCAGAAATGCTTTAAAGGTTGATTTAGGTGTGGAACAAACATAGCTGGAACAAGCACTGAAATGGCTGAGGACTCAAGAAGTGCATTTCATTGATCCCTATCTCCCTATCTAAGTTTTTCTGTTTATAATTTACTTTACTGAGCTCCTGAATAACTGCAAGCATTTAATTAAAAAAATTTTATATGCAAAGCAATAAAATCAGTCCAGAATGAATCCCAACTGGGTCAGAGAGACAGCTTTGCAACTGGTACAGTGTGCATTTCTTTGTAGCCATCCTTTATTGAAGGGTTAATTTGCAAATTAAAGGGGAGTGCTGCAGTTCCCCACTGCCATCAGAGCACAGTATACTCTGCGCTCGGTAGTACACCTCAGCACTGCCTTCCAGGTACTTTAGTCACTAACCAGGTTTCTGACTGGTGCTGGCAAGATACAAAGCCTATTGAACACATACAGAATAGGGCAGCAGTCAAAGGCAATTGAAAAAGCCGAGGCGTGAATTTTACACAAACGTGGCCAAAATAGCATAATGCAGCACACTTCCTAGAGAACTATACACACTGAGGTACAACTGCTGTTACTACTACAAGGTGCAGGTAATGTCTAGAAGCAGGACACCAAATTTAAAACAGTAAATTGTCAGAAGGGATCCGAAGACCAATATAGGCTTGACATGCTTCTTTCTGAAGTAAAATTATTACAGAACTATTACAACAAAGATAATTTCTCCCTTAAACATGTTCCATGCCACATACCTTTAAAGAAATCCCCAAACCTCTGACCATCATGTGCTAATAAGCAACATGGCTTTCCTGTCTGTAAAGCTGATCAAATTCCTTCCTTCACAGTAAATCACGTAAGATAAAAATGGAAAGTGTAAGGTCTTTGCTAAATACTGACTGTGAGATTTATAACTTAAGCATACCTTCTTGGATGCTTAAAATCATTAGTAACACTTATTTGTTCAAAACTACTTTTGCTGGTCATGCACCCTTCAGCACAGCTTTTCCAAAGTACAGTCAACACATCAGAAAATACACCAAGTAGTAATCCTAACTGTCAAAACTGTAGCCATCGTAACACTTCTTGTGGCCACAAAGATAGCCTGTGACTTCCCAGTATCTATTACTCTTCATGAAAAAGAAGCTTCTATCAGAGGTTGCTTCCCCTACCTCCTTTATATACAGTATCTGCCAGAAGCAATACACCAAAACCAAGTAATGGTGTTTCCCAGTAAACTGGCAGTGAACTTCTAGTATTTCAGTACAAATACTTGCTCAGGTTAGTTTTAGCATATGCAATTTTTTTCTCCCGTGTATGGAAACAGAGAAACAGATTTGCAAACACTTTCCTAAGTAAATGACAGCAAGTTTTTATTACATTTTTATGAAAGACGTAATGTATGTAGTAAATGGCAGTCTGAGCAAAAAAAAAGGCAAAATTTTTCAAATGAGATATACCACAGCTATTTCATGCAATATGAATGATTTTAATGGTATGCTTCATAAAGTAGCACCTATTAAAAAGGAAACTGTAACTGTAATTTATGACTGAGTTCGGGGGCCCATTTTGGGGGATTGTTTTTGGAAACAAACTGAGCCGGATAAATTGGGAAGGAGGGAAAAAGTATTAACCCACCTTTTGAAAAGAATAAAGTGATAATAAATTCAGAATAACAATATTTAGAAGAAGTCTCCAAAAGGTGCCTAATAAGTATTAGTTAGAAACAGTCCTATTTTATTGATTAGAGCAGAGCTAAAAGCAGTCTAAATAAGGAACAGAAAACATACAAGTATTTACCTGCTTTGAGCATGGCACATTGCTGTTATTTTTTTCCATGAGGGACCATTTCAAAATATTTGGCAAGGTTGGTGATTTCCATGTTGGCCATGGGTTGACAAACTTCCCATCTTTGCCTCTCTTTGATTTAGTTACATCCTCTTCCAATCTGTAGTCCAGCCTGAAGCTTTTCCTGGAAGTCCTGGAAGAATCACTACCCCTGGAACCTCGACTCGAATTCTGACGTTTCCTCACCGCTTCTTTAGGATACTGGCTACACGCAGTCAAAGGCTGCTCTTCATCCGTTTTCTTATCCATATCTTTTTGAGGAGAACTAAAATAAATTTTAAATTAATCAATCTTTTCTTGGACTAACATCAATATTCATAAGATTGAATGCCCTCACACACATCAGAAACAAGCCTGCCTTTCTCATTTTATGATCTACTGTATTTTTTCCTCAACAAAATACGCTTTTAAAACAGTTGCTGTTACACAAAAGACTGCAAAAACATGCTGCGGCAAGTAACCATGAGATCTCTTTGCAGTTCAGGCAGAATTTTACTTCCCAGTATGCACAGCTTCAGATACTAACACTATTATCTACCAACTGCAAGAGTGAGGGGGAAGGGTTCCTTAATTTACATTTTGGAAGAATAGTAAATTCCTCCTGAAGCTAATGACATTTTGTACCTGATGTAATACGATCCTGCAAAACTGTCCAAGAGACACTGCAACTATACAGTACTTTAGGATTTGCCTATATACCGACTTTTGTTTTGTAGTAAGAGCAGCAGCCTCTTGTAGCATTAATAACACATTACTTCTACTGACAAGATTCATGTACATACAGAAAAGTCAGAACACAAAAGACAAATATTTGGTCCTATTTCCTATTTTGCCCAAAATCAAGGAAAAGCTTATTGTAATAAACAGTAAAAGTAACTGTTTCAAATACGATTGTCACACACATTTAACTGAACTGACTAGTGAAAGGCCACAGAAAATTGGAAAATATCAAATAAATCATGGCTGCAATGTCTGGTCTTAATTCCATTGTAAAATACTAAAAAAAGTGAGAAAATAACTGAGAAAAGCTTATTTCTATAAAGTCATAATTCTGGCACATTTCTTAGAAAACCGTGAACTCAGTAGTCAGTCTCTTATTCCTAACTGCACATTAAGTGTTGCAGAGTTTAAGAATATAGAGTCCTCATTATATCCAAGGTAGAAAAAACAAATATCTCTATTTTATTTTAAAAGTTGCTAAAGCAATTCAGTTGAAGCTAAATACTTCAGCCTCCATACTTACTTTCAACATTTCAGTTGTTCTGACAGTTTTGTTTTTGTTTTTTTTTTTTAATAGATTGCTATTGTAAAGAGCATACAACTTTCTGGTACTTAGAAACTACCTAGATAAAACTAGGTGACCAGTAACGAACAGATAACATGATCTACTGCTTAGGTGCAGGAATAATTCTGGATAAGAAACTGAAGTTTGTCTGTGGAAAACCCTCCACCACATGTTTTAGCCTGTCTACTAGTTCATTAACTCACACTCAAACTTCAGTTGTGTGATCATATGAGCAGCACTGGGCTGATGAACCAGCGCCAGGCCACTCAACAGTTTCAGAGAACAGAATTAAAGCCCACAGTTTTCTTAGAAATTGTGTAACGCACTGTGCCCCTCGTAAGTTCATAATTACAGGGGAAAAGAAATATAGTGTCACTGCAACATTACCGCTAAGATTTTACACACATATAAGAAGTGTTATCAAGTTGAACCCAAATGCATTTACTAGTGATGCTCCAACTTCAAATACAGAGCCCATCCCTGCAACTACTACACAGAAAGTACAGTGTCTGTTGCAAAGAGATGTTGTGAAATTTTCGTAACAAAATAATCATTATTATGCCATACAGTAGAGATAAAATACTGACATATCACAATTCACTTCTGATAAGGCATGAACAATGTTCAGAAAACATTGCTCATAGAATTTTTTTATAAATATCACCCTTGGTCATAATCATATTTTAATGTAATTGCTTTCTAGTCTATAGTTTCCCCATAGTTTTACTGAAGCCACCCTGTTTACCTATTTTCTATTTAGCAATAAGATATCACATCTGCATCATAATTTTAATTTAACTGTTGATACTCCTAGGCTTTTTTCTCTATTCCACTATTAACTGGAATCAGCCTTCAATAGAACAGCCACGCAACTTGCTCTATACCCTTTTAAGCAGACAGAAATGGTAACAAAAAGAATCAGTGCCACAAAAAGGCAGACTACCCCAAAAATAGCAATGGATATTTTAACTGTTACTTTAACTTAAGAGGGTTTGTTTTTGTTTTTTGGCACTCCTCAAAGAGCATTTTCAATGCCAAGTCAGCTTATTAATTTAGCAAAGCACGCAGACACAGCATAAAACATCCACTCTTCTAGAAAGCATCATGAAAACAAATCACGAAAGTTTAATCAGATAGGTACTTAATTCCAGGAAATTCGTCTGTTACATCTCAGATGTCTGATTTTTCAATATATATAACTACCATAATTATTGTTCCTACAAGACATTTTAAATTAGAGACCGGAGTGCCTAAGGTTTTATTTTTAAGCTTCTGTTTATCTATTCATTCATCTCTAAAATAGGCGAATTCTACTTTTGCTTAAATTTTCATATAAACCTTTGATCTATTCTGAAAGTATAAACCTCTAGGGGAAGTAGGGATCAACTATGCTGATTAAACAAAGACAATGCCAAAGCATTTAAGGCACTGCAGGTATCTGTCTGCCAACATATTTTCCACATGATGCACATACATTACTTTCATTAGTATTCCATAAGCAACTGAAGGGATAAAAGACCTCAGTGCTCACAGAATACTTTAAGCCCTTTTACATGCCTAAGAAAGGGACACATTTACAAACAATTAACTGACAAAAGTATTCCTGATGAACTGTACATTCCTTTGAAGTATCAATCTTGCCAGTTCCTTTCTGTTTCATTTAAACTGGTACAATATATCCTAGAATAATAATGGAATACAGTAAAAGCAATCTAATTTTTCATATTAAAAGAAAAAGTAGATGATAGTTTCTTGAAAGCCAGCAATCATTAGTTTAAAATGAAAGTCTCTCAAACAAGATTTGGCAGGTATATTTTAAATAATAGAAAATACCCTATCAGAAATGAGATGATTTTTCATCCAACTTTCTTGAATTCTTCCCCCCCAAAAATAATAGCTTGGCACTTGAGAAATAAATGCAAGCACTGGATTGCCAACTAAATTATGAGCGATAAAAGACACCAAAATCAAACTGGAGCGGAACTGTGTTCACTTGGGAGGATGGGGAAAGAGTGATGTCCTTGGTGAACATTTGTTATTGTAAAGTTCCAGAAGGTATCTCATATATTCCACACTTTCAAACAAAGATAAAAACCACTATTCTACTTAAAAGCATTAAACTGCTCTCTTAATAAATGGAACCCATCCTTCAGGATGAGGGGACTTACCCCCAGACAAAGGCAAGTAGGTTGCCACCATTTGTAAGAGAGGCTCAGGCAAGACACAAGGCAGCCACCCTCTCTGCACTCAGAGATTCTTTACTGTTCCAAATGAATTCAGAAAAGGAAATGGACCAAGACATACAAACTACTGAAGGAGACCATTAGTCATGCCAAATCCATGAGGCCAGAAGGTACTCCAGACAGAGGGGAAGAAAACCACGTCTGATGAATAGGATGAAGCCTAACATGAATCAAAATGCAGAGCTCACATAACTGGTTTTCCAGCACCAAATACTAAGGGGGCCCTAGTAATCCACAAAGCAAGAGAGAGAAGTTGTAGATCAGGCAGGATATGGCATGGAAAACCCATGTCTTATGTCCCAGCAAACAGGCTTACACCTGTAAACAGGATATAGCTCTTAAGAGAACAGGTTTGGGGTCAATTATTTATTTTAGCATTGCTTATATAACCGAAAATTGGATACAAATACTTCGGCTTTGAGTCTTTTGTTTATTTAGGAAAATGCATAGTTAAACTTTTGATTATTTTAATATTTTCTGTTCCAAAAGAAGGTTGGAAGCAGGATACATTAACATTACAAGAAGAACTCTGACATTAATTTTTTTCCTTTAAAATAGTCTTTTAAACACAGCAGAGCTTCAAGCATAATTATTTTAACCTTATTTGAAGAAGAAATGCATTGGCATAAAATCTACTGTGCGAGTTTCCACCTTTTCCACCCAATCGCCTCTAACATCCACTACCCCATAACTGAAATGGATGTAGTTCCCCCTACTAAGTATACAGCCATGCACAGACACCACTACTAACCATGAAGTCTGCCAGAACAGATTTATCTTTCTTTCCTACACAGAAACGTGGTCCTCATTTAACAAATCCTTAAGCCAGAAAGTATAAGAGTTACTTTGAATCTATGGCTTACTGAAACTCAACAACACCTACACAACTCTACACTTGCCTTGCAAACATTCCGCAGCTTTCCAAATATCCTAGATTTTCTTTATTTTTGAAACAACCAGTTTGGTTCATTTCTAATCACTGTCCCTCTGTATGGACTACATCCAGAACTGGGCCGCACTACGCATCACCTAAAAGGGACAGCACACAATTCCTAGCAAACTCATACCACTGTAGCCTTACCAAAGCATGAATCTGAGCTTTCTGCAAGCCATATACTGCTACACAACCTGGAAGTTTTCTTTCAACGTACATATTTTTCATGACTGCAAAAAGAACACTTTTTGGCTTGAAACAAACAAACAAAAAAGAGAAATAAAAAGGAAAAAAATATTTCAGCTACAAATTAAAGTATTTGCAAACACTTAGGCGCATGTAAGTCATTTGTTGAAAAAAGGCTCCCACACACTCAACTATAAAATGACTGCCAGCTAAGTTTTGGCTGTGCTTTTATTTTTCCTTCAGGTCTGAAATTGTCTGCTTTAATTAATGAACAGTTTGAGACTGGAAAATTCTGAATGCATTTAAACTTCTATTGTGCAGTACTTCAGGCTGTTCATCATACCACTGTAGACTTATCAAAGCAAGAACCTGAGCTGTCTGCAAACCTTATACTTCTATGCAACTTTGAAGTTTTCTTTCACTACACATTTTTTTGACTGCAACAGCAATTGGAACAGCAATTATTCGAGATGCTCTTGGTCTTATGATTTTGCACAAAGGAGATCTCTCAAGCTTGCAACTAGCTGATCTATAAATACTTTTATTATTTGAGATTTCCCATTAAAAGCTGCAAGCAACAACAAGAACTGCAGAAATTTTCATTCAAATTATCTGACATTTTAACAGCCAGCTTGGGATTCCATGTGATGTCCTATTTCCCTATTTTCCAAACATCCACAAAGCAAAAAATTCATGCTAGTACAGCCTTCTTCCATTCTTCAATGTACCCATTTCATAGCACAGCTATAAGCTGCCAGCCCAGTTCTCTGTTCTCAACAGATCTGTAAGTATCCTGACTCTACAGTGATCTTGTGTACTGTTCAAAATTAGTAACTGAGTTGACAGAAGGAAGAGAAATGGCTGTCTCCATAGCCAATCTCATAGAATTAGGATGAAACCTTTATCATTCTTATCTAATTTTGAGGATCAACAGTAAAACAAAGTTTTATTTAGACATAACAGAGAGAAAAAATACTTACAAATAAAGCAAATGTGAAGCATCTACCCATGGTTGTCTGTTGTTAGGCACATTCTTACAACAGCTGTATTACTTAAGCAGCCACCATCCTGAACCAACCCATTTCTGCCCTCATTATTCCTCCAGGCTTGCCAAAACAAACATTTGCATCCACATGGTGAATTAGATCAAGAAACTGATGTAGCTGATAGTCACTTCCTACCTTCCCATCTCATAGAGAAGCACTTAATTTTCACCTGCATCACTGTGTAACCATGCAAGTGTTTATACCAACAAACCAGCTATGACAGGGAAGGGTGAGAACAGGAATATGCTGTTATAAACAAAAACTACTTATGCCAGTGCTGCTATTAAAAAAAAAAAAAAAACAAAACCAAACAAAAGAAGTAATTCATTACATACCCTCCATTTAGAATTCACTCAGCGTAGCTCAGTTATATACACCGCCAAGTTAGGTTCAATGATTCCCCCTACCCTTAATATATTTCATTTTCAATCAAACCCTACCCAAGGTTTCATTCGCATTTAGTCCTGATACTGCTTAAACTCTCTGGCTGCCTCCTCCCAGAGCGATGTTTCTTATTATAACCAAGCACATTCAGCAGCTACCTACCACCCAAAAGGCAGCCCACTCCGTTACTACACATTCCAACCTCTATTTTCCTTGCATTCATTAGGGGAACTAAACCAACAGAAAGTTATTCATAGTCATTAGGAGTGCCTATCAGCTACACCCTTACATGCCTCTGGATATAAATGCAAACAAGCTCTGGAGTCAGGTCCATCAGTAGTACCTGCAGCCAGCTATTTCTCAGCCCTGGGTTAAATTTGATCAGCTATGGGCATTGTCTCAGCTGCATAAAGATGCCTCTTCCTGGAACCAAGACAATACATAACTATTTTACTCTTGTTTCCAGGTGTCCCAGCTGACTGTTCCTGTCTAATACGAGCACTTTGTAGTCCCCAAACATGTTTATGAGCTGTATTTAATATTACAGAAGTTTGCTGTTACATGCATATTTTGTTTAGGTTATGATCCCTGACATGACAGTAGTTGCCCATAGGGGCCATGCATATTAACAGAGATGACAGACCCAGTAGCCAATTTCTTTAGCTATACAGGCCTATTAAAATAAGTTATTTCCCTCTCTACTATCATCTTTTACTGCAGTCTTGAATAAATGTATCCAGAAGCTGGCATGTGGCCATCACACATGCCAAAAAAGCAGCATAGACTACTATTATGATTAAACACAAGAGCAGTATAATTCTGTGCTATTGCTGAAGCAGTCACCAAAGGAAAGCAGCAGTCAAATTTCCCTACACCAGAAAGTGCTTTCCTTTGCTTTCCCTAAACAACTGATTTCATGTAACTAAATGTATAGAGAAGAATGTTGAAAACACAAGACTTGGAATGAAAGTTTTCTTACCTGCTCTGCAGGACTCAGGCTAACAACATACAGAAGCAAGGTTTGTGCTTTACAGCTGTGTTAGGGTACGCAAGATAGTAACTGGATCACAAATCAAATGCAGACAATTTTTTAAATCCACAAAAAGATAAGAGAAGATAGCACATGCGCACAGCTGGGCAGATAAACCCTGGATTCCAACAGCAACAATAATCTCCATGGATGGCCCTGCCACTTGCACAGAATTTCAACACAGCTTTTCCAAAAAAGCAAACATGAAACTCGTACCAATCCAGCTACAGGATCTGGACCCCAACTTCAGCGTTCCAGCCTCGGGTCCACTCCTGTAAGTATTTGTGCAAGTAGTTCATGAGTTTCAGTTGGTCTGCTGCTATGACTTTAGCTAGTAACAGAGGCAAACCTTTCCAAAATGGGGTTTACTATTAGAAAAAGCAACCAAACTTTAAAAGTTCAGCATTTATAAACGTACTTTAGCCACACCCATGTGTTAATAGCCTATACATCTTGGGTTTAACATTTTAAGTCACTATGTAATGTTGAAGCTGTCAGCACAGGTTTTTCTTAAATAAAATGAAGTTTTAAAATATTACAAGCTCACAATCCATCTGAAGGTAAAGGTTTCCCATCTAACATCTCAATGTGAATTAGACATGACTAAAATAAATACTACTACACATAATGAAACTAAGGCTCCACTTGAACACACTAGGGTAGAAATCTGATTTCCTTTGTAAAGCATGGCCATAGAGACAAGGTAAGAACTGTTTCCACAAAAGTGCATAGAAATCATGTCTAAAACCTTGATCCATAGGATACACGTGGCAAAGCAGGATCTGAAGCAGTTCATTTATAACCAACTCCAGCATTTTCATGTCTGCAACTATGCAATTGCTATCTCCACCTCATTTACTAAGCCTTTTAATTTTCTTTTTCCTTTTCTCTCCCTGCCAGAAAGGAACAAACTCCTATGCAAACTTTCTCTAGACTACACTAAGAATAATCCTTTAAAACCCTGTAAAACCTCAGTTGTCCAGGAAGTGCAGCAACGCCCAAGCACTGAACTAGTTTTTATTAAGTTAATACAGTCATACAATTTTGTTTATACATATATTTAAATGCTTGTCTATTTGATTCCCTCTCTTCAAAGTCCAAGCATGCAGGTCCCAATGCCATCTCTCTACAATATAAAATCATTCCCCTGAATTTATTCTAAATCTACTAAAATTTCAATATAAGCTAAATTTTTGCTTGTCCCAACAACATTCTCTCTCTTCCTCTGTCTGTATATGTAAGTACACACACATACACCCCCAGATATATGGATTTTACAGAAGTATTTATAACATCGTTCTGTAACATATTTATAACTTAAAATGTACTGAAATCCAAACAAATCATTTCAAAGTCAGTTAAGATAAGGAAGTTAGAAGGTTTTCTTTGTTGAAAAATATGCTTTTCTTGAATGCAACTGTTCAAAAACATCTTTCACATGAGTTAAGCCAGAAGGTCATCAGCCTTTCCAAATAGAAAAGTTCTGAATCTCCAAAACTTCACGTTGGAAAGCTAGAAAGCGATACAGGACCCTTATGGTTCTTTAGCTGAAACACAGCCACTAAAAGAAATTCCAAGTGGTAGAACACCAGACAGCAAAACACAAATACCCAAGGAAACTAGAAACATCACAACACGTTAACATTTTTCATGACAACCTCTTTTCCTATATATAACCAGGCTTCTACTCTATCCCCGTGACTCCAGATTATGATGTCTCTTCGTGTACTCAAAATGAAATGCAAAGTGCTTTGGTTGTTAGTGAACAACAAAAGTGTTAAAAGCTGTTTGGTTTGTTGGTTTTGGAGGGTTTTTTTCTTATGGAAGAGTCAAGGCACATTTCCAACCCAAATGTGAGCCATCTACTAATTTTCAAGGCACCATCCTATATATGTGAGTGTTTTAAGGAGACAAAATGTTTTATAACTCACCTAAATAGACACACATAAACAACTTGCTATTGCCACAATCTCATTATCAGAAACAGCTGAAGCTCACTGAAACCCTCCCTCAAAAACCAGTCCACAGCATGGGAGATTTCTGCCTAAACAACTGAAATTATTTCCCAATATAAGCAACAAAAACTGAAATCTTATCATAAGCCTTACTCAGCAGACAGTAGCACTACCAGCTCTAACCATGGTAACAGGTCTTACACAAGAAAAATCTCTTTGATATACATCTTGATATACATTCCTGACCACTTGACTTTTCACTCATACAACAACTGATCAAACCTTGTTTTTCACAGTAGGGACACAACAGCAGCTAAGTGTTTTCACAGTGTCACTTGGTAATGCCCAATTCTCTTTGCTCAACAGCTTTGTAAGGTTTATCTCCTTGGGCACAGTTGTATGCTATTCAAACCCAAATCATCCCTTTATACAGCTGCTAAATACTAAGATATTACATGCAAACAGTATGTAACAACTTCTTTCCTAGATTTTCTAAGAATATTGAAACCAAGTGCAACATCTGTTTGGAAAAAAATTGTTTTTACTCAAAGCTGGATTTAGACACAAGATGACTAAGTCATTTACCATGATTCTGGCTCTGGGTGTATTAGAAGTAGGATTCTGATCACAGTGCTAGCCAGCATACTGCAGACTACATACTTACAGCAACTGACCGAAAAAAAATATTGACGTGAGATCACAAAAGGATTCATAGATGAAAGGAAAAAATAATTTTGCAGCAGGTGTTACATATAAAGGCACTAATTAACGTCAGCATTTCCATTTTTCTCAACCTAGACAAAACAACTGCCTTCCCATTTGCAGAAAAGAACTTTAAAGCTATTTCTGAATGAAGAATTAGCACTTTTGGTTCAATCTTGAGCTTGAAAAGGCTGAGGAAATAGCAGATTTCTGCTTAGTTAATACAAGTAAAGAAAATAATAATGAGTTGCTTCCTTTTAAAAAGGCTGCAGATCTCTTGTGATTTGGACCAAGCTGAAGCCAAATTAACTGTTATTTATATTTGAACAGTTTCACTGTCATCCCTTAATTCCTCCTCTCCTGAACGTCGCCTCCATCACAGTGAGTCAATCAGAAAGGGTTTTCCAGTCTCCAGGTATTGAAAACTCCCATTACCTTTTTAAAATAGGTATTTCAATTTCAGATAATTTTGGGCATTTCTAAAGCAATTGTTGCAATATTTCTCACATTAATATCACAAAGAAGTCTTATTTCTTCTCGTCTTCCTGGAATTCTTACCTATAAAATGAATCAGGCTTCCTACTTTATTAACCGATAAAGCCAGTACTATGAATTAAAAAATGCATGAGTATTTTCAAGGGTCTTTTGCCAGAAAACAAAAGTGACATTCCTGTCACTGTCTTTAATTTTTTATGTCACTTTAAAAAGGTCGATGTAGTTTGAAAAATAAAAAACTAAGTACAAACAGTCCTCTCCTTTAAAATTGAAAACTTGCTTTGTAATGGCCGTTTAGCAAATAGAAGAGTAAGAAATCATCACCGCTAGAAAAACCGTTTCTGCAGAAGTTTGGTATAAACTTAACTGCATGCCGTCAAGCCATCCAACAAATACTTTCCCTAAATCCTTGCTAGAGATAATTGCCGATCATTGAGATGGAAGGAACTAATTACATTAAATGACTTTATTAATACGTTCCACTTCACTCTATACAACGAAAGGAAAATGCCAACGACCGACATCTGTTCGCGTCTTCTCTTCAAAGGAAAACACTGGCTAAGCCGTCAATACTCCGAAGCGCGGGTTTTGTCTGGTTTTGGGGTGGTTTTTTTATAGGCGATTATATAACTTGTTTCTCTCGCAGCGATACCGCAGCGTACTTTACCGTCAGTTTACAGGAAAGGCACGCAGTGCCGCCGGGAGGGCAGGTAGCACCTTTTCCTCCAGGCTTTCCCTCATCGGTGTGTCAGGGTCTCCCCGTCCCAGCTGCTGCTGGCGCTGCTCGGTATCTGTCACCGGCCCCCGCGGCACCGTCCGGGGGCCGCCACCCGCCGGCTGCCGGGCAGGGGTATGGCCCGGCTCCCGCGCCGCGCCAGCACCGGCGGCGCACACCGCCCGCCCCCGCCTCAGGGGCCGGCACGCCGCGGGAGGCCGCGGGGTTACACGGCTCCTCTCCGGGCGGCAGCCAGGGCTCGCCGCCCGCCACCCAACTTTTCCGAGCGGACGGACGGCCGCCCTCGCTCTGCCCGCTGCCGCCGGCGGGGCTCCCCACCGCCCCCCGCCGCGCCTCAGCCCGCTCCCCCGGCGGGACCCCGGTACCGTACGCCCAGCGAGCCCCGCTGTCGCGCTCGGAGCAGGTGCGCAGCGCCGCGTCGCTCCGATTCCCCTTCCCCCGGCCGCCAGCCGGGCTTCGAGGGCGGCAGGTCGGGCAGGTGCCGCTCCTCCGGGCGGGCACGGGGCGGGAGCCGCCGCACCGCTCGGCTCAGTTCCTCCCTGCCCACAGGAAGGCGCGGGGGCAGCGACCCCCGCCCCCGGAGCGCTGCCTGCCGCCGGAAAGCCGCTCACCTCCCGGGCTGCCGCTGCCCGTGAGGAGTCTCGTCCTCCTCCTCCTCCTCCTCCATGGTGCCGCTCCACCCCCTCCGCGGCGGCTCCGCGGCTCTCCAGCAGGAGCCGTAGAACGGCTGCGGCTTCCCACCTGACCAGCCCGCCGCCGAGGGCAGCGCGGCGAGCTGCAGGCAGCAGCTCCACAGCGCCCTGCTCCTCACCATGGCGCGGCGGCGTTCCCGCGCTCAGCGGGGCCCCGCCACCCGCGGGGGTGTGCGGGCTCACGGCAGCGGCGGGCCGCCTGGCGGCGCGTTACCAAGATGGCGGCGGGAGGGGCTGGCACTGAGAGAGCCGTGGCGGCCGGACGCCCAGGGGCCCGGAGCCGCGGCGGGGCTGCCGGCATGTCCCTGCCGCTGCAGTCCGGGCTGCTCGTCGGGCACCGGGAAAAGGGTCCTGCTCCTGGCCGGCTCCGATAGCTGGTAAAGGCTGCCTGCGGTCCCATCTGGGAGTACGAGCGTGCTCGGACCACCTGGTGTTGCAGCGAAAAGTTTCCAGGGCTCAGCTCTCAAGAGCCTGAGGCGGTGCCGCCATCACCGCGAGGCACGGGCTCCCGGGAGGTGCGGGGGCCGAGCCGGCCTCCTGCCGAGCAGCCCGGCTGGCGGGGCCCGCCATCCCTCCCCTGGCCGTTCCCCTACCTCAGGAAGCTCAGTCTCATGGCCAACTTTCTTCAGCCATCACCTCACGCCCTGTTTACACCCGTGAGCAGTTCATATGCGACTCCAGCCCCTGGGCTGGGAAGTAAGGGATTTTGAGGCACCCAATCCAGATAAATTTGGTTCTCAGAAATAAGTATGCTTTTTTTTAGATCTTTCCTTATCTCCTTAAGCACGTAATGCAATGGAAGGTAAAGGACAAAGCTATGCAGCTGTGAGATATATATATAAAAAGTAATATGTTGCAGCAATATGAAATCTAAGACTCTCTGGAGCTCTGCTAACAGGTTTATGTATGTTTTATCTTGGATCTCACAAACTGATGTCCAGTTTATTAGTGAAGAAATCCTACCTATGTTTAGAGGCCGAGTTCTCAAGGTAGTCTTGGGAGGCTAGAAACATGACCCTTACTCTTCTTATCGGTAATCTATCATTCTTCCAGTCTCTGTAAGGCAGAAGAATACTATCAAGTTGTCTTGTTCTGTACAAGGAACACAGGTATGTATTGGTTGCTTATGGACAGGCAGATTTGCTGACCTTTGCCAGTGGAAAATTCTACTTTACCTCTTCTGCCTCTTCTCACCTGACATTTCCTGATCATTTCCTCTCCTGTCAGTATATCTGATGCTAAGCTGGCCTTGTAGTAGCAATGACTTTTGCTCATACTTTATTAAACACAAAACTACATTTATTGAAGTTATTTCTACTCTTACTTTATGGAATCTGAGACCTACTAAATGAGTTAGATGATAAAGCTGCTCTCCATAGCTCTGATCAATGTCCATTAACTGTTGGTGATAGCACCTATGTACAGAAACTTCTGTAAGCCTCCAGGTGAGTACCTACAGGCTGGTAGTAAACTGATTGCCTACAATAGCAGATTTGGGATGCTCATGCTACACTTCTGCTGAGTATCTCCTGGTAGGCAGTCCTACCTCCACATGTCATTTGGAAATAGTTTTTATGCCATCAGTGATGCAAAAGCCACAGTTCAGGAGGCTCTGCTTTGGTAGATGCATTTTTGTCTGTACTACATTTGGAGGCTGTAAGTAAAGACAACTGGTGTCTGCGCACCATGCAGTTTTCAATTTGAAAGGGAAACATCTCTTTTCTGGTATAACAACTGGTGAAGAATTATATGGTTGTTCAAGTAATTTCTGACATGGCTAGAAGGGTATATCAGTACCTGTTGCCTACTCTGCCGTGCCAGCGTGCATTACATGAGAAAATTCACCTTCAGAGGTTCTCTTCAACAGAACCAGAATTTTAAACTTGTTTCTTGTTTCAGTATTCCCAGGAGCCAGCTAAGAGCTTAGTGTAGGCCTGCTGCTTTGGTAGGTTTTCATCTGTCAATGTCTTATGCACACAAATGTGTTTAAACTGAGGAAAAGTCCCAGTGGGACATCTGTGCTCAAACAGTCATGTAAACCCAGAACAGAGATCTCTCTGACTTTATACATGCTAATATGCTTAGAGGAGTGACTTTAGGATCCTGCAGGAGTTGGAGGCCCGAAGTTACTAACAGATGGGAAGGTTCCAGCCTTGGAACACCAATGCATGAGGTAAGAGGTTTTCTTGCTTGGCACCTAGTCTTAAGAAACAGAGTTTTAATGATTTTATTTTCTTCTTTATTATCTTCTTCTCCTGGCATTTTTACTACTTGGACCGGCCTTATATATTGTCCAGTATATATGGAAATAAAAAATATTTGGGAGCTTCTTTGTACTGCAGAGGGGCACAGATACTGAGGGATAGCGAAGTGGGGTTATTTTGGGGTGCATTTTTTTTTCTCACAGTAAAATTTAACAGAATATTTTTTATTGAAAAAGTTTTTGGGGTGTACCATTTTATTAACCACTTGGAAGGACAGGTTCCTTAACATAGGTTAATCTGCTTAATGCAACAACCTATATCTAAAACAGAATTGCACAGTTAGTATTTCATTAATTGTATCCGCAGTGGTGTCTTTTCCTTGGAGATAGTGTATGCATTAATCATGGGCAGGACAGCTCAACTAACTAGACTGTAAAACGTCTCTTGATGAAGGGTTTAACTTTCTATGCAACTGAAGTTTGTCAGTATTTTGTTTAGATCTCTAAAGTGTAGAATTAATCTCTCACAAAGTTCAATTTAGTCAGCTGACATAAGCTGTGTCAGAGTAAGATACTCATCTTGGGCAGTAAGTGAAGCACAGTCTAAAGTAGGAAAAAGCAGAAATTCTTCTGGTTAAAATTTGTATAGCTTTATAAGTGAACTGTTTAAACTTGATTGAAAGTCCTCCTAGATAACAAAATAAAAAATGTTATACCATCTCTCGCTCCATCTTAGAATATCAGCTTATTGTCCTAAATCCCTTTAGGCTTAGCCTTGCTATATACTAGGCAATATTTACTGTTATAGTGCAGATGCAGTTTATCACAGCAAAAAAGCACACTTGCTGGAACAGTTTGTGCTGGATCTCCAAGTGAACTATTCTAGCAAAGAAATTTTTTACCACTCTAATATACTGACGTTTTTATTAGCATAGACATTTTGCACCAAAAGAAATTATACTAAGCTGGTAAAAGCCTTTCTGGCAAAACTGGCCCATATAGGGACATACTCAAAAAGCCTAACCTAGCCCTTCTACTTGGAGTATGGACAGGAAACCACCCTTACCGTATCCACGTTGTTCTGGAGAGAAGGTAAGGGAGAAAAGTTATTTGACACCTGTTGCAGGCAGAGGCAAGCAGAGTTTCAAATCATGTTGGATTTTAAGTTACCCTGTTAAAGAGGGTTACACAATCAGCTAATAGATTTATAGAGAGAGAGATATAGATATAGACACATATAGGCACAAAATTCTTCGCAGTAATGTTTAATCAAGATATTAAATTGCCTTAGTTACAAAACGTATATGTAATCAATATACAATACTAATGAAATGACTGAAAATGTTTACCATTACAACAAAGATTTGACAATCTTTGGGACTATAGAGAAGGAAGTTATGAACTACAGTTAAAACAAACCAAAATGCGCTTCTAAATATTGTGTGAAATACTCTCTGATGCCTAGCTGATACCTCTTTAACTTCTACTTAGGGGCCAGAGCCGGGGGAGACAATAAACTGGAATTATAACAGAGACATTTAGGCTGTGTCAGGCCATGCTAGTAACGGGCCAGGAGCATTCTCAGCTCTGACACCAAGTTCAATAATGCATGTATTTTCACACAGATAAACCTTCCTAGCCCTGAAAAGTAGGTGCCTGGGTGAAAATTGCTGTTGGAAGTCTTCCCTGGGCCACATTAATCCCTGAAGCATGCTTGGGCACTGTCTGGGAGAATGCTAGCTGGCATGTGCCAAAACTCAGGTAGCATCTTTGCTAGCAATTTAATGGTTGTTAAAGCGTGGCAACATCCAGACCCAAGCTGTAGTTTACTGGAACTCATCTAGCCTTAGACACCACCTGATTTTGAGATTTAACTGTGTATCTCGGGGGAAATTAAAGTTGTTACATTTGTTTCCAAAATCGGTGAAGCTTGGCAGTGTCATTGTGAACAAGCACTACCATGAGATGATGCTGTTATCATCAGTACCTGATAATGTATCGTAATATTCCGTAACATTTTGCAAAATTACTGTCATTAAAATTTATTTAGGAAATTCAATTACAGTGTCTAAAAGGCCTGATCAGATCCAGATTCCCTTGTGAGTGGCACTGTGCAGAAAGAGAAATCCTTGCCCTTTTGCAATCGAATTTGTAATTGGGCAGAAGGTAGAGTAACAGGTTTAATAAACAGCAAAAAAGACCTTCTAAATGTAAAAAGGATAAAAAAATAAGAATATGTAGGGTAGCTCTTAGCACAGTTAGGTTCTTAGGGGTGTCTTGACTTTTAAATGTGAATTAGAAATCGTAGAACATTGTGCTGCTTCTGTTGCAGGCAAGATGATCACAAACTGTTTCTTGGTGTCTAAATGCATTGCTGAAAAGTGTCCTCTAACAATCATTTTAGACGGATACTAAAATGGATTGAGTTTGTGACTCTATTTAAGGCAGCATTTCTTATGCATAGTGCCATGGCTTGAATGTAAAAGTTGGCAATTGCTAAGATCTTAACTATACCTTCTAGTTTGATTTCTGATATGACCAGATTGCTGTCTGTGGATGCTGTTTGTTTCTTTGTGGTTTCATTTTTTGTGGCTTTAAGTATTTGGCTCTAGCTGTGTGCTTTTATTCACCACAGAGCAAGTGGGTTACTGTGAGGCAAATAGGCCTTATCTGACAACCCCGATGCTGGGTCTCACTGGGTCTTTAAGATGGTCTGGCTGTGTTCGTGGCTCTGAATGTAGCCCTTTGGCCGGGAGTGCCTGTTGTGAGTCCTCTGGAATGTGGGAGGAAAATTCACCCTACTGAGACACCACTTCCTTGTTTGGCATACGGTCAGCCTGCAAAATGAGAGGGCTAATGCACTGGCAGCACTACAAAGTGCTCAGAGAGGGACAAGCAGCAAGCATGTAGGAAGGGAAGGAGGCATGGTATAAGAATATGGAGGAACATACTCTTACAGACCTCGTGGTGGAAATAGGCTGTCTGGGGGTGCATACATCTGCAGAAGGAGTATCTGGACTGCCTGAAGAGGATTCCGATAGGCCTGAATTTTCACCAGCAGTGTCTGAAAGAGGTTGCTCTCAGGATGTTTTTGATTTTGGGGGTGCAGCAATACAGTGATGGGTCATGAGAGTGTGACAGGCCAGTTGAATCATTCATTTTACATGTTTTACAGGAGCTGTCTATAAAGCTGCAGAGTGTTAAAACTCTCATCCTTCTCATGTTTGAAGATAACATCTTTGAATTCTTACAGACAGACAATGTTGGAGGTTCGTACATGTTTATTTCCTGCTAAACAGTGACATACCCTTTCAGAGATATTACGATCAGAAGAACCTGTTTGAATTCACTGTCTGTCTCATTTTTGAGTTTAGTGTTGGTGTAATACCTTTGACAACAATGCAGAATAAAACCAGTGATGACCATGGAAGAACTGGGCCCACTGTTTACTCGCAGAGCACGTAGGGAGACAAAGCCACATAGAAATATAAAATCATATATAAACAGGCTTTTTCAGAAAGAATGAAACTAAGCAAACTTGGTGTCCTGTTCATTTTTGTTCACTGATCTGTAGTTTCGCCCTCCCTGCGCAATAATCTGAACCCACCTGCCCTCATGGCCTCCATGACACCTGTTTAGGGAACGGACAGTGTGTGCTGTGGTTAATCCAGTTAGTTGTATGTGCAGGCAGACTGGACAGCAAGTGTCCACTGCCATCTGGCTCATGCTAAGATAATACGTGCTGCTGTGTTCTACCTACTTTCCCATACTCGGGGAACTAATTTGAGTCTCCTTCCTACATCCAGATACTGGTGTTAAAGAAAATTATGGGAACTTGATTACTTTGGGCTGTATTAGGCTTGCTTTGGGAATATATCGTTACATGATCTGAGGCCTTGATCCCTTGACTGACCAAGGCCTCGATCCCTTGACTGGACCACCATTTAGAACCCATCAAACACAAATTTTCAATTTTTTTTATTTTTAATATTTGCTTCCTATGAAAACCAGCCTGCAGGGAGAAGTACAGAGATGCATACCCAGGTTTCTTCACAGGGTGAACTGGGATGTAGCTGAGTTGTCCGCATTTACTAAGAAACCAGGGAGTGCTCTAAGATTTTCTAATCCACAGAAAGCCCTTGAAATTTCTTTCCTTCTTTCAAATATCGTTGAAATTGGCTGATTAGTCAGACAGAAAGGCAAAGAACGTTGTTTCACAGGAAACCTGGTTAAAATTGAATACCGGTGGTATTGTAACCAAGAATTTCTGCATAATTTTAAATAAGTTAGTTTTTAGATTACAATGAAAAATACATTGTGAAATGGAAAAGAAGAAAAAATAATGACTTTCAAAAAAATGTAAAGTTACTATAGGGAAATAGTAGTGAATTAGAAAGAAGGTGTATAACAGTTAAGTCAGGGCTTCAGAGCTTCCTTGTGGTTGCTTGTAGATACTCAGGATCACTGACCACCCTTTTCCTTGCCTGCACAAACTTTTTTTGTAGCTTTATTATGCAAGCATCATAGAAATACAGGGCTAGAAGGGGCTTCAAGAAATCCCATGGTCCAAACCACTACATTCAGTGAGGATCTTTCTTAATTGGAGTATTATTGTAACTGTCAGCACCCCATGCAGGCATGCTATGTGCTACATGAAGCTGCTTTCAGCTGCTGAACTGCTGCTCTGGCATTAATGAAAACTGCTGGGCTCTGAGGCTGACCTCAGTACCCTGCTACTGCCCTCCTGAAATGAGCCTGAAACCTGATCTTCATCCACAGCTCCTGGGAGGGAGAGGGAAAGGAAATCCGCTTTGGTTTTAGCAGCTGGCACTGAATAGAGGAGAGAGTTATAAATAAATGGAAATAAAGAATGAGGGCATGTGACTAAAGCCATAAAGGTCACTTTTTAGTATGCCAGTAGATGCGCAATGCTCCGAGTGGCATTTGACAAAATGTCACTCTGAATGTGTAGACATGATGATGATGTCAAAAGAGGCTCATTTGAATTGGGATTCAGGAGGATCCTCTATTTAAATCCTGTCTGAGCTACTGACAGGCTGCATGACCTTCTACAATATACTGAGTTCCATGGGTCAAATTGGTCCTCGCTGCAACTAAATTGATTACAATGGAGTTATTCTGGGAGTGAACTTGATTTCTCAGACATCAGTCAACACAGCTGGTTCACTGCATAAATGGAAGAAAGCAAGCATAGATATCACTGGAAAACAGATGCATCTGAACGGAGTCTTTTAGTTTTGGCGAAACTAGAACAGAACTGCTCTGACTTAAAAGGCATAAATAATTGTTGATGGTGGTTTATTGACAATGTAAACTGTGAAGGTAACAAAGCTACAAAAGTGACATTGTCTTTTTTAAAGGTAGTGTGATTATTACGTATGTTATTTGTAACATGGGAAATGACTGTTGCTTCTTTAAGTATCTGGTGTAGATCTTTCTTCAAAAAAATAATGATAAATGACTCAAGCATACAGCACAATGCTGCACAGTGGTAAGCTTCTTCCATAGAAAATGCTTTTGGAGTCAGGTAACAAAATAATGGTGTTAATTAATAAAAGATAACTGCTATTAAGAGTATTTAAACAGCATACACAGAGGATAAAACCACTTCTAAAATGGAGAAGAAAAAAAAAATTATTTTTATGCATCCTGCTTCCTGGGATGGAAGCTTTTAGAAATCACAACTTTTAAGGATTTCTGGGTAGATAAAGAACAAGTGACTGGCTTCTTTGTAGTAAATGAAGTGAGGGACTGATTCTCTTACTGATGTTTAACTCACTATTTATGTTTAATCATAGAAGTGCTGGAAATTTCAAGTGGGATTTCCCCTAATTTCACCAGGACCTCTACAAAGGTAAGAGTAAGTTTCTTTAGAGTTAAAATGAAGATGTTGGGTCACGAGCATGATTTCAAGCCTAGCTGAAGGACACCATGTCTTGGTGTCTCTGTACCTGTGTCAGTAGGTATACTGGTTTCAGCTGGGATAAAGTTAATTTTCTTCATAGTAGCTAGTATAAGGCTGTGTTTTGGATTTGTGCTGGAAACAGTGTTGATAATACAGGGATGTTTTTAGTTACTGCCCAGCAGTGTTTGCACAGTCAAGGCCTTTTGTGTTCCTCATACCACCCCACCAGCGAGTGGGCTGGGGGTGGATAAGAGGTGGGGAAGGGACAGAGCAGGGACAGCTGACCCCAACTGACTAAAGGGATATTCCATACTATGTGATGTGATGCTCAGTATATGAAAGCTGGGGGAAGAAAAAGGAAGCGGGGATGTTTGGAATGGTGGTGTTTGTCTTCCCAAGTAACTGTTAGGTGTGACGGAGCCCTGCTTCCCTGGAGATGGCTGAACCTGCCTGCCCATGGGAAGTGGTGAATGAATTCCTTGCTTTGCTTTGCTTGCAAGCGCAGCTTTTGCTTTACTTTTTAAGCTGTCTCTATCTCAGCCCATGAGCTTTCTCACTTCTTCTACTCTTCCAATTATCTCCATCATTCCTCGGGCGGGGAATGAGCGAGCAGCTGCGTGGAGTGTAGTTGCTGGCTGGGGCTAAACTAGGACACAAGGACAACTTTAGGGAGTTTAGAAAAGTCAGTATAAAAAGACCTAGACAAAGCCGTGGTTTACAGAGCAATTGCAAGAGATGTTCTCCAGCACAGATAAAGCTAAACAAAGGAGTCTTCTCTTATCCCTGCTATTCCTGTCTTTTAAACAAAACGAGCAGTTACACATCAAAGGGTTCTTTTATCCCAGCTGCTCACATGATTTAAGTTGAAAAAAGTATTAACAAAACACAAAATATAACAACTTTAATAAAAATAATTTTCCAGTTTTCTGTATGCTGTACTGTTCTACTTAATTCTAGATAAAACAAGACTGAGTTTTAACAAGTAAGGAAAAAAAAATACTTGGCATAATTTAAGAAAATTTGGAGAGGTGACAGTGGTACATTTTTTCCTCCTGTTTTATGCCAATTTAGTAATGAGGACAATGGAGTTGCTTCTCTAGACATGATTAAACAAAGAGATGTGAAAGGGTTTTCCAGTTCATCCTCTTGCTTCAGAGCAGAATCCACTCCATCTAATCAGCTCCTGACAGATATTTGTTCAACCTGACCTTGAAAATTTGCAGTCATGCTGATTCTTCAGATTTCTCCACAGTGAGCTATTGCATAAAATTCCTTACAATTCAAAAGTTTTTTGTAAAATATGACTTAAGTCTTCAACCTGTAATCTAAGGCTATTACTTCTTGCCATACCAGTAGACATGAAGAACAGTTTGTATCTCTGCAATACTTTTTATGTGTTTGAGAACAGATATATCTTCCCTCAATCTTCTCATTGCTAGACTAAACCAATGAATTCTTTCAATCTTACCTCATGGGTCACGTTTTCTATACCTCTGAAAATTACATGGCTCTACTGTGGCTTCTTCAATGGTCTTTCTTTAAGTAAGGTACCCAAAAATTGATGTTTGTACTCCAGCTGAGGTCTTATCAGTGCTGATTTGAACAGAACCTTGTTTCATGTGTCTTTTATAGTGCTGTTAATACACCCCAGTGTGAAGCCTGCTTATTTTACAACATGACAGCACTGGCTTGTTCAGTTTATGATGCGATACTACCCCTAGATGCTTTTCTGAGGGATGTGCTGCTTACCAGTAACTCTCCATCATCTTCCTGTATGCAGCTGATTAGTCTTAAAAATAATACCTTACATCCTTCCATCCTCAAAGGCATCCTGTTTTTTTTCAGGCCATTTCTCTGGTTTGTTACCATTTTTTACTCTGATGTTTACCCTGTGACATGATGTAGATATGCACATATACCACTTAGTTCACTGCATTAAGACTGCCTGACAGATTCACTTTCCTGTCTCCAGAGGAAAGGCCATGCAACCCTCACGAAGGAAGGTGTCATGGGGCAGAACTACCACAATTCATGCATTCCATGACCGCTCCCTGCCCAATTCCATGTGGCCTTCAGAGGGAGACAAAAGGGCATGAGATGGGAGAATTTTCAAGGAAAATTGAATCTAGCCCCTAGATACGTCCAGAATATTTCATTAGCTAACTGTGAGTGCTTCCTGCAAGACCAGATTAAGAGCCTGTTATAGTCAAGATATGAAGCATCTATTGCTTCTTCTTAATATACAAGGCCTATGTCCCCATTCTGGAATGCTGACTTTAACAGGTTTTCTGGTAAAACCACATTACCTGTTACTTACCACCATAGGATTACAGCATAATTTAGATTGAAAGGGACTACTTCAGGAGGTGTCTAGTCCAACTCCCTGCTCAAAGCAGGGTCAGCTATGAGTTCAGATCAGACTTTATCCTGTCTGATTTTGAAAACATGCGAGTGTAGACTTCCCAAGCTCTCTGGGCAACCAGTTCCACAGCTTGATTGCCTCATGGTGAAAATGTTTTCCCTTAAATTCAGTTTGAACCTCTCTTATTTCAACTTATGCCCATTGTCTGTCATCCTTCCACCATATAGCACTTCAAAGAGCCTGGCTGCATCTTCTTGATAATCTCCTCTTTGCTGTTGTATAAATGTTTAGAAATACGGGGGGTTTTTTCTATTATTTGACAAAAGGAACTAAAAGGCAAATAACTGCCTTTCCTGAATTCCTGAGTTTTGGATTCTCCCCTTTTCCCATTTGTACACTTGACTATTTTCTTTCTTATTTAACTTACACATTACTTATTTAGAGAGGTTATGAAGCAGTTACTTCTCACAACTATTAGAGAATGGTAATGGGAATTACATCAGGCTAACACAATTCAGTACATTTAGTTTATCGGAGTTGTCTTTATCTGCTCTTTCCCTTTTCTGTCTGGAAGTCTTATTCCCTTCTCTAACTTAGCAAGGCATCATACACACGGATTTGCAGAAGTCAAAGCAAGGAGGCAGAAAGAGAAACATTAGGAAGCATTTCTTTACTGAGAGGGTGGTCAAATACTGGAACAGGCTTCCTAGAGAGGCAGTTGATGCCCCAAGCCTGTCAGTGTTTAAGAGGCATTTGGACAATACCCTTAATAACATGCTTTTAACTTTTGGTCAGCCCTAAACTGGCCAGGCAGTTGGAGTAGATGATCGCTGTAAGTCCCTTTCAACTGAAGTATTCCATTCCATTCCATGTTCTGCTTGTGAGTGTCAGCCACCATTTCATGAAAGTCTAGTTATCTGTTTAAAGGCAGGTACTTTGAATTAAATTGGAGCATCTCATTGACTGTGATGAACTTTGATTCAGGCCTTTAGAGTCTTTGCCTGTAAAGACTGAATAGCAAATCTTAACTATGCACATAGTTCCTGATGCTTTATTGCAAACTGTGTGGATGGGTCTTCTTTATTCAAATGTATGTGATTTGGGGTAGATTTTAAATAGGCAGAAAAAGTCAATGCATACATTTCTGAGAAACGTACAAGGACCTTACATAAGTGAAATAAAGTGCATGTAAATGCCAATATTCTTTCTTTTATTTATCTAGAGGCTGCTGAAAATTTTGAAAATAATAAAAAATAGTAGTTTCAAAAACCTCTGGGGAGTTTAGAGTTTCTCAATGAATCCCTTGTGATAAACTTATATGTATAATTATACTAAAAATTACTCCTAGTGCTTAACCTGTAATTCAAAAAGAAAAGATTGAGACAGAAGTAACTTCACTGGTAGAAAGCCAAGAAAATAGAGGTTATCACAGAAAAAAAAAAAAAAAAGAAAGAAAAAAAAAAAGAAGAAAAGTGGGAAAGTTAAAAGAAAAGCTGTGAGATTTGTGTACTGTGCAGCTGGCAGTAAGTTCTAAAGCATTCTGGTTTTATTTTTTATACCCGATTTGGGAAAACTGTTTCAGAGTAAAATAAATACATTACATAATACAAAAAGTAGATCTGCCAGCATTAATAGACTAGCAGGATGACTGATAGCCATAGTCAGAAACACATGAGATTATGGCTAACGCTTAATGTAGTTCAACCCCTATGCAATACCATCAATGCAATAACTGCAACCAGCTACAGAGTAACTGCCCATCCCCTAACTCTGTTGATTCCACTTAGTAGTAGTGACTTGGATTCCTATTCCAAACCTTCTTACATTTGATATACTGCAGATCATCTGCTGTAAAGACCATGTCGTGTTTGAAATGCCTCTTAGGCAGATCTCTTAAGCCTCTCATATTAACGCAGTTCTTCCTTATATACTTAGTTAAATGGGATTTTCAAATTAAAAAAATATATATTCCAGATGTACACAGGTACTTTCATGTCCCCAGTCAGTATCTGAAGTTCCAAAGGCAAATGTAGAAGCAATTGTGTTTAAGGCATACTGGTTCTTCATGCATGTATGTCAATTTGAATGTCTTCTGGACATTTCAAACCTACTGTTTGTCTACAGGCCAACTCATTAGCATGCATGCACTGAAATTCCTATGCATTGTAAACCTGTTTATTTTCTGAGTATATGTGGCTTGGGTTGCATGGCTTTTGTGAAGGAGAAGCATCACAGTGCACATCAAGTACAAAGAAAACCTGTGCCTGCACAATGTCTGGGATTAGTAGATGTTTGGCAGCCTGCTTGGAGTTACTGTTCTACACTAGCTGCCAAACATCTGGAAGTTAGTAGAAAAATGTAGAAAATTGGTAGGGAAGAAAATGACCAACAAAAGCAGCTGTCTCCCACAAAAAAATGGTAGGTCTGGCACTATGGGGTATAACAGGATTTGAGCAAGGCATCAATCTGGGACATAGCACACAGTGGGTTTGAGAAGCTCCAGAAACTGTTTCCTTCAGAGGACAATAAAAAAAGACCAGTGAGTCTGAAATCAGTCTGAAAAAGATCTTTAGTGCATGAACCACTAAACTCAGTGCGGATTGTTAAATTGAAATTTAAAAGGTTAAATAACAACTTCAGCAAGTTAGCTGCTTATGTGAGCAGAAATACTCAACCAGTGTTATCCACATTCCCAGATGCCTTCTGCTGGCTTCTCAGGTTCTAAGATCCCCAACTTTCTCTTTGCCAGCCATCTGTCAACACTCCTAGCTTTTTCCTTGATAACTTCTACAATGCGGTTATTCGTTGCACAAAAATCAGCACAAAATACAGTTGCTATGTCTTGAGCCCTGAATATGTGCAAGCATCAAAAAATAAACTTATTGTAATATAAAGATAAATAACACAAGGAATACTCAAGTAATTGCTTTATTTGTATTTAATTGATGACAGGAACTCGGTATTCAGGTTTAAGTAAAGATGTTGCAGAATTTCCAGCCCGTTGCATTAAAATGCTGGAGGCCCTTGCAGAATATAAATTCAACTTGTTATGCCCTTGAGTAAATGCATTTATAATCTGTATAATATCTTCCAATAATTTAATAAAATATATGGATCTGATCTTTAGATAAGAGAAGCCTGGGATGAGCTACTAGCCTGAAGCTCAGGATAAGATTTGTTTTGCCTGAAGGTAGCTGCCTAGAAGTTGGATATCTTTAGTATGTGGAACTAGTCATTCATTCCTCTACATTGGCTGAAAGAAGTACCATGAGACATTTCTTAGTAATCATCCTAAGAGGGGTGTCCAGAGTACAACGGATAACCCACATTTTGGAGATGCCTGTTTCCTTCCACTGGCTATTGAGAAGGCATAGAGAACTGGTTTTATACAGCTGAAGTTAGGTGTGATGAGTGATACCACCTTAGTACTTGAGCACAAGGCAGGCCTACAGCACACAGAGATGAGTCAGGACTTGAAATTGGCCAGCCTGCAATAGCATCATGGACCTTGAAGAGTCTATAAACATCACGGCAGTCAGTCCAGGCTATAAAAGCAGCTAAGAAACTGGACAGAGCTTTGGATAAAGCCAAATGCTTATTGCATGTTGCTTCCACAGTTAAAGTGCAACAGGAAGCCATGGTAGCTAAACAAAAACTGCCCTGGATCAATTACTATTTTGGGTAAGTCTATACCCACACTTTATTAATATCTGTATAAAACTACATGGTCTGTAGTTTGTATTTGCTAATGCTTACTTAAGCATTACTGAGATTATAGGGATTAGAGATTGAGAAAATCGGGTTTAAGAGAGGAGATAAGAGAGAAAACTCAGTTATCTGGATATTAGAATAGCATGTAACTGTACATTTACTATATTATAAGCTGTGACGAGTACCATTAACAGCATTTTTATGTGGCAGAAAAGCTAATCTTATTCCATAGATTGCCAAGAAAAGCTGCTCACAGCATTGTAACCTGAATGATGTCTGAACAGAGGAAGAATGAATCACAGAATGGTGGCTGTCTTAGGGCTGCCTGATCAGTAATTGCATTAATTTCAGTTTTCATTAACTGTGTTAATTTTTATCTAATTGTACTAGAGACGTGGGTCACCTTTTAAGTATTTTCTAGAGAAAATATTTGCTGAAGTGACCTTTTCTTAAAATCAGCAAAAGGTTGAAATAAATGTTGGAGTTTTGGGAACTCACCCACCATTAAATCAGAATAATGATATAAAAGAATGCACCTGTATGTGATTATAGTCAAATCAACAGAAATTACAGTTGTATAGAATGACAACAAAAGCAATAAAAAAGGACTAATTTGTAAGATCCTTGTTCTGTAGTGAGCCTGTTAAAAGGCAAGGAGAAACCTATCTGTTTTGCTAAATCAAATGAACTTACCCACAGGAATTTCCTATTGAGTTACTGCATCAGGCTGAATCTTTTATTTGGCATCTTCTTCTTGAAAAAGTATTGTTATGAACTATCCAAACTCCTTCCATTTATCTTTCTGATAAAAGCCTTCAGAAGTCAGGTGGTAAATTGTTTGGTACTTAGCAACAGGTCCTTCTTTCTTATTTCAGAGCATAAATATCTATGAGAAAAAGAACTGCATGCAGATGGAATACTATAATATTCCCTGAAAAAAATTTTTTATCAGAAGCTTCAAAAGAGTGCTCTGTTAATGAGCAACTGAAATGTTATAAATTCAGCCAACAGCCTTTATGTTTAATTTAGACTGTCTTCCTTACAGCTTAGGAGGACAAAAGACCAGTGTCAGTGGCCTGTAGGCCTTTGCAGTCGCTGCCCAGTGATTAACCATGAGGGAAAAAAAGGTATTTGCAATTTAATTAGCTGGAGGATAACCTATAGTTATACTGATAAAAATAATCATCTAGGTGCCAGTGAGCAGCTGGCATGAAAATTGGACAACATAGTGTCCGTGAAGTTTGATTTGTATTCTCAAAACAGCTTTATTCACAAAAAAACACTCCTCTGCAAAAAAAGTGTCATTTCTTGAGCCCATGTTTTTAGTTTCATTTGAATTCTGCTTGCTTGGCTAAGCTAAAGCCAATTCCTGGCAGCAGGATTTCAGCATATTCATTAAGTGCAATACTGTATCATTGCTTTAAAAACATAGTGGATTGTAAATAAACAGTGAACACGATGACTACAAAAAGCCAACACAGCACTAAACAGCAGTTTAGCTGAAGGCAATTTCAGTTGTTAATGCTTTTACTGTGTGCTGGCTTCAGCAGTTTTGAAGGTCTTTTTTCTAAAGAGTGGTGCTGTTCTGATGGCCTCTTCTCTGGGGTTGAATCAACCTGTAATTCAGGATAGCTCTTCCCAACTACTTCTATAGTAACCTGATTGTGATACTGTGTCTTGCTGATAGGAACTTTATGTCAGAGGGAACATTTTCTCTATACAATTGAAAGAAAAACCTTTCAATGTGATCATGCTTTCTTTGCTCATAACAAAATTGTCATCCTAGCTTAGAGCTACAGCAGTGCTGATTTCCAAGTATTGTGTTTGTCTCTTGTGAGGACACATGGTTACATATGCATCAGGTATGTATATGCAGATTTCTGATATGTATTACTTTCACTGCTACTACATGGAATTGTTTTAGAAAGTATTTGTAAAGTATAAAGTATTTCTCTAGAAGCAGCCAGCTAGATCATGAGTGCTGGAACCAGCTGAATCTTTTTTCATATTGGGTATTGCAGAGTCTCTCCCTCTGTGTGTGTGAGCTGATACAGCAGCCTTCTCCTCAACTGGCAGCTCCTGGCTGCTCATTTTCATGAGATGTAGGAATGGCCTTATCTTCGAGATCTCTGTCATTCAGTTGATATTATACAGTAATAAGCACGGAAACCGCATTTCCTCAGAAAACCAGTTGGAACTGTGTCATTCAGAGTGTGTATTACTATTGGTTTTGGTGGAGTTCCCAGTGAGTTTGAAAGGTAAAGCTTGCTTAAAAACCAAAAGTGCCATTTGGTCCTTTTGCAGAAACCTGTTTATGAGGGATGCTAATGTAAAATAGCTTCTTAGTGTAAAATATAAAGGTCTTCATACTTAGGGTGAAATCTGGAGCCTGGATTTGAAGGAACCAGATTATCATCCTAAGAACCTCACCTATATCATCTACCCATTTCATAAGACTTTGTGGCATCCTGAACTTGGCAGGCAGCTATTTATTTACAATACTGATGACTGCAGGATAAATGACAAAGACATCATTTAGATAGAACTCCCTTCTGGGAGTGGCCCTTCCACTTTGTTGTTGCTTGAGACTGGACACGTAAGAACTATGAAGAAATGTCTCATTTTCTCCATCTAGAAGCTGCAGGTAATACTGTTTACCTAAACCCGAGGGATATTGTGAGCATTCATTGTTATAATAGTCCATTTCTAAATAATCTCATTGTAAAAAGAAGTTGTTAAAACCATTTTAAAACTAATGTTTTGTAGGAATTTAGTGGTGAATGTTTATATATTCAGCTCCTACTGCTAGAACACCAGTATTTGTTTTGTTTTATTGCTTTTTTAGCTGGATAATAATATTTCTTGATTTAAAGTTTCATCTCTCTAATGACCATTTCTGGATGCTAAATTTTAGATTGCATTTACATATGAGACACTGCTATTTTGTTAAGTAGGAGACATATTATACGGATAATCAGTTTATCTTAAGCTGTAATTCTATGTCTAGCAAGGATTCAAATTTCTAGGATGGAGGATGGCTAATGGCTTAGTGAAGTCTGGTAAAACATCTTTGAGATAAATCCCAGCATAATGAGATCAGTTAGATCTAACTGTAAAATGGAAGAGAAGCTTAATTTTAATTTTCAAATGCACAGTTTGGTGCTTTGCTTTTTATTTTACAACTTGACAGAGATATATCTGAAATTAAAAAAATGCCAGAACTGGATGGATCTTCTGAATATGCATAAACTAAAAGTGAGAAACTAAACTTTAAAAAAAGAAAAGGAGAAGTAGCTAGTTTCATGTGAGGTTAGATTTTCTATTCCACAGAAACTAATTTGCCTCCCATGTAAATTCTCTGATGAAAGGATGTGACTACTTTGCAGCTATAAGATCCTCTTACATAGGTTATGTGGGTACTAGAATAGTACAGGCAGCAAAATAGCAGTAACAATAATAATTTCAGTCACAGAGATCTACAGTTATATAAGCGATCAAGGGGTCATTGTCAAATTAGGTAGCATCTGGCTTTTTGGCATTTAGGGTTGTATTTTAACTAATGTGTTAACAAGAGTTTCATCTTTTATTTTTAAACGTATGTAGTACATCGTGCTTTTGTGTTTTACTATTTTCATGCAATTACAGTCCTTGTGACAGAAACTGGGCAAGACCAGCTGCAGCATTAAAGCTGCTGTTTAAGCACACAGCATATGAAGTGGCAGTGCAAACTTTTTAGGGCAGTCAGTACAATTCCATTCTGAACTGCCAAGGGAGTAAGAACTTGCCTGCACACACAAAATATTGCAGAAAAGCTATGTATTTAAAATACGTTGGCTTTTTCTGAAATTGCTCCATGTTTTGGAGTCTGAGAAGGTAAATCAGGGTGAATAGCCTTCCTAAGCTTTAGCATCTGAGATAGTTCAGGAGCTTCTAACCATCCTTTGTGAGTCACAGTAGTTTTGTCACCTAAAATCTGCATGTGACTGATAACATTTGGGGGAGAAGGGAGTACCACTTCTAACTGCTCTTGTGAGTCAGCTCTGTGTAACAGGACCTTAGCAGTTGTAGGAGACAGCTCACACTGAGCAAAAGGGTCCTGGGTTCCCACCATTTTTGAGATCCAGCATGGAAGTAGAGCCCTGGGCAAGAGATGGAGCGACCAAGGGCACTCATCAACTCAGCACTGAGCTCCTTCTTCAGAAACTGGCTTTATCTATTAAAAAGGAAAGCACAAGGGCACAGAAGGCAGGTGCTGAAGGACCTGGGGAAAAGCTGATACTACATCTGGGGCCCAAGATCACCTTTTCTTCCAATCATCTGCTGAGGGCCCAGCTTTCCCTCTCTTACTGGAGCAGAGCAAGGCAGCAGTAGGGAAGGTCTTGTAGCATCTGTACTGAGGCAGAGGGTATCAGAAGTCCTGTGCTACAGTCTGCAGCAGAGGGGTGTTCCTGAGTTAGGAAAACATTACCAAAAGACAGTGCCTTCCCCCCCAGCATAGGTAATACAGTTTATTATTTTTTTTAAGTAGTATTTTGTTTCTTTGTATTGTGTCACACTTAACACACTGTGGGACTTGGACAAATAGAATTTCACCTCTGTTTTTCCTTCATTTTTGAGATAATGCTTGATGAACCAAATGAAAAGCTCCTAACACCGGGAAAAATGTAAAAAATTTAAACAGGAAATAAAAACTGAGCGCACTGCTTTCTGGCTGTCTATAGCTATTTATCTACAGCCATACACCCCAAACATGCTCAGAAGTGACCTTTGGCACTGAAATGAAGCTGCCTTTACTGGTACCTGACCAGAACTTTTCCCAGCCCAAATTTGGTTCTTGTCAAGCACCATTCCCCTGGGCTTGGCCAGCCCTGGCAGCTGGGAGGGGCTGTTCCTGGCACCAGTCTTGGCACAGGCAGTTCCCATCCAGCTGGCCTTGGCACAGCCCTGGATTTACTGGTGTAGATGAAGCCTTCCTATCCCAAACAGACCAGTCTTATAGATACGTTAATCTAAACTCTTGTTTTAAGAAGTGTAGTTATCTTGTTTCACCGGGGATTTCCCGGGTTAGGGTGGGTCTGTCCCACAGGAAATGCAGCACCCTCAACCAGCTGTGCTGGAATGGCCTACGTTCCGCAGCCGAAGGAGCCTCGGCAGGCCATCAGCTCCACCCGTGGCAGCTCGCATGCTAGCTGAAGGAACGCAGGCCTTTGCGGTCACTGAAACTAGCAATAACGTTTTTTGAGAGGAAAACTGGCTTTCCTGAATTGCAGTGTTCTGTGGAGCCAAGTTAGGAGAGAGGAGGGTGATTAAAATCTTGGCCCATTACACACAGTTTATAATTAGCCAGCTCGGGAGTAGTTTGGGAGCATCCCACTGAAAAAATGAATTACAGGGGGAAGTGGCACCTTTGTGAGGAATGCAAACTCCCCATAGGTCGGATCGAGCACTGGGCCTCGCTCCCGTGGCCGGGCCTGCACTGCGGGGGCTCGGGGGAGGCCCTGGCACTGATCCTCCCTCATGAAGGTGCCGGCCCCCTCCCGGGGTCTCAGGCAGCGCCAGAAGGGGCTCTGGGCTCTGCCGAGCGGGGGGGAGGGGGGGCTAGGGAAAGGGCGGCAGAAGGCGAGGAGCCAGTGCTAGCCGCGGGCGGGTGGTGACGCGAAGGCTGGGACGGGCCCCGAAGCCACCGGGAGCTGCCGAGCCACGACGGAGCCGTCACGAAGGCCCTGCCCGCGGGAGGGCTGGCGGCGGCGGGGGGGCGGAGCCGCCCTTGCGCCTGCGCAGCACCCGCAGGAAGTGCGCCCCGCCCCGCCCACCAAGATGGCTGCGTCTACTGCGCGCTTAGCGGCTCGGCGGCTTTTCTTGCCTTGGTCTACTCGCCTTGTGCGAGCGTCCGGCTCGAGGGAGCGGGTAGGCGGCGGAGCGGGGAACGGGAGGGAGCTGCGGAGAGCCCAAGCGCCCCGGTGGCTCCTTACGGTGGTGCTCGGGCTGCCGCGATGGGGGCGGGGGGACTGGCGGCCGGGAGGCGCGGTGCACACTGGGACTTGTAGTCGCGGCGGCGGGAAGGCAGTGGCGCTGTGTGGGCGCCCTGCCGCGGTGCATGGCGGGAACTGTAGTCTCCGCCCGGCTGTGGTGAAGGTGGCGGCCGCCCGCCCTTTGGCGGGACACGGTTCTCCGGTGGACGAGCCCGGTGTGCTGCCTGCTCCCTGGAGCCGTTGCTACCCCATATCGAACCCCGCGGTGCCGAGGTGTCGGGGCTCGCTCGGCACTGGGAGTCGGAGCGGTGCCGTGCTGGGGCGTCGGTGAGATGCCTTGGAAAGGGGCGGCAGCAGCCGCCACCCGGCGCAGGGTCTGCCGTGCTCACCCCAGGGGGAGCCCAGAGGAGGTTTCAGTTCTCTCCCACGTTTAGGTGGAGGCTGCCCGGGGGCCCTGATCCCAGAGCTCTCCCCTTCTGCCATTTTCCTCATTCTCTCAGTTTGAGACCTAAGCTTTTCCTTCTGAAAACAGGAGAGGGGGATTTTGTTTTCAAGCACAGGTTTCTCCTTCTGTAACGCAGACTAGTAGTGAAAATAATCACTTGCAGCAGCCCAGGCGAGCCATGTGTCTGGCAGAAGAGCAGGCTGGCAGCAGCCTGGGCTGAACAAACAGGAACGCAGCCAGCAGATCAAAGAAAGTGATTAGTTTGCTCTTCTCAGGAGGTTAGTATATGGCAGCTGGTTTGGGGCTCCTCACTGTAAGGAGGACAATTAGTGAACTGGAGTGTGTTCAGCAGAGAAAGTTGTGGGCTGGAGCGTGTGCCTTGTGAGGAGAGGCTGGGGAGCTGGGGCTTGTTCAGCCTAGAGAAGACACAGGTTTGGTTGGATCTAACAGTAGCCTGCCAGTACCTGTGAGAAGGTTGTCAGGAGGACAAACCTGGGCTTTTCACAGTGGGGCATGGTGGCAGTATGAGAGGCAATGGGTGTAAGTTGAAATGAGAGTGAAAACTGGATATATGGCAGTCAAATCCACTGGCAGTCAAGCAGTGGAGCAGGCTGCCCAGGAGACTGTGCGGTTTCTCACCACCCTGGGAGATTTTCAATACCCAGCTGCAAGAAGCCCCAAGCAAACTGGTCTGACTCTGTAGCTGATCCTACTTGGAGGAGGAGGTTGGACTAGAGACCTCCTGAGGTCTGTTCAAGAATGAATTGTGCTATGATCCTAAAATACATGAGGAGGAGAGTGGGTGGGAGCTAGATTTTGTACTTTCATGTTTAGGGCAGTCACGTGTTGAGAGAAATCTTTGTTTATTTGATAAATTTAAAATAATAATTTTTGAAATAGCTTATTGCTTGAAGTGCACATTTGGGATACATATCTAAATTTCTTGATGTTGGAAAAAGTGTAATAAACATTTTTAACTTCCACCTTCCCTTCTTTTCTACCCCCTTCTGATTTTATGTGCTTTAACTTCTAGATGATTGTGTAAAAGGTGGCAATTTCAATATCTCCCTGTTCTGAACAGCAGGTGGCTGTGATTTGCAGTCCTGGGCATAGGCCCTTGAAGTATTCTCACTTCGCTTTAGGAAGTGGGTACCCAAAAGAATTCCAGATGCTAAAGGATATATCCAAGCCCTGCCGACTCTTGCTGGCAGAATGGGGAAACAAGTGTGGCTCTTAGGGTGGCTGGCTGATGATAGCACCATGCTTTTCTGTCAGATCATTTGATTGGAGAGAGGCAGATGCAGTCCGCTTAATTTTAATTATCTTCATGTTTTGCTTCTGAGTCTGGTTAGTATGATGTGAAGTACTGGCAAATAAATCGGTGCTGAATTTTTTTCTTTTTAAGTGCATACTTAAAAAAAGATCCACAAACTTAGTGTTTAAGCTCAAGAATACATATTTCAGAAGAGCATCCTAGGATATAACTTAACAATCTGAGCGTGACTGGTGATTTTTCCTTACAGTGTGTGCATGTTGGAACATGCAGGCTCAGAGCTTCCAAAGCAGCAACAGAAGTAGTCTTAAATGTTCCTGAAACTAGGGTGAGTCCTCTGGAAAATGGCTTACAAGTAGCCTCTGAAGACTCTGGACTCTCAACATGCACGGTATGTAACTTGTAAAGGGCAGATTTTTTCATAACCGTTCATGTGTGTTCATTTCCTTGTGGAACTAAATTGCATTCTTTCAATGTTTATTAACAATGGTTCTTAAAACTTAAGCTAGGAAATAGAAGTCTTAAGGCTTTTGTAAATATTTTGTGATTAGGTTTTATTGTGAAGGTCAACATCTTTTTCTTGAAAACCTGTTTCATTTAATGAAAAAGCCATTTAAAAATAGGTCTTGAAAATGTAAGTGTAGCTCATACACAAAACAAGCAAAGCTGCATTGTTAGCTGGTAAAATGACTTCTGTTTTTTTTTCCCCAATGAGGTCGGACTTTGGATTGATGCTGGAAGCAGGTATGAAAATGAGAAGAACAATGGAACTGCTCACTTCCTTGAGCATATGGCTTTCAAGGTGAGTATGAGTATTGACGTAGAAGTTTCCAGTGGATTTCTAAGTTATTTATCTTTAAAGATCAGTGATAAGAACTTTGTCAGAATTGTATAATTACATTTTCCAAATTGAGGAGAGGAAAAAATAAGCAGACAACTTAGACTTTGGTTTCCATTAGAAAATGAAGCTAAAGTCCTAGTTCTGTGTAGCTGATACACAGCTATAGGTTAGTAACACAGATCTAATTTTAACTAATTTCTAACTTGTTGTCATAATCTTAGAAGATACACATCCCCCTTTTGCCAGCTTTTAATTTTCATTTGGGAGCATAGTAGGATTTATATCTGACTTCCAAGCTTGGGGAGATTAGTATGCCAGTTTTCTTTCCAGAATACTTTTTGTTTCACTTGATCTTAACTTTTCCAGACAAGAAGTAGTAATAAGGAGTAAGTAAATTAAGGAGTCTAGTTTGATTTTCTTATTGTTCTATTTCAGGGAACAAAAAAGAGATCTCAGTTAGACCTTGAACTAGAGATTGAGAATATGGGAGCTCATCTGAATGCGTATACATCCAGGGAACAAACTGTGTATTATGCAAAGGCTTTTTCAAAAGACTTACCAAGAGGTAACTGCTTTCATTCATCAAAAAAGCAGCAAAGAATGAGATGCTTATCCAGCTTGTGATGAGACAACACAGAATGATGCTTTTGCAGTGTAACAGTCCCTTCCGTCCCAGGTTAAAAGTCCTTTCTTGAACATCACAGGAATGTGAGAATGCAGGTTTGGAAAGGAGAATGCCAGCAGGGAAGTTGATACTTGAAACATTTTTGTCTTTAGATTCCTGAAAGAAAATACCTTTTGGACTTCTCCCTTCCTGCAGAGCAAGTCTTTTGTCCCCTTACAAATATTATTAGCAAATCTCAGGCTGCTTGGTCTTTGGCCTGGGTTTTACTTTTGGAACCAGATTTTTCTGGTAGTCTGAAAATATGCTTTCCTTTCCCATCTCTATTTTCAATTAGCTGTGGAAATTCTTGCTGACATAATTCAGAACAGTACTCTGGGAGAAGCAGAGATTGAGCGTGAGCGAGGAGTTATACTTCGAGAGATGCAAGAGGTTGAAACCAATTTACAAGAAGTTGTCTTTGATTACCTTCATGCTACGGCCTATCAGAAGACAGCCCTAGGACGGACAATTTTAGGACCCACTGAAAACATCAAGTATGTCCAAATTTGTGGCTGTCTTTAGTTATGTTTAATTTTATTTAATTGAACTTTTATATGTTGAAAAGACACATCTGAAAATGTAGGGAGCAGCGTTACTTTTCAGTTTTACCTGGAAGGTAGCTGAAGTTGCACTGGTTGTAACTGTAAGGATTCCCCTGTTGCCTTAATTCCCCTGTATGCAGGCATCAAAGGGTGTGTAAACTTCAGATGTCTACTGCATGTCTTCATCATTTGCCATATTTTTCCTGTTTGTTAAAGATGCATCTGAAACAAAATTAGAAATGCTCTTTTTTCCTGTTGGTTTATCATAAATACAACTGCGTTTGCACTCCTCTTTCAGCATTTGTTTATACCAGTACAGACCAGGAGACTGCTAAATGTGCTGTTTTCAAATTGGCATGAGATCATTAGTGGATCCAGTTTCCACCCGAGTTGTGATTCTCACTCCTTCTCAGGAAGTTAGAAGATCTTTGAAAGGCAAAATGTGTCAAGTTTCCATTTCCTTTTTAGGAAGTTACCCTTATTTTAGCTTTCTGCCTCTGTGCAGCTCTGTGCAAAGATATTCTATTTTTCTGTACACTTGTCTCTTTTTACTGTAATAAACTTTACTAACGCAGTAGTGATGTTTCCTTGACTGTTTCTAGATCCATAAACCGTAATGACTTGGTGGAGTACATAACAACACATTACAAAGGACCCAGAATGGTCCTGGCTGCTGCTGGAGGTTAGTATGAGAGATTTGCCCTGAGTCATGTGAAACTATACTTAAAATAATGGTTTTTAAGTTTCTGGGAACAACATGATGAATTACCCGTTGTTCAGTAGGCCCTGGAAGTTCATTGTTAACCCTGTGTGTTTTGTCCCTTACTCTTTGAACTTTTGTTCCTTTTCCTCTCAGTAATATTCCAGAAACTTTCTTAAACCAGTGACTGGAAGTGGATTGGAGGCCAAGGTCATTCTTTCATGTGGGCAGGAAAAGAGTGGCCTAGAAGGGGTTCAGTGTGAAAAGGGCAGGACAAGGAAAGCAGAGAGAAAGAGGAATAACATCGAGGCTAAAAGGAAGCTGCTTATTTTGGTGTAATACTAATAGAAGGCTATTGAGGAGAATTAAGGAGGTTGATCATGATGACCTTACTGTGTGTAACAGGTGTAAGGATTCTGAAAGTAGGGCATTAAAGCAGGGGAACAATAAATAACTGGTTGAGTCTTTAAACTGCACAACAATTTAAATTAACTGTTTACAAAGTAACATTACAAAGTATGTGAAATATCTTTGTTCAGGGGTCTGTCATGATGAGCTACTTGACCTAGCAAAATGCCATTTTGGTAACTTGCCATCTGCTCCAGAAGGAGGACTGCCACCCTTGCCACCTTGTAGCTTCACAGGTAGTGAGGTAAGGTGTTAGATGGCTTTTTGAGCTGGCCCTTGTATCCCTATCAGGACAACTGACGTGGTCTTTGCTGTCGAGAGCAAGCTGTTGAGCCACAAATTAAAAGGTTCAGCAGATTCAAAGGTTTCTTGCTCCCAGTGATGGCAATGGAGTAGCTGCTTTCCAAAGCAGTACTTACCAACTTTTCTAGGACAAGCCTCACTGCCACCACTTCTTCTGCTTCATCAGTTTCTGGAGGAATACCTTCCTCATCCCTGCTGCTACTTTCCTTTTATCCCCTTGCCTACGGTGTTGGACCGTTTCCACTTGTTGAGATTCACTGATTTAAAGGATATGGCAGAGAACTGAGGCATCTGTGTTCTATTCCTGGCTCTGTTCAGGTTTTGAAAAGTAATCAGCTTTCCTTGCTGCTGTGAGTCACAAAATTACTTGTAATGCCCTCCCTATGTACGTGGCGTTAGGCTTGCTGGTGGCGAAGTGCTCTGAAATTGCCACAGGGAAGACTAGTTAAGGCCGATGTTAAATAAAGCTTCATATGCTTTAATTTTTGGTTCTGTGTGTGTGCGCTTTATAATCCAGATGTAATGGAAATGTCTGTCTCGTGATTTTTAACTTCCTGTATACATTCCCCTGCACAGATTGTACTACAGCTACTTTCATATGTTCCCACAGATCCGCATAAGAGATGATAAGATGCCCTTGGCACACATCGCGATAGCTGTTGAAGCTGCTGGCTGGTCGCATCCAGATACAATCCCACTTATGGTAGCAAATACTCTGATAGGTAATTGGGATCGCTCCTTTGGAGGAGGCGTGGTGAGTGAACATGCAAGCACCTTCCTGCTCTTAATGAGGCTGGTGAGATCTCTCTGATGGGTACTGCCAGTACAGAACCGTTCAAGCCTGTCTGATGGCATTACTAGTACTTTATGGCTGTTTCTGAATGTCCTTTTTTGGAGTGGGAGAAGGGGATCCAGTTCTGAGTCTGAGAGAATTTGTTGCCCAAGATTTAGGAAAATATTAGGAAGTGGTTCTAAACCGCCAAAATAGAGGTCACTCGAGGTCTGCCAGCCCTCGTGGAAAGTAGGATGTTTCATACCTGTATGTCATCAGACATACCTGTATCAGTAACTGTCCTTTTCTTGAACCCAAGTAGCTTTGTGATTGTGGCTTCAATCCGGGCTGTTACTTGGAAATGTGAGATTATGTGCAGGGAAGGAAACTGTTGAGATGAAGAGCTGATAACCTCATAGCATCTGCTGGAGCCTGTGTTACTACTGCATGCTCTGTCATCATTGAAATGAAAACAGGAGGCCGTGGAGGTGCCTGGTAGGCTTTCAGAAAACTGCATAAAATAATATATTTTTCTTTTGTCTCAGCAGAATTTATCCAGTAAACTTGGTCAGATTGCCTGCCATGGTAACCTGTGTCACAGTTTCCAGTCTTTCAACACCTGCTATACTGATACAGGGCTGTGGGGACTCTATATGGTCTGTGAACCATCCACTATAGAGGACATGGTGCACTTTGTTACCAGAGAATGGTAAGCTAACAACTGTTTCTCTAAAAAGATTGTTTTCAGTGGAGGAATACAATTTAGAGAATAGCAATCATTTAAAGAGAGTATTTTTGTTCCTCTGCGTAGGCTTGCCTAGAAGAACAAATGCACCAAATTCTGAGTCCCAACAGCCAGTTTCTGGCATCCTTACTTGGAGTGAATAGCTTAAGGTTTAGGTTTGATTTTCTTTTTCTGCCTTGGAAGAATAAATCTTAACTGTAGTTAATGTAATAGTGTTCCTTGTACAAGAAAATAGACCAGTGGGTTGTTTTTTTTTTTTTAATTGCAAGTGACAGGACTTATAAAACTGTCAAATCTTTTAGAATACTAAGTCATTATACACTGCCTGTGAACTGCATGTTTGACATCTGAAAGAGTAATGGTCATGAATGAGAATAGTGAATGTGCAATTACCTACAACTACCATTAGTAGTTACCCATTCTGCAGTTGCTATCTCACATGACCTACCAGGTGGTGGTGTTACATAGAGCTCTAGTGAGTACCTGGAGAAATGAAGTCATGTAAGGTAGGTGAGCTGTTATGTATAGAATTTTGAAACCTAGGATTCTAGATGATGTTAATTAATCCAAGGTTTAAATCTGTAAAGATGTCCATAGGTGCAACTGTAATGCTTCAATTGCAGATGTGATTAGAAACAGGCTCATTATTTAAGGGTTCTAATCTGAAGTGGGTGAAGTTGAAACAAAAGCAAAAAGAAAACTTGTAAATGAGGGGTTTCTTGAATTGCATAGATCTCATATGCCATTATACTAAATCTTTGTAACAACTCATGGAGAAAAATAGTATTGTTTTAGCTGTCAGTTTGCTGCAGCTTAGCATCAGAGAAAATCTGAACCAGAGCAGAAGAAGAATTTGTTAAGATATCTAATGCATCCCTCTGTCCTGGTGGAACGTTCCTTAGGCAGTGCAGTGAATCACCTCACCAAGAGTCAGGAAGTAGTGGATTGCCTTCTAGGCTAATTACCTCTAATTGTTTGGTTCCTACTATCTTAGCAATAACTGTTCTAAAGATAGCATGCATGGACCACACCTGGCTCAAAATAATAAAATGAAATACAGCTCTTTTAAGGGGAAAAACTCGCTCTTGGGTGTACTGGTATGCTTCCAAAAAACCCTACTCTTATGCTGCTACTTTGCATCCTATGGCTGGTTTCCTTACCAAACTCCCTTACCAGCTCTGTCTATAGAAAAGAAGTGCCTGGTAGGTGTACTAATGTATATGTACCTTTTTATCACAGGCAATCTTGAGTGCTTACAGCTTACCATTACTTAATGCCTTTGGATTTAAATGATTTTTCAGGATAAGACTTTGCACAAGTGTTACAGAAAATGAAGTAGCTCGAGCAAAAAATCTTCTGAAGACAAATATGCTGTTACAACTTGATGGTGAGACTTATGAGAGCTTTTTATTCTTAGTGGAGTTGTACGCTGATAACTGAAGCATATTTTCCCCTATTTTAGGCTCCACACCAATCTGTGAAGACATTGGAAGACAAATGCTGTGTTACAAGCGGCGAATCCCAATTCCAGAACTTGAGGCAAGAATTGAAGTAAGTAGCACTCATGTTGCAACTTTTAAATTAGCCCACTGAGAAATTTAATTGCTACAGGAAGTAACAATCCAGAAGTTAGACTGTTTCCAACTGTTTTGGTGCCTGTTCTCCTGGATTAGAAAAAATTAGGAAAAAATTAGGATCACAAACTCTTTTAGATGAGAGGGGTAACGAAGATGTCTCTTTACTCCTTTCAGGCTATCGATGCCCAGACTATTAGAGAAGTTTGTACAAAGTACATCTGTGATAAGCACCCTGCAATTGCTGGCGTGGGTATGTTGTCCAAGTTTCCCTACCCTCCTGTAACCCCTCCACACAAATCAGTTTAGCATGTGTCACGGCCAACTTTCTTTAACTTCCAGGTCCAATTGAACAACTTCCAGAGTATAACAAAATCTGCAGTGGCATGTATTAGCTTCGTGAGTAGTGAGTAACAAGAACTTCCACAGTGTTTGAGCTTTAAAAACAAACAAGCAAGCCTTACACTCCTGTTTAAAGCTTTTGCGTTGGAGAAAAATACATTTGAGAAGATTAGAACTCAAGAACCAGCCAGGCCTGTATGTCTGTATAATTAAGGAAGGAATGAAAACACGTACAGTATTTGCATTTTTATTATAAAACAAAGATTGTCAGTAAGAGTCATTTCTTGACTTTAGTAGCATTCATCACTTGTTCTTGAGCAGCTTTCTTCGCCTTGACCATTTCAACAAGTTCCTGGACAGTTGGAAAAAAAAAAAGAAATAAGATACTTACCTAAATGCAGAACTTCTAGCAATGCTGTAGTTTTGAACGCTACGTACATTCAGCCTGAAACACTCTGAGGCATCTAGGCAGTTTAGTATCTTAAACCAATTTCTCTTAGAAACAAATAAATTAATGGAAGGTCAATGTTCATCTACTTCCCTTGTATCAGGAACTTCACCTACAAGAGGCTAGGGATAGGACTTCACCATCTGCACGAGCTTGCTGTCAAATGTTAAGACAGATTTCATGAGACAGAATTCCCTTCCCACTCCACCTTGTGTTAGTTTAGTTAGTTAGTTGTCAGGTGGGGAGAACAACAGTAAAAGCAAAGGATTCTACAAGACCTGGGCTAATCACAATCATAGAAGGAGTTAAGGTACCATACCTTATATCGCTTCATGCAGTCTTTTTTTGACCGGCCTGGAACAGCTGCTGCTATTTTCTCCCATCTCTCAGGAGTATTTACTGGATAAGTCTTCAATGCTTGTTCTAGAAGCTTTTGTTCTTCTGTAGTCCAAGGGGATGAATCTAAGGGTGATCCTGTTTTTAAATGCAAAAGTGACAGTAAGAAAAAAAATATTAATAAAGAATCTATGAGATATGCCTAAGAAAATACTGTGAAATCTACTACAATTGATTTAAAACCCTTGCAGTTTTGTGATACAACTAGTCTGACGTAAGAGCTACCCAGCAGAGGTAAAAAAAAAAAGCAACTCTGAAACTGACTGGACAAGTGGCCTTTGGGATGTTTAAATAAAGCACAGAGGAGTAAATTAGAAGGTAACATCTTTCACTGTCAGCTGGGTATTAGACGGCCACAGCATTAGGGTAGCAATGCAGCTTTGCCTTTTCTGTTTCGGTAAGGATCACTTGGTAAGGAAGCACAGCTTTCTGCAAGTGTCTGGAAAATTTGATGAGAGGCATTTGGGGATTAACAGGAGACCAAATCTTAGCTGTAGGATGCTCCTGTATCTCAAGTGCATACCCTGCTCTTACTTGAAAATGTAGCACCCTCTGAGGAACAGATGATTTCAGCATCAGACTTAACCTATTACCTCACCAGGAAGCTTTTCAAACTGTTGCTATTTAGTTAACTAGGGCTTGTACTGTGTGTACCAGAAACCCTCAAATCCAGTAACAGGGCCTGGATCACTTCCTTGCTGCATAAATTTGTAAGTTTGTTTGTAAGCATGTCTTAAGTTCTGGGTTACTTTCTTTTTAAGAGGCAAAGCAGACAACTCTGCAAGAAGGGCTCCCTTTTCACCTTTACCTTCAAATCGTTCTGAGGGAGCAGCACTGTCCATCTGAGGCACCACACCATGTTCTTTTTTAAATTTGTCAAACGCTTTCTTGTTTATATCATCTTTTTGATGAGGGTCTATAAGCAACAGACATTGAATAGAATAATTATTGCAACAAAATTAAAGCCAGATGTAGTAATAAAAACATTGTGTTGCAGATTATTAGCTTACAATAATCACATAATAAAAACCCCCTAATTCTGACTTCCTTTACCATCATTTTAAAGAGGTTGGTAAATTAAAAAAAAACAAACAACAAAAAACAAACAATCTTTCAGGATCCAGTAAACTTTGCGTCAAGTGTCAGGCTCTCCAACCCCTATCTTCCTTGTATTCCTTCGGTGAATACTTTCTCTGTATAGGTTTAAACCTGAATCTGCAAATTCATTGATATCAAAAGGGATTACTGGGCTGTGGCACAAAACTCACAAATTACCCAGGGTACAAGCATGGCAGAGGAGCAGGAACACTGGGAAAGTCTGAGTCCTCCCTGTCAAGTATGTGGTTTGGAATGGAAAAACTTCTTGGGAACTTTGGGTTTTTTCCTTATTTAGTGGAATGTTTTTATTTCCCCTGAGAACTTATTCCAGAGCTCTCTAGGCTCCATTTACCACAAGCGGAGATGGGCCACATTAATTTAGGTGTCTTCGGTGCTGAATCCCAGCATCTTTTAAGTAGCTGTAGCTTCATCAGTTCCATTTATTCTAGATGCCTGCATCTGCAGAGATCCCTCTTGGAGGCCCATTTGTCTCTCGCTCAGTGTAGAGGAGCTTAGGCAATGCACGTGGCCTAGACATCTGTGCATCAAGCTAGATTAAGAGAATTCCCGAGTGTCACTCATGAGTGACTTACACAATAGCCATAAGGCCGAAAATACTGAATAACATAAGTCCTCTAAATCTTCCATCTGGTCTACATACCTTTTGGGGATATATAAAGTATTTTCTCATAATAGCAACACAATGCTGTTCAAAGAAATATCAAGCTGTACAGAAGCATGCAGACCATCTTATTACAACAATAATGTGATATAGATACCAAGCTTTTGGAGGCTCTTTGCTTTATTGATGACATCTTTTGCTGTTCGTTTTATTCCAGTAGTAGAGTGCAAGTTCATGTAATTGGCAATAACTTCCCACCTACAGCAAGAATAGAAAGGGTAAACCAGCACATAACACAATAGTTTATCTTCACACAAGCTATGGTCAAGCTTCTCTACACATTTATATCAACTCCTTAGTAAGTTTAATCATACTTAAATACATATAATGGAAGTTTCCCTTAAGAATTCAGTCAGCTTGGATGAACTTGGCTTCTGCTCCAGAAAAAGGATGGGGTAGAATGTAGGTAAGTGCAAATCTCTAATCCTCAAAACTGCTTGGCTGTTGCTTTCCTGAATTCCCTGAACACCTCTGACATTAAACACTGCAGGCTGCACTGAAAGGGCTGATATGTTGCCAGCCCCGTGTCCACTGCCCCCCAGAACACCTAAACATCAGATAAAGGGGCTTCAACAGGAGAGAGCTTGAACAGCCCTAGCCCCAGAATTATTCCTAGAAAAATGGAAGAGAATATTTGCACCTGATCAGACAGGAGGATCGTATCTAGGCCTGTGTTCTCAGTAAGTACTTGACTGCTGACCTGCAGTGCAGAAACAGATACTGGTATCATCATAACAGAGTATGACAGCTTTTGTTTTTCAAAAGCATCCAGATCTTGCAATGGAGGCTTCAAATCTGTGAATCCTAAGTGGAAGAAGGCATTTACATTCCTGGGAAAGAACAGGATTTAAGGCATGTGCCTATTCTTCATGCTTATTAGGAAACTGACTGCCAGTGCCACTTTCTCTGAATCCCAAGCCTTTCGCTTTTCCCCTGGCTCTCCTCTGAAGAGAACTGGCACACTGAGCCCGTATCAGGATCATTTAGGTTGGAAAAGACCTTTGAGATCAAGTCCAGCCATTAACCCAGCACTGCCAAGTCCACCACTAAACCATGTCCCTAAGCACTGCATCTCCAGCTTTTTAAACTCCTCCAGGGATGGTGATTCCACCACCTCTCTGAGCAGCCTGTTCCAATGCTTCAGCACCCTTTCCACGCAGAAGTTTTTCCTAACATCCAATCTAAACCTCCCCTGGTGCAGCTTGAGACCACTTCCTCTTACCCTGTCACTTGACGTCTGGTAGAAGAGACCGACCCCCACCTGCCTACAGCCTCCTCCTCTCCAGGCTAAACAGCCCTGGTTCCCTCAGCTGCTCCTCACAAGACTTGTGCTCCAGACCAGTCATCAGCTTCGCTGCCCTTCCTTGGACACGCTCCAGCATCTCTGTGCCTGTCTTGTAGTGAGAGGCCCAAAGCTGAACCCCGTGTTCCAGGTGCAGCCTCACCAGTGCCCGGTACAGGGGGGCATCTCTGAGTATTTTCTTCCTTCTGTGTAAAGGAGAAACCAGCCTCACGTTCCCTGTGGAGCTATTGGAAGTAGCTTACACACTTGTATTCCTACCCAGCTGCATCACAGTCACTGCTCCAGTTTTGTTCTCCGCTTTAATGACTGGAGCCTGTCCTGTAGTAAGCCCTGTGGAAGCATACACCTCAGCATGATCTCGCTGATGGACTGAGGCCCAGGTTTGGGGGAAAACAAGATACAGGGCCAGAGCTAACTCCAGTGACATGAAGAGCTGGTGTCTAAGGGAAAAGAAACCACAGACTGCTCAACAGTCAGGGAAAAGGAAGAAGTTTAGGGAGTCCTTACACTGACATCATACTTAGGACAGTCTGAAAGTAAGTCGTGTTATGCTTGTTATTTAATTAAAAATTGTTAGTAGGGATTTTAACACCAAACCAGAGAAGTACCTGGAGTTAGTCCCTGCTGGGAAGAGGTTCACAGCTTTAATTAACAACTGTAAATCATCTTCTGGCCAATTTTTGCTTCCCCCTCCACCACCAGTGGTTGACTTTTCTGAACTCTTCGTTGCTTGGCGCATACGAGCTTCTGCCTCTTCTTTCTCTCGCCTTATCTGTTCATTTATTTCTTCTATCTGGAGGATTGTAAATAAGTATTATTTATTTAAAAATTTTACAGTGACACAACCCCCTCTCTCTGGAATTGCTTTCAGCCTTGAATTTTGTTTAGTTTCTGTTCTGTACGTTACACATAAGGAAATGGAGGTGCTTGTCTGCTCCAGTATTATTTCCCTCCATCCCATGTGCAAATTTGGCCATCCCAGGTTAGAAGCTACAGCAGGGATCCATCACAAGTTCCCTAGGAAATTAAATGAACACTCCCAGGATTAAGGTAAAACTTCTGAATTTAGGGTGAACATCCAGGCTAACCCCTGACTTACAGGGACAGATCCACAAAAGTATTAAGAACCTAAAGTGACCAGCGAGGGCAGTTAAACATCCACCTTGAACGCACTTGATTGCCAAATCTTCCAACCTAACTGCTACTTAAGCCTGCTTACACCAGAAATTCTCAATTACTATGGTTGTACTAAGTTAGCATTAACTGCAGCAGCCCAGATTTTAGTTTCTAAGTGCTTACTCAGGGCTAGATGGTTATGTTTAGTTTGTTAGCAAGCAGTTCAGCAGAACTTGTGTTATCCATCACACATCTTTGTGAACTGTAATCACGTCTTGAGACTGTGGTGTGACACATGTTTAACGTGTCTGCTTCTGGGTATGCCCAGCCCAGTCTTGGTAATATTAAAAAAAGCTATGCACTTGCACCTGTTAGCAGGATGCTCATAACAGGTTTCTGACTGTCTCTCTCATAATAAAATCTCGCTGGCAAAAGGGAAGTTATCTGGTAGAGAATTTTTATTAATGCAAAAGTGGAATAGTTTTAACAGAGACAGAAAGGTGACTGTCCCATGTTCAGAACACCCTCCTGGAGGCTGGGAGATTGGATTCGGTCCCCTGTAGAACAAGAGGGATTTGAGTCTTAGTCTGATGAGTAAACCTGACCCTGGGATGGGGACAGATCATCTTTCCCGCCAGGAAAGAAAGTTCACAGCTGTGAATCCAAAGCAGATGAGAGGAAGTACCTCATCCTTTCTGCACCACGTAGGTTCAGTCTTATTAGTCCAAATAGCTTTTTCCTACTGGCAAATTTAGGCAGATCCTTGCTGAGTTTTGTAAATCTTGATTGCATGTGTCTTGCTTTTCCCATACTTTGGTATCCAACCCACTGGCCCTTCCAGTGCCCACAGCCTGCAGCACTTAAGCCCTTTTGTGGATCCAGCCCCAGATCACAAACACCAGACTAGGATTTTTCTTGTGTAACAGAATAGGTTAAGACTGCCCTCCTTCCCCTCTAGGTAACTGCTACCCATTGTTGGGCAAAATTAAAGTCCTCTACTATTTCTGTATACGGCACAAATGGTAGGCTTTGTGTCCTTTACTAATTAAAAATGCTTATTTTTTTTCCTCAGCTGGCCCTGGTTATTTCATCAGCTGTAAACTGCACTATGTAAAATGGAGCAGAGATCAAGTCTGCCTGGGGAATCTGAAATTCAGGTCTTTGTGTTCAATGGGCAGGATTCCACAGCAGCTATAAGTAAGAAGCATCTTACTTTCACGTAGATTTCACAAATCAAATTATTTTGTTACTTTGATTTGACACTCAGCATAATTACCTGTTTTACTACAGCCGCCTTTCCTCCTTCCCTTGTTGTGGATGTAAGTGCTTCATTCAAGCATTGCAGACTAAAAATAAATTATTAAGTTACAACAGATAGCTAGTAGAAAGATGGGTATCAAAACGAGCAGAAGTCAGCAGAAGGAAGACTTACCTTGTTAGCTCAAGACGATCACAAAGCTTTTCCACCTCCTCCATCATTTTTACACAATCTGCCTCATTATCAGAAAAGTAATTCCAGTTCTGGAAGCAGAAATACATGTTCTACAAAGTTCTTGAACTTTATTGTGCTGTTCCTTCAGACAAAGGCTTAACACACAGCATTCTTCAGCCACTGCTGTGGTTTGGACCCATTTGGTCAGCTTTACTCATAACTCAAAACTGTAGAGAAGTGTTTTAGTATTTTGCTCTTTAATAAACCCACTTTCCGTACCCACCTCCAGCCGTAAGAACAAGCAAGCATGTGAAAGGGTCTGATCTAAGCAAATAGAGTAATTTCACTGATGTAACCTGTATTTCACTATAATAATATTTAAATACCTTGCACGTCGTTCTCAGTTTTTGCCTTTCCTTCTTGATTGCTTTTTTCTGTATCTCTTTTTCCTTTTTTGCTACTAATGCTTGTTGCCTAACTTCTTCTTCCTCCTTTTCTTTTGCTAACCGTGCTGCTTCTAATTCTGCTTGTCTTTGCTGCAATCAAAAGGGAAAAAAACACCACAAAAACCCTTGAAGTCACACTGTTATTGGGAAATTCAATATTAAAATGTGCTGTTCCTGCTTCTAGGGCTTTTTTTTTGCTTGGTTTGTGTTATTTTTTTTTAAATGCATCAATACTTTAATGATTGGTTTTCCAAGAATTTTGAGGGAGGTGATCAAACATGTACTAGTTGACACTAATTGACATACTCACTGTGAGGACTCCTAGTTGATAAATCTTGATTTCCTTTACAATGAAGACTTAAAACTGTACGAAATTTCTTATGCCTGCCCCAAGAGTATAAGCTTGGAAGAATGCTCTGCATCATTATTAGCATACTATCTTGCAGTGCTCCAGTATTGTCTTTTAAGTCACTTTTTAGCACCTTGCAGTTCCCTTTCATTCCTGGTGCTGTTTTCAGAGCCATCTTTTCCAAACTGTTAATATTAATCAAATATGTTATGTCACCTTAAAGTATTTCATACCAATTAACCTTTCACAGACCATACACACAAGGCAAGCAGCTGTATCCATTTTATGAAAAAGGAAAGTAGGCCACAGAACTTAATGACTGCCTCGAAACCAGAGGAAGCGTATGCAACAGCTGAACTCAATGTTAGAAGGATTTTTTGTTTCAGAGCTGTGCATCTTGTTTTCATCTCACTCTCAAAAGGCTGTCACTCTTGCACTGCCTGTTGTACAGGGATCAAAGACAACACATCTATAAACCCCAATATAATTCTAACAGTAGCTTTCTGACACATGTAGAAGCTGAAGCAGTGGATCAGGTGTGAATGAACCAGGGGGTTTCAACCCAAATAAAGTAGTTAACTTACTTTTTCTTTTGCCTCCTGCTCTTTTCGTTTTGCTTCTACCTTTGCTTTCTTCTCTGCTTCTTTCTTTGCCTTTTCTTCCTCCTTAAATTTCTTTATCCTGGGATCACAGCTGTATGCATTGTCTGGCAGAAGAAAGGATGCATCATGTACAAAAGAAAACCAGATTTCCACTGTTAGTTGGTAAATCTCTCTTAGAAACACCAGCAATTTTTATGCTCACCAACAAGTGTCCTAATTCTGTTCATTTCTTCTTTTTTTCTCAAGGCTCTGGCAGCTCTGTTCTGCTTTTCAATCCACCTCCTTTCATCTCGACTAAAAAAGGGAAAGCATAGTTCAGTGCGAATACCCTACAGTGTCACTCTGTTAGAAATTCATCAACAAACTTTTTTTAAAAAAAAAGTTTCCCCACACAGATGCTCTTCTCTGAATCCTTCAAAAACAGACTTCAAAAAATGAAGTTCCAGGCCCCAAGCTCATGTCAAAAATGCTAGGTGTTTACACAACTACATAAACCTGACACAACAAGCTGCTTATCTCTCATTGCAGGGAATGAGATCATGGACTTTATTTCCAAAACGCAATCTACTTGTTGACCTAACATTAAACCCAAGCAAAACAACTGAAATGCTGGTATACAGTTTAATTAAAGAGCAGCAATATAATCAATGCCCATTATCTCAATTTTACAGATTACAGGTCACGTCAAGTAAACCATCTGCACAGAAAAAACACTTTCTATGAAGTACTGTGACAGTCTGGTAAAATCACGTTGGGTTCACTCCCGTAAAATACAGCTCAGGGTTAAACTGATTACACATTGGCTGACTAAATAATCTGGAAGTATTTGTCAGTGCTGTCAAAGAGGCAGATTTTTAGTGGGGGTCTGTATCCTCACCCACACAACCAAATGCATGACAATATACCTCAGAACAAAGGGCAATCCCCATAACACAGTAAGGAGACTGCTAGAGTAGGTTGAAGGTTTAAGACATGAGCAACATCACCTTTGGCAAGAAGGGATAACAAGAATCACAACCATCTGAACAGAAGATGAAACATATTTCTCTCTCAAGTAGAGCATACTATGTACCATTTGTCTAAACATTTCTTTAAAAAGGACACCAATGACAGGAATAAGCATAAAAAAATAGCTATGCAAATAATTCAAGGGCCATCCAATGAAAAGCCTAGAGATTAATCTGTACAATTTATAAAAAATACAAGTGATATGGAACTGATTGCAGTGCCTTCACAGAATCTTCACAGGAGAGAACGCTGGGTCCAGAGAGGCTCAAAAAATTTAATAGCAGGAAAAGGCGTAAGAGAAGAGGAACGAATGCCTAGCTACAGCCTGAATATGGCAGTTTGTAGCCACAAAGCAAAGTAACTACTGAATCTAACTACAAAACTGATTTCTATTCAGACTTGGAAGAAGAGGTTAATACAATGCAAGTTATGTTTATACAAGGCCAACTAAAGGAAAGGTTGCATCCTGTGAAATACGTGTTAGACTAAATGATTTAGTGCTCCAGCTTGAACATTCTGTGTTTATAACTGTAGGAAGGATAAAAACAGTATGTATTTTCCAATGGCAACATGGTCTGAGTTACTCAACTATCACTACATCAATACATACACAATTTTTATTAACAGCAAGCCATCAGAACTAATCTTTATAAATTCTAGGAAGTATCACTTGTCTCAGTGCAGTTTAATAAAGAATCAGAGGGAGAAATACCTGCTTACTTATCTGCTCTGTTCTGGCTCCAGGTTCAACCTGTGTTTGGGACTTGCTGGAACTGCAAGTCTGGACTTAAATGAACACACATTTCAAAGCACCTCAGAAATGCCTCTGTGATGCAAGCCAGAGCTACTTCAACTACACAAATAAGACAAGAGAAGCCCACAGGCAGTCCAGGTCACGTCCACGACTGACTGCTAAGCTGGGAGCGTGGAATTCAGTCTTAGTTTGGCTACCTTTCTTCATGTGAATTACAGTCTAATAGAAAGTTGGAAAATCTTGCTATGTCAATCTCCCAGTCCCCTGTTACATTTCTTTTTACTTACATACCATTCTGCTTTTTCTTTTTCCTCTTCATCTAAATAAGAAAACTCTCTCCAGGAATCAAAATTATACCTAAATTAAATAAATAATAAAAAAAGCGTGAATAAAAAACCCCAAACAGCAAGAGAATTACAAATAATCTATCTTTTCTACTGTTAGGTTTTTGTAGGCAATTATACTGGTATTTACAATTTATAATACATAATTTACAATTTTACTGTACCTATAGTAATTCCAGTCTGTTAGGTCAAAACATAAGACGCTATTGAAAGTAATGATTTACATCTCTCTGTACTGTAGGACAGAATAAGTTTTAGGATGGGATCAGTCTCACCAACTCTAAATGCCTACAGTGCAGCTGTCTAAGCTCCCGTTATAGGCACTGGAGATACAGTGCAGCCTGTAGAGTCCAGAGAGAAATTAATGTGATCTTTATATAAGTATCTGTATTTAGCAGGTAAGTCAAGCCATAACCTACTGACTTTATTGAACTAGACAGACTTCACTTAACTAGGGGAGCTTAAATATCTAGTAGACACCCACAAAAATCACAAGTTAGGCGAGATGAACCCCGCTTCTAGTCTGTGGGTCAACTTGGTTCACAGCCACTGTGGTCAGGAACTGCCAGAAGCTCCCACTGTAACCGAGTTTATGATGCAGAGGTGTTAGCTAGGAGAAAGCCAGCTCAGCTTTATGGAAGGCACCAGACAGCTTTGGGGTAATTTCATGACATTACTAGGTCAGAACAGACCACAGCCAAAAAGCTACATACAAAACAGTCTGCAGGTCCTTTATAGTGCACGGCTTGAATACGGTGACTAGAAACTGAGGTATCGGCTAACTTACCAAAATGAATAGAATGCATCTACCTCTTCAAACGAGGAGTTCATGTCCCCAAGTTTAGGAACATTTTTCTTATTTGACCACCTGAAAATAAATGGATATATTCAAGAAATTATATATATAATCTTATTTCATAACATGGTATGTGTTAAGTACAGATTCAAAATACCAAATTAGAGGGCACACACCCCCCCCCCCCCCCCCCAAGACAGGGGCATCAGGAAAGAGAACAGGAGAGTTTCTTCTGAACATCCTCCTCCAGACTGCCTTTTTTGAGGAGCTCCCCCAGAAAAACAAACTCCTCTTGCCCAAGCTCGGTGTGCCTACAAGCAGATCTGATGGAGCACAAACTGTCTTTGTAGGTATTCAATTCTCCACGCACATTTTCCCGGTAGAGAAGCTTACAGAAAGTGGACAAAAGGTGCTCTGTGAATAACTCGGCTCTGTGGCAGGCTACAGGAAGTTTCCCACACATTCTAATGCAGTATGAGGAAATCAAGCATGCTCTGCCTCCATCCTGTTTTTTTCCCCTACAAAGGGTGAAATCTTCCATAGGCATTTGTTATTTCATGACATAGCATCCATTTCCAAACAGAGAAAGGAACCCATCTGACAACCACAGATCCAGGTCTGAATCTCTGGAATATTTGATAAAATATTCAATGGACCTACTTTAAATAACAGATTGTTCAGAATGTGTTGTAAAGTGCCTCGCACAATAAAACACCTCGTCTCATACAGGTAAAAAGGTGAAATAGACTTCTATTGTGACAGCCTTAATACAAAGTTAATTGGCAAGCATGAATCAAATGCAGAAAAAAAGTCACACACCTTAAGAGAGAACCACCAAATACTGATAGTTACATTTATCTTCTCTTTTAACCAGCTAAATTGTGAACATAACTATTGTCTTCTGTTAATGTCTCACCCTCATAAGAAAATCATAAAGAAAGGAATTTTTAGTCAGTAGCATACACACACTTGGTATAGCGAATAATTTTAAGATGAAACAACGTGTTGTACAAAAAGGACAGTAAGTAATACGGAACTGAGAACAGACTTTTTTTTTTTTTTTAACCTCATGGGTCAAACTCTATACGACCAGTGTGACAGTTCAGATTATTTTAAAATGAAATCATAGAGAATGCACTATTTTATTTGTATTACATTTCTAGCAAATCAATGCATCTCCCAGCATCCCTTGAAACCACACCTGTTTACAAAGACAATGCCAGAAGAATTTGCAAATGCTGATCCTCCAGCAACAGCAGAGACAGTCTGACGTAGCTTACCTGGCATTTCTTTCAAAAACTGGGGAAAAAACTTCAAAGAAGTTTTCCTTTGCTTCACTTTTGGAAGGTACGGAGTTATCAAAAGTAGGATCTATGCTGTTAAATGCTCGCCGTTTCACAGGATCAGACAATATTTCATAAGCTGAAAAAAAGTTACCAGAAATACAACATGAGACTGAAGAGAGTCTTCCCCACATGTTGGGAATGTTTCAAAAAAGGTTCCAACTGATTCAAAAGATGCTTTCAGATCTGCATTTGACCTACCATTCTGTACAGCTTGATACTTCATTATTTTAATGACACCAAATAGCACTGCTTTCAATTCCTGTTAGACTAAGTAGGAGGAAAAATTTTTATGAATGTCCTCCTGGTTTTGGCTGGGATAGAGTTAATTTTCTTTCTCAGTATCCAGTGCAGGGCTGTGTTTTGGATGTGGTGTGAAAACAATGTTGATAACACAGGGATGTTTTTAGTTGTTGCTGGGTAATTATTATATTAAGTCAAGGACTTTTCAGTTTCTCAGGCCCTGCCAGCGAGAAGGCTGGAGGGGCACAAGAAATTGGGAGGGGACACAGGCAGGACAGCTGACCCAAACTAGTCAAAGGGATATTTGTCATGCTCAGTATATAAACTGGGGGTGGGCAGCATGTGTGTGTGTTGGCCGGGCCCTGGGAGTCACTGCTCAGGATCTGGCTGGGCGTCCGTCAGCAGGTGATGAGCAGCTGTATTAGGCATCACTTAAGTTTTCTGCCCTTCCCTTTGGATTTTATTCCTCTTTCCTTCCCTCTCCTTTTCATTATTATCATCATCATAAATTTTATTTTATTTCAATTATTAAATTGTTCTTATCTCAACCCTCAAGTTTTACCTTTTTTCCTCACAATTCTCCTTCCCATCCCACCGCGGGGCTGTGGGGACTGAGTGAGTGGCTGCACGGTACTTAGCTGCCGACTGGGGTTAAACCACGACAATGAAAAATAACACATTTAACTATGAAGATGTAATAAACTATATTATATTTAAAGTAATATTAAAGCAGTAAATTTGGTTCAGGCACTGGGAGTTTGGGTGTGACATCTCCAGGCTTTTATCCTACACCAGATCCTTGCAGACAGATTACGTAACGGTCTACTAAGAGAGGCACAGAGTGGAAGCAGTCCCCAAGTTAATACCATGTCAGAATTGGCAAGAACAGGAGCCATTCATTAGAATTTTTGCAGCTCACAGTGAAATTGTACTGAGACTTAGAAAGAGTATAAAGTACCACAAAGGTACTAGCCAAGACACGCATGCGCTCTCAGTTTCCCTGTTCTTGCAGTTGGGGAGCATCACATTACTGCATCTTATATCCTGGAAATCACACACACTGTAGCTTAAGCAAACTCTTCTTTTTTCCTCAAGGAAGTGTAGAGTTAATTTGGCTGTTAGCTCTACAATGCCCACTATTTTTCAGCAAGAGTGGAAAGTCAAAGCAACTTTGCACTGTGATCATTCATGGGCTTCTCTGACTGCACCCCCGGACAGAGGACACTGACCCTGAAGGTGTCACCTAGAAGGTGATAAGCTGGAGGAGACCTTGGTGCTCTGTGGTTCTGCAAGTCTATCTCACTGCACATGTTAATGGAGAGAGGAAGGAAGCTGCTGCCTGCCAGTCTTCCCTTCCCCTCGGCCAATACTCTTAACGACCCCTGTTCTCCCCTACACTGCAAGCTAGGAGCTTCAATAACCCTCACACCGGTTTCCTGATGCAAGAAATTCTGTGCACATCTGTTGGTTCCTCTTCCACTTCAGAGAGGTCATGTCCATACAGATCCCCAGTTCTACTCCCAGATACTCGATTCCCCTGGCACTGTATCTCCCACTCATTCCTTTGTCAGACCCAGCTCTGAATCCCACCTACCTACTCCTGCTTTTGGCAGTTTCTTGTCTCTGTTCCGTTACCACTTGCTCCTACTCCGGCTCCCCCTTCCCTACTACTGCATTTCCTTCCTGCAAGGTGCAGCCTGGAAGCATTACTCCTCTTCCATGCCACTTTGTGCCTTCTTTCCTGTTTATTCTTAAGCAGTTAAGCAGAAACATATTTGGCTCCTTGAATGTAGAACAAAGAGCATATTCCTGAATTCAGCTGCAGGTTATTCTTATCATAAATACCTGCCAGTTTCTGGCAGGATGGTAACTGTGGAAAAAAAAATTTCCTTTGGCAACTTTTTTCCTTTTGACAACTCTAAAGAAGGCTGAAAACATCATCAGCTCATCTAACATGTCAACTTCTAACATTTTAACTAGTATTGTAAGAAGACACTCAGAAGAAGAAATTTTAGAACACAAGAACACACAAATTCAGAGGTTTCCTCCTGCCTCAACCTTACTGAGTCAAAAAAATTAATTTAAGTAAACCAAAAAAGCCAAAGTCAAAGCATTTCTAGAGATGTAAATCATACACCTAGAACACTCCCTATGGTTTTGAAATTGGCCAGCAGTGGTGTTCTACTTCACTACAGGCAAGAAGGGGAATATTATTCAATTGAGTTCACTCTGTCATCTGTGGGCAAAAAAGAGCAACTGAAGAAACTGATATCCTACATCAAATCAACAGATGCTCTGCTGGCAGAATAAGTGCATTAGAATTCAGATCTTCCAATCGCTGTTCATCTCTTAGAGGAACTACTTTATAGCACACCAGTTTATCCCGGGTATATGGCTACCTCTAGTGGTTCAGCTTTGCATGCATTGCTCTAAGTGTTTGTGTTTTGTCTCCAAGTGGCCCGGCAGACCACCATCTATCACCTGCATCTCCATGCTGCTTCTACCCAGAGGAAAGTTACATCAATGTGATTTCTATTAATTGAGGCATTGAAATGGAAAAAGAACTTCTCTGGCTTTTTAGTAATTGATAATTCTTTAAAAGGCTAATGAAGTGCTGCAAATACATTTCAGATTATCAAGTAGATTGAGAATGTATCTAACAAAAGAAATCAGTTGCTTACCTTTAGTTATGCATGTAAAATAATCATTATCACCTTCTCCAATCTGTTCCCCTGCAGCTTTTCGCTTGTCTGGATGATGTTTCAAAACCATGGATTTATCTAGCAAATAGATGCATCACATTTAGAAACACTTCACCATCAACAGTTTAAAAAAACATCAGGAAGAAAACAGATAGGATTTAATGAATTTTCTTTGATTTCATAGAACCATTTAGATTGGAAAAGACCTTTAAGATCATCAAGTCCAACCACCACCCCAGCACTGCCAAGTCCACCACTAAACCATGTCCCTAAGCACCATAGCCACGGGTTTTTTTGAACACGTCCAGGGATGGTGATTCCACCACCTCCCTGGGCAGCCTGTTCCAATACTTCACCCCAGTTTCAGGGAAGAAATGTTTCCTAACATCCAATCTAAATCTCTCCTGGTGCAGATTGAGGCCACTTCCTCTTGTCCTGTCACTTGTTATCTGGGAGAAGAGACCAACCCCTACCTGTCAGGGAGCTGCAGAGAGCAGTAAGGTCCCCCCTGAGCCTCCTCCTCTCCAGGCTGAACAGCCCCAGGTCCCCCAGCTGCTCCTCACCAGACTTGTGCCCCAGACCCTTCACCAGCTGCGTTGCCCCTCTCTGGACACGCTCCAGCCCCTCAACGTCCCTCCTGAAGTGAGGGGCCCAAAGCTGAACCCCGTGTTCGAGGTGCAGCCTCACCAGTGCCCAGTACAGGGGGCCAATCTGCCCTGGCCCTGCTGGCCACACTGTTTTGGATACAAGCCAGGATGTTGCTGGGCTTAGCTGCCTGGGCCCCAACACTCCTACAACTTAACACCATTGTCAGAATTAAAATTATCTCATCTTTGCTGGAACATAAAATAACCACAACTCAGAAACTCTATTCCACCTTCATCAGCTGAAGTAGTACTGATTCTCTGGGACTTATTCTAACATTATGCATAGCAAAGTGCTTCAGTAACTGTAAGCATAGTTAGCTTCAAAAAGTATAATGCAGTTTCAGGACCTTAATTGTGCAAGATTATACAATTCCCTGTGCAATCATACTGGAAAAATAAAGAAAAATAATTAACGTCATTTGAGCTATTGTTTCTAATGAAAAGCAAAGTAGTTCAGATCAAATAAAAATTGTATTCTATGCCTTGTCAAGTTCTGAACACAACCTGAGAAGAAATTTAGCAAGGAACCTACAGCCATGAGCTTGTGAAGACTGCTGTACTTACCTGTGGATAACATCAAGCACACACACAAGGGTTTGTGGTCAAGTTCTCTCTACTTAGGCCACAAATGCAAAGATAGAACTAGCACATACAGAGTATCTACTAAAGTTGCTACCAGGTTGTCTTGGTATTTAAACAGCAAAACCAGATTTTAAACTGACTTCTTTGCCAAAAAGTCTAGCCATCTTGTCATACAATATAAAACGTACCTTCTTGGCTTGCTATAAATACCAGAGAGATGACATCACGCAAATAGTTGTGGCAACCTGCCTTTTGAGAAACAAATCAGAACCCTTCTTAAAAATAAGAAAGCACAGTATATACTGGTGAGAAAGACTCACATCTCTATACCACCATGTAACAATTGAGTGCTGTTGGGATCCTAAAAAGAGACATACCCTCGTTCTTGCTCAACAAGATTAGTGAGACTACTACTCATCATCAGCATAGGTGCTACTCTATGCTGTGTGAGCATATGCTCCACAGTGGTGCTGCTAAGCAACACATACCTGAGGCAACAATTTCCTGAGCAAGCTCATAATTTGGTAATTTCCACCTATTTTCATTTGGGAGTATCAGTGCGTTCACTGGGGACAGTGATTCTGCTTACACCAGTACAGTTATACAGGCAATCCTTTGCAAAATCAACTCACAAAACCCTCAGCTTATTTCATAAAGGCTATTGAACAATCTTCAGAGTACTTTAAAATCTTCCTCCACTAAATACTTGCATTCTTCTGGCAAAGGCAACTCTTGGTCACAGCGCTTTCTAGAAAAATAAGTTCCAAAGCCCAACATGTTGTTCCTTCACACGCAAGTACCACAGAATAGCCCCAATCACCTGCAGCCGTTCTGAATCATGTCATGGTTAAGACACAGGCCCATGATATCACTAAGCAGCACACCAGCACTTCCAAGTTCTATCGTTTACTTACCCAAAGTGTCAAGGAAACAACCTCACAAGACTACGCGTTTAACAGCTTGGTAACACCCCAGAGATCCAGCCACAGGAACTCCACATTTTTCATGTGGTGAAATGAACAAGAAGAGCAAAACTAAGCTTCTCAGTAGCCCAAGTAACTTTTAGTTACTCGAATACCCTGAAAATCAAGAGCTACTGCTCCATTCCCATGCAACACTTGATCTAATCAGTACGGTAACAGCAGCGCAGAAATGTACAGTTATAGTCTCAAGACTACTGACAAAACACACAGGCAAGAAAGACGTGAGCTCAGCGAGATTTTTCAACTCCCTAGATTTAGGCCTGAGGATTTCAGAGCTGTGATGTGAATTTAGAAGGCTGGTAAGCAACACAAATCAAAGACCAGACATTTTTAGACCTGTGAAACAGTAAAAAGCTTGTCCATGACATGTATATATTTTCACGCGGAAAACAGTTGTGTACATCTGGGGAAAAAAAAAAACAAGTATGCTTATGAAATGAAGGTACTTACGAGCTGCTTTGATTTGTTTTTGAGTAGCCCTGTATCGTATATTTCCTAGCCCGAGGACTGCATAATGGTCTTGATTCTGAGGAAGGAAAAAACCACCCTAATAAACACTGATAAATATGACCTAAAAAGCCACAACACGTGCAGGAAACCAGTTCTCCTCCCCATCTTTTAAAAGCAAGAGGCAGAATTCTTCCTTCTCCATAAATATTAGGAAAAGGTTACAGGAACAATTGTCGTAAATGCCATAATTATTGAATAACCAAATATCAATGAATTAAGCCACTCTTACAGCAACTGAAGTAGCTTAATCTAGATTGGATTAAAGCACTGAATTCTAGAAAGTTCAATTATTGGAAAACTGATTTGCTCTCTTTTAGTATTAAAGAGTGCTAATATAACTCCAGAATAAGGGAGGTAGTAACAGGGAGAAGAGACGCGTTTACAGCTTACAAGCAGTAAAATGAAAAGCAACAATTCAAGACCAAGAGCTTATCCCAACGTACACGTGAGTTTGCCCTCATCAACCGATTATGCGTGGAAAATAGAAACCCAATTATAATGCTAAGGGACACAAACCAGTTCAGACGGGGGTGGGAGGAGAGGAGGCAGGGGGTCTTTAGCGGCTGGGAATGGCAGGTAACTTTGATGGGCGATTTCCAGAAAACAAAAATAAAAATTAGTGCAAGCCTGTATCAACTCAATACCTTCCAGTCCTTTGGATCAAGGGTTTTTAGCATAGGAAATTCTTCAAGTTGTAATTCTTCGTCCCCTGATTCTTCAGAAAGTTCCTTCTCATCTTCCAGCTCCTGGAAAGAGGCAGAAACATTTACGTTTCTCCTCTTAATAAATGCTTCAAACCATCTTCCCACAGGTTCCACTTGACAGAGTACTGACGCTATAAGCAAAAACATAAAAGCAACTTCACCTTCTGCAGTTTTGGTTTTTCTTTCTTAAATTAAACCCCATCAAAAGCCCAGAGAAGCCCCGCATCACACAAGGCTGCAGCCTGCCGAGCCTTCCAGCTCGCCCTAAAGACACCGGGCTGCTTTAAAGGCTGCAAGAAGCGGAACAGGCGCCTGTCGGGCGGTAGCTCCCAAGCTTCGCCGTGCTCTCCAGTCCGGGAAGGCGCTTCCAAGTGCGGGGAACGCACACGCCAAACGCCACCCGACACCCTCCTCGCTGCGGCGGCAGAGGCGGTAACTGCGGCACAAACGCTGGGTGCGGGCCGGTCCCCCCGCCGCCCCTCGGTCCCCCCGCCCGCACAGCGGCCGCAAACGAGCGGCGGGGCGGGCGCCACAGGCGGGGGGCGCGGAGTTAACGCACAACGCACGGGAAAGTTCCGCAGCAGCGCAAGGCTGCTCAGCCCCAGCGCCGCAGCGGAGCGGCTACTGCCGCCGCACACGCGGTGGCTGGGAGCGGGGGAAGCCCCGGGCCCGCCGGCGGCTGAGGGCTACCCTGCACCCCCCCGGCCCGGGCCGCCCCCCGCCCCGCCGGCCGTGGCCCCGCACCAGCTGCGGCCGAGCCGCTCCCGCCCCCCGCCCCGGCGGCACCTACCGGCCGACAGCGCCCTGGTGACAGCCGTAACCTGCCCCTCCTGCGCGCCCCGCAGCATGGTGGTGGCGGCGGCCGGCGGCCCGCAGCGAGCCTCGGGCCTGGGCGCCGGGCCCCACTCGCCTCGCCTCGCCGGTTGCCAGGAGCCGGCGCATGCAGGCGCCCGCCGAGCGCTTCCGGGGCGGCGGCGGCGTGCGGCGAGATAAGTGGCCCGGCGGGGCCCGGCCCCCCCGCCGACCCCCTCGCCCCCCCGCCTCCTGCGCGCCGCCTCTCCGCAACGGGGCCGGCATCTGCGGCGAGGCCCAGCCGGGCTCGGCGGCGGCCCGGGCCCGGGCCCGCGGATCGGCGCGCGCCACCCCGCCGGCGGCTGTGGCGGGCGGAACTCTTCGGCGGCGGCAGCGGTGCCGGGGGGAAGGGAATGCCGGTGCGCGGGGCCCGCGGCGCGCCCGGGCCGGTGCACCCTCCTTTGGTGTCCCCCCGGCGCGGCCCGGCCCGGCCCGACCGGAAGCTCCGGCCGTGCTGCGTAACGCATCCGGGGCAGGGCAGGGCGGGCCGGTGCCGTCGCGATGCCGGACTACCTGGGCGCCGACCAGAGGAAGACGAAGGAGGAGGAGAAGGAGGATAAGCCCATCCGCGGTGAGAGGCGGCGGGACCGGCCGGGTGCCCTGTGTGCGCGGCGGGGAAGCTCCCCGAGCGACGCTTCGGCGGGGCAGCGGGGCGGGGGCGGCGCTGCCCGCGACCATATTGGTGCCGGGGGCGGCGGGGCTGAGGGAGCGCGGGTGGGGAGGGAAAAAGAGAAAAAAAAAAAAAAAAAAAAAGATTTTAAACCCCCCAGATGCGCTACGTGGCGCGGCGGTCGCCGTCCCTTCGGGGCCGCCCCGGCGTGGGGCCCGGCTGGGCTGGCGCTGTGTCTGCGGCCCCAAGGGGCGGTTAAAGGTGACCGTCCGCCTGGGTTTGGAGTTTCTGAGGGAGGAGCGGCGGGGCTGGGGGCCGGCGGCCCGTCGGGAGGAGTCGGGGGGGCGGCGGGGTATCACCGGGGGTCCCCAGGTCACAGCCCGGCCTCTCGGCCTCTCGTCTCGGGCCCGGCCTGGTTTCCGTACGGCGAAAGGCCTTGTGCGGCCTGAGGGTCAGCTGAAGGGTCGGCCTGATAAATCCTGGTAATTTCTTGTTGTTGGTCGGCAGAGCGCCCAGAGCTGGCTGTCACCCCGCCGGTGGCCCCGTCACCGGCAATGCCATGGAGGCAGGAGAGCACCACGTGGCTGATTTTTCTGGTGGTGAAATTGCCAGTTGCTCCTCATGTTTGAATTTCATTTGCCTTTATGTTTCATGTTAGTAAATATTAAGTAATGCATCTGGAAGCCAAGGCGATACTGCATGTAACCAGTGATGGACTTTGAACTGTTGCCACTCAAGGAAGGTTTTTAAATTATAGCAACATAGTGTTCAGTAGATATAAAAAAAAAATAATTAATGGGGTAATACAAAGAATCAGGAAAGAAATAAGGATTGAAAAAAAAAATCCTCTCAAAATGCTGTGTGATACACACTGCACCCAGATCTTCAATACTGTGTGGCTGGTGCTCCCTTTATCATAAGAAAAGATACAGTTGAATTGGAAAAGAGGGAGAACTGTGGGCCAGGAATGCTTGACGTGAAGGCTATCATTTGGTCAGGAAAAGAGAGAGCTTTTAGGAGAAGGGAGAGGGAATGTAAAAGGTCTGTTAAATGGCAAGCGATATGAAAGTAAATAGAGGGTGACAGTAGTAGAGAGTTACATTTTTCTTAGTTAATGGAGAGAGTTCACTGGAGGAATCCTGCAGCACTCTGCAAAAACTGAAGCGATTAACAGCTGACGCTGCTTGTTCTGATGTGGGAATTCTGAGGCTTAAGTACAATTTTTAGATTTCAAGTTTAAGTCAAGTGAAAGGAAGCATAATGCTGATTTAAATGGGGGGATTCCTTCCCATGTGTTCTGCTGCACGTTGCTGAAAGTTTACAGGTATTCAAAAAACTGATAGAAATATTCATGGAAGGAAAATTTTTTAAGGGCTGTTAATAACAACGTGTGACCCAGGAGTGCGAGCTCACTATGCGTCTGCCGCGTTTGTAGACCTTCCTGTTGGAGAAGGGATACTGGGCCAGACGGTTCATCTTGTCTAGTACAACTATTCCCATGTTTTTTGTTTTGCAATATTCAAACTCAGCATTGTATTAGTTATTGATTCCAGGCTGCTCTGGTAGCTTGCGGTAGTTTTTTGTTACGGAGACCAGCTTAGATTCGGTTGCTGTTCCCTGCTCTCACTGGGCATTTTGGAAGAGAGACATCACTGGTGGAAAGTGGTGACAGGTTTTCATTGTAGTTTTTTTAAACATTAAGAAACAAAAAGTTAATAAGATGAAGTTCTGATATCTTCAATTCCATCTCTGTACAGTCATAGGTCAGTAAACTACTCCAAGCGAGGCAAAGTTTAAGTAGCTTGCTTGCTGCAGCTCTGTGTGGAACAGTTTTGGACTGAAGAGAGTAGCTGGGGACCCTGTTTTGATTTTCTTGAATGTCTGATACTTTTTTGTTCCACTTTGGTTTAGTGAAAAGTAGAAATTGAAAAGAATCCCTTAAAATACATGATTCCATCTTTTAGAAGCGGAATTGATACTGCTGTATCATTTTTTTTTTTTTTTAACAATAAGGTTTTGTTATTAAAATTGGAAGCTAAGTCTTTCCTGTCTTGTTTCAGCTCTGGATGAAGGAGATATTGCCTTGCTGAAAACATACGTAAGTAGCATATGTATACAAGGGTGTTAAAGAAAAAAAAGTAAGTCCTCTTAGGAACTGAATGCAGGAGTGGAGGGATGTGTACTCAGTAGTAGTTAGTAGATCTGCTTCTCCTAATGCTTTTCTCTCCTGCCAAAATCTTTTCTCCCTTTCTACCTTCCAACCAGAAAGCCCCATACCCAACCCACAACCCTAAAAATAGTCCATTAGGTCTGTTAGCTTGAAAGTAACAATGTTTTTTTTTTTTTTTTCTATTTTTGTTTTGTATCTTGTAGCTGATTGTCATAGGGGTCTAACAGCTAGGGCTTTTTCACTAACCAATTTTCTTGCTTTATAACGAACAGTTAACTTCAAGACTCCTTCTCCCATCAGATTTACTTGCTTTTAGCCATCATGTTATAATACTGTTAGCAAGGGGTACACAGGCCTTGTGAAAAAGAATAGTCTCGGGGGGTGTTTTCTGCAGACAGTAAGGCTTAAAATGTAAATCTCCATGTCTCTACTGGAAAGTATGGTGGATCTGTGAAAAAACTCTTGAAAAATGAAACTTGCAGCTTAGTGTATGTCTGGATTTGCATATGTTTGCTAGAAGCCTGAATTTTGACACTGAGACTCATTTATGAAGCTTTGAAATATGTCTTGTGCCCACTGCGGCTTCTCTTTTGTTGGCAAGTTGATATGAAGGAGATCTTGTAGAGGAAATGCAGATCCAGATCTGCCTGCATTATGCAGGGGCATCACAAGCAAGAATCCAGCTTCTGATTTGCCCCATGGTCTGTCTGTTCTCTTCTGTGGGTGATAGAAGGGTTGGCTAAGGTAGTTACAGCACACCTACACATGATTTTCAGATAATATGTACAGATTTCTGTCTGTATATAATTTTTACTAAGCCTTAGTTTAAAAAAATATGACTGAACTGTGTTAAAAGAAAAAAGGATCCTTGAAGTTTACAAATGTGAAAAATTTCCATTCGCGCGGTTGGCCAATTGTGTGTAGCTGCATTCTCTTTTTGTGAACAGAAACATTGTTACTGAAACTTAATACTGTCTTTTTTGGCTGTAATCAATCGTTGGCTGTTACACCAAGACACATCTTGATGCTCAACAGCTCTTGGTATTTTTTCCTAAACATAAAATAATTTGAAATCTACATGGTATTTCTTTCTTTTCCAGGGCCAGAGCACATATTCAAGGCAGATCAAGCAAGTAGAAGATGATATTCAACAACTACTTAAGAAAATCAATGAGCTCACTGGTATCTTTCTTTCTTAAGATAACTTTCAATAGAAGAGCTGCCTACACCAAAACAAGTGTTCTAAGAAGCAGATTTTAAACAACTTCTGCATTGCTTTATTATTGTTATTTTTCTCGAAAGAATACATTTATTTTTTTGGTCACATGAGACACTTGCTGTGTAGGTGATGGTCTTTTTGATTGAGCAGAGCTAATCTGTACATATGGTTGTGTAATTTTGTGCTTTAACACATTTTTATTCAAAACTGTAATTTTTATATATTACACTGGCATGAAACAAATGCCCCTTTCTGCCGCTAGATGATTTGTTGGGATTTGTGTCAAGCTGTATTTGAATAGCGAGTGAACTTCCATAGACTGCAAAACCCCAGTGTATTATTAAGTAGGGGTACCAGTCCTTATATAAGGAAGAAATGTGTATCAAGGCAGTTAGCATTTAGTATCAGCTGGTTTAAAATCAGCTGGTCAGTTGTGGCAGTGACAATAAAAATTATTTTGTTCCCTTATTTACCTTTGATTCACTGATGTATGTTTGTGGCCCTGTTGCTATGCCTCTAGCCGGGAAGGCTGCAGTGTCTCTTCCAGTAAAATCCTTTATTTGTTCAAAACATATCCATATTTTGGAAGATTTGTAATCTTTGTGTGTGTGTGTGTATATAAATATATATATATGAAAAAAAAATTCATTTGTGTGAATCCGTTAGCTTCTGATATCTTGCACTAAAGCCTTCCATCAGTGAAAGCACTTGCAGAGTTTCACTCCTTTTCTGAAACTTTGAGAACCGCGCTTATCTCTGCTATCTCAGTCAGGCTTGGTTGTAATTGTCTGCGGGCTGTAGAGTTGTGTTAGAGGATGGCTAGACTGCTATTTGCATGCTTAGCTGGCACAGTCACGTAGGCCTCATTTCTTGAGGAAACTTGTTTTTTAGGAAGTCCTTCAAAGATATGTGTGTGTGTGTTTTGGAGATCTCTCAGAAAGCTTCCTACAGGCTTATATCTGAGGTTCTTGGTATGGGAAGGATTGCTGACATGCCAGTTAGCTGCTTCCTCAGCTCGTCTGTGTTGTACGTAGGAATCAAGGAATCCGACACGGGCTTGGCTCCTCCTGCCCTTTGGGATCTGGCTGCAGACAAGCAAACTCTCCAAAGCGAGCAACCATTACAAGTTGCAAGGTGGGTGCACTCTTCCTCCTTGCAGTGGAGCTGTAGTGATTTACAACTGATGTGTGGACTTTTTGTAAAAACAAGGTTCACCTGTTGTGCATATTAACAGTGGTTTTTACCATTGCATCAAAACTGGGCTGTGTTATGCTTGGTGACGCGTTACCTACTTCATACTTGTACTTATTCCTGTCATTATTGTATGATGCTGTAATAATAGAGTCACAAGTACAATAGCTATTTTGGTGTATTTGGAAAATACGACTCTGTCACCTTGATGCCGATACAAATAGCAAGCCAGTTAGTTTGTCTGCTTGGTGGTGTTAATTGTATGTTCTCTGTTAGGTGTACAAAGATAATTAATGCAGACTCCGAGGATCCCAAGTACATTATTAATGTCAAGCAGTTTGCCAAATTTGTGGTGGATCTCAGTGACCAGGTGGCACCTACTGACATAGAAGAAGGGATGAGAGTTGGGTAAGCAAAATCCTTGTGTTCTTATGAGTTTTCCTGGGGAATGAAGCTTTTTTATCTGATCGATTAGTTTGACATGTCAGCAGCTGTCATTTCATGTTTTTGCAGTGGTTGAAATTATAATGCCAATGTCTTTCTGTTGGAAGCCAGTAACTCACCTGCACGCTGTGCTGGAATCTTGATTTTGATACCATTCTGGTGAAAATTGTGCATCGTGGACTCACACCTTTCAGTTTGGGCCCCAACAGTGCTAGCTTTCAGGGAGCCTGTGTAACCTGCTGCCTCTTTGGCAGCCTGCACAGTTACACCCAGGGTGGCTACGGGAAGTGTTCGATGAGGAGGTGAAGCCTGTTGTAGAATTTGGTCTGTGGGATATTTTGAATTTCAGTTTTCAAAATACTTCGGAATTAGTATTTTTGGAAACCTTAAACTTTTCTGCAGGAGGAGTTCCATTCTCTAGCCCATCTGGCTCTTAGCTTTCAGGGCTGGGCTGTCTTGATGCCAGAGAAAAGAACAGTTTAAGAATTCAGCTGCTAATTTACCGAGTTGTTTCTACATGGCAGCTTAATTAACTGGCGGTAAAATAATAGTCTTTATGCTTTCTCACCAGGGTGGACAGAAACAAGTATCAAATCCATATCCCCTTGCCTCCAAAGATTGATCCCACAGTCACCATGATGCAAGTGAGAACTGCCAGTACTTACTGTGACATTGCTTTGTCTTGTAACGTTGATTACTTTGACTGGATTTTGTTGTGGGCTGTTGAAGGCCCAGGGACATATGCAGCCTCAGGCTGCTAACTGCTCGCTCACCCTTTTGTTGTGCAGGTAGAAGAAAAACCAGATGTCACTTACAGTGATGTTGGTGGTTGTAAAGAGCAGATTGAAAAGCTGAGAGAGGTGGTTGAAACCCCTCTGCTTCACGTAAGTAACCTCCAGATTGAAACTTTTATTATTTTGAAAGTATTCTGGTCATCTGTTAGCATTTGAAAAAACAAGAAGAGATAATACAGCTGAATAGAAACACCTAAGTGAAAGGAAGGCTGGTTTTAACAAGTGAAATCCAGCCTAGTCTGTTTATATTGCCCCTGATTGATGATTTTCTTAATTTGCATATACTCTTTGATGCACATAATCTTTAATTTGCACATAACCTTGCCTTCTGTTTTCCCACCATTACAGCCTGAACGATTTGTTAACCTTGGAATTGAGCCTCCCAAAGGAGTACTTTTGTTCGGGCCACCTGGTACGGGCAAAACACTTTGTGCCCGTGCTGTTGCTAACAGGACCGATGCCTGCTTCATCAGAGTAATTGGATCTGAATTGGTGCAGAAATACGTGGGAGAGGTGAGAGCAAATGCTTGACGGAGTGTGGAGTGGTTTGCGGATTTCCAGTTGTGGGGACCCGGCACCCTAGTGGGTTTGACAGATGAATGTACTGGCGTGCTGGAGGTACTGGTGGGGAGGAGCTGTCAAACTAATGGCTACTGATCAGGCAGACAGTTGTAAGACCTAAGTATGTTGTCCTTGAGGAACTGGATTTTGCAGTGCAGAGTTTAGTCTGCAGTTCAGGAGGACTCTAGGATTAGGATTCTGTTCCCAGCTCTGCCACTTATTTTTCACTTGGCCCTCAGGTAAATGACTTCTTTTGTGCTTCTGAATTTAAGAGTAGTAATTTGTCCCTCCCTTATAAGTTGCCTTAAGATTTATGAATGTTCTGTTATACATGTGTGTACAAATAAGAAGAGTTTTGTCATTGGAAACTTAGAAGTGTGTGGAGGTATGAAAAGTTTAATTTTGATAGTTTTCCTTTAATGTGCCATGAATCTTTAACAAAATGTTGGATATTGCTTTCAGGGAGCTCGAATGGTTCGTGAACTCTTTGAAATGGCCAGAACTAAAAAAGCTTGTCTTATATTCTTTGATGAAATTGATGCCATTGGAGGTATGTTTGCAGTATCTACAGCTCTAATCTCATAGGGGAACTTTCAGGCGTTCTTTTCCTGGTATAGTTCTTTACCTGGATTGCTGTATTTCAAGAAAGGTGCTTCTAAATACCTACCTAGCAGAACTACTACCAGCATGTCCCATGTTTGTGAGGCTGTCAAGAAGTGGTTTATACAGCCCAGATGAGAAGTAATTTTTGCACACTTGGAACACCCAGATTATTTAAACTTTAGTGAAGGATCTCATGTGTTGTGTTTGCAAAAAGTACTGCTGACTTTAGTCCACAAGCTGAAGGGGGCTACATATAAAATCTTTATTACTGCCTGAAAATGAATGTATTTTTTTTTTCCTCAAAGTATGTACTTGGGTCCTTTGAAAGTAGAACAGGTTTTATGCAGGCAAGGGAGGAGGATTTTGGTGGAGGGAAGGCAAAACAAACTACACCTAGAAATTTCAGCAGTTTGGCCAGTTATTAGGCAGGGAGATGGGCCCTTTCATACTAAGGATGAAGATACAGTGCTTATTGTAACTGACAGGCAACATTGCTCTTTCTTTGAAGTGTGTCGCTTTCAAATAACCCCTTCACACCTTTTTTAAACTCTTCACAAATATTTGTGTGTAATTTAGAATTATTTTTCCGGCAGTCTTCTGTGTAGAAGCTGTGACATCTCCATGTTCTGAAGGTCCCTCTCTTATTTTGTGAAACATGTGTCTCCTCTCTCCAGGTGCTCGTTTTGATGACGGGGCTGGGGGTGACAATGAAGTGCAACGTACTATGCTGGAGCTGATCAATCAGTTGGATGGTTTTGACCCACGAGGCAACATCAAAGTGCTGATGGCCACAAACAGACCTGATACTCTGGATCCAGCACTGATGAGGCCTGGCAGGCTGGATAGGAAGATAGAGTTTAGCTTGCCTGATCTTGAGGTGAGCATGCTTTCTTTCACAGCCAAGTATTTTTTGAGAGCAGTGTGTTTCTTCAGTTAGGGTGTTACTGTCTGGAAGCAGCTGACGAATATTGACAACAGCAGCATTCTTAACTTACATGAAACTACATGGAGATTGGAGGGATTAAAGATGTGCCAAAAAGGTTTTCCCACACCGAACAGATTCCATCCCTGGGCAAGAAGCCATGGTAGATAGCTGTAATCACTGCATATTCCTGTCCCAACAGATAAAGAATCCTTTAACCAGATCCATGATGTAGTTTTTACGTTGGCATGTGTTTTGTTTGGCCCTTTTGAGAGGGATTTCTTGAGGTACTTGTACCGTTAGAGCTCTATTAAAAGTTATTTTAATTTGGTATCGTGAACACTTAAACATGCTAGTCCAGACATGGGAAGCTGTAGCTGGGCAGCAAGTAAAAGATTTTCCATTAGCCCTTGCTGTGGATGTGGACAGCTGCACGCTAGAGTCATCGCCTCTTTCATACTGTGAACGCTTCTGTCCTCCGCTCTTTTTTTCAGGGGCGAACTCACATATTCAAGATACACGCTCGTTCGATGAGTGTTGAAAGAGACATAAGATTTGAGCTGTTGGCTCGGCTGTGTCCTAATAGTACAGGTAAGCTGCGTTGTTGTGGTTTTTTTTAACAATTTGGTGTATGCTTCACCTCCGCTGGTGGTTAGAGCTGAATTTGTTTATCCCTTTGTTTCAAAGGCGCTGAGATTCGCAGTGTCTGCACGGAGGCAGGCATGTTTGCTATCCGAGCACGTAGAAAAATTGCAACAGAGAAAGACTTCTTAGAAGCAGTGAACAAAGTCATTAAATCGTATGCGAAATTCAGTGCTACCCCGCGCTACATGACCTACAACTGATCTCTTGGAAAGTTTTCCCTGTTCCTATTGTTAAAACTTTCTGTGAAACAAAAATCGAAGTGTAGTAATTAATGTCTTGCTCCTGGAAGCTAGAAATAAACGGAATATTCCAAACAGTAGGTGCGAGTTCATTGTGAGTGTGTTCTACACTAGTGGAGTATTGCTGCTGTGGAAGAATAAACTCAGTGAGATTCTAATAATGCAGCCTAAACCAGTGAGATATTTTTAAATCGGATACCTGGGCCATGTTAGAAATCCAAAGTTTAGATCCCTGGTCACCATTTGCACCCCAAACCTACCATCTGTTGCAGAGGTGCTGAAAGATCCCTAAGGGACTGCAGTGTTTCCAGGTGTGCTCTGAAACGCTTGCATATGACATTCGGCACCAAGGTGTAGGTGTGTCCTGAGAAAGCTCTGGGGAGCTGCTGTGGGAAGAGGGCTGAGGAGAAGGTGTATGTAGCTCTGCTCAGGTGCTTGGTGCTGTGAGTCATTGCCCACCTCAGGGACGATGCGAAGGGGTTTTTTTCCTTCCCTTGTGTGAGCGCTCTGGTATCATCGTAACTTGATTTTTTTTTTTTTTCCTTCAGTGGTTTTCTTCATCCTTTTTGCCGAGATTCTTTGTTTCTTACCAAATAGTAAGTAGGTCAAGAATGAGGATTTCTTAGCGCTAAGGGAAGGAAGATTTCTTTTTCCTGTTCCTGCTCTGAAAAAGATTAAAAGTTTGACATCCACTACTGCGCACTTTGTCACATCACATTGTTACTTGTCTAAGATGCTGCTACACACGGAGCACGACCCCGACAGGGTCCTGCTGCTCCGGTAGCTGGGCAGTAGCTCATAGTTGCTGGCAGCAGGCAGTGTTAAGAGGTTGATCTTCATTCATCTGGCATGATTCTGTAGAGCTGGCTGGTTTGGTAAATGAAAAGCAAGCCTTTAATTCTCTTTTTTTTCAAGTGTGGGAAGTTTTGTGGGGAGTAAGAAAAGACCAGGAGAGCTTGAAGAACTACCTGGGGGGAAAAGTGCTTTTGGGAACTGCTTTGTCTTGGAAGTGAGAGTTTTATCAGGTTTTATTTTGATACAACTGATGTCAATTTATCCAAGCTTAGATTGTGAAGCCACTTTTTTTTTTTTTTTTTTTTTTTTTTTTTTTTTGAAGAGGAGGTGTGTACAACAGGGAAAGAGTGTGTGCAGCACATAGACTTTGTTAGCATTTTGGCTGGTGTCAGTATGTTGATAAGCAAACGAGCAGTTGTGGAAAACTGTTATCTGTTATTTTGGTAAGAGATGTTGGGGAGGGATGCAAGTTTATTGGTGGGACAGAATTTTTTTCATTTTGAGCCTGAAGGGGAAGTGGTTCCAAAAGCACCATTGAGAGTGTCTTGATATACCAAGAGCAGCACTTGGAAATCAGCGTACTTTTTACTTCAGTGTGTGACAGGAGTTTGGCTCTTCCCAGGTATCCTGCTGTACTGTCAGTGCTCCTGCAAGAAAGGAGGGGGAGAGGAATATTGTTCTGACTATTGAGGTCTGGAACCGGACTCGGCTATCCAGCGACGTGTGGCACGGTGGGGCGCTGCCCTGTCAGTGCAGACAAACTGGAGAGGGGAAAGAGTTTAAAGGCTGTGGCTTTGTTTAATGTAGCGCTGACAAGCCTAAGGATTTAAATTTGTAGACAGCAGTCTGTTAATCTGTATAGGAGAGAGGAAGTCGGATTACTGTTCGTGGCTGAGGTAGGCTGGTGAGCAGGAAGCAGTGCTTCAGCTGGTGGCAGCAGAGCACAGGAAGAGACGAGCCAGAAGCTGCCCGATTTTATTTTACTGGATGAGTTACCAGCGCTGCCGGTAGTGTACCCAGTAGTGTGGTGCCAAGTGCTCCTAGTGCCACGCAGGCTGCAATCTCAGCCTTTCTTGGGCGAAGGTTTTTCAGCCCACCAGCATTTCCACAGCTCCCCAGAAAGCACGGCTGTTGCTACCACGGTGGGAAACGCAGCGTTTAAGCATATCGCTGTGAGGCCTGTGTGGAGAGGGCTGCGTAGGATGAGGAGCAGGAACCTGAGCAGCAGCAAGGCCTGCGTGGAGGCGGTGACCCTTCCCCGCCTACCCTTTAGCAACAGGCACCTTGGGGCCAGGGACCTCGGCTTGTCCCACATAGAGTCTCACCAAGGCAAAGTGGAAAATTTTGACGAGTCATGATCATCACTTTATTTTAGAAGTCGACAGGGTTTTGCCCTACATAGTTAAAAACTGAAGCTGCAACAAGCTAAAAGTAGAAAAATACACTGTATGTAGATACAAAGGCTTGTTAAGCTGGTTAACATTGCAAGTGTACCAATAGTTGTTCAAATTAACACGCACAATGTGTTAACGTGCATTCAGTTCATCCTTTGAACTCCAGCTAAGCAGTAATTTCTGATGCAGAAAGCTTCCTATCCCTACTGGCAGGGGAGTCTGAAGAATAAAAATCTTTGCTGACTGCCCCCGGTTCTTGGGAAACTTGGTTTACCTGAAGCAAGCCCTACTCACAACAGAGCCTGGAGCAAAATGAAAGTATTAAGTTCTGCATTCAGAAGAGAGGAAGTCCTTTATGCGCAGGGCCTTTGATTTGAGGGTGCAAAATGAAATGTCTCTGATGTTCTGTTCCTCTGTGCTGTCAAAATAACCTGCAGAAGAAACATTCCGAAATTCCTGCCTCTGCTCAGGTTCATAGTGACTCTTGTTAGGGAAATACAGGGATTGAAGATTTCTTTTGTTTGCTTGAATTACATTTCCATGTTTTTCATCTCAGACCTGGAGTTGTGAGCAGTACCCCAGGAACCAGGTTGTGAAGACTATAGGGACCCCCCCCCCCCCATGCTACTCTTTCTTTTAAAAACCCCAATCATGTAACCTTTTTGAGTTCTATGAACTGATTTTCTCAAAGAACTTAAAAGCTGAGTCAGAAGCAGCACTGCTGGTAGGAAGGAATCTCAGGCAACAGAATAGTAGTACTTCTTTTTTTGTTTTGGACCACTGAGACTTCAGCATTTGTCTACATTTTCATTCCAGCTTAAGAGACTACATATAGGGCATCAGTTCTCAACTTTAATGGGCTTCACTCTTGCCTTAAACCAGTTTTGTCTTCAAACTTTGAAGCTAAATTAATTTTAGCTTAAAATCAACTGTATTCTTTTCTAGAAAGCATAACTAGGTTTTGGCAGTTAAAGTACCGTATTGGTAATATAATAATTAGACAATGAGCCTCTAATTTGAAGTTCACTCAGACTGAAAATGTTCAAGCAACAAAGAGTTGAGTATAGCTGAGACAGGTTAGATATTAAAAAAAAAAACAAAACTGTACCGTCCAGGTTTAAAAAGAGTATCAGCTAAATGCTACCAGTGTGAATTCAGTAATCCAGCTGGCAGATAATTACAATTTGTATGAATTCATCATATGCAGATGTTGACATCATGCTTTAAAATTCATTTAAGAAAGTTCTTTAAAGACACTGGTACAGTGCATTGCAATTGCAGAACAGTTATTTCCTGCAATATCTCACCTCATAGTGAGTTAAAGTGCCCATTTTCTGAACAGGAATAGGAATGTCACCTTGTCTTACCAGATTGTGATTGTAGCAGAATACACTGAATTTTCTTGTCTTGCCTGATTTTGTGCATTTATGTTGTTGGAAGGCTACACCCCGATTGAAAGAAAACATTCAAGAGCATGAAGGCTTCCAACTTCTTATCCACTCTTCCTACAGAAAATAAGCACCACCCTGTTACCCGTAGATACAAATAGCCTTAGGCTCTCTTTAAACTGTGCAAATTAAATATTCAGAAAGAGTCTCCATCAGCACAAATCTGCCTTCCGTTCTGCTCGATGCCAGTCTTCAGAGGTCAGAGTCGGTCTGTGAGGCCGACCTGTCTTTCACTTGGCAGGCAAGGACAGCATCATGAATACTGTGAAACAACAACTCTCTGGTTACAGTGTTATCAAAAAAAGTCAGTCTTGTCAGCTCATTCATTACAGGGCCTACAAAATAAAAACCAAACAAGCACATAAACTAAAGTACAATGATGGAAGACAACAGTATTTCAAGAAGATGACAACAACTTGCATTTAAAATAGCCAGGTGGATCACACACTACCTCTATTCCAAACAGGTAATTGTCTTATCCAGACGCACACAGAGGCCTGTTCTTGGCAGAAGATGCTACATTCCAAATATTACAAACTTGAATCATTGCAGGCTTTTCTCCTTATTACATTACAGCAATTTCAAAATGCAACGTTTAGGGTGGCATTGACAATTGGCCAGCTGGAATAAATGGGAGCTGGACCTAGTCCTCACAGACATCATTACGTCAGTGCTCTGCTTTCACCGAAGCGAAGGCTGTAATGCATATGGGCTTGTTTTTTCTCAAATCCAATTTTATGTGAAGTGCTGATACTACCGACGCACCCAGCAGCAGAAAATATGGGGCCAGAGGGAAAGAGATAAAACAGTCTCTCCCATAAAGCTCACCAAAAAAACCCAACAAACTAACTCACCACTACAGCTGGCAATACAGACACAGACACCAACTTCTTTGTATTCTTTTATAACCTGCAAGAGAGTTAAACTGAAGTGAAACGCAGGTACACTGTTGTACACACCGCAGTTCTGGAAGATGTAAGCCAATTACTGGGAAAGCTGCACCGTCCGCATTCCCCAGTACTCAGCTAAAACTTACAGAGCTACAAAACTGAAACCGTGATTAGGGGGCATGTATGTCTCATGCCGACAGGTTGCCTACTAGGTATCTCACAAGTATTCTACGGGCTTTTCTGGGGGAAAAAAACCCTACTTACCGACTTCAATGTTTTTGCTCCAACTGAATCCACAAAGTTCACTGGTGTGAAATCCAGGATTAAAGAGTGGATATTTGTTTTGGGCGCCACAAAATGTTCATGCTCATCAGGAGACGTGTCTTGTATGCTAGCATCTGGAGATGCAAATTTTCCATTTACAGGTAACTCATCATTTGCTATCTCATGTTTTATACTTGCTTCCATGTCGTTGGTCTGGGACAGAAGATAAATGACAGCCAATGCTTTTTCAGTGTTGACCCCCCTTCTCCCCGTACTCATCTGTTCTTTCAACCTTTAAAAGGCGTACAGCTCCTAACCATTACAGAAGCTGGCTTTACATGCATGCATACTTCCATATCTTACGTATATCAAGGTTTATTCTCTTATGCCCAGCCTTTCTATGGCTACAGGCAAGCAGCGTAAAGCTGTTACCTTAGGAGCGATTTACCCATTCCTTCAAACACTGACACCTGTTCCTTCCTTCCCTTGTCCCTGCTGATCCTGTCAAGGCCCGTATACTCAAAAGAAGCAACAGCAACTGGGCTCTTAAGTTAGGCAGTTGTGTGGTTTCCCATGGTAAAAAGCACACACCAGCCCCCCACCACGGGGCCAAATTTAAACACGCACAAAGGCGCAAGCATGTTTCAGACAGCCCTTCTGCCTCAGCCACGCCAGGGTCAGCAGTGCGGATGGGACCCTTTTATTACAGGCACTGCTGCTCTGCATTAATTTTATTCTATTCTATTTCTGCATGATTATTTCAAGTGTGTGGGGAGGGGCAGAGGAAGGGTCCCTCCAGTTTCTGCCAACATCACTGCTGAGTCACTATGACACTGTGGAAAGGCTCTGCTCTGCTTTTTGCTACCTGAATGTAATCAAGGTTCAACACAATTATCCAACCCAGCCTTGAGCCCCTGATCCTTTTGCTGTTCCCTCAGTAGCCTGTCCACACTGCACAGCGCTTGCTCCCTAAGCCTTCCTACCTGAGTGGCACCCTGCACCTTGTATAAACAAGAACGGTAACACCAGAAAGCAGCATGTTAGCTGATAAAGCAGAGGTAAATATTTACCGAAGAATTCACTAGTTTCAATACAGCTTGCTTTCTGAGTTCATTTGCCGCCTTTATTTCCCTGGCATGCCTCTTCTGGGCTTTTCTCCTTGCTGCTAATATGGCACAAGGGTCCACTCCAGTCTGTCATCAAAAGAAAGCACGATCAGAGGAGATTCAGCTTGTTAGGATGACATTGCAGTATCAATTAGCACTGCATTAATCACTGTCATAAATTTAAAACGCAAGCCTGCACTGTTCAGTTTCCCTCGGTGGGGGAGAGAACAGTATAAAGTAAGAAGGAATAATCTTGGCAAGCACTGTGTTGACAAGATGAGGAAGAGATGCACCACATTGTTTTCTCGAGATCAGAGTGTGCCATGTTCCAACCGAACGCTGATTCGAGTGCAAAGAGCAAGGGGGAGAGAAGTGCACTGGGACATAAATCGCTAATACCTCTTGCTCTGTGAAGATCGGTACCACCCACCTGTTTTGTACAAGGCTCATCATGGGAGCTACAGAAAAATTTTCCAGAAGTTAGTAAGGGTGCAACTGCTACCGGGTCAGGCAGTTCTGCTGTTAGCTGGTTCTGTTATTGCCATTCCCACCCAGTCACCCACTGGTTAGACAGGAGGTGACGCATACTCTTGTATGTGGGTCATTTGTTGCTCCTGAGAGGCATAAATGGCCACAGTATTTCACGGTCCTACACTCCACTAAAGTTTGTCACCCAAGAAGGGTGCTTTTACTCCTAGACATTTTGTTTTCAGTTCGGCAACTAATTTCCTTTTGATTTAAAACAAAACAAAACAAAAAAGCGTTTCACCAGTTTGCGCTCTGCAACCACCAGACCTTCCATTCACAAGGAGTTACTATTAAGATAAATCAACAAAGCGTATTCCCTCCCACCACATTGTTGCTTCCTAAGATGATCTGCAGTTTGCTGGAGATACCTCACGTTTTACTGTTCTCCAGGGGCCACAGGCCGAGAAACATTGTGCTAGGGGCGGCACTAAAGGAGCTGAAAGATGAGCATGTTTCAGAAGCCAGCTTGAATTTTCAAGACACAGACATCAAAGAATTTGCTTTACTTACCTTTTTCTTCAGCGCACTTGTATATGACTCACTATTGGCAAAATAAAGTGATGCATTAGCTTGAAATATTTTTATTCCAGGATGTTCTTTAACCTAAGAAAAAGAATATTGGATGTGCACAGTTAAGTATTGCCTGCACTAGAAGAAAAGCACCTCTGTGATTACAAGACACATGAACGTGCAGCAGCCCAACAGCCAGCCCTGCATGGCTGCCGGCATGTGTCAAATAAAGGGAGGCTGGCACTGTCGTGAGCAAAGGCAATCAGAAGATCAGAACCTCCCCCTTTCCCACTGTAATACTGCACACAATCAATGCCATGTAACATTTTTCCTTCTTTGTAACAACAAAATGTACAGCCATAAAAAGGAATTAAATATTTGTAGTTCTCTGATGCTGTTATCTGCAGTTGGTATTACCACGAGGAAATCAAGCAGATCTAGCCTCCCTTTTCGCCTCCCTTTCTACAGCATTAATGACTCATTTCTCTCTTTCTCTTTTTTCTTTCTTGTCTCCTCAGGCACAAAAAAAAGAGCCTTTCAAATCTTTGGTTTTAAACAGGCCCTCAGATAGGTCACAGTACTGTTTCTTTCCTCTGTTTTAAATGAAGTAATCTCTAAATGGGTCGCACTCTGACATTTTACATGCTAATAACCTGGCTGGCAGCAGAGATCCAGCCTGCCATACGCTGTCAACCCCTTCTTTATGCAGGAGGAGGAAATGCTAACTACATTCAGTATAACAAAAACGGAGTCTCCTCTTCTTTGCATACAGCTAGAAACACACCCATACACTTCTGCTTTGTGTCATATTCAAACCAGAACTGGTGAGAGAAAGTTTTCAGATTACACCATCATCTTTTCACATAGTTTTTTACAGAATGGTTCTTCAGTAAAGGGGGATGTAGCCTTCACAGCAGCACCTCTGAGAACATGACAGAGAGTGCAGAAAATTGTAGCTGCTCTTTTTGAATAAATATAGCGTGCTTATGTCCATTATATTGACAAAATGTACTGCTTTCTTTTGGTTGAACAAAACGGCATTTATAAGAAGCTAAGTGCACGGCAAGCAACTGTGCCATTAGTTGTGTATATTTAACGGGTAAGGGATGGGTGGAGGCAGGGAGATGCTGTTTGAAAGAGTTTGTGCAATTTGGAAGAACATATCTGGATCCTGGGTTCCACGGATTTCATGCCATACCGCCACACAAGTAAAGAAGGTGGCCCGCTATGCACTAATGTACATAGCAGTCTTTAGCAGTGGTATTCCTATAAAACTTACTATTTTGTACAAGCTAGTAAAATGGAGCTAGTATAAAGGTCACTTTTGGTCACCTCCTGGTCAAACATACATGCAGTACAAAAAGCTAGCATTTTGAATAAAATACCTTTTAATACTAACATCAAATTTGTTTTCTTTCCCTTCAACACTAGTGAATGCTAGGTAGGCAGCACTGTATGTGCAGAATGATAGGGCTAAGCAGCAAATTGCCAGTCGTCTTTGCCCCGCTACATAAAACTCTTCAATACAGAAGAATAGACTCCTACCTCTTCATACTCTTCCACATCACAGTAGATGTCAGTGTCAGGAATCTGACCAAGGATTCTGTATTGAGGCCTAGAGAGAAACAGAAACAAATGTTTTAGTATTATCACTTATAAAGTGAGTGTTCAATACAGATTGAAACTTATTTTAAATGGTCATTCCGCAGTGCCTGTCTGGTACAATCTTATCTAAACATGGTCAAATGCAGTGGGCAGTTTATGGCAGGAACACAATAAAGGGGCCATCTGGTGACTAGACAAGTTTGCTTCTGTCAGTGCAAAAACAATTTATAAACTTAGCACAGTAATGTCATTTTCTGAAAAGCATGGGCCACAGCATACAAAGGTACAGGGCAAATTCTTTTGGCATGAACTGGTGTAACTCTGTTGACTGTCCTGCAAGTATGGAAACTCGTACTGGCAGAAAACAAGCTGTAATTTCAAAGAGCCACTCTGCTCCCAGGACAACGCCTGAGCAGATGAATATTCCCAACTCACAAGCAGTGTAACAACAAAGTACATTACTGTTCTGTTTGCAAGAACAGAACCATATGGACATGGCAGAAAACTACTCTCATTTACGTAGAGCGGAAATCTCAGAAATTTGGTTTCATTCCAATGCAGACAGAAACCAAGACTTTTATAGACCTAAACGTCCCAGACCTTCAGCCTAGAAGCCTCACAAGACAGTCCTATCCACACTTGCAAGAAATCTTTTTGCTCTAGACCTGGAAAGCTTTACAGTAAAAGCTTTGTCACTTTGAATGGGAATAGAGGAGAAGTGAGAAAATTTAAGGGCAAGCACAATATTTCATGAATTAGAACTTATAAAATCCCTAAACATTTATCCAGTGATAACTTGACACAACTTCTGACTGACTGTGACAGCGCCCATAAAATGTAATAATTTACCAAAATTGACATCAAGCAGATTTGAAGTTCTAAACTCTAGGCATTAAAAAAAGTAAACACGAAGATTAACCAATGTAAGAATGTGAAAATCTCCTGGGTTTTTGTAAACTTGAAATTGCAAGTTCATGCCCTCTGGGAATTTTGTTCTCAGAAAAATAAAACGCAAACCCTGGATCAGAGCCACAGGGTTCTGTGTTCTCTGTTATGAGGCAGATTCTCTACTGTATGCAGCTGAAGAAGGTGGAAAAGTCTCTTGCTTATCTGCACCCCTTAAACAAACAAAACCACACAGAATATCAGCAAACACTAATTTTGATAAAGAAGAAATCTGACCTTTGTGTTCTGTAAATAACGGTTATCATTGCAAATGCTACTGCAGTAAGCAAACCATAGTCTAGTCCCAGGAACAGAGAAGCCAGAAAAGCTACCACCCAGATGGCCTAAAACAAAGAAAACGTCTGAATTATTATGCGTTCTTTCCTGTTAACAGCAAAAACAATAGCGTAATTCAACCTCAAAACCTATGTATCACTTCTGTTCAGGAACAGGCTATATATAATGTAATCCATCATGATAGCAGACTGTAATTGCTTTAACCTTTCAGAAGGGCATAAAAGCTCAAGGCACACTAACATAACATCTGACAAACTGTCACATATTAATTAATGCCTTAAGTCCTGTTCTCCAAGGAATTCTATGTTACCATCAGACTCCAAATACCTTAGGATTAAAAAAAAAAATTTCCAAGGCCTGCAAATAGCTCTCACTTACTTCTATCAGCCAGTTAATCCAGGAGAAAAATGACACCAAAATGTTCCCTCCAGTATACTCTTAGTTCTGGCCCACTCCAGCCCGGTTTTTGGTTTGTCTTAAAAGATGGCAAAGACCTTCAAGTAGTTTTGTTTGTTACTCTGTTTTTCAAATTCTCTTCGGACATTCCCACAGCCTTCAGTGCAGTTCCTATAGCAACACTGCAAGAGCTTTGCTTTTACTGCAACTGAACTACTTCGAACCTGAGTTAAATCTTGTTGAACAATGACAAAAACATTCTTATGTGTGCAACAGATCACTCTTCTAGGTCTACTTATGGCTCCATGTCTTATGTTCATCTGTATCCCAACATCAATTTGTAACTCCTTGATAAGTTTCTACTCTGTTTTGGAGGTTAGGAAGAAGAGGAGCAACAAATTTAATACAGTAACTTACACGCACCGAACTGTGCATTACTCACCAGCTCAATCTTACTGGTTCTCCAGAAGTGCGCAACATCTCCAAACTGTTTAAACATTCCTTTCAGGTTAACCATGACAATTGCAGCCAGTACTGTCTAAGAATATTACACAAATGCAATTTTCAGAAGCAAAATAAACCCATCCCAAATAAGAACTTCAATGCATCACAAATAACTGTGTTTCCGTGCTTTGTACAACTGATACAAGTCTGCTGAACAGATGTTCTACTTAGAACCAGCAACTTTTCAAGCAGTGGAGCTATACCTTTACTGTGGCTGCAGAAATGGCAAGCCAGAGTCAGTACGGTTTGATTTACTCTTTCCTGGCAAAAGAAATCACGTATTCCTGAGCAACGTGTTTCTTCAATTATAGCGCCTGAAGCAACCAGACTATAATCTCAAATTCAAATGTCTCTACAACATACTGCAACAATTCCTGTAAATCATATAGGTGTAATCCAAGGTACAACTCCTATGAAAAGAAACAGGAATTGCATATCATCCTATGCGTGTCACCAGAAACAAACTTTTTTTTTAAAGTCAGAATATTATTTATGAGCAATTGTATTGCACATTGCTTGGGCTTCTTTGCCCTTCCCTTCGGATTTTATTCCTCTCCCCTTCTCCTGCCTTTTCATTATTATTGTTATTATTATTGTTTTGTTGTTGTTACTATTATTATATTAATTATTGTTGTTTTGTTTTTTCTTCTATTAATATTATTATTACTATTATGTTTTTTTTCACTCCTATTTTATTTTATTTAAATTATTAAATTGCTCTTATCTCAATCCTTGGGTTTTACATTCCTTGCTGGTTCTCCTTCTCATCCCTGTGCGGGGTGTGAGGTGGGCGGAGAGTGAGTGAGCAGCTGTGTGGTGCTTAGTTCCTGGCTAGGGTCAAACCAAGACACTTGGCAGTTTTAGGTTTACAGGTCGGCTCAATGATCTTAAAGGTCTTTTCCAACCTACATGACTCCAAAGGGGAATTGTTTGAAGGTATCATTTTTATGTTCTAAAGACAGAGTCCAGAACATCCAATATTAAAAAACAACAACAACAAAAAGCATGCTGGATCCTTCAAAATATAGTTAATTGCTGGTCTAACAGCAAAAATGCATACAAAATATAAAGGTTTCTGGATCAAGGCCTAACTGTGTTATTTACTAGTCATCCCACAATCACTATTTTAAGCAATACTCACTGCCTCTGCTCACTGACAATGCACTGCCTCACACGCAAAACTCCCTTACCTGTGGAAGCGGTTCAAAGAGGTATCCAATAGCCACAATTACCAACAGAACCATAACTGAAGAGAGAGCACCTGCAATCTGAGCAAAAGAAGGCAGAAATCATTTATAAATGCTCCCAAAGAGCAATATTATTGCTTAGCTAACCCCTCTTGTGCTTCCTACAGGGCTGGTTGTTCAAGTGATTTTGATCCTTCCCACTCAGTTCACCCATTTTGGCTTGTGCAGCTTTCTATTCTGGCCCAATGCGGATTTGAAACAGGGGAAACTAGTTATTCCTTCTGGTCTAGACATAGAAATCTGGCAATCTTGTGAAGCTTTGGACTTTAGCTTTGGAGCCCAAAAAAGCAAACTTTGTTTAGCTCAAAGTTTGGGTTTACATACCTGAGTTTTCCCACCAGTGCTTTCCTGAACAAGACTCCGAGACATGGAGCAAGTGACTGAAAAGCTTTGGAAAAATGACCCCACAGAGTTGCATATTCCCAAGGCGATAAGTTCCTATGTTAAACAATAGATCAAAACAGAAGGCAGTTACATCTAGCAACTATACAAAACTGGAGCTATCCACACATATTAATAACCACATCTTATTTACAGTAATTACTAGCAATCTTATTGTAGAGAATAAGAAACCTTATTGTAGGTTATACTTGTGGTTCTCATAAATGTGCAAGTTGATGCATGTTAAATCATCTGTTAAAGTATGTGAAGAAGTGCTGGATATATTTCCCATCCTTAAATGTTACAGTAATCAGTCAGACTGAAAACTAAAATGAATGACAGCATTGTTTGTTTTAAGGATTTCAACTTGGGTATAACTTGAATTATAACTTTGAATATATGTGGAAAATAGTTTCTCATACAAACACTGTTCTTTGCTTCTCACCCTAACTATCTGTTTAGTACTTATTAGAACCAAGAGCAGCCTTGGCTGTGTTTCCATGGCTGGTAATCCATTGCTGTACATGAAAAAAACAATGTGTGCTCACTGCTACATCAGAAAGATCCTACGGGAAAACTGTTACCATGAGTGAGAACAGAGCTCCATCTACCTCAGTACTGTGTTTCTGATGCTTAAGAATTTGCTTGTTATGAGGCCTCCACAGATTACTCTGCATCCTGCTAGTTGTAAATGAGGTGCTTTAAGTTATACGTTGTCACAGAATGGTTGGGGTTGGAAGGGACCTCTGGAGATCGTCTAGTCCAACCCCTGCTAAAGCAGGCTCTCCTATAGCAGGCTGTACAGAAGTTCTGGATGGATTTTTTTCTCTTTGCGTTTCTACAATCCTTTTTCTGATTCATTTAAACACTTCGCATATACTGAATCCTGTGATAAGGAGTTCGGTAGTTTAACATCCAGGTAAAGTAGCAGCTGACACCACCTGAGGAAAAGATCTAGATGCGTAACTCGGGTCAATGAAGTGATGATCACTTTAACTAATGGAAATAGAGCTGATTCCATTTGTGCAGCTACAGATTTGTTCTTTTCTCTCTTTGGGTAACAGAACAATGACATCAAGGCTGAGATTCATCTGACCAGGTATAAAAATCTGTAGGTAAAAGTCATTCAAACTCCATTTACTCTCAGAGGAAGACAGCCATTTCCAGAAGGGGGAACTGCTGACCGGTGCTGTCAGATACTTGCTCTAAGAAATGCCTTATTGCATGTGAACTCTGTCTCCCTTAACACCACAATGACATCTGCCAATAATCCAACTGCAATACTGATTCTAAAATGCACAGGGAAGACAAGAGTAGGTGAGGATGACACACTGTTTTAGTTTTCGAGAGTCCTTACCACAGCCTTGATCACTCATATCATGATCAGAATGTTAACTATAGGCAGGACCAATTGCTGTCCCAGAAAATAACAAGCTGCGTATTTGCAATAGGTTGGAATAAAAAGAAACTGTAACACATAACTGGAATGTCTAAACTTCAGATAATAGTTCTTTTGACACATAAGGCATTGTATTTACCGCATGACAACCCTATTATGCTTTGCTCTGTTACAGAAAGCAGTGAGAAAGTAGCTGCCCATCAGGACAGTCTGGCCCAACAATTAATATTCACGCATATGTCCAAGTCTAACAGAAGCAAGCTTCCCAAAATGAAGCTAAAAGGGAAACTGGAAACAGAAGAACTTAAAATAACTCCTGGCATTTACATGTGTAGGCTATCAAAAACCTGACCTGACTCCACTACGAAAGAAAAACTCATTTTTGTCCAATATCCCATTCTACTTTAATGATGTAATAAAGGTGCTACTGAGAATTTTCAACAAAGCAACCCCAGTGCTTTTACCTGATTCCCATCAATGGTGTAACCATGTTTAAGGGCAAAGATCTTGGCCATTGAAACAGCCATTGAAAATCCAACTATTGCTATTGCTACTGCATCCACAAATATTGCTGGGATGAGCTGAATCTCAGGAACCGCCGGTGCACGTAACCTTGAAGGTGAAACAAATATTTACAAATTACTGTAATAAAAGCTACATGCCATATGGAAAAGGTATAGTTTTAATAAGAATATATCATCCCTACCCTTGAGGAATATTCCCAACAACATCCACTCTGTATGACTCACTCAGATTCATTCCAGCTGAAACTCCTGTGCCAATAATTACCTAAAAATCCACAAACACATTTGTAAATGTCAGCTAGAAAGAGATAAAGCCACTCGAAGAACTAATAACAGTTAGCTGATTACGATTACATTTATTTGTCAATCAGTTTTCTAAGAGTTAGAGAATAAAGAAGCAGATAAAAAGGAGGAAGTATCACGATTTTCCCTCCATCATGTTCACCCCCCCAGATTTTATAAAATTTTCTTGGGAACAGTGAAGTGGAACATGCCATGGTACGATCTGAATCACTTGAATGCCCTTTACCTCAGCCAAGCTCAGGCAGAATAGTGTATCAGGAAATTAAATGCAAGGACAAGCCAAAGACGTCTGCACTGCCATATTTTCACGTGCACAACCTGCATGCTATCTGTAACCAGAATTGGTGCAGCAGCAGTGAAAGGAACAGGTGTAAGATCACTTTGCTGTTGCCTTACTGTCAAATACCTATTACACCACTTCCATCATCTCTCAATACCGTCCCTTTCTTTGTTCCTTCTGTCTAGATTGTACTCATACCCTGTTATTCCCTTTCTTGGCTCTGATCTCAAACTAGGCTGTTTGAGAGCTCTAGTTATCCAAGAACTCATTTTTAAATCCAGCTGCTTTTAAAGGTGAAAGTTTATCTAAGATGTGGGCTTTGTGTACATTAAGATAGTCTGCTTTATCCATGCAGTTTAGAGTAATCATTCAAAACAGAATCAATGCTGCAGTCAGTTATCAGTCTCAGAAACAGAGAAAGGAAGGCCAATTAGTAAGTCCTGCTGGTTCCTGCGCTTCTTTCTACCACCGCATTCTAAAAAGCACGCAAGCCCTGCAGAACCTCTGAAACAGGCACCCGTAAACACCTTCCTTCAGGAGGGGGTTCTGAGCTCCTGGACTCCATGTGGGAAATGCTGCTCAGGTGCATGTCTCACAGAGAATCATTCAGGTGCTGAAACTCCAGGATAAAGTGCGTTTTACAACAAATCTCTACCTACTCGTTACCATAGGGGACTATGGGTTTTTAATTCTTCTTTGGGACTTTATGCCTAAAACTTGGGCACATCAGTGCCTAACCTTATGAGTATTCAAAACTTCAAAAGGATGAAGTGTCAAATGAATTATGTTCAACAGAAGTTACTCTAAAGCTCAATAAGACTTGATAGAAAATGAGATAGTTTCTACTGCTTTAGAATACTTATATAATTGAGCCATAGAATTTCACAACTGGCTTACCACAATGATCTCCATAGGAATAGGAACTGGGAGCTTCTTCTTAAACCGGAGATTGATTTCCTTGCCAATCAACAATAGAACAATGCACGTTAATCCAACGACCAATGCAGCAATATTGGTCGTCATTATTTTTGAAAGCACCGCAGCTATGCTCTGTAACGCAATAAAAGTATCATAATTATTCCTGAGAAAATATAATTATGGAGATTTGCCACAAAAGAACAAATTATACACTGCTGTTCAGCTGTGTTTTTATTCTGCATTTATAACCACAGTGAATCAGTGCCTCACCAAAATTCCCATTGTTCCCACAAAACACAGAAATTCAGAGTATGTCTGTGAGGGAGATGCATTTGCAATCATTTACGATATCAGTCTTTCTCAAATGGGGCAAAAATTTGGAGAAAAAACTATCATGGGGGAAAAAGTCTAAACTAAACCACTTCTGTTATCTTCAACATTTTCACACATATTTCATACTGGCAGCTACCTGAAAGTAATAAATGCAAACCCCTTCTAATACCTTCAAATATTCTTTGGCAAGTCACATCTACTTAAAACTGCACAAACTATTGTAAAACGATAAGGCTGCTGATACAACCATTGAGGTTACCATAGCAATATGATTAAATAACCATGATCTTGCAACACTGCTGCACTGGCCATTATTCCAAATATCTTTTAGTTGAAAACACTATCAAAAGGGTGTTAGGAAAGAAAGCTTGCTGGGACACAGAAGTGCTAGAGGGTAAATGATTCCCCTAACAATTACTTCTCCTTCCACTGCATTTAAGAAAATAAAAATAAACAAATGACCTCTGGAGAGATCTTTGAAAGAAAATGTACATACCCTTCTGTAGACAGAAGGAAAATTACAGCAACTATCAGGATATTATACATTCAAGATGTCCTGGTAGTACAACTTGAATATATACCTTCCCTCCTATTTGTTTGGCAGTTAGTCCATCTGGTTTCTGGATTAGTGAACCAAACAGCAAATTTAGGAATTAATCATTAGTATAGCCTTGTTTCCAAAAGTTTTGTTATATTTGCATAAATACACAAGAAAGACTCCCACAAAGTATTTTCTATAGCCTTCACGTAGTCGAAATCCTGAAGCTTCGTTACAGCTGAGCCATCAATCTGCTCAAAAGCTTGGGTTTTCACAGATACCTGAGATCTTCCCTATTCTTCCACTCAGGAGTTCTTGTCTGTAAAATCAGAGCATTGATTTTGTGATAACAACTTGGGGCTTCCTAGACTGGCAGGCAAATCAGGTTCAGATGCATTTCAACTCTGCTTGTTCATAACAGTAAGAAAAGTAACGCTCATGTAAACCTAAAAGCTTTGGATGTAATTTTGATTAGAAATGTCCCTTTAAACAAATAATTTGCTGCATAGGATCCATTACATTTTTTTCAGAGCACAATTGTAAATTTTAAATTTGAGTGAAGAAGAGGTTTTGGTTTTACTTAAGTCATAGTAGCCAAATCATAACTTTACACTGCATGGTTTTTCTTCTGTCCACTTGCATCACAATGTGTTAGACAGAAGGTGAGTGGAAGATCAGACTATGAGCTACATCAAATACCTGATACCTACATGCTCTGAACAATCAGTTTTAATGCTCAGGGTCTTTGATAAATGGCAGTTTTTTACACTGAGTGTTCTTATTTGACATGAGTTTTTCCCACTGCTCTAATGAACAGGTACATTTATGATCACACAGCACTTTGTGTCCAACCATGCTATAAAACAGCTTTACAAACAGGAAATGAAGAATATTTCCATCAGGAATTGTGTGTGAAATTAAAGAAATACAGACTGGGCAAGGTTCTGAGAATAACATTTCCTAGCTTTGCAAGACATGAAGCATTTTAGCAGCATGTTTTCCTTGCTTCAATGAACATTATGGTGTTCATATTACAAAACTACACTTAGCAGAATCCTAAAACCTGCCCATCTCAGACTGTGTTGAACTACCAAGCTGCGCCTATGCTGCACTTTAAGATGTCCATATATTGCTATGGCACTTAGAGACCTCATACCCAGTTTTGAATACTAAAGCGTCATTCCACTTAATGCCAAAATAATAATTAAAAAAACAAACAAACAAAAGGAAAAATCCTAAGTACTAGATCCAGACAATGCAGAATTTGCATGTTTAGTAAATGTAGTTACTCACATATACAACTGAGAGGGGTCCACTGTACCGGTTAGTCTTAACGCCAAGGAGATACTTCAATTGAGAAGTAAAGACATGAACTGCTGCAGCAGTAGTAAATCCTCGCACCAGAGGCTCTGTTAGATAGATGGCTACAAATCCAAATCGAAGGAAACCTAAACACAACTAACAAAGAAGAGAATTATTAACCACGTGACTCCCACTGTAGCCTGAACATCAGCACTGTATAGCACACAGGCCACAGGCCACCTCTCTTTACTTCAATGCCCCAGCCGGATAAGGCAAACCTGAATTTGGCCTTTCTAAAGCCACAGTTCAGTAAGCAGCCATCAATGCACCAAATCTTCCATGTCACTGGCCGGTGCAGTGTGCAATATGGATAAACATACGCGTTTGTATGCATTCATAGACAGATTAGAGAACATCAGGTTGAGTTTTTCTGATGCAATAGGAAAAAATGAAAGGGGGAAGGTCCCATTTTTCCCACCCCTCCCCACTTCTGTTATGGGCTGCCACAAAGCAGTCTGGAGTCTACACAGTGCAGTGCTGAAGCACAAGTCTATTGACAGGGGATCCACTGTGACCCAGCACACCCTGCAAGTCTAGCAGCAGCATCTGAACTTGCCCTTACAGTTAACTGCAAGCACATACCTGGATAATTCCTGAAAGAAAAGCGAGAGTCACAGCCACCTGTACCCTCTTGGTATCCCTGGCATTGTAATATTCAAGGAAATCTGTATCATTAGTAGAATTATAGCCTATAGATATCATTTCATCAGGCACTTCTCTCACAGCAACGCCACCAACCATCATACTAATCACAGCAAAGGTGCCTGAAGTAAGAGGGAAAGGAAAATAATTTGTTAAAATCCTGGAGGTTTGTGGGATTTTTTAAGAGTGGTTCTTATTGAGATGTGTGCAATTAAAATATAATATAATTTTCTACCTAAATATTTTATTTTTTCAGTCCCCAAATCTGCTCTAGTACTCAGCACCATTAAAGCTAGTTAGATGGTGAACATATACATCTACAGTAAGTAAACACCATAATTTTTTTCTATCTCAGTTTCTATTATGCAAATTAGAGATTCGTCCTGGCCACACAGGATGACTGCAGCGATGAAATTACAGTTCAGGAGTTCACAGCACACACTTCTAGATCTAATATGACAAAAAATGCTCTTCTATTCCTTTCTAAGTGGGATGGATAAATTAACAATAAAAAATACTACTACTGTTTGACACATCTGTATTTCTCCTATTCATTTAAATTCAAATTGATGGAAAACAACTACACTTCCTACTTCCCCAATTTTATTTTTTACAACTTTATTAAACACATGCACACACAGACTTTCAGTTATCCATACAGATATACCTATTGATATATGCTTGGAGGTTCCAAAAAAAGTATACAGAAAGACAGGATAAAATGAAGAATATAGGCCAAATACTGGGGGAACAGCTGCCAGCAAAGCATAGGCTAAACCTAGAAAACAAGACACAAATACATATGTTAAGCAAACGACAGAAAGAAACCATCTGAAGCAAAAGGATTTAAGCTTACTAAAACTGAACTCACTTAATAGGAAATCTTGTGACATATCACAGGTTTAAAAAACAAGAAGTCTTGCAGCAAATACTCTTTAACATGTATAATACTGTAGGGCAGTGCCTAGAAACCTAATGGTTTGAGTCAGGAAACCAGAAGTATCTAATTATGGGCACTGCAGGTGTGTGCATGCATGTTTGTGCATACATCTGTGCACCTGCGCTCTCACTGTTTCAACTTTGGGGCTGGAAGTACTTTTTAATAGCCAACAAGCACTTTTTGTTGCCTTTTGTCTGTCAAAGAATGTAATTTGAAACACCCCAAACCCCATAAACAGTGGGACACATTTAATTTTTCTTCTGCTTTTCTCATCAGACATGACCTTCATGGTAATCTATGACTGTTTAAACACCTCCCTCCATCTTCACCACAGAACAAGTGGGATGACATAACAGTCTATGTTTCTGCAAAACATGCTCCAAAATATAAAATGAGCAGAGAATCATTGCTTACAATCTGTAAGGTCATAGAGAGCTTATAGCCTGATATTCTTCCCAAAAAAATAAGTCCTTTTTGTTATCAAGCCCTGTCCAAGTTCCAGGCAGTGGAAGTGCAACCCACACCATTTCTGTTTGTAAGGGGGGCTGGCAAGCATGGCAATGGAGCTGTGGGGAAACTGCTCTAAGGGCCACCAGGGAGGGACACCTCCCACAGTGCTCCCCCTCTGCGTGACCGAGCATGTGCTTATCATAGGACCAGGCTCACAAGCAAATTGTGTGCACCACGTGATATGGCACATTATGGTCCCAAGTTCCAGCAAAATACATAGTTCTACACGGCTTGCATTAATGCAAATTAGACACCAGAACTGAACAAATGGGCCTTGAGAAGAAAACGCTGTATCCTGGCTTGGCTTTGTTCTCCATTTCACCTTCACAAGAGCAGACTCACGACACCTGAGGAAGCTGTGTGTTCTTGCCGCACTTGGGCAGACTGGTCCAAGTTAGGACCAAAAAGCTCAACAGTCCAGTGCAAATTATGAAAGGAAGCAATGGTTCACCCACCATGGAGAGCTAGTGATACTTGAAAACACCTCTTCCTATTAATGTATTTTCAAACCGAGAGATAAAGCATCAGGTTACAACGAAAGAATAAGAACAGGAAAGGATCTTCTGTGTCATCCAAGCACTCTTGCACAGTATAATAGCTCACAGTCTTGCTCATGCCCTAAGCAATGGCCAAGTCCTAACCAAGAATTCAAGTTCCTATCTGAACTGGAATGATGATATCGTTTATCCTCTTGCAGCAATGAGCTCTTCATTAAGTATTGTTTATTCTCTTGCAGCAGTGAGCTCTTCATTAAGTACTGCTGAAACACATCCCACATATATTCTCTGCCCCAGGGGCTACCTCTCATGCCAAGAGAATCAGCAGAACACCCTGTACTATAACAGCCTGGCTTTTAATATGGTGATGAACTTAACAGTACAAGTGACCAGAACTGAAAACTAGTGGTTTCAAAACCAGAAGGGTGGGTCTATGTGAAGTTCCTATCTGAATACCCTTTTATTCCTTTTCCTTTTCATTTGTACTGGCATTTTTAGAGGCTGTCGGTGCCAAGGAAATAAAGAGATATTGACATGACAGGAGTTCACAGCTTAAACACCCTGGTCATTTCAGTTCTGCCTGGAATGATCCCCAGGCTTCTTTGAACTCATGCTTGATAGAATTACATGCATTCCAGAAAAATAAAAGTTCAACTTTTGCCTTTTTAGAAAGATTAGGAGCAGCTTAAGGGCATGTCTGCAGTCACCGAAGAAAAGAATAATATTTAGTTTAAAACGAAGTCACAACTTAATTATAAAGTTCATAGCTGACCACTTAAATTTTAGTGTCCTTATCTGATCATCACATAAACTGTGTTTCAGTATACAACTGGTAATGTTTGCGTCTACTGTATGGCAGATTTGCTGACAGTTAACCACATACTTAGCAATTTAACATAAGCTGACGTTTATATTTGTCTAAGAAAAAATATCCTTAATTATAAAAAAAATGCACAGACCCAGGAAGCTACAGAAATAAACAAGTCAACTGCACAGACTAAATTAGGATATTCCACTGCTTTAATGGATTACCACCTATTAAAATCTAGGCTTCTCGGATTTACAGATTAATTCTTCATACCTGCCTCAGCCTTAAGTGGAACAAGTGAGGTAGAGATATGAAATATGAAATGCTTAATTACATTACCCTTAGCATGAGGACTCCTCTGGACTGGGCTCTGCACAAATTCAAAAATTCTCTCCACTCCGAGACCTCCTGAGGAAATCTACTGGGACTGTGGCAGCTGTCATGAAGCTGCCATTCCCAGAGCAATGGTGACACCCCATCATGATACTGCTATAAAAACCCTGTCACTAACTCCACTGCAGTTCTGAAACTGCTGATAGTAAGGTGTCAGGCTGAACAAAAGATTCCACTGGTTCAGTCACCAAGAGCTGACCAGAAAAGTGAACACCAGCTTTCTCTTCATCTTCCACAGAGCCTGCTCCTACTTCAGGGCCAGGCTCCGCTTGGGGTGAAACTTCCAAGTAATTTAATAGACATTCCACAGATTTTCAGTCTTGTTATAGAATATACTTTTGATTTATTTCCACTATGTAAATCACTTCCCACTACTATCATTCCAGCTTAAACCTGTGACTTCTAGCCTTAACAGAAAGAGGGATCAGTCTCTGGTTTCTTGCATGTTCTTCTCTGGTTGAATTTAGTTTGGTTACTTTGCAACAGCTGTCAACCTGAAACATGTCTATATGTTTATTAGATATTGCTACCCTCTGTAGGAAATTTGCTACAACTTTCAGGATGATGGGATCAGAAAATAAGAGAGTGCATTCAGCAAAGGTTTAGACTATAAGAAGCTGGTTCTGTTATTGAGAGCTTTTGGTATTGATCCAAGAGGTATGCTTCTCTCAGAGTCTGCTGCATATCACTGACTTGCAGTTTCAAGGACATCATCGTGATGGGCGGGTCAGCAGAATGCTGTACTGATCTCCACACACCCCCTGAAATACACATCCTTTTCTCATGAGCACCTGTTCAGGAAGCCAAGCACTACCATAAAAGCACACACAGAAAAAGCAAAGAAGGGATAAATAAATCTAGAGAGATACTCACCTTGAGGAAGCTGCATAACCCCAGTGCTTATACCTGAGATAATGTCTCCTAATAAGTATTCCTTCACTGGGTAACAGGGAAGCCATTTTAAAATTGGTAAGAAACTGTAAAGATGAGACTTGGCTTTCTTAGAAGAACAACTGAAAATACAAAGCAGAAAGAAAAAGTTAGACACTAGCAGTGGTCAAGGGTCAAAAAAAATTGTCTTTCATCCCTATGCAGGAAAACCACTTTATTAAAGGCAGACTCAGGCCCCTGAAGACTAATTTCTGGACAAAGCTTAAACACAAGCAGCTACAACTAGCCCTTTATCATGTGTTGGTTGCTGTTCACAAATCTTACATAACTGGAGGAGAGAATCACAGTCTTGTGAGGCTGGTGGTCAGTGGGAAGCGAAACTGTTCAAGTCCATGCACGACTGAGCAGTCACACAACACCTTTTGCTGAAATCATTCCTAGTAACAATCCCCTGAGGATAACTTGCTTTCTGACAGTGGTTTTCACTCATCAAAGTACTTTGCAGTGATTTTTCCTATTTTTATTTCCTATTTGCATGCTTCATACTTTTTTATTATAACATATTACATACTTACGCTTTCTTTTTCTTTCTAAACTATTATTTCACTAATGCTTGTTACTATCACTTGTACTGATAGGCTAACGTTAAGGCTATTTGAGAACATAACCTTTCTTTACCCTGAAAGGAAAGGCACCAAAGTCAACAATACTGATCCTTGTGCCTCTTAGCAGAGTTATTAACCTTTTGAAACCCTGACTCATGACAAATGAATAGAGCCAGGAAATAAATATCTCTATCCAGTACTGCCACGCATCATCCTTGGATTGTACAGTGGTAAGAAAGTTTAACCTTGGGTAAAAATATAACACTGAGATCATAGATATGCTTTTCTGTGGAGAACTGCAAGAGAACTGCAGAGATTCGTTAACATTTCTGAATTCTTACGGGACTAAAGTGCATGGTGAGAAGCTTACTGCTACAAGTGAGAGCAGAACTAGTTATCCACATTTCTCCATGTTTAAGCAGATTAAATCACAAGTAGTCATAGCTCAGGAGGATATAGATCCACATCTTTTACTCAGGACAGGTAAGTTTTTTGAGGTGGAATTAGGTGCCATCACCATTAGAACAGTTATTCCATTAACCAAAACGGATTTCCAAATGTCAAATCATGTGAACAGGAATATTTTACAGACAAGCAATTGGGCAGAAATCATTTGTTGTCTTGCAGAACAAGGTTCTAGCAAGAAACAGAATCAGCTCTGCAAATGAAGCATGGATAAATGTAAAGCTAATGAGAACTTAACTAGAATAAGTTTCTCCTCGTTATCCTCTGGTACCACAGAGCAAGAGTTGCACAGTTAAAAACAATTCCTGTCTAACCAGATGATACTTGGATTCCAAGGCAGTTAGTTAAAATCCACAGAATGCCTCTATTAAGTCCTTATTAGACTAATAATTTAGATTTCTACGCAGCTGTCATACGTCTCCACTTTTCTTCCATTAAAGGATCATGTGAATCACAAACTGGCTGTAAGTATTTCCATGTAAAAAGGACAGATATTTTTCTGGGTCTTATGAATTCACATCACATGATTTGACTAATACTTCACATTCCTACACTGAATATTTTTCCTTTGCATTTTGATGAAGGCAGTTAAACTAATTTATCCAACATTTTGTAATACAGTTATATATTAACATATAAAACCACATATACAATTTCATCACAGTCTTTCTGAATAATCAAAGTAGAACTAGCGCTTTTATCTTTTAGGTTTCTTTGAAGAGATTACCAGCTGTGTGCATGAATCAATTAAGAATTAGAATACTTCTAACCAATAAAATAAAGATAAGACAAAAACCCTACCGACAAGAATGTGCAATCTTCTGCCTTAAAGTCTGAGGTGTTCTTTCTCGTCTGTGTAGCTGTCCTTGCAAGAGCTTTTGGTTATATATTGGTCTCTCCACACAATACCTCTGGGTTTGCTCAAGACATGCTTCCTTTTCTTGAGCATGTTCCATAGTTGATGTCATGGAGCAGGAGCCAAGGAAGAACAGTTCCACAGCCTACACTGAAAAACCTGTTGCACCAAAAAGAATTTTGGTTACATTTTTAACCTCAGATTGGGAATTTCCTTTCAAAGAATGTATTTTGACAAGCTAGAGACAAGAACTGTGAATGCAGTTTAAAAGCACTAATTAGACTGTCTCTAACAGCAGTAAGTAAAAAAACCACACTCATGTCTTTACTATAATGGAAGCCATTAATTTATGCTTCTCTTAGGCAAAGAAAGCTTTTTCATTAATTACTTTGTAAATAATTGCACAAACAAAATTGAAAGGTTATATTCATGCTTATCTGGACTTCCCCCCTCCAAGTTTTTAAAGAAAAAGTCAGTGTCGAAGGGAGATTACTTTATTGCTGAGTTACTTCCTGCTTACTCACAAACTGTCACGTCCACCTCCAAAAGACAGAACTCCAGTTTTAACACTGAGAAAGCCACTTCTTTCTTCCAGATAGCCAGTCCATTTATCTGCCTGCCTTCTCCTACTTTTCAGAGGCTTCTTCTTCCAGACAGCATCTCAAGGATGCACAACTGACTACTTTCAAAAAGTTATTCTTTCAATGGTTGTGTCATTTCTGTTATTCTCAGTCCTGCACCCACTAAAACAGGAGTCAGGAGATGCACACAATTTTAAAACTAGCCAGAAGGTTTGTAAACATCTATTCATCTGTCTGATTCAGCGTCATAAACATCTTAACATGTTTAGGAGATACTCTGTTAATTCCTTTGCCCCGTGTTGCCTGCTTCTAGAAATCTGGAGCAAGAAACAACTCCAAATTATGAGCAAAATGACAGGACTGCTATATCGTTAAGCAGAGATGCTGGCTAATGCTACATTTGATGACAGAACGTGAGTGCAATGGGAAACAGAGCCATAATTGCGAACAAGGCCCTTGGGCTCGAGTCCAGCAAGTCACTTAAGCATGTGTTTGCCTTCAACCAAGGCAGCTAACCCAGAGGTGTTTAATTTTTAGCTGTACATCAATACTTTCCTAGAAAAGGGTTGCCACGCAGAAATTAAACAAATTGCTACCTAAACACTCAAAGATAATCAGGATTGGTCCAACATTCTGATTCAGCAAATACAGTCTGCCTGGCAGCAAAATACCAATATCGCTACCTAAGCCTTCAGTTTGATAAAGGTGCTGGAATTTTCCATGTGGGGTTTGCTGTTCTCTATCCCACAGAGCAGACATAGCCTAGCATGTCTTCAGTTCTCATTATTTCATAAGCAATATTTTCCCTACATAGTCACAAAAGGATATTTTTACCAAAATTATATTTTTTTTAATTTAAACCATATTCAAAATTTACTTCATCTTTATCATGTGAAATAAGATACTTAAACCTTGTTGGTAAGATCAGTGTCATATCAAAGGTACTGTCAGAACTTGTTACCTTTGCACCCCTGAAACACATCTGAAGTTTCTTTTACATCTTCCTATAGCTTCCATTCACTGGGGAGCCTGAATGACATTTTGTGAAGTGTTTCCTTGTGTTATTGTTTAGAAAATTGTAACTCTCCACAGATGAATAATTTTTCCCCCCTACCTCCAGATTTTGATCCAGTCGACATTAGAATAGGATTGTTCTACCAGCAATTCCCATCTGAGCAGCCCTCTGGCTTTTTTCTCACCTCCATATTATCACATGTATCTTACTTCATATTTACAGCAATGCCATCCATACTAAGATGTATGTTTGGCCACCGACATCTGTAGTGCTTTTTTTTCCATGTCAGTATCGACCTATCCACAAATGCCACTTTCTACTTCACACCTTGCCCCATCACAAACAGTGAGCTACCCAGGAATCCTAGCGTATGAACTTCTGCCCAGTGAAACTGAAACTTTAATCACCCTAGTATCTGCTGGAAGGGCAACGCAGCAGGGCACAAGCAATCCAGGAGCCTTTTGAGGTGCAGTGATGGCACAGGTGATGGAGGAGCTGACAAGGGGACACGCTCTGCCAGACCTGATACTTATAAACAAGGAAGAACTGGTCAGGAATATGAAGCCTGGGGGCAGCCTTGGCTGCAGGGACCATGAGATAGTGGAGCTCAGCATCCTGAGAGAAACAAGACATATAGTAGGCTTACAACCCCAGACTTCAGGAGAGCAGGCTTTGGCCTGTTCAGGGACCTGCTCAGAAGAATCCCATGGAATGTGGTCTGAAGAGAAGTGTCCAGGAGAGCTGGCTGATTTTCCAGGATTACCTTCTCCAGACTCAAGAATGGTCCATCCTGAGTAACAGGAATTCAAGCAAGAGTGGTAGGAGGTTCACATAGATTAACAAGGAGTTCCTGACAAAACTCATACATGAAAAAAAAGCATGTGAGGGGTGGCAGCAAGGACAGATGACACAGGAGGAATACAGAGCTACACTTTGAGCATGCAAGGACAGGGTTAGGAACGCCAAAGTCTACCAGGAGCTCAATCTGGAGAAGGACATGAAAGGCAACAAGGTGTATCGGCAAGAGGAAGACTACAAAAAATGTGGGCCTTCTACTGAAAAGGTGATAAAGGACATGGTGAAAGACGAGCTTTGCCTCAGTCTACTGGTAAGATCAGCTTTCAGCAGCCCCTGAGACCAGTGGGAAAGCCTGGAGCTAGGAAAACTTAAATAAATGGAAAAGGATCAGGTAAGGGAATATTTAAACAAGTTGGACATACACAAGTCCATGGAACCTGACTCATTGACTTGATAGCCTTTTATGCTAAGATGACTGGTTTGGTAGAAAAGGGAACATCAGTGATATTCTTTATCTTGTATTTTTCAAGGCTTTGTAAGGCTGTGTCTCCCAGCGCATTCTCAAAGACAAGCTGCTGAAGTATGGGAAAGATGTAGCAACAAAACAGCCCCCTTCTAACCCCAAAACAATTCAGGTTCTGATTGGGATATGTACTTTCCACATTCAAGTTTGTTAAGCTTCAGATAGATTGGTTAATATTTGGAAGAGCCACGCAAGTTTGTAATGTAAATCTAGATCTGGAGAGGTGTTAAGATCTCCATCTCCAGTTCCTTTCTCGTTTCTGTACATGTGCCCAGACTCTTCCAGGTACTACAAGGATATACAGAACAACAGAAGTTCAGTCCTGCCTGTGTTTGTCATGGTAAAATAAATGATACAGATGTATTTGACTAACTGAACAGGGTTCAACTCCAAATCAGTTATCCAGATGATGGCGAGTGTTTGTCTGAAATACTACCAGAGGTCACAACCCAAGTTTCACCATCACTCGGTCTGAAGGTTTTTAAACCGCAGATTGAGCATTTCTGATTGTTTGAACAAGGAAGTTATACTGTACTGAATCATGAGACCCATCTAACACAAAGGAAACGTGAGGGAGGATATGATAGGATCTTGTGTTTAGCTATGGTTCACAGTGGATACCAGAACATAGAGAAGAAATCACATGCCATTAAAACAGGTCCTAAACTACCCCAGAACTATAGCTGGATGCATAATTTTCGGTATTCCATGTCATGTCACCAACTTCATCCTAACAGCCCTATATAACCATGTTCTCTGATGATCATTTTGAATACTAAGCTGTAGAAGATGAAAGTCTTTAATACCACCCATCTCTTTTGCAAAAGCCCACACAGAGCAAGGATTGAGATGCTTGTCTTTACAACAGATGATATGCGTTGTCCATAGAGAAGCAAAATCGCAGCATTTTGTGACTGGTTGAAGCGTCTCTCCACGTGTTTGCTGAATAGCAGTATGACAATCTGCCAGCAGAGATATCCAAGGCTTGGAAGTTCAGCCTTGCTCTTCACTCCTAGCATGCTCGAGGAACAGCAAAAGCAGGTACTGCCATTTTCATTAAAACAAAGTTTACTGCTATGATTTTTGAAAACTCCCAGAGCTTTATCGAAAGGAAGAGAAAGGCTATGTCTGGGCATTTGAGTCTTAATTAGTAGTGGAATACTGCTCTCAGACAACCTTTGAACTTCGTGGCAAGAATAAAACTAAAGAGCTATAAGAAACACTGCCATTAATCTTATCAGCCAGATAAGAGTTGAGCTGAAGTAGTTAAAAGCTGTATGCAAAAGACTTAAGAGTTGGTGATTCTTTATCTGACTTGATAAAGGCCTGTCCTATGTCTTTACTGCTGTTATCAAATTGAAGGTGTTAAAAAAGTGAAGCAAACATTAATTTATAACACTATTACTAATAACAAAGTACTTTCTTTTCCCAATCTTGGACAATAAAGCAGGGCTGTCAAGCCACCTACACTGATTCTTACAGAGGACAATAATTTTTGATCCAGTCCACATGAATTAGACTGCAGCCAGAAAATTGATAAGGACCATGATATGGCTGCTGTTCCTTAGATTCAAAATATGACTATGGAGAGGAGGGAAAAAAAAAAAAGAAGAGACATTAAGAATAGTGTACTGTGTGACTACTGCAGCTTTAATAGGCTTATAATTACAAAATGGGGCTCCTAACCTTGTGTATCTAACTTAAATGTATATGAACTACCTAATGCAACAGGGGGGAGTCAGCAGCAGATCCATTGACTTGCCTGTTTTAAAAGTGCAGAAAACCTTTCTTCTGGTAGCTAAGCACAGAGCTGCTTTAAATAGTGGAAAAGCACTAGTACAGGGTTATAGTAGAAAAATGCATCTGTTGGGGAATTCCAAGTTTGCTCACAAACTGCAAAGTCTATGAAGTATTTTGTCTTTAAGCTTAAAAGTACAGGTGACCATCATCAGCCAAAGGGCTAGTGGAAATGCTACCACTCTATGTAAAACATGTTCTCCAAAACGTACACTGAAAAGCAGCATTACTGCAAGGTCTGTTCTACTGTCTTAAGAGGCTAGACCAAAAACCTGAGACAATTTCAGGAACCACATGTTTTCTCATTTATTTCTTTCCTCTCTGGCCTCATTCCCCAGTGCCCTATGCCCTTCCACTTATCCTATCACCTTCAGTGATGTGTGTAAAATTAGACCAAGCTGAAATAGAAGTATTTTTTTTAAAACAAGCACAAAGGTGTAAAAAGACTGGGTGGGGTCACAAGGAATGTGCTCTCCTAGTTTCCTTGGCCTGTGCTTATCATCCTCATTCCTCCTCCACCACTCTCACTAAATCCACCAATGAAAAGATTCTTTAGACCCGTAGCCTTCATGTAAAGTTTCACAAAATCAGAAATAACTTGTGAAGCAAATAAAATTTTCCTTGTGTAAGTCCTAAGATAATAAATGCACTCTAGGAGTGAACCTTTGGCGTGGGGGGAATGATAATAAAAAATCAGGACCTTGAATTCCTATATAGCTTTTAGACAGGCAAAATTTCCACTCTGTTGCACATAGAAAGGTGAGATGGCTACATAACCTGTGCTGGGTTGTGTGATAAAAAGCTCCTCTACATGTCCACAGAGTTACTCAGAGGGACAATGGCAGGACAAACAGCCTGGGTAATACCCTGCTGGGCTACTCCCAGGTCCACCAGACCACCAAAGGCTCACCTCCACTGGTCCAGAGCCGCACAGGAGGGTCAGCTATAGGACCATGGGGGTCCCTGCCAGTCTGGGTGTGAAAGCGTCTGTGTATCCCACAGTAAGAGCACAAAGGGTGGGGAGGCCGCTACTGGGACCTGGGAAGTGAAGTCCAGCCACACATGCGTGCATGTGATGATCTGTACCAGCAAATGGACTGGGGCTATGAACTTGAGGGCTCATATGCCCAGCTACCAGCAACTGGGGAGACTGGGGTGCAAGAGGTAGCTACTGGGCAGACTGAGTGTCTGAGTGCAGTTGCTGGAGGGACCCACCTTGTACATACATGTGTGTGTATGTATCTCTATATATGTGTACATATTCTCACTACTGGACCTCCATCCTGCTTAGCCAGAGAGGGAAGGAGGATGAAGCTGTTGGTGTTGCCTGTCTAATCTGTGCAACTTGCCATATATATACGTAAATATGTTGTGTATATGTGTTCTGTGTGCTTGTGCCTGCCGGGAATGCATCTTCAGCCTTGATAGTGGTTGGACCCGGGGGTATGGAACAGCAGCAGCCTCACCTTCCTCAGGCTGTTGGACTCAGTATGACATATTTTCCTCTAATAAACTGATCCTGTCCACTGAAAAGAGCAGAAAACAGCATGTGAGACACAGAGATCCTTGTCTCAGAAAACAGTAACAAATTACACCTATGTGTACAAATTACACCTATGTATATATAAAAAAAGATTATGTAACTGATAAGAGTATTTTATATCTCATGTTCCATGCCAAAAAATACTTTAGCCTGCAAAGATTTGCTTCATGGATGAATGAATTTATTAGTATCTTATTGGTATCTCTTATCAACCAGCAATCTCATGTTTGTTTTCAACAAGAGGATGTTTTGGGAACCTATTATGATGATTGAACTGTTTAATTAATTCCACATAAGACAAACACATGGAGCACTTTGAGCAGCAGAATACTGGTCTCCTTCCCTCTCAGATATAGATAAGAGATAGCTTCTGTTTCCAGTGCAAACTTGTTGACAACCATGAGAACCCTGCAAATATGATCATACCTATTCCTGCTTTTTGTAGCTTCAGTGACCTTGGGTCTGAATCTGGCATCCTCCCCTTCTGAAATCCAAAAGCAGTAGCCAGTGATAGTGGAATCAGGTAAGTGAATCAGAACGGCACCACGGCTGATGACCCCCTTGTCATGCTTAAGCCAACTGATAAGGACATACACCCCCTCAGAGACAGGTAATCATTAGCTATCTTCATTTTTCCAGAGGCAATCCACTGCCAAAAACTTTGCTGGAGCAGTCTTCATTGTAAAGCTCCAGCTGATAATCACAGGAGAGAGCATAAAATCAAGATCATGCATATACAGCAAGCTAACCCAGAATAATTTCTATAGTTCGTGTGACCTCAGTGCACCAATGACCTCCAGCAGCTGGCTGATCTTTTCTGGCAAAGTGGAACAAGTAGCAGACATCAAACAAATGTCTGTGCAGAAGGAAGAAGTTACATGATACAGTTCCTTCAGCAGAGAAACCACCAAAAGAATACTCCCCCTCTGTACCTGCTTCATCAACCCTGTTTACATACATCACTAGCCTGTCAAGTACTCCATCAAGCTAAAAATAAACAAACAAAAAAAAACACACACAAAAGAGACAGAAGGTTGTTATTTATGACCAGAATCATTTCAGTCATCATGTTTACAGTGCAAACCTCTCAAGTCACAGGGGAAGCTGAAGGATAGTAAAACACAGTGTCATCACAGGAAGAAATGACTGAGGTGGGGGAGGGGAGAAGAGGGCATTTAGGATGGGACTATAAATTTACATTCCAGTTTCACTGCTGAAAACAAGGCATGAAGTACCTACCTTACTTAACTAATACGATGGTCTGAAATGTCTCCAAGGATCCACTACAAGGCTATCTTCCTAACAGTTTCTGAAAGGATTTGCCCCCCTGTAGAACAGTACCTGAAGAAAAACCTGAAGAACTGTTGCTTCTGACAAAGTCAAAAAGAACTTCAGCATAGCGCAGACACTATCTGGGAAAGTAGTAGCAGTAACTATTTATCGAAGCTACAAGAAAAGTTCAACTTCCCTATCCATATCAGGATCTGCATTTGGAAGAAACATTTCATTCTTGGCAGCTACTTTACAATACACATTTTCTGCATGTATCTTTTGTGCACTAGGTATCAAACCAAATCCTACAGGAGCAGTGAGTAGGACATGACTTGTGACAGATCCTGTCCCCAAATATACAACTGCTGTTTGTTTAAGATTGTATTATCCAACTGTTTTCCTATCTCCTATGTACTTAAGGGTGTTGCTTCATGTTCTAAAGGCAATTACCAGTCAGTGGGAATGACCTTCCTCAACATCTTGATGCTGAGCTTACACATTAAGGCCATGAATGCACAGCAAACACAGGCCAATACTGCTTTCCCCTGAAATATTTAAAGTTCATAGTAAGCAAAATGAACATATAGATAAGTTGCTCTGATAAGTATTTCACAGCAACCCCCTGCTTTATTTATTTGCAGACTCACCTTTGCATTTCTCCTCTGGCTGATGACAGATCCCACATTTTAAATGTCAGACAGCCTTGTGTCTGTTCTTAACTACACAAGTAAAAAGACTAACCTTCATACAGCTAAAGAAATGACTCCACAATCTCAAACAGAGCAATCAAATAAGATGGACAATATACAGAAATTGCTTTGGACCAATGCTAGTTACTAGTTGGCGCTGAACATGTTCATACGTCAAAGGTTCTATGCTACAGAGTATAGGAATGATAAAACAACCTACCACACTCCTATCTGTTCAGTTATACTTTACTTTTACTAGGCTATTGAAGCACAGGACTTTCAGATATGTCTGTGAGGTCTTCATGAATCAGTGGCATTTATTAGGTAGAACTGAAGATACGTGTATCCTGTGAAGAGCTCTAAGACAGTAGCGGTGTTCATTATCCAAGCATGCAGTAAAGCTAAGAATCTACCTACCAAAACACCCTCTGTATCAGTTTTGTTAAGATGTCAGTCCCAGAGTTTAGTTCAAACAGGTCTCTAGGGGCCAAGAGTTCTCCAACTGATTTTCAAGCATGTTTGGCAGAACAACCCACTATGAATGAATTCCTGCAACAGCTAACACTAAAACAGGGTGCCAGAATGAAGGAACCAGAAGAGCAACAAGGGTGTCTGGATGAGGATCATCAAATGGAATGAAGAAAGCTTCATTGAGTAATTTTCTGGTGATTTCTTGCAAGAACCTTCCTTCCTCAGAAACACATATGCAAAAGAAAAATGTCACCAGAAAGTAGGGAAAAGAAAACCAGACTCACTACATCTGTAGTAAGTTAAAGACTCAGGTCATCTGTTCAACTATATGGATGCAAATACAGCACCATCTATAGCATTGCAATGCCATAATGAAAAAAAAGATCATAAGCATTGACTTTTAAACATGAAACTGGCAAAGAAATAAAACCAGAAACACATGATACAGAACTGAAAACAAGGAAACATGAAGTATAGGGCAAAATTCCAAACTGAATAATGAAATGGTCCAGAGACAGAAGATAAAGAAACAGGGACAGCTTCAAAACCAGTATTATGTCAAAGCTGCATAGCTATGGCACTATCCTAGTAAAACAGGAGATGCAGGGTTAAATCCCAATACGCTGAAGTGGTAACTGAACTCAGGTCTAGCTTCCTCTGGGAAAGGACTTTAACCATGTTATGCCATGAAGTTATGATAGCAGAAGCAAAACTTCAGTATTTAGAAAGGATATTACAGATGTCTGTATCTACAACAGATCTGTACTTTTGTTCCTTACATGACTCTTCAGACATACTTGAGCTTAGCAAGGCTCCCCAAGAACAGGAACAGGTAGTTTCCTGTGGATACCTCTGAGTAACAATCCAAGGTGTCTCCTGGATGGTATACAGAGTTTTGAATTCTGCTCCATGAAAACCAGGTGCCCAAAATTGAAATTTTGCAACACCTCATCAGCTCAATCCTTAATTTGATCTGGCCCTACGACACAGAACTCTAACAAGGATGTTTCAAATGACAGACACTGCAATCATCAATTTAGGTTGGAAAATTCTGTCCATGCTTTAATTATGAGAGGTTTTCTGAGGAGTTTTCAAAAGTCCTAGCCCTTCCCCAGAACGCAATTTCCATAAAATAAATGAAAATGAACAAATTGACCTTAGCTCTAGCCCAGTGTAGATGCCAGAGTATCAGGGTTTCAACTAATAGATTAAAAGATATTAATTAGCTAAAAAAAAAAACCCACAACCCCAAACAACCCACAGCAATACAAGAATGCAAATAAAATGGAATGTATAAAATGGTAGTAGGCAACAGTGAACGCACAGCAGTAAAACTTGATCCACTGCCCGTGCAAGAGTGGTAAGAATTCTTCAGTGAAGCCTGGAGAAAGAGAGGCACCACCCAGGCAGCAAAATACAGCTTCATTGTCAAAAAGCTCCCAAGAAGGCAATCACACCAGTGCTTGTTACATAGGTCTTCCCAGCTTGCTAGTGCACAAAACAAAAGACACACAGTTAACGCTAGTCTTGGAGAAAAATAGTCCAAATTCCCCACACTTTGATCATTAATAAAATCTACATCTTATCAATGCAACTGACTTGCAAACCCATTCAACTGCCTGCACAAACTTACAGCCGTATCTTCATACACATGGAAATACTTGACACTGTTTGTCTATAGCTTCCTCATTACCTAGGCATGTAGAAAATAAGTACGAGACCTGGATTCCACTGCTGCTTATAATTTTGAAGAGCAAAAAGCTATAGATAACAAGCTACAAAATAATAGCAATGGCAGGTCTTGTAGCCATATTAACAAACACTATCAAGAAATACTATCTAGCGGGACAACAGTGTGCTGGCTAACAGATTTAGGGAGGGAAACACATCAGGATAAGGAAGGTATTTAATTCCTTAAACTTAACTGGGAATAGGCTAATTTGAGCTTGAGAATTTTAGCTTCAGCATGATCTTCTTGTGCTGAAAGTTACAGATCTAACAAATGATCAGACAGAAAAACACAAGCTTTAGAAAACCAGTTCTTACAGAAAAATTATACCAGCAATGAAATAAAAGAAAAAACAGCAGTCAGTAGTTCATCTTCTTCAGATTCAGAAGGAAGTAAATGCTGGATCATGGGGAAATGCATGAGAGATGCCAGAAGACTCTCATGTAAAGCCATTCAGAAGAAAAGTGACTGGTATGAAGAAATGAGGGAACCCATGAAAACTATTGAATCTTGAGTTGTGAATTAAAGCAACCTTTTTAATGTTGGAGAGAAGCTGGCATAATTAATAGACAAGAATAAAAGGCTTTCTGGCTTTCTCCCCATGTGCCAATGTTAGCATGGGAAGAATGGACGGCTGAAGTAACAAAATCCCTTCTTAAGAATTTTTGCATATTCTGATTTAATCATCAAATTGAAATCTAATGTACATGCACAGATACAGTACCATTGTAATTCCATTATTCTTTGAGATCCACTGTCCTTCCATTAATCAGTTAAAGGCCTGATGCTACCACGTAGGACAATGACTTGAGAAACGGTCTGGATACCTTTAGGAAGTTGCTAGGAAAGTGACCATAATGTAAATGCTTCAGTCACTGTGCATTCAAACTGGGAACTAGAGGACAATGATATATTAAGACTTGCTCGCTGCCTATTAAGTCAGCCATGGTTTGGGCCTAATTATTTCTGGTTCCAGCCCAATCCTGTCAAGCTTACATTACTTGTACCTGCTACCACACTGACCTCTAGCTTGGTAACAACTGGCATAACCAGTTAAAGCTGAGCAAGCCAGCATGGATAGGACAGTCTGCACAGGGCGGGTCTTATGCCAAGAAAACATGGAACACCCCCCATCACCACCACCAAATCATAGAGCACAGGCTTGTCTTCTCCAGGGGAAAACTTCCTCAAAACACAAAAAAAGCAGCAGGCTCCAGAGTTACAGATTCCTTTGTAGCTCTCCAGCAGGGTTGACTTTAGCAGACAATCCGCCAAATCAAGAGAGGCAGAAGAGCTTGAAGGTCTCTGTGCTTCCCTAGGCAACTCATGTGCTCCACAGAGGTCTTGGTCACATTCACAGAGGCTACAGCTACAGTCCAAATAACAGTTTAAGACAACAGTGGTCTGTCTATACTATAATAATAGTCAAAGCAGATGAATCCATATTCAGTTACTCTTTCTTGAGTTATTAGCAAAAGAACAACAGTGTGGCAGCCATGTGCTAGATCTGTGCCTCAGTATTGCATGATTTTAGTGTTGTGGTAAATAATAGCCAACTTCCATGTGGTTTTGGAGTATTTAAGTTCTAAAAACATTGCATCCTTGGGCACAGACTACAATACCTATGAAGAACTGTGTGCTAAACATATGATTTGAACCACAGTAATGGATCAGAGACTCCAAACATTATGGCTGTTTAGTGCCCCAAGTCTTAAGATCTGATGGCTGAACCCAAAGAGCACTTCAGTAAGAACTCAGCTCAGAAAACTGGGCTCAGTTTGTGGCAGAGGCTAAAGACTTTGCCACTTCCTAGGCCCTTTCCCCCAGGATCATGCTTAGCCATCTTAACTTTTTTTAATTGTGTGACAGCCTTTAAGCAAACTGTTGCCCTACAGAGAGTTCATACAGTACCGTCAAAAAACCACATCAGCTCTGGACAGATCACTTTGGCAGAGGAAATATGGTTCAGTAATCAGAACCTAAGCTTGGAAGTAGCAGCAGGTTGGGTTTTTTTTCTTACTGGACTTAAGAGTTTTCCTTTACTGAAACTTGATTCTGGTTATAACCCAATATACCTTTAAGCATTTTAAGCTTTTAGCTCAGTGCTGCTGAGTTTAAGGCCCTCAAATCTACACAAGGGGGTAAATGGTATTGCAAATAAATATGCTTTATCATCTACCAACAGGAGCTTTGCATAGGTGACACTCCATTCTCTACCTATACTCTTTCCCCATCCCATTTCAGAGACATTTCACAGTACGTTGCAAGACAGTGTAAAACACTGCTAAATGCAGAACCGGAACACCTATCGTGTTTTGTGAGAAGGCTTAGAATTGCCATAAATCAAGTATTTCAGAATTTAATTACTACCACGTGAGAAAGGCCAGTGTGAGAGTTGATCCCCACAGAGTTAATTCAGTGCAAGTCATCTACACGTGCTTGCTTCTGAAACTGCACAGTTAATTACCTTAGTTTTTCCATTTCTACAGCAGCTAGTAAAGTAGCTTGTTACTTATGAAAATTCTGTAATATAAATCAAGACACCTGTTAACACAGAATACATTCTACTGCACATCTAGTAGAAGACATTTTAAAAGTCTACGTGAAAATTTTAATCTCTATGAAATCTTTGGGCAAAAAAATTATGCATGTACATTCTGCTGAATCATCAGCAGAAATAATGGCAGAAATTTTAAAGTTATTTTTCTTACTACTGGGCTATCTCTAAATGCCTGCTGCAACAGCCATCTGGGTTATCTGAAATGTTGAAGCATCCTGGAAACAGCTTTCAATCATATTTCAACGTTCAGACAATTAAAAGTTTTGCAATAACAGCACAGCAAATTTAAGCCGACTTACTTTTCTAGCTGGCTTTTCCTGGTCGCTTTCACCTGTCCCTTCTAAGGGGTTCAAAACGTTCCCACAGCTTGCAGACCAGAAGTTGAAAAACACCGACACAGGGAAACTCACAACCTTACTCTTTGCCAGAGAACTGGGGGAGGTGAGGGTGGAGGGACAGCTCAATCAGGGTTTTGAAGATTTTTGGGTGGAAGCTAGTAGCAAAGCACGTTATTTCTTGTTATTACAAGTCCTCGTGGACAGCAGACTGCCACTCTGACCTAAACCGACAACCCGCAGCTTAAAGTCAACGGGCTGCAGTTACCAGAAGAGGAAATGACTGATCTCTGTAGTTTCCCCCTCTTCTTTCTTTCTTCTTTTTGCGAGCTAGCCCGGGTGTTTCGCGTGTCCCACGCCGTTAGGCGCAGCGTGGGCGCCGGCGCTGGGCAGGCGGCCCGCCCGGCCCGGCCGCGCTCCCGGTAAGTGCCTTTCGCACCGCTCCCGGCGCCCACGTAGCCTCGGCAGCCCCGCCGGCGGGCGCGGGGCGCGGGCCAAGGCAGCGGGGGACGGCACGGCGAGTAGGCGGCAGCACCGTGCGAGACCCCTCCGCCTCCCAGGCCAGCCCCCCGCCCGGGATGACTAAGCCGGAGCCGCGGGTACAGGGGGAGCGCGACCCCGACCCGGGCGCTCCTCAGGGCGAGGCGCGCCCCTCGGGAGGGAGCCCCTCCACCGCCGGCCCACGCACGGCGCGGCCGCGCTCCGCTCACCTCCAGGCGCTGCCTCCGTCCAGCCCGCCGGTGAGTCACCCGCGACGGCGGCCGCTCACCCGCTCCCCTCCGCGCCCAAGGTGAGCGCCGGGGGTGCGGGGCGGGCGGCGCCGGGCCGCCAGCCCCCGCCTCCTCCCCTTGCCGGCCGCCAGCAGCGCGGGCGCGGCTGGGACTCGTAGTCCCCCCTCAGCCCCCGCCGGGCGCGCGCCCGCCGCCGCCTACAAGTCCCAGGATGCCTCGGGGCCGCCCGCGCGCCGCGCGTCTGAGGGGGCTGCGCGCGCCCGCCCGGCAGCGCCCTTCGCGCCGCGGTGCCCGGCTGCGGCCGACGGCCCTTCTTCCCTGCTACATTTGCTAAATATAGTAAAGTATATTTCAGATTGAAATACCAAACCGTGACCGGGGAGCGCGGGGTGGGCGCTGGTAGCGGTGACACCCCGCCCAGGTGCGGCCTGGGGGCTGCTGTTGCGCGGAGGAGGGTTGTGGTGGGTGGTGCTGAGGCGCGCTGTGGTGGTCCTGGAATACACCTGTTGGGTTGTCCCCAAAGTCCAGAGAAGCTGCCTCGGGATTCATTGTCTGATTTGGAAACGTAGACAGCAATGCTCTGACTAATAAGAAATGTAGGGTATGCCCCAGGCATCCAACAGGGACGCATGCTAGTCGTGTAAATGATCGTCAAAGTAGAACGTGCTAAAGGACTTCATGTTGACTGAACGCTTCAGGAGACTTGATGATTATTTCTCTTCTTTTTTAATGAGGAGCTACTTTTTGCTAGCTCCGCTGGGTGAAAAACACACTCAGCCTGGGCCTCGGGGTGGCCAGCCTCCTAAGTGACTGGTGTGGCTTTTTATTTCTTTAGGGGTACAAAGGATATATAGTTATCAATTTCTTTGTGAATACACAGGAATTAGTTGTGAAATATCTTTACAGATCTCATCTTTCAGTCTCCAATTTATAAATGTTTTCCAATGTAATGATGGCTTGCTTGCTGTCCCACCCAGGTGAAAATGTTTACCTGCTGCTCAGTTTCCTAGAGATTTGGTTTTGTTTATAGAACTGGTAGGAAAAAAACATTTTAAATTTTTTTACGCACTGAGACCATGGCAAAAATTGTAAAACTGGTGTCTACAGGAATGTATGATTTTGAAAACCTTAAAACTATTCCTTGATGTGTTAGCCCTTGTTAAGAGTTTAAGAGTAACATCAATAAAATTTAAAGTAATTCAAGCTGAAATACGGTACTTTAAATTTCAGTATTGTCAAACAGAAATTTCAAGGTCAAAACATTTCAGAAGTTGCATTTTAAATAAGAAGTTTGTTAAACCAGTTTTATCCAAAAATAGGCTGTAACAAAAAGGCATTTTGATGAACAGAGTGATATATACGATACACCACATACATCGGACATTATGTGGAATGGTGCTGGATGCCATGGTTATACAGAGCTGGGTAAATGGAGATACTTTGGGAAAGACATCTGTTTGATTCATATTTATTTATCCAGAAAGCTACTTTTTCCTGAACTTGGGCAGGTTAGAATGCAGGTGTAATTACCTTATAAAGGTGTGGCGTCACCACTAATGTACTGCAATTGTGAAATGCTTTATTACCGGTAAAGCATATATTGCAGTAACATACCACAGACAGACCTGTACTTACACACCCCACACAAAGAGGAGGGAGGGGAGAAAGCCTGAAACAAACATGGGAGTAGCAGATGTCCTGCTAGAAAAACCCACAAAAGTATAAATCATTTTGACAGTTACAGTAGTCCACACTGTGGATTATGTTACACTAATTGTGTCAATGGTTGCCTTTAAATACAGGCTGGTTTTAATTTCTTGTGCACATTTTGGCATGAAGCACTGGGAAGGTTAATGGTTCTTTTTATTGCTTCTTTCCAGCATTGTCTAAAATGGTAAAAGATGCTTCCGTTCTTCAGCTCTGAGAGAAGGGCAGGGATTAATATAGTGCTAAACTCAGTAGGGACAAGATGAAAAGAGTATTTTTGGTCAAAACAAGAAAAGGGAGGGGAAGTCAGTGTAGAATAAACAATAGGGACAGTTGAAGAGACTAAAAAATCCCCTGTGGAGCATAATTGGGGGAAATTAGTTAATGGGACACACGCCACTGAAGCTGTGTGATGACAGAGCACGCAGTGTGAGCTTTGAGGGCTCATCTGGCTCACAGGGGATGGAGCAGCGCGAGCCGCTGCTCTCCAGCAGCCTAAGGAAAGCTGCGAGGCACTGGCAAAGGCCAGATCCGGTGCTTACAGCTGGTTAGAGCTACAGTTGTTGGGCTGTTTAGTTCTCAGTTTCCTCAAACAACCACGGATAGTGAGCATGGGCACAGGGGCTAGCTGAGGGGCTGGGGAGTGGGGAGACTTCTGACACTTCTGCGTGTCTCATTGGCGTGGACATCTGAGGTTAGCAAATGGTATTAGATGGGATCCATTGATGGGGTCACTCCCAGCCAGTCCCTAACTACACTCAGAGTTCTTCTAATAACTTGACAGCTTTCTAAGGTGAAAGCCCCCCAGTAATATTTGACCATGGAGTCTGTCATAAGTCCTAGGACAGGTCAAACCAGCTGAATTGGTGAAGTTGAGGTGGACATTTCCAGATTGAAGTGGAACACGTTTAGATTTACAGGGATTTTCCCACTGATATCAGTGGCTTGGTTCTCGAAATGCTCCTGTTAATTAGTTACTACCTACATCCTATACAGATTAGTCATGTCAAGCTTTGATATTGTCCATAATAAGACAATTATTCTAGCAGAGGTCCAAACATTAGGACATTTTGCTTTTTACCACCTGAAGTTCCTTGAAAGTGGCTGAACTCAAATGCTTTTAAATGTCCCTTGAGAAGGGTGTGTTTTTAAATGAGCTATGCTGGGTGTCCAGTCATGAATATAAACCAGCTGAATGGCTTTGTGTGTGCCCTTTCTAAGCCACTTGGAGCAATATGGTCTCAGCAGAAGGCTGGCGAGCGTATGGACAGTCAGTGTGCAGGGAAGGAGCTCCTGTGGTATCAGCAAAAGCATCCCAGTGCGGCCGTGGCCCTGAAACCTGTGACTGCCCAGAACCTCCCAGAGTCCCGCCTTTGGCCCAGAGGCCATCAGGGAAGCAGCCGAGCCCTCTGAAATAGCTTCTTTGCCACTGACTTTTTCACAGATCTGTAGTGACACAGCTCAAAAAGTGACACAGCTCAAAAGCACAACCACATCCTCTTCCACCCTGTCCCCTCCCAAAGCAGCTGAACAATCTTGTTTTCATTCAAAAGAAATACAGATTCAAACTACAAACTCGGCATTTGTCAGTACGGTATTCCTCCATCCCTGCAATACCATTGTTACTGGGCCCCTCCTTGCTGGGTGCTGGCTCAGACTCTCCCCATCAGGCTCTGTGGTAATTAGCCATGCCCAGGCCTAAGTCCTTAGGCTTGCTGCCAGGTTGGTCCCTTCAGCTGAGCCAAGAAGAGCACGGGGGGGAAAAAAAGCAACAGTCATAAAATATCAGTAACGCAGGAGAACACTAGGCAGCTCGTCCACATGTGACCCCTATGACTTGTGCAGCCTCATACCTTATGGTGGTTTCTTTTGGCAGCAGATCCAGCATCTGTGGGGGCTTTGTCTGCTCCTTCACAGGAGATGTGCTGCAAGCGGGTGTGTGGTCTCAGCTGCTCCAGGTTGCTAGTAACCCTTGAAGAGCTCTTCAGGGCCCTGCTTAAGGTAGGCAAGCCCTTTTGGTGTTCTGCAGTTGGCGTGAGGCTCCCTTACCAGCTCAGGATTAAGGTAGCTCCCCTCTGCAGGTAGCTTGTTCCTGCTATGCCAGTGTTGGGCCGCGTTTAGTTAAGCCTCGCTACAGAGCTGAGCTGAGCGGGGTTCATCTGCTGTGCTTTGCTGCTTGCGCATGGACCTTTCTGCATCCCTCCACGGGGCTTACAGAGCCTTGCGGCTTCCTGCTTGGATAGTAACCAAACCCCATTCCCCACTGATGGATAAATGATGAGGTGATGCTGTGACAGCATTTCCACCCAGTGATATTTGCCCGGAAGGATTAGGAAGTAAATAAAACATAGATCCATGTTTATGGCTGTTGTCATGTCTCTTTCCAAGCGTTTTCCTTTCTAGACTAAACAAACCAACTCTTTCTAATTGGAAGCTCGTGGTTTCAAGGCTCTTGTTTCTGTTGCTGTACTCTGCAATCTCTCCACTTGTTTACATCTGTATTTAAGTGAAGGGCTCAACAGCTGACAACTGCTGTCTATATATATTTAATGTGTTTTACCATAAACACTTCTATTGATACAATGCAAAATGACTTGTTTTTAAACTGCTCTATGCTGTTGATTCTCTTCCTGTAGTTCTGCTGCCTAGCTAGATATCTTCCCATTTTGCATGCTGGTGCCTTGCTCTTTGATAGTGTCTTGTCCTTGAGTGCATTTGCTGTGCTATTTCATTTCTACCCGTTTCTCTAAATTGTCAAGTTCATACAAAGCCTAATTTGATCCTTCAAAGTACTTGTGCTCCACGCATTTCCTCCCATTAAGATAATACTACCACCTTTGGATGAAGCAAGCTCAAGAGAAGAACATTTAGGCAAAAATATGACTTCAGGTTTTGGTTGTCCCAGGAAGTTCAGCAGGTCAGCACTTCACCTTCCTGTATTTTTATTTCATTTCTTGTAGGTTCTCCTTACTGTACTTGAACATGGGTTAGGAAGCTGATGGGAGAAAGGAGGAAGACTATAAGGCATACTAAAAATATCAATTTTCATAGTTACGCCTGCAGGTTTTATACCAGTAGATAAGCTTATTTGTTAGCGCATTTTACAGCAGTATCGCTTTTATTGCCATTGTTGATGTGCTATGTCACTCTAGTTATTTTAACAACTATTTAATATCAGGTGACTCATGGCTTTCAGTCAGATGGGAGGAAAAATAAACCAGCACATACACTGAGCATGCCATATGTGCGTGGGACCTCGTGTGCTCTAGGAATGGAAAAAAAATGTAAGGAAGAATTTCCTGGAATCTGGAAAGGGCAAATGACAGTATCACTTGGGAGCTGACCATCAGGGATGATTTTCTTGAGAAAAGCCTGTGCGCAGTTTGTAGTGAGTTCTAGTGAAATGTCTCTCTCAGTAGTCATGATTACATATATTATTCAAAAGAAATAAATACAACTGTGAAAAGCAGCTTCTCTGATTATGCTGCTCTCTTACCTGGAAAAAGAAATCAGATTAAGTGCCTCATTGTATCTAAAGTCTTTAAAATAAATTAATTCCCTAGCAACACCCTAGCTGCACATGCATTTTAGATTGAAATATCACCCTTCTATTGACATATAAGGGCAAATAAAATTATCTTAAAAAATAGGAGCATATGTCCTGCATTTTTGTTTGTTCAATGGGCGAAACCTTTATTACAATATTTTAAAATCTCTTGCCCAAACATTAAGCTATTATATTAATAACCTCTTTTTTTTCTTTCATTCCTGCTCTTTCTCTGAATAGATCCTTTATCTTGTTTCAAGGATTGAAAGCACCCAGATGGTTCTTCAGTACAGTACAGCGGGTTTGCAGCTGCGGGCGGCTGGGCTGTTGCAGTACATTTCCAGGTCTGTCAAAGGTCTGTTGCATAATTTTGACCAAGCCAAGGTATTGACTAGTTGGTCACTGAATGACCTCCTTGTTTCCTGCACTACTAACATACCTTTGATCAAAAACCTCTTAGAATTAAACACATTTTAAGTGGCTGAGCATGGGTGTGTAACAAACATCATTCTGGTTCAGACCCATATGGTCCCCAAAGCAGGTGCACGTGACGTAAGAGCACAGCAGGTGTATATGGTCCTCCTCTCTAATGAGGAGCGGCTGAGGGAACTGGGGCTGTTGAGCCTGGAGAGGAGGAGGCTCAGGAGGGACCTTACTGCTCTCTGCAGCTCCCTGACAGGAGGCTGTAGGCGGCAGGGTGTGTGTGTGTGTGTGTGTGTGTGTTGGTCTCTTCTCCCAGATAACAAGTGATAGGACAAGAAGAAATGGCCTCAGGTTGTGCCAGGGGAGGTTTAGATTGGATATTAAGAAAAATTCTTCTCTGAAAGAGTGGTGAGGCCTTGGAAGAGGCTGCCCAGGGATGTGGTGCAGTCACCATCCCTGGAGGTGCTTAAAAGAGTTGTAGATGTGGTGTTTAGGGACATGGCTTAGAGGTGGACTTAGCGGTAGGTTTATGATTGACTTGATGATCTTAAAGGTCTTTTCCAGCCTAAGTAATTCTAAAAATTAGCAGCTTTGCCTGTTTTGAACCAGGTTGCTTATGTGCTGCACTGTAGTTCTCAGAGCCTGGAAACACCATTTTGCACATCACATATTGGGTTCGCAGATAAAGACAAGAGAGAGTGTGTACTGGTCTGTGGTCCCGTTTTATTCCTTGCGCCAGGACCTGCTCCAACGAACATGTTATGCCCACAGGTGGGACTGGGAAAAATTCTTGGTTTGTGTTATTTGCAAAGTGCTGTTAAGTGCGATGTACTAAATATTAAAACATGCCATTGATGTCTGCATTAGAATCTAGGTTTTTAGTAAAAGAAGTTGGTTTGTGATTTCATGTAAAGCTGCATGGTTTGAAAAGTCTAACGTCAGAATTCTTTGTTGACATTATTTTTATTGAAGCATGGATCTTTAGCTTGTTTCACCATAAAGTGAAGCATTTTATTTATGATAATAGACAGTTTAGGGCTATAGGGGCATTATAACGTTGCTGGTGTAGATACAACTTCATCAGAAGATACAAACATGACCCGCAATAGAAACAAACACCAAAGAGAACACGATGAAATGTTCACTGTTTACAAATCACGTCATTACTACAGACACCAAATGGCAGTTACTGTAAGTAAATCAGTTGCAAAGAACTGACTACATTTAGACAGGGAATTGGGAACTTCTGTCTGGGGCTTCACCCACAACTCCTTAGTAGAAAAAGTTTAATGTCAAGCATTCTTTTTTTATCCACAAAACAATGCTAACCAACAGACATATCAAAGAATAAGACTGAAGGATATCAACGCCTTTACAACTACTTTTGCAATTATCTTCTTGATTAGGTACTTTCTTTTTTTTTTTTTTAATACATTTTGTCAAAAGGTAAATAGCTGAAAAATCAGCAGCAAAAATATTACAACAACAAAACAAGTAAATACAGTGCCAGTGTGTCATGTTGTAGTAGAGAATACAAAGAGGACAAACAATGATAACTTAATCATATAAAATGACACAGAGCTGAAATACAGTGCACTTAAATACCTACGTGACAAAGAATGTTAAATTCTGTACTTAGTATGTAGGTTTTTTTAAACATAAAATCTGAAAAGTCTTTGTGCTTAAATTTTTTTTCCTGTTAAACAGAATTAATTGCTTACTTCCAATACTGCCACTGTAACTGATATTACAACAGATCACAATTTTCACAGACACATCAACATTAAAACATTTACCTATGAGAAAATAAGTCACTTCTCATTAGTTCACAGTGCGAAAAAGTGGTGTACACTCTGTCTTGAGAAAGGCTTTCAGTTATTCATCAAGCCAGTTGCAAAAAAGTCCTGATACCAGACGCAGTGCTAGATTTAAAGAATGGAAAGCAACACATCACATGTTGGGAGGAAAAAAATAAATTTCTCATTTCTTCATGGATATCGTCTAAGTGACCTTCGTCTTCTGTTGTAGAAATGCCTGAGCCCATGTTGCCGTGAAAAATTCATCATGTAATTTTGTTTGCGAGTGCTGTTAAAATCAAAGGACGGAGGAAGAGAAGAGTGTCAGTTTCTTTTATATGTACTTTAAATTCTTTCGAAGCAGTGAGCTAGTGGGACAGATTCTTCTTTGTCCTTGCATGACCTTTCAAGCCTGTGTAAAGTGGTGTGAAGTGCGCCCTTTGTACAACAGCAAGGTACAAGGCAATTGAGAATCTGTCCCACTTCGCTTTTATTTTTAACTCATTATCTTAGGGAAATGTTAAGAGCTTTCAGCTAATGAAAACTTGTGCTGCCTAGGGCCAGATTCACTAAAGCTGTATGCACTTCATATCCTTTCAATACAGGGCATCTCTTTACAGTCGTTTTATACTCCAGATGTCCTTCTGTCTTTTACAATTAACTGCTTTATCTTGAGAACAGAAGAAAAGCTTTACTCAACTTCATTATCTTCCACTTTTACCATAAAGGAAGTAGAGCACAACACTTCTATCCAGACTTAAATTTTCCCTCCCCTGTACACCTCCATCCAAAATTAAAGGAAGATCTGAGAAATAAGCATCATCACGTCTGGCAGGAGACCAGGCAAGAGGCAGCCTGACTGCAGCGTACTTGAAGAAGCGGCACTTCACTTGTTTGGAAGAGGTACCTTGAGGACAAGACCCACCCCAACTTAATGTAGGTTTCTACCTCTTCCACTGAGGGCAGAAAGAACCATGAGAAGGCAGCAGTGGACAAGACAGCTGTCTGGGACTCTGGCACCTGAAACCCATCTGACTCCTAAGGGCTGGAACCCAGCTTCAGTTTCCAAATTTTAGCAGCTTTGTAAATGGAGCCCTTAAAATCTATGGTGCATCCGTATGAGCCTACTTATGGCCTATACAGGCTTGCCTACACCTTGGACAGAACTGCACATACAGCACCACAGACCCTACTGCCTGTGCTGTGGCAGGGGACGGCAGAACAGCCACAGAGTTTCGTCTGGCTGTGCCTTTTCTTGGTGTGTTTACATACATGCCCAAACCCCCAGTGCATGCACACAAATACGGGCCTACATAGATCTACAGCCAAACTGCATTCAGAATTACATGAGAATGAAAAGGTTTGTGTATTCTTAAGTTCTGATAAAGGACGTCTCCTCTCAGACCTACCACTTGCAATGCACTTGACATACAAAGCAGGTGAGACATTGCTGTAAGAGAGACTGTGACTTGAGCTCTGCACTGTAGAGTGCCAGGGTATGGGAAAGACCTTTCGATCAGAGGACTACTTTAAAAAACTAAAAGTGTCACATACTGCTGCCAGACTCTAGGTTTTAGAGCTACCTGACCCCCTTTCTCCACATGGAAAAATGGCATGCAAGATGCTCCCATAGATGCAGTCAGAGGAGGCAGTTTCCTTAAGAGATTGGAGCACTGTGTTAACCATGCAGGCCCCAAGGACAACTCCAACAGGTGGAAGGAGCTTCACCAAGGAGAACTGCTGATGACTGCATGGCCCAGTTTTCTTTCGGTTTCCAGAGGAAAGGAGCTACGAAGGTGTAGTGAATCTGTGCAGTCTCAGGATAACTTCTGACTCCCCCTCCTAATCCTCCCTGCCTGCTTAGGACCTTGTGCTTTCTAGCTTTGTCTTGCAGTGGGAGAAGGATGCCTGGCCTAAGCATCTCTGCTGCAAGGGACTGGGTGTTACTAGGACCCTTCAAACCAAGAAGCCCATCAGATTTTAAAGGTGATCTGTGAAGTAAAGGCCTGCAGTAGACATTACAGTCAACAAGTCTCCCATTTGTGGGTGCAAGGCAGGTTTTCACTTGCGAGCTTTCTTTGTAAGAAGTAAATACTTATACTGTAATCAGACATACGCTCCTCTGTAGTGCATAAGCTTACTTTAGTGAATATGGCCCTTAGGAAAAAGGAATAATTACCTACTTTACAAAATACTTATCATCCTTCAGAGGCAAAGATAGCTTTTGCTGTAGTATGCTAATTTCATCAAAAAAAGCGCTGTATAATAAAATTACACCCTTTTCAACAGCTAATCTAGAACACGATTGACTAAACTGAATAAAAGCAGTTGTGTCAAAATCTAGGTTATAAACCCCTAAGCAAGTCCAAGTCACTTATGAACTAGTTTTCCAAGGCTTTGCAAATTGTTATATTTTTTTCCCCACTAGAATGTACATACAAGAATGAAATTCAGTCCAGCTCCTGGTGACAATGAAAGCAAACAGATCTACACTCGGCACAACTTTTGGCACCCTCACAGTAAGGCAGAGCTCTAGAGCAACTGGCAGTTAAGAGAGGGGTTAATGTTTGAGGTTGACTAGTCCTGACTTTCACCTGACTTCTTCATCTGAAATGGAAAGGTCTGTGCTGAATTGCAAGAGTTTTGTGTAAGAGAGTGACTGCAGTGACTTTGTATAGTTTTAATGCCACTTGGTAGCTCAAGTGCGAAGAAGCCTTGAAGATCAGTCTTTATTCTGATCCTGTAGTCATCTCAGCAGAACATTACCCTCACTGCAATGCCAAATGCCTCACTGAGGAAGGCAGGAGGGAAATCATAACCCTGAACCCACTCTGGAAAGTGGCTTGGAGGAGGTCTTAATCTTGCCTTCCCTTTCATTCCCATTGCCTGGGAAGTGGGTGGTTCCTTAGACACTGGGCCCTCAAGGTGACATCTCACCTCTGAGGAGAGCATTAGAACCGTGAAGTGAGGATGGAGCACCTATCTGTTGGGAGAAGGCTGCTCTGCAGCCAAAATACAGGAGCCTGGGAGAAAGCACAGCCCAACTATGAGTGGCCTTACTTTAGGTACATGGGACCAAACAGAGCCTGTCAATGTGTTTTGCTGACAAAATTGCCATTTCTGGACCTGGTTAAATTTAGGATTAAGCTTGGCTGCGAGAGCCTCAGCTTGGGCAAGACTTGGACAGCCAGGGAACATATAGTCCTTGGCCCAGGGGCCTTTGCGTTCCCCCATCTCCCTCCTGCCTTTGGTCTGCTCACATTCAGCATCAGCTCAGCAGAGATTTTCAGGACTCATTCTGGACACTGCTAGGTGCACCTAGTCTCTATTTCACTTCAAATGATACCATTTTGTATCTGGCCTTAAAGTTGTGATGAAGGTGTTTAAAACAATGAACAAACAAAAAACAAAACAAAAAAAAGCAACAAGAAAGGAAAAGAAAGAATTGAAAAAAGGAGCAAAGAAAGGGTTACATAATAACTTAAAAGATATTTACTTATCTTTTACGTGTATCGTTCTGTCTTGTTATAAGATGATCAAGAAGTTACAAAGAAGCAGACATTTATGTCTTACACTGAACACCAGAGCAGTGCAGTGTGTGAAAAATAAAAGAAATCTAAATTCTCAAGAATGAAATACTTTTTTTCCTTACACTGACATGGCTCAGACTTGTCCTCACTAAGATCTGAGACAGGTTTTCCAACTACTGGTTGGATGCCACATAAAGACTTCATGCCTGCTATAGAAAATGGCACGATTTTCACTCTTGCTATAGGTAAATATATATACCCTATGTATTCTAGTATCATGTTATGTTGTATAGTGTGTATAGTCTGGTATCCACAAAATGAGAGTAGGTCTATATTTATTTTTCTGAATTCATTTTATATATTGGTAGGAGGCAAGCACTGTATAAGAGAGATTGATAGTGCTTTATAAGATCATGGTAAGAATTATATAATATAGATTGCAGGAGTACTTACGCATTTCTTGCATTTGGTGGATTTAAGAATGTTTTCAGTACTATTAATAACAAATGTAATTAGTATTTTCACAGACTGATAAAAGGCTTTACCATACTTTTCCTGTTGTTTTCTTGTTCGGAGCACCCAGTATGTGCCAGGCAGCATAAAGCTGTATTAGGAATAGATCCCACCTGCCATAATGGAGGGTGTGGAGGGAGCTTTTTGTTGAATACCAGTGGCAACCTGAAGGCTGCTTTGCGAGTGTGTAACGGACAGGTCAGCATCTGCTGAGCCTTCTGCCTTTTCTGTGCATTCACCGAACCACCAGGGAATTGGAGAAGTACAGATCCAAAACAGTTATCTGTGCATTGCTGATGGAGCAAACAGCGGAAGAGCAATTAATAGGAGCAACTACTGCATAATCTGTTTGACAGTTTTGAGTGCATTATTAAAAAATAAATAGAAGATAATACTGCTCCAATGTATGTAGGAAACCCTAAATAACATTCCAGTGAAATCACTGGAATTATACTGGTTAGGTGAAAACAATATGCAGCCAACATAGAACAAAATTCTGTCTAGGGCATATTCAATAACTACCTACAGTAAAGCAATTTGCGAGAAGTCACGATGGGTCTTTAGTCACTAATAGAGCATTCTGGCTATTGCATGTTTCCTAAAGCACAGATTGAACTACAAGTCTGCAATTTAAAATTTTTGAAAATAGAACATTGTCAAATGGAATGAAAAATATGTGGTGAAAAAGCCAGTATATACTAACATCATTCATTATTTCTGTGGTTTTATTTTTAGTTGACAGGGCACAATAGGAACCAAATAGAAACAAAAAAATTTGGATAACAAAACGAAACATAAACAAAACCTCCAAAAACAGCAAACACATGCCTCTCAGGACTAGGCTTGGGGTAAATTTTGAGGCTGAATTACAAATGCTTTGTACTATCATGAGAAAAGTGATGTGCTTAGACTGAAGTCCCGATGGCTCATATCAATGACAAATGTTTTTTGGCTCCAGTGAGGTAAAGATTTGAACCCAGAGCTAAGTAACCATGTTGGTTTGTGGTATCTATTAACTGCAGTGACACAGCTGGTAGAAGAAACAAGCAGCAGAGAGACACAAAACAAAAGCACAACCTAGGAGGCACCTGCTGTGTGTCTAAGGGCATGCGTGGCTATGCCACCATGCAGATTCACTGACGCACACTACCTGGCTGTAGCTTCAGTTCTGTGGTCATTAATTATGGAGAAAAGTGGGAATTCCCCCTTGGAGCTGAGAGGTTGCCCATGCAACACACTGGGTGACTGCTGTTGGTGGGTCTCATTGCACTGCAGTGAGGCTTCTCACCGCAGCCTCTGAAATTCCTGCTGTGTACAGGGTGAGCTGCTGAACACTTTCTGCTAGGTTTAACTTCCCCCAATGCTCCCTGGGGAAGAGCTGGATGATCAGGACCCTCAAGAGCTATGTGGCACATCTCAGAGTACAAATGATTTTCCACCAACCCATCACTGACAAAACTTTGTGAAAGAGCTGTAGCTATAACGGAAACGTACATTTGATACTGATTCAGGGAAGGTACTTACCTTATTCTAGTGTAAAACCAATGACAGCAAACAATGAAATACAACACAAGTTAGAAAATGCCTTTCAATGCATGCAGCACTGTGATTAGTCATAAAACCCTGATGAGGTTTAGAGGCAATATAGGACTTTTCATCTCTTTTGAAAATAAAAATTGAACAAATTATTTCCTGATATTTCAAATCAATGTTTATACTTCTATTTTCTATAAAAATCAGCATGCACTTTTTAGAAACATAGTAAAAATGTCATAAAAGCACAAACCACATCATATTAAATTTGGCATAAATGTTGTGAATATTCAGATAATTACCTAATGTTTGAACTATTTCAGTTCAATAATAATTCAGTTCTATAATAAATATGTTGATACTTTAATTTAAATGCATTTTTCAAATAATTGCTTTTTACTAAAAAAATTAAGCAGATGAAAATGCTTTTCCACATGAGCACTCGTTGTTAGAGCTAGGATATATCATTTGTATTTTAATGTTGTAAAATAAAGATAAACATTCTTTGCACCAAATGCAATGGAAGTTCTCGCTAAATCATTTGTGCCAAAAATGTGAGAACATCTTGACAATGAAGAGCATGGAGTGATGGCTATGGAGGGATTCATTCTGTTATCCAACAGGTAACCATAAAATAGTAGGTGGGAATAATATTTCTTGCATTCCTTGCACAAGTCAAATTCCTTTGGATCATATAACGAGTTTTGGGGTGCAAAGAAAGCAACATCAGACCCTTAGCATTCAGCTTATCATTACCCTTTAGTTCTCAATACCTTTGACCAGCATTGAGTTTGTGAGATGTTGGTAAGGGCCTGCCCTGTACACAAAGAAATGGCAGTTCCAAATGCACATGCAAAAAAGTGTGTGGTGTCTGTGCAGCAGACAGGCTGAGAGCTGTGCTTCCAGAGAAAAACAATATGCAAATGAAATGCAGTGTTGAATATTGGGCTCTTCTTAGGGCAGAAGTACAGGGGCACAGAAAAACACTCCTTCTTAAGTCTACAGTAAAATACCTTTTTATCCTAAGAAGAGCCACATGGAACATGTGAGAGTTGTGCCCAAAATTTTCTTTACAAATGGAGAGAAAAAATGCTGCACTAACAATGAATAATCAGCACTAGCTTTAAAAGGGACTGGACAACTTGACAACTAGTATCCTCTCCCCACCACAGGATGGACATCAACTGTTGTTAAAGTAAGTTGGCGAGCAGTCAGATGGCAAGATCAATTTAATATATAACAGGTATTGTGTTTCACCTGTTTGAAAGAGGTGGTCAGTTTGAGCACAATTTGCAGCTGCATCACCATCTTAATGACACCGCCTTTTAATGAGTGATTCAAATAATACATCCAAAAGTGGAGTGATTTTAAGCAACATACAAAAGCATCCAGCTTTGGCCTTTCTTATCACTGCTAGGTATTTTGCATGCATGTATAATCTGCATTAATTTTTTTCCCACCACCAAACTAACTTCGGAGCAAAAAAGGAAACAAAGAAGTCGTACCCTGAAAACGTGTTTGCTGGTGAGAGGATAATGGCCCTTGACTCAGTTGGACTGAACAGAGTGCCATGACCCTGGCTGTGCATCAGCCCTAAGTAGTATCTGCACTATGACTTGGCAGCTGGGCCTGTGACAGAATTAACTTCAAATCTCTGGATTGCTGAGAAGAGTTGAGCCATGAAAGCAGGTATTCATAGGTTTGTTCCTGGGGTGAGCACTGTGAGAGGGAGCAGGGACATCGCCCATGTTGGATGGGAAATAAGGTTCAAGAAAATCCTTGGTAATGGTACATCCCTACAGACCAGCTCTCCCTGCTGGCAGGTGCTTTCCCTGCTTGCCCTCTTACTCCAGCCCTTAGGCCGCCCAAGGAGAGCACAGCTCACTTGCCAGTGGGCTGAGGAAAAGCTGGCACAGCACCTAGGTGTGCATCTGGGGGTGCAGGCGGCCAAGCCAGCACCCTAGCGCGCTTGGGAAAATCAGACCTCTTTGTCAGCCCACAGGGGAGTGGAGGACACACGAGACGAGATGTGTGGAAAGCCAGGAAGTTCTGTATGTCCCAGACCACACCTCCTAGTACAGGTCGGCTTCTCGCTGTAACACCTCACAGGCTAGAGATCTGCCTGCTGCCATCAACATGGCTACACAGATCACAAACAAACATGAAAATCTAGGACTTGAACCAGGGCCATGAGACTAACTCTGATGGTGCCCAGAGAGGTGCGTGGAGTCTCGTTCAGGTGGGTGATGGAGTGCAGCGTTATAAGAGGACCGAGCACAGACTGTGTTAGACGCAGACCATCAACAGGTCCTGTAGCCAGGGACGTTCACAGCTTTCTGAGACAAGGTCAGAGTGCCAACAGGAATTACTCCCGATTTCGGAGGCACGGATGTTTCCTAAGGTATCCCAGCTTTGGGATGAACAAGCCAGGCAGAAGCCTACTGACTTTCCAATGGCTCACTATAGAATTAATGGGAAGAGGTAATTACTGCACCCTGGTGAATGGTTTGAGTTCAGGCCATGCTTCCGTGTCAGAGAGCCCTGGGGTGGCCATCGCCCGCAGAGCTCTCCTCTGGCAATCTCAGTGGGAGGGCAGAGCACTCGGACACTGCCCCCTTGCCTCTCGCTGGAGAGGGTAGGGGGCTTGCCCTCCCCAGGGGCAGGCAGGATTACTGTGCCCTTCACTGGAAACTGAAGGAATATTAAGAATTAAAGCTAAGTCCTATCCTTAGTATTCACGCTGTGAATGCCGATAGCCCTAGTGTGTGCAAGAACATCTAGGGTTAGTGCTGACGGACATCGATCCAGGCTCCCTTCTGTATGCCTGGTAGTGCTCCATGGAGGTGACCGAGTGTCCTCATCATTTTACAGGTGAAGAATTATAGAATCATAGAAAAAACTGAAGCGCTGGGGGTAAAGTGACCAGCGTGAGGTGGTGGAATGAAACAGCAGAGCTAAAGGTAAACACAGGTGAGAGTACTGACAAGAACAGTGCACCTCCTTTCAGAAAGCCTTCCAAAGACTTTAGAAAACCCTTGGCGGGTTACTTGCAAATAAAATTTAAGAGGCCTACAGAGTATTTTGGTGAATTCGAAGGTGCAGATAGAACTTAAGCACAAGAGAGGGGTCGAAGCCGCCTGTCAGGTCTGAGCACGTATCAGTATGTAAACCAGATGCACCACAGCATGTAGTCCTGCCCTTCCCGAGAGCAACACATCTCACGTGTTGTAGTTTGCCGGGACTGGGACTCCATATCTGGTCTTTGGGAAATACGCTGTCATGGCACTGCATTTCACAGTACTTGTAAGGGAGAACTCTGTCTGGTTTGATCTGGCTTCTTCTGTGGTTGTATCAGGTGTCCCTTGAACAGGGTGGAAACTCCCTCTAGCCTGATATTTTGGCCAATATTCAGAAATGCTCCTTAACAGGAGAAAAACGAAGAGAAGGGAGGAGGCACCGTCTGCCCATTTGGTTCCTTCTCTAGGCAAGGTGTGGTTACTTGCTACGGCATTTCTATTGCTGTCTCCATACTAGTATAACATATCTCATACGACTGACTTGTCACCACTCAGCTTGTATGTCTAGTCTACAACCTGGCAAATCTCACTGTCAAGGAAATTCTCCATATTCCCGCCTAAGAATCACTTTTTGAAGATCAGTCCAGTTCCTACTTATACTCCCTAATTCAGTGCTTGGATTGATGGGTAATACTATGCTCAACTTCTTTTTCTGACCAGATTTTTTTCTCTTTTTTTTTTGTTTTCCTTTTTTTTTGGTTTGTTTGTTGGTTTGTTTTTATTAATTGCAAGGTAGAAAGACCTGGGAATGTTTCAGAGCTACCAGTTCCCTTTTCCATGGTTTCCTAAACACTGTGGACCTCCTGCAGGTTCATACTCTTCCATATCTTTCCTGATGCAGCATTGTACAGCTGTTGATTAACTGAGCCAGGAATCGCATCCGTCCCTTTGTTCCTTCAAGTTTTAAGCTGAATGTTATGGAAGCAGAGCTCAGCAAGGTGTGTAAAAGCAGCAGAGCGTGTACAGTTACTCAGTGTTGGGACCAGTTTGGTTTGAGGTTGGTATGAGTGCCATGCAAGCTGGTGCTTCTCGGTGGAAAGAAGAACAGGGCTAACTAGCAATCAGATAATTCACTTTGCTACTGTTACAAAACATTACTTGCAGTGTCTCTGCTAATTCAAAAACCTCATGGTTACAATTACACAATCTGGAGGTTATCCAAGCCTAATTTCTTTATTGCTGGTTTTTTAAATTGTTCAATAAAAGGAATGTTTGAACCTATCTATGGAGCAGGCACGCCTCTCTCTGCCAACCACTGCCAGCGATGAGTTCCCGCCCGGGAAGCCACTAGCATTTCACTTCTACTGGAACTAAATTGTTAGAGAAAAAGCAGGTCATCTCTTCATGATGTAACACAGGAAAAACGGGTTAGCTGTCAGTGAAACCCATCTCAAGAATGGGAGAATCAGGAGGGTGCAGACACTGTACTTGATAAGATCTTGACAAGGGGATGAATATAGAGCTCGGACCATAGGAACCTGATATAGTGAACCCTGTTTCTGAACAGTATCCTTCTTACTAAAAAAAGGAAATGAATAAGGCATTAGTTGCTAACACAAATTTTTCAGAGGCACAACAACATCACTTTGTGCAAAGAGCAATACAGCAGACTTTTTTGTATCTTTGAAAGGATATAAATCAGCCTTACATGGCAGCACAGCACTGAACAAGAATGTCCTATTTTGTGTCCCAGCACAATATTTTTTTCATGGCCATTGCTGCATTACAGGACTACACCAATACTTGGTGGTAATAAAGCCCCACTCTCTCCCTCCTGTGTTTTTCCACGATGCACAACACATACCCCTGCTGTGCCATTTATTTCGTGGCAGTCTTAACCGCTGACAGTTGTAGTCAGGGCAGAACATTAGCAAAGACTGGTTCTCAAAGGCTTTCCTGTGCCACAATGGTTCTTACTGAGCTTAACATTCGTGCCATGCTGGAGGAATTTCAGTGCTTTCTGAGATGGGGTGGGATGAGGTGAAGCTGATACTCACAGGACGACTTCTACGTGGTCCAAAGCCCACTGATCATGACCTGTTCCATTGTGACGGGGCTGCCACCAGCGCAGTAAGACTCCTTTCATGCGTGCCTCCCTGTCATCAGAAAAGGAACACCCTGTGAGAGCTCCAGACTACTGGTGTTTTGCACATCCCTTATCTACCCTCCCAACGGGAACGGAGAGCAAAGTCAAAATGTTATTTCTACATCCCTGAACATCAAGACATCCTAAGTGCAAAACATTTAATGGTGAAAAAAGCACAAGGTAAGGAAGAATTCCACCCCCCACCCCCCTTATCTTTAGAAGAAGTATTTGGTTTTTCTTTCAAGTATATTAATAAACACTAGACTGGAATTTCTTAATAGGCCTTCCCTTAAGTTTTCTTCTTTGTTTATCCTCTCATCAACCTTTTTTCTTGCACAGGGATGCAAAGATAGAGTCTTTCTTAGCAGAAATATATCTCATGCACTTAGAGGTAATGAAATGTGACTGAGTACTCACAGGGGAACATTATAAGACACTCTTTGGGCTTGTATAAAGTCCTTTGGCTGATGCTGTGCAATTACTTGCCATGTAATTCCATTATTTACACTGTACTGGAGGAGCACTGCCTTGTCTACAGTGTTAGGATCACTCAGATTGGTATTGCAACTGTCTGTTTGTGAAATACTTCCAATTTGCAAAACAAACATGATTTTGCTGTAAAACAGAGAGAAAAGGTATTTTCAATATGCAAAAAATATTCAAAGAGGAACAACAGCATTTCCAGCTTTATTGCAGTTACCTTATTAAAACTTCGAGCATCCTCAAGAATCATTACTTTTAAAATGCAAAATAAACTGTTCTCACATCTCTAAAACACAACTCCCCTTTCAAAGTAATAGTTTACTATGTATAACATATTGCTGTATAGTTGGAGGCAATAGATTCAATTTTACTATGTATCTGCACAGAAATGAGATACATAAACAATATAAACATGCAAATGAGTGTATGAAAAGCTAAAAAAGGGCAAATAAAGGTTGAATGTTATAAAGTGCTTAAAAGATTTATCATACTCTACCTAGGTGTTCAAATAAGAAAGGAAGAGCCTAATTTATATCTCACCCATTTGCCAGTTCCTCCTGTTTCTAATCTCGCTTTAGACAACTAAAATACAAACCAGTCCAGAAAGCTGTTACTCTGTTAAGAGCCAGCACAGCCTAGCTGCATTTGTTTATCCATGGACAAAGAGCCTCAACAGATGAAAAAGATACTCCTGTTCATTGCCAGGTGAATATAATTCTGTTTGACGACTGAAACAGGAAAATGAATCCGTAATTGCTAATAGCATCTTTAGTCATAACGGTCGCGGAGGCACGTACAAACATGGGATTTGTCTCATCAGATGAGGCACCGTTCCAGACAGTTCGGTGTCCAGTCTTTGCCAGCGGCTTCATTGTCAGTGCTGGCTTACTAGACGGTGTTCTGTTGGGCATCCTCCTCACTCTCCATCTCCCAAATGGAAGTCACAAAGTGTTTTGCCAACCCTAACGTCTATCTGCCAGCCACATCTGACTGCATGGTACAGCCAGGTCAGTCCATCCTCACCAGTACTGGTCCACATGGCTGCGCATACATATGAACAGTTTCCTTTCTCATGAGCTGCTAAAAGAGCATTTTAGGCTCAAACTATTACCTTGCTCGGGTGAGATCCAGAGGCTTCGTCACAGCTTGTCGTATTTGACATCCATTAAAATAGAGCGAATCTCCGTGGGCATAGGGTGCCAGCTGTCCACATCCATTCCCTATCACTCCCCCCTGAATGGTTTCCCAGTTTATTTCAGTGACTCTTTCAGATTCAAAATTATCTTTAATGTAACTGGGGAGATCATGGCTAAAAACAGAGCAGTCGTCACCTAGAAACGACACAGGGATGTTATAAAACACACAAAAATTGAAAGAATTGAGAAAATTGAGTTACAGTTCATTGTAATTCCATTCAAGTTTGTGTCCCAATATACAGTGTGACTACAGGCTGAATATATTTTAGCAGATCCATTAATATTGTGCACATTGCTGCGCAGCTTCATTTTAGAAAATGGAGGCTGTGAGTCTTATTTTTTACAGCTGTATAACTTCAAGAACTGCAATACACTTTCTCTGGTTTTACACTGATGGTAATATGAGAAACCTCAAACTGCCAGTTGAAGGGAAATGCATCTAAAACAGGGCAGGGATCCAATCTTACAAAGTTGTGAGACTCTCCCCTGGAAGACATTAAACACTGGCTTCACTCCCACTTAGCACTTACAATTTATCAAGGGCACTCAGGTACCATTAGGCATGTGCTTAGCTGCGTTGAAGGATTACAGCAGAACACTCTGTCCTGGTGGGCACACAACAGGGTCCCTTACAGGTGGCAGTCACCAGCACCTGGATCCCATGTACACATCCCCTGAGAGCGGGTGCACCCTTGGAAGGAGTGCCATTTCCACCCTTGGAAGGGTGGAAGCCATTTATTTGCAGCTCTGTCAAATTATTAATTTAGAATTTGTTACTCAAGCATCCCAGTGATGAATTTAGACATGATACATCACTCTCTCTTTAATTTTGAGCTAGATTAGACTGTAGCAGATGTATAAGAAATAAATCGAAGAAATTAAACCTTGGTATCCTTCATCACAAATGCAAATGGCTCCAGTTGTGCAATATCCGTGGCCACTGCAGAGCTTAGGGCACGCTTCTCCAATGTACACATGGTCAATTGCCCAGCTTTGTTTCTCTAGTTCTTCTCCCTTCTGAATCCACCTGAACTGTGTTGCACTGCAAATATAAAAATCCGAACGTCGTATTATGATACCTAGCAATTAAACACATCTGTACAGTGATGTTCAAATACGCCAGCAGCAGATGTAATGAAAAATGTCGTATGAAGGGGCTATGTTTTCAGTAACTGCAAAGACCCACTCTGAATGGCTGATTCATCACTGGCAGTAGCCATTTGTATTAATAAGAAGACTCCTGAAAAACATTCATTATGTATCAGCTCTAAAACCAGCAATAAAGGAGCATTTTTAATTCACCAGTTGTTCGAAGTGAACAGTGCCAGCAAGAAAGCTGACATTTTATAGGTCCACAGTGAACTGACCTTTCAGAAACCTACCTGGATGAGACATGATCAGGCAGCTGGATCGTTATTCTTCTCCACGCGGAGCTGTTGACAGAGTTATAGATGGTAGCTTCATGGAATTGAAATGGGGAGCAGCCAATGCTGTTAGATGAGGAAGGAAGACAGTGTGTCTGGACAAGCTGCCATGAGTCTGTCCTGTAAGAAACAGAAAAAAATGTTTTAGAACAACTGAAAGGAAAATGAAAGGGAAACAGGTGATTTCCGAGGATCTGTTACACTGCCTGTGTTACTAAACTAGCCCAAGAGATTGTCGCCAATAGTTTCCATGCTATGTAGCCACAAATAGACAAGAGGTGAGAGGCTGAAGCACTGGTGCAGCCAGGGTGGACCTTCCAGGACCACGTTTGGGTGCTGTGAAACCCTTGGGGGTGGTACATACAGCAGAGTCTAACCCAGAGCTCCTCTGGGCAGGCATGACAGAATAATTTATTTAGGAGTTTGCTCCTTAGTCTGTCTCTTAAGTGTTCAGAAGAGTCCTGACAGATTTTGCTCCATGTTCACCCACAGTCACTTGAGCACAGAATATACTGTTGCTTTTACAAATTATAATGCACTAATATACTACAGCATAGGAGACAGTGTTATTAATTGTTTGCTAGTTAAAGACTGATTTGGAGTTAAGTAACTCCCCCTTCATTACAGCTTGGTCCTAAATACATAGTCCTGTATCATACTAAAACAACAGTTTCCTGTGAATGTGGTTTTCTGCAAGCACATTTTTAATTGGAGCACGCTCACAACTGTAACTGCAAGCTTGATGTCATGAATCTGTCAACATGTGGGATAAATAATAAAGAGAATTTATGGGAGTTATGTAGACAAATCCCAGTGCTTACACACAAGCTTTTTCCAGATCCTGTTACCAGATGAACAGCAAAGTAATTGCTTTAATAAAGAAAAGCTCTCTAGGGTTTTAATATCATACGATTTTTTTATTATTTTTTTTTACATCTATGTGTTCTGCTGTCATTTACCTGGCATCCTTCGTATACTCCAGCATCACAGAGTGGAGGTCCCCACAAGAAGTTGCCTCACAGCCAACCACGATCTATAGCACAAATGAAATTGGCTGCTATAACAAGTCTGGTAGACATTTCATGTGATATATAATGAAGTCTTGTTCTCCTTTTTTTCTTTATGGGGTGTAGAAAAAAGATTGCCAACTTAGATCTTAGACACAATCCATCAAAAGTGGATGGAAAACAAAAGACACAGTACTTCAGATACTGCTTTTACTGATTTAATTTTGCTTCATCGCTGCAGAATCCTAACACTATGTTCCTAAAGTTCAAATTAAATATCTAAACAAACATTGTGTCGGAACCACAAAGATATGGTAGCTCCTTGGCATTTCAGAAAGTGAAATATCTAACTATGTATTAATTACCTGTGAGATTTATAATTCACTATGATAAACATGAATTACCTGAGAGATTTATAATTCCTTATGCTAAACATGTGGATATAAACTTCAAGTCAATCCAGTTTAAGAACAGAATTACTCTGAATATTTAAAACAATAAACATATTTGTGTCATATTAGGGTGGAAAGATTCCAATACCCAATGTATAGTACTGAATGGATAACAAAAAGCTAAATTTTTAGAGCTTCAAAACCAAATGTCAGCCATGCACTAGAGCTGAGTTCTTAGTTTAGAAAGAAAATCTTTGCTGTGACTGGTGAGGAAAAAGAGGAGAGAGTAAGGAGATGAAAACTTTGCAACAAGGGTTTAGTAGTATGAACTATTAAGTGCTGATGGGTTAACATAATTTTGGTCTTAAAACAGGAAAAAGATGATAGGCTGGGTAAAACAAGCACCCTCAGGGGGTCTTGGCATTTAGTAGTAGAAAGCATGTCAGGCTCCTCTTTTATATAATTTCTTTGAAGCAGGCATGCTGTGTGAGTGGGGGAAGCAGTGCCTTAGTGGGACTGGACAGTCAATATAAAACAGGCAATGATGTTGAGAAAAGGTGAAAATATTGATTAGTGGAAGACGGAAAATTCTGGAACTGTCTTGTCAAACAGAAAAGCAAGAAGAAAAAAAAAACCGTAACAAGAAAATGGATGACTATTTTGATAACCCTTTTTTCATATTAGTTGCTCATTTATTTAAAACATGGTGTTTGGGGAAGGGCCTAGAACATTTCTGGACAACAACCATGTGTTGTCTTTGGCCCTGTGCAGATTTTTACCTTAAAACAAAATATTCAGAAATTTTTCTCTGATTATTTAGGTCATTTGCCATGACACAAATAAGTAGAAGGGGTGCTTCTACTCCAGCACTTTTTCATTTTCCATATACCGCTCTTCTCCAGCCTGTGTCTACCTCACCTTTTCTGGTTATTCACGGGTGAGGGGAAAATGGCGTATTCTGCATGCTGTGTGTTCTCACCTTAGAAAATAGTTCCTACTGTATCTGATGATACAGTAATTCCAGGAAAAAGGGATTAGACTTCCAATTGCTTTCAGTAACCCCCAAAGCATACAGACATTCAGAATAATTTGACATTTAACATACATGCAACCTTTCTGGTTCCCATTACCTACACTTCAGAAGTTCCTTTAAATTCTAGTAAAAAGTCATTATTAATTATTCATCCAATTTGGCATCCTATTGGAAGAAGAATGATTTCTGGAGACACATTAGATGATTTTTCATTGCCTACTTCACTTTGGAGAGAGAGAGAACATTTCTTACTTTAAACTGCATCATGTATCCTGGCTGTATAATGAGCTCCCTGGAGGACAGGATGTTGTGCGTTTTGTCCTTTTTCTTATTTGGCCAGTAGAGATGAAATGATGGATTTCCACAGAACCCTGCAGTCCTGACTGCGTTAGGGTAAAAACTCCAGTTTTCTTCATGCGAGCTGCCTTCTGTTAAGATGGATTAAATACAATTACTGCATTGTCTCGGTAAACACCAAGGCTTAGTAATGAACCAAAAAAATCACTAGAAAGAGTACTTCAGTGATATAAACACTAAATGTATGCTATCTGTCGTGACACACAGTAAGGTAATTAAAATGTTTAAATAATGGCACTTTAAAAAAATAAGATTAAATAAAAGTTTACTGTTAGGAATTTAAATGAAATGGGTTGGAATAAAAAATTTTGCCTTTCTTATAGGTATATACATATATATATATTTACACACGTACATATCTGAGTATACATGTATATATGTATTTATACACCTGTATTACTAGCATGAAGAATAGCATATAAACAGCATTAGTCTACAAAATAAAAAATTTGCAGAGTTAAAAAGTGTGCTTGCAAGCTCACAGGGCTAATTTCAGATAAGATCATGCCAGACAACAGATTAGCTGTCACAGCCTGTCTTACCGTCATCAAATGTATCTACCAGCTGGCTAGGGTTGATCTCTGCTCCTCCGATCAGGATGTTATCCAGCGCCCACTGTGCCCGGTCAGGGCCTGAAACCACGATCCCATTGCTGATGGTAAAAGGCTGCCACCAGCGCAAGCGAGTTGTATTGGTCAAGGCATGTTCAGGGAGGAGGATGTAGTCATGCCTGACTGAGATGTATTTTTGGTAATCCATCTCGTGAAGCAAAGTCCAGGATATCCCTAGAATGAAAGATGCAGGTTTAGTAATAAAAACAAGTGCGGGGTAGACTCTTCTATAAGATTAAAGGAAGATAATAGGAAGTAAAAAGTGATAGCGATAGTCTTCTAATAGACAAGTCTTAACTTCCAAGGGTATTTGGCCACTGTTATCCATTGCAAGAGAAATCTTGTAATCGTATAAAGGAATCAAACTGGCTGGAGCCACTAATGACTGAAATCAGGCAATAGGTTTTCATGGAAAACTCCTGAACAATAGATGGAAATTGTAGATGGGGGAAAAAACTTTACAAGGACAAAATAACTTGACAATGAAAAATTATCTTAGTATTTTGGATCTCTCTGACAACTTCTCAGATACTCATGGTGCTGCAGGTTAGCTGAAAAGAACAAGGCTGTAGCTTAGCTGAAACTGCAGGATGTACTTGCCTCCATCAATGGAATAGTCTAGCAGCACTCCCTCCTTTCTGCAAGTTGGTCTGTGACATGTTGTCATGTTGTTTTCACTCCCAATTCTCCCCCAGTACTGTAGAAACCTAAGAGTAAATGTGTAAATTTACATTTGTGAGATCTGCACAAATTGAGGAGTTTGCTTTCTTTTAGCAGATGTGCTGAAAACGATCAAAACGCCAGCATTTTTAAGCAAGTAACATCGACGTACAAAGAGAACAGAGGTTTTCAAAAGAATTGCCTAGTAATTCTCATGGGAACCTCATGAAATTCAGCAAAGTCCTGCCCCTGGGAGGGACTAACCCCTTGCAGCAGGCTGGGGACTGGCTGGCTGGGAGCCACCTGGCTAACAGTTCCCTGGGACTCCAAGTGGAAAGGGAGCTCAGCATGAGTTAACAAGGTGCCCTTGTATCAGTGAAGGACAGAAAAGAAGCTGATAAATTAAGGCAAGGTCAGTGGAGGCCACTGAAATAGTTGGGGCTGGAGCAAGTGCCCTGTTAGAAGAGGCTGAGGGACCATGGCTGGTTCAGCCTGGAGAAGATGGCTGGGACTGGGAGGCAGTGGTCATATATCAAAAAAGGGGAGGTTTTGACTGGATATAACAGGGGGAAAAATAAATAAATCACTGTGAGGTAACTCAACACTGGAACAAGCTGTCCAGAGAGACTGTGGGATCTCTGTCCTTGGAGGTTTCTCAAGGCCAAACAGGACAAAGCCCTGAGCAACCTGTTCCAAATTCAGTGTTGACCTGGCTTTGAACATGAGGCTGGTCTAGGGACTCCCTGAGGCCCCTTCCTTCCTGAAAGGTTGTGTGACTCTGAATTCTTGCTGAATCATGGAAGTGAGAGTATGTGTCCTCATTGAAGCCATACAGTCAAGGGAAATGATGCTGAATTTGTCTTCTATGCCACGTCCTTAGCTTATCTAAACTGACATAATTCCATTGCTCTTCAGTTAAGCCATCCTTTTCCACAGCAGGTGAATGGAGTGGGTCTTGTACGGGCACCCAAGAGAAGAAAACCAGCAGAGGTTATGTTTTGAACAAAACGGGAGACACGGCTGGTGCCTCCCGGGGTAGAGGCAGTAATGCTCAGGGAACTGTGCTATCTCGCCTCTTTGCAAGACAGGCGTTGCTGACTCAAGGATATTCCTGGGGAAGGGGACCTGCTGCTTCACCTGGACATGACAGACTCTTTCCACTGTGCGAGGGTGATCTGCGCTCTCCGTGACTCAGCTGAAAGTGTTAGTGCCTCGAGAATCACAATCTCATTAGCGCCTGTCTGAGGTAGTGCTATGCTCGTGGTGGCCTAGGAATTCCCTGAGCCACAGGCTATGTCATCTGCTGCTTTGTCAGTGTTTAACAGAGTTCTACATCAAAATGACAGGGAAATGAGACCTACTTTGCCCCCCGCAGGTCCAGATCTTGAGTGACAGCCTGCCTCACAGTTGCACCTCCAAAATACAGGGTTGTGTCTTCTGCGAGAATCCCACACTCGGTACAGGTATTTCCTCCCTCTAAGGACATCCATAAATCTGGCTTGATTTCTTCATTGTCAAAGCGCTCTTTCAGGAAAGTCTGTAAGTAAAGCACAGGAAATTATGATCTTAACCCTTTGTGGCGACCACAACTGGAACTGACTTAAACATGTTTGAACTTAAGCGTGTTTTAACGCTGTAAAAATTTTTTTACAGGTGACTGAACATAATCCCTTTTGGCTGAACATTTAGCCACTTGAACTGAATTGGCTGAATGTGAGAATATGTTAGGGCAAGATTTTAACATACTTGGGAGGTAATCCAGCACACTAAAATTTGCATGTGCAAATGAATGGGCGTATTGGGTTTGCACGGCAAGGTTTTGGTAGCCCGGCTAGGGAGGGCAGTGACAGCAGCTGTGGTGGGCACTGGGCACCCAGACAGGTCCAACCCACCACAATGGGTCTAATTCGTAACCATAGTTATTTCAGACTAAGTAACACCACTCCAGTATATATCTAGTATGTATGGGAGAAATTGCTGTTCTATATTTTTCCCCAGCAAAACCAGTACCACAATGAAATTTTAGGGTTATTGTAGCGAATATGCATTTACGCAACTGTCTGCACAAATATTTGCAGTGAAAGCTATGTAGGATATATCTGTGATTTCCACTTACCTCCAGGTGTGCAGTAAAAGCAATGCCATGAGTGAAATCCTGGCCTTAAGGAGACAGTAGTAAAATGCCCCTAAATTTGCTAGGATTTTATCCCAAATGTCCTTAATGCGAAGAATACATTACTAATTAAAAGTTGCGAACAGATGATGATATTTGTTCATGTGATTAGTATCTCAAATGAAAAACAGAAGGTCACAACAATTCAAATGACATAACTGAAAAGTTAAACAGTTATATTCTCTTTAGACAGAATGCTGCTTAACCTGTTGTTTCTGTGGAGCACGTACCTGTGCTGTTCTTACCTGATGTAGAAAAAATGAGATGGTAAACATTGCATTTTAAACTTACTTGCGGTTCCTTCATATTGTTTTCTAAATATGTTAAATTTTAAAAATATGTTAACTTTTAAATTAGCAACATCTAACTAAATTTCACTCACTTGTTTCAGGGTAACACTAACAGGTAGGTGAATTAATTTTATGTAATTTCATGCTATTTTCTCGTATCCTCTACTTCAGTAAGCTCTTTCATGATAAAGAAAATCCTTCTACAGGTCTTGATTAAATATAATCATATATGCAAGGGTGATTTAGATCGTATAATGATGATCTAAGGATGAACAGTGAACTTAATCACAGCTTTTTTTGGGCAGTGTTATTTGCAAAGGAACAAACCCATTCTTAGATACTGCAGTGATAAGTTTTGTTAAAAAACAATAAAAGCATTGAAAATGGATTTCAGTATCTTCAGGCTGACAGGAATCAAAGCTCAGTTTCCGGTGGGTTTGACATCTCTCTTCTCTCTCTCAGCCAAACACACGGCAAAATTCACTCTTTAAAATACGCGGTAAAATTACCTTCAATGTTTGGGTCAGATAGCAGTTTGGACCTGAATACCCAGGGTCGCAGATGCATTGCTCATTCAGGCAGTCCCCATGACCTCTGCAGTTTTCCAGACAACCAGGGCCCAGATAGAAATTATCGATGGCCCACTGCATATCTGAGTATTTCTGGTAGAACCGAAACCTCACAGGACTGGATATAAAGGAATGAAGAAGAACAGACAGGTGTATAAAACAACTCGGCTCAATTGAAAAAAAGGTGGATGAAACACAATATACTTATGACTGTACTATCCTCCAAAGTTCCACAAGTAATATCTGGCAGTGTCTGTTGAAACTGATTTTATACATATCCATATATTTTTCTTCACACATGTACTACCTATGCTACATGGATGGATTCCAGACACTGCTGAAGCTGGAAAAAGCTATTCTGGTTTCTTGCCAGAGAATTTCAATTTTGGTTACACTTCCTGAACAGATTATTTAAAGAATATAAGAGATTTTAATTTTGCAGAAAAAGACAAATGGTTTGCATGTGTGTGGGCTACTGCTAACTGCTAACTACTAACTACTAGCTACTACTAACTTTTCTACTCAGTAAGGTCATAGATCGGCTCTCTAATTGACTGCAGCTGCCTGAATGAAACATAACAGGCTGTACCAGAGCAAGCTACAGAGAAGCAAGGATAACTTTGCCGGTTGTTCAGACCAAGAGTCGTGGTCAATCCTGATTGATAGGAAATAAAATTATGCAGCATACATAATGAGCGTGAATGCCACTAGTCTGCACCTTCCTTGCAAGAGAATGAATAGGCAGATGTATCCCGTTGTGTTTTTCAGAAGGTACTGAAACTAAGACAAAATGGGTAGCGAATTCATACTTACTTCCCGACAAGGTTTTCAGGCAGTGCGTACGTTACTCTTTTCCATCCTTTTGTGGGAAAGAAGACAGATGGCTGTGAAACGCTCCCAGAACATTTTGGGTCAGCTGGTAAACACTGAGGTACCAAGTAACTCCAGCTAACACCAAAGTCAGTGGAATACTGCACATGGACCTGATTTTGTGCAAGTTTTTCTGAGGTTTTACATCCAACAGAAACCTAATAAAAAAGACAGTGTAAGCAAAATAGAATTAATTGTGGTGGTGGCTAGAGTTTAGAAAGATATCTGGACCTGAAAACTGAGTGCAGAATTTTGCCTGAAGTGATGGCAGTAGCAGTGCTGATACGGTACCAGTCATCTGCAGATCTCATCAATGTTCCCAAGACTGAGAATAGGCACCATATTCTGAGTTTCATTTTCTTCTAGTTAGCTCACATTTCTGGATTTCCAGGTTTTGACACTTGTGGCTTATACCCCAGTACCCTTAACTAATAAAGTTGATCTCCCTTCCCACGCAACGTAAGATTTGAGTATTCCACAGGAGGCCAGTCAGCTTGGTTATGTTAGGGGGATTGTCTTTATGGGAGAGATGTGGAAAGGGATCTTCCATATATTGCTGGGTCATTACTTTAATGTAGGTAAAGCAGTGTATGAAGGGCAGTTTGGGTGCAGGTTTGATGTGAATGCATGACAGCATAGGAGCGGTGTGGGCTACATTGGAGCTGCTTTTCCTTTACCAAGCAGCTGTTACAAAACAGGCGCCTTGTATACATGTAATATTCTTATTACATGATTTCCACACAACTGCTGTGTGCGTCACCTCTGAGGACAGCCTGTGGTATTAAAGCTGACCAACGCAGAGCAGGTGAGAAAAATGAGGATGGCCTAACAATTTCCCTGCAGAGAATGGCTCGTGCATAGGCTTATGCATCATCCTACAGCCTGCAAAATCTTCTTAGACCTGGAGCAAAAAGTATTTTTGAACAATGATATTGCAGACAGAGCTTTTACCTTGAACTGCATAATCCAGCCTTCTGTAGGTGTCAGGTCATGGGTGACTGCATAGACCTCTCTGCCATCGTGGCTCCCACAGATCATGACACCATCAGGAGAATCGCAAAATCTCTCAATTGAGCAATCATCATGGAATAACCAGTGTTCATTCACTTGAAAATAAATGGCAGTGTCAGTAATATACAATGACGATATAAATTAAAGAGAACAGAAAGTAGTGTTAACCACTAACGGTGATTCATAGCTTTATTTTTCAGCCTACATGAAAATTATTTAATATTACTCCTGAGAATGTCGGTACTCCATCTTTCCCATGTGCATATTTATTACATTTATCACATTTATTACTCAAAGCACCTCTTACTACTCTCTTACATAAGAATTATAGCATTATTTTTTAAAGTTCAAGAAGCAAGGATCTAAGACTTACTCAAAACATAAACTTCTGTTACATTGGACATCATGGGAGAACTTCTTAATGGGTGTTGCCTATATGTCTGCACAAATGGTACCCCACCACTGTTAGCTGTTAAGCCTTGTAAACATCCAGAAATACATGCTCTACAAAATTTAGTTTTAAAATGTAACTTCCCCAAAGAATGTTTAAAAAGTTAGGAAACAGAAAACAGATATTCAGGTTAAGGAACTTGCTTAGCATAACCTGGCACCTTAAAATCCTTTTTTCTTTTTTTGAAAATAAATTAATTTCTAAATAAATCCATGCAGTAAAAAAAGAAGAGTTAATTACATCTTTTAATTTTGCATTTTGTGAACTAGAAACAAATTACGAGATGCCTATAAGCGTTGGAATTGTCTGTGGTATCTGTGTCAGTAAGACAAAGATTCAGAGGCTCAGCAAGATTTGGAAATCGCTGGACTGACTTCTTGCTTTTTAATTCAGATCCATGTAAAATCTTTACCTGTGGTTTTGTCTTCCATGAAGATGTCGAAGGCGATCCTCCCAGTGGGCCCTGCATCGGCAGGGGAGCGCTCATGCTGTGGCAGGGGAGCACTGCTGAAGGTGTCAAGCATCACCGTCCTCTGGTCAGCTGAGCCGGAGATCAACACATTGTCAATAGCCCAGTCGTTCTGGTCCAGGCCATCGTGTTTAGGCTGCCACCAGCGGAAGCGTGTCCCAATGGTTTTGGCATCGTAGGGAAGGAGGATGTTCACAAAGCTGAAATAAAAAGTGGAATTTAGTTGTAAGAAAGCCACAGGAGGAAGACACTTCCCAGTGCTCTGTGCTGGGTGCTTTGACCAGGTCCACTCCCATTGTTTCCTAGACTATGTGGAAGCTGGGAAAGAAGGAAAAGACTGGGTGATCTAGCCTATGTTCCCCTACAGGAAACGGCTGAAACAAAAACCTTCCCTATTACTCCCAATGTCATCCCTGGGACAGGGTCTCAGAGTGAGGTGGGAAGGGTCAGCAGCCACTGTGACATGGTTTGAGCAACGTTGTGTGCTCCAACTCTGCTTATGGGACCAAATGCAATGGTCTAGATTAGCAAGTGGGGTATGACCATAAGGTCTTAAGGGAAATGTTAAGAAGGAGAATGCTGAAGTAAAATTAAGATTGCTATTTTCAACCTGGAGCCATTCAGCTATCTGCTGTTTGAGTACCGTTTTCTTATTTCCATTCCAACGGTAGATGATAGTACACTTAAATCTCTTGTCCAGTTAAAGTGCTAGTGATTTATTGGTGTGTCCAAATGAAATAACAAATAAGGGGTCCCTCCCAGCCCCATTTTCTATGAGTCTATTAGATTAGACAGTGAGGAAAAGGTCCACCATACGTATGCATGATCTGAATCTCATGAATATCTGAAAATAGATCTTCAGTGTATCCGTCCTTTTGATGGATATCTGCAGGAATTAATTTTCTCCTCTCCACACCATTTTCTAACTAGTTCAAGCAATGAATTTCTGCTCTTGTCAGTAAGAAACTAGATTGTAAATGAAAGTATCTTAAAGAACAGCATGGGTATTATTACAGTAGCTATTAATTTGTCTTCCTGCAACCCTTTACGAATCTACTAGACTGCTACAGACTCCTTACTACCCTTGTATTTCTGGCCTAGCAGCTGCACAAATGCTGATGATGCTCAAGCACATGTGCTAAGGCCATTCATAAACGCTTGCAGGACTGGGCAGGCTAAACTCTTAAAAGATATGACATCCAAACGACAGCAGTAATATGTCCCACAGGTTCTTAAGAAACATTTAAGACCACCTTACTTTAGTACAGGAAATGTTATAGCCAGAAGAAGGTATCTACAAACCCAGGCTTGCTGAATTGATCATAGAAAATTTCCATTAAGAGGCTCCAGGTGATTCCACCATTCACAGAATACTCCAGCAGCACTCCTTGGTTGCGGTTATTAGGAGTTATCAGACATCCATACATGAAATAAAACTGGATGAATTCTGCACTGGTGAGGTTCAAATCCACTGTAACTAACATACGGCTGCAGCCCTTAAAAGTGATGAAAAAATACGTTGGCTGGCAAAACTTACAAACACAACAAAGTATTAGACTATGCAGTCACTGTTAATTTAACTTCACATTGTAGAACTTTCAAAATTGTACAAAATTATACTAATTATAAAAAAGGTAAAGCTACAACAGAACAATAAATGTTCTTCCCTGAGGACATAATTTCAGTTGCGTTGCAATTTAAAAATTCCTGTTGTGTATTCATACATGTTGCTACTTGTACCTACAGCTTTACAACATTCAGTATCAAGAATGGTATTCACCTTTCTTCTGAATACAAGAGTTATAAAAATCCATGCCCCTGGTGTAAAATATAAGGTTTTCCAGGCAGAATTAATGAATCACTGATTATGTGCTAATGACTCAATTTATGCAAAGCATCAAATGGCACAGCAGTTTTAATAATTTGTTTTTCCATAATCCCTTACATATTTCATGTTGCTTAGTCTATTAGTTAGTGGTACCTACTTAGTCCTACTGGAAGGAAGTGGAAATGTAATACTTCTGTCAGTTTATTTTGAAAACTTGCATCAGTTTGAACCTAGTAATATATTTGCATGGAGCTGATCTACAAGGATATGTTTTGCATGTTTATAAAATACTATTCTGTCATTTTTATAATCACAAGGTTATCTGTAAGCAAACTGTAGTTCAGCAGCAGTCTGGATTAAATACCTATGTATGCAGCTAAACCAGGAAATTTTAGTCTGAGCTTACTCAGCTTACTTTTCTGGGAAAAAAACCCCAACAATGAAGTATCTGAAGAATGAGGCTACACAGGGATGTATTTTCAATGACCAATGCAAGTTATACACATGCAAATACTTAGTTATTAATTTACCTCTGTGGTCTGATTAGAAGCTGCACCAAAGTCTTGTCTCTGGAAGTTCTAAATGCTATCAGGAGCCTATTACGAGTGAGTGGAATTGAGTGTCTACATATTTGGACTGTGCTTTAGTCTATCAGCTCCACCTCCAAAGGCCCCTCCACAGCTCTTTTGAGGCGGCACACATGCTATATCTCATTTTCCTGGCTGCAGCAGGAACATGGTATCTGCTTTCCTGGAGTGTTTCTGGCTGGCCCTAGTCTGTAGGACCTGTCTGACTTTGACCTTAAGCTGGGAAAAGAATATAAGGGGTTTTTTGTATGTTATGTGTTTAATATGTTATGCTGATATTTTTTAACACCTTCCTATTTATTTAACTTTTTAAATCAGTCCCATTTATACTGTCGAATGGAGCCAGCTGGCCCCTGTGCTGAACACACACCCCGCTGAAGTGAAGAGCCATCCCAGAGGCTACAGCGCCGCAGACCGTGCTCAGTTTGCCCCCATTCACTGTCAGCCAGTTCTGGTTAGATGGCGAGCGGTTGAAGTTATCTTTCAGTTGTGTCGGAAGGGGGGTCTCTGGCTCGTCACAGTACAGCCCACCCCAGTGCTCATCGCAGCTGCAGAGGAAAGCAAATGCAAAATTCAGCTGGCAAAAGCTCTGCACAGAGGTTTAATCAGTGCCGTGTTATTCCACATTAAGGTGCCATCTTACTCCGCGTAGAGGCTGTCTGCATCATTTGCTAGCACACAACTGGTGTATGGGGGTTTCAAACATCTGCCACTTTTTGTAGTTAACATGAAAAAAATGCCTTTAGGAAGGCTAGTATTATGTCTCATTCTAGCTGCTAATACAGACTACACTCCGGCACAGAGGAAAATCAGTCAAATACATTGTACTTGGAGAGATAAACCTAAGAGAATGTGCAAAGCCTGAGAATGTCCTGCTCATGTTAGATTTTAAGTTTCTTTAAACTGTTAGTGGATGGGTACTTTCCTGTTATTTCATTATATAGTCCCCCTTTTTTTTTCTCTGAAAAACCTTCTTATAATGTGTCAAAGATTGGATAACAGCATGGAAATGTGTTCTGCTACTATGCAGATTTCACCAGGGAGATTAAGCCTTGGTACTTCAGTGCTGTCAGGATAGAGGACAACACAATAATATGTCTATTCTGCAGCGGAATGTATTTCTAGCAAACACAGTCACAGCACAATTGTACAACAATTCTCCCATTTCTGTTGCCATTTGTGGCTGGAAAAAAGCAATACATCCATCTGGAAGGTATTTCTCTGTTGCCAGACAGATAAATCTGGGGGGATCTGGTTGATGTTTGTTAGCTTTGCAGGGCTCTGTGTGGGCTGTTAAACAGTCTGAGGATCAAGCCGGTTTGCTCCACTGGCAAACCCTACCATGGAGCAGAGGCACTGCATTAGGCCATCAAGCCAACACCAGCCCCAAGGCAAAATCTGGCCTTGTGAAGAACTGGTGTGTATTCTGCTTAGTGGACGTGTCTTACCTCCAGCCCAGGTCTTCTGCACCCAGGGCCAGGATTAGGGCAGGGGGACATGGCGTGAAACCCCTTGGGAATAAGGGTGACATCTTCTGGGAAGCTCCAGGGCTGTGCGTTCCTAAAAGGGTATGCAAACTCAAGGGGTCCTTGCTCACTACCTAGTGGGAGGGGAGCCAAGATACAGCATAGGCAGCAGCAGAGGTGATACGCTGCCGCTGAGGAAAGGACTGGCAGCACGGCCCACACATTTGACGTACAAACAGGCAGAGGTCTGGCAGAGCTAACCCCCACACTTACCCCTTCCTCTTGTTATTTCTGTTCCCAAGTAGTCCCAGTGCCCTGCTTTAACAGCAAGATCCACCTTCCTTTTAAAAATTGTATCAAAGCCTTTCCTGCAAGTTCATTGAAATGACAGAGGAGGAGCAAAACGCTACAGCATCGGGCAGGACAGGGCACAAATGGCACTTACACACAGTTGTCTTGTGTGCACTTCCCATGGCCGCTGCACATGTCTATGCAGCCATCCCCAATGTAGACGTTATCGATTGCCCATGTTTGCTGCTTATCGAAAGGAGCAGGCTGGTGCCAGCGGAAACGAGTGGCTTGAGACCTTTGGGAGAGAAAGAAAAACAGAAAGGTAATAATTCTAGCTAAGCTAATCTTTATTTTGACTGAAAAGAAATGCCAGTCTTAAGGCTAGACTGCTCCTGGAAGATTCATTTGATACCAGCACAACCCAGGGCTGATTCTTCATAACGACAAGGTCTCTGAAAAGCCAAGAGCAGGGTGCCCACATTTGGAGAGCAGGACAAAGCATGGGTGCTTGGTAACATGCTGAGAGCGTGGGAGGTGGGAAAGCGCTCACCAGTGAGAGCAAAGGCAGTGGGCTGTGGTTGGTGCAGTGGAGAAGAGGGTAGGAAGAAGGTGATATGCCCAAAGGGAAGCTCAGACCAGTCATAACCACGTACAAGCACATCCGAACTTGAGGGACAGCTGGGAGCTGGATCAAACCAGAATCACCCAAATCCTCCAAGTTTCACCCTGAGCCTGAGTGCTATTGCTTCTGTCCAAGTCAACAAACTAACCCAACCTTTTCTCTATGAATTCTCCCAACTACACTTAAGTAAGAGCAACTCTAAGGAGTGAGTTGGCTGCTGCCATTTATAAACCTACAGGGGACAGATGAGAGCCTGTGTATGTGCAGCATGACCCTGGTTTTGCAGTTTCCTCCCTCCCCTCCATCCAGGGCTAGGCTGGAAATATTAAAAAATAGTCTTTGGCATGATCCTGGCTCCTTCCAGTAAATCATTTTCGTTTTTTTCATTAAAGAGGGCTTAGCTCCCTGTTCTAACACCTTGCTTTGATGTAGTTATATGTGAATTAAGTGTCTCAGCTCCCAAGATAGAGGACAAAAACCTAGATGAAACAGTCAGGGGATACCTAATAGCTATTCAGGTCACGCAGCAGTGGACACCTATATTCCAATAGCTGTGAGTAGATGAATTTCTGTAACTTATCAAAAATACCATTTTAAATTCAAGCTAGTCCATGTTTTGCTGTACAGCACTAGATGGCAGCATTGAACTTTGTGCAGTCTGTTTTCTTTTGAAACTCAAAGCGAAATTACAATTATTGTAAACACCAAAACAAATAAACAGCAAAATCCCCCAAATTTATTCAGTGTAAATATAGACCTTTTACGGTAAGGTCAGTGTTATCCTATGAATTATTTCTTTATAAACATGTTGTGTGAGGTGAATGAATAACAAGTTTATCCAAAGAGAAATCTACTACTGTGCTGTCTAGCTGCTCACCAAATAGCATTTTTAAAAGAAATGCATAAATTGTGAGGAGGTCCTTTAGGAATAAAGACAAGCCCTATATCTTACACTGCTTGCTTTAGGTTTAGTGCTTCACTAACAATTTATGGAGCTGATGCTCCCCAGAGAAGCTTTGCATTTGCATTTGCATTTTAAAATCAGCTCTGAGTCTGATCAAAACTGAGTGTTCGTTGCCTTCCACAGGCCAGAGGTTAGATAGCACCCTGGGCTACACAAGCCCTAAAAGGCTACGTAAGGATGGGTGCTGTGCAATAGGCCAAGCTATTGACTATGTAGCCTGCATATCCCCAAAACACACAGGCACAAACAATTAGAGACACACACCTGCTGTTACACAGCTTGAAAATAAAGCAGCATAAAAATTATATTGCATCTAGACTAAAAGGCCTATTAGCTGCACCTCTCTCATGCAATTCCTATCTTAATAGCTTTGGGAAATCTTATTACCTGAGCCAACAAATATAGTTATTGGATTGGACACAAAAGCGAACTTTGCCTCTGTAGGACATCAGACTTCTTTTGTCGTATACTGCTCAAAAAACTTTTCAGTCTTAAAATCAAAGTTATTTATAAACCTAAATTTATTTTGGGTGGTAGGTTCCTTTCAGGTCCAAATTCAATTGGTCTGAAACATCAGCTCCAGTCCTGATTTATCCTATTTAGCCTCAGAAAGCCCCCCCTGAACACAGGTTCACAGACTTTATACAAGAACTGTTGGGGTAATGGAATTTGCAGACAGTGTGTAGTGAAGCAGTACAAAAGAGGAAGAAGAGGAGAACGATGCTGGGAACAAGTCCTAAAAAAATACTGTTACTTGATGTGAAGCACTGCACTGAAGATAGGGAAGAATCTAGGTGCCTTACATGATCGGTAACAGAACATGGACTTTTCCACTACTAGTTTCCAAATGTGTGGCAAGTGTATAAGCGCTCTCAGTACAATTGCTAAAAGATAAAGGTCTCGGTTTCCAAACTCGTATGGGCATTAGCTGGCATCTTTCACAACAACCTTTCTTAAACAGGCATAGGCTCTGCTGGTGCTGTGGTACTTCTGTGCCCGCAGTTAGTTCAGCCTATGCGTATGTGAGGAGGTTGGGTTCAGCAACAGGAGCAAAGCTGTGGAGCCAGGTTGTGCAGAGAGCCTGATGTCCATGCTACCTGTGTTTGCAGGGCTTTACTTTGGGCTAGCTCTACGCCAGCTTCATCAGGTATGACTGCGCGGGGAACAGTCACAGCTATTCCTGCAAAACAAGCACATCAAGAAGGATGCAAACTGGAAGGCTGAACTACCCAGTTGTCCCTAGATGGATCTTTTTGACAAACAAAATAAAAATCCAGGAGTTTTCAGAGCATCGTAGGGAACAGTATGGCAGCACTCCCAATAGCCCTGTCAGTCCCAACAGCTCCTTTCACTGCACCCTCCCAACCAATCCCACAATTTTTCTTCCCTCAAAGACAAAAGAACATAGGAAAAGGAAGAAGAGGTGAAAATGGGGCATGAGTAAAAACAATGATGAGAACATCAAAGGTGAGAGAGACACAAAAGACACAAAGAATGCACAGAAAAACAAGAAGCCTGAAAAGTGCTACATTTAAATCGACAGCTCATAACAACAGCAAGCACAGGGTGCAGCAGGGATTCAGCCAGTCCAATTAGACACTGAAACAACCAGAATTCAGTGAGACTGAGGATAACATGAGATTCTTGAAAAAGTTCCCTCTGTCCCTCCCCAGGACAAGACAGAACAAGAATTTCCTATCTTTAAATAGCTAAGAAAAGTAAATGCACATAGGAGCTTTGGAATTTTTTATGCAAAGCAGAATGGGGCTTCATTTACTGATATTTATTTGTTGCTATATACATGGACCAAACAAAAATGGCAAGGTACAATTATTTTAACACTATAATGTATGATGCCTTAAGACACAGTTACACATTTAGATTTATTCTACAGAAAACCAGAGGGAGATACCTAGTATACGGAGGCAGAGGCAGAGTAACCCGGGTCCACTTGTTGAAAGTGTCCGAAATGAGAATCCTCTGGAGATGGTACTTGTTGCATTCCACGTTAGTGGGAAGACAGTCTCTCAAAATGGGGTGCCAGGTCAGACCAAGGTCCACTGAATATTCCAGTTCAATAGCTAATGGTGGAAAGATGGTTAGTTACTTAATTTAGAGCCTTACATCCATAGGCCTGCAATAAACTGGTAACCCCAGAGAGCGTTAGTCACAAGTTTATGCTGACAAAATAACCACTCAAAACTTTTCAAACTCTTGTGACAGAAGCACAAAGCTACCCAACCTTTACATGTTGCTGGGCACATATAGCTCAGGAGAAGATTGCAATACACCTCTGCATCCATCACCTTACTCAAGGGACCACAATTGCAAAGATAAAGTCTTTAAGTCTCCAGGATTAAGTCAGGCCTGTGGTTGCAGTGTGCAAGAAAGTGATGTGGCAGCATCATGACCAGCACCTGTTTTTGTTTTTCAGGCTGAAGGATGAGATTCAGATCACTGTGTTAGCCAGAGCAACACTTACATTCAAACTTTTGGCTCTGTCACAGGATGATTAAGTCACCCTTCCAACCCCTCCAGGCCAGCACATGTATTTATCCATCATAAACAATTTTAAATTGAGTTTGTTAGTCATTGAGCTTGTTTTCATTCAAACACAGTCTAGCCACATTGAAGTAATGTATTCATTTCTAGGCAAAAAATCAGCAATTTCATTGTTTTGATGCTTATGGCTTATAAACTTTTATTATGAAAAGTAAAGGTTAGTCAAGCTTACTAAATACTTCAAGTTAAACTTTTATGCAGCCATTAAAAAGTAAATAATAACAGGCACAGAATTGTAACTCGAAGTATATGTTCCAGCTGCCAGGCATTCTGGCTGTGTAAAACATGGAACATGTTTGCAGTGACAGGAGTGATAATCTGTGATCTTTTTTAATTACTACAGACCCATTTCTTCTATCCTCATGCACAGAGAATGACCCTTAATCACCCAGCCAGTCCTACTCGATGTCTAAGCACAGAAGACAGTGCCATAGAAATACAAGGGCAAGTGGATACAAACAAGGGTAAGTGAGTTTTTAGTGTTAAATCTCCATCACCAAAGTGAAATGCTTTGCTCATCATGACTGGAAGCATGATTAGGTAGTGTCCTGCCTAATTTAATACTAAGTTAAGATAATGGTACGTGTAGTGGACAAAGAAACAAAAAAAGAAGGAACTGCTTCTTTGCCAGTATAAACTGCCAAAACACTTTTAAACTTAGCAGAGGTGATCTTAGGATGCCACAGTCTTTTTAATAAAATAAAATAAAAAATTTAAAATTTGTTAAGCATTTGAGTAAAATATGTTACTTCCATTGACTTTAGAACAGCAAAATCAGAGAAGCCACCCCTGGGACTTCATGTAAAGTCTTTTTCCAGTTTTTGTGCAGAATTCTAGAGGAATAGTCACAACCCGGTGAATTAACTCATGCTACATGCTGCAACATATTATATTCTACTCATAAAAAAAATCTATACCCCAAAACCCTATGCTAAAATAATGTAATTTAAGATGTACAATCAAGCATTCAAAAGCTAGGAAGACTTGTTTCTTGTACATCTTAGAATTCACATAATGCACCAATTCTTAATTTCCATGTGATGTGTATTGAGTGTAGAGCATGTTTTTATTTGTATGTGTATGTGTGTACGTATACATACACACATACAAAAGCATGCTCTGCACTGAATACACATCATATGGAAAAAAAGAAGTTAGGTAATTAAAAATTGCATCATTGTGTATATATACACATATATATGCATGTATCTATGCATACATTCCTACATACACACATATATATACACATGTGTATTATTTCATGTGGACAATACACATTTTTGCAGTTGATGCTGACTTAGCTGGTGTCAGATGTATGCTGATATAAATCATCTCTTAATTATACCCGTGCAAGTGAGATCTGAACTGAGACTTCACTGAAAATGCAAGACCACAAAGCAAGAAATATATGCTGGGAACACCCAGCTGCTTATTATTAGAAGCATAAGATAACCCCAAGCTGTGGATACCATAAACTGCTAAATGGATTTGAGTAAGAAGCTGTTAGTTTTTTTCTCAAATGAATTGAACAGTTAACTTAAGTGCTCGGAGGGAATAATATACTTTAGTTTACCTTATGCTTCAGACACCTAGAATAAAAAAGCTGATACTACAATTCCTAACAGAAACATGCAACTATCTTTTGTTTCTCAGTTCTCGTTACGATGAAAAATAGAACCAGAAAACAAGTGTAGTGTGCTGTACAGGAGAGGAAGAGGAAGGGCAGGAATTACTAAGAGGTCATTACCATAACAGGAGTCTGTGACAGAGCAGGATGCCGCAAAATCTATTTGCAAGAAAGAGTCTTCATTGACAACGATGTCAGTGGTGACAACGTAGCGGGTGCTGGCTTTCTCAATGAACACCAGAGCATCCCCAGTAGAGCCACAGACTGGCATCTTTGTTCCACCAGGATGGAGCAGCCACTTTCTGCTATCCAGTGTGGTGAAATCATCTTCTAATACTGTATTGCCAGAGATGTTTCCTCCAATAAGAATCTGAAACATTAGGAAAGGAAATTGTTATTGAAAAGAAAAAATGTCTAGAAGTCTTCACAAACATAGCATCCTGGAGGAGGAAGAGATTTACTGATTGACGCATATATAGTCTGCTGGCCCAAAATACACCAATTTACTTTGTAAAGAGTTTAGGTTATGAGGAAGGGGAATATCTTTTTCCTACAAAGGAGTCCTAAAGAGATCCGTTCAGCTATACAAAGCTGAAGTTCAGGGAAGTGAACTCCATCCTGGGTGAATTAAAACTGCTCACAAAAATAGATGTTGGTATGAGCAAAGTTATTACACTGTCGTTTTTCCTACTGACTGCTCAGCTCTGCTGTAATCTGGTGCACTCCTATGAGATTGCATGGGCTGATAGAATTGGGCAAAAAGTCTCTTTTGCCATTGACTGTAAGATGTCAGCATTTTACCACTCAACAGCAAGCAAGGTAGAATTCATTTTCATTTGCTATCTGAATTCGGGTTTTGATTGTTCTGAACTAAAATTAACCATATTCAATGAAGTTATAGGAATGAAAGAATGAGGACTTTTTCATTTTTAAATGGAGGGATGGGAAGTAAAATTTTGTAACCACATCATTAAATGTGGCTAGGAGTTCAGTTTCTGGATTCCTCCTAAGGACCTGAACTAACTCCTTTAAAAAATCATTCATATGTTTAAGCAAGTTTAACTTGGACAGCCCAATAACACTACTTAGAGAGCAATCACTTTAGTGGGGTTTCTTGAGGTTTATACCAAGTAATAAAAAGAAACATAATAATCTTTATAGAAGCAATTCTCAAATAGGAAACAACTTTGTTTTCAAAATTAGAAGACTGATATAGACTGACATTTTTCAGCATTTTTTTTCTATTACATTCTACCAAGCCAGTTACATATTTGGACAGAGTTTAAATGAAGGATTTTAAAGTTTAAAACTCAGACTTGCATGTTGCATGGTAAGGGCTTCTGCAGTGTGAACCTGAGGCTCTACTCATGTACGAAGGACTTTCCTAGCTCCAAAATGGGCGTTCAGTACCCTGCATGGAAACTGTGTGTTAAAAACACAAGCTTAGCAAAGAGTAATTGTTTATTTTTATTTTAATTTTTAAATTTAAAATATTTTTAAGATAAAATCTATTATTTTGCTAATTATTATAATTCTGGAATATCTTTATACAAAGCATTTTTGCTTGACCTGCTGAAATGACGTATGCCAACAAAAGGGAAACATTAAGACTGAAAACAGTCTACAGCTGTATTATCAACAAACAGTGCACAGGATTCCTTACCTGGTCGATTACCCAGGGACTGTAGAAATGTCCATTCTCGGATGGTTGCCACCAGCGAAGCTGAGTGGAGCTGGAGCGAGCCTTCAAGGGAATTTCCAGGGCAATGTATCGTCCCACATTGCTGGAGTTACTGAAGAGGAACTCCTGGAGAAGGTTCCATGTGAGGCCCCCATTGAGCGAGTACTGCAGCAGCACAGGCTGGCTCCTGGGGTCTGGCACCCCCTTGCCGCATCCCAGTCTCATGAAGAACTGCACAAATCTAACAGGGGGAGCAATTACTGGGAAGATTTCTTTTCTGCAAAATCCTACACAACCAACTAGAAAGACTTCAAGTTTGTCTATTGACTAGCCCTGTGGTTTCTTGCTGTAAGAGTCAGCTTTAGGGAGGTCTTATGATTTCCTTTTCAAAGCCTCCATAATATAAGTAGACAGACAGGTGGGGTGACAAAAATTCATTTTGCCTGTGTGGTCGTTTGCCAGGCAGAAGAGGCTGAACAAAGCCAGTCATTTATGTTTTGAGCTTTTGTCTGCATAGCAGATGGTGTTGCTAATATCAGAAACATAATCCTGGGTGAAATTTTTTATCCCTGTAGCCCATGAGTACAGATATTAGTGACAGAAAAGCAATGGTACCCTAAGTAGATCATAATTTGCTATGAATTTGCTGAAATCCTTGAATTCAAAATAAGCATCTTGGTTTCCCGTTGGCATAAACTAGAGAAAATCCGGACAGGAGAACAAAGCACGTTTCACTTTCAGGGATCATTTGGTCCATTTAGTCAGCCTGGGAAATTTGTCTAAATCACACCGCTTAAATGTGCTGGTTTCCCTGAAGCCAGCCCAAGCCACCCAGGGAAACCAGCACTTTCATCCCCTATTTAATTGGCTTCTCCAAAGCAGCACAATAGACTTGTATCAAACTGTGAAATTCTTCTGGTTAGCCGATGCTCATAAATAGCTCTACTATGCGCTTGGAGTAGAGGGAACCGCTGCTGTAATGTTATTTACCTATCAGACTTGCTGCGATATTACAAGTATTAATTCATGTTTGCACAGCTTTCACACAGCTTTAGAGTGCTGTATCTGTTCTAATTATTATTGCATTAGTGCTGCCTGGATCACGGTTAAATGAAATGGTGCAGAAGAAGTTCTGATTCAAAAGTCTTGCTCTGGTTTGATATGCAGGTAGATCCACTGGGAGCGGAGGCTGCAGAGGTGCTGGGCAGACAAAGCTTCAATAAAACACCAGACCTGCAAGTCAATTAATTCTAGTCCTCTCTGTGACTCACGGTTTCTCTTGCTACTATATATATAACTTCTTTCGCTATAGATTATATCCACCTCCATGTCCCAGACATAACTTATTGCTTGTGCTGTAAAGGAGCACTGGGGACCCTCATGGATCAACGTATCAACTGTAATGGATTGGATTCACTACTGGCAAGTCTTTGTGCCTCCTCAGATTTACTCTGACATTCACCACATAATTCAAAGGAAATAAACCCAGGTGACCTTGTCTCTGTTGAATCTGGTCTCTGTGGATTGCTATTCTTTTATCTGAATTTTTACTAATATCATAATAACCCACTCAAAAATAGGTAACAATGTCTAGCAGATAAAAAAGTAATTTTAAATATCTCTCTTCTCATCTCACAGATATTTTGCAAAGGCTCTGCCTATTTTGAAATGGAAAAGCAAAGTTTTCTTGTAGGTCTAGTAACACTAAAATGTGTGGATATTCTAGTAATTCAGAATTGAAAGGGATTTGGTTAGCTATGACACCTCAAATATTCTGTCCCCACTGATATTTCATGCTGTACAGTTTCAGCTATAGGTATCACCATGATGGTGACATACTGTCCCCTGTGTTACATTCTTTAAAATATAAATGTGATGGCAATGGATAATGGATTGCAAAGTCCGCTTCATTTCAATCCCCAGGTGCTGAGCGTGGCCTGCAGCACTGATAGACACCACTGCTCACCTGCGTACTTCAAGGCATCTCCTCGTAAGAAAAGGGGAAGTTTTGATGTGACTACTGAGTCTAAGTACCCTTAAAGATATTTATTAGAAGTGCTGCTTCTCCTCATTCCTGGCATAAACTGAAACCTCTTCCCACGTCCTGTGCAGAATTTGGCACATCTGTGTCACAGCCAGATCTGTTGTGCTTTGCAGGTGGCTGATAGAGTCAGCCTGAAAATTAAGAAAACCCCACTGCAATTACTTCAGGTTGCTAAAGAGCAGCCCCCAGCAATGCCGCTGCAGTCTGCCTTGCTGTTCAGAAGACAACATACAGTTATTTGTTGATAACTGTTATTTTTCATCAGCATATACAAGAAATTAAACGTGCTGTTTTGTTTTCCTTTTACTAAGACAGAAGTCATTTATCTCCATGTAACACCTTGAGGTCAATATATGCAAATCCAGCTACAGACTGTCACGAAGAGGAGATAAATGATGGCTCTTTGAACACGAGTAATAAGGAAAACATGTCATTTAGTGTAATGGAGCAACTTACAAGATCTTTTGTTTCTTTTGTTAAACAATCTTTTAATTTCAGAATGGTCTAGGAAATAAAATCAGTGCAGAGTATTTATGTTTGTATTTACCAAGTTCTGAAAAAAGTTTGCTGTAAGGAATCTTACAGATTCAATACAGGGATCTTTAATATTGCACCTCACTGAGGGTTAGCTAACTGCTGATCTAAAAAATATAATGGTTAGAAATTAGGCATCTTTATTGACCATGAGGTTCTGCAATTAAATGATTATTTAAAGCTTCAATGCTAATGAAGACAAGTCAAAAAGAAATAAAGCGCCTGTTAGAGTGTTCCCCAAAGAACATTAGAGAGAAGTAGGGTGGTTACAAGAGATCAGTAGAAAAAAGTCTCAGACAAAATGCCACCTTTCCGAAGTAGTAAGGTAAGGATATAAGCTAAAATACGGAAATAATTAGAAAACAATGCCTATTTGTTAGCATGCACACAATTAGGATGTGGTTTAAATTTTAGTGTACGTTTTTTTAATGTGGCTTGCTTAGCATGTCTCACTTATCAAATACCTCCTCTGTGGGCTGTAATGACACAACATAATCTCTAAATACACTTAAAAATATTTGTTTTTCAGTTGCTGTGCTCACTGTAGCTGGTGACAGCTTGATGGGAAATTCTCAGTGAATTATGTGCACAATACGAAGAAAGTAAGCTTCAAAAATGAAAGAATTATGAGATGATGAATGTAAAAGTTACTCCTTGGCAGTGGATACTCCTGTTTCAGCAATGGCTCATAATACACCAAACTGTAAGACAAGCAGAGCGTGTGACACGCAATTGATTTCTCATGTTATGCATTTAAAAAATAAAAACTTGCATAAACTACTGAAGGTGTGGCACCAGATCCTGGAGTTCTTATTCAAGGTAAAAAAAACCCACAAATATTTAAATGATCCATTAAAGTTCAAATGAAATTTAATTTAAAATGGTAACAATGGTTAAAATGGAATATTCACTACCGTAAGGACCACAGAATATATCAGCTTGCCTTTACCACAGAAGTGTTGCATATATATTATTTTTCAGTATGTTATTTCTATAGTGAAATCCTGAAAGAACTTTGAAATTGTGTTACCTGGCTTGTGACAAATCTAGGTCTCGAGTCATCAACATACGTAAGCCTTCTTCATTAAAGAAAAGGTTGTTTCCTCCAGACATGATGCCACATTTCCTTGATGGCTTTCCACCACTCACAAGCAGGAATCTGTCTGACTCCAGCTGACCTGAATACACAGTGAACACATATTTATGATTTAGTCCAAAGTGCTCCTACTGCAAGAGTACTGTTTCCAGGGGAAGAGAGCTAAATTAAACATCACATGCAGAGTGAAGAAATATTCGATGTTTCCAATGCAATGCATTCTAGAAAACTGCCGTGAATCAAGACAAAATAAACAAAAAACCCTCAGAAGTATGAAATCTGCGATCTTACTCTCTAGTTATTCACAAGATTTGCCACTTTTCTACATTTTTCTTAAAATAATGAGAAAGTACTCAGGGCTATAAAGAATCTTTGGGTATCATGTGGTAGCAGGCAAGCAAAGGCTTGCAAAATTCAAAGTGAACAGCAGCACGTATGAAGGAATGAGTTTGGTTCACAGGTGCTGCTTTACTCAAAACGGGCTCTTCTTGCCATGCTTGCTACTGGGGGAAACCTCAAGGTGGTTTTAGAGTTGTGTAGGTGACTGCTGTGTGTGCCCAGGCCTGCATGAGGCTTTGAGTTCCCTCCTGCCGTTGCTCGCTTGGAGACCCCAAGCTGTGCCTGCCGAGTGGTGGCCCTCACCGCTGAGACACAGGGTCTGCCCTGAAACCATGTTTGCTGTATTAAGGCCACTTAGGCTTCCCTTGTAGTGAGAAACGGCACAACATTAAAGCCCGCTGTTGTTTGCCTCACTTGCACGCATTCTGTCTGTGTTAAAGTCAAACCGCCATCAAACCATCATTTTCTTCTAAAATTATTTTCTACATATAAAGTTTCAGGAAATTCTATTTCGGTGAAGATTTTGTATTCCAGCATTAACATCTTCACAAATAATCAGACACTCCAAACTAGACAACTGATAGCCATTGAACATTCACAAACCATGCCTGAGAATGACATCTAAATTACTTGGTTCACGGGAATCCCCCTCCAGCATAAATTACATTCAGAAGCATGCAGAGGTAAGGAAGACTTTGCTGTTTTATCCCTTGAGCCCAGGGTTTCACTAAGACAGACAGGCAGAACTCGGACCCCTGCAAAAAAAAAAGAGATACCTTCAAAATCATCCTTAAGGAAGTCAGAGTTCTTGGTACTTATTTTGCAGGTTGGCCCAGAGTACCCAGGGTCACAGATGCACTTTGTGCCGTTGATACAGCTGCCGTGCCCGTTGCACATCTCCTCGCACTGTGGGCCAATGTACACATTGTCAATGGCCCAAGTCACTGGCTGGGATCCAGCAGGGTAAAATCCTTGGTACCATCTAAACCTTGCCAACCTGAAAAAGGCATAAAATGTATTTAATTGAAATAATAATTCCATCTTTTTTGTATTCTGTAGATATACAAAATACTATGCAATATATACAGTATTCTTTCTGTTGGAACTGGCTTGATAAATAGCATAATTCTAGAAACCGACTGCTATATCTAATTCCTTCAGTCTCTCATGCATCTTTATGTTGACATTCAACCCAAGTACTGACAGAAATAAAAATAACATTATTCATTACTTATAATACCAAAACTGAATGACGGACTTGAAAATGGGATTTGAAAGCTAACCGCTCTTCTCTCCATCGTCATGGGGAGGATGAATGGCTGTGGTCTGATGGATTTCCTTCTGCTTTGGCTTACAGTGTCTGGGTCAGACCAGGCCACTTTCACCCCTTCCCGGAGAGTGAAACCCTACTTCATGCTGCCACTCTCCCCCCAGGGACTCCACCTGTGAAGCTGGGGTGCTAGGATCTCATCCTCGGTTACATGGAAAGAAAACATGACCTGCCATGTCACTGGCTTGCTTTCGGTGGCTTAATCTTAAACCAGACTGATATTGCAAGTTGTTAATTTAAACTATATTCTCCTTTGGGTGCCGTCCTGTCATTTTTAATTCACCTCCTAAGTGCTACTTGCATCAATGCTGCATATAAAGAGCAACTGACTGGGGAAGAAGAGAAAACAAATTGAGAGAGGGAAAAACACTTGAGAGACTAATTTTATTCCCAATTGAGAAAATGTTTTAAAGGAGGAAGGAAATCAGAAGAGTGAGAAGGGAAAAGCACTTAATTGCCTTGCATGTTTAATGTGTCTTGTTAGAGATAACTAAATGCAGCAGGAGAATCAATAGCACGGGTAGCTGATGAGTTTTTTTGTCTTGATTTGCTAAAAAAGAGTTTTTATGAGGGGATTCAGGTGACAAAGGATAGCTGATGGGTGGGGACACTACTGAGAGTTTCCAGAAAGATACCCGAGAGCCAGAGTCCTGCTGGAAGTCAAAAACATTGATTTTAATGCACCCTGAGGTAAAGGACACAAGTGTGAGGCTGGAGGTGTCGTAAGCTCCTCTTCAGAGAACTCTGCCCCACAAGCTGGAATTGTGCCACCCCTGAGGCATGTCAGCTCCTTCTCTCAGACTCCCTCCTGGTGGGGGTGAACCATGACTCGTAGCGAAATACCGATCTTCCTGAAGGGGGTTGGGTTTCTTCACTGGCTCAACAGGCCACAGACTTTTCCTTCAGGACACAATTAGAATACTAATTCTTAGTTACAGCTGTCTGCTGAGAACGTATATTAATTTCCAAACTAACATACACAGTGGAAATAACTGAAAATGTCTTTATCTTCATTTAAATATAATCACTTGACACTTTGTGTATGAATTACACAAGGAGTCAGGTTTGGAGTTTCTTTCTTGTTATTCCAGGGGGTTCTAGTGAAGAAAATCGCCCTTCAGCCCTCTGGCCCTAGAATTTCGTGGCACCGAACGCTCCATGGAAGCTGCTCTGTGCTGTTGGGTTTGGCTGGCTGTCAGCAACTGGCTTCTGGCCTTTGCGATGGGGAAGGAACAGGAAGGCAGGCAGGCAAATGCGCTAGAAACACTCAGGAACAGAGAACTAAATCAAAATACCTGGAAGGTTTAAATGAGTTAGGAGTCTGCACAGTCAAAATTTTCATTTGGAGGAATGCATTGGTAGTTGGGTAAAGAGTCAAATAATTCTTTTGGGCAAAAGCAGAAGGACAAATGAGCTGCTGCAAGAGGTAGTTACCTATTCCACACTTGAAAAGGTAACTGTCATAAACCACAAAATGCAAATTTAAAATTTAAATGTTTTCTTAAATTAAACATCCATGTTTTCCAAATTTGGTTCTCATCTCTTACATAGGTTTATTCATACTTTCAAAGGCACATACAGGGCCATTTATTTAGTGGAAGACCCACTGCATTCAGTAGTTTCATAAATACTTAGTCTCATGGTTGCATAGACTCATAAAGTCTCACAGTTGCATAGCTCGTTTTCATTCATACATGCTACAGTTTAATCCTTAATGATGTGATCTTTTACATAAACTGAGTTGATGCTAGAAGACAGATTTCTCTGAAAACAGTAACCAGCACTGTTTTATACTTTGAAAAGTTACGTAATGTTATGCCTGCTAGCATATGTTGTTTTTCTATGCTATGTATCTGTTATCACCCAACCTGGCTTGTTCCACAAACTTTAAGTTTCTGAGTGACTGCAGCAGTTAATTTCATAGAATGACAGAATTTTATAGCTACAAGAGATCTCAAGTATTTACATCAGTCCATTTCCTTACAATGAAGTAAAATCAAGTTTATGCTAGCTCACATTTTACTGCATTTTCTAATGAATTTCAAATTTTATGCAATAATATCTTTGATAAATTCACATGGCTAATTCACTGCAGTAAAGAACATTCAAAACACTATAAGGACAGTCAGTTTTGCATTAATTTTACCACGCAACCCGCTTCCATAAAGATGTCACCAATTAGATATCTGGATAAATAGGAAATCATCTGTTGTTATTCTACATTAGCATTAGGCATAATGTATTTTTGGGAATTTTCTGAACACTAACTAACATTCAGGACAAAAACTGGAGAAAAACTGATCATCTGATCTGCTCTAGTGCCACAATTCTTACACACCTCTGGGAGAACATTTTGGATGGAAAATACAAATGAAAACAAACAACAAGCAGCTTGGCAGGAATAGGAGCTGGACACTTACCCACAGAGGTGCAGTTTTCCAAAGTGAATGACCTCCCTTCTCCAGCCCTGGGTGGTGCCTGCGTAGTAAGTGCTGCTTGGGTGATGCTCGGTGGAGCAGAGGGAGCTGAGGTGGCTGCTGCTGCTGTAGCACAAGGGGAGCAGCAGGTGCCAGGTCGCCCCCAGATCTCGTGAGAACTCCAGCTTTACTGGGTCAGCAGAGGAACTATCAGTGGTGCAGCCGATATTGATCTGGAGGCCAAGACAGGAAATACAGAAGATAACATAGGGCAAGTTGTGGAACTCCTGATCACTCTTTTGTCTCTTTGCCTCTCCCTTTGGTAAGGTATATATTTAGCCCAGGAAAACAGGGATCTGGGAACTCATTTAACAACTGGGATGATGCACTCAAGACATGCATGTGAACATGAACTCTTGCACATTGCCCTACCTATCCATAGGCATATTGCACTCTAGCTTATCATAAAATTAATGTAATATGAAATCCCCAACTACTTCTATTAAGAGAAAACTGTAAAGATAATTAGACAAAATCCCAAAGGAGAGCTGCTAACGTTGCTGGAGCAAATGCATCAGCTTTTGCAGTCCTCTGGCAGGTACTTAAGTAATGACAGCACCAAAAAAATGTGCATTTTCAAACCCAGAAATATTAAAACAAAATGTGCAAATATAAACCTTTTGTTAAATTGCTGAGCTGCACTATGGTCCTTCTTGTGTTACACTTCCAAAAAAATGAAAAAGCTTGTGCCACAGGGGGTATGCTATATCACTCCATGTGTTCTTCAGCTTTCATACTCACTACCCTTTTGTTTATATATAGGAGCAAAGCCCTAGGAGACAGTGTTAAAAGTATCATAGCTGGACTGGATTTAGATTCAATATCACACCAAAATATATTTTGGTAGCATCAAACTTCTCTGGGTATTCTTACAAGATTCTTGATTTAGAGAACAGTAGAAAAGGCAGAAAACTTACACGAACACAGTTCTACTATTGGAAAAAAAATATAAAATGATGCTTTGTACAGAATATAAGACATCTTAAGACATATCTTCTGCATGCCCCTAGTGCAAAGTAGTCTGCTTTTCTTTCACACTGATATTAAGATGTTCTTTTAGTTTCAAATTGCTCATAATAAAAGAAATAATATAAATAAAAGAAGAATTAGTTCCCTTACAGGATGACTCTGTCATATAAAATAAGATGTATTATACTTACCATATAAAAAATAAAAACCCATTGCCAATGAAATACAAAGCCTGTACTAAAACTATGGAACATTTTGAGGTTTTTACATATCTTTGTAGCAGAAAGTAAGTTTCTTTATAACATGCTGCTCTGTAATGAAAATCTCTTTATTTCTAAAACCCAATAATACTTAGAACTGTGCAGGAATGTTGAAAATGTATCTGACATTGAATTTCCTTCATCACTCTTCAGTGCACATGAGTCCCATCAACCTACATACGACTAGAAGGGTTATCTACTCATCTGGAATCTTAGAGAGGTGCTTGACCCAATATCGGTTATAACTCTTGGGAGAAACTCTACTGCATTATGCATAACTTCTTCATTTATACTAATATCCTCAAAAACGTGAGCTGAAAACAATGTTCTTACCACATATGGAAGTAAGCATGTAGATTTTATGAGGTTAACGCTCTGAAGACTTATGAATACCTTAAAGTGACCTCAAACATTTTTGTTCTACAGGCTATAATCTATATTTTAAAACAGGAAATGGTTTGCATTCAATAATTTATGAATTAGTTGCATGACAAACTGAAGCATGCATGAGTACACAGCTAAACCTACTTTTCTTGGAAAACCTTTAGTATCATTTTATTAACTGTTTATAAACTAGTATAATTTGCTGTTTAACACTACATCTTTCTTAAAAGTAGCCTGGTAAATGTAACATGGCAATTTACATGAAAGATTATTTTATGATTTCTTAATGACAATATAATAACCCCTCTAAACTAATACATACTAGGTTAAATGGTTACTCCCATCAGTATCTGCCCTAGCCAGTGCACTATTTAGATTTTAGGATAAACCAGAAACACAGTTTAGTTTAGACTACGTGTTGTCATTGCGGTACCCATTTCCATTGACTATATGAAAACCAAAAAAGCATGCTCTTTATTCATGAGCTTTGGATAACTCACTAAGATGGGATGAATTCAGGCCATCATGGCCAAAAAACAGCTTCTTCTAGAGCGTCTATGAAAGCATGGGCAGAAGCAAAAGGAAAGCAGAGCCTTGGCTCTCTGAGAAAGTACAGCAGTGCAGTTAAGCCAGCAGGTAGGAAAAATTAATTTCTAGTGTCACGGATGAAGTTGTAGCTCTCCACCGGGTCACCTTATGGAAGTGCTGCACACTTATCCTGAGCAGGCTGTGAAGTGGCAATCTGGACCCTCATTATATTTTGCTCATCATCTTCTCTGCCAGTGATGACTCTCCAACTCCCAGGTCATGGACTTTAATGCTATCAGTGCAAGTATACAGGCATGGACAAAGTAGTAACTTCGGCATAAAATTAGAAGAGTTTGAGGCAGAAATTTCCCTTATCTGTGTTAAAAGTGTCATGATATACACACATGAGGGAAAGTAATATCAAAGCAATTACAGGAGAAATTAGACAGGCTTCTGCACTTGGCAATCATAACAGCTGGGCAAATACACCAAAGAGCAGAACCTGGAAGAAGAGAACTCTCTAAGCAAAAGGCAAAATAACTTTCTGAGGACAAGTACCTCAAACTGGATTATAGTGTTTTCATTTACGCTCAGGTCCCTTGTTGTAATGGAGTGCTCTCCAACTTCATTTGAAACAAATACCATAGCTGAATCTTCTTCCCTGTAAAAAAAGGAAAGGAACACTTTAGACTCAGTTTATTCCACAGTTCTTTCTAATTTATTGCTGAGAGGTGCTTACGGAGCTCCTTTAGATGAATATGGGCAATAAAGCCCTATGTTTCCACCAGGGTAGAAAAACCAGTTGTCCTCTTTGGGACCGAAGTCAAATGTATCCAAAAGGATCATGGGATTCTTTAAGTTATTTCCATCTATAATTAAGTCATCAATAATCCAGATTTCTTCTTTTTTGCCTACAAAGAAAAGGGGAACATTCCTGTTAAGACCTAATACCACTATTATACTACACTAGCGTCAGTATCTTCGTTTTGATTAAGAATCATCTAAATGAGTGAGTGGTTGCTGTAGAGCCCAAGCAGCCTGAAAGGCTGATTTCATTCTGCACCTTTTTCCTTGGACTCAGCAGCTTGTGTTTGCCTGGCAAGGGCTCTTTGACAGAGAAGGAAATTCTGATTGACTTCTCTCCAATGGATTATAAATTCAAATATGTTGTAAAATTAGTGCTTTCAAACTGGACAGGAAGGATTAGATTGCCAGATCTTTTGTGCAACTGGTTTTTTTTTTGTTTTGTTTTGTTGTTTGTTTTTTTTTTTAAATCTATCTAAAAGCCTTTGTGTTGATCAGAGAAAGTTAAAAGGCTTCTTTTAAATAAGATTTGTACTTAAGGATAATGTGTGCAAGAAAAGCTTAGTTTTAGGCAGAACCCACCAGAAGAATGAAGTGGGACTGGATTCTTAGGACCAGATTTAAGTTTGCTTTTTTTGTTAGAGATGTGCTAGGCATTTGCCTGCATGGAATAAATTGTTGCTGTATTACTGTGTCTAAACGATTGCTGGAATTCTTTAGAGCCCTTAATGTCAGCTTCTGCTAAGAGATGTGCTCAGAGTAACTGATAGCAGAGGAGAGCTTTCTTCAGCTGGCACATCTCCTACAATCAGGAAGAATGAGCTGCATTCCTCTTGTGGTTTTCTACAGTCCTTTACAATTTAATCAAAAGATTAACTGCTCACTACATACTCTGTCTAAATGGGTTTTTAATGCCTAGTTAATTCCGAGCAAGGTAGGCCCAGCTCCCATTTGCACTTGGGATGTTTTTGTATAATTGGAGCATTCTAATGGGCCCTCAGTGTAAATGAGAATCAGGTCCATTAAAAATAATAAGAACCTGAGTGAAGTTAACTTTATCTGTGTTGCTTGACCTCCCCATCCCCCCAGGACCAAATAGTCTTCTGCACACAGTCAAGGAGTATCAGGTTAAGGTACTTTCACTTTAAAGCATACAGCAGCTTTATAAGAACAGTAAACATGATTCTGTGATAATTTTAATTGAAGGAGTTAAATTATAAGAAAACGTGATTTAAGAGTCTCTATTATTGTTGAGTTTAAAAATCTACCCTCCTACAGATGCTGAGCTGTGCAAGTGTGGACCTGGAGTCCCGTGGGTGTCTCTTCCTTACCGTTGTTGTAAGGTTGCCAAAGCCTGAACCGTGTTGCATTGCTTTGGGCTGCATAGGGCAGAGGAACGTTAATAAAGAGGACGTCTGTAGTCTGTGTGAAGTAAAACTCATCTATCAGGTGCCAAGTGATGCCACTGTTGACAGAATATTGCAGCAGGATGGAATGAGACCTCTCGGGCGTGCCTGGAGCAGAGGACATGCATTTATGTTCATTATAATCCAGTTTTTAAAAGCACTAGCTCAAAAATACTTCTTCAAGTGTAAATGCAGTTAGGTTACTGTGACATCTATTACAGATCATGGGCTTCCTTTATCAACAACTTAAGCTATTGAGATGTTATAGGTGGATTGTACACATACGTCTTCCTGCACTTTCCCTTGCTTGCCTGTCTGCAAAATGCTAATGAATTAGGGGCTAAATTTACATTGCTGTTCATTATATGTATGGTCACAGTTAATTACTTAGATTAGAAACTATCTCACTATTATAATATTCTAGATTAGAACAAACCAGCTCCTTCTACCACAGACATTTTTCAGTAGTTCAATATTTATTTGCTTGTTTTTCCCAGGTACCAGACATTATCACCATCTGTAGCACCGACAGATAAAGACACAGCCCTTATCCTCACAATTTATAGTCCACGGCTCTGACTGCAGGCACTGATATGGGCATATTCATGCCCAGAAATCATATAATTGATGGAAAGCACTGAGGATCTTTATTAGCATGTTTTAACAACAACAGCAGCAATATTCTGTGCTTTAAGCGGGCCTAAAAATCAGTGGTGGAAGTGAGAGTAAAATTTGCATTTTCTGACTACCAGTTCTTCCTTTTTTACTTAAAGCTTTCTAGAGTCAATAAAGACTCTTTACAGCCCTTGCTATTAACATATGCTGATTAAAGCCCAGCACTTGGTGTGGTTATCCTGCACAAGCTCAGTCCTCAGTGTCTATTTGGCCCATGCCTGACTTGCTGACCAAGAACATCAACATCTGAGCGACAGTATCTCCAAGCTGAGTTCTCACTTGGACAAATTTACACTATCCACTCCCTTCATAGTGTGGCATAGTGATGGCACATCCCCAAAAACTCAGTCCAAGGACAGGAACTAGCAGCAGAAAAGGACTAAGGAACAGGTTTTTCATCCCTGCCTCACTGCATTACTGTGCAAGTTTCTCCCATGTTCTGTTCTTAAATTAACCAAATTTGCTGAAGCCAAAATGACTGATGTGCACACTCCTGCTCTACTCTGCTTCAGTGCAAAGTCTCTCTTCAATGGCCATGTGTAGAACAGAGCAGGAAGGAGACAGGAGCTGATTTTGCCTTACCTGTGGTGATCAACACTAAACAACACATGCTGTTAACTCTTACAGTTGAGAGATATGCCCAGCTATATTAATTTGCATTCAACATTAGGGAGTTTGTTGGGACTAAGTCCTGGATCCAGGCCTAAGCCTAGCAAGCCATATGGATTTAATGAGAAAAGATTTCTCATGGAGTTTCATTGCTTTACCTCTTGTGGGTCAAGTGTCAAAATCCAGCCTTGAGCCTTCGGCTATTCCTCCCTTTCAGGATGATATTTTTACTCATTGTATTTTTAAATATTTTGGCAAGGATCATATGTAGAAATATTTCCAAGTCAGAGTCTTGTAAAAGAAGTTTTCAGAAAGATTTTGCTCTTAAAACTGAAGTATTTGGCACATCGTTATTTTGGGGCATGTTATGTTATGGTTTTGGCTGTTACTGGTTTATCTCTTTTCGATAAAGTACTTAATAGTAATAAATAGCCAAATATATATGATTAAATGTCTATTCAAGTGAATCAAACTTAATTCAGAAAGAGCTACATTTTTACTTGCCCATACAGTGATTTGGCTAAGAAATTTACTTAGAAAGAAAGAGGCAGTTCAAAACTCTTTTCATGCTGTCCTTTGGCAAATGGTGAGTCAGTTAGGGTCCAGTCCCAGAAGCTATGAACATCTTCCATCTTCCATCAAAGGGAGAGGAGTTTTTGCATGTTGAGAGTTCAGCTTGGAAGTGCCAGTTCTACAGGCAATACTGGGAAAAACAACTGAAAGCCCTCAGCCAGGGTAGTTGTTCTCCACCATGTTACTCCTGACTTGGATAAAATTATTTTGCAAAGCCAGGGATGGCAGGGGCTTGGAGTAGGGTAGGACCGAATCATTGGCATTTCTAATACTTGTATTAGAAAAACTGTCTCAAGCTTATTACACCAATGTATAAACTTGGCTTGGCAGGTCTGACTATTCTTCATATACAATTGAACAGAATTACGAAGTTTTAGTCATCTCTAAGATACCTACAAGGAAGTCAGATGGTAAGACCTTTTAATGCAGTGGACTGAAGCTTGAAAATGAAAAACCTGGTAGTTTCTTATCAGTTCCCTAAGTGATCTACTATAGACAAAATTTTATGACTTAAAAAACTGATAAATCAATTTTTCCCCAACATACTGCAAAATCTCTCAAAAAATGTTGAGTTATTTTGTTTCTTTTCTGCTCAAAGACTTTACTAGCTGTGCTGGTTTTTATATTACCGGTTTATGTTTTTCTCAGGAACGGCACAGACGGCCACGTAGGCTGGTAGCAAGGTAGGGATGATGTACAATCTCAAACAAGTTCCTGGATTATCTACCATAAACCAGTGATCATGTACGCTGAAGCTGAAAATGTAAACCCATATTCTTCTCCATGATGCTACTATGTATGAATAAAGCTAGAGAAGTAATAGGAAATCAACAGTGATCTTACCTTTTGCAATGAATTTAAATGAAAACTGGATGTACACAGTATTAGTGCAATCTAGATCTCTCGAAACAAGCATTCTCAGTCCTTCCTGCAAATACAGAATAGATAGTGTGAGTCTCAGTTCCCACCACTGAAGATGCTCTGCAGCTTGTATTGTCTGGATGTTGTCTGTTACTGACTGCTAGCGGCAGTGAGAGAGGTAGTTCTCTGTCCCACAACTTCTTCCATGTAGAAAATGGGGACAGCAATAGCCTTGGCAAAGTGAGCCATGACAATAGAAAGGGCTAGATATGGGTTTGTGTCACTGCCACAGGCACAGCTGCATGATCAGTTACAGCCACAGATACAGCTCATTCAGTTCATGCTGTGAACCATAGAGATACGATCTGATCTGCAAGCACTGACTTACTCAGACATTGAGTCCAAGCTAGTATACTAATTTTTTTAGCAAAATGTATAGTAGCCAAGCACCCTAATTTCCAGGCAGGAAGATTCCTCTCTAGGAGCTTTTTTCTGTGCCTCAAAAAATATTTCATACAAAAATAGTCTTCTGGGGCAACCTCTTGACTTAAAGCAGTAAGGAAAGGGAGCAGAGAGCAAACTCCATAGTGACCCCTAAGGTCCTGTCCATCTTTGGACATCAATGCTGTGTGGATCCGGGGGCCAGAGCCAGTACCCATTCTACAGAGATCTGGCAAACCATCTCTCAGAGCTTCCCTCTTTCTCAGACCCATTCCCCCTAGGGGAACAACATGCAGGAACAACCAATCCAAGTTTCAGACAATTCACATCCTGTAATTTGTGATTTAAATGATTTAAAGAGGTTGAACTGGAGTCAAGGTTTTGCAAGGAAATATTTCTAAAGAATTCAAAGAATTAATTTCTACACCAAACGTTATTAAACTTTGCTTTTTTGGGGTACCTGCATTCACAGTGTCAAGTGAAGACTCCTGTGTGAGCTTAAAATTTGTGTGCTTATGTGAACAATAGTATTTCTATTATGTGTTTTGTTGAAGAACTGAGAAGTTCAGAAAATAGGATATTTCCTGGCCTTTTAAAACCTGTAATTAACAAAAAAAATCCTTAAAGAGCTAGAAAACTTCAAAAATGATAGATTTAAGTAAAACACAGGCTAACTACATAAACATTGATTACATAGACGACAGTGCTGACTAATTTGCATTATTCAAAATACTCAAAAGATAGGGGATTTCAAGATGTAAACCCAACTGATTGTAATGTGTATCATATTTCCAAATCACTCACCTGGCCTCAAGAATTTCAGCAACAAAATTTCTTTCTTTTCCTTTGGTGGTTAAGGAGGAATTTATACCACAAATGAAAGCAATAGCCAACAAACAGATGAAACCCATGTTTTCATAAGAAAACAACTGTGACAAACATGGTGCATAAGCAGGGCAGGAAAAGACAAGAAAAATTAAAATTTCAAATTCTAGCCTAAAGACTGATATAAACATATGTGGGGAAACAACAAAAAAATTACTTTCTGTTCTTAACTCTACTGGGTTTTATTCATTTTGTCAATGTAAATAATGTCTGACCCCTTTAAAAATGAGAGCTGTTCCAGACTTGATGGTGTCACCATTCAGGTTTCCCCTCTCAGCACCATAGACCTCAGGCCAAAGGTCTGGATGCAAGTTACCATTGAAATCATCCTTCAGTACAGACGGCAGAGGAATGACAGGGACACAGTACGGACCACCAAAGCCTCTGTCACACCTAGCAACAAATTGGAAGGAAAAGGTGTTATCCATCTGGCCTAAATAAAACATAACATACTTTCTATGAAGCAGGTTAAGCAGGTTGCTACTTACACACAGTGACCTGCATCACAGATGCCATGGCCTGAGCACATCCAAGGGCACCCTGTAGCCAGGACCACATTATCAATAGCCCAAGAATCAACACCAGAAGCATAGTTGTACTGAATCCATCTGAACCGTGTTCTGGGGGAGCTAGAAAAAAAAGAGCGCATGTATTTCAGGATCCAGAATGTCTGCTCCACAAAGTGCTAAATAGTAAAGAAAATCTCATAGACTTCAGGAGAGGAAAAGCATATTAATAAGCATGACTCCCAGTATTTGGAAAAGATTCCAGTTGAAACTGGAAGTTTCAATTTCTCAGGTTAGTTTTTAGGCAAAATTCCAGCAGACTCTAAAGGAAGGTGCCGTACGTGAAAACCAAGAATGAACATTGCTGCAACTCTTGCCAGTCAACAAAGTGGTTGAGCAGAAACTATTGGCTACATTAGCATTTGACAGCTCCATGTGTTGCTAAGAGCTAAAAGAATATAATTGCTTCAATAAAGTAAGAAGGAAAGTTAATTTATACTAAGTGTTGTGTAAAGAAAAAACAATGATTACACATATACACACATAACAATGTATGAATATATATGTACAAACATGCACATGCATACACACTGCTGTGTTTGCTGACTGCCTTGTAATCCTCAGATGAGGAAAGTATTCTGGAAAAAAATAATCTATCACAATGCTGTGGGTTAGATCATCTTCCATTTGTTCAGGCAGGAAATGTGTTGTGGACAACACACAGAGGATTGCCCTCAGACTTTGATAGGATCAGGATATCATTGTATTTGTGAGGAAGATTCTTTGGAAGAAGATGTATGGTCCTTTGGAGGATACTATGGAATTAGAAACCAAGATGTGAACCCCTGTCCCAGTTCATCTACTGTGTGTCCATTTTTACCACCATATTTTCTGACTGGTGAAATTTACAGAGGTAATGTGTAGGGCGCTTTGAAGAATTACAGAACTATCCAGAATAATGGTAAGCAATATCATAATCTTCTGTTATTTCTAAACTAGAGCATGGTTTTATTCAGAAACAGATGCCAGCACATCTGCCACATCCATTTACAACCATGTGATAACACTATGAGGCAGGCAGAACTCTCCTCCTGGTCAAAAGGGTGGAGGTGACACATCTAGTAACATGTGTTTTGACTTGCTGAATGCCATGACTAACATGCCTAAATGTTGGGTGACAAGTTAGATGCAATCATAGAAAATAATTTTATATGAAAGGATGGGTCAGGGCATTAATTTTTGCTTCTTACTGGGTAAATGTTAGAAAAGCTTGGTTTAGCGTTCCTGTTCTTGCCATCATAGATTATAGGCAAGGCTTAAGAATTCACTCATTCAAAGTTGTTACTTCCTTAAGTTCCTGCAGTTCACATTATATCTGATGAAGTGTTTTGAAGTGAAATTTAAAATTCTGATGGCGTGACAACACACATTTAATAATTTAAAAGACATGCAGAAAATTCCCAAGCTGAGAGATGTTTGCTCAAATTAGATCAGCAAAATCTTTATCATGCTAAACAGCCAGAAAAGCAGTGCTCACTTGGTTGGGGGTGGGAGATAGACCGTAATTCTCTTCCAGTTTTGGAATCTTTCTGAAGTGTAGATGGAGCTCTCAGTGTAGTGCTGACAGCCGATGGTTGGAGGGACACACTCCTCTGTCACCAGGTGCCAGTCTCTCCCATTGTTTAAAGAATACTGCAAGTGAATGCTATGGGAATTGCTGTATGGCTTGCTGCAACCCATGCTCAGCTCAAACTGCAAGAAAGAAGAGGCTGATACATGGAAGTCCCAAGTCTCAGCATAACGAGGTTTTCCTAAGGAAAGAGAGAAAATCAATTAAAAAAGGTATAACTTACACTTATGCTTTCAGTACTGTCATTCAAATTAATTATCTGTATTTTAACTATTTTCCTTCTTCTTTTCCCTGCATATTACTATATACCTGAATTTATCTATACCTCCCATCTTGTAAAAACTTGACCCATAACTGATTTATAAAATAGACTCATACAAATGTAGTAATGTTTGGTGACACATACCAATGTTTTCATTGAACATCAGAGCTGTATCCATAGACAGGCAGTCGATGTCTACTTGACCTCCTTGTATTCTGTACCAGCTTGCTTGTAAATCCACAGTTCCATCAAATTTATCCTGGAAACCAGTCTGAGAGCTGTCATTCATACCTATTAGGACATCGTCCAAAGCCCACTGAGCTGAATGCTTCCCTATAAAAAGCAGAACGGACAGTTTAGTGGAATCCTTGTACGTTATTTTTTATGTCCGTACGCTGCGTTCACCCAGTGAGCAGTGCTCGGTCATGTAGATGAGCACTGTTGAACAAGACTAAAACATTGCTCAAGGATGAACCTGGACTCTAGAGTGTGTTTCTGCTTTAGATAAACACAGGTATTTTTTTCGTTTCTCAAGCTTCAGTGCCTTCATCATAGTATGCTCTCCCTGTATTTGAATGAGATACTCCCCGAGTCCCTCTTTGGGGATTTTCATTTCATGGGTTACAACCTTCCTGCCATTTCCCATAGCTAAATCAGAAAAACATCTCTCTAGTTCCCAAAGTACCTTTTGTATGGAAGAGGATAGTAGACAAAGGGAAATGCTGAAGGCTGTTGATATAATGATAATCACAGAAGTGCTCTTCACCTTCTCCTTCCTGTAAAACTCTCTTGTATTGCTTTCCAGCCTACAGGCATCTCAGTTCAATATCATCTTCAGACATTTCTCCTTCATTTCAATTCAGCTTTCTACTGGCATGTTGAAAATGCCATCATACTGTAGTCACTGCCCTCACAGGAGAGGTAAAGTCTTGACAATAAATTGTGAGCTCATAGTGATGTGCCAGGGCTTTTGTCTTGCTACTATGAGGAATGTGGGTCATGGCTGATAGGGCCGCTCTGCATTGAGTTATGGTAGATGAAAACAATCTATGAAGGAGCTAATATCCGTAATGAGGAGTGGCTGTCACCTACGGGTGCTGGTATGGAAAGTGGTATTTCAACCTCCAGTTATAAACTCTCCCTCTTACCGGGAGCCACAGGACTGCCATTGGGTAGCCTTAGAGTGAACACTCTCAGCAGGGACAGAGGTCATCCAGGTGCCCCAAGAGCAAGCGGCCATGGGGCAGGACACAGGTAGGGAGCAACCAGTCTGGTATTGCACCAGTCACCAGTGCAGATGATTGTGGCAGAATGATGGTCTGTGGTGCAGCAGCTGCTGCTCATCAGTTTTCCCAAATGAGCTGGCATCTTAGCTAAATCACATCCTTCTTGCTTTGTCTACTCTTTTGCTTAGTGAGGACAATTAACTCCAGCATATACATTGTAAGAAAGTGTACGAATAAGAAACAGCCATCAAAATGATAAATGGTATCAAAGATGCTGCATACCGTAATTACCTGAATGTAAGCTGTGTGCTTTTCTACCCAGGGAATTGCTGTTAAAATGTACTTTGCTATATTTGCTATATCACCTTATATTTCATGCAGGAATCCAGGAGCTGCTGCCTTGCACAAAGGCAAGACACTTAATCAGGACATTTTTAATAGTGGTAACGTGCCCCCATGCAAGGTGGGAGCTCTCACAGCGGCTTTAGGTATCAGTCAGCGTCAGGGTTTTACTTTCAGCTGAGGAAGTGGGAAGTGGCTGAAGGGGCTTTGCAGGTGCAGCAGAAGGCAGGGGAGCAGGACACTGGGACATCAGAAATGGCAGGGGATGGGGGTCCTGTTTTGGAGTGTGGAGATATCAAAATAGTGAGATGGAAGCCACCAGGTAGGCAGATTCAAGGCCAAGTTATGCCTCCTCTTCCAAAACAGAGAAAAAATGAGATAGAATGTGTAAGCCATTTGACATCCCAGGTCACTCTATACTCAGGTAAATCCTCTAATCTTATTTAGGCTTTACTGTGTAATATTCTTTTCTCCTCCCCTCTCAGCATCTTTGATTTAAACTTGGCTCTTAAACAATTCTACTCTTAAGCCCACTATTCCACTCGGTGCTATAAAAGCAAATCACATCTGCAGTGACTGAGGAGAGCCTAAATACGCTCTTACAGCACCCAGCTGTTCACCGTACTGTACTTTTGGTAAGCTGAGGTTTCTGCAGAGCATGTCCATACTGAGAAGCATTGGAATGTGGGCTGTGTAAAGCTGCTTGGTGAATTTTTTAGGATGGAGTTGCTTACCGTGCTGTGGCTGCCACCAGCGGAAAGCGGTGGCGGGGGTTTTGGCCTCCCGAGGTAAGTCTATCGAAACAACCTGGGGTTCCAGGTATGACATGAAGTCCAGCTCTCGCAGCAAATGCCAGGTGATCCCGTTGTCATTTGTGTATTGAACAACAAGACCTACATTTAAAATTAAGAAAAACAGTTAGTCAGACTGTACAGAGCAAAAGGGGGCAACTCTTTAGCCTGTACTCAGGAGCTGCCAGCCCCCATCCAGTGCATGTGGCACTTTTGGCATCTCCCCTGCCCTTTTGGCATCTCATGGTACGGGAGCATTTTGTGGACAAAGTCCTACTGCAAAGGTGACGTGGGCTCACCAGCTGCCACATGTTATCTTGCCTGTCTTCAGCAAACTCAAAGGATCATATCTTTTACAACTTCCGTAAAACTAATGATTGTACCACAGAAACAACAGGAATAATGTGACTTTCTTCATGTAGTCAGTATTGTCGGGTATCCTTGCAGTTTGTGTGGGACACTAAGTTGTAATTCTGATAGCTGGGCTCACAGTATAGGTAGTTCACAATGCTCATGCTACCTATGCAAGCTCACAGCATCCTTAAAAATTACCTTTCATAATATTTAGATAACTTGAGATAGACTTTGTATCTAACACACAGTATGGCAAATACTAGGACACAGCAGATTTGTGTAGTCTCTTATGAGCTCATCAAAGGGGATAATATAAGAAAGAATTACTTGTATATATTTCTTCTCTTAAAACTCATTTACACTGGACTATATTAAAAGATAATGGATTTTCTTGTATCTTTATACTGGTGCAAATGAAAGGAGAATCAAACCTTCAGTATAATCTGTGCTGAAAGATGACAGTTGTGAGTCACTATCAATGTAAATGCTATACATCAGGAAACAGTCCAGTGATGTTAAATGATTCATAGCGAGAGGAAAACGTCGTCTTCTCATCTACCAGATGCCAATGGTCTGTCTTCATGCAACTAGATCACTTTACATGGGGAATCTGCTCCCAAAACTCTGCTGAACCTTCCCAAACACAAATATAAGCCCCCCCCCCCCGCCTTGCCCCCCAATAACTCGAAGCATGTGTGTAAAATAAGAAAGGAGACAGCTGCAAGAGATTAATGTCTTTAGACTAAATACATTTGCAGCTGCAGCTTTATAATTTTGCATTTCAGGTAAACCATGCATGAACTTGGGTTGGAAGGCAATCTTTTATTAGACCCACTGGTGTAGTTGAGAAGCTGAACAAGTTTTCAGGCACAAACCCCTTCTTCAGGTCAGATACGGAGGTTGCCCAATTTATTCTGAACTTGAATTTTATTCCTCTTATTTCAAACCTGAAGAAAGTCCTGCGTACTTGTAAATTTAGCTGCTTTCCAATACTATCAAGTAGTATAATAAAAGCTACTGCACCTCATCTTGTAAATGTTGTCTTTCTTAAACCCTCACATCTCCAGCAGTTACTCTTACTGATAGACCACCATTACATTTGGTGGAAATAAGTATAAATGAAAATGGGGAACAAAAGTAAATAGTTTCCTGCACCACTTGTGAAAAGTGAAGATGTAATTGATTTACATTAAAAATAGAAGATTTTTTTTGGATTTTGTAAAGGCAGTAAAAGGTAAAAACACTGTAGAAGACCCAAAATACAAAAAACTTATTATAAAGAAAAGGGGCTTTACCTTCATTCCTGGCTCTTGGTCTGTTGCAGGAATTACCAACAGCCTTGCTTCCAATTTGTACATAAAATTGAACTAGCCTGTTAAAAAAATCAGGACAGAAGAGAAGTGTAATTATCTTCTGATAGCACAAGATCAGTCAGGATAACTCTCCTCTCTTAACTAATATGGCATTTTCAGTTAGGTCATTATTCCAGGCTTATTGACCAGGTAATGTTCCCAGTGAAATCAAGCATGGCCATAGTAAACTGTGGAGGACCCAAGACAGAAGAAGATGATGTGGTTTATTGATCCTTTTGCCTAATAAATGTATTGTTGGACCAAGCAGCAGAATTTCGCAGTTCCTTCTTTCACACAATGGTGCAAAATCTCCAAAGCAGGCAACTCTGTTCCTTACATCAGATCTTACCTTGGCCTCTTGTAACTAGAAATTTGTTTAAGCTTTAAAATACTGTATTGGAGTTTTAACAAAATTATTATATCCTCAATAAACGAACAATCCCTTTTTGGTCCTTAAATTCTTGATGCAAACAATTTTCGGTGAAAAGCATTCATGGGACACTTTGTGAAGTAAAGCCTTTGATTTTTAACTTATATATTTTGATCTCTTTGAATATCCTCTTGTTCTTGTGTCACAAGACAGGGGAAAAAATATTCCTTATGTGCCTTTCTTGCAACATTCCCTGTAGCCAGCGCTTTTACCACTTTACTACTTTCTCTTCTTTTCTACTGTACGCCATAGCAACATTTCCATCTGTCTCTCTGCATGAAAGTTTTCCCATGTCCTCAATTTTTCCCAAAACCATTTTTTGCAACCCTTCTAAAGCCACAACATCCCTTTGAGACAGTGTTGCTGATTTTATTGACTTTGGATTACCCTGGAAAATCCCTATTTAGCTATATTTGAATTAGTAATTAACTCATCCTTGTGCTCCAAAACATTTTTCCCCCAATCTGCAGCGATGCCCTGGTATCCTTGCTGAACAGATATTTTTAATTGTGACTCTGTGTCTGCGGTGTCAAACTAAGAATAGCTTACACTTCCTCTTAGATGCGCACTACTGCGTTATGTGAAACAGCAACTAATTTCAATTCATGTCCTGCTGCTCACTCACCAAATTTCATTGCACGTCTCCGACATTCATCTGAGTCTTACCAGGTCATAACTAATGTAACGAGCATTGAGATGGTGGAGAATGCCATTGTGCCCTGATCTACGCCTTCTTCACAGGTTGTTGGCATTGCACACCAAAACCAGTGCCTGAACAGACAGGGAACCTGGACTCCTCCCCACGATGGGCTTTTACATGCTGGAAGCTGGTGAGGCCATTCTTGTTTCCTAGCCAGTTTTTGACTTAGGATGATGCCTGCCTGTTGTCTTACGACTAATGGAGTACTTGCTGGTGTGATGTTTTTGGGAAGCAACTTGCTTGTCCCTTGTGCTGGCAGTGTCCTCAGGGACCACACAGGGTGAGGTGGGGTTATTGCCAAACAGGTGTTGTGGGCAAAAAAAAGAACACAAAACTACAGGAAACTAGGCTTCATTCATTCTATTTCTTGTAGATAACCTCTTTATTTTAAATACTGATTTTGAGGTGAATTTGTGTCTGTGTGAAGAATCAAAGCTTGATTTGTCACTCCAATAACTCCCCACAAGGATAACTCTTTTCCTTTTAAGGGATTTGGCCCTAATTTGTAGTGACAATAAAATCACAGACTAGCCACAGAACTACAGCCAGAGCCAGTATGATGCAGACAGGACTCCAGTTTCCTTCACCCACTGCTACATACATAATGTCATGATCCTCTTCGGATTCTAAATCCAGTCACACTTCAGTTCTGTTACCAAAATTGGTATCTCCTGTCTGAGATGTTTCGTATATCTGTAGGGATTAGGACAAGCCAGAATATACTCATGAGTCTCATTTATAATATAACCCCATGGATAGCTCAAGAGCAGACAGGCTCACAGTATCACACTATTTAGCCAGGTAGGTCCTATAACAATAGGACTGCTGCAGCTCTGTTGTCTGAGTTCAGGCAATAAACCACCAGACAGCGGTCTCAGAGGTGGAAAGATTTACAGTCCTACAATGAAATTCTGTTTTATGTTTGCCAAATGTAAAGACCAGTAAAAAACAAAACCAAAAGACAAAAAAATCCCCTTTCTGCAGAAGGGTGAATCAGCCCATCTGATCTGTGTTTGACCCAGAACACCTCTCTGGGATGGCTGCACAGTCATTAGCAAGGGAGTCTGTAACACAGATGGGAGCCAAGTCAGCTAACAAGCCAGATGTCATTACTTGGAAAAAAATACATATATTCCCTGGTTTTTATCTAGCTGCCAGGTAGGCACTGTGTGCAAATGGTCTCACTGAACAGATAGTAAAGAGTGTCATAAGGGACAGGCCATCAAAACGGGAGGCAGTAGCTCATCAGTAACCAAAATGCATCCAGGTATCTTATTGTCAGTCAGAAGAATGGAAATACTGCTGGTGAAATGGTGCCTTTGGCACATCGGGCCATGCAAAAGGGAAGGGATGGAGAGACTCCAGGGGGGTTCTGAAGTGCAGGGCAAAAAATGGTCTGGGTGAAGTGAATTTTGACACTTACAGTTCTCTTAGTGCTATGGGACATGCTCCTAATGTCTGTGAAAAAAATGTAGTCAACCATATAAATGAGTAAGGACACCATAGGACAAACAAATCTAAGATTATGGTAGCACTTAATGTATACACTAATCATCAAGTCCTTGTTTACGAACATTGGCTTCAGATAGCAAGCTTTAGTCTTAAATGCTCTTGGCATGACACCCGAGTTTGCCGGTGCCCTGTTGGGCTGCTTCCCTGAGCGGCACCACGCACCTCAGGCTGGCAAATCTCAACCTCTTTGGAGCATAGTGAACTGGGAGCACCGAGCCCCCATGGACCCTGGGAAGAGATGGGTGAAGGGGAAAAGTGTCTTTGTACTTCTTACAAAAAACCCCCAAAATTCTTTATATTCCTCACATAAAATTTACACTTTATATTCAAAATCTGTAGCTGAAACAAGGTGATAGGGAATATGCATAGGTAGATCTGCAAGAATTCAGAATGAAAATAAAACTGTAATGTCTTGCAATATTTTTCAATTTTTTGCTCTTTCATGCCTGATTTAATGAAACAAGATCTAAAATGGTCTGGGAAAACACTATTAACCTGAAAAATAAGAAGCTTAAAAATCTACTGCAGGAGTTTCAGCCTCCCTATTCACAACCCTCAATCCACATATCTAATGGTATGTCTTTTAAGGCATATTTTCCTGCTGTTTACTCAGTCACCAAAATCCCCCACCGTTCCGCCCCCCAAAATAAAAGATAACTCTGCAGGGGCTAAGATGACCCCTAATAAGATAACCAAATTCTATGCAAGGCATTAGTGAATGCAAAAAGTAATACCAAAATGGGAAAGTGCTTCTGTCTAATCTCCTCTTTCAAGTGACATCAATTTTAGCTCCAGTAACAAAAAAATACTTCTGTGCTGAGGAATTATTTTCAATTTAGGGTATGGGTCTTTCAGTTAACCCCTCGTACTCTCATAAACTTAGTCTGCCTTTGCTTCTAGCAAAAAAAGACTCAGTTAATGTTACAGATGGTCTCAAATACTGAAGTGGGGTGCACCTGTTCTAAACAAGGTGGCCAAAGCTGAATATTTACATTTTACATGGCCAACTCAGATTGTCTTATAATTAATGAAAAAAATACATACTTCCAGAAGACAAAGCACTGGCCTTTGCTAGACCCTATTTTAGGATGAGTTAGTTGCATTGCCCTTTTGAAGCAGTTATTTTCTCTTTTGAACATAATAACAGCCTGGGGTAATTGCTGTAGTCTAAGGTGTCCAGGTTCTGGTCAAGTGGCATGGGGTGGGTACTACACCTTGAGCACACATGTGGCTCAAGAAACCAAAAAATCTATGTTAGTCCTATTTGTGGAGATGACCAGTGTGTTTGCTCTCTCTAGGAAACAGCCCATGGATGTGGCTTCAAGCTTGAATTGTTCAAGGAATTTAAACTGCTCACTGTGCTGCTTATAAAAATATTTTAATGCTGATTTGTTTTGACAAAATGATCAGTCACAGCAGGAGAGCAGTTCGCACAGTAAGCACTTGCTTGGGAGAGGGGTCTTGGTTGCTCTTGCCAGGTGTCCCTTTGGCCATTTACATTCTTGGGGCAGTTATAAGACACCAGATGACCATGTTCTTGTGCAAAACAGCAGCAGTGATAGATTTAAAAAGTCAAGAAAGAGCATTGCTCAGTATTTTAAAACTTTTCCTGCCTTTTAGAATGGCTCAAACACTATAAAAATAGAAAGCTATAAATTATGAATATCTGGCATTAAAAGTGGTTTCAAGGTAATCTTAAAGCTAAAGAAAATCCTTTTCTTTTATAAAAAGATTTCTCCAGGAAAGAAGGAATAGGTCAAAAATACTCTTTGAATATAGACTTCTAGATCATGTGGTTACTTCCCATATTATGCCTCACAGGATTAATAACACAAGATTTTAAAAGATGGTGGAACAGAAGTGCTCAGATCTTCCCAAGTTCCAGTGCACACATGTACGTGTCCAAAGTGTATTTGTCAAACAATGAATTTAATTATTAAGTAGTTTACATGATTATATAATTAATCAACATATTTATCAGACATGCAGGGGGCAGAGGAAAGGCAGCTGCTGCTGTGCCGCTCAGTGATGGAGAGCAGCTGAGGATGTCCCCAAACCCACAGCACCCACACTGCCCTGAGGAGCACCACTTGCCAGAGCTGGAGAAGGGTAGCAGTAACTTCTGGCCAATCTTTGCTGAGTGATCCCACAAATTAAATAATGCAGCAAATCATGGCATTACTCTTGGAGCAGCCTCTGTCAGGAGAAATATCTTTTATTAAGCTAACTGATATAATTGTAGGGTGGGCAAGGTTTCAGGTGCATGATCCCTCATGAGACTGGACAAAGCAGTAGCAAACTGCAGGCTAAATAATGGTTATAATTAACAGCCCTTTGGTTATCTTGATTACATGAATCAATTAGACAATTTGAGAGAAAAAGGGTAATTGCTACCAGTGGAGCGGGATTCTGTGGTAGCAGGGAGAGAGGTGAAGGCTTGTTAACCTCTTGGCTACACAGAAACAATTCACATTCCTTTTTGTTACTTCTGATAATTGGACTAATTCACATCTGGCAAGTAAACAACAGCTCACTGCTATGCCATTGCCATGCCTGCAATCCAACACAGTCAGGGAGTTTTTCTGTCCAGCTATGGGCAGTCATATGTCTTATGCAGTCTTAAGACTGTGCCTTCTGCCCATCCATCTAGAATACAATGCAAACCATCTTCTCAGATGATAAAGAGTTCATTTTTTTTTATGCCGCTATTCCAGCCTAAGCTGTTTCTAACCTAAGTATTCTCTCTCAAGAAAAGGTAATAGTACACCAGAATGAACAAAAAAGTAATTTCTCTGTCTTTAAGATTTCTTGTACAGGTTGCAAACCATAAAAACATTTCCCACCTTCTCACATCTACACTTGTAATAGTGAAGAGGAGACAACATGAATACACAGAGAATTGTTGGGAGCAGCACTGAGGATTCACCTGATATTTGTGGTGTCCAGCGGAACAGTTCTTGCCTCCCTTTTGCCAGGTCCATTGAAGTACAGAGCTCTTCCATCGCTGAGCACTCCACAGCCTGTCCCAACCTGACCTCCTGTTATCTTGTACCAGAGAGGGCTTAGCTTCCTCTCAAACCTGTCGAACATCTCACTGTGATTAGGCACGTTAGACACACAGGTTCCGTGCGATGCTTCAAGAAAAAAAAGAAAATACGGGAGACGCTTTGGTGAAACTGTGCTGAAGAGAGTAAAGGTCAGATGCAGTATGTTGGCAGATGGTTCTGTTGCATCCAGATATGAGAAAGTACCAGGCTTTTCTAAGAAAATGCCCTGACAATAGGATTGTACCTTTTTAAACCCACTTCACAAATTTTTGTAAGCAGAATAAGCCCTCTTCCTCTAAACTCTAAGATCATTTACTTCACTAGGTGAAAAGCAGCCACACTTTATGTTGATAAGGCATTTTATATAAACAGAAAAATACCTTTTATTCCATTTTAAAACAAATTGAAGAAAAGATGTTAGTTTGTTGCTTTGTTGGTATAGAGGGTTGAAAAAGAGTACAGTGTGCAACTGGTTGCGTCAATCACTGTTTTTTTTAACTGTATTTTTTGGGTTTTGTTGAGGTTTTTTTTTTTCTGTATTTCAGCATAAAAGCCCCTGAAACCACAAGTGAGCAGAATTTTCCGCAGAAGGGCCTGTCAGAACATATGTTCCCTCCTGGTACCATGCCATCTGATGGCCAGGGGACTCAAAAACAGCAGCAATTCTTTTGAAGATGATCCAAAGGCTTTTAAGCAGACTTTTTAGTTTATAGCATTTTATTTTGTTTTCTCTTTTATCGCTAGTCCCTTCCCATTCATACAGATGGTGATGTTCAAAGATTGTGGTTGCCAGAAATATCACCAGTGTCCACTGCCTTCAGCTGCTCTGTTTTGCCTGTGCTGAATTTTATTTAACAAAATGAAAAGATTCTTGCTGGCAGCCCATGAAATTTATGTTATTGTATATTTTTATGGAATACTGGAGTGGAAAAACAAGATGCTAAATTTACAGCTTTAGCTCAGCCAATGCTTACTGGAATCCCACCTGAAAAGGGCTGTCTTACCTGTGTAGCCCAGGTCACAGAAGCAGACCCCTGAGACACAGTCCCCGTGACCATTGCAGTAGTTGGGGCAAGGCTCAGAAATGTAAACGCCGTCTAAGCCAAAAGGAGGCACACTCTTGTGGGAGCTGCTCTCCTGGATCCAGCGGAATCGAGTCTTACTGCAGAGAAACAACAGCGAAGGACACAGTGTTACTATTGCCTGCTTCACTATCTACTGCTACATGTTTAAGATTAAAAGGACCTTTTCCTAAATTAACCATTTGCAAATAAGATGTGAATGGATGCCTGGAAAAGATTTCTGACAACCTACATTTTGTGCAGTTTTACTTAATGATATTTTTTCCAGATTTTTTTAATGTATTTTAACTTCCTCTATTTCTCTGGCCCAATCCACCATTGTGATGCAAAGAATGGATACATGGTTTTATCAACAGCAGTGAAAGATTACATGCGAGTCCGAATATGCCTTTCACTACTCAGTTCAACTTGAACTGCTAATTACATATTAAAATCTCAGAATTCCATTTCTTACAGTACTTAGGAAAGGAACTCAGTAATGGCAGTGATGCAGAGTTTGTTATGGGACTGTGTAATTTTGAGTAAAAAACTTTCAAATAATTTGGATATGAGAAAAATAATCCTCTTTCTGAAAATAATGGCAAATAACATAGAATCATATCATCATTCAGGTTGGAAAAGACCTTTAAGATCACCAAGTCCAAGCGTTAACCCAGGATTGTCAAGTCCATCACTAAACCATGTCCCTAAGTACTGCATCTATGTGTTTTTTAAATACCTCCAGGGATGGTGATTCCACCACCTCCCTGGGCAGACTGTTCCAATGCTTGACCACCCTTTCTGTGAAGAAATTTTTCCTAATATCCAATCTAAACTTCCCCGATGTCCTACATGTGGACAGAAATACTAAGTTTTTGTTCTTGGATGACAACATGAAATTCCTGGAAAAGAGTGATCTAATCCTTAACTTGTATAACTGAAACTGCTCCAGAGGCTTTGGTGAGCCTACACTAAGTTACTCCAGGTGACCCGCTGCATAGGAAATTTGTTGAAAAAAATTTTTTTTTATTATTAATTGTCAGTCTTTAACTTTTAGCTGAATGATTCTATGGGAGCTCCAGAGAGGGGAACAGATTTAAAATCTCATAGCCAATCCAATGGATTAACTACGATCCTCCTTGCTACTCAGCCTAAAATATAATCAACCTTTTGCTTTTTTTCTGCTGTGCACTGGGTTTTGGTAGGTAGGTGGTCATTGTGCTAGTGCTCTGTACCAACTGACGAAATGGGATGCTCTCCGGATAACCCAGGAACCATGATTTCCAAAGTGACCCACAATGAATTTAGTTTCCAACATGCCGAGACCCTCATCGTACTTGCAATACTTACATTTTTAATGTATTAGCATAAGCCTCTTATTCCTGATCACATTACTGAACATAATGCCAAACAGATTGCTGCTATTGATTCTGCACTGCTTGTTTTGGGTAAATCAAATCAGCTGGTGTCAGATCTGTGCAATTTGGCACCTGCTTTTATTGGCTAATTACTGAAGAAAAGACAAACTTGTTACGGTACATGCTGCTATTTCAACTCCTTGCGGCAAAGGCACTGGCTCCCCTGCTACACAGTATGCCACACACTCTGTGCCGCATACTCAACATTTGTGCTTGAGGATGAGAAGCCTGCAGCAGGAGGATGGGGCTGAAGCCCAGGGGCAGCACTAGAGCAGCTGCCCAGGGGAGAGAGGCAGGAGGCAACAGGGTGATGGCCAGGGGCTCAGGGACCGGCTGCCAGCTGCCCTGGCAGTGCTCTGTGCAGGCAGCAAATCAGACCAGGGCGGTTTACTGATGGCGTAAGACAGCAAACAAGGGGAGTGAGGAACTTCAGCCAAATCCAAATAAGATTGAGAAAAGTCTCCTGATTTCAAGGCTTATTTGCGTCTCCCACTGTCTGCTGTTTTCTCATCTGTATTAACCTGATGCTGACATGGTGCTCGCAGATGAGCACACCTGTCATTCCTCCCTCCTTTGACTTTGGCTGTCATGGCCACCTTCAATGACACAGCACATTACACAGTAGCTCAAATACACTTCTAGGGTTTCTTTGCCCAGTGGTAACTGTAAAATTAATCCTGTTCAAATGGCTTATTTGATTCAAATGACTTACCACTCTCTTGATGGTGCCTCTGACCTAACCGATACGTGTAAAGACAGACAGCGCCACAATGAAGAGACTGATGTCAAATTAAAATGTTCTGGGTTCCTTGCTTTGCAATTTAATTTTATAGACCATTCTGACACCTTTAAAATAGAAGGCTTCTCCCTGTTTTGGATTTTTAACACCACTTTTACTCAGAGCTTGCAACTTTTTCCTAACATAGCATCAAAAAAGAGGCAGGTAATTCACAGGTACCACTGGCATCACTGGTTTACAGTACCTGGCTGCAAGTGACCTGGGGATAACAATAGTAATTCTTGTCCAGTCCTCAAAGTCTCCTGTGTGATACACAGTTGGCTCGCTCAGCTCCCGGGAGCTTCCCTCGCATCCTTTTGTGCCTGGAGATGCAGGGTAGCAGCCCTCCTTCACCAGTGACCAGAACAGCCCAGCATCGTGTGAGTACTGAAGCAGAACAGGAGCAGAGCTGCTGTATTGGTTGGTGCACCCAATGTTCAGCTGCAAAAAAGCAGAACATGAGATAAAAACTGAAGAAACCTGTGCTGTTATTGGTTTATTGGCTGCAAACCACCTTTGACTTTTCAGTTTGGGAGGCTTAGTGCTCTGAATACTTGCTTTGAACCGTGCTGGCAGTGATGCCTGGAGTCTGTTTCCTACACATATATGACATTTCTCAGTAAAAATTCCCATTATTCCCTTCATTAAAATTGCTGGGTTCAGCACACCAAAATGTGCAAAGAACTTTTCAAATGTCCTGGCGCATAGCAGGCCACAAACAGCAAACTCTGTGCAGGCACCTACATGCCCAGGAGTGGGAAGAGCTGTATCCTTGGACACCCGTCCCATCTGCAGTCCACCCAATGTGCCCAGAGGATCAGCTTGACTCACAGGTCCCCCCTGCCTTGGGCTGCAAGCCCTGACCACAGCCTAGTCACTGGCCTCGCAGGAATGATGACTGGGAGTTGATGCTACAGTTTGGGTCCCCAGAATATGAAAAAATTGCATGAAGTAGAAAAAAGCATACTAAAATGTGAAATGAGAATGTAACCAAGACAAAAATCAACTGCTGAAGTTTTCAGTTTCATTTTTCAAGCTATCAGAAAAATATTAGTTTTCATTATTTTATTGCAGAAATTCTACTGGAGAAATCCTAATTTACATTTAGAATGTAAAATGTAAACCAAAAATCATTCACGTAAAATGAAATTATTTTGGCAATTACTGCCTTTGAGTTTATCAATGCAAAATGATTCCAGGCAGCTATTTAAAATGGAAATTTGACAAACTTAGGAAACCATTTAACCATATGTTTAAAATTAAAGCATGCAAATAGGACTGACACATTTATGTGCAGGCCAGTTTAAAAGCTTTCCAAAAAAGAGAGGAGTATAAATTCAGGCCTTCAATAATAGACTTTATGAAGAAGAACTCACTGTTCTCTGATACGTTGTTTATGCTTTGTATATTTATTTTATATATATTGTAAACATATATAAAGTTACATAAATATAAATTAAAATATAATATATATTTTGTATATTTACATTGCCAAGTGTTTCAGTGATGAAAGGTGTATGAAATATTTTTAAGTATTGCTTTTTTAGATTAAACAATTTTTGAAATGCTGTTGATCATCAAACCTGCAAAATGGAGACTTAGTCACTGAAGTAGAGGCAAGTGGTAAAAAGGCAAATAGCATCTTTTCCAGGCTAAATGGTACTTATATATTGAAGTATTTTTGGATTTTAGACAGTTTAAACTACAAGCAATACTGACTCAGAAACTGTACTGCAATCCCTCAGTTTGTATAGCATTTCATTAGCATAACTTTCAGATGAAATGAGATTATTTTACAAATCCCATTATTTCTAACTAACTTTCCTATTTATAGAACTGTGGGAATTATATTTGAAAAGCTGCCTGTAAACATCTGATCTCTTTAATAATTCCACTTGTAAATTATTCAGTGTCTGTATCCACCAATTATGTAAGGACCATGTATTTGTGGTGAGCTCATTAAAATTGCATTGCAACCAACCTCCAGAATTCACCAATGGGATTTCATTATAAACTCAATAAAATTTTGATTAGGGTTCAGAAACAAGTGCTTGTCAAAGCAAATACACTCTCTTTGGAGCCCATATTCTGATGTACTGTCAGACCACCGAAATTTTTGTAAGCCGTTTAAAAAAGAAAATGATAATTGGAGCCCATATTTGTTGACACAATAAAAGTAAATTATATGAAAAATCGACACTGGAGCACAGAGCAGCTTGTAAGTCCTTAAATAGTTTTAAATAAAAAAAATATACACAAACTACATGGCAGCTTTTGTAGTCACAGAGCCCCAGATGGGATAAATCCTTTTTTCCCTTGACAGTGCAGTACCATTTCCTAGTACTGATTCAAATATAGTGACAGTCACTTCAGCCCACTTCTGAAATGTGTTGAAGAACAAGCTTTAAAACTTCTCCAGAGGGGTAAAAGCTCTCCTGCACCAAGGTTTTGGCTGTCCTTCTAGAAAGCAGCATGATATTTTATGCTGTACGCATTCATACTTGTGCTCTTCACATCTTTTTACACAGTGGTATAATTTATCACCTTTTTTTGAACTGTGGCCCCACTGACATCTTGCAAGTATTGTCTAAAGGCAGTTTTACTGATATTCTGCAGGGATTTTTGTTTAAGGAATACCTTGAACTGCAGAACGTATCCAGGCTTCAGAGTTAAATCTCGAGTCACTGCAAACCGGTCTCCATCTGATTTACCAAAGAGCATGGCAGAGGGGGTGGCAGAGCAGAAACTTTCATTTTTGGTCATCCCTTCATTGGCCAACATTAACCATACGCTCAGCTGGTTCATAGGGTAATCAAATGCTGGCTTTTCATAAAAGTTCTGTTAGAAATGAAAAGGAAAGCAACAAATACTATCACCTTGAAGTGTGACTCCAGAATAATTCCCAAAATGATCAGCTTTCATATTTTGCAATCTGTATTTTCTGTCATTTTCAAAAAATTGTGATTTCTAAAATGTCTTTCTTGACTTTTTGAGGAGGTACATGATTACATCCTCTGTCACAAAGATTAGGAGCCTGATGGTTCTGTGATAAGGCCCAGGTTATTCTCACACAGACAGACACAGCTGTGAACACTAGAGCTGTTTCTTTAAATACACCAAATGTTTTCAAAGACAGTTATATCAAAGAAAAGTCTACTAACAGAGAGGATGGTTCCTGTTTCATGCGGATGCCCACAGCCTACTCTTGCTTATTACCTGGGGTAAAGTGGGATTAACAACGGGAATGATGTGCTTCTGCTTCTCTGACAAAATGATGATGTCATCGATGGCCCACTGATCATATCCTTCTCCTGAAAACACGGGCTGCCACCAGCGAAACCTGGTGCAAGGTGTCTTGGCTGCAGCTGGCAGCTCAAGATAGACAAACCTGAAAAACAGAAATTCAGCAGAACTTCAGTGAACACAGTTTGTAGAGAGATGGGAGAAATACCACTGAACAGGGTAAAGAGGCTGGAAAGCCCGTATCTATCTTACATGTAGAAGTCCTCAGAAATCTTCTATGTATCTGGATACCTATTTATAACACTGCATACCAAGAAGCTTTCTTTGTCCTTCTTGTCTGTGGAGAATGTAAGCTCTTTAAGACAATGGCTATTTTTTACTCTTTATTACTATATTGACTACCACAATAAGGAACTGATTTGAACTCTTCAGCTTTCAATTAAACTGTTCAGCTGATTCATGTTCAGCAAGTCTTAACATTCTTCTGGTGCCAGCAAGTAACAGTGAAATATGCTGGCAAAAATAATTTCTCATTGTCTTCTGCTGGGTGGTCCTATTTGTAGACAAAAACGTCCTTCTCTTACAGTGCAACAGATTATGTAGCAGAGTTTTCTGTTGTGGATAAAAATATTTCAGCCTTCCTATATGGATCTTCATAAAAGAACTTAAGGTCTTCTCAGTTTGCTTTATGCTCAGCTTAGGAAACACTTTACGAAAATGACATTAAGTAAAAGCTGAAGTTTCATACCTAAATCACACCTACATTAAAAGGTACAATAATCAGTTACTTGTTCAGTCCTGTTTCAGACATCTCACATCTATGCATTTATACATCTATTCCTTCCAGCACTCTTTCTCTATATCACGTTATTTTGTACCACGGACCCTGCTTCGCTTGCTGGTTAAGACAGAGAGATGTGAAGAAATTGTTTAGGGCTACAAGGAACCTTCTTTTCCAGAGGATTCCTAGATGTACATGTTGGAAAATAAGGATTTGGAAAGTAAGATCTGGACCACTTTTGAAGCACCAGAAAAATAACTATGCAAATCAATATTCAGTAAGGACCATCACTCTTGGTTACTCAGAAGGGCAAATGTTTTGTCTAAAAACAATGTATTGGATAGTCCAGTGATGAAGGTTTCAGTATGTAGCTTCTTCGTTCCATGTGTCCTGTAATTTTGACGAAGTAGAGGTTAAACCACCTGCCCTGTGGATGAAGGGAAGGTGTTTTTTCTGGATTTTAACATCCTTATGGACAAATTGTCCAGCTGTGGGATGAGTGGGTTCATGGTGTGCTGGGTGAAGAACTGGCTGAAAGGCAAAGCTCAAAGTGTTGTGGTGAATGGGGCTACATCTGGCTGGTGACTGGTCACCAGTGATGTTCCTCAGGGTTCATTTCTAGGGGCAGTCCTGTTCAATATATTTATCAATGACCTGGATGCAGCAGTTGAATGCACCGTTAGCAAATTTGCTGACGATACCAAACTAGGAGGTGCTGTTGACTCTTTTGAGGGACAAGAGTCCTTACAGAGGGATCTAGACAGTTTGGAACATTGGCCTGCGATTGATGGGATGGAATTTAACAAGTCCAGATGTTGGATTCTGCACTTAGGATGGAGTAATGCCAGGCACAAGAATAAATTGGGAGAGGAGTGGTTGGAAGAGCAGCTCTACAGAAAGGGATGTCGGGGTGCTGGTCAACAGCAGGCTCAGTACAATTCAGCAGTGCAGTGTGCCCTGGCAGCCAAGAGGACAAACCACATCCTGGGGTGCATCAAACACAGCATAACCAGCTGGTCAAAAGTGGTGATTATCCCACTGCATTCAGCATTGGTGCGGCCTCGCCTTGAGTACTGTGTGCATTTCTGGGCCCCACAATTTCAGAAGATCCTGGAATACATCAGAGGAGAGCAACAAACCTGGTGAAAGGGCTGGAAAGCACGTCCAGTGAGGAGCAGCTAAGGACTTTGGGCTTGTCTAGTTTGGAGAAAAGGAGGTTGAGAGGTGACCTCGTTGCTCTCTACAGCTTCCTGAGGAGGGGAAGTGGAGCGGGAGGTGCTGAGTGCTTCTCCCTGGGATCCACGGGAATGGTTCAAAGCTGCATCAGGTGAAGTTTAGGTTGGACAATAGGAAGCATTTCTTTACTGAGAAGGGTGGCCAAACCCTGGGACAGGGTTCCTGGGGAGGTGGTTGATGCCCCAAGCCTGTCAGTGTTGAAGAGGCATTTGGACAATGTCCATAGTAACATGCTTTATCTTTTGGTCAGCCCTGAACTGGTCAGGCAGCTGGACTAGATGATTGCTGTAGGTCGCCTCCAACTGAAATATTCTATTCTATTCTGTTCTGTTCTACCCTATCCTAAACAAAGTGAAATGAGTTTGTATTTCCAAGTGTCTACATCACCTTTAGAAAAGGACAGTTTGCTGAGTTACGGAAGTCCTTCTGAAAACATTGCTCATTGCAATGCAAAATGACAAGATGGGAAGATAAAATTATTTACATCTAGAAAGATGTGAACTATAGATAATAGAAATCATGTTAATACTTATGTAGACAAACTCAATTTAAATTTTCACTGACAGGCTCTCTTACAGCAAATTTGAAATGCTGAACATAATATAGTCTCCTTCAATACTTCTTTAAAGGAGTTTTTGTTGTATGTGACATTTATAGATGTTCATTAGATCTGAGACAAGAGACAGAGGAAATAGCAGATTTCTATACCTCTTTTGGGTAAGTTCTGTACTTGCTTACTAATGTTTTGCAGATATTAGCATTTCAGTCATGTTTCACATGGGAGGTGAGTGACTGGAAACTTTCTATTTTACTTCATTATTTTTAAGGCCCACTTTCATTAGATTTTTCCATCCTAGTGACAGCAGTAGTTTACTTTGGCAGCCTGGAAAAGTTTCCATATAATGACAGCTTTTAAACGTTATAACTTGAAATTATTACTCATGTTTTCATAAATTGAGAAATAGGTGTTTTTTTAAAAGCTGATGCAGTACAGATTTAATTTAGAGCAAAATTATACCTGGGTTTGCTGAAGTCAGAGAAATACATTTCTGCTAGCAGCTGCCAGTTGATACCGCCGTTATTGCTGTACTGCAGCAGCACACCTTCTTCTCTGCTGTCCGGTTTATTGCATGAAGAACTGTCTCCTCCTATCTGGATGTAAAACTGGACAAAATCCACCCAGGTTGTATCCAAATCCCAGCTTACCAACTGTCTTTTTCCAGCCTACAATATAAAGAACAGAGAGACAATAATAATATTATATATATCACTTTCACTATGAATAGACGTTATTTAAAGTCCAACAGATGAATATTGCACAGAAAACTGCACAACACGGAGGACACTGAATTCTGTGTTAACATGGAATGTTTTTGCCTTTCACACAATGATTCTGCTTGGCCATTCTTTATGTCTTAATGACCATGTTGTGATGCCACAAGAATTTTTATTATTATATTTCAACACACAATGCAACTTCACAGCACAATTTCCACACAGCTGTTTCATCTCATTCTTTCAAGGCCCCAGGTACCTTCAGAAGACAAAAAGCAGATGCTGGGTATCCTGAGTCAACCAGGGGTAAATTTTTAAGTATTCAGCTTTTTAATCATAAAGCAGTAAAAGGACATTTCTGCAGTCTCATTTCCCCAGTCGAAACTTGCACTGTGTAGGGTTACCCAGTCATCTGAAATTATAGCCCCTATAATACCTGTTGCTTGAAGCCCATCTCCTACAGCAGAACAAGGGAGTGGCATTTTCTTTTCATGCCTTGCCTGAGTAGGACTTGTTCCTATGCAAAACTAAGGCTTTTTCCTAGCAAGTGTTGTAAATCAGGAGTCTTTCAACTACAACCTCTGGATTTGGTTTCAGGTTTACCTAAGCATTAAGTGAGAGAAAAAAGAGCCTCATAAATTTTAGCGAACAGCTTTTCCAAGGACGTTTTTGAATTCTAGCAGGAAACAGCTCTTGGATGTCTATGCTGTGGTCAACATGGTCAGTCTCTGCATGTTGGCAAAGGAAGGCAGAGTATATTCAGCTAAAAAAAAGCTTTAAGTTTTAAAAGCCTTTTATTGTAACTGGAATTAGCCTGTTCCCCTCTTCCCCTGTGCCCTGGTGCTTGAGGCTGAGCTTGTGGATTTGCATATCAGCAGCCTATGTGATATGAAGCTGCCCATGCTGAGGCAGGACAGAGGTTCCCACAGAGGTGGCCCCCATGCCCCACGCCTGGCACAGCCCTGCAGCGACACAGCGCTGTGCCACCGCAAGCTTTTATAGGTAGGGCAAAGCCAAATATGTGCAGCTGGAGGGAGGCTGCAGGGATCATACTTTGCATTCATTAAAAGTAGCTGCAACCTGGCACTGCTCCCCAAAATGGATCAGAACTGGCAACACGCCTAGTATTCCTAATTCCCTAAAAATCATGGGTTCCTGTCCATCTCCGAGCACAAAAAGGTACCTAAAAGGAAAACATGGCTAAGTTATAAAATGATGCCTATGTTTTAAGTAATATTTATGGTTTTCTCTGGCTCACTTGTACATTCATGACCCTTCTGAAAAATTTCCAGACAAATCTGAGATAAGCAAGTGACGTGATCTTGCTGGACATAAGTAACAAGATTTATGGGCTGAGATTTAAAATATCATCTGTGGGTTTTAATAAGATGATATATGAATTTTAATCCTGTTCCACTCACCACCTCTTTCCCCTTTCTACCTAGTTCAGGGTAAACAGATAAATACTACTTGCTTGCTTTCTCAGAACATTTTACTTTGCTGATGTTGCAGGCTGAGTTCATAGCTCATTTGCAGACCCCACCAAACAGGCCACGTCGCACTCCTAGACTAATTTCTGGAAGCTGAATGCTTGTGCTTTTGAAACTTGGTTAGCTTGCACCACTGATGAAAACTAAAACCCATGAAGAATCCTTTGACCCTTGGAAAACTCATTTAGGATACAGTCATATTGATTTGATCTTGAATTATGCCTGCTGTTTTGGTTTATTTGGTGGTTTACCCCTAGGAGCACAGCTTTCCTGGGTGGTGCTGTGAGAGTGAGATGGGCTGAGTTTTGGGTGCAGCCCCAATCTTCCTGGTGCAGCCCCATGTGGCTAATACTGGCCAAAGTGACACTGATAATCTTTTGGTAGTTTGCTTTCACAGCTTCATTTGGAGATCCGTAAGAATTTGAAATTATCATCATCAAATCAAACCATTGATAATAAAGATGCAAACACCCTTGCTGCCCCACGGGTAGGTGTATCCCAGCTGGCTGTGGGTACCCAAAGTATTGACCTGCCGTGGATCAAACTCTGGCTGTAAAACTATTCCAGGTGGGTTTTCCGTATCTACACCCCACAGCAGCTCTGCCTGCCAAAGGGTTAACCACAGAACCAGGTTAATTGAGAAAGGGCACAAGTGACATAAAACCTCTCAGGAATTGCAGGGGCTAACTGGAAGAGCTCTGTATTCTGAACACACCTACAATTGATTCAAACGAGTTGTAAAACAAAAGATAGAGGGTTGGCAGAATAAAGCCAACATTAATTCCGGTAGCAGTAATTGATTATGGCAGTAAATATTAGACATTCAAATAAAAAGTGGCTATTTGAGCAAATGAAAAGAAATTGAGCCTGTGAATATGAGCTCCCAAAACAATACACAACTGTTGGGCAACTATAAAAATAATTTTTTATTACCTACCAGCATGGCCACTATATGACTTGAAAAAGATCTAAAAAGAAGTGAAATAAACCACCTTCTGTTGATGCCACACAGACTGCTACTACTCAAGAAATGAATGATAACCTAACCCTTAGAGATCAATAGAAAGAAGCTAGGAATTTCTAAATGAGTTTTTCACTCCTCCTTAGCAAAAATCAGAAGAAAGATCATAGCAGGTTAATTCTAATTTAGCAAACTACTTATGAGAAACTTGGCATAAGGAACTGAGCCAGAAGGAAAAACATCTAACAGAGAAGACAATTATATAAAAAATCCAATTATCACAATTAGCTAGTTATACTGATTGGTTTATTATGAAATTTTCAGCACAGAGCTGCATTTCCAGGGGAGCTGGATGTGAGACTATGTAGGAGTGCCGAAAATTATTTGATGGGTTAGATTTTTGTAATGAGGTGAACAACACACAATTATACAGCATTGCATATTGGGTTATCCTTCTGGGACTAATCTGGCTTTCATGACAGCGGTGGCAGTTTGATCAAACCTTTAGAAGAGAAGCACATAGCTGCGTTTATACTCTTCCTTTCAATTAAGAACAAAATCCAGTACTAGACTCGAGAAGCAACAATAAAAAATAATTCTGTGATTACAACCCGTAATCTTACATCTGGTCATAAAGATCTCTTTTTATTTTAGTTATAATTGTTATTAGTTAGCAGAATTCCCTATCTCTCTTTCCTGCTCTATTATTTTTGTCTGCAAAGCATCCAAGTTATACAAAAGAGTATGCTCCTACAGGCTAACCACTTCCTTAAAGTCTGGCGGCGTTGCTTTTTCAGAAGTTGTTGGTCCTGTGACCTCCGATTAAGCTGCCTGTCCCCTGGAAAGCAAACCTTTCTCCATCCCTTTCCCACAACAGTACAGAAAAAACAAATGGGAGCTGCTGGAAGCTGAGAAAGTCTTAAAGCAGTCTTAAGTCTTAAAGCAGAAAATGCACAATTAAGACAGTATGAATGTATACACTTCCCAGCGCATTGACAATTTACTTCCTTCCACTACAGCTGATATTTCTTGAATACATTATGCGTGTCTTTCCCTACTTCTTTTGATTGCTTTGTTCTTCACCTGCAGAGCACAGCTGTGCTGTTTAAGGCACTTCTCATACTGCATGCAGCTTTCTGCCACCTTCCTTTTCTTTGCCACACAACCGCATCACGCTCCATTCAAACCTACAGTATGTGCCTTTCTCAGCCTCCCATCCCTCGTTAGTACCTTGTTGAAGTACAGTGAGGAGCCAGAGGAGATGACCCCACAGCCTTCTTCAGGCTTGACGATCTCTCCCCCAATAATTTCCTGCCACTCTGTCTTCAGGCTGTCTGTGTTCTCGAAATCAGACATGACAGTCGAAGGAAGGGGATTTTCAGGCTGACATTCAGTACCCCGAAACCCCAAGTCACACCTGCAAGGAAGTGTAAATGTAACAAGCTTTTAAAGACTTTATTTGGCACTGGTAATTACTTAAGGTGGTGCACTGTCCTTTAAAAATGAGATGTGAAATAAAAAAACATTCTAGGATTGGAATTTTGGATCCTGGCAACAAACTTGAGTAACTGTATAACGGAAAAAAGCTAAAAACCTCTAAAAAGCTAAATAATAAATAATATAATTACTTTAACGTAGTAATTTATATAAATTTAGTTTTATAATTTATGTTTTATAAAATGAATACAATGTGTTATATTTATTCATCTTATAATAATTTATATTTAAAAAATTAAATAAAAATAAAATTAATAATTAATACACAATAAAAATATAAAAAAAATGAAAAATTAAAAAGCTTAAAGAAGTTTCTAAAAAAACCCTGTGGTGTCCAGAAAGTTTAAATCTATAGTCTGTACCCTTGGTATTGCACCCAGTCTGACAAAGGCTGTCAGGCAGTGCTGAGCTGGTCCCTGGCATCCTTCTGATCCCCAGCAAAACAGCTCCAGCACTGAGCTGATCTTTGCGGTCCTTGTGGGAAGGGCTAGAGGGGCCACAAGGACACCTGCGGCAGGACAGCCCTGTGCCACTGAAAGCTATTCTGATGCCTGGATCTACCAAGGGTATGGGTTCTTGGACAGAGAGGTGTGGAGCAACTGGTTGTTAATGTTGCTTGAGTAGTCTAACCCCCCCCATGGCTTTTATTTTTTAATGCTTAATCTAAAAATAAGAACAACGGAGCAGGGTGCGGGGTGGGGAAGCAAAATAATAGGATACCTGAAGTAGCAGGAGACCATTGTTAAGTGGAACTGGCAAATGCTTTATACCTGCAAACGCCGTGGTCACACCAGCCATGTCCGCTGCACATGTTTGGGCACTGCTGTCCGATGTAGATGTTGTCTAAGGCCCATTCATCTTGGGCTGTGTAGTAGCACTGACTCCAGCGGAAACGTGTGGCGCTGGACCTTAAAACCAATAACAACACTTTTATTTGCAATTCTTTACAGAACTGTAGGAAAAAAGATGCAACTATAAAAAAAATAAAGTAAGGTGTTATCACAATCACAGCTCAGTCTCCAAAGACTGGCACAACCAAAGGCAGATTTTGGAATTGACCTTTTTAGATGATGGACAGGGCTATATAATGGCCTTTCCATCATTAATGACATTTCTGAGGAAGGCTGCAGATGTGTTACAGGGCGTTTTGTGCATTATTTTAAGATAAACCTATCAATGAATATTATCAGATTTTTATTGAGTGCCACTCTGCAAGGGTCACAGGTTGCAAAACCAGAAAGGTGGATCTAGGGCATTAGTTTAATCACATTTTTGCTCACAATTAACAGGATATAAGTTGTGTAAAAAGGTTTCTTCTGATATTTATAATTAAAAACAACTATTAAATCAAAGTTCTTGAGTGTAAGCATTTCTCCTCTTTGAATACTGGCTATTTCCTTCAACACTAATTAACTGTTTTTTATTGGCTGTAGAATTTTTTTTTGTCAGGATGATTCTAAACTAGATTTTACTCACATACTACTGGTGACATTGCAATCACAAGTTTTTAACAAAGATCCTGTTTCATAGCACCTGTTTTTTTTCCCCATGGTTAATAGCTCACTCTTGGCCAACTACTGGAACAAAATCTATAATACCCAATGTTTAATTCATACATTCATACATGTATTTTGAATACATTCATATTAAAAAATAATTCATACATTATATGTAATATATTTATATTTTTATATATATATAAAACTAAGCTCTGGGTATTTCTGATATTCTTCAAGCAGAATACCTTGCTCTAGTTTCTCCTTTCTAGTTAAAATTTTTCTCTTCAACAGCTTTATTTTCTTTATTATAGTGGGGTCAGGTAACATATGTATTAAAAAGTGCTTGGTGTTGGTCCTCTAGAGATTGTCCAGTGCAACACTGTCATTTTCCATGCTGAATGACTCCTGCTAGCCAACCCCAGCCTCACATCCACCACCCTCAAAAATCAAGGCTGGAGAAGAGATTGAATTATGAGAAGACGAATTTTTTGTCACTGCTGAGCCTTTCCAACCTGCCCTGCCAACCTGCGCACATCCAACAGGTTACAGGCACTGGCTAGAGGCAGCTCCCAGCTGGTAGGCGCAGGGATCCTCCAATCTATGCTTGTGCCAGAATGAGATTAAGATAAATATGTTGCATGTGAAGTGAAACAAAGACGGGAAATCATTCATTTTCATGCAGCAAAAGGGGCTGTGCTGGCTGCGTGATGCATCTGGGAAAAAAGGGGTGGGTGGGGGCAACGTGGGTGCTGAGGCTGGGTTGCAAAGCTATGTAGGGGATGGACAGGGAAGGCAAGTTTGACTGTGGAGAATTAAAAACCAGACTTTAAAATGGGACAGGCCTATGCCTGGCCAAGGGCTGACTAGACAGGCTGTGGATGAGAAGCAGGAGGTTCCTACAAGAAGTAGGAGTTTCTTTCCTAGCCCGTTTCTGAGCTGTACGGCTATGTTATGATGGCACAGGATGTAATGCTGTTACTACAATTCAAGACAAAGAGCCCTTCCTCCTACCCCCAAAAATTTATGTAGAATAAGACCTATTAAAGTGAATATTATAAAGGTGCCTGAGCCACCTGCTCACATGTATGGAAATAGAGAAGTGGATAAAGGAGGGCTGTGCAGCCACAATGAACAGTACAGCTGAGCAGGTCATGTTATAAGGACACAAAGATTAGTTTAGTACACGTTTGGAGAAATTTTTAAAACACCAATTTTGAATTTCTTTAGCAAACAAGTGAAGCTGTCCAAAGGCTTATTTTTAATTGGAATGACCCCTGTTTGTTTTAAATATCTGCTTGATATTGCAAATACTGTAATCATTTTTACAGCACGCAGAGCTAATCTGTGGGGGCAGATCTGCTGATTAAATACTCCCTCAGGATACAACGTATTGATGGGTTACATTAAAAGAGCTATGAATTATCCATTAAAAGTGCACAATGCCAGTAATCTGCACATGAAGGACTTCCTAAGCTTGCATAGGCACAACGGACAGTCCATATTCACCACGATTATTTACTGTTTATTTTTGAAGTGCTCTGAAGTCAGCTTGTCAGGTTGGTGGTGGCGTTCATGTTCGCTACAGAACATCAACAGCACCGCAGAGAGCCCAGAGAGGCTGTGTGCTCCGGAGGGAGTGCTAACACCTGGTGTTAACTCTCATGTGGGCTGAGCAAAATAACAATACTGAAACCAAAGAAAGGTTTTAGAGCAGGCAACGCGCCCCCAGCCATGACCTCCCAGCACAATAAAGTCGCGTCATGTTGTCTGCCCAGGTGACAGGAGGGCATGCCTTGCGGCCAGGCTTCTCCAGTTTTTGGTAGGGAAGGCATGTGGGTAGAGGCTGTGACTGCAGCCCAGGGGTATCTACACAAATTGGGGGGTGGGAGGGGGGGATTCACAGTGACAGAGGGGTAATTTTGCCATCCCATGGAAGTCTTGTGGTGCCCAACAAGTGGCGGTGCTGCCTGGATGCAGTTCCCCATGCTGCTTGGTGTGGCGTTGGTGGCATTTCCTCAGCCGCTCGCTGGCCTCTGCCAGGCGCAAACATCCCTGCAGGGTGGCTGTGGGGGTTCATTGTGGCGGGGTTTGGGGCACCCCTCACACCCACCCTACGCAAACAGCGGGGAGAGCCCACCCACAGGTAATAACGATGCACACCTCTGTGCCCAGGGCAGCACCACAGCTGAAACCCCACGGAGAAGACCCCTGTGCAGCACTGCTGCGGGGCTGTTCCCTGGGCTGGGCCTGCACTGGCAGGCATGGAGGCTGGCAAAGGCTGGCAGCACAGAGGCCGGCAGCACGGAGGCCGGCAGGCACAGAGGACAACAGAGGCCGGCAGCATGGAGGCTGGCAACACAGAGGCCAGCAGGCACAGAGACTGGCAGCACAGAGGCCGGCAGCATGGAGGCAGCAGGCATGGAGGCTGGCAGGTATAGTAGCTGACAGCCTGTGCTGGGGCTCGCCTGGGTTTCGCCTCAGCAAAATGTTTCCCTGGGCAGGTTCAGTGTCCCGCTCCCGCTGCCGGGCTGGCCACCCCACCAGGCACAGAGCACAGGGTCACGTGCCGCTGGAGCGGTTCTGCCTTCCTCCTCGGGTCTCAGATGTTGGCTGCACGTCAAGCTAAGGGTGAGCTCAGCTCCCCTTGTTTCTTAGAGGCTCCCCCAGATGAATGCGGTGATGGCAGGAGACTTGTTTCCCTCATTTAAGGGAGGAGTTGCGTTGCCGCCTGGAGATGAACATGCAGCTGAAAAGGAGGTGTGTGCATTGGCTGGGCAGCTGGGGACTGTCCCTGGGGAGCAACATCTTAGCGGATGGGGGTTATTTTTAGCTTCAGACAGAGAAAGCTCTGCTCCAGGACAGCTTTGTGGCTGCGGCAATCCCATGGCCCCCGAGATGCTGCGGGATGAGGGGCTGCCCTCACCTTCCCACCCAGCCAGGCGGTCATGGGCAACCCGCGGAACGCGGGGCCGCCGTCACACGGCTGTGGGCCACAACAGCTCTCACAGACTCAGATCCCTTTCTGGGCATGGGATAGTGTGTGTTAAGCTGAATTCGCAACTGCAAAAGCAACGTGGCCGAAAGGCTGGTCCTGCTCACTGGTTTTGAAAGCTTTCCAAGGCTGCTCTTGCACCTTGAGGTAACAATGGCTTAACAGGATTATGCTGTTAAAAATGGTAATCAGCATTTTAAAAAAGCCATGTTAACTGAGAAAAGAGAATAAGGAGATGAGTGTCAGCTGCATTCTCAGTGATAAAATATCAGGTTTTTGGACAGTCACCATTTGGACACCTATTCAAACGAGAAGTACAGTATTGAGGAGTTATGAAAGCATTTTATTACAACCAAAATAAACTACCCTAGTTCCTCATATGTCTTCCCAGGTTTGTTCGTTGGGGTTTGGGTTTATTTTTATTGGTTGTTGGGTTTTTTTTTCTTTTTTTTATGCTACTGGAAGGCAATCTGGCTTTCTGATGAAATATCTAAGTTAGGCTGATGTCAAATAAAAGTCACTGTTGTTGTGTGACATTTTACATAAGCACAAGAAAATCATGTCCCAGATGTATTGTGAGTGAAATAATGTTCTTTCTGTTATAGACTTTTTCTGATATGTGGGTTAAAATAAAATCATTGTCTTCTCTCCTGATATTAAAACCCCTAATGATCTAATGCAAATTTGTAGCTGATAAAATTGTATTTGCTACCTTCTGAGTTACCGTAATTACATTTACCCAATTATCCTGAAACTCTCATTCAGTCATTAGGTGTTGATTTGTTTATGAAGTCAGCAACTGACAGCTGCTTGTATCTCATTAAGGCCTGTTCATATGTAAATGCATCCCATAAAACTGAAATTAATTTTCATCAGTGTTAGAAATGTTCAGTTCAAGTACAATACAATTTCAGTGAGCAGGTGCATATATTTCATTTCTCCAGTACAAGTCTCACTGTTGCAGCAGACCTCCTAACACCTCAAATCTCAGATAACACGGGGACCTTGTAAACCCATGCTTGCCAGATGCAGAACATCTACAGATGTGCAGAAATACCAGCATGCCCAGAAAGTTTTACAGGAGAAATAGGTGCTGTTTTTAACAACATCCTGGCTGCATGAGCACAGCACTGCAGAAGGAGACTACCTGTGCACCCAGGGTGCAGACCCTCAGCAAAGACGTGTGCGTGCTGGAATAAAAGCCCTGGCAATCATAGCAGGGCTGCATAGGGGTGTGAAGGCATGTCGAGGCTACCAAGGGCCAGAGCAAGGCTAATGAGACCTCAGTCCTCAGTCCTGAATCCTTATTTAGGTGGTTTATTCCCCTGAGCAGTAAGCACAGCGCAGGCTGTGTATTTGGCAGCCCTTGTCTTGTGAGGCTGAACCAGAAGGAAGGTCCTCAGAGACCCCTTTCCCTCCCCTCATTTTTGGGAAGGCAGATGACCTGGCTCTCCCCCTCTGCACTGTTCTTCCCAGCCATCACCAAATTTTTGCCCATGGATGGTTGTTGCAGGGGGGCATGGGTGGGGAAGGGAGAGGAGAAGGGGGGAGGACACCCTGAAGAAGAGCCCTGCGGTGAATATTTGCTACCAGGCCCCCGGGATTATGCCCTCTGTGTGGCCAGACTGGCAGAGCAGCTCTCCACGTCAAATGTTCACCAGTAACCTCCAGGTTTGTAAAGGCAGAAACTTGCCCTCAGTTAGTAAGGGAGCTTTACAAATACAAAAAAAATCCCCTCCCAATCTCAACCCAAAGGAGCAACTGTGCCCTTGGTCTGCTTGTTGCCAGTGAAAAGGAGGGGAAAAAAGAGGGAAAGTGGCTGAGATGTGTCTGGTGTGCCAGATTGCTTTTGGTGGGGAACATGCAGCCATCCTTCCTCTTCACCCTGATTACACCACAGCACAACACAGTCATACTGAACATGTGCTTTATGAAGAGCAAAGTAATGTTCAGTGGTAATTCGTACCTTAATTACAAACAAAACCCTGCTAACAAACAGGAATCCCTTCAGATACAAGATAGAGTGTGAAATAGTTATGATTTGTGTGCAGCATAAAACAGGAACCCAGCTATTATTTCATCATAATTTCTCCCCACAGTATCCTAAATTAAAATGGAATTATTTGCTTCTGTCACCTCATATGCTGAGGAAAATTACTAGATCCTAAAGAAAAAAAGGCCCACAACATTGGTATTATCATCAACTATACAGTATATAATAATAATTTTAAGTACAGTATATATCTCATAAATAAATTTTAAGATAACAGCCTACTCTTAGAGTATAACCTGCAAAATTGTAGACAGTTTTTAAACTCCTAAGTGCCTAAATAAACCATAGATTTTACAGCTGGTGGCACATAACAGCATGTAAGATTTAGTACATTATAGTCTAACTGCAAAGCAGTTATTTATAGGCTTACTTGTGCCATTTGGTATTATCTAACCTGATATACTTTAAGGATTCAATACTTGCCCCTGATGTTTTGCCTGGAAATAGGAAATTCTGAGTATTGGCTGTACAGTAAAAATGGCCAGTGTGTTGAATGAAGGTATCATCGTGGGGTGGCTGGTAGAAGTAGGTTGTGTTGAGGCCGTGGAGAGCACAGAAAAATGATGAAGGACAGGGAAATACAATGATAACTTAATCTGAGCAAGCTCTCATTGCAATTGCTGTGATGGATTCAGGTCAAACATAAGCAAAGTGTAAATCTAATTGGAATTACTTAATTCTCAAATGAAGGAAGCCCTGAAGATTATTGAGATATATGACAACTTTTCATTTGTACGTTATAATGAAGCTTTTAAAATAAATAATGGAAGAAATGACCTAGTTAAATAAAAATGTTAGGGCACACAAAACAAGTTTGATTAAAATAATATGAATAGGGTAGTGCTTTCTGATAATTTTTGTTGCTGTTTTTTGCAGAAGAGGATGTTATTTTTGAAGAAATGCTATAAAAAGAAACAAGAGGTAAAAAATTCCCAGAAATGAATCATTAGTTATTGTTTATACAAGGCTTTGGTCTGAAGATGTAAACAATAAGGAATGTGCAAAATAAAAATTAACAATCCAAATAAAGCCTTCCTCCAGTAGGGCATTTACAGACAAGCACCACTATTTTTGAAAGGGTCTGAACCTTATTAGAAGAGTCACAGTATGTATTAAAAACAATCCTAAACAATAGCTTCTGGTGACTTCACCATCATTTCACTCTTCTGTTATGTAAGGAAGGCATTTTATGTTAAATATCTGCAACAGGTTCAGCTCAGATACCCTGGCGCCCCACCCACAAGCATAAGTATGATCTACAGAGGACTTGATCTTTGTCACAGCAATTTAAAACTAGATGAATTATCTGCACTCTCAAAAAAATAAAAAAAAAAAGAAAGAAATGCTCACCAAGTCTTCTGTGGTAAAAGGACGGTGATTCTCCTCCACTGAGTAAATTCGCTGGAGTGGTAGATACTTGCTGATGTAAACTCCTGACAGCTCGGCATACTGGGAAGACATTCCTTGAAGTAAAACATTTGAAAACCAGATTTAACATTGAGGAAGAACTGGGGACAGAAGAAAGGGTTAAACATTCACTGAATCAGGAGCTTGTCTGGGCCCAGATGTTGGTGTGAAAGACCCAGAGGCAGAAAAATGCTGGCATGATGCAGAGAAATTTCTCAGAAAGCTAACAGTAGTACAATTGAGGATAGGAGAAAGCCATATGACTCATTTAAAGAGTTTAGCATTAATGACTAGCAATGCTCTGTTTCCCTCCATGAGATATCTAGCTCATTTTTTTCACAATTCTTGCCCTAATATCTAGCGCAGACTATGAAGTAAGTCTGCAAGTCCACTATGGAGTAAGTCTATAGAACTGACCTCCAAACTTTTATATCAGTCATTTTAGAGACCTACTTGTGAGCCCTTGCCTCTGGACTCTGGGTTCCCCTCGCTCCCTCCATCTGCAGTGGGAAGCAGCAGTAGCAACAGACATCGCTACACAAGAGCACCCAACCACGGTCTACTGAAGGTGCCACCAGAGGCCCATGCTCTGCAGATGCATTTACCTTTGATGCCTACAGCAAGTGGTGTAAATTCCCCTTGACTGCTTCTATGATTCTTTCTGCATTTAACTCCTAGATTCCTAGAGAGATCTGTTCCCCAAATTTTCTTTCTTCTTTTCAGAAAATCTGATCATTATCATGTCCTTTTTATACAAAATATAAATAAAGTCCATTATCCTGGCCTCTTACTGTTTTCTAGACCTGCCTTTCCCATGTTACTCCATTTTTCCATAATATTCCATTCATTTATTTATGTATTTCCAGAACAGCAACCAAAATTTTTATGCTGAGATTTTGATGAGGTATTAATGAAGTGCTTGAATGTTACTACTAACCTGTGCGCTCCTTTTCTAGCTACCCCTTCAGAGTCCCTTCTGCCACTACTGTCACAGCACAGCTCCTCCTGACCATCCCCACCTCTCTGAAAACCTTTCATTGTTCACTGCTGGACTCATGCCAGCAACATCAGGCAAGAGGGAGAGCTTTGGGACAGACACCTGCATGTGCAAGCAGCCTACTTTGACTGCTCTGAAACTAATAATAAAACAATAATTCTCTAAAGTAGTTAGAGCAATTAAGAATATTTTAATAGTTAAATTATATCTAATTTATATATATAAATATAAAAATATATAGTAATAGTTATATATTACATATGAAGAAGGGCAGAATGTATTTAACAGAGAAATTTATTGCCCAAATATCTTAGAGTATTAAATGAAGATCTGATAGCTTATTCTGTTTTGTTGGGGTTTTTTTTTCAGTAGATTTTCTAAAGGCTTAGTTTCCTTTCCAGCATTTTTCAAACATTTTTTGTTGATTCATCTCCCCTAGAAGATCTTACAAAACAGGATCTGATCAGTGCTTGTGAAGCAAACAAAACTTTCAAACATTTTAATTAATTAGTGTTTTGTGTATTTGCCAGATTACGTCCTTGAAATATACTACAAATAGCCTTCTCCATTACTCTTTTATCACAGCGACACGGGTGGTGTGAGAAAAATTATTTGGCTGCAAGTTCTTCTCTCTGAACTCAGCTCCACTGAGAGAGAAAAGGAGCACTAAAATCTGAAGGCAACTAATCTTCCATTGATGGCAAGGACAAACCCCAAACACCCACCACTAGGAACTATTCTTGGACACCATGATGATGCCTGCTAGGTATAAAGGACATGAACAATGTTTGAAATACAGTATTTATAGCTTTCCTCTGAATTCTGTTTAAGGTAAGAAAGCATTACTTCGATTTGCAAAATTTAAAAGTTCCCTGCTCTGCCCACCAAAGTAAACGTGGTGAAACACAACGTGGCAAACGGTAACAGGACAATGCTTTCATTGCTCATAGAAGATTTGGGACTGGACATTCAAATCCCTCTCTGAACCTACAGAGCATACAGTGAAAAGGCACTAGGACAGATTCCCTGACACCCTCTGAATCTGCTCGGAGGCAGCCCAAGGACCTTGGTTAGTTCACCCTGAGGCCACGGAAAGTCTAGCTTGACATCTAAGAGGGAAAACAAAAGCACAAGTTATGGCCAAATGTGCTATTCACATTTGTGCTGAGGCAGAGCTGAGCCACACGGGGGAATAGCAGCTAACACTGCTATTTGCACTTCTAGCAGAGACGGGGAAAGAGCTGGTCATTACGGCCCTGGACTGTGTTTGAACCAGGGAGGGGAGATGAAAGGCTCTATATTACAATCCCCCGAAGGAATGTGCTTTCCATTTATGAAATGGCTGCACACAAGGGTAGAAAGAATTTCTATCCATTTAAATTCCAGGAAACAGTAGATGCATTTTGCTTTGAAAAAAAAACCCAACCCAAAACAGCAGCACAGGAAAGATCTCAGCCATTACTCTGTAGCTCTGTCTAAGTGTGCCCCAGTTCTTTTCTCAGGCTTGGTTCGTTTCTGTCAGTTTTGTGTTTAAGGTTCTCAGATACCTTTCTTCCAAATATCATGAAGAACAGAACAGTTTAAATACTTCTATTGGTAATTTTGACTGACTTCAACTGAGAATTTCTTTATAGAAAGGGGAATGAGGGAAACATCTCCCTTTGTTCAATGCCACACGTGTATCTCTGATGATCTTTGTATAAGCAGAGTGTATGGAAGACAAAGGTCCTCGCTGCCAGCCTCACCTCCTGAACAAGGTGCCACGTGAGGCCATGGTTGGTGGAGTAGTCCAGTTTCACCTGGTTGTCCATATGAGGAGTAAATGCCTGACCGCAGCCCATCACCAAGTTGAACTGTATCATATATGAAGCTCCGATCTGCATAGACTGGGTCTCCACGTAGCGCATGCTAGAAGCTAACTTTGAATCTCCTGTAAAACTGAGAGATGTAAGGAGAGAATCAGGATCCATCTCCAAAATATTTCAGAAGGGAACATTAAGAATGGTTCTGGGTTAAACGCAGTGCTGCTTCTTTCTTTGTTCTGTAGATTGGCACATGGGACGAGACCATGCACAGAAGCATCTTTCTGTTGGTACCTTCTGCAAATTACCAGAGAGGCCTTGATGTATCCCAGAGTGTGAAACACTGAATTATTCTGTTAGTTCTTACTATATGCTCTTTGTATTAAGGATCACATTAGGATCAAGCAATGGATAATGTACAGAAAAAACAACATAAAGTTAATTCCCCAGGAGTGTCCGTTGCCTAAGGTCGTGTCACAGTAACAGCTGTAGTTTCATTCAAACACTGGACAGTAAAGATACGCTGCATTTAGTTTAAAATATTCGTATTTGATTGGCTTTTCATTCCACTGATTTTCAAGTGATTCTATATGCAATGCATTCATTGACTTGACTATGTTTTGGGATTAATATTGCCTATATTCAGCTTCTTTTCTGCAAGATACACTGATACAAGAGTTATATTATCCAGTAGACTGGAGAAGATAATTTTGTCAGTAGTAATGTTTGGAACAAACCAAGCCTTGCATACGGTACAAGGTACCCAGTTATCACATACATGGTAACACAACATATAGTTTTAAATTATAGGGTTATTTCAATTTAAATGCAGTTTTTTCTTCTATGCACTCTTGAAAAGGAAAAAAAAACCAACCCCAAACCAACAAATGCAAGAGAGGTATAAGAAGGAAGTAAGAACAACTACGTTTTGAATCCTGCACACTAGCCTTCAAATCAGAACGTTTTTAAGAAATTTCACACAGAATAAAAATCGCCTCCTTCTTAGTTTGAGATGTTTAGTTAGTGTCTTCAGAAGTATTGTAGTCCTTTCAGCTAAAACATTTTCTAAAACTGTTTTTAAATGTGAACAATTTAGGATAGGGATTGCATCTTTTTACAGAAAACAACTGCAAATTATCATGCAAAAATAAAAAGGTACATTCAGTACACTGATGACGGGAATAATCTAGTTCAAGGTTGCCCTTATGGTCGAGTAAGTTACAGTTTATCATCTTAAATAAGAAACCCTGATCTTTCAATACCATACAATAAAATATATTAGCTTCTACCCCTGTAAAGTTCAAGGTCATGACGAAGTCAGCATAAAGACTAGGAATACAAGTCAGCGTTACTTAGCACTCTTTTAAATTAATTCACTGACCCACACTCTTTTCTATAGTGTCCCTTCCAGAGGGTGCAGTTAAGCTAAGCCATAAATGTCAACATGTTACCTTAAAGTTCTAGAAGAAATTACTGAAAGCTGGCATTAGTTTTACCATTATCAAAGTGCTCTTACTTGGCAGTTAAGGTCTGGGCTCCTTTTTGCTCGCTAACCTTGCTCTCTGCAACTTTATTTCCTAAACGATGATCCAGTTCATGGCATCATATGAAACTAACCAGTCTACGTCAATCAGCACCACAAACCAACTGTGGATGGACATTCCCTGCACTGCTGGGGCACTGTCATGGACAATTGGACCAGAAGGCAGTAAGTCACCTTGGAAAACTGTATCACAACTGTTTGCTCTTTCAGTGAATGTTGTCAGTGTTTTTGTTCTCAATGGGAAGGATAATTTGATGTTGAGCAGAGGGTATAATGTCCATTCATCCGCGGTCCAGCTGGCAACTCATGGTTTGTGGCTTCATTGGTAGACCTGAATGCACCTCAGAAGAATTTGTTTGGATAATGCCTGAACTTATTTTTCTTTCAAAATTTATTTTATACTTTTCAAAATGACAAAAACCTGCAAATTTAGAAGTTAAAGCTGACTTGGACTGACAAAATTTTAATTTCTACAATGCAGTTTGAAATTTCATGGCTGATGTGGGAAAACAAAGTTTTACCAAAACTCTCTTGGGAAATCTGTGCCATTACAACCAGGCTCTCCAGGTATCAGTCACCTATGTGCAGTGTAATCAGCTGAAAGTTATAGGCAGCAATGCTTTGGAAAATGATCTGGCATTGCACACATAAACCTGCTCACAACACATCACAGTTACCTAAAGCTCATCTGAACAGAATAAAGGAATTGAAACTAAACAGTTTGATGAATTATCTGCCCAGAAGCTGTCTTCCCCAAAGTGATGGAAGACAAGTGAAGGACCGATATTCCGTATAGGCGCAAAGAAGTAAATATTTCCTTTTTTCTCTTTGCCTCCCCAAAAATTCCCTCTATTCAATATCACAGGTGTAAAACTAGGGAAAAAAACCTTAAACTGTCATCTTTTTTACAGGTGGCATTCAGGTGATGAGTAAAACAATTTAAGTTTAGTATTAATTTTCATTTAATAACTTACCCACTGGATATTATTTAATAACTTAGCCACTGGAAATTATACAATACATTAAATAAGCACTGTTTTAAAGGCAAAACAGCTCTTTAAAATGGATATTAAAGAAATGTGTAAAAGGAAGGTAGTGATGAGATGAAGACAATCTGTGATACTCCATAAGAAACTCTTTTAAGGGGAGGAAATCACATTACGGGTTCACAAAGTCCTTTATCATCCATAAATTGCCTCCAGCTGAACAAGGGTAACATTAAAGGTGGGGGCTCCACCTTACTTGCCACTTCCTCACTCTCCAGCTCTCCCGTGTCTGTGGTTAGGGGCATGCTCTTCTGCTGGAATACCAAATATTTCCTTTGTTCTGGGAGTCACGCAGCTGCATTACGTTTCCAGATTTTGTAAAAAGCAGAGTAACGTCCCTGGCGTAACAATAATTAACTAAAAAATCTTCAGAAATGAGAATGCAGAGGCTACATTTTTGTATAAGTATGTAGCTGTGAGTTGGTTTCTGGTGTGTACATAATTAGACCTGTGGAGGCGCAGGAACACAATACCCATAGGTGCCCTCAGAACAATTGCTCTCCCTCCAAGCACTGCCAACTAATTGGTACTTCTGGGAATGATATCACAGCCAATGTCAGCCAGTCTGTGCTGTTCCAAACTGCTCTGGGATCCCCAGAGTTACCATGTTTCAAGGCCGCTACTTTCAGGAATACTGAAAAGCCACATTGGATGCAGCTAGTTTTGTAAAGCTGTATTGACCGAGAATATTGACGTGATGGTCAAATGCTCACAGCAGCCCCAACTTTGCTTCCATCAAAAGCAGGAGATGTTTATGTCTTTTCACATCACATCACATCTACTTGGCTAAATAATTCCTAAACATATTCATATATTTTAATTAAGTCAATTACCCGAAATAAACTTCCTGCATGTTACAGAGTACTAATTAATCTAAAAGACAAAACATGTTATAAAACAGGTAAAATATCAAGCTGATGTAGGGCAGCTATATTACATTGCTCCATAATGATAGTTCGTTATGAGCCAGATTTACGGTCTTCCCTCAGGCTGCTCCAGGGACAGTGGGACACTCTATTGTTCATTACATTGAGTTAAATCATAATGTTGTCATCTGACTGAGACAGTTTATTTATATAAAGCTATTTTATTTGTGTCCAGATGAATATTAAAAAAAAACAAAAACACAGAAGAAGTGTTATTAGCATCCTTACCAATACTTAAATGCAACACTTCATAGGCATTTGGGTCAAAACCTTGCCTGTGTATGAGCATCTTATAGAAGTGATGAATTAACAGACATCATCAAACATTTAATTTCCAAAGTGTTCTGGAATCCTTTCTTTAATAAATACTTTGCTGTAATAGTCTAAAGACCAATCTGAAACCAAATGTTGATGATTACAATTGAATAAAGTGACTGTTCCAGATATGGAACATTATAAAACACTCAATAATCATGTTTGCTCAAAACATACGTATATCAATAAACCCTTCCTTTCTAAATGAAGCCAGCTATTGAAAAGAACAACTTCCCTCTTCAACAAAAATAAAACACCCTCAGTTCTCCCAAATTTTAAAGGATATGTATTTCAGATTTACTGATTCTGAAGCAAAAGCAGAGGCCTAACAGACAATTAAAGGCAATTCACTGAAAATGGGCCTGGGGATGACACCCTGTAAAATGATTTATAGCACATTTCCCATAGTTCTACTAATGAAAAAGCAGTTGTCAGACTTTTCTCAAGAGGGTGGTGTCAGTGCTACTGCAAATTCTGCTCATAGCAAGACATGAGTTAGAAAACGAGAACCAAATGGACTCACAGCTGGGAAAAGCCAACAATAATTAATTTAAGTAGCAGCCATTTGTACAGACTTTGTGTAAGTTTAAAAATTTCCCTTGAGAGAAACAAGGTCAATGAAGGATAGAGTTCATGTCTTCCAGTGATAATGAAAAATACTTATACATAAATAGTAAGGAAATACTGCAAAGGATTTGATTCTTTAGTTGATGCATGGGAAGTTCAGCATTTCCACTATGACTGAGCACTACAAATCCTAGCCAATATATGTGATGGAGAATTTAGCTTAGTGTTTATTATATTGATTCTGATTTAGAGTCATAGGAGGAAAGCAGAGGAACCTCTGCTATCTTAAATAACCTACCCCCTTCCCCATGATAAGCTGGTCTTACAAGAACAGAGGGAAAACAATGTCATTAAAGGGCTTTCATTCCAGCTCTTTGATGAAGAAGATGCAAACAGTTTGAGCCCTAACATGTTGTTTCATTTTAATGAGCAGCGAGTATCTTCCTTGTCCTTATTAAAGTGGTTAATGGTGCTTCTACTGCCTCATTATCACCGCTAGAACACATCCAGTGTTGTTCCTACTGCTAAGCCAACTCCTTTTAGTTTGACAGATGATCAGAAAGTCAAATCAGATTGTTCAGGGATACTTGCTAATAAAATTCCAACAGTGTTTCTCTGAGTGTCCATGGGGATGCTAAAATTATTTGTATTTTCTTGAGGCTTTCTATAATTACTGTGATTGTACTTTCTCCAAATAAATATATCTATGCCAATTAAAGCCATACTGGGTTTATATGTTGATCAGACTAGCATGAAACTGTTATTTGGTTTTAATCAAAACATAGAGATTAAATTGAGCTTCCCTTGTATTAATTCTAAATGTTACACTTACATACTCCAGAATTTAATTTTTGTGAATTAGGTTAACGTTTTACTAATTCTACTAATTTACTAATTTACTTATTTTTACACAATCCTAACAGTTTTATTTTACTTTGGTTTTCACTTCTTTTTAATTTCTTGCCTTTTTTTGGGGGGGGAGGGGGCGGGGCAGGTGATATTTTCTTGCTTTCGTTTCTAAATACACTGCACATTTTAGGCATAATTGCAATTTGTCATAATGCTGATCACAGTATAAATGACAAAATGGATAATACCAGACAAAATTGCTACAAATAACTATTGTCATTCTACCAGCATTCTGCTGCCTTTACTTTTGGAGTGTAAGCTAACGGCTATGTACACAGATCTGAACATTACTTACAAAATATTCAGAGTCTGTACATAACAGATTATTTCATAACCTGTATACTCGTATTAGCCTGACTGCATTTTAAGTGAAGACTATGAAAATTTTCTAAATTGTTTCCATTAGGATATTATTCAAGTATTTTGTGGGGAAAGAATGCTACATTCAACATTCCCATCTAACAAAAATTTCTGTGCAATGGCATATAAAAACTTACTGCTAATTGCAATTAGATTAGCAACTGTATTTTTGTCCATAATGTGAGGATGAGACACAATTTTTCTGAATAACTGACAGAAGGATTCATCTGCAGGAATCACTTGATTCTTAGCCGGATGAATAGACAAAGAATACAAAAGTAGAATAGAAAGGAACAAATTTTTCTCACCAAAGAGTCCAGTCATGTCCACAGTAGGGCTGAACATTTCCCAGGTAGAATCCCAGAGACTGTGTGACTTCAACTAGGTTGGTGAAGTCCAGGCTGATGCTATTGAAAAGCACAGAGGTCATGATAATTTCATCGATCGCCCACACATCTTCACCTTGAGAAGAGTGATACGGTTGCCACCATCTGAACTGAATGCCAATCTGTCTTGCATCTTCAGGCAGCTCCACTGAAATTATTCTGGAAAACACAGGAAAATTATTATTGAAATTCTTGCTGTTTGTCAGAATTCTATGGGGATGTATTTTATAGTTATTTTTTCTCACTGACCCTAAAAATCGTGGGTTAAATTCAGCCTCAGCTGAATTACCTTAGCATCTACTGGTATAGCTTCTACCAGGGACAGAGGAATTGTTAGTTCTCTTGGTTGTCAATGAAATTGAAAGACATTCACGTGCAAAAGCCACAAATAGTTTCCACCAATTTTGTAAATTTTGCTGCTAGTGTGGGGTGCTCTGTAAATGTGAAGGTGCTCTTCCTTGCCAGAAGAAAACTGAATGCCCTCCATTTGAAGTTCAATTGCTTAGACTGGCAAAGGGATGATCAGTTGACAAGAACTTGTGAATTCCAGCTCCATTTTCTGAGACTCAGTAGATTTTATTCTGATATGAAGACACGCATCTTCCTAATAATGTCTGTGCTTGTTTCTGCACAGCACTGATGTCATGCCTGTGCTGCTCCTGTCCTAGAAGAACCCACCCCTGTAAATTGCCATGTTCAAGTGGAAAAGGTTCGTCTTGTCAGACAATGTGATTATGTGTAGTCTTGTATGGCAGACTCTTTTCTTCTGTAGTTACATGGAGATACAACTGGAGGTGAGTCCTAGGTGCTTCTCCTGGTATGCAAGGTCACCTGATTTGTCATGGCAGCTATGTCAACAAAAGTATAATTGACAAACTGCAAAGAAAATTAAGAGTAATATCTAATTTCCAGGAGCAATTATGGTACTCAGCAGCAGGGAGCATGCATTAATTGCCACAGCAACGACACTTTCTTGAAAGCTCCATAAATCACTAGGACCACGGTGCCCCACACAACGCACGTGAGCTGGGAAACAGACTGGCAACAGGGACATTCGTCTCTGGCAGTGTACAATTACTTGCTGTCAAAAGAGGTTTTGGCAAGCTCATCATATAGCTGATTATTTTTCTTTCTCTCTTAGAGGAAATGTGGATAAAATGACAAATCAGAGAAACTGGAAACATAATTTTGTACTTTACCACCAAGTTTTTTTCCAGATTTAAGGCTTTCCAAGCTGTCTGTTGTAATATTTTGTTCTGCACATGTGAAACAGTCTTGTGTCTGTGGCACTCAGTGCAAAAGCATACTCTTAAAAATGACTTGCTAAACTGTCCTTGCAAAGAGTAAATTTACAATAGCATTGCCTAGTGTCACACTGATTTTAAAGAAGAATACATTAACCCATTAGCAAGAAAAAATCAAACAGCTCAGCTGAAGAGGTGGAGAGCACTCAAAAAGTCCTGGCTAGCATTCCTGGGAGCTGCCTTTGGCCACTTGTAGGCTGGAGAAGGCAGGGACAAGGGACAGCCAGAGGTGATGGCTGCTGCGTCCCCATGGCAAGGGACCAGCAGTGCACACACTATATGTATGGTGTATACATTTCTTTTGCTGCTCAAATAAACATGCTCAAACATCATACCCTTCTAGGAGAAAGACCAAGCGCCATTACTCTCTGGTATGTGAATAAGCAACAAGGACTTTCTTTCTTCCAAGGGCTCCCTAATAAGCAGCAACCCTACAACTTCTTGAGATAATTTTTAAAAGCACAAATGACTCTAAATCTGATGCTAAAGGAACTGATAATTTTGTCTTCCACGGTTCAGCAGGGTGAACCTGAGGAAAGCCAGTACCCTGGCTAGAAGGAGCGTTGTCTGCAGCATACGCTGTGAAGCACTTGGCACTTGTGTGAGCTAATGCTCTGTTATAATCCTGGGAATATTTCTCTGCTGGTGGCTGTTTTTAATGCCTGAATATTCCTTTTCACTCTTAACTCTCATAAGCTTGCCCACGTGGACTCTAATTCTTACTGACAGTAATTTACAGAAAATCCTAAATCATGACATACACCACTGATACACCTATTCGATGTTAAAATATTTAACACATGCTAAAATAAATTTCTTATCCCAGGGGATTAAGCAAACACAATTTAAAAACATTGGCAGAAACCACCATATATGGCACATATGTTAGTATGCAGAACCTGACTACATCTCCAGTTATAACAGCTTCTCCTGTCTGGCTTTGATTTGTTTGAGATAGATGGAGAGGGAGGGGGATTCTTGCTAATGACTTTTCTGCTGCAGAGAAGAAAAGTGTTCCTACTAACATTACCAGCTACCATTAGATTTCTTAAAAACCAGCTGGGAGACCTTTGCTCTGATCTCATTCTTTCAAGCTATGCGCATACCTAATGTTGAAAAGCCACCGCTGTTCTGCTCAGAAGAAAAATGCAGCTGTCAAATGTTAGCAGATTAAATGCACCTTTTCAGCAGAACATTAAATGTGTAATTATTTTTTGTATGACTGAAGATTAATTAAATTTCTGGATACAGATTGATTGCCAAACTTTGCAGCAGTCCATCTATGTTACCAAAAATGCTGATATCTTCAGACAACATAATATGAAAAGGTAAAGCTTTCTTCATGTTCTTCATCATAATTATTGCCAGCATTATCTTCAGGTTTGTATGTCTGTCATTTTTACATCTACCCAGAATGGACTACAGATATCCCACGGCAAAACCTTTCTAACTTGTGTATGTTGTGCTTAGCTCTTTGCTCTGTCAGAACAACAGAAATTGTGTTTCATACTTAATCTCAAAAGCAAAAGAAGTCTCTGACATCAATAGAATTTACTACATTTATATCTTAAACTTCATTAAAATCAGTCACCAGAATGTGTATTTTCCTTTTTGTTATAAAAATTTCATAGTGCTATATATTAAAAACCTTTAGGGAAATATAATTCCTAGAGCTGTAATCTTGAATGTAAGAATTAGAAACAGGGGCATATAAAATATATATGTGACTATAATAAAGGATGGGAAAGGGAATTCTGAAGAAGGCTTATGAGTGTTCCAGTACATAGGATCTTTCCTTTGGAAACATTTAAAACTTCAGAAATTAAAGTCTACTGTGATATACTTCTACCAAATACAGTCATTCCTTTCAGATTTTTGAGTATTTCTTATAGCTCCCAGGAAATATATTTAACGTTACAATTTTTTTATTCCATTTAAATATTCTTAATCACATTTTGTATATTGTAATTTTGTACTGAGTTATTAACAAGGTGAGGAAATCTAATATTTTTTTCAGTACATTGATCTGATCTGGATAAATATAAATAATGAAAGTTGTACGTAGTTAAAGTGACTTGCAGCCTACCTACAGTCCCACCCTAAGGCTGGCTCAGGCATTATCCTGGAACTGGGTGGAGGGGTAGAGAAGAGGACACAGGGCAATGCACAGTGCAAAGCTGCCCTGTGGCAGGAATGGACCTGCTGGGATGGGACCTGCAATGCCATCGCTGGCTCTGCCTCTCGTGTGCTCCCTTGAAGAGCATTTCCTTTCATTGGGATTTATTGGTTCTGCTGCAGTACCCCATGAAGATGGATGCTTCTAGGTTTGAGTGGGTTTGCAGAGACCCAGCCCAGATTGTCCTGGGCTTGCAGTACAGGTGTGCTCATGAAGAGTCCTGATTTTGTAATGCTTTATTAAAATTGGCGGATGGTCTCACAAATGTAGCTGTAAACAACACCATCTTTCCAAATACATCAGATACTTTCCTCTCAAATCTGTCACCAAACATAAGCGCTGCTAGATGAGATGAGCTTTTTGTTCAGTTTCTTTGTGACTTGTACAATTCCCAGGCACAGTCACCAGCAGGTTCTCTCAGGGCACCGAGTCCGACCCACAGGCATGGGCACAGTCACAGTGGGAGCAGGCACAACTTGCCTGCTGACCTGGAGAGACCCTCACAATGAGATCCCAGCTTTCCTGCACTGACTGCAAACTCCTAATCCCAGAGGATGGTGTAGTGAAGGTGTCTACGGCTTCAAAGCTACAAATAATTTATGTTAATTTTTCTTTACAATTGGCTGCTTCCATGGGAAGAGGCACGCCTCTGTTTCCCACAAGTACATTTCTATCCCTCATCCCGCACTGCCTCAGCTTCTTCTGTCACATCACCCAAGACTTAAATGCCATTAAATCCATACATTCATTTTTACAGAAGCAGGCAAAAATGGGAAGTGCCCAAAACAGCTGCAAAATTTTAAGGCAAAGCAGTAACTTTCAGGGTGCAGTAAAAGTTTTTCACTGCACTCACCCCCACACTGGGGTGTATGGGCAGATGTACTTACTCTCCACATTGACATAGACTGCCACTACCAGCATTACCTGCATGTAGATAACACTCTTTGTAATGTTTATGTACGTACCTTGGCTCATGGTAGTTGAGGTAAGAATAGTGTTCCAGTAGTTTCCAAGTAATCCCATTGTCGTAGGAGTAGTGCAGCAGCACTCCTTCCCCGGGCTGGTCGGGTGCCTTGCAGGTACTCAGCACTGACTTGCTGCCCAGGCGCAGTGTGAACTGCAGGAACCTGAATCAGAATTACACAAGTATTTATAGGGTACCGTTTGCATAGTGGTTTGGTTTTTGGCTTTTTTTTCCTAACCGGGTTGTTTTCAGATCTTCTCAATCCAGACAAATTTTGATAAATATCAGTTATGGGGTTTTGTACACATGATTTGTTTTTACTGTCAAGTAATGCAATGTGGCACATATAGTTAAAAAATGCCAATCATTACAGCATTTAATTATTTATTAGGCACTGAAGGGGAGGGAGACATAGTGAATGGATCTAATCAGCTGCCACAAGATGTCAAATAAACACAACCTTATAAATAATTAATTAGCACTTGGCTTTGACACTCAGGTTTGATATTAACATTTCATATTTTCCATCCGAGCTGTACAATAACTTCCCTCCAGTCTGTTTTGGGCTCTGTTGTTTACAAAGCAGGAGGAAAAAAGGCAAGGCTGTGAAATCACCATGAAAATATGGAACTAGATGGTTTTTAAAAACTTTTCTTCCTGCTAAAACAATGGGCTTAATAATACACAAGGTTGTAGCTGGAAGGGGAGGGGTACCCCAAATTCTTTGCCTCATATTACTGCTCCTTCCCTCTCACCTGGACTGGGAGCTGTCAAGGAAGGCGGTGATGAGCTGGCGCCTCCCATCCTTGTTGAAGACCAGGGCCTTGCCACTGGCCAGGACACCGCAGCCGAAGCTGACCTCAGCCCCCCGGATGGAGTAAAAACTGTGGTAGGAGGAAAGGCGGGAGCTGGTGAAGCTCTCCGAGACGAAGACGGGAAAGGTTTGCGATGCCATCTCACACGCTGGCCCTGAAAAGCCAGGGTCGCACCTGCAGGTGAGGAAGGTTGAACAGCACAATTAATGACTTGTCTTCTCCTGTGGCTGGTTGGCAAACCAACAGTGTCTGCACTTGTCCATGAAGTGAAGATGCCTACCAAGTCCCTCTGAAATCTAAGGACCAAGAACCTCTTTAAACTCTATTTAGGTATTGCATAGCCAGTGGTGTCCTTTTAGCTAGTGCTTACTTTTCCAATTTTGAAAAATCATAGTTATGAACACTCCACCAATCTACAGATAACACTCAATACAGAAATATTTTTATTCATTTTTGGAACAAAAATACTGCCGACATAATTTACAGTTGTTCATATATAAGATGATTAATTTGATTTTATCTGTAGTGTGTCAGATGTGATTACAAGAAATTGAGTAACAGAACAGAACACGCTGTGGGTCACGCTGCTGTTAATAACTAAAAATAGTACAGCAACGTTTTGAATGGGCTTACAGGTTTTGAGTAAATAGCTTTATTTTTTAGGCTGAAACCCTTTTAACAAGCCAAGTTTTCAGAAAAAAAGTGGAGTGCTGACCTTCTGTCCTTGAGATCTGTTAGGCTATGGGATATTAGAACTATGAAAATTGTGATTCTTTCCCAAAATTTAATATGAAAGTGATCCAGTCCCAAATCACCTCTAAAACCAGTATAAAGCATGCATCGCTGACATTTCGGTGTGGTCTGTAGCACATTTTAAGTTGAACTGAAAGTTAGACTCTCTCCCAAAAGAAAATTATAAAAAAATAGTTAAATATGCTGCTGTTTAGGAAGATTGATCTTTAGCTCTCCAGTGAGCTTTACGCATTCTGGAGGCTATGCTAGTTTTATATTTAGTCATCTCAAAAAAGCAAGGGCTGAAATGAAAATCACTTCAACTTTCAGATCATCAAGTGAACTATGTGACAGAAATTGAATACAAGTACTGAATTATAACTCTTACTTGCAGCCATTTCTCGTACACTGTCCTCGCCCTGAGCAGAATTTGAGGCAAGATGGACCAATATAAACTGCAGAGAAAAGAAACCAGTTAAACGAACGTGTGTTATGTGATAAACAGAATATAATGAATACAAGAAAGTATACAGACCTGCTCATACAGTTACTGTATTTATCTTAATCCCACTAGCTGCAAGAGGTCTACAAAAGGATAAAATGTGTTTGACTGTATCAAGGATAGCCATGGATAATTTATTATTTAATGGGTAATGTCTATGTGTGGCCTGAGTGATGTTTTAATTAATTTACCTGATTTTTCTAAGACTGTGAATGAGATCAGATGATTTGCTATGCATTGACCATTTTCTTGCCTTCCCTTTTCTTCATCTTATTTTGGAGATGTAATCCAATACCTATATTAGTACATTCCAATAGCAGTCTTGCAGATTTTAAAAATGTGCCACTGCTTCTTTCACTGAAATCCACATAGTTATTCACAGGACTTACTGGAATTAAAACCTGCCCTGATATATCTTAAGTAACTATGCAATATCATACACTTTCACTGACTCTTTCAAATGGAATAAACCTCCATATAATATGTGCTCAAAAATACTCCAGACTTGTTTTATTCTTTTACTTCACCTTCCTCCAATGACTCCGAATCAACAGTGTTGATACTTTGTGATAAATATGAAGAATGGAAAGATGAGTAAATCTCAGTACAATCTGTATCTCTGCACTACTATAAAGAAAAGCATTGATCTGGCTATAGACCAAATGCATTAAGCTGCGTGTAGCCCAAAGTGGTAACTTACAGGCAATATTTTTTCAATACAATATGATAAACAGGCCTTAACCATGAATAGCGTCATCTTTTCTGTTGAAGAATGCCTATTACTTGGAGTTATCCACTCACACTGTGACTTTTGGAATGTCAGCCAAATAGCCACCAATTTGAAATCATTTATAACAAGCTGCACTTATTCCCTCTCCTAGATTTATGATGCTGCCCATCATAGCAGTGTGTCAGTACCCCCTGGCAGATGCACTTTAAATCCCTGTTAGTTACTCCCTGTAACTAACTCCCCATCAGATTTCATGTGATTTCTAGATTTTCTCACTTTTCAGGGTGCAAAAATTCTGTTCTGTTTGATTTATTTGTGTCTTTTGAGGTCTTTTTGAGGGGGTGGTAAAAGTAGAAGGGTTAAAGACGTAATGTTGTCGTTCAAAATGAAAAAAGCTTTATGGAAATTGGCAGTTTTCCAGTGTTTCTAAAAGATGGCCGGCTTCCAGATTTCATTTAAAACTTAATTCACATAAGAAACAGTTGTGAAGCTAAAAGTCAGAGTGCTGAATCCTTGAAAATCTTCCTCTCTTCAAGAATTTGAGTGGCTTGACAATATTTATAAGGCTTTTCCTACAATAAGGTGTAAAGCTTCAGTTGCACTAGTATCTAACAAAGAGGCATGCAGAACCTCAGAAACATGTTCATCTTTAAGACCTTATTCCCGTATCATGGTTCTACACCTCAAATGCATTTTGGAATGGGCACTTTTTAGGCAGATAGTTGGTAAAACTTCTTTTGGGATGGCACACACTGGAGCATGCAGCATCCTTTGATGGAATTGTATTTTGTTCTGCAAGTAAGGGTGGCGCAGACAGATGAATTGCCAATTGATTTTCAGAATCTTGTTGTTTTGTCCTGTTGTAAAGAATTTGGAACTAATTTTTGCAGATACTCACAGACATCTAGTTTACATACCTCAGTTTTCCCTTCATTTTATTTTCTTTTTGATGCATATCATTATCTCTAAAGACAAGCATTAATAGGCTATCCAGAATGTTAAGATGATGCTAATTCCCAGTCATATGATTAAGAGAATAATTTTCATTACTTTCCATGAAAAACTTTCATTTGTGGCACTGCCTTATCAGCTTCAAGGATTTTCTTTTCAAAAGTAGGCATTAATCTATTTTAAGAATTTTGCAAAATGTAACTGTGTGCCATTCCCAGGCTCCCTATCAAACCTTACCGGGAATCATTACAAAATTTCACGGGCTACTGTACATCACCATAAATGTTTAAATTGCATACCTCACACATCTAACGAAACAAATTTTGGATGTAGTTAGTTCCATATCATTCAGGGCTAATGCGCATGCTAAAAAAACTTGCATCTTCTCATAGTTAGCTTTTTCAATCATGCTTATTTCTGCATTCCATACATTGTATCTATTTTATCCTGTGTTGCCAAATACTTTTTCTGTGCGTTAAAGTATTTCCTTTCAAGACTGGACCTGGTTATCCTCTGCACTAAGTTTTATAATTATATGAGTCAGTATAGGCTTCTCCCAGTTCTTCACATCTGTTTAAAGAACAGGTAAATGAAAAATAATTTCCAAAAGGAAGAACAGTTCCCTGAAACAGATGGTACTTCCCCCCCTGAAGATACTGTGAAAAATGTAAAAGTTTTGTCAGTCTTTTGGTAGCAGCACTGCTTTGTGAAGGTCTTCTATGTCCAGAAGGAAAAATATGTCCCAGATGCTGCAACTGCTGCTTAGGCTGGCGCAGTATGTGTCCTTAATAGTGCAGTGTAGTACATAAATACCAAAGTAACTAGGACTAAGCAGTCAGAGGAAATGTTATATTAAGCTCTTGCCACCAATATCTTTTCCTGGGAAGCATTCCATTATTAAAAAAAAAAAAAAAAAAAAAAAAAAAAAAAAAAAAAAAGGCAATCTACTGGGCTATTGTCTTTTCAAATGGCAGAATTCCCCTCTCTCTTCAAAATGCACCTGTTACCAATTGCAGATAAGAAGAAAAGGAATGTAACAAACTGAAAATCCTTTGACTTGTGATTGTAGACAATATGTTTACTTGGAACAGCATACAGAAGTTTACTCTTCTGATGTATCATGATTATGGATAAGAATACTAACTATTATCAATTGCCCACATATTTCCAAGGATTGGTCCAGTTTGCCTCCATCGAATCCTGGTGTCACTTGTTAATGCAGCATTAGGAAGGGGAGTAGTTATTCGGTTCCACCTGAAATACATATAAAACAAATGCTAGCATTTTACACTGATAGTCATTAAGCAACAGTATGTTTTGCAGATTTGTTTACTTATACTAGAAGTTTTGTGAGAATTTTTAGTTCTAGAATCTGCTCAAATGAAAGAGTGAAGTTACTGCAGCTTTAGAAAACACAAATGAAAAAGAATATAACCCATGATATTTTCATACACTACATGAATGTTAATTATTATATTATCAAACCCAGCCATCCCCCCGCCCCCCCGGTATGAATGCATGAAGTCAGCAAAGACCTTAACCTGCTTTGCTGTAGCAGCTTCTGTCACAATGAGTATGTCCTAAATTGCATACGGAATTAAACTTTTTGGTACAACTGAGCTCTGTTTGGTGGAAAACCTTGGGGTTGAGAAAATTTAGCCCGCTGTGGTCTGGGCCATCATTCTCGTATCATCCATGGGGGCTACACTTCCTACACACACTGTGGGTCATGGTTCCTATGAAAATGGTAGAGGAATGGGGAGTGGGGTCACCAGATCACAGCAATGCTTCAAATACACTTTCTTCCCATAGTCATTGCCACGGCTGTGAAGTGTCTGTGGAAGCTGGGATACGAAGGATACACAGACATGGGATTTGCACCGCGCAACAAGGTGTCACAGTTCATTTTATGGTCAGAACAGAACCGAAGAGACTTAATAAAGAGAAGGGTTGGTATAACAAAGTGACACTAATATCCATTTCCATCTGCAGAAGTACAGATGTGCTTTATTATAACCCAGCATTGGGATTCCAAGTGAGTAAAGGTGCCTGAGGATGTAAATATGGTTTTGACTGATGGTTCCTTTGACTAAGAAGAAAACTTCTGTGGCTTTGACAAGGTATAACTTTTCTTCTAATTACCAGCATGCTGTCCACAAGTTGGGGTTTTTTTGTTATTTATCTTCAGCATCAGAAAAATAATATTATACCACAGAAGCAGCCCCATGTATTTCAAATTCCATTACTGGGCAGCCAGGGAGACCACAACACCCCTTCCTTGCTATCCTCAGCCAGTCAAAAATGAAAGATGACACAGGGTGGTGCGCTTTGCTGCTTTCTTCTGTCACCTATAATTCACTTCTCTAATCTTGCATCTCAGCTTTGCAGAGAACACTCTTACCCGCTGTAATTTTCAGAGGCATAGACGGTGCTGTGGGGGAGGTGAGACCCAGCACATATCTCAGGCAAACACTCGGTGTGAAGCAGGGACCAGGAACGACCATGGTTGGTTGAAAACTCCAAGCTGACACTGATAACACAGTGAAGGAAAGAAAGTAGAAAGACACCGTGAGCCCACCTGGCATAGACACGAATGTAGCAGTATCAACTCTGAGAAACCACCAAATCTGCTATTCCTAATAACTGATGATGAAATGTGAAATAATTTTAAGCAGACTTTGAATACAAAAATTCCTGAAAATACAAATGTGAAACAAATCTGTGTTTAAAAACCAAAAGGGTAGCTTATAGATTGAGGACTGTCTAAACAGCTAGTCCTTGTTTTACCACAGTCTAGCCACTTTTTTTAGGCCGCTGCTGTTAAATGAGCTGATGTTACTTGTATATTTCAGCTAGAAATGGTTTCAAAAATAATGAGGAGAAAACTTGCGTTAATCAGAGCTAGACAGCATCATGTGAGCACAGGACACTCACAACTGCCAGCGGCTAACCATTACGTCTTCAGAAGGTGGTAAAAGACCATTAGTTATCCATGCACTGGCTGGCTCTTCCCTTTCATTGCTGACAAGTATTGACTTCATTGGACTCCCCAGTCACCTGCCTCCTCCAACCATCGTGCCTAAACAGGGATCAGAAAGGCACTGTGGAACAGTGAAAGCAGGCAGCCCCTGGTGAGGACCACAGAGGGTGGAGGGGACTGGGGGAAGGGCACCCATCCTTCAGAGAGCCCCCATGGCACACAGCCCCCGGGGGCCATGGGAGCCTCTGCACTGCTCAGCTACAGTGATCTTTTGAGGCTTTCTTCCACCTCACAGAGCCTGGAGTGCTCAGTGGCGAATTTTGGTGAATTTTGTGACATAAGCACATGTGAAAACTCCAGATTTGCTTGGGAAAAAGCTGCAGTTCTCTAGTTTCATAGACTAGTAGTAAACCAAACCATCCATGTGCAGGCAGTGACATTAGAGAACTGGAAACTATGAGACCATTCACTGAGTCTATGGCAACGAGCTATTAAACCCATTCCCCCAAAAGTTAATTGACTAGTTCAATTTTCAGAAAAAAAATATTTTCCTTCCCTATTTCACTGCATATTTCATAAAGCCCATTGTTTACAGTTTAAGAGTGTAAGGAAATCCTTAGATGTCTTACATTCTGAAGACCTTGAAACAGTAATACAAAAAGTGCTTGATTTATTATGGATTTAGTATTTTACTGAAATACTCTTGTAATTTCCTCCATATAATTAGCTTCTAATATTCTGTTTGATTTTATGTAATGTCAGTGGAACATTAGAAAAGTCATAATTCATCACCTCAATACTAAATTATTGGATTATAACTTTTCATTATAATTTGCTGAGAATATTACTTCATTTAAAGGTACCATCACTGTGATATTGTAGGTGTGTATTAAAACGGTTCATGGAAGTTTTGACTAATTTCAGATTTAACTGTACTGATACCTTGGAGGGCTGTATTTGCTGCATATATTCAGTGCGAGTCTCACATTTGCAAGTAATGAAAGCATTCTGAATAATGCTGTACACCAAGAGATGGGACATGCTGCGTTATTTGGGAAATACAAATAGGCATAATGGGGATCCAGTGCTTTTGTTATGAAGAAGCTCACTTCTGCTTCAGAAATAGTTTACACAAAGGAAGAATATTAATCTTTCCAAATATATACCAGCCCCCATAAGATAACAGACTGAGACAGAGACTTTATGTAACACGTTTACAGGTCAAGAGTGTTTACAGGAAAAGTTTTCACTTTTGTAGAAAAACGTTGCTGCCTTCCCTTCCTAGCAGAGATAAGTGCAATGCCTTGATTTTTGCTGCCCCTTGAATTCTGCTGCCCTGCCTGGCTGCCTGGACTGTCAGTGCTAACGCAGCCTTCTCCACTCAGAAGCAGGTGCCACAGGACATGGATGTGAAAGCACTTAGAGTATCTTACTTTAAACTCTTGACTCTGGAAAAACATAAAGGAACTTAATCCCCATCAAAATATCAGGATAGATGGTCTCACACGCACATAAGGGAAGAGGGACAGCGGACAGTTTGGTTGTGGGTCCCCTGTTTGAAGAAGGATGTTAGGAAACTGGAGAGGTGGAGCAAAGGATGACCAAGACGTCTGTGGCCTCAAGCACCAAGCTAGGAGGGGCTGAGGAGCGGCTTGCTCAGCCTGGTGAGGAAGGGTGAGCTACGGCAGCCTGGGATGGTGCAGAGGGCACTCGCAAGGGAGGCAGAGCCAAACTCCTCAGTACTGGCAGTTCTACTCTACGATTCTACAAAATATGGAGCAGCAAATGACTCCCTTATTTCCCTTTCCCTCTCCCATAACTCCATGGAAAAAAAATCATATTGAATCACCCGATGAAGTGAAGCCAGAAGAATTCTGTGGCCAGTCTACAGACAGTGAGGTCCTCACACTGACAGTCAGTAACATGAGGACCACTTATCACCAGTCTTAGAAGAATTAGATATGCTTGTGGCATCAGTAATCTCTGAGAGGTCAGCAGGGCAGGTTGCTGCTGCTGCTTTTAATACTCTCCCCCTTACACAGTATTAAGAGGTAAATCTCATATCCATTAGAAACCGAAGCAAAAGTTGCTCTGAAATCATAAGCATATTTCAGAATAATGGACTAAGAAAAGCAAGTTTTGACCTGTAAAGCTATTTAATAGACTCCTTATTGCATGTGAGATACATAAATCTGGGTCTGTGGAGATCAGGAGAAACATTAACTTTTGAGCAGCTTATATTTGTCATTATTAATTGGCTCCATTCTTTCTGAGAAAAAAATTCCCAATACTCATATAGATATTACAAAGCAAAATGTACTAGAAAGCTGATAATCAAAAGAGAGATCTCACTAGTTGTACCTGTTACCAGGCTGGTAAGTTCCACAACCTAAATTGATGGAAAACTGGATCATGTGAGTCACCGTGGAAGGGAGCACTGGAAGGACATGGAAGTAATCCACAGCCCAGGTATTCCTGTTGTGGCCTTGGTGACTCTTTTGCTTCAGGCAAAATTTGGTTGCAGGAGTCTGCAGCTCCGGACTAATGACAACAGAAACCAAAGATGGAACCTTTAAAAGAAATTAAACCAGGCTTAAATAAAACAAATACTATTTTAAAAGGGTCACAAGGTACTATTTAAAATAGAAAAGCAACTTCAAATTTGCTGAACCAAACATGCTTTTCTCTCTACTTGCTTCATTTCTGTTAACTATTTTAGCCATTTTTTTCCACAGAAGATCCCAAATAAAAGTATTTTATATTATATGCACAGCCGATTAACACTCTGGATACCGGTGTCGCTTTTCATCTTAGTGGGATCAGATTGGTTGGTTGTAAAGGCACTGCAGAAAAGACTGTACCTCCTGCATTCTGAAAAATACCAGTTTGTTTTGCCAGTGCTCAGCTAGTAATGGAAGATGATCTTTGTCCTGGAGCCTTTCAGCTCACAGAAGCAAATGGAGGGTAATGGCATGTCTAGTCTGAATATGTGAGAATGGAGTAACTGCGTGAGTTCACAGGCGTATGCAGGGAGGACGTTACGTTGTGAAATAAAGCACTGCCTTTACAAAGCTTAGCCTTTGTCCTAAAGCAACATAATTAGAACTTTATTATGTCAAAAGAGGATGTCAGCTTTAAAACTGCTTGTTTTAAAAAAAACTCCACAATGAATTCAGTGTAATTACAGATCCTATCTCTCCCCGAGTTACCCAATTAATTTTTTATTATTTTACAATTACGGCTTCCTTAGTTTTAAAAAGGTTCTACCCTGTCTTTCACACAGAAGCAGGAGAGGAGGGAAGCCACGCACAATGAAACAATGCAAGTGACTCAACCAAACTCAGGCCGAGCCCGACTGTAAACATTTGCTGTCTGCATACAAAAATATAAAGGAACTTAATCCTCATCAAAATATCAGGATAAATGGTCATACAGACCTCTGCTTGAAATCAGCTGCATCTTTACCACCAAATTTCCCACACACTGTATAAGCATACTGGATTTCCATCTCTTCTCTCATCCATGTCTGTATGTATTACATATCAATTTTTGCTGCCTTTTTTACAGCAGCAGAATAAGGACACCTCATGGCTGGGTTATCCAGAGTACCCGTGGTCTAAGTGCTTCCTTGCCCTAGACAGGAAGGATCGTGGCAGCAAGCTCCAGGTCCTTAGTGTCCTGCCTGAGGGTGGTGGCGGTGGCTGGAAGGAGGCTCCACTATTAGCAGAGGAGACACTGCCTGTGCACGCTGCCAGCAACCGCCTCCTATGGCCGAGTTCATGCCCACATCACTGCGGACCCTCTAAGAGGGCACACAACTGTATTTAAAAGGGAAAGAAAAAGTGTAAAATGTGAAAATTCCTGCAGTAGGCATGGGAAAGACATCCAGGCATTTCTGAGTCACTCTCCTCCCAGCCACTGATCCCACCGTGACCGACCTTCTCAGGACATGGCTTTTGAATATCAAACTGTGGCTAGCAGGAGCTTGAGTGCAGACAAAGTAATTATTTGTGAGAAGACGTTATCACTGAACCCTGTTGCCCATTTGCCTGTTACCCTAGTACTGGCCAACGCCACAGTCCTGCTTGGGGGTGGAGCAATCAGCAATGACTGCAGAGCTGTGCTGCAAAGGCACCCCATCACTGTGAGACCTGCACATGATTGATGTGCTTGGGAAGGTCATGTCTGACCCTCCCTGTGGAATTCAACATACAACATTGTTGTGGTGGCTTGAAAACAGATTGATCTCTCCACCCCAGCCACCTACTTTGTTTAAGATGGCTTACCTTGTAAGCAGCATAGGTCAGGGTATCAAGAGGTATGTGTTCCCTCCTGCCTTCAATCTTGGCATAAAGTATGACATCATTTCCATGGGATTCTCCAGAATCGCAGGTTCCCCCTGTACAGCACACAATTGAGGGAGAACAAAATTAATTGAAGTCCTTGTTATTGGAAAGTGGAATCATATCATGCAGCCATAATTACGAAAATAATTACAACCAGATGCTATTTAACTTAGGATATGAAACAAAAGATCATCAGCCCTAAGGTCACAGTGTGTAAGAACTATTTGATCAGACACACCATGCCAGAGATCAAGGGGGATGACAATTATGAAAACCTCCAGTACCTCTCTCAATCATCTTATCAAAACAATTTTAATAGTAAATGCTGTGCCCAAAGCAATACCCCTGTCTGTATGCTTTAAATTGTATTTACATAGAACTGCTCTGCTTTTGAGTCCTTGTCAGTAAACTGTTGTTTAGTACTCACACTCCATGCAGCCACACACATCATCTGTGAGGATCTCTTAAATACTTCTCAGCTGATAGTTTCACAGCTGAGAACTTAGTAGGAAACAAGGAATACTGCTGTGTACCTTATTTGTTGTGCTGCTACTTCTACTGTCTACACCATATCCTCAAAGGGATGGATGGAGTCTATTACATCACACAAAACATGTGACATGGTCACCTCACTGGAATGGGACAGCATTTAAAATATCTCCATATTGGTAGAACCTAAAATACTTCTTTACCTTCTCCAAAAGAGCAGGTGTATTGGCAAATACGAGTGTTAAGTTCTGCATTATAGTTATGAGATGGGCATCATCACACTAGTTTGGTGTTCTGGAGAAAAGATTTTAAAACAAAGTACTGTATTTGAAACAGGAAACACCATTTCCCTGTACACCACGGGTACCACAGGTATTTAAAAAAACACAAGAGAAAAAAACAGGATGAGGAAGCTTCTCTGAAAAGTCTCTAAAGTAGAAAAGTTCCATATACGAAAGACTTTCTCATTTCATTACAGATGGCCAGTTCTTGGAATGGACTAGGCAAAGCAGTCCACAGAACTAGTTAAGATGTGCATCTTTGATGTGTATTATACCATAATAAGGAGCATCCCTGTGTCCTTTCAAATCCTCTGCCCGAATGTTTAAACTACTATTTATTTAATTTACAAGTACATACAGAATACATTTTTCAAGTGATATCCCACTATCCTCTGTCCCTGCATGTGCTGACAGCTTCTCCCCCAAGTTCAGAAGGTTGAGCAAATTTATTTCCTGTTTCTGTTGCAGGTGTTGTAATGCTTGGAAGAACTGAGAAAAGGCATCCTCTTTTTCCTGTGCTTTATTGGTAATTCATGTAACACAGACGAGATGTGCCGTAACTTGGGACAACAACACGAGGTCTTCCACTCATTAAATAAAGTGTGTTCATTCTTGTTGATTCAGAAGGTTGCTTGTGGAGGTCACAAGTTTAGTCTCTGCTTCCTCCTTTATTATTCTATTATTCTCTACTTTTAAGCAAAAATACCCACCTCCTTTAAACATGGTGTTGAGAGAATAACTTCATACAATTTCCTCTATGTGCAAAATAAAAGTTCTGGAAAAACACTGTGAGGGAATGAATGATAACCACCATGTTCATAGGGATTTTGGTGTGTTGCAACAGCCAATTAGTGCAGTTGCGCTGACAACAGTGGAGAGGGGAAGTGACAGCATGGATTTGTTCTTAGCTGCTTTCTTAGCCCTGGTAAATGACTGAGGTTGCACTTTGTCCCGGCAGGGAACGTCTACAGATAATGCTAACACCGCATCGTGCTTTTCATGAGGGGTACCACGTATAGGCCATAACTTCTCCAAGACCATAGCACACTATAGCACACTCTGTGTGACTCTCGCCCTGGGCCAACACATTAGCAGAGGAAAATGTTTATGAATATAGTAAGAGCAGAAACTATTCTATGGGTTCAACTAGGTAAGGCTGCTCTACCTCTGTGCTACTCCTGTCTCACCCTCAGGTGCAACCCTGTTGACTCTGATGGATGAACACCAGGGTCTACATGGATACGACTGCAGGCAGATATGACAGGTACCTATAAATCATCCTTTGCAGTGTGGTAAGGATGACAAAGGTATGACTATTGCTTCTAATGACATAATAAGGGACATTGGTGACTAAGGGACATTAGAAGATCTGAGACACAGAAGATGTTACTTCACATGAATAATTGTTAACCTATGGAGCTGTGGGCACAACAGGCAGGTTCAGTTGATTAAACACTAGCACCAAGGATCACTTTAGACACTGTGGAGAGGCTGCCTCACCTACCTGCTACTCCAGCAGGCTGTGATTTCCACCAAGCCCCAGGTTATATCTGCCAGCCTTGTGCTGATGTCTCAGAAACACCTGGACACCTCAAGTGGCAACAACGTCCTGTGCTTGTGCAACAAATCCCGCTTGAGGACTCAACAAGTGTGAACCCACATCTATGTGTGCACCAGGTGCTTAAGCTTCCTTTATATCAGTGGGGATCCAACCCGTGCAGTCAGTGGGGTCCAGGGAGCTGCTCGGCTGGTCTAGCACAGCTATCTCACAATGAGCTGAACGTTTTGTTCCAGCAATGACACTGACCATATCTCCTCTAACTATAAAGGAAGTTTAGACACTGATCTGACATGGACACACCTTCATATAACTTCTATATTGAACTGTTTTAACCTGATGCTAAATGTTTGTATCAGCCAAAAAAAAAAAAAAAAAAAAAAAGGCTGGATAAATCCATGGAAGAAAAGCACACCAAGGGCTACTAAACCCAGAGTGCCCTGTTTGGTTCAGAAAGCAGAAATTTTCATCTGCAAGTCAGTCTCATCTGGGAGAATATTTCTGGGAGGTCTATTTGCGTGCCTACCGTGTTTGTACACCTGTGTGGGCATCCAGAAGGGTGGACTCTCATCTGACCAGCAGTGGTCAGTCTTACATCCTCATGGGCATCACAGTCACAAATCAGAGCTATCCTCTTCTGAGCAGTATTTAAAAATTCCTATGCACACTGAGCAATTTAAATCTCACGTGCTTCATATGTTGTATTACATTAGGAATATATACTCACCCATACTGAAATAAAATCTTAAGTTCCCATAACCTGTAGCATCCATGTAAGGAGTGCATATTTTTCTTTCTCCGTCTCTGAGAAATACCACAGCTGAGCCAGATTCCAGTGTCCCACATTCGGTACCAATGACGGCTCCAAATATGTCCCACCTGAAGAGATCAACAAGGGGCAGAGAACATGCAGTGGCACGTTACTGATAAACTCATACAAAAGATGTTCTAGGAGTTCATTTATACATACAAAAAAAGGCATCTGCTTCTACTCTTAGAGAGGCCAACAAAATGGAGTCTTTGAAACATGACTCCTATGACATTACTTACATATTCAATACTAGCTTTTAAACCCAGTTGACTTAAAGCAAAGTTAATGCAAGTATTTTAAATAAATTGCCATAAAAGCATGAATTACTAAAAAAATGAGGCTTTTAATGAATGCTATTACCAAATATTTAGTGTTGTATTGTTCTATCATCTTCATTATTTTTCTGACAATAAAATGTTTAAAATAAATTGCATTCTGTTTTGTTCTGCATAATATAAGGTTTATAGTTCAATGAAGTTTGAAAAGGCACATGCCCACCATACCTGCCATACAGTCATTAAATATGTAGGTAATAGCTGAAAATGCTCTCTTTTCATCTTTTTCAGCATTTAGGGTAACAGTTTTTAACTAACACATGAACAGAGTACGAAAAAAGACTGCTGTGTTTCTAATATGTGATGATACGATCTTTCTCAGTTTTTCTGTACAGCATTTTATCTTATTTTTATTCAGTGATAATTAAAATAGCTGTTGCAGAATTTTTCAATTAAATATTTTTAATTGAAAATATGTTTTCATCATGAAAGCACTGGTTTCTTCAAAACTCAATTACAATATTTTGAAAGATTAGAAACTGTTGAAAACTTGTACGTTACTTTGGTCTGATCCATTATTATTCATGTTGAAGTCTTAATTAATTCATAATACAGTATTTTAAAATTATAAAGATGATAAAACAAAGAAATTATTCAGAATCACTAAATCCTGATAATCCAATCATTTAACTAGCCAGCAAGATTCAGGATGAATGAGAAAAAATTGCAGTTCAGAAACCTTTGTGGGAAGGCAGAGCCTTTTCCTCTCTCCCTCCAGCAGAAATAATCTCGAGCAGCTATATGCCATAAGACAATTTCAAAACCTGTCATTTCAAGAACTCAACAGTCTAGTTATCAGTTTAACCATTCCAACTATTTCAAAATTTATTTTTAGGATCTTCTAAAAAGCTGCCAGTTTCCTTATTGACCTAAGCTGTGACAGACCAGCAGCGTGTCTGTTTGGAAATCCTGCTTTGAAACTGTCAGTCATTTACACAGGAATTAGTGAGTTTAACATCACTGAAAAGCTTTATTATATAAATATTTTAACCAAAGCACAGTTTAACCTAACCCTAAGTCTGTCATGCAGAATTTGTAAAGGTAATGTGCAATATAATCAAAATACAATTTAAAAAATGGGTCTCTTGGGCTGAAGGCAAGTACAGAATTAAACAGTTGTGCCTTCTTTAACTTACATGAGAAAATCTCACAATGCTCCATTGATCTTTCGTATGCTCTATTTAGCTCAATTAAAACACTCTCAGTAGTGACCCACAAAACAACTCAGGGTCATGAATGATGCAGATCATGGATGCTTCCATGGATCCTCTCATTTTAGGCAGCATTAGAAATGAAACCCAGGAAGTTCTACTGCATGATAAAACCTGGCACTTTAATAGAAATATATCAACACACTGTCCATAAGGACAAATGGAGAAGGAACCTGGGTGATGGCATGACAGAGATGCGGACATTACGTTTGAATTAATTTATCACTTGCATGACTCTTGAAATTCTTCTTTATAAACCCGGTGATAGAATAATATCACTATTCTAAATAATATCACTAGGACCTAAACTAGAGCAAAAGGACACGGAGGTCCAAAGCATTAATGTGTCTGCTAGAGGCAGAGGCAGCCTGGTGTGAGGATCTGCCCACTTTTAGGATCAGGTCCTAATTTACACAGTTAAACAGCCGAATGACAGTGGGAAGATGCGTGGTACTAACAACCACAACCCCTATCCATGTAGCTTACTGCTTTAGGTGGGACATGCAAAAAATACCAGTCAGCTGCTTATTAAAAACAATGATAAGCTCCTCTGCCCTCACTGTTGAGCTCTTTCACAGGTCTCACCTCTGAGAGCGCTTGGTGCAGAAGAAGCTGGTGGTGAGCCCTACATTGAGCTTCCTTTTGCTCTCTCCCTTATGAGGGATGCTTTTGCCTTTCCTTTGAGAGCTGATGTTACAAAGGGGAGCCTGAGAACTTCCTGCAAGCTCTGTCTCAGGTATAAAGAAAGTGTTTCTGTGACTATTTGAATACAGTAAAGCGGTACTTTAAATATAGTTCAAACAGCATTCAAAAATATTTCTCTAGGAATTAAGGAGGCACATATATTTGCAGTCACATACAATTCCCAAAGCAAAGTCCCACAGAAATGTTGCAGATAGGGACAGTGGTAGTTACAATTTTATATGATGGGGATGTAATCTGTAACATCACCTGAGTTCAGTGTGTTTTCATGGCTGCATGCAATTTAATCTTCCATTCTTAGAGCAACAATTGTAAGGAGGAAGTTTCTAATATAGAATAAAATTTGAAATTTAAAAAAAAAAACAAACACCAAAACCCAAGGGAAAAAGGTTTGAGGCCTTGGGCTGGCTGCTTAGTGCCTCAGAAAACAAAACTGCCACCTGCTAGGGCAGGCTGCCACACCATAAAGGTTTTACATGCAGGAGGGCAGATCAGGATCTGGTTCCTGGGACTGCAAGCAGGATGAGAGAGCAAAATGCATCTTCTGGCTGCACCCTGCCTTGCTCCTAGCTGGGAGTGGTGGCATCTGCGATTTGAGCTACGCACTATGTGACAGCAAAAATGTAATCTTCCTAATTTGGAAGAAATTGTGTATTTGTTAACAAGGGTTGCAACTGGCCCAGCTTAGCTTAACTAAATACCTGGTTCAGTAGAGACAGGACCTGCAGACAGCACAGATGTAACACTGCCATCCTGTTTTTTCAAGATGGAAAAGAGACTAAGAGAACATATCAAACGTATCCCACACAGTCACACAACACACCACACACTCATCTTCTTTCCTTTGTCTAAAACAGCACCTGCTGTGCCATGGGTTAATTATTCAAACTGGGACAGAGTTCACAGTGAATACTTTTCTGTAAGCCTCACATAAACTATGTGTCCACAGGAGACATTAGCATGTACTTCTTATAAAGGTGCTCTTTACCTTCAGCACAGCATAGGCAGCATTTGAATCAGCTGCTAATGATCTGAAGTACTTTGTAGGTTAAAATCAATATTCGGTAGAGACCCATAAATTAGCAGTGTATGTTTCTCATTGCCCTGGGGTTACAGTAACTAGTTAAAGTCTTTTTTTAAAAAAAAAAAAAAAAAAAAGAATCAAGACCACATTGTTGGCCATTTTCTTTTTGTCAGAATTTATACACTAAGGTATATAAAATAATACTTCTTTACCAGGACACTTTTTTTTTTTTCTTTTAAGCTCACTCATGTTTTGCTAAGAGTAGCAATTTTGCTGTCCTAGATGGCTTCTTTATTTTCCGTGCGTTTGCAGCAGTCCCTGCTGGATCTGGCTTTACAGATACTCTTTGAATCCCAATGTATATATTTAAAGTAAAAACCAGTAAATTATCAGCCAGATCCTCAGCTCTTGCATGGCAGGCATGGCCATGTACTCGGTTCTGGAAGGTGAGAGCAGGCTTCAGCTGTCTTGCCTCCACCTGCTCCACACCTGCAGGCTTCTGCACAGGCAGGAGATCTCTCATGGCAAAGTGTGGCTCACAGCGGCAGTCTAGAGGGGGATGAATTTCTCAAGGAATTGGATTTTGTATGGATATGAGTTTGTTAACAGCACTCAGGTGTGAATGAAAAAACAGATCAACATCATGTGTTTCTTCAGAATGACTGCAAAATTCACAAACATGACTTTTTTCATTAAAAACATAGGTGACAGGATGGTCTGGAGACTGACTGCTCCTTTGGGGCTTTCCGGACTTGTTCCTTCCTAAAATCCACAATCACCTGTTATCTACTGTACTGCTATTTATCCTAGTCACGATCTTCCCTGACTACACAGCAAAGACAAAATGGAATTCTCTGTTTATCCAGTTTCCACACCCCTGGAGTGATGCTGCACATCTGCTTAAGGCCCTGCACAGGTGAGGGGCACTCACCCTTTAGGCTGGCTCTCAAATTCTTCTGCCCACTGCTCCTGGGCATCCTCTGTGGAGAGGTCCACGTCCCGAGTTGTGGCAAAATTGAACTCACTGCCTTCTGTCCCGTGGAAGTAGATGGAGTTCCCATCCGACTGGCAGCTATGCTGTGGACAAAAGGAGCACAGGGGAGGTGACGCTACATCAGGTTTGTAAAGTGTCCTGCTCATGCACTGTCAGAACTCAGAGAGAGCTATATGTTACCTAATGACTTACCGACACCTGAAACAACATAAAATAAAAAATGGACAGTCATATTTTATCTTTCTTGCCCCACTCCCAATGATGATTGCGCCCTAATCTCATACCTTCCTTACAAACACACCACAGATTATTGTAAAACTGTGTTTGCATAGAAAAGTCATGTACCGTCTCTTCAGGTGTTTATTTCTATTTTGAAGTATTGCCTTTATATCTGGCACATACACAACTGTGTGTACAAATAACTTTAGTAGTACATCAAACATTGCTATGGGTATCTTGTCAGCATAAAAGTTTTGTGCTGTGAAACACATCAGGTCTCCATGCCTGAATTTTTGCCAGAAGAGGTGTTTGTGTGTAAAATTGCTATGCGTTGCCATACAGTAAACTTGGGGCCTGAAGTGCATGAGTGAAAAGGCAAATATTTGCCTTATTTCATTTGAATAGCATAACTAATAGCTCTATAGGAGACTAGGTCTTGTGATACAGCAGTCTCAGAGGTCCCAAGGCTGCCTCCAAACCCAACACATCTGCTTTTCCTATTGCACCTCCTCAACAGCATCGAAAGTGTGCCCTGCCTACCACAGCTCTCCAGGAGTGTCGACCTGGAAGAAGGTGCCTGTGAGGAGCACATGGGGGTTACAGTTCAGATTTACTTCTTTCTCCCATCTTACTTTTGCCTTCTTGTGTGTCTGATAAAATGGTAAAAGTCTTCCAAATCTGTGTGGCAAACAAGATACTGGAAGCTTCTAAAGAAGATCTACCTGGCCTTAATGCAAACTGAGAACTTGGCATTCTATCAAATTGCTCACACTACAGCAATACTGATAAAAATAATAATTAGCTAAAACACTTTAAAAAAAAATCTTTGTTGTATTAAAAATGAAAGCTGACATAATAAATAATTAATTAGAATAATTCTGCATTCTTAACAGAGTTCAACATCTGAAAAAGAGATAAAATAATGCCAAATTGCATTGACCTTTTCAGTACCGCCTGTGCAGTACCCTCCTGTCTCTGGACCTCTTCATAACGTGCCGAGGGAAAGTATGACAATGACCTCTTCTGTTTTTAAAAAGGTCATGGCAGTGCCCCATAAGTGAATAATTATATTTTTAACAAAGACAACGATGTGGCAAGAAATTATAACTGCCCAGTACACCTGCATGGGATTCTATAAGCAAAGTACAAAGTAATACATTTTGTCACATTCCTTCATTTACTAATGCAAAAAAGAGACATAACTGAAATTCTTTTGTTGATGATTTTCAAGTATGATTGACAATAACATAGCAATTAATTTATATTTAGGAATATAATTTATGACTATGTTTCTAAAGGTGTCTACACGTTGTTAGAAAAAAATCAAGACTTGAAGTCGGATTTTTATATAGACGCTTTCTGGTCTATAGTTAAATGACAACAGCTCTATGTTTATTAAACACTGACTAAATATCACTTAAAGAAATAAACACACTATAAGAATGTACAGACTGTTTCAACTGCTAAAATAAACACATTGAATGTTTTTCTTCCAAAGAAAGGTCAAAGCAATAGATTCTCAAATGTTGATAAAACTTATTGCAGAAATTCAATAGATTTTGTCATAAATCTCCCTAATCTGTTTAATGCATCATATACACAGCGCACCATATATGCAGCTGCTGCCACTGAGAAGGCAGAATAATTTACACATAAAATATTTTATAACTAGCAGAATTTCATGAAACAGTTTTATATTTTACTTCTCCTTGAAAAACACTGCTTGTACCATACAGTTATTTGTAACTGACTGAGAAATGGCTTTTGTTCACTGATTTTATCCTTCATGTTCACAGGTATTGCTAACATCAGGATTTTAAGAATAATTTGTTTTTCTGCTTCTTGCTTTTCTGAATTCTCTTAATTTGCTGAACAGAAATGAAGTATCCTTTATCTGTCAATCAATCTGCCACAAAACTCCTATTATCTGCAGGCAGTCAAGTAAATACACTAAAAATAAATATTCAGGCTAAAACTTAATTCAAATCCATGTAACCCTTCATCTCTTAGGAAACAAACAGACACATAGATCCTACTGAGCTAGTTATTACAATTGCACACAAGCTTTGGAAAATCCTTTCTAAGCCTTACTTATTTCTCAGGTGCTAAGTTACATATAAGTATATACTTGATAGTGGAGTATGTAATTAGTAATCTCTTGCCAGATGAAAGCAACCTATTAAAATAAACACAAACCAGATGCAAACCTATTATCACTTAACATTTCTGTGCTCTTCCGCTGTTTAACAGAATATTTACTGAAGTACACCTGATGGAGTTTCCATTTAGGTTGTCAAGTTAAATAAATGGGCAGTTTGGCAAAGGGGTGAATAAGTAATTATTGATACAGTAGTATATGACCAACCCTTTATGAAAGCTCAAAAGCATCGTTTATTTCACTAGTTCTATAAAACTATCTTTATGCTTTTATACACAGCTACATATTATCTGTGAATATGTATTTTATGCATATTTTATATGTTAATGAACCACACAACGTATGGCTTAAATCACTCTCTGCTCACGTTATCTTTGAATCTCACATGAAACAGCTACGCAGAAGAGAAGTTCAAACTGGGGTTTAACTCCTGTTATTCTACATACCTACAAAACCAGCCACAGAAGCTGATTACATTTAAAGAGAGTAAGAAAGATGTTCAAACCAGAGGTATAGCTTTTAAAGAAGTTCTGAGGGAGGGCCATCATTTTCTGGTACATTTTTTGCCCCAGTGGCACCTTTGGGACCCCAGACACATGCCTGTAGGAGAAGCAGAGGAGGATGAGCCCCATCTGCATGAGCCATGCCGCCCCACAAGGGCCAGGGTTCCTCTGCTCATGCTCTTGCCTTCTCCCACCTGCCACATTTCCCTCACTTGTATAAGCATCACTCCCAGTTTACACTTAGCTTCCACGTTTTTCTTCTGATTTTCCAGGCAGTCACTATCTGTTGCTACTTGTACTACTTTTTTTTTTTTTCACTCGATGGGCTGCTAAGGGGTGAATAACGTCAAAGGGCCCTCAGCCAAATTTTTCAGGAGCAAAAGAAGCTCCACAGGAGATGGTCCCTCACCGGCATTGCTCCCAACTTCCCTGTCAGTCTTGTTCAACATCCAGGAGGCTGCTGACTGTGTTGGATTATTTTGCAGGTTTCTAATAGGGCTTGAACAGATTAGAGACTGAATTGAAACCATCAGACTCTTTTTCTCTTGGTTTCAACCCAGAATTTGAATCCAAGCCTTTAGAAATGAAGAACTGAAGTACAATTTACATACTGTCGCCTCTTTCCCAAATTAAAGGCTTTACACTTGCAGTGGTAGTCTATATACTTCCAGTATTTAAGGATTGAATTTTACAGTGGGGTTTTTTTGTGTCATTCTGAAGTGATAAAAAATGTGGAATGAACATATACTGTGTTTTGAATTTAACTGGAATAAGTTCTCTCTAAACTGGAGATACTGCAGACATCTCTATATAGATGTAGAGTTTTCTTTTACAAAGTCCAGATTGAATTTGTTCTCTGTTTTATTTTTCTTTATAATGAAATGATTTCTATGATAAGAACAAATTAGCTTGCTGTGCAAATTTTGTAACTAAAAAGGCCAGTGGCAGCAACTTGTAGGTTATTTCTCCTTGTTACCATGGAAGCATCAGCTGTAGGTCCAGAACTAAAGCACAGTCTAATTTTATTTAAAGGGGATTAAAAGCATGTGGAACATTTACTGTGTCCTTACTCAAATTACAACACTGAAAAGTTAACTAATTTGAGAGGAAAAATTAATTTAGAGAATAAATCCTTTGACAAATCTGATAACCTTCATTAAACAAAGCTTTCTCCCCAGTCACCTACATAATAAAACATAAGACACTTGCAGGCACTTGAATGGAGCCACTTCACCACAGTAGCTGTTTCCCATTGTTTGCAACTGGAGTGGGACTATCAGCCTGCCATAAGTAAACTGTTGTACTCCTAAATAAACAACCCTTGCCTGTTGCCAAACGGAAAGAAGCCAAGTTCTGTTCAGGAACTGTGGTCATCCCAAGGGGGAAAAAACCCCCAGTTTAATTTAATCTGGCACTACTAATACTATTATTCACTAGCTGCAATTGTTAAGCTATTGCTTTACATGAATAGGGCAAAATGAAATTTGGCTGGACGCATTCCCATATCTCAGCATGCTTGGATTTGCTTTCAATCTAATCTTCACGCTGAGTTTTCTGTTTCTAAAGCTTGTCTACTGGATAGTTATGGTATCGCTGCTTTTATCCTACTTTCAAGGCCCTGCACGGCTCATCCTTACCTGCCTCCACCATCTCCCACATGCAATCACCTCATGGCTCACTTTTCCTTGACTGCCAATGCTTGCCACCATGTCTGCTGGCGAGACGACCAAACTTACATGACCTTGTCCATTCTTCCCACCATGCTTGGCAAATTCCCCACAAGATGATGTCCTTCAGACATTTCCTTAGTGCTTCCCTCAACAACAAACCTTGTCATCAATTACACTGAAGAAGGCACTGTTCAGCAGGACGAGCACTCTCTCGTCTTGCAATACTTCTTTTTACTCCCAGGTTTCCCCAGCTCCAGCTTATCTCCTGTTTTATAAACAGAGGGCAATTTCCTGGGACACAGGCTATTTTTTTGATCTGTGCCGGAGGAGGCAGCAGTGGCAGATTCCTTGCTCAGGGCTCTTTGATGCTACAGTGGTACCACTACTAAAAAAAATAAATCTTCATGCCAAATTTGCTGTTATTTATGAATATTTCTAGTGTATAAGTACCATTGTTAGCCAAGTTAGCTATGAGAGCCAGCAAGTCTTATTAATTTAGGTGAGATTTCTGTTGTACATGAGGGCATTAGCTAATAATTTGAAGATTCAGACTATGTGAGAGGGTACTGCATGGTTTCAAAATCAAACTTCTGTCAAGAGTCTGTCACTCTCTTTATCCTACTCCATACTCCTTACATTTTACATCTACCTACAGCTTTCACCTTTTTTTGGTAGATGCTTTTAGGAAAGCCTCTTGATCGTCTGAGATGTAGAAGGGTTTCTGTTAGGACTGCTCAAAACCATTGGTCAACAAAGGCAGGGAAATCAGATTTGGCAAAGAAGGTACTTTACTGATTTATGTTTTCATAAATGCTGACCAGCTTTCCACAATGTCTAAATGACTTAAGGGCCCCAAGTAAGGTCTTGGAACCTACATCATGTAGCATGCATGAACAATCTCCCTATTTTTAAAGACTTGTATGAGAGCACCATGCAAGGAGACATCTGCTACCCTCAGTGTGACCTCTTGGCTGGGAGGGACCTCTGGAGGTCTCCCGTTCATCCTGCCATATGAAGTAGCACAAGCATCAATGAGATCTGCCTATGCCATAGTTGCAATTAAGGACACAGCCCGAAAGATTTTTAGAAGCTCAAAAGATAAGGATTGGGAATGTAAACAGAAACACTGAAGTCCATCCAAACCAGCTTCTGTCCCAGTTGTTCAAGTCAAACTTGTGAATCAATAAATACCTCTTGGCTTTACAGTATGGGATTTCTTTACTTGGAGAGCAGAAGAGAGGGCAACTAAATGATACAACTGTGCTGTTTGGAGAACCATCAACAGGAAACACTAGTGTGAAATTCCTCAGTGTAACAGATTTTTGGCTGAGGTGCTGCATATCATCTTCCCGAGGTTCTCCCCCACACTCCCACGAAAATGTTGTTCATCTCTGTGCCTTTAAAGTATCCACAGTCATCTTTACCATCGTTTAGCTAGGTTTTTATCAGAGACAAACACTGATGCTCCTCTTCATATTATCTCTCCAGGGCCTAATGGCCCCGATGATTCTTTCAGGCAGCTGTGGCCTCACAATTTATTTTTTGGCGACATTTCTTGCATTGGAATGAATGTGTTGGGCATTTGGGCAGTGCCAGCTTGCAAAGGGCTGATGGCAGATGGAAAGAAATCTGCCCAGTATGCCTTCACCTCTACATGAGCAGAGGGCCATCAATTTCCCCCATTAAGAAGTTGTCATGCAGCCCACCCAGCTGGAGGAGCATCTCTGATAGCCAGGCTGGCTGGCGTATGCTATTCAAATACAAAATGCACTTTAAAAGGAAACAAAAATATCGTTTGTCGGCAAATTGAAAATGCATGGCTTTGACTGCAGCCAATTTTTTAATGACTGTAATATTTTAAGTGATTATTTTTGCCACTTCAGATTGCTCCTTAGAGAGGAGAGGTTTTTTTAATTAAAATCTAGGCAATGCAAACAGATGAGATATGGGAAGCAGAGGAACAAGAAAAAAAGATGAAGAAAATTAATTAAAGCAGCATTGTCAATGGAGCCATAAATTAGATATCATGTCTTTCTGGGAACGAGTCACACAGGTTTTAAAGATTTTAAGATTGTGACATGATAGCAGGTACAGGGATAGATTCAGTCTTGACAAAATCATACTCCATATGCAATGTCTTAGCCAGGAAAGATACAACAACAGGATTTAGGGAAGATTCTAAATTCTGTGGATTTGGTTGTTGACACTTCTGGCCTGAAGTCCCTTCTTTAACCAAATGAAAAAATACAATGTGATTAGAATACTTTCCCATGAATAACCAGGGCTTTAATCTTTCCCACATGCTACATTTTTACATCATTTAATACAAGTTACAGAATGAAAACCTTGGCTGCACAGGCAGGCCAGGTGCACGGAGGGCTACAGTGCACCTTCCCTTTCCAAAACAACGGGATGAAACTTGTTCTATGACACAGTAACATACTGTTTATAAAGTGTGTTTTCACTCATCATTTCCGACTACAGACTGTTATTCAAAGGCTAGTGTTCTAAACACTTTGCTTGTTTATGAGTGATTCGGATTTGTATGGTTCTTAATTTTCTAGGACATCTCATGATATTTGTACAACACTGGTCATTCTGACAATGACCAATTTCCTTAATGAGTCATTTAACTGGCATGAACTGAACTATTCCTCTATGTTATTGGGAACTATTGATGTTTCTAGTACTCTGCAGTAAGCATGATGAAACCTCATCTGTTCTTCTGAAAGTAATGATATGTATTTACACCACTGTGAAATTAAAAGTGAGAAAGAGTCCACCGAAGTAATTTCTACTCTTTGGCATCTAATGGGTCAATTCATGTTGTTTTCATTAATGTGCATCTCACAGTGACCTGCAAAGACCAAATTCTTTCCTTCTAGGAGGCAGGAAAGACCCCTGGTGTTTTGATGCCAGCTCAGAGCTAATGCTGGCTCCCTGCCACCCCCACCCCCACTTCCAAGCCATGGGGAACTGGCATGGAGAAAGGTGCAGGTTCAGCATTGCTGTCCAACAGCGATTCTCCGCTGCCCGAACAACTCACAACACCACAGTCAACAACCTATCAGTTCCAATGAACCCCTAGGCATTGTATTTAAGTGTTATTATTTTAATTAAAAGTGTGATTATTAACAGCACCCCCACCCCCCAAGAACAATTCCACACACGGGCTAGATCCAGCCCTATGGATATACAGATGCCTCCTCATGGGCACAGCTCAGAGTGCCCACACTCACAAAAGGGAGCTGGTCGACAGGTTTTTGTGCACCCTGCTCTGCTTTCTCCACCTCTCCTCCCCTCTCACACTCCCTTTTCCACCCACAGAGAAGCAGGAATGGCTCTCAGATGAGGTACAGCAGGAGGCCTGCTCACCTCTTCCCAGGAAGATGTGGTGGATAAGGGCTCCTGTGAGGCAAAGCAGCTGGCTAGGAGGTTGGGTTTGGCCCACAGACCAAATACTGCCTTGCTAAATCTTATTCAAAAAATAAAAGAGTCTTGTCAAAAGCATCTCTGTGTAATTTTGTCCAACATAAAGTCATAGCAATTTTCTGCCATTTTCACACTGGTAAATAGAGCACTACCTTTCCTCCTGCAAACAAATATATTTGACCTGATTCAGACAACAGGTACCTCAACCCCTTTTTGAACAAGAATTTAAAACAAAAACAAAAAAAATGGAAAAAACCACACAATTTGTTCATCTCAGCACAAACAATTAAACCCAACAAAGATATATATGGAATATCAGGCTGTTTGTTTTGAAAGAAGACTACCCAGTGCCATTCCTATTAATTAACAGAGTATTCAGAGATTTGGAAATCTGCTCTGGAACTGGGGGTGGCAGAATAGCTTAATCAGCCTTTCTTTTTGCCAAACTCCTAGGCCTGCGTGCATGTCTCCTCTGCTCAGTGACACACAACAACACAGGTTCAGGAAGGACTTGCAGATCTAGGATGTGCGTAGCCCTGCTCCCTCAGTGTGTGGTGAAAGGTCACCCAGTTTTACAGACACATTTTCAGCATATTTTTCTGAGTGTGAATGTTCAGATCTCCCACTGGCCTCTTATGTAGCTTTCTGCTAAGCTGGCATGCATTTCTGGGAAATTAAAATGAGCTGAGTGCTGATGACCTGTTACTTAAGGGGCTTACTGCACCAGGATATTGGGGCTGGGACACTGTCAGGATTTATTGGTCATGTCCATGGTAGTGAATAACATGCATCAGGTACTGTTCCCTGGTCCTAAACCCAGCTTGCTCAGTGAGGATGGCACAGACCTTCCCCCCTTGCCCTATTCCATGCGGTGCCAGGCTGCATGCTTGTGATCAGCATCACACACAACCCCAGGTGTAGTCGCCAAGCCCTGCAGACCAAACACACTAAAGCTGACCAGGTGGGCTGCAACCTTCAGCCACCAAGGGAAGAGTGGCTGCAACTACTGTGAGACAGCAGTTCTGTAACTTGGTTCTTCTCAGAGGTGAGACATGTCACTGGGTTAACACATCATGACCAAATACATCACCGCTCTAGTGTCTCTAACGATCTATACTGCTTTTTCCCAGATGTAGAAAAATTCCAGAGACAGGTGGTTTGACCTCAATGATATTTTTACATAATCAAAATACTGCAGAGACATGAACTATAAGACTGCTGAGGTCATCTCCCTTCTCAATCTCAGTTTTAAGCTTGCACATCCAATCTTGGACAGGGGCAATCAGAGAAAACTAAAAATCTGGCACATGTTGTACCCCAAGCCACCATAATTCCTGGTCAAATCTACAAGATACATGAAGTGTCCCCTGAAAGATGAAATCACTTTTGTGTTCTATAGGAGCAGAGATCCCAGAAGCATTACTTTTCCCCCAATTAGTATGAAGTCTTGAGGTTCAGAGACCTTTAATAGCTCTCAGAGCACAACACTGCTTCATGCTTTTCAGCAGCCTCAACCACCAGTGCAATACCCTAACCATGTCCAGTTAGTTACTGGGCCGTGCCCATGCTCAGAGCTGTCACTGGAAATGCTGAAATGCAGTCAGGAATTTATCCTGTTCAACACCCTTCCACACAGTCCAACACAGATAAATATGTTCCAGTGGATCCAATTAATCTCCTAAGGGTTGCTTGGCCTTGCTAACAGCATCTTTCTTGCCTTTTGCTGTCGTCTTTGGAACCGAAATACACAAATTCAGTGGCTTATCTCTCAGCTTGCTTCCTATCTCAGCAGCCAGTTCCAGCTGCGTCTGCAACCAGCCATGTGCTCTCAAATGAGCAGCAACCGCTCCTGAACGCAATGAAATTCCTGGTCCAAGCTCAAGCAAACTGGGAGAGGAGGAGAAACCGCTTCCCAAGCTGGGCACAGGCAAGTTTGCACAAGTGCTTATTGAGAATACACTGTCCAAATCCACCAAACTGGAATGAATGCATCCGTGCGTAATTACCATTAAGGCTTGCACTGTCCACTCCAGTGACTGAATCCATCACAGCATCGAACCCAGGACGCAGCAGTAGTTTTCATGGTAGGATTTTTCTTAATTTCAGCTGCCTTTTTAAATTACTAATCTAAGTAGCTATTAATCTGAGCAGCTTTACTAGCAAAACTCCCGGATTTGTAATGTTTGCTATTTATTTTAGTAGATCTCACGTACTACCAAAGTAAACTTTCTACAGAAAAGAATATACTTTGCAACTTGATAATCATCCAACAAGAGCACGTACCAGGTATAACAAGCAATTCTAAACCCCACCTCCTGAGCAACTACTGGAAAAGAACTTGCCAAACCACATCTATGTGAATGACAGCAACATTCATTCTGAATTACCAGCAAACCATATCTTAATGCCTATCTTTACTAACAGAGTAACCTCCTAGGACAACAAATTGTTTTTAATGAAAATTATCTTAAAAGGTTTGGGGTGGCTGAAAGGATGGGTGGGGTGGGCTGTTTTAACATGCTAGGATTAAGCCAGGAACCATCCTATGGCCTTGACAGCAAATAACACAGCAGAGTTTGCATCCACCTAGGCAAACTCTCTCCTCCTAGAAGAGTGGCGTCATCCTTGCTGCCTACTGGAAACACTCCGTGACCCATCCATGAGGGTACATCCCTTGAAGATAATGTCTAGGAGATTGCACAAGCCAAAGCCAATCAGGGGGGTGTCATAACAACTAAGGTAAGACCACGGGCTCATGTTCACACCCTGGTTTGCTTCACTCACTACTTATTCACAGAGCCTCCAAGGAGAAGGTTCCACCATCTGAGCAATGCCTGCTGGGGCAGTCCAGAAGTAAACACTTAGACAAAAAGTAAACACTTAGAGAAAGACTGTCTCTACTCTTTTTTTCTACCAGAAATAAGTATGTATTTTTCCTCTTCTTTCTGTTCTGCCTACCAGCTGGATGAGCTATCTCAGACTGGCACCAAACTTCCATCTGAGAAATATGCAATATCAACCATTTTAAGGGGTGAAAGGTGGTGAGCAACAAAGGATGAATACAGAAAATAACCCCAGTAAGTGGAAGAAATTTCAAAAGATCATTCTTCTTGTTTGTTTTTACTTTTCTTAATGTTTCATTCCCTCAGTCCAACTTATCTTTATGGCACAATTTAGGAAAAGAGTTGACCTACGATTTTGTAAATACTAATCAAAACTGAGTTCGACATCAAGTAACATCCAGAAATGTGACTGTTTGTTGGCATGGTCAAGGAAATTCATAAGGAAATGCATTGAAGGAAGCCAGTGAAGAAGTTAACATAAACTTTGAGAAAGATTTTTAAGGCCAGTTGATCTAAAATACTAATTGGCAGAGGACAGGAGGATATGATTTGAAACTTGTATGGCACAAACAGGCTTGGATGGCAGAGATAAGGTCTCATCAGCTTGAAATGGAGTTTCGCATAGTGATAAGACTGTGAGTATGGGAACTTCTTTAAAAGCACACAGGTAAGAGTTACAAAAGATAGCACAGTATAACAATGACATTTGCTGATCCTTTAGTAAAAATATAAGTAAAAATTTAGAATAAAATTTAGAATGGATATGCAGGCTTTCTGAACATCAGGACTATTTAGCAAGTTTTAAGATGTCTGGGAAGCAAAAGGACTTGTAGGAAAAAGAGAACTAGAATTAGCTATCCCTGTAGCAATGTCAGGGTTTCTCCAACACTATTCTGTAGGCTGGTGCCTTTGGCTATGGTAGAGAAATCTCCTAAAAGCTTCCCCCAGTCTCTCTGAACCCTTTCAGCCTGAGAGCATTAACAATACTGGCAATAACAATATTGGGAATCCTGTGAATATGTACCAGTCGTTGCTGCCATCGTTCTGCCATTATGCTGGACAAGTTACCTGTCTGCTGTGAAATGCTGCTTGAAACAGAGGTGACTGGTGTAGTTCCATTTAAAATGTGATGGAATGTCATTAGCACATTGTACAAAGACTCTTACCTTTCTATTTATACAGAATAGTGTGTGATGAACCGAGATTAGAGCTATGTTAAATGTTTTAAAGAAAATATTAAAAGTTTTTGTAAAGTTTTATATAACATTCCAAACCTGAAAAGCAGAAAAATTGTCAAAAAAAAATATGTGCTTGGTGTTATAATGCTACAACGGAGTCTATGCTGAATCTGATGTAAATCTTGACCCAATTTATAGTTTTAACATGACATGTTCACATTGCAAAATCTGTTCAAATTATGTTTGGCAAGATTGTTCCTGAAAATCTGAGGAAAACTGGAGCAAAAAACCTTAAAAATGAAATTTGACTACAGGAGTGCTCTGGTTGCAATCTAGATACACTAAAAATGTTTGAAATAACTACAGAGTCCCATGAAGAATAAAAGCCCTGCATCACACACACACAGCCTTAATCCAGTGTGGCTGTACCACAGTCTTACACATTGCCTTAACCTGGTGTAAGTGGCTACACATAGTCAAATGTGTAGCTGGGAACAGACACTTGCAAATTTCGTTTGTCCCTAAAACAGAAGATGACCTTGGAGGAATGGAAGGTTGGTGAATCCTTACTTATGTCTCATGTAAGTTTTGATCTTGAACAGGATTTCTGTCTAGAAGCACTAAGTGATCTCTGAGTTTAGGTCCCTCGTCTTTCATGTAACCATAGTTGTGTACTGACACAAACTGGCTGAGTTTAACTAAACAAAACCCCAAGAAATCAACAACAACAGAGGTTTACTTGCTAAAGTTTAAATGTTGTTTATACATGTTTCAGAAGGAGCAAGCAGTGTTTAGGCTTGGCTGGCTGAGAAGTAACTGTGCCTATGGCACCTTAATCCTTGCGTTGCTTTCACACCTTCACATGCCTGGGCTGGATTTTAAAATCTAGAGATAAGACTGACAAGAAAACAAAAGCAAACTGATCACAGAAAGTTACTTCATTAAGTATACAGGATATTGTTTGATTCTAAAATCTCAATTTAAAATGTTATCATTGTAGTTTAAATGGTCTTACTGAAGTAAAAAAAAAAAGTTAATATGCAGGTACTGTCAGTAGCTTAGTGGAAGTATTTATTTCTAAAAAGATTAATCTGAGGCCATTCATATCAGGTTCTGTGGGAAAAGGATGAGGCCATAGCCAACCTCTACTGCCCTCAGTATTCGACATCTGTTTCCTATGCACCTGCCAAAACCACTACCAGCATCATAAATGAACCCCAACATCAAAACTGCCTTTTTTTGTGAATGAAAAATAAGATGAAAACAGAAAGTCATCTGCTCTTCAACTTCTGGCTGCTTGGAAACATAGAAAGCAAGAATCCAACTGATTTCCAGGCGTTGAACAATGCTGCATTTGAAGGAACTGTGCACAGAAATCTCGTAGGGGTCCTTAGAGTTTTTCACAAGGTTGTACAGTTTGATCTCATGTATCAAAACAAGATCTTACTGAAAAAGAGACTTTTAAGAAACAGCCACTACTTGAATGCATGCTGCAACAGAGATGTGGTATTTACAGTCAGAAAAAGTAGGAAACCATATTTTTTGTGATGGTTTGTGATGAAGCGTAGTGGTAGTCAAACACCACCAAAATAAATAAGCATGTAGATTTCAAAATACCCAGCGGAGAGACTTGAATTTGTTTCAAAAATATTGCACTGTTTTGCTAAAAGGAAGCTGTTTCCCAATTTCTGTTACATGATCTTTGACATGACAGTATAAACTTCATTTGGCTTTGGTCACGGCAGAGAAGTTGTATTGTTCTATAAAGCCCAGATGGGACACAGAAAAGGTAAAAACAAAGTAAAAAAAGAGACCAATTCTAGAAGCAGATGGAGTGGCCTAAATGCCTTTGTGTGTTCACAGTTTGGTTAGATGCTACTGTCTTCTTCTACATACAAGAGTAATAAAAACATTAAGCCATAGGAAATCAGACTAACCTTAACTGTGGCCCCAGGAAAGAAAAGCCAGTTGCCAGTATCCACAGGATCAAGATTATCTTCTAACACAACTTTTCTGTGAGCAGCATTAATGATCAGGATGTTGTCCAATGCCCAACAGGCTTCATACACATCACCAGCATGAACATAATCCTGTTTCCACTGAAAATGGATGTTCTCCCCCTTAGCATCTTCAGGAAGGTACAAGATGTGGATGATTGTGCTGACATTGGAAGGGGCACTGAAAAACAATGATATGGAATTAGAGCAAGTTTAACCCATAGCCAGCAACACTTTTCCCCCATTTGACGCATTTACTAGGTGTGACGCAGTTGTGCTGATGTCCCTTGTATACTGATAAATCTTCTATGGGGAAGAAAATACCTGTCCCAAGGCAGAGTTCCATCGTGCCAGGCGGTGCACGTACAGCCTGAACAGCCAGCCTTGCTTTGAAGAAAGTGCAAGCTAAGGCACTAAATAACAGATTGGTGCAGATGTTTGGAGAGCAGGAGGAAAGAGTGGGGCAAACTCGATGCTGGTCCCAGTTCCTAGGTGACTGGGCATTATCAGGGATTTTGCAGAAATTTAAGGAAGCACTTTGCAAAACCAGGTGTCCCAAAATGGGATTTTTGCATGAGCTTTCACCAAACAAAACTCCTAACTTCTGGTCCCTCAGTCCCTCATAGATTTGGATGGAGCAGAGTGCCTGGAGGGAAAACCTGGGAATTTTCTCTGACAAGTGTGTCTTTCCAATCCCACACCCCTGCTGTCAGGATAATTCGGTGGACGGGGAGGGCCAGGTTGCCTTTCCTTCCGTGTTCTGCTTGAAGAGCAATACAGAGGAAACAACCCCTTTGTCCTCTCTCTTGCTGCTGAAAATGGGAAATGTGGGGAGGAGAGGCAGACCTGGAGTATTAATATAAGGCAAGGGTCAGGACCTTGAGCTCTGTTTTGCAGAGCTGTCCTCTGAGCTGTGAAAGGACTGAGGTTCACCACAAGTGAATGTCTTCACATTGCTAATGGCAATGAAAGGATTGAAGTTGGTGTGCAAGGAAGGGATGCTGAGAATTATCATTTTTGTTTTATTAATTACCCAGCAAGGAATTAGCTACAGACAGACCTCAGGCTGCAGGGAGTTACAAAACTGGGGTTTGCAAGATGTCAGTTACTCAGCCTTGCCTCTGCCTGGGTAGCGATGCTTTGGTGGGTGAACATTTTGTCAGAGACAATCCAGAGCGTTCAGTGAAAAAAGGCACCGATAGCTTGCTTATGTAGCAGAGAATAGATGAACTTCTCTTCGTAAAGCAAAACATTAGAGTGTAGTGAAATATCGAAAAGCAATCGTATTTGTCCCGTATTCACACCCAGAATCTGCCCCCAGAAATCACCCTGCACTTGCTAATTGTTATGTCTGTCACCCTCCACCGCAACACTGCTCTGAGACACTGTCCTCACTTCTCCCTGAGCCCACGCAGTGCCCGCCTTCCTGAGACATCATTCCCTTCTCTCCCGGGAGTCCACAGCCAAAATCCCACCAACACAACACAACACAACACAACACAACACAACACAAGCAAAACACAACACAACACAACACAACACCTTCCCTTCACAGCTGCCCTACTGCCCCACTTCTCCCCAGTTCTCCTACTGTTCCCTACAGCTTGGAACTACACGTAGTACAGTGAAAGCCACTGAAGCACATTCAAATAAATGCTGCCATTCATACGGACCACAGGAGAAACGAGCATCCTTTCATAATTCATCTTCTCCACTTTGCACGACATTGCTCTATTGACCTATTTTCTACTGCTAGATCCAGCAGTCAAAGTTAAAGCAACAGAGATCAAGCTGCATACCCATTAATTTTTAAAAAATTGGGTTTCAAGGGCTTGTGTTTGCACTATCAGAACTTTTGAGTTTCCTGGCTTGCAGAGCTATGAGGGTGACTAAATTGATGTTATGGACGAGGTCCATAATTTTGCATCAATGTGGGAAAAGGTATTGCGTGGTTACTCTGGGGCAACCCCAGGGGCTGCAGTAAAGTTACTCTTGCTTTATATTTTTCTGAGATCAGAATTAGCATCATTAGATTTACTAACATTTTTCATAATTTGTGCTTTTGTCGATGAAATTGTAATCCCACTCCCCCAAGGATGTATCCCCAGGTGGATGAGATACTGAAACCCACAGCCTTGCAGCTATAGTTTTGCTTACTCATTAGAATTTAAGTAGCCTTTTGCTCTGGAAATTGTCTCGGAGGGCTGAAAACAGGCTCAATCAAATTGCCTGTGTGGCACAGACACTAAGGTAATGCAGGAAGGTGGACTGAGACGCTACAAGGAATTTATACCAGAACAGCATTTTCATAAAATATTGGTTCTGCTCTCTTAGAAAAATCCAACTCTGACACTGTGCTTATTGCATATTGCAGTATCAACTGTGAAGGACTATAAGGATGTCACGAGGTTTATGCAGGGCAAAGATTAGAGAGGTGAAAGCCCACCTAGAACTCAGGCTGGCTGCTGCTGTAAAAGACAACAGAAAATGTTTTTACAAATACATTAGAAACAAAAGGAGGGCTTTATTGGATGCAGGGGAGAACACTACCACAAAGGATGAGGAAAAGGCTGAGGTACTTAATGCTTTCTTTGCCTCAGTCTTATATTTGTTATTAGGAAAAATTTCTTCACTGAAAGGGTGGTCAAGCACTGGAACAGGCTGCCCAGGGACGTGGTTGTGTCACTATCCCTTGAAGTGCTTAAAAAATGCATAGATGCCATGCTTAGGGATGTGGTTTAGTGGTGGACTTGGCAGTCCTGGGTTAACGGTTGGACTTAAACTTAATTCCAACTTAATGATTCTATGATTCTATAAAAATACTTCAAAAATCCCCATTTGTAATCCTTTGTGCTTTCATGTAAACCAGTTTGTTTAAGAACAAGGCATAATTCACCATAACCTTGTTATTATGAGAGTGTTAGGAGCCAAGTGTTCATATAAAACTATAAACTATTTTTATTGAAAGTCTTATCCTTCCAAAGTAGAAACTTGTAGCACTATAAATTATGGCTCTTGCTGACATTAAAAGCAGTGCTTAGGTGCAAGTCATCAAGAGTTTGGCTTTTTCAGGTACCTGAACCTGCTCGTTATTAAGAATTGCATTTTAACTCTGAAGTCATTCTCTTCCTTACCTCCCCACATGATCAATGAATGAAACTGTGATTTACCAAACCCAGTGGCAGTTCTGCAGTTAGCTTTAGTGACCATAATTTCATCTCTTATCTTTTAACATGTATGAACAAGTAAGAACTGAAAGGTTAACAATTAAAAAGGTTTTAAACCAGCCAGGTTTAGACACCACCTGCTCAGCCAGAATGCATGAACATGATTAAAAAGCTGTAACAAACCTAATTTTCTCCAGCTGAGTCCAATCTGCAGAACTGTTCTTACTGTAGGACACGGTGATGCTGGGATCTGAGTAACTAAAGCGACATGAACCCGATCCTGGAAAAAAACCCCAATAAAACGAGAAGCATTATGGCACAACGAAGCAATAAATGATACAGTTGCTGACCATGCCTTTGTCACATCACTTTTCCCAATTTTAAAGCACTTTGATAGATGACGAAATTTCCTGTGATCTGTTGCTGAAGGTAAACACAAAATAATGCATGCTTTATGAGTCAGAAATAAAGTAGAAATGATAAATCACACCAGTGCCATGTAATCTCCGCAAATTTCCCAGGGGAAGCAAAGTAAATTACTTAACACCCCTCACTGCAGGAAAAAAAACACCATATAATGTTTAAACAAAACCTTCTTATTAGAGAATAATCCACATAGCAGAACTCATAGTAAAAAACCTGGTTTTTGTATTACTATATAGAAAAAAAAATAATTCCAGAAGTATGAATATAGTGATATGAAAATGTATACAGAATTACTTGAGCCACAAGCAAATGCACTTTAGGAATTAAAGTTACAGAATCGGTTATTTTAAGGATGCCTGAAGAGAATTAAATTAAGAAATCATCCAATATACTCACTAGAGCCTATAATTAATAATAAACATTTGATGCTGATCTGGGAATCTCAGAACACTTTACAAAAATGAACTAATTAAGCCTTATGGCACCCCTGCAAGGTAGGGTAATATATTTACTTTTGAGTTATAAAAGGGCGCCTTCTGGGTGTTGTCAGAAAAGATGAGCTTAACAATTGATACAGGGGACAGTCAAAACAACAAAAACAGGGATGAAAAATTCAACCTAGAAGACATGATAAACAACCTCAGTGGTAATTAAATACACTAAAAATACTATTTTTCTTCAGACAGCAGGTAATTCATCCATCTCAGAAAATTCAACACCCAGTGAAACAGACAAATCCTAACCCGTGCTCCAAAGGTCAAAATTTCTACTTCATAAGCATGCTGAAATGTAAGATTGAAAGCAGCAGACACGAGCTATCTCCCACATTTAAGAGAAGCAGCACTCAATTAGACAGCACCTCTGATGGCATCAGCTTTGCTCGCAGTAGGAGTACATCTCACGTGCGCTACGAGTCATATGTTATGTTTATGTGTGCTTCACATATGTTCAGTCACACTGAAAGCTGTGCATATACACCTTTTTATATATGTATAAATGTACATGTATACACCCAGATGTGGAAACTGCTGACCCTCAAATACTATAATTTTCCAACTCGAGGTACTTATTTTTGTAATGAAATAAATGGCCTGATTAAAAAGGTGTTAACCACTTGTACAAGAGAACAGCTTACACATTTTAATGGGAACATATGTCATTAAGTACACTGCTTGCAGCCCCAGCTCCCCCGAGGCAGTTCTCATTTGCAGCTCTCAGCTCTACAGAACTGCTTTTCCACTCCGAGATGCACATCACATACCTCTGCAGGAGGAAAACTGCCCCAAAACATGGGACGAAATCCCATCTCTATAACTTTGCCTGATACATCAACTAGCATCCTGGAAATGACCCACAAAGTTGCTTTCTTGTACCTTTTGCTAATGTTAAATTGTAAACAGAGGAACAGACACTTCAGACCCACCACAGCTGCATGTGGTACGTTCAGCTGGTCTGAAACGTATTCTTGCTTTAACGAGGCACAGAATAATTAATATTGCAAAGGCAGCAGGACTTTGAATTACCAACCATGTACCCAGAATGACTACAAAGCAACCGTCTCATATTTTACTGACAAGGCATTTTATTTCTATCATATTAAAACCCAACGATGTCAGGAAAAGCCTTTGCGTTTCATATTTGCCCATCTGCTGAGATGGTCTACTTTACTGAGTGACATCTGCTGCCGGCTCCTACTTCTGTGGCATTTAGGAGTTCCAACCCTTAATCACGCTCGTTCATTTTGTTTCAGGGGAATTCAATTCAAAAACCAGTGAACTTCGGCCAGTTTAACCACTTTGGCTGGCCAGAGGCTGGGAGGCAAACCAGCAACACACTGAGTTTTCTGTTAGACAAAAATTAAAGGAACATAAACAGTAAAAATAACCAGCAATATACACTTTATAACACATGCTGCTTCAGTTAGTGTTACAGTCAACTTTTGGTACAGCACTCTTAAACAAAGCCAAGTCCAAATCAGCTGCTAAAAAAGGGGAGAAGGCCATATTTGCTGCCCATACTGCAAAGACGATATCAAATGAGTGTTCCCTGTCAGTACAATCCATACGAAAAATGTTGTCTGTTAAATCTGAACACTCTCAAACCATGCAATGAAGATCAAAGTTACTGCTTAAAAGAAATGGGGCCACTGAAAAAGGGCTTTGCAAGGCAAGTGTGGTATTTCACTTGTGCCACTGGAAAGAGAGCAATGGAGACCATGAAAAGAGGGGAGACAAGTGTTGCTTATTCTTATTATTTTAATAAGCAGGGCAGGTTGTATTAAGATTAAAATTACTTTGGGAAAGTCCTCAAGGTCAATGTAAGTAGCAGTTACTGGCTGTGGTGACAAATGTGTTTTTATCAGTGTTTAAACAATTTATGTTCTTGACTCAAAATCATAAAATAGCAAGATTGTTTTTCATGTAAGTATCTAATTCTGCAAAACTCAAGCTGACAATGAAAAAAAAAAAGAATGAAATTAATACATTTGAAAAAATCATCACCAAGGTTCAGGCATTATTCTTTGACATTTGAACCATTTTTTAAAATATATAAGAAATGTATGTATCTGGTGCTTGCCAGTTATTGCTGATATATATATATCTTGCCAATATATATATTGCCAGATATTGCCAATATTGCCAATATATATAATATATATAACCAATATTCGTCCCAGTTTACACTAAGAATTTCTTCCCAAGAGAAGGGTGGAAGACGAACATACAACTGCACTCCAGGACAGGTTTTACTGAGACAGTCTTGCAAGCCACTGGCTTTCAATATAATTTTCAACATTATTACTTAATACTATTACTCCATATTACTATTATTTCAGTAATCCTAAACTAGGATTATTTAAAAAAGAAATCTGCAGTTTGGATGTTTGCTACTACCTAGACCAGCAGAGCTATACTCTGACTTTGTGAACAAATAGAAGATCAAAATTCAAGTAGTAACACAGCAGGAGCTGAGGGCAAATTCAGCCGGGGAAGGGAGGTGTCCTTCACACCTCGTCCAGAGATGGCAATAAACAATTTGTCAGCTCCAAGCAGAGAAGCAGGGGCAGGGTGTCACACTGTAAATCTTCATACCCTTCCGTCCTCCAAAGAAAAAGTTGTATATAAAACCTTTTGAATAAGATTAGAATAGGCTTGTTTTAAATCAGGAATGCCCAGGTTTTGAATTAGCCGTGAAATGCAGGTAATAAAACACTCACAATGATTACCATAAAGAAGGCTACATTATGAAGTTACTGCGTTAGAGAAAAAAGCAGTTTCTTTCTTAAGCTGAGTATGTCACAGCAAACCTGATGCCTTGGTGAGGTAATTGCTAGCAAAATCTAAGAGTTAGGATTATACCTTCAATATTAAGAGCTTGCATGTGTAATTATCTGGCACATGACCAAACCACCCCCCAACCAATATTAGCTGGAGTTTTTCTTTATGTATGTATAGGCAAGCTTGTCCTTGGGTTTCAGGAACAAAGTATTTTTCTCCTTTGGAGTTACTTTACTATTTTTGACAGGCTTCTAGCTGAAATTCACAGACTTCTAAAACTTCTGGAAAAAAGCTAAAGCAGAGACAACCTTCATGGATTTAATTTTAAATGATACATTTGAAGCTCAGACAACAATTTTTTCTGTTATCAAAAATGGTGAGCACTTTCTGTTATAAACCCCAGCTATTTTCGTATACTGAATATTCTGAAACATTTATTTGCCTTGTGCTTTACATACTTGGATTTTGCCCCAAGCCACATTTCAATAAAATAAAATTTGCTTGAAGTTGAATCCAGACACCAGTGCTAAAAGGGCAAGGTTTTGACTGGGAGAACATGGAAATGCTAAACAGCTCCTGACCGTCACTTCGTTGATTCTACCTAAGCTAACCAGGAAAGAATAGAAAAGGGAAACAGAAGTAGGCTTCTCAATAGCTTTGCTGCTGGTTTCAGAGGATTGGTAACCCATAGCCAGGACCTGACTAGCACTGACCACCTGCAGTATGTCTAGTTGAGATCATCATGAGTTTTCTGACTTTTTTTCCCTGAGTCTTGTTAAGCTGATTTTGGATTCCTTCAGTGTCGTCTAAAGTACTAGTGAATATTTTACATACCTTATTTTTTAAAGTATCATGTAGGTAGACATACTAAGAGCACAGTATTTCAGGAGAGATGTTATGAAGGCACTTCATAACAGGTATTTGTATCCAGGTACTCAGTTATTTGTATCGAGGCTAACACAATGGCAGGCAAATTTAATTCTCAGTATGGCTTTGCCTCCAACTGTGTCAGATTTACAGAAACCCGAGTCACATGGCTGTTGGTCCCTAAGATTTCTTAACAACATTGATTAGAAGCTGGTGTTTTGCTGAGATAAACTGGGTGCCATCTGCAAGGGAAGCAATATTTTGCTTCTTATAGACTGTGACGTCCTCTGCCTCTTGACAACCTCTTGATAGCTCCTGTGAGTGCTTCTGTGGATAAGCAGATGAGATATCTAATGCTGGCTTTAAGGAGAATGAGTTTAATGTGGAACATGACAAGAAAAATTCACACAAAAATTTGTAGAATGGTTTGAATTGTGTCCTGTCTGCAGCCTGAAAAACAAAAGGCAGCTGAAAAGAATCATGTTTACCTAATGCTAGAAGATTACTTTTGCTCATTTTGTTGATGTGTTGAATAATGATTAGTGTTTGCTAAGAATTATGATTTTCTGATGCCACTTGAATTAGGACAAACTGATTAGTATAAATTACTAGTGGTCAGATTTGGCTGGCTTGCTAACAGTTTTTTCCAAATTAATGAACCGTACAGTTTGGTACAATGAATTCTCCATGGATCCTCATTTTTTTGTAGGTGCATGTTTATATGGGTTTCTGATCACGAAATAGATGATTTTAACCATGTTAAAAGATGGAATATTTTGTGCTGGATGTAACAAAAGCACTGGTACCAAAGCATGCAACTCACTGTTCATCCCATTCTGCATCTGAAAACTTCCTCAAGAGAAGGCTGCAAGAGCATTTTAGTTTTTCTTTGAAGCCACAACTTTAACTACAAGTGTGATTTTTAATTATGATGCATCTTTGATTTTTGACTATTTTTAAAGAAATGTTGTTTATAGAACAATTTCACAGTATAAACAAATACTTTAAGTGTAAAAAAATCTTCAAATTAAAAACTGTAAGAACTGTATTCTATTTTTTAATCATAGTCTACCTTTTTCATGGAAAGAATGAAATATTTTTACTGCTGGCTGCTTTTTCTCCCTTGTGAGAAGAGGATTTTGACTATCTTCATCTCTGTATGTGTTTTGATAAACAATCTGAATAGTATCTGACACTAGTAAACAAAAATGTCCGTGGTGTTTGCCTTTGGTAAAATCAGATCTACCGTAGCATTGGTGAGAATGATGCATTTTGAAATGCAAAGTCAAATGCAACTATTTATTTTCTGCAGGTTTCAGAGAGCAGCTAACTTTTGTTCCACCGGCAGCTTTAGGCTGTTGTTCCATTTTGGAAATGCTTGGTATTTACATCTAAATCAAAATAAAAGCGTTGAAAAGCATGCTAAAAGCCTCCACTGTAAAACTAAAAGATGCAAAAAAGACTTAGTAAATACATTTAATAAAAGTTAATCACAAGGACTTCAGAAACAAAGTCCTAAAAATTAATCCGAGGTCAGACCCCGAGCGAGCTGTCCTTGCCAAGAGGGTGGTTCTGCCTGGAGCATGGGGGGAGCACTGGAGCAGGTGACCTCCCATGGTCGCTTCCCACCCACCTCCTTCCAGGATTACCCGTAACAGCAAACATATTTTATGAATTAATGCAGCTAATTTCCTTTAGATGAGAAGTAAAGTCTGAGGAAATACTTATCTGACTCAACTTCCTCTTAGTCTATTTATATTCAGAGATATGATGTGCTTCCTGCGCTCACACAAGTATGTTCTTCTCTTCTAATGAACATGATCAGATCACAACTCATATTGCTTTCTTTGCTGAGAACATTAAGGAGAGAAAAACAAGCCAGGCTGAAAGCTGTATTTCCCTTATGCCAGTTCCCAATTTATTCTGATGTAAAGATGCTCAGCTATTTATAGCATCTGTTTCTGAGATACAGCCAGCAGGTATGTGCTTGGGTAAAGTGTCTGTTGCCAAATAAATGATTACATGATGCTTGTAAATTTAACCACGTACTTCAGCGCACTCACATGGCATAGAGCACCTTGCTGAAGGCAAAGTGAGCTAACTTGTTAAGATCTGGACGTAATGGACACCCAGGAATTACAGCTACTGAAATAATATCATTAACACCCCAGAAATACTCTTACAGTAGTTCTTGAATGTCTGACCAAGTTGTAAATCCTGTGCTGAGTAAGCATTTTCTACTGGTGTACCTGTACTCTATGCTTCAGCATTATTGCCATTAAATCTTTAATGTCAGATTTTGTGGCCATTCGCTGAGAGGGTGACCTTTCAATGAAGGCGGACAAATTTAAATTACACCATCTTAAACTTAAAGTAATTCAGTAGTACGCTAATATGTATTGGTAAGTAGAAAGAGACATTTTAACTCTGTTTAGCAGCCTGGGTCAGCTGCAAAGGTCAATAATCAAGAAAATGAGCACAATAAGGTGCTGATAAGGGTATGAAAATACTGCAGGATGGTAAATGATGTTTTAGTTACATACCTACAGCCAATCCATTCTAGAAAGGCAGCAGAAAACACCCAAGAACTGCTGTGTAAAAGGAGGCATCCTGAACATAAAGATTTGAAGGTCGTTCCCTTGCCGGCTTCAGTAAAATTCCCTGGCACCAAGAAAATCTGGGAAACACTTTTTCTCAAGCCAAGTCCTGAGCTGAGGTATCTCTCTTTTCTGAAATGCTATAAAAATGATTGCCTGCCTTTAGCTTTATATGTGGGTAGATAACAATTAGTTTGGCAAAAGCTTCTTTTTTTTTTTTCAATTCCTGGTGGGCTTTTCTATTTTTATCTGCTTTTGCTTTCCTGGAAACCCCCTCCCTCGCCCACTGGAGAAAGACCCAGGAACGTTTTGCTGAGCTGGGGACTTCTCTGTTCCGCCCCCCTGTGAACTACAGATGCTTTGTTGTTTGAGTTAATTCAAAAATGGACAATTTTAATCATACAAAAGTGTTATCCTATACAATGATATGAGCAGGATTAAGATGAAAGTCAGTCTGTAATCCAGCATTTATTATTTGCAGCAACCAATTCCATAATGGCCTGTGTTTGACTGCGAGGCAGTGGCTTGGCCACCTGCCCTGGCTCTGAATCCTGAGGCTCTCTTTATCTTTTCTGCTTTTCTCCATGTAGTAAATCTGTAACTCACATTTTAATTCCCAACAGTGGCAGAGAAACCCCAGGACGGAGGTTATAAAGCCAGTATTTCACTGTAACCTTGGGCTAGCCAAAACAACACAAATCATTTTACCCCAAGGCCATTAAAATGTCTTTCAAATACGGCGTTAACTTTAAACCCTGGTTTCAATCTAGGTATTATCCAAGCAGCCCCTCTTGTATAACTCAGCAAAATCAATAACCACCACCTAACATTTCCACATGTGAAGTGTGCTAGATGATGTTACTTACTGGTCTTATTCTTTCACATTAGATGTAATTTATAACCTATGCATCTACACAAAGGACTTCTCTGCCAGGAAGGTGAAACTAGGAGGTCTAATGTCAGACAATAGCAAATGGCAATTTGGGTGGTGAGTCAAAAACCTGAATATTGTTTGATCGGGAGGAAAATGGGAAATGAAGCAAGCAGAAAAACTGCAGAACGGTGAATGACACCAGTTTTGGCACTGAATTATATCAAATTCTCAAGCTTTTCCCAAATGTATAGGGAAGAAACTAGGACAAAACACATACATTCAGTGCTCTGTTCTCGTTGCTTAGGAGGGACTAGATTTGAATATAGCAACAATCAAGCTTCATTTAATTATCTTCATTTCTTATGGACATTAGTGCTTTAAATGACCTAATGTAAAAAGTGGTTGTATGCATTATTTAAGCTCAGGTCAGACAGAATTCTAACACAGTTTTATTAGCCAGTTTCCTGGCAATGAAATCCCTTAGAACCTCATGCCAGACCAAAAGTGCTCCAGATAGACTATCTTGAATTAGGCAATCTGTCCTGTGGCCACCAGAACTGGCCAGCCTCTTCCCTGCTGGTACTGCTATCAGCAGGACTGTACCATGCCCGCCAGCAAACCTGGTGCTTCCTGGAAGGCACTGGAGCAGGACAAATGTGGGTGACTGAAGGAAATCGTCTATGCAGGTGACTAAAGCAAAGGAGATAGCTCAACATGCCCCAAACCTTTGGCACCACAGTTTCTTCCGTGAGTTTTTTTATGTGTTCAGCTAGCAAGATGGTGAGAGATTTAAAAAATAAAACACTCTTCCATGTCGAATTCAGAAGGAGCTTATTTTTCATTTTGGTATTTCTCTAGAGAAATGTGAGTGAATTTTCATAGTAATTCTGAAGCAAATTGCTCATCTCTGTTCAGTTCTGCTGGGGGCAAGCCCAGCGCTACCTCATAAAACGGCTATTACAGCATTTGTCAGTCATCTGATAGCTTCTGCTAATTGTAAAACTGACTAAACAGAACCAGAGATTAAGAGAAAATGATGAGCAATGGTTCCTCTCAGCCAAAGCTAAGGCATACTTGACAAAACTTGTTTAGATGTGTGAATCTCTACCGAGTGGTTTAAATCCAAACAGAGGATAAATAGATGACATCAAAGCAGTACTGTCAATACAACGGCTGCAACCAGAACTGAACCAAAACATGATAAAAATATAAATAAGTGTCTTCAAACTGTTACATGGGGCCAAATGCAGTCACTGTTGTTCACGTGGCTGAGCCAAAGTGGAGTCGGGATGTTTCTGGCAGGAAGGGGAAGGAATTGCCGTCCCATGCAGATGCTCTGCAGAGTCCTCCAGATACTCCTCTAGGGGACAGCCTGGAGAGACAGCTGTTTCCTCCACAGAAATACACAGAGGCCAGTGAATCAGCTGCACTATTTATGTAATTAGATAATTTTTGTAAGATTATTTTTTGTCCATTGTGGTCTTCTGTTTGCTGAGGTTAATAGGGAAGTAAATATGTTTTCTGAAGCATAGAAGCTTGCCAGGTAAGGATAAATCGAAAAGGCACATCCAACAATTCTGATTATTCTGATTATTCTTATTCTGATGATGATGATTAAATAATAATAGTCTGTAGTTTGGAAATGCATCAGGGCAAAAAAGAAGTATTTCCACTACCTATGCAATCAATTACATTTTAGAATGTAATTCTGCAAGACTCACACTGGTAACAAAAGCAAATTGCCACTGCAAAAATTGAAGGAAAATACCTAAGCCTGAAAAAAATTACATTTTTTTTAACTAAATCTGATAAACACTCTCTGTGCTTTGCCTTCAACAAACATTGCTGAGACCATTAGTTCACAGATTTGCTGAGTAAAACAGCTCTCATATAGATCCTAGCAACTTTGGTGGTTAAGGAAGAGGCTGCTTGGTTAATGAGTCACTAATATGATGTCTTAGGGCAAGGCAGGACACGACATGAAAACCCTTTTGGAACCATTATGTCAAAGATCTGCACCCAAATCTATGACCTGTATTCATCAAAAGCAATCAATAACATATTTTAAATAGTTTTCTCCGTTCCACTTACAGAGGAATATGAAATCAGCCAGCATTAAAAATAAACTAAATAAATGAAGCCACATGGAAGTTCTTGGTATATGTATTACACATGCACCTTACCTCTTTAAAAACCTGACAGTATAAATATGACATCATCACAGGTAATACAGTTACTCTTCAGTTAAGTGCAGCTAATGGTCTGATAGATTTAAAAAACTCTAGAAACTGGAAGTGAAGACAGGGGTGATCACTCAACCAGAAAATAAAGTTGCAAGAGTGTAAAGTGTCTTCACCAAGATTGGAGAAATTATTGGGTTTGTTACTGGTTTTAGTGATTATATGAGAAGATTGTCAATGAAATATTTATGCATGTAAAAGCAGAAAGTTTAGCGTTTTATTTCCTTTTGGGGAGGACAGAAATTAGGGACCAAAGTCCTGAATAGTTGGACACCAATAATAACCTTCCTTCAATAATATTTTTACCATATTTAAAACAATAGATACACACATTCATCCTTGCTATAGGTTTCCATTAGAAAGATTGATAAGCTGCAGGTAGGTATAGCTAGTGATTGTAATACATTTGTTTTATCCATAAGGTTAAATCCTGTAAGTTTTATCTGATTGTAATCAACAATAAACTTGGTTGTCTGATGGATGTTTAGACAAAATAAATTGGAACAATGGAAGGGACAATGGCAACAGATGGCAGAGAAATGACTAGATAATGAGAAAGAAGCTAACAACACGCTTTAACTTTTTGTCAGCCCTGAAGTGGTCAGGCAGTTGAACTAGATGATTATTGTAGGTCCCTTCCAACTGAAGTATTCCCTTCCCTTCCCTCCTCACCCAGGAGCAGCAGGAGAAAAGGGCTGTTCTTACTCCATGAGTAAGGTCCAAATGCTCCTGGTTCCAGACCAGTGTGCAGATCATAACACACAGGTCATTTAACCCATTTTTTGAATAATATCTACTGGGATTTTCCTGAGAGGACAGAGTCCATCTGGCCAAATCACAAAGCACTCTCCCAGATTAAAGCCTACTACTAAAACCCCACACTGACAACTGTATTTTTAATCAAGACTGATGTGCCAGATACATGTTTTTCTTTGCATCAAGTCTTTTCTCTAGCAATAGCAGGGATAAGCATAGGATCCATGAAGCAAAGATACCTAAGTAATTTCCAGTGTCAAGCCTGTGGTTGTCCAGGTGTTGAAGATCACCTTTGCTCATGCATCCTGCATCTTCAAGTCTCTTATGTTAACACTGAATAATGCTCTCAGAGAGTGGCAACTTCTTTGCCAGCCCAGTAGTACTCTCAGTGCTCACCAGAACTTTAGGGACAGGGGTTTATTATTTCATTTATTGCAGGAAGAGTTCTTCTGCATCATATGGAGTTTCTTGTAAGACGTTTCATTTGTCACAGTGAACATATACTCCAACCTTTTCAAGTATGCTGTGGTCTCACCACTTTAAATCTGAAGTATAAAAACTATGGCAAGTCATGGGCAAACGTGTAGCTGTCACAGATTTTCTGGATGTCCTTTTCTGGATGCCAGGAATTCTGGCATGATCACTACCAAGCTAACAGAAAGATGTTTCAGAAGACTGCATGAAGCATAAAATGAAAGATTACAGTTAACTTTTCTTAATATGGTATGGGCATAGATAGATTCCAAGCTTTACCTCGCATTTCTTGACTTCTAAATAATATTTATGTACTTTTACAATTTCCTTTGTACATTAGCTTTCTCAAGTTCACTGCAGTCCTTTGTAGGATAATTAAATGATGCTTGTATAAAAGCAGTAACTCCACCACAATATCCCAATGTATAAGGAAGCAAATAATCTCTGTCAAAATGTGCTGTTTCTGTATATCAGACAGCAGTGCACAGAACAGGTAACAGTGAGCTGCAGACAAGTTTCATTCTTAGGAATTCATGCAAATTATTTTTTTTGATCTAGCGCCATATTACGTGGCACCTTTTGCAATTAATGTCAAATTCCCTTTTGCACTAAACCTAAGCCAATGCTACACATATGAAATGACCATAACTCAGCCAAAATCAGTTAGGGAAATATGGCTTATAATTAGAAACAAACTGAAGATATTGCAGGTCAAATATTTACCACAGAAGGTAGGTTTGGGGGTGGCTGAAAGTGAGGATTAATGATTGACCCAAACTAAAATCTGTTAGATTTGAGAACCCAACTTTCACAAAATTTCTTCATGATGATTTTTTGGAAGGGAGAGTCCAAGCCCAAACTTTTCCTTGAAATAAAGCAAAACACCCTTTTGAATCTTTGGCTAGTTCTTTGTTTGCAAGACTAATGGCTTGATCTCTAAAAAATGGAGCTATAATGCCAAATGTTTGAAATGTTTGAAGATGTATTCCCTCTCAGAAGATAAAAAAAAGTTTTTCCACCCTGAATCAGTTTTGGTTTAATATAAAATAGTAGTGGGGTTAGATTTTCTTAGAAAATGGGCAGGGGGAGGAATTGCTAATTTGCTCTAGTAATGACAGAAGTTCCTTGTGATAACAGCACAAAAGTTGAGGGGGAAATGTTGCTAGGTAGGGCCTGGCGGCCGGAAGATCTCGCGCTGTATGGAAACACAGGGCCCCCCTCCAGGTAGCCAGCAGCTTTAGTTTATGATGTAAGCAGACGGAAGTGACATTGTAAACCTAGGCTATACAGTGTCACGTCGTTCAGCAATAAACGCCATTTGCCATCCACCACATTGGTGTCTGTGAGCTAATGGACCGTGCGGCCAGGGGTCGGCCGCCGTGCCATTCCTGAACCAGGTCACAGCGTGCCCGTGAAGGCAACAAGGAAACAATTTAAAAGTAGGATCCTGCCTTACAAACATTATGTATTTATCTGGCACACGACACTGTCAAAGTCATCCCATTCTCAGAGGAGTGTTGAGTTTTTATAACAAAGCTGAAGAGTGGGAGCTTTCATTATCAAGTTATTCCCTTTTCCAAATATTGTTTAACAGGCAGAAATGATCTAGCAATACAAAGATGTAAGGAGAGCGCTACGGAACAAAGCTTTTCAAGGTAATGTAATATTTTCCGTGAACAATTTTCACATAGTGGCACACACCGCTCCGAGGAGCACCTGCCCCGGAGGCCAGGCTGTGTTGGTACTCATCACAGTGCCTTCAGCTTCAGCTTGGTGTTTGACTCAAATGCACTGCAGAAGAAGGAGGGATGGGAAGAGCCTGCCAATGCTGAACTGCCCACGCAGAGCATGCACAGCCCACATACACCACAACCATGGGAGCATATGCTTGAAGAGGACACCCAAAGAACACGCACCAAAAGCAGAACAGTTTGCACTCCTCACGCCTTGGCATAGCTCCCTTAAAGCCTTTCCTCTTCTTATGGGATTTCATGGGTCTCTTCCTTCTTGTGTTTAGCTCATTTGCTAATCTCTCAGTACTATGAGTCACCTTCCATCACAGTGGCCTACACAAATGACAGATCATGTTGAACGCAGGAGAGGTCCAGGGATGTAGCTAAGGGGAAAAGCCTGAGATTTGCAGTGAGAAAGAGAGTATTTCAGCTAATGAATCAGACTAACATTGCGTGGCAGCTGAGCCCGGAGGCTTTTGTGCAATATCCTGCAATCCCAAGCTGTTGAACTAGATGTTCTGGCCTGAGAGCCCAAAGGCATTACTTTAAATATCTCAATTAACCGTCCCACTGAACATTAAGGAAACTGCTAGACTTTGTCTTTCACATGGCAGCGTTTGGTCTGCGAGAATGGTCATGGATGACTAAGACATCTGAAAAAATGGAAATTTTATGCACATTTGGGCAGAAAGTGCATGAATGTAAACATCACCCCAGCCCCGCACCAAAAAGCAGTGCCACCAGCTCCAAGTGAATGTTGTGTGGCAGACAAGTTGCCCTTTTGGGAACGGTACTGCACATTAATGTTGTCCTGTGTGCTGAATAGGCCTTACTAATTACCTTTTCTTCTTAATAAACCTTCATCTTAAGTGCACCTTTTCAACCCCATTGCCCTTTAAAGGGCAAGACCACCAAATAGATGGTACATGAAGGAAACTACACAGAATATCAACTAATGAAAAATTCACTAGGGTGTTACCCTACCTGAGCACACACTTTAAAAAGATCTGGGATTTATGGTCAAATCAGGACCATTTTTTTGCTTCATTTCCCAGTCCTCATCTGCCTATATACCTGCAAATACAAAATTCCATCTGATAATTAGTGGTGAGAGAAATCAAAGGGTATGCACTTTAATGTGGCCAAAGCTATGTGACAAATGTAATGTAAAGATACCCCCAAAAGATTACAGCTTAAGTTATTCCGTGGTCGATAGAAAGTGTTAAACATTCTTTTTAAAAAAGGCAATTCCCTTAGATGAATCCCTGAATAGGGTTATGATTAAATCGGACATTTGGGAATAAGCTGGAAACTGGCAAATGCCTAGTTTAGATTTATGATTGTAAAGCCAAGTACTGCTGAGCTCAGCAGCAGTCCCCCAGCTCACGCTGGTTTTTATCAGTTATAAAACCAATCTGCACTGTATTTCAAGCTCAACACAGGCGCATGGGGAAATGTGATACATTTTGAACTTCAGGCTGAAATATGATTTCCTCAGACATGCGTCCACCCCTCTCCTGCTCCACCATACCGGGGGTGTTACTGGTTTCTACTGGTCCAGGTTAAGCTATTCTTACCATATATATACATGACAGTCCTGTCATATAGGGTATTTCCTACTCAGCCTGTCCTTATCCTCTTTTTATTTGACCTTCTCCAGCTGACAGCAACAAAGGCTACTAGTGAAATCTTAAGTCTAATTATGAAACTTCAAGACTGCACCCTTCTGTAGTTCACCTGCAGCAGACATCAGCCACCAAGCTGTAACAGCAAACATTTACCTACCAACCCATGCAGCCTGCACTGCTGTTAACCCCTCTGGGTCACTGTAAGGAAAATCCATAGAAGGTTTTTGTAGATCTTCCTGAAAAGCAAAATTCCTCCATCACTGCAAACTTGCAGCATTATAGAAGTCACTTATCCTTGAGCCCAGCCAAAGGTGGGATGCCTGCTGCAGGTGAGCAACATGTCCTAGCAGATCAAGTGAGTTGCTCCCCTTTCACCAGCTCAATGAAACTGCAGGGTAGTTCCAGGCTGGGTTTCATTGGAAGTGCCCAATATTTATGCAATAATTCAGTTTAGGAATGGATACATTTTTCTGTCTTTTTAAAAACAGTAATTCAAACTAAAAGGATATATAGCAATCCTTAGAACATTGCAGTCAGCTGCAGGGTGATAGGTAATGATGACCTCAAACAGTCAAATAAGCAACTTAATGTAAAAAAAATATTTAAGTGACATATTTCTGAGCCTTCTAGGATTTTGATCACCAATCCATTAAAAAAAAAAACCCAAGCTGCTTGCTACCTGATAGCTCTTATTTCCAGCTAAGATTTCCAGAGTTTAATCACACATCTGCTGAGATATTTTTGGAGAATTACTTTTTTAAAAATAGGAGTATGATTTGGAAACACATACCCAGGGGTCCGCAGAGGAAGCAGGCTACATTTCCTGCTTGCTTTTTTATTGAACCATTTATATCATAAGAACATTTTTCCTTCATATTTTGAACACTGAGATATGAATTAAAAAACTGTGTTCCCAATTTGCCCTCAGCCCAAGCCACATCTGCCATAATTTATAGCCACAACTACACAGTGAAAATGTGCAATAACTTACAGCAGGTATTGTAAGTAATACATCATACAAACACACTGTTGATAATATGAACCAAGTAGCATTTAGTTTTGGTCTGACCTACCTATTCTGTTTATACAGATGTGTTAAAAACAGCACTACCAGCCATAACTTGGAATATATTAAGGGGTTTAGATGTTAAAAAAAAATGATTTTTTAGAAACAGTAATCACACTTCAGAGAAAGACCAAGAGACTATACTGTTAACTGTTAGGTTATAAAGTAAATGATAAAAAAAACACCAAACCTCAAATCTGACTATGCCTCCCATCATCAGAGTACCCACTGGAGTTCCTCCTTTCCAAAGTTTAGGTTAGGATTAGGAGATGAATAAATGTTTTCCAGTTTTTAAAAGATTTTTTTATTTCCTCTTGTCAAGTAGAACATCGACCAGAAAGGTAAACCTGAACTTGAGGGCCATTTTCCTTTGCAGAAATGGCTTTGTACACTTTCTCAGGTGAAAGATTAAGCTAAACTTACCAAGGGAAAATTGAAGGACGGATGCAGTAGTTGTGTTAAGGCCAATGGTGGTCTATAGGAAGAAAAACAAACAGCAGAGAGGTTGTGTTAAACCAGCAAAACAATACATTCATCACTTGTTTTTCTTTGAAAGCATGGAAACTCTCTGGATACCTAGATCTCCAGTGCATAAAACTAATTGCCAACCCTTTCAGGTTGAGTGATCATGGACATTTCTGTTATGTCATTTTGATTATTGATATCTCATCATATGTCAAAGCTGAAAATTTTAGTCTTTGATCGTATTAAAGTTTACAAAGCAAGCACATTTATCTAAAACACTGGCACCTGACCCATGTTTAGAAAACTGAAGAAATGAACCTTGTGGTTTATCATCAGCCTAGTATAAATCTGTATATACAGAACGGTTTTCACTTCTCCTAGCACAGAAGAACAACCAAAAATGATCATAAATAAATAAAAAAATAAGTAAATCTAAAATAACAAAATAAAATATTAAGAGGCAATAACAGAACCTAAGCCTTCAACAGAAAAGCAAACAAAACCTTGGTGATAATGCATAATATATACAACGAAAATTTGTAGTAGCATCTAGACTCTACTGACATCCAACCAAGCCCTAAAAACAGGCAGAAAACACCGAGCAGCTCACTCTGTATTCAGCACACCACCTCCCCTCTTCAATGCCCCCATATGTCAGTAGCTCAAATTAGGATTGTTTTCCTGAAAATAAAAAGCATTAGAGGGTTGCAAAGGACACCTTCTTATTTTCAATTCATGTTGAAAGTTGGACTTAATGGTATGGCTAAATAACAAGCAAGGCAGAAGCACTGTCTAAGACCACTACCTAGAACCACTGCCTGATCCAGTTATTTTGTCAAAGAGCTGAAAAATCATTGCAACCATTTAGCAAGCAGAAAGATCAAATGGAGGGTCACCCCAAAAAGAGGATACTCAAAGTTTTGTTCATTCACTTCAGCAAAAGACACAATGAAGGTATAATTTATTATTATAAGCAGATTTTAGAGGCTACATTGAAGAAGTAAAAAAGTACAAGCTGAAAGACAATGGCAACATCAGATCAAAAGAGAAAAGGAAAAAAAGGTGTGACCTGGTCAGACTGTAAGTTTACACAATCATAAAAGAAGTCATCAAATTGGAAGAACAGGGACAGCAAACACCTTAAAATCATCTGATGTTGTTGCTAATGATGCCTGCATAACAGATTTCAAGACCTTGGAGCTGTCCAACCATGTCAGAACCTACACACCAATAATTCATGTAATTTCCCATGAAAGCAGCGAGAGACTCTTCCATCAGATATGCTCCTTGTGATCTGCATCCATGCACCGCATCTTATCATGGATATGCCACAGAGAATTCAAACTTCTGAGCAAATTCAGCCCCAGAAGTAAGGTCCTGGGGCTAGCAGGCTTTGACTACCAGAGCTCAACTGGGAATCTGCATGGAGGCAGCTCCAAGCGGAGCACCAGGACAACTTGAATGATCCTCCAGCTTTGCTCGTATGAGTGATGTAGAGGAAAATGAATAGTAGATAAGAATGAAAAAACCTGGTAATCTGCAGAATATAGATAAACATTTGAGCTCATGGACACTAAACTATCATTTTCTAAAAAAAGCCAGCACCCAAGTAAAGATTAGACTCAAAGACTTGGAAGATGCTACATTCTTTCAAGCACCCATTAACTATGGCAATTTTATCAGCATTTTATAATGATGAACAGTGCAATTTCTTCATAATTTCCCTGAGTCACATGGTGAAAGCAGAAATTCTTCCATTATCAGGTATTCCTGCACTCTTTTATTATCTACTATGCAGATAAACATGAAAACTGCTGAGAGAAATCTCCCTCACATCTGAAGTCCCTTATTACCCTGTGCATTGCTGCACAACACTGAACAAAAGCTAGTTCTAAATGCAGATGTTTTTTGACTGTTATTTAGGACTTCATTGACACAGAATAAATGTTATCTCTCAGTCACTTGTATTGGCTTTTCTGTCTTTGGAGATTTTCAAAAGAACTTCCATACCTTTGCAAATGTATATTCAGAATCTATATGACCAACAAATTCTAGGTGATAGCCCCTTCCATTCCCTTCCATGTACCAGCTTCTGGGTAGCTACAAGTTAAATCAGCTCGAATAGCTGCCTTCTGTTAAACTAATAGTCTTTTTCCATTGCAAGTCAGTTTTAACCTGGATTAATTTACTGGTGTGGTTTGCCATGCAGCCCACTAACGCTCATGCAAATACCATCTCTCCCTGTGGTGGGAGGGGACAGTCAGTGATGCAGAAGAGCAAAGGGGGCTGGACTTCTTCCGGTGCTGGCATACACCTAGTTGAGGTATTCATAAATTATGCCTTTGAAAATAATGGATGGAGACCTGCATGGGTTGGCATGAGGTTTTGGTGTGTTTTGTTTCTTTTCTACATACATATTACATATGGAGTGGAACTTTTTGTATGTATTAAAGAATGGCATCTTTACTGAAATGCACTGAGGATTAGCTGGTAACAGGACTACATGTTCTTTAGGAAGGTGCATGGAAATTTGGGAAATTGATCATAGCTATTAATATGTGAACTAAGACAGATTCAGTGGGACAGATTCCCAAGGCTTCACAATAATCTCAAACAGCAGCTTTCAAAACTATCTGAAAATGTGGCACTATCTGTATATCATGTTTACTTAAAATACAGTTTTCCTCTCTTTTTAATATTCCTAACAGGAAATTTTGGCCTTTAAAGAAAAACAGGGAAGCATCATTTACATAACTCCTTTAAAAATGCAGTCACATCCCCATTTAAGTCCATTCTGTCAGGATCGATTCAGTATTAGGTATCACACTTACCATGCCAAATAATAAAGCGCTTTCCAACTTGATTTATGAGTACCTATTATGTTAGTTTACATTCAATTAATTATGTTGTGCAGTTCTAGTTTGAAAACGAAGCCCTTTATCAATGTTCAGTAGCTCATATCACTGAGAAATTAAATGTATCAGTTATCACAGAAGAGGCATTCACTATTTTGTGAATCATTTCAGTAATGCTTTAGAAAAAAAGCATTAGACTTACTAAAATCTTTTTGCAAAGTTCTGCAAAGGACTACTAATTTCAGATGCTGCAGAGAAGACAGGAGGGAGACTTTAGTAGCTATTTTCCTTTGCTTGCAACATCTCTGATGCTGCACGCCTTTCCAGGATTTTGCCAGTGGTGAATTCTCATGAGCAGACATAGACAGTTGGCATTAAAAAATCCCTCTGCCTGCAATAACAGGCAGCTGCTGGGAGTCAGGAGAAGAGAGGGAGGTCAAGGAAGCGAACCAGCAGCTGTCACAGCTGTTGATATAACACATTTTGGGAATTCAACTCTTCTTGAGTATTTTAAGGCAATAATGTGGCACTAGGAGCCACAAACAATGATTTCAAGAGCCATTTCAAGCAGATACAGAATAGGATTTAAATAGTAAAGGTGGTTGAATAAAAATGCATAACGATTGGAGAGAAGAAACAGGTTTTAAAATTTGTGACAGGAAGAGATATGTTGTGAAATCACTGAAACATGACTACAAATCAGAAACAAGTTGATTCTAAGAAAAGCGGGATTTAAAGCTATGTTCATATTAAAAAATTAAAGTATGTCAGACCTCTGGCATGAACACCATCCTGTGCTCATCCAAAATCTTAAGCCGTTAGCATGTTCCTTCAGAAGGATTTGACTTCTCTGCAACACAGCCATCATATTTATAAACACTTCCATTATTAGGCTGCTAGCTGTTTCTAAGCGTGATGATTTTTTCAGATGATTATTTAATCACACCACTTTGGCATCACAATAAATTTTTAAAAGTTCCTGATGCCACGGCAGTGCTATTTTACTACATGCTAATACAACAAATACAGTCCAGCACTGGATTTTGAAGCCAATTTATGATTACTAAGGATAGCCTGAATTACTTATCAGCAGGGAGAAGACAGCTAATTAATGACATTTCAAAACCCTCAGAGCTGGGACCCTGGGTTTGCTAAATGTCATAAATAGATTGCTTTTCAAGAAGCATTACCTATGTTCAATAGTATAACTAGAAATGAGTTAAAACAAAGCGGTGTTTTACAACCAAGTTAACATTTGTCAAGAGCAACAAGAAAAAACGGGACACAGCTAATAAAATAAGTAAAATTAACCTTGTCTCTATTTCATTGTCAGAAATAAAAAGAGAATGATGCCAGTTTGACAACACAACTCTATGTCCCTGCCTTTCCAGTATTTTGTAGATACTTCAACTTGGATGCATGCCAGATCAAGTTTCCCTTGCAAACTATTGCGATACCCTTTGGTTAGCATCTATAGTTTAAAACACTGTGATGTTCCTGGGGTGCTCTTTGAGGGCCCTATTGCCTTGCTTAAGACCCTCTCTCCACTGAACACCAAACTTTCAAATCACACCAACTTTCCGCAGCTGACGTAGCCTCGATTCACAGCCCGCAGTCCCAGCCCCGGCAGATGAGCCAGCCTTCACTCACCAGTTCTCGAGGACCATATGGCTCACAGAAAGTGACAGCGTTACTGTGCATTATCACACCGCACTGCTCTCCAACCTCGCAGTTACTGCATTCAGACCTGCAGGAAGAACACACTATGTTCAGAATGGAAATCAGAAACCATACATTTGAGCTCGCATCAGGCTTGTAAACTGTAAAATAAGACCATTATATCTTGGTGCTCAGAAAAATTAGACTGTTTTGTTATCATGGTGCTGAACATAAAGGCTGAGGAGCTGTATGTATGATGTACTGGAGTCACCTCTCAAGAAAGGTCCCTGTGAATAAGTTCTCGCTCTCTGCAAACTGGAAATTCCCTCCAAAAAGGTATTTCCCTGCTTGTCGACTGCAAAACATCACAACATGGGAAACCAAATTGAACTCTTACACATAGCGATTTACCCTGAAGTTACTCTTCTTCCAAAATGCTTACTACATGTCTGATATACCATATGTAAACCCACCATCACAGATTTACCATACAGAACAGCTCAGGAGAAGGTGCTGGGATCAGCCCCACTGCAGCCCGCAGAGTTATTTACCCAAACAGCAGACTCCAGGCTGCAGACCCTACCCAAAACTGGGCACCAAGAGGCTCCTACAGCCCAGCTGCTCTAACACAGGTCTTGCTGCTGCTTTGTGTTTGTATTTGTCATATCCCATACTCCTAGTACCAAAGAGCTGCCACTCTGTTCACCTTTTAGGGGAAAAAGTATGAAGAAAATCTCAAGAGAGGCTGGTAAGCGCTGCTGAGCCGACTAATTGCACCTCTCCTGATATTTCTGAATTTAATATAGAGGACTATGTGGGCAGCCTGACTGTGGAGCAAAGGGAGAGGGCCCTCTCCCTCACCTTCCAGAATCAGCTTATCAGCTCTTGGCATGAGCAACAGATTTTCAAAAAATTTTGGAGATGCTCCCAGCCCCTGACAAACTGCCTCCCATGGGGCTGATGAACATTGTCTTCAGCTTTAACATCAAACCTATAGGCAAATATTTGCTCCCAGAGTAACTCCATTGTAAGCAAAGGTGAACTCGCCCCAAACCTTCTTGTTTCTTGCTGATTTTTGTCTGCATTTTGGTAACTGGTGTTTTTAGAGTTTCAACTGCAATGGACTTACGTAAAGGGTGTTCAGGCAGTTTTTTCTTTGGCTTCTCTCACACAGAGTGCCTCAGGCTTGGCTACCCTTTCTGACATATAATGTCACCAAAATACACATTCCCATATACACAGCCCAGAGGTAGTTTAGTAGCATGCAAAGGTTTGGTTTTCTTCTGTCTTTTCATTCTCTGGCTAATTTCTGGATGGCAGATCTTACAGGAAATCAGACAGAAAGGAAGAAATCCCAAGGAGACAGGGACTTGCTGTCAACATATATGATAGGGTTTTCAATGATCGTAGCTGATCATAGCTAATCCATACATACTATCAACGTATAGTTGATGCCTATACAAAGTTGCTTGGGTTTCTTTTACTTCTTTTCCTAATGTATGTTGCTTGTCTTTTCATTGCAAAGTGTGGTGTTAAACCTCTCAGAGTCTTTCTGTAAACTCCTTGGAGCAGGATCTTTCTGTTTCTGAGTATCTGAAAATCATCTGCCCACCAGGTCCTGGCCAGGGCAAATGAAATCTCCAGCTGCATTGCAAGGAAGAGGCTGGTAACGTTATCAGCTACCCCATGGGGCTGGCACAGCTTTTCCCTGCATGGGCCATTCACCCAAAAGGTCTGAGGAAGGGAGAATGGGCTGGTGCGAACCCAGGTAGTGATTTGAAAGAATGTTTAAATCAGTTTCTAAAGTATGTGTTGAACTACATGGAGCTACCTCCTGGTGTGCTCCTGCAGTAGACTGGGGCTCCTCACCACTCCCCTGGCTTCCCAGGGCAGCATGCTGTGGGGAGCTTTTGGCAGAATGGGTTAACCCTGGGCGGTGTACAACACCCTGCAGGTCTGTGAGTGCTAAGCTCTGCTGAGCAATAGTTGTTAGGTTTTCAGATGCATGGATGTGGTGAATAATTGATTGCACTTGCTATTTTGGGTCTCTTCAGTGGGTCCTGGGTGAATTCAGCACAGGACTGGCTTTCTTATGTCCAAGTCCATTATAGAGGTCAAAGATGAATGCCTTGCTCCCACTTTCCAAATCTCTCCCTTACTCTGAGATTTTATTAAAGGTCACTTTCAGTTCCACTTCCCGAAACAAAGTCAGATGTAAAAATTCCTTTTTTTTCCTGTATAAGCATGTCAATAAAGTTACTCAGCAATTCACACTGATAGCATTTGGGATTTTGAATTTAAGCAGCAAATTTAAATCCTCTAATAAAGTAATATAGTTCTTATTGACTTCAATGAGTTAATATTTACTTATAGAACATAATTTTGTTTCTCAATACAAGGCAAGGAGAGAGTGTGTGATTGAACAAAATGGTACTTTAAGAGAAAGTACAGAAAAAGTGTTCACAGAGGACATGTTTTGTTGCCATCTAAACTTCACTTGATCCCTAAACTCTGACAACTGAAGAACAGAGAGACAGGAATTACAATACCTGGAATTCTGTAGGATTCTGGCTGTTTCTGACCATTATTTTCATCATCTGCTCCTACATTTTTAAGTTTTCTAGCAAGCATCTACCTGAACCCCTGATGTATGCAGGGAGAGACAGATACAGCAGGAAAACTTTGCCTGCGAACACTAAGTCCCTCATGAAAGGTCAGGCTACATAATCCAAGGGGTATTTTAATTTTGTAATATTCATATTTCAATGAATACAAGATGATTCTGCTGTTCATCTATTCTACTTCTGTAATGTGGTCTACAAAACACTGTCTGGAAATCCAGAAATACTGTCTTTCTAATACATCATCACTCACCTTTTCTAGGATGACTCTCCTAAGAAATTGGATGGCTGTTGGTAATCCTGATTCAAATCCTTGTGCTTTCTTCGAAACATATTACCTCTGACAATAAATCGCTGACTAGCTTGACAGAAATGCATGAAGAGCAAGATAATTGATCTGCTGTTCTTCAGATCATCATCATAGTATTACATGTCTAGAAACGATCCAAATTGCTCCTGTCCTGGTGCAGACAGGAAGGTTAATTTCTTTTCCATTTATACAAACAGGAGACAGTATTAATTGCCCTGGCTGGGTGCAGCTTTTTACGTTCTCTTTCTCACCTCCCTGGTCTAAAATCTTAGCATGTTAAAACCACTTTCAGCCTTCTCTTCACCTCTGGTACTCACTGCCACTGTTGATGTGTGTCATATTCATCTAGATGTCTTCTCTGCAGACCTGCCATCACTCTCATCTCTGGCTTAAAGTCCCACCTCTCTCTGCTATTGTTCTTCACGTTGCTGAAGGGGAAACATCTGCTGTTTCCTCATCCCTATCTGTCATCTCATCTCCCTCTACAATACCTGAGTTTGTGAACATTATATTGACTGATGTCTTTTGTGATGTCTTGACTATAAAGAAGATAAACATCTCAAGCTGCCAAGAGATTTTTGAACATAAATCTTTCTGAAGTTTAATCCCTCAGTTTTAGTACAATTTGGAAACCACTTTAGGGCTTTTCTCTCCTGTCACAAAGCTTTCCTCTACCTCTTTGCCACTGGAAATATTACTGTACCTCTTCATTTCTCATATGCCATGAAGAAGTGATGGAACCTGTTTCTTATTGATTGATTTGGCATGCTCTGCTTTTCTTCATGTCATCTCTGAAGAGTATGTCTTCTGTAAGTGATTGCTGTTTGGAGTGCTGATAGGCTTTGAGATGAAACATGGCATCAAGCTGGGGAGGAGAGTTTAGCCGGCAACAAGCTTCTGTACAGTCTTTCTTTTTTAAATGTACTGAATCCCCTGTTGTCTACAGACCTACTGTTAAAACTGTTTTGTATAGAAACATACATAATGCCAGCATCTCTTCTTTACTAATTTATGCAGCTCCTTCCCTCCCCCCCCCCTTTTCTGTCTGAACATTAAATCATTTATCATAGGATTATACAGAATATTTTTTCTAGATTTGTTCTTGTTAGGCCTATTGTAGTTCTTACATAGTACCTTTTTAAAACTTTCCTCTGCAATTTTATGAGGTTACATAGAGGAAAGATGGTCACAGAAATGGGTGCTCGACGACCTAGACAGTCTTCTAGATACCACCCATCTTGGACCTCTTCTCATCCATCTATCTCCTGGCCCTTTCCTGGCAAGCAGTACATTGTGCAGATTCCCTTTCCTTGCAGAGGAAGTAAATTACTGCCATGGTTCCCGAGATTTCTGAACACACTCCTGCCAGTTTTCAGCAAGTCCCATGGACCACCAGTCACCTGTACTATTAGACTTTTCATTGTAAAGTGCAGTCAACATTACTGTCTTAATTAGTTCTGCAAGTCAGCTGTGAACCGCTTAGCATGGCTATTCGTGCTATGTTTACTGTGGAGTGGGAGTCACTTGCCTTACCTTATCTTCCACAGCTAATACATGTTAGATATAAAATACACTCGACATTGACGAATGTATGAAGCATGCTTTTTCTCACAAGCCAAAGAGATCTTTGTAAAGTTAGTGGCAAATGAGACCCAAGAAATGATGAAATCTTTGCTTAAGTAAGCAGGCTTCTGCCTATTGGTTGAGGACTTCAGAAATAATTATGTTCTTACACGACTGCACAGTGGAAGAATATAAAAATTAGTTGGACACACCATAAAAGAAAATCTTCATTGTGGTTGAGTCCCAATAAAATGAGATGAGACATGCTCCCATTCCTCTATTTCCAACACAGAAATTCTCCCTGCTTCCTTCTCCTTATGTGTCCTCCCTCTCCTGCTGCCTCCTCCTCTCCTTGTCCTTTCTCACCTTACCAGTTCATCCTGCTTTCTTTCAATCACCAAACTGTGGTTTAGGTCAGGAGCTCACTCCCAGATGCTTTGATTTTTCTGTCTACGAAAAGCCCCATCCCATCCTTCCCTTTCTCCTCCCCTTGCAGCTCCAAGAAACACTTGTAGCCATCCCTCCCCTGCCCCTGAGCCTCTGAAGAAACAGATGGTTGCTGGGCAGAATGTGTCTTTGAATGCATTTGAAAGACCAGAAATCCATAAACAAACAGGCAGTCCCGCTCAAAATCATACAGTGCCCTTGTTCTTTGATGTGAGGCCTGTCCTAGTGATGGGGTGACACAGGCTCTGCTGGCATTCATAAAATTAGACACACAGAAGCTATAAAATGCTTTGCTTGTGCACTGAGACTTAGACTGTACATCTCTGCCAGAGCTGCACATGCCAGAAAGCGGATCAGGAGTGGGACAATACTAATCGTATCCAAGCCACTGTTATGTATGATATGGGAAGAAAAGATCATAGGAAAATACAAACACTTCTCTTTTCATCTTTACACAAATAATGGTTTCAGAAATTATTAGAGTGGCTTAGTCTAACTGGCCCCTGGTGACACGGCACTGCTGGAGTATTGGTACACACAAGGCAGCTGCTACCACACACTCCGAGCACAGCAGACCAGGGACCAAGCAAGGCTGGAAATACTGCTCCAGCAGTTACTGCAATTGTTTGTGCTAAAGATGCGATTTTAGCAGGTGCCAGGGGAATAAAATGCAATTTTAGGGTGGATGGTGTAAACTATTAATAATCCCTGATTTAACTCCCACTAGACAATCAGATGAGAATGAGCTTTCTGCCACTAAGCAGGTCTCCACTGTAGGCAGAGTTACTGTAGAAATCCTTTATGCAGAAAAGCTCATGACACCTCAATATAGTTTTCTTTCATTTTTGTGCTCCACTTGTATTTAGCATTGCAGAAGATGTTGCCTTTCTGGTGATACTAAAGGAAAAACTGTCCCAGGATTGTGGCGAGGTTTGGGACTCTCCTGCCCAGCACACACCTCTGCACTGGCCCACCAACCAAGGTGGGTCAAGGTTATTCCAGGGGGAGCAAATCCGTATCTTGGAGACAAAAGGAGCAGGAGACCGGGGGCAATTTTAGTCTAAAATTTCTCTGTTGAGACTTCTATAAAGCAAGGATGAATTTAAAGATGAGAGAGCAATGGATAAATAAATTATGGAGGTTCCCAACAGACAGGCCCTCTGCGAGTTATGAGACATCTGCAGGGAAATAATGCCTCCTCTCATTTCTTTCCACTCAAGTCCATTTAACACACTGCTGCTAACGCTATCTACCTTGGCAGCTATTCTGTAACCCATTAAGAGTCCTTGATCTATTCATTCCCATAAAGAAAAGAGGTGGGTTTTTTTTATATTATAGTATCGCAGGTCCTTAATGCATCTATCCAGAAAAACATTTAAAGGGATGATACAAAAGGAACAAAAAGAGGAAAAATAGTAGGCACATATCAAAAAGTATTACAGTTAATATGTGCAAAAGAAAAATATCCATAAAATTCCATAAAACACAATTTTTTAAAATAGAATGATGGAACTGTGAAAGACCTGCACAGATGGAAAATTGTGACAGACCTTAATAAAAAGGAAAATGAATTCAGATTTCACAGAACATATGCATTCCTAACTAACAAATGCAGGTAACGGCTAAAATGCCCGTCACGAATTTATTTGAACAAGATTAACTAACCCAGGAAAATATTTCTGTGTCTTACATGAATTAAATCAATAAAATTAGTTATGTTTATGAAATAGGATTGGAAGGAGTAGGAAACTCAGTAAGAATCTCATATAAAAAAGGAGACTCCAACCTTCAAGACTTCATGTTAAGGACAATTGATGTGTTTATCTGGGTATAGTATGACCAGTAGATATACTCACTATACAGAACAGCATCGGTTTTATACTATAAGAGACCTGTATCTTCTTCTTTGGTGATGATGCATGTACCTATATCATATGAAATGGTACCCTATCACTGTGGTATTTGTGGTGGTAAAATTATTAATATTTAAGATTGAGAAGTTTGGCTAAGCATGATCTTAGCTAAAAGAACATTGCTTTTGACTAAAAGCTACCAGTGATTGTTTCCAACTCCCTACTTCTGAGCCAAGGTGACACTGGGTGTGCTACTCCTATAGGCTCCACCAACAGCCATCTCTCCATATTGTCCTGTTATTTACTGTTGGAGTCCTTAGAACTGTGACAGTGACTTAAGGAGTCCATCCCTCCCAAAGACAGATACTTGACTTTATTAACACTGAAATGATTGCTTTTTCCTTGTATCTTTCCTTGTTTTCTGAAACAGTGTTTGGGTTGGGTCTCTGCAATCACAGAAGATGGGAGCAGAGGGGGAGATGGTGTCCAAGTGCTCTCTCAACTATGGTCATAGTTAATAAAGCTTCTGCCTGACCTGTCCTAAATTATATTTGCCTTATTATGCACATGGATTCCTGAGGTTTTTCAACATCATCTACTGGTTAAAGAATGACAACTACCTGTGCTTGCTGTTTCAGATGTACACTGTGATAATATGAATGACCCTACTCAGGAATCCTATTGAATGAAAAAAACCTAGCAACTGGGAGCTGCTGTATAGAGCTGGGAAGGGAAGGCTTTGCTTTCCTACACAATACAAAAGTTTTGAAAAAGTTTGCTTTCCACTAAAAAAGAAAAAAATCAACCTTACAAATTGCCCATGAGCCAGCAGGGTGCCCTGGTGGCCAAGGAGGCCAATGGGTCCTGGGGGGCATCAGGAGGAGCGTGGCCAGCAGGGCGAGCGAGGGGATCCTGCCCCTCTGCTCTGCCCTGGTGAGGCTGCACCTGGAGTGCTGTGTCCGGTGCTGGGCTCCCCAGTTACAGAGAGACAAGGAGCTACTGGGGAGGGGCCAGCGCAGGGCTGCAGAGTTGAATAGGGAACTGGAGCATCTCCCTTATGAGGAAAGGCTGAGGGAGCTGGGACTGTTTCACCTGGGGAAAAGAAGACCTGGAGGGGATCTTATCCATGCATACAAACATCTTAAGGGTGGGTGTCAAGAGGACGGGGCCAGGTTCTTCAGTGGTACCCAGCGGCAGGACAAGGGGCAATGGGCACCAAGTGCAACACAGCGAGTTCCACCTGAATAGAAGGAAAAACTTCTTTACCCTGAGGGTGACAGAGCACTGGCACAGGCTGCCCAGAGAGGCTGTGGGTCTTCTTCTCTGAATATACTCAAAACCTGCCTGGACTGACTCTGCACAACCTGCTGTAGGAGAAGCTGCTTTAGCAGGGGCGGGACTAGATGATCTCCACAGGTCCCTTCCAACCCCAACCATTCTGTGATTCTGGGATTTTTAGCAGCTGAAAATTAGGTGGAGACATTCAATTCCAGTTAATTTTTTCTTTTGAATTGTTTGGAAACATTTGATTTCAGTTTAGAAGGAGTTTTTCCTATTAGCTTCACCAGAAATATGTATGACATGAACATGAAAAAAAATATATTGAAAAAACAAAGTTTCATTATTGAAATTCATCACATTTTTCATGAAAAGCTATGATTTCAAGAAATCAAAATCTTCATACAAAAACATTAGCTAAGCTCAGCTCTACTCCTTTCTGGTTTTGGATTAATTCAAATTTTGAAGTCAATGAGAATTTTTCACTCAATTTCTCAGTCACTCATTAGTCAATTAATTAATAAACTACTATATTTAGACCCCAATGGAGCAAAGACACACAAAGGCTTACACCAATGTGAGCTGAGGTATCTAGTAATTAATATAATACAAATACTTCACTATAATAACCAAAATGTTTTAATTTGCTCAAATGTGTACAAAAGAAAGCAGAAGTCTGAAACTTACCACATAGCAGGATTCAGTTCTTGCTGATGGTAAGAGTCAAAGTCATCTCGTAGGATAATGCTGTCACTGTGAATTTCAGCTACAAAGAAATGAAAACACTGTATGAAAATAATGCAGTGTAATCACCCAGTGTTTTCTACTTAGGACTAAAGCAATGCATTGTAAAATGAAAAAAATCAGCTTTTTAAAGTACACTAGTTACAAAAGCAGGGTATTCCCAGTTACAAGGGGTTTTTGCTTACTCTGGATCATAATAGTACCACATAAAAGTAAGACATGTCCCAATCTATCACCAAAGTGCAATGACTATGAAAAGATGCAGACATCAAGTACATACCAAATGTTTTAAGAACTTTTGTTCCAAATTGTTTGTTGTTCTGAATGGTCAGAAAAAAAATATTCTGAATCCAGATTTTTGAAACACTGGCACAAGCAGGGAGATGTCCTAGTGAGTGTACTACACTTCTAATGGGCAGGGGGTTAATTCTGATAACTCATAAGCAAAAATCTATGAGCTCACTGGAATTTCTTTGCTGCTATCAGTGGAGCTGGCAGTAAAGGTCAGCTGATTTAAGGAATATAAACTGGGCTATGTTACACAAATGTTTCTAACCATCAGTCTGCAAGTTTGAGGCCCTGATTTTCCCCCTAGATTTCCTGTATCATTTACATACGATGATAAAAAAAAATCCCAAAACTTTGGCACATGTATTTGTATTGGACAGACACTTTTCTACAAATACTCAAATAAATGAAGTAGCTGTCATCTGCTATTCAGACTGAGCAAGAATGCCAGATTCTGTCCCGGACTAATCAAATTGCAACACAGGTCTGATGTGTGCTCCATGTCCTGCTTGGAGAGCAGGAGAAGCAGTGCCCTGCTCCTGGGTGCACCTTGGACGTGCACTAGGACAAAACCATCCTCCCAGTGACTCAGCACAGGTGTGACAGTGCTGTCTCACACTGGGGGTTATGGGACAAAGCATCATGGAATGGTTTGGGTTGGAAGGGACCTTAAAGATCATCTAGTTCCAACCCCGCAGCCATGGGCAGGGACACCTGCCACTAGACCAGGTTGTTCAAAGCCCCATCCAGCCTGGCCTGGAACACTGCCAGGGATGGGGCAGCCACAGCTTCTCTGGGCAACCTGTGCCAGTGTCTCACCACCCTCACAGGAAAATAACTTCTTCCTCCTATCTAACATAAATTTACTTTCTTTCAGTTTAAAGCCATTTTCCCTTGTCCTATCACCGCATGCCCTTGTAAAAAGTCCCTCTCCAGCTCTGCTGTTGGCCCCTTTAGGTACTGGAGGCTGCTCTAAGGTCTCCCAGAGCCTTCTCTCCTCCAGGCTGAACAACCCCAACTCTCTCAGCCTGTCTCCATAGCAGAGGTGCTTCAGCAGCCCTGGTCCTCAGCCAAACAAATGCTGCAATACACAGCTAGGAAGAAAAGCTCTGCAGCATGGTATACTCGCACTGCAAGGGCTCAAGGGCAATACATAAACAGCAATAAAAATCACAATGAAAAACCAACTAATCAGAATTAGACATAATTCAACTGATTTTATATGAGTCTCATTTTTATTTGAATTCCCCAGAGCTAGTTTCATATGACCTTACAGATTGTTTATTATAATAAAGTTAGGGATTCTGAGTTTTAGTAATAAGAATGACAAATCACCTACCTAGGTGAGGATGTAAGGGAGCTTCTGTCGGGGCTGCAGAGAACAAAGACACACAATGCATGAATATCTTCTATGATCAGGGCTTAATTGCAGCATTAAAAATCAATTCAACATAAAACAAATTGTACTGTACATGTTCTCCTAAGTCAACTATCCTGACAATTTAATTATGAAAAATGTGATACACACCAAAAGTTATAAAAATATAATAGGAAAAAATATTCTCTAATTAATTAATCATCAGTAATAAATGAAAGACAGAAATAGTTGTACAGCAAGGTAAGAAAGATCACTTCCAGTCTAGGATTATGACCTATATTAGAAATAATTTGGATTAAGATTCAGTAATTCAGTGATTGATGAAGAGAGTGGGAATTAGGCTGAACAAAAGAAATAGCCCAGACAAGGCAAAAATGCCACAACTGACCATTTATACTACACCGGACAACATTTTACTGGTTATATTGTTGGGAGAAAAAATCCTGGTATTCCTAGTGCAACAAGTAACAGATTACAACTGTAACAAGTAACAGTAACTCTGCAAATCACAGAATCAAACCCTTATTTTAAAGCACATTTTCACATGCATTGCTAAATCAATGCCCCAGTAGGTCTTTGTCTTCCAAGAAACAGCAGAATATCATGATGACACCCTGCATGGTTGGCATGTGTGTAAAATGACAAAACTTCCTTATTCTCCTAACACTTTGCAACAGGAGACTGGGTGTAACATTACACAACCGAACACAGAATGTATCTGAAAGGGCATAGCTACATAAAAAAGATGGGGAAGTCTAGGACCTGGCTACACAGCCTGCTAGATACTCCGTGATAGCTACTACATGCATAGCCTTGTCCAATCTTAAATCCAAAGTAAGTTACACCTCTTTTGCCGAGGCACAGAGGGTACATATAAGCAAGCTCCTGGGGAACTGCCACATCTTTCGCTTCTCAGCACCTCGCCCATGAAGTTGTATTTCTAGATGTATTTTGTACTTCGGTAAATAGAACACCAAAAAAAAAAAGAATTTTTGAAACCAGGATTTTTTTGATGATTCTGTATTTCTTGTTGGGCACTGACCTAAATTGTATCAGTACTCCTGATTTCTTTAGCATATTTGCAAAATTTACTGAAGTACTGCAATTTCTGTCATAACATCTGACAAATGAAAGATAGATTAAAAATAAGCATAAAGATGAATGCAGCAATCTGTGTAGAGCCCTCACAGATAGTCATTTGAATAGAAAGTCCAACACAAATCTCAAGAATTTTGTTTTTCTCTTCCTGCTTTCTTCTTAAACACTGGGTTTGCATGGAGGCGTGACATTCTGTAATGAAATTGCAACGTTTCATGGGGAAGTTGGTGATTATGAAGACTGAGAAAAAAACAACTGAGTTATCTGCAGACCAGAAAAGAATGGCAAGCAGTCTGGATTTGCAATGGCCAAGACCTCATACCTTGACAGAAAAAAATCTGGAGCACTACAACTCTATTTGCACATTACACTTGGCACTGCCTCCAGGTTAACGCTGGGCTGCACTGGTGGATACTACACAGGAAAAGACTGCATTTGTCCCCTGCAGTCCCAGGCACTGTTTTTCTCCATGGAGGCATGTAAAAATTTCTCTAGAAAACCTTTAAAAAATGTTTGCACAGAAGAAATAGATTAAACTGGATTAACTGAATTACTTCCCAGATTGAGCAATGTATACCATTCTGGATTCTGCCTGTAGGAAAAGAAGCACTTTATGGCATGGAATTTTAAATACTCCTGACGTTGTAAGAGATTAAGCTTAAAATAAGACCCCTGTCTCTGATGCTCTGTATGGCTGCTTTTCATTAGTTCCAGATCTTTACTAAGAGATGATGCATTGTGAACACAGGTGTGGCTGAGGGCCACTCTGCTAGTGCTCATCTATGAGGAGGATGGTCACATCAGGCCACATCATGGGCAGACTCATTAGTTGCCCAAGCAAATTTCATTGGCCTTTGAGAGTAACTTAATTGACAGATACCTTCCTCTCCGATGACAGTGGTTCAGACCTCAAAATAAAAATGAAAGACTAGATAATCATTCGTCTCAGGTCGCTTGGCATTGCTCTTTGGAAGAGACTTTCTGTGGAAGATGGTCCAGTATAGGATACACACAGTCACTAGCTATACTTTCTGAATATTTTATGTGAAATTTCAGCATTTAGCCAAAAGGTACACATATAGCACAAACCTGAAATCTTTAAAATTGCAAACTCCTTTGACTTCAGCATTTTTTAAAGTATAACTGGCTGTCCATGTGATTAAAGAATACAAAATTGAAATAAATTGAAACCTGAGAATTTTTCCTAAAATAGCTCTTTGATTATACGCATAGAATATTGCAAAACAAAACTGCTTTTCAATAGACTGAAATGAAGGAAACTGTGCAGATGCATACTAGTACATTCACTTCAAAAACTAGAGGTGGAATTAAGCAAAGAATGCTGGACAAAAGGTTGCTCTTACAAACAAAGACTTTATGTTGAGGAGGGGTTCTTTCCCAACTCTTTACAGGATCTGAGAAGCCCAAGAATTTTTGCCCTAGGTATTCCTTCATCCGATTTGTAATTCGAATTCCAGAGCTGAATATGACAAAAGACTGTGAAGGTACGTTTAATGAGAGCTAAACCTAGACTTTAATCTCCCTATGAATAATTTCTGTATTACATATTATACTTCATAACAGCACTGTGTTGATCTCAAAGTGTTATAGTTGAGGTCCACAAAATAATATTAATTCAGAATATCACACAAAACCAGTTGTTGTAGTTTTAAAATATTTGCAGATCTGCCTTTTTCATCAACTTCTAGAACTACTTATTTTAAGACAGTATTGTACAGTAGACCATACAATGTGGCTGAAGTCAAATGGAGTTTCCGCACATAACTGACAAAGCTAAAAAAAATTAAATATACGGAGTAGCTATACAGTGCAAAGATATAAAATGTTTACAATTTAAAAAGAATTCTACAATACTTCAGAGTGAGGGGGGGGGAAAGGCTGTCTTAGTCTATATTTTAAACCACAATTTGCTTTCTTAGATGCTCCTTAGGCACATGGTTGGGTGGTTGTAAATTTACAATCAGTATTTGTGTGGCTCCAAAATGCCTCTTAGCTTAAATGAGAATGTCGTACCTTTTAAAAAAAAGTAAAAGAATTTGTTATTTGATTTTTAACTAGCACCCTGAGTATATATAGAGCTTTACAAGAGACGAATTGTACTAAGCAAAGAATGGAAACAGAGCTCAACGGAGTTCACAATCTAAGAGGCATGAACAAATACAATATGAGAAAATGTAAGGAAATGTAGGATGATTGCCTTGTAAGACAAGGCAATCCCTTTGGTAAGGAGAAGCACAGAAGAAAGTGTACAATACAAAGTGATTCAGGGAGAAAAAGGCCACAGTGAAACTGGAAGCGTGAGAATCTTGAGGAAAGCAATAGGGAATTCAAAAGTCAATGGGGTCATTGTGGGGCTCTGTGTCAATGGGATGAGGGAGAATGAGGCATCTTTTAGAGTAAAAGGTTAACATTTTCTGTGGATGAAGTAAGGCTACTGAAAGGTTAAGCCAATAGAAAAATATGCCCTGTTTTGGTTAAACTGGAAGGGAGGGAAATATGAGAGAAGTGGGAAAGGAATGTCATCTTCAGATAGAGGAGCTGGAATATATGAAGGGAAAAAAGACTGGGTGATGGTCCTAATGGCAGTGGAAAAATAAGTACCAAAATCATTAAAGGTGGCAATGGTTAACAGTTAAGCAAAACTAGTCTCCATTCAGATAAAATGAGCTACCGTAATGCAAATTAAACACACGTTCCAGCAATGTCAGTTTGTACTATTGACACCCATATTCTATAGATCTGTGGGGTCAAGCCTGTGTACAGGGATAGGTGGGGAATACAGGATAAGAGAATATTCTTAAAACTCTCTGGAAAATTGACTTTTTTTCCCTTTTTTCTGAGAACCCGGAACATTTATTTTAAATATAAAGGAAAAGTGAATTACGGAAACACAAATGCTCTCAGAGAAACACCGTGCTTAGAGTTCAACAACCAGCATCCATTAGCTGTTGCTCATCAACTCATCACAAACAAGATATGGAGAGAGATATATTCTGTTTTGCAGATTATGGAAAAGTCTAACCTCCTTGAAGGAAATTAATGCTTTTACTTAGACTTCTGCCAATACTTTGTCTCTACTGGTAAACAAAGTTGCTATTGAATGATACAGACTGAACATCCCCGGAGACAGAGTCAATGTGTTGCCTGAGGGCTGCATTATTCTCGCTGACACTTAAGCCAAGGAAAAATACGTCAGCTCTGAACTCCAGTCTGCTCCTCTGTAACATACTGCTCTGGTCAAGCCTGAGAGCCTGCAATTCATTTTGTGGTTTTTTTTCAGAGTGTTCTTCCACTTTACAAGGTACAAAACTCACCTAGAAGGTCTTCTACAAACACTCAGGCAAAATTTATCAAATAAAAGAGAGTCTGGGCCAATTCTCAGGATTTACTTTCATATGGAGACATCTGTCAAACTGTAGAGTGGTTTCTTAAGAAAGGAATCCCAATCCTATAATTTGTGGCATTGAGTATGAGATTGTGTAAAATTCTGGGAACTATGCTGAAAGGAATGATTTTGCACTAGGAGGGAACATCCTTCATCTTTTCCATCTCTTAGGTTTTATTTTTTTGAGAGTCTCCCCTAGTCAGTCAGAACTAAATTACACGCTCACAGATCTCTCAGTATGGTCCTTATTTCAAAGAATGGTACTACTGATCCAAAGTTACTTAGCATACTGTGGAAATGGCATCCTTAACCCTTTAGCACCCCACTTGGTGTGGGGTGAAGGCTGGTGGGGTTGTGTGAAGCGAGTCCCGGCTGCCTCCATCCCTGTACCACAAGCTGGTATTTCCAGCAGCATCGCTGTATTCATACAAACCTAAACTCTTTTGAGTACCACAGCACAATGCAGCCAGGTCTGCTGTTTTGCCAACCCCATTTTAATTATGCTACTTTTATTAATGTATTGTTTTTGTTCTCCTCAAGTCAGGAATAAATATGAATTGATCTGTACAATGATAAGTTTAACTTATTTTCCATTTATTTTGCTATTAGGTCAACAAGTTAGAGATACAGTTAATTAAAGATATTAATGGTGTGAGTATCATTACTCATTAACATCTTATTTGTCCTTAAAAGTATTTATAGGACATCTATCTTTTCTGTCTTTGTTTATACAGTTTTTGTTTTCTGGCCAATTTCTGCTGGATTGACTCTTTTGTCTGACAATTTTTGTCTCTTCTCTTCAATATCCAATACAATTCTTCTAAACTTTAAAGCTTACATCACTTTTCAAAGCTTCCAAAAATATTTATTATATGCTGAACACATAGCTTTTCAAGCAATTATTTTACTTACTTTGGTGTCTTTCCCTATGGCATCATTCCTTATTCTGTTTATATTATACATAGGACTGCTTGTTCGGCATTGTCATCCCTTAACACTACCCTTTATCATCCTCTAACTCTCTTCAAAATAAGAACTACAGTTTTCTTTCACTGCACAAATCCCATTAACTCTATTAGGATTTTCTAATACACATCCATGTGTGGACAGCCAGAGTGAACATGATTGCTGAGATTCCTTGCTACTTTCACATCACCACGCATAGCCTTTGTACTAGTTATTATGAAGCCTGGTGTAATCTCCAGTGAACACACTTATTAAAAAGATATCCTTTAATCTATGAAGCTGCCCTGTGGTTTTATTTTCTTTACTTAATATGTCACATCATTCACCACAGCATTTCAGTATAGTAATGTTTAGGGCCAGAAACAGACCATAAAACCTAATTAATGTCAACCTACCTCGCTCTTTTGCAAGATTTTAGATGCAAAAAATACGATATTTGCATCTAAATAAATTCACTAATTATTTCTGAAATAATCCTTTGTTTTCATTAATAGTATTGAGGTTTGCTTCAAAGAAACTCTCTTTTATTTGAATAGGAAAATTAATCCTAATAGTATAAGAGTTGTAACAGTATGCACAAGTTAGGGGGACTAATGCAATGCGCATTGTCTGCTAAAGGAACAAGAACAAAAGGTCAGAGGAGAGCCTGGTGCTGGAATGGATGGGAGGAAGGGCAATGGGCAACAGGGTGGTGACTATCTGAGTCAAGAAAACTGTGGCCGAGCTAGAAAACCAAGGGGACAGAAGCCTTGGTGAGGATAAAAATGCAGGAGAAAGACCAAGAGAACCTCTGAGAAGCTTGCACATCAGTGTTGCAGGGAAACCTGAAGACTGGTTTCATGGCTGTCGTACACTGTCAGCTGCTCATAGAGCAGTACCTCTGGGTGACCCTTGATGAAGTCAAACCTGATGTTTACAGTTACCACAGTGATATATATTTTGGAGAAGACAAATCCAGAAAGTCTCTGAAGCGACTGTGTATAAAGCAAAGATAATTGCTGGGAAAATCACAGGAAATACAAAAGTCATGAGGCTGTGGGAGACTACGACCAAGTGGGGAAGCTGAAGGCCCTTTCAGGGAAGCGATGCAGGACGTGGCTATCAGTGGCTGGGTGGGAGGAGGTGGCAAAGGGACTGTCATAGCTGAGCAGCCAGGGAAGGCCCAGGGATGGCACATCTCAGCATCTTTTACTCTCCACACACAACCAATACAGGAATCCCATTTTCTCTTTGTTCTGCAGAGTCCCTGCAAACCCAGGGACAGCACACAGTACCACAACTTATTGTTCTAACCAACAGAAGTATTGCTGAAATGTTCATTTGAGGTTAGGTTGTGCTCCAAAATTGGAGAAATGTAAAAAGCATAGAAGGGTGAAAGAATTACAGTTTCTGCTGTCAGCTCTCCTACTAAAATCTCCTGGTACAGTATGTCTGAAGAAAGGACTGTCAGAGCCTGCATGGATGGATTTCTACTCAGCAGTCTCTGCTTATCAAGGTGTTTTCCTGTAGCAGGGAGAAATCTTGTTGCTTTGCACATATTCTCCTTGACCATGCTGCCAGTTCTGACACTGACAGCCATATATTCCCTTTCAACTTGCTTGCACATAGCTTTCATCATGCTGGTCACTGCCAGCTCTCTGGCTCTCTGCCACCAATCTGTCTTTTACTTCCTTCTCCTTCCCTTACCTGCTCTGGCTACCACAGACTGCCTCTGGCTGTGATGCACTCACTTCACAGCCCTGCTTTGGAGAAATTCATCTGCTTCTAAGGCTTTTCATCATTTTATGTTGATGACTCTGCAATAGTAATTTTTCTGCTCTTGACTTGTGTCCATCCAGCGAGTAGTCTGTGTGAGATATTCTAACCATCCTCCTTAGCATATCTGAAATGGTGGTCCTGCCAACAATTCTGTTCCCAAATCCCCTTATACTAGTCACTGAAACACTACTCTTCCACACCCACATGATGGGGTTACAATTTATCTCCTGTTTTGAATACCAAATCCATTTTGGTAATTTCTCCAGCTGTTTTTTCCTTCCACACAGTAAAAATACCAATACATGCCTAGCACAATCACCTTCCATCCAGCTCATTATAAACCCCTTCTGATTGCCAGCACCTGTGTTGTTTTTTTCTAATTCGTTCAAAACACAAGCAACTTCCGAGCTTGTTAGCTAACATCTTCAGTCATGTCTCTGAATCCCCCTTCCTACTCCACATTGAAATATTAAAATATTAAAACCTCAAATACTGAAATTGAAAACTGAAATAATTTTCCTTCAGTATCACAGAGGTACTATTCGTCCCTTGTATGAATAACTCAGTATATGCTCCCAACACAACGTTGTTATTGCAAAAGCCATTGCATAGATATTCCCAGATTCATAGGAATAAAACAAACACCTATAGCTCTAATGCACCCAAAAGATGTATTTGGGGGGATTTTCTCTGTCTGTTAATATGAGAACACATCTCTAATTTTGAAGCGTTTATGTCAGAGCGGTTTCAGAAACATGGCCTGTATTTCACTGTGTCTTTTCACATGGAAATATCATTGGAATTTTGTGGAGAAAACTGGATGAGCACAGAAATTTCTTTCTCTCCTGTACCAAAAATGGCAGATACCTTCTCTACTTCCCACTTTTAATGAAGCAGGTTCAAAGCAGTGTACTGTTTGTAGACAACAGCTGACAATAGGACATTTATTTTTAAGTTACTCATCAAAAGGATGTATATGATAAGCTGTGCAAACAATTAGATTTTTAAAGTTTATGTAAGTAAAACATTTTTGTTTAGCTATAAAAATGATCAGATGTTGTAGGTGATGGCCAAAAATTAGATGGCCTACTTTCACAAAATGGGAAGGCAGGTTCTTCCAAAGATACGTGTGAGCTGGATGGTAAACAAAGCTTTTGCTGCAGGCATATTGCATTTTTTGCTTATAGTTAATACAGTGAGGGTTAAAATAGCTTGTGGTTTTGACAAAAAACAAATGTTGGTCGTTGCAGGCTGATTTCAGGGAAGTGTATAACGCAATAGGAGTTACTTTAACTTTTGTATATTCTCCAGCATTTAGGAGAGAGGACAGAGGTGGTTCCAAATTAACTAATGGGAAGTATGAAGCCAAAGAAAGTATCAGTTTTAAGAACATAAATCAGATCCCGATACTAAGTTTCCTACAAAATAGCTTTCACGATAAGTAACACTGACAGGCAAGTACAATGGAAAACCACATTTGCCAGATATTTTTAATATGATGGCTCTTACCTCCCTGTTCACACAACTGTTGTGCTAAGGCATCCTTGAATATAACTTGGCCCCTATGAGTAGCTGTAGCCCTGTGAACATAAAAAAGACAACAATAAATAATGTAGTATCCTTATTTATATATGCATATGTATATCTATATGCATGACTAAGCAAATCAGAAGTCCCATTCTGCTTTCTTCCTGTGTTCTTCTTTCTGCATTCTTTCATACTCATAGAATAATTTGTAGGGATTGTTTCTGTGCATTGCAAAACAAAAGTTTCTAAACCAAAACGGCTAGGTTGATAATAAAAAACACTGGCCCAGGAATTCAATGAAGGACATGAGTAAAAGCAAGCATATGGCAAAGCTAACACATCACTATGCCTGAGAAAGCATACCTGTCTCAGTGCAGAACAGAAGAAATGGTTGCAGAGCTGCTGTCCTGTGAAATTAATAGTCATATGATCCAACAGGCAATAGCAATGACAGTACTGTTAAATGCTACTGACAGAAAGGTAGAGCGTGAATGGATGTCCAGAAAGCCTCTCTGGAAACAAAGGGAGAGACAAGTAAGCTCTAGGCCCCAGGCTTCTGCCTAACAACTCCAAAAAAAAAGGAGACCCTGCAATATTTTTTTTCTTCCCCCCCCCCCCCCTTTTTTTTTCCCTCTTTAAATCATCATCATTCTTTCTCTTTTTTTTTTCCCCCTCAAAGAGAGAAGCCCAGTACCTTCACACTGCCTGTCCTCTAACTATTCACTTTCTGAACAACATACTGTTGTCTTGGTCTCCTCTGGTCTCAGTCTGTCCCCATCTTTGAGAAAGCAATACGCCTATAGCTGCATGTAGAGTTCCTATACTTGAGATCTCACCAGTTTTGTCTAAAGAATAATTACTTCCCACTAATGACCCACAGTTAACAGACCGGCTAATGTACCATGGAGAAAGATTTGTCATTTTATTTTCTCATAATCAGCCAGAAATACGATGCAATTTTATTTGTGTTTCTCTTACAGAGCTGTAATGCTGACAGTGCTAGTTATTCTTTATTTCCAATTGCTCATTTCATCCCTGTTCTCTAAGTGAAGTACTTCACAACTTCAGTTTTATCTCAGAGATTTCAAAACTTTTCAGTATTTGCCAGTGTTGCCTTTGATTTCTTGCAGCCAAACTTCTTCCAATATGTCTAGACTCATACACACTCTTCATACATGTTCTTTATCCTTTCTCCAAGTCGGTAATGAAAATAATTAACATTAATAAGCTCAAGATAGATCCATATGAACTCCTTGAGATAGCCTCTCGGTTCAACAGTATGACATTGAAGGCTACTTTATGTTTTATCAGCCAGCTGTGTGCCCTCTCTAATGAATCGCACCTTACTTGCTTATAAAAATGTCAGGAAGAACCATAAAGGAATAGCCTGAGAGGAAAGCCAAAACATAATTTATTTTTTTTCTTGGCTACTAGGCCAGTTGCACTGACAAGGAAGAACAACAAAAGTAACACATGTAGTATTAAATTTTTCATATATGGTGGATCCTCAAGGTAAAGCCGATCTACAAACTGTCAGAGTACAAACAGGAGTAAAAGAAACTTTGCTGGGATCTAATTTGCTTCCTGCTCATTTAGAAAAGCTCCGTTTATGCCAATGCATGTGTCCAGAAATGCAAAACTATGGTCACCTGATGACCCTAGGGTGTTTAGGGTACTCCCTTTCTCTGCTTGCGGAAAAGCTGTGTTACTTTTTCCATTTGCTTGGATTTTCATGGGCACAGGTAAAGCTGGAACCTTGCCTTACCTGGTGGCAATAGTGTTTTGGCCACAGTCCTGGGAACACGCTACCCGTGTGAGGCTTTGGTTGTAGTCCCTACCATGTGCACCAAGGAAACTATTTTAGGATTTTCATCACTTCTGTAACATATAGCAAAACACCATGCCATCTTCATTAGCATTTCTTCATCTGCTGTCATGACTAGTGACCAGGGTAAAGTATGAACAAATACATTGCCCCAGTGCAAAAAGAAAAGTACGAGAGCTGAGACATTCTATCTCATTTAAAAGAATGAACTAAAGTACTTCTTAAAGCTCTGTTGTGATGAATATGCAAGAAACCATGATCACTACATACATCTCTGCAAATTTCCTCACAGGCGTATGCAGACTCACAAGTCAGAATGGGACCAACCAACCTCCAAAATCAAACACTTGCCCAGGCTTCTTTACAAGGATGAGATATGGTGACGTCCTCTGGCAGCTGGGATGGCAGGGATCCCACAGCCAGCTTCGGGTCCAACACAGCACCAACAGGCTTGTTTTGCAAATACATTTTGTTGTGGGAATTCCATGTTTTGAGCAAAAACCCGGGCTCACCCTGCTCCTGGGCACATACAAGAAACCGCCACACCTAAGACACAGCAGTTATTTTGCAATTTCTACCCCTCCGCCGGGCTGGCAGGGTACAAGAGAGCACTCTTTGCAGACAGTGAGAAAGAAAACTTACATTAGCATCGGACTGGGGCTTCAGAGATGCTGTTTATGCAATAGCCCAGGATACAATTCAGGGTGTATGCAACAATGATGGCAACCACAAAATTCCTTTATGAGGCAGATAGGAGCAAACTCTCAAAACACGGACCACATGCAGAGGGGAGCTCAAGTATGTGTCTGAATGCAAACAAATACCAAATAATACCGATAATACCAAACTCTGTACTGTTTACTGGATCTCTGCATGCGTGTGAGAAAAAAGGGATTTGGGGAGAGCGCCAGCAGCCAGTTGAATGATCTGCATCTTTTTGTGTCTATCATCCCTTGTTTGATAATGCAGACTAGGAGCCAATTATTGCTGCTCCATAGCAGGAGCAATCTGCACCCTGGGGACAACAGTGCCGTGCAGTAAGGGCACCGCTTCCTACCACATATGCTCACATTAGCATTAGTTTTGCGATGGGCATATGCATGAGCTGTGCACCACCGGTGCAACTTCAGAGAATTATTAAGGTTATTGTTACTGTCAGTTTACCAGTATTATCTGCTTGTTTTTCTCTATATTCATGCTTTATTCATGGAGCAAATGACAACAATGCAGTGCAATTATGCATGAACTAAGCTATTTCTAGGAAAAAGTGCAAAACATACCCTTTTGGTATTGAACTTTCTTTGCTGGTGATATTCCTACCTGACAGGTGAGATTAATGGACCAGGATCACAAAGTTGGATTTTGCACCTTTAAAATTATGTAACATTTGCAACACCATATCCATACCTATATTCACAGTCAAGTCTAAAACCTACATAATATTTCTATTAATTAAAAATAATACTGGCAACACCTGAAAAAGACTCTACCAGAGAAAGCAAACTATTCAACTATTAATTATGGGGGTTTGTTTCCTCGACATACATATCCACTCAATGATTTTTGTGCTGTTTTTCAAAAGTTTCTATACTGTCTTTAATGTAGTGAAATATTGTTTAGATGAAGGGTACTTACTATTAATTGGTGTTACTCTACTCCAGTCTATAGTCCCACTCTGTCATTGTATGCTACTTACTTCCAGCTAAAGGGCAAGTGACTAATCAAATCTAACCCGTCAATCAGCCAAAAGGCAAGATGCATGCTCTGCATGTCCCCAGAGGCAATTCCTCACTAGGAACGAATCTTTCCAAAGGGATGAGAAATTAAAGAAAAATGGGAGGGAACAGGAACATCATGACATGGTAAGTGAGAGCTTCAAAAGAAAAACAACTTAGAGGTAATAAGGTTCCTCTTTATATTAACTTCACACTTCCATTAGCCTAGATGTATTTGTTTGCCTGGGGCTATGGAGGAGAGGAAAATGTGTTTTTAAAAGTAGCAAGAGGAGTTAAACTGCTGACAGAGGAAGAAAGAGGTCTGAACACAAGATGACTGTATCAGGTGTCAAGGCTCACTGTCACTTCAAGGCACCACTAACCCTACGCTTCAATTACAGCAGTTCTGTAAAGAATTTTCCTTCCTAAACTGCAACTATTCAAGATGAAATCAGGTGCCAATAAGAATTTTTAGATTGTCTGTCACTGAAAAGCAAAAAAAGAAATATGACTTGCTGATTGTCTACTTGAACTATATATAGCCCACATCACCTGTGAAATAGCACTTGAAGCACCACCCTGCTCTAGTGCCAACAAGCTTAAAAACACTTTATTTGAGTGCCAGCTCCTCTGAACATAGCCTAAGTAATATCAGTTTGGCCCCTGTGCAATGACACAAATCATTCCAGGTGATTTGGGAGAAAGCAAGCTGGAGACACTTGCATACATTCATGAACCTATAGATAGAGAGACGTCCCTCCAGCTTCCTGTTGACTAGATGCAGCATGCTGAGCTGTGCATCCAGGAGCAAAGCACCTGTCCCAGGCCTTCCCCTGAAGCTGTCACCATTTGGTCGTGCTCTGGGGTTTGCACACCTGTAGCTCACTCTGCCCTTACGGGGTGCTTGGCATCTATGTCTTCCCCTGGCGAGGGAAGGCAATGGGACAAATTCATTTGTGAGGAAGCTGGGAAAAGACTCAGATTTCCTACAGTAAAATACCTCATCTCATGAGACCCCAAAAAAGGTTTTCAACAGGACCAAGGAGAATGAGATTATTTTTTCACCCCCTGTGCCCACTGCTATCAGCTGCATTGTGTATCTGTACACAGTGGTTCATGACTGCTTCCTCAGAGTGACATCCCTAATGCCAGCTCCAGGGAAATCAGTGATTGATTACACAAAGCTGAGATCGGTATTCCCAAACCTTACAGTGCTGTTCCCCCCGTGTCAGACCTGATCTGCTTACAGCACAGACTGTGCTCCCTCCCTGCTGCTGTGGTCGGTGCTGAGCGTCTGATGAGCCTGGGCTGGTGTGGAAAATAGCAATGCATACCCAGTAATTGCTGTCATGATTTTTATATTGAAGTAGCTCATATTTCACACTGGATTCACATGCATTGCTAACATGCTTTTGTTAGCAAGGGTGCATTTTAAAGAGAGTGTTTCAGCTCAGGAGAGCACAAACAGGAGAGTATGTGGGACTGAGCCATGCATGGACACTGCTTGCGCTGCCTGGCTCTGCCAAGTGCATGTGTGGAAAAGATGCACGGAAGCACTGCCCAGAAGCCAGGGTAGATATATGCCCTTTTCATGCAAATAAACCGGTTGATTTTTAATGCATTGTTAAATTTGGATGACCATCTCTGCTTGTTGGGTTGTCTTGTTTTAGCTCTTGTCTCTTAAAATAAAAAATGCTCCCCAAATGTCACCTTATTAGGAGATTCCAAAATAAAATAACTACAAAAACTAGATAGAGAATAGGTCTTCTGTATCTTAAGTACATAGGGTAGTTGTGTCCAGCCTTTTTTGGTGGGAGTGTAAACACTTTTTTGCAGGGCCTTGCAAAGGTGATTTAATGACCATTTACTGTGTACGGCAGGAGGTGAGGCCAAGCTGACAGGTGTTTTAGCCCATGTCTCCTATACCATGGCTGAAGCCTTCAGCGACATTTCTTCAAGAGCAGCCAAGACCAACATATTAAACCTAGAGGGAAGATGGTGCTGGTGTTGGAGCCAACAGGTAAAATGCCCAGAGCACTTCTGGCTGCTAATCCAGGAGATGCTTGGGTGGGCAGCTTTCAGCTACTGCTTAAATGCCTCTAAGTTGTTTTTTTCAGTTTCCATTTCACATGCAAGCACAGTCTAATTAAAGTAGCAGGAATTAGATTTGTGTGCTCTGGAAGGCACATTTTTGACTCTGCCTTTTCTTCCCTGTCCCCAGTGGCATCTTCCCAGAGATGCTATTTAAAAAGTCATCTTTCCTGACCATATTCAACTGAAACTGCCACAGAAATTTGGCAGGTAAGATGTAATTACTCTGGTGTAGACATTTCTTCAGGAAACTGGAATTAGCACACTTGCTCTAAAAGCCTTGATCAGAAGCGAAATGTCTTCAGAGGGAAAGGATTAAAACGGCCAGCAAAAACTAAGGTATGTGTCAGAGGGCAAAGAGCAATCACTTCATTTGGGGCAGCTGCCCTGAGCTGAAGTCTGTGATTCACATTCATAAATTATGCTCGTGATTGACCTCATGGATGAGTTAAGACTCCTTTGCCTTCACATAGAGTAAATGCAAGAGAAACAAGAGCCACCTCACCTTCTCCCTTGTCTCTGAATTTCTTTCTGGGGACTGCACATGTAAGGAAAGCAACTGAAAAGTCAACCTAAGGGTGTGCCAAGTATCTTTCTTAAAATTACAATTTTGTTTTAAAAAAATTTGAAAATAATAAAATCTAAGAGACAGAAAATGTAGAATGAATGTCAAAAGCCTTCTCAGCCAGAACCAATAAGCAACAAGGAATCAGTCTCCTTTTGCAAATGCTTTTGGTATTAAACCAACATTTAAAGCCACATACATGCATGTCTGCCTATAGAAGCAAGTGCATGTGTACCCGTGTCAACTACCTTTACCTGATACCACACTGTCATTAATAAAACGTGCATCATAACATTGATATGGCTGGCAGAAGCTATCACTGAGTTGGGATAAAACACACTATGAGCAAAGACAGGCTATTTCTCCCTCTCACACACTATCTATGCACTCCAAAAAGCTAATTATAACTCCTTGAGTGTTGCTAGACCCAACCTGCATTCAGCTGGTCTTGCAGAACTTTTATCTCATTCAGTGCACCCCATGCAAAACATGCATTTTTAAAACCTACATCTTCAATCACACTTCAGCCTTTATAAAGCGTGCAGTGGTCCATGCACACTCCTGTGTGTTCACCTGATGTGTACATTTCCAACTGTATACATGGTCCAGTGCACACTTATAAGACAGTTATAAAGTGGGTTTTGTTGTTACTCTCTGGTATTTAAAAAAAAAAAAGAAAGAAAAAGTTATATACTTGAGAGGCAACATGATGTTTTGGACTACATATAAGAGCAGGAATACAGCAGTTAAATGGTAACACCAAACCAAAATGAAATGGATTTACTTTTTTTGTGGTTTGACGTGGAGACCTGTGCTAGCCTGTGTACACTTAGGCTGTGCTAGTCTAATTAGGAATTAAGTACAAATTTAAGGGTTTTCTTTAACCAAGATTTGAATAAAACGAATGTTCTCAAGTAGAAAAATAAAGGAGATGAGCATATAATCATAGCCTGTATTACAGAGAATGGATCTAAAGTTACAGCACTGGAAGCAGAAGGGTGTACAGGCAGCTCTGGCCACTACACTTTACAATTTCTAAGAAATTTCTTCTATAGTCCTAAAAAACACAAAACTTTTTTTTGGTTGCAAGGTACAAGTACAACAGAAGGATACAACAACACAGTATATATGCATTATGAAAGAAGGAAAAAGTAAGAATTACTGTTTTAAGCTGTATATAAACATTTTCATTCTCCTTTCCCTTGTATATGAAAGAGGAAAAAAGCAAGAATTACTGTTTTAAGCTGTATATAAACATTTTCATTCTCCTTTCCCTTGTATCTCAGAGAATAAAAAGATGGGGGGTTTTGCTTCTATCTAGTTTCATGTGATGGGAATGATTAGAGTTTCTTGCTGACTGAAAGCAGGTTAGGACAACATTTTCTTCTCAGCTACAGGAAATCCAACATTTTCATTAGTATTTTTCATTGTGTGATTATAAAAGAAAGCAAATTCTATTTTTTCTACATTTTAAATAAAGGGTTATTGCAGAGGCATCTGCCAAGTAGGCAGCTCATATAAATAATAGTACAAGCATCCACTGTCTCTCTACTGACACAGTGCCAACAACTGTTTTCTACCTCTTTCAGTGTTTGGGAGAGGATGCTGTCCTTCTCTTAGGTTTTGCAATCTATCATGCTTTATTATCTAGTGAAATATCGATTGTATGGATTTCAGCTTTTTAACACATTGAGTATTTATAACTATTTGAAATCTATATTTAACCCTAAGCTAATGAATGTGTTACATCTTTCTGGTATAATAAATACTGTGTTTCCCAATTTTTTGCTTGTGTAGTCTTCTAAAGACTATATTTAATCAAGATAGCATTCAAACACCTAAATTATCTTTCAAGAACAAAATGGTCTTTGTCTTTTCCTGTATCACAAGAATAAATGTTACAGTTAGTGCGGATTTTAAAGTACCTGACATCTCCAAAGGAACATAGAGATATTAAGTAAATGGACTTGCAGCACGTACTTATTTCCTATATGCTTCTACAATGAGTATGATCCTTTTCTTATCAACATGTACTAATTAAGTTTGACAGTGTTGATCAACTGGGATAAGTTCAGCAGAGGCCACCAAGATGGTCAGGGCTGGAGCACCTGCCCTGCAAGGAGGGGCTGAGGGACCAGGGCTCATTCAGCCTGGAGAAGAGATGACTCTAGTGGGACCTGAGAGCAGCTAGCCAAGGGAGGTTGTGCAGTTCCCCTCCATCACTGCTGTATTGTAAGACCCAACTGGATTAAAGCCCTAAGCAACATGGTCTGACCCTGCTTTGAGCAGAATTTTAGACTGGGGACCTCCTGAGGTCTCTTCCAGTCTGCATTATCCCACAGACCCATGATTCTGAAGTTGTGCATGTCAGGTAAAAGCAAAGAAATGAAAGCAAGGTTTGCATCTAATCAGATTAATCAACATGTATTTTGAGAACTGCTTTTCATAGCACAAAAGAACTAATAAGTTCATTATGTCCAACACTTTGTGTAAATACCTGTGATATTGATTCTCCCTATCTGTGAGTTTATGGCTATGTATCTCAGAATATCCACCAGAAGTGCCAAGGGTTTTGTATGATTCCAGAAAATGAAGAGTTTGCAGGTAGTGATGCTCTAGGTTTTCTGGTGTGATACATTTTCACATGAAAGCTGATAAGAAATAACATGTTCAGCTAATACAGTGAAAATTTAAAAACATGTAAAACCTAAAAGACTAAAATCTAAAACAGCATATAAGATCCTATGATGAAAACAATGTTGCTTTTAAAAGCTCCTAAATAACAGGAAAAGGATGATTTTAAGGCCACCTTTTCAGTTCACTGCTTTCATGCCATCTGGATCGCTATTCATTTCCCAGTTAAGGTTTTAGCAGACTGCCATAACTTGCTTTAGCTGCCCACTCTCCCGAAGGATGATGCCAGCATCTGTGGATGAGCTGGACCATAGAAGAATCTGAAACCTCATCCCCTGTATGCTTTACAACCCACACAGAGAAATCTCCAAATAGCCAAATTAACCTCATTTCTTAAAACCCACTCATTTCAATATTAATTACAGAGATGCAACTGGTGCATCCATAATGTCAAAATCAGCTTACAAGGGAAGGATAAAACCTGCCTCTTTAGTTGAAAGCTAGAAAGTGTTCATCAAAAATCAAACTATCCACAGGCTGCACTGCAGAGCACACGGGTCAGGCAGGTTGCCCTTCCTAAGGCTTCACCCAACGCTGAAATATTACACTCCTCTAACGTTTCTTTGCACTCTTCCCACTGTCCTAAATGTTTTCAGAGGACTGAAAAACAAATGAAGTACGCTAACCTTTCACAGACTGATAAAAATCAAACTAAGGAAGAATCTGCTATAGTTGTTATTGAAAAACTGTTAATGTCTCCTTGTTCTCACTCACCTCCAGCTTGGTGGGAATGTAGTGAGCGTCTCGAAAAAAATGCAGGGTCACTAATCATACAATGGACAGTTACTTCTCCTGCATGGTTTTTAATTTTCAGCCAGATTTATGTATTGGAAGAAAACATATCCCTGAAGACCATACCAGCTTACAAATAGAAATAGGCAGGTGAAATACTACCTTAGGAGAATAATCAATACCATCAGCCACTGAAAAAATGTCAAATTTGTTAAGTACCACAGAACTCCAGCCAAAATAAGCAGGGGGAATAGCAACAGGTACACAGCATAAACTGGAGAGACTATGGTGAGGAGGCCTGCCATCGATATCAGGAGCTGGAGGTTCTGGGGAAGGTTAGGAGGCTATTCAGGGACCCTGGGGGTATTGCAGGTGAGGCTGAGATGTGGTGTTGAGGGCACCTGGGAGTATTCCAGTGTGGGTGCTATAGGGCCTTATTGCCTATAGATGTAGGAAAAAGGGCTTCATGGATCCTGCTGCTCACGGCATAGTTAGGCATTTCTTCAACAAAGATGTTTGTTTCAGAAATGCCCATTTGAGTAATATCTTAAGGTTTGGATTAAAAGACAGAGACCCAAACTATCTAAACCATATCCAATCTCTACCACCTCAGCCAGAGAGATCAAAAAAACCCCAGATGTAAAAGAGAACAATCTGTTCTCTGTGCCCCTCCACAATAGGTCCTGTCCTCCAGCTCTGCTTTAGAAATCAGCAACTTTCAGCAGCTGTTTGAGCTGAGCAAAGCTCTTGTGCTCCCCTTGCAGGGTGTTAGCAATGGCTCAGCATTCCTTGGTGCTGGCCTCCACTTCTGCTGTGGATGGGAGCTCTGTCCCTGTGAGCTGGCAGCTGTGGTCAGGACCCAACTTCCCCACCTGCTGCCAGCTCCAAAATGGGTGAGTTCAGCTGCTTCTGAGCCATGGCAGAATTTTTTCTTCCTCCACCCAGGAGACCTTGGCCTGTCCACACAGACTCATCTTCACCTCCAAGAGAGGATCACAGGATCATAAGAAAATCCAGGTTGGGAGGGACCTCAGGAGGTCTCCAGACCAACCTCCTGCTCCAAGCAGGATCAGCTGCACTATCCAAACACGTACAGCCCTGCTATGCCTTTTGCCACATTGCCCAACAGCACGTCCAGGGTTGTGGTTCTGGTATTTGCAAATGTTTTTGCATAATAAAATACTGCCAGGTTTATCAAGATTATGTTAAACAGAAACTGCTGTGTGAACTTCAGCTTGAACTGGTCAGCCACTTGACACAGGCATAAATAATCTCAATTTACAACTCATTTGGACAGCAGCCTCCCATATAATATACTGTTCCAACAATAATGAGTTTGAATTCATGTTTCTCATTAGGAAACAAACCGTGATTTATCTTACTTGGAAATACATTACCCACTAAGCTACATTGCCATAGTATCTCTTTTTGATACTAGTTGATAATAATTCTTTAAGCCTATAATTAAAAAAGACATCAAACTCTAAAAACCTTTCTCTTAAAGTATTAATGAAGAGATTTATAACTACAGCCTTGAAAGAAATCAAAGTAACAGAGAATCTAAGCAATAACATAAGTACTGCCAGGATAGATGGTTGGTCTCGCTTCTTTGTTAATGACTCATTTTTCCTCGGAGCACAGATTTTTTTCAGAAAGCTTTGGCAGAATAAGCACAACACTAGAATGAATCTTTGTAGGAAAATATCCTGTTGATGTTCTGAGACTCTTTAGCACATTCCCAATACTGGATTCCCTATATCCCAAAGGAACAAAAAATGGCAATATTGGGTGAAATGCAACCAGACTTCGACTCTTCATTTATTTGCTAATGACAGTTTCCAATCAAAAGGAATACATTGGGAATTCAGTTCAGTAATGTTGTTAGGAAGGTGAACTTTTCAAATACACACAAATAATTACTGCTCTGTTACATGAAATATTGCTTGGGAGCTCAAATTCCCATGTCTGGAATCCCAAATACCAAGTATTCCAGATGAAGGCACTCATCAGAGACTTGCACATCTGGTGCTGTACACAGCAGAGTGGTGCTGGAAATGAGTAAAATTCATCTGTAATTTGTATAGCTATGAAATATATGGTTGATTAATAAAGCAGCAAACTTGAGGTAACACAATGATAAAAGGGGACTTCTCAAAACTGATATTCTAATGGGGTTTTCGGAGTGTCACAGGTTTTAAGATTTTTTTAAAAGACTGCATTAAATAAACAACAGCAAAAACTGTGGGTTTGTTCTTGCAAATCTCTCCTCTTCAACTAAGGAATTTTGGGTAGTAGGTCCACCACCGCATTTAATACAAACCCCTGTACCATTAGGGAAGAGACACTTCTCATAAGCTGCTCAGGATAAATTCAGGAGTGTGTCAGAGTAAATCAGGTTTTCTAAAACCCTGGCTAATCTGAGCACTCCCTTTGGCAAAAACATCTGAAATATTGGTTCCAGCCAGAGTCCCTTGGCAATGGGAAGCAGTTGCATCACATCCTTGAGATAAATCTTCCCATGTAGTCTAAGTAAAACCAACCAGACTTCTGAGCATTGCCATTACAGATGGATTCCCAACAGATACTAGATTTGATCACATAAAGGTACCACAAATATTTCCTATTTTGAAAGGCGATTTCCTATTTTGAATGGTCACCAAACACCTGTTGATCTCTGCAAAAAAATCCCATGTCTACACAGAGAATGGCTGAAATCTTGAAAAACTACAACAAAAAACCCCGACATATCATAGGCTAGAAAGTACCTTGTCCCTCTGGGTGGGATGGATGTGGCTGTGAGTCACAGGACTTGAAGTAAGACCCATCAGACAGATGGAAGAAATAGCAGTGAACTGTGGACTGGTAAAGGCGTGTGGATGACAGAGATACAATTATCAGTTTAGAAGAAATCAAGACATACCCGAGAACAGCATCTAAAAACAACGCTGTAAAAGTAGCAGCCCTATCTATGCAGTATCACTTGTTTGGCACAGGCTAAGGACACGGGCAGACTTCATCCATTGGCAAAGATTAACCCCGCTATGTTATTCTACTAGGAAGGCTGTGAAAAACAATATATTGCAAACAAATAAAATACAGTTGGTGATCTATGCCTTTTAGCTTCCAGATACATCGATTTCTGAGAATCCGTCAACCAAACAGCTCATAAGTTTGGATTCCTTGCATGACATTACTGCCCATCTCCTTTTTTTATTTTATTGACCTGAAGCCACTCCCTTGCATTTAAATTGAAGACCCAGGTTTATATATTTATAATACTCAGTGGACACATATTCACATGTACCTTTTAGCTTCAGAATTTCAAAGACGTTATCTATTTCTATTTCTCAGTATATATTGCACCTAAACATTGCTGTGGCTTTATTATTGATTCTGTATAAAATTATATAAAAAATTATCAGAATTCTTAAACTAAGAGAAATAGAAAACATCCTAAATATTTTTAGATACATTTAGTCAACTAGAACATGAATCTTGTCCAAGTTTCCATTCACAAATACTTTAAACTACGCTTGCTACAAAAATTTTCTAGCTGTCTTGCTTACTTTTTCGCAGCTGTTAGTGCCATGGTGGAAAAGTGTTTTCAATATTTTCCACGCTGCTACTTGGCCTTCTGAAGAGTTTACTAGTAAGAACATTGTAAAGAATTTTAATCTGTTTGTTTGAGAAAGTATGATTGAAATTGCTCTTTTTTTCCCAGGCTACTTCATATGCTTCATTATGCAGAACAAAAGACATTACATTTCAGAAAGTATTTGTTTTTTAAATGCTAAGGTTTATTCCCTAGAGTATAAATATTGGTCCTGCTGAATTGTATTTATAGGAACTGCACTTATATTCCTTAATAGTCTATTTTAAAAACTATTAATGCTTTGAAAAAATGTTTATATGAATTAACAGTTCTGAAATTTGTATCAAAATAAATAAGAATATCCCATTTTAATTTTTGGAAATGCACTTTAAAAAAAAAGATCCTGTTTAAAGCCTTGCATTTCTGAAGTCAGAAACCCATGGCTGCATTCCTGATGCCAGGTATGCTGAACCATGCTGCTTTGTGATTTTAAGATGAGTTTATTAGGTACCAGTTTAACTTAATGTATTTTCCTGTGCACCTCCACACAGTGGGAGCGTGTACACAGTCATTCTGCACCTGAAGTGAGGAGCAGTGATTTCTAAGCCACAGAAAGCTCATCGCTTGCAGCCACGTTGGTATCATCTTTCTCTTAGTCTCTCAAGCCACCTCAAACCCCTCCTGGCTGAGGAGAAATTTGGTTAAACATGTGCCCAGCCAGAGCTCCTTGCCAAGCATGAGCTGCCCCAAAGTTTTGTCCCTGTGATCCTCTTGGATATGACAATCCCTCCCAGCGTTTCCTTCAGCACAGTCCTTCAAACACCCAAGATAATATATTAAGACACTTAAACTGCTGCCAGCTTTCATTGGAATGGACCTACAAGTTCAAAAATAATTAGTTTAGGGAGAATGACAGACACCGTTACCATTGCAGAAATATATCTTACACTAAATTAAATTGGATTTCCCTGCATATTTTCTCTCCCTGTTTTTAACTGGCACAGGTACCTCTTAATGCTGGTGACAGAAAATTTTAGCATTACTTAATGACTGTCTGAAAACTGGACAGCTGCCCAGGAAAAGGATCTGTACTATGTCACCATGCACAGCAGCTACCCATTTTAAAACATAACCTTCCTAATCAAAGGACACATGAGATAACGAAGAAAAATTACCCTAGTCACTGTTGTTTCAGAAGTACTAGAAGATGAAATGAGCTTGCAGTTACTTATTGCAGTCTTAACCTCTGATCCTAAAGGAGCTCTGGGGTCTTAGGCACGTTAATGTCATTAAGTAGGTACATGATAGCTCTTTACTGAGCACCCTTATGCCCTGCCTAAGGATGCCAAAACTAACAAGATATCCATTTTCTTTGCAAAACTGAGAAGAAGGTGTCTAGTATGTTGCAGTTTGGGTGCTGGCTGCCTGCTGAGGTGGGAGGGATGCCCGGGGTCCTGTAAGGAAGACTTGGAAATCTGTGGGCCACAACCTCCTACGAGACCAAGGGATCACTCAGGGTCCACACACCATCCCTAAACTCACTGGTCACACCCTTAACATCACCCAGCACAACAGCGGGAGGAAAGGCATCATTGCAGGGGGGAAGAGGAGCCAATGAAGCACTGAGGATAAAGCATTTTTGGAAGATTGGGACGAATAAAATACTAATGGCAAATTCTGATTTTCACATACAGATGCTTTTTGTTCTAGAAGAGCGTCTAAGTCTTGTTTAGAAATAGGACAGAACTCTGAACTGCAAAAGGTAAAAAGGCAATATTAAGCCGAAAACTTCCCTTCCAACATATTTTTAAGTGAAAATGAAAGAAAAAAAAATCTTCTAGCTTTGTGTACAAAATTTTATCATGTTTAAATCGATTTTTTCCTCATTCTAATACAAAGGTTCTTCTAATCTTAGTGAAAAGTAAAATATTGTCTGTTAATAAAGCTTTTAGCTTTTGATTCTTTGTAACCTTAGCCTTTTAGTCAGGCCTGCAAAGAGAACAGAAATTCCATTTTGGGAGGCATGTCGGCACTGTGCAACGTGCTTCCCTAGCATCTCAGAAAGAAATCCAGACATTCTGAAATTTTCATCAAATGAAACAATAAAAGCATAACTTAGAGCAGATAAAAAGATCTTCTTTAATTTTTCACATATTTAATTACAATGTAGGATATACTTTGTGATCATTTTTAAAAGTCATTTAAGAAGGAAAATTGTAACTATCTTCCCAGACTTCCTCCTGCCAGCACACTTCTGCTTGCCATTTGCCACAGGGCTGCAGGGAAGAGAACTGTGGTCCCCACTGTGTGGGTAACACAGCCCCAGCATCAGTGAAGCAGAGAGACCATGGGATGTCCTGCCTCCACTGCTCCAGACCAGGGACAGGCAGCTGTGGCAGCAAGCTGCAGTGAGGAATAAGGGGAATACAATTCTTTTCCGCATTGATCTGTGCTTATTCCAGATTTATATTCACACAGGACAGGGCATGAAAGCTGTGACACAAGGAGCCTGAAGTCTGATTTCTCTCCCTGTCCAGTGATATGCTATTGGTTTTACAGTACTTTGTTTCAAGTGAGAAGAAGAGTTTAAAATAGTGAACAAAAATTCTTCCATCCTTTTCATAAGATAGCGGTTTTTTCTAGTTTTGATTTAGGCGTAAACATTAGTATTCTCCCATGAATGTAACTCCTTTCAGTCATACACTTAAAATACGTGATGACTATTTTAGTAACTCCAAGAAATGTCAAACAGAACGTGTTCCACTTCTTGCAGCAAGGCAATGAACAAACTTCTATCAAATGGCAGCCCTGGAGTCATCCACAGATCTTGCATAACTAACACCTCTAATAAATTGCATTAGCAGCATGAAGAGTTAAATCTTCTTGCTTCAAAATTACCATTGTAAGTGAATGATACTGTGAAGAGTTCATATGCACTTGGAATAATATTGAAGTAAAAGTACACTTTCAAGTCAGTGCTGATTCTAAATTTAGGCTTTGTAAGAATAATTTTTGTATATAAACTAAATATGTACATAAAATTAAGACAAAGTAAATAGATAAAAGATAAATCTTGTTATAGGCTTTTTGATGCTCTGGATTTCAATGCACTAATTCAGGAGGGATTTAAAGATGTAAGTAAAGACTAAAATGAAAGTTTATTTATATTTCAGCAGGGATAAAAGTAAAAATAATCATAAGAAATAGTAGAAAGGGTTAGGTTTTTAAAATGTAATTTAAATAATCAACAATAGTATTTATTGCACAGAATAGGTAAGACTTGTCTTTAAATTTATAGATTCCCTTAAGAATCATTTTAGGTATATTCATGTAAATATATTCCTTCTTGGCTTGTGGTAAAAATAACGATACCATTTGCACCCAAATAAATAAAAACACAAATGTTATTCACTTGACAAACTGCACTGTATTGCTATATATTATTCTCATACAGAACATAAGGGCATATAGAGAAGGTCTGAAATGCAATCAGAAGAGGTATTGTAAAGCATATTTTTGACACCTTGTAGCCCAGCCTACACCTAAATGAGAGATTGGTGCCTCTTATGAATTAAACATAATTCTTGATTTATGTTCTGTTACTCTTGTATCAAAACCCATAGTTCCAGAGCAATGTCACTGCGAATTCATTTAATGATATTGATGATATATCTAACACAGAGAATACAAAGTAACAAGCAGTGCAGAGCGTGGCTTTATAAATCACTGCTATAGAGCATTAGGCAATAAATAACAAGCCATTAATTCACTCTAAATTATGCTAAAATACTTAAACTACTTGTGCAGCAAATTATAAATACCTGCCATTTCTTGTAAAAATGTGAAAGTTCTGAACAAGAAATTTTATCAAATAACATTATATATGCCAGACTTCAGATTAACTGGGTTTGGATTAGACCTTCTTTCTTTAAAACAAGAAGCAAATTGCAAAGAAAATATTGCATCTGTGTCATCCTCAACATTATACATAGTCCAACAACCCAGCGTGCCAAACCATTTCCAGTACCTGTATTTCTGAATTATTCATCTGCTGCTACGAGTTACTGACTTGACCACATAGGCAACTATCCCAACAACTAGCAGTGCCGCTGCAGCTCTTCAATTAAATATGAAGACCCATGTCCTGAAAGTTCACTCCGAGTTATCAGCACCTTATCTCATGAGAAGATCTCATGCCGTGTGTGTACACCAATACTCACACTATGCTTAGTAAGGCTCACTGCTCGTACTATACTGTCCTGTGCAATGTGATGTAAAATAGCAGAATCTGGTCCAACAGAGATTAGGAAACATTTTCCTTAAGAAAATTAAAATTAGAGAGCAATGAATGATAAATTTACAAATCATCTGACACTAAAAATAGTTAGGAGTTGTTAAGGTTGAGAGCCTTTTGCAGGAAAAACAGCTAATTTGTTTCTTATGGCCTGCTTTCTAGTACTTTGGGGAATTTCATTTCAAGTGTTGGTTTTTCTGCAATTACTCAGCATGAGTTATGTATCTTTTTCTCTGTCTGAGAAATAGTAAAACCATGGCCAATTATACTTATTGGCTATAAGTTTTTGACCCCTTTAGAGATCAGATTTCAGATGCTGTACAATTTGTGAGGTAGCAACCGTAAAACTGGATTACGACCCTGTTGTGTAGGTCATGAGTGATGTCATGGATGTTACAACCGTAAAAGAAGTTTGCTTCCCCAGAAACGGCAGCAGTCCTGACATATGATCCCAACAGGGAAGCCCCTCACATAAAGTTGTGCACAAACATCTCTCCCTCCTTGCTGGATCTGCTAGTGGCTACAGAGGACACGATCAGAGAAAAGTAATTGTGCTCAAAAGAGCAAGACTGTAAGCCTAAGAAATCTGGCTAATGGACTATGCACCCGGCCATGCTGGCTGAAGGCCAAATATCGCTCTTTCAGGGTACTTGGCCTGGCTAGTCAAACAAAAAAGGGAAAAATAGCAGTCTGACAATTTGTATGCTGTTGCACTCAGGATGGCTTTTTCATTCCTTCGTAAGTCTATTAACACAAAGGAAAAATTCTGGTCTTAAAAATCACAGTGAAAAAGCTGAGGGCTGAGTGCAGGAGAACAACACTGTCCCCATTTCGTACACTTTATGATAAAACCTTTTCATGATCACTTTTTATCTTAAAAAAAAAAAGTGCTTAAAAAAAGGAAATAAAATTGCTTGAATTATTACAACAGACAATCTGTGTCGAGCCTTGGTTTAGCCTTCCCCCAAACTCTTGGTTCCTTCCACCTCTGCTCCTCTCCCCAGTAAACCAGTGATCTCCAGTACTGAGTTACCTCCTACTCTGACATTTTGATAGTGGAGATTTGAGGCTTGCCACAGGCATAGACACGCCAGCAAAACTAAACAAAACAGCTCTGGAAAAATAACAAAGTCGTCACTCAATGGTTTCTAATTTTCCCAAAATTTCTGTAAGCAGGGTACTCACTTTCCGCACAGACTTGTCCCAGCCCTGCCCTTTACCTGCACATCCAACGAGCTTCGCTGTCTCACCACAAGCTACAAGCTCACTCCTCTTTTTTTTATTTCCCAGACATTTTTTTCTGTTCCCACCCATTTCTGTATTTCCCAGAATAATCCTAACGATTTGCCAATGGGAAAGACAGTAAACAGTTCTTTCTAACTATCCCATCTGGAATTATATCTCCCATTTTAACTTTTCCTTTGAAAATAAACCACTCAGTCTAACATTGCTTTAACTATGTTTTCAGAATAAAAATGTAATTATACTCTACACATACGAACTTCAATGCTAAAATTTAACTCCATCTATCCATAACTGTTGCTGGGAGACCAAAGATTATGCTACTCACTATAGGTCTTCCCCTTGCTTTTTATTTCAACAACCTCCAGCAGCCCTTTACAAGCCAACAGCTGCATAGTACTTTTGCTCTTTAATTTGTTTCAGTGGTTGCGTGAGCAGATTGAGGTCAGTATAATGCCCTCAAAATTCCTAGTGGCAAACTGCTGGTGTTACGTCTATTAAATCTGAGATGGCCACAGCCCAGACTTTTCCACATAAAAAATTCTGAGTCTGATCCAGTTATCCAGCTTTGGCGCAGGTTATTTGATACAGAACCCAAATGTTCCCAAAGAGACACAGCAGCAGAAACTGAACTCCTACATTGCAATCGTTAGATACAGGCTAAGCATCCGGAATTCAGCCTTTAGAGACCAGACTCAACTGTAAAATTCATCAAAATAGAGCTTTAAAATATAAAGACAAATATAGACTTCTTATATGAACAATGACAGCCCAAGTCATGACTGGTTTTCTAGCTACCGCCTCAGCTGTATTTCCTAATTCTAACAAAACCCTGAAATTAAGTATTGACAGCAGCGTAAGTTACACTTTTCATGTTTTGCCTTAGATGACCAGCAATCAGTGTAGCTGAAGACAGCTATTCTTAGTCTGACGCTATTTTGGTAACACTCCTGCTGATTTAACTTTGCCCGTACAGACTCCGAATGCATAACTTGGCACCACGTGCAGCAGGCAGTCAGCTTTCTGTGGGTGCACGGGCCATGCTGTGCTGCCCAGCCCCGGCTGGAAGTGCTGTGGGCCTTTGGCAAGTGCTTAGTAAGTAAATCTACAGGAATGCACAGGCATGAAAAGTATTATTACATTGCTATTTGTTATGCTAATTTTGTTAAGGGTCTGTCAGGATTTCATTATAAACCTTATTTTCAAGGGGCTCATAAATCAACCATGAAACATATCCTGTGCTCACACTTTCATGCAAAGAATAAGTCCTAATAATATTATTGTCATTATTTTGCCAATTTAAAGCGAAAAAAGAAACAAGGTTTATTAAAATTCTACTTAATATTTTTTAAAATATAATCTGAAAGTTTAAATATATTATTAAAGCACTGTTAAAGAGAGCAATGCAAAACTCCAGCACTGGCAAACACTGAGCTTACCCTGTGATTTTGTTACTATCTGGAAATGTACTGAAACTCACGAAAACTTCATCTACTTGGCCTAATGTTAATGTTTCGGCGGCGGTCTGTACCCCTCCCTTTCCCTGGATGTCACCGGGTGTTCAGTGCTCCTCAGTCTACCAGCTACACCCCAAAACCTCCATAGAGCAGAGAGCCCCAAGACACATGCACACAACCCTTGGGGCTCTGGAGCATGCGTAGCTCCAGGACTGGCTCCCAGGTAAAAGGGAGCATCCTTGGGACAGGTTAACTACTCTTTCCTGGCTTTGGCACTCCCTGATAGCTCCAGCTAGGAATTCACATGCCAAGTCACAGTCTGCCCCAGAAAAGCCCTGCTGCCAAAACCAGGTCAAAATCCCAGAGTTGAAATCCAGCTTAACTACCATACTATGAGACAGATACAGATCAAGAGCTATGAGCTGCTGATGCAAATACACTACATTTACCAAGCTAAACTATACCTTACCAAACTAAACTACCTTTATTGATAAATGTAACAGTCATCCAATAGTCATCGATATCCTGCTACAGAACATATGTCAATTCAGAAATACTTGTTTCTGATCTTTTTATTATTTTTTATTTCTTCTCCTAGTCCACGGGGGCTTGTGGCCAAAAGTATTCCAGAGCTCTGAACATAGTCACAAACAGTAAACCTAGCTACTAGTTAGATCCCTGGTGGGTTACAAATCAACCATGGAAATATACTGAAAAATATAAGTAAACATTCCTGACATAACCTAAATACTAGCAAGAGCGAGATCTTTGTTCTTATTTTTATTTCATTCAGCTAACACATACTAACAATCTGTAACCTTAGTGTCCTCCTGACATGCTTTAGTTTTGCATCACAACAACACATTAAAAGATCAACCCTTAAAAGCTTAACAAAAAAAAAAAAGGCCAAGTGCAATCTATATGCGCTGAAACTAATGACTTTTATGACAATGTACTAATCCACCATATTAGTCTGGCAATCTAATACGTGAACGCCCAGAGTCTTAGTGTCTACAGGTTGTGCCATATGGCACTGCAAATTTAGATTTAAATTTGGCTTCAATATCACAACGGTCATCTCTTTAAAGGCAGAAATAAATGTGCTAATAGATACATGAGCAATGTATTCTTTTTCACAAATTTAAGATTAAACAATAAGCACTTTTCAGAGGCATGACTTACTCGCAGGGACCACAGTACTCTGCCAGGATTGTGAAATTTTTCACTACTGCCAGGTACGTTGCTGCCACAGGAGAGCTACAAATGAGCCTTGTAAGAAGGAGAAAAGGCTGACATGGATGTTCTGTGTAACATGGTGCGGGGGCAGTGGGTGGTTTTTAAAAAAAAAAAAAAAAAAGAGGAAATGATACGTTAAAGAAAATACCATACAAAGAGAAATATCTGTGAGACCGTACTTTAGTTTCCATAGTAAAAGGTCCTGAAATCCTTGCATGGGCTAGAAAAAATGAAACGTATCCTCATTGTACTTCAGAACACAGATAGTGTCATTACTGACTTCAGATCTATTTGCCCTCCCCAAATAGGAAATAAAGCTGACGGTCCTCATCTGTCAGCATGGGCAACTGCTTACAGCATTAAACTAGTGGTTCTCACTCAAGAGCACTTCACATGGCTTTGTGAGGGAGGAGGGCGGGATCCCTTCCCCTGGCAATCCAAGCTGCAGATGTCTGCTGGTGGAGGAGGCAGGAGCCACCACAGCGCAGTTGTTGCCTCCTGTCCAGGTGGGCAGAGACCTCCCAGTCGTGACGGTCGCAGCCAGGCTAAGCTAGCAGGAGAGGGATGTGATCTACCACCAACATTAGCTGATAGTGCAAAGAGCATCTCAGAAGCAGAGCTGTTTTTTCCATCTCTTTACTCACTTGACTCTGGGACTCCTGTTTGCGAAGAACTACCAGAAAAATGGAAAAAAAAAAAAAAAAAGTTCCCTAACAAGTTCAAGGCTCCACAGAATAAGAAAACCATTGCTCAAAGCTAGTGGGAGACACACCACCATCCTGTGAAGCAATTATGTTTTCATCATGTTAAGTAACAACAGAGGTCCAGCCTCTTGGAACCTTTTTTGCATGGAGGTCACTTCAAAATAGACTCCTTAAAAGAAAAAAGGCAATAATTTGTACATAGATAATTGGAACAATGAACTAATTTCCCATACTATTTAAAACATAAATCTCTGGCTAAGAACATTGGTACACATGAAACAGTGCCAGCTCTGGACAGTAGCTCCAAAGCTGGGCACTTCACCCAAAGCAAAGGTCAACTCTCTTTGTCAAGCAGGAAAATACTCGAACAGATTTCATAGCTGCTGGCGAGGTAAAGTGTCACAGCTGAAATGTTTGCCCTTGCAGACATCACTGTTGAAATTTTGCATGACTTTCAGCATGATTTGAGTGCCGCAAGGGGATCTGGTGGTATGTAGGGCACATGAGCCTGGGAGAGCAGCCCAGAGAGCCCAGCTACAGATGCACCAGGGTGCCTCACCGAAAGTTTTCTAGGCATATGGACTCAGGCACGTGTCATTTCCACAGCCTGATGAAGGCAGAGGGTCTCCCAAACTCCCAGAAGGGACACTGGTGTCTGACCAGCCATCCTCCTGCACATCTACCTCTCAACAACGTCCTGAATCCAGCTCCAAGCAAAGTGGCCTCAGTCACTTCCGTAAACCACAGAAGTTAGTTTCCTCCATCTTTTCAGTGACAGACAAAAAGGCAAAGTAGCAAGCCTGGAAATAGTCAATATTGACTCAGTTCCCACCTTGGTCCTAAGATCTGCCTTCGGAGAGCAGGGCTTTTCTGACTCACTTATAAACGAAAACCTTCCATTAAACCCTGGCGCTGCACAGCTTCTTACAGACAGAGGAAGGAGTCAGAAAAAAATCAGCAAAGAAAAGCCCAACAGATAGACAAGGGATCCGAGTTTTTCTCCTTAATTCTTCCATGAGGCTGGAGTCCACATGTGTCTGTGGACTGCAGGATGTCATGCCATGTCATGTCATGTGCAGCAAGAAGGTGAGCTCCAGCTCCTTCTACCCAGGATGGCCCCATGAAAAACCACCTTCGGTATTTCAGCTTTCTTCATCTACTACCTAAAGGTTACGTGATGTGAGTTAAGGAGCATACCCACAGCCCAGCCAGAACAGGTGCTATCACCTCCAAACCCAAATTCGATCCTGCAGATGCCGATCAGGTATCTCTGAGCCACAGCCACCAGCACATCGTGCTGTGACCAGGTTAACAAGCTTAGGCGATGGGACAGCGCAGACCAAGCCGAGGGTGGGTATTCCCCAGGCACCTGAAATGGTGTTGGAGACCATGAAGAAGAGACACATATGACCCCAACGTGATGTTCTCAGTTCCCCAGGAGAGAAGCTCCTCCTGGGGCTGGAAGCTGCATGGCTGGCTAAATTCTGCCATTTTGCTAAGCTGTGAAATCTCTGTACTACCTTCATTAAGGCAGGAAAGTACCGACTATGTAACATCCTTCTCAGACTTGGTTTTGCTTCAGTAAAGACAGTTACTATAAAATTAGGAAACTGAAAAAACCCTAATGGTAGCTGATGTTATTTACAGAGGATGAGCATTGCTTTCACTCTACTGTTTCAAGAGAATAAACCTTTCTAATAATTGTACAGGATCAAAGAGACAGTACTCCCAAATGTTATCAGATATGGCCCTCTGATTTAAATGCACTTCAAATAGCTGTTGGGGTTTTGGTTTGGTTTTTTGTGTTGTTTTTTGTTTTTTGTTTTGTTTTTTAACTTCAGTATCTTCTGGAGATAATATTTCCCTTTTAATTTGGGCAATTTTACAAATTCTAGGGAAGTTTCCCAGTACCTCACATGCTGTCACAGCATCTTCAAGCCATCTTTACAGCTCTTCCATCATATTTTGTGTAAAGAAAAACTTTTAGTTCATCACTGCACCAGCTGCTAATGAAGATCTTTAGGCTTTCTTCTAATTGATAAAGAGAGAATGACAAATATTTTAAGTAGCCATTAAACTGCGAAATCAATGGTGATTTACACAGAATTTCTATAGGAGCTACAGCACATTCACTTTAATATCAAGTGAGTTAATTGTGATCAATGATACTATAGCAGAAGGCAAATGAATTCTTAACGACAAGAAACTTTGCATGTTACAAAAATAGAAGCTAAGAAGAAATCTCTACCGCATTTTTCACATTACATCATTAGTAACTACTATGTTGAAAAAACTAAAAAGGAAAACATGAGAATTTTAAAGACTTTTATAGATCAATCTATTTTAGAAAACATAATAGGATTAGGAAAATAGGATAAGTTTTTCAACATATTTTTTTTTCTCTACATTAATGGAGATTTATTTTAACAGGTGTCAGATTAATTAAAAAGTTATCACCACAGAATTCAGGGTTATTTTTTTAGCCACTGAATACAAGGCTGGAGACTTTATGGGTGTCCTTGTCTCACTTTTACAACCTCTTTTGTTTGACTTGTAGGTTTTAATGTGTATCATAACACCTCTCATCCAGCAGTAAGAAATTCTCTAGGGAGCACTTGCAGAAAATAGGACATTGAGTCCATAATTAAAGTAATCTCTTCCCAGGCAGATGCTTCAGTTGGCTCTGTTATCACATATTACAAAAGGCATCTTGAGGCCTATAAAATGTGTAGCAAATGGCTTTGGAGATGAGAAACAGCAATTTTTCATCTAATTTTGATCCATAGACATGTAAGTACTGTATTGCCACTTTTTGGTATGGAGCCAAATAACTATTGTGGTTGTTGAAATAAGCTTGGCAGTAACCAAAATTAAAGAGTACTCCAGCTTTTATCGTCAGTCAGGAAAGCCTTTTTCTAACCATCTTTGCACTTAGCAAATAAGCATGCCATCTCAAATATGCGAGTTAATGCCTACATCTGGATTTAGAAGAAAGGCTTTATTGCAGCTTAACTCACCATATATATTCTCTCTATTTGCTTGTTAAAACCATCGTTCAAATTATGTCCCTAACATCTTCACTGCTTTGCAAAACAGTCGGTGATACTGATTGGAAGTGCACTACTGTTTAGCTTTTATATTTTGTTTTAGGACATTGCTCTTTGAATGTGTAAATAGGTTCTGCAAAGTAATTTGTTCATATCAGTTATAATCCTTTGCATAAACACTAATGCTGACAGGAGCTGGGTGAGCTTACGGAACATGTGTTTGGTTCCTGACTGCAGCTGATGTGTTGTATGTGGGCAAAATCTGGCCTCAAGCTGGCAAAGTACTGAAAAAAAGGCAAAGAGATTGACTTTCTTCCATTATCAATTTCTTCAAGGTTGCTATTTTAAACTCTTCCCTACTTGTGTGGGAAATCACAGAGATTGCTGGAGAGCTGTTTACACTTTAAGACTTCAAAAATGCATTTTCCATGGCAAACGTCTCAAGTAAATGTACATTACTACTAGGGCTAAACAGCTTATGTTGAGCTAAGAGGGATATTTAGAAGGCTGTAAAAGAAAATGGCATATTTGTTAAATTTCTAGTAAGAACTAAAAGATCCAAGCCACTTGAGAGCAATAAGGAAAACAATGCCATGTAAGGAAAACCCGATTTTGTAATGTTACAGTGGTACTGCATCTATGAAATATGTTGTGAGAATAGCCATTAATCAGCAACAAGAGCCAGAAAATGGCAGGAAAAATCCTTCAATAATTTGCACTTAAAATAAAATTTATTATTATTTGAGTTAGTGTAAGATCTCCAAGCCTTCCTTTAGGTGGTAACTCTTCTGTATCACAGAACGGAACAGAACTCTCACTGACAGCTGCTACGATGATGACCTTGTCATTATGATGCCTTTAGGGCAACCACCGTTAAAACATCACTATGCCATCATTATCAGAGCAGGTGCCATCCTGATACCTGTCTGAGACTTCTGCTCCCATGACTGAGCCGCTGCCCACCAGGAACTGCTGAGCAGCCAATACACAAAAGTTGGCTAGACCAAAATGTCCTGCTGATGTGTTGTCTCTGCCCCACACAGCTCACAGACCCACCAATATGTCACGGCCACAGCCTAAGTAATCACACTTGGCAAGATGCAAGTAATGTAACACTTCGGTACAGCTACCCTGGCCTTCTAACAGGGCTGTTAAGGCAGATGTGATGACTTGGGAAATGGATACACTGTTTATTAATTCTGAAAGTTAATGCTGTACATCTCTTTTTCAGATTACCTTTTTTTTTACTTCCACACTCCACAGAGGTTTCCAATACACTGCTGTACCAGCTAGCACTAGGTACCTGTTAAAATCTGGTGGCTCTCTCGTCACACAGATGGACCCGCTGTGGGCTACTGCCTGAAAGGGCCACAGTGCCATGGCAGAGGGGGGACGGCACTCACCCTGGGGTAGTTGTGTGCATCGGATGATGCTGATGACGGTGCTGCTTATCAAGGGTATTTTCAAAAAGGGTGTATTCCAGGCAGTAAGAGAAAAGGAGACAAGAAGACATGCCTCACTGGATTCAGCAACGAGTCTCCCATTCAGGAGTCATTCAGGAATTAACTTCCTTTTTTCCAGAGAACAAACAGTGAAAGACAGTGGAGAAGAAAGGAGAGAGCTAAAAAAAGATTCTGGTTTAAACCTGCCTAATGACCAGACTAGAAGAAAAACAAAGCAAAAGAATTATTGTTAATGATTCTATTTACCTCTATGTATTTTCTCTTTTACCTACCAAATAACAACTGTGTTAGAAACCTCTGCAAGCTTTGGAGCTATCTTGACCACAGGGGTCTTTGGCTATGAAAGACAGAGTTCATAAAGATATATAGACCACAATATGATCACATACAGGCCAGTGCATATCAGCAATGTTTGTATTCTGAATGACATCAAAAGAATTAACATCATTTGTGAATACTGAAAAAAAATCAGATACTGTAAAAAGAGACAGATACTATCAAATATATTCCTAACAATTCTATTCTGATGACATTTGTATAATGTATATACTGAGGTTATAGAAGGATTAGAATATTTTATTATATATTCTGAAATGTTTTATATGCAACAATATTATAGTATTTTATGATTTATAAACAGATCAAACCATATTTTATTCTATAACCACAAATAAGTATTATCTAAATATTAATAACAGATTTGAGTTTCTCAAACTGAGAAGGGAGGGATACACCCAATTGTTAACTGCAGTTTAAACAATTATTACAAGAGGTGTTTCAGAGTTCACTCTGTCAGCTAGTTTGAGGTCACGGTCATTCTGAATACTCAAATCCAAATTTTCCTAAAAGCAGGCAGAAAAAGCTGATCTAATTTTTTTATAGCTTCAAGTATAAGGTTTCTTTTGTGGTTTTTAGACTTTAGCTAGAACTAGATGTGAGGAAACCATCATAGTATAGAAAAAGGGAGGTTGTGGCGTTTTTTGTATTACTGGATTTTCACATTCATCATATCTAAATTTTCACATTTTATACACATATATGAAGTCTCGTGGAATGTTACTCCATGCCTACAAAATACTTTTTCGATCACTCTATTAAAGTTCATCCAAACAACCAAGGTCAGAAAAATATGTTAACTTGTGTGAACTGAGAATATGGACAGAGCATCCTTATATGTCCTTGGCTGGATACACAAACAGAGACAAATTTCAAACAAGTAATTTGAAGGCATGAATTTTAAAAAATACAAAAAGTGTTGCCTGTGCCTTTGATGACAGCACAGACACGTATGATTGCTCTGCTGGACCAAGGCCAGTGCTTAGTATCCTGCAGTACAGAGCTCTTCATGAAGTTATTTAGTAATAATCCCTTGCAAGAAGTCAAGTACTTTACAAAGTATACAGACAATACACTTATCTCAAACTCAGTCACGCACTGGACACTTGTTGTATTATCCACTTGAGAGATGTCATTGAAATGATCAGACTCTCTGTCAGCCAGGGGGACATTCCAGAGCTATAAAGGGCTTCCATGCAGCCACAGTGTCCAGTTGTTTGGGCTTGTCCGCAGCACTGAAATTTAGCTTAAAACATCTCTTACAATTGTCCTCTGCCTTTGCCTGTACTTGTGTTTTTACACACTATATGTTTACTGCTACATCATGGTTCCATGGATCTTTATTGCTCACTCTTTATATAACCAACATTTCCAAAAGAATTTGCAAAAACTGTTGCATGTCTATTTATTTCATTAAGCATATTTCTTCTAGGATGTCATTTTGAACAGTTTGTTACCAATCAGTTATTAGCAGTCATAAGATATTTCATTCAACTCCTCTATTACACAGGAAAATCTCTAGGTGGAAGCGAACTGTCGGAGTGTGCGTAATACATTTATAGTCTAGTCATGTTTTCAAAATTAAGCCATCTTGAGAAAGGGGAAGACAAAACACTGCTTTGAACAAAACAAAGATTTATGTTGTTGATGAACTAGAATATCTCTGAAAAATAACCCTGAGGTTAAATTTCAGAGAGAGAAAAGCAAAGTTCAGGAGAGAATTTTAAACACAACTACTGATAATTGAACTATGTATTGTGAATTGATGGTCTCATGCACAAAAATAATGGGTACGTTGCTCGGAAAGGGAAGAAAGTAAAATCTAATCTTTGCTTCTAGAATTGCCAAATGAACATTTGTAAGAAGGCAACAATTCTCACCATGATTGTTTTATTATTTAAATAATACCAGTAAAAAATTACTGAATTTCATTTTATTTCATGCAGGAGGTGCCAGAATCCTATATGGAACCACGCCAAAATCGTAACAGAGTAGCCAAAGGCTATATTGAGCTGCCTTCTGCTATCAGACATTACAAGTACGTGGAATACTAAATTTGTATCATATGAAGAACAGAAACCATCCTAATACTGTATCTTCTTGCAGTTTCTATTCTGGCATTACACAATGTTGATGAAAGTAGCATTTTACGCTTTTTGGTCATCTTTTGAATTACATTCTACTAACTTATCAATAGAATTTTCATGTGCTTTTATTTTTAATAAAGGTTCACATCGCCATTCTTTCAGGCTCTGTTGGTTCTGCTTTTCTTGCACCTACACAGCATGAGAAGCCTAAAATAGCAAATGACCATTTGTTTGCAAACTTGGAGAAAACATTAAAAACTGAACATTCCTCTCATAAAAGTGGGGGTTTAGTAGGAGTATCAGGCATGGAAGAGAATATTAGACAACAGACTTTAGGAAAAAGGAAAAAAATTGCAAGATTTTATGAACTTTACAAAGTTGCCTTTTTTATTCATACCCTTTAGCAGATTTCAACTGTTGAGCAGCCTGCTCATTGGAAATTCTTGACACTGACAAAGCTACTGACTGATGAGGGTGGTGGGGATGAAAAATTCATCTTCATGATTTGGCACAAAGTGTTTATGTTTAGGCAGCTGAGTGAGTCTGGGTGGGATTCAGATCCACGTTTAAAAAAGCTTAAAAGAGGTACCTATATAAACGTCTACATTGGAGCTAGGTAGCTAGTGATCCATTTTGGTCAGTGGAGACCTAGGGCTTGATTCAGCTGCCTAAATACATCTAAAACAATTTGAAATGTCCTAAGGAAACTAGTATAGCTACAGAGATGTTCTAGACCTACAGGTACCTCTCTTTAAATGTGGAACTTAATGTCAGGCCCTAGACGTTTATGGAACCAGACTGCACTCCCATTAACTCTCAACGGAGTTAGACACACAGCTCACAGATAACTGCCTACCTGGAGATATCTGCACATACTACCTCCAGTTGAAAAAACTTTAAAATCCCTTTAAGGAGTGGAAAATGAGGTGCAACCAGCTTCCACCCTCCCTTATGGTTTTCTTGCTTTGCTCTGAACGCTTTTGAATACTTACCATCACGGTACACTTTGTGTTACCACCTTCCACGACTAAAATTCCTGAAAACACCCAGAATTCCTCATTAGCCATCTCTGTTTACTTTACCACCACACAAAATAGACAAAGCTCAGACAAAACTAATAGACAAGCTAAATCTAATTGTGCACAGTCAGCTGAGTCTGTGCTGCTTGGGTCATACTTAGAGAAGCCACAATGATTCCATGCACGGTGTTTGCATTTCACTGGAAAATTAACAAACACAGAAGATGGAGGTGGTATTCTGGGCACCACATCAAAACGGGATATGAGAGTGGAGCCAAGATCTGAATCAAATATTGGCTTGTGATTTTCAGAATGTTACACATAACATTGATTGACAGTACAACAATGCCTCTACCCAGGGAAGTGGAAAACCAAGCAAAGGAGTAATTTTTCTTCATAGTTCCACCAAGCTGGCACACCAACAAGGAACAATTACTGATGATTTATTTTTTTTCACCCTTACCTTGCAATAAAGAGTAGGAAGAGAACGGCAGCACTTAACTGAAGCAGGGTGCTGGTGCTCCACAGAACCCCAAAGCCAAGGCTGTCTCTACACTAAGGTTTCCATGTGCGTTAAGACACACTTTTCAACGGGCTGCAATGATTGTAAATCATAGCAACAGCTAGGATGCTATGCACAACAATATACTTAATTGTACAATTCTGTTTCATCATAGGAACATTAGAGATAAAAACTTACATGACCATATAATTAAGAGTTGAATGATTATATATAAATACAAGGGACTTAAGGAACCTTAGTTCTGATATTTGCTATTTCCTGTTTACTTTCCAGTTTTAATATTTGTGTGTATTATCATTGTGTATAGAGTAAACATAATTGTGTACTTAATCTTGAAGATAATCCTCTGTATTTCTTTCAAACAAATGAAAAAACCAGTAAACACTGTCTTAAATGACAGCTTAGCTAAGTGGTTTACCAGGGGAATGTGGTGCTTTCAGACAACATAGCCCTTTCCCATCCTGGCTAGAGGACTAATATAGCAAACCATGTAATCTTCTTGGATGTTTATTCAATACTTGCATAATTATTATCATAGGTTTTCTATAAATGCTTTAAATAGGTAACCAAGCCTCTCAATCACAGTCTTTATGTTCTGTAGTGTTTGTACAGCATGGTATTTCCAGTTCATACATTAACACCATTGCCAGTTCCTAGAAACAGGCTTAAATACAAGGGCATGAGAAGACCAGTTCTAGAACAGGGCATTCCAGATTTCCCAGAATGGAGTTGTATCGTTAGGTGATTATGGGAAATGGCATACTCTCAGTGAAAAACACATCTCCTTTCTTGAAAGTTCCTTCCAAGTTTCTTTTAATAGTTCTGCCTCAGCATTCAGTTAAAACTTTTTCCAGGAGCTGGGCTGAGAACCAGTTGCTCCTGCCTTAGAAGCAATGTGCCAGTGCCCTGCCTCAGCAACCACAGCTCTCTTACCTCTGTCTTCATCGGGGGACACCACCACAACTATTCCTGTTCCCTTTTAGCCATTTGTGCCATAAGCTGTATGAATTAGGCGTCAAATAATGTACAACTGGGCCTTTCAGTACTTTCAAAGACTTCTCAATGTACAGAATTTTAAGATCACTTGTGATGGGTCACATTTCTTGCATGGGTTATTAGGCACTGCCTACAGACTCAGGCAGACAGCATTACAGAAGTCCAGTCAACAATTGGTAGAGGTTATAGTGAATATATATATATATATAGACACAATCATAAGACACTTGTTCAATGACTAGCAAAAATGGCTATGTAAGAAAAATACTTATTTTCCAAAGTACTTTCTATAGCAACCTATTCTATTTAATACAGTAACTGGAACTTCTAAAATAAACCATGCTGATGGTCAAAACACAATATGCTTTTGAAATTTAGGTCAGCTTTATCACTTTTACAAACTAGTAGGTTAAGCCATCTATAAAACAACAGGCTTAACAACCGAAGATGTAACCTGCTTAACAGCCACCATTATCCCTCCATGACAGGCTGAGCTTTAACTAGGTTAGCGTGAGCTTAGAGCAGAAATTACAAACAGTGAAACCTAGCAGAAGGATTAGGAAGATAATGTTTTACAAATTTGCACACCATCAGAGAAATTACGTGGTAGTGTAAAGGACGATCTACTATTTTTTGGTGGTAAAGAGCATTTACAGATCCTGGCAATTTCCTCAGAAGCCCCTGGTGCTCAACACCTGTTTAAAATGGTCCTAATCTACTTTGTTTTGTAATAAATGATGCATTTTATCCTTCAGTTCAGTAGCTCATTTGAAAGTATCTATGGTGAAAAAATACTAAAAGGTTACACTGAGGTGGACTACAGGGACACTAGCAGCTTCCTGTGTTTCTCTTAGAAGTGTGCTTTATAAAAATGTACTTCTAAATATTTATTTGCCATAATAATGTACTTGGGGGGGGGGGGGGGGGAATAGAGAATAAGCAACAATTTGCACATGATCAGTGGGGGGGGAAAAAAAAAAAAAAGGCTATTACCTGATTTTGCATAGAAGCAGGTTGGCTCCTGCCACCTTGCCCCATAGAGCGTAAGGTTCTGCACCGTCCCTTGCCCTGGTGAAACCGGGGAGGAGGCTTGCTGAGTGAAGTGCGAGCCAAAGAAAGATATGTGGCTCCATCAGGTCAGGCAACATCTGGCAGTGGCTCAGCACTGTGTGCAATGGAAATAACTGGGCTACATCAAATTGTAGACATGAGGAATCTTTCAGCAGGGAAGGAAAGAAACAGAGTGCTGTGTTTGCTAGTTGCTGTACAAGGTGTGAATCCCAGCTTGCTGCATCCCTGCGTCTCCCACCCCCAAGAACAAGCCCATCTTCCTTGTAGGAGCTCCCTATGGCACTGAACCCCACACCTCTCCCCACAGCATTCCCAGTTCCCCTTATCCCAAAGGATGAAAGCTTTGCTAGCCCTTCTTTCCTGCAACAGCAGCAATACTTTGGGTGTCCATCACTGGCTGTTTTAGTAAACTAAATGTGGTCAGAAGCCATGCTTCTTAGCCATGCCTGGGAAACGCATGGGCTGGTAGCTGGAAACTGCCAAATTAATGCCAGGAAAATTTTGGCAGCTCATACACAATCATGTTGTAGCAGGCAGGACTGTTGCTAGGAATGTCCGAATTTACTGGTATAAATAATGCTCTACCTGGTTGCTGATTTTTATGAAACTTAGCACCTTGATATCTGAAACCCCTTTGTCACATTTGTTTTGTTATCAACGGGTATAAGAGCTAAAGGGGAAGACAGACTGACAGCATCACCACACAAATCCTGTTTCGTAGGCATTCAGTCTTTTTCAGGACTGAGCTCTAGAAGAAGCATGGATGAAGCGAAAGGGAATTTTACCCATGGCATCTGCAGGGTCATGACTTCCCTGTGTCATGTTCATGCTCCCAGTGGAAGACAGACCAGGTCAATAGTATGTGCAGTTAATAAAAGCTAGCCGTGCACTGGCCTGTTTAGAGATTTGCCTGGTGACCTTTGTGCAAATTGTCCAGGGAGAGGTATCAACGCTGCAAAAATGGCACAGCAAAGCTAGTGATAATTAATAATCTTATTATCCATCCCCAAAGAGGTCAAAGACCAATGAGTTAATGTGAATTCACAGACATATTGGCAACAAAGAGTGTAGGAAGCTTTTACCTATGTTGCACTGTTGTCAGTCTATAAATTCACATACCTTCTGTAAATATTTAAAATTTATATTAAATGAAACTTAAGTTAAATTAATTAAAATTAATTTATATTAAATTTGAACTAGACTGGTAGTTAGTCTCAAGTGTTAAAAAAATCTTGTTTACGTTAGTTGTTTACTATAGAGGAGCAAATGGAGATGAACAAGGTAGAGCCAAATCTCTGGAAATCCTGAAGTCAGAGAAGCGGGTAAGGCAGGCAGACTAACACCACACCAAAAAAATAGCTTTGTTTACTGTAACTTGTGATTTAGTAGGCAGGGGAAACAACAGCTGAAGCAAGAAAGTGTGGGCAGCTGAAGAAAAAATGAGGAGGACTGGAGGTAAAACATATCCCTCCTCTATTCATTTTCTTCAACTGATGATCACATTTACCCAGAAGTCCTGCAGCCAAATGTGATCCTGGAGTAAACACTGACTTCAGAGCAGCTGAGCCTTTCCACTCTTGTCTGAATTTGTCCTACAGGACATCAAACTGATCTAACTGCATTGGTTTGCTCATCCTCAAAGTCAAACAAGTATCACCCGTGGAGCATCCTTATACCATGGGGTGAGGCAGTCTGTAAAGCCACTGAGACTGACAGACACCTGGGTCAGGACGCTGGGAGCAGCTGTGCTGCTGGGCAGGATCAGACCTCTCAGCCCTGACGGTTTCATGGATAGCAAGGAAAGACAGTTTTGGTGTCTGCGCCAGGCTGCTGACACACATAGGTATACATCCATGCTGTAAATTGCATAGTCGAGAATAAATTCAGATTTCTGCTATGTATGCTCTGCACACTGCGGCATGGCTAAGGGCTTTGCTAAGATAGTACAAACACCACCATTTTTGAAGAGGTGCTAATGGTGAAGAGGTGCATTATGGCTTATACACACTGTGAATTACAGGTTGGATTTCCAAAACTGTTTGATGCTGACCTAACCGTTTCCACTGAAGCCAGTGATGAACCTTCCATTGATTTAAAGACTCTAAGGTAAGGACCCATTGCCTTAGAGAACAGCCCTTTAATTTCACTTAAATGGGAATGAGCAATCACAGTAGTATTTTTATTTCTAGAGAGCTACTTGTCACCTCTTCTTCAACAATGCTGAACATGAACAAAAAAACTCAGTACAAAACTATGGGGGTGGGCAGGGTGGGGAATCAGTCACAGGAAAACAAAGAGCTGTTTATAAACTGACCTCAAAATGTGCAATGCAGGGTCACATCTCTCAGAAATAAATACATTCTCAGTCACTGTGCAAGCTAGGACCAACAGTTATTTCTTGAATACCAGGAAAAACAAAAATCTGAGAAAGAAAGGGAGTAAGCAAGAATATGCAGAGAAGATGCACATCTCATACCTCACTTTTCTCAGGCAGCTCAAAGAACAAAATTTAGCTGCTACAACTTCATCAACAAAGGAAACTAGTTTTAGAGAAGAATTAAAGGAAGTATAAAATTCACAGATTTTCCACAGAAAAAACATAGTTGACAGATTTCCTCAAGGAGGCTAACTTTTATAATACAGAATTTAAGTAAAACAGTGACAGTATTTCCTCCCATATTTCATCAAATTTGACTTTTGTCAAATAGTGAATGGGAATCTTAACTACTGTAAACAGCTACAGCTTCTCTGGTACACTGTAGAAATTACTAAGAAACAAATATATTCTCAGAAGTGAGTTACCGCTCATCAAAACTAATATTTTTCCCAATTTACGTTTAGAAGTTCAGAAGAAAAAGAAAACTAGAAATAAAATTCTCTTGACATTGTCATTGCAGCTCATAAATAATGTACTGTAACAGCATAGGCAAAAAAAAAAAAAAAAAAAGCATTATGTGGGAAAAGGGAACTATCAAAGATACAGATCAATCAGTCAACAGGTACCATGTTCACCATCAGCAACTTATGTTCTCAGAGAAGTCACTCACTCACTTTCTACTTTTCATAACATGTTAAACAGCTTATGTGGGGCACTTACCTGCAGCTTCCTGGTATAGGCAGAAAGGGAATAATAGTCAGAAGATTTGTTTTGACAAACAGGACAGCCACAGGAACACTGAAATGTTGCAACTGTTCACTTATCTAATTAGGAAGCAATCTGAGTTTTTTCTATGAACGGGTCAAACTTGAAATATTTCCTACTCCCAAATCCACTTCAGTTGTATTTTCTTAAATAAGATTTCTCTTAAATCTGATCCACCAAAATTCTGGGACAAATAGTTAGAAATTACTTTAATGTAAAATACAGCAAAAGATATTCTAATAATTCATGTCTGTGTGTTTTGTTGGAACTTTATATAGTACTAAATCATCAAATGACACCTTAGGTCTTTAAAACTAATTACCAAAAAGCGTGTAAAAATAACCTCTTGGTTTTCTCCAGGTTGTAAACTAGCTGGACTAAGCAGAAGTTAAAAGTCTTTGTTATTAGGAACAGTAAATACCTAAGTATGAATACTTTCAAATACTTGTATTTTATGTTGAAGCTTACAATCTGAATAATGCACCTGTGTGGAGTTCTAGCTCTCATTAAATGCAAGAGATTTAGGTCTGCAAAAAATTAGGTCAATGCAAATGTACTGTATACTTAAAGGATCGATGATATGATTAATAACTGAGAGGAATCAATTTCTATTGAAATGCTAGGCTTGATGCACTTGTACATCATTTCACTGACAGCATGCTACATGACAAAAACTATGTCCTTCCTAGAAGCTTTGAAATATAAAGTCTAAATATGCACAGAAACCCTTCAGCCAGGAAGAACTCAATATTCTTACTTTTCACTAAAGTCTACAGTTTTCAGGACCGACTCCTTGATCCAGACTTAAGGTTCTAGTACAAGCAGGTTAGATCTCTTCATTATCTCCCAAGTAATTATCTTCTCATAGGCATTGTGATTCATATACCTACATGAAGTTGACGCAGCCTGTCCCCGCAGGTGGAGCAATCCAAACAAAACTGAGGTTTGTAGTCGGGAGATGGCTCACGTGTGATGCAACCACACTGCACATAAACTGGTTTCCAAACTGGTGGTCAGACATTATTCCTACAAGAAAGACACAGGGGAGATAAACAGTAACACATGTTAATGGCTCATTGCAAGGTGCTAACAAACTGAGAAATACATCTGCCATGTGTTTCATCATGACAACACAGGGAAAAAAACAAGACTATGCCACTGAGTAATTAGAATTCGTGCCAATGAAAACATTGGAGCTGGCCTTTGCTTGAGCCAAGGCTAACTGTATTTACTGCAAGGCTCCATGTATTTACTACTGTTATTCTTCATGAGACCAATACCAGAGGAATTATTTGCATTTTTAAAGGAAAATATGGATCACAGTTACCGTAAATCAGTATTATTCTATTACCTGATTTACACCCATTACAGATCTAAAAGAAAATATAAACCTGAAGGAAAAAAATGCTATCTTTTAATAATCAAAATGAAGCTGTTAAGAGAAAGGTGTTATCTTTTAGTAGACAGGCACATCTATTTGGAAAAAAGCAGATGAACTTTGGATTCACGAACTCTTCTGATCTGAAATAAAAGCAGCAACCTTCAGCAGGTTTACCAGTACACATTCCTTTGAAAAATTTTTTATCAGCCTCTAATACATGGATGAATGTAAATGTCATCTATTAATCACTCCCTCTGGAATTCGCTGCAGTTCATCGTTAGACAAAAGAACTGTATTTTTTAACAACAAAACAGTATCAGACAGCAACCTTCTCCCCCTCAGAGCCCTTCTGTAGTTTCCTACAAGTTAGTGCAAACTGGGTTGTTTGTTTAACACCCTTTGGCTTAAAGTATGTCAGTCTTACTTGAGTGGAGTACTATGCCTTTAATCCTAGTACATTAAACAGTAAATGTTGAAACTATTCTTTTGAATGCACTTATCAGAAGGAAATGCCTTGTTCCAAGTCACTTTAAATACTGAACCTTCAGTCCAGAAAATAGTGACATGGGCTGAAAGATGGCTAGTAGGATCAAAAGGAAAAGCAAATGATAGCAGGTACCTCTGTGTTCAACCAGGTCACTGTTAGCTGTTGGGTGACTGTATCTCAGAAAGTTTATGGTGGCTGGTATTTCTTATATTTACTTGCTGCAATTCAAACAACAGAGAAATAAAACCCATCTCTGCTCCCGAGAATCCTCTACAACTGTTCTTGATGACAATTCTTCTGTCATGTGAACCCAGCAATCTCTCTTCACCCTTCACAGATCCGGAGGTGGAAGGAATTCCAGAGCGAGAAATTGCCACGAAGGAGGGGGACGAATCCTTCCTAATGCAAACAGTCTGCTCCACCTGGTGCCTCGGCAGGGACTGCCCAGCCAGCAGCATGTTGCACGGAGGACGACTGTCTCACAAGCAAACCGTTTAGCATTTTATAAATCAAAAATAACATCTGAAATCCCATTCAGGTACTCGTGAGGACTGTAGACTATAGCTCAGCTTTACATATGTCATTTATCCTAAGGGCTATCAAATTCTAAACCAGCTTCAATTTCTTGGGGAGGGGGGAGAAATGAAGCCATAGTGAGTTTAAGTAGTGTGTCCCAGGAATGACAGGAGACAGTGGGTGATGGCAGTGATGCCTGTATCTTTCACAAAGGACCAGAGTCTTCTCACTCAGGGTCTCTCTGTTAGTTCCCCACTGAAGCAATACACATGAAGTTTTCCATCATTCACACAGCTACACCTTTCAGCTCAAATCCTCAAGCAATGCTAAAGCCCGTTGGGGCACGATGGCCACAGGGAAAGCTCAGGCTCCCCTGGATGAACCTATTTTCTGTAGAGCAGTAGAAGGGAAACACAGGGAGATGTTATTTCACTAACTGTTGCTTATTGCAGGACACTAGATAGAGATGAGGTTTGGCCATCTCTTGCCTCACTGTTTTAAATCTTTGTTTGCCTGCCTTGGCTAACTGGGAGGGGTGGCATTAACATCCTCAAAGAAACCCACTTGACCGGTGGGACCCACTGTCCTGTCTTCAGCCTCACTAATGAAGTCTATATCCAGTGGTGCCCTGCTGAGACAGGCGTGTCAAAAAATATGCCCAGAGAGGTCCCTCACAGAGCGAGTGCTATCTAGGCAACTGCTTTGCTTTGCTGAGGGTGAAAGGTGGTAACTCTGTTTCCTTCCCAAAGTCGTGAGTCTAGTCCCTCTCTCTTTGAAGTTTGTGCTAAAGCCAGTGCCTTCAGTGATGGCACTCTGGGACTGACACAGTGCACCAGCTCTCATCTATCATCATTTCTGGCTGCACAATGGGAAACACAACTACAGACTTTATCAGGTTAATTGAAAACCAGATGCTGTCAGGGGAGAAAGAGGAACAGCCCTTCAATTTGAAGGAATCCCCCTTTCTCCAGAGCCAGCCAAATACAGGGGAGGACAAAGCCTGCCCTTACCCCACTCCCCAGCCAGGGGACAGGCACGCCAGCTTGGCCAGCTTGGGGAATGTGACCGCTTCCCTCCTTGGCAGCGACTTGTGAGTTAATGAATTCCCTAGGTTTCAGACAGTAGACTGCAAAAATGTGTCTAATACATCAAACACATACAACATCTGTGGAGAATTTCTTTTTCCTTTGATTTACAGTTTAAAAAAAGAACAACTTTACAGTGACTAGAATAAATTCTAACCAATGAAAAACAACAACTCATTCATGTTTTTCTGGAAAATAGTCAATGAATTGCACAGGGAATATTCAAATTTTATCATTGTGTCACCATTTTACCTTTATATTTTATTAATAATTTATTGTGATAGTTTTTACAATAAAAATTACACCTCATCTGCTGAACCTTTACTGGGTACATCGACTCCATTTTGGAGTTCAGCGGCTTCACAATATTTCACAGTAACTAAATAGTGAAACTTCCGTGAGCCACAGAGTGGTATCAAAAAAAACTTTTTCATGTTTAAACCCCAAAGTTTCCTACTGAAAAGGTGAACATAAAAATCACCAAAATGCCAGGAATGGAGTAACGCAATGGATACTAAGAACTTACTAAGTTAAGGATAAAGAATAATATTTCTCCTCCTTGCTTCCAGTCCTTTTGCAATCCCCTGCTATGGAAGACAGCTCCTCCCTTCTCCTCCATCCCCTCTCCAATTTGACAAGCTGCTTCCCAAACTCAACATTTGCCCCATAACAAATCGGAGGACAAATGTGAAACAGCATTCTGCTGCTACAAAAAAAGGAAATTAATATAGGACAAGCCTGATTATTTATCAGCTCTTGAAACAAAACTGTATCCCATATGTACCTCAGATGGCTTCAAAGACACTTGTTTAAGGCATTTGGCTCAGGTCAACATTGTTCTACAGGCATCCCCCCTCATGTCCTGTTGACCAATACAACTATATACATTCAAGTCTAGTGTTTAAAAAAGTAAAAATCTTAAGGTAAAATTTTAAGATCCACCTGTTTACAACTCTATAAATACTTTTACAAATAACCAAGTGTTTCCATGTGACTTACTGGACGCTGAAACGTTCAAAGGTTTGCAACAGCTACACATCCACAGCTCTAAAACAACCTACATGCAAAGATGCTGTTAGCATCACTTTGAACTCCTGCTCTCTGCTCCCTTTGTTTTTACAGCGTGCACTCATCATACTGACACGTTTCAGACAACTGAACCTTCTAGATTCTCCAGCCTCTAAAATTTCTGAGGCTTTAGAAGTCTCAGCATAATACTACAAATCCCAGACATGCTTTGTAACTGGCAACAGCACTGCTAGAAGAACTAGATGTGTTCAGTTCCTCTAAGATTTAACTCAGCAGCTGTTTTTATTGTGTAAACTTTTAAAAACGTGGTTAGCCCTATTCAATGCGCTATCTATAGTCAGTGAATCAACTTCTATGTAAAGAAGTAGATTTCAAGAGATAGATTAAATAAAAGACATCCAGGGATAGAGAAAAATTATTGAATGGAAAAATCTTAGGTGAAGTCAGATGACAAATGCATAGTTTCAAACTTTATATATGGAAAATTACTTTATTTAGAATCAGAATGACTAGTAGAAGTGTAGCAACTAAAGCAGGGGAATGTTTTGCCCCTTTTATAAGGCCAGAGGAAGGTGAGCAAGAGGTGAAGATGCTGTTTTAGGTGGTCCATAAATAGCCAAGCACAAATGCAGTTCCTGAACTTCTTATTACTTTCATCTTGTGTAGCTTCTCCAAAAGGGAGAGCTAGAGGATAGGAACTGTTCTCCCAGCTGGGCCCCCCAGAAGCCAAAAGATGGGGTTTTTTTCTACTGGCAGAGCTTGGGAAGCATCTAGCAGTTCAGATACATGCACTAGATTTTCATCATTGTCTGCTTTCTAGGTCTAAGAAATGTGGATTTGTAATAGTCCTGACTTACATGTGGCAACTATGTAATGTTCCTTATTACAACACGATGTATCCTTCTTCTGCATCCTCATTAGAAAACAGTTTCCTAAACCAAAACTTTATTCAAGGAGTTCATCTGCACATCAAGGTCCTTGGTAAATCCTTCATCAAGGCTAAGTCTCAACAGACTTTCCAGCACTCAACCAGATGGTAAGTAGTCTACTGTTTCCTACTTATTATATTAATTGAGTATGATATTAAAGGAGAGAGTTAATGTTAAATGTTAAATACAGGTGTAAAACAAATGACTGCTTGTGTTGTTTTGTTTTGTTTTTTGCTGCCTCTAAACTGATTCTCTGCTACATACTTCCATTTTCAAAGTTATGCATGAGTGACAGCAAAATGCCAAACATAAAATATTGATGAAATACCAAGAAAATAAAGCTGTAAGTAACCAAATCCCTCTGGGATCTTTGGGAAAGTAATAATTCCTGATAGTAAATAATAAATTTCAGTCAGAAATAAACACCTTCAAATTAGATTTTTTGTTATGTAAAAATGAATTACCTAGTCCTAGGAACAGTCTTTTCCCTTAGAAAATAGAGCTGGGGACCTACATTCTCCACCCAGGCTCTAGCATCTCAAAGGGCAATCCATAAACCCACAAGATAAGCATGGTTCTGCCTGGTGCTACGAAGCAGGGAGTGATGCAAATGGGAATGTGCCAGAATACACCTCCCATGCTGAACCCCACGCTAAAGTGGCCAGACTATAGTCTGCAGCTTGCTTCTCCCATGCAGCACCAGGGACTTGTTCTGAGAAGGGATGCAGGACAATTCATTTTTTTCGCAACGGAGAGATGCTTGTAGCCATATTTTTTATAATAATCTATCATTTAAAGCAACCCCTTTGGCAGAAAGCTTATGCCCATAGTCTCTTCTTCCCAGAAGCACATCCTTTCTATGAAGTTGAAGATCAATTGTATCCAGAGGTCCCCTCATTCTCCTGTTGCATATAAGACCACACTACTCAGATGCAAGAGTGTTGGGATAAGTGACATAGCTTAGTGGCTACTGACAAGGAGCCTGGCTTTTTAGTAAAGTCCCTGTGGGACAGGTCTCCAGGACCACCACAGAACCAGGGTTCTTCTGCAAGTTAAGGGAAAGCCACATGCCTCTCTACATTGTTTGAGGAGCCACAGAGGCTGAGGCACAGTTGGGCACATAGCTGGCAAGATGCAAATTCACAGAAATCCAAGTGCAGGCCCTAAGGAAATCTTCAGGCTAAAATCTATTCACTGAACGTATATAGACACCAAGTGCATTTTACAGCTGCTGAAGCTGCAGCTCTCAGGCCACATTTTCAGAGCTAGCACCTCCCTTTGTCCTAGGTCACTTTGGATGTTTAAAGGCCTGTTTTGATCCTTACCTGTAAATACATGTGAAAATGAAATACGTGATTTCCCTGAATGATATAGTGAAATAATGGTTTATTTTTAGTTACTGGAAGAATACTTGAGCACCATCCTTAAGCTATTATGAACCCCTTACAGGTACTCTGAAATGTAAGTCCTAAAATCCTGTGGAGAACTTGTGGTAGGAAGAAAACAAGTTTCTTTCTGTTTGTGGTTTTTTTTGTTGTTGTTGTTGTTGGTTGGTTGGTTGTTTTTTTTTTAATAAAAAATCTAAACAAATATATGTTTAAGAAAAATATCAGTAGTCTCTGTTAAAAAGGACTGCTGGAGTAAATAAATATCTGGAGCTGGTAACTATAATTTCTAAAACGTGAACAGAACAGTACAATTATGCGCTCATACAGTTTCTACTCAAGCAAGCAGCCAGCTAAAGGCAACTGAATTAGCCATGCAACTTCCTTTCAAAGTAAACAAAGCTGCAGAATCTGGCCTTAAGTGGACTGCACCCACCTAGCTAAAATATGCTCTTGTTGATTGATTTTTGGGGGATGATTTCATTCTGCTTCACAGGAAAAACACATCTCGTTTGATAGAATGTAACAGACTGCTAAAGCACTTGGTGGCCCTTGTGATCAATTAAGGGTCAGGATGGTTTGATAAATGATTAAACAGTATGAAGAAACAAAAGACCAGCAACCATCAGATACATTCTTCCACCCAGCAATATATTACCTTTATCTTTCTTGAAGTCATGTGTTTGTTTCACTATGATTATCACCACTTCATTATTAAATAACAAATCCTTTCAGCATGTGCAATGTTGGGCAAAATATCCTCCACAGGCTAAGAACAGTAGAAAAAAATGGGTACGTTTATAACAACTTAAAGTCTGTCACTAAAATCCATAACTCCTTTTATGGTCAGGAGCCAACTTGAGCCTGAATATAGCAATCTGATTCCTGGGGGGGTACTGCTGTGCTGAAGTGACTCAGACTTGGGACAAGTATGGGGTTTATAACCTTTTGATACATATACAAAATTTACGTGTTTTTTTATATAGTTCTGAAAACAACAATTTATTGGAAGTTCACATTTGAATTACATTCACAATTTGTGATCTAGGTACGAAGCAGATTCAGTAAGGGCATTTAGGTGCTAACAAGAGCAGTGTTTTATGTTCACGTTTTTTGAATACTGAAGCAAGCACTTCACTAGAAACGCAGGTCTGCAAGAATGAACAGATTTATGAAAACTTTCTCTGAAAGAGAGAATATTTTTTTTTTGCTTAATCTCTCTTTTAATGTTCTACTTTTAAGGGATTGTTAATCAAAACTTTTGAGCAGCCTTTTGTTAGAACCCACTTAGGGGTATAATTTCATCTCAGGGATTTATGAGTGCTGGTCTCATTAAACCTAACAGGAGTTACACATATGGAAATTGTGGTGCACAGGGAGGAGAATATCTCCTTTAATTTGCATAATTCCCCAAGACACTGAATGAGCCCCTTGTGTAATTTGCAATATGGCAGCGTGAGTCAGGGGGCGGGGGTGGTGAGACCCTGCTCTGCAGCGTGTTGGTGGTTTTAGGGTAGCTGTTGTCAGGAAGAAGAGAGGACAATTTACAGCTAAAGTCTAAGTGCTCCATAGAGAGCAACACAGTACTAAGTGCTCCAAGGCAAGTAGATTTAGTAACAGTAAACAGGGACCGGCAGTAATATAAATAGAAAATGCTAATAAGCTACTGTGTTGCTGAAATATAGAAGAAAAAACAACTCCTTTCAAAGGCTTGAGCCAAAATCTATTTTAAATGTTTTCCTAACATCCCCAGCATGTTTTGTAGTAGCAACTTCTATATTTTTCTTTACAGAAACCTGTGAGGCTGATATGGAATGAAGGTATCAGCTTTACATAGGTCTATTTTAGCAACGTATTCCAGTTTACTTTCTTGCAGAAAAGCAGCTGTCCCTGGTTTGCATTCACTTACCTTTTGTGTCTGGTTTTTTCATTGTGACCATATTTGGCTGATGAGTATCCCATCCATAGGAGCAACTCTTGTACAACTTCCCTAAAGTATCAGGTTGTTCTGAATCTTTCCACTTCACAAACCTATATGTGTCCCAGGAGCCAAACAGACATACTGCTCGATAGGTTTTGTACCAGTGACAAATGTGACAAAGGACCACCTTGTTAACGCACCAGGCATCTGCTCCCACCAGACTCATTCTCAGGGCCAGCAGTAACTACATCTTTTTCCTTATAGCAGTGACAATTCACCAAGGCAGCACCAGAGCCCCTGGAATTGCCCTGAATTTGCTTTGGTAGAGGTGAAACTACAAACCAGAAGTCTTAACTGACAAAGCCATACTGACCTGCTCACTTAGAGCCATGAACCAACCAAACCTCCCTGCTTACCAGTGCAAGTAACATCAAATGAAACATTGCTGTGCCACAACTAGAAAACAACCACACGGCCCAGTAAAAAGTTCCAGCCCTCATCTGTAACACATACATCCTGGCTGGATCTATAAAGCAACCTTTATTAAGCATTAGCTTCCAAAAAAAAAAATTAATTAACTAATCTTCACCCCAGACTTTAGCTGTACTGGGCTGAGCCATTTGCAGCTCACCACACCCCTTCTCTGGCTATACTGGTGCTAGTGACACATCCCAATATCCTGTTTGCTCCTCTATAGTCTGGTATGACTATGGGATAATGGCTTCAAGGCTTTACCTACAAAACGGATAAGTCTCTCTAATTTGTTTTAAATGAACTTAATGGTTTCTGGCAGCAGTCTGGCTTGTAACGCGTTTCCTCTATTTTGATCCTTCGCCCACAGACATATTTTGCATTTGCCAGCACTGCCATCACTGCCTCAGTCCCTGAAGGACACATTCAGCGTCTGGTATCTTCTTTGCACTTGCACCCTCCCTAATTACATCTCTGTTATCAACATCATTGGTGAACTCTGATGTTTTAAAAATTAATAGTTTCCTCCAAAGCAAATTACATCAGTCAAACCAATCAATAAGGATAACTATATAATGAAACCAGAGGGACTTCCACGGAAATCTTTTTACAGTCGGAGTATTTGTCATTTACAGGCATCTCTTCCTGTTTTGGAGTGATGTTGTTATGCAAGTTATTCTGTCCTATTCCCCAATTCCGTATCTCAGACAATCTGAAAGTCAACTTGAAACCATGTATTGCATACAGAAGCCACAGTGTGTCCCTCGTCAGCACCGGCTGCAACAACTCCACAAAACTGGAGACAGGAGGTAGTTTCTATCCAGAGGAGCACTCCTGGAGATGTTCCAGGTCTCCTGACCCCCTCCCCACATCTCGGCAATGCCCACATTCAGGTGAGCTGTGTAAGGCCTTCTACAGCCCCACAGTCCCTTGCTGGAACACTGAAGTGACCTGGGTACGTCCAGTCCCAGAGCCTCTGGGAGATTTTTGGGGCAGGGGTATCCTGTAAAAGCCTTTCCTATCTGCTCAGGAAAGGTTGTGTGCAGGAGCTACACATCTGCGAGGGAAAAGCTGGCTGTGGCAATCACAGAATATGGTTTTATCTTCATACATTTAAACATGGCCAAGCACTACAACGTGCAATTCATGAACACTAGTTACAGCGTCTGTTAACACTGTGTTCAGGAGTGAAGACATTTGCATTTTTTTCAGCAGTTGACACTAGCGACACAGAAGCACTGGTTTGCCTCTTTGGGAGTTGAGGAAAGAGTTACAAATTCCTCAGGATTCATAAATATAAAAACTAGAACTGTAAGTAAAGCTGCTTAATGGGCACCATGGTCATTCTCAGCCTCTAAAAAGGGATTGAAAGGAGCTGAGAAACCACCAAACAAGTTAGTGGGAGAGGTAAAGGAGAAACAGGGAAGGAAAAATGGTTTTGTGGGTTGAATGGAGACATTTCAATTAAAATTGTCAATCTCCAGTTGTTCGTTTTTTGAAACTATGCTGAGATTCAACACCGCTGGCTGAAACCCACCAGTATCTCTTTCCAGAACACAAGTGGTGGAAGGAAGCACAGCCCTGTACACCACCTGTATGCTCCACAGATGTTCTGACATATCAAGAGAAAACCTGCTGGATTTACCTCCTCTGTAACCATAAAGCTATCACATTTACAGCTTTTATAGCACAGAAGACCCAAACTGAGGATGCTCTGGCTGGCAGTGGTGACAAGGCTTTAAGCCTGAGCTAAATCATCCCCGGGTGGGTGAGTGTGTGCTCAGACAGGTGCTGTGTACTGACTGCAAGAGGGGGGGAGCTTGGAGGTGCCAGCAGGCTGAAAGCAGCGCCAGCCACCAACGCCCAACTGACCCCACCAGGGTGATACCCTGGCCATGCAGCGTCACCTTGCTGTCACCAGGGAGGTGCGCAGGGGCAACAGAGGCAGAAGCATTGGTATTCAGGTACTCTGTAAAGCTGCAGTTTGAAAATCAAAGTATTTCCCTGTTACATGCTTCTCACACTTTCATCACCAAAGTAGAAGTATCAACTATGATTTGCAGACTTCCATAGTATGTTTGGCAAAAGAGAAAAATGCCTTTTCTACAAACACTCAAAACAGTTGCTTTAATTCTTTATGCCTCTTTTTTTGTGATTATTACAGGACAAAACAGAAAACTGGAACTTGATCACTGCAGAGTCTGGCAGTTGTTCCCTTTCCCTTATGAAATGGGCAACAGTTTACTTGGCTTTTGTTCTACCTTAAATACTGCAATGATCCCACTCTTTGCAACTTCATGCTGCATCTCCCACACTAATCAGCAATGGACTATACTGTTAAGAGTATTTCACTAAGAAGTTACTAAAGAGCACAGCAGCATGCCCAGCAGTCTGAATTTCTGCCCCCTGAAAGTAGAATGGTACCCGTGGAAAAAAAAAAGCTCCTCAGAAAACGTTACAAGCTGACAAAAATGAACAGCTGCAAAACTTTCAGGAAACAAAACCTAAATACAAAACTTTACACTTAAAATAAGACAGAATAATCACAGCCAACAAGTCCAGAGGGAGAGCAAATTATTTTACTCATTCCTTTCCATATTACTACTTTTAACTCTAGTGAGAAAAAAAAAAAGTAATGAGAAAAAATCTGGTGCAATTTCCCCCAGCCATATGGTATATATTAAGACACATAGGACAGCCAGAAAATCATAACGCTGCCCTTTTATTTCTATCTGACAACACATATTCTTAGTTGAGAGTTGCAAGAAATCAGAGGAGAAAGTAATTCTGCATTTCATTCCATCGCCTGAAACTTACTTGTTCTAGACAAAACATTACCAATTCCAAATATGCAAGAGCACTTCCAGATCAGATACAAGAAAGGCAAATAAAAGCGAACTACCCCAAAGAAAAAAAAACAAACCAACCAGTAACCCTCTTGTAAAATATCAGTCAATGTAAACAGTAATTTTGGGGGAAAAGACTGCTGTTATTGAAGTGTTTATGCTCAAAAGAGCACTTTATGATGAAAGGCTGATCATCTGCCATCTTTTCATGTTCAGTATGGGATCTTAAAATGCTGCCCTGGGAGTGCTGTAATGCAGTTGCTGTTGGGTCAGCCCAATGACAGGGCTGAGCTGTATCCCCCTGCCCAGCACACACAGCTCCACAGACATGGGTGAGATGCAGCCCCCTCTATGGTTGGTGTCCTATCCACTTATAGGGGGAAAAAAATTAAAACATAAACAATACACACATCTGAAGCCTAGTCAATGTTCATGTGACAGCAGCTAATACCACAATGTGTGTGAAAATCAAGTATGTTACAGAAATAGGGTGCAGGGGACCTTCACTACGTGACCTCTATGAACCACGGCATTGCTGGAAGGAAGAAAGCTTCATCTAGAACTATCGCAATATGAGGAGAAAACCAAGCAAACTATCACCTGGAAGTGGTCTGAGTTGCATTTCAAGATCTGGGGCGGAAGTGAGAAAAAAATATTTCGGCTCCAGGCCGTGACATGCTGGGGGTGAGTGGGAGCAGAGCACCTCCAGTGCTCCTACTGTGGGTCTTTCAACTAGATGCTTGAATTTAATCTTAAAACTTGCTTGATTCAGTTCCACGAATGAACACTTAGCTGAAAACCTGTCTCTGAGTAAATAACCCCCATTGCGACTGTAGTGGGATGTATGTTCCAAGATTCTACTGCAGTTTTTTTAAAAAGTTTTAAAAAATACAATAAGTCAAAGTAACGCCCAAGAGACTTGAACTACAGAGCAGTAGTCCCATTAACATGTGAAGAGAAGGCTAAAAATACGAAGATTAAAACATGGCTCTCCCTTTTGACCTGCTAATGTGCACTTAACAAGAAAAATATCTCAAAGAGCTGCAGCCCTACAGCAAAGTTCCCCCCTTCATTATTGCTTTGCAATATGATGAAATCAATAGGAAAGTGTGTGTGTCAGAAAAGGAGAAATTTGACTTTCCATCTCTAGGTCTTACCTACATTTCTGCTTGTTCAAAACAGATTAGCAATTCAGAAAATGAGCAGATTTCCTGATTTACATTAATCTCAGCCCAGCCACGTATGCTAATTGAGATGGTTTCCTGCTAGGACTTTCAGCTACTTTGCAGTTGTGACTTTGCTGTCTCATGCTGTAACATCAGCTCTCACAAATATCAACCCTTCTCCACATGTCTGTGTTCTCTATTCTGATACTGATGCTTTTCTGGGAAGGCATCTATTAATCTATGAATGGACTTAGTGCTTCTGGATCTTGTTCCCCATTGATAGAGGAACTAGTATATAAAAGGATATTTCCGGTAAATAACATGCTTACCAAAACTGAGTGGATCTACAAATAGAACCAAATATGCCAGATAGTTTGATCTGGAAAAACATGGGAGCTTAAAGCTGGCTGACAGGAGTTATTATGGAGTGCCATGGCCAAATCATCACTGACGAAGGGGACTATTGGTTAAAATATGCTTCTTGGGTAGCTGATGCCTACTTTCACACGAGTGAATCCAAAAGGTGACAGAGCCATTCTGGAGTGAGACTGAGGACAGCGTCACTGTGGCCTCCTGAGGAAGCTACTGCATGTCTGCAAGCAAGCAAAGACATGATGCAGTGGGGAATGCCCGTGTCCCACTTCTACAAAAAAAATATTCATGATAAGAGCATTTGTGATCACTAATTGTGGCTGTAATTAATTTTATACACTCCGTGCTCAAGAACACTGCCTAGTCTTTATTTTGCAGTTTATCTCGAATTGCCACATTTCAATTTGAAATAATTTCCACAATTCTTTTTCCATCTATTTTTCATTTTAAAATTATGAAATATCCAGCAGTGCAGGTTGTCCCTGCAATATGTCAAAGCTCAAGGGTTGCCGATACTCTGCATATAGGTGTATACGGGAATATTTTTTTCTGGAGATACATGCAGGTTGTTATTACTTACACAACTCTATGCAGTGTAGTACAGAGTACATACAGCTCTTTGGAAATTACATCTAAGCTTAAAATAGATAGCCTTACTTTGAAAGCCATAGGGAAATAATAATAATGGAAAGACTAAACCCATGCAAAACGTGCAATATTCTCTTCCAGCTTTTGAATGTTTCTTTTTTCCTTGTTCCTTCTTAGATTATGTATTTAAGAGATATTTTTAAAATAGAAAATCAAGGATATTAAGCATTTTATCGCATGCAAATACACAGACCCTCACAGTGTGACCTAAGCCCAGATCTGTCCAATGCATATCAGCAACTTATACCACTTGAACTATCTTATCATTAAGTTTGGCTATGCTGAAATCACTTCCCTGAATAATTAGACCCATGTGGTCACCTCCAAATTAGCTTTCAGCTGCTTAAGTCTGTTATTGATAAGAACACATAAAGTTTTAAAACTTCTATAAAAACTGAGTAAACACTTCAGTGGTTAGCCTCTGATAACTTCCACGGGTATAGTCCAGACCACTTAAACCTATAATTTAGATGCTTAATGAGCCATTCCTCACACAGTAAATGATTACACTCCATTTATAAACAACATGGAGAGACAGGTGCCTGTGATGGGTTCTGCAGAAGGCTACCTATAACTTATGTCCCATTCAGTTGCACAAAAGTTTCAGGCATTGCTTGATAATAAGGATTACAGAGCAAAAAAATCAATATATGCAACAAAAAGAGATTGTGATTGCCCTTAGCTAGCCCTACAATACAGCTATTTCCAAGAAAATGAAGGAAAAATCTTTTTCTTGCTAGCAGGCACTTTTTTTTTTTTACACTGACTATCATGTTCTATGAACCAAAACAAGTTCCCAGTATTCACTACAGATGTGGCATTCAGAGATTTTAAATCTTTGTATAACTAATTCTACTCAGTGCAAATAGCAGTCTTCAGGGACACGTAATGTGGGTGGATTGTTTTAGGAGAATTATGCCATTAGGGATGGCTACCTCAGTAAATTTAATTTACTTTTGAAGTAGGAAAAAAATAAGAGTTACTTCAAGATTGTTTAAAGAACGTCATTAAGGAGAGCAAAAAAAGGCTGAAGTGAAGAGAGGTTAAAATCTCTGAGTAGTGGGGGGTGAGGCAGGTTGGTTTTGGTGATCTCTCTGGGGTGCTTTAAAATCATGAAGGTAAGAAAAGATGCTATACTAGTGCAGCAAAGTTGAAAACAGTCTTCAAGAACCTTTGAAACAAACAAGTCTTTGCTGCTGAAGCTGATAATTTTAATGTGATGTATTACTCATAAAAATGAATGCATGGCTATATTTAAAGCTGAGTCTGAAACGCCTCAGAGCATCTGGACAAGAAAGTAATAGTTAAATAACTATATCTACAACTATACGTGTATAGATGTAAGTGCTTCATATCATTATAGGTCTTCTTACAGGGAAAATGAGTAAGCTAGGAGAGTATAGGATCTCTTTATCCTGTTAGAAATGGATCTCTGCTAGAGAATATACATTTGATCACAGCTTCCTTCCTAGGAACTCCTGTTGTTACATCAGTACACATTTTTTGTGCATGTAGTATGTCTTAAAATCCAGCATATCATAGAAAACTTATTTTAGAGTCTCTGAGACTTCTGTCCAGATGAGATTTCCTGAAGGAAAGTCTGTCTTTGGTGGGATGATCTAAGCAGGCATAGCAGTACTTCTGCTTTGAGGCTTGTGTTTTCCCCATGGAGCTTTACAGAGCTATGATGTGGTCATGCGGTTCTTCCCTATAACTGCTCAAAGAAAGAACATCCTGTTCTTCACTGCTTCCTGAAGGACCACCAATGGACTGTGCTACATTAAATTTAAAAATGCAGTTATGCTACATATCGCAGCACATCCCAGGAATGTTGACCCTGCATTGAAGGCTGATTTACAAACTTCCATGCATCTTGTACAAACCGTTAGTCCTAATTCTCTTGAACCCAACATCTGAGTTCTTGGATTAATTTTCACAAGGAAGAAGCAGATACACTTTGATTTGAACAGCTTCATCTCTGTTAGTTCCTCTGTTCTCATGCCTACGCCTCCCTCACTTTCATTGTTTCAGCAAACCTCTTTCCCCTTAACCTCTCCGCTATCCCGTTCTTCCTACTCTACCAGCTTCCATGCTTTTTGTAGACTTCAGATTTCCCTGTTTGGATTTGCACTACAACCCATTTCCTCAACCTGTTTCCTCAAGTAGCTCCCAAATTACAATCTTCACTAGAGAACTGTCAAACAGAGCTATCTTCACCTTCCTTCTTAAAAAGAAATGGACTCAAGAAAATATCAAACAGCTAATCCCAAAGCAAACCACCAGGGTTCATGAAACCAGTGTATATTGGTTTCTGTGTCAGCTATCTCCTCAGAACGGTATGCTCACAAAATCCCAGAGCTCCTGTACATACCTATCAAGCCCTCAAGTGACTTCTGGAACTAAAGTGACCCTCAAAGAATGAAAAATATCTTTTCATTGTGATGTGCCATCACCGAAAGAGCACTATTCTCTGTATTGTGCAGCCATTTGGTTGAAAAGGAAATCTGCAGACTTCCAGTTTGGTTCATGACAATTGTCGACTCCCTTTGTTTCATTCCCATTATTTGAAAGGCCTTGATGTTTTCAGTGTCATCTAAACGTAACTGGCCTATGCTGTAATTAAACTTTGATCAAATTTTTAATGGGATCTCAGAGGAAAACAGTATTTGACTAACATGTATTATTCTGCATGTTTTAATCAAGTGAATTGTTGAACGGCTTGAATTTCACATAATAACTACTCTTCTCCATTGTTAATTAGCAGAGCAGGAAAATGATAGAATCTGCTTTCACTGAAATAATATATTTGTATCCAGAATATTCTGAATTTTTTTATCAACTCCAATTCACTTAGTTTGAGAATACCATTTTTAGCCTTTTCTGAGGTACTTAACTTAAAAATGTAATATCTCTATATTCAAAAATAGTCCCAAACAATATCAAACCATACATTTATGGCATTAAGCACAAGAGTCACTTCGGCCAGCTGTCCCTTATAAATCACCGTTAAATGGCACTTTTGTGAGTACTGCTGTTAGTTAGCATTTTCATCAGTATCGTGGAAGCAGATCTGAAATCACCAACTGCGACGTTTTCTGAATGATAAAACATTGGCCAAGTGGGAACAAATCCCGAATCAGGTTAGACAGATGGAATATGGTAAAGAGAGTATTTGGTCAACAGAGTCCACCTTAAGAACAAAGCAAAACCAACCAGAACCCACACAGACCTGTAGGGACATGGAAGCTTGCAACTGCAAGGACCTGCAGGAGGAAGAGACTTCTCCTCGGAGCCTGGGGTGCTCTTGCAGAGCTGCTCTGCAGACTGAAGAGTAAAGACCCATCACATCAGGACAGACACTGGAGCTGAGTAAGGCAGTCCAGCCTGCTCCCTGTATAACCACCACTGCAACTCAGAAAAGGCAACTGGTGACAGTAGTAGGCAACTCTCTCCAGAGAGGAATTGGAGTACCCACTTTCTGACACGATGTGCACTCTAGAAAGGTATGAGGCTTACCGGGGCCTCGTACCAGGCATGTCACTGAGAGACTACCAAGCCTCATACAGTCCACTGGCCGTTATCTGCTGCTTTTGTCTCACACGGGCACCAGTGATACAGCCAGGAGCAGTCTGAGGAGTGTCAAGGATGACTACAGAGCCCTGGGAGCGGCAGTAAGGGACTCAGGAGCACAGGTAGTTTTTTCTTCAATCCTCCCAGTCAAATGGAAGGGGTTTGAAAGGGCCAGCCAAAGCTGGCAAATCAACAAACGGTTACAGGACTGGTGCTGCAGCCAAGGGTTCAGCTACTTAGACCATGGGACTCACTTTGAGAAACCTGGTTTACTGGGGGCTGACAGAGTCCATCTGTCAGAGAGGGGGAAGAGCATCAAAGTGAACAACAGAGCAAAGTGAAGCGGGCTTTAGCCTAAAGCTGCCAGGGGAAGGGAACCTCAATCCATCCCGCTCCTACCAGTTTGATGCCAGTGTCAGAAAGGGATGCCCAGAGCCTGGAAAGGGATTGTGAGTCAGCAGGAGAGCACCTGAAGAGCAGTACAAAGGACTTTCAGCTGCTCCAGCCAGCATGTCAGCTTCACCAGGGGCTCAGCTTAAATGCCTCTATGCAAATACACAGCACAGGGAAATAAACGAGAGGAGTTAAGAGATGTGTGCAGGCCTCTAGGGCTATGAACCTATTGGTGTCACAGAGACATGGTGGGATGGCTTCTGTGACTGGAGCACTGAAACAGATATTTTTCTATAAACAGGCTCCGTAAGAAGGGCAGACGAGGAGGGGGTTTCACCCTCTTATGTGCCCCCCTCTATTGGGATGGATGAGGAGCTGATGGGTCAGCATTAAAGGGAGGACAGGGACAGGTAACATTATAATGGGAGTCTGCTACAGGCCACCCGACCAGCAAGACCAAGTGGATGAGGCCCTTTAGAGAAAGATAGGAACAGCCTCACGTACACAAGCCCTGGTCCTCATGGTGGACTTCAACCACCCTGATACCTGTTGAAGGGACAATACAGCAGGACATAAGCAATCCAGGAGGTTCCTGGAGTGTGCTGACAATAACCTCCTTCTCCAAGCAACAGAGGAGCCAACAAGGAGAGGTGCTATGCTGGCCCTTGTTCTCACCAATGAGGAGGGGCTGGGGGGGGAACATGAAGCTCAAGGGCAGCCTCGGCTGCAGTGACCATGAGATGAGGGAGATCAAGATCCTGAGAACCCCAAGAAGGGCTCACAGCAAGCTTGCTACACTGGACTTCAGGAGAGCAGGCTCTGACCTCTTCAGGGATCTGCTTGGTAGAGTACCACAGGATAAAGCCCTGGAGGGAAGAGGTCCAAGAAAGGAGGAAAACAAGATGATTGGTGACAGCCAACATGGCTTCACTAGGCACAAATTGTGCCTGACAAATTTGATGGCCTTCTACGACAGGGTTACAGCACTGGTGGATAAAGGAGGAGCAACTAACATTATCTACCTGGACTTGTGCAAAGCATCTGACAGTGTCCTGCATGACATCCTTGCCTCAAAATTAGAGAGACATGGATTTGACAGATGGATCACTCGGTGGATAAGGAACTGGCTGGATAGTCACACTTGAAGAGTTGTGGTCAACAGCTCAATGTCCAAGCGGAAACCACTGACAAGCAGTGTTCCTCAGGTGTCAGTATTGGGATCAGCACTGTTTAACACCTTTGTCAGTGACATGAACACTGGGATCAAGGGCACCCTCAGCAAGTTTGCTGATGACGCCAAGCTGACTGGCAGTCAACACACTGAAGGGAAGGGACACCATCCAGAGGGACACTGACAGGCTCCAGAGGTGGGCCCATGCAAACCTCGTGAAGTTCAATGAGGCCAAATGCAAAGTACTGCACCTGGGTTGGGGCAATCCCAAGCACAAATACAGGCTGGGCAGAAAATGGGTTGAGAGCAGCCCTGAGAAGAAGGACTTGGGGCATTGGTTGATGAGAAGCTCAACATGAACTGACAATGTGTGCTTGCAGCCCAGAAAGTCAACCGTGTCCTGAGCTGCATCAAAAGAAGCATGGCCAGCAGGTCGAGGGAGGTGATTCCACCCCTCTACTCCACCCTCGTGAGAGCCCTCCTAGAGTACTGCATTCCGCTCTGGGACCCCCAACATAAGAAGGACATGGACCTGTTGGACCAAGTCCAGAGGAGGGCCACAAAAAATCATCAGAGGGCTGGAGCACCTCTCCTATGAAGACAGCCTGAGAGAGTTGGGGTTGTTCAGCCTGGAGAAGAGAAGGCTCTGGGAGACCTTAGAGCAGCCTTCAGTACCTAAAGGGGCCTACAAGAAAGCTGGAGAGGGACTTTTTACAAGGGCATGTGGTGATAGGACAAGGAAGAATGGCTTTAAACTGAAAGAAGATAAATTTATGTTAGAGATTAGGAAAAAATTCTTTACTGTGAGGGCAGGAGGCACTGAATTGCCCAGAGCAGCTGTGGGTGCCCCATCCCTGGCAGTGCTCAAGGCTAGGCTGGATGGGGCTGTGAGCAACCTGGTCTGGTGGAAGGTGTCCCTGCCCATGGCAGGGGGGCTGGAACTAGATGATCTTTAAGGTCCCTTCCAACCCAAACCATTCCTCGATTCTATGAATTGAGGTGACAAGAGTATCTGTCATGATGCTGGGGTTCACACTTTTGGAAGGAAGCTGAAAATTAGCTTTTCTTCACACTGTAGCAATCTGCCTTATACCTTCTGCTTAGATATAAAAAAGATTCCTTACACTAAAAACTTAGTGTTCAATAGGTTATAATTTATTTCTTGAAATTGAGAAGTTAATTTGATTTCAGTAGACAAGTATCCTAACATAAAGAAAATATCCCCTAATAAAGGACTCTGATACATCATAAAAGACATAGCAAGAACCAGCTCCTGGAAGCTGAAACAAGGCATATTAAAATTAGAAGTTAGGCACCTTTTTAAACAGAGTACAATTAACAACTGGAAAAAAGTACAAGTGGATTCTTTGCCTCTTGTAGAAAGTGTAAGGTCATACACTTTAGACAATAACAAGAATACTTCCAGCTATAAACTAGAAATGACTGAGGAGGAGAAAGCTCAATCCACATCAGTTAATCGCAGTCTGACAATGAGCTACCGATGTGAAAAAAGGCAAACTGCCCTAAAATACATCAGCTCAATTATTTGTAGTAACGATGGGGGGAGTATTAGTACAGTACTGGTAAAGCATTGCTAAGACATCACTTCAATTATTGTGCGTAATTATGAACGCTTGTGTTCAAAAAAGATTAACTTAGGCTGGAGCAGCTGCAGAGAAGGACTACTAGGATGATGAGAAGAATGTAAAATATGTCATAAAAGGAGAGAGAAAAAGCTTGTCTTGTTTAGAGAGAGGCTGACTGCTATCGCTAACTATCACGGGGTTTTAAAGGAGCTGTTTAAGCCAAAGGACAATCATGGTATATGAACAAAGGGTGGAAACTAGACTTGAATAAATTTACTGTAATTTAGACCTTCTTTTAATCACTAGGCAAATGAAGCATTGAAACAATTTTGCAACAGGAATTTGGGAGATAAACGACTATAACCAGCTTTAAGACAGAGCTTAAATCCACAGACATTCAAGCTGCATCATTGCCATGGCTCCTGCAGCACAGGGATCAGAGCCAGACTGAACCCCTGCCTGGTCCTGGGAACAATTCACCGGCACCGCAACGGGCCAATCGCCCCCGAACTGTGGGGGCTGCTGGAATAAGCATCGAGTTTAAATTGTGATCAAGCCCTGATGTTAATATTTTACTAACTTATCTTTTCTCAAATAAAATTACATCTTCTTAGAAGCAGCATAGTTTGCAGGCTCTCAATATCAGAAATTCACTTTTAGAAACTTGCACTAATCATTCATTATTTTTTTTCAAAGCAAAGCTCAAATTACTCTGAAAATGCCACAGTTAAATGGACTCATACCAAGCAAGGTTCATATACAAACAGGCAGTACTTAGATCAAGCTGCCAAAAATAAGAATTACCTGGATATCAAATGAATATTCACCGTTTCTCTCTTACATCACATGAGCAGAAAGCACTGCCTCAAGCAGAAAAAGACAGGTTAGCATTTAACAGTAGTTCGATTCAATGCTGTCTGACTCAAATAAGTGTTGCTGCAGGTACCTTTCTTGTTGCATATGAAGCAGTTTATTACTTTAATAGCAATCTAGCTGCAATATGATCATATATTTCCCTCCCCAAAATCCCAGTTTTTTAAAAAAGGTCATTTCATTATGCTGGCTTCCTGAAACACTACAGATTTATTATTTGTCCTCAGGGCACAAAAAATACGAAATCTGCTTATGAAGACTCTAAGCTATTTTCCCTTGATTAGAATAATTTTTAAACTACTTATAGCTTCCTACCATGCTATCAGTTTTTACTTTCTTGAGTGCCATGGCTGCTCTAATTGGATTGATAGTTTCTCACTGTTATTCTGAAAACTGTAGAAGTATATTTAAAAAAAAATTCTCAAGGAAAAAAACTGCAAATAAAATGGATGAAGATTTAATATTAAAGTGCAAGTTCCTCTGTGTTTAGAATTATTACTAAATTTTCATGAAACAGGGTATTTTATTCATATGGCTTGTGGAACTCATAATACCATACCTATGATTATTTCCCCTGAAAATATCCACTTGACTGTATCCATTTTCATCAGTTCCAGAGTTCATGTTTTTTCACTGGTGCAACTACTTGCCTTCAAGCTGTCTTGATTTATGACAAAGTAGAGGCAATACTGTATATTTTCTTTTACTAGTAAAACAAGGAGGAAAATTTTTGTCAATTAAGAAAGACAATAAAAATGAAGACAAAGCAGGATCTTTTGTTCTTTGTGTTAGACTATGATCCACGAAAGTAAGCACTAGTTCAGTGAGGTTTTAACGTGGTACCATAGAAGGGTGGGTTTTTTTAAATAACTGGCATTGGTTTTTAAAGCTATTTATATTTCATTTCATTCATTTATATGGAAATATCTTGGATAAGCACAGAAGGCTCAAATTAAAGCATACCACAAGATTACAACAGGTAGGACTCAAGAACCTGGACCTTTTCAGAACTGGTCGGCAGATGCCTCTGTTAGAAACTGCAAATGAATTCAGTTCAAAATCACTTTCCGAGTCATTCACTACAGACTGGAATTCAGCCTTTAAATACACATGGGAAACAATCAAATGTGAGTCAATAAAACAACATATGAAAAGCCACTTGTCCTGGCGAGACTCTTCTACACCAGCTTTTGAGAAAGCACTTCAGAGGGTTTGCAATAGCACAAATTCCACAGCCAGTGTAAAACCAGATTCTTTTAACAGTAACCTTTCCTTTTTTTTTTTTACCCTGTGCCAGCAAGGTGGCATGAAATAGAATTTCCCTTAAATAAACGTACTTATTAAATAAAAAAAATTGCTTCCTGTAATTTTTAAGCTATGCTTAAAGGAAGCCATAGCTGCACTTCAGCTATTCCCAAGGCTGAAGTATGAAGTGGTTTGTTACTAAAACCAGACAATAACCTGAGTCTCTGAAGGAGAAAAGCCAGGGTGGGACTTGGCTCCAGACAGAGACAATGTAGACGTGCCTGCATGTGAGCAAGAGGTCTTGGCTTCTCACAGATGGTGAGGTCTGATCAGCTCAGGGTGTGGGACACGTGTCCGCCTTAGGACACTAATTTCCTACATGTCATCAGCTGTATCAAGTGCACAGTGATGTCTAAAAACACCTGACATGCTTGAGGCATCCAGAAGATACAAGACCTGAGGGGGTTCCATGTTCTCCTCTGGCAGGTGCTGGAGGCTGCGTGATGGCATAGAAACCCTCGACTTTCTGCAGATACCCGAGTACGGATCGTTGAATCTGACCCTAGACTCAGTATAACGGGGCTGTAGTGAATATCCCTATTCTGAGATGCATGAATGTACACCCTGGACCAGATAACATTTTAAAATCTCTTTACAGTGAGATTTTTACTTGGGACCGTAATTAGGCAGTATCCACCTTCCTAAAGATAAGGATGGAAAGGAAGAGATCAGGAATTCATACAAGCCCCAACATTTGCTTTTAAAAAAAGCTTATTTCAGAAGAAAAAGTTTTATTTCCTTCTTAAGTGTAAAAATCTGTATTTCAATGATTGCTTTACACTCAAATCTAAGTTGGAGCTATACCAAAACTTCCTAAGTAATTCTTTATAAATACACAATTTAAACCTCCATATTTTACTTACGTCAATGTTGTAAAGCTCAGTCACAGAAAAGCCAAAGAAAATTAACCAGTTGTAAGTTGACCTTACATTGTCTTTGTAAATTTATTCTTTGGATAGCAATTAAACTTACCAGACTGAAGTCCTCTGCTATGGGCCAGAGATACTATGCCACTGACTTCTCTGTTTTAAACTTAATATTCTCATAACCTACTTGAAGTAGACAGCTTTTTTTTCCGTGGACTATTGCACACTTCTAATAAACTTTATATATTTCTTACGATAACGGTTAAGATTTTAAAAGCTAGTTTTCTAAGGAACATCCCAATCAAATTCAAAATGCTTCATATGCTATTAAGTCCAAAACCTATGAAACAAGGTGTTCTACTTTACAAAGTCCCTCAGTCTCTATAAGCTAAACTGTCCCATCCCTATGAGTTCACTGAATCTAGCTTTTTTCATATGAAGTGAATACAACTTATTCCTTGGGCATATTTATGTAACCGCAAACTTACAAAGCTTCGGAACAGTCCAGTTTAATCCTATTGCTTCAGTGGTTAATCAGCTCACCAACACACTGCGCTGTTTGCCCTGAAGAACAGTATGTATCTTGCACATCATCTCCCTACAAGGTGCAGCTACAGTGCCCTTCACATTCACTTTTTCCCCACAAAATTCCCCCTCTCCCAGCCAGTCTAACAATTAACGGCATGACCGATACCATATTGTAATAGTGTATCGTTGTCCTTGCAGCATTTGCATTCCCAATGCTCCATATGTTTTACAGTCTTACATTGTTCCATTAAATAAAGAAGAAAATGTGATCTGTAACTTTTTTTGTTGAGTCCAGAGCTGAGCTACTCACCTTGGGTCCTTCTAAAATCAGCATAAAGAAATGGGTAGTTTTAGAGACAAGTAATCAGACTAGTGCAGATGGCTACTGCAGGGGAAGATGACCCGTGTCTCTCCCCAGAGCAGGAAGGAAGCCCAGGGGCACCAGCTCAGCTGCTAGCCACAACCCCCTGCCATCACGGAATATGACAGACATCTTTTAAAATTCCTCTGGATGAACAGCAGCTAGTGTCAGAAAATTACATCTCCAGAAGTACTTTGCATTTCAGTGTCGGTCCTTGGGAAATGGGGCACCTGAAGGCCCATCTGTGTGTGAATACCTCAGCCAGCCAGCTAAGTTGCCCACATCATACACAGTAAAAATGATGTATCTAATGAAAGAATCCTCAGAAATAGACTGAGGAGATCCATCTAGGAGTAAAACACAGAACCCACCCCTAAATGTTCCTGGTCTTAAAAAAAAAAAAAAAAAAGTTAAAAATTCAGTAACTCAATTCCTCAGGATTATTTCTCAGGATAGAAAATGTTTTTGAATTTTACATATCCCAGTCAGCATATTTCAGTGAAGAACAAATAAACGTTTATTTGTTCCATGCTAAGCAAAAAGTCCTTCAGATTATCACATTTGATAAATTCTGAAGAGCAAATCTGAATTCCATATTCATGCTAAATCTTTAGCCAAACTTCAGCTGGAAGCTCACATACACCTCCTTGATAGTCTCAGGGAAAACTGCAGCTAAAAAGCACATTCATTTGGTTTGTTTAGTTGAACTCTTGGCAGATTATGACTGAAGATTTTTTTAAAGAGTTTCTTACATCTCTGCCCTCCTTAAGTAAAGTTTATCACAGAGCTGCCTCTTTAGGTGAATTATGACTACTGGGTGGTCACTAGTCCCCGAGATATTACTTATTACATATTCAGTGATAAATTTAAGTAGGTAGTTAACAAGGAGAAATATCTACCATGACCTTTATTATGGAATCTAAAAATCAGTTTCATTTACAAGGAAAAAATAATCAGCTCAATATATATACGTGCTGAGCAAGCAGATGGAATATTTCAACAAATTCACATCAAAATTAAAAATTTAAACTTAATCTTCCTAAAAATTTAGACTTGCAGGATAAAACAGCTCTTAAAGATATGTTTTTTAATGTAGACTTCATTAATGCTAATATTCTTCATCCTAACAGCTAATGCTGTCAGCATTTATTGATTCAGCCTTCTAATAATTACATCATCTTTCCGGCATGTCAGAGAACGTCAAGGTGACTGTGATGCCATATGACTGGAGCATGACTCTAGCGTCACAGAATATTTGTGTCAGTTGTTTATCCAGAAGCAGACATATAGCAAATGTCAGAGTGTTAGAGGAGCAAAATACTGACTTTATTAATAATCTGCTATGTAAAATGTTTCGTAATTTTCTGTAATAACTGCCAAAATAAGCATTGTCAAGTAATTAATTAAATAGTTGTATTTAAATAAACTAGAACTCCATGAGGGTGCTTTGACCAATGCCAAATCTTTCCAAAACACCACAAGGTCTTTCAATATCCAGCTACAAAATTTGATGTTATTAAAAAAAAAAACCAACTCTCTCACACAGCTGTAAAGCATCTTTACTTTCCTGCAATGAGGTTGGATATTGTACTCATGTATCTCGTGGATTTCCCCTGAAGGTTTGTTTTCTTCAAGCATTCAACCAGCTCAAGTTAAGCCTTATGAAAAGCCAATTGCTTTGGTTACAAGCTGCGCTAATTTTAATAATTGCATTATTTTTCCTAAGGGTTAAAATGAGGCAAGAATTACAGTATATTGATTTATTTGATATATGTAAAAAAAAAATCCTAGTTTAAGGTTTTTAATGTCTTGAAGTTATAGTTTTGAACTAAAAGGCATATCTTCTTTCTTTTTAGAAGCAAAAGTCAGCGTTCATATGACAGTAGGTCACAAAAAATAATTAAACTCAAGCAGTAGATAAACTGATAAAATATGAACGCATATTTTGTTAAAGAAATTAGAAATCATCATTCTTTCTCCTTCTCTTTCAATAACTCTACAAAATAAGTTCTGCCTGGACTGATATAATCATCCCAGAATAATGGATTTCATTCAGTAATAAAATCCAATGGTGCATTACTGAGGAACAACCCTACCTCAAGGAGTAAGGACTTCATGTGAAGGACTGTACTTTTTCTTCCTGGGGATTTTGTAGCAAGGGCAGCTGGACTTAAATCACTTTAAGACTGACTTGGGCTCTCACAAGGTGATGCTCACAAATGAACAAATGCCTTTTAGTAACTTCACAATTTTCACTTCAATCTAACCTCAAATTTTCTAATCTCAGCAACGTACTGTAATTGGTAAAGACCTCTTTTTGCCATGCCACAAGCTGTGAGCATGACCCTGCGCCCGTGCAAAGGCATAATCCCTTCTCTCCACCTACCAACACTGCCGGCAACAGCTGAGCAGGAACAGTGCGGAAGGTCTCTGCCCTTCCCACTGTGCACCAAGAGAGCAGCAAGTCAGCCCTGCTGCCACCACACCACACAGCAGCATGGGCTTAGTAGCCTTCTTCTCTAGTTCATGTATTTTAGCATCTGATAAAGATGTAACCACATCAATCATTCCCTACAAACAGCAATTCACTTTCATTGGTATATTCTTGGAAATTGAATTATTCCTTTTAGAAGACCTGGAACAGATTTTTCTTGTAAACCATCTCTGAAAACATGCAAATGATTATCAGTCACAACACTGACAACAGACAAGCAAACAGTGAAATCAGCTGGTAGGACAGGTGATGATCAGGATCTTAACAGAGGGCTCTTGAGCATTTTTCTGTAAGCCTGGTTTTTCACCACATATAATCAACTCCACTTTGAAATATAACAAATTGGCAGATATGGGGGAAGCAGTCTGATCACAACATTTGTTTGTCATAATATGCCAGAAATTAGTTTACAAACTTGTCTTCGAAATTACAATAATAACCGTTGCCCAATATCATTCCACATTTGCAAGAGGCTTCAATGCATCTTAATTGATGAAGTCCAAGAGCCCAGTAATTTCAGCTTGAATATGCGATCACATCCTGATAAACACAAAATGCAGAAACAATAATAGGCCTGGCACAACGGGGAAAGTTGGGGAGAAAGGGTTCCGACTGTCATAGCACAACAGGCTCGGGACAAGTGATGTAGGCAGGCACATTGGTAGCGTGAAGTTCATGCAGCCATGGGAACATTTGCTTAATATATTCTTGAGGAATACATACACAGAATGCAATTTTAAGATGGCTCTAAATTTCTAACGATGGCTTTTTTTCCCACTTTAATCAAGATACCTCTCTATTACTACAAATTACCATGCAACTTCAGCCTGTCAATCCAGCTGAATGTAGCTCTCAAAGCATAATGACAATGTCTTTTAGAGGGGAAAGTATTTTGTTATTGTTGCCACAATCAATGAAGTCTTAATTCATTTTCCCTTGACTTTTATGCACTATTATCTGTATTATAGTAACAGTCATGAACAATTAGAGATCGGGTTTTATTGTGCCAGCATGTCTGTACAGAATAATAAAGAAGAAAGTCCTTGCTTTAGAGATCATGCTTTAACTGGTGAACAAATAAGGCAAACATTATTAAGAAAATAAAATAGTAATAATAGAGATTTGAGTCATCCATTGACATTTCTCTAATTGATGCCAAACAGGAGTGATCTACCCATAAAAACCAGAGAAGATGGATTTTAAGGCAAGATTTCAGCAAGAACAAGCAGCTCAACAAACTTCCAGACATTTCCCCATGCACAGAGGACACTGGAAAATCAGTGGAAGAGGTACATGGCTCACGTCCCGGCTACTCCCTTCAGGGCCTCCTGGGGTAGAAGAGGGGGCAGCTCAAGGCCTCAGACTCCACAGGCAATTTAACTGCTAATCCATGATGCAAGAAAATGGGCAGATCGACTCCATGTATCTGGTTGCAAGTCCTTCTCTTCCAACTGTCTTTTATTTGATTTTTACTGAATTCAGTGCCTTAGAAGAGAATTTGAGTGAATCCAGCAGTTATGCTGGGGTCCTCACCTGTCTCTTGATCACAGCAGAATTGAGGTAGAAGATGTCAAGGATCTCCACAACAGGTCACCTACTAGCTTATAACCTAGCCCAGAGATCTGTGTGTTACTCTTGAGAGTAGGCAAGCTGATTTGATCTCCAAGATTCAGAGGTTTAAGTGTATCTTCACTGGGCTTTAGGTGCGATTTAGGTGTTGGGAAAACTGTGCAGGGTGCTTAATGAACGAGCTGGGTACTGTACTCTGCATGGAGCTGTGCCACAGTGCAAGGATGGGAGGAACCATGGGGAGGAGGCAGGTTGATGCAATGCCTCAGGAAGCCCCAGGCTACCAGGAGGTGCACAGGGCAGCTGGGCTGTACCCTTGACCCATGCTCAGAAGCTCTAAAAACTGTTCACTTGCACCAAATTTTCCTACGTGGTCACTACTGAAGTCCACCTCATTTTCCAGGTGCCAGGTTGGACATGTAGGGGCTGATATGTGGAAGGGCTGAGCATGCTCAGCCCACACTGGAATAGGAGCTTTTCAACATACAAACACCTATGCAGTGCTCAGCATCTCTGAAAGTCAGCTCATAACCATCTTCAAGTGGATAACAAACCTGCAGGATACTTCTGATCTTCATCATCATTTTTAATTTACTGTTGGTAAAATGGAGATAATGCCACAAGCCCCACTGCGTACGGTTTTTTTACAAAAATAAAAATTTTGGAATATGCTGGTTAGCAGCGTTCAAAGTGCACCAGTTGAACATGGTATTTGAAATTACGATGAAAAAAGGAGAGAGGAACAAAACCATATAAGTATATGTATAAGGTTGTGTGTACCTGTTCACATAAAAATTATTTTCCATTATTAAAAGGACCTATGATTTGTAAACTTCAAAAAGTGCTACTATTTACTTCCAATAAGTATTAGCATAGATAAAAATAACCAACCTGTCACAATTAATATCCTAATGTATTTTTAATGAAATCTATACCTGATTGGGATCAGGATCTTTTCAGAGGTATGAGGTGACAAAAAAGCCTGATCTGATCACTTCACAAACTTTTAGATCAGTTTTTCACTATATGTATTTTATTAAAAATGTTAATGTGATCTTTTTTTTAAATTGCATTCTAATACAGTGATGCTCTAACTTTTCCCCATACCATTTTCTGTCCACCCAGCAGAGAAAAACAGATGTATATAGGACCTGAAAAAAAATCACTACTGAATAAACATACTTGCTAAATTGGACCAAAATTGGCCCCAACACTTCAATTATCACTTTGGTTTTGCCTATGTAAAACTGTCTCTAAACGCATTTTCTTATTTAAAAACTCCAGGGGCCCCTCTACAAGCACTACCCTACTGCAAAACATTCCTCTAAGTCTCCTATGCAGTTACCACATCTCATCTCATCTACAAAGCATTAAGTGTTGCCTCTAGCCTTAACACTCACCTGCACCCGCTATTCAAAGCTAACAAATACAAGAACACGTTATAGAAATGTAAAGCTAACAAATGCAAACAGCATTACACGTGCCACACTTCTGCAGAGGTTCATTCTCCTTTTCGACCTTGACCAAACAGGTACACAGACACCACAGACAGCAGGAGCTACAGGTAGATTTGAAAGGCTAAAAGTTTGAGTTATGTTACTGTCATCTTTATAATGCTCCAAAGACATTTGAAATAAATTATGGAACAGACGCCATCACTCACTTTTATGAATGCTAAATTGCGGAGTAACTCAGGGCTTCTCAGCAGATTAGGCAAAATTGGATTTTGATGTCCAAGAGCTGCTGCTGCCATGGCAGGGGGGTAGGGTAAACCCGACAAGCACAAGGGTACTTGCAGAAATCGGTGAAAGTGTTTGGGGGAATGGGACTGGGTCAAACTAGGCTCAAAGTAGGCCAGTTTAAGTATTTTCTATGTAGGCTCCCTCTCTGGCTGTCTTGTTCCTCCAACCCTGCGGCATTGCTGCCTGCCTTACCCAGTTACATGTGGGGAATTTTCCCCCTCCATGGTTAAAATACTTGGGGACACAGTTCCTTGCCATGTAAGCATGGACAATTACTGCCTATGCCACGATAATGAATATATGTTGCATTAATAAAGCTGAAACCCTTTCCATAAGGCACATATGTTAGTCAACCACTTACAGAAAAGGCAATTTCTGGCCATAAAGAAATGTAAGTATCACACAAACTTTGAAAGTTTTATCATCATTATGGTTTTGTTACATACCATTTGCGGGGGGGAGTATCTTTAAACTAAACTCAAACGTACACTTTCTTGACCAATGTCAGTTTGGCACCAACTCATTATTTAATTGACTGTTAACAAATTCTCTAAGATATGACTGCTATACAGATATTTTATCTTCCTGTTAATTGGTAATTATGCATTGGCAGGAAAAACAGTGTATCTTTCCAATTATTCCAGAACTCAGTGATTATTTAAACTTTGCTAATTAGCAGCAGAGGGCTGGTACATCTTCTGGGCAAATTGTATTTGATAATCCCTATTAAAATATACATGGCAGTAGTTGACTTGTAACAAAAAAAAAAAAAAAGTGGCAGTTCAAAGGGTACTAGATACAGCACAAGACAAATGGGGGCCTATTAAAATTTCCCCAACTGTTCTAATGAGAATGCCGAGGGTCATTTCTTCCTAGTTTACCATCTGTTTGGTTTCTGGCAAGTATCTCCGGTGTGAAGGGAGGGTCCTGGAGCCCATTTGGCTTGTCACAAAGTAAACCAGGGATCTACAGCAATTTCAGTAAGTTACAAAACCACACTTCAAAAGCATGTATGTAGCTGAAAACTTTTTTTTAAGAGTTGGCATTTACTGATTATTCCTTACTTTTTAAAGCTGCGAACATGCCCAGAGAGGCAGACTGAGCAGGGTGGATCAATTTTATAGGCTCACCTAACAAGAAAAATCCAACAGTTGGCCTTTTTCCATCTCACAGCGTTAGTTGGGGATGTTTTCCTTTATCTGTCAAAATCTGAAAGCAAAACATTGCCCCAGAACCATCAGTGTTTGAGCATAAACTGATGCCAAAACCAAGTCTTTGAAGGCTCAAAACCACACACCCCATCCAGGAGCAGCGGGAGCCTCGGATGCCTCCAACACAGGGGCCAGATCAATGCACCGGCAGAGCTTAGGTGCACAATCAAAGCATTTTCTGTGTTACCATCTTGGAGATGACACTGTGGGTGCCCTTCAGCCACCCAGGCAGCCTCTTTACCCTTCTTCTGGAGGCGAAACCAGCAGCATCACCACATGACATCTGCCTGCAGTCATCCTGCCCTAAGACTGCTCATGACCTGTGAGCCAAAGGGGAACACAGGACCAGGAAGCTATTTTTATCCTTTTCTCGAGTTCCTAACTTATACACAGCAGGATCAAAATGATCCTTCATCTATAAACTGGAAAGGGGTTTCCAGTTCGGTTTGCTATGCAAACATGCATGTAACCAAAATACCAAGCAGAGGATTATGTAAAGGCTGCCTTAATCCTGTCAAAAGGCAATAGGATAATTTAAAAAGAAAAGAGTATAAGATCAAATGTAATGCCAAGTAAATTATTTCTGGTGATTGCTCTATCCAGGATTTCCTCAAGGAAATTTATTATTCATCATATTTTAAGGAATATTTGTAACTATTCAGGGTTTTTTTTAAATCCCAGAGACTCAATGTATTACTTACAGTAGGTATGATCACCTTCACAGTATAGAAACAAAGATTTGCAAAAGAGGAAAGATGGAAAGATTGCAAGATGACCTTTCATATTCTATTTGTTTACTTTCTAGCAGATGCAATTCCCCTGTTCAGGCAGTAAAATGTTTCCAGGTAACATTGCTCTCATAACCTCTTACAATATAGCCCACAGAGTTAAACAAAACCTAGAATTCACCAGCAGTTAATGACCTTGCAATAGAAAAGAGACATCTGTTTCAAAAGATAACAAATTACAAGTTTTATAAACACACACAGAAAATAAACCAAAAATCTTCTGTTAGCCAACTGGGCCTGTGGTGACTTTCCAGTGTAATGAAAGCTTTGACTCCACTGTCTCTACCATAATAGAACCCATGGACTTTCAAAAGAACCTTTTCAGTTTAGGCTGAAAGGTTACTGCGTAAACAAGTAATTTCATGATAATATTTGTATATTCCACATTTATTAAGTGGTAAACATCAGTGTAGTGTAGTAATCATGATTTTGCATAAAATTATGTTGGGGGGGGCTTAACTCTAAAAGCTTACATTTTCCACTAGTTTATAAGAGACTCATTACAACAAACTGAAATTTTAAATAATTTGTCATGTATGCATGACGTGAAAATATACTGGGGAGCTGGAAAGCTTTGGGAAGAACCCAAATACGCAGAGATGCAGTGTGACTGGCAGGTGAAAGGCAAGCTTTGATGTGCGCAGCCCAGTACATCTGTCTGCTCAACCAGCCTGTCAGCTGGGACCATCCTGCCTAATGAGACAGATTCAGGTCCTCAGCACACAGCACTCCTTATCACTGCTGAGGGATTATGCTGTAATCTTCTCCTTTAATTGTAGAACTGCTACTGCGTTCCTTGCTTTGCAGCGCACATGGCTTTGGAGAAGCTGAGCTGTGTTTTCTCACTTATCCCAAGTTACAGACTGGTAACCCTACCACCCACCAAACCCATTTATCCTTAATCTCATTTGCTAGCAATCATTCCCATCAAACCCACCACTGCACGTGCAGCTTTCTAACATGTATTTCAGTACTCTAGTTTCCCACTTTCCTCTTACATATTTGGAATAAATCAAGCAGTTAGAGCCCCTAAATGACTGTATGGGCATCCTGACTATATGGGAGGTTAGCCCTGGTGGGCTGATAAAACTCAAACCATAGCCAGTAGATGATCTAAGATGTCAAAAAAAGGCCGAACACCAGCAAGGACCGTCACAGTCAAAAGCAGAAGGGAAGAACACTAAGTGATGGAGAGATGCCACAGGAGTCCAAAACGCGTCTCCAGAGAGAGACAGGCTGTGAATGACACTGAGGGGTATCAGTATGGCTTGAGAAAGCGGGGGGGATGAAAAATGGGACTGCTCTTCAGCATTCAGCAGGCAATGCTGAAGGATGTGGAAACGAACCCACACTGTGGGGTATGCACCACATTGATGAGGAGAATGGAAATTTTACTGGAGAGATGTAGCTTAGGGTATCTGTTGTATCAAGGGATCTAATGAAGAAAGAAACACTATTCTTAAAAGCTAGATTTAAGGATCATCTCTTTGCTAAAGGATCCTCACAGCTTGGTTAGTGAAGTTTCAACTACAAATTTATGTTTTATCCCAGTTCTGTTTTCAGCTTTACAGTTTTAGTTTTACCTTAACCTGACCCCAGACAATGGTTCAGCTTAGGACAAGTGTAATATTTATGACCACTGTTAAGTTTTATCCCCAAAAGCTCACACATTTCTCCCTAAAAAGAGTTGTTAGAAGGCTTCCAAAATAAAAATTTTAGCAAGTTTCATGTCAGTGTAATCCCACAGAGGAAACCAGGAACTATTTCTCTGGCTATACAATATATACCGAAAAAGAAAGAAAACATAAGCCTTAGAATTAACTCTGTTAGCACTAATGTTTTTTATCTTTTTTTCTTCAAGATTCTTCACACTGCTAACTAACTGTGATAACTGATAATGATTGTGTCTGCATCAAGTCACTTCATAAATTGGGTAATTAAAAGATAATTGTAGCCACATCACAGTAACTTATGGCACAAGAGACAGATATATGTATGTTGGGAAGACTTCATATTGTCAGGGCAGGCTGGAAGATTATAATAATCTAGCGTGACCTCCTGTGTAACACAGACAAGAGCATTTCAATGGTAATATTCAAGTGAGAAAAAATATTCTTCCCTGCTCTGTAAGCAACCATTATCAACCCAATTGCAGAATACTGCTATCTTCAGGTTTTAAAGGGCCAGCTTTGGCCCTCCCATCTAATCTATGATAAACCACCTAAATCTTTGATTTGAGGTCTCTAAATCTGACATAGTCCTCAACATTTAAAAAAAAAAAATATTTCCAGAAGCTAAATCTAAAATTAACATCACGATCACTTACTAGAAAGGAGGAGCAACTTCTTTGCTAATTAGAAATAAAGACACAACAGATGGATCCAGAGTTTCTGCAGAAAGCGCTTACGTTTTCTTTGGAAGATGAAACAATGCCATGCCCACCTATTATTTTATTTAATAAGCTACTAAATATTGTAGAGACCACTCTCTTTTTCTACTATAGATGTTAGATTTTAAAATACTGTTATTCTTTAAAGATACCAAATCATTTTAAAAAGCTATCATTTGCATGCTAAATGCTTTTTGGAAGAGGCCAGCCTTCACATCTCTTACCATAGAGAAAGGAAAAGCTTATGTAGTTTTCAGTCCTGGGAGCCATCCACACATCAAGGAGCAAACATTTGTATGACATTAAGTTTAAAAGCCATTGCCATTTTTCCTTCACTTTTGACTTTTTACTGTGACTGCAAATACACTGTACAAGAGCATCAGACCTTTTGAAACATTCAGACTGGTTTTCTTTCAATATATGGAAGCTTACAAGTTAGCAAAGAAAAACAACAAAATGAGGGGGGGTATTTAAAATGCTGCATAACTAACAACTGTAACAACTAACCCTACAGTTTGCCTGAAGAAAGTTCAAAAGAAAGGTCAGAGATGGCAGCAGTTTTTCTCTGACATTGATGAAGGCACACTCAAGACAACGGCAGCAGACCTCCCCTGGGCAAGATGTATTGATAAGCAAAATGAGGTAGCTCCAACCACATGTGACTTTTTACATCTCTTTGGCTTTTGCATTTTCCTAGCCTGTAGGACTGGATCTTCTTTTGGTCTGCAGAACACATGTGTCACCAATTTAGTCACTGGTTATCTTACCAGTGACTGAATGGTCAAAGTAATACATCAAGAGTAAGAAAATGACCTTTGGCAAGTTAAAAAAAAAAAGGCCATGTCTTTTTTCCTGTCACAAATCATATGTTACTTTTAACATCTGTCTTAGTGAGACACCCACTGTAAGAGCCCTGTTCTACAGATGAAGATACAAATTCAGGAAAAAATACAGACGTACTTTGTAAATGCACAAAGCTATTAAGGTTCTTAAAATTTTACTTGATTTTCATTCTTAAATATTTAGATGTGATTAAACATGACCTGTATACTGTGCCCAGCGAGTCTGTCATACAGGGACACGATCTCCCCAATGACATAACACAAAGAAAGACCTATTTTATGGCAAGATAACAGCTTGCCAGTAACTTGACCATCCCATAAATTTCACATTGATAAGTGCTTTCCATTTTGCTTACTCCATCAGATCCTGCTCAGGTTGTAAAGAGTGTGGTGGGAAAGGAGAAACAGTAGTACTGCTTCTTCCAGAAAAGTGGATCTTTCAGTGCATTTTGTGTAACACATGAAATACCTGTGGCAGCTGTGCTGTTCCCTTTGAAAGGCTGAACAAAAGGTTTGAGGTCGATCAGTGATATTATTTGCAGAGGCAAGGACCTGCTCAAATTATTTCTCAATACAGTTTTAAATAATGTGCTATTTACTTTGCATTCTTTCATTTACAAGCCAATGTTATGTCTACTGTATGACACTCACATGCCCAGGCTGTTTGTGTTTTACATGCATTACAGATAATTACCATGAAAGATTATCAGAAGAACGTACTGAAGTTTAACCCTAACAGACAAATGAACATTTAAACATGCTACTGCAAGTGCAGTGCAGTTGGTGTCCCCTACAACTGGCAACTATTTTTGTACCTACACCCCAGATTGCTTGTTAGGGGTCACCGAGTTCCTCCAACTGGAGGAACACAATTGTTACAATTATTTGTAAGGATATAAAAAATGTTACCAAATAATAAACTGCAGAAAGCACAGCTGTAAATCACTTGCACAAATTTAGAAGTGCTTTTGAAAAAAAAATCTCTTGTCCTTAACATAGCTGGCCTGACTGCTACTGCTGAATGCTACAGCAGAACTTGAAGTATATAATAATTGTGCAAAACCTGTCCTACCCCTTTTACTACAGTTCTGTTTCTCGTACATGGAAAATAATTGGTTATATAAAATACCTTGACCAAGATTCTGATTTTAAGGAAGATGCTATTGTTAAGTGAATGGAAAAAGTAGGTTGACATAAGCTCAAAGGAATCAGTTTTTCAGCCCAAGAATAGTTAGATGCTTTGGGCTAAATGCTTTAGTTTATACAAAATGTCGCACCATTTAGAAATGCCTATTTTAACCAGTTTAGTTGCTGAGGCTTTTCTCTCAAAATTCGTAGAGTTCAGTACACCAGTACCAAGGTTAACCAAAGACGATGAAAATGGAGGCAGAAATAAAACTGCCTAAAACCCACCACTGCCTTATCTCATTAACTCCCATCGGCTTCCATGTATTGTAGATTACTCAGTCTAAAATAACCCGTTTCAGTAATTGTGTCGTTATTGATGTCCTCTGTACAACTAAGTGTTCATCACCCTGGGTTGCAGAATGTAAATTACACTGGACTTACCAAATCCAAAAGCACTGGAACCACCAACACTCTGGGAAGCCTGAACGCTGGTAGAGGTGTAAAGCCCAGTTACCAGTAAGCCATCAAAGAAGGTACTTGTTGAAATAGTCACTGAAATGAGAGAAATAAAATATGTGTCATTATCTATAAGCAGTACTTAAGAACCTATGCAAATTCTGTGAGCAGACTCTTGCCCTTGAATGAAATCCCATCATTCAGTACAGCAAATTCCACTGAACACCCCCAATACTTATGACGCTACAGTGACTGTAGATTGGCTTGCCCACGTAATTTGCCCAAACAACTTGTTCAGTGTTCAGGTTGTGTCTGCTGACTTTCAGTATGCTCCTGTACTTCCTCAGGGTTTACCTGAAGAAAATGTATTGTTTTAGAAGTAAATGACTGGCATTTATTGGTGTTTGACTCAGCTTTATTCCTAAATGAATCAGAAGTCTTGTACCAATAATCATCTGCAGCAGGAACCAGACACAAACTGAGCATTACAACAGAATCCGAAATGAACATCAAAAGGATGGCCATGGCCATCACTGCTTGGGTAGTTGCCTTTGCTGTACTAACACTAAATGCACAATGAGTTAGTAAAACATAGCATTGGAATATGTGGCTTGTAAGTAATTGTCATGACGTTAGAATATAGTAAAAGCAATGAAATAACCAGTATTATGGTATTGTTCTTTCTGGACCTAAATAGAGTGCTATATTATGGTCATCATGCATATTACAGTATTATACACTTAAATTATATGAGCATCTGAATCACTACAGATTATGTGTATTTCAATAATTCCTGAATGTATTCTTAAGAGATTCTTAGATATTAGCAGTAATCATCCAAATAACATCTAAAGTATGGTTGAAATCTATAGATTCTTTGTTAGAATTGACAAATCTTCCAATATTTATTTACTTGCATGCACTCATTCTCACATTTTTACTTTGGTACCTTTTGGATCATATCATTGTATTCTTAATATCAGCTTCAATCGTTCTGTCTTGGAAAGACTTAAATTAACTAACAGGTTTAGGTTTTTCTATTATATAAATGCACTATCTTCTATGGCCAGAAAAACCTCTCTAATCCTACAGCAGCACACAACTTTCTTTGCTTCATAATAATCTCCTGTCCATTTTTTTAAATTTAATATTCTAACATTAGGTTGCACACCTCTGAACTGAAAATCAGAACTAGGAAACTATGAAAAAATGATGAGCTTATCAATGAAGTAAATTTGATTCTCTTTCTCTCCTCACCTTTGCCTGTATAATATCACCCTTTTCTACATCTAATGCCTAATATCCTTTTCTACACTAACATCATGTTTTTCTACAATCTTTACTGATATTTATTTAAATGCGGATAAACTGTATTGCAAATCTATGGCCTACCATATAAGATTCCCTTTAGACTCCATTATGAAGGGCAAAGAACCTGCAAAGAGATCCACACAAAAAAAAATATCTCCCTGCTGAAGAAGAGTCTCATGACCTGTAGCCTCGTATACTGAAGATGGATCAAGGCCTTAGTTATCACGCTGGTTCTGCTTTCATACTTTAATCCTTTCCCCCCTGCTTAATGCATTGAGTTCGGTGCTTGACAGGGATTGCTGATAAACTCTGATCTCTCGCTACATCACATTCCACCTCCACACATTGCTCCGTCTTGCTGGGAACATCATGAGCCAGCGACTGGCTGGGGAAATGAAGTAAGGTACTGTGAGGGGATTGCTAGTACACTCACTGGCGGTAGACATTCAGCAGTGAAACAGCTGGGCTTTTTAAATCCCAAACAATTTAGTGATTCCTCTGGGGTACCCATTGGCTTAAACTTACTGTTAAATATCTAAAGAATATACAAATGTTGACAGTGGCTTAATTTGTTCTGGACAGAGGAGCAATATTTACCATGTTTAATCAAAGAAAGAAAGATAATTAAATATAAAGAGTTGAAGAATAAATTATTCAGCAGTATGCTGAATAATTCCTGAATCCAACTTTTCTGTTCTTAATTTCAGTGTTTTGCAATAGACGTTTCCCTGAACGCAGGTGCAGGTTCAGAGCCATATGCTCAATTTTTAAGAGGCCACCTCTGATATATATGTTAAAAGAACAGCCAAAGAGACCAGAATTTTTAAGAAATAAAAGCAGTATTACAGAGAGAAAAAGAAAATCAAACAAGGAAACAATTAATTTTTCCTGTGTTTCATGATGAAGTGGTGAATAATGCAGAACCTTTTCTTCCTTTTGTGCCTTTAAACCGACAAAGAGGCTAAACATGTGTTGAAAAAATACACCTATGTGTTATTTTTGAAGACTTGGCAAAACAGCCAGTGAAAAGCATTGATAGAAGGGCACTGGGCCAGTACTTTGCTGCCATTTTGTTTCCCTGTGGGGAAGCATCTTATTCTTTACCGAATAGGATATAATGCAAAATCCTACTGTGAACAGGTGACCGGTTTCTCTGTGGGAAAGAAGTGATATTTTACAATGCCTGTATTTGATTTTGGACATATTTGTGCGATTGTCAACCCTCATTTTACATGAGCATGTAATAGGTCAATTTTTATTGTTGAAAAATTTCCAACACAGTATGGCTCCCTCATTAAGCCTCTGGGAAACTGCAGAACACCTCTAGCACATTTTTAAAAAACAGAGCACTAGGCTTTTATTATACACGTGTCATACATTTCAGAATAATTTCATAGTTCTTCAAGAGGAAAAAAATTAATCATGACATTCTCAGTGATTATTTTTTTCCTCTACCCAGTGGTGAAATACATCAAATTCCCATAAAATGAAAGAAAACACACACCATGCCAAGTGTTAATGACCAAGAACAGGAAAGCTGTGCTAATGTACAGCCCAGTAACAGGGCTGTGATTTTACGTAGGGACTAGGGCTTGTTACTGAGGGTTCTCAGCTTCTTCCAAGAGCAACAAGATTTCTGCGAGGTCCCCTCCACCAGGTTTTGTTTCTGCCTTTACACTGGTTCATGCCATATGTAGTCAATGCCAAGTATCTGATGCTTCAGGAGCAAGGACCAGCACCAAGACCCACCTGGACCTTGGAAAACACCTGGAGGGGCACAGAGACATGGAGCACCCAGGGCTGGGCAGGCAAGGAGGGCTCTGGCACAGCCCCACTGCCTGCCCCATAGCACCCAGTGGGCAACAGAGCAGTGGGTCTCATCGACAAGTCCAATCAAGCTCTGCTCCATCCTCCCCAGCTCCCTTTCTTAGGAGGAAAATGTGGGTGAGTGAAGAAGCGAGGAGCCCTTCCTATCACTGGGGACTGCTCAGCCAGGCATGGAGGGTGCCAGACCTCGCCACCCCCCAGAGCGGCACCCCATGCCAGCCCTCCTGGCTGCTGCACCAGGGCAAGCAGGGAGCCCCTCACCCCAGGGAGAAGAAAGGAGCTTGTAAGAGAGCCCATGGGAGCAGGCAGCCCGTGGCACAGAGGTAGGCAGGAAGCCCTCTGTTGCCTTGAAATAGCCCAGAGAGAGGGACTGAGAACGTCTTCCCAAGAAATACAGCAGGGCTGCACTGGGAACAACCTACTGACCAAGCAATAGCAGCATACTGCAAATATTAGAGGCAAAGGTGATAACAGCTACTTTAAAGATGCCCAACGTTTCCTTCCACTTTCAGTTCCTGATATCTTTGCCAGTTTTTACCCTCTTGGGCTTTTTGGGTCTTTTTTTTTTTTTTTTTTTTTTTTTTTAATGGAAGCGTATGCCTCAGTCTGATTTAATTATTTATAGGGGAAGAAATTTCAGTCAAAACACTTCATTCATTTCTGAGATGAGGTTAGAGGAAAACGTTGTGTTGCCCTGACTGAAAAAATTCCAGTGTCCTCTGCTTTCAGCAGTTCTTCCACTCTGAAATGAAAGTGCTGTTCTCCAAGTCTGGACAAATTATATTTTACATATATATAATACATATATACACAAACACACAAACACCCAGAGCTTACACAGGCTCAGAGACATTTTCATTTTTAGCATCTAAATATTTCTGGAGATTCTGTCCTCATTTAGCAGTCTTAGAACACTTGCTGACTAATAGAGCTCACTGAAAAAAATCCCATGCAATACATTTGAGTCCAGCTATACTGCTTTGATAGAAGTGCTTTGTGAAGATACCGTTTCCAAAGATGTTTTGATCTGAGAAGCTTCTCAGTGTTTTAAATCAGAAAGTCATGTCTGTTGGTTGGAAAGAACGGGGAAAAGAGAAGGATCTTTATAAAAAAAAACTAAGAAGCCTCATGAGAAAACATCAATTCAGCAGAATCCCTCTTCTCAAAAAGCTGGGAAATGTACAAAATATCACAAAAATGAAGTTGCTCCTAAAGTTTGGTCAGCACCATTCCCAGCAGCTTAAACTTAGGAGACACAAAAGCAGGCCTGAGGGCAAGAGGACAGTGAGTCTACCAGGGCAGGGAAGGTGGTAACACTGGAACCAGTACAGAAAATAGGGGAAGAGACACCTTTTGGAGAAAAAAAAATTAAAAAAGAGAGCGATGGGGGAGAGGGGCTATTGCTGGGCAAAGCAGCAGAGAGGTGATGAAAATGCAGAGGCAGGATCTGTAGCTGTGTCCTGAAAACTGGAAATGTTCAGTACAAGGGACTCAGACACTGAGGGGGAGAGACCAGATGCAAGAGCACCTGTAAAACCCAACAGTGAGGTTGTGGGTCAGCCTCACATGCTGGTCAACAGCCACAATGGCAACCTGCTACACAGCTCTTACTCCACCTCCTGAATCAAGCAGTGTTTGCATGAGTGATATGAAACCTTCTTGTCCACCAGTCACATAGATCAGAATACATAGGTGGGTAACTTAATTTTTTTTTTCATGGGATGATTTTACAAAATAAACTGATCAGGGCTAGGAAATACCACAGAAGTAACCTCTAGTGCCACTTTGCCCTACTCTTCTTTCTGTACAGTGGTTGTGGTCACAAACAGCTGTATTTCTGAGAATCATGATGCCACCCCCCCTGTTCAATTTTCCAGCAAAAAATCATGGAAGGTGGCTGACAAACTCCCTGCACACTTAGCACACACATGCTGCTTTGCCTGGAGTTGCTACAGGGACCAGCCAAGTGAGCACACAGGCTGGCCTCATCCTGCCAATGCCATGCACCTCTGGGGAGCTTTGGGGTGTTATTTCCTTAACAGAGAGCATGTGGCAGCCTCTCACCGGAGATGCCTTGCACTTCCCATGAACAGATTTCTGAAAGTTGGTGCCTCCCATGGGGAAAGGAACAGCAGTGCCTCTGGTAATGCCAGGAGCTGACATGCCTCAAGGAGGAAGCAGGTCAGGAAGGAGGCGGCTGGCAAAGATGCTGCTGAAATCATACCACAGGTGGACGCAGCAGCATAAGAGGAAAGACAAACTGGGTTTTGAACTGCAGTTCTATTCAGGTATTTCTAAGAAATTCATACTATTCTTAAGAACATGATTTTCCCTGTTTCCAGTGTTATATACTGTGTAGTATTAGGGAAATCTATTCATCTATGTAAGCAATTGCATAAAATTTGCCTTACATTCTCTTGAGGGACTGATTTACTCTCTGAAGAAACAGCTGGATTTTGACTGATACTCAAAATATTCAAAGCACAGTCAATGCCTCTAAACTGTAAATGCAAAAAGTCTGCTAGGTGGAGGAAGAGAATCATCTCAGGAGATACCTGTCAGTAGCAGGTCTTACCCAAATGCATCCGCTCTTCAACTTTAGCTAAATGTCACTAAGAGGACTGATACATGCAGAAATTCCACAAAATCTGCAGCTGCTGTTGATGACAGTCACAGAGTTAAAAAACTTTAAGGCAAGGAAAAGGACTAGACATACACATATAGATATGACACATGAAACAGCATGAGCAGAGATATAACAGAGTTCAAGAAAAAACTAATAAAGGCAAAAATCTTTGAAGCCCTGTATACTGTTTATGTGAGTCAAGACACACAGTTGCAGTGTAAAACTGCGCTTTTGTATACCATATACCATGAAGAAAAAGTATTTTTGATATGTGAAATGGGATCACCACAGAAAGCAGACTTCCTCAAATGAGACTTCCCTGCATCAAAGCAAGGACAGGCACTTTTCCAGGTTTTTCTCAAGATCAAAGCCAGTTCCTTATAATACTGTAATACTGCATCATTGCACACCTGAGCCATGGCTGGAAACCTTTCTCTTAGGAAATAAATTGTTTATACTAAAGTATTATTTTTTTTCCTGCTTGACTCCTCAAAAAATGTATCAGCCCCTAGGTAATGCAAGTCAGGTGTGTAAATGGCACTGTTCAGACAGACCTCTGTTTCACAGCATCGTGGCTTTCACAGGAGACTACGGAAAGAAATGGAGGATAACATCAAATACAGCAAAGACTGTAATCATTACGCTACATTCAGAGCCAAGCAGACCTCAACACTTCCTAAAACAGTCCACAGCAGAAATGCAATCTGAAGGCAGTGTCTTTGGGACCACCCAAGCTCACATGCTTGCATGCAAACCATGACTTCCCTTACACAGTTCAAAAGATCAGGAAGGACTGACTCCTGAACAAACTGGAGGATTCACCCAGGAGACCAGCACAGAGACACTCCATCCTCTGAATCTCATCTTCTGCTGCCTCATCAGCTAGTACTGGGTTTGTTTAAACCATACCCATGCCGATCCTGTAGGCGCTTGGCAGACAACATGTCAGGAGGATAACAACAGGCACATCAAAGCTAATGCACCCTCTCCAGTCACCGCTCCTAAACATCATCTCTCTGACCAGCATCTGACAACTACTGTCACTTGTTTAAAACCACCCGGTATATAGTGTGCTACCACCTCATGCAGAATTGTCATGTGGTGGTGCACGTTCTCCCCGCAGCTGAGAGAGGGACCAGCTCATTGCACCAGGCAGAGCAGAGACAGCTCTGCCATTAGCACATTCCCACCACACCACCAGGACTGGTGAGAAGTTTCCCCACAGTAATGCTGCCCCTGGCACCAGCCTTGCTGGTTCAGAGACGGAGGAATGAACAGCAGCCCTGTAAGTGTGAGGCACTCCAGCAGCAGCATGTGCCACGGCCATCTGCATCTCAGCATCTCTTAGCCAACATGACCTGATCAAAAGCCCACACTGGGCTGTTCCCTGTTCAAATTCTCCCTCTGTGGCTTTGCTCGCAATGGCTTTAAAAGTAGAAACGAGTTGGTGCCCCCAGAGTGGATTTCTGGGCTCATTACCTGCATTCCCGGCAAGTTGGGAAGGGTTTTGTGCAAGACATAATTAAACACAGGGAAGATGTTCTTTGTCCCTTCCCAAGCTGGTCCTCTCTTTTAGGCAATGGTGCCTTTATGCTACCATCATGCAATGCCAAACACAAGCAGCACAAGTGTAAACCCATCCCAGCATGTAGTGCTGTCTTACAGGGCACAGACAATACTAAGCCCAAATCCTTAAAATACCAGACCACCCTTGAAATGTCAGCTACAGATTAAATTGCTAGTAAGGACATAATAAGCTTCGATGCCTTATTTAAAGGTACGCTGTTTAGGCACCACAGTGATAAGCTATCTATAAATACTCAGGTAGAATTTTAGACATATAAATTCAAAGTAGTGTGCTGATAAAAGTCCTTGTAAATTAGTGGTGGAGTATGCATTGCAACAAGAATTCAGAAACTGTATACACTTAATTGCACTAAAAACCTTATTAGTTAAAAAAGGAGGAATTAAAAAAAAAACAACCAAACTACTACTGACATATATTGGCATCAAACTAACTTTTACTGCTTGCAGAAATACTTTGCTTTCAAAAGAAACCAAAATCCAGAAATTCATAATTACACAAAAATTTCAAATATGAATGCCAGACAGATACCAGAGAACAGTGTGACTCACAGGTCTACACCTCATCCAGGGAAGAAAAAAAAAAAAAAAAAAAAAAAAAAAAAAAAGCAGAAAACCTATGGGATTCTTAGTCATACTGGTTTTGATTTTCCCCAGGTAGGTGGGAGAAAACAAGACAGAAAGGCATTTCAGCACACAAATAAACAGACAAGGGCGAGGGACAGCACTCTGAAAGCATTCTCACTTAAGTAATGGTTTTCTAAAGTGCATGTCAAAGTACTAAATCCACAAGAGCACACCAGTGAGCTTTTCTGGAAAGTGGAGTGATGGAGTGTTGAACAGCATCTTCACCAACCTGTGAGGCCTTCACCAATAACTCCAGTTACCTACAGCTCTTGGGATGAGGGAAGTAAAAACACACAGGTTTTGAATCTTGCTTGAGACAGCTTAAACTCAGATCTGGTATCGCTTTGCATTACAGTACTAGTTTCAGTGGTTCTGCCCCATGCTCCATCAAATCTCTTTGTCTCCATAGCTTTTCAATTCCTTTCCTAAATTGGTAATGAGCAACAGAGAACTGAAAATAGATTGCAGATGTGTGGCAAGATGTCAGTAACACGATACAGAGACATCATTTGTCATTGATGCAAAGAGTAGCCTATCAGCCTCAGGAAAGAACTATTTGCAGAGACACTACTTATAATATCTTCTTGAAAGTTCATAACAAAATAGTGACAGTGACATCAGCAGTAATATAAAGTAGTGTTTATTCTTATATTCCTAAACTACAAAAGATTGGTCACATTTTTAATAGGGTCCGAGATGCTTCAGAGCCTGCACCTCACTAGAAGTGGAGTCCAATGGTTAGACCTGTGAACACACACCGGCACCTAAAACAAGTGCATGGTCCTAATATTGGACCCAAGAGCCTGACTTCTCATGCATCAAAATCCCCAACTTAAAAATGTTTCTGACCATACCTAAAGCCACCAGAAACTTGGCCACATTGAACAGCAAGGTACTTTGTTCCACCTGGCATCACCAAACACGTTGGCACAGGCCAGAGACCTGGCAGAAGAGGGATAAGGCTGGCTACTGCCATAGCAGCCTGCTTCCTAACCAACAGATGGGTAATTAAGGCTGTCAACCTAGGTAAGAGGATTCAAACCTGAATTTCCCCAGCAAATATCCTAAAATATTTTAAACCCCACTGTCTGTGTGGCCTGGCCACTGTCCCTCAGCTGCAGGCATTGCATTTTGTATCGGAAAAGCTGGCCCAGAGAGGCTTGTTCTCTATTCCCACGGTTGGGGCAGCCTCCTTGGAAGGAGGAGATGGAGGTTTCAGTCAGTGGCCCAATGAGTATGTGCTACTGCTATATAAAGCTCCCGAGAACATCATATCTATTTATGTCACACCATTGAGCCTGTAAATCTCACCCTAATGTTGATGTCTAAAACAGGCCAGATGAATCACACTGGAGAAATGCCCGATTCTCCCCACTGGCAATAAAGGGAGCCTAGACAGTAAAGCTCAGCTGTAGCTGTCAACGCTGAAGATGGCTAAACTGCAATGAATCCCACCAAAAGCCACTCACACAGAGTAACCGAATTACCCAACTTCTGTTTAGATGCCCAACTATTGCCTGCATCAGAGGGAGCTGAGCAGGAATTAAACATCCTAGTGTACCCGGAGCTCACCCGAGAACATTAGAGATAATGACTGACTGTATCTTCTTTCTTGCGTTATGCCAAACATATTGTTAACGCTTAGCAACTTAGCAAGCACTGCTGCAGTACCAAGAAGCTCCAAAGGGTATCAGAAAATGTCTGTTACTACATTCGATAATTTACAGAGCGAGCCCTGAACAGCATTAATGAAGTTTAATCAGTCAAACCAATAATCTGGATATGAAACAAAGTCTGTTTCACAAAAATGTATAACAGCTATGTTTCTAAAAATGCTGTCTAGCAGAAGCCACCAACAGTCCACATTCAACCACAGAATTATATTGTGTATTATAGCCAAAACAAGAATGATCATCTAAATAACATTTTCTATAAAGATTAATGAAAATGGCCATTTATAGTTTAAGATACACAAACCCAATCATATTCTTTGTTAAAATGCACCTCTTGCACAACAAAATACTGTCAATATGAGCTAGTAGCATAACAAAACAGCTGGAAACATATACTTTGACAGCATGTACATGAATAATTGTGAAACTTATTTTGCCAGCCATACTGTATTATTTCTCTTATCCGAAGTCCCAGGAGCAGATAGGAAGAGATGATGGCCATTCCTAGACCTCATCAGCTACAAAACCAATGAAGCAAGCCTGGTCACTGGTCTATGTTGGAAATGTATCCTTATTCAGCAACCATCAATTTCCTTATTAAGTTTCAAATTCAGATTTTGTCATGCTTCTATGAAATGTGCCAGCATAAGGTTTTTCTTAAAAAGAGATTAAACGTTACTGTGATTACCTTTTTATTACTCTAAGCCTGAGAATATTGACCTCCGTTTTGGAGCCTAATCTTATTTTTCATGCCTTTTCAAGTTTATGTGAGGTTGCCTGTTTGATACCCATACATGAAAATTTCATATTGTTGGCTGTGCTCTCAATAAATTATTTAGAGGGTCTGAATATCACCGCAGTGTTCAGATTTTCAGAGAGTTTGGTAAATCCTTTTATTCTGCTGTCCTCAAAAGAAAACAACTACTCAATACACAACTTACAATAGCATTAAAAAACAAAATGAAGGCTGGCTTGGAAGACAGCAAGTATGATTATCTACTGGGAATTTATTATAACTCAGTAATATCTAGGCATTTGCAAGAACTTTTGTCTTAATTTTAGCTAAGGAAGCATGCCAACTAAAACCAGGCGGTTGAGCATGTTTACCTCGGGCTAAAAGAATACAAATCCTCTTACAGACACATGAATTATGATGAGCAAATATCATGAATGCATGAGTTTGAGTGATACTGGAGAATAAGGAAGTATCTTCAAATCAAAATACACATATGCAGTGTTCTTCTGTAACTACTCATCTTGCAATATAAAATATAGCCCTGGATAAACATAAGACAATAGGTCTATCTTTTCCTAAACATCCTGAAAGAAATTCCCTACAGCTTGTACCCTCCAATTATTTTTTTAATAGATTAAAAAAAAATAAAACTAGTCAGCTTCTTCCTTGCTTTAGAACTTCTTTAATTTGCCCTAGAAACATACTGAAACCTTAAATACAGCCCACTGAAGGCCTGCTTCTTACTCTCAAAGTCGTTAAATAATGTTGATTCAAGTCCTAAAGTACCACAAAATTATATTGGTGCATTATAAAATGTAATATATATTTTCTAGTACCAGTGCAAATGTGACAGTGATCAGAATGATGCACACAAGCTCTGTTGACTAGTTTCAAATACTTTCAGCATTGGATTGCTTTAAAACCTCCTAGAGAGCACAAGTTCTGAATTGCAGAGCATACTTAGCTGGTGTGAAGTAACAAGATAAGGGATGCTAAAATTCACTTCAGCAGCTTAAAGACTGCTGCCTTCTGAGGCACTCTAAGGAGAACACAGAAGGCAACAAGTACAGCACAGGCCAAGCAGCAATCTCCTGCCCTCGTGGACTGGCAGGCAGAGGGCAGGGATGCTGTACGTTGTGATAAATAGCACTACACATGGATTCAGGCAACAGAATTGTCCCACTGAGTTGGCCAAAGGTCCCTGCCAGCCTAATTGTCCCAACCCTAGCCACCTGAAGATGCTTTGAGTACAAGAAACAGGGCGTGCAGAGAAACAGCCCCACATTCCCTCCACATACAACTTCCATCTCTAGGTACGCTGGGTTGTGACACATAGCCATCAATGAACCTTTAAAGGGTCCATTTAAATAACTGTATTTGTATTTTTACAGCTTCAGGTGGCAAGGAGCTCCATGATTTAATTACATAAAAATATAGGGAAAGCATTTTCACACATTAAGTTCTCCTTTCTCTAAATTCTTGCATTTTCAGCAACAGCATAACATTTTTGCTTTATCAACAATATTCAATTCAATACTTATAGGCATCTTTCACATCACCCTCAACCATTCCTTTTCCTAAATTGAGGAAACTTACTTTAGCTTCCCACCCATTACAGAGAAATATGTTCCCTCTCTCTCATCATCTAGTTTTACTACGATTTTTCCAGGCAGAGGCAACCAGATCTGCCCATAACACCAAAATCTGGGCACATCATTGTAATGCACACCCAGTGGCAAAATAATACTGGCCATTTTACTCTTTGTTCCTTTCCTCATAATTCCTAAGGTTCAATTTTTTTTTTTATTCATGCTTAGCACCGAGGTCATATTTTGAGATTCAATCCCAGTATCCTCATTATTTTTCCCTGTGTTCTCCCCTTTCATTTTAACAGTAATGCAGTTAGCCTTAAATTTTACTATCTTGAGCAGCATGATACATAATGCTGTTACCTTACTATTAAGCCCCCATGATCACTTCAATCACTCTTAACTTCAGGCATCAAGCCATGACAATGACACTTCTTCCTCATCAGCCTAAGTCCTCCTTCCTCACAGAGAAATCCTTACATGATAATTCAGGTGAAAGCTGGCATACTCTTATGGTTTAGATCACAAACCAGAGTCAGCAATGAAGTTTCTGACTCCAGTTATCTTTAATATATTTATGCTTATCTTCCTTAAATCAGAGTTTAACAAGATTGCTTAACGGACTGCAGTAATAAGAGACCTTAAATAACCCGGTGCTTTGCAGTCTAAATATGTTGGGCATCCAATATAGCAGCTGCACATTGGACATGCAGGTATTTTTTTTTTTTTTAATACCAGACTGGGGATTCATCTGCCTGCACATGAGTGTGCAGAACATCATCCTCCTCACCCAAACTGCTCATCTCAGAGTCCTTTCTATGCAACAAATCTACCTGGCAAAGTCAGCAGTGTCTCTGTTGCAGCCTGTCCAGCCACAAAGTAGATACAAAGTCAGGTTCTGGAAGAGTTGCCTATAGCCCCCTGGGGAGCAAGGGGGTGTAAGTGGGTAAGAGTCATGATTAGAAAGGCAAAAGTAAAGAAAATGAGTACAGAAAAGTAAAGACTGAAACCCACTGAGAGTTGCCAAGAACCATGAGCAGAAGGAGGGGGGCCAAAATACACGACACTGGGTATTACAGGAACAGGGCACGAGAGTTTAAACATGTGACTTAGTTTTGTATGTATGATTCATGCAACAAAATAATTCTGCTTAAGCACAGTCCCTCATTTAGTTGGTGCAGAATGCTATATAAAAAAAATAGCTAGACAACCCCCACGTAGAAACTGGAACAAGACTACAAAATAGCCTAGAGACTGACATTTTAAGTTAAAGCAAACAGGATGAACCAAATGAGATTTCATACAGGAAAAATACAGTAGGTTTTATACTAAATATAAAGTAGTATATATACTGAATTCTGGCATATGAATGATGACTGGACTGTAACAAATGTTAATACAATCCTTTGACCACACATGGTCTATTACTATTGCAAGGTCTAATTAATGAAAAGTACTTATTTCCAAAGGTTCAAATCAGAACATAGATAAGAATCTGAAAAAAATAAGAACAAACATTTACTATTCCCTTGACATTTAAAAATACACCTTATGAAAATTGAGTCAAAGCAATAAAAATAACATGCTTATGAAATAAAATTCCTAAATAACAGCAATATTAAAGCTCAGTGGCATCTGTTTGTCTTATCTTTATGGATGTGTGGCTAAGTGGGTCAGAGACAGAGATGGTCACAGAAACATGTATTCACATATGCTTATCCTTTACAGTGTAATTCTTCACAGTGTGGTTTGTAAAGGCTAAGCATGCCAAGTAATTGATGGCTACCTCACTAAGGGCATGACTGTAGGTATATCATTTTATGGTGAGTGGTTTGTTCTTTGTGTTAGGTTTGTTACAACGGTCAACTACTGAGCAAGAAAGATGAAGGAAGGGCTGGAACAGCAAGATCGTGGCAGGTTGTGATTAGGAAACATTTGGCACAGCTCTGGGAGAAATTCCACAAAGTGCCTTTTCTCTTTTGCTTGGGTAAAGGTTTGGATCTGAAGATAAAAAAGGTCCCTTCCAGACTCCTGTTTCTAGACACTTTCTGCCAGATGCTCTGCCACTTTTGAACACAAAAAAATCCAAGTCCAACATTCTGATAAAGCAACCAGCCAAGCCATGCACACAGTGGAAAAGTAACTACAGCACAATGACTTTTCTTGGACTAACTTGCTGTTATTGTTGCTTGTTAAATACTTTATATACACAGCTAATTCCTAAATGGTCACTTTCTGTTCTTAAAACAAAACAAAAAGCAGGGAACAAGATAGTTCTTGTCCCTGGTGTGCACAACTGTCCCAGATATTACTAGTACAAACTCCCCAAGCAAATAACAGATTTTTAACAAATCAGTTCATGTTCTCTTCCCATGCTGAAATTCTTTCTGTTCTGCACATCCCAGTGAAAGAGATAAGTATTCACAGCCATGTCCCTGCTGTGACTCATATCTTGTTAGAAGAGAAACAGGCACTCAGCTCTCTGGAAAAAGCACCACAGCCACCTGCCTTCGTTTGCTGCAAGCCTACAGCTCCCCAGGTTGTGTGCTGTTGTGTCACAGAGGTCTTCGCATCCCACAGGAGACAATTACTAAGAAGTACCTCCAGAATAAGTGATGTTCTGCACCTTATTATAGGAGAGTGGCAAGAACTAAAATGGTAAATGTACCAACCCTAACGTTTCAATGCCACCCTGACAGTTTTTACGCAAGGAAACAGCAAAGCAACTTCATGTCACTGCAATAGTGCTCAGAATAGACATGCTTTAGACAGAGACGTGTCAGCTGGGTGGAACACAGCTACAGCACACCTCATGTTTAAGGGCTTTGCTTTTGGGAGCATGAAACTCCTAATTTTTGGCAGTAGAGGATTTGAAGACAACTAAAACACATGTGGCAAATGGGTGGGATATCATGTGGCATCCTCTGTTACTATGTTGACAAATGTTTCCTTGAAATTAAAAGTTTCCATTCTTTCACAACAATTTCAAAAGGCTCAAAAAGCACAGTTACACCACGGGAAAGTCAGCTACCTGGCAAACTGAGATGTAGGACGACCACAGTCACGCTGCTAGAGAAGAGGTGGTTAGGAACGTGAAAAACTACATTAATTGCCAGAATAATTTGTACTGGTATCCTCAACAAGAAGCCAAGCTACCCAAAAGTCATGATAACCAGCACATCTGTGCCAGAAAAAACATGAAGAGGTTTTTACCTTCCTAGCTTTTCTTCAGTTTGTCAATGAAAAATTTAAGAGTGAAACCAAGAAAGCAAGACCTCCTCACCTCACCCCACCCCCCAAAAAAAGTGGCATAGTTAGTCAAGTGTATGTGATGCAAACATCACCGACTGGACAAAGGCAATGTAACATTTGGAATGCAGTTAAATCCATAGACCCTAATTGGTCATTCTGTCTCCTGTTCTGTACCATATGTCTTTACACCACTGAATAAATCAGGTTATCAAATAAGCTCCCAGGGACACTAGCCACCTACAATCAAATAGCCCATTAGTGCAAGTGTACTAGCCGGTCCACATCTAACCTAAATGTTGAAGTTCTAACCCCCAGTTACAGTGCAAAAATAAAGGCACTTCAACCAGCTTCTCCTCCAGGATTACCAAGGTCAAGGTAGAAGTGACACCAATAGGTTGTGATGGGTCTAAACCCCAACATCCCTTCCCACAGAACAATTAGGAGGAGAAGATACTCCACTGTGTTATCACCAGCAGATACCCATACTTGGAAGCAAATTCTGAGCAACTGATGAGAAGAAACATGTGCCTGAATGTGGAAGAGGAACATCTACCATTCTGCCCAGTCCTGACTCACCAAGCAAAGTCACTGTGAATCTGTACTATCTTGAGTAAAATCACAGAAATCTACTTGGGTGAAGGCTCTACTTTGGTTTTACTACAGATGTTTATAGTTGGACTCTTTGAGAAGTCACATGTTTCAAGAAAAAATGGCAAAAGTGCCTTGTTCATCTTCAATGTCTCCCTCTAATTCTATAATTAAAGCACAAAGGAATGGCCAGACACCATTAAATGTAATCATGCCACTTCATACATCATAAAGATCTATCTGTAAAGGAACCGGGTATCAATAAATATAAGTAGCATGCATCCGGGAAACTATATATTCAATACTTTCTTCCACTTCTGTCTTTGAAATTCTGCAGTTGATTCAGAAGATGACTCTGACATCTGTCTAATCCTCTCAGAGTTGCACATGGAACAACGAATAAGTAGAATCAGATAACTTTCTGTACCAACAAGTGAGCCTATGCATCAGTTGGGATGCGCTGTACACTATACTTGCAAGATATGTACTAGACAGAAGTCAAGAAGAGTGCACTGAAATACATTAAAAGCAAAGCAATACAAAAGGTGGTCTAGAAATCCAGTTCTGTGCGTCTTCCACCACATTTGCTCAGAGGTAAATGCAGATTCTCCTACCCAAAATCTTAAGAAACTCGGAATTTGCACTTTCTATAAATAAGACTTCCATAAATATGAGCGATAATTAGTGCAGTGCCAATATAACTTGAACATTTTTCATTATCTCAAATACGAAAAGGTGGAATAACTATGGAATTTTAGAAGATTGAAATGCTTAAAAATTCCTAAGTGATAAAACGTTCTTACTATGTCTTTTTTAATGAACTGAATATTTAAGTTCATTTTGTTGAACGGAAATAAAAAAGTTTAATTTTTATTTACATGAACATTTAAATGTCCTATCCAAACACTTCATGCTGGATGCTCCCTTCACCAAGGAGGGACACTTCACTGTCCTGCAAGTTTTACAGTCCAGTTAATACATCCAACCTACTGACAAAGTCAGCAAGATCCTAACCACAGACTTTGTGACACTACATACCAAAACAAGAAAATGCAATTTAATCTTGAGGTGACAAAGAAAAAAAAAATGTACTAAATGAATTGGGGAAAAAAAAAAAAAAAAAAACCAAAAATATTTTGAGTCAAACTCCCCCTTTCAAAAATTTTGTTTTCCAAATTAAAAAAAGAAGTTTCAAGAAAAATAGAGGATTTTTTTCAAGAAACATTCTCACTCTGCAAAAACTGCATTTTCTATCATAAATCATTCCTGTTGGAACTGATTTTATTCCATTTCCCAGAGGGCAAATGTACACTTTGCCTCTACTGAATGTATTGTAACACCTCCTTATGATTTTTTTGGTTCTTTTTTATATCTGACATTTTTCCTTATTGCCAACACTGAAATAAACATTATTAAACACAGTTTTCCTGTAGGTTCACATACAAAAGTAGCTTGGGCAATGTATTCACTTTGCTGTTTATATTATCCTGTTGAAAACAGAGAGAACTTGGCACTTTGTCAAGTCCCAAAGAACAAAGTCAGAATGAAACCAAGCTGTCATTAGGCAATGTCTCTGAGCAGACTAGTATAAAGCTGCAGGACTTGTCTCAGAGTTTAAGACACAATCTCCGTCCAAAACCCCTGCAAAAGGACATCTTAGATTATTTACACTGGTTTTAGACTTCCATTTTCTCACCCAAGGACAATTTCCAAGGGCTTGAACCATGTCCCTCATCCTTGTAATGAAATTGAGACTGTGCAACCTCCTTTCCTTCACATTCCCACAGTTCTCCAAGGGCAAGGAGAAATATATGCTACAGAGACAGATTACATCTAACTACCTGGGAAAGTTAGACAGCAAAAAAACCTGAGAGATTTAATTCGAGCAAATAGTCCTGGACCTACTATTTATGGACACACACCAGGGTATTAACTCAAAGCATTGTGCTCATTCTCTTTTCTGTTAATCTTCAAGTTTGCTTTTTGCAGCAACAAGAATTATACACCATGCTGTAGATAAGCACTCTTCAAAAGGGAAAAACACTGCCATCAAAGCAAGATTTCTACCTTGGACCACAGCAAATTGCTTGGTTGCCTGTTATTATACTTGAGGCATTCTCAGGCAGCTGGACCTCATTACAGGCAACAGAGCTTTAGCCATTAACTTCAGAGAGATCAGGATGAAGCACTAAATGCAATGGAGATAATTTAAAGCATGTTGAAGAAGAAAATGAGATGGTATAGAGCATTGCTAATGCTGTATGCTAAGCATGTTCCTGTTGAGTGCTGGAAGACCATATATGCCTTAAGATAGATGCTCCTACGGGGTTTTGGTTTTCTTCCAGCCCAGTAGGGACCTTGCAATGCTACAGCAGAATGGACAGCTAGGAGATGAGGTCCATCCCTCCTTCCTCATACCAGTCTCAGTGAAGGAAACATTCCCAGGCAGAGCATTGTTGCAGAAAACAGCTTTTGGGGGAAGGAAAACACATGGTCAAGGGTTTGCCTGTATAGGATTTGCCGATTTGTTTGCTATGAGTTTTAACAGCACTGATGTAATAGAATGCAAGATAAATTATATAGGCATTTGGGGGTCAGACCAGACTTGGATCCAAGTTTCAAAAAGATCTATAGCCTTCCATATAGGTCTTTACCTCCCATACACCACACAAACACATGAGGCTGTCTGAGCTGCTGCGCTACAGAAGAGAGGTCTCAAGAGAGGCATGTGTAGGTGGACAGCGCAGGGCGCTGCCAACGCGGGACAAAGCACTCTGAAGCAGTCAGCAACTCCGGACCCTTTTGGACCAGGAAGGACAAGGATCCCCAAGCCCAGGACCAATGAGGGGGAGTATCTTCTCCACATTCCCCTGCTGCGGTTCATTCTGCCAAAGATCAAACCAGCAAGGCGGACACTTCAATGTAAGCTTCAACAGTAAACAATTTACAGCTTTACAAAGCTAAACCCAACCGAACTGATGCCACTTTCAGGCCTACCAGCTGGCAGTGTTGCACTTAGGGTGCATTTCCCAGGTCTCTGAATGTGGTAAAGCTTTTTACTTAGGGTCTCATGCAAATTTTGTGGAATGCAGAAGGGGAGCTTTTCTCATCTGCCAAAACCCGTAGGCACAACCAGACTTAAAGACCATCTTTTTACCAAGTTTTTAACTTCTCCAAAATCTTAAAGAAGCTCTTTCTCCATCATCGTTCATTCGCCTTGCTCACCATTACATCCCTGTGGGGTTTTTTTTAATCCACTTGGGGTTCAGCAGCCACATATCTGCCAGATCTATCCCACCTTCTCTGGAGACACTAAGGCTCATTGTTCAGCTTTCCATTGTAATTTGTTCATTGTGAAATAACACAGCTATAAGCTGATCCAAGTTTAACCTCAGCCTAAGTTCAGGACTCACTCAGTCCAACCCTCCCCCCAAATATTTCTGCATTTCTAAGGAAATGCATTAAGTGTTGCAAAGACAAAATTTCAGCTTTCAGCCTACTGAGTTTGTTCAGTTAAAATTTGCACCATATTTTTGTGAAAGGCACACTTAAAAAGAATGTCAACAGTTGCTCTCAGACTTTAGGCGATTAATTCTGAAGTAGGCTTTATGAAAGAATGAACAATAACAGCAAAAGGTCCAGACATTAATATTAACCTGTAATAAAAGGAATGTTTAAAACATTCCTAGAAATAAAAGATGAGTACCTGGTCTTACACTGCAGAAAGAAGCACATAGCTTAAATTATATCCAATCAGGCAAAATACAGTTATTAAACATTTATGAGCAGCTCTGATATTCTGAATTAATCAGTTCTGCACATTTAGAAGTTTTAATATTTAATGCTGCTACTTCAACAGTCCTGCAGAAATATTAAACTTTTGTACAGTCCTTTAGAAGGAATAGCAAGAGATTTTACTACACAGAACATCTGAATTGTGGCTGTAGGTTTTCTGCTGGGCTGTGTTTTGTGGAGAACCACGATTATGATGTACTGAACTACAACTAAAATTCTCAACATTTTCACCACAGATGAAACAGGAATAAGGACAATTGTTATTTTCATTATCACTAAGCCAGAGGTAAGTACACGTGCAATCTGATTAAGTCTCCTAGGCATGATGGATTACTCATGAAGGCTTACTAATATCATACTTCCATGAAATATCTCAGATGAGTGTAAATGGCATGCTAAAGGCATTTTAAATATTGTAGCGTATTAGTGTTAGTGTGTTAGTATAGTAAATCTTCTCCAAAACACCAGCTGTGGTAAGCAAAAATAGATATAGATATTTATCTGTCCAAATTCTCTCACTGTAAAAAGCAAATGCCCTGAAATTTGTTATCACTGCTGCCAATAATGGTAATTTTAAACATAAGAACTGTTACAGTCATTTATAAGTAGGTTTAAAACATACTGTTTGAAAACATATTAAAGTTGAAAATGAAGATATGAAGACCTTATTTAGAAGGGACTGAGTCATATATGATGCCAATTCAGCTATTAAAATGCTCACTTTGATTATAAACATATTTCTGAGATTACATGCTTTATTACTCCTGAATAAAGTAAAAATTCCTTGGAAAATTCCTCCATATAAGACTACAGAAACACAACACTACAAAACTGCTGAAGTCTGGTGGAAATTTGCCCCCCTGCACTGGGCACTGGTGAGGCCACACCTCGAACACCGGGTTCAGCTTTGGGCCCCTCACTACAAGACAGACATTGGGGTGCTGGAGCGTGTCCAGAGAGGGGCAATGAAACTGGTGAAGGGTCTGGAGCACAAGTCTGGTGAGGAGCAGCTGAGGGAACTGGGTTGTTTAGTCTGGAGAAAAGGAAGCTCAGGGAGACCTCATTGCAACTACCTGAAACCTATACAATTCTAAGAAATTGTAAGAGGATAGCAAACAGTGTAAAACCAACACTATGAACACATGCTCATTTTCAAATTGCTTGAAAACGACAGTAGAGATTCTGCAACACCTGAACTCCTGCCCATCTCTTTGCCCCTTGTCTGTCAGCATAAATTCAGTATATAGCTATCATTCTACATGGTTTTGCCCGTGCTTTTGTAACAGACAACAAAGCTGAAATTACCATACTATAAACCAAATGCTATTGGTAGGTTCAAAGAGAGCCACAGCTATCAGAAATACCCTATCACTGAAGCTATAGCAAATAAAAATCAGTATATGTAAAGTCATTAGCCAAGGCACAGTCTGCCCCCCATATCAGCTATTCTGAAAAACAACAAACTCAGTAACACCTCCCTCAAAAACAACAACAAAAAAAGCCAGAATCAGGAAGAGATTTCAAACCTTTATTCTTCATTTATTTTTGAGGAAAAATAAGCATCATCCTTTAATGTCTTTCCCTTTTAGTAACCAAATCTGCCACAAACACATGGCAGATTAAAGAGAAGCTCCACTTCAGTCCCCTCATCACTCTGTGCTCCTCCCAACCCACACTCAGACAACCAAAGCTTCCACACACAAAACCACCATCCCCAGGGATCGCCCTTTGCTGATTTCACAATGTCACTGATAAAATGAACTAAAAGAAATCAGTGATAATTCTGTCCTCTAATGACATGCTTGTAAGCAGCAGCCAGGATCCTTTACAGAACCAGTTAAAACAAAAGCAGGTCCTTCAATCCCGGTGCTAAACATCGTTGTCCAAAAATAGACAAATATTGCTAGCAGTTGCTTTGTGGTGGGCTGTATTTCTGGAAAGACAAGAGAGAAAAGTATGGAGAAGAGAAAAGGCATGAAATAAAATGCAAAGACACAGTCGGAATAACTGTGCTGAGTACAGCCACGAGACCAACACGCTTACCTGGCTAATGGAAAGGCCGCACAATGACCAAAGAGACTACCTCATGTTGCTCAAGGGAATTCGTTCAGAGATCGTCTCATGTCTCTATGCACTCAAAGAAAGAAGACTTCATGAGAATAAGGAGTTTATTAGAGAAAAAATGGGAGTCACCACTTCCTTTTTCTGCTGCAGGTGATTCATATGATTCTGAAAAGAGGTAATCTAAGTGGGATCTACTATCAACAGACAGGTGTTAACAATAATTGCATGAAACAGGTGCAAGTAATAGATGAGTCAATGCTCACAGAGGGATACATGACATCAAAGTGACCTTCGACCAAGAGTTCAGAGTTTAAAACCAAACCAAACCAATGAGCCAAAGCTGTCATAAATTAATTTCTAGAAACTTCTGAATTTTTTTCCAGAAAAGTCAGGGAATGCCTTGCAGATAGTTTAGGATTCTTATTGAAACAGCCATGGCAGACCAGAGGAAACTCATTTTCAGGTCAGAATGGTGAATTAATTAACCAATTAGCAGCCTGACCAGACTGCACAGAACAAGTTTTTCCCAAAAACCAGACAGTACAAGAACTTGGACTAACTTGGAATATGCTAGGAAAGAGGAACTCTAACACAGATCTGAAGAGATGAGCAATAACTTTGAGAAAAAGATTAAAGGATTACAAACCATAAAGACACCAGCCACCTGGATGCTGAGCTGGATCAACCAAAAGATTTTTCTAACAGCAAACATCCACCACATCTTTCTCCCCTGACTGCACATCTAGCTGTCCCAGAATGGAAAGTTCTTGGTATCCCATATAAATGTTGGGACAATCTTTAGAGGCAACCCCGTGAGCTCAGACCAACATGGATCAGTACAAAATCATACCCTAACATGTGTGAGAAGTTAAACAAATTTTCCAGACCCCCCCAAAGTAGTTGTGTTAAGGAAAAGAACCCTGGATATGAATTTCATTGTGTTTCTTAGGTGAATCTTTCTCTGGACAATGACACACATCTGTATGTGGTACAAAGCCCACACACAAGTAGTGGAGAAGGCCACAAGACTGAGTTGGTCAGACACAATCCAGCAGTAGGAGCAGAGGAAAACAAGTGAGTGACTCTGCATTACAGAGGGCCTGAAGAAACTTCTGATCCCGGTGTATCGGAGCACAAATACATAGTCAAAACCCAAATTATTATGGAAAACACTTGTAGCTACGCAGGTGAACTTGGACTTGCAGACTGCTATCAGAGAAAGGAAGTTTTCCAGTACGTAATACCAACTACAAACGAAAGAAGAGTGGATACTGGCTTGGACATCGCTATTGTTTCAATAGACACAGGAAAAAAACTAGAAAGTGAACCCCTAATTAGCTGTGTATGTTGCTGACAATGGTGGGGAGATAATTTATCCCCTTGAAATGTGGGAAAATAGGATTTGACTGGAATTGGTAGGAATTTGAGAAAAAAATTCAGACAATTAAGAAAGCACACAATCTAATACCCTGTTCAGACTTAAGGATGACAAAAAAACCCACCAAACTCTTACAAGACAACAAAAGGCAAATGTATTAAAAACAAAGTGCACCAAGATGTAGCTCAAGATTCCTCAGCAACTGGCTGTTGCAAGCAGTGGTTTCGTGCCTCCCCAGGCAGAAACACAAAGGCAGCAAGAAAGGGCAAAGAGCAGCTAAACCCTCTTCAGGAACCCAGGATCTCAGGGGAATTTTAGCTGCTAAAATTTCAGTTCATTTAAGACAACAGCCTATCCATTTGCAAACTGTTACTGAAAAGCTACAGATAATAAAGATGGGAACTGTGTTGTAAAGGTAAAACAGCAGATGTAGGAAATGCTAGTGTGGGAAAGCTGTAAGGACAAATGAGGGCCTCAGACCCTCTCATGCACTTGTCCCAGCCCAGTGCTTTTACATTTAAGCAAAGAGCAGCAAATAGTTCTTTGTGAGCATCAGGATTCGCTCTCCAAACCAACAACCATAAATAAGAAGTTATATTGCAACAGATCACACTGTACTAGTAAGCCGTAGAGAATTATGGAGAATCAGCTTTCTGTGAATCACAGATTGCTAAAAGAAGATATTTGAAAGGCTTCTTACCATTTAAGCATGGGTAGACACCCTGGGCATTACAGCAGCTTCAGCGTGCTTTCCCCAAATTGACCTGAAGAATGGTAAGCAGCCAGTGGCAGTAAATCCAACCAGCAAGGAAAGCCCAGCTTTCACAAATCCTCACCAATTTGCATTGAGGAATGTTGCTTTACACCTGCCATGTGTTAAGGGTGACACAACCAGCCTTTCTTGGCCAGATTGCTGTATCTAGAGAATATCCTAAGGCAAGGATTGGCAGAAATTAAATTGAGAGAATGGCAAGTGACTGATGTGCACATATATGTCAAATACGGAAATAAATTCCACGTACATATCACAACAAAGAGATACCTATGTCATTCTAGTGATTTCTACATAACTAAGCGTCTTACTTGCAAACAAAAGTCCTTCAAACTTCAAACACAGATTGAATCATAAAAGGGAGGAAAACTGCAGGTCCCAACAGGCAGTCTATGAGCTACACACATGCAGAACTGCATTGAACACTGCACGAGTTTAAAATACTGATTTGAAACCTGATTTTCTTTCAGTAAGTGAAATTTTTTTCGAATCAACCAGTAATTATAAAGTAGCCACACATAAGCCTGCCAAACATCTGTGCACCGTTTTAATGAGAGCAAACTTTCAATAAACACTGATCAAAAAGTAAGGTTGTTGGAAAGTTATAAGCAAACTCGAAAGAGGCATATGAAATGAAACTGTCTTCTAGCTACAGTTAGAGCACTGTGTAGATCCTTCTGTGCTATGGGGGGTCAAGGAAATAATGCCAGTAGCATAATTGTAAATCATATTGGAAAGGCAGGTGCTGCAGTTCATTGTTATGCTAAAAAACTCCTGACAATCTTCTATGGCAATTGCAGCTGTCTTTCTTTTACCAATGTATAATCACTATCCATCTGATTAGCAAATGTAACCACCTGCAGTTAACTGGTTTATCAGTCTAGCTACTTCTAAGAATTAAATGTCTTTAAAAATCAGGCAAGTTAATGCTAAAACTAAAATGCACTTTAAAGGTTTCATACTGAAATGATGTTTCAAATGGAATTATTTTCACTTCAGTGCAAGTGCTTAGAAAGTGTTTTCCAAAATGTGAAAAAGTGTCCTAAAAATGGCCTCAATAAATTTTAAAATAGTAGGTAGCTCAGTCAGTATACTATGAAGGACTATTATTGTAGCCACATTTTTATAACTAAAGATACCATCACACCACAGGCACCTTAGAGAACATGTTTAGAACATACAGCCATTCTGTATGGCCAAGTTCTCATCCTCTCTTTCTTCCCCAGATCTCTGTCTTTCTTCTGCACCCCCATGCCTCATGATGATCATAGTCTTGCTTCATATATGAAAAAGACATTCCTCTTCAGTATTCTTCACCTGGGCCTGTAAAACTGCTCAGCCCCTTGCCCAGAGCCATTTGACAACTGAGTAAAATACTGTTGGTTTTTTCATTAACATCATGGTAAAGGATGAGGACAGCAGATTTTCTATCTGCGCCATCAAATTTTCATGGCTATTTTGATAGTGACCTTTCTCTTTTGCTTAATCTTGCCAGGCAAAAAAATGTTTAGCAATATAGGCAAATCACGTCAGTGTCCTCCTATGAAATGCACAAGTAAAAATCGTATAAAAGGCACTTTGGGGCACAGAGTCTCATTAAGGTCCTGAAAGTCTCTCTTTATATATTATTGGCTTCAAGTTAATTTGTAGATCACACGTTTTTCTTCCCCTTTCCTTGTCCCACCCTACCCTTCTGTATGTCCCCCCAGAACACAGTCACATTTGAAATCTGCTGTTTATCTACCCTTGCAGCTTCCTTTTAAATCTAAACACGAGTTTCTTCCATTCCTGCTTCCTTTCATTTAAGAGAAGTCAGTCAAGCAAGGAACATTTCAGCTTGGGTAAGTCTCATTTCCATAAAGAAAACAGCACAGCAGAACTGCAGGCGCGTTCCCCCAACACTTCTGTTCATTCCACTAGCTGATTTCAACTAAACAAAACAAAAAGGTAAACAGCTGAAAATATTATGCTTCTGTAAATCCTCTGAAAAATCAGTGATGTGAGAAAGTCTATCAGGTTGGTGCGCCAGGCGTGTGCGGCGGCGGCGGGGCGGCCGCTGTGCGCAGGTGCCCGCAGCCCCCCCTGCCCGCCAGCCCGTGCCAGCCGGCTCCAAGGCGGCCCCGCCGCTGGGCAAGGCCGAGCCCTCAGCCACGGCGGCGGCGCCCCCGGGGGGACAGATCGCAGCGGGGGGGACCCCGGGCCGGGGCAGGGGGTGCCCGGAGGGGGCCGTGCCCCCGGGGGCGGGCAGCCCGCGCCGCGCCGCGCCGCGCCGGAGCAGCTCCCGGCAGCGGGGAGCGGAGCCCCGGCCGGGGCCGGGCTGCGGGCAGGGCCGGTGCCCCCGGGGGCGGGGGGCCCGGGCTGGAGCAGCCTGTGCCTGAGGGGCTGCGCCCCGCGGGAGGGCCCCGCGCAGGAGCGGCCCGGGCAGAGCTGCAGCCCCCCCGCGGGAAGGGCTCCCGCTGGAGAAGGGCCTGGAGGAGCGTCTCCCGCGGGAGGGCCCGGGCTGGAGCCGGGCGGCGTGTGAGGAGCCTCCCCCGGAGGGGGCCGGGGCGGCGGAGGCGGCGGGGGAGGGACCGGCCGCAGCCCCGGCCCCGGCCCCCAGAGCGATCTCCCTGCCCGGACCCCCGCGGGCCTGGCTGGGGGTGGCTCCCCTGCCCGCCTGGGGGGCACGGACACCGCCGCAGAAAGGTGCACGGTCCCCTTCGTTCCTCACGGAGGCGAAGGCAGCCGCAGCCACGTTAGTGAATGCCAGGGAAGCCACGGGGCGCACGACATCATGTGTGCTCCAGCTGCAGGAAAGCCCCGTTCCAAGCTTGTGCCTCATCGGAGGAGGACTAATCCCAACTCAAGACACAATGCCACGGGAAACCAAGCTCTTAAGTTCCCCTCAGTGAGCTACTGGGAGAAGGGAGCTGCTTGTGCAGTTGTTACCAATTTTTCTTTCTGTTGGTAATGGACAACTCTGCTTTAATCAGTAGCTTCTTGACATAAGCACTTAAGAGCTTATAAGCACAGCTTAGAGCTTATAAAACATAAGCACATAAGAACTCACTATCCTATGCGGTTATGAACGATCATATGTGAAAGTATCCAGGCAAACATGGACTATCCTTTAAAAGTAATAATACTGTGATTAGAACACATAAAACTCTTTTTTTGTTGTTATTCACAAATAAAATTGTATTCTGATTTCTGGGGGGAAATCACTAATTTATGCTGTGTCTTGCAGATAATTTGCCCTCCCCAAAAGGATAAAATATCCAATTATGAAGGTGCTGTTATGTAATAAAACACTCCATCATCAAGAAGACTGCAAAAGGGCTCCTGGAGTAGGTTAGGCCCACGCAAGTCTCAGCTGTACATTCAGGCTTCTCTAGACCAGAGGTTTTATTCTAATGTAAAAGTAAGTAATCTTCTGACTTTTGTCCCATTGTAGGACAGTAGAATTTAAGGAAATTCTATGAGAAATTCACATAGTATTAATCTGCTTTTCTCCTCCCTTAGATGAGAGGAAAAGTGCGAGCAGCAAGGGAGACTTCTGAGAAGATAACTCAGAAAACGAGGTGTTTTTTTTCTTGTAAATAGAAGGTTCCTGACCGTATGTGGAAAGAAAACAAATCTCCTGGGGGACTCCTAAATTTACAGCTCGTGCTGCATCAGATATTGCTGGTACTTCACCCACCAGCAGGGTGCCAGGATCCCCTAGAAGTCTTCTGTATGAATTAAATCTCTTTTCCTCAATGCACGATCCAAGGAAGAAGAGGAAGTCCCCAGCACGACAGCAGGAGACTTATGGCCCCTTTTTTTGCATCTTGAGATTCTTTGTTGTTTCCTTATTCACTAGGTGCTAGGTCACATCAAATCCATATAAAACATCCATCCTACCCAGGCACGTTAGGAGATGCCTCACAGATTGTAATTGGAAGAAAAGCATGGAGACCTACATCATGAGATAAAGTTATTATGAATATACTTTAATTACTCTTTAAATTCACGTTCTGCTTCAGAAGGTACAGGTGCAGGAGCGAGCATGTCTTGCTATATGTTGGGTCTGTCTCAGTGTCCATGGCTTTTGGCTTAGTTTCTTCAACCTTTAAATGGTGGTATATCATGCACCATGCTCATTTTGTATTTGTAACAAAGTTTCTACAGACTTAAGCTGTTCTTCCATTTGACTTTGTAATGTTTCTAAGGCACCTGAATGTAAACATGCATGCCCTACCTTTTTCTGTGCTAAACTTGACAGCACAAAATAGACTCCACAGACTTGTAATGATATGAAACGAATGAGACATTGGAAAATCTCATTGAGATGAATGGAGAATTATTGTTTTTACAGAAAACACTATGTCCTATGGAAGCTGAGTTAAGGATGCAGTCAATAATCCTTGTCAGACCAAAATACAATGGCGGTTGAAAGTGCTTTTTATACAAAAGCAGAGGTCTGTTACAAACACCTTCTCAGTGCATACTGTATGCAAAGGCAGGAGAAATCAGGGACCACATTTTGTAAACTGCTAAATTCAGGGCCCTAAGTTTTTGAGCGTCCATCTAGAAATATCTAAAATCTGAATTCTGCAAAAATTTTTGAGCACTAGGATTCCCATTAACTTCATCTGCACTTTGTGTGCTGGAAACCTTTGAATATAACATCAGCACATGCAATGGGCATTTAAAATCTGAGGCAGTGCACTTCACCATGTACTTCCAAGACTGGCATCTTGGAAACTGAGAGCAGTTCCTGCAAGAACAGAGAATGAACCTGAATCTCAGCTTCATGCAAGGTTAAAGCAGAAGCGGGTAACTGCATATGTAGGTGTCCTGCACTACTCAAGCACTAAGCAAAGGAGCTGTCTGCAAGCCAACCACCTCCACAGCTGGGCTGAGCGGTGCAGGGCTGCCGGCTTGAGCCCTTCTGCTCATGGTTAGTCTCTTTGTCACCTTTGCCATTTTATGTGCTTTCTCTAACATATTTTTGTTAACAATTGAAAAATGCCTTTGAAGTTTAACAGGCAATAAAGATACTCATGTGTCTACTAACTTCAGCAAGAGTGGATACATTTAAAGCAAGACTTATCAATGCAAATTTGCCATTCAGAATGTAATTATATGTAAGGAAATGTACTTTTGTGTCTTAAACATCAAACCATCTGCATACCATGGACAAATACATGCATTATTGTCCAGTAACAATTTATAGCAAAATACTGTAAAAAAGAATTTCCAGAATTTTTATTTTTTTAGGTTTGGTGGATTTCTATTCACATGTAAACGTTATTGACTCCGGTTGCTTCAGTAAAATGCACAGGGTTACTTGTGTAAAGCATTGTTGCAAAGTCAGGCTGGAAGTCTGCTAAGAAACTGAAATTTTGCGAAGAATCAAATTTTGAACAACGAATTTGGGGGGAGCATTTACCTGGAAATTTTGGGGTTTTCTTTAAAGGAAAGCAAGGAGTAGACAAGTAGATACTCTCAGTGTCTGATCTTGGCACCTTTTCCAACTTGTCCTCTTGTTGAGCCAACGTAATTCTTTTCTCCTGCTTTCTCTTCCTGAGTGAACATCCTTCTTGCCTCCCAAGAAGAGGGAGCGTGGGGGAGCCCTGAGCCCCTTGAGCCCAGCTGCACACCAGGACACAGCATGGGCAGGTGCAGCACACAAGCACCACTTGGCACCATGTGAGCCTCCAGCGTCAGCTAGAACGGACACAAAGCTATATTAAAGAGCCATTTGCTGACTGCTCACCCTGTTCACTATTAAACACCTTCTGATGGCATTTTTAAATATTTTAAACATTTCTACAAAATTGTAATTTGAAATGTATCTCGTCTTTGCACTCATTGAGAATAAGTTGAGGTGTCAGTCGGAGGCTGGCATCAACCATTTTTGGATGATTGCTTTCAAATCCTCTAATCAGCTTACCGTCCAAATAATTGAGCTGTGTGTTGGGGAAGGCCCTTTGAGGCACGAGTGAAGACATTCTCCCTTCAGCCCCAGAGCAAAACTGAAGCTATCATTTCTAGCCCCCCACGCTGCCTGCACCTTCCTGCGACAGCTAGCCAGAAGCTGCTTCATTTGGCCAAGCGTATCCTGATCCCCTACTCTCTACTGCATGTATAGCAAACAGAATCACAGGGCACCTTTATTTTTCTAAGAAATATTGATTTAGTATACATGTAGATTCGAAGCTAAGATTTAGATACATATTTTTCTTCTATTTTATCAAAAATGATAACCCTCATTAAACTACTCTTACCAGCCACTCTACAAAACAACAGGAGACACACTGTGATCCTCATAAAAGAAGCCTAACTCAGAAGTGATATAAATAGCAAGGAAAATATATACATTAGTATCAGCTAGAGTAATGGATGCAGAGCAAAATTTTCTACTTGCACAGGCAGTCCATAATGGGCTTTAAAATAAGGGTGGCATCCTGTGGGGTGATTTCATCCCATGCTGTCCTTACTTAAAGGGAAAAATTATTGCTTGCCAATAGGGACAATACAGCTGCCAGCTTCGGTGCTCCCTTTTCTAGCCATCCCACCTGGTGCAAAGCCCCCTCAGGAGGGTGAAATGCCAGTTTGCACCAGAAAAAAAAGCACTGACAAAGTTTGCCCATTCTCCCCGAGCTCACACCTCCCCTGCCTATACTGTCCAGAACACCTGCCTCCTCCATCCCCCTTTCACAGCCCTCCCTCGTTTCCAACCGCTAAAGGAGAAATGGGTTGGGAGCTCTGTTTTCCTCTTCTCTCACAAACCAGCATGCTCTGTTTTTTATATCTTCCCTTTATTACCTTCCTTTTATTATCTTCCCTTATTTCCTAGTTCTCGGTAATTACATATTGGGACATCAAACAGTGAAGCAGGGACTGCTCTTGAAGGCTTTTATAATTAGCTTTTCTATTGTGTCCTCTAATACCTCCTCTGGCTTTAGACTTACTTTTTTCTGTTCACAACCTCCTGAACATATGGTGGTAAATATGCAGCATGCTGTGAGCTTCACCTGGAGTCTACTTACAATATATCTGCAATGTAAATAACAGACTTCGTGTCAGTCAATTAATCACACACCAGTGGTTGGCAGAGGGCAGGCAGATTGCAGGAAGAGAAATTGGAAAGCAGTGTCTTGATCAGCATTGGATCTCTAGTATTAAATACTACCTAAGCCAGCGTGCTTCTATGGTATCACTGCTTTTGCCTAAAAATACTGTGTTGTAATTGCATTAGACATTGCTTGATGTCATAACAACTCAATTCAATGCCAGATTCTCCACTCACCAGGAACACTTTGATAACGTTTCATCCATTGGGGTCATGATCCCATTTCAACCAGCAGTTGACCCAAATACAAATTTCATACAAAAATTAAATTAAATTTAAAGCGATCCCAGGATGATACACAAAATCTAAGTATTACCATTCCTCTAAGAGTGTTTCTTTTTGGTAAAATTAATTCAAATGAATTACTTTACATATATGTCTTCGCAAGAATGCATATAAGCATGACAAAGTACTTTGTTTACCTGATTCACTTTATTTAATTCAAGGGATTCATAAGCCTATCATCAATTATAGTCACAAACAAATCATTTTATGTTTAGGGAAAAAAAAAGACTCTCTACTTCAGTAGAGCTTTTCTAATTTGAAGAGCTCAAAGGATTTTCTATACTACATTAAAATCCTTGTCATTCCCATGGAGGACAAATGAAAACACAGAAATAAATCACCTAATATTTAAATTAAGTTAGGACCTAATAGGAAGAATTTTCCTAATTCCAATAAAAATCTCTTTGAAGGCAAAGAAATAACCTGTTTATGGCTGAGATTCTCCCACGTCTCACTGTACCTGGCCCTGGGCTCATCTCCGCTGGGCTGGTGCCCAGCAAGGGCTTTGCCCCAGGGCTGGCTTCAGGCAAGGGAACAAATAAGTGCCTTCAGTCACCTTCCACCCGTCTCATACTGCTGCAGTTTGGCCCTGTAGGTCTTGGGACGGTCTGTGTTATTGCCTTCACCCTGTTTCTTCTGAGATTGTGTTCCCACAGGGATCACTATGCCCATTCTTCACAGCCACAGAGGGTGCCCTTTACAGACAGCTCCCCTTTAATCAAGTGCTGAAGAAAAAAATCAGGGACTAGATAAACCTTTGGCTTCAAAGACACCAATTTCTAGTGGTCACCAGAACTTGTTATGTGTCCAGGACAACAAATTATCTCCCAGATATGACTAGAGACCTAAAACCCACTGCTGCTCCTAAGGGCTCTGCTGCAAGGGTGGGAGCAGAGGCTGCCCCGTGCTGGGGGACCCCAGTCCCCTCACTGTCCCTCATCCCTGCCCATCATCCCTGCCCATCCCAATGGAGGGGGCCTCTCTACACATCACTGCCAACTTCTGCTTGGCTGGGACAAGGCCACATGGCTCAGCAGATCACCTTGAACATGAGCCAGCCCCCAGGACAGCCAGGCCCTGATGGCCAACACCCCGTGGCTGGAAGGTGCTGCAGTGAAATAGTTCATAAAAACTGTTTTCAGCGGAGATCAATGCCTTCTTGCTAAATCCCCCAGCATCTGTAGGGTATAGCAGAGTTTTACCAAGGCATTTCTGTGCCTGGGGCATGTGGAGGGCCCCTCTCTGCATGAGTTCTCCTGGGGTTAATAAATACCTGAGCTCACCTCACTGTCTTCAGTTTCAGTGAAGGCATTACCTTGGATCTTTTCCCTCTGCTGGCTACCGATTTCCATCAAGCTTTCAGGTATCTAGCATTTTTGAAACCTTTATCCCTATTTTACCTTTGATTGAAGTTAACAAACACATTCAAAGGGGAGGAGGACAGACGGCGTACTGAGAGCGCCTTAGAAAAGAGCCCGTTCACGTAAGTTTGCTTCAGGGGCTAATACGTTTATTTGCAAGCATAAACATTCAGAAAAGGCAACCACACCACAGCAGTGTGAAGAAAAATTATTTAGTGTATTGGTCTACAACGTCTTGCTATGCCAATGAAAATAGCACCAAAGCAATAGAAGCAATAAATACATACAGGGACACTTCAATATTATGTATGTTACTCTGCAGTGGTCCTAATAAGATGAGTAAAGGAAAGTTTAGCTGCCTAAAGGATGCCAGCTTTTGTAGGTATGTATAAGCTAGCAGAGTTCATTTTTTTTTTAATATTTCAGAGAACACGGGCTTGAAGAGTTTAAATGGGTTCTGCAAAAAGCACATACAGCCCCAGGAGGGGCCAGGTTGGACATTGAGCTTCCAGCTGTGAAGAGGGGACAAGGGAGGCTGTGTCCACAGCCTGTCCCCAGGACAGGAGGCACCGGACAGCCCTTCCCTGTGGCTCACTGGAGTAGGGCAACAAATGCAGAGCATCTATGCCCAGGCCAGACCCGAGCTCCCCTTCCAGAGTAAGCTGTCAGTGCAGGGCAGGCAGGCATGCTACCTGCAGTCAGACGGGCTCGGGGGGCTGGCACCCCTCCACATGGTGCCCTGAGAAACCAAAGGGTAGAGAAACCAGCACTCAACACACCTAGGTGTGGCACATCTCCTCGATTTGCCCTCCAAAGTGCATTTAATTCTGACCTGCACAGCACCCCTGTCATGGCCACAGGCAGTCACGGGGCCGTGTCCAGCCCACGGCGGAGCAGGGCTGTGGGTCAACACCAGCTCCAGCCTTACCTTGGGACAGACCAGCCGCTCCAAACTGCAGCCCAGATGGATTCAGTTAAGGGGCTTTTTCCTCTGGACAGAATGTGACCCGGGAGCACTGCTTGAGGCAGAAACAAACACAAGCCCCGAGGTAGAAGAACTTAGAGTATTTCTAAGTTAATTTATAATCATAATGCTTTTACTCTTAAAAGATAAAGTAAGATGGTGTTGTGATTAAAGTGCAGAATATCTAATTTGAGAGGTGCATAAAAGGAAATCAAGGAGTGCTATCTATCAGGAAGATAACTGTAAAAGGATCAAGTCTTCCCCTATCCTTACTATAAATCTTCCACTGAGAAGAACTACTGGGTTATAAAGAACAAGAAATTAAAAAAAAAAGAAAGAAAAAAAAAAAAAAAAGAAAAAGGAGACATGTTAAACACTACCTAACAAGCTTCGTGACATGAGCACAAAAGTCTTAAATTCAATGTCATAAATTCAATACCATCAAAAGATTCAGCTAGTATGTCCTTAGAGATGGTACTGTGTAAGTCAAGCACAATATTAAAAGATGCTGAAATCTTTAATATGTGTTAAATATTTAAAATTCACAGATCTGATTCACAGAAATATCACAGAGGCATCATCAACCATTTTTTCCCTTCTGTCACATTTTTTTGTAATGCACCCAGTTTCTAAACATTTGTAAATCTAAACATTTACAGAAAACAGATGAGCCAGAACACTACCCTTGTGGACATGATTGCATGCAATCACTATGCCTACTCCAATAAACACACCCAAATATGGCAAGATTAATACCTTAATATGTTTAAATTGCCACTTTGAAAGACACTAGATTTAAGGCATCCCACCTACTCCCAGAGGCATGCAGTCATTATCCCTTACAGGTATTTTCATGGGGAAAATACCTTGTTCAAAAGAACTGAATGTTGTGATACTGCCATATATAAACCCCTCTCCTTTTAGTTTCACATTTAGGGCACATAAGCCTTTATTTTCTGTTTAAATGTACTAATCTTCTTAATGGTATAATCAGCCTCTAATATATAATATTATCAGTTTATATTTAGAAGGAATAACCGTCATGTTAGTGGTGATGGACATATCTCTCCATTCATCTGACTGAATTACCCTGGATAAATCCCTTTCCCCAATTCATTTCTGCAGAGACAGCAAGCGGCTTTATTTTATTTAAAAGCAAATCATATGGTTTCAAGATATTTATAGTTAATATGCAAAAATCCTGCTTTAAGTTTGAGAAACGTTTCTTTCTTCCTTCATTTCTCACAGGGAAATGTTCCAGTTTATAGCTTTTGAAATAACACAGGATTTTACAGGCTACAAATTCAACAAAAGGTATTCCTACAGTGAACGAGTCACAAAAACTTGAATTGTGTTTGCATCCTTCCACAGCTTTGTGTTCTTAGAAAGTAAAAATGACTCTGAACCCTTGGGTACATTTAAGTAAGTTTATAGTTAAGCACATCACAGGACTTTCCCCCCCCCCCCCCCCCCCCTTTAAGCAGAACTGGGATATCTCCCAGTAATTCTTAATTCCTGCCCAATATATTACCAGCTTTGTACCACATAAAAGGTGTCCCTGCCAATACCAAAACCTAGGCCAGATGTAAGCCACAGAAATGTGGTCTTCCTGGGAGATATTAAAGAGGGATTTTCAAGACACCAGACAGTTGGGCTATCTTTTGGCATATGATAGGAATTACGTTAGGCCTGCCATGACACAGGCACTAAGCATAATAAATAGCTACTAAATACCCAGGAGCCTGAAAGATATATTAAGATCTCTGCCACCCCACTTGCATATATTTCCTTGTGGCAGCTCTTCTGATTCTGAAGAGCACATTAAATGATTAGCCACCCAACATGTATGACTATTTATCCCAGCAGCGATCTGATTGCCTGCAACAGAAAAGCTCAAGAAGCAACAAAACAGCGAGGTATGTAACAAAGTATATAATGGAATATGCTCTTAAGTGTATAAGAAAATACATTATTATACTTTTATTATACCTAAACATTTCCAAATTATTCAAGAGGAGTGGAGGAAATGTGATGTGCTATTATTCATTCCTGGTTTGCCTCAACAGTAAATACCCGCACAAGGCACCAGAAAGCAAAACCCAAGACTAAAAAGGTCATCTGATTCTGGTCTAGCTAATTACAAAGGCATCCATCTCTCTTTATACCACAGCACAGTGTTTCTGAGGCTAAAAAAAAGCACAAAGAATATGATTCCCCTCTAATTCAAATTCATTACAACCACTCTGCATGCTAAACATAATAAACACATGTTAAATTCAGCAGAAGAGATAACTGAACTGGCACACAGCTGGAACGTCATCCAGATTGTTTGACCAGGGTATTTGTTCTCTACTGATGCATCTGCCTAGAATTTTGGGGGGAAGTTACTAGATGGAAGCTGTTGACCCAGCCACATTCTCTGAGCAATGAGCCCAGGTCCTCAACAGAGGAGGAAAGAGGGGAATAACTGGGTAAGCTGGATATGACTGCTCCCTCACGCGTGGTCACCTCTCCTGCCTCAGCTTCTGCACCTGGATGCTGGGGTCAGGCTTGTCCTGACGCAGCACTGCCCTGAGAGGGGTGTAAACTGCCACCCAGATGTTTGGCTTGAAGAGTCAATCCATGACATTTTCAAGAAGAGAGCAGAGTTAATGCTTGTCCTGCTGTCCAAAGCTCTTGTCTCATCACTCACATCACACAATGCATGAAGGAGCTGTGGGCTTTGCTGGCACTGATCCTCTTCCATGGGGAGGGACCACAGTCCTCCTCCTCCCTGGAGCACTGAAAGCTGGAGAGCTCCAAGGTGTCAGACAGGACATGCAATTTTTGTTTGTCAGAGTTTTGAGGTAGTATGCTTACCAGCATCTGTATGAGTTCTGCACCTCATAAAATACCTACATGCTTAAGACAAAATAAGTCAATTGGGAAAAAAAGGTTCCCTGTTTCTGACTGTTTGCAGGCAGAAGAATACTTGATAAATGCAACAAGTGCAGGCTTTGTAAATCTGGAATGAAAGGTTAACAGTTACAGTGCAAGTCACTCAGTAGTGTTTCTTAGCAGTTAGCAATGTGCAATTGGAAGAAATATTTACTGTAATTAATTTTACAATGTGGTTTCTCAAACGGAAAATGTTGCAAATAGCAGGAGAATTTGCTCTCTACTGTAATCTCACTAATTGGGCAAAAGGCGCTTGGGGCAAGTTGGACATAGGGGTTTTGGGCAAGGTCCCAGAAGAAGAGTAGCCAGTGTGTAATACACCACCACCACAGCTCAAAGACAGTTTAGAGTTTAAAACAACAATTTGTACTCAGAAAACAGCCAGATGCCATCACATTGGCTTTCCCTCAGTGATGAATGGCATGAAAGCTCCCTAACATCTGCTACCACTTGATGAAACAAAACTTACATCTCTTTGAGTGAAAAGGTCCACAGATGCTCACTGGAGTAATCCGGGCTGCCTGAGGCTGGGGAGGGACTGGTGCTGCCAGCCCCAGCCCAACCCGCACCTTTTCATCTCTGCTGCTTGAAGCAAATCCTGCAAATGTCACAGCTCGGCTGTAACTCCATTGTACTCCAGAACTGCATTAACTATAGGCTGAAGGAAAAGCAGGGCAACGAAGAACATAGCGGATCATTTCTCTGAACAAAATAAACCTGCATCTCTCAAAGCTTATGTCCACGTCTGCTCTGAACAGTTCATTTCTGTTTGAGGTGGACAGCCCTGTAAACATTGTTCCTTGGAAAAAAAAGATATTTTTAGAGACATGAAGGCCTCTTTGTCTAGTTCAATGAATGTCAATTCTATAGATACGCTGCAACAGGTTTTCAAGTTTGGAAGCAGGAAAATCCTTTAACTGTAGACATCCAGAAGGAGCCAAGTGACAGATCTCCTCTAAGCTTTTTTTACTGAACACGGAACCAAGGAAAAGATTTCTGCTGAAAAAGAAAACTGAACAGTGACTAGATGTAAAGGGAAATGTGGTCAACATATACATCAGAAGCCACACAGCAACCGTAAGTATCATTATTAAAAACATGAGTTTGTTACCTTGGAAATGTCAGCATCGCTACCAACTGCACTTCAGTGCTATAAAGAGTGAGTGATTATTCTGTAATTTATTTTGGGAACAAATGCAAAGAGAGTGGTGAGGGTTACTTGTCTGAATCAGATCTGTTCAGTGGCCGGAAATTAAATGGTCAACTTGTCAGAAGTAGAACTGTTCAATTTTTGGTTCAGTGACCAAAATGAAAAGAAAAAGAAAGAAAAAGAGATCAGCTTGGGCTAACATAAAAGGAGAAGTACTGAGGAGTTTAACACAAAAAAATAAATTAAAATATCAGTTAGGTCAATATGAAAATCTTCAATGAACCCCAAAAAATTAGATAGAGTTTTGTTCAAGCAGAAGAGTCTCATTTCATTTTTTGATTATGCAGCTTTTTTTTCACAGTCAGTTTCACAATCAAGCCATTTTTCCAAAACAAAAATCAAAATTATATTTTTAAAATATCAGCAATGTATTTCAAATGCTTCACTTCCCCCCATTTTCCATTAAGATATTTACCAAATTCTACTCCAATACATTATCAGGTTTTACGCTTCACAAAACCAGATTGTAAATGAATTCACTATGAACACGGCGATTCCCTTTGAATCAATTCTAAAGTCTTGAGTCTCATGCAAGAATACTATCAACTTGACAACCTATCTGACTGGATATCAGTCATCAGAAAATCAACTAGAATAATTAGAAAGCATAAAAATATTTGCCAGAGGTTTTCAATCTTTGTACTAACTAGAATAAGGTTCTGAAGGATACAGTCTTTTTGGCCCAGAGGCAGAATTGCTCTACAAAAATGTTTAAGGCTGGAGTTTAGCTAGAGATCCTTTTTTCCAAACATACTAGGAACTTTTTTTTACAGGACTTTATAGTACTGACTCTTTACTTTTGCTACCTGGCATCCCCACAAACTGCTGCCACTGCAAGTCTGGGCAGCACTTTGTTAAACCAGGATCTTTGCCTTGGCCAGTTGTGCTGTTTTGTTTCTCTCTGCAGTTCTTGGTAATCATTCCATCCCGTGTCCAGATGAATGTGTCTAATTCTGGAAGGAGGGTTGTTTTTTTTCTAACAGCGCATTTCCCCTGTGAGACAGGAGCACTGAAAGGTTATTGTGGCCTGGAAACCATGGCTTGTTTAGCCAGAAAGATAAATATTATCTATATTTCTTGTTCTTTCCTATCTATTGTATTGTCCTGGGGAGCAGAGGGAAAAGTGGAAGGCAAACGGCAAAGACCTTGCCAAGCCCTGTGACGTGATAAATGACTTCTCACATCCCAGGGCCTGACACCAAGAGAGGCCACAGAGGGTTGTGCTGCTGTTTTCAGATGTTAAAGAGGCCAATCACCTACTCATTGCTTTCATTTTTAGTGCAGGAATTGCTCCCCCATGCAGGACCTGCACGGGCAGACCCAGCTCTGCCACGAAGTATTCCTCTGCAAAAGCACGAGCAACCTACACAAGAAATCTGATTTTCCATGTCCTTGCTAATTCTTTTATGAATATTCTACCAGATGTGTCGAATGCTGTGACCACCGTGTACCTCTCAGCAACAGACAGAAGAATATTCCCAGATTTCTCTAAGTCTTCTGGCCAGCAAGGTTTGTGTGCTTCCCTTTTCCTTCCCTCCTCTCCACTGTGATGTGCGCAGCACATGGACAGACTGTCAGCTTTCACGGTCTCCCGCTGTGTTCCCAGGGAGCACCCTACATATGCTACCCATGGACACTCAACACACAAATCCTTGCAAACTCAAGCTGGGGCAAGGCAGGAACCGCCTGCAGATACAGTGCAGCAGGACGAGGAGAGGAAAACAGAATTTGCTCCCAGGTGCACACCTGTGCATGGAAGGGGCTTGCTTGATGAATTTCCCTGTACGAACTGGGGTTTTTCTTCCTTGCCCACTTCTGATCATCTAACTGCCCTCTCAGAAATGACGTGGTGGGGATGGAGAGAACGAAACGGCGAGGCCCCTTCCACTGTGTGTTTTTCACCAGCTGGGCTGCTCTGTGTACAGCCACATGACAGCCAGGCACTGGAAGGGGACAAAGGATGGGGTGCCAGCATCCAGCCACCCATGGCAGCAACGACCTTTGAGCTGGACAGTAGGAGACACAGCCACAGCCAGAGCTGGGGCTGGCGAGCAGACCCTCTTCTTGTCTTTCAGCTCTGTCAGGTCACAACCCGTTTATTTACAAAACTGTCCTTCAAGCAGACAGCGGGAAGAATAAATAACTCTGGCTAATCTGAGGCAATCATAATTTTGCTAAGCGTGGTACAAGAGCTCTCAGCATTTTGTCTCCATCTGGTTTATAACTCGATGCCCTCAGCCCAGTGTGTATGACCCTGCCTCCCATGGGAAACAAGCAGCGACGGACACGTGTAGGTGTGAGCAGACACCGTTCAGGGAAACAGACACAGATCTTCAGCCCCATCTCCGATGATTCATCTGCTCACCTGCTGAAGAAAAGCAAGGACACTGCCGGTTTCCCCTATGCTGTATCTTGCAAAATCAAAGAGGGAAACCAGAGACCACCCTGCACTGTCTGCAATGCCCGAGGGCTTCTGCCTCGGGAGGAGACACAGCCATAGCTCTACACGCAGCTTCACAAATATTTTCAATACCTAGTGAACCCCTACACCCAGAAGGCTGGACTTAAGACTTCCCATCCAACAAACCTAAACCAAATTTTACTCCAGGCACCTCAATCAAATACTCCGAACCGTCCCCTGGAGCTGTTCCCTCCTCTGAGTAGGCAGAGAGGAGGAGGGGATGGGTCTGGAGGCACGGGGCAGGGGGGCCACCATCCACCTGATGTCCTCCTCTATTGGCACCTGGCCCTTCAGCAAGGAGGTGGGGACAGGCTGTCCCCTGGAGTGGGCATGCCATCACCCTCTCAGGGAGCAAGGCATCCCCCCCCAGGAGGGTCTGTGGGGAGCAGCAGCCCTGCTGCAGGGCTGGATACACCCCATGGCATCTGGCACCCCATGACGGGAAACTGGGGCAGCACTTGGACACGGCACTGAAGCACTTGCACAGTTTGAAGAGAAACCTGCAGCTTGCAGGCTGGACTTCACCAGACACAGGCTGGAAAAGCACCACAGATTTCAACCCCCCAAGGGGACACCTGTGAAACGCTCACAACCAATATTAATGTCAAAGTGCCTGGAGAGGAGCAGGGAACAGCCACCTCTGTTTTGCTCCCAGGATGAAAAAATATGGCAAGAGGGACCTTGCGAAGACTGTGAAAACCAGCCTCTGCTTCGCAACGAAAGCCTTTGGGAAAGCATCTGAACTGCTCACCCACTGCCCTGCAACTTTCACAGGCCACGTGTGTCCAGTCCCACCAGACACCTCTTGCTTTCTAGACCGACATGTTCACATAAAGGGCATTGCCTACAACAGGCCGCTAGGAAACACTAAAAGGCAGCAGTCAGGGATGTCCTGATACCCTGGGAAGACCAAGAATCCCACTGGGGTGGAGGGAGAGAAGCCTTGCGGAGATCGCACCTGGTATGCAAAACCCACATGCACCAGCCAGCCTCCCCAAACAGAAATCCGTGCTGGCAGCAGCAAGATGAGGGTGCATAGCCAGTAACTACACCGAAGGGAGTCTGGAGTGACACAGGTGATGCTGTGGCTGGTGAGACAAAGAACGAGCCCTCAGGTGCCTCTGCCTGAAGCTAAGTGAGCCCAGCTGCCCAGGAAATGCTGTGGTGCCTGGGAGGCAGCAGCTGCTCCAGATAGTTGTGGGAGACGATGGCAGGGAGCCCGTGGCCCCGTGCCCGGCTGCTGGGTGCCATCTCCAGACTCAGACAGAATGTCTCCAGCTGCAGAAGGACAGACTAATGCCAGGTCCTGTTCCTGTACTGTGGAATAAACAGGTACAAGCCCTAATGCCCCTCGCAAACTCTGGTTCTCCCGCTCCAAGCAGGACGTGTACCTCTGACATTGCCCTATTTAAGGCAAATGCTTAGTGAGAGATATATTGAAACAAAACAAAGTCCTAAAAAAACCCAATCCACCTCCATGACCCTGCTCTTCCCTTTAGGAAAAGAGTAAAAAATGTGTTGCCTGTGGGAGGCATCTGAGGACGTGGGGGGACCTGGGAAAGAGTCCCATGGGAATGGACCAGGGGGATCTCTGCCTCCGTGACGCCAATGTTCACTGGCACAACCCAGCCTGAACCACGCAAACTGTGTGACACACGCTGTGACTTCCATTTTCCAGGACTGACCTGAGGGAAGGGGGAATGGTGGAAGACTGCCTGCCTAACGAGAAGGCATCGCCTGACAAACTGGCAAGGTCTCTTGCACAAGTTAGGCTTTGACAGATGTTAAAAGTTGCACTGTCAGAGTTTGTCCTATGTTTATCCCAGAGACTAGCCACAGCTTGGGAGGGGGGGGAAAGTGGGAATTACACAAATATTCCAGACACACATTTGCACTCTGTGCACCTTTCATGCCCGATGAAAAGGCAGGAAACGTTAACACAAAGAAAGGAAGCATGTTAAAAAGACTGAACCTTTCATCGGAGACTATTGAAATTCTCATAACAAGGGGCGCTATGAAAGGTTGCTTATTCTCAGAGGTAAGACAGTGCCGTTTCCTTCCCTTGCCATGCCGCAAACAGTCATGACAAATCTAAACCACAGCTGTAGGGCACGAGACACACAAAGCAAATAAAGCTTGCATCTGAATCCATCTCGGCTGTATCATCACGGCTATTATCAGATTGAAAATCATACTTCAGCCAGTCAATATGCAAATACTGAGGCATCGTACCATAATAAAATGTTACAGTATTTCAAAAGCAGCGGCCTTCAAGAATCCAGATCAAGGGAACAATAAGGAAAATGAGAAATGCCACCAATCTGACAGTCTCACCCTGTTCTACCTAATGAACCAACACGGGTTTGGTGGAATAATCAATGCAGGAAACATTGACGAAACGTATGGCATACCACCACAGCACAGTAACCTAGTTATGAATTGTTTACTGGTCACCTTCGGTCTTGAATTACAAGGTTTATATCTTGGTTTATATCTATTTATTTATTTGTTTGTTTGTTTATATCTAATTACAATTATTAATTATTTGGAAGAAAAAGATTTTTTTTTATTTCTACTAAAAAGCAGTTAGTATGGGAATATTTTAGCAATTAATTCTACAGATAGGTTATATGTCTTTTAAAATACCTCCTTCAAACTCAGAAAGCAGAAAATATGCGCGATATCCCCACTGAAAAGATATTTTTGCACCCTTTCACCGTTTATAGGCTTCTTTTCTTCCTTGACTTCAATGCTGGGTGATATGCCATGGGAAAGGTCCATGCGCGCACGCCAGCCCCCACGCCAAGCTCTGGGGCTTGGACGGTGAACTCACTGAGGCAGAGATCATTTTTTTAATGTATACAGACAAGCCCAGCATAATCTGTCCTACACAGACCCATAACGCCAACAATACCGTTTCTGTCCTACAGTCAGATGTCACCTGACAAATGTGGGTCACGCCAGCATGCCGTGCTGACTTTGATTTCTGTTATTTGGGGCAATCAAGTCTCCTTTGCAGGGGGGGAGCAGCTCTCAGATGGGGGGCCGAGAAAGGATTTAACCAGAGATTACATCTCTTCTGCAAATTTGCAAGGAAGGCTCATTGAGGCCTTTGTGGACCTTCAACTTCCTTTCATCAGTCCCGTGCCTGACCACATCTTTGGCTGAGCCATCACCATCTGCTGGCTGCTTATTTGGCCCACAAATTAGAGTGACAACAGCTGAACCCATTAAAATTTAACATCTTCCCTAGCAAAACGTGGTTCATAAGAGGCTGTCAGCCGTGAACTTGCCTACCTTTTTCTTTTAGGGTTGGAATGCTTCATCAGTTTCTGGTCAAGAGATCTTAAAAGCACAACTTTTTAAAATTTGCAAAGGCACACTACATGAACTCTGGGGCTAGATAAGAGCTTCAGAAATATAGACAATCCATCAGCCAACATTAAGACCTAGAAAGGTACATTCACTCAAAAACAGACTAAGTAAGGCTCAGGTCTGAAAAATTCAAACAGACCATCTAAAGAACAGGTTGCAGCATCCAGAAATCAGCCTTGCTTTTGCAAACTTCAGTTTATGCAAAAAAATCCTAAACGTAGCAGAGCACAGTCAGGGTGCACTCTGGGGGCTTTGGCGGATGAGGACGTTTTTAGTAGATGCTGACCCCAGATGAAATTTTTGTGTGCTACAAAACCCTTCTGCAGCTGCAAGATATTGCTAGGGACCTCGGAGGAAAGAAGAGACCTCGGAGGAAAGAAGAGACAAAGGATCTTCCCCATTCTTAGTAACTTCCTCTCCATTGCTACCTATTGCCAGCCTCCCATTTTTAATTTAAGTGTCCGTTAAGAGTTATAGGACAATCCCTGAAGCTAACTGGAGTCACATGAGCAAAACTTTCTACACACCTCTTTAAAACAAAAAATGATGCAAGTCTCCATTCTTGCAGAGATCAGGAGAGTGCGTAAGTGGACGAGATGAATGTTTTTGAGGGAACACCCTGCAAAAGACTCAAGAAGCCGTCCTGCTTCTCAGGCTGATACTGGAAAACATGGACCAAAATCTGCTTTTCTGTTACCAATGCACCATCTCTAACATCACCTCCTGTGCACTTTGCTTCTGCTTGGCTCACAGAAAGCTTTCTGCACTTCTACACTTCAGTGTAACTGGCAGAGAAAGTGCCCACAACTGAGTTTCTACAACTCGGTTATAATCCTGTTTACACCTCAAGTAGCAGCACTACTTACTCTCTAGTTATTTTCTCTCTTTTCCTCCCTCACTTTGATCTCCAACACCTTTCTGTTTTTTAATAATCTGAACAATAAGAATTTACAATGGAAATACCCACCAGATCAAGCGGGTACCAGAACTGTAAGTAACCCTAATGAAAACAGATACTAAATCCCAATCTGGGATTATAACAAAGGTGGAATTGGGCAGACTTTACACGACTTTTTATCAGTGCTGAAAGAGTGCATAACTACCCCTTCAAATAGTTGAAAACTTATTTTTACAACCTATCAAAGCAATGGTTCCAGACAATATACAGTATATCTAAGAATAGTAACAGTCATTGATGGAAACTGATAACATTTGGGGACTGAAGGTTAATCTGTTCTGGAAAAAAAAAAAAAAAGGAACAATGGAGAGTGAAATAGAAACTCAAGTCTCATTAAAGAAAACTATTTTAAGGGCAGAACGATGAGTTTTAACATCAATCATGGGAAAACAGTTTGAAGTTGTTCGTAAAAGATCTAAATTTAAAACCTTGGGAAAAAGCACTGTTCACAGTGCGAGCAAAGGTTTTTTAAGGGGTGAGAAAAAACACGGTATAAAGGTAATCCATTTGTATTTTTTAAGCACTATAAATCTGACTATTCATTTTTAGGTTTCTGTGATTAAGGGCAGTGAAGAGTCGATGTTCAGTTGAGTTTATCCTTTTTTCTTTATGCGTTTCCAATGTCCTTATCTGCCTGTAAATCATGGTACACGCTCGCAGCACTGAAGGCACATTGACACGGATAATCAAAATTGACTGCAGATTGGCAACAAACCCAAAAGAACTTGCACAAAAATTTTCAGTTTCTACTGCTTTTGTTTGGTTTGTGGGGTTTTTTTCCTGAAGAAATTATATTCTGCTCTGCAGATTGCAGTGGAAAGCCCAAGAGAAAACCAAAACAGGATCATTGCTACCTACCAGCAAAGCTATGAGCAAGCCAAGTGGGCCCTGACGCAGCTCTCCAAACACGCAACCACCGCTTGGCTGGAAGGCAGCTGAGCAGGTGCCTACATTAAACCAGCGCACACTTTGTCAGTTTGCATTTGAGCAAGTGCTTAAGTGCTTTGCCAGCTCAAGGACTTAATTAAATTTGAAATAACCTAATTCAAGGAATAAAAGTCTGCCAAAGGTAATAAAATTGTTTACCGATTTATCAAGTCAGTCCCGTATATAAAAGAGCATATTTATATGCAGTGTAGGTCTGGTCCTATTCAATCAGTGAATGCGTTTTAAAATATTTACTGATTGCAGGAATGGGTCCAAATCTGGAGTATTTTTAAGGGTTAGGGGAGAAGTGCTAAATCCCAAAGTATCTAATTCAACTATGCAAAGCAGGGAATATTATTGCCTTCATTTTACTTATGAAATTCAGGGGCATAGGGAAATAAAGTGCCAGATCCAATGTGTCAGAGAAGCCCCTTGCAGAATCTCCTGTGCTCGCCTGGTTCCCCCACAAGTGTCTTTTGCGTCCAGACACCGTTCCACTCCCAAGGTGCAGGGCAGCGCAAGGGACAGTTGGGCAAATGGACGAGAGCCAGTGTCACAGCTCCCTCGGCTGCACCGCGGTTTGACTCCTGCTCTGAAAGCCCAAAGAAATGTCTAAACAAATTAACAAAAAGTTGTTGGCTGATTTTTTTTTAATTGGATTTTTTTTTTCTCGTGGAATTTCTCTCAGCTCTTGGATGCTACTATCACCTCTCCCCGTTGAATGAAGGGGTAGTATGTGTACAACGGGGCCTCACTGCAACTTGTGAGGAGTCGGGGGAGTGTATTTTAATACGCTGAGCAGGTGAATTTACATTGTACACATGTAAAATCTCCCTTTGTTTTGTGCTTCTGTACTGCATCTCAAAACTGCGCCTCCGTGTCCCCACAAAACTGCCTCTAAAGTTTGATTTTTAAATGATAAATGCTCAACCAGTGCGGACTGGCATTTTTCAGTAACATTAAACTACGCTATATAAAAGCCCAGATTGCTCAAATGATTTCTTCAGATTGTATAATTCGGGTGGGTTTTTTTCTTCCTTGTGCTATATTTAACATTGATAATTGTTATATTTAAAAATATTCAAATGAGCTATTTCAAAATATCTAGCCGAGTAAGTGTGCTGAGCTCATGGATAAGCCTGCTGTGCTGTGCATAGCGCTGCCTGCCTTGCACTGGCCCAGGTAAGCGTTTCAGCAATGCACGGAACTGAAAACAATTGCCATTGCGAGTGAGAAATAAGGTACAAGGCTGGCTTACACCCGAGTGTACCTACACACCCCGCACTGGGTAAACAGAGCAGTTTGGCAGTTCGAGCCTGAGGACTTTCCTCGGTGCGCATCCTTTGAACGCACCCGGTTTGCTCAGCCTTTCTTCACCCGGTGGCTTTCCCAGCTGGGCGGCAGCCCCCGGGGCAGATGCTGGCCCAGGGCACCCCCGCAGACTCCAGCCCGGTCCCGGAGGGGCGGCGGGATGAACGGGGCCACGGGGGGAGGCGTAGGGGCCGGCAGCCGCCGCCGCGCACCCGGAGCGGGGCTGGCGGCGGGGGCAGCGCGCAGCGGCTGCGCGGGGGCGCAGGGGCCGGCGAGAGGCGCGCAGCCGGTGCGCAGCGGCGGCTCCGCGAAATCCCCGGGGCCCCGCGGGAGCGGGTAGGTAAAAAGAACGAAGCAGAGGTATATTCAAAGCCTCCGCGTTTGGCTCTGTCAGATGGAAAAAGGCGACGGAAAATCCACCCTTGGCTACCTGAAAGATCTGGCGCGCAGATGGGGCGTTTCTCCGCGAGTCGGTACTTTAAAAATTCGAAAACCCTTTCAAAAAGGCGAGAGGCAGCAGAGCATCCCCGGAGAAGCACACACCCGTCCCTGCTCCTCACCCTTGCGGGGAGGAGGCAGCCGGGCAGCCCTGCCCACAGTCCTGCCCGCAGCCCAGCCCGCAGCCCCCTGCCCGCAGCCCAGCAAGGGGGCTTAAAGCTTCCAGCTTTTTGGCTGCACACCGCAAAACACGGCAGCAGCGAGAAAAGATTTTGTTATTTACGTGTCTGAACCGTATTTTTAAAAGCCGGCGTTTTAAATTGTGCAAGGTGGAAATTCCAGCTTTTTTTCCCCTCTGCACATCTGTGGCTCGGCACGTTGGCCGCGATCCGCCTGATCTGAGTGTGGGTCGCGGGCTGGGAGATACGGGGCTCTAAGGGAAAAACATGAAGTCGTATCATTTACATACGTGGTTTGTTAAAAAGGACACCGATATTTTAAAAACAAAAGTTTCCTGTGAATTAGGTAAAACTATATTGCTAAAGGTTATACAGAGACAAAAACTTCAGGACCCCTTAGATCGTGTGAAAAATGAATATTTGATGTGTTTGGGGTTTGCTGTCTTCACAGTAAAAAATAAAAATCAGTCAGAATCTTTCACATAACGATTCAATGATTTACCTAAAAAAAACGGAGCTGGAACACACCAAAGTCAGGAGTTTAACTCCGCCTTTAGCCGAGGACCTTACACAGTGTCTGTTTCTGAGCAAGATGTTTGAAATAAATATCTATTGCTACTTTTTCTGACTGTTGATGGTTTACTGCGGAACTCGCCGTTCTCACGCAGCGCTGCGCAACCTCGAGCAGGCACCAGAGAGGAGGGGGCTCAGTGGGTGCCCCCGTAAGCGGTTTGCCGCGGTTAGGAATTGGGCAACGTTTCACCCTTCGAAGTTTTCTGTACAGGGAGCCGGTGCCGAGGCTGCTGCCGGGAGCAGCTGCGGGCTCGCAGGGCCACTCTGCGGCAGCGTCACCTGCCTGCGGGGCCGGCGGCAGCCCCGGGCTGCGCCCCCCACCCCGCACACCGCCCAGGCAGCGACCCCCTTGGTGACCGGCTCTGCCCGCCCTAGTTCATTCCCCTCGGCCCGGGCGTTCGCTAAAAGCAGGTTTATTCCTTAACTCCCGGCACGACCTTCCATCTCCAGAGCCACCTGTGAGCGCCTGACCCGCCGCTCCCGCCCGTGGCTGCTGCACCCCCTGCACGGGCAGCAACAGGCTGCGGCCCCGGCCGGGCACGTCGCACCGCACGGCCGCCGGGGGAAGGGTGACGCTGGCTCCGGCAGCCACCGAGGTGGGGAAGGGGCGGGCTGCGAGCGGCTCGGCGGGCTCTGGCCCCGGCCACGGGCGGGCTGAGGAGGGGGCTCTGGGGATCGCCCCCCGCTCCGGCCTCGCAGCAGCCGCGCCGGGGCAGGGCTGCGCCCGGGGCAGGTGAAGGCGGTCCCGCACGGCCGGGGACCCCCGCGGAGCGCCCCGCCGGGGATGCCCGGAGGCCGGGCACACGGCTGCGCCCTCCCCCGTCCCAGGGCACCCGCCCTCCCGCCCTGCGCGGCCGCGGGGCCGCTCCGCCGTGCGGGACCCCCGGGGCCGCCCGCCGGGGGCCGCGCAGCGCCGGGCGCCTGCACCTACCGTGGTACTCCTGGCCGGGCACGTAGGCGGCGGGGCTGCCCGCGATGTGCAGGGCGATGAGCACCTCGCCCTGCTCGCCGTCGCCCTCCAGCTCACCGTGGTGGGTGCAGAGGAAGAAGAAGGGCGAGAAGCGGGCGCGGGGGGCGGCCGCCCGGCCCGCCGCCAGCAGGGCACCCAGGGCGGCCAGCAGGCAGGGCCAGCCCCCGGGGACGCCCCGCCGCCGCTCCATGCTGCTGCCGCCGGCGCCGCTGGGGCATCCAGGGCACGGCGGGGCCGCCGCGCCGCTCCGCTGCGCTGGGCGCGGGCCGGGACGGGGCGGGCCGGGACGGGGCGGGCGCTGCCCCCCGCCGCGGCCCGCGGGAGTTGCGGGGAGGCGGGCGCGGAGCGGAGCGGAGCGCGGCGCGGGCAGGGGCGGCCCCTCCGCGCCCGCCGAAGGCTGCGCCGTCCCCGCCTGCCGCTGCCGGGGTGCGGGGCACGGAGCTGGGAGTGCGAGGGCTGGGAATAATTTATTTCCCCCGGTGTCGGGGTGGGAGGGAGGGGAAGGTCCCTCCCCTCCTCCGCCTCCTCCGCCTCCTCCGCCGCCGCCGCCCGCTCCTCCTGCTCCTCGCTCTGCGCGCCGGTGTGCGGTGCTGCCGCTGCGGGGACGCGGGCTGCGAGCGGGGCTCTGCTGCCCGCCCTTTGTCTGCCTCCGGGTCCCTGCCCCTGCCCCACGTCCCAGCTCCTGCCCCTGCCCCGACACCTGAACCCCTGCTGCCTCCTTGTTCCCATGTCCCTGTCCCTCGGCCCCTACCCTTGTCCCTCTGCTTCTGTCCCTCTACCCATCCTTTTGCCCCATCCCTCTGTCCCTCTGCTCCAGCCCCTGTCCTTTCGCCCTGTCCATCTGTCCTCGTCCCTCTGTCCCAGCCCCTGTGCACCTGCCCCAGCCCCTGTCTGTTAGCCCCTGTCCCTGCCCCGGCCCCAGCCCTGCCTCTGCTGTTCCCGCCCCCGCTTCTGGGGAAAAGTGACATTTTTTACTTAAACCTTCTCCATCACCATCTTCAAAACGATACCCCTGCACACACACCCCAGAGGCGGGCCCTGCGGCTCAGCAAGGTCACTGCTTGAATCTCTGGGGAAGGCAGGTCCCTGGGATGGGGCTTCAGCCCCCTAAGAGTGTGTGCCCAGGCCCTTCATCTCCAGAAAAGGAGCAAACCCAGCAGGGACCACAACGGGAATGAGCAACTGAACACAAAACATTGGCAGGTAGAATAATTCATAAAACCATACATTTTTAACAAAGCAAGGCTGGCAGAGGGACCACAGCATCACGAGACAGGAGCAAATCTACCAGGGTCTAAAGCATCCACCACACTGCTGCTGGATCCCGACCAATGCCCAGAGACAGCCCGGGTGAGCGATAGTGACATGATGTAATCGGAAAGGAGAGCCTACCTGCCAGCATTTTTGAAGTGCAAAACTGGCATTGTCCAGGGGCTCCCTCCTGGATTGGTTTCAGTGCCAAAGGGAAAGGTTCCCTCCGCGGAGGCGCGAGCCACATGGACGGCACCATGCAGCTGCCCTACGTCCATGCAGGCTGCTCCGCTGGCCCACCTCCCACCCAGCTGACAGAGAGCCCGCGCATGGTGACCCCGGGGACATCCTCACCATCTGCCCCACCTGCCTTCTCCGCTGGCTCTGCACCGAGCCCAGTGCCACCAGCAAAACTTTGCTGCAGTTTCCCATCTCACTGGGTTGTGCCTCACTAAGGATGGAGCGAAGCCATGTCCCTCGTCGGCTTGGGTGGAGAAACACACCGCGACATGATCCTGCTGTAAAGACGAAAGGGACTGGTGGTGCACAGCGTAGGGAATGGGACAGATCCCACCGCCGCTCCGGCTGGCGGACATCCCTGGCCACTGCCCTGGAAACTGAGCTCTGCAGCGGCTGTGGAGGAGTCAGTCTGGCTCCAAGGCTTCCTCTTTAGCTGGGTTATTTATTTTTCAGCTTGGGGTATTTGTTTGGGTTTGGGGTTTTTTTAACATCTGTGCCTCCTCCAGAAATTTCAATGCTTGTAAAAGTGACGGACTGATAATATAATTTCCTCATGCCAAAACCTCACACAGGCAAAAGGCTATGTGGGCTCGCTGGCAAAACCGCTGCCAACAGGGCATGTCCTCCCTTGTGCGCTCCCGCTTCCCTGCACGGAGAGCTCGCCAGCGAGGCCAGGCCGTGCCAGAGGGGCTTCGGCTGAGCAAGTGCACCTCAGCTCACACCCCCTCTGCCCAGCATCTGTGGAAAGTTAGCCAACTGGTTTCGGAGGGCTGCCAGCTGTAGCCAACTCTCTTATTTTGTAAAATTAAGAGGCAGGGGAAGGGGGTGATGGGCTCCCACTGCTGCAGGAGGAGGGGATGCTGGCTGCCTCTGCTGGGGTGCCGCCACATCAGTTGCCAGTAATGCTTTTTCTTTTTTTTTTTTTCTTTTTCTTTTTTTTTTTTTTTCTCCGAGATAAATCCCTAAATAAGCTTGGGAGCGTGGGGGTAGCTAATCTGCCAGCAGATTTTGGGGCCTGGACTAGTGCTCCCTGAAGTCACTGAGATCTGGATAAGACCCATGCTGATGAATTTTAGGCAATTTTCTTTCTTTCCGGCTGCTTAGTACCCAGAGCAGCCAGGACTGTTAGTGCAGCCAGCCCACCTCTTTCTTCTATGATCTGTGTGTGTCACCTACCAACGAGGGGACATTCAGTAAAAGAAGGTGAAAATGGTAATGGCTCCACTTGGAAGCCTTGTGCCTCTCCTTAGTCACCTCCTTCCTCCATTTCTTTATGCCTCTCTCTCCCTTTCCCCTTTCTCCTTTGTTTCTTCCAGTTTCACAAGACCTCTAACCTGTTCTTCATAGGGCAAGACGGGGAAGTCCCACGTCATGGCCTTCCATCTTGTCCAGGTCCTGTTGGTGAGGAATCCAGCAGAGGCCCCAGACTGCTGATACTCAAAGACACAGGACTCAAAGGGACCATTTGGGACCTCAAACCCTGTTTTCCTGCACTCACCAGAAATAGTGTAATAGACCTTTAGTCCAGACAAGTTACCTTCCTTCTCTGACCCAACCCATCTAGGTCTAAATGAGCACTCCAAAACTCTCCTGGACAATTTCAGGCTCATCTTTGCATAGAAGAGTGATGCTCCGATCAGCAAAACAGGGGGACCCAGGGTATTGCAAAAAAACACAAACCCCGCAATTTTACGTGTCCCTACAATAGCAAGGAGATATTTGCTGAGCATGTTTGCAAGGAGCCAAGGCTGTGACCAAACCCCGTGCATCAGAAGGAAGGAAGAAAAAGAAGCTTCCAGACCCTGCTGGTCTTTGTCTAAAGGAAAAATTCTTCCTGGATCCAGCTCCGGTGTGATCTCACTCATATGAGCATGATATACCCATAACTCACCCCAAACCTCACCTGGTCTGAAAGATTTTGTTATGACCAGGAGCACCAGCACGCCCCTCTCACCCCCTGCCCCTGCCTTCAGGCAGGCTCCAGCGTGGCCGGGCAAGGGGGAAGCCTCCCACCAGGCTGTCCCCACCAGCTTGCCTTGGCTCCATGTCCCCTCGCCGCTGTGGGTACATACAGTACATGGGTTTTGAAGATGAGAGGTTTATGCAATGTCTTCGGCCAGAATTCCTCATTCATCCTTCTCCCATTGACAGCAAGGCTAAAGTATTATTATTATTAATAACAATAAAACGGTTAATTTAAGAAAAGTGACTAAGATGAACCTGCCTGTACTAAAAATAAAAGGCTTGTACAAATCATAATAATCTCTGTTTTCACACTCCTCTGATCCAAGATTCTTCATGTAAGTTATGACTCTACTCTGCTAAAGGCAGAAAGCACCTAAAGCTGCAGGACAGAGGTTTCCACTGGCTTTCACCCCTCGTGCAGTATTTTTTTAACACAGAAGACAACAGGGAGTGAATCAAGATGAGAAATGAGTGAAGACTGTTGTCTGCAATGGAGAATGCAATAGGTGGAATGTAAATAATTACTTAGAAGGTAGAGGCCCCTTCCAAGCATGGGCAGTGGGGGGAATCACAGCACAGATGGACGTGGCTGCAGTCCATATTAATTTATGGAAGTGATTATTCAGGCAGTGGAGCTGCTCACTTCATTCAGGGAGAGATCTCGCACCCCAAAAGCGGAGTTGAACAGCACATTAACAGGCAAGTGGCTGCTTTATTAACGTGGCCACAGCAGATCATTTTGCAAGGGTCATGGTAGGCTGGGGAACTATTAAGTAACACCAAGCTATTGCTTATTAGGAGCTTTGTTTGAGCTCCTTAGGTCTGGGAAAAGGCTTTCACGGAAGAATGTAGAAAAACACTCTTGTCACTGTCACCATGTGGAGAATCCTGATGCATGTCTTGTCCCCAGATTTCAACACCTTTCTATGACAAAAAATAAGGAAACTGCCTGCCTTTCTACACAATCCGCTGCAAATAAGAGAGCAATGGAGCACCAGGTTGCAAGTACTATTTATTCATCGTGGTAGTGCATGTAACATCTGAAAACAGGACAAGCTGAAGTACTTTTGACTTTCTTACGCTAATAAAGACTATAAAGTGGACTTTCTAAAGTGAGATCTTTCCACCAAGTGTGTTTATTTCCTACTCATCCATGCAAGCACACAGTGTTTTCTCTGTATGTGTTTCCCCTTGAGCACCAGACAGACACCTAAAGCAGACCTGCTTTTTTGCTGCTTGGAAGGTTTTGCTAAAGACAGACATACTGATGGCTAGAGGAGAATCATGTGACAGATGTGCAGAAGAAAAAACCTTTGCAGCTGATAGAAGGGACAAGTTACCTATGATCACTTCACCCTCAAAGAAACATTGCCACATGACTGGTGGCAGCGGTACCCCTGGGCCCAGCAGGCACTGTAGCTCAGGCATACTCTTTTCATCCTGAGGCATAAGGGATGAGTTCTACAGCACAGCAGCTGGTCATCTGGAGGTGGGGAATGCAACGTATTCAGCAAATCCTCATGCTGAAACCACAGTACACAACCAGAGTGAGCTACACAAGGCCAGTGTCTCAACCCGTGCCACGCCATGCCATCCCATCCCATTCATTCTTGTCCCAGATGTAGACTAGAAAAAAATACAAATTGTTGAGGAGGACCTCTTCTTCTCACCCCAGCAGGTGGGCCATCAACGCCACCGATGCACTTCAGCTGCAGGCTGGAAAGCCCTTCCTCAGTCACCCCAGAGCGTGTGGGGTCTCTTCGTAACCCCAGTCGGGGAAATAATGGGGAGGATGGGTCTGTCCATGCTAAAGTGAGATGAACCTCTTGGGGCTATCAGAGAAGTTGAAGCTTCAGTGTCAGTAAAGTCTGACTTCAGCAAAGCTGAAGCATTTGCCTTGTGAATGCCGGACAGGAAAGTCAGAAAAAATGAGTAGCCTAAAAGAATTGACCTCGCCTCTTCTTCTGAAACAAAGTCTTCTGTTCATGAAGCCTCCTTGTTTTCTTCTATTTATGCAGGGACTTGCCAGAGAGGCCTGGTGCTCTGGAGCTGCCTTGGCCATGCCAAATAACCCTTTGGGATGAATCCCGTTTTTGTGCACAGGATTTGTCGTAGTTGGATGATAATGCAATCTTGCCTTGCCAGTTACATGAACTTTGCTCTTAAGTAGAGCCCAAGTAATTTCTAAACAAAGGCCTAAATGTGAAATTATAGGCAACTTCCATGCCTATGTTATTACGAGGTTTTAATTTTTCTAGGGTAGGCACAATAGCAGTTGTTTGGCTGCGCCATTTTCAATTGGGCTGGTACAATATGTGTCTTCTGTGAACTGACATCTCATGATTTCATCTGAAAATAGAGTATTTAACTATACACGTTTTTCCTCTCTTTTGTATTGCATTTCATTCAAATGGCTTTAAACTTGTATTTCTTTATTGCTTATTAACTTTAATGAGGTATGAATATAAAAGAGAATATTAAAAGGCTTTTATTTTTCGGAGAGGCATTTCTTTACAAACACTGTTGATACTATCAAATAGGTGAGCCTAAAGCCTTACATTTAGCGTTGATTTTGTAGACATTAAAAAAGAATATAAGATTAAAAAAACCTCCAAACCAAGGAACATGTATTAACAACTTTCTATTGTCTGGCTTAATAACAGAGTTTAATGATGAATACTTTCAAAGGGCAAAAAGGTTTTATGCTTCAGTACCTTATGTATTTTATTTTTATGATATTGCTTTAAAGATTTAAATCTCTTACAGAAAATAAACTTGCTCATGCTTAGAAAAGAAAGTAGAGGTAGTGGGAGGGACTTTGAGTTTAAAATTACTCTGAATATCTATTATGCATAAAAATAAAAATTGCTGAAGACAAATATGCAACAGTCATTATGGTTCTTGCTTTTATGTGTTCCTAATTTGGATGATCTTTCCTTTAATGTACGATTTTGGATGCAACAGAGGCATAAGAATATTTTTTTTTTCTGTTTCCAATCCACTGTGCCGCTGTGCCCTATTAGCACCGCATTAGGGGTGTAGTTAAATATATTTAGGAAAATTCCACCTGACTCTGGTCATACAATTCTAATGTTTGATCTTGTTTTGTAAATCTGATTTTCAATGTACTTTAAAGAAACACGTCTTACATAAAGAGGCATCTTGTGCAACAAGTATTCATGTCCATGACAGTTGTTTCCCACTATCCATTTGCTGCTCTGGATTGCCATGAAGAAATGCTGGGTATTTACTCATGCTATATCCACATACTGAAGTTTCCAAGGCTTTCATTAACTTGCAAATATTTATCGTGAGTAATCTTTATCTGAAGAATTTTTTAAATGTTAGTGGCCACAAAAGAAAGTCTTAGTTCATTTTACTGCCTAATTTATCTCTGTGCTTTGCTATTCTAACTTGAATAACCCCAAGGATGCAAGGTACACAGGGCTAACAGGCCAGGACAGTTTTAATAGTTTACTTTGTGAAGAAAAGTGGGACGTAAATCCTGAGGAAGTCTGTAAAAGATATTTCTTCTTTATTTAATGGTGATTAAACTTTCAGAGACCTGGAAAAGTTACTCCTTCTCTTTCATTTAACAATCACAAAACTTGAAGAGAGCTGGAAATACATTTTAATGTGGGTTTTGAGGGCTTTCTCTTGTCATCTCTGCGTTTAAAATGTATCTAAAATACACTGGTTGTGTGACTGTCAGTGGACCTGTGCATGGAGATCCAAGATTCAACACTTTTATCTACGGCACACAACTGCAGCCCATGGGGCTGCAAGCATTTTGCAAGGATTTCTTTTGTTTGCCTACTGCCTTCCACAAAAACTTTCTCGCTGCGGGTGCAAACACGAGCTGAACAAAAACTGAATAGTAGTTTCATCACAGCTCTTTAAAATAGCCACAGATGGATGCAAACATTGAGGACAAGCTGGGAGCTGCCCTCACGGGCTGGGTGCGCAGAGGAGGGCGACCCCGGGCAGTGGTCAGGCTGCAGCATCCATCCCACCGCCCCCACGCTCCCTGACCCGCCGCCCCGCGCGGGACATACACGGGGGTGTCACAGCTCATAACTTATGTGAGACTCGGTCACCGGGGCCACTGAATTCTCAGATTTGTTTTTCAGCTCACCGACACAGGGGTCAATGTGTTGGTCACCCTCAGTGATTGGGTCGCTGCATTTATGCACTAAACTCAAGTTTCTTGGGTTTGGTGGTTGGGATTTTTTGTTTGTTTTTTGTTTTGTTTTGGATTTTTTTGTGGTTGAAGAGCATTCTTTGACATGGGAGTGGGAGCCTGGCACTGGCTTTTGACGTGAGCAGGCTCCCGCTGGCAGCCCTGCAGCAGAGGCTGGCTGGGCAACGAGGGAGAGGGGCGCAAGGGATAAAGGGTGCCAGTAAGGGGGCTTTGCACAGCCCTGGGGGGTGCTTAGGCAGCACGAAGGGACCGCACGTGTGTGTGCCCTCGTGGGGTCTGCGGGTGGTTTGGCACCCGCCAGGGGCAGCCGGGCATCACCAGCAGCGAGGCCAGCCCACGGAGGCACACACTGGGCAAGGAGCTGCCTCTGCCACAGCTTCAGGGACCCCCAAACCCGGCCACGTGTGGGGCCGAGCCTGAAGGTAACACATGGGGGTAACAACACAGGTGATGTGAAGAGTCTGACGCCGTGATGAAAAACTAGGAACAGAAAACAAACCGGTGGCAACTTCTTTCTTCTTCCCAGCACTCCTCATTTATTGAAAATACCTCATCAGAGCCTTGCATCCTGACAGCTGCACAGTTATACTACTTGTATTGAATTTCATCTGCTTTTAGATTGTAGAATTAGTTGGTTTTCAGAGCAAGCCTTATCCAAGAAATAAGTCAGGACCATAAAACATGGGGCCAGCATAAAGTGTGACCATGTGAATGCAATAAGGAGGTTAGGAATGGTACCTCCACTTCAGTTTTGACCCACAAAATTACTTTTTCAACCAAAATAGGACTGCTTGGAAAATCAGGCTTATAGGTTAATTTAAAAAAAACTTAATTCGTATTAGCAGCGAAGAAAAGCATTAGGATAAGCCAAAATACTATAGAATAATCAGATATTTTTCATTATTCCAAATCCTCCACCAGAAATCTAAAATTCATCCCTTATGAGTCAAATATTCCTTCCAGCTCCTTTTAAGAAGGCCATTGAGAAACTGCTCGGAGTGGTTGTTGATGAGAAACTCTTGTATAACATGAAGTATAGATGAGACCACAGCATTTTTATCCTCAAGAGGAATCATTGCTATACTGCTAAGGAGCGATCCGGTCATTGCAAGAAAACTGTCAGGCTCCCATCCCAGCCCCTGGCTTCCCTTGGGGAAATCTGCCCCTCCACATCTCGGTGTCCTCAGCTTTAACACGAGACCATACCGGGTGGCCCCAGACAGGCAGTCTGCTCGGGGTGTGAGCATACTGGGTTAGAGGGTGACTGCAGTGCTGCTAAGCTCCCTCTACAGTGATGATATTGAGTGATCTTGGTAAAATGAGGAGTCTGCTTCACCAGCTTTTAAGTGGAAGGATGCTCCTGACATCATCCCAGTGCCTGGTAGGCTGGATCATTGGGCTTTGCCAGGAACGCTCAACTCCAGATCAGGGCTTTCGGGCCAAGCTACAACCTCACTTGATAAGGTCGTAAAGATTTCCAGCACCAGAAGCTCTATCGCTTGCTCTTCAGGATGATGTAAGGGCACTTTTTTAACAATTTGACCTGTAGCAGGTATTTTCATTTTAAAAACAATTGTCTTTCCTTTCCCCATGTTAGACTTTGCTCCACCAGTGCTAGATATCAGAGCCAAGTCACAGCAGAGGTATCTCCCTGTGAAGGCACATCAGCTATGAAGAAGTCTCCTCTTATCCATCCATTCAATAAGCTGAGCAGATCAACCTCTGTAAGTCCCAGCGAACTCCCTGCTCAGCCCTCCACATGGCGGTAACCCATCAAGAAGCACTCCTCAAAGAGCAGCATCCCTGGCAGGTGCGGACCCTCCTGTTTCTTGTATGACATGATGCACAATGGTCTGAAAAGATGCCACGCTCGGAAAACTAAACAGGCTCTTGGAGAGCTGCCACGGAGGGGAGGGGATGAACCTGTGAAACTGGTGTCTTAAAATACGCTGCTGGGTCATCATGTGCTGACTCGTAACAGGTTTAAAGAATTCTGATGGGTGTTTATTGAGTCAGAACAAATCCTAGCATGTACCTGTAAATCCCTGCTCATCATTGCATTTCTCAAAGTTCAGCTGAAGCCCCCCAGGATGCCCCAGCCCGACACGGGACTTCGGTAGCTCCAGTGCAGCTCTATTGCTCAGCTTCATGTACCTGTACAGGAACTTCTGCCAGTCAATGTGCCAGTCCAGGTCTGCTTTTTCCATGGCAGCTCCTTCTACAGTAAAAATACATGACCAGCCTGGGTGCCTGTGCATCCCTGCAGCACCTGGTCCTTTGGCAAGGCAGTATCTGGCAACGCAATGCCTACAGACACCCATGCCCACTGCTTTTCACCAAAAGATGTGGCAGAAGACACACAGCTGGCTGGTGCACCCCAGCCTGTGCCCACCCTGACTGGTGCAGAGGGGCAGCTCCTCTGCTCCACTCCCTTGCAGAGCCAGGGTGCTGCTGGGTGCCTGCTGCTCCGGGGGATGTCCCGCTGCCCTTGGGTGTCTGCAGGGCCATGGGTGTGGCGAGCAGGGGAGTTACTCTTGACTTCGGTTTGCCCATTCAATGTCAGTGCTTCAAACACCATCCTTCCTGCCCCTTAGGAAGAGGGAGCCTGAGCCACTGGAGGAAAGCCCCTGTCCTGCCCCTGGCCCATGTGATCATACTGTCACAGTGGCTGCTCTACCACGATCTTCTCCCTGGGACAATTCAGCTCTTTGGAAGAAATTCTCAGGGGTCTGGACTTTTTTCTCTTCAATTTTCTCTCCAAAATCCATTCTGGAAGGATGTCTGCCACTTCAAGGATGTGTCACCGGCTCCTGTCCATAAGGAGGAGGCAGGTGATGTCTCTAAAGTGACCCGGGGAGGCTGGAGTTTGCAGCATAGTAACTTAAATATCCTCCACCTCCTGCTCTCAGGTAGGGTTGGGGTCACAGTGTTGTCTCTGCCACTTCGTGGTCACGACGTGGTTTTATCAGCCATTGCAGGGGGCTCAGGGCACTGCTCCTAGCAACACTATCTGGCTAATTTCTTGGCCTTTCCCTTGCTCCTCCTTCCAATAAGATAAGAGGAAAGGAGTTATCTTCGTTAGCTGTACACACAGACTTAATTCCTCACTGCAGAGCTGGAAATCCTGGGTTTCTAGGCATGGGTGCCGCTCCCAGGTGGCTGCAGGTGTGGCTGCACAGGTTGCTGGTGGGGTCACTCTGCCACCAGCCCCATGGGTGGCCACCCATGGCACCGGGGCTGCGGGAGAGAGCAACGGCCATCTGACCCATCGACTCCTAGTAGGCTTTTTATGGAAGAAGAAGGTTCTGCAGAGGTACCACCAGTACCACCATCAGGTGTGAGGTCACCGTGGCTCTGGTGTGCAGGAGGTGGGAACACCACTCAGGCTGCTGCTGCCTTTGCGTTTGCCCTGCTGTGGCTGCACATCTGCTGCTCTCCTGCAGCTGGACGCCCATGTCCCACCTCCCAGCGACCCAGGGAGCAGGCAGGGGAGTATTTGCTTGGTGGGGCTGGAGTGGCTGTGTCCGCCCACCAGTACCCTGGCTTGAAATCAAAGGATGTTTGTCAAATCTTCTGGGAGCCTCGAATGGAAGAAGATATAGAAATGCAAAGCGTGGCATTCTTTTTTTTTTTTTTTTTTCCTCCCTTTGGCAAATGGCCTGGAAAAGTAACAAAAAGAGACAGAAATGCCAAAAAGTAAACCACCTACTGTTGTCTCCTGGAGATAAACCAGAACATTGTTCCAAGCAGCAGAATGCTGCTGTCATTTCTCCTGGAAGTGAAGAGAGCGTCGCCCGGTACTGGGGAGGGGGCCAGAGGAGAGAGAAAGAGAAATGTGCGGTTCAGCTGAACCTATGAAAGGGGAGTCAAGGTAATGCCTTTAAATGTGTTTGGCATGGAGCAAAATAACACACAGTGTCACGTATTTAGAAAAATCATTGCTACGGGAAGTTAACGAGGTTTCAGAGACACTTGTGACATTCAGCGGGTTACAATAGTTTGTTGTAGATTATTATGACTCCCACTCCTGAGGAAAGATCTTCTGGGCATGAGTCATGGGGACCCTGCCCGGCTGTGTTATTCCATCCCATGGCACTCTATTGTTTATTATATTTTCTTCCCCCCACACTAAAAATGCAGACTTGCAAATACACGGTTCCTGACACACGCAGCAAGGACTACTGAACCACAGGCACTGCAGTTTGCTCCCTGTGCGCCTCATGTCACTTCCACTCAGTTTTGGGGATTTTAATTCTTTTGGGTATAATAGCGGCTTTTAAGCAAGATGCCTCAGCTTGATTTAGTACTAGTTTGTGTTTACTAAAGCCCAGCCCTATCAATGATGGAATTAACATCAGGCTCAGAAAGATTTGACCTTTCGTGTGGGTAATAGCAAGGTTACAATATTGAGTTTCTCCCTTTTTTGAAGATTATTGGCCAACAAAACATAATCTTGGGGCAAGAAGCACAGAAAGTGCCTGTGGGTTTTGGCATAGCAGCTTAAGTGAGTCCTGCAGGAGCAGCTCCAGCGGCCCCTGCCCTGCCCCATCCCCGTGCTGCTGCCAATGTCCCTCCAAGCTCCAAACCAGAGCTGATTCAGCATCTACATCTTTGCTGCTCCACTGTCATGCCTCAGCTTGAGCTGACTCGGGCAGATATTTTCTGTTGCTGACACCATTAGAGCAGCAGTAACCTCTGGCAGGCAGGTGGGAGACAGCTCCATCTTCAACTGCCGTTGCTGTTTGCTTCACTGCCCATGAGCTGAAGCCCTGAGGAGCTGAAGCTCCATTTGCAGCTGGAGCAAGCTGTGGAAAGTCAGCAATTCACCTTTCTCATATTCTTTGGGGATAAAGCAACAAAAGCAACAACAGATTTAATATAGCAATGTGCTAAGGGAGCTGGATTTCGGAAATCACATATCCAATATCTCACCAGCCAGTACCAGGAACTATTGATGACATCTTTACTCATTGCAGTCAAGCTGAGTTAAATTTCCTTAACGGCTACTTCCCAGCTACAGTCACCACTTTATTTCTTCACATTTTCATGCACTTCACCCACTGAGAGGATGTTTCCAGCTGCCTTCATGCTGCTGGGTAGAGGATGCTCCCAGGTGGCAGAGGAATGCTGTATCTCATTCCTGCCCTCTGTTACAGTGACACACATAACGAAACCGTTGATTAATTGTATTCTTCCTGCAGGCTACTGGGTCTGTGAAGGATCAAAGTAAAAGTACGCTTTCATAACTCCAGGTGCTTAAGGAAAGTAATAAATAACAACAATGTTGTGGCTGTGTATAGGCTCTGTACCCAGGGACAAAGTATCTCACAAACACAGGTAAGAAATGTTATTCATATTTTATACAAAGGGAAACTTCCAACCCAACAAATAGGTAATATTTTTCCTTCTATGTGCTCAATGTATTGGAACAAAAGCTATTTTAATAACATTACACCTGGCACATCTCTGCACCATGCTCTCCTGTGTACAGCTCCAAAGATGTTTGCTGCTGTGGGTGGTGACCGCTCTGAGCAAAATTTCTGGGCTCAGGACTACGACTGAAGGCACAGCAATGCTCTTATATACTGGTGCAACCATGTCCTAGTAAAATTACTTACTAGGTGAGTCAAGCATCCAGCTGCTTGGGCTGAAATGCTGGGACTGCACAGCCCAAACAGCACCGGGCTTGTGGGGCCATGGCTGGTGGCAGCACCCTGCCCTTGGCTTCCAACTTCCCGCTGGCCCAAGTATCTGCTTGTGAAGCCAGGTGATGGGGAGCACCAGCTGCCCAAAATGTGTGTGCGGCCTTTGGGGCTCAGGCAGGGTGGCTCAGGGGTGCGCGATGGACAGCACGTGCAGGGTGACCTGGTGACCAGTGACTGGTGCAGGGAGCCAGAGGCCACAGCAGAAACAGGGGGAATTACTTTCTTCTTTGTTTGAAATAGTGTTTTTCCCACTCTGATTAAACTGCACTGCAGCTCATTAACTATTCAGGTGTTGTCTGCATCTTTAGAGAAGGAAATGCAAGATGACAGACTATTTAACAAGTTCATTTTAAGCACAAAATGTGTTTAAGGCAGGAAAAAATATTACTTGATGCAAAACTTGGGTCGGTGTAATTGCAGGTCTGACTGCTTCAAAGATGAAAAGCCTCTTTCTTAATTCAAGGCAAATGTAGCAGAAATAATGTTTAGAAAAGAGATGCAGGTAGGTACACACCAGGGAGTGCAATTTTAATATCCTGAGTACAAGATTTTTTAAGTCTTTGTCTGACCCCATGTTAACACACTTGGTTACTTTTCATCTGCCACATTCATCTTTGTCGGTTTCTTTTTCCCCTCTGTAATTTGTTTGCCCGTGTTTGCTCATGTTTACATTCTGAGCTGATGCTCTTGGCCTGGTTTGTGCCTCCTCGGAGGCCCAGCACTGACCCTGTGAACCGCCACAGGATGAGATCCAGCTTAATCCTCCACAGGCAAAACCATTTGGGGTTTGTCCAGAGCAGATGCATCTTCAGCACCAGGAAGACACATCGTGTGGTCCAGCCTCTGGACACTTGCCCTTAAAAATACACAATGAGGCAAGGAATTCATTAATGAAGAAGGCAGCAGGTAATTCCTGACAAACCGAAGTTCAGGCAGATCCACACCCGATGCTCCAGCTGGGCCTCGCTGTGGGGTCAGAGAGCTCCCAGCTCCAGGGTCTATCCTGGCCATATCCGAGTCCTGCTCCAGGACAAAGCATCACTGTGGACCACCACCAGGCTGAGCCAAGTTTCTGCAGGAGCCAGAAGCCCCCTGTGAGATGCTGACACCAGCGCTGGCTCTCAGACCTGCCCTGCCGTTCGAATGCCGACCCCAGCACCGTGGCAAGGTGCAAGCCCTTTCCTCTATGCCCTGCAGTCTGGGTGGCAGGGGTGCTTGTTCCAATGCAGAAATCTTTCCTCAAAAAACAATGTATCCAAAAGGTTTCATGAGGGGTTAATAACTGGAAGGGACATGGGCTGAGGCTCCTGGACTCCCTGTGCTGAAACCCTTCGGTTTGTGCTTTTCCTGTCAAGGCTTTCAAGCCTGGGACTCCACAAGAGCTGGGCACCCACCTCACCACTGAAGCGTGGAGCAAGTGGGAGAACTCTGGCTCTGCCGCTCTTTTCCGAATATTGACTTACACACGGGATAGCTGCCAGGATGGGTGGGCTTTGGGAGGGGAGCAGGGAGGAAAGGCACAGCTCAGCCAGGAATTCAGGTAACCTCAGGCACCCGTCACCTTCCCATCTTCACTCAGTGGTCCCAAGTGTGGTCCAACCAAGAGCTGCTGCCCAGACTAGGTCTTGGCAGCCTGCTCAGCTCCTCCATCCTCTACACCCATCTACCTCTTTGGAGTGTGCTCACTCTTCCATTGAGCTTCACAGAGGGGCTCCGAGCACCCCATGAACTCTGGCAGAAACTTCTTGAAAAGTTGAAAACCTGCTGATTAGCTATAATATTCCTTGTCAGAGGCACTGGATTTCGTGCTGTTTACTAAGTCTCACATACCTCCTGATTCAATGTTTTGTAAATTTAGCTCTCTCCAGCTTCAGCTGATGTGTGGATGCAGACGCTCTCAGATGCTATTTATTCCACAAGTGAGAAATGACTTGATAATTTATGGGTTGTAAACCCAAAGTTGTACAGGTTTTTACCTCGGGGAGAGAATAAATACATGTCTCATTTCAACACATTTTAGACAATGTGCTCCTTTTTAATGGCTTCCTTTGGTTTTACTCTGAAGTAAGTAGACACTTCCTTCTAGGATTCTCCTATGGGAGATTCATGCTGTTCTGTCAGGTTGCATATTTTCCCCCTGAATTTCTTAGAGAAGATCTTGCTTATCTGAATTACAAAGATGTTAACGTTGTGTTGTCACTGTGAATAAGGAGTTTAGGGAAAGATTTTATTTTGATTAAGAAACTGAATAGTTAAAGAATAATTACTGCATTGGCTGTGTGAAACCTACAGATATTTAAAATTAATCATAATGTATTTACTTATTTATAGATATTGAAATTAGAGTGTGCTTTTACCTGCAAGTAAAAGAACTTGCACATACAGCTGTGTAGTTGAGGCTACGTATGTGCTTTTTGTACCCTGAGAGGAAAATATAACTGTAATGGATATACATAGGAGCATTGGGTGAGGAATTTTTAGGCAATGGAATTTGACATTACAGTTCAAGGATGGAAAAGATTTATTGATCTGTGAGTTAAATAGTGACCCTGGTTTCACCTCTTGTTAGTGCTCTGTAGGTTGCATTTAAAAACTGTACCGTGATGAATCCTTAGGCTCAGATAAATGTATATCCTTCCACTGATAGATCACAGTGGAGCAAAAGCCTGAAGGAGATGCTTAGCTCCACCACCTGTTTAAATTTGAGCATATTTTCATTACATTAGGGTCAGTTTTGTAGGATTCCTCCATCTTCACTTTCCTGATAACATCATTTATTGTGATCTGTAACGACCTCCCAGGCCAATATTTGTAAACAGTGACTGGAGTCATCAGTCAACATCATCTCAACCTACAGGATGTCAAAGTGGACAGGAAGGTTTATCGTGTCACTGGGCTCGGCTTTGCATCACTAAGGTAATTATTAAACCTGGAGTAAACAGAACTTTGATCCCATGTGTATTTTTAAATGATTGGCAATGACTGATCTTACAAAAATGTCATTTTGAAAAGCCACTCTATAGGAATTCATTGTGTCAACATATAAGGTGTCCAGTGCAAGGTTTAGCAAAGTAAACTAGCCCATAGAGAAGGTGCTGATGTGGGGTGCTGTGTGAGGAGCTGCGAGGCCTCCTCTGGTTCCCAGCCAAGAGGAGTGTGAAACATCCATCTCCCAAAAGAGAAAGCAATTCACTCACATCAGGGCTAGTGACTAGTGAGAAAAGGTGACCACGGCCAGGGAAAAAGTGGATGTGTAAAAGGATAAAAATGTGCATCGTAAGAACGCAGCGGGACCTCTCTCTCTGTAAAACTATTGTTTCCATCTCTCCCTTTGGTCACGGGGAGACTGTCTAAGTATTTTCCCTCTGTGGTCTTCCCCCAGATCATCTTCATACTGTCCAAATGCTGTCTACCTTCCTCTGCTACATCCCTTCCTGCATGAGGGAGGTGCTGAAGTGAAAGAGGTGGGCACCTATGGGGTGGGCACTAGCACTTCTCTTAGGCAATGATCCCCAATCCATCATCCAATGACTGGTGTTAGGTGCTGGAGGTCATGTTTATACGTGTGGGAAGATAGGGAAATTTGGGGAAAATAAGCAAAGTTAGGGGAGAAAGGAAATACAGGAGGAGAAGTGAATCTGGGTGAATTCAGGTGAACAACTGACTGCAAACAGGGGTCAAAAGCACCCAGCATCAGAGGTGAAGATTGCCTGATGGGAAGGGACCCCCCTGCGGAGGTGCACCAGCCCATCTGTTGTGGTGAAAGCTCAGGCTTGCCGTGTAATAACTCATCTCCAAGGAAAAAGTAGATGGGACACTTTGGTAACCATCTTACCAGGACAAGTCTGTGCCTGTGAAGTGCTTACCTGTGCCTGGGACTATGGACAGTTAGGAGTCCTGTAGCTGGTCAAGAAACGCTGTGAGGGTGAAGTACAGCCGTATCTCGGCAGTCAGCAGCAGTTCCTTTAGGTTGCTAACAGAGGACAAAAGCGAGTGGATATGCATAAATCTAAGGTATGGATGGGCCGAGTAGTGAGCAGCAGCATCAACACTTGCCTTCTCAGCATGCTGTGCCGTACTGGGTTAACCAGCACTTGGGGCCCAGGAAGGCAAAGGGCCAGTCTAAGCACAGCTGCAATCCCAGCACATGAAGTCTGAAGAGGGATAACCCAATTCATTCCTTTACAGTTCTACTTAATTAAAGAAATTCTTCCTATCATTTCTTTACAGAAATAACTTCCAACAATGTGCTGGAATAAAATTATGTTTCCCCCACTAATAAAATTTTGTGGGAGTATGTAATTATACAGCTCCTACATTTGAACTGCAAGATGTACTGCACAGTGGTGTGCCTTATGACTATGTAAATTTAAAGCCCTAAATATTTCATACTAGCTGTAAAATAACATAGTGTAATCAAAAAGTATGCCATTGCTGGGAAGGATGGGCTAGGTGTGAAGATGATGAAAACTCATCTGTTTGCTTGGCACTGTCAATCAGGTGTTACTTGTCTACCTTTCTTGAGATCTTGCAGGTAATTTACAGCAGGTTTTGCTGCTGTTCTTTGCCACCCATCCCCATAGGTGCACTCATTACTGTAACCACAAACTGTCCTGCTCTTCTGCGCCTAGAGGGTCTCTCAGAGGAGAACACCGTGGACCAGGACCCTCCAGGAGAAAGCCCCGAGACCTGGGAGGGAATCCCTTGAATCAATGCTGAAGTACAACTGGTGGCTTGAAATAACAACCAAGTGAAGTAGATGTCCCCTTATTTATAGTGATTTTAAAGTAATCTGCAAATGGGCAGATATCTGCAGAGAAAATCTGCAAAGAAATAGCAGGTGAAACTTCAGCATGCCAGCTAGGCTGCTTCCTAATAGCTTCTCTATGTCACCTTTAGCAAAAGGATATCTACAACAGTGTCGTTTATTGTTGATGACTGCTAATGGTATTACTGCTCCCACATCCAAGAAGCATGGCATCCCAAATAGCATCATTTCATGCTGAAGGAAAGACATTTTTATCATGTCCTGACTTCGCATACTGCTCAACCAGTTATCTGTGCAGTGTAGAGCTCTGAGACTTTATAGGATATTATCATGTTATATGAAATTCAGGCTGCTGCAGCTATAAATCAAGAGGACACCTCATATGGTGGCTGATTCTCCTTGGAACAGCATCTCTAAGCAGAGGCTCTGTTCTCTGAAAGATTAGAGTGTGATTTAAAAAAAAAAAAAAAAGAAAAAAGAAAGTTGCCAATGAATTCCAAGCTCATGAAAAGGGCAGGTTTAATAACTTTGGTGTTCTCTGTTTGGCAATGTCATATGTACAGCTACAGCAGAAACTTGTCCACAACTCCTTAGAAGATACCCCAAGTGTGACTGCAGAGTCCCTCCTCTGCAACACTAAGAAGATAATTCATTTTAAACACCATTTCTTAAACGGCATTTCCATCTATAGGCACTGGCTAGAAGAGTGCAAGCTGTGCCACTGGCCAAATGCAAGGAACGTCTGTCTACAAGGGAACAGCAGAGGCTGCATACATTTAGGGTGCAGGTTTGGAGGCAGATGAGCTGATACTAATGACTTGTGGCTACCAAAGCACACCCTTCCCTGTCCCTCCCAGAAACATGGCAAAAAGTTCTCCAGTTTTTTAGCTGAGTTAGTTTTTGGCTCACAGCAGGGCAAGACCAGCTCTGGAACTGGTACAAAGCAAATGGTAGAAGGACACAGCAGAGGGTGGCTGAGGAGAGAGAGGACCAGACCCGTTGGCAAGGGGGGATAACTCACCGAGTCGTGCCGGACTGAGCCCTTTTATGGTGGGGAACGACTGGTGGAGGCTTGGAGACACTCAGCTGGGGCTTTGCTCTCCAGCCTTGCACAGACCATGACGATCAGGAGTGCTGAGTCTGTGGGTGCCCAGAAAAGCCGGTATTGCCCCAGACACTGTATTTATTTGCCCAGCTCTCATCTGAGCCTTCTCCTGTGTTCCTCCACCAGGAGTAAAAATTGCACTTGCTGGGCTCAAGGGGTTGGCTTACCCTTGATAGAGAAACTATAGCTGGAAGAGAAACACCACCTTCAAAACCCATGCAGCTGTGAAAGTACTGCTAAATGTAAAAGTTGGAGTAATGGTAACCGAGTACCAAAGGTGAAAAGCAGAAATCCTTGCTCAGCTCTGCAGAGCCAGTCCGAGCTTCCCAGTCTGCCCCAGTTAGAGCCACCCCTGCTAGGCTGCTTACTATGAACATTTGAGCAAATGTCTTGTCTCCTTTTGCTAAGTATTCACAGGCCAGCTGAACCAGGGCATGCAAAGGAGATTGGGGTTGAACATTAAGATATTTTTATATAAACTTATCCCTAATTGAGCTGTGAGAAGGTCAATTCCATTTCCAGGGATCAAGACGCAGAGGTAGGCTCTATCATTAACCTCAGGTGTATCTAGACCCCTCTCCAAAACCTACTGGAGTCACATAAAGTCTATGGATCTGCCCCTCAAATGCTGTTAATCCTCAGAATTTTAAAAACTTATAATGAGAAATCAAAGCTAAAACTCCAGCAACAATGAACTAATTCTCCCAATGGCCAAATACCCTCAGTAGCCAACCCCGGCAAGTTAGGCTGAAGCAGCAGGTTTTCCTACAGACTTTTCACCTGTGATGCTGCTTCATTTCTTCACAAAGAAATGTATTAAATTAGTTGAAGAGACCAACTTTTGCACACCCCCAGGCTTTCTATTTCACCGGTGTTTTTTAAAAAAGACCTGAGAGGGGAAATGGCAGGTTACAAAACTTGTGTATGCCTCTCCTTGGGACTTACAGCAAACAATGGGAAAGGGAATCACTGGGCGCGCTGGGGAAAATTATGTTAAAGGCCTTGTAAGTTAAAAACCAAGCACTTTGTGAGAAGAAGCAACCCTCAAACTGAGGCAGTTTATCATTTAGGATTCACTCCATACACACAGTGGGAAGGAAAAAAGTTCTGCAGCATCTAAAGGGTAAAGATGGCACTTCATCATCCTTTGGAGAAGTACAGACAGCTCCGAGTGTGTACACAGAAGTAATCATTTCATAACAAAGTTCTGTTGGTTACAAGTTAAGGCTTTAAAATGCCCACTGACTATAAAGGCTTGTAATATTTCAGTAGGTTATTGCCTCTGAGAGGTATTGCCACTTCATTATACATTTTCTGATTGTTCAAAAGCCTACAACGCTGAAGATGTGCTTTCTTCTGCCTGAAAATGCCTGAGACTTGAGCGAGGGAGTGAATGTATGGTGTATGCTGCTCATGAATAAAAGATGTTTGCAGCTAAGCAATCTAGAGTGTTCCTCTCTTAGGGGAATAACGCTATTCATCAGAAATTTTAAAGAATAATTTTTAGAGACTTTTTTATTTTTTAAAAAAAGAGGAGGCATCCAATTGCTTAAGTAATGATGAGGATGCTTTAGTGGAGGGGATGGCGGGGAGGGAACCGGGGAGGACACCGAGCCTCGCCACAGTTGTGCGAGACATCTCGGCGCTGCCCCTTGCCCCAGGCAGAGGTGCACGGGGAAACACCACAAGCCCCTCCACGCATCTTGCTGGCAGCCACAGGGAGATTCGCTCTGCAGCAGCAGCTGTGCTGGAAATGCAGCCTCTGCTAAGCTGGAGGCTGACAGCATCACTCTGACACTAAGAGGAGGCGTGAGCATGGCCAAACGCAGCGGCACTTTAACTTTCCCACTCTCACCTGGGGTGCCCAGCGCTCACTCAAGCTCCTGACTACCCCCGCCCGTCCAAAGTGGTGACCCTTCACGCTGAAGAAGGAGCCCTCTCACCCATGCCTTCAGGGGTGGTCCCAGGTCCTGGGGACACGCTCTGGTCACCGCTAGGCTTCCAGGTACAGCCTCAGATGCTGCCCGAGATGCAAAACGCCTGTGCACTGACCCCCCAGCAAACAGCCAGTCGGGCTCACGAGAGCCATTGTACAGGATTCATCCGGGAAGGGTTTGTGCAGTAGCACAAGGGTGAAACTGCTCTGCTGAAGTGTAACTCCAAGACCGGCACCCACACCGTGCTTCTGCACACACATCCAAAATACCGGCAACAGCCAGTCAAGGCACGGAGAGAAGGGGAACGTCCTGCATATGCTCCTGGCAGCAAAGCCACTGCATCTGCCTGTCTACAACAAGTCACACCGGAGACACCGGAACCTCTGGCCACGTCACCCACCTTGGGCACGGAGCTCCTGGAGGAGGACTGAAGGTTGCTCGTGGAGAGCAGCCATGCAGCTCCAGCCCAGAAACACGTGCACTGAGTTAATCCAGCTTCCTCACAGCAGCAAGAACCTTGTAAGCTTGCAAATGTTTTGAATGACATGTTGAGATGCTGCCGATGCTCCCATGTTCTGCTGAGGGGTAAGCTACAACCAGTGTTCTCCAGATCCCTTCCCTTTTCAGTAGCACAGAAGCTCACACTCAGGTGCTTCAGCCGGGGCCATGACCAAACCTGTAATTGATGGATGTCCCACTTGTCCCAAGCCTCAGTTGCACAACCAGGTACAACCAGTTGAAGTGTTCCTCCTATGTGAAGAGCCTCTGTATGTAACCCATCAGAAATTGCTCTGTACATGGCAAGAAAGGGAAGACCCCTGTGTGTTCATGACTTTTATCCTCTGGATACCATCTCTAGTCACTATAACACAATTTTTTCTTTTCAGTCTTGAAAATATTTCTTGGTTTTCTTTAAACTTGGCAGTGAATGATCAAGTTTGTTTTGTGGAGTCACAAAGAACCACAGCCCTGAGAATGTGAGTAAGAATGAGAAATACTCCTGTTTCTCTGACACCGTGGCTCTGCCTGCAGGGTTAGCAAGCAGCAGACTGCAATTACAGTTTCAGCATCTATTCGTTTTATTGAGGCAGAGCATCAACATGTGTGCTGTATTCTTTGGCTTCTAAACAGCAAAGTAAATGTACATAAAACTGAGAGGTGATGCATATTATATGAAAAGAAGACATTTTGATCCATGCAGCAAAATGAAACATATGGAAATTATTAGTAGTTTATATGGAATAAAGTTTTACTGTACACAATTTTATGTGCTCGCACAGAGAATCTGTAATCCCACTAAGGAATATTCAGTCTACCTATAATGAAGGAAGTTTTTTAGAATGAGAAACCCTTTAAGGTTTGAGCCAATCAGTATCTTAAATACGGAGATTAAAAATAACATCAGAATACACACGGTAGCCAAACAAAATCATCACATTTGTGCTTTAAGGAATGAGGTACTTAGCAAACTCTTCGTTTTCCCTAGAAATACTTTGCTTTAAATTCTGTATTTTATTTTGCCACATTTTTCACTTAAAAGCCTGCATGGGCTTTTGTACTGTTGCCAGGCTTATTTTTTGTTTATATACAGGTTCTTGCCATGGAGATATGTCCCTGACATGAAGGCATCCAGTATAGGAAATGACATGCAATGCCTTATTCTTCTAGTTTAATTAATGCTCTGACAACTTGGCAATAAGGCTACAGTGAAGAAAAGGTCTCTGCAGGGAACCGCAGGTTTTGAGCAGTAAGAAATCTGTCAAAATTTTACTATATATCTATAGTAACATATCGAACATCCAAAGATTTCTGGAAGGCATCTGTAGAAAAGAATTCAAAAGAAAAAAGGTTAGCATAAAAATGATGTTCCTTAACCTACTAAAAATAAAATAAAAGAATGACTTTCTCAGCAGCCAGACTTGGAACTGGGTAAGCAGCCTACGCTGACTTACTCATTTCATGCAAAAAGAAATTCCAGCTTTTAATGAGCAAGGACTGTTTGACACAAACAGTAAAAAGGATTAGCCCAATCCCTGTTGAGACTGGTTCTCTTCTGTGATTTAAACAAGATGAAGGAAGAGTAGGTCCGTTCCACACTGTGATCCGTGTAACCAGTCTGGATCCTTGTGACCAAACCTGTAAGCCCAGCTGTTCTGCTCCACAGATTTCTTGTCCTTCTTAGCTGAAAGCGAAACAGCAGCATCTTGGCACGAAGGCAGGAAAAGGTGTCCTCTCCCGCTCCTCTAACTGGTCCCATATTCTGGGAGGCACCAAAGGTGACATCTCCAAAGGAGACTCAAAAGGACCTCTACAGGCAGCCACAGACCTCGGATCATCAGAAACCCGTGCCTTACTGAGAGTTTCATTTGATATTCATGATCTTACTGTGCTCTATCACCACCCTCGCTTTCCCAGGAAAGGAAATTGAGATGGAAACAGCAGACCAAACACAGTATCACCTGACTTCCTCCAGTATCTCCACATCTTTTTGACTGTGAATGTGCAGGGATAGCACTGTCTTTTCTGATGGATGAGCTATCCTTTAGCTACTGATGGAAAACAGCTGTCCATACTCGGAGATTTAATTGCCTTCCACACCAGAAATTAATGAAATTGTGCCATCCTAGGAAAATATAAACCAGCCACACATTTTTTATGTGTCTTTCTGAAATCAGGAGTTTTGTCTCCTGTAGTGTGAAGGCTTCCAAGGCATGAGACAGCTTATAGATGTCACAAACTACTCACTACAGAGCAGTCTGAGATTCCAGTCTAATCCCCTACTTCCCCACTTTTTATTTTAGTAAAGAGATTAATTTATTTCTGCAAATACATCCCAAATGAATCAGAGGATTTGGCTTCAGTCTCTTCAGAGGTCTGACTTTCAAAGAAGAAAGTGCATGGGAGAAAGTAAACGGCTACCACTGAAAGTATTTATAGCTGCATGAAGAGATACACAGATAACAGTTAGTTTAAGATACTTACTATTCAGATTTATTGCTGGCATGAGTATCAGTGACTATAATGAAGATTATTTGTTTGTTTCGTGATAAAAACTTTAGCTATTCAGAATGTTGCCAAAGATTTAAGAGTTTCAGCTCAGTATTTCTATAGTGGGTATGTCTGCAATACTAGTTTCCATTCCGAGGGTAAAGGAATTGTAGCAAAATCTAGTTAATTATATCACTGAAAACTAAAGCAAATGTTTTATTTTGCGATACTGACATCAAAAATGTGATTGCTTCAACGACAAGTTCTGTCAGTTCTGTGCTTTGGAGGAAGCATTTAAGATTAGATCAGGAGGAGCAAAAGGAAAAGTGGAACCAAGTTTCAAGCCAGGTTATGTGCACAGTTATTCCATTTAAAAACAAAAGCCCCAAACCAGTCTACTTTCATTTTAAATGTGGATGGTGAATGACAGAGGTATAGCTGAGGACAAAACTTTGCAGAAAGTAACTGTGACTATTTGCACAAGTGTATTTACTTTTCCTATAATCAACCAAAAAACCCCAACCCACCTCACTCTTGAAATTAGATGAGATTTTGTTTAAAGATCTCTAAGTCATTAGAAAACAACATGCTCAGGATAAATAAACATGTCTCTTCAACAATGCCTCCAGGTATGTTCTACCAGTAAAAAGCGGCACTGAAGAAGCTCTTTAAGGCTCCTGCACATGCCCCAAGCCCAGGTCAAGTCAAGTGAAAGAGCCCATGTTGATAGGGGAGGAAGCTCCCCTCCCCAGGAGCCAGGAGCCACAGGTTGGTTGACATCGGTGGAGAAACCGCGCACTTTTGTTTTGTTGTTCTTCTCATTTCCCCTCCAGATTCCCAAATCTCAACATGAAATGCTCTCCTAAGTTCAAGCAGGACTCCTAGCGATCTGTTGTTTCTAATGATTGGCATCCTTAAGGAATAATCAAAAATGGCATAGAAAACATAACTGTGAGAAAATGAGATGGGTATTCAGCCATGTAGCCAGAATTCAGGGACCGCTGTAATTGTGTGCGAGTAACATCATTTGCTCCCCTTGTAGATTTTTCACTTAGTCACATCACGTCTTTCTTTTTCAGGTTTGTTGCTGAAGATCCCACAGTCTGCCAGGCGAACCAACCACTCTCTGCTATTGGTCAGCCAGCAGAGTTGCTCCGGGATGCCTACACCGAGGCTGGCATCCAGGGCAGCATCACAGACAGACAGGGCACTTGGTTCCCCACACAAACTACTGGCACAGATGGGAACGTTCAGTGCACTGAGTGCAATGGGGCAGGAAGCAAAAAAGGAGCTGGGATTGTACTGATGGAAATGGGAGAGAGGGAGAAAGAGCACCATCATCAATACTGTAAAAACTCTTTAACTAAAGAGAAACAATGAGAACAGCAAGAATATAATCAGGGCTTTTGTGACCAGAGTGGTAAACAACTTTCCTCTCCATCACTGTCTCTTGGGCCCTTTCTTCTTTTGTTGAATTTTGTAGAAACATGCTCCCTCATCTGGCAAGGTTGTCTTAATGAGAGGTTACGTACCTCACTCTGCTGTTCTCACTTTCCAGCTGTTCTCTGAGACCCAGGATTTAGGAAGTACTTGTGTGAAAGTCCTCATTACCTACATGAAGACAGAGGAAGTGCTCAGCTGCTGAACTACAAAAAATCTGCTAGTGAAGCTCTATTTCCCAGCCCTACCGGTCCTATCTTATTCCTCTGAACTGAAATATCAGAATGAAGTACATGAAATAACAAGTAGCACATATTTCCCTGAGTAAGAATTGAATGCAGGATGTATCTGCATATTAGAAATCCTGTTCTGTAGAAAATCTGTATGTGCTGGGAAAACAGAACATATGTGCTGAATGAATTCAAGCAAAACTGCACCTTTGCTGTGCTCCTTATGAACAAGACCTACTGCACCAGGTCTGTCATTGACATTGGCTTTGCATCAGCATTTTATCAAAATCAAACAAATATGAAAAACAAACACCAAGAACAAAAGGACTGGCTATACAGCATTCATGGTCCAACATATTTAACCAGAATTCAGAAAAGACCCTTGCCGAAGGTGAACACCTGCCCTCAAGTACCCGACAGACACACACACCCCCCTTGATATCCAAAAGTGCTGGCAGGACAGAAGACAGTACGTGGCAACACGTTATTTGAACAACACACACCGGCACCAGGGGGGAGAGGAGCAGCAGCAGCCTTCCTGCTCTGCTACCTTGTGGGAGATCCCTTCTGAGGTGTAAACCCAGAGCCCACCGTGCCTGTAGAGCAGCTCTCCACAAGAGCCATTTCAAAAAATACACAGAATTGTAGCAGGAGGGTACAAGAAGAAAAAGAAGGGAGTACAGAAGCCTGGTAGAGTTCTGGATGCTTCAAAACATCAAAGGTATGTATCAAAAGAGAAGTTCATCCCCACTTCACCTCAAAGGAAAGTCCAGCCCCTTTCCATACTAGTTGCAAAACAGTACCCAAACACTAGGTAGTGAACATGTATCTTCTTTCAGTATTTTGCTGTCTGGTGGTGGTAACTCCCTTGGAAGAGCTGTACAACAAATCCTTTTTGACGAGCACAACACCAGTGGCAACACTTTGTAACCAAATGAAGTAACTGCCTGCTCAAAACCAATGCTTGAACCAAACGAAAGGAAGAGTGAGAGATACTTCTGCTGCTTTGGGAAAAAGGGGTACTGGTATTGGTCACTGATGGAGGAGGAGGTGCTGTAAGTACAATACACTGCACCACTTCAAACATTAAGTCTACCTATAGTACTTTGTACATCCTGTTCGCTCTCCAAGGCCACCTTGCTTAGAGATGGTCATTCACTTGTTCAAAATAAACAGCATGGAAACACTGCTGGTCACAGGCTGCTTGACACTCTTGGTCTTACTTCAATACCATACCCTCTAAGCTTCTTGATATTGGAAGCCTAGATCCTTAGTTATTCAAATATATTGCTGCTATATTGCTAATATCCAATAACAAGCAGTATGATGTTTTTCCACTTTCTGTTCTAGCAGAGACACTGCCATTCAGCTGTTGCTTTTTGAAGATATCCCCACATATAATTTTCAGGCAATCGTGATAAAGGTTGTCCTTCTGCAGTTTCAACTCTGCTAGCATACACAAATTATTTCTGTATTGTTTTCAGACTTATTTTTGATGGTTTTAATAAACACACGCAAAAATAAAGAATCTAAAAGTAAACCTGAGCTTACTCCACGTTTATCTCCATCTGAGTATTGTATAGTTTATACAAATCTGCCTGTAGTCAGGTAGAAGACACGTCACACAGAAGCTGAGATAAAAAACACACTGTTTTTGCTATTAATCTCCCACTCCATATTCTAGTGGAGCCGTTCCAGGATCTACAAACACATAAAAATTTGGTATTGTGTACCATTAGACTTGCTAATCAAGTTGTATCTTTATCCCAATGCATATTTACCAGCAATGATAAAGCTCTTTTGTAAGTTATGTTGTTCTGTTGTTGAGAAAACTGGAGAAGTTACTGTCACCTCAGGCAGCATTTACTACTGGATGGAGTAAATCTTCTGCTTCAAAATTACCTTGGGCTGACTAAAATACACAGTATGCCGACCTCCAGGCAGCCCTCAAGTACTTGCTGTTTCTCACTCTTGCCTGCCATCTCTGCCAACACAAGTGCAGAGGGAATATCTAATCCTGGGATACTCAACTGTGTACATTTTGCTCACAGGACACAGACATGTAGTATCTCCTACGTTCCTGCTGAGAATCCTGCCCTTCACACTATTCTCCTGGCATGGCTGGCTGTTGCAGTTAGGAGGGGAGTAGATAGCACCTGAATGGTCTTGGGCAAAACTAATTGGTGTATACCGGAAAAAAATTAACTAATGGTAGAGATGGACGTATTCTCACACGTGTAGATCACGGTGTATAGAAGCACCAGAACTTAGAAAGTGCTCGAATAACCAATATACTTCAACTCGCACAAAACCCCACACAACAGCTAGGGGGATTGTTATGGTGCAAGCAGCAGGTTCCGGGAGAACCAGTGAGGTAAATCACTGTCAAAAAAAGAACAAGTCTCCTCCTATACTCCACATGGTTGCACCCTTGCAAGCCTTTTCAAAAAATAAAATCTCCACGTTATATGTATGAAAATGCAGCTGTTGATGAAATCAGAGCTATTCAAGGGCACTAATTTCTTTGCAACTGATGATAGCTGCATTTCTCCATTACTTTCTCCTTGTAAGAACAAGCTCCAGCTCCTGTTGATGTCTGGATCAGCCACTGGGGAAAGGCACTAGAAGTCTGTAATTTTTACAGTATTATAACGTTTTGTGACACAGTAATTATGAAAACATTCTCGGGTATTTTTTAAATACATACTTCTGCACTAAATTACTGAGGAATTTCTGATTAGTTGAACAACTGTCTTGCTCTGCATCGCTGGCACACTTCTTAAAACCAACTGTAGAAGGGGTGAGATCCCAGCCCCACGGAGGCTAAAGGAGGCCACACCTCAGCCACAAAAGCCGGGTCACAGAACAGAGTATTGCTGGGGTACCTAGTAAGAAACTCAGCAGTAATTTATAAAGTCATTGACATGGGTATATAGAAGTGTTTCTAGTTTGTCAGAATAAATCCTACTATTCATCATCAGCATAGTTATAGCCTACATCAATCATCCGCACTTCAGTCACCTTGTTCATTCTCATACTCTGCTGATTCAGCTTTAAATTTTGTATCACTGATAGGACTTTTTCAAAAAGGTCACAAAAGTGCATGTGGTGCAAGGACAGTGGTTTTGTCTAATGGATCCTCAGATACTATTCCTTCTCCAGTTAACCTCATTTCACTCGAATTAACTACGTTACATGAAAATTCGTATCCTCATCCTTTGGATTTACACTGGAAATGATCACCAGGGTACTACAGGAGAAATTACACTAAAAAAAATACCAGCTGTATCCTGTTTTCTCAGTGCTTATTTTCTAAGACCCTTGTTTCATGTCTTTTATACACTGTGCTCCAAATTTGGGGCTGGGTAGTTTTGAGGGTCTGTACCACTATGTGGTAGTGATGAGGCTACTGAAAAGGTGGGACAACCAAGACAGCACTATTGGCACAATGCAAAAGGGATGTTTTCTCAGCTGCAACCTAAACCTGAACTTACATGACTGATTTTTGTTCTTCATTCAAATATTGCCAAGACATATACTAAACATCAGTTCTGGAACATAGTGTATTTAGTCCTTTCCATCTATACTGCCTGTCTAGCAGCTATAGGCAATTAAGTCTTGAACCGGTTCTGGCCTTCATCTCTTTCTAGAAAAGCTATGGCAACGGTGAAAAGACAAATCACTTATCCATATTTATAACCTCATTTCTAATAAACAATTGAATTTTACATTAAAAAAAATAATACAGTATATTCCAACAAGTACTGTTACAAGCAACTGTGTGTGTTTATGGATTCACACTGTTGGAAAAATAAGATTCTGGAATTTATTTAACCCTACAATACTGACCTTGGGCCAATTGGCTGTTATAGTAGATCAAAAGACCGTTCTGCTCGGTTCTTCTTTTTCTGTTTGAAACCTTCGAGTTTGCATCTCTTGTCAATCCCCATCATAAGCAGCATTAGAAATATTCCTGAAACAGCCATGTACTAAGGCAACCAGTAATAAAACCCTTAATTTCTTTCCCATAGGAAAGATACAAACGTGATCTGAAAATTTCTCTAACATGACCAAATTTACTGTGCAACCGCATCAGGTTGGTGCGCCAGGCGTGTGCGGCGGCGGCGGGGCGGCCGCTGTGCGCAGGTGCCCGCAGCCCCCCCTGCCCGCCAGCCCGTGCCAGCCGGCTCCAAGGCGGCCCCGCCGCTGGGCAAGGCCGAGCCCTCAGCCACGGCGGCGGCGCCCCCGGGGGGACAGATCGCAGCGGGGGGGACCCCGGGCCGGGGCAGGGGGTGCCCGGAGGGGGCCGTGCCCCCGGGGGCGGGCAGCCCGCGCCGCGCCGCGCCGCGCCGGAGCAGCTCCCGGCAGCGGGGAGCGGAGCCCCGGCCGGGGCCGGGCTGCGGGCAGGGCCGGTGCCCCCGGGGGCGGGGGGCCCGGGCTGGAGCAGCCTGTGCCTGAGGGGCTGCGCCCCGCGGGAGGGCCCCGCGCAGGAGCGGCCCGGGCAGAGCTGCAGCCCCCCCGCGGGAAGGGCTCCCGCTGGAGAAGGGCCTGGAGGAGCGTCTCCCGCGGGAGGGCCCGGGCTGGAGCCGGGCGGCGTGTGAGGAGCCTCCCCCGGAGGGGGCCGGGGCGGCGGAGGCGGCGGGGGAGGGACCGGCCGCAGCCCCGGCCCCGGCCCCCAGAGCGATCTCCCTGCCCGGACCCCCGCGGGCCTGGCTGGGGGTGGCTCCCCTGCCCGCCTGGGGGGCACGGACAGGGCGGCTGGGGGGCGCCGGGACACCGGCCGGGGCCAACCACCAGCATGCACATCGTCACACAGGGCTACCCGCAAGGCAGAGTTCTGTGCTCTCCTATTCTCTTCATGCGTGCATCTGGAACATGAACATATTTTCATGCAGGTTGGGTGGAAGTGTGATATCCACAACTTGTTGACAGTAAAGCTTCCCCAAGAAGAGCTGCTTACTTCTGCTCAGTAGGTGCCAAGGCTTTCAGCCACCTTGACTACCACTAAGCAGGAACTTCACCAGCTGGCACTGTCCCTCCCCAGCAGTACTGCCCTGCCCCACTTCGCTCAAACCTGTAAATAAGGTTGGCTGCAGAGTTTTCGAAATTCTGTGATTCAAGAGTTGTAGCAATTAATAAATGACTATCAGTCCCACCATGTTTCACATATCTAACTCTAATCCAGATCAGATATCACAAAAACCCATGATGTGTTGCCGTTGCTTTACATGGACTAGTTTAGGTACGAACACCTCAAACCTTCCTCCTTCAACTTTCAGCCCCAGGAGATTCACAAAAGCTGAGCTCAGCCCAGCACTAAATCCAAAAGGGGAAGGTGCTGTAAAGTTTAGCCCAAAGTTCACCTTATGTACATATCTATTAGTAAAAACAAAAGCAGGTAGTAAGCATTTTGAAATATTATGTATTTGCATCCAAGCAGTTCAGTAAGTGTGACAAACGTTGCCACCTCATGGACAGGTGCAGGGTTTGATGCAGCTCAGCGGTAGGAAGGAAAAGGGATCGCGGAGATGACTCATCGCTGCCCTTTCACACTCTCCTGAGGGGGGAATCGGCAGCTCGGCCAGAAAGATGCTTTTGTCACTTAGATTCACCTGGAACTCATTCATCTGGGTCTGAATCCAGTAGCCTGGCTACACACCCACAATTGGAGCAAAAGAAGAGAAAAAAAGAAAAAGTTACAGATATTCAGGGTATTTGACAACCTCCAGTATCAGAGCAGGGAGGGGAAAGAATGATTTTTCCTTGGAAAAAGTGTAATGGTCAACATAAGACATGCCGTGGCCTTGTACGGTCAAACAGTCAACGGCTAGCATTCAGGAGTAAAACATCTGAGTAACAGGCTGGGGGACCTGGAGTTTTCATCTTCAGATCCATGATGACAATAATCCCAAACTGGACCAGGGGATTTTAATACCCATAAAGGCAGTGGCAGTTGGGAATCCTCTACTGGTAAACTGGAGACACATATGACTGTAGTGTATGCCATCATGTATTTCCAAAGTTTTATGTTCTAACACCACACTGATTAGTCACTATTCCACTTCTTCCGGGGAACTGCTACAGGAATACTCTGTCACCTGTTGCATTTGTCCCTTTCTGATGGAAAGGCAGCTGTGTCCTCCTCCTCTACAGGACACATCCCGTTACAAAACCCATTACACAGTGTGTATCTTAAACTATATTCATTCCAAACGGCATTATTATTAACACTTAATAGAACTGGATGAGTGCAGGACTATAAAACGTTTAAACTAAAATAAAAACTTTCAAGTTTGACATCAGGATAAAACTTTCAGAATCAATGATTTTCTAAAACAAAGCTCTGTAAAAATAGATTCATAGTCAACATTTATGAATGGTCTGAAAAAAAGACAGTATGGTGATTAGTTGGGAGTTTCCTATCATCATGATCTCCATATAACAGTGTAGCAGTCTGCCTACAAATGACTTTAGAGAAAGAAGAATTTATACCAGCTTGATTTTAAGTATGTTCTTATGCTTATTGTATTTTGCTACTCCACTCTTCTAAAATGGTGGCCTCAGGAAAAGCTGCTTTGGCAGGCAATCGCAAAGATTCCTGCGGAGAGGAAGTGAAAAGACTGGGCATACAAACAAGGGCTGCTGCCATGTTCAAAGCACTGGGGAGAGTTCATAGAGCAAAATGCAGTCCTAAGTAAATGGGTTTCAGGCAATTTCAGTGTTAAGATAACATCATTAAGAGTAGAACAGATTGTGCTCAAACCCTGCTGTTTATAATTAACACATTGCTTCCAAATACTCCAGGGTCCCTGGTAAATAGTCCTCTGCTCAGATCCACCCAGACCAATCAGAGTATTTTCATCAGGTTCCATGCTGGGATAGCACCTGTTTGGACAAATCCAAAAGAGCCAAAATACTCTTCTTTCTGGCCAGCTAAGTAGAGAGATGAACACAGCTTGCCTTAGTCATTGTCACAGTGTCCATATGGCTGTGAAGCTTGTTTTCACAAGAAATCGTACAAGTACTTTATTATGTCGAAGTTCACGGTCCTATAAACAAAAACACAGTATATTAGAGCAATCATCTTAGCAGTGCTAAGACTTTAACCTGTTTGGAGACGCACACGTGGGACATTCTGCATAATCAAAATTAAGCAATATCCCAAAAAGAAATGCAATCAAGGATGAATGAATTTTTAACTTCTAATATTTTTTACAATACCTATCTTCTGATTACTTAAAGTCTGTAGGATTCTGAAAAAGAAATAAAGCAGCTTTCTAGTAAAAAACCGGAAGATTCTTACTTTGATCATTAGGCAGTAAAGATGTATCAAAGTTAGTAAGATTACATTTTCATATGGTAAATACAATACTTGAGTTGGTGATGCAAAGCAGCAATCTTTTTATGCTATTGAATGTTTTGTTCATCTTTCAAACCACCTGTTTTACCATGTACTACTCCTTCATCTGTACTCATTTGCAGTCTATGTTCTTTCAGTTTTGACACTAGTTGACCCATGTTCACAGCTAAATTTGAAAAATCCAAAAATGGCACTCAATGGGACAGAAGATTTTAATGTATACTTTTGTACTTTAATGACAGGCAGAATGAAACAACAGTAGAATAAAACATATAATTATTTTTTTGTCTCTAAACTCATTCTGCTATACAATCTAACACTCAGACTTTGGGGTTTACTGTTTGAATAAATAATGCAAATTACTGCATGTAATGACAAGTATAAAATTAAAAGTTTTTTAAGCATTCAATGATGCAAAAATAACCGCTCACAATGCTAAGTGAGATTAACTGGCTGAACGTCTTATTTGTTAGACTGCAATCATTTAATATTCTCTGTTCACACGCCATCCTGTAACCCACTTTTCAAAAAGTTTCTATAAAACATCGTATTGGGCAAAGAAAAAGTTCAGAAAACCCCAAGATATATAACAAGAAATACTGTGTTTGAGTCTACTTGTAATTCAGAGACAAATTTAAAGAAATTAACTGCCACTGTTAAGACTCACATGACATTGTGTCACTCAAGAAAGTACTTTAGTTACCACAGAAACAAAATCACACACTCTAACAAATGTTGACCTTATCAACTAAATGAAGCACAATTGTCCTGTCATAACAACTGGGTTCATTAGAGACTATATGAAAAGTTCCTTTACGTTCAATAAACATTAAGAGATCCCTACTTCAGCTACAGAAAACTTATGAACTTAGGGCTGAAATTCTCAAAACAGAAATTTAAAATGTGTAAATACTAGATGGTAAAAAGCATGGGAATCTGTCTGCAAAGACTGAATGTATGCAACAGAATAGAGGCAGACATGAGGTTCTGTGGTACTGAACAGACAGAATGTACATGGCCAGTTGTTATCACACTAAAAGCCACCGGGAAGAGACAAAAGTGTTTCACTTTTTTCCAAAACCAGGTGGCTTTTGTCTTGGTTTTGTTTATAATCCATACTTCACTTTTGCTTATAACATACAGAAAATGAAATGACAATCTGAACAGCTTGAATGGTGGTGGGGAGGGGAGGAAGCATGCATTTTCTGTCTTGCTCTTTGCACTTTTCAGCCTTCCATTAGGAAATACGCTACAGTAGCAAGGCTGTGATGGTAACAAGGCTGAGGTATCTGAAGATTTTATTGACTAACAAACTTATTTTAGTACTATTACAGTAATAAAGAAAAAAGAATCAGGGGACGGGACTGCTTACTTGACGTGTATTTTGGTTGAAATGGCAAAGTAGTTATTCCTCTGCAATAAATGTAATCTCACCCCTGAGTCGTTAAAAGCTACAGGCAGCTGGCAAGACTATAGCACAGCTGGAAAATGAAATTTCTTAAAGCACAGAAGATAACGCCTTTGCCCTGTAGCTAGCCCCATCAAGACAAGGGGGAAGCCCATTTATCATGAGTTCATGAAACCTTGTATCTTTATGGATTGTCCTCCTTGAAGATTTCACAAAGACTGTGGGCTGGAAAGATACTTAACAAAAGAAGTGTAACAAAGGAACAAATCAAGAAAGAAAAAAAAAGTGGGAAACAGGAGAAAAGTAGAACAGGCCAACTTTACAATCTGTCAGGTCACTTGAATGGCCCTACCTAGGCAGCATATAAACACTTCCAAACTACTTGGAGGGGGGGTGGGGAAAGAACTAAAGAACTGCTTTCTTCCTTATAAAATGTAGGGAAAGTCAGTCAGGAGAGAGAGAGAGAGAGAGATACACATATACACACACACACCTGACCTAAAGGAAAGCCAGCCAAAGCACTATACGGTGCACTGAGGTTTAAAGTGGTAGCATCTCCAACAACCACTTTCTCCAGTAAATGTGAGCTGTATAGCACAAGTTTTGGTCCCGTTTTCTGGCTATATCTATCTTCTGGCAACTTTAATGGAATCAATGAAACTTCTAAGGATGTTAAAGTTGCAAGGAGAGGGCCATCATTTCAAGTATCTTAATCCAAGGCCCCTCATAGTCAGTACAGAGTTTATGAACTCATCTCTCTATTCACCATAGGAGTTAGAGCAGAGACAAGAATTTAGGGATGTTTGTATACACAATGATCCATGTTGCTGAGCAGATGGTCTGCTGTACATGGTACCAGTGGGAGCTTTTTCAGGGCATCATTCACAAGTGACTTTATTGCTGGGAACAGCAAATTGACACAATGAAGTCATGCAGGCCTGAACCAGATGAATTTTCATTCTATGGCCCGTCCAACTGCAAACTGAAATTAGCATGTCTGTGGGGTTTACTGACAAGGCTATCGGACATTTAACAGCTCAGGACAGCAACATGGGCACTGATGTTATGGGATACAGTCCACATCACAGGTTCCTCTGAAGTCCCACATTACAGAGAGGAGTTGGCCTTGAGAATGTTTCTCCTCCTTTTCGCCACATGTCATTTCTGGGCTCTGTTCTAGCTATAGCTTCCTTATCCAAGACCTGCTAATAAGCTGGCTGCAGCAACAGGTGTGAGGTAATGCTGTTGGCATTTCATAAAAATGAGATATAGGTTTGATTGTTGCCTATGCATTGCATGCATTTCTGCCTGTAATTTATCACAATCTCTCTTGATAGACCTGGAACTGTTCTCAGACTCCAAAACTGAAAGTTCTGAATGAACGGAGCAGATGAGCCACGCACATTCATTTACTGAATTAGTTTGTATTAACTACAGATCACACAAGACAGACTATGTGGAAGAATTCTTATAACCTATGTAGGTTTTGTATCATACGTACAACATTTCAGATTCAAACACCATAATGTGCCTTTTGGTAATGAAATGGACTGACATTTTTGAGTGGTATTTTCACATGAAGTCCTTGACCTTTATTAAGCACAAAGACAGTATGTTACTGTAACACATACTGCCACTGCAACAATTTTTTTCAAACAGGATTGCACTATACTTACCTCAAGTTCAACACTTCTCATAAATAATGTGATTCATTCACTAATTCTTCGAAAACATTAATAGATTTCTACTGTGGTCTGCAGAGAGCTATACATTGAGCAAATACTGGGTGTGAAGTGTTTTTCAAGTCAGCACATAGAACAGTAAACGATCTCTAACAGACTCACCGGGCAATAGCTCTGATGAAGTCCAGAGATACAGTACATTTATATTGTGGTCCATCAAGCTGGTCATTATGACCAACCATGGATAACAGCTGGAGAGTCACAAGAGAGGTGATCTACAAACAACAGACATGAATAATGTTAGTAATTTTTGCCAAGGTGAATAGCAGTGCCCAATCTTTATATTTTTTTTCCCATTTGGCATCATTCCCATAATTCTTTTGGAAGCCACTCACACTTGTTCACTGTTTTTCATATAGTTCCGCAGCTAGCAAACCCGGGAACATACATATACATTTTCACCATTACATTTTCAGCACGGGAAGTGACAGGCATAGGCTAAACCCTGCATCCCTCATATCGAGTTATCCTGGAGTTCTAATTGGAGAGACTGTAGTGGGTTGACCCTGGCTGGATGCCTGGTGCTCACCAAAGCCACTCTACTACTCCTCAACTAGACAGGGGAGAGAAAATACGATGAAAGGCTCGTGGGTTGAGTGAAGGGCAGGGAGATCACTCAGCAATTACTGTCATGCGCAAAACAGACTCAACTCGGGGGAAAATTAATTTATTACCAATCAAATCAGAGTAGGGTAATGAGAAATAAAATGCAAATCTTAAAAACACCTTCCCTCCAACCCTTTGCTTCTTCCCAGGCTCAGCCTCAGCCCCAGTGTATCTCCCTGCCTCGAGGGGTGCAAGGGGATGGGGATGGGGCTGCGGCTGGTCCCTCCCCTGCTGCCTCTGCCTTTCCGGTCGGGGAGGCTCCTCGCGGGCAGGGGGGCTGTGGGCACCTGCACACAGCGGCCGCCCCACTACTAAAACCTTGTCACGCAAACCCAATACAGAGAAAGGTGATGCAGGAAACAGAAATAATAGGCATGAGCTGAACATTTTCCAAATCTCTTCCTGCCAACCAGGAGAGACTTTGATTTACTTTCCTTTACACCTGACGACCTCCTCTTGAACTTTCACACTCAGAAGCTGGATATTACTGTGCCAGCTCATACCATATTTTGAACAGATGGATGTATCACTCTACTCCAGACAAAAAAAGAATTTGAAGGTTGGAAAGGAAAGGCTGGAAGATTGTGTGCTTTAGAAGAGCAAGGACTGAAAGGAGACAAATTAGCCTATAAACACACATACAGCATCTTGACAGAGGCACAGATTATTTTACCAAAATAGCAATGTACCAGAGTATTTTTCACTATCTTTGTTCCTTCAGATGATGACTGTGGTATCACTAATGTGCAGTCATGGGATGTCACTGTTGAGCACAGCCCGTCTGTTCTGCCTCAGTTAGGAAAAAAAGCCATGGCAATTCCACTGTCTCCCTACCTCCTCCCAGCTCCCAGAGGAAAGAAAGATGCAAAAGCAGAAAATAAGAAAAATTTTCCCTGGCCTTTGCTATAGATGCCAGTGACAATTCAAGGCAACGAAGTTACACTCTATGAAGAACTGGTATCTGACCACAGCTCTACTTTTAAAGAGAAACCAGCCAACCATGACCTACCTCTGTGTAATGATAACAGCATAGTAAGGAATTTCTGAAGAATAAATGTATCAGGAGAGAGACTGTCACTTTAAACTTTCAAGGAAGCACATTACTATAAAAAGCAACGGCAAGTTTGTTCCAGCATTAATAACAACAACAACAAAAAATCTAACTCAGTAATAACCCTACTCTTTTGCTGACAGTGAACTTGGGTCTTCAAATTTGTGACAGTGCTTGCAGGAGACAGGAATCATTATTAGTTTTCCCTTAAGTGGATATATATATATATATACATATATATATATATATACATATATATATATATATACACACACACACACACATATATATATATATAAAAGACACCTACCTATAGAGAACAGAAAAGATTATGGTCACCAAGAATGAGGCAATTTTCCTAACAGCCTGTGCTTAACTATCTTTTAAGTGGCATAAGGCAACAGTAGTTTGGATGCCATCATTCTGCAAAGTCTTTGGAGTATGGTTAAGGAATACTGGTCTACTCTTATTCACAAAGACAAATTCCATTTACTTAATTCAGATCTATAAATTACATTAAAGAGTAGCACGTGATTTACAAATTGTTAGCATTGAGTTCAGTTTTCTTGAATGCTGTCAATATAAAGTAAATGGCTCAAAAGCCCATTCATGAATCACTGGAATGTATCACTGAATTAGGAACAAACTCAAACTTGTTAGGTGTTTATTTTCTTCAAATATTCATGAGTTTGAGAGCACATTTTTCTACATTCTTCATTCAATGAAGTCCTTATTTAGACAGTGCAGAAGCATTATGGAGTCAACTGCTATATAACAATTGCTAGTTTACATCCCAGTGCACCATACCTAGTGAATCACTTCTGCAATACATACTTGCCGCTGGCCTCATTCAGAAATCGCCAGCGAAGGAATGCCAGGAGGCTCCTAAAAGCTCCCAACGAGCACAGCAAAAGCCTAGTTTGGAGTAGCACCCATCTCGGTTTTAAGTGGGATGTAAAAGTGACCTTGCTGCTGCATTACAAATGCTCCAGCAATACTTTTAACAACAAATTGCAACCATTTTCTTTTCCAACTGGCACCAAATGCTACATATGTAACAAAGTCATCAACATAAAATTCCTTACTAAAGGCTGACTCCATAAATCTGAAATAGCAGACTACACGCTAAGTTTCATTGATGTTTTTGACTCACTCTAAAGACTCAATATACAATATTACAAGACAAATGATGTTATTGATCATCAGAGTAACACAAAATCACTTAGCAAACTGCAACCCTTTACTAATTTCTTTCACAAATCCTCTGTTTATTTAGATTTAAAATATCACCACAGGGATGTGAGTGCTAAACAGTGAGCCCTGACACTGAGACTGCTTAAAAAGACAATCTTTTTATAGAAAGAATCGCCATTTTAAATTCATGCAGGTAAGAAACAGTTTTATCTCCAACCACCTAAGAGGAGTAAATAGGAACCAGCTCCCCTACAGACAGGCAAATGTTGGAAGCTAAAATACCAAACTTGTGAGTCTTTGGAGCAGAATTCAAAACTTAATTACAGATGTCTAGCCTGTACATGGAGAAAGGCAGAGATCGTGGAAGGACAAATCTAAACGCCTGCATGCTGAGGGGGAAGCAGGCTGGAGCTCTGTTTGCACAGCTTTTTCAACAGGTTCAGGAAGAATCAAAACCAACGAGAGAACTCTGCCACCCCACAGCAATGACTTCTTCATTTTTTCCTGCTCTATACAATACAGCCGGATTTTCCTGCTGCTGAGTCAGTCACAGAATTGCACAACACGCATATTTTCTGCAATAAATTGCTTTATTGGAAGAAAAGATTCAATTGTGGTAGATGTTGGATTATTAAGGTCCTCAAATATTTTGCGCTGAACCTATCTGTCTAGACCTCATTAATAAAAATAAGACAATTGTCTCCACCAAATGGTTAAGTCTTCTAAGACACAGAAGATTCAATTCCCTCCTGCCACAAGATTTCATGCATCTACTGAACTTGTAGCAGCTAACTGGGATGGGGGTAGTGGAGGAAGAAATTACCAGACCTAATTTTCACTCTAACTGCTTCTGGCACTGAGCTATTTTGCATAAAATTGCATCTGTGCCTACTTAGGGCGTTAACCTGGTAAAGCAGGGTACAGTAGAATAAACTGGGCTTAAGACAGTGTGTTTGTAGCAAAATTTAAAAAATCAGCAATTTTCATGTTAATTCTTAAGGTCCAAATGCCACCCTGCAACTTAAGCATTGAAAAAATGTTACCACTTTAGAAGTTCAGGTGTTGCAAAACTATGGAGGCAATCTGTTCTTAAATGAAGATACATCAAAAAGTTTTAAACAACTGGGAAAAATATGAATGCAATGTCAAACAAATTGCACTTCTTAGCAAAAAAAACCCCTAACTTCAAAGTTTTTGTTTTGTTTTGGGTTTTGGTTTTTTATTAATACCATGGGTACAGTGGCTCCATTTCATTATCACAAAAGCTTGGGAAAAAACATCTGGCAAGAACAGACTAGAAGCAAGCCAGAAAAACTGTGTGGGTGACATAAGAATACTTATTGAGAATCTTTTGAACAAAAGACGTTACAGTTGGAAGAAATATTCTAAAGCTATTCATAAAAGTAAAGTTAGATCTGGTAATGATTTAATACCAGCAGAAGTTAGGAAGTAAATTGAATTTTCTACAGGAACAACAAGAAAAGCTGAATAGAAGTTACTGATCTGAAAGATGCGAAGGAACAGGTGTCACATGTATGTTTAAAAATAAGCCATGACTGAGCTTTCTTTTAAATATATTTGTGTGAGAAACCTGTTGCAGAAAGCTTGGGACCTGGCTGCGCATTGGTTGGCGGGTGGTAAGCAATTATATTGTGCATCACTTGTCTTTCTTTTTATTTCTCTCTTTTTTTGTCTCTCTCTTTTCATTACAATTATTACTACTACCACTATTATTTTTATATTTTATTTTAATTATTAAACTGTTCTCATCTCAACCCATGGGTTTTAACTTTTTTCCAGTTCTCCTCCCCATCCCACTGGGGAGGGGGCCGTCAGCGAGCAACTGTATGGTACTTAGTTGCCAGCAGAGGTTAAACCACAACAACCACTGAGGTTGCTTCTAGAGATTCACTGGTCAAATATGGACACTGAACAAAAAAGCAATGCACAAGCCATCCTTAAAGGCTGCTTTTTTCCTACCAGGCTGGACTAACAGATGGGCTTTGCATCATTCCCCGAGCAGACACAAAGACTGGCTTTGTCAGCACACGGCTGCATGGAAGCAAGAAGGATTCCAGAAGTGAGGGCTGTCTGCTGAGAAAGGCCAGGCTCTTCCCAAGGACACCATGAAAAGCCAGAAAACATTCATGGAGGTGCAAAACATGAGCAGAATTAGGACCTGAGATACAGGGAAACACATGGCTAGTTTGTGTAAGCAATGATTGACTGCCACAGGAAAGAGTCTGAACAAAGTGTGTGACAGATTCAGAGGACAAAACTAAACAGAGAAAATGATGCTGATTACTGGCGGGGGGGGGGGGGGGGTGGGGGGGTGGCGGGATTTTTTTGAGGGGGGGGGGAACTGTTTCCTCAGAGATGTGATTGAAATCTCACCAAGTGGTACATTTTAAACTGGACTAGGAAAATACTAATGAAATACACTAGCAGGAACAATTTCAAACTGGCAGAGACATACCAGATGATCAGCAAGGTATTTTTCATCTCCACAGTCTATAATTGCCAATTATCTTGCCCAAGGTACAATGTTAATTGTAACTCTTCAGTCAGGCATACTTTCACCCACAGCTTTTTGATTCTGAACTTCAAACCTACCAAGAAATTAAGAACTTTCCTTATTCATTACCATGAGACAACAGTACTACATTCTTTCACAGTCCTGCTAAAATGTATACACACCCTAGCACTTTGCAGCACCATCATCACACAGCTCAAAGCAAACATGCAGCTCACTGCACGTGTTCAAAACTCACCACTGCCAAGAATTATGTTCACACCCATGCTAAAACCACTGCTATGCAACAAGGTAGTTTGAAAACCAGACGCCGTTTAGAAAACACATTTCAGTCAAAATTACTGCCGCAATAGTCTCCTGGAGTTAAATTCAATGACCCTAGTATAAATTACGTGAGCATAAACCAAAACCTACTCAAAACAATTTCACTCAAAATTATAGCTAGAGTATGCTCAGTATATCGTGTCAGTCTCGTTAGAAGAACACTACAATTATATGTATTTAAGTCAGCGATTGATCAAAACTGTTTTAATAAAAATTATTAAAAATAAATCAACTTTTCTAAACACTTAAGATTTTAATAATCAGGTTTTGATTCTGACTTATGTTTTGTACAAGGCTTCTAATGCATTAAAAAAATACAACAGAAGGGACACCCCTCCAAACTGCTTATGGCCTCCCAGTGTGCACTTAAAAGCATTCACTACTATATGCTTCAGCTAAATACTTTACCTTTTTCTCAGCTTAAATTCATCTAGTGCTTTGTGAAACTATCTTATGAATGCAGTCAAAATGTTTTTGACGTTAACAGCCACTAACAGGCAGGGGCATCTCCCAGCCACAGCCTTGGTGGTGCTCCACGGACAGTACTCTGTGCCCCTCATTTGGTAACATGCACATAGGTGGCTGTATAGGATACTACAGTGATCCAGCCTGCTCTGCAAGCCGCCGCCTTCTATGAATGTTTGCATTTGGTGTTTTTGTCCTGTATTAGTCATTTTCTACATGTCTCACACATAAATGTGACTTCACTATTTTGCATTGACTCTCTAGGGCCTTGCGTGTTATTTCTTTATCTGCAGTAGTACATACCACAATTCCCAATTTTTAGGTAATTTCTGCATCTCATCAACATGTTGACAATACTTTAGCAGAAGCCTTCATCAGACTGGGTCAAAATCTAACATTAATTATTAACTTGAACAAACTTTCAAGACATAAATATGTTGACAAATTCCAGATGAGACAGTGTTATAGTCACTAAATGTTTAATTACTATGGGGTGGGGGGAATGTGGGGAAGGAAATCAATTACTACTTCTGTCTGCTACCATTTATCCTTTAAAAACTCATGTTGCTTAGGTTAACAGATTGTTATTTTTATTTTTTTAATTTGTACACCCATTTAAGGATTTGGAAATGTTTGTTCTATCATGATGTTAGGGATGATTAGCTGTTACTAGGAAGCACTCTTGACAGTCTGGCAGGGAAGATTTGTATAACGTTTTCCCCTGGGCATTATCATGCAATGTGCGTACTTTCAGTCTTGAGTACAATGAATAATCTAGTGGATTGAGATCAGTCCATGTCACTGAAGCCATCATGTCCTACCATCTTTTTCATGAATGCACTAAATTTTATCAGGAAAACAAGAAGATTTTTCCCTCCAGCACAATGACTCCCACAGAAAACTTTTTTCAGAATCTTACTGATACACAGATAGGAAAAATTGCTTCATTTTCTTAAGTAATTTTATTCAAGACCTATTTATTTGAATACACTCTTAAATTTTAGTGATATCTTTTTTTATTTTTTACTCTGCCTCTCTGTCTTCAGTCTCCTCTGTCTTCACACAAGGTAAATCTGTATGATTTACAGATTTAAACAAGTTACCCTTTTGGCTTTTCTAAGCTTCATCATATTGGTGGATCAGTCGAATTATTAAGACAGCCAAAACTTCCTTTAGTTTCTAAAAGATGATCCCTCTGTTTTAAGAACGACCTTGAATATGACCTTGAATTTCATGCTGTTAAACCCACTGAATTTGTATCATGCTCACCACCCTCACAATATTTCTTGCATGGCTTCATAGCAGAAAAGCATACTAAACCCTTTGCATACAATAGTTAATCTTACACTGCAAGATTCTTTCACTTTCCACCATAAAGGTCATTAGAGTGATTCTCATACGGTATTTTCCCGTCTGTAAGTGTTCACCACTTCTGTCTTATTCCACTCAGTCTTACTTTTTTTTTGTGTCCCATTTATACTAAATGATATCTGACAAAAAACGCTGTCAACTTCACAGACTGGTTCAAGGGATAAATGTGCATCTTTTCAATATCAGGACCTTCCCCTCCTCCCCTTCTGCATGACCCCACCCTCTCCTGTCTTTCAGACCACAGAACACCCTTCTTCTGCATACTAGATGCTGCCTTATTTCTACATTCTCCTGCAGTTTGCTTTCTTGAAATTGAAGAGCCACAAGTGAAACTAATGTATTTTCCTCCTTTGAGGAGACACTTTCCCACCTTGCTCTAGAACTCATATTCATACTTTAGAATGACTCTCTTCGATTAGCAGTCTGTCTTCTAGGGTTTTTTTGTTCAGAGACTCTGACTAAGTGCAAATCTTGACTCATCAGTGCAGCGTTCTTTCATTTCTCCTTTGTACTTTCTCATTATGCCTCACATCATCTCTTCCCGAACTGAATATTTTCCAAAAAAACCCAACCCCATAGTTTTTTGAAATGAGGACACCGAAACAAGATCCAGCAAACATCCCAGGAAACTAAACAGGCAATTTAAAAAAGCAAACAAGAACTCAGAAGGAGGTATTTCTTCATCCAAATTTGTAGTTAATCTGTCACATACTTTGCCACTGAAAAGTCCGTGCAGTGGTAGGGGGTTTTGTGGAGTTACAAAAGCAACTGAACACATTCATGGAAGGAAATACAACCACAGGCTGCTAAATGCAAGGAACATCGACTCCGTGGCAAGCATTTAAGCCATGGGTAATAAGATGTAACGTATACTAGAATAAACTCATCCTCTGTTTGCCAGTCATCTATTTTTCCTGCAAGTCTGATATTAATCAGAAGTAGTCAGACAGTTTTACTGTCTTCTAAGAAGTAGAACAGTGAGTAAGCCCAGTTTTGGCCTGATTTAATGTGGCCGTTATAATGCATTCACTAAAGTATATCATCTGCATCTTCTACATCCTACAACTTTGTGTTTCCCCTTCACCCCTCTCTTGGGTATCTGCAAGGGTGCTCTCACTATTAATGACTGTATTCTTCCCATACTCTGCAGTCTTAAAAAAAATAATTAAAAAAAGAGAAATATGAAAATCCAGCTTCCCCCATCATCTGGAAAACTCAGTATCTCAAAAACATTTGCACAGATTAGCCCTACCCACTCACTGTTACAACAACATCACTTTTTAGAAGTAGTTCAATAATTTATTTGGTTTGGGACTATTATTAAAGGAATCTTTCAAAGTATCAATGAGTTTGCTTTTTGTTCATTATTTTTATTCAATATAGAAATTAGGAAAAAGCCTCTTTTTTTCTCTTAGCACATTTACTTCAGCATTAATCAATTTGCCTAAGAAGAAAATTGAAAATCAACAGCAATTAACAACAATCTGTGCTTCACTGCTCATCAATTTAAAAGAAAAATATAAAAAACCCTAAGAGTAATGCATGGATAAATCAGTATTTCTGAGTCAGTTCCCTCACCTTGAGGATCAATTGAAGTACTTTATAATGCCCTGAAAGGCATGCTAGAAATTTGCTTAATGTGGTATTTTCTGAGAGGATCAAATTCTTTTCTGTACCCGATGATATATTTGGAAATATTTTCAGAAATTTGTCAAGAGCCCTGGAACTGATCACAGGGGAGTTTATTATGATCCTCCAAAACATGCAAAACCGAGATTTGAATGTACTTGCAATCTGTTGGAGGTGCATGCATCTAATTTACTCCATAACAACCCAGGAGAGGTACTCCTTAGGAGGAGGACTACAGAAACGAGTTGTAGACAGATAATTCAAAAGTACCTGCCTTTCTATTTCATACTTCAAAATCAGAGCAACGGAAGATGGTAACAGATGGTCAAAAAAACACTTGGGGAATGATGTTTACAGTTAATTTGATTACTTAAGTCATGTAGCTTCATAAAGTGGACACCAGACAAAGGCTGGCTATTTTTCAAGGCACAGGCAATAGCTAGCCAACAGAAGTATCCTTCTGCCACCCCCTGATTAATTTCTGCATCAGAAGTCTCAGGTTCCAAGCATTTCTTAGAAGATGAGGAAGGCAACACAAAGCTGGTTTTGCAGAAGCAAACCTCTGTGCAGCTGGCCAAGCATAACCTTAAATGCCCAACTCTAGAAAATTTTCACCTGCTTCTTTTTGTCCTTCATTTATAACACTTCTGTCCCACAATGGCAGTATTTCTAGATATTGCAAGACGAGTTCCATCACAAACAGAAAAAAGTAACCTGAAAAATACTACCAAGCATCTGTGATACTGACAGGTCTTGAAACATTTACAAGAAGTCTCTAAATTTTTTTATGCTAAGTAAAATACAGAACTGTGTACACAGAGTTACTAGCCTTCTACTGCTATGTGAAAGAGGTTTGTTTGCAATTATTAGTTTGTACTCAACAAAATTAAAGTAATAAGGATTTCTAACCTGTCATGAGGACAAAAATCGGTACTCTGTATATGCTATGAGCAGAAATCATGAAATTAAAAAATTCCCATAATCAGATGCCTGAAGATTTCCAACATGTCTTAACTGCAGTCTAATTTTGGATGATTATGATAATTAAGTGTTAAAAGAATATTGATCCAAACCTTGTATAAAGAAACATGATAGTAAGAATTTTTAATTAAAACAACCACTTCAGAAAGATTTAACCCAAATACTTCTAAGTATGAAAATCAGACATTTTAACCAAAAGGCTAGACAAATGGTAAAATACATTGTAGTCTGAAGTGGGAGTCTGCACTGAAAAATAACAATTTAAAGATACATTTATTTTGTATCTTTACACTCCCCACAGTACCACGCTGCATCCCAACTGCTCAGGAGAAGCACTGCAGAAGACTGCAATCAACACCATATTCATTGTGACTACATAAAACTGCACATTTTAGTGGTTCTATAATAGGAGTAAATAGTAACAAAAATAAAAATAGAAGCAACTTGTATCAGTCACTAAAGTACATCATACTGGTACAAAACAAAGATCCCTCCTGGTCCAACATGCTGTCTCTTGAAAAGACGCCAAAGGATGCTTAGGAAACAGTACAATAAAATTGTAGGCAAGGGAAAATTCCCCAAGATACATGACTGGCTTCTGGTAACCTTCATTTCTGGGACTTCAAGTAATTATGTATAAAATTGTTCACAGATATGGATATGACCTATTGGAAGGTGATATCTCATGTTGTTCTTGTATTGTCAAACTGGAGCTAGAAAGATGGTTGAATTGTGATGTTAATGCACCTAATCAACAGATGAGAGAAATTCATTATGAAGCTACTCATAAACACCAAGAAATTAGAAACACCACCACTGTCTAGCTCTCAGCAAGAGCTGCATATACAGCATTGAGTCACACTAGGTTTTACAGCACCAAATAGGGGAGATTAAAAAAAAAAGATCTGATTTCCTTTCCTATAATGTAGTAAATAGAATTTGATTTCATACATAATTTTGGATCCTGGACAAACCAACAGTTACAAACAAAGTTCTTGTACAACAGCAATTGAGAGGAACAGTTCCACTTCTGTTCAAAATCTTCCCTAACAAAATGAGGACATTTAAGTTTAACATATTCCTGTATCTTTCTTCATAGGTAGCATTAGGCAGAACAGAGAAAACACCCAAGATGAACGCAAGTCCCAATTCCAGGATGGCCGACTGTCACCATGCAGCACAAAGACAGGACTCTGCAAAGTCACTGTTCTTAGCAGTGGGACATGGTCAGATCTGGAATCTCCCCCAAGCATGCCAGCAATACTGACGCTCAAGGAGAATATTCTGCTTGCTCTGAATCAGAGTATCTATGGCATTCTGGCCCTGCCAGTAGCAGGACAAAGACCAGGATGAAGACTGTTACTCAGGAAGTCAATTGATCCCTCTAGTTGCTTCAAAAACCAATGAAAAACTCCACTTAACAGCACAAAGCTGATGGTTGTAACCTACCCTGAGAAATTTTGGGTTTATTCTTTAAAAAAAATCTGTAACTACAATTTAAGTTTGGGCACACTACAACAGAGGCTATAAATTTATAACATCCATTTTTGTTAGTCTTTCTACAGAAAGTAAAGCTTTCAGTCATCCATGAAATGGTAAGTCATTAAATATTAAAAATTTAGGCTCAATGACCCATTAAATACGTTAAGATGCGATCGCAAAATATATCTATTAATATCTTTATACCTCCTGTACGGATGATCCTGTAAAGCGGTCAAAACTACCAGTTTTCCATCTTTTATTCAGTTATATTTGGTTTTATCAGATAAAGAGTATTGGAACATCATCTGTCAGCGTGGAACATCATCTGTCAGCAATTAATTGGGAATGAAAAACTCTGTTCTTCAAAGACAACACTTTTTTTATGTAGTTTCTGTCACCCTTTAATGCAACTGTGAAATTCTGCTAGTTGTAACATGTATCACTTGGCTTTTCTAACCTGAAAAAAACCAGTTTCTGACACTCACAGGTTTGGCAAGCACATATTGGGTAAAAAATTAGCAGCCAACCAAGGCAACCAATGAATATACTGTATCTGTAGGCAAGTGGGAAGGGAATGGTCAGGTTGGAATGAGGGAAGAGAAAAATTTTGTATTGAATACTACTACACTTCAAGAAATCCACCAGAATTGGTTTGCTCTTTGGAAAAGTGACTTAAGTATGTGTTCCTGCAAGAGGGAAGAATTGCTTAGTGATGGTATGCAGCCAATAAGTATTTCTCCTGACTTTACTGCATTCAAGAATAACACCATTTAGATAGACTGAAACATTCAAAGACACAACCCCTCCATAGCTTCCTAAGAACATCTTGCTATATATATTGTTTTAAAATTTGTGTAGCTGGTAAACACTATATCGCTCCTACATAACCACAGATCATTTATGGAGAAGCAGAGTCTAAAATAGTAATGTGCTGTACAAGGCAATTTCCACATAATTCAGAAATGGATTAAAAACATTAAAGAACCTACACAAGGCATGCTATTTTAGTTTCGGTGGAATACAATGCAACCAAGAAACAATTTCTCAGGTTTCCATGACTAATTAGCTTGTTTTTTGCAGTTGATTGTTGTGATAGTCACTGTATTTTTTCCATAATCATTGTGTCAAGACTTTTCTGTAACATTGAGTCATTATAAATCTGAATTATTTTGGAATGTTAAAATAAAATCACCATAAAAAGGTTTAATCCCCCCAGAAGTACTATATTGATCACCAAACTCTGAAAAATCCATACAAGAAATGAATGGAAAGGTGCAAAAAAGCAGGAAAGAATCAAGCAATCAACAAATTCTTTTGATCTCATGGATGAAAGACAGTCACCCTCCAACTAACAGGGATATTGCCTGCTGTAGTGAGAAAACACAGGAGAAAAACCAACTGAAGAAACAGAGGGGAAACAGATACGAGTTCGCAAAGACACTAGTAGGGTCTGATGAAAAGCTGCTTGTCATTCCAATCAACTCTACTATATCCTGAACACTTTTTCATCTCCTTGGAGGCCTTTCACATCAACTTTACATAATAGATAAGTAGCTCCCACGGCTATCTTCTGGAAACTTTTTGGTAAGCAGAAACAAAAGTATAGCCCAAGTATACTTTAAAAAGTCCATAGCAGAATCTGCACTGCAGTCAATAAATGTTAAAAAAAGCTCTACCAAATAACCGACTGATCAGGAAGTATTGTTATCAGTCTGCTATTCCTCAACAAGAGAAGCTCAAGCAGCAGAGACCAAAATGTCATCTAGGGTATGCTCTGGTTGACAACACTTACCCTGGGGGTCTTCCCCTCTGCCACTGAAGACTCACCTGCTTTTCAAGGAGTTGTCAACATATCTTGTATGAGACAACACATTAAAACCAGAACACATGCAAGGTAGTTACTGCCAGGAGTTGTTGGATTAGACATCCAGACTAGACCTCTAAGGTGCCTGGCAGCCTGTACTTAACGGCCACATTCAATTTTGTACCTGAACTTGTGCAAAGCGTATGATTTTCTGCATGACATCCTTGTCTCTAAATTGCAGAGACATGGTATTTGATGGATGGACTGCTTGGTGGATAACCAACTGGCTGGATGGTTGCACTCAAAGAGCTGCAATCAATGGCTCAATGTCCAAGAGAAGACCAGTGACAAGCGGTGTTCTTCAGGGGTTGGTATTGGGACCACTGTTGGTCGATGAGATGGACAGTGGGATCGAGTACAACCTCAGCAAGTTTGCCAATGATACCAAGCTGTGTGGTGCAGTCAACACAGTGGAGGGAAGGGATGCCATCCAGAGGGACCTTGACAGCCTTCAGAGATGGGTGCATGCAAACCTCATGAAGTTCAACAAGGCCATGTGCAAAGCCCTGCACCTGGGCTGGGGCAATCCCAGGCACAAATACAGGCTGGGTGGAGAATGGATTATGATCAGCCCCAAGGAGAAGGACTTGGTGGTGCAAAAAGCTCAACATGACCCAATGAACGTGTACTTGCAGCCCAGAAAGATAACTGAATCCTGGGGTACATCAAAAGAAGCATGGCCAGCAGGTCAAGGGAGGTGATTCATCCAGCTGTGGGCCCCCCAAGAAGGACATGGACCTGTTGGACCGAGTCCAGAGGAGGGCCACAAAGATCATCAGAGGGCTGGAGAACCTCTCCTGTGGAGACAAGCTGAGTTGGGGTTATTCAGCCTGGAGAAAAGAAAGCTCCAGGGAGACCTTACAGCTCCAAGCTGCTTATATCAGCCTTCCAGTACCTAAAGGGGGGCCTACAAGAAAGCTGCAGAGGGACTTCTCACAAGGGCATGCAGTGATAGGACTAGGGGGAATGGCTTTAAATTGAAAGAAGGTAAATTTACATTAGATACAAGGAAGAAATTCTTCAATGTGAGAGTGGTGAGGCACTGGCACAGGTTGCCCAGAGAAGCTGTGGCTGCCCCAGCCCTGGAAGTGTTCCAGGCCAGGTTGGATGGGGCTCAGAGTAACCTGGTCCAGTGGCAGGTGTCCCTGCCCATGGCTGGGGGGTTGGAACTAGATGGGCATTAAGGTCCCTTCCAACCCAAACCATTCCATGGTTCTATGAAGTAACATTCTTGAAAGTAGCAGTGCAGATCTCCTCCAACTTAACCAGTGTTCAAAACTAATTTCCCAAAGCTCTCTCTGTCCTTGCACATCTTGTCTTACAAAAGCACTACACATTGTTAAAACTTAACTAATTTTATCTGGAAAGCGTACCAAGACTTCATCACCTCAAAAATAATTTTAAGACCCTAATCTCTGACACTGCATTTCTAAGATCAAATTTGCATCACAAAAAAGAAAACAACCACCAACCAAAAAAACAAAACCCCAAAACACACAACCAAAAAAACCCCCACAAAACTAGATCAACCATTTATATAAAGACTTTTCTGTCTCTAAAACTGTTCTCAATTTATTTTATAACAGAGAAATTGTGCAATATGAACGCTACCATGGTAACAACTCACTTTATTGAACAAGAGAGAAAATAATTATCCCAAACCTGCATATCATGCAAGCACATGCAGTAAATTTAGTGCTGCCCTTTTTCCCCTTGCTATTTTTCTTCTTGCAAAGAGAGATAGATTTTGAATTTATACCTTATAGCAAGCCAGGCATCATTTTGCTTGTCCCTCCCACTTCTTTGTATATTTTACACCTCTTGAGTGCATGATGTGAAGGACCCAGTTACTTACAAAAAGAAAAAAGGATTAATGAATCAGAAATACTCTTCCCCCTCCTGAGTTAAGTACAGAAGACTCCTATGTAAATGCTTCACACATTTAAAAAAAATGAAGCCCTAAGGCAAGCACAGCACATGCTTAGTATTCACTCAGTATACTTAAACAGGAACCCTTACATTTATAGTAAACCAGGAGTTATTCATCTCCAAACATAAATTAAACCTGATTTTACTGTTCTGTCCAAATATTCTTTGTGATATTATGTTTGTGAACATTTTTTTTTTTATTTTATATACAAGGGGCTGCAATATTTTCAGAAGAACTGCATGGATTTAGCCATACAAATCCAATTAATCTCAATAGAAGTTGTATGGCTAAATCCCTGTGCTCAGCTTTGACATTTTGGAAGCAGTGGGGGAGGTTTTTCAAGTAGTGAATATGTATTATACAAAACTCACTCTTCTCAAAGAGAAATAAAATAGCATATAGATAGTTACAGATATCAACAAACATTTATGTGACTCTGTCAAGAAAATCACATTCCTAGTAAAGCAGTCAGTGATTTCCACAAAACTCTGCTTTACAAAAACTAACAGTATTATCCTGCAGTCCATGAGATAAAACTAATCACATGTACATATTAGATGGATAAATTATTCTTAAAGTCATTTTTATCTTTTTTACTTCATTTGGAGCGGATCTGCCTGTCCGATATAAAACGTTAAAGAGCAAATTTAATCTTGTATTCACAGAGGATAGCCAAAATAATGTTTGGGATACATTAAATTCTTGTTTTTAAAAGGTCACCTTAAAGAAGTGACTTGGAACTGTTGTTTAAAAACATCTCTATTTGCCACAGACCTTCCACACTTTTTTGGGTTTATTTACAATCCCAAACAACTTAAGGAGTAGAGACAAAACTATTCTTATCCAGCTTCAGCAACAAAGAATGCAGCTAGTTTTGGCTATTTCTTGGTAGATTTCCTCAGTTACTAGGAATAATTTACATGTGCACACATTCATGAACATACAATGCAGGCTGTGCAAAACCTTATTTCAGCAAGCTGTCTTCATAGAGCTGGAACTCTCCAAATCATCCAAATACAGCTCATCTTGATAAAGAATTCTTTTTGAATTATAGACTGTAATGATGTGTCCTTCAGAAATACACACATACGTCTATACTACTAAATGTATTCAATACCTCCCTATGAAGGTTTTAGAGAAAATGGGAATATAATTCCAGTAGTTGAACTGGTAAAACTTATGATTCCATATAAAAAAAGGCTACTCTTAGCTGCCTTCTGTCTTCCCCCAAAGTCATCAACAACCAATACCAGGATTTCACTTCATAAATATCAACTAGCTGCTTTCCATTTCAAGAAGCATAAAAGCAAAACCACTAGAGATGTGTTTCCTATACAGCAGTTGAACAGTTAAATCCCAAGAGCATTTTAACTGTAGAAAAGATATAAATAATGTCTCATTTTACAATAATTTAAGTTTTCCGTTTAACAGCACCTGTTGTATGGATACTTTTCTTCCCAGTTCAAGCATAATTCACACAGAGGCAGCGGAGCCTATTTTTTTTTTTTTTTTTTTTTTTTTAAAAAAAAAAGAAAAGAAAGTAAGTGACCATTTGGGAACTAGCCGGGCATATGAAGTATTTAACAAGCAACTGAACGATTAGAACAAATTCACCTAACAAAAGCCGTCATGCTGCAGTTTATTTTTGCTGTGTATGCATGGCTTGGTTGGCTGCTCACAGGAAGGCTTAGCCCACATGCTACTTGAAAAGTTTTATACAAAGCCTGCTATATTTCAAATTAATCATGACCATTCAAGCACCATAACCGTAAAGGCAGGAACAATAACCACAATTTTTGCCTGAAAGGGATGACAAAATCTGTTACTTCAAAAAAACCTAACACCATTAGAAGTAAAAACATTGCTATATAACTATAAAGCAATATTTTTCTGGACTGCTATATTCTGAAAGCCTTATAATCTGACTTAAAGCAAGTTCATAAAACCATCAGCATGTTACAAAAAATACCTATCATCGATTGGGACAGTATCTGAAATACTAGTCCCTCTGGCCAGAAGCTCTGCTTCTTCGACTTTTGTTTTGTACAAAAGCTGTAAGATCTGGGGTACAGAACTTCAGTATATTAAAAATGCTTAACATGATTATACATAAGTGATAAAATGTTTAATACTTAACTACTTAAATAAGAACTAGTTTTGCGAGGAAGACTTTCATCAATAGGTCTTTCCCAATGCAAAAATCTGAAACACCCCTCTGCCCGTGTCTCTTACAATCTCAGTTACTTCTATCCCACTCACAATTCAGAATCACAGATGGCTGAAGTTGGCAGGGATCTCTGGAGGTCAGCTGGTCCAGCCCCCTGCTCAACCAGGGCCACCTAGACCAGGCTGCCCAGGACCATGTCCACACAACTTTTGAGTATCTCCAAGGATGGAGACTCTACCACCACTTTGGGCAACCTGTACCAGTGCTCGGTCACCCTCACAGTAAAAAAGTGCTTCCTAATGTTCAGATGGCACCTCCTGTGTTTCAGTGTGTGCCTGTTGCCTCTGGATCTGTCACCAGGCACCACTGGAAAGAGCCTGGCTCTGTCTTTGTTGCACATTCCCTTCAGGTACTCATATACACTGATCAGATCCCCCTGAGCCTTCTCCTCTCCAGGCTGAACAGTCCTATCTCTCTCAGCCTTTCCTCACAGATGCTCCAGTCCATCACCTCTGTGGCCCTTCAGTGGACTCTCTCCAGTATATCCATGTCTCTCTTGTACTGCAGAGCCCCGAACTGGACGCTATACTCCAGCTGTGGTACTCACCAGTGTTGACTAGAGAGGCAACTCCTTCCAGTTGCTCATTACATTCCTTTACACCCCACACACCTTCTGCTCCTCCTCCTCCCCTCCTTTTCAGCACAAGATGCTCCACACCCTGGTGCCTGGGTCTTGGTTAGGCCCTTGCTAAATTGCCAGCACCAAGTCAAACAAAAAAAACCCCCAACCTGCACATGTGCTGAAGAATCTCCTGAACAGAGGGTATGAACGCAGACACCAATTTCCATTAGATGTGTAAGACTGAGTGTCTTTGAAATTTGTGCCTGTCATTTTCAGCCAGAACTAGATAAGCTTAAAATGGGTGTGATGGATATAAACAGGGTGAAAGAACTCACAGATAGGCGATCAAGTGTGTTTCCTTAGGTAACCATGCGAGAAGATAAGAAATGAAGTAGCACTCTGAAAAGCAGATACTGTGACTATAAGGCACATACTAAAGATCATCACATTCAAACATACTAAATACTTGGGTGAGATAGCCTTATCAGATTTATCCTCAACAACTTAGACAGTACTTCTGTGCTCCAAACAAAACAATGTTTGAATGTGGAGGAATGTACAAGAACTCAGTAACTAAATACTGACATATTTATCCTATTTCAAGTTTGTTTTGTAATGGTGGTTTGGGGTTCTTTTTTGTTGTGGTGCAGGAGTTTTGGCCTTTTTTGTTTAATTTTTTTTTTTTAAAAAAAAAGATATAAACCAAATCCTTCCTTAAAAGAAAGAAGAAAAACCAGAAAACTGAAACAAGTATGAGATTCGCATGCAGTCTCCTCTGACCAAACCTTCCTGGTGGTCTTTACTAGTAGTAGCTTGTTGAAGAAATCCAGGATGAAATGCAGTCAGTGGCTATTAGTTTATTTGTGAAGCAGACATTGTTAATTATTAATTCAGCAATGTAATTTCCATTCAGTTGACTAATGAAATGATACCTCACTGTTAGATTTTTCAGAGAATAGTCATCGTTATCTAGGTTCAGGGCTTAGCTTTTAGTCTCTAAATGCTTATTTTCTTCAAGTGACAAGACTCTCGCACTTCCGCTTGAGTGCAAACCACACACACAAAAAAACGTGTCTCCCTGCTTTTAGGCTGGCTCATCACCAGCCAGAGCCCGAGTTACAGTTCCCAGTGGCAGAATGCAGCCCATTCAAAACAGCATGATTAATTTAACTAAAAAGAAAGCCACAAGCAGAGAGAAATGGATTAAAAAACAACAAAACCCTACATACACATGGTCTTATCTGAGACTTGCCTTGTTAACATTCCACTTTTTTCAGCCACAGGGTGAAGCACTTGCTAGTACTGCCTGAGTGCAACTGCTGCCTCTGACACTATAACCTGAATCCTTCCCCCTCTCCAACACAACCCAAGGCTGAATTCAGGTATTGTTCCTCCCATCACAAAGCAACTGAAAGAAAGCCACTGCCAGGTTCCCAGAAAGCTGGGGAAAGGCTTAACTGCATTTAACCCTTAGGGTTCCCTGGAACCAGCCATGCTACATCCTCTGGTGCTAGGGACACACACAGCACCAGTAATTCTCAAGTTCTTAACTGTTAAATGCTGTATTTGAGAATGTCACAGATGATGCAGGCACAGAGCTTGGAAACGGTGCTATGAGAGTTTCATTTTCTTCAGTGTGATCAGGTGTTAAAATTCTCCTAAAAAGAACTAGCGGCAGGACTGAAGATACAATATGGTATTAACAACTATTCACTGTCTGTTTTTTTCCCCTAACAAATAAATTTATTCAATTTTCCAAATTTTCTCCCCAGGTTGTCTGTAAGACGAGAATCCAATAATGTAACAGACTGACAGGAAGGCAGCTGTGCCCCAAAATACACATTTTACCATTTCAATTATATGACTATTATTCACAATAAATACCCACTGCTACATTCCTTGTGCTCAGAATGGAAAGATAGCAGTATATATGTTTATGGATGTCCGGCTTACCACAGCTGCAACTCCGTATTTAAGATCGGACAAAGAAAAAGCTGAGACAATGAAAAAAAAAAAGTATCTAACATACTGATGAAAGCAACTGGCAAATCTTATTTAATCAAGAGGTTAAACACATACGGAAGAAAAAACACTGGTGACTTACATTGGGTCATCCAAATACTTGACATAACCAAAGATTCCAGTGACACAAATGAAATTATCACTAAAGTCAGCTACTCAGTAAAGAGGCAGTCCAGACACCAGGATTTATTGCAGCTGCATTGTCTGTCACCTTAAATTCAACAAAGAATTAAGGAATTTTGGAAGATGATAGCCTATTTCAACATAAATTAAATGGCTTTCCAGACAGATACTCAAATGTTTGCTTGCCTTCTACAGTTCAAGACTAGTTGATTATATTTTTAATGTATTTATTAAGTATTGTCACTTAATATCACATCCTTTTCCTTGAACTCTTACTCTAGATTCCTAGAGCAATCAAAGTTTCCTGGCCTATCAATCAGTTTTAGAGTTGATGAGGTCAATATCTGTGTCATTTCATATAACATACTCAACTATGATTACATACTAAACAATGTAAAGATACAATTAAAGAAAATGTTCAAGTATTACAAAATAACTAAGACAAGTACTTGCACATCTTTTTAGAAGCTGGAAAGTGTCATTTTTTAAATGTCTCCATTTACAAACAGTGGGCAACCTGAAGATGCCGGTACTGCATCAGTGACTTCAACTACAGAGTACCCCTATATTAAGGATGAGTCTTCCATGTACCCACATGATCATGTGTCTGGAGCATAGGGCTAGATCCAGTATTTCTCCAGAACAGTGCTTGTTTGTTTGTTCTAACATTGCTACAAAACAACAAAAAATTAAAAAACAAAAGCAAAAACCACAGAAGATGAAGAATACATGGGCCAACTTCTATGTCCCTGGTTTCCAATTCCTGCTTCTTCCTATTCAAAAGGTATTAGGATTGAACATCAAAATGAGCAGCTTTTCTCTTACTACCTAAGCAGATTCAATTAAAAGTATTATGAAGATGACAGTGATTGACAGTTACATGACACACATCACATCTGCCAATACTTACCTTTTTCCTCATTCATGCAAGTTTATTTCTTTTTCCAGAAGAATATGGTATTTATTAGTACAACATTTGCTAATTCAACATGCAAGAAAAGTTGCTCAACTACTGTTTTAACATTTGGTTGTAAAATAAGAGTTAATTATTTTTAAACAAATTAAACCCCTGTGTTTCAGTACTTTTATTCATATGAATGTGACCTTAAGCAAGATTATCATCTGATGCAATAGATACTTTACATGGATAGCACTTTTATAGGTAATACAGATAAGAGTATTGTTCCACTCATGAGGCAGAGGGAGTTAAATCATGAAATATTCAGTTTTAATGATGATGACTGTATCAAAGACAAGGCTTAATGCAGAACTCAAGTAAGGATCAAGGTTAATGCCTGTTCTAAAGGAAATTTACATAAATTATGTTTCACTAGTGTACCATGAGCCTTATTTTGTCAATTTATACCATGTGAGATCATAGAAATTAGAGATGGAAGAGATCTAGTATCTATCTTCACTCTCCTCCCTCCAATGCAAAATTCTTTCCTCCAGTTTATGTCTGAATCCTTTGTCCACTATAATTTGCAATAGCTCAAGCAGTTAGGCATTCCACTAAAACTTCAGGGGAGACTATTACACACTTTAACATCCCCAATAGGAAGGTTTTTTCTATGGTATTCAAAGTGAAGATTCCCCTCATCTTAGTTCATTACTCCTACTTAGACCTCTTTGGACTCCTCCAAATGAATCCTTTCTTAGCATTTGAAGCCTATAAATACTTTCAGACATTTTCATCATCCCCTGGTAGCTATTTAGCCACATTAATGTAGGGATCATCTCTCTTCATCTGAACATCACCAAGCACACAGATAGCTATAAGTAATAATTACGCATGTTCATTTCCTTTAATCTTTCTTCACAAGTCATTCCCTTCTAGCCTTTAATTTTTTCCACTCTTCAAGCCTCCATCTTCTTTTAAGTGTTACTACTTTCAATAATTTTCCTTTCTCTGAACAGCTTTATTTCAGGTCATTTCCACTTATGTATGCTAGCTTGAATTTACCACTTCATCCTGACTTTTCAATGATGTGTGTAGGTTTTTGAGGTTTGGTTTTTTTGGTTTTGGGTTTGGTTTTTTTCTAATAAAATATCTGGCTAAAATTCCTCCTCTGTTCATGTCAAACAACCCCAGAAAAAAATATTACCACCTGCACTACTGACCAACATTTTATCTTACTAAAAATATGAAAAACATAAGTGCCTAATAAATTCAAATTGTTTACATTAGTCATTTTTATGTTTGATTCTGTTTTTCCAGGGTTTAAACAGCATCACCTTTGCACAATCAGTTTGACACACCTTTGCTTTTCAGAGTACAGATAATTCATGCTTTTTCTTTGTATTTTTCTTTTTTAGCAAATGCATTGACACTTTCACTAACAAGAAAATTAAATCAAGAATTCAAACGTAATTTTTTATCTCCTATAATATTGAGGATTCCTATCATGTTTGCTACCTTCCTTCCTGACCACTCCAACACACCAAGCTATCCCCAGTGTCTGAGCACAATATAAAGTTACAAAAGCCTCACCTGAGCCAGACTGAGATGGCTTTGCTCCCATCGGATGGCAGTTGGGCTCACTGAAGTGAATTCCAGATGTGGAATAGAATTAAAATCTGGGTATTTTCGGTATGGGAGATGAGAATAAGAGATTGGTTTGAGCAGGTGTTAATTTGATCATAGCAGTGATAGAAGTAGAATTCTTTTCTGCTACGGAGATACTGCCATGCTAATTCTCCACCTATACCCTCTTTACTTCTCCCAGTTACCAAGCGGTCTAGTTCTGCTCATGGTTGCACGAAAAACATGCTAAATTAAATGGTCAAATAGCACTCCACAAGCTAGTCCTGTGAAATGCCTACTACAACATTAAAACCAGCAAGGTCCCAATGCTTTTTGCTTTGTCTAGGAGGGAAGGAAAAAGGCAGGCTAACCATGTGTTGACCAGCAGATCAGCCTACCCATACAACAGCTCCAGTCAGTCAGTCACCACATTTTCCCAGTTATGCATCCTTCCCCATTCACTACTTCTACTGGTAGCCTATTGCATTTTATGATACAAATTGATAATTTAAACAAAAAGCTTAGCTGTGTCAGAAGTTCATTTGTAAGAGCTAAGTATCCAGGATGAAGTTAAATGGCAATCCCCTGTCACTATTAACTAATAGGCAGTCAGGTGAAAACAAAAGATAGATTTTTCAGGATACAATTAATAAGCCATACAGAGAGATGATGCCATTGATGTGCCCCTGCGATACCTGTTCAGTGAATCAAAACAGATTACTTCAGTTTCCCAGTTTTCTAGACTGTCAGTCTAGCATCTTTCACAAGTGCTACAGTCACACAAATTCTTAAAAAGCTTTTCTCTACACCATCAGCGTTACACATCCATTAGAGGCCACTCCAGGCTAGAAAATATCTGTTGCAAGAAGTCTTCCTGGGCCATATGCTTGTAATAAATAAAAAAAGGCTGGAAAAGATAATTTTGTAACAACAATCTTCAGTTTTCTTCTCATGTCTGTGTGGTAATCTCTTAAGTCAATCTGTTTACCCCTGATCAACTATAGCAATTATTTTATTTTTTATGTATATGATTTGTTAGTTCATCTTTTGACATTCTTATTTCTTGCCTAGATATCTAGAACATGGAATGCCCTCTTGTTCGTTTTATGTAGGTCACAGATGGTCTACAACATATCCAGCACTCTTCAATTATTAAAGCAGATCAGCTTGGGTCTTCATAGTCTCTGTCTATGCCTTTTAATAAACACTTCAGCTACAACTGCTCCTATTTTTTTTAAGCTCACTACTAACCAAAGTCCGAATTCAGACCATTTCAGACGACACAGATGTTCTGTCTCTATATTCTACTCCTCATACTGGAATGTTTTAATACATTCATAAAGGATGATAAATTTCCCACTCTTCCTTTTATTTCAAGAAACCTTTCTGGAAGGTAAGCAGGCCAGGAAGAAAAAAAAGTACGTAAAGACATACAAACTGAAAGACACCTCTCAATGTTCTATGCAAATTGCTATGGAGACCTAAGAACATATCCTGTTAGAAATGGCAACATATATAAAATTATAACCATATTCAGAAATAAATGTTAGTTGGAAGACAAAACAGTAACTTGAAGATAAAAATACAGAACTTTTGGTACTGGGATTTTTGTTGTCATCATGTTGGGGTTTTTTAAAGACCTTCCTCTACACGGGTAACAGCTGGGTAATGGATGTTGATCTGAATGAAGTTAAAGCTGTCCTGTCACATGTTAATGAAACACATACGGATCAGCATCTGCTCGTCCAAACTAGACCCGTCTTCAAATATTTCAATTTTAATTTCAGTTATGCTGTGCCCAAAAATCCACTCTGGATAATTTAAGTTGTATTTTTCAATTTTACCTCTAAAACACTTCCTGAAACGTAAGTAACTGAGTAGCCTTTGATTTTTTTGTACTTAATCTATGAATTCCACTTGCAGAGGTTACACTTTGCCTCTTCCTATTTCAAACAAGAAAGGCAGAATATCCTACCTTTCTTGATGTATTTTGTTTTCTCACATGGGAAAAGATCAGTCTCAGTGTTTTCCACATGACACTGAGCTGTCCTGTAGCTGCTGTTATAGAAATACAGTTCAAACACATACAGTTCACATTCCACTTTCAAGGATGACAGATCATCATTACAGAATTCTGCAAAATAAGCTTCTACTTATTTCAAGGAAAACCTTGTCACTGAAAAGACAGGGTTTCAGCACTTGCTTTCAGGAATAAGTCAAAATGAGTCCAGCAAAAAGGGACGGGAAGGCCAACACCAGCTTGCAAGCCATGCAATGCAACCCTGGGCATGCTCTTCCCAAGTATACAATTCAGCATAACTGGCCAATATAATCCACAGGAGGAGTAAGTGGGAAGGTGAACAAATCAATTATTTCCCCTATTCTGCAAGTGTTCTGACATGGAATACAACATCCCAGAAAGGATATTAGATGCTGAGCTTTTCCGTTTGTTTTACAAGCAATTCAGCATAATCACTGAGAAAACAACTTTTGGTCAGTATGAAGAAAAATTACTGAGAAAACATCTTTTAGTCCTTCAGGATAGAATAGCTTTAGATAGCTACAATGTAAACATTTGCATCTGAGGCTGTGCTGACTCCATTTCTAGTTGATGACACAAAATCAGTACATCAGGACATGGTTCACTGTAACCTAGTACAGATTTTAAAACTTTTCATGAATGGAGTAGTTTTAGATGCTCATGTCTATATCAGGGTGCATTGAATGATCTCTGCATGCCTATTTCTCTCCATTAACTAGAAAAGCACACTAAGTGAATCCCTGAGATACACTTTTACTGTGCAGACACATATATAGCTAGAACCAATCTCATCCTAAATAATCACACTATTTCTTCTGTTGTCCACCCTCCCTCACCTCATGTGAGAAATTAAATGGTAAGGTGGTAAGGACAGAAACCTTTGTGCAGTACCCAATACACCTTCAGATATTCAGCACCATTTTCAACCTTTAAAATAATCATCATCAATTTCATGGCAGATTCACCTGTTGATTAGCCAAATCACAGGACTTTTTCTAAAAACATACTTTTCTGGATCAAGCTTTTCCAAGTCTGAGGTACTGTAGGATTTGTTTCAGCTTATTCTATCACCCTCCATATTTTAAATGAGCACTAAGTACAATGTTTACTATGAATGTAAACTTTTTGTGAGATTTACTCATGTCCTGCTATTAGTTTTCCACATTGCTCCCCCAAATATCTTCCAGTTTTCTTTTCCATAGATTGAGAGACTACATCAATTAACTACCCATCTATCAAGAGGCATTCTTTTGTCAACAAGCTTCATATTTTGAAATCCTCGCTTTCAAATTAACTGTAATGCAGCTGCTTCTTTTGTCCAAGATACTGTGGCAAGCCCCACTACCCCCTATGCAATGAACACAGAAAGCAGCAGAGTCTTTGGGGGAGGAGAGATTTCAAATGGAAAGTCAGTAGCTAGAACTGACTGCAGCTGGCAGGGCAGAAACTACAAGTATTCACCAAAGTGATCCAACATATTCTTTAATGTACCATTTTGCTACCTTGTGCTCTAACATTGTACATGTACACAGCCTCGTGCTTTCCAACCTCATCAAAACCTGGAAGGGGTCCCTAGTACAGATACAACGCTAAAAATTTATTTCACATGCGATACAGCAAAATCATCTGTATTGAAGTGACAGGTATGGTGTAAGTACCTAAAGAGAACGTAGTCTAGGTAGGGAGATGTAAAAGCATCTTAGGCAGGGAGAGGAGGGCAGGGAACATATGACTAAAAAGAATATAAAATTACAGTCAACTCTTCAACCAGTAATTCTGACCATCTTTCATTCTATTACTGAAGTTGCGGTTACATTCATTGCTGTATGTGCCAGGAAGTAAAAGACATACTTAGCAAGTGAAGGCCTGCAAAATTAAGATATTGAGAGGATATCTGCGTGCTTACAACTCTGCTGAAGCAAACACCAAGGAGCAAGTAAAGCTATTTAGGCTAAAAGACAATGGCAGAAAAAAGAAAAGCAGGTAAAATCGGTCTTGAGTAGTCTTAAACATGGAATTAGATGTTAGTTCTACCCACCAGGGAAGCGAAAAAATGGGGACACTCAATGTAACTATTTGACCACAATGAGTAGTTCTAGTTCTGAAACTGTACTTCACTGAACCAGGTTCTATACAAATGTTCAATAAAGAGTTGGTTCATTCCCCGAAACAGACTGTGATCCAAACTGTCAGAGAAATCAGCAAAGTTATTTTTCAGGAAAAGACACATAAAATTTATGAAGTGTTAATGATGTCACCTGAGGACTCAACAGGTTCTTTGTAGTCTTGTATCATCTTTCCAGTCATATCATCTTAAATCAAGAGATTTGCAGGAAAACCCATGAACTCTACCCCAATTCTCTAATTTACCTTATTTCAGTATTGTGTCCTAACTTATTTCTATGAATAGCCAGTGATTCTGGAATAGATTATGTGCGTACACTAAATGGTTAAAGCAAAGTGATTACAGAATTTGTAATATACAGGCTGGTTTTAGATATATATGTTATCAAGAGAGGTTGTGCAGCACTTGCTTAATTAATCTTTGCTATCTTAACAGATGAAGCAGATGTACTATTATATTCTTTGTTCTTCCCTAAAGAGGGGATGAGCCGATTATTTGTCTCCAAACAATAGCAGTTCGTGTACCACAGTGAAGAATTATTTTTTTTTTAAATCTGGAAGGCAATCACTAACAAGCTTCAGCTGCAACTGCTTGATGTAAACACAGTGTGAATTTTTTCCTGGACTATTAAATTATGTTACTTCCATTAACTACATGAAACCAATTTCTAAATAGGAATTTAAAGAAAAAGGATGGAAAAGACAGTTTGGAAGGGGGGAAAACTCCCTTTCATCTTTCATGTATCCATATTTACTTATTTTATACACTAACACATTTCATAGATAAGTTAAAATTTGAAGCTTCAAATATTGTTTACAAATAACGTGCTGAGAGAACAGAAGTTAAAGAAACTGTTGGTTGATGCAACACATTCCCTATGTTACATAGCATGCAATCTAAGACATGTGAAGGGCACAAAGGAATACATAACATTAAGTTCACAGGGCCATAAGAATTGTTTGTGAAAGTTATTACCAGATTCACAGAGCATACAAAACTTCATCATTACCGTAGCAAACTTGCATACCTTAACCCAAAATCACATTTTTTTTATTTTATTATAATTGTGAAGTATAAATTTATTGTAAATCTGTTTTAGAAAACCTTATTGTATACCTACTTCCTGGTTTATGTGACTCTACAAATTCTCAGGGAGATGCTACTAAAATGAAAAAAGATTAAATAGAATTACAGTTTTGAAATAAGTTGTTTTTTCTACATAAAAATGACAACAAATTTAGGGATTCCCTTTATCTTCCTGATAAGGACTTCAGATGAGATTGAGTTTATTCCCTCTCTCTCAATAGCCTTTCCCTTTCATAACCAAAATTTCTTCCATAAAACTGGTTTTCAATAATTCACAACAATTTGTCTTCATAAATACATTAAGTGCTTTTAAGACACAGATTAAGTGCCAAGCCGGGCACTTCACAGAAGCTCTTCGCAGAAATAAGGTAAGTTTTCTACCTTAAATTACTGAAAAGAACGAACTCTAATAGAATAGAACAGAATTTGATTAAGAAAGCCTCCCCAGAGATTGTAAAGCTGTATTAACAGTATACTCCAAAAAGTGAAAACATCATCAAACTAGGTCAAACAATATAACATAGCTCAAACATAATTAGTTTTCCTAAAAGATCTTTTCTGTATCAACTAAAACTAGAAGAAATCAAGCATATTAGTATTTTCACAATTTTAATTAGAAAGTACTACTTGAACTAAAAATACTTTTATTTTTATTCACAGCCATGCTGAGACTTAAAAAAACCACAGTCAGCTATTTGGTTAAAAGTAATGTTTTCTCCTTTCCTTGTGCTTAACAGCAGGCGCTCTCAAGCTGCCATAGTCAGTGCTAAAGTGCTAACTATGTCACCATGCTGTGCATCACATTAAGTTCCCATTTCAGCTCATGAATTTCTGCCAGATTAGTCCAGTGACCAATAACAGAAAATGAGAAAATAAGAGTTATTTATTACCTCTTATCATCATCTTTCCAAACCTACTGAAAATCAACAGAGTACTGATCAATACATTACTGCACTTTCTAATCAATAGACAGATCCAGCAAATAAAGCATCTGATGTGTAACACACCTATAAAAGCATATAGCCATTAGGATCAAATACAAAAATAATAATACAATCTTATCAAAAACCTGCAGCTACAAATTTGCCAACCACTAAGAAAGCTGTTCTAACAATTTAAAAAAATCTTTTAGGTATGGGCAACCATGAAGCCACAGGATCAAAAGGCTGCATTACAAACCTGTTTGTACAGTAAACCTGCATATACAAACTATGTATCTATATAGATATATAAAATAATATGTTACATACAACATTTATATAAGACTAACAAATATTCTGTGCTGGCAAGATGTGTCTACATATCTCCACTCACACTGAAAGAAAAGGGGAAGTTTATTTGGACCAGTAATGAGAATGAGATAACCCCAGAGCCTACAGTTTATATTCAATCATTCCTGTCACTGGAAGGCTATGAAGCAAAGGTCTTCTGACAGACTAGATAGAGAGGTATACCATAAATCTTAATACTTCTCATGAAGAAAAAAAAAAGAAGAAAAAAAAAAAAGAGAAAAGATGACCTTTTAACACCTAGTTCCATTTTTTTTTCTCGAAGTAAATCTTTCAACAAGAAAACAGGAAATCTCACCACAACATAAACTTCCATTATGAAGTTCTGAATGCTAAACTCATCTGAGAAAAGGACAGAAATGTATTCTACCAAGAAGGTGACCCACACACTTACACAACTAATATTTGCTACAAAATTCTGAATTATTTCAGGCAAAATTTTAGCAGTGACACTACCTGGTTATCCAGAAAAAAGACAAGCACAACGCTTAAGAACTTTCACAGTAAAAGGGAAGCAAAGGAAAGTGGTTTCAGAGAAGAAGCAGAATCAGCAGGAACTTTCATTTTTCCAGCATATTGCTTGTTTTCAAAAAGCCTAATGACAAAACCAACTTACTTACAGACATATAACCAGTACAAGAGCCTACTCTGTATTTTTCACACACTCTAACATAAAAGTCTCCCACTCATCTTCATTCTGTTTTCTAATAAGGCCTCTTAGGGAACAGCATAGCATAAGACACATTTTTAACAAGATCTTTTCCTCTGGAAGCTCACCTACCTGCTCACTTTTCAATAGAGATTATTCTATTAATGTTAAACACTCTAGTCTGGCCAGATATAAAAAGTTCCTATGAGCAGTCCCTGCAACAACAAGGAAAGCTGGAACACAATACAGGAACAGCTGATCTAGCAAAAATGAGTAACTCTCATTCTGCCAAGAGTTGTCAAGTGTAGAATGGAAAACCTAGCATTTTCAAACACTAACACAATCTGAGCTTGTAGAAGCAATTACAGCATTTTCCATTTGTAAAAAACCTGTTGACGAAGTTAACTCTCATAGATGACTTTCAAAGTTGCTGCATCAAGGGGATCTAACATAATGCACTACCACAGCACTACAATCGTGGTGTAGATATCTGGTATCCAGAAAGGCTGCACCATAATAAAAGCAAACCCAACCAGACATCTTTCCAATCTCTTAATCAGAATTTTACCATAGCTGGCAATTTACAAAAAGAAAAAAAAAAAAGGTAGTTTAAATACCAAATTCTCATCTCTAAAAGCAAGATACAAACTATGCTTCTAACATAACAGGGACATAGAAATCTTGCAGGTAAATTGCCACATACTGTTCCAGTTTACATATATAATACTAGCTATTCCTTCACCCATCCATGTAATGCAGACAAGAAAGCAAGAAAAAAACCAAACCTGCCCCAAAAGCCGCCCCCCCCTCCCCTTTAATTAAAGTAAATAACATTCCTCTGGCTCTCTCCAGCTGGAAGCATGCTATACATCAGTGGTTTTGTGTATTTCTAACAGAACCATATCATATTGGCACTTAACACACTATGCTAAATCTTGTATCTTCAGGCTTTTTCTAACTTCAGATAAAAAGCTTTTGCTCTGTAGCCAACAGTTTGCAACGCTGTTTATCATTTTGCCAGACTGGAAAAATTCTAAATTGCTAACCTTCATTCCAAATTCTTACACATTTATAACCACATTAGTTTTAGGAATTTGTAGTACTTGTAGGGAAATTCTGGTGCTTTTCTTAGATCCTATCAAACAGATAAGAAATATCTAATAAACCAGATGTAGACTATGATGTGTAAGATACCTGATGTGTCACCATACAACCTCTGTAGAATTCTCTGTTTCCAAATGCACTATAATCAGAAAAGAATATCTATACAGCTATCCAAATATATTCACTGAACGTGAGTAACAGTAAAACCAAACCCGATTCTGAATGTAGACACCAAACTTTGACCTAACAGTCTAATGCATTAGAGTGAAAATGCAACCAGAATTGAAGTTACTGATCAGTTACCTACTCGGTAACTTTCAGCTATTAGTGTATTCTGAGGAGTTATCACGCCTCTCCGCACAGATGTCTTTCCAAACATTCAGGGATATATTAACTGGAATAAAATACCAATAGCATGCAAGACAAAGGGTTTGATTCCATTTTACCTAAAATATATAATACCATAACTCAAAACTACAAGTATATCTAAGTCAAGCCTTTTTATGAAAAGCGTATTTCACAAGAAAGCAGAAGCAAGTTAAAACATCTAAAAATGAAAAACGGTTAGGAGAACTGAAATGATTTGAAGAAGTAATTGAAAACAACATTTTGGTAAAGGAAAAAGTATTGGTTAATTTTGGCTTGTAAACCCTAACTGTAACAACATCTGCTTGCTCACTGGTTGTGATATGAAATTAACAGCCCTTGTCCCCTTCAATGTAAAATGAGCTGACTTAATTTAAATTGGTGCTGATAATTCTTGCATGGTATTTCATGCATAAATTCACTCATGTCCTATACTAAGGCACATTTTTATAAAAAGAATAATGTTGTATTTCTAAATGTGGGAAACCTGAAATGAAATACTACTCTTCTACAAATCAGAACTAGTAAAATCTCAGAACCTTTCCCAAATGCACTTGAGATAGGCATTATAAAGTTTCTTTGTATCCCTCCATTCTGTACTATTTGCACTTGGGCACAATGCACATTTCATATTCTGCACAGTGGGTCCATGTGTACACACAAATCATACTCCTGGCTGCTCCCTAAGCCTGAAAAGACATCAACTGCTGTGCCTAGGTAAGGAGAGCCTATGATTTATCTGCTGTGGTAGGATGCAGACTGCATACCCCAGAGCTGCACTCTTTAGCATTGTGTGAAAGTACATTTGCATTTTTTCACCATTAAAAATAGTTTTATCTTTTAAAAATACTTCAGCCACATGCTCAGCCTAGCCATGTATTAACCAGGCCATCGACTGCACGAGTTCTGCCCCATGCACAGAACGTAACTGCCCAGTAGTGGTGGCAATATCATCTCCAACCTGTTAAATTATTACACAAAAGTACATCTGAAGAAAAACGTTTAAAGATCTCATGCTCCGAAACAGCTGCAGAAATCCATAGTGTTTTAACCTCTGTTATCTCCTGGTTTAAAAACCAAGCAAATAAATTCAAACAAACAAATTCAGTGACATGTTACAGTAACACACAACGTGTTAAAAAACAGCATCATGACAAATTAGAACTACTAAGAAAAACAGTGAATGTTCTGCACGAAAAAAAGCACTGAAAATTTCCCAAGTGAATACAGACCTATATCTACATATGTACTGAAATCAGTAGTCTAAAACAAAATAAAAAAAAATAAAATCTTACTTTAACTTCCTCTCAAACAATTCTCACTAGGTGTATGACAATTTTATTTTAAAAAAATCACGCAAAACCAAGAGAAATTGCAACTTTAAGGGGATAACTGAAAAAATTTTCATTTGCAGAAGTGGAAATTTACATTTGTTTTTTTTATCCCGATGCCACTGCCCTGTACTACTTAACAAGGAAAAACAAAGTGAATGAGCCCAATTCTTTCTCATATAACCCAATTACACCAAGAAGTCAGAGCACGAAAAACTTAGTCTCTTATCAATCACAAAGATCATGCTTCTGAAAGGAACATGTTAACTTTTTGTTTAAAAAAACCTATGAGACCATTTTAAGGACTAATTAACATTAAAAGGCAAAAGTTAGATTAAGATTCAAATTTTAAGTTGAAATTCTATTTAGTAAAATTGAAACATTTTCAATAAACCCTAGCATTAAACAGAAAATTGAAATTTTGCTGCTTATTAGCATAAAAAAATCTGCTTTTGAAAAGCTAATAACCAGAATTTTCATGTGAATAGAAATTATGCACAGAAACAAGAAGCAATAAGAAATATCACAAAATCAGCAGCATGACAGATCTTAAAGCAGCTGCTGGTCCTTCTTGAATCTTGACTGAGATTGTTGATCAACTTTAAAGCCAAGGCATGCTATTTTCTGACAGTACATGGGGAGAATTAATAAGCATTTGGTTCATGTACAGCCGTTCAGTTTACAAATTAAAGAGCACATAAAATTAATGTTGAATTAGTTAAGAAGCCAAATATTTGATTTAGAACATGTTAAACTTCTGCACAATTCAAGAACGATTTCCATGCTGTACACACAAACAAGAAAATAAAAGCTTGTGGTATCTAACAGTAATACGTAAATGTCATCAATACTGCTAAGGATAACCCAGCTCCTACATATTTACCCGATTCAAAAAAATACATTTACAGAATAACTAGTGGCAAAAATCAGTGGAATATAAATTGTTTTAAACTATTCAAGAAGAAAAAATTGCAATTACATATTACGCCTAGATTAAACTACTTACGAAGTCTACTTCAAATTCTGTTGTATTTTATGTTAGTTTACATTAAACACTTCAAGATTTTTTAATTAAATTGAATGCAAAAATCGTTTTCATAATTAAAAATACTTTAAAATAATTTATGACATTTTATTTCTGTATAAACAGATTTAGTTTCGATTTCTTTGCCCCTCCTAACCTGGTTAAGGTTTAATACAATCTTTTTACATCTTTCTTTTAAATATATATATCTTTATAGCTTAATCTGCATACAGCTATTCTTTGATAACACTGCCATCTAGTGTACACTATAAATTAAGAGTGAAAAACTTGAATTGTTTCATTCTGCAATTTAGTGTCAGGAGGAACGACACTCCATGTACAAACTATGTCTTCAGTTCTACTTAACTGTGCATTGAAATAATGACATTTGTTCTCTCACCTGGAGTGCATGTCAAATACGCAGACATAGACATTTTGAGAATACACTGTAAAACTCTGTTATACAAGATATTCACAACTTAAGTATACCAAGATAGTTTTGATAGCCAAAGAGACTATACAGTGAATCCTACACACAAAGTTTTACTATGTAGTGCTCCCTGTTTTGTCATAATCATTCCTTTTCACATTACTTGAGTAAATTGCGCTGAAATTTGCTCCTGGAGATTGTCAAAATTCAGGCAAAACTGTAAATTTCATAGTTGCAGTTGGACAATCCATTGTTTTGCTTCTTGCCTGTTCTTTCATTTTATGCCTTAAAGGTTGCCCTCTTTCCATCTCAAAAATGAAATGTAGTTTAAAGATCATAGTGACAAGAGTCTTCTAACACTTGAAGAAAGAAAGAAAAGCAGAGTGCACACGAGTGCACCACAGAGCCAGAGCCAGGGGCAGGGAGAGAAAGACAGAAAGGCATTGATGAGAGAGAGAGAAAGGCTTGAAACAAGAAGTACCTACATGGTGAACCATCAGTAGGTTTACAGCACAAGTGAAACCAATCTGAACATGAATTGTATCTTACTTTCTTCTGAATTTCCTTAAGGCTCAACATGACTCCATTCCTTACTGAACTAAACCTAGATCAATCATTGATAAACTAACATCATTAAACAAGACAATCGCCTTTTGCCTCAGTACCCTGAGTTTCAGCTTCAACACTTCATGTCTTAAATCAAAAAATGCACAAACCAGAACAAAACACAGAACCAGTGTCCTGTAAGGAAAGAGGCGTGAGCGATACCTTGACGAACAGACCTGATCAACAGACTTCACGGTACCATGAATTAAAGAACCAACACAATGCCCATAAAAAAGCAATTACCTCGTGCTACATCTGACACTGGCCCCCCAAAAAGTGAATAAATATAGCCAGCCAAATGTATGCATTTTAATGAACACTAAGGTCCCTGTATTCTTTGTACTCCAAAGTTGCTACAAGTAGCTACAAGGCTGCAGCCATCATCCAGTCTGTCAGAAACCGCCTGCTTCAACAGTCTCTGGTGTCCCTTCATATGGCACTCACCCATAGGAAATTTCACATAGCTTTGAAATACTAACAGAGTTAGGGTTCCTTCTGAAAGCACAGTGAATTACTGAGGTGCCAGATGACAAGATAGGCAAGAAACAAGCAGAGGATGCATAAACATCTAAACCTGATTTTTTCAGCCACTTCCTGAACACCTCTGAGAGCTAATCCATTGACCTCCCAAGGGGTACAGACTGTAGACTGAAAAATCACTCATCTAATTACAAAAAAAGTAAATGCTTGTATTAACAGATTTTGGAGGTTGTTGTCTAATAATTTCTCATGCCCCAGATCATATAATAACCTTTAAAGGAGCTTGAGAGAAAACATCATGTGAAGGTGTGAGTTCCCTACAGCATCTGTAAAGCACCTTGGTCCGCATCACTATTAAGATATTCACATAGCACTGAATAAACCAGTACTACAATCCTCTAGCTTCTCTATTGCCTGATTTTACAGTATGTATATTTATGGTTAGTTATTATACAAAGTTGGGAAACTAATTTTGCCAAACATTTGTGTGAACACTGAACAGTAATGATTAAAGCCGTAGCAAAATTAAGTATCTTGAGCATATGTTTCCTAACTTTACACGGACACAGACATCAGATTCAAATAATCCTTGGTTAAATTTGAGACCTAACAAGGAAAGGTAGAAAACATTTCTGCAAGTTAAGCACAACTGGAAAGCAGGACAGAAACTGAGATCTTCTGAGGTGGAGATGAAAGATCTAAGAATCACATTGACAACAGAAAGCCATCTTTACTTATACAGAATAGGTATTTACACTTGACAAACTCAGAGCACTAGAGAAAACTCCAGATTTACTTAATTCCACTCAACTCTATAGTTATGCTGCCATCTAGCGAAACAGGATACCCGCTCTCCTCTGTAAGGCTCTTAAAAGCTGGTCCATGGAAAACATTATCCCTACAGATACATGCGTCACAAACACACACCTTTCGCCCGCAAATAGCACCTTATTCTTCCCTCTGCTCTTTCTTCACCACTACATTGTTGTAACATGTTACAAAGGAACTAAGTTTGGCCATAGGACAGTGAACATTTATATACTTCACTTGAAACGCAAGCAGGCTAACAGGCTTCAATGAGAAGCCAAGGACCTAATCAGCGCAGATCACAGCCTGGGATCAGAAGAAAGTTTGCTATTAGAAGGTTTCAGACCATTACACAGATGAAGTCTTGAATTCATAGTTAGTAATGCAGATAAATACTACTCTGAGCCTTCAATTCCAATTACTGTTGTGGTTGTTTTCTCATTACATTTAATTAGAATGACAACTCACAAAAAACAATGTAAAACCTTTTCAAAAATTCCAGGCAGTAAAAAGGAAATAAAGAAAGTAAGCACACACCCACCTGGGAAAATATATTTGCAGTTGGAGGAACTCTGTTGTCCACAATACTGTACAATATTGCTAACAATCTGTCCAGGGGAAATGGCTTTGGCCCAAGGAGGTGATTGCTGGTCTGCAACAGAAACAAGACTTGTCAATCCAATAGATCTTCCGTGGGGCACCACCGGGGGTTATTCTCACATCTTTTTAGCCTCTGGGGAGGCACTATAATTCACAGTAGTCTTTCATACAGCCTACTTACATATTATGGAGAACACTGAATACATGCTTATTGATCAAGATAAAGATACAGACATAGACCTCTATTTAACATGGCAAGAGTTCAAACTGCACAAGAAATCAGAACATTTTTGAGCTATAACAGAGGATCTGATGCCAACTTTCCTGTCACTACGTTTATAAATTTACTTGTCATATTTAGTTACTTTGCCCATTCTAAAGATTAAAGAAGACAGACTATATTTTATGGCATTCTCAAGATACACAGTTTTCTTCAGTTTCTCAACAGCAAGACAAGTTAGGCTTCTTAAAAGCACACAGAATTTCCAGCTAGTGAAAAATTTTAAAGGTTTAGAATAATTATCTACAGTCTGTCTATAATACACTATCACCTACACAGAACTGCCCACAACAGAACTATACTTTTTATGAATCTATAAAACCATCAACCGTTTTGGTTACTGAAGACTGAAGATTTTACTGGAATTTGCATTTGAAAAAAACATAAAAAGAGAAGATTCTGCTAAAGTATCAATGTACCCACTTTCTTTGAATCACTTTAGCCAAAACCTTTTCTCTTCCTCTCACAGAAATGCAAAGTCATAACAAGAGTTTCTTATCTTAAACGTCATACTAAACTACTCTGAAAAACAGCCTTATGGTCTAGAACACGAGTAGAATAATTTGGCAATGGGCACCAGCTGTAATGCAGGAAATTGTATCTAAACACAGGAAAAAAAGCTTTTTTACCTGAGGGCACTACAACTTACTGCCCAAGACAAGGTTGTGGAGTCTCCATCATTACAAATATTCAAAACCCAGCTAGACATGGTCCTGAGCAACCTGCTCTAGGTGATTCTGCTAGAGAACCCATGTCACTGCCTGGCTGTCCTCAGAAGGAAAAAGGTTTTCCTTATATCCAGTATAATTACACTCATTGTTTCTCACTATCCACCATTGTATCATATAGTCTTTATGATCTCTGCATATACAGGACAGGCTACTTTTGGGCCTCCCTTCTCCAACTTGAACAACTGTAATTCCCTCTGCCTCTCCTCGCAGGGCAAGTGCTCCAGCCTCTGACCATTTTGATACCTCTCTGATGAACTTGTTCCAGTTTATTGATGTGTGCCTTGTACTGGAAGGGGGCAACACTGGACTGTGTATTCAAGATGCAGCCCAAAGAGCGTTGAGTGTGAAGGCCCAGCATGAATCTGCCTCCCACAAGTTCAGCTGGCTAAAATAGAGAGTTCAGCTGGCTGAGCACAAGGTCAGCTCCTTTGCTGGTAAGAGCTGCTGTATTAAGAGCTACCTACCAGCTACAGACAAACGTTATCAGAACACAGCATATTTACCCCACTTTGCATTTACAAAGCTATTCTGTCCCTTATCCTTCTTTTACACCACCCTCTTCATCTTCACACCTCAGCTGACACTGATGGACATCTTGGGCATTTCAGGTTATTGCATGTAGTAACACCAAATTCAGTTGAATGAACAGAAATAGGAGTTCCTGATTTTTCGTTGTTAAATACTTTTAAAATAACCAATTTTACAAAAAGGAGAACATTTCATAAGGCAGAGCTGGGCAGTATTACAACTCAGGAAGCATTGTTAGGACTACAGAGATTTATTTATGACCCAGACTGTCAAAAGTTCTGACAAGGAAAATACTTGTTTCCTTTTAAGGTTGTATTTCATTCTCTCTACTTTGACATCCAGTTTCCTTTTTTGCAGTGTACATTGATTTATTCTTACTAGCACAGCAGCCAAGATTAAAGAGAAATTTCAAAATAAACTTTGTTTCAAAATGCTTCTGGGAAAGAACATCTCTCAAATAACCCACCAGCAACTCTGTGCTGTTAGTCATCAATAAAACACAATCACTCATTTCTTCAGCAAAACAAAAAAGTATTTCCAATACATATTCTAGATTTTCAAATCTAGGAAGTGTCCCCAAAGCTACCTCTTGGCTAACAAAGAAATAAATGTGAAAAATAATGGAAACGTAGTCAAAACTTCAGCACAGCACTCTCAGTTAGAATGCAGGTATGGTGTAAGTTATGAACTGTACAATTCCCTGCCCTTCTGCTTCTAAACATGCCAGTTATGTGAAACATACTCTTTATTATCAACAGGGAAGTCAAACACACAGTAATTAAAAACTGCGCACTCCAAGCAGCTAGCAAGCATACTTAGCATGTTTGCTTTCTGAAGCTGTGTTTAGCATAAAGTTGCTTCACAGGTTTCTTGCTCTTAATATTACCAGCTCTCTGCTTAGACAGAATACTGGTTTGAACTTTCAAATTATTTGAGAGAAATGCTATCGTTTGGAAAAGCCAGAAGAGTTAATTCCAAGAAAGTATAATTTCTTGAAGAAGCACTTCATTTTTATTTCTTTGAGAGAAATAAATTCCTGGAAGAACAGGAATGGTTTAGAAAGTCCTCCAAACAGAACATAGTATAGAATAACAATTTTACAAGTCTTCTGCAAGGAGCTAAGGCATAATACTGTATAGAACAGTATTTATAAAATCCAAGGGATCCCTCAGCTCAGTTAAAAACAAAGACAACTTTCACATTTAGAAACTGTCTTCAAAAAGTTTTGTAGCCATCTAATTAATTCTGTCTGTCCTCTACCACCCTCTATCATCTTTCCCCCTTGGCAATACGCTTGCCTAATGGTTCAAAAAAGACTTTTCCCCAGTTGCCACTATCTGTGCTTGTGCTTTTCCTGTACTGTGTCAAGAGTTTCATGTTCCCACTGTTCAACTGGCCTAAGTCTTTCATCGTCCCACAACTGCAAACCATGTATAGGCATTCCAGAATTTCACAAACAAGAATGAGAACCAAAAGCATTCTTTAAAAGGTAAAAGCTTAACACAAACTAAATTACCTGCACAGAAGGGAGAAAGTCCTTAGCATCAGTTGGCTGAATTTTCAACCTTTTTAGCACACGCTGAAAAGACAAAACTACACTTCTCACTTTTTTAGCTCAAAGCATTTCTGAACTTCCCTGGTTGCCATACAAATAAAGCATCTTAAGTTGTAAGCTAGGAATTCTGATACAAAACAAAACCTAGACTGAAGTTGAAGCAGATATACTAGACAAACTTTTTTCCAATTAAAAAAAAATAATCACACCAACACATTTGATCTTCTGACAGGCTGACATCTGAAAAATCATACTCCTGCAAAAGTAGCTTCACCAGGAAGATCTCTCACTTGTCACTAAACTGGAAAAACACTGTTCCAGGGCAACCATGCAAAGAAACCCAACAAATTGTGCTGTTAACAGCAACAAAGCAACTAATAGAATAAGGACAGTATTTTCCCTCATTCACAAGATTTATTTTTCTAATAAAAAACCCACAGCCTCTGGACTGAACAGAGTTAAGAATCAAAAGATATTTAGCCTGGCTGTATCTAAACTTTTAAGGGTTTATTTCATCTAACGTTAGCTTCCTGCCAAGTAGGTATGTACAGCCAAACTAGTTTTCTACGTTCCCATTATAGCCAGTAAAAAGTCTAATCAATACAATTTATGGTGCAATTCATCTAACTGAACGTATAACCTACTTTAGTATGAGACTAATCACACCCTACACTCCAATGACTGCATTGACTAGCTCTGCTATAAAAAGATACTAGCTTAGATGCAGGTACCCACTTGGAGTTACGTGAATCTGATCTGTAAATTGGTCTTTAGACAAGCTTCTCTGAGGGAAGGTATACTGACACACCAACTGAAGCAAATCAGCCTTTATTTATAACACTACATAATGTAATTGTCACAGTTTAACCCCAGCCAGAAACTAAGTACCACACAGCCACTCACTCATGCCACACACCACCACTCTGCAACAGGATGGGGAGGAAAATCAAAAAAATGTACAACTTGTGGATTGAGGTAAGAGCAATTTAATAATTGATACAAAATAAATAAGATCTAATATAATAATAATGTAAAGGAGCGAGAAGGGGAGAGGAATAAAATCCAAAGGGAAGGGGAAAAAAAAGCAAACAAGTGACGCCCAGCACAATTGCTCACCACCTGGTGACCGATGCCCAGCCAGTCCCTAGGCCAGGGCTAGCTGGTGGCTGCTTACCCTCCTAGTGGATACACCCAGCATCTCTATGGTATGGAATAGCCCTTTGCCTAGTTTAGGTTAGCTGACCTGACTGTGTCCCCTCCCAGTTGATTGTGCCTCTTCAGTCCGCTTGCTGGCAAGGCCTGAGAAACTGAAGTCCTTGACTTAATATAAACATTACCTAGCAACAACTAAAAAGATGTTATCAACATTATTTTCACACCAAACTCAAAACACAGCACTGCACCAGCTACTGAGAAGAAAATTAACTCCATCCCAGCTGAAACCAGAAGAGTAATCCTTTACCCCTGTACTTCAGTTTCCCTCACTATAGAATCATAGTACCAAAATATACAAAGTTTACATCTGGGTGATTGTGTATCTGTACCAATATTTATAAAGGTTACAGTATAGGAAAAGGAACGTAGATAGGTCTGGAAGATCCTCCCAGGCACTGAGTCCTGTTCCCTACTATCACAGCTACCCTGCCTCAAAAACCGTCAAAACCAGACTCTGCTATGAACCTACAAGCACTTTCAGTTTCTGGCATCAATACTTATAGCAAAAAGGGTCCTTACCCCTGAAGTGACACCATAAGCAGAGAATTGGTGCGCTGTAACTAGAAGCAAAGTTACTTGAAGTGCCACAAAGTTCCTTTCCTATTCATTAATCCCTAAGACACACTCCAGTTTATGTCACACAATCAAAGTTTTGTGACACTGTCAATTCAAGAGATATTTTCTGTTAACTATATTTACCAGGATTACGAAGCTGTAATTCTCTTCATTTGCATTCTTATAAGTTCTTCCTGATCATGCAAGTTATTACAGCTGAACAATAAACCAAGCTTCTTTAGCTCACACAAGTACAATCACACTTTCAGTATAATAGTTCAGTGCTTAGGTTGCAGGGTAATATAAAGTCTACAAAACTAGAATTAATCTAATCAAAGAAGTAACTGAAATCTTACTCATCTTTTTGACCATTAATTTTGTTTACATTACATTTGAGTTACCCTCATTTACAGTTCTTTCCTTAGTATCTCCATCTGTTCTGGTTTTGTACCTAGTCAGTAGCATTTAGTTTGCTGCAGGAACAATAATAAAATGAAAACCAATTTACCGTTAATGTGGGCACTTCTGAACACCAAGTAGCAACCTCAGATACAAGCCCATTTAACATAAACAATGACACAAGAGAACAAGCTCTACAGTACAGTTAAGGTGATCGTGACCTCAGAATTTCTTCATCAAATCTCTATTTTCCCATTCCTTTTATGTTCCTAGCTGTTCCCATCTCATCATCCAAGTTGGAAATCTATTGCCAACAAAAAATAAAAAAACACCTTTCCTGCAGAGGATGCAAAGAAAGAAGATGATTTTGGTGTAACATAAAATAATTATTCCTTCTCCTGAAAAATATTTATCAACTAATTAAGATGTGGAGCTATTTCAAGAACATAGCAGTCCTGAAAATCATTAAATGCTCTGGAAGTTCTTGTGAGTTCATGTGCCAGGGACAAAACACATGAGGTCTACATGTACAGGGCACATGCATTCAGAGACTTCAAAATTCTTAAATTCACATAAATATCTACCTAAAAGTGAAACACTTCATACTGCTGAACTAAAAGTATGCTCACTTACACTTTCACATGCAAAAACTGTGCTCCTACAGAAATAAGAGAACTTGGAAAAAGTCTTTGGACAGCCAAGGACTCTCTTCTTGCAAGGGCAGGAGAAAAATTAGGGAAAAGGCTATAGGCAGGATCAGAAGCCAAGGATTATTAGGCAACATATCATATTAAATTTTTTCTCATATTATTTATACTGCCTGTAGTTTAGAGAAGAAAAGGATATAACTATTATTTCAGTAGGAATTCAGTGCTGTCTGCACTGCTCATTATTTATAGATTTGTTTAAAAATAAGTCAAGTTACCAATGTTAAAATTTGAATTGTCTTTTTACTTTAGTTATAAATATACATACAGGTATTTATTTTTCCTAGCATATCAAGCCTCTGTCAGTAAAAACTGGTATAGCTCCACTGAAATCAATTAAGTTTAGCTATTTATAATCATGAAAAGGTCAGTTAATAGTCTGACGGAATCCTTAACAACAGACAGAAGTGCAAAGTTTCCAAGCCTCAACACACAATCTTAAGGTGTTATACCTCACTGCATCACTGGGAATTAAAGTGACTCGACTTTCAAAGCTACTAACCACCTATTACTCTAATATCTTTGACAGAAATTCCAATATCTGGCTCTTCCCTATATTATGTCCTTCAACTACCTTTTTTAAGCACTTTTTGTTATACACAAAAATATAGCTTTAGGAAGCAAATTCATGCTACATTTACCTTTCAGTGAAATAAAAATGTGTGTATCATACAGAAATTTGTAACATACGAAACAAATACAATAATAATTGTTATTTATGCAATTCTGTTGTATCTAAAGTAAACAGTGAGGTAAAATAAAGTATACATCCAGCAGTACAGCAGAAAAAATATTTGTTGCCAAGCTCAGCTTAGAAAGGTAAAATACATACCTTTTCCTGTTTCTTCATAAAGTTGGTCTTCCTAATTTTCCCATGATGCTGTAAACAACAGATGAGAAAATATTATATGTCAGTTATTTTATGCCGCTTCTATAGCAAAGAGAATCAAAACCGTGAACAAAGGACAGACACGTTACATATGGTAGTACACTAGTCTGGGTCTGCTTCTTTACTACACCTCCAGTATTACTAGCAATCCTTCTTACTAGAAGCCTTAAAATTATACTTGCCTTACTTCTTGCTTCATTGTGTTGCAAGCGGTGCCAAGCCAAAAAACAACACAAGAATATTTTTTTGGTGACATGTGTGACTTTTTTTTTCTGATCTGATCAGGGACTGATGAAAAGAGGCAGTAAAAATTTGTTTTTAATATGACTTCATGCCACCATCCTACTCCTATCCTCAATCATCTAATGAAAAAGACAGATGTTTCATTTCTCTTTCCAGACAAGTTTAAATGATTGCCACTTCATTTTTAAAATGTATCCATGCATAAAATCCATCTGAATTTTCACCTTTTATCTGCTCCATTTTAAAATTTGGATGGTACACAAGTTGGCAGAATGACAAGCAGGAACTAAATCAATGAAATACAAAGACAGCTCAAGGTGCAGGAGCTAAACGACAAAGCGAAAAGGCTGCAGGGAAACATCATTTAAAAAGCACAGTTTTAAAGTAGCCTTAAGAAAGGAAGGACTATCCAGAGTATCAAGTGGGTTTGGATCTCAGCTGAAAAAGTGAAGGCAAGACAAGGACAGAAATACAGTAAACAAGATGTTACAAATGAATGTGTAAAAACAAAAAATTTAAAAACACAAAGACAGCCATGAAGGATGACATGTAAATGATGTATAAAACTAGTGGAGAGGTACATATATAATATTCTTTAAAAACAGTTAAGTGCTATTTCTCAAAATATCTGAAAAAAAATTCTCGCCTGTTGAATTTTTCCACTGCCTTCAGAAATATACCTTATTACTAAGTATACCTTACAAGCATGGTCAATGAATAAGGGAAAAAAATATCTCAAATGAAGGAATTAACTTCTCATTATCATGTTTAAAATCTTGTACTTAGTGTTTGTGGACCTCACTACTCAGCCACGTCAAGACGATCTCAGTAACTGTGCCTCTTCTTGACTGACTTCTGAAGAGCTTAATATTAGACAGGGCTTTAAGTTTCCTTTACATCATGTGCTAGATTAGAAAAAAAAAGTAGTTCATTCAATGATACATATCACACATACTTAGAGACAGCAAAGTAATCTTTTTATCATGCCTTTGAAAAGAAGGCTGCAGTGGTAACAGAGACCTTTTGGAAGGGAAAGTGATCAAGCCTGACATTATATGGCATTTTAGTGATGGATCACAACATACTGCATTCGTGCATTTTAAAGGTTATGCTGGGATGTCCATATGGTGTATTTAAGTTATATCAAAAGTGTTTCAAAGCAAGTATGCAGGTGCCCTATTTCTACGCAAGCACAAAGAAACGTAAGAAATTCAGGACTAATTTTCAGTTAGCTTTTAATCCTGGTTTCTTTAAAATGATAAAAGGAAGACTTTATATAGATTGCTATACTTTTTTGTTTTAAAGACTACCTTTCAAAACCAGCTTCAAATTATTCTCTCCATCTACTGCAAAGCTCTTAAATTTTCACATAACTAACAGCAGCGCTGTCAATTACTGCTTCATTGCTTTATCAGTCTGTTAGCATTCCAGGCTGCCACAACCTGTGACTTTATCTTTAGCTGTAGTATATGCTAGCACCTGTACCAGCAGTGCAGTGTATAGGCTAGCACCTGTACTAGTAGTGCACATTAGCAGCTCAATGACCATCTCTTTGTTTGCAGCCCTTTTGCTGTCTAGCACTCCTTAGTCAAATCACTCCAGAAGACTTTTCTGTAGTCTACTCTGAATCTCATTATAAATCTGATAAAACTAATTCTATTTTCACAGGCCACATGACTCATGAAAACATTCAGCTTGAACAACACCCACCCCCCCACCCCACTCCCGAAAAGCATTTACTTTGTTGGGCTTTGAGATGCAGCTGTTTCTGAAATTCACCTTAGCACCTGATGAAGGGCTAACTGCTATCCGATGATACATGTAGCAACAACCGTAAGGTCTCCTGATTCACCAATTTTTAGCAAAAATACTTAATAACAGAGATTGAAACACCGTCATGGTCCCTGCTTCAAAAACCATAGAAGGTCATGCTTTTTGTGCACAAGTTTACTACAGTTCAGGTGCAAGAGTGGAAATTAACTTCAGAGATACTAAAAAAGGAGAAACAAAAAAAAAAATGTAATTGACAAGGCTGGTCAGTGAACACAAACAAGAAAGATATGGCACTTTTTGATAACACGCTTTACTGACTTGACTGTTGTCAGCTTTCCCGTTTCTTTGATTTCCAAGATCGATATGGAAAAATCTGGGCAAAACCACTTCTTCAGCAAATAAATCTCTCACAAAGAAATTGCTTTGGCCAAGTGAAAAGAACAAAGGTTGCCCTTAAAGAAAACTTGTCAATCTGCACTTACTACAAGTAAGCCTCCATTCTTCTCAGGAAAGGACTAGACAGAAGGGTGAAACAGCTACAGCTTTCAAAGTAAGATCATAACAGAAACACAAAACCCATATTTAAACTAAAAACTTGCTAGTATATCATCACTAGGAACTGCAGGAACTTTTCAAAACATGATTCTACAATTTTTTTTTCAAGAGGGAAGAAGGAAGCAAGCACACTTGTACAGATTTGTCTTGCTCCCATTTTCTCAGTTGTTCAAACCTTCTATCATGAATACCATACATACACACATGCATACATTAAAACACACTGTAATAATCTAGAAAACCTTGGCATTGGTAAAATGCATAGAAGGCATAATTGCCCAATCACTTTTCTGATAGCTGTCTTCCTGCCTATGTTTTGTCATATAAAGACCCCCAAAACAACACAATGAGGCAGGCTTGAGGAGCATAAAGATCCTGGGTAAGAAAGAGACAGATTACAAACTACGGCACCATAGCATTTGTTTGTGGCATGACCACAACATAGCCCAAAGAAAAAGAGAAGAAAAAAAAAATTCAACTTGTACATGGCAATAACTTAGAGAAAACAGGGTTTAGCTCATTATTTGGTAGTGAGGATTAATATATTCACCCCAAAACATGCACTACCATCATTTCAATACAACATGTGCCAGCTAATAGAACCACATCTTCTACAAAAGCAACCATTTTACATTTCTGTTTCAGAAGCTTAAAATTGTGTAAGTTAACAATGCCCTATGCCATTTTACCTCATAATAGGCTAAAGGCGGTTATGGTTTGTATCTTACTCTGGAAATTTCAGTGTGGCTTATACCTAAGGACACTGCAAGTACTCCACTAAAATCTTTACCAAAGGGAGCTGTACCAACTTACAAAAGCAAAGAACAATACCTGTGTTATATAACAGTGTTACACATTGTGACATGAAGAAGTTGGATTTATTTGCCATTAGTAATGACGAAGTGATCGTTACCAATCACAACATGTGATCTACAGAAAAACTTCTGATCAAATCAAATGACGCACACAGAGAAACAGAACAGTTGAAGGGTTTTAAACAAGGAAATGCAGTATGCAGGAATACCACAAGCAGCACTAAGAAAAAATCTCATTACCTTAAGAAAGAACCTTTTATCTGTTCTAACAGGATTGTAGGAGGCAAGGTAAGCAGCTATTAGAAGAAATTTGGAGTAATAAGGAAGTTCCACATGTGTATGTGCAGAAAGTCCTATAAAATAAACAAACAGTTTATGAGTCACTGAAACCAGTCTGACCATCCACAAACTTCAAATTAGACTTGCCTGCACTCTTCCTTATCTCCTGCTCTACTCCTGTAGCTAAATGAGTATGGCTACTTTCTCAACCCCATTATCACAGACATAGTATCAGTCAAGGGCCAAGAAATGGCACAAAGCTAAACAAAACTAACATTCTGGACTCCTTATGAATTCATCTCAGAAATTTTAACTGAACCATTGAAGATTCATAAATCATAAGGTGTGATCTCCCTAAAAAAAAAAATAAAAAAAAAATCCCAGGATACTTTCATTTAAGATTATTTTTTTCTGGCAAACAGGGCAGATGAAGAAATATGTTCAAATATAATGGCAAAGCTTTCCTCCAAGATCCAACCTTGAGGGTGCTCCAGACTGTGCCAGACAGCTCAGCCAGGAATAGGGATGACATGGTAAAGAAGCCGTGCTGCACTTCTGAGAAATAGTTCAGCATCTCACAATTTTTAGCCAATGTTTTATTTGCTACAGAAAATGGTTTCAAACTTTTAAAATTGATCCAGTTGACCTAGCTTGCTACCACGTATATAAAGTCTCACACATTAAATGGCACAAGAACTACAGTCTAGTATTTTCCTTCCCTCTTTTTACTTTTACTTTGTATTTTTTCCCTTTACGTTCTCCTGCTTTTGTAAACGTAGTTGCTTCTTTCACACAGATAATGCATATGAGTAGGACGATCAAACCACCTTACTTCATCAGTTGTCTAACTATGGAGACCACTAAAGGGTCTCTCTTGTGCCTTCTTTGCTTACAGATTTTCACTTCAATGGTATCTTGTTCTGTGAAGTACCTGTACCCTTATGCTTAATTCACAAGCATCAGCAAATAAAGATCAAGGAATCAAACATTAGAAGTTAAGATTCAGAGCCCCCAGTGTGATGAGAAGCATCCTAGATGACAGCTAGTAACAATTTCCTCTCATGTGGGCACAAAAGGACAGCAGTTTTAGTTTCATTTACAATCAAGAGACTGCTTTGTGCTGCATGTTAATTACAAAATCCAACACCAAATAAATTTACTTTAATACAGAAATATCTGTTTCTACACCATTCTTGACCTGGCAATATTGCATCGTGCACTGAATTATATGGTTATTTACATCTACAGTAAAATTTATTATAATTGCTTTCTAAGCATGTTATTATCAAATGCTTCTTACCAATAAGGCAATTTTTCCTTCTACATATACCTAAAAATATTACAAAATGCATTTTCAATAAAGCCTCCCTTTTTTGGGTTCTCAGGTGCAAAAGTTTTTCATGACCATCTAGGCACAGAAGGAGGGAGTTTACTAAGAACACTTTGAATGAAATTCCTTTCATCAACAATGTCAAAAAATTTCTGATCATAATGCAAATACAGGAAACAGTTTGATCACAGCCGCTTAAATTGTCTTAAGATAATTGCAATTTTACCTGCTATCTAAAGAAGAAATTATTTGTCATGATAAATAATATGGATTAAGTGTTCCCAAACTACAAACTGGTCAAAAGACCGTGACTGACTGACATACCAGGAAAATGCTTCAGTATTTCTTCCTAAATTGTGAATGACAGCTGACAGATATATTGAGATTCAACTTTCAAGCCTGTCTAAAGTATAAAATCAACAAACATTTACTCCTTTAATGAAAAAACAGAAAGGATTCTTGCAATTCTGGTATTTCTCTTTGCCAAGAAATCAGGACACAGCACAGTTGTTTTGTTTAGGAACATGTTAATCCAGTGTAATACACCAGGTATAATATTCCCTTCTCCCCACTCAGACAATTCTGACAGTTGGCACATGGAGGTCTGACCATCAGGGGTCAGCTCAGTCCTCATCCATTCTTACATAAGAAATACTGATTTAAAGAAATCTGCTTTTACCCACAAAGGACCTTAGAAAAGATTACTACCAGGATATATGCTAGGGGGGGAAATAGTCCTTTGTAGAACACCATTTCTCAAAAAAACATGATTACCCTGAACTGTAACTGAATGCTAACAGGTACCTTCAGCTATATAATTTTATTCACATGTTCTCAGATAATAACCACCAAGTCAAACGGAAAAGTATACATTTCACATTACAGAGTTACTGTATCCAATACCTTTCAACTGCCCAGGTTCTCCACTGCCACGCTGGAAGCTCTCCCACTGTGAGCTAAAAGACAAATAATGCAAATATATAAAGACAAAGTATTTGTTAAGTCTTTTAGAGAAAACTACCTGCTTGGTATATATATATTTTAATTTCATTACACTGGCTAGGATACAGTCAGTAAGAAACTAATTAAAAATTAGTGCAAGTCTTACTATGTTGCACATAACTTTCAATAATGTGCAGACTATATGTATTTGAAAAAACTGCAGAAAGTAATGTTATATTAAAGTATAAAAGTCAGTACAAGCTAACTGTAAAACAACAACTTCTTTCCATCTTATTATCACCACTAAGCAAACAGCAATAGTATTCTAAGTTTCAAGAACAATGCAGAATTGGATAAAAAGAAAAAATACTGATAGTTTTGAATATATTTTTTATTTGTGTAGTAACTGTTTATGCTAGTGAGAACAACACTGTAATTACTTCATAATGCAATTTTGAAGCCTATGGAAAAAAACAAAGCAATATTCATTCTTTACTTAAAAACTTTCAAGACATCCAGATGGAACATTTTGTCAGTGAAAAATGTCTGCAAATAGTTTGGTGTTTTCCTAAACAATAGCAAAAAAATTCACCTTAAAATTCCCTTAAGAAATTATATTAAAAATGTTGTGATTTTAGATAATTTTGTATACCACAAGGGGATAAAAAAACCACCCAGGTTTTGTAAAGCGCCAGTGCTTTTCTGTTTTGAGTTTTTTAAGATGTTTATGAACAGTATTTATCAGCCATAAGCCATAAAACTCATGAAAACAGTTTAATGAGAGCTAATGTAATACTCAAATTATAATGAATTATCAACAAGCAAAGTTTTTATCCAATGTCCATTTTACAGGTAGAAAAAAGTAGTTTCATTTTGATCTCAGTTCAGGGATTACAACAGCCGATAGCAAAGTTCTATTGCTTTAACTTACAACTTGAAGAAAAGCTGAGAGTAATTACAGTTCTGTGGCCAGAAAAATTGATGAGGTCATTTTAATTCCTCAAGCATTTACTGGCACACAAAGGTAAATCCTAGAACTATTATGCAGAAAGCTGAAATTTCCAATAAAAAACCAGTAAAGCTCAAATTTATAATCAAAGAGAACAGTAAAGAAGGAAATCAGCTATTTGGAAACAATTCATAAGCTATTTTATATAATAATCTTATCTTACACCCTAATTAGAGCAGGCAATTACACAACCTAAGAAGTCAGGATGATCCTGAGTAGAGTGTGTAATGAAGATCAATACTGAGTATAAATACATACCTGAGGCAAACAGAATAATGCCTCATGGTACAGTGAAGTCTAGCTTATACGGGGTAAAATCCATTTTCTTTTTGAAGGAATGATCACTTTTCCAAAACATTTAGCAAAGACTTCTGCTACACACCAAAGTTCTGTTACCAGAATACTCTATGGCCTCAATGACATTCAAAGGAAAGAAATCACTATGTTTGTATAAAGGTAAAGAAATAAAACACTACTGAATTATCTCTATTTACATGGTATAACATCAGAATCATCTTAAAGACAGAGAAGACATTAAATCAGAGGTGATTATTGCCATTGAAAATGAACACCACCATCTTTCTTCTAGCAGTCTGGCAACGTAAGAAATAAACAAGGAATCCAAAACCATACCCACAAGAAACTCCGTCTGTTAGCAGGACACCAGCTTTTAATGCTGTCAAAAATGGCAATTCCATATAAGGAAAATTTTGCCCTTGGACAAGAAAATAAGGGGTCAGAAAGCACAGCAAATGTACAAATCTAGCTCCAGTAAATAAAGATAAGGAACACCTATGTTCAAAACCTGTAATGTCTCATAAGAATTTTGAAGCTTCCATCCACCCTTGGTACAGTGAGGATCTGCCAAATCAACTTTACAAGTGTGCTTTAAAATGTGCCTGTACATTCTGAGGATGGGTTCCCATGCCTGGGAGTTTCATGTATGACAGAAAATGGATATACCTGCATGACCATCAGTGAAAACAGAACACAGCTTGCTGCCACTGATTTACTTAAATATTTTATATGCTGCAAATACTGTTTTGTTTAAAAATTTCCTCCTGAGATGCCCTATTTCTAACATTATATGGCAAGAAAGAAATACAAATTAAAAAGATTCTACCTAGCAAGAAAAAAAAATGCCACGAAACGTAATACTTTTATTATCATCAAATATTCAGAGAGGAAGCTTGTTAAAAACAGCAACCTCAACAAAACAAACCCTCGCTCCCCAAATTACCTGGATATTTCTCGGAGATAAACAGTCTGCATTGCCTTCTTCAAATGAGGTTCAATATTTTTCCAGAGCTTGCGGGTGTCACGTTCATTTGCTGCATCAAGCCAGAATCAGCTCTGTTAGATGTTTAACTCACACAACACTACAAGTCTTACCTCTGACACCTGAATAACCACAGGCAAGATGTAAGTCTAACACCCTGACTCTGAAATGCTGTATTCGGATGATGCACCATCATCATCCATTTGTAAGCACACGCTACCATGCAAGGCTGTTTCTCTGTGGGTATTCTGAGATACTCTGGGACAGTGTGGCAGAACCCCCACTTTCATTTCTCCTTTTAGCCTTGACAGAGAAATTACTTATCCCATTACTTCGCAGAAGTCCTGGTGGTTGAGTAAGGAAGAAGATTTATAGGGGGGAAGCAAGTTTTCACAGTATTTCCATCTCATTTCCGTAAAACACCACCCACAAATGCCATCTACTGCTTCCGCTGCAAATGTTGCCTACTGGGTGCAACTGGAATAAGTATGGCCATCGTGACCAGAGAAATGGTCACAACACAATGAAGATCAAAGCAAAGTCCTCCACAAAACCCACAGGAAGGCACCTGTACTCTCATACACCCGCTCAACCTAAAGACATAAACTTACCTTCTCCTCTGACCACTGGTTCACAGTATTTAGAAAAATTGAGCACTGCCTACAGAAAGTAAAAAGTACAACATATTAAAAATTTAAATATATTTGATTTAGCTACAGAATATAACAAGCAGCATAATTCATTACTTTGCAAAAGCAATGAATTATTTTTGTTACTAATTATGCTGCTTACTTCCAAATGTTATACTGTAAAACATCACAATACTTCTGTAGATTAAAACACAAGCAGAAGTCATCTATCACAGGTTACTTGGTTTTGATCTCAGCAAAATCTGTTTACTGTACTCAGAGGTTGCATCGGGTTTTTTACAAAAAATAGTAATTAAACATTATAAATGCAATAAAAATGTCTTAATTAACTTTTTTTACTCCATTTTCACATAAAACTTTCCATTCCAGGAGCAGTTCAGCATGTGGAAAAGTAGACCACACACACAAACCAAAATTACTTTAAAAAACCCAAACAAACAAACAAAACCCCCAAATATAAACCGACCCTGCTAACACATTCCATATTCAAACTATATCCTTTTGCTTAAGGTAAGATTGAGAGAATTTTGACAATGTTGTCATCTAGATTTTTTTCTACAGTGGTTAAATCAGTATCACACAGAATTTTGTAAAATAACAATCCTCACATTTCTTGCTCCTATTGTCCTATTGCACCTTATTAAATCTCTGTGCTAGTATACAGAACTCAATGCAGTAACTTCCACATCTAAATCTAAAATCATTCCAGAATGTATTCATTAATAATCATGCATAGTAAAATACACATTTAGAGTCTCTATTAGCCACTACGGAGTTGTTCAGAAGCCCGCAGAGGGTTGTATGTGTCTGTCATTACCTTCTACAGAAGAGACCTGTCAAGCACAATAATTTATGGTCCAGTTACATAAATCTTTTCATAATGTTAGTATTTCACACACACACAAACACTACATCTAAAGCTAATGAAATCGTTCTGTTAAGCAGAATCGCTCAAGCACATGTCTAGAAGAACTGTGACCCTAGTTTCTATTTGCACCTCCATCAGATGTCAGCCATCTCATTTAAATATAAAACCTTTATAGTTAACAGGTAAGTTCAGCTGAAGTTTAGCTACATGGTGCTGATGGAAATGCAGGCAGGACGTTCAGATTCTCTCACCAGCACTGCTTTGTTCACCGGCCATAACCACTGATCCCTTCAAACTTGTAAAATTTCCTTGTACAAAGTAGTTATTTAAATAATAATCTGGTCAGCTAATAATTGTTATTGCTGTTCAGCTTTTCTTATGCAAAGGTCACCATCAAGTAATCTTTTATTTTTCTTCTGTTAGTTTGTTCTTCAATTGATATATGGTTAAAACTCCTTTTACCAAACACCTTCAGTTTATTTTTGTTCCCTCAGGCATGACTATACTGCAGGAACTTTGACTTAACTATTTTATTCTTAATTCCAAAACAAAGACAGTGAAAACATTTATGTCACTCCTCGCTTCTCTAGGCCTTTGAGTCATATTAATATGCTATGTTTCTGTAAAACTGTGCTGCAGATCTGGCTTGTAGCAGTTTACCTTAAAACCCTCCACAGGAGGCAAATCAAGTGAAAATTTTACATTCCTGAATAATATAGGAAAATATTTCAAATTTGAACTTAAATTTCCCATAAAGTAGAAGTATAAAGAACGTTGGTGGCAAGTTACATTTAATAAACACAGGAAACAATAGAACTTGAGAATGGACATGCTGAGACCTGCATTCTTCAAATGTTGAAAGCACCTGTTCTGGCATTCCACTCTATAGTCCAGAAAATGAATACAACAGAAGGCTATTTAGGGATTACAGATGTCCATGCAAGTAAGAAGGCAGGAATAAGAGCAAATTCACATAAGCACATGTAAAAATAACTTGAAGAGAAGCAGCACTGTGAGGCTTATCACTGCTTGAAAAAGTAAAATTGTAACTATTACTACCTCTGACTGAACTGCAAACAAAAAAATCATTAACCAAGTAATGGAGTTGTTCCTCAAAAACTGCTGCAATTGCAGCAATCGATTCTGCTGTATTTATTAGTAGGAATAAAAGGTTTAATCACATCTACCTTCTTATCCCAACAGGTAAAAATAGGTAGCCTAGTCTTCCTAGTCACTCTCTGATATAAAGGAACAGCTTGAGCTCAAAAACCAAAACAGATGTTCTAGGCTGGGTGAACCCCATGCAGACTGGCATCTTGTTAGTGCAGCTATTGTCTCCTCTGACTGGAAAAGTACATAGTAATGGAAACCCTTTACAGCCACCAAAACAATTGCAGCCTTCTTTATGGACTTTCAGCAAAACTGCATTTTCAGCTAACACATACTTAAAGAGGGTAGATTCAGACTAGATAAGGAAGCAATCTTTTATGGTGAGGGTGGTGAAACACTGGAACAAGTTGCCCAGGGAGGTGGTAGATGCCCCATCCCTTAAAACATTCAAGGTCAGGTTGGCAGGGGCTCTGAGCAACCTGATCTAGCTGCAGATGGCCCCGCTCATTGCAGGGGTGTTGGAATGGATGACCTTTAAAGGTCCCTTCCAACCCAAACCATTCTATGATGCCATGATTTTCTGTTTGTCCTTATTCAAAAATAAATCTAGACTTTCAGAGCTCATTTGGCAAAAAGTACCCCAAAACAAAGTAACAAATCTAAAGGAGCTCATCTCACCAGATGCTGAAGTTCTTTCAGGTCCCTACAGACCATATAGAAGACACCAAGCAGAATATTGATATATGCAGCATAGAAATCCGCAGAATATTCTGGGGGATGATTCTGAGACAAGATCTTCTGCAGGTGTCCTGTTTAAACAAAAATAAGTTTTGCTTATCTAAAGCTAACAATAAACTGACTGCATTTTACAAGTTAAGTGGAAAACCAAACTGTAATCATCACTAAAAAAACCAAAATCCACAAAAAGCTACGCTGATTAAAAGAATCAGCAAATCTAAGGGAACCAAATGTTACTTTGAAGTGTTTTGGCAAGTGGAAACAGACAAATCTTTTAGAGGTTGTGTGAATACAGGCTTTTACATCCCAGGAATATTACATATTCTGGATTCTGTAAAAGGCATACTGATAAACACAGAAAGAACATTTGGATGTTGTTTGACAAAGTATTATTGACTCCCCAAAAAGCAGATTAAAGAATTATTTACCTATGCTGTAATCAGGAAAATACAAGGTGAATGGCTCAAAGCATCCAATACTTGGACGGAACAGTTCCCATACTATTTCACTGAGCAGAACAACTGTCACATTTCTGTCAGTCTACAGAGAGAAGAAATTGAGAATGAAAATGAGAAGAATTATTATTGTGAGTTTTCTGTCCCACAAAAATCATCAAATTTACAGCTCAATACAAATTACTGGCATAGAAATAAAGCTTCAGCTGGCCTAATCAAGAAGCTCATTTGCAGATTTTCATAATTACATGAGATTTTTCTGCATCCCTTGCCATTTCACTGACATGTAAGCTTTGTGGGGTGATAGAGCTCTGGTACTAGACAATACCAAGCAGATTCCTGCCTTACTCCCACAGTTAAGACAGCATTTTACTTTGGTAAATAAACCCAGACTTTCAGAACAAAAAGAAAAAGTTAAAAAGCAAAAAACCACTCAGTTTTCGTCTGAAATCAAGCTATATAGTACTTTGTTTTTAATGACCAGCTTATTTGTAAAATAAACAAAAAAATCCCAGAACAAAAAAAACAGTATTAACTGTGTACCTTACCAACAATGGCTGCAACATAATAATACATTCTTTTTCACTGATTTTTTATTGACAATTTATTTGCCTTGAGTTTGATGTTTTGGTCAATAGACAACAACATGCTTCACATTAAAAAAAAAATATCCTTATTTTGATAACCCTGCAATGTATCAGCTTCTTAATATGAAGCTAACTGATGCATCATTCTTCCTTTTTGCAAGTTTTTTGTAACCGTACTAAAAATCCTGCATAACAAAAGATGTTTTTAAATATAATTTTTCAAGAAAGACACTTCAAAACTATCGAGGTGCCTCAAGAAAATAAAAGGAAGTAACCTGATCAAATTACAATGCTTAATATGAGATATGAATGACTTGAAATAAAAGTTAAAATGCTATTCCCCTTCCCTGAAATTCAAGTAGAATCTTCTTTTGTTTACTCTTTCTACTTCTTGCCAATGTGGCACCCACTGATATTCTTTACTGTTTATTCTTTCCCTGGTTTTATGGAACATTTTTTTCTTCTAACAAAAGTTCATCTTTCCATAGATTTCTTTCAGTTGTATTCCTCTCCCAGACTTCCTAGTATTTTAGCTGATAAAAGTGCTAGAGTATTTTTAGTTTAGCTCCTGACAGGCCTTCCAACATGAAAAACTTCCCACCATAATCTTCATGGAAATCAGGCATCCTATAATCCATTCTTCACCAGTTCCATGAAGTCTTTCAACACTGATGAAGTTTCTTGCCTCCCTTCACTCCAGGAAAGGAAGTGATGTAGTAGATTTGCTCCTACAACATTTCTTTGCAACATCAGCTGCACAAGAGTTTTACAAAGCCTCAGTCCAGAATTTAAGCCTTTTTGGTTCCTGAACAGCAATCATAGGCCCAAGGTTTCCTCCCGTCTCTGCCAGGTTGTTTCTACTTCTGGGGCAGCAAAATCCAGAACATGGTAAGAACTGACAAGAAGAGCCAGAAAACACACCAGCTGCCAGCATTAAGAACACAGCTGTGAATCAAGTCTTCATTCAGCAAATAGAGAAATCAGTGTCACCAGAAGATTAAGAGTACCACACAAAAATCTTGAGATAATAAGTATCATTTCAGCTATTTAGATGTTCAGATATTTCAAAGTACCACCATCTTCTGGTTTTGTCCTCAATTTCTTTTCAGAGGATGCACCATTTTTCCCTATTCCAAGGCATAAGCTTTGATACTACAGAAGGGAGAGAAAGATGCAATGGTTTACTCCAATCAGAAACATACTGTGGCATAGCAGTGTACAAACTCTCTGCCAACATAAAGTACGTTCACAGCTGCAGCTGTGCAGCTCCAGCAACAATTAAATAGCTGGTGGTCTACTGACCATCCCCAAGTTGACCACTGCATAGCGTTCTGAAGTTTCACACTGGAGAAACTTGAGGAAAACAAATGTTTCACAAATTGAAAATTCACAATTCCAATGCTGAATTCCTTCAATGTGGCTGGGCTCTCTGAATCAGCAGCCGACTCAAAAGCAGACCTTGGATTCCCACACAAACATCTGACAAACTCTAAAAGGGGGTTTATTTATTTATTTGCACCAAGCCGACAGGAGCTATGTTGAAGCTTCTCCTTACAGATTACAGCGTGCTTGAGATTTTTTTTTGCCAATTACTACAGAACTTTATTTAAAGAGTATAAAAATTCTTCTTAAAAACAAAAAAAAAATTACAGAAAAGACAGCTATATATCTGACACCAGCCTCAAAAGAATCTACAACAGATCAGATATCATAAAACAAGATACTATTAAAACAGAATTCTTAAAAAGAATTAAGAAAAACCTGCCAACATTTACATTCTGGTTTGGTTTCTAGTTTTGACCACTGCCAGGTGATTACTGGGGTGGGGGGTGGGGTAAAATTAATTTTGCAAGCCTAGATGGACAGATACCATGTGTTTAGTTACTTTCAATATGCAGGACTCACATGGCTGGTTTTTTTTTTTTTCAGAAACTTACCAACTCTTGAAGCCGAAGAAATGCTGGCAGGATGTTTGCTTCCATTTCCCTCAGCTGTTCTGCTCTGTCCAGTACCTTTTAACAAAACGATGACATTATATAGACAATGTCAACTTCCACTCTTACATGGACTTAAAATCAATTCATAGCTGTTGGAAACTTTTCACCAGAGGCTCTTAGACAGCAGAAACCACATAAGTATCAAGACTCCTTAAACCAGCAACTTTGGAGAGATTATTGCTTCAGGTGTGCTTCCAGGAAGACCAAGCAGCACTGCCATCCTTTAAAAACAAGATTCAATCCCCAGGCAAACAACATTCGCATGCCTTAGGGCAGTTAAGAATTAAAATTTAAGTACATATCAGTCAAGAAAACCACTGACAAAGCCATGATAGCATTAACCACCATTGAAATCTCAATTTTTATTCAAAATCCTTCTAATATTTCAAAATTATGTGTAGTACTATAGCACTGTATAAACATGTTTACTGCAGGAGAGCTATCTTTTCCCACTATGAAATTATTTTTCAGAAACAAGTAAGAGCTGATATTTTCAAAAAGTTAGCTATCTGGAATTCACACAACTGAATTTTGAGAGAAACTTTTCTTGCCATAGTTTGTAGCCTAGAAATTTAGAGGATTTATTGTACTGTACGTAAACCTCACATAGCAGTAACAGATATGTAGCATATGTAAAGCTTAATTAACATTTTGGAACCTAGAGAAGAAATAGGAGCATGAAAACATGCAAGTTTATCCTTTGGCAAAAAAAATACATTATTCCCAGTACAATTAAAATCTTGACAGGAATGAAAAAAGATAATAGAAATATATTTCTTTCGTGTTCTATTTACTACTCTCAATATGAATCTAAATTCTGAAATTCATTACTTCTTTTGACTTACTGCTGTTGAAAGAGAATCTATAGGTCCCTATAAAATGTATTTTTTTATCCTTTTAATATTTTGATGTGGGGAGGAAATGCAAGATACCTATCATTTCTGCTGCCCACAGTAAGAAAAAGAATTTTATGTGGACAACCAAGAAACAGTTTATGAAAATGGTATTTCAAAATCACACTGTGCAGGAAAAAAACCCTGAAAGAGCAGTATCTGCATTAATAGTTCATACTTCTTGGAATTTATTAAAACAGCAATAAAACATATGATTTTATACTGACAATTGCATTTGGTTCATATAATAAATAACTTCAAGAGTGAAGACCACTTTAGGTCCCAGCCAAATAGACGCTACATATTTTTACTAATAAAATACTGCTTATTGGATCCACTGACATGTAGCTACCCAACACAAAGCTTTAAGATCTTGACCTCAGTAGATCTTACTTTTTAGCTAAACAGAAAAAAACCTAGAGTTTCTACTTACAGCAGATACAATACACTGTGACCCTGGCTTGCAGAGTATGTCAAGTGGTTCACAGAAACAGTCTGCCCGCAGACCTATAAATCCATGGCTTATTCTTTAGTTTTAATATAATTTGTCACCCTTCAGCATTTTAAAAAAAACTATACCTTTTAGGACTGTCCATTGACAGCAGCTTGTTACTTCTGTAACGTGCTAAATACTGTAAAAGTATGAATAACTACAAGTTATACTTGCTCCAATTTTTCAGACAGTCAAAATGAATAAATTCATTTTTCACAAGTAATCACACAAAATCAGTATCCATGCTTGGGTTAAGAGAAACCTTTAGAAACCTTTCACTGTAAGTAAACATTTATCTTAATTGGCTCCCAGTTAATTGGGCTGAAATATCGCATTATTTACTACCAAAATGAAATAAACTAAATTAGCATTGCCAGTTTATGTTACCAGCATGCTGGTCTTCCATCAGTCTCAATTTCAACCACTCTACACTAAATCCAGATGACACAGGTTAATACACATGAATTGATTTTCCCCCATTCCTGTCTGTTCCCATGCAGAACGGAACTGAAATACTAATTTAATACTGAATTCTTCCGATTCAGCAACTATTTACGTAATACAATTGAACCTTTCCAGGTATTTAATGGTTTGCTTTCCATAACCATTGTTTTCTCTAGTTTTCTGAATGATACTAGTTTTCATATAACTCATGAAGCATTCTTTACTGATGTAGAACAGTTTTTTAATGCAATTTTTAACCTGAAAGTAACATTTTGCTATATAAATTATTTTTTTTAATTCCCTAAAGGTTATTTTCGCACTAAATTTTGTTCTTATGGAATTGTTGAAGGCTGCCAATACCACTTTTGTAACAGTAAATTAAAATGAATTATCTATGTATAACTTCTTACCTATTATAAGTACTGGTGCATTTTTTCTTCCTCCAATTTTTAAGAAGTATGTCAAATTTATTAACCTTATGAGCTGGAGAAAACTATGAGATAGCACTGTTTCCACTAAACATAATATGAAGTTATTTAACACAGCAGTCAACTATTTTTGAATGGAAATAAAACTTACTGAACTATAACTTGTGAAACAGAATGAAGTATAATTATGTTATGTAATTAAGTGTCATTTAGTTCAGTGTAATTACGAATTTCTTGTTTGACTGCAAAAAAGCCAAAGCAGTGTGCCCATTGATTGCTCTGAGAAACATGCAGAGTGATTACCCAGGGTCATTAAGCTTTCAATCCTGAACCACTTTCAGGTTTTCTTAAATAATTTCACCTCTTTTAAAACCTCTTTACTCCTGCTGCTGGGCTGAAGTTTCAGTCCACGTGTTTTGAAGGTCCACAATGCATATAAAATGCATTAGTAATACTATGGCATTCAAATTTTTAAGAGAATTGATTTTTTTCAACCAAATAAGAGCTGAGAAAAAATAGTTTTGAGGAGTCTATGTCCTTTCTTCAGACCTTTTGTATGCCTAAAATTTGTTTCTACACTCATCTCTTGGCATAATAAATGCTGTTGCAAATGTCTGCAAATTTTGAATCCTTTATATAGTTAAGATTATCACAGAGTAAAACCAAAACCAAACCCCAGTGTTCTAGTACTACACTGATTCAATCATATTTGTGATCTAAATTCCGATTATTTTTCATGCAGTCTGCCTGTTTATTCCACTTGAGTATGTCATCAAATTTTTCGTTGCCTTTTTTTCCATCTTAATTTTAAAACTACAGTTCTTGTCTCTGAGGACCACAAGTGTAGCTGAAGACGTAAGATCTCAACAGCACTTTTACAGAGGAAATTATGCATATTAGTTCCTTAATACCAACTTCTAACTTGAACCTATTCTAACCAATCAATTCTTGTAATTTGCGCACTCTGTAATTCACTTCTGCCCTGCTTTCCACCTTTGCTTTCTCATTTGTGGAGCTATCTTCACAAAGAAACAGATAAGCATGACTTACTCATAAAACAAATACAGGCTCTCTATATGTAAAGATTTTGTAATACTATTACATACTCAATTTAAATATGCAGTGTGATTTATTGATTTATGTTCAGTATTAGCTACACTATACAGGTTTTCTGCAGAAAAAAGTTCTAAAATCAGGAAAACTACAGAACCTCATCTGAAGTCAGTAAAGCAACAGAAATGATAAACCAGTCAATAGATTCTGAATGAGGCCCACACAAAAATTTTGTGAAAAGTGCTCTAAAATGCAGGTTTCACATATGTAGTATTGATAACAATTACTCACACCACCTTAACAGAAATGGAACATTAAAATTACATTACTTACAATGTATAATGTTTGATCTTGAAGCTCTTGACTCGCAACAACTTGTTTAAACAGACGTACAAAGTCATTTAAACTATCACAAGGCACATGAGAAGTCTGTTCTATCTTAGAAGAATAGCTTTGCAACTGGATGAGAATTTCTTCTAAAAGAAGTCGTGAAGAAAAGTATTCCACACAGTTCACAAATACATGAGGAAGCTGAATAGGATAAAAAGAAAGATACAACATTATTTGGCTTTTTCAGTGTAAATACTCCAGAATCAGTTTTCTTTTCCAGGTGAGACAACTGAAGAAACCACACCGTGCCAACAGAATACAGAGCACCAAAAAAACTGGCAACGAAGAGTGATTACTTATGTACCTAGTCAAAATATTATATATCACAAAGTGAATATAAATCTGATGAATGCTCATACAGAACAGTATATCTTCTAATTATGCTTAAAAACTGAAACACACAGTATATCTTATAACTGTATTTAAAAATTGTGAGCGGTATGTAAAAAGAAAACCAAACAGCACTTAGTTCACAGAATAGTTAAGACAATTTTAACACATCACAGTATCGTAAAATAGTCCATTACAAACTACGGTGTCTAGATAGCATGAACTTCTCAAACTTACGCTACAAGGAAAATAATCTAGAAGCACGTTGCCCAAAATTACTCCAGTATTTTTGGCATTCGCTGCATACAAATGATAAAGTGTAAGTTCCTGTATCAGACATGTGTAATTGGCCTGCTTGTGCAGAACATTTTTAGAAAACTGAATCTTTTTAGAGCAAAGAGCATGTGAAAAAAACAGAGTATGAGATACATTTAATGGCAATCCATAAAACGTACTTGTAAGTACCAATTTAGTAATATTGAAAAGTTAAGATCATTTTTCTAGAAATAGAAGACACTATAGACTACAACATAGTACCAGTATTCAAACACACATAAGGCAAAAAACAATTTTCTAGCAACTCTATCTTTAAGAAATAGATTATTTGCATAGCTTCATACTCTCTGGTAAGGCATATGCTCTTTTTCACACTGAACGTTAAAACCTCTGTAAAACATTAATCACTGGGATACATACGCACTACCTGAAAAACTAAACTTCTGATACAGGAATGTGTGTGTCTATAACAAAACAACAACAAAAAAATCTAAGTACTTCATTCCAGTGTTACTACTTAAAATACAAAATATGGCATATAATTCAGCAGATGTGGGAAAGTGTGGGTATATGCTGGCAATCCACTCAAACATCATGTAATAAAAAGCTTTTTGTTATTTTGAACACTACTAAAAGAAAGGAGTTATATCTCCATAACACCTATGCAAAGTGTTGCACCTCTACAGCAAAAGGAAAGCTGGGTGCCTCAGATATGATTCACACCACCACATTATGTAGGAGACACCTATACTTGGCAATAGCAAGTTCTACAGAAACAGTTGCTGCTTCAACCCTATTGATTTCCAAGGTCTAGCCACATCTTTGGGTATGTTGCAAGTGGGCAGCACAGCCTAAGGAGCATTGCACCAAAGGCTACTGCATGGAAGGGGATCATTAACCACCATCTTCCAACTTTCTCCCTCTGCAAAATTTTTAATGAAGGAGATTTTTGCATAAAACCCAGTCCTGCAGATATGTGTTAAGCGGACTCGGGACAAGCCAAAAGTATCAGGGCTATGAGAACATCTAAGCGGAGATGTACGGTTTAGGTGTGAAGGTAGCACCTGTCATTGGATTTAAATCCCTGAAGTTCATGAATGACAAAAACATAGGTATTTACATGTTTAGATGGAAATTTCTGTAATGATACCCTTCACCTTAGGAGGACTTTAAAATACGTTTTGGGAAAAATTAGAACAACGAATAAAACTAGCATGAACATACACACTTGCTAACGGAAAAAGAAGGGCCACAAAAGTGCCAAGAATCTAGTGCTTGGAAGTCTTCTGCCAGCAGTGACTAGAGAGGGACTGAAAAGGACTTAAGGCCATACCTCTCTACATCATTCTTCAAGATAACTATTTTTGTAAGAAACATGCATTCAGCCATGACAACCCACACCTAGTTCAGATTCTCGCATGAAGTTTAAAAAGTAGCTTTCTCTGCCTGCAGCCCTGGCAACTGAAGTTCATTCATAACAAAGTTCCTGCTACAGTTTAGTAACCCATAGCAACTCCAGTATTAATCAAGGATATAACTCATCCCCTAGTAGACAGTATTAGTTTTCTTCCGTAACAGTTGAGAGAAAGAGTGTTTGTAGTCCTAGCACCCTAGGAATGCGAGGCTCCAAAACCAAAACTGTATAATGAATTCTCAGTAGTTTCCACTTCATATATTCCATGATCTGTCTTACCAGTCCTCCTTGACCTACTTCCTGCCTACTCCCACACCGGTTTCTAAGAGCAGGAATCCAAAGGAAGTTTATGTTAGATGGTGAAGCTGAAAAAGAACATACAGTCCTAACACTTCTGAAAGTGATGCTCATACAGGAGTAGCCTGGTTTCAGCTGGGATAGAGTTCAGTTTCTTCTTGGTGGCTAGTGCAGTGCTGTGGTTTGGATTTGGTGTGGGAACAGTGTGGTTGGGGACTTCTTAGTTTCTCAGACTTCAGGGGTGGGAGGGCTGGAAGGGCACAGGAAACTGGGAGGGGACACAGCCAGGTCAGCTGACCCGAACCAGCCAAAGAGACATTCCATACCATGGGATGTCATGCTCAGTATATAAACTTGGGGGGGGGGGGGGGGGGGGGGCAGCTGCTTGGGGACTGGCTGGGCATTAGTCAGTGGGTAGTGAGCAGTTGTATTGTATGTCACTAGTTACCTTTCCCCCCTTCCCTCTGGATTTCATTCCGCTACCCTTCTCCCTCTTTTTCTTTATAACTATTATTATTGTTGTTCTTTTATTTCAATTATTACATTGTTCTTATCTCAACTTCAAGTTTCACGTTCCTTTCCAATTCTCCTCCCGACCTCCCTGGGTGAGGGGGTTCTTAAATACCAGCCGGGGTTAAACCAAGGAGGAAAACAACAATAATGCTGGCATAGGAGAATAAGATCCAATTCACCGCAAAAGACCTGGTAATGCCAAGCTTAGTAAACACAAACACACCTGGATAACTGATTTTATTACATTAGAAACCGTGAATGGCATCCTGTTTATTAGGGTTTCTAACTTACAATGCATATCAAGACGTGTTTGGAGGATCTAGAATAAATTAAAGTGCACAAAATTTGTATTTTTAAACAGGTTTGGAAAATATAATGCTAAAAAGGGCTATCAGTACACTTCTCCCATGTATAGCCGATTCATTAAGCAAAAGAATAACTGTTAATTGTTCAGGAATTAAATCAATTGTTCCTATGCAACATTGCTCCAACATTTTAGAACTCCTGCACTGTTTCTTTTTTCAGAGTTTCAGATTTTCCTGCTTCTGTAAGAAGGATGATCACAACCAACCAAATTTACTGCAATGAATACAACATTCACCTCAAGTCTGCAAAAATAACTATCGATATCAGAAAGAATGGCAGCTGCCTGGTATCCAGCCAGTGATTTTCACCATTTCAGACTCAGGTGTGGGTTTTTTTAAAGCAAACATGTATAGCTTGTACGTTTGCTTTGAATGCTTTTAACAACTTTATTGTTTAAGCTTTTAGGCTGACATTTACACAGATCATAAACTCTATTAATTTCATTTGGATGTGTGTCAACACAAAACAAACAGAACAGAATTCCACTACTGCAAATTCTTCTCACTGTTCTTCATATGCTTGCTCCCTCTTTTCACATACAAATAAATTAGTTTAAATTTTTAAATAAAACAAAGGAGAATAACAAGAAGATTCAAAAAAGGTACGCTATCAGTGACTCAGATTGAATTGTAATCATCATAAGAGTACTTGTCACTGAAGCTATTTCAGGTTAAAGTCAAGGGAATAAGCTAAACAAAACTGGGCTTCTTTTTTTCTTTTTCAAACTTTCTTAGAAAAGTTATTATGATTTATATGGCATCTCAGGGTTAAATGAAGTCGTACATACTAAGTGCATAGTGAGAACAGCAACACATTCATCAAACAGTAAGTGGAGAAGAACTGAGAAGGCAGAAATGGCTGAGGAAACAAACCATTTCAAGAAAGTGGAAGCTAGTTTGAGGGATCATCTGTTACAAATAAATTCTAAATTCAATCGCCATTGTGAAAATTCTTACCTGTAAGGTGTTTAGAAGAGTTCGCATCACATAAGTCTTTCCACTAGATGTATGTCCATAGATAAAGATGGATGGAAGACTAAACTGCTGACGCTAAGGAAAAAAAAAAAAAAGAAAAAACCACTGCCGCCATTTCAATTCTTTTTTCATTCAACAGATGTAAGATTTATCAACAAAGTTTCTCTCCAGAAGAAAAGTTATCTTTTAAACTGAGACATTAAATATAAAATATGCCAATTATTATGGAATCAGCGTGATCAAGATTTATGTTTCATCTTCACTGAAATGCTGGGAGGATAAGTCCCAAGAATCAAGTATCATACAAAAATACTGGTGAAACTGTTACAACCACTATATATTTTTCGGGGGGGGGGGGGGGGGGTGGAGAGCAGGACGGAGACGGACAGACAAGAAAACTAATTTGAATTAAGAACCAGCTGCTTTTCTTACTTGGTATATGTTTTTGTTGGTTTGTTTTTGTTAACTAACACAAAATCTCAGTAAGCACAAATTGCAAGTTTTACGTCGTTATAACTTCTGCAAACACTACAAACTCTGTTTCTTTCCATTAGCACCAAACAGAAAAGAATTAAATGGTTTGATGGAGGAGATGGTAAAGGAGCCCACTCTTCTCTCACAAGGCAATATTTGATATAATAACTCATTTATCTAATGGTACTGATGCTGTGTATTTCATGGATTTTTTTTTAAGATGCAAGGAGAACAACTCATTCTTTCTATTTCATTCTGAACAGGTATTTATGTTTGTGCTTTTCTCACTTTTAAGAATCTTGTACATTGACTTAAAAATGAATAAAAAATAAATTTGACAAAAATTTAATGAAAAACAATAATATTCAATTAATCCAAGATGAAGGCACTGTTGTGCAAGACATGCGGATACTCTAACCTACATATTTAAGAGGAATTTAAGTACCTTTTTTTTTTTAAGATGACTTGTTGCCACTATGCTTGTAATAAATACATAAAACTTAAATATTGTAATGTGATGTAATTATTATCTATAATTAAAGGCAGAACCAGAAAGAGATACTAATTTTCATTTTGTTAACTGAATGTAAATGGATACACCAGTCGCCTTTAAGTTTGCAGATAAAAATCTCCATTACTTTTTACCACAGCTTTTCCTAGCATTAACAGAATCAATTAACAAGCCAGTGATTTCCACCTTATGGTCAGCAACAGAACTAAGAATCAGACCAATTTCATGTACTTCGAATTCAGGCACGTAGATGTTAGATTAACAGCTCAAAAACAGACATAATTTCTACATTGCCACTGAAAAAAAACCCCACCAAACATCAGAACTCTAGAACACGGAAGCAGACAGACTTACTTCCTGCTACTAAATGACAAAGATGGAACAGAGCTGGAGCGAAATCAGCCTTCATCGACAGCAAGGCACAAACTGCTCTAAGCTTGTTTGGGTCCTTACAGCTGCAAAACAGCTTTCAACCTTCAACCTTACTAGAATTTATCTGTCAAACACTAACGTTAAAGATGAATAACAAAACAAACGAACAAAGAAGAACAAATCCCAAAGACACAACCGAAATATGTTCATCGTGACATCACAAAAATGCCCTTAAATTTCTACTCTCCCCTCTGAGACAACAGAATGTCTTTGTTCTACTGAAACGTACAACATAAAAAGCACTACCTCTCCAAATATTGACAGCAACATGGACACTTGGGATTCTCGACAAGGCACCAAACTTTCCAAGTGAAGCAGTGTAGCTGCTGGGTACGCTGGATGTTCAAGGTTAGGCATTTTGATGTTCCTGTAGTTAGTTACCTAAACATGCATGTCCCATTTAAGGTGCAGAGACAAGAGAGAAAGTGATCTGGAAAATAAAAGGGTTTAATTATCACTTGCTGTCATATACATAACGGAGAAAAATGAACAAAAATTGACATAAAATCTAAAAAGACATTCTAGCTCAGGATAATGGTATCATTATGATAGGCTTAAAAGACCTCATCAAAATTGAATGTTACTATGTAATGCATTATACAGACATTTTCACAACAGAATTTAAAAAATCAAATAAAAAAGGGAAAGGTATACAGGGTATGAGCAAATCAATATAACAAAGAATTGTTGTAGTTTAGTTAACTGGAGAAATACATATTTAGTTCTGGTTTTATATACATTTAAAAGTAGCAAGGGAGTAAAATGAGGAAAGTAGATTAGTCACAGATCATCACCTCCCTGGACAGCCAATAAACTAGGATTTACAAGTAACAGAGAAAAGGTAGGGCAGAAGGAAAGATGAGGATGACAATATAGTAACTCTTCAGACGTTAACAGAAATGCTCACCCCAGCTTAAAAGCAGCAGAGACATATGAAGAAAATTCAGCTGATGGTAAAGACTGGAAATACTCTTTTAAAAGAGCAGGAACACAAACCAGTTAAAAGCTGTAATTAAAAACAGTCTCCCTTTTAGACAAGGACTAGTCAAGAAAGACTGGGAGTCTTGATTGTCCAAACACTGGGAAGGCAGAACATGGGAAAAAAACCTCAGTCAAAGGCACTACTACTTTGTCCACAGCTTCTAAAACTGCTGGAAAGATGGTACAGCTACAGACAAATGTAGGATAACATGCAGAGAAATCAAGTAACCTCGAGAGCTGAATCCTGACTTGGTCAAATGTAACAATAACTTGACAGCCAAAAAGAAAAGTTTGGTACTTTAGGTAGCACAATAAAGATATCTCATCAGCAGATAGGAATATCTGAAAGTTATCAAGACAAAGATAATAAACAAAGCACTCCAAACACATTTAAACGTATTTGCAGCCAAACTTGTTATACTGGGCATAAGTACAATGCCACATGATAAAAGATTAAGTTAGCACAAGGAGACCAGAAATAGCACTGGACATGGAAAACAAACTTTTCTGAAGAAAAAAAGCAATATTGGGTTGCACTGACAGGGGAGCTATTGGGCTACAATGAGGTTCATAAATACAAATGTAGTTACGGAAAATGGTATACTAAGAGTTCATTTGGGGACCAATCTCTATTAAGTATTTCCATAAATACATTTGAGGAAATAGGGTGTGTGCGTGTGTGTGTGTGTATTTTTATACCTCACCTTCAGAGTTTTCTGAAGTAAAAATCAGGATTGTAGAATCATCAATAGAAAACCAAGTGGAATTAGTGAGGAAAAAATGGATAACCCCAGTAACAGAAGTAATGCCAGTATAGTAAAATTCAGTACTTCAAATTACACATTTTTAAGCATCACACACAGTTAGACATCAAGAAATTGTAAGTGTGAAGCAACTTGGAAAATAAACAAGTAAATCACATACTGTATGGTTTAACCCCAGTGGGTAACTAACTACCAAACAGCTGGTCATCAACTCCTCCCAGTTTATATACTCAGCATGATGTTCTACAGTACGGAATATCCCTTTGGCTAGTTTGAGTCAGCTGTCCTGGCTGTGTCCCCTCCAGCCTTCCTTCCGGCAAGGCCTGGACTTAGTGTAAACATTACCCAGCAACAACTAAAAACATCTGTTATCAACATTATTCTCACACCAAATCCAAAGCACACCCCTGCACCAGCTACTGAGAAGAAAATTAACTCTATTCCAGCCGAAACCAGGACACAGAGTAAATACGAGAAATCAAAATAATGCGGCTATCAAAAACCAAATGCATAATCATATGTATCAGGCAAATTACCTCCCCTAAAATCATACAAATAGCCTTGGCTCATTTTATCAGATCAGCTTTGAACAGATCCACCCACCCGTCCACAGTATCTATTCAAAATGGAATGAAGATACAAAATACTGAATAGCTTGATTAAGGTTGATCTCTAAAACTGATCTAGGAATAAATATCAAGGATGCAAAGAAAAAAATTCTGACAGTAGCCTCCAAAACAGAGAACAAACAAGGACGGAAAGTTTTAGAAAAGGCTGAAAACTTTGTGTGGATTGAAGAAAAAAAAAAATCTTTTGCTCCACTGACTACATGACTCAGTGTTCTAAATGCATCTAAAGTCATAAGGTACTTCAGCTTCTCTACCCTGCTGCCCAACTGCACTCCAAAAAAAGCACAAATTGCCTGTTGATGACACCGTATCTGCCAGTGCTCTTTGCTTCCCAAACATCCCAGCACATCTAAACTTATACTAAACGCTTTTAAGCCACTGGATGAAAACCCATGCTTCCACTGACTATGTTGGTATCTCAGTCTTCAAAGGGATCCCATCCTAGAGTTCACATGAGAAAGAATGTTTAGAGCAACATATTCACAAAACAATTTAGATTAAATGACAATGCTGATGCAAGGACTAGCATCAGCCGAAGCTTGAATTCAGGATGTTCCTGACCAAGAAAGGTTGTACCAAGGTTGTACATGTCATTCCAGACTGATCAGGAGGGACAAAAAGTACTTACTTTCCAGCTAAGTCCAAGTAAGGATACCAAAAGCACAAGTCAGATTTCATGGTTGGATTTGATGATTTAGGACTTGTCTCGGTTCACTGGTCCTAAAACGCCTAGATTTAGCGTGTGTTTCCACAGTTTAGCTGGAGAGACTCGCTCGGTTCTGCTTCCCCTCAGGCCCCATAAGCACCCTGGCCCCACTAGGTCACCGTCAGCACCGGCGTGCCCGGGCTGTGGGCAAATGACGACCCTCAGCCTCCACAACGCCGACCCGCTCCACGAAGCCCGGGCTAAGAGCTCCTTCAGCCACTCGTCTGAGAGGCCGAGGGCGAGTCTCGGTCCGGGGGGCGGCTCTGACGCCGGCAGGCCGGGGGGGAAGCGGACTCCGGGCTCCTCACCCCCGCGTGCGGCCCCGCACCGATTCCCAACCGGAGCGCAACAGGAGCCGGTCTGCCCCTTCACCTCACTCCCCTCCTCTCCCCCAGCTCGACTGCCAGAAGCCAGACAGCCCGGAACCGGCCGCCTACCCCACCACGCTCGGCAGCTTACCTCATCTTCCCGCCCTCACGCTGCCCGCGCGCCGGGCTCGCCCAGCCCCGCCCCCCGGCAGTGCGCAGGTGCGGGGCCCGCACGCAGGCGCCGTAGGCCGCGGGGCGGGCGGCCCGGGCGGCGCGGGGAGGGGAGGGGCGGGGCTGGTGGGCGGTTCGGGAGTCCCGGTGCTGAGGTGGCATCTTGTCCCACGGGGACGTCCCTGGGCGTAGGTGTCTGGAGCTGCGTTTTAGGCTGCTTGGCAGCAGTTCCGCCGGGGAGAGGTGGTGGTGTTGCCGTAGGGGGCCGAGTGTCGCTGGGAGGGGGGCCGCGCTGCCCCCGGGGGTCAGGCCTGGACCTGGGGCCTGGAGCCAGGAGGAGGTGGCAGGTGCGGCAGTGGCTATGTTGAACTCCAGCCACCTCCTGTAGGGGACACAGGACGGCCTTTAGGGGACACGGAGTGGGGTGCGGTGGCCGTGGTGGCTGTTCGTGCAGGGCTGGGTGTGGGCTGCAGGGTGCCTGGCGTGAGGGGCTGGCAGGAGGAGGCAGGAGGCCTTGGGCCTGTCCCCTCTGCACACCGGGAAAATAAATGTTACAGGTAGAGAAGCGACTGAAAGAAAGCCATCGAGAAATTGTGTGCGTAATTGATACATACCAACACAGAACACAGCTTAAAGGCATGGCTGTGGTGTCACTGAAATCGGGAATCCAACCTCTGAACACCAATGCAGTGTTAAGCAGCAGGCACTCCTTTATTGCAGTGCTGGGTGCTCGGTGGTGTCTCCACAAATCAAGCACACCTATGCAGGTTTCACCCTTACATTTATGCACAAAAATTACAAGGTTGTACACTCCCAGGTACAGTGATTGGTTAGTAATTTGCATATAATATCTGCTGTGCCATCCTCTTCTGTTACTACGCTTGCGCAGGGGAAGGTTCTTCACCTGGGCAAGGGTTGTCTTGACCTATGGATGTATTTTTTAGTATTATAAAAATTTATAATATAAATAAAAATAATTTTAAAAAAAATTTAGTATTCAGGACACCTTAAAAGTAAGTTTTGTTGCCAGGTTGGACGGCTAGATATCTGCCTTGCCGAGTTGTCCAGTAACTCAACCTATACACAATAGAACCTAGACGCTCTGGTTATGGTCTAAAGATTAAGGACTAAAGTTATTATGGTCTATAGAATAGGAACTTCAAGTAAGACAGTCTTGGATAACAAGCAGCATAGCTAACGTGGAGGTTAACTCTTTAAAATGAAGATCTTTCTATAACTAACTGTTTCACAAACACAAAATATAGAAAGATTCAGTAAATCACTAAGACAATCTGCAACAGCGGAGCCTTCGCTCTGGTCAAATTTTGCGAATGGCACTCTAAAATGCACAACAATACGTCCAAATTACAGTTAAAGTTATATTATGCATAATTGTTGCACTTCGTATTAGAGGGATAAATGACTACTGCATCCTGGGCTATGAAGGCTAAAGTGATATTCTCTCTCTGGGGTCTAAGCTGGGTGAAATATTTAAATAATAAAAGTTGTGTGAATCAGGCATGGTTTCTTTTTACCAGTCAGGTTTTCTGTTTATTTACATACGGGTGCATGCACAATCATCATAGCTTGGCCTAAACAGAGTTTCAGATTTAGCTATATATTGTAAATTAATGGACCTAAACTATTCTGAATGGAATTAGGGAAAGAGTAGCAGAAAAAGATGCAGCTGATTCGGATTTATGTTTATATATACCAGTTTGTATACAGCCTTGTTTTTTCAAATGGCCTGTTATTCATCACAGTTTTGCCAAAGCATACTAATAAAATGAAATTGGTTTTAATGTTACTGGATTTGCATATAAGTGAGCAGAAGTTTTAGTATGTAGTAGACTAATTTAGTCCACTTCTTGTTAAAAAATCTTAATTTGGAATTATAGGTACATTTTAAAGCATCGTATGAAGGCATATGCTTTCCAACAGAGTGAAATACTTTTTTCTAGCTTTTGAAACCGTGGAATCTGTTGGGGCAGATTTCTCTGTGTACAGATAGGCCATCTTTCAGAAAAAAAACCCAAATATAATAACTGCAAGGAGTCTCAGAAAATCCACGTTTTGTATAGGCTGTGTGGGAGCTGAAATTAAATACTTTGGAAGCAGTTCTTAGTGAGGTTCAGAATTTGCATCTTCTATGGATTACTACTGAGCAAATCTGAAATTTGGCTTTGAGTTGAGCAAGAATCCTAAAATGATAGATCAGTCTTTAAAAAAGTAGTTTTCACTTTAGTGACTCTGTGAGGCTGTAGTCCCTCCTAGGGTCACTTCAACACAACATAAATCCGTATTGCCTTGAAGAGGAGAGTCTCGCTCTCCCTGTTCAACCCCCACTTCTACTCATTTTCTGGTCTAGGATTTGGGTGGTTATGAAGAGAGCTAGCTCAGGGAACCAGTCCAGCTGAAATTAGACCAAACCAAAAAATAGCTACTTCAGTAATTGCAGCCTTGCTTCCGAAAGCCTGCTTATTAACTGAGTGGGACCACCACTACTGTCTCATTTAGCTTCAAGTCTGGAATTCAAACAAAATACCCAGTAATAATTCTGCTTATTAATCCAAAGTGGCACCATTATTATAATGAGGTAAAAAATGAAAAATAAATATATGTATAGCTTTAGTAATTTAAAATTATTAAGAATATGGGTATTGATGGAAATGGAGGGACTATAATGCTGTTTTTGCAGGACTGACCTGAAGTAAGTAATACAGAATCCTGGACTCTTAAATTTGTAGATGAAAAGCTGTTACTGAAGACTGTTGAACAGTTCTGTCAAGTTTCTCAGGCCTATCAGTGTCACAGAATCACTGTGACAGAATGGTTGGGGTTGGAAGGGGCCTCTGGAGATCATCTAGTCTAACCCCTGCAAAAGCAGCTCCTCCCAGAGCAGGTTGCACAGAGTTACATCTAGGTGGGGTTTGAACGCCCCGAGAGAAGGAGACTCCACAGCCTCTCTGGGTGGCCTGTTCCAGTGCTCTGTCACCCTGAGGGTAAAGTTTTCAGGTGGAACTCCCTGTGCTGCAGTCTGTGCCCATTGCCCCTTGTCCTGTCGCTGGGCAGCACTGAAAAGAGCCTGGCCCCGTCCTCTTGGCACCCACCTTTGAGATATTTGTATGCATGGATAGGATCCCCTCTCAGTCTTCTCTCCAGGCGAAACAGTCCCAGTTCTCTCAGCCTTTCCTCATCAGGGAGGTGCTCCAGTGCCCTCATCTTCTTCACAGCCCTGCGCTGGCCCCTCCCCAGTAGCTCCCTGTCTCTCTGTAACTGGGGAGCCCAGCACCAGACACAGCACTCCAGGTGCAGCCTCACCAGGGCAGAGCAGAGGGGCAGGATCCCCTCCCTCGCCCTGCTGGCCACGCTCCTCCTGATGCCCCCCAGGACCCATTGGCCTCCTTGGCCACCAGGGCACACTGCTGGCTCATGGGCAACTTGCTGCCCACCGGGGCTCCCAGGTCCTTCTCCACAGAGCTGCCTCCCAGCAGGTCAGCCCCAGCCTGTACTGGTGCATGGGGTTATTCCTCCCCAGGTGCAGGACCTTGCACTTGCCTTTGTTGAATTTAACATATGTGTCCATATATTCCTATAGGAAATCTCTACTTTCCAGTAAAACTGTTTAAATTTAGTAAGTGTGATTTTTTATTTTCATTCAGGAGGTCAAAACTCTTTTAAGTAGCAGTTGCTAGAGATAGGATTCATGCCTAAGTATCTGGCTGGTTATGTGGTGTGTATGACGTTTTAGTTTACATCTTTCATCAACCTCAATTTTAATTTATGTTGTTACTGAATATGCATTTCTGCACAGCTTTAAATGATTTCTTTATACTAAGCTGTCAGATGTCTTCATCTTATTCTGACTATGAGTTGCTTACATATCAAATACATTCAAAATGAGAAAGCAAACAGTAAACTGAGGTTTGAAACTTGCATATAACAGCAGAAAAGAATCCTTTCACATTGTGTTTATAGTCAGGTATTTTATATAAATACTTTTTTGTTTGTCAAACTTATTTTCAGTACAAGTAGTGATTAATTTTCATTTAAGTTTTCTTATCCATAGCTCCAGTTCAGCAACAATCTGTTAAGTATAAAATGTAGTACACTCATCTCATTCAAATCACTGGAATTCCTCATTCCTTAAGCTTACAAACGTGTGCTCTAAGTGAGTTACAGGATTAGATTCTTCAATTTATACATGTAGTACTATACGTACATACATACATAGAACTGTGTATAGAAAACTTACATATTCTATGTAGATTATGTAAGAATGTGGAACTATAGTGAGAGAATTATGTACATAGAATATATGCTTTATTTTTTTACTTCTCTCAGTCTTTCCAAGACACATTTTACCAGAAATGCCATTGTGCAGGATGCTATTGAGACTGCGTGTGGATTATTACATAGCAGTCTCTTCCTATTCAAAAAAAGTCAATTCAAGCTGACAGAGGTGCAGAACAGGGCTCTGACAAAGAGCAGGGAGATAAGAAATTACTGGTCTGGAAAGATGTTCTCTTAAAAGCGTCATTGAGGTGGTTAAGAAATTACTGCAACCAAGTTTTCTGCCTTGTTGGATGATACAGCTCTTTCAGCCAAGCCAGTGTCATCACTACATCGCTACAAGGTAGTCTCATGATCTGCCTCTACACAAGTCATCCATTTAACTCCAGTTCCCAGGTGGAGATTATTTAAAGTACAAACTGAGTGATTTTTCTTTGAAGTGGATGAAGAGATTCCAACTGGTTCATTGTGCACACTGTGGTAGAGGAACTAACCTTAAACAATGAAAAAGAAAAGAAAACTGCAGTAATTTCTACAATGGTTTCAGCTTTATCTGCTAATGGTTATCTGACACATCCTAAATAAGGGTGGGATGTGAACTTTTCTGAAGAATAGACAACAAAGGGGTGAAGAGCTGCTTAAACTAAAGGACAAGGTTGTAACAAAGCAAATAAATATTTTAAGTAAATACTGCAATAAGGAGGTTCACAAACTTCAGTAAAATACACTAATAAAAGCAAACTCTGTAATGTTTATGCAGATGGAAACCTGACAGTCCAATTGGTATCATTTTGCAAGTGGGTTGTTTAAAAAATGCATATTTAAATACATACTGAAAGTACATTTGAAGGGCAAAAGTATGTTGCACCAGATAACTCTGGTCTATCTGAAATACATCTACTCTGCTGCAGGCCGTTCTGGGGAAGGTAGTAGCTCTATGCACCAGCTGTAGGAAGGTGGCCAGGTGCATAACAAACACATTTTAAATGCCCACCAGAAGCCTAACAATTATTACTTAATGTCAAGTGAAGTCACAGAGAGGTAGATCAATCAGTCTGTGCCCACATTGCACTTGTAACTGCAAGAAGTTGTTCGGTGCCCTCAGGGTATGGGCTCTCCCGATACCATATTGAAACAAGGAACAAGTTAGGCTTTCTAACGGAAGATTTGGACCGAAGGACTCAGAGTTCCATCAGGAAAAGTAGTCCCTGGAGACGTTTCTGTGGGCTGTAGATTGCAGGAGTGCAATATATTCCTTTCACGTCTTTTGCTATCTCCCAGTCAGCCCCTGTGCTGCTGCCAGGGGGTAACAGCAGAGGTGACCTGGCACTGCTCACGGCCAGCCGCACTTCTCATCCACTGGCACTTAGCTGTAGGACCAGAAACTGAGGATCTGATCCCTAATTTCTCATTAATTTTGCTAAAGATAGACAAAGATGAATGTTTAACAATCTAATCGTTCGTGATTATAATCACTGACAGTGGATTTTCAAGCAATTAGTGGTAATTAAGCTCTCATTTATAACTCATTAATATGAAAAACAGTAATTCTTTGGATGAAATACTCCCATAGTATCTAATGTAGAGGATTTTGCAGACAGAAATATGACAAACCATCTAAAGTTTGAGATCTCCAAACAAGATTTGATAAAAATATTACCGTAGTCAAACACTGCTAAGTTTCAGTGACAGCTAAGCCTGTCGCATAGTATCATAACATATTACTTAGAATTCAGGCCTCAAGGGGACCAATCTATTAAAGATGAGGAAAGAAAATAAATATAATTTTACAAACTCCCAATAAACAAAGTCAATTCACACTGTAGATAGTTTAATTTTCAATTACATTTCAATTAATTTTAGACACTGTTTATTTTCCATTTTATTTTTCTGGGAAAATGATGTCCTAGCACCAACATCCTCAGTTAAATCAGTGTATTAATTAGTATGTGTATTTCTCTTAAGAAGGTATGTAGCAGATTGCAGTAATGTACATACCCCTCACAGAGAATGCTTTACCAAAAGTGTATCATTTTTGCATACAAAACTGCCAAGTTTTTGTAAGTTACGTTATGCTGTTTACAAATCAGGAGGTCTAAGGGAGATGAATGTCACTACATATATGTAACCAAGCCCTTTTATTTATCAATATATATTCAGGTTATGAAAGTCATACCAAAGTGATGCCAGTTCTACCTGAAGTTAGTTCTACCTGGAAATTCTTGGTTTACTTGCCTAAATGCCTGAACTTAGACTGAATTAATTAAGCATCTGAGTTTGGACTTAATGAGTTTCCATAGCTGGAATTTATGTATGTGCTGCAGAAAAATGTACTTTTTTTTGTGAGACTGCATTGGACATGTTAGTGACTTACCAATCCTCTTTCAGAATCAGTATAAAGCATAGTTTTTATGGCATGCAAAATTTAAGCAAATCACCAGCAAGCATCTAGAGATTTCTCTAGTTATGTGTTAGAATACAGTCACCTTTATCTGAAAAGACCTTTGTTATTCTGCATCTGCCGCTAAGCAGCCATTTGGCTACCTAAATATTGTTATCTGTAGTTCAAAAAAGGAAATACTTGTCTCAGCTAACCTGTGAAGATGGAAGTGAGTCTTCTTGCTGTCATATTTCCCCAATTCTATTTTGTTATGATTTTCATTGCAAAGTTTCAAAAGACTAAGCATATATCTGCATATTAATGAGTCATAAATTAAAGGAATGTTCCATTTCATGACATTATTTGTAATGCCTTACTTTGCTTACTTCCTAAAATATCAAAGTATGCAACTGCCCAGGGAAAATTACTGCTCCAGATCTGCAGTAGAGTACTTACCGATGTGCCCATCAGTGAAATGAGATGAAGACATATTGCTCAGCCGTTTGGTGTCACAGAGAGGTAATAAAATTTCCTAATACAGCTCACTTTACAGTCCGGTTTTGCGTTGCATACATGTGTGAGTGTCACCGTCAGCCCAGCCGTTCCTGCCAATTTCATTTTTTTATCCACTTGCCAATTTCAAATGTATCTATAGAACAATTCCTGTATTTATGTACTAGCTATGTAGAAGTTTATTGAAAACAAGCAGGAATGCCCCCACCAAAGGAAACATTCCTCTTTGAGTTTGTACCCCACCATGCACCAGAGAAGCCTTGAAGCAAAGCTGTATCTGAACTGATTGCCATGGTTGGAGATGTTTCCCTTTCACAATACTGCAGTACTTTTTGCTCTGCAATACTTTCTGGCAGAAGTTAGGGTGGTAACCTGCGTCTCCAAGTCTTCCTGGTCTATATGGCTCGCTGATGGGAATTCCCAAGTTTCTGCTGTGAAATGCAGCAACGTTTGCCAGGTTTCTCCAAACATAGTTAACATGACTCCATGCATATTCTCCTACTAATCTGGTAGTGGAAATATTGACAAGGTACCACATCGTTGTAAAGGAAGATCACCCATTCGCAATTGATGAAGATAGCTTCACACGTTGTTTTAATGTCTGAAGTTGCTAGAAATGTAACGTGTGAAAGCTGAACCACGTGACACAGGTGGAAGCTGAGTATCATGTGAGGATATCCTTGCTATAGCCATAAAAATGGGATGATGCAACCAGTCAATGTAATGCGACTCAGCCCACATCACTGTTGCCTGGAACAGGGAAAATGCCAGAGTGCTGTGTTATGTACAAAGACAGAGGTTGTAAGCTGTTTGGTGGGGACTTGTGCTCTGCCAAAGCATTGGCCTACAGACAGGGAATGTACTTTTTAACAGTGAAAATGTATTTTTCAGTTGTAGGTCAGTGTTTTAATTCTCTCTTTCATTCAGCCCAGTGTAGCATTGTCTCAAAAGTTAATCAAAGGCAATTATTATACCACTCGTATTTATACTATGAGCATATGAGTATATACACGTATGTGAGTATGTATTCATGTGTGTATGTGTCAGGAGTGTACTAAAAAGGAATAGTTCTGCCCGTTAAAGCTTGTGATAGTTCAGAGTATTGAAGTGGGACACTGGCACTTCTAAAAAACATGTTTGGTGGCCATGTTTTACTTTAAAAAGGAATTGCCATTCTCTCACTCCTAAGATACGACATGGAAAAAGACATGCCTGTTCAGTGGACTGGCAGCAAGGTAAGGCACCTCGATTAACATGAAACGAACCAAAACTAAATATGCAGATCCAGGTGGGGAGAGTAGCTAATGACTAATGTCACTCTATATGCATTTTTTTATAAGAAAAACCTGTAATCCCAATTTCTCATTGGTCATTTGAACCAAAACCATGGCATCTGGTCATTACTACTCCAATGCAGATACATGTAGCAGTGCTGGGGCGGGGTAAGGGCTGCACATCACATCGACTGAATCACGTGGTTTCCACTGGGGTACCACCACAGGCAGTTTACACAGACACTTTGTTAGAGACTCGTAACACTTTCATTAACTCCATCATTAATTCTAGGTTAACTGCATTCCCTCAGCTGTAGGCTCATCAGGAGCTTTCTAGATCCCAGTGTAAATTAAAGCAAACCTGAAGTTGTTTTCACCTATATTAAACTCCCCATAGTGCCAAGAAGTAACACGCTGCTTTTATCTTTGCCCATATCCTCGGGTACCTTAAACAGAGATTGCTGACAGTCTTGGTTTACAACTTTACCCAGTTACAGAGCCTTCTGTGCTGGGACATGACGTCCTAGAAACTTTAAAGTGTTTTTTTTTTAATCTCCCATGACATCATCTGCGATGCAGGAATCACAATCCCAGGGAGCACAATCTGTTGGGAGACTTTTCCTTTCCTTAAATTGGACATGTAACTGCTGAAGCATCCACTGTGAGCCAGTTTTCTTTCATCTGGGCTTGGTATTATTTTAAAAGTGGTTGAGTCAGTTGCTTTCATAGCCACAGTAATATCATTCCTGTGGGGTTTTTTTTGCTAGCTTCCAGTAAATTATGAGAGATAGATCCCAACACATTTTTGTCAATGTAGAATTGAAAATGAATTTAATCTTTAAATAGAAAATCAACTAAATATCGAGGCTGCAGGAGGAAGCAGCAACTGAGTCATCACATTTGTGGACTAAACTTTAATATCACAATTTTAATCTATAAAAGTAAAAAAAAAAGCTGAATTTCACCCTGGGCAGATAGACAGCTTACTGAGACTAATAAGAAATCCTATCTACTTCTCAGCTTGAACTTTTTCTGCAGCTTATTTTCCATGACCGTGCAGCTGTCTCAGTCTTATGCCAACCTCCCAGCAAAATAAAGTTGACATTTAAATAAGTGCAGAGGAGAAAATTTCCATGCTAACAATTTTTAATAATCCTAATTAATTATTGATTAGTGCTAATGACAGTAAGCAAAAAATTGGTTTGCTGTTTGTAGTGAGCTGAAATAATTTACTCATAAAATGAAAGCAATTAACCCACAAGACTAAGAGTAACAATGTATCAGTCTCCCATTTCTAATTCACTATATTAATAAAAAGGTGTCTGTTTGTTAAGTGATAAGCAAAGGAATGCAAGATAGTTTTAGGTAGTAGATCTTTCATTGAATTTATCACCAGTGTGTTGTGCTTTCTTTCATCTACAATAAATAATACATGATTTGGAGAGAAAAGCTGTACAAACCTTGGTATTTTTTCCTTACAGTACCCTTTGGGTAGCAATAAATGACCATGTAGGACTGACTTCTCTCTTCTTCATGTCTTTTAGCTACTTCATCAATATTTTTAACAACTGTAGTTTTTCTCAAAGCATTCTAGTACTTAACCCATACAACCTATACTCAGCTTTTATCTAAAGAAAAATCTGTGCTGCCTTTGAGAATTTCTGCACTTAGAAATGTTTTCTCTTCTCTTTACTTACTAGCATGTTTTTGTAGTCAGGCATACCCTCTGCTTGTGACATGCAAACAGCATCTTTGCTTATTATTCTTTTAATAGTTAAAACTGAGTATTTAAAAATAAATTCTGAATATACATGCAGTATTTCACCGATACCATATACTGAGCATCATATTGCACCTTCAAGCTTTTGTTTGGTATTCCCCATTTGTAGGTCCAGCAGTTGTTGGCCCCTTATTTTATAGCTGTGTGCAAGAAGTTCACAATCAACAGGCTAGTTTTGATTACTCTCCCCCACAATCCCCCAGAATCTTTGTATATTACTTAATTTCAAGATATAATCACATACTTCATGATTATGACCTATATATTCTGTTCCTATGTGTATGTGTGAGATTGCAGTCCAAAAAACTGGAGACGGACAAACTGGAGACAGATCAAGCTGATCACCGGAACAAGCCATAATCATAATGTAGCAGAAGCCTAATTATTCCTTCCCCGCCCCCCCCCTTGGTATATATAATAACAAAAGGCAGTGTTAAGGAAGGAATTGGAAAGAGGTAGCTGTGCTGGTATTTAAGAAAATTTATAAAAAACTTTTTAAGTGTAGGTGGTGCTGATTGGAAGGACAATTTTGGTTGAGAGCATGACACCTGATCAGAGATGCAGGCAACATTTCGTGTTAAAAGAGTGTGGAGATGTGTGTGTGGTGATGGGCTATATGTGCAAAAGTCCTGTGCTGAACAGAGACATCATTTCAGAACAGAGATCCATGGTGGTGCCTGGGTTACAGGTGACCAGCAGGATGGCAGTGTTGTCCCAGAAAGTCCAGAAAGAGGGGGAGAGTCCAGGCAGGTTAAGAACTCTGTTTAGACCCTTTTAGCTCAGCATGACTTTTAGTCACTGAGGACTCATGTGAGAGGCTGTGATTTTTACTTCTGTACAAAAGAGGACTGACTTGAAGAGAGAAAGAGTTAGTATTGCTGAGCTGAAATAGAGATGGGAGCAAAATTTGTATTTCGTACAGAAGATCAGAAGAATTAAAAGAAAAAAAAATTGTCTGCTGATACTCTATCAAGAATAATTCTCTCAACTATGAGTAAAAACAGTTTTCATTTGAGGACATTTCAGCTGATGATTTCAAACTTCCGAAGTACAGTAACTGTTCTCTCTGTGAAACTAGTAATGCTGCCAAGCCCTGCCTTTGTGTCAATATGTGTTCTGCCGGTACTACAGTTTTGTTTACATGTCTCAAGACACTACATGTGTTGAATTCTACTTCATTCTGAAAAGATCAAAAGCAAAATGGTGTAACAGATGCATCAATTATTTATAAATCAAGTCACGATATTGAATTAATCTTGATCAAAATACAGCTATGGCTCAAAAGGAAAGCTGACCGCTACTCCAACCCAGCATAATTCAGAAACTGATATGTCAAAGTTGTTCATTTTTAAGTTGTCATTGTTACCAAGACTGCCATGGCAAGTAAAGCCCAGCTTCATCAGCAATTCTTGAATCCAGGCATGGAAGAAATGCCCAGCACTGCAGACATTGTATGTCCTGGTGGGTTGTCACATGTTCACAGAATACTCCAGAAGCCTTATATATTTCATACACTTTGTTGCTATGTTTTTGTTACTTCCAGTGGAAGTTAGTAATCAGAGAGATATCTTTGCTGCTTTTCCTGTCTCCATCTTCCTGCAAAAGATGTATAGCAGTGGCAGACATCCTACGGTCTGCTATGCCTACTATGTATCTTCTAATGTGCAAATTACTGTCTGAATCAGGAATAGCCCAGCAGCCCAGAGGGGAACAGCATGGATGGCAGCAACAGGCCCTGGAGGAGGAGAGCAGAGGGGTTCTAGGGAGTAGCAGACAAGAATATTTGGAGGCAGAAAGTGGGAGCTTGCCAAGTGCGAACGCTGGGCAGAGTGGTGAAACAGGGCTGTGATGGAGAGTCCTGGAGATGCGAGCATCAGATGAGAAATAAGAATGTGCAGGAGTTGCTGTGATAGGTATGAATATATCCTTGGCATCTAGTAAAACAGTTCCTAACGCTAACAAAAGTGTCTCCCGGAAACAGAGATGCCAGTTCTAGAGCAAAGAAGTGGAAAGCCATCCAGCAAAATGCTGTTATTGTATGATGAAGTATGCTAGTTTTCTTCTGGAGTTCAGGGTGAAATGAAACATGTAAGGATCAACTAAATCTTGACAACATTTCCACATCAAGTATGAACAAAAGGTGTGATATCCCATGTGTTTCTGTAATTGAAGATATAACTCATTTTGGTGACAGCTCACATAGTGGCAGTGAAATAGCCTTGACCTAGAAAACACTAAATCAGGAATAATCAAACAAGAGGCACAAGTGTGACTCAGACAGATTTGACAAGAGATGTATCAGTCATTTTCAAAGAAGAAAGGTGTAATATTATCATCTTTCTGAAAAGGGATAACAGTGGGGCAAGGGCTGTCTTGTCTCACCCTGATGCCCTGCAGTGATACATGTGGCCAGTGACTTGATGTTCCCAGCAAAGAATTGTCCCAGGTTCTTATCTATGCCCAGCGCCTGTGTCTTCAAACGTGGTGGCTGCTGCTGTGTCTGAGAATAGGCAAGGATTAAACCTTCACCACCGGAGTTAGCTACCAAAGTGTCTGTAATCATCTATCAGGAGAAAGCTCACTTTCTGGCTTCCTGAAGCAGATTTCCATGCTGTTACACCTTCAGGCCAACAGGACACTGTAATTATTTTGCCAGCCAAAGGTTTTTTTTTTCAAATTTGCATCACAATACGTGTCAGTGCAGTTTATGAATAAGTCCAGCTCATCCATGTAAGGAATGAAGTAAAAAGCTGTAACTTAGTAAAATGTTACTTTATATTTTTCATTAATTCTTTTTGAGTTTGAGAGCTTTCTTCAAAGGTTTAATGAATTATGTTGTCAGTTTGATATGACTAATGTATACTAGCACATCGTAGCATTTATAAGAATAGATTTACAAGTTTAATAATAACCAGATCACATGTGATTGCTTTTTCTAGCCTCCAGTGAGACTTGATCACATGGTCAATTATATGATTTCAGTTGAATTTGTAAGATTCCTTTTCCTGCATCTCATTAAACTTATTTATAAGGCACTTAAATTTTAAGCTCCAGATTCTCACAATAGCAACAAAGCAAAATATGGAAGAAGCCTTGGATTTTCATAACCACTTCCTTTAGGTGTTGTGAGAATTAGCAACAAATAACTTCCGTTAAGTATATATTTGTTATATGTAAATTGTCTCAGTTAATGGAGTTTTAAAAGTTTCTATCATGCAATTTATTTTCAAGTTTGCTCACCTCTCTCTGTGGTCCTTCAAAAGCTTTGCTTCTTCATGGCTAGTGCTGTAGTAGTACAGTCACAGTGATAATCCTGCAGGAGAACATGGTCTGTCTGCACAGGAGTGAACTTAAATCCTAATCTTGTTATACAAGATTTATAATTTTTTAAATGAAAATGCAATTCAGAAGAATGCTGTGGCAATTTGCTAATCTTCTATGTCAGTGATGTTACTGTATTACATTGATTGAAGGGAGAGAAAAACTCAGTTGTGCTGAATTACCATGTGCTTTGGTATCACCAAATAATCAGCACGGTCTGGATTTAAAAAGAAAAAAAAAAGGGGGAAAAAATGGATATGTGGCACTTTTCTGTAACATTCTAGAAAAACTGAATTCTCAGAAATGTCTAAATATTCACTAATGTTTCATGTTGGGCACCCTGAATTGTAAGTATTCCAAATCATCTCCTATCACTGGACCATATATGAAAAATGTGAATTATGATTTGCTCTTTTGTGAACTTTCTGAATTTAACCCAACACTTAGAAATATTTGAAAGACATGGCTGACCCATTTCACCTACCAGAAGAGCCACTTCTTTGCTTCTTACGTTTTAAAAAGAACTGTCTTATGTATTACTTGAACTGCAAAACTGCATGCTGAGGCATTGCACAAAGCAACGGGTAACTGGGGAGACCTTCTGGGAAACGCTGAGACACAGATGCCTCTCGTGATACACCAACCAGTCCATTTCTCACTGGCATTTTTTGTCAAAAGCTGATTTTAAAATGAAGTTTTAGCTCACATGAGAAGTCTGTGTTAAATGAAAAGAGCATGCAGATTGTGAATGAACAGATTTCATGAGCCTGCACAGATTAGGTACTTGCAGCCACATAATACTAACTGGCTTCATCATCTGCAATGCAGCAAGTGTATTAAAAGTAGCTGGTGAGTCCAGAAATCACTTTTTTTCACCCTTCCTGCCTGAGAACACGATGCTGTTTGGGGAAAGGGAAGTTTCTGTTTGTGTTGCAGCATCATATGAAGCTGGACTAGTGCTGTAGCAGTGAAAATGAAGCTGCTTAGACTCCTGGCACCATGAGCTACTGCACTGGGGAGCCTGAGCCTTCTCCTGTCCTTCACAGTCACTGCATGAACAGCACTGGCTTAAAAGAACACGCTTGACTCCATGACAGTAAGAGATAAATCAAGAAATAAGAAAACTTGGTACAGATTGCAGGGATGCTCCCACACTCTACATGCAGAGTTATCGATGGAGGAAGAACACATGCTGCAAAAAAGCCTCCTTGGAACATCTGGCAGGATTATAAATAGCTGCATATTCCCAGAAGATAGCAGAAGGTTAAAAAGAAAAAGAGACTCTGCTTCATGCCTGATGCTCCTACCCAAAATATACATTATTATGGATCATAAAACAGAAGTGGAATTGTTAGCCAGCGCTCAGTCCAGGCATCACTGAAATCGGGAATCCAACCTCTGAACACCAATGCAGTGTTAAGCAGCAGGCACTCCTTTATTGCAGTGCTGGGTGCTCGGTGGCGTCTCCACAAATCAAGCACACCTATGCAGGTTTCACCCTTACATTTATGCACAAAAATTACAAGGTTGTACACTCCCAGGTACAGTGATTGGTTAGTAATTTGCATATAATATCTGCTGTGCCATCCTCTTCTGTTACTACGCTCGTGCAGGGGAAGGGTCTTCACCTGGGCAAGGGTTGTCTTGACCTATGGGTGTGGTTTTTAGTATTATAAAGAAGGTAGTTCACTTCAGGACACCTTAAAAGTAAGTTTTGTTGCCAGGTTGGACGGCTAGATATCTGCCTTGCCAAGTTGTCCAATAATTCAACCTATACACAATAGAACCTAGACGCTCTGGTTATGGTCTAAAGATTAAGGACTAAGGTTATTATGGTCTATAGAATAGGAACTTCAAGTAAGACAGTCTTGGATAACAAGCAGCATAGCTAACATGGAGGTTAACTCTTTAAAATCAAGATCTTTCTATAACTAACGTTTCACAAACACAAAATATAGAAAGGTTCAGTAAAACTTTAATCTGCAACACAGGTGGAGTCCATTTCTTAGTAGCACTATTCTGAAACTCCGCAAGCATTATAAGAAGCCATGGGGAAGCAAGCAGAAATAATTAGGGAATCTGTATCTTTAGAGTAAAAGCTAAGTCCCCTGCTGCTGACCCCTGCTTCAGTACTTTGCAGGGTTTGGCAGTGCTTACATGCTGCCAAAAATGTGTCTGTGGAGAATGGAAGCAGGGTTATTCAAAACAGGTTTGAAAAGCATCCTAATGTCCCTGTCCAGCACCCCCAGCTCAGCTTCATTTCAGGGCCCACAGTACACATGGCCACCAGGGAACACCAGTCACAGAACAGAAAAATAAAATTTCCTCCTGTCTGTAACCTTTTTTCCCATTCCTCTGTGGTGGAGACTGCCAGTTTGGCCCTTGTGGCTTCCTTAGTAACCTCAAACGCTTAAAAACCTTTTGGAAACCAGCTCATACTATTTCTTTAAGAGCTTCAATTCACAGCTTCAAAGCTGTGTGGGATAGTGACTCCATCTAGTCTAACTGCTAACACAAGGAATCTGTATCTACAGCTCCAACTCAGAAAAAGTGAAGGAATTTCGCTCAGCCTTTGTTAGTGTTGTCCTAAATAAAGATGAATTTTATCACGTAACTAGGCCTTTATTCAAGAAAGCACTTTTGCTTTCCAGTGCGTCTCTAAGACAAAATTCAGATTAATTGCCTTGATACTAAATTCCTTTGGGAGCTCCCTCTGTTACCCCAACTCTATGTTTCACCTCCAAAGCCTTATGTTGAAGCAGAAAGGTATTTATTTGCGAGTCAGGTTTTAAACTGTGATCTTTCACTTGAGTCGCATTTAGGCAGGGAGAAGAAAGAAACTCTCCAACACTTCTATTGTATGATTTACATTGCAATCAGGTTCTCGATAGCCCACTTAGCAACTATTTGGCATTTGTGGGCTTGCAGTGTGGTCTCCATTAACAGACCCGGACAAGACCACATGCAGCACCATTTAGTGATGACCAAAGCCCTACTCACACCAGCTTCCAAGCATTTAGCTCAGCTGGCTCATCCAAAGTGATCTCATGCTAATTGGATGGAAGAAAAGAGATTCAGCCCAGATTGCTCCAGGCTCTGGGATGCTCTTCATCCTCTTTTCTTCAAACTGCAGCTACATTGCCTTTCAGTGGCCCCATGCTGCGGAGCAGAGCTCTAGCTGAGCACAGTCTGCCTCTGCTTTGAATGCTGCTCAGCCTGTTCAGGGGGCATAAAAGCTCTTTCTTGTTCCTTTCTCCTTGTCCTAGGGCTTCATCCTAGGAAAGCTGGCTACAGACTAGCAAACGAGCAAGCATATGCTTCATTTTAAGTAAATGGGTATTACACTGAAATGAACTACATCTATTCACATACTTAATGTAAAGCATATGCTTAAATGCCACCAGGATGCCTAAATCTTTGTAGAATTGAGCAACCTGCACTGGAACAAACCTCTGCTGGAAAAAAATGATCAGCCTGAACTGATGTGCATCACCCTGTATTTGAAGCACAGTGGGTTTAAATGTATTGTCAACCCCCCTGCGTAACTCCCATGCGCGTTTGATTTAATTACTGCATATGATAGCCTCAGGGAAAAACATCTGATTTTTTAATGTACTGCATCAGTTGCTAAAATTCATGTGAAGGAAGCCAGCATGAACTATGTGCAGTATGAGAAAGACTAATATTCACGCTTCTGCTGTTATCACTTAGGCTGTAACTACTATCAGCTATTCCTGCAAAGGGAAGGGCTCTGAAAGAAGCTCATACAGCTCCTTACTGATGGCAAAATTAGGAAACTTAAATTTGGATTCCAGCCTATCTTCCTTACAAATGCAGGTCTTAATTAGAATTGAAAGGGAAGGGAGGGGCGCAGCCTGTTCTGGGGCAGACAAATGGGGCTGCTTCACACTGTCTGAATCATTGAATTCACCAGAGGGTGTGTTACTGTTTCCATTAAGTGTTAAAACTATTAACTGTCCTTGGGTTTTATAGGATGTTCTCTGCAAGAGACTAAACTCATTGATTAGCATCAGTGCCATTTCTTCTCCTTCCCTTCATCCAACGACCTGGACTGGATTCCCCATCTCCTGCCTTCCACCTTTTTTGCCTCCTTTCACAATGGTTTGAACCAGGGTACCCCCAGGATTTTCCCGGAGGGGCTCGTCGTCTCATCTGGATCACCGCAGGAGCAGACAAGGACTCCATCCTACTAAGCAACAGGTATTATCTTTATTCAAATATAGTATTTGGGAATACTTCTGGTTTTGGGGACCGGTCTGTTTGTAAAGCTATCCGTAAGACATAAGACTGTTATATACTTATGCGGGATGGCATATGCCGGGTAGCTAGCACTCCAGGTATACATTTGATTTGGTGTTTGTTTCAATATTAAGCTAATGTAGATGATTTGTGGTTTTTTTGTCTGAAGACTAGATACTTTTGATGATTTGGAGTCAATCCATATATATAGGCTTGATAGTCATAGGCTTGATATTACTTGTTTTGCTCGTGTTATGTTGCAAATGTAAAGGAATTTCTGTATTGGGTGTGATATAAATGTGGGTGTGTGAATACTGTCTTAAGCATCCGAAGGGTGAGTGTAAACCTCTATACGTTTTAAAGTGTATATGGTGTAAAGAAATATTGTATATACAGTGGGGGCAAGAAATTGAATGCCCCAATTGTAAGGTTTGGACTCCTTGGGATAAGAAAGAGAGAGCTGTAAGTGAGATTAAAGTGATTTGTGGTTGGGATAACAGTTAAGGTGTTATGGGGTGGAAACAGCAGTGGAATATTAAGAAAGAGCCCTTTAGGATGTGTTTTGAGCCATTGGAAGGAAATAGGAGGACAACCTGGAGGAAGCGTAAATAAGAAAACCCTGATTAAGTATTGCAATCAGTGGTGGCCCCTGTATAAGTTAGAGGAGATGGGGAAAAGTGGCCCTTAAATGGGACACTGAATTATAATACTTTGTGGCAATTAATGTTATTCTTAAGGCGGGAAGGAAAATGGGATGAAGTAACGTATGCAGACATGTTTTTCACTCTGAGGAATCACTCCGAGTGGCAAAAGAGTTGCGGTATTAATTTAGCTCCACAAGACCCTCTAGTGTTAGCAAGAGAGAAGGATCAGAAGGGTAGCACACGACGATGAAGAGATGCTGTTCGGCATGTAGTATTGGGCAGAGATGTATAAAATTGAATGAACCAGAGGAAAGGATGGAGGATTTTGTTTTTGCTCCACCTTTGCCTCTGGTACAACCAGAAAATAATGTAAGTGAAGAGGCAGGTATTGAAGGAGCAAGTGGTGAATCGAGCTCAAAGGATTTAGGTTTTACTCCAATAACAGCTCGTACCTGAAGTAAGGTTGGGCTAGTAATTCAGGCCCCCTTACGACAAGCTATAGGGGCTGCTGGTCTGGCTAGGACTAAAGTACCCTTTACAACGAATGATTTGGATTCTTGGAAAGAAGCAGTAAAAGGGTATGGAGATGATCCCGAAGGAATTGCTAAGAGATTTGAGCCAATTGTTAAAAATCTAGATCCAGATTGGAAAGATACAGATTTAATGCTAGATGCGTTAACTGAAACTGAAAAACAATTAGTAGTTAAAACTGCTCGGACTCAGGTCCAAATTCAGACAATGGCTGGGGCTCTACCGGGTGCAGTTGATGTTCATGTGCCAAGAACAGATCCTAAATGGGGTTATAATGATTATCGATTGCTAAAGAGATATCAGGAATGGATAAAAATTGGCATTGAAAATGCAATACCAAAATCGGTAAATTGGTCAAGCTTGTATACTGTAAAACAAGGACAAACTGAAACCCCTACGGAGCTTCTTGATCGATTAAGAACAGCTATGTGAAAATACACCACCTTAGATCCTTCACCTGAGGGGGGCAGACAACAGTTGGTTTCATTGTTTCTAGGACAATCTACTGAGGATATAAGGAAGAAACTTCAGAAATTGAAAGAACCAGAGATAAGGTATTTGGAGAAACTGGTAGAGGGGGCTTGGAGAACATTCCGAAATAGAGAAGGGGATGAGAGACAGAAATTAGGAAAAACCATTTCTGCAGCCACTGTAGCTGCATTGAGAAAACAAGAAGATCCCCTCCGAGGAAGAGGTTGGGGAACTGGAAGACGAGGACTTCGACAGCCCTTAAGATCAGAACAGCGTGCCTACTGCAAAGAAATACGTCATTGGAAAGGACAATGTCCTAAGTTAAGTGGAACTCAGCCTGTTACAGCTAGCATTACCCCTGATCAATGAAGGGAAACAGGGGAATCTGCCCTAGCAGATCCACTGGTTAAAATAAAGCTAGGGAATATAGAACAGGAAATAGACTTTTTAATAGATATGGGGGCCTCTTATTCAGTGTTAAATCAGAAATTGACACCAGAAGATAAAGAGTTTGTAACCGTTGTAGGGGCTACTGGCCAACAAGAAAAAGCCTTCTTTTTAAAACCACTGAAATATAAATTGGGAAAAGAGATGGGAATACAAAATTTTTATATTTACCAGGATCCCCAAAGTCTTTATTAGGTTGGGACTTGTTGGAACAGCTAGAAGCAGAGATCGTTTTTGAAAGTTTAAACCAGAAACTAATAGGGTGCAATTTATATACTACAATAAAACAGGTATCTCAGCAATGTGAAATTTGTCTACGCAATAACCACAATGTGGCAAATAGGATAAAACTGGGAGTCATTAGCAGAGGGTATTATCCAGGACATCAGTGGCAAGTTGACTTTTCAGAACTCCCAAGAAAAGGGGGGTATCGATATTTATTAGTTATGACTGATATGTTTTCAGGTTGGCCAGAAGCCTTTCCTTGTCAAACAAATAAGGCAAAAGAGGTAACTAAAGGATTGTTGAACGAGATTATCCCCTGCTTTGGGGTCCTGACAACAATCTCTTCTGATCGAGGCTCACACTTTTGTGCTAAAATAGTACAACTAGTGAGTACAATACTAGGAATAGATTGGCAGTTACACACTCCTTATAGGCCCCAAGCAAGTGGACAGGTTGAAAAAATGAATCATTTAATCAAACAATAGCTAAAATAGGACAGGAGACAAACTTAACTTGGCCACAATCTCTTCCCTTGGCATTATTAAGAATACGAACGAAGCCTAGAACAAAGGAAAATTTGAGCCCTTTTGAGATATTATACGGGAGGCCTTACCAATTGCAATTTGCGGGAGATTTAATTCAGTTAGGGGAAGGATATTTATGTGAATATATGAAGGCCCTCCAGAGACAATTACAAAATATAAATAAACAAGTTCTGGGGACTAGGGCCAGAGGATTAGACCAACTGATCCATTCTTTTAAACCCGGTGACTATGTATATGTAAGGACTTTTTCAGGAAAACCTTTGGAAGAAAAGTGGGAAGGACCGTATCAAGTATTGTTGATGACCTTTACTGCCGTTAAGATAAGAGAACAACCATCCTGGATACATTACTCGTGGATAAAGAAGGCTCCTGAGAAATCATGGGCCGTCGTCCAGGCAGGACCCACAGGACTACGGTTCTTCAGATTGTGATTATAATGGGACTGTTGCCAAATTTGAATTTAACCTTATGGAACAAAAATGTACATTTATCATTGGTACAAGGCATCTCTCAGTCTTTGAATAAGACTGGCTGTTGGATATGTACTCATATGCCTGAACATGGGGGAAAAGGTGTATTGTTAATTGGAATCCCATTGCCTAAGAATCAATCCTGGATAAATCTTTGGGGAAATACTGCTTGGGATACTGAAAATGATGAAATTCTGAAATTGGAGATAAATAGTCCTGAGATTCAGAAATCATACTATACATGTGTACAAAGATGTAATCCACCCAGAGGACTAGGAAAATTAGATTGTAATTCTGTAATTATGTAAGGGTTCAAATGGTCTGTAATACGACTTTAGGTATTGGTACCTCATTTTTTGTTAATTCTACAGCTTGTAGTAATGATACAGCCTGAAATGTTTTACCAGAAAATTGGATGGGGACATGTACATTGGGAGCAGTAGTTCCTAATATGACTTTGCATGATTTCTTATCAAAAGGGTACCTGAGAAATCATGTTCGGAAAGTTAGACGAGATGTTGAAAACCCCCTGATAAAAAGACTGAGTGCTTTTCATAGCTTTGCCCAATGGTTTATCCCATGGTTGGGAGTAAGTGAGTTGGAAAAGACCATAGTTAATATATCAGCAATAATAGAAAACTTAGAAAATAAAACGATTGATGCAATAAAGGCTCAACAAAGAGAGGTATCTAGTTTGTCACAAGTAGTATTGCAAAATAGAATGGCTTTAGATTTATTATTAGCAGCTCAAGGAGGATTATGTACAGTTATTAATACTAGTTGTTGTATGTACATAGATCAAAGTGGAAGGGTTTCCACTGACTTAGAGTAAACAGACAAGGGTTTTACATGAAATTGCCAAAGATGATTTATCATGGGATTTTAAAGAAATACGGAATAAACTAACCTCGTGGTTGCCTAACCTAGAATGGCTAAAACACACTTTTGTTATAACAATTATAGTAGTAATTTTAGTAATACTAATATGTATATCACTTCGATGTTTCATTTGGTGTTGCCAAGGAATTATCATAGGGAACGATGATTTTCTGTAGTTGCGAAAGGATTTGCAAAAGTTACTAGAAAAGGTGGGAATGATGAATGATGTACCACTTATCTAAAGAATAATATGTTTATCTAAAAGTTGGGAAACGTCCAAAGACCCTTATTGTTGACATAAAGGATGTACTAATTGCTAAGTCCTTGGGTTTTTGTTATCTTTAAGAAGGCCATCTGGTCCTAAGTTCTTGTTGTCTATGCAATGTGGCAAAGACAAGGACTTTAAATCATGGTCACTAGTTTAGTGAGGAACAGAGTCTGTGCAGAGACAAGAGGTAAAAAGTTAACTGGAGGAAGACTCAGGATCTTCATCCTGAAGACCCCCAGACGACCACTCCTCAAGGATATTGCACAGGCATGAGATATGTAAATGAGTTCCCAGAATTGTAATGAATATGTAAACAATTTCCCAGAAAATTAATGGATAGGTATGAGTAGCCTGTATAAAGAAGGGACTGAAAAGTCCCCTAGGTGTGCATGACTTTGGTGGGGCGACCCCCATGCACCCAGCACTGCCGAATGAAGATATCCTCAGCTCGCATATTGGTGACTGATTCTTTAAATCAGCTTTAGAAGAAGAGGGGGCTATTTCACAGGAGTTCAGTATAGCATCAATATAAGAGGAACTTTGAAAATAGTGTTGTTTATATCACTCAGAGCAGTGCACTACATGCCAAAACCCCACACCATGCTCTGGGTTTACTCATCTATCCACATAGACTTGGACTGGGCACAGTCTAAGTAGAGTAATTAACTAAGCATTAGTTTCATGACAAAATACTTGCAGTTTAGCCTGTCTTCTTTGGGATTTCTCTGCCACACAGGCATTTCTTTAGTTCCAAGTTTTGTTGTCCGGACTATGTCCAGCACATCCATTCCAGTCTCTGGAGATACACACAAAGCGCTGAGTGTCAGACACTATTAAAATGAACTGAAATGAGTGAGATAAAAAGCAAGCCCAACCATTCTTGTTTAATTACATGCCATGTCTCTTTCAGTGGTTCATATGCCTGTCTCCTAGATCATGTAGGCATACTTCTCACCAGGCATGGGAGAGGGAAACCTATCTTGGAGCGTACTTGGAAGCAAAATTTAAGTCTACCTTAAGAATAAGCAGTTATTCAAATAATATAAAGATGTACTAGCATCCCTTACAACCGGTGGACACCAAGTACAGTACTTCAATCATCCCTTGGCCTCTTTGCTCTTCCAATGCACTGCATGGCCTTAAATGAGAGCGGGTCCTGGCAATGAGACACCATAGCCTGGCTGTGATGGATTCCTTATTTCAAGTACACTGACTGACTAATCTTTATGACAGCTTTGTCGTTTCTTACTTTGAGTCTTTGATAAGGCACAAATGACCAGGTGAGCTCGAACAGAGGCAGGAATTGAGTAAACATATTCCAGCTCACAGGCTGTCCTCAGCAGCCATCCTTCCCCAAGTCAGGAGCAGAGGAGCTAACCGGGCAGTATCTGAGATACATCCTGGCCCACAGGATCAAAACAAAGCTAATGACAAGTGACAACCTGCTCTCCTACAGCTCCAGCTGCAGAATCCCTATGGCAACTTAGCCAAAATGAAACTGTCTTCACCACAGCTGTAGGAAGCTCTCTTTGAGTGCCCAAACAAGCAAGAGAACCTGACAGCAGATTTACTTGCTTGTCACCACAGGAATAAGGTATCTATCTTTTTTATATACAGCAATTTTTTACAGGGATCATCTTACCCAGATCATCTCTATAATAAAATCCATGACCACTTTCCACTACATTCCTAGAAAAAGCAGGTCTCACAAAAAACCTGTAATGCTCAGCAGCACATAATTCACCAGTCTCTGCAACAGCCACAAATCATCAGCAACCTGGTATTTTGAATATATTTTTAGCAACACAGAGCAATGAGCACAGAGAACATAAACAGAGACTGAAATGTGAGTATAATGACAACATTTTAATGGTCATTTTAAGTCTAACTTAATCCAACCTCTATACTGAAATTTATGAAGAGTCCATGCTACAAGATTTTTGTCTCAACATCTGTATATTATCTAATACTGCTGGAGGGGCCCCGACACACTTTGTTTTTAAGAAGTCTAAAGAAATCTGAAGACACTTTCAGAAAACATCAAACAAACCTTAAGTCATTCAAGTTCCCCACTAGTAGCAGGGAAGATACCAGAATGCTTTCCACTGGTAAGCTTTTTGTATTTCTTCTGAGTTCTGTACTGCCTGTCAGTAACGTTTGTCTCAGCACAAGGAATTAACATCTACTTGAGTCTGCCTTCGCCATTCTCTTAACTCCTCATATTTTGGTTCCTGTAACAATAAACAGCATCTCACTTTTATTTCAATCTGTTTTCAGCTAACCATAAAAGCCCTAATAAAGTTTCTCCAAATTTAATCTTGGAATCAAAGGATTTTCCAGATTTCCCTATATCAGTGCCAACTGCAGTCAAACACCCTGCAGCTCAGGAGCTCCAGCTAAAAATACTTAGAATTCAGGGCAGTCAAACCAACATCCCTATGTGTTTACAATGAGCGTGGGAAGTGTCCATCCTTTATCAGGATTTTTGCATAACTGATCACTCAGGACCTCACTGAGGATAGTATTTCTTGTTGCTTTCCTGCACTGCAAGGTCAGGAAGGCCACGTTTTAAGGTGGACTGGCCACCGACAGGGCACTAGATCACCCTGAAGGCTGGTGGTTCCTAATCTCCAAAAAGGCAATAGTGTCCTGTATTTAGAGAGGTTCACTAAAGCTTGATAGTAAGAGTGAGTTTTGAGGAGAAGACATGATAGGAAGCCTGCTGAGTTTTGGAATATTCTGTACATGCCCCAGACATTTTGTATCATGTATCGGCCATCTCTCTGCAAGCTTGATCCTTAGCTGAGCACAGATAGCACTAGTCATAAGCAACAGAGCTGCGATCCAGATGAAGGGTAGGTGGTACAACTGCATGATGAGATGGGAGAGTGCAGTTAGGTCTTGCATATTTCTGTGCAACGTATTTATGACGCATCAGGGATGCAGCAGCCCCACTGAGCCCATGCTGCCTATGTGGTCAGATGCACAGTAGTTCCTAAACCTGTACAAGAGTAATCGATGAGAAGTTATTAATGAAGGAGGCTTTTGATCACTGCTGCTGCACATTTAATAATTTAAAGCTGTAACACATACTGCAGCTACAAGGAAATATTCATTATTTACTATTTAACCATGAAGAATTTTGAACATTTCTAAAGGAATTTTCTTACACTAATTTTTATATCAGTGTGTTTTGTAGGTTATTTTGCCAGGGAAGTCACTGCCATCCTACCTGCTAATGAATTTTGTGTATGTGAGTCAAAAAAATTGCCTTTTTATGCATGTTTATGCAGATGTTTTATCTTCATCCTCAGAGGAATACAGAAGAAAATAATACCGAAATCATAAGTAATCCATATTTTTAATGTAAGTTCCAAGTATGCTTCAGTTATGCAAATCTTTCTTTTTGAATCTTGGGTTAGGCCAAAAGGCAGTTGAAATGCCTTTGAACAAGGACATTAATTTGCGGAAAGGCTGACTTTGTTTCATTGTAATCTGAAGAGAGCAATAACAGTTTGCAAAATGCATAATATGATTCACTAACTGCTACTATACAGAAAGGCATGTTGACTGGTAAAATCTTCAAGAGGTACATGAAGACTTTAACAAAGTTCATCCCAGGAGCCTTAGAGCTGTACAGCCAGCTGGCTGGGATTTGGGCTGCAGCAGTTTGGTTCATTTGTGCAATTGATGCAATAGCATTTTAACCTACAGTTATTGATCCAGAAACTCTGGAATCTGATGTTTTGAGCCTCACCTTAACTTTCTGCTGAAGGACATGCAAGAAAGTCAGTGCTTCCCCTATTTTATTTCACTTTGCTGAACTTTCAGTCTAGTAAATGTCATCACACCCATGTTTGCATGGCTTTTAGCGAGTCCGATTCATACAGAGCTCTGGTTCCCACTCACAGAGCACAGCCAGCAGCCAGGAAGGGAAAAACATCCTTGGATTACTGATGTCAAACAAGCAGGCCCATTTGGACCCCTCTTTTCCATCTCTGATAGTAGGCCAGAACATGAAATACAAAAGTTTCCCTGTAACCCAGGCTCAAATATTCAGAAGTAGCAGTTGCTGTTTTCTCTGTCTGAAGAAGAAAATAAAGCTGTTTTGTCTTTCTTCAGTGCAAAGGCTGCCGAGGCCTGAGAAGTTGCAGCTCCATTGTCTGAGGCTTAAGAAAGGCTCTCTTGTGTTCGGTAGACTTTGATGTAAATTGTTCAAGAAAAGGGTTGTTTAAATAGGAGTCACATCTGTGATGATTTAAAAATACATGCAAGGTGGGCCTTTGAGGGGGTGGTAACATCTTATTAGACCAGCAGAAAGTTGGGAAAAAAGGGGTGTGCTTTTCATCTTACCCAAAGGGCTTTCATGCATGAAAGCTCTTTTCTCTGTTTCCAGCTGCATCAGGCAGTCAAATGGAGAGGTAACTTCTCCACACAAGCCTTGTCTCTATTGGTAAGAAATACCATCTCTCCTTACCTGCTCTAGTGTGGAATTGCTATAATTTATTAGTTGATTTTCTTCCTAGAACTCTTCTCGCTGTTTGAGTCCAATTGTTTTGGAAAGCTTTAAGTAATCCATTTCTCCATACTCAGGTTGCCTCCCCATAGATATTTACTACTTAAAGAATAATGTGCCTCAGTGCTAAAGCAAACTGTCTTTCTATAACCAATATAATAAACTCCAAGTATTTTTATTATTTTTCTCAGTGTGACCAAAGGCCTCATAGAAGAGGCAGTGTGGTTTATCAGCTGGAGTATGGACCCCGGGTCAGGAAATCAGGCTCTATTCTTCTTGTGCTGCTCAGTGCTCATGCCATGTGCATAAAGCGTGAATTTTGCAAGCCATGCTGATCTGTGTCCAAGCAGAAACTGCACAGCCACAGTTAAGATAAGGTTTATCCCCCACAACACACCCCCTGCTAAGAGAGAGCCGCATATTCTTTGGTGCAGTGCTGTGCCAGCACGGTGCAGGGCTGCCTCTGGGCTCAGAGAAGAAATGTATTTGCATCTTCCTACACAAGAACACACAAAGAGGTGCCTGTGCCCCCAGATCTCCTCTCACTTACCTGCATGGTCACTGTAGATTTTAGGGAGATTGGAAGAGGATTTTTTGCATCCAACATCTTTTTATAACAGCTCTTGTAGTTAAACTGTCATCTTCTTTGGGGTGATCCTATGGAAATTATGAATTAATATGCCACATTACTTAATACAAAACCACAGTTGTCGGAGTCGTAGGATACAAGTAGTCCAGAAAGTTCATTAGCATTCTTCACCAGATAAATCTGGAAATGTAGTGTACATGCTAAATGATGAAAAGATGTTCAGGTGCCTATCTCAGGGAAATGACTTCTTGTCCCTGGTGGGTTGTTGTGATTACTCAGAAACTGCATAATCTGAGATGGTGATGCCTGTCTCTTCTCCTGAATGATTAGAAATCTTTCCTGTCAGAAAATATTTAGTGTATAGTTTGTCTTCCATTGCTTTCACTTCCCAAGGCAATTACATCAGAAAGACTTAGAACTGGACCGGTGTGATTTTCTTTCATACTGATGTGGTTTCATCACTAGAAACATACTGTTGATGCATATTCTGGATGTGTGGGTGCCTATTCTGCCAGAATCGTTATTTCCCTGGGGATACTGAAAACCACCATTTCCACATGAAGAGGATATATTGCTGTACTTAAGTCAGTATGGGTAACATCGTGTGAATCCCAGTTTTGGCAAGACCTAAGAAATAGATACAAGTTTAGTTTAGAGGGCAGCCCAGCTTCCCATTGCTATCTGCTATTGGTTAGGATTTCTGTACCTGACCAAGGCCTGTTACTGCTCCAAGGGCAACAATCCTGGATTGTCTCAAGCCCTCACATTCAGAGGTTATGGAATATACATCCATAAAATGGGAAATACTTTCTCCTTTGGTTATAGTGGTGACTGGATTGGGTAACAGTGTGTGTTTGTAATTATGTCATCTATATTTATTTGGCAAATCATCTCCAAGACATACATGATCACACACAGCACAGTGGAATTCCCCTAAATACAAAGGGGAACAGTGATTTATGAGCTAAATCATTGTACCTAGCAGAAGCATAAATACGCAGCTAAAAGTCAAATTAAAACAATTCAAAGTTTTTCTTTTTAATTCCTCCTTACATCCTGGGGGGAGAAAGCAAGAGATGGTAAAGCAACAGCAAAGAACAGAAAAGAGGATATCTGGCAAGGGGGTCAAGCTACTTAAAGATTATTTTTTTAAAATAACCCGAATTATTTTCAAATAGTTGAGAATGCAAGGGGAAAGAGAGAAAATCCAGAGTATGAAGAGGAGACAGCTGAATGATCTAGTATTGCCTCCTCTAGAACTGATCCATAAGAAGTTTACTGACATTTACTGACATTAGCAAAAACCTAGCTTCTACCAAGGCATCCAGCCCTGGTCCGTGGTGTATAATTCACAGGGAAATAAGTCCGCTTCTCTGGTAACTCAAATTAGGAGAGGAATTTGGAAGGAACAGTCTGCGATTGACAACTGGACTGGAGAGGCTGAAGGGTTTTGTGAGAGGGATGCAGGGATGGGGGGAAGAGTACCTGCCCCGCTCAGCTCTGCTGCCTCTGTGGTGCAGGGCTGGATTTTAATTTCCATTGGGTTTAGGAATCCAACCCCAAATTTCTGGTTTTTAGCAGGCGGTTAAAAAAAACAACAAACCAACAACAACAAAACCAGCAATGCCACCACTGGTTTGTTTTGGGTTTAGTGCATTCAAGGGTATAAGCTACTCTTCTGTCTCAGACTACTGACATCATTTTTCACCTTTTGGCTTCTAATCTTAGATCTTTTATACAAGCAATACACATTCAAACACAGAATACTGTTTTCTGTTCTGGCTAGGACAAAAAGCCAAATAACTTTTAAATATAATAAATAATCATCTATCTATTTCAGACAACCACAGCAAAGAGGTCCGTAAGGAATGGGAGACAGTCATTTGCTAGGCATTAAGAATCATCTTAAGATAAGTTTGAAACATAATAAAACCATTGGCCAGTTTTTAAGGCAATATAGAGCATTCAGCTATTTCTTTCTCCCCAGACATCAATGTCTTTCCCCTTCCAGACCAGGCCTCTGAAAAGATTGGTTGTGTTTCTGTAGTAATCCGAAGAACTGAGTAACTCAAAAGGGGAACATCTTTCTGAGTATTAAATCACTTGTTCACCAGCAAGACACTATACCCATGTGTTTAGACACAGTCCTAGTGTATCCTCAACTATTCTCAACTTTCTTGCTGGTTCTCCAGTAACAACAGTTCAAGTTTTTGTGCCTCAACACCTCAAGGAGCATTAACCCCATGCTGCTTAGAAGTATTTGCAAACACGCAAAATGACTTTGATACTTCCCCCCACAAAGAGAAGGAAGAAATTTAGGAAAATTATGTAATTTAGAAAGAAAAGGCTCAGCCTCCATTTCATCAGTTATGTGGTACTGAAGGCAAGGGAGGATCGTTTGCCCAGAGTGCTGAGGTCACCTGTCATTTGCTTCAACATTTGCAGGTATTTTGGTAGGGCTTGGGGAGGGGGATGGAGGTGTCTCTGATAAAAAGATATTTCACACATGGCAAAGTCTGAATGACTGCTCTGAGTGCATCATTCTGAGCTTTCCATAGGATCTCAGCTTCTTCTGCACTTGGGTGGATGCATGCAGGTTGGGTTGATTTCAGCAGCCCAGTGTCACAGGCCTGTGTCATTGCTCATAAACATTGGGTACCGCTGCATAAATGAAGGAGCTATGGCAAAACCAGGCAGCACACTATAGAATCAGAATTAATTGCTGATAGACGTGGAGAAGCAGGGGAGTAATTTTGATGTTTCCCTTCTAAATGTTTTTCAGAGTTACCTTTTGATAACTTTTGATATCATTAAAGTGGCAAAAGAATAACAAAACCAAAAAAGCAGAAGGAAGGCAGAAAGTTAGAACAAGCTGAGACATCCTGAGGTATTTTAGGATAGTGACAAATGAGTACCCCCACAGTACTTCAGCTGTTGCAGTTTTAGATGCTGGGTCAGTACCAAACACAAGAAATGGATGTGATGTGCAGGGAGTGTAAGTACATCACACAGATGAGAGGAGGGACAATGATTTTGCCTGCCCTTTCCCAGGTCTCCAGTTTGTAGGTACCCTGACTGCACTTCCAAGACACCAGCAGCACTTTTCAAGGCTGTTTCTGGTTGCCTTACCAAGCTTGCAGCTCCAGGCAGTCAGGCCTTTCCCCATCAGTATTTTTTTCAACAGACAATTCCTTGTGTTTAGTAATATTCCCCTTCTAACCAGGCTGCCTTGCTGGGTGCTCACATCAAGGTTGGTTTCTTGTCTTTTGCTCCATTGCATTTATCTGCCAGATTTGGGTCTCTGTTTGGTTTAATGCTATCCCTTTTTCCTTATAATCCCATTTGACAAGATAACCTTAACAATAAACATTATTATATCCACATATCCTTAACAGTCAGTGTGAGTGACTCCCATCGCTGCTTTCTGTATCAGTTTAGGTTTGGGTCTCTTTGCCCTCTTGCTTGTGTCTTCCTCCTTTTCTTATCACCCCTTTTGCATTGGGAAGGTCCTTGACCAAACACCCTTCAGGGAGCAGATGCTCTCTCCTTCCGCATAGCTTTACAATAATAATTAGGATCTTGCTGAGCAGTGAGGAACATGCTATCAGACAGCAAAAGGAACTGGTGTAATGTTAAACATATTCTACACTAGTAGCAGGGCTTCAAACTTGACACAAAATTTCACCAGAAGCCAGCACAGAGACTTTAAAATGGGAACATTATGTTGAAACAACAAAGCGCCCAGAAGACTGTGAGCTGCTGCATCCTGAATCAGCTGCATTCAGGAGATAACACAGTCGGTAACTCCTGCAAACAAAGAATTGCAATAATCCAGCCCTGAGAAGTCAAACCAATTGAAAATCCTCCCCTCTTAGGAAGGGATGCAGCCTGGTGATGTTTCATAGGCAGCACAAAGATGGCTTAGTAATAGAACGCACACATATCTGATGATCAGTCTGACAACAATACAAAAGCTTAACTCTTGGGAGATTGATTTAAAAGTGCAAGATGAGTTGAATACTGGGATGGCCACCACATTCAGCAAATGTCTCCTACATGAGCCTTATTCAACTCCATAGTGATTGCTGTGTCCAAGGACTGACTTTCTTCTCCTTACAGTTTGGCCTAATACGGTTGCTGGTGTCTCCCTTGCCCTGTCCTGGGTTTGTCTCCCTGCTCTTTGTTTCTCTGCTGTCTTTGTTCTTTTTTAACACAGAAAGCTCAAATGTGCCATACACAGCCACTGGGACCCTTGTCAGACAAGATACCCATTATGATTAAAAGTAAATCTAAACAGAAACTGGTAAGACATCTGCAGCTGTAATCATCAAACAATACAGATGTCACTGATAGTACTGAGTCATGCCAATACAGCCCAAAAGTGGAGATTCAAACTCACTACTGTTTTCCTCCATTTACCTGTCAGCAGTTACAACAGTGAATGTGGAGTGGGACAGGGGACAGTGAAGGAGAGGATAAAACACCCTCTTCTCTTTGCAAGAAAAACTGGAGCCCCAGATCTGCCCAGCAGTGTCCATACTCCCACCTCCCAGAAGCGCCTCTGTCCACCCCCACCATGAGCAACACAGGATGGCTTCTTCTTTCCATGCTCCCCTTTTCAGAATCTTGCCTCAGTGGGGTAAGGTGGTGTTAATTCAGTCTGTAGAAACAGCAGAAAGCCTGAACCATTGCAGTTAACAGAGCAGGGTACAGCAAGGGCAAAGAGGCACCTGCTACCTTTGCGCTAATCAACATTTCAAATCTATCACATGCCTCAAATTAATTTCTAGCTGAAAAGCAATCATTTTTCAAGCACTTGATACAAACCACATGTAGAAATTAGACATAGCTTTGATTGATGATAATTTTTCTGATCAAAATGGTTATTTATGATAGTTACAAATTTGATGAAATAAATTCATTTCAGTAAACTCCGATTTTTTTGTTGACAAAACCAAAGAGCATTCCCTTGGCAATTCCTGTGCCAAGTGTCACAGAGATCCCACCTAACTGTGTGTTTTGAATATCATCTCATCGGCACAGTCAGACCTAGGGAATGCCTCTGCTGCAGTAAATGAGGTGATTATATGGCACAGAATTGTTCATGTTAACTCTGAACTAGCAGGGATAGAGGGGATTGTGCAGCTGATGGAACATCCCTTAACAGAGCAGTCAGGTAAGGTGTCACGCAGCACACGTGCAGTTCGGGTCCTCCTTCCCTCTCCCCTCAACTCAATCAAATCAAGTCTGATCCAGTCTTGGAGGTAGCTGTCAGTCCTGTGACGGCCACAGAGGGCTCAGAGAGGAGTAATTTAGGCTCATCAGTAGAAAACACTTGAGGAAAAGAGCTCCTCATTCCTCAGTCATCACCGGGAGAGAGCAGGCACAGAACTATCCACTTGGAATTGCCCTAGAAATGTGGGTTCATTCCCTGAGAAAAGCCCTCATCTCAGCAAATCACTGCAAGGCAGAATGAGCACGTGGCTGACACATTCAGTCTGTTAGTGGCTGGCTCTAGATATGGTGCTCATGTGCTCAAAGCTCTTGCCGGTGGTTCTCTCAAAGAGCCAGCCCAAGACCTCAAGTCAGCACCCAAGATCTCCTGACCATACCTCCTGGGCACTTAGGTGGGCTTTTTCAGTGCTCTGGTTGGACTTGAGCTTCCTACCTTCCCAACGATCACCTGGCAAGAGGGGAACACAAGCCTGGGAATGGGATGCTGCTGCTTCCACCCTGAGGTTTACTCCTGATCCTCCCTACAAGACCAGGGAAAACCGTGTCCCACAGGAGCAGGCCAACGGAGGAGAGACAATTGTCCTCCCTTACCTGCTGAAGGACACCTGTGACAGTCATTTAGTGAAGTGCCAGTCACCTTCCCCAGCTGAGGAGCTGTCTGCAACCCAATACAACAGTCACACACAGAGTTAACCCTTTGATATGGGTATACACCCCCCTGCCACACTCTCTGGAGGCAATCCAAGGTAATTGCAAACCTGTCTACCAGTACCATGAAAGCAAGTGATAAGTAGTGAAATATCTTTATGGGTTTAGGAGGCTGGCTGTGGTGTTCACACAGTTCCTCCAAGAGGAATAATCTCAAAATAGATTTGCTTAGCACTAATGAGAAGGTACTGGTATTCAATTGCATGTGGTTTCCATGTGTGCCAAAAAGACATGCAGTCTCATTAATCTGCTTTAACTGTGAGCCATTTTTCTTCCACTTTTAATATTCTCAAGCCCAAGGAGTGCCAAGGGGAATACAGGACAGGATGACTACAGAAGAATTATTTCCTCTGAAATCATGCTCATCTGTCTGTTAGGAATTCCTGAAACAACTGCAATAAATCCTGAATTTTTAATATGGTTCACAAGTTCAGAGACAGAAAAATCAGTGCTCAGACAGCTGGAATTGTGGTAGTTATCTACGATGTCAGGGTACACATGTTTCTGTAAAAGGAAATCAAACGGGAAACTGCATTGAAAAAAAGAGTGATAAATATGGTGGAGAAGGCAAAGAATGACTGCTGGAAAGCAGAGGAAGATGAGTCAGTAGAAATGGGTGTGAAAGGGTCAGGAGAGAAAAATGAGCTCTCTGCCTGATTCCTTATTGTTCTACATTATGGCCAAATATATGGGCCTGTATTTGCCAACACCATACATGTAAAGTAACAGTACTCCAACAGTGTAACCTAGGCTGCTGTCTTAACACTCAAAAATCCAGATAGGCCGACTCCTTACAGAATTCTGAATTGTAAACACAGCAAATGAGACATGACTCCAGGGGAGCTACAGATTGCTTTGGATGGCCTTGCTGCCCACAGAGCACTGCCTGCAAACCGATGGTGTGGGCTGAAATCTCCCTCGTGGTCCCCTCAGACTCAAGAGAGAAGCACATGAGGTATAAGAGGAGGAATGGCTGCTGCACTGCACAGAATCATTTAGTTTGGAAAAGACCTTTAAGATCACTGAGTCCAACCATGTCATCAAGTTCAACCACAGACAACTGCATGTGTGTTACTCAGCTGCAGTTGTGGCCCCACTGAAGCTGAAGCATCAGACCCCACGTTTAACATCAACATGGCAAAACATATGCAAGGAAACAGACAGAATTTACATTAAAGAAAACTGATACGTCAATGGGCATTGACACCTGTGCACACCAACAGATGCAGCTGGGTCACAAATGACTTCAGGAGCTGCAGTAGGCTTGAGGCTGGAGGGTGAGGAATAAAAAAGAAGCACGAAGGTCAGCTGGAGCCGAGGAAAACAACAGAAAGAGGATATCGTTCAAAAACTGCAGCAGACCTTGTCTTGTTCCACCACAATGGAAAAGACAATGAGGTCTACCTTCACCAAGTCCAAGACAGCCCAGTCATGCAGACAGAGGGCCAAACTGTTGTGAAGGGAACACGGCTTGAAAGTCAAGGAAAGACAAGAGACAGTGTGCATTGCAAACAGGTGAACTAGAGGTTCTCTCTTGTCAGCTTTGACAGGGTGGCCAGTAAAAACCTGTGATGAAAATAGGGAAATCTCAATGGGATTTGTATGTGTCCACATATGGCCAACCGTCTATGATCCCGCTAGAGCCAATGGTGACCTAGTCAGTGCCAGTTAATTAGTGTAGTGGTGTGATTAATCTGATAAGAAGTAAGCTTCTACTTTAGGATGATATCAATCATGATCAACTCTATTGACTACAAAGGGACTGGGGTCATTTCCTGTAGATGCTTACAGTCTGGATAAATACATGAATCCAGATGACTATCCGTAAAGCAAAGAACAATAAGGAAAAGTCAGTGACAATGGCAAATTCTGGCCATTACATATAGCATTCCAGGAAATAAACAAGATTTCCTGCATCAGTAAAAGTCAAATACACTCCTTTAGGTTTCCAGGAAATGTTTTCTGCAGCCTTTCTGAAGGCAACAGCATCAGTCAAAGTTAGTGGTGAGAAGATCTTTGGAGAGTCTCTCCATGAGAAGGCTGGCAGTTTCAATTTCCAACCCACTACACTTGCTGATGTAAACAGTGTGTGTGGATAGGTTTTCTGGTGCTTTTGGAGATTTCTGATGGTGTTAAGTATGTGAGTTGGTCTTGAGATGTTCTGCATACTGACAGGAACATAAGGCTAACCAATGCCATGTCCTGGGCTGGCCAGCACAGACCTTTCTTGCTGTGTCGATGCATTGCCTGGCTGTTCTGCCTGGGTGTGGTAACCTCTCTTCTTAGCTGATTCCATAATTACACAATTTTGCAAACATCTTAATATTGACTAAAACTCCGGTCTCGCAGCTTATCATGGTTTGCAAGCCCCATGCAGCTGGGGAGAGAATCAGAAGAGTAAAAGTGAGAAAATTTGTGGGTTCAGATAAAGACAATTTAATAGGTAAAACAAAAGCCACACACACAAGCAGAGCAAAGCAAGGAATTAATTCACTACCTATCAGCAGGCAGGTGCTCAGCCGTCTCCAGGCAAGCGGGGCTCCATCATACGTAACAGTTACTTGGTAAGACAAACACCATAATGGCAAACATCCCCTGTTCCCTCTTCTTCCCCCAGCTTATATACTGAGCATGATGTGCTATGGTATGGAATACCCCTTTGGCTGGTTCGGGCAGCTGTCCTGGCTGTGTCCCCTCCCAGTTTCCCGTGGCTCCCCAGCCCTCTCGCTGGCAGGGACTGAGAAAGTGCAAAGTCCTTGACTTAATATCAATATTACCTAGCAACGACCACAAACGTCTCTGTGTTATAAACATTATTCTCACAGCAAATCCAAAGCACAGCCCTGCACTAGCTACTGAGAAGAAAATTAACTCTATCCCAGCTGAAACCAGGACACAGCTTCAGGGATCTCTTGAGCATGCAACATGGGTTACTGTGCCAAAAGGTTTCTCAGAAATGAGATGTTGTCTTACACTGGAGCAGCTTGACATGGAATCAAGGGAGATGCAAGACCTTAAGACCTGCTAAGAGATCTTCGAAGCACATAGGAGAAAACAGCCTCAGGCATTCAAATGTTGGTAGCATACGTGCTACCTAGAGGGTCAAGACCTGAGCTTAGGCCACTTCCTTCCTCACATTAGAATATTTCTGCTAGTGAAGCCAACTGGCTTTCTTCAGCCCTGGGCTAGAATGGCAGCTAGCAGTTCAGTGTTTTAATGATGGTCAGGAAGCTTGGACTTCCCTTAGCTGACGATTCCCAGCTAATACTGTGGGGAAATCTGGTTAACTGCTAACCCAAATACACAACAAGGCCAGACGGTGATCAGAGGAACCCAGACAGCCCAGCCCATGGGAATCATCCCCTCCTAAGCCCATCACAGGTGAACAGTTCAGCAATTGCCCCTCTTGCAGAACCCTCTAAGGCTTTCATCAGAAGAATGTCACTCTGCAGTGCTATGCAAACCAAGGGGGACTTTGCTAAAAGGACTTACTGTGGGATGTCGGAATGCATTAGATCTGATGGTCCTTAACAAACACCAACAATGCAAACACATGTCCATGAGACCCTCCTTGTGGAGGCCTCATCCTTGCAGGGCACAGTTGCATCCTTTGGATGCCAGGGATTAATTAGGGATTGGCTAAATCAGCCTGAAGCTGACGTGGAAGAGCTTGGTGAGCAAAACCTACATAAAAACCTACATCCCTACACCGGAGAGGCAGGAATCCTCAATAGGTATGTGTCCAGAAAGGGTAGGAGAGCTTGTTCTCATATGTGCATATAGACTTGACCCTTGTATGTTGGGGATATGGGACCTTGATGTAGTGTAGCAGATTGGTTAGCTGGTTTCACCTCAAATGTGGATCACATGAAGAGGCAAGGAGGGAAAAAAAGGAAGAAGTATTGCCCCACTAACCATGGGGTGGAAGGCTGCAGCCAGGCCTTGCAGGTTTCTGAGACTGGGATCTGCACTACTGTACATGCCATGCACATGGAAAGCTCTCACAGGAAAGTCTCTACACCTTGCACAGACACACTGCCAACGATCCCCGCTCCTGCACAGCTCATTCATCTGCACACAAATCAATGCTCGCACTTTGCCTATAGATAGCTGACATCCATCACAGCAGGGACAGTACCTGGGGCATCAATAGCTCACAAAAAACAAGCGACTAGATGGCACAGGCTGTTGCACAAAATAAAACTAAATAATGAGAAATATGGAATTGGTTGGTAGGGGCTAATATAGAGATGGCTTAAGTGCTACTTTGGTTTTTGATTCTTTACATATAGAGAAAGAAATAAATATGTATTATGCACATACAGAAAAATACTATGCATATACTAAATGGTTATACAGAACTTTTTGAATGGTTCAGATAGTGGAAAACTCCAGAAGAATGACAGCCAAGGGGTTATTTTTTACATTTTAAGAACAACAAAACAATTCTTGCAATTCCTTTTGCACGCCATGGATTGCAGTGGGAGCTGGAGCCAGTTTAGCTGTAAAACAATAAATACCAAGCCTCTCACAAGTATTGACTGGGTATGGGCAGAAGTCCCCTTTGTGCCTCAAATGCCCACTTCTTGTGAGAGGAGCTGGCAATGAGAGCTGTTAAGGAAGCTGTTTGGCATTCATAGCTGGGAGGATGGCTTGAGGATGGCTTCCCTATGCAGCACTGATTCACCCAGGATGTGAATCACCCAGGTGGCTGGTTGCCCAGAACGCCAGGTACCCAAAAACTGGTATGCTGCTGGTAAAGTGGCAGTTTTCTGGTGAAAACAGGAGTTTGACACCAAAGTGAAAGATGTGGCAAGTGTGTGTAATGGCAAGGATTTCTGCAGCAGTAAAAGGTCAGCTCCTCTTTCCGAATAATTTCAGGAGAGTTGGAAAAGCTGGTTGCTTCACATAGAGCATGTATGGCCAAATAATAATTAAAAACCCAAACAAACAATCTTCTTTTTAAGAATTCATGGCTTTCAAGGCCTGTTTCTTTATTTTGGAGTTTTGATTAGTCACATCAGATCATGAATGAAGAATCCAAATGTTGACTCTTTTGTTTGTTGCTCTGAAGTAGAACTCAGAATGCGTTGAGCCCCCATGCAATAGGCAGATGTCCCTCCCTGATTGCAGGGGTCATTGAAACCATCAGCCCAAGAACAACTTCCTTTGCAGCATAGTGTACTTTTTTTCATCTGTTTGTAAAAACACAAGGTAGACTTACGAAACCAGCCTTCTACAACAAAATTGGTGTATACGCAAGGAAGCAAACAGAATGGTGCAGAAGAAAATCAATAGTTGGGCATTCACAATGCAACCAGCTTTTAGCTGACTGCAAAGGAATAGTTACAGCAACACTGTACAGGATGGTCTGGGGATTCTTTTCAGATTCAGTGGTCTTCCATTCAATAGGCTGAGAAACACTACATTAAAACATGATCAAAGGTCCATTGATGCCACTTAACACTGTTTTGATGGCTTCCACTCTCTATGAAGATGTCCAGCACATACCTGCCAAAAAAGTTTACTGTGTTGGTTGCGTGCATAGAGCTCACGGCGAAACATGTTCAGAGCACTAAGCAAACCACCTGCCAGATGTGGCATACTCCATGACTGTTGTTACTCACTTCTCTGTGTCTGCTGGTCTGGAGTCCCAGAGGGTCAGAAAGTCACTGCTGTCACCATGACTAAGTAAGGAAGAAGTGTCCTTGAGATGCTTGAGAGGAGATACAGGGAGGCAGTGGGAGGCTGCTCACTGCCAGCATCAGGCGATTCAAAGTTGACTTGAACTGCTACCCACTTCAGTGGAGGTTTGACTAAGTATTATTATTTTATCAATTGGCTTTGTAAAATTTTCTATGTTCCTCCTTTCTTGAAGTTCTGTTTGCTTAAAACCAGTTTAAAATCGCCACTCAGATAGGGGAAAGCCTTAGGTTTCCAGATGGAGGCTTGGACTGGAATTACTTCTGTTCACTTGAGAAAGAACCATGAAATTATGACACCCAGCTAACATAGCCCTTTTTAATGCCAAATGCAGCTGGCAAAATGATTTGTCTCTAAAAATACCATGGTTTTATCCTTTGCCAAGCATTTGCAGTATTTTGCTGTCATTTATGTGATACCCATTTATATGCTACCTTTCTTTTTCTAACTTAGACTATTAAAAATGCAAAAAAAAAATTATCTGTGAGCTGCAGAATCTTAAAGTCACCAAATCACCAAATAGCTGGGGTTGGCAAGGACCTCTGGACATCATCTGCTCCAGCCTCCTGTTCAAAAGCAGGGTAGTCTGCTGTGTTCAGCCAAGTTTTGAATATCTCCAAGGACAGAGTCCCCACAACTTCTGTGGGCAACATGTGCAAGTGCTCAGTCACCCTCAAAGTATACAATTTTGGGGCTTTTTCCAATATCGATACGTGATTTTCTGTGCGCATTGCTTCTTGTTCTGTCACTAGACACCACTGAGAAGAGCTTGACTCCATCTTCTTTGCTCTCCCCCATCAGTATTTATACACATTGATGAGATCCCCCTTAACTCTCTCTTCTCCAGGCTGAACACTCCCAGTTCTCTCAGCCTTTTCTCTTAGGAGAGATGCTCCAGTTCTTTCAGCACCTTTGTGGCCCTTCACTGGACTTGCCCCGGTATGCCCATGTTACTCTTGTACTGAGGAGCCCAGAACCAGGCCCAGCACTCTAGCTGTGTCTCACCAGGACTGAGAGGAAGAGGATCACCCCCTTGACTGCTGGCGATGCTCTGCCTAAAGCAGCCAGGAGACTAGAGAGAATCATGAGAGTCTGAATCAGAAGATGAAGACATTTTGGGGCACTGTGGCTCTGGGTGCACTACTCAAGTTTGGTTTATAAAATGTTTTGACATCCACTGTGGGGCATATTCATATAAACTTCAGAGCGCTCTCTCATGTTAACCCATATTCATGTTTGATCTTGAAGTGTAGTACTTGAATAGTTGATCAGTTTTGCTTATGCTGAAGTAATTTTTCACACAATTAGCTGTAGGGAGACAGTAAGAGAGATGGTTCTAATCCTGTTACTTCCCACGGGTAAGATCAGAAGTCAGGCATTTTTAGAAGTTTCTTGACAGGGACACGGTGAAAGTTTTTTTAAAAAAAAAGAGTACAATTGACGTCAATGATACAGTACTTCTTGGTAGAAGCAAGAAACATTCAAATTGCTAAAAATATCTTCTTCTTTTTTTTTTTTTTTTTTTCCTTTTAAGACCACTGGTAACAGCTATTTATTCTGCTTTGGCTTTCCCTCGAAGTCTTCACAAATGTGTCATTCTGTTTCACCTACAGACTTGAAAGCAGGAAACAGAAAGTCTCATTAGCTGTTTGTATTTTTGAAACTGTAGGCGCTCAAGTCCCCCAGAGCCTGTGCTGGTGAGATGGGTGCAGGTTGCTTTGCTGTAAGTGCTTGCACGCAGCCCAAACGGGCAAAGTCCTTGTGTGCATGGGATGGCTGAGCCCTCCCTGCTTCCTGAGTGGGGCAGGTGACTTCAGATCTGCCTGAACAAACAGCATCACTTTGAGCACAGGCTCTGAGATACAACCATGGCCACAGAGAGCTGCCTTGGCAGAACACCCAGCAGCAGCGCTCATTCTGATTTGGGCCCAGCTGATGGAAATGAAAAATAAGAGAGTCCTCTTACAGCATCACTTGTATTCCCAATACAGCATCAGAAATGGTGACATCTACCTTCTGTATCTGCGATGTGATGATGTCCCACAGGGGAGCTCTAGTAGGCACTTGGTTTCAGAGCACCTGAATTTGCTTCCAGGTTGGCTGAGGCCAGACTTCAGGTGTTCAATGATGGAAGATGTTCAGTCTTACTCAGAACATCAGCTGCATTACCTGGGCTGTTTCTCTGACTCACAGGCATGAAACCATGAAGTAACCCTACTGCAGTCACAACTTGCTGTCTCATATGGCCATTAGCATTCCTTTCAGTGTAAAATTTCTTTGGATTTTCTATTCAATTTCAAAACCCTGTGTATTTACCACAGTGTTAGTGGCAGCCCAGTTTGATTGATCTCATATTTATGGTCCAGAACAAATACCATAAACATAGGGGATAATTTCAGTAAGATGTGGTAAGTTGTGGACTCATTTTCCATCTCCTCCCTACCATTCCTGAAACTTCTTCACAGTTCAAGCATCATGTGTACTACCTTGCAGATTCCACCTTTGCCCTTTTCTTCTAACTTTCTGCCTACTTTCTGCCCACATGCAACCATCTTTTGTTTGGGACCTCTCCCTGTTCTGGCTTGATCACTCTGCAAATGTCACTCTGGAGAAAGTCCTTTCCCAGAACTGTATGGGCTTCTTACTGGACAGGGAGGTAGTTCTGAGAAGATGCTAACACCTCTGCTATCTGCCTATTTGATCCAAAAATTACCGCTGCACACAGTTAATGTCCATGCCTTTCTACAACTGCCAGATACACTCTGTCTGGATGTAAGTGGATTAGTCCATGTGTACTCAGCGTAAACCTGCACATTGTCTTCCAATCGTTAACATCCAATTTTATTACTAATATTACAGAATTAGCAATGTAGTCAATGACTTTTTTAGTATCTCTTTGCTCCCAGCACCATGATTATCTGATACACTGCAGTGGCTCTCCTCAATATGAATACACAGGCATTGTTTTGCAGTTTAAAAAGGACATAATGGGCTTCCCCACGTTTTCAGACCTCCTCTTAATAGATAATGAAGGGAGATGGGAACAGAGGAAAGAGAATGAAGGAGAAGTAAGACAGTAAGGAATTAAAAACAGGAGTTCATTCACTAGTTTGGAAGAGAGTGGAAGGCAGGTATTGGAGGAAGAACTGCCAGAGAAATAGAGGTCAGGAAGAGAAAAAGAGAGTAGTAAAAGTGAGTAAAGAGAGTGTTTGGTGGAACAAAAGATAAATTAGAGACCCTGATACATCTTCCTTTTGGAGGAAGAAAGATATGCCCCCAAGAAAGAGAGAGAGCAATAAAGCTTGCAGAAAGTCTGGCACAAAAAAAGGAAGTAGGGGAGCAGAAGTGTTTGTGGGGGAAAAAAGCAATCCAGAAACCAGGGGTACCATCTGTGTTAGAGATGTAGTTCTTGTTAAAGGAGAGCTGTAGATTTTCTGTAACCTAAGCATTTTTAGAAACACTGTGGAAGAAAGGGAAATGCTACAGAAGAGAAGAACAGGAAGAAGTGTTGGCCTGTGTGTCTTCAGTAAAACATCCTTCAGTTAATTGTTTACAGGAAGGTTATTCATCCACCTTCTGAAAAGGGTTGTTAAATATTTGGGATGCCATTCTTGACCCAGACTCTATGCGTGTTGCTTTTGAATGCTGGAGATTGTACCAGGTGACAGAGCTCCGGCCACCTGTCCCCACATCCTACCTACTCTGTGCTCCTCTGCTGACCTCAGCACTGGGGGCTGCAGGTCATGCTGCCCTCTCCACCTGGAAATGCAAGTTGGTGGCTGAGTCTAATGGTGAGGAAAAATATTTTAGGACATGTCTGGGTCATTTAATGCCAGGAGCCTGTAAGTGAAATAAGCAGGTGTGCAGACAGCTTACTTAATCCAATTGTACCGCTGACGTCCACAGAGGTAATCCATCTGGAGTGCCACTTCCTTGGATAACGGCTGTAGCAGCCCAGCTCACCAAGACAAGCATTTACAGGGAATCCCCAGGGATGAGTGACTGTATCTTTGAATCCCTGCCAGCTTTCACTCACATAAGGTAGAGCACATATGTCTTGTTAATTCAGAAGAAAATACGATTTTGAAATTGCCATAGCACCTGACTCTGTAGCAAATGTGCATGCTGTGTACAAAGGGCCATGTACATGCAGAATAAAAATCAGGGTCCACAGAAGCAGAACACAACACCAGATCTTCTGATTTTGCAGTGGGTACTGATTTTTACAAAGTATTAGGTCAGAGGAAGCTCGTTGCTGTAGTTATAGCTGCAGTGTGTAGTACATAAGTGTGCCATCTGCAGCTTAGAGATAGCTTATAGTCACTTGTTTCAGTGTTGGAATGGGTTTTTGGTTTGGCTGCTTGCAGTCCTCCCCAAAGCAAAAGATGGAATGGAATTGCCAAAAGCGAGCAAAATACTTCAACTAACGGAAGATGGAAAAGTTTAACTGGGCAGTTAAGCCTAATGAATGCTACCAAAGATTTCTAGCACTGAGAGGTCTTCTGCTGTGGGAGCAGGTGCTATCAGCTGATAGGGGGATTGCAGCTGGAATGTGAGCTTTATCTGCAGAAGCATGTTGACACTTAGTGGATCACACTGCACTTTGCCTGTGTGCCCTGTCTCCACTGTGTCAAGGGATGAGGGACCAGTTCATCTCCCTTTACCTATTATCAGACGCTGCCAAACACAGAAGAGCACCAAGATGTGACTCCAAGCAAGCCACCTTACTAGTGAGTTTGTGTTACTGCCGCATCCTAACTAAATTATCCAGCACCTCCAGGACAACAGGGAAGTATTCTTACATCCTTCCAGCTTCCTGATGTAGCACCGCATCCCAACACATCCTATTCTGGGTACGAGAACTTCACTGTGAGACTTTTCTCAGGCTGGTCAAAGGGCATTTCCACCAGCTAACAGGCCTTCCTGGCACTATGTAATGCTCCAGCTGGAAGTGCACCATTTTTCATTATTTATACAGTAATACGGTTGGTTTTCTATTAGTCTGAATTCCATACCGATGACTCAAGTGCCATACTCAAATCTGCTTTTGTCCCTCACAAAATTTTGGTCTTCTCTGAAAGTGACTGCTTCATACAGAGGACATTTAATTCTCCTTTTCAGTTGCATTAGCATGGTACAAAGTGGTTGTTGCAGATCAAAAAATGTAGTCTCTTTCTCATGTCCTTCCACCTGGACAGATTGCTTATCATAGCATCTATTATCACCTCCACTTCTCATTACCACTTGCTGACACTAGCCGGTTTGAAATCTTCTTCAGGTAAGTCTGTTCCCTCTCCCACACTAATCTCACTGCAAGGTGGGATGGGTTTGCTTCCCTGAGTTCATCACCCAGAAAGAAACGGTACATTTGGCAAGAGAAACCCCCATAGTCACACTCTTGTCTCATCCATCCATCACCTTTCTAAATCATCTCTTCCCACATCTTAAGAAAAGCCTACCATTCTGGAGTCCCCTCGCCTGGAAACTGGTCTTTACCCTCCTAGTTGCTGCATTTTGCACAATTTCCCATTAATCTGCCTCCTAATAAACCACTTGCGCTGGCTCCCTGTTGTGCATCTGTACACACTTCCATCTTCTGCCTGGACTATTGCAAGTCCTATCAGTATAGTTTTGTTCCTCTCTCAAAAGGCCTCTCTTGACTTCCTATCATCTGCAAAACCACCCTAATCATCCCAAAGTCCCTTAACGGGGCTAATGGGTGGTCTCTGCATATTGCTAGTTATTCCCACTGACCTCCATGTGGTGGCTCTCCTTAGTCCTCAGACCAGCCTGAACCTGAACCAAGTAACCTTGGATCTTCTTTTCCCATTACAGGGTTCACTGCTGCTGTCACACCAGCTACAAACAATCATTTTGCAGGCTGTTATATACCTCCTTTATTAACACATCATCTCTTTCAAAATTGCAGCCAAAGTCCTCCACTCTATCTTGCTTACAGCCTTGCAGGCTGTGCCCCACACCCTGCCTTCCTCCTACCAAAGCGTCCCCTAGTTTATGGCCCCCTATCTCCTCTGATTTTATACTGCTACATTTTACATTTTCCCTTGCTGCAATTATTGTGCTTCCTAAGGTTTTGTATGCATGACACCTTATAAAAATAAATGGAACCTCTGCTCTTTTTACTGTTTTCTAGCCACAGGGGAAAGTAATTCATTTGTTTGAGGAAAGGGGTGTGGAGAAGGCGCCAGCACTAGGTCAAAACTACTCAAACCTAAAACAGATTACACTTCACTGAAAGGCAGAGAGATCAAAATGTTTCTTCAAGCACTTTTCCAGACATATGGAGATTAAAGTTAGAAATAAAATTGGTTTGTATATATTTCCCTTCAGCTTGTGTCACTTTATCAAAGATAGTAATTTTCAAAAATGTCTCAGTAATAAATCAGAAATAAAACTTTGGAGAAACCAATGAATCTTCACTTATTTTTCAAAGATGCTTTTAACTGGATCGCATCCCACAGATATGCATGGCCTTTCTCTGCATGGATATTTATTACTGCTTCACCTGCCTCACATGCCTTTTAATAAACATATTAAAGTGTCAGCTAGACTCATTCCATCTCCCCTAAGAAGTAATTTTGCATCCTTCACTTAAAAACTAGATTTGAAACATCCCCAAGCAATTATTCCTCAGTGAATCACAACAGACAGCTTGGTATTGTTAGAGGCAGAGTGCCTAAGGGTACTACTCTTTCCTTTTCCTCAGGAACCAGAACAACAGCAATGGCACACACCCCACCTCCAGCCCCTCCACTCTGTATGCCTCAAGCCAAAAAAATTCTTCGTTTACAGTCATGATCACAAAATGTGTAAAAACGCATTTCAAAGGGCAGTTATATAAGAGCGCAGGTAAGTATGAAGATAGTTAAGAGCCAAAGCTACACAATTTTTTACTCCGAATCTTACAGCATTTTATTTCTTGAAAAATAAATTATTTATGACATCTTTCCACATCAGTTCCTCATAATGTAATCCTTCTAGGAGGCATGACATCAGTGTTGCTCTCCTCTCTCACAGCGGGAATTGTGAGCAACTTCATTTGCAGTTTGTATTAATTACAGAAGATGGCAGTACTAAAAGTAATTATGATGCATGGCTGATTGGAAGATTACTTCATCTTTTATTCTGTCTCAGTCTGGCTTTACAGAGGCTGTAGCACACCAAAGCCAAACTGGGCTTTGAGGCAGAAAAATTATGAGCTCTGGGCCAAAGCAACATTTCAGTAACTTCAGGTGAATTAAAAGGTTTGGGTTGTATTCAACATGAATAGGAATGATTCCTTGTATTATTTAATTATGCTAAATATTATTAGAAATACTGTTTCTATTAGTTCTACATTTCCTTCAACTTTCTACAATAAAATATTTTCGGAGTGCTGCAGAGTGCTGGAAATTACAAAGGGGATATCCATCCATTGGCACTGGAGACTCTGTTCATTGTGGAGAAGGTGTGGGGGCATCATCCCACCATACCCAAAAGGTGTGGGATCATCCATGTGGATTTGAAGATCTGGGTACTCAGGAGGTGAAGTCCTCTCTTTCTCCCGCCACTTCATTCCCTTTTCTTTGTGGGGCACTGAGTACTGCAGACTAAGGAGTGAAGGAGAAGACATGTAAGCAGATGTCCTTGGGCTTCTGGGTGAACATCCCAGCAGGAATCCATGGGCTCCTTTGCCCATGCCCTTCTGGGAGCCACTCAGGTGGCTGCTGCAGCTTGCAGAAGAGCACGCTGTGGCTGTGATGGGTGGCTGTGCTGGGTGACTGCTCACTTCTGGGAACTACAACTGGTTTTAAGGTTTTAAGGAGCCTTCCTAACCTGGAGCATGACCATGGCAGTGATAGGAAATCTTCAGAAGGGACAGTTCTGAAGGTTACAGTCTGCAACATTATCCAGTGCATTTTCTTTTAATTATTAGCTTTTCTAAATCCAGACAAAATCCAGAAGATGGTTTATTACGAGAGGATATTTTTTCCTATTCAACCCTCCATATAAAGGTGAACAAATAATTGACTTCTGGGGATCATAAGACCATTCTTGCAAGTAGCTGGGAAAATTACTATCTGCATTTCTGTTCAGAACTTTTAAGATGCAAATTCTATTGCAAGCACACAAACCTTCAGTAATGAGACTGATGCAAAACGCTGTGAAAACCTGATCTACCAAAATCAGGGTTTAGGCTCTTTTAATGTCCAAGGAATAAATCAAAGAATTTGAACTGCTTGCATGATTTCATTATTAGTTGTTTCTGGAATTAATTATTTATTTTCTTTAATGCAGAGATTCGATTCTGAGATGAAGACAAAAATCTAGTTTCACTACTCATTTCCATGAGAGTTAATAGCCCAGTGACTTCAAAAGGAACAGCATATAGCTCACCAAGCCTGAATTTGGTTCACATAATATAAAATGAAATATGCTTATGCAAAACAAAATCGCATAAAAGTCTTAAAGGATGAAATCTCACAGTCATGGAACCCACAACAGAAGCAAAAACTGAACAGGAGAAATTCCAACTCTGCTACCACAAGATTTCACCATTTTTTTAAAGAAGTGTGTGTAAAGTGATTTATTTCTTTATGCGGGTTGTTTCTTTACCTAAACCTCCCCAGTCTTCAGTGATAATCCTACTGCAAATAACACAAGTGAGGGCGTGCAGATAATATTGAAAATGCTGCAGAAATGGAAAGGATTTTCCTCTGAACAGACCTCAAGTCCTCCATTTAATTTTTGCTAATACTGCTTTTATAAAATTATTTTCCATAACTTCAAAGTTAATTCCAAAAGGAATTGAGGATGGCAAAACCTACTTAAAGAACAAAGTGGGAAAGCCTACTTTACATTAACCTGCAAATTCAGACAGACAACAGAAGAAACAACCTTGAAGATCCACTTATGCGCATGCATTATACACACATGTAGCCCTCACTTTGGCTCCATGCTCCCCACTGAATAACCTGGCTTCCAAGAATGAAAAATGTGACAATAAGTACAAAGAGAGGAAAGGAGGGAAATTCCATGAAATATTACTGGGGTGAGTATGTCCACCTTTGCTAGGCAGATTCTGTTCCTTCCTGAATTTGTGCCTTTGTGCCACCTAAGTGCGAGCTGAGAATTCAAAACTGACTTAAAGCTAGTTTAATTAAATCCTGGGCCTGTCAATCTGTCTTGTCTTCAATAAATTACATCGGGATATTTTTAATCAAGGCAAAGCCAGAGCAGATCAGCCCACAGGATCAGAAACCCGGCTATGCCCTGTTCATCATTGCCCGGCTCTGGTCGATTAAGAGTATTTTGAAAAGTATCTTGCCTGCGTGGCACCACAAAGCATCCAACAACCTTAACAGGATTGCAGTTTTGCAAAATGAGGACAAGATCATGATCAGTGAAGGGCAGTTTGCAAGAAACTTTCCCTTTTCATCATCCCTTGCTCACAGCTGCCTTCAGTTGCAGTCCTCTTGCCTACCTCCAGCAGGCACGAAATCATGCTCCAGAATGCTTGGGATCATTGCTGTGAAGCTGCACGGGGCCTGCTTAAGCACCTCATCCTCCTAGATTTGCACCAACGCAGCATTATTCTATCCTTCTTCCAGCATACACGACACTTCCTTTATACACCTACTGAGCATCAGACAAGTGCAAGGTACACCCCATATATTTGTCCCAGCCATCTAATTATCTTACTGATGCTGTTCAAAGCAGAATCTGTTATAGACCAGATCCTACCAAGCACTGCTTCTACTTCTGTTAACATTGGTCCCAAAGCTTCAGTGGTTGTTGGTCTCATACAGACCTCATGCTCCTGACTACACTCACACATGCCATATTCAGCCCTTGCTAGGATAGGGGGAGGGAACTTGACAGTGAAATGATCTGTAGGGCATTGCTCATTGATGCATCCCATCTCCAGCGATACAGAGGAGGCAGGAGATCTGAAGCCCCAGGATGCAAATTTAAAAAGGCAAATACAAAAGGTACTTGTGCTGTGGCAGTACCTGGGGAGGTGCTGGCATGCACACTTGGAGTGCTGTGTGGTGTGAGTGACTTGCGCGCCAGTCAGTCCTACTTCAACCAGTGGTAAAATAAGAAAAAACTGTAAAACAGAGGTGTGTCGTCTTTCCTTATTAAAGAGTAGGTCACAAGTGTTGCTCTGTGGCTTGGGAAAATGCTATGAACTTTTTGTTCATTTTTGTGTGATTTAGCCACTTTGAGATGACATTCAGTAGAGATGGTGACAGCAGTGGGAATATAACATACGAATTATTTCCTTTATTACAGGCAGAAACAAGTTCCTGTGAAAAGTATGAGGGAGTGTTCAAGGTTTTATCAGAGAAATTGGCTAGCTCTCTCTTTCACTAGTAAGAAATCCAGCACAAAAAATAATTTACAATTAACACTATTTTAGTGCCTTTTATTGAATTACATCGGAGCACTTTGCAAAGTGGTCAGCAGCCAAAGAAGTTGAGTTGCTTTGTGTTCACATTTACAAGGTCATTCAGTCTGGGCAAATCCGGAACAGGATCCCAGTAACTCTGATCCCTGGGTTCTGCTCCAAGCCTATGGAGTTCAGATTCATCAGGGTAAGTAGTGCAGTATCAGTTAACAAAATCATTAACCATCAAGAGGACTTTTGTATATACTAACAAGAGAAAAAGACAAGTCTTGGCTGTTTTTTCATTACCTATTTACTATTCACAAGACCAGACAATTAATTCTACTTTGTTTGGGTATGGTGATGTTACAGTTCAGATACCAACAAGCCTCTCCTATAACTCATTTTGTACATTACCCTTTTACTATAATGTGTACCCTGTTCCAGTCCTACTGAAAAATAGTCTTAATCCCATACTTGTTTAAAACCCTTATCTACATTGACTTTATTGATCTAGTTCTTAACTTGAAAATACTCTCACTATGTCCCCTTGAAGCCTCTTTAATAGAAAGAAACACAGCTCCTTTAACTTTTCTTTATGTCCTGTTTTGCAGAGCTAGTGCAATCTTTGTTGATCTAGCCTGTACCCACTGCAAAGTAATAATGAACTGTCAGTGTGTGCAGGGACTGATGTAGTGCTCAGTATTTGAAATAGTGCTTCACAAGTGTCTTATCCAGAAAAAGGATCGCCTTTTTATAGTTTGTCTTTTATTGGTACATTAGTTGTATTTTTCTTTCTGAGGCATTAGTGGGCATGAAAATTCCAATATTGCTTTCATACAAGCTCCCGGTCTTATTTGATTGTTTCATTTAGCACCAATTTCTTGGGCTGTTTCCTCAATCTTGGACTAATTATTTTACAGAATTCTACACTGAATTTCCTTTACCATCTGCTGGTCTAATCAACCTAATGATCCATGTCCTCTGGAAGCAGATTGCATTATTCCTCATTATTTGCTCTGCTTCTGACTTTACCATCACTCACTCTGCAGACTGAGGACTTGGCTGCAGTTCCTGGCTGCTGCTGAGGGCAGTGACAGCACAACTTTAAGCAGATGTTAGATAAGGTTACCTCCAGAGGTATTAGTATCATCTCCTATGACAATTCAGAGTAGCCTAAAAACTACCTGAAATGAAAGCAGGCCCTGATGATCCCCACAGCTACAATCACTTAAATCAATGGATTCCACAAAATCATGGGGATTGGTGTCTCATAGCCATGCTCCAAATGGTGCCTGAGGAGGGGGAATAACACAGAAGCCCACTTAGTGCCTATATGCTACCAAAGATTTCTCCTACCAAGATTGACTTAATGGAAATTTTATACTATCTTCAAGGCGTAAAGCAGTTGAAGTGCTTGTCAAGATCAAGCCCTTGTTTTGACATACTTCTTCTGATTGTTTTGGTGTAGAATTGTTGAGTATGAATCAGGGCCCTTAAAAGTGACTCAGAGCTACTCCAACTGTAATGCTGGTGAAGCAGTAAATAATTGTTCAGGATCAGAATGTCAGTTTTTTTCAGTTTTAAAAGCATATAGCTTCTGCATTAAACAGAAATAAGCTGGAGTTCCAGCAACACTTGTGTTGCTGGTGTTTATAGACTCAGATCTAGGGTCTAACACAGCCACTCATCCTCACTACTGCTTCTGCGGAGGCAGTTCCAGAGAACACATTAACTGTCAGACTCCTGACTGAATTAGCAAACCTATTGAATAGGAAAAGTACTTTTTCTTACAAGCTGAACACTTCTCTGCTCAGGTATAGAAGTCACTGAAAGTATTCATAATGTCTGCAGGGTAAAAGTCTGCAGTAAAGTTTCTGTGAGGTTGGTGTTAGTCACTGGAATGAATTTCTTTAGAAAGGTACTTGGATTTCCATGTATTTCTGAAAAGAGATACCTGCTTTGGCTTCTTCTGCAGCAACGAACATTATGGGGTCTATATTTGGTTTCCTACAAATAGGTTGTAAAATATCCTATGGTATCAGAAACATGGGGGCAAACACTAGTTGAGACTTTTAGAAGACCTTTCTGAGATGGCAGTGGGAGGTGAAACTATATTCTCTAGGCGATGTTCAATAGTCCACAGCACCTAGGTGTGGGCAACTGGACCCCAAATATAGTTTCAGTGTATGTACCAAAACCTTCTCTAATATTACGTAGAGATACTTTGCAGACTATCTGTGGTGGTCGAATCCCCTAAAAATGGTGAACACTGCCTAAGAAGGGTAAATCAGTGGCGAGAGATGTTCTGAATGGCGAATTGGTTATCTCTACAACAAATATGTCAGGTGTTATTTTTGCAAAAAGCCAGCGAAGCTTCACACACTGCAAGCCTACCCAGGGCATTGCACAATTAACACTTTCTTATCAGCAATGATTTATAAGATCTTTTAACATGAAAGATATCCATTGCACATCCAGCTGCCTGGGGGGGTAAAGCACAGATAAGGAATCAATGTTGCAAGGAGACTGCAGAGAGAGGCATCCTGGTCCCAGATGAGCCTGACGATGTTTGCATTCTCACAGAGAAGAGCTAATCAAAGCTGTGACATGGTTAAGTTCCCCTAAATTAGAAGATAAGGAGGAAGGGGAACTGAAGTCCCCAGGAAATTATTTGATACTTCATTTGCACTCAAGAGGCAACCCGACAACTGTCACTGTCACTGGGGGGACAGAAATGCAAGAGAGATGCTGATTCCTTAGGATAACTCTGAAGGAGCTGAGCACTGCTGATTTGCTTCCTTGGCTTCTGTGCCCCAGAGAAATCTCACAGTGACAAGTAGACTGGAAGTTGCTTTTATTGTTTGTTGTTTCCCTTCCAGAACTTGGTTTGTAATGAGGAATTTAACCTTCGCTTTTCCACATAGCTTGTTTCAACAGAAAACTTCCTGAGCTTCTCAAGTTGAGGTGAATCCAGCAAATCTGTAGTGCATGCATTGCTTCAGAGGAGATGAATTCAGGGAGAGCTCACCTTGCAGGCACCTGCTGAAGGGGAGCAGGTCTGGCAATTACAAAAAATGGGATGTTTTGCTCACCGTCTGGAAAGTTTGGGTTTGCGGGCTTGCAGCAGCATGTGCTGCAATGAGGTGAGAACCACCACTGGCAGGTGTTCTCAGTGAGGAATACGAAGGGAAACCATGGCACCGTGGTCCTGAAGATTATTTAATACAAATAAATCTAACAATGTCATTTCAAATGTTCAAGCACATATAAGCGTGCATTAAAAATTAAGATGCGTTTGAAGGTGGCTGCATTCTTTGGGAAAGAGTATGTGAACCTCAAGCCATTACAAAACAGGGTGGGAGTTACTTGACCCGCATAGTTCAGGCCAGATCTCCTTGAATGAAAAGCACGTGAGAGAACATTTTCTAGAATGACCTCAATTCATTATCTGCAGGGTTCCTTGCATGTGGGAATCACAAGAGCAACTCTCAAATTCTGCCACTGCTTTTAAGAGCTTATATGTCGCTGGAATTTATCTGACTTCAGTTTCTAGCCAGTGAATCATCATCTGCATTTGTCTAATGGTAAGAAGACATTTATTTCCAAGTTTATTTTGTGAATATATGTGTGGATTGATTGAGTCCTCTTGTAGCCTCATCTTTGCTAATCAGATGGATTTGGAATGCGGGGTCTTTCAGGTTAAAGCATGTTTTCTCCTTTCACTGCTGTTCTGATCTTTATGTGAACCATTTGTAATTAATTAATATTCTCCATTACCTGGGGTACTAGTGTTACACATACCAGTTGCATGACCTCCAAATACTCTTCACTTGATTTTTTTCTGCATGTGCATCCCAAAATCACATCTATAGAGATGTTTTCCATCATTCCTATGTGATTTAGATTATTTATAACTTAAATTTGTAAAATGAAATGTTGTATATTACTAAATTGAGTATCATATAGATGCAACTGCATTTTTTTTTCAGACGTGTTGAAGGCTGGTCCGACTCCCATAAGAAATTGTTACATGGACTTAATGCTTTGTCTGTCTCAAGAACATCTAACCACTACATTATTATAATGTACAGTTCTCTGAGTAGGACTTTTAAAGACCATGGTCTCTGTCCCTGGAAGTGATCCTAGGAAAACGGCTTTATGGAGAATTAGTTTCTTTTGTTGGCATAATACAGTTAATGCTGCTAGTCCTACAAATCTAATATAGTGACATTACTCTTCTTCTTTCATATTTTAATGCCTTCAAGGTTTTCATTCAATTTTACCTTGGGATGACATTTTGCAAATGTAAAAAAAAAAAGAGCTTCTATTTCTTATTTGTCCAGACAGATAGGAAATTTTATGACAACCATGGGGGGGGGGGAGATGCCACTCCTTTTTGTCTCTGGTGTTAAGGCATATGACAAGAATAGGTAAGGATTCAAATGCTCAGGTGGTTTAGAGCTGTTATGATGGAAACCACTCAAAAAAATTGGTCCCATACAAAATGCAAAATTAAAATACTGACCCTTGAGTGTACATTTGCCATATAGAAAGAAGCAATGTTTAGAGACTGAGCCAGCCTGCAAAAATGCATCTGTTGGACACTTTCAGTAGTGTTTAAGAGACTTGTCATTATCATACTAAACAACTATTAGCCTGTTCAGTGACAGACTATCATGTTGAGACTGTGAGAAGCATGCGGAAGGGTTGAATGTGCAAGTCCTTCAGCAAAGACAGGCAGTTCTGCTAGTGATGGCAGCTCCTGTCCCCCCTGTCCTGGAGAGATTACAGCTCCTGTGAGGTGCTAACTACCCTGCGCTCATATCACAATTAACCTGCACGCTCACAGACACATAGTGCTTGCAGACGGTCAAGGGAGGCATCTAGACAGCCACTCACTGAGAACCAGAGTTACACCAACTTCCCATGCATATGGGCTCTGGAAAAGCAGGGAAAATTCACGCAGTGATGCACATCTAAGAAGGCTGCAGAGAATGAACTGAACTCCTGCTTGGAAGCTGCTCACTGCTTTTGTATCAATGAGGCTTTTTAAACATACAGCTGAGTTTGATCAAGCGCTTCAGAGTTCAGGGGAGTCACTGTCAACGTGCTGGAGTTGTACCTGAGTGGTGCCAAGAACCTAGTCTAATGTCCACAGCCATTCCAGCATTGTTCTTCTTTCCCATCAGGAAGAAATGCATCGCTTCAGAAGAAAATGGGCTTTTTCACTCTATACTTGCTATAGACTTGAATTTACTTCTGACTAGCAAATATTATCATGTTTCGCTTTCATGTGATATGGAGGAACTAAGAACAGTCTCTTTTTTTGGGCCATTTGTCTAAGCATATCTTTGAACAGCTGCAGCAGGTATTTTCTCTTCTTTGGGACTCTTACAAAGGAGTTTTTAGGGTTTTACTTTGCTTTGATATAGAAATGTATTAAAATTGAAATAAAAAGCCTGCAACAATTTTGTTTCAGGAGTCACGCTGTACAAAACAAGTAAGGAGTAACCAGAGGAGATTCAGTAACCTTCTCACGCAAGATGAAATATTTAAACATCATCTCACTCAGGGAACAAGGACATACTTCACACTGAGAAAAGAAGATCTAACCACTGAATTCCTGTAGGAAGTGTTTCAACCTCTGCTTGACGGCCAAATAATATCATACACTGTCCATGCAAAAGAGCAAAGAAGAGGCAGCAGACAAAAAGACTGTAAGGAAATCTCTCTGCAGGCAGATCTCTATGTGATATTCCCTGCTCTGCTTCTCTGGACAACAGCAAAAAAACCCAAAAAACCCAAGGGTGGGGGGAAACATCCTGGTCAACTAAATTTTTCTTGGATTCAGGGATTCATATATGCAAAATCCAGCTCAGCAGATCTGCATGCTCCTAAACACAACTTCTGTGGGCAGCATTAGACCTATGTCATGCTCCAGGAGCTAGCAGCACATGAGCTACTGAGTCCTGGAGTGACCAGAGTTCTGCAAGCTTGAGGCAACCACATGTGGGCTTTTGAGTAAGGCAAATGGCCCACATTTGGTGGGGCAGCAGCTGTGTCTTAGGAGGCGTAAGCAGGATGTTTAGCATGGTGAAGACTGGGTTCCACCAGTAGATTTCTGCTTTCTCCGGAAAGGTAAATGCTAGATAAATCACAGCCTGATGAGGCTGGACTGTCACCTGCTGGTAACCACTGGACCATGGACTGTTTCTGAGGTGTCTGCAAAAAGTGACAAAGAAAAGTGAGTCTATGATTGGTATATTAAAACTTGCTACACCAGCTTTGTACCTTCCCTGGGAAAAGTTTATGGGTCTGCAAGGTGGAAAAGGCCAGGACTCTGTGCATGGCTCTGCTTGGAGCATGGTGGCTTTCTGCTGCAGCACTACCCAGAACACCACCTCAGAAGCGTGCTTCATTCACCCTGCACAGGCAGTCAAGGGTAAGGATTCCTCAGTATGAGGCAATTCAAGAGCTGGAGGAAAAACATGAGAGCAATAAGGGAATCAGACAATTCTCCAGGTGGCAAGGAAAATGTAACTATTGAGCAGTTAGGTAGGTTCAAAGGCACAGCTTACTCCTTCCCCTGCGTACCTAAGGGACAGTTTAAGTTCTGCTTATTATGAGAAGCCTGCAGCCTCCCTGTCCTCCCCCAGCTTGCCAACTGCTGTTTCCTAGGATGGTGCCACTGTCGCTGTCACTTACTGGCTGCCACTGAGGCAGCACAGGATGTGCCACTACGACTGAGGGTGGGAAGTCACGAAAGTGCTTGTTGAGACCAACTGTGTCCTGGGGTGAGGACACCCACTTTTCAGGCAACGCTTTTGCTGAGCATCCAGATGGCTGGGAGGAAGTTTGGTAGCAGGAAAAGGATATAGAACAGAAAGTGCAGCCCTGGAAAAGAGTAAAAATATCCTAGAACAAGGAAAAGCAAATATGCAGACAAGGACACCAACCTCAAAAAAAGAGCAAAACCCAGAAGAGTAGGCTCTGGCTGCCCTGCAATGCACACCACTGAATACAGAAGAGGGACGACAATCTGCAGTGAAGCTGTCAGCTGGGTCAGGTTTGCCAAACAGAGGGGATGAGGTGTTACCTAGGGCAACAAAACACCCGTAACTGCTTATGAAAGTGGCTGCATCTTTGCAGCAGGTCTGACAGTCTGCCTGAAGCAATGGCCATCTCTGGCCCTGCAGCTGTGGAGGGCAGGCTGCGGCCGCCAGTGTGGCTCATCAGCCCCAAAGGTAGGGACAGAGCTGAGAGCACAGCAGCACTCAGCACTGCTGCCCTTTGAACCAGCTCAGAGGAGCCAGGATGTATTAGATAAACACCTCCATCCACTTTAAGCAAAAGAATTTATTCATAAATGTCTCAAGAGAAAGGAAGGCACACCTTCTTCACCTACATAAATGTAGCTGATATAACGGTTTGCAAAGGATTTGTAATGCACAGGTTAGCAAACAACCTTTTTCAAACTCCTGCAGAAGTGGGCAAATGGTTGTATTCAGACTCCTGCAGAGAACATTGGCACCCCAGGCACTGTCATGTCTCCCCCTTTTAACAACATAGTATGCTTACAATTTTGCAGAATGTACAGGAAAAGAATAAAAAGTCAGGAGCTGTCTCCTCTAGAAATGTAATTATGCTGAAACGTGCTAAAAGATTACATCAATTTCAATAACATTTGAAAGAAAAAATCCTAAAAATTCAAGGCTGAGATGGAATCTTACTTATGCTTAATTCCTTACAATTATCATCTATATTTAGATGTTTATTATACGTTTGCTATTTTTCTCACTTTGTTTTCTGCAAACGGGGCAGTTCAATAAGGTTATATCGCATTTATGAGCTGAATTATTCTGTGATTTCAAACTTCTCACTTTTGTTACCTCTGGGCACAAAAATCAGTCCCATGGCCAATATTGACCTTGGTGGAGCAGACTGTGGATGCAGAGTTCGACCTAAAGCATGGATAGAGAATGTGGTAAGGCCAGGAGAAGATCATACTGTGGGACTTCACAGTTCCCTATGCCTTGTTGTGCACCTGGCATCCCTGGGAGCAGACTGAAGGAGAGGAAAATCCAAGCAAGCTCTGTACAGAAAGGGCTGTCTACAAATAATTTGAAGTGATTTGTAGTGAGGTCTTTAACTCCAGGTCTGTCTGCTCTGTAGAAGAGTTGGGATTTAATTATACTTGTTGCGAAGCTTTTGTAACATTCTTGAGATAACTGAGCACATACTTAGAGCAGCAAACTCTGCAAACCATTAACATTAATTTTTCTTTACAGATCCTGGAAAAATAGAAACACTGTTCAAAATAGATATGGCATTTTTTAATCATGCTGAACGAATGGTCAGCAAGTGTGTCAGTCAATGTTAGTGATTTCTAGCAAAAGGATGTAACCTGTTAGTTACAGAAGAATAGGGTTTTATCAGATTAGTGTGTCAGAGTGAGAATACCATACAGCATTTAACTTCCTATTGTGTGACATTTTGATTTAAAAATTAACACTATCCAATATCAATATTGCAAGTACTTAGTGGATTAAAAAGTAACTTGGTATGTTTTATGGGGTATTTCTTAAAGAGAATGCTTAATAGAAGAAGCTGTCTGAAAAGCTCTCACAGTGATGGCCCAGTACTGTTCTTCTTTTTTTTTTTTTTTTTTTTTTTTGAAATAAAAATAGGAACTGGCTAATAATGTTTGTAAAAATTCATGCAGTAGCAGAATAGTAAATCATTAGGAGAACTTACATAATGTGATTCTGGACCACTCTGTAAACTGAATACATAGTGCAGGGGGAAGAAAACAACAAAAACCCCGAACAAATAAAACCTACTGCAGCCAATGACAAGACTTGCTGCCTTTGACAGAGATGGGGTTTTACATGACTTGTTTTAACAGAGCCAGACAAAGGTTAATGTGTCTGTAAACAGAGATTGCAGTTCTGCCTGTGAAGGCTGGGGCATTGTATTAGGATAAACAGGACTGGAAATATTCATGGGTCAGGGCAGCTCAATCAACTGAACAGGAGCGCTGATGATAAGACTGCTGCTGCAGGGCTGGACTGGGAAGCAAGAACATTTTAGCCTCTTTGAAATGGAGCCCTTGGCCTGAGCAAGTCTGGGAGCATTCACTCCCGTGATGCCAAACAGCTGAGTGGTCCTGAGCCAGATGCTTCACTTTTTCTGTCATTCCTTCTGTATTTCCATAGTTAGTGATGTTGTGGGCCAGCCTCAATGTTTTTTCCATCTCAAAAGTCAAACAATTATCAATAAATTGGCAAAGGTTTGGAAATGAGCTGGGCGAGTAATCTAAAATCTGGGAAGTGCATATTACAGTGATTAAGCATCTCTGACAGCTTTTCAATGAGTAAGAAGTAACTTGATCAAGGTCCTTATGTAGGAAGAAGACAGCCTCTGGTGCATTACAGTTCTGTCATATATAAGAAAATAGATAATACCTGGAAGCTGAATCTGGACAAATAATTACCATTATGTGATATCCTAAATCTTGTTTGGGGTCTTGCAACAGGCTGTCCCTAGACACTTTCCTGGGCAAGTAAATCTGCAGAACAGACCTAACATTCCAGTGTAGCATCTTGATTTCAAGACCCACACTCAACTTCAGACGGGTTACTGTCCTTAGCTCTGGGCCCCGCAGGCGAGGCACAGCAAGGAACACTACAAAGGAAACAATCACATTATTTTTTACTCAGAATTCTTTTCATTTATGAGCTGCAACATTTGAAACAGCCAATGCCTGAAGGCAGCCTTACTCTGCCAGGTCTCCCCAGCACAGGCACGCCAGCACTTTACATCTCCTTGGCCAGGGCATTTCCCATGGTGGTGGCAGGGGCAGAGGTGTTGCAGGCTGAGGTTGCTCTGGCCTCTGCCAACTGCGGGCTTCTGCAGAGAGGCATCCTACGTGGCCCTGTTCTAAAAACCCCCACGGCACAGCAGTGAAGACCTGTATGATGCTGATGGCCCTTGATCACTTTCTCTCATCTTCCCCATCCCTGGTGGCTGGCAAGGACCAAGCCAGCACTGTCAGGTGGGGCTCCAGCCCACAGTGACTTCTACAGGACTTTTGCAAGACCAAACGGGACCTGTAGTTTGACAAGGAGAGCTCCCAAACTGTGAGATGTTCTCCGAAATACATACCCTAAAGACCAAGCACAAGTTGTTGGTGTGGAGGCAGGGCATTCTTGGTGAATTATTACAATCTGTGTTTTGCAAATGAGTCTATTACATTCATTTCTCAAAAAGACACATTATGAATCAAAAATCAATTCACATATTGAGAAATTCATTTTGAGTAATAGTACCAGGGGGAAAAAAAACAAACCAGAAGTGCTCTGTTTCAATATTTTCAAAATGAAATGGTCTTGGTTTTGTTATCTAATACTGCTTCACTCTAAAATTGGTCTATGTTTAGTGTTAATAAATGGTAAAAATATGTGAAAAGCCAGTAATGTATCTGACTGGATATTAGTTTTCCCTAATTTATTTCCAGTTTGGCCACCAAACAGAAAAATCAATTATACTCACAATTCTATTCACTATAAATAAGTGCCTCTCTTCCAACATACTGCTCTGCACAGCTTTCTCCTCTTTTATGGAGACTCTTACTTTCACCAGATAATACTAACTTGTGGTTTTCCCCAGATGATCTTTGCTGATATTTTCATTCATATACATTCCCCTTAAATTTTTCTACTGTTAGTCGTGATTATAACTAGTTAGCCTCTACTGTAAGTTTCATTAACATGATGTTTATTGCCTCCTTCAGATAATGAAGCTATTAATTAAAATTGTATCTAACAAGGATCCACTGGGTATGTGACTAAGTATTGCTCCAACGTGGTTAAATGTTGGTTTTGATTATTTTCATTGTCTTTCAAAAGGTTTTCAGTACACATTGTAATGAGCCCATCCAAGTAATTTAGAATAATTTGGACAAGACACTACAAAACACAGTATCATGTTCTTCAATGAAATCAGAATGCTATTGCCCTTCCTTCCTATTGCCATTTAATTGGCAAGAAATATGTTGGATAAAACATTTACTAGTAAAATCCTATGTTTACTGCTCATTGTTTTCATTAACCTCTTCATGTTAGTGGCCATCTGCATCTGTTTTCCCCATCATTGTACGCACACTTGTTTTATGCACAGTGTGTAATATTGCCAATTTGCCACGGTGAAACTCTTGATATGTTTTTGAGAGCTATTTAAGTGTTGGCTCCACTCAACAGTTGTTTACCTTATTATCACCATTAAGATGAAAAATCAGTTTAGAAACATTTTTGAGCCAAAGATCATTTAAGCAGGAAGTAAACATTTATTGAAAGGACAGCCTGGGCTTAAAACCAAGGAGATGTTCCAGAAGTCCATTAGCATCAGGAGAAGGACTAAGACACTACAGAAGGTGTTTTACTTCTCAGTGGAAAGGGAAAATTTATAACAGATGACACGAGGACTGAAATTTGGAGGGGTGGGGGTGTTGCTTCATCATGCTAAATTTGATCATATATTATCATCATTACAAAGAAGTAAAACTCCAGGTGTGGAATAGGCATAGGAATAGGTTAAAGACCACTTATATGGGTTTGTTGATCAAGGGAGCCCATGGAAATTACTGAGGGAACTCTAAATCTTAACAGGCAAGAGGCTGAGACAATACCATGGTATGCATGGGGGATGAGAAGTTTTAGAGTATTAGAAAGATTATAAAAACACAAATATAGTGTCTGTGTTTAGAAAAAGATGAGGGAGGAGTATGAACATGGAGAATAGAACTGAAGGCGTTACAGATCAGTCCGCCAAGCTTTAATTCCTACTATGGAAATAAACAATGTTTTTTTTATGAATACATGGAAGATAAAACAGGGATGAGTAACAGCTAAGATGGGATTATCAAGGAAAAATCTTGTCAATTTTAATTTATTCTGTTCTATTACAGGATAACTTGTCTTGTAGATGAAGACAAAGATATAGGTGTGCTATATCTTTAAGGCTTTTAGTGCTCTCTTATGTAACATTTTCATAGCCAGATGAGAAAAGGTTGTTTAGGTGAAGCTCCTGGAAGGTGAATGCATAGGTAGGTGGCAAGGAACCCTTTAAAAAGTAGTAACTTGTAGCTCACAGCTATATTGGATGTGTGTATCTTTAGCAGTTCCACAAGAGTCTGCCTCGGGTTTGCTGTTTGTCAATACTGTTATTAATGGCTTGAACAATTAAATAGGTTATATGCTTATTAAGTCATGAGATTATATTAACCTAAGTGAGCTGCAAGCACTCTGGAGACTTAAGCAGTTAAGTACATAAGCATGATGGTGCGCCCAGGTTAGTATAACCTGCTTGTCATCAGGGCTAGTTAATCATATTAGCATCTTGCTAATGTGACCACACTGCTTGCAGTAGCTATGATACCCCTGAGTGGCACTGCATTATGCCACAGAGATACTCTGAAAGAGAGAAATTCCATACTTTTTCCATTTAATCTCCTTCCCCAGTTTGCTCCAAGTCAAGATGCTGATTTACTGGCAGATCACTTAGGTATGTTTAAACATTTTACCATAAATCCTCCTGGAAACACAGCAGATTTAGTTGTGCTGTGTTGTGTAATGCCAGGGTGAATGCTCACTTTATGCTAGAATATCATCTTGTGCAGCATCAAAATCACTCTCTGCAGCTCTCAAGCTTCCCTTGCAGATTCTTCTATCCAAGTATTGATCAGGTTCTGCATGTTAGAAAGGTCTGCATACTCCCCAATACCTACACTAGAAGAGTGGTAATTTTCCTGCTTTTCCTGAAAATGTATTAGGTTGCAGGAGGACTATGATTCTAGCAGATCAATGCCAGGGAGTTAATATCACCTACTTTGGCCTCCCCATTGTATAGCTCTAAAATTAGAAACAAGCAGAAACACTATGCAGCATCCTAATTGGCTTGTCACTAGGGTAAAGTAACTGGCCAGCTTCTGACTTACTGGAGATCAGAAGGTCCTTCTCTTGCTGCATCCTCACTGGTCTGTTGTTTAACCTCTCGGGAAGAAATATTTGGAAATAAATGTACCATATATTTAATTGAATTAGAATGTTAATCTACTCAAAGCATAATTTTTTTATCCAGCATGAGGTAAAATGTTTTTTGTCATTCTCCACTGTGAAAAAAATTACCTGAAAATATAGTAAGTTACCTCCTGGCTGCAGTACTATTAACTTCTTAAGGGCAAAGAAGGGACTTCAGTACTGGCAGGTATAATTTTTGAAAGTCTCATCAATGTTATGTTTAAATCATATAATCCTTATTCAAACGACTGAATGATCATGCTAGTAAAGTTGCAGCCACCTACACAATGCTTGGGGATCTGGAAAGAAAACCTAAAACGCATCTTGTTGGCAGGAGAGTTTGTGTACTTATTTTAAACCGGACTAGTCTAGAGAAATATATGTCTTTCTCCATATGAATTCCAGTCTAGGAGACATATCTTAACTAAGCTGTTATTATATGAAAAACATGTCTAGACACAAGCCTTAACTGTACAGCTATCTTTGAAGAAAAGCAATATATAGCCTGCAGCACAGCATTTCACAGTGCCTTTTGTATTGAATCTACCGACCCTCTGACAAACAGCTGCCACAGCAAGACAGGTGAAATTTCCATCATCTCAGGAGTCGCTGATGGTGTCTCTGAACAGCACAACACAGCAACCCACCTGAAAGCTCTGTCTGGGTTTATTAGCAGCACTGACAAGCAGGCTACGCTAGTGAGGCAGCGCTGAGCTGTGTGGTTATTGTTGGGAGCAAGACCACTCGCTCAGAGAAGCCCTAGAGGCTGCCCTGGGCCATGTGGAATGCCCTTCAGAGCTTGGCAGGCCCCGAGAGGAAGCCTTTCTTGGTGGGCAGGGACTGGAAAGTTTAAATCCCCAGCTCCCAAGTGGCCCATGAAGTTTTATTTTAGCTAGTGTGTTTCAGAGTCGTTCTGCATCTCCTCCAAGTTAGAGAGGCTGAGGGAAGGAAGCTGAAGCAGGTCTTAGCCAAGCTGTGCATCAGAGTGAACTAAGATCTCTTCTTCTTTGCCATGGATCTTAATTATGTTCCCTTTTTCCCTGTACTTACTTCACCCGGTTCATCTGTACTCCCACCCGCTTTCCCCTTCAACAGCCACTGCTCATCCCGCTTTTTCTCAGGTGAATCTATCCTGGGTTATAAAGTACAATCTTCTGCTGTCACTGAGGAACCTGCAACTTAATCCCTTTCCCATGCTTTTATTTCTTTTAAAGGCTGGTGGAATATTTTCTTCCTTTCAATATTTGCTTCCACATACAACCCAGGTATTTCTCTACCTTCCTCACATCCCTTCTGCCACACTGCAGCCACTGCTCCTTGTCAAACCACCACTCTCCTGCTAGCCCCCTCTCTGCCTGCTGAAGTGGACTCCTGTCATTTGCAGCCAACTACCTTGATTCAGGGTAGACTTTGCAATATGTGGCTTTTTCCTAATGATTGCACTCCATTTCCCAGTGCTTTAGGACATCAAGTCCTGCAGCCTGCTTGGGATGCGGCTCCAGCAGGGCCTCACTGTGCTTCCTGGCTCTGCCCTGCTTTATGGGTGCCTTACAGGACTCCCCATCTGCTATCACCAAGAGCAGGACTAAATTCAAGAGAAGTGGGCCAAATCTTCTAAGTTATCAACTTTCTAATTTTTAAGGTAGGCCTAAATTGGACCATTTCTGACTGAAACAGTGACAGCAACAGCAGTTTCACCAATACTGATAATGGTAATTCTAGCTAGTCCTTTGCTGTGCTTCTCCCACAGTTGTAAACACTACAGAAACAGAAAGAAATGCCATTTCCCACTCCCTGGGAAGGAACATTTCACCAGTGTGGCCGGACCCCAGCAGGAAAGAAAACCAAAATGTGCAGAAACTAGTAAAAAAAAAAAAAGACATAATGTAAAAGTTAATGCTTTTTGATAGACAGCAAGAGCTCATCGGTGGAGAGGCTGTGGGTTAATGTAGCGATGGGGCTGCACACCAGGTGGAGAGGCTGTGGGTTGCTGTGGCGATGGGGCTGCACACCAGGGTACCGGGGCTCCCAGCACTCCCTCCACTGCCCAGTCCTGGGCTTACTGGGAATCACTGCTGCTCTGGGCAAACACAGCCAGCGACTGTTTGCAGCTGGCTACAGACAACATGGGACAAGGGAAAAATTGATCTGGGCTGACATGTTTTAAGATGCTACCTATCAGTGCTGGCACCCGGTTAAGCTGTACTCAAGCCCAAAACATGCTCAGGTTATCTTGGCCATGGCACAAAAATTGCTGCTTGTCCCTTTAGCATTGTCCCAGCTTCAGCTCACACTAAGTGTAGGAAATAGGGAAGCAGAGTGGAGACTTTCTGCTTTTTCAGCTTCTGCTTTAAATGCCCCACATACCCTTGGACACAAGCTGGAGCAGCATCAAGACTACCATGGCTTGCCTTCCACCTCTTCCAGCCTCAGGATCTAGGTCAGTCCAAATCGGATGAATTTGTTTGTTGGACATATCCATATCAGTTGTGTTAAAGGGTTTTAAAGAGTTCCGTGTAGCTATTTAAGTGGGTTCAGAGTGAAATTACCAGTTGTTGATAGGCATTGGGTGAACGTGATAGCCAGTGAGTGATACCACAGAAACCCGGGAGGTAAGTCCCAGAAAGGTAGAGCAGTTCATGTACTCTTACATGCAGTGACAGATATGTAAAGCCATCTGGCACCTAGACCCCTCTGTGAGGTGAAGAAGGGAAAGCCTCTGAGGCAGAGCTGCATTTTAAGAGGGTCAGATGGGGGAAACCACTCAGAGGGGTGGGCAAGAGGGAGTCATGTGCCTGAACAGGGGCATCTCCCTCCCATGGAAGTTTGCCTCTGTCTGTGTGATCATGTTCTCATGTGCTCAACAGGTCTTCCCAGTTCCTTCGACTGTCACCCTAGCAGGGTCCAGCCCTACCAAAATGGATCATTCATTTTCAGACACCTTTATTGCTATTTATTCTTTAACACATAACTTCTTACTACCTCATTCCCTCCTCAGACGCTTCTTTCTTTTTTGTGTAAGTCCTCTCTCTTGCTGACTCTTCTCCAACCATGCATTTACTCCATCTCCTCACTGTCTTTCTCTTAGTTTCCCACCACGTGAATACCAATGATTTCCCAGGTGTACATTTCTTGCCAGGCATCAGCCATGGCCCAGGAACTGCATTCATCTGTTGTTCTTACCCACCGTATCCAAGGGTTTCCCCAGTACAACATACAGGCCTTCCACACAGCACACCAAAAATGTTTAAGCAGCTCTCCACTGCAGCTCCACCACTGCAAAAAATTGGCTAGTTCCAAAGAGAAATGCTGGGATTAGAAACACTAACCAAATAATAAGTTTTTATGTAGTGTTTTGTGTAATGATCTATACATACAAAAATGAGCACATCTGTGGTCAGAAAAAATGATCAACAGTATGGTCAAGGCCAATTTGGGGCACAAAGTGTATTTTTAAAGATTATCTATGTTGTCTTTAAATGTGCCTATTTTTAACCATCTGTGCACACAAGAATGTTTTTTAAAAACAATGTTGTGGTTGTAAAATCCAGTACTGAAAAGTATGTGCCAAAAATGAGCTGTCTATGCCACTTGATTTATATCCCCTTTGTTCTGTGTCACATGCTCATTTGCTAATTGGTGAACAGGATCCTACCTTATCAGGTGCATGAGACTGCATCTGCTGTCCGGAAAGATCAGGATGATGAGAATCCTGTTTCACCTGTTGAAGAAGCTTTTGGTGAAAATCCTGGCTTAAGACTCAGACTTTTTTAGATGAGACTAGATGGCAGCCACAGGGCTGGGACGCAGTTAATTCTCAGGGAGAAAAATAGTGGAGGTACAACAGGGCTGTTGAGAGAAAGGATAATCTTCTGAGGATTAAGATGATGAAAGCTGTCCAGAAGAGCTGGAGACTATCCCTGCTTCTGCCACAGAATTCTTCTGTGATGTTACTAGGCAAGATGCTTACAACTTTTTATAGATGAGCAGCGACTCAGTACATCTCCTTCTGAGGCCTCATTTGCGGAACTGCTGCAACCAAAATCCATAGGAGCTCTGCTTTGAGAAAAGAGGGCCCAGCTGCCTTTTCACTGTTCTGTCCAGAATACACCATCCTTTTATCTCATAGAGACGTGATATTTTCTAATACTCTGAAGCACACATGTAATTGTGGTAAGAAGCATCAGAATGCCTCTTGAGCTTGTTTTTGTATATTCTGAAGAAATTTGTGATAGCAAAGAGTAAGACTAGAGGATTCAAAGCTCTAGAGAGGGACACAACTGGAGTGACTCAGGTGCTCCAAAAACCAGACAGCTAGTACCACTTTCCCATTTTTGATGCGCTAAACTGAAGGACTACTGGGTATCACTTAAGAGTCCATGTGAAATCTTTTTGGTGCTGGAGGCCAGGCAGGATATCCTAGGACAACCAAACCAGCCACTGCCTGGACACAGGCAACCTTGTCTTCTTTCCCACACTCTTTTACTCAGCTTGTCAGCAGAATCCTAGTTTCTTCCCCTGCTTCTGGCCTTTTTCTTTCATGCCCAGTCTGGCTTCCACATTTCCCTACCCCAGCCTGATTCCCTTTCACTGGCTTCTCCTCCAGTCTCAGTTATTTCGGCCTCCTCAGCTCCCTTGGCCGATTTCTCCTGCAGAGCACCTCATTTCTCCTCTTCTGGCTCCTTCCCAGGTCTGTATCTCTTCCTCCTGCCAGACCAATTCCAGGTTTCATCTTCCTTGTGTGCACATTCACAGGCCCGCTACCCCTAAACCTCCCATTTGGCCCAGCTGTTAGCATGTAAGCTAGCATATATCCTTAGCAGTTCTCAGTCTCTGGCTTCTCTCATGTATGCTCATGCACTCAGTCTTTCCACTCCCCTCTGTCCCATCTCTTGAGACCTCAGGTGCACACTTCATATAAAAGACAGGCTTTCTGCTGTGGTTCCTTTGTGGTACACTGATGTCCCTGAAGCAGCTCGAATGTTGCTGATGACTGATACGTATTCCTCCTTTTCTGAGGAGCTGACAACGTTGCCGCTTCACCCTTGGGAAGGCCACCTTCCCCACTACCTCCTCTCTTTCTGATCTCTCGGGACTTCTTGCCCAGCCCTCACTCCGACTTCCATCCCTAAATTGTCTCTGGCCACTTCAGGCCAGAGCCTTTTAAGTCTGGCTTGTATTGTCTTAATCTCCATCCCCTGTGGCCCCTTAGAGGACAGGGAAGGCAGGCATCCCGCACCAAGCCCTGGGGTCCAGCTGGCCTCATCCTGGAGGAAACAGGACCGAGCACTGAAGGGGAAGGCCACGACTCCTCCTGCTGCTGGAGGCTGGAAGGAGTGCAGTCCCTCTGGAAGGAGTGCAGTCCCTCTCCGAAGGTGGTGTATGAGCAGTCCGGTCACGCGCAGCAGCTGCAGCAGGAGCATGCTGAGGCAGTGGAGCATGCAGGGGCACCCCTGTCAGTGTTGCACGCACCACACTGGGTGGGAATGGCCAGGAATTTCAGCTGTACTTTGCACACTCGAACCCACCTCCCTAAGAAAGTGAGGCAAGCTTGAGTACATGGGGTCCACGCCACCCCCGCCGCCTGTGTCTGAGCGAGCCTGCGCCATGCGTGCCACCCCACTGCCCCCGCAGAGGGGAGCGCTCCCGCATGCAGGGCAGTTGCGGCAAGGCTATGCTCTGAGGCGGCTCCCTCCTGCTCTCACCCCTCGGCAGCAGCTCCTGAAGCTCTGACTGTCCCCAGAAATGGCGCGGGGGCCTGGAAACCCGTTGGCAGGTGCTGCCCCTTCCTAGCCCCTCTGTGGCAAACTCGGGGAGGGCCGGCGTGCCGGCCCTGCTGAGCTGCGCCTGGTTTTTGGCAGTCATGGGGCAGAAACGAAACTTCGAAACGGATTAAAGATCCTTAAGAGCGCCGGGAGTAATTTCCACGCGACCCTCCATCCTCCCGGGACTGGCGAGCACCGGTACGCACCGCCGGGCGGCCCCTGCCTGCACCGGGCGGCCCCTGCCGGCCTCGGGCGGCCCCCTGCCTGCACCGAGCGGCCCCTGCCTGCACCGGGCGGCCCCTGCCTGCACCGGGCGGCCCCCTGCCGGCCCCGGGCGGCCCCCTGCCTGCACCGAGCGGCCCCTGCCTGCACCGGGCGGCCCCCTGCCTGCACCGGGCGGCCCCCTGCCTGCACCGAGCGGCCCCCTGCCTGCACCGAGCGGCCCCTGCCTGCACCGGGCGGCCCCCTGCCTGCACCGGGCGGCCCCCTGCCGGCCCCGGGCGGCCCCCTGCCCCCAGCCTCCCCGCGCTCCGGCTGCGAGCACGTCCCGGCAGGGGACAGCTCCCCGGGCGCTCTGTGTATGCGCCATCAATTACCGCTATTAACTCAGGCCCGGCGCAGAGGTCAGTGACTGCGAACGCAAGCGTAGCTGGCATAGGAATGATTATTACCAGCTGCTAATTGCTCATTAATATACGCTAACCGCTGCTGCATGCCAACATGCTCAGCACACCCAGCGCCCAGCCAAAGTCGCTCGACCGGAGCGCAGCTGCTCGTCGCCACCTCACCCACTCGCACCGAGAGCCGCCACCGCGGCCCCGCGGCTGCTCTGTGCTCACAGCGGGGTCTTCCCCGCAGCTGCCACCCCACCTCCTGAGGTGAGGAGCTGCCCCCGATGATTCCTGCGCCCCCAGGCTCCAGGCTTTGCCCCCGCGGAGGTTTGCTTCAAGCGGGAGACAAGCACCTCGGGCTGCACCGGTGGCAGGGCCGGAGGCCGCTGCTGTCCCCAACCCAGGGGGCTCGGCAGGGAGAGCCCCCCGCTGCAGACTGACGGGTGTTCTGTGAAGGAAGGGGCAAACCCCACACACGGGTTTTCAACTTTAAAACCCGCTGCCAGAACGTGCCTCCCCGGACACGCAGCATGCGCGGCGCCGGGAGCCGCTCAGCCGGGCAGCCGCTGCCCCGCCCGGGAGCGGCGCCCCAGGAGCCCGACGCCGGCGGCGCTGAGGGGAGGCCGCGGCGCCCCCGCCGCCCACAGGGCTCGCCTTTCCCGCCGCCCGCCCGGCGACAGGGCGCCAGCGGCCCCGCCGCCGCCTCTCCTCAGGCACGGCGCTCCGGCGACCCCCCAGCCCCCCGCTGGCGGGCGGCGGTTGCGCAGGGCGGCGGGGCGCCCCCGGCCCCGCGGCGGGCCCCGTGGCGGGCGGCGGCTGGCGCCCGGCGCGGCGGGGAGCCGCGGGCGGCGGCGGGAGGGCGGGCTGCGGGGCGGGCGGTGCGCGGCGGCCGGCAGCGCTGCGCCCCGATAGGCGGCGGCGGGCCGTGTTGGTGCTGCCGCCGCGGCTGCTGCTGCTGGCGCCGAGCCGCTGAAGCCCGGCGGAGGGGCTCGCCGGCTCTCGCACGCAGCGGCGGCGGCGGAGCGCGTCGCGTCGAGCGGAGCGAGCGGGGAGGAGGAGGCGAAGGAGGAGGAGGAGGAGGAGAGGAGGAGGAGGAAGGGGAGGGGGGATCTTCTCGGCGAGGATGCCCGGAGCGGCTGCAGGGACGGCGGCGACAGGAGCAGGCTCGTCAGGAGCGGCAGCAGCGGGGATGCTCCCGGCTCAGGAGGCGGCCAAGATCTACCACACCAACTACGTGCGGAACTCGCGGGCCATCGGCGTGCTCTGGGCCATCTTCACCATCTGCTTTGCCATCGTCAACGTGGTGTGCTTCATCCAGCCCTACTGGATCGGGGACGGCGTGGACACGCCGCAGGCGGGCTACTTCGGGCTCTTCCACTACTGCATCGGCAACGGCTTCAGCCGGGAACTCACCTGCCGGGGCAGCTTCACAGACTTCTCCAGTCTGCCCTCGGGAGCCTTCAAAGCTGCTTCCTTCTTCATCGGGCTCTCGATGATGCTCATCATCGCCTGCATCGTCTGCTTCATCCTCTTCTTCTTCTGCAACACAGCCACCGTCTACAAGATCTGTGCCTGGATGCAGCTGACCTCGGGTGAGTGAGGGGCAGCGGCCCCGGCTCGGGGGGGGTGTCTCCGCGCCGCCCTGCGCTGCCCGGCCCTGCCCGGCGCCGCCGGGGGCACGGGCGGCTCTGGAGAAACTTGCGGCGGCGGCGGGGCCGGGAGCGGGTGGCGGGGCAGCGGCGGGGGCTGGCGGGGCGGCGGGGCCGGCACCGGCAGCGCTGCGGCGCGGTGCCGGGGGCCGCCTGGGGCCGCCCCACCGCCCGGGTGGGCACCGGCCGCGGGCCCAGGTCAGGCGCAGCCTCCGCCCCTCGGCACCGCCCCGGGGAGCGGGGGTGCCCGGAGAAATTGTCCGGCTTCGGGCCGGGAACCGACCCGTGAGCATCAGGCAGCTGCGGGCAGGGCTGGCGGGCAGTGGCAGCCCCAGGCTGTCCTCCGGCGCTTAGTCTGTCGCTAAAGGTCGGGAGAAAATGGCAGTGGGGGCCGTGGGGGACGCTTCGAGGGCGCGGCGGTGGGTGAATTTAACTCAGCGCCTGTTGAAGGTTAGTCCTGAGCCCGGGTGGCCCCCTGGTCCAGGCAGAGCCCGCTCCAGTTCAGCGGGAGGGGATGGCGAGGGCTTTTGCTGGCCAACTGGAAGGGCAGCCGAGGTCATTGGGTGTTACATGCGTGAGTTTTGGTTGGGGTCCGTTCCGCCTGTGCAAGGTGTATTCTTCTCTGTACGTTAGGAGTGTAAGAAAGAATTCCTTTTGGTTGCTGGTTTTGCCTCCGAAGGTCTTCTGACTTTCCCCATCACATCCAGTGTCTCCCTGGGGAAAGCGCATGATAAGGAGGGAGAACACCAGGACATCCCTTTCTGCATTCCCAACACAGCTTCCCCTCTGAGTTAGTAGAGAACGGGTGATTTGTGTGCAGCTGGGAGGCAGAGGAGGAGAAGAGAATGGTCTGTAGACTTGAGATAGTAACAAAATCAATTTTAGCAAGATAGTAAAGATTAATTCTTCAATAATTTGAAAAAAAAAAAGTCTAAAATCAAAGCATACCTTCTTGCTTGTCCTCCTGATAAAACCCTGAAATTGAGAAGTTTTGTCTTTGCAGGAATAAGCTGTTAGGGAAACTGAGCAAAATATCTCCAAAATGGGCTCACAATCACTTTTGAATTGACCTATATTCATTTCAGTTTCCGAGCAATAATTCTTCTGAGTTGTTTGCTGAGCAGCTTCAGCATTATTCAATTTGCCACCTAGTCCATGAGGCTTAGTGGAAATTTCTGGTTTGGATTAAACAGCTTTAACCATTTCTCTCTGTGATGCTGGTTTTATGTGTTGTTATATATATATATTTATGCTGTTTCCATCACTCATGTTTATGGTTTCTTTCTTTATCACTTGGGGATTGATCTGCAGTCATTTGAGGTTGGTAGATTTTCTCTCAATTCCAGTCAGGCTAGGTTTGGGCTCATTATCTCTGCAATGGGAATCCTCTTTGATGCTGGTGGCTACTTTGTTCAGTAACATGCATTCTGGTATGATCTTATTAATTGTACACAGTCATGTCACTTGGCTCCAGGCAGAGCAAACTGTTTCATCTTTGCACCACTGACGTCTCCTCTGCTCGGTTAAGGACTTTTGCTTTCAGCTGTCTCCTCTCCTTATGGCTCCGCTGGTAAAAGGTGGCATGAATATTCACTGGTTTGGTGCATCCTCAGCCTGTTTTGTTCATGCCCAGTATGCAGTAGGACAGCACAGTTTCCAAATCCCTTACATTTTCCAGCACCAGAGATAATGGTGTTTTATTTATATGGTTCCACTGCTTCATACCAAGAAGATAGTGCAAGGTATATAAAAATGAATCTGATTCCTTTACTGCATTTCTGCACAGGTGAATAATGATTAATAATAAAAACGTTTAGAAACCACTGCATGCAGCTGATCTGTGGGAGCCCTACCAGTCTATAGCATGCTGCATATGTGCAGGTATGACACCGAAGATACGTTTTCAGGCAATTAACACAGAATTTTTGTCATCTCCAAAGCTGGTAGATGCACTGTTGGCATTAACATTCAACATCAGGAGTTTTATGTCAGCAGTAGAATCACTTTTCAGACTGCTTACCTCCAAAATTAAAATAATAGGGGAATACATGTATAGCCAAGTGGTTATTGGCCATCTTTCCTGGTTTGTATGTAAATGCCCTGGAAGAGCTAGAACAATGTTGGGTGTTGAAAGAACCTGAATTTGTTGTTTTGCTGAAAGTTGTACCTTAATTCAGCATTTCCCTGACTGTTAATTACCTCAAAAAAGTTTCCTCAAAGGGAGAGGAAACTACCAGAAAATCCGTATCGGTTTGGGTTACACCCTTTGAAGAAGAAAGCATCGGTGGTGGGACAGAAGGAAACCTTAGAAAAAATTGTGCAGGACAAGAGAGTTATAATGAGTTCTGCTAGGTTTTCTATGAGCTATATGACCTACTTTTGTTATTATTCTACTGTTTTGAGAGGATAAGTAATAGGCAATAATAAGCTTAAGGTGCTTATCTCACAGATAATAATATAGTAATGTCATCTACATATGTGTGTAGTTCTTTGTAGTACAGGAATAAAATTGAACTTGAAGTAGTGAAATAAGCAAGTGTGTTAGTATAACTTTGATTTTGCTTGCTATTATGTACCTTAGTAGTATTAGCATTCATCACAGTTCATATAATACTTAAAATTTAATTTAAATCTTCTAAGAAGCATTTTTTTTTTGACCTGGGATCATGCTTGATTTAGGATTGCAGATGAACGCTTAGGAGCTAATTTCTTTAAAAGAAAAAGATTTTGTTCACATTCTGTCCTGCATGAGTCATTATAAATTGTCAGCATGATATAGCTCTTGTTTTGAAGAGATGTTTTTTAAACAGGGAAAAAATAAACAATATCTTGGACATACACGTTTTCAGGCCTCCTTGCTGTCTAATCATGTCTATGACATGATCAAGCAGAAAAATCCTAGGAAAAAAGCAGTTTCCTATGTGTACGTGAGGACAACATTAGACTCCCTTACGATTTTGCCATGACTTAGACTGCTTTTTCTGTTTCACGTGCATAATGCAGTCAGGGTACACTTGATATCTTGAGAGCCAGTGTTGGCAGCCTTGTTCTCCAGCCTCTAGTCTCCCCTTCTGCAGTTTCAAAATCATGTACAAACACTTGCACGTACACTTACCAAATCTGAGCAGCTGCATGAACACACTTAGTGAAAGTTAGAAATGAGGTATTATTGTTCTTTATTACCCTGCATCTAAAGTTTGCAAGAAACCTTACAAAGACATTTCTTGAGATTTATTCCTTTGTAAGTTAAATAAATTAAATGCTTCAGTTCTGTTATTGTGATTTTTTTCATTATTAGACATGTCATTACTTTTGTCTTTGCTAGGATGTTGCAAGTTACAGGAAAGAAAAGTAAAGTAAGCAAAAGAAAGGCATAGAAGCATCCCGTGGACAAGTAGGATGAAACCAATGTACATATTTTTCAGGACACGGCTAAGCCCATGCCACAGTAAGAGGACAGTTGAACAAAACGACATAAAACCTCTGTACTTTGTCAAACCACAGGCCCAGTGATCTCCAACAGTGGTCTGTCACATAAGCCCACAGAAGCATCAAAGCTTTGAAAGCTCATTTTGCCTTCACTACTCTCTGTCCTCCAGCACTTGTGTTCAGGGATTTGCTAAGATAAGTCTTGGCATTTAAAAGCTCTTGCTGGAATTAATTTCTTTTTCATTACTTTGGTCACTTTTTGAACCTGTGTAAACTTACAGTGTTTACAGTGCTCCAAAGCAAGGAGTTCCACAGCTTAATACGTCTTATGTGAAGATTCAGTAGTGGGTTTTTATGTTTTAAACCTTGTACCTGCCCATTTAATTTGATCCCCCAGCTCATGTTTTGGAAGAGGCTGTGAGCAGGGTGTTCCCAGACACCTTCCCTGTGCTGGTCCTTGAATACACCTTTGCTGTATTCCCTGCTACCTGTTTTTGAGACTTGATGAATCTTTGTCTTCTTAGTCATTCCTTGGTTGTTAGGTTGTACCAGGCCTGTGGTCATCCCTGCTGCCCTGCCCGCAGCCGTTTCCAGCCTGCTGTATCCTTTCAGAGGCGATGGGATGAGAACTTCATTCAAGACAGGCAAACCAGCCATTTATACAATGGCATAATAATAATCTCTCTTTCATTCTTTGTTCCTTTCCTAGTAATTTTTAATACTCACTTTTTCACTGTTAGTGAACGGTGAGCTGATTTTTTTATGGAACTACCTATTACAACCCCAAGATCTTAGTCCTGAAGTGGTAATAGTCACCTTGGAGTACATTACTGTGCAGTTAGGTATTTTCCCCTCAAGGAAATGACTTTGTATTTATTTATCTACATTGACTTTAATTTGCCTTTTTATTGCCTAGTCGCTCAGTTTTGTAAAGTCTTTCTTCATAGTCTTCCCTTATCTTAGCTACCCTGAATGAACATCAGCAGCAAACTTTGTCATCTCACCATTTACCTTGTTTTCCAGTTCATTTATAAATAAGCGAGCAGCTCCCAGGTTCCAGCACAGATCCCTGCAGGACTCCACCGTTGACCTCTCTCCGCCTGGGAAATTGTCAGTATTCTCCTACCATCTGTTTCTAATTATTTATCCTTGCAAGGACATTTATTTTTATCCTCTGGGAGTTTAGTTTTTTTAAGACTTATGAATGACAGATTTATCAAATGTCTTTTGGAAGTCCAAGTGGGCTTTGTTAATGAAAATTTCCACAGATCGCATTATTTTCTACTTCTTTGGAGAGCTCTGGTAGTTTTGTAAAAAATTACTTAAAATAGGTGTGTTGGTCCTACCTTACTCCCTTTTGTCACACAAATATGCCATGTTTGTGCATGTGCCAACATAACTCTGTTGTTGCTGATGTACATGGTGCAGATATCAGTCTTTCTGTGGTTCCCCAGGTTTTACCTGGACCTGTTTGAAACCAGTTTTTAAAACTGGTTCCATATTACTCAATTGCCAGTTCTTTGGAGAGGTTATTACATGCCACAGTTAAAAATTCATTTAAAACAGGGAATTGTTTCAGAATGAGAAGGTGGAATTCCTCATTGCAGCTGTGTTGTTTGACTTGAAATCAGTCTGCAGGACCAGGTGACTTTTATGTAAGTCTTAAATGCCTTGACCTTGATGCTCTCAGAGCCTTTGTTACTGCTGTTTGTCAGATCTTGGTATAGGGGTAAATTCCAGAAGGCTGGATGAAAAACCAGTCTTGCACCAGTGTTTGAGCAGGATGTCTGGTGGGGTCAGGCAAGGCGCTTGCCTGTAGCCTCAGTGTCTTTAAAAATCAGTTGGGAGAATAATATACATTTATAGCTGCTGAACTTTGGAGGTGGTACAAAAATTATTTGTTTAATAAATTATAGTTATTTGTTTAATAAATTACAGTAAGGATAGCTAATTCCATAGACAGATTTGGATGTCATAATAACCTAGGCTTGCTTCAACAGCCTGTATTGTAATACATCAAATGCAGCGTAAGGCTTCTGGGGATCAAAATGTAGGAGACATCCTACTGATGGGAGAATTACCGAAGTTACGTGTTATGGAAAACAGTTATTTAGAAGAGAAATTAGAGGCTGTCGTAGATGTGTGTCTGCGTGTGAGCTCTCACTGCAGTGCTGCACTTAAGAAGTCCGATGTGGCCCCTAAATGTGTGCGCAAACAATGGGACTGCTGTTACCACAGTGGTTCCCATGCCCACTCTGTCCAGGACAAACATCTGTCAAGACTCCCTTTCAAGTATAAAGGAGATAGGATTTCAGGACTGGTTTAAATAAATGAAAGAAGAAGACCTAAAAGGATGAATTTTCTTGCTATTCAAAAGAAGATTAGAATTTGACAGATTATGGTATATCAGGACCTACAGGGGGAGATTTCAAGTCATGCTGTGCTCCTTAACTTGACAGATGCTATGTCTGGAAGCTGAAGTTACACAAACTTGCATGAGCCATGAGGTATATACATTTTTAACCTGTTAAATTTAATTTGTTAATTATCTTTACAGTGATTGCTTCTTCACTTGAAGCCTTTACATAAGATTGGCTGCCTCTTTCTAAGAGGCATGGCCTAACTCACCAGAAGCAAAGGACCTTAACCAATGCGGCTGCCAGCTTTTGTTCCCAACATGTACCTCAGCTGTAAAGCGAGAGGCACATGGGAGGCCAAAGGGAGAGGAGGGCAAATCCAGGAACATCAACCAGAATTTTGAACTGCATTTCAGCATTGATGCTGACTTTAATAAGAATGTTAACAACCCCCACCCCACCCGCAGGGTGAGGTAACTGAGGTTATTTAGTGGTCTGTGAGCAATAATGGGAGCTGGACCTTTGGTGGAGAAAATTCTGAAAAATTAGGGATGCTGAGGGCTCTGACCATGATAAAATGAGGATTGCCTCTGCGTCTTGGTGAAATGGGGTGCTGGAGTTGGGCAGGTGGGCAGGGAGCAGGGAAAGAGCTGAGTGCTCTCCTTGCTAACAAATAGACTGTCTCATCAAGCCTATAAGGACATTTCCTAAATTGAGTGGGCCCTGGTGCATGTGCTTCTTTTTCCTAGTGGAGAAATCATGCTGCCAGTATGATTTTCTGTCCGTTCAGCTCCAGAGGAAAGTTTCCCATCAGGCTTAATAGAGGTTCCCAGGGTTCCTCATCCTTAGGGTGGGAGTGCCCCATGGTAGCCTGCACTCTGCTACTGTCATGCTGGCTGTGATGCGTACTGGAAGTGCCCGTGTTCTAATGTGAGTTGGAAGGTTAGCTGGGTAGGTTGGAAAGATGAAGAACTGGAAGTTTTGTTATTTTATTTGAAGTAAACATTTTGATGTATTTCATGCTTTGGCTATAAAAATGAAGGTTAAAGGTGTGTCCTGTGAACAGTGGAAATGAAGGAAATGTGCCTCAGTGTCCCCTCCGAAAGTAATTTCTTCCCCAAAATACCCTGTGCCCACAGTATTAAAAGTTCTTTCCTGCATCCCGTCATCCCTTGCCTTCAGTAGCTAAATTGTCTGACTCCTCACACGCTCTTCATCTGTGTAGTTGACAAGGACACAGCATGTGTTAGAGCTGGCAGAAAGCTGTTTGTGTGTTGATTTGATGTCCTCAAGCTGCCACCTAGATTTGTTAAAGGATAAACTATCCCTGTCTTTCCACTAGTGGGAATTAGGAATACTTTCTGCTCTGCCCAGGAGCCAGCTTTTTCACAAAACTTGCAGAATTTTAGTATCTTGGAGGCTTGTAGCATCAGTCAAATTTGTTTGAAGTTGGTCATCAGGCTTAAAGTCACACAGCTGCATCAGTCTTGATACCAGAGGGAACCTGGCTAAAATGTATCACGTAAGAAGTGTATATCATTTATTTGTATGAGTGATTTGAGATTTTGATAGCAAAACTTGTTTTTGAAGGATAAAGGTGTGTTGGGAATAAAGAAGTTATATTTTCTTTTGTTTTAGAGTGTAATAAAGATTTCAGCATCTTATAACTCTGACAATTGCCTTTTATGAACATCCTGGGGGCTGTGGCCCACTGTTTGAAAAACACTAAGATAACAGAATAGTAAGATATAAAAGGAAATATATGAAGTTATTTAGGCAATTTGAGGCCAAATTCCAGTTCACTGAAAAAAAGATGTATGGGAGTTGAGAAGGAAGCTGAGAGGGAATTCAGAAGAGGGGTATATCACCTATAGAAATGTGGGGCGCTGAGAACTTGAATACCATTGGGAAAGAGAAATGGGGGTGAGCTTTTGGAAAGCAGCTGATGTTGGCACAGTTCTGCTTTCTTGCACCTGAAGGGGCATCACTGGCATAGATATGTCTGCTGCTGAGTTCTTTCAAAAATTCCTTCTAAAAGTTTAATGAAGAAAATGGCTATATGGGAAAATGAAGCCAGAAGAGGAGAAACATATGGATATTAGTGGCAGTAGAAGGCATGGTATAAAAGGAAGGATAGGTTTCAAACACTAAGGTTATTCTACCTTTTTTGAGAAGTGAACCTTTTGAGCAGTGTGTCATAAACAGCATTAGCTTTGATCTTGCAAACATGAAGAGAGCAAACATATCAGAACAGAAAATCTATGGTGTGATCAGGCAGTGTGGACTCAATATTTGAAACTAACAAGATCCAGCTGTGAGGAATGGCAGGGTCACAGTAGTGAGGCATCACAAAGGAAAAAATAAAAACATTTTTGCTCAGAAATGGTGAAATGGAAAAAAGACATGAGCAAGCGAAGAGCCTGAAAAGTCTGCAGAATTTGATAACATCAGTTGCTATCAGCATTGTTAAAAAATGCAGTGGCAGCATGACAGAGTGAATAGCTAGAATATGCATTACTGTGTGGAACAGTGTGCAAATCCCAATTACTAAGAGAGAATTACAGCTGGAATCTTTAAGAAGGGGAATATAATAGACTTCAAGATCTATCTGTTCTAAGGAAGATATTATCTGTCTTCATGTTGGCATTCAGAGATAGTGCAGACTTGAAAAAAGCTGGCCTTAGAATGAGTAGGTCATACGTACCAGGGGAAAAGGTTGCTTTATTTTCTCCTTGAGAAGCCAGATGCAAATTTATGAATTTCATTGATTTTAAAAGGTAGCTGATGGCCTCTGTGGAGAGCCACTTTGACACAAGCACATCATGTGCTATTTCAGAGAATATTTCAGAGAATTATTCAATCAAGTAATTGAGAGTGCATCAGAAGGAGAGAGCTACCGAATAAATGGTTTAAAATAAATTATTACAAACAGTTGATGAGTTGTCACACATTCTACTTTCCTTATTTTTCTGATTGTCTTTCAGAAAGGAAAAGTTTATAGAGAAGAAAGCTAGACATGTTGTACTTGCAGGGTCAAAGACAAACATTCTGAGTTTAGAGGTTTAGAAAATGCTACTTGTGAAACCTTTGGAGGTTCTTGTGTTTACTGCTCTAAGTCAAAAGTCATGCACCTTACTTATAGAAGTTCATTGAATAAGGTGAGACACCTTGTGCGATGAACATGGCCAGAATGTGTCTTGCAGTGCTGTGCTAGACTGCACCTCCGCAACCTCTCCCTACAGTACTTTGTTGTGATGGACTTTGTGTGCAGCAGAAGTGTGAATGAAATCGGACATGGTCTCTTAAGATCAGGGAAGATTTATGCAGGGAGGGGAGGAGGGTGGGCTAGAAGCAGTGTGTTTACCTCCTATCTGACCTCCTGCCTCTTTCTCTGCAGTAACAGGCTTCTGGAGTGGCTGTAGAAAAGCCAGTGTTCCTCAGTTCTATGTAACATAAAGTCTCTTTAGGAGAAGGTTGTTTTGCAACAGCCCAGATGCCAGCATGTAAGCGTGAAACACCTACATAAATGATCCCATCCTTCTTGGAGATTAAGTCTTCAAAGTTAGGCTCAGACATTTCCGTATCAAGTCATCTCCTCAGCTTCCCAGTGCCCAACAGAGGGAAGCAGTGGCTGGGCCTGTATCTGCAAAGTAAGCATGTCCAGAACCACCCTCTGGTGCACAGTCAGCTGGAACGCTGGCCAGTGTCCATACTATTACATTTTTTTACCTTCTCAAACTGGGTCACCGGACTCACACTGCCTATGGGGAACCATTCCTGGCATGTCCTGACTTGCAGACTGTGCCCTGGCAATATTTTGGAAGATTGTTAGTTGGAACAGACTGAAAACACTCCCGTGACACATGCTGTGGGACAATTCTAACAATTTAATAGCGTAGACAGTTGCGTTTCAATGCCTGGGAGTGCTCCCTGGCGCTACTTAATTTATCCGTGTAAACATAACCACTACGTAGCAAAGCCTCAAAATGAGGAGCTCAAGAAGTACCCGTGCAGGAATGTGAATGTGACATGGGATTTAGTCCTTTAATTTAAACCAATTTATAACTGCAATTCAGTGCCATAGCGTTCAGTTGTGATTTTCTTTGTTTAAATTAACCATAAAAAACCCTGTGGATGAGAAATTGGCATGAAGTGTAGTTAGCTTTGAAACTAGGCTTAGTAATGACCTTGAAAAAGAAAAAGGTTTGTAACCTTTGGCAAGAGGAAGAAACGATCAGAAATGTAGAACAAGCCACAAAAAAGTTTTTCACCTAGACATGGGAAAATGTTGTCCACGCATCTAAATGAGTCTTCTCTCAGATGTGGACTGCATGTTTCAAAATCAAATTTCCCCCAGGTACCTTCAGCTTGTCTAATACGTTTTTGAACACTATAAAACTGTTACGCATTGAGTCTTTACCGGAGAGACATTCAGTGTGGCTTCATAAAGAGTTAATTCAATGTTTTAAGATTAATTCCATGAGAGAAATATTAAGACTTCCCATGAAAATAAAACTAGTCATCCTTGTAGCTTTATATTCCTCTAAAGAAAGTTAATTATTACTTGGTTTCTGTGTCTTACTATTTAGCCTTCCTATTACTGGTGAAGTTATATTAGAACATCAGTAAAATAAAAAGGTTTAAAGTGCAATTCATGGTCATTATACTAGAAAAATATGGTCCAGAATAGTCCAAACATGCTGATGGGTTACCAGCAACAATTGCTTGCATTTAGTTGATGTCAGGCATTTGTATTTGAATGGATACATTAGGTAGTGTGGCATCAGCTGGTTCACCAACAGCCATTCCCAAGCTGATGCTTCACTCTTTGCCAACCTGGAGGAGCAAGGTGATAGTGGTGGCATGGACTCACTGGTGCAGAGCATAAGTCCATGCAGCTGAGGATGGGTAATGGGTGAAGAGAGGGCCTAAGTACATCTGTTCACCAAAGGATGACAACGGGATGTCAATGTAATGTGGCTGTGAAGAGGGCATATGTGATCTTGGCACATATTTCATGAACTATTTCTAGCTGATTTAGGGCAATGTTGACATTGTTATGTAATACACAGTGATAATTCATGTAGAATTCTGGACACTGATGTCTAATCCTGACTGAGACGGCAGTAGCTGCAAAAAAGGAAAACCAGGTGATGTTTCTTGCAAGGAGAAAACTAGGAAGGCTTGGTTACTTTAATGTAGAAAGAGGAAGTTTGATAAGATGTCCATGACTGCTGTCTGAAAATGCATGGAAGGCTGAAAAACAAGAGGAAGGGAAAAGAATTGTTTAAGCCCGTGCTTTTCACTTCTATTTGATTTGATTCCCAGACTTTTTCCAAAGATGATGCTACATGCCCTGTTGCATTGTTAGAGCAAAGTACAACCTGTTAGGCCTACTTTGCGTCATGACACTTTAAAAATCTCAGAAGTGGTTTATGAATACCTCCTGAGTCCATGGCCCATCGAATGAAAAGTAATGACTTTAAACTTGTGGGTAACAGTGGCACAAGAACAGACGAGTATTGTCTGGATACAAATCACTTCAGCCTGGAAATTAAAAGAAGGATTCTAACTATTAAAGCAGTAAGGTTCTGTAACAACTTTCTAAAGGGAGTAGATTTGGTAAAATACTGAGCTGTACATTGGAAACAGATTGAGTGCCTGAAAGAGATTACAGAATGCAGTGTTTGTAACAGCATGCCTTGTTCCCTTCTCATTTCTCAGAACATCTAGGTGAATGCTCTTTTCTATTCTACTCCCATTTGTTCTGTTTTTTAAAACATTATCACTCCTATTCTTGGTGCCTTCTAGGATTAAAAATAGACAGTGACCAAAATATGTAGATCAGTCAAGTGGGGCTCCATTCTGCCATTCCATTTGGCATTCTGACCAAACAAACAAGCAAGGTTTGGTCCTTAAATTCCCAGCAAAACTGTAAAAGTGTCAACAACAGCTGCTGTGGTTAATGTGCTTCACATTTTCCCTTTGCAGTCAACATTTTCATGTGACTTGGATATTTAATTTCCTTTTAGAAAATTTAAGTTATGTCAGCTAAATACTGATGTTTAAAAGTGAGAGTGGTTGAAAAATGAATCTTTAAAATATTCTAAAAGACCAAGGTTTCAGGAAAAACAGTTTACAAATTGTCAGTTCTATGACTAATGTGAGATCTAGTTTTGCTAAGGATGTTTCCCTGATAATTTGTTGCTTGTTATCTCTCCATGCACCTAATTATTTTGTGATGCCATGCTGCTACGTAAAGAACCTTTCTAAACAGCTAAGAAACATATAAAATCTCTTCCTCTTGTTGATATGCTACTGGATGCTGCATTTTTTGTGTGAATAACTTTATGTCAAATGCATTGGATATTGTAGAAAGAAAAGGCTCAACAAGTGGTCCTTGCTCATGCACACTGGGATGCGGAGCAGCACTGAGTTCCGTGTTCTGTCCATGCTGCCGCCTTTCCTGCCTCCTGTGGCAGTTTGAGAGGGAGAGAGAGGAGGGAGCACTTTGGCAACGGGATAAACAAGTGTTCAGTGCATCAAACAACTGTATGTAAGGCACACCCTGAACTTCAAATGAAACACTTTTGATCTTGCACTTCTCTATGAAAGCTATCTCATGCAGTATGCATACTTAAAAATGCCTGTTTGGGATTTCACACCCTCAGGGACACATCTGCAGATACAAGTATCTGGGTTTACATGTAGCCTTACTGAATTCAGTGAGTGTCTATGTCAACCTAAGATGGTATATTTAATAGCTGAGTGTTAAACATATAGCACAACATTTCATTTAGTTTTAATTGTGTGGTATTCTGGAGGAATTGTGCTGAGGCAAAAGTAAGGTTGTCTGGGAAGTGGTAACTGCATTTTTGTCTCTTCCCAAGGCACGTAATTTTTTTATTCCCTGGGGCTGCTTTTTCCCAAATCAAGTCTGAACCAAATGCAAAGCACACTTCTACAGACAGCTCTATTTTACTATAAACTACATCAGGCAATGGGTAAGCATAGATACAACAGCGGAGTTGTGCCAGAGAACATGCAGTGAAACACCTGGCTACACACGTCTGGCTTAGACTGCGGTAGGATGGTGTCACCATCGGCCCTGGCAGAACTCACCTGGCCCTGGCAAGGCCAGGCAAGTGTTTCTGCAGTGAATCCATGAGTGTTCGTCTTAGTGATAACTTACAAATACAGGCCTATTCTGTGCACTAATGACCTGCATAAAGGAGGAACTAAAGCGAGGGACTTCAAGGACTGATAAAGGAAACACTTGCTGCAGAGAAGGTTGTCTGACTGGAAGGTTGCCACACCATGTAAAGTCAGCAGAATTCACAGTAACTAGAACAAATGTAACAGTGGCAGGGGGAGATTGCGATTGCCAACTCAATTCAGGACTAGAAGACACCCACACCTGCCCCCCGACAGGTGAATTGAAAATACATTGTAACTTTAAATCAAAGGAAGAGATATATAGACCACTAGAAAACTATAGTGTATAACCAATTACCAATAATATCTTTCAGGTAGAGTTTGGAAAATACGTATGTATAACTAGACTGTATAGATATTATTCTTCGTCTGAGTTTTGAGCTAGCTTTGTGGAATGCCACCTAGCTGCCAACTTTGCACAGACTTGTAATAAAAGAAATACCTCAACACTGTGTGTATTGGCTTGCATACCTGCGTAAAGATCCCACTTTTTGGACATTAGGTTATTATGTCAGTCTGTGGAGGCCAGGCCATCAAGCAGTTGCCTACATCCAGGTGTCTGTGCTTAAAGTGCCTCAAAGATCCTGTCTGACCTGTGACTGCTTTTCCAGGAGGATACAGGCCTTCCAGAGGTTCTCCATCATCCACACACAGATGTCTCATGAGTGGTAGAAGAGCTCAAGTGGTATTAGGCACCAACATGATGGCAAGCGAATCAAACCCTAGCTTCTACTCTTAAGTTGCCTTAACTTAAAACTTAAACCACTTTCATTTAGGTTTCTCAGTCTGGAGATTAATCCGACCCTCTGTGGCTATGAAGCCATCCTGGTCTCAGGCACCTAATTAGCCCTGGATATGAGCTGTTCTGAACAGAGCCACCATGCCTGCATGGCATGGCTGTTCTGTCATCTGGTTAAGCATTCAGAGATCCTGGAGTTGACCAAGTGCCTATGCAGCCAGCTAAAACTGCCTGCTTTGGCCAGTGGTCTGCAAGAGGATCATCCATGGGACTAACTGTATAAGTGTTTTAGTTCTGGTTAGGAGTGCATTTTTAAAGTTGATCTTCTGGTTGCCCAGCTTACTACACTTTGATTCACTTGGTGGAACAGTCTTGGGATGTGCAAACTGGGTTTCTTTCTAAATAAACTGAACCAGATGTCATCCAGGAGTACACCTGATGCACTTCTACCACTGATGTGTGTGCCTTCCACCAGACCAGCCTAGGGCTCGTCCAGAGTGAAACCTCTGGAACGCACACATTGTGGATATTAGGTCCTAAGAACTGTTTCACTTTTTAGGTCCACTTTGTTGCAATACATAACTTGCTGATGTAGATACAGGCTATGCTTCCATCCATTGGATTATAAAGTTGAGTATAGGAATGATTAAACAAGTATTTTGTTTTAAATTAGCCATGTAATGTCATAGTTCCTTCTTAGTAGGCTTTTGCCTGGGATTAAAATAAAGCTGCAGTGTCATAAATGAATCAGAAATATGATAAAGGAATTTGAATTACCTGATGCTGAAGATTAGTGGCTAGTGTATGAAGAGCTGCAAAATAGGTATTGACAGTTGCTAAACAAAGCTATTGTTATTTATTGCTTCCATTTATCATAGCACTAAAAGTCAGGTTCTAATCATTTAAAGTAAATACCTCAGTTCTGCTGAGCTTCAGTCATCCCTGTCAGAGAGGAATAAATGCAGGAAGTAATGTGTACCTAACATAATTTTCTGAAAAACTACATAATTTTAGTAGTGTAAAATGAAATTGCATTAGTATTTTTTATGTAGGTTCTGCAGTGCCTTAGTTTTTGATGCTGTATCCTCAACAGACATTGTGATAAGTCATTAATTTGTATGTGGATTTAGCCAGTTGAGAATAGGAGCAAGGAAGGTCATTGTAAATGAATGCACATTCTTTTGTTCTGTAAAATAGTGTATTTAAATTGTGATTTCTCAAGCTCTTCTAGAGTACATTATGGTCCTATTGTGCTGATCTAGAATCTGTTAGCATCAGTGAAAAGATGCTGCCCATTGGTTTCAACAGAATCCATCAGCTGAGCAAAGAATTTAAGCACATGCTTTGATGGGTTGGAAGCATGTTTTAAATGCTTGGCTTAATTGAAATCCAGAAAAAATACTCACCCATCTGGGTATCAATCAAATATTTCCTGTATATCCTTTTTCATTATTTATACAAACACATACATTATAATAAATAATGGAGTAGCAGATCCATACCAGAAAACTAAAGGGTTAACTTCTAAGGACCATTCAGCAATCCTGATGTGGTACTGAGCAGTCTTACTCTTGCAAATAATCCCACTGTGTCTATGCCATTCAGTATTAGAGGAGCTATTAATTCTTATATTATACCCAGTTAAGTCTTTTAAAGAGAAATAGCTATATGGTCATTTGGTTCATAACGTACTGCTAACATGGAGCCACATTTGGATTCCGTGACAGACAGCAAGGTGGGAGTTAGTAGATACTATATTACTGCAGTGCTTAGTGAAAGTTAGCGTGAATGAAGTGATTTCATTAGCTTATAGTTAGTGTACCACAATGTGATGTGCTGTAAAAATGTGTAAGCACATGCTGTATAAAAAGGTCTACAGCAAGAATTGTCCTAGCAGCAGATTAGAGAGGGAGGTGTAAACCTAAGTATAATACCACTTTTTGTAAAGTACAGTGTACTGTAAGTATGGGGTTAGTGCAGTGTGAGTCAGTCTCCCGAAGGAGGGAATAGTAGGATCCAGTTGTTGTCTGTCAGTGTAATCAAAGACCATAGGAGTGAAAGTAAAGTGCTTGTGCAATTAAGATTATGAAGATAAACTGCTATCTAAGTAACTAGACAGGTGGCTGTCAGTAATGCGCTTATATTTCTTACCCACCTAAATAATTTAAATAATAATAGCTTCCAGACTTCACAGTTATCCAAAACAATGTGAAACCTTACATTCAGGTTACTGCTTTCTATCTGTCCCTCTCTCCTTCCATCCCTTTCCGCTGCGTTTTGTGTTCCCACAGAATTATGTCCCTACTGAGACTGCAAGCCCCCTGGAGCAGGGACTGGATTTGATTTGATGTTTGAACAGAGCCCAACATAAGCTGAATCCTGATTGTGGCCTCCAGCCTTGACTGCCGTGCATATTGCAGTAAAAATAATAATTATGGTTTGAATTTTGTTTGAGTGGTGTGAGTAGCATGAGCAGATGAGCTACCCAATTTGCAACAACTCTGTACTGAACAGAACCTGCTGTGCAACCTTGGGTAAGTCATTTCACCTTTCTGAGTTTTCCCGACTGTAAAATGAGAGTGAGATAATTCCTTAGAAAATACTCTACGGTCATAGGCTTTATTACTGCAAAGAACTGATTGCATGCAGATTCTGGGTCTGCTTTGTGCAACATGACCCCTCACCCCAGACGTCTCTGGGCCATCTTAGTAGTAGTCAGTGTAAACAAGGAAAAATGGTAATTACCTAGAATAGGAAAAAGCAAAATTAAACATATTTGTAGATGTACATCACTGTGAGCAACCATCTGTAGGACGATAAATAGTGGCATACGTATATAAACACACTGGGTTGTGATTCCAAACAACATATTCTGTGTGTTTATCTCTGCATTAATGAGGTACTCAGCCTGCGTTTGACATCTGTCACTTTGCAGTCATGGCAGTGTGGTTCTGAATTTGAGAACAAAATGCATGGGGATTATTTTAGCCTTTCATTCCATGCACTGGAAGTACACGTGATGGAAGACATTTGGCCAAACCAGGTTTTTTCTCTTGGATGACAAAACCAAAATGACTGCATACGTAAGCAGATGACATAGCTTGAAATGCATCAGTTCAGGAACCCAGGTACTGAGGCTGTGATCGTCATGGGCAGGCTTGAGAGCACTGCTTTCGTACAGGGAGGAATGACTGACAGATAAGCAAGGTTTAGCTAATCCTATTTATTTGGTCACTTCAGCATTCAGCAGAGTGTTACACTTCCTTTTTGACTTGCTTTTTCTTTCAGAAAAGAACAGCAGCATATCCAGATACATAGCTGATGGCTCATTTACTCACAGTGCCAGCGAGTGCCACCGCAGTGATTCTCTTCTGAACTTACATGAATGACAGATTGTTCAGACCACTGGTTTTTAGCATCCCCAGCATACTGTTGGCAAGAATTCCTGCAGGGAACAGAAGTACAGTTGATACCTAAGGAGTTACCAAAGATACTCAAGCCACATCCTGGTACCATTGCAGATGAGCGCACTAGCTTTAAGTTCCCACAAGATTTAGCATTTCACTTTTTCCTTCTTCCTCCATGTGTTCTGGTTGTTCAACTGTCACTGCTTTGAGAGGATAGATGGTGGCATGCAGGAAAGACAGCATACACAGAGAGGCAGAGCTGTTTACAGAGTGACTTAGAGGAGCAGCAGCCAACACTGATTTTCTGCATCTGGGTGGAGAGGGCAACCTCACCTTCATCAGAAGGACCAAATCTTGGAGACTTCCAGTGCTCTCAGCTATAAATCAGAATTTAGTTTAAGTCTCAATAAAGAAGGAGGATTTTTTTCCTTCTTCGCTCTTGGCTCCACTGACTGAAGTTATTATTCTTAGAAATATATTTGCCCTTTTTGAAAACAGTCTGTGCACCTGAGCTCGTTCTCACGTAAGGCATACTCATGAGAAAATGCAGGTAGCACAGAATTACAGGAATGGGTAATTAAGCACCCTTTGCGCAGTCATGGTTGATGGCTGCGTAAGTGGGTTCCACATTTTAAGAGCAAATGGGTAGTCATTTGTGGTGCATTGCTGCAAGCTAGATTTCTTCTGTCTGAAGAACAGAGAAGAACCTGCAAATTGCCTCTTAGAAATTCTCAAAGGTAGTTCGTGCTGTGTATGCTCTGGTTATCACTTGAAGTTCTTACAGAAAAACTGGTGTGAGCCTGGAAGTAAAGGGATAATAGTGAAACTCCAGGTAAATAATCCTTGCTATTGTACTGCAAGTATATCTGTTACTTCTCTGATGCTAATACCTTGGAGTTTCCTTCCAAAAAGCACAAAAATAGTAAGAAGAAAACCAGTTTTCACCCAAGGGTGGTAATCTGACAAAGATATGGATACTATTCCTGAGCTGTGAGTTTTAGTGCTACCTGCAGAGATGGTGGATGGATAATTTCAATCACAAACACTTAGGAGAAATCTGATGTGGGGCACTGTTCCAGGAAAGCAGTGCCAAGAAGGATAATTTTATTCTTCAGTGTGGTTTTGGGTGGTACTTGCCTTATGCACTGAGAACCCTTTATAGGTTATTTCTTGAGCCACATTTTTGTCGATGAATCTTCTGCTCCACGGCCAGGGAATGCTTCTGGCTAGGGGAAGAAAAATCCATAGTGTTGGCAGCAAATTTTATGACATATTGGGTGATGTCATTAAGGGAGCTGTTAGCAATCTGTCATTTAAGGAACAGCTTCGGCTAGTCCAACATAAGGGAAGTGATTTAATTTCATGTCTGCTTGGATTTCTCCTATATAATCAGTGGAGGCCCATGAGAATTAGGAGGCACAGCATGATCCTCTCCTGATTACTTTGCTGTCATCTCCAATTTATGGCCTAAAATGCATGAGAATAAAGTGTTCATGCCCAGAGGAACTCATGAGGGCTTGTTACAGGGTGCTGCCCCGATTCATTTAGCTATAGTGACTGTACAGGGTAGGCACCCTTGTTCAGGGAGTCACGGGGATGACTGTAGCATCTAGCTCAGGTTATGCAAACATGGTTGCTGACAAATGGCAGGGGGACGAGAACTCTGTAAGAGTATCCATGAAGAGGTACATGAGGAGGTGCTCTTCCTGGCAGAAGGCTGCGCATTAACCCAGCTTGTACCCATCCCTTGGGGGTTATTGTGACTGTTACAGCTTTCTGTCAGCCTTCATTTCACCCCCAGGTGACTTGATCTTGTCATCTGTGAGTTTTCCCATGAAGTGGGGAAGTGAAGGTATGGATGTCCCACAGAAAGGGCAGCTCACTAGAAATGGAAGGAGGGCATGTTCTTATGTTGCTTCCTTGAAAGCTCCTCAGCTCTTCAGTGCAATATTCTGTTTCTGTTGGTTAGTTGTGTTTTAGGTCGGAGAACTGAACAGCAGAAAATTATCCCAGATTGTGGTTTGGACATGCTGCATAGCAAGTTCAGCCTCCTTCTGCTTTTACTGTAGGGCACGGGAAGATGGCTTGGGAGTACCACCACCAGGAACCACTGAGGCTGGTCCTTCTCCCCATCCCTGCAGGGTGCAGAGCCCAGTACTGTGATGCTGGTGTGGGGATACAGGGTGATAGCTCCAGTTTGTTGCCAAAGGATGTGGAAAGCAGAAGCACAGGTTGCTTCAGAAAAGGATTAGACAATTAAAGAGAGAAGTGATCCAGTGATGGCTATTGAAGTTGCTGGTCTGCATGGATCACCCTCTGGGGAGGAGATGGGTGTCAGTAAGGAAGGTGTGATGGGGGAAGAATGCTTCACATTCAACTTGCTTTTAAGTGTCTGATACTGTCTGCTGTTGGGAATGTCATTCCAGGCTAGATGAACCTTTAGTCCCAACAAAGTGTATCTGTTGCTCCTTTGCAAGTATTTTTAACAGAGATTATTTATTCTTTCAGTGGGCCATGGCATATTCCAGTATGAAGTACCAGTCAGAGGATTGCCTGACCATTAGCATCTTGGTTTGAATCTTGGAAGTGCTTCGGGAGACTTTTTCTTTTCATAAAATTAATTCACAGATCTACAGACTTTAAGGCTAGACAGGTCCATTAGTCTGCTTTACTGGATAACATACACCATAGAATTTTACCAAGCTATTGCTGTACCGAGCCCAAGTATGCTAATATTTGTTCCTTTACCCTGCTAGAAATGGTAATGAGATGCAGTAAGTGTTTGCTGCCAGAGTCAGAATCATTCTTTTCCCTTCCCAGGAGATGGCTACTGAGTTTATCTTCTCCATATATCCTATGATTTTAAAAATACAGTTGTGGCTGATATAGTAAATGGTTTGTGCATAACATCTGTGAATGAAAAAATGCCCTAAAGTAGGAGCAATATCTAATAATATATAGTTAGCATTTATATAGTGGCTTTCAACTGTTTCAAAATACTTTGTACATAAGGATAGGCATGGTTATCACTCTCCTAGTTTTTTCGGCCTCGGCATGTGAGGACAAAATGCTTTGCTGTCTGCCCACTCTTGTGTTGTACATCAATAGCAGAGTCCAGAATAGAATCCAGCTTCTTGCTCTGCACTGTTGTTGTCTGTCTAATCAAACTGGTATGATTCTGGCACAGCCCTTTATAGGGCCAGTGGTTCTGCAAGTGGTTGAGCTTGAAAGGAGTGAAGGGCCATAGCTTCAGTGACTGAACTGCCATGGCAGATAGGCACTTCTGAAATGCAGCTTGGTCTTCACCGTCCCCAGGAAGTGGTGGCAGTGATGTGGTGAGGATGAGGGGTCAGAGGTGGGAGTGGAGCACACTGCAGTCACGAAGGCTGAGAATGGATCACATCGTGGGAAGCAGAATTGGCAGCAGTGAGAACTCGGGTGCAACCACTGCTGTTACTTGAATTCTTAAATCTGATCGTAAACTAACCATGAGTCAACTACCCATGAGTAGTCATGAGTCAAGACCTCCTAGAATCAAAAGTCTGCATAAAAAGACATCACAAAACCCAAATACCCAAAGTTGGTAAGGACTAATTGCCATTTAGAGTCATACCTTTTCAGATTCTCCTTTCCAGAGTTTGGTCTACAACTCTGGAGGTTAACGTGACATTCTTGTGACTCGTAGATCTCCAAGAACCAGCTCTTTGGTAAGTCACAAAACGTCTGAGATACTTGGTGAAATTCTGAGAGTGAGCAACACTGGGGAAAAAATAACAATTAACCTAGAAACTGCAGCCTGAGCTTCAGTGGTAAAGAGTTGCAAATGTACTTTTTTAGGGAGGAGGAGTAGATTTTAACCTAAGTAGGAAAAGCAGTTGGTGAGACAAAAATGTTGAAATCTAGGTAAAATGACAGGGCTGGCTGATGAGCCTATTTTTTTTTTTAAAAAAAGGTTTATTTACGTGGAGGACAGGAAAATGGCAGAAGGGAATGTGTCTACAAGAAAATTTATGACAGTTAAATTCTAGCACGTAGGGGAGTGTTAGAAATTGGAAAAACACCTGTCTAAGAGAGATAAATTTGGCTGTGCAATGATTGTCTGTAAAAGCAAAGTTTAGTACAAAAAAATCAGCTCTTGTAGGTTTTTAAAATCTTAATTGTATAATTTCTAATAATCTGCAAGGCTTACTTCTTCATCATAAAATTCCTAGGAATCTAGGCAGGAATTTAAAAAAAAAAAGGCAGAATGAGATTTTCAGTTTCAAAAATAGTTTGCCAAGACTGGATGTTGAGAGAAATCACTCTGCAGTGTTTTATTGAAGAATAAGTACTATTGAGTAAAAGAATAATTGATAAATGATTTTTCTCTCTTTCTATTCTCTAAGCTGGATTTTGTTGTTCTGTCTAGATGAAATATTCACGATGGCACTGACCCCTTTCTTGTGCAATTTGTCCAATATTTGCTTGGAGATGTTCAGAAGTAGTGGAGCAGAAAATCCCCTGCTACAGCCAGCATTTGCTGGGGATTACTCTTCACACTGGTATATGTTGAAGGAGAATCACTGGACAAAGTGATGAAACAGCTGTGTGACTTCAAGACTAGAAATCCTTTGTGAGTGTGGTCCAGCCAAACACCCTGTCCAGAGATGGAAAGCTGTGGTCGATTTTTATGAAAGGTGTAAAAATACAGAAGATGTTGAACAGTTCCTTGAAGCATGCACATTTGAGCTTCAGGTTAATGAGAGAGGTGAAGACAGTGCTGTCTCTGCTTCTTTTCAGTCCCTAGGAAGGGTATTTTTGGGGTCGACTGGGGATCTCCATTTCCTGAAGGAATGCCGAGTGTTTGCTGATGCATTATACCTGACCATACTGACTTTGCTGCAGCGCCACTGTGAAGGGCATTCTTAAGCATGGGGTGTAAGTCTCAGTTAATTAACTATCAAAATAAGTATGTATAGAAATACCTATGTGTCTTGCAGAGTGACCAAGGGATTTGTGTTCTCTCTTTTGATAATTGGCCAATTTTGCTAGAACTCACACCTGGGAGCTCATCAGAGCAGTGACGACTCCTGGTTTCTGAGAAGCGCATGCTTCTCTTTGGGTACTCAGAGTCATACTGCAAAAGAAGTTGTGATCAGAACACTTAATTAGTTTTTATCTTCTACTGCCTCCGTAACCTGTCTCCATTATCGTATTGTCGCATTTTGCTCATTACAGATGGCTAATGATGGCTGACAGCAGAGCAGGTGCAACCTGCAGCGTGAGCGAGCCCCTTAGCTGCTCTGTTCTGTCTGTGGGATGTATTGCAATGGCCATCTGGCTCCAGCGCTGGCATTCTGGGCATTGGAAACACCAGCGTTATCCCTTCCAGCCTAAGCAGCTGTGTCAGAGACGCAGTGAGGGCAGCATCTCATGTCTTGCTTTCTCCCTGAACTTTTGGTTCCCTAGATCTATCATCCCATTTTTATTTCCCCAAAAGTCTTGTCTCTCTTTTGACTCTGTTTTGCCATTTGGCCAAAAGGATTTGTGGCAAACGCCCAAGAGGGCAGCTTTTGCTGAGTTGAGCACCAGTTACAGGAACTTACTGCCTGTCAGGATAAGGAGTGTTTCCGGAGGGGAAGGGTCCTCCTTTTGGTGGTGGTGGTCAGGGAAGCTTCCAGTTGTAGGCTTACATCTGCCATGAGCTCCTCCTGGCACTGTAGTCAAATAATGTTCTGAATTTTATTTCTTACAGTCAGCTGAGCAGGAGAAGACATTATTCTGGCAAACTCTTAGTTATGCCAGGTAGTGGGGAGGTTGTTGAGATAACCTGGATGAAACGAAAACACAGATGGTATCAAACATGCAGGTAAGGCAGAAGGCACATGTGCATGGAGGAAAAGCAGGCCTGTGACGTTGCTGGTCGCATGGTGGAGCAGTCCCTAGATTCTTTCAGGGTGAGTACACAGAACGTGGTGCTGTGTGAATGCAGCTGTACTGTTTCCTTTTTGGGATACCCATGGTATGGGGCACAGATGGATTGAGCTGAGGTGTTTTTAAAGAATGTTCTACCAAACTTTGCTGAGAGATATTGGTGGTAATTACATATCATCTTGCTCCACGGTCCTCATTTCTAATTGCTTGGTCTCTTTATGTCACTGTAGCACAACTTGGCTCTAATCCAGTCCATCTCTGGTCCACTGTACTCCTGCCTGCTAGAAGTTTTTATACTGAAGAGCTGCCATAAATGTACAGTATCAGCTTTCCTAACCTGGTTAACTCAGTATTTTTTTCATTACGATATCAGAAGGTATCTGCTTTTATGGATGGATGACTAGAGAATATATTTTTGTGAAAAAGATCTCTTTTTTTAGTTAGGAAGCAATTCTAAAGATTCCTGAACAATTCTTAATGATATTTATTCTACTCATCAGACCTAAAAATAGTTAAAGCAATTTGTGTAGGAATGAAAAATTGCTTGCCTGTGGAGTTTCAGCTCTTGAGTGGAAGGCAACCTACTCAGATCAAACGGTGAGGTGAAAGTCAGGATTTCCTAGTTTAGAATTGCAATTTTGATACTTTGCAAAAGTACTCATTGTGGCTTTGAGCACATCATATAGTTTACTTCTTTAAGTCAGCTGTGCAGATTACTTACTACCTAGGTCTGCTATGGAAATGCCATAGTTAACATTTCTAAAAGTGCTTAGTAAGTCACATCATGCTGCTTTGTAGTTGGGATGCATTTGAATTTAACCTGGAGATTCATTCCATGTAGGTCGTGCCACATTGCTTGGGTTTCCTTGGGAATTGTTGGAGAACAAGAGGTTAATATGTAACCTGCTAAAAGCCTGTTTGGGCCTCAGGAAGAAAAAGGTTTCTCACCCTTGCTTTGCTCTCTGATCTGAGAGTGTTGCAGCACTTTGCAAACATCCACGAGTGGAGCATCTTAACCCCAGCAGGAGAAGGGCAGCTCTGCTGCTACTTAATGAGTAGAAAACGGAGGTTCAGAGAAACTTACACCAGCAGTTTAGACTCCAAGAGTCTGAGTCTGAAGATGCTGTTTTTCTGAGGCTGGGTCAAGGTTGCTTGGGAAAGCTGTGATAATGTCCAGGTCTGTAGCCTATAACGCTAGTCTCTCAATAACCAGATTACCCCTGCTGTGACTGCCAGGCATTCCTCTGAATGGAGCTTCATGCAGAGTTAGAACTGATTGAATGGGAAGGCTGACACTGTATTAGCTAGAACACAGCCGGTGACATTGACATGAAAATACAGCCTAGATTAGCCAAAAATTCTGTGTTGTATGTTCAGTGGCATGTTATTTAGTATTGAATGACCTTTTCCATCATATTCTTTCCATGACTTATAAATGGAGATGAATCCAGGTTTGTCTGAAGTTGCAGTGCTGTGATGCAGCTGATGATAACCTTACAGTAAAACTATGTCATGAAAAACCTATTTACTGTGAACTCTCTCAAATGACAGTCCTCTCGTGGGCATGCCGGGAGTCGGGGACCCCTCTGTAGTGTGGTCTGTAGGAGACTGATGCACAGGGACTGAAAAAGCAGCACACTGTCTATTTGAAGGGCCTGACCTCTAGCTGAGCATGAGAGCCTGCAGAATAGCGCAAGACTGCAGTAGGAAGGGAAAAGTGCCTTTCTTGTGGCTAAGACGTTGGGCACTGGTCTTCAGGTTGGTCTGTGTGCTAGTCTGGCCCAGAGAGTGAAGTGCCTTTTCTTCCATCTGGAAATTCCATCTCCATTGATCTTCACAAACTATAAGGACAAAGGGACCGCTTCGAACACTTGGCCTGACCTTCTGGTTAATGTGGCCCACAGGGCTTCCCTGAATTAATTCAGGTTTGAATTAAAGGGGAAAAAAAAAAAGAGAAAGAAAACGATTCTCCTGCCAGTTCATCAGATTCCTAACCAATTCATATTTCAAAACTTTTAATTGTACTAGTTTTACTGCAGTTACTGTTTCTTTTCCAGTTTCTTTCTAGTTCAGATCTGGATTGGAGAACACCATTGAAGTGTGTGGTTTTTCCATTCCTACTAAAGGCTTTGCATAGGCGGCGGGCTGTAAGGAGGGACTTGGGGCAGAAACTCTGGAGGATTGAGCAGGGGCAGGATGGATCTAGTTCACTCTGCTGCCATGTAGCTGAGAGGGTGTAAGGGAACAGGCACCTGCACAAAATGCCTTGGAGCAAAGGGCTGTGAGAGGGCAGAGGCCGGTTGTGCTTATGGCAAGATGAGCTGGAGTTCCCATCCCTAAGACCTGGAGGTGAAGAAGGAAGCTTTATAAGTAGCTTGTCAGCTTAAGATTATTTTGATAAGCTTTGAAGCTAGTCAACAGATGAGATGGGTTAGGAAAAAGATACTCTGTGGTGCAGCACCTGCTGGGCTTCTAACCACAAAACCCAAAGTTCATGGACCTCAGAATCTACCTATGGCTTCTGCCCTCTTGCTTTCTAGGAGGAATGAGGCAACAGCAGCTGGACTGTCTGCAAAGTCAGAGGTCTTTTTTCCATTTCTGCTCTTGTCCATCTTTTCTTAGGGTGATGTGACTTAGCAGTCCTTCAGGGGCAGGGCTGCACTCAAGCCTGAAGCGTGAGATCAAGGTGCCTGGCTTGGCTTGGCTGCTGAAAGCAGTACTTTCCTCTTGACAAGAAGCAGCAAGGATCAGACTACACAAAAGTCAGTGTACTCAGGTCACTATTGTGATATAACTGTCTAGGACAAGCATCTCAGCCTCTGATTGTTGTTTGCAGTATAAACAAACTTTAATTGCAGTTGTGGGACAGTTTTTCCATTGATGTGAGCTTCCCAGCAGGAAAGGCGAATGCAAAGCAAAGTTTTCATAGATGGAAGGATGCTGGGAGGTCCTGTCCCGCCATATCGGTCATAGCAAACCGAACTTTTCTCGTGTTATAGTTCAACACATCCTGAAAACACAGCCTTTATCTGCACCCTGTTTGGCTGCCAAAATTCTCCAGTCATCACCCTGGTGCCAATCCAGTCATTCATCCTGCCTATGTATGTGATTCACCCTGCTTTCACGGACGGTATCTGTGTCCTCATTCCTCTGTCTGCTGTTGTCGGTGAGCTACCTGGCTGTCAGGTCTGTCCAGCTGAGATGCCAGAGAACAAGTGCAACAGTAATTGCTTGTGCTTTATAAAAATACCTGAACTCTTCAGTGAGCAAGAGTTTTTCTGCAGTTCGCAGCATTTAAAAGTGTTATGCAAAATGCTGGCTTATCTAAGGAAGACCTGATTTCCAAACCAAAAATTGATTGTTTTTCCTGACTCCATTTCCAATATATTCCATTTCCTGCAAATCCCGAAAGTGACAAAAGGTCATGCAAAAAAGCCCACAGAATCTTTACGTTAGGACATGTGTATTATTTTTTTTCTGTTAAATTTTAGAAGTCTGTTTAAAGAAAAAGAAGAGTTTATTTAAAAAAACCCTCATGGCTACCCAACTTCACTGTAGTAGGTAACAGAGCACTTTCCAATGGTGCTGACAGCTCAAGGCAGGTTGCTGGGGGTTAGCAGTGTTCTGGCAGAGCACATTTAACCTCTTAACTGACTATGCTCCAGTCTCCAGCCCTGCTAATTACCATGTAGCACAACTAAATAAATAATGCATGCTGCATTCCTCTGAACTTCTAAATAGGCAAGTGTTACACAATCATATGGACCTTCCCATTAATGGTGTCCTATCTGCACAAGTAGACAATTTGTTAGGGCATCTGTCCTGCTGCTTGGTGAGAGACTCATTAAGAGGTGACACTTCTCAGCTTTTCTGCATTTCCTAGATGCTTGCTAGTAATGCTGGGTCTCACGTCCCCAGCCCATAATGATATGGCTGGGAGCTGTTGATTTACATGAATCACACCCATTCTGGCTTTGCCTACTACCGGTTCACATTGTAAAAGGTTTGCAGTTGCTTTATCCAGTGATAAACAGCAATAAGGAGACATTTGCAGTGTTTGTTTATAGGATTTAGTTGCAAGATTGGTTCAGAAGTAATGGGTGCAAAGACATTTCCAAATCCATCAGAGGAAACATCTTGGGAAAATTTGGTTGTTTCTGTTCCAAGATCATCCATATAGCTGATTGGAAATTTTAACAAAAAGATTTTTCATTAGAAAGTGCTTATTTGCAGTCATCAAAACCACATGTAGGAGCATGTTCAGTTCCAGCAAAAACTGAAGGTAGTGGGAGTGGTGTCTCCCATCTAGGGCAGGAATTATGAGGGGAATACTTGGAGTAGCCCATTGTCTGAGGAGCCGAACACCCACTATCAAATCTTGAATCAGAAAGCCTAAACACCTAAATGTTAGAAGTTTCTTCCTGCCCAGGAGGATGCCCTGATAGTCACCCTGTTGGCTGTCCCAGGATGTCTCTCCCTTTTGTGGAAATCTTCAGAAAGGTTTTGGTGACATCGCCATGAGGAGTGGGTGTCCTTTAGGTCCCTTCCCAGGGTAACCGCACACACAAGACCATCCTGCAGTGCTGAAAGCCAGTGTAAACTGTTGCTTTCCCCTTCGCCTTCAAAAGGGAGTCACTCGTGGCAGTGCACGGGAGTCTCTGAGATGTCACTTGCTGAGCCACTGCGTGTGTTACGCTGCTGGGGCGGCTGAGCCCGATGTGGTGGGGCAGGGTCCCGGGCAGACCCCTGCCCCCGCCGTGCCACCTCCAGCCGTGTTCCTACCTCTGCATTGCAGGCAGGGAGCAATCCTGCGTGTCGCTCGCTGGTAAGTTGGGAAAGGAGGAGAAATCATCTTGCATGCACTTCCCTGCTGTGCAGCTTGACAGAACCAAGTCTTAAGGCTGTTGTTGTGTTTGCCTCTTATGGAGGGAATAAATAGGCCAAATAAATAAATGAAAAAGGCCAAAGGCTTTTTGTCAATGGTTGTTCCTTAATTGTGTTTGGATCCTTCCCCCCCCTGCCTCATAACTTACAGGAAGCCCTTTAGTACCAGTTCTCATTAATACATGAATGAGTCCTTATTAAAGACCATGCATTCCCATACACTTTTCCAAAACTATTATCTGTCCATCCTGGCCTCTGTAAGAATTCAGAGTATTTCTTGGGTTGTTATTGTGGTGTATTGCACTGCCCTTTTCTGGATGAGGATAATAATGAAACCTTGCTATAACCCATATTTTGTCTGTCTAACATCTCATGACTGTCACCTTCTGAAGGAAAAAAAAAATTGTAATGTGGGTGCTTTCCTTATTGAAAATTAATTTCCTTAACCATAGTGAAAGAGTAACGTTACCTGTAATTATATGACTAAATGCTACAGCCTTTAGCTGTTTTTTGAAGCTTTTCCATATCGTAAGATAGATGGCAATGTAGTCAGATTAGCTGTAAAGAGGAATGTTTTTTCCTTTATGCTTTTGTGGCTGTGGCTGTGTCATAAGGTCATATCCATATTATTAGTATGTTTGGCTTGTTTTTCAGTGATTAATTCGGTCCTTATTACTGTAACTTGTTAGATAGTATTTTCGGTTTCAGTCAGTGCTTTTCCATTTACATTAATATCTATTCCAGATAAAAATACTATAATGAGTGCTGACATAATAGATGCACTAAAGGGTGGCTCTAAGGAGCTCCAAAGTAACAGCTATCTATTGGTGCATAAGGGACTATGTTTGGTTTTATGAATTTTCTATTTTGTTCATTTATTACGACTGCATATGCTTGACAAATAGATCAGGTGGAAGGCTTTAAAAGATGTACAGGAGCCGAACAATCCTTAGCGGTTCAGATCATTCTGTTTGGCTGAATACTGATACAGGAAATTTAATTGGAATGCACTCTCATTTCCCAGGCCATTTGAAAATGTGATGAATTTGGTGTTCCTATGAATGCTGGCCTGATTATGTGGCCCACATATTAAGCTAACTTTGATGCCACTGATCTGGTAACCATAGAACATCTTACTCTGTCCTGTGGAGGCAAGTCCTGAAGTTCTCAATGCAGTTCATCAATTTAGCTGACTGGTGACCAATCTGTTGGGTTGCAACCTGCAGACCTATCAAGGTTTAACGCAAGGCAGTGTTACAAAACCCAGCTTGACTGATTGATTTCTTCTGTTTCAGTAACACCAACAGTGTGGTAGGTCCTGTACAAGCAGTACCTAACCCAAATAGTTTGCTTTCTTAGGTCAGCAGGTGGCAGATAAGGGGGAGGGATAGAATATATTTTCAAGGGTGGCTCTTTTAAAAGTATTTTAATGGTTTCTTTCTTTCATCGTCATTGCTTTACTATGTTTCTTGTATATGTCAGTGTAGAAATTAGTCTAAGGGGGGGCTCAAAGGGAAGACTGTACTCTTACAGAGTGAGCAGGTAATCTGCTATATAGCCAAAGGATGGTGCCTTAATCACAAACATTCTGCATAGGATTATTTTTAACTTTGCATAAGAACTTTTGACAGGAGACCTCTAAACCATTTGTATTGACTTACAAAGGGCTAGGTGTGACAGCAGTAACCCTGCTGCAGAAATGGATTGCAAAAGTTTGCTTTCGCAAGTTTCTTTGCTATGGCTAATCCAGACCCAACAGTTTGTCCATGGGCCACAGTGTTCAGGGTGGGATTCTCTTTGCAAGTTAGGTAATTTTATAAAGTCTGTCTTCAGGGATGCCTGGGCAAACTGGTGATTGCCTCTTTGTCTCACTCTCATTCAGTGTTTATCAAGGGGAAACAGTGGCTGCAGTGAAAGCCCATGAGGTCGAACTTCATCAGTGTGTAGAGAACCCTAAATCCAGCCCTTATGGTGAAACAACCATTGCGAGGCTTTGCTTTGCGAGGGGAGTTTCTCACTGAAGCAAAGACCTCACCAACTGTGAAACAGCTAATGCTTAACTGAGCTCAGCTTGCCAGTGTCCAGCATTCACTCTTGACCACAGTCCATTGCAAAACTTTTGCTGTTGGGTTGAAATCTTTGACCAATTTTGGGTCTGGCTGTCTTAGAGACTATCTCTGCCATTAGCCTGCACTGCATCTGCTGCAGTGGGTTGTTGAAAGCCCATGGGTGAGGGATGCTTGTCCCAGCTTTGCTCATGAGCTGCCGCTGACTGTTGATAAGGGAGCATTGCCTCCCCAAGCCTCCACTTCTCTCTTGACCTTTCCTGTCTTCTCCAGACTGTGGGTACATTTGTTCTTTGGCTAAGCAAGATCTGAATCTACGAGACCAAATTCTGAACAGGGACTTTTGAATTTCACATATGTGACCATAAAAAGCCAGAATGCGCCAATTTATTAATGTGTACATTCGTGTTGTCAATGCTGCAACTTTGCGCTTCCCTGCTTACAACTGTTCTTTTCTCCTTTTAATTATTTGTATCTTTTTATATCAAAACAATTTGAATCTATTTCTGTTGTGAGATGGTGTAGGGTAATGATAGGCATTTATGGGTTCCTTTGTTGAGCTGCAGAAAGTGTTTTAAAAGCCTTGTAGCTTTATTTTTCTCTTGGAATGTCATGCTACTTGCAAACTGACATCTTCATCAAGGCTCACTTATGACAGGACAATGCAACTTCCTGTGCTCATTGACAGTCCTTGGAGCTTATTTCACTCCCTGCTCTTTTCCGGAGACTATATTTGAAGTAGGTAAGATCACTGAAACCATGGTGAGATGTGAGAGGCTCCAGATAAATTAGATGGCTGAAATAACAGTGATTGCTTTTAACTTGATTTTTCTTTTTCTCTGTTTGCAGGCAGATGGGAGAAAAGGTCTGTACTGCAGTCATTTACATGATTGCCTACTTTATCGCTTGACCTGAGAACCTGAGTAGTGGTAGGTAGCATAAGCTCTAGTCAGGCAATGAGAGGCCAAAGTGAACAAGAGTTTTCTTCGTTTAACCCTTCCCTACTGCTTTTACTGAATACAGCTAATTTTTGTCACTCACGTACAGAGGCATTTTGAAGTTGAATAGAGATTAAAAGGGACATTTTAATCTATCCAGCTTTCTTTGTGTGAAAGATCAGCATTTAACAGTTGATTTTATTAACAATTCAAATGAAACTGATGAGTTTTCTGTATATTGTGTTGGTCTTTGTGGCAAATAAACATTTCTGCAAACAGTAAAGAGCTCAGAAGGTACATGTGGTGTATGTTTATTACTCATCTGAATTAATCTTTTCTACCTGTAAGTGGTGGTGGGTGGGAGTCTTAGAATTGAAAACAGAAGTATTTAGCAAGATAAATTTGAGATGACAGCAACATTCTGGATTAAAAAAAAAAAAAAGATACAGAAGCAGAAAAATTCAGTGAAGAAAATTTGGAATAGACTCTTAGGGAACAAGGATGCTGGAAAAGAATTGGACAGGAAAATCTCTGTTTCACAGAAATCTAGAACAGGTGCTGAAGTTGCTTGTGCAACATGTTTGATTTCGTGCCTAATGCATATACAGAGCAAGGAGTGATGGAAGCAGACTGAGTGACATTGGCCATAGCATTGCTGAGGTGCTGTTCAAAGATGCTGATGACTACAGAGATCAAGCCAGTGAAAAGAGGAGCCTGCTAGTCAGAAGGGAGCCCACCTGAGGAAGCCACCCAACCCTGAGGGCCGTGGAGAGAGAAGTGCCATGATAAACACACTTTTGGGTGTTTGGTCCCAGACTGACTCTAACGCACACCAGATCTGTGTGTAGGAGTATGGGAGATTAGCTTTTCAGCTACACACAGGTAATTCAATGGTAGTTAAGTTAAAAATTAGGTAAGTTAAAAAAGGTTTTTGCACAGGATTTGTTTTTCTAGACAAGTCCAGAGTTAGGAAGTTAAAAGACAGGTCATTTTTATTTTTGCCAGAGCTAGTGATTTGTTGGCTGGCTTAAAATAAGTTATCTAATAAAGGAAGCTACAGTTTAATTACTTGCTGCTTTTGAAGTACGTGATGTGATCTAATATTAGAAAGGGAAAGATCATTCTAATACTTCATTACAACTTCTAAAATTGTGACCATAATTTCTGCTCCTAGGGCCAAATAACATTCTGCAGCTGAGGTGGGGTATCTTTAGTTACAGACAATTCATGACTTAGGTAATTTTATATAAAAATTGTATACGCAGACATGCTTGAATTTTTAAAAATAATTAGAATAATCTGGAAGACAACAAAAAGAATCAGTGAGTGCTTTAGATAGTAAGCTCCTGTTATTTTAAATCTGAACATAATTCTACATGTCCTGTACCAAGTAAGTACTAGACAGGTGGAAAGGATACATATTTATATAAATAATAATCTTTGTCATGACCTTTTGAGAGTTCAGGAAAAGGTTTGTATCTTTGGTGTCATATCCAGGTACTGTGTAAGTATTTTCAGATAACTTGAAGGAATCTTCAGGATTTTTGTAGGTGCAGTTTTCTGAAAGCACATAAAAGGCCTTCGGAATTTACCATCTCTGGATGCACAAGTGCTCTGATGCTTGAGTGAAATGTTTGAAAGCAGAAATGATGCCTCTCCCTCTTAAAGCCCATGTTCTTTTCCTCGTCAGAGCAGTCCATGAAGATATGCAGTTTGCCACATTGCTAATTCCATTTATACAGTTGTCAAACACAATTTATTTCTAAAGATTTCAAAATACCTTGCAAACTAAATGTTCTGTTGCCAACACAGTAGATCTGAAACCTGGAACAGCGGAATCCATATAGTGGGTGAAGGGAGGATGACCAGGGTCAGCCACCCATCAGTAACCACCAGGCACGTCCGCGGTGAGGAGGCAGCTGGGAAGGTCAGGCAGGGAAGTCCATCAGTGTGGCTCGCATGGCACGTGGCCAGGTGCTCCCGTCCCTAGAGTATATCCCAGCAAAGGCAAAAGGGAGAGGTCTAAGCCAAAACACAGCTCCTGAGCCAAGCCTTCTCAGCTTCTCAACACAGCCCTTTCCCGCAGCTGAGCTGTTTTCACAGCAGTCGTACCGAGAATCATGTTGGTGCAGTGTGCTGGAGCAGACCTCAAACAGAGCAGCTAGACCCCAGGGAGGAGGAGAGGGGGGTACAGAGCGCACCAGCACCCATGGCAGATGGTGCCAGTCTGCACGTCCCTGCTCCTAAATCAAACATAGCTGCAGCTCACAAGCTGGGCTCTTCAGATAACTCTCCTGGGGGATGACATCAAGTCTTGGGAGCACATTCTGGGGGCACTCATGGGTGCTCCCCATCCCCAGGGAAGGCTCCTGCCAGCTGCACCACCTGGATTGCTGTTTAAAATAAATGGCAATTGATATTTGTCACTATTTCTATTTCCCATTGAGAAGACTTGTGTAACCTTCAAACTCTTGCTGCTGTTTTTTGGGAAACTGTAATCGTTTCCAAAGTGCTCTGTGTGCTGGTTGTTACTCACACCAAATCACCGTTCAGAGAGGTTTTAGTTGCATCGTCTCTAGAGCACATTTGCTGAAATTCATCTGAGCTGATGCCTATCTCAAGGTACATGCTGGTCAGGAAGATAAAACTGCTCAGTTTGTGGATATGTATTTCACAGTGGAGTTGATCATGATTGTGAATACAGTTTCCATCCTTTTAGTGAAAAGATCTGGCTGTCTGAGTAGGCAGAAACTAGAAATGCTAACCCAGAAATTATATCCTCAGAAAATAACCTTGAGTGTCATGGCTGAAAACATACCTTTAGGGAGCTGATGAATTCAGTTGATGAGGATTTCTTTAAAGAACACAGTTCTTTAATGCAGAACAGAGATTTTGTTCATTTTGTTCCAGAGCATTGCAGTGGTAAAAGGTGAGGTAAAAGGTAAAAGGTAAAAGGTGAGGTTTCCCAAAAAAAGAACACCCCAGCTCAGGTTTCAGTAAAAAGCCAAGTGAATAACCATGTATAATTCCTTCCCACTGCTTTCTAAGATGCTCTTCTTTATTAATTTGAAGGGAATCCAGGAACAAGGCCTGTTGATGGGCACTGAATACAGGTATGCCAGGGGAGGACTGGATCCTTGCATATTTTTTTTTCTCCAAATGGGTGGACATAAGATCTTTTGTTCAAGAATTCAAATTTTAAATATAAATAAAACTAAATTGCTTTGACCTCTAACAAGGCTTGGGTTAATGAGGGCAAGATGTGAGATTCAGACATTGTAGAAATAACAGAACAAAAATTCCATGTACTGGAGCAGTTTTTCTGAACCAAGAAGGAAAGGATGCCAAGGAAATTACTAATGTAAAAATGCCAGCCCTTCAGATCTGAGTACACAGGCAAAATCTAGGACTGAGTAGGTCATCTTCTTCAGTCTGTTTTGGGATGTGTCACTGCCTCTCCACCTGAGCTCTCGCTTTCTTATTTCCTTATTGCACATGTCCCTGTCCAGAACAGCGCTCAGCAGAGCTGTTCTGCCCAGGTCATCCTAGCCCCTGTGTGCACCCTTGCAGATAAGCTCATTAGGGCTAGTGATAGCCAATCTCTGCCCTCTGTCTAAAAGGCAAAACGGTGGCTAATGTTGCCACTTTCTGCAAAGTTTGATCGAGACATGGTAATTAGGGCTCTTTCTTTACTTGCCATCATTGCCCACTGGGTCTGGAAGGGTGATAACCATGAACAATTTGCTGAACGGAAACCAGAGAAATAGTTCAAAACATGAGAAGTGGCATTAATATGCTGACAGGTTCTGTCTGCCAGATGATTTCTGGTAGTGAATCCAAACAGCCCAGACCACTGAAACCTCTGTAGGTACATTCACTCCCTGCTTATTTTTCTCCCAGCCTCCAGAGAAGTGAAAGATTCCTTTTCTGGTCCGACCGCAGGGCCAGGGGATGGTGGAGTTGTGGCACAGACTGTGGTACTTCATTGTGAAAGCTGAACCGGGCTAGTAACAGCTTTGTCGTGGAGACAAAGCGCTGGTTTCAGCTTGGGGCCCTTGTCCTGTGCAGAACCCTGTTGAAGTCACCGTCTGAGTGTCCCTCATTTGGCTCATTTTATCAGAGGCCGTCCTCTCATAGAATTCCCTCTAAAAATCCCCAAATTTTCAGTGGTTTTAGAATTATGAAATATGTTCATGGTCGTGTGAGAAGAGAGGAGGCGGTTGCACTTGTATTTTGTCCATTTCCTCTGCAGTCATGAAGTTGAAGCCCCTCTACATAGGAAGCATTCAGGTGCTCTGGCATCCATTCTTCCATTCCTACTTTATCACCAGTGGATAAATCAGCAATATTTCCTTTTCTGCAGATTACAGGTTGAGAGAAGACAGTAATTTTTTTCCTGAGTATGCTTGCTCCTTTGAGAAATCAGGTTTTGAGGTTTTGGTTTCCTACTTAGGACAGCATTTGCAATCTATCACTTCAACAAGGCTATCTGACAAGGCATCAACATTGCTTTCTTGTGTGAGGCTGCACAATCACAGTGGTACAGTTTTTCCAACTATACAGCAAATCACTCCTCAGGTTTGCAGATTCTGTTGGAGATGGTGTTTGGGTGGATGTTCGGTTGTGATTCAGAAACTGCCTCCTCTGCAAGCCAAGCTGCAAACAGTCTGTGACTGTCCCCACTGTCAGGGGTTTGTTGCAGGTTGTACCATGATTTTCCTCTGTAGAATTACTTTTTTTCTGTAACCAGCTGCCATCCACTTCAACTCAGCATGTGTTTGTGTCAGTACATTTCCAAATTGTTGCCAGTTCCCAAACTAAGACTAGCTTACTCCATCCAGCATGAGAAGAATAGGAAATACGGGTAAGCCACAACATGGACCGTTACAGGAGTCTTTGTAGCTCTGAAAGTGGCAAACCGCAGTCTGCTGATGCAGAATCTGCTTCTCACCCAAACCACCGAGTTTCACAATAATGATAATTTATTTTTTTAAAAAAGAATGTTCTATAATAGGAATAGAATCCTACAAAACTCTGTGTATCTCTGAACATTTAGGGAGCTGGCCCATTCAGTGCACAGCCTCCTTTCTTTATGCTGATGGAAATTTTTGTTCTGATGATAACATGCCTCCAGTAAACTTCCAGGCTTTGGAACAACTCTCACTCCTTTGGCTTTAGTTCGAAATGAGCAGTTGTCAGTCCATCTCAGATGGATTTTAAATATTTAACTTCTTGCAGAAACCTTTTTTCAGCTGGCCTTAGGATATCATCTGCAGGTAACATAGGAGCTGAGAGAGGCAGACCAGGTAATACTACCTCTGTAGGACTGACAGATGGGGCAGGTACACTGCCCAAGCCAGGGGTCACCATACATTGCTGCAGCCTGCGTTCAGCTGTGAAAACAGTTTCCTCTATCTTTTCTGTCCACTTCACCTTGCCAAAACCCATTATCATATCTCTCTTGGTTGAACCTGCTGCAGAGTTGGGTTATCATCTCTCTGTAATAATGGATAAGAGTAATTTCAAATTAAATTAATTTTCATGGACTAATAGAATAACTGAGGTTGGAAGGGAAGATTATCTGTCCAAGCTTTTGTACCTTTTCTCCACTTCTGATCTGATTTTACCATATTTTTTCTTAACCAGAGCTCTAGATGAGCCCAGAGACTGGTTAAACTCAGTTACGCATTTCCTCACTGACTAGGAATACTTCTCACTCTTGTAGAGGGAGAAGGGTTGGTGTCCTTTGGTGTCATTCCCTTGCTGCCCCTCTGCAGGCAAAGTGAATGGGATTGGGAGAATGATTCCTGGTTATTAACCAGAAGCATCTTAGACCTCTATGCTGGAAAAAGGCCTGTAGGTTGTGTCTTAAATGACATAAAGAGCTTTTAGCTCTTGGTGCATATCCTGGCTGCATCTTAAACCCACAGTGGGGTAGGACTGAAGTGCCTCGCTTTCCAAGGGAAGGAAGTATGGCACATAAGCCTTATCTCATTGGTCCCTTGTCTGGAAAGCTGCTGGACTGGAGCTTTGGCAATCATAGGTACTCTTCACGGTCAGTATTTAGTCATGAAGTCTCTTGAAGCTTAAGCTTCTCGTCTTTCTTGCCCATAGTATTCCTTTACACCAGTCAGGGTAACTGGTTTGGGGTTTTTTTTCAGCTTTTCTTCCATCTTTCATGATCCTTCATCATCTTCACAGCAAAAATGTGTCCCTGTTCTCTTCACCTAAAAGGCAGTAGCACCCTCAAACTCCCCAACAGTCTAGGTCCCAAAGATGCTCTAGCCTGTCTTTTTACCTCCGGAAACTATCCCAGTAGTGAATAACTATTACATGGGTTCTTCCCTTGAGTGAAGAACAATTTGCTGACTGTGTATAATTTGTTTCATCTGACCCACATCTTTCCTTTTTTCTTCCCTCTTTTTTGTTTTTTACAATACAAAATAACAACTGTCTCGGTGATTCTCATGTATCTCATCGTTAGTGCCCTATCTTCCTCCACTTAACCACCTGCTTCCTAAACAGAAGAGGGACTTTGGTAATAAGGACGTCTCTTTTGTTATGCATAAATTGTTCTTATTTTTCTAGCTATTTTTTGACTGTGCAGGCATTAGCTAAATGAGTTCCTATAATTTTTCTACCAGGTCTCTATTCTCTTTGGCTTAGAAGTGACTTTTAGCTTCTTTTTTGTCTACTAAATATGAGTCTTTCTTTGACTTTGTACATACTAAACACAAAGTTGTGCTTACAGGGCTTGTGGCAGCTGGTCTTTCTCACCAGTGCTGCCTTCCTATTATGGGATGCTATTACAAGGAAATATTGAATGTCCTCTCAGAGGCCTCTGTTTTCTGGTGCTCACCAGTATGTCCAAGCCCAGCTGATAAAGTTCATGCTGATTCACTGGCATTTCATCCTATAAATTCTCAGTGCTACTGGGCAAGTTTTCTGCATCCTTTAGCCTTCTTAGTTCTTCCTAGACAGTTCTGGTTTAGAGCATTTTTCCATGTACTTAAATCTGTCTGGCTGGACCCTGTGCCTCTCACATACGGGAGCTAGCTGCATAACTGACAGAAAGGGTGGGATCCCAATCTGCATCATTCAGTCTCCTCCTAAAGCATAAATCCTTCGAGGGGCCCAAATGGGCATCCCGTGACTCTCTTCCATTCTTTCTTGAGTATCTGATTTCTTCCCAGAGCTGAATTTTGTGATGTATTTTCTAACCTTCTTGCTATAGCTCATCTCTATTAGCAAATTCCAGATCAACCAAAGTCTGTTTCCATATACAGGAGGAACTCTTAGTCTGCAGTAGATAGACAGGTGTCTTTGCTTTGCTTACTGTTTGCAGTTGGAAGTTCTTATCGGAGCTCTCCTTTTACTTGCGTTGTCCAATGTGGCCATACCCTGGGGTTGTTTCTGTGGGATGCCCTCCTGTTTCTTCACCTGTACAGTTTGCCTTAACATGCGTGGCCATGCAGTCCCCTACACACGCACATACGTCCCTGCACCCCAAAATACTCAGCATTGTTATTTCTTTCAGAACGTTTGAATACTTGCTATGCACTGTGCCGGGATTTTAACCAGAAATGTATTTCTCTGTCATCTTTTATGACGTGGATGATGGTAGCTAACCGTCCTGATTTCAATGAACTTTAACCCACTTTGAAGATACTCTTCTCTTTAATTAACTTGAGAGACTCAAACCACATCTTGAAAGCTGGCACCACCAACAGTGGCTGTTGGGACAGCTCTATTTGAAGGCCAAGTGTGAGTTGACAAGTGGGCAAAACATCCTCTCCCCAAGTCAAAGGGAAGAAGTATTTTACATTGAGAGTTGCAGCGGAGGTGGTAAGAGTACCAACAAGGTGGATGAAGGGGAGAAAGTATCTAAAGACACATAGTAGGCTCTGTAGATAATTTTTTCTGGAAGTGACTTGTCTACTGATTCAAAGAAGATGAATATAAAGAAGTGGGTGGATAGATTTCTTTCAGAATGCAGGAAAAGTCAGGTAGTACATCAGGATATAAATTAGAAGGTCTGAATATAAATGAGATGGCACAGTAAATGATGAGATGTAAGAAGAGGCCAATGAAGGTAACGTGTTTTGTTCTCTTAGTCTGGAGACTTTGAGAGACTGAAAGAATAAAAATGTGAACAGCACTGGGGGTTTAGTGATGGGTACAAACCACAGGCTGGAGTCTTGCTCAGCCTGGTATAAAACCAGAGGTACCAAACTGAAATCAGAAAAGCTGCCTTAACACAAAGCTGACAAAAGAGATAATCAGGCTCTCTATGAACAATCTGGAGTTCATCATGACAATCTGGGCTCATCATGACGGCTGAAGGGATTGTATTAAACAAGGATATTTCAGGTGGCAGTGGTAGCAGTTCAGAAGAGGCTGTTTTAGCCAAGGATGAGATAATTTATCTAAACATTGTCATACCTTTTCTGGCTTACTCTAATGGCTGTAAGCATTCCAGCAGTGAGTCAGTAAGTGACTGCCATGGCCAAGTTAATTAATACAAAGATCTGGAACATCTGTTTGCACAGGCAAATTAGCGTGTGCGTGTGCACAAACCTCCCCTCCCCCCCGCCCCCCCGCCCCCGCCCCCCCCCCCCCCCCCCCCCACCTCGGTTGGTCCTGCTGAGCTCCGTGGAAGTGTTTGAATCAGAGGCTGGGAGAAAAGGTTTATTTTTTCCCCCTCAAGTGTGATTCACCTTGTAGGATGTTCTATTTAAAAAATACTATTCTTTGAAGTTTCTTGCCATCATTTTCTTTCAGATGTAATTCATATGGAAAGACTGGTGGTGGAAGAAAGGTGTTATCGGGCATGATACTGCAATGTGACTCTCATGCAAAAATTCTGTTACACAAATAATCTATAATAGGGAATTCTGTTATTTCAAGGATTGTGCTGAAAATTTTCAGCTTTGCTAAGGGCAGATTCTAATTCTTAGAAGATTTTATAGATTTTTTTTGATTACCAGAGAAATTGTGGACAGAGGCAAAAAACAGAGTAAAGTATGTGTTTGTGTTGGAAGTGTGGCTATAGACAGGATGAGTGGAGGTAAAAGTTACTCTGTCCAGCAACAGAATATTCATTTTGCTTTGTTTCTGAAAAACTTACGTTGAGGAAATGGGAACAGAGCAGCTCCTTGTAAAATCTCTTTACCTTTTTATTAATCCTTTCCTCCTCAGTAAGATTCCTTTTCAGTTAAAGGAGAATTAAGTATTGTACTGTTGTGTACAGAACTTGTGATACCTATTTTTTGGAAATCTACTTTATGGGAAGGTTTACAGTCTACTGCAGTGCAGGTTAGTGAGAATTTAATGCACATGCACGGGATTGTCTTTGTATTTCCGTGAACATCAAGAGTTATTGTTTCACAAAGAAATTATTGACTGCAGGTTGCTTTGGTAAATATTTACACTGCATTCAATAAATCTTGATATTCATCTCAGCAGAAGTCAATATCTACTTATTAGTAGTATTTTTCAAAAGAAGATTATTGATAAGAGCACAAAATAGCCAGGTGTAGGTGACAGGCTGCTGATAAGCATTCTGAAGACGCTAAATCAGAATTGTCATGTGATAGAGAGGTAAACTAGTAATATCTAGAAGTTATAGTCTAGTTTTTTAAAAATATCAACTACATTTGAAATGGTGCGAAAAACAGAACACGAGTGCTTGCACCTTGGGCATCCAGGAAAGGAGGGAATTACTTAGACATTGTATATTTACCAAGTAGAAAATTTACATGCAATAGATTTTGAAATTCAGCAAAATAACAATATGTTGGATGGTTCGGACGTTCAGTGGTATTTATTATTGTGCATACTTCTTATAAAGTAACAGCTAGAGTAGCAAAGATCCATAAGATCATTAAATGTCTTGAATATGTGCTATTTTCCACCATAATGTGGCAAATACTGTATCAACAGATAGTCAAGAATATTTTGTTTACAGCCAAGAGGAAAAAAAAAAAGCCTAGAGAACTAAAAATGGCACCTAATGAAGCTTTTTGGCATTTCTAGTGGACCTTTCATTGTTGCAGCTTTCTCAGAAGCAGAACAGAATTTCTAGTCAGAACGAGGAGAAATAAAAAAGGGAGAAATAATGGAAGTAACCTTACATTTTGCTTTCTTTTCATCAGTGGAGATCAATAAAATGCTTGGTTGGATGCATTTACACTCTCCCTCCCTCTCACCTTCCTTCAAAAAATTACAGAAAATAAGGCAAATTTTATTTTGATGATTCTTATTTCTCCTTAATTCTACAGCACAATATAGGCTAGAAATATTTACAAAGCATCCAGATCCATCCTGAAAAAAAGGCTGCATGTTGCTTGAATTGGTAATAGTCCTGTTCCAGGATATCTTTTATGTTTCTAGAGCACAAACATCTACAAGGGGAGTAATAATATTATTTCATTGTATTACATCCATTTGTTGACTTCTTCAAGTCACAAGGGAAGGAAAATACAGGAAATACTGGATTGTTAATGGTGTTTCTGAAGATAGAAATTCCCAAAAGAAGGGTCCAAAGTAGCAGTTGAAGAGAACTACCTCATGATACTTTTGATAATGTAGGAAGGAGGAAAAAACAGATTGAAATAATTATTTGCCTTTGAAAAGACATATAAAGATAGAAGATTCTTCACAAGAATCAAAAGCAGTTCAAGTCACATAAATGTAATGGAAAAACTTAGATATACTGACTGAAAAGTGCAGCAAATAAAACTAGGTGAACCACCTTTTGTGACGAGGGTGTCAAAGCTGATAAAATTCTAGCTTATCTACTGGGAGGGAGAAATCATGAGGAAGAAATTTGTTAAATAATAACTGAAAGGCATGTTATAAGACATTGTCGATCTATTTAAATCTGCCTTTCGTGGTTCCTCACGAATGTGTATGTATTGTGAAAGAGAAAATCTACTGGAGTATTTAAAATGTAAAAGTTTTGAGTTCTGTCAGCCTCAAGAAAGTTGCAATTGCATTAGAGAAGTCATTAGCTTAAACAGAGACGGAAAGGGTTGTAACAGTTTGAAATTTGGGAAAAGCCCAGGACTACTTCTGTACAGTAACAGTCTGTAAAATTACAGACCTAATTACACCAGGTCTTGGTTAATGTTCTGACAAAGATGCTCATCTAGAAGCATGCACTGTCTTACTATCAGATGACTCATAGGAAAATAATGCCACAGATGAGAATGCTTTTTATTACCAGTGTCTCAATAATAATAATAATAATAATAATAATAATAATAATAATAATAATAATAATAATAATAATAATAATAATAATAAAATAAAATCACACTGCATGCTGGAGAGAAGGGCTACTGGCCTTGTGACTGCAGGGAGGCAACTTGGATCTTAAGACATATCCAAGGTAGATATCTACACCTGAAGCTTCCTTTATAGCTATGTAAGAGAGAGAAGTTGCTTTGCCCTGTTTTCAGGTGAGATAAACATCTGCTCAGACACCTCAGAAGTGTCTTTTTCCATTGCCTCCTTTTGTTATTACCTTTAAATGAAGTCTAGGCATCAACTCAGATGTACCTACTCACCACATTGAAGCCTATATTTGAACAGGTAAATCCCCCACCAAATGCTTTAGACTGCAAACATAACTATTTCTTGGAGCCACTTTTCAGATAATATATAACACATATTGACCTGTAACCTTATAACCAGATCAGAAAAAAACAGATCAGCCTTCACGTTATTCTCTTGGTGCAGCGAGGGCCTTTGACTTCCTTGAGAGGCTGATTTTAAATTAAATATTTCTGTCTGTGGCCCCCGGCATAGCCGTAGCTAAATGTTTTATACTCAGTCTGAGATCCAATTTTCTAGCAAAGGGCTGCTTTAAAGGGAAAAAGAGTAAAGGTGATCCTTTAAAAACTTTTTTATTTGCCTAGTTAATAGAGCAACTAGTGGGAAAAAGAAAGAGATCTTGTGTGTCTGCTAAATGATCTGAAATTGAAGTGTAACACAAAGTGACCTTACATTTAGATGACATTTTACTTCATTTTACGTAAGTTGCATCTTCTGTATCATCTCCTTTCTGGGACAATTTCAGTTTTAGCCAAGTATTGAGCTATAAAGTAGACATTTCTTAGAAATACTATCGCTTGTACTGATGGAGGAGGAAGTCAGAGTTCAAAAGTTTCATCTCATAATACATAAGCTACTACAAAACCGATTTTTTAAGTATATATGTACATTATTTAACAGGCTGCTTCCTGAGTATTCCTCCTTTTCTGAAGTGATCACAAGAAGGAAACCTACTGTCTAGAATAAAATATATATACATTGGCTGGGCAGATAACATACTCTACATATGAATTGTCTGCCTCATGTCTTTGGCTTTTCCATGTGGTTTTGGCAGCTCTTAAGATTTCTACCTGGAAAGTAGAAAAGGAGGTTGTAAGAAGGAGACTGCAAACCGAATTAGGATTAATATCTTCTGTTTTAATAGTCATGTCTGAAATAAAGAAGAATGCCTGTTTCCAAGAAAATCATTGTCCTTTGGAAAGCATTTAATCAGCATTCAGTTAATGCAGATAATCATTTAAGGAGAAAGAAAATTCATCACCTGGGTTAGGAATGAGTAAGCAGCTGTTTGGATAGTGGTAGTAAAACTTCTCCGAATTCCAGACTGTGGCACCTCCGTTTTTCTAAAATGTCTTTTTGAGTCCATGAGTTTACACTGTAATTGCCTTATAGACATTGGGTTGCAAAGTGGCTGGGTAGATCGCAGGGTGGTAGGTGTGATTTATGAGCCACAGCCTTTGTTTGAAGTAAATGACCATATAAATTACGGTAACTCTATAGTCATCTCTGGTTAAAGGAGATAATACTGTTGTTTGTTGAACTCATTATATTTGCTGTGTTACTTTAATATAGGCATATGCTGCAACAGTCTGCTTAGACATTGCTTTTGAGTAGGTAGGACCCCAAGCAGAGCTTATTTGTGTTAAACAAAACGGATGTGCTTACGATGAGGCCTGAGGTACATGGGCACAGCAGCCACTACAGAAGCTGTGGTGCCCTCAGTTAAAGAGTAAATCAAGACACCTAATGGTGTGTGAGGTTTCCAATTCTGCTCTGCCTTTACAGGTTTCCTGTGGATGATTTTGGTGAGAATCCAGAATAAGTAGGATTTATTTGTAATTGGGCTTGAAATTCTATCCTGAAAAATTAAAGAGGATCAGCCTCACAAAGCCTCTTTGTTGAGTTTGCTTCTGGTGGAGTTTTCTTGCTGTGCGTGCTGTGCAGCGAACCGAACCACTGGCTGCATGTTTTCACCTGCTCACGCTGCAGCAGGGCTTTGCACGCCGTTCTTGTTCATTCCTAGCTCAGTCCTTCCAGGTTTCTGAATGTGTTCCTTACAGCCACTGCAGCTGATGAAGTACTCAAGTACTCTGCTCGGAATGTCGGCACGGTTATTGGTGTTCAGCCATGAAGTATGGTGTAAGAACTCACAGTAGTTTTCTCTGCATCCGTGATTGGCCACAGACAAAAAAACCCAAAAAACCCAAAAAACCCCGCAAAGAACTTCTCAAACTCTTTCTACAGTTGTGCAGCTTGTTCTCCTGCTCTCATTAACACGGTGCAACATTTAGGCCTTTACTTCGCTTAGTAAAACTTGTTACATACATCTGTTGAGCATCTCTCTCTAAAGCTTCTGGAAGAGGAAATGCAAGCTCTTGCTTTCACTCTTTAAAGACCAACATTTGTAGTGGGTTATGCTACATCAGCCCCTGTTGACCTCTGCGGGATCAGAGGGAGCGTGCTGGGCTTCTCCCCAGGTCGCACCCTGTGGGCAGGGTTAGCTCAGCAGCCCTCGCTCGCCCACCAGCCTTGAGCGGGCAGGGTGACTCTCGATGGACTGCAGCGTCAACAGGGCAAACAGCAAATTCTGGTGAGATTTATTACCCTTTCTATAAAGAATACTCGATAGCATCCTAATCTGTACAGAAGCGCAGGACTGTCGCTGAATATATTATGCTGTTGCTGGATGTTTAAGATATCGTTATGTTTAATGACTGCCATTATTGGTGTTAAAATGGTGCCAAGAAGCTGAAATGGGGCATCTGTGCCTATCTTGGGTTTGGCATTTCCCATCTATGGGATGCTTGACGTTGCAAGCCTAAAACCTTATTATTATACCTAGGGATAATTAGCATTATAATTCACAAGGGAATACACAAGACTAAAGGTTTCAACAGAAACTATTATCTTTAACTAAAATAACAATTTAACTAACAAAGAATTTTCCTGTAGCTTTGCTTGCATTAATAATGCTGGTGGGCAAGGCCGTTGGTCCATAATAGCAATATATGCACTGAACTGCTAAAAAAAAAAAAAAAAAAAAAAAAAAGAGGAGTCTGTTTCAGTTAACTCTAGTAAAATAATCAGCATCTGTTGAAGGAAAAAAGGAAAAACATCAATATAGAAGAAAAATATTTACACCATCCAGGAGGGACTGAAAAGTGAAAGGGAAAAAAAATCTTTAGAAAAATGCACTTTCTAGTGTCTTTGAGAAATGGATCAGAAACAAAATAAACAGCCATTGAATGTTCAGAAATTCAATGTGGTGAAAGTGAAAATCTTTAGGAATAATTAAGGTGGATAAAATCTCCTTGCATTGCAAACAGTAGAAACAAAACCTTAATCACAGTAGGAGTCAAGCTTGATAAAATGAAGACATCAGTAACAGTGTCACAAATAAGTCATTACCAGGCTGTGATCTTACTGTCACAGCACAGATCAAATTCTTAATTTTTTCAACTGAGAGATTTGTTTGTATGGGGACTGCACAATTCTGCTAGATGTTTTTAGAGTGTTTTTACTCATAAAAAGTAAGGAACATCTAGAAGCCTGGATGTAAAATAAAACTTGGTGGCATAAATGAAATTATATCAGAGATACCTTAATAGGAGTTTATCTTTATCCCCACAATGACCATTTTGTTAAATTTTGGTGTGCTGAAGTCAGAGATGGTCTTGAAAAACTCTAGCTGAAAATTGTGGGAGTTTGTGGGTTTTTTTAAGAGAATGTATTGGTCAAAATGTATTTCATAGCAAATGTAATGCATACAGCTCAGGGACTATGTTCCAAAGAAAATCTATTCAATCGAGAAGCATCAAAGCATTCAAGCAAGACCTTGAATGAGTTATTAAACAGTAAATAGTCTGGGAATGAAGGTAGAAAATAGATATGAAAGGGAAGGCAGTGGATGTGATGAGCCTTCTGCAGAAGCTGTTTTTTCCCTTGGCCTGTAATTTAGACGTGAATTTATTCTGCACTGCACGTATTATTTATATCTTTCCTCGCCACCTTTTTTATCTCATGCTTTTGGGTTTGGAGTAACTTTAATGGGAGCAAGGAACAGGACTTAGCATAAAATAAAGATGTCATCCTGAGAGGCAGGCCAGGGTTTGGCCTTTTTGAGGATCAAGTCCTGAAATATTAAGGGTCATAACAGTTGTTGATTGCCTGCTGGAATTTCCCCTAAATTATTGCCTAAAAATACTCCCAAGTTTAAATGGAAAGTGTCATTTGCCCCCAAGTAAGCTATTGCTCTTTAGCCATTAATTGGAGAAAGTACTGTGAGCCATCTGTTACTCTGCTCAGTTTCTGCAGATTATGTAGCAAATTTTAGTGATTTTTTTTTCGCCACTTCACTGATTTGTCTAGTGATACAGTGTTTTGGGGTAATTATTTCAGCTGCTAAAGATCATTTAAAGTATAGGTTTGCTATAAATATACACATACACATAAAGCATAAGGCAAGGAGAAAGAGTACTGGTGAAAACAATTTCATCCCTAAGTTATCAATATAAATCTGGCCAAGCTCTGTAATAACGTAAAGCTTTAAGATGTGCATTTATCAGCATATCCAGCCTTGTTTAGGAGAACAGACTTTCTGCAGAAAGTCTGGGAGCAGGGGTCAGGACTGAGGTCGCTTGTCTACAGCATCCCTTTCCTTTGTCTGCCTGTGAATCCTGAAGGTTATGTTTTTGGTAGCCTCTTTCATCAGGACTTTGCTGCCTTTTCGACTTTGGGATTCAGAATCAGTAGTCTACAGCTGTCACCTACTTAAAACTTTGGGAAGGAGTGAAAAAGAAGGATGTTAGTTGAAAAGGCTTTTTAACTGGAAAAATAAACTTTTCCAGGAGAAGTAGAACAGGAAAAAAATAAATTTTTTTTCCAAGGGAAATTTGCATTGCTGCTGCATTTTTATCTGGTAAGTAGACACATTTGTGGAGTGGCAGGTTTTCAGGCTCCCAGAACACAGTATAATGAGCTCATCTAAACTCCTGGCTAAGAGAGGCCTCATGTTTTTCTCAAATGAGTTAAGTTTGAAACAGGACATACATATCTTTCAGAGAAAAATCCTGTGAAGTGTTTAGTTTCTAATGATGCAACATTTGTCAAAGAACTGGAAATCATCCTCCCTATAGAAAGTATACACCATATGTCCGAATGGTTGCTTCTGATTCAGTTTCCAGTTCTTGGGTCTGTTCGCCACACTGAGGAACCCTCTAAATCCAGTTTGTGTTTGACATGGTGCATCATGGGCTACAAGCAGATACTTTTTGCTCTTAAATATCTTGAACACCTTGAACTTTTTCACGGGAACCATGTTTTCCAACTCTTTCATCGTTCTTTTGGCTCTTTTCTGAACTCCCTCTGACTACTCAACATCTGTCTTGAACTGCGGGCATCAAAGCTGGACACAGTATTTCAGTACCAACCACTAAGGTGAACACCAGGTACCCCATCCAGTATTTCCATATACAGGGATCACATCCATTCTTTTAGCAGAACATCTTACACAAATGCCTATTCAGCTGAAAACCCCTCAGTAAACCCCAGCTCTTTTCAGATTTGTTTTTTTCTGAGAATAGAGCCCTCTCTGCATGGTCTTTGGTGCTGTTGGAATTGATGTCAGTTGGTTGTGCTGGTTCCCAAAGCAATCCATTCCCCTCTGTACCGCTGGCTCTGTGTCCTCATATTTCAGCCACTCCTCCAATCTTTGTCCCATCGGCCAACTTTATTAGTAATGATTTTGTGTTTTGTTGGAGATCAGTGATAAAATGTAAAGAAGAGTAGGGCTACAGACCAGTGGCTTTAGAATCCCGCTGGAAACCCATGTTCAAGAACAATTCCCTAATAAATGATCAATTACTTAAATTTTAATCCTTCTAATGTATGTCATGTTGATTTTTATATTACACAGGGTAATCAAAACATCATGTAGTAAGCATCATCTAAAGTAGCCTTTAGAAGCCTGTTACACCATCATGGTTACTTTTAGCAACTTGAAACCCCATATAAAGTCAAATTAGTTTGACAAAATCTGCTTGCTCTAAGCGTGTGTTGATTGGCAGTAATTATATTAGCCATCTTTATTTCCTTATTAATCAAGCCCCTCTCAGCCATTTCATTATTTTCTCTGGGATTGCTGTCAGGCTCACAAGCTTTTAATTACCTGAGCTGCCTGTGTACTACCTACTGAAAATACTGGAACAACAGGAGTTTTCTTCTGGTTGCCTGAAAGTTTATGTCCTCACATATGAAGAACAGTGTCAACGGCACAAGGGCCTCTTAAAATCCTTGGTGGCATGTGGAGCAGATTATTTGAAATCTTGAAAAAACTAAGAAGGAGAATATATAGCTTTGTGGCTTACAGAACGTTAACAATCAGGGCACATCACAGGCAGGCAGAAAGATAGCATGTGGTTTATATGGAAAACAATTTTCTGATTGCAGAGGATTTTAACATTACCTCATTCATTTGGAAATATGAGAGACTTGATAAGTGGGGAAATGTTACCTGAAAGTAGCATTCGTAAGTTATTACTGTCTGAGCATTTCTCCACTTATCTCTGGGCCTGTCAATCAATATTTTTTTCTCCATCATCCACCAAAAATATAAACAAATTAGAAAATTGGTGAAGTTTTCTGCTAGAGAAACTTTACTAGAAGTCCTCGCTTATATATTCAATTTTGCAAATATCAAAGTCTCGCTTCAAATTAGAAGTTCTTCTTGCTCTCTGATGTAAGTAGAAGACGAAGCCTTTGTTACATTCATTCATAATCAATAGATACAGACGTCCAAACCTAATGTCTTCAAGAAGACATCCCGCTTTCTTCCCTTCCCGCTGTCCTGGCTGTACATCCCCATCGGCTGGACATTGCCGATGTGACGGGGGGACCCACCAGCATCGCATCACATAGGGCTTCAGAGCTCCGCATCCCGCAGGCTGGCCTGTGCGTGCTGGTTTCCTCCAGCTGGGGTACCGGGCAGCCGGCAGGTCCCAGGCCAGTGCGGGGTGGCAGTGGTTTCGTCTGAGGGGACACAGATGTCAGTGGGAAGCTAGGCACTCGCCTGCTTTGCTGGAGACTGTGAGCCTAGAGGAAAAATAGATGAACAAGGGCAGGACTATGGGGAATGTGTGCTGAGCTTCTCGCAGACCCACAGAAATGAGGTTAAAAAGATGAAATAGCTCTGCTGCTCTTCCCCTGAAGCTGTGTGGCCATTTACTGAGGATGTTATCCATGGAAGTGCCCCTGCCAGGGCTGTCCTTGCCCGGCGGCTCAGTGCCCCGGCCAGGGGCAGGACTGCAGCCACGGCACGAAGGTCAGCCCGGAACAAAGCCGAAGTAGGAGACTGGAGTTTTTTCAGAGTCTTTAGTGAAATGTGTCCACCTGTGAGCTGGGACCTGAATCTGTGCAATGGGAAAGCAAACCCTGTGCTGCTGATAGGGAGAAGGTGCAGAAGCAAACTCCTGTGAGAGCATCTTCCCTCCTTCTGCTGTCTCTCTGTCATGCTGTCCTTTGCAGATAGAGGGGTTTGTCTTGGTCTTGGTTGGTTTCCAAAGGAAACTGAATATCATTAAAATAGTTAACTGGTTCCATTTGAAATGCCCATGGGGACAGCACTATTGCCACTACATCTGGAAGCCCCACCACTGCCAGAGGACATCTGCATGGTGGGACTGCATGGCCCAACACTTCGCTGGGGGCACCGTGCAGTCAGAAAACAGGCAGTGGAAAGGAAAATGGTTTTCTTAGACTGTTCCACCTTTTACAATACCAGCTACTGCATCATATGATGTTGTCTTAATACCTGAACTCTCATGCAGTGCTAGGATGTTTGAGCCAGAGGAAGGTGCTGCTGAGGGGGTGGCTGCCCTCATGTTGCACATTTGCCTGTTGTTTGCCTTAGCTGACAGCAGGTTAGCTTTAGCAGACAGCAATCTGCCAAGCCATGTTGTGCTTGGGGATTCATTGTGCAGCCCTCCTCTGTGGTTGCACTGAGGTCTGCAGGTCTCCCAGCAGGAAGAAAAATTACTCAGCCAAAGCATGGGAGCAGATTAGCGTTAATTAGTGTATTGATTATAATCTGTGCGGTAAGTGTGTCTCAATGCTCTGGCACTTACACATGTGAAAATACTATTTGAACCATACCTGCAATAAAGGTACTGAGCTTTAAAAAATAAAAAAGCAGCGATGTTTTTTTACTCTCAGGTTACCAAAACCTTAGTTTTATAGTATTCTTACTAAAGTATTCTTACTAAATAGTATTCTTACTAAAAAGATGTAATTTTAAAACTTCGGTCCTTGGTCTTGACCTTACAGTTGATGTAAGCAGACTGCTGTGCTTGCCCTGAATGCCACCCCACCCTTTGTTAGCTGTAGTATGAAAAAAACAGTTGGTCAACACCCTTTCAAAATTATACATTGAATGTCTTATCTTTGCATCAGGACATGGTGTTATCTTTTGTGGTGGGGGAACTTATTGCCACTTCCTGGCTGGTATATCACTGCCATTCACTTGCAGGAGCTATGACTTAACCATGACATTGAAGAATCCTTCTTGCTCAGAAAGAGGTTTTATCACAAGGGGGCTGATTTACAATGCAAGGTTTCTGTGCTCTTCCTTGTATTAACCATGGTCGTATGTATATTTCTCAATACTTTTATTTTAGAATGTTCATTCCTATATAAAACCACGTTTCAACTCCTAATTATTTCTTAGGTTTTCTCATATCATGCCCATTATTTTTATCTTTTAAATAAAATGTGCTCAGGGACAGACGTTTGCACAGATGGTGTATCTTAATGGGCTTTGTATCAGCCTGGTGGTAGATACTGTTGTCCGTAATAGTTAACTTTCTGTTCTGAAATTCAGAGGTAGTAGCATTTTACCAGGGCTGGTCAAATACAGTGACATCGGAATCCTGTAAAGTTTTATTATACTCACTACTCTTTAAATTGGAGTTACTGATTTTGTCATTTGAGATTTTAGGTTACCTACTTGACATTTCTTTGTGTATAGCACAAAATGTGCTAATTTTTGTATTCATAATGTAAAATGTGCTGAGAACATGACAGGTTCTGTATAGCTATATCCGAACACAGCATTTTTCTTTGTGTCAGTACTCATGCAAAATACCATGTTAAGATCCCAATCCAACAGCCTTGAAAATTTGTTTTTGGTTGGGGTTTCTAGCACTGTTCCTTGTATCCCCTGTTCTCTTCTGGTTCACAGGCTGATGCAGCTGGAGGAGTCAGCCCTGCATATCTGGAGTTTTCCCAGGGCTAAAGGAATAGAGGAAAGATGCTGTTGTGTTCATATCCTGATTCCCTGTGTCAAACAAGTATTTCTTCCACACCATAAATATTCAAAAGCAGAGGGAAGCTCCTTATCTTTGAAATTATTTGCCAAGCTATCAACATTTACAGAGCATATGGAGGATTTTTTACAGAACTTGTCTTTTGCATAATTCATCCATCTAATTTCTTATCAGATCGTTCCTACCAGATCTTTCTGCTGACTCAGGCTGTGGTGATCATGTAATCCTATGAAATGTTCACAAAAACAACACTTACAGTTTGTTGCAGAGAAATGTACAGAGTATATTATGTTTGATAGAGGGATTTATCACTGTTCTCATAAAAGGAAGTCAAATGTTTACTGATTTGTCTTACTTGCCTATGAAAATGGTTTATTTGACTTGATCAAATTCTGTCAGTAACCAAATCCAGTCCATTTTACTGAGTGCTTATTGCAAATAACTCCAGTGAGGTTACCTGTGTAAATGATAGCACATGAAGGACTTTGCTCTAGACAGCAGGAAGACCCATCGTAATTCCATACCCCTGGGTAATTTCCATCTGCTCCTTCTTTTTTGTTTCTTGTACTCAAGAGCAAACACCTGTATACCCATGTTTTGTGTCGGTGGGTGCACAAGAGATCCCTTCTTTGGCAGCGTGCGCTGTGTTTGGGCAGCAGGTAGCTTGTCACGGGGAGCAGCATCCCCCAGCAGTGAGTGGGGTCTGACAGCAGCCTCCAGGTCTGCAAGGCCAGGCTGGGATTTCTTGCATTCGAGCGTGTAAGTGCCTGCTCCCCCAAATGCAGTCAGAGCAATGGCTCCGGTGTCCTCACATTCACTCGTGTGGAAATTGGGCTTGTAGCATTCTCCAGCTAATTCTTGTTCAAGAGCCCACACTTTTTTACCGAGATAGCCAATAAAGTTAACACAATGTGAGGTCAAATGATCAAGAAATGATTAATTTTTGCTTTCTTATCAACTTCTATGAGAACCAGTGAAATACTTTCTTGCAGGCCAGATACTGAAAAGCTGCCTTTGATTTTTTTTAGGAGAGGGTGTAGAGTTTAGAGCCCCCGCATGGGCAACTTTCTGATGATGATGTACCTGATTTGGTGTCTAGGAGAAGGCTACAAAAGGAAGCAGTGTGCCGTTAGGTCTGTCAGGACCATGAACCAATACTCCTCAAATGAGGAAGAATGCTGTGGTTGGGAAAATATGTATAAATTCTAAGGCGTCTTCAGCAAATATCAAAAATGAAGTGAGAAAATGAACACCAGCCTATTAACCATAATGCAGTGTAGCACTACACCAGGCTTTCGTTCTGGGAGAACGGGCTTTCACAGGCTGGGATTAGTGTGGCTAGCATTTGCAGGCGCAGACTTCTCTCTTTTTCCCCCTCGTCACTGCAGCAGAGCAGACACCCCTGCAGCCCTGCTGGTGCTAACCTGGTCAGGGCTGCACCCCAGCACCACAAGGGACTGGCTGTGCAAGTGGAGGCACGTGGCAGGTGCTGCTGCCTTTTGCGCTTGTCAGTGCACAAATGGGCTGTGCTACATAGTGGCTGATGGAGCAGATACGTTGATGTGTACTTCCAGTGGAGTATAAATAAGAGAAATTACAGCAAAATTAATCACCTACTATTGCTGCTGCCATCCCTTCACACAGTGCAGGATGGCACTTCTCAGGCCTGGTTCAGTCTGTCACTTGAATGATGACCGGAGTGCTGCTGATGCACATGAAATAGGTGGCTCAAAGGAGTCCCAGCCAGGGGTCTTTCTGCCATGATGGGGCAGGGACACACACACAGACACACACGCACACACACACCCTCCCCCCCACCCCCCCACACACTCCCACCCCAACCCACACCCCCCCACACCCCCACACCCCCACACCCTCCATGAGTGTGCAGAGGGGTGAGGGGTACAGGGCTCCGCACAGGGGGGGGCACTAATCTGGCAGACATCCTCATCCCCAGCCTGGTTTGTTTGTGCATCCTGTGGAGTCTGCTCTCGGAGAGGTGCCGGCAGGCTGAGAGGAGGCACCCAGTTTGACTTCAAGGCACAATAAAGCCGATTGCAGCCAGCATTCTGCTTTTTTCCCCGTGTGATAGCTGGCAGTTGTGTATACCCATCATTGGCTGTAATGAGATCCCTTTTTGTCTTGTTTTTCCTTTTCACTTTATTCTCTCTCTCCTTGGACATACCTTCCAGGATGCCCAGGGAGTGAATGTACGGGCCTGGTTCATCAGCTCTGTTCACTGTTTATTTAATCAGTGATCACCTTGACTTGAAAGGGCTTATTTTTCCTGCTCAGGCTGTGTCTAGAGCTTTCTTTAGTTTTATTGATTAATTTCTGTCCAATCTGGGTTTTATGCCTGCTTTTGATACAGGATGAGGGGAGTCAGCATTTATATTCTTAAATATTTGGAGGTGTTTTGCCAGAGGGTAAAATCCTGTTAGCTTTTCTCAGCTGGTAAAGTTCAGCTGGATGGGCTGCACAAGGATGAGAAGCGTGATTTCACTGTGAGCTTGCATATTGTATCAAAAATAACAAGAGTCCATCAGAGAAGTCAGAAAATGCCATTTAAAATTCAGGGACACCCTTGCCCAAATCATGTCGTATCGTCAGCTATCAAAGGGAATTACAGATACCTTCCAGCAGGATCACTCCTCTTTGTGTACTTTTGTTGACTTTGGAGCTTTTGTGACAGGTATTTCTTTCCCCTTTTGAAAGTCTCCGGTTTCATGTAATGGCTCAGCTCAGAAAATCACAAACTCACTATTTCAGCTGCAGCATCACCCTGTAGAAATGTCCGGCAAAGCAGATAAAACCAGGGTATTTTTTGGTTTTCTCTGCTGTGAGCTCAGGGGCAGCGTGCCTCTCCCACTCTGCAGAGGTGCCCCCCTCCGCCCCGAGGTCCTGGCATCCCCCTGCCTCCCAGCTTACCTGGGTGGGACATGCAGCCACAGCCACTTCCCACAGCGCCTAGCTATACTTCTTTTGATTTATGACAGCAAGGAGCCCAGTGTGATTAGTCCTGGTAGAGTTAAGAGGAACTTAATCTATCATTTGGAAAACTATTGTCAATCCGCTGTGCGGACACTGCATTTCTGTAGCAAACCTTGTATTTCCAGCAAAGAAAAAACCTTTGTGCTTCAGTGGCGATTAGCAAACTTCAGCTTCTCAGCAACCAAAGGGCATGGGAAAAAAAGCTAGCTTTAATTTGTTAAGAAACTCTCTTCACTTAGTGGTTGTCATTACAAGTTGGAGGCTGCACATGTTCTCCACGGGCTGCCCTGGAGGAAGGGATGGAGGGGTACAGCTTCATGACCAGAGTCCTCAGACACCTTCGGGCAAGCTGGTGGCACTACTTACCAGTTTCACTTCACAACAGACCCTCAAACAAGGAGCAGTGCACCTCAGCGTGGCATTTTGCATTGATGACAGCATGGCACATGGGAGTGATTCCTCCCTTTGCGTGTGAGCTGGCACAAGCAGGATGCAGGAACAACCACAAAACCACAGATGAAATGTAAAGAGTAAATAAATCTTTGTTACCTCGCCAACCAGGGGATCCCTGAAGCAGCACCCAGGCAGAGGCACCCAGGCACTGTGAAATTCTATCCGTGCTAGAGGATCATTGAACCTGCTGGTGTTGCCTGTATTTCAGGGATTCACACAGGTGTAATTTACCACTGTGCTTTGATCTTTCCCACAGCAGGGCAGGAATCTCAAGCATGTTGAATAGGGTGCCTCTAAGTCGATCACAAGTCTCTGTTACCTAAGGAGAGGTGTTCTATTTGTCCAGCACACAAGGCCAAACAATTAGTATTATATATGTGTTTTTTGACACCCCAGCTGCAAGTCACTTGAGTGTGTTTACACTCCTCCTCGCCAATCTTCTGTTATTTTCCCCCACTTTGCTACTGGTCTTGGTAACAGCCACGGTTGCACCTAAGTTACGTGTAAAAATAACGAAGGACTAAAGTCTGCTTTCTTAAATTGATGGGAGAGGGGCATAGATGTTGCTGTTCTGGAAGACGCTCCATAGGCAATTATTTTATTTTTTTTTAACCTCTGGTTCACCTTCCTCCTTCTTAGTGTGTAAGGCTTGCTGCCAATATATCTAATTGAATAGAAGCCTATGGTGGAAATTAAACATTCAAAACACATGCTGGTCACAGCAAAATAACCATTATCCGTGATGGGAATCGTGTGTGCATACTGAGTAAGGGATTCACCGCTCTGCTTTTAATTCTATGTCATTTAGAATTACTGAATGAATAGGAGTGTGTGTATTTGGGCTTGTTTTCATCCCCCTAATGCACAAAAGATCAAATCCTAATTAAGGAGAAATAATTATCAGTCCATCCTCTCACAGTTCTCCTTTCTGTGTTCCACTGAAATGGTTCTGAGTATGTGTAGATGGAGTCAAAGATTAGCAGCGGTTTATGGCCAAATTGTGATTTTTAATCTTGCGGCAGGTCTGTCTTGTTCGCTGGTGAGCTCATAAAACAGTAAATATGATGGCTCCATAATTAGCCTGATTTACTGCTGTTTAGCTGATAGTGCAAAATGCTCTTCAGCAGTGTTCATCAAATAAATACTTATTTGGGCATATCATTTGAAAAATGTGGATTGTTTATCTACTGGCCTGAGATTTCTCATCAGACCACAGCATGGAGCTAACTTGCTGTTGCCTGGCCAGCTTGTGCCTTCAAACCACTGTTGGCAGTGAGGGGAGGATGGGGTGCCTGAGGGACATCAAGTCATTGGGGGGTGCACTTGTTAGGACACCCCGTTTCCATAGTGCAATGCTCCTGTCTATCCCGGAGCTTGTCAGGCATGAGTGTGCGCTACAGTCCTTCCGTCTTCCAGTCATCTTGCTTCTTGTCAGCATATGCCAATGCCAGCCCAAAGCAAACCCGTGACATGTGAGCGCTTCTCCCTCCTTCAGGCACCTGCTGGCTTGTCAGGGATCGTGGCAGCAACCACAGCATCTCATTCTGCCCTCATTTACATCCACGCAACAGCACTGACATCAGCTGCCTGTACCACGCGGCAGGTGCTGGAAGTAGTATGATTTACAGCAACTGCTCTGTCTCACAGCTTTGGGAAGATCATGCCATAACAGGAGCTACAACACATGAAGTGTCTCTCGTCTTGTAGTCACCATACTGGAAGAACACAAATTGTTCTGAACAATAGCTTGAAAAATTTGGATCCTCACTGACAGCTGTATGTGCCCATTTTAATGAATGTTTGTGAGTGAGCTGGGGAGGATTTGGAAGAGGATGTGTGCAATGCGGGTGCAGAGAAATGAAGGCAGTGCGTTGATTAACATTGATAATATGCAGCTGTGGCCTTGCTGTGAAGGCAGTGGGTTGATTGACATGGATGATGTGCAGCTGTAGCTCATTCCTGCTAAGTCATTAAAGAGCACTGAGGAGTGCAGGAGAGGAGATGCTAGATGAAGGAGGAGCCTGAAGAAGGAAGAACCCAGATATAGCAGAGGTAAGGAGCAGGGTGGTCTGGCCTCAGGAGGATGGGAAAAACAGCATGGACAGTAGGCTCTGACCCACGGTAAAGCCTTATTGCAGTTTGCTAGCTTGCTTGTGCTGTGACAAGTGGTGCCATGTGTGAGGCTCTAACTGCTTTGGGCTCAACCTGCAGCATATGGGCAACTTTAAAGCAGCATCAGCATGGGAGCAGGTGTCCCCAGATGCAGTCAGGGTGACCAAACTGACTTTTTCCAGCCTGGAGTATGGCAGTCACGTTTCTTTTACAACAGGTAAGCCATTTCTTGCTTTAAGAGAAAAGACTGGGTCGGTCTGCCTGGAGAAGGAGAGATGTCGCACTCTGAGAAGCCACCAAGAGAATCGGAGGGGGAGAAAGCTCATGTTGCTCCTTAAAATGTGGTAGATGGTGGCTCATGGCAAAGAGGGTTCAGCTTGATTTGCAGGTTGCAGTGGGAGGTTGTGAGGTGGAGGATTATGAATGGAAGTTTGCTTTTGTGCTTTGTGAAATAAGTGTATTTAAAGTTGAAAGAAAAACCTGAAATGCCACAGACCATGAAATGAAGATTTCACATTATATTTCTGGACGGAATTAAGCATTGCATGCTGTGCAGTGTGGGGATCGTGCTACAGTCCTGCGTCCCACAGCCAGGTACCTGCAGTAGCCACAATCACTTCTGGGCTTCTCTAGCTAGCAAAGACATGTTGGCTTGTGGCACTGATTTAGTGATCAGGCCAAAGAACCTGTGAATGTAACACCATGAAAGCAGGGGAGCATTACAATGCTTTTGATTTGTCATTATTTAGGAAACACTGAGAAGACGGGAAATGTGTGGACGCTGGGCACAGAAAAGTAGGGTCTGGAGTCAGCAGGTTAATGGGGGGCTGCCTGGTGTGTGGGCTGATGTGGAAAGCGGTGTGGGGTGCAGCAGGATTTCAGTTCCTGTTCCTGCTGATGGTTGTCTCTAGGTGCAGCATGTTTTTGTGTTGGTGGCTGAGGTGAAGATTGCACCTTGTACCCGTGCACTTCAGCTGCCTTTACCTCATCGACTGTTGAAATGAGAGCAACTGAACAAGATCTTAATTAAAAAAAAATAGACTGTTGTCTAAAGCTTGTTCTCTTCTTGTGGGATCCCTTCAGCTTCAGTTATCTTGTGCATTGTGATTAAAAGAACCCTCTGGAAAAATTAGAAAGAGGTGGGAGTAAAATCTCTACTGGAGGACATTGAAGGCAAGAGCATTTCCTTGCAGTGAGAGTCATGTGAAGGCCAACCCTTAATGTCATAGAGCAGCATATGCATTTGCCACTGCGTTAAAAATTATTGCTAAAAGACTTTTTTATAGTCTCATTTCCATAATATCCACATGCCTCAATTCTTACTCATCTTCAGCCCCAGTTAGTGAAGAGAAGAGCAGGGTCTGTGTAGACATAGTCAGGTGTTGTAGACTAGGTTACTGTAGCCTCAAGGTAGATTGCTGAAGGTATGTAAGCACATAATTTTCTTTAGCTTAAGAGATCTCTCTAAGGTAATATGGGATGATTGGGCTGTAGCAGAGATTTGAATCTAGGTGCACAGTCCTCTATTAACCCATGGATTATCATGTTGCTGAAGCAAGGCAGTTGGGAAATGCAAAGATACACAGGTGTCTGTGCGATCCTTATCCCGGTTTGATACAGTGAATTTAGAAAAGAAGGGGTTTGGATGCAACCTTTGATTTTGTAACATTGTGAACAGCATATTTAGTACTTCTGATCCATTCTGCTAACACAAGAATCGTATTTCAGAGATGTGGAACAGCAGGTGAAGTGTCTTACTTTCAAGCCGTGTTTTATTCTTAAGGACAAATAGTCCATCAGAATTCCTGCCCTGCATCATCTGAGCAGAGAAACTGGAATGAATGATGTGGCAATGATGAATAGGCCTATTACCTTGTAAATTGTAGTGTGTAGTACCTCGCGTAACAACACGAGATGCTGATGCATTTTTCTGATTTGATGATTTAATGCCTATAATGTTGTTTTAGCTCTCATTCTGGAGGCAATATAGACAGAAAGACATGTATTCTATAATGAAGTTAAAGTTGATAAGTTTGTTTCATATAACCATGTGAAAAAGAACCATGCTTTGTATTAGTAATAATAATAACAACAGTCTGTAAATTACACTTTTCTGGTACCAAGTTTGAAAAATTTCAAATAGAGCTACTTGTCTCTGTCACTAGGAGATATTTATTGCCTAGTTATAGACAGTGGAGAATTTTCAGGGTTATGAAGTTAGGATAAAAGCTGATGATCTAAGGTAAAGTTTTTACCATTCCTATGATGTTTGTATACCTTTGTTGGGTATACCATTGTTGCAAATAGTTCCAGAAAGGAATGCTAAATAATCCTTTGTAGATAAATTAGTGGTGTTTTGGCCTACTTAGGTCACCTCGGTGTGAGGTGGAACCAGTTGATTTGCTGCATTTGGTGTAGGGAAGACATGACTAAATTGGATAAAATAACACTCGCCAAAATCTGGGGTTTCTGCTCCTTCAGAAAAAAATCTGCAAGACAACTTCTTTGTGTGGAATCATAATTTTTTAAAGACCAAGTAGCATCTGCAGGAGGTTACATAGGAAAAGTCTCACTGGAGCTTTTTGCTCAAGCTCACAGTGGAGCTCAGGGACCAAAAGATGCTCCAAAGGGCTTCCAGCCTCCATGGTTGCTGTTAGTAGTCTCATACAGCTTCTCCTGTATCTGTGTCACCTTCTATCTTGGAAGTAGTTAGATTAGTGGCCTCACTGCTCAGTTCATATGTTGATTAGAAGTGTCCTTCTTACTTTTGATATAAATGTTAGCAATAGACCTATACATGTTTGTTTTCTTATTGTCCTTTAACTTCACCAGCTCTTTTTCCTCCCTGATAATAAATATGCAAATTCTTACCCTGATACTGTGTTTATATTGAATAATCATAATCTGCTCTCTACTACCCCTTGCCATCCCAACAAACTCTGTTCTAGTCTTCTCTTGTAAGTCAGATCTTCCATAGCATCATAAATGTCCCATCTCTGTTCTTGTTCCACTTTGAGGTCATCCTTCTTAAACATATAAGCATGCTATAATTTAATACAGAATATTGTGGGGGAGCTCTCACCGTTTTTGTGCAATGCTGTTAATGCTTCCCTGTCTCTGTAGCAATATTTCTGGTATGTTGTAGGATCTCTTCTGTCATTTCTGTCTCATGTTGGTGGTTTGCAGTGGTTCTGGATATCTAGCAGTGTCTGTCCTCTACCATTTCCAGATGATGAGCTCTGTTTATGCCAGAAATGCTCATTATTAGTCCCTAGGGGTATGGCCTTGCACTTTGCACAATTGATTTGCATCCATTTCTGTTAGTTCAGACCTCAATGTCAACAGGTTATTACTGTGTGCAATCCCAGTTCCCTTCTGAATTGATAGAACTCCCCCTAACTAGGTATCATTGGCAAATTATTACCATGCTTTTGGTTACAGTCTTTAATGAGATTGAGCCCCAAAGTGAGTCTTTCTGGAAGTCCCCTGGTAACCCAGAGGTTTACTCTCAGGTTTCATTGTAAAGGCACAACTGGCATATGCTGGAATTTATCTGCATCTTTTCAGCTATTGCTGTCTTGTTGGTGGTGGTGTCCGATGGCAAGTGGCTGCCCCTCCTGGGCTCCCTTCTCTGCCATGCTGGCAGTCCACAAAGCAGTTTGGGAGAAGGCGATGGGATGCTTCACCCCACCCCATCTGCCTCCAGCTGGGGCTTGCAGCCATCTCTTTCCCTCTTCTGTTTTCCCCTGCGGACAGTTTGTCCTTAACATAAATACTGACACTCTGTGCTAACTTTTAATTTGTTTTAAATATCAAGATTGACTTAAAGTCAACACATTTTGCCATAAATAGGGTGCGTTTTGTGACAAGTACATAATTAACTTTTTCCTAATTAGTCATTGGCAGCTTGCCAAATTAATTCAGTCACAATATGTATTATTGCTTAGGATGATACCAAGAAAATTACTAGTATGTCAACTAATTGAAAATGTTGAAATATCAAAACTTCAGCGGCCTGCCATTTCCAGTTGGAGGGGTGCTGTTGTAAACTTAAATGGGTAAGTTTTTTCCGTGTGAGCACCATTTATTACCTAGGATTGATGCCATCCTCAGAAGTTATGATCTAAGTCTGTAACTGGGTAAAACTTGATCCTGGAGTAACCGGCTTTGATGCAGTTAGCTGAAGGGTGAGTTTAGCCTTCTGCCTATACACAGAGTAACGCCAGCATGATGTGGTAAGCCATGTGCTTTTGTGCAATAATGGAGGTTATTGCCAGGTGGTGAATTGTTGACTTTTAGTTAAAAAAACCCACCAACAAGTAAAATTGGTACATCTTGATTTCAGTTTTTGATTAGGCTTGTGAAAAGCCCCATTCAGTGGTCTGCTGGGAAGTACAGGGCTTTTCTTTCCCTGGTTCACTGCCACGCTTGGAAATCCAGTCCCGGCATTCCCAGCTCACACTGCTGTCCCAGCAGGGAAGCAAGGGTACAGGTGAGGCATCTTGCATTGTCTTGCATTTAGTGACCTTCAGCTACTGAGGAGATCCCACCCTGCTGTGTTTTCCAGGCGATCTCATGGGCAGCAAGGCTGGCACCTGGTGTGCTGTGGCATCCCTCTGCAGCAAGGCTTGGCACCATCTTGTGCGCTGCTCGGGCAGGGTGAGGTGACCTTGGCTTGTTTCTCTCACCCCCTGGATGCAGGGGCTGATGCTGCTCCACCCCCACCCCCAGTTTCAGTGCAGTACAGGCCAAGTATTTCACCTGTAAAGAAAACCTCTTGATGCTTAGACTTTTGTGGGGCTTGCAGCAATCACTGTCGTTTAGCTTTCCTCTCATCCTGGAACATTTTAAAAGGTAATGGTGAAAGAGGACTGATGTAGGTAATGTGTTGGTGGGGCAGTTATGGTGATCTATTTTTTTTTTACTTTTGCATGTTAAATTAGAGGGCAACAGGGAAAAAATGCTATGCACCAGTTATGGACCTGTATTTTCTTCTGTTTCCCTCCTTTGCACTTTACCAGCCAGGGGTGTGTGTGTGGGGGTGACATGGCCCCAGTAACAGCTGGCATGAGACACATTTCCTTCTCTTTCAGTTTTTGATTTGTAATTCTTGGTGTGTGGCAGCACCTGGAGTGCCTGGTCTTTCTTAGCTTGCTCCACGCAGGCTGAGTGCTCTTGCAGCTGTGTCTCCAGAAGGCTGGAGAGGAGAAAGGTGCTGTGGACCATGCAACAAATGTGTCCCCCTGGCCCCCAGCCCAGCCACTACCTGCCTGGGAACTAACTGGAGGAAGGGGGGCATTAGAGAGCCGCTAAGCCCAGCAGGGAGCAAGTAATGAAGTATGCAGACACAGCTGGCATTATTTGCCAGTAATCATAATTTAAGTGAATGCTAGTGAATCAGCCAGAGAGCTCATGTCATTTTCTTAAGAGTTTTGCTGTGTAGTTGGGAAGTTGGGAATGGTGGGAGGTAGCAGAAATACTCTGGAAGACCTTAGAAAGTGGGCAAAATCCAGGCTGGAGGGATGAGTCTGAATAGAGGTATGCTGAGTTTAATGTCGCTTGCAACCCACACTTTTAATTGCCACTTACTGTAAAAAGGGTGGTAAAATCTGAGCACGACAAGGGGTCTAGGGGAACCAGAATTTGTTGAGATACAGTAGCCTGAGCCTGGTGGCTGGCAGGGGAGCTGCACTCCTGCAATGCAGGAGATGTCCTTGCCCCTGTCAGCTGGCTCTGGCAGAGGGGACCTGGCATGCACTGGGGCTTGAGCGTTTCCTTGACCAGGAGGTATTTTCATGTCACTTACTGTTTAATTTTATTTTTTAGCTATAACACCACATAAGCATTTTTGGGGGGTTGAGTTAATCTAAATCTGAATAAACAGATCAAACCACTGAGACCATTATTTGGCTGCAGTAGTTCCTGCGTGCAGCAGCCACCCATCAGAGCTGCAGCCTTTCAATGCTGCAACGTTTCAACGGCCTGGAGGCTTTGTGCTGTTCTGTAAGTAGATCTATTGCAAAGATGACTTGTTTAAAATCTCTTCAGTTTAGATGAAGCAAAGAGCATCCCAAAGGGCTGGATTCTGGTCTCCGCTACCTCAGCGTGGTTTCACAATTGCTTACCGTCCTGGGGTCTCTGGGCTCTGGTTTTCACCCTGGGGTGAACCCATTGATTTCGAAGAGAGAAGAGAGCTGTGTCTATGCCTGAGGTGAGTGCCCATGTGTGTGCTGGTGGAGGATGGCGCTCCCACACCTTGCACGCCTGCACAGCAGGCTCTCCACCTCTGGGAAGACAGGAGGTCTGGCAAAAGTAGGTGACTGGTTTTTCTACTAAAGCTGGCTTTCTGCAAAGCGGAGATCAGCTGAACTGCATCCTCAAAAGTATATCTCTCTGTTCACTGTACGGAGCAGTTTACGTGGTTTAGTGGTGGACTTAGCAGTATTAGCTTCATCTTAATATTGGATCTTAAATCTTGATCTTAAGTCTTTTCCAACCTAAATGATTCTATAATTGTAAGAGTCTATACTTGAGTATGGAATTAGGGGAGGTGAAAATATCCCTATTTGGAATTGGCTTTGTGGATATGATAGAAATATCCTATCTGCCTTACATCTCTCTTTTCAAGTATAAGTTGCGAACTCCTCAGGACAAGGTCCATCTCTTTGGGCCCCATGTATAGCACCTTGCACAGTGAATCCCTGAACTTACCTGAGGTCTCAAAAGGTCACTGTACTGTATCTTCACCTATCTTATCACTTCTCTATGAAGACTAGTATTATTGTAATATGATCAGTAGAAGTGATGCATTACACATTTGCATTCTGTTAATGAACATGCCAGTCTTTAGCTTAAAAAAAATTTGCTGAATTTTTCAAACCTAACCTCTTTATGACTAATGTACTGCAGTGGTCCCTTTTAAGTTAGCCACTGTAGTATGCATTAAATGTCAAAGTGCTCTGGACTGAACAAAACAATATGTCAACAATTATGTAGCAGTTGAATGCTAGATGCATTTTAGATGCCCAGCAAAGGAAGAGAGATGCTACATTGTTAGGCATTCTTCTTGACTTTCAATCAAATAGCTTATCTGAAATGCCAAACACAAACTGCATTTCATTTAAAAATGCTGCTAGGTAGTCTTTGATTGAACACTTTGAACCTGATCAGAATCTAATTTGGTTTTGTATTACAAAAGACACTTCTATTAGCACCTCTAGGAGATCAATAACAGATTTTAATGCATACTAATAAAAAAGGTCCTAATTTCAAATATAGCTTTAAGTTTCACAAGAGCAACATAGTTCCTGCTAATCAAATATCTTTGTTGAACAAGAAGCAGTGAAATGGAGTCCTGTTTTCAGACAGATGTCTCAGAATTACACTAACAAATGCTGCAAAAGGAAACCACTCTATTTTTCAGTTTTGAGTGCAATTAAATAGTGCATTTTAAGGGAAAACACTTCCTCATGGGGGAATCCTGACTTCTTCCTGATGGTTAATGATGCTGCTCAATGCATGCTGCAGTAGTTTGCCTTTATGACAATAAAAACTGTCATCTGTAGAATTAAGAAAACATGGAAAAAACTATGTCCATACATGATTGCTCACACTAGCAAGTAGTGTATTGACTGGCAGAATGATTTTGCGCAAAGGATTTGCCATGGTTGTACAAACTCCATATTCAGCTAATTGATAATGAAGACAACCCTTCATCTCTCTCTTCTGTCGTACACCAGCCAATGCGTCCTTGGCAGACTGGAGCCCTAGGAGTGCTATTGCAATAATAACAGTATGTCAATCTAGTAATAATATGTTAATTCAAAACTGTATATAGATAAGATGCAATTTGATATTTTTTTAGGATTTATTCTTATTTACTCCATTGCTCTGTTAATTACATTAGTGGATTTGGTGAGCAAAAACTCAGCCTGTCTCCCAGATTTCAGCAGCCAATGCAAAACTTGAGAAATTGATCTCAGCAGTTTCGTGTAGCACTGCAGGCAATTTGCTGTGTGGGAGGTGGAGGAAGATTTTATTGATCCTGTAATGTCATTCCCGATACTTCTATCCTTCCACTGATCTGACCATTTCTTCTCCCCTGCAATCATCCATGTATTACAGAGCCACACTCCTCTCTCTGGTATAGCACTAGCCTCTCAAAGAAATGCTTATGACCCCCCTTCACTTTACTACCCACATCTATTCCCTGGGTCTTGTATTCTGACTGTGTTGTGGCTGGTTGTAGTTTAGGGTTTTTTTGTGTGCACAGTCATACTCATTCAAAGTATCCAAGATTATTTTTGCTGGGCCTGCAGAAAGAATTATGCCTGTATAGTTTATCATAAAAAACATTAGACATGCGGGTCTGTATCTGTTCACCAAAGCAAACAAAATATCCTGAGTGCCTGGGATTATATTCATAATGTGATGAGGAGGCAAACTGTGTATACAAACTAGTATTTGTGTTGGAGCCCCTGCTTCTATATTTCAGGCTTTTTCATTCTAGAGAAAGCTATGGCGATTTTCAGTTAACGAGGCAAAATTATTTCTGTGGTTAGGTAATTAAACCTCACAGCACAGTCCTGTTTCCATACACTAGGGCCATGGCAAGCAGGGTGCTTGTGTCTAAGCTCCACCTGGGAACTGGGGAAGGGCAGTCCAGAGTCACTGGGAGATGTCCTCCACAGCCGACTTCCCACCATGTGGAGGTTGCTGCTGAGGATGAGGAGACTGGATATGGGATGCCACAGGTTTAAAATGCCCAACCTTTTCCCTTCCGAAGTAGCAAAATGCCCTGCCTAATGTCGTACCTAGATAGCAAGTGTTCAGCATCAGTGTTGTCCTAGTGGGGTCCATCTGTGAGTGCTCTCCTTCCCTAACTAAACAACATGCTTGCCCTCTTCAGCTGGCACTGGAGGAAGGGGTGCTAACACCACTTTCAGACAAAAGTTTGCTGTTCAGCTCTTGGTTAGCTTTTGCATGGTATTGTTGTCAGCTGGCCTGGACGCTGTGGGGCGAGACAGCCCTGCTACCATCAGAAATGGCAGCTGATGGCACCAAAATGAGCACATAAGATCCTCCAGGCAGGGAAGGTGCTTACATGTGAAAAAGAAAGAAATAGTCCTTGGAGATGATGTTCCTCAAGTCTACTTTGGTCTCTCTCCTTTCCACTCTTCCTTGTCTGATCTATCAGGCTGAATTTACAATTCCCAAAGCTGAGCATGGCTCTTGCTCCCAGGCTGGCTTGGCAAGCATGTCTCTGGCTGACAGCACACTGGAGGACCCACCAAGCCCATCCCCACTCTGAGGACAGCTGCTCCAGGGATGATGTGGGCTGCAGGTTGAGACCACCAGATGCAGTACATCCAGCAGTAAAACACATTGGGAGGTGCCTGTGGTTTGTTTGGTTTGTAAATTCATGGACATTTTATTTCATAAAACATTGCACATTGTGGCATAACTGAAATGTGGGCTGCTTTTGTAATAGGATGGGCAGAGATAGAAATGGGTGGATTTCCCTAACTGTGGGTTGCTGAGCTCAGAAGTTTGCCAAACTGCGTAGGATATTTGCTCCTGTGGGATGTGTTCTTTCACAGAAGTACTTTGTCACTCTCCCTTAAAAACTAAACTGAAACAAGGACAGTAAACATATTAAACACATGAAGTTTGCATATGCAGTTGGATGGTCAGGATTTTGCTGGAGATTAAAGGCTGCACAAATGGTTACAAATCTGGTAAGGAAGTGTCACTGATGGAGTGATATGTTACTTATGGCCAAATTTGCTTCAATTTTGTAATTGTGGATTTCTCAACAGTATTTAGTAGTATTTGCCTGCTGATGTTGCTGTTGTTCAGAAATACAGTGTCTCTTTTGCATTCATAATTCATATGAAAGAGGATTTCTCAAACTTTTGTCCTCTTACCGTTACTTGCTATACTGGAAACTATTCTTTCAGAAAAGCAGATTTTTGGTTATTGTTCATTCTGTAATAGCAAGGTTACTAATGCAAAAAGAAACCTAGATACAGCCCAGAAGTTTTTATTAACATTTTATTTGGTGATGACTTAAATCTAGAAAGGTTATATCAAGTTTAAACCACATTAGCATTTGTATTGAGCACTAACTATTCTCTAATGACTTCAGAATTACAGTTTACTGCCATGAATACTTCATCTTGCTTACTGGCTTTTAAATTAGTAGAATAAATGCGGCTAAAAAGAAAAAAAGAACAATTCAAGTTAAGTACATAGTGGAGGTTGTAAAACTATACATTATGATTAAATCTGCCGTAGTATTTGAAGTTGATTTAGGACTCAAAGGACATACTTATTTTTTATGGACAACTATATATGGAACATAAATAATTCTAAATACAGTTCAGCCAAATATAAATCAGTAAGAGTGAGAAGAGGAGGGGCCCTGAACTATATCTCATTGCTTTTTGCCGCCTTCTATATACAAAAAGAAGCATCAAATTGTTAGCTTCTAGTATTTCAGGCATATGTATTGTTTTAGTATCCTGATATCAGTGTTGTCTGTGTCTATCTGCAGCTTGGGAACCTGAACTCATGGAAGGCAATGCCTGATTTCCCCAAGAGAGCATATCTGTGGTGTTAGAGGTGCATGTTTCACTTAGTTTGCAGTGTATCCTCAGGATGACTGTTACTAATTTGTGGCATCCAAGCTACAGAATAGGTTGTTTGAAATCCTACCAGCTTGTTAATCTTGAAATCTTGCTGGGTGCAAAGGGAAAACACAGTAGATCTAAAGCCAAGAATTTAGTCAAAGTCTTAATAGCCCAATGTAAGTGGAGTAATAATAACTCTTTCAATGATCACAATGAACACAAGTCCAAATTGTTAAAATTATATATGCACAAAACTTTCTAATACCCATCAGTTGCTCTGGTGTTGTGCTCATCCTTCCATTGGTTTGCTGGGTTCCACTGTCAATAGCTTCAGTTTTGGGGTACAGGGCATCCTCAGCATCCCAAGTTGCATGATGTTGATGTTTCCTCCTAGAATCCTCTTGGGATTGTTTTTTGTCTTTACAAACGTACTGTAACTTGCCATTTCTTCACTGGCTTGCAAGTCCATGTTAGATCCAAATTGATTGTGTCTCTCGCATATGGTAAATGCTTGGTCTTTGTTCATCTTGTCACTCCTAAAACCAGTTTTGCTCAGCTTCCAGGCTGCAGTCATTTGACCAGTAATGCTTCACTGGTGAGCTGCTTATAGCCCTGGAGCCACTGGTATTATTGCTGTTATGAATTTGTCATCATTTAGAGGGAATTTCACAGAATTTCTTGCTTTAAACTGAGTTTTACTGAGGGACTGCTGAGGAAACTGATGGGGCTGTTCTGTTAGGCTGAGAGGGAGAAGTCCTTAAAGCCTGGAACATTTTGAAACTTTAATTGCAAGTAATTCCTCTTGCAATGCTTATCAGGTGAATTGTACCTATTATATAATGTAAAATACTGCTCTAATCATAGCAGTGATTATTATGCAAAGCTTTTTTCCAAGGTAGGTCTCGAAATGCCCTAAGGACACAGCAGCGAAGTGTTGGGGAATTCAGGATGCTTTTTCACACTTCTGTTCTATTCCCTTACATTTCACAACACCCCATGCCAATCATTTGTTAATGAAGAATGGGGATTTACCTTGTTGTCATTTGTTCTTGAAATTGTACTTTTCCTCTGAGATACACACTGAAGAAAGAACTTGCCATTCAGATGTTGCTCTGCTTTCAGTCAACCTTTGTAGACCAGATAGAAGAAGGTGATCCTGAAATGAAATGACCTTCTTGGTGCTGCAATCTCAAATCAACAAACATAGAATAAAATAATTAGGAACTCTTTTTCTATATCATAAGGCTGTGGTATTCAGTTTGCATTTCTTTTCAGTGGAAACACTGAAGATTGTGATATAATGATGTCCACATACAAAAAGCAAGAGTAAGAAGGTGCAGGGTAGTAACACCATCGCCTTCTATGACTAGGCTAGCTGCTAGGTTTCACGTAAATTGGATTATTCCACAGCATCACCACTCTAAGTAGACTATTACCCTACACCAGAAGTAGAAGTTGCCATCATGCCAGTGTGCAGTGAAACCCAGCATCTGTCACTGCAGCCAGACTGTGAGTCAGGAGAACGCAGGTCCTGCTTGTGTGTCCCTCCTGGTATGCAGGAGGACCCCAGTCTTTCCCCTCCACTCACTGTTTGCATGCTTTTAATTTTGCTGACAGCAGCATTTCTCAAACTTATACTTATTCTGAATTCTCCCATGCCAAATGGCTGTACATTTGTACCATAAGAAGGGTGGCTTATTCACTTGCCTGGTGATGCCACTGGCATAGTTCTCTCTTGTTTAGTTGCTCAGTTGCTGAAATAGTCATATTGAATCCTAAGGTCTTTCTTCGAATCACAGCTGTTGTGGCTTTCAGTTAGTGATGTCTTTGCCTGGAAGCAGGATGTAAATGTTCATCAAAGGATGCTGTGGTTTGTGGGTGAGAGTCTGAGAGTGGTGTAAGTGTCCAGTCAGCCTGGGGGGCAATCAGACTCGCATTTCTCACCTCAGAGGAAAGCTTCCCACCTCCTCCACTGTGGTTATGGTGATATAAATCCTTAGCCATTGTGGAAAAGTGAGAACTTGGGGCTCCTCCTCCTGGACAGGCAGAGAGACAGATTTCATTTTGCTCATGCTCTCTGCTCCAGTCAGTCTCCAGTTACCTTCTGCCAGGTACCAGTGTTCCCCGTGGGGTGGAGCACCTCTGGCCTGCTGAGGGCTTGATTTCTATCACTCTCATGGGGCTTCCAGGTCTTTCATGACCTGGACTAGTGCTGTCACCTGTGATGTTTCAGGATGGGGAAGAGGTCAGGGATGTCCCTGGCTCCACCAACATTAGCCACATTCATTGGGAAGGTGTCTGGACATCTGCTGTACAGGGATCTCTCCCAGCAGGATTGGTCAGGTGCATTCAGAGAAGTTTGCATCCACCTCCTTCCGGGCCTGGCATGGGAGGGTCTGTTGAGGGTCTTGGTCATGCTTGGGTCCAAAGGAGGAACTAAGCTGTGTTAGTCTGCCAGAACTATGGGGGACAGCTCCAGATGCAGGCACCTCTTAGGCTTTGGCCTGATGTTGAATATTGCATCCGTGGGCTGAGACACATCACTTCAACAAAAGTCAGCTGTAGCCACCTAGTCCTTCTGTTGCTGTGGGCCCAATCCATAACAGGGCTCGAGCTTCCCACTGTCACCATAACCCCTGACCTCCCACTAACCCCTGTGAGGAAGACAGGCTGCCTGCCCAGGCTGGCATCAGGAGCCTGAATACTGTTGTGGTTTGTGGCCCCATGGTGTTAGCTTCTGACTGGTAAAACAGCAACAGCCGTCCTCCCCTTCCCAGGGATGCGCTGACACTGGCTGATTTCTGGAGCATGAGGGTAGACCACGTTTCATTCATCTTCCCAGTTCTAGATGGGACAAAAATCTACTCCAGCATTTAAAGCTTAAATAAGGGAGCTTATCAACAAGACCATGGACATATCCCTCTTCCTTTGTCAATGTGGAAAATAAGTCTTTTAGATTCCTCAACTGGTACTTTGTATTTTTTTTAGGTCGGGATTCTCATTTTGTTTTTAATGTGGACATTTCTTTTTGCACTGTTTCTTTTAGCCATGCATGCAGGGTTGCTGTGGGATGGTAACCATAGTAACTGCAGAACATGGAAGATGTAATTTCACCCCTAAAATGCATATTACTGGGTTTGTGTTTGCTGGAAGTGAATTGTCTAGCTCCCTGAACAATAGGAGGATGCAAAAAGAGCCTACCATTTCAGTGATTAAAGGAGAAACTCATAGTTAGCAGACGGTGGGAGAAATAAGCATTAGATGCTGTTCTGGTATCTCCAAGAAGCCAGTATAGACAGATAAGACCAAACAATCTGAGTGCTATTTCCATACAATATTTAATAACAATGAAATCTAAGCTGAGGCTTTTTTATCCATACTGGGCATTTTGTTATCTTTTTGAATGTTGTCAGGTGATCTCAGGGGTCTGGTGGGGGGGGCTTCACTGCTATGATGCCAAAGCCGTGGTTCTGCATTACAGGTGATGCATAACTTGCCCCTTACTCCCCAGCAGATGCACCAAATACAGCAGTAATGCAGTGTGGGGCTCAGCCCTTCATCACCCCTGCCCAGCTGTGAATGTTTACATACAGTGGGGGAAGCAGGGGTCTCCCAGGGTTCTCCCCCAGGTGATGGAGTTCAGCATCTCAGGAAATAATCCTGAGCACCAAGGCCCCAGGCAGGGGAAGCTAAGGAGTTTGTTCCATGGGATTTAAAACTGCTTGGGAGGACTTAAGAGTATGAAATCATACTGGAAAAGCCAAGAAGTGATCCTGCTGTAATGACATCCACAGCCTGGTAAAATTGCCCTGTTGTGTCAAATACAATGTTCTGTGTGCAACCAAAACATTTTTATTTACTTGACAGAGGTCCCCATTTGAACCGGGGTGTTACATGATATTACTGCATAATGCTGTTGCAAAAAATCTAGTGTTTTTTCTGCCACCCCCTTCTCCTTATAAACAATCCTATTGAAGAGGCAGCACAGGCTCCATGACTGCAGTGATTTCAGTTTCCAGCTACACAACAGACTTGTGTATTTTAGGGACCAAACCAAGATCATGACAGTATGTAGTAATGCGAGTTATCTGTCTTCCTTTTGATAGCATTTAAACATATAGCTGCATTTATTGTTGAATGAAATAACTTATTATAAAACTTCACTACTAAATAGTTCTAGGGATTTATTTTTCTGTGCATTTGAAAAATTAGTGCCTTGATGAATCACACACCAATAAATATCTTTTTCTACTAGAAATACCTTTATTCAGGGGACTGCTAAGCCTAACCCTGAGGAACTTAAAATTACTACACTGCTTAAAGTAATAAGATTATATTTGTAATACTCAATTTTTAATAACTTTAAAAATAAATTACCCTTGCTTTTGAACTGATATTTACTTTTACTACTTCTCAGAGGGAAACAAACTTTAAAATGAGAGAAGCTGAGTTTTCAGACTAATGAGGCTCCACAAGACAAATATTAATGAAAAACAATAGTGGCAAGAACTGTTGACTTAAGAAAAGAAAAATGAGGCAGCTTAGCACTTCTCAGCTGGTCTAATGCTGAAATTGGAGTTACTACTTTATCTTTTTAGGAACCTCCTCCCATTATGACTTCCTACAGACTTGAGTATTAGTATTTTCATCATGTGGAAATACTTGTTTCTCTCCATTACAACCAAAAAATGTTACTTGGGGACAAACAAGCATTTTTGCAACACTGGAGAAGAAAAAGCAAAGCCACAGGCTTGTAACAAGAGGCACCTTTCATGGCTATGCTTTTATACGCTTCCATGTGGATAAGCAAGGGCACCTTCACCTTCCCCAATGAGCATTTTGGGGTTTTGCATGCTGCACTTCTTCCCTATCTGATCTCTGGTAGACATTCCTCATGAAAATGTTGGTATTCCCCCAGGTTTCGTTCGTGGGTTTGAAAACAGTGAGCTCCTGTTATCCAGCAGAGAAAGTGGGAGGATACTACTACAGCTGCTGCAAATTCAATAACAACATGAATGATTCTTCACTTCATAAAAAAATATTTTTTGCCTTAAAGAAAAAGAAAATCCCTTAGAGAACTTCCAATGTACAGCAGAGTGAATGATGCAAAAAAATATTTAATATAGCAATAGTGGATGAATAAATTGATTACAAGAAAAAAACACTTTAAAGATTCATGAATAAATGCAGTTAACCAAATCACCTGCTATCACAACTAGCAAACCATGTCTGTGTGAAAAATATATTGCCAATTAAATGTTATGTAAGTGAAATCAGTGAAGGAGGCTGGCTCTTGTACAAAAAGGAAAGAGGATTAATTGGTATTTTTAACTGAATTGAAGAATTTACTTTGTTCTCTGGAAGAATTTGATTTCTTAGCTCAAGTTTCAGAGCTGTTGCCTTTCAAAAGGTTGTGAAAATATTTTTTTTTTCAGCATTCAAAAGATGTCTTTCCATGTCCCTTCCTCCCAGTTAAAAAACCCACCAAAACATCTAAAGTTCAGATGCTGTAGAAAAATATTGCCCTGAGGTCTGAAACCAAATACAAGAAATTTCCTGCTGAAAGCATTTATTCTCCCTGCAAGACAGAAGCAGTGACAGGTATATTTATTTTAAAGGGAAGGCGCCCCAGCCTGTGTGCAGTACAGCTTGGAAGAAAACACTGTTAACTCCAGCATCAGTAGCTGTGGAAGGGAGACTTGTCAGTTGAAGTGGTTCCTTGTGTAAGGAGTAACATCACAGGCATCCACCTTAGGTGGGTGAGCAGGAGCATAGCAGGTTGGATGTCAGATCTGCTGGTGTGTTATTTACTTCTTTCTCAGAGCCTGGCAGTGAACAAGCAGGACCAGTTCTAGCTTTGAAATCTCTGAGGAAGCTGCTAAATAATCTGCTAATCCAGCTGGTGGAGGTATTAGTTTCAGTGGCATTTGCCTCTTCCTGGATGGTACTGACCTGACATGACCAAAACAGGAGCTGGAAGCGGTTTTGTTTGTGTTGATTACCTTGATTGCCTACTATAAACACCTGTTGAGTGAGCTGAATGAGCAAATATGTTCTTAGCATGTAATTTCTTACAGTAATTAGAAATATCCCAAAAGCTCTTTGACTTTTGTGAGCTCTACAAGCTGACCCTCCCTTCTGGTTTAAAACTTCATGTTCGGTTTATTTTAGTTTGCAGTGTATCATGTGAGTTGACTTGGTTTTGATGTTGTATTGTCTTCCCAGCCTTGCACTGTGGGCTGTCTGAGTGTCTGATGATACTCAGTGGCATGCAAATAAATAGACAATTACAGTTGGTACAAACATCCATTGTATTTCACAATGTGCAGGCTCCATAGCTGATTTCCAAACCTAAACATGTGTAAGTGGTTTCAAAAAGCTGTTTTCTGAAAATACACATTACTGTCAATCCAGGCCACTCCATGGAAAATACCCTTTTAAAATGTCTTTATTCTCTCGTTAGTGCTTGATTGGCCCAAAGATGTGAGAACGGTGCTGCTTACCTGGTGGGGTGCTGCACTGCTCCTCACTCATTTAGGTGCTCACCCATAGTCCTAGCTCCCATCCCAAGAGATGGAAAGCTCAAACAGCTTTCCGTGTTATGTTCCATTAACATTTTAAAACTTACAATACTTTGATATGTTTCAACCCATTTATACTGAGAGAATGATCCCAGGTATTCTTCCTTCCATGTCCCAACTGTGTATTAGATGGCAAGGAATGGAGTTTCATCAGAGTTTAAATATCCAGTCCAACATGCCAGCAGGCTTTTCTGTTTTATTACTGCTCTGAAGATGTGATTGATGCCATGATATTCTCCATGCTGAATATTAGATGGCCTGGATCCGTTATACAGGATCTGTTTCTCTGCCTCTGCGCAGCATTGCCTTCATGCTTATTGAAGGCTCTCCAGATAGGCTAACCTAGCCCAAACCTTAGTCTGAGGGTCCCTGGAAGAAGCTTTCTTTTATGTGCTGGTTTTAGTTGCTCCAAGAATCTTTGGTATGATTGGGGGTTTCTTATATGATGTTAAAAAAAGGAAGTGGTGATGACAGAGGGAAGAGACCTGGGGAGTCAAGCCTCAGTGACCACTAACACCAGTGGGCTCCCTTTTACACTGCAGGTAGGTTTCGTTCCCACAGCTGCTTTCGTCCATGCTAACAGTAGTTTGCGTGGATTAGAAGAGAGTCACTTTATTTTGTGGTTTCTTTTGTGCTTTTGTCAGAGTGTCTTGTGTTTATAAAGTTCTATGCATCTAGAAACAGAAGCTTTCCTTGGGTGCTTTCCAGTCCCTCTCAGCACGACTAGCTGCTTGGTTACAGGTGCCACCAGGGAACTGGTCTCCAGCAGCAGCAGCTAGATCTGTCTGAAGGGCACCAAAGAGGAGCTTCTTTGCGGTCTCAGTACAAGATGGATTTAAACGAAAGGAACTGTGAAACCACAGTGTGGTAGTGTTAAAATGAAGGATAGTCAGGTACAAGCACACCGCGGTCTCACGCACAGACATTTGTGTTTCTTTCCTGTTGACCTGTTGCAAACAGGAAAGGTAGGATTCGCCTCCACTAGCTGTTCGTGTGCTCATCACCACAGATTGCCAGAGGATGCTGTATAGAGTGATCATGTCCTGGGGTAAGAAACAACATGATATAATGGTGCTGCTTTCCAGTAGATCCCAGGACTTTTTCACTAGCAAAAAGTGTAGAGGAGAATCTGACTCTTTTTGCATGGATGATCAAGTTGTTTTAGAGAGCACTGCCAGAAAGCTGTAGTGTTTGGTGATTCAGGAAGTAAACTGTATGAAATTTCCATGCTATCTACCAGAACCACAACCTACCAGCCCATCTTTGTGCTAGTTTTATTCCTGAGCTTAGCAGCATTCACCCAAATCTGCTAATAAAACTTAATGGATCAAATTATCTATTCCACATTAAAAAGTTGGGCATGCTCAGAGAGCTAGAAATAGAGCAGTTAAAGACAGTCAACTGAAATGCAGAGTCAAGTGATTGCAGAGCTTTGTAAACACTCAGGTTTCACTTTTCTGGAATAAATCACAAGAAATCTCTTCATACAGGTATCTGGTTTGCAAATCCTGCTGCATGCCCTGGTCTCCCTCTTCTCTGTTATGAGTATCTTCCTCAGCTATAAGTAGGATCTTAGCCCGTGAAGCTCAGCTTACTGACCACTTTCCTCTCTAGGTATCAGTCTAGTCCTGTCTGTATAGGATATATAGGAGGATTGGAGCTGGTCTGGTGGTCAGTTCAAAGCAGCAATGAGACAGCTGACTGAGACAAATGTCAGTTGTCTATTACTCACTAAGCTGATGTATGGAGATGGAACAAAGAGATGTAATATGAAGGCAAAATTCACCTTGAAGAAGCAATGAAAGAAAACTGGAGGTTGAGGTTGGCCAGCCAGAGAGAAAGCACTTAGCTCAGAGAAAAACGGTCACAAGGGAAAATGAACCTGGCATGGGCAACTGAAAAAGTGATGGAATTGAAGTTTTGAATCCAAAGATGACAGTAGGAATAAAAAACCCAGATAGAATCACTACCAGGTAGTCAAAATTGCAAAGGAAAGATGGAGGAGAGAAACAGAAAAAAGCACAGAAGAAAACTGTAGCTACTTGAAAGCTTTAGTTGCACCTAATTAATGTCCTAAACTGCTTCACGTGTAAAATAAAGTGATGAGAATCGGAGTAATATATCTTCACATGGGAATTTGCATGAGTCTAAGTGATTTAAACATACCTCCGCTTAAATTGTCTGAACAGTTTCAGTATGGAAAAGTCCCAAGAGACAAAGCAACAGATGAAGTTATCCTTAAACCTTCTTCCTGGTTCTGGACAGGATAGTGAATCCACTTGTCCTGTCCAGAAGACCAGTGGGACAGACAGTTTGTACTGTGAAAGTAGTCTTTCAACAAACTAGTTAATTTTAATATTTGGATTTTGGAGTAGTATGTTAAAACATGCATTATGCTTCACCTTAAGTTCCCATGTGTACTAAATTGGCAGAAAACAGGAAAACTCTTCAGCAGAAGTCTGCAAGACGTGAATTCAGATTTCCATACTCCTGCACCCTGTTCCCTCTCCTTCCAGAAAATGTCCATAGTAATAGTTGTCCTTATATCAGCCATTAACCATATCAAAGAAATACAGTTTAATACTGAATAGGTGCTAGTTATAGAGAGGTCACCTTGAATAATTAAATCCCAAGCACAGTGTCTGTAACACTAATCTTTGTTTTGAAATATTCCCCAAGGCTTTTTCCAGTAAAGGAGTTAAATACTCTTCTGCAACCATCAGGTCTTCTTTAATTTCATCCCTTAATTTTCCCTTCTGTTTTTATAACCACCATCTATTTTTCCTTTCCTAACTATTTGCTTAACCTAGCGGTGTTGGTTTGAACTCTTTATGATGGGCTTGCAGGGTTAAATTTAGCAGTTATAGACCCTGCAGCCCCAGTCGTGTTGTTCTGGCTGTGTGAATGTACATTTGTGTTTGTTTATGCTGAAAAGGTTGGGTTTTGAAGGAAGAAAATCTCTGTTTGACTGCCGAGCAGCTCATTGATTCACTGAGAAACACGAAAGGTAATTTGATTTGTCCTTACGTGGTTGCAGCTCTGCCCTTACTTCTGGGGAAGGTGTTCAGCAGGGATCTTGGAAGAGGCAGGTTCATAGCCCCACTTACTTCCCCTCACGTAGAAAGTAGTGCTGGCTTCATGGAGATGCGGTTTTTGCAGAGGAGTATGGCTGTGCAGTATTGCTGTGCGTACTAGAAAATCGAGGATGGCCTCCAGGATTGAGTAATCTGTGTACCTAAAACTTGGGACAGTATCAAAGTCTTAAAATACTTTTCAACATATTTGTAGTCAAAAGCCTTATCAAAAGTGTAATAGGAGATGGCAGCCTCTTTTGACAGCTCAGTTTTAAATGCCACACTCCAGAAAAGTAGGCATAACAGTTAGGGTATTTCAATTAGTATTCATATTGGATGGACTTTCTTACTTGATCATAAAGTCACAAATCAAAGCTTATGCATGGTTGCCTTCTGGGATATTGATCCATGTCCATGCAGGCAGCCTGGCAAAGCTTCTGTTAAATTAATGCAGCTCTCAAGAGTGACTGAGCAAAGGATTAATGTAGAAGACTGTTAATCAAATTAAGTGTTTCCTAAAATTCTGTAATACATTTTATCCACAAAGGAAACTTTGGTAAGAACTCGTTATTACAACAGAAATTATTTATTCTATTGTATTTCATAATACCAAATGGAAATTTGTTCTCTTTTTCAATGAAATCTGGTGTTCAAACATTATAGCATGAAACATGGAAAAAAGCCTGGATGCATAATGATTTGCAGCAGGAAAAAAGGATGTGCAATATGGAGAAAAAGGTAAAATGGAGGTTCATATCTTGTTTAGTCACTCATGTCATAGGGATAAATTTATGGGCGTGTGTCTGTATAGATTTATGAAGCTGTTTTGACCTGAATTTCTTAGCACTTCGAGCAACTCCAGTGGTTGCTTTGTGCAAGGCAAGCAGGTTCTTGACCCCAAAGAGTGGACTTGTTCTGCCTAAGTAGAAACAAGAGCTCAACCAGCAGTGCTCTCCTGCAGGCAAAGCCCTTGCTACTTCTCCACTGGAGCACCTGAGCTGGGCAGGCGTGTGGAGAGGGATGAAGCCAGGTTGTGGTGCAGTGGTGCTGCACAGCTGCTTTGCAAAGTTTTGAGTCCATGTGGTAGCCTCCAGGTTCCCAAATTGTACAGGTCTTATCAGGTGATGACAGCTAGTTTGTTGAACCATGCTGGTCACATTTGAGAGTGGTTCCATGCTGGCAAAACTGCAGGGGAGCTTGTGGATTAACAGTTGTCCATGGGCCACAGGTTCAGCTGTAGCCCAGCCCTCCCAGTTAGTGGTCAGCCATCTCCTGCTTGTGCATCATCAGGGTGCCCTTGGGGTGGGAAAGGCCACATGGGTCCTGGGCTGTGTTAGCATGAGGAGAGGGCCCTGATTATCACCCTATATTCAGCATTCCTGAGGTCTCATTTGTTACGCTGTGTCCAAGGTGGAGCTCCAGTGCCAGAGAGAGATGTTGGCATTGATGTACTGGAGTGAGTCCAGTGGTTAGCCAGCAGGATGGCTAGAGGGCTGGAGCACATGGCATATGAGGAGAGACTAAACGGGTTGTGTTCAGGCTGGAGAAGAAAAGGCTAAGGAGAGTTGTAATTCTTGTCTTCAGCTAACGTCAGGAGGTTGTAGAAAGGGCCAGATTTTCCTGAGGCACACAGGAAAAGAATGAATGGCAGTGGACACAATGTGTAGCAAGGAAAAATCTGAGAAGATACATGGAAATAATTCTTGACAGAGTTGTCGGACATTGGAGCAGGAGCCAGAAATGTTGTTGAGTCTCCATCCTTGGAGAGGTATGAGATTTTGCTGTTCAAGGTCTTGAAGAGTTTAAGCTTGAAAGTGATCCTGCTCTGAGTAGGTGATTGGCTCGGAGGACCTCCAGATGTCCATCCCAACCTAAATTATTCTGTGACTCTATATTCCTGTTATAGTTCAACTGTCCTGCAAGGCTGGATGGAGAACTCTGCTGAACAGTGGCATGGACAACTTCTTCCTCTTCCTTCATAGAGGGCATTGTTATTTTTTTCTGTCCCCCAAAATTATTTGGTATATTCACAAAGAAAAGGGATGAGTTTTCCTTTTAATGTGTTGGGCTGTGGAACAAAGGCAGAGGTCCCTGTTGGTAGCATTTAAGTCTGTATTTGTGAATAAGTGAGTAATAGCTTTATTGACCACTGAGTTTTTCCACGAAAAATACACCCTTTCTGTTCCCAAGATACTAGCAAATAATACCTTTTCAAGCTACTGATCAACATTAAAAAGGGCAAACTGGTTCTCACATAGGCTGAATTTCATAGTCACTTGTTATGGCACGCTTGGAAATCCTTTCTCTAATACAGGCAATGTACTGTGACACTGCCCTGTTTGCAAAACGGTGATCCACACAGATTATCACATTTCTTACAGGAGGCACACTTGGGTCCCACCCTCGTGCCCAGCCTGAATGCAAGCATCAAATGAGTGATGCCAAGGGTTTTGGCACCATCATGACTGTCTATCTGTGACAGTAGAATTGCAAGCTACCCCCGAGATATGGATCTCCAAAGTTGCCCTCTGGCAATCTGGCACCCTCTCAATGTTCTTGAGAGCACTCCGGATCACCTGGATCCCACCAGGATCTTCCAGTTCTGCTTCTCACCTCTTGTATGTTAATGGACTATTATTGATAATTATGTCCAGATTAACAGCTAATAATGCTTCATCTGGTCTGATGGGTAGATTAAGTAGTGCCTGTAAAGAAATGCAGGAAGGAAAATGCTATTAAAGTTCTCAATAGTAATATTTATATAACCAAAATCCGAGGAGGAGTATGATGTTGCAGTGTGTCTGTGTGGGCAGAGATACATCAGCACTGCTGCCTTCTCTGGAAGTTCTCTTATGTTCACTGCATACATGGGTGAGCTTTTCATGTGCAGCTTGATATACTACAACAGGTTCATAATTTTTTTCTTTCTTCCCTTCCAATTTACGACATTTACTCCAAGGCCTGTTTTGATCACTCATATTGCCAGACTTTGCAAAAATACATTGGACTTGAAGAAAAAAATTCAGATACATGTAATCAGTACACTCTTTGCATATAGGAAGCAACTTATTAAAGGCAGCAATTTGATATATGAAGAGTTCATAATATACATGAAGTTTACATAATTTAACAATTACATATATCTCTCTCTGTGGTTGACAAACCTGACTTATTTGGGCTGATAAATTACAGACTGCATTAAGTCATTGGAACGATTTAAGACTATTCTGCAGAAATGCAGCTGAGGCACATTACAGTGGGTCTTTTTATTTTTAAACCATATTATTTTAAGAGTTTAAATTGCTACCATAAACACTGGTTTAAGCTTTAACCATACAAGTAGGTCTGTTTTCAAAGACCGTCATTTGTCTAGCAATAAACAGTAATTTATGATACTCTGTGTTGGTTTTCATTGACTCCCCAGCTCTTTGGCAGTGACATAATGCTATTCAGCTGCTTTTGTGGAAAAAAAAAGTACATCATTATCATTTGTGTTATTCTGTGAAACAAAAATACCTCCTGTGTTTAAGAAAATAATGGTTTGAAAGTTGGAGAGAGTCCTGCGATTTGTTTTGGTTTGAAAGTGCCTGTCCGTGGCAGAAGTCTGGTGGGAAACTTTCCCCTTCCCATGGGCTAATAGTGGAGGGCTGGAGGACAGATCCTCCCACTCCTGCGACCCCTCTGGGGAGATTGGATGAAATCTCACCTCCTGGGGCAGTTCTTCTCCCAGTCCCACATAAGGAGCATCCGGGGGACAGTGTATGTGTGGATGTGGTTTCTGAGCGCTATTTTAATATCTGAGTGCTAGTGGGAAATTTTTTTCTTTGATATGTAAACCACCTAATAAATTGCATCTTGAATGTATGCAGTATTTCTTAAGGTTAAGTTACGCCGCTCCCTAATAAAATACAATCAATAACCATTGCGCGAAGCCTGTAGGGTAGTGTATCATTTATCTTGAAACCTTCTGCTCTGAATAAGAATTCTGACTTCACTTTTCAGTATAAATTGTGATCTCTCGTAGCTTCTGCCAGGGATACCATAAAACACGTTGTTATATTAATCAAAGTCCCAGTGTCCTGGCATCCAAACCATGAATTATTGCTGTAGTACAAATGCTCAAGAAAGAGTACTGTGTCTTCTCCTAGGCTTGCTGAAAAGTGTAACATTTGCAATGTAATGGCAGTGAGGGCAGGAGAATTTGTAGAAATGCTAATTAAACCTTCTCTTTGGAGATTAGATTGATTTGATAAGTACGCTTTAACACTTAATAATCTCTTTATTACATGCCCATAAACTACCTATGACCCTTTTTAATGTTTTATAAATAAATTAATGGCTTAATTAAATATTTCCTATGTACTTTCCAAATAGACTTATGAAACTCTTGAAGTTCACTAGAAAGATTTATGGACCTTGCTGTATAATGCAGTACTTGATGTTATTTAAAATTTTTTTCAATACTTGAATAAATGTTGAAAGGAGTTTGGGGGCAAAATCAGAGCTGTAATTTTTGGAGCCAGAGCTGCCTTAGCCTCTGGAAAAGAATGTTCCAGGTTTTTCTGTGAGTGACTGGCCTCACAAATTAAGTCTCAGCTTCTTACTTCATTTGCAGGGAATTACCTTTTTTAATTTGTTCAGGGAACAGCTATGTTAAACATTTACATGGAAAGGATCAGGAAAACACAATAGTGAGTCTCTGCGTAAATGTTTTCATGAACTGTGAGTAGACTGCATTAAAGATTAGACAGGAAATATTTAATTCATTTATGTATTTATAAAGTTCTTCACTGTGTTTAGAATGGATTATGGAGGGGTAATACAGTGTCAGAAAAAAGCCAACATCAATTTGTCTAGAACAAATTGTCAAAAAATAAAATTCCCTCCTAGAACAAGGGCAGGAGACTTTGGGGACAAAGGGAGAGCAAGGGATGTCACAAGGCTTTCGGTGTCTTCTCACATGGGAATCTCCAAGCAAGCTGGAAAGGGAAATCTTGTCTAGGGGAAACTGTGGTAGGTGAGCACTGGCTGCGATAGCCATGCTCACAGGATGAAGACCATGGATTAATTTCCAACAAGAAACTCCACAAAGTCATCCTGAGCCTAAAGCTGCTCAGTGATATGAATGGGAGACTGAGGAGGCTGCTTATTAAAAATCTACATGTGACAAAGGAGCTGGATGGCAGGTTTAGAATTAAAAATGATCTATCTCCCAGATTGGGACAAAATTCTGAAATAGTGTAGCATGCTACTCGGCAAGTTTCTGTAACTTTTTTCCCAGCCTCCCTCACCCATTGGCCACCAATTGCACAGCACGTTGCTCACTCTCCAGGCACAGGTTCCTCCTCCAGGTCCTCTTTCTAATTCAGTTCTTCTTAACAGGGTACCTGTCTGCTCACAAAAAAACCTGACTTGGCACTGAACCTATCACTTGGATTTATTTCGTCATCCATACACCATGGCTGAGCTTGATTCTCTGCAGGAGACTGACCAGAATGCACTGAGCCCAAATGTTCAGCAGTCTGAAACAAAACCAACCCCATCCACAGCTTCCCTTCCTCTGTGTCTAACGAGTTCAGTGTATGTTGTATCATGCGTTTCTCTCTTAAACCGGGTAACGTTGTTATCCATATGCAATGCATACAATCTCCTGCCAGTAGCCGCTGTTTGGCTCATCCAGTTTGTCTTCATGTTTGAACATTCCCCAAGTGCATGTCCCTCCACGCAGTGATATATGTGTCTGTAAACCTCTGTCAGTCTTCTCATAAACTACACACATCTGGCTTGTCAGTGCATGATCCAGTTGCTCAACTACAGTAACAAGTCTGCATATTTTCCAAGCTCCATAGCACTGCTGTACACAGCAGCAGCAGCAGCTGGTGCAAAGCACTGAGCACTGGTAAGATCCTGCTTAACTGAGACTTTGTTACACACACAGTCTATAAATGTGGCAGTAGCATCCTCTGGGTGGCAGAGAATGGTGAAAGAGCAACCGCCATTGCAGAATGCAGAGCCATGATACATATAAGACATTAAATAAATAACAAAAGAAATGTTCCACTGAGAACAAGTGAAAATTCAGCTGGAGTAATCAGTCAAGATTTGGGCACTGCACTTCCAGAAACAAGTGGATCACATTGGAGAGCAGCAAAGGTAAACAGTAAGACTAATCAGAGATTTAGAAAATGTGGTGTAGTAGGAAAGCTTGAGAGAAAACTGGTTGTTTAGTCCAAAGAAAAGATGGTTGATAGAAGACATGTCTGTCTTCACACCAGAAATCTGTTCTGCTGCCTCTCCCAGCGATGAGACTCTCCATATTCCCTGTACACTGGATAAAAAAGTAATTTGCTTAAATAGAAGGACATGGAGAATTAGGTTTTGTTTTAAAATACTAAAGCTCTGGGGGAGTTTGCTGCAGAAGACTGTAGTATCTCCATCGCTGGATGATCCTGACAACAAGTCCAAGATATGCGTGTGTCAGGAGTGGTTTGAACCTAACCAGTTCTGGTGGAGATCAGCCCCTCTCTCAAAGACCTTTCCTTTCTCTCTTCAAGAAAACAGGCCTTTATCCTGAGCTAGATGCTGGTTGTGTGACCAGCACGTAAGTTGCTGTCTTACTTGTCCCGAGTCTCCTTTTCTGGGAGGTGCAAGTCGTCACAAATCCAACTTGTAGGTTTTTTTTAAAAGGAAGATATTATCATTTTTATTTTAAAGGTGGTGCTTCAAAAGTCAACCTGAAAAGTGCAGTTATCAATAGAAAATCAGCCTGTTAAAAGAATCTTTCAAATCTCATAGTTTTCAAGCTGTCATTATTTTTCATGGGACTGTCTTGTGTTTTTGAAATGTTTGGAGTTGGCTGGCAGGTACTCTGATACTTCATATTCACACAAAAATTCCATGGTCCCACTGAAAATTAGAGGCAATATCATTGAGTAAGAACTGCTTGTGTGATGTGGGTGTTTGCAGAGTTAAACCCTTCTTTGCAAATTCGTAAGAACTGTCATCTGTGGACCCCAAAGCAATTTAGAAACATTTAATGTTAAAAATCAACTTGGCTCAGGCCATAACTGAGTTCAAGCAGCTTTGTGGAGCTGGCTGCTTTTCAGTGGAGAAAAATAATCCCTTTGGAAAGCAACTGGGCTAAGTGTTTGTAGTATTTGGAGTGCTAAAAAAAATTTAGGGCAGATATTCTTAGATCCACACTGGCAGCCATCTAAGCCAACTCACTGATGCAATGAACCATGAGTAACCCTGTCAGGGCTTATTCCCTGTGGTGGGTTGGCCCCGGCTGGTGTCCGTGCCCCCCAGGCGGGCAGGGGAGCCACCCCCAGCCAGGCCCGCGGGGGTCCGGGCAGGGAGATCGCTCTGGGGGCCGGGGCCGGGGCTGCGGCCGGTCCCTCCCCCGCCGCCTCCGCCGCCCCGGCCCCCTCCGGGGGAGGCTCCTCACACGCCGCCCGGCTCCAGCCCGGGCCCTCCCGCGGGAGACGCTCCTCCAGGCCCTTCTCCAGCGGGAGCCCTTCCCGCGGGGGGGCTGCAGCTCTGCCCGGGCCGCTCCTGCGCGGGGCCCTCCCGCGGGGCGCAGCCCCTCAGGCACAGGCTGCTCCAGCCCGGGCCCCCCGCCCCCGGGGGCACCGGCCCTGCCCGCAGCCCGGCCCCGGCCGGGGCTCCGCTCCCCGCTGCCGGGAGCTGCTCCGGCGCGGCGCGGGCTGCCCGCCCCCGGGGGCACGGCCCCCTCCGGGCACCCCCTGCCCCGGCCCGGGGTCCCCCCCGCTGCGATCTGTCCCCCCGGGGGCGCCGCCGCCGTGGCTGAGGGCTCGGCCTTGCCCAGCGGCGGGGCCGCCTTGGAGCCGGCTGGCACGGGCTGGCGGGCAGGGGGGGCTGCGGGCACCTGCGCACAGCGGCCGCCCCGCCGCCGCCGCACACGCCTGGCGCACCAACGCCGTACATTACCACAATGAGAAGGGAACCTGGGTACAAACAAACCGTAGCCGGTGTAAACTCTTCATTCCCTTTTCGGGCTGTAGCTCCCGTGCGAAGTGCCCCGTGTCTCTCTGCACAGGAGGCACCCGGCAGTGCGGGGACAGTGGGCCCTTACACGCTGCCCCTTGTTCCCAGTTCCCTGCTCCATCCAAACCACCCGTGTTTGAGTATTTCCAATCATGTAATAAAGATTTCTATCTTCAGATGCTGCGGTGCTACATTCAGTAGCAATTCATCCAAGAGGATGAAACGTGATTGTTGAGGCTGGAAGGGACCTTTAGCAGGTCTCTACTCCAACCTGCTTCAGGCAGGTCCAGCTGTGGGGTAGACAAGGTTGCTCAGGGCTTTATCCAGTGAGGTCTTGGAAACCTCCTGTGGACTGTGTGACGCCCCTGGGCAGCCTGCCCTACTACTTGATATCTTCATGAGGAAAAAGTTTTTCTTTATATCCAATCTGAACTTGTTATGTTTCAGCTTATGCCTGTTGCCTCTTGTCTTCCTACTATGCCCTGCTGTGTGGAGCCTGGCTCTGTCTCCTCGATGGCCTCCTCATAGACACTGGGCAGCTGCTGTCATATCCCCCGATGCTGTGTCTTCCTCAGACTGAACAAGCCCCGGGTCCTCAGCTTCTCACAGAGCAATTGTTCCAGCCCCAGCCAACTTGGTGGCCCCTGCTGAACTCCAGTTTGCCTATGCCATTCTTCTTTTAAGGAAGTCTCAAACGGGAGAGCATGTTCCCCATGTGGACTGGTAAGTGCTGAGCAGAGGGAAATAATCACTTGTTTTGCTGGCTGTGCTCCTGTTAATTCAGCCCACGATGCTTTGGCCTTCTCTGCTGTTGCTGGCTCCTGTGCAGCTTGCTGTCTGCCAGGACCCCAGGACCTTTCCTACAGAGCTGCTTCTCTGCCAGTCAGTCCTTAGCTTGTATCACTGCAAGGTTTTCCTCCTTCCCAGATGCAGGACTTTGCATTTGTCCAGGTTAAATTTGAGAAGATTCATCCTGTTTGGGTCCCTCTTAATGGCAGTCCTACTTTTGACCGTGTCAACTGGTCACCCAGTTTGGTGTCTCCTGCAAATCTGACCAAAGGGCACTCTGTTGCCTCCTTCAGATCATTGGCGAAGATGTTGAACGGGTTGTGTTCCAGGACAGACCCCTGTGTTACCCTCCTTGTCACAGGTGCCCAGGTAGAGTGCAACTCATTAACTACTGCCCTCTTGAGCCCCACCACACAACCAGTTAGTTTCTTATATAGCTGTCCATCCATCTTGTATCTGCTTGGATACAAGAATATTACGGGAAATGGTGTTGAAAGCTTTGCTGCAGTCAAGGTAAATGGCATCCCTTGTTCCCCCCTTGCCCACAAGCCCAGTTATTTTAATATACACGGCCATCAGATTAGTCAGGTATGATTTGTCCTGGGTAAATCCATACTGGCTGTTCCCAGTCACCACCACCTTCTTCATGTGCACAGAAATGTGTTCCCAGAGGACTTGCTTCATGATTTTCCAAAGTGGGGCTAACTGCCCTGTAGTTCCCCACAATGACCTTTGCCTTTTTTGCAAATGTGTGCAATCTGCTTTTTCCCAGTTGTTGGCAACCTCTGGTGATCTTTCAGTTAACTCTGGCTATTAGAGGTGTTGGGAGCAAGCCTGACCCCGACCAGGAGCAGTCTGAGAAGTTCACAGGCACTGCTGGGTGTTCTAAAGATTTAGATGCTTCAGATCCAAATTTAAAAGGCGTGATGAGAATTATCTAAGGAATTTCATAAGTTTATCCTTCAGTGGTGCTATGTTTTTTTATGATTTAAAGGCTGTTGGGAAGGAATAATATTTGGTTAGTTGTTTTTTTAATGCAAAATAATATACTGAGGATGCAGTTCACACATTTTGCTTCCCCCCTCTACAGGAGAAGAGGTTGGCTCAAGCTTAGCAACAGGAAAATGGAGATAATTCAAACTTAGCAAGGAAAAATCTGTGGCTTGCATTAGTGCAAGCGTATGAATAATTATAAAGCATATGAACTGAGTATGTCACAAGTGTGCGCCTGGAGTCTGTATTCAGTATGCTGTGCAGTCCGAGCTCCTTTAGCTGAGCTCTTGAACAAAGCCAGAAGCTACAGTGGTTTTGTTAATGCATGGCTAAAAAAACAGAGGCAGGAAAAATTGTAAGAACTAGGTGTTAGTTATCCCAAGATTTACTGTGCCAATATCATCTGGCGTGTGCTGTCATGAACCAAATTGAATAGCACAGTGGTGTGGAGCAGATCTTGGAAAATGAATGAAGGGTCTGGAAATGGCTGCTGTGAAGCACAAGCACTTGAGGACTGAGAAGAGCATTCCTGGGAAAAAACATGGGAAGAAATTCTGTAATTCTTTTGTATGCAGAATTTACAAAGTGAGACATGGTGAAGGTGCTAATACAGGGAAAGACAAGCCGTACATACAGGTGCAGATACTAGCAAAGTACTTTGGGAAGGGGTGTTTGCAAGCACTGAGATCCCACCAGAAGAATACCTGAACCAGAGTAGGTACAGCATGCCTACTGACAGTATTCCTTAGACTAGCCAACAGTGAAATGATCCAGGAATATATACTGGATATAGATACATAAAATGTAATATATTTAATATATAACTCAGCCTGAAATCCTACAAAATTACTAATAGTAAAATGTCCCTAAATCAAAACAGCTAAAAAATACCTTAAAAAATGCATTTATAATATTCGGGGAGATAAAAGTAGCCAGGAAAATATGCTGAATGTGATTGCAAAGGAGCAGGTATTTGTATTTTTGTATTACGTCCGTCACTGTTACAAGTTATCAGAAAAACAGGGAAGTCATCAGGGCTTCATGACAGCACTTGTTTGACATAAAATTATAGTGCTGCTTTTATAACCCCTTCGGAATCTTGTGAAGCATTTTGAGGCATAAATCTTAGTGTGCCTCTCTTGATCCAGAGTTTAGTTGCTAGAAAGTCAGCACATCTGGTCATGAGTGTCATGCAGGTGTTGATGCAGGGGAAATAACCCCGCAGCTCAGTAAGGCACCATCACGTGAGTAACCTGTCTGTATGTCAGGACTTGTCTTTTCCTAGTGAAATCAGCTGTTTGCTGAAATCCCAGCTCCACTGTAGTCAAATGGCAAAACCCCACTGATAGCTATGAATCCATGATTTCACCCTCCAGTCTTCTCAGATTGAGTCTGCCACACCGAAAATTTCACCCAAAACATCCATCCTGGACTGCTTTTTTAAAGATCTCTTAAGCTATTATGGATGCTCACTGACATTTTTTCTGGCATTGAGTTAGTGTGGGCCATGATTACCAGCATGCAGAAGCTGGAGAGCTTTTTCTGACCATTGCAAAGACACATTCCTGCTGCGAGATCAGAAAAATCTCTCCATGAAACAGTCACACCTGTTGTGGCCTTCCTGCTAGAAACTCTTAGGGGTCCAGGATTAAGTTTACCACAAACTTGACGTACCCTTGCTTTTTTTCTTCAAAAAGCAACTTCTTCACTGGGTTTAACCTTCTGGTATCTTTGTCAAATATTGCCTCAGATCTATTAAAAGTGTAAGAACATCTCATGCTGTATTGAAATAGCAAATTTTATTTGTTTGTCATTTAGCAGCAAGGAAAGGCTGCAGAAAGTAATCCTACCAGGGATTACAGAGTATTTTGACAAGTAGTAAGTGCTCAGATTCAGCTAAAGCCTGCTTCTTCCCAGGCTCCTCAGTAATCCTGGTTCAGACCAGCAGAATAATTAAGGTGTCACAGGAAACCAGAGAGTCCTCAAAACGAAAGGTACCAATGAATTTGTAAAGTTCAAGAGCAACTGGACCATGAGAGGTAGCAGAAAATGCAAAGAACAGTGCAAGTCTTGGAAGAAATACCATTTTGAAGGAGACATTTCAAATTATTTGTTCTGAAAGAATTCAGAAATCCTAAACTTTTTATTAGAGCAACTAATCCCCCTTCATCCCAGCACTGAAATTCCGGGTGTTATATATGATAGCTGTTAAAGAAGAAACTACAGTTTATTGTCTACCAATTTGTATGTTTTATAAAGGCTGGATAAAGAAACAGGTACCAGCAAAATATTTCTGAGAAAGTTAGTTTGCCTTTATGTAGAAATTTGCCAAAGGAAAACATGCATTTGCAGCTCATTAGCCCCAAGTTCTGGTTATGGTATTCAACATTCTTGACACATTTTGTAGCGGTTATTGCCAAGTGAAAAGATTCGATGCTAGATTCACAATAGTTTCTTTAGAGTGTAATTACCAGTCTTACAAAAACTTAAACAGGCTTATAGCTTGTGAAGCTAAAATTATATCTAGCATCTGGACACTATCCTCACTCAGCTTTTTCCTGCCCCTTCCTTTTCGTCAAAGAATCAGTTTAGTGTATCATTATTGCTGTTGGGAATAACAATGATGAGAATTGGTAAAAATATTTCCAGAAATCTCTTTCTCTCATTTACCATTTAAAAAAGAGCAACAAACAGATGTAAAACAAGAGATAGCACTTAAAAGCTACCAATAGCTTCCACTGGCTTTCATTTGAGGAAAGGTCTTTTCTTACTTTTTTCATTATTGTCTACTGATAGTATTAGATAACACAGTGCCATTCATCACTGGTGGTGTATAACATACAGAAAAGCAGCCACCTACCTAGCACTAGGGTTTGCTTTCCTACAAAGAATCACATTATTTTTCCAAAGGGCATGTAAAGTGACATGATTGTGCTCTGATTAATTCAGCCTGAAACCATGGATCTAACCCCATTCCTAGTGGACACAAGTATGATGCAGGTTCAGTACATGATCTGTGGTTCTGAGAGACAAACCCCCTGAAAGAGATGGTGGTACACCTTGCCAGACCGTTAAGTGGTCACTGCATGGCCCAAGAGCAAGTTAGTGCAGTAGAAACTGTCCTTGACAACCTTTGGGAGATCGGCTTGTCAAAGGCAATTGGAGGAAAACCTCATATGAAGGTAAAGATTATAAGGGTCATTTATTTAAGAGTAGGCATCACAATAAAAAGGAGTAAAATAGGAATAATACCAAGGAGTTGGAATGGCAGGCAGAAGGCCATAGTCAATGAACCAATGAACCTGAAAGAAGGGGATTCAAAAGAGAAACTAGGAAATACATTTTTCCACTGTAAGCAGTAAGACTTGACATTCCCATGCCATTAAAAATTGTTGAAGCCAAGAGTTTAGTAAGATCTAAAACCAGACTGTATGTTTATATGGATGACACTTGGAATAGTAGGACTTAACAAGTTAAGACTAACAACAAACTGTTGGGAAACTGTAAATTCGCAAGTTTCAGGACTTGTTTTCAGTACCAGGAGGAAAGCTTCCCAGGAGAAATACCACCTCATAACTGCCTTCTTGTAGGTCATCCCTAAACATCTGGTATTTAGCATTACTGGCAACAAGATTTAGATGAAGTGGGCAGTAGTGTGGTGTAATCTGGCAATTTGCATGGGGAGAAGGAGGTCCAAAAAGTATTTGGTCTTATGCACGCGATTTCAGTTTCAAATTCCCCATGTGACTCAGTTTGGCTGGCCAAAGTGATAGGCAAAAAAAAAAAAACCAACAAGCCCTCAGTAGAAATAAGCCAGAGATTTTGATCAGAATAAGCCAGAGATTTTGATCAGTCTATCTTTAAAAATGATTTGCAGCAGTATAGCCATGCCATGCGTTCTGTGTATTGCATTCACAAATAGCAGAAGGAAAATGTAATGGGAACGACAGTTTGCAGACAAATCCAGAACTATGGGAGAGGCAGAGCAAGCATTTACTGGGAAAACTATTTTCAGCTTTGCATTGTAATATTTTACATCTTTGGCAAATGTGGCAGTGCGGAATATCTGGAGTGCTGGTTTCTGGAAAGGCCTCAGTCCTTTCCAGTCAGTAGAGCAGTTTTTAGTTTATGCTCTGAATAACCATGTACCTACTGTTTTCTAGTTGGTGTATGTTCGAGCAAAGCTTGCCTTGTGAGTAAAACCAGTTTTACCTGACCTGCTGTTTACCCTTCACCTGAGCTAATGTAAGAGATCTGGACATAATACCGTTTATAAATATCTCTCCCACTGATTCCTTAATGCATCCTTTTAGCTTAGGCTGGAGTCCTCAATGATATTCAGGTCCCACTTGTACAGCTTATAGCGTTCTCAGATCACTGGAGTCTCTCTTGTATACATGTCATCTCCTTGAGCTGGTTCCTTACCCTCTCCCTTTGTCCTCTGTGTCCCCTGCCCTTTCTCTGTGCAGCAAAAGCTTCCTTTCTCTCACTTTGTGCGTGGCTTAAAGTAGCTTTGCTACATGTAGATCCATGGTCACATAAAACCCAGAGGCAGCTTAGGCAGTTTAGGCAGAATCTCAGTAACTAGGTCCAAGAGTGTGAACCTCTCTGTCCTGTCTCATCTTTTTGTATGGATCTGTCTGTTGACACCTGAGTTTTTAATGCATAGGTTCTCTGGAGCCAGAAACATGTCAAGAATGGCTCCAGCATTGACAGTGTTGAGCGGTTTCATGCCATCTTATGTGCAAAATGGGAGATACACAAAACCTATGTGAGTGAATGTAGAGGAATGAAGGCAGTGGGTTGATTGGCATTGATGGCATGCAGCTGTGGCCTTGCCTCGGAGGCAGTGGGTTGATTGACATGGATGATGTGCAGATGTAGCTCATTCCCACTAAGTAGTTAAATAGCCCTGAGGCTTGGGGGAGAGGTGGTCAGATGGCAGTGAAGCAGTGTGGTCTGGCCTCTGGAGGAAGGAGATACAGCACAGACAGTAGAATCTGACAATGGTAAAAGCCTTGTTGCAGCCTGCTAGTTTGTGCTGCAACGAGTGAAGTGACTGGACCGCAGGGTTGTACCACACCTTCATGCATACATCTGCTTCTACGGTTTCCAAGAGATCCCATTGGTCTTGGCTGGTTTTCTCCATGATAAGTGATAATGCTGTAATCCTTGAATCCAGACATGCAAATGCTCAAGAACTTGCCAGAAATTCCAGTGTAGATGACTTAGTCCCAGATTTCTTATCTTCAGGAGGGCAAGAGTGAACCACCAACCACCATCACTGTTGAGGCCGTGTTGCTTTGCAGTAGTGAAAGGAGAATTGACTTCACCCAGAGGAGCTCCAGTGTGGTGCCTGCAGTGCTCTCCATAGGCTGATGCCATGAAGCAGTCCCTGGATGAAAGGCAGATTTCTGATGTGCTCTACCAGCCAGGACATATCACTGGCCAGGGGCCACTCGTGGTTTTGCCTTTTGAAGGCATGTTGAAAGCCTCCACCTCCCTGCTACTCAGCATGAGGAGCGTGAAGGGCTGGTCTCCTAGGCCTTTGAAATAGCATCAACGCTGACCTGTGGGCAGACCTAACACTTATTTTAAAATCTATTTTTATTTTAAGCTTTTAGTTGGGTATTTTTGGCACAGTAAAGGCATATTCTTTACGGGACCGATAGCAGAAAATTTAGTCTTTCACCTTTCGTACAGGAGTGTGATTCATCTTTGAAATTGTCTAGATTGGTTGCCAAAATTCAGAGGCATGTCACTCGTTAATTATTCTTGCAACATGAAAAAAGCACGTGGCATTAGAGTAGTGCATATCACCACTCTTCAAAGGCTGAACTTTTGCAAGTGATAAATGTTAATCTTAGAAGAAACTTTTCCAATACTGGAAGAAGCAACTGCAATGAAGGATTTGGACTAGATCCAGAAGAGGAGGAGGCATTTACTGGTTAAGTGCTGCCGTGCCTACCATTTAGGGTGCCTGATCCAGGCAACTGGGTCCAAAACCCGGAGTCACATATCTCCAGTTCCTCTGCAATGCCTTGCAAAAGGAAGGACACACAAGGCATTACATGCTTAACACTGTACAGACTCAAAACATATTTCATCTCTCCCAAGGAGCCACTTCTTTCTGTGGAAACAGTCTTTGCTTTAAAGAGAAGAGGATGAGAGTACCTTAATGTACAACAGAGTACAGTTTCTCTGTAAGAGGTTGAAATCAGGAAAGACAACATTATTTTCCCTCTAGTTCAGCACTACATTTACAGAGAAACAAATTCTTCAACCATTTTATCAGATACTGCCGTCAAATTTCCTTGTCCTTTGCCAACTTCTGTGTGTGGACTTTGTTAAGTCTCTATACGAAGAATCACCCTAAATTCAGATCCAATTTAACGAGCGAAGGCAACTCTGTGCAGAGCATGAGGGACTTCCCCTGGCAGGTGTAATCTGTGCTCCCAGGGTAGAGGATCATAGCTGCTTCCTGCTCTGTCTAATTTTTTTAGAAACCTCTTTGCTTTTATGCAGTTTTCCACAGGTCTCAATCGATTCAGAATTTATCCCATCAAAACCAGTCTGAAATGTATATTTCTTCAAAGTGAATAGATACCTAGTTCCCATGGGAGTGTGAGGAGAGGCATACAGGAGTCAAGAAGAAAACGAAAGGGTGAAGAAAGGACACAGAAGCAAATGGAAAATGTTAAGAAAATAGGGGAACTGGGCAAATTGAAGAAGGACCTTGCAAAGGCAAAGGTACAAAGTTAATTTTGTAGGCACACTTAAGTTCCACATCGCTGAATTACGATGAGACTTAGATGAAACTTTCCTCTTGATTTCCATCTTGCTGAGTGCCTGTAATGAAATGGTACTCAGGCTTCGAGGACCATTTGATCCTTGCAGAGAGTTTCTGGCCATTTCCTACAGCCATTCCATCAGCTGTAGTACTACTGCCTGGAAACAGCCTGGCCTGCCTTTCCAGGAGATATACAAAAACCCTGTAACTTTGTGGGTAACTTTTCTATGTAGGCAGAGCATCCCAACAGCTGAAGCAAAAATTTAGAGACATGTAGCTTTTTATCTTCAAAAATAACTATTGCACTGCACTGCAGTAATATATAAGCCACCCAGCTGGGTTGTACCCCACTGCACAAACCTGCTGGCTGCTTGGTCCTGTAGGTAGGCAAAAAATTGAGGTTTAACACTAGATGCAAGAGCTGGGGAAGCGTGCGATGGGAGGGAGCATGGGAAATTAAAACAGGCAAGGTGGTGCTCCTCAAATTGTGATGGTATTTATGCTGGAGTACGTGCTTGATGTTGAGGGCTAGGTGAAGGAAGCCCATGCCTTACAATTATTCTTAAGTCTTGTTTCTTAAGGTTTTTCAGGTATTTCTGCAATATGAAAAATCCTTTTGAATCTCTGTATATGTGTTTGCTGCAGGAGTGTGACAAAAAGACAGTGAAATTGGCAGCCCAGCGAGGTCAGAAATGTTCCAGGGCAAATCTAACACTTGAACAACTCAGCTGCAATAAATTGATTTGTGCAGGGTGGAAATGGAAGGAAAACATTGTCCTATTCAAGGCTTTTGATCAGCTTTTCCCCCCATCTGTTCATTCATTCCTGTGACTTACGCTTGCAGTTTCAGTTATTTTCCCTTCCCAGAACCCTGTTTTTCACTTTTCCTTGGGTTCCATTTTATTCTGTACATTATATTTTACTATGGTCAGACTTTACTTCTGACCACAGACTTCAATATCAAAGCATTTCCCAAGAATAAAAAAATTTACAGGGCTGTTCTGAGGCTCAAATAATGTTCAGCTGTCTGATAACATACAGTTTACTAACTGCTACTGAGTTAGTAAAAAAATAAAGAGTGGTATATATTCTGAGAAGTAAAAAAGGAAGTTTATCTGTCAAAAAAAAAAAGGAGTAATACAGATATGGCCAGCTGATAAATTCTACACTTAACAAAAAGTGGACTTAAAAGCATACATAATTTCTCTTTAATACAAATGGATATGCCATACTTCGTAAGATTTTAGCTCCCAGTTGACTTTAGAAGTGTAAAGATCAGTTGCATAACTTCAGAGATGCTTTTAAGCCGGAAGGATGACAAGTATATTACAGCATCTTCAATCACAAGAAGAGCTCTAGGCTGGCCTGGGACTCCTAAGTGCCCAGACAGAAATTAAAGCTGTAAAGAGAAGCATCAAAATCCTCAAAGATCCAGAGGTCTGCTTTGCTCTTGCACTGCCACCCAGCCCTCCCAGCAGTGGGAGCAGTGAAGAGAGCCTCACAGGTGTGCTTCAGCAGCAAAACCTGTCCCCTTTTTACCTAGCAAGGTGACAGCAAGGGTGAACATGCCTCTTGCTGCCCTGTCCCTTGGAGCTTTTTAAAGGTGGTTTTAAGGCCTCTGAGCTGTCTGGAGAGAATTAATCATGCTATACTTCTGGAGAGGGCAAAAGTCAGCAACAGGGAAGTTTATACTTACCATAGGTTCACCCAAAGCCTTCAGAGAGCTCAGCTCTAAACATACCTAAAAAGATGCTCCCAGTGATCAGTAATTTCTAACCTGGTAAAATGCTGTGTTCCTGCCACAACCTGTTATTATTCATTGGCTTTGCTGTTGTTCAGAGGAGTTCTAATCACGCAGCAGAGAACCGAGTAATGCACAAACACAGAGCATGAAGGCGGCCAGGTATAATACAATACAATACAGCAGATGAATGTATTCAGAGGGGTACAAAAAGCAATGAGACAATATATTTCATCAAGTGCCTTAGTGCTGTCAAGTTAGATTTTTTTAAGACATCCTGATAAAAAGAAAGATTTGCCTTGCCTGTCTTGTGCTGAACTGGATATAGTTGTCTAAATCACCTGCTCCCTGTAATCCATGGAGAGAAACAGGCCAAAGAGTACTAATTGTCTCTCTCTGGCCGGTGTCTGAGCTGCTCAGGATGTGTCTTGGCCAGGGTGAGTCCTTGCCAAGGACTCTGCCTTGTGATCAGAGACAGGGCTCCCCAGGTTTAATTCTCAGCTGAAGTTAAAAGGTGATCTCGTGCCTGTGGGAAAAATCAGCATAGCCCTGGGCAGCCCTGGTATCAACACCCCCAAAGTGTCGACTCATGCTCTGCAGTCCTGTTCAGTCTTGGCAGTCTGTGATACCCTCTTGAAGCTGCCCAGAGATGTTGCAGCTGACCTGCCTTCACACCTTCTGGCTGAAGCAAATCTCCTCCCTGAAGGACCTCATGCTCTTCACATTTGTGCTCTGGAAGGCAGACTGATGACATGTGCTCCGGATCAACCTCCTAACTGTGTTCACTAATCTTGGTTGTATCGTCTGGTCACCGTGGTTTGAACTGTCACCCTTCCCATCTGTGGGGCATTTTGGTATTGGCCTTGGATGCAGAAATCTCGGGACAGTTCCAGTTCCCCTGAAGTTTGCCTTTCTGTGGGAGTCCCAGAGATAGGGTGATAAACTCCCAAGCGATGCAGCAGAAACTGCTCCAACTCATTTTTTAATAAAATACACGGCAAAGGCAACCTTGCAAAGAGGAGAGGGGACAGGATAATTAGCTCAGAGCTGAAAGCAAAGAAAGATTGCAGCATTATTCTTCTGAACACAGGCACTCTATGCAGAAAAAATGATGATTCTTGGCTTTTATCCCTCAAAGGCAGTTGAAAAGCCACAAGCTTCTTTCGTTATCATTTCTTCAGCTTTGTGTCGGGGAGTGTAATTGCGCGTCCCCACAGACTGCCTGGCGGCATTTGCTGGCCGGCTGCTCCTGGCACCAGGGAGCAGACCTGGGCTCTCCGCCTTGTGCAAAGAGAAAACGTGGAGCTGGATGAAACAGCCTCACACCACGAGATCCACCACCTGTCTCCACCTGTCTTACATCTAACACAGTAAGAAACCAAATGTCACCGGATCGATGTGGGCTTCTGTTAAATTCTCCCTTAAACTGAGAATTTTTGATCTCTGCATCTCTGCAGCTGCCCAACCTCCCATCCCAGTGCTTGCTGAAGCAGGGAGGTGTTGAGCTTGCTGGAGGGATCCATCCAGATTTTTCTATTTGCAGCTGAATACAGGAACCCATTCCTTTGCCATCGGGAAAGAGTGGGTAAAAGAATATCTTGACCTTTTCTGAGCTGGTATGAGGCTTTCCTCAGCCCTGCACCACTCTCTGGTGGTGCTTTTCCCTGGGAACAGGGCATGTTGCTTTTAAAAGCCTTCAAAATGCTCAAGTGCCACCTGGGCAGCTTTAGCATAATAGTAGAAGCTATTTAAGAGATCAGTCAGGAAGAAAATTGGGATTATGGTCATTCTTTCTGAACAGGTAATATTCAGAGTATAAAGAATTATTTAAACCCAATCAAAATGCCTTTCCCAGTGAAGATCCCATGCATGATATATAGTTGACAACGTTCTCTCCTCAGCATATATATATTGCTAATACTATTACTACAATAAAAGAGAAAGTCTACCCTTACTGCACTGAGGGCAAAGCCAGTCTCCACTATGCTGAGAAGGCAGCTGAAGCCATGGAGGGCAACAGGAGTAGGAAGGCATTGTCCTTCAAGGCTGGCATTGGTGCCCTCTTCCAGGAGGTTTTCCATTGTTTTCTGAGGGTAACTTGCACAGAGGAGAAGATTTAATAAGCAAGGGAGAAACCCACTCGCGAGCCAGCTGGGCACTGCCACTACCCCATGCCTGGTGAAGGTGAGCTTGGTACTGCCTGCGCCATGCACTTCCCTCCTGCACCATGCCATTCTCTGCCTGCTTTCCAGCCACTGGCAACGAAGCTCTCCAGGCACAGCCCAGGCAGAGTTGAGGGAATGGCATGACCTAGGGCCAAAGCAGCATCCCCAGCCTGTGCTGTCGAGGTGGTGTGGGCTAAGCAGCTGGGGCAGGATGGCTTCAGCACAGCTTTCGTGCCTTTCCCTCTCCCTGATTCAGAGAGGAAACCACATGCACTGGCTGTGCTCCCCCTCCAGCTGCATCAAACATCCCTGAGGATGCGTGTAGTGCCTTTGCACTGGGCTTGAGTGTGAACAGACAGCAGAAGAGACATAGATGGGTCAGAGGTTCCTTAAACCTGGCAGTAGCCCAAGGTAGATTTTCAGGGCTGTAGAAAGCCGTTTTGCAGTGTGGTTTCTCTTGCAGTGAAAAGTGTTTTTTCTGTCTTATCTCCTGTAACTGATATGCTGGTGGTCCCCTGTGAGTGAACAAGATGTCTGTATTAGTAACCCCACGGCACATGGGATGAGGTAGCTGCAGGAGCAGTTTCCCGCCAAGGCCAGCTGTGCTGTTCATCTGCACTCACAACTCACGAGCTTTGGTAAATGGTGCTCTCACACAAAATTTCTGACTATCCAGGCTGTTTTCTGTGGTTTCTAACTCCAGTTAGGTTTTTTAAGGCTGTGATTTATTTTTCTTCTGCTCAGTAGCATTTCACTCTGACATCTCAAGTGTGAAAATATAAAACATATGAAATACATCCTAGGCAGAAGAAGGGTCCAGTATCACCCCATCATCTGAACTCTGCAGTGGCAAAAGGACCTGGGGAGAGCACACGAGCACAGCCATTTTCTCCAGCCATTGCCTTGCACTCTGCCAGCATCCCCTGCCTACTCCCCTTCCCCATCCACTAATAGTCCTGTCTAATCCATTTGAAAACTCGCTGTGCTCTGTGCTCCCACAGCCTCCTCTGCAGAAAGAGGGCTTGCTCTTACTTCCCAGTGCCTGTACTGAATGTCTGCTGATGTGGTGGGCTTTGGTAAACAGCAGCTCTGCTTTCACCTTCCCCGCTGCCGTCTTGGTGCCGTGTACCAGCCCAGGCACAAGAACATTTCCCAAGACCTTCCATCCTTTTCTGCCTTGGTCCTTCCCCAGACAGGTTGTCCTGAACTTCACCAGCACCTGCCTTATTTCTGCAGCTGTCTTAATGGCAACTGAGAACCCCCTCAGTGGGAGACCTCTGCAAGGACTTCCCAGTTTGGCCTCATGTTCAGAAGATGAAGTGATGAATTCCTTTAGCTAACATCATGCTTAAATATCTAAGATAGCTGAAACTGCTACCTGTGCCAGCCTCTTTATTTTTACAAAAGTTTGATCCTGCAGCAAGAACATTTAGTGGCAACCACAACTACATGTGTGTAGGAAGTTTTAGCAAGAGTGCAAAACCCAGCTATTTTCCCGTTCAAAATGGGCATGTCTTCAAAATGGGCATGTTTAAAATTCTGCTCCTCTTGCAAAAAAACCAGGATAACAAAGATTACATGACTTTTAACACAAGCTGCGTATGTTCCATATCTGATCCAAGGTATCCATTTATTCTTTAGCTTTGTCAAACTTTGCCAGCCAAGAAACCATGTGAGCAGTCTAACGTAATTTGTGGAGCAACTCACCTGTGCAAGATTTACAGCAAAAATGTAAGGAGATAAATTAAAAAAAAATAATCAGGAAGACTTTTCAAATTATTAAAATATTCTCTCAATTTTCAAAATTGTTTTAAAACTGTGGAACATATGGATTAGGAATGCATTTAAATTAAGGCATAATTTCTCTATTTATACATTCATTTACAAGCTCCCTGATATTGAAGCTTAGGATATTTTCTAGGTTCTTGAACGAGTTTTCAATGCTATAAATATTTTATTGTGTTAGTAATAAATACTTGTTTATATACTAGGAATTCACCTGTGTATTTAAATGCTGTCGTAAAGATACAACTAATAAAAATACGACTTTTGTGCTTTCCTTTATTGTCAGGAGACTCAGCAAGCTGTTGTGCTTTTCTGAGTGCTGAATACTGATTTCCATCCTGGCAAAGACTTTGTTAAGGAAAATAAGTTTGGTGTCAGTGCATTGAAAAAGCTGGCAAAATGCTGACAAAATGGAATGCATTTATCTTCAAAAAGCTATAGATTTTTAGATACCGACATTAATGCTCTGAGGCCCAAAGATCTGGAATCAAGGAACTGTACCTTTGCTATTCTGCTTCTGAGTATGAAGGGACAACAGTTATTAAATTTAGCCATGGATTAAGAAATATCAGTACCTGACTTGTAACCACAGCAAAAGGTAACAAGGTGCAGAACAAAATCAAAGGCAGTCCTTTTCTTAAGTTTCTGGGACAAAAATTGTTGCTCCCAAGTAAGAAAGTGCCCTATTTTGTGAAGCATGATATCATCCAAAGCAACAAAAATGTGAAGAGAGAGGTGTGACAGGGTGCAACACCCATATGTCTATCATCATGTCTTCTCCATCACTTTCACTGCCTCTTTCTGCTAGCTGGGTTATGTTTGGAACAAACTTCCTCTGTGGTCATTGTATTTTGTTCATTTTCTTGTATTTTGTTCATTTTTGCTGGCTTGTGTGCATATCTAATGTTCAGAAGAGACAGGTTAAGCTTAATAGCATTCTTTGCTGTGGTATAGACTAAGAGCTTTTAGGGGTTGTTGGACCAGTTTGTGGCCCATCAGAATCTATCTCTGTAGTTAAGATGAAAAAGGTCATGAGCAGCCAGGTGGAACGGAGAGAATCAGCTATCCCAGCAGAGATAAATGGAGCCACTTACCTTTTACATTAGATGATGTCTAAATCCAGGCATCCCTTAATGCACCCAAATTCTAACCTGAGGGAATTTGCTGCATGTATTTCCACAGGGTCTGTGTATGACTTAGGTCAGGGATAGAAATGTTTTGGGGTCTAGTCAGTCCTGGTGACTCCCTTGATAAGGTCTCTCTTATGGAGACAACTTGAAGCTCTTGTTTTCCAAATGCCTAATGCTGAAGGTATTTGTATCCATACATTTTTTTCATGGACTCTGGTAGTGAAGTGCAACAAGTATCTCCTTGCTTTTTACAGTACAAGAGCTTTCAAAACCAATGGGGTGAAAAATAGATTTCAACAAACAGCATATTCTGAATATTTGAGTTATTTGTAAATAATCTCACAAATTTTAAAGTGGTCATGGATGAAGATGTTTTTCTAATTAAGACCTGTGCTTGTTTCATGGCACAGTGCAGTTGCTGCATAAATGCTTCGTTACCAACATTCTGCTCATTTTCCTGCTTCTGGCTCTCTCAGCAGTTACATGTATCTCCTTTGTATCCAAACCTGCTTAAAAACTCTTACTTTAGATGAGATTTCTTCCACTTTAAGAGAGATTAGGGAAAGTATTGTACCTCAGGAACCTGGTTTATTTTGCTTTCCCATCTGGACACAAATTTTTGAAAGGGATTTTCTATGTCAGTTTTGCATCCCTTGAGTGTATGGTAGCTTGGATTTTGGTGTTGACTGCAAAGTGATCACAAAATACATTAAAAATTATTATGGGTTGTGTGATGCTGCCATTGCCCAGTCCTTCCCGTACGTATATTCAACGCATAATATTAAAATCAGTTCTTGCTCATTTATCTTCCATTACAAAAAGCCATCTGTTGTGAATTCCACATTCAAATGTTTTAAAGTTGTATAAATACAGTATTGCAGTGCCCTTAACGCATGGTACAGTATTAAAAAAAAAAAAAATACTTGAAGGGTTTTTAAGGGAAGGATTCATTGCCAGCCAGCTGATGCCAGTGCTGTGGAGAGAATTATAAACTGCCTTTTCTAACCAACACCGTATGGTGACTGGGGAGAAACTGATGCGTGATTAATTTATGTGACGTTCATTGAGGTAACCCAGCCAGTAGTAAGGGCTTTAGAAATGCAGAAAGTAATAACAGGTGAATTGAAAAGTCTCTGTTTTGATTTACTGGAAAGGAAAGAGATAAAAAGGTGAATATAAGAGAGGAGGTATATGCTGTGAGAGGGGAATAGTCACAGGGTGGGCTCTGCAATGTCACCATGGGTCCCACCAGCCCTGTGACAGCAGAACGGCCGCTGCTGCGGCATCTTCTGCAGGTGGCCTTTCTTCTCTGTCCTCTTGCTGTCACGCTCCAGCCCACTTGTAATACAAACCCTTATGAAATGTGTATCAGAAGCAGCATTTTGCTGTTTCATTTTGAACTTCTTACATTTGCTTTCCCTCTGTGTTCAAGGGAAATCATTGTTGCAGTGTAATTTGAGTTCCACTGCTGCTGAAGATTGCAAAAAGTATATATGTGTATATACAGTTGAGCTGGCAAAAAAAAGGAGACTGATTGGCACTGGAAATAAGACCTTATTGTTTTCAGTCATTAATCTATTTGTTGATAAATCAAATCTTATGAATATAACCCAGAGTTGTTCAGGAGAACTGAAGAGCCTCATATTTCTGTATAAGCTGTATACCCAGTAGGAATGCTACAAAGCTCACCGTGTGTACATTTTAAAAAATTAGGAATTTCAAACAACATTAAAGTTTAATTACGTTAACGATGTTCTATTTGTGCTAATTTGCTGTAGATATTTTTGTCTGTTAATGTCTGACAGGTTGCTGTTTCCAAGACTTAATTGATACAGGAATATGTTGCAGAATAATAGAAGCACAGGCCTGGAAAAGACTTAGGTCCTTTTGACTGCACTGATACAGAAAATTAATGATCTAAAACATATTAATTAAAAATCTATTTTATCAAACAAAGCAGTGTTATTTATCCAAAAATTTGCCTCTGAAGGTTTTTGTGCGTTATCTATTATGTCACAATTTAAACAGGTCCAGTCAGGAAGCAGAAATAACACCATGTCTGTTTAGAGTGAGGTACACACAATACATGAAGTATGATGATGCATTTTAATACACTGCTTTATGGCAACTGACGTGTCTATACATTTAGAGTGAATATTGAGCTGTCTTCTGAGCTGAGAACAAAGCCAGTTGACAGGTGAGAAGTCCTGACTTATTTCTGTAGATCAATTTCTCTGCATTGATCTAACAATAGGGCTCATTAGCAGATGTTTAATTGGCTCTACAACTTGTAGAGATAGTAGATAGAGAGCAATTTGAACATACAAACTGTAACTATGGGTGAAGCTGTTTCTATGGCCAACTAGCAAGTGCACAGAAAGCCTTGGATCTTACTGAACTTGCACCGTCAAAGGTTTTAGTGTGGGTCTGTTTGCTGGAGTGGAACCTTCACATTGCAGACCCACAGGGCAAGCATCCCAGCATTTAATCAGCCCTGTTACCTTGTGCTCTGCCAGGTGGTTGGCACTTGCTCCACCAGGACTTTTTCTTAGACAAACCTTGGTTCATACGCAGATGTGCCAGTTTTGGAGGAAGAAATTATACTTATTATCCAAAAAAGCTAACACAATAAGTTGTGTCTGTGAATCCCTGTTATTACTGAATAATTGTTCAACATAAATATGACAACCAGATTTTGGGCTGATTTCACCCCCCAAGTTCTGTAGCAGAAAAAAAAAAAAAAAAAAAAAGTAAAACAACTTAGCAGAGTAGGGTAGAGTAGAGTAGAGAAGGGTAGCATAGAGTAGGATAGGGTAGGGTAGGATAGGATGGGATAGGATATGTAAGTTGGAAGGGACCTACAACAACCATCTAATCCAGCTGCCTGGAATATAAGTATGAATTTATCCTCTGTAAATTGATTTGTCTAGTCCATTTTCTAATTTATGTGTTTATTTTTTTACAGCATTCTGCAGTGTTGCATTCACAGTTCAAATACTCATTTTGTAGGGGGAAAATAATCGTTTCTTTTATTTGCTATAAATGTCCTGCTTGGCAATCTCACTGTGTTCTTCATAGTTGTTGTGTTACTAGAAACAGAAGGAAATCATTCCCTATGCACCTTTTTCATCCCCTTCAGGACCACTTCAGCAGCACAGGGGCATTCTCACTGTTGTACCCAGCCTAGCTGTGGGACAGGTTGCAGGCTTTCCTGCAGTGTAGCTTGGACAGAGACCAGGGGTGGGAGCTTCAGCTTAAATGCAACTCCTGAGCAAAGTGGAGGGACCCGTGCTAAAGTTTCCTGCAGCTCTCTTTGAAGCTGGACACCTACAGCCCCTCTAACCTTACTCTGAACCAAAGCAACCAAACCCCAGCAGAGAAGGGGATGCCTTCAGGTCCCTGATATGGGGAGAGAGGAAGACCAGCCCCACAACTACAGCCCTCTGAAAACTCAATGTCTTCTGTGTTTAGTAGGATTGCAGCGCTTGAGAGTATCACGATTCTTTTCTGCTACCTGTGGCGTGAAACAGTCAAGTATGTACTTACTACCAGATCTCAAACACAGCACTTTATTTCTTCTGGTCTCTTGTTTTTCTCGTGTTTTATCTGGAGTCCTAGTTGAGGTCTTCGGTAAGTAGTTCAAATACAACTACAGATGTGGTATTTAGACCTGCCCAGCAGTTCTTTCCTAGGACTTTAATTCCATGAAGCGTACTGCAATTTACTGGCAAAACCACAAATTCTGCTGGGCCAAAGGAGCAAGTTTTTGGGGAGAAGGAAAGCAGTTGTGTTCTTTCAGAGACAGTTCAATTAAAAAAAATATCATTCATTTGGGATACCAGAACTGCAAAATCATGAAGTGTAGGCTGGGAGGATCTTTCTGTAGTCATCGTCCCTTCAAATGTGATCACCCTTTCCCTTTATTGCATCCTCCCATCATTGAAACTGTCTTGATAACTAAAATGAGCCAAGGACCATTCTGCAGCCATGTGGCCAACTGGCTGGACATGCCTTACAAACATATACGTAATCTACCAGACCACAGCCAATAGCCTACCTGAAGTGGCGTTGGCATGCTAAGCCCTCAGCCTTTCCTAAGCATTGTACGGGAGAAAAGCAGAGGGTCATTGTAAAAACCATGCCAGGAATTGAACAGTGAAAAATTATGGACAATAACAGGCTGGTGCATGTGCCTGTACCCCAGCAGTTTGGTTTCCTTGTGTTGCTGTAGCTTTAACTACTGTTTACTTGACTCATTAATTAGATGTTTCACTTTAAGAGATCATTGGAGGTCATTGCAATTAATAGCCAGAGATTTCATATGAAATAAATACAACAACAGCATGCTCCTCAGAGAGTTGTCTTCCAGCCTGCTGGCCACGTGCCTGTTACAACTGGCTGACATACTGAAGAGTATATTTGCACCTGCAGGATCTAGCCTTAAAAAGCAATCTCAGATTCAGAAAGATTCTCTAGAGTAAAAAAACCAACGAACATTGCCTCCATAACCAGCTGCATGCCGAGATAGATCTACAGCCATTCAACAGCCTGCTCTGTGCCACCCTGCTGGGAGAAAGGGTGATGGCAGAGGGATGGGAGCATGGCAGAGGAGCACCTTCCAGCCTTTGGAGAAATCCTTCTATGCCTGCACAGTTAGGGACATTTTTCTGGGGGCTGACTAGACACTTTTGCTCCTGCAACTGCCTAGCACCAGCTCACCCTGTTTGTAAGTCTGCTTATTAGCGTCTGTCACAGTGCGGAATGGGTTTTTCTTTCCTATACAGTGGAGACTGGGATACATTTGCACTTCCCTGTGGAGTAGCCATCCCTTCAATTCATCCTTTCTCCAGCAGCTCTGCCTCACTGGGTTAGCAGTTTGCCTTCGGAGATGGTATGCTCTGGCATGGGCCAGAAGGATGGTTTCTACAGATGCTGCCTCTCCATTAATGCTTGTTCCTTGGGGCATTTCTGTTTTCACTGTCCTTCAATATATGCCATGCAAGGAAGCATGTAGCCCTAATTCCCTACTCTAATCTGTAATTTGAGCCTTTATTAACATTTATGAAATTTTAATGAATATTACTGTCTGCTACCCTTGAAGTAATACACACAGAAAAGAGCTGCTTGCCAGTACAGCCATCAGACATGCCTGCAGAGAAGCTGGAAATCTCTGCTAGAGAATTATTACCTGATAATGCAACACATTGCTGCTCAGTAACACTACACACCGTCTTTTACACCATTACCATCCTCCAGCACTTTTATTTAAACACGCTAGCATCAGCTCTGTGTGACTCCAGTCACTGAAACTGCATTAGCATGCCTTTTTGGTCTCCAAGAAGTTTTGAAGTTAGGTGAAGTCTTTACATGTTGACTATTTTGGCAGGCTATATTGTTCTACAATTTATCATTTGATAACTTTTGCTGCCTCACAGTCATTGTGTTTTCCCAAGTGAAGAACCTTTGGCTGAGCTCTGGAAATATATGCATTTCACAGAAATGAAAAGTTATTAAATCAGTACTACAGGGGAACGTAAAGGAATGATCTGTTTGTAATTCGGGGAAAAACAATTTAGAACACTGTTTTTAAAGCTTAACAAAATTACTTAAAATCTTTCACAAAAACAACTAACCTTTTTCATCTGGTCTCCGAGGATTTTGTTTATCTTTCAGATCTAGTTGCTGCAAAATACTGATAATGCAGAAATTCCATGAGGCGTTAAATCTCCATCTATCAGTGGCTTGCAGAATTAATCAAATTACCTTTTAAAGTTAATGCAGCCGGTGAGAAGAGTTTAATGATATTCAAAACCTTCATGGTAATAATTACAGATGAAGAGGGTCAGTCAGTTGAGAATTAATGCAAAAAGTGCACAGAATGATAATCTGAATTAATGTATCAGACCGTGCAGAAGGCGTTGGAAGAGTGAGCCATGAAAATAAAATTCATTTGCCTCCATTCAGAAGAGTGAAATAAACTCGCATGTGTGAGAATTTGAAGTAAAGGATAAATTTGAGGCATGAGCTATGCTATAGAGGAGGTGGAGGGTTGAGAGAGGTGAAGGAAGGGAAGAAAAGGAAGAGAGAAGATGAACAGGGATTAATCTGGATTATCTCACAAAGTTTGAAGCTGTCAGTCTTTCTATCGTGACTCAAAGAAGCTTTTCCACAAATTTCTCTCACCCTGGGGCTCTTCACCTTTTTGATTTTCTCTATTCTGCATGCATATTCCCCCCCGCGCCCCCCCCCCCCCCCCCCCCCCCATTTTAGAAAGGATCAAATACTTGGCAAGAGCAGAGGTTTAACTGTCCTTTCCCACGCAGTTCTTAGTTCTTTTGCTGATAAAGAAATGGAACAATTTTGAACGGACTTTCTTAAAAATTAATACAATGTGCTGCCACTTAAACTGAATCTGGGTAAGCTCAGGCTGCACTTGGGTCTCCCCAAAATAGGCAGCAGGGCCGTCTGTGTGCCAGCAAACCTGGAGCTGAGTGTTCATGTGACCCGAGACCATTGCCTCCAAGCACCTCTTCCTTCTGGTGACTGGCATCAAAAACCGCTGTCACTGAGGCTGTCACAGTTTCCGAGTGCTCCATCTGAGGTAGCGTGCAGTGACATTGCTGTCAGAGGAAGGCTACTCAGTGCTTTCTGGAAAACAGGCCTCTATTACAACTTGACAACCCCAAATATCTTCAAAATTACAGTCAATTTTGGAAAATCTTGACCATGTTGATCATTTATTTCCCACTTACCATTTTTGTCCCATTAATACTTAAATACACCTGTGTTTGTTCTGTTCCTCTGAGAGATGTTGTCAGTTGCTGTCTTTTCCATACTACTAAATCTGCTCAGGCGTCATATTATAAATGCTTCTGAAAACTGAGGCAGTGTTGCTTTTATGGTTAATTGCATATTGAACTTTTTGTGTGCTGTTTTCACATTTCAAGCTTCACTGCGTATCAGCCATTCAGATGCTTATTTTGCATCTATGAAGGGACTATCAAGTGTGCCTGCCAAGCCCCCTGCAGAGAGCCTCTTTACATAGCAATGCAATTCTGCAATTGGACTGTAAGGATACAAATTATGTTTCTGCATAACTATATATATACTGCACTCTTCAGATCAGCAGTACCCAACCTGCAGCAGCCAGGGAGTTGCAGTGACACTGGAGATTTCCAGAGGCCCAAGTTGATCGTGGATGGATCCTTCACTGCAGTTGCAGAATCAGAATAGAATCATAGAATCATTTAGGTTACAGAGACCTTTCAGATCAAGTCCAACTGTTAACCTAACACTAAGTCCACCACTAAACCATGCCCCTAAGCACCACATCTACACATCTTTTAAATACCTCCAGGGATGGTGGCTCAACCGTTTCCCTGGGCAGCCTGTTCCAATGCTTGACCACCCTTTCAGGGAAGAAATGTTTCCTAATAACCAATATAAATTTCCCCTGGCACAATTTAAGGCCATTTCTTCTTGTCCTGTCACTTGTTATCTGGGAGAAGAGACCGACCCCCACCTGCCTACAGCCTCCTGTCAGGGAGCTGCAGAGAGCAGTAAGGTCCCCCCTGAGCCCCCTCGTCTCCAGGCTGAACAGCCCCAGGTCCCTCAAGCTGCTCCTCACCAGACTTGTGCCCCAGACCCTTCACCAGCTGCGTTGCCCCTCTCGGGACACGCTCCAGCACCTCAACATCCCTCTTGTAGTGAGGGGCCCAAAGCTGAACCCAGTGTTTGAGCTGTGGCCTCACCAGTGTCCAGTACAGGGGGACGATCACTGCCCTGGTCCTGCTGGCCACACGATTTCTGACACAAGCCAGGACACTATTGGCCTTCTTGCCCCCCTGTGCACACTGCTGGCTCCTGCCCAGCGGCTGTCACCCAGCACCCCCAGGCCCTTCCCCCCAGGCAGCGTTCCAGCCTCTCTGCCCCAGTCTGTACTGAATCATGAAGCTATATCCACTTGTGACAATATGCCATCGTTGCAACTCAGGTTCACTGCTAGAGGCTGCTTTGCTCTCCAGATGCCTCCTGGGAGGATCACTCTGCTGCTGCTGTTTTTGTCCTGCAAGCATATTCCCAAGGGAAAGCTCAAGAGCTTCTCCCAACTCTTCAGTGAGTCTCACAGTGTGGCTGTGCCTTCCTGGGGCTGTTCTTGCTGCTTTATGAAGCGACTGAAGGACAAATTGAGCACATCATATGATGGCTTTGTACTGCAGTTGTCCCAAGTAGTGACATAAGGACATACATTTCTGCAAAATCAGAAGCTGAACATGGTTCAGCTTCATTCAGCAGAGCTGACCTTGCAATAACGCCTGACATATTGTCCCGCTGAGAGTTATAACTTTTAATCAAAGCACTTAAAAATACTGCAACCCTTGTTTTTCCAATGCATTACAAAGAAATTTGGCACTTCCCTTGCTTTGCTGCAAATATTTTTGTTTGCATGTTTGTCATTTGAGAAGTGTAGATAATTGGTTTGGCTGTGTTTGATCTCACAATCTGGCAAAAAAAAAAAATATCCCGTGGTGTAAGCGGTTTTTTTATGAACCACTAAGAAGCAAAAATGATGTAATTATAAAATGTTACAGTTAATGCCTTAGTGATCTTGACATTTGGAAAACGAAAAAGTGTGCAAATATTCTTGGAGGTTCTGTGATTAGAGAACATGTTCAGCATAAGTAGATAGTTGTTTTTAAACTAGGTATCAATGTTTTGTGTGACACACAGGTTATATGGGTAGAGGTTAACTCCCTCTTCTGTACTGATTTCATCTGAAAGATACAAGAAGATTTCCCAAATAAAAATTTTGTTGTTGCAGCTATCAAATCTAAGAACTTGCTTTGAAGGACTCTTTGTAAGACTAGTCAAGATCTTCTTTCAAACCATTTTCCAGTAGTCTTTTACCTAGACTGAGACTGGCTGTAGGCAACAAAGTTTTGTGTAAAAAACTGAGCCTGGAAGTAGTTTTAGCCAAAAATCTAAATCGAATTCAGATTTGTGATGCTTCATCCCTAAATAGGCTTCAAACCAGTTAGAAATGCCTCCTTCCCTCTCCCCCATTCCCATCACATCATTCCCAGCACTGTTTTGCAGCAGTGAAGGCGTGAAGGAGGCTGTGCTGCAGTGTGCATGCAGGCCAGTTTGTTGTTCTGGTCCAGATGCTATTGCAGGGTGTGAGATGACTTAATACGAGCATCCCTTGTTGTGTCATTGGAAAAAAAGCATTGAAGTACAAGAAATTATGTCCGCCCATCTTTTATTTACTGCTGGCCAGTTGGTGCTTTTCCTGAAGCAAAGCACTTTGGTGGAGTGCACAGAGAAGTCACAGCAGCTGCCATGCAGCTGATAGGCTTCCCCCATTTCATATCTGTGTCATAGAACCAAAGATCAGATTTACTAGCTTTAAGGCAGGCTTCAGAGTTCAGTGCTCTGTAGTAAAAGTGCTCAACATAACACCTTTCATTCCTCACTGCTTGTGTTAGCAATACATTAAAATCAGCCTTACAATTTTGCTGAGGAGGTTCACCAGCCCCCACCCCAAATTCTTCTCAACAGCCCTTTGTTCTGATCATGGGAAAGAAAAAAATCTGACAGTCATTTACTTCTGCCTGAGAAAAAACATGTTACTGATTTGGGTAATAAATGAGCAAAGCTTTCTGAGATCGCTTTATAGCTTTAAGTGCTGACATTGCATGAGCTTTTTAGAAAACGCCAAAGGTAATGATGCCCTTGGCCACGTGTTTCTCACTCGTGCCCTCTCCATCTCTCAGGGGAGAGCTGCTGTGCATCCCAGCTTGTTACAGGGTGGCAAATAGCAGCTCTGTGCAGACTGTAATGCCCCAGGGCTTACGAGTCCCTGGGGGTGCTTGGCTAATTCCCCTGTTGAGCTGGGACTGGAAAAGGACCCTTAACATCTCTTATGAGAAAACCCATCCAACTCCAGCCTTAACAGTGTTTAATGATTAGCACGAAGTTTTCTAGCATCGTAGAAAGCCAGTGCCACAGCTGGAAGCCTCTGCTCAGCAGAATATTGCAGGGTTATTAAAGCTCAGGCGTGCTGGTAGGGCCCCAAAGGGGAGTTTGTCTGTGCAGACATGGACCTTGGGTTTCTTAGTTTCTCAGTTTCATTTCTGACTTCTGCATGGCTGTGACAGCATGTACACTTTGTATAACACGGTGCAAGTTCTTCAGACACTTACCAGTGCATTTCAGCCTTGCCCAGGGCAGGGTGTGTAATAAAAGCAAAACCCATAAGCTTTGTACCTTCCCATTTCTCATTTTCATCCAGTGTTTGATCCCAGCCCTGTGCTTGCCCAGTGCCATCTGCAGTCTGTGAGCAGCTGCTTCTGCTGCCTTTCTCCTTGCGGAACCCAGGAAGTTAGTTTTCATGCCATATGATACATGTACCTTCTGGCATCAGTCACAGTCACAGAATGATAGAACATTTTGTGTTGGAAGGAACCTTTAAAGGTCACCTAGTCCAGTCCTCCTGCAATGAGCAGGAACATCTTCAGCTAGAGCAGGTTGCTCAGAGCCCCGCCCAACCTGACCTTGAACTACCACCGCTCTGGGCAACCTCTTTTTTTTTTTTTTTTTTTTTGAGGTTTCACTACCCTCATCATAAAAAAAGCCTTCCTAATATCTAGTCTGAATCTATGCTCTTTTAGTTTAAAACCATTACCCCTTGTCCTATCGGTACAGGCCCTGCTAAGAAGTTTCCCCCCATTTTTCTTATAAGCCCCCTTTAAGTACCAGCAGGCTGCAACAAGGTCTCTCTGGAGCCTTCTCTTCTCCAGGCTGAACAACCCCAATTCTCTCAGCCTTTCCTCGCAGGAGAGATGTTCCATCCCCCTGATCGTTTTTGAGGCCCTCCTCTGGAGCCGCTCCAACAGGTCCATGTCTTTCCTGTGCCCGGGGCCCCAGAGCTGGATGCAGAACTGTAGGTGGGCTCTCACCAAAGTGGAGGGGCACAGTCACCTCCCTCGACCTGCTGGCCATGCTTCTTTAGATGCAGCCCAGGCTATGGCTGGCTCTCTGGGCTGTAAGCACACATTGTTGTCAGGCCATGTTGAGCTTTTCATCCACCAGCACCCCCAGGTCCTTCTCCTCAGGGCTGTTCTCAATGCCTTCATCCTCCAGCCTGTACTGATACTGGGGGTTGCCCCAACCCAGGTGCAGGACCTTACACGTGGCCTTGTTGAACCTCTTGATGTTCACATGGGCCCACTTCCTCAGCTTGTCCAGATCCCTCTGGATGGCATCATGTCCCTCAGGTGTGTTGACTGCAACACTCAGCCTGGTGTCATCTGCAAACTTGCTGAGGGTGCACTTGATCCCACTGTCTGTCATTGATGAAGATGTTAAAGAGCAACGGTCCCAATAGGGACCCCTGAGGGACATCTGGACATTGAGCCATTGATCACTACCCTCTGGATGCCACCATCCAACCAGTTCCTCCTCCGCTGACCAGTGCATCCATCTAATTCATATCTCTCCAACTTAGCGAGAAGGATGTTGTGGGGAACTGTGTCAAAGGCTTTACACAAGTCCAGATGGACGGCATCTATAGCTCTTGCCTTGTCCACTGATATAGTCACTCCATCATAGAAGGCCACTAGGTTGGTCAGGCAGGACTTGCCCTTGGTGAAGCCATGCTGGCTGTCTTGAATCGCCTCCCTGTCCCCCATGTGCCTTAGCATAGTTTCTAGAAGGATCTGCTCCATGATCTTCCCAGGCATGGGGTGAGGCTGACAGGTCGGCAGTTCCCAGGGCCCTCCTTTCTACCCCTTTTAAAAATGGGTGCAACGTTTCCCTTTTTCCAGTCAGCAGGGACTTCACCTGACTGCCGTGACTTTTCAAATATCACGGAGAGTGACTTGGCAACTACATCAGCCAATTCCCTCAGGACTCTGGGATGCATCTCGTCAGGTCCCGTAGACTGAGGTATGTTCAGGTTCCTCAGGTGGTCACGAACCTGATCTTTTTCAGCAGGAGGGACTTTGCTCCCCCAGCCGCCGTCTCGCGGTCCCTCCACTTGAGAGCTGTGGGAAGAGAGGTTGCTGGTGAAGACTGACGCAAAAATGTTGTGGAGTACCTCAGCCTTCTCCTCGTGCCTTGTTCCCGGTTTGCCAGCCTTGCTCACCGGGGGAGGTATGCTTCGTCTGACCTTGCTTTTCTGGCTGACCTACCTGTAGAAGCCCTTCTTGTTGTTCTTTGCGTCCCTCGCCAAGTTCGGCTCCAGCTGCGCCTTGGCCTTCATAACCACATCCCCGCACAGCTGTGCGGCACCCCTGTGCTCTTCCGGGGATGCCTGTCCCTGCTTCCACTGCCTGCGCATCGCCTCCTTGCCCTTTGCCCAGCAGGCCTCAGCTCTGCCATGCCGGTCTCTTGCCTTCCTTTCCTGGTTTCTTACACCTGGGGATCGAGAGCTCTTGCGCTATATGGGAAGTGTTCTTAAAGATGTGCCAGCTCTGTCCTGCTCCCTTGTCCCTGAGGGCAGTTTCCCAGAAGTCCTGTTGACTAACTCCTTAGCTGGAAGTTTGCTTCCCTAAACTTCAGGGTCCTGACTTTGCTCTTTGCCTGACCTGTATCCCTCAGGACTGCGAACTGCAGCAGTGCATGGTCACTGCAGCCCGGGCTGCCTCCAGCTCTGATGTCACCATCAGCTCACTTGCGCTGGGGACCAATGGGTGCGGTATCGTGTCCCCTCTGGTAGGGCTGCCATTACCTGGCCTAAGAAGTTATCCTTAATGCGCTTCCTGGATCGCCTGCAGCTCGCCGCGCTACTGCTCCAGCGGATTCGGGGTGGCTGAAGGCCCCCAGCAGGACGAGAGCCTGCGAGCGCGATGCTGCTGTGGCGGCGGTGGGAAGGCTTCGTCAGTGGCTCCGCTTGGTGGGGCGGCCTGCAGGGAGCACCAGCCACACGGTTCCCTTCCTTCCCTCGGTCTCTGATTCTTACCCATAAAGTTTCAACCTGCTCGTGGCTGTTCTGCAGAGACAGCTCTTCACAATCTATCCATTTCTTGATGGAGAGGGTCACCTCTCCACCCTTTCCTCAGCTGTCCCTTCTTAAAAAAATAAATCTAATAGAAAACATCTGCTTTCCCGTGCTACTCTGTTTCTCCTGCCGCCTGAGGTTGAAATCGGAAACTACATTCTAGTATTAATATCTAGCTTCGGTGTTTGAGACTTAAGCTTAAAGGAATCTTAAATAAAATCCTTGATCTATGGAAAATAATACTAAAAAACCTTATTCATGCACAATATTAACTGAAAAATAGCTTTTGAAGGGAAAAATGAAGTAGCTTTTAGCCGGTAGTTAACAGACAAATTGTCCAAGCTTGCAGAAGGTATGATCTGTGGGTATGAGGGATAATTAATTTATACCAGTTCAAAAATTCTTCCTGAGATGTCAGCTGGTATGCTGCATTACAGCATGAAATATTTAAACCATATAGTTTCAAGAACAATCCTAGAAAGTCACCAAGAACCTTAAGGATAAGATAGCTGCTCACTGGGCAGTGCTGTATTTCACTTAATGTCCCAGTTTCTGGAGTGGGAAGAAGATCGTGCGTCGGTGGTGAAGGTGTGGCTGGACTTCCCCAGCCACAAGGCCCTGCCAGCTCAGGCTTGGAGACCTGAGCATGGGGAACACTTGATGGTGGCCAGGGACATGAATGTTTCTGCAGAGGTCCGAGCTCTGGTGAGATGCTGGAAGGAACCACTGCCCTTGTGCCACCAGGGACACCTTTGGGGCAGTGTGTGGTGGTGCTGGGCTCTCAGGTGCTACAGCACTTGCCCAAATGTTTTCGCATTTCCAAGGAGCCCAGCAGAACTGCAGGCAAATTATTTGGGAAGTGAATATAGTCATACTTGGTAGTGATGGTTATAGAAAAGTTACATCAATAGGAAACTTTAAAATCAAGCCAAGAATGTGAGCTCACATTTATATATTTTTTTGCTTAAATCAAGAATAAGTCAGCTGTTTGTTGGGCACGCTACAAAAATGAGCAGAATAAAAATGTATGCTTGCATAATACTGAGCTTTTATCCTCATCTCTGCATATTGAAGTTACGGATTAATTAATTCTCTGTAGTCTGTTTTTTAATTTATTTTTTTGTGAACAATGCATTGCTCTGGAGATGGGTGCCTATTTAAAGTAGAGAACAGGCAGGGTTTAGCCTGTGTGGATTTCCCCAAAATACATTGCCAGTCAATTGTAGCTCCAGTATTTTTTATTAACAGGTTATTTAGTATTTTTGATCTTTTGATCTTTGGCTCTTCACGGATATTGTCAACATGACTGCAGGAAAATATTATTTACAGCAGTGTGTTGTCAGGGGACCATTGTATTGGTAGTAAATCATACCTTAAATAAAACCCACCTGAATGTAAGTTCTCAAATACTCAGTACATTTGCTAAAACGAGGTATAGACTATTTAGCAGAGTAAAGAAAAAGCATTAATTCCAGTTCTTGAAAAGAAACAATTGGAATTTGGCTTTTTTGGGGGGAAGAGCTCTGGGTTCAGGGTGGAGATGTACACAGAAAAAGAGGAATGTGGTGGAAATGCTTCGATCCCTCCCTGAATCCCTTCTTATTGACAAGAAGCCAAAGTGCCACCATCCTGGCAGCTGAAATAGCAATAGTTACACTATGGTGAGATTCAGTGGTAAGGGCAAAGATAAAAAAATAAATATAATATTTATATGAATTATTGAAAAATATTATAAATTAATTAAAATAACTATAAGAATAAAAATAATGAATATAAACAAGGTAACCACAGTTCCATTCCAGGGATGAGCACCCAGACCTCGGTACTGTTGAGGTGCCCATTTTTCATGTCCCTGTGTGTTGCGTTTTCACACATGCACCCAGGTAACCAGTGTGCCTTTGAAGGGTCTTTTCCTTCAGGACTGACAAGAAAGAGCCAGCTGTAGGGTAGCAGGAAAAAAAAGCAGGGGACGTACTGGATGGAAAGAGTGCTCACAGTAAACCTTCCCTTGTCAGACTACACATATAACCCCTTTTTCCTGTGAAACTGTAGAGAATCAGTTTTCTCTGCAGATCACTTGTCGTTTGTATGCATGAAAATGCGATATTTCTGCTGCAGTGAAGAGCTTTCCCACAAACTTTTACAAACTGCTTTGTTGTATTCATGCCTTTTTTATCACTTTATTCTCTTCTTAGAAAGAGAAATAAGGCAAGTATGACTCCTTATAAGCTGTCCACAGATCACAACCCGCCATCCATAGAATTATCTCCTTTTGGGTCCTTCATGAATCTCGGTAACTTTGGACTCACAAAGCAGTAGATCTTTTGTATGCAGCCAGGTTATAAAAATGTCATGCGGTAGTCTACCACATCCATTGATCATGTGTTTCTGTGCTATACTATTGTCCCATTACAAATGCATGAGTTATTTCTAGTTCTGTTTCCACCAAAGATTCATTTTTAGGAATGGAGACTATTTTTTAGAGGAAAAACCCTAGAACTAAAGTACTTGCCTCAAAAAAATAAAATGAATGGGGCAAGGAACTCCCCATAGTGTGCATGTCTGGTAACATGGATCAGAAAACTCTTGTGACCTGGGAGACCAACAGGAACAATGATGCACACCCATCTGCTCCTCCCCACAGGATTGTGCTTAAGTCCGGTGTGGAAAATGAGCATCCCTCCATCAGGGAGGCTTGGCAACTCCCAGTGGCAGACATCCAACTTCTGGGGTAGAATCTACATTCTGTGGCAAATATGTGAATAATATACAAACCTTGAAAACACCACCTTTCCTGCCTTTGTTACATGTACTTAAATCCATGTTTATTGGAATCCGTGGTCTTTGAAATACACTGGTTTATCCAAAAATCCTGGCATCCCAGAAACATGCATTGAAATGCATGAACACAGCTGTTATTTGATATAATGACTAATTGCTCATAAGCTACCTGACAAACCCCCCTCCCTGCTGAATTCAGGGAAACACATTATTTAGTATAACTAATCCTTTCTTTTTCATAAAAATAGATCAAATAAATTCATAGTCTCTGCTCAAACATCCCAGTCTCTCTTTGGCCTGGAGGAGGCTGAGTCGTTCTTTGCTGTTAAATGAGGTATTGATTTCCTATTTCTGCTGGCTGACATCCTGTCATATGAAAGACTTTAATCAATAGATCATATGTCAGCTGTAGTTATTTCACATATCATATTGTTATAAACATCATCATCATTTTTATTAGTTTGCATTTCTGCCTGGGCGGCTCTGGAGTTATTAGTGTGTTTTTCCCCTTGCTCCTTTCTCTAGTTCCTCTTCAGCGTAGGAGACCTCGCAACATAAGCTGCCAAAGGATAAATTTGTTTCATCTTATGTCAAAAACAGGCAGTAAAATGAGGGATTAAAGAGAAAACTGCCCTTCCCCAAGAACCCGCCCTACTCTTTCTGAATCATCCCGAGTAATCTGTTCCATCTTTCCTAGCCTGTTTTTTTCTGTACCAGAGAAGAAATGAGCTTCTCTCCTTCACGTTTGTGATCACAGAACTTCTCCTGGCAGGGTAAAAGCATCAGCCCCGTCCTGTGTGGGAAACGAGTTGTGTTCCCTACTCCTGTCAGTGGCCGGTGCCTGCTTTCCCTTGGCCCGTCCTTGCTGCCCAGGGGCCAGCGGAAGCCCCAGACCTCAATTCACCGCAGCATCGTTGTATTGTAGTAACCACACCAACATGGGTTGCCATACATCCTACAAAGTGCAGTAATTAACCGAAGGACATTTGCCCCATTATTCTAATCTAGGTCTCACTAGTGTTTTACACAAGTTGGCCTCACTAAAGAAACTCCTCCATTACATAAAAATGGTTGAGAGCTGGATCGAGCCTTCATTTCTGGAGAGAGACATTCTACTGCCTGTATTGTCAATCCATATGCCTCATTTTTCACAGGATCCGCTGGGACTCCAGGCTGCTCAGAATTAGCTCGTGTAATTTGTTATATCTCCTTTTCCTAGGCTTTTCTATAATGATGCGTTTCTGTTGTGTCTAACGCATTTCTGTCAACTTTCAGGTCTATTATTGGCAAAAGGCACAGCTGGAATCTCTAACAGAGAAATAACACACAAAAATTCATTTCTACAGTTGCATCCTTTTTTAGCTGTGGTGTCCCTTTGCACATCTAGCACAAAATTAATGGCAAGCTATTCTTTTAGAAAGAAGTTAATGGCTTCCTTTGAACATTCCCAGAAGTTATGGATATTCAGTGAAATTTATTCACGTTGTCAACTAGAATTTTTTTTTATGTACACATATATAATCGTTATTTTGGTCAAGAAAACAGTGAAGGCATATGTTAGAGAAGCAATGTATGAATACTTAACATGTGTAAATAAGAATATCTTACAAAATCCTGGATTTCTATTTTAAATATTTTTTTTTTTTGTGGCTTACATTCAAAATAAATTAGCGCCATAATGAATACATTTTAGGACATCTACAAATTACTTTTATGAGTCTTTTTCCTATGGAGTCACAGATGTTTCAGCTTGTAATTGGTAGCAATTCTACCTTCTCATGCTTCCAAGAGGGCAAAGCATAGTTCTCTGAAATACGGAGAAATACTGTACATCTGACCTTCAGGCCTTGAGAGACACAGTTATCCAAAACATAAAGCTTTGCACAGAACCCAGTGCAAGTCTTGTGATGCAGAAACAAATCCTTTCATTCCAGTCTGCAGCTGATAGTCTAATGATGAAATATTTTTGTTTCAGGCTGTTTAAAATTCCCATTTAAATGACAGAGAACGTAAGGAGTTTAAATTCTTTGACTTAGGAGGAACCTGGCAAGATCCTAAGCTATATCCTAAGAAACTTTAATCGTGTACGTGCATGATTTAAATTTTACTTAATATGTGAAACTGTACATTTTGTGCTCATCCTACATTTTCAGTTTGTTTTCAAGTTATCACACTGGACCTCTATTTCAATGCAATCATGAAAAAACTATCTGCAATTTGATGTAATTGGGCTGTGATGGGATCTAATGGACAGATAAAATACCTTTCGACAGCTTTTCAAAAGTCTGGGGGAAGGGAAAATACCCATTCTTTTTACAGAAATTCATATATAACTAACAATTGTGATTATGATACTCATAACTGGGGGAAACACTACCTTATACCAGGACTATTCCTACTGAGCTGAATGAGTCTACATAAGGAATTAATCTCCCCAGTCTGAAAAAGGGGTTATCTGACATTTTAGTGTTCCCATTTTACTTGACCTTCAAAATCATGACCTCATGAATTTTCCTCTGACTTTGCAATGACCCTCTCCTGATTTCCCTGAAATCTTCCTTTCTCTTTGCAAACAGTTTGCTTGTGAATATGAAACCTTTAATTTCTGGCCTTTCAGAAGGCATCGGTAGTCAACCAGTGATCAACAGCAAAATCATTGAGTATTTGATATGAAGCAGTTAAAAACGTTGATTTTTTAAGCCAATAGGAATTTTGTGTTCATTACTATTTTAGGAGTTGTCCCCAAATAAATTACAGGCTTTCACAGGCAAGGAATGTCCTTTCAGATAAATCCAAGCCCAATGACAAGTAGCACAAGTTGTATGTTTCTTTGTAAAGTAAGATGTAAACCTTAGTTGTTAGTTCAACCAAAGCTCCCCATAATCTGAGTAAACCTGTATTTTTTTTTTAAACTGTTTGAATAGCAAATTTTTTAGGTTATAGTTCAAGATCATAACCTCGTTTAGCAGAACTCCTAAGCACACATTTAAGAACACGCTCACGGGTTTTGATAACTTAAACCCAGGGCTAAACTGCCCTGTGCAGTTGCAGAGCTACTAATGCTTTCACTGGCTGTTAGTGTTAATCCTGCGTAGACGAAACTCCCATTTGAGCCAGTATGGGAAGAAAAGCCAGCTGGGTTACCCTGACTAAGGAGTTTAGTCTTCACTACACCATCAGGAGGAGCATGCAATGCTGAGGTTATCACTTCATCCTGTGCATTTTGAGTTACTGTTTAGGTCTGTAGATTCAGGCAGAAAATAAACATTCACACAGAGATGATTAACAACATGTAGAGAACGGATAGAATACTGCATTTGCTAACAAACAGTTTTGCAAGCACCTGTTCTAACAAAGCCTAGTTTCCTACAGATTTATGTCTCTTGCTTGATGGGCTTTATGACTGAATTACAGTGAGATTTTCTGCTGTCCCTGCATATACGTACAGTCTCCTCCTGCAGAGTAATTTGACAGCAACTTGCAAGCAACCATTTGACTGCACATCTCAGCTGAGACTGACAAGTGACTGGGGTAAGGCTGTGGGTGTCTGAACCACGGTTTCTCCTCTGTGTAGTCCACAGCTTTCTAGGGAGTCTGTAGGATCTTGATTCTCTTTGAGACCTTCCTCTTTTGCCCGGTATGGTTGGAACTAGATGGGAAATTAGTGGCAGCAGAGGGAAGATGAGGTCCCGTGTAAGTATGCTTCCTGGTGCAGTCCAGAGGGATGTGAGAATAACCAGGACCTGGTCTCCAGGAGTATTTCCCAGGTCCACTGGAAGGTGGAAATACATAAATGAGATAGGATCACTGAAGATGTAGAAAGCCATGGCCCGTTTTACCAGGCTTCTCAGGGCAGAGCTGTGTAGCTTCACTGGAGCCTGACCACGCTCCCTCCTCCAGCGGCAGCTGCTGCTGACCTGCAGGATGTTGCTCAGCGGCTGGTGGGGACTCATCTGGCTTTCCTAAGTGATTTGCAGCCAGACCCTTTGGAGACTATACCTCTAGATACTTTTTTAGCACAGAGATGAGTAGCAGGAGGCAATGCTTCACTTAAGCTTGCCCTTCCTTCATATCTCTAAATGTCTTCTACCCCCATCACCCTTTTCCAGGCTGAGGACTTTGAAGGTGTCTCTCCCCACTGTGAATCTGCTGACGTCTTGTAGAATTAGCACCCCAGCTCACCTGCTGGATGTGTTCTCAGTCCTGCTTCCATTCCTCAATGTCAGGGAAGATGAGGCTGCAGCTGATAAGCTTCTCCTTAGGATTAATCATCCTTGCTGCGTGGTTGCATTTCTGTTCTTAGTCTGAGCCTACATCCCTGTATATGTGTATGTATATGTATATGTGTATGTGTATGTATATGCGTATGTATATGCGTATGCATATGCATATGTATATGCATATGTATATGTATACATACGTAGAGGCTGCCCCAACATGCCACAGCTCCTAATTGAGGAGGTACAACTTTATTCATCTGAAGTTTTTTGTCCCCTAATGTAGTCAGACTTTTTCTTCCTTTGGATCACATCGGAAGCCCAATGTAATATTCAATTCAATTTAAAAAATTAATCTAAATATTTAAAAACATTATTTAAGAGAATACTCTGTGTAAACTTTGGATTTTCTTCATGAGTTGGCTTGCAGTAAACCAAGAAGTGGTTTAGGTTTTAATTTATTTCTCTCTGCTGGGCATCCGTCACTTCACAGGTTTCTCAGTCCGGACAGGTTTCAGAACGCTGCCTGCCATTCCTTCAGTGTTGCCTCTGACACTGAATCACGCGGTGTATGCAGGGCTGTGACAGACCTGGGCGTTGCTTTTTAATGTTCTCTTTATGACTGTGCTTCACCAGTCTTACTGCAAAGAGGCAAAAATCTTTCCCACTTAAGATTATAAGGATATTTTTTTTGTTGTCGTGCCAGTTATGGCAAATCTACCTGAACATACATCAAAATCAAATTACTTCATTGTAAATTTTTCTTCTAGTCAGGAAGGATGTGGAGGAATGTCAAAGCTACTCAATATCATTTTTCATCATTTACGATCCCTAACGCATACCTGAGATTTCCACCTTTGGCAAAAGCATCGTAAACCTTCACCTTTTTATGTTGCTACTAATAGATGGAGGAAAGGCAACAGAAATCTTACCTCAAAGCTAGCTACATCTAATAACTATGGTTTGTTATGTTAGACTCGAGCCTTTTACTATTTTAGAGTGAGATTGTTGGGCTAATTTCAGTTAGGTATTCCCATATAGGAAGTCCTCTATACTATATTGATGGAAATCTATTTCCTATGCAAAGAAGGTCATAAGAATTGCAAATTTCTTGGTCTATGTCTCTGGATTTTCAGTGGTTTCTGGAATATTTCAGAGGTCCTCACTCCCTGGCTGGCATTCCCGGAAAGCTTGTAAATGTTGCAAGAGCAGAGACCTTCTGGTCCAGGTAAGATATAGAGCATATAAATTTTATAGCAGCAGGAACAAGTGCTGGAGGCAAAAGTCTCTCTAGTACTCCAGCTTTATAAATGCCACAGGTGTCATTAACCTGTTGGGTGTTCTTGATCCTAGCCAAAATAAGATCAAGAGGGATGCCTTCTCATACTTCAATCTGAATACATTTTACTCTGTGGTTTCTCAGCCCTGAACTGTAAAATAAGTGTCAGCTACACTGGAAAGAAGTTCTGTCTTTCTGATCCTCTACACAAAGAGAAGAGATTTCTTGTGAAATCAAAGTAATGAAGAAAACCATTTTTATAAGAAAATGGTTGTGTACTATGTGTGAACATGGAAGTGTGTTTTCATAAAGCTGCTAAGCAAAGTAGTAGTTTCTATTTTAAGAAGAAAAAAGACAAAAATAAATAAACGATACAAGATATTCCCCCAAACTGTCAGACTTGTGCAATGCATCTCATTCCTAGTAGCTCAGAGGTTCTTCTACATCTACAACATCCTTTTTCTTCAGGTACATTGATGCTCTTGTCCTAGCTGCAGATGTGCCTACTGGGACACACCTGAGCTTGATGTAACCCTTACCAGGGGTCCTGAAGGCAGGGTAGCTGCAGAAGCACAGGGAGTAGTGCAGGCTTGAGTATTTTGAGCAGGTTTGGCTCAAATCTGAATTGAATTTTCCTGTCAGCCAGTAAAGCTACCTTGGGTATGCTGACAGCAGGGCGAATGGACCCCACCACACAGCTGCAGGGGTGAAGTTCAGTTTGCTATGAGTAAGTATATGCACAGCAGGCACCTGTGGCTTGAGTAAATCATCAGGAACCACGGCAGGGAAAGGAAAGTAGAGACTAGCTTCTTAATTTTACATTAATTTCTCAAGCAATAATCAACCAAAACAGATTCACATTTGACAGAATCCATTCAAATGGAGGTTACATATATTTTGTGGAGCTGGAAGCATTTAATTAGTACTGTTTAGAAAGCAGGATTCTATGCTATATAATTTATTGATTTAAAAAGAAGTTGTGCTCTCTGCAGTCATCCAAGAAAATTTGTTGGCTTCAGTAAGGCTGTTGAGAGGAGGAAGCAAACAGGTTTTGGACAAACCAATCGTAACAGCAATTATGATTTTTGGTGAGATGGATCCCAAGAAATATTTAAAAAAAAGTTCCTGGAGATCAGTTGGCTTTTGTTACATACAGTGCCATCACCTTCATCTCACTTTATATTCTGTTGATATTTTACCTCTCTGGGCCATGGTGCTTCCTTATTAGTCATTGTCTTCATTAGAACATGTGTTCATTAGAACATTGTGTTCACTTATTCTCATTGCTGCATTTCTCTGCTGCCCTATACCTGTCCTGCTTGAAAAAGCATTTTCAAGCTTTTAGGTACAATTTCAGATCTTTTTTACTGCAGTGTTGCTGGTGGCACCCCTAAAAAATACTGATATTCTGGAAATTTCAGTCAGAGATTCATAACCAATTCTTAGCCCCATGCCTATCTATTTCCTACGTATGCTATTGTAATGACAGAAAATTAATCAGTCCTTGCATTAACAGCCCAGAACAAAGATTTGCTTCAGTTTTGGATCTGCCTATATACAAGCATCCTGTTTGCTGTAGGAGGTGATTTTCCCATCAGTTCCGCTCCCCTGCTGTGCACCCAAAACAAGGAACCAGGCAAAGGCAAAAGGAGGGCTCCTGCTTCACCCCCATATATGATATGCTCTTCTGGAGACCTCACAGGAACATTTTGTGGTCCCCCTTTACTCCCCCGATCCTTCCTGGAAACTGCTCCTCTCCTGTGGCCACAGCACAATGGATGGCAAGTGCACCTGTGCTTTGGACCTGTGCATCAGCTGGAAAATTATGTGACTGTCATCTGTCACTCTTCACCCATCAAGGGCTCTGGAACATCACCACCACCAGGGAGAGTGGCCAGGGATCCTCAGACCACGTGTATTTAATTGACACCATGGCCTGGTACCTTCAGTGAAGAGACATACAACTCCAGCTGCCTGGTGGGGATCCAGTGCAGCAGAAAGTAGCTGGGGGGCAATGGTTTCTTGAAGCTTTTCAGGCATAGCTAATGTGAGTGAGGAGAGACAAAGCTCCTTTGAATGCTGAGAAATGCAAGTTGAAATATTTCCGGAAGCAACAAATACTGCCCCTTTGAAAGCAGAAGCACAGGGACAAACTCAGCAGGGAAGTTAATGGATAAAATCAGAGCTGGTTTCCAGGTTGAGATTCACAGAGTGTGTGGGGAATGATCCCCTGCACACAGTGCACCAGAACAGGGGATCCAATGAGGAGAAAAGCCCAAAGCCTTTGCTGGGTCTGTTGAGGCCACATGCTGAAAAGAAATGGGGGATGTCCTGCTCTCCCTGTCAGAGGTATGAGGGTCAAATAATAGAGTATGTCCTACAAGACACAGCATGAAGTGCTGCGAAATTATACCTTAAAGACCTGCAGCTGCCCTAGAAGCCTCTGCCCACGCTCTTTGTGAACACAGGGTTTCAGAGTGATTCCCCAGAGTGCTCTCTCCCTCTCTCCAGGGACTGCAAGGGGAGTACAGGATAACAAACCAGCTGAGCTCTGCTGCAGGCTTAGCATCTGCCTCCAGTACTCCAGCAGCCAGCTAAAGGCTGTCCCGCTGCTTATAGGAGACTATAAGTCTCCTATATATACAAGACACAAGTGCAGACTCCTGCATCCAGGTGCTGAAAGGGCCAGTGCTTCTCCCTGGATAACATTTATCTGCTGCATAATTAAATAAACATTACTTCAGCTTTCTGCTATGGGCAGGAATGGGCTCAGGCAGCATCAGCCCCATAGTGGCAGTGAGTTAAATAAAAGAAATAATGAGAATAAATAATGATGTGTCACATCCTCCGTGTGCTTTCACAGGCAATGCTATCAGTTCCCACTTGGGCTAGAAGTGCCACAGCTGACAGGCATCTAGCAGGAAGAGAAAGAGAAGTGCAAGAGCTTCTGGCAGATACTTCATGGGTGGTATCACATGCTCAGCTGTATCAGGGATGCATTACAGAAAGCTGCACTTTTTGTATACAGTAAACATACAGGAAAATGAGTGTGCAAACCTGTGAGACAAGCAGCCTCTTGTTCTGGCTCCTGCATGACTCACTGGTACGAGCAACTGAAAATACTACTTTTTAGCTGCTGGCTCTAACAGATAGAGGGGAGGGGAGGCTGGAGGTCTTTGAGAAGGTGTACAGCTTGTAACCCTGCCCTGGCAGGGGCTATCTCTTTCTGCTAGGAGATGGCTCCATAGATTTGTTTGGGGAAAGAAATCCATATCTGATGTTGTGCAAAAAATTGCAGGCAAGGTTTCTGGTTACAGGAAGATTAGGCAGTGCATGAATGTGATCCCATACTGTCTCCTTCACATCAGAGTGATATAACCTGTTCCTCATCCCCACAGAGTCGGGATCAAACAGATCAAGCCTTCAGACGAAACCTCTAACAGGTTCCCTAATGGGCATCACCAGCAGACAGGATTCAATAAAAAAGGTTCTTTTTTTTTTTTTTTTTTTTCATTAAAGTGAAAAGCAGACACGAACCCTTCCAGGAGATAGGCATTTTTCAAGCAAAAGGGGAAAGGTTCTGTATTCCTATGTTCTCCACAGGTCCAAAGGAGGGATGTTTTGAACTTTTGACACAGTCTCATGCACTGGCAACAATACCTGATTTCAGGAGGGTGAGCTGCAGCCTGGTTTTGAACCGCGCTGCTGGAGGCCGATGGCCACGGGAGCACCGTGTCTGCTCTGCCCGGGCACTGTGCCGGAGTGCAGCACTGAGGGCACCACGGCTTCTCTGGCACAAGGAGCTACTGAGACAGGAAAACCAGCAACAGGCATGTAATAACTGAAGGAAATGGCTAAAAATACCGAGTGTCCCTTGCCATTCCTGCCTGGGGTCAGGTGCAGAGCTGGTGGTTCCCCGCTGAGCACCAGGTTGTGGCTGTCCCCTGCCCTGGCGTGGGTGGGACCCCAGCCTCAGCCCTGACCTCCCTGCGGCCACGCGGAAGCAGGCGCCTTGTGCTGCAGGTGCTTTTGATCCATCTCCAGCCGTGGCTGGATCTCTCTGGGGTTCTTCTCAAATCCACCTTGTTACGAGGTTGCAAACATAGCCTGGCTTGGTTTTTCTCCACAGAGCCCTCTGGTCTTTTTCAAGCTGCTTTGAACGAAGGACTTTGTTATGCACAGAGGGGTTTCTGGGTCAGCTTTATCAAATAATTTTGGTAGTGGAGGCATATTTTATACTAGTAAGATAACTTATATCAGTTTCCTGAACAAAGTTAAATTTTAGTGGTAAAGGACTTTTTTATTTTTTTTAATAACTATTTCTGACCTGATTTTCTTAATTGAGGGAATACTTTTTTTTCACACTACCAGCTGGCTCATAGCAATAATATAAGCCCAAGTGAGGTAAATAGTCTTTCTGTGCTGGTTTTTATGGGAAAGGGCTTCCCTTTAGATATTTGCCAGCAAATACCACCTACATCGGACAAAAGAAAATACAGACCGCTTTCAGAACACGTGTTTCCCAAAACCAGGCTCGGTTATCGCAGGGTAATCACACAATTTGATCATCATGGTCTTTTTAAATCTTCCACAAGCACAGCTTTGAAATGCACTTGTTTGCTCTGTGTGTTTTCTGAAGGTGGGGGACTTTTTTCCTTGCTGTTCCCAACCTCGCAAGCAGGGAACGCTTCCAGGCATACCCCAAGGATGCATGTGGCAGCCGCAGCAGCTCAGAAACCTAAAAACTTGTAGGTTGGTTAAAGGCCAGAAGGGTCCATGGGCGACTGTGGGTGCTGAGGGGTTGCTGTGTCACTGAAGTCCTAAGTATAAAGCCTCTGAGGTACGTCTCAGAAGATTTAACGCATTTCTCCAAACCCATAGAACAGTTCAGCCGCTGCACGCCCCATCAATATGCTTGCAGCATTACTGGTGCACTTACAGTGTGTTGTAAAAGAGACGGGAACCTTCTCCACAGCCAGGCATTTTCAGACTGCTCCAACGATTGTGTAAAAGTTGGAATTTACATAATGGCCCCATCTGACAGGGAAATGGTACCTGGAGAATCATTTTGCAGGCATAATTTTTAGACAGGAAAATCTAAAAAGATTTACTTAAAAAGTAAGGGGGTAACATTCATCTGGACGTGGGTTCCCCTAGAAATTTAGGCTTGGTTTCTGAATCAGATATTCTTCAAAATGCATGTTCTCTCCAAATGAAGCCGTATCCCCAGCTTAATACATTTTTTGTGGTGAGCTCAACCATCCATCTCACAAGTTGAATACTCTAATTCAGAGCATTCAAGATTTACTAATGTAGCTCTCAAATTGTAATGCAGATAACAGTGCCTCTCTGTGAAAGCATTCAATTTAGAGATAAAATAGAAAAGGACTCTATTCTGCATTTCAGTATTGATATAATTTAAATGCCGCAACAGTGCAATTCATTCTTGGATGCCTTTGGCCAACTGCCAGCCCAAAAATGGTGCGTGGGGAGAGGGAGAAAAAGAGAAGACATTGCAAAAAATATAAAGTATCCTGCGAAAAGGAAGATTTTTATGGTAGAAACTGTACCTATGCTATTAATTTTGTTGCACAACTCCAGTAAAACTCCGTCCATAAATTGTCCGTGGGCAAACTTGACTGATAAAATGCATCATTTTTCAAGGTCTGCTAACTATTTTTCTATTATCAATTCTAGTAATTATTGCATTGGCAAACAAAGAAACAGTAAAATTGAGAACTGAAGAGCAAGGCTCTCAGAGATTTCCTAAGAGAGCTATCTCAATAGACAGCTTAAATGTTCTGACATGGAACAGTGCCAAGAGGGCCATCACCTGTGTGTGCTGCAGGGCTGGGAGTATGGATGGATCAGCTATTTGCATGGGAGAAGTTGGGATATTTTTCACTGAGATTTTCCTGGCTGGATTGTTTTAGAATAGTTTGTTCACATTAGAGTTAGTGTGAATAAATTACTTTTAACTAACTCTAAATATTGTGGCTCATGCAATAAAAAGAGATGTATACTTGCACTTTAGCGAACCTGGGAACAGTCTCATAAATATTAAAGTGGTACACTTCATGCAAAGTCCCTTTAAGCCAGCCAGCCCATTTCCATAGCGTAACTATGTCTTAAGTCTCTTTAAACGAAAATCGGCGATCATGTTTCTTTTAAAATAAAAGATGGATTAAAAGTTTCTGTAAGAGCTCATTTCCAATATAGCTCACCCATTCTCAAGCCAATACTGCGGTCCAAAACAAATGTTCAGGTCATCCACAAGGTATTTTTGTCAAAACAATGAAACAGCTGTCAGTCTTCACCATCTGTTTTCTTACAGTAATTCTTGTTTTCACTTGAATTCCCATCTTACAAGTCGTTTAGGTTGTCCAGAGACAGGCTGGTTTCTGCAGGCTGCAAATGCTGTGTGGTTCTCTTAGAGGAAGCCCCAAGTGTGATCATTTGAAATCAGTGAGTTTTTAGAACACAGAATTAAATGGAAAAATATTTTGGCTGTGTTACAGTGAGGACTGCAGCAGTGAGGAGTGCTGTTTATTTTTGATTAAGGAAATAAACAGTAAAGTGGCAAAATGGAAGAGTGGAGCTGGGGAATTGGACTTGTTCAGATTGTGTCCGTAACAATTGAGTCTGACCGCTGTCTCTGTGTCCAGCGGTAGGGGTGCTGTCAACAGAGTGTGGATTTCTATTTGGAAATGCAGGAAGCACCGTGCGACATAAGGCTAGATGTCAGCCCGGTCCATCGGGTAGCCTTGGGTGCATGTGCCTACAGTGAGGTGCAGCACAGCAGAGAGACGGTGTGGAGAGGGTGGCACAGCAGTGCTTGGTGGTCTTCAGTGCTTGCAACCAGATTCAGCATGGCTGTGTGAAGCCAGCATTAGCACGCTTTTCTTTAGGCAAAGCACTGCACTGGTTTGGCTGGACTGCACCTATGTCAGACGGGGAAGCTCAGGACATGCTGCACTGCGCTGCAGAAGCACGAGTCCGCTCGGTCCGTTGTGTCTGCATCGTACACCACTTTGTTGTGTATATTTCTAGCACCCCTGAAACTAAAAATCTTACAGTGGTCAAGCTAATGGCTAGCTTAGAAAGACAGATAGACATTTATATTTCCATTTTATTTTACCTAATAAAGTGTGTGCTACTAGCTTTGTCATTGTTTGATCCTTTTGTTAATTCTGTAAGGCTCTTGTTACTTCGTAGCTTGAAATAAGGACATCCAGGGTTATTGAGCCATTTTGTTTTCTAATTAAAAAGAAGACATTATCTCAGATGTAGATGAATGCTGCCTTCCAAATACTTGAAATGTTACTTGGCTTTTGACTTATGACAGGGCAGAGAACAATGTTCAGTATATTCAATTTTGTTCACTTGCTCTCTACAGTCACAGGCTTTTCAGTTTGTCTCTGATACAGGAATTATTTTCTACCTTTATTGACCTATGTACATTAATTAGTATTTGCACTATTCCTTTCTGAACTCTTTCTGTTTGAACTCTATTCTTTTGAGATACGAAGCTCAGAACAGACACACAGTTAAAGGCAAAGGTGAGCATTTTGTTTACCTTGGGACTTTACAAGTTAAGAACTGTCTGTCCTGTTCCTTGTGCATCCCAATATTTTGGCTGTTTCTGTAAGCAGCAGCTCATACTGAGCACGGGCACAGGTCTTTTTTCCTTTGTGGCTGCGTTACATTTCCGAAGTAGTAATACAGAGGAGTTATTCAGACCATTTCCTACACGTGTGTCTGTGTCCTAGCTGTCACATCACTTCATCAGGACTCTCTTGAGGACTTCCTTCTATTTTTTCTAGTTTTAATTAATCTAAAGAAGTTGGGGTTTTGTTTTTTATTTTTCCTTGTCTTTTCTCTAGTTCTCTTAGGTCATATATAAATATAATTAGCACAACTAGTTTCCGTTTGGGACTTCAACACGCTCAAGTGTAACGTTCCGTCATGTAGAGAAGCGACCCTTTATTGATGCATCTGTTCCGTCCCTGCAGTGTCTGCAGGCCACATCACTGCTTATCTTTCACACCATGATTTACTTACCTTCTCAAACAGAACTATGCCAGTGGCTTTTTGAAAGTGCTGTTGAACCCTGTCAGATACTACTGTTCCTATCCGCTATCTCATAGGATGGTGAAAAATGGAAAAATCCCTCTGAGCCCCTCTCCCTGAGCAGCAGTTTAAGGAATGCAAGAAACACAGTTGTGACCAAACCATTTCCCTTTTGTTCCTTGTACTCAAGAAAAGGACAACTGAAAAATCTTCTCTGCCACAACATTTGACTTATGCCTTTCTTGTTGACTGATTCTCACGTTTACAGCCTTGTCTTTATCTTAAATTAAATCAATATTAGATATTGTTGAAGCCAGACATCCTTTGAAACTTCATGCTGATCATACAGAGGCAGATACCAGCTAACCGGCAGGTATTGAAATACCAACATCAGCTTTAGGAAAGGAGGATACAGCTTTTTTACAAATGCATTTTCAATGTAATTTTTTTTTGTTCTTCCTTGTGCTCCTAAAAGGAAAGTAGCAGCATTCTTTGATCTCAGAAGGCTGCAACGCATTGATGAGTGTAACAAAACTGTTTCCTTGCTTATTAGAAGAACCAAAATGTTTCATTCTTTCCTATAATTTTAGCATGATAGAAAGCAAAACAGCTGATATTGAAAAGGAAAAATTTGTCTCTGCTCATTACGTGATTCAAAAAGGGACTGGAGAAATGCATGGCATGAAAAATCCGTTGCAGCCATCAAACGCTGCCTCTGGCTCAAGAAGTCCCTGACCTACAACATGCTGCAGAGTGGCGAAATATCCCTATATATTTTCCCTGTGCAGTCTTCCCTTCCTTTCCCTGGGGTCTGCTATTGGCAGCTGTTGAAGAAAAGGTACTGGGAAGAATGGAGACCCTCTTCAGGGTCCCACTCTCCAGGGGGGATGGAGGAAAGACAGTTACTGAGCAGTGACACCTGTCTAGGTGTGCTTGGAAAGCCAAGTTTCTCCCTGAGAGACATGGATGAGCCAGTACACCTTGTTGTAAGGCAGTTGGGTCTTTTCCCTTACACAGAGCACAGGAACTGGAATCTGATTGTTTCCTTCAGAGCAAAAGCAAAAGGTTCGCCAAGAAGGCGAGTACTTCAGTGCAAACAGAGGATATTGTTGCTTTGTGAAATGCTTTAATGAAGACTACAGGAACTGTATTCAGCATCTTTGAAATATGACGTCTTTGATCAGCTGTATGTGCAAAGATGGGCAGAGGTAAAAGACAGGGAGAGAATGCATGGTTCCTTTTAATTAAAATGATTGATTACGACAGTGTGTGATAGTCCAAAACTGATTAATGTTCTTAATGAATTACTTTCATCTATTTGCGGGAGGTTTTTTCAAGTCTCTTGTGGGTATACATTAACAATACCTTCCTTCGCTAAAGCAAATTATTTTTTCTCTCTTTTTTTAGGCTCATTTATCCAGATAGCCACATTCAGAATTACAGATGTTAGAACTGAGGTTGCTTATTCATTGGCAGGAGATTTAACTAATTATTATCTAAAACATACGGCCTTCTAATAACCTTCCCCAGAAAGGCAATAGAGATGCAGAATGAGACAGTAGTAATCAGAGAAGTCACAAATGTCAAATTACAGCTTCTGAGTAACAGTTTAATCACTGATTAGTTCATGCTGGTCACTGTCTTTCCCTTTAGGAGGACAAAGAATAAATCCCAGTTGATGACTGACCTTACGGTCCTCCTACATGATGGGCTGGGCTGGGGCTTCTTGCTAGAGCCTGGTCCTGCTGGAGCATCCCTCCTGTGGTGCTGCCAGGAGGTGATGGTCCTGCGTTCCCCCTGGGACTCAGTGGAGGGATGCTGAGGGACCAGGGGCTTTTTGGGGGTTGCTGCTCTCAGCTGAATCAAGAAGAGGTGGTATGTCCACATCCAGAGTTTGGCAGAGGTGATGGAAAACTGATCACCTGATTGATATTTTTTCTGCTCAGTTAGGAATGCATGAAAACACCATGTCTTCACTGCAGTCTCTGGTCCCATTGTGCACCCCGTGCACAGTGGCAGCACTGCACTTTTGGGCAGAAGGTCCCAGTCTCTCCGGAATTTCTGTCTCTTTAATTGAAATTGCTGGAAGAAAATGCCTCTTAAACCTCAAATCTAGTAACTCTGGAACAAGATCTTTGAATCACACAGCTGTTTAACACCTGGTTTAAAACCACTCAACCTGGCAATAATGAAATTCATCTTCATTAGGTAAACTTGATGGCAGTGCCACTCTCCCTAGGCTGCAGTCATCACCAGTTGTTATTGGTCCCTTTAAATGACTCCAGGAGATGTCTCACTGAAGGGCATGCCTTGGGTCAGTCATTCCAGGGAGAACAAAGGATCCTATAATTTTTCTTTTATCGCTTATCCTTTGTTCCAAATGCAAAAGCATCTCTTCTTGTGTGGTACAAAAGCTCATGTGCTTCCTGTAGGTCGTCTCTCTGGTTTCTTTTTAAGTATGCCTCTATGCTTGCAGGAGCCTTTCACTATATAGATGTGTGATTTCTTTGTACCCAGTGTAACTCTGGGACCCTGTGGAGACTTGCCTGTGGAAAGAAATACTTGTTCTTGGCAGTGCAGGGTGGTCTTGCTTCTCTGTGCCAGCTGACTGAGCAGTGGGAGCTGTTAGATACAGCTGTTGCTGTCAGAGCTGCCCATCACTTTGGGTGTACCTACAGTGCTGCATCCAGCTCTGGAATCCTGGGCACAGGAAAGACATGGACCTGTCGGAGCAGCTCCAGAGGAGGCCACAAAAATGATCAGAGAGATGGAACATCTCTCCTGCGAGGAAAGGCTGAGAGAGTTGGGGTTGTTCAGCCTGGAGAAGAGAAGGCTCCAGAGAGACCTTGTTGCAGCCTGCTGGTACTTAAAGGGGGCTTATAAGAAAAATGGGGGGAAACTTCTTAGCAGGGCCTGTACCGATAGGACAAGGGGTAATGGTTTTAAACTAAAAGAGCGTAGATTCAGTCTAGATATAAGGAAGGAATTTTTTACAACGAGGGTGGTGAAACGCACTGGAACAGGTTGCCTACATACCACGGTAAATGCTCCATCCCTGGAAGCACTCAAGGTCAGGTTGGATGGGGCTCTGAGCAACCTGATCTAGCTGAAGGTGTCCCTGCTTATCGGAGGGGGATTGGACTAGATGACCTTTAAATGTCCCTTCCAACCCAAACCACTCTATCGTTCTATGATTCTGTGATTGCCTCATGCCTCTGACGCAGAGCCTGCAGGCAGGTATTTGCTGTTTTGTTGGCTGGATGAGGAACTGGATCAGCTCCATCCATTCAGAAGCCTTTGGCATTAGATATTTGTCTTCTGCTTTAAATTCAGCCCGTGAAGGTAGTATCCCTACCTACAAGGATGGTGCCAATGGCATGATGAGTACTCATGTCCAGGTCTGCCACATCTGCACCACGGTTGCCCATGCTGTGAAGCAGTTAAGGAATATTATACAGTAAAGAAGCAGGCTGCTTTATTTTTTTTCACCCCTAAGTTCTCCATGCTCATCAAGTTTGAAAGCCTAGGGCAAGATTAATTAAAATCAATGGAGCAAAGCAAATTAAGCACTTAAAAGTGCTCTTTGGGGGCTATCAAAACCAGAATAATTCAAAATAAATATTCAAATGTCTGGGGCTTGTTATGAGACTATTTTATCGTTCAGCCCATTCATCCTCTCTCTCTCTCTCTCTCTCTCTCCCTTATTGCTTTATCTGCTTTTCACAGGGCTCAGCAGATGCTCTTTCCTCAGCATTTCACACCAGCATGTCTGTGTAATCTCAGGACTCTGCTCCCACGCACCCAAAATAAAAATCGCACTCCAAACACATGGCCTAATCCAGCGACTGTTACTCACATTAGTAAGCATTGCAGAGATATAAATAGCACTGTTCAGGTTAATGGGATGGTTTGTGAGAAAAAAGTCAGCTCCGAGTTCTAAGTAGCAATCGTGGGATGAAAATCTGTGTTTTGTTTTGACTAGAAGCAGCACAATTTTGTATTGTGTGTCTGTGATTATTAGCAAAAAACGTATCACTTGCAGGTATCTCCAGATGCTTTAAGCTGTCTCCCCAGTTGTCTTCCAGACTGAAGCCCAGACTAGAATAAGCATCCTCCATACAGGAAGACTTGTAAGGCTAGATATTCAGTCTGTGAAATCTCAGATCTTTTTGGTTTTGTTTTTTTTGATCCAAAACTCAGATCAGTTTGGTTTTGGTTTGTAATTCGGTCTGTGCTTCTGCACCACCTGAGTGGTCCTATATGACCCTGTCTGGTAGGAAAATCTGCTGGTTAATATATGCCTGCTTCTGCTTCAAGGTCTTAGTGACTCTTTTAAAGTGATTCCAGCCATAGAATCCATCACTCGTGAATGGATGTATTCGATACTTCCTAGTATAATTCCAGATTTTATGGGAGTCTGTGAAGGTGATCACTGAAATCTCTAGCAGAATAGTTGTTGTCTACTTAGATGGTATTCAACCTGATTACACAAGGTGAGCAGTGGCATTCAGAATTGCATCGCCTGTTTAGCAAACCTGGTATTGAAGTTACCACTTGAAGGAATAAGGATCGGGAGATAAATCCTCCAGCTTACATTGTGTCTTTGGCTCTACGTGGTATGAAGTAAACTCTGAGTCCCCAGGGTCCTGGCTGCTTGTCTGTAAACCATGTGCCGCACTGGGCTGTGTGTATTCCGAGTCACCAGGCTTCTCTCAGCGCTGAAGCACTGGTAGTGCATGACGAATAGGAAACACTGTTACCTGCACCCCAGCCTACGCTCTGATATTTTTGTGGTATCAGAAAACAGATCAACATGCATAGAGTTGTTACTTCAGATCTTTTTTTTTTTCCCCTCTTAAATAATTTTCCGCGCTCTCTCCATTTAGCTGGGTGATTGGAGTGACACTGAAAGGTGCTGCGCTTGTGCTAGCCAGATCGAAAGCTCGCTTTCAGAAGGCTCATTTGCTTCCCGAGTGTGAGAGAGATTGCTACCTGCAACAGAGCTACCGGTCCTCTGGCTCCTGTAATAATCTTGTAGCCTCTGAATACAGTTTTTATTTTGGGGAAAAAAATAATTGGTTTTCTCTGCTGAAGTTAAATGCATGACAGTTTGCTCAAGTCAATATGGAGCCATCATAAAAGCAGCGCGACGTGAGCCACACACACCACACAGAAAGATTTATCGATGGGGATAGTGCGGCACCGACCCAGGACTTCCTTATGAGGATACCATAGGTTTGATCCTTACTGAATTTCTCTCTTTCAAATGCAGACATCTGAAAGTGTGAGGTGCAGTTTTGTACATGAAGCTGGAACAGAAAATAAAGTGAGGGCTAATGTGTGGCCTGGGTGAGTGAATACATACGCTGAATTCTCCCAGAGACACGCCAGTCTAAAAGGTTCAGCTCAATAATCCGCAGTTAACAGTTTCTGGATGAATAAATGTCATCATGAAGCCTGATGGAAAGCTAACAGAGGTAACGCAAGTGCTTCCAGGGACTCAGCAGCTCTGAACGGTTGCTGGATTTTGTCGGTGTAATTAACAGACAAGAGAAATGAAGGAAAAAAAGTAACTAATTCAGATAAAAAATCTTTTCAATGGCAAATTGCACAGCTGTTGCTCTACTTTTAGGGCGTTTTGATAGAAAAATTAACAACTTGGTAAAAAAAGTGGATACTTTCAAGGTTTTAGTTGTTGAAAATCTGGAGAATTACTGAATGTAAGTCTCCAGAGACCTTTTTCTCTAATTACCTCTGCAAAATATTTCAAGGGGTACTGTTAGCGAGGAATACCCCTGTTAGTTGGCCGCATGGGAGAGGAAAAGACGTTTTGCATCTCCTCATTTCTTTTAAAACATAGGAATCTAAAAATAAGCAATTTACCTAGATGTACTTCTGCATTAGGGACTAAAAACCCTTTCTTACTTCTAAAGAGCTTTTTCAAGATTTAGATCTTGTATTGGCATGTTACCCTTACAAAACCTCAGCTGGATAGGGAAGGACATACTGAGAATTTGCCTTCCTAAGAAAAGTTTAGACTTATTCCAGTTAATAAAAATTAGTCAAACATCACAGAAAAATTCTTTCTGATCAATTTATACTTTCAAATAACTAATTCAGTTGGGGCTGACTTGCACCCAGTGTTTGCTTTTCATAAACATTTGAGTGATGAAGTTTTACTGGCATGGATGTTCACAGCAAGTAAATACATACCCTAAATAGTCAATTAATATTACTTGATTTTATATAGTAATTAAAGGTTCCCACTGGGACTGGAGCCCCCAGGAGCCAGTTTAGATGAGGAAATGTCCAAGACTCCATTCTATAATTCATGGCTTCCTTTTCAAGGCCAGGGTCTCTGCCCTTATTCTCTAATTCCTTATCTCCTCTCTGGTCCCACATTTAAAAAAGGTCACAGATAAAAAATAAAAAGATAAAATCTAAGCTTCTTTCTTCCTATGCCCTGTCTAAAACCTTTTTTATCCATATAACTCTTTCTCTGTTTTTAATGTTAACACAAACATTTGGCTTCTTTGGAAAATTCAAAGTCTGAACATTTCAATATTCGGGTGTTTATAGAGGAATATCTGGTTTATCTAGGAAGCATTTGCTCTTCTGCTGTCCTCTGAGGTGATATAAATATTACAGTCATGTACTGACAAGCAGACATGCAGCTGCTGTTCTCCCATCTAATAAAGAGCAAAATGAAGCAGAAAGGCTTCACCATATGTATTTCATTCTTTAGAAAGGTTACTAAATTATAGACTGGTGGCTTCCTCATACCACCAAACTGACCAGCCTTACTGAAAGAGCAGCTTTTGGCAAGAAAATGTCCCAGAAGGGCAACCATAATGTGAAGGTTGTGGGAGCCCTCTGTATAGCCTTGTAAATACTGCATATTCACTGTGACTTAAATAGCTGATATTTTGCTTAGTGCCCAAAGCCATCTCACTGGGCTTTACTTTTAGAATGTTGATTTAGTGTAAGTTGGTTTTCTAGGCTTCCTCAAGAGTTAATAGAGAGAGTGAAGCTTAGTACCTCCAAGGAATTAATCTTGCCATGCTGAGATTAGTACCTGAGCTGTGCGAGATGAGTCATTTGCCAGATTTGCTTCTTTCTTTTCACAGAGTCACAGGCAACGGGCTTAGATGAGAAGCTGTGCTCCTAGATGCTTCATGTGAGGCAGGACGGATGCCCCTGAGCAGGGGCATCCTTGCTGGTGTTGTCTCATGGTGCCAAGAACTGCACAAGAAGCTCTGGTTTCTGCCAAACAGCATCAGTTTCTGGCAAAAGGCTACTGCTGAGCCCCAGCAGCACACAGAGCCGTCATGCCCAGGCTCAAGTGCCCTCCACAAGCCGACGACTGGGAAGTGTGAAATGGGTGACAGCAGCCTGTGGCAGAAGGAGAGCAGACGTGGCCACCTGGGTCAGCCCTCAGAGAGGCACAAACTGCTGGGGGGGGCGGGGGGGGCATCTCCCCATCCTGACACCAGCAGATCACTGGGGAAGAACCTGCTTTTTTCGGTGAGAGGAGGCTGAAATAATATGCAAATAGTATTCACTGGTTTTCCTAATCCTGCTTTTCTGGTTGTCAAACTGCTGCTGGCATTGTTGCCTATGCACGTGTTTGTCACAGGAGAGCACCACCAGCTATGGACAACGCTCTTGAAACTGCTGTCAGACCAGGGCTTCCATCCTTCCCTGCACTGCCGGCTCTAAAAGGGGCTGCCAAGAACAATACACATATATTTAAATATATTCTTATGATTCAGTTGCAGTTGAGAGCTGCAGAGAGGAAGGAAAACAGCTCATGGTAATGCTGTCCACAGCCCAGCTCTTGTGTCTGTTGGCAGGGGACTCTGCTGTGAGCATTGTCACTGCGTGCTTGCCAGACAAGGATATCATCCGTCATGGTTTGTGACAAAGGCATTTTCACCTATAGCAAATCTGATCCATTCAGAAACTTGGTACAGCCCTTGCCAAAATACTCACCTTTGAATACTTCTTCCTAGACACAGAATTCTTCCTTGCCACCAAAATAAAAATGATGCTGAAGTTACAGTGAACTGCTGTTGTTCAAAAGCCGGTATCCTCTAATAATCATATTAATTCTTCCCCCATCCACGCTTAAATGAAAACCTGTCTGTGCCACTGTTCAGTTTCCCTGGTTACAGTGACTTTATGTTATTCAGGTGCGAATTTCTGATGTTAAACACAATGTCTTATTGCTTTTGGGCTGTGGTAAAGGTTAGAGGGGACGGATGAGCTTTTGTGTGAGTAAAAACAACATATTCTTATTAACTTACATAAAAATGGTAACATTTACACTACGTGCATGTTTGTAATTTTGAAACAGACAGAGGATGTCATGGTTTAACCCTGGCTGGCAACTAAGCCCCACGCAGCTGCTCACTCACTCCCCTCCCAGTAGGATGGGGGGGAGAATCAGAAGCGTAAAGGTGAGAGAACTCATAGATTGGCATAAAGACAGCTTGATAGGTAAAGCAAAAGCCACATGTGCAAGCAAAGCAAAGCAGGGAACTCATTCACAACTTCCCACGTGCAGGCAGGCTCAGCCACCTCCAGGCACAGAGGGCTCCATCACACCAAACGGTGACTTGGCCCAACAAACGCCATCACTCTGAATATTGCCTTCCAGCTCCTCCTTCCCCCAGGTTTGTATGCTGGGCATGATGTCATATGGTCTGGGCTATCCCCTTGGTCAGTTGGGGCCAGCTGTCCTGGCTGTGTCCCCTCCCAGCTCCTTGTGCCCCCCCAGCCCACTCGCTGGTGGGGTGGGGTGAGGGGCAGAAAAGCCCTTGGCTCTGTGCAAGCGCTGTTCAGCGGCAACGAAAACATCCCTGTGTTATCACACTGTCTCCAGCACAAATCCAGAGCACAGCCCCATACTAGCTACTATGGAAAAACTTGTCTATCCCAGTCAGAACCAGCACAGAGGAGTACTTCTTAATCAACAGAGGAGTGAAACTGGGAAAACATACTGTGCTTGGTTACCAAAGATACAGGTTTTGTATAAAATTTGATGAATATTTGATTTACATCTTTGTAATCTTAAGCAAAGCAATTGGATATTCTGAATACATAGGAAAATTTTACCTTTGGTGGTCATAAGGCACATTCTTTATTGCTGCTTCAGCTTCAGCAACGAATAAATGGTGGCAGCTTTCTTACCTGTAGTACTGCAGGCTGCGATGGTTAGGGAACAGTTTCAGAATCCCCTTTGCCAGCCATGCAAAAGCAATGGGGGCAGACTGCAGGATTAAACACCTTCTCACATTTTTACTTCGACCCCACTGCACCTTCGAGTGCTGGTGTGGATGCAATCATTTCTCTTGCCCAGAGGCTGCATTTAGACCATCCTGTTTTAGAAGGTTACAGCTGAAAATATTGCAAATTACATTCCTTCTTCCCTCTCATAACGTATGCCTAACATGCATTGCCTTTCATTCCACTTGGACCATGAAAAGCAGCTACACAGAGAATTTTGCAACATCTACTCCAGCACTGGATGAGAATGGTTTGGAAGTAAGCATCCTTAAATGTTGGCACTGTGTGGGTCTTTCCGTCATGCTTCCATGATAGCATTCCTTTGGACAGGAACCTTTTTTTTGTGCTTGGAGGCAGTTTATTATGAGTTTTACCCAATTATGTTACATAATCCTGCAAAAGTCCGAAATTAATCTCTTCTGTTTTATCAAATACTGTATGATGTTCTGACACCAACATTACCTAGCATGTTCTATCCTGGCATATGTCTGTTACAGAGGCACAGAAACTGCCATTTCAGACCAAAATGTAATTTCCTGGTGCGTGGTGTCCTGTCTTTGACAGCTGGTTGCAGAAGAAGTATAAATTAAGATGAATGGTCTTTCAAAGAATGTGTTGTCGTTTGGGGATTTTTTTTCTTACCTAAAAGAGTGCAAGGTGAGCTTTCTGGATTAGGAAACACTTTTGGTTTTCCAAAATCCAGGCCTGGTATGGGGTTATTGACTAATGATTGGGGGGTTTTAGGCTTAAATAAAATTGTTCCATTCAGAAATAGGAAGATTTTCTGTTTGATGGATCAGGAGTTGAGAATCTTTAACTAACAGACAGCTCCTTTCTCCTAAGCAAAAGGCTGATCTCTCAGAAGATACCACAGTGAAAAGTCAGCTGCCCATCCTAGCAGTTAAAGTGAAACCCCTGCTCTGAAGGTGGTCAAAGGGTATGGACATGTGCAAGCACTTGCATGTTACAGACACCTGAGATAGCTCCGCTCGAGCTCAGCTGTACAGCACAGCATGGTGCTGCACAGACGTCGTGTCTGGCTCTGTAAGTCACAGCCACATCAGTACAGCGCTATTCCCAGGCTCATCATCTCTGCCCCTCAGCAGAGCAAACATCCCCGGGCATACGTCCACACCGATGACTTGTATTGCTTTTCTCTCCATCTCTACATCAGCATAGTCGGGGAAACTCTGTCCTTTCTTCTACTGCGCATTACCAACCTGCCTGCACAGACCTTGGAAGAAGTGTGGATGTGCTTCCTAACAAATAACTTACAAAGCAACTATGCAACATCCCTGGCCAGGCCAGTATAAAGAGAGCATTTCTGATTAAGAGTCACTATTTTTCTCCCCAGTGCAGTCTGCACAGTGGAATTGAGTAACCTACCTATGACCAGCCATGCTGGGTTGAAGTTCCTTCAGACGTTGCCCAGTTTATCTATGTATGTATTTGTGGCTGAATGTATTTAAGTGCAACTATTTTAAGAGGAAGCTGCAGCTGGAGAGCTGAAGGAATGGGAAGAACAACCGTAGTAAAAACAAAAGAGTCTCTGGGAGCAATCTCTCATGTCAGTAGCTCATAGTCTTCAAGAGGCAGCCTGTGAGTTGTACCCACCTAGGTGGCAGGATGAGAGCCTTACTGGTGAAAATAACCTAAAAAGTAATAGAACAAAAAGTTACACCAAATAAATTTGGATAATATATTTTCTTTCTTAACACTTACATGGCCTTCTGTACATTAAAGACACTTTCTAAATATTTGAAATTTAGTCACACAAGTCAATTTGGATGAGATTTTTACTTTTTACCTAGTTATACTGTGTAGATGACTCTCCCCTAGTAATTACTGGAGGGAGAGAGAAAGGTACTTATAGGGTGATTCATCCAGACACCTTCGGATTTGCGTCCCTCTGCAAGTGCTCAGCTAGGCTCTCAGATTCAGCTTATCGACATCATCCGACCCTGTGAGAAACACATGAAATTGATTAGACATGCCGCATAAAGCAAGAGCTACAGAGAGCTTTCAGTTTAGCTTTGTGTGATATTTAACAAAAATACCCTATGGACTCTTTGGTATAACAAGATTTTTAGCCTGGTTTCCCCTTGAAATGAGGCGTATGAGATCAAGCTGTCTTCCTATCTGTCACGTCCTTCTCAGAAATTTTATTATCGATGTGTACTTCAGACGCATCTAACAGAAGAGACCCAAATGTCATATCTTCCTGAGAGGTCTGATACCAACTAGTTTGACAGAAGAGTCCCGAATTAGTATATTCACTGGATGAAAAATGGGAATGAGAGCTCGGTGGTTATCAGTTTGACCTCGTGATTGGCTGCTGGCAGCCGATGGACTGGTAAGTCAATAACGATGCATGGAGCTACGAACCAGTTACGGCCTCTGCTGCTTTATATCTGGTCAGCATTTAGGGGATAGGGGAGTAAGGAGATCTCCTTACGCTTGGGGAATTTGAAGAGGAGGAGTAAGAGACTTGGATATACTGAGGTATTGCACCTGAGAGCTAGTGATATGGGACACAAAGCCATAAAAAAAATTGCCTAGTTCTGCTGCTCCCCCAAAAAACTTTTAGCCTGTATTTTTAATGTCACCGGATTAAATACTAACCAGCATTTTCAGTTCACAGCACTTACCTGGAAACTGACACGCAAAATAATGATGAACCCACACAACTGTTTGTAGAGTATTCTCAAATTATCCTCTGATATATCTGTATGCACATCATTCCTGTTGAATTCTCTGAATTCAGCATCATTCCAGGACATGATTACTTAAAGCACTGCCCATATACCAATTTCTCACTCTAACCTGAATGTTAATATTTTGCAAGTTTGAAATAGTTGAACGTCAACACGATTTACAGACTCTACTGCAATTTTCTTGAGCAGTTATCATTTCAATTCTGTAACTATGGAAATTAATAAGACAGGATAGAAAAATAAATGACAGAATCATCTGTGCAGAAATGATAATACATGGGTTAAATAAGGGCCAAGAGTGCATAATGCTGAAAAGTGCCAAGTGGCGACTCAGCTTCCAGAAAGATTGATAGTAAGGGCCATTATTTTGCTATTCAGTTTGAAATGGGATTCCCCATCGGCTTAAAAATTGAGCCATGATATTGCCAGGATATTCCCATGACTGTTTTACTTACCTTTTGCTGTTCTTGAGGACTACCCTCATGGCAGCATACTTTTTACTGTTTTTCTTTTCTCCCACATACCTCCTCCTGGCTACGCTTTCTGAGTTTCTTTTACCCGTCTTCCCTCCATCTCTCCAGCAAAGCCTCCTCTGTCAAAGACAGTCTCTCATTCCTCCTCCTTCCCAGTCTACCCATTCCAGTCTCTTTCCAGCAGCCCACTCGCCCTCTGCACTCTCAAAGGCCAAAGGATTTGTCAACAGTTCAGCTTTTCCCTTCCTCACTCAGGGCCCTCCTGAGCACTCATCCCTGTCATCCTCCCTATGGAAAGTGAAAGAAATTCAGGCAAACAAATGTGATAATATCTTCATGCCCCACTGAACTATCCCATCATCGCTTTGTTGCCACCCTTACCTTTATCAGCTTTCCCTTCTACCATCTCTCTGCCTTGTCTTGGGTAGTAAACCATGTGCAGTCCAACTCTTTGAATCAGCAGGAGTATCTTTCCATTACAATGTTCTATCACAAATAATGAAAGTGAGAGTATATTCTATACTGCTAACTACTACATATTTCACAAGCTTTGAATTTGATGAATCGACACCAGGGAAACCCACTATTTTTCTATTCCCCACACAGTGTGTTTAGATTTTGCTGTTTAATCAAGTGACGCTTAGCTCATTTGAACTGACTTATGTACAATTCTCAATCGTCAATTCCCCCAGTCTAATCAACAGCTTAATAACATGCAGTAAACAATCATCACACTTGATCCTAGCAGCACGCTGCACGGTGAGGCAGCAATCTTGAATTCAAGGACAAAACTCAGTCTGGATCCACCCTTGTTGGGCCAGAGACTGATTTTCATTTTCCTTGGCAGCCAGGGGGAAAAGCTCATCACGCAGTGCGGTAGATGTCTAAATTTGCTTTTGGTTGTTTTTTGGTTTGGTTTTTTTTGTTTGTTTTTTGTTTTTTTTTTAATCAAAGAGCAAACCTGGCACAGGTTTGCATTTTCTGTACAAAAAAATATAGTACCTGGAGGTAGTTAAATGAATGCTAGAGAAAACGTCTGTTGCTTGGTAGGCTTTATGAGTTGTAGAACATTTTGGCAAAAAACTGTTTGGAAAGTGCTAATGCAAGTAAATTTAAGAGTGACTTCTGAGGCCGAGTTCATCGGTTATTCCCACTAGAGGTCACAAACTGGAAATATGTGTCATCCCCCTGCAAACACATTATGTAGCTGGGTTTTTTTATTTCCATTACAGCATTAACTGAAACATCTATATGCAAATATTTTGAATTATTTGCAAGGAATACACAGCTCTTTAATTTGTTCAGACTTCTCATAATCTCACATTGTAAGACTAGATGTCTTGAGCAATAAATTCACCAGATGGATATATCGATGACACCAGGATGTACTTTTATGTGTTAAGCTGTAGTGACATCATTACACTGTAATGCATCAATGCCAGTAATACCCCCCTGAACAACACTTTGATTAAGGAACATTAATCCTTAAATCTACAGGTTAAATTTACCATTTCAGTAGACATACATCACACGTATATCACAGGCAGAGCTATGTGTATGCTGGTGTGTAGGTGCTATAGGCAAAACACTGCCTGTAGTAACTTGCCTTTAGTAGCTCAAGATCACTGTGTGTTATGTTCAGTGAGTTAGAGATGTTGCTTGAATTCCATCTTTAATTTTCTAGTTCTGAATTACAGTCAAAACCATCATGTTGCAGTTAATAACTAGCAACAGTTTGACAAACTGGATGACACAATTTGTTGCTTAGATAAATAATTTCTTCCAACTGGAAAACAAAACATCACTCACAATCTAAAAGAATTGTGTACAGAAAATGTATCTTTTAATGGGAAAGCGGCACTAATGTGATGAGTGTATAATTACATTTTTTAAAATGATTTCCCAAACTACTCCCAGCAGGGGGATGTCTATTCAGATTGGCATTTATATGCTTTTTTTCGTTTAGGTCCTGCTCCTGGGAGTTGCCATTGCATTGCTCACAGACAAACATCACTTTCTATTCATAATTTTCCATTTGAAATAAACAAAATTGTATCAGAGGAAAGTTACACTTTTGAGAGTGTAAACTCAAAAAGCATTAGGAGATCTGGTTATGGGCTCCACATCTGGTGTGCCTTACCTCGCTTGCAGTTTCAGTGCATTGTGCTCTATTGTTTAAATTTCCTTCAACATGTGCATGTAATGTGTCTGAGATACCATGAATGGATTGGTACTAATTAAAGAGAAAACACAGTTATATGAATGACTCTCAGGCAGGGGAGGAAGATCAAAAGAAAGAGAATCCAAAATTCAAAAACAATTTCTCTCCAATTTTTACAATATTTCTGGATTTAGAATTACCAGACAGAGAGCATTTGCATTTAAGTATTTGGATTACTTATCCGGAAGAAAATAGTAATTTGGGGGCCATACTGAGCATTTTAAGAAGGCTGAAGGATAATAGAATAAATCTCACACTAATGTACATCTTCACTCTATCAGGGACAAAATACTGCAAAAACATGGGGCCAGTGCCTACAATAAAGTTTTCCTTTTCAGACATACTGTACCAAAACAGTGTTTCTATATTAGAAATATTGGCTTAGCCGAATCAAATATTAAAATCTGGTTAAATCGACACCGCTTCCCATGAGCACAAGATGTAAACCTAACACACCAGTATAAGCACGCAGTTTATTACACAGCTGTTTGTGATGGAAAGCTGCGTGTTGCCTAAACCCCTCTGAGGTATCTACCTGTAGCTGAAGAGGACTTTGACCAGAAAAAGAAAAACAATTTTTGAGTAAAAGTATCTGAAATATCCCTTGGCTGAGTAAGACGAACTGCCATCCTCTAACTCTAAAGCTATCTGTCTTGTAAGTTCTTCCAGGCAGATCATTTTTCTGTGGCCTGGATTCTGTTAACATTATATTAAATTTATTGCACATTCATTATTCTATTTAAAATATGAGACTAACTCCAGTGTGACTGCACTGTGTGAGTTCAGATTTTCTCTATGGTTGGTGTATAAATGGAAACTCACGTACTTTGGAAACATATATGCTGAGGGAACTGAAAAATCTAAAGATATAAAGGGACTTGTGTTTAAGAAGGCTTAAGTAGGCTTTACTTTTAATCCTTTTTTATAAATAGACGTGCTGAACAATTATTCATTCAGAAATTGTAAGCCATAAAAAAATACAATGCTATAAGGTAAGAACTGCAAATGAAATAAGGTCAAAATCCTTTCTAATATGATTATAGTTACACATTAGGATATTCATGATCTAGCAAGAGTGTAAGAGCATCCAAACCCTGGTTCATCTATACACAGTTTGTTTAACAGAGCAGAGTTAACCTATTTAACACAGCTGGAGCCAAAGTATTTATTTTCTTTCACAATAGTAAATGTCTACCTTTGCTGCCTGGCTTATTATTTCTGCAGCAAAGGAAAATAAATCCCTAGACCATGGAGTGGGAGATGGAAGAGAAGAATGATAAAACCTCTTAGAGTGATGATAAATTTCTAATTAAAGAGAGAGCTGTTAGTAGTGCATGGGTACTGTGGCCTTTCTCACCTACGGTTAGCACTTTATGGCTTTCTTCACGGCACTTCATGCAGTTTGCATTTACACTGCAGAAACATTATGTTAGACAGACCAGAAGAAAGACTTCAGAAATACTAGTTCGGAAAAAAATGGTAATACACCCTGGGAGAAAATTAATGTATCTTCCAATTCACTGCGCGTGTATAATATTTCAAAAAGTCTAATTAAAAATCACTTGTGACTTGCTTCAGATAATGTGCAGGAGTGTATTCTAGTTTATCATCTTGGCCAAAATTTAGTTCTGTCCCAGACATAGTCAGAGCTGTGTTGGTCCCTCTTTTGCTCAAATGCCAGCATTAATAAAACCAGGGCACAGGGCAGGATTCAGTTTGCAAATTAATACTTCAATTTAGATGTCTATACATGGAGGGCTACATGTGCATTCCGCGCCCAGTAACTCCCAGTATAGCTACTGGAGATGTGGTCAATAGAGTCAGTAGAACCTGGGGAGCTATGCAGCTCACCTGGAATACGATTGATGAGTGAATTGCCACCTAGACTCTGCTGACTGTATTGACCACATCTCCACGGAGCGTAAACAGTTCAATTTGGCCATCTTATTCTCTGTGCACATTGCCAGCGTGAGTGCTGGTTGTTCATACGCGTGTCAGAGTGAATTACGGAATGGAGCTAAAAAAATCCTGAATTATGCCAATGTTATTTGGTAATATTATAAGCAAGAACCTCTTAGAAAGCTGTGGAGTTTGGCTGCTTAACCAGACCTGACTGAGTGTTTGAAGCACCCAAACCCAATGTGCTTAAAATCACCAGCTGCAAATGTTTATCTTTCCATACCTAATTTTCCATGAGTTTTTAAAGAGCCAAAGGACCATAGTGAACATCTACATTGAGTCTCTGCTGAATACAGGTAGTTACCGTGTCAGCAGATCGAGGGCAAAGATTTAAAGGCGTTGTTCCCTCTGGTTGCCCCCCTTAATTCTACTAGGTACAGATCCACTCGGGGTCATGGAGTGAGGAGGACTCACGCAGCTGCGGAGCTGTGTATCTCCCACCATAGGCTATGGCTATAGCCAACCCTCCACGTATGGAACAAATGCATCTCAAAAGTTTCTAGTGTCCCTGCGTGGGCTGGGGGAGGCCACAAGGGTGGGGATGAATTTGCTCACATTAGAGCCTTTGAAGCTGCGGTGTTAAAGACCAGGATTGTATTTCTGCAGCTTGAACCTGAATGCTGAAATACCAGAAATGTCCTATGTGTCCCCATGAGTAACTGTTCACCTTGAATATTTTTGAGTGAAGGGACCTGAATAAATTTTATCTTGTAGCAATTTTTATATGAAGTTTATGAAACAAAGTCCTTATTTCTTCACAAGTGAGCAGAGGGACTGACCCTGGTGCCATTTAATCAATTCTGCACTTGACTTAGCAGAAGCAGAGATAGGCCCATGGTGAATATACATCCAGGGGAAACTACACCCAGGTACTTTTCGATAAAATATTTATCCAGTTTAAAATAAAATCCTTATTTCTTTATTTTGACAGACAGTACTCTCAGTACTTCAGGCTAGCTTATGCATGTTGCCTTTCTCTACAATGCATTTACATAGAAAAATCTAATCTCAGCTGCAGCCTTTGATGTTGAAGGAGGTGTTTGTATGTGGCTTTACTTACTAAGTTCCTTCCCAGCCAAATATACTGAAGTACTAGAGTGTCACACTGTGAAGCACAGTCTGAGCAGTTAGTATCACCTGGAGTGTACAGGGGAAAGAATGTTTTGATGATATTCGTGCTTGCAGCTTTTCAGGTCTTGTGCATATGTTTTGCAAACCTTAGATATCTTGCATGTATTTCATCAGTGTCAGCTATAATATAAATCTTCCCTGAGAAAATTATACAATATTATCTACATAGTAAGTAAAATGTACTGATACATCTGAAAGTGTTGCCTGGAGTTTGAAGCTGTTACAAGCATTATGATCCTAGACACTATTATTAACCTATCAGGGTGTTTAAATATGTCAAATTAGAAGTCTGACAGAGAAGGCTGGTGAGTATTGCAGAAAGGAAAAAGGCATGTGTTCAAACACTTCTCCTCACATAAAAGCTTTAGAAACAGTGTTACGGGTGGCGCCCGAAATTAGTCTGCTCAGGTCTGCCGTGTTTGAAAAGAAGAGTGAATTTCATGTGGTTGAGCGTGAAGCTCTGATAAAGCGGTTCTTTGTTCCTCTCCTGCCAAGCATCCCTGTGTGCCGGCACCAGCATGCTGCACCAGCTGGTCACCGCAGCGATGCGGGAGGGTCTGCCCACCCCGAGGAGGGGCTGTGCCTCCAGGCCAGCTTTGGCAGGGCAGGGCTGAAGCCTGGTCCTTAGATGATATGTCTGTGCTGGATCCAGAAAGTTTCCTACCATAGATGTCAGGGTTTGGGGTGCAAAACAATGGTGCCCTGAAGGTTTCCCTGTCTACTCAAGGGTGGGATTTAGGAACAAGATGTCGTATGTAGAGCAGATCTTACAATGTGACTGCCAGGTCCTACCACCTGGAGAAGGAATGATGCTAACAGTGTGTCCTGGTTTCAGCTGGGATGAAGTTAATTTTCTCTTCAGTACCTGGTACTGTGCTGTGTTTCGGATTTAGTATGAGAATAATGTTGATAATACACTGAGATTGCTAAATAACCTTTATAGGAAGCCAGGGACTTTTCAGTTTCTGGGGCCCTGCCAGCGAGAGGGCTGGGGGGGCACGGGACACTGCGAGGGGACACAGCCAGGACAGCTGCCCGAACCAGCCAAAGGGATATTCCATACCATAGCAAGTCATGCCCAGTACATAAACTGGGGGGAGCTGGCTGGGAGGTGCCGATCACTGCTGGGGGACTGGCTGGGCATCGGTCAGCAGGGGGTGAGCAACTGTACTGGGCATCACTTGTTGGGGTTTTGTTTATTTGGTTTTTTTCCTTTTGGATCTTATTCCTCTCTCTCCTTTTCATTACAATTCTTGTTGCTATTATTATTATTATTATATTATATTATAGTTATTGCTATTATTATTACTACTACTACATTTGGGTTTATTTCAACTGTTAAATTGTTTTTATCTCAATCCTGGAGTTTTACTCATTCCACCAATTCTCCCACCCCACCAGGGGAGGGAGAGGGGGTGAGCTGCTGCGTGGTGGTGAGTTGCCATCTGAGGCTAAACCACGACACTGTATCAGAAGTGCTGTCCTGCGGGTGGTGAGCATCTGGGCTGAACCCCTAGTTCACAGCTCTCTGTGGAAAACCAGGCTGGGCACAGGCTCCTGTGTGCACTGGCCCCAGATCGGGTCCCAGCAGCAGACTGAAGCAGTGGATTTGTTTTAATTTACTTGTAATTATTTTATCCGCGTGCCAACCTTCAGGTGTACTCTCAATTCTTCTTTTTAAGAACCCATCAAAATCTTCCACGTTGAGGTAACTGTTTTAAAACGCTGTGAGATTCGCAGTGAAGCGGGGAGCGCTGACAGCGCTGGTGCGTAACGGTGCGGGAAGTGAAGGATGCTGTCAGGCCCCACGGTGCTATCACGCAGCATTCCCAGGGGCGCTCAGCCACAGGTGACATTCGAAGGCATTGTGATTTTTCTCCAGCAGGAGCAAATACATAGTCTCGCTCATACTCCAAGATAAACGCTTCACTTATTAACATGTCTCACAGAATTTACGACTGCTGCGTCAGCAGAGATAAAATGCAGCAATTGTGGGCTAAAATATTACATCTCCTATAGCAGGGTTTGGGGTAGTAGATTTACTAATTTTTCTTATGTGTGTATCTTGGGGGATGCAAATGCTCAACAGCATCTGAGTTTGCAAATCTTTACTTTGGCTGTTCATAAGAACAAACGGAGCACCGGGCCCTTACCAAGTTCAAATATTTCCTTCAGAATGAGACCTACAGCTGTAATCTGCAAATGGTGGAGCCTGGGAGAAAAAAAGACAACTTAAAACCCTGGCAATTTGACTTTGAATTCAAGCATAATGAGGCAGAACAAAAAAACCACCATTTGAGGAACAGCTAGTAAAAGGCATAACAACTACTAATCCTTCTGGAAAAAAACATCAGGAGGAAATCTGCCAGAAGTCCAGGAAGATGATCAAAGTATAAAGTCTCTGAGAAGTCTCTGATAAAAGTCTCTGAGAAAACAGGGATATTCTAGGAAAACAACTTAAAATAATTCTTCTGTACACTCAGTTACTTTGGAGGAGTTTGAGGAGGTTCCCACACAGAAAACCTTCTTTCCAGGAGACTTGTCGGATGCTCTTAGTTCCTAACGGAAATGGAGATAGCAAAGTTCATGGAATAAATAGACAGAATTAATGATAACATATCAGCAGGATTGACAGTAACAGGTAGGCCAGAGAGTTTTAAAGGAATTTAGGGATGAAGTATTTGACATTTCAACAGCATTGTCTAACCTCTTGTTTAATTTAAATTTAAAATTGCCTTGGTACCAGGGGCTGGGAGATGGTTAATTTGGTACCAGTTTTCAAAGAGTTCGGAGGAGAAAGAAGGAGCTGCAGAACAGTATGTTGGTGGCTGTACTGGGCAAAGAGGTAGAAATTTTGAATTACTGGCCACATTGGTAAACATAAATATTGGGAACAACCAGCATGGATTTTAGAAACAGAAAATATAACTCAGCAGAGCAGCTCTGAAAACGCTCAGACAGGGGCAGCAGAGATGAGCAGAGACAGCAAACCTCTTCCATACCAGGACAGATTGAAGAGGCCAGGACTCTCCATCCTTGCAAAGACATGATAAGACAAGGGAAGGGTCTATATAAAAGCAGGCAGTACATGGGTAAGTCTGATTAGAAGGGTATTGTCCACTGTAGTTTCTAGTACAGGAATTAGGAACCATTAAATGAAGCTAGCAGGTGAAAAATGTAAACATATTATTATTATTATTATTATTATTGTCATCTAATGGGTAACAAAACTGTGGAACTCTTTACCTCAGGACATTGTGGCCACTGAAAGTTTACAAGAACCAGCTGGACAAATTAATTGAGGAAGGAAAAATTCATGAAATCTCACTAAGTATAGAGATACCTCCACTGAACTGCAGGTTGTCTGAGACTGGCAGAATGCCCCAGGGAAATGCTGCTGCCAGTTTGTGCCATGCTTGCTCTGTTCTGCTGCCTGCTGCTGGGGACAGGGTGTGGGGAGATGGGAATGAGGACAATGATATGGAGAGAAACAGCTAACCTGGTGCACCTGGGTTTATATTGTTAGGTTCTTCTGAGCTTTTTGATCACTCTGTCTTCCTCAGTTGTCCACACACAGATAGGTGGAGGACCAGAAGGCTAGAGGTATTTGAGTTACCCATTCTAGCTGATTTTCAAAGGAGTTAAACCAGTCAAATAGTGGTGGTGGGCACCTGAATAATATATACTTATTTACTGCCAAAAGAAAATATTTTCCTTTAAAAAATAGCATCAGTAGTGTCATTTATTCAAATGGAAGCTTACAGACCTTATCTCCAAGTGGTACAGAGCCTATTACTAAGAAGTTCTGTATCAGCAAAGGGCTGTTGCTTTGTAGGGGTTAGATGCATTACTGCAAGTGACAGAGCTGTGACAATGCAGCACTGGAAGAGGGATGTCACTGCAGGACCTCTTCTCACCATCAAGGTGAGTGAGCCAGTGAGGTCCCTCTGGGTTCCTGCACTAATATTTTGAACAAAAAGAATTAAAATGCAACGTTAACAGAAACTGTTAGAGAAGTCTTTAGCACTTATATTTGTTACTGGTTTGTGAGGATTTTGATGCATTAATAATGCAAACTAAGGACAGATAAAGATACAGATAAAGCCCTGCAAACTCTTAAGTAAAGCCAACTAAACCCAGGTCCCAGCAGGAAGATTTGAGATTTTTGAAAAAATATGCATCTGCAGCTCACTAGAAAGGGAAAGCAGGAATGTGCCTGAGTGACTGACAGGACCAAAGCAGCAATCAGCCTGCAAATGTTGCTGACATGTTCAAGGAGGAAGACAACAGGAAGGAGAAGACTGGGAAATACCTGCAGGAAGCATATGGAAGCATTCAACTGAGAAGTGGGGCAATTCATTTCAGAGAGGTTGGAGAGTTATCATTTAAACAGTGAAACAGAACAAGGTCTTAAAAAGATTAGTCAGGATGAGTTTGGTACAATGCTCTGGGTGATGCTCTGTTTGTGTTGAGAAAGTAATGTACTCTGAATAATTAGAAAAGGTTCCACTGACGATGTTAAAGGAAAGTACCCTGAATAATTAGAAAAGATAAGGTGGGCACCTGAAGGAGATAAGGAGACCATGAGTCAGGAAATGGTGGAACAAAGAAAGCTGAAAGATTTCTTCCACCTAGATCCCTCCTATTATGAATAGAATGATTAGGTGTCAAAATCAAATGAATATGTATGTAAAGATGTTGTAGCCTCTCAGGAAAACTATAAATTACCTGACTTTTCACTGAAAACCTTGGAGCTAGTTTGTCCGGTGCGAATCGGCTAGCTCCCCAGCGTTGCACAAAATAAACACCTTTGCTGCTTAAAGACAAAATTCGTCTCTGAGCAGTTACTCTGTGCCATTTTGGCATCATCAGAAGAACAAGAGAACAGAATGGAAGACTGAGAGGAAAGAGATGAGAGCTCAGGAGCACTTCCCAAAGTTGGGAAGACCATCAGATGCCACTTCTTACTCCCACCCTCCCATACTCTAGGTTTGGTCACTGTAGTCCCTATTAAATCTCTTGCATCTTGAGTCCTCACCAGTGTGTAGGTGTTCACACCAAAACTGCGGCAAACTGTTCATTTTTATGTCCTCATTCAGCTTCTTTGAGGGGATGGAGATCTTGCTACACTAATTGTGGAAGCCGTGGAAGCTGCAGCCGGCCAATGCTCCTACCTGCCTGATTCAATATCAGGGCACATTACACTTGCACTCTTTGTTTTATGAGGGCAGTTTGGGATTAAAATCAAGGTGCTCTTGCAATGAATGCTCTATGGGATACCAGCACTGCTCCCAGGAAATCTCTGGAGAAACTTCCATTGTAGAGATGGGAACAGCCATCTTCAGTCATCTGGACAGCAGCCAGGCTCATCTACCAACCTTGTGATTAAATGGATGGTTATTCACAGACAGGGCTCTTTCGGTACCGATGTGCCTGTACAGGGAGGGGACATGAGAGGATCCTGACTTGTTGAGTTTAAATCACAGTTTTTCATCCGGGTGACATCCATGAGACATAGATTAAGTGAGTCTTCAGCAAGCATTCATTCACGCTGGAGACTGCACGGGTGTCTCAGCCTTCACAGATAAGATACAGGTACCCAAAATATTTCATAATGTCACGCATCTCTGAGAGAGGTTTTTCCACTTTCCCAATTCAGACAAATATGTTGGAAAATGTTGTATCTTGGATATAATCTGTCTGTTGTGCTGCAGACAATGTATAAAATCTATCCATTGTGTGCTGTGTGGAAGGAGGGTTGGCAGACAGAAAAAATACCCTGAGCAACAGATGGTAGGTGACGTGATAACTGTCTGAGCAGTGATAACCTTAATCTTACTAGTTTCCTAATAAAGATTAGGAAGATGCCAAAGGTGTGAGAGAAGGTGAAGAAGAAAACTGTAATCTATAAAACAAATGTAAGAGGATGAGAGATGTGCTGATGGATAAGATGCAGGAGAGGAGGGAAATCACAACAAAAAATACTGTATGTCTTGTCAATATGAAAACAAAGTAGTCAGACCTTGCATCAGCAAGCATGCACGGAAGAAGAAAAAGCAGGATATATGACAGAATTATAAACCATTATATGGATAACTGAATGACCAGGAAGGGTCAGCAGGTTAGGCAAAAGTAGCAAGAATTATTTTAAAAGTATATAGGCATTTGAGAAGAATGAATGGCATTACCATTCAAACACAGTTGGAGGTTGCCTGGTTTCTGCTGGGGCTATGAGAAGTGGAAAGGCAAGCGAAAGGAGAGGCTGAGGGATATCTAAATGAAATTTTTGCCCCAAGCAATGTCTACAGTAGAAACTGTTAAGAGGACCATTTCCAGCCTTGCCTTTCACCTAGGAGCTGTGTACATTTAGCTCCCCTTGTCATGCTGGGATTTTTACCCAGAAAGCTGTCCCAGCAAAGCTCCCACTGCTCCGTCAGCACTCTGTGCTACTGATCAGCTTAAATCTCTGCAGCTGCATCAGCTGAGCTCTCCTCTCTCTTTTATATTTGGGACAGATGATGTGTTTTATGCAACTCCCGTAACTGTTACAGCATCTGCCTATGCAGCACTGAGAAGTGCTTATGCAGAAAGCACAGAGCATGGACATTGTCAGCTTGCTACAGGCATTTGCTTCCCAGCTGCAAGTGCTGGAGTGGAGCACGTGTTTATGAACCAAGCCTCAGCAGGTGGGACCAGGCCATCGGGCACATCAGGAAGACTCAGCAGGGGCTGCAGAGCATTTGTGTGTGAAAAGTGGCATTTCTTTCTTGAGCCAGGCACTGGCAAACTTGGCAAGAAAAACCAACCGGCAATAAACCTCAAATTACATCTTTTCTACCTCCGATGAAAATGCACTTTATTTTTGGAGGGACTCTCAATGATAATTGAGCACTTACGGTTTTTCACAGAAATGCCTTTGGGTTTTGTTTGGTCGAGTTCACAATGGTCAGCCTGAACGTTTACAATGTTCACACTGGCCTGCTGCACTCTATTGGCAAGAAAAGTTTCAGAAAAAATGTTTCACTCGGTACTGCCAGAAAGGAGAGGTACTGTGGCACTGGTAAGAGGGAAGGCATTAGCTGGCAGCCTTGGCTGGCAAAGGATGTAGGGGCAGCAAATCTATGAGAGAAGCTGAAATCCAAGTAAGTGAGGCCATTAGTGGGTCTTTCTGCATAAGACTGTGAGTACGGTTGTGCATAGGATCTGCCAGAAAGATCTCACTGTCAGGTCAGGTTGGTTATATTCAATAGGAATTATTACATTTCTTCGGTTTGTTTCTGACTAGCCACGAGGGTATCACTACAGAAATACTGGTTTGCTTCAGCAGAAAGAAAATACTACTTTTCTTATTGGTAAAATAAGGACAATTATTTGCCCTGCTAGGCAGAAGCAAGGTACCCCCAGGCTAGTGCAGGGACATCGCAGGAGCCCCAATGTCACACAAGGGAAAGCTCCAAAGAACCAGTCCTTTATTGTGCATTTTAGCTAATTCATGCATTCATTTTCAGGAGTGCGTAAGTTAACACACGGCAATGTAATTCTTGGATACACAAATTACTTCCACCAAATTTCTGTCAGCACTTTATTATCTTGTTCCCATGGTTACGCTATTAGAACAATTTAACATAGCACTTTCTTGCTAACCATAAATAATTCTAGCAATGAACCCAAATAAAAAATACATTGTTGTTATTGTCCAGTTTAACAACTGGGCAAGGTCAATATAACTTCTCTGGTCAGTGAGGCGGCTCTTATTTATCAGTACACCACGGAGTGGTCTGGAGAGATGAATTTTTAAAAAGGCAGCATTGCAAACAAGAATGTTTCTTCAGAGCAGTATGGTCAGAGTGAGGGGGGTAGCAGTACCAGTTGTGCTCCAAGGAGCCCGAAACGCTCTTTGCATCTGTGGCTTGGTGTGCCTTTCAGACTTGACTAAGAATAAAGTTCAGTGTTGTCTGGGCAGTTGCATGGACGAATGCTAAATGTGGTTCTCATTAGGCTGAGAACATTGAGCTGGTCATGGTTCAATGAATGTGAATCAGAGATTTATATTATTAAGGCTGTATGGTGTATCTTTATGTTGTGAGCCAGGATGGGAAGCGTTATTCTCATAGTAGAAAGGCTAAGAGGAAAGACTGATTTTGAGGGGCTCAGCAGCAAGGTAGTTGAGGTGCTGAGAAGCTGAGTGCCTCACCAGCAGCCCTCTCCATACACTTTGAGTTAATTTGTGCCATTCCTGAATAGACTGTATTTGCCTTGGCTGGGTATTATAAGCACACTGTTAGTACATTTCTATGAACCTGATGGACTTATTCAGGGACTTTGAGATGTCAAATGCCAGTTTTCAAGGACAAACATTATACAATATTTTATACCATGCAAAACTGAAAGCGCAAAGTATTGGCTACTGTTGCAGCATGAATTACAAGTTATCTCTGCAATCTCTATTTTTCTTGGCCTTAATGAGAGGCAAATTGTGACATGGTGTTGTGTCTTCAATCCCAAATCGATAGTGTCCATGTGGAATGACTGCTACTGTACAGGTTTTAAGGAAGTTTGATTTTACAGTCTCTGTATTTGATGTCTCAGGAGTTGGGTAGCATCTTGGTGCGCTTCCCTGTGCATTTCTGGAGTTCCTGTGCATCCCCTGGACCAAGCACTCCAACCTCTCCTTTCCGTCAGAGTCTGAACTTGGACTTTTGGAGAGAATTAAAGAACATGTTTTCCATATGCCCATGTCTTTATCATCAGGGTTAGGGTGTTTGTCAGCAGATTGAGGAAGGTGCCTCCTCAGTCTAAACAAACTTTTATAAAGAAACTGTCATGAACTCTGAAGTAAATTAGATTTACTTCCAATACACTTGTTTGGAATTGGTATTAGAAGCTAGAGGTCAGGAGCTCTCAGCCCCATCACTTTGTAGTACCATCTCCAAAGAAATAGTCCTGTGAGACTGAGAAATGAATTCACAGGTGTCACTGGTAATAGAGGTAGGAATAATACATTAAAGATTGCTAACAACTATAGCCAGTGGTGATTCTGAGGGGCGGAGGTCTTGAAGTACATATTTCCTCAAAACATTTATTTATAAAATTCAAGTAGTCTGAATGATGAGATACTGGATTGTTCTCAAGGTACACATTATATTTTCTGTACATTTATTAGAGTGCTCAAATATCTGTTACACTGTAGTATTTCAGCTGCTTGCAATGTAGTGATAGAAACACTTACTGCCTGATGCATTCAGGAACATTTTGAGTTGCCAGTGGAATTTCTTCTCTTTTTTTCTGGTGCCCACCCAAAGAGTTAAAGTAAACCAGTTGCTTTAGAAAACACTTCTATTATACAATTTTTCAGTCATTATTTATTTATAGAGTGCTGGAAAAAGGACATGGAGTCCAGGACCTATGAACATTTTTGAAAGAAGAGACAGTTATTGCAATCCCAACTAAACTCCTCTTTCCTCTGGCTCTATCTCTGGATCCAGCTCAGTTATAGTCCTCTTACTCCCTTTGGAAATATCGTATCTCCTGGTTCATCCTTCTTAATGAGCTGGTGGGCAGCATGTACTTCTGGGGTTTCAGAGGTCACCTAGCAAGCCCTCAAGCTTCGTAGCCAACTTTGCAGGTACCCAGCTTTCCCAGCAGCCCATGTCAGTCTCCTTGATTTTGGTGGGACTGTCAGATTTTCCCTTTGCCTTGCATCGCTGCTGTGCCTTGCATTTTTCCAGTCCTTTCAGTGCCTGAATAGGCATCTCTAAGGCAGAAATCACCAGCAGTAGTACGTTAATAGGCATATGCCAGTCATTTTAAATGGAAGGGGACCTACTTTCTGTGACTTCTGGACATTAGGGCTGAAAATCAGCACCAGCATGGTTGTTTGCCATGCTGGAAGTACTAAGGGTTACTTTACTTCAGAGGCATTGCAGCACTGCAACAGTGCATGTGCTGGACTTACAGAAATGTTCAAAAAGGTATTACAACTTGATATCATAAACCTAGACAGGACTTGAAATGGCATGTGCGTGCACACAAGGTTTTGCTGACAACTATACAGGTAAACTTGCTGTATAGTGCAAATCTTGGGGTTAACCAGCAAAACTAAAAATAATAAAGGCACAGAAATGTAATTCTGTAGAAGTCAAAAGAAATTCCAAAATTAACCCTTCCAGTTAGTAACTGGTAGGAGAGTCAGGATTGCCAGAGCACCAAGGCAAGGACTGTTGCAGTTATACTGAACAAAATAGGACATATTATTGATCAAACAGACTTCATAGCAAATGGAAGATGAGATGTGCTTGCCAGTATAGATATAAGAAGATATTCTTAAATTAGTTCAGATTCCTTCCACTTTTTGTCAAAATTTTAAAATTTTCTCAACTCTGGCATGTCAAAAGCACTGAGTTTAGGAGGCTGAGCAATCTCATGTGCTTAGCCCTAGGTAAAAGGGTAGTCTCCCCTTTAACAGGAAAAAGACAAAGGAGAAAAACATCACCAGTGTTCCTGGTCTCATTCCCCAGGGCTCTCTCCTACCATCCAGAGCAGAAACTCTTGGTGGGAGAGACATTGCCACTGCTGATGCCTCTGCTGCTTTTAGCTTCAATGAGACATCAGCTCCTGAAAGGCAGCGAAGTCTCGCTGCCAGATGTCAACTTTAATGAAGAAGCAATGCAGCCGAGCGGTCTCAGGGCCTATTGTCCATTTCTCTTCTGCCGAGCAAAGCTGTTAGGAGATCAGGCAGAGCTATAGCAGAGATAAGTGAAGAATAGCACATGACAAGCTGTGCAGGCATAAAGATGTATGCGTGCGCCTCAGGGGCACTGAAAGGAACTATACAAAAGTCGATGCCTTTATCATCCGTTCAGAACTCGTCTTGCCTCTGTGCCAGTCCATTTGCAATATCAGCTAGAACTGCTTTGGAAATCAGATTTAAATGATTGCAATGACTTTAGTTAAACCTAAACCATTTCCATCTCCAGAATAGGGCTGCCTCCTGCCTCCACCTCTCACTTATTTTAAGCGGAGACCGCTCCATATTACTGCCTCCCAGCCGCCCATCCCCTCCACATATTAAGGTCCTCCCTTCTGCAGGTCTTTGGCTTTGCATTGCCTGCATCATGTGGCACTTGCCTGCAGCATAAAGGTGCTTCAAACCCTGTCTCACTTTTTCCTGTCCCACAAACCACTCTGAGGTACAAGCGTGGGTCCACTCCCTCAGAGGAGGTGGGGAGCTGTGTGCAGGCTGGCTTTGGGAAGGCTGCTGATTTTAAAAGGGGGAATGAGACCAGTCTGGAGCTGTATCTTCCCACACAGAGCTAGCTGGAGCCCTCTGGCAGAGTACATGGAGGGATGCCCAGCCCTGAGGAAACTGGGGAATCCTGAACAGATTTTAATACTTGGAGGGTGAGCCAATGTCTCAGAGAGGGTGAGTACGGTTCCCGTTTGTCAAGGAAAGCATGGCATTTAGTCAGCTGCAGGCAATCTCTAGCAAAACATTAATGCTTTACAAAAAACAAGAGAAACAAGAGCCTTCCACTTTCTCCCACAATGCATTCAGTTACTTCTTTTTTTCCTTGCTTATGACAGAATGTTCCCTGGTCCTTCACGTCATCTTTCTTCCTGACTTCAGTCACTCCCTCTGAACCTTCATTTTCTCTACTAAATACATGGGAAACACAAAGCTCAGAGTGAGGGCAAAGGGAATGTCATGCCTGCAGTCGGGGGATGAAATGCCTATAAATTGCAGATCTTAAACTACTTCTCGTTTCAGCATTAAGTCACATTCCCATATCATGATGCATTATATTCTGGGAATTGTAGCCATGCTTTGGCAGGGAACGTAGAGTGACCATAAGCCTGCGCCGCAGCTTACAGCAGAGAAATCTTACCAGTGCCTATTTATCATACCCACTGCCAAACAACTTCTTGAATCTCTCAATCAGCTTCCATAGGCGAGATTTCTCCAGCTGGCCAGTGACCAAGAGCAGGCAGAGGCATCTGCCTGGCAGCTGTCTGTACTGCAGGTATTTCACTGCTCCCCATCTGCCACCCGGGTGCTGAGTCAGCGTTCTGCCCGCAAAGGTGTAGGAGAGGCACAGCAAATTTAAGAAAAGTCCTCTCTCACCTTTTTTATTTCATTTCCTTTTGCAAGTGTACTTATCGTTTGGGTTCCTTTTGTGGCAGCAAAGCGGAGGTCAGATAACAGTTGGTTGAATTCTTGGTGGCTATTTTGAAATCGCTCGCTCAGTTGTTGGCCACTGACCCATGCTATTTCAGGTACTGGATGGGTGAGTTACGCCATTTTCCAATAATTTCCAACCGTGACTGTCAAATACCTGTAAGGAGTCATGTAAATGAAACTGTGAACGCAACCAGAACATCATACCAGATGTTCTCTGAAGCCGTAGCGTGTGGGGGCTGATTCTTTAATGCATTGCTAATGCACTACTGCTGTTAGTGTGCTCCGTGGCATGTACCAGGTGGGATGCAGGCAAACCCCTGCAGTCAAGGGTTGAAGTAGTGTGGATGGAGTTCAGGAACTGCGTAGGGAAATCTTGCTGGCTGTGAACTCCATGAGTTTACAATGTGTAACCACAGGAGGAAAAACAGTCAGCAAGAAGCTTTGCTGACTACAATACAGGGCAGGGTTTATTCAGATAAAGAGTTTTGATAAATCTGTGGTCAAAGGAAAATAAATCTGAAGCTTTTCAGCAAAATGGCCATGGTGCCCAAGCCTGGAGTTTGCCTCTCAGTGTTGCGCCTTCCCTAAGGCTCAATTGGGTGCTGTTTGCGTTGTCCTCGTGTTCAGCTCTGCAGCTACTGCAAAGTTCCTATGCTGACAACAGTGTTGACCTCAGGTTTCTGAAGTCTGAAGAAACATGGTGTAAGACTTTTAAGTTCCTGCAGTTATCTTAAAGGCCCGAAGTAGCTGAATTTAGCCTCACAGAGAAACATATCCTAATACATTTTTAATACAATGACCAAACTCCATCTTTAATTACTATTTAACAGTATGAACTTGGACAACTTAAAACTTTTCGGCCTGGCTACAGCTACTGATTTTGTGCCAGAACCTCTCCCCTGACAATTCAAAACTGCCTTCTACTTTATAGCCTAGATGTATTCCTGGACGTTTTATATCCGTTTGTTCCAGTGCCAAGACTGCCCTTCCAGTTAAATTGCTGTTCTCCCTCTTTGGGTCCATTCTCTTGTGTTTATACAAAGTAATCATAAAATTCCACAGTGCACCAGCACTATAAGGCATGCAGATCTATTTTCTAGGTGATATTACATGGGGTTTTAGAGGTTTTTGACTCCTTTTTTGCAAGCGAGTACTTACTGGCTGTGAAGTTGCTAGTTTTCAGAAGCAAAAGATTACACAGTGATATTTATTGTGGACTCTACTATAAAGTTAGTTGTAGAAATCCCTTTTTTCTATGAATATCTTTTGCTTCTGCATCTTGCTTCTACCTCGGAAGCCTGCAGAACTCTCCCATGTTTATCCTGAAAATGGCGGCTGGTGCATTTCCAGACTCCCCGCTCACCAGCATGTTTAGAATTGCTTGCAGTTGCAGTAGCTGCAGAAACAAGCCGGAGACATTACTTCCCAAGTATAAAACCAGGCTGTTGTACTTGCTTGATGTTTGGCAGGGAAGTCAGGATAGCTTGGATGAGGACTGGCAAAAAAAAAGAAAATAACTTCATGCCTCTCCTCTTTCATTGCCATCACACTGTCAAACCTTTAATAAAGATGAGAAAAGGCAAATTTCCGTAAAGACCACAGTGAGAGACCCCAGTAGTGACCTCCTTCTATGCCTCGTACCCTCATTTATTCTGCTAGATTTTCTTGGTTTGATGTAGACAACACTATTTATGATCTTAGCTTTCTGTATTGCTATCTAGCTCCTAGTTCTTTGGCTGCTATTCCCTCAGATATCCTTCTTTATTAATTTCAAATATGTTTATCTCTCAGCCCCCTCATAAGAACATAGGCCTAGAAACCACCTACTAAATCATCAAATCTAATCCCCTTATCATGGCCACTTACAGCATCATGCAATACTTTTCCTAAAGTACCACATTACATCTTAAAATAATCTTGCTCTCATTAACTGGTTGTTCCAAACATCACTCTTCTAAAGATTAGAAACCAACAGCACCAGATGGCTCTAGTGATTACATTATGCTGAAAAAGTTTTCCCTGGTGTTGCTAGTTCTCATGTTTACCTTTTTCATGGGTGCATTTTACTAGTGACTCAAGGTCCTCCAAAGGCTGATCAATATACTTTCATGTTTTCTCTTCTTTACCATTTGTCCCACTAGTCTTCTGCATTGTTAGTGCCTCCCGTCAGTGGATTTTACTACCAAACCTCTACTCTTGCCAAAGCTTCTAATGAAAACACTAAATGATTGATACTCAGGCTGGTCCTTGAGGTGCCCAATGTATACTCAAAACAACTCAAGACTTTTCCTTCAAGCAAAAAATGTCAGCTCCCCATGAACAAGCACCTTAAATTCTCATGCTAATCTCTGTATTCTCCAGGTTAATAAATGTTTCTATAAGACACAGTATCTAATGCTTTCTGAATAGCGTGTTGCTTAGCTTTCTTTTATAAAGTCACTGCTTCCCAGCTGTCAGGACCATCACCCCACTTCGTATTTTTTTCCATGTCTTCAATTATTCTTTCCTTCAATAATTATTCAAAGAACTGAGGTCTAAGAATGGATAGGTGAGTGTTTGCTCCAATTACTTTTCAATTCTCAAATTTGTTTTGTTTTTTTTTTTCTAAAAATTATGTAGCACATACTGTTCGCCAGTATCTCAACAATAAATTTGTTTTTAAAACCTTCCTACCAGCTTTGCAGTTTGATGGGTTGGTTATTTCAGTATTTGGGATTGGAGGGTCCATTCCTTCACCTTGAGCACATGATGATCATTTCAGGTTTGCTATGGGCTTGGAGGCAGGAGTTCCCGTTTCCAAATGTTCATGCCCAGCTGTCAGGGCATTGTCCCCCTGTTCTCTGTCATCCTCCTCACTGAAAAATGAGATAAAGAATTAGGTCCTAGACCCAGCCTCACTCTGTGTCTGCTTTTCTTCTTCTTTTTTTGTTAACCTAATTGAAGGTTATTTGACTTTTTGTTTCAATTTGTCTTGAAAGATTTAGCACAGATTGAGTTTTGGCAAGCTTTTAGACCTGCATTATCTAATCTCCAAAATGTGTCTTTCTTTGCTAACTAGTCCCTTTTCCTGTCATTTCTAAGGTCTTTGCGCACATCTTTCCTGGGGTGATAGGTAATGAGGGTAGAAGTGAACAGAATTTGCTACTTATTCAGACAAAGCTGAAAGTACCCCTGGAATTTTATTCATCTTTGTCAAGCTACTTCAGAAAATGTGTATCTTTGAAAGAAATTCAAGGCATTCCCCACAATTAAGTATGGACCTCTTCAGTGTAGTTGACTAGTTTCTTTAGATTATCAAAGTTTGTCCCTCTGAAATATGCATTTTTTAAAACCCAGTTTCAGCACCATTTTTATTCCTGTTCATTTTATTTAAACTGAATTGACTCATGGCCACCAATGGTAAGATTATTTTCAGGTCTTGCTTCTCTTTACCAAAACCGTATTTAAAATAGCTTCACTGCTCGGATCAGTAACTTGTGATGAAACATCAGCTGTATAAATCTCAAGCAATGTCTAGCCTACGCCATTCATAACAAAGAGCACCTATTCTCCAGCCTGTCTGCTGCAGCTGATGCTGTGTTTATATTGAGTTTATTCATTAGCTAAATCCAGTACATTTCAGTATGCTATGGTTTGATAACGCTTGGCTAAAGACCAGGTTCTACAAAGAGAAGTTAACATTACATTAGAAAGCTGTAACACTCTGTGACAGCATTCAAAACAAACACTTCCAACGGTAAGTGTTGTTACCAAGCAAAGCCAAGCCAAAATTACATTCGATGGCTGTGATCTGGCAAAAACCAAAGATGCAATATAAACAAGGAGTTCACGCATTACTTATACATTTCTTTTTCAGGAGACTCTAGCATATGAGGAAAGTGGCTTTTGGATATCCCCACATCATCAAACAACCTGGCTTCATGTCAGTTGACTCCCAGGTAGTCTCCCTCTGAGCACATGCATTCGCAAGCACCTTTGTCATATCCGTGATCTCTGGGCACGGACCTTCAGCTGACACACAGAGCTCGTAACACACATTCCGTGATACAAAGACATGTTAGGAAAAACTCTGGTGGGCTGTGACACAGTTTCCATGTTATTTTAGACATTTCAAACAGAAAAATCAGAAGAAAAAAAGTTCTTAGATCCCAGGGCCAGTGGACATCACAGGAGGCGATACAGTGTAAAGGTAACTTTTGACACATACTTTCCTGTGGGGGTCTAGCTATACAACCTCCCATACCTGCTTCATTGTGAAGAAGTATTTTTATCTCTTGTCATATACAATTTCAGTTTACCCATTTTTCATCAGTTAGTCATCTACCTCTGCTATAGCTGTTAGCAATTCATTGTCATGACATTTCTAGACATTTTTTGCCCACACAGTGATTAGGCCTGCATCCATTAATAGTCCCTGGTTTCCAAATTTTTTCTGGACAAGGCACTATAAATACCTATGGCATATAACCATGGTTGGAACAGCAGAAGTTGTGGTCTTTTGCAAGGAGTCATAGGGATGCACGTTGTGAGTCACCTGCCACACACTCATAAAAATCTATGATACTCTTACATTATCTTTATGCTTAAGATAGTTGTTGTACTAATTTATTCATAGAACTGCATTAATCTCAAAGTTTAATTACCGTGGCTAATGATTAACACTTGGAAGTTAAATGCTCCCATGATGATACAACCCCTCATGGAATTTCTGTCTCTGTCATATCAAAGAAATCTCTACCCATACGTAAATCCAACACTTGAGGTCTAAAACAGGTCCCCTTAGTGCAGTAAAATTTCTCTTACAGTTCTTCCCCCAAGCGATCTTAACTGAAGTACCTTGCACTGTCTTGGTGATTCTTTTCTACATATTTACAGCTTAACACATTCCTCACATATAACTTCACTTTCCCAGTTGTTTCCATCTTTCTGAACAATTCATGCTCTTTAGTGCTTGTCTTTGGGAGTGGCTATTGGTCAACCATATTTCTGTTATCCAGCTTCACACCTTGCAGCAGCTGATAAAACACTTCCATTTTGCTGTCTAAGCATAACTAGCAGGCATAAAAATCTTTCAGGTATCTGTCAGCTCAGCCAGGTTATGGCGAGTCATCTCTCCCTTATTGTAGCACTTACCTCACTACCACTTTTCACAGAATTATTTTCTTTCTCTTTGCCGTCCAGTCACTGAATATTTGGTCTTTTTTTCTTTCTCTTAAAATCAGTGTGGGAAATACACATATCTCTTGATACATGTGTGTAGATATATATATTCTTACCAGATTTGGCATCAAAAGGTCAGTCATATGGCATTTGCCTCTTTGTATTTCACAAGAACCATTTCAGGTGTTAAGGAAGCTCTGCATGGTTCAAGAGCCTAGGAGACTAGGCACAGGTTTTGTGGTGATGAAGCCCACACATTGAGTCAGAATGTTAAGATCCTCATCCAGCACCGAAGAACTTTTGGAAAGGAACTTCTGATCTGTTTTATATGCACGAGAACTGTTTCTGTGAATGGAAGCAGTAAATGGAGAGAATCAGTGCATTTGCTTCAAAACTGCACATTTGCTCCAAGCCAGAACATAAATGTAAACACAGAGCATTATTATCCCACTCATAAGCACAGTCCACATCACTCAGATCAGTCTCAGCTGCATGGATGTGCAGCCTCTGTGTTCACTCAGGACTGTATTTGACCCCGTGTCTTCAGCCACCTCCCCTCATTCTTTCTTTCCCAGGTACAAGACTGTAGTCCTGATGAATGTCCCCTGCCAGACTCACCTTTCGTTTCACTCTGTCCTAGAAGTTCACCCCACCAACATGGCTGGCAAAATCTCTGTTCAATTTATTGGAGTTTAATGGGTCACTGGCTTTGTAAATATCATTTAGAAAAAAACCTGAAAGCAAAGAATCTTTCAGGTTTTGGAACTGTGGAAATTTGGAGGCTCTTGCACGTGTGGGTGTGGAAAGAAAATGGCTGGTCAGTACAATTCCCATACAGTTTTTTTGACTCTTTTGTCAGGAAACTTGCCATCGTCATGCTCTACATTCAAGCAAATTGGGTGTGTTTTCAGGAAAAGAATGAAGATGAGAGAGGAGTCTTGCCAGCAGGAATTTCTCAGCACTGGTTTCCTGTATAACAGTCAGCCTTTTTATAAATAGAACCTCATTCCATGCAATGATATAATATTAATCTGTCACCATATTTGGCACAACCATAGGATCATGAACTACTTGCTTGCTAATTACCATTTGAGCTCATGCACAGAGCACAGGCTGTGATAATATTAGCTTGGTCAGAGTCACAAGTCTGTCACTGCCAGCAACAATTCAGTGCCTGTTTCCAGTTTCTAAAAGTGTTGTATCTGCATCCTTTTGTCCGAGGAGGTAAAATCCTGGACTCCCACTCTTAGTATGAATAATTTGTCTTGTCACTCAGAGCCCTAAAGGAAAACCATGTGACAGTTTCTGTTAGCTGTTCATATGATAAAAAAGAAGAGAAGTAATATGTATCAGGCATGTTTAACTACTATTTATTAATCATTTTTTTAAAAGCTTGAAAAGCTTCACCAGACTCCCAGTATGCAGGAGAAACAATTTATTACCCCATGTATTGTAAGAAAATTAGAGGCAGGACTGGAGGATGCCCAGGGCCATCGTTACAAAAGCCCTAGCCCTGCCAGGAGCTTTCCTAAGCAACCAAAGGGAAAACAATATGGATATGATTCTTGTAAGTTTTACAGTTGCCCGAATAGTTCTGAATGGTGTCAGTGACACTAATCAGTCATTTATCAATTTCCTCCTGCTGCTTCTCATGAAAGCTCTTGATTAGCTGCAGAGGTCCTAGGCTGGGCTGTCTGCAGGCTCAGCGAGATGGCGTTAATCCAATGCATTCAGCTCACACACAGAAGACTGCCTTCGACCAATATAGATTTAACTTTTTCCTCACTTGAATCAAAAAGACTGTAGGAACTGATGATTTAAGGCTTTTCATTCAATAGGTGAGCTTTCCAAATGCAAAAGTTTCTCAGTTTATTAGAATATATATATTGGATAGTAGTAGTAAAACAGTGGTAGCCTTTGTTACATTTCCATTTCAGTCACGTTGCCATTAGGGACAGTGGAAGTTCAGAAAAAGATATGGGACCCATGTCTGTGTTATAAAATCATCTCTTAGCAGTTTCACTGAAATTGCATAAAATGGTTTCCATTTTTCAAATTTGTATAAAACTGGAAGTAATTTCCTTCTAGAGAAAAATCTAATCCTTTTCAGAAGGATTAAAAGGTAAAAATTTCTAGCAATACAAAGTAGATCTGTAGGTGGTTTTTATACCTGTCTTTTTGGTCTGGTAGCTGATAGATGAATCATTACCTGTTTTATATTTTTGAGCAAGTCCGTATTCTTAAAGGCATTTAGTGCAAAATATTCCCTCAGCAAGGCAAGACTTGGGGCTGACTAATCCTACTTCTGTTAACCTCTACAGGTAAGTTACGATTCCTGCATCTGAAGATGTTGACCAAGCAGTCGTTTAGTAGAAAGTATCTAAACTGTAGAGAGAAAGGAGAAAATAATTATATCCCCTCTTTGATATCTGCCTTTATGCAACGGGATCTAGTTCAGCCACCATTTACCTCTGTGTCTTATTACCGAGAGAAGTCCAACTGCAATCAACAGAATGACTCCAGAAAGTTAAGCAAGTATATCAAAGCGTGCAGGAACAGAATTCAGGAAAGATGAGTTGATTGGAAATCTGAGGAATACAGCTGGAAAGCTGTACACTGAGTTCCTGAAATAAGGACTTATATTTTTAGTTAACTAGGTAGGAAAGAACAAAGTGAAATTATGTTTAGGAAATACTAAGAACATATGTCTGCTGTGCTATGTAATAAAAAAAACACAGAGACATTGGTATTTGCTAATTATTCTTGCACAATTAGCAGAAAAATTCCACATCTATTGTTCATTAACTGATCGTTAAGCTTCCTCTCATTTTGAGGACAATTAATAAAAGTAAACTGGCTTTGGTAGTTGCTGTTATATAGTAAATCTAACTTTTGTCACCGGTTACCTAGGTAAACGTGGACATTTTCATGACCACCAGACATACGCAGATTTGCTGCACCGTTTCAGTGGAGTCCTCACAAGTGTGAGGGCAATGCTTATGTGTTGACTGTGAGAAATACTCTTTCTGTAAGTGTGTGTAGTGAGCTCAAGAAAGCAAATTATTGTACAGTTGGTCTCTAAGATCTTTGGAAGATCTGGTGAAATTGTGTAAATGAGTTAAGGCAGGCAGTAGGCAACTTACAATTTGCCAAACCTGCATGTTCTGAGTAAATCAGACCTTATCTAATTGTCCTTATTTCTAAGCCTTATTGTCCTTGAAAGTGTTATAAGCTGTTATATTTTCACAAAAATTAACTGCTTAGGAAGAATTTGTCGAATGCCTCAGGTGCAGCTTTTGTTCTACATCAGGTGCTTTCTGCAGACCTGCTTTCAAGGCTTTGTCTACAGCAATTGTGTAGCTGTCGGAAAGAAACTGCCATTCCTGAGCTGTTTTCACATCTTTCTTCCAGGATTTCATCATATTGATTCAGTGCAGGTGTGGTTTTGTTTTGTGGGCATTAGAGATATGTAAAATTACAGTGCTTATGGTTGTCCAGAAAAGACAAGAGCTTGTTGCAATTCCCACAGCGATGGCAGCTGTCGGTTGCACAGGCTACTCGGTGTATAAACTGTGGTTTCCAAACAGAGGTCTGGCTCAACAACTGTTTAAAAGCCCAAAAGCCACACAATGTATTCTTTTCAATTAGCACATATACCTGCAATTTAGAGCACAATGCACCAATATAACATTAAAACTTATAAAAGATGGTTTAGGATCCGTCGTATCTCATCAGCTATACTAAGAAGAGCTAATGCTGGAAATACACTTGGTTCCAAGTTAGAAAAGGCGGTACAGACAGTTACTGAGAGCATATGGATTTTCTAATTCTCCTAAATGCAATAAAACCTGAGCAATGAACTCATTCAACATCATCTTTATTTTTAGAATTTTCTTGGTTTATTTTTAGAATGTTCATGTTCTACTTAATTTTTATGTCCTGTCCTCCCCTACTGAAGCCAACCCTCTGCCATTTCCCTGGCTAGTGCTGCACTCACGTTGTTTGCTTCAGTGAAGGCAACGAGTCAGTCAGCATGACCAAGGGCTGCACTGAAGTGTGTCTGTGCACTGTTCTCATTGCTCTGATAGGAAATGTGCCATGGGTACCCAACTGCTCGGTCCCCTGTTACCAACATGCCACCTCCCTGCTGAAAACCAGTTCAGGTTGGATGGGACCTCTGGAGACCACCTGGTCCCTCACCCCCCTCACAGGAGGGCCAACCCACATGGGGGTTTCCCAGGGAAAGACATTGTCCAAAAGCAAATGACAAGGTACAAGTTGTGCTTTTCTGTGCTCCTTCAGCTGTGCCTGGTGACAGTCCCTGCAGGCAGTGGGAAGCCAGGTCCTGTGCAGAAGTACATCTGGTCCAGTCCTATGAGATTGCCATATTGGCATGTTTTCTCAGCCCATGGATTTTCTCAGGTAGAGACTCAGTGGGGACCAAGTCAGTGAAGATTCATTCAGTGCATGGGTTTGCTTTTTTGGGTGTGTTTCTGTAATAATCTATCACCACCTCAGGACACATCATATCCTCTCAGGGACAGAAGCCCTGGTGCTGCATCCCTGTCATGGTGCCCTCCACTGCAAGGCACACAGTCCAGTAGGAAGAGAGGGCTGCTCCCCACAGACCACAGGACGTGTCTGAACAGCAAGTCATGGGCTAGCCCAAGGCTGTGGCCAAACCCTGGCTGGTAAGATGCTGGGGCAAGGACTATGACCATGCCCCAGAACCCAGCAGGGGCCACGCTTGGGGTCTTCTTGCCCAAGAGCACACATGTCCCACCCAAGATGTGAGTAGCCAGGCACAAGTAGCCGTGCGTGCTCAGCCCTCACACTGGCACCATCCAGGCAGGGGACATCACAGCAACTGCTGACCAGTGGGCAAGATTGACTCTGCTCCGGGTGATGGAGCACGTTACTTTTGGAAAAAAAAACCTTGTCACACCATCTTGCTTGCTCCACAAGAACCACATTGGCCCGTGACACTACCTGCTGTCCCACAGCAGGGCATTTTCCCTGGAACCAAGTGCAAAACCAAATTTCTGCTACTTAAAAATTAAGCTCAGCCTTTTAGCAGTCACACAGGCTGATGGATGAGCACCTGAACGTTCACCCTCTGCCTCTGTCCCCGCCATGGTACGGCTGCCCCTACCCAGAGCAGCTGATGGTTGATGTCGGCTGGCTCTCCATGCAGGTAGAGGCTTTTCATTTCTCTTGGTGTTAAAAAGATCAGTGCTTTTTCATGTTTGAGATGTCATGTGGTGATTCCTCAGGTAAACCAGATCAGCAGTTGACAGCAATGTTGACAGCTTATTTTTCTTTGCAGAACAATGTCATTACTTGTGTTTTTGAGGAGTACAAACCTGTTGATGCATAAAATGTATTTCAGTTAAAGGAGTACTGCCAACTGACAAAAAAAACCCAACCAAACCCTCACGCTATTACCTACGTGTGTTACCTATCTGTGTTACTTTGTTTACCAGAAATGAAAAGTAGTTTTTTTCCTCTATTTTCCTCTGGTTTGTTAGTAACCAGTGTTTCCTCTGAATATCCAGGTTATTAATTGTTTTCCCCTTTTGTTTTGTGTGAGTGTTTCTTATTACAGTGAAGAAATCAGTCTCACTAGGAAAATGTGATTGCACTAGTACAGAAGCTGGCTGGGGATTCAGGACTGGGGTTTTAAGCAAGGTGCTCAATTGATGTTGGATCTTAGGTTTTTATATTACATACTTAATCACAGCATATAATCCTGTGACTTGTTTTTAAGTAACCTAGCTTTGAAGCTCAGAATGAAAAAGTGTGTTGCTTTAATGATAACTCTGTAGGTTCTCATCAAAACGAAAGTTTGGTCTCATTATCCCATTGTTCTCCTTTTCTTTTTTCTCCAAGCTGCCTGTCTCGTCCTGGGTTGTATGATTTTTCCTGATGGCTGGGATTCAGATGAGGTAAAACGGATGTGTGGTGAAAAGACAGACAAGTACACGCTGGGGGCTTGTTCAGTCCGCTGGGCATATATCCTGGCGATTATTGGAATCTTGGATGCCCTGATCCTCTCATTTCTGGCATTTGTGCTTGGCAACAGACAAGACAGCTTGCTAGCAGAGGAGCTCAAGTTGGAAAACAAAGGTAGGACTGCTTTTAGAAACACTATTATTGGGTGGCCTAGGGGGCATTTGCTTAAAATCAATTATTGGTTTCATTTTATTTTATACTTCAAAGTTGGCATGCTGGCTTGCTTCCTAAGTTGCTGGGAAAGAAGAAGTGCAAGGGGCAGAGGAAGTTTTGTTTTTCAGCCTCCAAAGTCTAAGAATGCTCGAAATTGCCGTAATTGCTGTACTATGCATGACTTTCTTAATAGTATTTAGAGCTGTAGATGGTATTGGTTTTGTGTTACTCACTTGTACATTATTTCATTAGCATTTAAGTTTCACAATTTCCATCTTTTTCTGTACCCCATGCAAAATTTGTTCATTTGGTTCCTTTAGGATTTTGCATTATAATGTGAATGGCTGTAATGCGGCATTTGTGTTAGCACAGTACACAGTAAGGGGGGGGAGTGTTGGCTTGGGAGATGGGCTGTGAGCTATGTAACGGGGCTGCCTATACAGCCAAGCACCAGTGGACTAAGGATCAGAGCCAGCAGTGAAGAGGAATCCTAGTTCTCGTTTGATTGTGTTGCTTTGAGCTCATTAGTCAGCTCATGGGAATCTAGGATGCTGTAGTAACTGAATATTCATGCAGTGAGTTGGGGATAAAACACATTTCTAGATTTAGAACATGAAACTGGCTCAGGCCAGCAGTTGGTCATGCAGTTGCGAGAGGGGAGATGCTGTTGGGTGAGTGTGTGCAAGCCTGGCTGATTTCTGGGGCCCCTTCCCCTTTTGCTCCCCCAGCACCCACAGCTGTGTATCTGACGTGACAGATACCACAGAGGGCACATTGCCTTGTCTTTGTAATGGGCCTGTTGTCCCTGGATCTGTCTAATCCTTTCTGAAGCTGCTGATAACTGTTGGCTTCTGCAGTGCTGTGTGGCAGCAAGTTCCTGAGGCTCACTACTGACTGCTAAAGAAGTACTTTATTTTATCTGTTTCAAAGTGATCCCCTACTAGTTTCACCGAGTGTCCTCTAGTGCAGGATTCTGCATTCAGCACATCCACCACCTATGCAATTTTGTAGGCTGCTTCTAATAATAGCAAAGATATTAGGAGCCCTTCACCACTGGATTGGAAATCAAAAGCTGTTTGGCAGCCTGTGTTGTACAAAAATAGCTGGCCTCAGTCCTGCTCCAGAAGAACCATTATCCGTATATCTGAAAGCACCAGTACAGTGGCCCCAGCTTGCTGAATCGCAGACAGTCAGCACACTCAGCCCAAAGATAAATGGACTTGAAGATTGAACTTCACACACAATTCCAGACCTTGTTAGAGCCTGCTAATGTTGTGGGTTAAAGAAAGTGTGTGTTGCTTGCAATTGCATGTGTACATCTGTTCTGCAGGTAAACTGAGGCCATCGGTTTCAAGAACTGTCCCTGTAGCCCTTTTCTGTAAGGATAATACTCATCTGCATTTGAAACTTAAAATACTTACCAGAAGGGCATTCACAGCTATGCCACAAGTGTTTTTGGCATCAGCACCGTGTCTGATTTGTCTATACCATACAAAGCTCATGAACCCGACAACTACTTGTATCAAAAAACCTCATCTGTTTTGGCACCTTATGAGCAAAAAACAGCTTCTGGAGACTCATCACCTCTCACATCGCTGGCACAAGCTCCTGCCAGAACATTTGGTCCTCAGCATGTCAGACAAAATCATTCAACAGCTAATTTTCCTTGATTAAACACAGAAACATACCATACCACTAGCTACAAAGCAAATCAGAACTCAACAAAAAGGGACCCACCCCACTTTCCCCTGCCCAGTCAAGCCTGATGTTCACCACTTTTTAAACTTATCTTTCAAATGAAAAGAGAAAACGGCAACTTGCCTTCTAAAAAAGACATCCTCTCCCCTCTTGTCCCAAAAAGCTTCTGCTAAGGAATGACAGGGCAAGTCTAAATTCCCCTGCAGCTCCCTGGCTTTTCTGCACCTACATGTGTTGCTGCCAGGCACAGCTGTAGCCCCAGAGGAGTCCCAGGAGAATACAGCGGTGGCAGGGGTGGCATGGGGACATGGCAGGTACCAGTGCCAGCAGAGCACCAGCTCTCCCCTTTGCTGGCCAGAGATCAGTCCTTCTTCTGGCCTTTTGGACACTAGAAAAGCCTGCTTGCAACCTAGTAAGCAACAAGGCAGGAGCACTTAATTCCCTCCTGTGGTCTCCGATCTCTACTGGCCAGGCTGCAGTTTGCCATCCCCAACACCGTGCTGATGGAGCAGGGCTCTGGAGCATGGTCCCTGCAAAGCAAGGAGAGGTTCCTGCCAAAAAGTTTGCACTCTGAAATATGCACTGGAATGTGTAGGTAGTGTTCACGTATTTTTGCAGTTGGAAGTTATTTAACGATGTTTAGGAGGAAGATTTTGGGTTCATGTGGCCAGAATTATGAGGCAAGTTTTGTAATCCTGGTGGTCACTGGCTGCATGCTCAGGTGATCAGTTTGGGGCAGTGGTCTGTGGTTAGAGGAGGTGTTGATTACTTACACCATAATGATGAAGAAGCTGGTAGAATGTTAGGGCCAATGCTTGTCCTTGAGCTGGCACCAAACAACCTCCAGTCTGCACCCCTGGCACACACTGCACATGCATGAGAGCTTTGACACTTACCCCATAAACTACATCCCCTTATCCCCTTTCAGGTTAAGAGATACTGCAGCATTAGTCCACATGAAGGGTATCCATGCGCCTCTGGGAAATGGTCAGGATGGGAAAATACTGAAATATGCAAATATCATTAGCATGCCTCTCGTATAGACAAGAAAATAAGACTAAGGGTATAAGCAATACCATCCTCAGCCTCCCAAGCTACTCTTACAATGTGAAGTCAAAGCCCTCATAACCAGTAACCATGAAGATTAAACACCCCCCATCACTTCTTCCCCCTCCTCATCTATGTGAGATCTGTCTCCAGGCTTGTGCTGGCTCCTGCTACTAGATTGGCAGGTATGGATGAGGAGCATCCCTTTCTCAAGGAGGAGTGCCTGTGCTGCTGCTGTCTTCCAAGGGGCAAAAAAATGTGGCTGGATTGTCAGGGCTGTCTGTTGGGTGGAACCTCAGGGACTCCTTCCCCTTGGTGGTGGGGATGCCCTTTGGTCACAGGCCTGGGATGGCCAAGGGATGTCCTGGGATGGCTAAGGTGTTCCTTTAAGGGACAGTCATGGCTCCATCATTGCTTTTTGGAAGAGTCTGCCTGGGGAGCAACCAACACTGTACCTGAGAGGAACCTCCGCTTGCCCTGGCAGCTCTTCCTCTGCTGCAAGGGCATTAGTCCCATGCACGTAGATATCATTCTGTGGTAGCTCAGCGGAGGGGAAGAAACAATAAATTAAGTATAAGAGTCACAACAGAGTTCATGTATGTGGAAAATCCTTCAAGAACAAGAAATGACTAGCCAATGATCAGCTGGGCAGATGTTTTCTTAATCAGGTAATAGTTCTGTCTGGAGGCTTCATTGCAGATCAGCTCCCACAGGCTCATTAATGAGAGCCTGCGGTGGCTGTGCGAGTACCCGGCACAGCTGTTTCTGAGCATTGGTGAAAGGAAACAGTTAAAAGTATAAGCAGCAACAAGACGGTAAAAAGGTGAGAAGATGACAGAAAAAGAGCAAGCTGTACTTCTCTGTAGACTTACTATGCTGAAGTGTCCACCTGCTCTGTGCTTTTGATGATTACAGTTCTGTATTTTTCCATAGGTTAATGAATGCTTGTAAGTAAGGAATTTGACTGTTAAAATTATTCGTGGCAGAAGATGGATGTATTTTTGCCATAAAAGAAAGTTTCCTTTTTTCACTACATGATAAAAATAGTGCTTACTCATTTCTTATTTGCTTAGGTGTAAGAGTAAACTACCATGCAGGTTTCACATCTGAGAAATATAATTCAAATTTAGCAGACTTTCTTCAGGTCATAATCTATTTAATGCAGTTTCCTAATCATGCAAATTTTACACAACAATCTGTCCCTTTCTCATTTAAAAAATCATCTTTTGAAGAAAAAAGGTATTTTACAAAGACTTTCCTATTATGTTTATGCCACTAGCAAAAGGAGGGGAGAGAACAGTATTACATGGTTTTCTTTAATTTATAGGAACTAATGGTAATGACTTTTGAAGGCCTGTATGTTATTAAACTAATGGCGTGCAGGGTGATAACAAATAGTTAGAATCCATCTTAGCTTTAAGCTTCATCAATGCCATTTTGAGTGAGCCATCAACATCACACATAAACCTGGATGTGCTGTGTAATGACATAATTTAACATTTTTAACTGTAATGTCTTAATGACATAGAATTAAAGTTCTGGCCAAAGCGTGAAGAGACCAAACGAGAAGTTTCCAAAAGAAATTGAGAGTGCAAGGCAATTACTTTTATGGTAGAAAGTGGTAATATTGTCTGCATTATGAGTGAAAAATACAAGTTTAGAAGAAACTATCCTTAGCAGTCAGAGCAGGTGGGTGATGCACTTTGTGGACAGCTGTGGGTTTTCTGATGGGTAGAACAGCTTCACAAGGTGTTTATGTTTAACAATTGACTCATTGTTGGGGCCCATATGGTCACAGATAAGCAATTTGCACAAAAGATTTCCTGGAGTTACAAGCCCAGGGCCAAAACAGATAAAAGGAGCTGGGAGCTAGACAGGAGATTTGAAGGATTCATCTACCTTGCAGTGATTGCAGCTCACGTGGACTCAAACTATACCACATTGCTCCCAACAATGATGTTGCAGAAAGCTGCCCAACCCGGGACTTGACAGTTGGTTGACATTTACACCCTCATTATTCTCCATAGCAGTATTGTCAGGGCCTGATCCAGGTTGTTGAAGGCTGGCTCCATACATCTGCCTGAGCTGCAGTCACTGCAGAATAAACACATTTAAAGATAGAAGCTCAGGTAAAGTTGCTTCTTGGTGACAAAGCAGTTTTCTGTAAAAGAAAAAAAATAGTCTTGCACAGAGATTTGTGCATCTTTGGCTAGAGAAACATCTTCTGTAAACAAGAACAGTCTACCCACGTGGTTGCTGCTGCAACAGAAAACCATCTGCAAAAGCCCTAGTATCTGAAGCTGAGTGACAGGGGGGCAGCAGCACTCTTGTCCCATCAAAGAACTACATGACAGAGTGTGCATCAGCTGTCATTCTTCAAAAGAATAGCTCAGACCACAACACGTGCAAAACCGCTGCAAAATTGCAAAGCCCTGCTTATCAGCATGTCATTCTCCTGGCATACGCTCACAAACATTCAGGCTAAGATGTTCAAAGCTAGGTAAATAAACATGAGTATTGGTACCTGATTTAAGTTTTCACATATAGCCCCAGTAGTAATAGAGTACAAATCCTGTCAGAACACCATGTATATCCATGTTCTCTAACCAATAAATTTATATAGTCGCTTTTTTGTAAAGTTGTGTACTCTCTGACTCCTCCTGAAACACAAAAAGCACCTTTTCATGTCAGTGAGCATGTACTTTTCAAAACTAAAAATACTTTCAAAAATAAAACGCAGGATTTGTTACTGTCTCCCCTTTTTCAGACTGGTATTGCTCTTCATGTCTGCTACTCTCCTCCGATCCTTCCTTTCTGAAGGGTTCAAGAGTCACCCACTTCAACCTCCTGCTGCCTCGGTGTGTGGCTCCATGTTCAAATCACTTACGGTGACTTTGAACTCAGAACCAGCTTGGCCACTTGAATTTCCATTTGAGAAGGGAAATGTGGAAGAAACTCACTGGGGAGTGTTCTGTGATGGATTGCTATAGACAGCCCACCACATGCACTTGCCAGGCTGCAGCTGGCCAGAGGAAAGTGGAACTGGGTCAAAAGGTTTATGTTCTTGCCTCAGGGGAGAAGTATTTAAGTACCCTGCTTTTCAAAAGCAAAATCAGGCTCTTCTTTGAAGCCTACAGCCATAGGTTCCAGGCTGGGAATTCCCGGGCTTCATTTCTAGCTTCTAAACATGATTCTCTGCCATGTCAGCCAAGAACAGCTTGTCACAGCTGTGAAAAGCTCACATGTTCTCTTTCAGTTTCAACTGACAAGTCCTTCATCTATCATAGCATCACTGCAATTAGCTCCAGTTGTTTATTTCTTTGTTTAATTGCAACCTATTTTCCTTCAGGTATCACCTCCACAATGAGCTACAAGAAGCTCTGAGTACAAGAACAGTAGGCAGGTAGTACAAGACACATTTAATCTAGAAACCTGCAACTAGAAGCCAAAATAGCAGATGTTTTTATAAAATTTTTTCCCCAAAATTTCCTTCTTTAGATCATGGCAACCATTTGCCTATGATTTCAACTATATAAATAATATTTTTAAGAGAGAAAACACAAAGATAAACATGGAGATTTTGTTGTGTTTGGTGTCAGAGGAAACTGAATCTCTCCAGGATGAAGATTCTCATAGCACTGCTGTAGGATCTATGCCCAAGGTATCCAACAGCTCCAGCCACTGGATTTTTGGGCTCCCCCCTCCACAGCCGTCTACAGCATGCTGTTAAGAGAAGGCTGGAAGCCTGAGCACCTCCAACTTGAGGAGAGAACATCCTCAAACTAAGGCAGGCAGAAGATCGAAGTATTTTGGACATTTTAGTAGAAACTGAAGGGAAGAAACTGAGAAGTGAGACCAGAAGTTGAGGTTCTTTGATACAGGCTTAGAAGGCACTTCCAGATCACCCTTTTGAAAATGTCTACTTTCATGTTTACAAGCATGTGAGAAGCACATGCATATGCATGTGAGAAGGTGCTTAGATTTTTCTACTGGTATTGAGTGGCAGTAAGGCAAAAGCCCTGGAGAGGTGTTCTGAATAGCTGAGTTTGATTCCCGGTTCTCTTAATGAGCTTGGATCTAACATTTAATTTCTCCATTTCTCTGTCTTTTAAATGGGGAGGAATGAGACTAACCTTGTTGATAAGGTATATTGTGGTTCAGCCATGAAAGGTGAATTAGAAAAGGTAAATGTGGTGGAATTATTATTAAAGTATATATTCCAAGACTAAACCCTAATAAAAGTGTTTTATCAGGGAACTACTTTAGCAATGCGCTAAATGATGATACTCTTAAGGGAAGGCAAATGAGGCATCAAAACTAAAAGTTTAAAGCTGATTAAAATAACTTATTAAATAAAGGTCAATCTTGCAGCAGAGCTGATTGATACATCAGCTGATCCAACAGTTCCTTTCCAGCTCTACTTTCTGTAATGAGAAAGTAAAACTAGTCATAAACATATGCATTAATTACTTAACTGAAGAAGTTGGAGACCATGAATAAAGAGTCCTAGTTCCCCACTGATTAATGAAGGAAAAACATAGTGAACTGCTTTCTGTCTCGTAGAAAGATGGATCCCACTTGCTGCTACACTCTGTAAGGAGTGCCATGCAGTATCTCGGTGAAAGAAGTTATCGTTCTGTTTAATGAGCTCATGATCTGAGGAGCCAAGTATGGGGAATTAAGGCATGCTGGTAGCAAAAAGCTAGGCAGCCTCAAAAAATGCTTCTTAAGCGGTATAGGGAACTCAGTGCATTGTATGGGCTGTGTGCTCAGCCAAAAATTCTGTAGGGCAGCAAGCCACAGAGGGGTTGAACATTACCAAGTGGAGTAGCATGATCCATGGGAATGGGGAATGAAGTCATTAGACAGTGCTGTTACAAGCTACAGACAGTTCTCCGGGCTGGTCAAGACAAGTCCATACAAAGCCTGGACAGATCTGGAGACCCGTGGTGTTTACTTAAAAGGAAGCCTATGGCCTGTTACAAGCAAGACCATATTTACTGAGTTAGAAGGCAACGAGTCCAACTATGTCATTGCTAGTAGCTGCATTAGAAACGGTGTTTTGAAGTTTGGGAAAAAAAAAAAAAAAAAAAAAAGGATATTTCACAATACATAGATGTATAGAAGGGAAGTAGCTGACGTGTTTCATTCCAGGTAGGGCTGGTCACACACAAAGATTATCACACCCCACTATCCACACCTTCTTCCCTATTGACAGGAGCCACGTTTGTAGGAGGAACAGCAGAGAATGGGTGAGCTCATGACTCAGCAGCTCTTGCATGAATGTTTTTGGGCAAAGTGTTAATGCAGACTAAATAATGAAGGCAGGTTTGCGCCAAGAATCTGGACTGTGACTGGGAACAGCTGATCTAGAGGACATTTCTGCTGCCCAGCCATCCTGCCACTTGAGAGAGCTGCCTGGGCTGTTCATACCAACTTGCCTTGTCCTCACACACAGAGGAAGCCTGTAGAACTGAGGTGTAACTGCTCCTTCTTGAAGCAAGTTCCAGTAATTTTCTTGGAAATCTTTCTCATGATTTAAAATGTCATTACTTTCATTACCTCATTTCTACAGTGAATTTTTTGTGACTCTTCTTCAGCAGTTTCATAAAGCCAGGATCATTTTCTATCTGCAAAAAAAAAAAACCACCTGGAAAAAAAATGCAGGTAACCTCTTCCTTTCTGGACATACAACAATGTTGTCAGTAGCTCTAGAATAAAGGAGCTACCAAAAAATCCAAATGACAGCAAGGCAAACAGCCCTGTTTCCCAAAGTTATATTCAATGAGGCATGTAAGTCATACCTAATGAGATATTTGAGATATCTGTCTCTTCCTGGTTTCTGTTACAAGTGACATCCAAGACCACTTACACAGTAACAAGTAAAAGTTAACCTGTTGGATGCTGGCAGTGTAGATTCTCTCTATTTAGCCAGTCATTAGTATATGGCTTTATTCTAGAACCTTAAAACTGTTCATGTTACTTCTGGAGCACTTCCACAGTTGGTAAGTACTTTCTGTTGAGTCCCTCATCTTCTCCTGAACGACAAGCTTGGTGGACTCTAGTCTGTCGTTCCCACTGACCTCTCCCTGGATCCCTGGGAACCCTGGCCCTGGGACAGGTCCAGACTAGGGCACCCACATATTTTAGTTCCTTGGCTTATTTAGTGGTGACTTCAAAAAGACCACATTCAGAAACAAAATTAGATTGACATAGCTAAAATCAGCTCACCTTATACAAAATGTTTACTACTATTCTTTTAATTTTTTGATAGATTATTGAACCAAAATCCTCAAAGTTTTTCCGCTGGGCATGTTGGACATGATTATGCAGTTGTGGTTGGTTTTTTTTTTCATCCTGTGAAATCAGTAAAAATTTTAGAGGGTGGGAGTAAACTGAATTCATTAGAGCAACTCATACGCTTTGTAAACTGTTATGAATCTTACGCTAATCCTTGAGCACAGTTTCAAGCAAAATTTTTCAGGTGTTTTCATGTTTGTCATGTATCAAATACATTTACATTTCCTTTGAAAAATTATCATAGCACTGACAATAACAAGTGGCTGACCCCTTGCAAATAAAACTCTGAAAAAGCAATAAAGTTCAGGCATCATATATCCTGAGACAAATATTGGTCTACTAGAAAAAGTGCAAGTCTACTAGAAATCATTCGATGGGTTTCAAATGTTAAGGAGAAGAAAACATCGTCAAAGAGTTGATAGGAATTTGGTACAGAAGCCATGCTGGCAAAGTATAAAAGTGACGTACTTAGGAAGACAGTGACAAAAACACAGTACTTGCATCTTTAATGGAAATGCTGGATTTGGCAACATGGACAGAAGTAATGCCAAATGGTTAAGGAGCAACTTTTCTTGGGAGAATAAAAATTTGTATCAGCGTTAAGGCTGCATTTCTGTGCCCTTTCAGATCTAGCCTGCAGCATTTAATTGTTGAATTTAAAACGATAGTTGAAAACCTCTGAGCTTTTAGTGTCACGTGGCCTCAGCACTTCGAAAGCAGAGGCAATAGCTATCTAAAGAGCAAAACTGCCCTCCATTGTTCTGCTGCAGTTTTAGAAGTATGCTTCCTCCTGCTCTGTAGATGTTAATTCTTAGCCCATATGGACAAAGATGACATGTTATTAAATACAATATATCTTCCCATATAACCATCAGCCCAACTGTTGTCCTGAAGAGGACTGACAAGCTTATCTTAAATAATTCCCTAAAAGGGCTCTGAAATGATTAGAAGTTGTGTGTTTACAATGATGCCAGAAGATCAGCAGGTTTATACACTGATCAATCATTTATATGCTAGTGAGCAGCTGGCATCTGAGGCTGTGTGTGCTCATCTGTCAAGCAGTTCTTACAAAGGTTAGAGGTAGTAAAGTCATACTCAGACACAAATATAAGATCCTGATCACAATTTGCCAAGGTGCCACCTTCTTCCCTAAGTCCAGCTCAAGCCCATCCATTGCTTTTCAGTGCAGTTAATGCCCTTGCAGGTAGACGCAGCATATGTGCTCACCCAATTTCAGCCTCAAAAAACATCTGTGGATAGGATAATATTGACCTTTATCCTCTGTACTATGGAAAGTGTTTTTGAAAGAACAATCTGGGAACCGCTGGAGAAGCTGGAGCTGGGTGCAGAGAGGAAGTCCAAGGGCCAGTGCTTGGGTCTCTGGCTCTCACAGGCTGTCTGCTTTGGAAGGGACCAATTCTCCCCATTTCTAGGCAAAGACTAGATCTGACTTAGAAAGAAATATAAAGAGAAGTCCAGGAAGGGAGTCCTGAACGGTGCTGTGAGTTCCAGCAGGAAAACAGAACAACCAGCAGTCTGGGTCCTGTTGGTTTGCCTGAAAGGGTTAGTGGCATCTTCATAGTCTTTCTCTTTCCACCTAAATCGTTACTTTATGCCTATGAATGTGAGCACACATGCTTTCAGTGGTGCCATCCTCTCAGCTTTTGTGCTTATCACTTCACAGAGTGCCTTCTGTAGAGTGCTCTTCCAAGCCTTGAAACACAGATATTTGTACATGTATGAATATTGGGAACATGCAGGACCCTTCAGAGCACTGGGAGCACAGGAACAGTTACCACGGTAGGGAAATGGGGTAAGCACTGGGAGAGATTCTGGTAGCCAGTGATGTCAGTCCCCGCTATGGCACTATATTTACTACTTAGATTCTTTTTTAATATAACACTGAAAACCTGACAGGTTAGTCCAGTACCATCTCTCCATGCTAAACCCACATTACATTTTGTCCCGTTATTCTTCAGAATATTTTCTAAAGCTCTGCATTCCATCAAAATCACAGTTATCAGCCTGTGTTTGTCTAGACCTATAGTTAACGTTTTCTTCTGACATAAATTAAGACTCTTATGCAAAACATTGCAGAGAGAGAAAGTATAATCTCTTTCAAACTAGGGTTTTATTATAAACAATATTAAAAGTTCCATTTTCTTTTCCCGTCAGGTTTCCTGGGCTGTGCCTCAGTTCCACCTTGGTTCTTCTTTCTTGCTTTTCCCTGCCTTTCTCCCCTCTCTTTTCGTACAGCATGTATTTATTTCCCATTTGCTAAGCAAATCTCTTTTATTTTGCTTTTATTTCAGCCCTTCAGCTTTCATAATCCCAGGATAAGGTGTTCATAGTTTATATGTTCATAATTACAGAAAAAATATTATATCATCATTTAAGCAGATGAAAACCAGAAGTTAAAGGGATTTTTGGTTGGTTGGTTGGTTGGGTTTTTTTAACGTATGTCTAGTATCACTTTCTAAACTTTAACAGTAAAAGCATTAGAAATGGCATTGTCACTCAGCCTGCTTGGGGAGAGGAGGTGAATGTTATCATGTAGTAAGTATACATGGGCTGTTATAGCTATCACTCAGATCAAAGCCTGCTGCATTGACCAATTCCATTTTTTTTTACAGGAAAAGAATGCAGCAATTTATCACTTGTCCAGTCTAGTTAATGTTTTGTGCCTTTTTTCCAAGAGTGGAATTTGTGAACTGGCTAGCTTTGACAGTTTGAGATACTTGGTACTTTTCATTTCTAGATCATTGACTAAAATATAGCGCATATTTGATGAAAACTGACTGAAAATTAAATTTGGAGGATGCCTGATGGCTGAAGTATGTAAAAAAATGTTGGTTTCTGCTCAACTAATAGTAGATGGATGCCAATAACAAAAAAAATACATATATCTTAACCCTGTCCTAGCAAACATTCTAACTAGGGAGACTCAGAAATGAATGGAGAACATACTTACTTTTGGATGCCTTCATCACTAAACTCCTAACTTTAGCTATGGCTTACCTAACTCCAGAATCGGAATTCACCTAGACATGCCTCTGAAATCTCTGAAAATCAGATTGTCAATCTAGTATATATCATGCACCGCCCCACATCCAATAAAGGATGGAGATTATCCTTGACTCTCCTTTTGTTTCTAGTGCATTTGTAAAAATATTTTTTGTTACCTTTTATGTCAGTAGCCAGCCTGAGTTCTAACTGGGCTTTCACCTATCTAATCTCCCTGTGTAACCTCATGACATTCTTATAGGCCTCCTGAGTTGCCTGACCCTTCTTCCAGAGGTGGTAAACTTTTCTTTTTCTCCAAAAAAGAGTTCCAGCCAAAGCTCTCTGTCCTTACAGACTTCAGACTGGGCACATGATGGAGATGGGTGTGGTGTGAATATCTTAGGAGAGAGCTGATGCACTTTGGCAGGGCTATATGGTAGAGCCAAAAGTCAAAAGGATGGTTTGTATCTGCCTTGGAAAATACAGCAGTCTCTTGGCATTCCCAGTCTACTTTGCCATTTGAATCTTATTGAATTAGTGAAGTGAATTAACCTAGTATTTGACACTTCTTTCTCTAGGTTTTTAAGAAATTCAGTCTCCAGTGATTACAGTTTTGCTTTGTCTGCCATTTTCTGGTGAAAGATTAGCTCCCAATTCCCAAGGAACATAATGAGATATTTAAGATAAAAATAGTCCTCCTTTTGTGCTACACTGTCCAATTTGGGTAATCTGATTTTTAACTTGCATTCTCATTTAAAGAAAGAAATTTTGCCTTACAGCAATGAATAGATGGCCCTCCCGTCCTTCCAGGACTGCATGAATATTGTTGCTTTTAAAAAGACGATGACAGGCAAACCAGTCTTGGCACTACAGTGGCAGGTCATGCGCTTGCACGCTGCACTACACATTTGGATAACACAAGTAAAGGAACTGTATGTAGTTCAGAGTTCTGAGTTCAACTGTTCAGAGTTGCAACTTGTCCAAGTCCTGGAGTTAAATTCATATACTTTCAGAGTTGGTAGCAAGGATGACATTTCTGATTGTTGTATTTTCCTGTCCTCAGAGAAATAGAAGGACTTTTTCAACAACAATCAATATATTCAGAAATTGGACTTTAGTTTCAGCAATGTTGCCATGATTCCTTATGGCATGATGTGTACCAGCTAGATGTCAAATCAACCCAAACCTAGTTAAAGAGCCTTTTTTGACAAACTGCAATTGCAATGAGCAAGAGTATTTCAAGAAACAAAGCCTTTTAATGGATGGCTGTTGAATTTAATGCTTTGCTTTAGTTGGATTTTTTTTTTTATGTTAATACATCTTATTTTGATAACTGAAGGCAAAAATTTCTTACTTCTCCATCAAAATAATTTCTTTATGAAACTACATTGCTCATCTGCCCACCTGTTTATCAGTTCTTCTCCCTAATAACTTTCAAACGTGTTGTCCAATTTCAACAAAATTTAACAAAGGCTAACACTGTAAAAATGTCAAACTCCCAAAAGTATTCTGAAGATCAGTGGCTGGATAAAAAGAGAGCATTAGCTAGTGAACTCACTAAGAGAAAGCCAGGAGATTCAGTGCTTAACAGCACTTTAGCTGACCAAGTCAGCACAAATCTCATTTCAGATATTCTGCACTGTCGGCCTTTTCTTGATCATCTGTCATGCTCAGTAAAGTCAGCTAGAGTACATAGGAAACAAGGCAAGCAGTATTTCTGTACATATATGTTTGTGTGTGTATATATGTAGATATAGAGAGAGATATATAAAAAAGTGTAGGGAAAGTGGAATGAAGCCAAGAGTCCTGTAGGAGAGAAGCTGTAAGAGACATCTGGGAGCATGTGGGAAGCATGGGAATTTGGAAAGGTCTGGGGTGTGAAGGGAGCTGGAAGTACTAGTGAAGGAACCAAGGACATGAGAAACACAGGTATCATAGACAGAAGGTGCATGAATGGAAAAGCAGACAGGGTATTGCTATGGAAGTGTCATGGGGCTGTGCCAAAGGAGCTGGGTCGTTGTACTCTGGCCGTGTAGGAGGAGGGGGGCACTGAAAGCCGGGCTTCACTGATTCCTTGTACCACTCATGCAACATTAGGCTTATTTAAAACTGACCAAGAAAAAGGTTATTCAAGTATCTAAATAACTCACAAAGTATTTAATGAAATATTTTGGTTTAACTTTAGAAAAAAAGATACCATAGGAAGTAGTGGGAACCCCATTTTTTCAAAAGAAACTGAAAAATTCTGTTTCAGTTTAGCCCCAAACTATTATTTTCCACTGCTTGCTTCAGCCATTGAACTGAAAAATTGGTTATTTACCGAACAGCCATACTTAAAAATATTTGCAACACAGGCATGGCCAGTACCTTTCATCCAGAGCTCTGCTGTGGGGACAGCTCACAAAACGTGCTGGGGAACCGGTGCTGCCTATTAAGTTCTGGCTGATAAGATCTCAGGCTGTGCTTCGGAGAATTTGTTCCCTTGTTCAGCCAAAGATAAACAAGGTAGAACCAACCAACCTGCCTCCACTGATGATAATCTTCCTAGGAGATGCTATCATTTCAGCAGCCTCTGTAAGAAACTTTCCTGAAGGTCGGTGCATACAAAATAATCAATTCTCATCTACAGATTACAGTTTGAATGTGCCAAGTGCTACCAGGGCTTATGATACCTGGTTCGTGAGAGGAAGTCTACAATACTGATTGAAGACATGACATTTGCTGCAGCTGACAAACTGAATGGACCACGGGCAATTCAGAATTCAGAATTTCTGGGGAAATTCTTCTAGCTTCCAGAAAACACATACTAACTACTTCTAATGAGCAGTAGGCAAGCAATGCCCACAGTACAAGTGGTCTGTAGATAAGCAAAAAGCTATATTCACAAATAACTGTTGATCAACACTTTGCAGCAATTTCCTTTAAAAAGAGAGAGAAGAGCTGGTCTGGGAAATTCAGCGTTTTGAAGATGCAGTGTTTCTCTTGTTATGACTGATGAAAACGTGGGATATAAGCATGTGCCATTAGCATGCAGCCTCACCGGCACTGCACAAGGGTATACTACATCTGGCAGCTCCGTCCCAGCTTCAGTCACCTTTTAGGCTGAACCCACACCCAGCACCTCCAACAGACAGTGTGGGGCATGAGTGGACTTTTGCCAGTGGAGTGAACGCCTATGATAAACCTCCATCTCCTGATCTCTGCTGTGGCTGCAACAAACTACTTCAACTCTCACAGCAGTGTGAGCAAGATCTGAATCAAGTCTGTAATCTTTGTTCTAACAAAACTGAAGACAGTTTTCTTCTCCTGAAACAAGAACCTCATTATCCTCTGTCCAGCTGGCTAAACCTAGAGATCAACCCGGAGTCAGATTGTAACTGCCAGTTCAAAACATCCAAAAAAAAAGATGGGTAGAATGCAAAGTTGATGGTACCCAAGGGAAGAATCTTAATTCAGTTACTTTGCATGCTGAGACAGTTTTAGGAGAGCGTTAGGTACATCTAAACTTGGCCTGTGGCAGCATATTCTTCCATGCACGTGCCTCCCTTAGCTTGAGAGGGAAGGAGGTCACAGCATCACTGTGGCAACGTGATGGGTTTGGAGGTACTGGCCCTTAAGGGACACTGTTCACTCCAGGCCTGGAAGCAGCTGCAGCAGCATGGCTCCATACCAGCACTGGGCCCAGAGGCGACGCACGTCAGCACAGGGTTGAGCTGACACAGCCGTATTGGGTTTAGGACTCAGCTAATATCCACACAGCACCTCGTGCCAAGAGAACGTGCTTTGAGCTGCTGGTTTGGTCTCTGCATGTCAATTTCTGTTGGTCATTTCCCTCTGGATGTTGCTGAGATGCTGTTTCCATCTGGAAAGGAGCATTTTAGGTATTTTTGTCTTTGGCCGTGTGTGTATCGCCTAATGGAGCACAATGCACAAATTCCCTAAGCTCACAGCAACCCACGCAGACACAGGGCAGAGCCTGGCTCAGGTCTTCACAGTCTCATAGCTGTGTTATTGCAGCACTGCCTAAGATAAGAAACCCTGTTGGTGTGCAGAATTTATGGCCTTGAGCAGAGAAATAGCCCCGTCACAGCTGCATCCCCCCTTTCAGGCAGAGGCAGCTGCACAGGGTGCTCTGAGTTGTGTCATTTTGTGTGATGAACAAACACCAAGTGTCCCCCAGCATCACTACCCAGTCTGCCTCATCAAGGGCTTGTCTCACCCTCTGCAATCAAAAGAAGTACAGTTAGGTGCAGGAAAGGAAGAAGTAATTCAGTGCTGGAATAACTACAGTTGGCTGGATTAAAAATGAGCACTGTATTTTTGCTCAAAAGCACCCAAAAAGCAGAACAAGAGGAGGCTAGAATCTGTCCTCACCTTGAGGCCAGAAGAGAGGCGTGGACAGTGAAAAGACTGTTTCCAGTTCTGTGGGACTTTGGAAAAAGCACATAACTATTCTGTGCCTCAGTTTCCCCATCTGTTCTGCAGAGGCTCCAGCACTGTTGCTTGCCTCCAGCATCTTCTATAAGGCTTTTTCAATTAACACATCTAAAATGGTTGGAATTCCTCATAAGGATCAATAAAAGTGCATATTACTGTAAAAAAGAATTTGCTAAAAATAACTTTCATCAAACTGAGGAAGCTGAAAGAAGGTGCTGTTTTGTTCAAACAACGTAAGGGAGAGCCAGAGAGGGAACAGCACAAATCTCATCCTACTCAGATGGAGAAGACCAAGTGGCATTGCAGGCATTGCGTCTGCACGGCGCAGCTGTATGTCCCAAACCAACTTGCAGTTCTCTGGCAAATGCAGGGGGTGAGGTGTGTCTATATATAGCGAGCAGGGCAGGATGTGATGGAAGGACAACGATGCTGGGGGGGACAAGGTGACATCTGCTCCTCGCGGTGCCGAGCAGCTTGGCAGGCGGCTGCCATGCTCCCGGCTGCCAGGCAGGATCCAGTCAGAGCTGAGCGCTGCTCTCATTAATGCCACGCTCTCATTAATGCTGCACCAGGCTCCTCTGCGCTCTGGTCGGCTCAGGGCTTTTGCTTTTTTTGCTTATGCAAGCAGCAGCCCCCAAATCTGTACTGTACAGGGAAAAAAACTCTGTCTCATTGATCAGCAGGTTCAGCAGGACCCATGTGCATTGAGTTATTGCCAGGAGAAACTTCAGCTGCTGTAGCAACTGTTCTGGCTGAGTTGCTGGAGATTGGCAGTAAGAAGCTTTCACCAAGATACATACAAATAAAACTCATGCAGTTGCTTTGATATCTCGGTCTTTGTTTGCTACAAGCATTCATATCAGCAACTGGCTAACTCACAGCAAATTCCAAGAAAGTGTGACCAAAGAAGTTGCATGTCCTGCAGAGGATTTCTCTGCGTGGCTTCACCTCGCTTGTTAGAAATCTTTGATTTTTTCCTCTTCTCTCCAAAAGTTTCAGATATTTGATCAGGAAGAAGATACCACATGAATTTATGAACCATCCTCCCAGAACAAACGAGCAGTGAGCAGAAGACGAAGCAGCTCAGAACGGCACAGGCAGAACAAGCAGGTTGAGCTGTGAACAGCAAATGTGTGGAAACCAAACCCTGTTACCACAGAAAACACTAGCAGAAAACAGGGAGTTAAATTCGCTGAATAAAACACTTGTTTGCAGAAGTTTTCCCCACTCTCCCAATTGACTATGCAGTGGTCTCCATGCAGTTTTCCAGCAGGTATTTGGTCCAAGCCAGTTTGTCAGGCGGAGAAGTGGCTGGGTTTCTCCACAAGCAGCTGCTTCTGTCCCCAGATCAGTTAGGGATGGAGCTGCACCACCAGGAGGTGCCTCCAGCCTGTACGGCGTTGGTGCGCCAGGCGTGTGCGGCGGCGGCGGGGCGGCCGCTGTGCGCAGGTGCCCGCAGCCCCCCCTGCCCGCCAGCCCGTGCCAGCCGGCTCCAAGGCGGCCCCGCCGCTGGGCAAGGCCGAGCCCTCAGCCACGGCGGCGGCGCCCCCGGGGGGACAGATCGCAGCGGGGGGGACCCCGGGCCGGGGCAGGGGGTGCCCGGAGGGGGCCGTGCCCCCGGGGGCGGGCAGCCCGCGCCGCGCCGCGCCGCGCCGGAGCAGCTCCCGGCAGCGGGGAGCGGAGCCCCGGCCGGGGCCGGGCTGCGGGCAGGGCCGGTGCCCCCGGGGGCGGGGGGCCCGGGCTGGAGCAGCCTGTGCCTGAGGGGCTGCGCCCCGCGGGAGGGCCCCGCGCAGGAGCGGCCCGGGCAGAGCTGCAGCCCCCCCGCGGGAAGGGCTCCCGCTGGAGAAGGGCCTGGAGGAGCGTCTCCCGCGGGAGGGCCCGGGCTGGAGCCGGGCGGCGTGTGAGGAGCCTCCCCCGGAGGGGGCCGGGGCGGCGGAGGCGGCGGGGGAGGGACCGGCCGCAGCCCCGGCCCCGGCCCCCAGAGCGATCTCCCTGCCCGGACCCCCGCGGGCCTGGCTGGGGGTGGCTCCCCTGCCCACCTGGGGGGCACGGACACCAGCCGGGGTTAAACCACCACGCAGCCCTAGGGATGCTCATGCTCCATGAGCAGAGGGGCATGAGCATCTTGTGCTAGTAGAGTTCCCTGCAAACGTATTCACCTGGATTTCCTTGCAGGTTGTCTGCATGGGTAACATTTTAGTAGCACTGGAAAACTCAATCTTTAACGGTCTGAAAGAGCATTATAATATGTATCATTCCATCCACATCTTCCTAAGTAACAAAAAAGTATGAAATGGTTAGAAACAGATCATTTGCAATGTATGGCAGCCTGGCTTTTTATCTAAACCACTATTACTGTCACTTTGGGGAGAGGAGAAGCAGCTTTTTTCCAACATAGTAGCAACACAAAAGTAAGATTTCAATTGTAGTAATCGAACTAAAATAAGGGTATTTGATGGTAAGTCTGTTTATCTTTTGTATACGCACTTTTAGTCTCCATTAGAATATATAGTGTCTTGTGGCACAGTAGGGTGTTTTGGATGCTCTCCTTGGATGCACATACTCATGATGTGCATTGCATGGGAGCTGATCCAACAGCTCATCACTGCCAGATGAAGGCGATCCAGTTGCCTTCCTCACTTTGAGCCTCTGCCCCCAGGGGCAAGCTCCATCCTTCTGCCTTATGGCTGCCAGGCTGCCTGCTGGAGCTCAGAGGAAGAAAAATTCCTGTTGCGTTAGTGATCAGATCAGATCACAGGGATGTCCCACAAGCTCCAGCAGCACCCACACTGTTGCTGCACAACACAGAATCTGCGGGTTCAGGAAGGAGAGGAGGGAGGGAAAGTCAAACCACCTCTGGATGGCAACAAGGTGTTAGATTGACATGGCTGCTTGCTGGCCTTGAAATACCTCAGACCCTTTGAAAAGACTGGTGCATCCTGAAGTGATCTGTACATATTGTAAAGGAGGTATTAGCCAGCTGTGCTATTTCATCCGAAGCACCATTAGGAGGGGTTTTCCGCTCAGGTAACCACACAGAAGCCTTCCAGCATTGGCACCTGTTTGCATTAAATGCTGTATTCACTCTGGTTAACTGCAGTGCCAATGTGTGAATGAAATTGGGTCATGATTCTGCAAAATATAAATAAGGCATTATTAACATGTCCATCAACTATTGAGGATGTGATACATTTTGCAAACTGTTCATTAATTCTATACAAAAACAGTGACAGGTACGGTATTGTTTCCACAGCTGGGGGTGAAGGATGTCTCATGTGCAAACCTGCAACATCTGCCTGGCTTGGGGATTTACCATCCTTTTCTTAAAATGAGTAAAATATAGATGAACACTGGAGTCATTCACCTGACACGAGTCAGTAATTACTGACTATTAATCCTATTGTACTTTAATTCTGTGGATTGTAAACAGCTTTTCATTGTGATGGAACAGCATGTCTGATCTACTTGGGAGCTGATGAAACTTAACAGCAGCAAACTCTTTCTTTTTGAGACATGTTGCCTTGTTTAGAAAAGTACATGAAGCCAAGTGCCTTACACCCCTGAAACTAAGGATGACTTTACCAGAGCAGGGGCAGAGGGGAGCAGAATAAGGCACCGATTTCCCATGTGTACAAGGAGCCTTAAAGCCTTTCATGGAGTGGGATCAGCCTCGCAGGGAGTGTGAGCCTGCCCTGCTGAAGCCACTGGGAGCTTTTCCACTGACCTCAAGGAGAGATGGATCAGGCCATCATGCAATTCCACTGTAAGGAGAGTTAGGCCACGTGATAAAGCACTGTTATCCTTTGCAGCGAGGGCATCCATGCAGGAATTAAGTGCGCTTTGCAATCACATCTTCTGCTAATTTACCTCCTCTTTCCTCAACAGCTGCCTTTAGATATGCCAGCCTGAGCACAACCGTTTAATGTTGGCACCACACAATTTAATTGAGCTGATTTCCAAAAATATTTGGTGTCTGCCTGGCAGCCTTATAATAGCATATATTTCTGTATTTAAACTTCCGTGATTGCACAAGGAAAACCAGGATATATGTAAGGAAATATATACAGACACTCTGGGACTCACAGTTATGATGTTGGAGTTACAAGCATGCTTTTTCCCCACTTTGTTTAAAAAGGATGTGTGTAACAGCACTACATTATTACATGTTGTAATTACACAGCCTCATTACATGATTATATGTCTTTACACTAATTACACAATTAAAAACCATTACAGAAATGTTGTGAATATATTTGAATCAATTAAAATATTTTTAAACCCACTGAGGCAACTGACTAACAACAAACCATCTAGGGGTAGCAGGCAAACCTGCCAAATTCATGGTATGATACCCCACTGGGTCCTCTGAGAACCCCCTCAGAGCTGTTTTACTCTTGGATGAACGGGAAGTGGAACAGCACGGGTAAATGTTAAAAAGAACAATTTTGTGCTCCATGTACCTGGAGCAGAATTTTGTAATGCCTTCTAGCATGGTTGCTCTATAGCAAAAGAATTACAGCCAAGATGTGGTGCCAGTGTCTTGAGAACCTGGAAAAGGTGTGTTGTTAATGGCGAGTCAGGCTGCTGATTCACCGGATTGAATCCAGCCCTATCTGTCACGGGGTGGAACCAAATAGGATGGTTGTGAACATGTACAGAGAGCAGGGCTGTTACAGAGCAGGGCTGTACCGAGAGATCTGGACAGAAAACAGAGAGTCTGTGGGGTTCAGGGCCACCAGAGGAGATGGGGAAGACAGAGACAAGGCTGGGGTGCTGGTGGCAGCTCCACTGCAGTTGGGTTTGGCAAGGGAACATGCTGGAGGCCATTGCGTGGGTGACAGAGCACAAGCACAGGTATGCATGTACATCCACTCTGTCGTGAGCTGCCTGGGTGCCCTACGGTGAGAAGTGTGGCGACCACCTTGCACTGTTGGGGGAGGTCAGCAGAAGGCACAAGGATGTCCCTTCTGCTGTTAACAAGAGGCACGGGATCTGTCCTGCATGGAAAATCCCACTTTCCAGAGAATATCTGGCAGCCTATTGTTGGAAAATTGCAGAGAAATCTGTTTCTACTGGGCATGCTTCTGCTCTTTGGAAACAAAGACTTAATTTTTCAAGGCTGTCAATGTACTATTTTCTGTAAGCACTAAACTCACCTGAAACTATTCCAGGCCCTAGGACATTCCCAAAATGAAAAGGAATGTGACCGGCTCATTTATCCCAAACATTGCCAAGGAACAGTCTCATTATGATCACTACCATAGACAATGCATAGAAAACAATAATTTATTTGGTTTGTCTATATTTTGCTTTCTTTCTGTCTAAGCACTAAGGGATATTAATGCACTGACAGAATTTGTGTATAGATTAACAGCAGATCAGTAGCCTGACTGATGCAGAATTAGTCATAGGCTGCCAGCCCTGCCAGCAGGGAATGAGTAGGTATTTTTCTGGCATGAGCCTGCTTTGGGAAATCCCACTCCCAGACTTTACAGTTCCTCTTTATACGTGAAAGCGAGAACATTATTTAGGCTTTGATAAGCAACATCTTCTACCTGCAGCATAACCATTAGAAGCTCAGCAGATGTGTTTCATGAGATATATAACCCTTTCGAGCTCCTTTTTATCCTGAAGGCACAATAAAACCTTCACACAAGATAAAGATAGTGAGTCGAACTTCCCTGGTTTTGTTCAGCTTCATGTAAATGTGTTCTGTTTGCAGTTTCGTTCTCCATTCATTCCGTATGGTTATTTTAAAATATCTGTATCAGTGTCTCCCTGTATGTATCTCCCACTCCTTTCAGGGCTTTACTTCTATTTCCCTGAACAGCAGGGCTGCTCTGTTCAAGAAGCTGTTCCTTTTTCCTGTTCAGTTCTCACAGTTCAATCACATTTTAATGAACTTCAGAAGACACTCCTGTATTTTTCTCATGATGACTAAGGTACATCCCCTGTAAGTTCAGGCAAGGCTCAGAGGGCAAAACGTGACATGGTATAGATACAGAACCAGTACGCTGGTTTCAGGCACATCACACTAGCAAGCTGATTAAAGCTGTATCTCTCTTGGCCATTGCTTCACACACCCAGCATGGTCAGCTCTGCTCCTTTCCCTGTTTGACCTGAGCAGAGCTGCAAGCAAACTCCGCACAGCAGGGCAGAGCTAGCATCAGGCTAGCTTGTACAGGCACAGCAATGGAGAAGTGGTAGCACAGGCTAAATGTACCCATAAATTAAAGCACCTGGATGCTGCATAATACTAGTGAATGATGCCTACATCATTGCACCTGCCACTGCTGTAAGCCTTGCTATGTAACAGATAGGCCACAGCTATCCCTGTTTATCTTTGATTACAAGCTGCAATCACATTATCAGATAGCTGCAGCATAGACATATCTTCGTTTGGTTATGCCTTGCATCCCCAGTATGTCTGTTCTGCAATAGCATGGCCAGTGACAACACAGCCACTAGCACAGTTTGGGTGGGATTCAGATTCAGAAGACACCTGTACATAGATGCCTGAGCTCTTGTATCAGGGGAGGTGTAGTCAGCACTTGTCAATGGAGAGCAGAGTGCAGAGTCAACGCATCCTTCATGGGATGCGCATCAGGTGCCCATGTTTAAGTGCCCACAGCCATTTGAGATTTCCAAGTGGATACGAGATATCCACAGTGTTCTGGGGATGAACTACAATCTGGATATACCTATTTTCACCCTGTGACTTTTAAAGGGGCCTGGAGGGCTGATTTTGATTAGATTCCTCTTTTTTAAACAGTTAATAAACATTACAACCTTCCTCCCAGTGTAAATGAAACTGAAATACAAAAGTGTATCATCCAACTCTTCCAACAGTGAAGGGCAGACACATCCTCCACATCCAGTTTGGGCTCCCTGGCTACATCTGTATTAATCATTTGTACACAAACAAGGGCTGAAGCACTGTCTGCTACTGTCCAGGCTGTTAGCGTACTGTGGGTGCATTCTCTGACCCAGCTTTGATTTGCTCTGGATAGTAATATCTGGGACAAGCTTTGGGAGATAACATTGCCTAGAGCCCTTACGTGTTAGGGAGGAGGTCATTTTGGGAACTGGAGAGGATTGGAGAGAGGCAGGGCTGAGGACACCCTGCTGTGCTTCTTGCCCTCAGGACTGGAGAGGAGGATAGTTTTCGTTTACTGGAGTAGATGTAACCCTGGACCCCAGCTTGAAGACAGGCTCTGGAAGGTTCTGTGAATGCTCCACACACTGCAGTAGTCTCTGCTACTGGGGCTTTTCCTGCTTTGCTGTTTCATCACCCATGCCAGCACCTTCTGCTAAAGCTTCCTCCACATCCTCTTGCATTGCTCCTGCTCAGTCCCTCCTGGCAATAGGAGGAGAAGATTTCCATTCCAGCTCTACCTCACTGCAGTAAATACACACTGCATGTGCTCTAAATTCATCCCTCTTGCTGGAATTTACCTTTGTTTACTTAAATATCAGCACAACATAAACCTTAATCTGGAATTCCTCTTGACCTTGGCAGTTTTCAGAGTCTTTTCCTCTGCAGGGCTCCTAGTGAGATGAAAAAGTTAGCCTTTTGGGCAAGGGCAATAGGCATTGAAAATTGAATTATTAAGCATTTTTAGCAGGCCAGCCTTGATTTAGAAAAACAAATGTGACAGGTAGTTGGAAATCAAGCCAAAGAGCAAGATTTTGTGGTTGCATCTGCCTCACTGAAAGACGAAGACATTTCATATACTTATTGACATGTAGAAACCAAGTTAAATTAGACATCAAATATATCTGATAATATATTGTTACAAAAAAAAACCCTGAAAAATTAAAGATTTCAAATAGCAGTTCTTCAAATGAGAAATGCAGTGCTTCGTTTGGGGATTCCTGTTTGCTGTGGGGTTTTTCCAGGGGACAGGAGAGGGATTAGGGGAGTTTATAACACCTTGCAGCCGTAACCAATGGCTCAATCCTGCATCCCTCATGCAAACTGAATTCCTAGAGCCAATTTTTTAACTAAACGGAGCAGGACCTTTCCTTAAATATCTGCCCTCCGCTGAGTCATCAGTGCTGGAGGATAAGGTTCTCTCTTGGCTTGGATGCAGCAATAGGATTAACACCCGTTCTTGCCCCCCCCCCCCCCCCCCCCCCCCCCGCCACCTGTTCGTCCATCAGTGTCAGTTCTGCTTCCCCCCCCAAATTAGATTATTTTTCATTCTGGAAGTGATAGCTCAAATTATTTTCATACAGTATTGCTGCAAAGAAATCGTCTGAAGAACTTCTTTCTCCACTGACTTACTGTACCCTGCATAGGGGGCAGCAACTACACCAGGCTGAGATCAGACCAGATCCATCTGTGTGATTGCACTGATTACGTTAAAATGAGATTCTTGACCTTTTTAGTTCCTGAGCACCCCAGTACAATTTCTTCAAAGGTTCAAATAATCTACTAAATATTCTGTATCTATAACTAGACCAGATAGCAAGCTGAACAGTTAAGCTTCCCATAGCTTTACAAAGCAAACTTCCTACCTGGCATCACATCAATCAAATTCCAGAGAAATTGCCCCCCCTGATATATTCCACCTACTAACTAAGGTAGTTTAATACAACCCTAATTGATTTTACCTGTATCAGTAGGCAAATAATTGGAAAAATTCTGGCCCCCTGTGGATAGATTTTGTGCATCTCAGTCACATAACTAAATTTGGAAAACAGGTTCCTCAAACCACATGTCTGGCACTTGGTTTGGTTTCAACAGGTTACCTCAGACAGAGTTCCCAGCCACTCCACTGCATGTGATGTGCTTTCTCAGTGTGTGACTCTTGTAGAAAGCTCCAGATGGCTGAATATACCTGAGGAAATTTGGTACTTGAGCAAGCCGACCATTAAATCTCACAGCAGACATTGGCAAGGCTGCCTGACATAGGAGACAGCCCACCACTGACCTTTCTGCTTTTCACTGGTTTTCATGGTTCAACGTATGCTCAGATCATAGTTAGCATTGCTTCTAAACACAACTAAAAATGCAGAAGAAATGAAAAAATGGTAAATGGAGATATTTTTTCCTGTAGCGACTCCTGCCAACTGTGATACAAGCATTGTTGATTTTCTCTTTTCCCCAAATATGTTTTTTTCCAGAAGAAACAAAAGAAAAATTTTCATTTCTTTTTCTAAATAAACATAATGTAATATCAAGGGGATGATACTGTGTGAACACAGAAAAATAAAATCAAGCTTTGCTTTCTGTTAGAAAAACAAATAATTTATGACTTGAGGAAGAAAGAGTTTTGCTAAGCTGTAACTAATTTGAATAGTATCAACTATTTAAGGTTAGAAATTCATTCCTTGCAGATAGATTTTTTTTTTTTATGGTGGAAAACAAAGACTCCTTACAAATCATCAGTGATTCATTGATACGAACTATTTTTCTTTTTTAGACAAAAAGATTTACATGTAAATTTAGTTCACAGTATTTTTCTTGTTTTTAATCCATTCACATACAAAAGCTAACAGCAAGATAGAGGAATATGGATAAAGTTTAGACACCTCAAGGTTATCTTTATGTGTGTATTCTATTATTAATGTACATAATCATTTTGATTTTCTTTTAATCTGTCAGGATTCAGAAGAAAATGCACTGGAATGTAAAAATTCTCCACAATTTACAGGCAACAAACAAGACTTTCTTGACATGAATTTGGGAAGGAGAAAACATCTCTAAATAATTTTTTAATAATCAAAGAGCCAACGCTTAGTTTGATCCCCTGGTGTTCCTCAGACCAAACTGAAGCAGGAGTCACCCCAAGTGATTATGAGCCTGATCCAGCACTTCATATTCCAGGAAAAGAAAGAAAACCACTTTGTGCTTTCTCCAACCCAAAGCTCTAAAACAAAAAGCAGAAAAACATTTTGCTCATCAAGGTCAAATTGGGTAGATCCCAATCCAAGCAGTAAACTTACAGTGTTTGGGAGCTTGGGATTTACAGACACTGACAGCCGGTCCTCAAGGGCCATCTAAAATGAGCATCCAGGACCTCAGCCTCGCCCCTGAGAGGCAGAACACACACATCTCCCCTGCAAAAGGAAAAAGTAATTAGTATGGTTAGAAAATTAAAGAAGTAACTACTCCAAAAAGAAAATCTGAAAGCATTTTTTAATGTGAGAAGTGCTTAATAAAATGCAAATGCTTTGTGTTGGGTAGACACAGAAATCTGACTGCCAGTGTAAGTTATGCTGGCAAAGAAACACGGCAGGAGGGAAGCTACAGGAGTAGCTGTGGGAAGTGACATTTCCATGGCTGCCATCTCCAGATCTCTACCGGACTCCACACCGCCATGCACAGAGCCATGCAGTGAGGGGGCTGCAGGTACACTGGAACATGTTTGAGCTCCCCTGGGGTACAATCCTGTCACCTCGGTTCAGAAGAAGGTGCTGTGTCGGAGGGGAGGCTGGGGCGTTGGGTCTGTGACCCCGTCCTGTAGGACCTTGGTTTCTTTGTGCCTCAGGCTTGTCTGCTCGGCTGCACAGTTGTGGATGAAATACACATTCCTGAAGCCTTATAGTCCGCTGCTCTCCCTGGGAAGTCCCTTTGCTTTCCCTCTCTTGCTCTCATCAGGTGAGCAAGCGAGCTCTGCATTTCATCTTCAGTAATGCCGCAGGGCAGAGGAGAAGCCACTGACCCATGGGGAAAGCCTGGGGAGGTGATGGGGTAGGGGGCATAGGGAAGCGATGGGCTGGTGCTGATGGGACCAGGGACCTGCTAGTAACAGCCAAAGGGAGAGCAAAAACGAAATCAAGCTACAACTTTCTGCCTGACAGCGGGAGAAACACAGGGTGTCTTTGAAGAAGGCATTTTATTGTTGCTTCAGTATGTGCCAAACAAAGCAACCTTCAGCAACCTGACCTGGTGAAACATGTCCCTGCCCATGGCAGCGGGGTTGGACTGGATCATCTTTGAAGGTCCCTTCCCACCCAAAGCCTTGGGACTGTAGGGTTCACAAGTCCTTCGGTGATGATGGGCTAGGGCATGTCTTCACACAAAGAATTAGTGTTGTGGTTTCATTCCATTTCTACCGCCAGGCTTCGTGTTGGGAGACCAGGGTGAGGGAGTGAGCCACCAGCGCTGGTGACCCAGAGCAGACCACTGTGGCCACTGGCCACCACTGCTCCAGGGGCAGATGCTGCAGCATGGCTGGTCACAGGCGTGCGCGGATCCAGCATACCTGGGCCAGCGCTGCAAGAGTCCCTCCTGCTTCTCCCTCAATTGAAATCCAATCTCACAATGTTGCAGCAAACAGAAATCACCCAGCAGCAGTGTCACTGGGGCTCCACCTCCCCGGCTGCTTGCAAATCTAGATTTTACGAAGCCTGATCACTTCAGTGAAGGACCTCTTGACCCTGATGTCCATCCATCACACAGAGCAATGTGTTTGCCAACAAGAATATCCAGTTGGACAGTCAATGATTTAATAAGCTTTTCTTCCTACGCAGAGTTTATTGATTTTCTCTTTTAGTGAGAGCAAATGACTGTATTGTCAGAGCAGGTGTTCTGCAGCTCTTGCATCCTTTCCTCTTGTATCCTTTGTTTTATTTCCCTCTGTGTGATTTCCATCATCCCTTATTGCCACAGATATGCTTTCTGTCATCTCTGTGCCCCGAAGCATCTCATTTTCTTTTCGCTTGTTCCTTGATTAATGTCTTCATAAGTTTTGCTTTCCTCTACTGTGGAGTGGCTGCCCTAGAAGCCTCTTTTATGTGAAAACTATTGGGATTTGTGTTTAGATTTTTTTGGTAATTTTCATTAATTTCCACTTCTCTGTCTCTCTTTGTCAATTTGAGGTATTTTATCCTGATCTCTCTATTGATTTTCTTATTGTACAAGTTAGCAAGGTTTTGTTTAGTTGTTGTTAAATCAGCTGATTTAAATGTTCATCTCTACCAGCCAGAATGCTATGCTTTTAATTGCCCGCAAATGTGGACTTTAGGTCTAATTTGCCCTTCAGTTCTTATTGTTTAATTAAGACAATTATTGAAAAGTCAATGGATTATACCACAGCCAAACTGGTAGAGGCTCACAACGGAGTCTGCAATCAAGCCTTTCAGTTTTCTGTCAAATAACTCATTCTCCATCCTTTTGAAAACACATAACTGACTCATTAGTTGTGCCATTTGTTACCCCTCTTACCCCTCTCTGCCTGCTAAAGGAAAAAAAAAAAAAAAAAAAAAAAAAAAAAAGGAGGAAATACTCCTGTGCTAAACACATTAGTGAGTGATACTGCTTACTGCTCAAGGAAGAGCTTTTTCCCTTGTACCTCCCAGGAGCAGCTACAGCAGCTGCATTTCCTGGAAGTCATGGGAAGAAAATACAAGGGGTCCTGGAGGAAGGAGTGTGGGCTGGGAAGAGAGCAGGATCTTAAGTTTCTTACTATATCATTATGAGACCAGGCAATTTTCTGCTGAGCATCCTTGGGTGATCTGCAGCTTGTCAGCGGAGATTACTATTAGGGAACTATCCATGAGCCAAAGGAAAGTTACTCTTTCCAAGGGCTGAATCCTCAAGGGTCCCAGACATGCAGTCTGGGATATTGCAAGGCACTGCAAATTCAACCACAGTCTACATGTCTTTCTTCTCCAAGGGCTGCTCCACCATTACTAGCACTGTTCAGATTTTTGCTCTTCTATAGGAAGTGTATGGACATTTTGATAAATTCTTTAGTTGACTAAAGGAGTCTCCATCCTGAAAAAGTCTACAAGCACCATGACAGGGTGTTAGCATTCCCTGCTTATTTCCAGCATAGCTCTTCTCTCACTAAAGAGATGCATTTTGTCAAAGATAAATTTATGAAAGCCTGAGACACTGTCCATGATGCAGTCACCTTCCGCTTGCAAAGCCAAGTGTGGGAGTTAATTTTTGCCAGCATCTTGCCATGAGACTGACAATTTAAAGGAATAAAAAGTTGCTGCAGTCCACTTCAAAGAAGGTGGGGGTTATTGTTTTGCCACAGGTGACATCATACCCACCTTATTTTGAGCCTTTTAGCCCTGTTAAGTTCAATCCTGCCATGGACTGAAAAATATTATAATTATATAGAAAGCCATTTGCTAGATGTAAAGGCACAGCTGCAGCAGAGCATAGCTAGAACAGGGTGCAGGGCTGATTCACAGAGTGTGCACAGCTAAGTTCACCAACTAAGTGAAAGTGAAGCTTTCCAGTAGGCATTTGAAGGATGTTGTTGCTCCACTGGGGAAAAAATGGTTTCTCTCTGTGGAAGATGGAGAAATGGAGAGAGGAGGCGGGGGGAAGATAACAATTTCAGTTAAGAAAGAGTATTGAGTTTCAGACAGAAAACTCTTTCAGAATGAGGAGACGGGTTGTTCTCCTGAATAATCCCCCTGAGGAAGGCATCACCCACCAGAGTCATGTCAGCCTGGCTCAGCACCCCAAGCCACCTTCCCTGCTGGGGACAGGTGCGAGCCGGTGTAGTCACCCCTGCAACACCCTGCTGTCCCCTCTGCTTGTTAGGAAGAGTTTCAGTGAGGTCAGACAAGCAAGGGGTTTGTGCTGCAAGGGATTTTGGAAACAGCCAGGCAGGCTTTTAGGATTAAGTTCCAGCACTGGTTCCTGGCATGATGATCCTGTTGGAAGGGGAGAGAGTGACAACAGGGGCTCCTTCTCCCTGCACAGACCCCCAGCTGACATGCACACCGCTATGCACCTCCAGATGTACAGGGTCCCAGAGCTCAAAGCTGGAAGAGACAACTAGGCTTTATCACAGCGCTTGAAATCTCACCCTGTTCTGCCTGCATTGGGATGGACAGAAACAAAACATAGCACGTGTACATTTTTCTCTCTCAGAAAAGCATTGTGACATATTCATCAGCACTGCAGACCCCTCAGCAGCTTGTTTCCAGCCCTCACTATGAACGTGTTTTGCCTGATTTCCTCTTCAGATATATCTGGTTTCAGCTTTCAACCATTCATCCTTTTCCACCAGATTAAAAAGCTTTTTCCTCCCTGTGAAAACCTTTCAATCCTCTTTTTGATAAGCTAGACAAATAGCGCTCTCTCTCCCTATTAGGTGCCTTCTCTATTCCTTAGCCACTTTTGCAGGTCTTCTCTGCATCTTTCCCAGTTTTTCAGCATCCTTGGTGATAGGTGGATACTGAGAATGCAGATAGTACACGCCTGCCAGCCTCAGCTCCTGCCTCTGTCTCAGTCATCCCCTGGTTAGCCACCCAAAGTCTCTAGCCTTCTCAGCTATTAGAGAACTTGAGGTTTCTTCTTGTTTGGCCTCTAAATCCTTTAGAGGAAAAAAAAAATAAAATAAAAAGCACACTTAACTAGAGCAGCCATTATTTCTTCTTCTGCAGACTTAAGCTCTTAAAAGGTGGCTGTACTTAAAAACAGCAGATCCAATTTGTCATGGCACTCTCCAAACTAGCCAGCTGCAACAAGGTCTTTTACAATCACATACCAACATACACTTCACGCCAGTCCCTCTGCTGCTTTCTCCTAGTCTCTCCTCATTCAGGGCCCTCTGTCTCTCTTCTTCTTCCTCCCTCCTCTCTCTTCCTCAGCTGCTCTCTCTTCTTTGGCTCTCAACCACTTAACAGAACCAGCCACAGCTGCACCTTACCTGCATCGGCCAAGCCACCGCCCCTGAAGCCAGCCCACAGCTGTATATTATCAATGATAATTAACCCGCCTTCGTTCCTCTACACGACTGACCAAGCAACAGGTCTTGTATGTATGGCTGCCTTCTCTTCACGGTTTAAACATAACATCAGTTCTTGTGCAAGCTACAGATTGTATCAGCTGTGATCTGATGCAGTGTCTGCACTGTTGTTGAACAGTTTAAGGTTTAGGAACAAGCTCTGCACATCCCTACTAGGAACACCCCTGTTTAATGATGGTGGCTCGTTGTCAAACACTCAGGGAAAGCAGTTCTTCATATCTCTGTCCTACACGCTTTATTAAATCTACATAGTGCTGATGTTATACCCTGCAATATCAAGCCAAACACCTTAAGAAGTCTTTTGTATTGTGTAAATCCATGCTTTTTATAAGCCATCTTGAAATCTGGTGCAGTAGCAAAATGTTTGTCTGTGCTGCGGAATTCACTGTGGCTGTTAGTTCGGCAGCTGGAGGCAATCTCCAGCCATAGTAGCAGAGAACCCTCGTGTGCTTATTTACCCTGGCGCCCTACCTATCTCATTAGCAGCGCAATTAAAGAGGCAGTTCAAGGAACTCCTCCACATCAATTCACTGAGAAAGTTATGACAGTGTTAGAGAGAAACAACTGTAATTTGTTAATGAGCATTTTTCTGGGCAAATACAGCATTTACTTAATAATGATTCCCTTACCCACACGGAGGGAGGACCTACCTGTAGGAAATATTTATTGAGGTGTGGGAGGGAGACTTGGTGATGTCCAGGGAGCATTCTCTCCTATCCAAAATCCCAGCCAGCACACTGCAAATCTGAAGATGCACATGGCTAAAGGAGGCAGCCTGGGCTAGGAATGAGTACCACCACCAAGGATCAAGGCTTCATCCCCTCCTGGCCCTGCAGAGGTCCCAGGGGAGCTGTGAGATGTCCCAGCAGATTTTGTGAGAGCCAGCTGGGAAGATTTAGTACAGTAGAAGGGAAGACAATAAGTGCCTTCCTGGAGTACAAGGGTAGGAAACAGCAGGGGTCCATAGAAATGCTCTTGAGTAGAAGCTTTCTACCAGCAAGGAAAAGCTGAGTATTTCCTCTGCATTTTGTGCAGAGCTCAGCAGGCTTGCATTTCAAATGCATCCTGGCTTTTATGTTTTCTGTCTTCTAGCACAGACAATCCTTCTGTGCTGTATTGGCTTTTCTGCATCCCAAGCTAAGGAACCTATCTCTCCCCTCACACTGCAAGCTGCCTACCTTTTATATCCTGCTTTGTGAATGCTTGAGGAGTGTGATTTCTGAAAAGTGGGTGCTATAGTATCGTTGCATGATAGTATGACCACTCTGTGAATCTAACCCACAGGGCACAAACAGCCCCAGGGCACTCTGCACCAGCACAGCAATGGTGGGATAGGTATATACTGACATTTAGTTATAAAGGTCTTCATGAGTGATTTTCACAATCAAATTCAGAAAAACTGCATCCAAATACCATTTATTTAATGTTTGAGTATTACTGTGACAGCCACAGGAAAGCTGATGTATTTTGTCTCCTCTCAGAGTCAGGAACTCCTTTAGGCAATGGTACAGGTTCTCAAAAACTGCTGAACTGCTGTGCTGAAACTTTAAAGGAAAAAAAAAAACCCACAAAAAAAGCAACCTGAGGCAGAAAGAAGTCACAGAAGATTCCAGCCCAAATTATTAACATTGAGGGTATTTATTAGCAACTGCAAACAGGAGTGTGCAAAACACCCAGCGAACAGCATGGCAGGCAGCCCGGTAGTCGGTACCACTGCCTCCCTGATGCAGCGGGGCACTGGCTCCAACGGGGCTGTACCAGGGTCTCCTCCAGCACCCCACTGCTTCCCGCACTCCCTGGCTGCCAGCCATTGCCCTCCAATGATAAAGCAAATTATAGGAGTCCCTTCATTTAAAGCAGTTGTAAGGCTGCAGCACTAACTGGCTTTCTGCAAAGAAATAGGTGAAGTCTAGACCTAAGGCATTCCCAGCGAGCTGGGTGCGAGTTTTCCTTGAGTTCCTTTGAAATCATCCTCTTTCACTGCAGAATTTCAGACTAACAGCTCTTCCTTTTTCAGCCTTTCCTGCTGGAATAAGAGCTTTTATCCCTTCACCCGTGCCAGCGACGCGACTGCTGTGGGGCTGCAGGGAAGGAGGCGGTGCAGGAGGCTGGCGGTGACTAACCTTATCCAAAGGACTTCTGGGGGGCTCAGTTTCAACTGACTTTCAGAAAATGAATGTCCAACAAAATCCATTCCTGTGCGAGGGGTGTAATGCACCCAGTATCACTAGCTACTTTTGAGAAACCTGGTCCCAGCATTCAGCAGAAGGAGGGCAAGGTGCAGCTCCTCCTTCCTGCGACAGCATCCGCGCAGCCCCAGGGTGATGCCCTGGCCTGCCTGTCTGTGTGGAAGGACAGTCCCATCACCCACAGGCAGGTTTCTCCCTGGGATTACCATGGCTGTGCTGTCCTGACCAGTTACCTGCCCAGCTGTGCTGGGGTGACCTTTATCACCCTGCGCTGTGGAAGCTGTTCCACTTTTTATAAATGTCTCCAAGTTCACTGCATGGGGGAACTGAAACTAGGGCTTCCTCCCTCAGATGAAAGGAGCAGGAACGGATGCTTTGAGTTAGACCCTTTGGTCTGCAGCTACCGGCTGTTAACAAAGAATGATACTTTCCTTCCCCCTTCTGCACATAGGTGGTACTTGGTTTATGGTTTCTCCGAATGCTTTCTGTTGCAATTTTGCTTTTGAAATATGCACCTTTTAGAAGTCACTCTAAATTCTGATTGTGTCTCCATTTCTCCTGAGGAGATGAGGCAATGCACTACCTGTGTCCAAATTATATAGTTAGCTACCCAGGTGCCATACACAAGCCAAGCAGGATGAGTAGTGGGAAAAGGAGCATGGCAGCACTTTGCAGCCATTGCTGTGTATTTTACTCCTTGTACTCTTAGTACGGTAAATTGCTGCTTGCAGAGAGAGCAGGAATGCCCCTGAAAAAATGCAGACACGAGGATGCCAGGATGGAGCAGGAGTAGCTGTGATACACCAGCTGGCTGTCAGCTCGTTAGACTCAGCACTTGTTCCTGTCTGTGCCAGCCTGCAATTTCAGAGGAACTGAAGCTGCTCATCCCAGGGTTGAATTTGGGTCACCACTTCTCTTTGAGCATTTTTGATGATTGCCTACCACATTTGCTAGTGATAAGTGCTCGGTGTGGGGGAATTTGCAGGGGTGATGCTGTAAGGAGAGAAGGAGCTTGGCTGTGACACAAGGGAGGTGGTCCACATGGTTTCTGGGTCCCCTGGCCCTGTGCAGCAAGGTGCTGAGCAGTGTTGGCAGTTCCCAGCTGCTGCTGAAGAAAACACACAAAAAGCTGGTGACCCTCTGAAACACAAAGCGCTGGAAGGATGTTCAAAGAACCTGGACTCAGATGGCACAGGGGATGCACTTGCCGTGTGCAGGGGCACGCTCCATTAGCTGTGCCATCCGGAGGAGAAGGATGGCAACAGTAAAGTCAGCTGGAAGACAGCTGTTCTCATGGGTTGGAAACTCTTGAAGTTAATTACAATGGCCCTGGTACTACAGTTACACATGGCATTTATCCAATATTCATCTAAATGAGTTTATTCTGGTCCTGCATAACTGTGATTCCTGATTTATACTAGTTTGAGATCCAAATCTGACCCCTTATCTAGTGTGTTGCATACTGATGGTTAGAAAAATTAATTTGTCCTAGAATAGCCTGGTTTTGCAAGAGGGCATTGCACTGAGAGCTTTTCCTTGTATAATAATTTTGCTTTAGAAACTGATTACTCACGATTCTGATCAGATCTGAATTGCAGATATCTGGGGGAGTGTAGCACTGGGATATTTTAGATTGAAATAGCTCTGCTATCTGTTCTGCTGTAGCTCTCTTCTAAAGTAGACTTTATGTTAATAAATTACTCTATAGATTTGTAAAGCATGGCATAGAAACATTATATACCCTCTAAGTGCTTTAAAATTAATTTGTTCTTGAACATGTCCATGTATGAATGAATTTGACATAAGCCTTTCAATTTTATGCTTCACTACAGAAAGTGTACAAAGTACAAACTGTAAATCAACAGCCACACTTACTGAAATAAGTGCCCATAATTTAAAGAAGATTTAGATAGAAAAATAATAACATGTACAAGAGAGCTGACATACAGCCCTAGGACCTTCTAACCTAAACCAGCAGGCTTAGTGAAGTAGCACTGATGTACAGATCCTTTAGGCTGGGGCTGGCTCACAGTGGCGAGGAGACTGCAGGGAGGCTGTTGAGATTGTGATACTGTCTTGACCACCGTGTTGGTGGAGCCGCAGGATTCACCAGCAGCCCTCCTGCATGTGCAGGGAGAGCTCACGGGCATGGGCTGTCATGGAAAGTGGTGGTTTCAATGTGCATGGCTATTGCTCAGAGGTGCTGAGCGGTATTTAGCAGCAACATTTTTAGTTATTAGTTAAGAAATGCAATTTGGGGTCATAACAGTTCTTTATTAATTTGGTCAAATTCAGCACTAGTTTTATCTGATAGTTTGGACCTTGGTGGCAGTTTCCCTCTTCCTTCCCAGGTATACTGATGTTGCTGGAGGATGTGGCTCCAGCCCTCCCTATCCTGGGAGCGAGGAGCCACCTCTGCCCTTCTTCAGTGCTCATCCATCACACTGCACAGAATTTTTGGGGAATGTGTCTGAAATCTCTTCTTTCAATATAGTTTAATTGGATTTAAATGGCTTCAATGGCCATTCCCACCAAGCTAAATCCCAATGGTGCTGTGCCTCAACCAAAGGCTGTACCAGGCTGCAGTCATTCAAACACACATTCTTCCCCCTCTCTCAACTGCTGCAACGAAAAGTAAAATAGCCACACCAGGAGAGCTGGAGAACATCTTATTTCTGGTGACCTCTGGCTGGAGCTAGGGAACATCTCTACTAAAAGAAGGGCTTTGGCTCAAATCCCTGCATGTAGCAGAGTGTGGGTTTGACCTCAATGATTGTCTTTTCCTTTGAGTACCAGGTCAGGGAAGAATAGCTGCCATACCTGCCTCTCCCACTTTGTGATACCAGGCTTTTTTTCCTCTACTTTCATACCACGTCCCTCAAATTGTATTTTGCTGATCTGAAATTAAATTAAATTTTTCAGCATTGCATTTTGGAAGGTTGACAGAAATCTTTTTTTTCCTGGTTCTGCTGCTGAACCAAAAAAAGCCCAGTGATTGTTACAGCTGTCACGGTGAGAACCCTCTGCTTGCTGCCATGAGTGATGCTGGGAGTCTAGGGAGACCCAAAACAAAAGCAGCAACTTAATAGGGAAAGAAACTAAAAGGGACCTCACTCAGCTGCCGTAGAGATAAATATTAAAACTCCCACTGACTATAGTGATTCAGCAAAGAGATCTTTCTCCTCGATTACACAGGTAACTTTACTATACATGATATACACCTCAGAAGCAAAACCAAACCTTTGGATGGGGGAAATAACTTTGGGGACAGATCTTTTAAAAATCATGCATTGACAATAATAACATAAAGGGATGAAAACTAAAGGTGGAATTAAACAGATTAAGTCCAAACTTCATTGCTTCTCTGAGAAGACAATGGAAGTAAGCTTCAGTCAGGAAAAGATGAAGGAAGTATGGTTTTTATTTTCAATAGGGTGTTAAATGCTGTGTTCTTATAATAATAGGGACAATGTGGTGCTTTTGTTCCATAGTTTAAAAATGTTTAATGGCTTAGGTAATGGGGGTTCTAGCACCCCTGTGTTTTGCAACTTAGATACCATCCCTAATATGTTTTGCACACAAAAGCGCTACCTAAAGGGAAGTATTATTATTACTAATACCCAATTCTTACTAGAAACCCAACAGTGTTTTTTATACAGGCTATTATTGTTATTATTACTACTAGTTATCCTAGTGTACAACTAATATTATCACTACTATTAATAGCTGCCTGTATAAAAAAATGTTGTTGGGGTTTGGGTGAGTTTTTTTGACAAAATCAATAGGGAAACCTTTTCTCCAAATATTTTTATTAGAAAATATGACAGAACTACTAAGATGTGGTACACTTCTCTGCTCAGCCTTGCTATTAGCCTCCCCTGGGGTGCTCCGGGATCCAGGCAGGTGCTCAGGGCCTCATGCTCCAGTTCCTGCTGTGCTGACAGCAGCGTACTGCCTGCTCTGCTGCAGAAACCAAGTCAGTGCTTTCTGTGCTTCTCTTGCCTGTCCCTTTCCCAGCCAGCATGTGAGAAGGAGAAAAATGTCTTCTCCTCTTCCCTGCAGGCTCCAGCAATGAAGGTAGGTCTGGCTCTAGAGTGCAGGTCTCCATCCAGCAAAGCTTTTAAGCATGCAATTAATCCATCCCCATTTAGAAAAGTACAGACACAGCTACATTTTGCCAAGCAAGACCTGGGAGCATATGCCAATTAAGGCACTTTGGTAAGTGCTTTGGTGAGCGAGGCTGGGCAGCTGATCGGGGACCGCAGAAGGGCGACAGCAAACGATAGAGGGAGGGCAGCTCTGGTGGCATCGGAGCAGCAGGAGCAAGGAGGGCTGGGAGTCAGACCATGACTCAGGAAAGCCCACTTCTATTTCAGTGCCTTTGTTGGCTCTGGTGTCACCTTTTCCAAGTCACTTCACTGTGCCATTAGAGTTAATAACAGCGACCTCCTTGACAATATCCTTCTGAGATTTACTACACACGAGGAGCACACTGTGAAAGCCAAGTGTTAATGATGACATCTTTGGTGAAATCACCTGGCTTTGGTATAAGTTCCATTATCTCTCTAGAAGCTGCTCAAAGTCCTTGATTCTGACCTTGGGGATACAGCTGGGATCTCACAGATGTTTCCCACTGCTTCACACAGTCTCAGTTAGGATCTGCCCCGTCAGCTCAGGGACATGGAAGGGGACACAAGTCAGGGCAAACTGCTCAGCTCATGGGCTCAGACTAGCCCTCCAAACACCATGGGCAGATTTAAGGGCAGCCGAGAGAAAGTAAATACAGCCCCTCTGCTAGCAGCAGGCTGTGTGTGTCACATTCATGTGATCCAGCATCAACACCTGCAGGGGAAACAGTGGCTTTCAGGAAAGTTATTTTCCAGAACGAAAACAACTGAGTGGATGGGAAGGAGGGAAGTGAGATTTCCATTGCTGGGAGAAAAAAATAAACGCTATAAATAAAAGACTAGATTGGCTGAAGACCATGGCTTCTTTCAGGGGGCACTCAGCACTGCCCAGGGCCAAACCACAGCTCAGCAGAAGAGAGCAGGTCATGAATCCAGATGCTCATGTTGTCCCAAATTATGTGCTCGGAGTACTCCTTGATACCCAGGCAGCCTGTCGCCATGACTGCTACTTACCTTCGGTACAGGCGCTCTTAATTCACTGGCACGTTTGAAGCACCCGATGAAAATCTCTCTGATGATCTCAATTTGGAAGCCCTTCTTCTACAAAATGCTTCACAGGAAAGTCTCTTTTTTTAGGAGATGTACGTACCCAAAAAGTGCTAAAGACTATATTGTTCAAGACAAATGTATGAATTGCTGTCATCTAAAATAAGCAGCTAGTGCAGTTTGATGTACAGCAGAAATTTTCTGGATGTTACAAAAATAGCCCCTTGTATTAATCTGACAGGTCTAGCCCCCACAGAGGTGTGCAAAGACTTAGCGCTAGCAAATACCTTCTGATGATGCCTTGCTGAGTCACTACATCACCAGCTCCAGACGGAAGCCTTTGTCTAAATATATACTTTATGTTTCACTAATTGCTGTGACGTGTAAAATAGGGCATGTAAGCATGATACAGGTTACAGGGGCTGGACTGTGATGTTTAATTATAAGCTACAACATCTCAGTGTCATAAAGATTGTTTCTATTAGTGATCTGACAAGGCTTCTTGCATCTTACTGCAAGATGTCTCTGTGGCTTTAATTCATTGAGTGAGCACTTTCCTTTTCCCTCAAGAACAGGAGAATTTCATCATAAGAAACAAATTAATCAAATACTTTTTATACTAAATATGCTTAACCTAAAGCTCTCTCCCTATTATTTCATAAATGCCTTGAGATTATAGAGGCTCAGCTAGCTTAGTAAAGATGAATTGCATGTGATCCTGGGAATACAGCCATTGCATTAGTTATTATTCTTCCTTTCTGTTGCGTTACACTTTTTGTAAATAATCTGCATGTTTAATCAATGGAGACTAATTAAGAATACAGGACACACTTTACTGTTGTATTAACACCTGTTCATTGCCATAGGCAAGATGTCATCAGTATTTTTTAGATTAAAATACTACTTCTGGAGATATACATCATGGAGAATTTTACTGTAATCGTTACAAAAGCTAAAAGAATATTTTGTCACTGGGCACAAACAGCAATATGCAGATTTGCAGCTATATAACCAAATGCATCATTCACCCATGCATATGATATTTTGGAAGAAAGGGATTATAATGGACTTGATTATTTCTTCCTATAGCCCAAAATTCGAGGAGGCCAAAAGACAGAAGAACCTCTTTAAACTACCTCCATGCTGCTCTACACATCTAAATAAAACCAGTCAAATGCTGATACCAGTTATTGCACTGTAAATATGTACTTTCTTCATTGACTTTAATAGATTTTTCCTAAATTCACAGTGGTAACAAAGCAGTTACTGCTGCCCCAAGCAGCTGATTTGTATGTCAGATAATACGGTGGATAAATGCCACTGAGGGCCGGATCTATCAACTTTGCTTGTACAAACAATCGCATTGATTTGAACAGGATCAATCAAGTCAGCGGGATTTACTCAGGCAATGTCTGCATTAAGAGTCGGAGCAGGGCTGCAGGGTGACCCGGCTTGTGCGGGGGCCCTATGTCCGTGCCAGTGGCGTGGTGGAAAGAGGATGTTATTCCAGGCAAGCTCCCACTTGGCCCCACAATTGCCCATTGTCAGCTGCAACAAGCACAGTAAATGGGAAATTCACCTCAGAAATGTTCTCCTGATCCCAACTGAAACATGGATGTGTGCATAAGCCCAGATGGCCCCAGGCCTGCCAGTGTCTCATGCACATTGTCATGATTTACCAAGGGAAATAGGTTGGGGATTGGTCTTCCCAGTTCACCATGAAGCGCTAGGTCATTCTAATGGCTGGTCTTGTTCAGGAGCGTCCTGGTTTTGACTGGAATAGGGTTAACCTTCTTCCTCATAACTGGTACAGTGCTTTATTTTGGATTTAGTATGAGAACAGTCTCGATAACACACTGATGTTTTAGTTGTTGCTAAGTAGTGCTTACTTTAAATCAAGGACTTGTCAAGTTTCCCATGCTCTGGCAGTGAGCAGGTGCTCAAGAAGGTTGGAGGGGACACAGCCAGGACAGCTGACCCGAACTAGCTGAAGGGATATTCCATACCACAGAATGCCATGCTTAGTACATAAAGTGGGAGAGGGGTTAGCAGGGAGGTGCTGATCACTGCTCGGGGACTGGCTGGGCATCGGTCAGTGAGTGGTGAGCAATTGTACTGGGCATCGCTTGGAGTTTTTCCCTTTTGGATTAATTTCTCTCTCCCTCTCCTTCTCCTTGCTTTTTGTTTTAATTATTAAGCTGTTCTTATCTCAGAAAAGGTTCTACCTTTTTCCCCAAATCTCCTCCTCATTCCTCTGGGGGAGGGCTGTGAGCAAGCAGCTGTGTGGTACTTAGTTGCTGGCTGGGGTTAAACCACAACAAGGAGACAGCCACCAGCTACATACACTTCACCTGCTTAGAAACCTATATTGTATGTGTATTTTGGGGTGAAGAAAGTAAGGTTCATGAAAGGTATGTCCCTCAAGGAAAGATGCCAAGGGGGAACTCAAGGAAGGACAAGAGTTTTACCTCTGACCAAAGGAAACCATTGCTTATTAACCAGTTGAGGGCCAGAAACTATCCCTACTATGGCTACATGATACTTACTTTTGTATGGAGGCGAAACAGTCCTTGACCAAAGAGGATGGCAGGAGAGTCTCCTGTGGAGAGGAGGTGTTGCCCAGGACAATAAACTGGTGCAGATTCCCCAAGAGGTTTGAATGGGGAGATTTGCTTTACTTCTGTATGTTTTACACTAACTGGGTGATAACGAACCCTTCATCTCCTTGGGGATGGTGAGCCTAAACCAAGGCGCATGGGACAGGTGACAAGCACTTGAGCTCGCCTGGGTCTTCTCCCCAGCATCCCAGGGGTGAGAGTGCATGTCCCTCAGCCCTTGGTGGCTGCAGGGATGGCATGGCTGGGGGGCAGGACAGGCAGGGACATCCTCAGGCGATGCTGGGGAAAGCTCCCTTGTCCGAGGAAAGGCAGAGCATGGGGAGCGTGGAAGCCTTCGTCAGCACTTGAATAGGGTCTCAGTTTTCCTAGGGTATTTCGCAAGTGTCTCCAGTTGGTGTAATGCTGCTGAAAGGTAGCGACTGCCGCCTAATCCGCACGAAACAGCATCGGTTCCACGTAGCCGCAATGTGCCAGAGGGAGGCAGGGAGCCAAGCACAATTACGTCCCTACAAATTTCTGATCGTTGGCTCGTGCAATGCAGAAGGATCAAAATAAAATAGGGGAAAAAAGTAAAATTATGTCAGTATCACTTGTTTAATAAGCTATTTTACTTCATTTTCCCCCAGCATTGTAAGACAGCCGCTTTGCTTTGTATCTCAGTACTCAACCAGTGTGCGTGTTCTTCAGCACTTCTGTTCCATGTTTCATTGCTGAAATAATGGTAGGAGGCAAGTCCATGGAGGCACTCCAGTACCAGGATACGAACAGTCGCAGCTTCCAAGAAAAAAAGAAATGCAGCAAATTCTTTTTTTAAAAAAAAATGTATATACACACACACACACACACAGATACCAACATATATCTGTTTTTCTTACTGCCTACTGTGAATCTTTAGAAAAGGTAATATATTTTCACCACTGACATGCCAATCAGTTAATCAATGCAGTTAAATATTTCCAGCTACTGTGTCTAATTTCTCTGCTGTATTTTACAGTGCTTCTACATTAGACCTAGCTAGAAAACACAACTCTGATGTTATTTTGGCTGTTTGTGATTTATACATCAAATCCACTTTGAAGTTCTTAAATTCTTTTCAAAACAGTTTTCAAGCAATAATGGAACCATTGCTCTGTGTTCTTAGTTAAGAAATTACTGCTTTAAGGTAGTGTCTCAAATTGTATCTATTTTAGCATCTCCTTTGAGGCTTCTCTGGCAGAGCACAAGTTTAGACCAATTGATTACTCTGCCACTCCCTCAGGAGAGACTCTTGTTCCTTCCATGCTTGTTATGGATTTTTAGCTGTTCAGCAGTATAACATATAGATGTGCAAGTAAAGATTTTTTCTTGATACAAATTTTTCAGCTTGCAGGTGACTTTCAGTATCTGTCCTCATCAGACATGAAAGGTTTATACACTTACACAAAGTACTGTAAATTCACAATAAATTATAGGAGTGGGTGACTGAAGATACAGCCCTTTGAGATCCAAAGTACCTTTAGGTTCCCCTGGGCTTTCTCAGGGCATCGTGGGCATAAGGTCTCACCAGAGCAGGCTTCTGTGGGTACGTAATTAAAAGCGCAACACGTGGCTGCCTTTCACATCTAAGCTGTTAGGACAGTTTGTGTGTATAAGGATTTGTAGACTGGGTCTTTCAAAGGATACCTATGATTCTGGAAGGATGATAAAAAATGATGAGCAATGTGTCACCAAGATGTGCATGTGTTATTTTCATTTTATTACTGTAATTTCTTATCTAGAAGAAAGACCTCTGTAGATCCATACATACTGAGATGATAACTGATGTAGTTTTATCTCTGATCTCATTGATTGTTCTGATCTGTGGTTGTTTGTTTTTTAATTTTGCATCTGTTTTCAAATGTTTTTGAAGTAGCCAGATTAACGTAGTGTTTAGAATTGCCCACTGATCAAAAGGTGTTACTGGGAGTTTTGATTCTGTCGTGACGGCAAAAAACCCACAGTAAAACAAAAATTCTTTGCTTTTTTATGTGTTTATTCATGTTCTGTCACTCTTTCTCCTCTGTTAATCCTGGTTTTTTCATCTATCTCTTAGTAACCCATCGAATCGCTCACCTGGCTTTCAGAAAGTTCCCTGTTGGATACATTGAGGCAGAAGCCTGAACCATTGGCACTCTCCACACTACAGCCAATAATGAAATTGTTTACAAATTATACTACGATGTGCAAGATCTCATTTGATTTTACCTTAACTATTTTGTTTTTCCCTCCCTACCTCACAGATGATGGAAATGCTTAAAACAAGTTAAGGTAGTGTGACACTGACTAATGTAAGTGTGCGCATGGCATCCAGGAGACAAGCTGTGAAATGTTTGCGCGCTTCTGCCAAAATAGATTGTTGCATGGCTTTCTGCTGTTGTCTCGTGTTTCTGATGTTAGGCAGCATGTTCAGCAACATGTAAGCATTTCGTTTGATATTTATATTCCCAGCTTTGGTTTTGTATAGTCTTAATAGTCCACGTTTTTCAGGAGCTTGTGGCAGCTGCTAGTGGCAAATCTGCAAGCTGTGTATGTTATTCTTATGTTCAGAAGTACCTACGAGGATCAGGGCCCCATTGGATACGGCTGTTTAGAAATACACTGTAGAAATGTTGAAGTGTGCAATTCAGATGGGTCAGAAACAGTCTCGACCCTTCTTCTGTGCTTGCCGGTGGAAAGCATCAGCTCCCCGTCTGCCTTGTTTAGAAGTCAAGCCTGGCACCGGTGCAGCTGGCTGCTGCGTATGGCTCTGCTACCCACCTCTGTGCCTTTGCAATGGGAATGCTTTGTGACGACGCTTCTGTTCTCAAACTTCGTGTGACAGATGACACATTGGAATTAAAAATGTTATGTTTCACAGTACTGTTTAAAAGAGACTACTATGGGCAAATGCGATGTTCTCCTGTGTTTATATACTTCTTTTAACCGTAGTGTATGTAATGCTTATGAAGGTGAGACCAATCACAGCATCTTGAAACATAGAGGTCTTCTTCTGCTGCCTGGTGTTGGGAGGCAGAACTCAGTTATTCCCTGCCTGGATTTCTGTTCACCTGGGATTGCCACTCATATTTTAAGCACACTGTAGGTTTTGCTATATGAGGCTGGTCAGATATTGACCAGATTGCCCAGCAAAGTAGTGTCATCTCCCTCCTTGGAGGTACTCAGAACTTTACCCTGGACATTATTCTGAGCAACCTGCTTTGGTTGGATCTGCTCTGAGCAGGGAATTGGAATACATGACTTCCAGAAGTCCCTTCCTACTTAGAGTTGTCAATGATTCTGTGATTTCCTGGCTGTATGGGTGGGGAGTAGCATGAAGCCACCAAAATATCTTTTGCTATGCTGTAAGCTATGATTTGAAACCAGATCACCAGAGATCAGTGCGCCGGTCACTGTTCCACTTTTCTGGATAATAAAATGGAGATTATCAAATGCTGGTTGTTACTCTCAGTATACCCAGTTCAGCCACGTGCAACGGAGCTACATGTGTAGGTATTTGCTGTATTTTCTTGTCATGCATCAAAAATATCTCTTTACTCCATTGCACCCAATGTGTGTAATACGTGTGGAGTTACAGCATGTGTTGTGTGAGAACAGGATGGTTTATCAGAAACACATCTAGTTCTGAATTACTGGAACTACGCCAGCTGACACTGACAGCTGTCTACATGATGTTTTTATAGCTGTTCTCAAGTTTCCCGTGTAAGAACCCTACCTCTGTTCCTAAGACATTAATGATTAGACTGTCAGAGCTGAGAAAATCCACATGGCAAGCAAGGTCACCTTCACCGTTCTCAGTAACAAAGGAAAACACCAGGCTAATGAGGCTAAGGAAGTCCTAATTAACGTCAATAGTGAACTCAAAGCTAGGGAAAAATAGGGCTGGCAAAATAAGTCTCTACAGAGCAAGGTTGTTTTTTGAAAGAAGCTTTCATTGCAAAGGAAGCCTGGAAGCTGTATTTTCAGATACGGTTAGTGCTGGGGATGGGTTGCTGAAAAGAAAGGGAGTCAGTAATGGGTTTGGGATTTTCCTGCCTCCTCCTCCTTGGTGAGTTCCCACCAGCACTCAGAGCCTCTGATACTCAACTGACGCCCCGAGGCAGGAGCACCACCATAGGTCGCTGTTCCCACCTGCCAAAAAGTCACCATGCTCCTTCTTAAGCTGAGCCCCTTCACTCCCCAAGAAATACGTCTCCTCAGGGAAGCTGGAGCCATGACAGACACGCAGAGCTGGACCACCCCATAGCCTCCCACCTCCTCCCCTTGCTGTTAGAAGACCCACCTTCTGCATTCCTGCACAGCAAAACAAAACAACAGCCAACATCTACCCACAGTTGTTGTGCATGGTAAATGGACGTCCCATTGCGCATGGTAAATGGATGTCCCACAGATCATTTTTGATAGGGGCCAACTCACAGATCCATCTCTAGCACCACTTAAGGATCCTGAGTTTGCCTGAGTCTTGCTGCACTGTGCCACTGTGACAAGAAATAGTCCATCCTCCCAAAGCACCCAATTAAGCATTTTTGCTCCTGTTTTCTTCCCCTAAACTACTCTTAGTCCAAAGTTCAGATTCCCTGAATTGGGCTAATTCCCCAGGTTGCTACTCCCTCCTCTCAACTCTCTGACCCCCACTGCTGCAACCAGCCGTCTCTCAGACCCTTGTATCTGGCAGAGAACTGCTGAGCCATGCAATGTTTCAGTCTATTCACTTGTATAACCTGCTGTTTCACACTGATGTCCTTACTTAACCATCTCTGGTCTCTGCCAGGCTGGTGCTGCTGGAAGAAGCCTGTTTTCCCCACTGATTTCCCTTGCATGGCAGGGACATCTCCAGCTCAGCTCTCTTAGTTTACAAGTGGGAGGGAGCAGTCCATAAACAAGTGACTATTCTTGGTTTTCAGTGCCTGTATATGGATAATAGCACCTGCAAGCATGTTTCAAATTCCAGAAAGAAATATTCAAATCAGATATGACAAAAATCCCACAGCCTTTTCAGCAGTGAGGAAAGTGAACCCAGAAACAATTCCGTAAGGGTACTGTGAGTTTCCAGTGTTGGAGAGCCTCAGGGACAAATTATTCAAACACATCGGAAGTGACACTGGTGCAATTAGCCTACCTTGGGACAAGCAGTGGTCTGCATGACCTCCTGAAGTTATCTCCTGCCGTGTTTTCATATGATTCTGTTATTTTAAATGATGTTAACAGCCTCAGCCACAAAATTTAATCACTGTTCTAAATTATGCGCATGTGTAAGTGGCTGACACCAGGACACAAATCTGCCGGTAAGAGAAGACAGACTTGAAGAACCACTGCAGGTCACCATCTCCCTCTTGCACACATACACACAAGGGTGTAAGTCCACGCACACTGCTCCTGCCTGTTAGCGTAAGCTATTACATACTCAGCCAACTCCAGCACTGGCCACAGAGCCAGCTGCCATGGCCCACTGGATCATGCTCTCATGTGTTCTTCTGCAAACCATGTTGTCTTGGCTGCCTTCCTCTTTGAGCCTCAGAGCATCCATCCTTCACCAAATCCTGCAAGTTACCTTCTCCACTTATATCGTTCTGAGCAAATGATGGGACTAGTTTTTCTAATGACCTACGGTGCAGTTTTATCCCTCCCATGAAGGTTAAATCCTCAGAAAATTAATCACAGATTGCCATCATTGATCAAAATGGTCTCCTACAGTTTCATTCAACCTTCAGCCACACCCATCTCTGACCATGTCTGATTAGGAGACTTATTTCCAACATCTCTCCTGTTTCATTAACAGGAACACATGCCTTGGGATTTACCATGAAACCCTCTGCGCTTCCCAGGCAGGGACATAGCTCCTCACAGTGATGCTGGGTGGCTGTGAATCTGTCAACACTGCTACTGCCTGCTGCTTCATCTGCCCAACAGCAGCATTAAGCAAAAGCCAGTGCTCTCTGAAATTATCACTGCCAGCTCACTTGCCTACTCTTTGGGTTCCTCTGTTCCCTGTGTTTAGATATTCTCTGCACCGTGAAGCTAGCCATGCCCTCATCAGGACGTTTTTTGTCTCATGCCCTAAACCCTGGCAGTCCTTTGCTGCTAGATATGTATGCTGGTCTCTGTCATCTCCACAAGGTCTTCTATCCCAACATTTCCACTTGCCTCATCCCGTCATGCTTGCCCAAGCTGCTGTTGCAGTGCCACCTTTGGGGTTCTGTGATCCCTCCATGACAAAAAAGGTACACACTCCATATCTTCTTCCGCTCCCACCTGCTGTTTTCAGCCACGTGTGATCACTTCCAGCATTGCCAACTTTGAGCTCAAAGTGTTATTATTTGGGGAGTAAAGATGAGTACATGTGTTTCTCACCAGAACAGTGCGTAGGCACAGCTCTCCTTTTCCTGATGCTCATATTGCTTGTAACCCAGAACAGTGCTTTTTAACTTTAAGCAAAAGCATACCCTACTTACTCATTTTCAGAAGTGTGGCTGCGACTCAAGCAAGCAGTGCATTCCCAGGCAGTGTCCATAGCCCATCCAGCATATCAATATGGCTTCAAGGGATATGAAGGAGTTTTACACAAATGGGGACATGAGAGAGAAGCTGGACCCAACCCAGCAAAGCACATTGTTTCCTGGAAGTGTGTAAGGAGCCCTAACAAATTCAGCAGGATGATCCATGGACTGAGAGGTGTGCTCTCATCTAAGTGTTTTGCTGGCTGATGGCCACAGACCAACTTGCTCCTGAAAGCCCATGGGACGACTGAGAAAGCGAAATCTGTCCAGTGGAATACCAATGCCTCCCTTGCCCAAAGACTATCCAACTTGCTGACGTGTGAAAATTGTAGGGTCTTTATCAAAGACATTGAAAAGCTCAGCCAACCTCAAACTTTCCTTCCTTCAGCAGAGCACAGTTACAATCCTTCACTAGGGCTGGCCAACCTTTCTGCATCACGAGGCCCCAAAATGCCAATCTTTTCCAAGGCTGGCCAACAGCCATCAGGCAGACCATGAAGAGCTGAAGCAGGACAAAGACAAGAACAGGGTCTCTCTCTCATGCTCGCCATGGAAGACAGCTTGGCTGGGATTGTGTCTGAACCCCACATGTTCTGGCTGTGCTGGTATCTGCAACCCTAAAGCCTGCCCTACCCCAGGGACTCCTGCATCAAGTGGATGCTCTCAGTCCCATGGGGACCACTGTGCTTTGGAACCAGGTCCGAATGACTCATCCTCAAACCTACCCAAAGGATCAGAAGTCATCCACTGTCTTAAGGGTTGCATTTGCTGTGTGTTGTTGGCATTCAGACTACCTAAAGAATTTAGCAGGCAGAAACCTGTAGTAGCATTTTACAACCCGTCAATGTATTAACCTGGGAAGTTATTATCCGTGAGCTGAGCTAGAACTGACTGATGCTGTTGTACATGCCCCTTTACTTGTCTTCCTGACAAATGGCTATTCTGGATTTTCCAGTCATTCTACATGCTCATCTTTAGGAGCATTTTCTTATTTCTTAAGATACATTTCCCTTTTGTAGTCCCACTGATAATCACGTTGGCACTATGAGCACAAATGCTCATCTTCTTCATGACAGCATTTTCAGCAGAAAGTGATCCTCTGGAAGACTAGAGATAGAAAAGACTATACTGATGCCCATGGAACCAGTGATTTCCCCATTCCAGATTTGTTTCATACCAAAATGTGCACTGGAAACCATACCTCCTGCTGTAGAGAACCATCTTCAACTGACTTGGAGTGGTGTAAAGGGTAATTACGAGGTTATTCCCATCCCTAATCTCTGTGACAGAATTATAAAAATCGCAAAATGCAAAAATCTTTCCCTGCTGACAAATGAGATCTGTTGTTTGATTTTGGTACTCACCAGAGAGGGAAGGGTGGTTAAAGGCAAGGAGACCAGGTACCTCTGTAGCGCCCTTTGTCAACCAGCAAGAAAGGGCAGCAGGGTTTTTTTTCATTTTGGTGTTGGCTCGGGACACACAGGGCACCACCATCTGGATGCCAAGGAAATGCATAAAAAAAGCAATTTCCTGAAATGAAGGCATACAGCTATCCTCAGCCTGTTATATATTAAGGGGAGGGCAGTCATTCTCCAGAATGCCTGAAGCCAGCTCTGAAGGCAAAGCTGATATATTCTCAGAGGTGCTTAAGCTCAGATCAGCTTTGAGGGGGAGAAAATATTGCTTCCATCCAGTTCGTGCCAGAGGAGATCTCAAGAAGTAAATCAAAGGACACTAGGGACAGATCTTTGATAAAAGCGTATCAAAACTTTTTTAATTTGTTTGCACTGCTGTTGTAAAGCAGACTCACCGGAGACAATATGATCTACAAATGGAATTTGTTACTAAATCAGGACACAACTTACTGGAAGGATAAGTAATGATTTCATCTAAGTCATTACATCTCGCTATCAATAGCGTATCTCTGTGTGGAGCATGCTCGCCTCTGGCTGAATATCATATAAACCCTGTGGAACAGACTTTAGATGCCTGACTCAAGGACATGGCACACCCAACCACCCCAAAATCAGTGGGTCAGATGGTCCCTGGTTGAGATCAGAGGTGCATAGTTACGTACAATCAATGGTACATGCAATATCCAGCACATAATCCTTTTGGTTTGTAAAATTTGATTCTGCCCAGATATGTGGGAAAGGGACATTTGTTAAGAGCAGAGAAAGGGGATGTTTCTCCTGGATACAGGCGTGTTCACAGGCACTGTGACCTCCAGGTCTGACACATCCCAGGCACGTACTCATGGCATCAGTGTGCGATACAGATTGGACCAAGGGAGCATGCATCTCACAGTGAGTGGATCTGCCCACGTGCACCTCCAACCTGCAAAACTTTTGCAGCAAATATCAAAAATACTAAAATGCTGCCTAGGCAACATTTCTGAACAGGGCAAGAGTACCTGTACATGGGGGAGCTGCACCAGTGTGGTGGGTTGACCTTGGCTGGATGCTAGGTGCCCACCAAGCTGCTCCAGCACTCCACTCCTCAGCAGAATGGGAGAAGGTCGAGGGGGAGAAAATAAGATGAAAAAAATGTTGTGGATCAGGATAAAGACAGTTTAATGAAACGATAGCAGAAGTCACGCATACAGAAGCAAAAAAACCCAAAATCTGTTATTCTCTACTTCTCATCAGCAGGGGATGTTCAGCCACTTCCCGGGAAGCAGGGCTTCAGTACGCGTAGTGGTTGCTCTGGAAGACAAATGTCATAAATAGTTAATGCCCCTTCTCCCTCCTCCTTTCTTTTAGCTTTTATATCTAAGCAGATGTCATATGGTATGGAATCCTTTGGTCAGTTTGGGCCATCTGTCCTGGCTGTGTCCCCTCCCAAGATCTTTCCCACCCCCGTCCTGCTGCTGAGGGGGGGAAGGCTGGAGAGGCAGCCTTGGTGCTGCGCGAGCCCTGCTCAGCAGCAGCCAGAACCCTGGAGTTTTAGCACCACCTTTTTAGCTACCGAATCAAAGCACAGCACTAGGAGGGCTGCTACAGGGCTCAGCCAGACCCAACACAACCAGGCTGAAAATCAGGATGCTGGATAGCTTTCCAGACAGCCTTGCCTTATCCCTACATCCCTCATCTCTGTCCTTTATACTGCCAAAGTCTATTTTGTGCCTTTCTTCCCTTACATGTTTCAGTGCAGCTGTTGTCCATGCTCTTTTTAAATCCTTCTCCTTAGCAATGTCAGCTTCTGGAAACATCATTCATTTCCTTGGAGTCTCCTTCTTTGCCTCTTTTTTTAAAAAAAATACCTCCCTCTCTCTTCTGCAGGCAGATCTCCACTTTCCAGAACAGTAATGCCAGTTAGTTTCATTAACTATACAGCTGTAGTTAAAACTGACCCCCATATCTTACCTCGCATGCCTACCCTGTCTGATTGTAGTTGGGAAGCCTATTAGCTTCTGCATCCAGGCAGCACACACCCTCAGTGTTATTTTAAACATTATCACCATCTTCCCTCTTCTTTCCAGACTGATGCTGTTATTTAATCCTGCTGACATTCCCTCAAGATTGTCCTGCAAAACTATCTATTATTATTTGTTCCCACAGTAAGTCCCTGATAGCTTCATCCTCAGTATCTGTGACCTTCTCTGTTCTGGCCCTCTTGATCCTCACGATGTCTTCCCTCAAAACGTCACAGCTCAAATCAATTCCTTGCTTCGATTCCTTAGCAAACCACACTAAATACTTTCACTGCTTCACCTTCCTCCTCTTTGTCAAGATCATGGTCCAACCTTTCGAAAGTTGCCATAAAACTACTCCTATGGCTTTTCCTGATTATCTCCTCCTTTCCTCCAGATTACTCATTTCCCTTTCCTCTTCATGGTCCCTCCTTCCCCCATCTCAGGCCTCCTGCAACACAAAACCTCCTCCCGCAGTGACACCAGAGAGACTTTCAAACCATACCAATCTTCAAGTTTTCTATGGGTTTGAGCCATTTTCGGGAAATCCGGCTTGTCTGTGCTATATTTAAGTCATCCTTTGGACTCCCACCTACTCCTGCCTCTGGCGTTGAGGTACTGCCTTTGATGATACACATGCAGTAACTCACTTGCTCTACGGTCCTCTGTGGAGACAAAATATGTGTGGAGCAGCTGGAGGAGAAATCAATGCCATGCTCCTGCCAAAGTTAGCCTTGCTTGAATTTACCTCGAAGTAAACAAGAGCCAGCCTTCACCTGTCATTTGTTTTTGTAGCAGGGGACCCACAGCTCATATTGGCTTGAAAACATCCTTTTTTTTTTTTGGGGGGGGGGGGGGGGAGGGAGACACAGGCCCTGCGTGTTTCCTGCCTCCATTCTAAATTATGTGGAATGGAGAGTATTATGTCTCTAAAAGACCTAGCAATACATTAAAATTATATTGAAGAAAAGATCCCTCTCAAAAATGAAAAGGAATTTATGAATGAAATTTGGATCAGGAAAGTGTCTCAGGATGTCTATGTCCAGATAATTTTTTTTTTTTCCCAGAGGGAAAATTAAAAGAAAGTGACAGTATAACCATAAGATACTGAGTAGACTGTATTGAGCAGAGTTTAGTACCCACCATCCAGAGGATATGCATTCATCTCAACCTTGTATTTGGTTCTTAAGCCAGATATGAGGCTTAAAATTATTTACTGTATCCCCCACAATTTCCCTGAGCAGCTTATTTCAGCTGGTTTACAAAAAATTATTTGCCTGACAGCAGCCATCTCTGAAGTAGTTTGTAATTAATATGTGCATTTTCAGATTAAAGACAATGTTCATAATAAGTTAGAAAGATCAGAGATGCCACAAAGATTTCTCAATAGCAATAATTAGTTGTGATTAAATAGATCACTGTAGAGTGGTGAATAGACTTCTCAATTACATATCAAAGTTAATACACAAAAAATGAGTACAGCTATTTTATACTGATGATTTAAGGAAGCATGCACAAGAGTGGTTCGTTCAAGTCTGTGACCCAGAGTACTTACAGGTGTTGGTGGTTCATGATTTTGGGTACCCCGCACTAGACTTAAAAGGGTTAAGTTTTTAAAGTCTGGATATTTGGGCTTTTTTCTGAAAGATGAAGTTGCTACAGAAATGACATCCAAAATTAGAGGGTTTGAAAGGGCTAATTCCATTTTGCCAGTTGTCAAGCCATTTGTAATAGGTTTTCAATAATGTTGCCAAATATGTGCAAGTTGTAACTTAACTGCATTGCTTGTACATTTTATGTCTAATTAATTATAGCCCGTATAAAATATTATGATGCTCCATTCACATGCTTAGAATTTAATTAACTTGTAGTTTACATGCCTAGGGTCCGTGCTCTTGGTCCAGAGGCTTACAAAAGTGCACAGCTTTTCATCAGCTTTAAAGGCAACTCTGTCACTGACAATAGTAAAGTTTACTGAGTCCTACAAAAACTGCCTCCTTCACATAACCTTTGTTGACCATGTTGTATGAAAGGCAACAGGCAGTATTTATAGACTACCTGCATCAACAAAAGCACAGGCTGCACTCAGACTCCCTTGAAAAGCCTGTGAACCAGGTAGTAACATCCCAGTGCTGGTCTGGGGGTTCGTATCAGTGCAGCAAATAGCCTATGTCATTTCCCAGGTAGAAAATGTAACACAAAAAAATCATCCAAGTTGGTTTAAAACACTTCATCCTAGCGATGTGCAGGGTATGGCAGTCTCCTCTTACCACCTGTTGGGATAGAAGCTGGTTTTCTAATTAGAGCATCCTGAAGGCTTGTTCCAGCCTCTTTTCAGGAACAATAAACCAGTCAGTCAGTCAAATATGTTTTTAAACATTGTCTGATAGAAACATCTTGGAAAAAACAGGAATATTTTGCTCAAAGGAATAGAAAAACAGGGACCATATATTCCTTTGGCAGGATTTGTTAAACACTGTGCCATTATAGAGTAATACAGTCATGTTTCTTGCTAAGGATAGCAGCTGTCTGGAGGAACCCAATTAGGCAACTTGGCCATTTACCCAGCTAATCAGAAATCCTCATGTTCCTGTTTTTCCTCACCATCAGTGATACTACCAGAAGGTGCAGCAAACTGTTTCCATGACCCGCAGACACCCTCCCTCTCTGCTTTAGCGTGGGGCACGCACAAGATCACTGTCAGCCATGCTGTTGGGATTGAGGGAACAGCCTTTTTTTCCTTTTAAATCCGAAGCCACACACCCCACCTGAAAAATTAATGACTGACTGGGTGAACGTTGCCTGCTGGGGAGTTTGAAGTGAGGTCAATGCTGATTCACCCTCAGGAGACGAAGGTGGTTTAGGGGTTGGCACAGTGCCTTGGGCTGAGGGTTCAGGCCAGGCAAGCAGCAATGTCTGTGTGACCTGGACTTCACTTGCCTGTAGTTGCCCCTCTGAGACTGTACGTGCTAAAAGGGTTCACGAAACAGCTGGATATATTCATGGAAGAAAGACTTGCAAGGTGCTTATGTGCAATGACGCCTGTTGGGCTCCTGAAGGCCCCACGCTGCAAATTTTGGTGAATGGTACAATATCCTGGGGAAACATCCCTATGGCTTTCCCCATCCTCCGCTGCCCTGCATATCCACTGCTGGCCACTGTCAGAAAAAAGGAACAGGGTGAGCAGACCTCTGGTCTGACCTGACACAGAAGAGGGAGAACTGTGTTTTCCCACCTACCTGCTCCTGAGGAATGCCTGTTCCCCCAGGGAGCACTGCCACCCTGGCTCCTATGCAACCTGCCCTTCGCATGCCCTCATGTTCCCACCAACCCTGTATTTGTCTCATTACAATATTTATGCAATTACAATAACGCCTCCTTAGCTCCCCACCCCCCCATCACAGAGCAGGAGCTCCCCGGAGTGCTGGCTCAGCAGAGCATCCTTAGTTCAAAAGCTCAGCCCAGCTCCCTCTTGCTGCCAGCGCTGTGTCACTTTTTTCTCACGCAGCAGAGATCTCTGTTTTACTGAGGTGCACAACATCCAGATTTATTTGCTGGAGTTACAAAATATACAAGCTGATACAACAACCAGTTTCCACCAAGGCTGCAGGACAAAAGGTTGTAACTCTCTACCAGAGCCCCAGCTCCATCAGGAAGGAGGAGGTTTCACATGAGCGAAGTACAACACGTAACCACTTCATAAAAACAACCCGAGCCCACTGGGGAACCAGCAGAATGTACAGGCGTTGTGCCAGGAATGGGAATCCAGTTGAATGGCAATCCATTAGAAAATACACAGAGTAGTTAATATTTTGAGGTTGGTTTAGCTTTATTTGTGTATCTTGATAGGTGACATTTCCAAGACACCACAGGTCTCTGCAGAGTTGGACCTACTATTGATATTGAGCGTGCAGCTGAACTTTGAAAAATCCTTACATGACAGAGAAATAAAGAAGTGAAGTTCTCGGAGTCATTTCTGCCGGGGAGATTATTCCCTGAGGTTTACCATCAGCCTCCTGGTCCTGTTCAACCGGAGGCAAATGCCTTGAGCTACTACTACACAAAGTGGATCTGGAAACCTACCTTTGCTTTGACTGGAGGTCAGCTCCCTGCCCTTTGCCCAAGACTCTTTTCTCACTTGTTTCTGTTCTTGCAGCTAAATACAGGTGGGAGTTTCCTCCCGGGTGGTGTTCCCAGCAGGTATAACCTCCTGTGGGGTTATGTTCTTCAGTGGCTCCCTGGCTGGCTCTCAGCTGTAAAGGGTGTGCACATGGTCTTTTCCCTGATGGCGCTCCAGCAAGGAGAGCCATAATTCTGCAGGACAGTTGGCATCGTCCCTTCTGCCCGGGACCCTGCAGATGGCCGTGGGCAAAACACTAGCCAGAGCCAGGCCTACAAAGGGATAAACAGGGTCATTTGCAACACTGATGTAGGGCAGGAGCTGGACAACAGGTTTCATCAAAGCCGTAGCTGGAGCTACTGGTGACTCAGGTGGATGCACCAACACCAGCTGTAAGGGCAGCTGAAACAGCTCTTGAATGACTCCTGTGAATAAGCTTCTCTGAGACTCCTGCAGACAGTTTAAGAACTTCCTGATGGCCACGTATGGAACCAACCAGTGCAATTGGAGTCCTCCTGCGAAAGCTACTGAGGACAAACCCTCCTCCCCAGCATCATGCTTGCCCAGCTCTTCACGAGGAGCGCAGGGAATGTCCTGAGAGGCTTAAAGCTGTTGTTGCCCACAATGAGACAAACAGAGGAAAAAATATACTAAACAGTTGTTTCAGCAGCTGAGACGACTGTTGTGGTTTCTTAGCAACTGTGGGAAAAGAAGGTGCTTGAGATCTGAGCTGCCCGGTCAAGTGCAGCAGGCATCCCTCTGGAGGGAAGCCCTTCCTGCGCCAGGGAAGATGGCAAACAAGCCCACCTCCCTCCGCTGAGGGACAAGGGGACAATCTGCCCATGGGATGAGGGGACAAGCTGCCCATCAGAGCCTTCACGTGTGGTTCCTCCAGATGTGGGAGGGCTGCTTGGGATTAGACTGCTTTTCATTTTAATGAGCATGGAAAGGATGAGGAAATCCTGCACTAACAGCTGCAATCAATGACGTTCCCAGGTTGCACCTGAAATCGGAACTGCAGCAGAGAAGTTGGGCTGCGGCTTTTCCATGCCTTGGTGACAGGGTCGGGCTGGGGGGAGGCAGGAGGACACTCCCGTGGCTTTGGCCATCAGCCTATTAGACTCTGCGAACTAAACCTGAGCCTGACAGCTTGGTGCCGCAGGAGCCTGGCATCCTCCTGCGCAAGGCACTCACCTCCTCTGCTGGCAGTGCAGGTGGCTCAGTTACAGCATCCTTCAAAGGCTGCTGTTTTGTGATCGCTGCTCTGAGTGCATGAAAAGCTGTTTACAGCTGTTTTCTCAGTGATCAGCAGTGTCAGTCTCTCGCAAGTCCCTTGAGCAAATCCACAGAAAGGGCTGATTTGTGCCAAACTGTTTCAGATCTCGGTGAGCATCTGTGCTGGAGGAGGTTTCGGCACTGGTGCAACGTTTGTGTGGGTCTCTGGGCTGGAGCAGCAATTTCATTGTTTTGGTTTCTCAGGGACAGCGTTTAAATCATTTAAATTCATGCCTGTTAATGACATACTGGCCGCACTCATTGCTAATAGCTTATTTCCATCCATACTAACACTATCTCATTCATTCAGACATAAGTATGAGGATGCTGACCTGTAGTTAATCCTACACATCCCTGACTTTTAATTTAATGACTATTAAATATTAATGGAAGAAGAGAGTGGAAGTCAGATCACCTTTTCAACAGCTTAGTGCCCCCATCACCAGGCTACAATGTCATCCTTGATCTTGTTTTTTTATTCCATTTCTCCCAGTTTCACTTATAGGACAAAGAAAGCTGCATTTTAGAGAAGACTTTGCAGTCAAGCAGCTATTGCAAGGATTAGAGCTCTACCAGGATCTCCCACCTTGTGGGTGGATGTTCAAACCACCATGCTGTTGGATGAAAAGGTGGTCTTTTTTGTCCAGATCGCAGGAGAGGTCCCTACACCCCAGCCCAGAGGTGGAGAAGAGGGGAATGGATACAAACACAGACACCCATGACCTAGATCCCCTGCCGGTGCTGTGCAGGAGAGATGTGGAAGGTGTCTGGCGGTTAGAGCCCTCCCCAGGGTATGGGAGCACTGGTCATGGCTCCACCAGGTCTGCCTGTGCATAATTCATTAAACAGTGAAGTCTACAGTCTGGTGCTAGGGTGGACCCAGATGCCCTGGTGCAAACCTTCCTCACTGGAGTGCCATGTGCCCTGTTGTGTTCCCAGGCTGGTGATGGGAAAACTTTCCTGGCTGGTCTGGGGTACAGAAATGAATCCTCCCTTCTAGAAGAGAGAGATGAACATCACCCTCTCGGTTCTTGATGAGTATTATAGTGTCTTGATTCTCACAGGGAGCACCATCGATTCTTCTGGACGTGCTTCAACAAAAGCAAACCACGTCCTCCACATGACCATCCAGAGCACATTACATTTTCAAGCCGCGAAGTTTTGGGGCAGTGGTGGTGGTGTAGGGATCTCTTTCTCTACATCTTCCCATGTCTTTTATTTCCTCATGGTCTTTTCTTTGCATCAGGCAGTTGTGACTGTGTCCTTACAACAGCTATATCTAGCTGCTGGAGGTATTTGTGCTCAAATCTACGTATCTTCAGATGATGATATTTTTCTGATTATAAAGCTAATGGAATAAAGCAGAACTCAATCAAAGCAGCTGGGCTTGAAGTGCGTTAATACTTAGTACTACCTTTTACTATTGTAATTATGATTTATTTACTTTTTTAATTGCTATCTGGTTTACTTATCTCTATGAGAGACATTTCTCAAGAGTATCTTTCTGACTATAGTGGTTTATTTTTGCAGGAAAATGCAGGCATTTAGTGGGGTGGAAATTACTTCCTTATTATTTAAAATTAAGTCAGCCTGTCAAAATGACCTCATTGCCATGCACAGGGCTCCCTTTTTAATTCGTTCTCAGCCTTTCCAGCAACTGAAATTCTGTGCTGAGATGATGTACATAGGAGGCTTTTTATACATATTAAATGCTACGTATTAGGAGGATTAAGGCCGCATAAACATTTTAGAATTGGGGACATAATTAAGAAACAAGTTTTGCAGCAGGGATAAAAGAATGTCAGTTTTCCATTGGTCTTGTAAACTGCTTTGCTAGCCAGGAATGAAGTTGCAAGGATGCCTGATGGGAATAGAAGGGACTCTTGCCTGCTCCTGGAGGACTCCAAGTTTTGCTAAATCAGGACAAAAGTAGAGAAAATATTTACATATAAATAATTGGGATGCCAGTGCTCCCTCCTTTTCTCTTCTTGGAATAAAAAAGAAGAGAATGGAAAGTAGAAAAGGGCAGAGGAGATTGAAACTTGTGATGAGTATAGGAAGCAAAAACCTTAAGAGTGGGAGAAAAGTGCCTGTTGCCTGTGGAGGGAGGGAAGAAAATAAGGGGTAAAGGGAGGAAGAAGAGGTTTCTGACAGCAGCAACCTGCCGTCCGGTTGGGCCCACAGGAGTTACTTCAGGATCAAGAATCAATGTCTGTCTCTCCAGTGGGCTGGAATTGCCAGAGAGGTGGTGCAGTGGTGGGCAGGGGTGCAAACTGGTCCCCCCGCGGGGTCAGCACTGCAGCAGGGGAGGTGTTGCAGCACACCCCACCTATGGCTGCATCGCAGTGGGAGGGGAGCATCTCTCAGCAATGCTGTCTTAGTCCCTCAATAAGAGCTGATACAATTAAAGCTGTGTAAAACAAAGCCTAGTGGCAGGAGCAGCCAGCTTCAAACCCGAGTCTTGGGACCGCCAATCCCAAAACCACCCTTGCCAGTGGGAACCAGTGCTAACTCACTCCCCATCCCTGGAATCTAAAACCTCAATAACTGCACATGTGCTGTAACTTGTGCTACTTTGGTGGATGTTTCTGGTGAAAAAAGCACCTATGAACTGCTGAAGTACCAAAACCGTATAAATAAGAGTCCATGAGAAGAAATCGGAGCTTGCTTTCCTCCCACGTTCAGAGCTTCCTTTGTCCCATCAGCTGTGGCATTCCCCCAGCAGCACTTCGGAGGTGGGAAGCACACCTGGGCTCTTACCTGCCTCTCTGCATTTTGTTTCAGGTGATTGCAATTAGCTAAGGATCCTGCCACCAAACTCTGTTGGGACAGCAAGATGTTGGCTTTTTCACATTTAACACAAATTACTGTGAACCATCACGAGTGTTTTATAGATAAAGTTTCTGAGGTTAAACAGACTGGGCTTTAGTTTGAAGTATTTCATCTGTGTGTTGCAAAACTGTAGGAAAAAAGCTCACAATTTTCAGATAAACTAGTAGATTTTAATCGCTTTTTAAGCGAAGTCTGGTAACTTCAAAATACTGTTTAATGAAGGATCCTAAACCGAAGAAGTTAATATTTTTTCATTTTGAACATTTAGTAATGGTTTCAGGCCTATTCCAATTTTACACTGTTTTGCATTATGTTACAAGTAACACTAATTAATTTTCTTGGTAATGCCAGTGATTTTGAAATTACCAGTACTGGTGGGAGTAAGCGGGTAACTCTAGGTGCAGCAGTCCCCTCTAGTGGGTAAAATCACACCATCCCGATTTTGCATGACCTGCTGCCTCCTGCTCATTAGCACTGGCTGGAAAGAAAAGCTTTGCTTTTCCCCCAGATAACCTGAAGACTTTGAGTTGATTTTGTCTTTTTATCATTTTTTTTATTTGTTTATGGTATGTTATTTCTGTTCTGAATTCTAACGGAAAGGAGAGAGGGACATGTGAGCCTCAGGTTCAGTTCGTACTTGTGAACCTTGGTTCACAGCAGTAATTCCCCACATGCCCTAGAAATCCTGCTAAAAGTGTCATCAAAACTAGCAAGCTTTGCGTGAAATACTTTATTTCCACAAAACATTCTGGGAGCTGAAATTATTTCTTAAATAACAAAAGGGGACTAGGCGCTTCATGAAGGACAGGTTCAACAGACTTCACCGTCCAGCTCCTGGCTCAGCAGCTCATCTAAACCCACTTCAAAATCCTTATGCACTGGCATATTCTGATTCAAAGCTATGTCCTTGTAATATTTCCCCGTTCTGTGAGCAAGAAGCAATTATGTTTAGGTTTTAGGAAGCCATTATGGTCAATATAATAAAGAATACCCTTCCCCAAAAAACATGTCTGCCCATTTGTTACAATTCTGCTGTGGTGCAGCTGTAAGGGAGAACTGTTTCTAACACCCCACACCTCTCTTTTGTTTTTCTGTTGCATAATTGCGATCATGTTTTTAATTAAGTTAAAATAGGATACTGCACCAAGCTTCTCAACAGCTTTCTGAATTTTGTGATCTATCCCGTCAATCGACTGAAATCCGAGCCCCATCTCCGCTGGTACCACACACACTGAGTACAAGCCACAGATATTTGCATGAACCAATTTAGCTCTTAAAAATATTTCTTCTTGACTGAAGCATAAATTGCCTTTACCCTAATGCGCTAGGTAATGAATTGCATTTGAAATACGTTTATTTTTAGCAAACAAATGCTAATGGCAGCTTGCTGTTAAAAATAAACTGATCAGTTGGCACAGAGATAAGGGCTGGGGAATCTTTCTTTCCCTGATCAGTGGAAATGCCCTTTGTGTAAGTCACCTGGGGAGAAAACGTGATGTCCCTGTGGAGGTTAGTCCCTCCAGCTGGGGGAACTGCAAACAGCAAGTCACCCCTTGCCACCTGAGCCCTGGCTTACAAATAGCCTCTGCACTGCAGCCTCTCCAAGGGGCTGTCGTACCTCCTGTGGGGCAAGGGTTGTAAGATGGAGACAGGGCATTTTTCTTCTCCTCTCTCCCTGTGGGATGTCAGTGGGTGCAATACAGGTTTTTTATGTGCCTCCAGCTGTGCCTGGCTGCAGGGAGTGGGGGCATTTTGGTGGGGGGAGCGCTCTGGGGCTCCCACTCCTCTCCCAGTAGCTGCTCTGCTGGCCAGCAGGCTTTATCCCAGGCAGGCTTTTCCTATTGTCTAAGCGAAATTTCCCTGGCTGCACTTTAAGCCCATTACTTGTCACATCCCCAGAGAGAATGATTTATTCCCTTCCCTTTTGCAGCAGCTTTTTTTCATAGTTCAGAGTGTTATGTCTGGTAAGTCTGCTTTCCTCTAGACTAAACAGTTCAATTGCCCATATTTTCTCTTGCATTAAGATTTCCAAGGCTTCTGATCACTCTTGTCACTCTGCTCTTGTCTTTACCCAGTAGGTCCACTTCTCTCTCATAGTCTAGTGCCAAAAATCGAACCACACAGCTGAGCCCTTGCTGAGTAGCCTGGCAGAGCTGCTTTGCACATCTTGCAGATACATTTTCCTGCTTGCACATTTGTCCTTTTTCACAACAGAAGGGGCCCCATGGACTCATGTGGTCAGTTGGTCCCTAACTTATGTTTGGTACAACTCCTTCTTCTGCCCATGTACATATTGCTATTTAATGTGTCCTATTTTTTAAGGCCATTTCTCTAATTCATTATATATGTTGAATACTGTTTCTGTTACAACACACTTGCAGCCCCTCCTGGAGAAGTGTGGGCTACAAATGGCAGATGACATCCTCTATTCCATTGGAGATCCTCTATTCCACTATCCAAATGGTTAATGAAAATATTTTAACAACATCAGACCTAAGAGAGATTCCTATGAAACTAATAAATGCAGTCCTTCAGCTGGACAGTGAGTTGCTAATCACCACTCTAACAATATGTTTTTCCATCAAGTTTTTCATGTATTTTCTTAGCAGTCTACTTAAATAGTGTTTCCTAAATGCTGTGAGAATGTTTTTCAGATCGTAGCCTCAAAGGTGAATACCACAGACAAGATTTGCAGGGACGGTTCAAGTCTTTTAGTAAACAGGCTTATATAAGAAGTGGAAAACAGATAACCTTCCAAGCACACAGGAGCTACACCAACCAGTGTGCATCAAATACTTGTGCTATACTTTCAGTAGATTTTCTTTCACTTCATCCAGCATTGATGAGGCCGCTGTGATACAGGGGCTGGTCTTCTCACCTCATTTTAATTTGTGGGTGAAGTATTGTGAAAGTGCTGGTTCTAGTGATAATTTGGTTACACAAAGATGCCCTAAAACCGGAGAGACATGCTCACAAGGTCTAACTGCACCACCAAAATCTCCTAGGTGTGGCAAATGATGCCTGGGAGCAACCCAGCTGCAAAGCTGCGCTGGACTCCTGCTGTCCCCTCCAAGGCGTTGTATTTTTGCTTGCAGGTGTTGTCCTGTGATTCTCAGCACTCCTGGGGCTGGATTTGCCCTGGGAATAGTTTCACGGTGCAGCATGGAAGAGCTCGCCCAGCTCTCCCAAGCCACACAGAGGATATGTCCTTCAGCTTCCAATAAAATAGCCTAAAGCACATCTGCTGCTCTGCACCATTCATCCCACCTGGAGCAGGGACCCAGTTTGGCACCTGTGGGCCAGTGAGTTTCTCAGACATAGGATTTACGGAGAGGAGGGATCTTCTCCTCAACAACAGCAGGGGCAGTGGCAGACTCCAAGACCTCCTACTCTCAGGGCTGAATGTCTGCTGGTCTCCAATGGGTCGTTGCACTGGGGCTCACCTGGCCCTGGATAATTTTGCATTGAAAGCACACAGTTACATGGTAACCACACTAGAAAGGGCTCCTTGTAAGAGGAACAATGTTAACTTTCCTGTGAGAAGTTTGAAGTCACAGACAAGGAAGTGCTTTAGAAGAGAAGGTGTGACACAAATCTGCTCTTACAGGCTCAAGTCAGGAGGGCTGGCAGCTGCCACCATTCCACTCCAGAAGCATTGAGGTTGTTTTCTGGCTCCTAAACTAGTGTGAGACACAGCCCCTGCTCAACAGAGATTACAAATCTAATTTTGAACACTATTTTCCAGCATTTTGCTTGAAAGGTAGGTTCAAGTAGGGCACTGTCTCCTTCTTGCTGCCAAAGGATCTTATCCACTGAGCTCTAGTCAGCAAATGCTGCCTTCATTTAGCAAAAAGGACAGTTTTCATGGAGGACCAGACAAGAAAGTCTGAGTCATTGCTAGTTGAAAATTACCCAAAAAAAGCTGATAATTATAAGCTTAGCAGAAAATTCCAAAGTCCTAAAAGATAATCTAGTAAACATGATTTATTTCTTTCATATGTAATCAAGAGAAGGTTCTTAACTTGGGAAAGAAAATCCCAATGGGAAATCCTTGACAGATCCACAGTGCTTCTCATTATCGTATGATCTTACAAGCCGAGTTGGCTCTGCTGAGTCAAAAAGGAAATAGAAAGGTCCAAAAGGGTTTCCAGCAGATGTAGGTTGTAACAGAAAACATGGCTGGGAGTCTAGATAAAAAGCACTAGTTTAAGACAAGTAAATCTGATGCCTTATTGACAGGCTTTAACATTTTCTGGGACAAAACCCATTACTTCATAATTTTAGACTGCAAGCTAAACTAGTGTTATAACAACCAGAAGTCAGGAATCCCAGTTAAAGATTTACCCATGGTAATGTGTGTTCCATTAGCAGGTAACATGAAGGATCAGTATTTTATGACCTGCCACATATTTGAGTCATCTGTCATGTTTTATCCTTAGATATTGAAATTATTTGACAGCTCTAAAGTAGAAAGAAGCAAAACAGAAAAGACGGTTTTTGCTGGTGTCACAGTCTCAGACAAATTTAACAGGTAATAGTCTACAACAAGCAATTAAAACACATTGGTCTCTTATTACAGAACAAATTCTATTCCCTGGGGCCTGAGGGAAATGCATCTCATAAAATATGCTGGTTTTATCTAAGACAGCACAAACTACATTTTTCTTGCATGAAAAAAAAACCCACAGAAATGCTGCTACTTAGCAATGCGCAGAAGAATACTGACTTGGTCACTTCACATAACAGGGAAGCAGAAAGGTCCACTTGCAAAGCCTCAACACTTGTCTTCTTGTTTTCTGGTGGGCTCCAGCTACTCAGACCTCAGATACCAGAGTCAGCAGAACCACAGACCTAGGAACGTACCCATATGGACGATACTGTGTATCTGTTGTCCAGATAAAAAGCACAGCAAAGGGAGGAGATTAGATTAAATAAAGAGGAGGAAAGGATGAAGATGAAATGCCTGTGCAGTTACCTACAGGTTTAGAACTGTCACAACTGCTCATGCTATTTTTTTTCCCAAGTCCCAACTCTGAGTCACATGCTACACTTGAATCTCAGCTTTCAAAAAAAAAAAACCCCAAAACCAACAACCAACCAACCACCAAAACCCTTCTGTTCATCATAGTTGCAAAGAAAACCCCTAGCTCTCAGGAAATGTGAAGGAAATAAGAAAGAAATCAGGCTTTTCAGAAGCTCGTGTTTGTATGTCTCCCTGGTTTGTGAAGGTTTGTGGCTCATTAAGGCTTTCTGGAAAACAAGGACTTCATTTCATGAGCAGCATTGACAGGACAGGTCTTCTCTCCCTTCTGGTGTGGAACGGAGAAGGAGACATTTTCATTTTTATTTGGTTCTCTAGGTAGTTACTCTAAAAAAGCCAGTTTCCAAAGTAGGCAAGACCTTGTTTACCAGAGCACTTGCTTTCATTTTCCACATCCCCCTAGAATAACTGCTTTGATGTGATAAAAACAAGAAGGACCTGAGAAAACGTCAGTATCAATAAATTGGTATTTTGCACTGAAAAACCCTCCAATATAGAGCTCCTACAGGCAGTACCAGGAAAGCCCAGGAGAGTGAAGAAATCTAAATGATGGCATTTTTCCCTGTCTTCAAGCAGTCAATAATAATATGGAACTTTACTAGCAATGGGTTGTGAGAAAAACCTCGGAGAACAGAACAGACACATGGTGCTGCAGGGGACGTAGGATGTAGGAATGACCACCAAGCTCATCTCCAGGGTTTGGTGACCCACCACTTTGGGAGCACCACGAAACAACCACCTTTACCTAACTACAACCATGGCTGATGCTCTCCATAGTGTTGCCCACATGGAGTGAGCCACCCCACCACAGCAGATGCTCAGCCCATGGCACCAGATGCTCAGCAGCATGTCCCAGAGACAGCCCAAGGTGGGTGCTAGGCCACCTCTCCCTGCTCTGCGTAACAAAAGCTCAACTGCCTTAATCAGGCACATCAGAAAAAATAGAGGTTTTTATTTTTCCTTGAGTTTCTGCTTATTGTTAAATTTGCCAGGACTGAAGCAGCAGCTTGGCTCGCCCCAGCTGCACGGACTTTGCTGCCGGCAATCCCCTGCCCTGCAGTCCCAGAAGCCAGGCAGCCTGCGCTCTCCCCCAGGGCTGCAGCGATCTGAGAGGATGTGACCGCTAGAAAAGGACTGCAAATTAGGAGACGTTTCAGTGTCTGAAACGATGAAATATTTAATCCCTGCTCTCTCTGGGATATGCATCATCACAGATTTACTTATCTCAGCTCACTGACAGCAGTGGCTGACAAGGACGATGACAGCTGACATGCATTAACCCAGCCGCACAACACAAGCTATCACTCCAGAGCAGAAATCCATCATTATTATTTAAGCACCAAGGAGGTGTCTCAGTTGGTGCCGGATACCAAACACAGGCGGCACCTGCACTGAAAAGTTGACGCTGCTGGGGTCTGTCGGAGGCAAGGGGCTCCCAGCACAGCCCCGAGCCCTGGTAGCCCAGCATGGCCAGCAACAGGTCCCTGAGCATGCCAGCGCTGAGGGTACGTGCAGGGTCCCCTGTGCTCCCACCACTGACCTGGCCATACCGCGATGGCAGAAAATGAGAGGGAAGGATGGACAAAAATCATTTGATAAGGGGGTAGGAGGGTAGGAGCCTTTATTAGAGCTTTGCTAGAGCTACACAGCAGGACAGTGCATTAACCTCCCCACACACACATCCCTGAAGGCTGTAGGTGGAACGAAAGGCATCGCTGCACGGCTCCTCGGGGAGTGCTGCTGCAGGTGTAACTGCGCAGGCCACACTGGTTTTCCCTTTGTCTAACTCCCTGCTTTTTTACAGGTGAGTTTCATTTCTGAGTAGATCTGTATCAGTCTGTTCTTTATCTAATGGGTTGTTCTGAAATGTTACTGTCTCTGAGGAAGGGGTGACTGAGCTTTGAGGGATCCTCATGAAACTTTTTTGGTTTGAGGGCGTGGGGTGGGGTTCCCCCACCCCCCCCCACAACCCCATTAGTGTTTTCCTCCAGACTGGTTGCTTCTTGAGACCACCCTGCTGTCTCTTGCTCTTACAATGCCTTCCTTACATAGAAAGGTGGCATTTACACAAGAATTGCCTTATTCTTATTGGTGGGAATTTCCAAAATAATGGAAAAGTGTGCATTCATGTGCGCTGTGTGTGAATTAGGTGTAGGTGGGAAGGGGGAAATAATCATGGAATGGTTTCGGTTGGAAGGGACCATAAAGACCATCCAGTTCCAACCCCCCAGCCATGGGCAGGGACACCTGCCACCGGACCAGGTTGCTCAAAGCCCCATCCAGCCTGGCCTGGAACACTGCCAGGGCTGGGGCAGCCACAGCTTCTCTGGGCAACCAGTGCCAGTGCCTCAGCAGCCCCACAGCGCAGAATGTCTTCCTTATATCTACTCTGAATCAACCTTCTTTTAGGTTAAAGCCATTCCCCCTTGCCCTGTCACTACAGGCCCTTGTAAAAAGTCCCTCTTTACCTTTCTTGTTGGCCCCTTTAAGACTGAAGGCCACTATAAGGTCTCCCCGGAGCCTTCTCTTCTCCAGGCTGGACAACCCCAGCTCTCAGCCTGTCTCCACAGGAGGGATGCTCCAGCCCTCTGATAATATTTGTGGCCTCCTCTGGACTTGGTCCAACATGTCCATGTCCCTATGCTGGGGGCCTCAGAGCTGAGCACAGTGCTCCAGGTGGGCCTCCCTCGACCTGCTGGCCACAGTTCTTCCGATGCAGCCCAGGCTATGGCTGGGTCTCTGGGCAGCAAACGCACATTGTCAGGCCATGTTGAGCTTTTTGTCCACCAGCACCCCCAGGTCCTTCTCCTCAGGGCTGCTCTCAATATATTCTATCCCCAGCCTGCATTGGTACTGGGGGTTGCCCCAACCCAGGTGCAGGACCTTGCACGTGGCCTTGTTGAACCTCATGATGTTCACGTGGGCCCACTTCCTCAGTTTGTCCAGATCCCTCTGGATGGCATCATGTCCCTCAGGTGTGCCGATAGCAACACTCAGCCTGGGGTCGTCTGCAGACTTGCTGAGGGTGCACTCAATCTCACTGACCACGTCACCAACAAAGGTGTTGAGCAGCATCTATCCCAGTAGGGACCCCTGAGAAATACCACTCGTCACCAGTCTCCACTTGGACATTGAGCCACTGACTGCAACTCTTTGAGTGTGACCATCCAGCCAATTCGTTACTGGGATGGATGAAGAAGCCACCAAAGCTCCTAAACTCTGGAGCTGATCTTACACTGTATGAGGTGTGATCATTCCAGAGGAGGCAATAAGATGGGTTATTTATAGTGCCACATGGATGCCACATCTGAGTGTTAGAGAAGGCTCTGCTGGAGAGCTGGAGCTTGTAGAAAGAGCTGCCCTTCAGACCGCTGATGGTCTTCTCACTCCTGCAAGAGACACCACAGGTTACAAGTGAAGTTCATATGGTTAAGGCTTCTGTATTCACACCTTCATATTGACAGGCCTCAAGGACAGGGCCAGAAAACACTGGATGTATTGAGATGCTTACAGACTGATTACCCAAAGAGTTATTTACTTAGTCTCTTTTGTGAGGGCATTACGTACCAGAGCCATCACCAGGAGGGACTGTGTGTGGGGAGTGCAGCAGCATGCAGAAATGGGACAGTGGGAAGAGCAGAAAACAGCTGTGACATGGCACTAGGGAGATGAAGCGATTCTGGATGCAGAGGGTGGCATACAGGGAACACCTGCGTCTGCAGGGCTCCTGTGGGAAGTGGGAAGAGGTGGGAGCCAACAGCTTCCCTCCAAGGACTGGCTCCCTCAGACAGGAGGAAGGCAGTGCTAGGAGTGATGCTCTTTTTGTTGGCATTGCCGTTTCCTGTGCACAGCAGTTGCTGAGCCTCGTATGGCTAAAGCTTCAGGGCTTGCTGAATACACCAGGTCATCACCTTCCTGTTCTAACCCAGAGGAGAAAGAGCACAAGCAGGACACTGTACCACACCTGTCATTCAGGGCTGCTGCTAACCAGCCTGTCTTCCTGCATGCTTTTCAGCTGGCAATTTCATAACACAGCTTTCCACTTTCTTCTCTGTGATGTTTGTGGTTTTTTTCTCTGCACTGCTAATCACAGTCTGCCTTCTGTGCTGAAAGCTCTTCAGGGAAGGAATCTCCTCTTCTTCTTTTGCAAGAGTGCACTTAACACTTCTACAGCAACTCAGAAAAATGTTTAAGGGAATAATATATATTAATAGCAATAATAAATCCTTATATCTTGTCCAAAGCCTGCATAAATCAGTTTTGCAGTAATCCTGTGGGACAGCTGGAAAGGGAAGATGTCTGAAACAATGCCTTTAGAACCATAAGCATCCAACACACTCCTTGCCACCCATCAGGCAGGTTTCCATGATGGATGGTGGTCACCAAAAACCTCGCCCTCTCCTTAGACCCTGGCTTTGCCATGTCCAAAATCTAGCCTCTGTTCTAGCTGAGTATCACCTAAATGCAAGAGATTTTTTTTCAGTAGTTTGACATGTAAACTTATAACCTTGGAAATTATCATGGGCCTTAGGCACAGTCCCAAATATTTCCTATTTTCCTAGAGAGTATGTAGCCAGTTAATTTATATTCTTGTGCTCAGGTAAGGTAATCCACAGTTTTGAAATCTCAGACTAAAAAGCTTCTCCAGATTGTTATCTTTCTGTTTCCCATAAACATGTAACTTGGCACCTGTATCTTTCTCAGAGGCAAAAATGGGATCAGTGTTTGCAGCTCATTAGCAGGTTTTGATTGAGACCCAACATTAACAGCAGCCACCCATTCCATGAAGAGTTTGTGGTCAGGGCGAAGGACCCACCGCCTTGGTTTGGTCAGCCCCTGCCCCAGAGGCACTCTGGATGAAGGCCTCCAGCCCTGGAACCCTTCCCCCACACTCCCAGCCCCAGCCCAGCCCACTTACCAGATTTTCTCTTCCCACCAGCACAAGTCCCTACAAAGAGAAAGTCTGGAAAACTTCTGGAAACCCCTGGATGTGCCTTTGTACAGCAGGGAATCAGGTGGGATTTGTGCCATGCTCCCAGGTCACACAGCTTTGGCACTGGCTGGAGAACAGGGAAATTCATTTCACACAAAGAAAGTTCAAAAGTTTTCATTATTCTGCAGCATTTAAGGTTCACCAGCATTGATATTTTTTACATTTTCTGAGATGTTTAAATTGAACTTGTTGTAGATGTTTTAGTTATTATGCTATAATTAAAAATCAGCAAATTATTTCAGGAAATTCCGTTCACAGAAATGCCATTGTAACATGCCAGAATGGCCAGAGAACTGTCATGGCTCTTGTTCTTTCTGTTATGAGTAAAATCACATTATATGAATCGGGAAATCATTTGGAGAAATCCAATCTGTTGAAAAAAAAGAGCAGAACTCTGTTTCTGTCACATTGCTAAAATAAGCCCCATCGTAGCAGTTTCCTTATGCAGACATCCTGGCTGGCACCTTCAAGAATCTGCCTCGATATCTTGGCTTTCTCCCAGGGCCAAACTCCTACTCTCTGCTGCACAGAAATGCAGGCTGGAACCAACGTGACGCCGGAGCACCACGCTTCCATCAGCGCTTCCATCGGTGGCGGGCTGTCCCCAGCTCGGGCGTGCTCATAGCCCCCTGCAGCCCACGCTGGCCCGGGTGGCACAGCCTGGACAAGCAGAGCTTTGGATCAATGGATCAACAAGATCTGTTTTCCCAGACCAAAGATGTGCCAATGTCAACTTCTGACATTGCCCAGCACAAGAAAACTCCTGGAAGATGTAAAGCTAATAAAGCTAGATACAAACTCTTATTAACAAAATGAAAAAAGGTAAGAGGACACAATGATAATGCAAACATTGTCTGGCCAATCTGCCCAGGACCTTTTCAAGTTACCTCCACTGACATGGCTGGACCCTCAGAGGGGCTCTCAGCAAACACACACAGATCAAAGTTGGTAACAGTTTTTAAAGACGATGGAGACCTTTCTGAGCAGTCTGATCACGCAGCTTGAAGGCTGGTGAAACAAACAAAAATATCTATGGATCCTCTGGGTTCCAGGGGAGAAACTGAAAAACAACTCCAGCAAATGTGCAGAATATAAAGAAAGTAAAATATTTTCTCATTAAACAGTTAAAGAACAGGAAGAGTTTAGGAATCGCTGTTCAGGGACTCCTGTTTAGTGACAGCAATTTATTAGACCATCTGGGTAAAGAAAGACTGCAGCAAACCACACGGAGGAAATAAAAATAGATGAACAACAAGTAACTGATTTTGCTTGACTTGAGCCTACAACTCCGTGGAGCAGGAAGCTACTTCATGTGAAAGACGTTATTGATGAAGGCATTTCAGTCTCCCTCCAGTCCTTCCAACAACATACTAGATCTCCCATGCCAGCAAACCTATCCTGAGACGTGACTCCCATCCCAAACTTGCCAGAAACATCACCAAGTACAAAAGACAAATTGATGAGCCTTCTGGAAAGGGACCACCGGAGGAAGGAGCATCTCTGTGGTGCTCCACAGTAAAAGAAAACTCTTTAGAAGAAAGAATAGGAGGCTTTTTGCTGTGTTTGCTCACTATGATAAAAATCTTCCTTTTCTTGACAGGCACAGAGCAAATACTGAAATGGAAGAAAACACTGCCCACTGTTCTGGGATCTCATCACTACATTTCAGTGTTTCAGTACCCACCTTGAGCAGACACACAACCTCCTCCCTCGTTCAGGGCACGCTGTGCTGTGTGTGATGGTAGCAGAGGGGCAGTTGTGCCTTCTCCGGAGGTACACCAAGCTGTCCAGCTGAGGGACCCAAAAGCTGTTGGTGGCAAGGCGTGGGTAGTAGAGCCATCACCTGAGGGAGCCCTGTTCCCATCAACCCAGACTGGTGCCAGCAGATGACGGGGATGATGACTTGCTCCATCCTTGGATAGGTCTCTCTTCCCTCTGCCTGTCACTCTCCTCCTGCCTTTCTCACCAACACATACACATATGTTCTCTTCTTGGAGCCACATTCAAACCAGAGGAAAGCCACCTGAGCCAGGGATTAGGAAGGGTGGCAGGGAAGCTTGAATCCTGCCCAGATTTGGCGTTTCGGGGCCCGTCAGTGCCACCAGGTTATATTTAGGTGCAGCTGAAGGAGGATCTTGCAGAAATAAGAAAATTGCCAGGCTCTGATGTGCTGCCTTCTTTAGGCTGCTCTAACCCTGGTTCTCAGGGTTTGCAGTCGAAATTCACCTGCTCCCCCAGGCATGGTGTCGCTGGCAAGAGCAGCCAAGCTGACTGCCACACATAGCTTGGCTCACGCCTTCCCACCAGGCTGGCCCACTCTTTGCATTCCTACACCCAGGCTGGTGAGCCTTTAAGCTGTTCAGCTTATTTTACTGACCCCTCCCAGGCTGGGGTTGAAATCTTAGACCCACCTTCTGCAAAGCCATTTGCTCGTCCATGAAGGCAGTCCTAGTACACAACTAATTTCCAAATAAATCTCTCCTTTCCCTACTCCACACAAGGTGATCAGACTTCATTGCTTAGTCCTTTTTTTTTTTTTTTTTTAATTGATTTGTCTTGACAACCACAAGTTGTCAAGAAAAAGTAAGACTTTTTCTTACTCACATAACAGCTTCAAAAAACTTTCTGTCTGGAGAAATAAAAGAAAACATAGAAGATAATATTTCCCTGCTGTGTCGCTCTTCTCCTCCCGTAGCAAACTGCCTAGAACCAAACAGCCTCTGAACTGACAGCCGTTTCTTCCTGCCATGTGTCAGTCTCCACACAGAGCAACAGAAAAAGGCAGAAAAAACAATGTAAGAATAAACTGGATTTTAAAACTACAAGAATTGGCCAGAGTGTGGCAGGGAAAAGCAGGACCTAGACAGCAGGGCAGTCATGAGAAGCATGAAGTGTGCAAGGAGTGTAGCTTTAGGTCTGCCAAAGCGCTGGGTTTTTTTCTTGTGAATGACAGTATATGAGTTGTTGATGGCAAATATCTGTCCGTCTGTATGTCATACAGGGATACTGGAAACCTGGCAAAATTGATCTGACTGGATCCTTCAGCAATTTTTCTGTTTCTTTGTGGAAGATGTCCAATAATAGAGCATTCTGTCTGTTCCATGATTAACTCGGACCATCACCACCTTTGCAGCCCTGAAACCGCCCTCCCAGATGCTAGAAATGCCCTTGTGCAGGCATGAACTGAGCCTCCTGCCCTCAAAACAGCCTGGGCCACCTTTGACAGACATCCAGAAAATTCTTGAATGCTCTTGAAACCATTTCCTACAGCCCTAAAACACTTCCTACAGCCCGTGCCCAGGAGTTCAGCTGCTGCCACTAACAGGGTGCATGAAATACCACCTGAAAGATAGAATAAGCCCCACCATTCCACACAGCTCTGGTTTCACGGGGCTTGCATACCGAATCAGTTAAAACCTTGTCGGTTTTTATGTGATGCAATTCTATTTTATTGCAAGGAAGTGCTGCGGCAGAAGAGCCAGCTCGCACACCCTTCTGCTGAGACGAGCTTCTCCTCTAATGCCATAAAGACCAAACCATCACCTAATTTCCACCCCAAAGTTTTGTAAAGTTTTCCTAACTCCCCAAGGTTTGCTGTGTACTCTCTTTAACCCTTCCCCTCTCAGGTCACCTTTGGTAGCTGTGAGTGACAGCAGAGCAGACAGTTGCCGGATCCTGCCCGCTGGTTTGCCAGGAGGAAGAAGGAAACGTGCTCAGGCAGCGCTGGTGTGGGCAGGTCATTTATCATGTCTTGAGAAGATGTTGAACAATTAAAGCACTGAAAGAGGGCTGCTAGCCAAACAGTTATGGAATTTCTCTCCATTCTTCCTTCCATCTCCATAAGGCAGCCTTGTTCTCTCACTACTGTGTTTGAACAGCAGTGCAGGGGTAGGGACCAGGGAGCACAACTCACCCACCTCCTGGCCACACAGCTATTTCCAGGATGATCTGTGGGCAGCATCTCCAAAACACATGCTAGACTTTCAGCTTGGATCACCAGGGCTCTTAAGAGTTTGGAGAGGACCTGAGTTGGCATATGGCTGTTTATTGAGAGCACAGTATTTGCCCCAGGATGGCTCTCCACAAGCACCCCTCAATGAAGCCAGGGCAAAGGATGTGTAGTGCATCAAGAGGGGAAAAGGCACCCATGGCAGGTGGGCAAGTGGAAATACACATTCAGAGGCAAATGGGAATATGGATTATTCCTGTCTCATCACATGGAAAACAAAATCATTCCTCCAAGCCACTCAGATAGGTTTTATATGTGTAAAGGGAATATCCTAAGAAATAAGAGAAGACAGGAACATGAGTTGCCTCATGCAACTGGGCATCTACCTACTTTCATGCCTTTTAATTACACGCATCTGGATGTTGCCCAGGCCCTGAATGTATGTTGCCATTTGAATTTAGGGATGCAATAGCGAGAAGTGGAGCTTTAACACACTTAGCATTGCACCAACCCTAACATAAACAACGAAACCATCTACCTGTGGTTATGAGGGCTGACCCAGCTCACAAGCAGAAAGGCGAAAACTCCAAGCACCTCATTAAAACTGAACTTGTCCAAAATTTTTGGCCTACTGCCTGGGCAGCAGTGTTATGCAGGGTGCATCAGAAGTCTGTTTTCAATTGCAGACCTTCAGCACAATGTTTCCCTCCTCCTTCATCTCCTCCCACGCACCAAACCCAGCGCCAGCATTCAAGAGAAGAGAATGTCACTCTCTAGGCTAGAGGAATACTGTGGAGACACTGGGAAGAAATCTCTGGTGCTTCATTAGCCCATGGGTTTCTGCCAGCTGATGTGGTTTCAGAATAGCACCAGCTGTGGTGTCACCATGAATGTTGCTCTCTAGTTTGGTGTTTGTGTGTGTTTGGAGACAGCGACAAAAGATTAACTCTTGGAAAGGTTATTTTCTAGGTGCTAGTCAAGTAAATGGTAAAGAAAGTTGCATAAATATAGCTGGTGACAATTAATGGTGTAAAGTGTTAAGACTTTCAGAGAGACTGCGTATTCAGACCTAGAGGGTCTGCCTTTTTCTGTATATTTACTACCCATCTGACTGCCTTTACAGTAACAGCAGGTAAGGGACTATCTGAAATTTGGTACGTGCTTTATACCTTGGCAGGGAGCAACCTGGAAGTCTCCCATGATTCATCTTCAAAACAAAGAACTATCAATGGCCTCTCTCTGCTAATGTACATAAACACAAAAATGCTGCAAATGCCTCCAGGTTGACTGTACCCCAGCTCTGCAGTCAAACAGAAGAGACTGCCCTAATTGAACAGGTCAAATACCAATAATAACCATGTTGTCAGGATGTCAGCCCAACAGGCAGCCTTTCAAGGCTTTAAATAGAGAACTTAACAGCAGAGCACCTAGATGGTTTGGGTAATACAGCTTTCACGAAAAGTGCTTTCATTAACTGATTACTAGGCAACAGCACTAGAAAAGGGTTGTAAAGTAGCTCTGAGAAAAGAAACTTCAAGGAGTCAAAAGCCTATGATGTGATACAAAGCAGACTGAGGGATGTTGGATGTGAATGACTTATTTCTGCCTTATCAGCTAGGCATCTCTGGCATTTATTAATTTTCATTTCCATGTGTACAACACCTGTGTGCAAATTTGTCAAAAAAACCAAGAGGTTTTAGTATGTTACAACTGAAACACTGAGTACCACTGGAAATCCAGTAAGCACTGTTAAGGATTTGAATAACACAGGTACTTGAGATTATGATTAAAAATAATTGAAAGAAATGGCTCATTCAGTTCTATTAACTATAAATTGTTCCTAGGAGTATCAGGGCACGTGCTCCTCACCATGCAACTTTGGCTTTCCCTGGATTTCAGTCTCACCAACCATTGTTTAAGAGGCTCACAAAATATCTCACTTAGCAAATACACAGACTGGAGGCTTAAGCACTTTTTCTTTCTTTTATTGAGTAGCACTACTTACCTATATTAATAATTACCATATCAATTAAATTAGTAATCATATTAATAAAATGCACCAAAATTCCCAACAGACCATTTTTAATAGATTATATTTATCACAAATATGTGCATTTCTCATCCATTCTTTGTCCTTCATTTTTGCCACATTTCAAAAGGATAAAGAAAGCTCATGGAGCTCTCAGTGGCAAGTTTTCTTTTCAGTTGGAAACTACCATCCCTATTACATACTTGTGTCATAAAAGTGTTTTTACCACAGTCAATGCCATACTGCATATTCATTTCCTGACGAAAGCAAAACTGATCCATTTGTGTTCTGCAGGGCCCCCCTTAGCTCACCTTCTGTTTCTCGCATAGCTTATTTGCTACTTTCTAATCTCAGCAACATCAATTAAAAGTGCCTTCTTTGTAAAATGTATGTGGACTACAGATACGTGCTGAACGCTTGTGGGCCATAACAAGTCAGGAATTTTTTTCTAAAACAAACTTTGCTTGTAAAGCGTCGATTTGTTGGAAGTTGATGGGGGAAGCAGGCATCCAGGGTCCGTGGCAGAAGGATTAGCCACCAGTGTGCTCCTTGGGTCATGGTACCACCATCCTGAGCTCTCAGGTCTGGGCATCCTGCTCTGGGGTGTCACTTTCCCTGACATCTGCAAGTGAATCAGCAGAAGGACAAGGTGACCGTGAGTGTCAAGGCGGGTGAGGAATTGGTGGGAATGGGAGAAGGTGACTGCTCCATCTAACGGAGGGGGGGGATTCAATATTTCAGTCTTCTTACAGTAACATTTTTAAGAGTTTCTAGTGCTGAAACTCTTAGTTCACCACCATTTCACAATGAAATTCATTCTTATTGTGATTTCCCCTGAGTTCTGCATTCCAGCAGTCTCCTGCAGAGGCCTCTGCATTACGATGAAGGCAGTGGGGTTGTGATGAGGGTGGCTGTCTTCTCCCCCAGTCTTCGGGCTTGTGGGACCTCTGACCAGGGAGCCTTTCACAGGACACAGCGGGGAGGCTGCCTGCCAAATGACTTCACCGTTTGGTCTGAGTGATCCAGGAGAGTTCAGCTAATGGTGAATTTGAAGATGTCATTTGGTGCAAAAGCCTTCTGATCAATGCCAAACGCTGGACCAGTCAGGTTTTTACATTTCTGTATACATAGGTACTTGCACATATACATTCTCATTAAGCTCCTGTTCCGGTGCATTGCCCTCTGCGGCACCAACTTATGGACAGTGACCTCCAGTGAGGAGAGGGGAGCCTTGGTTGCCCCGTTTGCAGTGCCACCGCAGCCGGTGTCCACTCTCCTGCGTACGCGCCTGTTTACGGTACATGGAAACTGGATGGGTGAAAATTAGTTTTTAAGGAAGCGTTTGCATTGAAAACATCTCTGTCCTCATTGGGGTCTGCTCCTGCAAAAAGTAACACAAGGTGTTATTTCATGCTGTTTACAAATGTGGATTGTGTGGTCAGCAAAATGAAAGAAGTTATTAATATGGAACAGGAAATGTCAGGATTTTAACTCAATTCATGGTACTCACGTAGCAAATGTCGTTCTTGCCCCACACACATTGTAGCTTTATTTTCATATTGTTCAAACTTTAGATGAAATAATCTCATTATTTTTGACTTCTCGTGTCAAATAGCTGATGAAACCTGATTTTTAAGAATTCCAGATTACAAATCTTTGTCGTATCTGAAGATTAAACTTGTCATTTTTCATGATAAATGGAAATGCAAATAATGAAGTGTATTAGAATATTGATCAGAGTCTTGCCCTGAGCCAAGCACAGCATGAACAACTTTATGTTTGCTGGCAGTAAACCAGCTTCTTTCTTCTCTCTGTTTTGCACAGTCCTACTAAGCCAATCCTCACTAGAATGAGCACAAAACAAAACGAATAACAGCTTTTGTACATCAACATTAAAATGAGAAGAAGCTTGGGAAAGGGCCTCTAACAGAGAAGAACGCTGATGAGTGCAAAAACGCGTGATGGGTAAGCACCACCTTCTAAACGTAGATCAACCAGACATGGAAGTGATTTTCAGAAGAGAAATGCAATCATGGATTACACACCAGCTCATTAGAAACTGTTGCTGAATACAGCATCCAGAAGACATGCATGAAAAGTCACATTTGGGGAATAAATTAAAAGGGGTGTAGTTGTTGCTAGATAAACATATGTAATATATATGCATTGAAGAGGTTTGTAAATGTCATTTTTTTTATTCTGATGGAAAGCAAAAAGCTTTAAAACCTTTCACAGTAGAGAGGCAGTTAACTCCAGGCTATTCCTATACCAGTAGCCAAGAAGCTGTTAGAACATCTCTCTTAAATTAGCATTTATAAATAGACTGAATGTTTCCATCACCTAGTGGAAAAAGCATAACTTCTACTGCTACATTGCTGCACTTCATTTACTTCACTGTATAATAAGTTGACTAAAACTGTAAAGCTTCTCAATTTTTACTGCATATGTGTTCCAATTAATCTATGTCTGTAACAAACTTAACACTGAAAAATTATTTCTGACCTATATTCTAGTTCTATGAAGCATATAAACTGTAAGGTATGTCTGACTGAATATCATAGTACTATAATTTCCCGAGGCACATAGAATTGTTAGTTTTTGAAGTGACAAAATAAAAGCACTCGATTTCTTTTTTTAATAGGAGAAAGTAATTTACCCCTTAAATATAATACAGAGCTGCTCACTGCAAGGGCATTTCTGTTTTTTTCCCTTGTTCTGCCATCTAACCGCTGAGTGACACCCTCTGGTCCGTGCTAATGCCAATCAGGCGAGGTGATCCAAGGATCCCTTTAGGCCTTAAATTCAATACATAAATGAAGAGACTCATAAGCAAATACACACTGCAAATAGCTATGTGAGGTCTGGGTGCACAGAGCCCTGGAGCACCGGTGGGGCTGGTGCTTCCCTTTGCAGGGCTCGGTGGGTGGCTCCCCAGAGGACAGCCTCATTTCCAGAAGCCCCTGAGCAGCAAAACAGGGGGAGGCCGAGAGTTTTCAAGAAAGACCCCACAGCAAAAGGCCTGGATGCCAAGTGCCAGGCACAGAGCAACGGAGGGAAGCAGGGACCCCAGGTCCTCTGCTCCACTCCGATACCTCCCAGCGTGGCATGGGTCTCCTCCTGGCTCAGGACTGGGCAGGAACACGCTGCTCCCCACATTTTTTCTGCCCTCTTCTGCGTATTGCAGCTGAATCCAGCCCAAACGGACCCTGCAACGCTATTTTCTTCAGATTTTTTTAAGCCTGTTGCTTCATTCTTTGGCTTGTGAGGAAAATGGCTAAAATAATAATTCAATGCTAATGTTGATCCCAAATAACACAATATGCTGAAGACATGAGCAAAATATGAGTTAAAACTGTTCTTTAACCATTGGCTGTACAGTACAAATTATTCCAGATTTTAGTGCATGAATCTCAGAAAATTTATTTTATTTTTGAACAAAAAAAATTATCTTTAAGCAAACTGTCAATAAATAAATACAGGGAACTAGATGACTCTTCTACCTAGCTACCAAGGTCCCAGTGTGGCACTGCTTGTCTTAGAGACTGAACGCTGATATGGGTATCTACCAATTAAACTTATGTGTGAATCTGGGCAGCATTTTTTAAACAAATACGTTGTTTTAATACAAGTCTGTCCTTGTCACTGTGTCTAGGAGTCTCCCCTGACTTCTACAACACCAGTGTTAGAGCTGGTCAGAAACCCCATCCAAATTATCAGCCACCATAAACATATTCCCAGTACCTGCTACTGACCTAAAGGGGGTGGAAGTAGTTTACACATGAGGCTTCATAAACTCATTAAGGTCCCACTTCAGACAGGTTTTTAAATCTGTCATTAGTCCAGCCAGTGTCAGCTGGAAAATGCACATCCTTAAGGGCCAGATGCCTTCAGGAGTCCCTGTTAAATCACGTCTCAGTGAAGCCTGTCTTCATTCACTGCCACACTCTCACCTCAAAAGCCTGTGAAAGGGTTTGCTATCTGGATGTGCTATCTTATCACCCTCTTCATTTGCTCCTTAGGTTTACCTCTATTCCACATTATTGCAGTCATGGCACTTTTGCTGCAACAGAAATCACTGAAACAGGGTTTCTCTGTATGGTATTATTTTATTACGGACACTAAGTTTTGCGTCATGGTGACTGTGTAATGTAAAATCCCTTTCTAAATATACACAAACATTGCAAAAAAAGTGTCATCACAAGACCTTGCAACCCTGCCAGGGCAGCTCAGTGAATATGTACACAGTCAGAAGGAAAGACATACCAGGATGTACATCACTAAATGTTGACTCAGTATGAACAGTATGTTTTACCTTTTTAAATGTTACCGCTTTCCCATCCCACTCCATTGTAACTTGTCAACTGTAATTTTTTTTAAGTCAACAAACTGTAAAGAAAACTGTTGAAATACTTGATTTTCTGTAAAAAGTAATAACAACAATAATTTTTGTTACTTTAAAGTATGCTTGGTATTAAAGTACCTAATAAAGTTCAACAATGAATTTTGTAGCATACTAAAATAAAGTGTGATAGTGCTTTTCTCCAGCTCATCTGTGGTAACAGCTGCTGTTATTGGGATTACTGTCCTCCTCCTAAACACAAGCCTGGCCACCTCCTATACACTTGTACCTACACAGATCCCTGAGGTATGTAAAGTCCAAGGAAAATCTGATGCCTTAATGTATGCAGGGATTTGCATGCATGGATCAAATTCACAGTGTAAGAACTTTGTTGCTAAGTCATCTCCACCCTCTCAAACCTGACTATATATATATATATACACATATATAGGCAACAATATAAAGTTCCTGATCACTTTTTTTTTTTATAAAACTTAGTTTATAGTAAGAGAAAAGTGCAAATTATTTAGGAATTAATTATAGTTAAATAGAGAACTGCCAGGTTTGTAGGATGCTGAAGTCCTGTTCATTTTTATAGGCAATGCCTTTCAGTTATTCCTAAATATCTCAAGTGGACACAGTAAAGCTCAGGAACTGATTCCCCCTAATTTCACTACATGAAGTTACACTGGAGCTGTCAGGGGCTGTCCCAGATGTGCATCATCCCAGAGTTTGCACCAACAAGAGGTAAGTACTTTCTTGTCAAATAGACGCTGGATTTGCCTCCGTGATGCTGATGCAGTGGTATCCGTGTTTGGTGATGATCTAGAAATGATTGTGACCAGGGTCTAATTATTCCCAAACTCCCAGGCAAATCTGCTATATTTTGACAATGGATCAGCTTCCCTCACACCATCCAGCTTCCCCTCTTCTAGGTAGGAAAAGGTAATGCTGGGCCCAGCAGCTTTCTGTCCATTTTCACTCTAGTCTGATGTCCTTCAAACATTTAAAAGTTTTAGTAGTTTCAGCTGATATTCTGAGGATTTGAAATGCAGTAAGAACTAGAAAAATTAAATTAAAAAAAACAAAACCAAAACAAACAAAAAAAAAACCCAAAACACCACAACACCACATTTGTCCTGACTAGTTTATACATTGGAAAGCCAGCCATATGCTGAGTAGCTTCTCAGGCAGTGCCAGAAAGCAACATAGGTTTTTTCCCCATGTGCTAAACCCTAGTGGTTTACACATTTCTCCTTTCCAAGGAGCTCTGTGCAGAAGGGAGCATCTTTGTCTGCTGTTGGAGTAGCGTGCAGTACCTGCACGCATTGCAGCCATTCCACCTTGATCTGTGATCCTCATTGGCTTACATTAATATTTTGAGAACAGACTTTCATGGAAGACTCAAAATTCTGCAGAAAGTAGAATATGTACTTTAAAAATTCATGCTCTACCCTTTATATCAAACAACGTTAGTCCCATGCTGCCAAATACAAAAAGCCAAGGCTTGCAGTGATCAGATACTGCCGTGACACTTTCTATTACCCATATGCCTCTCTTAAATTTTTGCTTTGTGTTACTTCATACTGCCTTCTGAAATGCCTTTTGCATTTTAAAAAGTAAACTGCTATATCCTTCCCTTCTTTGAGATAGTCTTGTAACACCGCTGTGGGCAGTTACATAGCTTTTCCACTTCACAAGGTGACAAGGGAAGTATTGCCTGTGCAAGAGAGAAATTTCTGGGGAATAAAGTGTAAGCAGGCACACTGTGCTCACCAGCTCCCAGGAGGAGTTGTGGCCCCTAATGGCCTCCGAGACACTAAAAAGCTCCCCTCCTTTTGAAGCGGTTCCAAAAATTGCTGCAAAACATTTCCCAAGACCACTGGTGTAAGACCAGCCTCCAAGTTTGAACATCAGCTCAGTCACCTGGGAAAACAGCCTGGAAGGAAAGATGCTCCAAAAAGCTAGGAGCTGGGGCTGGGGAATTTACCTCCACAAACTGGTTTCAAATTAGCGTAACAATATGGATTATTACTCCTGGTTTTGTCAAGCACAAGTTAGCTTTATATTAGCCCAATATAGCTGTAAGAACTGTTAATAAGGAAAATGAATTATGTATTCATAATTGTTAATAATAATTTTTAATCTATTACCTTGCTTTTTCGTAGGGAAAAAACTGAAATAAAGGTTGCCAAAATCCTATATGCTAGACTGATGTCTCTTCGTGGGATTGTTTTTTTTTTAAACATGTAGTAATCCTATCAGTTTAACTCCAGAAGATGCTCTGGAATGTCAGTTACATTACCAGTTATACAGACTTAGGATCTGGCCTTCGGGTTTTAACACAGAAAGGTATAAGTTTGGCTCTGCCGTAGAGAAGATCAGGCACCTCATTACTTTGACGATTCTCAAACATGGCCTTCTTGCAATGTACCAGGTAAAGCACTGGGATGTCAGCACAAATATTAGGCTTACAGGCATGCAATTAGCACCTTGATTCTCCTTTATCTGGCTTTATGCCAACACACTGCAAAATTAGTAATGAGCTAGGTGAGAGTCCTCTCTGTTTGCTTCATTTTTTTTTCCATTAATAAAATGAAATTAGTTGTAGTGCCACTGGAATATTCTGAGGCTCAATTAAGCACTTGCTGTATTTGTTGAGTTTCTCAAATGGCAATTGAAAATAATGTAAAATGTTACATGCTTCAGGCAATGAGCTGAGGTGGTCGGTGGCATCAAAACAAGGAAGTTTTCTGGAAGAGCTTTTAGGCTATCAGCTGCTATATCTGGCATCAAGGAAGGAGCTGGTTTAGTCAGTATAGCTGAATTCCATGTATGCTTCAGAAGGATAAGGAATACAATCATTCAGAAATTCTGAAAGAGCTTCCAGCTTAATACATGTCACTGCTGTGGGGTTTTATGTTGTGGGTTGTTTGGTTGGTTGTTGGTTGGTTTTTTTTTTAATCTGCTGTAATATAATACGAAATTCCCCATTTACAAATTTTAATTAATTTTGCGTTAAGTAATGTGAAAATTCTTCAGCCACAAGATACGCTGGGGATGCTGAGCGCAATGGCGGGGTTTCGGTGGAGCAGCCCCGGGCAGCGATGGCTATTGAGTATATCTGTGCTGCCACCTAACGGCCAGCCGCTGAGGCAGCGGGCCACCCAAAGGGCAGCTGTGCATTTGGGTTCACAGAGATGAAGTAACACAACCAGCGGACACATAACCTCCTGTGCCTCCCAGGAGCAGGGCAAAAATCAAGAGGCAAAACCGTCAGTGCATTAACCCGCACTGGACAACTATCAAATTTGAGAATTTCTACACTTATATTTGAATTTCTAAAGACTGAAGAGAACATTAGCTTCATCTCTGTACATGTGGATGAGAACTTTGCCTAATGTTTTAAAAGCGTTTTCCAGAGCTGTACAGCCCAGTGCTTCCCAGGGACAGGTTCCTGCATTTCCCAGATAGGACAGACGCTAATTCTCTACCCTCACAAGGAGCACGTGGGTGATGATGACATTGTCTTCCCTCTTGGCGTATGACTAATTCAGACTTGCAGTGATGGTATATACAGCTTCTCTCTCATTTCACTGTAGTCGCATCACTTTATTAAAGAATATTTAGCAGCCTTCTACTTTTTCCAGTTTGTGGATCCCACACAGATTTTTGAGATCCCTTCCCAGATTTCATATACACACATGACCCTACAGAATATGGAACTTATTTTCAACAAGTGATCTTTTGTATATCTCCTAAAAGCCACCTGCGCATCCTCAGACTGAAAATCATTGTTCCAGAAACACGTCTTCTTCTGGGACTCAGTGCATTCCTATACCCCCTTTCCCAAGAGCTGTTAATACCCACTGTTTGCTTCCCTCTCCCTCCTTTTCTCCCTGTTTTTCCCTACTCAGATGTTCTGTCCAATCCATTGAATCCCTTACCCAGAAAACATGATGCTTAAAGCTGGTTTGAGGGAAAGGGATGGTCTGCTGTGATTATACAGCTTAACATGAAGTAACCAGCAGGACGACTTTCCATCACCTGAAAAGGCTGGGGGATGCTTTCATGATGGCTAGCTCCTTAGCTAGAAATAAATAATCTGTTGATCATATCTGAAAATCTAAATCCTGCAGAGCAGAATAATTTGGACACAGAGCCCCACTCCCCGAGGAACATGATGACTCAGCAGGGTGCAGACCACCTCTGAGAAACAGACAGGACACCAAAACTACAGAAATAGTGCAGGGGTTGAGCCCACCCACACAGCAATGTGAATTGTAGGAAGGCATAGCAGAAAAGAGGAATCAGGACCGGGAGAGCTGAATGCAAGCCCTGAAGAAGAGAGTCCCCTATTGCCATGCCAAAGAGTCCTTCCTAAATCCCACAGCCTTTAAGATCCACTCTCACCTCCAGCATAAACTGGGCAGGAGGGCCTGTATCAAGGCCCTAAGTGGTGTTTGAGAGCATGAAATGGAGGGATGGAAGAGCACAAGTAGCAGGCATCAGAAAGAATGGAAAAGTTAGGTAGCTTAAGTCAAACCCCTGTACCAGAAGATAAGCATAACCAGCCAGCATTCCTCCAAATTGCTCCTGTTGGAAGACCAGAGGTTAATGAGGCTACTGAAAAAACGACTCTGAGACAATACTCAATGTAGCACTGGTGAGCTATGGTCATGCAATAGGAGACTCATGACCATCTTCAAAGGTGACAGAACAGGGAAAATTGATGGTCCCTAAAGGAACAGGATATCAGATTTAGGCCATCCTAGATAGCGTCTGCTCTGAGCATACTAAAATCTGATGAGATTATGGATTACTGGGTTGAAGGCTCTGAGCAGCTAAAGCCCCTAATCCAAGAGAAAGAAGCAGGGACTCTAGAAGCCATTAATACATTAGCCATGAGCAAAAGTGTTCTGTGAAGGTGCAGCGAGACCGCCAGGCTGTGGCAAGCATATCAGCAGCAATGAGTCCTTCTTCCCACAATCCCGAAGAGACATTCCCAGGCCCCTACCACTCCCTGGTAACACCAAGGGAGTGTCTGGGGAATAGGAACTGGTGGCGGAACCATCCTACTTGGGCACTGCCTGAGGAAGGAAAAGGCTGGGCATGTGGCAATGCCCAGAGAAGCAAACTGGAAAAAGTCCAAAGCCAACACTGGCATTCAGACAGGGTTTCTAGCAGAGAAGCTCCCAAAATTATAAGAAGAGTACGACCACACACATCTGTCCCATGCATTTCACACCAAAGCACCTGATGGTCTTCTCAGAGGCCTTAGATAACAGGTCTCCAAAATGAGTTTGTAAAAGAAAATGACATTGCATCTATTTAAGCCAACTGCATGACCCTGCCTGCTGCTTTTGTAAGACAGGAGTCACTGCTCCGCGCTGGGCTCCGAGGAACTACCACGCCAGGCAATATTCTGTTTGCCAGTTAATTGTCTTTGGACTGTGCTCCTGTTCCAACACGGAGGCCACATCTCCAGCTGTCACCTTACCAAATAAAACATGCCCTTATATTTCTTCCCCTCTTTGCTGCTTCTCTACCCTTACAGGCTCCTCCAAAGTAGAAGAGCAAAATACTAATATCTGTACTCGGCACTCATGAAAACCTCACAAACACAGCCTGTTTTACTGCTTTTCAGTGGCATGGGGTTTTCTCCTTTTTACAAGAATTATGGAGGGATGAAGAGGCTGGGATAAGCTTTTACAGACTGGAAAATCCATGGAAAAATCTTAAAATCTGATATCCATGCCTGAGAGGCCTGGAGTCACAGCATCGCAGGGACACTCGGAGGGGCCTTGGGAAGCCTCTAGTCCAACCTCCTCCTGCTCCTCAGGGACAGGGCTCTACCTAGGCTTATAAACATCAGTGGTGAAGAGCACACGGTATTTCTGGGCAACCTGCTACAGTGCTTAATTAGCCTCATGAATGAGTCGATATTTAAGTAAATATCAACCAGGAGACACTGATAAGTGGTATCAGAGCAGCTGCTAGGTGTGCGGCCCCACTCTCAAGGGAAACCATTCCACTCTTCTTACAGTACATTTTTAACTCCTAGGCAGTCAGATTTTAATATATTTATAGTGCTAACTTGTCGTTGGTACTGAATTATATTCTTGCTGTAGTTGGAATGGAAATATTTCACCTAAGCTTGTTCATCTTACCTGTAAGAGCTAAACCCAGAAAGTTTTATTACTGTGTTGAGAAGTAATAAACGCACACAGACCAAAAAAGAAATTAGTGGTCTGTAGCCCTCACACTTGTAGCTGTGTTTGCTGCAGAATTCCCCAGCCAGGAAAAGTCAGGTTGAACTAACATGTGACGACAAGACCCGTGCCTGCAGCCCAGGCAGTAAATTAAACTCTGCCAGCATGCAGTACCTCAGTTTCATGTTGTATAAAAATACCAGGTTTTATGAAAACTATTTTTCAGCAGTAGATAGGAAGATTTGCAACAAGTTATCAATGAAAACTGAAGCACATTGTTATGCAAAGCTGCTGTTGAAATCCAGAAGGATGTGAAAGAAGCCAAGCACAAATTCCTTGTGCTTCGATCCACCTTGGTGGATGTAGGTGCACACAAGCTGGTGTGGTGATGTAGAAGATCAGTGTAACAATCAGCGGTGTCTGTTTCCAGACCATGAATTCTGTTCACCTAGGACTTCTTCTTTGCTGGTGGAAGAAATCCTTCCAGACACAGGGAAAGCACTCAAAATCTGGAGACATCTCTGTGAGTGTTACACCATCATGGCCCCTGTTTCTTCTTGGGCTTAAGCCATCTTTTCAAGGTAATAAGTTTTCCTTCCTGTTTCTCTGATTTTCTTGTCCCCTTATCTCCCTTCTACTTTCTTAGCAAGAATATTGCCAGTTATCCTATTTTTTTAATTGAGTTTCTGATAACTGACGTTATTCTGAAAGCCCAAATAATTTACTCTGGACTTCTCAATAAAAAGGTAAGGATGTATTATGTTTGTTTTGTTGCTTATGTAGTTTTTGTTGGTTTGGTTTTTTTTTTTTCCATTTTTAAAGTGACTTCTGAGCACGCACAGTCATGCTGAAAAGCAGGAAGACATGCATATCACGTATTCTGAAGGTTTCTAAGCCAGAAGGCAAACAAAAAGAACTCAAAGCTCAACAGTACTTAAGCCTCATTATTTTTAAGCCAAACCTGTGCTACTTTGTAGCCTGATTCACTGTATTTTAATGCCAAGTACTGCAGTAACCAGCTAAAAAGCGCACTTTTCCTGGGGTGTGGAAAGGAACATGTCAGCCAGATGTCGTCCCAGGCCAGAAAACAAATTAGCATGCAGCAACGAAAACAAGCTCCCGGTCTGAGCCGCCTGATGCGGTGGCTGCTGGGCATCGTGCCAGGAAACAACCGCCTGAAGCAGACGTTTTCCCAGTTGTTGCTCCTGTTCCCTCCTTTTTCAGCATATTTCTACGTTAGGATTTTACAGATGAGGCTTCTGACCCGCAATCCAGCACTCAACTTGTCTTTCCTTTGTCTTCTCCTCCCCTCCAGATGCCAGATGGTTTGTATCAACAAGAGACTTTTTAAGCAAAGGAATTTATTGAATACAACAGGAAGCGAAGTGAAACTTTACAGACTGAATGATCATTCCAAAAGGTCAAGGGAGGAGAAGTATTTATGAAGACAGAGTAGACCAGAGCCCCCGTACAGTCCAGACCAAGATTAATTGCTTGCAGATTGTAGTAGCTAGATGAGAAGCCCAATACCTCCAAGCCCCCAGAGCCAGTCAATGTCAAGTGAAGGCCCATTCAAAGACAAAGATCTGGGGGTTATCACAGAAGGATGGGACAGAGAATCAATAGGGCTTGAGCATCAGGACCCAGGAATTCACCTCCTGAGTTAAGGAGCAGATATGTTACTAGAAAAAAGTATTTACTTACTATGCTACAGCTGTGAAAGATCAGTATGATCCTTTTCTTGTGACCGCTTGGTAATTTTAACTAGGAGAAAATTAGCAGATGCATTACTCAAATCGGGTGCAATTTCTCTCTCCCCATAGGCCCAGCCATGTGGTCTTGGTGGTCCTGGTTCTTTCTTGTTGCATGCAGGGATTAGCCCACGCTGTGGCCAGGCCAGCTCCATCAGAACTACCAGTTGTCCCAGTATCCTGGTTATGCTGTCTTTACCAGACAGAAGCAGAGGAATTTGTCCACTGGCCTCAGGTCTTGTGCAGCTTCATCTAAGCATGAGCCCCACCAATAGTTTTGCCTGAGCTGCCCAACATGCTAAAATCACAGACAAATCACTGAGAACGCGGTGTCATGGTCGGAGTATGTCAATCTAAGCACATGCTACTGCCAAGAGGAGCAGTCCTGCCCTCCCCTGCCTGCTCCCATCACCTCTCCTGTGTCAGCACTAGTACTTGTGTATCTCCACAGTAAGCTGCACCACTGAGCTGGTTCAACCCACGCTACGGCCACATGATTACCAGCGCCAAAATGCATCGGGGAGCACCAATATGGGGACTGAAAAGGAAGCCCGCAGCAGATGGACATATTTTGTTCAAGAAACCTACATCACGACTGTGTGTGCAATCTGGTGCATCCTGATCCCATTGATGACACTTACTTACTGTGCATAGTCTGAACAACCCACCCAGCACTTGCACAGGAGGTCCAAAGCACCCCAGGTATATCAGACTTGAAGGACACATGTTGTGAAGTCCATCTTTGTGTGACCACTAAGACTACTTAATATGCACAGACTGCACCAGACAAGTGGGGCCATTAGGTGGGACACTGGATCTGCCTAATGCTGCGTAGACACAGCAGGATCACTCATTTATCTGTGGAAAGGGCAGTTCCACTTAAGACAACACCACCTGCATCCATACTTCTGCCTGCAGCTTCCCAAATTTCCCACCTCTACCTGACTCTATACTCAGGACTGTACTGAAAGCAATGCGCTGGTGCAGCAGGTGAGTCAGACACAGATGAGGCAGCTGTAAATGGTGCCCATGAAAGGGAAGAAAGATGACTTTGACTACCGAGGTTTTTAATCCGACAACAAAGCCTTCCACGCACTTGGAAGCTGAAGCTATTCAGATAGAGAAGTACGACAAAAATGTGTAAGTAGGAGGGTCATCCATTATTAGTACATGGCAAGCTGCCTCCGTTTCAAGGTTTGAATCAAGATCTTCAGCAAAGCAACGTTTGGCCTTGGCTGAGGCATTTCTGAGCACAATGGTATGTGTATAGAGACTGTGTATCGCTGCACGTAAATCCCAGGCAGCCCTGACAGACAGGCTTTAGCAGATCTTCCTGCTGTTGTTCAAGGAAGACTTGCCCCTATCTCTTCCCTCTGCCTCGCTGCCAGGGGCTGCTGAGCCCACCACGGGGCTCACAGAAGGGAGTTTGCCACTTACATATAAAAAGTCAGGTGACTGTCAAAAATTGGCAATTAGGATGAGTATACAAGCAGGACCTGGCCCAGGGACTGTCTAATGACTCCTCTGAGAGCATTAACAGCAGAGGAGTTAGGAAGGAGAGGAAGAGTCACAGACAGAGTTAGGAGGGAGGAGAGGAGTCATAGCTCAGGAAAAGCAACTTAAACTGGACGAAGGGAACTAATCACAGTTAATTTACCAACACCCTCCAAACAGCCCACAAAGTGGTCTGGCTTTCAGCTGACATAAGATATATTATGTGAATGTAGGATAATTAACATTATATGACTGGCAAAAAAAAAAGTTATTTCCAAGTTTAATTAAATTTATATGAAAATAATCCCAGTTTTAGCTGAATCTTCCTGAGCAAAGAAAGAGTTGCAGATTCAAGGTTGATGTTTTTTGCCATGTAAAGTTATTTATATATAGATGCTAGTGAAATTACTTAAATGTTAACAAGTCAGAAGAAGCAAAATAATTTTAGCCGAGCGTGAAGCGCATGCACTGCACACCAAGCACCATCTTTCCCTCAATGCATTCAGTGTTCCCTCAGTTCAGTTTCCATTTTATCAATGCTTGATTGAACTCCAGGTTCACAAGAGCACGGGAGTAAGTCCCAGTGAAAGGATACTTCCCCCTTGGTTTTCTGTGTTGTGTATGAGCAGGAGCAGTGAAAACAATGGAAAGCCGAGCTGCACCCTTTCGCTCTGCACAACTTCCTCCAATTTCTCCCGAGTGAGATATGAACTGGGCTACAGCAAAACACAGGTCATGGTTAAAATGGCATCTGTTAGTTGTGCTGTGGAATTTGGAAATGGTGACATTCTCAACCCATCTGCTTCTTCAGGATAAATTACTTCGTTACCCAGGTGTATAATAAGATGTAAAGGGGAAATTTAAGATTAATATCCTCCTGGGTTTTTACTAGTCTCACCAGGCGAACAACAGAAGTCCCGTTTTAAACTAAGGAAGGAGAAGAAGCACTAAAAACTGCAGGGGAAACGGCCCAACACTGCAGAGGACTCGGATGAAAGGCTTTCAGAGCTGCAGGCAGAGGTCTGACTGGGGAGAGGCAGAACCAGCCGCTCCTCGTCACTGCCCCGGAGCGAAAGCAGACCTTCACCCACAGCAGCGCATGTGTCAGCGCGCTGCCGGCCCCGCCAGACAGACCGACCCGCTCGGATTAACCAGTTTAAACTGGGTATTTGAAATAAGCCGCAGGAACTTTCCTGGAGGGGATTAGCAAGTCCCTGCAGCGCCTGCCCTGGCCTGACAGCATATCTGAGGGCATCCCTGGCATCGCAGCTGCGACAGACAGCTGAGACGGGGTCATGTCTTCATCGGGCTTCAACCGAAAATGTGGCAGACAGGGCAGCACTGTGCGGGGAGCGGTGCCAGCCCGAGGTTTCCATTCCTGCCCCAGCTGTCACTGCCCTGCCAGACGTCACCATGCTGCTGCCGCTGGCTCTTCCCCAGCTGGCCACCACATTAACCGGAACGGGGAGCTGTGTCATGGGGCCGGGGCAGCTGCGACATCCCAGAGCTTATGTCTGCCTGCAGCCTGAGAAGTGCCTGAATCTGTTTTTACTTTAAACCAGTTTTACAGTCTGGACTGGACTGGGATTTACATGTATTTTATGTGGCCTAAACCACCCACTGTGCCTCATAGGAGATGACAGTTCCTGCCATGAGAGGTTTACAGCCTCAGAGCGACTGCAGATGCCCAAAGACCAGGGCGAAGTCTGCTCACTTCTTCCTTTCCGTGACTCTTCGCATGGCTGGCCAGATCACTTGGTGGTTTCTGTGTCCCTTCCCTGCCTTGGGGCAACGTCAGCTTCTCTGTACAGGCTGAACAGGCTTCACACGCTTTCTCCAGAGTCTGAAGCAGCTTTCTGAATCTCAGAGCTGTGCGAAGGTACAGGAGACATCCTGCTGGCTGTTGCCACCACCCAGGATGAGGGGTGACCATCTGTGAAGCTGACCAAGTGGGAGGTGGTGGCAGCAACATCCAGAAGACTGGAGGAAGGGAGAACCTACTCTAGCCACCAAATCTTGCAACATCTCTGCACAGCACACCTTGTTTTCTCAGGTTTCATGCTTGTGTCCTGCTGTCACCAAGTCTGTACAAGTCTACAAATTAGAAGCTGGGGGCTTTTTTTGGATGAATCTAAGGGAGTTAGGAACACAGCTCCCAAGAGCATCACTTTCCCAGCCCAGGACTGTACCTGCAGACCAATGACCACTCTGTGTGCACACGGAGGCACACTGCAACCTACCAACACATTGCCCCTCTGTAGCTGCCATAGGACAGGAGTAGATTAATGCACACCCAGAAAAAAAGGGCATTGAAGAAAAGGTGTGTAATAGAGGAATGTGGCACACAAAATAATCTTTGGGATCATCCAAGGAAGACAGACAGGATGGAGGGCCAGCAGCGCACGTACAGCATATTCCTTATCATCCTCTTGTGATGTTCAGCGGTTTGCAAAGGTACAAAACCAGTGCTGCGTTCAGACTATGTCTCACCAGGAACCGACACGTTGTAAACCACAAGCTAAAAACTCACACACAACAGCCTCACCTTCTTGATAAAAACAGTGAGAGTGGTTTCTTTATATCTAATCCACCGATAAGGGAGGAGATGCATGGTCTGGGACAGCAGAGCTGGAAACTGTTTCATAGGAAGTAATATAATCCAAGTCCTATATATTTTTAACCTGTTCAGCCCTGCCCCCTCATAAAGCAGCATTTCAGCATGCAGCACTTCTGTTAATTGAATGCCTTCTTAAATGCAAACAAGGAAAGCCACACTAAAGTCACTCAAGACTCCAGATAAGATTTGCAGCTGGTATAAATAAGTGAAATGTCACTAAGGCCAGAGGAATTGCTCTGTTCTTCCCTCTCCTGCTGCTGCAAGCTGTGAACTTGACCCTACATTTTCATAATCCTATGAGGAGCAGAGCACAGCATCAGGCATGTTGCTGCAATCCCTCCTCCCTCCCGCCTCAGCCTGCCCTTAGCATGACGCAGGTCAAGCCCTGGCCCTTCCCCTGGGACACCGGTGTGTCAAGCGGGCTGGAGGGAAAAAGAGCCAGGGAGTGTCTGGCCTGGGCGGGAAGGGAGGCCTGTGTTCCCGTCATTTCCTCTGCGATTACTTCAAGAATTTTCAGTAAAAGTCTCTACAGGATGGGATGGGCTGTTTTGTCAGAGTGAGATTTGAGCAGACCAGTTTTCAGTGAGGTCCTTTTCACCCTGCAGCCCTTGGCCAGAGCCTGCAGACCTCACCTCCCCAAACCCAGCACGGCCTTGCCCAAATGACGGGTGCATTGAGTCCCACTGCGGATGGCAGAAGGGACCGCTGACGCTCCCTGCAGGAGGACAGGCTTTTGCTTTCATATAAGAAATAACACTAAGACCTTGACTGCTGACAGGCAGTCCTGATGGTGTAAACATAAATCTCCAGGTCACTTACTTGACAAGGGCAAGCTTACTCCTTCATAAGCAATGAAAACATGAAGGCATTTGAAACTTTCCAACCAGACCTTTGCTTTCCCAATCCCTCTCCTTTTGGCCTCACATTTTAAGCAGAACAACAGCTTGCAAAATGAGCAGGAAACAACAGCTCCTTCCTGCTGCACAGCCCCAGCCACCTGTGCGGGGAGCTTGCCTGCTCTGGGGCAGGGTTTGGGTGTCAGCCAGTGCTGACCAGCATCCCTGTCTGAATCACAGAATCCTAGAATAGTTTGGGTTGGAAGGGACCTTTAAAGGTCCTCTAATCCAACCTACTGTCACTCTCCTGTTGCTACTGATGTTGAGTAAAAGACTGAGAGACAGGTTACCTCAGCTCAATCCCAGTAATGGCAACAGAGCAGCAGCTCTATTGCAGCTGACACAGATAATGCTTTTTCATTCAATCGTTTCTAAATCCTCTACATTTCACATATCTCTTCAGATTTTCTGGGCATTTAAAATGTATGCCTGACATATGACAGCACAGAGTAGAAATAATGATCTCAGTTTGGGATATTTTTAGATAAAATCTTTCAGGGAATAACCCTAGCTTTTAAGGATGACACTACTATTAGCTTATTGTTTTTATCTGAGAGCCCCAGACATCAAATAATCTGCACTAATCCCATCTGATTGATGGTGCCCCCTACGTATTTGGAAACCAAACCTGAAGATGGCATTCAGAATAAAAGTTAAATAATTCAGTTAGATATTTGCATTGTGCTGATGAACAAAGATAATTTCTTGATGTTCAGACATGAGTGAGATGCATGAGAAGTTTTCAATTGGATTAGTTTCAGGTGAGCTCCTGCATCCAAGCAGGTGTGCAGAAGTAGAATCTATCCCATAGGGAGAAGAACAGCCACGAGCAGGTTGAAACTTTATGGGTAAGAATCAGAGACCGAGGGAAGGAAGGGAACCGTGTGGCTGGTGCTCCCTGCAGGCCGCCCCACCAAGCGGAGCCACTGACGAAGCCTTCCCACCGCCGCCACAGCAGCATCGCGCTCGCAGGCTCTCGTCCTGCTGGGGGCCTTCAGCCACCCCGAATCCGCTGGAGCAGTAGCGTGGCGAGCTGCAGGCGATCCAGGAAGCGCATTAAGGATAACTTCTTAGGCCAGGTAATGGCAGCCCTACCAGAGGGGACACGATACCGCACCCATTGGTCCCCAGCGCAAGTGAGCTGATGGTGACATCAGAGCTGGAGGCAGCCCGGGCTGCAGTGACCATGCACTGCTGCAGTTCGCAGTCCTGAGGGATACAGGTCAGGCAAAGAGCAAAGTCAGGACCCTGAAGTTTAGGGAAGCAAACTTCCAGCTAAGGAGTTAGTCAACAGGACTTCTGGGAAACTGCCCTCAGGGACAAGGGAGCAGGACAGAGCTGGCACATCTTTAAGAACACTTCCCATATAGCGCAAGAGCTCTCGATCCCCAGGTGTAAGAAACCAGGAAAGGAAGGCAAGAGACCGGCATGGCAGAGCTGAGGCCTGCTGGGCAAAGGGCAAGGAGGCGATGCGCAGGCAGTGGAAGCAGGGACAGGCATCCCGGGAAGAGCACAGGGGTGCCGCACAGCTGTGCGGGGATGTGGTTATGAAGGCCAAGGCGCAGCTGGAGCCGAACTTGGCGAGGGACGCAAAGAACAACAAGAAGGGCTTCTACAGGTAGGTCAGCCAGAAAAGCAAGGTCAGATGAAGCATACCTCCCCCGGTGAGCAAGGCTGGCAAACCGGTAACAAGGCACGAGGAGAAGGCTGAGGTACTCCACAACTTTTTTGCGTCAGTCTTCACCAGCAACCTCTCTTCCCACAGCTCTCAAGTGGAGGGACCGCGAGACGGCGGCTGGGGGAGCAAAGTCCCTCCTGCTGAAAAAGATCAGGTTCGTGACCACCTGAGGAACCTGAACATACCTCAGTCTACGGGACCTGACGAGATGCATCCCAGAGTCCTGAGGGAATTGGCTGATGTAGTTGCCAAGTCACTCTCCGTGATATTTGAAAAGTCACGGCAGTCAGGTGAAGTCCCTGCTGACTGGAAAAAGGGAAACGTTGCACCCATTTTTAAAAGGGGTAGAAAGGAGGGCCCTGGGAACTGCCGACCTGTCAGCCTCACCCCATGCCCGGGAAGATCATGGAGCAGATCCTTCTAGAAACTATGCTAAGGCACATGGGGGACAGGGAGGCGATTCAAGACAGCCAGCATGGCTTCACCAAGGGCAAGTCCTGCCTGACCAACCTAGTGGCCTTCTATGATGGAGTGACTATATCAGTGGACAAGGGAAGAGCTACAGATGCCGTCCATCTGGACTTGTGTAAAGCCTTTGACACAGTTCCCCACAACATCCTTCTCGCTAAGTTGGAGAGATATGAATTAGATGGATGCACTGGTCAGCGGAGGAGGAACTGGTTGGATGGTGGCATCCAGAGGGTAGTGATCAATGGCTCAATGTCCAGATGTCCCTCAGGGGTCCCTATTGGGACCGTTGCTCTTTAACATCTTCATCAATGACAGACAGTGGGATCAAGTGCACCCTCAGCAAGTTTGCAGATGACACCAGGCTGAGTGTTGCAGTCAACACACCTGAGGGACATGATGCCATCCAGAGGGATCTGGACAAGCTGAGGAAGTGGGCCCATGTGAACATCAAGAGGTTCAACAAGGCCACGTGTAAGGTCCTGCACCTGGGTTGGGGCAACCCCCAGTATCAGTACAGGCTGGAGGATGAAGGCATTGAGAACAGCCCTGAGGAGAAGGACCTGGGGGTGCTGGTGGATGAAAAGCTCAACATGGCCTGACAATGTGCGCTTGCTGCCCAGAGAGCCAGCCATAGCCTGGGCTGCATCACAAGAAGCGCGGCCAGCAGGTGGAGGGAGGTGACTCAGCCCCTCTGCTCTGCTCTGGTGAGAGCCCACCTGGAGTCCTGGGCACAGGAAAGACGTAGACCTATCAGAGCAGCTCCAGAGGAGGCCACAAAAATCAGAGGGATGGAACATCTCTCCTGCAAGGAAAGGCTGAGAGAGTTGGGGTTGTTCAGCCTGGAGAAGAGAAGGCTCCAGGGAGGCCTTATAGCAGCCTTCAGTACCTAAAGGGGGCTTATAAGAAAAATAGGGACAAAAAGAAGGGCCTGTAGCGATAGGACAAGGGGTAATGGTTTTAAACTAAAAGAGCGTAGATTCAGACTAGATATTGGGAAGGCTTTTTTTTATAATGAGAGTGGTGAAACAGGTTACCCAGAGAGGTGGTAGATGCCCCATCGCTGGAAACATTCATGGTCAGGTTGGATGGGGCTCTGAGCAACCTGATCTAGCTGAGGATGTTCCTGCTCATTGCAGGGGGACTGGACTAGGTGACCTTTAAAGGTCCCTTCCAACCCAAAATGTTCTATCATTCTAGGATTCCATGAGACGGAATCTGTTAGGGGAAGGGAAGGCACTGTGCGAAAGACTGACTCCATCAGAGAGCATTTGTTTGAGGAGAACTATAATAATGAAGCAAAGAAATCAGAAAGGTTCGAACTCTTTTCAAGCAGAACCCACCCATCCCCAGCTTTGGAGAGGAGAACTCATACTGCAGAGGAATAGAGGTTTAGTCAGCACAAGTGAGAGAGGATGGAGGGATGACATGGAGTGGCAGGACTACAGCAGAGGTTTTTAACCTCAATACTGATCTTAGTGTGCATGTGCATCAAAGGTCCCTACTTTCTGCTCCTATGTAAAATACATAAAACCATGTCTCCTGGCTGAAAAGAGCAGAGTCAAGCCATGTCCTTCTTCTCCACGGCCTGCCTCCTGGAGTCCCATTGTGATGGTTCTACCACCTCACTGGATGCTCCTTATCTTGGCTCTTAAAAAGCCCATGTGGGGGTGCAGTACTGGGCACTTTGTTATTTTCTGGGCTTTCCCCTGCCCAAGGGTGTCCTGTTTGTGAGGATGCCAGAACTCCTTCTCCTGTTCTGCCCATAACCTGCCACCTGAAGGGCCTGGCTTTCTGCCTGGGCAGCTGCAAAGAATTAGCCAGCTAAGGTTCAGTCACACAGGGGAAGAGTGCAGGAAAGACAAGACTTCTTTTTTTTCCATTCAGTCCACTTGAGCTTCAAGAAACTCTGGAATTAAAGCCCTAAGTGGACGTGTTGAAACTGATGGTAGGGTCAGTCCAGTCTGTGGCAATCCTGGTTTCACTGGTACAGATTTGCATCACTACAAAGGTGTCTTGAGAGGCCCTAGTGTTTATTTCTTCCCTGCATCCCATACTGGGGATGTTTTTGGTGGTTCCTATCAACTTACATATATTCCCCAAGACTTAAAATGCCTTTTTTTCCATTACAGAAGACTTTAGGTATTCTCCCAAAGGAATAACCTGTTTGCTTCAGATGGTTTTGCTCATTCTGAAGTACACTGGTTTTTCCCAATGTCAAGCTGAACAGTATTTTGTGCATAGAATTTTCCTTTCTACTTCACTTTCTCGCTGTACTGGTACTCACAGATTTGAAGTATTTGTTTGGACAAAGGCATTTTAGAAAGCACATTACCCATTCATCCTCAGATCATTGGTCTTTGTAATTCACAATGCTTCTGAGACTTGTAACAATTCAACACTGGCCTTGAAAATTTCTGGAGCGTCCAAACATTCAGGAGTTCCAGAAAAAAGCCAAATTATAAATCATTCCCCACTGAAAGGAAAGGCTTCCTTAATAATTTCTATAGGATTATTCTTAAAATCTTTCCTGGAAAGGACCTCAAAAAGTATCCCAGGCCACCACTTTCCCCAAGACAGGGTCAGCTATGCACTCCAGATATGTTAAACTCTTCGCCAGTTCCAGCAAGGATAATTATTTGCTTATGACCAAGTCAGAAAGTATTTCTCTCTAGACAAAGCAGTGGATTATTTCTTGCCCTTTTACTGATTATTTTTAGTAGTTCTCAGATTTCATTTTCAAAGTGGACGGGAATTGGTTTGAGGTGGATGAATTATTCCCGCATACAAAGGGATTCAATTTCATGCCTGGCAGGAAGCGTTATAAACTGGAAAGGGAAACCAACTTGCCAAGCAGAGGGAAACACAAACTTTGCTTCTTCTTCCACTGACTTCTTCAATGTTGATCAACATGGACACCTCCACCCACCTGTCAGCCGGCTAGGGCTGATGCACAAATCTGCCCCATGGTCTGTCCCCTTGCCTACCCAGCATGGCATTAATCCAGGACACTCTTGTCCTCCTCCCGAGGTCTTCCCAGGCCAGTGTTAATACCAATACAAACCTGCTCTGAGGATCATTGCTGTTATTAATACCACAGAACAAAAGCAAGGGAAGATATACCAGACAGTGGACAAGATGGGGAGAAGTGTACATCCTTGTACTACCACAGGGAATGTCTTCATAGTGTTCCCACTCCTACTTGCCATCCTCCTAGTGGCCGCATCCACCCTGACACAAATAATTTACAAACAGACAACATAAAATGCTCTCAGTAGCCTGTTGCTTTACGGGAAATAAATAATGACATAATTGCTCAGTAATATCTCATAGAATTCATACTAATTGCTTTCACTGAAGCTCCAGGTTTCCTTATCAAACCTGCTAGTCTGAAATAAGCGAAAGTCTATAAACCAGTAAATAATTAGCTTAGAAAATCTCCTTCTTGCATCTCCTGGTGTTCCTTTTACCCACAGCAGGGAATGGTTGAGCGGGAACTCAAGGGATTTCTGCCAAGAACTTGTTTGTGCCTCCTCGATACCCACTTTACATCAATTCAACAGGATTAACATCAAGGGAAAAATGAAGCATGTGAAAAATGCTTGACAGAGAGCAGGGGCTGGAGGCAGTGGGGACACCCCGCAAGCCAAGCCGGGCTCCTGCCACAGCAGGAACAGGGGCTGCCATGGCAAGGGGGCAGTAACCAGGCCCCCAACCCCATTCCTGTGGGTAGGGTGTTTTTGTAACATCTTTGCATATTTGTGCTTCTTTGCAGGAAGGTGCCAAAGGCTGGCGCTTGGGTGGGAGCTCCCACCTGAAGGAACCACCACTCTCTGATGTGCTTCAGTCAAGTCCTGCAAGGAACCGCCACAAGATGCTCTCCCTGAGAAACACCTGCCTTCTCCCACTCCCCTCTGTGGTTTAATTAAAGCATTTTAAGCAATTTCTGCTTGGCAGCTTAGCACTGCAGGAGCTCTGTCAGCTGCAAGACCTTGCCCTAGGAGTGCAGCCATTTCAGGTGTTTGCCTGGGCATCAGGGCCCACCCCTCATTTATTTTTACCAGCTCAAACATGCTTTAACCCACAAAACCTCCTTAATGAGGCTGAGCATTCTTAGCAAACCCTGCTCTTTCAAGACCATGCCTGTACCTTATCTTTCCAATCATCTTGTTTTCTGACAGGGCAGGCCCCAGTGCCTGCCTGTAAGCATGTTTGTTTACACAAGCGATGCTGGTCCTCAGCAGACTTCTCAGTCTTGCCTCAAAACAGCCACTGCAATGGTACAGCTGAGGGAGGCAGATGGGCGTTTTGCCCCTGGCAAACAGTTCATGTGCTTAAGGAGGCTGTGCAGCCACAGGTACTGCCATCTTTCCCATTCTACCAGCCCGTGTGGGTCAGTAGTGATGGGTTTATCAAGCTGGTAGCCACCCCGCTGCCTGCCAGTAACACAGAGATACGCCTGACGAGTGGTTTTCATCAGTCGTCGGCATCTGACTTACAGTAGATGGAAACAGGACAGCAAGTCTCTACGTGAGGTCCTGCTCCTGGCAGAAAGGTTTCCCTTCCCTCCCAGAAGCTGATCTGCAGCAGGGGCCTCCTGCAGCAACCCAGCACCGCAGGGCAACGCCAATGCATTTGGGTGTTGGGACAACTCCTGCAGTGGTTACCCTGCTTCTTCACACCTCTTCTACTGCTACCGCACTATGCTGAAGTACCTGAGATCCAGAGAGTTATCTGGGCAGGAGACTGGTCCTGTGCAGCTGCAGAGCATCCATGTACTCCAAGGAGATCTGAATCCCCTGGGGCAGGAGGAAAGCCAAAGCAGCTGCAACACCTGTCCCTCTGAGGTTTCACCCACACTCCACAGCTCCATGTATGCAAATTAAAATTAACTTATTAAAGTAAATTAAACTTGTTGAGACCATTCTCTGCCAGACAACAGCCCACGCTCTTACTATTGTAGTCTCAGCCCCCAAAGCAGTGTGGCTTCACCCAGGCTGCCCACTGGGAAGGGGACCTGGCACATGCCAATTCCCAAATCTTACCCCAGCCTCATTTGGGAGACCATCTTTGCCTCAGGCTAAAACCAGGCTAGGAACCACTGTGCCGGTATAGCCAGCTTAGCTCCTCTCCACAAGAAAGCTCCCTGATACTGTTTAGTTTGACACAGGACACTTGTCCACCCAAATTTACCTCCCTACTGGACCGTGAAGCCTACAGAGATGAGGTTTGACCCTGAATTCAGTGGGAGGTGACCCTGTTAGTTCACTGTTCTTAACACAGAGAAAACATTCCTGTAGAGATACGTTATTTGTGAATTTCTCAGATCAACCTCGGTCTTAAAAAATCCAATTTCATCAATTAGTGTGACCAAACTTCCCCTCCTGTAAGATACCTCTTTATATATGAAACAGCCCACCTGGCTTTCTCCACATTTGGGACAAAAGAGGTTTGCAGCTGACCTATAAAGTATGTTATTAACTTACACCTTGCTTTGTTTCTCCAGAAACCAGCCCCTAGGAACACAGACCAGCCACCGCAGAACAATGGCCCATGGTACCCTGTGCTCCCTCTGGGCTCTGCTCTGTCCCACGGGTAGCTCTCCACACATGTGACTTTGCTTTCAAAAGAAGAAGCATCAACACCACAGAAAGCAGTTACCCATTAGGAAAGGCTGTTTATAATTGAGGCATGATTAATCCTTTGAAATAAGTTACAAGTGTTGGTTGATGGGTCTTCTAGCACAACCCTCTATTTCTATTTCACTTCAAATGGTAGCATGTATGTTGAAAGCACTGAATACTGAGAAACAGAAATACTTAAGCTTAACAATGGGTTGAATTATTAAATACATTGTTAGTTATTTAATCAGTTACTATAAATTTTAGAAGTGCTTTAAACCCCTGAAATGTAAAAAATAGCTAAAGAATGTAAGAAGGGCTGAGTCTTCACTGTCTTTCGCACACTGTACTTTTAATAGCAAAAGGAGCTGCCATATCAGTATGCTGCTGATATGCAGCATATCATATGCATATGCATGCATATCAAACATCCTTTCTGTACACTACCAGTTGCAAAGGTATAAAGATGAAGGGAATTAAGGTCACCGAAAGAGCACATTTTCCCTTGTCTCCACACAGCTTCCTGCCCTGTGTGCTAACTGCGCTTTGCATAGGGCTGAGACACTTCGCTGAAAACTTCTGAGGGAATTTATTTTAATAAACAAGTTCCATTTTTAATAAGGATGCTAAGATGTTTGTTAAATGCTGTGGGCAGGCAAACTGATGGCATGAAATCTGAGAAAATATATGTATAAACCAAATACCCCCTGGTATTACAGAGCCGGGAGAGGAGCGATTTTCAGTAGGATTTGGGCAAATCCCCCAATTATTAAAAAAAAAGCACCAAATGACTAACACTGACTCACTGTCTTGGCATGATGTAGGTAGGTTTCCTACTGTTATTTATAGTTGTGTTGTGTTCTGGTCTGGTTATGACATGCTGTCAGTAGAGAAATGGTTTGAAATATGTTAGCCTGGGGTCCAATAGTTCTTTTGTACCATTCTGTGTCCTACAAAATAGGTTGGGGTTTTTTTTTAACTTCCTCCCATAACTCAACATTCAGCCACCCGTTTTCCTCCTGCAGCCCCACATAATCCCCACAGTTCCTATAACTTGGCTTGCTCGCACTAGTGGCATTCAATTTACAGGTTTCTTTCCCTGCTAGCTGTCAGGTCCTGTCTCATCCTGGCTACTTGCCCCAGGGAGGGCCTCTTTCTTATCCCTGCCAGGAACAGGAACCCTTGCAAAGCACAGAGGTTGTCCTGTTTTGTCTTGCCAATCCGCAACCCAAACCCCAAGTTTCAGGACAGTTTGTTTGGAAAGAACACACTTTAGCCTGCATTTATAAAAGTGGTCAAGTACTTCAGGAGCCATTTTTTAAATGAATTATGTGCTTAACATGGTTTCTAAGATCATCCAACATAAAAGAGCAGCTGTTTTGGCATTATAGGATGTCCAAAGTGCATAAGGAGACTTAATAAAGAGCAATGGTATGTTTTGCTTCATCTTAAAGAGCATAGTAAGGTGTTTATATGAGAATGAATTAGTTGGCTAAACCAGAGATAAATGCAGGGAATTATACGTTAAAGTACATTATACAGAGAACCACTATGCTTCAGAGCCCAGTCCCCCACTAAATGCTCAGAGGCAGAATTCAAGCTTATTTTGTATTTTTCCTCTAAGAGGCTTCTTAAACGTTCTTCTGAAACAGCTGATACCAGCTGTTCTATAAACAAGTTACTGCAATTCTATGCATTGGGTTGGATTTTAATCTCCGTTTGAGATTACAAGAACTCATGTGAAGTGATTGCACAAGTCTTGATTCAATATTTAAGGTAAGTAATATTCTAGATAAAAAGGCAGGAAGGACAGCCTGTGTTCTGTCAAAAAGAGTGGTGGACTACAGCATCAGGGGATATCCTCCTGCTAGGTACAGATGCCAAATATAGATGTGGAAACCTTGTGTTTTTATTTTCACAAAACCCATGTTGCCCTAATCCACCTTTGAATTAAAAAGGTCCATTTGCTCTACCACAGTACGGGCAAACAGGATTAATTGGTTAATTGATGACTTAATGAAGTATCATGTCTTCAAATAGGTGCTTTTCTGTGTTTGGGAATCAGTTTCAAGGTCATCTAGCAACTGGTAGTGTCACATACAGAACAGAAAGAGCTCAGTCTGACAGTAGTGTATCAACCAAGAAAATGTTGATACAAGGTGATGACACACTGCCCTCCTGAATATGCAGATAAGCCTGCATCATATTTGGATATGGAAAGTGCAGTGCTGCTATCAGAACCACCTGACCCCACCATTTTAGAAATTTAAGTGAATTAAGGTCACATAGCCTTGGAGAGGAAAGGCAAAATGTATTGACAATGAAGTATGCCTGGTATATTGTGGGCAGTTTCAGCTGAGTCACTTGGACAACAGGGCAGTAAATCCCAGCACTGTGAAGAGCAATCCCACCTACCTATTTTGGAACTGTTTGTTTGCTTAGCGCTTTCCACACGGAATTTAGCAGGGATGCCCTTTCACCATTCTGCTACACAAATCTGGTGCTTGCGAGGTTTCTGCCAGTTCCCAGAACATAAACTTTAAGTCTCAATTACTACATTTATGCTATAGTTTCCTTGGGTTTTTCATGCAAGATTTTGTAACTACAGTGCTATTTAACACTGCAAATATCTGTAAGTCTTTGGGAGAAATGCAAGTCTTTACAACTTGCTGCACAGAGTCATATTACTTCTATGGTTTATAAACTTATTTCCTCTAACTCCTAGTTCCACTGCCCAGAGGGTAAACCGCTAGGGTTAATTTAAACCTTTAGCTTTACTGCATGCTAACTTGTCCCATTTCAGGTCTAGCTACGTGTTGCTGGTTGATGAGTCTGGTCATAATTTAGCTCCTTATTTTACGTCTAACCTTATTAAACAAGATGTCTTGTTTACATTCCGTTGGAGAACATTTCTCATGTAAAGCCTTTATAACTCAATTGTCTGTCAGATGAGATTCATTTGCTTCTCATCTTGGAAACAGAGCCCCCAAATAAATGAGATCTACCTGGATCCTAATGAAATCATAACAAATGTTGGCATGCAGTTTCTTTTATTTTCCTTTTAATTATTTAATGTCATAGAAAAATAAGCTTTTAGGTAATTGCTTTTAGTCACAGTTGACTTGTTAGAGTAAGATGAAAAGCCTAACTATTTTCTTTTTTTAAGCAGACTGTTAGAAATCCAGATTTATGTCACAAAACTTGAGGTAGTTCTCTCTCACCTAGTCTTATGGTACCTGAAATGGTTGGTCTCCTCTCTCGTCCAGTAGGACAGGAGAAATTTAGAGCTGTTTAATAGACTACATTTCCATCTTTGTTGCATTTAAACTGTCCTCAAAGTCCCGTTACTGAACAGAGTGTTGTGACAGTATTATTCCAATAGGAGACAAACTACATTCACTAAGCAGCTTTGATGGAGCTTGGGCAAATTATTACCTACAATTCCTCTAAGCCTCCTCAGTTGCTCTGAAGCACAGAGACACTACATTTTGTGATACTGTATTTCCCAGGAATCCTAAGACAAGCCCCTTGGTCTTGATAGCACTGAATGCAGGTTAGGTGCCCACTTCACAGCTAGGCACCCCTCCTCCCGGTCTTGCCCGTGGGCCCTGCAGTTCCCAGTAATCACCCTGAGCAAACAACGTACCAGAAGTCATCTTCATTCAGTCTCACGGGTCATGATTTGATGGAGCTGAAGCTGGAGCAGAGCCTACCCCAGCACATCTACAGGCTTAGACTGAGGACCTTACTCAGCAAGTGCGCCCTTCACCACACCACTGATGAGCGAGGGCAGTCACCTGCGTGCAACCACTTGCGGGGTCGTGCTGTGAATCAGACCAGTGTTGGGCTTCTCTGGCTTTAAAAGACAACCCCACCCTGCCCCCCAAGTGTTCTGGTCTTCAGTGCTGTTTGTAGGGAATTGTGTTCATCCAGTACAGTGTCCCATAGCACGGAGGGAGAAAGAAGTCTGTGAGCTGGTATTGCCATCGAAGTCCCCGCATCATCACATTGCAGGATGACTTCTGCTCTGCCAGATAGTTCCCTGAAGCACCCAAGGCATGAGACACTCTCTGATCCACCCCTCCACAGACAGCATGGACATCTCACTACTTGTACTTTCCCTGTACCCAAAGCTCTGGGGCTGAAACATCTAAAACATTCCAGTGTGGGAATGCTTCCTGGGGCAAGTTCAGCTTTCCTTTTGCTCCATCTGATGATATTTTAAATTGAAAGGGTTTTTCCTTCTAACCATACGGAACAGTCCAGGGTGAAAGAAGGGTGGAGAAAATGTAAGAAACAAACAACTTTTTCTCATAGGATTTCTTACTTTCATCCTACTTTAAAGTCTCCCTAATAAATAGTTCTTGTATCCAGTACCAAGATATTTCAAAAGGACAAGCTAAATTTTTTCCTTATGCGACAGTTACTGAAAAGCCTTTTTTGAGTATACTTACTCAATGCATGCTGGTATCTTACCACGTGCATAAATCAGATATTCCTCAAGGTGTACGTGTCAGAGCCAGGAAGAAGGAGCGTGCCTTTGATCGCACAGCTAGCACATCACGTTGAGTTTGTGCCTCACGCTGAAGCTGCTGACATGTTGAAAGTATTACTGTAAGAGAGGTCAGTCCTGGGAAGTAAAGCAGCATCCTAAGGGTATGTGGGATCAGACCCCTGCTTCTCTATACCAACATACAAGTTTGAATGAATCCAAGCAGAATAGTTCAAAGGTTTGTTAGATCAGAGCAGTCTGTCAGGTGAACTTGGCTAAGATACTTCCATTGCTGCAGTTAACCCCATCATGGAAGGAAGAGGTTAATTTACCACCTGGTTTGCTTGGACATAAAACTAATCCCAAAAGACCTCTTTCATCTGGGTTGGGGAGGGGCTAACAAATTAAGACGTGAACTTGCACATCTGGCTGCACAGTGGGATGCTTTAATGACTCTGCTTCTCCCCCTTCTTCTATGCAGGAGTGTTCACAATGCCAGCACACAGACCCACAACCTCCATGTGTCACCATGTTTATCTTGTTCAGGAGACTGGAAAGCTGACAGCAAATAAAGCAGATACTCCAGACGCTCAATAATTTCCCGTTTCACATGTAAAGTCAGCTCCCAGGTGCAGACTGCTTCTCCTACATAACGCTTGCCAGCCGGGCTCCTGCAAGCAGGTACCTCTTGGGATGGGGCCTTTTATTTTTCTCTTTAGCCTGCTGCCATATGTAATCAGAGGACTTCTAGGAACACCAGCCATTTCAAACCAGGCTTAAAACTAGTTTGTACTGCCAGAATTGGGCAAAACTTGTCTATAGGAGTTAAGGATTTGGCCTCAGTACCTGCAAGTAACTGAGCCATTCTCTGCAACAACTGATTTCTCCAGCCAGATTACCCTTAAATAAAATAAGAAGCTGAGAGATAACGTCCGATAGTAAGGAAACCTTCGTATCAGTGCTATTGATAAGCCTGATGTCTTGGAAGGAAAAAAGCAGTGCATAAAACTATTCTGGCAGAAATATGCATGTCTTTTCCCAGAAGGGTGACTTTCAGTACAGACCTGCACGGTTCAGGAGATTCAGACAGTCAGGGTCTCACTTGCGCTAGCAGCTGAAGTTCCAGCTAAGTTCACAGGAACCACCAGGCTGGGCGTTCTGCTTCGCTCTGCTTCCTTTTTCTAATGATTCCCCCAGTCTTCAAATTACAGGTCAGTTGACTACTGCCAGACCTATCTGGAAGCCTTTTTCTGTAACAAATCACCAGTGAATAGCAGCTGCTGCCTCCTTTAATATGCCTCGTGTTTCATTCCTGATAAGATAGAATGATTACAAACTTGCAAAACTCTCAGGGCTGAGAACAACTAACCCTTATTTACTCCATAGATCCTGTGCCTCCTTTAATATGCCTCGTGTGCTTCATTCCTGATAAGATAGTATGATTACAAACTTGCAAAACTCTCAGGGCTGAGAACAACTAACCCTTAGTGACTCCATAAATCCTGACAATTACCACTGTAGTTACATTGGAAAATTCCTCAGGTCTTAATTACAGTTGCTTACAGCTGTGCACCCTCACCCCCCACCCCCACCCCACCCCCTCCAAGTGCCATCTGCCTGCAGCTGTGCCACCCCAGGCTCTGTGAGCTGATGAGTTTTCATAAGCAAATTAATTTGTGAGCAAGAAACCTCCAGGTGAAAGTGCTTCCAGGAAAGCAGCACTGGGGACATTATTCTCCACTGCAGAGCTGAGCCATTTGCCCCAACATGTCAGTGGAGGAGTTGTCTGACCGGAGACTCCCTCTCATCCATCTTGAGGTATGATTTTTCTCTGTATTTCTAAACCTCCTCTACTGTAGCTAACACCCTTCTGTTCAAAGTTCCTAGATCAGAGAGAAGTGCGCTGTGTAGACCTGATTTTGCGCAGCAGCTTCAGCTAATGAAGGTGTTTTTGCGTCCTGTCCTGGGGCACGTTACTGTTGCTTTTGCCCAGGATGATGGTCTATAGCAGCAGCTCTTTCACTGGTGTAAGAAACTTCTCCAGCGTGGTTGAAGCAGTTGTGAAAACCAACCCAATTCTGCTATGAGCAAGTATGAAAACACAAGCCACAGGCAGACCAGGCAAGTAACAGCAGAGGGGAGACTGACACAATAAAGACAAACTTGAACAATTTTCAGAACAGGCAAGAGGGCTAGTTATCTAATTCACAACAGAGGCAAAAAATCTCCTTTCAGCAGCCTCTCTCAAGGAGGTATCTATATACCAGCAATTCTTACACTAGTTTTCCCAGTGCTGCATTCCAATTCTCTTTGCCTAGGATAAGGAAAGTAGTATGCAAGATGCACAGTTACGTCCAAGTGCTTATGAGTTTCAGAGCTGTCCCCCAAATCCTTGCAGAATACACGTTCCTTTCCTAGATGTTACTCCAGGTGATAAAAGAATTATTTACTTTAAAAAAAAAGGGGGGGGGGGAGGGGGGAAATGTAAGTATCTATAGTGAAAACCAAGAAAGAAATTTGAAAAACATAGGATGTTAGTTATATTATGAAGAGTTAACAAATCATGTCCTCAGGAGAAGGAACAGACACTTAAATACGTTAAGCTGGGTTGCAAGATAAGCTCAAGAATGAATTGGTTAATGACACCAAACAGATTATTTGAACCACATCACCCCTTGAGCAACAGAGCCCCCTACTAACAAAGTCCTTTCCCCACAGAACATATGCAGGAAAAAAACCCCACCCCAAACACTGTACCTTTAAATGGAGACAAGGCTTGTAAGAAGCAAGCGTGACTAAATGTAATTGTTAACAATTGTTCAAAGTGTATAAAAGTTTTACTATGTGTTGAGAGGTGTGCTAGCTTTGTGGATTTACCACCCAGCACCCATCTCTGCGCAGACATGCAATAAACAAGTATCTCTACTGCGTGTGGGTCGGCTCTTGCACACCGGCTGAAGAACCCAGATTTGGGGTAACACAGGTACTAAGCCAGAATGATTTATTAGAGAAGGCTGGAAAAATGAAAGCAAAGACCAATTAACGGCATGATAATCGTATCAGCTCCGTTATATGCATTTCTCATCTTGTATATAGATTGTGTAACTGATCTCCCATACAGCTGAGCAGACATGTATGAATGGACAGTATTCTACAACTACTCAGGCAACCAAACCAAAACTCACCAGGTCTCCTTCCACTGCATTTGCTGTCAGACCGTGGGAAACATGAGACATCACACACATCCTTGATCAGTCACAGGCTGATGAAGCACAGGGCAGCAAGTCTCATGCCTAACCCCTTCGTTCAGGCTAAAGCGAACAGCAAGTTCCTTTATGGAGAAAGATGGTTGGGCACAGCAGAAGTCACTGTCCAAGTACAGCAGCAGGGACACAGATTTGCAATGGTAGCGGGAGCTTGGAGATAACCGTCTGAGGCACATGAGCCTTTGTGAAAAAGAAAAATCAGCAGCCCAGCAGAGTGAACAGCTCCAATTTCAACCAGGACAGAAGGCGAGGCTCTTTGACACATCAGCTTAGCTAGAAATGGAAGGCTGAGCATGGTTACTGAGGTAAGTACTCATTTTTATGCCTTCCTGCAATGTTCAGAAATACAGTGCTGCACTAAAGATGTATGAATTTATCAATGGGTTTATCCTCCCACTAGAAGGACCCAGCCAACTCCAAGCCAGGAGGAAGCACTGTGTGACTGCAACATGTGTACACTGAAACACTGCAAATACTGAAGAACAATCATTCCCTGATGTATTATTACACCTTAAAATGAGAGCACAAACCCTTCCACAGATACTACATGGCCTGTAAAATCAAGACTAGGTATTCTCATAAAATACAGACTGTAATTGAAAGGGAAATTACTGACTTAATGAAAAAGTTAGCAAAGGTTCTACTGATTGCATTATTTGGGAAGTGAGAATAAAATCATACTCATACCTCCTGATCTTAACATTTATGATCAAAGTAGGCATCTTGTAAAAACAAGTATTTTGTTTACTCCTTTAGTTTTTCTTAGAGAATATATGCATAAAAGCCAGTTGATCTACACTGTGCCCACGGGGCTGTTTTGCAAAGGACATGAATAGGAGGAGACACATCCTCTCCTAAGCTTGGCATGGGGGAATAGTGCTTAAAAGCAGAGGAGGTACTTGGCCTGATAACAGCTACTGGGAGGATGTACCTAATTTGGAAATTCAGTAAATAATGATTAAATCATTAGGTAATAGTTCACACTTAATACAAAGTTATTAATACAGATTTTATTTTATTCCTCCCCGCCCCCCTTTTTACTCCCTATCCATTATCTTGCTTGTATCTGCTTGTCAATGGTTTTCTATTGGTTTAATTGCCTTGGAGTGCGATACTCTCATTACCTCACCAGTGTGGCATCCATATTGATGAGGACATAGCTTCCTAGTCATGACTGAAAACAGAAGTGATATTGAAGGAGGTGCCCACACCTATTCCATCCATCCCCGGCCACACATACTTACCTACTCCCTTCTGTCCACACTAGTGATTACATGACCACAGATCTGGCTATAAAATAACACAACCCTGCAAACAGAAGAGTTCTTTTCAACCAGAACACCACGAAGGGCCATGTGGGCACTAGAGTCAGTGCAATGAAGAAGGTCACGTATGTCAGTATGGTGAGAAATGATGGGCAGTAAATGTAGAGCATTAAATGCTGCAGACAGATTGTGCATATAAAAAGCAATATCCAGGAGAAGAAACAGTGCATTGAGAACAGCTTCCAGAGCCACATGGCTATAGAATATACAAAAGACATTCTTTGGCATAGCTGGTTTATTTCTAAGATTTCATAAAATCAATTAAATATCCTCCCCATTCCTTGCATCAAGACAAACACAGTAAGAGATTTTTTTGTTTCACCTTTTAATTCTTTTATCTTTATGCATTAGAAAATAAATGATCGGTTTGCAGTGCCAAAGGCCAGGTTTCTTTTTATTGTGAACATACAAGAGATTACTTGCATGGTTAGAATAAAAGATTGTCTTATTCATTACCGCTCTGCTCCTACAACACTTTGAGTTAGTCCTGGACTTCTGCATGGGTGTAGCTTGTGTATATTGCCTGGCTGAGGTCTAGGAGCTCTCATTTGTTCATTAATCTTTAACAAACAGTCCAACTTGCCAGGGTACTTTCACAGTAGCAGGCCAAATTCCATCTTTTTATTTCATTCTAGTGTAAAAAATTTTGGAGTCACCAGAGGGCACCATTACAGATAGCTTTGTAAGTTTCGCATAACCGATGCCCTAAGAAAGCAGATTTTGGGAAAAGTGCCTGTTAATAGTCATAGGAGTCCTCATAGGGATGGCAGCATTCGCAGGACAAGGGAGTATTTCCGTTTGCCCTTTCCTTAGACTCAGCACAGTACCACACCTAACCTGCACTGCAACAAATACTACAAAGAAAAATTCAATTGCAAATAGTTTAACTTAATTATAAGCAGATCCAAATCACAGAATTAGCAATTAATTAAAAACGTGTGCTTCATCTTCAGCCATCTCTTTTTCCCCACCTCCCAGTTCATGTATCTTGTCTTAGCTGTATTTATTCAGATGAATCTAACAGATTACGACAAACTAAAAGAAATCGCAAACCTTGTATGACACCATATTCCATCTGACTTTAAAGATTTTATTTCCAGTAAATGCTTATTTTTTTCTTCCTGAACGTGGCTTTGCCTCACAATCCGTTTCAGCAACCAAAAAAAAAAAAAAAAATTTACCTTCCTTTACCCAAAGGGATTTTAAAATGAAGAGTCAGTCTCGTATCGTTAACATACAGCCTCCTAGCTCTCCTTGCCAGCAGAGGAGTCTGTTCAGCTAATTCCCACACCTCTTCAGCCAGACCTGCAGCTATGTTAAGAATAAAGCAGTTCCTTTCCAAACACATGTTTTCAAGGACTTTTTTTTTTTTTTTTTTTTTACAGTATCAGACTTAACATTATGACATCCTTTCCACTGATTATTGATAGATTCATTTCAACTCTATTCATGCTTATCTGGAAAGATGATCTTGCACGCAAAAGCAAATGTGGCAATAGTCAGAGCTCAGAGCTGGCCGGCCCCTAGATGTCCAGGAAAGTATTTTTGATGGATTTAAACCATTTTTTTTAAAAGGCAGGAGTTAACTGCTGCAATGCTGTGTAAGGATGGATGCACAAGCTAGTAACCACAAGCCAGCAACTCTGCAAGGAGTATCTATGTACACACTCTTACCTGCCCCCTCCCTTCTTCCTGTAAATGCAAGATAAAGTTACTTTTTAATTATGTCATGCTTACTATTGTGTATTTTAGGGAAAAGCATACACACACACACTTACTGTGAAACAGCACATTAACAGGACGTGAAGCATCAGTTTGGATTCAGCCTTTTACAAAGTATGTGTTGCCCTTGTATGTCAGCAGTATCAGTTCTTATATGTGCTCCATGCACACATTCCAATCCACAGACCTAGCAGGCCTATGCCAATACTTGCACTTCTTTGTTTTATCAAAACATGAAAATGTAACTGCCAGTCTTCTGGAAACCGTTACTACATTATTCACTGAGCAGTAATTCAAATGCTTAGTAAAACTAAGATGATCATTTACTCCCAAGTTGCTGGATTTGAGTATTTTTCCCCCCCTTCTCATATTTTGCTTTCTTTCATTGGGTAGTTTAGGACTAAATCAGCAAATGACCTTTTACCAGCAGCTACATCAGACCTGGCACTGTCAGGTTTTCAAAGACTGAGGTTAAGCTGCACAGCCACAAGGAGCCTTTTGTTGGTATTTTAAAGTAGGTAGGTTTAATGGAAGAACAACAACGACCACACACTTTGCTCAAATTATTAATGACAACATTCTGTGCTCAGGAATGGCTGACTTTGCTAAGGAGATTTGTCTCTGAATTAATTTACATTAGCTATTTCAGCTATGCAAACCACACAAGTGAAGTTGTGTGCCTTTCAAAGAGCTTCACCCAACACCTTACTGAAGATCCAACTATGCAGGTAAATTGTTTCTTCACCTCTGCTTGGAGCCTTTATCTTCTTCAGGAAAGGAAAAAGGAAGCACAAAGACTGTACTGGGCAAAGAAAGGGCACTTTTCACCCCCCCTTCTAGTACTCTGCAGATTCCCAAATACCTGTCTGGATTATTTTTCACACAGCATCAGGTACGGTCATGAAATGGTCCTTCATACTGAACAAATTAACTACTCATAACAGATGGCCCCCAGAGCAGACTGAAAACTTCCAAGGGTTGGACCTGCTCTGCTGGAAACAATCCTTATACCCGATTCCCCTGAAACTGCTCCAGCTCAAGCGTGAGAAGTTTTCAGCTCAGACCCTGATCTACCTGTGGACAAAAGCAATTTCTAGTCTTTACCAGGTCAGATTCAAGTACGCCATCAAGTACATGCAAATAACTTAATAACTTCAAAATACATACAAAACCCTGATTTGATCCATTTTGTTGTATCCACTCTTTTGCTGCTACAAGTAGTAACTCCTATTAACTTACACAGCAACATTAATTCTGTGGATTTCCACAGCATTTTTTGTTTGAAAGTATTTCACAGACATTACTTGCCCTTTACAGACACACCATGTCACGGCATTTTTGTGACATTCTGCAGAGAATGTAGAGAAGTACTACAAAACAGTCACATTGCCCAAGTCATACTATTTATCAGCAGAACCATAATCCTTCACTAATGAGCAAGTAGTAGAAACTATAAGAAGGAACAGAATTATTAAACAGATAAACATGATACACTTTGGGAGAGCCCACAGGGGTTTTTGTAAATTGAAATCTCTATCAAGCACTATGAGACTTCCTGGAATGGCTCAGCAGCCACAAAAATGGGGATGGTTTGCTTGTTAAGTGTATCTGAGTTTCCAGAAAGCTTTCAACCATGTTCCTCAACAAGACTTAAGGAAACAAAGCAGCCATGGCTTAAGAGGGAAGATCCTTCTAGCGTAAATAATTGCTAAGATCAGAAATGGGAGACAAGACAGTCAGAACCCACACTGGACCAAATTCATCACTGTGGTTCCCTAGAGACCTAATGTGGAGCTGTCTGGTACAGCACACCTGGAAAAGGGGGTGAACAAGAATATGACAGAGCTTACTGATAATACGAATTATTGAGGATGGTGAGAGTGAGACACAACAGACTGGACAAAGAACCAGTCAGTAGGCAATAAAATGGCAGACAGAATTCCATATAGAGAAATGTAAAGGTATGCATATGCACAAAAGCAATTTAACTTCACATATGCATGCCCATGTATGTGGCCAGACCTCACCATTAGCACCGAGAAGTGAGATATTGGGGTTACAATACAAGTCTCATACAGTTTCAGCTCAGCGCTCAACAGACATCACAAGGATGCTGTGAACAGTAAAGTTTAATACTAGCTCAGTGGAAGAATGGACAATCTTGGAAATGCAATTTGTCAAGGTTTGTTAAATGCACAAACCCCATATTCAGCTCAGGTTGTGAAAATGGTTGGAGGCTGGGACAGCAATAAAGGAAGAAGGATTTATACCTGCTCTGTTCTTAGGCTTTTATCAAGGCATCCACTTACGGTGTCTGCTGGAGGCAGCATCAGTATCAGCTACATGCATCTTGGCCAGGGCCAGCACAACCATTCTTCTATATTCTAGTTACTGCTCTATGAAACAATCGTAACCCTCAGGAGCTTTCACGCTGAGAGGTACCATTGACAGAAACTGCTATTTTGCTAGAAATGTCATCACAGAATGGCAGGTAGCCCAGTCTAAAACTGCTCTGGGTCAATAAACCTGAAATAAGCAACATCTTTAATCCCTGGAGAGCCAGTAAGACAGAAGAATGCTGGCAAGGCTAAGAGCTTGCTGCACATTATGCTTAGTTGTGTTTGCATTTTAGAGGTATCAGAAAGTTTGGGACTTTGCATCAGGCCAGAAAATAATATGGTATTTGTGTCCTTTGAACAATTTGAACATATAAGAACCAGTGGAATTTATTTCTTTAGGCAGCAAGCCACCAAAGGCTCATGTTTTCAGAGGTGTCATAGCTAATTAGTTCACTGTAAATTAATTACTCTTACTCTGGAGTTTGTGCTTTTATTTGTAGCCTGGTATCTGGAGAAATGAGGTATTTTCAGACATTTGCAGTGAGCAATCTGAGAAAGTATTTATGAACTAGACTTAATAAAACTAAACCTAGAGTTTGACTTCCAAGGAGGTAGCAGCACATTTTCCTGATACTATGCAGCGCAAGGAAGTGAATGATTATGAACATACAGCATAGTCTAAACCAAGTAAAATCTAAACTTGCATCATGTTAGCAGTCGGTGGAGTTTGAAATTCAAATTAAAATCTGGCCTATCAGAGAAATTTAATAGTTTGCAAACATAGCTACCTTTAAGTGAATCTAAATCTTATTTTTGTCTTTTGGAATACATGAGTTAATTTTTTTTCTGTTCAGAGCTTCATTTTGAATGGCTGCATTGTATAGCTGGACTGAAGTTTGCGAACCCATCAACAAGTTAACTCCTACACATCAGAACTGCACTGGATCACAATGTAGGTGCTCAAGCACACACCAGTCTCCCCACAAACTAAAAGCGAGGCTGGATCTCCTCTCAGCCTCTGCTCCTGGAGAGCTGCTTGCCTTGCAATGCTCTCAGAGAAACAGCACAAGAGGGCGCCTCATGCCTCAGATATCTGAAGTCTGACTTTCACAGTCTTTTCTGCAATAATATGTCATATTCCCAATGTCAAATTCATATAAAAAAATGATTGCGGTTGAGGGGGGGAATGGGAAGGGGCACAATAAATCCCTGAGCAACACCACAGCTGCATACGGTTTAGCCTCAGTTTTGCTATCCTGCTGAAAGCATTTTAGAGTATTTTTGTTGTCTACTAAATGAAGACTTGATTCTCTGTTAGCAACTCCTGGGTTTCCTAAATGCAAGCCCGCATTAACTTTTGTGAGGGAAAACCACCCCTGCCATACATGAGATTTAAATGGTAGGAAGCAGGAGAAACATCTCCAGAGAACAGTAAGACAAAAGCCAAAAAGGTTAAATAATTTTATGTCACATTTAGCCTGGCAACCACCCAAACCGTGGACTTTGGCAGATTGCTTGCTGGTTGTAACAGAAGCCACTTCCTCTGCAGCAACAGGCATATCAACACTATTGTCTGCTTCCTGGGGATGGGCTTGGGGTGCTTCAGTCCTCCGGGTGGGAGCTTGAAGCTGCATAATGTTGCTTATGTGGAGCCAAGTGACTGTAAAAAAAAAACAACCAACAAAAAAACCCCACCACAAAAGCCACAAACCCCCACCAGTGGCCCTGTGGGGAATTCTCCCATGCATACCTCGTCAGGAAATGAATCGGGTATTTTTCTCCCTGCCCTGGCTTCGGGCACTCTGACAGCTCCATTCAGCAGAGGGGAGGAAGGCTCTGCACAAGGTTACTCTACAGCTGCAGCTGACTCACACTGGAAGAGCCCCTTTCAGCCAGATTTAAGGGGACAAGAAATCTTCCAGAAGTTTTTCCAAGTTAATTTTAAGACGCCCATTCCTGTAACTTCAAAGCTTTCTGCATAATCACTGCTTACACAGTGGAGTCTGGCCTGGTGCAGACCAGACAACCTGAGGAAGCAGGAAGAGCAGCAGGCCGAGGCTGCTCCCCAGGGGTGCTGGGGCCACCAGCTCCCTCCTGGCAGCCATGCTCCTCCCTCTCCTGCAGCAACACCCCCAAGGAGAAACGGATCCATCCCTGCTACATTCTTGGGACACACAGGAGAACCAGAGAAACGAACCCTGCTGCTCTCCTGGTCCACAAAAGGAGCACTGTGCAAGCGGGACCTCCTCGGTGCTTTCCTGCTGTGACCAGCACTGCCTGGCCAGAGAGGCAGGGACATGTCTGAAGCTCCTGTTCCCCCTTTTCATTGCTTTGTTTGCTTTAGGAATAAGTATCTTCCCTACCCTTCTCTTCTATAGCTCCATTCGGGCTATGGAGGCACAGACAGAGTTATGCAGGCTCCAGCAGCTCACCCACACTAGGTGAAGACAGACAGTCCTGTAAATCCTGAAGACAGTTCTTTCTACAGAAGACAGAATGAGGAAGGTACCTCTCCCATCACGTCACCTCTTCCTCCAGCTCTGCCCCCCAGTTCCATACAGGGAAGGCTCAAAAAAGGGACCTTCCGTTTGGATTTCAGCTGTCAGAGCAGACACAAAGTCTTCTCATAGGGGAGCAAGAAAGGCTTTCTTGCAGAGCTTCAGGCAGAGCACACCATCATGCCCCCCCCAGCAGCATGTGTGAGAATGACATCATTATGCTAATACATGAGACAGGAAGTGCAACCAAGCATAAAAACCACCGAGAAAGTATCTATGAAGTGCTGCCAAGAACACTAACGACAGCACTAAACAGAAAAGGAGGAGAAAAAAAAAAAGGTTTGGTTCATCTAACTTCTTCCAGTTTTAGTAATCACTAGTGTCACTTGTAATAAAAACAGGTCCTCAGCCACTGCTCAGGGCCTTTACACTTTACTAGGAAAAATGAATATTCCCCCTCCCCACAAGGTGATGGTGTCCTTCTAATGTCCTATCCCAGTCCACAAACTGAATTCAGTACTTTGACATCAGTCTGATGATCCCGATAAACCAGCTGGTATTTGTAAACCTGCCCCCTCCCACACCACACCCCACCCCCACCTCCCCCCCTTATACTAGTTCATTACCATTATCTTGGTTAGCCATTCTTGCATTTGTCTTTTTACTATGTGGATTCCTTCATTTTCCATAGAATTGTACTGAGGTCTTCAGTCTCCTTCAGCATGGCTCACCTGCCTAACTGTAGCTGCTCAAGTCTGAGCCTAGACTTCTTTATAGTCACTCAAGAGTCACCCATTTAATTGTGGATTAATGTAAACATACAAAGAGAGTGATCTGAACCACACTTCATCCGTAAGACTTCTCTCCATCAATCCTAGAAATTTCTAGAAAGATCCCAGAAACTCATAGGCAGCCAAGTTTGTGACCTGCCACTCTATCAAGCAGCTGACAAAGAGCAGCAGCATCCAGGAGAAAGGTGGTATTCTGTTGCCTTCGACAACCACAGCTTTCCACAGTTATGCATGTGCATGTAACTTACAGATATGACTTCCTGAAACCATACAGCCAATCTGATTACTGACTGCTGCCAAACCAGCACGCTCCCCCTCCTGCTTCTCTTGCCTGGGCACTCAATTGACCCCACAATCAAGCTGTTCATGGAGCTACACTGGCATCAATAAGCCACTGCAAGAAACCCAAGTTTTTTTCTGCTGACCCAGCTTACTGCAAGTTCACCTGCCTGCCAGTGCTGGTATATAGGTGGACTGGGGAGGGAAGGAAGCTCACACAGACTGGGGTATGCAACCTGCTTGGCTGAATCACTGAACGATGCACTATGTTACTGAACAAATTGAAGTGAATTAGTAAAGACCCCTGTATGGACATCTGATTGGAGTTTACAACTCTTATTACTGAGCAATTATATTGATTTGACTTAGTATGCCCCAGTTTGCAGGCTTCAGTTTTAATACTGCAGGACTAATGATGGGGCACAGCTCACAGCAGTTGGAGCAGATACTTCTGCACCGTGCAACATTTGAGAGGTCACTCACTGAAAACACCTCCAATCTCCTAAAGTTTCTAAAAGTGGTTTCCCATACAAATCATGTTAATTTAAATCACTACCAACTGCAGAATTTTTGAAGCTGAAAGCATGGATATATGGCTCTGCTTCTTTTATTTATGATACAGAATCTGTACAGCATAATACAAAATACTGCAGCCTTAGCAACATTTTCCTCTCCCTCAAAAGCTTGTTCATAAACTGACTTTTTCTACAACATAAGCAACCCCACGCAGAAATCATTAAATAAAATACAGACACACGCTGCTGCCATTCACAAGACATTTTCGGCTCCCTGCTGTTGTATCTACCTACCTAATGTTTGGAAAATACAGTAATTAAGTATGTTGTTACATCCTCTCATAATTCAGCATGAAATCCCATAAACCTAGAGGTATTAAAAATATAATTAATCCCATGAAATCCTGGAAAAAATTATTTAATAATCTTGGTTTTTAACTCTCAGACAGTTGAAATGTGATGAAAGTATCACTGGTTTACGTAGCAAGATTGACAGATTAATTCAGCCCCCACTTTAAATAGGCTTCTGTACAAAATACACCCAGAAATCAGAGACCTCCCAAAAAAATCCCAACCTTAAATAGCATTAAGCAGTCTTTGAATAACCACTAGTCTTATCAGCAGACTTATCAAATGAAGGTGGCCTGCTTTGTCTCATTTATACATCCCTACAGACCAGGGCAGAAGACCCTCTAGAAATGAATGCTGCATACTGCTGTGACAATGACATTACTCCTTAGTGCAGTCACTTGTGGTATAAGCTACAGGCCCTGAATTTACCTCCCTTAATTTTGTAAATGCGCTCCCCATTGTAAATACTTTGAAAAGAAACCAACCAACAAGAGAAAGTAACAACTGCTGATTTAGAACCCATAGCAAACAATTCTTTGCTTCAGCTACGATAGGGGGTACATGAATGAATGAATGAATTCACTGCTTTTGACAGCAGCAGGGACTGGGTTGGCTTCCCTGTTCCCAGGGCTGTTCTCTACTACTTAGTACCAGGAGCAAAACCAAAAAAGATAGTTTCTGGGTTATGTTTCTTCAGATAGCAGCACTGAGAATTTTCAGTTATTTGTTCAAAGCTTCACACCAAGACCAGTTACGAGAAGTTTTAACAGCTCCTGTTCAGAGTCACCTCTGAAGAAAGGTAACGGCAGCAAGCCTAACACTGAATGTCTCAAAGGCAGCGGGGCAGTCTTCCATCACATGACTCACACCCAGGAGCACATCAACAACGTGACTAAAGCCGGCCAGTCTGGAGCACAGTCACGTGAATTTATCAATTCCTGTTATTTTAAGGAGAGTATTTACATCTGTAGTTTTGCCCTGTGGACAAAAGTACCTCTAGGAAGCCAAGACAAGGCCATCAGCATCTGAAGCCTCACTACTGGCATAAGGGGACCACTACCATCTGAACCATTACCCCAGTGACTAGCATCGACTGGAAAGGTAGGACAAAAGCCATCTGAGATGAGTTTCCTAAAAATATGAAAGAAACCCCAAAGAGACAGAGAAAGGAACCCAAGCCTGACAGCTTTGCACCGTAATACCCCATGTAACATAATCGTGCGGAGCAACAATGACAGCCTGAATTGCCAAGGCCAGGACCGGAGGCAGCGAGCAGGTCTGGAAGCACTCCACACTGAGGCTGGTAATACAACACAGTCTTAATGAAGAACTCTTGAAGTACCTGAACTGCAGGCTGAGCCCATCCCAGGTTGTGCACTTTTAACAGAATAGGCCAGACAGGACCACACAATCATAGAAATACCCTATTATCTACCAAGATAACCATGTGCTCATAGAAGCACGAACGTTTTTAGCTTTAGGCAGCTACATACCCTTGAACGCAATTCATGAAAGCACTAGGTCATTTCAGCAATACTGTACAGTTAATGACAGATACAGCTGCATGTTCACTGCACATTTTTGGCAGCTATAGCCACATCATGGGACCGGTCACTTATTGTGCTACAGAAGAGCCACTGAAGAGACACAGAAAGGATTATTTTCCCTTAACTTGTAATTGGGTGTGTCTTTTCAAAAACACTGCAAAGGGGACTCTACTGTGCCAACCAGCCCAGGAGGAGACTATCCCCAAAACACGGGGATGGCCTTGGTGCTCTCACACCCTTGGGGTCATCAAGAGACATTGTCCCTGGCTAGGGAACAAGGCTGCAGCATCAGGGTAAGACACAGACGAGCTCCACATGAAAAAGCAAATCTCATCCTGAGGGAACTTCTGTTTACTTGAACGCCTTCCCTATAATCCCATTTTATGGGCCACATGTTTTGGGAATGCTCCCGGCAGGAGACTGGCAGACTAAAGGGAGGCGATTCCTTTCAAAGCACTGCAGAAAAGCAGGATACAGCCTCAAACACTCTCACGGCAGCCTTCTGCTTAGCTATATCTGTATTATCATAACAAAAGTTTTGGTCTTAAGCAGGTACTGAACTCCAGGCAAGAAATGTAAATTGTACCTCTTGTAAAGTAAGAAAACTGTAATATGAAGGTTTTAAAATTCACCTTGAAACACACTGTTCCCATTTGAAAATGGAACATGAAAAATAGCACCTCAGCTTCCTAAAAAATAAGCTCCAAGATGATAGTGTAGGTGAAACAGCTTAAAAGAAAAAGGAAAGAAAAAGGGAGAGTGAACAAGTTCTACCATTTCTGGCTTGATAGCTCCCTTCTTTATGGCTAGGTCCATTAACTTGCAAATGAAATAGCACATAACTTGCCAATAAGTCTGAGTTGATTCAGGAACACTAACCACCCTTATCTCTTTGGTGAGGTCTTAGATCCAGATACCCCATCCTTTCTTTTTGCAGTAAAGACTGAGCCGAAGTGAAGCAGCGTCAAAGAAAATTCACCATGCTTGAAGCAAACCACATACTGTGTAACTTCACCCTCAAGACAGTAAGTACTGGCACGGCTGCATACAAACAACTTTCAGGCTTAAAGTACATCAATTATCAATTGATTCACATAACTAATAAAACACTCTCAGCTCCTTTTACCAACACAAAACCTTTGTTCTCTAGCCAGGGAGCCTAAGTTTTAATCCCCGCCCTCCCTCTATTCCAGTAAGAGCAGAGTGCTCAGTACCTGGCAGGACCAAGCACCTGTTAAGCTGCTGTGATTCCTTTGCATTAGTATTTTCCATGTAGTACTTTGGAAAAGGTGGCAGGCAGATAATACAGTGACTTACAATCCTGAAGAACAATGGGCATTTCTGTGAGCTGGTTTTCTACACAGGATGTGGGGTGAGCCTTCTTGAGCTTGTGTAATCAGTCTGGAAGTCCAAAAACCACACTCTGAAAACATGCTCTTCCTTTAACAGTCACACACACACACACACACACAGTCTGACATTAGTTTGCGTGGCTGTCATTCACCATTAAGGGAAATTTTCATTAAAAACTGGAAAAAAAATATCTTACTATCTAAAATAAGGTACGTGGGCCTTTATCCAGTTAAAATATATAGCCCTTTTTATTCCAGCAGGAGCTATACTAGGGGATGGAAGCTTCACTTATTTAAAATGGAGTGAGGAATTGTATTTCTGGTAGTGCTTTAGGTGCTAGTTTAGATCCTAGGATCACTAATACCCAGAGATGAAAACTCAAAGGCACTGGAAACATTTTCATTGAACGCACTTGGAAGGGACTTACAAAGTGAAACACATTCAGATTATCCTGTGAACTAGGCTTTTCTAGAGGCTCCAAGACACCAGATTTAACAAATTCTGGCAGTCCACTGAAGTCCCTTAATCCAGACACTCCATTAAGACCAACTCTTTCCCCTTCCTCCAAGCAGCACCAAAAGATATTCCATGACAAGAAACTGTCTGCTGTACAAGGACTGGACCATGTATAGCAGAGATTAAAATATGAGAGGAAAATGGCTTCCTTCAGAGCTCTCCTCTGGCACTGTTAGATAAAAACCCCCAGCAAATCTGAAGCAGCATACGAAAAAAGTACATACAGGACTAATGTACTGTTTCATGCTATTCCACATTCAGAAAGCCTAAGCAACAGTTTTCCTACTTATTTCAAAAGCATTCCTATATAAATCTAATAGAGTGCCTGAAAAAAGGAAAGAACTTCCACTGCAAAAGTATTTCCATCACAAATGCCTGTGCTGTATGGTGCAGACAGCAGAATAAAGGCACTAGAGTCTTTAGAGTGGGCCTTGAAGTGGGGTCTCTGAAGAACATGCTTCACACTGAACAGCAGGCTAACATTTCTAAGCATTGGAAAGCATGTCATCACCTTACAGAAGTGCAAGACTTAACTGAAGTGATAACAAGTACTGGCTATGTTCTTCCTTTTAAAGATTTAGTTTATCAGAGTTACCTGCCTAAAAAATTGACTACCCCCCTTTTCGGTTTGCCTCTTGAAGCTGTAAAACCTGGTTTATCAAGAGCAGTTACTGAAGGAGTTCATATGAATTCTCTTAAAAGTCTGTGTTCATAGTAAAAACACAAGTCATATCTGACACTAAAATTCAGTACTGTAACAAACTGTTAGGAGTACTTCTCGCCTAGGAAGCAAACAGCTGAATGAAGCAGGTATGTATTTCAAAAAAACTCGTTATCAACTTACTACTGTAACTCCCAGCGTTATATATTTTTAATTCCTAGTGAAGCCAGATAGTAATTTGTAACTTTATCATATTTCCAGTGCTCAGTTTTCTGAGTTAATGTTTCTGAAGCCACAGCTTTTTCTTCTGCAAGTAGCTTTTCTTTCTTTCTGTGGGAAATGGGGAAGAATGGAAGTTGATTGAGCAACTGGGGAAAAAAGTCCCAGTACTCCAGCATACTGGAATTTATCTTTGCATACTATCAGGTTTCAAATGGCTAGAAAACCTGGAGAAATCTACCCCCATTTCCATACGTTAACTGAGATTAGCATACGTTAGTTTAGGCAAATTGTGAAGGGATAAATCCTCAGCAACATTACATGCAGCAGTTCCTACCGCACCCTATGATATTTTGACAATTACTACACAATCTGAGTCAGAAACTATTACATTCTGTGCAAAACTGTTTGGCTTCTGTCTTCATCTCCAGCAAGTTCCTGCCTGAGCTCACAGACTATGCAAAAACAGCTCCTGCAGCTATGGAGGGGAGAGCTGCAAGGAAATCCCAAACCCCAGCAGGAAGCAACATTTCTGTGATTCAACATGTTGAGTCTTTTCCTCTGAGATGGCACCAACCAACATAAAAAGCACAGCATTAACTGCATGAAAAAATCCTTGTACCTTCTGCATTACAGATCCTAGGACCACTGAAGTTTTGGGTGACTGAGTCCGTCTCCCCCTTCCAATTCCACCAAGTATTCCTTTAGCGTAGTTAATGCTATTGTAGTTTAAGGGAGAAAAGAGACTTGACCCTTTTACTTGAAAAAAAAAAATATGATCAATGTAATATGCTTATACCAGTCTGTGACTGTAGTGGAAGTAAAGCAATGTATCTCAGTGAAGACTTATGGCAGATACCCCAGCACACTGGAAGATGACTGCACAGTACAGTGACTGGACAGGAGGAAGGCACAAGCCATCTTCTAGGTAAAATAACAATGACAATATCCAGAGTTTTGTTAACATCACAAGCCACAAAACAGAATTAAAAATTCCATTCTGCTCCCTGCAGTTCCCATCTGGTTTTAATTTGCTAAAGACAACTGAAGCCTGTATTCAAAAAAGACTGAGTTGTAAACATTAGTCTCTGCCAGCATTACTAGTAACTCGGGAGGTACTGGAGTTGCCATGGAAAGGCAAGGGGGAGGGCAGGAGAAAAAGGTCTGTGAAAGTAAGACTTGCTCTGTCATTAGGATCATTCTTTTAATTGCATTGTTTTAATCTATGAAATAAGAATGAGAAGTGTTTGATGGTCAGAAGAAAACACTTGCAGAAAATCCAGTTCTACTCATCTCTATTTTGCAACATTACGAAATCAAGCAGGGGAAAGCTGAAAAACGTCAGAACAAACTGTCTGGGCCACTGGACCCCCTTGCTCTATAAAGCTTATAATTACAGGCTGCATACTGTTGCCTAATTTATTTCTCATCATGTATCAGTAAAAGATCCCTGCGTCATCTCCTGCAGGAATAGTTTTGTTAAATTGTGACAAATTAATGAGCCCACAGCTAAAAGCATCTCATGCTAATATTTAACAATATGCCTTTAATGAGACTTTGCCCCCTCTCTGCCTTAGACTTCCTATGCAACAAAACTCCTCTAGCCAAATTTTTCATGGCTCACCAGTTAATAGTTTCTAGTTACCTATGCCCCTGACATAAAGCACTGACATGCTTTGCAAATTCACTTACACTGTTCAAACAGAAATGTAAAAAAAAAAAAAAGGAAGGAAGAGGTGTTTCTACCACAACACAGGCCTGGAGGGATTTTGTTTCACATCATACAATAGTTCCCCCTCCATTTTGATGGATCTTTGAACCACAACCAAGCCCCAGTTCAAAAATTAAACTCAGGGGCGGGAGAAAGCAAACTCATTAAGCAGACCGATCCTGCGTTCACAGCATACTCTCACAAATTATCAACACAACTGAGGTGATGGAGCACTACGCTCTGGTATCAGAATAACCCATAGGTAGGAGTGGTGAAGAACAACTATAGGAGAACATCTCAAGCCAGTATTGCCTCTCGCACCCACAACAGGCCCTGACATACCACTTCCTAGTCAGGGCTCATTAAGCTGGCAGGGTTCCAATACTGCATTGAACTCCTTCAGTCACCATCAACATGGTCCTACTGCTAATTACTTTTTACTTTGTTGGGTTACTTTCCAACTAGTTATTCTTTCTTCCAACTAGCTGCAACACCTCCATGACTCCTCCAGCCCTTAGGCCAAGCTAACAACCCCATCAGTTGCCTCAGTGCTGTTTTTGTCAGTCCTGTGCTTCCAGATCCAGTGTCCGGTAAAGTAAGTCTTTACTTCAGCACTGACTTCTTGATGGCAGATGTCATTAGCTAACAGCCATTCAGTTTCAGCAGGTCCTCACATAAGGCTTCCTTTTCTTCCACCGTTGCTAAAGATGGCTCTCTTCCCCATACGCCCTTCTCTTACTCCTGGACTAGCTCACCACTCTTGCCCATTTGATATTCACTCATCTCACCAGTTCCCACCCCCATCTCTAGCTCTCAGTGCTGCCTTCATTCCTGGAAGTCCTTAATTTCATCTTAATTCACTCCCCTTAGCCTTGTTGTGTCCGTCTGTCTCTCAGCCACCACTTGCTTCTTATTATTGATCTTTCAATAACAACAAAAAGCTTTAACCAAGCCATTTCTTCCTTTCTGCTCAAATGTTAGTGTAATTATAAGCAATTAACAGTAATACATTCTCATACACTCAGCTCAAAAGTCCAGAGTGACCACTATATGAAGAATTTACCCAAGCCTTCCAGATCTAGTTAACATTCTCAGCCTCTACGAGATACATGTGAACAGGCTATGTTATACATGGCTAAATCACGTTTCACACGTCTGAGGTATGTATAATCTAACTAGCATCAGGAATTACGAAAGGCTCGTTTTGAAATGTAAGCTTCTTAAACCACGCCCACTACTTAGAGACACTCTTTTCCCATGAAAGGATCACAACTTGGACAAACTTTCTGGCAAGTTCTCAAACAAGCAGCAGGAGGCTTTACTCTAAAGCATAAAACCCAAGAACTGGGGCATGATTCTCCCCCCCTCCCCCGCAACTCTACTACCTGCAACTTTATAATTGCGATTTAGGAAAATTAAAAACATATCAAGAACAATGGGTGCTACTGCCCTGTTTACATTCTAATCTTTCAGTGTCCACAAAGGGCTTACATGCAGTTCATAGACCCTACTGTTTGAAGGGAGCATACATTGACTTAAGCCACTGTCCTTCATGTGATTCACTGCTTTAGCTTATGTTTATATACCGTTCAGCTACAAATGGTTCCTTTTTATCTTTTGATGGAGATTTGTAGAACTACCCCTAACTACCTAAGCACTCAGTTAAGTTTATTACTAGTTTCATATTACATTACTGTAAGAAAATGAGAATGCTTTGGATGAAGCTGCAAAGCAAACCATAGAAGCCTGCAGAGTTACCAAGTTTAAATAAGTTTCACTAGCAGCAAAAATCTTGATTTTTATCTACAAAATAAAAAAAAGTATTTGACAGCAAATGGAAATGCTAAACTTTCTCACTAGTCAAGTGACCATACTGCTATGTCTTTTGAACTGAATGACCATGATTCAGACATCAGGGGATTAAGGTTTTACTGTCTGGGCCTCAGTAGTGATGCAAGAGGTTGCAAGTCTCTGTCAGACACTCCATTTTTTTTCTCCCAAAGCTCAAATTTTCAAAATTGTATTCTCAAACAGTATCCTTTCATGCATAGTTTTCCAAAGCAGCTAATACCAGCATGAATTTTGCTTCAGCAGGAAGAATCCCAGTAAGCAGCTGAGATCTGTTCAGATTTCTAAAATCTTAACTTTAAATGAAACAAAACCCCAGACAAAATTGCAAACGAGCATCCCCAGAGCATGACCCCCATTGCTAAACATGTGGAACGTTTACATAGAATACTGGAGGAAAAGCACAGTTCTACACTGTAGTGACATGTCTGTGTAGCTGCTGGAAGAGCATGCTAGGACAAGCCTGCTGTTTCTATCTTTGCTCCACACATGGGGACACTTCTGCATGCCAAAACTAGTATTTATCTGCTTTTTGCCTGAGTGATTCTAGGCCTGTTCTGCACTCGCTTCACAGTGCCAAGAAGCTTCATACTTTTAAGTGGATTGCTGCAGACTGATTTTTGACAGGAAGAAAGATTACTTACACTAAGGGTATATGAACATTGATTGCAAATATAGTGAGACCCACATAATAGCCCCAGATGCTTTTCTTCACAAGTTCAGCACCTGTATACTGCTGCCAGTAAACTCATGCAACAAGAAAACTGGTCTTACACAATTTTTACAGTACCAGTAACCAGGACCATATGCATTTTTTCGCATTTCTTCCTTAGAAGAAAATCCAAAGCACTGCTATGAATCTCTTTATGCCTCTGTGGACCAAGGTAGCAATTTAGGGTTTGTCTGGGTTTGGGTGGGGGTTTTTTTGGGTCTTTCTATTTTGTTAAGTGGCAGCAGTCTGGCATAGCTCTAAATAGACAGGTACTCTTACCAAGTTATTACATTCCTTTGCTTTATAGTATGGATACATACCAAACCTACCACAACAAGTAATTTGTACCTATGGATAAGAAGAGAAGTGGCAGCTAATGTGAAGACATTAATAATTATTACCTAAATATATTCATGTTATAATGACTAAGAGGCACTAGAGTATTCGGTTTCACTGATTTCTCGTGTTAAGTCATGCTTTGCATACCATCAAAGTTCCCATGACAGCAACTAGAGAAGTAATTCTACCAGCTTTAATAGCCATGTTTCAGGATTATCCATATACAAGTAACAGCTGCATTCTTCTTTCAGTCGAGAGGCTTGATGCCTTTGTGTTGTGGGGAAAAAAAAATAATGCTGTCAGAGTAGTAAAATGTTAACTACAGTACTACACACCCCAACCCTCAAAGGCTGCGGGGGGTGGGGGTTACCAAGCATAATGACCTTGTTCAATTGGAGCTCATAAACCAGATCAGCAGATCAGGGTTACTACTTTTCTTACCCTTGCCAAAGATACCCAAAATTCTGGGGGGAGGGGAAGACAGGAAACAAGAACTCTTCCTGCTCCCCAAACCTAAAAATAATCAAGACAGTATTGCTGCAACGTTTAAGCCACACAAGCACTCAATAAAGCCTGAAATATTTATACTCTGGGCAAACAGTCACAGAACTCTTGGTTTTTGCCCAGTATCTTTTTATCATTATCCAAACAGATCAGGAGATTGTGGCAGGAAAGTTTACTTTTCTGAGGGTAGACATTAGCCTGTTGCCAGCTGTTGTTTTAAACTACAGCTTTTTTTTCCCCCTGCCATTATCTTAGAAGTCCGTTAAGTAACAACTACAAGCTACAAGACCATTGTCAACTCAAGCAACTAGCTTCCCCCTTCAAGCGCCTCTTGTTCCATCATGAAAAAACAGCACATTTAACAGTTTCACATTAGGAAACAAAAGAAACAAACACCTCAATATTTATAAAGCTGAGTACAATGTACTGGAGATAACCTGGTTAGTACAAACAGCATGGGTAAATAAGCTAGAAGATCACATACGTTACACAAAAGTTAGAAAACTATTACATAGAGCCAGCTGCCATTAGACAGATTTTCCATGACAGTATAATAAATCATGTTCTTTCTACTTCCACCTATAAACACCTAAATTCCTAGTAATTGAGAATTGTAAAAAAACTGTGAGATTTATTTATGCCACACAAATTTAAATCATACAAAGCATCTGCAGGACGTTGGAGGCATCCTTACAGACAACTTCATTTCATTTCTCCTGCATTTTAACAAGACTACCAATTTGGTGGTCAGAACCTCTTCTTTCAGAAAGCTACAAAAGGAGATCTGGCATGAATGTTAAGTTTCAAAAGAGGATTAAAAGTGAAAGGCAGATAAAGATTAGCACCTTCTTTGCTGTGCTGCCCATTCTTGAGCAGTCTTCCTCACTCTGCAGCTTGCTTCCACAGCTTCTTTATGTACTTCACAATATCCATTTATTGCATAGGAAACCTGTGAGCTGATTTTGGAGAATTCTAGTAGGCAGGTGGAAATTTAGGTATAAAATTGCTATTCTTCAAGCTAGCCTCCAAGCCCAGTCATTTTCTTTCAATGTTTAGAAATAACAGGGTGCCATTCAGATATAGCAAAACCATGTTGAGTTTTGAAAGTAAGAGTCCTTAAGTTTGAGGGTGAAAAAGCTTAAATGGGTCTCGCATGCTATACTGTTAGCTTATACATACTACCCACTGACCATGATAATAGCATAGTACACCTAGCTGTACTCACCCAGAAAGCTAGGGAAGGAGTCAATGATTGACTTTCTAATCAAGGGGTCCTCAAACTTTTTAACCAGGGGGCCGGCACACAGATGCAGTGGCAGGCAGTCATCTGCGGCTGCTTGGTTTCCCCCCCCAGCCCCTGGCAGGGGGATGGGGGTGGCAGTTCTGTAAATACTGGGGGCTGGATTGAAGACCCTGGGGGGCTGTATCCAGCCCGCGGGCCGTAGTTTGAGAACCCCTGGTCTAATCCCACAATAAGATGGCTTCCAGCGACCCTCTCCCCCTGGCGACTCCAAAGCTTACTCAAATTTCATATATGGGCAGGAAACCAAAGTATATACCACATGGCCAGAAATCCGTAATGTATCAGACATGAGTTCCCAACAGGAAGGAAGTTATAGTTAAATATAAGTCCAATCTCTGTTTCCCTCCACAAGCTCCATAAAATGAATGGAAAAAAAACTAGGCTCACAACCATGTGCTGCATCCTACAAGTGCTTGAAATAGGGATGTTATTCACATACAGAAGATCCCCCTCTAAAGTGGTCTTTCAGAACTCTGCAGTTAAATATGCCTCTGTTTTCATCATTTCTATGATCTACCCTAGACATAACCTTGAGCTACTTAGAAGTTGTCTGCTATTCAAGAACTACAGGTTAGGCCTGCTTATTTTCCAACCAAGACAGCCAAATTTCAGTCAGGTTTCCTTCTCACAGTCCATCCTTTTGCTGCAGCTAGGGGCAGGACCTCTCATGATAATGTACTTGATTCAGGATTCCCCGCCCCGCCCCCCCCCCCAACTTTTTTTTTTTTTTTTTAAGTGAAGAACAGCTTAGAAAACCTGCAAATGCTGATGAGAATACTTATCTAGGAACCATCCTCCAGTTCACATCCAGAATACACCCTTTGCTTCAAGCCATCTATTCCTTGATCCCTGACCCTGAAGATCTACAGTTACTTCTGGAGGCCTCAATCATCCCCCCTTTGGTCACCTGTAATTGCAAGCATGGTCATTCACATATATTGATATTCTGTGTTTTGACTGGTTTAGTTCACATATACTGAAGAACAGTTATTGAAACAGACTAAATGGATCTCAGGTACGTTATGAAGTTTGTTTACACAAGAATGTATTTAACACTTTTTCTTGCCACAGTTAGAAAGGCCAGGAGTCCCCTTCGACCATTTTCAGTTGAGCATTAAGTATTTGATACTGAGGGAATTTCAAAAAAGCTATTCCAAGTCAGACATGCTCCTGCTTAATGGGGCTCAAAAAACTATTTTTTAAAAAAATCAAAGCTTACATTAACACTTGTGTAAGGGAAAAGCAAATGTGTTTAACAAAGCATCTCATCTTTATTTTCCATATGACACTTACAAGATTTTGGCTTATGAGCTACAGTAAAAGTGTTTCTAAGCTGTAAAGAAATCTTTCCTTCACTCCAGTGCACACAACTTGGAATGTCCAAAATTCAGATTCTACCAAGAACCTTAGATAATCACATAAAAGAAAAAAAAAGGTCTACTGGACCTACCTTTTTGGTCACCCAGTTCAGTTTTCTTTTTGCTCTTTTATGGCTTACTACTGTAGTGGGGACTGATGATGCAGAACGGTAAAGAGTACCAATCCCAAAGCAATACTTATTCTTGCATCATGTAAGAAAAACCCACTACCTGTTTTAAACTGTTACTTCAGACATCCCTTAAACACTTCAGATTTGAAATACAGAATGGCTTTTGAGCAGCTGTGAAGCTGAAATATCCAGGACTGCAACATGCTATTTCTAGAAAGATGCAACAGATGTTTTACACTTGTTAATATGTACATCCTGTTCTAAACAGGATGTAGAGTTTACTTGTACTGAGTGCAATCAATATGTAATTGTTGCTCAAGAACATTCAAGCAAGAAGAGGAGGCACCCAGAGCAAGATACTTCCTCTTAAATACATCAGCTGTCTACATGAAAAAAAATCCAAGCTTTATGCAGCATCTACAGACATGCACAAGCACCTTCCAGCAAGTCACTTGAGATAGCAGCATTTGTAGACTGCTCAATCTCTGCCTACTTGTGAAATGCCATTTACAAAATACATTAAAAGAACTGAGGACTAGTCACATGTGACATTTAAGACATAAACCTATAGTTCTGATCAGACAAGGTAAAGGCAGAGCCATCAAACTGAACAGAAGAGGACACAAGTGTATTAGTGTTCCTGCTAGGTTACAGAAGTGTGTGGAGTTAAGTTGTTTTTTTTTTTTTTTTGTTTTAAACAAGGAAACAGTTCTAGAACATGTTGTAGTATCACTGCACTATTGAAATTAAAGGGTGTGTTTAAGCAAACAGACTTAAACAAGAGATCAAGTGCAGAAGGTATCATACCCTTCAAAGGGATTACCTTGCTTTGGTAACTGTAGGATGGAGTTACAACAGGTCCAATACTAAGTTCTCCCCCCTCATGTAAGCACTAACACTTGGCCTACAAAGCAAAATTTAGATAGCTGCTCTTTGCCTTGGTATCTGTTAACTACGCCAATTTATTTAAATGGGAATAGTATTATTAAGCAGTCATACCACTGAAACAGAACACAAACCAATTTGGCTAACAGCTGCACTTCCAAGGACAGTATCTGTAATGCACAATCTGCAGGAAAGCACAGAGGAGCAGCGTGCCTGTTCTAGGAAAAAACATCACACAAAAAAACCCAAAAGACCCTGCTATGCCAACTCATACAAGTAGCACAGCCTTAGCCACAGCCTTCAGGGTACAGTCCCAATAATGCTTTGAAACAATGATTCCCTCCCATTGATTAGGTCTACACTAGCAACTGCAGTGGTTCAGGAGTCAGTCAGTCTCTTGAAAAAGCTAAGACGTATGCTGATTTTTCACTGTACAATTCATCATACAGCAGCACAATTTTTTTCTTCCTATTCACAGTACTTAGCCCAGTTTGAAATATCCCTGCCTGTCAGTTTTAAAAGACAAACAAAACCAAGTCTAAAAACTTCATTAGTATTCTTTACTTTTGCCCAAAGCTACATAATATATATTCTCTGAAGCAGTCCTTCAGTTTTGGAATTCTCTCCCTAGTATAGCAAGAGTACGTTAACACCCATATTCAGTGTTTGTATTTCAGGCCTAGTCTGAAGCGCGTGATCTTGAACACATGAACAAAAAGCCTTAAAATACTAGTCCTACTTACATACAGAACCCAGCTGCATTTTTGTGCAACCTTCCAATGTCAGTGGAAATTCGTGGGGAAAAAAATAAATCACACAATTGTAGTAAATAGGTTACTGCAAATCAGTAGCAAGTCATTAAACAAAGGCACTATGCTTAAGATACACCAGGAGAGATATCAAAGCATTCCAGCTCTCAACTCTTCTTGTACTCCATCAAGTGAAACAAAGCAGATGCTTTCACACTAGCAATCAGGATTCCTATTAAAGTGACTAGTCTGTCAAGCACCACAGACCTGTATCTTTTATGGTCTATCAAGCTAAGGACTCAATAGCCGACTGCTGCTACTTCCTAGTCATTTCCCCTCCCCAGGAGAAGTCAGTGCAGATTCAACTTCACTATCTCTGAAGAGGAGACAAGTTCAAAAATTGCTGTTAGCTGTACCCAGACACTGTGGCTCCTACATAAAAGTATAGTCTTCCCTATGCTTGTGCAGAGATAGGAGACAGAAGTGTTTCTCAGAAACAGTTTAAAAATAGGATCTGACAGCTGCCCAGCATGCCTTTATAAGCTTATGAGCTTGCTCCAGCATATGAATGCTGGGGTAACAGAACACAGCTTTGGAGATGAATTCAAAGTGCAGCAACCCTCTGATAAAAGCAATAGTTTCATTTTGAGAAAAGTAGGCTTGTAAATCAGGATAGCTATGACGATGACATTAACATGCTCTTATAAAGTTTTCTAATTAGAAAGCCCATAGTTCTTCTAGATGGAATTTGAGACAACTAACCATGTCTCAGCAAACAGAACTACATCAAGCAACTTATCATCAGCCCAGCAACACTGGGTCACAAACACCATGACCCAAAATGAAGCAGCACAACCGTTACAGTTTAGCACTTACTAGGGAATAAAGCTGGTAAAAGACCCCTTAGGTTAGAGGCTAAATTACTATCTCAGTCTCACAACTAGCTACAGTCTCACAGTCTCTTCAGGGGATTGCTCTGCCTGCACTAATAAAGCAGCACAGCTCTGCACCTCCAGTTTTGGGGTTGTTTTGTTGTTGTTTCAAACTTCACATAAATTTGGGGAATCACATGACAATCATCCAACCTGATAAGGAAAGGCAGGGACATGGGAAGCAAGGAAAAGAGGGAGTTTAGCCCAGGAATTAGTGACAGCTCTTCAGCTGAAGTTCTGCTTGTGCCCTCCCCACTAATTTTGACACACCCAGACCTACCACACAGGGTAGTTGTGAACTTGTATCTGGTTGGTCTATAGCAACTGTACTGCTATACTGCACTGGATTGAGCAGCTATCAAAGATCTGTACTTGTGACAACCAACAGGACAGAAAGGCAGGTACTAATTTCTGTCGATCAGATACTAAGAACTGAACTCCACTAATACAAAGCTTCATTAGTTACCAATCTACCGAAGTTTGCAGCAAACAAACCCGTTATTGTTGCCAGCGGTACTCAATGTCAGAAAGCTACCCATTCCGGGTATACCATTCTATTGCCAGATTTCTGAAACTGTTTGAGCCCTAATACGCCACATTGAGGACTACGGCAGTGAAGCCTTTCAAGACAGGAAACACTATTGCACTCAAAACTGCACTTCTACTTTTAAGTACAAACTACCGTATGACTGCGCATCATTAACAAACCACCAGACAGTGCTCCCATACTTAAATTTTCTGAACTCCTGTGGTTATTTGTTGAGCCTGTGATTGTTCCCTACTCCATTAAAAAGCTCCCTCCAGACAAGTCACAACAGTAAGTTTCAGCACAGATAAGCGCTGGACAAAAGAGGTTCCTTAATAACCACACAAACAGAGCAGCTGAAGGTGTTTTTTGTTTCCAAGCTTACAAGCAACACAATTACCTGTTTTCTCTGTAGCAGGACCACCTCCAGCTGCCATTCCAGGATGCTGGAGCCCACAATTCAGTAACTTCCTGACTCTGACACAGCACAACTCTCAAACTAGAATTATTTCCCCCCATTTTCTTCCTGGAGATCCTCAAGAACCACCATTTGTCTGCATCTTAGCACTGATGGAGGAACCATTCACCTGCCAGTTATTTCCAGCATCTTCATCAAAGAACTGTTATTGACAGGCCTTCAGGGCTAGTGGTGTATTACGATCAAGTCAGTCACAGTACTACCTCACTTAGGAGAGTAACTACACAGCTTAATGCTGCTCTTCAAAGTAGCCAGAAGTTCAGAGACTCTACTTCAAAAAACAAGGTCATGCTAGACGGAGAAAACAAACCACTGCCCCACTTCACTACACAAAGGTCATACCAGTGAGCTGGACTTGGTGCAAATTCCCACTAATCCTGGGATTAGTAGGGCACACAACAGCTTTAAACTTGCTCCTATAAGTGAGGAACTCAACTGTTAAGAACTGTAGAACCAGCCAATAACTTGTTCTCCTTCTGGAGAAAAACCTTACTAGTTCAAACTTTTCCAGAGAAGCTACTCATAACACAAAGCCTGAAGTACTGTGCAAAGGAAGTTCCTGTCCTGTCCTGCTGCTCAAGCCTTGAACAGCCTTTACACATCCAGGTGGATAAATTAATCAGTCACTGCACCTGCTCTTATACTACATGCAAATAATGCATATTCATTTGACTAGTGACCACTGTGCCCAAAGGTGGTTGTTTTTTGGTTTTTTGTTTTATTTTATCTTAAGATTAGCTCAGAACTCATGAAGTAAAAGTAATTATTCACTCAATACCCCCCAATTGCTACATTATCAGCCACTTCTGGAAGAAGCCAGCCTATTCAAGTCTTACCCTGTTCCAATAAAATAAGCTCCTTGAAGTCCAAAATCCTGTGAACACTTAACTAGGCTACAGTTGAGAAGAAACAGCGTTTCACTTCTTTTTGTAGGCTAGTATTTCAGTGAATATGAAGTGATCTTGCCACGTACAACTGTAGGTTAATCTAGCGGTGCCTTACATACTCTTAAATTAAGTTTCAAACTTTCAGTGCTGGACTCCTTAAGCAGCAATTTTGGCTGCACTAGCCAAGTGCCTTAAGAGTTGCCTCTCAAAATTCCCTAAGAACTGCATCTCTGCTGAGAAAATGCACACCTAATTTCACTAAAGGTTAAAACCTGCACACCTCCATTCTCCCTGCAGGTGCTTCTTCCTACTCCTGTTCAAGCAGGAGTGCTTGTGAAGCCACATAATGAACATTCACATTAGAAAACCATCCATTACAACTATGCTTATGCTAGATCCATTCTTCTCTTCCCATGTGATCCCACGCACCATCAAAAAAGGTGTGGTGCCACAGCAAGAATGAACAGCTAGGAATAGGTGCAGGATCATCTTTCAGCATGAGCTACCACCTCAACTGTTTAAACTATGGCATTAATGCATACTCAGATCTATTACACTGTTCGTATCACCCTCCTTTCTCCCCTGAATACCCTTGAACTCCTGTCAGTCCCTTCATAAGGCTGAAGGTAAACAACAGTGTTTAAATAACAGGTCTTAGCATAGGCACAGACCACATGCACAGACAGGCCATCACGGCAGGTTAAAACCACAAGTCTAACTGCTGGAGAACATTCAGCCAATTGAAGTACCCTTATTAAAAGGAAAGAATTATAGTTCAGTAGAAATTGTTTCTCTCTGTGGTATCTACCATAAAAACAAGCTACCTGCCTGGTTTTTACCCAGTCTCCCTCTCCTACAGCTCCTTTCCTTCCCCCCGCCTTCTAGATGAAGGCATAGTCTGCACCAGACCGGCCTCTGGACAAATCCCCTTACGTGAAGTTTCTGTCTCAAAGTAGTTAGCCTGTTTGTTTTTTCACTCATCTCCTGCAGCAGAACTAATTCAGAATGCATCAGACATTGTTTGAGACTGCACTACAACACTGCTGCAACTACTGCTTCTTTGAAGGTAACCGCTTCCCTGAGAACAGCTAGTAAAACAATCTTGAACAGGCAAACAATAAAGTATTACGTGCTCATTAAAACTTGCCTTCATTGCTACAGCTTCATAAAATCAGAGACAACTCAAGTGCTGCTGCAATAAGCTACCACTTACACAGAGAACTTCTACAGCAGGTCACTTGGTTTTCAAGAAAAAAAATAGTATTAACACGAACTACCTAAAAGGGTGCTTTAAGAATTAAAAGCTCTAGCTGTCACAGTTAAGCTTCTGATTTCCAGGTATTATATATAAACTACTCTGTAACATAAGCATTTGAACTGCTCCCCTGTAGGGAGGTAGGCAACTACTCCCCATTTTGTATAATACATGCCTAAATGCAAGTACTAATAAAATAGGAATGTTTTTTTCCAGATCTTTAGTTTGAACTAACATTCTTCATTTAACACATCTTCAAGGAATTATTTACAACATCAGGTCCCAAATAAATCTGATCTGTATCAAAAGAACCATTGTACGCTGAAAGCCACTCTGGAAGCTTCCATTACAAAGGGAGTATTTATTTACTTTGTGTCATACTATGCCTACACAAAAAGAATCAATAATCCAGTCACTTAAATGTTTGGTCACCAAACCAACTGCCTCCTTCTAACACCATTTCCAGTAACTCACGACCTGTTGGACTCAAGAATCCTGCTCTCTATAGTAGTCTGCACAGAAGAAAATTGGTTGGTGTGATACTCAGCTGACAGCCACCATGTGACACTCCAAAAGCCAGGGGGAGGCAGGGGGGGATCCTGTTCTTTTGGGAAGCAGAGCTTATATCCTAAAAGCTAGGCTCACATGAGACTCCAAACTTTCAATAACTCCACACTGTGTCATCCTTAATTAGCATCTCCTCCATTTCTTTCCTGGTATCCTTTATATAACCTACAAGGGAAAAATGTAGCACTATTAGATGCTTCCAATCCTGTTCTTCTACCCCTCTCTGCTCCCCCCCAACCACACAGATGCCCTGCAGGCTGTATCTGCAACCAATATGGACTACTTACAGTAGTTCCCAAGTCCCCAGTCAGTTCTTATGTAATGACTCCACCCCACCATATTACTTATGTAACACATATTAAGTAGCGTCGATTATATAGGAATCTTCTATATTAGTCATATACCCAGTTACTTTCATTCCAGTAGTTCTCACACAACATATTCACCAAATACTCAAGTTTTATTCCCCACCAGGTCACCACTGTGGGGAGAGAAGAAAAAAATATTCACATCTCTCTGGGAACAGACCAAGAACAGTGTGTTACGAAACTTCTAAATGGAACAAGCCATCACCCTTAAAGCATCAGCAATTTTAACTGTTAATTTGTTCGTTGGGTAAGATGCAGAGGCTAAATTTACACCCTGCCACACAAGAACATGTGAACTAGCACTGAATTGCTCTGAAAACACGAGAACCCCACCCAAACAGTAACACCAGTTGCAGTCCTTGAAGAAAACAAAAAAGCGTTAGGATTGGAAAACACACATTTTTCACTTCCCCGTAACAGAAGACTGAAATAAAAAAAAACCCAGAGAATGTATCTGCCAAGCTTCCAAGCCTACCCAGACCTGTGTGACAAATTCATTTTCCAATGAACCTCTGAAAGACATCGGGGCATATTCACATCCCATAGTTTTCATTTGTACCACGTATATATACTTACATCGTGGTGTTAAGACACAGGCCACCCGCGGCCTAACCTTGTCATACACACGTTACCCCACAGAAAAGCTGCTCAAGCCCTACAACAGGATCCAACAACGTACAAATAAAAGCATATCGATCCATTTTTCCGTAACGAAGCTCTGTTCAAATAGAATAAAATTATTAATAGCTTCCAGATTTTTCCCTCCGGCCCCCCACCCCGGCAAAACAACACTAGAAAGGCGACGACCTCCTCATCAGAGCAACTCCGCATAAGCCTGTACGTTTTCGCCAGCTGTTTTAATGAGGTCATTTAAACATCGCCGAAACCGACTCTTTGCACAATTCCGGGGAACCTAACTTACAGGTAACAGGGCTCTCGTACACGAGGAGGGGAAGCCGAGCGAGAGCGGGTGGCATTTACGTTAGTAGGGCCGGCCGCCGCGGGGGCCCGGCGCAGAGCCGCGCACCGCCTGCTCCCACGCTCGGGCGGAGCGAGTGGGCGCCCGGGGGAACTTTCCCTTGCGATGGGTAAAGCCTTACGCAAAGAGGGGGCGGAATGGAAAGCTTCCCCCGAGAGCAGCTACACCCTGGAGAGGGGTGGAGAATGAGGAAAGAAGCGAGAACCTTCCTCGGCGGCAGCTACACCCTCGTGCAGAAGGTTAATGGGGGAAGGGAAATGGGAACCAACGCGGCACCGACGGCACAGTGCGGGGAGGAGGGGGTGGGAAGCACGGACTCTCCCGGGCCGCCGCCGCCGCCTCAGCCAGCTTGGTCTGCAGCCAAACCCCACAAGAATGCAACGCGGTCACATGACCTCCGGCGGACGTGCAACTCCCTTCCCTCTCCAGGGAGACCCTGCGCCATCTTGTACTGACGCAGTTACAAAAGCAAGCACGAGTTGCTCTTCTCCCGCTCCTCTCCTCACAACCCCGGCACTGTTTGGGAAGGAGAAGCCAAGGCCTGGTCCTGCTTTCCTTTTCACCGACTCTTCAAGGATCCCCCGCCCGTGAAGTCCTCCCTCTCGCTGGGATCATGGCGCCCGTTTTCTCCCTTTGCACCAGCCTCCCCCGGCAGCTCCCCAACCCAGCCCAGCTGCGGCTGCCCCTGCTGCAGGATGATGTCAGCGTCAGCCAATCAGGGCGCGCCGGGCAAGCCCGGCCAGCCCGGCTATTGGCTCCCGCGCAGCTCCCTCCCCCCTCCTGACTCAGTCGCCGCCGCGGTTCGTTGCGGGGCCGCAGCCAAGGCACAAGTGGGGGGAGGGGAATAGGAGGGGAAGAAAAAAAAAAAAAAAAAAACCTACACAAAAAACCGACAACCAAACCCACCAAGACGGCAGCCGCCATTTCGCGCAATAACAGGCAGAACCCGAGCGAGCAGCCCCAGCCAAGCGCCCTAAGGAGAGAGAGAAAGAAACAAGAGACACACGCACAGAAGAGTTAGACAGGAAAAAATACCCATAGACTCCGCCGTGGTCACAAGACGTTTAATCGCCCCCCTCCTCCCTCAGACTCAATGCCCCGTTACAGCCGCCTCCTCTGCGTCCAACCAGCTAGCGGATTCCCTTCACCTCGGCTCCCTCCTGCCGCAGCAGCAGCTCTTTAGAGCCCCAAACTCTCTCTGCCCAAGGTGTGGGGGACGCTAGTCTATGGCGCTGCTGCTAACTGCTTCTCCGGTCACCCGATTGTGGCGGCTCCATCGAGGCAGGGTAAGAGCTGCCAGCCCAGCTTTTATCTGGTGCCCCGAGTTTGCGCACTGAAGGAGGCTCGCTCAGCCCCTGGTGGGCGTCGAATGAAACCCCAGCCGCCGCCTCCCCTCCCTCAATCAGCCATATCGCTGGAGGGGCTGAAGCCGGGCAGGGGAGGCAGGGCGGTGTGCGGGCTGAGCAGGAGCTGGGAGGGGACATGGTGGAAGGAAGAGGAGGCCGGTACAAACGGCAGAGGCTGCGTCTGCCTTGAAACACTGCGCGAGCTTTGCCAGCTCCCGCTGGTCCGGACAAAAGCAGACCGTACCTGCTCCCCAAGTGCCGTTCCCTAAAGGGGAAACTCCCTTTAGTTCTTCTAAACTAAGAGGAGCTCGTTCACTGCTCGTCTCGTTCCCGGCAGAAAAGAAACGCCTTCAGTTAGTGCTGTCCCACTCGCTTTAAGAAAAAACGCTGTCTCCCACTTGCCTTATACGAGCCCTAAAACGCCTTGGGGAAGCTTCTCAGCCTCGAGTGCCTTACTGGCAGCAGAGGTTCAGTCAAAACCTCCACGTTGCCCTGAACGGGTCTCAGGCACAGCTCCCACTCCCGTTTCTTCCCCGCCCCTCAAGTAAGGTCCTCTGCTTGTGCTAGACCCGGCGGGTCTACCCGGCTTTTTTTGCCTGCTTTGTGGCAAAAATTTATCCCTCAGGCTGAGATTCATAAAGAACAGGTATGCTGAGAGTAACGCCGGCCGCGAGGAGGAGGCCGAGGCGGCGGGGGGGGCAGCCGGGGAGGGAATTTTGGCGTGTTTGCCTCAGAGGATGCAGTTCTGAGTCAGACATCCTCCCGCCCGCGTTTGGTCCCGCAACAGCCTGGGACGGAGCCCCTGCCCCTCCCCCGCGGTCTGCGCCTCCGGGGCTGCGCATCGCCCCCGGCAGCAGCCCCAGCTGCAGCCGCCCCTCCTCCGCTGCCCTACTTCTCTCCACACCTCCTCACAGCCCCCCTGTCCAGCCCCTGCCGCAGTCTGGTGTCTCGGCCGCGCCCAGACCCGAGCCGTTCAGTGTAACGTGCAAAGCGCTGTTGCAAAATGGACACTGAGGGCTCGGCGGGCGCAGACTGCGCTCCCAGCCCGTAAGCAAAATGGCGGCTGTTTGGCTTCGCCTTGGTAACCCTGCCCCTGCCAGGCGGGGCGGGTGAGCCCCGTGCAGTGGGAGGGAGGGGAGAGCGGACGCCATTTTCCCAGAGAGAGGCAGTGACATAGAAGGGAGCGTAGGAGGCTGAAAGGAGGGAGACACGGGAGCAGCGGTGGCAGCGGGGTTTGTACATAGGTCCCAAGGCAAAGGCGCTTCCGAGCTGGTCCTTGTAGGGTTCTGCGCGCTGAGTTAGGTTTGGGGGGAGGGGGGGGGTCTTCTTTCCTTTCTTTCCCTTTTCTTTCTTTTACCAGAAGCCTGCTGAGGGTTGAGTCCTGCCTAGGGTAGGAATATCCGCAGTGGGGCTGTTGCATTGTTTTGGTTGGGATAGAGAAGGGGCTCAGCCGAGGGGTCCTGCTGCTTGGCCTGTGACCATTACAGGTGAGTCTTCGGTTATTACCAGCGTATTCTGCTGTGGGTGCTGTGGGGAGGGGGGTGGCAGAAGGGGAGTGAAATGCGACGGGAACGTCTCATTACCCTCGGTGCGAGTATAACTCCTTCCCACCCTGAAATGCGTTTAAATTCTGTTTAAGTTGTCTTGAATTTGTTTTTCCTTTTGTGGGGTTTGGTTAAAAAATGGCAGGCTGTCGCTATATCTTGTGAATATGGCGGGTTACTGTAACTGGAGGAGCTGAGGAGAATTTTTTGGCAGTTACGCCAGATTTATGCATTATGCTTGGAAAAAGAGCCAAAAGGGGCTATTATGTGACAACGTACAGTTCCTTAGACTGGTGGTTTTCAGAAGGGGTTTGTGTGTTACTGGGACTGCGTATTGAGTTTTATGAAGCTTAGGGAAATCTATTCTTTTCCTCCATCCTGTGTATTTTTGCTTTGTGGTACTAAAATGGCTCGTTATAGGCCTAATCTCTCTGCCTTCCACACCCCCGCCTCCTTTCCTCCCTCCCTGCTAATACCTCTGCTTCGTGGTGTAACCTGGACGAACGGAAAGCAGTCCTGAAGAGTTTGTGCCAATTTAAAAGGGGATCATTCTCTCCACCCCCTTTCTTGAGGGTGTAAGTAGTTATATTGGTGCATCCCTTTCTTGCTTTAGTTTCTGCAGCCAGTGTTCGTGTTCCTTGGGTGGCATATTTCATTCTCAAATAAATAAAGATCGGTGGGGTAGACCCTATTGCTGTAGACATGGGGGGGGGGAGGGAAACAAACGGTTCACTGTGTAGTACTAAATAGGGTAGAGAAACATAATATAGCTTGATTATAAAGGTCCTGTATTCCCCCATACTCAGCCATTAGGGAATGTGCGGTGGCTAAAAGCCCTGAGGTCCCTAAAACGGTACATACTGCGTGTCTTTAAAAGCAGAAGTTTTGTGCTGCATCTAGATTTAGGAATGTTTTAGTCTGTTTATTTACAGTACCTTAAAGGAATAATAACGAAACGTTTTTGTTACTCAGGGCTCAGATCAGAGAAAAGCAAGATATACCCATGGCTGTACTTGTAATGCATGATTAATTGATTATTATCACTATACTTTTAAAGTTACTTTTCAAAAAATGTGGAGCAAATTTTTTAATTTCCCTCTTTTGTCCTTTAGAGATTCTAAAAATGGCGGCCTCAGGCTGATGTTGTGGTAATCTAATCAGCTCGGGTCCTCCACACCCCATGCAGTGCGTTTGTCTGCAGCGTATTAGAGTCTTACTATGTTTAAATGAAAAGACTGTTCCCTTCAAATAACGTACAAAACATCTCTTGACTTTACTGCGATTTAAAAATGCTGTGTTCCAGCTGATTAATTTTATTGGTTATGTGTGTGAAAGGCAAGTGAACGAGACCACTCTTGTCGGGGAAAAGGGGGGTGGAAAGAGGCAACAGACTCAAGCAGCTTCTTTGAGGGGTGTGTTTAGGTTGCTGTAAGGTAATATGTATGTCGGTTTAATAATTAGGAAAACCCCCTGCGTTTGTGATGGGTACTGTACTTCTGTCCATCCTATTAACGACATAAACCCGGTAATATTTATCAAAGATCACTAAAACAGCCAAGTTCTTTGTGGAATCACATTTGTGAACATCAAGTTCACCTTCCAGGAAATACCTCTGCTGGGCATCAGGGTAGTAATTCCATGTATTTATAGTTTGAGAATGCTAAAAGAATTTAATACTTGCAGATATAATGCATGCGAATTTATAACCTGTTACTTTATTAAGATGTGGAATTTCTTCTGTCACCATGTGATCTTGGTATTACATTTTTTCTTCAATTTATTTTGTATATTGCTGTATGAATTGTATATGTGGTGATACACATACAAATACTGAGGGAAAGTGCGGTGCCTAACCTCTAATTTTTTTCCTAATTGAAATATGAACCTTTTAGTATCACCACTATAAATATGTTTGAGTGGGGGGAAGGGAGGTCACAAGGATTTATTATTTGGTAGTTGGTGTAGTGTACTCTGATACAAACTGTGGAGGCTACAGACTCTGTGGTTTAAGCAACAACAACAAAATAGTAATTTTTCACTTTTTTGTTTTTGATGCCTGTCTTTAATCTTGTCCTTGGTTTAACGAGGTATGAATTCCTGTGCTAGTATAGCTTTGGAACCTTCTGGATTTAAACAATCAAAAGTGAGGTATTGAAGTGGCAAAACTGTCTGCAATCTCTAAAGAATTTTAATTTAGGTAGCATTTAGAAGCACCAATACATGGTTTAAGGTATACCTGAAGTTGAACAATGAGATAGTAAAACATTTAGTGTGTTGTTAATGCATGCCTTTCATGTGTTTTGAGGCCAAAGGCTGAGTGATTCCAACCACCAAGTGATGCGTTAATAGTCCAGTATTGCATGCTTCCATCATACCTTCCTTATTTATATAGATTTGATATTTTTAATAAACCATGTCTTACTCTGTATATTTAAAAGTACCTGAATAAGATTCGAAAGAATGTATGTATAGGCCTTTCGGGAAATGTTTTCCTTTTGTTCTCTAGGTTTAAAGCTTCTGTTCTTGTGAGTAATTTTTTTAACGTTACGACTTAGAGGGCTACACAGTTCTGCAGTCGAACTTTATGGCCTCAGTCATGTTCTCAAGCAGGCATCTGATTCAAGATGAAAATTAAAAAAAAATTGTACACTTAACAAAAAACATAGGGTGGGTGGGTGTGAAATAAACACAAAGATTGAAATATTCAAAATTTTCAGCTTATCTTAAAGATTACAAATTTTATGCATGAAGAGTCTGGAATTTTGAGATTTTCCGGAGTTGCCCATGTATGAGTTGTAGTGAGTCATTTTGCCTTTGTGACTCAGTTTCTCCATTTATAAAAACAGATTTGTGATTTAAGGAGACAATGTTACAAAGAAAAATTTGTATTTAACTCCATTGATGTTGATATGTTGAAGTATATTCATGAAAAATGAAATGTCCCCTACAGATTAATGAACACCTCTTGATAGAGGGAAGATTTGAAATCTGAATTGCCTTTTTTTTTCTTTTTTTTCAAGAGGCATTTCTGATTTACAAACGTTGTGTTACAAATGCACTGTAATTTGTAGACTGTAGTTCTAAAACCGTTTATGTATCTTCAGGCTTTCCATATCTGAAGGAAAAAAAATCTGCTTAACTGTCACTTAGCCTTTTGGGTGAGCTTTTTTGCCATCTGGGAAATTTCGGAGGGGAAATAATACAGGCTTTTTAGACTATATCTAGGGGAAGTTTCTCTTAGCAGTAAAATTCAGATTACTTTTAGGAGTTGCATTATCTCATGTCTTTGGTAAAGTTTTAGCACACAACTCTTTATTCTGTTGGAAAGCATAAGAAATGCAGAAATGGGTGTCATACTGAAGGCTGTAGTGTCTCTCTAGTCCTGATCTCAGTTTGATTTAAGGACAGTCTTTCTTTGTGTGCATGCTAATAATTATTTTATATGTGGACTTGGGTGAGTCTATTTAAGTCCTAAGTTAAGGATTATTTGTGGGACTCAGTTAAGGAGTGGTGTACGTAATTGTGAAATTGTGGCATTGTTCTAAATAGATTAATGTAAATAAAGGCTTAATGAAAGTATTGTGCTGTTTTTGTCTAACATTCTAACAAAATTGAATGAGGGGATGTAGAGCGGAGAAGATAAAAAATATAAAAACCAATTCAGACTTCTAGAGAGATCCTAAAGAAGTCCATCTATGTTATTGGCCTAGTGACTTCCATACAAATGAGCATTTGTGAATCTCAAAAGCAAATTTTGTTGGACAGTGTTTTTGGAACAGGTACAGTGCATAAATGTTTCCACTGTGCAAACAGTAGTTTTGATTTATTGCTAAGAATGGAAGTTAAGGCATCTCTGGTTTAAAAAAAAAATTACCTTATGTATAATGTGGATTAAGGAAAAGAAGAAAGATTTTTTTTTTATTATTCCGAATTCTGGATTATTTGAAATGCTAATTGTAGTGGGTTTTTTGAATGGTGCAAGATGAATATTTCTAACTACATCAGTGTTCACATTTTCTTATTAACCAAAGAATCATACCCACAGAAGTTAACCTAATTTTTCTGAGGATTCAAAATTCTGCTGATGGTCTTCATACTACAAAGCCCCCCTGCTATAGTTGTGTTCAAAGACAAAACTGTTGTTACCTTTAAGGAATAACAAACAAGTTATTTAAAAGAAACCTTGTCAAGGTTTCATATACTTACTGGGAAGCACTGAGATTATTTTTCTTTCCTCTTACAAATCTCGATGTGGTATTAATGAAACAGCCAAGATTTTAAGCTGTGCTGTTTGTTGAAAGGTTTTAATAATGAAGGTTATCTGTAAACATTTGAGGACCGTTTTGTTGTAAAACATATATATTTTTAAAAATACTTAAGTGCTTTATTTTTTTAAATTAAAATATTTAAGAACTATGGTAAGTCACAGTGTCTGCTCAAGTTAAGATTTTTAAAAGTACAGATGAAGAATATGTTGAAATAGCACACAGTGCATCTGTGCAAGTAGGATGTGTTTGTTAGTTTTGCATATTTTATTGAAAGAGTGCTAGCTCTCCTTTCATGTGAAAGTTCTTACACTGCTTAGATGGAGATGCAGGGTTGTAAAACAGCCTCATTTACAGAACTGCTGGTCCTTTGCAAGCCTCACCTAAGTGTAGGAATGCCAAAATAGTATTGTTCCTAGTTTTAGAATTTAATTTTAAGTTAACATTTGTCAGTAGGGGTAGATAATAAAATGTCGTAGTGCAAGCTGAGGTTTAAAGAAGCTTTTAAAAATTTTATTCTCATTTGTAGTTTTGTGTATTGTTTTATGCCGTTGTAGTCTAGCTAATCATTCACCTTTATGTCTTTATCTCAAAAATAAGTTGTCATCAAGTTGAAAGACAAGATGATAAGACTAGGATTTTAATGACACTATTGTACCTTATAGTACATTTTAAGAAGGAGGACCTATAATTGGTTGCCCATTGGTTATTGTATTATTCATAGAAATTAATATCCTGTGTTCATGAAGTGAGAATTTTAAATTTATACAGAACAGCAGGTTTGAATCTTACCCTGAGGAGCTTCAAATATTTTAGTCAGTTTGGTGTTCATTACTCTCTAAGTCTCCTTACTTGACTAGGTCTAAAGATACTTTTTTCTTTAACAGTGGGTGATGCTCTTAACTTGCCTTGAGTAGTCAAAATGAGCTAACTCCTAATTGTTACGGTTGTAATGGGGCTGTGTTTAAAACTGTATCACAAGACAGATGATATTCCAAGTCTAGACAGCTAATCCTATTTTAACCATTTGTTTAAAGACAGTTTTCCAATGTTTTTAGTAGATTCTACTTAAACTGAAGGTGAAGACCTGAGAATTACAGCAATTTATTTATAACTTTTGAGGAAGGTATAGAGAGATCATACCTCTCATTTAGTTTCCAAACCTATTGTTCTATAACTGTGAAGGAAATGTGAATATATATATGTGATAAACAATACAGTAGTTATTTTACTAGTTATAAGGATAAAGTTCCTCCCTCAGATGCTTTACCAAGTGACATAGCTAATTGCTCTTTGCTTGGGGTAGAAACTCTTGATGTGAATCTTGGTCTTTAATTGCAGGGTTTTCATGAATGACTAGTGTTTTCTAAATTCTGTTCATTCTCCACTGTCTCTTTCCAATCATATCTTCTGTACTGGAAGACAAATAAAATACAAACTGCATCTTCCCGCTCCCCCCCCACCCGCGTCCACCTGCATCTGTGTGGCAGTAGTATTGAAAGTTAAAAGCTGTGTTTTGTGCTTCTATTGCTGGGCAGACCATCATTGTTTTTGTGTTTATTTTAAGATTATCTATTTCATATCTTTGTTTTTGCAATTAAGAATACATACTGAGATACCCTTGGAAAGCACAGAAGTACAGTTACAAATGCATGGAATGTAAATTTCTTAATACAAATCAGTCAATATAGTTTTGCAAGATAATTGCAATTGAAATGTTTTTTTGTTTTCTTCAAAGTAGGAAAGGTCTTTTGATACTTAAACTTCTGTACTTTTTGGCTGTCCTTGAACATGACATAGTCCCCTCCATCTGTTCCCTCACCCTTTCTTGCACTCTTCCTCCCAAAATTTTAGTAAAGAGCATTGAAATACTGCCAGGTTGTTACCAAGAAGTACAGTCCAGGTTGAACTGTGATTAAAATTATGTAAAAAAGTTCTAACTGCTAGAAAGTCTCTGTTTGAAAGGGTGCAACTTTCTGACTTGCTTTTGTTTTGATTCCTGGGCGTAAGTGTAACAATTAAGTGAATGTCTACAAACTGCTTCTACAAGTAAAAGTAGAAGCACTGCTGTACAGTTCATGTAAGTCAAATGATAAAATGGGGAACTAGGCTTTGGAATCTACCTAAGTAGAAACATAACAAAATAAAAATTTGCTTAGCTGAAATGTCAGACTTCAAATAAGTCAAAAGAATATACTTCTTATGTGGCAGGTACCTAATAATTATAGTAGAGTCCTAAGTCTTATTAAGCAGCATAGAAAAAAAAAACTATTTTATTTGATGTCATGAAGCCACCAAATGTTTAGGCAGTTGAAGGCAATACCAATGTGTATTTGTAGCCAGATGCTCCAGTTCCGCTTTTCCCCCCCAGCCAAGCCTTACTACTTCTCCAGAGGAATTTTGGGCCTTAGAATTTAGACTTTCCAGTGGCAGAAGTACCATATGACACACTGTTAAATTTAATAAAAAAATAAATAAACCCTTACAGTTGCAGACATAACTTAGAGAGTACTCTTTGTATTTTGAAATGTTTGTCAAGAATAATGACTTAAAGTAATGGGTGTGAATAATGTTTTCTTGGAGAATAATTGGTAAGTTGCATACAGGCATTTTGTGTAAATTTAACCAACAGTTATTTACCACTTTCTGATAGATGGAGAAAAAAGTTTGCAATAAAACATCTGATAGAAAAAAGTGACTTAAAGCCAAGATCTGTTTATTGGTGAATTACTTCATTTGTTTCCTTAACCTTTGAATTCCTATTTAAAGGAATTTTAGGTCTTGCAGTGATACAGTGTAACACGGTAATGCTAGGTAGCTGATGCATACTTAAAGTTACAAACAATACTGCTATCAAAAAGTAATTTTTTCTCTTTGCTCTTCTTCATTTGCTACGCCTGTATTTTAGAATTCCTTGATTCTCCAGCTGAAATAATTGGTAATTTTTGAATGGATAGGCCTTTTTGTTTGTGGTATATTTTAAGAAGTATGGCAGGTGTTCAGTAAACATAGAGACATCAAGTAATTGGCAGTTAATTTTCAGGTTTGGGGGTTGATTTCTGTAAATATAAAACCCAAAATCTGGAAATGTATTTTTCTCTATAACTCTGCTTACTGCTTCTTTGATAGATTTCTGTTCAATAAGCTAATCTTTACTCTTTCTGTAAGTGCATTTACTTTTATTTCTTTCTACCACTCATTCTTTTTCTATTCCTAGTCTCATACTTTGTCTAACTTCCACTGAGAGAAGAAAAGGAGGAGTGAAGAGAGAGAAGAGGTAAGGGGAAATCTTCCATGTTCTAACGGGATGGCATAAATATTTGAGGAAGAGAAATCGCTTTCTGTGCTTTCTATCACTTCTTCAGCAATACGCAAAAGCAGCACTCTTGGACCAGATAGTAAAGGGAAGATAGCCTATGGCCGGTGGAAACTACCTCTTCCGTGTGGCAGAAACTTGGTTGGCTGACAGACTGTTCCTAGGTTTATACTTAAAAGGGCAGCTTGCTTTCCAATGACTGGAGTTGGTGTAATGCATATAATGAGCTGTACTGAAGAACTGATACATACATGGTAGGAACTCAAGTTTTTTACACATGAATCTTGGATACCATGGAGGAGGCAGGTTTTTTTCTTCTTTGTTCCAGATCCCAAACTTGAGACCAATTCATGAAGTTTGGCTGTCATTCCAAACATGCCTGAGGTCTTTGTTGAATGTAAAGCCCCGTATTTATTGTATTGGAATGTTCATAAGTATGCTGATGAACTCCTTATTTCACCATGCTTGTTCTTACTCTATCTTGGCACTAGACTAAAAGCAAAGTAGGAGGAGGAGCCTTACCCGGTAGTAGTTTGGCTGTAATAGCACCGTTTCTTAAGTAAGTTGGTCTAATGATCACTAGGTGTCTCTCAGTACAACTGATAACTTAAAAACCAAAAATTTGATGGTTAGGAACTTGGTATCCTTGAGATTTCTGAAGCTTAATGAAAATCCAAAAGGGGATGGAAAGGGGCAGCTATGACTAGTATGCTGGGAGAAGTAGGGAGAGGAAGCGTAATGATTTAGCCATTACCTGTTGTGTGTGTAACTCCAAACCAGCTGTAACAGGTACTTTTTTTTTCTTTTTTTTTTGGCTGGTTGGCAGGGCACCTAAAAAGTAGGTGAGATCGACCTGACTACTGACAATGTGTAGGTCAGTGTGGATGGCATAGGAGGTTATTGAGGGGCTTATAAGGCCAGGACCAGTTAATACTGTGATGGGGAGGAAGATACTGCTATGAGAAGGATATAGAGAATATTAGGTCAGTGGGAATGTTTGGGCACAAACTCAAAACACTTAGGAAACCAGATTTCTTTGAGTAAGGTATTTCTTCTGTGTGATTTGCAGGAGTTAGTCATTACTGAGTCCTAATTTGTGTATTATATTTGAGTATGCCTACTCTGTCTTATTTTACCTATTACCTTTTTTTGTCTTGGCACAAATTTGAAGTAGACTGCTAACTTACCTGTTAGGTTACCATAGAGAGCCTCAAACAGTAGCCAAGGTCTGAATTTGGACTCATAGTTTATGTTTCTAAGCCTGCATACTTACACCACTGCAGTTGCAGTATGAACATTTGGAAGTTGGATATCCCTCCTAATCACTTAGCAAAATCTATACCATGGTGCAGCATGCTGGGGGAAACAGAGAAGGAACTTCCTTGTGGGTAAGATTAGTCATTTATTCATGTATTCTGCTTCTAGGTCTGATTAAGGATGTGTTATCTCCTTAGAAACAGCCAGTAATACATAAATACTCAGATTATTTTGATACATGTTTTTATGCCGCATGTGTATGCTACATACATTTACTCCGGATTTGTGTGTAGATACATACATATATGCATATACACACATGTGTGTGCACAGAGTAGTACACTATTGGAAGGATATCTAGAGTATATCATTAAAATGTCAGTTTGTATCCCTAGTTCTCCAGATAACCTAACTGTTGTATAGAGAAGATGAGAGTGGTTAGAGCAGTAGTGGAAAGCAAAAGTTTACCAAAACACATAGGGTTTTTTTTTAGTAAGATCTTATTAGTGTTTTCTTCTCCCTGTAAACCCCCTCCTCCAATTAAAACCAAATTTTTTAAAAAAAGTAAAAAAAAGAAAATAGTAGGCAGGGAAGCCAAGTAGGAAAGCTCAGTTTGTTGGCTCTACGGTAGGTCAGGACAGCAGTTTTCACACTGGATTTGTGGACTATAACACACAGCATTTTTACTTAGAAGTTTCTCCTGTATAATAGTACCAGAGCATAGGTGTTACCAACTTCTCTTAGGTATGCTCTTGTGGATTTCTTTGTGGGAACGGTGTTTCCCATGACCACAAGTTAAAATTGTTGGCCTGTAAATCTGAAGGAAGGCATGACAAGAATTGCTTTTGTTAACGATTGCAAAATGTGTATACACATATGATGTAATCGGGGGGGGGGGGGGAGAAGAATGTTTAGATTGATTGCATGCTCAGTAAATGGCAATTTATGCATAAAGATGTTTTTAAGCATTTGTCCTCTAAATTCTATTTCTCCTTTTTTCCAATGTATGTAGTAGACTTGGTGTGTTTCAATTTTAAGATACATAGCTGTGTTCCTGCATGCTGTATTGAGTACCAGCACTTCAAACATGCTTTTATGCACTTCCCCTTATAAAGAAAGCATTTTTAAAGGGGAAGGAAGGCATCAGCACACCTTGTAGACTGTTCTTCCTGGTGTGGTAAGGAAATTGGATGGAATGCTACCTGTTGGTCATCTGTATTACCTGAGATGACTTGTATAATACAACAACTAATGCCAAGTTCAGCAGGAATCAGCAGAGGTCTGAAAGCAGTAGTATGATCTTGGAAGTCTTTGCATCTTGCCTGAAAGACCCTGTTGAGATGTGAGACTCTAGTTACTAACTTCAGAATGATCCTGTGGAGCTGACAGGGACCCACAGTAGCATGAATTTTCTATTGGGAGCAAACAGAAGCTGGGGTTTGGTTTGAGCTTAGTGCTGTGTGAGTACAGATAGATTGCTGTTACATTCAAATTGAAGTTACAACGAGATTAGCATGATGTGCTGGTTGAACTGAAAGGTCTTGCTTGACTCAAGACTGTCATGTGACTGGTTTTTGTATTTTACGTCTTAATCATTTTTATCTGTAAATCTGATGACTCTTCTCTATCATTCCTCTTCCTTGCTCCACGCACAAGTGGAAAATTGCCTGTACAGATCACTTTCTTTCAGCAGTTTCATCTGTTTTGTTCCAGCAAGCTTCAAGTTAATTCCCTTGGATTTGTACACATCCGTTAAAAATGAATCATTATGTGTACTGTGTGTATTCTGATACTTAAATATTGCTCCAGGAAATTGTTACTAATTTTTTTCTTTTATTTAAAGGATGTGAGGCAGTGGGTTAATCAGTACTCTTACTTTAGCAAAAGAGAGCTGCTTCTGTACTTTTGCTCAGGGGAAATAAGCTCTGCTTAAACATGGGTTGAACTGCCTGTTTCTCCATAAGTTGGGAAACACAGGCTGTAACTTTTCAGATGTTCAAGAGTGCTAATTATTCTCAGGTGTTTCAGTTACTCAGTTTACTAAATATGGGTAAATTATCACTTTCACCTTTTACATATTTTGTGGTATATTTAAAGTTACATTTTTTTTTCTATTAAGGAAAGACAGTTGGCATTTGTACATAGGTTAGAAGGTTTGATTAATTTTTTTACCTCATATGTATTTTGTATGTAGACTTTGTGAAGATGCAGAGCAAGCACACTATAGAGATGGTAATTTGGTTAATGTGATTAATCCTTCTGCAGTGACATTAGCAAAGGACTTTGAGGTAAAGTTGCATGCATCAGTATAAAATCTAAATAATTTTTTAATCATAAACCAGCACTGTTTCCTCTCATTAAACACACAGAATTACAGGCTAATCTAATTATAATTAGATTTTTCTTTCTTAAATTTTTGCTCTGGGAGGGCCTGGTAATCCTCTCTGCAGAGGCATTCTGTGATGAAAGCCCCAAGTCTTGAAACATCTAAACTATGTAACTACTTTCCCCCCTGCTCCCCCCCCCCCCTCCTCACGTTGTAATTGTCAGTGGGTGGTGACCAATGGAGGCAATTGCTAGATAAAAAATACTGAAGAACTTCAGGTGTATACTGAGGTAATAAACAGGAACAAAAATACTATTTTTTTTAATACTTAGTGATGTGAGAAACTTGAACTGATTTAGCGATCAGCTTACTAAAATTAGTGTAGTGTTTTGTTTATGTGGAACATTCTTAGATTCGAGCTAGGAAATAATTCAGTTGTAAGCTTAATTCATGATTTCACTGAGGTCCCTCTGTAAATCGGAAAACAAGTGTTGTATTGCACGTAGTTTGAATTCTGTTCCTTTTTGTAGTGGATTTTTCCCCCCCCCCGACTTCTAAATACTTTTTGTCTTTAGTACCTATCACATGACAACAGAATCTGGAAATTGATTTATAGGGAAGGAAAGACAAGGAGCAGTGACACTGTGTGAAAGGCTGTCAGATGTACTAAGAATACTAACAACAGATTTCATTGATTCCCCCCCCCCCCCCCCCCCCCCAGCCCTTTGGTTTTTTAGCATTAGGGATAAATGTGGATTAAAAAAAAACCAACCCAAGCCAAACAAAATCCCACCACCTTGTTACAGTAAGTATGTCATATTATCATATTAATTTCTTTTCAGGATTTCTTTTATGATTAAGGCAAAAAATTTGTTACTGGTGCTGCCACCATCTCTTATCTTTGATTTTTGTGAAAAGTTTTTTATCTGTGCACCCAGATAAGAGCTTTAGTATTCTTACACATATAGCATAGGTTGTAGCAGGATACTTAATCCTATTTAATATTCCCTCTCCTTTCTTGAAAAAGATTAAACGTCTTGCAGAGGTGAGCTACCAGTATAGCACGTAACTATGTGAGTTGTACCTTTCCCAGTACAGCAAGTGCTGTTCGGTTTCTTCTCGTTTGAAAAACATACTTCATGATTAATAAAAGTAAAGGTAAGTTGCAGTTCTCTGATCAGATTTAGATCCTTACTTTCTGTTTGAATCTAAGTACTGGGATCCCAGTTTCTGAATCTGTAAAAGAAAAGGCAAGTAAAATTAGTTAAATGCTTTTTTAAAAAAATACTTTCCTACCTGAGAAAAAAGTCGAAAGATGCAAAATATTACATGGAAAATGCCGTGGAAGAATTTATCTGGACTCTTGACACTTAGAGGATGATTGATAGCTGGGGTTATGAAATCTTGTTGGAGTCATCTGAACAGTTTGGCTAGACTTCAAGTTCTTATTTTTCAAGTGTAGTTTCTGTCTGGGTGATCTGTCATCTCCTTGTTTTCTGAAACTGTTCTGTATAGCTTTTGATGGTCTTAGAAGAAGCAGGTGGAAGGAGAGAAAAAAAGACATGCTGATAAAGTAGACTTGGGTGTTCTTTTTTGCCAGCATTTGATCATAGCAACTGGATTTAGTTTTGAATGTTTGGACCCTGTAGGATTAGGTTAAAAAATACAGATTTAGTTTAAGATTACCCATTTACCTTCTGATTTAAGAGTTGAGCCCTCTATATATTTTTTATTTCCTTCCTCTGTGTACCAGTGAAAAAGTTTTTAATTCTGCTGTCAAAATTTGATCTTACAAGGATGACAGAAAGGAAATGTAGTCTTTGTTAGACCACAGAATAATGTTGTGTAAGTGGAATACCTCAGGAATAATATGCAAGTTATTTTCTGTTGTTTAGTGCTTAAGTGATGTCATTTGTATGGAGTCACACAAATGAGTAATTTGCAATGTATTGTGCTCTTATACTTCTGCTAGAGCATGATTAATTTAAAAAAATGATTGTGGTATCATAAAATGGATGATGAGAAGTATGGTGAAGCTTCAAATATTGTAGACTTGATATGGCTATTAAGTCAAAAAGCTCCTATGTATTTTCTAGAGGGAAAAAAACACTGCCAGAGAAAATGTAAACCAATGTGACTGAATGGTAGAAGTGTGGTAAGTTTCTTGCAGGAGGTTGATTTCGTGCAAGATAAATGCTTTAACCAGGTTGAACAAGAAGTGTTTTTGTTTTTTAAGATGAAAATTACATTATTAAGGCAAGATAAGCTTTTTTTAACTGCACCTAAATAAAAGCAAAAATTCTTCAAATAAGGAATGTGTTTTAATATGGAAAGCTGGGCTGGTAGGGTGATAATGCAGAAAATCTTACGGATCTTAAGGAATGGCCAAAATTTTGTCAAAGCTTACAGTGTCTTATCACTGAAAGAATAGTGGGCCCTAACAAAATGGGAGGTCCTCTGATGCCGAGATTAAGCTACAGTACGTGAGCAACTTTGCCCAATAAAGAGTTGATCGTTGAACGCTGGAGGACAGTTTTTACGTAGTGCCTTTTAACTATATGACTTTGAAATTAACCAGAGAAACCAGCATGATCTTGCTGACTTTCGAATTATCATAGTGCTTGAAGACAGACTTTCTTAAATATTAAATTGTGTATAATCTGCTTGGATTGTAGGAAGACAACTTCTCAGCACCCTTCCTTCCAGTCCTTCTGGCCAGTTATTTAAAGGAAGTGCACCTATGAAAACAGTTTCTTAGAAGGCCACGGGTGACAGGTTGTCAGAGGCCTGAAATAGATGGGTACTTGCAGAGATTGGGAAGTACCATATTATGATAGCAGATAGTATTTTATGACTCATCTAAAATACCAAGCTTCAAAGGATAAGCAGTCACTTTTTAAGATGGAGAAGGAAGAAAGTTCTCCAGGGTTACGTTATTTTCTGTTCCGAACTTTCAAATTTTTGTAGTATAATCCAATAAATGACAATATTTTAGTGTGTCATGGCAATACTTCTGGTTCTGACATGACAGAAGATAATTATTTTCCTTCATCCCAGGTCTGACATCACTGTGTGTTCGTCATTGGATGGCCTATAAGGTCACAGTTCTGTTAATAAGTGAGCATAGTGTAATGACTTTATCCTGCGTCTCCCCCTACCCCTATTCTGCCCTATTGCAAGAATTGGTTGAGGGTGGCTACTCAAATAGTGAGCTGTGTTTGTTTGAAATAACTTGTCTGTGTAGGTATTGCGAGCTGGTGACTGCCTACATTCTTCCATACTTAACTATAGGCAGAGGAAAAGCATTCGAGGGTTTTGTGCATGTGTGTGTTGTCAAGACCTGAAATCTTAAGGTGGTAAAAAATGATGAGGTAGCATTACAATCATGTTCTGCTTCCTTTTAGATGAAACAACTGTTTAACACTGTTTTGCCAAAGTCTTTGATTTTACTTGGCATAGATTAGTCTCAGAATTTGTGGGTGAATTCTGACTAAGGATGTATTTCAACAGCTGACAGTAGGGTAAGAAGTTTGTCTTGGCTCTGTTGTTCCTCCCCCCCCCCCCCCCCCCCCCCCCTTTTTTTTTTCTTACAAGAGTGGTGATGTATTTGCTTGGTCAGAGATAATGGCATCTATTGTGCCATGCATTAGCAATTAATAGCCTGCCTATACATAGCTCTTTTCTTTTTCCACATCAAAAGAAAAAAGCATCCCCAAATTTCACTTGATTTTCAGATTTGGTAACAACATCTTTCTGTGTTGCCAATGAAGGTCACTTGAATATGTGATGATTGGGTAACCTTAGTTGCTTTATATAAGTTTGTAGATGTGCTAGCCCATGAGGCAACTGTCGAAGGCAGGTTCTTCACTTCCATCAGTCTCCTGGGCATTTTTGTGTATGGAAGTTTCCAGTTGTTCCTTTGCTTGGTCAGAAGCGTTTCAAGAACACTCGATTAAGAAAAATCACACCACCACCAGGAACAGTTTTAAGTGCAAAAAATGTGTAAGTGCAGATCTTGATGATCTCAGGCAGTATGTCTTTCAGACCTACTTTGAAACACACTGAAACTGTTCTTCAGAATTCTATAATAAGCATAAAATAAAATCTCTGTTATGCTAATGATTTGTTAGCGTCGGTGAAACTGCCGTTGGTAGTGGAACAACCTTTAGCCTGTGATAGCCAATTTACCTGTACTAAAGAAGTTGATGGTTTCCTTTCAATTATTGGGTAGAAATTAATATAAATGTTTTACTTTTTCAGAAGAGAACTAAATGATAAACTGATGTTTCCTGTAAGTTGTAGATGAGGCCATTCAAGGTTCTACCCTATGAGTAAACTATATGGTGGCAGAATGAGTGCTCACTTAAACTGTAAGAGGTGCTTGGGGTTTCTTTTATGCCTGCTACTAAAACTCTATACCTGCTTTTGGTGTAACATGTATTTCTTGCTGCTTATTCTTGAAAATAGTGTGTGTTTTCCTTAATTTTATGCATTTAACAGTTGTGGTATTCATTAAGAAAATGCTCAGTGTTTAAATGAGGAAAGCAAGATACCCCAACAGCTAGTTGGCCTGATTGCTTTCCAGTTCATTGTATTTTGTTACTCGTGTAATGGGACCAAAACACAACCTCTGCTGTCTAGAGGGAGTATGAACTGTAGAAGGTTTAGGCACTTTAAGAGCATGCCAAGATGTTTGATGTTAATTGCCAGCCTTCAGTAGTGAGATAAAATTTAAGAAGTTAGATGAAGATTTGCTGCCAGTTCATACCTTAGAAATGCCCTGTTGATGCCACTTATCATCCTGAAGATGCCAGCTTTATCGATACGAAGAGCAAATTCAGATTTAAGTCCACAATGTTTTCCTGGAGTCCTCCAATTTTTCACTGGAGGCTCGTTACTTTTTTTGTTTGCAATCTAGTGTTTGGCAAGGGTGAGTGTGTTAAAATAAGTTGATCTCAAAACTGTTGGGCTTTTGTAAACTGCAGCTAAGATACTACACTTCTGTCAGGTGGGAGGAGTGTATTAGGCACTGTATGTGCTTCATGCAAAGTGGTCTCTGTTCTTGCAATTTTGACATTTTGGAAGGAGTTTGCAGTTACTTATTATGCAAATATTGAAGATGGGGGTATTTTCCTTCAATTATCTAGTCACCGGTGGAATACCTTGTGTATATTAGGCTATAAAAATGCATCAGTTTACTAATCTGTGAACACAGGTATCTGAGGTGCTGTGTACCTCTCGTACTTGGTTGAGTGTTCTGTCCTACTTGGCAAGAGGAGTGGGAGACTAGCAGTAACTGCCATACAGGTAGGATTGGTGTATTGACTTGTGTGAGTCAAGCAGACTGTAGCTTTGCTCTACAATTAAACTACTTCCGATTCTTTTTGGTTTACTACTTAAGAAAAAAGTCTTGTAAAATTGGCACCTGATGGGTATAGTATCTTCTGATGGTGATCTATTGAAATGAGGTGGAAATTGTTTCATGCCATTATTGTGAATCATTAGAATGATTTTGGTTTAAAAAATACCGAATGGAAGCTGTGACACTTTTCTTTTGACATCCTTGGTTTGTATTGTAGATACTGAAAGTTGTGTGTGGTGGGATTTTTTTGTTTGTTTTTTAAAGTGCAAAACAAAAGTGACCTAAGAAATACTTGAAAAATTCTGTAACCAGGCTTCTATTCAAATGTACAGCAGTTGAGCTCAGACAACATAGAGCAGTAAGCAAATGTACTTTACATCTAGTAAGTCTGCCTTAAAGTCAGTCTTTGTCACCTCCCTGAATGTGAATATTTTCATCGCTAATTTAAATGATGATATTTTTGTCAGTTTGTAATATTTCAGGCATCATCACATGCTTAGAATAAGTGTATTTGAAGTTAACTTTTAAAGATGATTGAATATTTTCTCTTTGCTTCTGCAAAATAAAACTAATGAAATTACTGCAACAGTGATTATTTTTTTTCTTTGTGATGTAGAATTGCCTGGTTTTAAAATGAACTGACCCAGTCTTCTGCCTTTTTTTTTTTTTTTTTTTTTTTTCTTTTCTTCTTTTAACAGGGTTTGTGGATGCACTTAGATGTTTGCAATGAGCACTGTGGCTGGCATGCCCCAGTGTTTTGGATACCAATGCATAGGACTCCGTAGTAATCGAATTTATCAGAAACGAACGTCATGAGCATAGTGATCCCATTGGGGGTTGACACAGCAGATACTTCTTATTTGGAAATGGCTGCAGGCTCAGAGTAAGTATGTGAACATAATTTGTAAGTTTTCCTTTTCAGTGCTGCTTTTAAATTTATTTTTTTCCCCAGTGACTTGTGTTTTTGTTTTTTTTTTATACCAGTGGAGAGGATTTAGGATTCAATAAAACGAAGCAGACTCCCAATACTTAAATAACTGTCACTTGATTCTGAAGTCAGTTTATTCCTCTTTGGGGAGAGCAAAGAAGAGAAGCTAAACTGTTATACCAATGCATATTTTCCTTGCTTATCAGACTGAGAAATACAGATGCTGCCAGTTTTGCTCTTGTTGCTTAGAATACTTTGCCTTTTAACTCTATGAAAAAAATATTTTGATTTCCCATGTTGGAAAGGTGAACTCATTTGGTGTGGCAAACTGCAAGAAAGTGGTAGTAATTAAGACAAAGATGCCTTTATGAAGGTTGAAGACTTCGCTTAATTGTCTAATGCTATGTCTTCCCAAAGTTATTTTATATTGAAGAGCTAGCAGAAATTCACTTGTTAATAATTCATTTCAGTTAGTAACTTTATATAAAGGATTACAAAGAGCTAATGAAATCCTGAATTCAAGAAACTCTTCCTTTGCATTAAATAAGCCATAGTGGATTTCTGTGTTTGGCAGCGGGTGAGGGGCAGGTGGGGGTGTTTTGTGGTTTTTCATTTGTTTTGGGAGGGGATTGTTTGTGGGTTTTGGTGTGTTGGGGTTTTTTGTGGGTGGTTTTTTTTTCCCCTCTAGTGGTGTCTGTATCTGTAGAGTATTGATAGGCTAGCGTTCATCTCTGACTGGAGGTTTTTTCTGTCAGACATACATCTTTCCATGTGTATAGTATCAAGCTGGCTGTTGAATATTACAAGAGGAGAAATAGCATTTTGGACAGCTTGGTTCTTGGAGAGGTGAAGGACCAAGGCGGTATTGTAACTTTCACCAGTGTACATAGGTACATGATTCCCTTGATGTCTATATATTTCAGACAGGTTTTTTTTCCTCCATTTTTCTGTTGCTTTTGCATTAATGGAATATATGACGATGAGTTTCTTGGGAAGAGATGTGTGTCAAAAGATTCTAAAGTTTAAAGATGAAGAGAGTTTGTATAAGCCACAGTCAACCTTGACTACTACTTTACATACACATACAGAAAAAATGCCCAGTTCATGTCTTAGATCTAACTAAAAATGTTAAATTCATCATTTATATTAAATTGACTTTTTGGGATTTGTTTTTTGGTTTGGTGTTACTCTTTGCCTTCCTCTGAACCTTTCTGTGGTAATGTTAAAGGCTTTCCCCATCTTTGGTTACCACAAAAATAATGTGCTTGGTTTAGATACTGAAACAATCAATTAGACTTATTTTACATACATGTTTGAAATTTTTCATAGATCAAAAATAAACTTCATAAAGTGGTCCTTCATTTAATGGATGCATTGAATAACTAACAGGAATTTAAATAGTTTATACACAGTCTTTGCTGGAGAGTGTGTGCTAAGTAATATTATTCCATTTAAGGAGCAAATGGCTTTCCTTCCAGACTTTGAAGGAATCATTATGCATTTTAAGCAGAACTCGTGAACAGTTCTTAAAAGGGCTGTCTCTCTCCTATGCTTTCACTTATATATGAGGCTATTCTAACTTTGTGCCGTTCATCTGAAAAAAATCAAGCATTTGCAATTTGAAGCTTCTTGTCATATCAGTTTTTTAAAGTTTTTGTTGATCTCTCATATCATGAACACAGGTTTTCTTGGTGCAGGATATTTTTTAACTTGAGTGACCCATTCACAGCTCTTCCCATTATCTTTTCCTGTGGTTTTCTTTTATGTTTGGAGAAGGTCATGATACCTGAGGTTACTGACATTCCTTGCAGACAGAGCATGTTATGCTGAAGTTAAAATAAATAAATATAGTTGTTAGTATAAACAAGATAGTTAATTGTGTTATTTGCTTGATACTGTGGCATAGCAACCCAGTTAGGAACTGCTTTTCCTCAGATATTAAGTGACTGTTGCCAATTAGATTAGTTCTTATCATCTCTGCCAAACTTACGCTGAAAAATGTGTAGTTGCATGATTGACTTATGCTGACTTAAAAGCCATGTCACTGTCTAAAGAAGCGTGACACAAAGGTGTGTCCCTAACCTACCAGCTTACACAGATTTACATGGGTTTTGTATGTTTTCTTCCAAAGGGTAGTGTGCTGGATATCAATTGTATTGATAGTAATCATAGATTGTCTTTTAGCAAGTTCTGGGGTTTTCCCAAGAGGGAGGAGTTGGAGTTTCTTCGCTGTGACTGATAGGTCTGATACTGCTTCATCAGTTGCTGAAGCATGGGGGTATGGCAAACCTGATCATGTAGGGAAACTCTTACCTTAGTGCAGTCTCTTAGTGCTTGGAGATTTTTCCCTTATGCTTCAAACTAAGGGATAAGCCTGTTAAAAAGTTACAAGTAAGGGTACTTAATGTGATTGCATAGTTTCACATATTTTAATAATTGTAGGGAATAGCTTTGTGGAGAATAACTCCTATTAAAAAGTTTGAATGTCTCAAAAATTGGTTGAAATAGTCTGTCTCTTGTTATTTGTACCTAAGTGAGCTCTCCAGCGGTGGATTATTTTTGTAGTGCCATAGTAGTCGGAACACACAAGTATTTTGCCTCCATTTGTAAGGGGCTTACTGAAGATGAATATGCATGACTTCTTACTGTTAAAGACCTTATAACAGTAAGCACAGCCAGCCATTTTGGAAGGTTTAGAATGCACTTCCTGACTTGAGAAGAGAGCATTAGTCTAGCTTAGAGCATGAGTATAAGTTGCGCACTGGGAAATGCCATTGATGGTACTGCTCTCCTCTTTAATATCTGCATATGTTTTGTAGAGAGAAGGCCTGTATAATGAATCCAACAACCACAGTATATGGGTCATTCTATTGAGCTCAATGTCCAGGAGAAAAGTTTATGAACATTATTGTAGTCTTAAATGAAAACTACCCTCCCATGACTGTTTCTGAAACAGGGATTATTTTTTTTATTACTGTTTTTTAAAGTATTTTAAGACAATGGGAAGCTTGCCTGTTTGTACACCAGTATCTGGTCAGCTTATAGTTTTAGGACCTGCTATGAAATGCTTAGGTAGCAGAACCCACTCTGTGGTAGAGTAGTAGTACCTGGTTCTTTGTGGTCTAGATAGCGAAGCCCATCACGTTTTTGATTAGGTGAAGTGTCTTGAAATAGAAAATACTGGTTTTCATACAAAATACATTACATTCCTTTATCTGAGCTGACCTTCAGCCAGATACTGCTCAGGGCTGCTGGTGCAACAGGACAACAAACCTGAACTCCTTGAAAATGAGATCTGTCAAACTGGTGTATGGCAGATTGATGCTGCTGAAACATGCTTGGAAGCAAGAGGTTTCATTTGGAGTTCTGGCAAACGTTATCAGGAAGTATTACTAGCTAAGTTCTCATAACCTAAAGCTTGGATTTGCTTTTGGCACCTGCCTTTGAAAGTTTTAGTTTTAATGAGATTTTATTTCCCATTTGAGAATGTACATTTTTATAGAAGTGGTTGATGGCCCCAAATTCGAAGGACTGATTGTATTTCAGGTATTAGTCAAACTGCTTGCTGGGGTCTTTTTTTGTTTTCTTCCTTACTACATGGTCAGAAACAAAACAGTATTTAAAAGGAATGAGGTGGGGGAGATGAAACTTCTTAAAGTAGAAATTACTATTGCTTAGAATGCTTGATAGCCGATTCCCTTAATACAGGTTAACTATAGGCTTGCATGGAGTTTTGTAAACGATCTGATTCCATGTGTTTTATTTCATTTCTCACTAATGCCATCTGCTGGCTACACGCAGAACTTTTTCGGTTTGAAATTTGAAATATGAACGGTAGGAAATGAGCCAGAACATGAGGAGTTTCACTTGCAAAATGAAAATTATTTTAGGGGGTTTTAAAAAATATGGGTATCTTTGCTTTTTTTGATTAATTTGAGAAAATATTATGTTCCTATTTTCATATGAACATCTTGAGTCATTGCAGCCCAAGAGCATGGGAGAAGGTTTTTTTGTGGTGCTTTTTACTTTGTTCCTTGTGAATATTTTGCAGTTTCGAATTGCTAACTGAAAAACTTAACAAATACATGTGATGTTTTAGCAAGATATCATGGTCAGTTTATCATGGTAATTTGTTTATCTTGGGGCATAATACTAAGATTTTGGTCTAACTTCAAATACACTATATTGTAATACTGACATTTCAGTTTTGATAAAACTAAAAATGCCATAAATATCTCCCTTAGTTAGACACTTAAGTGTGCATTTGCTTGAGGTGAAGCTGAAAAATGTGGTGTGCTCAGAAGGCTGACAAGCTTAGTACCTCAGTCTGTTAAAGAACTGGCTTATGTTCAAAAATACAAGAAGGGAAACCTCATAGTATTTCAGATCTGAATGCTTATGCTTTTTCTTCCTGAAAACTTGATTTTTGGGATGCTCTTAAGAATGCCAATGGTGAGATTAGGGTAGGTGTCTATAATACAGTAGTTAGTGCCTTGCTACTTGAGTACAAAATTTCTTACAAAGCCATTTTTAAATTAAGTGCTATCTCATGCTTTAATCAGCTGTACAATGAAATAGTTTACCAAGGGGTATTCCTTCACAAAACTTGATTTTTGAGATGCTTATCTAAGAGCAAGGCCTTGACCTTTGGACAAATGATAGTATAGAGGTGTATGTTTTCTCTTTAAGGTGAGGGTCATGCACATGGTGGGTGGAAGGCAGGGAACAAGGAGTTCAGTGCAGGGCATATTAAAGCGTTGGCAGACCTGTCTGCCAAAGCTAGAAGGTTTTCTGTAGTTGTGTGAGAAATCATAGTCATTCTGTACTGCTTATGGGATGAATATCACTTTTCTATTGACTGTAAAGGGAACCTGTGATGATTAATTCCTAGCTTCAGTAAATGTTCCACCATGTCCTTCCCATATTTCTCTTCTCTTCTGCACAGTATTGCCCACCCTGGTCTAGCATTTGAGTGGGTAAATGGAACAGTGAGTTACATTCAAAGCTCTGGTGATTATCTGTTATAAGAAGTATCTGTGGCTCCCCTGGATACACATTTGAAAAAAAGTTTTTCTGAAAGCTGATTCTGCTCTAATTTTGTATTTGTTAAAACTTATAATACAAAGGTTTAATTGCCTTTGCGTTGCGTAATTTTCTCCCACCCTTTTTCTGGCTTTCCTTGCTCAGATGAAGCTGTGCTTTTTGCTTTTAACCCTGTACTCTGAATCTGGTCTATAAGTGTTAAAATGGTTGGGGGTAAATACATTTATTTTAAGTATTTTGGTTTTGGAAGATTAATACTTCTGCTTCCCACAGCTGTTATGCCTCTAAATACTAAACTTGGTTTCTCTTAAGTGGTTTATAAATTGCTGGAGTAGGTAGAAATGGATTCAGGGAGTGTATTGTCTTGCCACACCTTTTTAATTTTTGTAGTCAGTAGATGAAATAACGCATGACCTCTTTTTTTAGGACATTGCCATTCTGGTATCTTTCACTGAATTCTCCCATATTTAAGTAGCTGGTATTTAGGTCATGTTAATATTTATTTTTAATGAAGGAAATTCTCCTAAATTAATTGTGGCATTGTTGAAGGATGGATTATACCTGAATTCTGCACACTGTTCTGTATCAGTAAGCCTTCCTGCTCTGAAAACTGAGTTATTTTCGGTATAGTGAAGCAAACAAGACTGAGGTTGAGCACTGAATGTGTCGTAGATAAGAGTAGCTGTGCTGCTGCTTGTCCCATTCAGTAAATGTTGAAGTATAGCAGTAGAAGGAATACAGTGGTCAAGACCCTCTTGAACCATAATTTCTGTCCTAGCTATGATGGATAGATAGGTAAATGCCTCGTTCATTGGCATTTTGATTGGCTAGATCATTAGAGGGATTAACTGCATGACATTAATGGTGTATGATTACTGCATAAATCATCATGTCAGTAAATGCATAATGGCAAATCTGTTGGAAAGGCACAGCTTTTCCAACTTTGTATGGATTTTCTTACAGTCATGGGTTAAATGAACCTGGTAAATTCTGGGCTGCTTCTAGAAGATAGTTCCAACAAGCTCTGAATAAAATTATTTTCAGTTGAGAAGTGGTGTAAGAGAGTAAATACAGATTTTTCTGCGTTTAGAAGGCAACGAAGGGCAAGTGTCATCAGAGTTGGTTTTTGTCTAATGCCAGTCAGAAGTTGTATTTCTAACATCAGTACTTTGATTTGTGCACTTGCGTGTTTGCTCACTAGAAAAAAATGCAGCTGGTGACTGTTAGACATGAATGTTTTTAAAAAGATGTTTTTTCTTTGGACTCTAGAAACCAAAGTCTTCACCCAATAGTGTTTTTTAACTAGTGTTTCTTTTATTGTGTAGTAACCTCACATGGGGAAAAGCCAGTAAGAAGTGGGCCATCAAAAACATTAGTAGGACACTTTCAAGTCGATGTGAAAATACTGTATGTTATTTTCAGAAAGCTAATGATTAATTATACTCTTACAGAAAGTGTTACCAACAAATCTAAGTTGCTGGTGTCCTTTTAAATCAAACTAGTATCACTTCACAGCGTAACAGAAAAGCCTCTATTTAGTATCTCAACGTCTTAAGAAAAAAACCTGGTATCTATTTTAACTTAAGATTCAGAAATACCAACTTCATTAAAAAATCAATTCAAGGAATTATTGAGATATTTCTGAGGGGAAGTAGACTTCATACATAATAAAACTGCAAATGGGAAAAGTGAAACGGGCTTGATTTGAGATGCAAGTCAAAAGCCACTTCTGTTTTAGGTATTGATATATTCCCCTGCCTTCCAATGTTAAAAAAAAAGAAAAAAAATGTAAAAAAAAAAGAAAAGAAAAAAGAGAAAGAAAAAGTTACTGGGTCCATTTAGAAGTTTGTCCTAGTGTGATTGAATCTTATGATGCAATGAAAAAACTAGAATTTACTGACCACAAGTGTGTCTCAGTCATGTGTGTGCTTGCATGCACACGTGAATGTTACTGCTGAGGAAAGGTGGTGAAGGTATACTAGTGCTTTAAAAGATCTTCCTATTTTGGTATTCCTTTATCTTTCTTGTCTTTGGTGGCATGGTTTAGTGCATATAAAACCATAATTTATATATTAAAAAGACACTGCCTTTCACTCCAAAACCACCTCTTGCAATTTTTTATCTCTTTTTTTTTTTTTTTCCCTTTAAAGATAAATGCATACGCTGCCTTTAATTTTTCCCTAGTTGGGATTCCTGTTTGTAGAAACAGTGCTCTGCTGCCTTGTGGGCTGGTTCGTGCTGGTGGCGTGTGAACGTGGCCACTAGATGTCATTGCAGAATTGGGTGGGATTGGTGGTAGTGCAGGGCTGTATCTGGTCTGCAGCTCTCTGAACTACTGCTTCTATCTTTTGTCATAATTAAGCTGAAGTCCTTTCTGCAGCCTCTGTTACAACTCTCTAGACTTGGGTGTACAGACTGATGACTCCCTGATGAAGTGTTCTAACATGCTTTCCTGTTCCAGTGATTCAGCATGTGCCTTTTTTTTTTTTTTTTTTTTTTTTGGAGAAAAAGTTCTAGCTCTATAGAGGTCTGAGTTCTGCCACTCTGGAAGCTTCATTTTAAATGAAAGGAGGAGGTTGGGTTTCCTTTTTTTTTTCTGGTTAGTTTTGTGGGTTTTTTGAGGGAGCTGTTGGGGGCAGGGGTTGTTTCCTCCCTCCCCTTTTGTATGCTCCTTTAAAACAGGATCAGCAGGCAATTAATGATAAGTTGTGCAAGAAATACCTATAATTTATTAATACAAAGTACATAATTGCATTTCTTCTGTCTTTTGCCTTGCAGACCAGAATCTGTAGAAGCTAGCCCTGTGGTAGTTGAAAAATCGAACAGTTATCCGCACCAGTTGTATACCAGCAGCTCGCATTCACACAGTTACATTGGTTTGCCCTATGCAGTAAGTTTCATGCTAAATATTCTGTATAAAATGGGTTATGTAAAATCTGCTGTTCTTAACTGCAAAAACTGATTCATGCTTACATTTTTATATCTTACTGGGAGTTGGGTAGGTTGGCTCAAGATGGTTGGTTAGAAGTAGAATGCAGAACACAATGCATTTACATGTAAAAACATGTTGAGGAGGTAGAAAACAAGAATGACTAGATTTTAAACTATTAATAAAAATAAGTCTCTGAAGTTCTTTACAGAGTGAATTTTTATACTCTGGCTTTAATAACCATCAGCATATGAACATTTAAGAGCTATAACTATCTTTCAACAAACATCTAGGACCATAACTATGGTGCTCGGCCTCCTCCAACGCCTCCAGCTTCTCCTCCTCCATCAGTGCTTATAAGCAAGAATGAAGTAGGCATATTTACCACTCCCAACTTTGATGAAACCTCCAGTGCTACTACCATCAGTACGTCAGAGGATGGAAGCTATGGAACTGATATTACCAGATGCATTTGTGGCTTTACACATGATGATGGATATATGATCTGTTGTGACAAATGCAGGTAACGAATACTAAAATAATTTAAAAGGTAAAAATTACTTAAAAGTTAAAGCTGCATTGAAAGGAAATGTAATTAAATGGTGTTTTAATTATGTTGAGTCATAGGAAGTTTCCTTCCATCAAAGCAGTGTTTGAAGGTTGTATGGCTTGTTGGTTGGTTGGTTAAGGCCAGTGAGTGTTTTATACTTGTTTCCAGTCTGCCTTGACTACTTGTGTTAATTTGTTCATGCCTTGACTTGTGCCTTGTTGTTTAGTAAGAGTATCTTTTTCCTCTCTTAAAAAGGAGATCACTTTGGAATTTTGTCCAAGTTATTTGTTAGTATGGTAAAATAAAGGCCTAGGGGTTGGTTCTTAATCTGCATATACTGAGTAGCAGAGCATCTTTGTAAGTTATGTATATGTAAATCAAGTAACTTGCAGGATGCAAAATAATCTGAAAGAAATTTCTCACATACTGGTTTCTCTGTGCATGATCTTTCTGATAAGAACTCTTAATTTTCAAAGGACATAGTTTTAAGAATTGCATTAACTATGGAAGGACTAACCTAGATTCTTACTGGAGAAGCTGAAGTTAAATGTTTAAACTTCTGTGTTCATGCTTAAGCACCTGCTTGTCATAGTAAAGTAAGCAGGTGCTATCGGACTTCGAAAAAATGACTTGGGAACAAGTCTTATGTTTCTGGACTTTACTCAGTATTAACCTGTATTTTTACATTCAATGTGTTTAACAAATGCTGCTGAATTTTAGATCGTTGTGTATTTCTAAAATGATGGTTAGAGGTAATTAAAACAGTAATTTGAGCTGCATGATTCCATCTGCTTACGTAACAAGCTTGCTTGTAGCTCCATTGCTGAAAGAACATCTTAATAAGCTTCAATATGAGGGAAAATGTTATCAGAATCAAGGACCATCAATAATGAGTAACAATCAGCACTTGGGTAGGGTCTGCTTATTTTGAAGAAGAGATTCTTTGTGAGGAGTTCAAGAGAGTTGTGATAAATTCACAAGTGGGAAGATAATGATTTCTGCATCCCAGTTCCTTCTAGCAATGTGGGAATGAGCAGAAACTACTGTCCTAGGTTAGCTTTCAGTCCAGCAAGCACCCTCCCTTCCCAGATTGTGGGAACCAGTTAAAGCTCTTCCTATGCTGCGTGGCAGTGCTACCAGTCATGTGGGGTGTGTGTATGCAATCCATATGTTTATATGTTCTGTCAAAACATACAAGTAAATAAAACCATATATTTGTATATATTTTCATATAGAAAAATAAAAATAGTATTTTATGCATATATTTATAAAAGGAAATGGAATCCTTTTGTTTAAAAACAATGCTCCTGTTACAATGTAAAGCATAAGTCTTGTTGCTGAGGGTATTTGTCTCGATCTTGTTCTCTATTGTGATAATTTGCCATTTTTTATTTCCAGTGTTAGAGAAAAATTTCCAAGAGGGAAATGAGTCTAAAGAAGCAGAGAGACACCGGGAGACAGCAACAAGATTGGAATTACAGTGATCAGTGGAATAGAAAATCAGCTAGCAGAGTGGTGGCGAAGACAGTGATTGAGATGTAGTTTTAGGCAGTATTCAATCTGAGTAAAGATCATGATGAAAAAAAAGACTGTCTCGCACTCTTTGTGTGTGTGTGTGTGTGTGTGTGTGTCTGTATTATGCACACGATTTTAAAAATTGTACTGAAAATTAAAAGTTTTTGGTTTTATTTTTTAAAGCGTCTGGCAGCACATTGACTGTATGGGGATTGACAGGCAGCATATTCCTGACATATATCTGTGTGAACGTTGTCAACCAAGGTGAGTAGTTTGGTTGATTGTGAACTCTAAATAACTAGAGACTATAAAAAGGGGAGGTACTGGAACAATCGACAGGGAAAAGCTTAACTTTTTGATGGAGGTGATCTTACTTTTCCCTTGTTCACAGTAGTTATTGTTTCACCTCGTGAGGCAGCACTCAGCAAAACAGCGGTGATTCCTGGATCTTTTCTCAGGCAGACTGATACATAGACGGGCCATTCCATATTTGTTTCATGGCTGTCATACATTGAGAACCCTTAACAATGGTGTTTTCAGGTCAGCTGCCCTACCAGTAGTTTTCAGTGTCTTTTGTTTTTATGGCCCCATTCCAATATGCTGCAGACCTCACTTCAAGGATTTCTTGCTCCGAAACGAGTATGTATTTGTATGCCTGCCCTCAAACTTAGTCATGACATGACAAGGAAGGCATTTTGTTCTGACTGTGTGGTAGGTAGATAATACCTGACATCATCGTTGTCCTGTGACATAAAGTGCTACTTGTTACTTACATTACAGATTGTTAATTAAACAGTGAATAAAGACATGTGCAGAATATTTTAATTCCCAATAAATTAATTTTTTATTTTTGACAATAGTTTGGACCTTGTTGTAGAGTATTTGTATCGTATTGTGACAATTGTGTAGAATCTGCAGGAAAATGGTTTAATGCCTGCTTACCTGTAATCTGCGGACTGTCAGTCTGTCTTCTGTGCTATCAAGTTTTCATTATATTTGAAGTGATTTGGATACTTGTATGCCTGTGCTTTGCATTAAAATAGAATGGAACAGTGCACAACTGATGTTTTTCTAAGTATCTAAACATGCAGCTGGTTTTGTTCTGTAATAGTCAATGGAAAATGGTAACTATGAAAAGGTTTGTTTTAATAAATTGATATGTAAGTGTGAGGAATGGAATAAAATCTCTTTTCTAATTTCAGGAGTTTAGATAAAGAAAGGGCAGTGCTGTTGCAACGAAGGAAAAGGGAAAATATGTCAGGTGAGCAAAGTTCAAAGATTTTTCCTTAGTAAAATTTCTAAAATTACATCAACTATAGATTTAAGAGTGTGTACATGGTTCCTGCAATTTTGATAGTCTTCAGTAGATAAGGTTCAGTAAATCAACTGATTTTTTTATCGACTTCATTGTTACTAAGATAACATTATATCAGAACCATTGCAGTCCCATGAGTTTTGCTAGTTGCCACTACTGCCTTTTTTCTTATCACAGTGGATTCAATCTTCAACCTGTTTGAACATCGTTAAAGTTTCATAATAATGAATGTGGCTTTTATAATAACAAGACTCCTTTGAGTAAGCTACTGAAGATAAGGTGGAAGAAAAAAATATTTCACAGCTCTGTAATTTTTATTCTTTCATAGTGTAGACTACTCATTTCCTTATACTAATCTCTTAAAATGACTCCATTGCAGGTGATATTCCTGTCTCTAAAAATTACATAATTGAGATTTAAAACAATCTATCATAGTTTTGAGAGGGAATCCTGATTCTTATTGGTTTGCTCTAGATTTAGGGGTGTATATTTGTATGGTTTTGGGTTTGTTTGACAAAAATTGCTAACCTTGGATAATACAATTGCATGATGTTTTGAGATTTTTTTTGGCTTTTGATAACTAGATGAAATGTGTATTGGAAGTACTTATTTCAGTCTCTATATTTTATGAAATTAGCTCTCCTGCTGTTTGTAGAATGTCAAAACCCAGCTGGCCTGACTTGTCAGGAGTTCTGTCCAGTAGTGTGCCCAGGTGGCCGAGAAGGCCAACGGCATCCTAGCTTCTATCAGAAACAGTGTGGCCAGTAGGACAAGGGAAGTGACTGTCCCCCTGTACTCAGCACTAGTGAGGCCATACCTCAAATATTCTGTTCCCTTTTCGGCCCTCACTACAAGAGGGATGTTGAGGTGCTGGAGCGTGTCCAGAGGACAGTGAAGCTGGGGAAGGGTCTGGAGCACAAGTCTTGTGAGGAGCGGCTGAGTGAACTGGGGCTGTTCAGCCTGCAGAAGAGGAGGCTCAGGAGGGACCTTACTGCTCTCAGCAGCTCCCTGACAGGAGGCTGTAGGCAGGTGGGGGTCAGTCTTTTCTCCCAGGTAACAAGTGACAGGACAGGAGGAAATGGCCTCAAGCTGTGCCGGGGAGGTTTAGACTGGATATTAGGAAACTTTCCTTCACTGAAAGGGTGGTGAAGCATTGGAATGGGCTGCCCAGGGAGGTGGTGGAATCACCATGCCTGGGGATGTTTAAAATACAAGTAGATGTGGTGCTTAGGGACATGCTTTAGCGGTGGACTTGGCAGTGCTGGGTTAACAGTTGGACTTGATGGTCTCAAAGGTCTTTCCAACCTAAGTGATTATGATATGAAAATGTGTTGTTGGTTTCCTGATTGACAGGTGGTGCTTTCAAGCTCTTAAAAAGTCATAATTTGGGAGGAAGTCATCCTCCTAAATTTAACGTGCTTTACTTTCAGATCATGTCTTTGAAATACTGGGGTATGTGCAAGAGTGTGTGCATTAAGATTTCTTTTTAAAAAAACATGTAGACAAGGTCCTGCTGCCTACTTCATATGCCTTCAGAAGGTTCTGAAGTATGATGTAGCCTAGAAGCGTGTGGGGCTTAATAGCGCTTCTCGGTGCAGTCAGTGCTTTCTGCTAATCACTGCTAAGCTGCATTAAGTCCCTTAAAGGCATTAATGACTGACTTAGAAAACCATGATAATTTTTGTTTTGTTTCAACAAAACCAGACTTAACTTTGTAAAGCTTTTGTTGACCGGGTAGATAATACAGATTATTATTTTTTTTCGGAATGTTGGAATTTATTTTTGCTGATTCTATTAAAATAATAGAACAAGTACATTTATAATGCATTTGGAGTTAATGAGTTTGCTAAGCGGTGTGATGTATTGTGAGGATGAACCTGAATTTACATCCAGGATAGGGGAATTTGATGACCCGAGCTATTTAAGTCATCTGTTAGGATTTGTAGCCACACTATGTGGTTATTTACTATAAACTTAAAGGAAGAGATAGTCAAAATCTTAGCAGGAGCTGAAGAGATTTTACCTTTGAAGTTAGTGTTCAGCCCTCCTTAATCCTAATGATCAGTCTTTTAAATCTGTTCTATGCATTCAGTAGGAAAAGAGATAATAAATGGTAAATCTTAAGTATCAAAACAGAGTAAAAAAATGTAAAAAATTAGTCTTAAGACTTAGCTGGTGCAGTATAATTACTGTGATTTATAATACATAATGTGGAATGTATGCTTACATCTCTACTTTTTATTTTTTAATTTTTATTATATTTATTTATGATTTATTTATTATTTTTGTTTGGTTTTATTTAGCCAGTACATTTACTTGGCTTAAATGCACTTCTTGTATGTTGACTGATAATATATGTTTCAACCAGACTTAAAGTAATTCTGAGTATGGACTGTCTACCCTGAGACACTAGTAGAACTGGCCAGTTTTCATAATGATTCCAAATAGGAAAAGCAAAAGTGGCATCTGTTTTGATGTATCTGTTCAATGTTTTTAAGTATTCAACAGCTGCAGAATGTTACTTGTAACTTACTTAGCAATAAGTTACAGGTGTTTGATTAAAGGTAAGATTAGACTGTTTGGTTGGTTTTTGATGAGTAGGAGTGTGTGTATATATGTATGTATTTTTTTTCTTTAGGTTTATGTATAGTGGGACTTTTCACTTAGATATGAGTGTACTTTATGGTGTAATAGTTTTTATTGTTAAGATTTCTGAAGATAGCTGTTTTAGCCATGTTGCATCCAAATGTAAACAGTGGGAAGCAAGAAGTAGATCAGTTGGTTTGCCTCAAGAAAAGGGCTTTTAAGTGAACGTTTCACAATACAAAATTTTGTGAAAGTCTTGCGCTTTTATGCGTAACCACATCACCTTTTTTCCTGGCAGCATTTGTAGCCTGTTGTTCTGGGGCCTGTGGTTGTATGTGGTGGTGTTGGTTTTGTTGTTTTTTGTTTTGTTTTGTTTTTTTGTTCTGGGATGAAGGTGTAATTCTGTTGCGGCTTACTGTGCATTGGATTACTTGCTGTGGTTCAGTGGAGTGAGCACCTTTGTTAAGCCCCTACTCAGCAGTATCCTGGATCTTTTGGCCTTCATTTTTTTTATTTTGTTGCAGGGGGTGTGTGTGTGGTGTGGTGTTTATTTTGTTCTAAAGATACAGGATCTACATGTGTAACTTGTTCAAGGATGTTTCTTCAAGCTGTCTGGTCTTGAAATTGGTGCTGATGAAATCACTTGCTGCTTATGGGGAAATGAGTCTGGGCCCATAACTTCTTACGAAATTTGTAGAGTTTGTATCTTGCCTTCCAAGATGCAAAATCTTCCCTTAGTGTGCTCTACTGAGGCTCTTTACAGTGAAAGCAGGTTATGTAGGTTAGGAAGGAGTGTCTCAAAACAACTCTGTAATTATATGTTCAGTTTAGGTAATTATTCTTTACAGTAAGTTAGGACACAGTGTAGACAACAATTTTGAAATGTTGCTTCCCTAAGGAAGACTGTGTTGGGGGGTGGTGGTGTTTTGCCGTGACATAATGGTTCTGTAGGCACTAGTGTATGTACTACAAACACTGACAATTTCAAGAGGGCCTTGGGTGTGATTTCTCGGTCATTAGTTATTCTGCTCTTCGTTCTTCTTTGATTAGACATTTCTTCTTTCTATGTGGTTCTTTTAATGCTAGTTCAGAAAATAGTCCCAGCAGAGATAAACACTTCCAGAAAACATCATTGGTTCCTAATATATTAAGTATAATTATATACCTAATAAATTGTTCAAAAGAACAACCAAGATGGTAAAATTGGATTGGTTACTATGCACAGAAGAATCCTGTTAAGGAATGTTGTGAGCAAGGAAAATCCAGAGTAACCAGTAGCTGGAGTTCTTTATTTAGTAAAGAAGGTTTCAAGAATTAGGGCTTGAGTGCACTGATTAAGGCAACATCCTTCTGAGCACAGAAGAAGTGCTTTCTCTGCTCTCACATGAAGTATTTGTAAAGCCTGCTTTTATGCAGTTTCAGAAAAAGTCTTGCTTAGTGTAAAATGTATTTACTGAAGGCAGAATATTTGGAAAAGCTGCTAAAATCCAAGAAGCCTGTACTGAGGACATGTGAACAGCAGTTTCCTGTCTGTGCGCACCATCTCTCTTCCAATCATCCCCATACTTCACAGCCTTTTGTCTTGACAGAACTAGGGTAATCCTGTTCCAGGTCAGGAAATGTATTTGTCTGACATAAATGCTGATGTATGCTAAATTTCAGGCTTTGGCTTTTAGGTCTGTGGGTGCACAGCACAAAGAAAAAATATCTTGTCAGTTTGTGTATGATCTTGTTTTAACAAAATAAACTTCACATTTCTCTTTGCTGAGTAGTGGAATGTTACTGCTGTGGGATTTTGAGAAGAGAAGGCTTTTGGCTAAACTGACATATTTACCCTGAAAAAGGCACTTGATGCTGAGAATTGCAGCTGAAATAGTTGATTATGACTTACATGTGACTGATTAATAGGGCTTTACAAGAAATGCTGGGCAGTCATTAATTTTAATCCCATCTAGAATACAGTCATCTGAAAGAATTCTAAAGCTATATTACAAGTAAAAGCTATATATAAATGAATGAGTTAGGTTTTTTTTAACCATTTTTGTTCTGATTCTAATTTTGTTTATAATTGAATATGATAATGTAATTCCATTCTTTGGAAGGAATTAATCTGGTATCTTTTACTTATTTGGCGTTACAAACAAACGTCTGTTAATTACCAGCTTCTCATTGGTCATTCATTTTCATGCTGTTGCAACTGTGGGTGAATTTTGCATGTGAGTGCTTGAAGCGTTTGTCAGTATGCATTTTTATATTTTAAAAGCAGGCGTAGAGTAACTAGTGAATGTTCTTTCTGCAGTATTTGATTGTTTACAGGATGTTCTTTGTTTTAAAGATGGGGATACCAGCGCAACAGAGAGTGGTGATGAGGTTCCTGTGGAACTGTATACTGCTTTTCAACATACACCAACTACAATTACTTTAACTCCTACAAGAGTTACAAAAGTCAATGATAAGAAAAGGAAAAAAAGTGGAGAGAAAGAACAGAACATAGCAAAATGTAAAAAAGTAAGTGAATGTAATTTCTCCTTTTATAACTCTGTTACAGGTTATAGCTATGTGACATCTCTTACCAAGAGACACTGGTTTTAAAAATCAGGCTATTATTACTAATAATGTTTTACTACCTGGGTTTAGCTTGAAATGTAATACTCCGCGGTAAATGATACAGTCCTCCCTATCTGTTCCCCGCACCCTTGCTCTTAATTCAAGTTAATGTGTACTAGCCATGAAAGTTCAATTTTACAACTGAGGCAGAATTTGTAAGGAGGAATTGTGTTTACTGGACCACTAGGTATAGTTACAGATTGGGCAGAGCAAGCTTTGGGTGCCCAAAGAAGGATTCTCTGTCTGAAAGTTTTCAGTTGGGGTTCTTTTAGGTTCAGAAATACTTGCTGTCAGTTGTCCTGATGTGACTTCGTGCCGATTTATTTGGGTTGAAATTGTGTGGAACTGTACTGTCAGAAAGTTAGCTACTGAACTACTTGAGTAAAAAGGATATTGACATTATACTATTTAGCTATAGGTGTAAACAATGTAACACATGTGAAGACAAATATATTGAAGAAGTAAAGTGCATGGGATTTCCTAAACTTAACCAGTTCCTTTCTGCAGTTCAGTTTCACTGGCTTGGATGATAACTTAAAATTTAAGTCAGAATTAGTTATTGATACCTCTTTGGAAATCTTGACTAAAATGTTTCCTTTGAATGAATAGTTCCGAATGTAAATTTACTATCGCATTCTTCTGTTACCTCCCAACATTGTGTGAGATGTTTGAAAGAATTAAGATTCTGTTGTAGAATTACAAACTTTTTTCAGAAGTTAATGTTATGGGATGTCTGTGACACCTGCTTCCCTTTCCCCTCTTTCCATAAATCGTGAGTGGGCAATTTACAGGTTTATGTGATGGGCATGGGGTATTCTGTAAGTATCTTTTTAGTTTCTTTGCCTTGAGTTCTGAAATTCTAGAGTGATACTGTAACAGGGGAGAAAGGTAGTGGTACCTGGATGACTAGCTCTGACATCCAGTGTGTACTTAGCTTAGAATGCTGAATGGGTTTTTAGAACATGTGTTGTGAGATGTAACCTGTTGCCGCCTTGGGATTTCAATGTAGTTTGTTCTGTTGTTGCCTTCCATGTTTTATTGAAAAGCTGTTAATACATTAATAGATTTTGAATTACTTAAGAGATTTTTGCATGTCCTCCAAAGAAAATAAATACTTACTTTTGTTTCAGGCATTTCGAGAAGGATCCAGGAAATCTTCACGAGTAAAGGTAACATGATTTTGTTTGGGTTTTGTTTTAAACCTTAATTGTACCTTACTTAAATAACACGAAGCATCAAGAGTGCAGTTGGGGCTACACATTAAGCACTAAAATACTCTCAGTAAGAAATGTGCTACATACACGTTGTAGTAATTTTAAATTAAGGTATGAGCACTACATCTTTATGTCCTGGGAAGCTAACTGAAATAGTATAGTGTAAATTTTTATTCTGGGAATGCTTGGTTTTCAAGAGCCAGTGGAGGAATTAGGGCTTGTTTTTGCTATGCAAGGGAGTAAATTTGAGTGCACATCTTATTTGAACTTGGTAGCTTCAGCCTTTCATAGCTCTAAGCAGCAAAAGAACGAAGTGGCTATATTGCATTTCAAAGCTAAACTAGCGGTTCTGCTCTGTCATACCTCCATGTATTCATCTGGTGGGACTCTACTCGCTAGTGCTGGCATAGTTTAAGGAATCATGTTGGGATGTCTGCTTTGTAATATTTAAGTGTTATAGCAGTCCTTAAATTGTCTGTGAGATAAAAATATGCATGGTTTGAAACTAGGTATCTCCCATAGTTTATTCATCCTTAGGATATATAGAAACAAGTGGGACACAATTTACATTTCAGCTTTATAAGATGTGACTTGCAAATAGTGAAGACACAACTGGGGAAGAAAATCTATTCTGTGCTTTTTGAATATGGTGCTTGTAAGGTTCCATTGCTTTTTTCATGGTTTTCTTAGCATCATACTTTTTAAAATGTTGTTTGTGTGTATGGTTCTCTTGATGAACAAAAGAAATCTGAACAGGTAAATTGAACTGCTGAACTGCTTGCTGTTTTATTATGTTTAATAGTGTCTCTGCTCAGGTGGCTAGAAAAGGGAGCATTGGTTTGCTGCTGCTGTCCGTAAGGAGCATTGGTTGGCTGCAGCCTGGCTGCTGCTTGTGAGGTCTTGGAGGTACTATGGCACTTTCTTTAAAAGTGGAAGGATCTGAAGCACCGCAGAAGAAAATTGTTTAGTGAGGACCAGATAAGGGGAGAAAAATGATCTGTGCAAAGCCTGTAACACTAGAGTCACAACCTTAATGTAGTAGATGTAAGATGTGAAGTTGAAAGGGGAAAATCAGATCTGTTTATTACAGAATGGAAGCTAGAGTTCTTTTGCATATGTTCAGGAAAGTTGAGTAGGCAGGGAGATCTGGCCCTCCAACTCCAGCCCTCCTAGATTCATGATGCAGTGCAGCTGTGGGAGGAAGCAATGTCAGTTTCTATTCTCATCCCACTAAAAGCTAGAATACATATTGAAAGGGGGAATGTATTCCTGAATTTGGGCAGTATTTATGAAATGATGCAATTCCTAAAAGGACAAATGTAATGCTACTGAATTCAACTCAGTGCTTGTGAGTAATGCAGAATTTTATACCAGACTTTTTTTAAAAAAACCCAAACCTTGAACCCATGGCGCACCTTTGCCCTTCGTTATGTGTCTTGTTGTAGACTTGGGTTTTTTTAAATTTTAGTATCTTTTTCTTACCTTGTAATATCTGACCGCTTTTAATTTCTAGGGCTCTGCTCCAGAGATTGATCCTACTGACAGTTCAAACTTCGGATGGGAAACTAAAATCAAGGCGTGGATGGATCGTTATGAAGAAGCAAATAATAACCAGTACAGTGAGGGTGTCCAGAGGGAGGCACAAAAAATAGCTCTGAGATTAGGCAATGGAAATGACAAAAAAGATGTCAGCACCAGCAATCTGATTTTCAAGCCTCCAGTAGAGGTAATGAGCTGTGCCATGTTGTGTTACTGCATGCTGGTTTCGTGCCATGACAAAGATAACTGTTTAGAAGCCTGAAAGGAAAAAAAAAAAAAAAAGGGCAGGAGGGCATACATGTGACACAACTTCACATTCATTTTCTGTATCTAGTCTCACCAGATCTAAGCATTAGAGTTTTAACAGCTTTTTCAGTATTTGTAATTGATTTTTATACATCCTGTGTCACCTCTGGTTATTTACACTTCCATATCAGCTCTTACAAAAATAGCTAAGGTGTTAGTCTGAGTGTGAACACTGAGTTGTCCTTGGACTGTCTTTTGTGGTGGACATTACACAGTAAACTTTGCTGTTGTTTCTCTGCTCTGTGAGGAGTATCAGGAGTGATTAGAATAGATAGAAGCATTAAAGTTGGAATCTTTTTTTCCTGCTGTGTATATCAACATGTTAATTGTTCACATCTTTCTTAAGGTGTGGTAAGTGTTCTGGATGTTCAGGTACTCAGGATAGAATTTCATTTACTTGTTCATGAAGGCTATTTCTGGTGGTAGGTCATACTTGATACTGATTTTCTTTTTTCTTTTTTTAAACTCATGTGATCCTGTAATTTCTAGTTCATGAAGAAACTGTGTGATGTGTTTTTCCTATCCTTAATATCAATTACTTAACCAGCTTCAAATCAGAGCCATGTAACAGATCTTAGCATTTTGTAGAAGAAATCTCGAGGAGTAGTTACTGTAGCAGATTAATGGAAGCATCTTCGCTTCTTTTCCTCAAAGACCATCATGGCGTATGGGACACCCTCCTTAGAGGAATATCCCTGCTTAGAGAGCCTTTTGCCTACGTAAAGGCCATTTCCTTTTTGATTGGTGATGACAGTTTTGAGAGGTGTGAGTTCACTAATTGTCAGGGTATGTACTGGTTTTTAAGTAAAAGCCGTCCTTCCACCTAAAGACATGAAAATAAATTTGGAAACTCTCAGGATTCTTTTTTTTACTATTGTTGTTTTTTCTAGTCTATTTTTCCTTGAATGAATCATGAACGTCCTTTTATGCCTGCATGTTTTCTTTTGTTTGAAGGAATTAAAGCCTTCTGAAAGTGTTATGTGAAACAATGCAGCAGTTCATGCTAGTAGTGATGGGAGTTAAGTGCACTAGGGGATGTAGTGCTTGAATTGTGAGAACATGAGTGTCTTTTGATTTTCAGGCATGTGCTGGAGAACTAGGGCTAAAGCATCCCTTGAATCTAAATTCATAACTAGTTCTGTTGGCAGGGGAACAGGGCAGTTTGACGAAATCAGTCTGGAGGTTTAATTACAGAAAGGAGGGTGTTTTCATGCAGAATTGTTCAGTAGTTGTGAAAGTATAATCTGCTGTTAACAATAATGGAAAAATAGTTGAAAATGATACTCCATAAATTAACTTCTGTCTTTATAGAGTTACGTGCAAAAAAACAAGAAAATTTTAAAAGCCGCCAAAGACTTGCCTCCTGATGCACTTATTATTGAATACAGAGGGAAGTTCATGCTGAGAGAACAATTCGAAGCTAATGGATATTTCTTTAAAAGGTCTGTTCCAAATATTTTAATAAGGTAACCATTAAAATGCTGTTTTCCCAAACTCTTGCCTTAAGTACAGCTGGGTCTTGGTTGCCAGCAGTGTCTTGCATTTTAATGTTATGTGATTTAAAATAATTGCAGTTGGAATCTGGTCTCCCCCTTCTCTTCCGGATATCCTTACAGATCTGTTCAGGAGTTGGTTTCGTTTTTCTTTGTTCTTCCCTGGTTACAGGATCCTGCATTCTCAGTGGGGTAGTTGTGACCTTAAACCAGAGATTGGCAGGTTCTACCATCCTAAAATAATTCAGAAGGTAATGGCAAAGATGTTCTCTTTTGTGAGAGAACTAGATTTTAAACCCATCAGGCTGAGAATGGAATTGGACACAGGTCAACTGGGGGCAGATTTTGCTGCTGGAGTTCTCTAGTTGGTTAAGTTCCTGAGCTATGCATGGCTGCTGCTTCTTCCTGTGGATCAGTTTCAGTGCTGGCATTAACTGCACAGACATGCAATACTATTGGAGGAGATAAAACGCAGAAGTTTTGCTCTGTAAAGATGGAGGGATTCCTTGACACTTGTAATAGAAGAACTTAAAGCACACATTAGCAAAGTGTTTAGATGCCCCTTTTCTTGAGGAGGGTTGGGTGCTAGTGATACTGCAGATGTTAGGCAGGGATGTGGAGGTGTTAATATTTTTTTTTGGATGACTCTGAGGCACCTAAATCTCTACCTGAGTTTCCTTCTAGGAGGTGCCATAAGAAAAGCTTAAGAAAGATGAAAAATCTTAACCTTTTTTCTTCCACATTAAGTGCTTGCCATGTTATTGTTCCTCCCTTTAGATCCTTTGCAGAAGAATTATATTCAGGGCTGTAACTCTGACTTTGAGTATTCTGAGAACTAGAGAATGTACCAGTTACAGTCCTGAAGCTTAAATTACAAACATGTCATTCTCGGATTAACCCACAAATTTGGTGTAGCATGCCAAACATCATGTTACAAAACTAACTGATGTGAAGAGTAAGTGATACGTAACATGTTTAAAAATTATAAACCCCTGGTTTTCTTGCATCTTTTTCAGGCCATACCCATTTGTTTTGTTTTACTCCAAATTCCATGGGCTAGAAATGTGTGTTGATGCAAGGACTTTTGGAAATGAAGCTCGATTCATCAGGCGTTCATGTACGCCAAATGCAGAGGTGAGCATATACATAAAGGTAAAGTAGGCTTTATTTACTTAGAAGTCTCCTTTTCCTTGAGTGTCCCAACTGATAATTTGAGCAATCCCTGTAATTTCTATACAGGCACTTAAAAAAAACCCCCAAACAGACAACCAAACACCCCCACCCCCCCGAAAACAAAAACCACTTCCCAAAGTACTTCATGATTTCATTATAATATAGTTATGTTCTCTTGAATGTAGGTGAGGCACGTAATTGAAGATGGAACAATTCATCTTTATATTTACTCCATCCATAACATTCCAAAGGGAGCAGAGATTACTATAGCATTTGATTTTGATTATGGAAATTGGTAAGTATTTGAGCATGCTGTTCTAAAATACATCTACTGCATTGCAGTTCAGAGTGGCTTTGTTCTTACATCATTTGCTTTCTTGCATGCTCTAATAACACAGAGCTCCTTAAGCACTGTATTTACAATGAACAGAGTGTGTGTGGGCAGGGTTTCTTTGGTATTTGTATTTACTGCGTATCTGTTGCCGTTTTCAGCAATGTTGCAGTTACTTGTAAATGATGTGGAAAACGTGCGAACTTAGGTGAATATGAATAAAGATGTACTATGAGAATTCATTGTGTGTAGGTGTCCCATAGTGTGGGGAGAGTAGAGGGAAGAAAATGTAGAATTATACAGTAATGCCCTATTTATTGCAGAGTGCCTCTGTAGCATAACTTCAGGAAGACAGTGTCTGTGGAATTTAGTTATAAGTTGTGTTTGATATATGATTAAGAGTGTTCACATACACTGAATGCTTAGTGCCTTAGATTCTATAACCTGTTACACGTCTTCCTGAATATAACTGCTGCTCCGTTGATAAATTGGGGAAAGCTCTAGTAAACTGTTGACATTGTAAGCATTGTTTTGAAATGGTAAAGGAAATAATTCACGAAGTTCTGTTCACGTATATAGGGACTGTTATTCAAACTCTTTGAAATCTGATGGCAAAGTAAGGCCTTTGAGTGGTACGATCTAGTAATGGTTTCTCTTGGCTCGTAGGAAATGTTCTAGGGTATAGGTGCATAGTGCAGGAACCCCTAGGCTAACACTAACCTTGGAAACTGAGGCAATGGAGAGCTTATTTTTATATGTGCACTTGGTTGTGTACAGAAGCAGTCCAGTTGTTTTGCAACACCAAGGTAATGCGCTTTTCTGTGGTCTGCTCGTAGTTCAGCTTGGATGCTGTGTGGTCATGCCTTCACTACTTCTGGACCTGAAGTATTTATGTCCAAAGAGTACTATTTGTATTAATCAGTTTGGGTTCGGTTGAGCTTAAGTCACCTTACACTCTCAGGTGTTGTAGACACTCCTACATGCCTCACATGAAGACAACCTGAAAAACTGCCTGATTGGTAGGGGTTTTTTTGGGCGGTTATTTCTCCTTTTAGAAGTATGTAGTAATTGTGTTTAGTACCTGCAGCTGAAGCCTGTGTAAGTTGAATGTGTTTGAATAACATTCCTACGTACCCAAGTGGAATTTAAAATTGTACGAAGTGCCTCTGAATTCTTGCCGGTGTGCTTGTTCTGTGAATTGTCTGCTGTCTTTGTGTAAAGCAAGAACATTGTGCCTTTGATGCATATCTTGATCTCTTTAATGTGGTAGCTATATTTCCATCCAGGATATACCAAGGTTTTAGATGTCTTCCATCTTTTAAGCAAATACTAACCTTGAATTTAAAGGAATTTCATGTGGCAAACAGCCCCAAATTCTGTTAACCAGTATATGTTTTTTTGAATTACAGTGGTATTGTATATCTTGGTGCAAATGAGTCAGCTGCTTTTTATATGGTTAACTTGCATAATAGCAAATGTTTAATGTGAAATGTGCCTGCTTGTGTAAATTAGTATTGAAAAGTCTCATTGCTGTACAGCCTAATCAAAATATGCCTTCTTGCATTTAATTACTTCTAGTAAATACAAAGTGGATTGTGCTTGCCTCAAAGAAAATCCTGAATGTCCAGTTCTCAGACGTTCGGAGCCTACAGAAAACATCAACACTGGATATGAAACCAGAAGGAAAAAGGGCAAGAAGGAGAAAGATATTTCAAGAGAAAAAGAGACTCAAAATCAGAACATCACATTGGACTGTGAGGGAGCAGCCACCAAAATGAAAATTGCAGATAATAAACAGAGGAAGCTCTCTCCCCTCAGGCTGTCCATTTCTAATAATCAGGTATTCATACAAAAGATGATCAGAAAGAAAAGCTAAATACAAATACTCTCCATTTGTAGTTACTAAAGGAATTTGAAAAGTCCTGAAAAGGGGTATGGAGATTTATCAGAAATCCTAAGGATGGATAAATTCTTTAGAATTTTTTTTTATACTATTCTCAGTTTTCCTTAATATTTGATATGTTGGTTTCCATACCAGTTTTAACTATAATGTTTCCTCTGAATTTCTTGGAGGATCTCTAATGTAAAAGCCTCATGTTCACACTTTGAGGAGCTCCCAGTCCATCCTGAAGTGCCTTTAGCTTAGTTGCATATGTTACTCAGAGTAGTATTTTAAACTCAGCAATAAGTAGCCCTGCCCTATAAAAAATAAAACTTCAACCCACAGTATTAAGTGTTTGCTGGAGCTCTTGTTAAATAGAGCTCTGCAGCTCTATTAAATAGTTCGGGGCGTTGGGAGGAGGATGGTGTGTGTTGAAGCTAAATACTGGATAATAGGTAGATAGTATAGTAAAGCCACCTGGTAATATACCATGGTAATAAATTTTGTATTAGTCTTTCTTTTAATATGTCATTTCAAAAGAAATATTGAGAGGTCTGTGAGATTAATTATTAACATAATTTTGCAGACAGATTATTAACATGAGCAGATGGCTACCTTAGTAACTATCAGTCTTCTCTTTCTTTTTGAGGGTGGTGATTTTTTTTTTTTTTTTCCCCCTTACATGATGGTTTTTGATGATGCTTTGGGATAGAGAGGAAGGAGTTATTCTGGGAGGGAGCCATTTCCTGGTTCTTCTAACATTACTTAGGAGTAAAGGAAATAAGATGAAATTGAACATAGTGACACTCAGTTTTCATAAAATTATTAAATTTTTCTGGGGTTTTAGTAGCTAAATAGCTTAAAAGTGCTTGGAAGTCCAGAAAGCATGGCATGTGACTGTTAGAAATTATGATCTCCAGAGAGGCAACGCTTAAACTTTTATCATCTTAATTGATTTTTAAAAAAATTGTTTGGGTGGTTTTTTGTTTTTAACAAGTGATAACTGGTATCTTCTTCTGAGCTTTTAATGTACTATACAGTGCTTATATAGAACAGTCACAGGAGAACTATTGTTTTTCAAAACTGAGCTTGAAATGGTAGGAATTGTGAGAATAAAGCTGTTAAAATGTGTGTGTAAACACAGAAGCCAGTCATCAGATTTTTTTCCTGGGGTAAAATACGTAATGCTAACCAAAGAAGGAGTATGGGGAAACTATAAATGTACTTTCAAGACAAATATTAAAAAAACCTTTTATGTAAAAGTGAAATTGCATATAGGACTAATGAACACTTAACTCTTTTCAAAGTTACTGTTTCATGGTTGGGTTTGGGTCAGTTTTTTAATTGGGGTTTTTGTGTGTGTGGTTTTTAGTTTGGTTTTGTTGTTGTTTTGGGGTTTTTTAACAGAAAACCATTATTAGTTAGCTAACTCTTGTGTTTCCTTATGGTATGGCACTGTTGTATTGTGTAGTGAGACTTAAAATTGAAAATCTGACCTTAATAGAACAGTTCTTAGCTGAAAAGAACTTCTGTGTAATTGTTAACGTCTCCTTTGGCACTTACTCTATTTCAGTAAAACAGATTTTATTCTATTTCAATAATTTTTTATTTTTTTCATGGGTATGTAATGTAAAGCTCATAATTCTTTAACTGATTATAAAGTGGCTAGGACAGTGGCCGTGTTAGTGCCCAGAAGTTTCTGTTGGTTTGGAGGTTTAATTCTGATTATTTTTTGTTGTTGTTGGTTGATGGGGTGGGGGAGTGGGCATGGATCCCCAAAATTTCAATAAGATCAGTATGCTGAAAAAAAGATACAGATGCTCAGAATGGAAAAGATCTAGTCAGCTGATTATGTTTACAGGTTTATACAAAGGTACAAGTGGTTGTTAGGTTTTTTTACATTTTTGTCTTCATTTATTGGCTTGGTTACTTTTGACGTAGTGATCTGAGGATTCTTAGTTCTGTGCAGCTTTTAGTTTTCCCTGGTTTGCAAGATTAGTAGGGCTTCTGTAAAGCAGTCATTTCTGTCTTTCAGGAGCCAGACTTTGTTGATGATATAGAAGAAAAAACTCCCATTAGCAATGAAGTAGAAATGGAATCAGAGGAGCAGATTGCAGAAAGGAAAAGGAAGATGGTAAGTTGGGAAGCAAGTAGCTGCCTAAAGTTGTCATTAAGTCTTAGTGACACCTGCTCTTCTCATGCTAATTACTACCTTTTTGTAGGCTTGTAGAATGTGAGTGTATATGAAGTCAGATCCTCACATGAACTTCAACTTAAAATGCAAGGCTTGCTATTTGATAGCATTTAATGTGGCTTGATCATTGCTTTGTGACAGAAGCCTGCTTTTATCTTCAAATGTGTGTAATTTTTTATTGCCTTTTAAAAAATATTGTAGAAAATCTAGATTTCTTTGCTCTTTATTATTGCTTGTTATTTGTAGTGGCCATTTTTATAGATAGCATTGGGGTCAGGATTTTTGCCTTACTAATTATTTGAGTTCCCATCTTCCAAATCCTCAGAAGTCCTAATTTTGAGAGGTTGGTAGCACAATGTTACGGAACTGGCATTTTAGAATTCTGTTAGGTGTTCAAAATTTGAGATACTGAAATTACTAGTTAAAATCTTAGCCAAGTTATTTAATGAAATACTAATACTTGGAACTTTCATTTTATTGTTCATGCTCACAGAACTTCTGATAAGTAGAGTTCAAGGTGGCACCAAAACTGTCTGCGTCTGCCCAGAACTTAATAAGAAAATGAAGGGGCTAGGGGCATACATTCCTTTTGGTCAGTATTTTCTGCAGTCTTGTCAGTATCAAAATTGATGAGACGTGTTTATTAGACATCAGAAAATAAAATCTGCTCAAGTAAAATGTATATTTTAATACAAGACCTGAAGAGTGACAGCATGAGCTGTGATACTATCAAACAATGGTGTCTCGTCGTGGTTTTGAGGAATGATTCTCATCACACTGTTGGATGTGTTAGTTTTGCTCCAGAGTATGTGCTGGCTTTTTTTTTTTTGTTGGCACGTCTTAATAAAATGAAGCTCTCTGTGGAACTTCGCTACAGCAGAGTTGCTGTAGTAAAGTTGTAATTAGTACTCTAGCACTGTTATGAGGATGGTGAATAGTTGCAAGTTCGTATTTTACCAAGCAGAGGCAGGTTGAGTTGCAAAACAAAATTGCCAGAACAAAATCATTCGCTTATATGACCGATACGTTTGCAGGTATTCCTTCTTTGATACAAACACATCGTTGCTGTCAATGCACTGTTGAGCTACAGATGTTATATAAAAAAAAATTTATAATAAAGCCCCCAGTTCTGCCACCTCTGTATTGTCTTAGCAGAGCTCTGTGCAGATGGAATCTGCCTCTATGCAGCACTAGAACCTGAATTACAGATAGACAGAAAACTAGCTTCTCTGTGTGACCGTACGTTACCTTGTTTTGAAATGGTGATTCTTGGATGTTGATTGTATGTTTTGATGTAGCTTGTGACACTTGGAAAATTGGGTCAGGGGGTAATGCTTTCTGTTGCTTCATACATGTATTAGTATTTCATATCTTTCTCATCGTTAGCATTTTATTGTTTTTGACTACATGCAAGTAAGTGGCTCAGAGCTACATGTTATTTTTATGCTTTTAGGTGAGTGATTTACTAGTAAATTATATTTTTAGTAATTCTTAATCTTAAATCCAAAGCAGGACAATCTTCTTGTTTGTCAAGGCTGGTATGAATGCCAGCCTTTCTTCAGAACTCTGTAATAATTGCAGTCACTGTAACATCTCCCTTTCCTTTGAGAGCTTCTGCTGAAATTGATATCCATGTCAACATACACTGAACATGTTCTGAACTACTTGGGGGGGGGGGGGGGGCGGCGGAGAGAGTATGTATGTATTTACATATGTGAAAGATTGACTGAAACTTTATCATGATTATTATTAAATCCATCAGACAAGAGAAGAACGGAAAATGGAAGCTATCCTGCAAGCTTTTGCCAGACTAGAAAAAAGAGAAAAGAGAAGAGAACAGGCTTTGGAAAGAATCAGCACAGCAAAAACTGAGGTTAAATCAGAATGCAAGGAAGCACAGATTCTCAATGACACTGAATTTATTCAGGTAGTTATCTGGAACTTTATTTTAAAGCTAGTTTTTAACATGGCATATTTTATCGGTTTGGATGTTGAGCTGTGCTTCCTAAGATATATGCCATTTTTCCCCCCTCTGAACTCAAAGATACTTGATCAAAATCTGTATAGCTCTTTGACATTATATTCCATTAGCTCATTTTTTTCCCCAAGAAAATATGTATAGAATTCGTTTGAGGAATTCTAGTTACAGTAGTTTATGCGAACATGGACACATGCACACCAGCTCTGTAATGCAGTCTCTCTTAGAAGTTCAGGATAGGAGGCATTTACCAATGTTGACTTCAGTCACAGGAGGTGCATTTCCTTAGGCACCCTCCGTAACCAGTGGAGAACAACTTGCTGCTTCAGTGGCTTACTCAGGAGTAGATTATAATCCTTTCTTTTCTTTTAAAGGCAAGGGGTTATTAAGGTGTAGTTTGTTCTGAGTTCTTGCAGATGATACTTAATGTTTCATAAACAGTTTTTTACTCTGTTGCTGGATGCTAGTATGCTTCTTACTTGCAAATACTCCTGCGGGTTCTCAGGTCAGGTTGTTTACCTGGGTAATTTCTGTCAGCATGCTGTCACAAAAGGTACTTGACAGTGCTAAACGCGTAGTAAACTATAAATTGCAGAAAGGATATTGGATGGGAAGAGATAATGTTGTAAGTAGCTGATTTCTACCTTATGGATGAATGAATGTGGTATGGCAGTTCTTTACACAAATCTGTGGTGATCTAACCACTGACAGGTGTGCATGAATACTCTGCCAATGGTATAGCAGGTGCTTGGGAGGAAAATACAGGAAGTATTGCAGTTTGCCTTGAATTAGGATAGAAATATTATCGCTGAAGTATTTTCGTTCTAACAATTAAAATGGGATAAAGACTTTTTAGACCTGTAAAGGAAGGGGGAACTGACATTTTGTTTTAAGAAGATAATGTAGCTTTCATGTGTATGGGGTCTGTTTACTAGACTTCTGTTTTGTACCAGGAACCAGCAAAAGAAGAAACTGCCACCAAGCCTACCCCAGCCAAAGTTAATAGAGCTAAACAGAGGAAAAGCTTCTCACGGAGTAGAACTCACATTGGGCAGCAGCGTAGACGACACAGAACTGTCAGCATGTGTTCAGATATCCAGCCATCTTCTCCTGACGTGGAAGTAACTTCACAACATCATGAAACTGAGAATGCTGCACTGGTAGCTGAGCCTGAAACAGAAACTGTTGTTACAGAAATGGTTACTGAAACAGAAGCTCCAGCACTTAGTAAATGCCCTACTAAGTATCCTAAAACAAAGAAGGTATGTCTCCGAAGGGATGGGGAAAAGAGGATGGACTTTTAAAAAAAAAAAACCTATAGGTTGCTGCATCAGTATGCAACTATATATAGATTTTTAAAAAAGAACCTTTGACTTGTTTCTTTAAATCACTATTACGTGATTTTTTTTAGCTACTCACTGGTAATAAATTAAGACATTAAAAAAGGTATGTGCAAGATCCATTGGTAGAAGTTATTTTTGATTTTAAGAGACTTCCAAAATACATCTTTCAGAACACTTTTAGAACAACTGTTTTCTAAGGGAAGTACTTTCTAAATGGGCTGAAATAAATTACGTTTTTGATACGTATACTAAGTGGTTAATTTAAGAGGAAAAGAACAGAAATAAAAAGTTGAGTTTCCTTTCTTTGTTCATCATATGCTTTAGAAAGTATTTTAATGGTAGCAAACAGTATCTTAAAGGAAATCATTAACTTCTAATACTTCGGAGATGTCTTTTTCTAAAGTGAATGGATTTAAACACTCAGATTTATCTGCATGTTTGGAAGGACGATTCTTTAGTACTTTGTTTTAATTTTTTTATTATTGGAGTGCATTGCAGAAGGCTTTAAGAAATGCCTCAACATTTCAAGACACTTGAAAAAAATCTTAAAATCAGCAAGTGTGAATAAAGTAGTAAAACTTACTGCTTTAAAATTCTACAGACTGCACTCAAAAGTGACTTTTTTTCAGTGTGCTTTACAAGTTCTGAAAACTATTCTGTGGAGGGGAAGGAGGAGAGGAAGTCATAGGTTGAAACTTCTTCCGAAATAAACAGTAACAATTTCAAGATGGTTTGATCTTAACCCCCCCAAACATACTTAACTTAAATATTTATTTATTTTCCCCACGAGGCACCTGAGTCATCCTGTAACACTGCTTATTGCATTGTTATTAAATTCTTGTGAGAATGGAGACGAGAATCTTTTTTCCTTTTTATGTATGGCATAGCAAAAAAGAAGGAAGATACAGAAGTCTGAGTTTCACTGCACTTTTTTGCTGTTTCATAGTATTGAGGATAAATGCCTATGAAATGCCTTCTTGTATTGTACCCAGTGTACCATGTGTGGACAAAATCCTGCTTTAAAAATGAATTAATAAATATAAATAGGTTTGTAAAAGACTAGCAACTTCAAATATTAGTATGATATGAAGGCTTTAATACAGATTATAATAATATATTTAATGTGCTGGGTTTGGATGTCCTTAGCTTTATTTAAACATCATAAAATTTAGGAGGTTAGTCTGTATCTGTTAATAGGAACCAAAATCCACTGGCATGTTTTTAAAACCCCCTGAACTAGCTAGGAGAGAATTCCTCTTTTTGAACAGGTGTGCCTTAGTAAATGTGTTGTAACTTAATATAACTACAATAGTGAATAATGTTCAAGGCATCTGCCTGACATGTTGACTGAAGCACAGTCCTGACAGTACAGAAGTCTGAGGAGTTTACTTTAACTTTGTTCTATTAATGTTACATTACTACTCCTCAGCTTAGGTGCTTGGGCATAAGTTTAAAATTTGTCTTGGAATTCTGTTACTAAATTTATGCTGTAAGTATAGTTGATCTGGGCTCTTGTATATTCAGTGAGACTTAAATAAAAGAACTAGATGTTAGTTTACAACAAACAAATCAAACCCAAAAAGCAAAACCCCCAAAACTTCGGCATGTAGAGCAAATTTATAGTGATTCCTTCTCCTGTCCCCATTACTTTGCTAAAGCTGTCCTCATTCTTGCCCTATGTATTCTTAAATTTGCAGCCTGGAAACTAGCTGTTTTCTGGGTTGTGTAACAGTTGACTAGGTGAATAATTAAACTAAACAATTCCTAAAAGCCACTTATAAAAGCACTCATAAACCACTAATTTTTTCTTTCTCTCTGTTTAGCACTTGGTCAGTGAATGGTTAAGTGAAAAGAGTGATAAAACAGGGAAGCCTACAGACAGTCTATCAGAAAGGCCTCTACGCATAACTACAGACCCTGAAGTTCTGGCTACTCAACTGAATTCTTTACCAGGTCTCACTTACAGTCCACATGTATATTCAACTCCAAAGCACTATATTCGTTTTACTTCACCATTCCTTTCAGAAAAGAGGAGGAAAAAAGAACCTGTGGAAAACATTACTGGCTCTTGTAAGAAGGTAATGCTTCCCTTCATTATGGTTCCCCATCCCATATTAATTAAAAAAGTCTTTGTTTGCTAGCACAAATTCAGGCAGAAAAAAGCTAGATTGGCAAACCAATTCTGTCACGTGTAATGTGTTTTGAAACATTTATTGTTAATCTCTTAAAGTCACTGATTTGAACTTGGTTTATTACAGCGTTGGTTGAAGCAGGCTTTGGAAGAAGAAAATTCAACAATAATTGATAGATTTAATTCACCATCACAAGAGAGATCTAGAAGTCCAGCCATCAATGGTGAAAATAAAAGTCCTTTATTACTGAACGACAGCTGTTCCTTAACAGGTGAAGCTTTTATTAGTATGGTACATAAGAGCTATGTCACCGTAGTGAAATGTGGAGGACTCTGTTTTTTAAAGTGATGAGTTAATGAAAATTCCAGGGGTATTTGCACTATTTCCTGATACTTTCCTTGAAAGAAATGCTTAGTTACGTAGTGGTTGGGATTTTGTCCCCTTTGAATGTATAATTGATACTACATAAGTAACCACTGTATCTCATAGTGTTTACAGTCCACAAAAGACTGCCATTTTTGACTATGGGTATTAAGAGATTAGATTATAAATTCATTTTCTGTGCTGTTCTGTATATTTAGAATTCCTTCTAAATTCAGTTGGCCTGTTGCACACAGAGGAAAAGCTGTGTAATCTTGTAGGCAAAATGAAAAATGGGAACATGCTAAAAACTAAATACACTTCCGTAAGGATATGGAGTTTATGAGATAATTCCTGTGCACAGTCCTGAACTTGGAATTTCCACTTTTTAGCTGAACAGTCTTAAAAATGCAAGGAAGTTGACTTTACCTATTCTGGAAACAGAGACAGTTCTTGCCATCATCCTAGCACACAAGTTTCAGGTTTTGATGTAACTGTAAGCTCTTAAGAGTGTATTTTTTCAGGAAGCCTGCCCTTAAGAGGTTTTTGTAATCTTACTGATTCTTTCATATGGAATTCTTCATCCATATTTAATTCATTACATCAGGTACTTAAACAGTTGTAAGTGATTACTATATCTAGACCTCTTCTATCTGTTCTCTAATTTTAACACACAGATCTAACCACACCACTAAAAAAACGAAGACTGTATCAGCTGTTGGAGTCTGCATTCTCAGAAACCTCCACACCAACTCCTTCTCCATATGCCACACCGACTCATGCTGACATCACTGTCTCCGAGGCATCATTGTTTGCTACTCCACCTAGGATAAAACCAGAAGATGAAGCTTGTAGAAATGGTTACAAACCCATATATTCACCAGTTACTCCTGTAACTCCGTGTATACATGGAAATACCATGCACTTTGAGGTAAGATTTATAGTGAATTTCAGCACGTTCAGAGAATGTGTTTAGATATTCTAGTGTAAATCACTATTGGTACTCCTGCTAGAACTGACTTGCAATTTCTTCTTATTCATGTAGAATATTTCCTCACCTGACAGTTCCCCAGAAATAAAAAGGCGAGCTTACAGTCAAGAGGTAAGGATATTTGCCAAAAACTGCAAAGGGTATCTTGATTTCACCTGTATGACTGCATCTTTCTTAGTAAATGCTCTTCACCAGGCATTGCAGGTTTCCTGGAATGTAACGGGTAACTTCTATGCAGGTTTTATTTGCTTACTACTCTGTATGTCCACTTCACCTGTTTCATTTTGTGTTTTAAATGTTTCTCTCTCCCCTTTCTCTCTATCTACTTAAAAATCCTGATGGCTGTCATAGAAAGGAGTAACTACTGCAATTTATAGATAAGAACAGAAAAACAATGCTTGTGCTTTTCAGCCTGTAGTTAAATCTGAATTAACATTTCTCCTTGTTACCCCAGTATCTTGTAATGGTTTTTATTAAGCCTAATTATGCTCAGAGTGAGAGAGCAGAGCAGAAAGGTAATAAATGGATGTGGGTGGATTAGTTCAGGAGCAGCAAGTGCTGCTGGAATGTGCCCAAGTACTCCCAGCCTGGGGGATGGATGTGTCTGTGTCCCAACGCTGGAGACTTTCACTTCTGGCCAGCTGTGTAAATGAATGATCTGGATAGTCTCCCCTGGGAGTTCAGCACATAATGTAGGGGGGTGTGTGTTAGGTTAAAATCTTAACTGTTGAAATACACAAAGTTTTTCATACGATCGTAGCTGTTGACTGAATATAACAATTGCTTCCAAACTATTGTAACTGAATGTTTTAATGTTTATCTGACTCAAATAGAGAGGTTTTACTTAGGAACTTTGCTTTGTAATACAAAGAATTTTAAAACGATTTATGAAAACATTAAAGCATGGTGATTGAGAAAAGCTGCTTCCAACCATGGATATGTGCTGAGTACAGTTTTAAGAAGTACAAAAGTAGTTTCTTTAACTTAATTTTTTTTCTCTCTCTACAGAGTACTGATTTGAATATTGTCTCAAAATTTTAGAGTATGTTTTCCTCCCCACCCCCCAAATGAATATTTTGACCCTGAGGATCCTTTTTATGTTCAACTGAAGCAAATGCTTTGTAATTTCTTGGCTGGGGACTTGCTCCTGTTGAAGCTCCTCCCCTTCCTCTTTGAGTTATAAAAGAAAACCTGGCTTTTAAAGTTTATTTTGACTTTGGTTAACATGCATTTTATTAAAATGCTTTTACATGATATATAGTAATAATAGAAGTAAGTGTCTGGCTGTAGAATTTTTTTTTTTAAACCAGACAAATTCATGGTTACTGGAAGGCCTTTAATCCCACTTAAAGGCACAACTGAGTATCAGAATAGTTGCCATTTTGTTGGAGTGTGAAAAAATAGTTGACATGCTTTTTCTTCACACAGGGGTATGACAGAGCATCGATTCTAGCACTGAATTCTTTCAGAAATTCCAACCTGACAGAAATGGGCCTGCAAGAAATAAAGACTATTGGATATTCCAGTCCAAGGAATAGGACTGATGTCACACGGCAGTGCACTGGAGAAATGGAATCTGTATCAGACCTCCAGCAGCTGGGACTCGAAGTAATTGAGCAAAGTGCACTGCATAAAAACCTGGAAGCCCCCACACATGATAGGACTGATTCAAACAGCCAATTAGAAACTGCTCATTGTGGCCGGGGCACAATTTATTCTTCCTGGGTAAAAAGTCCCGACAGGACAGGTGTAAATTTCTCAATGAATTCTAATTTGAGGGACTTGACCCCTTCACATCAGTTGGAGGTAGGAGGTGGATTCAGAATAAACGAGTCAAAGTGCCTGATTCAAGACGATGCTAGAGGCATGTTCATGGAAGCATCTGTTTTTTGTACTTCAGAAGATGGAATTTCATCTGGCTTTGGAAGGACTGTCAATAACGACAACTTGATGGATGGAAATTGCACACCCCAGAATCCTCCACAAAAGAAAAAGGTTATAATTTTAAGAATCATTTGGTCTGTGTTACATAGTCTGCTAATGATATTTCTTTAACGGAAAGAAACATAAAATAAAAAACAGCTCATGGCTTATCTTTAGGTACTGTAATATAGTAGACATTATTCAGGGGCAGTAATGAAGAGCAAAGAGTAAAGCTGCATATACCCAGTAGTAAATTAATTTTTCCAAGTAATAGATACACATTCACCTTTATTTCATATGAGTCTTAAATGAATTGCTCAATAAATAATCGCTTTTGTGGTCTGAAAAAGGTTGCTTATGCCACCAAGTATTACAATATTCTGTTATACAGAATATATGCTAGTATCAGAGCGATCATGTACTGCGAACATTTGTTATGAATTACAGCAAGAAATTGCACTAACATATGTATGATACTGATGCTTTAAAAAGCCCATTTTTATATACTTAAGGTGTCATGGCTTCACTGTTAGAACTACACAGAAATCCTAGGTTCCAAGAAATCTTCTTGGCTTAATTTCTTTTTTTATAAAATATTGTGTTTGAAAAATAAGCACAATCTAAGTCTGCTGCTCTCAAAATGGTTCTTGTAGGCAAGTTGTGTGGTCATGGGCAGCTTGAACCAGAACTGGAAGCTACTCTGCATAACTGTCCTTGTCGAATTGTACAGGAAAGCAGAGTCTACCTTTGCTCCTTGCAGAAAAGAAGGATGACAAACATGGAAGACGATAGTCTCTCTAATGCAACAGCTGGCCAGTTCTGTGTCATAACAGACTGAGTAATCTTTCTTGTTTGAAAGATGTGATTTATTTTCTTTATGGAAATAATGATGAGGGGGGTGGTGTGTGTTCTGTGTATGCACATGTATGCGGAAAGGGGTTTTGGTTTTTTGGTCCCACTGAAACCCCCTGACACACCTTCTTCCCTGTGCTCTGGGGGCATCCTGCTAGGGAGCACTCATGGTTCTTCAGAAGTTCTCCATCAGAATTGGGTTTTCATTTACTGTGCTTCAAGCAGAGATGTAACTGAAGCAAGATGGTAGGAGCTCTGTTCTTACCTGATCCTGGCCTTGAAAATTTTACAGATCCTCTGTGTGTTACTTCTGGCAAAGAAAGCCAAAAAACCAGAAAAGCCAAAATTTCTGTAGCTTCCTTCTTCTTTGAAGGTTAAATTAATTTCTTTTCAAATCCCAGCAGCACTTAGCAAGGAACAGGAGGGAGGGTTACTGAAGCACTGACAATTGTGGATTCTTCCAGGTTGTTACTGCTGAGGGTTTATGCTGTGCTAATCCTCAAATGAAAAAAAGTGTGGCTACCTCCTGACACACACCACACACAAGCTGCCCAGGATTGCTGTCTAAAAGTCTCTGTTTGAAGGAACAGTCAGAGAAGACTGTATCTGTACCCCTGAAAGAATGGGGTTTAGGCTTTCTGAAGAGACAAGACGCCAAAAAAAAGGGGGGGGGGGGGGGGAGGGCAGCTTTTTACAGTGTAAAAAGGGGTGGGGGGAATCTCGCCTAAGGAGAAGCTGAGAATACAAGAATTTTAGTAGAATAATAAAACCCTTTGCCTAGGATCATGTAAGACAATGTACTTAATGCAGTTATTAAAGGAGATTTTCCAGATTTCAACATGTCTATGGGCATTTGCTGCTCTATTTTCTCTCACCATTGTACAAGCTGATCACATTTTGGTATGGTCCTGTACATTGTGGCCACATTGCATAATTTCATGCATTCTTAACATCCAGGTTTGCTTTAAAGCAGTATTCTTCAAGGGATCCCAGTCATGTGATGTGGAAATTGTTTGAAAACAAGAGCAGTTCTTAACCAAAACTTTCTTTTACTAAAAATAAAGTATTTTTAACTGGTTTTATCCTGACCTGTAGCTGAGTCTTCTAGTGGGTAGATCTGTTTGAAAGTGAACAAACACAAAGCCCTAGGACTTTAGACAAAGCAGACTGCCTTAGTTCTCTCTGTGTAGAGATGGATGTCCACTTTTATCGAGGACTAAGCCAGTTAAATATGAATTTTTTTCATTATTGCTCCTTAGTTTCTTGTTTTGGGTTCTATATGGTTCTGAGTAGGTTGTTGATAACTAGAGAAAAATATTGAAAGACATCAAATGTCATTTCCACCAAACCAGTGTCATTACTGAATAAAGTAGGTCTGAAGGTCAGTATTTCAGCTTTCTGCTTGAAATCCTGAAGATACATAGGGAAAACTGTTGAAAGTTATTTTTCTCACTGAAGAGAACTTACTAAACATTTAAACTTTTCTATTCTATGGAAGCTTTATGTAGTGATTTTATATAAAAAAATATGTATAAATTAGAAACCACTCTTGCCTTTGTGTGTTACTGGTTTTGGTAATAAACTTGACTTGGAATTTAGCTTTAAAGTATGTTCTTAATCAGTCTCTTTTAAAGTGCAGTAAAGACAGAAATTCAAAATAAACTGGGAAAAGAATGAAATTTCAAGTTGTGAATTCTATATATTAAAGAAAAATGTATGAAGAGCTTAGAGTCCTTTGATGCATGCATCAAGAGTGAAGCAGAAGCACAGCGGGTTTTTCATACAAGGGAGTCAGACTGAGCACAGTGTGAAATCTCTTCAGATGAGCTTTACTGTATCAGTATTCTAATGGTGCAGTTCCAGGGGAGGCCTGTGAAGTGCCCTGTAGCTTCAACCAACCGTATGACTTCGGCAGCAAACCTTTTGCTGACCTGCGTCATTGCCCGTTTCTTTTCTGAGGCAAAATGCATACTTCTTTCTCTTGGCAGAAACTTTTACATCATCCTTACAGTCATTGGTAGTAGCTCAGTACTCCAGAAATTCACTGCAGATGTGGTGAAGTATCTTCAATTAATTTATCCCTTTTCTTTTAGAACCAAGTAAATGGTATGTCTTACCGAAAGAAACGGTGAGGAAGGGAACAAGTCAACTTCCCTTCTAATGTTTGTGATTTATTTTTTTTTTTTTTTTCTCCCTAGGTATCTTTATTAGAATACCGTAAGAGACAACGAGAAGCTAGAAAAAGCGGCTCAAAGACAGAAAACTTCCCTCTGGTTACTGTATCTCCTCATGCTGCTGGTGGAGGAAATATTAGTAACAACGGTGCTAATGATGGGTTTAACAACAGTGGTGAAAACGGGGAGCAAACTGATACCGCTGCAAGCCTACCTTTACCACTGCCAACTACTGTTTATAATGCAGCCCCAGAAGACAACAGCAACAACTGTGCAATTAAAGAATCTTCTTCCAGCGAAAAGAATGAACCAGAAGTTCAGTGGTAAGCCATAAAACTGTAGGACTAAAGTGCTGAAGAATTACTTAATTCTAAGTCTTTTCTATTTGAAATCTAGTTTTCATAGGTAAGGGTACAGTTGCAGATTACTAATTGGAGGGCTCTTTTTAAGATTAGTAGAGTTATCTTACCTCTTTCCTCAGAAATACAGCAGATACCTCATAAAGACTAAAATAGATGGAAAATTACCCATAAGATACTGGTTAGCTTATTTTCATTGTGCTTTGCTTTTTTATTTTCTGAGAGCAAAATAGGTATTGGTTTAAGCAAAACAAGTTGCCTAGTTCTGTAGATTATAAACTCAATGTAGGTAAAGTACAGTTTTAATTTTATAGAAAATGGCATCGGTGAGTAGGCGTGCTCCTTCCACCATTGCACAAGCTGGGCTGGGTGTGCTTGCTAGGGTGTGTGGAGGAGAGATAAGCAGCAGCAGGATGGAGAGGATGCTGTGAGAGATTTTTAGTTGGTTTGGGTTTTAGTTTTTCTCAGCATGGCCTTGGCTCTGCTCTCATGCCCTTATATCTCCACTGCTTTGTCTGTGGGCTGAAGAGAATATTTTTTCATCTTAAATCTCAAAACCTTTCCAAAAGTACTGTAGGGAGGAAGGGTGGAACAGGAAAATAGTCTGTATTGATTAGGAAAAGCTTACAGAAGACTTCAGGATATTTGTTTTTCAGTGATCTGGGGGGAATGTGTTTGTGGTGGTTGCTTGCTGCTGCTTAAATGCAGTGTGCAGGGCTGCATGCAGTCTGCCTAACGGCTCCTTCTGCCCAGGTAGAGAGTGTGTGGTGATACTGGGATCGTTGTTTGTGATCATTAAATGGTTCCCCTGTGTGCAGAGCACGTGCTCTGTTGGATGTCACACCAGATACCCCACCAACCAGAAATCCTGGGCAGACAGACACGGTGAAGGGGGATGCGAGGGAATGACTTCAGTCTGTATAAACATTGCACAACATTTTCCACTGCGTTTTTGGTAGCCTTAAGGTCAGCTGTGGTGATGCTGTCTCCAAAAATGTTATTAGCACAAAATATACCCTGCAGATGTTCTTTACGCTGTAGAGAAGGCCTAACAGTACTGGGGATGAACGTGGGCTGAGGAGTTGGAACATCCTCCTGCTCAGATGCTCCAGCTGTTCCAGAATGGAAGGATTTTGTAGAGCCAGTTGTAGAGAGAATGTAAGTGGAATCTTCAAAGTTTCACTGAAAAGGGGCTGAAAGTTCACTGTGCAGAAGCTAGTGTATTGTATTGTAAGCAAAGAATGTGGGAACAGGCTAAAGGGGGAAGAATTTATCAGCAAGTTTTTGGAGTAATCCTGTAGACAGCAGCACCAAAATTTCAGTACAACAGTATTGTAAAGCAATGCTGTATGGTTTTGCCTGAAAGAAAAAGAAGAGATTTACAGAGTGCTGTTGTTTATGGTGTTCTTGATCTGGTTGTTAGACGTAATTGACTATAGAAAGCAGATATGACGCTTAATTTCTTACACACTATCTGGCAAGTTAGTAGAAGCATAAACGGAGTGTATTTGTAGTTGTGAAGTATTTATAATTACAGATCCACTATTAAAGAGCAGTTTCTTAAACTACAACAAAACAAAAAAACCCCACATTTCCAGCTTTGGAAGAAGACAGTTTTCTACAAATGGAGAATATGAAGTAGTACCTGCAACTTTTATTTTTTTTAAATGTAGTTTTTCACTTTTCGTGGGTCAGAGAAGGAGAAAAAATAACCCAAACCCCAGAGATTTACAGATGTTGTTTCCCTATTAAGAGGAAATGTGAGTTCTTTTAATGTAACAAGGTGGCAGGAAATCAGTATATTGAAAATTGGGAGAAAATAGATACAAATTACTTAATAAATCCCAGTTATGTACAACTAGTTGACTGCATGTAAGAGCCAGGTAACACTGTAAATTTTCTCTGACCCAGTATTTGCATATACATTGTCCTAAATTTGGTCTGCGGAAGTACATTCTCTTAAATTTTAAATTACGCTTGTCTCTTCTAGGACTGCATCAACCTCTGTGGAACAAGTGAGAGAACGAAGTTATCAGAGGGCTTTACTTCTCAGTGATCACAGGAAAGACAAAGACAGTGGTGAGTTGATTTATCATGTCGAAGGTAGATAAATCTAACCAGTTCCCCTGTGGTAGTCAGTAATCATTCTAATACTGTGTTTGGGTCTGCTTCATCTGTAGGGGGAGAATCACCTTGTAGCCCATGTTTACCGTCTCCACCTTCATCTCATTCAAATCTCATTTCCCAGTTGCAGCTTAAGGTCCCTTCTTTCCCTGAATTTATGAAAGGTCAGTAAGCAGATGACCTTGTGTGACACTTGACATACTGAATAGTCTCTTACAATAACATCAGTAGCTCTTTTAAAGTCAAATATAAAGTGCTTGACCATCTTTGTGAAAGACTTGATTTTCCCACTTTGATATTTGTCTCTGCTTTATGTCTGTAGAACCTGATTCGGAAAATCCAGAGCCTACTTCTGAATGTCCGTCCCCAGATACTTCGCAAAGGACGTGTAAGAGTCCATCAAAAGCAAGCAAGGTATGCACAGCGTATGCAGGCGCGCGTGTGTTTGCGCAGACATCTGTTGTATAATATGCATATGAGTATGTATGTACGTCTCTATCTTAAACTTAACCTCATGATTTACTACTAAGGTTACATACGCGCATGTTCGTCTGGCTGTGCGGTAACTTAACATAGGTGAACATCGGTAAGAATAGTTGTGGTACTCCATACATGCTAAGAAGTTGGTTTCTGTGTAAGCATTCATAGGTGATCTTGCGTTCTGTAGACGTGGAAGAGATTGTATCGGTGGATTCAGTGTCGCCACAGCTCTGCAGGGTGAATGGTGAAGAACTGGCAGTCAGAACTGACAGCAGTAACAGGCTTTATGTACTTCATAGCTTAACAGGAGTTTGCCCTTGCCCCGTCAGGGTTTGGCACTGCCGGAGTAGAGGTACTGATAGGAAGAAAGATGTTGAGTAGCTGCCTGTACGGTATTAAATGAAGTAATTCAGGTTGTAACGGTTAGTCTTACCTGCTTGTGCTATGCCAGTTTTAAGATGTTAAATCACTCTAAAAATGGCGTTATTTTTGTAAATGGTCTCGTCTGGAATTCTTTCTCACAGACTCAGAAATCTAAAACTTGGAATAACAGATTCTGACTTTGACCTGATGGGTCGTATTTCTGTTACTACTTTAAAATACACTTGCTAGTCTTTGACCAATGATTGATCTATCCTTGCTAAAAATGGTGTCTTGCTAAGTTCAAGCTTTCTATTGTTACTGTGCCTCAACACTTCTTTTCACGGTCAGAGGGAAAGAATATTCTAGGAAGTTCTTTTCATTCTAACACGGGTGTAGTTGAATATTCGGAATGTTTTGCACTGACTGACTTTCTCTTCATTTCAGCCCTCTTCACCGAGTCCTGTAGTTTCAACGCAGTCACTTGGGAAAACACCCACAAAACCGGATTCGCACTGGGAAACTGCAGCTAATGCACCCGAGGCCGAATGTGCGAACCATCCAAAATCCGAGCTGCAACAAAAACAGCTGACAAACAACGTCCAAGCACTTTCAAAAAACCATCCATCTCAATCACACCTGCGCAGTTCTGCTGAGCAACTTTCACATTCACAGAAGTTGCCTTCTGCACCTTTGAAGCTGCATTGCCCCCCTTCACCTCACGTCGAAAATCCTCCCAAGTCCTCTACGCCCCACGCGCCCGTGCAGCATGGTTATCTTTCACCAAAGCCTCACTCGCAGCAGCTGGGATCTCCATACAGACCTCATCATCCACAGTCACCTCAAGTTGGAACGCCCCAGAGGGAAACACACCGCAACTTCTATCCGGCGGCAGCAACCCTTCCGCCTGGGAATCAGCAGCAGCCTAGCGGACCCCTGTTTACTCAGCCAACTTCAGGACAATCTTCAGCTTCTTACAGCCAGTTTAACCAACAAAATTTGAACAGCAATGCACCACCTCCCCCGCCCCCTCCCACCCCCCCCCTTCTTCTACGTACTATCAAAGCCAGCAGCCCTCTGGAAACTTTCAGAGTTACAGTCAGCTGAAGGGCAGCATCCCCCAACAGACTGTCTTTTCATCTGGACCAAATCAAGCACTTCCCGGCACTGCGGGTCAGCAGACGGTGCCGGGACACCACGTAACGGCAGGGCATTTTTTGCCTTCTCAGAACCCCAGTATTCATCACCAGGCATCAGCGTCTGCCGCTCCACCTCCTCCTCCGCCACCACCTGCTCCAGGCCCTCACCTTGTACAGCAGCAAAGTACCCATCAGCAGCACTCCGTAGCACACGTCGTCGGTCCAGTTCATGCCATGGCAGTAGCGCCTGGATCGCACATTCATTCTCAGGCTGCTGGTCACCATTTGCCACCGCCGCCTCCGCCACCAGGTCCTCTCCCCCACCACCAACCTCCCCATCCTTCAGCGGGACACCAAGGTTTGCAAGCACAACACCAGCATGTTGTAAACTCTGCACCTCCCCCTCCTCCACCCCCCCCCTCCACTGTTATAGGCTCGGGGCATCACCCAGCATCAGCACAAGGGTTACACCACCCATCTCATCAAGGACCCCCCCATTTTCCTTCAGCCGCTCACGCGAGCGTGTCCTCTTATTCCTCACAAGCCCCACATCACACAACGTTAGGACCTGGACCTCAACATCAGCCTGCTGGAACAGGACCTCATTGTCCACTCCCCGGTCAGGGTCCTCACCTCCAACCTCAAGGACCAAACAGTATTGCAACACCCACTGCTTCGGGGTTCTGCCCTCACCCCGGCTCCGTAACCCTTCCCCACGGAGTGCAAGGGCAGCAGCAGGCGTCCCCTGTGCCTGGACAGATCCCCATTCACAGAGCACAGGTGCCGCCCACTTTTCAGAACAATTACCATGGTTCAGGGTGGCATTAGAACAGATCCCTTTAATTCTAAACATTTTTAAAATGTTCTGTAATATAACCTGTGTATATTTCGTATGTACCTATTCAAGGTACTTTTTAAAGCTTGTACATGATACTTTGTATAAAAGCAAAACACCAGTGCTCTTTCATTGTATTCTTTCCATTTTTTGCTTTTATACAAATTCCTGAAAATGTGCTGTTAAGCCAGTATTAGGTATTTCTTTTTATTTTGTAAGTGGACATTCCAGCGGTTTTTTCTGGCAGTAGGTTTGATGCTGCATAATCTTTAAAATTTTATTGTTGCAGTTAAATTCATTTAGTGAATGTTTTCTATATTACTTTTATACATATGTAATTAAATAAGTACACAGGCTAAGTGATGGCACTAACAGTTTTTTTTTCCCCATTTTCTTCTGTCAACAGTTCTTCGTGTGCATAGAGATAGAAAACAATGCAATACAAATTTTTATAGTTTTGGTGTGGACATGGCTTTTTGTTTCATCAGTTATTTGCAGGAATTGTAATTTAATGTATAGACTGTTTCTAATGTCTCCAATGAGTGCTGTAAATACTGTATTTCTTTTTGCTTGTACAATTGCTTAAAGCTTCTTTCATTTGATATAGTATTGTATATAATAAGTCTCTTTTGCAAAAAAAAAAAAGTGTGATCTTTGTGAAAGTAGTACAGTATATGATCTTTAATTTTTTTTAATATACTGTCACATTGCAGCACTGGTTGGGCATTTTAATTCATGTTAATAAATCACGATTATGTCAGTTTTAACTGCTTGTCCTAAAAGGGTGGTATGTCTTCAGGGAAGTGGCCTCAAGTGTGTAAAACACACAGCCTGGCCCCTCTCTGTGAGGCTGTTCACTTCCCTGCAGTTTCCAGCTGTGCTTTATTGCTGTAGCGTGGACAGATGTGGAACTGGCTGGAGGAGGGGGGGTTATTTCACCTCCGGAACGTAGAGGTGAGGAAAAATCACTCTTAAGCACAGCGGGGTCCGGTGTCGCTTTACCAGTGGGTTAATCAGTGGGTAGCGCTGTTCGTATACCAGCGCTGTTGTGCACTAAAGCTGTACTAGACGTGTCGCTCTGCCCTTGGTTACAGGCGCTGCAGCACCACCTGTTTGCCTCCTCTGGCGGATTTCAGCCCCTCCTGTTAGTGCAGACTGCGGAGAGCTGAGTGAGCGGTGCTGCAACAGGGTATGGAATGTTACCAACTATAGAGCAGTGTACTTTTAAAGGGAGGGGTATATTCCTGCTGCTGAAGAGCTGTTGCACTTACTTATCAGGTGCAGAGTTATTCCGTAACTGGTGGGTGACAGTGTCCTCGCGTCTCAGCAGTGACCGCTGTCATAACCAAACTCTGCTCAGGGGCTCCGCCTCGGAACCAAAGAAAACCTGAAACTGGATGGGAATTGGCCGTTCCTACACACTGGAAAAGGTGGTAATTCTTTTTAACATAGGAAAAAAAAATGGGCAGGGGCTGCTTTAAATTCTGATTTGCCTCCCATTATTCAAAAAAGTAGTTAGTAAAAATAGTACAGTACAAATACTTCCCTGAGCAACCGCTGTCTATGCAAAACAGGCGTTGCATGGAGTACCCCGTTCTGTACTAGCACGAAGCAGAACAGGATTAGGCCATTGACCGCAGCAGAACAACCCACCCCACCCTGACTGCTCAGGCACCGATTTTGACAAAACTGCATCGCCCGCTGTAGCCCAACATTCAAATCTGGTTGTCCTGCCCCCTGCCCCCTTCCATTCCTCCATGACGGATGTCAGTAATAGTCTCAAATACAAGAAAGTGTAAAATACACACTGTACGGGGGGTGCGGTCTTACAGCAGCATGAGCAGCTGCTGTTGTGGAACAGGACTGGTGCCGCGCGAGGTCCCAGAGTCCCCTGTATCGCCATGGCCAGGCGAAGGGCAGAGGTGCTGCAGTTACTCGCCTTGCCTGGCTCGCATTTGAACTGCGCCAGACGCAAGCGCGAGGATTTTCTATGTATTCAAGAACAGGCTTCTAATTAGCTGCAGCAACTAAGCACTACTGGGGGCTAGGCCAGGTGTGAAGATGAACGTAACGTTTACCTCTAGCTCTGGAGTCCATTGTGGCATTGTCCTCAACCCGTGTCTTCCTTGCAGCCATTAAAAGCGGTTCCAGTGTGAAGTGCTCAGGGTGTGGAGGGTGAAGGCACGCGGTCCTGAAACCCAGCTGCTGGCGGGGCCTCGGCACGTGGACCAGTTCCTCCCGACCGGTGCGTGTGTGTCACGCTGGGGTGGCCTTGCAGTTTCTTTGTGGAAGCGCGGCTGCACCAGCCTACCGGGGACGGGGTAATCGCCGGCTTGTCCGCAGTAGTTAAACACCTTGTATGAAATACTTCCTTGGGGGTTTGTCACGTCTCACCTAGCACCCGCTTACATACCGCCCCTGGGGCCATACTACCCTTCAGGACGCTCTGGTTTACACCAGGTGACGTATTTTATGAATTAACACAAAAGCTGTTTTTTCTCTTGGGCCGAGCCAAGGCAGCCCCCCCGCCCCATCACCACAACTCGGCCCCGTTGTTGCCATGGCTACCAAAGATTCCAATGACCAGCACAATGTCTGAAAAAACAAACCACTTTAATTAGACAACTGCAAGCACCTCAAACAACTGGTTATTGTTACAGCATGGGGCTATCTTCTCACAATCTAGTTATTGCAAAGGCATGTGAATAAATTTCATATGGACAAAAGTCAAGAAAAAAGTGGCACCATAGTTACATGAAGATCAGAAGTAAGCTTACATTCATCCCACTGACTTCTAAGAGGCCAAAACACACCTCCGTACTGTACATTCTAAAATCTGTATTGCCTATAAGCTTCAGCCTATGCAGCTTGCTTTTTTTTTTTTTCCTAGGAAACAAGTAATTGTTGCGTGCATCTTACAACGGGTAGTCGTATGTCTAATGATGGGAAAGAAGAAAGCTAGTGCAATTTGTTTTAGAAACATGTAAAGCTATGAATGGAATGAGCATGATCTCGTTTCTTGGATTATTTTACCCGCTGCACTGTAAGTAGCTGCAGCTATATCCTTCCTTAACTGATGCCAAGCACACACTTTTATTATAAAAGATCAGGAATTCTACACAGAGAATGGTTCTCATGCTCTACTTTTAATTTTCTTTTTTCTTAAGGTATAGTACAACTTACAGTGCTTACAAAAAGGCAACACCATATGGTACCATGTCTTCACTATCACATTGTAAGGGAAATTGCTATTTTTCTTTTCTTAAAAGCACTTAAAATAGGCAAAAGTTCTAAAAGGGAGTGCTAAATGATAATGCATACTTTATTAGAAAGAAGTCTAGCCTTCCTTTAAAGTGCCATTTGGGGAATGAAATCCTGTAAACCAGAGCCACTTTTTTTAAAATCCAATGAACGGGAACTGCTACAGAATAGAAAGTTTACACAATTCCTTAAAGCAGTTTAAAGTCCACTACATGCAATTGGTTTGCTATAAAGCTCTCTAAAACTTAGTCGCTTTACTCTGAAATTGAGTCCCCAGTCCCATATTTAAATGGAAATAAACATTTACAGGGTGCATTTACATACACTATAATACAAGAATGACGTCCCTTTGCCAGAAGATAAAATTGTACAATTCCTCGCCGTAACTCAGTTCTGACTTGATAAATTTCTTACACTCGTAAATTATATAATATGCATCAGCTAAAATATTTTTTTTTTTTTCATAAATAGTTACAAAACTTGCCAAAACACATTGGGGGGGAAGTTTCCTTTGTTCAAAAATCTGACATCTGAATGCCACACAACACAAGAAACAATGCTTAAAGACACGTTAAGTGTTTTCTGAAGAAAGTGGGTGAGTAAACTACTAGCTGAAGACAAAAAGACTACCCTTCCCCAAGAACACAGTGCACAAAAAGCAAAATGTCAAACAGTACCTCAAGCAAAATAAAGGTCTGAGGATTGAAGCCAGCTCACGTGTGATCCTGCTAAAGAATTTGTGACAGTCACCATTTAGGTCCAATGCATTGGAAAGTGGTTGCTGGCTTTTTTTACAGCTGGGAGACTCTGCTAAGAATTCAGCCACGGATGCCTAAGGCATTCTCCAGCTGAAGCACGTTTCTCTGGGACCATTTCTAGCATGGGAATCAGGAAATCTGTAAACTGTGCAGCATCTTCGTGAGGCCAACCATACTTCTCCACAAGCACATCAAAAAGACTCCAAGGTTTCAGCTTGGTAATGTGTCGCAGTTCTCCTGCAAACAGAAATAGTAGTGGCATTAGAAAAGGACCCCGTTAGCCCTAGTAGCGACTAATCCCTGTTCCGTTTTTCTCCCACTCTGCATTCACAGCACCTTGACCAGGCTGAGAATCGTTATTGAGGAAGGGCAGCACAGGGCAAGCTTGCTCGAGGTCCTCAGAGGAGACGAGGATGGCCGACGTCAAAACCAAGAAATCAGTCCTACAGCAAACCGTACGTTACACCTGGACTCCACGGTACACATCATTTCTGATGCTTCCTTTTGGCTTCATGCCGTCTCCCGCACACACAGGCTCTCATGCACACACACGCTCACGCCGTAGACAAAAAACCACGGCAGGCCTTCCCTTCTTAAGCAGCCAACAAACCCAGACTTTACGCACACTGCTGCAGCCCTAAGCTGGAGGTCTCGGCAACCACCGAGAGGCCACTGCCCCGCTGCATGGCAGCTGCAGGCTACGCAGCCGAGCAGCCATCCGTTCCAAACCAGGCCCAGCACAGAGGTTTGGCACTTGGAGATTCTGCTCCATCCCTCAGACAAACACCCCCAAGAAGCTGGGTCTGAAGCCCTCCACAGAAGGAAGCGCCCGCTTTGGCTATGTCTCCTTCAACCAACCACCCACACAAGCGGTGGCAGCAGCTGCAGCACTCGAGTTCCATCAAGGGAGGGCATCTGGCCACCCCGGCAATGTGATTCAGACCAAAACAAATGAAGGAGGCGAGAACCCTTCTGCCATTCAGACCAGCAGTGTTATCCAGGTTTATCCACAGGTCATCCAGCGATGGGGAAAAAGACTCTCCTGCCTCCTCCCCCGCCATCTCCCTTCTTCCCAGGCATATGTCAGAGCCAGGCGGTCTCTATGCGATGCTACAAAAATCACTTCGGAGACCCTGACAGTGGTGAGCCTGCGTGTCCCCTGAACTGCTGGAGTGTGATGGCTCTCGCCCAACACCCACAGCTTCACAAGCACGCTGCACCGTCCAGTATGGGGGTACACGAGCCATACTATTTTTAAGCCAAGTGGTTTGGCAACGTAATTGTCGTCCCTGGCTGTAATCTACTGCCCATAAAATGCCATCAGACATCAGCTTGCAGGTCTGAGTTTCTACACATCCCTGTGGCTGCAAAAGTTCCAAAGCAGGAGAAAAAAACCATGTCTTCAGACTGACCCTGAGAGGGGGAGCATCTGAATGCCACAGATTAAAAGGACCACAGGGCCAGCAGGACACAATTCTGCTGCCTCGGGCCATAGCAGAAGGTTCTAGGCAAGGCGCAACACTTGGAAAAAGAAGCTCCCTGGGTGCTATCTTAAAGATCCCCAAAAAGCAAGTGTGCATATGGTCAATCACTCACAAGAGAAAAAGAAGAGACCTGCTAGTAATAGAAAGTCAAGATGTGCTTCCTACAGCTCGCCCACTGTCCTCTTCCCATCTCACAGGGTGGGAGGGGTGCCGAGGTCGAGAAGAATGAAAGCAGAAGTGATTCCTGCCGGCCTGTGTCCGTACATTTCCAGTACGGGCATGTCCCATCAGTACCCTCGAGTCAAACACAAAAAGGCTGTGCTCTGGGCGCGTGTCACTAGCCCTCGTTCTCGTGGGGGACTCCAACCTACCGCACGCCTGCTGGAAACACAGCACAGCGGGCGGGAAACGGCCACGGAGGTTCCTGGAGTACGCGGAAGAGAACTGCCTGCCACAGCTGGTCAGCGAGCCAGCCCGGGGAGATGCCCCACTGGGCCTGCTGTCAGCAAACGGGGAAGGGCTGGTGGGCGATGTGTGGTCGGAAGATACCTGGGGCATAGCGAACATGGTATGACAGAGGGTTTGGTTCTGGGAGAAGCAAGGAGGGGGGTCAGCAGAGCAGCCAGCATGGAATTGCAGAGGGCCAGCTTTGGCCTGTTTAGGATCCTGGTTGACAGAGTCCTGTGGGAGGCAGCCCTGAAGGGCCACGGGGTCCAGGCAGGCTGGACATTCTTCAGGAAGGAAGTCTCAGAGGTGCAGGATCAGGCCATCCCTATGTGCCAAAAGACGAGTTGGTGAGGAAGACCAGCCTGGCTGAACAGAGAGCTGTGGGTGGAACTCGGGGGAAAAAGAGTTTACCACCTTTGGAAGAAGGGGCAGGCAGCTCTGGAGGACTACAAGGATGCCACGAGGTTACGCAGGGTGAAGATTAGAGAGGCGAAAGCCCAGCTGGAACTCAGGCTGGCCGCTGCCATAAAAGATAACTAAAAATGTTTTTACAAATACATTAGAAACAAACAGAGGGCCAAGGATAATCTGCATCCTTACTGGATGCAGGGGAGAACATTGCCACAAAGGACAAGGAAAAGGCTGAGGTACCTAATGCTTCTTTGCCTCAGTTTAATAGCAAGACCAGTTACCTTCAGGTTACTCAGCCCCCTGAGCTGGAAGACAGGGATGACGAGGAGCAGAATGAGGTCCCCACAGCCCAGGACAGGAAGGAACTTGGTCAGTGACCTGCTGCTCCACTTGGACACACACAAGTCTATGGGGCTGAACAGGATCTACCCGAGGGCACTGAGGGAGCTGGGGGAGGGGCTCGCCAAGCTGCTCTCCATCATTTACCAACAGTCCCAGCTAACTGGGGAGGTCCCAGCAGACTGGAGGTTAGCCAGTGTGACACCCATCTACAGGAGGGGCAGGAAGAAGGATCCAGGGAACCACAGGCCTGCCAGCCTGACCTCAGCGCCAGGAGGGTTATGGAGCAGAACATCCCGAGTGCCACCACGTGCCACATGACAAGCACAAGGCCCACCAGCCTGACACCACTCGGGCCATTCACATGGACTTTCAAAGAAATGCTAAAACCGTAACAGTAAGTGAAAGATTCCTAACAGAAGCTCTTTATTTAGATGTTTGATAGTGAAGCACCCAGGAAATATCCTGAGAGGACAGCAGAGTTGTCAGAACTGTAAAACCCCTGTGGCCAAAGCGGAGGCAGCGACAGACCTTCTGAAAAATGGAATGTTAAGTCAGACAAATTATTAAAGAAATTTCTGAAGGGCCGGGGGTGGGGGGAAGATGCTATTTTAAAGCTTTCTTTGATGACTGCAGTACAAAGAAACAGAGTTAGACTATGGAATTTGTCAAAGACAAAGCTGTGTCACCGCACAAGAGGGATATGGATTACTGAACAGTAAGAAAAGGATGACATGAAGGACTGGGGAAGCAGCAGGGGGATATCATCTGCTAGTATGTATTTAGAAGACACGCTCCTCAGAACTAATACAGGAACTGCTGGCGAGGCCCCACAGTACTGAGGTGGAAGAGAGGGAAGTGGAGGAGAGCCCTCTCCTTTCTTCCAGCATGGTAAGTAAGCAGCAGTGTTTTTCCTTGGTACAACTTCCAATGGGCAAAGCCAGCACCTAGCCCGCATCTCACACAGGTTTAGGTCACAAGGAAACAGGGCTAGGAAATACCAGAAGAAAACTAAAAGGGTCCACAGCCTAGCAAACATAAAAGCGTTTTAAAGTTTTAGTGCCAAAACATATTAATCATTTCTACAGACAAAACAGCTTTCATGAAGGCACTGGAAAAAAGGACTCACTGGAGTTATTACGCGGCTCAGTCAGGATGAGACCCTATAAAAAGTATGTGAGCATTTGTGTTATAGTGACTAAGCAGTAACTTATAAATGCTTTTCCTTTTTTAAATGCACCCTCCTATTTTACTGAGAAGAAGGGACTTACTTAATCCTGTAAACTCGTTAGTTGGTAACACCTTTCCTTTTGTGCCTATGACTTCAGTGGCAACTCAAATATTTCAAGTTTGTCTCTGAGGTTGAACTTGCCTAGGGACAGGAGCAACACCGAAATCGTAATTCCTCGATTTTCACCCAAGGCTCATGTTTTCAAAACAGGAGCCTACAGTTACATTTCTAAGCCCACTTCTACACCGCAGCATGAAATTTTTGCAGAAGCCCCAGGCCTGTACTGCATGGCTTCTGATCTCAAGTGCTCAGGTCATAAGCAGATGAGTACAAAATGCTTGCTGGCCAACTTATGAATTGTATCGTTCCCTGCCAGCCCATCAAACACAGAACCCTCCCGTGGGCACCAGAGAGGCTGGCAGTACTGAGGTGGCCAGGAAAAAAGAAATGGATATCTGGTGCCCAATTCTATGAAAAAAATCTCAAGCGAGCAGGAAACCCACCACCTCCATTTTCCCTCCACAAAGCGTTTCAGTTTTCCTGACTTGTAACAGTAGAATAACTGGTATGATCTGAAAATGCAGCTTGGGCTATTACGCCTCCAGCCCGCATTTGAGATTTTCTGTTTTGAGCAGAACAGATGGGATCCAGTCTACTTAAGCTTCCACAGCAAACTTGCATATACATTTTGTGTGGCAGCTGAACCAAGTCTTTCAAAGTGCTTAAATCCCACCCAGAGCCAAGGGAGACGACGCCTCTGAGGAATGTCAGTGACGTACAGGCCCTACAGGACAACAGCGGCACTTAGCAGCGGAAGATCTCATGGAAGCACGTGGAACTCTTCACCTCATGGGAATTTTACAAACTACCCTCTTCTGTGCGCCGCAGACGCTGTGGTTATTGTGTAACTGTTAGGTCATTTTAAGGTTCTACGACATCATTAAAAAAATGCCAACCCACCTGGTGTAAAGTGAAAAGCGGGAACGTGAGATATGCTTTAAGGGGGGTCAGGCTGGGTGGTCTTTCTAATTCAGTACCTGCCGCTGACGGGGGCGGCGGGCAGAGGCAGGGAGGGCGGGCAAGGAGCCTTCCCGAAGGCCCTGCCCACGCTCCAGCAGCTGCAATTCCTATGGCGGGGGGTGCCAGAGGCTGCCCCCTGCCCACCTCTTTTACTGCTTTATACAGTGTGGGCCTCTCAGCCCTGAGCTTGCTCATCTCGGTCGACATGAGTCTCTTTTCCAGGCTGCTGCTGCTAAGGCCGCTCTCTGCGAGCCCTGTGGCAGCGGGCTCCTGAAGCTCGCCGCTGCGCAGGGAAGGGCTTATTTTCAAGCCACCCCCGCAACTTTCACTGGGTGTCTCCCAGCCCTCACGTGGCAGGTGCTGGAAAACTGCAGCCGTCTTCAGCTTATCCACTAACTTCCTGATTTTGTAAACCTTTATTATTCCTCCGGCAACACTCTCCCCTCCACGCAAAAAGCCACAGGTATTCTAGACTCCCCCAAACGGCAGTTGCACCATCCCCTTGATCACCACTGCTGCCCTTCTTCACACTGTTTAATGCCATTACATCCTCCTTAAGGCGATGAAGACATGCAGAGGTCCCTGCTGTACCAGAAATACCCACGCACACGCCAGCCCGCTCTCACGCAAGGGAGGAATGAATCACTGGACTGTATCCTGGCCCATGGTCCCAGCCTCTCAGAGCACAGTGCTGCTGCCACTGCTGCCCCGGCACCACACGTGCCCAACGCAGCTGGCTGGCACCAGCGCTGCCAACGAGCTGCACGCTCAGGCACGGGCAAGAAAGAAGCCACAGCACTGTTCAGCAAGAAAGCGTGCTCATCAGCTGCAGCCAACAGCCCCCGCAGTTCCCCCACCACATAAGGGGATGCTCCTGAGATACCATGTCCCTCCATACAACACAGTGTTGTCTCAATATATTGAGGGGCCAAAAGACTCTTGAAGCATCACCACGCTCCTTCACGTGTCAAAAACCTGTCTTAAAGGGCAGCCTGAACAAAGACAAAGTACAAATTTGTAAAAGAACTGCAAGGCCCAGCGCATTTGTTCAGATTACTTACTTTCTTGTATCAATTGACAATTTTAGAGGGGCTGCACTTCTGTACAACGCCAAACAAGCTAACTCATCACCTACGGCTGTGGCACTAAGGCATTACAGTAATTCGGAGCGTCTGAAGTGCGACAGCACGGAGCACAGCAGAGCAGCTTTCTCCACCACTCTTGTCACACAGCGATCTTTTCTGCATGCTGTCCCTTCAGGGAAGTTCCGAGTGCGTGACGACTGACTACATGCAGCTGCGTGCCTACTGCCCCCTGGGCAATATTCCCTTCCCACCTTGGTTAATCCTTGTCAGTGGCATATGCTGGACCACTATGCACGAGCAAAAGTAGCTGACAGGTGATTTTCCATCGCATTGCAAGCTATGCATCGCTCCATTCCGTACATTTACATGAACACTGGACAACAACTTCACACAGACATTTGTTATCATCCACACTTTGTTGAGTACATCCCAAAATGAATTTTAAATGTAATATTGAAATGAATACTGCAAATCATGGCTTTTCTCAGAAAGCCAAGTTTACACCAAAATTCTTCTTTAATACGAGCTCTCCATTTAAACGGATATATTTCTTCAGTACCCATAAATGAACATATTCTCCTTTTGGATAGTGCTATGCTTTAAATTAGTGTTGCATAAATACCGTTACCTTTTTTGGTGAAAAACTCCTTGGAATATTTCCCCAACATAGCGTATTTTCGAGGGATTTTTCCCAGCAGTTCAATGATCAATGCTATGTGGTCTGCATTGGAGAACATTGCCAGCAAAACAGAAACATACAACAGTTTAATCAGTACATTGCATGCACACACTAACACTGGCCCGGTACAGACAGAAATAGATTGATCCTGGTAAAAAAAGATACGTGCACACTGTTCAGTGGCTAATTTGGAAAGATGCTTTCAGCAAAACTTCCTTCTGAAAACAATATTTGAGTATCAGCTGCTACAAACAAGTTTTGCTATGTAATTTAAAATGTACCAATATTTCCAGAACTTTTAGCTAAAAAAAAAAAAAAAAAAAAAAAAATTATAAAATTTTGTCACAGATTCCTGCATGTTTTGTTTTTCCAAAAGAAATTTTTGTTGCGTGATTTCAGGAAATGTTCCTCAGTGGGACATCTACAACCAGCAACAGCAATTCCACTTCTGTCTGCATCACGGCACCTTTCAAAAAGAAGAGGTACTACCTCTGCGATTGAAGAATTCCCGAGAATATTTTCCAGATAGAGCAAAGTGCCTTGGGATATTGCCTAGCAGCTCTATGATGTGTGCTATGTGGTCTATGAGGGAGAGAAAAAAAGGATACGGGAGTGGAAGGGGCAGGGAAAGGATGGGATAAAAAAGAAGAGGAAAGAAACTGGAATTAGTAAAAAATCAGAAATAGTTTCAAATCAACAATGTTTGCAGCAAATCCATGCAGAGGTTTCCAGGATCAGCAGAGCTCTGGCATCATTAGTAGCATTTAGGAACAATGAATGATGCCCACATTACCACTGCAAAGAGCATTTACAAGCAAACAAGCATGAAAATGGACAGGTATACAGATGGAAGCAGGAGTTAATTCTGATTTTAAAAAAAAATTAGTATTTGCCCAATTCAAATAAAAATACACAACGTAGACATTATTCCAGTGTCACTCTTATAAAGAGAAAATACTATAAACTTCAGATCTGTCGTTTCTTTTCTAAACTAAAATGTTGTTATTCTCAATCAGGTTTCCACACATATGCAATCTTACAAGAAGGGCAGTTTAATTCCTTCAGGCAGTTGTTAAGTAGATGAGTATCTGCAGAAGGCAGTTTTTGCCCACCCACTGCTAGTGATGGAACTTAAAACTAAAAAGAAAAAAATCATATTTATATTCTGAAAACAATGTGTATGAACAGTTCACTCAAATACAAAACTTAACTCCACTCTAAGCTCACTGGAAATTTAAGAGGAGTGTGAAAATACGTACAAACTCATACAACAGCTCAAAAGATTCATACCTTCATCCCTGGAATAGTCTTCACCAGAGTGTGGTTCAAACAAATAATCTCCAGTCGCAAGCTCAAAAGCCTATAATATAACAGACATATTTATGGGTATTTCAGAAGTAATTTCTAATCTTAAGATGTCAGCAAAACGTCACAACTATCTGAGAACCAAGAGGGAATTAACATTCGAAGTTCAAGGGCTACAAGTGGATCTGAGACTGAGGACAGGCCACTTACCTGGGGACCGTCATTCCCGCAGTGCAGCGACAGCACGAGCCCCGGCTCAGCAAAGAGCCCCCGTTCAGCCCCGAGCGCCCCCGTCACTACCAGAGGCTGGAGGTTTGGACACGGGCAGCACACCCGAGCCCCAAGCGTCCCCACCTACTCAACCAGGATGAACAAAGGAGACGGACAAGGAGTGTGGAACTGCAGTCCCTTCCCCGGCAAGCCCTGGAGCTCCACCAGCTGACCAAGGAGCACTTCCCGGGAGACAGCGAACAGCACCTGGCAGCAGAGGAAGCGATTCCGCACCGATCGGCTGCAGGAGGTGTGAAGGGGGCACCGGTGTAAGCTGATATTAAACGTGTTTTACCTACCAATGTGCCGTCTTGTTGATCGTGTTAAATATGTGTAAGTTAATGAAGCTGAGAGAGAGGTATTTCTAAATATATGAAAAACAGCTACATTTCTAACTGAAGGCTAATTATCCGTCAGCTTGCATGGTGGGGACCGAAATAAAAAAAAAAAATCAGAATCAGAAATAAAAAAAGAATCAGAAAAAAACCCCATTTAGAACTACAATTAATCACTTGAAATTAGAAAACAGGGTAAGGTTCCTTGATGACTCTAAATCTGGAAAGTTTTTTTTAAAAAAGTATTCTTGTTGAATCAGAAGTCATCAAAGTAAATACTGCAATCAGGGGGTAAAATAGTGAGACTGACATTGATGAAGGAATCCAGAGCACACACCATGATGACTGATTCTTTCGGGACACTGCAACGCTTCGACGGGATGCTAACCCCTATGTTAGGTCAGGACAAAACTGAGTTTCTCTTCATGGGTGTAATGCACATTAAATGTCACAAAGCACTGAAAAAACTATGACAGCCCATACTTGTGCACAATCATGGATTCACCTAGCCTAATTTGTTAAAACTCTTCTCTTTCTGTTCTGGATCACCAATTACCCAAGAAACCACAGGAATCTAATTCTTTCCAGGTGGTTTACTCAAACTATTTTCCATCTCCAAAACCAGGGAAAAGATCTGATCCAGAAAATCATTCCAAAAATCAGGCAGAACTTCCTGGCACATTTCTGGGATGGGATTTCACTCTGTTAGAACATTTACTACAAAATATTTGTCTCCTAAAAATATACATGCTTCTGTTCCAATTTGTAGTCTGGAGTTGTTAAATATACCTGCAAATTTAGACTATTTATGGGCACTTGGCTTTTTCAAGCTGGGAACTGCAGTGCCATCCAAGTGGGCTACAGCCAAAATAATTCATTGCCATCACACACAGCAGCCAAGAAAGCAAGAATGCCCCTTGTTGACACTGATCCTATGAGTGGACCTTTAGCTTCTAAAGTCACCATCACTGGTAAGAAGTCATCCATTCTTTTTCTTACTCTACTCTTGGATCAAGTTTTCATTTTACAGCTTAAAGAAAAAAAAAATAAAAATGAAGGACTTTAATAAATTACCAGGTATTTGGACCAAAGAAATTTTTAGAGTAGCGAGAAGAGATCACTGGTAGAGGTCTCTAACACAACGTGGAGAATATTGTTATTCTCTTGAGATAAGACTGAGAAGCCCCAAGAGTCCCCTCTGTATCTCACGGCAATATATTCGCTGGAAGAGCTGGACCATGCTGATGGGGCCGATTTCTGAGGACACTGAGAAACTCACTGCTGTAATTAACACAGGTTCCTGGAGAACAATGGAAACGTGGTTGAATTTAGCCACAAAGGTAGACTCCAGAAGAATACAGCTTCTGTCCCAAGAAATGAAGTATTAATAGCTTGACATGTCTCTGTGGGACTACAAAGATTAAGTTGGAAAAATGGTCAAAACTGTTCATAGAGAACCACAAGAAGTAGGCATACCACTATGATACACTGAATATCAGATCAGTTTGTATATAGTAAGAGCTGCAAACGCTAACAGATTTGGGATACTTGTACCACCTTTTTGCTGAAGAGAAACTAAAGCTTTTCAAAATGATGATACCGCTGCTTTCTTCCTTTGTGTGTAGCTTTGACTCCATGCCCAGTGGGCTGGAGCCACAGCATCTCAGACACTCCATTTCCTGACTCTCTTTAAAGGTCTCTGCACCAAGAATGAAAAAAAATCTTCTGACTCGGATGCACACATGGACAGCCCAGAGACAGCCTCGCTTTTTGGGTGCTGCAATAAATATCTGCAATAATACTTCTTCGCATTCATGCAGGACAACCTCTCACAGGTTCATCTGTAGCAACCTACTAAATAGGTTTCTAGATATTTACAGGATGGATTGGCTACATAGCACAAGGTAAATGAAATCAATCGGGTCTCGTAAAAAAGAATAAATTCTTGAGCTAGGTTTTTACCATAATTTAAAAGAATCAGCATTAATAAGCACATACATAGCCATAAGAAGGACAATGACACCTCTGGATTGTATCAATCGGCATTCTTCTGCTCTTTAGGCTGATGTCCAAAGGCCCGAAGTGCCAGAAAGACCAGAAAGTGCGCGCAGTCCTGTTAATGAGTCAGTGCCACCGAAAGAAGAGCACTCTGCTGCCCGCACTCCGAGCTACGCTTCTGGCAATGCACTGCTGCTTTGGATTCCCCGAGCACTCTTCAGTGCTTACTGACACTTCGCACCCAACTGCAGGCACAACTGTAAAACTGCTCCAATTCCTAAGTCACTCCGTGATAAAATCAGGAGGTGGAGACCCTTGATGGACAGCAAGGTGAACACAGGCCAGCAGTGCACTCTTGTGGCAACGGAGGACAAACACGCACCGGGCTGTATGTAACAAGCATGTTAACAGCCCTCGGTGGGACGCGACTTCTCCTTCCCCTCAGTGAACCAGTTTGGGGCCACCAGTATGAGAGAGACCCTGCCAAAGTGGCGATAGACCAGGAAGGACTTCTAAGAGATTAGGGGGCTGGGCAGAGGATGCAGGAGGAGAGGCTGGTGGGGCCGTGTTTGTTCAGGTTGGAGAAGGGGAGAAGAAGGAGGGATGTAATTGCTGCACTCCACTGTCTGAAAGGCAGTAACAGAGAAGACCAAGATACGCTCTTCTCAATGAAAGGCCAACAGACACAAAGCGAGATGGGAAATTCCAACCAGACAAGAAGAAAAAAATCCTTCAGTGAGACTGGCTGCTCAGAAAGGCTGCGGAAATGCCATCCTGACAGATGGATTGCTCAGCTGGATGAGGCTCTGAGCAACCTCATCTAACCTTGACATTAACCTTGGTTCAAGCAGGAGGCAGACTAGTAGTGATCTCTTTCAACTTAAATTTGGCTATTATTTCTTTGATGCAAATACAAATACAGATTAACCACATTTACTTACCCGATTTCCCTTTGAAAGTATTCATTTATAAAAACTAGTTTCTTGACAGAAACTTCCAACTTTGAAATACTATGATCTTTTTTACTTAACGTTGACATTTACCTCAACAGAAATCAGCATTTCAATTATTATATGGAGATAACAAATGAGATACAGCACACAACATATGGCACAAAAGCGCAAGGCAATCATCCATCCTTACTGACTGTACTGGCAATTGCTACTTATCACTCTCCTAGGGTTATCGCAGGAAAACAGTCTAGACTGTTTTTCTCCATCTGCAGATGGAGACCCTTTCATATACATGGTCACACTGTCGCTTCTGTAGGCTCTGGAGAGGCTACGATTCCTTTTCTGCCACACAATTCTATACGAACCTACCACAACACTGAACTGTTGGCATCGCTACCATATACTGTGGATCCGTGTCTAATCACACAATTGGAAATAGCTACATTTTCACCGTGTGACAGCTGTGTACTCAATCTGGTGACTGAAAATGGATGCACGCCTAGGGAAAGCTGTCTGGGAGAGGACTGGAAGAACAATTCACTTGGACTGCATCAGCCTCCCTGAATTCCTCTTATGAAACCCCAGCCGAAAAAGGAAAAGCTATAGGCCAGAATTATTATTTTGACAGTTGAGATCTGGCTCTTGCCCAGAGTTTCTCCGCCCCAGCTGAAATGAAGAGCTGTGAATGAGAAGATTGTAACCGTTTCAAAAATAGGCTTAGTTTTAAGAATGCTGTTCCACAGGTAAGTGGGAGCATGGAAAGAAGAGGGAAAAGCTTTTTGAGATATGCATACCAACTGACAAGTCTGTTCTCCCATGGACATCTTCCTAGGCCAGGCAATGGGAAGAAAATCAAAGGACATTTTGCATGGTTACTGCATGGTGAGAAAGGCCAGTTATACACAACACCGACATGCATGGGATGCTTGAAAAAGAAACAGGTTTCTATTATTTGCTGTACTCCAGTCTTGGAATCGCGCACATGCTGAGTTGTTGCTTTGGAAAGTCAGTTTCTTTTGAAAATTATTTTCTTTTGAATGCTTCGGGCTGTCCACCCACCACCTTCAAAAAGGGTGTACAGTGATTAATACAGCATTTTCCACTGGATCTGCCTACTGAAAAATATGTGCATACTGACTTCAACAACTTCTTTTCTCTCAAGCAGATTTCTGATTTTCCATTTTTCCTAAAAATACTGCTTCTGTGCAGACTGAGGCTTGTCATCACACCTTTGGTATGTGCCACTCACACATACTAACATGATGATACTCATGATCCCATGGAGACACAATCATTTTTCCCCCCGCTTAAACACAGGAAGAGTGGTTAAGGACAGTTACCTCTCCACCCCACATTACAGGACATCACGCAAAGTAGTAAACTGGGGGCTGAACTACAAGCACTTACATGTAGGTTTAATTTTGACATCGTAAGTTACTATATTCTGCTCATTCTTCATTCTGTCCCTCCAAGTTCTCTCACAAGCACAGAAATCTCATAATAAAAAACACCGCTGTAAGCTCGCTTATCTTGTAGCAGCATCTCCCTAATTTTTAAAGCTGTTTGCCTGACCACTTTCACTTTCACCCCAGCAGTATTCTCTTTCCTCGTTTGTATTCTCTTTGGGTAGGTAAAACCACCAAGTACAATTTTTGCCTTCTTTGACCTCCTGCTGATCTACAGCTATGATCTACTTGCTAGTTCTTATTATAAAAAGAAGCTATTTCAGGAATCACAACTCACCACAAAAGCCACCTCAGATAAGTGTTGAAAAAATAGTCTTGTTAATGTCCTAGCTCATGACACAGTCATCTCCCTGCAGCTCAAACAAGGCTGTACATAATGAACAACAAAACTCAGATGATGAGACTCATCATTTCAGGTGTTTTTCCGGTTTCCAATCCAAAGAGCATAAACAAGGAAAAGCAGTGGAATTACGGTGCTTGCAGTCATATCCAGGAGCAATACAATGGGATGCCCTCTGCCAGTACTAACTCCCTTATCTTGCCAGGATTTCTTGGCAACAGCAGTGGAGTGCTGTGTTCCATCATTTTTGAGATTTAGGAAATCCTAAAGCATGCAGTGCCTATTCAGTTTCTGCTCCACAGAAAGCAGCCCTCTCAATACTGCAAACGTGGAAATTCAGCCTGATAAAATTAAACGATCAAGGCTGGTTTCAAGCCTGTCAAAGGCACTGTTGGCTCCAAATCTGTTCCCTTTTTTGAGTGAAAATGAGAGATGCACCTCCCTGTTGGCTGAACTAAAATAGGGTTTAGCACAGCAGGGGAAATTAGAATTTTCTAGAATTTAATAAATGTGGAGAGACATTCCCAGCGTCTAGCCTTCCATAACAAAAACTGAGTATCCCACTTAAATAGGCCACACTGCTAAAAGAAAAAGAAAGGGCACTGTGCAACACTCAGAGGAAGGTCACCAAAGCTGGGGGAAAAAACCTGAAGTTACACTTTGTTGCATTCTTTGCTGAGCACAGACCAAGCAAACAAGTCTATATTGCACTCCGGAAGAGCCACTGGCATCTCACTTCTTTCATTAGGCTCACAGCACACCACACACACACTGATTACAAGCCTCCAAAGATCTGTATCATCCTCTTTTCTCCCCTGCCTTCTTTTTTTTTCTTCTTTTTCTTAAAGACTCTGAGACTCAGATCACCTGCGCACAGGACTGGTGCTTGCCTGAGGATATTCACCCTCATCCTTTAAGTCTGATTCAAAGTTAACGGGCACAAGAACTGGGCCCTGCCAGATCATCAAAAACTAGAACATTTAGCTCGCAGGCTGCTGGCTTGCAACGCTACTAATTCACTGACCTAACACCAAAAGAAACAGAACTGTAAGGTCATTATCACCGAGTTATTTCTCCCTCTTTTGCTATTTGGGTAGAGTCCTTACGTGATTCTATTCATGTACGCTTCCAGCACAAGTAATCCTCATCAGAATGGCTACTCCCATACAAATAAACCAGGATTTCTTTCCTGGAAGCTGCATCAAAACCACGGAGGATGAAGCCAAAGCCATATTAACAGAGCCCAGGCGAGGAGCACACTCCACACAGACACGACACGCGTGCCTGTTTACTAGTACGCAGAGTGTTCTGGACTACTTGTGAGCCAGCCCTTTTAGCAGAGTTTGGCAGCCGTGTTGTGAAACTTAAACAATGCCCACTGAGATGAAGAACCTGACCGCAACTCTGAACCAGCAGGTCTTCTGTCAGCAAGAGCTACACAGATGGAAGAGTGAAGAGCACACCTGGATAAGTCTCTGTGAGAGTACTGGTCAGAAATCTCCAATCTGAAGCTTGTGGGTACACACGGATCTGTAAGATGTATTTGCACACAATTCCATCCAAATGAGGTCAAAATATTTTGAACCCTCTTTCAGTGCAGGTTCAGAGAAATAACTTGGTGATTCAGTTGTGTGCAAGGGTTTTAAAAGCACAACATCTCATCTTTGCTTTGATACTACCTTACTAGACTCTGCATTCACATTAATACATATCATTCGTATTAGGCACACATTTTTGCAATATGTGAATCAACATTCAGTAGAGAAAAGGAGGAAAGGAAGCTCATCCAAGGTCAAAATCATAATCACAATGAAGGACAGCATCTGCAGTACTGTAACGTGGCTCCCAATGCAAAGCCCCATGGCACCCTGCCTACCCATTCACAAACACGGTATTTCTGACAGGTGGAGACAACCAGAACAATTGCTTACCTAACCTGGACACAGCCTCAGACTTAGGTCACATAATGACATACAGCTACCCCATAACTGACAAACTTTTTCAAAACAAAAAAAATTTAGAAAAGGAGGACATTAGAAATACCATATGCAACCAATACAGAGTCAGCTGGTAGGACACTACGTCACGTGTGCCCACTGTCACACTGGGTGAAGTATGGAAGGACAGAAACTCGCGAAGAAGAAAGTCATGGCAATACTGCTGGAGCATTGGTTTCGCATAGCACTGCTTCCAAAAACGTCCTTAATGACTTTGAACTTGTACAAGCAAAGCAACACAACAAAGAAGTCTCCTTGCTCTCCTTTAAGAGTCTGGGACAACATGGCTAACAGGGTATCTGAGCTTTATTTTGGCTGAAAATAAACAACAGCTCCTGCTCTAGCAGACAGTCCTTTTGAAAACACAAGTAACAGTAAAGGTTATGGAATAAAGCCATTATTAAATATATAATTTATATAAAAATAGATACTATAAATATAAAATATAAAGTAAAATTACATACAAACCAAGAGCAAGATAACCCAGAAATGCATTTTCTGAACCACATCTAGGTACCACAAGGATTCCAGACTTGACAAAGCCAGTGGGACTACAAGGGCATTAAGACACTTTGGTACTTCACCGTTCTTGGCTGTGTTAGGGATTGGAGAGAATCAAATCATAATTTTTGAAGACAGCCTAAATAAGTTAATTGGGAGTTTGCAGTTCCACACCAGGAATGCTTCCCTGGCCATTAATCTCTCTTAGAAGTCCTCTGCAGAAAAAGCTGCTCAGGTCTTCAAGTCAATCCCTACCTCAGAGCTGTTTTCCATCTGATACAGGATCAGCACTCACAGCGCTTTGACCTGTTTTCTCAACCACACAGGATGAAAGCAGATCCCGAGGGGGTTTGAAACAACAAATTTTTGGAGTGAGCTTCAGAGACCGAACCCCACTTTTTACATGACTATACAATGACAACAACTGAATTCAACAATTGTATATCAGTGCTGTAAGATTATAAAATTTCTACTGCATTTTTAAGGGCAAAACCCCAAAGGTCTGTGGCAGAAGACATAATTCCAGTATTTCTGCTTCAAATGCTTTACTATCTTTAAAGCTTACATAACGAAAAAGCAAAAGTATAGATTTTGCATTAAGATACAGAAATTTCATAAATAATTGTGAATCTGATCTTATGATACTTTATGATACCCCTAGCGGGAGAAATGCTTTAGGCTTTTTTTTTCCCCTTGAGTCTGAGAAAGGACTCACATGAAGAAAGCACTTATGTAACATGGAAAAAATGTAAATTGTAAGGGGCTGAACAACCCTGTGTATTGTAAGACAATATTCCCGAGGTGTGATATTGCTGTGAAGTACCCCACTTTCTTTAAACACAATCCTAGATAGACTTCAGCCTTTTTTATGTGGCTTTAGCTACAAGACCCTATAAAATTAGCAGGGGATAGGTACAACTGTAAAGAAAGATAACTCTAGGGTATTCAATATCATAAGAAGGTATCAAAGTTCAACTGAGGTTTACCAAGTATCAAGCGAAAGGAACAAAAAGCCTCTATAATAATTTTGTAGTTAGTTAAGAGAAGAATCATTCAAAGAATTAAGGATCAAAACTGTGGAATATTTTCTCTGCTTTGTTTTCAATGCAATAGAAAAATTCTACATTTTGCTCCAAAATGGAAAAGTAAATTTGGAAATGGATGTTCTTTTCTGTGTACCAAGTAAAAGCTAGTATTAAACTCCAGAGAAAATATACTTGCGGTTTTACTTATGGGTTAGTTACTTCCAACACATGGCTTGTTGAGCTTATAATATCTGTAGGATTTTATGTTCCTTTCAGTCCTCCTCCTCTCCCTCTGAGCTCTGCAATTCTTCTCATCACCCACGCCTGCAAACTGTGTCTAGTATTTGAGTCTTCTCCTCCTCCTCACACACTTACTCTTTTCAGACATGTATTTGTAAAATATAAAGATTTGAATAAGTTTTCACTTTCAAAATAGACAAAGATATTTCTAAATGTATTTCCAAAACTATCTTTAATGAGAAGATGCATATAGCTTATTTGTCCTCAAATAGATACTACAAACCAAACAGTTGAATGATTAAGTTTTTACTTTTTCTATTCTTTAAAGATTTTTTTAAAAATCTGTAATTTCAGTTTTACTGTGTTAAAACGGATTCTGCAGAATGTTACTACATATTTTACTAATAAACTAAATTATTTTCAAAGTTTAGAACGTAAAGCTGTGATTTGCAAGCCTAATTTGATGAACGTTTTTTCTGCACTTGGCAAGAATTTTAAATTATTTCACTATCTGCTACTTTATGCAAGAAAAAGGAATGGAAACACAGAAAACAGTCGCATAGATTCTAAGATGGGAGGGAAACATGCAGTTGTACTACTGCAGTTAGATTTTTTTCATTTAAAATACATATGTATTTCCCTCCAAATGTGAATGTTTTTAACTAAAAGTTTAAAATGCATCAAATGAAAACTAGAAATGCCCTACAAAATAATTCCTTTTGATTACAAATGCTTGAGAAACTGAAATAAAGGGGGAAAATCATCAGCAGCTATCTGATATGACATAATTTATGATAATGTATTTGTGTGAAAATGTCAGAACCATCCTTGCCAGGTTTCCTCACTAAATAAACAACTGGTTTTAGGAGATTTATTCTTGTAAAATACACATTGTATTGTTCTTACCATACATGCTGTACTCCAGATATCAGCAGGTGTACTGTAACCTGCTCCTATTAAAACCTCTATGGATCTATATTGTCTTGTCTGGATGTCTTCTGTGAAGTGTTTATGCTAAAATAGAAAGAACCACATTAATGCAAAAAAAAAATTAATTAAAAGGCCTATTCTAAATAGTGAAGGCTAAACAGCTAAAATGATGTAGTTATACTTACCACCCAGCAGGCATTCCCCAGGTCAGCAATTTTAACTCTAATTTTATCTGCATTTCTTGGGTCCAGTGGATTTACCAGTAAGTCAGCAGCACGAGTTTTTGCTAACACAAGCAAAATGCAGAACAGTTAGTATTTTGAGCACCCTATTCAATATCTCTAAGCAGTTTTGCCTTGACATTTCATCCAGTTCTGTAATACATTAAAGGCATCAAAATAGTTTGCTGAATGTTACAAGAAATTAGAACAACATAAATAGGGTTTCTTACCTTGATGTATAAATATCCTTACACATTTCAAGTGCAAATTTTTGCATTCTTTAACTGCCGAATTACTATTATTAGAATATCCAGAGGATCTTGTAAGCAAAAACAGCGCATGTATTTCCAATAACAGACAGAAAATGTTAAAACTCAGACTCCCAAGAAATCCACATGAAAGATAAGTTATTGGAACAGTTCGGTTGAGAAAATAAATCCTACACTTCCACTTTTGGCTAAGGTAAATAATTTATCCTTTTTAAAAAAAAAATCTGTCCCAAAGGGAAGACAACTCACAAAACCATGGCTAATTTGGGAGACTAGGGGACTGTCACTGATTTCACAAATAATTCAGCATTGAACCAAAGTTCTCTGAAGGTCCTACTTGCATTGAGCATGATTCAGATTAAAAGGGCAGAACTAATTAATCCTGCAATCTTTAGAGGCTCTCGGGACACTGATGACCCTAACATATGACAGTGAAAGACTGCCACTTTTATTTGTTTTGACATACCACCTGCTAGCTCCTAAACTGCACTGGAAAGAAAGAAGATTGACTTGAACATGGAAGATAAAACCAGGTATCACAGATCATATAGCAGTAGAGGATTGATTTCAGTTTCCTTGCCCTAAAGCTAAAAAGACTAAATTGGAAACTGGTGAATGACTTACTAGATCCAAAAGGCGCCTGGGACTCCAGTGGGATACAATGATCTGTTAAACTGAAGTAAGAATTGGAAGAGGAAAATACACCAGGCATGGGACAAGGAGAAAAAATACAGGATGTCTAATGGTGAGTTCAGAGTGACTAAAATCAGATGAGGATCTTCAGCTGCTGGGACAGCAAGCCTGAATGGACCATCAGGGCACTGAAATATGGGCCAACCAGAAAAGAAAGTGGCAGGATCCACCAGGGAGAGAAGGAAAGATAAGACAAGACTGAACAGCAGAAGACAGAAGGAACAGTGACCTCAACAAAACAGTCCTCTAAAAAAGCTGGAACAGAGTCCAAGACTCCAGCTTAAAAAAAGCACCAACTCAGGGCGTAAAAGTAAAATACACTGAGACAGTAAGGTTGCAATCCAGCATTTAGAAGACAGGAATATTAACGTCTTCCCTTATGAGTGTGCTGCATCGTACAGTTGAATTTTTTTAGAAACACCGTCACATGCATTATTCAAGAAATAACAGGACCTTTCTCAATTCAGTAGCCCTGGCAAAAAGGTAATAAAAAAGAAAGATAGTGCTAGATAAATCCTTCCCACACATTTGTTGAAGGTGAAGGACTGAAGTAAATAATGCGGTATGAAGAGGGAAAAAGGCCTCATCAGCAAGACATGCGAATATGACGTTAGGAAACAGCTTTCTTCAACCTTCTTGTAACAGAGGGACCCCTTACACAGTAATAGGCAAGTGCCTACACATCTGCTTTTCTCAGGAACTCATGCAGTTTATGTCCCATATTTTCCGAGACATGAATATGAGACCTTCAATTTTGAATTTGACAAACATGCATCAATCACAAGTGAAAGTGCAGTCAAAAGGAGCATACTTTTCGTAAGTACTCTCAAAAAAAAACATCCAAAGGAGCTCATTCTGAGCACAAAATTAGTGAGCATTTCTGATTTTCATTTTTGTGTGTCCTAGTTCCATAAAATAGAAGTATCGCCTCCTCTTCTCACAGTCTCAGCACAACGGTATACTTAGTAAACATTCAAACACTGAAATGAGGAGAAGAGTCATGAGCAAATTAATAGATCTGTCTTAGGGGCATTTGGTCACACGGTGAAAACTTGAAAAAGATAAAAACTTAATAGCTGTTCATCCACTGAACACAAATTGGTCCGTGCACTGACTGAGGCAAGTATCCTGAAAAAATCAAGTGAGACCATGTTACTTAATAATGTATAACAATGCCTAGACAGAGAGGAACAAATAAAAGTCTACTTCTATACAAGAAAAGGGCACTAAAGTTATAGTGAAAAAGTAGCACCTTTTAAAAATACTGAGTAGCCTGCAACTCTTGTATCTTTCTTCTTTCTAAATACCTTAATCTGTTTTATTACTCTTTAACCCAACATCATCAGTGGTGCCATTAATAATGTTTAGCTTTTCCTCCTTCTGCGGAAGAAGTGAGCTATGGATGCATTTACTATCTTTCTTCTTTCTTTGTACAAAAGGTCTGTAAATTGCTCCTGGTGAGATAATATCAAGGAGGAATAAAGCAGGTTTGTTTCTCCAGCTATGGAGATAAGCTGCTCCCATGATGACAAAACCAGCTTTACTCTCTGGAGGCATGAGGATTTTACACATCACCCCAGGAAACCAGCAGCAGAGGCTTTCTGCCTATATACTGTCAGCAGCACAAAGGAAGAGGCTATAAAGCATCTAGCAACCTCCTGTACATGGTTTCAGGGACTACAAAGTATAAGGAGATGGACTGGAAGACTTATTTGTCTGGATCTTGACATTTTCCAGAAATACAGCTCTACTCAGTTGTATTTTACTTCACATTTCTTGCCTACCTGCAGATTCCGTTACCTGTCAGACTCTAATAAACTGTGTGAATTGTTCTTCTAAAGTCTTAAACCAACAAATACACTTGACCGTACTTTTCAACACATCACTATTTAAATTCAGTAATTCCATCTGGGACAATGCTGATGGCAGGCTTAGTGATCTTCTCCCTAAGCCATCTCTTTTTTTTTTTCTATCCACTTACACATTTAGTCTCTCAGTATTTTCTTCATTGAAGCTGAAACCCATATATTTATCATTTAGCCACAGGCACTATAAATAAAACCTATGTGTAATACACTGAAGCTATTTAATTTAATGGCAAAAATCCAGCTCTTTGCAATGAAACAAAGATTTCACCTTCCATGTCTTCAAGAAACAGGATTTACAGGCAAAAGGTCTGGATCTGAGCAGCTCTGGTGGCCAGAATTTAAATGTCCAAAACCATGCCGAATATAGAAAAACCATAACGAGTTGAGGGTTGGCAACATGCCTTGTAGAGACAAAGACTTCATCTTGCTAAGTTTTAGTAAAAGGCTAAGACAGGAACAGTTTCAAACAGGAAAGAACCATTAATGAATGACTACACAGCATATCACAGAATTTTTTAATATGACTGAGAAAAGATAAAACAAGAAGTAACAAATAGAAGCTGCGGCTAGACAAATCCAAACTTGCTATAGTTCTTCTGAAACAATTCTGAGTAGAGACCAGTGGAACACACTTCAGCCACACTAGATTTTTTATCATTTCATTTGTCCAAATAAAGATCAGGTATCTTTTTAGAAAATATGTTTTAAGCCAAAAACAAAGGTTACTGGGCTTAATAGATGGTGTATTTCTGGCTTGTTATAAAAGGAAGTCAGATTACATGATCTCATGATCACCTTCTCCCCTTAAACTATGGGAATAATGCCTACTTGCAACTATAAACTTTCTTTCCTCTTTCCTGTGTAGACTTATCTGTCAATGTGAATATTTCATCTACAGTAACTTGCTTAATACCCTTAAAAACAAGTTCAGTGCGTGTGCACGTTCAAAATCACAGTTCTGTGTTCCTCTTAAAATTTAAGATGGAAATTCGTTTGACTTTAACAAGAATGCTTTCGCATTGTGTTTCAAGCTGCATCAATCAAACTCCCAAGTTTGAATGCAAGAAAAATATCCAATTCACTTAAAGTAAACTTAGCTAAGCTATTGCCTTTAATTATACAATCACATTTTTTTCTTAACTACTGGCTTTTTCTATTGCACTTAGTGGCTGCCTTTTTTTTTTTTTTAATGTAATACATGCTACTAGACAAAAGTCTTCCATCGACTCAAATCAAAAGTGTTCTTTCCCCCCTGTATTTATAAAAGCCATTCAAAACTAATACATTTGCTTTTCCTTGAAACCTGGTCCTAGGAGGTCAAAATTCACCAGAACGCTTTTGGACCAAACTAACTTACGCACCTCTTCTCCATTTCTAGATATCTGCTCTGCCTTTTTGCCAAAAGTCTTTACAGATGAAATACCAAGTTTAAAATAATCATAACTGAGATTTTGCATTTGTACAATGTATGATTCAATGAGCAAAATATTCAGTGTAGACATAACCAAGAACATGAAGTCAGCCAGCAATGCAAAAAGGCTTCCCAGTAGCGGGCTGCAGCTGTAACCCAGCCCTAGCTATGGTTAATCTGACCCCATGATCCAGCTCCCTCCCCAAGTCTGGGGAGTGCCTAGGAAAGAGAGCATCTGGGAGCAGGCTGCACAGATTCCTCTGCCTGCAGAGGCTGGCACACAGGCACCATCTTTTCAGTGGGCACTCTTCAGACTCAAGCACGAAGCAGGCCCGGACATGAGTAGGTTTGACACACACCCAGAAACTCAAAATGTTTAAAACACTTCACCTGTAGGTACAGAAAAATCACCATCACTGAGAAGTGCTAGACCTAGCATTCAAAGTCAGGGAAATGGTGTGGTAAAGAGTTCTTGGTGGTTACTGAAAGGTCCTTCTGTGTTACTGAAAGAAGTGTGTGACAGCTGACCCATAAGGCTTGGTATTGATTTTTCATCAAAAATCCCCAAACAAATAAAAAGTAAAATCTGCATATATGTGTCACTGACCACAGGTAAAACACATATGTAAGGTTTAACTACTCATTCTACAAAAGATATCACCTACAGCTCCAAGAGACTTCAAGCATGGTGTACTGCACTTAAAGAGGAATACTCACTTTTTGGCAAATCCCCAGTGCTTGAAGCTGAAACTGTTCTGCTCCTGTCGTGAGATGGGCTGCTCTCCTCTCTTTCGGTTACAGTTGATCCTTCAGAAACAGCAGAACCACAAGCTACAGATTCTAGAGCCCCAGAGAACACTGAGGCTGAAAATTCAGAGAACTGTGACTCGGGAATTTTATGACGTCCATTTGGCAATTCACCATTAAACTGTTCATAGGAGCTGCTATAAGAGTAATCACTTTTTGCATTTGGCTCATCAAGATTATACTCCTCTGGGTTTGGATACTCCTCTTCTTCCTCATCTTCATCTTCAATCTGTTGTTCCAATAGGAATGGGCCGTTCACAATATGGCCATTTGTTTTGGGGGATTCTATCCACTTAGGGTCTGTAGGGTCAGTGTTGACAAGTTCCTGCTCAACATCATCATCTTTTTCAGTGTTTTCTTTCTCTGTGTCTTCTTTCTCATCCTGATCTTCTGCTTCACCTGGAAAATTTCAACGATCAACACATTAGATTATACATCAATATACCATTTTTAAATTAGGCATTCATAATTCTTAAATCTTTAGTTGACTAGTTGACTCCTGACATACCACACAAGGAAAGACTGATTTGAAATACTGCAATATGCAAAGCATTTAAAACCTAAATTAAAGGCGAAAGAAAGAATAAGGCTGTGGGAAAAAACTAAATAATGGGAAGTGGTTCAGAAGGGAACAATTCAGCAGAGAAGAATGTTATGAAGGGAAGGTATATGATGTCCTGAAAGCAAGCTTTACAAATCTGTAATTCAATCTGTGTCGAACAGGGAGTCATCATAGAAGCAGGAAAATACGCAGTAAGAGCAGAACAAAACTAAACAAACCAAACAACAGTCTCAGTAGTTACGTTTTAATCAGAATCAGAGAGAGTTGACAAGAAAACCCAGGGAAGCCAGAATAGAACTGGCCCACAACAATTCTGCTCCAAATCACAAAGGCTAAATAAGAATTTTAAGAAGACATTTAAAAAAAATTTAGTGACAAACCTGCCATTATTATTACCTGATAGATCATTACAACAAACATTTAACAAGAAAAGACGAAAGCAATGATGACTCTAAGTACATTAATGTTACAGAATACAACTTCATCGTTTTTCTTCTGTCTCACCAAGATACTTGGCTATGCCACTTAATGTGGTATGACAACTGACTGTTCTGCTGAACTTTCTGTGCTCTTTTGTGGGATTTGATAGCTAGATCGCTATCCATGTTTTTCTTCACTTCTATAGTAGGATTGGCTTTTCTTTCCCTTTCTAGACTTTGTAGTTACCATTTTACCTACAGGAGGAAATGAAACTTAATGATCTAGGACAGTATGGAGATTTTGTTCATTGCACCAGATGTAATGCTGCAATTACTTTCCCCTCTGAAACAGTAAATTCAGGGTCAATAAAAGCAGGTAATACTAACCATCATCGTTACCAGGTTCTTCATCTACTACCTCTTCTATATCAGCTGTTTTTAGTTTCACCTCTGGGTGGTACTCATCTTCTTGTTCATTTGATGGCACAGCTGAGGTTACATTTTCTTCTATTTTTTTCCTTTCAGCTTCTCGCTCTAGTTCTTCTATTTCCTGCAGGCGTTTTTCTAACAGCTCAGCTTGTCTCTTCTGTTTTTTCTTCAGTTTTTTCTTTTTGTTTTTGGATATTTTTCCAATCTGAAATATTAATACAAGCAAAAGAAAACAAAGGGGAAAAAACCACCTCATTCTCAAGGCATCTTACACCGAATTCACCTGCAGTATGATTACGTTTTACTTGAAAATACTGGATGGCAATTAATATAGTAAATACATTGCTTTTTCCATTTTACATCAAATCAAGAATGACGTAGGGTTAAATGAGGCAAATAAAGTTACCAAAATTGTACATAGTTATACATGCTTTTACATGGTTGTTTATTAGATACAAGAGCAAAATACATCGAAGATGTCACAGTAAAATTCCTATAATCTCAACTAGGCAAAATAATATTGAACTTCAATCTAGACTAACAGGTGATCCTGTATGTAGAAGACAGTCTGCTATCATATCTAGTTGTTTACACATTAATTCTATACATGATTTTTCTCTGTATAATGCAGGTAATGACTAGCAAAAGTATGCTGAGAAAAATATATGACAAAACTAAAGGGACTGAAAACAGTAAAGAATTTAAATAAACCCTGTGTTTATTTCCTTGTGAAAGGAGAGCATTTTTATTATTCACTTCTGGCCCAGAACATACGATTCACAAACAACAGATGGCCATTATGAAAAGTTTCACATTTTATATAACGTAAGGATCGAAACACTCAGGTGCAATAACAAGAAAAAAAAAAATCAACACATCTGAGCTAGGACCGAAACACTTTCTCATATTTTAACTGAGATCTGACTGCTGTTTTTACTATTTGATAAATGACATCCATCCAGTTTTAATTCATTGTTTAGGTATCACAGTAAGTAATCCTCAATTCAAAAATAAAGTACTAGGAACAAAGGGAAATACTATTTTCTCAAAGATCTATCTGTAAATCCTGTTCTCTTCAACAGAAGCTATAGGCCAGTCAAAACAAGACAGTTAATTTGACAGTCCTATTATATTTCATCTGCGTCGTACGCCCATTGAAATGATATAGATTCTGTACACACAGAAAGCAGGTTTGACCTCAGATATTTCTAAACAGCTGTATTATCAGTGGCTATTTGCTTTATGTATACAGCAAAAAGATCTTTAAAAACTCATTAAAAAGCCCTGTCTTTTAAGGCCTTGAAGATTAAGGCCTTGAAGTTCTTAAGCTATTGCAATGCATGATACTTACTGCATGCACCCATTTTTGTCAGGATTTGAAAAGAATGGATTATTCCTCGAGAGATGAAAACGGCAATGCTTAACTTCCTTTGTCATAGCTGTAGAACAGTACATCTATGAGAGCTCCCATCAGAGCAATACTGTGCCTAAACTTTGTAAGGCCGAGACATTAGAAGAAAAGCGTTCTTTGAAAGATAAAGGTTTATTCAAAGGAAGCTTTTAAAAATGGTAGAGGCTACCAACAGTCTAATAGGTACTAACACCTACAGAACCACAGAAAATAAGATAGTTAATTTGAATTACATAACAATACTTACAGGCTTTTGTTGTGGAGCTGTACTCACTAAAAAAGAAAAATAAAATGTTAAAGATATATTTTTACAAAAACAACTCTATAAAAGCAGAAAGCAGTAATCATGTAAAAATATTCTTAACTAAATATAAGGCTGTGATTTTTTGGTTTTTAAGCCAGATTTTTTGCTCTTTATAAGCACCTGCTGCCTGAAATCGTCTGATGCCTCCATCCGAGCATCTGGAATCAGATGGAGCTAGCACCAATTTCTAGTCACTCTGTTGTGACTGAGGGAGAGTTAATGAGTCAGAAAGGAATGTCTGAATCAGTAAAGAGTGGACAGAAAACATTAAATGACTGCAGAGTTGTCACAGATTAAACGTATGTAGCCAGCTGACTGGGCAGGTATAGATAGATTTTAAATAGTTCAGGAAGTATCAAAGACGACTACTGTGTTGCACTCAACAGAAAAGTCAAATATTCACATTTCCTTCATTCTGAAACAAAGTAGTTTGATTGCTAGGACTGGAGGCATGAAGAGGTGCCTATGTCAAAAACACACCACCACAGAAAAAGCACCTCCAGCATGGAACTCCTCCTAAGAATCTCTCAGAAGGGTACCATCAATGACTAGGTCTGATAAGAATACAAAACTAACTGTGAAAATGCACACAACAGTAATAAAAGCCACATGACACACAACACCACCCCCAAACAATCAAAACCAATAGAAACAACCAAATACAGGAGACAGAGGCAAAGTGGAAGCGAGGAAGAGGAACTGAATGGGGGAAGAAAACCTCTCACAAACCTCTTCAAACACACATGCATATGGCAATTAACAAATGCAAAATAAAAAATTTAGACAGATGAGCCTTCACAGTTCTTTTATACGTTCAGTTCCTGCTGCTAAGTTCAGTGAAAAAAATGCTTCTATGTCACTGAAAGGGCAAATTTTTCAAAAAGATTCTTAAACTTGAGTACCGTCATTGCTTTAAAAAGGAAAATTATGCAGAACCTGTTCTTGAAATGCTGTAAAGAAAACACATCTTCAACTCCTGTGTAGAAAGCCAAAGATTCACTTACAATTTGCTAAGAACAAAGTGTGATAAGAACTCCAGCAATATATTCCTTAAAATAATATTTATTTTAATGTCAGGAAGCAATATAAAGGTTGCACGAACAAAATCAAGTTACCTCCCACACAAATAACATACACTCTTTAGCTATGTATTTAAACTCAATACAATATATTAAGGATTTATATGATTTTGCATCTTAACATATATAATACTGTGAAATATTTATGAATTTTGACCACAGTATTTGTTCCTGATATAGCAAGTATTTTTATTAGACCTCAGAGATTTTAATCTGTGATAAGATTTCTGACAATATTACAAAGGTATTTAAACCTTATTTCTCCACTGCTTGTAGCTTATGTGTTTGATTGGCAAATAAATAGCAACTGTGGTACTAAAGATGACTAGAAAAGCCACACGTCCTCCTTGTTTGTCTTTACTGACTGCTGTGAAGTTCTTTACCTTGGCTTCTCCTAGCAAAACATAATGTACATTTCGTCTTTAAACTCTTGGCAAGTTTATTATAAAAGATTTCACATACAGTGCTAGGGAAAAGGGCTTATCACAAATTCAGTTAGGTACAATAAATTCCATTTTCAAGGGTGAAAACCTAAGGACTCTAAGACTTTTCATTGTGTTCTGAGAATAAGTCATAACTGACAAGAAGGCACATAATTTCACAAGGATGCTGATGAACTTGTAGCGGGACTAGACACATAATTTAGATAAGATTATTAATTACTGTAAATATTAGAGATGCAAGGCTTCAATGCGGCTATAACCCAGCCATTAAAGCTTGTAGGGTGGGAAGAGAGTAAGTTTACGCCAATAAATCTTTCTCTGTATCTGGGGATCCCGAAAACTTGAACCCGTAAAACCAAGAAAAAAGCATTTTCCTGATGGTTCCCAGAGCATGAGTAAGAATTAACTAGACATGTATTTTTCACATGCAAATATTTAAAATGTTAATGTTCATTAAACAAAATATTGTTCATGTTAATATACTGAAGGAACTTTACTACATGCATTTAAATATACTATCATACCTGCTGAACCAGAGGGGGGAGGAGCACCAGCTTTCTGCCACTCAGTTGCTTCAGCAGCCATTCTACGAACATAGGCATCATCCACACACATCAAAATGTTTTCTGGCTTTATATCTGTATGAATGATCTTGCACTTGCTGTGTAGATAATCTAGACCTTGAAGTACCTAATTACAGAAGGAATTTTTTTAAAATTTATTTTAATTATCCAGTCCAAGCTGAATGTATTTATTATTAGTACCGAGATGTTCAACCAATTGCCTGCAGTCCATATGTGGCCTGACAGGATAATTTATTTAGCTCATAAACCCAGCTATTGAGACTTTCATGAGTAAGACACTGGCTAGATTAATTGTCTTGATGACAGCAACCTGCTGTCAGACTTTCATTTCTCAAGTTTCATTTCAGCTCTTCAGCTGATCTGCACATGTGTAAAAAAAACTGATGTAACTTCGTTTAAAAAAGGAATTTGGTTGCTTAGTCAGAAAGGCTGATTGTCACTGGTACTGGGTCCGGTCTTGTTCAACTTGTTCATCAGTGACCTGGATGAAGGGACTGAGTGCACCCTCAGCAAGTTTCCTGGTGATACAGAACTGGGAGGAGTGGCTGATACACCTGAAGGCTGAGTTGCCATTCAGCGAGACCTGGACAGGCCAGAGAGGAACCTAAGGAAGTTCCACAAAGGCAAGAGCAAGGTCCTGCACCTGGGGAGGAATAACCCCATGCACCAGTACAGGCTGGGGCTGACCTGCTGGGAGGCAGCTCTGTGGAGAAGGACCTGGGAGCCCCGGTGGGCAGCAAGTTGCCCATGAGCCAGCAGTGTGCCCTGGTGGCCAAGGAGGCCAATGGGTCCTGGGGGGCATCAGGAGGAGCGTGGCCAGCAGGGCGAGGGAGGGGATCCTGCCCCTCTGCTCTGCCCTGGTGAGGCTGCACCTGGAGTGCTGTGTCCAGTGCTGGGCATCCCAGTTACAGGGAGACAGGGAGCTACTGGGGAGGGGCCAGCACAGGGCTGTGAAGAAGATGAGGGCACTGGAGCACCTCCATTCTAAGGGAAGGCTGAGAGAGCTGGGACTGTGTACCCTGAAGAAGAGCAGACTGAGAGGGGATCTTATTCATGCATACAAGTATCTCAAGGTTGAGTGTCGAGAGGACGGGGCCAGGCTCTTTTCAGTGGTGCCCAGCGACAGGACAAGGGGCAATGGGCACAAACTGCAGCGCAGGGAGTTCCACCTGCATAGGAGGAAGAACTTCTTCAGTTTGAGGGTGACAGAGCACTGGAACAGACTGCCCAGAGAGGCTGTGGAGTCTCCTTCTCTGGAGATATCCAAACCCACCTGGACACGATTCTGTATGACCTGCTTTAGCAGGGCGGTGGACTAGATGATCTCCAGACATCCCCTGCAACCCTGACCATTCTGTGATTCTGTGACTGTTTTTTTGAAAAATAACACTGCAAATAGTACACACTATACCTGAAGTCTGGTTTGTGAATAACCGTCTTACAACTGATTATTAAAAAAAAAAAAAAAGACAAAAAGGGAATTGTGTTGTTGAGATGAAATGCTAACTGTAGCTTTCCTTAGAATGCCAACAGTAATTCAGCTTTTAATGTGATTCCACATAAGGATTTGTCCACCTGGATTTGTCACATGTATTTTTCCACTAGCCTTTCATACTTTCTGCAGGCTAACTTCTGCTAGCTCATGTCAAACGTGCATATCTAAAGACTTGAAAATGCATTCTAGGATATAAATTAAAACATGTTTTTTTACACAATGAAAAAAATTCTCAAACCTAAATGGAACACAAATACTTGTAAAATCACAGAAATTACTGTATTTTAGGTAAGACCTAGGGAAGCCAATCATTACAATTATTCAGTATAGAATAATGTAACAGTGTAAACTAAGCTATTGCTATGTTAATCCACAGAAATACTGTAAAAAAAATATCAGCAAGAATGATAAAAAAAAGCAGTAATCTAGCTGATCCCACTTAAAAGACTTCTATTTTTAGAGAACATTCTACAGCATGAAACAGACCTCCAGACTCATGAGCTCCAGGTACGAAAACATTCTGCCACTCTAGGTATATTTATTATAAATAAACTAGCAAGCTCTTTGCTCTCAGGATCCTTTAAGACATAACTAGCTAGGGTGAACTTTAGAAGCAAAATGTGTTGGTTCAAAATACCAGTAACAGAGCACAACGACATTAGTCCACCATCCAGTCCTGAGCTAGTACCAGAACTGGTACATCCATTCAGCACACAAGGTAGCTCAAGAGAAGAGCAGTACCATACATATATTTACACTCAGGCTAACGTATCCTAGAAATGCGTGGCACTGCTTTCTCCAGCTCTAGAGATAGACTAGAACAGCAATCATTCTGAAAAGCTTTCTTTATAAGCCTATATAAAACCTGTATGTTCACTCCAGCTGGACTCAGTGTCAGTTCCAACGGTGCACCTAGAAACTGCTGCGTCCTTGATAATTTGGATTTTTTTCCTACAGATCCAAAATATGCTTGACTACTTGGCAAAGCAACTGAAAGAACATACAGTATGTCTCAAAGTAAGAAATGTTAAATAAAGATTGGAGGGTAGGTAGTGGTTAAGTGACTTCAAATTTTAAGAGGCATTAACAGCAACAGCAACATAAAGATGGATTATAATAGTCTCTTCCTCGACCCACTACACTACACACCATCTTACAAATTATCACTGACTATCTGTAATTCTGAGGCCAAGAAAAAAAAGATTCCAGAGTACACTGAAAGCCATAAACATTCAGAAGAAAAAATATCTGTTCCACTGTGATATGCAGAAGTGGAATTTATGTGAACCTAGATCCGATATCTCCCACTTTAAAAATATAGTCTTTCTCCTTTTAAATAACAATGTTAGGGTAACAGCTTACAGCTTTGTCTTTAATTTGGCTGAAGAGTCTTTTTTTTTTTTTTTTTTTTTTTTTTTTTTTTTTTTTTAGAATCCAAACCAGCTCCATGATTTACCATAAAGGACCATTCTGCTAGAAATTTAAAATTAGAAAGAATGTTCTCAGCTGTCTTAAAATGTGGACCAGACTGCCTAATGCTAAAAACTGGAAGTACATTATACCATTAAACCGGTAAGGAAACGTATACTACATGGGCATGCTTTGTACCATGCCCTGAGATGATGGGAGAACAGGGAAAACACTCCTAAGTTTTTATTTACTTGTCCACTGAAAAAGGGGAAAAAAATTAAACGGGTAATGTACTGTGAGTCTGAAAAATCATGACAGTCTGTTACTACAATCAAAAATGTAAATTAGAAGGCTGTATTTTTTCCCTTGTGAAGGTCACATGGTTACTTTCACAAAGAAACTAATTATTAGCAGTTTCTAATTAATATTCGCTTCTTTTCTTTTTATTCAACGAGCCACATCATATTACCTCATTAAACAGATTATTTACTGTATTGTAGATCAAAGCAAAAGTGAGAATTTTCATTGATCAAATACACAATGTTTGCTTCAGCGTTAGTTTCGATCCTCTCAAAAGAGACTGAGACTGTATGTTTTACAACCCAAAGTAAGGATTCCAGAACGAAATAAATGGGCACTTCCAACCACATCCACCGCAAAGAAGGAACTGTAGCAACTAACCCTTTTTTAAATTCTACAAGGTCTTCTCTTGCATGACAGTTCATAGAAATCTAACCCAGGGGAAAAAAAAACCTGCTTGAAACCAAAATAAAAATTCTTATTAAGAAACTTAACTATCAGCTGCATTTAAAAAAAACCAAAAACATTTTGTCCCAATGTTCAAAAGTACTCAAAAATCGAAAAAAGTATTTTCCAAGTCATAGCATAAAAATTCCTTTTCAATTGTAGCATGGAATTATAGTACTTTTTGAAATAAAATTGTCTGCTGTACAGTAACAGCAGTGCGATAATTATTTATGAAACTTGAATATGAAAAGTTTTTAGTACACGTGTAGCACAAGCCTTGCTTGAGTAGAAGAAAGAATAAGGATCTACATCATCTTTAACGAGATGAACAACCTCGAAGTCGTACCAGTTTATGATAGTCTCACTAGTCCAAACAGTTCACTTCAACCTCACAGAAATTAAACCTTTTTAATCTTTCAGGACTAACCTACTCCTCTTTTTTCAGGTATCAAGTGTTTGAATTACTTGGAATTCTTACCTTTGCTGACATCCAAAGCGTAGTGTAGGTTGGAAGACTGTGCGATTTAAAGCCTCCCCGTCTAAGTCATACCAGCCTCAAAACTGTATCTAATGTCAAAGCAGCCTGCTCAGAGGCCACACTGCAGACAACCTGTTCCAGTGCCTGACCACCCTCACAACAAAGAATTTCTTCCTAATACATAACTAGAATTTCTGTTTCTAAATTGTGTACATTGCTTCTTGTCCTATCTCCACGTATCGACGAGAGAAATCCAGCTGCCATTACTCTACCTGTGCTGAAGAGATTAAAAGTTTCCCCTTTTATTAGCCTTTTATTAGTTCTTCCCTGCCAGGTTACAGGAGCCTGTTGGCAAAGATGCTGTGAAGCTGGGCTCAGAAGTTCTCACCTTCCTTCCAAAAAGGGGTTGTTTTCAGCCTGGACCCATTCAGAGGTCTGGTTTACAAGCAGTGTAATTGAGGTAACAGTACACTGCCATAGGGAGCTCCTAAACCCGACTTTGCTGCTTAACCCAGTGTATCAAGAAATTTAATTGTAATTTCTCAAGTTTTGGCCAAAAAACAGTGCAACCAAAGCAAAAACATTCCAAACAAAAAAAATGACATTTACTGAAAACGGTGGATATTTGTATGTACATATAATACAAATACACACATTCCCATTTCTTAGCAGGCAGCTCAGTTTGGCTGGAGCACTGCATTACTACAGCTCCTTATTTCTGAGACACCTAGTTGTACAGAACTTAACGGACCTAAAATTGCAACTATATACTAACAACTGCATCAATCAGGTTATTTAGCTAATTCTCATTGAAGAGGTGATAGGTTGATATTCACCAGTTGACATACAATAATAATTACAAAGAAACTAACCAATTAACAGATCACTTATGAATAAAACAGAAGTAAAGTTGATGAAAGGCAATACAAATTGCCTCTAAGTGCCAAAATACTTGGTTTGTAGGTATTAACTGTGAATAGATTAATAGTATATACAAAACCACGGAGATATAGCTAAGAGTTTTCCTTGCTGAGACACTATTTCTCCTTAAGATCACCTCTCAGCAATTTGATTTTCACAGTATATCAAAAGAACATATTTAGAAAGAACAAATCCCAGTGAAATATTCTGAACTGTTTCATCTTGTTAACTCTCTGATTTTACAAAAACTTAAATACAGACAGACAACAATTTTTCAAAGAACAGTTTTTCCTTTAGAACCTCTTTTTCAGAGTCAGATACAATTTTTGTTCGTTTTTATAATGATAATATATTATTTCCCACTGTTTTGATGTTTTATCCAGATCTTATTAAGGAGCATGATGTGTCAACCAAAACTGCAACCGAATATGAATATCCTTAGATCTAACTTTTTAATTTCTAAAGCAGCTCAGGAAACTCTCTGATCAGTGAGAAAACTTGATTAAAAAACCAAACCAAACACACCACCACCACCCCCCCAAAACCAAACCCCAGCATGCAGAAATACAGGATATCCAGAAAGATGCTCTTGCAACCCCACACCCCTCCTTGGCATTACCAATAATACTATCCTTATCCTAGGTATTTATTAGTAAAAGTGCAGAAATACCATAATTCTAACCTTCAAACAGTCAACAACGGTAGAAAAACCCAATTAAAACATTAACAGGTCTTACCTGTCGAATTATACTTTTTACACAACGGATGGGAAGGCCTTGATAATTGGACTTGATTATCCATTTTAGGAGATGATGTCCAAGCACTTCAAAGACCATGCAGACATCTGGGATTTAATTAAGGATAACTTCCAAATAAACTTGTTGATGAGATCAACACAAATGTTTGTGTACTGGCTAAAGCAATCATCACACTGTTTAGAGGGAAAACAGTTCCCCCTAAAATGAGCAGAACATGGTATATGCTTTGGTACTACAGTTCAATCATATATAAACATATCAAGGAACAGTGCCCAAATGCAGAATAAATTAAAATAAAAAAATTTAATTATGCAATTCTTGTCAGCTATTTCTACACGTTAACAGTAGCATTAGGGTGAACAATGAAACAGGTAACTGTAAAAATAACATTCATTTTTGTTGTCTTTGAAATAGCTGAAAGTACTGATTTGGCCTATTATCTCTAGTTTCTAATAAATTTTAAATTATATGAATAGAAGGTTTTAACAACAAAAGTCTGCAGCAACAGCGTTTTCGAAAATGAACTGTGCTAAACATCTTTTTGATTAGGCTCAATTGAGAATACTTGACAACAAAGACTAAAGTAGTAAGAGAATGGCTCCCTTACCACCTACAGTTTTAACTGCAGAGAATAAAGGCAATCACCAAAAAAGTCAGGAACAAAGAATATAAAGAACTCAGAAACAATATGCAAAATACACAATGCCAAAAAATCTAATTTGACCCAGCATCTATTATTGGCCGCCAACAGAGGCCAATAGTAGATGACAAGGGAAGAGCATTAGGAAAAAACAAGATGTAGGAACTTCCAGTGATTTGTGGTTCAAAGGCTTCCCCTTTTATATAGAGAGAGATTCTACAGTTAATATACCTGGGTAGGTTATTTTTCTATTGCAAAAAATACTCAGATATTCAAGCTAATTTAAGTTTAAAGATCCACAACAATACAGCAAGAAATCATACTACTTGTCTGAGGATTAACTCAGCATAGTCATGAGCTTGGAATGACCTTAACGTCGCTAGAATCAGAAAGAATGTTCAAAATCTTAATTATATGACACTGCAACGTTGCAAAGAATAATGTAATACAAATAACAGAAAATTAACTTATTGAGAGATACTGCAGGAAAATCTCAATGGATGAGATTAGACTGTATCTCAGAGACCGTTCATAAGGAACTACACTGTTAGGGGAGAAATCTTACCCAGCTTCTCTAAGTTTTATTAACTAGAGTTTTAGCAGTGATCTTAAGAGTCCATGACTTAACTTGTGTCAAAAGGAGACTTACTTTGTCTATCGGTCTATCATTTACATTCTTCTCAAGTACCTACCTATATGCATAAACTGAAGTTTTAAAGTCTGCATCCCCTATGTTGGAGTTAGATCAAAACTAGAGGGTCTCAAGGCTGTTCAAAGCACAACATAAAGAACTGTAACATTTTGATTGCTGCTACCCGTTCCTCTCACTTCATGTTCTTTAACTCCTGCATTAGAGGAAACAGTGAATAGTCATTTCCCAATCATACCAACCAAGTCTACTCACAATATTATAAAACTGTTCCATTCAGAAGAGGAAACAGTCTTGGTTACTTTAGCACACAAGCATCCAATGAACAGAAGTCACTAGTAAAGCACACAGCCATCAAAAAGGATGAGCAGAGCACGTTAGCTCTGTAGGGCTTATTAACTTAGCCCATGCGCTGAAGTTGCACTGCTACAGGAACGCTACAGCAACACAGATTTCAGAAAGGCAAGACACTGCAGCATTCAGAAACGAAATTTAGGACACCCGCCCACAGTCCTTCAGACCACTGCTGCCGCAGACTCTCCAGTGCACATTCCCGCCATTCCTTGCACTTGGAGAAGTGCTAAGGGTTGCCAGTAACCAGAAGAGAAAGATGTGTAGGAAAGTGAACAGCGGAGAGGCAAGGGGAGGACACAGAGAAGGAACAGGCAAGGAGGAAGGCAGAGGCACACAGAGACAGAGGGCCACAAGAAAGAAGGGATGTTTACCTGAAAAAAAAAGATTGCAACGTTTTGCTGGGAGGACTCAGACAAACTCAAGACATGTTCAGTACTGGGGAGTCAACTGGGATGGGAAGAAGACATACAGGAGGCTCAATGTTTAGAGTAGGTATGCAAAAATGTGACTGCTGTCCGATCTACTGTCCTGACTTGAAAAACATTAACTGTAAGCCAGACTGCGCACAACAAAGAGTTTGGGAAAAGCTGTGAGTTAACTATTAGGAAAGCAGCCTTGCAAGCCCCAGGATCTTCCTACAGCACCAACATCCTGATAGATGAGTGTGTCCAAAAAGTCCTCCTGCAAAAATAAACCTGAAGCCCACTCAGCAGACTAATTAAGCTACATGAAATAAGGCTCTGGTACCATCATAGAACACTACTGGACGTACCTCAGTTGCTACTCTATTAGCAGCATTTCAGCTCTATGGTATTTAATTAGTGCTGTATATTCTTTGGAGATAAATTATTACAATTATTATAATGTCTGATTCTGTCAGGAATGTTCCCATCTTCATTTAACTTGTCTCTCCAAACGCTTGTTTCATTATGTGACAATCTGAATCTTTTATTAAAAAAATGCTACACTCAAATAAATATTTAAGGCTCTCATAAATATCCAGCGCAGACAAACATAATAATCTACACTTACTAAAAACACCAAAGTGCCTGATTTCAGGAATTCCATTATTTCATGAAAAAAATCATAATTACAACCTTTTTAAAATGTACAAGTAGTTAAAAAATTATCAGTCTACTGTAGCATAACACGTTGTTAAAATCCCTCTGTGTATCAACGCTTATTTCAGCTCCTAGGAGAAAGATGACTGTTTCCAGACACACAGTGCAGGCCAATGGCTCCGCACATTCCCATCTCTGTGCTACATCGTTCCTGACAAGTTTCCCTGTTTGGAAGCTCCATGACATTTTGTGGTATTAGCCATCCAAAGGATTCACCCACCTCTCTTCTGTCTTGCTTTAACTTTTAAATGCATTCCATAGCCAATAATCAAGCCTCTATGAAGCATATGTTGTTTTAATTTACAGTCAAGGAACAGATATATAGAGACGTGCTCAAAGGAAGCTGGAAACAGCAAAGCATGGAAAAACTCTCAAAGTACTGTATTTCTCTCATCCTGTTCAAATCAATAACACTACCGTAGCACTAATAAGGCATTTTTAAAATGGCAAGAAATAGCAGCAAAATGTTGAAGTCAGTTACCTGCTCCCTCCCAAAAGAACCTGCACCAAAGATTATTTTCCCTAGAAGGTAAAAAGAAGTTGATTAAATAATCAATGCAACCAACCACTGCTCAAATAAGCAACGCAACTCAGGACGCACAAGCTGTTCACAGGAAAACTTGAAGTATAAGATACTTGTTACCATATTTTCACTGATGGCTATGACTTCAACAGACTTCCAGTTGTAACTTAAATTTGAGTCCAGTACAGCTCATCCTGTCTACTGTAGCTTTCTGAAAAATGCACTTCTCAGGAAGGAACATTTGCCTTCCACATAAAACAACTTCTGTACTGCCACTTTTCAACATGAAAGTAACACTGAAATAGAATGAATCAGTATCAGCTGTCCAGTTTTAATCTGCTAACACAAAGCTATTTGAACCCTTTTTTTTTCTTCACTAGTACGTGGTCTCCTTTTGGCTTTGTCAACTTAAGTGCTATATTTCAAAAAGATAAAAGTTTGGACATGCTTTCAAAATATTATCACTAACCAAATTTACTCTTCAAACTTTGAAATGGCTCTTACCCTTAATAAAGATGTATACATACATAGCAATAATTGAAGAATACTAGTGGGAAACTGCTCTGTTAAATAGATAAAAGAGTTATTTCTATGTATAGTTATGAATGCATTTTCTTATTCCCTGTTTTGTATTTTTTTTTACATATGTTTTACAATGAAAACAGTAAGTCAGATTTCTGATTTCTATAAATAAACTTAATTATTTTTCAGTCATACAGCTGTCAGCTGAAAACTCAAAATGCTTTGGTTGGATTAATTTTTTGTGAACCTAGTTAGACAAAACAGATATTTATAAAACAATTCTTAATAAGCATCTTAAGTCATAAATTAAAACCTGGGTTTTGTAGTACAACAGCAGCACCAAGAAACCCTAACCCGGGTTATTCACCTCACTGTGTTAAGCAATTTCCTTGATCACAAACCATTTATATCCAGGTTGAAATGACTACTGGCAACTATATGGTTTATTTTAATTCATTTTGATTTGATGATAAAACCTAGGAAAAAAGACTGCACTAACTTCACCTACTTTCTACCATGGTAGTGGACCACTGAAGCAATGAGGAAACAAATCAAAATGGGACAAACAATGTAGTTAAGATGTCATTCTATAACCGAGAATACTTGTCGTCACCCCCCTGCCTGCATTCTCACTTATCACAGATCCAAAGGCTCCATAACTAATGTCAAGAGGCAGATGGATGGGATGAAAACCGCTTGCACACATCTCCCTGAAAAGATGCTTTCTAGTGGGCATTTAGGTTTCCTGACAGTTACCTCCTAGATTCCTCTCCTAGAGGATGAGAGTTGGTGAAGAGCATCTTAACCTGATCCATTGAAGATTGCAGGCACATCACCAAAAGCGACTTAGTGTTAAGCGCTCTAAAGCAGGAACTGTCTCTTTGTCTGGTAGTGCGACACCATGAATGATGAGGTCTATTATCAGGGCTCCAAGACACAACAAGCATACCCATAAATACCAGCTGTAACAGTAAATGAAAGCACAGTAATATAATAAGCTGCTAAAATATCTAATACAATTAGCAAGGATAACTCACTTCAGCTCAACTCTAAAATCAAACATATTTAGACTTCCTTGAGAACAATATTCAGTCATATTTTACTTTGTCTCCTTTTTTTTTTTTAAGGAAGCATTCAAAGACAAAAGTTTAAATACCTTTGCCAAAAAACAGGTTAACACGTGGCCAAAAGAGGATCACATAAACAAAAGAAGAATCTCCATGCCCTCACATTTTCCACAAGAAAACAGAAACCAGCTTCTTTGTGACACTGATGCTTTCTTTCCCTTTACTAGTCTAGAGCAAAACATATTTCCTGTAAGCCTCGGTTATTAAAAATCTTTTCAGTAAACTCCAGTTTTAACTAAACTGCCTCTAGTTCTAGCAGACCATGACAAGATTCAGAGGAATTTTTTGTTGTTTTGCATTGTGTTTGGAAACGCTAAACAACTTCCACTCCAGTGAGTGCGTTATACACTGGACTACTCTTTGCATCTACATATATTTTCAAGTTTCTATGCTACATATTTAAAGTAAGACCAACTAGAAAGAAAACCAGAACTGAACTCTTACTTATATCAGTAAACCATTTTTAATGAAGATGCCATGTTTTCAAAAGGATACGAATTCCATTCATTCCAGAAATTTTGAAGTCATCAATTAGCTGTACAACCATATCCTTGTTGGGATCATTAGGGTCACTTTCACGAACCTAAACCAAGAATGTAAACAGTAACATTTTAGGAGAAAATTCACTTTAAAATACTAATTAATTACCTTTCCACATGAAGTTAAACAATATTCTGGAGATTCAGAAATCATTCAGAATAATAAGCCAGCTATCCAGGAAAAAAACCACAAACGTAAAAAGAGTTTAAAACCAATATTCTGCTAGGTTTTTTTTTTTCATTCATTATTACTATTATTACTGGTATTGAGCACTGCATTGCATGAATGATACTTACACATTTAAGCAGCTTTATTTCATCCAAGGCTGTCTCTGTATAATGCTGGGCACTTTTTACAACTTTCATTGCAACAAACCTTTTCCCCCTTGAAAAGAATAAAAAAATTTACAACAAATCCTCTGAGCTAAAACAGACATACTTTAAATACTGGGAAATTTTAAATAGAGTATTTCATAACCTAATGTAGTCTGACAGAAAACACTGAAATTACACTTAAAACCCACTTTCAACCATACTGTGTTAACAGTCGATTTATTGGATATTTTGTCTCCTTGATGCTAATGTCTTTAAAAGAGGAATTTGGTTACACTTTTATCATTCAATCAAGGTATAATTATATTTTTTCATTAAAGATGGATACAGCAGAAATAAAAAATCAGCTTACTCTCACATGTTCAAGACAACATGCACATTCAGTAAGCAAAGATAATTTGTAAAAGAAAACAGAATTACACTTATTTCTGAGAGCTTTTATAAACTATACCCTCAACCAAGAGCAAAGTAAGACTGCAGACATTTTTCTGCATAAAAAGATAGTAAACATTTACATAACTTTATCATGCATGGAAAACGTAAGTTACTGCAAACAAAATAATATAACATATTAAGAAAAAAAATGAATGGAAATAGTTTTCTTACTGCATATCCCAGCATAGCCAGACCGTAGAGAAGTGTCCCCATCCTAACTTTCTAATAACATGATATCGGCCATTGAAAAGATCACCAATTTTCACTGGATGATAGCCTCCTTTCATGAAAAAATGAGTAGAAAAAGAATATTCAGAAAACAAACAATAATTCCCAGGTTTTCAAGTAATTCTTGTAGTAGAAATCTTTCTCTTCAAATTGTCCTGCTCTATAAATAGGAAACCTAAAGAAAATTCTACTCTGATGTTAAGCATTGTGCCCTACTTGGCCTGGAGGGAAAAAAATCTCACGTCCTGTAACTACTGTAGGGTTCATTCACCCTTCTCTCTTGACGGCTTTTATTTGTGGCAATATAACCATCTGTTCTCTATTTCCCCAGGCTTATCTTCCACTTCACAGAGAGTATAGGAAAGATCTACATTATTTCTTTATCATATTTGAAGCCTCTCCAGTCAACATATTTTGGATGATTGCAGTATCTCAACAGAGATTGTTTTAATTCCCATTTGCTTTCTACTAATAAAGGCAGCAATAAAATACTTCCTGAGAAAATGTTACGAACCACGCAGACTGTATTGATGCTCTTCTGCTTGCTCCTCACCCACAGCAGCAATGCATTTTTCTCATGTCTGTTTTTGCAGTGAGGAAGAGAGAGCAGGCAACTATGGGCTTGAACTGTTTTTTAATTACTGAAGTCTGCAGTCCTAACTTACACCACTACACAGGTCCTCAAAAGCCCCCTTGACAGGAAGACAACAGGACAGAGCAGGCTGGAGCTTAGGTTTCTAGCTAGTGTGAGGAGTGTAACGAAGCTTTTTAACTCCTTCATATTTTAAGAGGCATGCTTCCTCCCAGTGAAACAGAGGAAAACAGTGATCACACAAGATTATTATTCCGTATTTATCACGCTAATAATAACATGTACAATTTTGCCTAAATTGCAAACAAATAATAAAGCTGCACCATGCAACCCTCCAGCACACCACCAGCAGCCAACTCAGAGCAGCTGTCAAGGAATCACTTCTTTGGTTCTTTCTGGTCCTTCACAATGTCACACCCAACTGTCCTTTGGCAGGATCCTCAGTTACCAATTATTTCACTTAAAATTAGGAAAACCTCAGATCATTATGTCTAATTTGCTATATTTGTTTTGAAATCCCATTAAAATCTTGTTAGAACTGGTGCCCAGTTAAGACAACAATGTGAACTTATCACTTAATTCCTTGGATTTAAAACATGGACTTCTCTCTTATCTCCTTTTTTACCTGTGGAACAGTGACATCGCTTCTGGATATATTTGGATCTTTTCTTTGCTAATAACATATTTTGTCTTCAACAGAAGTTCAGTAGTTTGTGTACTTTTCTCAAATGCTTCCAGAGCAGATTAATAAATTTAATAGTCATACGATTGAATGATAAAGGTTAGACATTCAACAGAACAGTAATTCTTAAATAATGTATTGCTTTAGAAGTTTGTATGTCTAAACGGAAACTCTAAAACACACACAGCTTCGGTAATTGTATGTTAAGGTGTAACTTCAGGCTTAGCAGACACTTGCTGGTTTGCTCACAGCCTCAACCAAAAGCTGACCCATCTGACAGGGTTGTAGCTGCCCAGGCTCCCACACGTTACGCTGCTGGCAGTGACTCAGACAGCTTGGCCCAGAGCATCAGGGAAGCAGCACTCAAGTTCTTTGTCGCAGCAGGGGCCCGTCTGAACCAAGCGAAAGCGATGATTTGAGATGGGCAGTGTAAGTCTCTGCTATACACAGCATCGAGTGCATGTACCTCCCTGCCCACCTGCCTCCCAGTTTATACCACTCCAGAGGGCCAAGCAAGTTCACCAGGCACAGAAACGAGTCTGCTGTGCATCGGCAGCATGCACAGGCACACAGAGCAGTCGGCTCCGCCAGCCTAGCAGGCAAGGTGCTGAAGTTTCTTCTTTCCCATGACATTTTGCACCCAGATATGAGAACAACCTTTAAACTTTTAACCTATAATAACTGTATACTTACAATCACATACAACATGTAATTTCACAAACCAGTAGGTATACAGACACCAATGTTTTCAGTTAAAATACAGCAAAGAAAAAAGGCCCTAGTTCAGGAGCAGTACAGGGCATTACAGGAAGACTGAGACATACAGAACCAGCCTAGGACTAAGTCCCAGGGACCCCTCCTTGGGGAAAGACCCCCCCCTCCCCTCCATCACTGGGAAGGAAAAGCCCATGGAAAGCTGCCAGGACAGCTAACCTTGCAACCTAAAAAGGTACCTTCATTTCCACTGCTGAATTGTGTCAGCCTCAGTAAGAACATGCAACGTTGCCAAGTGGGAACTTACTTCCCAAAGAAAAGTCAGATCACTTTTGGAACACCTGACTGGATTTACACTCCAGGAAAGGAGTGGGGGACACTGACTTAGAATTGTCGACTGTTATGCTGTCCACTTCATTTGCAGTAAGAAACGGCAATAACCAACATAAAGCCCAAGTCTACTGCAGCTTCATTATCACAGCAATTTTTCTGAATAAACTCATATACACAAATCCATACTGAGAGAACCATTAAAAACAAAACTAAATTTTAATTTGGCTATTTAACCATCCTTGCAGTAACAGCTGATTAAAATATTTTAAAATCTGGATAAATATAATCATATTTAAAGACAGCTATTGACTGGTTTAAAAAAAAAAAAAAAAAAAAAGAAAAGAAAAAAGTATTATTACTCTTTGGTAAATCGATAGAACTCTACCCAGGATGACAAAGTGACAGATGTGAGTGGAAGGTTAAGAGAACATGCAGCAATTTTACCTTTCCATTACTGAAAAGGTTTGCATTTGTGAAATTAATCAAGTCTGCTGACCTGACAGCAAGAATTACTCAAAACAGTTCCACATAATTCATTATCACAGTATCATTTCTTCCAATTTGAGTTCTGTCCAGCATGTATCATTGCATGAGAACAGTGAGAAGTAGACTTTATTCTCTGTATAATCATTATTCCTTTGCAAACAGATGTAATTAGAAAAACTGAAAAGTATTTAACATGCAGTTTTAACACCTCTCCACAGCTTGCAAACAGGTTTTAAAATTCAACAATACAAATACTTCTGGAATGTTTTACTATTTTCTTCAATATCTTGTCGTATTAAGTCATTCCTTAACAGTTGTATGGCTTCAGATGTATTATGAAAACACTCAAAATTCATGCAGCCTTTTGCACTGCTAGAATGGTGCTAATTGAGCCTTCAAGTATATAAAACGTTTAGTGCAAAAAAACTACTTCTAGACAAAGTATTTGCTTTTTTAACATGTTAACAGCATAACACTCAACTATGAAGAATTTTAATGCAGGTAAACATTATTTCTAAGAATACTTTAAGTAAATAAATGCTTTATGAGTGCCACTCTGCAGATAGCTTCAAAGGGTCAAAAATATAAAAAATTTGGGATCGTTTTTTTCCCATCAGAGACAGGAAAGAGAACACCCTATGGAGGAAATCAGTCAAAGACACTAAAGGCATGTTAATAAACTGGGGGTTGCCAAGTTATTTTAGTAAAATCTACGTACTGCAAGAATAACAATACTATATATGTAAACGCAAAGTTATTTTAGTCCCTACAGTACTGTCATAACTAATTATAGCAATACACCAGCATATGCTACAGATACCAATAGCTCTAGCATATTCTCTGAGCATATATACATATATATACACACTTCACAAGATACTTTCTACTGTCCTAAGCCACAACATAAGCAGTCTTGGAAATAATCGATTACCGTTCCTGCACACAGAACTCCTTGATTATTCATGTCAGCAACATACTCATTTATAGGCTGTGGACAACCAGGTAACAACATGCTTAGTTAAATGCATTTTAAAAACTGGTGTCATCCTATGATGAATGTAATTAAGCTCTTCATCACACAGGAAGTATTTCTAGATAGTAGTAAAAAGAAAGCATCTATGCGAAGTTAACGGGTTGAGAAAAATTATGTGCTTTTGGAAAAACAGTACTGGTATTTGAAAATACACAATGTGTAAGCGGCACTGCTGATAATGTTACAAAAAAACCTGTTGTCCTATTCACTGCAACACACGCAGAAAAAGTCTCACAGCTAGCTAGCCAGCTACATGTACTCAAGAAAGAGGGTCAGAAAAATGAGATCATTATTCCTAAATGTCTCCTGAATGTATTGGTAATTGTAGCTGGCTAGTTCTATGTTTGTATAGGGAATTATTCCCTTTGTGAACTGGATGAATGGGAGACATCTCTAGGGGGCAAAGATGATGATCAGAGAAGCAAAGAATTCCAATTACACCCACGACACAACAGGCTCTTGAAAAAAATCTCCAAGTGTTTCAAGGCTTTTCAGAAAAGAAAAAAATCCTAGCTTTACTGCCTAAATACCCCTTCAAAAATCACATAGTTAGACTTCTGATATTTTCGTTCCTTAAACAAATGAAGATTTGAAAAGCATTTGATGTAAATTCAGTGACACCAACAGAAGTCATTTCACAGATTTAAAGAGGCCCTGGAGGATGCCCAGGGGGAACCGAGGTCAGTCTGCTTTACACTGATGGCTGTTAGTTTTCTCTTTCACATCAGGTACTACCTGAAACTAATCCTGTTTCTTGCTTGAAAATACTATTATGACTATTTACTAAACACCATGTAATGTGGTGAAGGTGTAAGCCCAGCACATAGTAACATATTCTTAAAAATCTGAGATAAAAAAAATTAGTAACAAAAATACCCTGGCAATGGGAAGTACAGTAACAGGTAAAATGTGGAATTCATTAAAAAAATTAACTATATACTCTCTCATCAAAACTGCCCTCCTATGAGATTTCAGATCAGGGTTGAGAACAGATGAAGTATGCTCTGTGTCTCACTCAAAGGTCCTGGGAGATTGACATTTTGGAGATAAAATTAGGAAGAAAAGAGACACTCCAATAATATGTGATAATTTCCAAATATTTATCTTCCACACTGTAAATACAGGTAAGGTTACCCAAAATAGAAAAACATATTCAAACTAATAAAACACCTCACAAAAAAATGGAAATAACATATCTAAAAGCCATCCCTGGAATTCTTTTCCAAGTAACTTACTCATTCCCCATACCGAATATAAAAAAACAGAAAGTCCACACGGCCCCAGATCATCCCAATCTGGCCATTCAATTTAGATTTTTATGGTGACCTTCCTTCAGTTCAAGCCCAGCAGACCAAAAGCAGGAAATGTACTGATCAGTCTTACAGGAAATTACGGTCAGAAAATAGGTAAATAAATCATCTACTGAAGCAACAAAAACACTGTTCTCGCATAAACAAATAATGATTATGACATCTAAATGAAGCAAAGCTTCAACCATCTTTAACACACTTCCCCCAGTTCAGAGCTCCAAAACCAGAAGAATTCTGAAGAACCCTTAGTGTACAGAGGTCGCCTTTAATTTTTCAGGAAACTTGGAAGTATTCTCAGCATAACATGCAGCTCATTGTAAAAGCACACAGACCTCACTACTGACCTGCTTATAGTCACAGAGACTTCAGTTAAACAGGTAACTTATAAGCAGGCTGTATACTTAGACTGTTTTTTCATTTGTTTTGTGATCTAGCTTCTCCAGATGGTGACATTTTGCAAGAGATACTGGAACACAGACAACAATGGATTGTTTGAAATTAAATGCAGCCCTTACTTCAGGGAAGAATTAAGTGGGGGCCTTGAAACACTTAATCTCAAGGAAATAGAGATGTTTAGAAGTAAACAGATGTTTAAACAACAAATCCTTACTCACTGATGGAAGATGTTACAGATACCAAAAGTTATCTTAAGGAACAAATGTGCTGTAACAGAAATATTTCTTTAAAAAAATACAAACATGCTTTAGCAACACGTTTTCCTTTTCCCTGCTGCAGACTTCATTTAGTTTGAGTTTACTGTTTGTTTTTCACTATTGGTATCTGTAAGCCACCTAAACATTTGAAATATCACATATTAATAAAACTTCTTACACCAAAATGCAGTATTTTGAAGAATAATTTCAACTGTTAAAGCTGAAAATACAAAACACTTCTTCCAGGATAGGAGAGGGGATACTTAAAATGTCCAGGCTTACGCAGAAACTTCTGATTAAGAAGACATCATCATATCTGACTGAGAAAGCATTTCTTGGTATGAGGAATACAGCATAACATATAGTCAGTGTGCATGCAGTGTTTTTTGGCTGTTCAAAAACATTAATCTGAAGCGATAAAACTCTGATGTTTCCTAAAGTAAATTCATATCCTTGAAATCTAATATGATAGATAAATTATAAATAACGAGTCTATCAACTTTGGGTTTTCATGTAAGTACACTATACGTTTTACACTAATGGGAAGAGACTTGCAACTTTAGCAGCGACATTAAAACAAACATAAGTATTGATGCTATTGTACTGCACTTTCATGTTTTCTTGCACTTAATGACATTTACAAAATGAATACAAGCAACTACAAGAATTCCAGAAATCAAGAGCTAAACCAAGGATGTAGAGAGCTTCAGACAACACTGAGGGCTCTGAAAAACAACATGAAAAAGAAGCATGTAACATAGGCTGGTGCAGGTGAGACAAGAAGGGGAAAAATACAAGTTAAAAAATAAATGTAGTTGATGTTGTTAAAAACATCAAGGCATTTTAGAACTTTTTGGAGCATGGGAGGGGTTGTTTGTTTTTGTTTGGGTGGTTTTGTTTCTCTTGTAACTAACATCAATCAAGAAAAGTTTCTTCACTATTGTTCTAACTAGGACATCAGGAAGAAAACAGAGATGCGGTATTCATACACTTATTGCAAAACGTATAAGCAGGCTATGGCTAAGCGAAAAAGGAAAGCTGAAGACAGTTGTGCATCTGGACCTGAAATACACAGTTGTTCATAATTCTTGTATAAATAAATTCTGTAATTAAAGATCAGGTTTTTAAAAGCCTCACAAGAGCCAGTGTTAAGGCTTGCGCAACAATGCTTATGCCCATCGACACTGCTGAATTGCACACACCTTTACAGTAATCTGCGGGATCCTCTTGCTCCTCATCATCAGACCCTAAAATCTCCTCCTCTGGCTCTGGTGGTGTAGGCTCCGGCAAGGGCGGAGGTGGGGGCGGGGGTGGAGGTGGAGGTGCAGAGGGAGCTTTCTGTTGAGGCTCTGGCCTGAAAATGAAAGACAGCGTATTTAGTAAAGAGCTTCCACACAGGGGTAACAGGGGGAGGAAAAAACGCCTTGAAAAATACTAGCAATGCATCTCACTTCTATTCTCACTGTCATCTTTCCTGTCACCTGTGGGACCCTAGGGATGCACCTGACCAGACCAAAAGCAGGTCTCAAGTAAACTTGGACTTACTTGCTGGAACAGCTTGCAAAAGACAGATGAAGTATATTATCAGATACAGACAAGCTTTTAGAATTTCTGATGAGCAAGTAATATGTTCGACTTATCTTCCTGAGCATGATTGAGAAGAAATATTTTTCAGAGAATATCAAGTTATTCAAAAGGTGATAGAGGAAGGAAGAAAGATCTTGTTAATACACAGCAAGAAACAATCTTCTAGCAACACTGACCCAAACCAGACGACTTAATGCACTTCTCATCTGTAGCTGCTGCTGAAGAACACGGAAAGCTCTATCAGTATACAAAATACTGAAATCAGCTATTAGGAAGTAAGAGAGAAAAATTAATCTTCCTAGGTAGCCTATGACGCACTCCTAGAACTCACACAGCATGCTTTAATATGTACCAACCGAAAAACAAAACAAAACAAAAATCACCAAAACCAAACACTGCCAACCAAGACATGGTTTTCCAACTTGCATTGCATCACCAGTTTAGAAAAAAAAAAAAACCAAAAAAATGATATGTTTTAGATCCTATTCTGAGACAGGCTGTACTTGGTATTGCTAAACACCTACAAATTAAATTTCCAAATTCTGAATATTTTCAATACACATAAAAAATTAAATCTGGGGTTGAAGTATACCTGTTTATCAAATAATTAAGAAAGCCTTCTCCAAACAGTTTGACACTTATTTTTCATATTCATACTTCATAAAATTAAAAAATATATATTTGCCAAATGACAGCTTGCAAAATAAATTTGCAAATTAACTTAAAGCATTTATGCCAACAAAGGTTTCCATAATATGCCTTTGTAACTACTTCAAATCTAAGCCATCTGAAAAATACTGTATTAACAGTAATTTGTCATTCATACAATAATAAAAAGAAATCAGTAATTTGCTATTTCTTCAGGTCCTATAATTCAAATTCAAATACTTCCTTGATCATGAGTAAAACCTGCATTTGTTTGTCCCACCCCTATAGTCCTCCTCTTTATAATTCCTCCCATTTACACACTGTGATTGTTCAAGACAGACAAAGCATTTGGAGTCTAAGAGTACACAGTTTGTCAGAAATAAATTCCACTGGCAACATGCACCGCCTGCACAGCAGCTGCTATTATGCTTTTGCTTTAAAGGACATCACTGGAAGTTGCACATACCAAATTTATCTGCCTGCTACCCCTTCCAGATAACAGCATTCTTCTGTTCCTTCAGTATATGGTCAGATTTAAAAAGAAATATTTTAAACTAATTTATTAATGTTTAAGTAATAATAAGAAATCTTATAATAAATAAATTTATGTAATTTTTAACTGCGTAAAGCTTAGGATAGAGCAGAAGAGAGAGAAGGGATCCATTTGTAGGATAAACAATAAATATGTTTGCATGTGCTTCTACTTACATAAATTACGCTTTTCTTGCCTTTATCTTTCCTCTTTTGTTCCCAACAGATGTCTCTATATTGTACATTGCAAGGAAACCAAACCGATATAGCAAAAGGAAGGTACAGCACGTTCTCTGGCCAGTTAATCTTACTACATGATAGATTAGTGGCCCTCCAGTAGCCTGGTTTCACAGTGTCAGCAAGCCGATGGCCCCCACACCCAGTCTGATGTTGGCAAAAAGCTTTAACCAAACAAATCATGTGTAACAGTCTACATTATAAACCTTGAAACCTCACCTGCTGGGCACAGGCCATTTTGGATACACAGATCAAGAACAACGAACACTCAAAAATTAATAATACTAATGATGAGCAAGAAAGATAAAGGAGAGCAAAAGAGCCTGAACTTCATAAATGGATCTGAAAGCAGTGTGCCAGGTAACAGAGGCACGTTCATCAGTGCTTGGACTCATTATTTTGGACAGTACCATCGGTTTACTTCATTCTGACCTCAAGTTTCTATGTTGTTGATCACATAAGATGGTACAAATATTGGAAAACCTAGGGTAGGTTAGGGCAATGTGGCACAGGGGTCCTAAGTTCAAAAATCCATTGAAGCTGTGTCAATTTTGTCTTTAAGATAGCAACTACTTGGTCTATTTCTGCACACGATAAAGATGATGCTTTAAAGAGAACTGGAAATATTTCTGGAATTGAGAATCACACATTTTGTCACTCATTTTGAAATAAACATCAAGGAACACCAAGAATCTCTCTTCAAGAGAGGAAGAAGTGTACAACTTTAGATTTCAAAACAGCCAATATCTGAATTTATTCCTAGGGAAACAGATTAAAAAAAGACTCAGAAGCAGCTCTACTTTCTCATACTACTATATTTAGTTTTATTTTGAAAAGGGTTTTTTCCTGTCTCCAATCCTAGTTGTATTTGTTATTGAGTGTTGTCTTATTGTCCTTTGTGGACATCTACTTTATTTCCTTATGGAGTTAGTTATGATTTTATCTGTGAATAGCAAAACACTGTTTTAAAGTCAGGAAGAACTTTCATTTGCCCTTTTAGTTTTGCTTGCACCTTTTGAAGCAATCAAATACTAGTACATGAAGAAGGGTGAAGGAAAGAAATGCTACTGGGTTACATCAGTCTGCTAATTCTGCATTACTGGCTTATTTTGCCATTTTTTGCTTCAGTTTCAGATTTTTAGTGAGAGATTCTTAGCACTGTTCTTATGTTTTGTTCACGGTCACATTTCTGGGGTATATGTAAAGATCAAATCTTTAACACTTGACCTGGCTGCTTAAATTCTGCCTGCAAGTCGAATAACACATCCTGGCATCACTGATAGTTGCTCTTCTGCCAGTACACAATTTCAGAGTTAGGTAGGACATGAGTTGATGAAAGAAATCAGATTTTGCCATTTTTTAGTAGTCCTTGTGTTGAATTGGAAAGAGAAGCTATGATGAATGTTTCCACAATACCTTCCTTTACAATATATGGCATGAATATATACATTATTCAGCTTAGATTGCATTTTTCCAGTATAGAATTTGCTAAAATGTGAATTATTTTTTCTTCAAAGTGGACTTTAAAACATCTTTGGCATTAAAAGTTCAGCCGTTAAGAACACTGTGAGTAATACACATGCATGCTCACCTCCATTTCCTTTTCAGAAACATAACTGTCAAAACCTACCATAACATAAGCTATTCAACAACTGCATTATTTCAGGTTATTACTCTTTCTTATTTCCTAAAAAGATGCATGCTATGATATGCATTATGTAACATAACTAAATCTGTTTTTCTTTTTTATGAAGTAATCATTTGCTACTCTGGGGTCTATCACTACTAGATACTATCACTACTAGATTCATCACCATCCGAGCATAAACAATTAATAGAAGAAGATGACACACCATCTCTAGACTCACAGTATTCTGTCAGTAGGTATGCAGAGAACTGACCATCTCCACAGGCTACAATGACACATCTCAGAGCTGTACTGAAAGTAGCATTACAAACAATAACAAACACTAGCCAGGATATCTTATCTTTTAATTAATCTGTTTTAAATGGACAAAAATAGATTTACCGCAGAGTCCAATCAAAACGCAACAGAATCCTATTTTTACCCTGGTCTTAGAGGGAATGCTTAGTAAAAGACAAAGTAAAAGTTGAAGCATTTCTCTTCTGCGGTGAACTTGAAGCAAAATATGCCAGAACGCTGATTGCCCACCCTAAGAAATACAGAATTACTGACAACTTAATGAACATACTGCTCCATGTTCCAAACAGGGAACGCCCAACAGTAAAAGCAATCTCTGTAACATTACAACCTGAAAATGCTGGAAAAATTCTATCATTAGAAATTCAGGAAGAACTGTTCAGGTTTTTTGTTGTTGATGTTGTGGGGTTGTTTGCTGTTCTTCTGTTCTAGAAAAGGCAAAACAATAGCAGCAAGGGTGATTAAAAACATGAAATGCCTTCCATATGGGAAGCATCTGAACACACCAGAACACTTCAGTCAGGAAAACAGATAGCAGACATCTATAAAATCCTGAGAGGCACTGAGAAAGCAAATAGGAAATGACTGTACACTGCCTCTCCCCATGTACATTGAGCCAAGTTGACAAAAAATCTAAAGAAAAAAAATACAACATGATGTTAAAAACTAAAGCCACCTTTTTTCCTTGGGTATCATGGATAAGAGGAGTTACCTAAGTTCAAACAGGGTTCAGAGATAACTCACAGAAGAAAAATCAACCCATAGCTAATACTAAGCCACCTTTGAGTCACGAAGCGTATCAGCCCCCAGATCACTGAATTTGGCAAAGTATTCAGTGTATTGCGCCCAACCCTGCACCCTTCCACAGGCAACCGCTTGTGTTGACACACCTTGGGTCTGACCTCACGTAGTCACTTCACCTTCAGACATTCCTTCCTTTTCCTCAACAAATGAATGACTTCCATTACTAAAAACCAAAACAGACTTCAGGCCTCTTTATCCAAAAACCCCACGCAGACAAAAAACCATGTGTTTATTGTTATTATCAAGTAATGGGTAATAACAGATTGCAGGCAAGACTGCTATACAACAAGATTACTTGGAGAAATCTTCATGATGTTCTCCAAGGGGAACAGGCATATAACAGGAGGAACACTATGAGCACTGTCCTCTAGGCATGGTGAGCTACTGAATTTATTAACCTAAAGACTACTTTTAGGTAAACAAAACTTTACCTTGAATGTAGCTAAAACCTTCACCTGATTCTCCCAACTTAGGAGAGCGTTGTCTCATAAGGAGAACAGACTTGAGTCAAATGGTAAAAACAAAAAAAAGGAAGGAGGCAGAAACTGGTAGCGATAAGCAAAGAATTACTTCGATCTAAGGGAAAAACAAAACTCTTTAGACTTTCAGATCAATGCAGCCAGAAAAATTTTTTGCTAAGAGAAAATACAAGTAAAAAGAAGTTAAAAGGACTCCATCTATTTAATAAAATAAAATTTGGAATAAACTGTATTCTAATGATGTTACTAGACTCCCAACCTGTCTGCAGAGGCTCTTTGGGGAATTTCAAATTAAAAAGGATAAAAAAAAAAACCCAAAAAAAGAAAAAAACAACAAAAAAACCCTCCAAAACAGGAGGCAGGGGGAGGGCAAACATCAGAAGAAATGTGCTCTAAACCTCCTAAGAGATGTGAGCTTTAGGAAATCTATGAGTGGGTGTGGGTCCATCTGGAAGGAGCTCCAGCTATGCCTCCCTCCAGCTCCAGAAGGCAAATCTTTCATGCTCCCAAGCAAGGCTCACAGGTACTGTAGAGCAAAGCCTGAAATCTCTATACGCAAGTTTCTTCCAGCTGTTACTAATTGCTTAAGGACTCAGTTATTAGGATATCTCTCTCTCATTTGTTCAAATGGTGTCTGCTTTACCAGTTGAACTCTTGCCTGTTCTTTTTCCCAAATGCAGATTTAGCTTAATTAGACAGGTGTCTTCTAACAGTGAGCTCTTTGAACTGGAGGCAGCCTTAAATGAAGGCTTTCTAAATAAACCCACACACATACAACAAGCAATAAAAACAAAGAAAGATCAAAACAACCCTGAAGTTCTTCTTCAAGGAACAAAATGATACTGTATATTTCAAGTAAGATTTTAAACTGGTTATAATTCTGAATAATTTAAAATTTTAGAGCTATTATGATTTATTTGTAATACTATAGGTTTTTTAAATTATGCCAGAGGTCATCTTACTGTTTGTAGAAACAAAGTCTATAAATCCAGAAGGAAACAGAGCAGCATAAGGAGACATGTTTTTAACTAACTCCAAGAAATTATTAATGTCAACTTCCAGAGACAGCTTTGCTTTACATGAAAGATGCTATATGTGTTTTATTCTAGTGCAGAACTATACTACAATTTCCAATTCTAGAAAATCCATGCATAATAAGAGAGACTGTTGGCAAGTCACAAGCATGAAACAGTTTCTACATTTGGTCATTATCAAACAAAATCATCATTCCTCCTGAGACTTAACATTCCTTCGAGAAATACCATCATACCATCAAACATTAATCGAAGCACCAGTGGAAACCGCTCCTGGAATAGAGCAGGCTGAGACATGGTAGATTCTGTAACCTCAAACAAACAGCAAGACAGAGAATGAATTTTTCATTCCCACCCAGCTTACTAGCCTTTTGGAGGCAACCTTGGGCTTCAACATATATCCAAACTCAAAGCAAAAAGCCAAGGAACTCTGCCTTCTTCCATTCTGAACTACAAGTACTATAAATCAATACCATTTCAAGCAGCTAGTACTGCAGTCTTACCATGCCACCACACCAGCCTAGCAGCAGAGTGCTGGTGCAAAGAGAGATCCTTCCCATTCTCTGCTCGTCTCCATAGAGCTTCTCCCGTGCCTCAGCGCTAGGTCTAGCAATTACACAGCCACAACAGGTAGCGAACCCATGAACCGGGCCCCCTCGCTCTGCAGCCACATCAGAGGCAAAGTGAGCAGGAGGAACACATTGCTAAGGGCAGAGTTGAGGGGAACCCGTAGCAGCCTGCCATTATATCAAATCACAAGTAAGATGTAGCAGTAAGGTCTGTCAGGTTTGTAGACGTTAGAGGAGGTAGCTCTTTTGGGCTTTCTCTGGCATGGATTTACACCAAGTTCCCAGAAATAACTGGTTTCAAACTCTGCAAGTCAGTCCCAAATGAAATTTTATTCTCAAACACATACAATTCTGTTAAAATGTTCTTAAGACAGCAAACCAGAAGCCAAATCTATCCACAAAGCTTCAATCTTTACTGAACTTGCCAAGGTATTATGTTTTCCTCCTCAAATACTGTTTTTCTTGCAGAGTTCTACTTTCCAGACCAGTCACCCATTACAGGCTTGCAGAGGAAAAAAGTCAACAGTTAAAAAAGAAAGAGCAGACCCAGCTGGTGATCCAAAAAGAAAACACCTAGCTGTACACTCAGCAGCTTACATTTTGCCCATATTTCCAGTCATCAGTAAAGTGTTACAAAGGATGAAAAAGTTACTAGAATTTTTTTTAAAAGGCACAAATTCCTAAAAGCCGAAGAGGAGAAACAGCCATCCTAACTTTGTGGAATATGTACTAATCCACGGAGAATACATAGTTTCTTATACACGCATCCTAACATGCCAAAATGAAACCTCCACCCTGAAGTCAGTCAGATAAGGAATATCACTCCAATGTAATGATAGAAGCCTAGTTAAAAAACAAGCCAGTCTCATACACCACATACGGAGCTTCACCTTCTCCAAATCCTCTTGCAGTCCTTTCTCACGCTGCATGGCTCCTTCCTCCGTCTCCCTGCACACGCACCTCTGCTTCTGACCGATTAGAAGACCTGACAGGAAACACTGGCACACCAAAACAAAAGTAGCCACAATTTGCTTTGACTTCTTTTTCCTCCTGCTATAGTTAAGCTGAGTGATGGATTACTTTTAACAGAATGACTCATAAGTGTATAAATGGAAATTATTTTTTTACTTTCTTTTTGGTGTGTTACATTGTTATAGTATTTAATGTCTGACTTTATCTTTGGTGTGTTAAATTACAGTGTTTCTAATCTTTCTATTAAGAAGACATAACCAGAAAACATGCTGCTGTTGCTTCAGAATCTTACTGTTGCCACTAGCAACAAATCTGCAAGTTTTGAAGGGGAGGGGGAAGAAGCACCCCTTGCTCTCCAACAGCCCTATCTGCCCCTGGAAAACTTAAGATTTAACTTAATTTGGCATCAAAATCACTTAAGTCAACGACCCTTTGAAGTAAAAGGTGGACTCAAATATGAATTCATAACTAAATTATGAAATATGGAATTTAAGCCTTTGTTTATCAGTACAAGCCAACAACTTCCTTAGAGTTAATATAAACATACATACACTACAAGGAAGTATATTTATAAGCGTTGGAAACCATATGAAGACAACTGTGATAGTCTTAAGCAAAATAAGGACCAGATCAACAAATGCAGTGTTTTGCACCCTTTTTTACCTATTTAACAGCCTAGTAGAAAAACTTCATAGGAATAGTGAAATTGTAACCCTTCACTTAATTTCAAAAGCAGTTAGCAGCAGAGTACCTCTTGCCTTTATCCCTCACCAAAAACCACCCTGCTAAAACGTAATCCTGACTTCACGTGATCATTTCAATGCAGAAAAGCGTTTTTCATCTCAGCGCCTAGTTAATGTTTGGAAGACCCATCCACCCAGTTAGTGCAAATTCATCATGCTCTGGATTATGTCTTGGAACTCAAGCCTACAAGCAATGAGAAAAGGGTAGGCAGACAAGCCTTTCCTTTGGATGGAACACACACCGAGACACCCAGCTGGCAGGGGAAGAGCCTGAAGGAACAAGGCTGCATGAATAAAACAATTAGAGGAACCCAAGAAGTTTAGAGGAACCTTGTCTGCAGCAAATACTAAGCATTACTGCAGTGATAAATTCTGAATGCCACAGTTGGAACTCTGTTGATACCAAACTTCACCTTGTTAACCTGCAATGAGCGTTTTATTTACATTAACAATCCTAACTCCTTTTCACTAACAGACTTTCTTCCAAAATGAAGGATTGAGCACACAAACACCCTCCCAAACTTCAAAAATGCTAGTAACATCTATAGTAACCATATAACTTTACAAGAATTTTAACAAAACTCTTCGCAGTTTGTAGCGGCATCCTGTGAAAGAACCCATGCTTGCAGCGCAGTGTCAAATAATAAAACGAAGTTAAACAGCAGTAACTTAAAACTTTTTATCTTAAATACCAGACTTAAGTTGCAAATATAACTATCATTCAAAAACATGTTGTGTTCAAAAGTTACTAAAATTCTTCCATTTGGGGTATATAAGTACCCATATGTAAGTACGTAAGTATATACGTAACGATATATAAGTAAAGAAGTACAATATACAAAATGCCTGCTTTGAGTTTCTATATATTGATCGGTCATGTTTATTTAAGTATCCATTTTCATAACTGAAATACATAAAAGCAGCAAAGACATTGCAAAGTCTAGCAGCAGTTGAAAGTGAGAAAATGGAGCAGAGATGTCTTTCACGAAAACTCATTCTCACCGAAATACAGATGAACAGCAAGCAGCTGGGTTTAAAATACAGCCTCAAATACTTTGAGGGCTGCACTTATACTTGGAAGTGAACAAAATTTTAGCATCCATGCTTCTATTTCTAGGATTATCATAAGCAAGAACTTTTATTTTGAAACCTGGACATTGACCAGGACCAAGAAACAAGCTGCCAGTAAGCACAAACATGGCATGCTTTTGCTGGTCTGATTAGACCTGCACCCTGGCTTTACTGAGCTTTCCTGAACCTGGGAGACAGCTCTGGAGCAGCAGTTTCATAGGGGTGAAAAGAAAAGGAATCAAGAACATGGTCACTCTTTAGCTCTGAACAGTCCAGAAGAGACAGGTTTTTCATCTCCAATATCAGAACTTTCACACTGTAATAAGACTGACACAATGAGGCCTTCATCATCTTCTCAAGTAATACACCATGCAATTCATGACACTTTAGTTGATCTTTTTTGTCTTTTCTCAATAGAGGCAGTAGCAACCATTACTGTTCAGACACAAGGAAGCAGTTTTTATTTGGGTAATTGTTTCATAAATTATCTAGAAGAAAACAGTATCTTTAATTCCTGAGAGAAAAATATCTCTTTTTTAAAGTGCGTAAATCTCTATAAGTTTTTTCACTTTACTTTGCATACTTTTTAATGCAAAATTTACAGTTGATGTCTGGCCTAACCACCTTATAGAACATGGTGCCTTTTATTTATTTTATGCAAATTTCACAACATATTTCTGAAAGCCACTGCATTCTGTGTCCTCTCCTGTCACAAGCTCCCTTAGTGCAGAGGTCACTATTCCTCAGTCCGTAAGATTCCTCTGTGTGCCAAGTTGCCTATTCAACATTCCCCGGGAAATGCCCTTCGATCCCTTATCCCCATCGAACATTTGTCTTGTGGGTTCTAGGGCCCATTTTGGAGCTCTCCATTTTTTTTTTGAAGCTTGCAAGTAAAGGTACTTTCATTTGACTGGATCTTCAAAAAGCAGCAGCCATTTCAGAAGAGTTAGGGAAGTCACTTCAGTATCTTAGAGCCCAGCCCAGCTGGTTCAGCTGGCTTGGATGAGGCAGTTTTGGATACCAAATATACTGTGACGATTCCTGATGAGGTTTTCAGAAATCTCTTTTGTGTCAGCAAGTCTGAAAATAAGGGTTATCAGACCATCTGACTCATCTCAGCCTTGGCAAGCTTTACCTCACAGCATGGATGCCGGATGACTCACTTATTGGAATATTCCTAACAGCAAGAGACAGTCTCATCCATGGTGGAAAAGCACTCAAGGAATCCCAGCTGTCGTGGTATCCCAGATGAATATTCTCCCTTGTAGAGAAGATGGAACTGTAAAGATGCACCATGCACCTGCCTCCTAGAGGGAGATCTATCCTTATGCCTTGATACCACAATACTGACTGAAGCTCTACCAGGTCGGAAAAATAGCACGCCTCAGGAAAGGAAGCTCATCTTGCAAAGGTAAATTCTGAACCCAGATTACAGCAAGAAGTGGACAGCAACTATTACTACCAGGAGGCTATCACCTCCAGTTCACCTCTTATCCATGAGTAACCCCATCTCAGGGTTTCTCAGGGAGGAACAATGGTGTCTGCACCTAATCGCTACACAGAGCTGTCTGCAAAACTGAAGAACTTGCCAATTCCAAGTTTCAAGAGTCAAATGTCTAGGATAATTGGCGTGGCACAGTAAAGGTCAGAAACACTCTGGTGCTGAGTCCTAATGACAGTAAAGGACAGTGACATCATGACTGCAAACCCACAACATACTACAAGCAGAAACTGAGGTTCAAGGAACTTTCTAAGTTTACTGCTGCTGAAAATGGAAACATTAAGATGTTATGGTGGTGGCAAAGCTTCTGATCTTACTGATGCTAAAACTAAGACACACCACATATGTTTGCAATGTATTGCCTTGACTTTTGCTAAGCTGAGTCTGTGCAAATGCCAGCTGAAGTCTACTCTGGCATTCGCTCAGTTATCTGACAAGCCTCAAAGAAGTCTTCAAGAAGCTATGTTGACTATCAGCAATAATGGATGGAAAAGAGCTGAAGGAAACTTAAAGAACTGAACTCCCTTGCCTCAAGAGACAGAGCTGAAAGGAACTGAAAGCATACCAGGTTCGTGTCACCTTATGTACCTATAGTTACTGCAGAAGCAAAGTTATTTTTCTACTCCTGAATGAAGATGAGTATATGCAGTCAGTGCCACTGTGCACATGGGCTATCACTTAGAGCCTTTGATTTGCTAAACCTCTGAAAAGATGACAGCCGAAACACATGCTGATTGCAGGATGGGATGAAGATACTCCGCTATGAAGTGAGACATCTTTAAATCATCAGCACGACAAGGCAGCCAAGCCTTGCCTTGGACAGTTGTAAAATGCCTTTGAGCTTAATCCTGATAGATAGTGTGGGTGCCAGACATAGGGAAGAGGCTAATATTCCTCTGTGAACATTTTATCTACTTGAATTTCTACAAGAATCCCAGTTAGGATAAATCAGTTCCCTTCAGACATTTGATGAATTACTGCTAGGCAACACCAGATACAGAGTAACTGTATAGTGCTAGGGGTTGGGAAAGGGAGATGATGATTCATTGAGACGAACAGAGCCCTTCACACTTGGGAAAAATACTGCTTCCAGCTAGGTTCATCTTCTCAGAAGGTTCTGACTTCTCAGAACGTCCCACTTCACTGAGGCAGAGCAAGTACTTTGCAGTGTAGGAGGCACAGAGAAATGCAAAGAGATGAGTAAAGCTTCACCATAATCCCATCAAAAATAAAAGAGAAACTGCCAGCTGTAGAAATCCCTTCCCTCAATGACTCCTGCTACCCAAAAGAAAACGTAGCATTTCTAGAAAGGCCCCTGCAAACTTTAAATCATGCCTTCCTCACTCCTAACTTCTTCATCAATAACAAAGGAAAATAGCTACCTGAAGATTTCATCAATGTAGATTTAATTCCTTAGAAATACAACTTCTAGGGAAGTATAAGGAACAGCCTTTTTTTGTATTAAACACAACCTTCAAGTTCTTCACCTCACCACACATCCCCTGATGTCCCAGTCTATCCCTATCAGCAATCTGTACAAGTACATGGAAGACAGTTTGTAAAATAATGTCCATAATACTTTCAACTTCATCTGAATTTCCCTTAGGTATCTGTGTATCAGCTACAGCCATTCCTTCAACAAATAATGATGACACCTAATACACAAACGGCAATCAAAAATATACAAGGAGGAGCAATTGTGCAGAACTACTGGACAGTCTCCAGAAAATAGGAGGGACAAGGGGCCTCACCACTGTTCCTCACCACTCTTGGTGATAGAGGAGGGGGGAATAAAAACAAGGAAATCAGTGTCAGAGCCTTCTCCATCCCTATGATCATGCAAGACGTAGGAAAAGGTATACCAAGTACCACTGAAGGGTAACAGAGGATTGAAAGAACAAACAAGCCAGGATTGTATTTTGAAAACCTAAAGAAAACTAGTAGGATAGGATTGCCATAAAAAACCCCAAGATTTTTCTGGAAGTCCTCAAAGATGTCCATGAAAATGTTTAAGAGTTCAAAAGGTGAAAAGGCTAGACCAAAAAGGCTAGGAGATTAAGCTAAAACTCAGTCTATTTCGTCCCTGGTTTTCCCCAGCACAAAACTACTCTGTCCTCAGTACAGAAGACTCCATGCTATCTCCATGCAAATATAGCAGTACTAATCGTGTATATTTTTAACAGTGCTGTCCTGTAATGTTAAATACAAATAAAAATTAATTTTCTATTGCAAACAGCAAACAATAGGTTTTAATTTCCGTTGTTATACAGATCTACCTTTTCAAAAGGTTTATAATTTTTTTTAAATGTTTGTGTGTCTTGAAATACATTTCCTATCTAAAAATGTAGGTCTGCATCTCTTCCCTTGCATAAAAATACCAACCACTGCACAGCATCAGCCTTTCTCCCAGTGCCATCGCATTGCCATGGAAACTGGCCCTGATTTCTACTGCCAATATAGGTTCCATGTAAGCAAGAAAAGAGCTTAAGTAATATTTATATAATATGCAACCGAGAACATATATACTATGTTTATGATTTCATTGGAGGCCTGCAGACTGGCTGAAGCGGCTTAAAGAATACTCAGACTCACTTCTACCAGACATTCAATGTATATTTCTATTACTAGCCTCAAAATCATAGCACAGGAAAATGCACATATGCAGAATTCAATGTATTCTTTTCTCTCTCTAGTTTTCAATCAAAAAGACAGGCAAGCTCTGTACTCAAAAAGTAAATAAAATCTTGTGTTCTTGAATTCCACTGTGAAAAATCTAGAATTTATTCCCTTAAGAGCAAGACAACACCTTTGCCTTACCCTCAAAAAGCTATGATAGACTATAAAGGCTTTTTTATAACAGAATTTGAAACAATGAAAAACCAACCTAACCTTCAGTAACCTTCTTTTAACAGGGCGGCATGTCTTCTCTTCTCTCCCAACCCCTTCAAACAAATTTCCTGTAAAAATATTGCAGTAAAAATACCGCCCTGCAATACTGGTGGTTTTTGTGGTGTGTTGGTTTTTTTTTTTTCCCTGAATACTAGCTATGTATGCCCACACAGTTAGCCTTCACAGAATCACAGAAGGGTTGAGGCTGGAAGGGACCTCTGGACGTTGCTTGGTCTAACCCCCTTGATGCTCCAGCAGGGCCACCTACAGCCAGTTGCCCAGAACCATGTCCAGACAACTTATATTGACTATCTCCAAAGATGAGACTCCACCACCAGTGCTCAGCCTTCAACACCAGGCATGAGATCAGGAGACACATTCAAATTTGGCAAACAACCCAATGGTTAATGCTCAAAAAACATTTTCAATACCAAAACAACTTTATTAGCTTACTGTAAAATGACAGAATGGAAAACTAAATGACCTTTCAAGTCAATTTAAAGGGGCAGTAAATGCTGCAAAGACTCTTACACACAGAAGGAAAAACTAAACTCTAATTTTCCTCACCTCTGTTAGACTTTCTCAGAACACTTTTTCAAAGGTAACATTTGAAAAGAACTACAGGTCTTAAGTATTTTTTTTGTCTGGAAGAATTCTGAAATATGAAAGCGGGAGAAACAGACACACACACACACACTCACTCTCTATCTCTCTCTCCACGTAGACAGCCTGGGAAGGACTCTCAAAGGCACGTTCAAATCCATGATCTACGTGACCTAAGACATAATACTTATTTCAATGATCTATAGTTCTTTCATATGCCATAAGCCAATAGCCAAAGTTTATCTAGTAATAGGTAATACTACTGGAGTCAAGTCTTACCCTCATTCTCACCTACATAGCCTTTCTTCCAAATAAAATACTTTGTTACAAACACTAACTAGAATGAATTCTCCCTCTTGAGACAGAAATCCCATGGAAAAGGAGCAGACCTAAGAAGAATGCAACGATATTAGAAGTGCCCTTCTAGGACATATCAAAGATCCACATAGGCCAGTATCATATATTTAGAAAAAACATGTACAGATATCCAAGGAAAAGCACAAGAGCAAGCTAAGCACACAGGGATCCTTCCTCCCCCAAGCAGTCCCCTGGTCTCCAACAAATGGCAGCTCAGAGGCCACCAGATGGGAGCCCTATGTATTTAGTAACTCCCACCTGATATTTATTCCACAAGTCTATCCAGTTCCCCCTTGAGCAATAGAAACTTGTAACATCCACATACTATGGCATGAAATTCCAGAGCACACTGACAGCTTTTCCAGAAGATCATCTTCTTGTGTTTGTTCTGCATCTGCCCTCTCACAGCTTCAACTGACATCTTTTGAGTCTCATACCAAAAGTGCCTACTAACAGTCATTCTGCAGTCACCCTCCCCAGCACACAATTTAATAGACATCTACTGTATCTCCTTCTGCCATCTGTTTTTCAGCCTCAAAGAGTCCTACTCAATTTTGTCTTTCCTCACAGGAAAGCTGCTCCATAATCCAAGATCCTCCCCCTTCACTCTTCCCCCAACCCTGTCATGCTGTACCCTTTGTACACAGTATTCCATAGGTGATGCGTGACAGGCTTATGTTTTGGCATAATATTTTCTACTGTGTCATCTCCTTCTTTGTTCCTAATCATGTATTTGCCTTTTTTAATCACTATTGAACACAAAGCTAATGCTTCTATGAAACACCTACTTCAATGGTAGTTCCCTAAATTATGATTATCACCTCAGAATCTATTATTCTATATACTAAGTTATTATTTTCAATGTGTATCACGTCAACATTTATTGAGGATGAATCTCATTTGCCATTTTGACATCCAAAATGCCAATATGAATATTGTAAACTAGGCTTGATGTACCTTCTTGACCAAGAGCCACCAAGATAAAAAAAAAAAAAAAAAAAAAAAGAAATGCATATGCTTTCAACCAGATAATATAACCAAAATAATCTGGTTTGCATCTTTGCCTGCAGGAGTAGGGCAGTGACCGTCCCTCTGTACCGGGCACTGGTGAGGCCGCACCTCGAACACGGGGTTCAGCTTTGGGCCCCTCACTTCAGGAGGGACGTTGAGGGGCTGGAGCGTGTCCAGAGAGGGGCAACGCAGCTGGTGAAGGGTCTGGGGCACAAGTCTGGTGAGGAGCAGCTGGGGGAACTGGGGCTGTTCAGCCTGGAGAGGAGGGGGCTCAGGGGGGACCTTACTGCTCTCTACAGCTCCCTGACAGGAGGCTGCAGCTACAGCTGCAGGTCAGTCACTTCTCCCAGATATCAAATGATAGGACAACAGGCAACAGCTTCTAGTCGCACCAGGGGAGGTTTAGACTTGATATTAGGAAAAATTTCTTCACTGAAAGGGTGGTCAAACATTGGAACAGGCTGCCCAGGGAAGTCATTGATTCACCATCCCTGGAGGTATTTCAAAGACATGCAGAAGTGGCACTTAGGGTCATGGTTTAGCGGTGGAGTTGGCAGTGCTGGGTTAACGGCTGGACTAGATGATCTTAAGGGTTTTTTCCAACCTAAACCTCTATGATTCTGGAAAACAAAGAACTACTTTTGATTGCAGGCTTTTTCTTGTTTTTAACATCCTAGGTCTATGACTAGCTCATATCACTGTGACTCCCCAGAATTGTCTAATTATTGTCTAATAAGATTGTGATTATGGTATGAGTTACTACCCCTTTCAATAGACGTAGATTAATCAGTAGCTCTAAAAGGAAATGACATTTCCTTTTAAACTATCATTTTAAATAAAAATCATTATGTACCTCATGAAATTTAAGTAAATGAGATTCCAGAATTGTAGAGAGACCTGAAATTAAAAATATTTACCAAAGTCATACACAAAGACTCTTGCTCTGCTTTAGTTAACATCAGACAGCCCCATAAAACATACACTTTGCATAATAATGCAAAGATGACATGTTCTTTAAGATAATTTTATCCCTGGCTCAAAGATACTACATCTGTCTTGAAAAGAACATATACAGTTTATCAATACAACCTATGACTTCAAAGCAGCCATCACATCCACCGAAATTCAAGTTTAGAAAAGAAGTAATTGTCACTGACAGGAAGAAAGTATCAACGTGAAAATACTAGATACTACAGACTAAACTTAAAGAGGAGGAGAGTGCTCACTACTACAGTTCTGAAGCTGTATAAGACGACAAAATATCCCTACCTAATTTAGAAAGTTGAGGAGACTATTAAAAACCTAGTTGACTTCAACTCCCTTTAGAACAATGGTAAAAAAGGGGGGCAATTCACACATCAGGTAAGTAGTAAAAACAGGTATTTAATTTCAAATAAATGATGAGTGCTATATTATAAGTGAACAAACTTGATTAAAATAATTTTGCTTTTTATCACTAGGGGGGACGATTACAACTGAGATATGGCCCTATTTAAATTTCAGTGATAACTCAGTTTACACTCCCAGAACACAAGTAAAATGAACTGAACATGTTACAAAGTTAAGGTTTGGTCAAGGACAATGCTTCTCCGGAAACAGATGAACTGAAAATATCATAGTGACAACAGCTAAAGATAAATAAGAACAATTTTAAAACCAATGGCATGGGCTTAATTGCTATCTATTTGCAAAAGCCTAGAATCTGCTCAGACAGTTCCAACCTTAAAGCAGATTTTGACTATGTAGTCTAGAGAAGACAGTAGTTGCTTCAGGCAATTTATAAATTGGTCAAAATCTTCCATATGTTTGTAGCAGGACAATATATTGAAGTTTTATTAAATTTTATATTGTAGTATGTTTCATTTTCACTTCATGATTGCATAGAAGACCTGGCCTTTATAACTAACTTCATTATTTTTCAACTGGTAAGAATATATTCAAATAAAACCCCTACAGAATAGTAGCAGGCTGCAACTTAACCCAGTAATGTAAAAAATAAATCGTTTTCCCTTCAGCTATTTCTGCACAGAAAAAATGCTATTTTCAGAGATGTCTATTATTTACCTATGGCTATAATTAAATAAAAAGTAAACTATTTTTATGAATCATTAAGATCTATAAAAATGAATAATGAAACAATTCTAGTTTGAAAATAGTCATTTGAGCAAATGAGAACTCTAGTTCTACAGTGATCTTTGTTCAAATAGTCTGACATTCAGCACGATTCTCAATTCTAGCTTCCACAAAAGGTGTATCTCCCACTGCACATGGACAACGCACGCATTTGTCAACAGTATTAGGAATTTTAAGATCAACTGGGCAGAAGGCTAAGATCACCATAATAAATACAATAAATACAACAAAGTGAACAGGAAAAAATCCTTAAGTGAAAACTGCTTTTTAAATGTAAAATATTAGTTTGCACTTAAATTTCAAGGTAAACCTCAGGCAGTCTGTTCTGACTTTGCTTTAAAGTTATTTTTCTTACTGTCAGGTCCCACTGGAAATAGCGCCACACTATCTTATATGTGCTAACACACGTTAATTACACATAGCTGAAATGCTTTCCAAAAATATTGCCTAATAATCAGATCTTCAATGACCAGAAGCAAAATTATTATTATAGAGTGGGTTTTAAGCTCCGTGGTTTTCGGGGTTTCTTTTTCAATCTGCAGAGAGAAATACTAAATCTAAGCTAGGAAAAAAGACAGCTGAGGGAAAAACTTTCCCATTCATCTTCAAGGCTTTGCTCACTGACAACTTCAGCCTCCCCACACACAGCCTTCAGTTGACCTATCCCCACGAGAGCAGAAAACAGTCGTAAGATATAAACAGAAAGATACATTCATTTATTTCCTGTGTATCTTCTGACTTCGCTAAGAAAAGTATTTCAATCAATTAAAGGAAAACAGACACGTCAGAAATGTGACTTAACTCATATATTCTTGCCAGGTTTTGAATTGTGACTGAGAACTACAGCTACCACAGCCCCTGCCCAAAGAAAGGCTTCGACGCATTACCCCTATGACAGTAAACCACAATCTTCCTAAACAAAGGAAGTGTCAGAACTAGACAATAATTAAGCACTCCCTCCCATTCGGCAAGGTATAGACTGGTTAAGTTACATAAATATTTGATTTGCTGAATGGTGTTATATTAAATACAAAATTATTCTTACAGAATTAAATGCAACTGTGACTTTTACGTTAATACATCCATGTCGCAGTTACTCCAAGTAACAGTGAAATGATAGGAGCAAGGATGCAATGGGCTGTGACTAGGACCACACGAGAGCAGCCAATGCCACTGCCACCAAAGATAGAGGTTCTCTTTTGGCATCCTCTACAGCACTATGGATTCTTTCAGTACCCTTACTGTGATGCTGCTATTTAATAGCTAAAGAACAGACTTACTGGTTCCTAAGATAGCCAAGGCATCTTCCCCTTGCAGCACTGAATCTCCTACTTTCCTTTTACTCAGGTTAATGTCGGTGTCTATATCACCTTACCAAAGACAGTCTTTGCATTTGCATCAGAGCATGCAAATCAAAAAGAAAACAAAATAGTAAGTGGCACATATTAGGTTCAAAGTTCTTCAAATGAAAAGTCAGTAAACTCTAAACAGGGATAAAACGTTTCAGTAAACATTTCCTGAACTTTTCCAATATCCATTGCATTCAACACAACCATGACTGCATAAGAGAGCTGGCCTTTATCATTTTATTATTTATTATTTCTCAACAACGGCCTATGGAAGAGTAATTTGCATAACATGGCTCCTAAAAGCTTCATCAACAATGTGTAAAGGAAGGATCAGAATACAGTATCATTCTGGGTACTGTAATGAAATGAAGATGTCGGAATACACACATACAAGCAATGTAGCATGCATGACACCAACACAGATGCTTCAAAAGACATAATTTCGGGTTTGGAGGGGTTTTTTCCTTTTCAAAAAACAGATTTGATATGCAGCCACCACAATTTCTAGGCTCAAGAAGAGTTTTAGCACAGTTCTGTCAGATATAATGAAAGCAAAAGATAATCATACTCATTTTACAGATGACATGAGCATCCTTAAGTTTTGCAACAGAATTTTATTCAGGTCAAGGGAATTCTCAGGGACAAGAAGCCACGTGAGCAAAACTGCTGCTACAATTTTAAAGAAATACGGCAGTAATTTGCATTGCAATTAATGTGCAATGTAAAACATATGTAGACAGACTCCACAATGAAATAAAAACCTTATTTGTTACTCACAAAACAAATCTAGGATTTTAGGGTCACATGAATGCTGAGGAAGAGGGCTTTAAGAATCATACTGCGAGACATTATTCCAGATATCCTCTAAGAAACACAAAAAAATATCTGAAAACAGGTCTGAGGGAAATGCAAAGCTTTCAATTTTCTTCAGCTTACTTGTTATTTGTATGTAAGTATCTGGCTCAGGAAGGATTTTCTTTTAAATTTAAAACTCAAATGTAGTGGTCAGGCTGCATATTTGTGCAGGAATGTTCTTTAGGAAAAACTGGAAAACACAACTTGCTTGTTACACTGTGTTACCTCCCATGCTATACTTAGTTTTATTAATTCTTTTTGAGTTATGGTTTGGTTTTCCTAATTAATTCTTTAGAGCAAGTCAGAACCTGGATGCATGTACTCTTTGTGCTACATTTGACTACACCCCAGAGCAAGCTCAAACTGTAGCACTCTCCTGCTCATGTAACCATTGTAAACTGAGTTACCACCTGAGAGGCAGGTGCTGACTGCCCTGTCTCCATTTCCAATGGTGGAAGACCCAGGACAGAAACAAGGGAAGGGATAAGACTTGCAAAGCCGTATTTTTTAATGCAGAAGAGAATATTGCCATAGCAACATATGTGAAATGAGTTTCTAGATTATTTTTTCCCTTCAGCTTGTGACAGTTCTGCAAGGCTAAATAACTGAGCATATGATTTCATGCCTAAAAAAGGTTTATGGATATAGACTTAAGAGAAATCCTTACAATGCCTGCAATGCTCTGAATCTTGGGTGGTTTTCTGGTTTGGTTTTGGAGGAGGGGCAGGGGGGGAGGTGGCTTTTTGTTTTGTTGTTTCACTTAAATTACTCTGCTCTGTGAAAGAGACTGGAAGAAATTCACTTATGGGAACTAATTCACTCATGTGAAGGATCAATTCTAAAAATTAACAAACTGATTAAAACGTTAAAATCCTTGCTAAAACCCCCAAATTTACCAAGCAACCTACCTAAAAAGCACAGGTACTAGAAACACAGTAGTTTTATTTAGCTTATGGCTGAAAATAAAATAACAGTTCTTCTGTTCATTCTTCTACCTAGGATCAAGTAAGGTTTAGAACTACCCCCAAATGACCCACATAAATTTGCTAAATTTAAAACTTCACAGAAGATTTTTGTTGCATTTTTTTTCTTTACTGTGTAATTGCATGAGCTTAAGTAAAACTCATAATTTCACCTTCTACAAGCTAAAAATCACCGCAATGGAAATGAAAAGGACACTTACAAGTGTCACTAAAGGATACTGCTGCATCAGTGACTATAAAGACTGAACAAAATCCTATGCAAGAAGTTAAATGCTTACGGTCAAAACGACACAATGTGGCTACAAACAAAGTGTTCATCCATATTTTCCATTTAAATCAAAATACTGAAAATAGATCTGGAATGTAAGTCTTTGGAGAAATATAAAATAATAAAATTGAAAATAGCAACTAATTTTAAAAAAATCTTTTCTTAAAAATACACTGAAGATCCCACTTTTACAGCTCAATAACCAGTCCAAACCAAAGGAGGTCATGTTTTGCAGAACTAGCCTCCAAAAATAAGCATGCAAAAAGGACAGCAAATTTTAAAAACTACTGCTGCAAGAGTGTATGAATAGAACAGCAAGTGACAGTTTTGCAAGTCTGCTTCCAAACCAGCCGAATGTGCCCTCAATCCTTGCAGGATAGGGACTGTAGTTAAATCAAAACATGTCTGAATACAGAGTCTAATCCACACCAAAAGCTTATAGATGTGGACACACTCTTCTGCAAACTTAACTTCCAAGGCCATGATAGGCCATGCTTCAAAAAGGCTTAAATCTAAATCATAACACAAACAGCTCAACTTTTTATCTCCTTTACCTTTTCCACCTAATCTCCAACACTTTGGAAGCATCACAATTAGGTAGTTAAAACAGGACAAGAATGGTGGGATGAAGAATGTTTTTGAGAATTTTATGAGAACTTTAAATGGATGGTCAAACTTCACATGATGCAAAACAAAGTCACCCAGCATTTATTATAGGACTCAATTTTCACTGGCAAGTACACCACAGTGGTGTTAAAGCTGTAAAGGCCTAAAGACATAAGGAAAGAAAGCTTACCAAGAACAGCAACAATCTTTTAACAAACAGCTCTTGATACTGTGAATGAATTGCAGGCTTGGAGTTTTTCCATCAAGATTGACAGTAAACTGGTTTTTGTTAGAGCTGAGGAAAAAGCTCTGAGCCCAAATACTTTTTCTAACTCATTTGGTCTGGTAAAAGCATAAGGTATTTGGCAATGTTAATGGTTTGCACAGCAAAGTTATTTCAGAAAACCACCCTCTCGACAACCCTGTATCCTCCCAGATGATGGACTGAACAGTTAGGTGTAGTTCTAAATGACCCTTCTGCACACACAGAACCCAAACCCCCAGATAAAGGCTCACAATCTGACTTCGTCTCTGTTTCTCCATTAGGTGCTCTTCAACACTTCCTCAGTGACAACTGCCCCAGAACACCACCACCACGTTCACTACAGGAAGACCGCTCCAGCAGGCTGGCTGCCACGTGTCTGTCGCTGCCCTTGGGCTCAGCTCCGTTCCCTGCTCACCAGCACATCCACCAGCCTTCCAAAGGGTGAGATCTCCGTGCTCCTCTCTGGCACTGGGTCCCAGAAATTTTAGAAGACCATGCCTGGTATGTGCGAAAGTGCCTGAGCAGGTACACACTGCTGAGTACAGCCAGCTGCAGGCACAGCTGTCCCTCGGTACGATGGCACAGCCTGCCAGGGCTACACACTGACAGTGCAGCTAAGGGTGCTCACCTCACTGCACTCTGAAGTCCCCTTAAAGTCCTGTCATTATACCCCTAGCCATGCACTAAGGTCGAACCATTACAGACAGTGGCAGCCTTGTCAGCACAACCAGGGAGCTTTAGCAGGAAAGTGGAGTTGCCACCTTTGAACATAAAAAGCTGAGGGCTTTTGAAGGACCTACGGTTTGTATGATGGATTCTTTCCCTTCTAAAATTAAGAAATAAGGGGAGAGAACCTACTGAAGAAAAGAAGATTACTCAAAGATAATGTGAAGGCATCCCATTTAGACTCTCATTTTGTATTTAGATCTTAAAAAAAGCTCTCATCAGAAACAGGATCACTGCATTTTTTGGACATTGACAGAGTTACCGAATGTCTGTGCACTAATATCCAAGAAAGCCTAGAGCTTAAGTCACTTGCCAATATATTGTACTCTCTACAAAATCAAAAGAGTTCTTGTGAAAATAAAGCATCACTTGCAGGGCCTGACAGTCAACAGGCTGACTTCGAGAGGAGGCTCTTTGTAATAACACTGTAGAACAGTCTGTGTAAAAAACATGACAAAAAAAACCTTGGATTTTCTGAGAAAAACAGTCTAATGAAACACAATGAATTAAAACATGTTTTTTATGAGGGTTTTTTTCCTCCCTTTTGGCAGAAGAAACTGCAGTCCACAGTTACACAACTTACACAGTAGCCTAAATCCCTGTTACAGCACCCACCTTCAAAACTGCAAATTGGTCTGGCTGAATACAATCTTACTCTTGAGCACTGCTCATGAACTGTCATTCAGATTAAAAAAAAATATTAAAAAATAGACTGACAAGTGGGTGTAATATTCAAGTAGCACATGCTGCACATACATAGTGGTGAAAGGGAACTCTTAATTTTTAGCAGACTATAAGGATCCAGACTTGAGAAAAATGGAAGCGATGTGCAAGGCAACTACAACTCAGTTTTGCGCTTTACTACACTTTGACTTCCCTTTCCAAGAGAGGACAAAAAGGAAGCACATAATCTATGTACCTATTAAGTGCAGAGAAAGAGTGCAAGAGGCACAGCTGGCACTCACACAATTCCCACAGTAACGGACACACCAAATAGCAAAGCTTTGCATGGTGGTTTCTACACAAGCTCACTGAGGCCTTCTTTTAGTTAGTATGCTACATCTCATTTATAAATTTTTTAAACCCAGATTCCCAAACAAGCCTGGGTTCAAGAACGCCTTAATAAAGTTATAACTTCATAATTTTTTGAGATACTGGTTTTGCCTTTACAGACTCTAAAATGGCTTGCATTAATAATACATCTTTTCCAGAGTATTAAAAAAATGTGAAGATTTCAAGGAATATTATTTAGTTAAAAGTTTACAGCAATCTTTTTTTTTTTCTTTAAAGAAACTTTTTAGGCATTAAAAAAAAAGATGAGTGAGTAGAATAAACCAGTATTTTCCATGGAAAATATAATTAGAATATCACTGATCTGAACAGTGACAAAATTTCATTATTAACTCTATAAAAGTGCCTTCTCATTTTGCTACAAAAATGGAGAGGTATAACTTAATTTTTATACAAGGGTGATTTTCAGCATTTAAAAATATTGCTAAAGCTCTGGATAAACACAGCATCGCTGACAACAGCTCATAGCTTTCAGTAAATAAATTCGTGTGTGGGTACACAGCAAACAAAGACTGAAGTTAACTTGCAAGACTCCAGTCAAATTGCTGTGAGAGAGATGGAAACTAAGCTGGGAAATCATCACAAAGACCTGAAGCACACACAAATGACAAGGTGGATGTAATGCCGGTTACCATATGTACACATCAGAGAATGGAATTCACGCACCAGTTAAGGAAACAGGAAAGCAGCAGCTGAATCTATTTAAATTAAAAATGGACCCCATTTATCTGTAGGAACAGGCCATATGGTAGCTTAAAACTTCTCAATGGTCCTATGGACCCCATTTATCTGTAGGAACAGGCCATATGGTAGCTTAAAACTTCTCAATGGTCCTAGAAGCAGAAGACTGAATACAGAGAAGAAAAAAACCTGCTAAATTGTTAAAGGTTTTAATTTTTAAAACAATTAAAAAATCAGGTGCGCAACCTAAATCTATTAATATTTAGCCTTGAGGTTAATTCAGTAACTGTTCAAACAAAAAGTTCTGGCTTTGGTTCTCTACACATGAAAAAAGGACTCCAAAACACTGTCATGACTTCACTGATTCAATATGTACTTCCAGTCCTTCTGTTTCTATAAAAATACATATAAAATCTATACCATATATACATAAAGCAACCACAAAAACAGGTAAGTACTGAAAAGGTTTTTCCTGTTTTGTGTGAACCCCATGACTTTGCATCTACCTCATGTATACCCTAATTACCTTGCTACTGTCACCAAAAATTGCCTCGCACATGCTTACAAGTCTATTGCCTTAAAAAAAAAAAAAGTCAAAACCCCCTTTAAAAACAGGAAGATGTGTGATTACATATCTATCCTCCTTTTACAAGTTCCTTGTGAAGTTTGAAAACCTGTAAATTTTCATTTTGGAATTCAAATATTTTTCTTGCTTGTTCTTACTTTAGACATTGAACTACCATCTATCTATGTTAGAAGATTCTGTAGGTGGTTAAAAGAATTATGTGATTATGACTTTTGAGACACTCTGGATGATTAACCTAAGAATCAAGATGAGATGTGAGGTTTTATTCTGTTTTGTCCCCTCCACCTCAGTCTGCCTTGATATGGATTCAGCAACTCTGCCACTGTAATTAAAACAGTGAGAACTACTAATGCACATGTGACTCATGCAAAAAAACCTCCAGCAAAACACAGAAGATACCAGACTAGAAATTCTATTTAAAAGATGTTAAAAGCTGGATAAGAGTATCAAAAACATTTTGGAGAGTAGGAGGGGAACAGTCCAGAACACCTCCATAATTTCTGTATACATTTCAAAATCAAGGTACAAGTTTATTTCTTCTTTATTCTGTACATGGCATGTTCAAATTAGCAACAATTAGGAAGAAAATAGTTATGGCCTTTTGCTTAGCACCTGAAACGGCTTCAACAACTTACTATTCACCATTTCTAAACAGTCTTCACAATAAGGACTATTACAGAATTATTTTCTAGGAAAAGAACACCGAGTTTGTGATTTTTACTACATACTACTGACCACTTCCAAACCCACACACATTCATTTTTTCTTATCTACAGATCTGAGACTTTGTTCAGTCATCTATATTGCCCAAGTTCTTTAAAAACTTCCCATGAAATGGCAACACTCCATACTTGTATATGTGATTTAACCAAATGTCTGTGATTTTAATATAAAACAGCCCAACTTGTTTCTCTACAGGTAGAACAACAATAATCAACAGTTGCGTATTTCTACCTTCAAAAATATGTATTTTTTAAGAGGCAAAAGTGATCAGTGCCAAGTATGGTCCATTAGCCCTCAGGAAGAAAAAGCCTAGATTTAACTGGGCCACTTACACATTACAATTCAATCTTCTCAAAAATAAAACTTATCTTGACAATACACATAGCTACTTTGAGTTCTGCTAGCAGAAGAATGGCCAAAGTCAGATCAAAGTTGCATCTAGTCCGTTATCCTACTACTGACAGTGGCTGAAAGTGGGCATCTTGGGAAGAGCACAGGAAAGATCAAACACATGACAACAGCCAAACACTGGCTCAGTCTGCAACAATTTGCCATAAGGACTTCCTGGGCCACAAATGGGATCTTTGTATTTAAGTCTTCAGTGAAGTATTTTTCTACAAACTTGTTCAGTGGCTCTTGAACTGATGAAAATGTAACATTAACATCCCGTGGCAAGGACTTCCACACACTTTAACTGCCCACATTTGAAGAATAATTTCCTTTTGTTTGTACAGAAACTGCCTCCAAGTTTCCCGTATTGGAAGAAACAGTGAAAAAATATTTCTTACTCACTCTTTTCATGTCACTCACAATTTTATAAATTCCATGTCACTTCTCTCAATCATTACATTTTTTCCAAAATGGCGAGCAGGCACTGAGTGCCATATTTAAAGCATGAGACACCACTTATTTACCCACTAACCATGACTCCTTTCCTGATAGTCCCCAACATCCTACTTACAGGCCCATCAATCCACGTCACAGCACTGAGCTGTGACTTCCATGGACCCAGTACTCCTCCAATATTAATAAATGCAACTAGATCCCATCACTAGTTGTAAAGGTTTTTCCCCCATGAGCTTCATTTTACATTTATTACACTATCATGTACATTACCTCCCTCTTGTAGAGTTCTGACATTTTTCAGCAATCCCTCCATTTTACTGCCTAGAGCAAATCAGTACTATCAGTACTAACATTACAACAGCAGAAGGTCACGCACCCTACTCCATTTTTTTTTTTTACCTGCCTCCAGCTGCACACTCCTTTCCTGCTAAATCCAGGAAAAAATCCCCAAAGCATATCGAGCTGGTTAACATTTCTGTCTTAAGTTAAAAGTAGCACACAGAAGAGCCGTGATTGATACAGCTGATGCAAGTATAAGGTATGGAATAAACAACAGATGATGAACATGCACAGCAGAAGAAAGAGTAAATCATCATCTTCCCTTCCTTCCTTTTTTTTGGCAGCAGGGAGTTAATCTCCCCACTTTTTTCCTTTCCTGGGACTCAGAGTGGATCTGTGGTTCAGTCGTATGTACAGTGTCAACCTGAGAGCTCCCTGTCACTGTCTAAGAGTCAGTCATGCTCCTCTCTCATAGTCACGGGCATGCAGTCCTGCCCTTTCCTTTCCACCAACTCTAGTACTTGTTTATTCACTTCTTTTGGAGGCTGTTCTAACACGCTGAAGCATAATGGGACAAGTTGTAAAGTGAGTGCAAATCAAGGGATAAGATGATATGGACAAGACTGCACAGAAGATGGATCAGCTGTTTGAGCTCTTGGATTTGAGTTATATGAGCTCCTGGATTTGCTGTTACCCGGTATATCTTCTGAGTGTTATTTATTAGAATTACCTCTTTAGAAACTGTCAGAGTGAAGCTTCACAATTGACTTAGGCTGATCCAAGTTGATGCTTCCAGTGAGAGGGACTGTCCTGCCTTCTGATTATTTCCCAGGCATTTCTTCTGCCTGCATCTGTGCTCATGCTGCTATGCTAACTCCTTAATCCAGATGAAAACCTCCTCCCATCCTCTGTAGCAATTTTCAGGCTGATCAAACCTCGATCCAACTGACTGCATCAAAAGCACCAGTGCTAGCACTGAAGAACAGAAGAAGCAAGTGCTAGGGATAAGGTAAGACTTCAAATGTAGGCTTAAGCCAAATGCAAAACTGTGCTCTTGATGTTTATTTTCAATATGAAGTATCTCCTCCATGGAATTTTACACAGAACCTTAAAAACTATTAAGTAACACCTACAGTACAAATGCCTTAAAGGAAAAATACATGTGGCTCATTACAGACTTCCCATGAAGAAGAGAACTCTGAGGTTACAATAAGCCTGAGTGATTCACCTCAACATTTCTCCTGTAACAATACTGAAAAAAAATATATATATACATACACACACACATAAACACATGAATCTTACACTCTGTCTATGCAGTATAGATGGCCTTGTATTGAAAAACCATTAGCATTCTACACAGGTCTCACCATCATCGTAACTAAGCCTTACTGACCTGATTAACGTGACACTCTATTGTAAATTACGATAAAGAAACAAAGCATTTTTTAACAGATTGACTTTAATAAAGTAGAGAATCTGTACACGAGTGAAAATTTTATGGGTATTATCTCTATTTTGAGGTGAGATAGTTTACCAGAGGTAGAAAGCTCCCAGGTTTTAAAGTATTGACAGGTTTCCTTTGCCAGGTGTTGCCTTTCTTCTCAGAATGAAACCAAATGATGCAATATTTTTAGTCACTGATACTTGAACTACAGTTTCTCAGGTCCCTCTTTTTAAACTGTCCCAGAGAGGGCAAATGCCGTCACTCTCCTTAAGTCACCTTGTCGAAGGCTTGGTGAATTCTAAATGTTCTTTTCCTACCTCCAAACAGGACTATCAACAGGGTAGCCCTGTCTCCTGGGGTTACTGAGCCTTAGATCAAATGTCTTTTCACACTAGCACGATCTGGTTAGGTACTGTTCTAACTTTAAAGCTTAAACATCTTTCCTGCAAAAGCAACATAAAAGGTTTTGGGTACAATGAATGTGAAACGGTTGTTACAGTATATAATGGGTGCTTTCACGTTTCAAATGAGTCTTTGATGGCATTTAGATCTCCAGCTCCTGGCTCATGCACCCAGATCACTGAAATGAGTAAACACACACAGAGGATAATTTTCTACAGGATTTTTGGTGGGGTTTGGTTTTGGGGTTTTTTTCCTTTCCATTCAGAAAACTTTTCTTAAAATGTTGCTGTTGAACTAGGGTTAGTATTTAGAAAATTTTTCCCCTCTCCAAGACTGGTCTAAAAAACCTGTAGTATTGATTACGGATAAGAACACCTTTTCTCATTTCACAAATAACTATTTGTTGCTATGCACGGTACGCCAAGGAGGATGTTAAATTGTGAAAACATCACTACTTGATATGAACTCTAACAGGATTGCCAATGCCTTGCCTTAGCAATAATTTCATTTTTAGAAGTACAGAGGCAGTGCATCACAGAAGGTGTGCTGTACATGCAGTCTTCATAGATGAAATGCTATGCTAGTAACTAACCTACAGCTAAACTAAACTACAAAAGGAAATCTCACTTGACTTCCATAGCCAACATGGGATGATAGAGGTTATCATCATCCCTCCTTCCCCTTTCAAGAATGAAGTCTCTGTTCTGGAGGATTATAATTACGGGTCCCCAAATATATGTCCCCAAACAGTGATGGCACTGTTGCACTTTACACAGTTTTTTAAAATATCAATGCCTGTATTCCCAAAACTGTGTCAAACAACCCAAATGCTTTCAAAGACTAAGAGTTGCACTGCTGTTAGTAAGAACTCCTGAGACAAGAAATTAAATGCCTTAGACCACACAGATTAATTGTAGCTGTTGATCTGTGAAATAGAAGATAAGAAAAATGCTGGATTAATTAATGCTGAAGACAGACTGTAAAAATAGAAACTGTCAAAATGCAAGGGATAGCCAGCCATCCTAACCAGTTTTGGAGAGAGGTGATAAATACCATGCTCATGATGTTCCTATCAGACACCTAGGATCCAGCAAAAAAACAACCTGAAAGTCTCAACCTTCATCCCCCCCAAACTGGAAGGAGTTGGGTAGTAAGGCTCTACAAGAGCAAATGAGCCTGTGCTTTGTAGGTGAGCTCTTCCTCCTTCAAGTGATGGCTGACTTTGTAATTACTCAGTGAAAACCTCGTACCCAAGAATACTTCATTTTAATGTACATTAACCCACAACACCCAAGCTAGTCTGAAAATCTCACTATCTAATCATTAAGATTAAAAGAAATGTCTACCCACGTATCAGTTAAGACATTAGAAGGATTACTAAATAACTCAGTTACGCGGTGTATTATGCATAAACTCTATTAAACATTTGATTACTAAATACAGTGAAAGACATGCCACATTCTTACAGTATAAAACAAACGAGCATTCATCTAGATCAACATATTCCTTTTTGTCAGAATTTCTGTTAAATCTTAAAAGTTTAATTGCAACATTTTCTTTTAGCTAATGTTTTACTTTTTGCAAACTGCAGCTACAATAGTGGGGACTACTATAAAAAATGTCCACAAAACTATGCTGAAGTGTTAAGGCTGACTTAGAACAAGCACAAGAGAATCTTAGGTGAAGTTTCAAAATGTAAACATTAATGTTATGCTACGTAAAAAAAGAACAAAAAACAACCACACACCAAAAACACACCTCGATAGCTCGTGGTGAATGTGGTATATGCAATTACTGCCTGGCTCCCACGTTCTCTGCTCCCATCCAGCATGTAGGCTCTGGCACTTACCTGATGCCCCAGTGAACTAACTCATTGAGGTGAACTACTTGGGGGGTGGGAGTGGGGGTGGGTGGCAGAGGGGAGAGGAAGACTGGCACAAGTCAAAAAGCTGTGGCAGGACCAATTTTTTCAGTTGCAAAACTGTTAGGCTCAGGTCAGCCCTTCTCACGGAACCTTACAAAAGAGGCATTTACCCCTTGCAGTGAGAAGCGAAGGTAATCGGGGTAAGTTTATCATGTTACCAGTACCAAAATCCTGTTACAGAATGTGCCAAGCAGAAATCCTGGAAATACTCACTTAGAAGACATCTAGGACAGTATAAGATATCGCTAGCTCTCTAGACACTTGTTTCTGTGCCAGAAGTCAGCTTTCCTGTAGGAAAGTGAAGAGAAAAAGGATGTGCTCAACTAATACTGCACCCAGAATTAATCTGTCTTTAATCCAGGTACTACTGTGAGACTGATTCCCTCCTACACAGACCCAAGCAGGGCAGCAGCACTGCCACATTAACTGAGCAGTCTTCATACTTGCCTGCTCAGCTCATTGAGGGCGTGCAGACACACACAGCAAGCACCTGCTAAAAGCTTGAGAACAGCTACTATTTCCTCTTGTAACATCAAAAAATTCCAAGACAGCACGAGCTACATCAAAAGGTAAATCAAAGTATGTTAAAAATACTAAAGAATCATCACAACCATGCCTTAGTTTCTCTCTGATCCGTAACATGGATCCTCACACACAACATGGAGACTTAAAAATTACGCTGGCTGCAAGAATGAACAAAATGGCCTAGAAGTTAAAGCAGTATGAATACAACAGCATTTGATAATCAAACACAGGCCTTTTGCTTTGACTGTCATAGGCTGGCATCACTTCAGACACGGCACAATCAGGTCCTAAGGGAGAGTAATGACTTTTGGTGCTCTGCCTAAAACCCTAAGGACAATTCAAATACAGTTATTGATGAGTCCTGGAGGAAGATACATCAAGCTTTCCTCAGGCAAGGATGTGATAATCATCAACCTAAGTAAGCTAGAAACAGAAGTGCAAGATGGAGATAGGTACTTACAATCAATGTGGGTACAAATTAATACAGCTCATTGAAATCAGAGTTTTACCAGCCTCAGACAGTATCTGTTTCTTTTAACTAATGCTTTAATGTCTGCAGACTGCAGGTATAACTACAATATAAAAAGTCAACAAAACAATACTGAGGTGTTAAGAGTGACTCAAAAACAACTGCAAGTGAAGTCCAGGTGAATTTTTAAATTGAGCACTATTTTGTTAAAAAAAAAAAAAAAGGCAAGAAATACTCAATGAAGTTAAATATGTTAAAACATTTTCAAAGATAATATTGCATTTACATGTGCCTTTATATTTATGCTTTATAGGAAACCATTAAACATAATTTCTCAAAACTGAAGTCTCATTTCTTCTAAAAAGTAAAAACCTGGGAAAAAAAAATCCTTCTCTTCAGAGTGTATTCATATCATGTCTTTCCACTAGTCATCTCTGTTTGGAAGAAACACACATATGCATCTTTCACACTAAGAATCCCAGTCTTAGAGAAAATCAAATCATTTAAAAGAAAACTTTTAAATAGACAAATCACAACCACACAATTGAAGAGAAGTTAGCATCTCCAATTAAAGAGAAGTTAGCATCTCCTGTGAATAAAACATTTCCCTTTTGTGTTTATACCATTAATGAACCTAATTACATCATAACACCACCATCACTTAATTATGTTTATGGATTCCAGTTCAACAGGAGTTTGGGCTGTTCTGAAGTATGCTGATACAACAACGTACAATTGACTAAAACTTAAAAAAAAAAAACAGAAACCCTAAGCAATGCACAATATGACTTAAGCAAAACACAGTATATTCAACAGATGTTGGGAAAAATTAAACTAGTCATGTCAGCAACACTGGAACAGTAATTAGCAATATCTAGACATGTTTGCCAAACTTTACTAGCATGAAGCCCATAAAACTAGGAAACGACACTGACAAAAGATACAGTTATTACAATAGTATAAATATTACTCTCTCTTCCCCATATTTCATAACATTTTTTGCCCCTTAAGTTTAATATAAATAGTGCATTTCATGACTCCTAGTAACTCCTCTTAACATTTGCATTTTGAAGTCAAATCTACATACAAAATAAAAGCTGACTTACAAACTGTCAAGTTTTCACTTTCATATCCAGTTAGTGATTCACTCCTAACAAATCACCTGCACTGACACTTTGTCAACATCACCCACACCTCTACACAACAGCAATTTAAATTCTCCAATCTGGCACAAGGAAGCCAATCTGTATTTCACTGAAGTTCTAGCAATTTCTATTACATGCAGTGAAATAACACTGTAACTGAAAGCAGACTTTTGCATTACTATGAAATTATAGGATTGAATGCTAACAACAGTTAACAAACATGCCAAAAAATAACCAGAAAGATATTTTAGGACTTTCAATCTTCACTTACATTTTAAATTACAAAACTTTGATTCCCATCTCAGGAAGAGCTGATTAAACAAAGGACTAGGTTACTTGGGAAAAAAAACCCCAACAATTTTAAAATTAGATGTATCAATACCTTCCCTCCTTTAATCAATTAAACCACTCACTGTGATCCATTTACATATGGCTTTAAAAATAAGTCTTAGTGCAAAGGCATGCTCCAGAACATAACTTTTAGTTTATCATCTCAACATTATTTTTAATCAATATAAACCTTATTACAGTCAAAAATAAATACTTTTCATAATCCCCCAAAGCAGTCTGTGACTGAACTCTGCAGACAGACTGAATATGAAAATCCTGTCATTATCTTTCTCAGAATTCCACATAATCCTGCTTTGAAAAAAAAAAATCCCTTTTACTAAGCAAGAACTACTTTCTTTCTTGATTGCCTACTGATTCTTCAGTATCTAGGTCTTACAGCAGGCTACCAGCACTACTTGAAAAGCTGCAACATAAGTTGATACGCTGTAGCCTGGGATCTTCCTATCCAATTCAAGGTAAGAAACAAATTAACAGTGGACACAAAATACACACAGGTGGGGCTAAAAACAAGAGACAGCATTCTGGTTGACAGTACCAAACATTTGCGGTATGCACAGTATAAATCACTGAGGTTTACGTTTGTATAAAAATAGCTGTAGCCCACTAATTGTTATAATGTGTCTATCCTAACAAAAATGCAATGTAATGTATTTTACAAGTTGAATCTTTGCGCACCAGCATCCACGCTGACAGTAACTGCATTACACTCAATTAGTTTTTACCCATCTCTATTTATAATAAAAGGTCTCAATTCATTTAAAGACAGAACACTAAATATTTATCCCATATTCTCCACTGTTTTTATAAAAAAGTTTCATTGCCGAACTCTTACCAATGAGCTACACAATGCGCTAAATGTCCATTTTTTTTTCTGTAATTTGAAGTATCTGCAGTTTGCATTCCAGTACTTAGAATGGGCTGGTACCAACTTAAAAGAGACAAGACACAGGTAAAGATAACTCTAGGTGATTAATTATAAAGAAATTGTTCCAGTTTGCCCAGTTATTACCTCACAGCAGCTTCCACAGAAACCAAAATAATAGTTTTGTTACCAATGAATAAAGATGTGATTGCCCAAGAAAAGGGAAAGTTTCTGTATTACTTGGCATATCACAAGTATATTAGTCACATGTGTTGAAGGAGTTAATTTATCACATCATTAATTCAATAAAAAGCTTTCTCTGTCACAAATAAGGCCATGAATTTATCATAAATAAGTAAACAACCCCCCTCCCAACCTAAATCTTATTTTAGAGTCTGCTGAATGTTTCATAGGTGAAAAGCAAAATTAACTATGAAAACTCAGAGCATCAGAAATTAAAATGCAGGAATCATATATGCCTCTGAAATATCCAGGACAGATGATGAACAACAAACACACACCTCCCTCATTGATTACCTATGTCTTATATCCACTGTAAAACATCTCCCTATAGATCTGAGATCCAATCCCTTCCCTAGATGCAAAACAGCTAAACACCAAATAACAAAGCACATTCTAGAAAGAGCGGAAAAGACAAAGAATTAGTATTGTACAGCTAGTGAAGCCCCAGATACTGTAGAAGGGGAAACATTGCCAGAGAGATAGAACTGGACCAAAACATCTTTTGGACTTTTTTTTTTACAGGGTTTGGCTCTATGGCCAATAAACAAGCATACATAGAACAGCATCAAAGAAAAGCTATGTGCTCTCACGTGAACGACTTGACTACTGAAAATGGTGCTTTCAACAGTGAAAAATTATGACCAACTAAAGAAGTAACCAGTCTTAGGATTACAGTTTAAGTATAGAAGTCAGAAATACAAATTTAAAAAAAAAAAAAAAGTAATGGCTTTTAAGAACTCTAGTGTGTGCCTGTCCTGGTTTTGGCTGGGATGGAGTTAACTTTCTTCTTAGTAGCTAGTACAGTGCTGTGTTTTGGCTCTGATGTGAGAAGAATGTTGATAACCCACAGATGATTTTGGTTGTTGCTGGGTAATGTTTATACCAAGTCAAGGACTTTTCAGTTTCTTGGGCCCTGCCAGTGGGAGGGCTGGAGGGCCACGGGAAACTGGTACGGGGCAGCCAGGACAGCTGACCCGAACCAGCCAAAGAGGTATTCCATACCATGGGATGTCATGCTTTGTATATAAACTTGGAGGGTTGGGCGGAATTGTTGCTCAGGGACTGGTTAAGCATCAGTCAGCGGGTGGTGGGCAGCTGTACTGTGCATCATTTGTTTTCCTTTCTCCCTTTTCCTTTTTATCCTTTTCCCCACCTTTCCATTATAACTGTTGTTATTATTTTTGTTGTTATTATTGTTATGGTTTTCTTACCTTTTAATTCTGTTTAAATTATTAAATTGCTCTTAATTTCAACCCTTGAGTTTTACATTTCTCTCCGATTCTCCTCCCCACCCCTCCAAGTGGGGGGGTGAGTGAGCAAGGGGTTGCAGGTGCTTGGTTGCCGGCCAGGGTTACATAACACAGTGCCTTTCCTGTTACAGTTTTAGCTGAATTTCAGAAAGCAAGCTTTGTCCAAATACTCTGTTTCTACCCACTCACAGAACAGTGGGGCTGGAAGATATTCGGTCCCATCTGACTGCTCAAAGCAGGATCATCTTGACCACGTTGCTCAAGGTCATGTCCAGGTTGGTTTAGAATATCTGCAAAGATGGAGATTCCACAATCCCTTTGGGCAACCTGTGTCAGTGTTCAACTACCCTCACAATAAAATGTTTTTCTTATATTTGAACGGAGTTTGCTGTATTTCAGTTTGTGCCTTCTGCCTCTTCTCTGGTCACTAGGCACCACTGAGAAGTCTGTCTTCTTTACACCCACCCATCAGGTATTTACTTACACACTGGTAAGATCCCCTTGAACCTTCTCTTCTCCAGGTTGAACCACCCCACCTCTCTCAGCCTCTTCTCGTATTGTAGGGGCTCCAAGCCTATCACCGCCTTTGTGGCCCTTCAGTGGACCTGATCCACTATGTCCCTCGAGAGCTCTCTTGCACTGGGGAGCCCAGCACTGGACACAGCACTCCAGTGTGTCTTACCAGGGGCTAAGCAGAGGGAAAAGAAGATCACCACCTTTGACTTGCCAGCAACACTGCCTCATGCTTTGCTGGCTCATGTTCAATGTCTACCAGGTCCTTTCCTGCAAAGCTACTTTCCAGCTGGTTGGCACTGCATGGGGTTATTCCCACTCAGGTGCAGGACTAGGCACTTCCCTATGTCAAACTTCAGGAAGTTTGTATCAGCCCATTTCTCCAGCCTGCTGAGGTCCCTCTAAATAGTAGCACAACCTTCTGGTGCGTTAATCACTCCTCCTAGTTATGTATCATGCAAACTTGCTAAGGGTACACTCTGTCCCATCAGCCAGATCTTTAATGAAGATACTAAACAGTATTGGCCCCAGTAAAGGATGACTGCTGGAGTACATCACTAGTGACTGGCCTCCAGCTGGACTTTATGTCTCTGACCGCAGCCCCTTATGCCCAACAGTTCAGTCGGATTTCAACCCACTTCACTGTCTACCTACCTAGCCCAGACTTTCTCGGTTTGTCAATTAAGATGTCATGGCAGAAAACACCAAAAGTCTTGCTAAAATCAAGATCTTGCTAAAAACAGATACTGCTATTATTTAACCAATGTTCAATATATGTTAATCCTGTTAATGTTTTTGTCCTTCAGTATATACTTAGACCATTTTTTTGCTATATCACAATAAAGCCTATTATTTCTCTTGTGAACTCTAGCCATTACAAGTCGATAACTGAATTACGGAATGTTCATCATATATACACACACAGAAGCAACTGTAGTACCATATTCTCATGTCTTTAAATTCCACTTCATGTAATCTGTATCTCTTTCAATGCATCAGTACTTTAAATTTTCAAATAACCTGCACAAAATCAAAGGCAGGGGTAAGAAAGCAAACACAACAGATGACTGTAAGCAGATGGTACCTAAACACAAAGAGGGACAACAAGAATGAGGACTGGGGGGGGTGGGGGGGGGGGTGGAGTGTAAAGGAGGGGTGGGGTGTGTAAAGGGAAAGCTCTGGAATAAACCTCCTGTTGCATTATTTGCATATAAAACTCCACTGCAATTCAATCTTGGATTACTTTTTCCGGGCAACAATACACACATGAACTGCTAGTTGTGGACAAAAGGAGGAGGTCTTAGAAGTTTAGAGAGCCAGGAAGTTGTGAGTCCCAGAAACTTTCGGGAGTTAAGAAAGACAACGCTTATATCAGCTCCAGCTGACTCATACAGGGTTAGACCAATGGAGCACAGTGATGAAGCATCATGTGGTAACCTAGAGTCAGGCTTTCTAGAGAAAAAAGCAATCATTTAGAAGAAGAAGAAAAACAAAACAAAACAAACAACAATAAAAAACCCATGACAGGCTACATCTAAACACTCTTGCCCTAGAGAAGTCCAGTGAAGACCTGGCAGAAGCCTAGGAAGACAGATCCTAAAGCAGTTCACACCTGTCCATGGGAAAGGCCTGACTACTGCTATTTGCAGTATAGGGCAGGAGTCCTCAGATGCCATGCAACGTGACCTGGGAACAAACTGTGGAGTCCAGAAAATGAATAAAGGTATTATAGAGTGCATAAAGACTTATTTTGAAAGTTGTATTTTAGGCATGGCATTGTTATCCTAAAAAAAATAATGTCTGTGATCAAGTTGCTCTCTAAAGAACTCTGTATTTGGCTTGCAATCAAGGCTGATGGTTGGGCTGAATACCCTCTTTTTAGTCTAAGTAAAGGAGGAACATTAGGCCTTTTACACAACAGCTGTAAAAAAAAAAAAAAAAAAATGAAAAAAGAAAAACATTGTCCAAAGTACTTATCCATCAAATCCAGTCAGCAGTCAGTCTATAACATGTGTGAAGGATTAAGATTTTATAAATCACAATTATGAAATTAAAGGAGTTGGGGGAAACTGTTGCAGTTATACATGTCTCTTAAGCAGAAAAAAAGACAGCAAAAAATGCTGTGCCTGTGATCTCAGGAGAGCATGCTGTGTGGGGCGGGTTTGGGTGTTGTTTTTTAGAGTTTTAAGGGTTGGGGTTTTTTTTACTGCAGTACTTGCTAGACAGGCAGACACATCAGCAAAATAGCTGCTTGTTGCACTTTGTTTCAATTCTGCTCAAGCCAACAGAGCTCTGTTTACATGCTTTGTAAATAAACAGGACTGCACACACACAAAAATCTCACAACCCTCAAATCACCATCTATTTCTCTTCCTGAAAGAAGCAACTTGGCAAAGACTCAAGTATTAGTTAGCTCTCGGGCTCTTATAGTAGAAATAATACACGCCAGGTTTTCTGAATACAGATGTCAGATAGCCAAATATTGGCTAATACACATTGTGGGTCTGTGGTTTTTGCCTGCTCAGCTACTTTGCAAAGGAATTGAGCAATATCTTGATGCCTGCAGGTCAAATTAACAAATAACTGGCCTTCTTGTCCACCTGGGAGACATTACTCCCTTTCTAAACAATGATGTATGATTGCTTTTTGCCTTCTTTAAACTGGCCAAAGAAGTTTTGTTTTTGGTTTTGGTTTTTTTTGCTATTATCAGACAGCTGCCTTCTGGACCAGAACACACAGAGGTAGGATGTCTAGCCTTAGTCGGTTTATGCTCCAGAACTCCTTCCTATTATTATGCATCCCTGTGCTATCTTATCTCAAACAGGTTTTGCAACAAGCACACAGAAGACAAGTTCAGCAGAGTAAGTAGCACCACTTGCTTGTGATCCTTGCTGAGCTTTGCTTTCATTAGAGGTATGAACCTAACACCTCCAGCAGGTGTTAAGTCTGAAGCACTGAGTATATATTTAACACATTGTAAGAAGATACCTCACTTTTCCTTTCCAGAAACATAGGTCTATAAACTGGATAGGAATGAAGTAGTAGGCAAAACTCTGTTGTACTATGTTTCCATGAGACTCAGAAGTAGTAGGAAAGGATTTGTGCATTTGGTTTCCTCAGCTGATCTCAATCTTTTGGATACCCCTGTCAGATGGCTAAAAATCCAAACAAATCTAGATCCAGCTTTGCCTTTGCCAGGTACTGCTAGGCCCCTGGGAGACCAGTGTTAGGTTATCTGATCAAAGGCTAATCATAACAGAAACTGATCCAGCAAGGATCACTAGAAACAATATGTAGAGAAATCCTAACAACCTCATCAGTGAAAATGGACCACCTGAATCAGCTACTCACATGACCATTAATTAGACCATATTTCTCCAGTGTGAAACCCACCAAGATGAGTCAAGGAGAAAACTCCCTCCCCAGAAACACCTTGAAAACTAAAGGTTATTCCCTTAAAAGGCATGTGACATTACAGGATGCAGAGGAAGAACATTTCCGGGATTGTGTAAATCTTACTGTGGGACTGTGAGAATATGGCAAGATGTGAAATGTTTAGGGGGAGGCACCTGAGGTGGAGAAAGACAGGGGAAAAGGTGGGTAAGCGAAAAACAAGTATGGGAAAACTGCAGGGAAAAATTATAAATGGGACACGTCCAGTACAAACTGAAGGCTGGTCACTGCAATTGTCTGACCGAACCCTGCCCTTGATCATGACAGTCTATCCCATATTGTCATTAAACCCTATTTCTGTCTTCTTTGGGGATGCACTTTCTATTCTGAGCGCATACATGCAAACTCAAGCCAACTTCAAGCTAGACTGTTCAGCAGTTAGATAAGATGTCTAAGTACCAGCAACTGGACAAACATCAGGGGCTCAGAGGTCTTGGTGCCAATAACCAGGGGACACCAATAGGTCAAGGCTTCAGCAACTACAAACACCATTTAAAAACTGCTACTAGGAGGACCCCCATATAGCATGTGAGTTTCTCCAAAAATTCCACTAGTGGACTTCCATCCTGAAGAACTGGAAAGAGGAAAAGGACTGGGCTGTCCGTGCAGTTCTTGCTTGAGTGCTCTGTGTATGTTTACGTGGGTGCCAATAAAAGCGCTGGTTTGAGCCTCTGTTGATCTGTGTGGACAGCTGCGTATGCACGTTCTGTATGTGAGCGTGTGCACATGCACGCACACCTATTGGGAATAAGCACTCAGTCTCATTACTGGCTGGCCCTGGGGACACAGAACTGCAGCAGTCTTGTGCTTACCTATTTAAGCTGGGACAGAAGATATGCCCCCGGGACCCAAACCCCTCCACATTTGGATACCTCTAACAACTGGCATGGCTAAAAGGACACCCACCTTTAGCAAGCTTCTTAGCAAAGCTATCAGTGACACTTTGAAGGTGAAGTGTACAAATCCGCCTTAGATTCTAGCTCACTGTAGCCTATACCTGCTTAAGCTGTCCTGGCATCTACTGGAACACACACCATGCAGTTTTGCTAAGGCATGTTGTAAACCACTGAGTATTTAAATGACAGTAAAAAAATGTATTAGCATTCTCAGGCATCATTCTACTTCAGTTGGACGTCCTCTGGTTCTTTTAATAGCCCTTGAAATTGCTATGTGCTAAACACATTTGAAAGGAATCTTGACCGGATCTTTCCTATGTGTTTTTAAGTCAGGACTCAACTGTACGTTATTATAAAGCAAGAGTAACACAAATAAAGCAAAAATACAGATGAAACAAAGTCGATGAAAATTAACTTACAAGAACATATTTAATAAGTTTTCCTTAGAGAAACTTGTAACAGATTTCCATTAAAAGCAACAGACCTTTAAATACTAGTGGTAGGCACAAAAAAAAAAAAAAATGATGCATTCTCTGGCAGCATACTACGGCTAGGGTGCCCAAGGAATAGGGTCGATGCCAATTCATCATCTCAGTATTCCACCCACAGATATCAAGAGTACTTGTGAGAAAGAGGAAGACTTCTTCCTTGATCACTGGTAATTTCTTTGTAAGATCTGCATTCTCTCACTTCTGTTGTGAAACACAAGCATTCTGAGAAAGGCTGTAACTTTTTTGTTTAGCTTTCTAGACTAATACTCTGAAATATTAATTACCTGGGAAGAAGCCAAGCGGGACTTCAAACTAAGTATATAAAGACTGTTTGTACTCTTATTTGTATTATATTAGAATTACACATTTTAATTGATAAAAATATACTTCAGAATCACTGTGGTTCATCATCTTTTTCACATCTCTTAGGGAAGTCTTGATCCAAACCTGTATTAGTCTTCTCAGAAGCAGACATTTCTCATAGCTAAGACACCAAGCAGCAGTGGAAATTCCTGATTCTTGTCAAATAAGTAATAGGAGCCGTCAGAAGGACTTTATGCTGTCATACTGGGGATGACAAAGCACCACTCTGAGGAAACCACCACACGTGGTCTCCTATGGCTAAGGTAATCCTTTTATAGAAGGATTCATAAAGAGCAGAGCTAATTCCAAACATCTTCCATTCTAGTTCATGGCATGGAATAAACAGAGGTTGATAGGTCTCTTTGGTATGTGGGCATAGCAGGAACTGAATGCTTCTGTGGATAGTGGCCATAGCAGCTGAGGATGACAGACAATGAGAATCTGCAGGTCCTGATGCTGGATACAGAATAACAAAACAGGTATCTGCTAAAACCTGTAAGAATTTCACACTCATTTTCCACCTCCACAAAAAAATAAATATATATATATATATATATAAATCACCGCTTGATGTTTTGATACAGTACTTAGAAAAGAAAATAATACTGGTTCTTTATAGTAGTATTAATGACAAAAGCCATTCTCTCAGTTTCTGCCAGAACTACTGCTAATATTTAAGTTTTGACAACACAGAGCAAACATGTAGCTTAAGAAGTTTCTGTACTAATAGGGCCTTCTTCGCCCCTAAAATGATAATACATTACCCTATCCCCACGCATTGTAGTAATGAGCAAAGTGAGGACAAGTCTTTGCCTTCTTAGGAAGGCTGAGAACATCCCAGTAGATTTGGGGCATAGGAAGTTGCTTCACGAAAACAAAGCACTGAATTCTCAAAATGTTTCATGTTACTCCAATGATATTTTGCCAAGTAAGAAGCAGCATTAAGAAATTCTCCTCCCTTCCACAGAATTATGCTGCTCCAGGTTTTGGAAAAGAAGTTTTCAAGATTAACCAGCACAACATTAAAATATAGATGTTTCTCAAGCTTTGAAGAGATACGTTCTTTCAGTAAATGAGGATATCACCAATTTACAATCATCAGTTGTTTTAGCAGACACGATAAAGTTAGAATTAGGACATATTTATCAGTACAGAGAAGTTATGTAAAATGCCTTCTGAACACACTATTAAACACAGTGGCCAAAATTTCATACAAACAGAACATCTACATGGGATGCGGTTCTGGTCTTGAACACTGTCCAGTCATGGAAGAGATGTAATCAACCAGCCTGACTGACCTAAAGCTATAATCAGACGAGGAAAGCCGTGTAGACAAACTTGGTAAAGAACTGGCACTCCCTCATTTATAGCATATGTAACAGGCACAGCTTGGAGCTGCATACATTTGTTTCACAACTGGAGCTTTAAAGAGTTAGAGGAAAAGAGTGAAGGAAAAGAAAGGGAAATAGCAATTCACTATCCATCTAGTCACAATCAGCAGCATGAGTTTGGTAGGCATCCTACATGAGATGGCTTTCATATTTGTTTTTAAGGTTAACAGTGACTGCCTGGATTTTGCCAGAGACTTTACCCATGCATAACGGTGAGTCTTGAAGAAAATACAGAAGCACCTGGGGCAGATACTGGCTTAGGAGTGTAAAACTCCTAAAAACAGAACAAGTAAAAAACCTTCTGGTCACAACGACATTTGGACAGAAAAGGTATTTTTCAGTCAAACGGTAAGACTCATGTATATTCTCTGAACTGTATGGCAAGATTCACAGCAACTCACAAGCTGAAAGAAGCCACAATTTCCTGATAATATGCTTATAATACACAAAATACGCAACAAACCAGAATGCTTAAATTGGCATACGTTTTGCTTAACCTGTTGCTTAGCGTCTCTTGGTAACTACATCAATTGCAGATCAACGAAAAATATATATCACATTGCGTAAGTTTACCGAATTATATGAACATGTAAATATTTTATTATTCACTTGTAAATGTATAATGTGAAGATGCAGAAAATCACAAATCAATTTATCCTGTAACACAGCACAGTAACAACAGAAATGCAGTCATCCGGCATAGGTATACATTGTTTTATGCAACCTATCAGGTAACGTTCCCTTAGCATCTGCCTAGGAGCCTGGAGTAGACGTTTTAATGAAATCATGATTAAGACAGTGATTAGGTGAAAGTTTCAAATCATGAAACAGACATATTTATAATACAAAAGGCTTTGCTTAAAATGACCCATTACTTTTTCGCTGACATTTTACCCTGAAGTGGAATTGGAATACATATGTTTACATTAGAAAGTATATTGTTCAAGTCATAGTATTCAATTTTTTATTTCTTTTTAAGCTATAAACTGTGTTCTAATCATCATCAGATTGCTAGAATTGGTTTCCAGTGAACAGTTCTCACATAGTAAAATCTCGTACGAGCCCCCACCAACTTCAGTCTCTCCCTTTCCCAAAGTTCTCTCATTTTAGTTCCAACAAAAGTGCCAAAAAAACCCGAGATTTGTGTTTTCAGAAGGTATATTAGCAACTCTCTGTAATAAGTATCTCACAAATAGCTGCATGATGAAAGATAAAAAAGGGGGGGGAAAAATCAAGTAGTGCTCAGATCATCTGAACAGCAGGGATACTAATGATACATTTCACTTGTCGTTAAATTTAGTATCAAAGTACATTATTTTCTTACATACAGAAATCCCCGACAGACACAGAAATAAACAAAGTATCACTGAAAAAGAAAACACACTTCAAATTTTAAAACTTTTCAAAGTCTATTGATGAACTGATACAGGCACTATCAGCTCTAAAGAGTGCAGTGTCCCCTAAAAACATCACTTTGAGTGAAAAAGCTGTTCCACAAGTGGCTGCCTCTATATAGGACATTGCCTTTTTTTTTTTTCTACACAAGCACAACAACACGTTGCAGCATTCCTGTCTCTACATCCCTTTCATACTTCAATTAAAAGCCTTGCATGCTAAAATAATCAGCCTATGAAAGCTTTAATATGAAAAATACACAAAACAGCATTCATTTTGGTCCAGTTTTAGTAATCTAAAATTAAGTATCTAGTCTATGAGAGCTATACAGGCACACCATCACCAAACGGTTTGGTGGTAGAATCAAGTGCCTCCCTGGACAAATAACTTAGGGCCCACATTAAGATAGGATGATTTCCTCCCTACTTCTGAGATAAATCTAAAAAATAGCAGTATTAGCTTGCAATTTTGAAAGAAGGGAAAAATATACACTGCTTATTGCTATCATATATTATTTTAAACAAAACTGAAAAACTGAAGTTGCATGACAACTAAATTTGTACTGTCCTGAAACGAAAGCTAGGCAATATTTCTTTTGCACTTAAAAAACAACAAACAAAACCAACCAAAAAACAAACAAACCAGGAAGGCAGCTAAAGAAGAGATGGCATTTTAAAAAACGTGTTTTAAGTTAGTGGAATTGATGAAATAGTTGCATTATTCCGATAATTATTTTTTGTTTCAGTGTTACATAAATAAGAGTAGAATTATTATCTTATAATGCCCTATTATCTTACATTTATTCCAAAACTGCAATGTCAGCTCGTACTGAATGTTGTGAGCTGATGGTTCTACTTTTAAACATGTTTTATTTCTATACTAGAAGTGCATCCATAATTAAAGTAAAAAAAAAAACCCCGAAACACACACACACAGACTCACAAAAAAACAGAGCAAAAAAATCCCACGTTCCTAAACCTGAAGGAATCCTTCAGCATCCTACCTTGTTTCACAATGCCTCTTACAGCAACTAACATTAGGCCTCTTAGAAAAGGAAGCAGACTACTCAATCTCCATCTTTATTCTTCCTCCTCATTTTAGATTTCTTCCTCCTTTACTTTATCCCTGACTGCATTCCTGGCATGACCTGACGAAGAAACCACGTAAAAGCACCGAGAAATACATCAACTTGCTCCACCATGATAAATTACAAAGAGAGGGGTATACATAGCCCAAGGCTAAAAAAACCCCCAAAAGCCAACAAATACAACATTTGCCCTTAAACCTGGCCTGTACCATCCCACTCCAAAGACTTCTACACTTTGAATAACAAAAGCTTTGCTGTCCTACTGCCCTTTGAAAGTATCTTCCCTCGACTGCTTTTTATAAAAACCCTCAAAATCAAGAAAATTTAATTATACACACACTAGTTATCTACTTAAGACTGGTCATGTGTGGCTGCTATTAATTTTTTAAAAAAAAAAAACAAAACAACACACTGAAGCAGAAATTCATTTTAAAGAAAGGTGCATATGCAGCCTCTGCAATAAGATGGGAAAAGAGCAGGTCAAATACTTCAGACTTCTCAGCCTTGCTAATAACCTTTACCAGTAAGTACCCTGTGGTCAAACTGCATTGCTACGATGACATAAAATTAGAATCCAAAATCAGAGCTAAAAAAATGCCAAGTTCTGTATCCTAAAGTATGGAAAAGAAAAACGGTATATACATTAGGTTTACAGCCTAAAGAGTAGAAAAGTGATCCAAGTAGAAGAACTGACTTTTTTCAAAATGAAACTGCAACTTGCAAGGAGTTCCACAAAGCCCTTAAAAAGGCAGAAAAGAAAATCTGTACAGCTCAAAGTGTTGACTATACTGTACACGAGAAGATCATGCAGTCATACAACAGAAATGAAAGTATTTTTTGGTTTCTTGGAGGGTTCTTGAGAGACATCCTCCTCCGTCTGGCTGCTGCTACTTCCTTTCCAATGACATTTGTGAGGCTTGGAGAAGTAACCTCATTCAGCCTCCGCTGAAATATAAAGAACATGGGGGTACATGGCAGTTAAATTACTACTTATTAGATAAAGAAACAAGGTGCGTGTCACATTGTAAGCATGCTGCAGGAAAACATTACGATGGTATGCTTAAAGCTCAGACATCCAAACAAATCAATTCAGTGTAACAAGCTTCAGTAGGTTACCTGATCCACTGTAACCGACCAGGAACACAGGCATCTGCAGTTACCCAGGTTACCTTATCAACACGGAATGAGGACTTTGTCGTAGGCTGCTAATGCACACATGGGCAGCATTAACTGCTCAGAAATGTAGGACTTATAGATGCTGTCTGATTGTGTCTGCTTAATGAAATATCCCATAACACACCAAAACACAGATACCTTGTCCCCACCATCTGCAATTACAGGGTTTTTTTGGGGGGGAAGGGGGAGGGGTAAGGGGAAAGGAAGGATGAATTTCTAAGAAAGATGTCTCAGGTTTGTATTAAATTTATTTTTCAAGGCTGCAATGCCTTTAGCATCTCAAAGGAACCTCAGCAAAAGGGTTCATCTCACTTTCTTGCCAATGTCTCCCAAATGCCTCTTGAAAACTTTACAACTGACTATCCTAAGAGAACACTGTAGGATTTCTAACATATTGAGCTTCCATAACGGCCAAACTATCCATTATATTCCAGCTTCCTTCTCAACAGTTTTTTCCTCTAGGATAGGACAACATGTTGAACTTGCCAAGTGAGCAGGAAAACATACAAACAGTAAACTGCCTTACAAAAGACAAACCAAAGAAAGAGGTAAGTAACGGGCTTCTCTCTCATTTCTTTTCTATTACCTTTATTATTACCTAATTATTTTCTGTTATTCTTTTCTATTCATCAGTTTCTGTAAATGCAAAAAAGCACCTCCTCTCCCCTCCCCTCCTGCTATGCAAGCACTGTCTAGCAGCCTTCGCTAGTGTGGAAAACAAGAAACAAGCCATGGACTATTTCAGATCTTCCACCCAGCACTTCCACCCAGAGAACTCAGGCTTCTCAAAAAGCCCAACCACTCAGAGCAAGGGTAAATACTGGCGATAAAAAAATATGCAAGTATGAATTCCCTATCTGTCTGTCAAAAACATGCATATTTTCATGCCTGTACGGTATGAATACACACCACAATTTTGCTGTAGAGCAGACTGAGGACAGTTTAGCAGTTCAGACACACTGTAATTTTTTTTTTCCTTAAAAAAATCTTATACAGTGATTTTGAAAGGGCCTTGAAAGGAACTGGCAGCTAATAGGACAGACAGCACTGTTTCGTAACAGCTTGCAAAAAAATTCAGTCTATTTTTAGATAAGTGAAAAGAATGTGGTTATTTTAAAAAAACCCTCAGATAATAAAAGTTACTTTCATTTATAACTGACTACATAAATTGTGCAGCTGATGTGTCATATACATCCCCAGGTGAACAGTACCACATATTTAAATCCTCAAAAGAAAACTATGTGCATATACAACATTCACATTTTAATCTTTATTGCAAGATAATGTGCATCGTGCTCTTTTAAAAGCTTACTGTTTGATGAACGGCATTTAAACGGATCTCAGACAAATGTATCTTTTCCTAATTCTGTGTTACAATCCTTTACAGGGACCTACTCATCTAGGACTACCATTAGTTCAACTACGAGCATGTTTTGCTCAAAAACAGACTGATCAGTATTAGGGTGTTGCACAACATTCACAGTGATAAAATAAATGTCTATATTCTACACCAAATTTCCTCACAGCAATGCCAACAAAAGCCTTTCCAAAAATCAAATTAACACCTGTTTCCTTTACTATTTTCACCCCATCATCCTCTCTGTTACCACCACCATTTTATTAGTCTTGTATTTAAAAATTTTAGGCATCAGGGTGGGATTGAGGTAAATAAATAAACAACGTTTCCCTTCATGATTTTTAATTTGGAATAAATAAATAAATAAAATATCTCTCAAAGCTCTTCTTATATTTCTCCATTTTGGAGAGGTGACTTAACAACCCATTCCCCCCCACCATTTTCTGTATCTCTCATTGCTGATATTTTGTTATACTACAACTGGTGAAAGGCAATGCAGTTTGCTTCTACGTATCTTACACAAATATACTTATAAATCAAATTAAACTGCTCATTTTGTTTTTTAAAACCATGCATGCCAAGAGCACTCGTTCATATTGAAAGATGTCCTTTAGCCTGTTTCCTTAAGATAGCTTTCAGTGCATTACCACGTCTTTCTCTACTGAGCCATTCAATAAAATGTACTTTAGATAATAATTACAGCTAAACATAGAGTTTGAGTGCTTAAAATTAAGATATTTTTTTTATCAACGTCCAATATTAAAATGGCAAAATAGAGCATTCAGATGGTCTTCTGCATACAGCCAAAACGATTACTGTAAATAATGTGGGGGGAAAAAATGACATTATGTCGCTCTGGATTTAAGCAATTCTGAAAATAAAAATCTCTCCTAAAATTCCGTTGCAAGCAAAACAGAAGTGAGCAGCAGGGCTGCATCATTTAAAATCCACAAAATAATCACCAGGAGGTTATTTCATGTCAGAAAACTTAACATGCATTTAGTACCTCAAAATATTTCTTTAAAACGAAGCAGCTACTTGAAATCGCAATAATCTGATTGACAGATAAAATAATTGCTTTAAAAACACTTCTGAGTCATTTTGTCCTTACCTGCAGGCATGAACCATTACTGCATGCAGCGACTGCTCCATTTCCTAGCACAGACTTGAACAAGGATCACATCTATCTTACAGAATGTGACTAATTGGGGGATTTGCGATTCCTGAGCTACTTTGCAAAGGACACTCCCTTTCCACATAACAGGACACGAAACGCTTCACCAAGTTATATTTCCTATGCATTTACACTGAAAAGAACCCTTTGCAACCGTGGAACGGTTTCCTGCAACACAACAGAACCGCGAGGTCTTTAAAAACGGATTTAGAAATCGAGATGCTGTTTGCATGACAGTGGAAAGGAGCGAGGTCTACAACACCAGCACACACACCAGCAGCCTGCTGTAGCATGATCTGCATGCTGCAGCCCCGTAGGCTTCGTTAAGGGAAAAGAAATCGATAAATCTCTGCAAAAACGCACAAAGCTTAACCAAAAAGAGAGGTTCGATGGATACGGTACAATAACCAGCATGCAATACGTAAACAATGCTAGCAAACTTGACAAGGAAAAGCAAAAAGCCCTGCGCCGCTGCTTGGCAATGCTACACCATGAACCGTTCATGCAAGAGATGCAGCCGTACCTTTCTGAAGAGGACGACTTCTCAGAGTTAACTGACATCAGCAGCTCAGTCTTCTGCTTGATTTCTGGAAAAATCAGAAAATATTCACAACCGAGACCGCCTGCTCTCGCTTTCCAAAAGTCTTATTAACCAAACGCTGTTCTTTGCCTAAGCCCTTTTGTTCGGGAGGAGGCCGCAGGAGCCACGGTGCCTGTGCGAGGGCCGGCCCAGCCGCGCTCTGAGGGGACGGGGCGGGAGGCGGCGGGAGGCGGCGGGCCGGCCCGGCCCGCGCACATGACTGGGCACGGCGGCGGGCGGAACCATTCCGCGGGCGGGGGGGGGGAGGGGGGCGCCTCTCCGCGGCGGGAGCCCGCGCGGTCACCGGGCCAGTCTCAGCGCGCTGGCCGCCAGCGGGGGCGCCCAGGGGAGCTTCTGAGGGGAGAAAACCCCGAAACAAAGGATTTATGGCACGGATTCTGTCCCCGGTTAGTTATCTAAACTGTACCGGGCACCCTCGAAAACCTCCAGATCAAAAGCCCTGAAAAATATGGCTCTTTGAATCATTTTTGTCACAAAGAATGAAGTATTAAATCACTACTTGCATACACGGGTCAGAAATCGGACGTGGAAAACGCTACGCACACCCGGGTTTTATTTTTTCAATGCCCTGCCTCTGATTTCCTCCAAATAGACTCTGAAAAGTAGTATTTCAATTTAAAAAAAAAAAAAAAATGTCTCGCGATTACCAACCTAGCACTTGTAACAGCGACGCGGAACCACCCACCCGGCTGACGGCGCCGCGGCCTCACGGCTGCGCCAGGAACCACCCGGCAGCGCCCCCCGGCACGGGCGCCCCGCCGGCCGCCGCAGGGGGCACCTCGCACCCTCGTGCCCTCCGTCCCTCGCTTCCACCAGATCCTGTCACAGCAGAACCGAGAGGCTGCCGAAAAACGAATGCACCAGGAGCTCCGGAGTCCAGACGTCTGTGACCCAAAACCCCCCAAAGAATAATGTCACGGATGCGAGCATCATTTTAGACCCCATCCTCGCAGGAAACCTATGGACATCCTGGTAAGACCTGTGCGAGGTTAAGATGCTGTCCACTTGTTCACAACCGAGGTAAACTTCAGCTATTTGGGATTAGCCATGCTACGACAGCAGAGCTTAAACCCGACTTATTTTCTTTCTTGACACACATTTCAGACACAAACCCTCAGCAATTTCTGCGAACGGAAGAGAAACAAATATTGCTTGGTTTTGTTTGGTTTTTTTAAACCAAATTTTACCAAAACACACTGCCCAGAGAAACCTCCAAGAAGAATCTCAGTTCTCACATACAAAGCAGATGCTTCTCAGAGCTTTCAAACGTATCTTTGCAACGTCAGTATGTCCACAACTGGCTCAAGTGCATGACTGCAAGGGCCATGCAAACCTTCCTTCACCGCTGCCCATCCCAGGCAGCAGGTGCTCCCGGGAGCCTTCTCTGCCCACGTTCCAACACAGGCACAAGTTCAGCTGCCGCAGGAACATCCAGGCTGATGGCTGGAAATCTCCCAGGTTCTGGGCAGCTCCAGAGCTGCAGCATGCTCGAGATCAGCTTGCTGCTCTTGTGTCTTGGACCTCATTACTGAAAGTCCATAGCAGTTCTCGCTTAGGCCATGTGCATCTTTCCCTCTGTGCCTCAGCTCTCGAGCCATGAAGAGGAGATGACAGCATCAACTAAACTCCCTGGAGTACTGGCTTTTTTTCAGTTAAAAACCAACATGATAAACATCAAACTGCCTCATTTTGTACTCAGTGCAATCTCAAAAATAGCTATTAAGTAACTTATAGCTGTACAGTAGCTAAGAATGGAAAACACTGAATATCCACCCAATCACTGAAAGACCCACTCAATGTTACAGTAAAAAACTAAATCTGGTATGTCATTAAGACCTATGTTATCCTGCATAAAGGCTCCACAAACAGCTTTACTACCCCTTCGTTTTAAACTATAGAATCACACTGTTAATTTAAACCAGATTTTTAGTGCAGTATATGACATCGGTGCTGATCATACAAATTATGCAATGCACTGGATATATTGTTACTTATTTCAAAGATTGTTTTAAACAAGTAGGGGAAGGCTAACCCTGTAATACTGGTGTGGATAACTGGCTAGCTGAAAAGGGTCACATAGACATAGTCCAGCTGGCTGGACAAAAATGCACATCGCTCTCAGCTTATCTGAAGTAAAGCAAAAATAACTGTCTTTGGCTGTTCTTGTTACACAATAACAGGAAGATTTTGGTGGGAAAAGAATGTTGCAGGTGGGAACCGATAACTACAGAAGAGAAACTAGGGGCGGGCTTGGTATTTAGGCAACTAACCAATAATGAGCTTAACTTTTGTAATATGTATGAGCTAATTATAACAAGGCATAAAAGGTGACTGTAAGGGACAATAAACGAAGTCTGCTGATCACTCATATTGAGCGACTGTGTCTTCCCTCCGTCGTAACATACTGGGTTATCATAAGACAGTGCTTTCCAACAAATTTATGTTTGAACTGTATGAAGGCAGTGCAAAAGATCAAATAGACCAAAGAACAGTGGCACAGTGTGATCAAAAACATCTACTGCAGGACTCAACCAGGTATTCAGAACACTGCAAAAAGACCTCTCTGAAAGAGACTGCCTTTAAGAAAATTCAGGAAAAAAACTGACAAGTCACTGAACATAGACTACTTCATATTACAGAGGTTAAAACAAAGTATATGTACTTTTTTCTTAAGGACCAGCATACCTGCAATTCCTTATGGATTCCTCTCTTCATACTGTGACCTGCTATGGTTCAACAAGAACAGGATGCTTTGTTACACACTGTGATAACACATTTGTGTTATCAGTACTAAAAGCTACACCACAGTAATTTTTGTAGGATGGAGAAGACTAAAGGTTTGGACAGCATTGTGGAGAAAGCTTATCCCTTTAGCACCCTAATTCTGCTCCACTCTCTCCCCCCCCCCCCGCCGCCCCCTGCCCCCTTCTGTATGAAGCAATGTTAGAAGGCAGCTCTCAGTTGCTTACCCCCACTTTTAGACAGAGATAAAACTGATTATTTGGAGATGCAAACTGAAGTTCATTTTCCCTACCGAAAATCCTTGACGCTGACTGACTGAGTATGCTCCTCGATCTCATAATCCAGCAATTTTTTTAATTCCTTCTGAAGATTCTTAACCCTGTTAGAATTTAAAATGGATTATATAAACAGGTATTAACAAGGCAGGATTTTATGACAAAACAAAATCCACAGAGCTTGGATTAAAGCGATCAACTGATCCATTCCATAAGCAAGCCTCCAGACAGGCCTTTCAATGGATGCCTAGAGATTATTACACTTACACGTTATTGCTAACACACAACAAGATGTTAAAAATAAAATCTAAGATGTAAGTTACTTCACTGCAAACAAAGTCCCTGGATGTTCTAAGAGATGCAAAGACATTTATCTCTGATGGTATTCCAGCACATAAGTCAGTTTTAGTTTTACTTTTGGCAACAAGGATCTATTTAATATAGTGATGAGTAATTTAAATAAAATGAGACTTCAAAGAAAAAAAAAAATCTAGCATCATTAATGAGTGTTCCATTCCACAATTCAGTAACACTTCCATTACAAGGTTGTGGAGTTTTTCTTTCTTTTCCCTCTCTACTTCTCTCTTGTCAATTTAAAATATTTTCTTATTTGGGATTTACCTGTCTTTTGTCTCTGCTGAGACTTTTGAAAGTGGACCCATTTTGCTCATTTTGAAAAGCCAGTCTGTACCTTTACATACCCATACTGCACCCCAAGATCAGGCTGGTACCACCATTATCACTCCTGACACAAAATTGATCATGGAAATAAAATCACCAAAATAAGACAGATGAGTTTTACACAATGTGCCTTTTAGGCCGTAAGACAAAAACAGCTGCAGAAACAGCGATGTTATCACTTATTTTGATTATTTATAAATTACATATCCAGAAATCTGGGCTCATTTACAGAATTTATTAGAACATATAAATTGCATTCCAAGTCCAAATAAAAAAATAAAAAAACCTTCCAAATTACGGTTACCCTACCACCCACTCAACCAGCATTCACAGCCCAGAAGAATGCAAATTATAGCAATATTTGTAAAACGTCAAGTAAAAAAAAAAGAATTAAAAGTTTTACAGCAGAGCAGCTCTTCTTGAACACCTCTTGGTTCGAGCCCCTCCAACATAACACAGAGAACTAACACTTTTGGTTCACCTCAAGTGCTGTGGCAGAGAGGGAAATGCTGGGCAATTTAGGACCAAACCCCATTATGGATTCAAAGAACACCACCTTTAATGACTTTTATGCGTTAATTAGATAGTTGTATTGAACAGCACACAGACGTACAGAGAACCTCTACTTTGTGAGAAAGCACTTATGTTCTCACTGAGATTTTTGGACTGTCCTTATTTCAGAGGCAACAAAGATGGCACTGTACGTAGAACCACATCCAGACAAATAGATGACAACACTCTGGCTGAAAAAAAAAGGAAAATTTGTGCCTGCAAATCCCAAAGCAGCAACTAATACAATACGTTTTCCAAGCTACAAAATAACAATACATCCAGGTATGGGCAGCAGTATCATTGCCACCAACTCCTCAACCATTCCATGTACTTTATCAGCCCACTTTGAGTAATTTTACGTTGTGTACAGATCAAGTGGCAGACAACTGGCTCTCATCCAAGACCTGAGCGAAGCAGATACACTAAGTCTCTAAAGCCACACTATTCAAGCTACGATTGAATGAAAACAAAAAACGAGCTCAGGAAGTCTCTGCACTGCCCAAAATGGCTTCATAATCATCACGATTTTTTTAAAAAAAAAAACCAAAGCAAACTAGAGACTAACATTTTAGTGGAATCTGTGCTCAAAATTATTTTTTTTTTCTTAGCCTAGTTATTTGTCTCCTCTGAGGTGTCCACCTGTAGGTTGTGGGTTAGATCAGAGAGAAAAGCATCAGAAAAAGCCAAAATGGGAAGGGATCTCCTTTAGAGAGAGATCATTCACTCTGCCAAAAAAAGAGGAGACCAGACACTTGGAAAAAGAGAGGAGAGCCCTACAAAGCAAAGCTGGCAGTTTCTAAACTCAAAGGGGATGTGTAAGAGAGCATCATGCCAAAGGCTCGAAGGAACAATGTTTCCACAACAAAACTAGAACGAACTATCTCAGAAAGGAATAAGGGAAGAAACTCTCCAGACAAGCCAAAGAAAGGAAGCTATTTTATTTCAATAATGTGAAAGAAGAAAAAAATCTGATATCAGAATTGAGAACATCTGAGGAATATATAATCTAGAAAAAAGTACAGGGGAGCAGGTCTAGCCTGTAGTTTTGTTTGTTTTTACCAGTAAGAAAAAAAAGCCAAGAATTCTCCACAACAAAAGGAAAAAAACCCCACCAACTAGCCACGGCTTAAGCACAGATGGAAAAATGTGGACAAGGTATACAACACTGCATAAATTGTTCCTATGACATATAGGTAAATATCAGTCACCACTATTTCAAAATCAACTGACAAAAGTCACTGTTTCACTACAAACTTAATCATGTCTATTGCAAACATTATCTCAATGGTCTACAACACGTTCGTCAGCGAAGATCAAAATATCTTACTGACAGTACATGTATTAAATTTATCCAGGGCAGAGAACCGCTGTTCCAGAATGCAATTAATACAGCTTTTTTTTTCCCCTTGTGGGAGCAAGGTAAGAGACAAAGTAGTAGCTAAACATACTAGCTTCAATTTATTGCCACGTAAAGCCCTGCCATACAAAATTCCATACGTCTCTTTTAAAATAAAAATTATACTAAAAATATGCAAAAAATATACTTAGTTTTTAATTAATAAGTAGGCTCATCCACATGTTTTGTTAATCTAGCCTGATATAAACTAGCAGGTTCAGTGCTTTTCTTCCATTTTCTGCGCAGCATATATGTTAGAACACAAGCTCAAGATGCTTTTAGTCTTTCTTCTACAGTATCTTCAAACACCTCCTTCCCCATCAATATCCATCCTCGTCTATTCTGTTGTCTCTTCCTTCTTTACATCATATTAGTGCTACAGCTGCTTGGATCTTACATTTTGCCTATTACAACACTCACTATGCTGTAAATTGACTGGACTCCCAAATGTTACTGGTAAAATAAAGAATCCTGCTTCCCAAATCCTATAGACAGACCTAAAAATATTATGCAAAGCAAATTAACCAAATGACCCATTCTAAGTAAACTTTCAGCCTTGGAACTATGAAATGCACATAGGAACTTAGGTATTACTAACATGATTTTATGTGGACAGATCTATGTTTAGAGCTGTGGATGGCTGTTGTACAAGTGACATCCTACACAGTACAAAAGAAAGCTAATAAATCAAAATTCTCCTGATGAGGCACTGGGTAACACAGGACAAAATCAGGCAGATTTACACAAAACTTGAAAGGTTTGCTCCTTCATCTCTTTTAATTAGTGTACTTTTAAAATAAGAAATAGTCCTACAAAATGAACTGCTGGAATGACAGGCTCTGGTACCAGGGGTTTCAAAATGGCACAAACAGAGCAATCCTAAATCTGATCAACATGTGAATAATAAAGGGTATAGTATGGAAGCACAAAGAGTATAATTACCCTAAAAGAAACAGTTCTTCCAGATGTTACTGAGCTTTTGAAGCAAGGAAAAAAATAGTAGCTTTATGGACTTCTTCAGGTCTCATGCATAATAGTCACAGCAATGCAGAAACACAAGCCAGTGACTGCCTCATTGAAGAGTAACTGACAGAAAACCAGCTGTTTGCAATCTTCTGTTGGAGAGATTACATTAATATTTTTAGTATTATTCCTCTTCAGTATCCTAAATAATATTTCTGCTCAGGGCATGAGCAAATTACAATAGAACTTTTAAGGTTATGCTGTACTTGCAATATTAAAATCACCATTTTAAAAACCCATTTACTTCAAACTGATAAAGCTAACATCCTCCTTTCCTAGAGGGGTGCAAAAAAAAAAAAAAAAAGAAAGTCAGTAGTATCAAAATGCATAGCATTTTAAACATTTATGTAAGACTCGTGTTTTAGCTACTGTTCTGAATGTAAAAGTATGTTTTAAAAAACACTGCTCCATCACACACACAAGTAGTAGAGACTGGATATAAGACACGAGGTGGAGCACAGATCCTTTATTTGTATACACTGCACGAGTCCACACACAGGCACCAGCTAAAGCTGGGTCCCACTCATACTCAGCTTGGCAGGTATACATAATAGGAGCCAGTACCTCCAGGGAAAAAAAATATTCTAGAAATAAAGAGGAAAAACAGTATTTCATTTTTCCCTTGTATAAAGGGGAAGATGAATTTACTCAGTATTTACAAGTACCTCATGAGGACTTAATGTTAACAATACCTAATCTTTTTTTTTTTTTTTTTTTTTTTTTTAAGGAAACTATAGGTTACGTGATCTCCTACTGACCTCAGAGATAACAGAAACACTGCTTTTTCAATTCTCTGATACACTTAAAACTCTACTGGAATCATCTGCTCAGGTACTTTGAAGAATATATTCATAGTAATATCACTGTTATCTTTCCAAATTGAGTTTTCCACACCTGATCTGAGGTTGAAAAACAATATTTTTACAAAATATTCTGTTTTCCTTTAAAATGGCTGCCACCCCCCATTAGTACCCAAGAGAGAAGTCTACCCTAATTCTCAGACAGACATCTTTCACCCAGATGACACTGCTAGTTTAGTACTGTTCTCATTAACACAAATGGAGGCCAAAGCCAATCTGAAAGACAGTGTGTATCTTTAATGCTCGCTGTTGCCTTGTTTTCGTAAAGGAAAATGGAAGATTATTCACTGAGAACTTACTGAACAATGCCATTTTATTCAAGAAAAACAGCAACACTATACTATCATTTTAAAACTTTGTTTCACTGAATCTTCATAATGAGGAGGACACGGAAATACACAAGATACACAAAGGAATGAAACATGGTAGGAAGGAAACACAAAGTGCAGATCTTGGGGTGGAAACCAGAAGCATGAGAACATCCACCATACAGTCAACTTTGCTTCTGCTTCTCAAAAAGGGGAAAAAGCATACAAAATACTTAGATTAATTTGCCTTTTACTTGTTAAAATATTTAGTTTCCAAATATATAAAATATAAAGCCAAAGTCACATACTTAATACCTCTGAAGAATTTTTAATAGAGTCAAACTCTTGAGTTTCTTGTTTATGTTTATATATGGAAATCTTTGAAGGAAGTTTGTAAATAAACTTGAGAAAGCATTGAGCACTTAAGAAAAGCATTAAGATATCCTACTGTTACTCTAAATATGGCCCATTATAAACCCAGGGAAACAGAACTACAGTTAAATGGAACTATGCATTTGAATTTCTTTTAAGTCACCCACCTAACTTTAACTAAGCCTTGTTGACTTAATCTGGCATTTGATCTTTTGCCAGACTGTACTATTCATTAATGAAGTGCTTACTGGAACACAAAGATGACATTAGAGGAATTCTTCATTCTGGTAGTTCTCCTGGGTCTGGCAGCATTCGCTGTACCAGATGCACGCCTAACACCAAGTTGTTGCTTTTCCCTCCCTCCTCTCATCTCAGCCTAATAACCAAGTCTGCCCAATGTTTGTTTGGAAAATCTGTGGTTGTACAAAAAGCCATTCTTCAAAGAAAAAAAACCCACAAAATTTAAACTTGCATAACTACCTATCAGATTAAATACCAGTAAAGCACACCAAAGAAAACATTTTTAACCCTAAATTTGACTGTGCCTGTTATTTTCCAATTATTTATATGTCTTCATATTATTTATGTGTACCAACATTATTTATATTAAAGTGTTTATATCATTTATGTCATATTAACTTTATTATTTATATGTATTTAACCTTCACAAGAAGGGTTTTGTTTGGAGGGGACAGGGACAGAGTTGAGAATGTTCCTTAGAATTGCTGGAAAGCAGAAAGTTTATCTGTGGAAGTTTATCCACAAAAAAAATATAATAATTACTAAGTACGTTAAAATGTATCCTCCTGTTCTTTTTTTAAAATCAGCTGCCAATTGTACCCATTCTGAGGCAAAATACATCTTCATATGGGAACAGTTGTACATAAGGTAGCTAAAGACAGAGTGATTTAAGAAGCTATTACTCTGTTTGTTAAAACACAATAAACGATTAGATGTGTTTTCCAAACCTTGTCTAGGGTGACCCAAATGGTTTGCTGAGTGTGACTGATCAGCTTTTCTGCCAAAGCTGAAAGAAATTCAACCTCTGGCATAATGATGGAGTGTTAATTTTTTCCCACCCTCAAACTACATCACTTCTACTATCTTTACTATCTTAACTCACTAGACAGAATGGATAATTTCTGGTTTCTAGTCTGAAATATTTCTAATATATTCCTTCTACAATCTAGTGTACAATTGTTACTATGTTAGGATTCTTTCAATAACAGCATTTTCTTTCAAGTCTACAATTGGTCTAAATGCTTTAAGTGCTATTCAAATCTTCAAATACTATTATTTTTCCACTCATTTGTTATGTGCTTTTTCTTCAAAATTCAACAAAAAAATAAATTGCTTTTATGTTGCGGAAAGACAAATTAAATTCCAGTCTTAAGAAAAAACAGGTTTCTATTCATCCAAATGAGTCAAGAGTATGTTACCTTTTGAAGACTAAAGCAATGACTCATAAAATCTTGCACACGCTCTGATTCCTGCCTCTCCTAGGAGATGAAGCTACATGATTTACCCAAAAGGATTAAACTGGGTCACAATCATTGAATACATGTTATAACCTTAAAGTCCAGGTTAGAATTTCCCATTAGCCTCAGTTTTTATTATCATCCACTATTCTAAAAAGCTTTATGTTTTTACTTTTTGTTAGAAGTTTTACATTTAGAAATCCTTATAGTAGAAATACTTTTAAACTGAAATATTTTGACAGGTTATTCACAGGATGTTTTTCAGTATGTTCTGTCCAAGTTTTTATAGTGCAATCACCACCACAATATCTACATAACTGACTTTTGCAAATATTCTTGCAAGGATTTCAACATTTCTTATCCAGCAGATCATCAGGCTCTTATACTCCTTGAATTCTCAGCTCTAAAGATGATATTCTCAGCTCTGTTCCTCTAGAACAAGATATGGGTCTTGTTTCTCCTTTCCTGGCCTTATAAGAGGACAAACAGTTCTCAGAAGAAGCTCCATCGAAAAAGTATGTGCCATCCTGAGCATAAAGCAAGCCAAAAACCTCTCTGCTTTAGCAGTGAGTCGTGCCCCACTGGTACATGGGTCCCACATGGTGATCACCTTACACAAAGCCTAACTCTTCAGGAACACAGGGGAGGATTTCCAAGTTGTCTCTGTCAAACTTCAGTTAAGATGTTCTTTATTGTTTACAAGGAAGGAGATGAGGGGGGAAAAGGCAGAAACAAGTGTTTTTACATGAAGAAGGAATGAGAGCATCTGTGAAAGACAGCAGGAGAAGCATCCTCAGCAGTCATTAAAACTGCCAAAACCAAGATACTGATGGTCAACTGTATTATGCCACATTCACCAAACAACATCCAATATTCCTTCTGGTTTTACCTACGGCTTCTTCATTTCGACACTGTACAACTCCTGTGTAAATAAGCCTGTCGATGTCCACCATGTGTAGTCTATGTTCTGGGACTCACTGGCACCTTGGAGCGAAGTATTAAGGCTTTGTCTCACAACAACCTTCCCAATATTACAACAGACCTTGAAATTCCATATTCCACCAGCTAGCCGTCCTTCAATATGCTCTTTGTAGTTTGTTTCTTGTTGAAAAGACAACTGAAGGACCAAAACAAACTCCTGAAGGACACCAAAATCCTCTGCTAGAGCCTGTCAGACCAGCATCAGTTACTGCAAAGAAAAGGTTTTGGATCATGGCACCTGCACACAATGCCTTTGCTATCACTGAAGCGAAGCACACAGCTGGCTGAAGAAACAAAGTGAACCCATCATCACTTTCCATCATCTGAAGTGCACGTGTGCTAACTGTAATCATACCTGCTTCTCCTACATGGATCTGCCTCCGTGCTACCATAACTATTGCCAATGAAAGCAAAAACCACCAACATATTGCACAGAAGGAAATCATTATCTATCGTAACAGACGACCAGTGGCAACAATAAATCTGTAACAATTGTACCTAAGAACAGCTCTGATTCCCTGTTAATATAGCGCTTTTTTATTATTGTATAATATTATTTTAGCTAACTAAATAGATCTACCTACTCTTAAATTACAACTTGATCAAGTTGTAGATCAAGCTTTTAGAAACAGTTGAAAATTATTAGTGGAGGTAAAATTGTAGTGATGACAAATTTTAAACATGCATGCAGTGCCCACGAAAGGAGGAACCTTCTAATTATATTTCAGGTGTATTTCTCATAACACCATTTTCACTCTTTAATTGCCAGTGTCCTGGATTTACATAGCAGCATGAAAAGACACTGGGGATTTTTCTGTTGGGCTTCTCCCTAGCTATGACTGGACATAGTACTAGTAACATAGACGTAGTACTAGTAACACTAGAAAGTATTTATTTAAACTGATACAAATGTTAAACACCCTAACACTGATAACTTGGCACTCAGCCAAAATCTTCAAGTAAAGGACATTTATCTATTTACACTTTCTTTTTTCCAAGGAACAGAAATACCTTTAATGCTTCAGATGCCTGTCTCTGTGAAGTCTGAGAGTAACTACAGAATAATACATATACATACTAAATACCTATCATTGAATATACAGAGCAAGAACATACTATACTCACAAAAATGAAAAGAAAAAATATGAGGTGCTTCCAGTTAACAGAGTGCTATGAAAGTCTTCTCGTCCTGAAGACTTCCATCAGAAACATTTTTGAATTTATAGATAAAACATACAACACACAGACATGCAAACACATGTCAAAATATCCCTTTGCTTTTGCTCTGTTCTTTTAAGAAGTGAGATGTTGGTATTATTTTTTTTTAAAGCAACATTATACATATGCAACAACAATAAATGATTGGAAAAGAATCTGGAGAAATATCTACAAACTTTTACTGCAAGATTTGAGAAAAAAAATAAATAGAAAAGATTTTTAAAATGTTATCTCAAAAAATTCTGGCCGCTAGAGACAAAATTTTTCCATAGGAAAGGAGGGAATTAAAACTAACCACAAAAGTGGAGGTATTTATATAAAGCAGAGGTCTGTCCAGACATGACATCTGATATTGCAATCAGTAAAGCTATTTACATCTTGGCTGCCTTTTTTTTTTTTTTTTCCCTATTAATGTCTCATCTAAAATCATATCATCATCAGCTATTGCTGATGAAAAATTCCATGTGTGCTTTGCTGGTCTGCAAGCCTACCTCTTGAACGTTAAGACTTTCAAGATATTTTTTTCAGCTCTACCTTTTTTCTTTTCACACCCTCACCCCTCCTCCATCTGACTTCCCCATCACTTACTCAGCAATCACAGGAAAAACCCAGTATTGCTTTGTCTAAAAGCTGGCTACAAGTAGTTTCTTCTGCAGTGAAGAAATAGTGATGTAGGTCGTAAATCATCACTACTATTCACTCTGCAAATGTGTAGTGACCATCATTCAGTAGCAAGTCATGGTCCTTCGTTACCTCCCATCTTCTCCGACATTGTATGAAGCTGATTCTGTCGAGTGATGCTGCTAAAAGCGTAGCAGTACGTCACTCAGCCTTCTCCTCCCCTGCAACCCTACCAGATTCCTCTCCAGGTCTCAGCCCCAGTGGCTAGCATCTGATGAGTCATCAAATTATGTCACCTACACATGTCCATACCCACCCGATTTCTTCTTCAAACCATAAAGTTAGAACTCCTATACATTTCCATTTTTTCTTGCCTACGTGAGCCGAACAAAACACCTTGACTTCACTGTTGGCAAGAAGCATCTACAAATTTAGGATCTCAGCAACATAGTCCTAATTTTGGCAGCCGTTAGAGCAACATTTAAACAATACACAATGTTGAACAGATTGCCAATAGTGTCAGTTATGTCTTTCATAAAAGAAAAAACCCTACCAGAACCAAAAGAAACGCTGTTTAAAAAAAATAGACCAATGCAGATAGTCATAAAGACACAAAAGGAAAAAGAAAATGGAAAGAAAAAACAGATTGGCAGGTAATAGTCTACCTACTACTTCAGGTTTTGCTGAGGGCTCAGAGAAAGGGTCCATCTTTAGAGCATTCCCCTTTTTATAAACACAGGGGGAAAATTAAAACTACATTAAATAAAATAAAAAAACTCATGAAAGAGCACTGGAAGCTAAATTATCTGAATTCTCTTCCAGTTTCACTATCCTGTTCATTATTTTCTAAAGTATCTAAGTTTACAGTCATAGAAGATATGTGCTTGAAAATCAGATCATTCAAGTTTCAACAGGACTGGCAAGTCTAGCCCAGACAAAGCCTACCGATGATCATGCCATCCTGGCTCCCTTACGGTGAAGGAAACACACTTCAAAGATTTTATGTATTTTTAAATGCCACTACTACTTCACCCTACTTACAGGAAATCTAGAATATAAATAGATTTATATAATCATTGTTTGCTCCTGATGTTTAACAACCATAATGAGATACTTTTATATATGCATAAAAAGGAAAGAAAAAAATGAAGTAATAAGCAGCAGAAGAAAAGCCAATCTTACAAGACAACTCTAAACAATGTCATTTTGTTAAGGTGTTAAGAATCACCAATTTACCTTCAAATATTAATTAAGAACTAGAGGAAAGAAAAGAGATGAGAAAAAGTTGGGAGACAAGGGAGCAAAATAAAATTAGCAGAAATCACTGAGAGCAGAGAAAAATCAAGCAGGAGAAAAATAAAGTAAAAATTCTAGGAGAAGGGAATAACGTTGAGAGGGAGCAAAGGTATGTTACCAAGGTGAAAATAGGTAGCTGAATACAGACAAAGAATTATGAGAAAGCTCAGGAGAGTGTAGGAAGAAAAGCAAACTAAAAAAAGACAAAGACTAAATCTTGCAAGGGAAAACACTGAATGCAGCAAATGTGCTCAACTTAAATGAGCTGATGTGTGGTTGGTTAGAAGAAGCAAGGCAAGACCACTTTGAATATTTTAAGGAAGATCAACGTGTGCTCTCCTCTGCACTGTCTACACAATACACCAGAATATATAACGGAAAACAATACATCCTTCCTTTCCTCCCAAAAAAAGGGACATGACAGTAAGCAGGTTACTACTCCCTGCACCTTTGCACCACTCCTCCTCCAAGAAGCAACTAAGCAATGACAAGAGCAGCTGAGGTAGTGGCAGGTCCATGAGTTGTATCCAGCACTTTACAATTAAAACTATGTTTTGGAGGTTCCTATATATGGGAAAATAGGATAAATTGAGTACCCCTATTTTAAAGGAGTCCAAAGTATATTTAGAGAACCTGTAGCATCTGCTTATTTACATAAGAAATTCCGCTTTTGCCCATAAAAAAAATTGTGAATAAAGCAGCAGAATGACATCACGAACAGAAAAAAGTAAAATACGCATTTAGAAACAGGTTCTTTTCCAGATTTTTGTTTAATTTTGCTGTTATTTTTCATACTTATTTTAACAGAAGACTAGGGAGAAGAGCTTGCTTTTTTTTTATTTTTTAAAAATACGCAACAACCCCAATTGTTATGTTAAAATTGGAAAAACTCCCAATCAACATGAGTCATCAAACCACTCGTCCAACAATAATACAACAGCAAGACTTAACATCACCCTGGTTTATTTTCACTTAGAAATATCAACAAGAAAAGTGACTGAAAGTGATAAAATATTCAGACTTGTTTTATCCCCCAAGGATAATTATTACAATTATTTTCTTCCTTTGTTAATCTGCTTCACAAAAGCACACAAGATGACTAGATAAAGAAAAGGCCAGATCTAGAAGAAGTGTGTAAGAATTTGTAAATTAAATTATATTACACTTGGCTATGTCCAAACATCCTCTTAAAATTCTAGCTGGAACAGTTTCAGAAACTACCAAACCCAGCATTTGTAGTGTATAAATCCCTAGCATACTATGGAGATCATTGAGGACATCAGCATTAATTTTGAAGAGAGAAGAAATTGCTTTCCTATGGTGACAAGTTCCACTGACTGAAGAGGCATGATAACAATTTTCGATCACTAACTTTTAGACAGCTTAAATGAACTCTACCTGTTAGTGTCTACCTCTGAGTTATCATAGGCTCCTTTTGCCATAAATGGGGAAATGGGAAGTTCAGGACAGAGTTAATCTTGTTAGTTGGTTAATCTAATCCCAAACAAGGTGCATCCCCCCAAGGGCCAGTGGCTCTTCGTGATAATAATGAAGTCTGGGTAACCAGATGAACTGCAGACATCCACAAGAGGTCAGGGTGAATCTCATCCTCACTGATGCAGGTAGCTGTATCAACGCATACAATCTTCACCTATTTAGTTACCAATTCCCATTTAATTTGATTTAATGTGGGATTAAAATATCACTTAACATCACCCTTTGTATATTAATTACACCAACTCACTTTCCTTCCATAAGGTATAAACAGGGATGGAAGGCTGTGGCTTTGATGGGTTTTTTGTTTGTTTTACAGTGGAAAATCTCAGATGTTCAAAAATGTTTTTTAAATTGCTATTATTCATTGCATTCCACATATGATAAAGGTTAGGAGCAGCTACTACTATAGCTACATTAGCACATAAACCCCGCTATGTAAAAGCAAGTAATCAATCATACTAACATTTCTTCTACCTTAGAAAGAACATTGATATGACAAAGTTTGAAGACAGGAAAGGCACAACAAATCAGGGAGAACACCAGTGGAGAAAAAGTGAAGCAGTTACGAGTTTAAAAAAAAACTGAAAGAAGAGTGCACAGGCATGTTGGCTGAGAAAAATAATTTTTAAAAAAATAGACAGGGAAAACCAAACAAGTTTCTGCCGTATTTCATTCACTCTCATGTCACATTCATATTTCTGCAAAGTAACACAGAGGCTAAAAATTTTAGAAATAAGTATTATGGCAAGATAAACAATAAAGTACACAACAGCACGGGGAAATTTAAGTAGTGATGTAACTCTGCTTAGGCTGATAAAGTTACACGGGGTAAGTTTAAGTAGATATATTTGTGAATTAAGAGATACATAGGGGACTATAAGAACACTTCCAGCCCTATGTTGCTCCAAATCTCTGTGCGTACGAAACTTCCAGTTATCCATCCAAACTCTTAAAACTTGGGATAGATATACTAAGGACCACTGCAGAATCAGTATTTTTATTTACTGACCTAAAGAATTTAAAATTTCAGTGGGGATAAATATATTATTATTGTCACCAGCACGACAAAAGAGCCATCAATGCAGCCACTATATTGTTGCCAGAGTGCAAGCACTCTAAAGCAGATATGGCCAAGCAGCCCGTGTTCTGCAGCCAGGGCTGGGCTCTGAAAGAATATGGATATTGCCACCATTATAGCAACCATTACTGACCCTTTTCAACTCAGTTGTGCATTTTATATTCTTTTTATAAACTTTGACACTAATACCTCATTATGAGTTAATGTATGAACGTGTGAATTAGTGTCAAAAGACAAGGATTTAGACACACAGCAGGTTCAAGAAACAGAATCCTCAAATTCCTACTCATTGAGGACTTATTTATCTTACAGTAGGGCATATTTTAGCAAGCAGCAATTGAAAAGTGACTGAACAGAACAGTTATACAATAGAAGGCTTAGTCCTGTAACCATTCATTGAACTAAGGCTCTAACTTAAGAAGTGTACTAGAAGGTGGCTGAATGATAGAATAAAAATGAAACTTCCACAATCCAAGCAACAGACAAGAGGGAAACAGGCCCATGAACAAAGATAACACCTTCTGCTGTGCAGCAAAATCTGTCCCAGAGTGCAGATACACACAATCTTTCAGTTCTGACTTACCACTTTTATTATAAATGTTTATACTGAAATAAATCGTGCAGATGGTTTAAAATATAGGTAATATACAGTTAAAATTCAAGCCAAAAGTGTGATGATTAAAGTGAAAATATCACCCAAAAGTAGCTCGCTTTTAATATTCAACCACGTCACAAAGTGTAAGTTATTTTATTCTGCCAATTAACCTACAGTGTCAGAACATCTAAACTTCTTTAAAGAAGCTAACCAGAGGCCATCTAGTGACAGCACCAAGGAGGGTAGGCTCACATCTTGCATACTGCCATGCATACAGTTGGTACCAAAGCAAGCTCAAATACCCCTACGTTACACTCTTGACAACAGTGTACACCTACTGAGTGTCCAAGAAAGTACAGTCTTATGAGATACTGTTAATCAGATTTTTAAAATAAATAAAACACAACCATATTCCAACTACTTCCTGTGCATTTCTGGCACAGCACCCACAAAACACAGTCAACTGGAGGATGATTTGTTTCCCTCTACTTCATTATTTTTTTTTTACTTTTACCTCTCTGAGATGAGGATATCAGTGTTTTACAAAATGGCCTGAAATAGCAAAGGGCTCACACAGGCATGGGATTCTTAGTCACTACAAGGTTACAAAGTACCAGAAGTGCCTAACTATTGGGTAGTAGCCTTGACCACTTGGTCCTACTTGCACAGTCTCAGTATAGAAGCAATTGGGGCAGAGCCTATTTTAGCTCTTCTGTCGAGGTTTCCTTTACTGACTACTTTTGTTTGAAAGCCAGGGCAATATTGGCATGTTTTCTGTCACTGCTTAGAGTTATATTTCTTTGTTCTTAAGGTCTTTCCTCAAGCAAGAACTTTTGGCTTAAACTGGTTTCTCAACACCTCTTGTCATGCAAAGCTCTCGCTTTCATCAGTATGCTTTGAAGAGGACCTTCCTCCTCCCTCTTGTCCTTGGGACACCCACCACAATCACATATTCCGGATAGCTGCCAGTTTCACAAATTTTGCTTTAAAGGTTTCAAAGTTTACAGCCAAGATTTGGCCCTTTGCCACTTAAAAGGTTTTTGGAGAGGCTAAAACTGACACAAGTATGAGGCTATAAAATATAACTGCACTTAGGCCATACAAGGCCAGATAAAACCCTGCACATCACCAGCTGCTAACACATGCCAAAAGCAAACCTGTGATCTGCATGTATTACTCACACATGGTGTTATTAACCACAATCCCAGTTTATGCCCTCCGGCAGGCCTTTACTCATCTTTCCTTCCTCAATTGTGAGTATGTTCTTAAATCATGTCAATGATTCCTTTTTTTTTTTTTTTTGCCTTGCCCTTAGACTATTTTTGTACACCAGATAGTCTGTATGTTTTAAGCTGCGTGTTAACCTCTTGAGATCCACTCAGAAAGAACATGCTCAGAGAAAACATGTTTCATACTAGTTTCCTTTAGATTCTGTGGGAACATTATTAAGAGAATTTTAAAAGGATATTCTCTTTCCTCAAAGACAGTACAGATTATGTAGTCACAGCAGTATAAAATCAGAGACACACTTCTGCCAAAATCTGAATATGACCTGGAGATTAAGATCAATCCTTTAGTAAAGTCTGGAGAAAAATCATAAATACAGATTAAAAACAAAGCAAATTTTTGGCAGCTTCTATCTGGCAGAGTTCATTTTCTCAAATAGCTTTGTTACACTGTGGCATTGCTGTGACTAGCTCAAAAACCAGAGACCTTCTACTGAATTTGAAAAGAATATGTAAATGGCTATGTAGCAACTAGGAAAACAAATGCGGTGAATAGTTGTGTTTTCAATTTTTCAACACAAAGCTATATACCCCACACAGCGGCCTGGAAAGATTGCTACTTATCAAGCATTATTCAATTCAATTTGTCTGACCCTCTCAGTCAGTTCAGTGTTTTCCAGCTTTGAAGATCTCACAGCAGGTTTCATCACAGGTTTCCAATGCTGAGACAAGAGCCATTCCAGCCTTCCTGTAACAATAGAGCTACACCAGCTCTCTGAAAGAGGAGGACTTTTTTTATCACTGACCTAAGTTCTGCCCTGTAAGACTCATGTTGACAAAACACAAGTTAACCCTTAATGAAAAGTTTCAGCAGTATGGTGGAGTGGAAAAAGGGCTGAAATCAACATTTTTTTGCAGTCTGTGTTTAACACTAAATCCCTCTAGTAATCTGTTACTTAACAGTTTGCTTTACTGTTTAAAAAAAATCATTAGTCATCTTTTTCATTCAGCATTCCTCAAGGCAGATTGATTATAATACTGCCTTGCCTCTCTTTGTAAGCAAATGCTGTAGAGGACACTTGGCACCCATGATGCTTTTCTTTCATCTCAGATACTGTATGCATTTCCTCAAAAAACTACGATCATGCCCAGTATCAGGATACATTTCTGTTTTACTGACATAGTTGACAAACTTTTTTTTTTTTCCCCCCCCAGTGACTGTGGAGAGTGACAACTGTCAGGGAGATGCTCAGATCAAAGTCTCCCTTTTGAGGGCTGTCATACTGCCTTCCAAATAAAACCATGTAGGTTTCTTCCTTTGAACATTTTTAGGTATTTTTTGGACCTTTACAAAGAAATGCTAGGATAAGTATGCTCCAAATACATATCCACATTACGATATTAAAGCTGTTTTAAGATACATTTTCAAGCCAAGTCCTTATTTTTATCTCCTTCAGCATCATAGCCATGGAGCATTTCTGACAGACCTCAAAGCCTCCTAGAAATCCAGTTTTCCACATTCTAGCTCCAACACTGTTATCAGACCCAGAGCTCATAGTGAATGATGAGGCTCCTATTTACACCAGCCAGAACATCTTACATAACAACAAAGTATTCTTATAGTGTTTACATTACATTAGCCTCAGTTAGGGTTAGAACATACTGTTCCATACAAAAACACAGAGACAAGACTGCTTCCCTGAATGAAGTTTACAGACTAAGAATATGAGGAGAATACCATGGGAGAAGAAAAGGCAGGTATGGGGAGATAAAAGCATTTATAAATGTATCTACACAGGCAATGTTTATAATTAGAGTAATGCAATTGCCAACCATATCCATCATCCCAAGTCTTTATGGGTATGATGGCAGAAATGGCTAAGGAGAAGACTGAAGCTGCTACAAATGCTGGTGATGAAGGGTATTTAGAGGAAAAGGAACACCACAGGAGGAAGAATGGAGCATTTACAGGAGATAAGGAATGAGTGGGCAAGGCTTACAATGTTGACAGATATGAAGAGACAGACAATGCAATCAGATTTGCACATGAGGGAGGAACACAGTGGGCAAGTGCAGATAACAATGAAAAAAAAAAAAGAGCTGGATCAGCTTAACCACTAAAGTTGATGAAAAAATTTAAAAAGGGTACTTTGATCAAAATAAGAAATATAATACATTCCACATGCTTCTTGGAAGGACTCAAACGGATGATCCTGCAGTAATCAGGCTGGCTGGCTATGGCATACGTATTTTTTTCTCACATAAATTGGTCCTACCCACTCGAGAAGCTGCCTTTTAGCATATAAATATATTTTTATTGCTCCCAGCCTCAATTAAGATGCTCTTCTGCATTTTGTATCTTCAGTGATAGCATAACATCAAGCACTCCAGCCTTTTTTTTTGTTAATTTATTTTTTTAAAAGAGCTTTTATGATTCCATATTAACATCACATAAACTGGTAGTCTAACACAGTTGTATCTGCAAGTTGGTATCTTTAGCAGCACAGTGTTCTGTGCTTTAATTAATATTATGGAAAATACAGAATCTTGAAGGAGAAAGGGTTGGTAACCTCTTTGCTGTAATGCCTCAGAGCAGGAATATGAAAATATTATGAACTAAATTATTGTGTCTTCTAGAACCATATACTTTAAAATACCTTCCTCTCAGTTGTTGTATGATGTCATCAGGATGACAAAACTACACCGACCTCTTAAATAAAATGTACATTTCTTCTAAATCTCACCTGAACTCTGTATTTACTGAACTATATGCCTGCATGGTAGGTTACTAGTGATATCTCAGTAATACTGTTTAACCTTTAAAACACTGGTGCATACATTTAACACAATCTATATCTGCTTTTTGCCTCCAAGTATGCAGCAATATGGAGAGACTGCTACAGTATGTTTATATTCTAATGTCTTTCTTGATTCACACATTTCTGTTTCATGAAATGGTAACTGCACAGTGTCACTGCTAGTAATTATCAACAATATCACACGACCAATCAACATTTCCTTTCTACAGTTGATCCCAAACTACAGAAGATATTAAATTACTCAACTAGCTCTCCAAAAGACAGTTACACGTCTCTTCTCTTGATTCTTTGATGGCACTAGAGATACATTTACTCTGTAAATGTATATAGAGACAGCTTTTACTCTGAGTCAACTTTCAACGTCCAATGCTACCATAAATTTCTCTACCTAAGAGAAGAGGGCTCTAAACACTACTTCAAGGACAAACTTTGCATGCAGCATTTCTAACTGCATATGGCTTGCCAATTCACACAAGACAAATGCTTAACAACAGCTTTACATATATATGTATAAAAATCAAAGGGCATACACTTAATGATTTTCTAGAAACAAATAGCATCTAATAAACAACAAAGAACAAAACTTTTTTTTTGTCTACCGATTGCTTCTCATTCTTGAGCAGAAAGCCCTATTTCAAATTAAGTCAAATTACATTAATGGAGTCTAATGATCTTGTAGCATTATCGCTGTCATACATGCTACCTGCTGAGAACAATCTCTGAAGACCTCAAGTTGTAATAGTCATCAACACATGGATGAGATGGCTCCAACTCTCCTTATCATCAGGAGAACACAGTTCAAGTTCCTCGCTTTTCTAGCATCAAGGCAACTGATTAAAACAAGTTCCATGAAACTAACTGGAAGTGAGAAAAATTATGTAGAATTAAATTATCAAACTGTTGAGTTTTAAGTGCAGCCGTCAGAAATATCAAAGTTTTAGGGACACCTGCAATATTTATTTCAAAAACTTTATGTAGATTCTGCTGGCTTTACGTTCACATGTAGTCTGTATACAAGCCTGAACCTTAGAATGACTCACCCCTTTGATGAGCTTTTTAACTGAGCAGGGTATTTAATCCCATTAAAAATAAAGAAGGTAACTAAAAAGGCAAAAATATAAATTCTAAACCCTAATGGGATAGGGTTTCACAGGATAATCCTTTCATATTTGTAGATCACTGATCAAAACATGCAGGACCACACTTAAGGGCATTCATTTTCAAAGCAATACCTATTGCATTTACTTAAAAATAAGTGAACAACTGTACATTTAATCACTACAATCCAAGAATATAATAATGAAGAAGAATTATAATTCTCTTCAAAGAAAGGGATCACAAGCAATCCCCAGACTTGCGTTTGTGCTTGAGATATTTTTCCATATGGGAAAGACACACCTCAAAATTCAGAGCTGCTGTTACTGATGAGGGAATTCATGAGTTAGCCTGAGTGACGAATGTCCAGCAGGGCCTCCCGAGCCCTTCGCTTGAAATTACTTCCTAGGAGGAGGCAAATGAAAGAATATAAAACCTACTAAGAGGATAATTTAAGAGAATGCAAAGTATTTTTCTCTGTTGGACGGCTGGCAGGTGGTGAGCTATCACCATGTTCAGTATTATTTACAGGAAACTATTACAGAGCTTATCATGATCTAAAATACAAGTTACTACACCAGGTTTAAACTCCTGCAGAATGGAATACATTTATAGGAAGAAAAATGAAACAAAAAAAAAAAAAAAAAAAGAGACATCACCCTCAAAGCTAAAACAAAGAACACATATACAATACACAACAGCTTAATGCATCTCTTATCTGGCAACATGCTTGGGTTTTTTCTTTCTGTTTAAGATGACAATACAGATTTTGACAAAGCTAGAAACCAGTCAGGATTGAAGCAGAAAGTCCCTAGACAAGACACTGAGCCTTGGAATGTTCCCTGGCCAAATCACTACAACTGTGCTTAGCAACTGCCTAGTCAATACCAGCCTGTGGATGCCATTCAGTAGTGTCACGATGTGAACAGTTTACAATTCAGCCTCAAACAGGATGAAGAATTTCTAAGAGTGCACATGACTTTACATTGCTAACTGCTGATTCAGTTAAGAGATTCTTTTGGGTTTGGTTTTCATACTTTTTCACCTTTGCAGAGTCACAGGAAGGGGCAGGAAGCAGCTAAGAGCACACAAAAGTGCAGCTGCTCTAAAACATATCATAACCATTTGTCAAAGGGATTTCAAACACGTGCGTAACACCATGCAATCCTTGCGCAACTGAGTCTTCCTTATACTAGTGGCCTGTGTTCCGAAAGCTGAAATCAATGCCCACAGGGAGATCTTTCAGATAAAAACTTGGAAGTAATGAGGCTCAAAGGAATTTTTTTTCTCTTGGAGGGCAGACTAAAAATCAAATACTCCTCTGAATTTAAACATCTTCAGAACATTTACAGGAATTTATCTTTTCCCTTTACCTACAGGCTATTAGTTAGCTAATTATTTTCTTACTGAAGCACTGGAAAAGCTTGCTTTCACCTATGATATATTAGGACTCCAGGTCTATAACTGTACAGTTAAGGTAAAGATACTGCTACATAGATGAACTTCAAACATCCTCAGTCATCTCTAACACAAGTATCATGAGTAGGCAAAAGGAGAAAATAATTTCTAAAACACATACAATAAAAGATACATAAAACATTTGTCAGTCCACAAATGAGTCTGACAAACAATTCTGCTATGGGAAATTCTGTAGTACACAGAAACATCACTTTAAGGGATTAAAAAAAATATTTGTCCTGTTTAAAATATCACAAGTATTAAACACACCATCTTAATTTTGATTTGCTTTAGATCTGACAAGTAATCCCTGCTCTGACAGAGAATCTGACCATACAAATATTCTGAGTGCCTAAGACAGCAATAACTGTGAGATGCACATGAACAAAGAATTTGTTCGAACAGCCCCACCAGCTGATGTCTGAGATGGAAATGAAAGGTCTCCTTTGCCTACCTAAAAAATGCTGTTCTAAGGTATCTCTGACGTGTCACTGAAACGGAAACTAGGAGCCTAAAGCTTTGGTAAATCTGGGGTTATATTCCTATGTGACCTTTCCTAAAGGCTTTGAATTTACCTAGTGTAAATTATTACAAAAAACCAGTTTGTTCTACTTCGAATATCAGTGTGCTACAGGTAACATCACAAATTAGCAACATGAAGCATCCAAACCAAAACTGAATGTAGGTCTTATGCAAAATAAAAGTCTGATTTACTGATGTCTTTAAAATTGTGATTCAAGAACACTTGATTCAAATATCTGCATTGCTGCAAGTACCTAAAAATCAGTGCAACACCACTGAGATTATAAATCTAATCATATTCACCTCCTTATACTGGATCTATTAAATTACTAAAGGTCTTGATTCCAGTTCATCACCAGCAGTATCACAATCAAATACTGAAGCAAATTCAGAAGTAGTCTCATACTGGAATAATCCACCATGACTGAATATTTTAATTATGCATGTTTCAGCTCACTAAAAGCTACTGTAAGGTTCTCCTTTATAAGTCAGATTTCCCCCCCCCCCCCATCATTGCCTAAATAAGTAGCTAAGTATTCCTAGTTGCTTTGGGTTTATATCTCCATTGAACTCTTCACAAATAATATGAATAAATGCCCTAATGCCTGGTTTAAAACTTCATTCCCCAAATCTGACCCAGAAAAATTTAATATACCAATTTCTATGATTACTTTTTTTTAAGTAATTCCCAAGCAGCCTCCTCAGTGATCTAATTTATTTAGAGTAAAATTAGCTTTCTCTCCCTGTTCTTCTGGTATTAAAATTAAGCTGTGTCCTATTGTATTTTTTGGTATTTTAGTTTGATATAGTAAGACTAGCACTTTGATTGCTCTTGTCACACAAATGAATATAAGCCTTTCAACCACTTCTGCCCACTCGGTACTTTTCACCTCAGTGTAAGTGCAAAATGCCACATCTAAGGCAATGACATCATCCTAGAGGTATTCAAAAATTTAAATAACACAATATTAGCTTCGCTCATACTAGTCACTTCTCTATGCATTGTTAAATAATACTGCACAAGCTAAAGAACAGCATAAAACAGAAACCTATGGTTCTCTCTGAAAATATACCCCTCCGGACTATAATGTATATTGCAGTCCTGAAACACCATGTCTATAAAGCAAATCCATACTCCTCTCATCATTGCAGTTAAAATATTCAGACAGACTCATAGTCAGAGCAAAAAATAAAGCAGTATAGGAATAATTAATACTTGCTTTAAGTTTTGGGTTTAAAACCACAGTGATGAGAGTTCCCATAAGCTTTGCTTTCTACAGCATCCCACCATAGCCCAGCAGTGAATCACAAATGCAACCAAAAGTCACAAAACCCTGTTAAGACAGAAGCTCTGGGTTTGCAGAACACAAAAGCCTATTTTCCAAAGCAGCACATCTCAAGTACAGCAGCATTTCACTCTATCATTTACCAACAGTCCCAGCTAACTGGGGAAGTCCCAGCAGACTGGAGGTTAGCCAGTATGACGCCAATCTACAAGAAGGGCAGGAAGGAGGATCTGGGGAACTACAGGCCTGCCAGCCTGACCTCAGTGCCAGGAAGGTTATGGAGCAGAACATCCTGAGTGCCACCACGTGACATGTGCAGGACAACCAGGGGATCAGGCCCAGCCAGCGTGGGGTTATGAAAGGCAGGTCCTGCTTGACAAACCTGATCTCTGTCTATGATAAGGTGACCTGCCTAGTGGATGAGGAAAGGCTGTGGATGTTGTCTGCCTGGACCTTAGTAAAGCCTTTGACACCATTCCCACAGCATTCTCCTGGAGAATCTGGCTGCTCATGGCTCAGGCGGGTGCACTCTGTGCTGGGTCAGAAGCTGGCTGGCTGGCCGAGCCCAGAGCGGTGGGGAACGGGGTTACATCCTGCTGGCGGCCGGTCACAGGTGCTGCTCAGGGCTCCGTGCTGGGGCCAGCCCTGTTTAATGTCTTCATCAACGATCTGGATGAGGGGACCGAGTGCACCCTCGGTCGGTTTGCAGGTGACACCGAGCTGGGGGCAGTGCTGACCTGCGGGAGGGCAGGGGGCTCTGCAGAGGGGGCTGGGCAGGCCGGGCCGATGGGCCGAGGCCACTTGTAGGAGGTTCAACAGGGCTCAGTGCCGGGTCCTGCCCCTGGGTCACACCAGCCCCGCGCAGCGACGGGCTGGGGCAGGGGGCTGGGAACTGCCTGGGGGGAAGGGCCTGGGGGGGCTGGGTGACAGCCCTGGGCAGGAGCCAGCCGTGTGCCCGGGGGGCCAGAAGGCCAGCAGCGTCCTGGCTGGTATCTGAAACAGTGTGGCCAGCAGGGCCAGGGCAGTGACCGTCCCCCTGCACTGGGCACTGGTGAGGCCGCACGCCAAACACTGGGGTCAGATTTGGGGCCCCTCACTGCAAGAAAGACACTAGGCACTGGACCGTGTCCAGAGAAGGGCAACGCAGCTGGTGAAGGGTCTGGAGCACACATCCTACAAAGAGAAGCTGAGGGAACTGGGGTTGTTCAGCCTGGAGAGGAGGAGGCTTCTAGGTGGGACCTTACTGCTCTCTGCAGCTCCCTGACAGGAGGCTGTAGGCAGCGGGGGTTGGTCTCCTCTCCCAGATAACAAGCAACAGGACAAGAGGAAACGGCCTCCAGTAGTGCCAGGGGAGGTTTATATTGGATATTAGGAAAAATTTCTTCACGGAAAGGGTGGTCAAGCATTGGAACAGGCTGCCCAGGGAGTTGGTGGAATCACCACTCCTGGAGGTATTTAAAAAAGTGTAGATGTAGTGCTTAGCAACATGGTTTATTGATGGACTTTCAAGTCCTGGGTTATTGGCTGGGCTTGATGACTGTAAAGGTCTTTTCCAACCTAAATGATTCTATAAAAATAAACTCCAAAGCTGCACAGCTCCCCCTCAAGCACAAGGCAAATCTACAGCACAGTTGGGTCAAAGCTGCAACCAGACAGCAGGCCAGGTCAAAAAAATCACTGAATGGGTACTGCGACAAACAGACCCACTGCTATTGATCAAAATCAGCTCTTTTCCAGTGTTTTGTGTAAGTTAAATTCAAATCCTCCATTAAAAACTGCATATTAGTATAGGTGTGTTACTAAAAAATGCATCTGTTTATGAAATAGCAAATGTAAATGGAACCCAAATGGCAGCACCTCAAGTCTGACAAGTCAACCCCAATTTTAGCAATTCTTGCAGACTAATGGAGTCACCACCTAAATTCCCTTTAGATTGAAAACTGAAGGAAAAAAGCCTAAGAATTTCTCCGAACAGTATTAACTGAAGTCAGATAAGCTAAGCACAAAGCAGTTCTCACAGACAAAACCCAAGCAAAACTGCCTTCACACTTAGATGAACATGAAAACCATAAAAATCTCATGTTCCAAACTCAAGTCAAATGTTCAAGCTAGGTATTTATATCATGCAATAGCTTCCACACCTCCTCACTGAAATGTAAAAATGCAACACCAGGATTATGAAGACTACTGTAATACAGGGAACTTACTCTTGCTATAAAGCATAATTCCACAATTTTCCTCATACCTTTGGAAGTACAAGGAAGCACATGTTATGCTCAAAGCACACTTTCAGCAGGAAAACTGATGACAAGGTCATCCAGGAGTGTGCTTTTTTAATGATAATTCTGCTTAGTATTTATGCTGATTTTAGGAAAAACTTTTATTTAACCATGCCCACAATTTAAATAAGATGACAGAAGTATCCTTTTTCCTTTACTTCCTACACTATTTTTTACAAGTAATCATACTTATTATAATAAATTGGTTTCAATTAAATTTTATAATTATTATATATAAAGATTTCAAGTATGTTCATAAAATAAATAAAATTGAAATGGGTTGAAATACTTGCAATAATGAGTAATAGCAAGAAAGTTGCCATAAATTAGTTGCATAATTAACAGATCCCGATTTCCTATGTTTTGAACCTTTTTTCCCCCACTACTTTCTTACTCCAGTTACTGCAAGCTTCTCCAATACTCCTCTGATACGCCATCGTAACACAGGAGGGCAAAACTCGGTCCCCTGCCCAAACCAGGGGTGTGAAGTCCAACACTCCCTGCCCAGCAGGCAGTTCTCACACATTTTCAAGAAGGTTTGTCTTTCAGACCCATATCTCCTTCTGATTTGGCATAAGGACTGGCCTAAAAAAAGGTAGCTGCTTGCAAAGCCTGTCAGGTCCCTGGAAGATCTTGAAGCTCTCTTGGCTTCTTGGAACACTACCTGTATTTAGTAATTACAAAAATATATATTTTAGTGCTTACTACTACTTCCAATCTATGCCTGATTCATATGCACATCAAGGGCTTTATTAACACATAAAGCTCATCCTAGCCTCTCAACATGCTAACACAGAGATTAGTTTCGTTAGTAATACAGTTTAAAGCAAATCAGAATAGAATTTTAAACATACCACAGCATGAAGAAATAAGACCTCTTCTACTTGATAGACTATTTTAGACAAAAACATAAGCCAGTGTGCTCTCAGCTCTTAAATCCACCAAAACAAAATATAATTCCTATACTAAAGAATAAAAAGAAAAGTTTTGTTCAAAGAAAAAAAAATCACTGTAGAAAAGGACAGAGCTCACAGAAAATATGAACAGGACCACAGGTGGGATCCTTCACCTACCTCAAAGTAGGATATTACTTAAGTTTCTCATTCTTCAAGTGAGAAAAATCATGCTTGGTACAATATCATGACAGTTACAAGGACAGTTGTATTGTTTTATATACTCACCGTGATCCTAATAAAATACTAAATAGCTACTTCAGTGAAGCATTTTAAATAGCGCATTTTTGACTGATTTTATTGTTCATGCAATGCAAATGAAGTAGGAGAAAAAGTCAGCCCAAGCATGCAGCTGAGTTATTGCTCATCAGTTAGTACTACAACTCAGCTAACCGATGGACAGTGTCCCACTTGCTTCCACAGGACTCCTAAACATTTGTGGAAAGATTAAACAGGAAAAAAAAATTAAATGTACTAAAGTTCTAAAAGAAGAAGCTTTTGGGATTTTTGGTGGTTGAACTCACTCCCCTTCACTATCTGAGTTTGTCTTTATGTTCAATTTACTCATAGCATAACTGGGTGTTTTGCCAGCTAAAATTTCAATTTTAACCCTGTAGACATTGTCTATCATTTACACAGCTCTTTATATTTCAAACTTTATTCATGTTTGACAGAGTAGTCACCTTTTATTGCAGTAGAAATGAAGTAAAATTCAACACATAACCTGTAAACAAACAAATACATGGACACAAATGGAAAGCAATTTTAACTTAATGGGAATACCTAGATTTTGTAGTGTACAACTCTGTTATCTCTTAGAATAACATCTTGGGCCTAGGCTACTTGGATAATTTCCCTATTAAAATCTGAGAGAACAGAAACATACAGCAAAAAAAATGCAACACAATAGAAACACTAGTTTTCTTTGTGTTCACTATTTACTAAATGAGTCATATAATTCCCTGCAGCCAAACTGCATTGCATTTGCTCTTCTTTTTCAAAGCAGCAGCAAGTAGGGAAAATAGCTTTGCCACACACAAAGGAATGTTTTTGTATTGCAGCTACCAAAAATAGATCAGGGCTTTGCTGATCCCATTTCTCAAAAGCATGTAGTACTGAAGAAGAATGAAAATCCACACAGGAGGCAGATGAACTCAGAAGATTTTGGAGCCAAGACCACTGACATCCTGCAAAATTTCTCAAACCAACACTTACAGTCAACTTTCTGTTTCTTATAGTTCTGCAAAGTCACTGCAAATAGTTTTTCCCTGCCAGGACCCACTGGAACACAGATGAACCACAAAGACTTTTTATTTACCAGGGTCCACAAAGGCACACATACTGGTAGCATCTCCTTGAGCACAAATAATAAGGTACAGGAAGAAGCAGTAAACTATTTTAAGCACTTCTGGTGATTTTAAAGAAAAAATGGATCAATTCGCTTGGATACTGAGTGTTCAACCTCTACTGCTTTCACAAGGTCTTCTCTTCTTCAGAAGCCCCATCTCCCTTACAACAGAAGCAGCCTGCAGTCCCTGCTCACCAGGGCTGCATTGCTGCTAGACACAGAACCAGGTACCGTTTTGTTGAATCACTGGGAGACATAAACCAAGTGCATACCAAAAGAATTTACTCTATCTTCAAGAAGCAGAAGAGAAAACAACAAAATTGTTATTTGCATGGGGGGAAAAAAAAATGAAAAGCATTTGCAGCCTATAAGCTTTAAACTAGAAAGTACTGCAAAAAAATATTAAAATCAGATTAAATAGGAGATAAAAGAGCTAACATTTGCAGCATGTGAGGCAGACAAAAAAAACCCCAGACATCCCACAAAACCTCCCACTTTCTGATGTGCCTTGGACAAAAATGCAAGGCTATCTACAGAGCACCAATCCTGACAGGATACTTGCTGAGGCAGGTGTTTCAAGCAGGCAACTGTTGGTTTGTTGTTGTTGTCGGGGGGGGGGGGGGGGGGGGGGGGGGGGCGGGCGCTAACCTATTCAAGGATTCTGTTTCCAAAGAAGAAAAACGCTCTCCCAGACATGAACGTGATCAGGGACCTGCTTAGTGACTAACCCAAGTTGAAGTAACAGAAGACCCAGTTTCTACAGGAACAATGGTGTTCAGGACTCATTCTTAAAGGGATCCCTCAGATGGGAAAAAAAAAAAAAAAAAAATCTAATGAAGGGACCATTCAAACATCAGAAAAGAAGCCAGAACAAGCAAAGCACGATGGACACCGAGTGTTCAGTTTGTGTCATGTCTGCTGTCCTGGTCCCTACAGAACCAGGAGCTGCTGGAAGAGGCAAGGGAGCTACAGCAAGGTGGAAATTACAGAAAAATGATAGAAAAGTTTTAAAGGAGAAACATTCAGAAAGGCACAGGTACAGTTACCCTGTGGTAACATGGACACCATGCTATCACAGACGCAACACACTCAGAACAAGAATGCCATGAGGGCACAGACACCCACTGTGCAAAGTACATGGCACACCTGGAAGAAAAGCTGTTAAGCAGAAATGACACAGCATTATTTCTGGCTACAATAAACCCTGAGAAAAAGGAAGGCTAAGAGAAGTACAGGTATTTCTTTATAATAGAAGAAGAAATACCACCAGGATTCAAAATTGACATGATGACAGAAAATATATTCTAATATATAACATAGTCCAAGGCAGAAACTTGCTTAACACAGACCATCTCAAATACAAGCAGGATACTTCACCTACAGAAACATGCAACAATGAATACCACTAAGAGGAAAAACACAGCAAGAAAGTCAGCATTGGACTCCAGATCTGAGTCTAAAAACCTTTAAGAGCATTTCCCAACTCATTTTGTCTCATGTTCCCCTTCCATATAAAACCTGACCAAATAAAGACCAAGAGTTAAAGCAAGAGAAATCATTACCTTCTCAAAAATACCCAAGAATCACAGCAGGGTTAGCAACTTACCCATCCATGTCAGCACAAGGCATTGGGAATAAAGCTCAAAGTACTAAAGCTCCCAGGAAGAGGGCTAGGCCATCGCGCTCCAATTAAATCTAACAAGAGAACAGCATATTACAGAGATGTTTCAAAAATGCATGTGGAGTGGTACAGGCATGATGGAGCAGGCAGATATCTCCACTAAAACTGCACTCAAGTAGAAATGCCACTGTTAATGCATGCCAGCAATTTCATTACACGTATTCCCAAAGTAATAACCCATACAGGACTGTGAAATAAACTTGAATAGTTCCTAAGCAGGAACATTAGCAACAGCATCTTCAATAAACATGCTGAAAAAGGATATAAGTATCTAAATAAAAGGACAAAATACCTCTGATGAGACAAGTCCTGTGACCTAAGATTACGGGTCTCGTATGTGCTAAGCTGTGCAGGAAGCAGACTGCAATCACAAGCTATTTAATGACAAGTCTCTTCAATCTTCTATCCCATGTACAAACACAGCCTGTGTGCTGTGCAGTGGCACCTCCACCAAAGAAGATATAATCAGTACATCCATTAACAAGTGTCTATTTGTAACAGACATATTCACTATTTCATAAGTCTATCCACAGCCATAAGTAAATTCATACTGATTTTACATTAACTCATTTACATTCACACCAGTGAGGATTTATTACTGATATAATCCCAATAAGTTCCTTCTAACTGGCAGGCTAAAACAAGTTTCACCAAGTAGTAATATGGTAATAATTCACGTTTTCAAACGTGTAATATATATTGCCAACATATGAAAGTGAAAATGTTTCCTCTGTATCCAAGCGAATACACCCAGCTGTCCTCAGTCACCCACAGTCGCCAAGTGCTTTTGCAGAACACCTTCTCTCTAGATCAGAACAACTTTACATGCAAGAAAGTTTAATATTTTCACTTTAATCAAACCTACTGCTTAGTGTCCCATTTTAGAGGACAGCTTTAACTGCACTTCTTGGATTTTTTTTAATTGATATTGCCACCTAGCGGCTTGTTTCAACAATATTAAATAATCATAAAAGCCAGCATGAGAACATGAACATCTACAGTAAGTTTGAGAAAACCCATCAGATTTTTTTTTCCCCACCAATACAGAAAAATCTAATTCTGCTCTCCACCCAAAACAAAGGAAATGGCCAGGGACTACTTACAGGATTAAGCCCAAGACAGCACATTCTTTTTAAAATAAAACTGTTTCTAAGGGCAAAATAAAACAGTATCATCAAATAGTTTTGTTTATGTAATAGCCCAACAGTGAAAAATTGCCCAAACACATAATCTCAGAGAAAAAGAACCATTACTATAATCTATTTTTAAAGCTTATTTCTTTCACTCTCTCAGATACAAAACAGAGAAGAGGAAGGTATTTACCATCTGGCTGGTCTTTTGTTTATTGTAGGTTTCTCTTACATGTTTAATGGCAAGATAATCTAAGTACCCTAAATACAGGAAACAAAATGCAGACCAAGTCCTAGTTTACCTAATATAAGAGAAAAAAACCTTCCAGAACATTTCTGCTAGCAAGTTTGGCTTAGTTCTAAAAGAGACGAGACCAAACTGGACAAGAAGTTCTCAGAATTTATGCAGCTTTTCCATTGCTATTTCATTCTGATCCAAACCAACACACACACATAAGAGTCCTACTGTTACAGATAGCCCTGTTCTTTGTTCAGATTACAGCCAGCTTCAGTATCTTGTGGAAATTCAAATGCTTATTATGCAGCATTAGTAACAGCTGATTGACAAGACTGTATGTCACTAATTCTTTCTGCTTCTATGACACTATTTCTAATAAAAAAATCATTTGCCTTTTAACGAAAAATTAAAATTTTCAAACAGGTGGCAATATTGCTTGGCCCAGAGAAGCTGTGGCTGCCCCATCCCTGGCAGTGTTCCAGGCCAGGCTGGATGGGGCTTTGAGCAACCTGGTCTAGTGGCAGGTGTCCCTGCCCATGGCTGGGGGGTTGGAACTATAGTTCCAACTATAGTCTTTATAGTCCCTTCCAACCCAAACCATTCTATGAAACGCAAATAAAACCAAAAGCTACTCTGCAAACCACCAATATTTTAAGATACTACTTTAACAAGATTCGGCCTTCAAAGGTCTTTACAAAGCCAATTTGCAAATGACAACTTTCCAACGAGCCAGGATTTTCCCACTATCTACTACTTCAGTTCCCAGAAAGGAAATAATTTCAAAATATTAATAAAATAGTTGAAAACCTGACAGACTTTCTGTGAAAGCAAAGCAGATTGTACTTGAATTTTAACTCAAAGCTAATTCCCTTAAAATTTTTCAAATGTACAGAGTTCCTTTCTCTGATATAATTTCTGCTTGCAGTAGGAATGCTACTTGCACATATTCCCTCTGATGTGCTGATTTAAGTAGCACCTTTTGAATTCCAAGGTCATCTATTTTCCTGGAAAAAGGTCCAGAAACACCACTTCACTTAGGCATCACCGGATCAGCCCTGAACTTAGGCCCTGTCACTCCCTAGCTGCCTCTTGCAAGCTCTGAAATCACCCAAGCACCAGCAAGGTTCAGAGCATGGCAGCAATTTTATAAATCCAACATAGTTGCATCCAGTTTGCCTGAATGAAGAGCAGTGATTGCTTCTCACCACAGACTCCTAAGTATGGTGTTGCCATGGTTTGTAATGGGCCACAGGCTTTGTGTGAAGCTCATAACACAAGCCTTGGGACTTACCAGGCTCTGTCTGAACATATCTTGGCCTGCCTGGAGATTTGTCTTAGCATTGAACACAGTCTACTGATCAAACAACTATTACCTACTCTGGTTTATCTATAGCTTAGCTTTTTACAGTTGTATGATGTAGCACCTATTGTTATACATATATCTGGAACTAATATAACAATTATTCTATGTAAAGTGAACTATTTAATACACTGTAATAAAAAGCAGTACAAGGGGGTAAAGACATGGAACAACTGTAAAGGACCAGGAAGTCACAGGATGATACAGAGGCCCAGGGCTACAAACACCTCACCAATGGCCTGGGAGCCACTGCACCAATGCAACCTGGAGCTGGGCAAAGCCACTCACAGAGGGAACAAAGAACAAGTATCAAACGTATGTAAAATATACCATTATATAGTAAATCTGGATGGATTGACATGGATTGTGACATGGATTTACAAGGCAGCACAGGAATAGTAACTTATAGAAACACAAAAAATTACCCAAGTGGATTCTGGAATGGGGAGGAAGAAGCTACCAACATCAACCTCATAGATATCCCAGTGGGGGCTCAGAAGGCTGACGACCAGCCATCTCTCTCCCTCCTCCCAAATGAAACCATTCACCTTAGAAGAGTGGGGATAGCACCAGAGAAAGAGCAGATACTACAAACCTTGCATATTCATCATTTTGACTGTACGCAACAATTTGAAACAAATACTAGTATCACTGTAACTCAACTATCACTAATTCTTTGATCGGACCATAAAGACTTACTAAACTGAAAATTCTTGACTCTGCAAAAAGTGATCATTCCTTCTGCTTATAACAAAACTTTGAGCATAACAAAATCAAGCAATCTATATAAAACCTGTATGCAACAAAGCAGTGAGAAGAGACTCTAAGATCTGGAAGGAGAGTCGGTATGGACAGATCCATTGTAGCTATTTAGCCTCAGCAGAAACACACAGGTCCAAGCTGCATTAGTACAACACCTCAGCAGCAGGTGGGTGAGGACCATGCTGCAAACACGGGAGATAAGCAGTGAAGAACTTCAGGCTGAGAAAGTATGCAGCTGGAATAGTCACAGGATTCCCTCCCTACCAGTCTCCACAAAGTAAACAGTGAGTTCAGAATGACATTAGTTTATCATCCTCTGAAGACAACAAACAATGCGTTACTAGGAAGGAAAGTATCAGGCAATTTTACTTTTTTATGTGTGTGTATATATATATATATATATATATATATATATATGACCACCACACACACACACACTCAGAGACATGCTCTCTTCACCTCACTAAGTCCCAGATTCCAATTTTCAGACTTATTTAAGCATTTTCGGTGTTTGCTCACGCAAAATGTGCATACAAGTTTTTTCCAGTGAAATCCTACATTGTAAATCACTTTCCCTTTTCTGCTAAAGTAATGGTCCTCTTACTCAGCTTCTGCCCTGTCTTCTATTTCCTTCCTCCAAATTCATCTGCTTAAATAAGGAAACATCATCAAATGCTTGCTCACTTTTCATTCTCATATTCTAGGTATACATTTATTGGCATCAAATCTGGGCTTTGCTGCTTTCCATTGCTGCTGACAAAAGCAAAATTTAAATTCTATTCTGGGAAATGGGGTGAAGATGCTTTTAATTCTTGATTTGATTTTTAATTCCACATTATCTATGGTAATTCAGTTTGAAGGAAACCCTATCATCTTACAACAGAAAGAAAACAACTTGTTCCTTTTTATTTCACTTGCTTCCAACATTGTCATGCTTTGATAAGAACACCACAAGAAGAAAACCCATGAAGGCAGGCAGTATTACTAGGTGAAGAAGTAAGAGGGAACCCATTTTTCTACTTTGTTGTTTTCAGCCACCCCTGAAACACTATGAGATTGCACACTTCATGCCTGGCTGTTAGACTGCTTACCTTCGTAGAATGTTGAGAGACTATGTACTGAGCTTGCATGGTATTTAAAGACTCCCAAATTAAGTTTCTTATGTAAAGGCAGTATTTTATCTACATACACGTACATAAACATTTTTTATTCCCTATACCAATCCACTACATAAAGTATAGCATATACATTTTCTTAAAAATAAAATATCGGCAGAGTTGACACTGAATCAACTGTGGAGAAAAAAACTGATTAAGGATACAAACACTGAAAAACAATAAAATCATCTTATCACTGCAATGTGATTTTAAAACAGCATCTTTATTACTGATGTAAAATTCAAGGCATCAAAACTAAAATATTGCTGTGCAACAAATTCTGAGAAGCAGTTTTGAAAAACAGACTCTGCTATCAACTCATCTTCCTGCTAGAGATTGCTGCTTTGTAGCAATCATTGCTAAATCAAACATGTCAGTGCCTGGTGCACCACAGTTCAGAGTTTAACGCATTAATTTAAACCATGCGTAGTTTCAATTCTGCTTAATACCTCAGGGTGTGAACTGCAATTAGGAAGAAGCTGGCACACATTCAGTTCCATCGCCCTTGCGTATGAACATCACAATGTCTTAAAAACACTCTCAGTAAACTAATCGGACAAGCAAGTTCTCTGCATTTTTTCCATCATGTCCTGATACTAATGAGGTCCCATTTGGTCTGGTTTGGTTTTTGGTAACACTTGCACTGTTTCCATTATTTTTGTCATAATTAATCATGTATTTGTTTGGATTTAAAAGAAACACTGTCAACATACATAATGTTACTTTCCGATTTAAAAACTTGGTCACACTCTTCTGCTTAAACATATGTCTTCCAGAAAAATTAAGTGAGGTTTCCCTCCCCACATCTTGAAGAGATCACAAAAAGTCATTTTCAGCAATCTTACAAATCTCACAAATAAACTGGAAAGGTCACTTTTTGCCATCACTTAAATTTTTGGTCAGGAGAGCACCTTCTTTTACCTTTTTCATAGTTTTATTTTTAAGGTGACTTTACTGCTTGACATATCTAAAATGTCGATTAAATATTTTACAGTGGGAACAACAATGCAAAGACATAAATTCTTTGATTCAGATATGGCACAATTAGAAGAGTGAATTCCTCCTTTTTATACCCTGAGTTAAACTAATGTGTGCTCCTTTTTCCTCATCTGCAAAGAGAATATCAGGCAAAGCCATTGAGAGGCCTAGAATTTTAACTATTTTCAGATCTTCACAAAATGTATGTTAACACAGTACTATCATAATGTACTATATGCCATAATTAGTCTATTATAGAAATATTAAAATATTTAAAATGTCTGGTATGCTGTGGTATTAATGAACTGTTACCACATCCAAAGATACTTTATTTACACCTTCCCTACGCAGTCCCCCAGTCACAGCATGTTAGTATTTCAGCAAGCTGTCCTAAAAACAAGGAATACCAGAAAACTATGTTACATTGTCACAAGTTGTGTCCTATCAGAATTATTACATACAAGGTCAACAGTTTTCTGTGGGAGAAAAAAGTAACTTCCCTCCTCTCTTTTTTTTTTTTTCTCCTTTAAACTACTTTGAATTCACAACTTCAACACACTTTTAAGTTGCACGTGATGAGGTAGTTCCAGTTTTGGTTGTACCAAACACTTACCCTTGCACTCTCCAGAACTGCATCCCTGGTGACTCCAAAGCAATGAGCTTTGATTTTATACATTGTTCCCATCTTCCTGCAATATCATGACAGCTCCAGCACGCTTATCTTTGTGCACTTAGCCATGTTGCTGTGATGGGCACTGGTGGTGGCTAATCCAAGGCCAGAGAAGCTGGCAGAAGACGCAGAACAGTTGTCCTGGTTTCAACTGGGAGAGAGTTAATTCTCTTTCAAAACAATAGTCCAAGCACAGCAAACATGAAACTTAAATGGAAGGCTCAAGGCCTTCTTACAAGGGAAGTCAGCAACACCTGGGGACTGTGACATTTAAAAAAAGTAGCAAAAGAGAAGCAGGAAAGCCCACAAGCCAGATATGCAACTGCTGGTCAAGACTTCCAATGGACTAGAAGGGAAAGAGAACATCTAATTTACCAGAAAGAATGACTGATCAAATTATCACCAAAATTTCTCTATCAAATTCACCTGGTAGTTTCAAACTCGTCACCTTTGGCCATAACAGTCAGCAGGTCAGCAACATGTGTCTTAAAACCAGACTTACCATTGCACCTGATTAGCCTTAAATTGTCATGTTCTTTCCTATGAATCCCAAGATAGATGAAGGTTTCCATAAAAGCCTGTTTATTCCAAACAACAAATGAAAATCAAAACAAAGCATTTGGTTCAGTGAAATGTTATGCCCAAAATAAATTTAATTTGTTGATCTTTCCCAATTCTACTATCCCAACTACATTCTCAGTTAATCACCAATGATCTACAAATATGAATTCTGCACACCAGCACTGATGTATGGAAAAAACTATAACAAACAACAAAAGTCTCAGAATAAATCTGTAAGTGCTTTCACTTCAATATGCATATTCAGTTGTGGTTTATTTCAATGTTCTTTTTAGTTGCAGTTATTAAAAATACTCTGTTTTCACCAGCCTGCTACCACAGAGAAAGTACAAGTGGAGGAGAAGGGAGTCTGGTCTACTTACACTTTATCTCAAGTTTTTGTAATGCTACAATTAGGACAATGTATGGCACCTTGTGAGACACAAGCTAGTTAGAGTCATTTTGGAAACACAAAATTAGATCAAAACGATTACTTTAAAAGACTAACACCTTTATTCCCAAGACAAATATTCTCATTACACAAAACTGATTTTTCTGGCTTCAGAAATAAACATTAGAGAATACAGTTATTCTATGTCTCAATAATAAGAACAGGAGAAATAATACGATTTTCTGCTCCATGTTTCCTATATAATATGCAGAAAGTTTGCCAGCTTTGTTGCAACCTGTTTAGATAAACTAATCAGTTCTCAACAATTATTTTTTGGGGGTAACTGGGGAAAAACAGGTATTGTCTATTGAATAAATAGTTTTAACCTAGTTTCTAGATGCTGGAATTACTAAACAACTTCGAATAGCAGTGAGAATGTGCCACAATTTAACCCCAGCCAGAAATGAAGTACCACACAGCCACTCACTCACTCACTCCCCACCCCCCAGAGGGATGGGAAGGAGAATCAGAAAGGAATGTAAAACTTGAGAGTTGAGATAAAAGCAATTTAAAAACTAAAATAAAAATAGGAGGAAAAAAAACCAAAACAGTTATAATGAAAAGGGGGGAGAAGAGGAGAGGAATAAAATCCAAAGGGAAGGCAGAAAAAAAAAAGAAAAAGTGATGGAAAATACAACTGCTCACCACCCGCTGACCAATGCCCTGCTGCTACCTGAGCAGCGATCACCAGCCCCAGCCAACTCCCCCCAGTTTATATACTGAGCATGACATCCCATAGTATGGAATATCCCTTTGGCTGGTTCAGGTCACCTGTCTTGGCTGTGTCCCCTCCCACTGGCAAGGCCTGAGCAACTGAAAAGTCCTTGGCTTAGTATAAATATTACCCAGCAACAACTAAAAACATCCTGTGTTATCAACATTGTTCTCACACCAAACCCAAAACACAGCCCTGCACCAGCTACTAAGACAAAAATTAACTCTATCCCAGCTGAAACCAGGACAGAATGCAATACTTGAAAGTAACTGATCCATAGTGACGACCAAAGTAGTTATCAAACAGTTATCTGGTGATCTAAAAGAGCTATAAAGAGCTAGGCTGAGGTTACCACAGTATATCTCACATTTTAAGTCAACTTGAGATTCACACATAGTGTTTTCACATCCAGCTTCTCCAAGAGCCTTGACTGGCGGGTGTGCCCAGATTACATCTGCCCACAACAGCAATGAGTCCACCACAAAGCTCCCAGTTCCCAGGACTGCTCATCCCTGACTACAGAGCGACTCCATAAAATGCACAGTGCTGGAAGCAACTACCAGACTTGTTGTGTATCATCTTCTCAACACTCTTGACACAAGTCATGACATACCAATTGCTATATAGCAAACATTTCTGGGAAACAAAGAAACAAACAAATGAAACTCTCTAATTGACATTAAAAAAGAGAGGCAATGCTCTAGTAGCATCTGAATAGAATTTGATTAAATGTCTAGGACCAGTATCATGGAATTGGACACCAACTTGTGCTGTTATTAATATACAAAACAGGTTGCCCCAAGCAACAGACTACCTTAAACACAACAAAATGAAAGTAAAATGTTTTTTTCAGATATTATCTGTAAAGATGATTCCTATTCATGTATCATGAAGCTCCTGGTCTTTTCCAAGTTTCCCTGACACTGCTAAAATTTTAACACATTCACCTGGGAACAGATTCTGGCAACACTGATCTGTCATACCATGCCTTGTGTCACTAGGAAAGGGAACTTGAAAGAAAATTTAAGCCTTTGATCTCCTCAGGACTCCCTCTTTCATAAAAATGCTGAATTGTAACTGCTATGCCAAAAAGAAAAATCAAATGGCTTCACTCTGACCAAATCACCATATGTGTTTGTTTTGTAACTCAGAGTTACTTGGCTACAGTCAACCAGCATGCTGATACCTGCGTATCACAGAAACTTGATAGCAATGTTTCCCTTTTAATCGCTTGCCCAAAAACACCATCAGTCTGTTGCTCTTGATTATTTCACACAAGAGATGTAAAGCTACTGGACCAGCATGGCCTATAATCCTGTGACTGACACTAGCACATGGCCAGTTGTAATAATAAGCTTGAAATTCCTCAGGCATCTAATTCTTGACAGGTGAGTGAATTATTGAGCTATTACATAAGCACAAGACACAAAACTTTAAAACACAAGCTAGTTATTCACAGCTCCAGAGGAAATAAAGCAAATTCTTAAGATTCACGACTTTAAATCCCAGGCTCATTTTGGCATTAAACTCAGACCTGCAGATGGCATCAACACCTACAGGAACGGCAGCATTTCAGGCACACCCATTCCTTAGGTATTTTGCACTCCTTGGCATGCCTCCCCACCCCTTCGTCATTACCTTACTGTTCTGGAGTTTATGAAAGCTCTTCTCAAACACACACCTCTACTGATTCACTGTAGAGTCGAATTTAGTAGCTAACTGCAGTTTCACAGCTCCTTCCTGAGCCAGGTACGGGAATGCCACAAGTTAGACCACTCAAGCCCCATTTCGATCTAGGCTTACAAATACTGTCAGGCTTACGCATACTATCAGATGTTGCAAGTGATTTCCCAAGGTGGCCTTACAAATCTAAGAGCTGCCACACTAATTAGATCAAACACATACCTAGGCCAGCATTATACTCCTAGGTGCCAGAAACACATGTTTAGAGACGAGTATACAAGTGGGTCACTCTGCATTAGGACAAACTTAAGATGACAGGGCTTGAGCAAACATGGCTTGGAAAGTCAAACTGCACTGACAGTAGTATACTTAAAAACTACTGATGGTTCTAGTGTCCAGTCTCATCCAAAGCCACTTTCCACTATTTGTACTGTACGAAAAGTATCATTTATTTTTGCATTAAAGTCACTCTTCAGATAGCGTTGTTTTGTAATGAAGAAAGGCAAGTTATTCATTCTCTTCTATACCAGTAATGATCTTTCAAGCATGTCAAAAAGCTCCTTAACCACGTTTACATATCTGAAAAGCACTAGTCATAAATGAAGCAGTCCAACATCCTCAATTACCTCTACTGCTTCCTTTTTTGATCAATATCTAGTTCTACTTCATCTTCTTTGAGATGGTAAGATGTGACTTAAGCACAAATATAAAACACAACTTATACAGAAGCACAATTAATTTAAAATATTTTGTAATTAGCTTTCAAACATTAAAATAGCCACTAAAAAAATCCGGTTTAAAGAAAGTTGTCTTGCTATGTACCCTACTTAACTACAGCCTTAGCTGCACTGAACTGGCATTCTTTTAATTACTTTCTACTTGGATTTTAATAATTTTTGCCTTATTTTGTTCTAGGATTCAGTGTTCTACTTTTTTGTTTCTACAGGATACATGATTTCAAACTACCCAACTGTCCCTCACCAAAGGTGGTAAGTGACCACTGGGTACTCTGACTCTGGCAGGAGAAAGGAATAAAATCAGCTGACCTGTCGCACTTCCACAGCCCCGCACAGCACAACAGAGTGGGCCCAGCCCACAGAACTGCCACCATTCCGCAGGACAAACCTCAACCAAAGCCCAGCCCTCTGAAGGTCTTGGAAAGGAATTCAGAGTTCTGTCTTTCCTAAGCACTCTGGAAAAGAGAGAAGGCACCCTTCCTCTATTGACTGTGCCTTCTTTCTTGAAGGCACAGCTCAGTCATGCATTTGTTCCCCTTACGCAGCAACCTTTCAGGCAACCAGTGACAGAAACAGCGCTTCCGTTACACCCATCTCCAGGCTCCATCCAACTACCCAAAAACCTCTTCTATAATGGTTTTTATACAAACATATATGTCTCAGTTTATGAAGGAATAACGTCATGTATAGATGAGCAACAGCAGGAGAATAATGAGTGGGAGGCAAGCACAACTATTACTGACAAATTATTGTGGTGAGAAGGAAGACTAGAAGAAACACATCAATACAAAGAAAAAAAAAAAAAAGATGTCCCAAGAGAGAAATTTCATTAGAACCATGAATATGAGAACAGTGCAATTTTAGTACAGTTTGAAAATCAGTTAACAACTGATTTTAAATATCAGAATTAAAGGTGCAGATATTGTACCTAGACAGCCCTGACCTTTATCACTGCAGCAGACATAGTAAATTTTTTCCTCAGAGACAGGAAAATATAATTGACCTCTTACTATGGAATTCTCCCTTTCATTTTAGAAAACTGCAAACTACACATTGACAATAGCTCAAGGCAACTGAAGCCCTTGATTCGTTTAGTCTCCTACATTCAAATTATTGACTTTTAATCAAATAACTTCTGTTGAGGGAAAAACAGTAAGGCACTAAGTCTGTCAAGAAGCATTATTTCACCAGAGTCTATTCTGTCATTTGCCTTTAACTAACAAGTTCAAGATACAACTCCTTTAGCATTAAATTCCAAAGAGACTCCCTAGCAGAACATTACTTCATTACGCAGGACCTTAATCTAAAAGTGAAACATCTCCCAGCTGCTTTGCTAGACAGAATCAGAATATGTGGTATTCAGAGATATGTACTGGTTTAATCACAGGATTTCTAAATACATAGGTTAAATTAAAACCAGTACACATATAACACAAAAAAGTTACGACATTTACAGAGATTCGCTTTGAAACTTAGTAGACCACCTTTTCTTAGCCAAAAAGTTTGTTCGTAACATCTTCTGTAAAATACAAAAACCTTTCCTATGGTTATCAGAGGTTTAAACAGACACAGACTGTTGCAGATCTCCTCTGTAACATGTGCTTTATTACACTATGCTTAGCTTTCCAGTCATTTCTCCACATACCTTCTGCACATTGTCAGAGATCCATTCTAACACAACAGTTCCCAAAAGCAGAGCTCATCCTAAAAGGCATATTACTAAGGCAAAAAGGAGGGCACAGGACAAAGATTACTACCAAAGCTCTGTCAGCTTTAAATAGAACCATCTCTCCTACAGTGTGCTCTAACTGTTAACAGATCAAAAGTGAAAAATGAGAAAACAAGAGTAAGGGTCTTAAAACAAGCAAAAAAATTTGTCACTAGGAAAACCAGAAAGCAAGGGTTATCATTTCAAATATATGAAGGCTGAGACCAACAGTATTTTAAAGATATGAACACCAGGAATTGTTAAGACAGGTAGAAAGAAGATTTCCCCCCCCCCCCCCCTTCAAATATTAATAAAAGGTTGGGTATTTTTCTTTTAAAAACAACCTAGCAAAACGGGGGACATTCCCAAAGTCCCCATAAGCAATTAGAACAGAATTAGCTATCGATTATTAAAGTACAGGCTAAATTACAAAGGTAAGAGTTGGGCAGAATTACAACAGGATTAATCAGTAAGAAAAGGGAATGATGATGAATACAATTGCTACTAGTTATGGTTTCATTTTTAAGAGCCCTATCCCACTCTTCTATAGAGAACTAATGTCACTTCATTTGCTTTCATTAGATATTGCCATAATTTTGGATACTATCCTTCTGAATCCTTCCTAGTCCTCCTCTTTAAAAGCTTTTGTGACATTTTGTCTAAGCATAACAAACACACTCGAGGAAGCATTGAAACACTTTTGTAATATTCCCTGTACACTAACTTGCTAGTCTTCCTCATCCATACCTAGACCCAGGCTTCCTTTAAACAAGGATTAAAATTACTTTTAACTTCTATATACATTATAATGTATAAATATGTATGTATATATGTTTGTGTGCTTAGCAGCAAATCTAGTAGCGTTTTCACACGAGAAGACAGGAAAGGGAAGCTAGATAAGGCTTACTGTCTAAAGCTCATTGTCTTATGCAATCACAGCCAGAGACCAAATGAAAACAGTTTTCAGTAGAGGTACAGATTTACTGTTTTGCCACAGACATTAGTAAGACAAAAAAATCAGTGAATTCAGGTATGCTTACAAGAAGCATGTGCAGTTTCCACTACCACCCTACAGTTCACTAATTAATCCAAAAGTAGTTCACCTTTGCCATTAGCTTTCTGGATTAAAAGATGACAACCCTCAAAGACTGTAATCTTGAAATCATGAATGGAATTTAAAACAAAAAACATATTTTAAATAAAAAATCCTGGTCTCTGAAGAGTAAACTAATAAAACAAATCTCCTGTGTCTTTTCCTCAACAGGACCAGCAGTTCTTCTCTAAATGAGGAAATGGAAGAGTTTAAACCAACACAATGTTCTGATATAATTTTCTCATTGTCCCACATTTCTATTTCCTTAATGGAATTTCTAGCTTAGAGACATTTACTTCCACAGCTGTTCCAGAAAATGCTTGAAAATTGACTACAAACTTCATTTCAGAAGATTCATGTTGTAAGGCAGCAATCAAAAAGTTGAATATTTAGCATAGCCATGAAAACCGGCTTCTTCTCCCCAGGTTTTCCTTTTGCCCTATATATAGATTATCTATGGCCATCAAAAAAGATTGCGTGGATGCCTTCCAGTCTCTCTTTTTCACACACACTGACTCACTGACGTAGACACAAAGCATGTTTCAGACACCATCAAGAAGTTTGTACATATTGCATGCAAGTCGATCTATTATAACCAAAATCAAGTGCTGTCACCTTTAAATAGTGATATATTATTCTTTTTCAGTAGCCTGGATGATTGAATTCAAAGTAAGGCAATACCAAGTAGCTTTTATTATTACACGCAATTTTAGATACAGTCTTGATTCAAAACAAAGTGCTTTCTCTTCAGAACACGAGCCACTTAACTTTTACTTTCTTATTTTTCCACCCTATTACATAGAAAAATAGGGTTTCACCTCCACCAGTTCTCATCATTGACTTAAGACATCAACATTGAGCAGTTAGTAAGACTGATCTCACAGCTTTCTGTGGCAATTAAGGTCATAACAGAAAAAAGCTATTCAGCATTAAAAAGCACTGTAATTTTTTCTTCGTCTTGTGTCATCATCTTAATATTCTTCAAACAAAACCCTGCAAGTAAGATGCAATATAACTCTCCTAGCCAATTCCAGAAAAGGAATCCTGCCGTTCCTTTGAAGCACATTGTTACCAGCAACAATGGAAGTTGCTCCATAAAGCTACGGACCTGGCAGAGAAGAGACCTCCAAGAATGACAGTTCAAAAAAAAAAACCAAAAACAACCAACCAAAAACCCCAACTAGCTCTGGGTTCAAAACCAAGTAACCATTTTTACATGGTTAACAATTTCACTACAGGGAATTTACGGTATAGAATTTCCACCCCTCAAATCAACATTTTCAGTTGCAGCTACTGAGCATTTGATGTGCTTTGCAGAATCTGTACAGCTCTAACAGACTAGTATATGCTGTACAGTTGAATTTAAAGCAAAGCTACGAACAGGACAAAAGAGATACTTTTGTTGAGATTGTCTTCTGAAATAATGTTTAATGCTGGCATTATTTTGGGAGCCTAAACTATTTAGCCATATGCAAGGAGTGTTAAAAAATTGAAAGGAGTTTCCCTTTCCTAAAGAAGCATAAAACAGAGTAGGAGGTCTCCATAGCATACAAGTGGTATGAAGAGAAGAGAAAACATACGCAGCAGAAGAGAAATGATGGCTCTGTTGTCTACCGTAGCAAAACCACTGTTTCCCGAGGCAACTGAACAGATTGGGCCATTGCATCTGGAAATGCCGACTCAGTATGGCAAAAGGCCAGCTACTGACTGTGCACCCTGACTTAACCATAGCCAGTTTCTTCAGCAAACACAAAAAGAGTACCAGTTCTGTACCTCCTAAGTGTTTGTGAAAGCAAACTTTTGACAAAGTCATTCAGCAAGGCAGCCCCACTAAGTGTATTAAATGCTGTATCATCTAAGTAGAGCAGAAGTTTATTAATAACCTTGTGGTTAAGACTTAACTGAAAGCTACAAAATTCTGAACCTAGAGTTAAAATGAAATTTAACCTATTTCTGTTTTCAAAGTGGCAAAACAAATCCATGTAATGTTACAAACTGACTTTCCAAAAGGTTTTTGTAAACAAGGGAACCAATCCAATCTTGCACATAAAATTTATTTCCATTACAGTAACTTCAAACTCACACAACTGATAGCATAATGCTGCTTTCATACAACACTGGAGGAAACAGCAGTAGCAGAGCAGGATGTGAACAAAAGTTAGCTGTCAAAGCCTTATGACCACTACACCAGCACTTCATCCTACATTATTTTTACCCACCTTAAAGGGGAAAAAAAGCCCATTCATCCTAACTAAAAAAAAATAAACAACCAACCTCCAGGGTCAGGGATGTATTATTATTTCTTTCTATAGAAATCAGAAAGAAAAAAACCTTGCCCTTGAATCATTTGCCATAGCACACAGCAGCATCTTTACCCCTTCACATATATATCCAATCATCCACTACACCCTGCTTCCCAGCTCATCCAGACTAGAGGATTGGAGTGAACTTCCCAGACTGGCCAACTAGGAGGAGAGGGGGACAAGAAACATCAGGACATATGTTTCCCTGTCAGAACAAAGCAGGCAGCCTAGATCCCCAAACAACAAAGACAAGAGTCTGTTGGTGACTTAATGAGTCGGCAGTAAAGTCCCACTAAACAAAATACAGTCGAAGTTAGTGAGAGAAGCACATAATCCTATGAGGAGAAAAAATAAAATAGGGAGGAGTCCAAAGCCACATTATCCTAGGAAAGAGCAGTTAAAGTGGGAACACTATAGAGATGGAAGAATGTTCCCACATGGTTCAGTGAAAACAGGTATTGTGAGAACGAGAAAAGATGAACTGGACAGTGATAAGAACATGAAAAGTTAGAGGAAGACAGGGAAAAAAAAAAAACCAGATCATGACTTCTGCCTGTTTCTGGGAGACCAACAGAGATTTAAACAACAACAAAATAATACTGGCATCGGCATTGCTGTCAGTTAGACACATCTGGGAACGGGAAATAACCTGACGCTACAGCGCAGGAGGCAGACAGCAGGACGGGTGTATCAGGCAGTTCCAAGAATGCTGAAAGTGCTGCCTATGGATGGGACAGCGCCTCCAGAAAGAGATCTCAGCGCAGACAGCCCAAGGAGAGAAAGAAGACCACGAAGATGAGAGAATCGGAGGGTGACTCGAAAGGGACACGCGGGATTTAAGGACCGAGCCTGTGCAGGTCCCCGACCGACCAACAGGGCTTCCTCAGAGGCGAGCCCGCAGCGACCGGCCTTCCCACGGGGGAGGAAGGCCGGCCCGAGGGAGGCTGAGCCCGGGGCCAGGGCCGGGGACGATCCCCGGGGGGCCGGGGCGCTGCTCCCCGCGGGACGGCCCGGCCCCGGCGCGGTGCGGGGCGAGCCGGGGGGTGCGTCCTGCCAGGGGAGCTGCCGCCTGTCCCGGCGGCGGCGGGAGCGGGGCAGCTCCCCCCGAAGGCAAGCGAGGGGGCCGGGGCCGCGGGGGGGGCAGCGGGGCCGGGCAGCTGGAGTGCCCCGGCAGGCGGTACGGGGCGGCCTGAGGGCAGCGTGAGGGAAGGGCGGACAACGACGCCGTCCCGGGGGGGAGGCCCCGCCCCGGCTGGTCGAGGGGGTCCCCGTACTCACTTTTTGTGGGGCGGCGGGTGCTTGTCCCTCCTGCCGGCCGCCGCGGACTGCTTGGGCCGCCGCCTGCGGGCCTGCAGGGCCAGCACTGCCGGGGAGAATAGAACAGCCGGGAGCCGGCGTGAGCGGCGGCGGCCGCGCAGCCCCCCCGCCCCACCGCTCCCGCCCCGCAGCCCGGCACAGCACCGTACCTTTGCGCGAGTTCATCGTCCCGCGCCTCACACTCCTCGGCGGGCACACCGCGCCCCGGCCCCGCCGCCTCCAGTCGCGACCGCGCACCGGGCACCGGCCGGCAGCATCGGCAACTGCCACCACCCGCGCCGCCCGCCCCGCGCCGCCGCCAAGTGCGCAGGCGCAGCGCTGCCGGCGGGGCCGCGGCCGGAAAGGCGGGGGTGGGGCGGCGGCAGGTGGCGGCGCGGGCCCGGCGGCAGCGCACCTGAGGCGCGGAGCGGGCAGCAACGCCCGGCCCGGTGGTACAGCGGGCGGCTCTCGCCCTCCCGTGGGTCTGCGGCTGCCGCCCAGGTGGGCTCGTTCAGGTCGTGCGACCGACTGGAAATTATTTTTGCGAAAATCTGTGCTCAGGTCGGAGTGGCGGAGTGACCCGCCCTGCTGGGTGCTGTGACAAGAGGAGGGCGGCAGCCTACCTCCCCGCCGGCAGCTGGGGTGAGACCTGCTTTCGTTTGTCCCCAGACTTGTGTGGGGTTAGGTGCCACAACCAATTAACCTCATGACACAAATCCAGAGAAATTAGATTTCCTTAATTCTGATTGTCACTAAGTTACTTGCTTCTCACTGATGGACAACTCTGGGCAATGTTTTTTTCCCAGCCGATGATGTCTTGTTGCTCCCAGCACTGGGCATTACTCTGGTTTGGCCTAGTCCTGACCTGTTGAAAACTGTTGCTTCTGACTTGGGCTGTGCAGAGCATGGCTCAGCTTTTGACAGCATTTATGACTGAAACCTTGTGTCGGTCACCTGGTGCAGAAAATGATCTGGGTCATATCAAAAAGTCCGGTATGAGTGTGAGGCTTGCCTGGCTTACCTTCATGTGGGACTGGAATTGAAAGGCATAGTAACTGAAAGATTACAGGGGACAGCCATTAAATCTGGAGGCACAACTGTCTCCCAAAATAGCAAGACAAAGAATCCATAAGGATGAAGATCTAAAAGCAGCTGTGGTCAACATACGAGAGTGAAGGGAACTAGCAGTAATTGCAGGTCTTAAGTAATTGGATCACTGAGATTTCAGCTAGACAGGAAATCAAATCCCTAGTTATGGTTAATTCAGTTTAGGAGTGGGAGGCAAACAGACAAAGCTAGACAACGAGGAGGTGCCCCAATGTATGCTTTTTTGTCTTGACTAGAGAAGCTAGTGAACGGAAAAAAATAGGACCATGAAGTTCCTAAACTATAGCTCTTACAAGGCACTGCAGCTGCATTTCTAAATCAAAACAAGTTGTGTCCTATCCTCCCTCATAAACAAACATTTTCAGTATAAGCTACAACTCTGGTAATGTGCAATATTGGTATGTTACGTCTCCCTTGTTGTGGTTAGTCTTTGAGTGATAATTCGGTGTGATAGGTCAAGAAACAGAACACTGTTATGAAATTTTAAAGGCTTTCTGCTGAGAAAGTTTAGGGGTGTGAAAATTAGTAATAGTGGAATGTTAAAAAGCAGATGACAGATTTACCCTTTGTTTCCAGACTAATTTTAACGGTATTGGTTAAATTGTGCTCCTGCATGAATACTTGTGCCTGGACAGAGAATGGTAGAGACAAGCAGCTGATGATGGAGAAAATGGTGAGACTGCTTTTTTCTTTGTCGGGGCAGTGCTGGCTTAACATTACCTTGTAGCTATGCCTAGAGAGCAGAAACCATATCAGCATCCCAATCGTATTTTCAGCTACTCCTGTGCAATTCTATGGACTTCAACAGGAGGTTTCTATGTAGGACGGATTGGACAATTGGGTCTTAGACAGGTAGAGTGAGCTTTGCTTACATCAACAGGATTATAAATTCGCCAAATCTGGAGTCAGGAAGGAATTTCCCTCATGAGCATAATGTCAGCAACATAATCAGGGCAAGGGAACAATCTGCTAGTGCACAGAAAGGGAATTATGTTAGGACCAGGTGGCTTTATACTACACAGTCAATTTCTTTCAATTCTAATAGACACATATTTGGGACTGTATTCTTCCTGGGTTTTGTTTTATTCCCTGCCCTGCCTCCCCCCCACCCCACCCCCTGTCAGAGAATGCTTATGCAGAAATGCAAACAAATCACCGAGACTATATGGATGTATAGAGAATTACCATGTGCAATTAAGTAATTGGAGAGTAAATGAAGGCCGGTAGAGGCTAGATGTGTTTCAGAAAAGAAAAAACAACCCCCACCTTATTTCTCAGACTCTTGAGAGTATAACTCCCTTCCTGAGAACATAAACATTAAGTGAAAATTCAAAATATTATAGAAATAATTCAAGATATGTGGTGGGTAAGAATGGATCTACCCTGGATTATGTTTATTTGAACCCACACATTTCTGTGAAATTCTCCATCTTTATTTCAATATATCTCTTATTGCATGTAACTTCACTGTTCCAAAAATAAATTATGAGTCAAGAGAGAAGACAGACTAAATAGCAAAAGAAAGCATTTGTAAAATCAGTATACAACATAAATAAAGAACAGTGGAGTGGGTCAGAATTATCTGTTTCTGGCTGTCTCTCTTTGAACATAATATGGGAACAGGTGTCTTACTACAAGGGTTACCACAGAGCTCATTTGCTCTGGGGAAGGACACTGTGAGATTTAGGTTACATGACATACCCAGAAAGCAGGAACAACAGCAAATTTAGGTGATCTTAAGTGCAAACATCAGGGGAGAAGAAGGAGAAATTATCAAATTATGTAATTACATTTTTACCTGTTTATAATAGTTTGGACCAGTCACCTGACACCCCACAGGTGTTTGGTTTGTTTCCCTTTCATCTAGCTTTGATAACCCACTTACACAAAAATACATTAATTTTTCAGATGTGAATGGAACACATTTGTACGGAATAAAAAGTTACCTAGCAGCAATCCTGTAAACACGATATTGGCGTCCTTCTGAGAATAATTTTAAATTCTTCCTTCAGCAAAGGGATGTTAGAAGCTTTTGCCCTGATCTCTGTACCAGTTCCTTTCAGCACTGCTTTTCCCACTGTGTCGTAGCATGCTCTCTGAACTGCACTTTCTGAGAAATCAGGATATGAGCCAACTTCATGTTGCTTGAACAGAATGGAACAAATGAGAAATAACACATAAGGCAGAGGAAGAAAAAAAAAACCCGATGGGTGGTGGAAAAAGAACAATGTAGTGAAAGGAAATTCCCAATTAAAGGAGACTTCTCATTAATATGCAAGTCCAGCCTTCTCATCCTCTCGCCTTTCATGCTTGTCTCTTGTTCCTTCAGTTCCCACCCCCATTCCGCATTTCTTTAAGTGATACACTTGTGTAGGCATACAAACAATGAGTCTGTTCTTCTCTTGTTCACTTAAAAATTTTTCTGGCTACCAATGTGCTTTTTTTCCCCCCCTTCAGCATGTAAACAAAGCAAAGAGGACAATTCTGAGCTTGGTTTTCAGCAACACAGACAACAAACTTGAAGACAGGAAGTATTAAGCAACGGTAACTAGTAAGCTGGGTTTGCTTTTGCTTTTAAAGTCAGGAGGCTCATCGCTGCTTGAGTATAGCCACTTAATGTTAGTGGGAGCAATGTACATATTAAACGAGAAAAGTAGGTTTGCTATCTCAGTAGTGTAACAAGAAAAAATAGCAGGAAGCATGAGTTGGGATTTCCAGAAAAAACAGGTCAGAAATTCCTGAATTTAGATTCCTGGCTCATTCAGTGATTTACTGTGCTCTTCTTAAAGCAAATTACATGATTCACCTGACTCATTTTCTTCATCTAGAAAATGGTACAGTGTATGCCAGCTGCACAGAGTTAATGTTGGTAGAGAATTCTTGTTTATCAAGTCAATTGGGATTACTAATAAAAGAAGAAAGATATAAAGGACAAAGCAGACCAGTTTAACACCAATTTGACATGAAATTAAAGATTTACCTATACCCAGAAATAGTTACATCAACCCAGATATGTATTATACAAAGTCTAAAATAGGGCATGAACTGGCATGACTTAACTGAGATCTGAAATAGGATTAAAACAGACTGTGGCAATATTGTTATGATAATATTTGTTCTAGTACCCAGATTTCCAGAATGACTCATTCTAGCTTCCCCCATTACTTCCAGCAGGCTCCAAAACACCCTTTCAATCAAACTTCCTCCAGTTTCCTGGCTCCTTGTCTTAAATTTCTTCATAAGGCCCCTCTGCTGATTCCCAGCTCATTACCCAGCTTGCCCTTCTCATCTCAACCTTCCTCATCCCTTGTTCCAATCTATTGCCTTTTTTTCTCTCTAAATTGGATGGTTTCTTCCTTCATACTGATTAAGGGTCAGCAAGGGAAAAGAGGATCACTGAAAGATTAGTGACTGCTCTCAGTTTCCTGATAAAACACAACACAAGCAATTATAGGGAAAGTTCTTCAGCAATGATGAACTCTGATGGTTTGGACTCATGCCTGCTATTTCTCTCTGAATGGCAGCTATGCAGTCTGGTCATGTGTATGAGAGATTTATCTGCTAAGTGAGCGTGGAATATTTTGAGACTTAAGTATTAAACCCTCACATGTCTCTATCCAACATATGCAAAAGGCTGTTTTACAAAGTCTCATAATTTGGCTGAATTTGAGAAGATTTTCACAGAGATTGCAAAGGCACATCTTTGATATTAAGGCCTCTTTCTATGAACTCTCAGCTTCCTACTTGAAGTTAGGGATTGCCAACCAGTAAGGTGAGAACCCATAAGAAATCAGATGCAGGACTTACCCACTTTCCCCTTCGCTTGGCTTGGACTGCAATAGTCACAATGAAAACAAAAGGGAAAAACTGTAAATTCAAGCTTAATGTAAGAGGAAGCATGCAGAAGAATGGCTGCAGAAGCATGGCTTTAGAATCTCTGAAGATATGCACAGTCCAGGCCTGGTATTAGAATAGGCCTGTAATCAGAATTGTGCTGAAGTTAACAAGAAAGGTAGCCCTGAGCTATTCTTGAATCCTGAGACCAAGTAATTATTTGTGCCAACAGGCCGTGGCTGTAACAAGCTACAGCTGCTGGGAAAGCAGGTGCAGGGCCAAGAAAGGTAGGGACCGGTATGGGAATATAGGGAGTAACAAACTACAAGGCTGAAGCACAGCGACACAATTAGCTACATGGATAGAATGCTTATTTTAGTCATGATAATTAGGGGTGTGAGAACCGTGCGCGTTTAGAGACTACTAACCAATTATATTTCTGCTTTACGAATATGCATGTGTATCGGTTCTATATAAGTAGTGTTAGAAACTGATAAAGTTGAGCAAGATGCATAACTCATATTGAGCGTCTTCTTGACTCCGGCGAACCCTTCTTCCAACAGAAGCAATTGAAAATAAATATAAATAAATTGAAAATAAATAAAAATAAAGCTTCTTTCTTCTCCACAACCTCCTCTGTACTTCTGCTTGATCCAAGATGTTTTCACAGCCTTCAGAAAAATCAGACACCAGCTGACTAGTAGGATGATGCCATGTTATGTCAGTAGTGCCCCAGATGTCCTTTCTTCACACATCCTTCAGTGTGACATCGCTACAACGCCCTTGCCAACACCTTTCTGGGAAATTAACAGCCATTACCCTACTGCATCTCAGTAAGAACTGGTATTCATTTACAAACTTTCAGGTTACAATGGATTCTGAAATAAACTTCTGTTAGGGGAATGGCCAGTAAAGAAGCACTGGCCAAACTGGTTTGTCTGGGTGCAGTTCAAGAACTTCTTGACAGCAGAGTAAGCATGTCCTGTTTTGTAGGAAGCAACAATTTGGGTAAAGGATGGCTCAGTTACACAGGCAACATGCATTAGCAGCTACAGTTATCAGTACACTGTTGTTTACTATTAAGGCACAGAACAGTGCCACTTTGGCTTAGTCTTGTCCACATACCGGATCCAAGGAGCTACTGTGCTAGAGGGGTATTTCCAAGAAGTGTCTCAGAATTCTTTTAATATGATCAAAACAACATTCCTTAAAAATTATGGATTATTTCATTACTCAGCATGGCATAGTTCATCCCATATGATTAAAATTTAAAAAGTTAACAGTAACTGGATCTTACAAAGTGAAATGTCAGCCAGCTTCAATAGTCATAGGCATTACCAGCCTGGTTCATAACATGTGTGAACCAGCCATTCAGTTTCATCCTATCTGGATATGTCTATGCCATATCTATAGCATGTAAAATAGCAAATGAATTTTTTAAAAGCAGAAAATGTTACGGCTAATTGTTATAATAAAAGTAGAACTGGCTTGGCTTGTTAGCCAACCAGTATTTCTTTACATCCTTCACAAAGACCACTCATAAATGAACCTTGTTACTTTCAAAGAACTGAATAAAGACCGATTGTCCACCTCTAGGCACATGAAATTCCCTATGCTCCTACTATAAGATGCATAACACCAAATAACAGTGAAAATATTATAAACAGTCAGCTATGTTCATTCAAAGCACAGAGAATTAATCCATTGCAATTTGGCCTTGTGCACTGTTTCTTAGAAATGAATTCAGTGGGCTTGATCTTTTGGGTTTGATTTAATCATGTTTTACACCCACTTTGCCATTCATTGTAGTAACACAAATGACTGTGGTAGGAAATATTCCATGCTTTTGCCTTCAGAGCTGAAAAATATTATAACAAACATTAAGAATGTAAATATCGTCAGCAAAGAGTATGTCTTCATTGCAGTATTTTCTCAAGCCAGGTCTTTAAGATAGCTACACTGTAAAACTGCATTCAAACAGTATGTCCATCTATTTAGAGTAACTTCTAAGTATCAGGATTTTTACCCACCTTCCAGAACACTCCATACTTTACTAGCTGAGCTGCCCTGATACAGAGAGGGATTAATAACGAAACTAAAGGATTATGGCTATTTCAATTCCCAGTGAAGAAGAAATCCAGTGTAGGACAATGATTTCTTCTTTGTCCAGATACCTGACTTTAGCCTGTTTGGAAAATAAGGGGGTTTATTCCCTTCAAACACTAGTTACAATGGGCATATAAATCCATTCCCTAAAATCTCCTCCTCTGTCCTAATTTATGCATTATTCTTAAAGTAAGAACACAACTGCAGAAAAGAGCAGAAAAAGCATAATGGCAAGAACCAGCTGCAAAATGGTAATAGCATGCACATCTGATTAGTTGATGGTAGGATACATCGGAATCTATTTGTTTACGAATATACTCGACACTATTTGCATTCAATGGAACAATGAACTGTACCGTTTCTGAATGCACTGTACCATTTCTATGAGGACAGAAGCAAGAAATGACACTGTGAACTCAATACCCTGCTAAATCCAGCGCATACACTTACAGCATGCCTCTCATCACTGAAAATCCAGGAGAACAGAATGTACCTTTTCTGTCTCTTCCTTTGAATTGTAGTTGAAATCCATGTGGAAATATGATGTTGTCAATGGTTTAATCCACATACTGATTTATGTAATACTGTTCTGGTTACAGCATATTTGTCTGCCCTGTTCAAAACTTTGAATAAAGCTCCTTGTCTCTTCTTTCCTCAAAATAACACATAGTTCAAGATCAAGAATTCTGGTACAAACTAAAGTACCATATGAAATGGTACTGGGAATCTACCTGCAAATAAGAAAATACGCAAAAAATCTTATTTGCAGTGAAATTAACAATAATCTCAATTGTAATGGAAATCTGCCTTGCAAGTGTACTATTCTCCTTTTCTCCAAAGCCAGTCTGGTCCTCATGTAAAAGAAGTGCATCTGTCCAGGTGGTCTTCCATTTCAGGAGTTTACGGTTGACCATTACCCTTTAAAATCCGGGTTTTCTTAGGCAGCTGAAGCACCTGATGATGTGAAATATGTGTCCCCTGTATATCACATACAACCTGGTAAAGATGTGGGGGCTGCAGCCTATTGGACATGAAAGGAAAGAGCAACTCAAGAAACTACACTTGATTTTATAACTTGTGTATCCTAACTTTCCAGTTATTCTCTAAATTATTAGCAACCACTTTTTCCTTCTTCCCAGCTCTTTTTTCAGTGGAACTCTAGATGCACATTCGGCCTGCACCCAAGGCTTATTTGCAGCAGGTTATACTTGAATCTTTGTTGGTTTGGTTTTGGTTTTGTTGGGTGTTTTTACGTCTTTGCTGCATCAGGGTCCTTTTTACCAAATATGTATCTGATTTTGCCCACAGAAAGAAGCCAAGAAAAAAAGTATTAACCCTGTAGCATTTTGTATCATACTAAGCCTTAAATCAATATTTTATGTGCTTACTGTGCTTTAGTTTCATCTCTCTTTTCTGTTTAAAAAGTTATATCCCATGCTTCCAGTCTACAGAGCCTACAGTATTTCATATTAATGCATTCTTACACAGAAATCATGACGGTTAGGAGGCTCTTTCTGAGGGACTGGGACCATCAGATAAAAGGGATGTTTACCAGTTACGGTTTCAAACAGAAATGCCATGAGAATATATTAATCAGTTGGAAGTCCCAGACTGGAAGAAGAAATAATTTTTCCTGGCGTCTGGTAGAAGACTATTATAAACTGGTGAGCGATTAGCAAACCACTGCATAGAGAGAGCCAATAAGCTGTAGAACAGATACAGGAAGTTAGCACTCTCCAGCAATGTCACTGACTACTGTGATTTTCTCATATTTCAATCATTTGTAAGATTCATCAAGCAGGAATGGGGAAAATTTACAGTCGAGTATTGAATTAGGATGCCAAGGCTAGCTAAAAATAAATCTGATTCTTACCTTTTTGGCTGGAAAGCATACTGTAAACTAAAAGTGACAGGGAACCAAACATTGCAAGCACAAAATTATTTCTTCACTTAATACAAGTGGGACTTACCATGGACACTTTCTGGAGCAGTGCTTTAATGCCAGTAACTGTACAACACTCACAGAATTCAGTAGGTATAGGTAAAAAGAAAGGCACTTGGTTCTTGCTACGCATCTAATCCCAGCTTTGAATAAGTTTAATAGTTACCAGTTAAACCATGGCTAGAGTAAATTGTTAATCGCATAAGTACATTTTCCCCAGTTGGAATTTATATTGGATCATATGTGCACATACCCAGTAGAATAAGGGGCCCAAGGGGGAAAAGGAGACAGGGGAGTAATACAAGACCCATCGTTGACTAAAGGAAGGGTCATACTGTGCCGTCTGCTGTCCCCCATGCTATTATCTGCATAGATTATACTGTGGTGATGGGTGTAACCCTATCCATTACAAACAGACCTTCTACCCGGTGCCTCTGTCATCACTTCTGTTTCTACATGAGTCCATCCTTTGATAAATCCATGGTCTCTGTCCATCTGGTTGTTTTTGAGGCCTGCTCCATATGTAGGTGACCACTTCACTACCTGTGCTGCAGGAATTTCTTGCAATACGGCCCTTTTTGCCCCAATCTAACTTGTCTGAAACAAACTGCCTTCCTCAAAAGCTGTCCAGTGTGAATGTGCCTGTAGGTGCATTTTATTTTCTCTTTCTGGCATGAATTACTCCCTGCTTGATCCTTTCCTCCTCAAACTTACAAAAAGTAATCATTTGTAAGAATGTCCCATCCAGATTTACCTTCTTCGCTGTGCTCACCGCAGAGGACCGCTAGGTGGTTGTGCAAGTCTCCAGCTAGCTCACAGCATGCTGGAACACAGCTGTCCCACAGAGTCTCTTTTTGCATTGCTTCAATGAAATAGCTGTACAGAGATGGAGAAAGCAATGTGAAAACAGGGACTTGAATCTCATGCTCTGGAAGTAAATGGAAAATAAAGTAAATAGACAGACAAAAATAGAAATCAATAGAGTTGTGCAGGCCCACGGAATAATATCCAGTGCACATGCTGTAATTCATGTTCACACCACAAGATAGGTGAGAGGGATACCAAGTAAGCAAAACATGACTTTAATTTATCTCCTTAGCTATACAGGTAAGACTAGACTCAGGGGACTTCAAGAACCTTTCCTAATATGACTTTTTCAGGAAGACATAGCAAGGTATGAAAGTATAAGTCATGTTTCCTTTCCTGTCCTATTTTTGGACATCAGTGGCCTTATGTAACTCTGAAGTTCTCCCTCTGAGAAAAAATGGTTCAGCTTTTCATCATAGCCTAGTAATTTTACTTTTTCGTTGTCAGGATCAAAGTGCCTTCCTGATTATTTTTTTTTAAACGTCCACTGCAGACAAAGGTACAGCTGCAACTTGCATAAGCAGGTCTATGTTAGCTTTAAATGAGCCAGCCTGGGTACTACAGCAGCAGCCTGTTATTGGTGACCTGTGGTTACTCTGTGCTAAATTATTGAATGAATGAATTAGTAACTTAGAAAATCAGCATGCTACACTGCTGGATAAATGCCAGCCAGCTAGCTAAAGTTAGCTTCAATTTGTTAATACAAGCTGTAGTTACACAGGATCTGCAGAGCTGAGAACTATTTCTGTTATCTTAGAACGTAAATTACAGTCTGCCACATGGCAATACATTAAAGTCTCATTGGCCTGTAGAGCACTGAGTCAATCTGAAACTCAGCACCCAGAATCCCCAGCTATTTCTCAGCCTTACATTGAAATGAAATCCAGCCACACAACCTTCTCCACCACCTGGTTTTGATGGGTGCAATAAGAACTGGACATGAAGCCAAAAAGCAGCTGTACTGCACTTTGCTCTGGTCTCCAGTCTGGAGGAACTAAGGGACCAGGGTTAAGGTATATTGTGCAGCACAACAGTTCTGCAGTTTAGACCAGACTTGAGAAAGTTTAGATTGTTTTAGATTAATAATGAGTTAGTTGAATACCTTGTGTATAAAAATTATTTTTTTCTAAATTTGATCACTGCTTAACGATGCCTCCCCAGCAGAAAGTAAAAGAGCTGAGATATTTCAGATTCTTTCCCTGTTTTTCTTGAAGTAGCATATCATTAATCTCCTGTTTCTGAAGAGTTACTTTTGTGGGTGCTTTCTAGGCTTGACCTCTGCCCCCATATATATATTTAAGCACTTAGATTTAAAAACATCTCCATTTTTACTACATTCTTCCTTTAAGGAGGGTTTAATTTAATTAATGAGGTTATGGTACCCTAACAATTTATGTTTGCAATGTCTGAAAACTTTGCAAAAGAGCTATCTTTTCATGTTTGTTATCATGCTGCATTTCTATTTGTTTTCTAAGCAATAAAACAAAGACATCTATTAATGAAGACCAGATACTCACTTAACCACAGATATAGATTTTTATTCAAGCAGTATTTAATTAAATTGGAAAATCGTCCTTTGGTAGGACCAAAAGTGTTGAACCTAAATGGACATATATGTCAAATTGTTCTCCCCCGCATAAGTACTACAGCTCACAACACAGTCATTTTAAAATGTCAAGAAATGCTAGCACCAGCACATTTGCAAATGTCAGAAACTTTTAGTTAGGTTCTTAAAGTTTTAACTCTAAGTAACTTACTCATCTCATAACTCATTTAACCTCTTTCTAAATGATAATATTAAGCTTTTTTTTCTGAAGTGGAAAATTATTTATTTGTCTGAGTGCAAGCAATCTAACACTCTATTTGAAATATCTAACTGAATCATCCCTAAAGCTACTTTAATTGCTCTTTTACTCCTGGTTTGTTTTATTTCAATTAGGATTTGTATTAATATTTTGTTAGCATATTTACTAAGAAAACAAGTTTTGTATGAAGGATTGATCCCCATCTCATATTTTTTTAATTCATTGTCCAATTTCAAATGAAGCTGGCAGAAGGTTAAAAGTCTTGAAGTTACTATGAGAATACTAAGGGTAGACACTATTAATGTCTCCATTGAAGGCAAGGGAAGTAGAACTCAGCAGAGCCTTCTACTCTATTTGGCAAGACTTGCTACATCCTCACCAGTAAGTCAACCCATTCTACTGTTGTCCAGCAACAAGCTGAAAAGGCGCAAACAGAGGACAAAGGTGGCATCTAGAATGCTGTACAAATGAACTAGAAATATTACAAGGTGGGAAAAAGGTGTTTGAGATACGGAAGGGAGCTAAGGGTATTGGAAAGAAGTGCAGGAGGCTGACAGAAAGACTGGGAAAGTATTTTCATGGCATTATGGTGCCAAGATGTAGGGACCACAGGATATGAATTTATGCAAAAACGACCTTCACTGGTTTTGCTACTCATGAAACAAAGTAGTGGTTTCATAGGCCAGCATCTTCTTAGTACTTTTAAATGGAATCTATCTGCATCTTAATTGCCAAAGTTGTTTAAAAATGGGATTTCTGGCTGGGGTTTCTACATCTTTTCTTTAAAATGTATCCGTTGAACTTAGAATCATAGAGTATCTCAAGTTGGAAGGGACCCATAAGGATCATCAGGTCTAACTCCCTGCTCCTCACAGGACTACCTAAACTGAAACCATAGGACTAAGAGCATTGTCCAGGTGCTCCTTGAACTCTGACAGGCTCAGTGCCATGACCACTTCCCTGGGGAGCCTTTTCTGGTGACCAACCACCTCTCAGTGCAGAACCTTTTCCAGTCTGAACCTGAATCATATTTAAAATTAGAAGAGATTGTTATAAATGATTGAGTAATTTGGACACTGTCTTTGGATTTCCATATCTTTCTCAAACTTGAGAAAACATGATTTGCAAATCATAGAGTTCTGGCTTTACAGATTTGATGTTGAGTGCTCAGAAATTGGTTCAATTGTTTTCACATTTATTTTCAGCTAATGAACAGCTGTGATTAGAAGCAACAGAGGTTTTAAAATGGGCATTGAACCTTACATCTTGATTCTGACTGAGGGATGCAAAAGAAATTGCAGGGTTATGATTCTAAGATAATACTTTCTCATTTACACCAGGTTCAGATCTTCTCATTTATTCTTTTGTGGAGTAGTTGAACTGCATTCTTCCCAATGTTTAAATTCTGTTCACATTTTTATCAGCGTGTCCAAATATATTTGAAGTCACATAAATACAGGTCTCTTGTGGGTATTCTTAGAATCACAGAAGCATAGAATGGTTTGGGTTGGAAGGGACCTTAAAGATCATTTATTTCCAACCCCCCTGCCATGGGCAGGGACACCATGCTCAGAAAGTACAACTGTCTCTATGTCAGTTATGTGAACTCTCCAGTCTTAGACTAGAAAACCAGAATTTGGCATCTTGTTCTTTAAAGTAAATCAAGGGTTTATTAGTCTGAGCTGCAACTTTGCTTAAGGCACAGTTTCAATTGCTGCCTGCTTTTGAGTGTGTATTTATATGGCAAGCCTTGCTGAGAAAAATGGAGCATGCTTATATCAATAAGCTGTTATTGAGCAGGGTGATATTCATGCAGCTTGCCCTTGTCATGTCTGTGGTTTTTGTAAAAGTTATGAAAAATCCTGAACCTAAATTCTTTTGACTTGGGTACAGCACTGTGAGCTGATTACCTTTAACTACCTGGAGCCTATTCAGATTTCCTCAACCTACCTGGAGCAGAACCCTTTTAAAAATCTGTCTGCAGTGTGCTGTAGGGCATTTTTTTCTCAGTATCATATCAATGGCAAATACTGTACGCTGCTAGAGGGTGCTGCTGCTGCCCACACATTACATAAATGCATTTTATAGAAAGACACACTTACTATGGATTTTTTTTTTTTTTTGAGGGATCTCTTCTGCTTGTATCCTAAGTGAGTATGTGATTGAACAGCTGTGTAGAGGGATGCTTCAAGACGTGGGAAGAAGCTTTTGTAGTTTATTAGACTGCATGGTTGTCAGCAAGAGAGAAAGCATCAGAAATACAGTGCATTTGTACAAGATAATCCATGTTGTAACTGCCACTCTGTCCTCAACTGTATTTCTGTAGCAGGAAAACAAACACCAGGATGATGAGTGGAATTATTATTTGTAGGTCAGTGATGACTAACAGTGGCATGAAAACTTAATGGACCGATGCAAAGAGGGGAAGTTGTTGACCGTTGGCCACCTGTGGCTGCTGTGTGATGCTGCAGTGCAGCAGTGAGCCACGGTGTTTCTTGTGGAGGTTGTTTACTTAGGTTGGCTGTCGTGATTTTGAAATGGGACTTGTATAATGCACTGGAGAGAGCTTTTCACACTTTCTCAGTTCATAAAGGGCAGTTCCAGACCCTGTTGTAGGGAGGAGTGTAGAGCCAAATAGCTGCTGATTAATGCCACCTGTTTTGTGCCTGCTGAATTTTACGGATTACAGTAAATAAAAGGCTAATTTGTCTCCTAAAGCATATATTGATATAAATGTGATCACTTTTCTGCACTACATAACTTGGGTCAATGGACTGTTGCTTCAATGTATTTGTTTCTGTCACGTTCTGACCGTATCGATAATGTCTTTGTGTGGCCTGATCTTCCTATTCATTACAAATGGGTGAACAGCAATAAGCACTTCAACAAACAGATATTTCTTAAGCTGTCAAACTCAAAGCCCGAATAACCTAAAGAGGAGTGCTATCAGACCTGCCAACTATAAACAATAAACACTTTTCTAAAATGCAGAATGGCTTACAAATCAAATAAAACTGAAAAGTTAGGCTGAACTGCAAGTCAAGGTTTTTTTTTAAACATTTCTGAAAACATTAATACACAAAAGAATGAAGGCAGCACCAGTGCCTGATACCAACTGCCGGCTTTCTGCTTTTTTCTCTTTTTCGTTCCCACTTCTTTCATGCACAGCACAACACACTACAGGCATACAAAGGGAAAAAGGGCTGCAGGGTTCCCTGAATTGGTCCCGCTAATTCTCTTCCTGTTTGACTGCTAACTCCCTTGCATAGCGATTAGAGAGAGACTTGAAGAGTTACAAAGAAGCTGAAGCAGCAGCAGAGCAAGTAGTGGGTATTCACTGCTCCACGCAGAGGCCTGAACACGCACAGCTACTGTCTATGTGATTTTAACCCTTCCCTTTAGCTTCCACCTGTAAGAAATTATTCTGAAATTCCTGGGTCTGCACACACTTATACCTGATTTTGAAAAGATAATGTAATTTCCTTAGTTACCTTTTGCCCATAATCTCCATTCTTGCAAGCTGCTTTTTCCATTCCTTCTTTTCCTGCAGTAATTCAGAATTCTCTACTGAACTTTGGACAATTACGTTATATGCTTCACATTTCCATATGGTCTTCTGTGGCAGCATGTTTGTACTGAGGCTAGACAGTAAAATGCCCAAGCTGTCCAACCTGGAGCCTCAGACAGCAATGACAGTCCACTCATTTTTTGGGTGTGTGTGGTAGAAACAGAGACACCACCACCACCACCCCTTCTACAGAATAAGGCCATCAATCACAACCGTATCATGTCAGAATTTTTACCCTGACTTACATCCACAGATAGTAGGCAAATATTAACAATAGAAAAAATTAATAATATATTACTTCATTAATATAGATACTATTTTTAAGAAAGGTATCTTACTCTAAGAGAAAGCAGTATGACTGTCAGTGAAACAATTACCAGGGAACAGAAATCAAAAATCTGAGTTTATTAGTCAAGGCTGTCTGCCTTTCAGAGCAATTAATCAAAAACATGCATATTTTGGAACCCCAGGATGATAAAAAGGTGTCTTTCCAATTTTGGAAGAGGAGAGTGTCCTTTCAAGGATACAATGGTGCTTTTCAGAGACCAGTGACTGTGCAACGTGTCTTTCAATGGAAGGCTCAATTCAGAGCAAACCTTTTCCCACCACTTCAGGTAGCTATTGACTGACATTACTGATTGGCTAAAATTATTGTTGCAAAAAGATCTGCAAATATCACCTCTTCAATATGAGTAAAAATCAGGGGGAAAACTCAGATAAATTGCTTAACCACTTTTTGAATGGTGTCTGCTGAACCAGACTTCTCCCTTGCCACAGGTTAAGGGGAAGAGGGAAGAAAACTGAACTTCAACACTGAGGGCTTCCTTGTCTGACTTACCCTGGCTGAAACTCTGACTGGCCAACAGGACTTCAGCCAGAAACACTTCACCACTCCTTCCCTCACCCGTTTTTCTCACTCCACTCCAAGACAGTTTCCACAGAAACAGAGTAGCACAAACAGTACAGGTTTTGGGTGCCTTTCTGCAGAAATAAGTGTTTTTTAACAGAAGAGTCTATGTATAGTATTTCCCACTTAACATCTCATTTTGGTGAAAAGCTATATTAGAGTTTAGGTTCAGAGGTTATCCGGATACTAAAAATCATATTTGAAATTCTTCTCTCAACATTTTAAACCTTGTAGTAACTCCACAGATTGCCTGACTGTCTGGCAGCAGAAATACAAAATGAATATTCTATTTTATCACTTGGTTTAGAACTTTTTCATATTTCTTTTCCCTCTGCTGTTTATCAGCAACATTGGCAAGTGTCTGACATGCAAAACAGAATCAAGCAAACCACTGCATCAGCCCACTATAGGCCTTCCACTGTGCCCCACAGCCAAGCTTAGAATCAAAGCAGAATCCTCCCTAACACTGCACTTATTTAACAATTACAAAGTAGTTTTGTACAATGAAAATTACAGTGAAGGTGGTTGCTCTTAGAAAATAGTCCATGTTCCCAGCTAACCACCAAGCCGGTACCTGAGAGTCCGGGGTCACGGAAAGGCGTACTCTAGTTTTGCCACTGAGCCAGCCTCCTGACCTCCTTACAGACCTTCCAACTGCCTGTAAATAATTTCCCTGACAGAAAAATGTTGTCAGGCCAAGTCACTAAGCTCGATGATTAAAAATTGGCAAGTGTCTCTCGCTCCATATAACAGGCAAACTTTGCTGGGCTGTTTCCAGGATTTTGGTCCTTGTCCTTACCTGCGTAAGAGAGCTTAATTTGTGCGCTCCCAGTACCAATGCACTGGCCCAGTGAATGCCCAGCTAAACAAGCTGCTGTGAAAGGACACTGTGGTGAAGTATGTTCCTATTATCTACTTCCTATTTAGAATCATGAGTGTTTACTGTACTCATTCTAGACAGTAGCCTGAAGTCAGTTGTGCTCCTTTTATCAAGTAGCCAGGACGACCCAGAGATTACTTTTGCCAATGCTAATCAGTTTGGACAACTCTGTAAGTGAATGAAGGATCAATAGTATCTCCAAGCAGCAGGAAAGAGAAGGGTGATAGAAAGGTGGAGGATTGCCTGTATTCTGGATTTTATTGTCCAAAACTACATGAGGAATTAGGCATTTAAAAAGGGAATACTACAGTGTGGCTACAGCCTAGAAGTTAACCAAATGTAGATAGCAGGATTTTCTGTATGGATGATGGGGAATGAGTTAAAGTCATTCACAGCTATGAGTAAAAAAATACCACAGGTATTTCCATAATGCATTTCAGTTTCATGTCTCTCCATCTTTGACATGAATGCTGTGGCTTCCAAAGTGTTTTTAGTGACCAGATCCAGTTGTACTGAGGACAACAGGCATTTTACCAGGAATTTAATAGGGGACAAAATTTCCCACCAGTAACAGTGATCAAAGGCAGCAAAAAATTTCATGAAAAACCCAATGTGACCGTAGGCACAGGCAAGGCAGGCAGGCATATGAAGAGCACACTGCTACCCTGCAGGCCAGCGCTTGAGCAGCACAAGCTGCCAGGATAGCTCATTTTCTCCCTCCACCTTCGCAGGCTTCGCCTTTCCTCCTGGGTATGAGGCAAGAGCTTTGCTGCAGGAGTCGGTCCCGCTCAGCACCGCTCAGCATCCTTGCTCTTTCGTGGCCCTTGGGAGAGGAGCAGGTGCAGCCAGCCCTGCTGGCAGCTCATACTTCAGGCTCTTCATCCTGTCTCAGCTGTTTTCCTCCTCCCATGCAAGTGGCACCAGCCCAAACACACTGAAAGGTCTTTCAGACTTTGGAGGTGAAAGGCCTTCCAAGATAACTGTGGGTGGGTGCAGAAATACATAATTATTCCCCCAGCTCAGATTCCTATTTCTTGTAATACTTGTTCTTTACTGTCATCACAAAAATTAAATGCTGCCACTCAAATATACTTGATATGTGGGCGACAACATCCTGTCTTGTCTACACTGCTGCAAAGCTTTGCAAGATCCCTGAATCAAACTTCTAACAGTAAACAAAGGTACAACAAGAAAACATATTTCACAGTTACCTGCCAGTCCTATGGTTAAGGTTTTACTTAATCTTCAATGGTCACACACATTCTTAATTTAAAATTACACAGTTCAGCACAGTGCCTGATGATTTGTTTACAGCTACCTTTATATCATTAATTTTTTAGAGAGGAACAAAACTGGTCAAAAAACCCACAGTCCTCTCTGTCTAAAATTCTCATTCTCTGTCTAGAAAAGATGCTTTTCCACCTTCCTCCTGTTGCAGGCTAATTGACCAAGGGATTTGGAGAGATGAATCTAAAAAATAAGCAGCTTTTCGTTTTAAAAAAAGAATGGCGGAAAGGAAAAGGGGAAGAATCAACTTGAAGATGATAGCTTATTAAAGTGATATAAACCTTGATAATGTGTTCTCTGAAAAACATTTTTTGTCATTATTTTGGAAACCTGTATGATTCTTTTTGGGCTGTTTTCTACGTTCTTCAAAGAATCTCCTCACTGCAATTACTTACCTTATGCATTAAGTTCTCTATCTCCAAACCTCTCCATTTTTTAAATAATACTGTACTTTTAGGTTTTGCACAGCAAAAAATTATCACTTCCACTATTTGCTTAAGGCAAGCCTTCAAAATGGGCATTAGAAATGCAAACAACTTGCATATGAAAAATACATTAAGCTTTTAATAGTTCTTTCATTTTGATTCTCTGTGGTGCTATTAATGACAGGTAAAAATCAGACCAGTTAAGTGCAGCTGGTGCAAAGAGGTGTAAAATTACAACTTATCTGCCTGTTTGTTCCCCTGGGAGGCATAAAACTGAAGAAGAGTGAGTGCAGTTATTGCTGCTCTATTTTATGTTTTTTCTATGCAGTGGGAACAGCTCAGCTTCATACCTTTGGGTTTTGAAGGGGCATCTTTGGAGGAGATTGACTCAACATGCTTGTCACCTGTGTTCTTTTCCTAGCCAGGTTTATGCTCCCATCTGCCAATACGAGCTACCCCGATTTCCTCTCCTGGGGAGCCTGAGAGTAGGAAGACGTTACAAACTTATTAAAGGCCATCACTATGGTCGATCATATTTTTTTCCTGCAAAACAAACCTCCTTCATGTTGCATTAAATCAAGTTTCTGTGGGAATGTACTGACACTCACATTTGAGTTGAGACTGTATTTTAATGATAGCACCTGACAGGTATATCAGACCATTTATAATGGAGTATTTTTAATTGTTAAACCAACTGGAGGGAAAAAATGATGCTGAAGTTGCAGCCATATCATTATCTTTTTATTATATTTTACAGTATACTTCTGTACGTAAAAGGAACACTTGATTAATGGAAAGAGAAAGTGGTGATGACTGTGTGCCCTTTGCTAGCCCACACTTGCAAACCATGTTAGGGGTAGACCGTAACGGCAGGTGACTGAGCATGCCGTCTTTCAAGTACTGATGTTCTCTGCTTGCCAGGATGGCTCAGTTTTATCTCAGAAGCAGAACAAGAAATCCCTTCCTTCCAGCCCCTGAACCACATGAAGGATGGTCTCAAGGATTATGCCTGTAGATTCTCAGACATAGCCAAATAATTCTTTTGTTGGAGGTTGCTTACTGGTATTGAGACAGGAGTAAGAAATTTTGCTGAATATATTAGAAAACTTGAGAAATGCATAGTAATGATCTTAATAGCTATTCGCCTTGTGGTAGCACCTGCAGGTCCTTCAAAATGCTGGCTCTTCACTGTGTGAGGCACTTCATACCACTCCAAATTTTATCCGAGCTGATGGTAGTGGATGATAGATGAACATAGTCAATAGGGAGAACTAACAGTAGGGCAATTATCATACAAAGCACAGGTTGTAACATACAAGCTACCTGACAAGGATTTTATAGACAGGAAGGCACTTAATGTAGGAATTTGGAGGAGGAAAAATAAGTATTTTAGGGAACTTCCCCTGCACAAGAGAAAAGAAGCAAAACGTTACATGAGAAAAAAACATTGGACCGATGCATGGTAGAACACAGTAGAAGTCTTGCAGAAGGATCCCCCCAGCTGGATATTTTCAGCCAGACAATATGCCTTTGCCCGGGAGAGGTGAAGGAATTACTTTCACATCCACATACCGGGGCTCCAGTAACTGGTCGGATGACAGAAATGTTTAAACAACGTATAGCTCTTTTTGTATGCCCCCCCCCCAAGACAGCCTGGGAGCTGAACAGCAGCAGGCCTAGCTCTGGATTCCTCGGTGATGCTACAGTCTTTGGAAGTCCCATACTCCGCTTTGTTGATAGCCAATGTCTATATCGCTGTTCCCAGTCCGCTGTTGGCCTGTTCACAGAAGCACATTAAACCCACCCCTGATACTCCTGCTGGTTTCTAGCAGGTTATTGAAGTTCCAAGCGTTAAGGGTGGATGGAGGGTGGGAACTAATGCTCTAACAGACAAAGCTTTGATCCCGTTCGTACTTGATAAATCTCTGTGGATCCATCCCCGCTCAGAAGTAAGGATAGCCACAAGTCTATGCTCTTCCCTTTCTAACCACAACATGCATTTCCTTGATGAGGTCTTTTATAAGCTATAGACCAATGCATGCATACCTGGGACTTTTTAATCCAAACCAAAGCACTCCATTGCGTTACCTCCCCTCCCGGGGTAGAATAAGAAAGTATACGGGATGAGAAAAGAAGTCTCCCGTGCGTGCACAGCGGTTGTGAGCCTCATCACAAGGGACCATGATGAACAGAATGCAACCAGAGAGCGAGAAGCATGAGAAACTGAGGCGTGGTGCTGGTAGCCTGGCAAAGGGGAGGCCCGAGGCTGGCTAGGGTTAAGGTACAACACAGAGGGGCTTAAAAGCAAAGACAAATCGTGCATGTAGAAGTTAATGAAAAGACGCTCCTTGCACCACCGCTTAGAAATACAACGGGGGGTAGAAGACAAAGTTCTGACAACGTCAGAAAAGACTAGCAATGCAGATCCAGCCTGGTTTGCGCTAGTTTTAAAGTTCTGCCTGCCGCTCCTAGATGCTTTAAGCTGTTTGCTGTCAAAGGAAACTCCGGCAGGCCTGAGGCACCGGATACCGTGCGGGACCCCTGGCGGGCACCGCCACCGCCCCCTCCCCCTCTGCGAGCCGTCACGCCCGCCGGGCGCCCCGGGAAACGCTGTAATTAACCACGACAGCTCCGTGGCCGGGCGCCCCGCTGGCCCCGGGGCAGCGCCGGGCGTTATTCACCGCCTTTACCTCCGGCGGCGCGGCCGAGCCCCGTCCCGCGGAGCGGCGGCGCTGCCGCCGGCAAATGGCTGCGGCGGCGGGCGGGCGCGCTGGCCGCCGCTGGGCCGGGCCGCTGCTGCGACGGGGCCGGCCGGGGGCGGGCGCAGGCAGGAGGCCGCCTCCGCACACGCGGAGCTGGGGCGGGCCCGCGCCGCTCCCTCCGGCCGCCTCCTCGTTCCCCGCGGCGCTGGCGCCCGGCCCGTCCTCCCGTGCCGGCGTGCGGGTAAGTGGCACCCCGTCCTCTGCTCCCGCCCGGCGGCGCGCCCTCCCCCGGCACCGCGGCCGCCAGGGCTCCTCAGCGGCCGGGCGGGAGCCGCGGCCTCCGCGGCGGGGCTGACTCCCGCCCCCAGGCTGGGGCGCGGGGCCGGGGCGGCGGGGGCCGGGGCTGAGCCGCGGCGCAGCTGCCCCCTCCCCGCGCCTGCGCCGGGCTCTCCCCGGCCCGCTCGGGGCTCCCGCGGCGGGCGGCCGCGTGGTGCCGGAGCCCCCCGGCAGCCCTGTTCTCCTGCTTCCCCCGCTCCTCCCGCCCGCCCCGGCCCCTTCGCTGGCCCCGGCCGCCCCGGGGCTGGCGGCGGCGGAGCCGGCCCGCGGGACCTACCGCCGCTCCCCGGCCCGGCCGAGCGCTGCCTGCCGCGGCCGCTTGGCCCGCTCCCCCGCGCCGCGCCGCCCCGGCCCGCCCCCAGGCGGGTCCGCCGCCGCCTGCTGCGCCCGCCTGAAGCGGCTGCTGCCTCACCGCGCCCGCCCGGCGGCGCCGCTGGGTCCCGGCTGCCCGGTGCCGTGGAAGCCGGCTCGGCGGCCGCGCTCCCTCCCGCCCGGCCCTGCACCCGCCGGAGCGGGACGCGCCCCGTGCCCCCAGCCCGGGCCCTGCCGGGCGCCCCCACCATCGCGCAGCGTTACGTGCTGGGGGGAATCCAGCCCTGCATTGGCAACGGCAAATTCAGCTTCTGCTGAGACATGGTCTCTGTTGAAACTGCTGCGGAGTTGCCGTTGGTGCAGATTCTGGCTGTTACGAAAGCACCTGTTTGCTGGGAAAGGGACCGAGATGGTTGAGCAGCCGTCAAAAAATTGCAGGCGCCTCGGCAGTGGCCTGCGCAGGTGTGATGCAGCGTGCCACAGCCGCTCCACGGGGGCATGCGCTGCCGGGCACGCTTTGGCTTGCTTCTTCGAGTAACTGTCCTGCAGAAACTTTCCCGGTGACAGCCACTGTTTGGCACAGGACGGGACTTTGTGCATGCGAGGCATTCCTCTGCTGTGGGAACGGGCCTGATCTAACAGCTTCAGAGTATTTGTGGCCAGCGTTGAATTCTTCTAACGGCTTGTGTCATTCAGTAACTAGGTATTGCAATTTTATTTTAGAAACATGGGATTTGTCTCATTACCTCCTTCGACAGGTGTCTCGGAGGATTTTCCTGTGCCAAGCGGTGTTTGGTCGCCAGACGAAGACATTCATAAGCCATCTAGAAGCCTTTTCCATACCAGTGCTTTATAACCTGGGCTCTTTAAATTTGGCTACATAGGAGAAGAATCTGGAAATGATGGTGAATTGCTTCTGTTGGCTGTGATTTATTTTATTTTTTCTTTTTAAAGAAGGATCTTTATTTGAGCACAAACAAGTTGGTGCTGTCTGCTTGAAGGTATATTGGTTCGGTAATCGTTCTGCTCTCTTCTGCATGTGTTTTGTCTTCCGGCAATACATATGCTTTTCTATAAGTCTGTTCTCATTTCCCTTTTGCCTGGTCTTTTTTCTAGTGCTGTTTTCAGTTCTTCATTTGAGCAAAGCATTTGAGGTGTTTCTAAAACAGTTGTTTCTGCCTCTTTACCTAAATTTGTGACCTCTACAAGGGAAAGTCCAGGCAGTAAAACAGCAGTGGCTAACAGCTAACTGGTAACAGATAGTTAATAGCTCAGCACATGGTGATTATCAAGTTAATAATGAGTCTTCCTTTAAAAACATACCCTTTAAAATGAAATAGAATATGCAACGTAGTGGCTGTAGAAACAGTACAGGATGATGTGTGTGGCTCTAAAATACTGCTTTGTACCTAGATTAATTTCCTAGTATCAGTTGAATCCTATTAACTTACAAACTTGCCTGTTGTTGCAGGCAAACTTGTCTTGACTTGGGGAAATGAATTTATTGCCAGTTATCGCGAACTCTTAATTACTGATTTGGCTAGTGAAATACAAAGAACGCCACCAGTTAAACACTTGGGGAAAACTCCTTTCCTCCCGCTTCCCCAGGCTCAGCTTCACTCCAGACACCTCCCCTTCCCTGGCTGTCCCCACAGGTTACACTCCCTCCCTTGGGTGAGGCAGTAGTAGTGTGGGAGGGCAGGGCTGATGCAGGGAGGTTTCTTTCTGCTGCTGCTTCTTTCTCATTTCTGCTGCTCCCAGGTAGGCCCCTCCATGGGCCACAGTGCCCTCAAGGGCATCCCTGCCCCAACATGGGCACCTCCAAGGCCGCAGTACCTTCAGAGGTGTTCATGCTCTGGTGTGGAGAGCATCCTTCTAAGAGTGCATCTCCAGCTGTGTCCCTAACAATTGTCCCCTTCCCTGTGCTTCCCCCCATGTCTTTTTTTAGCACGCTGGCACACACCTCCCTCATGCTTCCCGTTGCACTTTATGCCCCTGGCGGCTCCTCCCTTTCTTAAATAAGCTGGAGCAGAGGTACCGTGTGCTCATCTGACGAGCTAGAGTTTTGGCAGGTGGTGGGTTTGGTCTATTATGGAGCCAGCTGGAACTGGCCATGACCAGCACAGGACAGTTGATGGCCTCTTCCTGTGCAACCCACTGTTACCAGAACCTGTGGTTTATTCCCAGTACGCTGGTGTGCTGGCTGGGTGATGCTGGGAGAGAGGTCCTGTCAATGCCTAATTACAGGAACTCCAGTCTACTTTCATAAACATAGAAATAAAACCAAACTTCTGTGCTGTGGCTTGCTAAATAGCAATATTGTGTCATGTCCATAGGTTGGTAGCACTTTTACAATTGCATTTGTTACTAACTTGTCCATCTGAGTAGTTGTGTCTCCTCCTATACAACTGCTGATACCTGGGTTTGGCCAGCTGGTTTCTGTAACGATCATGTTCGTACACGTTTTCAGTTGGGATTTTTTGTCTCAAACTTTCTCAAAGAGTTAGTTTTCCTCTTTTTCAGATCTGAAGGTACAGCTCTGCTAATGCAAAGGTGGCAGCTCAGGTTGCCAGGGAAGAGTCAGAGCTCTGCTCCACCAGCGTGAGTAGTCCTGTTCTTCTCAGAGATCATTTCACTTCCTTGGTTTTTTTTTTGTCCCACTCATTTGTAGCCCAGTTTTGCTCTCTCACGCATTTTATCTTTTGGTCTGAATTGCTGCCACCTTATGTTCTGGGACTGTGTGTGTTAGAAGAGATGAACTTAGAAAAGGAAGAGATGAGATTGCAAGCTTGGGAGAATCTAGCCATCCTCTCTCAGCCCTTGTAAGAAGGAATCTTGATAGAAAAAAGGAATAATTGAGAGTAGTCATGTTTAACAGAAGGCTTGGGAACAAAAAGTTTCTGAGGCACTAAATTGCTATTGACAGCAGAGGCTGTCAGCTGTGCCAGGAGTTGGCAAGAATGATGATGGTGGTAAATGGTCGGCGTAGTGTTGAATCCTGCTGTTCTGTAGCCTAGTGTGCATGCTGCCTTGTGTGTGTATCAAGCCCTCTTAACATCTCCCTTCTCTCTTCCCAAGTACATACTGTTTCTAGCTGTGCAAAATCTTTACTTGATGTTTAACTGAAAAATGCAGAAAGTTATGTGGTTTTCCTGAACTGTTGCAGGGGGCAGAGTCCTTGGAGTGAAGAGACTATGTGTTGATATTGCTCTTAAGCAGACAGGAAATAAGCCATTCTTCTTGCTCCTCAGGGCTTTCTGTCCCACACTGTGCCTTAAACATGGAAACTGTAGAAATGAGTAGTGTATCCTTGAAACGTCCTCGCTCTGAGGATGATGTGGCCAATGCAGACGAAATCAAAAGACAGAAGATCGTAGAGAAGTCTAAGACAGGGAACGACTCTGGGCAGAGCATTGAGACTGTAACAGAACAACCTGACAAATCTCTGCTTGAGGACACGAAAAATGAAATACCGCCCAATGAGGAAAGTGAGGAGCAGGAAGATGAGGAACTAGAGGACAGTGATGAAGATGGAGATCCAGAGAGCTTTGCAGACATGATGAAGCATGGACTGACGGAAAGTGATGTTGGCATAACTAAATTTGTTAGCTGTCATAAAGGGTTTTCTGGAATCTTAAAAGAGAGGTAACTCTTTGTCTTGTTATGTATATTAATTCCTCGTGTTAAGCAGCTGTTCTTCATTTTCCTTTTCTAACTTGCAGGATGCACTGGATTATATGTAGCCACTTGGGAGGTTCATTACTTTCTTTTCCTAGCGCTGAGACTGGAAGAAAGGTTTCATTTGGGACTTTTCTAGATTTATTTTTTTTTTCTCCTTTTTACCCTGTCAAATAGAGCTCTAAAGAAAGAAGCTGTGTATGTCTAGAAATACATGATTACACTGACCTTTGCCATTTGTCTTGCTCTCTGGCAGCAGCACACAGCATAAAACCTTACACAGTCATCCACCTTTTGTACCACTCTTCAGTGCAGATACAAGATGCGCTGGAGAAAGTGTTGAAATCGTCCCTCTTTGGTTCTTCTTTGCTTTTCCCTGACTCTCATGCTAATGTCTTCAAACACGTATATTGTCAGCTGGTCCGTTAGGCTTTAAATTATAGTCTGATCAGTTGTAATGACACTTATAAAATTTCCTTTTATGTTTTGTAACTCGGGATGTGGAATTTTGCTTTCTATGCTTAATAAGATGTTTGGATTTTAGTAGCTTTTTTTTCTAAATGAAACTTCTGTTTTTTTTAAATTAAATAACATCTTTGGATAAAACAGAATGCAAATACAAAACACAGTCTGCGCTGAACCTCCTTGGTAGTCTGCCAGTTTTGGGCTGAGGTGGCCAAAGGTAGCTGAGTGGTAGAAGTGTTTGTTGGCTTACAGTTTTTCTTCAATCTTAGTTTATAACACCTATTGTTAATTTAGTCCTGGCATTTTTATGGTACCAGTCGCTAGCATGTCTAGACAGCTGCAGATAATGAGAGAGGACACGTAACACTCCTCAGGAAGGAATTCTACCAGTATGATATATGGCTGTGGCTGCACAGAGGTGTGGCAAATGGGATCTTGGGGGAGATAGAGTAGAAGCATTCTTATGGTGAAGTTTTACTTCTCTTTCAACATTTATGTTCTGAGGACTTTCTTCTTTTTTTTTTTTTTCCTTTACAAGCAATTGCTACTTAAAAATCATTTAGCAATTGCAACACAGATTGACTGTGCTCCATTGTCACCGTCAAATTCTTGCCGTCATAGAGTATGCAGAGTAACTGTTTATTTGGCAGATGTTCTCTATAATTGAATATATGTAACAGAGCTGGATTTGTCCTGCTTTCCTTAGAGCAGCTAACGGGCACTTTATTCTGCATGTTATTTGAAGTGATGGAGTTAATGCATTTGTTCTCATTGTAGCAATAAAGTAGAGTCTTAATTGTCAGTAATGACTGGGATTGAGGATATGCATTACTGATCTCTGCAAGCTACTGAGAAAATGACTCAGAATAACTTCAGCAGGTGTTTGGCTATTTGCAAAGAAGTCTGCTGAGTATCTTAGATGGGCCAGAATTCCTTCTGTGTTCTTGTGCTGTCCTGAGGGGAGGGAATAGGTACAGCTTTATCATGGCTGAAGTTTCTTCCATGTGAATTGAATTATGTGAAATCAGAATTCTTGAAGTTTCTTCCATGTGAATTGAATTATGTGAAATCAGAATTCTTGAGTGAATTCTGCTAACAAAATAGCTTCTTTTGAAAGGACTTTATGTGGTACGGGATTTTTATTTCTTTAATTAAAAATATAATGCGTGTTTCTTCCTATCAGATACTCGGACTTTGTTGTCCATGAAATAGGCAAAGATGGACGTGTGAGCCATTTAGATGACTTTTCTGTTCCCGTGGATGATGAGGTAAATGTTGAGGTAAAGATTCGGTAATGGCTATGCTCCTTAAGCAAAAGCATCAAGAGGCTGGAAGTTGTTCTGTCAGGGTTACTGGATGTTTGTTTTCCTCCTTCAAATGTGTGTTAGGACCCGTCAGAAGAAACATTTACAGTTTTGTCAGACGAAGACAAGCAGCGTTTAGAGGAGCTCCAGCTTCTTAAGAATAAGGAAACTAGTGTTGCCATAGAGGTAAAATTAATAAATGATATAAAGTTGGGTGGGGGGGAAGGGGGTGAGAGAGTGAGTGCATGGAAGGTGTGCGCTTCCTAGCGCATGTAAGGTATAAGAGCAGTTTGAACATGATGCAGCAGGTGGTACAGAAATATTTTCAGTTTAGGGTTTAATTTTGTAAAGCCTTAACAGATACTCTCAAGTTTGCTCACATGAGTTGTCATTTTGATTTCAGTGGGACTCTACACGTGAACTCACGTACATGTCTTAATTTATGTGGTGTTAAAATTTTCTGGCAGTATTTTGGTTTTCTGTCTAGTAGTATTTTATAGAATAATTGTGCAAGAAGGATTAAATAAAACATCCATCCTGATGAAAGACCTATTTTCAAGGTCAGTGTTTAGTGATTTAATAGAAAAGAAAATAAATACGCTCTTCTGTAACAAGAAAAATAAGAAGGTACAAAATGGTATTAAAACTTGGTATTTTTAAACATCTAAATACTCCATATACTTGAAGAATAATTGTTGGGCTAAATTTGGGACACAGAGATGAGTAGGATTAAATCTGGTAATTTCAAATAAGCATTCACACATTAAATAATTGTACCTAGCTTTTTTTTTTTTTCTTTCCTTTAATGTACATAGAATACCTTTGTTTTGCCAGAGTTGTCATTAGAAGAGGGGATTTTATTAAGCACAGAAAAGGGGAATAAATTTTGAGAATTTTATTTTGTGAATGTTGAGACTGGGATTTGTAGCAAAGTTACTTATTTTTTTCAAACTGATTTTAGTAAGTAGGCTAGGCTTTTAAAAGCATACTTATTCAGTACTTTAGTGTGATTTGGTAGGTTTTCTTTAAACATGGAAAATTCAACTCTGAGAGAATCCTTCCCCTTTTGTATTACTTTATTTGGTTTCTACATGTGTGTATATTAACACAGGTAATTGAAGACACCAAAGAAAAAAGAACAGTTATCCATCAGGCTGTGAAGTCCTTGTTTCCTGGACTGGAGACTAAAACAGAAGATCGAGATGGAAAAAAATACATTATTGCTTATCATGCTGCTGGGAAAAAAGCACTGGCAAGTGAGTTTCAGTCGCGCAGCTGTTGGGTAAAGTAAATGCTAGAATCATCTCAAAGCTAAAAATCATTAGCAAGTACTTCAAATGGAGTGCACCTCCTAAGGTAGCCTGGTTTGCTTTTTCCTCTTTGCAACTGATGCTGTACATCTAAAATGATGAAGGACACAAGGAGTGTCTTAAATTTGAATTTCTACTTGTTTGTCTTTCGAAATCATTCCTCAAATACAATGGTGTTAAAGTGAGAGGATCTTTTGCTATTTCAGTGGAAACGGGCAAAATAGGGGCTTCATTATCAGTGTTGTTTGCACTTAGCTTTCATGAAATTACCTGGATGCATAAGTGTGCATTGTGGAAGTAAGAGATTGTAGCTGAAATGCATACATTAGACTGACAGTCAGTGTAATCCTGACTGTCTTGAAAATCATGACAAAATTCTCAGTGACTTGAGTAGAGACAAGCACCTATTTGTTTTCCCAAGGTTATAGATTTCTATAATCATAATATATTTATTGTGATCTTTAAGGCTACTTCTGCTTCCAAGACCAATTATATTTGCAGAAAAATTTTATTGTCTTTATTATGAATTATTTTTATATATAAATTATGAATTTATAATGAATGAAAAATCTTTATTCATTGTTAATCACAAAGTAATGAAGGATTTTCAAAATGAAGTGTTATCCACCTCAATCTTGCTGAATACTGATTGGGTTACTGGGGGTAAATTCAGATATTCTACATCTTTTAATGTTTTAACATTTGTTGCTACTGTAAGTTAAGAGAATTGTCTATATGCAGAATGTTGCACATTTAACAAAACTTATTAAGGTTTGATTTGGTTTAAACTGATTGTATTCCTATGTCATTTCAACCTACTACAAATGAGAGTATGTAAATCTAGCCCTTCCATTTTAAAGATGGAGATGGGATAAGGAGATAATGTAAAATTGGAAATAACACCATATCCATTTAAATTTAGTTAGTTTTTAAGGCTTGTTCTAAGTAAATATGGGAATGTTACACTGTTACTGGTACAATTATAATGTGTTTGTGTATCTTGTTTAACCATGTTTAGAAAATCTGTATGTTTGCATGCTTTATGCATGGGTTATGTATACTTATCAGCACAAAATTCTCCTCAGCCAGTTTTGTTCTCTGTTGGTTTGTAATGGTTTTACCCCCACCTTTCCCTTCTGCTGCTTCTATTCTTTAACCATTGTTACACTCCAGTGGTTGTTACTAAGCTGACCAGTCTGATTTAAGAGATACCATATGAAGGAATTCAAGCATTTGAAATACACTGAAAAGAATTTAGTGATGTGTCTCTAGGAGTAAAACATTATATGAAGCACCATCTTGTGATGCAGGGAAGCATCATCTATTTAAACCTCGATTCCTAAGTTTTGGAGCTACAGACACTGGTGCACGTTGGTGAAGATGTGTGCAGTTTCAGTGACTGTGTGCGTAAATGCTTATGAATGTAGGATTTAAGAGTGCAAGTTCTTCGTGGTCAGGATTATATTTATCTTCCGTGTGTATAGCTGCTAACACGTCTTAGTCCTGAGCAGGTTTCCCAAGCAAGAAACATTTTAGAAGTGTAGAATATTCAAATATTAGCTGAGATATCTAGGTATCTGATTATTTTGTTGATAATGTAAAAGATTACCAAAAACACTTTCCTAAAATCTAAAATGAGAAGCTGCTTTGTGTCTATAGTAAGTTTACACCCAGAATACTTAAAATACTGTCTTACTAAATTGTCAGTAAACTGCTGTTTCATCATTGTCCACAAATGAAGTTTGTTGCATCTCCGACTGAAGCTTTCCATATGTTCACCGTTTGCCTCTGCACGATTCCATTGCATAACTGTCTAAATTGCTGTCATCCACCACCTAACTGTTGGATGCTCCCTAAAGCATAAACAATCCCATAACCATAAACCCGCATGTTCACCTCTAAAAACCCTTCGACAGTCTAAAAATTAAACACTACTCTTTTGTGCTCTTTATGCTATGCATTGGGACAGAGGTCAGAACTGCAACAGGTAAGAGATGTTGACATTTCATGCTAACAAAATGAAATGCCAACCATTACGACCTCCTAAATAGCAACAAGACTGGCCAAACTAGTAACAAATAATTCTTTAAAAACCCCTACACATAAGTAATGCTTAAAATTTCCCAAAACACCAAGAATTGGGCTTGTGTTTCCTTTTTTCTTCCTAGTGCAGTATAGGCAGTAGTCATTCAGTGCAGAGAAAGTTTGCCAGTAATAAGTGATGTAAATTATCAGTTTTGACAATACTGTTTGACCTCTATGGTAAATTTTCCATTGATTTCATTAAGCCAAGCCTTTGCCCTTCAGCCTTGCGTTTCAGACACCACTATCTGTATTTATACAACTTTAAAAGTATATATCATACATCCCGATATTAAAAAAGAGTCCTCAAATTGCAGCAAAAGGTTGGAAAAAGGGCTTGGAAATAATTTTTTTACTGTCAAAAAAAAGGCAATGTGACTCAAACATAGCAGTAAGGACTGTAAACCATCCCTCTGGTCCACCTGCCCAGTTGAATACTTCAAAGTACTGGATGAGGAGTCGTTAAATACTGGGACTGTAGCTGCAGCCTCCCAGTACTCAGCATGGCTGGCAGTGAGGTGGATAGGCACATGGCTGTGATGCCCAAAGCATGAGGAGCCCATTAGTATATATAGCATCTATAGCAGGTGTCCTCAAACTACGGCCCGCGGGCCGGATACAGCCCCCCAGGGTCCTCAATCCGGCCCCCGGTATTTACAGACCCCCCTGCCCCGCCCCTGCCAGGGGCTGGGGGGGGAAACCAAGCAGCCGCAGATGACTGCCTGCCACTGCATCCGCGTGCCGGCCCCCCGGTTAAAAAGTTTGAGGACCCCTGGTCTATAGCATCCTTTTAGCCTAACCCAGATAGGGCTCACTTATTGAAGGGTGTTGAAATGACCATGTGCAAGATGGATTAGTTTAAATTTAAAGAGCGATTCCAGCTGGAGAAGACTTCCCTTGTGAATCACGCTCTGTGTTCCTCTCTTCCCTTTAAATCACGGAGTTCTTCAGGGAGGACCTTGCTTTTCAAGCGGAATGCGGTGTTTCACTGACTGTGTGAGAGCAGTCGTGGCTCAGAAGGGAGACCAGCAGGAGCACGAGTTCTCTTAACAGGCTTTGGACCGTACTGCTCAGTTTAGGTCCTAGGAAACTCCATAAGGGGGGCTTTCCTTAGAAACTGATGGTACAAGACAAGCGTTGCAATAATTTGTAAGTGATTAAAACCTACATGTATAGTATTTTATACTGTAACATCCAAAATCAGTTTTGCAGAAGTGCTTGTGCGGATGGCAGTGTCTCAAAAAAAGCAGGAAGAATTATCTTTTACCAAAAAGTTCCCTGAAAATTAAAGATGCTCACTGTCTGTGTGGGATATCTGGGCTTTTTTAAACTTACTTGAACAAAAAGAGCAAAATTTCCCAGGAAGTTTCTTCCTGCATTGGTGTTTATATACTGGAATAGGACTGGCTTTTTCAGTTAGCTTTTGCTGTTATGAAAGATGCTTAAGCCCTTTTTGTACAAAAACAGGAACGTCTGCTTGGTGGCCACCAAGAGATAAGGGACTTCTTATTTAAAACAAAATAAATCCTTAGTTTTGTTATAAAGACAAAGAATTTATAAACAAAGCACCTCAAAATTGGTTGCTAAGCCTGTGTAGAATCAGCCCGCCTTCTCAATAGTGCCATCAACAGCGGATGATTGTAAAAGGGAAGTTTTATCTCTGGAGGCTTTTATGTGCAACAAAAGCTTGACAAATACCTTGACAGTTTTCTTCCTTCTCTAGAAAATGCCAGGTCATTGTACAGAATTGTAATTCAGTTGTTAGTCTGCAGGAGCTGAAGTTACCTCACCCTCTGGCCTTCTCTGAACATGGCACAGTATCTGGCTTTAATTATTTGTTAATGTCTGTGTTGTGCCAGATTTCTCTCTCTCACAGGACTTTTAAAAACAATTCACCTTGGAGTAATCTTTTGTGCGAACACTTTTTGTAGGCTCTTATAGATGACCATGCTTCTGCATGACACACGGAAAAAAAATCCTACAGAAATAAATATGTTGGTACTATAATAATTGTAGTCTTCCAGCAAATAGGGCTCCAATGGTCCTCATCTGTTAATTACAGAAGGCAGCAGATGAATTGTAGAGTGGCTTTTATTGCTGAAAGTCAGTGTAATGATAATGTTTTTGAGAAATTTAATCAGGCAATATGGCAGTTAAATGGCTAGGGTCTATTTTTAGGTAATGTAATGACAAAGGAACTGTCACCATTTCATTGAAGATTTTCTGGGTGACAGAATTGATTAAAGAGAAGTTTCCAGCCCAGTGGAAGGGGAGAAGGTCTTTTTCAATGTGCTTTGCAGCTTTTGCTGTCAGTAACTCACTTTGTCCATTTATTTTTTTTTTTAAAACAGATGGGAATTAGCAGAAATTTACTCTTACATATTTGTTTTAAGTGTAGCTGCAATGGCAAAGATATTAATTAATTTTTTAAAAATGACACTTTACAAATTTTAACCTTTTGTTTTTAAAGATCCAAGAAAACACTCTTGGCCAAAATCTAGGGGAAGCTACTGCCACTTTGTACTGTACAAGGAGAACAAGGATACTATGGATGCTATTAACGTCCTATCCAAATTTTTACGGTAAGGCTGGCTAGCATGCAGTCCTCCCCCTGTATATTTTGTGTTACTGTGAATGTTATGCTTCAGAATTATGTATGACCAACACAAATGATTACTATTGCCTAATTTGTAGCTAGTGTTTTAAAAAAAAAGTTATTCTAGAATATCAAATTTGAAACTCGCAAGTTTTGGAAGGAGGTTAGAACGGAACAAAATGATCCCAGGAAATGTAAAAGTACTTTGCTACTTCAAAGGAAGAAGGTCCACAATTGATCTGAGAAAGGCTTGGCAGCTCCAAAGCCTCAATGTGTGTAACTTGAAGTAAAAGCCGGCTTTTTCCCAGTGTGTGAATATATGCAAGTATGTTACGAACCTGTCAGATATTGTTGCGATAATATGTTGATCAGTTCCTACGCAGTTACAGTTCACAAACTGTTGTTCCATGTATTAATTTCTCCATGGCAACACAGTCTTAGTTCCTTTCACCCCATCAAGTGCAGCAACAAAATGATTTGCCAAAGGCATGATGTTAACACACAGAATTGTAGAGGAAGGGCTATTTTAAAATTGGGTCAGATCAGTGATCTACTTGTAGGGAAACTTCCCTGCTTTTTCCCTCCTTTTTCCTTCACTCTTCCTGTCCATAAATAAATGTTTGTAATCTAGACTTTAACCAGTATACTACTAGTATTTGTATTTGAGAACAGAATGGTAGGAGCATAGTTTGGTGGAAAAACGTATGTAATGGCAATCCTGCAACCCCCTGGTGCCCATAGCTGGAATAACTGGAAATACTCCCTGTGCAACACAGGCTGCAAAGTACAGAGTGGAAAGGAAAGGTGGTTTTCCTCTCAAGGAAAGAAATGGATCAAATTTTAAATTAACGTCTCATATTCTCACATAATGTGAATGCATGGATTTCAAACAGACATGTTATTTGAAGTTTAAGGAAGAAATGGACCTGAATTTCTAGTGACATTAGTGGTGGCTGTGCATTTGTGCATTGAATGGATATACAGAAAGAAGTACTTCAGAGCTTATGTTATGAAAGCACAGTTATGGTAAAAGTGAATCTGTCTACATATAATTAAACCAGAGAAATTTCCCTGTGTTTTATGTACTTATAGTTGAGATTAGAAAATGTCAACATATGTCACATTGTAGCCTGGTTCTGGGGAATATATGCGTGTTTTCTGGGTTTAATATAGAAGATTAATAATTCTAGGTAATTATGCTGAAATTATGTTTGATCTGTGGCTATTTTAATATACGTAATATCTGTTCCTGTTGCTTTTAAGAGTGAAGCCAAACATATTTTCCTATATGGGAACTAAGGATAAAAGGGCTATAACAGTTCAAGAGATCGCTGTTCTCAGGTAAGTGAAAGTATACTGGAGTATTTGCACTTCTACCATGGTAGCTTGAATATTTCAGTAAATACCTCGAAGACTCGGTATGCATGTGACACAGATGGCTGATGCAGGTCCTGGTCTTGTAAAGCACCTGTATTAATGAAGGTGCTATAATCCTTTTTTATTCCATGGCGACTGCTAGTATTTTCAGTCAGTGGTGCTCCGAGTCACAGCCTAGATACATGTATTTGGCTGAAGCAGCGGGCCAAATTGTCTGCGTGGCTCCCGTGCAACAGCAGAAAAACAGAATGACGCGGTGAAAACTATGTCCCATTTCCTTCCTGACTTTTGTTTCCCCCTTCCTCCAGCTGGAATCCTATTTTCTTTCTCACTGAACTCTCTGAACAGCTCCAGAGAAGGATAACTGCTGCCTTTGCTTATCTGTGAGCAGCCAGAAGGGGCAAAATTAAGAGGAATTTTTCCTGCCTTAACCTACTCCCATAAGTCCCCTATTAAGAGAAAATAACATCTATTTAGTCATATTCCAAGATAATTGTATGGTTTCTGGTCACTTGAAATTAGTGTTACATCCATAAGTGAGAATGATGGATGCCTTGCAGTCATACATTGTGATTTCTGTTAGCTTGCTGGAATATTCTACCTTGACTACTATTTACAGCCCTTTTAAAACCGCATTGCTCAAGTGAGGAATTCCAAGGTTTGAGAGCCAGAAATTTGATCAAATTCTTGTTAAATGGAGGGCATTCACTAAATTGTTCTTATTTTTCCTCCCAGTCGTTTGCATGTGCATATGTTTGCACATATAAAAGGAATTAGTAATTTGTGTATTGTGAGAAGCCCCAGATTCTTGTTGCTGCAAGGCAAGTTTGCAAAGTGATGTCCGTTAGTTAAACTTGTGGTGTGGTGTAGCCATCTCAGGTGCTGTTCCGTTTACTTTTAACATGATCGCATTTCATGTTGTGTCCATGAGCTTCAGTGTATTGTAAGCATTGATTATGGGGGGCGGGGAGCATACTGATTTGTGGTGTCTGTTCTGTAGTGCCACAGTACCCAACTCTCCTGTGCAGCGTTGGAGAAGGATGGCACAGGAGAGGAGAGATCACCATTTATCAGCCCGCTCTGAGCCGAGCACGCTGCCCATGCTAGTTGATAAACTTGTCTATCCTGGTACAAGTTTTAGTGGAAGTGTCAAAGAGCAGCTTGGTGATGCAAAAAACAGAGTATGCTTCCAAAAGTACTAGCAACAAAAATGACAGATAGGATTTCCTATTCCTTCATCTGCACTAAGCTTACACAGTGGCTGATTACTTAACTCTGTGTTTCTGGCTGTGCTAACTGGCGTGTATTCATGGTGTAGTTACTCCAGTAAAGCAGAGTTCAGCTTAGGGGCTACAGTATACGTCAATATTGCAACATACTTCTTTTTGAGTGCATACTGTAACAGAGATGTGAAAAGACAGTACTAACAGTCTTTGTCATGGTATACATTTTCTCTTATATGCATAGCCATAATAGTTACCGGTTCTTTTATTTTAGATTTTTCATTAAAATACTTTGAAAAGGCAACAATAGAAAATTGGGGAAACTAGACTCACTGCTTTTTGGTTTGAAATACCAGCATTTCTATAGTTATTTAATAATCTACTTTTCTAAGCATAGGTTGGTCACTGTGGTCTGTTTCTTTTTAGAATCACTGCACAAAGACTTGCTCATTTGAATAAATGTTTGATGAACTTCAAATTAGGAAATTTCAGTTACAAGAACCATCCACTGAAATTAGGAGAACTGCAAGGGAACCATTTCACTGTTGTTCTCAGGTAATATGTTAGTATGTATTTAGACAGTTCTGTTAGAAATTTTATTTTCTTTTTCTTTTTTTTCTTTAAATGGGTAAGAGATACCAGTGCATCTTGTGTTACAAAAAAGAAGGAAAGTCCTTCAATTGGCAGGAATCTGTTGAATTTGATATGTGCTATGTAATGTTGATGTTGAGCTTTAATATTAGGGGGATCACCAAATAGTTTAAACCCTTAGTAACCTGTCTATAACTTTTTTGTTTGCTTGTTTTTTAAATGCTAGAAACATAACAGGAACTGATGACCAGATAGAGCAAGCAATGCATTCTCTCAGGGAAATTGGATTCATTAATTACTATGGAATGCAAAGATTTGGAACCACAGCTGTTCCCACATATCAAATTGGCAAGTATGTGTTGTCTTCATCCCTTTTTTTTTTAATTTTATTTTTATCCCTGTATACTTCTAATGTATTTTTGGGAACTTTTTCTAGCATATTGCATGTGCCAGTTTTAATTTTAGATTCAAGAAGTAACTTGTTTCTGAACTTGCTTCAGCCGATATCTTGCATAATACCACTACTTTTAATCTTGCATAAATCAAAACACTAATTTTTTTTAATAAGTTGGCTAAATCTCCTTAAAATATATTTAGTCTGTTATTAATACACTTTCCTGTTTGAATCTTAGAGCTATTCTACAGAACAATTGGAACGAAGTAATGGATTTGATATTAAAACCACGACCAGGAGGTAAGGACTGAAAAATGATATGCAAAGTGTTTCTGCTTGTCCTCCTCCAAGAATTGTCTGTTCAGGAACAACACTTTCAGATTTTGATTCTTTTAATTTGAAAGTATGTTTGTGAGAACAGCTTTGTACACGTGTTGTGGTTTAACCCCAGCCAGCAGCTAAGTCCCACACAGCCGCTCACTCACTCCCCTCCTGGTGTAATGGGGGAGAGAATCGGAAGAGCTGAAGTGAGAAAACTCGTGGGCTGAGATAAAGACAGTTTAATAGGTAAAGCAAAAGCCACACAGGCAAGCAGAGCAAAATAAGGAATTTGTTCACCTCTTCCCATGGGCAGGCAGGTGTTCAGCCACCTCCAGGCACGCAGGGCTCCGTCACACCTAACAGTTCCTTGGGAAGACAAACACCATCACTCCAAACAGCTCCCCCTTCCTCCTTCTTCCCCCAGCTTTATATACTCAGCATGGCATTCTATGGTATGGAATATCCCTTTGGCTAGTTTGGGTCACCTGTCCTGGCTGTGTCCCCTCCCAGTTTCTTGTGCTCCCCCAGCCTTCTTTCTGGAACACCTTGCCTTAAAAATGTCCTCGACTTAATATAAACATTACTTACCAACAACTAAAAACGTCAGAATCTTACCAACGCTATGCTCACACCAAACCCAAAACAGCACTGCACCAGCTACTAGGAAAAGAATTGACTCTATTGCAGCTGAAAGCAGGACAACACGCTAGAGCCAGTTAAGCAATGGAGAGCTGTCTTCAGACTGTCTGCCTTTCTGCTTCTCTTTCCTTGCTGTGCGGTTTCTTGCAGTGGGGGTGAAAAGGAACCTGAATACTTACCGTCTGCTCAGTCTCCGCGTCAGGCCTTCCAGCCCCAACTACTCTGTGATCATGTTTATCGGTATAATTACCATGACTGAAGCTTTTACATTTTTCAGCTGCTTTAACAGAAGGTGAGATGGATGCTTTTTTGGTGCGTAGTTAAAATATTTCTGTTTTACATCCTCATTCTAGCTGAAAAGGGATACTTAGTAAAATGCAGAGAGGAATGGGCAAAGACTAAAGATCCAGCAGCAGCCCTCAAGAAACTACCCGTAAAAAGGTGCGTGGAAGGACAGCTTCTGCGTGGACTCTTAAAGTATGGAATGAAGAACATAATCTCTGCATTTGGCATAGTGAGTGTAAAAGTGCTGTGGGGTATTTACTTAAATAAACATTCTTTTGATGATATGATGAATTTGAAAGGGACCTATAGATGCTTGGTGAGTGGAAGGTTAAATCTTTATCCTGCTTTTTTGCTTGAAGTACTGCTGCATGGTGACCGACAACATCTTTAACTAATATATGCATAATGAGCTTTGCAATTTATACAACAATCTCTCTGGTACATTGGAAGCAACACAGTTATACTTAGTAATCATGTATAATACAGAGCTGCGAATTGTGCAGAAGCTCAGTTTCAGGATTTTTCTGTTGCTTTAGAAATATAAATCAAACTGATAGTGCACTAATTAATCAGCTTGGCATAGAGGTGGTGGATTCACTGTCATTTTCAAATACTGTAATCAAGATCAAGTCTTTGGAGAAAATACCTCATCACCAGCAAACTACTGGGCCCATTGTAGGAGCCAAGGAATAATGTCTTGTTTACAAAGAAGATAATTAGAATAACACTGTGCTTTCACATCTGCAAAGTTTGCCTAAGATTTCAGGAGGTTTAGTATGAATTCAGTGTTTGATCATAGCCCCAAGTGTTTGATGAGCTGTTGCATAAAATAAATGAAAGCTTTTTTTTTTTTTTTTTTTTTTTTTTTTCAGATTTAAGCCCAGGGGGTTTTTTGTGTGGATTTCAAAAGTGTAAAAGAATTACTTCTTCACTTACCCTTTTGCCAAATAATGAATAAAAATTAAATCTGTGTACCAAGAAATTGTATTAGTCTTGTTGCTGAAGAAGTAATGTTTCAAATATATGCCTTTTGTTATGATGGATTAAAAAAAAAAACACCTAAAAATACATCTTTCTAATGTTTCTTTTTTTTTTTCTCTTTTCCTGTAGATACCAAGAAATAATCGTTTAATGTATATTCATAGCTACCAGAGTTATGTGTGGAATAATATGGTGAGCAAGAGAATAGAGGAGTATGGGCTTAGAGCTGTACCAGGAGATCTCACACTTAAAGGAGGTAAAATCAGCCAAGCAAAGAGCCAGTGGTGCTGTGTAGTTCAAATTGCTGGGAAAACAAGGCACATATCTGTTTATGTGATATTGCTTACATATTTTCTTCTCCTCAAGCATTTTGGTCTAGTGATTTCTGAATCCATTGGCCAGTTTTAGTCAAATTTTGCAAGGAATCTGAAGTTAGGTATTACACTTCCATGAGCTGTTGGTTTGCTTTTTTTCCAAGTAGCTGGGTAGGGAAAATAGACTACGAAGGACTAATTGTTCTCAAGGATGAACTCCAACTTAATTGAGCTATGGAGAACTGTCAAAGGATGTTATGAGTGTTTTAATCCCAGAAGTTTTTATTTGCATTAGTATCTTGTGAAGCACTGTTAAAACTGTCCTCATCTGGATTTGCTCCAGCAGTTCCCTGGGGTGAGAATATCCACAGTATTTCTCCTTCACGTACGCCTGATGCCTGGTAAGGGGACCCTTGACCTAGCAAACCTTACTTCATTCAGCTTTCAAAGTCACTGGAAATCAGGCTGTGATTATTCTGGTAACTGGCAGTCTTGAAGACTGTTACTTCTTTTCTTGGATATGTTGTCTATTAAGTGGAGATAAAACACAGTAGTTATCCCTCTCAAAGTAGGCTTGCTTCAATCAAATGATTCATTTTAAATTTAGCTAACGTTAACTGTCACAGGCATCCGTACTGGTAACTGTTCATTTTTCTGTCCTGATTGTAGCCACAGCTGTTCATATTGAAGAAGGAGATGTTGAAAACTACACTATCCATGATGTAGTGATGCCATTGCCTGGATTTGATGTTATTTATCCAAAGCATAAAAGTAAGTCTTACTGTTCACTTACATACTTCCTCTGCAAATGTAAGTCTGCTTGAAGATGATTCTTAAAAGGAAGATTAGATCTATGCAACCTTGGCGACCATGAAAACAATACACTATTTTAAATCTCTGTTACGTTACTGTCAGCCTCTCCCATTGTGATGGTAATAGTCTGCATTGTAATTTGTTTCAGTGAACATAAATCTATTCCGTATTTCATTTTAGCTAGTAGCTTTTCTAAAGAAACGAATTTTTTACTGAGGCAAAATTATTTATCTCAGCACAAGGGGAAGAAAATGGTGACGTGTTAATTGAAAAGTGTATGCATTTGATTTTTAAATTGGAAAACAAACCAAACTTCTAGAATTTGTAACCCAAGCAAATGCTTGAAGTTAGGAAACTAAGAACCAGATCTGTTTAATTTAATATTAACCAATATGAATGTTTTAAAAATTAAAAATAAAGCATATCTTTCATTTCCTGTATATACAGTATTGGATGTAAGTGGTTTTTAACGGAATAGGTCGAGTGATCTATAATTATTGCATAGAACATGATGTTGTTGTTAAGGCATAGAGTTGTAGAATCATTTCTGTTGGAAAGGACCTCAGGAGGCCATCTGGTCCAGCCTTCTGGTCAAAGCAAGGTCAGTGCTATGTTCAGGCCAGATTGCTCAGGGCATTATCTGAAACTTTCAAGAACAAAAAGTCTCTTAAGTTCTCTTCTAAGTTTTCTCTTCTCAAAGTTAAAGAAGCTTCTCTCAGACTGTCCTCCCAGGGTATGGGCTACAACCCCTGGCCATTGGGGTGGTCCTCCGTTGGACTCATTCGAGTTTATCAGCATCTCCTTTGTGCTGAACACACTATTCTTAGCGCAGTCTCATGAGTGCCAGTAAGGGGCAGTAAGGTTTTTCTTGGTGTAGCTACTGCCTAAGCTGTTGCTATTAGCTTTTGTCGCTGCCAGGGTGCTCTGTTAAGTCTCCTTCCCACCGGGAGTGCTAGGTGACCGTCAGCGGAGTTGCCCCCTAGCCTGTACTATTGCAAGGAGTTAATCATTCACAGGTACAATACTTGGTCCTTGTTGAATTTCATGAGGTTCCTCTTGGCCCATTCCTTTAGCCTAGGTCCCTCTGAGTTGCAGTCCTGCCTTTGAGTGTATCGACTGCCACTCTGGCTTGATTTTGTCCGTCAACTTGTTGGGGTGAATTCCAGCTCCTCCTCCACATATGCTAATAAAGGTGTTTAACAGGGGACATCGCAGTTCTTGAAGAATTCTGCTTGTAACGAGCTCAAACCAGTAGTGACTTCCCTTTGAGATGATGAGCCAGACAGTTCTTGACTCATCTAGTACTCCACCCACTGTAACGTTCTAACCTTGGATACAAGGATGCTGTGGGAACATGTCAACAGACTTGCTAAAGGCAAGATGGGCAACAGTTACTGCTCTCCCCTCATCTACAGGTGTAATAATTATTTAATCACAGAAGAAAGTAAGGTTGGTGGGTTTTTTTGAATTTTTCTTTTTTTTTTTTTTTCCCCTTTGGTAAAACCATGCTCATTATTATTCTCATTGTGTGCCCAGAAACATGTTCCAAGAGGATTAGCTCTGTTATTTTTCCTGGGGACCAAAGTGAATCTGACTGGTCTGTAATTCCCTAGATGATCTTTCTTGCCTGTTTTGAAGATGATTGCAGTCACCTGGGTCCTCCCCAGAGCTCCACAATCTTTCAGAGATGGTAGAGAAAAGCTTTACCATGATGTGAGCCAGCTTTCTCAGCCTGTATCTTCTTCCACTACTGGTAGTCCCTCTCTTTCCTGAACCTTGTCTCTAAGATCAGAGGCCCGGGAGACCTTTCTGGTCAAGACTGAGGCAAAGGAGGCACTGAGACCTTCAGCCTTATGTCTATCACTAGACCAGCTGCCCTGCTTAGCAGAAGACCAACATTCTCCTTGTTGTTGTCTTTCATTACTGATGTCGCAGTTTAACTCTTGTTGCTCTTGATGTCTGCTGCTGATTTCAACTCTAGTTGAGCTTTGGCTTTCCTAGCGCTGTCCCAATGTGCCTGGACAATGTTTGTGTGTTCCTTCTCTGTAGTTGGCCCTTGCTTTCACCTACTGTATGTGACCTTGTGTATGAGCCGAGTCATGAGTTCCCTACTTAGCCAAACCAGTCTCCTAATACATATACTTGTTTTCCTCACTTTGGGGTTGAACTGCTCCTGTACTTGTTTGTCCTTAAAAGAGTCAAGTCTCTTGAGACTCTGCCTGTCGGAGCTAAGTCCTAGAACTAGGATCCCATTTATCCCCCATCTCTGAAACACTGAAAGGTAAAGATCTGTTCATGATGAGGTGTGGCTCTGAACCACACTGAGTTAAAAGAAAGTGGAAAGAAAAGGTGCAATTTTTTACATTGAATGTATTTATACTGGGATTTGCCCACAGTAAGCCTAAATTATTCCTGTTTAAAATTCCCAACCGCATGAAGTAATGCTGGCAATTGCACTGCAAATCAAAAGCACCAGACAGCATTTTAGCTGCAGTATATTCCTGTATTTCCGTTGCCTTCCCTAAGTGTGCATGCTCACTTCAGGATACAAGATTGTAATATAATTACTTCTTCTGTTGGCAGTGTACTTAAAGGTCCCTGCCAGCTATTTCTTCAGAGGGCTCTCAAGTCATTTCACTCTGCTGCTTTTTCAAAGATAGAGCAATAGGTAGTCTGGCCTCCCCCCCCTCCCCCCAATACCTGAGATGATCTTAAGAAGTTTAGATAACTGAACACATGTATGAGATGTCAATAAAATAATTTTGTAAATGTTGGGTTTTGATGAAATTTGGATTTACTAAGATTCTTTCTTGGTTACTGCCTGTACTAATCGGGTTGTAGAAGCAAATATTGTAGGTAATATTTGCAGTAATTTATTTTACACTTCTGTGTGACATCCCATATGTGCTGGAAGCTACTAAATATAAAGGAAGGAACTATCCATGAAAACAGGCTGTTTCAATCAGTTGCACTACGCTCTCCGCTTTTAAATATTTTCCTCTCTTGCAGTTGGTGAGGCCTATAAGGAAATGCTACTAGCTGACAATCTTGATATCAACAACATGAGGCATAAGATCAGAGATTATTCACTTTCTGGAGCATACAGGAAGATTATCATTCGACCTCAGAATGTCAATTGGTAAGGAAGGAGGATAAAGGAAATTACACTTGAATTGACAACACAGAGTATATGTGGGATGGCTAAGTACAAGAACTATTAGATGGACCCACAGGACATACATATGGACTGGAGCATAAGTAGGGAGGAATCTCTGTGCATCTCCCTTGTGGTTTTTATGCAGCTAGCTGAAGTTGAACCTAACCTTATTTCTTCCATGGTCCTTTCTGTGAAGGCTGAGTGTTAAGACACCTATCTAGTTGTACGCTCCTTGCAAGGGCTTGCCTGAACACTTCATAGATAATTATTTCTGTTGAAACCATGATAGATAATATTCAAAACAGGGTTTTTTTGTAGTCTTGCTGTGAGAAAGTTGGTCTCAAATTACCTGTCTATCAATCAGAAAGATTTGTGTCACTTAAACCTACTAAATCACTGTTGATAGAGATAAAACCTAGTTGTCATATGACAACTGGATAAATACCTTTTAAACAGGTGACTGTACAGGTGTGCAGAAAGACTTGATCACTGATGCACAGAAGAAAAAAAAAAAAGGGGGGGGGTAGGACTGAGACAAAAATACAAATGTTTACACTTCATTTTAATTTCATAAACTGTACATCTTGTATAGCTGGAAATCCTGACAGCCCAAGAGGGAAAACAGATGAGTTACACAAAGAAACTTCTCATTAATTTTTTTATTTTTTAAAATAATCATGAAACAGAGGCAAGTCTTCTACATAAAGCTTTACCAGTTACTGCACCATAGACGCCACCTTACCTTATTTTGTTAGAAAGTCAATTCCATTTTGGTTGTAACTGCTGAATTAGAATAATGATAAATAATAATAAATACTACTACTAAATTAAAATATAAACTTACATAAAATAACAAAATATATAAATGTTATTGTAAATAATAAAAAATAATAATTTCAAAATCTTATGTATATTATAAAGGGACATCGTTGCATATGACGATCCCAGAATCCCGTTATTTACTACAGATTTGGATAAACTGGAAGGAAAACAATTACCAGTTCTTCCTACAGGTAAGTTTGTTTTGCTGCTGGTGTTTGCAAAAATCTGACTGTTGCTTTGAAGAGCTACATACTGAAAGCTCTTTAAAGGAAGAGCTTAAATTTAACTAGACTTTCAAGCAATGGTATTAAAGATATCTAAAGTTAGGTGTCTAAATGAGGACCCTTATTTGTCAAGAGTGTCTGTATTGACTGTTATATTTTCTTATAGGCATCTGTAAAATTGAGCAAATGCTTAGCAGTAAATGTCTGAAATGCTTGAAGGTGCAATTAAGCCACAAATTGTCTGTATGGTTGAGCATGTGTTATCTGTGCTGAACACAAGAGACTACTCAAATACTTAACAGAATCCAATGGAATTTTTTTTATAGAACTCTGGTCACAAGGTCTTTTTGACACTGCTTTCCAGAGAAATTGAAGAGGCTAGGAATTCAGTTTTGAAAGGAAAAAAGTTTATTTTGCTTTTAAAAGAAGAAAACCTGCAAAATACTACTACCTGCTGAGAAAAAATGTTAGAAAGATGTTTCATGAGATTCCACAATGGACTGTAAATTGGAGTGTGGCGGCGGCGATTGTTTTGCTTTATGGGTTGGGGGGGGTTGGTTGTGGAAAACTTAAGTCAAGATGGCATCTGGAATAAGCAATGCTTACGGCTTTAATAACTTTTTCTTGCTTTGTGTCTTCTCTTACCCCTTGTGATAGATGGTAAATTCAGGGCACTAAAGATGGAGTTCTCCCTTCCCCCATCCACTTATGCTACCATGGCGATTCGAGAAGTTTTGAAAATGGACACAAGCATAAAAAATCAGACACAGCTGAATACCACCTGGTTACGCTGAATGAACTGCAAAAATTACTTGATTTTAACATATATAAAGTGTTTTCCTATTTCCATGTTCTGTACAAATCTTAAAAGATTGGTAGCGAGAGATTTGTATTTTTTTAAGTTTTTATCAGCGCTAGCGTTTAACTTCAGTAGTCATTTGCAAGACTGTAATATAATAGAGATCTTAGTGACTGGTGGTTTTTAATGAATGAGTAAGTTGCTTGAGCTGTAACACGGGTGCATCTTTGAGAAATAGGCGTGGAAGTTTCAGACCTGGAAGAATGTTTAGCTTTGCTTTTTTTTTTTTTTTTTTTGGGGGGGGGGGGGCGTGGAGGGCAAGCACTGAGTATTTTCTGGAGTTCAGCACACCTTTAAGTCTCTTCAAATACATTACTTTACAGCTTGGGAGAATGAGTTACAACAAAATCAAGATATCCATGAACACTTATATCACATAGCATTTGCACTGATGCGGTAGAGGGTTACGTTAGCAAGGCTTTTTATGTGCTGTAAGGATGTACAGCTGTTTTAATTAGTTGGCCTTTTCATTGAGAAAATACTTCCGCGTATTTTCCAGCTTTACTAATACCTGTACCAAAGAATGGGTACTGAAAATAAATTGACTGGAAAGTCTAAGCGTGTTACCAGGACCTGCTTCCTTTACGCATCTTGCCGGTGCATGGCCGGCAGGGGATGAGCCGGGCTTCTGGTAGGGGGGAAAAAAATATTATTATAAAGCTGTCTAAAAAGACTTTGCGTTTCCAGCCTCCTCGCAAAGCAAATACAGCGCCTACAGTGTTGCTGAAGGCCGGCGAACAGCAGAGGGCTGGCCGATGCCGCGGGCCGCTGCCCCAGGGCCTTCCGCACCCGCCAGGTACCTCAGGGCAGGGCGCGGTTCCCGCGGCGCTGGCGCCTCCCGAAGCGGCGGGGCCGCGCTTCCCGCACGGAACGGAACCCGCTGCGCCCCGCCCTCAGCGGAGCGGAGCCCTCCCTTGGGGCGCGGCCGCTCGCTGCCCGGGGCGGTACCGCCGGCTGCGGGGCCACCGGCAGCGAGCGGGCACCCCCCGCATGCGCGCTGCTGGCGGCGGCGGCCGGGCCCCTCACCCGGGCGGGGGGGCAGTGCGCGTGCGCCCTGCGCTCTCCGGCCCCGCCCACGAACGTGTCAGGGCGCCCGCGGGGCCGCCGAGGGAGGCGGCGGGTGAGGGAGGCGGCGGTGCTGTCAGCCGGGCGGGCCGGCCCTGCCGCGGGGCTCTGCCGGGCCCTGCCGCAGCAGCTGCCCCTCCGGCGGGCGGGAGCCCCGCGGGGGTCGGCCGGCCGGGGGAAAGGCGGGCCTGTCCCGCCGGGTGCGTCACCCCAGCCCCGCTGGGCGCCGCGCGGGAAAGCGCCGCCCCGGGGGCAGAGCCCGGAGCGGGCGGAGAGGGGCGCGGCGGGGCGCTGGCGGCCGGCGGGGGAGGGGGCTTGGGCCAGCCGCCGGGGCCGCGGGCGGCAGCGGCCTCCCCGGGGCCTCCCAGCGCCCCGTGGAACGGCGCGGCCCTGTGGCGGGGGTGGGTGCGGGGCTGCGTGCGCCAGCGGGGGGGTGGCCGGGGGGTGCTGCAGTGTCCCGTGCCTCTCGCCTCCCGTGTCTTCATCTTTTTCTCTGGTAAGAGCAGCGCTTGGGCAGCAGTCTGGTGCGGTATTACTTGTTTTCCTTGCTGCGAACCGCATGGTGCGTTTTACTACTCTTTTTTTTTAATTCATTTCTTTGTCAGCAACAGCCTTGGTCTCCCAGTTTGTTCTACTGGCTGCTCGCTGCTGCTTCTCCAACTTTGGCTCAGCAACTGCACCGTTTTCTCACTCTTTCCTGTCGTATGCCTAATAGTTTGGGGTTTTTTTACTTAATGAAAACTTGTAGCAGATAAAGTACAAGTGTATGATTTTCATTTATCACTTTTGAGAGTGATACTAAAAAGCTGAGAACTGAACTAGCCAAACAGTTGTCATTGTTGCCTTTTTTTGTTTCACGGTACGTGATCCTCTCAATTTCAGGTCTGGTTTTCTCCGGATGCTGCCAAATGTGTAGATCAGCAAGTGCCTTTTCTGTTAAACTGCGTGGGTTTTCTCAATGATGATTTTACTCTACAAATCATCGCAAGACTTGAGCGGATCCTTTGCTAGTATAAGTCAGTCATCAGTTGATATCTCTGGAGCATCCTAAACTGTGCAAAGAGGTAAAGCAGAATATTGTTATCTTCCTTTGTATTTTGCAAAACCACTTTTCCAGTATTCCTCATTAAGATTTCTGTATAACATATGTAGAAACTACATATGTACTGAACTATTTTTAATGAAATTCATACTGTCAGGGAAGGTTGAAATTGACAGGCATACTTCTCTTTTGTAATTATTAACATATGATAAATTACCAGTTGGATGTGTAAGCAAGGTTTTATCAGCTAAGACTTAGGCCACCAAATTGTCTCACTTAAATATGACATTCAAGAAATATACTGCTTTAAGTTTCAGTTTAAATTGAACTGGCCGGCTTTTCATAAGCTCAGTAGATCAATAGGTTTTTTGTGCTTAGTGGTGACTAATTAAAAATTGTATGATCAGTATTGCAGAGAAAGAAAACATGGCAGCTGTTGCTGTTGGAAAGAAAGAAGTCACTAGAGACCTAGATCATTGTGATATCCCATACTATGTTTCTGAATTTGTGGAAAGAGAAGTTGGAAATGACTATGATTCTCTTAGGAAGCTAGACAGCCTTATTGATAAGCTATCTGAAAATAAAAAGCAGTTAGAAGAACAGGTAAGCATCTTTTTTTTTTTTCTTTCTTTTTCTATATATGCTGTATGACTGATTAAGTATGTTTAACCAAATTAAAGCAATGTGTTAATATCTCAGATGGCAGACTTCATACTTCTCTGTGAATGTAGGTACTTACAGTTTCATCGGAAGTTCCTAAAAGAATACAGAATGCTTTAAAGAATGCAGAAGATTCTAAAAAGTCTCTGGGTCGGCTTCTAGAGGAAGAAGCTCTTCTGTCTGTTTCAGTCAGTAGCCACTTACTGAAAGCACAGCCATGCATGGAGGATCTCCATGTACTAATTAGTCAAGTGGAAGAGATTGAACGACACCTGGCCTATCTTAAATGGATTTCACGAATAGAAGAGTTAAGGTAAAGTTCCGGAGTACTGCATCTGTGTTCTGAGACTGGTAACCTAGATTGTCCCATTGTGACAATAGCTTCATCTTAATTTCTCAATATACAAATGATATTTTTTCTGTTACCTTTAATAAGTTTTTGGTCTTGACTTGTATTTTATAGTGATAGCATTCAGCAATATCTGATGACCAACAATGTTCCAGAGGCAGCCAGTACTCTAGCGTTCATGGCAGAACTAGATATTAAACTTCAGGAATCATCTTGTTCTCATCTTCTTGCTTTTGTGAGATCCACTGTTAAATTCTGGCATAAAATTCTTAAAGACAAATTGTCGAGGTAAGAGATGTACTGTCACTCTCTCATCTTTGGGTTGTACTGTAGATTCGAGTTAAATTGCTTATTTTGTGTTGCAGTGACTTTGAAGAGGTACTAACCCAGCTCCGCTGGCCATTTGTGGGGCCACCACAGTCTCAGGCATTCGGCCTTGCTGCACCAGCCAGTGCTCCTGATGTATACAACAACTTGGAGATGTTGTTTTGTCAGCTTCTGAAATTGCAAACCTCGTATCCTTTTAAATAATTGTCATGTACTTCAGTAAGAATAACAAATGTCAGAGATGCACGTTCTCAAGGAGAATTATTTAAAATTTTGTTCTCCCTAAAGACAGAAGATAATTTGAAGTTATGTTACTTTGTGTTAACATTAGAATGAATTTTTTTGTTTGTTTAAAAAATGCCAGGTGCTAAAGTTGCCGTTTCTGGCAGTAGCAAAGTTTCCTACCTCCAAGACATGAGATCTAGTCATCTCACAGTAGCTGACAGTTCAGGTTTCATGAGGATCAGGCCTTACATACACTTTGGTAAGATTACTCGTGTTAGTAAAAAAAATAGTGATGTATATTTTATTTTACACAGTTAATGCTCTTCCTTTCATAGCCTTTTTTGAAATCAGCCATAATCACCTTGATGCGTCCCATCCCAGAAGGAAAAGAGGGAAAGCTAAAGATAATGTTTCAGAAGGAGACTTTGTAAAAAGGGGTGACTAGAGAAGGCTTTTCATTGTGCAATAGTCGTCTGCCTTTGAGGTTAATCAGAAGGCACTGCTGCTCGTTCTGTTCCTCTGGGGTTATTTTTGTGAGTTAAACAAAGCAGAGCTAAAGCTCAACCAAACAATTTTTCCTGGAGTGATTGTGGCTGCTTTTTTTAAAGGCATGGAGTGGGAAGATACAAGACCATTCTACACAGCTCTGAGCTGGTAACAATTTTGGCCTGACAGACAGGGTCACTTAAATCAGGTACATGAAAATGGGAGATCATGTTTTGTATTTATTAATCTCATGAGTCTTTTATCCTTCTTTTAACAAATATGAGTGTGTCTCTTGGACAGCCCGTGTGTGGTACTGACAATGGTGGTTTTCTGTGTTGTTTTTTTTTAATGATACGAGTTTCCTAAATCAGACTGACTTAAGTGACTTGTATTGCGATTGAATAAATAATCCTTAGCAGCCTGAGTTGTATTAAATTTTATATGGATGGAAATATTTTGAGTATTCTTCATATTTGAGGAATTGTATTGATTGCATAATGCTGCCTTCAGCCAATGAGGTAAAACTAAGAAATGTTCATTTTTATAAACCCATGCTATTGAAATGATGATGTTGGGAGAATTCCACACTTAAATTCATCCTTAACTGTCAAACTTAGAGATGAACTGTTAACCACACCTAAACAATTTCCAGAAAAGTACTCTTTACCCCCATCGCCACCCATTATCCTTCCAATACAGATCATGCTGAATCCTCTTCAGAAAAGATTCAAGTATCATTTCACTGGAAATAAACAAACCAATGTTTTAAACAAGGTATGGGAGAAAGCAGTTTTGCGGGGGGTTAATTGCTTTTTAAAGCAAGAGATAGATTACTGTATTTAAATTGGATAGCTTTAACACTTTCCTTTCTGAAATTAAGGTTCTTCAAAACTGTGCAGTTCTTGTACCTACCTAAGTGTGGACAGACATCAAAATAGCACTTGGAGACTTTCCAGAGGCACAAGCATTTTCTCTGGGCCAGGCAATATTTCTCCCTTGCCCAGATCCTTTAGAAAGCGTTACTACAATCTTAGACTGATTCCCATAATTTCAGAAGTTTTGATATATTTCCTCTGTCTGCATGAAAATGCACTGCTCCTTATCGCTTGAACTCAAAGGCTGTACAAAGCTGTGACTTTGATTTTTGGCATTGTCTTTTGCTGCCTTCATGTAACTGAAAATGATGGATTCTGCTGTTACTAGATAAAATGTGATTAGCCTAAAGGCACTGTTACATAGTTTTCTGGGTTAAATTTTTTAATTGACGTACAAGAGATATCCAGTTTACCAGTTAGAAACTGAGTCATTTTTTGTCTGTGTTATCTTCAAAGACTGAGGATTTTTATTTGAGAGTAATGATTGGAGCAGGTTTCAATGCATTAATGCTGCTGCAGTACATCTGGAGCAGAGTTCGAGAGCTGATTGTAACAGTTTAGTTGCACAAGTCTGTGTGCTTGTATTGACAATCTCAGGTAAATGTGAATATGTTTGCAATCGTGACATTTGCTACTATGGTGCTTTTAAAAATAATGTTATGTGTATTAGTGGGGGAGAGGTTTTATAGATATGAACAAAATAATTTCAGAAGCAAACAGGAAAATTACGTTTAAGAGTTGAAATCTGTGAACAAGAATAGGTGAACAACTGTTTTTCTAAAAAAACTTGTGAAGATAAGTTTACAGGTAATCTAGTGTCAGATCAGAAAGGTATTCCAACAGCACTTTGCTCAATTTTGGGTTGTTTTTTTCGTTATGGTTTGGTCGTTGTTTTTTTTAATAATACCTTGGGTAATGGTGTAAAGAAAATAGCCATGTGAAATATTTGAAAGACATCAACCTGGAAGGGATTACAAGTATTTCAGAGGACAGGTTCAGAGTTCACAGTGATCTTGGCGAGTTGCAGAGGGAGGGTCAAAAAACCCCAACCCCAAACGTGATGAAATTCAGTAGACAAGTGAAAATTAATACAGATGTGAGAAACATGCACAAGATCTGGAGAATGTGAGTGCAGTTCAACAGAAGGTTCTTCAGCTATTGGGAGTGAGGAGGATAGGAACTGCTTCCACTTGCACTAACGTTGAAAGAAGCGTTCATCAAAAACCACAGACCGTATCTTTAGGTATGGAAACTGCAAAAACTTAAAGGCATTAAAATGTGAAATGAGAAGGTGATACATTCCCCACCTCCTGGGGGAAGGTGGGGCTGAGGTTGGGTACAATGACAGAATGGAGCTACTGGGAAGAATTTTTTCAGGAGTACATCCTTTTTGCTGTACCAAGAAATAAAGACCACAGAGAAGAACAGGAGGAAGTACATGAAGCAGCGAAGGGGACCTCATGTCTGAGAAAGCAGTAGAGAAGGGGAGATAAAAAATGGAGCTTTTGCCTGAGAAGAAACAGATTAATTGGTGCATTTAAGGCAACTGAAATCCAGAAATACTTCTCTGATACTGCTTTTATGAAAATCAAAGCTAAGTAGAACACAGTGAAAGACTTGTGTAATCTGAGATCGAGAGAAGTCAAGGGAAGAGACTGGTGATTTTAGATGTTTGTCTTAAGATGCTAGTAGCACTTGAACAAATGTTGTTGGATGCATTTAATACTTTATTTTCTTTTTTATATAAGCCTGAGTGGTATTTAACGCAAGTACTGATGTGGATTGGAAATCATGCAAAGTTCCTTGATGACAAAATCCAGCCAATACTGGACAAGGCAGGATCTTCAGTGAATGCTGGGGTAAGCACTTTCATGGTTTTACATATATGAATACAATCAACTTCTGGTAGATACTTGTGTAAGCCCACTTCCACTGATTTCACAAAGTAATTTGGTAATACTTAACTCAGTCTTGTAGCGGTTTGTTATGTACATGTTTGCATATGTTAATACTTCCTGTTTCTGACATTTTATTCACTTTTTTTCTTTCAAAAGCTTGAATTCTCTCGTGCTCTAGTAATGCTGATTTTGGAGAAGCTGGCTGCTGATATTCCATGCCTGTTGTATGATGATACGCTCTTTTGTCACCTTGTGGATGAGGTACTTCTATTTGAGAGAGAGTTATACAGTGTTCATGGTTATCTCAGCAGCCTTCCCAGCTGCATGCATATTCTGTCAGAAGAATCCTGCTTCCAAAGGTGGCTAACAGTGGAAAAAAAATGTAAGACTTCCATTTGATTTTGTTGTCTTTTATATTGCACAATCAGAAAGTATGTGTATACTTATATGAATAGCATTCTCAAATAGGATGAGTCACTTGGACAGGGCTACTACTAAGATGTGCGTATTTTTATACTCTGATTATTTTGGTGGAAGATTGGTTAGACTCTTAATAGTGCTTCTGTACTTTGTAGGACTCTTGTCCCTAAGCTGCATGTGATTCAGTAGACTTATTTTTAGAGAAATGTTATATTTATGTGTGTGCAGACAAGGGTGGACTTTAAATTGAAATAGAGGAAAGGTATTAATTTTTGAGAAATGAAGAGGAAATATATTGGAAAGGAGCAAGCCAACTGTTAAAAAAACAACAAAATCCCCAAACAATTCTGTCGTAGCTGTTAACAGCATTGCAAATGCAGATATATTGAAGCTGGTTTCGTATGAAGCCAGTCATCAGTAGTTTTATAACCTGAAAATGTAAATTTAACTTACTAGAGTTAAGGCTTTTATCTTTCTGTATTTTAGAAGGGATTTTGTTAGATTTTTTTTTTTAATTAAAAACTTAAACAGTTTACAAGTTTTGTACATCTCAGTTGCTCTTCAGAAAATGGACTCGATGCTTTCATCAGAGGCTGCGTGGATATCACAATACAAAGATATCACTGATGTAGATGAAATGAAAGTCCCAGACTGCGCTGAAACTTTTATGACTCTGTTGTTAGTTATAACAGGTAAATGTTAACGTATGGGCATTGCTCTTGTTTGTAATGAATAGTAAAAACCCTTCAGCTAACAGATTTCTTTCCTAAATATCCATTGTCAGCAGTAGTCACCAAACAATGTTGCGAAGTTGGGATGTTTGCAATTTAATAAAAGCTTTCCTGTTCTTTTTGTATTTTGGACACCAAGTCAAGACACTATTCAGTCTTGAGCTAGTGGCATGTTTACAAAATAATAATTAAAAAAATACATTTGATATTTAGCATATTAAAACCCATTCATAACTGAGGGAACATAATTTGTTACAATGCAGTTATAAAAAAATCCTACTATTCCTTTCAAATCTGCGACAATTTAGAAGCTATAAAGTCAAGTCTGCTTTCTTGGAACAGAACAAGTAAGAGCAAGTAAGTTTTCAGGAGACACTTAATTGTGTATTCCACGATGTTGCCTTACTCTGTGAGTACGCTCCAGGGGCTGCACTGGATGGTGTGGTGTAACGACGTTGCTTCAGGTATTACAATACAAAATGCTAGTGGAAGCAGGAGGGGGGAGGATGAAGTTTCTTTACGTGTTTAGCTTTTGCATTGAGTAGCTTCCCTGAAACCATTAAAATATGCCACCTGTTTTAAATACTGTACGATGTTCTCATAGGTGTAAGGTTGTGTAGTAAGATGACGGTAATGTTTCTTTTTGAATAGCTTTTCTTTGGTGTTGGAAAACCTAACAACACTATTAACGTCTTTCCAGACCGGTATAAGAATCTTCCAACAGATTCCAGAAAACTACAGTTCCTGGGCTTACAGAAGGAGTTAGTTGATGATTTCAGGATACGATTAACTCAAGTAATGAAGGAAGAGACTAGAGCTTCCTTAGGATTCCGATACTGTGCAATCCTTAACGCTGTTAACTATATAGCAACGGTGTTGGCAGACTGGGCTGACAATGTAGTAAGTAATTATTTTACTTAAAATAATTAAGAAATGGACTTTGAATGTTTGTTTGATATCAGATGTTTTATTTTCAGCACTGTTTAAGTGTATTCAGAAGAACTAATTACTAAGAAATATAGATTGAGATGTAAATTCAGATTTAATAAAAGATGTGTAAATAAGGACAGATTATTGTTTGAGATGTAAGCTGCATTAATTAGAAACTTTATAGGGAACTGCAGAGACAGCCTGGGGAGTGGAATAATCTGAACAGACAAAAAAGTAGTCTCCTTTACATGCTTTGTATTGTAAAAAGTGAGTTGATTTTGGAGCTCTGTGAGCCAGTGTTAATGGCATCAGTGTTAAAGTGCGTGCAGTGGCCTATGCACAATGCTTGAACTAGTCCCATAGCAGGTTAGTTTAAATGGATTTGGCATGGGTATCTGCGTTGCAACCTGGTTTAGGTGTTGCTCAGAAAAGCCACTCACTGATAACAGGATATTGGGAATTAGTTATTTTTTTTTCCTATATAGTAACCTTGTGGCAGCATGGCTGTTCTGCAGCATTTCAGCTTTTCTATGGTTATTGGTACACAATGTCATAAAAACTGCTACATGTAAAGTGTGTAGAAATAGGTATTGCGTGCAAGATGGGCAGCCTCCAAATCTTTTTTGTCTTCACAGGGAAGTGTGGCTCTAGCAGAGAATAGTCTTGATTTGATAAGAAGCTGCTATCATGTTGTATAGCTGTGGCTACCTAAGTGTCTTGATCTGCTTAAAAGCAAAACCAAGAAGTTGTTACCACTATGTCACATTAAACTATTTTCTTGCTGTTACCAGCCCAGCAAATTTATGATTTAATGAATGATTATTTCTAAAACAACTAAAGATTCTAGTTTACTTTTGCAAACATCAAAAAGGTCAAAATCAGTTTGGTTTGGTTTTTTAAAGCATTCTGCTGTCAATCTTAAAATACCTTTTTAGTATTTCTTTAGATGTATTCCCATTACCTATCTGTTGTTGTATCTGGAACCCATGTCAGTTCCATCACTAGTATTAAACCACTCTCTTTTGTTTTTCACTAAATCGGGACCATGGGGAAAGACAAGCAAGCATTTTTTAAATCTTTAAAATGTTAAGTTTATAAATGTGTCAGGAGACTGTTTTCTAGAACCGTGCCTGTTACAGCACCAAAGAAAACGTCAAATGGCAATGATTTTTTGTAGTACTCACATCTGATTGTTTCTCTAGTTCTTCTTGCAGCTACAGCAGGCCGAGCTGGAGGTTTGTGCAGAAAGTAGTGCTGTGAGTCAACTGCAGCTCGGGCAGCTGGCTTCCATGGAGAGTTCTGTCTTTGATGAAATGATTAACCTCCTGGAACGTCTGAAACATGACATGCTGACTCGTCAAGTAGATCATGTCTTCAAAGAGGTCAAAGATGCTGCAAAGCTGTACAAAAAAGAGAGGTGATTTTGTCTGTTTACTCTCTTCCCATGTTACAATATTATTTCCTTTTAAAAATACTGAGGTAAATAAAGGCAGGAATAGCCAATAGGCAAAATTATTTTCCTGAATAGGAATGATGCAGAGTAGTAAGTTTTGGAAAATTTTCTTAACACTTATTATATATAAGGCTATATATACATATATATATAAAAAAAAGGTTATATATATGTTATATATAAGGCTGTGTATAGTTTTTTGTATATATTTATATAAGACTATTTCAATCCTATATTTTCTAAAGTACTTCCACAATTAGTGAGTGCGTTATCTTAAAAATCCTAGGAAGAATTCTGGATCACTCTATTTTGGAGAAGAATTACTTTCTTCGTGTAGTATTAATAAAGTTAATGCAGAATGCCCTGTAATGACTGTTCTGTCTTCACAGACTCAGGGCTTCTTGAATGCTTGCTCCTGAGTAGAATTTCTGACGTACTTCATAAAAGGAATACAACTACTCAGTGATTTTGTAAATTAGATGGGTTTCTTTGAATGGCATGTTCAGAGGTTTATAACTAAAGCATGAGATTTAATATTAAAGGAAATTTAAACATAGCATTAGACTGCGATTACTTTTAGATTTGAAATGGGGAAGAACTCTCTCTGAACCATTGTAAATGGGTAGGGTTTTTCTTTTTAAAGGGTAACTTTGACTTCAGTTGTCATATGAATAATTTCATTATGATGACTTCAGTGTGAAAATTTCTTTCAGGTGGTTATCTTTACCATCTCAAGCAGAGCAAGCAGTAATGTCTTTATCAAGCACAGCTTGCCCGATGTTGTTGACCCTACGAGACCGCTTGCTACAACTAGAACAGCAGCTCTGTCACTCGCTGTTCAAAATTTTCTGGCAAATGCTTGCAGAGAAGGTGGATATATACATCTATCAGGAAGTAGGTATCAGCAAAATGTGACCTTTGCAATACAGTGTGGGTGTCAGTGACTGGCTTCAACAGTAGATGCATCTCGTTGTGTTTGTAGATAATTATGGCAAATCATTTCAACGAAGGAGGAGCAGCACAACTCCAGTTTGACATGGCTAGAAATCTGTTCCCTTTATTTTCACACTACTGCAAGAGGCCAGAAAACTACTTCAAGCAGTAAGTAGGCAAACCTCATCTATGGGTATCTCAAAAGTGAACGTCTGGATGAATACAGGTGTCTTACAAATCACCAATTTTTTTTCACAGTGAGTTTTGATACATTTAAAACGAGTGGATCATTTATGCTTCCAGTGTTTACAACTAGGAAAGCTTTGACTCAGCAGCACGTATTCAGACAGCACCAGACTGTGCCATGTGTTCCGGAGTATTTTGTGCAGGCAGGATATCCAGATAAATTAACTTACGGAAGGAATAGAAGTAGCACAGACTTCTAAAACTGGGGCCAATAAAACTCTCAAAGATACAGTTAGAACACAGTAAACTTCATTGTTAGAAGAAAGACTACTTTACACTGTCTTCCCATTCAGAATTGCCTTGCATAGCAGTCTAGTTGCTGTCATTGATGAGAAGCAGCTACCTTCTTTGTGGTTAGTCTTTTTTTAAATAGCCCACAGTCTTCCAAAGAATCTACTGTTAAACTCCTGGACTAATTGGGGCAGAAATCTTAATATTTTTAAACCAACATGGAGCATGGCATTCAGTCTTGAACAGTTGAAGACAAAGATTATATATTGGCATTTTTTAATTGGAATATTGATGTAGTTATCTTCAGGTTTAAGGCTTTTTTTTGAGCACATGACCTTCATAAAGGTAACGGATACACACGTATTATTCCCAGCATAAGAAGAAGAACGGATGCACAAAGGAGCCATAAATAATGCATAATGGGCACGTGGCTGTCTGTCATACTTAGACTAGAAACAGTGTGACAAAAAGACAGGGTATCTGTTTCCTCCCTAATGAAATTAATTAGGGAAAATGTTCAGATTCTAACAACTGTCTGTTAATTCTTATTCAGTATATTTTAAGAGCACAGTTTATCTAATTCTTAGGGGAAAAGTGTAGTTAGGGAAAGCCAGACAGATTAAGTGGTAAATCCTATTCTGTATTTTTAATAGTGGTGAAAACTTAAGAAGCAAAAGCCATGCCAGGCACTGGGAGGCAAAATACTGATGCTTATGAAATACACATACATAAGGGAAAAGGCTTAGACAGTAAGAACAAGTATACTGTTTGCCTTGATCTGAGCAGTACCTTTGAGTCCAACACTTCTGATCCCTTTCAGAAGTCCATGGAGTGTTTTTTGTTGATCACTTGTGCACAAAATTAAGTGCATCTCATGCACACTTCTTGTGTTAATCTATTTAACTTTCTCTTTTAGCATAAAAGAAGCCTGCATTATCCTGAACCTGAATGTTGGCTCTGCCTTGCTTCTGAAGGATGTACTACAGTCAGCTTCAGAAAGTGACACGTTAAAGCCAAACCAACCATCCGCAACAGCAGCACTAAACGAACTTGGAGTTTATAAATTAGCTCAAAAAGATGTTGAGATTCTTCTCAATTTGAGAGCTAGTTGGCCAAATACAGGAAAATAAAGACTTCTTCAGGAATGGTTAATACAGTAACTTGGTCTAGATTACTTATTTCAAACAAAAGCAAAGCAAATAAGTATTAATACTTGTGTAGGTTTTTTCAATACTCTATGCTGAATGATTGGTTTAATCTAGTCTTATACCTTACTGTATACGGTTTTAGAAAAATTTCAAAACACTCCTGACTTGTGTGCAGCCCCCTTGCTGCTGCATTTGGAAGCTAAAACTGTCTTCACCTCTAATGAATACATCTGCCTTGTCAATGTTGTGTGCTGGGTAATGTTCTAAGAAATAGAGAGTATGTAAACACACCCGTATACAATATGGGCAACTCTTTTGTATGAACAGGTCCACCTTCATTGAAGCACAGATTTTTTACATCTTTAAGCCCCAAGTAATGGGTATTCTTTATTGAAATGTGTATAAACAAGACACAGAAGGAAAGAATGAAGGAATATGTCACTTTGAATAAAGAAAACACACTATTTTTTTTCTTCTGTGTACTAGAGTCTCTCCTAATTTTTGTTTAAAGTTTCTCCTTAAAAACTGCATAATGACTGTAAGTAAGAAAACAGCATTTTACTTGGAAGTGCTACCCTTCTTTAACTGTGGACATTTGTTGTAACTTGCTGAAGTTGGTCTTCCCTTTAAAAAAGAATGAAACACACCCCTACAGCACTATGGCACAAGCCCAACAAACTAAAAACAGCTTCAGAAATAGTTCAACTCTTAAATTTATTCAATAGTAACAAGCTAACAAGTAACAACCCCTTACTGTAGGATACAAACTAAAGGAGGAAATTCGAAAACACTACTTTAGTTCTGTAAAAAGAGATCTGTATTCCACACAGCCCCCCCCACACCCCCCAATCTAATAATATTCAGAAAAACAATTCTTAAAAGATACACCTCCAGTGCCTGGCGAACATGACCAAGTTCTTTCATTTGTCCTTTTCAGCTGATTGCTCAAATGACGGGATGTGGGGAAATGAGAAAAAGAGAGGGCTGCTTAAAATCAGTTATCCACAGCTGACAAACAAGAATTGAGCAAGATGCCTATTTTTCACCTATATATAGCAGACCACTGCTCAAACTAATACACAGTCCAGCTTTCCCGCATTTTTTTCTTCCTAAGACAAAAAAAAATATATTTCTAGTTAGATAATGAGGGTAATTAGTTCTTTACCTTTCAGTGTTAGCAACAGTTACCAAAAAACTGGTTGTAGCACCTATATACCTTGGCCATGAGAAGTTGTAAGTGAGCTAGGTTAATCTACAGCTGTGGTACTACCTCTGGCAAAAAGACAGCACTGCTCCAGTATTCCGTGTTTCTAGATGAGTACTGGAACCCCTGGGCTACCTGATGACTCTGTCTGACCGGAGGGGTCGGTAACCTGGGCGCTCTGCTTTGAGCGGACCCTGAAAGTGAGGTGGTGGAGGAAAATGCCGAGTTTGGCTCAGGCTACAGCAAGCCAAGCAAGGTCGGGCAGTAACGGACCTTGTTAAATCTTGCAGTGCAAAGTAAAGGGGTTAAGCTTAAGTCAGCAAGTCCTTGAATTATGTAGTTTTATAAATAATAAAAAAATAAATCTCAGTAAAATATCTCCTGTGCATATCCCCCCACCCAAAACTTCCCTCTCAATTAGACTTACACTTCCTCCTTGAATACGTCCAGTGTGATAGTCACGTCATCGCCGAACTGCAGACCATCGGTGCTAAGTCCCAAAGTTTTAAGAGCTGAAGTTAAGGGAAGAGGATTTCCTATGCAAGTCTTTGAAACATTGATCTAACATCAAAGTGGCTTAGACAGACTAAAAGGTAAACACATGCAACTGAAAAACATGTAACTTTTTCAATTCTCCAAGCTGCGCAGCAGCAGATGTATGGATACTTTTATGAAGTATACATATGCATGGCTTTGAAACTATTTTAATAACTGTGCAAACCAATTACAAACCCTTTCCGTATGACCTGCTGCCCGGGGGAGACCCACCTTCTCTGTACTGTGCCGGCCTTATGCAGCCTTGGCCCACGACATCCAGCAGGCTGAACATGGCGGCCAGGTTGGCCTCGTCCATGAGGTAAGGGTACTCCCCCTCGGCCCGCTCCGCCGCCTTCACCCTCTCCAGCGCCTGGATCAGGAACTCGCGCGGCCGTTCTGCAACGAAGGCACAGTCACCCACGGACACGGGGCCTCAGCTGGCGCCCGAGGGGCGCGGGATCGCCTCCCCCACGCCTGGCCACCCCGCTCCCCGCGCCGAGCGGCCGGGCTCTAAACCTGCCCAGGCCGCGACGGGGCGTCCCGCCCTGCCCTGCCCGGCCCCGCCCGGCCCGCGGCGCCGCACCGGGGCGGTGGTAGAGCAGCAGCGCGCCGAGGCGCTGCAGCAGCTCCGGGATCCGGTGGCGCCGCAGGTACTCGCGGCCCTGCTGCTCGCCCGCCGCCATCCCGCGCTGCTGGGAGACCGCGCGCCCCGCCCCGCCGCGCCGCGCGCCGGCCGTCAGGCGTCGCCGCCCCGCCGGGAGCTGCCTGAGGTGAGCGCGGCGGGACGGGCTCGGGGAGCCGGAGGGGCGGGAGTGGGCGCTGCCCGTGCGAGGAGGAGCAGGCGGAGGAGGGGGAAGCCCTCGAGGAAGAAAATGCAGCGGGCAAAGGGACGTCGGGGCTGGGCGGGAGGGACAGCGGCCGCTGGCCGGGGCTCCGGGGCGCTCCCTCGGGCAGCTCGGGGCGTGAGGCGCGGCACCTGGGTTACCTCGGTGGGTAGAAAGTAGGAAGCAAAAATTAACTTGCCCGGATGTCATCACGTTAGCACTAGAACAGGAAAATCATCACTGCCAGCCGAGTTTTGCACCGCAGTTGCATTAATTCGTGGGGAAAGCAAGTTACACGCGATGGTTCTTAACGTTCACGCAAGGCTTCTGGGTGCCAGCCACATCGCTTCCCATGTGCAGTAAAGCGGCCGGCACCCTTCGCTGCCTTTGCCGTACATCGCCTGCCACCCGGACTCCCTTACTCCCTGGTCTTGGTTATTCCTACTAAATGCGAGAGGATAGCAAAATGTCCAGATGCCACCTAGTGGGACGTGATCGTGTGTGCTCAGTACTTCCAGGGTATGCAAAAATCGGTGATGAGCAGCTACGAGTAAGAAAGGTTACGTTTTTAAATCGTTATTGAGGCTTGCAGCATTGCCTGTGCCAACGGAGAAGAGACACCAAAGAACCTTTTTATGGTACTACCCAATGTGAGTAGGAGAAAGATAATGAAGTGTCCCACTAAAGAAAAAAAGAAAATACAAGCAAATCTACAGACATAACCATCTGCCATCAAATAAAAATAGATAATGATAATTGAGCATATAGTAAAGAAAAATAGTATTCCTGTGAAAGTCGATCACTATATATACTTAACTATTTGCCAAAACTAAAATATCGCAAGACATTAATAGAATTCACCTTCTTTTTCCTTAGAGAAAGAGTGGGAGAAAAGCAGCATCCAAAACTGCAGAGATTGTACAGCCATGCTCTGTTCTGTATTCTTTACTATTTTAAAATGGTTATGCTACCTGCTTCAACTCTTAACTGGGGCTAGAGGAGCTGTAGGTTCATAACAGCTACCCCCCTCAACAGCTACCAGCAGCAACAGAAACTTTCTTTTCCTAGGGAATAAAATTCATGGTTACTGAATCCATTCCTGCATTTGACTTTTCTACACCTTTCAGTGGAGTTTGCAGAGCACTAGCAAAGTTTTTTGCTAAAAAGTGATGGGAGAAAGTGTAGACTGAAGTGCGGAGAAATACAAAAAAGGAGACTGAGCTGGTCAGCAGAGGAGAAAGAGAGACATGGCAAATGTTTTTGTGAAAATGAGAATCTAAGGATAGGGAGATTGACAGGGAAGGAAGGAGCAAATGAAAGACTGGAGAGAAAGGCAGGTAAATCAGTGTTTGGGAGAAGGAAAACAGCATTTGGCAAATGGAGTGTCTCCTTTAGGAGTCAACAAAGATAATCAGTATGAAATACATATGTCGAAGGCTGAAATTTTAAGAATAAACACAGGAACTACAGATTGAAGTGTATTTCTCTAAGGAATGGTTCAAAAGAATCACTAAGCCAGCAAACCCTAATTTCATTTACAACTCAAAATATTTTTTTTAATTCTATTTCACTGTTAAGCAGGCACAGTTTATTTTCTTGAATAAATTTCCTTTTCTGCAATCACCCATCTTGTTGCTGGTGACAGCACTCGGACCCCTCTCCCCTCCTTAATCTTCTTGTCTTAAAACCGAACAAACCTTTTTTTTTTAGCATATGCTTACACATCATATGCTTTAGCTACTGATCATCTTGGCAACGCTCCACTGGCCTCACTTGAATATATGTGCTGCTGCTTGTGTAGTGTGTAGTGGGCCCCAGACTGGACACGGTTCTGCAAATGTGGTCTCACAAGCGCCAAAACAGAGGGTGACAGTCAGTTCCCTCTGACTGCTGCCTACATCCTCACTGCGGCAGCTCAGGCCGCTGTTAGCTTTCAGCACCGCCAGGCCCCTTACTGGCTCGTGCTCAGCTTGCCCACGGGCCCTTTTTCCTGCTAAGTGGGTTTCTTGCCAGTCAGCACCCGGCTTGTTCGATGACATGGGGTTACGCCTCCCTCCTAGGTGTAGGGCTCTGCAGTTGTCACTGATGAACCTAATGAGGTTCCTGTCGGGCTGTTTCTAGCCTGTTGAGCTCCCTCTGAAGGGCAGCCCTGCCCTGTATCAGTCACCTCCCTACCCCACAATCTGTCGTTATCCATGAATCTGCAACCCATCCCAACTTTCAGGATGGTAATGAAATCCTTCAGCATTATTTAGCTCAGCGGTCACCCCTGAGGTACGTCACTAGTAACAACCAACCAACCAGACTTCAAGTGGCTAACCTCAGCCCTCGTGAGTCGTGCGGTAGAGCTGATCTTCCACCCACCTCACAGTCCGTGCCTTGAATCCTTGTAAGAATACACAAAAGCACACCGTGCCAAAAGCCTTGCTAAGGTCAAAGGAAACACCATTCGCTGCTCTCTGCTCAGTACCGGCAGGCAGCCGTGTCACCACAGAAGGCAAGCAGGCTGCTCAGTGTAGTTTCTCCTTGGGAAATTCATGTTGCCTGGACATGGCTTCTAGGAAAGTTTGTTCCGTAATCTACCAGGGATTGAGGCTGGGCTGAGCAGCCTGTAGTTCCCTGGGTCTTTCTTGAAACTGGGCATCACATTTGCCTTTTCCCAGTCCTTAGAAGCCCTGTACCCTGTTCACCGTGATTTTTCAAGGATGATAGCAGCCTTATAATGATACCAGCCTGCACCCTTGAATCGAGCCCAGCTTTTCCCATAGCCTGGTATGGATCCAAGGTAAGTACTCCCGAACTCAGGCTTCCTCTTATGTGGGTAGTACCTCACTCCCCACTCCCTGGACTCTGCCCAAAGATCAGAGCGCAGACGTCTCTAGTTAAAACCTGAAGCAAAGGCAGCACCAAATATACCTTGGTCATTTCCATGTCCTTTGTCACTAGGTTACCTGCCCCACATAGTGGGGCCCACATTTTACTTAGTCTTCCTTCCATGTTAATGTACAAAAAGCGTCCTTCACATCCCTCCCTAATTCCAACTGCAGCTGAGCTTTGGCTTTCCCAGTTCTGTTTCATGCCTAGGCAGCATTTCTTTATTCCTCCAGGGCAGCCCACCCCTGCTTCCACAGTCTGTATATTCACCTTTTGGGTTTTATTTCAGTCAGGAGTTCCTCATTCAGCCATCCTGGGCTTCTCCCATGTTTGCTCAGCCTCCTGCGTATCAGAGTGGACTGTTCCTGTGCTTCAGCTAGCACCCCTGGGCCCTTCAGGGCAGTATTGTGTGGGATTCTGCCAACAAAATGCCTGCAGAAGTCAAAGCCTGCCCTCCTAAACTCCAGGGCTGCAATTCAACTATTTATCTTCTTCACTTCCCTCAGAATCTTAAGGTTTGCTATCTTGTAGTCACCGCTGCCAAGGCTGCCACCAATGTCAGTGTTCCCAGCCAACCCTTCCTTATGTGTGACTAGCGTGTCTAGCATAGCCCGGCTCAGCTCTTGTTGAGCTCTTCTGTCAAGAAATTGTCCTTGATGTCCTACAGAAGTAGCCTGGATCAGGCGTGCATGCACCACATTGCCACCCCAGTCCCCTCCACAAGAACAAGAGCCTGCAGTTGTAAGGCTAAGCTGTGAATAATGGTGTTTGGTTGGTTTTTTTTAGTCAACTGCAAAATACAGACTGAACCTGCCATCAGAAATCATATACTGGGGAAAATTAAATATCAGGAATTAGAAAAATACTTCCAGTTACTGTTTCCAAGTCAAAAAGAAGTAAAAATAGGTCTCAAAAAGACTAGTTTAATATCAGGAGATTTTGCTTTTTTACAGAACTGGCCGCTACCCAGTTGGCTGAAAACCCAAGAAACTGATTTCCTAGAACTACAGTGGGACTCTTGCTAAAGGCAAAGGGAAAAAAGAAGTTATCCTGCTGAAGCCGTCATTCTTTGAGATGCGTACTGTATTTGTCTGTTCAAGTGTGGCTCTGAGCCCATAGCTCTGAAGACCACAGATGCTTTTATTCTAGCAGTATCTGTAAAGCGAGTTCACACTACACAGGGTGGTGGAGATCAGAGATCCATCTCCATTGTCTTAGTTTCTCTGACCCCCTGCCCCAGTCCCAAAAGAGACATTTTAAACAACAGAAAGGCTGGGCATGCAGTTAGGAAGCAAAACTACGTGTGGGTTATGTGTCTCCAAAGACTCACGTTACTGATGAGCAACCTCTGTCTTTTCCTGTATTTGACTGTAAGTCCACATGTCTGTTCTAACACTAGTCACTTTAGTCAGTACCCTATAAAAGCACAGTTACCAGGAAGAGGTCTTGGAGGATTTACCGATGTCAACCGTGCTCTACCAAATCCAGCGCTTCTGGAGGCATCAATATTTGATGAAGGTTAATGCCAATGTAGGTGGTTTTCCCATAGGTGTCAAGAATAGATGTGCTCTTCGTATAAGCTGCAGTACTGCATGTGCTGTAATAGAGGATGTGCTGATCACTGGGGACAGTCGGTTTAGAAGATAATGCCATCTAGTTTGTTACACAGTTAGCCGTCCTTAGACGGTCATGATTCCTCTGAAGAAAAGATTAACATTCTTGGAGAACGTTAATTAAGTGCTTGGTTCTATGAACGTAAAAATACAAGACTTAAGGTGGACAGTAGTTTCTCTGCCTCATCCTATGCAGTTTTAGAAACAAAGCAGGTAAGTGTATTCAAAGTAAACTGTGCTATATCTCAAGGACAGCTTTGGAAAAAAAAATCCAGTAAAGTATGTATCTAGGAAAGACACAGTGGAGTGAGAAAAGCCAGTGATAAGGTCTTGGGTGACATGAGCTCTGAGTGGGAATTACAGCTACCAAAAAAACTGGTTAATGAATAACATAAAGACCAAGCAATGAAGGGGGTTTGGCATTAGGAAAACACCCTAGAAGGCCCTAGGGAGTGTTTCTGAGAAAATGACCCTACAAGATGAGTCCTTGAGAGAGGAGTTAGATCATCATTGTTGCTTTCTTCACATTTGGGTCGTAGGACAGGAGGTCTGTAGTCCAGCTTCCTGCTCAAAGCAGGGTCAGCTCTGAGGTCAGACCAGGTTGCTTAGAGCTTTATCCAGTTTGGGTTTAAAATAAAACCTCGAAAGCTGGGGCTTGCACCCGTCTCTCTAAGCGACTTGTTCTAACGCTTGCCTGTCTCCGTGGCAGGCAGGTTTTCCCTTGCATCCAGTCTGAACCACTTTTCTACCAACTTACGTCCGTTGCTTCTCACCCTCCCACTGTGCAGCAGTGCAGAGCCTGGCTCTGATCTGCTCGTGACCTCCCTCATGGGCATTGGCACGATGTCCCCTGAAGTCAGGGCATGCGAACTGGAGCCAGAGGTTCATTACAGTGCTGACCCACTTGCTTTGTGCTTCAGTTTCTTTCTCCTTTTCCTTTCTTGGCAACCTCCTAAGGCATTTTGAAGGCCAGTCTGGACAGAAGCTCGAGATGGAGAAGCTAGTATCTTTCAGGCTTCATTGGTATTTAACCGCAGATGAAAGGAGTTTGGGTCAGGGAGTGTGGCCCTGTAATATGCTGGGGGCAAAGTAGAAGAGGCATCAGACAAACATCTGTTACAAGTGAAAGGCCTGATGCAGAGTCCATTATGTGCTCCAGGAGCAAACATGCACTTGGCTTATTCTAGTTGAAGGAGCACAAATGGACCATTTCCCTTTAAATGACTGGCGGGGGGGGGGGGGGAAGGTGTGTGTGTGTTTCCCATTTTTTTTTCCCTTTTTTTTTTGGAAGCATCCACGCTCAGGACATGAAGCTGTGTAGGCCTTAGAAACACTGCAAAATAACACGAGGGAAAACCAGCTTTCTGCACCGTGGTGCCTCCATCGATAACGAAGCAGCGAGCCCAGTGTGTTGGTATTACTGTTCAGGCTATGTGTTTCAGATACAAATCCTTGAAGAGAATTAACAAGGAAGGAGTAACTCAAGATTTTTTTTTAAAAAAAACAACAGCCAAACAAAACCCTCCCAAAACACACCACAAAACTCCAATTGATTATGCATCAAAATAAAACTAAAGAAAAAGGCAAGTAGTTGCAATTTAAGACTAGAGCTGACCAGAAGGGAAAGTTTCTTGCATAGGCTGTTGAGAATATCTTCAGAACTAAGGTGACAAGCCTATATATTCTGAAGCTGTGGTGGGAAAGGCTAAAAGTTGGAGCCCAAGCAATCCTTTCCCGGTGACCTGTGTACTCACCTGTGACACAGCTGTCCAAATCAACACCGAGTAAATTTGCCACTGGGAGGGGGTGATGGTTTTTCTCTTCTGCAGCGATGCTTACTCTTGTCAACATTTCCTCCTCTGCCTCAGCACGGGCCAGGCTGGAAACCAGCTGACAGACACAGGACTCACAGGGTCGTATTCACGAGTTCATCAGGCCCATGCACTGTATCTACCCCAACGGGCCTCTACATCTGTCGCCCTCTATAAATACACTTTGTTCATGCCAGGCATCTTTTCTGAAAAACCAGTCTCTTGTGGTGTCGCATCAACCACGTTAGTAACTGCTCCAAGTCAACCAAATCCAGATTCAATCGCAGCGCTAAATCTTTCAGGTTTGGGAAATCTGCAAAGGGGCAGCTGAATGTTGTGCACCATCTTGAACCCTCACTGGTGTCCCTCCCCTCAAATCAAGTTCTCCTGGATCCTGACCGTTACTTCTGGCAAGGTTCCCCTAAACTGGGGAAGCTTCCCTTCTCCCTTCCGTAGGAGGGCAGATCACAGACTAGATGTAAATATTTCCGCAGGTCAGCCGTAAACACCGTGCCCACCCCCCCAACAGAATCCAACCCATGTCACTTGTGACAGAATCCAACCCATGTCACTTGTGATGCGTTACAAAATGAGAACAAGAGTGCGCATACCATCCACCATGGATCCTCCAGCTGAAGAGCGGACAGGGACCCGCTGCTTAATTACCAGCTTTACCTTTCTGCTACGTAGGAAAGTATGTTTTAAAAGTACTCGTTTTGACTAGTAGCTTTCAAGAGGTACTCCAGGAGCAGAACAGCATAAAAATCTGCATGAAATAAATATTCTTGTGTTCTGAAGTCTGAATCTGTTGTACGAATCTCCTCCAAATATTTCTGGAATCACTATTTGGCATTTCTTCCAGTTGTGAATCCTGACAGATTTGGAAGAGTAAGACAGATACTGGCTGCAACAGCAATGACTTTCTTTTAAAATGAATAGTTCTGTGGTAAAAACAAGCATAAAAACTGGAGTGAAATAAATAAAAAGTTACAGTGTGATCTACTTCCCTCTGAAACTAGTGGTAATTAAGATCATGTTAGATAATACAAGCAAGAGTGCTCTACAAGCAAAATACTTGCTGTATAACCAAAAAAAGGGTGGGGAAACCCAACTCCAAATAGAGAACAGCTTGTACATCATTCTAATCAACACGCAAGTCCTAAAAAATTACTCAGATTCACATCTGGAAAACAAATTCACTGGTCTTTGGCCTTTGCTGGCCACGGGCAATGATGGCAAGCAACTAATAACTCATGGCTGCAATATTGCATTTTCTTGGCCGTATCTTTGATTTCTAAATGCCTGCTAGAAATAGCAAAGCATCCTACAAACACAATGTCACTCTTTGGCCATACATGGTGACCATTCTATCAGATCAAACTTCAGTGTCTACTGTTACTTCATGACATTCAGGTTTTCTATACTAGAAAAGACAAACTCAAGATTAAAATAAACAAAGGTTTCAACATATAAGCAGCTGAGACCAAGGCATGAATTGGACAGTAAAGAGGAAGTTAAACTGTAGCTTTTGCGGCAGGTATCGGAACATGCAAGACATCAAAGTTGTTTACCCAGAGGGTAAAATTTTCATCCTTCGATTACCGTTTCCTTAACACAGGCCTGCTTTTTATATCCTCTGCCAGTTCTGAGTGTGTGCATACAAAAATGCAATTTGCAGTCCAAATGCCTTGTTTTTAAAAAAGATTATACCGTAATTGTAAGCATCCTCCCTACAGTATCTCCAAGACTAAGTTTCCAGATACTTCATAAAAGGAGCAAAAAAAAGTACATCTTCCTCAGATTTGCAGAAGAGGTTTGCTGAGAGAGAAAAAACTGCCATCCTCTCTGCAGAGCTGACAAGCCAAATGAACAATTTAAGTCTCATTTGATCTGTAATTGGAACACGCTTTACACAGAACAAGAATCTTAATGCCTAGATAAAAGTTGCATTTTTAGTATTAACAGTGATAAAAAGACTGGTTATAAATTTGTACTGCTTATTGAAGTGAGAATTCGTAAATCGAGCAGCTGTAACAAAGTTAATTCTTACACTGATAAGGAATGAGAAAATGCATTCAGCTAAGCAAAGAAATTTAAAAAGGATTTATCGATGCAAAAACCGCAGTAGCTGATTGTCACACGTGTCCTGACACGTAAATAGAGAAATACTTCAGACATGAGCGCCAGAAATAATCCCAGAGAAGTTCAGCCCTGTACAGAGAGCTGGGCAGGTCTTTCAAACTACTGGTCGAATTCTCAGTGCTGGCTGTCCACACCGCGCGTTTCAGCCTCTGGGAAGAAAAAGGGCAGTCTTGCAATACACACCACTTTTGCTTTGCAAAGATAAATAATGACAAAACCCATCTGTTTCTTACAAACATATAAATTATTTTATTTACAAAGCCATGTTACAAAAAAAAAATAATAATAAAGCAAAAAAACCAAAAAATACAATCGCTCACTAGAGAATATCTCCAGGCCTGGTGTTGAACCATGGCAGTATCAATCAGATACGTGTTTGTTCTGTTTTTCCTTTTTTAAACTGTAAGCCATAGAATTTACTATTTACACCTACTTTAGACATTTATTCTGCTTACAATTATCACAAGCATGGAATGAATTCTATCTGATACTGCTAATACATAAAGGTGCAGGACAAAGAATGAAAATACTTAGTGTTACAAAATATGGATTGTAGAAAAGAAATTGGCTGTACAAGTATGGCATTTTTTTTTTCTTAGAATGATTGGACATGCTTTCTTCAAAAGTCTTCTGGAAAAGGTTCTAAAATCTGTAGTAGGAAAGCACAATATAGCAGGTGCAAATTCATTTCTGTGCAACAACAGTTATTTAATATATCCCATGACTGACCAGCTATGCAAAACCCACAGAGTTTTGTTAAAGTGCCATGGGTCAACAGCATAACAAAATATAAGGTGTAAATAGAAAAATTTCTTTTTTTCTTCTTTTTTTTAAAACAATAGTTCACTGAGAATCAGCAATAATAGAATATGCTGTATAAACTATTCTCTACAAAGGTCGATCAGCACTATTTACAATTGTTACATCAATACAAAAGAAGGCATACAAGTTATCCAAGTCGCTTTTTATGGCTGACGGGCCTATGCATTGCGTATGTGGAACAACCAAAGCTTCTGAGCCTCTATTGCTGGAAACAAATCACAAGATTTTCAGGCAAACGGGGAAGAAAAAGAACTACTGAGTGAATGCTACACTAATAATGCATTATAGGCTGGTCCAGTTTGTATCCATTTTTTTTCAAATGTCTACTTCCATTTCACTTTTCAGGCTGAAATTTTTGATACGTATAATTAAATAATGATTCTTTGATGATGAAAGAACACTGTGGGATTTTACTTCATGCTTAACTTTCCTGAAATGCTGTCAGGTGTAAGCCAGTTGAAAAAAAAATTTAAGCAGCATTCAAAGGACAGGCTCCATATTCCAGCTTTCCAATTAAAAGATGCATGGAAAGAGCTAAAGCTTCCTAAAACTACAAAATTGCTCCTTCAGTCATTGATTAGCAGTATTTCTCAGAAGCAACCACTGAATCTCACAACCACTGTTTTCCCTCAACAACTAGAAATAGCAGTTCATTGATTACAGAGGATGACTTTGTTACTGAGATTTTTAAACTCCTGCAGTTTCATAACTCAAAATAAATTAAAAAAATCATAGTACTGCTCCTAAAACTGAACAAGACAAAAATTGTGCAAAAATAACAAAGATATGTACACATTTTTCAGTCTGAAGAAATGTACAATAAAAACATAATTCAAAGAACATTTTAAAAATATAAACATTGCTTAAACTTTCCTAAGTTTCATACTGTTTCTGAAACTATACCGGTCAGTTAGCTCTGAAGTATAGCAAAACATAAATTATTACAAAATTAACACTATAAAAATTTATTTTAAGAATATTTCTAAACTTTTTTCAAAGGGTCTAGCCTTGTTTATAATTGCTTAAACATTTTTAGTCTTAAAATTTGCCTTAAGCCTTCTTTTTTTAAAAAAGAAAGTAGTAATAATCTCCCTATTTGCAGTCTCTCGCCTTTCCCCAAGATGTAAATAAACCAGCATATAAGTGCACTTTTAACACTGTAGAAATAAAAATTAACTCCTCTGTACTACTGTTCCAGTACCTAGTATTGGCTTCCCGATTATAAAATCTATATTTTATTTAAAAAATTATTCAGTAATCCTATAAGAAACACTGTCAGTGCAATTCTATTAATGCAAGCCAATCTGCTCAACTCCTGTCCTTGCAAACCCAAACTGCTTTCTGGAGTTATCAAGTGCTATGATCTTAAGGGTCTAGAAATCCACCGAGATATGGGGATTTTACACGTTGAGCCCGTGATAACATTAATTACAGTTTGGTGCAAAAATCCTCTATGCATTGATTGAAGTATAGATTTCTTAAGAGCCTGATCCTGGAAAAGGCTGAACACTCAGAATTCCCACTGAAATTATTAAATGCTGTAGGTACAGAGCACCAGTCAGGATTAGTCCCTAAAGTTGCAGTGCCCCAGCTGTTTGCAAGTTACTAAGAAATGCACTCAATTTTTATCCATAGGACAAGCTTAAACACAGAATTACTGTAATTTTTAGTTAATGAAAAAATTTGGAGATCCTTGAAATAAATTCAAATCATGATCTGGATTCTTTTTTTTTATTTTTATTTTTTTTGGAATGTCCTCTGTGTTCTGGTAAGGAAACAAAGGGAGCATTGCAACGCTAACAGCTTTAAAAAGGCATGAAACATAACCAAGCAGAACACACAGATCAGTGGCAAATACAAGTGAAAAACTAAACAAATCACTATTACAGTTTTCTGTAAATTTAATTCTGTTTAAAACCACAAATTCATAAAAGGTTAAATCCATCTGCAGGACATAGAAAAGAAAAACCCTGTGGAGTAGGGCTGCTGAGAGCTAGAGATTATAGGCTGGTTCCTTTTCCTTGTTATGGAAGAGTCCTTATTCTACCAGTCCGGTTTGATGTCTTCTAAAAGAGAAACCAGAGCCAGGTTCAAAATCACAAAATGTCTTTCAGTATATAATAGTTTAATAACATCTGCATCTGACAGAACTCAAAGCCAGAATGTATTTCAAGTCCCTGAACTAAATTCCCTCCCTGTTTACTGATTACATTAGACCTTTAAGAGAAGGAACTGCTTTCAATAAACATCGTACTTCCTTTTGGGACCGTCTGATTTTAGTAAGCTTTGGTGAATCTTATGTTCATTAACTTGGGGTATCATTACAAACAAGGAGCAGCAATTAGACGACAACTCTGAAGAATCGTTTCCTCTACACAGCATGTTTTCATGCACAAGGAATCCCCACACAGCATACACGTTGTCACCTTCCCTTAATAAAATGATCTAGTTACTCAGTATTTAAAAACCACCGCATACTGAGGTCTTGAAGTGTTAACACATTCAGGCACCTAAAAGCACTATGAAGACAAAAACACTTGATTAGTTATAAACCTAGAACAAGTATAAAATCTGGAGAAAACAAGCTTTTAATACATCATTTGTATTAACAGGCACAAATAATCTGACTGTAAAACTACGATTCCATTAATGTTTGTTAACAAACATGTAGGTTTTGTAAAGAAAAGTGATGTATTTTTTATTAAAGCTACGACAGTTGGAAAAACAGGCATGCTTTTATGTATACAAGCCCCCATTCAGGTCTCAAATAGATGCAGCAACATTCAAATGAAACATGAATTGAGAACAATTTGTCTGAGTTTACCCTGACTTGAGTTGAACGCGCTGGGAGGGAACAGCCAGGCCCGGCAGTGGTCCTGGCGGTGGGGCGGCCGCCCAGGGGAGCGCCCAGCAGTGCAGTGTACTTCCCCAAATGTAGGAGTGACCGAAAGAAGCTACTTGTGTGAAATCCAAACCGCCACAGCCCACCTGTATCTCCCAAGTCCATAATGAGAAACAGCCGTTTCCCAGTGGCAGGTGGCTGTCACAGCACTGCTGCGTGTCCCCTCAGCTCCAAGTGGCCACCTTCAGAGGGTGAGCGGGCAGCTCGCCGCCTCCGGAGGGCTGCACACAGGTGAGCCCAGGTTCCCACCAGACTGGGTTTTCAGCCTACCACGTTTCCCAAACGCCTTCTCACCCAGTCACTCAGCCCCGTGTGCAGTTCAGGACCTTTCTCCCTTCTCTTGAGAGACGGCCACCCCCTTCTAACAACTTCTCTGCGCCAGCAGATGACCCCGACGGGTTGCCTGGCCGGGTAGCACGGCGGAGGCCATCAGTAACTGCTCCACATGCACATTTAGCTTGATGGCTGCAATTCTGCTTCAAACTGCATTGTTAAAAGTCTGTTGTCCTGACTTGTATTCATGAAAACTTGCCTGATTTTTCCAACTATAAACCCCAGAATACAGCTGAGATTGTCTCTGCCTACAGACCTGGTTTTGCCTGGACTCCCTGATTATCACGGTTATAACACCACTAACATTAAGAACAAGAGAGCTCAGCCTCCCCCAGTAGTAGCTTTACTGACACAGCATATATTTGCAGATCCACTTATTGTTACCTGATTAATAACACCTTCATAAAGAAATATTATAGCACAGTTTAAGACTAAAATTTCTTTAGAGACTATTCAGTTGCTAGACTGGAGATGAAAGCTGTCAACAAAGCAGCTCAGAATTATTTTGACAGTGACAAACATCTATTAGATAGGTAATCATTATTCATGGTTCCAAATACTAAATTCTGTGTTAAGAGTTTTTAAAAAAGTTTTTATTTCAGTTTTCTTTTGTATTTGTATTCTGGGCTCTCTATTCAACTACCAAACTAACAGAAACATATTTTTTACAATAAAGAGTTTGTGGGGCTTAAAACAAACACTTCTACTTTTGATAAAAACTTTGGGAACAAGCAGCTGAAAAGCTCAGCGATAGCCTCTGTTTACATAAGGCTGCCACAAAATCAATGCTTTGTACTGTTAGGTTTTCCCCATGGGATCTAGGCAACAGATCCTAACAAGCTCTGTCCCTTGAGTAGTGTGTATTTTATACTAATACAGGCGCAGGAGGTTAAAGCAAGAAGTCTTGCACTTCAGAACAGCTTTATCCCATGTTTGTTACTGGCAGCTGGATGACAGTGTCTCACACAGGAAAATGCCAGTCCCTAGAGGTATGAAGAAACTTTCCACTTTATTCCCCTCAGAGTAGTTCTTCCCTACATATACTGCATTGCATTCAGCGCCACGAGAAAAAAAAAATTACTGTTTGGCAGTTCATCTCAAGATGTGAGTGATTCAGAATATTTTTAATGGGGATACAGTTGTGAGTTATCATTATTACAATCATTACTATTTTTTTTGCTGTGTCTACACAGCAGACACTAAGCCACACAGCCATCTGAAATAACTACTTCTGTATAATTTACACACAATACATAACAGAATTCTAAAATACTGACTGGTTGTACAGAAAAATCCTCTGAATTTTTTGTTTGCTTGTGGCTGTTACACCTTGCTGAGGTGGGAAACCTTTTCACACCAAGGATCTCGACAATGAATTCTTGATAAACTACTCAACTTGGAGAGTCAAACAGTAGGGGCCATATTAAAAAACACAGACTAGCCCCTCAGTCTTCCAGACAGATGGGGGCTGGATCACAGGTCAAGCACCTGTCCTCACAAAAAAGCTGAGTTACAGTATTTATTATAATTATACAATTATTATTAGTCTGTGTGATGGATATGCCACCCCTGTATGGCGGGAGTGATAAGGATTTCTCGCAGTCTTAAGAAGAACTCAGATTACGTTTAGCTTAGTTATGCTTTCAGATTAGTTTCTCTAAATATTCAAGTGCCCTGTCTTCTCTGTCCTGTTTCTGTCCTCCCTTTGCTGCTTTCACTTCTGGTCTATTTTTAAATGCTGTCCTTCCTATGCCAGGCTGGGGACTCTGCTGTGCCATCTCGCTCAGCAGGACAAGTTAGATAGAAAAACCAGATCAGCTTAGCTGGATCCTCTGCAGACAGTTCCCGCTGCTGCTGAGTTTGTACGACCAAAGCAACAGCCAGTGGCCAACATAAGCTAACCTGAGGTGTATTACAGGTGGTGAAAAACCAGTAAAAGCTTTTTATTCATAAATCTCAGATGGGAAAATAGCTGGAAAAAGAATTAGGTGAGAGGAGAAATCTAGTATTAGTTCACTGAAAGACACCTTCTCTAAAGAATTGTATTAATAAAGAAATTGTGTTTTAAGGTTTTACAGTATAATATCTTTCAAAACCACTTACAGACTACTTAAGTACACTTTTTTAAAAGCAACTTACTTGTCTGTTGTGTACTGGATTTGATGTACTCGAAGGACTGGATTGTGACAAAGCTACACTGCTATTTTTTCCAATCTGAAAGACATTAATTGAGCAGTATTGAGAGGCATATTTGTCAGTTGAACACAGATGCTGGTAATGGCCTTCCCTTTCCTGTGTAAAGTCACACTAATTGCTTTGCATTTGGAACAGGTATTTTGCTATTGCAAAAAATACACTTCGGATAGAATTGTAATTAGGTCTTGGAGCCTGTACACTTTAAACTAACGCTTAAAAGGCACACAGATAGTATGAGAGGTCAGAAAACAGTGTAAGGAACAGTTACTGAGAGAACAGAGATTGTAAACCCCCACCCCTCTAGACTGAAATGCTAGTTCCTCTGGTTACTGCAGTGACTCAGAACAGCTAGTCAGCAACTGAGAGAGCACAGAGCGCTCAAGGTCACAGTCTCCTCCCCAGGGGACCTTCCCACTCCTGGGGAGTTTAAAGCAAGTGGCCAAGCACCATAGCATGCCCCGAGTTACCCATTTTCTTTCATGTAGAGTCTTCATTTATTTTTGCTCAATAAAGCAAGTGTTAACCAGAAGACTCAAACTCCAGGTTTAAAATTGCAATTGTTTCCACTTACTGCATCAGCAAATTTGTTTGGGAATGAGTGCAAATTGATAGTACACCTATATGCATTTTAAAAGTACTTAGTTAAAATATTGCAATATTTAATCGTCGTATTTTCAGTGCCTGAGAGATTACAGCACTCTGCAAGGGCAGTCTGTCTTCGGGTCTTCTACAATGACCCATAAACATAGCGTAGATGCTTGTTGCGATAGAAAAGGGGAGACAGCTGTTGAGTCAAGAGTAGTTCCTCAGGGGTTACAAGGGTAATAAAAATTAACCATGGACACCTGCCTGCAAATGGCAGATGACTGGAGTTTGAATAGTTATTCACAAGGTCAACGAACTTCAAGTAATGTCAGCTTTAATCATGTGATGGAGAGGAAGCAAGGACCTGTCTTCTAAACAGTGAGAAATGCAGCTGCAAGTTCCTTACTGAATAGGTGGGACTGTGACATTGGCTGGCAGGGTTTTCACCAACATGGGTTTTCTCCTTCCCTTCTGCAACATTTTTTGTTATTTTGCCATTTCACATGTATAGTGAAAGGTAGCCTTTGTCTCCCTCTCCATATCTGCCCTTTTTCACACAGGGACTGCTTGAAACAGTGCTCTCGGCGCACATTCTATCCAGAAGAAATGTTTAAAGTTGTTGTTTACAGCCAGTTCTGAGGGCAGCCCCCATGGTGCGCAAGGACTAAAAGGATCAGCCTCTGCCCATCCTGTTCCCTTTAGCTTGTTTTGCATGCCACAGCTGTTCTCTCAGTAGCAACGTGCTTTCCTTCAGTATACAAATCTTGACTAAAGATACACAATCTTGTAAAACCTTTCCTAGCTACTCAGAACACCATGACACACCTGCACATCTGTCTTCCCTACATCCACCATTCTAACACTCATAAAACCCTTCCGTAATAAAATACATGTCCATCTTCTCAGTGGAAAAACAGCTACTAGGAAATCGACTTGCTGAGATCCTAGAATCTTGAGAGGGAACACGGCACTTCTTTGGGCTTTCATTCACTCAGCGCTCCTGCAGCTACCAGACTGCCTCTCTACGTAAGACAAAGCAAGGAGCAACACAGCTTGCGGCACTGTGGTCGGCTTTGAGCTGCTTTACCACCCTGGCTTCATTCAGACCTGGAAAGGCAGCGCGCCAGGACAGAAGGGTAATTCAGACAGACCAAACAGTTGCAGCGCTCAGTGAAAAAGTGAAAATAAGAAAGACTGATTTCCAGTTGTGTTGGGTCTTTAATGATGGCAACGCCGTATCAAAAGGATCACAAGGACTGGGGTGAGGCCAAGACCCGAATCTTCCCCCCCTCCCCCCCGCCTTTAAAAAATAAAGTGTACTTCAAAACCCAATGGTTAACACTTTCAGTTACTATCTGCAGGCCAGACTTTAATTAAAATAGAAAAAAACCCCACAATAAACCCCCCTCAGCCTATCACCAGTCACTTGACTTTTTTTTCTATGTTCCTAGTCTCTTAATTTGCCCTATTACATCAGGGAACAGGAGCAAGATTTTAAGTAATACTGATTTTGTTTTGTGTGGAATTTTTACCGCGATTGCATTTCTAGAACACAGCAAGTCAAAACAGCACAGCTTAAAAGTGATTTCAAGTATTGTATTCTCCAGAGCTTTAATATTCACATGTAGAGTACGTAATATTATTTGACCCATATGCTTAAGTGGGTACAAATTTCATGTATTTATAGCACAAATAAGCAGTAGGAAACGTCTGTTTTGTATTGCATACAATTCAGTATCCTTGTCACAGAGACAACTGGCTCCCAGCCAGACATCTGAAATACAATCAACTCCACTTTACCTCCTATTTTTGATTACTAGTGTAGCTCCAAAGACCAGCAGTATAAAAGGAAAGTGTGACCAACTTTTACATATATACACACACATATATGCATGTATACATGTATATGTATACGCACTTGTACATGTGTATAAAAACATTATGTTTAAAAATCAGGATATCATTATACTCTTTACATATATTTAATCTTTTACTTACGGAAAAAAATACTAGCGTGAATTACATATTTACAAATAATCAGAAAAGACCTCTGATTGATTCTTTGTGATTTATTTACTTCTATTACTGTGCAACATGCTTAAATACATCACAAACTGGAATAAGGATGTCCCACAGGAGCAGATCTAATCACTACGGGAACTGAAATCTGAACTCAGAACCTCCTGCGTCTATCTGTAAGACTTCCTCAGACTGCACTAGCTACAGATAGTCTGTGTTCTGTGAAAGGATGATACAGTCCATTTCCTACTACCAATGTTTGTACTGACGTACCAATTTGTACTTACTACTTCTTCCCATTTGAGATCATGTATCTCAGGCTAATTTAATCTTTTTTTGGCACATACATATTTCAAAAATCAGATGTATGACAGAATGAAGAATTTACAGTATCCTCCACTGATTTCAGTGACTTAAAGATTAGCTGGGATTGCAGGACACATTTAAAAGGCTTAAAACAGAAAGAATGTGCCACTACCCATTTTTCAAAGCCAAACAAGTCATCTCAGTTGCACCTCTGCTGGAAGAAGGAAAGAGAATATACACCTGCTAAGCCACTCTTTGAAACCTTCATTCTGTCTACTATACCAGTTTTAGAATTCATTTATTCTTTTCTTCCACTCCCATTTCTGTCTGCTATTACATATGGATTGCCTTGCCCAAGATCTTACCCTCTCCATTCCAGATCTATTTGATGTGCAATATCTTTAGGAAATGAGAGTTTCACAAACAAACAAAAAAAATTCCTAAGCTACCTTCTCCGGATTTTCTAAGGTATTCTATTTTCTATGGTTTTGTCTTCCAGGCTACAGGGCCAAGCTTTGTTTTCTGTGCACTGCACAGCACTGGACAAGGCAGCAGAATGGAACAGTAGATCATTATAAAGACCATATTGGCAGTTTCCCCACCAAATTCTACTTCACATACACTTTTTTCCTTATATAGCATCACTGAAAGGGAAGTCAAAGCTCTATTGCTAGTGACAATGAAATGAAGAGTGTGTAACCTCATCTGTTGCACTGACTTCAATATTCTGAACACATTCACAGTAAAGAAGACAACGAAATGTCCACTAAAGGTCATCTGGTTGAGATCTTAATTTCTTAATTTTTTCAGTTTCAAACAGGAAACAGCATCTGAGGTCAGGCATCTCAGACTCTCTCCAGAGGAAGGGTAGATGTAAGTGTTTTGCATAAAAGAGAAATCAGGGGACTTGCATAATACTAAGAAATGAATCAGCAACAAGTTTGGGAAAAGAAACAAACAGAAATGCTGACTCTTATCTTCCTGTTTTAATGACACAATTTATTTCAGAGAGATGAGAATTAAGATAAAAAATTAATTGCTAAAAATTATTTATCCATTCTGGGCAGTAAATTTTACTTTCAGAGATACAAATGGCTACTGTATTAATCGAATAAAAAAAATATCATAAAAATATTTTAAGAAAGTAGAGATATATATAACTATCAAAACATCTTTCTATGCTTGGTACAAAACAAATACAGATATGTTTCTGTATTAGACTAGAAAGTAAGTTGTGTGAAGTAAAACCATCTGAAGCAAACATAGCATTTTCCTTCCAGAACGCATGAAATATTTCAAGTAAGTCAGACATGACCTGCAAAAAAATAACTGGAAGAGTCCCTTACCTGCCGAGAGATGGAGCTGCTTGTAGGATCTGGCACCGCAGAAATAAGGTTGGCAGTGCTCTTTCTATGAACACTATTCATACCAGGCATTTTAGTGATTTTACAGGCTTTGCTACTAGAACTAGAGTTTTTACGCTTTTTTCCTTCTGATTTGTCAAAAGAAAGGGGTAGAGAAGACACTGCATTATGTGCTCCCAGGGAATGGTCCCCTGAGTGGTGCACAAGAGAAGATACAGACAGATTAGAAGAGTCAATACTGCTTACTACCATGCTCATATGTTTCACTGAGTCTGTTGAACTACTGGATAATGAAGTCCGTCCTGAGGGCTCCGATTTGGCACTGAGTGGGCTTGTTCCGTTATTTGTATTGTGCACAGACATACTGTTATAGGAAGATGTAGCCTGATAGGAGTTCAAAGTTGAACTGGGATTCAGGACACAGTTCTTTTTGTGGGACCCTGAAAATGAAGATGAGGAAGATGTCTGTAAAGATAATGAGGACGACGAGGACGACGACTGCGGCTTTTTCTTTTTGTTACTTGACGACTCATCACTCCGAGATGACAGGTCTTTCACTTTTGAGGATTTGCTGGTTTTTGTTTTGGATGGCTTGTGGGATGGGGAAGGGATGACTGCTGGCACTGGTGACACAGCTGATGGCGCCTTAAAAGTTGAGTCCATGATACTTAGACTTGCAGCCACATGAGGAAAAGCTGTAGTGTGCGACATAATGGAATTCGTATCTGACGTTGTCACAAAGGCTGCATTTGATAACATGGCTGATGTCATTATGTAAGAAGAAGAAGTGATTCTTGAACTGATAGGTGTTGAAGGAATATACACCCCACTGGGGTTGCTGAAAGGCTGTAAGACTGATGCTGGAAAAGGAGTGGAGACATGTGCTGCTGGAGAAGGCATGGGACTATCTGCCGCAGGAGGAATTTTCCTAAATAAATAATAAAAAAAAACAAACAGAAAGAAAAAAAGAAGAAAAAAAGAGAAAAGAAAAAAGAAGAAAAAAGAGAAAAGAAGAGATTCAGATACATAAAAAAATCCATCCAAACAATGCAGATAGGAAACAATTTCTGGGAAGGACCAACTTATTAAAGGCGGCAAATCTAGTTCATTCTAATTTTGAGTCCTATTCTACCAATCACATGTATTTTAATATTCACCGTTCAAAATCAGCTCTGCATTCTACAACAGCTTAAAAATGCTTTTACTTGTGATTTTTTCCCCTCTTTTTAAACTTGCAATTCCGTTATGAGGTTCTTTGGGATTTAATACAACAAAATGCAAACCACATGTGTTTTAATATTGCAAAGATTCAGGAAAGCTGGATTACGAAGTGTATTTTCCTAAGAATTAATTTTGAAATGAGGCACATTAAATCTGTGAAGGCAGCAGAGACCCAACAGAAGATGATTAGGTAAAGACTTTTGCAGCATAATTTTCCCTATAAACTTCTGTTATGGCACACAAGCCCTAAACTGTGTAACTCTGTTAAACCAGAACTGAGCTCCGTTTCAGCACAAGTGCCCCATGTAGCAATTAAGTGCAGTGTTACAGTTTAATCACTTTCTTACAAATTTAATTTCCATTTTTCCTCTCCTATTTTACCAATTAAAAAAAGCAAATAAAATGCCTGATGGTGGGAATCTATAAATACTCCAGTCACCATGTTTCATTCATTGCATATGTTTTGCTTGAAAGTTCAAGTTGTGGGACAGTTTCAATATCAACCTAAAGTCACAGGTTAGACTTGATGAGGGCAGTAAATGAGCCTGTTTGGGGAGCTGTGAAGCACTTAATCACTGAGCTTGAAGAGGAAAGGAGGAAAGCTCATCCTTTTCCAAATGCAGTGCTATTCCCAACAGCTCATTTGAGAGCTGCTTAGAAGCGATTAACTAAGTGATTAATTTCACTGATACTGAAAATTTGACAAAAAAATTAAACTATTTTATAAGCTTTATAACTAGTTGAATACTATTCTGAGAATAAAATCTAATAATATTACCTGTGAAATTAGTAGAATGTATTCAAGCTCCTTCCTATTCAGCCATCTTCTATTATTTTATCTAGTGCAGTGTTAACAAAGAACCAGAATTCTATGATGTCTCTTGGAAAATTATCATGTGAGCTTTTCTCATTATTTAGACTAAAAGTTAATTCACAGTTTAATCCTATTTCTCTTTGTTAAGAAGCTGCACATCACCATAACACTGCCCTTGTTATCCTCATTATTGACATCTTTTCAGTTTTTAAAGGCCTACTCTTGCCCTCAAAGAAGTATGATAAAAGAGCAGCACCAGGTGTGCTGTTTTATCATAAATCAAATCCGAATTACAAGTGTTCTCTTCCGGTATTCCTCTTATGGAGACTGTCAGACAGAACACTGTTTATGGCACAATTACATAAGGGATTACATACAGTCCATGCCGCCAGAAATGAGGAAGTCCTACTGCCTGCGACTCGCTGCACAAACAAAGCGGCTTATTAGATCCATTCCTTGGTTTATTTTTAAAGAGGTGCAAATAACTCTTAAACACCTTTGTGAAGTACTTTGAGAAACAGGGATGAAAAGTACTTTGTAAATGTTACTATCATGCTCAAAACATGGCCTTGCATCCCTGTACCTCTAGCCACAGCTACAGAGCTGCACTAGCACCGGTTATAAAGTAACAGCTTTACGCATACCACTGCTTGGAGAAGATGGGAAAAGATCAGTCCAGAGGAGGGTTGAGGACAATAGAAGAATACAGCAGGGGTTAAGCACTGTGAGCTTCCTGTGTTATACAGACAAGTAAGTATGGATGGAATTCATTAAAATATTAGAGATTACACCAACAGCTAGAATTTGGGAAAACATTTACAACTGGATTTAGTGGGAGCAGGACGAGGCCTGTTCATTTCTTGTATCATATAACTACTATAGAGGGTTTTTTTTGGTTTTCATGATAGTAGTGGTACTAGTGACACATTTTCTCAGGTGCCCAAGTATCTTTTCTCCTGACAAACAAAGCCCATAGATAACATGTTTTAATCTTCCTATTTAAGGAAACCAAATTACAGTTTTATTTGTGGAAGGTGACAGGCACTAGTTAACAGCCAAATTTACAAAGCAGAAGAGAGGAACCCCTCGCAGATCAAGTGTGATCTGTCTCTAAACAGACATGAAACTGACCCTTTTATGGCAAACCCAACCACTTCCAAACTATGTCTCCCAGCACAGTAGCACTGTTATCAAGTTACCAGGTTAGTCAGACAAGCCAAGCTTTAGTGTTTCAAAAATATATTTAAATAAAAATCAAACCTTGTTTATCTAATGGCTGGCATCCAATGAATATAACACAATCCTGATAATAAACAGTGACATGAAACACTGCACTTTAGTGTCGTTACATTGGAAGAAGAATGCATATCCTGTAGCAGAATACTCCCCAAAAAATCAATCCTATCTGCACATGCCATGAGCTTTTCAAATATTTTTTTTTAAATCAGAAAGAAGTAGCATCTTTTTTAGAAGTGCAGTCTATTTTAATGTATCTGTGTAGCCAAAACCTATAGTGCTTGGAACCTGCATACGTGATACAGAGGTGCTTCAACAGTGAGTAATAATCATCAGAATTTTAAGACCCCAAAGCCAGTAAGGGTGCTATGGACTAAAAAACTATCATATTCCATCTTAGGCACAGGCAAATGTGTACTGAGTTCCTTATCTTACAACACATGCGTCTTACAGAGCGAAGTCTGAATGGGTGATACGAGTATAAAAACCTAGGCAAAATCTAACCTGTGTTATAAAATAATATGATATCAAAACATATCTCCAAAATCAGAAAGCTCTGAGCTTTAATGCTTTTAAGTAATGCTAACAGAACTACGGAATTATTCCTCCCAGATCAGAAGGGCTAAAAAAAGTCCTAAATCTGGCGGAAATTTACATCACAATAGGAGATCGTTCTGTTGTGCTGTATATTCCTTAACAGAAAAGATAAAATTTGTACTCATATTAGTGCTATGCCTTAATACAGAGGTACTTACAAACGCTTCCCTTGGAGTGTTTTATTTAGAAGTTTTACAGAACTAAAAATGCTAAACTGCCCACCAAGTGTAAAAATACCACTTACTTCCACATCTGTGAGTTCAAGTGTTTTTCTACCATGGAGTTTAGTGCGAATCGAAAATGGTCCCATCTTCTGTCAAAAACATAGTAGCCTCTTCCCATTAAGCGACTGCCATATGAACAAAACTGAAAAGAAAGGATATTTCAATGTTCTTTATAAAAAAATGATATGTTATAAAATAATTATCATTTATAGATCAAGGAACACCTTTGTAATTTGTATCATGCATATAAAAGGTGTTTTTCACTATCTGCAGCATAAATACTTTTTGCATGATATATTAAATATGTGCATAATGTTTAGGTTAGTGTGAAGTATACTTCATACTTCACTAACAAGTCAGTTTACTATCAGGCACCAATGTGTGCCAGGGAAAGAACATAAATGCTGAGGTACTGTTAAGGAAGTGGTTCTGGCTAATAATACTCTTATTGCCTCAGAAAGACAGTTACACCATTCTGTGCACATTAAATCTTGTAATACTGTAACAGGAATAAAACTAACTGAAGAGGAAAAAGGTGCAATGGGAGCATTCTTTAGTATCTTATTTAATAAACAAACAAACCAGTGATGTTTCAGTAAAAAAATTAATTATCATCCATGGCACTTGTGCTATAACAGAACACTGGATACACTCTTCACGGTGTATGAAAAGCATCTAGAGGAATAGTAAGTATTTTGAGAATTCTGCGGAGTTCAGGAGTATTTGCGCTGCTTCCTCTGGAGAACTTCCTGCAAAGTCCTACTACACTGCAATGGTGTGATCAAGAATCTACCCTTTCTTGGGCTCAAGCCTTACTGATCGCACGTTACATAGAAAACTGCTGCAACACCTATTTGTGGGAGAGAAACCTGTTATAAATCACCCTCAGAAAACAAGACAACTCTCCATTGTGCAGGGAGAAAGTCACAAATCCTGACGGAGGGCAGAAGCTACCAATGCAGCAGGAAAGCATCCTTTTAAAATACTCTTCAGCTTAATGGACAGTGAGAGGTGACTGTAACTGTTTATCTTAAGTCTGTTTCACAACAAGGTTAAATAGGTTAATTAAAAGCGCCACTTAAGTTGATAAACTAGCCTCACCTCCCAGTGACACAGATCAGTTACCACTAAGAGGTAGTTTAAGAAGCTACTGCCCTTTCCCCATCAATTACCACCACTTAGCTGGGAGAGGGACTTGGTAAGGAAAACAGTCCACCTCAGCAGGAAATGCAGCAAGTTACCATCAACTGTGCTGGAGGCGATTTACCCAGTCTTTTCCGAATTCATGTTGATACGGACTAAGAACAGTTGCACTTTCAGTTAACTGCTTCAATTGAGAGATGCTAAGATCTTCCAAGAACGGATGAGCCAGTGGGATTTGCCTTGAAACAGCACTAGGATCCTAAACCAAAACGGCTGTTGACAGCCGTGCCTCACTGATGATGCCTGCACAAGAATTGGCTGCACTTTGATTGTTTTTTTAAGTTGTGTGGACACACATGCAGCGAGCTTTTAGTTCTTAATTCATAGAGAAGCAGTCAGCAAAACCATAGTAAAATACAAGAGTACCAAGTAAGCAGGAGGTACCTGCATATCATAATATAGACTATAATAACTCTTATTTTCTGTATAAGAACCAAATTCAGAATTTCATCTGACAGTTATTTCACGTTCAGCTACTTCTTCCTGGTGTCTGACAGTAACAAGTTCTCTTTTGCTCTAGGGAATACGGACAATGTTACAGTTATCACACTGTTTCATTCTGTACATCATATGGAAAACACATAAGCGAAGTCTTCATTAGTTTTATTCCTTGGCTCAATTTTGATGAGAACCAACTGCTTAGAAGTTCAAGAGTTCTCCCATTGCTTCTTGCTTTGTACAGTGTAAACAAATTCACACTGCAGACATAATGCCACAAGGCAGCTCTTACTACTTACAGCGCAATTTCTCACTAACACCAGAGAGAGACCAAACCAGCTGCCAGAGAAGCGCATGCTTCAGCCACCTCCAGAGCAGATGGGCTATGCCGTGCTCTAGACTTTCCACTTTCGGATGAATGAAGCAGTAGGTTTTAAGTCCACATCCATTTGCATAAATGATATTTAATTAGAGCTTCAAACCAGACAATACTTGACAAAGCACTGTAATAGCCCTTTGCTGCCGTATGATTTTCAGAGCCATAATCAATTGCAAGGTACAGTTTCGTAAGAACTATGACAACAAAGAGATTATCTGTTCACATCACATTTAAAACAATGCAACTTTGCTCAGTTTAACAGAATTACACCTGAGTTGCAGTCTACTGAGAGGAAAATCTGAAACTAGAACTTCTGGTTTTCTGCTGCACATCTTGTCCTGCAACCTGTTTGCCACATGCATTGACCAGTCTTCTCCTCCTACCCTATCCCATCCATACAATTTTCTGTTAAATGTATGTGTTCTCTTTAGAATACACTTTTCATAATACAAGGTCCTCATTCCTTACATTTTTACTGAATTACTTTTTTTTTTCCCTCCCTTCTTGAATTACATAAGAATAACAGCAAGGCATGCCAGAGACAGACACATACCCCAAGAGGTCTGGGATGGTGTCCAGAAAAATGACAGTCTAATTTCTCAGATTCTTCAGCTCCATCCGCTTCTCCTTCATCACTGGACAATCTGCTCGTTAAATCTCCTCCCATGGAAGGCAGTGGCAGTTCTGGTACGTACCCACTGTGGTTTGAAGAACTGTTGCTGTTTATGCTATTTGCAGATGACGGTCTAGAAGGAGAATATACATCGAAATCATCAGTGTTCAAAGGCTCTGCAAACCTACCTGCTGGAGTCAAGCATCAAAGTAAATTATACCAGAAATGATCATATAAAGAAGACAGTAAAAGATACAGAATAGCTGACACTTGGTCTTGTCAGGAATATATCATGGGTTACCATCAAGTTAACATTAGAAGAAGCACCTTTTTATTGCTGGAAATTTTAAATTTGCCATGATGTTGAGTTTCGGATCTTGAGAGAGGCAACGTATAGTAAAAACGCAAACAAAAATCAGATGTGTAAAATCTTCTCACATTGCACCATTACTCTGCTACTTGATTAACCTCAAAGGTCCAGTTATGAAATTTTATTTCATACCAAAATCCCGCTGAAATTAGCGTACTAAATATAACAAAAGAGTGTTTAGCTGACACCCTCTACAGCTAATTAGTAATTGGAGGACTGGGAGGACCTCTTATAGCATGTAAGTTTTCTTTACCTTTGTCTAAAATCCAATAAAACAAAGTGGGAATGCCTCTGCGCTACAGGGTGTGATGGTGCTCTGCCTTTCAAAAGCAGCCTGGAGATCAGAAGTGGGGTAGGAAAAAGATTCTCAGTTAACAGTCTGTACAACCAAGAATGTATGTGGACCTCGGAGGTTGGAGGAGACGTTCACATTGAGAAAAATCTGAAGATCTTCCATTTCATGAATTTATGCTATCAGGACAGAGCAGTCATAGACTGCAGACAGCTGCCCTCTTCTGAACTCAGCAGGGATGGCTCACCAGTGTCCGTCAGCTAGAAATAACTGCTGCAGTTGCTGTTGCAAGGGATAGATTGTGCGAGTGCTTCCTGCCTTCAGGAAAAGCCAGACAGGTCAAGCCAAGTCACCATCAGTAAACCAGCAAGTTCTGCCTCAGCAGAGCAGGGAGCACTCGCATAACTTCTTCCAGCAGCACAGCTGCAGGCTTGCTGGCTCTCAGCAGAGAAGTAGCAAGGCTTTCCTCTGGCATGGCTGCTTGCAAAAACACAGGACGACAGACAGAGGCACTGCAGCAGAAACCAAAGTGTAGACTGTACAAACACAATGCATGACTGCTAAAATCTTCCTCCTCATGTACCACTGCCTTTGCAATTTCTTCAGCTGAATCTCACTAAATCGCGTTCCAGTTTTGCTGTAACACTTGTAATTCCAGACTATAACACCTACCAAAACCAACATCTGCCTGTCCCTCTGTGCTCCTCTCTATGTAAGGACTGTGTAAGGTCACTCCTTTTCTGAGAATTATGCAGACTTCTCACCAACTCATCTGCAGGTACTCTATTGTCCTTTCACTCAAACCCTGTAAGGCCCACCTCTGCCACTGCATGAATAAAATTTCATTATGGCTTGATGAACACAAAGAAAACAGTGGAAATGGCAGTCTCTGTGAGACTTGAGATAGCAAATAACAACAGATTTTTGTTGTTTGAAATAGGGAGTATCTTACTACAAAAGCCCCAAAATTGGCACCTAATCCTGACTAAGGCTTCTGCAAAGGAAAGAAATATGAAACAAAAGAAATATGAACAAACCCAACTAGTTTAGCTCTATCTACTGCAGCCAAAACTAGTACCAACCCCCGCCCCAAACAAACAAAACATAAGGGAAGTTTATCAGCGGATAATTACAATTCAGTAGATCCAGTACCTCATACTAGTTTTTCTAAAGTGATGTCTTTACAAGTTTGCATTGCCTTTCTGAAGACTGGTTTTGTCCTTTCTAAGAAAAATCTTTGAAATGAGTAAAGGCATGCTATGGACAGTTTCAAACCTTAGCTGCTTACATTGTCATTTACACTAAATTTCATATTTATTTTTTTTTCCCCCCCCCCAAGACATTCCATTGCTATAACTGGTGAAGTATTTGCAGAGAAAAATTCTACATAAATGTGCAGAATTTCTCCACCGACACCTACTCCGATTCATTCAAACAGACTTTTATTCCCAAATGTGCCATAATAGCTTGAACATAAACTTCCCTAATTATTACTGACCATTTTACCCCAAAATGCAGTTAGTCTGAGATTCTGAGCTGAGGGTGGACACCACTCCTTCCCTCATTCCCAATCAGACCACAGCCTACCCTGGACAGATTTAGGTTAATACAAGCATAATCTGTCTTCTATGGACAGCAGTAACTCTTACATTAATATGTTTTATCATGCAATTGCCTAAAGAGGAACTGAATGCTTGTAAAATGAGCTGCAGGAAAGACTAAAGACATTTCTTACAGTACCATCAGAATGCAACATTCCACACTGGCGAATTGCTTACCTTGGAAGTACAGAATTTGGTGGTCTAGATTTTGCAGGAGATGTTACTTTAGATTCTTGCCCAGAGTTCACTGAAGATCCTGACAGAGAGTCTTGTGCTGGTGTGGGCTGGCTCTGATAGCTTTCCCTTGCAGATGGTGGATGCTCTTTGTCTTTTGCAACTTCTTTTTCCCTGGATCGAGCTTTGTGTTCAGCTAGAAGGATGTCAAACTGTTTTTTACGGCCTGGAACTGCTCGTCGATGATTAAGTGAATGAGTCTAAAAATAGGGTGGTTAAAAAGCATTTGTGTGTGCATGACATTGTTTATGAGTCCTCTATACTTCCGATACACCACAACTCTAAAAGATAGAATCTACTTCAAACAACTTTAGCCACAGTTATGGAAATAAAGCTGTTATCCCAGCATTGATAATTTATGAAGTCATTCTTAAAAAATGCCAACATCAAGGCTAAAATTACTTTTTGCAACAGTTTTCATACAATAAGAGTCTACTGACTTACCTTTTCCAAGACAGAAAATATAATTCCAATAATTTTAAAATATTATGAAGTAACATCATTGTAGCTCTTAACTTACAATGAAAAAGTGACTTCATTGGCTTCAAAAACATGAATACATTTTAAAGCGTATTTAACTGATCATCTCTACTGACAGGAAGCACATACACGTACAAATGTTCATTATAACATCTTACATTGCTGCTTCTTTTTTGACATGAGACATTACTATCACAAGGGCAGCCTCCAAGTAATTTATTACACAAAAATCATGTGAATTTTTTACTAAAAATTTACTATACTTCAACACTGTTGCACACGTGAACCAAAAAAGGAGCATTTAAAATAACACTTGTGCTTCTACATGAAACGTTAATGCTTTTTGCATAATAAAATGACACGGAAAAAAAATCTTTTTAGAAATATCAGTGGAATAATGCAGATGCTCTGATTCAAAGAAACAGAATTACTCAAAAGAATTACCTGAAGACAGTGTCTGAATACCATACCCATTGTCTGTAAGACAGGAGCAGGTATGACCTCTCAAACTACTGTGGTAGGATTTAAACTATAAACAAAGCATCTGATATTTTATCTTCTAAGAAAAATACCTTGCAGGTGAGCGATCTTGTGCAAGGTTTCTTTGTTTCAGGATCCAGTACTCCACAGTGTTTATTTGGGTCAAATTCTCTTTCTGTTTGATGGGGGGGTGGGTAGAAAAAGGAGAAAAAATAGATTATTACAGAAATTTTAAACAGAGTAGCTATAATTTTTGCCTGATAGCGCTTAATTCAGCCAGGCTCAACCGGAACCACTGATCCCAACCCCAGCGCCCCATAACAGTGCCATGTGCATAACTCATACAGTTATAAGGACAAAAAAAAAAAAAAGGCACAAAAAAAAAAAGCGCAGCATGTTTCATACTATTTAGAGCAGGCTTTCAGTCACAGACTTCATAGAAATATGTCTGCTTACCGAGCTGTACTCAGAGTGGCCCAAACACAGGAGCAAGCCAAATAAAGACGCACAAGGAGTTCAACCCCCCCTGTAAGGCTGGCCGCCTCTGAGGCTGTGAAACACAGCATCTGCAAACCCAGCATCTGCGTCTGGCTCAGGCACATGGTAACTAGATATCACAAGTGCTTTGAACAACCTTTCTTTGACATACCCAAAAAAACAACCCGTGGTATCTCAAAGCAAACGCAAGATTACTAGTGACATTTTAAAAACAAAATTTCTCTAAAATCTGTCCCCAAAATCTCTGTAAGAATACCATGTACATTAGTTCTTATTTCCCTAAGTGAATGGAGGCATGGAGTTTAATGTTTGCAGGGATTATGAAAAAAAGGCATTTACAGGAGTTCTACTCATGATTAAAAGTGCATTAATATTTAATATGCTATATTTTCATATTTCATTTCCATTAATATTTTAGTATTTATATAGCACAGATACCATCACCTCCTTTAGGTTATGTTAATATAATTTTAAGAGTTTGCACTACAGAGCTGTAACAAAACTGTGGACATACACTTTTTAGTTTATGCCACCAAAAAAAATCTACCATTATCTTTATATACCTTGACATTGTATGTTTAACTGGCAGCCTGGTTTGCTTTTGTTTGATAGTGGAATATAAACTATTTGCCAAAGCCTGTTTTAACTATACAGTGGTGTTACATTCAGATACAACAAACATCCTGTACTCAAATACAACTTAAGCTGAGGATCTAAAAATTTTTATCAACAAACAAATCAGAGCTAAGATGAAGACAGCAATTCACAGCTATGTTACAATGTTATGACAGCATCACAGGAAGCAGAACAGCTGGAAGAAGAAACGTGAGTCCAAGCAGCCTACATCAGACAACAACTGTCGTCCAGATGTCACAGTTACTAGCAGTTTTATGTATTCTGCTATATGGACTTAAAAAGGATAAAGCAAACATTAAACAGTTATGTTATCGACCTATTAGCAGAGACATGTCAAAAAGTGAGCTTGGAAAAAACAGTTGGCACTGTTTTTTTGGTGAAATCTACAATGGGACTGAAATCTGTCACAAGTAGTTATAGTTTCTGTGGCCTTTACAGCACAACAGAAAAGTAGCTGTGTATGACTAAATGTAATAAACATTCTTTTCTACTTAATGGATGAAAATGCATGTTCACAAACTAAAGGAGTTAACTACTCCCAGTTTTTGAGTGTATGTTATTCCTATCACAGTTTCCTGAATCACCCATCTAAAGACCTTCAACGCAAGTTAAACCCCAATCTAAATAGGCTATATGGACTTAAAGATACACCTTCAAATGAAAAATCCTGAGGGTAATCATAAGGGTGTGGAACGTGTTCTGAAAGTTACTGAGTGAGGACTGCTTTGGACCAACAGGGATCAAAAATCAAAAGTGGTCCCTTCAGGAGCATCCAGATTGTTCCTTGTCAGGAAGAGTGTCCCAACCAAGCAGGGCTTGCAGGACTGATGATAACAAAGCCAATTATTAGGATAACATACAGTGGTCAAATCAACATAAGGAATTACAGTTGGAAAAAGTGAAAGCCTCCACCATCTACTGAAAAAAACAACATGCTTTCCCTGAGAAACAGAAAATACTAAACAAACAGAGAACCACTTCTGGCTGAAGCGTGCATGGCTGTTCCAGAGAAATTGTGACCATCTAATTGCCAGCTACAGACATGCCTGATTTGGGCAACACATTAAATGAAGATTATCACCTGCTTATCAGTAACGAAATGCAGTTTCTGACTATCTCTGTACTAGGAAATGTGCAGCGTGAGAAGCCCTAGACTCCTGTGCACAGCCACAGCTTGAGAAAGTTGCTTTTCCAGAATGAATCCCACTTCTTCATGTTTGGTGGATGAGTAAAAAGCATTCATTATAACCTCACCGTAAGAGGAGGAAGGGTCAAAACTGAAGGGTCTCAAACTCTTGTTTGCAACCCAACAGACATTCTTGGTGTAAACTGGGCATCTGCATTCTTTAACTTCACCCCAAAGAGAACAAGAACTAGGGAAGATTTAGAGAAATTTTTTTTATTTTTTTTTTTTCAGTTTGCTACTAGAAAACACTGATCCACTTATGCTGGGCAGCTACAGGCTGTCTTTTGTGGTTCCACAGGCTGTTTCCTCTCTCTCACCAACGACAGTGCTCCTGAAAAGAGGGCAGGTTCATTCATCACCCAAACAACCACCAGCTCTCAGCAAAGAAAAAAACCCAAACTTCAGCCACAGTCAGGGAAATGGTGTGAGAGAGAGTGGCGGTTGCTATAAATAAAAGAAAACAGATGTAAACTGGCCAGATTTATTAAGGAGCTTCAAAAATTAACAGCTGTACAGATCCACAGCAGCAGACTGAGGGAAACCTAAAAACTTTATCCACTGTCTCATTCTTTTAATGTGAAATGAATTAAATTTATAGGATATCTAAAATAATAATCTCATTGACCTTCCAAGATCTTTTTCTCAGCCTTTGCACAGTCCTGTATAACAATGGAGGGGAATCCATCATAGTGACACACAATCTACAGGCAATTCATCTGCAGTGCTCTCAGGACTTCTATTTGCATCATTGCTAAATTATTGCATTGCTGCATCAATGCATGAGGCAGTAGAAGCAAGACTAACCAGACTCTAAATCTGGTAGTGACACAGGAGCTGTAAAAAACAAAAGTGTAAATTCTGTGGATTTCTTAACCATATAAAGGTACATTAACACCTATCGGAGTGCCCAAACAGTCCTGTGCAGAAATTTCCACCAGTGAAACGTTCCCTAGCCTAGAAGGCTAGGTGACACCTTAGAGACAGAACAGCGATGGAGTCACCTCCAGAGAAAAAGCAAGCAAGCTGAAGGAAGGGCCTACAGAAATGAACCTCTTTTATGAACACATTCCAGCAAGCACTTGTACAAGAAAGGTATGAGTATCACCTACAGCCCTGCCATGGTACACGGTGATGTGAGGAAAACAAGTATCTCAAACAGTAACATTTTCAATTGCTTAAGTACGAATTCAGAATTGATTAGCTAAATTAAGCATCTAAACACTAAAGCAAACAATAGGTGAAAAGAAACCAGTATTTTAAATGAACTGTGAAATACAGAGAGGTTTTATTAGAATAACAAATTGATCTTAGCAAGTGAAATCTAAGGTTTAAAAGCCTTTTCTTGTATGTATCAGCTACGTTCTTGTAATATCTTTTCATTTTGTGGAATGCTATAAATGAACAGCAGTTCTGTTTTCTTATACGCCAGCTTTAACTAGTTAAGAAAGCAATCAGTGTCCTGAATCCTTTAAGGCAATGGCGTTGTTCCATACCCCACACAGCCCTAGCAAACACCTCACGCTGGTCTGGAATCAAGCCAAGGTAGCAGTACCATCGGCTAGCTGCCAAATTTGAGAAAATGAAAAAAACAAACCTGATATTCAGTCAAAAAATAGGGCACACTCATTAACTGGAAATTAAAGCATTTATCTTGTACAACTTATACTTGGTTCATAACTAGTGCACATTTAGAAATCACATGAACTAACTTTCTGCCAAACTGACGATCTAATGCGGATCATGCTGCCATTAGCAAAATTAGCCTTTCAGCACACACGAGAAGTTCCTGCTCAAATCACAAAGTGCTGCCAGCTGATGAATAGACCCCGCACAGCTTCTGAAGCTGTAAAGTTGAGTCAGTTACTTTTGCTTTAAAATAAATAAATAAATACAATCCCTCAAAACACTTTGTTTCTTTTCATTCAGAACAAAAACGTTTTGAGCTTTAGGGGGCAAATTCTCTACTCACTGCCCAACAGCTGGCATGAGTCACCTCTGGGGAACTCCATAGAAAATAATTCTTGCAATAGAAGGCAACCTCTCTGACGGAGCTTCTGCCCTCCCGTGATGGGGTGTTCCATGTTTCGGTGGCACTGGGACCTACATCCCCCGATACTGCCCTGCCTAAGGCCATCCAGGGCATTTCCACATTTAATGTCACCCCCTCAACCCCACCATCCTGACCTTTCTGAGGAAGATCAAGATCCCCCATGCTACCACCGTCTTCACTCATGTGTGAATCACAGAGGGAGAGGGGTGGAGGGGAATTATGATTTTTAAGAATTCCCCAGCATTTCCTGTATCTTCTTAGAATTTTCTAGTATTTAAATCCAATAAAAAGATTGTTTAAACAATCACGACTTGGTGGATAATCCAATGTCTTAAACTTCAACTGTTCAACCTGATCATGACTATACTGAAGCCACCCAACAAAGGCACATTTTCTTTCATTGTAAACAGACCCAAATGACATAATGACTTGAGGAAGCCTTCTGCCTTTCTGTTTTACTGAATTTACTTCCTTAAAAATTTGTATTTGGCCTGTTGACCAGTTAAGAAATGCATTAAACACTTTTATTTCAAGCTAAACAGAATATGTACTTTGAAAATATTTTACACAAGCTAAGAATGTGAAAGCTTTTTTTTTCCCCGTAAGTGCAAACTGGCATCTTAACAGTATAAAAACCAACCAACCAACCAAAAACCCCCAAACAAACCAAAACCAGGCTACAGCATTTTATTAGTACATTATTTCTGAGCTATAGGACAGATGGACCACCTCAAAAGATTAACTACATCACTCACCTGAAAGTCTTTTGTAAGGCTTGTTACTGCTTTTAGTGCCATTTTGGTGTTTCTTGTCTATTGATGGAGCTACAATTCCTTTGCCATTCAGAATCTTTTCTGGTGATGGTGGCACTGACTTGGATGTCAAACCAGATTTAACCAAAGTTGGAGCAGGTATGGTGGATGAAGAGGCTGAGGAGGAGGTGATGGTGGTAGTGGTTGCAGAATTCATTTTAACATTGGCACCATCTGCCTTCACTAGGTTAGGAATTTTCTCTAGACTGACTACTGGAACAGGAACGCTGCAAAACCAAAGGAAAAAAAAATCTTCATCATATTTTCTGTACCAAAGACTTACAGTTACTTTATCCCCTTCTGCAGATATAAAAATTACCATGCAAGTTACACTATACCTTAAGATCACACCAAAATGAAAATGTTAGTACCATTATTGCCTATTTTTGTACAATCAAATGTTTACAAAACCAGGCATCTGTAAAGCCTGGCAATGTAGAGAATTATGAAAATGAACCATTGTATTTTTTTAAGATCCAATCCCCTACTATTCATAAGCAAAATAAGTTTTTGCTATTAAGCAAGACATACCCTCTTACACATACAGTCTCATACCTTTAACATAAGCACATAGCAGGTATGCGTATGCTGTACTAAACTCACCATGATAACAAAATAGTTTTCTAACGAATACTAGTATTTTTAAACAAACACAAAAATAATTCATTTGATCAGACATGTCTGAATGACATACAAGTTTGGAAACAAGGAGAGAAGAGATTTCAAGCCTAGAAATCTTAACAGTGAAACGACCCTTTAAAAGTATTAAAATTCTTGATGAATCAAGCATTACTGAAATGTATTTTTAATAAAATCTTACAAACTTAAAAAAATAAAAATTCCCAATACCATTATTAGCTTAGTTGGCCCTTTTCAGAATAAAGTCTCCACTAACTTCTCCTAACTTAACTACCACCACAGCATATTTGTGACACTAACAAATGTTACCTTCTTCATTTGGCAGCAAAAAAAGATTGAGACAAATTATTTTCAGTTCCAACATTATTTCAACATTTCCGTCTCCTATCTGCATGAGGAAATACCCGACAACAATAGCTGATTTTTACCTACTCAATTGCCCCAGAATTGGATGTCTTGTGTCTACCTGTTAATATAGAATATACAAATTATACACCCATTCTTACTGAAACAAGCCCAAAGAAAAAGTATTAATTTAAAAACCTATATTCTCAGAGCTTTAAGCCCAAATGTCCCTTTCATTGGAGGCCATGAATGAAAACATCTCACTTATTCAGTTCTTTCCATACACTGCCTGAAGAATTGCTTTTGCCAAATAGTTGACTGCCTCATAAGCAAATTCACACACAGATCATGCTAATGACAATTTTCAGACTATCATTCCACACTGAGCAATCAAAAGAAACACAAGTTTTCTTAAATGAAAATGCAATGGTGATGTTTAAAAGGTAAAACAAATTCTTCATCTAGAAGCATGAGAGTGTGCTTAACAGTATTCCTGTATTTTCCTTTCTGAACTGCACACAACTAAAGTAACCTCGGTAATTTTAATCCCCAGCATAAAGGTGGCTGTCAAAGAGGCTGTCCTACACAGAAAAACTTCTTAAAACTTGGGGATTCTTTAATCTATTATTCTCTTAAAGGTTTAACTTGATGTATACGCTTAAAGGTAAAATTAAATGTATTTACAAGGAGTGCAAAATTTCTCCTTAGCAAACTGTACTGAAAGTACAATCTGCTTCCTGCACATCACTGCAGTAATTCTGCATGGTAGTGCAGAGCTTCTACAAGTGTGTTATGCACGTGACATTTGTTAAACACACAACTGCTGTTAAATCAGTTTATATTCTTAGGCACGCTGGCATGTTGCAGTTCAGGTAAGCAGAGTTGCTTGCCAGGACCCCACCGTTGTCAGTGTCCCAAGACAGGCAATATTTGCCTGTCTGCACATCACTGTACGGTTTGGGGCTTCCCCCCCTTTCACAAGTCTCGCATAATTTCAGTCCTTTTTTGTGTCTAAAAAATGGCACCTTTGCTGCATTTTCCTATGGAAAGAATGGTTAACAGGTGTTAACAGCCAGAAAAAGATGACTTTGAGATGGCATTCTGCATGGGTCACCCGTGGGAAACATCGGAAGCAGGTCCAAAATAACTCAAGTTTTGACCTTCCTGGGATACTACAAAACCTCTGTTTCTCCATAGCTGCTGAAGATGATCCAAGGAAGTGCGGCACACGTGGCTGGAGCAGACCCTCCCATACTGGCAAGTTGTTACTCTTTGTTCTAAGGGTATTTTAACATAACAAAATGTACAAACCTTGATATAAACATAGGTATACAGAACTAAAAAGAAGACTGAGACACCAAGACATATTTTGGAGCTGGAACTAAATTACATGAAACTTCCATATCCAATGGTACCACAAACACAACACCAGCTAGTCAGAATACAGATTCGACTGCAGTAAAATGTAGACTGCTGGCCAGTAACCAAGCAAAAAAAAAAAAAAAAAAAAAAAAAAAAAAAATTACTCACAAAACCAAAATTGCATCAAATATTTCAATGAATGCAAGCACGGAGCTATGAAAGACAGAAGACCCTCTACTTTTTTAAACTGCTCTGAATTTATTAAGTTAAATGACAGACAAATTATAATATCTTAGGGTAGGAATTATTTTTTTTCTGCTTTTAAACAGATGGCCATTACATTTGCTGAAAATAGGAGATTTTTTTTTACTGTAGATCAAGTAGTTTACTACATAAAAACATGAACAAATCTTCATGCCCAGTTTCTAAGATCTGTCTTTGCCTTCTTCTATTTTCTACCCTTTTGCTATACCACTTACTACCTGAACTGCAAGCTTCAGCAAATGATGGTTTACATTTATCTTGTGCACAGCGCAGTAGTGCTCCAGCACTGCTCCAGTCTCTAAGCACTGCTGTATTAATAGCAACGTTAGAGAGATGTAGGGAAAAAAAAAAAAAATCAGAGCTGACAGATATTTCTGGATGATGTATTCACAATAATCCTTCACATTCCAACTACAAGAAGAGAAGTATTAAAACAGCAGCTACAAAAGTGAAACAGTTCCAGATCTCTTTAATCTGATCATTCCGATCATGCTTTTTACAGCATTCATTGAGGAGCAACCTGAACCTCTGCAGCACATCTTAGAACAACACAGGGTGTGAAGAAGAGAAAGAGCTACTTGGTCAATGTTTAAGATGATGGCTCAACCAAAACTACAATGAATTAAACAATGGAGGAGTTGGGTCTACATAAAGGCAGGTATAATAACAGATCTACTGGGCCATGCTGTTGCAGAAGCCATTGCTGAAATACTACTACTAATTGTAACAGCTAAAATTTGTAAGATATACTGTATGAAAGAATTGGGCAAGTGCAAAGGTTATTCCAGGTTTGGGAAGCAATCACTACAAGTGACAATTCCTGAATTAAGCTAATTTGTAAACCACAACACACTTGGATACATGATCCTATTTGCACTTTTGAATAATTTCTCCTTTAAGAAAACCAGACCTACTGAATATTTTCTAGAATTCTGAATAAAAATTATAATCCACTAATGGAATAGGAACACACACTTTCTTCCGTAACAGCTGTCAGCTCTATTTAACCTGTGATGATTATCAGGCTGATTTTAGTCTTTAACAAGTTATGTAATCTAAGGGTACTTAACACTAAATTTTGAAAGACAGTTTCACTGATCTCCACTTAAGCCTGTTCATGATTTGTTAGTGATGAATATAGTATCTTCAACTACCATGTGTCTCATTTTTCCCCACTGGTAAACACAGCCACAGTATTACCTCCTAGCAGATCTGCAAGAATTGGGTAATTCACAGGTACAACTATGACATAATTCATTGCCAAAGTATTAACAGAGCAGTTAAAACAAGAGTTTTCAATGGCTAAATCTACCTCGTTAATCATGAGTAAACACTTGGGATGTTCCCAATAATAGGAAAAGGGATTGGTGGAAATGCTCAGTTATTTTGCTCCCTTCCAGCTTTTCCTGACTGACAGAATGCCATCTGCTGCCAGAACGGAAGATATCGTTTATAGATTCAGTTAGTATGCTGAAATGTGGATATGTAAGTTGCTGTCTGTAACACTAGGATGGGAAACAGGTTTACAGTCAATAGCGTTAACACTCCAAAGTCCTTTCTGCTTTCCTTTTAGTTAGACTATAAAAAAAAAATCCTCTCACATAAAATTCCTCTGCAACAATTAAGAACAAAAAGTCACTATTCAGTCAATAATTTTTCTTAAAATAATAAATGAGGCACACCTTAACTAGAAGAGCCTCTACCTCATCTGTGTGTAATGTAAACATCCAGATTTTCTGTTTTCAAAATTATATACCATTATTGTCCACAATGCTGATCATGCTTATAGAGATGGTGGGTTCAGATTTATAGGAAGATTAGATTTTGATCAAGTTTGTTCTGGTGCAAGGTAAATTCTACAACTAGGCAGAAGCTGCTCTCTTTGAAATTGTATGTTTCAAGCAGAAAATAGAAGCTATTACTGTAACGTAATTTGAGTTTATGCTTTGTCTCAGGAGTGAATGGTTTGCAATAGATTATTTGCTGCTTTAAGGGAGTTGTGTTCAGAAACTCTACCTAAAATCATGACCTTCTTATGCTAGATATTATTAATAAAAGGGAAAGATCTTTACACAGTAAGTAGATAAAACTTCAGAAGAAGGAAGTCTTACTATCTCAAGTTCACAGACATGCAACTGAGGCTGAGGAGACTTAAGTGTAACAGTAGCCTGTGCAGAACCAGGAACTGAACCCAGATCTCAAGTCACCAACCTAGTGACCTAATCACAAAGCATCTTTTCTGTAGATAACTAAAGACAAAACAATTTCTTTTGAGATAAAGTAGTGACCCAGTTCTGCTCTCATTTACATTTTTGCAACTTTGCTGCCATCATCACAGTCACGGGAGGATGGGCCTGGCAGTCTCAAAGCCTATATGTGTATATATATCACAGTACATGATGTAAGATGCCCCCAAAATAGTGATTTTTGCAGCCAGAATTTTCTTCTGTCTTCTTATAAGGCATCAAACAATATCAACATACAGAAAGAACTCCAACAGCAGCTGTTGTTGAAGAGAAATGACTATAACCAGTAAGTTTTCATAACCATCAGTTAACCCAGGATTAAGAATTCTGCAAAAATTATCCTACTGTTTAAAAGCATCAGTTTTAAGCGCTGATACTGTAATGGAAGATGGACCTTAAAGACAGCAAACTGGGTCAATATCTCACTCGCTATATGCATTTTTGAAAAGCAGAAACTTGACGAAACATCAGAAAAGTAATCCAGTCCTTTTTCCTCTTCCTATATATATTTTTTTATTATTTAAAACATCCCTGTTTCCTCCCTTAGGAAGCATAGAGGCTTAAAGTGTCAACTTAGGTTAGATTAGAATATGGATTTTTTTTATGATTGTGAACTATACATAGAAATACTTATCATTTTTTAAATGCCAACATCTTTGTAACTATTATTTTGGTACTCACCATGGTTTATCCCGTGATACTTTTGAAGGAAAGACTGTGTGCTGTTTGCTGCTGGAGGTAAGTAGATTGTCTTTGGGCGTTTTGAATGGCTTTGAGTTGCTGCTGACAGGGTTATGGCCGCTGATACAGGATTTCGGTTTCATCTGTACGAGGGATGTCCTGGAATTGCAGGCTGGAGAAGCTGGAGAAGGGGAAGGTTTACACATTGAACCGTGTCTTCGTTCTGTAATGGAAAAATAATAAACTTTACAGCATTTCATAGGCTAAAAGAAAAAAAAAAGAGAAGAGGAAACTGTTCCTCTCTATGCTAGTTACAATGATTTCATCACTCCAAAGAACACCAGTTCATTGCTGTTGTGAATTACAATCAAACCAAATTGTAATTAAACAAAATTAACTCTGCAAAGTGCTCTGAACAATGTAAAACCTGGTAAAATAAATGCTAGTAATCTACCAGAAAATTTCACCAAGGAGAAATTTCCTCAAACCATTTTTTTACGTAATTAGCAACTACCAGCATCTGTGTGAGGTATACTAGGTATCCCAGCTCTTTCATGTAAAGAAGAAAGAGGACAGTACGTAACAACAGCTCAAATGACTTGGTGAAATACTCTGTGACAGACATCAGATTGCTTCTATAATGGTTTATGATGAATTCATGTGAGCCGGTTATTGGGCAGTTTCCTTTATGGCTATATGGGAAGCTATATGGAAAACAACCAGAAGACTGAGAAGTAGCGAAAGGTCTGCTTCTCCCAGCCCTTCCAGAGAGGCAGGCTCTGCCTGGTTCGTAGCTTGGAGGCTATCTCCAGGCTCCAATCAAGGTGAAAGTTTAATTTTTTCGACAGAGAGCAAATAGCAAGTGCAAAAAAGCAGAAGTTTCTGTATCAGTTACAAACTTTAGAGGTCAGGCCCTCGTGTAAGCACTGCTCACGCTCACATGAGACACCTCTTAAGTACTGCAAAAAGCAAGGCCATGCTGACCCTGCAACAGGAGAATAGGCTTCAGGACAGACAGACTTCAGTAAAATTGCTTGCGTTTGGTTATTATTATTATTATTTGTTCAAATTTGAATGTCCCATCCCTGATATTGTTAAATAAAAAGATGGCTTTAAGAAGGTATTTGGCCATACTTTACAAATTATATACTTCTCCAGGGGAAAAGTGCTGGTTCTTGGCCAGCCGCTAGATCACAGCGTGCTGCAAACAACAGGCTTGGTGCTGGGAACTTAGGCACAACTACAAAATATTACAAGAGACAGGAATTGGTTTTGGCTGAGGGGTGCTATAAATCCTTAACAGTCCTGTTCCCCCCCATTTGTGGGAACACTCTTTCCCCAATGCCTTCACTCCAGTGCTACCCCCAGAGGCAGCAGGCAGCACGGGCAGCCCGGGGGAAGAGGAATTTTCCAGTCAGCAGGGCCATGGCTCAGCAGCAGCTGACTCCGGCTTGCGGCCGCCCTGGCACTAAGAGCCTCCACGGCGGCAGGGATCAGCCAGGTACCTCTGGTACTGACACAGTAGTCAAACGTAGCAAGTGCAATGTCATCATGGACTGAGAACTTTGGACAAGCTGGAGTTTCTCCTTCAACACGCAGCAATTTTTCCTCATCTAAAGCATTCAGCGCTTAACTTGAAGAATCCAAGTGGGTGCTACTCTCTGCACTTGCACAGCCTTGCCCCGTCAGCCAACAGCAGGTTAAGGAAGCAACAGCAACCTGCTGCTGCAAGGGAAGATTTTGTATTTACATCATCAACCCTGTGCTCGCTAGTTTGATATTTCAAGGATAACTAAGAAAAATTTTCCCACAGAGAATCAAAACATGACAATTTGTCTGGCATCCTCACAAGTAAAAACTTGCCAGTAGCAGAAGGATTCATCCATGATTAATTTGCAAAAGGCGAATACCTCAAGAACAAAGAGAAATACTTAAAAAAAAATTTAAAGAATATTCCAAGCTGTTTCTATCTCCAATGACTAAATAAAGGCATTTTCTATTAAAGGTCATGAACTCCTGCATCTTCATATTCACAGCTTTAATTACAAATGCTGAAATTCCCTCTAGATTCTCCTGCAACTGAAGAACAAAACGGTCTTAATTTTTTTAAAATAGAAAGTGTCTCCCTTCACCCCCCAAATGCCACCTGTCGTTTGCCAGTTTTCACCCCAACACACACCTTAGTGTGCAGCCTCTGCCTTTAAAAGTCCTTTGCAGGATGCAGTTAATTTACATTCATTTCACCTCACATCTGTGGCAACAACTATGTAAGCTACGCATCTGCCTCTGAAATGCAGAGATCCACTCAAAGAGTATCCATTTCATTAAATAATAGTCACTGTTTCAGGATTCGCCAACCTTCTCAGCAGCTACTTGATTTAAATTAGCTTAATAAAAATTTGTAACTTTCCCATTAATTACTTGGGGACTGATAAAAAGGAACTGCAACGTAACCAACAAAACCAAGCTGTATACAACAAGAAACTTGGGAAAAAGCATGATTTCCATACACAAATTATATAAATTCAGGATTAATTACGCCAATCTTCACATCAGCTAGCGGCTGGTTTTCTCAAGACTGACTGCCTTCTACTAAACTGTGGTCACCGATGTCATTCCTATGGATATATCTGGAAGTAAAATACACTACTGTTATCAAAATTAATCTTCTGGAAAGATGGATGTTCAAGATACTGACCATCTAAAATTATAGTTTAAAGTCATCTAAGTATCACATGCCATAGCAAGTTATTTCTTCACAGTCTCTTTACACTGGAGTTTTAGTCAAGCTAAACAATTTGGTGCTTTTCCCTAGATAGCTTTCCCAATTTATTAACTTCCAAGAGCAAACCAGTATATTAACTTTGTATTTTTTACTGTAACATAGAAAATGGTGGAAGAGGCAGTGTTGGGATATGATAATATAATAAAGTGCATCCCACTACTTTAAATAAATGTTTACTTAAAAGATAGGAAAGGAAAAGATTACAAGATTACTTATTTTATGAGTGTGTCAGATTGGCGGTCATTCTCGTGTCAGAACCAACTGCACTATTTGGTGTTTCCGTTTACCTCCTGAAACTCCCCTCTTCCCCCAAAAGATGGCTACAGAAAGCTTCTACCTTTTAGACAGTGTCTGATACATATTTGAGAATTATCAGCATTACCCAGCTTCTCTTGAAATTTCCTAGAAGCGAAATGGAAATTATGACCACTGTAAAGTTATAACAGGAGGAAGAATGTAAATAGCCAGCACCACACAACCATCAGTGCTCTCAGACACTGCTCAGATGGGTAAAGTCTGCATGTTCAGTCACATGTTAACATCACTTCAGTGTCAGCAGGAGAAGATGGCAGTAATACCTTGCAGGTAGGGCCACAGTGGAGAACCGGAAGCGTAACTCCCTCCAAGGAGGCAGAAAACCACTGTTTGAGCTGGGCAAGCACAGCCGGAGGAGGTCAAACCTGCTGAAGCTGTGAAAACTTATAGACAAATCTCACTGGTGGGGGCGTAACTTGTAAATAGATATTGATATATTCCTTCTCAAGAACTATTAGGTTGCCTCTTGCTTCCTCCTTCCTTACTACGTATGTGGTAGTGAATCAGCTTTAAACATTGGCAATAAGTTTCAAAAAGAAATAATGGGAATATATGACAAAGCAAGAAGGCTGTCAGCTGTCAAAATTGGCTGCTTAAACCAGGGTGGTGGTGATCCTCTATCAAACCGAGTTTCCTGGTCACTTTTATTATTTTTTTAAATTTCTACTTATTTGTCTATTCATATTTTACATATATACAAGGACTTACACACAATATAGAAATCTGCTATTGTATAGCCTATGTAATAATATGTGAATGAAAGACATTTGCACATCAAATACTTGTTATAAAATTAGGTATTCACATACTAACACATTCAGAAGACAGCCAGCCATCTGTGTAAAAATTTCTACGCTTGTTTGCATTTCATGTGTAGACAGATTAGATCTAGCAGGGCAGGTGAACTTGTACACACACAGCTGTAGACATTGGCTGTCCCTGTTCACGTACAGAAGTGGCATAGTTACTGGACATAAATGAACCTGAAGTAGAATGAAAATCTGGGCCCCTGAAAAACATAAAAAGCCAGCAAGGCAACTAGAAAACCAGTTATCACTTATAAGATACTAACCTAAATTCTACATGCATATCAGTTTATGCAGAAGCCTGCAACACTATGAATGTGTGCTGAAGCTTAAAATATGAAAAAGAACTTTTCTGGTTCATTTAAATACTTCCAAATGGATGTTTCCACTCCACATAAATAAAAACACATACTCTGTTTTGTTTCTAAATAGCAGCTGCTGTCAAATCCAAGAGCAGAGCTAACACAAGCAAAGTTACAATCCTCATTACTGCATTAATCCTTCTGCAACCGCTCAGCTGTCTTAGGGCAGCCGTTGCAGCAAGGGACAAGCAACATGTGACTTCTGCTGTCAACCAGTTAATGTATTAATGACATTAATCTCAGAGGAAAGTTTAACACTCTCTCATGGAATTAACTGCACTTTCTAAAGAATCAATTTCAGATCAATATCTGTTATTTTTTCTAGTTTGTGCAAGAGCCTAAAAGCCCAACGCTACATACCATGCTAACGCACATTGCAAACTCTGCATCAGTAGCATTGCGAACAATCTTAAACTATTCCAGGAGATTCTCCACGTCCTATGGAAACATGGATATAGTCCAACTTTCTCAGCCAAATCTGAATTGTTTGTAGATGTGAAGTCCTTATGTTGTTGGAGACTTAACAGTCCCTGAATCTCCAGAGCTTCTCTCCCATGCCCTTGTACTCCATTTCTAATCCTCCTTCCTGCATCATACACAATGCAACCCCCCCACCTTTCCCCAAAACCTCTGCTGCAGCTGCCAAAGTCCTCTAGGTCTGCTTTTGAATCTGTAATTCCACTGAATCCTCTCTGACAGGTCACCAGGGAATACTAGCAGCTGTTTTGCAGGAAACGCCACATCTCCTTCTAATCATCAGCAAAAAAGCAAAGCAATAGAGAGGCAACATGAGCTCCAGAGCCACAAGCACAGCATGTGGGAAAAGAAAGGCAAACCCACATTCCGAGTAGAAAGTCTCTTTTCGTATTTTTGCCTTGACTCTCTTACACAAGATCAGGCACTCCCCTTAACTCACAGCAAACCTTACAAAGACACAACAGTAAATAACGCTGCCTGTAAAATATGCCAACTGTGTGTTTCCAGGTGGATTGCAGTAGTTTTGTACCCAAAAAGATCTTTCTATGATCCTGAAACTGCAGGTATCTCTAATCTAGACTGCAAACAAAAAACATTTCTTAGTATATCTCACTTACATCTATTCTTACCCAACATGCGCTACTCAAACTTGATCAAATCAAGTGAACAGATTTTGCTCACAGTTAGTGTCTTCTCCGTCGGTGAGACACAGAAGACTGCAAAGGAGAAAAGTCATGATACAGCTTGAGCGTAGAGAAAGATATACCTTTGGTTTTTCAGTAATTTAGTAGCTGAAACAAAAGAAAAAAAATCCCTCTAACGTTGTCAGAAGAGAAACAGTAGAACTTTGTCAGCACCAGTCATTTTGAAACATTACTCTCGTTCAGCACGATCCGACTTCCTGCGTACAAGAGGCCTAAAGCAAAAATCAATTTTAGGTTGACCCACAAATCACCCAGAGACGTATTGTTATGGATTATAGCCTGGTATTGCACTTGGCAAAACCAAACAAAAATAATTGCTAAAACCCAGAAAGGTAAAAATGTTATTTGCTGTTAGTAAACATTACATTTACAGAAATAATAGAACTCTTTTTAAGCTTGTGTTCATCATAATCCTTGAGTTCATAGCCCTTTTACTTAAAATAGCATAAAGTAACTGATCCGACTGCCCTTAACACAATACGAATACTGTTTGTTATTGTCCATTTTACAATATTTAAGCAGATGGTAATGAAATTTAGCATCTCATCCACAACGTGACTCTCTTCCAGTAACATACAACAGTCCTGTTCATGAAGATGTTACTTACGGTAACTCCATACACCACCTATGCGCAAATTACAGTTTTTCTATTTACAGTACATCCTGAGGTGTTTTGTTGCACAGCCCTTCACTATGCAACATTGAGCAATGTATACTTACAATTTCAGTAAATAGTAAGTGAAACCTGCCACCTTGTACTGATCCCAGTTCAAAGTTTGCAAACGTACTTGGCATAAATTCTAATAAAACCAAAACAGAAAAAAACCCATACATGCCCGAAAAGCGACAGCCAGCGACCAGAAAACTGAACAACTTAGACTGCTTGCAGAAATGTGTCATCCTGCAGTAACTGGCAGCTGGTTCATAACAAGAGTTCATAAACACCTTGTAAGCACTTTCATTTTGCAGCCACAGTCTGAAAAACTCTAACAAAACCCAGTACGTGAGGTTAAGCAAAAATAAACTTGGATTCAATGCTAGCAAACTACAGCATAACATTGCAAGACTGAAGGATAACTTTACCAGCTTTTTTGACAAAACACTATTCCAATTCCAGCTGAAAAAGTTTGGAAATAATATCTGCAAACCGTTCCACCCTTCTTGCGCTGCGCACTGGAAAGGAAACAGCACAGTCGGTTTCATTTTGATACTTCTTGTAAACTGACAAAGGAAATAAACTGCCAGCTCAAACCCCCAGACTGATCCGCTGCATAAAATGCAGCTCGACAATTGCAAGCTTCATTCCAGGTCAAATGACATAATTGGGAAATTATCAAGTGCTAAAATAACCACTGTTCTACTGGTGTTTATTTACAATAAACACAAGCTTTGCTTTCTGACATAAACCCACTAAAATGAGTCTCCATTTCACAAAGTCTACAAGTGAGTAGGATCAGCAAAATTATGCAAAACATCCTGCTAGAAGAAGAAATGTAAACTGAGCCACTTACAGAGAAGAGCAGGCTGCCAACTTAATCTGATTCTACGACGACTGTAAACATGTACTTTTGGAACGTGAAACGATTCACATTGCCACAGATGCCGTCAGAGAAACACAGCAACGTGATTAGGTATTCTGCACACGGTAAAAAATCAGGCAGATGACCTGCTGCAGCAAATACCAGATCAGCGCTCGCACACACCAACTGTTTTGACTACAGGCACTTGTTAAGCACCAAGTTTCAGGTCCTACCAGTTGGACACCAGAACTGATCCCGTGCCAAGAACAACAAGAGCTGAAAACGGCTGCGGTGGTGTGGGTTTTTTTTTTTTTTTTTTTTTATAATCGTTGATACAACTCAAGTAACTGCAGAAATGAACAAAGTACAAAATTAAAAGCAGCAAAACACACAAGTGTATATTTAGAGGAAGATACTGCATTATTTTTTTTCTTTCTTGATTCAGGAAAGGAGGAGGGCACTTGTATTTAACACAGTAGGATGAACCTGCTGTTTTCCTGAAAAATCTTTTATTTATGGGATAACTTGGCATTTGACAGGGTAATTATGAGAGACAGGAGGAATAATCTCTAGAATGTCACTAAATTACTTTTAAAAATGGCTGAATTCCATAAAAAGCCACACAGTCAGCATTTCCCAAAATACCTCCATTCCTCTTCGGTAGACAAAAAAAACACCCACCACCAAAGGGTCAAACGGAAACCCAGCACGGCAAAAATATGCTTCAAATAGTGTGATAAATTACACTAAATGTAAAATGAAGCTGCTGGGTACTTGTCTGCTTCTTTTGGAAGGATTTTGAGATCTAAAGACAAAGCTCCAAAGTATCACTGATGTATCAGAGAGACAGGAAAATGATGGAAGAGTGAATACCTTGCCCTGGTGACAACGTCAGTCTTCACATCACTGAGCTGGAAGACCTAGATTTAACTTGGATGTCAAGGCCTGTTTCTTCAGCTATAGAAGGGGATATTAATGATTTAGGGTATTAACTTGATTAAAAAAAAAAAAAAAGAGTTTGAGATTTAAGTAGGAATTCATCAATTCCTGTGATGACACAATTCCACATGCATAATCAGCATTTGCCACCTGATGCACTGCTACTGCAGAAAAACTAACAATTTTCAGCTATAAGTCATACGCATTTCTCTGCTCAGCAATGCCAAAAATCCCTGGGCAAAAACAAAGTAACAGAGCAAGCAAATCCCAGGCACACCCTTTCTTGAGTGACACTCCACCAAAGCAAAGCAAGGAAAGCTTAAGCACAGAAATTTCCCTTTCTGCTGGAGGAGATGCTCTGGTTGTCCATCATGAAACTAGTGAGCCACTCTGATGTGTCTGGGAGTGTCTGAGGTCAATACCATCCCATAACTCGTGTCCAGGGCTTATACCACAAGGCCAACCCTCACAATACTTTTGCACGGGTTCCTCTGCACTGGTATCTTACTACCCGCTGACCAGTGGTAATGGTATTTCCTCCATTTTTGTTCTCACAGCAAAGAATATTATCAGCCCTAAAATTAGGGCAGATACATTAGGTGAATGCCAAAATATTTCTAGCAATCAAGCAACGGTACTTCCCTTCAAGCAAAGGTAAACACCACTGACAACTCAGAATTTTTTTATTTGGCTATTTGTTGGATGTAAGAAAAAAAAGCATCTTCACATTTAACACTGAACTACAAGAGGAACAGCACTCTAGTTTATCAATTATATAAATTTAAAAGCAACTCACCTATTCATTCCTCCAAATACCCAGACACAAAGGGGAAAATTTAGCATTGCCATCCTCTCACATACTGTGTAACAAAAAGGCCTGTTCCCTCCGGCCTCAGGGAGATCTTTCACATTCAAGGTCATCTGATGATACATATTTTTATTTACTTATACTTATCAAGTAAAATATTTCACTGTATCTCTATTTCCATCTTTAACAATATTTACAATACAGTAACAAAAGTAATTCGTGCATATTATTGGTTTAGGAACTCACTGGATGTATCCCCTTATCAATCATAAAACTATTACAGAAAACTTACACTTCTTTAAAGCTTTACTTAATCCAAACATATAACTGCTTTTTTCCTTTCCTTTTTTTTTTTTTTTTTTTTTTTTTTTTACAGATAAGAAAAGATAAGCCATAGAAGAGTGAGGTGGGACTGTTGAGGTGATTTGGCAAAAAACAATGCTGTACCACAACTCGGAGAAAACAAGCTACCGATTTTAGGAGACTTATGTTCTCAATCTGTTTTTGTGCATAGTATCATGTCAGATTTTATTCAATATCAAGATAACACATCATCAGCTCGTTTCATCATTCCTTAGAAGAAACTTGTACAAACCCAGTAACTTTACTGAAATCAGCCCAGAATAATAGCTTTGCAGGACTTTTATACGATCTATTGTTTAAACCTTCTGGCTTTTTCAGCTCTAACTGTTGCTTAGGTTCCAAAACAAGCATCTGGTAAAACAATGTATTTCTTAACAAGCTGTTTTCTAAGCTCAGAAATAATGAAAAATGTTTTTCTAAAAATCCATGGGTTTGATCCCTAAATTTGCTCCATCTCTGTTAACCTGAGTTTCACTGCCCCCCAGCACCCGCCCCATTTCACCCTGTTTCCAGTTTTTTGCTCCACTCCGCCCCACCCCCCCCACCCCCCAAAGAAAGAGACAGCATAAGCTTTGTCTGGTCTGTAGGTATATATGTAACAACTGTCAGTACAAGCCTGCTACTGCCACAAGAAATACTGTTCCCCTGGGGCACATTAGTTAGGGTGTCTCTTCACAGTTGCTAATTTTCAAAAGATTGCTGAAACTTCGTATTTTTGGACCAAATCAGCAAAGAGTTAAAAATTCTTAGACAAAATTGGTATAATCACATAAGCCTTATTGCTATTATTATTACTACTACTAGTAGTAACATTGTTACAATAATTATTTCAGGAAACTCAAGTTAAAATTTCTATATTAATTTTTTTTACTTGCTTTTTCTGTGTTGGCCACTTCTCATGGGTATTCCCAGGCATCAAATTAATCCCCTTGGAATATTCTGACATCTTTTGAAAATCCAGGTAACCCAAAAGATCTGCCCAACAAAGGACACTGTTTTGTTTTGACAATTGAATGAGCTTGTATTTAAGTTTCAATTTGCTTTATCAAACCCTGCTACAAAAGCAGCATAACTGTCAGTGCAGAATATTTCCTCAATCCAGACATTTTAAATAAATCAGCTCACTCATCTTTCATGCACATTATTTGCCATAGATAATAAAATCTGTTATTTAGAATGCTGCAGTAATACCCACAAGTGATAACCCCCTAATACACACCCTCCAAAGCAGATGTGCAAAATAATTTCTGCAGAGGTCACCTGGTCATGTTTCCAGCTCCTACAAACAAACCACCAAGCTGAACCTTCTACACAACAAAACTGAACCAGACAACACCGAAGGACATACCCAAATACAGAACTGGGTTTATATGGCATTTTTTACCTGTTCTTCTCCCTTAAAAATCTCTTTAGTTCTATAGTTACATGCAACTTAAGATCTAAAAAGACAGTTTCTACTTTAACTTGCATCATTTATGACTTCTAACTGTGCAAAACAAAGAGACTTGGACCTAACTGCACATGAATGAAATTGATGCAAATCAACATCTGAGAGTCCAAGTGTTAACTACTTCATGTTCTGCCTCTGAATGCACCTCTTAACCATTCCTCACTGTAACAAATATAAATGTATTACAAATTACTTGTTTTGGATAAACTGTAAAAGCTTTCCCTTCGCTCCCTGCAGGGGAGAGAGTGTTTTATACTTATAATTTTAAATGTCTGTTTTACCTATATAGAAGTTTTCTTTCAAATGGCCCTTTACTCAGTTTTTTCAATCTACTATAAAATTAATAGCAAATTGAGACTTCCAAAATGTTGTGAAGCATGGTCAGTGTGTGAAGAAAGGTGTTTTCCAAGGCCACACAGTGATTAGAGTGCAGATCTGAATTTAAGACATTCCAAGTTTGCTAACCCACTTATGCTGCCTCCGTCATGAATCAGTGTGGCAGAAGTGGCACAGGGGAGACACAAGATTTCCATTACAACTACCTACAAAGGTGCATGAACCGCACTGTGGCACAGCTTTCCCTCCTACCACTTCCAATGCCTTGAACAACCTGTCACCCTGTGCAGGTGGTTCCGACTTCCTATGCAACTTCTCAGAAGCAGACACATATTATATTTAAAAAAAAAAAAACAACAAACAACTTTTAGGAAAAAAATAGATGTGTAGATTCTCATCAGGTGATGACACAGGATATTTTTTCCTATGAGGCACTCTAATTACTTTCTATAATTACTTACATAAGCTCACTGGGGGAAAACCCTCAGTTCTCATTTAAACCAGGCACAGCTCAACTCAGAAGAATTCTTGTGAGTTTTAACATGGACAGTAAGCAAACAAACCAAGATCATTAGAAGTCCAACTTGCAAGCAAGTCCATATGAAGGTATCAGTTTTACCTGAAGACACTTAACTATGAGATATGCAACCATGAGATATGTTCTTGAGAACAAGCATGCAATAAACAACTTTCCAAGGTATCAAATGTTTGACATGTATCAGTGGTTTTTTATTTAAACCACCAGGTCAATTGGAGCATAAGTAAAACATATTAGGATGGTTATTTCCTACCAGGGCTTAGCTGGCTTTTTGTAGTGTGCTAGAACCTGGCTTCACCCATGCTTGGTGTAACATGTCATTTCAGGTGGGAAGAGTGAATAGTACATCTGTTTGTCAAGAGATGAGAGTAGCCTTTGGTCAGCCAAGAAATGATTACAGAGAGAGTAAGACTGGAAGCAAACAGGAAGAAGAGAAAACAATTTTAAGACAAGGATTTCAAAGTGGGTTATTTATAGAGTCAACACTCAATTATCCATGGTCAGATTATCTGTACCAGAGATGCAGAAACAAATCAGCTCCAGCTGGGCTCATTAGCCTAGGTGCAGCTCGGTGCAAATGTTCCTATACTTCTAGGGACAGCATGGGTCCAGAAATTATGCAACAACTTTTTTTCAGCATTAAGGCTGAAGTCCTTCTTTTAAAACCTAAAATAAGGCTCTTCAGTTGTGTCTGTATGGCATTTCCAAAGGCAAGAGCACTGGTGAAAATGGCAACTGGCTCGAGACAAGCTGCTGCCTTGCAGAGTTACCTCCGTGCTTTGGGTCCCAAGAATTTTTATTAACTCAGGCACAGTGTCAAGCCCGAGCTGGCTGCATACATTCCTGCCATGCTGCGTCAGGGCTGCGTCCTCTGCCTGGACGTCAGGGAGCCGGGGAGCTCGGTGCAGACAAGCACAAGATACTTGTGACAACGCAGGAGCCAGGCACCAGCCAGCATTGCAAACACTAATAAACCCAAATACAGCTGGGATGGCCTCCGTGCAGAGGGACTGGGCTGTGAGGTCACTTGAGATTATGTGTTACAGTTAAGTCATTTAAACCAGATATTCTAAATAAGGGAAAGCTTAAAACACAAGTGCTTTCCTAACTGTAAGGAAAACACAGCAACAGACAATACCAATCCAGCTTGAAGCTGTTTTCCTGGCCACAATGCCAAAAGTGAAACTGACAGTGAAATAAAAAGGTAGACAGGGAGGGAAATGGAAAAAAATCCAACATTGTATTTCATACCTGCCAATTGCTTCCTCTGAATCAGAATATCTGTGTTCATGCTGAAGGGCTGAAACCTTTTTCCATCTGTCAGGAGATAGCAAACTCCAGAAGAGACTTTATGCTCTTTAGACTCTTCTGGAAGTTGTCCCTCCTCATCAGACTGCTGCTGCTATAGTTGATAGAAATCCTACTGTTTAAAGATAACAAGAGATACTTCTAAATTGGAGGAGTTTGAGATTCAGTTTATTTTCTTCCAGCAATGGGAGTCACTTGACCAAAGAGGCAGGGAAAGGACAACGAAAAGGATACTGGCATGAAAAATCTCAGCTATAATCAGCTGACTCCAGCTTGATTACAGAGGAGGAACTAAACTCTCTATTTGGCAAATGGATCACAGAGCAAGTCTTTTCTAAAGCTTTTTGCTGAGTCTGCCAATTGGTAGCTAGACAGTACAGCAGATTTAACCAGCAATGGCTAACAAGTGAACCAAAACTAACCATGCCTGAACTATCACCCCTGGGATTTGCCTACTGTATCTAAATACTGAGAGAAAAAGGTTTATTTACAATGAAGAGCACAATGCGTAGCAGAGAACTGCTCAAGTAGTTTCGAGTGACAGCAAGAAATGAAGGGTCACAAAGCACAGGATGAGGCAGACATATCCCAACAGAACACCATTGTAACACTCGAGGAAATCTGCAGGACCAAATGCTACAACCTTATTACCCCTCCTTTCTTCCTCCCTAGCCCCAAATGCTTTCATTTCCCAGGTTGCTTAAGGTCTGAAAAACAAGTAATTCAAGAAAAACAATAGTTCAAAACCAAATTTCACTGTGATAGGTATTACTTATCAGAGAACTCTAGCAGTTTTAGTTATTATTTCTCCTTACATTTCAGATTCCTAAATGGCTATTGCCTAAAAGGTGGCAGCAGTGGAAGTTAGAGGTTTATAGTCTTTCTCCACTGTTTCATCTTAGGACATGAAGTTTATTCTCAGTGTTAGTGGATAACATGTTTTGGAAGGTGTAACATTCGGCAAACAAAACCAGAAACATATCTTCTGCTGTAGAGTATTTGCAGGTCTCCTGTATGGTATTTATCTTGGAATACATACTAAATGAGGACAGCAGCACAAGCACTAGAAGGGAAAGGGCTCAATTACTGTAAACAACCAGGAGCAAAAGACTATTAAACATTCAACAAGTCAAATCAACCAAAGGTTTAGAAGTTTTCACCTCTTATCTACTGTAACAAAATTAGGTCAACACTCCCCTCCTTTCCCCGCTAAGCCCCATCAAACTAGGAAAGACCATAAATGCAAAACCACTGCACTACCTCACTGTCCTGTTGAAAGTCTCAGTTGATAGAAGGTTTGAGGAAAGACACCCAATATATTTCCCCTTCCTGGGGGCCACTGCCACAGCAAATTTCAGCCTGTAACTTCCAGGTAAATTGGCTGCCTGTCTGTCAAGCACATACAAGTGAACTGCACTTATAAACTTCCTGCTACATTACTGCTCCCCCCACCTCAAGATATCAATCCTAGCCAGGAACCTGATTAGCAACAGACCGTGAAAGACTTTCAGAGAACTTCAGAGGTGGCGCTTGCAAAAAGACAGTGAAATTTTATGTCCTGAAGGCCCCAGAGCAAAGCATGGCAGCTGGCATCAGGCCTCGTGTGTTACGGCTGCGGTCGTACCACAGATCAGATACACAAATTCTATTTCTGCTCTTCCTCCCTTTCAAAACATTCCTGGCTTACCTTTGGCTTCAACATGGTATTAATCTATGGCTGAATTACAGTGTAGGCATAGAGACCAGGCACACTGCGTAATATAAGCTTGAGTCTTTCAGTAACTGCTTCCTAGAATAGGCTGCTCTCGTCCTGCAAGTACAGCATGTATTGCTGCACCCAGATGCAGCCTCGTAGATTCAGTATATTGAAATAGGCTTACAGAATCTGCTTTTGCAAGCAACCCTGATTCATCCTGTATCAGGGATCTCTCTCTCTTTTTAATTATTTTATACCAGGTTACCAGGCACAAATCTTCCATGCCCCGCCCCCCCCCTTTGGTTAACCGTAAAATTATTAAATACTGTAGTGATATGGACTACTTTTGTATGACTTCTGTCTTCTTCATAATTACCTGTCAAAATCTGTTACACAGCGAGTTTAACACAAATTATTCTATACTGCTTTTGTATTTTAATTAAATATAAAGCAATACTGGTCAGATACCTCAGGACATTTTCATCTTCACAGAAATCAGAGCTCATTTAACAGCCAAATTTAGAGAGCTAACACATCACATACCACTGGTTTCAGGTAAATAAGTAGGTTTTCTTTTTTCCCCTGAAAACTCTGGTGTTACTTAGATTTCATAGTTATAACCATTTAAAAAATAATGTAATGGAGATACAGAACTTTCAGTTTTTCTCCTTCTAAGTTCATTAGTACAAATAGAGGGAGGCTGTAATCCATGCACACAGCAAATCGGCTGTAATTCATACTACAGCATAGCAGAGGTAAAGCAGTAATGCTGACATTAAACCTGATACTATATAGCCCTTAGAGATTGCAGGTAATCCCTCTCCCTCTTTTCCTCTGAGAGAAATCAAATATATGTAAAGAATAGTTCAGTATCATGAAAGTACTCCTTTCCTTTTCATTTAAACGTACATATCTAGAACCATATCAAAGCTTCCAAAAGCAAATGCTCAACAATTGCCTTGTTCTTTATTTGAAAAGCTCTATGGAATATATATAAAAGAGTCCATAAAAAAGTTGACAGCTTCTAATTCAAGAGTCAGCAGTTTCCCATTACAGTGGCACATTGTGTTTAAACTGCTTTGCTACCACTGTCATGTTATTAATCAAATTAAAGAAACACCATGTGAATTATATAATTCTAAACTACTACCTATTACCAATGTAATCAGATGCAGTTTGCACTATTTTTTGTTTACCACATTCTCACTTGTAAAATGTATGTGGCAGAGCAAAACATAGGACATACAAACACATACCACGCATAAGGGAGAAAACATGGTAACTTCTTTGCATATATGGGTCTAGCTAACTTTCTAGTTAGATCTCGCTAATTAGTTTGTGAGCTTAGCATCTGCTCTCAAGTTAAAGATCTTTGCAGTAATTTGTGTAGTTTCTGCATATAAAAATAAAAATCACAGACTGTATTAGATTCTAAGACTGTAAGCAACACGAGCTATCCTATTTGCACAACAACATGCCAATATAGTTGGGGGGAAAAAAAATAAGTCACAGTACAGATAAGCAAGGGTCAAAGTTCTGGTTATGCTTTAAGTTCCAGTATTGGCACTTCCTGTTCTAAAATACTAAAACCAAAGCTAAAGTAATGAATGACTATTCTTGCCCCCTTCATATTTGTACTTCTGATTTGCTTGCTTACGTTATTATAAACTATTAGGCCGGTTTTAAAAGGTCTTCACTCCACAGGAGGCATTGCCACAGGCAGGCAGGCCGGCCAGCGCTGCACTTAGCTTTCCTGCACCAAGCTCGGCCCAGGAGAAACCTCCCGGTGCAGGGCGGGAGCCGCAGCGGTACCCCCGGCGGTACCCTCGCACCCTTCCGCCTCTCGCCTCGCCTGGGTAAGTCTCTTGCTGCCAACCACCTGCCTGCGCATTACGCAGCTATCTACAAGTGCGGGTGTTCCCCTCCAGGAACACTCGTGCCCTATAGCCTCGTGCGGCTCCTACAGCAGCTTTCTTGAGCCGCTGGTCCTCAGCGGCAACAAACCCACCCGGGGTCTGGGGCGGCCCACGCTGACGTTCACCCCCCTCCGCGCAGCGCCCTGCCCCGGTGCACGGCCCCGCAGCTCCCCCTCCCGGGCCCGCCGCCCGCCCGCGCTCCGGAAACAAGAGGCGTTACTTACTGACGCATGCTCCCGCGAGGCTCTTTTTTAAATTTTTTTTTTTTTTTTTTGACGTCCCTGTTCAACTCGACGAGCAGGAAAAGCTCGGGATTGGCACAGTAAATGCAAAAATTTTCATCGTGAAACCCCCGTTTCATTTATCCCTTCATTCTTCGCCTGAAAAGTTGTCAAACTCCTCAGGGAGTTTAGGCGGGCTTACAGAAAGCAAGCCCTTCGAGCAGATGACGAGCCCACCATACCACAGCTTCAGCCACTCTACAGTAAGGTTACGTGCTCCGTCTGCCTCTCTCAGAATCTAGCACTTGCTAAAATCCATGGAATAATGCATGGTAACCGGTAATTAAAAATTCAGCTTCTGAGATTCTGATTATCTTTGATTTTTACCCAGCGGTGTCCAAGCAGACCCAGAACTAAGATCCTGTTACAGTCAGCTCCTGGGTAAACACTAAACTCTTTATCACCTATTTTAATTCTTAAAAGTACTCCACACTCACACAGATTTCCAAGCTGTGGTGTCACCACCCAAAATAAAAAGCTACATCAGCAAGCTGAGCTCTGCTGCAGCACAACTCCGTGTGTTAATGCCGCCCTCAGGCAGCCGACTGCTGCGGGAAACGGTGGGTTCCCCAGTAGCTGGAAATCCTTCAGCATCACTCTCAAGATGTGGAATGCAAGTGTGTTTAAGCCTTACCCGATGCCATTACAACAAATTTGTTTCAACCGCATCTGAAAGGGCAGCCCCTCGGCTCCCCCCACAAACACGCAACATCTCTCGCAGCTGAGCAGTTGTTGGCTTGTCCACTAAAACCAGCCAAACTCAACAGTTTGCAGGACACCAGCATAGGACCCAAGTTTAAACGCAAATTTATTCTCACAGCTGTGTCCAACATGAAACATACCAACAAATATAAGCTCAAATCATAAGGTACTTACAAATGTTTTAGGATTAAATTCTGTACATTTGCACATGTGCGTGGAGCAGTGTTCCCCAGGAAATTAAGCTGGAAGATGTTCTCTAGAGTGCTGCATTCCCTGGCTGTGCACCCTCCCTGACTCCGCTGGGATCCCAGTAGAGCAGGAATGGCCCCAATTTATTCCAGTTTCTTTCTTAATCACAAAATCCTCTGCCTGAGGCCTTGGAAGAAGAGAGAAAGCGGATGGGGAGTGTGAAAACATGGAACCAGCACTGTCAAAAATTAGTTACGGTAAGTAAGCTCTTCAGTGGGCACTGCGGGTCCTTCTGGCAGCAGTTTTAATAGGGTAGAAGACATGCTGACCCAACTGGACCTAAAATGGAGCCCAGAAATTTAGCCAACAGATCTTTCAAGGTACATAACCTGTTGGTTTGTGTTTTGTTTTGGTTTTTTTTGGGGGGTTGTTTTTTTTTTTTAATTTAATTTGAACATGAGGCTTGAAGTAAAAAATAAAACAGATTGTATGTTTGGGGCATAAGCACACGTATAAGCAAAATTATCCTGAGTCCCTCCCCAGGATTTCTGTGTAAGAAAGTATCCACTACAGGTATACATGCCTCACAGAAGAGGCAATCACTGAAGCAAAAAAATAATGAAACAAAATAACATACTGAAGCAGAAATAAGCAGAAGAGAAACAAGAAATAGGTACAGAAAGAATAGCTAAGTAATAGCAACATGTAAATAAATAATAAGACAAATAGTTAAAAGTTTAAAACTGACTTGAAAAAAAATCCAGCAAAAATTTATGCCCATAAAAAGCTCCAGCAAAGCTGGCTAGGATGTTAGACACTGCTAATACCTATTTGTGCATCTCAGGTTCATGCCTGTGGAGTATGCTGTAACACATAATCCTGGGGATCCACAGGATTGCAAGGCTGCTGCAAAGCGAGTGCTGACTGCTGCCTCACATGAGTACGTGATAAAGGTCATTATCACGGGTCTTGAATGGCCATTAAGTCATTGTGTGGTTCTGAATGTTTAAAATATAACAAAGGGTAATGCTAAAGAAGGGTTAACTACTTAAACAAAAAAACATACCAGAACTGGGTGGGGGGTGGGGGGTGTATGCATAGCAACCATGCAAACAACCTAGCAGAAGTAAATTCAAAATAATCCTTTTGCTATCTGAAAATAAAAATGCATCTCCTGAAAAGCAAAGCTAACATTAGCTTTTGTTTAAGGTACAATTAGGATATTGACCGTTTTCTCTGTCTTAATATAAGGCATCTCAAGTGATCCATCAATAGATTGCCTGAACTAAATGTTTCAGGAAGTGATAACCAACGCTTTCATTTTCAATCTAAAAAAAAGAGGAACTTATCAACAGTATCAGAAAGCTTATTTAAATAGAAGAGGACTTCACAGTTGAGATGAAGACCACAGATGAATGTGTTACTTACAGATTATATAGAACCTTATAGATTAACTTCTTGTAAATAGTTTTCTTCATACAATATGATGCTAACAGAGACAGTTTGTGCTAATGATAGACAAGTTCTGCACTCAATCATACAGAGAAAATATTGCACAGCAATTAATTATTTTCTAACTCTAGAATCTTAATACATAAGTTTTAGCTACAGAACACAATCTGGAAAAAGGTGGAGAACAAAACAAACCAACAGAAGTACAATTCATTGTAGGTAATATGGGGGGTGGGGTAGGTGGGAAGGATTTTTTTGGTAAAGGATCACTCTCTTTGCTCATCTCACAGGCTTTAATTAAGTGACTAAGAAATAAGGAGCACCTAATAGCGATTCCTTTGTAACCTGCTTTTTTTCAGGCTATGAATGTGGCTCTGGTAATAGTAGTACTACATAAAACCATCAAGGAAACTGCCTATTTATGTCTTGATATAGACATTAACTTACCTGATGTCAGCACCGAGTTAGTCTTAAAAACACCCTGATATCCTATCTTGAAAAGAAAACATCTAATTTCTGTAGTTAGTTGTGGACTGATGGATCTGGGTTTGTCCACACTGAAAAAATCAAGTGATACGCCAGCAGCACTTTATAGCAACTTTTGTGTGCTGTGCATCAGAAGAATATTCCGACAGAATTTTCAATAGGAGGTTCCAAATATAAATATTAAGTGCTTTCCTGATGGACACTGGCACTATCAGACAGCCTGCACATTTAAGCTACTTGAACCTGGGAACATTTCTTAGTACCCAGTACACGGAGACTGCCTAGTCTGGAATGTGTTCTGGGACTAAAACTTTAAAATGCAGAAACAAGAGTCCAATCTGCTGGGAGTATACATGTTTCTTGCTAAAGCTGTGTGGGCCTAAAATAGTGCCAAATTTAATTTTGTTTTCTCATACTGCTAGGTAGGTCAACATGCAGGGGTCTTTTTCCCCACCTAGAAACAAGGCTACAGCTTCAGCAATTCAGCACCAGCAAAAACAACAGAACAGACTTCAGGCAAAAAATCTAACCTGACAGAGAAACAAAATACCAGTACATATATTTGAGTAGCAGCTGTATGAAGTCTTTCTGGGTTTTCTGTAATTGCATATTAAACCCACTCTGAGCCCCAAATCAGGTTTATGTTTCAATGCCACGGATATTTCAACACCAAAGGACAGAAGAGGGGTGTCAAGAGAAGTGCAAGTCAGTGCACTGGGGAAAGCCAAAATTGTACTGGTTTTGCCTGCAGAGATAATTTCAGAAGAGTCTCTTAAAACTCCGCAGATGGCTGGGTAAAAAGTACCAACAGATATTTCATCTAAACCATATTTAGCAGGAAACAGGAGAGGGCCCCCCGATTTCTATGAATTCCAAGGATCCTGACTCAACAACTCCAACAGGTCAAGTATCTGATCCAGTTTCAGAAACGTGCTCTGTGAAGTTCTTTGTGGCCTATAAAACACCCCTGCTACTCTTAAAGCATCATAGACCTTCATAAATAAATCAAACAACTGTTGTTGTACTGAGGAAAAGTACAAAGCCTGACTAATAAGTGCTGCTTGACAGATACTCAGTTATGCTTAGGTTACCCTACAGATCAGACTGATGCCTCAGCAGTCCTGAATTTTCACAGCAGCTGCTCCAGAAAGGCCACGGCATTCTAGCTTCTTGTTTAACCTCTTGGAAATGAAAAGCAATGAACAGAGGTTTAACTGAGGAGTGCCTTAGTTCTGCACAGTTCACTCCTAAATCCATAAATTAGACTATTATTTCTAGGAAATCCTAGAAGGCCTGAGATATATCCATACCCTGGATACTCCATGTGTTTCTGCTTGCCCAATCCATGCATCTGAGATCTGCCCGTATTTCAAGCAAGGAAGCTACTCCAGTCCCTTTCACTTGATAGCAGTCAGTCCTTGCATGAGGTTTGCCCCATCCTTCCCATACAGAGATGTATGACACACATAGTTCTCTCCATTTTCATTCTTCATCCAGGTCAAGGTGGTGTTGCCCATTTAGATGTCAATACTCATACAAGTGACATTTTAAAAACAGCTTCAAATACTGTAACAGCGTAAGAAAAGACAAGCTACCATCTGCTTTCTTAGGAAAAACATAATCTTTTCCGAAAATGCTTATTTAATGTCTAGCATTTCTAGAAATCTAGGATTTCTCTTTCTTGGTCATGATTCCTAGGGCTTCCTTACAGATAAGTTTCTCTTATTAAAAATAAAGCATTGTAACAACAAAATTAAGAACAAAATTTTGTTTCCATTTTGAGTTGAAGTTTTCTTGCTGTAAAACTTTTAACCTAAATTATCTAAGCAAGTTGAACTATCAAGAAGTGATCACACTGTACACTATTAATTCTAGCTACGTTTTGGAAAGACAATCACATAAAAACCATTCCTTGTTCTCAATTGCTTATAAATGATGGTATCAAACATTTGGGCACCTCACCAGTGCCATGGAGCTCAGCAGTAAAACCACAAGTGCAGCATCACACTTACATGCTTCTAGGACAGCTGATGAAACTAATCCAACAAGGAACAAACATTCCTTCTCCAACACTTAAATCTGCAATTCTTCAAGCAAGCTCACGGAGACAACAGATCCTTCAGTACTTCTATCATACAACTTTTTTCCACTGCTCTATTCTGAAAGCTTTTGAATATTTTTAAAGAAGTTTTACATGGTAAATGATACACAATGAGGTAATGAACGCACAAATAAAATATGCAAAAATAGTATTTCTTACGGGAGCAATGCTGCTGTACATTGTAGTGCTTTCCTTTGTCCTCATACACATATTGCTTCCTTAAGGTGTTACATGGAAAAGGTCTCAAATGTATCCTTTAATCACTTAACAGAAACGAGCAAATTTGTTGCTTGATGTGTGCAATGCTGCATACATCTTCACAAGCACCCCATTGTTAACATTTTCGCTGTGAAATTCCACAATCCTAGGTCCTAGTTGCTATCTCTTAATGACTTAAATCAACTAATTATTGTTTTATTTCAGTTAGTCTTTTACTCTCACATTAGATTTAGTGATATAGATTTAAATTAAATTCACTTAATTTTCATGTCCTGTGGGCATGCATGGTTTGACAGTACTGCAAAAATCTACTGCAAGTTGCATAGAAGTTGATTTAAACCATGAAACCAGTATTTAATTGTTTGCTGACATGTACCTCAATATTGACTTATGAAAAATAGTCCAGAGTGGATTTATCTGTACATACAAAAGTACACTCAGAAAACATTTTAAAGACACCTGCATGCATGGAAGGAATACAGGTTTTATTATGATATTTTAATTCCTGAATCACAAATCAAAGCTTTTTTTCCATTATTTGCTCTGTGACTACATGTACCACCTCAGACTTACAGAATTTTTTTCCCACATAATGGTTATTATAAAATTTTACTTTTATGATTAAAAAATACATTTTAGAAGTTTTAAACCTAAAAATGTCCTAACTTCTTTTGTTCTGATCCCCAGCCTTTGTGTCATTAAATACATTTGCTCAGATATTATACAATAAAAGCAATCCATAAGTAAAATTCATAAGGTTCTTGCGCAAACTTGTATTTAATCTGTTAGCTCTTCCCTCCTGAATTTAGTGCTGCAAAAGGCAATGTCCTGGTTACACAGTCCAGCAGTCCTCCCCATTTTTCCCCATTTAATTCTAATTTTCTATAATTTACAACTTTTACTTTAATCCTATTCAGTCAGCATATGTGGAGTTTTAGAGTTGCCTTTCTGGACTTCCTGTGTCTTTTTATAATATTAACAGGGTTACTCCACACATTAAAATTTACTCCCTACCACATCTCCCTTTAGGGCTGCAAATTCCTGTTAGAGATGAGCATGCCTTTTTGGGGAAAAAACAGCACACAACCATCAATTCTTAGATACATCAACAGTCTGTAGACACCAACTACCAAAACCCCCACCCCTCAAAGCCAAACAGCATAGCCCTGAAAAATAACACTTTCAGATTAATTCAAACAGTAATTCTTTCATCTTCAAGGTCAGGTGTCCTTTTCAAAAGATACGCTTTTAAGATTGTAGTTTAGATAAGACAGGCAGAGCTGATTTAATAATTAATTGCTGCTGCTGTTGCCTCTGTAAGTGCTACTCAACCATGCACTCTCCCTGCTTTTTCCTTGCCACTGTCTCTAGCATTCACTGCCACCCTGCTGGGTGAGCTTAGCTTGCTAAACCAGCTGAAAACTAACCAAAGAAAGGGGGGAAAGGTGTTTAACAACAAGAAAAAAAAATATCAAAGTAAAGAGCTTTCTCCTTTCATTCAATAGCAAGTTGAATAGTGTCACTACAGGGCAAGATGAGCAGTGGAAGCACTGCAGGTCAGGAAGAGGACCCCAAGACCGGGTAGGAAGGGTGAGATGAGAGGGGTCGGTTCTGCCACCTATGCAGCAGCATGCTATTAGTTTAATTCAGGTGCCCATTAGATGCCCAATGAGCGACAACCTGGCACAGTGATAGCCAACAGAGCTGTAAAAAGGGCACTGATGACACCAACAGAGAAAACATCCTGGAGAGCTAATAACATTGTAAAGCTGCTGAAGGTTTTGCTGCTGTCAAAGCAGGTTCTTGCTTATTTTACAAGGACCGCTGCTGTCACTCGGTGATCAATCCTTGCTGGAGAAGAGCATCACTGCACCTTGTGACCTGGGGCTGCTCTCACAGCTGAGCCTCCAACCCGTACTGCCTTCTTCCAATCTACCAACGTTTACCATTGACACTCAACAGTTTATTCCCGCAAAACATCACTGACTGCTGTCCTCTTTATAACAATGTTATTTTGGGAAACAATGGCAAGCGCTGACAGTCTGGCATCAATTGTCTGATACTTAGTTGCACCACACTGGCTGGTCTTAACTAGCTGCCTTCAGTAATGGCCTTCATACAGAGGAGAGGACATGACAAATGTGGGAAGAATAAGTAACTAGTCATACAGTAATATTCTGTGAAATGTAAAGAACTGGATACAAAAGGAGAAAAACTCTTAATTCATTGTGTATCACCACAAAACAGTGTGCTTCATTTTCAAGAATAAAACACTAGAATAACTTAGAGCTGCTGAGCCTACTGGACACGCAGACCTATGCCATCAGTGACTTTTACATATCTAAGAAAAGACTATTAGAGAAGTAATACAGAGGCACAGGGAATTTTTTATAACGCTTCTATACTCAGTGCACCTTGCTAGACTTGGGACTCAATACTAGTAAGTAACATTAGTACCTTACTTGTGAGACCAATACATTTCATTCCAAAAAAAATCTAATCCTGCCACTGAAAATTCTCTAGAACTTAAACTTTACAATAAAAACATTTTGTATTTTTAATTTGCCCCAAAATTTTCAAATAAAAGATGAATTGGAAATATAAGTTGCACTGTTTATCCTCTCTCAATTAATTAAAAGAACACTTTTTTAGTTAAATTGAGAGTTTAAAAAAATAAATCCCACTACATTAAAACTAAGTTCCACGTCAAAAGAAAGTTTCACTATACTAAAACCAGTAAGTCAGCATGGAATACATAAAACTAGGTTACTGGTCAAAAGAAAAAACAGCATGAAAGACAGTGTAAGACTGCTAGGTGTGAAGATCTAAATGTTCATTTGTACCACAAGTGAAGAGGTTATTGCATTTCTTGCCAACACTACATGAATATTCCACACATTAAGGAAAGAGATCAATTCAAGCAACAAACTTCAGGAAGCCTTTTGATAATGTAAGAATAGATGGATTGCAATCAAAGCTAAAAAGGAAACTGCTACAATATGAGAACTTTGCTGTAAGTGGCTACTCCACATTAAAAGATTAACTGCAGTGATGTTGTGTTTTTATTACTTTAGATTAATATCAACTAAGACAAAACATATTTTAATGTAGGTTATATTTTAAAATTGTGTAGTCATTTTTGCCATCAATACAATCTAATGTTTCTAGGAATGCAAGTTATTTTTATTAGGCAGCCAGCTGCAGACACTGTTGGAACTACTTAACTTTCAGAAAAACTGGGAAAATTACCATTCATATGCTTTCAAAAGCTTCCCAAACATGTGAATGGAAGCTGTGTTTGAATGGCAAAAGTCAAACAGTTTTGAAACTAAAGGAAATAAGTAGTGATTTATTTGCAATGTATCTTTTTATTCCACATAAACCTGCTTATGCTTAGTGACCAAGATCTGGTCCATGCCTACAAGAAGGTACTACTGCAATGGTGTATTATGAAATAATCTTTAAAAAATGAACCATGAGCAACTGCTTTAAAGAATTACTTTCATGCACGCAGTGTAGAGAAGGCAACAATGACTAATGGGGAGAGGCACTGTTCACCCAGCTGAGTCCCACAGTGTGGGGGAAGCACTGCATACCAAGGAATGCTTGCAGGGAAGGTAAAGCAGAGATACTCATATCGTGGTGAAAATACAAGGCAATAAAATAACTTGCTCAGCCTTTCCTCCTGTAGTATTTTTTTGTGTAATTAAAATAAGCTGCTAAATGTCAGTGTAATTATATGAAAATTCCCTTTGCTTTCACTTAGATAAAGCCAATATTGAATAACTACCTCACATATAGATGTCTATACTGTCTTCACCTAAAGACAGGTAAGCCTAGGTCTCCATGCTGTACCATGACAGCGTGTGCAAAGCCCACATGATAAAATCTTACTTTTTTGTAATAATAGATTCCCAAGATATCAGCATTCATCCCTTTTACAGAGAAATCAACACACAAAAGTTATTTTAGGCCACAGCACAGCTTCCTATACAATACTCAGCATAGCTGTCATTCTTCAACTTACACAAATTATTAATTACTACAGCTCCACCCAGCAACACTTCTTATGCATATTTCTGAATGATCTAATTAAACTTCTTGTTCTTAGTTAAAAAAGCAGAGTTTAGTTTTTGCAAATAGGTATACTTTATTTTTTAGTCAACAAAAATAGACAATGTAAGTATCTTCAAGTGATTTGAATCAGAGACTTAATACACTCAACTGCAGTCTCTAAGGTAGCATCAGCTACCTACAAAAAGTAGCACCAGCTAACATTATGGTGACCACACCTGAGTGTGCAAGGAACAGCACTAGCGCAGCAATGTGGCCACTCAACTTTATTAAATCTTAGAAAACTTAATGTAAGTTCTTGGCAAAAATTTTGCGGACTCAGAGCCCCAAAACCATTTCTCCCGAAGACCACCAGTATACATCTTGCTAACCAAGTGGATCTCAAAGAAGCCAGCTATACCTGCGCGATGTAACATGCTTGTGCTCTATCTGTGGTCCTACTTCAACTTGGAGGGTTGAATTATTTAAGAACAAACTGACCTTCCCCAAACTAACCATTAAATAGAACATTTTAAAAAAACAATTGGGACTGATCTGTGTGGTTCAGCTGAAGCTGAGCTTTAAAGTGAAGCATAATAGAAAAATGAGGATGGCAAAGCTTAACTGGTAAAACCAGCTTAGGTCAATAGTGATGCTGTCTCACCAGGTGTAAAGGTCTTATGTGAATTGCACTAACAAAAAAGAATCCTAATTTGGGGCGGGGGTGGGAAGCTGGGTGAAATAGTCTTTAAATGCCCAGCACAATTTGCAACACAAACACCGAGGAGCCAGCAGCTTCCTCTTTGAATGAAGCAAGGGTCTGACCCCTTCCTGTGTCACAACTCCCCAATGCTTACTTAATATTTTTTGTACTGGCAGTAAAACAAACATCAATTCTATAAGCTTCACAGACACATGGGTATCAAACAAAAGACACCATATTGGTATTACATCCAATTTTAGAAAAGATAGAATACTTATTTGAAGGAGCACCTTCAGATCTTTGTTGTCTGGACTGCCCAGTAAGTTTACTTGTGATGAAATAGCTTATAACTTATATTTTATAAGTTAACTTACATTTTTAAAGCAGATGCTATACAGCCACATAAGAACAAAAAATGATGACTCTACATTTACAAAAAAAATACAAGACTACCATAAAGAAAATGCTACTTTGGCATCCAATGTAACTCCAAAGGCATGCTTTACAAAGCTGAGTTAAGCCACACTTTATGCATTAATTTCCTTCACAGACATTAAATGCCCAGGTCAGACCTTCAGTTAGCCGACTCTTATACAGACACACACAGAAGTTTCAGATGATTATGTTAATTGGAACTAAGAAGGATGTAATACCTTTTCAAGAAGATTTTCTCATAAAAGAGGTTTCAAAAAAATGAAAGTACTAGTGGACCCCTCAAAATCCTGTTTGGGTAGATCTGAGTGGAGTACAGTTTGTATCTGCCAAAGCTAAAGAAGGAAAGGCTGCACAGTAAAGGTGTGATAGGCTGCAGCAGCAGAGATTACTTTTGTTAGATCATGAACACATCAAAGCATCACCTGTTTTACTTAACAGTTGATATTATGCAACTTTGACTACAGAGAGTCAGAGCTGGCGTACGTACATTGTCTTGCCATTAATCAGGACTTTCCAACAGATATTCTAACTTTCCTTAAGCACTAAAGAAAATAATTACATTGTTTTCTCTTTTTTCTGTTGTATCTATGTTTTGAGGGAAAAAAACAACAAACCCAAAACAAAAAAAATTCCAACCAATCCAACCCTACATTAAATGTCAAAATTAAAAAAAACCCAAACAACTCAAAATAAGACACAAGGCAATTCTACTAAAATGACTTTAAACAAAAACAGCTTAAAAGCTGAAAACCTTTTTTTATAAAATGGAACTATGGAACAAAAAAATCAACGAATAATGAATGGTTAAAATAAAATCTTGCACCCAGCTAGCTGAATTTAAGTGTTCAGTGGAATGTATTTGTTTCTATAGCTCTCTTGAAACCGTGACGCTTGAAGCTTTATGTACCATTTAGTTGAACTTTGCTTCTTCTCAGTGATACTAACTAGAATTATCACATCCATACCTACGTGTTAAAAAACAAAACCAAATCTAAGTTGCCTGCTTAAACAGTGCTTCTGGTGCAAATGCTGGCAACAACTTTGTAATTCCTTCATATAACTGCATCACATGATAAGCAACTGGAAATAAACTTGTCCTAGCACAGGGGCTACTGAGTAACTTGAATCCCTCTCTGCGGATGAAAGCAAAGCAGAAGAGACCGAAGCCAACTTTGCCAGGTTCCACTGACACAGATCTCAGAAACGCAAGGGAGAAAGGCACTCCACCTTTTCCTGCTTGCATTTCCAAATCTGCCTTTGTATTTTGACTTTTCATCACACGAAGAACAAACAGGATACTTACAGGTTCAAAATGACTGGGCATCCTCAAATTTGGGAAGAAGCAACAATTCAGGTTTGTTCCCTTATGCCTCTCTACAACACTGGCACAAAGTGTTGAAAAGTAATGACCTCAGAGCATGCACAGGCAGGATCTTCATTTCGCCCATGCTAACTGTAAGATACAATCTTTTCAGCTGTTTCCAAGATCCCCAAAATTGGGGAATGACTGAATAGGTAACATAGTGATCTCAAAACTACTAATGCCTGTGAGACATGGTAGTCCACTATTTGTGGTTTTGTTTCTCTAGTTTATAAAAACAAAATGAAAGCTGTGAACATAGCATGGACCGGATATGAAAATATCCCAACCTGCCTCTCTTCCTAGTTCCCTTAAATAACCCCCAAACCCTGCAAAGCATGTCCCTCACTGCAACACTGCCACTGACCTTTCATTCTTGCCCCTTTTCAAATAGAAAGACAGGCTAATTTTGATCTGATTTATTCCCAGTCTGCCCGATAAGGCTTATGGAACAGTAGGGATCTGCACCATGGAAGAGAAAAAAAAACCCCAAACATTCCAGTTCTTCCCAAGTCTAATAAACAGACACTAGACTAAGTTTTCATGACTCCCAGGACTCCAAGCTAGGAAATACAAACTGTTACACTGGGGTTGTAACACCCTCCTTCTGCCCTTGGGGGAAAAATATAAAGGGCTGGGGTTTCTGGTTTGTGTCTGCACCCCCAGCCCCACCCCACCCTACCCTCCCCCCACGCCGTTTTTTACCTCTTTGCAAGGAAAAAAAAACCTGACCTTGAGAGGTAAAATGTTACGGGGCATCTGAGGTATTATCATGTCACGTATTAAGGAATATTTAACTCAGCGCGTGCACAGTCCATAGCTCTCCACAGCCACCAGACCTACTGGACATGAGCTGTGCAGCAATGAGAAAGACAAACCATAAGGGAACACTCAGGCTTTGTCAACCAACCTACTGCTGGGAACTGCTGTCTGAGCATCATGACTGTCCTCAAAATTATTTTATATTCAGAACACATCAGTAGTTATAACTGATCCAACAAATAGAGGAGCTGGTATTACTATGGCTCTTCCCCCCCGCCCCCCCGAACTATCAATTTACAATTCTCTGACAATTCTGTGGCTGGCTTTACTTCTTTTATATGACCAGCTACTTTGGCTTGGTTCAGAGAGTGGATTTGTTTTTAAAATTCTGACTGACAAAGTACTATGTATTTGTAAATTTTTTTTATTAAAAAGCCATTTAAATGTTAGGTCTCAAAAGAAAGGTGGTGAACCCCAGTTAGATGACCACTTCCCTGATTAAAGCACTCAACTTTCTGTAATCAATCTGAACCCAAATCTTCCCCTCTGCAGAAGACAGCCCTGACTATGAGGGCATATTATAAAGGGTGTTGAGGGTGATTGCTCTCCCTCCCTCCCAATGAAATTATTTCAACCTTTTATAAATACACTTCCTGAACCAAAGATTGGATCCCAAGTGAACATTTTATTTGTCAGAGTTAGGGATACACTCTCTCTTAGTCTGAGCAACAGCTATTTAGTTATTTTAAGCAAAATATAAACATGAAAAAGAGAGAAGCAGTCACTGTGGACTTGAACTTGTGTCTTCCAGTAGCAAAAGCACCAACCCCCTCAGCCTGCAAGTAACTCTGGGCCTCTCTCAATCCTTTCCATTTTTTCCCATATAAAACACACTGGAGAAGCAGGCAAAGCCTTGCAAGAAGAGCTGTTCCATCACTCCCTGTCAGATGAAACACCCCAGTTCCCATTAGCATTTATTAATGGAAAGAACCACACTGTCCACATGGGTGACTACAAACACCCATCAACACTGGTAGCCTTCTTAAGGTGCTCTTGATTCAACTCCCCTCAGATTAGGTAAGAAAAGGGTAAAGAGAATGTCCCACATTGCATATTAACTGTTCTAATCTCCACACTAGTGGCTAAAGGATCAGAAATCATTTTACAGACCTAGACTTAAACATCTTCTGGTTTTTTTCTTCAGTCTCCTAAAAGAAAGATTTTTACCTCAGGCCAAGTACAACATTTCACCTCTAGAGGCATGAAATTTATTTTGATAAGAAAATGAGAGAAAAATTTGTAACACTAAAGTCATTTCTTTAACATGAAAAACCTGTGTGTTTTCTTCTTCAGCAAGATATAGAAAAAAAAATCCCATATTTTCCAAATGCATCTACCCAGGAAATGGCAATGAACCACTCCCTAGTAGTCGTTCTAGAATTAAGGCTACAATTGCATTCAGGGTGCAACTGATTGATCAGCTGATATGTATGTATACATACAGAAATGCACATAGACACATATGTGTAAATAAAGCTTTGTTTCTTTTCTAGTCCTGACAAAAGTGACCTTCATGGTCCAGAAGCTCCAGAGGACTTGGAGATCCTGTCTCCAACTGAGCAGTGGCAGAGGAGGCTGCAAAGTGGTTTGACAGAGCCAGACCATCTGTATTCATTCAGGAGCTCCCCAGAAGCCACAGATGCAGTTACTAAGCTGTTAAAAAGAAAGCAAAGCCTCCCACTGAAAACCACCTTGAACCTAAAGATCAGAAAGCTACGTGGACATCTGTGGGAGCACAAACAAATAGAGTAGCAAGTTTGCAGTGTATCCAAGCCAGAGGGGTAGAAGCCCTAAGAAGGAACCAAGTTAGTGTACATACAGATATGTACAATGTATTGGGGGAAAGTCAGTGTAGTTTTGTGGAAGACATACGAGTCACAAACACCCTGGAAAGCATAAAGCGATGTGTGGACAAGGGACAAGGGAAAATCCAACTGACACAGTCTGTGAGACAGGAAGGAGAGTTGCAACCCCCACCCAAAGGCTAAGAAACTACTTACAGAGCAAGGAAAAGAGGATAAAAATGGTCCTCAAGGAGAATTTCAGCAGTGGCATGCAGCAAGAGACTGCATTAGCGCCTGAACTATTCAACATATTCAGAAGTGATCCAAAAAAGAAAGCGATGGGTGAGAGAACAAGATCTTTTGTATATAATTACTCAAGAGTACTAAAGATGAAAATCAATAGATTGCAAAGAGACCTAACATTACTGAATGGTGTAATAAAATAGTAAATGAAATTCAATGTACAGAAATGTAAAGTGACAGACATGGAAGAAAACAATCTTGACTTTACATACAAAATTATGATCTCTGAATTATTCTTACACGGTAATGAGAAACTGGTCTTGTAACAGTTCTATAAAGTTATCATCTCAATCATCTCTAGTGGTCACAAAGGCAAACCAAATGTTAGGCAAAGAATATAGCACATCATACCACTGCTCCCCTCCTTTCAAAAATGGTTTAGAAGAGTTGGGCAAGAGACAAAAATACATAGCAAAGACATGGAGAGTCTCTGCAAGAGAGACAATTAGACAGATTTGAACTTGTCAAACTGGATGTGTGACTACAGAGGAGGGTTATGATGCACATTTATTATGAAGGTGGACAGGAAATGATTGATTGTTGCTGGTTCAAGAACAAACCAAAAAAAGAGGTATTTTGTCACACAGCATATAGCTGAGTTTTGAGAATCCTTTCCATAGGACCCCACAGCTCTCGAGTTTCCATTATGTTAAAAAAAAAAAACACTGAGTCAACAACGACAAACACCAGACTTTTCAAGGTTCCATTTTTTTGCTGTACCATTTCTATACCCATCTTACTAATCACACAGTTCTGCACTGTGCTCTTCTCCACAGCCTTAACTGTCTGGTCCTGACTATGCCTTTCCTGCCCATATAGAAATGCTGAAAAGCTTTACTGCTCAGTTCACCATTCCCACTAAATGCACCTGGCATTAGACAGTGACAAAAATATTTATTTAAACAGCAAACTAATCCTTTGTTGTCCTAGTCAAATTCAAAAGCATTATTTTTACTCATACCTTACAATTTTCATCTACCTATAGTCACAGAATTGAGAGACACTTGTCTTTAGACTCATTTGGACATACATAACACTACTGCAAGCTTAAAGTACACGTGAGGATGCATCAGTCTGCACCGTTCACGCAATCTGATCACCATCAAACACACACTAAAGCAACCGGAAACACCTATAATCAATGTAGACCTTTTAAGTATTGTTGGCCAGCCACTGGCCCATGTTTCAGCTTGCACAGATGTATTCCTGCTTCAGTATTTTGAGGTAAAAGCAGCACCAAAAATGAGACTCCTCCCTGCCAATCTTTCTTCTAACAAATTAAATTAAAAAAATAGAAACAATTATTCAATCACCGATCTCAAACCTGAAACTACATTTAAAAAAATATTAAAACTCTCTAGTTACACAATTAGGAAAGCACAACATTGATGATATACTCATGAAAAGAATACTTTATACAACACAGGGAACAAATAGAAAGCAGGCTTATCAAATGATACATTAATGCTTGCACATTTCTCATATGCAACGCTTGATATTTTATGTAAGTATGGTATTAGTTATACTTCACTAGTTGCAGAGCAGATGCTAGGCATGATAAGTGTATTTCACAGAAACAAGAAGCCTGTCCTAAAAAAAAAAGGGGGGGGGGGGGGGTGGATGTTAACCGGGAACATTTTCTTTTGATTAGTGTTCTGGGAAATAACAGCATTACTAGTCTCACAAACATAAATAGCTAATGAGGCAAGTTACATGCATTTTATTTAGGCATCTTAAGAATAGCGAGGTTTTGGTGCAGGAAGCTAAATCAAGTATTTGAAATTGAATTGATATCAAGATATACACACAGTGAGGTGAACAAGTTGCCCATTATCATCTGCCTAACATTTTAAACAATTCTTTCATTACATCTTGTAAAATATAGTTTCCTTAACCTATCTAGATGAATGCAAAAAATTTTATTTTGAAAACAGAAGCCTACAGTGTATCTAACCTATCTGTAATAAAATATATTTTAGAACAAGGCCTAATTCAATATTTTAGCATTTAATGTGACAATTATTACATTAATATCACCAGTTAAATAGAAAAGCAATAAGCTATTAAGGTAATTATATGAATCACTACAGGACTGTGAAATGGGAAACACACAGAGCTTCAGCTATATTTGAAATGATGAGAATTTTAAGTACAGTATTTTATGCATGCAAATAAAATGTTTTGAATAGGTTTGGCACTAGTCAGGTACTAGGTTGTGTACTGCTATTACAATGAAATAAACAGAACTCACTAGACTTTAAACATGCAGCTGTAACAAACATACTTGCATACTAGACGAAAAAAAATCATATTAAAATAAAGAAGAAGGAATATTTTAAAAATTAAGGTGGTGTACAAAATCTGGGTTAAAATTGTGGAATAATACCTAAAACAGATTTGCCAGCCTTGTACTAGCTAGCTTATAACAGTTGAGATTCCCCTCTACTAAAATACAAGGGATTTTAAAAATACTAAATAAAAAAATTATTTCTTCATGAAAGGCATTTAATGTCACTACTTCCAACCTGAAAAAAACATAAGGCTCTTGAACTACAGCTCGGTCTTTACCTCAGTTGGTCTCTATTGCACCTCTGTGAAACAGAACATATGACTATCCTATTATCTTCCTGTATTGTCCAGGGACTTTTGTCTTCCCAACTGCACCCAAGTGGCCTGCAGATATTAGAAAAGCAACAGAAACATTGTTGGAAAGCAGGTTTTGAGACTATCAGAACTAGTACTTCCGGAAAATAGCAAACTGCCACTCCAGTCTTCTTTCCGCACACCATTGTACATAAGGTAGCTAATCTTGGCAGCTGTGAGGGCCAGCGCTATGTTCTGTGGTCATCCAACCTCCTCCCAGGCCCAGTTCTCCAGCTTTCAAGGGAGCTCTGAATGCACCTTCAGCCCCACCTGCCACCTCACATGCAGACTCAGCAACCGCAACTCACGGCAGAGAAGACGTTCAGCTGCTGGAGAAGACACTACCCAAAAATTGCTGCTGTCCCCTTTGTGAAAAGCCAACAGTCAATGGGACAAGAATCAACTTTATAAGCCAGCTTATAGCAAAAATCTTAGTACAAGGAGAGTAAGAAATTCCTAAACTTGTAATACGCTTTGGAAGAAATTGCTACTCAGTTACATAGTAGAAATTGCAACAGTCAGAAAATGAACAACCCAAAATGTTTAGACAACTACCCAAAGTCATGGTCAATGGGCAGGGCTATATTCAGACAAGACGTCTACAGACTTGGAGTGGAACCTATGATCTTCAGTAGTGACTAATCCAAATGTTAATTACCTTCTGTAACACATGCAGAGTGAAACACTGCACTACCAAAAAAACCTACACCCCACCCTCAAAAACCCCACCACATCTTCCTTGCCTGATCACATGCAGGATAAACAAAGAGATAACAGAGAGAAGAGACTTGCTCTTAACACTTCCATACTTTTCAATACAGTGAAGAAACAATTACTACTTATTAGGGCCTTTGGCAAATTCAGATTCCACTTCAAATTTCTTTTCTTTACAGTGCATCACAATTTGATATAAAAAAGCATTTGTTCTTACTTATCTTTTACTCACCAAAACACTTCCAAACAGTGAATTCAAGAAGCTCTTAAGTCTGTTTTGCACTTTATCTAGGAACAGGACCACAAAGTCTTTTTTAAAAATTATTTTTAAAAACTTGCCTTCTCCAAGATGGAAGACATCCACCTTATTCAGACCAGGTAAGACAAGCTACGGAAAACCTCAAGTCAAATACTATTATTTTTAATTTTGCCAGATTTTTACATGTTATGATGGAAAATTTTCACTGTACCTTTCACTTCTCCCTCCCTATCACAATCCCCATCCCTCTACCAGTGAAGCAGCTGGAAGAATGATGCACTAAACGCAGCCCTGTAAATTATAGTATGTAGGAGATTAAACTTAAGCCTAATGCTACAGCCAACCTTCAGCAGCTGAGTTCTATTAATGGACGCTCCTTAAAAGAAATCCTTACTGGTTGCTATTTAAAACTACATCTCTATTAAAAACTTGACTGAAAGAAATTACAAGTAATATGTATCTCTCATCAATGCCATGACAACAACACTCAGTTCAAGTACATACTGCATCATTTACCACAATTTATATGAAGTAAAAAAAAAAAAAATACAAAAGGGTTCACTAATCAAATACTATCAATGAATACACTATGCAAAAGAGATAAGCTAATTTATAATGATAGGAATTATCTATAAACTGGAACAATACACTTCCAGTGCACTGAAAAGCCTGGTGTCATTATTACTCTTTCAATCTACTTCCTATATCAATTTATTTAAATCAGCATTGTAAAATTACAGCACAGTCAAGGCACTGTAAAGGCACAACTTAACACATTTTCTTCTGTTAAATATTCACTGCTCCCCAATGCCCAACCCTTTAAGATTCAACGCTGCCAAAATATTGATGCTTTCTCATTCAAAGCATCTTTTGAATGAAGAATTTTTCAATTGACACATCAATCTAGGATTAATTTTTGAACTGCAGTATTTATCTATGGGACGTTGTCAGCTTCCTACTTACACGAATCATTGACCTTCTAACTCTCCCTGTATCACATATATTTCTACATCTGAACTTCGCTGTTTTAGGTCTGTCACTGATGATGAATTAGTAACAACAAAGATGAAGCAGTTTAAGTAGTGGGATGAGAATAGAAACATAAAAAAAGCCAACTCTATCAAATATCCTGCTACTTATTTCTAAGCAGGCAGGTCAGTAAGTCTGAATGCAGCTCCACTTTTGATTCATATGCTAGACTAAGAAAAGAAAACACAACAAACTCCTCCTAGCCTTGTGAGATCTCAGCAACCTGCAGGGTGAAGACACATTACATTTGCTGTTGCTCTAAGCAACAGCTGCACATTTTTCAGATCCTATCACACCCCATCCCTTGGTCCTGGTACTACTCCCTGTTTTAGCCTAGGTTATGGTGTGCCTGGTGGTTAGGATATTTTCCTCTCCTAGGGGGTGGAAGATGAGAGAATAGCTCCTATGTTGCAAGGCTACTCAATCCAAACCTCTTGCTTCCTGGACAAGTAATTACAGAGAAGGTAGGATTTTTTTTTTTATTTTCTTGAATGAACATGGCCTTGTAAAAGTATCTTTCACTGATGTCTCTCCAAGGTACATATCAAAAAAAAACCCCAAGCTGTTTGCAGCCCTGGATGAACACAGTAGCCAACAATGAGGTGACCAACACTTTCTCACACACAAGCGGCTAAGATGGATTTTTATTTATTGCTTCATTTGAATCAAGTATTAAAATGCCAATCGATTACCTTTTATGAATCAAAGTGCTTTTTTGTATCTGGCCAGAGTCCACCAGCAGTTAGGATATAGCGCTGGTCTCTCCAAGGAGTAAACAAAGACATACTTTGCATTTCTGTACCTATCCAGAATCTCAAGAATTGCTGACAGTCTAAAAATATGACACTTCAAGAACATGTAGGGGAAAAGATTAATTCAAAGGAGTGCTGTTCTAGTTTTGCCTCTTCAAAGGTAATATTCATTCTACCTGGATTGTTCATACAGCAATGTACTGAAGTTCTATGGGAATGGTGCAAAAGATGGCTTGTGACTGCAGTTTCACAGTGACTGCCATTACACTGGGTTTGGAGAACTTGCAATGATATGGACACAACAGACCCACATAACCTGAATGTACAATTGCAGGAACTACAGCTTAGATTTTCATTGCAGATAGGAGACAAGAGGTTTACGCCACTGGCTGTACTTTGGTCTCAAGAAAAAGATTTCTGATAGAAAGACTGTAAAGCTGAAGGGAATTTTTTGTATGCTTTCAGCTACTAGGGGGTTCCAATTTAAAGTAATGGAAATGAAAGTTACAGACAAAATCAGTGTATCCTAGGCAATTACACAAGTAAAAATATACAAATAAATAAGGTACATACAGAACATTCAATTACTTCTCCTCCCACCCCACCAAAAGAAAACTGGGATTCTTGTAAGTCTAGCTGGTACTATTTCCATATTTAACAAAAAGCAGGAGGAACAAGGGTAATTTTCATTATTCTAATTCTTTTATGCAGTGAAGCCTAACCATGTAACAACCAGAAAGTTATTCAATCAATAATGATATCATATAACAAGTTTTGACAAGGCTGTGAAAAATGAAAATCTCAGTAACAGAAGGAGAATCACTCAAAATGCCATTGTTTTGAAGGGCACAAGAGCACTCCCCCTGCTAAAAGGCCAAATGCAATGGATAAAATATTAACAATTACAGAACCCTGAACAGCTGTATTTAATAAAAAACAAGGCATTGAATAATTGAAAATAATATAAAAACTGAGACTAATCCATCAAATGTGACAGTGATTCCTGCCTGTATCAAAATCCTTATGCAAAAAAAGATGCCAGCTAGTAATGTTCCAGCTAGTGTTAAGAAAGCAAATAATTCTTATTCATACAGTAAGCTCAGCCTTTTTGTCTTCATTCGTGGTTCATTAGATCGTAACATACAACCAGTACAATGTACAATACTTAGTCTGAGTGATTAAAAACATATAACCTCTCTTAGGAAACTTATTATGATATGAACATGAAAATAATTTATTTAGATTCTTCAGTACTCCATTGCTTTCTAGTTTGTTTTTCTTTTAAATGATGCTTATACAGCCAAACAGAAGAATAAAAAGGAAATATCCTTTTCCAACCTTCATGAGAACACAAGGATGTCCATCCAAGGATTTATAACTTGGAAGTAATGAAAAACAAGTGTAGGTTTTTTTCTTTTTTTAAGGAATAAGAACTTCTACTTCTTAATTAGAAACCTGTTAGAATAACCTCAGAGACAGGCAGGATAGACAGCAATGAACCTCCAATAAATAAATCAGCAAAAGAAGAGATCTTCATGGTCATTTCTCCTTGACGAAGGAAATTTGTTCTCCTCTGTATGCTACAACTGCATCAAATGGGGATCTTAACTATTGAGTTCATTAAGATACCCTCCACAGTTTTGGAAACTGTTCCACAGTATGTTTGGAAACCTTCTTTGATGATTATACTGCAGTTATTGTTTAACCAAGCTGCATTATTTAGCTTGATAGTTCACCTCTTCCCCCCACTTTTAACACTTTCCCATAATTAATTTATTTCCTCATATTAGAGGAAGTAAAGAAGTTTTGACAAGCTCTCTATATGTACAGTGCTTGTTCTTCACTGTGCCAGAGCTACCTTTTAGGAGAGATTCTCCTTTCAACAGGAAAAGAGCAAAGTTAACAAGCCTATTATCATATGGAACATTAAAAAAAAAACCTCAAAACACCAACCAAAACCAGAACTGCATCTGATGCTCTTTAGTCTAGTAAAGGGCAACACAGTATAAGAATATGAAGCTTTACTCTCTTCCAGGCCAAAGGAAAATACAAACAACTGGGAAATGGTACGGGTCCCATCTTAAGTAAAAGACAGACTGTCACAGAACTGGAGTTAACCGAAGTCATATGGACAGAGCTCAGCATAGGCTGCCACCCTAAAAACCTCCTAGAAAACAGATATATTGGACAAAAACCTCCAAACAAACAGCAAGAACATTATGGTATTGAGAGATACTAAACCACAACATTTCTGGTGTCCCAAGAAGTGCTCAGTATCTTCACTGAAGTTGGAATCTGAGAACAAAATCTCGAAACTAAAATTCCCCACATGCCAAGTACACTTAGAAATGCTCCTAGCTGCATAACTAGATTGACTGCTCGTTTCAAACTATTTTACAGAGAAATAAATACAACTACATGTTCACATCTTGTACCACTGCAACAAGTTACTCAAAAGAACTAGCTTCAGAAGCAAACAACAGTATTTCAACCCTATTGTTGATGACATTATGATATATTATTTTCTAAGTGCACAATAATACTGAATGACCTCAAGATATTATTTGATTTATATGGTTTATCCAGCAGCCTATAACAGTAAGTCTCTCTTTCAGTTGGGCTTACACCATATGTACATGAACGGTTTAATCCTTACAAATGGATATAAATGTTTATCCCACAGATAAAAGGATGTGAAACTGCTCTTAAAAATAATTCAGTATTTCTCTAACTTAAGAGGCTAGAACAGATCTACTACTTTGCAACACTGAGCTTTACACTGTTTTTATTACAAAGACTCCGAAGTCCAGCAAGCTAGCCCTCTAATTAGCCAGATGTCTTCTTTTACCTTCCTGATTTCTACCGGTCTAAGGTTGTATGATGCGTTCATTGCCTCCCATTAAAAAAAGCCTGAACCACAACCAGATTTTTCTCTTTTTCTGCTTGATACTCCAGGAATCAAACCCCTAAAAGTTAAGTAACAACATCTCCCTCTATAACCTTCACAACTTCCCAGAGCCATCAAGGATGGCTGCCACAGGTCTGAAATTAGAGACAAATGAAACAGTGGGCCTTCTTACACTCTGGAGGAAGGCAAATACCAGTAAGGGCTCAAGAGCAGTGTTACAAAAACGTTTGCTAAACTAAGCATTCCAGTGCTGTTTCAAAAAGCCAAGACCTTCCAGTTACAATGCAGGGAACCTAGAAACATAAAGCACGCATCTGGCACAGACCTGAATCCTTACTGAGAGACTATGGACTGGATCTTACCAGGGATATTAGTAACAAACCACACTTTGTGGGAGATTCTGGGATAGATCTCTACAAGTCCTTGTCAGTAGCAATAAAGACTCCCCATGTCGCAGCCTTCAAGAGCCAAAAAACCAGTAGTGGCTTCTAATGTTTTCTCATTCCACTGTCTTTGTTACAACTTTACAGCTGCAGTTCAAGACATGTAAAATAATGTGGTTTATCATACATACGATAGTCTAAACCACCTCAGAGTCTATTGACAGGTATGTTCAGCATCACTGAATTTACAGGTATACTGCTGGATGGCCTAACTAACCTAACAAAAACTGATCCACCAAATTGTGTTCAACAGGTGATAAAACACTAAATAAATGTGAAAATTAAACATTCCTGTTTCACAGAAGAGCCTAGTGCAGCCAGAACAAGCATCTCAAATGAAGCCTTCTCTAGACCTTTCTCAATGGACTACTGGTAACATAACTTATCCAGTGAGCGATTATTCAGCCACAAGCAGCTCACAGTTAATCTTCTCTAATGCAAGATTTTTACCATTTTCTCACCATGTAATGCAACTACAGATCAATTAAGAAGATCCATGTATAGCTCTTCTTTATATCTTACTAATTTCTTATGAAAACAACTACATGTTAGTAGATGCATGTCACTTATATGAGTACTTTGAACAGATAATTGATAATTTTTTTTTAAATAAATTATTAGTCATTTTACAATAGTTCTCAGGATCTCCAAGAAACTTTCTCTCTTGTAAAACTTCTTTTATATCATTCTAGTACAGCACCTTCACCTTTACTGCTTTTTCTTTAAAGCAGAAAATGTTATCTATATATTTAAAGTTCTTCCACAGGCCTTTCAGCAATATTCCAGTAAACCTTTTCTGAAACAAGTCTGACTAGATTAAGTACAATCTTCAAAAGGTAGCACTTTTGGTCAATTATTTTCAGTATTCTCCATTTCTCTTAACACAGTCTACTTTTTTTTTATTTTTTTAAAGTCTTTGTTGACCTTAGGCTGTTAAATCAAGCAATTCAGAATTTAATGCCCAATTTTCAGTGTAACAGGATTGCTATAATGAAGATGAAGTAAAAGGAATTGAATAAGAAATGGAGTAATGGAGAAAAGAGAAGAAGAAAAAAGGGCAGTGACTCACATGATCTTTGCAGTTTACAGGCAATATACACTGATGGTAACCTGTTACTTCGAAAAAGCTCAGAAAGTTCCTTCTAACATGGATTAATTTACTGACACTAGAAAAAACACCATTCTATATGCCTCCTACATGAAAACAGGACCAACTTTCATCTGCTCTCGAAACCAGAACGTCATGTCGGAACCAGCACAACTATGGAAGACTATGGCAAGGTGTTATATAGGTTCCTCTGTTCTGTAGCGGAGCTTTATTAATGCACCAGTTCAATGTTTATGGTACCCACTGTACCTATGACCATACGCAGAGATGCTCTTCTATCAGTGAAAGAAGCATAAGATACCTGAAGCTGGGCAGGAAGAAGCCATATATGACTAAGGGCAAGAAACAAATTTTGAAAATAATAGCAGGACAGCTTGTTAAAACACTGAAATTAACACCTGCCCCTACCATTAAATTAGTAAGTTCTTATCTCACTACATTAATACTTCCAGATCTTTTCTTATTCACTGGATATAAATGCTACATTCTACTAGGACCATTTTTGCACAATTATTTCAGTCCAGGCCAAAGGTAGTGGTGAGTCGTACAACTGCCTCTCATTAGCATGAATGCAGTTAGTTACTCCTGTTTGGTTGTTAGCAGTCTATTCACAAAAACCCAAGGTAAAGTTTTGGTAATATCTCTTTAAAAGTAAATAAACTTTTTACATTTTCTGCTCATCCCACTTACATTTTCCATTTACTGACTTGCTTTGCTGTCAAGAAGACTGAAAGGACCACAGGATTTATGTTTATTTGTTGTCTGTAGGCAAGGAAAATCTTTTTTTTTCTCCCCTTAATGTATTTAATCGATTCCATCCTCAATACTAGCTGTCTTTCATTATTATGCAATCACCTTCAAATTAATTTGATTAAACCTTATGCAAAAGCTAGCCATTCCAGTCACACTCTACAATTCTTTAAAAAGAAAACCAAAACAAACAAACAAAAAAACCCCAACCAAACCACCACAGAAACAAACCACTGGACAAACAACAAATAAAGCACTGGACAAGTAATAAATAAAGCTGACCTTGGGATGAAGTTTTTCAAGAATATTTCAAAGTAGTTTGTTAATCAATAGCAAAAATTTCTAACTAAAGTAGTTCTGCTTACAAATAATCAACATAAAAATTGTCACCTTGCTGCTGTCACACTAATTGAGAAATAAATATCTGCACATTTCTGCAGCTTCTCAAATGAACATTTTTCAAGAGAATCTTAAGAAACATGACTCAACATGCCAATTATGTAAAAAATGAAGCCCTATGATAAATATAAAAATAAACCCTATATACACCCATGCATAAATCCCATCAGAAAACAATCCATAACATCCAACTTGTAGTTAACATAGAACAGTATTACAACCCTCACTTTACAGCTTTGATAAAAGACAATCCAATGTTAACATCATAATAGTTTTAGCCTAGCTAGTATTTAACTAACAGGATTTATTTGTTGTAATACATTAATTTAGTATAACAAATTCAACTTGAAAAGCCCAGCTTCTAGAACAACTAATTTAACTTCCTCTACAGGAAATACGCTTATTTGAAGGCATTGCTGCTATTTTCTGTGGAAAGAACATAAGATAACCAGAAAAGTGTATCTGCAATGCCTCTGTCATGATCGTATGCAGTGATTCTTAAGAGAGCCATACGCCAATTTGGCACTGTAATTCAGGAAAGAAAACATTCACTTACCGCAGTGTGACTGGAAAACCTGTGGCTTGACTACCTGATTGCAGATATTGCACACTACAAGATAGAAATCATCATGAGCTGGATAATGGCCAAATAAGTGCATATCTGTGGGAAAGTTAAAAATATATACAAGAATTAGAAATTATGCTTTAAATATGTATTAAGAAAAAAAAAAAGGAAAATACTGTAGGGCCACTACTGTTATATTAATTTATACAAAACAAATTTATACACTGCTCCATAAGAGCTTCTTACTATGTTAAAGAGATATTTTTTTTCCTCTTCTGGGTTTCAAGGTCCTATACTAATGCTGCAGCCTCATCCCTCAGTCTGAGTCAGAACACAGGCAGCAACACCTTTGTCTTAACACTCACTGCCAAGAAGTAGAATAAGCATTTCTGAACCGGTCAACTGTTGAAACAGTAAAAGAATAAGTTTTTTAAAATCTCTGCCTAAAGATCCTTTTAGGAAACATGGTGCCCAGGTTATGCTCCACGTTACAATATTCCAAACTTGACTACAGATCGCTAGAGAAATCTCCTGTTTAAAAGCCAGTTATAGTAACCAAGGTCAACAATCCTACAGCTCAAAATGCAGTTAGGAATGTCATCCCTGTTTTGAACCAAATATGTCATGACATGAAATTTCTGATTCCATGTAGATCAAATGCCCTGCTGTTTGTTTCCCCAACAAAAGCTCTGGGGAGAGACAAAGTTGATTAATGAGGTATTTCTCAGTGACAGCACGAGGAATTTCATTAAATCAAAAGATGGGTACAGTCAGATGATGACAGGCACTTGTCCCTCTCAGCTGAAACACATAATGCAATACATGCATTCTTAAGCCATTACAAACACAGATTAAAATAGGCTTAAATTACTACTGAAGGCCTCAGAGCTCTAACATTACAATTGAGGTAACTTGTTTCACTCTGCATTGCTGTAAGTTAAAAACAAGCACACATACTCATCCACCACAGCTCAGCTTAGAAGGCAGAAACTCCAGTCACTTTCATGCACTTCAGTGTGACCATGTCACCATACAAAGTGTTGTTAACAAAAGTGTTGCTGCATTAGTAAACCCATGCAGAGTATTGGCTGCACAGATTGCACTACCTCTCAGAACAAGGCAGTGACATCTTTATTTAAAGATGTCATAAAATGGCATTCCAGTGTTATTCAGCACTGAGAATGTGGTTTCTGACTCAGACTGAAATACCAACCTAGGGCCTTATAAACAGGAGGAAAAACTGGAAGACCCTGAATGAAGACAAAGATGCACAACAGCATGCACGCAAATTGATAAACGTCAATGACTAAATCCTACTTCTCCAATTAGTCTTATTTTTCTTTAAAAACAGTGTTTTCTTTCAAAAAGACATTCAAGCAGATACCTTATTTCATTAGTTCTTAACCACAGCAAACATTTTGGCCCTAGAACTATTTTTGTAAGTAATTCTGCCCTGACCTTGGCATGATGAGGTGCAAAGTGTCCCTGAAAACCTCACAGAGGAGCCCTCTCACGGTAGTTCAGGTAGTATTCACAAGTAGATCCAAACAAGTTTGTTCAAGCATCCTTGGGCACAAATCAGCACCACAAACCCACAGATATTTTGTAGTCTGATATGACGAGAATCATTCCTTTATCCCCTGAAAACCAAAAGTCTCTCTCTATGTTACTGCTCATACCAAGCTATGAAATCCAGTTGAAAGGTTAACCCATCATGACCCCTTTGCAGTGCTGGTCTTCAATTAACCAAGCCTTTAAATACCTTACACCCAAATGAATACCATCAACACTTCAACATACATTTAAAGGAACAGCAATGGTGAGATATAAACTTCTTTGGTAACTTCTTGGTGTAGTTAGCATTAGTACTGATGAAGCCAAAACTGCACAGTTAAGAACAAATAAAATCCTCCCTACTGCTAAAACAAACAAACAAAACCCTAAGCAGGCACTCCTCTGGCCTGTTCATTTTATTTCTTGTTTTAATTTCGTAAGTCAGTGATCTTAAAAATCACTTCACATTGGCAATTCTTAGCCAAGGATATTTTTGATCAGAACTTACAGATTTCCACTAACAGCATTGTAAACTCCACAACGTAAAGTATTTCTTCCAGGTATAAATTGACACACAGTCTCAGCTTGAAAACATATATTTAATTACAGTTATGAAATACTTCAAAAATGGTTAAAACAACTCAACTTAAAAACATGTTTTTCTGTTGTTTGAATGGTCTGGTGGCAATCTTCTTAAGAAAACATCCAGACTTTGCACATTACAAACACAAGAGTTACAACTTTTTTTCATTTTATATTCCTGAAGTCCATTCAGCCTTCACAGCTCTGTATACTACTAGTCTTTCAAACATGCCCAGTTCTAGAGGCTTATGAAGTCTGGCTGGGTCTGAGTCTTTATGAAGCCTGGCTGCAGGGAGTAACTTATGAAAACACAGAAGGTATTAATACTGGAGAAATCTATCCAAGGACATAGATGGAATAAGAAATCAGGTTAGTTCACAGGATCACAAAATCATCTACATTTTCACAGGCACTGTCAAGGAGACAGAGCAATGAAGGAAAAGTCCCCGTACTTACAAGCTCTCTGCACAACCCTGGCAAACTGCACCACACCTAACAGGTAAACAGCACCATTTAAGATTTTATGATACCGAGGTGGCAGAAGTTGACATGCAAAGAAACATCCTACAGATGTGTAGGAGAACGCACCAAAATGTCTGTGAGATACAAAGCATCAAAATGATGCACAGATGCAGAGTAAGTGACATCCTGAAACAGTGCTTTGGAAGTTTTTTCATTTTGCAGATGCCTAGGAACAGCCCAGTGGAGGTGCAAGCATCTATTTTAATTGTGAGTCTTCTGATATGAACTGAAGTTATTAGCTACCTGTTAAAAGTCCACTTAAATTAATCCAAGAATCTCAAGGACACAAGACCACAGGTTGGAAACCAGAAATAGAAATCACAATACAGAAATAAATCATTACTGTTGAATCTGAACAGCTAAAAAACTTAAACACTACCTTTCAGACTGGATTCCTTAAAAGCCTCACTATGCAGAGGTTTGTAAGAAAGGAAAATTCACCAAGTCCAAGCAGGTTTAACTAATTCTATTAGTTCATCAGTGTTAACAAGATAGGCACAAACCAGTTTTCATGATTAAAGTCATGATTTGTAAGCACACACAGTATATATAAGAGTATATATAAATTACTTTTTAATTAAAACTGTATGGAGCATTAATATTGCACTAGAAATTCCAACTGGGGACACACTTTACTAGGCATAACAATATTACAAATGCAATCCAGATCAGAGAATTTACAATGAAGAAAACAAGGAAAGCTGAAATGAAAAAGCAAGCAGAAAATATAACTAACTATATGTATCTTTTGATACATGTTTTCTTGTTTTTAATAAGAGTAGGTCAATGTTACCATGTCCTACTCAAAGGGACCACGACTGTAGGGTTATTCTGGACACTGCTATCATTCCTAGATCAGATTACAGCCACTTGACAATCTAGACCTTGTACGTGTAGCAAAAAAGACAATGGCCTCTCCAAAGAATTTGTCTGCTAAAGGCAACAATCACACCTCCCTGCATGTGTGAATATGCAATGGTGATAAGCTTTTCAGAAAAGATTAATTTTGGAGGAGAAAACGTCTTTCTCCAAAGTTAGCTGAGGAAAGACTTCTTCATAGGAAAAGGCAAGACCACTGAGGAAGACAGCAGATAACTGGTGGGTAAGGTGAACATCTATCAAACAGTACTGAAATAATTATTAAAGTACAAAAAGAACAGGGAAGGACTGAAGAGCAACTGCAAAGAATATTTATTTTCTACCAAAACTTGGGTCTCCCCTAACAGGGAAACAAAGTGACCAAGGTCTGCATGACTCACCCCAGACTAGCATGGTGATCTCTACCACTGCTTGTGACCAGATTGTTCCCTATGTGTAAATACAGACACCTAGAAGTCTGGACAGGAAGAGCTGGTAAGTAAAAGCCCTTCTGGTAAGTAAAAGCAGTCCACAGCCCCCATCGCAGTTACCTCGTTTCACTGGATGATGTTTTTGATGGATTCAAAGAAGAGTCTTGATGGCAAGAGAGAACTGATAACTCATTTTCCAGTATGTACACACTTTGCAGAAGTGCTGCCTATACACACCCCACTCCCCGCAGTACTGAATCATCCTCCCCTGACAATGAAATCTTTTGGCCACTCATGCCTTTTGATACTGTACACTGACAAAGGTCTTGCTTGAAAATGAGCTATTTGACTAACAGGATGTGAGAGTGTCCCATATCATATGAAAAATATGCAAGATAGGTGGAAATCAGAGACAGTGAATGCTGAGTGTAAGAAATACGACCTTCCTAGATTAAAATCTTAAACCAAGTATTACTTTGTGTATACTTTGCTATGGCACTTGTAAAAAATATAACTTCTGCTTATAGTTTTTATATTACTAACATTTGCAAATAAAAAGACAGCTGTAGCCATATGACAGTTTTATAAGACATCGGCTTGGTAAAATGTGCATTAAAAACACAAATACCATAGAAACAAAAGAAAATGTTGCTTCTTGCAAATTGTGGCACAAACACAAAAATTCAGGTGTCAGATATGACTTATCTTCTCCAATAAAACACACAAAGGAACTATTTTTAGCAATAATCAAAGCCAGATGACTTATATGATGTTCATTCTCTATTATTATATAATTCATAATAATTTACATCCAACTGTATAATAAAACACACACTAGAAACAATCCAAAACATTCTGCCACTGAAGAATTGGCGTTGTCAAACAGTAAGGCCTCATAATATTGTGTGGGAAATTAAATTTTTAATTGTGATCTTTTGCTATAAATTATACACACTTTAAACATTCTCATAAATCTCTGTTGCTCCACTAAATATACACACAAAGTCTGCTTTGAAAATTAGTGATGTTTATGTGTAAACAGAGAGAAGGAGAGGGAGGAGGGGAGAGGGGAGGACTATTCAACACTAGCTTAAAATTAACAAAGCAAAGTTACAAAAAAAGGCAATGGCAGTGGACAAAACCAAATCCACATGGTTTCTCCAGCTCCTGGAGATACAGATTTTTAAACTCTGTGTCTAGAAATGTGCTCAATATCTCCCTCTTGTTCCATAGAAGTGACAAATTGATCCATCAATCAAAAATGGAGGCAAGCACAAAATCTTTCAGTGCATTAGATTACTTTAAAAAATAAGTAATTTGAATGCCGAATTGAAACTTGAAGCTGAAACAATAAAAAGACATCTTCAGGGTATTACTCAGAAAGCAGTTAAACATGCTTGCATAGACACGATAGTCTTATCTTAGAAATAAATGTCACACACTTTCCATTTAACTTTATTCTCCCCCAAGTATGGTTTTCCTTTAGTTTTCCTTTTTTTACACAAAAATCAGTAGGTTGTTTCAGCAATTAGTTAGCCAGTATAAATTGCATTTTACCCCTGAAAATGGCAGAGTCACAGTTGCAATTAATCACAGAAGAGTTTAAGCTAAAAGAGATTACTGGATGTCATTTACTCCAAGACCCTGCTGAAATCACAGCTAACTTCAGGATCAGAACCATGAAGGAATGCTCAAGCTCATTTCTTTTCTGATGAAAAAAATGCAGGTCATGGATGAAGTAATCAAGAAATTGAGGAAAAAAGTAAAATTAAAATATTCAGGACAGAACTAACATAGGGCCAAACACAACTGTCATAAGTCCTGACTGATAGATATCCTTTGGATGTTAATACAAGGAACTAAAGATTCTGCATGCTAAAAAAATCAAGTAATTAATGAGAACAGAAATACTGGACTTTTCAACAACAACAATAATAAATGAAACACAATAGTGACAAAGAAAAAAAAATGCAGGGAAAAAACAGTAAATACATTTAACAAGAGTCAGGGCGGTAAAGAGTCAAGGTCATGACACCTTTTAAATCAGACCAGTAACTCTGAATGGTATGCTGCCTCCTAGGTTACAGCAAGCATAAGGATGCTGGCAATCCTAAAGAATGTTGGGAATTTTTCATTAATTACCGTTCATACAGGAAATACTACTCCCAATGACTTGGAAAGCTTTTGTACTACACTGTTTTATCTAGGTGCTTTGAAACTACTGAAGATGGAAGTGATGCCTTCCATTCCCAAAGACCCGTAACAGAAGAGAAAACCAGAAAAGTTCATGATTGGGAATTACTGATCTAAATGAATATTGCAGATTAAGAGTATTCGCATACCTTTTGTAACAACATGTGTGGAAGGGATTATAAAGTAAACTACACGTCATTGACACTAGTTTTTGCACAAGACACTATATATTAAATAAAAAGAAAAAAGAAATAAACATGGGAAAACATGACAAAGCTTTTCTTCTACAATTTGGAAGACTTTTATTAATTTATGTAGGCTATCTGCCATTCCAGTCTAAAATAATTTGGCAACACAGGACCAGAACTGCCCGGGCTAGCAGACTAATGCATCATAAGAATACTGGAGGAGAAAACCCACAACTCACAGGTCTAGAAAGTATGCCTCATGACACCAAGAAATCTCAGCTTTTTACATCTAAGACATCTAGAGGATAAGACAGTAGCTAACGTAAGGTTTTTCTCCTTGAAAAACCTAGTTCTTACAACTTGTTTATATGGAGGCATACAGCCCCTTACTCCTTGGAGCACGCAGAAGACAGCTCATCTGATTATGGTATGGAGTCTTTATTTCAATCTCTGTACACAACTCAAATAGAGCTTCCAACACCAAAAAACCTAGTAAATGCTCAGCTACTCTTCTGTGTTTGCAAAGGCATTTAATTTCTCCTGTAACAATCTTCTTTCTTTAACCCTGTATGACACTGAAAACAAATGCTGGTTTGCAATTTTGTGCAGCATCACAAGAATTTAAACTGATCAGTTAGGCACTGGTATGGTCCTTTTTGACGCCAAACTTCGTATTTTTGCCCCTCCCTTGTGCTTGTACTGTCAATTAACTGATTATACAAGGAGTCAAATTAGAGACAATAGTTTGCTCTGAACCAGGAGCAAAGTAACAACAGGAAGGACAAAAAACAGGTAAAGGTTTTCTTACAGTTTAATTTCATGAGTTGCCCTACTGCAGAACCTGATGAAGGCTAGCGTTAAGTGAGGGGAAGGAAATGGAGAGCCCAGAACTGGAGAGCAGGACCAACAGGATCAAGATCAGTTAAAACCACTGTGGAGCAGTGGTGCCTCTCTAGCTCCCACTGAAATCTGTCACACAGATTATGTATGCAATATTAAGGGAATACACGTGGCTCCAAAAGAAACTTTGTAAGAATAAGGCTACCTGTCCCTCAATTAAAGATAGCAGTAAACAAGTTCATTGATCTGTACTGTATAACAACACTCAGAAGCATAAAATCTCCTTTTACATAATTCTTTGTTTCTAACACTTCAGATTACTGAACTAATCTTCAAACCCAGGTTCTCACTTCATCACTTAACTTCTCAGTTATTTTGTGCAGTGTAACCAGACAGATTAACTTTTACCTTTTCAGTTCCTGAACACACTGGCTTTACCTGCCTGTCCTTCAGTCAAAGAGCCGCCTCATTTCTGATGTAAAGGATGTAGGTAATACTGCTAAGAAAAGAGTGCACATTAAGAGAGCGTCATATAACACTGAGATCTGTTTGGATGGTTATGAGAATTCTGGTTAACACCTTCTTTTTAGTTTTTTATCATCAGAGTTTAAACTACAAGGCAAATACAGACATTAAAGCTGCTAAAATATATTAACGAAGTTAGTGAACATTAGCATTTGGCTGCTGCAGCTAAGGGCTGGAATGACAGGGGATGGTCCTGGAAAGGGACAGCAAGAGCAGAGACAGACCGTTCACTGCCTTGGCCATGGTCTGCACCAGCCCTTCTCCTGCAAGTCTGCAAGGAAGAATTTGGGAAGTGGAACAAGGCTGAAAGGCAAGGCAAAATACAGTTTTAGCAGGGTGACAGGCAATAAAACACATGCTTGTAATTGAAATGGACATAACTGGATTACATAATATTCAGTTTTAACTAGGTAAGTGTAATCATAACATGAACACGAGGCAATTGTAACAACTCTGGTAACATGAAACTATTGCCTACAAAATTGTAACTATTCTTACGTTTCTCTTTCATTATTAGATTACACTTCAGGGAAATCATCTCAAGGAGCATCCTTCTCATGAACCTGGATTTTGAGTTGCCTCCCATTTTACATATAACATCATCTTCCAGGAGCTAAAGCAACTGCTTACAAAGTCTACTATTGTAAAATTGTATAAAGTCACTACCTGGAAAAAAATCCCGTTATGCAGTAAAATAGATACCAGTTAAGCATATTAAGGTCCAAAGTCAGAAACAAAAGAAAAATGAACCCCAAACCTTCTTCCACACCTCAGTTAAATAACATGCCTCAAAAATCAAGGTGAGCAAAATACAAGGAAGAAATAGGCTTTCATGTGTTTAAAAGCAAGCTAGAAGAGTCATGTAAATATAGACAGTATCTTCACTTAGACCAACAGGTAAACAGTTAGATCTGGCTTTTGGGCTTTAAGGAGATGGATGCCCCAAAATGTGTCTATTTTCCCTGCCCACTACAGTTGTTCTAATTAAAGATATCACCTCCAGCTACAAATTTCATCTCGCTTATGTCTGGAAATCTTCAGGACAGCAACAGTATTATTAAATGACAGCAAAAATTAAACTACTGAGGGCAAGGAAACATTAAAAGATACATTATTTATAAGGATCCAGACTACACACTCCATATCCAGAAGCAGAGGTGACACCCTGTTTGTAGAACATAGAGAATAACTATCCTGACTCCTGAGTATGGAAAGCATGGCAAAGAAGTCCTGATCAGGAGACTTTCTCACCCTTCAGAAACAGTGGATTTCCCTTAGATGCTCACATACATCACTATCCAAAACCCTGTACAGTGAGCATGGCTGCACACAGCTGTGCATACAAAGGATAGGGAATGTGCAGGAGGATTATCAGTCTCTGGATAAGAGTTCAAATTTCTCAATTTCCCATAGGCAGGCATAAGGGAAGGAATGGCTGGAAATCATCTTCATTTCCCTCATAATTCAAAGTAAGCATCATGCACCTTGAGTAGAGTGTCTCCATGAACTACTATATAGCAACAGAACAATTCTTTCTTCCTTGAACATATATCAAGAGAAGTCTCACTGCAAATGAGACTTGTCAGCACAAGTAGTATCCTTCATGGATGATGGGACTAAATTTCAGCTCAGATTGATGTATGGCTCTCCTGAATTTGATGTTTGACCTGTAGCAATAGTTAGAGGGTTGCACCACATACATACTTTCCCAGAGACTTCTACAGCAGGTGGACTCTGTCAGCCTCTCTGCTGGGAGAGCACACCTCGACACAGGAAGAGATAACAGGTCTACAAGTTAATTACAATAACTCAGAGAAATAGTGTTTCAGCTTTTGATTTTCTGGCATAAGATGGTCAAAGCTTTCTGATGCCTAGCCAAATAAACTAAAGAGGCAAGGCAACAACATAACAATACTGAGTAAAGTGAAGACCTGGAGATATATGAAATGCTGGTTGAAATATATGGGTTCTTTTTGAATTTTTCCTCAAAAATCAAGGTGAGCAAAATACAAGGAAGAAATAGGCTTTCATGTGTTTAAAAGCAAGCTAGAAGAGTCATGTAAATATAGACAGTATCTTCACTTAGACCAACAGGTAAACAGTTAGATCTGGCTTTTGGGCTTTAAGGAGATGGATGCCCCAAAATGTGTCTATTTTCCCTGCCCACTACAGTTGTTCTAATTAAAGATATCACCTCCAGCTACAAATTTCATCTCGCTTATGTCTGGAAATCTTCAGGACAGCATATTACTAAGCTACAAAAGTACTCAACCAGGACTCCTTCTCAGCTTTCACCTTTGGCATTTCAGCAGCTGATAATTGTCACAGGGCAGTAACTTGGTATTGCTGTCCTTCATTCGTGGAGTGATCAATCCTTTTTGGAGCCTGAGATGTTAACAGGTTTCAGAAAAGCATACTGGACTTCTGCAAGTCATTAGAGCCCTGAAAATCCAATTATATTAGTCTGTCTAGAGCCAAAGGTGAAAACACAGTATCAGTGAAAATGAGGGAATCTCTTGCTGGAAAGATGGGCCATTCAAATACTCCTACCAAGAGTCTGGCTAAGAATGCTAACGAGGAATGAGACTTCTTCCCTTTTATCTGTGATTAAGACCTTCTTCTTCATACCTCCACAGCTCTACAAAGTCTATCTATCCTAACATAGGTGATTGCCAAGACCGCCAAGATTGGCACCAATTCAGACAACAAGGCAAATGGTAGTTGAGGGAATGGAAAAAAAAGGCATTTCAGTTCCTTCAAAGCAAAACGTGCAGAATTTGAAGGAGACAGTTCTGCTTGACAGATGGGAAAACACACCTATTTTATGGTAACAGAGAACAACTATTCTTTCAGGAAGTTGTCTATATACAAGGCATTGTGGTTTATTACAGAGTCTGTATTAATGCAGGTTACAGACTGGTACCAGCAGAGCTGGATCTGCCTTAGTCTTGCTCCCGGAAGGCAGATTTAGTTGGAAGAACACTGCTAACACCCTGCCTAGCAGTCTGACGCTTCTCTTTAGATCCAGGTTGTTACAAAGCTTCCCTGTTCCTTTTGTTAAAAGGCTGATCTCTTTTCTTTCTGAGCTTCTTGGTCAGCACTTGGTTTGATCCCATTTGGTGCTACTTACATAAGCAGCAAAGCTTAGGCCAGAGTATAGTGATCATCAGAACACAGCAGTTGAAACAAAAGATAAAAGGTTGAGAATGGGCATGTTTAACTTCAGCTTAGGAACACAAGAAATTCACAAAGTACAACCTTGCTGTTGTGACAGGAAACTAGGGGAAAGCTGCAACTGTTATCGCAACCTCCTGACTTTGTAAACAGAAGACTTCAGCTTTCCAAGCTAAAAGAAGAACTGGACACAGTTAAAAATACTTAAGTCTCGCATACCAGTGGCAAGTGCTACTGCAGTGGGACCAGCAGCAGCATCTACTCCAAGAACCTGTTCCATGTGCGTAAGACATTTCCTCCTTATGGGAAACCAATTAAGACTTTTTAAAAGAAAGAAAAATGCAAGAAATTTCATACTGGAAAAAACGCAGGTCTTTCTCTACTGCAAAGCAAATCTTGCAAATATCTTCTAATGTTCAAATTTAGTTGACAATTGCTAGCTGACTACCTCAGAGAACAAAAATCCTGTGAGGCTATTAAAATAGCTGAGGATCAGCCAGAGTAACCAGAGAAATTTAGTTCTTGGTTCACCATAAATATCACTTCTGATTGTGGCTGGCTGAAGAGGTGAGAAGACAGCATAAAATACTGTCAATTTGTCTTCTATATCATAGCACAATAATCCTAAGTGTTCACTATAATCAATAAGTATTTACTAATGATGTAGCTATGCTATTATTTGATTTCAAACCAGCAGGGCTTCTACATGGACTTAGGGCAAAGACCTGAAGCTTCCCATTGTGCAAATGAAAATAAATACTTGATAAAATAAATTAATAACCCATCTGTAAACTGCACAACAGTACAACTGTGCTACAGACTATGTTTACAGTGGGTCAGAGTGAGTACTAAAGTTTTTTTCCCCCATTTGCTAAAGCCACATCTTCAATGATCTTACATTAAGGAAATGTTGAATACTGAAATGTGGAACAATCCCCCAGAAATCTTTTAAATACAACTAATTTGTAATACTTTATTTTAGTAATCCCATCATTTGGAATACCAGTAATGACATACTACAAGGATTGCACTTTTTCTTCTTTCATTTCCTTATTAATGCACACTAACAACAAAATGTTATCTATGTAGTAAAGCAGTCCTCAGGAGAAAAAACCCATGACCGAAACAACCCTTCACTCCTATTTCTTCTGTGCAGACTGCCATGAAACAGAATTTAATCCTCCAACTGGTGTTTTCTTCATAAACACTCAGCAAGACACAACTGGCACTCACATGCTGCTAGCCTGCAAAGCTGTATTATCTTCTGCAGAAGAGCAACTCTGGTTTAAGGCAGTACAACTGGACTAAAGCAGAGAGCTGGCTTAATTCCTGGCTCCTGAACAACATTCTTGCATGACCCCGATTAGATTTTTCTGTGCCTCAGTATCCCATCTCTAAAATCAGGATAATATGCTCTTTGTTTGCCCTGCCTGTTTAGATTGCAGCCTTTCAGTATTCTCTTACTATTTGTCCATACACTGTGGCCACAATGGGGCCCTTCATTTTGGCTGGGACCTCACTATGACTATAGAACAAGCAATGAATAAGATAACTTTCAGTATGTTTTAGAAGTGGTGTGTGACAATTGGGATGCTATCACAAAGATTTATTAAAGAAGTCTTAATAATGTTTAAAGCAGTGTTTTCATATCCAAGGGGCATATATAATTGCAGCATATATTCGTCTTTGTTGACATTTTCAAACAAAACTTTTGCTACGCATTTTTTATAGAAATCCCGCTTTTTTGAATAAGAACATGTGTTACTAGAAGTCCTATAAAAATGAAAATTTTCACAGCTTTTTAGCTCAGCTCTTTAATAACAAGATTATTATTGTTTTTATAATAAAAGTTTAATAAAGATAGCATCATCAGGAAAATATTTCTCAGACAATGGCTAATGAATATACTCTTCTAATTTTTCTATGAGAGAAAATATTGAGTAAATGAGCAAAAAATATTGACAAAAACAAAATCCCTAATCTCACCTATGTAATTTTGAAAATGCTAAGTATCTCATTGCTTGTCAACGTACAGGAAGAGTGGACCTACATGTTGTTCCCATTTCATCAAGTGCTGTTATGGGTGCCTTTACTGCTGTCATAGTATCCATTGCTGCTGAGGAAAGTCAGTATTTCTTTATACTCCACAACTCAGCCACCAGAAAGTCCATAGAAAACTCAAATCCAGTTCCTCACCTCCCAAAGTGTTCTGTACAGTTTTACAGTCAAGTCACTATTTCTTAATGCCAAGTAAGGAAAACCCCTGTTGCTTCAGTAGACCTAAGAAAAAGATGCTATATCCAGTAATAGAGCATGTTTGGTGTATATCATCTTTCACTACTAAGTTGCTACTTCAAAGCAAATCACTAGTAGTACTGTCCGTTAAATATTTGGTGACCACTGTATACCTAAGTTTGTTCAGAATAAGGTTGCCAACAGAAATAATCACAGACAGATCCACGACATCACTGGTACACTATAACAGAAAGGGAACTCATCTTCAGCAAATCACATCATAAGATACTATGAGGGAATTTGCTGTTTACCTGCTCTATAGTCAACTTCAGTTTCTGGGTCTGTCAGTTCTTCAAAAGCATAGCTAAAAAAAAAGTCAAACATAACTAAATATCTAAATACTTTGCATCTCAAAGCAATCAGAAGCACCCTCTGAAACTAATTAGCCATGACATTTACAACACATGCATTTTACAAGCAAAACAATCTTCAACATTCAAAACCTGACTGAACGAATTGAAGAGGGCACTTTCTATGCAGCCATGTATATCAATTTCTATTTTTTTTTTTCCTTCCCCCCCAATAATTGCCTAGCTTTTTGCAATCCCCACGTCCATTGCCAAAGGTGTTTCTATTTTGTCACTTCACTTCTCCCCTCAATAAAAGTCAAGGGCAAGAACATAAGATTATTATTTTTTTTAATTTAACAACTCTCTTCTCACTCAAGATGGAAAGTATCGGCTTGTTCTTAATCAACTGCTGGGTATTAAATGAAAACATTGTCTAAAAGGACACAAATAATTCTTATGCCAATTCTCTGTGCTTCTTCTGTATTGCCTCCTACACTTATAACAGCACCTCTCCAGGAATATTGCCTCTCACGTAACTTGAAAGTAACTTCTATGACAGACAGATAGACTTTCAGTACAATCATCTTTTTCCTTCACACAATTCCAAATGAAATTGATTTTATTCTCTTCCTTGTTGGCCTGCAGATTGAGGTACCACTTAAAATGCTCAACTGCACTTTTTTTTCAGTTAGGGGACTTTATGCCAAAGAAAAATATGAGAAAAAGTTCATTAATGGGTAACAGGATATGGAAATATGAATGAGAAACTTTTTAACCAAAATCCAAACATACCAAAACTTCATCCTAAGGCCACTTTGGCAAAACAGTAAAACAGACGTTAATATTTCCTGCAGATTGAAGTCTTTAGTTCCACTAACATACAACTCCAGAAAATAGCTCTCTTGTTTTAAGAATTCTCCTCTCAAGGGAATAATTATCCTTGCAAGTACAATCAGTCAAATACTTCTACTGTCTGAAAAAGCATACATACATCATCAGCTCTTACACTGAGATTTATACAGTACAGTTACATGTACACCACATTTTCCAGTATAGGAATATGCTCCTCCTGGTTAAACATGTTAAGTATAGAAAAACTAGTCTGGCAATGCAGCACTTTGCACTGGTACAGTAGTCTCTTCCGTATTGCAAGAGATAAAAGCACAGTTTTGCTCGACTAACTGAGCCCATGCCAAGAGCTTGCTGCACACCTCAGGGAGTGTTCTTGCTTCCAAGAGACACAACCCTAAAGAAGAACACAGTCACAAACAGCTTAGGTCAGTGCAAGTCTGTATGCCACTGAAGTGTCCATCAAATCCTCAATATGAACATCCTTAAGCACATGTACATGCTGCATTCAGAGGTATTCCCTTCCTTTCTGCTCCCTCCTTCTTCCAGGGGTGCTACTAATTAAGTTACAGTTTGTCACAGGTGCAGGATCAATCACAATTTAAAGCCTCAAAATAAAGCTCTGCGGTTAAAGCAATCACCCTATGAAGGCACAAACTCCGCTACCAAGACATACTCATGAGATTCACTGCCACTAGATGAAAGAAAAATGAGAATTTTTTTGTTGTTGTTGCTACATCAGGCAAAAAAGGCCTTAAGAAACTTGAGGAGTTTTTACCAACTAAGGAATAAGCAAAAGAAACTGTAAGTATTTCACCACTGAAATATCAGGATATTTCAGTTCTGACATCTTTCAAAAAATTTACAGAGCAAGTCTAAAGAAACCTGCCCATATAGTAGTACTGAAAAAGCAAAAGAAATTAAAAAGCAACGGAAGACACATTATTTTTATCTGTCAAAAAAAATATAAAAATCTGCAGTTGTTATGCTGCACAGTACCTATTCATAATACAAATCACCAGTTTAATATCATCACTCAAAGACATACTCACTAATACAATAAAAGCTATTAATGGGGCTCTTTCAATGAAAGAAAGCAGCAGTTTATTAGTTCAATCATGTTATTGTTCTGTTTCAATTTCTGCCATACTGAATACTGCACAAGTCATATTCTGACCTGCACCTATGTAATTCTTGCTGTTTAACAAACGAAAAAATTATGAAACGATTTAATTTTCACATTCTTAAACAGAGACTTGGAAAAGCTTTAGTTTTCTTTGGAGCTGGTTTGTTTGTTTCCTGGACAGGAGAAAACTGTGGCTTTTGGGGAATGAACTACTCAAAATACAGAGAGACAACTGTTTTTTCCTAATTATAGTCTTAAGTATATGACTACTGCAAGGATCTTTCCAGCTCACTCTTCTTCAGAACGTGACCTCACTTTCCATTTTTTCACTGCAGCAATAACTTATCAGCACTTGGCTAGTAATTCAGAAGGTAACTCGAATACCACAAGGTAGCATTTCTGAGGCTTGGAAAGTCTTTCTTTTTAAAGCAAGACCATTGAATGTAATCAAAAATCAGCGGGCTGATTCAGATCTTGAGATGTGCTACGCTGACTGAAGCCATCTGACCATGAAGGTAGGAAGTTGGCTTCTCAATGCAGGCGCTTGAGCCCAGTTCCCTTGCAGTGGGTACCTGCAGCTTCATTACTGTTGACACCTGACTGAGATTAGGATTCAAATGGCTCAGCCATTTTTACTGGGGAGCTAAGAACATCCTAGGAAAACACACAAAGAAAACTGCACCGAGATTAAAGCAAGCTGCCGAAAATGGGTCTGCTCATTGACTGTCTCAGGTTCTTCACACAAACATGCAAAAGGTCAGCAGCAACATTTGCTGACATGACCTCATCCCAGAATCCATGCTTTCACCAGCACCCAGCATCCCAGATAATCTCATCCACCTAACAGCTCACCGACATGAGCAGACCACTTAACACTTCTTATGCTGCAGCCCGATGCCAGTCAACTTTGCTTAGAAGGCATCTCCCTTCCAGCATTATACTATTCTGAGGATTTGGGTGTAGCAAAGCATTTACTAATTTATTTCAGCCAGCATTACAGTGTTGTGCTAGCTCTGTAATTGTTAAAAATACCAAACAACAAAACAGTTCTGTTTAAAGACTGATTCTTCATGTGTTTAGAATCCACTTTTTTTCAGCTTTTCTTCAAGTCTGCTGTGGCTACTAGTACTCCATGATTTACCTAATTGTAGGATCAGTGGAATAAGAGGTTTCCTAGATAGAGTCCAAGACACAAGTTTTCAGAGACACTGTCAATTCCCTGGCACACACTTGTCTTCAGCGGTGATAGCGCCTTGAATAGAGAGAAGAAAAAGGAAATAGAGAAGCAAAAATGCACTGCCTTGTCTCATGCATTTAAGGTACACTCCAGCATCATAAAGCAATAAAACGTCATCAAGATTCATGGACAGAGACCACTTAAGAGACCTTTTCACCAAACCCATTAAACAAAAATATCCTCCACACTATTACAAGGAACAAATTTTACCCCCATTTACTGTAACAGTATGGGTCCTTGGAGGGCTTTTACTAATTACCTCACAATCCAACAGACCTGTCAGTGGACAGAGGAGTCGCCAAACCCCGCATTCCTTCATTGCCTACTGGGAAAACTTTTACCCAGATTTCTTGAATTCTTACTGTCTTTCCTTGTACATCAGGAGCAATTATGTACATTGTAACTCCTAATTAAATACTTTCAAATTTACTGATGAAAAGCATCATACACGAAAAGAAGTATATCCATTATAACTTGTATCTTAATATATGTTAACACCTCATCTGCAAGTTTAAGTGTAATTACAATGGCATGAGTGACAGCTAATTCCTATCACAACATCTCATCTGGAAAAAGCCACTTTTCCAGAAGACTGAGTTCAACAAAATTCAGCTTCTGAAAAAAAAAAAACCAACCACCCAAACCCAACCCACAATCCAAACCCCAAAAAACCTAACAGAAAATAGCCTAAATACAGTATAGCAGCCATGTGAGCAAATATCTGTCCACTGAGAATTGTTTGCATGTCCTCCAAGTGGAAATGTATCGAGGATCAGAAGCAACCTCTGGAGCTGCTTGTGTGAGCTGAAGCTACTTTATTGTGAAAGAGGTACATACATACATATCTTGAGGGATGCAACATAGTTCAGCGCAGGACTGCACTGTGTATGCTGTTGCAGCACCAGACCTGTGGAAGGTACCTGCCTCAGGGCTCTTGGCAGCAGTTGGGTGAGAGATTAACGTGGTACACGGATTTAATGAAGGGTAAATGAATATAGTGTCAGACAGAATCCCTATTCTAACCAAAAGAGGCCGTGAAATTCTTTGTTAAGGAGGCTAAATATCTGAGTATAGAAAAAAATGCAGTATGCACTAACACCCCACTCAGCACAGTACAAGGAATGACCATATACATCTGTAAGGTACATATGTGGAGCATCCATCACTCACAAAACCTCTAAGTTAGTGATGTGCACCTTCCTTCTCAATCTCCTGTTTGATAGACGTGCTGTATCTGACTGGCATAAGACACCACTTGCTAAGGTAAACTCCCTGTTAATGAAGGTTCTGTAAATGATCTATTCAACTACTCAGCAATTAGATACCATTCTGTTTCTGAGATCATCATAGGTATGTTTTCCAACAACTTTCCAACAGAAAGGATATTCTGTAGTTATCAGAGCAGAAAGACTAAACAGTCCTTTTAAACAGGATTTGTGATAGAAAGCCTCTGCCTAAGTAGAACTCTTAAGCCCAGAATACGTTTTCTTCCACAATATTAAAATATGAAGCATCTCCAAAGTATTGGGCAGAGGATTCCTAAATCTGTTTCATACCTCAGAGTACATTTGCTCTTTCAAGTCTCCAAGTTCAAGTGCAGTATACCATTTGATACTTAAACAGAGTCCAAAGACTTTAAACCCTGTATCTCAATTGCAAGCATCAGAGTCCGGAATCTTTGTAGTTTGTAAAACTGAACTCTGTTTTGGTTATAACACGCTTCTGCAATATAAAAAGCCTACAAGAGCTGAAAAAAACCCCAACACTATCTATGGGGAAGCACATACTCTAAGTTACTAGGATGCATAGTTGCTACATGAGTATACAGTAGGAGTTAAGGCAGTCTGGATACCTTACATATAAATTTCTTTACTGATTTGATGAGTTTCTTTAATGTCTGAAACACTCCTTTATAAATTTTTCACTCATCACCTGTATTTGCGATACTTGAAGGACACTTGCAACATCTCTTTAGCCATTAAAAATTTTGTAATATTACATTTTCTCGACATAGTTTTAGGTTAGTGAATAACAAAAAAGAGATAATTTTTTTCTTTCTAACTGTAGCATACTAAACTCTTCATGAACACAAATCAGAACTTGCTAATTACAATTCTATTTCTTTAACGCTTAAGTGGAAGCAGTTTCCATTTAATGCACTAGCTGAATTTTACAGCTAACATTATCAAAGTCATCAGCGATTAAATACAACAATGCACTAACAATTTCAATGGAAAACATGGGCATAACTAAGATCCAAACCTAAATTCAAAATCTTAGTCTATAACAGCACGTACATGAAGTGAGAAGATTTAGTTTCATCTAGAGTTATATTTTACAGCAAGGAGAATGTTGCAACTATCTACCCACTTACAGCTTAGAAGCTGGCTATTTGTCTATCATAGTTATTTTGGTTCAGTATCAAGAGGGTGGCTACCAGAAATTAAGAGGTGACAACCTTCCCCCTTGTGAAAGAAAGGAGGAAAAAAAAACAAACCAAAGAAAGAGGGTGGGGGTGGGGAAAAAAAAAAAAGGGAGCAATCATGAAAAACAAATTATAATACAATAAAAATTGCTAGTAATCATTCATGCCCAGTTAATTATCACAACATGGCCCAATTCTTATTAGAATAACATATTCATGGCCAGTTCACAATCACTGTTTACATTCCAAGATAATTCACAAGTGCTTTACAACTGCATGTATCAATAACCTGACAAGGACTTTTATTCCTGTGTGGAAACAGAGGATCACAAAATGTCAAACATGTTGCAAAACCACTGATGAAAATACAAATAAGATCCTCTCTGCTACAATTCCACCAAACAGATATGCTATGCAAAAACAAATTAAAGCATTCCTCCCATGTGAATATTTCTTCTTTGCAAAAAAATACATTAAAATTTATGTAAATAATACAGGACTATTTTTTCCAGTTCTATCATCAACTGTATTTCACACACTGGGATTGCATTTCACTTTATTAATGTTGCAGAGCTTTGCCAAGGCCTAAACATATTTTAATGACCAGATTACTATATTATCATCATGACATCTGCATACAAGGATAAAAGGATCCCCTTAAAAATGAAATGCATTGATTTGACTGTGTGGCTTTCAATTACATTCAGAAGATGACTAGATTTTACAATCTCCGAACACAAATGAAAAAGAAGTGTTCTCATTTTCAAAACAGTCAATATTCTGAACTTTTAGGAAAGATCTTGGACACATAAGGTAAGCAAGATTATTCATAATGGGAGCTATCCTGCTGTTAATGAAAACTTTGTCCTCTATTTTGCTGTGCAGGGCACTGAACACACATACTAAAGGAACTGTAAGCCATCAGTAACCGACACACCATCAAAACTAGGAACACTTCAACCAAACAAAAACTTAATCATTTACCACTCTTCTTGATTCCTTCAAACAGATTCTGGTAATCTGCAAACTCCCATAGTATTCCCATTAGGCATATCTGAAGCACTTACACATAAAGCAAATTAGGCAAGAGGGCACACTATTAGCAAGGACACATCACCTGAAACTTAAGAAGATATGCTCCCAGAACTCTACCACTGTGTGAAATCCCCCCAGCTCCTCTTCCCTATCCTTCTCCAGGGTAATTTCCTCTCACCTCTAGCCCCCTGTGCCCTTTCACCTGCCCAAACCCCTCTAATTAAAAACAAACCTATGGCAGAAAATGTCAGGAGCAACTCAAAACCAAGTAAAAGAAGGTATCACATACAACAGCAAGTTCCTTGCTGCAAAATATCTCTCTGAATGAACCAACTCCATAGCAGCACTCTTGAGTCAGTATGCTCTCATAAAGAGAAAATAACGAACTGATACCTGCTCAAGTGACGGAAAGCCTCATTCAAGCCATGGAACATATACTGTAGCATCCAATTGCTACTCTGTAGTCTCCTAGGATCTAAGCACAAATTCTGAGCAAAAACTCCCCCACAATTCAAAGCTATCTGAGGTTTCAATACACTGGATAGTAGAACGCAGTCCACAGATATTCCTGTATAAATAATAAATTCCAAGGCAAGGTTTGCAGTGCTGTCTGGACAGAATGTAGTTTTTGCTAAGCACCTGACTTTGTTTGACTGCAAGTATAGCAAAATATCAAACACAAGAAAACAACAACGACAGGAAAGTTCAACTATACTGATGACAATTTTTTTACCCAAGATAGCCCAGTAAGATTGGCACTTTCTGAAGAGATACAGAAAAGCAGTTTTTCCTCTCCTCAAACAAAAGAAGAATTAAAACTTGCCAGTAGCAGCGTAAAGCTGTGGCTCCTCTCAGTTTCCATGTTCCTACATATGTACATGGTCCTCCATCCCCCTGCTTTTCAGAAAAGTATCAATTGTTACCCAAAGTGAGGCAAAAAGGGATGGAGCCTCTGTACGGATGCAACTAGATACAATGTAAATAATAAGATACAGATCTTTTGGGGAATATGGTTGAAAACTCGCCATGTGCTGCCATTACACGCAGCAATTTATTTTATTTTTTTTACTTCAGCCCCATACAATCTCCAAATGAAGACGCATTTCAGCAAACTACTCTAGCAACACAACCGGAGATTTATTGTATACGTTTGGAGCAAGTCACTTGGCCTCTCCATGTTTCTGTTTCTCCATCTGTGACACTTCACAGAAAGCTTGAGAGGCTTAATTTATTAAGCAGCCTGCCAAGTGCTTTAGAAAAGTGTGTTACTAAAGCATTAAAACTGTGTTCTTTGGTTCTGAAAGGGTAAATCGTTAAGTCAAACCAAAATAAAACCCACAATATCCTTAAAAGAAGGCTACACTTTTTAAATGTAGAAGCATCATGTTTACCTTATTTGCCTTTATACAACAAAAATCTCCAGACTACAGGTATTCTAGGACATCAGAGAACTCACTTTCTTCTGAAACCCCCTTTGCCTCCATTTACTGTTACACTCCTAAAGGAGGTGATCAGCAGAGAGAAACGCGTCAGTAACACCAAATGAAAGTAACACATGCCCAGCCAGACTCTCAGTCCCCAGGCCACAGGGGAAGACCTCTACACACCAAGGCCTGTCAGCAATCTTCAACTGACAGCAGATGTCAACTACAGCTTGCCTGATCTGGGCAGAAACAGTCTGGATGCTAATGCAGACAAAAGCAAACTGTTCCCAACACCTGCAAGAGACAACAGATTCAACACTGGCAGTGAACACTGTTTAAGCACTAGACTTCTTTCAAAGCAGTATCCACATGGAAGTTTTTTATCTATACAAACCCAAGGTTCAGACTTTTGCTCTTTTGTAAATGTTGCTTTTGCTGCAATTATCACTGAGAGAATTCCCACGAAGCCATTCCTAGCAAAAGAAACAGTCCACCTAAAATACTGACAATGGACAAGGATCATCTCAAAATACTGGCTATACAATACAGCCACATTGACCAACTCCCAAACACTAGTTCCACTTAAGAACACTTACGAGTATGTAATATATACTTTTTATAGATAAAACCAGTTGCTATAAAAGAGACAGCTGAAACAAAATAAGAAACTCAAGAGACTAACTACTTATTTCCTGTAAATTTTCAAATTATTAAAACATGAATAGCCAAATAAGACAAACATTATCCCACATATCCAGATTAAAACCAGCTTTCATTTAGACAAAAGAACTCCAGCACACTGTATAAAATTTGTAAGATCAGATGAAGGAACATAACTTATGCCTTGCAAGAGGGTCATTTTGAATCACCAGATACTTAAGAAAAATCTCAAAACCCAAAAGCAAATGTGATTACAGAGAATTTTCTAAATATATGAATATATGTATATACATACATATATTTTTAGGGTATCTGCCTGTAGATTTTCAGCATATAAATATGGCCATACTGCAGTGGCATCCTTCATCTTGTTCATGCTAACCTTTTGGTGTGCTTTATATCTTTTCCAGACTGCAAACGTGTATTTGTGCTACACTTTGTTGCTAGTTTATCCAGCACACAATTTAAAAGATGGCCTGATACAACTGTCAGGATTGTGCACTAGCTCTCTGCATCCCTAAGCTCCCGCATCAGTACAAAGTATTTCAGTTCCACACTTCCAAGTCCACACTGTGGAAAATACCCTGCCCATGGCATCCTGAAGAGTCACTACAGCACAGGTAACATTATTTCCTCCTGACAGGTCAGTGTGGCTCACTCTCAGCAGGTGACTGGCAGTAAGAAAGTAGAGTTCCAGTTCAACCGGATGCACAGAGATGAAGTACTCGTCTCCTGGAGCTGGCATCTGACTTATGTGCCATATCAAGTACATACTGCTCAGCAAGAGCTAATGGGCTTCGTCACATTGCTGCTGTTCAGGACAGGAACTTTTCCGCTGCAAGTGATTGCTGTCATTTGTCTCCTGCAGAAGCACACCTTGACATTTTAGTAATGGGAGTGGGAAAGAGAAGAAGGGCTTCCTCATGATCAACAGACATCAGATGGAAACACGTGGTTTAAGATGCCCTGCCTTTTGGTAGGCAGGATACTGACAGAAAAAGCCAGGGAAATACTCAGAACGGTTTTGTGCCATCATATGCTATATGTTCTGAAGGTTCAGAACATCATACAGGTTCTGAAGCTCTGCAGCTCATTTCTCCTGAAGCAAGCACAACTTTTGGAAGATGATGGTTCTGATCCATTTAGACTTTGAGACTGTGGCATGACAATCTAGAGCATGATTTTTTTCAACATGTACTTTGTTCTTGTAGAAGGTAAGTGAAATAAGAAGTGTGGTGCTATTAGCTTCCAGCTTGAATAATAGCCATGAGGAACACTACCTCAAAGGAAGGTGAAACCTTAAGCTTTCTACAGTACAATGGAGTTTTTAAAAGACCTTTATCTGATAATAATAGTGAGATAGCTCTGCCTAACACACAGCCCATCAATCCACTGCCTTGACCAGTCACACTGTGCAGGTAGAGTAACTTTATCTGACCACTTCCTTCAGTTTTTAATGAATCTGTCTCCACTGCAGGGTATCAGTCTCCTTAAAACTCCTGCTTTCAGATTAGAAATTACCCTTTTCAGTGCCCTAGATCAAAGCAAATATAATCATTTGTTGTTGCATTTGCCATAGTCTCAAATACAATTTACCTGAATGCAGGTATGGATTAAATGATGCTGGAAAGGTTAAGTAGACCAATCATCTGCTTGATTGATAGCATGGTTGTTAGTATTCTGCAAAGAATACTGGCCTAATAGGCAGATCCTGGCCCAATGTAACATTTGTGAAATTGTGGATAAAGGGATCTACACAGTGAGAGGGCCATGACAGGGACACTCAGTCCAAACATTCAGTCCAGCGCACTACACAAGTAACACACTAAAGGCAACTCCAAGTGTAGACTTCCAAATATTTTGTAACTACTCAGCTAAGAACTGATGGATCAGACACTTATCAAGCTGTGCCACCTTGTCACAGGCAACAACAAGGAACTAAGAAGATTTAGATTCACTGGACCTTTAGAATCCCCTCATGGTACCACAAGGCAGCACATGTGTGACCCTGCACATTCCTGACCAAAACAGCCCAAGCTCACACACAGAGAATTCACATGGTTCTAGAACAGAACACACACTGACACACATTTGAAGCAAATCTCATCTTCCAGTTCACAGTTTTAGCCTTTCCTGACTGGGGGGTGGGTGGGTGGGGGAACTCATCAAAAAACAAACCACAAACCAAACCAAACAAAAAAACAACAAAAACCCCACACCTGTTCTGCAGTCCTGAAATTCTTTAGGTTTTGTTCAGTCTGTAGGCCCAAAACACAATGATTTCATGAAATCAAATCCAATATTGCACGTTTTCTTTTTTAGAATGTCAATTTATGCTGACTTCTTTTGCTTTCCACTTATTTTGTATATAGTACTTACAAGAGTTACAAGACCACCAATGCTGTGGAAACCTCTGGAAGTATGTCTACACTGAAAGTAGCTTATGTGTTTCCTTTAACCCCACATACACAACATCTCTCATGTAAGTTGAATGGTACCTTAAATCAGCATTGATAGGCCTTACTGTGGGCATAACCAAGAGAAAAGGTGACACTTTCAGACTGGTGATGATTTTACAAAGAGGCAAACTAAATTATGCAAGTGCTTCAAAAGATTCCCGCTATTTCTTTTGTAAAACCAGGACAAAAAAAGTTTTAACAAAAGCAGCATTTAAAAAAATTGTGAAATCTTAGGGAAGACAGGAATTAAGAACAAAAATCTTCCCTATGATCTGTACTGAATCTCTATGTTACAACAGGACATAGAATTCCATATTATTCTAGCTTCAAACCCAAGCCTTCTGGCTGGCTAGAGAACCAGGTGCTTCCTGGGAAAGCATAGAGCCTTATGCGAGTGTTTTGTGCGACAGAGAGCCTCTACATCCCTTGATAAGCTGTTCCTATTTAATTGTATCATTAGAAAACTGCACCTTATTTCTACTCTGAACTGATCTAGCTTCAGCTTTCAGCCATGAGAATCCCCTTAATCTAGCTGACAAAGAACCATCTAACTGTCAGATACCTTCACCCTGTCTAAGTACTTATAGACTTATCAGGTAGCCTCTACCGTCTGTTGATAAACTAAATAGACTGAGCTTCTTAAATCTTCCATTCTAAAGCTGATTATCCAGACCTCAAATTAAGGTAGATTTTTTAGAACTCCTTCCACTTTTCCTGACACCTGATGTGCTCATCATAACTGTGATACAGCATTTCAGTAAAGCTGTATAAAAAGTAGTAGTATTCACTTCCTTCCTACTCTCCAGGTCATGCATATTCAGCCTTCTTCAAGACTGCTTTGCACAGAGAGTAATACTTAATCAACTCTCTAAGGTAATTCTTCCATCCCTACTTATATTCTAGATAGTTCTTCCTAATACAACAAATTCAGAACAGATCATGAACAAATGTACTTCCACTTGTTATAAAGAAAAACATTTATTTTTTTAACCTCAACTGCATAAGATCCTATGAATTCAGTGTCTACATTTAACAAGAGAAAAACCGCAGAGAAAAAGATTACATTGTAATCATGTAATGGTTACCCAATTTAAAGCTACCTCTTCAAACTATTTCATTGAATAAATTCACCACTTCCAACCTATTCTGCACATGGCATTCTGATGCTCACTTGTGTATTATTCACCTCTTAAGGTGCTGGGTGGCCACAGTAGATTTTACTTTCAGCAAAATCCAGTGGGCACAACGAAAGATTGCTTCAGGCTAGAGGCAGTGTTCTACCAGACAAAAGGCAGAGCTGCAGGCTAGTCATGGAGGATTTGCTAATGTTATAAATCTACTCATGTAGTGAAAATTAATTGCCAGTTATAATCTTCAATTATTACTGTATCACCAGCTAGTTTCCCTTCCTATGCTGGATGAAAAAAGAACCCAAGTAAAATCACGAAGTATCTAGGATGACATTTCCACAAACAGAAACAAAAAGCAAACTGCCTCCCCCAAAAAAAATCAAAATAGAGACAAGATCATATCTCATAAAGTATACATGGTCCCCATTGGCAGGGCAGGTGCAGGAAAGATGCTGCTAGTGATGTTTGCACAGGAAAGGAGCAAGCAATCTAGCTTTTGGAGCAGTAACATCAAATTCTACTTCTAAGTAATTTTAAAATGATAGAAACCCACCATACTAGTATTTGTGGTGACTTGCTAAAATATAGTGAAGGACTGTGATTTTTTGCCATAAAAACTGGCCTATTTTTGTAAGCTTGGTTTGGATAACCTTTCTTTGATAGAAAGATTAACCACAACGATGTATTTTGAAAAAATGGCACTCTTTGATCACTGCTTAATTTTAATGAGCAAAATATGGGAGCATCGTATTTTGGAAACCAGGAAACGATTGCTAGTCAATAAAGCATGCCATGACCTCTCACAGGGAAAAGTAACATGCTTTTGTCATTTTACTTTTGCTGTTGTTTGCAAATAAATTCATTCTATGTACCTGTATTCTCTGTGTAATCTAGAAATAGGGTATTGTTCCTTTCCTTTCCAAATAATCATGCAATAATATATTTCAGTGAGGACTGGATTACACCCTATCAGTACACAGTAGGCTTTCAGCCTTCTTTCATTTAATTCCAGTGCAGGTAGGATAAAGCTTTAAGCAGCAGCCATACCTATGTTCAGAGACACTCCTGCCCCCTTTCAGTGATAAATGGATTAATTTTTGCACATATCTGGTAGAACACTTTGGGTCTTTTTCTAATGAAAGGTGATCTATAAACATTATCAGTAGTCAGCTTGTTTATTCTCATTATTTCTTCCCATCCACTTGCTCTCTCTGCCTCTCTCCTCACACCGATAGGTGGGCTGTAGGCATGAATCACATTTTATACCCTTTGCCTGTATATAAACACACTGTCCCGATTACTACTCAAAACAGTTTTAATAGATGATTTTAAATACAGGGAAAGTCTCACAAATTCAGCGTTAAAACAAACAAGCTTTTAAAAGCACTTGTTCTATGTATTGTTTTCATAGCACTCTATGCTTGCACATGGTGCACCAGAAAAATTCAATCTTCAGAGGAATTCGGACACAACAGGACTCACTCTAAGGCTGAAAGTTCATAACAAGAGTCAAAGCTGCTTAGAATTTCACATGTCATTTACTCTCCAATTCTGTAATATACAAACAAATAGGCATAAAAGTACTAATACAGAGGAAGGAGGAGGAGTATGGAAGAATGACCAATGTTCCATACATAATGTGTTAGTTTCTCTTCACTTTTTGCCCAGTATCAAAACTAGGGCACCATTCAAAAGAATAGATGAGGTTGAAACCTAATAAGAAAGGGAGTGTTTTAAGTACTTGGAGGACAGAGGGCATGGTTAGGGAAGATTAAGATTTATCTTTCAATATTTATGTTATTTTTGCAGTTTGACAATTACAATTAGTTTCGCTTTCCATCTCCAAGACAGTAAGACAGTATTAACAAAACAGGGAGAGTTTATTTTTACAAATAAACTGCTTTCACTAGAAATCTGTTCTGTACACTGCTTTCCTGTGTGCTATACTATTAGCTTTGATGCCTCCTTCCTCCACGTCAACTAATTATTCTCCATCTCCTTCAAATTCCTCCTTTAAAATAGCTGCCTGCATTAAATTTCTCAACATTCATAGACTGATTTTTGTCTTTGTAACATACACTGCTTATGGTTTTGTTTGAAGTGCATTGTAAGCTCTCTGAGATATAGACCATACCTTCCTGGTTTTTAGAAGCTACCACTTCTACACACGTTGCATCATTTGAACACGTTGTGCATCTCTTCACAACTTTTCCAAATATATACTTAATAACAAAAAATTTAAAAAAAAAACAAACCCAAGAAAAACCAAACCCCACAAAAACTCACATTCAGGATTCACTCTTAACTTCCAGGAAGTGATAAAGGTTTACAATAGCTTTGATTTGCCAAAGAACTTGGAAAACAGTCAGAATAATGACAGTTATCTGACAGTGTTGGTAGAAGGCTGGAAACAATAATAAATGCTGCAAAATAAAACTTGTACCACTCCTTCCTTCTGTAATGCAGTCAAGAATAGCTTTTTCTGGTGAACACAAAACCCCAAAATATGTAAAGCTACATTACCTCTTTCAAAGTTTAAATACCTACAAGTCTTGGTAATGTTCACACCCAGCGTGTCCTGAGTTATGAGTGTAGCTGAAGAAAACTTACACCAAGCTCAGAATGTACAAAGACTCTATTGAAAGTGCTATACACACAGCTCACCATAATTTCAAGAGCTAAAACATTTTTTCTCCTATTTCTCCTTATGTTTTCCCATTGTCATGCATTCAGTTTCTTAGTGTATTTGCCCAAGGTTCTTCAAGTCTTCTAAAAAGCCAAAAATAAAACAAGCATGAATACAGATTAGAACCACAAACTTTATGATAGTGCACAAAAACCCCCGAGAGACCCTGAAGTGAAAATCTGAAGACTTTTTTTTCCTTTCCTTTTTTTCCTCAGGAACTCTGCAATACAATGTATGTAAGCTGTTGGGATGACTGAACAGTAGTAACATACAGGGACAGGCAGAAAGTTGCTTAGTAAAAGCAGGCAAGGTAATGGATAAAACCTTCCAGCTCAAAGGATCAGCTCAATCCTTTGTGCATGAGTGAACAACTCTATCTCGCAGCATTCTCCTCTTCCTGGCTCTTTCCTTAGACAGATGTTTAGATTTAGTAGAGAGATGTAAAAACCTGAGATAATTTCTTAAATACTGAGAAGCCTGCATTATGAATGACAGCCATTCTATAAAAAACCTCAAAAATAACGAAGTCCTGCTTTCTCGGGCGGGGGGGGGTGGGGGGGGTGGGAAGTGCTGTATCATAAAGCATGCCTGCCCATAGCATGTAGACAGAAACAAGCTTGTTTTGTCCTGCAAGACAAGCAAAAGCCATACAACCATGTTTACCGCAGCACTGCACTCAAGCTCTGCTGATACACCCTGCACAGTAGACACTAGCTGGGGCCCAGTCCATGATAATGTAATCCCATTATGGCCTTGTCTTGGCTCTGGAAGCATGAAGCACAGGTCAATATCAGTATATGATCATGTAGACTTATTATCTACTTACAATGCACTGCAAAGAACAGAATGACTGAGCTATAAACCAGCAAGCAAAGTACTTTCATGTCCATCATGCAATGTGATAGATATGACCAGTCACTAAGGCACCCTGCTGCCACAGCCATGGTCTACACACTCTTCTCTCTCCTTGGAGAAAAGGCAATATCCTCTGGACTTCTCCAAAATGCTGCTTCTCTTCAAGGTTTTGAACTTTCTTAAAGGTGCGTTATGGATTCAAGCATGAAGTTGTCAGAGAGCACAAACTGCCAGGAGTCTTCACTCCAGTAATCTCCAAAGAATCTTTCATCCAAGAATGTGACTCAAAGGCTGACCTGGCATATACTGAATGGCACCAATTTACTCTCTCAGCACTGTTCATTATTCACATCCCATTATTTCCGATACCCAGGACTCCACCCTCTTTCACACTGACACAACATTTTTTGCCTGTTTTGTTTCCACCCTTTATGGTTTTGCTTCTCCTTTCCACAACTAGGCCCAACTCTACTAATCCTGAACCCATGCTCATCTTAAATATCCACTTCTTTCGCTTTATTTTTGCCTGTCCTAGAATTTGCAGTGGAAAGGGTAACCAGTCTGGAAATGAGGTTATTGCACATTCTCTCTTTCTCTCTCTTTCTCTCCTGCTGCTTACTAAGCTGTGCCATTCTTCCAGTTGAGCTGAACCCACACCTGCTATTTCAGCCTTTTTTCCTCCTACTTTTGACTCACTCCTCAAACCTTTTCTCTTGTATCCATTTCTTTCTCCACAATAGAATGCAAATATTTATTGCAAGAGAAAGCCAGGAAACATAATAATAATTTCACCTTCTCTCTTCCCACTCTCTTTCTCCCCCTTAGAGCTCTCCCTTCTTCCTCGCACCATAGATATGAAACACATCTATCCCACTTTCCACTTGCCTCACTCACATCACCCCATACCTCACTTCTCCTTTTCCCCTCTTGCTCTGATGGAGCAATGGGACAGCCAATCAGTCTTTCATATATTTGGAAATCTACTTCTGACCCCTAGCTTCTCTAACTACACTGTTTCTTTTTCTATCCTTCTTTCACCTTTAAACACATTATGAACTATTTTATAACAAATTACACTTTTAATTTGCCTCTAACTTTAGTCTGAATTCCCTTCAGCTGTCCCCTGCACTACACTGAAACTATTTTCACTAAAATGTCTAGTCTTTCACTATTGCAACATCAAAATAGCTTAATAATTTCCATCACACATAATCCTTGTGCATTCTTCATAAAAATTAAATGCATTTCTCCTTTTGAAGCATTGATTCTTTTCTCACTTCCACGACTCTACCCTCTCCTGTTTCCCTTCCTCCCTGTATCAACTCCCTCACAGGTTACCGGGAGGCTCCTTATCCTCCTTTGTCTTCTAGAAGGGCTCCACTGAGCTACATCTTTTGCCCCTTCCCTTATGTCTGGGAATTTCATACACAAACTCAGCTCCTAAGGAGGCAGATCTCAAATAGAGTAGATTTATGACTAAACAGAAAAATCTCAGTCTGTCTTTTTGACACCTCTTTTCACTGAGTAACTGTCAGCTTCAGCTCAATACTGCTAGAACAGAACTTAGATGTCTCCTCTCCCACCCTCTTCTCTCCACCTCCTCTCTTGATCATTGTGGACAGCATTATCACCTTGCCCATCATTCAGATAAGAAATACTATGTCATCTCTTGATCTGTTCATTCAGGCTACATCTATATCTAAGTAATTCTTCTTGTCTTGGATCTGTAGGACAAAGTCTTCTCTAAACACCTTCAGAGCTAAAGGTTTGTCTGGGCCTTCACCTCACATTAGTTACTAAAATTCTCTTCTTGTTCATCTTGACAAACATTATCCTTGTCGTTCACACTGCTCCAGAAGTTCTTTCTTCTATACTGTCATATCAATCTACCATTACTCTCTCTGCACAATCCTAATCCTCCATTCCAACTCTAAACACTGGAAACTACTCGTGTTTGCTTTCCAGGCTCCTCTATCTTACCTACACTATACTGTCCACATCCTACTTGCTATCACAATATTTGCTCACATTTCTAGTTGGCTCGTGATTCAGTATCCATTTACTAAGCTTTTACCAACCAGTCTGTGTCCTCATTCAGGCCAACTTGGACACGAGTAAGTATACCTTCCAAGCTCTTGCAAAACTGCTTCACTGCCCTTCGAACATCACCTTAAATCTTTCCTTGCCACAGTTCTAAGAAAGCCACAGTTTAGGCTAGAGTCTACCACCTGTCATGTTGAGCAACTAAGTGCTTCTGTGTGTCAACATTAAAACTCCTGCTTCGTCACATATTAAAAAACTAGTTCTCTGCAGCACAATAATTTCACAACACAACCTCTCTGCACTGGTACTCTGCTTGGTAGTATTTAGTCTCTGATGGGGCTGCTAGGCATTAGGATCATGCAAATAATAATACTGCCTCCCTAATCATGGCAGTAACAGATAAAATTACCTATATTCACCCAGATCATTGTCCTCTGAATGTCTCCCATTATCAGCCCCAAGCAAACAAGGTTTTTGCTCTGTCAGTGGTTGTTGTGGTGGTGTGGGTCCAACAAACTTTTCAGATTTAAATCATCAGTAACATCCTGTCTGCATGAGACATAACTAAGAGCATCTTAAAAAATAACTGAATAGGCTAACTATCATCTGATAATCTATCTAATCTGGACAATCACATGGGGCCAGCCTAAAGGCCACTTGAGGACAGAATACCTATCAGAGATTCAAAGATGAACACACATGATGAATTACACTTCTGTAAATCTCTGCTTCCATTCTGACCATTTCAGCTCAGAACAACGACAAGCTGAAGTCACCTTATTCTGCCACTAGAGAGATCCAGTCCCATCCTGCTGTGTCTTGCTAGAGAAGACACTTTTGACCCAACAAACTTGTCAACAACTATTACTTATACGATGTTATTAATGTTCAATACAAATATAACTGCAGTTTCCCAGTCTCTGCCTGCCTGCTACGTCTAGCCCCTGCAGTAGGAAAAGGAAGAGAAAGAATGGCTGGAAAGGAAAAAAAAAAAAATCAAACACTGTATATTAGAAAAAATTATAAACAAAACAAAACAAAGAGCACAGCAATGATCACCACAGAGAATCAAACCCCATGAACTCTTGCCCTTTGCCAGTCATTCTTAGGTCTTGATGTTACTCATCAGTCACCCTTCTGTCTCTTCTGCTGAACACCTGCTCCAAGGGAGCGGAAAGGGAAGCAAGCCTAAACCCCTTGTGTACTGTGCACAGCTCTGTCACAATACAACTGCTTCCGTTTTACAGATTATTCAGGAGAGGCCTGAGGATTAAGTGAAACTGCACTAGACATACACTGGTAACAACAGTTGTGCAGATACTAAAACTTTTGTCTTCAAGCTCTTTGCTGCTTCTGGCTGATGCTCTTTCTGATCTGGGAAAATTCCACTTTTTTGCTAAACACTACACATTTTATAAATACCTGCATGCTGAAACCAAAAAGCAGGAAGAGCAAACAATTCTAAATTCTAACTGCTGTCAAGAAGGCAGATAAATAGGAAGATGTTTCAGGCTTAAGGGCTGTGTTATTAATACAGCTTAGTTAAATCTGAAAGGAAATTGCTGAATAACATACACAACATTTCAGAAGGAAGGCATCACTAGTTCTATTGAGTGCAAGACCAAGAGTAATCAGAAAGCTCACTTTTCTAGCAACATCAGTGGCTTTCAAGCATAGCTTTTAATATGCCATACAAAAAGATATGATAACACCAATCCCTTAAAATCATCAACATTCAACCATAGAAAGTGACACAAAAAAGAGAAAGTGAGAAATGATGTATGCAATAGGTGTTTTTCCATTGCCCCCTATCAGTCCTAAGTAACTGTGCTGGATTCCATCTCCATTTTGAGTTTGCTTAGACAGTTGCACAGGACTACAATAAAAAAATGGTATAAATAAAAAAAATAAATAAAAAATTTTACCCCCATAGCATCTCTTTCTCATCCAGCAAGAGAACCATCAAAGACTTCTTGCTATAAACTTGCTGAAAGACCTCTGTCAAGCCCCATTACTGTGTCACGACAGCATTTGCCAGAGGTTTTTTGACATATAAATTACCTAGAGACACCGGCTTCACCTGGCATTCTGCACCATTAACTCCTGAATAAGCTTTTTCAAGGACAAGCTGGAGAACTTCTGCACTAAGTTGAACTTGGAAGACAGAAAGATGCAGTAACTTAACCCACGCCACATAAACTGAAAATCTTTCTTGCTAGTTATTCCAAAATTACTCCTAACAAGTTATCATGGCACTCATATAACCTTATGGTGGAGTTAACTCTCTAAGAAGTACTCATACCAATACACTATTTTTACTAAAGGTGATCTTTCTCAGTAATGCATGCAGTGTTGTAAATCTGAACTTTCATTGGGACTACCAGAAACTTATGCTTTCTGTGTACAGAACATAAAATGTGACTTGAAAAATGTTTTCTACAGGATTTTCCACTGCTTCCATCTCATACACCTCAGCCTTGCTCAAATGGCTAACATTTTTTGCCCTAAAGGCAAAACAGAACCTGATAATGTCCTAATTTTTAATTAGCTAGAAAAGGCCATTTCCAGGAAATTACTCCTTTCACAGCGGAAATGGTTCAAGTCTTGGAGTCATCTTCGTTTATATGTGGAAACATATATTTCATCTATAAACTATTAACCACATACAGAGGCAGATCAACAAGGAAACACACACAAGGAGTCATTTCACTTTCCATGGTGACAGAAGGGCTTGGGGTACACTCCAGTAAACACATCACTTCCCTCTTTCTCAAGTCTGCTTGTAATTTACAAGTAGAAAGAATGTCAAAGACAGATCCTTAGTGACAGTGCTATCAGCTGACAAAAAGTCATACACAGATTCCTCATCAATGATCAAAAGAGGTACCTTAGCCTACAGGAGATCTAACCTCTTCAGAGTAACTGTTGCAGACATGCTGAGAGAAACATCACCTGAACTCCATCAAAGTATGTGCCACATAACAAAACCAGAATTTTTAAAGAAGTAATTTATAGAACAACAGTTTTAGATACATATTAAAAAAACCAAAATCCTGATTCAAAACACAGAATGCCTGATCAGAAAGCCTTATCATTACTCCACTCTTTTCATCCAGTGTGTGGGTTGATGAACTAAAGGACAGGTTTCAGAAAATAACTATGAGGATAAACTACAATTCTGACTAAATTTCTGGGCACTAACATACATAATGTTTCATTCTTCCTCTGTCACCATTCCTTAAGACACATTAAATGAGGTGACAGCCACAACCAGAAGCCACGCCACCCCCTTGCAGAAGCTGTCCATGGGGGAAAAAAAATAAAAATATTTGGCATCAGATATCATGTGTGAGCTGATCAGGCATTTAAATACCAGAATGAACACCAGAATTGAATCCCACTCTCATTTCTCATCCTAAAGAAACCCCACCTGGGGACCTTTGCTCACTATTCTTGTTCCCAGCAGAGAGACAAGAATGGTAAGAAAAAGTTTCTCTTGACAACAGCCACAATTTTGTACCCTGATAATTCTCAGTTCTTTCACTCATCAAGGTCCACCTGAATACGACATCTGTTTTAAGAACCAGTATCTATGGAACACATTATTAGCTTACAGTGAAGAGAAAAAATTATACAACATTCACCCCTCTCTTCTGCTCACTGCAAAACCAAAACCAACTCCAAATCACTAACTAAGGTGGTCTAATTCAATAACCTCACCTCTTTCTTTTGGGGTATGTGTTTAAAACATTATTATAATTTCTCTTCCCTCTCAACCCTTTCCAGCATCCCCTACCACCACAAAAAGGTGAAAGATGAAGTTTGCTAAGAAAACCAAGAATGTTTTATTCTTAAGCCTTTGTTTGGTATGTTTTTAAAGGAGACAAACAGCACTGTTGGCAAACCACTAGTGAACAGAACAAAACAAAAAAGTTGAAAGAAAAGATCAACTCGAATCCCCATGCTTACATTAACCAGCTGGTTTTATCTCGTCTTTTCTTCTTTCACAATCTCATAAATAATTTTAGTTCTCTTCCTCTTGCCTTTCAAAAAGTAGAATACTGTATGCTACATCCTTTCTTTCCTATAGAAGTGTTCCCTACCATCGCCCAACCTCCTTAACTTATTTTTCCACAAAGAATGATAAAATCTTCAAGATATTTTTCTGAAGAATAAAAAAAAACACTGAAAGCAAAACTAATCAGTATCCCTTTAATTTTGTTCTGATGTTGCCAAAGAATTTACCAAAAAGCTTTCCATCAGATATTTATGTGGGAAGTCAAAATAGGAAAAATATATTGTAAACAACTATCCAAGAGATTTAAAACATGTGATTTGCATGTGTAATCATCAAGCAAAATGGTCAAGTTTGGGGCTGCGCAATTATGATAGATAATCTCTTAATTTTAACACAACATGAGAAAAAGAAAATAGAATTTTTCACATACATCCTTAACGTTAAACAATAATGAATCAGTACAGTTAGTGAGAAGATTATCTACGACAAAACACACACATCAGATTGAAACCTTAATAATACAAACCCACTGAACTGTGAAACTGAAGTTGAGTACAACACCAAATACTCAAATATAGATCTGAATCCCATAGGTCATATTTAACCCTGCTGTAGTTGATGAAGATAACACAGGGTATCTTTTGCTTCTTTACAGCCTCTGCCTACCTAGAAATAATCACTTAATGCTTGGACATTTACTAACCGATTATTAATAAGAGATCTGCACATAAAACCAAAAAATCTCGTTATTCTATTACTTTCTTAAGTATTGTATAAAGTAAAACACATGCCTCCAAAAATCAATCTAAAATCAGTTACAGGTTATGACGGATCTATCTCAGGCATACAGTTACTGTGACTTTTTAGAGGACATAAACTGTCAAATAAATATAGACTCCTTGTAGTATGCATGCTATCTACAAGAAAATCTTCAATTCTTCAAATATGCCATTCAACTTTTTAAAATTCAATATAAATTCTAAATGCTGTTCTAATTCTGATAACCCCTCTTTTAGCTAAGCCAGTTGGTTGGTAGTGATTTGTCAGATAAGTTACACAATACTGTTTCTGTTTCCTGATTAGATAAGCAGATATTTTTTTTTTCCTGGCACAAACACTTATGCATAAAATTTTTCATTTTCTGTGAACACTTGCAACTTTCTAATCCCTTCTCCACAAATCTACATGCCAGTAGAAGTCAACCACGGCCATACTGCATTTGCTAAAGGAAAACATAAAGTAAGTATTAGCATGCAAAACGCAATTCTGTCTACAAAACTGAACAAACGTTCAGGAAATTTCTCTCCCTCTGTGCTGCCTACATATACGCTGTAGAATAAAGGAAAGCAGCAAGCAGTATTTCTACATCTTTATTTCTGCCCTAAAGATGGGGCACATGGCCTCAGTGCATCTCTTGCATTGCAGAAATGAACAGCATAGCCAGACTGCGACCCCTTTGCTCAGACATGCACTAAGAAGTACCAACCACTTTGGCAGGCAGAGGTTTGGCAGTGCTTCTCCCCACTACCACAGGGGAACGCTGCCTCCTGGGTCCCTGCCTGGGTCAACAGGAGGCGGAAGAGCAGCGCACCACTCTAAACACATATCGGGCACACCTAGAAAGGAGGCAGCAACGCAAGGATGAAGCTAGCTGGAAGCACTTTTTGACATCTGATATAATTTTCTTCTACAAAAGTGAAGTGGAACACCTTATCATGGTCCAGAGGAGACCACCATCTTCCCAGCCCCTCCCTCAACCAGGTTCTCCACACACAGTTTCACTAGTCTAAAAAGGTTCCTTGCTTAACTGCTTTCAAGGGAACAGCCATGTAAATCTGGTTGTTATCAACTGAAGTTGACATTATTAAGCAGAAAAATATTACAAGAAGTAAATGCAGTGAGATCACATTTTACACTGTCTTTATGAATCAGGACAGTAGTTTTTGATACTTAAAAGTCCTGTCCATCTGTCATCCTCCTGTTACCTTATACAAGTAAAGTCTTATTTTTCTAAAACACGGCTTACAATCTTCTGGCACCACAAACGTCATAAGAAGTGGTGGTGCAATTCAGATAAGATTGCAAAATAAAATGCATTGGGTCTGGTATTAAGACCTACCATGGCCACAACCCTTGTCTATGACCAAAGCAGGCAAAAATGCCAACATGTCACATGACAGATGCGTGCAAGATCAGAATAAGCGCACAAGCATTTCCACAAGTACGTGAGCAATATTTTCTGCAAACCAATCTAACTATTCAAATTTTTCTCCACCTTTATTAATAAGGACAGTGAGGCTCAAGGAAGATTTACAGTGGGTGTTCAGACACACAGATGGGTGCAGTGAAAACACCTCTATTAACAGACTGCTGAAGTGAATACAGTAGAAATATTTCAACACGTACTAATTTATTCAAACTGTGAAAGTTCTTTCTAAGTGATCCAAAGCAAGTTACTACTCAGAAGCAATAAAATTCCTAAAGCTTTTTATTTTCTAAATATAACAGTCAGTTTGGGCTTTTTAAACCATATTACAACATAAGTACTATAAAAGCTAGTAGAGTGCTTCACACCTGTCACTGTCAGCAATGACATCACACTTTGTTTGGAAATAATTTTTCTGGACAGCGAGTTTAAATAGAGCTCCTTTGACAGAGTCTCTAACCCCCCCCAAAAACAAACAATGAGAGATTAGAGCTGATAATCTAAACCGAATCTTTCTAGGAAACAATCTGCATATTATCTATGACTAAGGAGCAGGGATGTGCTTCAATCTTTATATCTCAAGTAAGCTTATAGTAGGAATTAGTGTCCAAGAACTTCTAGGTGCAAAGTATTTTACCTCAACAAATTAAGCTCCTTATTAAGGCCAAGCTCTAGTAGCAAGATTTTTGTTCCGATTAATTCAGAAACAAATGTACATTCAACATTACTGATAAGACGTACAAGTTCTTTGAGCCTTGAATCTTTTACCTATAAATATACTACATGAAAACCCCAGTTCTGCCTCTCACTTATTTTGGGGCTGGCAAAATAAGATAGGTTCAGGCATGTAAGAATGAAGACAGGAATACAATCAAGCTTGGCATCTCTATAAAGGTCTTTCAAAAGGGAGGTTTTAGGATATTTTAAATAATTTTATTTAATGTGTACTCTGTGCAATTTTATAGTTTACCACACAAATCTACGTTACTGATTAATTCATTCTTTTTTCAAGAGCTTGTTTAGAAAACATACAATTCATTTAAGCTGCCAAGATGCTCAAAATTGAACGCACGTGTAACGACAACTATAATATAACGAGAAACTTAACATCATTTCAGAATATATATTATGACATTACAGGTAATAGTGGTTTTTTTCTCAGCATGAGTAAGTCACACCGAAGTTTCACTCTGATGGGACTGTTAAACCGACTTCACAAGAAATACTTCTCATTACAGAAAGGCTGTAATGTATACTGCTTTCTTAACAAACCGGAAACAAACAGAAAGCTACAGAAAAATATATATCCCAAACCATTTCACTAGTTGCATCAGGTGTTACCCCAGCATGATGTCGCCATGCACAAAATAAACAAAATGTGTAAATTAGATGTGCCTAAGCTCAACACTGAAGTTTCTCCTTTTGCAACTGACAGAACTGTGTCAGGTATGGCATGTGAGCAAATACCATTAGCGTGGAATTTGCCTGTTCATACTTATGGTACAAGAAAACCTTGTGGCCCAAATGACCTATTATATTTGGTTTTGCACAATATGCATGGCTTGGCCTAACGTAAGATAATATTAGACGTTACTCACTCAGTTGACTGTAAGTCACACTCAGCAGTGAGAATGAAAGAACAAAATGCGACTTGAGCTAAACTGAATGAACTCAAAGATCGCAACAGACCGCTTCTCTCCGTGAATGAAAATGTTTTTCACTCTAGTCACTAACAATAATAAAACATTTAAAGTTGATGCACAGGTTTATATGCTTATCTTCACACAGAAGCATGTGAAACATTGCACCAAGGGGCAGGTTTCTCAAAAAAAATCCAATATGGCCACTGATGTGTAGTTGTCTTTTGACTTAAAATTGCCTTATCTTTTACCACGTCTGTCAGTCGCACGCATACACCTGTTATACCCATACTTCAAAAGAAGTTGACACAGTGACAGTCATCTGTGTGTATCCAACCCTGAAACATTCTTCACGGCAGAGAGATCCATAGGCTATTAGGCTACCCTGTCAAGGCCAAACCACAGTCATCCACAGCCACCAAGAGACAGACAGGTAGAGAGGTGTGCCAGCACTATCCACTTACCTTCTTTATTAAGCCTCATAACCTCCCTGCTTTTTCCACCCTCCTTTCCAGTCTCTTCTAGATCTACACCTGCAGAAGAGAAGCAGAGTCAGGAAGCGCCGAGGGCCCAGAGGTGTGCATTTATTGTTTGGCGGGGGGAGGAGGAGAGGTGAGGAGGTGAGCAGTGTTTCTATTTGCAACAGCAAAAGCACAATGGTCGGAGCATCTGCCAGGGAGCGGAACCGCCGGGCCCCCCGCGGCAGCACCCTCCGGCCCCCCCCGCAGCATCCTCCGGCCCCTCCGCGCATCCTCCCCCTCGCCCCCTTCCCCCACCGCGGCGCCGGCCCAGCGGCGGAGCCCGCGCCGCGGGGCAGCGGCACGGCACAGCACGGCGTGCGCCAGCGCCTCCCGCACACATGGCACCGGGGGCTCGGCGCGTCAGCTGAGCGCCCGGGGGGGCGGCACCTCCCGCCGCGCGGCGCGGCCCCGGGGAGGGGGGGAGGGGGGGGCGGCCCGGCCGGGCCCCCGGCCCCTGGCCCCGCCGCCGTGCGTGCGCTCCGGGGGAGGGGAGCGGCGTGCCGAGCCGCGGGCCGGTCCCTGCCCTTACTGTGCGGGGGGGCGGCGCCGTGCGCGTGCGGGGGGGCGGCCTCCCGCACCCAGGCGGCCCAGGGCTGGCCCAGGAACGCCTCGGGACTGGGCACGGGCCGCTCCAGGGCCGCCATGGCGCCGCGCCTGCTCCTGCCTCCTTGTTGCTTTTCCCGTTTCCTTCGGCGGCGGCGGCGGCGAGCGAGCGAGCGAGACACGGGATTCGAGAACGCCGCACGTCATCCTCGGGACGTTCCGCCGCCCACACGGGGGTAGTGTCAGCCCCTGCTCCCTATCAGATCGGGCTCCCCGCCGCCCAGCGCGCATGCCCGCGCCCCCCGCGCCTGCGCGCCGCGCCCCGCGACGCCGCCGGCAGCCGGGCCTGCCGCCCGCCCCGAGGGGGGCGCCGGCCCCGCGCCGGCTGCGCGCCGCGCTCCGCGGCCCCGCGCATTGTCGCCGCCCGGCCCGGCCTGGCGCGGCCCAGCCCGGCCCGGCCCGGCCGGGCCCGGCGGAGCCGCCGCCGCCGCCCCGTGGAGCGGAGCGGAGCGGTGCCGGCGGCCGAAGAGCCTCGCCGGGAAGGCAGCCGCTGGGTTGCGCGCCCGGGGGTTGTGTGCCCCGCGTCTCGCAGCGCCCCGCAGTAAGTCCCTGGGACGCGCTTTCGGTAATTGCGGCACGGCCCCCGCGGCCCGGAAACGGGCCCGGACTGCGGTGGAGCGGCTCCCCCTCCTCCCGACCCCTTCCAGCTGCGCTCCTGTGGATCACCTATAACCACAACCACAGCCATTTTGTTGTCCAAATACTACCTAATCTGTGTGTGAGTACGGGCTGCGTCTGTTTGCAAATGGGTTTTCTCTTGTTTTGATGTTTTAGGCTGCAGTACAGCAGCTCTGAACTCACAGGTCCCGCGCCTCTCCAATAATGCCAAGGTTTCCATCTCGCAATACATAACCTATGGGATGTACATGCTTCTAATGTAATTTCAGGACCGTGTCATTTCTGGCTTATTTATTGAGATAAGAATAGAAGATAACACTACCGTGAAGATTTCTGTACTCGATATACCTAATTTGGCTAAGGAGTTAGGGCATAAGCACATTGCTCCAGCTCACACCTATCAAGCCAAACATAAACACCACTCACTGGTGAAGGACCTGGTTTCATTTAAGCAGCCTCACTGACTCCACATGCAGCATCTTTCAGACAGCTGTACAGCCCCAGCAGGAGTACTGATATTGAAGTTTGTGGTTCAACAGACACTTCTCAGAGTGGTGGTGTGGACTGTATGTGGTCCCTTCCCCGTCCTACCTCTCTTCCCAGCCTCTCATTTAAGGCCCTTTGTCACCATTCACTTTTTGCTGGTTCAAACCGTGGTGGGACAACACTGAAGCAGAGCATGGAATTAATCTAGACTCAGGAAAAAAGAACAGCATTTAGGGCTCCCTCAAGGGTTGGAGCAGTGGTCAGAAGGGCAGGACAGGAGTTGCTGAAGTCAGCACTGCTGCCTGCAGAAAGGTACGTGGTAGTACAGTCTACAATCAATTTAAGTAAATTTCTTACAGTTTCATTAGAACTGGGCTCTTTGCAGTGCTAAAATGGATAAACATCTGGGGCAAAGGACAAACCCTTTGCTTTATATATCCTGTCAACGGATGCAGTATTAAATACAGACAGCATTCACACTCCACCTCTTTCAAAAAGTAGCTGGAATATACAAGTCCTATCTGTAATACCCAGAGGCAAGCCTAAAAGCTGTCATACCCTATGGCCTGGCCAGAGTGTCTCCAGTTGTGTAACATTAGCTACAAGAAACTACAGGAGCGCAATTAAAAGAGAGAGGCAGAAAGCTCACCAAAGTATGCCTGAAAAGAGAACCAGTCAATGGCAGCAGGCTTATTAGCAACCAGTGTGAAGCAGCCGTAAGATGCGTGACCTTAGATACATTACACAGGGAATTTCCAGAAGCAGAAAGGTTAGTCATGGTATAATATGCAGCCCAGGCAAGACCTATCCTGGAATATTAAGTACAGTTCTAGCCACCAGTTTAAATTAATCTTCCTACAAAAAAGTGTGGAAAGGGTTATCAGAATGATCAAAGGAATTAAGAGTCTATCATATGAGAAGAGCTTGACTTAGTCTAGCAAAATTCAGCTGGGAATGGATATGATTGATGTTTTTAATTACAAGGAGACATAATCATCAGTGAGGAAGAAAAAATAAAGAATAGACATAAAGTGCTTATGTTGAGGATGAAAACTTTGCTCACTACACATAAAACTCTTTGGTTAGGAATAGCAAGATGGAATTCCTTAGAAGGAATGATAAATGACATGAACTTAATAGTCAACCATGTTTGGCACTTGTGCTCAAATTCACTGCAGGATAGTTGAACAAAAGTCTTTACGGCGGACAAACAGTCTCATAATTAAAGAAGTTACACTGCACAGCTTATGTCATAACACTTCTGTGATTACCCAAGACATGTATCTGGAGAGAAGGTACAAAAGCAAGTCATGTGAGCACCCAGGAAATCCCCATCAATGAAAACCAACGTAAGATTTCAGGGAAGTACGTATGGCCAAGCATCTAGTATTAAACACTGCCACAGGATACACAAGCAATAAAGCAATTCCTAACCACACAACTGAGAAAAAACAGGAGGGGGAGGGGGAAACTATTTAATACAAGCAGCCACAAACCAAGCAAAAAAAGTGAAGAAACTTTCCAACTTTAACACATGGCACTAATCTACATGCTGCTTACCATGACACACTGCAGAACTACAGTCTAGGCTCTAACAGAAACAGACCATATGAAGGAAAATTAGCATTAAATCAAAGATGCAAGATGTACCAATTCCTTCCTAAAAAGAAACAATCCAGTGACTTACAGTTCAAGAGAAAGGTTTCCAAAGCCCTCCCAAAGGAATTCTTCCTCCTCCCAGCCATATGTATTCAAGAACAACATTATCATTAAACAAATGGTTCCACAGTCTTCAGAACAGATTTGCCCAACTTCCTAACGATCAGCATCTTTTGTTTCAAAAGTGCAAGTTCTGCTCTGATTATGTCTATGCTACCTCTGTCTGTACCAAGGAATGAACCCCATCCCTGAGGAAACTATAGATCAGTTCGTGTCCATTGGTTTGTAGGGTGCAAGTCCTGAAGCTGCACAAAAGTAGCCTCCATTCTGCGCTAGGGCTTTTCCCCAAGAGCACTACTTATTTCACTCCGGACTGGAACCAAATCAAACTAGTGTATGGAGCATGGACAACTGTGTTATGCTCTACAGCCCTGTAGCAAAATACAAAGAGAGCTGATCTGACATTATAGAACTTTTTCCCATGGTTGGGAATATCCGTAGTTCTCTGTTGTGATTGTGAACTCAGGCTGCAGCTTTACCATAGCAAGGGCATTCAGATGGTTTCTTCTTCCTTTTTCCTGGCATCTGCTTTCACAAAGTTTGTAGGAAGACAGTTCTATTTAAGACTTTTGCTCCTCTTTCAAATTTGTTTTTATTAATCAATGGATCTGAAAGTTATGGGTGGAGAGGAAAAAAGGGAGGGAAAGGCACAAACATGATCATAGAAGAATTACTTCCATAGGAAATGAGCAAAAGAACTGCACATGAAAGTGCAGATTAAACATTCTCTGTTTCTTTTGCACCTGCTCACCAATACAAAAATTTAATTCTTCTATGACCTTGAACAAGTCACTTTGCTATAGAAAAATAATTAAGTCAGTCAGAAAAGGTACTTCTTTCCCTCCCCAGTCCCTATGGATCTTGTTTTATTTCAACTGCCAACTAGAGGCTTCCTGTTACCATGTGTTTTTTCAGAATTCAATATAATGCAGCCTTGATCTTAGTTGCAGCTTCTAAATACTACAGTGGTCCAATCATAACATGGAATTAAAAAAGTAAACTATAAGCAAATTAAGACCTTTAATTAATAAGCAGGAAAATACAGATGAAACCTGAACTCTAATCTTTTTAATCCATATATCACAGGTCTTTTAATAAGATGATTTCCAAATGCAAGCTTTCCACCAAGTAACCAGGAGATAAAAATCATATGGTCCTACATCTACTTACTAGGATTATAGTTAAAGAGTTGGGCTTTATAAAAGCACAGGAAAAGTTACGACATTTAGAAGAGGTCCAAACCTGTGTATCAATCTCTGGCTTATGTGGAGATTCATCCAACTTTTATATGATTTTCAGGATCTAAATGTTAAAAGATAACAAACTAAACTAGCAGTTCTCACATGTGGCTATCAGGAACATTGTATGTAGTCACCATGTAGAAATAATGACATGATTCCATATCAACTCCGCTGTCATATGCTGAGAAAACATGACTTTGCTGAAGATGCATGTGTAGTCACAATAACAACAACAAAAATTTGTGACCCTCTGCTTTAAATCATGTACACCTGGCAGTACGTGCACCAGATGGCTTTTAATGGGCTACAAAAGTATTAAAAAACCCCAGCTGTATAAGGCTTCACTATTATAACAAGATTATAAACATATGATATTTTTGTGACAAAGTCATTATTGTTTAAGCAGTTTGGCAAGAGATTCATTAGTACTTCTCAGGATCCTATTTTGCAATGGATTTACCACAATAGTGGTTTTATCTTACATAGTAGAAATTATTACCTAGCAGACAGTTTTATGAACGCAGGTATCTAGTTTGGTGGGAATGGAACCGTAGATGAATCACAAGACTTTCTTAAAGATAGTCACCAATGGAGTTTGCATGTGAAAATCACCAGCAAACTAGCTGGCTGTTGGTAACACAACTACAAAAGCATCAAACCTCCTCGAGGATTTTGAGGAGTGTAAAACTAATTTATATGTTGACTTGTGTGCAAATTATTTTTATAGTGGATTTTTACACTCTTGCTAATTTTAGCCTGTAGATTAACTATCTGTACTCTCTCTTTCCACAGTGGATAAATCAAGTTACTATTTAATACTACAACAACACTTCAGAGGAAAAGATGCCAGAGGCATTTATATCGGGAAGGTGCAAAACCCACCAGATAGATAGTCCTGCCTTTCTCTGGCAAAACTGATTTAAAAAAAAAATAATAATGTGGTGTAGCATTCTTGTCTGCTATGTGATCGTTGTCAACAGCTAAATTCATTAAACAAACCAGATAGTTAACCCTCTTCCCCCTATCTAGGTTTCTGCAAAAAAGATGCGTACAGGATGGCCATTAAAACAAGTCAGCTCAGCACTTAACAAGCCAAATGTAAAAGCCACTATGAGCCAGGCTCCCCAGAGCCACTCTAGCCAGAAGTTCAGTCTCTGTACTATTTCTAAGCTCTTCGTATTTTCAGAAGGTGTCTCAAACACCATGTGGATGCCATCATAGAAATCTTGAGCTAGAAAACTGTATTAAATAGACACTCATAGTAGAGAAATCTATTTTAATGTCCTCTGAAACAGCACAAGAAAAAAAATCTAAATTAAGCTTTTGGTTCCATCTTAGCCAAAGAAGCCAGCACTCAAAACAGAAACAGTTAGAAAAATGGAGAACTGAAAAAGAAATTCTAAGTGAGATACTCTTGTATCCTAACAAAAACATATTTCTCAAACAAGTGTTGCAAATTGCTTCACACAAAACAAAACAATGCTCCAAACACTACAGCAGCACTAATCAGATGAAAAGGGAAATCTAAAGTATAACTAAACGGTATATTGCACAGATCTATGAACAGAAAATGCACAATAAGATAACGTATTACAGTAAACTCTGGAAAGTTTCAAGTAAAAATGCTACCAAAAAAAGGCCGTGAACTAGAGGTGAAAATCAACAGTTACTACACATTTCAAACCCAAGACAGTTATGCAAGCACTGTGAAAAAATAAATTGCACATCCTTTGATTCCAGTGTCTAAAAGCTTGTTCTAAACAATTTTGCTCAAGTATTGGTTGTAGTCTAAATGCATTAACATAGCACTGTACTGCAGATAATTTATCCTGCTTTTCAAGAGGATAATTTATCTTATGTACTGTATTACCATAGCTGGAGTGTTTATGATACCAAAGCTAGTAACGCCAAGTATCAATGTATTATAGGACTGCTTTGTACAGTGCAGACATGCATCTTCACTGGATGTGAGGACTTACTAATAGCTTGTAAGAAACAAAGCAGTTTCATTATTTTATGCAACAGTTTCAGGTTTCATCTAGGAGTGGCTGAGAGTTCACTTCAGACCCATCTTCCTTTCCAATACTTTCTCTCCCTCGAGAACATTCCCCATGTCCTGACTTCCACCAAACACTTGAATATCCAGTCTCAGCGCTATAGTATGAACCCTTATGAAACATGGATCTCAAACTTGGAACTTCTTAAAACACACTACCCAAGGTCCCTGGTGTAACACTTCATCAGGTGGACTTAGGGCAAGGAGCTGAGGATTAGACCAAGTTGGGGGAGTGTATTCACTGCAGAACACTGAGGGGTAGATTCTTAACAGTATGGCTATTTGGGAAGATGTGAGACATGAATGACAGGTCAGAGTGCTTGACAGGCTAAAATTCAGTTTCCCTGTATTGACAGGTATTCAGGAAAGATAACAGGGGAATTGTTTTAAAACATCCTCAGGGCATGTTTCTTACTGCTCCTTAAAATTATTAAGCATGTCTAGAACTGGTGCAGTGAATCACTTGTATTTTACTTACTAAATATTTATCTGTTTTATTTGAAACAGTTTCTTGGTAAATAACAGCAACAATAATATCTTTGAAGGCCATATCCAGAGTCTAGAGGAAGGCTCTTAACTGTCCACTTGGGACAGAAACGAAGAAAGTTGTAGGAATTCCCTGCATTTTTTAAAGATATGGCGAAGTTCTTTAGATTTAGAGATAAAGAACACTGGGGGATGGAGTTACCCTCACCTCAGTATCAAGTCTGCATTCAAACAGCATGCTACTTTCGTAAGCTTTGGTCTCTCACAATGCCCGTGTGAATAACAAAAAACACAAAATACGGCTCCCCAAAGATCTTAAAACATTTCTCATGAGGTAGGCATAGAAATATTCTTTCATTAAAAATTAAGTTTGCCCTGCTGAATAATGCATATTATAACTTGCCATTCACCAGCCACGTCTGTGTGTGTTGGCAGCACACAACAGCAACTTTCTGCATCTCCCTTACTGCATCGCAGTCAATTTGCTTCTGTTGCCTCTCAGTGTAGATGCCATGTTTCTCCTGTTTGTATCCCTCTTTATTCCAGACGCTTCACTTTTCTGAATTTTGTTTGCTTCTTTCTGTCACTTTTACCCTAACACTGCAGAGTAGGTTTTCATCTCCCATCGGGTTTCTCTGCTGAAGCACCATCTTGGGGCCTGTTTTTTGCTCCCAGCCTCTCACCCACCATGCTCACACTTGGGCCCAGCTGCCTCACCAAACGCTACCGTGTCTTTAATATGCCTTCCTTTGCTTTTTGTCCCCTGCTTTGCAGTTAGGAGCCTCTCCTCTCCCCTGCCTCCCTCAGTGGAGTCATGTCTCCACCTCCCACCAGTGGGCTGCCTCTCTCCTCACAAAGCCATTTAGAGTTGCCCTCTTCTCCTTTTTAAACATTTCCTCACCTGTCTGGGGGAAAGCTCTCTTTCCTTCTCCTCTTCTTTCAGCAGCCAGTTCTCCTCTGCCTCTCCCTGGGCAGCCAGCAGTCCTTCCCAGCCTTCCCCCAGCCCTGGCTGGAGGCCCCTTTCCCTCAGCGCAGAGGCCTGCCTCCCCTCCCGCCATTTTCTGTAAGTGCTGTCGCACAGGCTTCCCCCGTCCCAAGGGCTCACTGACTCCCACTGTAAATGGAGGCTCATTCCTGACAGGGCCAAGCGGCGTGTGTGAGTAGGCTGAGGGGAGGCACTCCAAGGGCTGCCAGAATAGCAAAATAAAGATTTCAGCCTGGGTGGACTGCCCCTTGGCATTTGGGAGACAGTTGAATTTTACTTCAGCCTGGCTCTGGAAGTTTGGGGCTGCCCAGACAAGAGGTCGCAGTGATGCCTTTGGTGGAGGTCACGTTTGGGCCCTAAATCCGTCGATAGCCGGATAGCGAGGCAAGTCGACAGTGAGGGCTCAGCCCGCTTGCACAGCTCCCCAAGCACTCACTGCTTCCAGAAGCTGGCTCCAATCACACATTGCTTGAGGTCCTGAAATGTTTTGACAGTTGTTATGGTATGTCCTCTTTCCAGCTTGTACAGGAAGCAGACATGTTGAAATCACAGAAGAAAGCAAGCCTGTTCGTCTTGTATTTCTGGCTGAGGCTGGAAGTGGAGTGCCAGAAATCAATTGTGTCTCATCTATTGTACAGAGAAGTCTCTTGTAGCTCCTCACATTGCCATGCTAAGTTTGTGAGGAGCTTTGTCCTGAGAAGATCCCCATCCCAACCTGGAAGAGTCAAAGATAGTGTATTCTGATAAGCACTGCGAATTCTGTACTCAGCCCAAATGGATCTCCAAGGCCTTAGCAGGAATTTGGGTATAGTGAGCGACGTGCCTGACAGTTAATGGCACCTGAAGTAAAAAATCTGCTTGATATTTAAGCATTGGCTTACATGCAATAGGAGGTTGTTTCACAGATGTTTTGATACTGCCATCCTTCAAAACGTCTCACAGGCTACCTTGCACTTCTGTCATCAGACTTCACCAGACATTTTACAAAGGCAACATGGCTGCAAAGAACAGATCTGGATAGGCCTCAGGTACAGTCTCACAGATCTAATGAATTTTTGAATTAAATCCTCCTCTTAATGATGTAAATATGTTGTCCTTTGATAGTCTATTTATTGGAAACCTGTAGTTTGATGAGTGTTCCTAAGGCACTATTTCCTTCAAGCAGACAAAGTATAAGCACAAAGTACTAATGATTCTCTGGGGTTAGAAGGAAAAACATAGCTAGTCAAGAAGACAAAGTAAAAGTTGAGACTTTATTAAAAATATCCCATGTTGCCTGTAAAGGGTGCACACTTCTGAAATGCCTAGGAGCTAAGATTGCAACTTTGCAGGTTTAGATTAAGAAAATCTTTGTATGTCTAAGGCCAACAAATATTTTAACTGGCTAATAACCTCCAGTGATGCAGCTCTGTGTGTTGAATTGTCTGGTTTTGTAGATAATCAGCATGTGACATTTGATATATGCAAAAGTTGCAAGACCAATGAAAAGTGAGAAATACTGGTTTAGGAGAAAAAAACCACACTAAAAATCATTATAAAATCAGCATTTGAGTATTTTGTAGTTCAGATACCTGTTTGATGCAAGATTATAGCCAGAACTGTCTGTTGTTTTCCAAATCTTGTAATCGACAGATAAAAAAAAAATGTTTTTCCTTTACGAGACAGTGGGCATCTGTGAATTTTCTCTATGTTTAATTCTGCTGAAAAATATACAATAATAATAGATCAATTAAACATATTTAAATTCAAACCATTTACTAAACACAAACTCCTCTTCCTCCTTGTGTGGAATTGGAGTCTTATTCTGCATATAATAAATCTGAGCTATTACTTTTTTAATTGTATTCATATTTACATTCAAGGACTATAATAATCTGATAAGACAGTGCTTGTTTTTCCTTCTGTGCTAAGAATGTTATTTTTCTCTGGCCATTGCACCTATTAGTGACTTCAAAATACCGTTACGATTGTAGCCTGTGAAAAGCCACAAAAAATCAGAATACTTTATGTGTAGTGGACTGTATAGTTTATCTTTTGGAAAGCTACCAAAATCAGTATACTTTATGTACAGCGGACTGAAAAATCTCAAGGAAGATTATCTGTCTAAACATATTTTGGCTGGCAAGAGGTGTCTACTCTTCCGTTTACAAGAATAGTGGAGCCTTTTTTCTGTGCCCACACCCACCATCATAATGATCATAATCAGTACAGCCAAGTCAAATGTATTAGTAGCATAAACAGTGGCATTTTATGGAATTTATGTTTGTGTCACAGTAGAATTGGGCACTGTTAAATATTTCTAAAGTTGTTCTTAACCAATGGATCAGAACTTATGTCATGCTGTTATAAACAAATACAGATAGGAAGTCAGAGGCTGTATGGAAACAGTGAGTTAAGGTGGTGAAAAGACCTAACACCTGTCCCTTGATAAACACAACATTTAATAGCAGTACAGTACAAATTCCTTGAAATAGAGAGATGAGTCTACATTGGAGGGGTTAGAAAATGGTCTTGTTTGGAGAACTTACGGGTGCATGGAACCACGAACATGTGTATTCTGTGTTTGCAGGGGGAAAACTTGAAGGCCATCTCTAGGTCCTGAAAGTGCTCATGTGGGTGAATTCTTCCATTTATGCAGGGTTTAATATTTTTGCCTGTGGAAATTTTTACATCAGCCTACAGAATCCCCTCAGTCAATCTGAATCTTAATGCAGCCAACTGTTCTGTTCTGTTCTCACGCTGCATTTGTGGTGTAAGAGTCTAAGAGCATGCTGTGTCAGCCATGGGATTATTGGTCCTAGATTTTGCAAAATTTCCCATACACACGTTTAAAACAACAGCAGACAATTATGAGAGTTGGCAGATACCACAGATGCAATTGTTTTCACCAGTTAAAATAGATGTTCTAGGAACATTTCCTTACTCAAATCTTTAGTTAGTTCGGGGCTGATGAAATACAATCCTTCCTGTTGTCTGCTGCCCTCAGTGTATCCTCTGGGTAAAACAATCAGCAGGACGTCCATCTTTCTTGCTCCTTCTTGCTCTTCACCTGCCAGTCTCACCTTTTAGATCACTGCTTCAGGTAATTTGCTGGGCTGCCTCTCTGATCTGCTGCCCCTACAGCTATCCAGCCTTTGCAAAGGCTTCAGAAGAATCATACATCAAAATAACTATTCCATCAAAACTGAACTATGCTGGAAAGATGGTTGAACTCATCAGCAATTTGTTTCAAAAGGGAGCATGGATAATAAGTTCCATTGGTATCAAAATGTCATGTGTTAATATTTAAGGAATGGTGATGATGATGATGTCACTGTTGTCTTTTACTTTCCTTTTTTTCCTGTCCTTCTCTCTAACTTGAACTGACCTGGGATTAAACAATCAGAAATGTCACCGTAACTTGCTTCTCATGCTAAAAGAGCACATATAGGCTAACCTCAGCACACAACAGAAATGGTTGGAGTGGCAAAAGGTAAACAACAGTTTACAATAGGTACACATGTGATCTTGACTGATTCGTTTATACCCACACCCTGCCTGCAGCACAAGTGGCCACACATCAGTGAGATGATAGAAGTTTTCCTTTCTTTTCTACCCATTCACTTCCCTACTCTGTTTACCTAAGCAGCAGGAGTCATCTTAACAGTTGTTAGTGAGATAAGGTACAGAATTTAATACATCTTCTTGTCCCTTTGGAAAGACTTTTGGTAATTTTGGAATGAATGTCTTATTCTCTCCAGGATACTCTGAATGTAAATTTGGAAAGAGGAATTCCTCCAAATAATTATAGTTTAAATGCTGAATTCCAAATATATTTATTTTCTTTGCTTTTTTGTTGGTGCACATTGCATACAAGCTTTAAGAGATTTCTTTTTTGTGGTTGCTATGGTAAAAAACAGTCCCCAGTCCTTTTACTTAAAATCCATGAACTCCAATTAACTGTTTAATGTTGTAACATACAACAGCTCTAGTAACACCTTAACAGCTTTGAGCATGATACTCCATCATATCAGCAGATGGTGATTTTTGGCATTCTGTGTTTTCAGTTTAGTCTTCTCCTTTATAATCCTTGCCATTATATCTTTTGACAAATACTTCTGGACTAACTTAATTGCAATTTGATTATACTGAGGCATTCCTCACATCTTTTTATATTTCCATTAAATATGACCAATACATGAAAAAAATGTTTGTACATGTATCCCTGGCAGCAATTATAAAAGCAGATTTCAATGTACCTTAAGAATCTGTTTCTTCTTATCTGTAACCATAAAAACACAGTCTTGAAATACCCTTAGTATGCTACAGTAGCCCTACACCTCAACAGAAAAGGTGACATAATTGATTCTTTTGGGAAGAAAGTGCAACCCTAAATGTTTGTCAAGTGTCTGAACTAAATAAGTTACCAAATTCAACTTGTTTTACCAAAGGGATTTGCCCTTTAATATTATTATTTTTATAGAGCTGGACACTGAATTCCCTATGAATATTGCTCAGTGTTTCAAAGATTTATGACTCATATAAATCTCTTTTAACATGGAGTTTCAATCATATTTAGAAAAAAGTTGACTTTGTCCAGACATTATCAAGAGCAAGATTATCGGGTAAAACCCTTTTTCAGCTGCTCTCTCTCTTTCTCCCATATAATACATTTGCATTCCATTCCTAATTTTTTTTTCCCAGTTAGAAATGGATTCTATCAATTTAAAATCAGGACTGTTCTTTGTTATTTTCCTTGAAGCTCCTTTATCTATTAAGGACACTTCAGATGTGTAATTCTGTAATAGAGGACAAAGAACCTTTTTTTTGGGGTAGCATTTCTTCTCCTTTAGGAAAAGAAAACAACAGTGAAAAGGAAAAGAACAGTTTTCCTAGAATCATAACAAGATAATTTTGCAGTTTCAAGTTTTGAAATATGAATGTCTCATTCACAGCTATTTTCTGGCTGACTCCAGGTTTCTATGATTATTATTTATTCAGTGCTGATAGTGTGCTTGACATGGTGCAAATATAGAAGGAGATATTCATGTGGACTATCTGCCAGGATTTCCTAGTTGTTAGTGGCAGTGTTAGCCTCTTTAAGCAAAAGCTTGAGGCTGTCTTTAAAACGGAGATGCTTATCCATCCTGCCAACATACAGCTTCATGCATATGACCATGGGAAACACTGCTTAAAAGCACCCAGCAAGGCTTTGGAAGGGTGGACCCAGTGGAGTTTAATTTAGTTAGGACAGCAGCAGTGTCTGGTAACTCTGACTGATCAGACCTCAAGACTAGTCATGATAACTTCAAAAGCTGGAAGTTTTTTAGGGAAAGGTAACTGGGAAGAATCAATATTCCTGATCTGATACCTAAAGAATCAAAGATGTTTGCCTGAGTGCCACATGCTTTTAAAATCCTGTGTCTTCTGTGAAGTCTGTGAACTCTTTTGTAACTTATCTGTGGTAACTGCCAACAACCCATGTGCTTAGTTCACCTGGACAGTGATGTTGGTGTACCTCAAGTTGTTGCTGCCATTGGCAGACTTCTGTTGCCAGACGGACGTCTGCCACTGGCTTTGTCAGAAACAGTATCTTCCAAATGTGAAGTGGCAGTGAAGACTTTTGTCAAAGACTAATTTCTCATGTTAGTGGCATTTGACCAAAAAAAAAATATTTCTTTTTAGTTTAAATGAGAGGATTGTTTGTCTCTATTAGAACAGTTACCATCTTTGAAATTCCTCTCCAATGGAGCCACAGCAAAATCATTGTAATAGATGAGATCTTTAGCGACTGTTTCTTGACTTTATACATGAAAGAGCAGAAGGGTTGCTTTTTCATGAATGAAGAATATTTTCCTCATGATCGCTTAAAACAATAACATCTACTCCCCTGAAAATCCCACCAAAAGAAACAACCTGCAGTGAGGGAAAAGGTGGAATACAAATACTTGTTTCTCCCTGGCTAGGATGAGCATTTCATTATCTGATCCTTTTCAGATATCCCAGCAGAATGAAAGGATGATGACAGTAAGCTTATTTCTTTGTCTGAGATGGTGATACCCCCTGTCCAAACTAACACTCAGAGGCCTTCGTTACAGAAACACAAGTCATATACAGGAGTCAATATCAAAAAGCCCCACATCCAGAAATGAACGTATCTGCCACCTATTGTACAGAAGCGGCCAAAGGAAAAAGACTCATAGAAAAATAAAAAAACTGAGGAATTTGAAAGCTGAAGTCAAATGTATTGAGCTCAGTTCAGAAGTGTAAAGAAGGTTAAAAAGTTATACATCAAGTCTAATGTATAAATTACAGTTCCTGTATTAGTCATAGTTCTTATATCCCAGAATTTTTTTGGAAAAGAAAGGGAGTGCCTAGGTTTCCTTGCCTCTCTACCCGTCACCAAAATACTTCCCTTTGTTTGCAAGCAATTTTTTACACTGAGAAAATGCCTGGTTTACTCTCAGAGGAAAAGTCTAATTAATTCTCATTTTACAAATCCTCCACAATATTTATTCAAAAGATTGGCAAATTCCAGGAAGTTCACCCATCCCTGAAAAAGAAGTTTTGTAAACAAATCTGGCAACAAATTCATTGAAACAGCAGCAGCCCTGTGAATCTGTCAAGATGTAGTTTGTTTCTGACACTTGATTAAATTCTTTTTGCTTAAGAATATAAAGTAATTTGCTACAAACCATTTAGCTGGGACATGGTGACTGCCCCTCTGATACTTCCCAGAGCATTAAATTCAACAGAAAAATCTAATAGTGTAATGTTTAGCTTTTTTTTTTTTTTTTTTAACAGAAGCAAAGCTAAATTTCTGTATTCACAAACCAGGAACAACATTAGAGGTTTCAGGATCTGTAAAACCCATTTATGGTGTACCCACAGCCTGGATCATCATTACTCCACATCCTCTGGACACAAATGGAGTGTTTTAGGCTGTGGTTCCACAGGCAGTTGCCCAGACCCCCTGTTTCCTGGCTATTTGTTCCTGGCTGTGTCATCCACTTGCTCACTTCTTACCCAGCATCAATTCATAGATTCAGTTCCCTGTGCGGCAACACCAGCATTTGTGCGGACATGTTAGCCTGGGCTACCCCAGGCTGAGATGAAACAACTAAGTGGACTGTACAGCTTAGGCTGGTTTTGTCAAGAAAAATGCCTATGTCCAGGAAAATGGTTTATGCTAGGAAACAGTCTCAGAGGTTTGCAAATATCAGTAAAGCAAAATGGCTAAACCCCACTGTCTGCCATTAGTGTCAATTAACACAAAAGATACATAGGTGTTGTTGTTAAACATGCATGGACATTACCTTTCTTTGCATTAAGATTGTCCATCCAACTGGACTACTGGTTGTGTGAACATTTTGGGGTGTCCATCTCTTCATTCTTAAAGAGATTTGGCATGTCATGTCACTGCAGCTCCTTAGCACAGGAAAACAATTTGTGAATTTATCTTATGTCATAGCTTCATAAAGCTGCACATGTCCTGCAGTAAAGGCTCAGCTAATGCAAATGTCAGTGGGTCATGACAGTTTGTACCAGCAGGTAAAATGTCCATCCTGACACATCCCCAGCTCCCTCAAACCTAAAAGGCTGATCCAGATCCCGGTGAAGTCAGTGAGTGCTTTCTCTCTGTGCTGGATCCAGCTGTAGGCAAGTATGCAGCCTCTTAAGCACAGCAATTAAGATATTGAGCTAACGTTAGTAATCCTTTCCTGCCTGCCTGGAACACCCAGACTGTCTGAGCTAGCCTTCATCTCAGGCAAAAGCCTGAGGAAATCAGCTGGGTTTATGTTGCATCTGAAAGGTCAGTCTGTGTCCCCATGGACTAAGAGGTATGGGAGAATTCCAGAATATGCTGCTAGCTTCTTGGTATTTATTTCTGGAAGCTGTTAGCTTAGATTTTTTTTAGCTAATCTTAGTTATGGGGAACTGAGATGATAGAGTGAGGGGTTTATAAAGTCACCTTTCTAGGTGCTTTAAAGTGTATTTATAAATCTACCGTCCTTGCTTTTCAGTTTCCTTTTTAGATGGAATTTTAATTCAACATTATTTATTGACACTCAGGACAGTGTATATATGCTACTTCTTTTCTAATATCACATGTAAGGACTTTGCTAAGTGACTGCCCCTCTAAAGCAAAGAAAATACCCCTAAAAATTACTGACAGTGTTTGACATCAGTAACTTTATACACTACTATTGTTGTGAGACATTTTATTACCTAAGTAATTCCTCATTTGGGGGAACCTGTGATACTCATTTTTTGCAGCATATTTAAAAACAGCGTAGAAAAGGAGAAAATCCCCTGTAAGAATTTATATTTGATGATGTGAAATAATGAATTTTTAAAATATAAACAAATGAATTTAGCAGCCTTTTGCTTAACTTTGAGTCGTGCTATTTAAAAGAAAATGGAATGGTGGGTGTCTCAAATATTCTAACCCTTCTCAGGCTGAAAATTAATACTCTTTTACATTATTGATTCTGATTCTCTCTGTGAATCCTTTTATTTACATGGTTAGTGGGTAGAAATAGTGGGAAAGTCACAACCACAAGCAATAACATGACAATTAACTTAGAGGTACTGGTGGGACATAAGTAATTTTAAGACAACATATATAAACATCACATGGTTGGCTTGAAAATCTGGACATTGTTTGCAGCTGGAAGATTTGATTGCCTAATTGATTTTGATTTTCAAATTGCTTTTGAAAATCAACCACTGGTTTGAATCTGCTCCAGATGGGCAATGACTAAAAATTGTTATAATCTGGCACGTATTTGGAAGGATAGATAAGTGAGTTGATGACTTCGTTAAAAGTATCTCAAACATACGCACTGATTAAAAAAACCCCTCATCTCTGGCTCAGCAGGGTCTTGACTGAGGGAAACTGAACTGCTCTGTCACCCCTAAGAGCTCTTTTGGGCAAGACAATGTGAGGAAGTTCATAATGTTGTTGCACACAGAGGTGAATATAAAATATATTATGGTCTGGTGTGCCTGCCTAGCAGCGAATGCAGTATGTTACAGACCAGCGCTTGTTTCCACTGAGGTCAGTGGGAACTCTTGTGTGAGTACATGTGCCCCCCTGCACCCGAATGAGAATCACACAACTACAATCATGGGGTTTAGGACTCTGAAAGTGATATTTATTTTTCCACCAACAGGTCATCAAAATTATTGCCTACCTAGTTAAAAATGGTAGAGAGAGACAGGCACTAGGGGTTGGAGGGATCTGAACTTCAGATTGTCACTGTGGAGAAACAGATGTTTCAAAAGTACAGGGCTTCCCATCCTAAAGGCGATGGCTAAAGTTGGTGACACCAGTTGTGCCCTAGTAGTGCCTCTTTGTTTCCAAAAGAAGCCTAGGGTGACTGTATAACATTAACATATACAGGTCAGTGGTTTAGTTAATTCAAGGTAGGTAAGATAAAACCCATCCTCAACAGCATCTCATCATTCTGACTGCTACTTGCTAAAGTACTATGTAAGTACTTTTGCACTTTTTTGGCGACCTCTGAACAACTGTGAACAGGGTATGTCCTCCAAAGTGTTATTACTTAGTTCCCTCAACACAGTGTCATTTTTTTAAAGGAGAAAATGTACCATTTTCAATAACAAGCTTGGCAAAGATATTGACCAAAATGATGTCCCTGGCACATAATGTCCCTGGTTTTTAGTATGCTTTGTAACCATCACCTACATGAATTAAATGGCACTTTTCTGTTTGGACAGCTGGATTTCTGTGTGGCACTAGATGGCAATATTCCCTCAGCTCCAGAAATGGACAGGGGAGCCATACACAGCAATGGGACATATTCTGACCTTGTTTACTTGTTATCACCCATGTAGCTCATATTGTAACAGCCGGGTTTTATGTGAATGAGGTCAATCTGGACTGCAGAGGCTTTTTCTCTCGATGCATCTATCCACCTACCTTTAGAGCTTTGCAGCTCTCTGTCAAAATATTTGTTGGACAGTGTGCTTACTGTGTGTTGTCTTCTGTTTCATTAAGAAAGCTCCTGTGGTCTCAGGCTGTTCCATGATGTTGATGCTCAAATACACAGGCAAGAAGTATCTACATCCAGGCTATGGCACTGCTTTCCTGCTGCCTTTTGCTTATTACTCTGGTGGCTGACTCAGTCAAGTCATTACTCAGATATAATGTTGCCTCATGTCACTTATAAGTGGCTTATTTTTTTCACTCGTGTTTGCTGTCAGATAAAATAAGCATAACCTAAACTCAGCAACTGTAAAAAAGTGATTCTGTGTCTGCACCCGGTTTATTTTGGCCCTATCCCTGTGTGATACTTCTAAAGGCTTTCTCTAGTCACAGAGCTTACAGGCAGCAAGGAACAGAGCCAGCGGTGAATATTGCATCTGTCTTCTTTGCATGATTAAGATTTTGTTTGCCTTCAGACAACTTTATTCAGGCCCAGGTCTGTTGAAACTGCTTCTTTCAAAATCAGGCTTGTCATTGATCTTTGTGAGATCAGGATTATTAAAATTATTTTCCAGTAGCCTAGATGAAATAGTAGTGTTACCCAAATGTGGAAAGATTCCAAGGATGGCTTTAGACAATGTACGTCCCAGGCAAGGTATTGAGTTAGAAACAGAAATTATTGTGGAAAAGCTGGGGGTTTTGTTCCCTCACTGTCATAGGACCACCAAAGCCTCCTCTTCAAGCAGATGCCTGCCACTTGCCATTCACCCCACCACTCAGCCTTTTTTCCAATTTATAAACCTACGTCTGTGCTGTCACAGCTGTTCTGCCACATGATTCTTAGAGTGAAAAACTCAAAACCACATACACTGCCTCCCTCATCCTGTTACTGCACATCTCCATGTCCTCAGACCAAGACCCCAGCTTCACATGCCCAACCTTTTCTTTCTTTCACTCCCCAACTTTCCCAGCAGAGATCCAACCTTTTCTCCACCAAGCCCCTTCACTGTCTCATACTTCATATGTATGAGATACATATGGGGCTCATAAAGCCCCAGCTTTAATCCTCTGCCTCACAAATCTCTGTCCTCATGTCCTCATGTAGCTGAGTAAATTGTGGTACTACTGCATTGACTATTGCTAAGTATGTGAACGGAGCAGAAACAAAAATGATACACTAAATCCTCAGGTGGTATCAAACAGCTGCATGCTCTCTGATCCATAGTAGTGGAAGGACTGAGACTATGCATGCTGCAGTTGCCATCAGTCAGCTGATGGGTAGTCATTTGATGGGGCAGAAGCTCACAGGAACACCAGAAGTACAGAGCCTTGAGCAGTGACCTCGCAGTTATTTAAAGTCCTGCAGAAAAGAGTATTGTCCTCTTTCAGACAGTTCAGTCCAACAGTTAGACTGCAGCTTATACTGTGAAACAAATGGCGAAGAGAGTGAAACATCCCTCTTTACTCCCTTACACATGTCTTCTAGATGTCAGGTTCAGCCACAGAGGAGGGAAGAAGCCACTTTTCCCCCAGGGGAAGCCTATGGTAGGAGGTATATGCAGTACTTTTTTCCTCACTGGCTTTGCCATGCCAATACCTGGAGGAGAATGTTACTCTTCCAGGTATGGGCTGCTGTTGGGCTATGATCTGCCAAGGAGAAATGAGTAAATTCAGCACCTTTTGGGACTTAAGGCAAAGCTCATTGGAGCCCTGGAGCAATAAGCCAGAAAAGGATGAGGATCAGGGAAGAGCAGAATCAGGTATAAAGCAAGAACCTGAGGTAGAGATTTGCTAGTTTTGTGTGCTACATCTGATTAAAAAATTAAAGAATCCCACAGGAGAGCACAGAGCTACTTCTGACCAGTGTCTCTGGGGATGCAGCCATTGAGAGGGGCTGGAAGTGAACAAGATGACTGTCACACAGCATGGTGCCCCAGGGGCCTGGCACAGGTCAGTCCCTGCCACAGCCTTGGCAGCCCAAGCAAAACTAGAGTGTATCTACATGCCCTTCTCTCATCACACGCCCCTTCTCTGGTCCCTGGGAGAGTTAGAGAGCCCAGTTGAATAGCTCACAGCTGTTGAAACCATAAACAAACAAATTTTCACACTGTTAGGAAGTAGTGAATCATTCTCACTCCTCCAGTTCAAAGAATGGAGGAACTGAGGTGTAAAAACCTGTCCATCTCCAAGTGAAACTCCACCCTCCGAGCACTCACCCTTTGCTCAGAGACGCTTTTTTTGTTAATTGTATACTGGTTTGGGTTTGGGTTTTTTTTCCCAAAGTCAATAGAAAATATTTTATTTGTGCTAAAATGCAAGGTTGCTTTTGCAAAATATAGTCAGATGCCTTTTGATGATAAAATAGATAAAATAGAGTATGTTGCATGATGCAAAAGCCTGTTCAAGGAACTCTTTGTGATACATTAAAATACTTGACTAAGTGAAGTGCATCATGCTGTGTACATAGCAAACTCAGAGTTTCTGTACCCATATTTGCCCAGAGCATTCTTTCTTGTTGCATTTGCATAATTTGCTACTTCACATCCTTGTTTATGTATTTACCAATCAGGTCAGGTGGCCAAGCAATTACAATAACAAACAAACTTGTAATATGCAGTAAATACTGTATCATGAGGTACAAAGTATTGCCACATGGGTCTTGGTCCTGATCCAATATCTACTAAACTCAGGAAGAAGACTTCATTGGCCTAAACACATTTTTTCACTGAATAATTACTTGCACAACTGTTTTTTTGAAGACAAATCACACGATTAAAATTCAAGTGACATATGTAAATGGTGTGGACAAGTGGCATAATTTCTCGTAGGTATTGAATGTTCTACACCACCCCATATTTTTGATCTTGAACCATAAAACACGAAGTAGTTGCTGATATAGTCTACTTTTGCACAGGTGAATGAATATTTGAAGCTTGTATTTCACTGACTTTCATGTTGTGTTAATTGCAGAAGAAAAATGAAGTATTTTTAAGCAGTACAAGAACTTCTCAAAGAGAAAAACATTCGGCAACAGTGTGCTTTTTACACTCATCGTGACTGAGATTGGGAGTGAGAACTTTGGCTTTTCTGGAGTATGGCCTTGGAGAAGTCACTTGACCTCTGTGTAGGGAGGATTCAAGTACATCTGGAGCTTTCTTGAACTTACATCCTTGTAATCTTCTATCTGCCTCAGTCCACATTTGTCAAGATAGAGTGGAGGGAATGGGAAGTACCAGAACCATCTCCCCTTCTTAATGCCTTACATATTCTCAGTCCTTCTAAAATAAGTGCTCAGATTCTTTGTGGCAAAAGACAGACGCCCGGGATTCCTCCTTCTCCGACAAATCCTTTCATCCCTTAGGTGTATAACTGCTGGAGCAATGGGAGGAACTTGTCAGCACTGACAACAGCAGTGCTTTGGGGCTTCTGTGTGTACTTACCCAGATTCTAGACCAGGGGTCCTCAAACTTTTTAACCAGGGGGCTGGCATGCAGATGCAGTGGCAGGCAGTCATCTGCGGCTGCTTGGTTTCCCCCCCCCCAGCCCCCAGCGGGGGAGGGGGGCGGGGGCGTTCTGTAAATACCGGGGGCTGGATTGAGGACCCTGGGGGGCCATATCCGGCCCGCAGGCTGTAGTTTGAGGACCCCTGTTCTAGACTATTCTTTACTTAAACCTGGATCCCAGAAAAAGCTCTTGGTGTGATGGAATAAATTCTTATTAGCAGACATCTCAAGTTAATTATCAAGGAGGTGACTAGTGGGTTTATGTGTCTGCAAGTCAGTGCTAGAAAATAGATGGCCCAGAGATCTGTCTGGGACTTTTTTGCTTAATTGTATGGGTTACTAACCTTGCTAAGATGGGATTGCTTTAGGTGAGATTAAGGTAGCGTGGGTAGTACTCATGACTTTTAGTTTGCTTTTTTCAATCACAAATAGTACAGAGGAAGCTTTTAGCTGAGAAATCAAATTAAATGGTACATAAGTTTTTGGTGTAGGATGCTAAGGTACTGTTTTAATATGTTAGGAAAGGTTACCAAGGCAGTGGATGGAGAAGCTGTACTGTTTAAAGAAAAAGGAGATGAAAATAAAACCTGACAGTCTAGGTGATTTAATTCATAAAATAACAATAATAAATATGCTTGAACTGAGGCTGGAACCAGTGTGTGAAAATTCTCCTTAGGCTGCTCAATTTTTGGTGAGTAATTACCACAGAAGAGCAAAATGTTTCCTTTCATGTGAGTTGGCTAAGAAGAGAGCCACTACTCTGGCTGAAATAGCCATTAATGGGGAAATTGTCTTGAACCTCTGATGTGTTTGAAGAGAGAACATTTCTTTCCTGTTGACAGACTGGAAGCCAATTGAGAATTAAATGCATAGAAAAAAGATTAATGTCCTGAACCTGCACATTTTGTTATGCAAGGCTACTTGTCTGAGGCTGGCCTCTGTTAAAATCCCTTACTTTTCTGAGGACAGGCAATTGAAAGCTTGCACATCAGTTCTGCTCAGTCCCACCCGACATCCCTCACTTCCATGTTCTTTCTCTCTGCACCCCAACCTAAGACCAGTGCAGTCTCTTGCACTCTGATCTGTTGGTCTTTCTCTTGAAATGAAGATTATTTAACTTCTTGGCAGATATAGCATCTTTCTCACATTCTCCACCTTACCTGATAATCCAGAAGACATTTCTTCAGAAGTACATTTTCTCTGCACTACTCTAAAATGCCCTGATTTCAAATAATCTTGAAAACCAAGGAATGATTAAAAATCCAGATTGTTCCTTGACTTTTTCATTTGCTCCAATTAATTTTTCTTCCCTCTGTTTTGCCTGCAAACTCCCTGGGTGTATTCTTGCTTGCACTGCCTTGACCTCTCTTCATCCAGCTGCCTTAAATTCCCAGGAAGCTCATTCCTGACCTTCCTGCAGCGGCAGAGTTACTGTTGCTAGTCTCACCAGGGAACTTCTGCCTTGCTCACCTTCTCCTAACTCATCTGTTCCTAACCAGCTCTGTACTTGATGATATGCATATATTTATTTCTACTTGATTTTCAACCTGTTTGGGGCTCTTTTTTAACTCTGGCTGCTTTTTCACTTTATTCCTTATAGGCTGGCAGAATGAATCAGAGAACCACAGAAATCCACTCAGCAGAGGGATATAAGAAAAGAGGGATCTATAGGAGGCATTGAGAGGTACTGGCAGTGACTGAAGGAAAAAGAAGGAGCCAGAGCCCTGTCTGCTCACTCACTCCACCTGTATGAGCTGCCCTCCATGCTCTCCTCCCTCACTGTGTGCTCCTCTTGGCTCTACCCCCGGTCTCCCTGGTCACCTCTATGGTCTCTTCTCACAACATGCTTGAACCATGAGGCTTAACAGGAACTACTTGAAAGCCCTGGAGACACACTCAGAGAGAAAACAGAACTTAACCACTCCATGGGTATTCACATAGCACCTGAAACAATTATCTGTTACACTTCCAGGTGAAGCTGGGGAATGGCAGCATTTCAAGCACATGTGTGTTCCAGATGTCTTTGCTGTCTCCCATATCCCCCTATGATGTCTCTATCACAAGATGTGCAGAGGAAAGTCTGCTTTATATGTATGGACGTTGAACTCTTACTGAAAGTAGATCTGTGTACATTCTCAGATGAAGGAAGGACAAAACAAATAAGATAGAAAATGTATTTACAGAAAAAACAAACAACAAAAAACCCCACACAAAAGTGATTCCCCCAAAACCCCAGCCTAAGAAGTAAGAGAAAGAAAATAAAGGACAAAATTTGTAATCTCTGAGTTATGGAGAAGGATGGAAACAGTCCTATCACTCAAGCTAGATGCTAAACAAATTTAAACACGTATCTAAAAGACTGCCTACTTTAAAACTTAGTCCAGATGTTCCCGTAGTTCTTTCAATATTAAAAGAATCAACAGAATAATGGGATAGATTGTATATTGCAACTAAAAGGAGGGAATAAAGCTAGCAGCAGTTTTACAGTGCTCTGATAATTAGTAAAAGATCACAGGCTTATTATACAAGCCTGGTTCATGCCTGTGCACACAGAGCTCATCTTTGTGAGATGTCTGGTAAGATCAAAAGCTTCTTTGTGGACCCAGGAAATTCATATGAAGGGGTAGCCAATGATCTGATAGGTAAGAGGACTGGTTAGACCTTTTGCCAGTATAAATATATTTACATTAATATCTTATCAGCATAACTAGGTCATTTGAGGGTGGGATTTTCCGTAATTTTTTTACTAACATAAAGTGTAGGCACACACTTCCTGGGCCAGCGGAAGACCAGCTTCCTCTGTACTACAGGTTGATGCAGTATGTGCTCCCAGATGATATGATGTGGCCACATTCACTTTAAACCCAGGTTGGATCTGAACTTGGCAAGACCCTAGAAGCACTTTTAAATAGATGCAGATCAACCATGAAATAAACTTTTCTTATGATTCCCCAAACCAGTATCAGATATGTAGGTATGGCTCAGTTCCTATCAGTAGGCTTCACTGATGTATGTTTTCCAGTTTCATTGTATCAGTGAATCCTCCAGGGCACATGTGTATAGTAGTTTAAGATACGCACGCAGCAAGCATAGGCAATGCCTGCTCCAGTGTTAAACTAGCTATTCATGTTCAGCATGTTCAATTAACATGCTCATACTACACAAAACACAGGAGCACAGGACAGAGCTCTCTAAACTACTGTCAGCTTTCACTGGGACAGCCACAGAATGTGATACAGAACCATCTAGAGATGTTAGCTTAGCTCACAAATCAGTGTGGTTTCTCTAGAGCTGTGTTAAACCTGAATCTCTAAAATCTGCCTCTTAGTAGAGCTGTTAAGTTTGTGTGGAGGTGTTTGAGAATCAACTACATGAATCCCTGAGCAACCTGATCTAATTAAGCCTGCTTTGAGCAGGGTTTGACTAGGTGACCTCCAAAGGTCCCTTCCAAGCTAAATTATTCTGAGTTGATACTGATGCACCAGATATTGCATCCAGTTCATGTATTAGTGTCACCTCTATACTATGCTCGACAAAAAAATGCTAGGACTACCCTTAAATATTAAAAAAACCCACAAAACAACACCAAAAACATTTCACTGGTGTATTGTGGGCTAGCTAGCTAAATGCCTAATCTAAGGGAGACACTGCACTTTGCATAGTAGTCTATGCGGGTCCTGAGACAGCTACAGCAAAGCTAACTTCATCATGTATGTGTGCTGCTATCTCACCTCCAGGCATGCAGTGTATGTGGCCTGAGTAATTCTCTGATAGCCATAGAAATGAGAAAACTTCAGGTTCTTGGTTTAAGTAAAAAAGCATGAGTATTTGATTCTGGTGTGTGAAGAGAGCACCTAATTTGCCAGTGATGAAAGCAGCATGGTATTTTCAGATTAGAACATACTTGATTCTTTTCATAATGCTTCAATAAATAAAATAATTGCAGTGAAAGACCTATTAATGATTGTTTTCTCAAGTGTGGCCCAGGTCTGTGGATGGAGTGTCAGCAAGGAGCAGTTTTCTGACAAGCAAACAAGGTGACAGTGTTTAGAAACTCCCTTAGAGACACGGGTCCTTTGTTTTGTTTCTCACTCTACAACATGAAAAAGAGAAAGCAGTTAGGTGGAGCTAATGTAAACTAGGGAAAACATACCATGATCTTCCTTCAGTTTGCATCCTGGGAACATGAAGGACAGGGTCATAAAGACGATGAAGAGCATGCTCCTTCTCCTCATTTCGCTGGCAGTAGTATCTGGTAAGAACATGATTTCATTATGCTGCTAAAATTAGAACACTGTTGGCTGTTATACTTTCTCTTGGGAGCTTTATAATACATATTTAGGGATCAGACACGGATGGAAAAAATCAAGTAACAATTATTTTCCTACTGAAATAGATTGAGCTCTGTGGTTACAGCAGTATAATGAAGAAGGGAATAGAACTCCTTGCTGGATGAGGCACTTCATGTGCAATTACCACTGCTCAGTGTGACAGTGTTGGAGTGGGAAAGGAGGACAGCTCTCCAAGAAACAGTATCTAATATTAATACTCCAATAATCATCTTCCAGATATTGATAACATTTCTTTTTGATGAAGTAAAACAAGCAACCAAACAAGACCAAACAGGAAAACATGTGGAGAATATTAGTAGGGTAGTATCACTGTCTTTGCCCAGTCTAAAAACGTGGGAGATTAGCCAGTATGAATATGTGCACATTAGCAACTGAAGGTAGATCTTCAGACTGCAGTCTGTGTGGCTCATGGAGCACTTGGTGTTACTTGTAGTAAGGTAGCTGCTCAGGGAGGGTCAGTTTGCTCTCAAGGAACTGAAATAGTTCTGCCAGCCCTCAGGAACCTGTCCGTATTTGGCTGTTTTCCTGATGTCCCAAAACACTGAGCAGGACACTGCATATGAATCTCAGCTTTCCCTGAAAAACAGCACTTTTCTAACCTGCATGGTTGTGGAGAGAGAAAAGCTTGAAGGTGTGACTCAAGCACATTGTGAAGACTAACAGATCACAGATAAATAAGACTTAAATATATATATATACTTCTCAAAGCCAGTCTTATGGTTGCTTTGTCTTAGACTTAGCATTTGTCAATGTGTGGGGTTGGTAATTCTGATAAATAATGTGTTAAATTGCTTCAGGCATGTTTTGTTCTCCGAAGTAAGGAGGTAGGCAAGGACTTGTGAATATGGAAGGAGAGCTTTTGTAAAATCAGTTGGAAGAAGAAGTTGCCATTGAGATGCAGTACCAAAAACTTCAGTTGAAAATAAAGAGCAAGAAATAAGAATTTGTGATTTAGAAAGACAAATCCTGAATAAACAGCCAATGAAATCTTTAGAGATAATATAAAAATGGCAACTCTTTTCTTTCTACATCTCTAAATTTTACAAATAATTTCATTGATTTTATGAATGGTTTCCATTAATGAACTGTGGCTTGTTGAGGGAACTGGATTCATCAGGTACTCTCCACAAGAGATTATATTCAAAGTTCAGCTCCGCTTAAGGAAATGTATCCCCCAAAGTGCGTCTCAGCCCAGTCTCATTTGCATAGGTGATTTTTATTGATGATGTTTTCCAGAATCTGTAAGGACATTGATAAAAACTCGGTCCTTCACTGGGTCTTGCTTCCACTGACATAAATCAGTAACAGCTCAGCTGAACTCAGTCCTACCAGTGTCAGTGTGACCTGTTCAGACTAGCTCCTACAGGCAGTTCCCACCTCACAGTCTCCCACATCCCAGCCTGTACCTCACCTACCTGCAGAGCATCCCCAAGGCCTTTTTTTCCATAAATGCCAGAGTAATCCCAACCAGATCAGTGATCCATGGACCTGATGTATCTGGGGTGTGGGAGCATGGGAACTTCCATGCAGCTGTGGAGAGGCTCCGGGGAAGTGCCTCAGTTCTGCCTCTTACTGGTGAGGCCCTGTGCTCAGAAGAGGCCTTCCCAGAGGCGAACTCTCTCACCACAGCCTCGTACAGCTGGTTACATGAACAACACCTGCCATGTTCCCTCCTTCTCCCCACAATGCAGACTGCAAGAGAAAGAACTGGGGGTGTCTGATGGAGTCATGCCACTCTAAGCACTCCAGGAAATGCTCCAAGGACAGGTGCCTCCTGGGGTAGGATGTGAGAAGAATGGAGACCGTGGGACTCCATGCTTTGTCTTGGGGACTCATCTACTGCTACTGGGTTTGCTTCTCATATAGCAAAGGCACTGGGATCCTAGGTCTTCTCTGATCGTATAGGGAACAGTTATTTAAGAGGCCAGTAACAGGAGCAATGTCTATCACACAAAGGCCATATGTGGGCTATCACTAAAATGCTCCAAAATTTTTCTAGGGATGTAAGGAAAGAAGATTTTTTGATAGTTTGGGAAAAAATGTCACTAAGGCTTCTTCTAATGTCATTGGAAAGCATTGGAGCTGAACTCTTCCACTCCAGATTAAAAGGCCTGCTGCCCCTGGAGGAATGGCAATTAGAATGCCTCTGTGGTAGCTGATGTGGGTCATCAGTCAGTCACCAGCTACATGAGGAGGGGCAAAGAGAGATGGTTCTGTCCCACACCACAGAGGTGTTGCAAAGCAGAAGCTTGCCCTTTGGCATTACATTCCCAAGCTCCACGCTGAGGCTGAGCATCCAAGCATAAGCATGTTGCAGCCCTAATGGCCTCAGACTAGTTCCTGTAGCAGTCTTTTACCTTGCAGCTGCCCAGTAAAAATAAAAACTTCATGGAGTTTTGGCTACAGTAATAGCTGGTATATGAACAGCCTGGTCAAGCTGTGTGAGAAGTATCTGCGTCCCTCTTCACACACAGTGTGTAGGGAGTTTGACTGAACACAGCCGCCTTTCTTGGCAAGTGTTTTGGACAAGCCAGCGAAGCTCCCCTAAGCAATGGTCAGCCCTGCCATGGTCTCACATTGAGGTAAATTGCCAGTTCAGGGATGTGAGGTTACCAAGATGTTTCAGGCCATGCCCTACAAGCTGTCCTGATTTATGTTTTCTAGACATTCTTTATGAGATAAATTTGTTAAAATATTATGTTACTATTTGTTAAAATAACAAACCCCAGAAGCTAAATGAGAAAGGAAGCAAAGATTTTGGTTTGGGAAGTCCAGAGGTCTGACCGAGAAGCAAGGAGCTCATGCAAAGCTGTTGGATGCCACAGCAGTCCATGCTGCTTCCAGGCAGTTTTGAACCATAGGGTGCTTTTGTGGGCCTGCATCTCCTCCAAGGACTGGAGGTTGCTCTTCCATGCTCAAAGCAGAAGACACAACAGCACAACCCCCAAAGTTATTGCTGACTCACACTACCCATGAGCCAGGCGTGCACAGAGCTATCCTAGAAAGAATAAGAGGGAAAATGGAAGAAATGGGCACTGCAGATGGTGTAATTCACAAAAAAAGATTGCTTCTTTAACATCCAGGTCAGTGTGATTCAAGGTGCTTTTTGATGTGATTAGTGCACAGAGGCAGCAATTAGTAGAGGGGGTGAAATGAAATAACAGAAACATGTTCCATTTCTTTGCTTCTGTATAAAGGCATCTATGAAGGCAAATGATGCAGTAACAATGCTACTTTAACAACAGCCACTGTAGATGACAGCAGTATAGTACTGAATTAGATAAAAGACTGATTCTTCTGCCATTAGCACTGGATTTACTACTGTGCAATGCCACCATTCATAAGCAAGAAGAGAATCGGGCTGTTTTGTGCATTAATAATGGCAGCTTTTGGCACAAGCTGTGTGCTCCTGCTAGCCTAAGATTCCCAGAAGTAATTTTACATTCATTTTCATCTTGCAGGAAGAAGAACCCAGTTGCTTAAGGGCTTACCTGCAACAAGCACCGTCGAAGAAAATGCAGCAGCTGGTGTTTCAGTTTATACCTTTAACGTAACTGTTTCTCCATTGTCTTCTGAAGGCGTTGCAATACTTCCTACCATAGTAAATTCAAATCCACTTACAGAGGCTTTTGATATTGAATCAAGAGGAGGTCTTGAATACAGGGTGAGTTTTACCTTTAGCTTGAACAATGTTTGGTCATGTAGGCTGATGTTTCCTGGATTACTAAGCACCGAGAGCACAGTGCCTTATGATTTAATCAGAAAAGAGTTGCAAATGCAGACTGTGGTAGTATTTGGACATGCTGTAATGGATATGACAAATGAATAGCAATAGTGATTATAATTTTTAATTGCATCTAGACAAAACCCACATATCACAATAATTCCATTGATTCCATGATAGAAAAAATGTGATTTTTGGAAAATAAGAGGTGGAGAAGGACATATAGGACCTACTTCTCTTTTGAGGATTTGTCCATAGTTTTTCAATTTATATAAAGTCACCATGAATTTAAAATGCTTTAGTTAAACTACATGCAGCTTCTGTTGGGTCACTCTCACCTAGAATTAAAATGAATTTGACTCGCTTCCAAAATAAAGTAAGCTGAGTCAGGTCAAAATCATATTTGATTCTGAATGAAGGCTGTGACACATGAGGAAGTTATCTTGAGGTAAGAAGTTACCACACTTCCACCCATCTGTGATCTCTTTCTGTTTATTGCATGCTCTTGTCCTATGGCAAATGCAAAGCAATTCCTTTTACTTCAGGCTAATTTTCATTTCTGGATAAATTAGCAAGTATTAGCTCACATTTGTCACTAGCAATGAGTGTTCAGGCACATAACTTGTTATACCATTGTAACTTGCTTGTGTGTTTGAGCCTGAACAGTGACAGTGTCTTTAAAAGATACAGACAGGCACTGAGCAGAGTCTTAAACAGTTAATTTGAATACATTTTTCTGGGTGTTTCCAAGAAATTTCAGGTTTTCACAGAACTGATACAAGGGCTCTTTTCTTGTTGTCTTTGCTGGTGTTTCTGGGGGGGAAATTTGGGAAAAGTAAGACTGTGACCACAGGTAATTGCAGCTCACTGGTTCAACCTGCCTTCAAGGAGCTGCTGCTGTTCCACTGCTCTCTCCCAGCACAGTACAAAGCTTGGTTGTGCCAGCTCTGCTGGTTCTTTACCTGCTCCCCAGCCAGATCAGTGAAATGGTTAAAAAAAACTCTCAGAAAAGCCTTCTTTCACATGTGAAGCATAGGATGTGGCTGCACAAACAGCTGAACTGGGTCAGCTGAGGGGATGTAACAGGCAGAAGGAAATGGATACATACCTTTAGATGGCTTTGCTGACAGAGAATTTGTAATGTGGGACTCCCTAGGCTGTATTTTGGCATTTTGAATCAAAGCTATCCATTCTGCTGCAAAACATAGCCCTTTCTTATACCTGTTTGCTCCTGTCCCATGCCTTCTCTATGCTGTGCAGCACAAGCAGTTTATGTTGCTGCTTGTTGAGTGGGACTGAGAAATTAATCTGGAGGGAAAATAAGTCTGCAAATAGATAAAAGGTCTCTTCTTGATTTTTTTTAATGGCAGGCATGATAGAGAAATTCTTGTTCAAGCACAGTGCAGAGTGTGACACAATAATGGAAATGAATGGCCAAGAAAGTGTAGGCTGGAGACTGTCTTCCAAAGCACCAATTTATATTAATTTCATACCACAGCCCCATTACCAGAATGGCCTGTGAGCCCTTGTATGCCTTGCTTACACTGTAGCTGTTTACAGGGGTTTTAATCTCACTTGAGGAACTAGAACAAAGAAGTTGGGCCAGTGAATATCAGTCATAAGAAAATAATAAAGCAAGCTACATACAAATTCTGCAAATTAGCAGCTGAGTGCTAATTACAACTCATAAGACAAGGATAAATACACAAGTATTCTTGGTTCATTTATGTGATGAGGATTGCTACTTCTGATTATTTATTCTGTGTTGTGGCAGATCTGTACAACATTCTGCAAAAGTGATGTGATCCAAAATGAGATACTTCAGCTCTACCTACTGCCATTAAATCTTTGCTAAGATATAGAAAAAGACAGTATTTCATGTATGAATTATGAGGTTTGCAGATGAGCTAAGTACCTGTTAGCACAGGCTCTTCTGTATTTATGAAGCACATTTTCTCCTGTTGCAGCAAGCCAAGGCAATATCACAATTTCTGATATATTTTGAGATTCTGAGAACGTCACAGTTTCTGAGATCTGAGCCCTGCCCATTCCTCCTCACTTTACTCTTGTTTGAAGAATCCCGTGGGCAGAAGATATGTTGAATGCATGAAAACATACTGCTGCCTGCGGCTGCCTTGATGCTGTTAGTGGTGCTCTCTCTGCATCGTGGGAGTGAAGGGGGGAGCAGGGAGCAGTGAAATTCTCAGGTGGAATGAGGGGTAGACAGTTATGGGGTGACTCTAGATCCCCTTTCATGAAGTGTGCAGCTGCTTCAAGTGTGTACAGTGTTGCCATTATCAGTAGGCATTGCTCCTACCTGGAGGAGAGGTGAACTGTGGCTCACAGCCTATGCCAGTGGCAAGCTGTTCTCAAAAGCAATCTAGAAAGAGGCCATCTAGAGTCACATCTTCACTTGCAAGGTCTCTATAAAGGAGGATAGAAGATGCATAATTAGGCAGTCTGGATGTAGTTACACCACCAATAAAAATATTTGGCTGTGAACTGGAGGGGTAATCCCCAGAGCACATAATTTCTGCTTAGAATTGGACAGTTTCTCATTTTGAATTAATTGCATCTGTTTACTGTATTTAGTTCTCCAGCAAACATTTATTTTGGAGATCAACCTTCCCACTGGTGTTACAAGCTTTTGTAGAATGTTTTTTTCTGAGTTAGCATCACTTTTATGGGAAACTGCTATTTGTGCAATATAGGAGAGAAGGAGACCATCCAGGACACAGGTTTTTTCTCCTGTACTATAACAGAAAGATCCATGAGGTTCCAGAGAGCACCTGTTTTACATACCAGAAGGCATAAAATGTTTGTGTTCCTGTTCACTCTCCTCCAACTGTCTTTATTAATTGGCTCTGTTTTGACTTCTGACTCCTAATTGTGCTGAAATCACTTTTGTCCTCTGGCCATGGCATCTCATCTAAAATCAAGGATTTGTTTTGTTGTTCTCCTGCATCATCTCCAGGCTCCTCCATTCTGCAGTATTGTGAATACACTGACACACTCCTTGTCACACATACTTCTGAGCCTCAACTCTTCTCCATTTCCACAGCACCCTGCTACTGTGTTCAAGCTTCACAGTTTTTTAGCTACACAGCAAATTTGACAGTCACATTTTCCTTTCTTGTCCAAGAAAGGGAAGTTCTTGTTTCTTTATTAGCTTCAGCAGTGAAGATTGAGGCACGCAACTTTCAGCATCCTGCTGTTGCTTGGGACTCATCCTAATTCCAAAAGGAATGTATTTAATGTTTTTTCATGGAGTGTCAGTCTTGTGCTTGTACATATTCTGTGTTGAGGCAATATGCAAAGCTGGAAGCATTAAAAAAACAAACAAAGCAAATATTTGCCTTATCAATCTTGTAAAACTTAAGGCTTAAGTTGTTTTTTAATGAGTTTGGCATTTTCACCAAACAGTTATGGTCCCTCTCTCGTACAGTGTGCTTTTGCAGCTCCCTTCGTCCTGTGGTTTCCTGCAAGTCTTCTCCCAGACACACCTTATACAAGGCAGGGGCTGCTACCTGCTAGACTATACTGTTTCCTGCCCCCCGCTCTCCCCTTATTGCAAGTAAAAGGTCTTCCCTTTCATGCTCCTGACTCACAGAAATAGTGAAGCTGCCCTTGTGTCCTGAAGGGCTTCCTCCCAGTTTTCAGCCTCGTCACACCTCAACTGCTTCTGGAGCTTGGTGTGGAAAGGTGAAGACTTGGCACAGAGAAGTACTTGCGAAGTGTAGTCCTGACCTGTAAGGCAAAGTATTGCCTGTGAGGCAGGACAGCTCCTTCCAGGCTTTCTCCTCCTCAAACTGTCCTTCACACAGGAGGTCCTTGAGTTGCTCTATGAAGCCACAACATTTTGGGCTTTCCACTCTGTTTTTCTCACGTTTCTGCCACTGGCAAGAAATGTGCCAGCAAGTAGAAGGTGACCTAAATTACCATTTACTGATGGAAAGTGTCACTTTACTTGATTTCATTCATATAGACTATAACTTACATCTTTTGCATCATGTGCTAATGGTATTTTTTTTTTCTTTTCAGGTTGTTACCACTGGAAACCCTGTTCTAGATTATGAAACTATGCCAAAGAGGTTTGATTTAGAAATTTTTGTTGAAGACACATCTGGAAGAACTGACCTTAACATACTCACTGTCCAAGTAATAGATAAAAATGAGCGTCCTGTGTTTCGAGGAAATATGGCAATTCAAAGTAAGATAATGGTAGTATTTGAAAAGAACAATATTTGAAAAGATGACATCAGATTAAAAACCCATGTAGCTGCATACAGTGAATGTAGTTAAAGTGGTCTGAGCATTTTCCTTTAGAAAAACAGGGGAGGAAGGGTACACTGTTTTTATCAGAGCTTTATTTTACACAAATATTTGGTATACTTCATCTCTGGAAGAAGTGCCCTTTTAGTTTTCTTGAAGTTTTGACCAAAAATGATTTGACCATTTTGAAGCACCTGAAGAATTAAAAGAAAAAAAAAGATGTTTTTTGTACAATTAAGTATACATGTTCTTTTTTTTTGTAAGATGAATACCTACCTAGCTGTATGTATTAGAAACTTGATGTTTGGTGGGGATATAACTGTTGAGTATGTTTCAGTAGTTTGTTGAAAATGTTACTGATTTGGAAAAGCAAGACACATTTAAATAAGTGTATGTTGTGTACATGCAAGAATTTCTGAGGGAAAACAGTAAAAACACTGCTCTGCCAATGTTTTACACCTGCATTTTTCATTTGCATCTGCACATGAGAAATTAAGCGGAAAATCAGTTTGAAGAGCGTGATCTCAGAGATTATGATCTATGGTGGTGCAAATGTAGAATCAAAGAGTTCTTTCTCCTGCATGGGGCAGATGGTGTTAACCAGGTTTACTTTCAGACCACAGGCAAAGGTGCATTGGGGAGGAGCATGCAGTAGCCTTAGGAATGAGGCTGGAGAGTCTGGACACCAGCTGTTGTCAGTGCAGGATTTGCATGCCATGCAGTACTTAATACAAGGGACAATGCCATCAATAGGATAGGAAATAATTGTCTTACTCTCTGAGCAATCTCGTTTTGTTCATTTACTAATGAGAGGGACCTGGAAAAGTTGTACCATGAGGTGACAGAGTATAGTGATGTATTTATTATGTATTCACACACAGACAGAACAGTTCAGGCAGTGAGTAAAAATATGTTCCTATTATTTCACAAGGTACTGAGAGCCTGTTTGAAGTCTTGATATTCTAACAGCACTGTACTGAAGAGCATTCAATAATTCAATATTCTTTTTTTTTTTAAATCTGAAAATATCAAACTGTGATCTGTTCATGGGAGGTATTCGGAGCTGGCTGCTGACCCCCCCTCCAGGTCTGGACTAGCAGCTGGAATTATGTAGGCTGGATTCGCAGCCCTTGGTGTGGTCAGCAGGGCTGCAGTCTTGATTTTTGTGTGCGGCTGCAGAGGGCACGGCTTGTCTGCCTGGACGGTTTCGGACCAGGTCCACTCAAATTCAGCCTGCTTCACTAATGCCTCCTAAGCACGTTGACACTCTTGCTTCCATACACTACTTAGTTTGTAAAGCAAATTAGCTTCCCTGAGGGAAGAGGCTGTGTCATCTTCTCACTATAGCTGGTGTCTTGCATATCATGGGTGCTGCTGGAATCTAATAATAATTAAATGTGACACTTCAGGGGATCGGCACAGCATGAAACACACTTTACGTGGGAGCTTGTTACAAATAAGTGCATCAGCTTAACTCTCAGCTAGAGCTGCCATTAATTGGCAAGCACAGATGTCTGATCTGTCTAACTGTGTGGCTTTAGTTAACAGTACCAGCCACAATTAGACACTAATTGCGCATTCGCTGGTTATGAAAAAGCATCTCCCTCTCATTAAACTTTATATTAATATTGTTGTCCTCTGGCAACAACTCATTATGCTTCCCTGGGATTCCCACTGCTGTGATGAGAAGCAGCAGTCATCAGGGGTCACAGTGGAAATTAATAGTCCAGAAATAGCAGGTCCAGCAGACACAAAAGGGCATAAAGCAAATAATGTGATCTAAAGATATGTTGTTCTGTGTCCTGGTTTCAGCTGGTATAGAGTTAATTTTCTTCCTAGTAGCTGGTACAGTGCTGTGCCTTGGATTTAGCATGAGAATAATGGTAACATGCTGATGTTTTCGTTGTTGCTAAGTAGTGCTTAGCCTAAGTCAAGGATTTTGCATTTTCCCATGCTCTGCCAGTGAGGAGGAAGGAGGTGCTCAAGAAGCTGGGAAGGAGCACAGCCAGGACAGCTGACCCAAAGTAGCCAAAGGGATATTCCATACCACAGAACACCATGCGCAGTATATAAACTGGGGGGAGCTGGCCGGGGGAGCTGGCCAGGGGTGCTGATTGCTGCTGGGGGACTGGCTGGGCATCAGTCAGTGCGTAGTGAGCAGTTGTACTGTGCATCACTTGGGTTTTGGGGTGGGTTATTTCTCTCTCTCTTTTTGCTGACTCCCTTTTCATTACAATTATTTTTTATTATTAATATAATTACATTTCATTTTATTTCAATTATTAAACTGTTTTTAGCTCAACCCATGGGTTTTACATTCTTTCTCATTCTCCTCATCTCACCACTGGTGGGGGGTGGGTGGGGAGGGAAGTAAGTGAGCAACCGTGTGGCACTTAGTTGCTGGTTGGGGTTAAACCATGACATTCTATTAATTGCTCTACCTAAGGAGAGATAAGCCTATTGCCAGTGGCCCAGTACAGGATAGCCCAAATGTGAGAATTACTGGCATGGGAAGAAATACACTTTGCACTGAATTAGCACCCTTAATAAGGCAAGAATTTAAGTCAGAGCAGACCTTTCACTATTCATTTAACTCGCAGGTGTAAAGGAAAAGCAGAAATGAAGAGTAAAGTCTCTGAGCTCTCCTGGCAGGGTGCAGGGGGTGAACAGGGAGGGGGTGGTGATGAGGACCCAGTACAGGACTATGTTCTTCCAATCAGCATAGTAAAGTGTGTTGTGGTTTAACCCCAGCTGGCATCTAAGCCCAATGCAGCCACTCACTCACTCCCCTCCAGGTGCGATGGGGGAATCAGAAGACTAAAAGTGAGAAAACTCATGGGTTGAGATAAAGACAATTTAATAATTAAAGCAAAAGCTGCACACACAAGCAAAGCAAAACAAGGAATTCATTCACCACTTCCCATGGGCAGGCAGGTTCAGCCATCTCCAGACAAGCAGGGCTTCATTATGCATAATGGAGACTTGGGCAGACAAGCCGTGACTCCAAACGTACCCCCCTTGCTCCTTCTTCCCCCAGGTTTGTATGCTGGGCACAATGTCATATGGTCTGAGCTATCCTTTGGTCAGTTGGGGTCAGCTGTCCTGGCTGTGTCCCCTCCAACTCCTTGTGCCCTTCCAGCGCACTCGCTGGTGAGGTGAGGGGCAGAAAAGCCTTTGGCTTCGTGCAAGTGCTGCTCAGTGGAAAGAAAACATCTCAGCTTTATCAATATTGTTTCCAGCACAAATCCAAAGCACAGCCCCATACTAGTAGCTACTATGGAGAAAATTAACTATCCCAGCCAAAACCAGCACATAAAGACACAGATGTAGCCCAAATGCATCATTTCATTCCATACCCTGTGAGCAGCTCAAAATAGGCTGTATGTAAAGATCAGTCTTTCTCCTGAAGGCACAATTAATATTGCAACTCATGGGCACAGTTAATATTGCAACTCATGGTGATGTTTGCCTGTTTACAGACCTGCAATTGTTTTCTTTTTATCTTGTGTTTGTGCTCTTTGTGTTGATTTTGGAATTGTGAAGTGAGAAGATGCAATAGGCAATAATTCATCTGGACAGCTTCAGGGTATCAGTACGTTTACTGCTGTGTCCTTTATTCTTACCCAATTAACACCGAGTACTCTTCTATCCATGCAGCTGTAATGATCTATGTCTTGGAAGGAACACCTCCAGAACACATTTACCAAGTTGATGCAGCTGATCCTGAAAATGCTGATCTCAAAGTAAGTTGTATTAAAGAAAAAAAACCCCAGAGATGATAGAATCCACTGTATCTGAAATGCTAATTGCCAGCATCTTTCAACAACTTCCTTCCTTATCAGGAACACAGGAAAAGGTTTAGTCAGGAAAAAAGAACAATTTTCAATAATAAACTAAGTAAACCCAGCCTCAGTGTTTGGACACAAATTGTTTTTTGAGTTCTTAGCCCTCCAAAATTAAGGGATATTTAAGGCAGAGTTTGATATAGTTAATCAGAGATACAGTAGAAATTGTCTTTTTTTTTTTTTGTAACATAGCTTGCAAAACATTTCTTGTAATTGAGAGTGACTAAAAGTAAATTAAAAATTTTAACCTTCTGTATCAAAATATAAATTCTTTTAAATGAGACAGTAAGGAAGTCACTTACAAGGCAACTGAATCTCAGCTTTTTGACAATCCCAGGGCAAACGTTAAGAAAATGTTAGCTGATCTAAAAATACTCTTGGTATCAGCAAAAATTTCTGGAAAGTGGTAAGTAACTGCACTTACCTAAGAATTGTGTTGTGGCTTTGCTTTATTGGCTTTGGCTTTGTAAAAGACAGCACATTCAAGAAATGGAGTTCAAGATGCCTGAGTAGTGTAGCATTATTCAAGAGAGCAATTAACTTGAAGTCCATCCTCAGGCTTTGCCCAGTTAAACCACCGACCTGAGATGGTGAGGAAGGAAGCAGAGGCCTGGGGGTTTAGCTCTGATTTGTTTCTGAAAGCAATAGCAGGGAGTTCCATGCGCCTTCTAACCCCTGATGAATCTCAGGCATGATAAGAAGCTGCAAATACAGAAATGCTGGGCAACAGGTAAAATAATAATCCAGAGAGGGAGTTTAAAAAGTTCAACTGGCAAAAAATTGTTAAAAGAATTGTGATCACCTAGCCACTTTTTTAAAGCAATTTCAATTAAATCTATCATTGCAGGAGGCAAGTCGTTTCACTCAACTCTCTGTACCTCCTGTTTTTTTCCCAAAAGGTAACACCAGAGCAGTTGCATCCCCTGGACAGATCTGCTCTGTGGATTTTGCAGATTACTTGTATGGTGCATGACCCTCTGATGTTGCATACTTCAGACTTTATGGGTAGTATTAGCATCTGCACTAGCAAAGGAAATGTCCTTGAGGGCTTATTGGTGATGGCTTGGCATGTGGAAGATAGCAGGGGAGGACATGGTGGGTATGTAGTAGCTACCTCATGGCCACAGGGAGGAGGGTGCTGGCTTCCACCCTACCGTGTACAGTGTTGGGGTACTCTAGTCCTTCCCACATCTGCGCGCTGCTGTTGTACCCGTTTGTGTTGTGTACTGTCCAGAGCAGCTGCTGCTACATGCTGCTGCTGGGCAGCCGTGTTAACGCTGGGCTGTTGTGAACATGCTTCACTCTCACAACCCTCATGTACTCTGTGAAAGTCCACTCTCTCCTTCTTGCCCTCTCCCATCATCCGGACCCGCAAACTTCATTGCCTCCTCCATAGCTCTTATGTCCCCCAAATCCAGCCTCACTGATTCTTCTCTCTCTTCTTTATGGATGTACTCTGCTGACACCATAAAGCTGATTTTTGCCTATGGCGCTGTGGCTCTGCTGGCTGGCCTTTATGTTAAATTCTCATTGCAGACCTGGAGCTCACAGAGGTATAGCGTGGGCTTTAATGCAGCTCAGTGGCTGACTCTCCGCTCGCTGGCAGGCAAAGCACTTACAACCAAGTCTGAGCTGCTTCAGCTCAGATGATCAGGGCTTGTGCTGGCATCTGTATGTCAGCATGTTTCATTACACAAAGTTTGAGGCAAATGCTGTACTATAACTTGGCCTGTTCTACAAGGCAAAGAGTGAATGGAGGGATATTTAAAGTTACAAAGACTAACTCCTTGCTTTCTTCATTTCAGTATTCACTGCTCCCTGCATCAGTGCCATTCTTGGTCTTGGAAAGTGGAGCCATTTTTTCCACAAAAGAATTTGATTATGAGAAAGATCCACATTGGTGAGAGTGTATTTTATTCATGTGGTCTGTTAGCTTACAGTAGGCAGAGAAATGTTTTCCTGTATAGCCACAGCATGATTTGTGTTTTGTTTTCTTATTTAACAGTTACCTTTTAAATATAACAGCAACAGATCCAGATGGACTCAACACGACTAAAACAGTGAACATAAATATAATTAATATCAATGATGAAAGACCTTATTTTACCACGTGAGTGAAAAACTTCCATTGTACTTGAAACGTAGATGTTTTCCCAGTTTACTGCTTTGGCACCAACATAAGGGCAAGTAAATATAACAACAAAATACTACTGAAAACAGTATTTTAATTTTGTTATGATTCCTGTTTTTATACTGGAAAGCTTTGCCCTCATTTCCCTCTTTTATTCTTTTTTATATTCTTAATAGTTTCAAGTTTTCCAGGCTCTGCCTTCATACTAAGAACAGCCAAACAAGCTTGTTGTATTTGTTAGCATTTAGAGAGGTTAAAGCTATGCAAAGACCTTTGGACAAGTTCAGACAAAGAGATGAATGTTACCCTGTGTGAATACAATCATATAGAATTTACCTCTCATGCAGATGTGCATTTCACCATAATAGTGTTTATTCATGCAGAAATGTCTAGACATAAAAAGGTCTCACTTTTGATCTGCCTTCCTCTTCTTCCCAGACACACTTGTAAACGATTCTGGTGATCTTTGAAACACCGTTGTCTCTTTCTGTGTCATAAGCAGGGAATTGTGTCATAATACACAGAAATAGATTTTGAAGATTAATGGGGTTTTAGTTGGAATCAGGAATATTGTTGAAAATTTGGAAAAAAGGGAAAGAATATACATGATTACAGAATATACACCAGCAGGCTGTTGTGAAAAGCATGATGGGTGATTGTTTCTGAAGCAGGAGCTTGACAGTTATTACAGTCGATCCAATTCTGATGATGTATCTCTGTCACTTGCATGAGGCTCTGAAGGGATTCAAGACACTTTCTTTATGTCTTCTGATCCTGAGTCTCTATAAGGTTCCTGCTGAGAATATTTATCATGTCTGCTCTCCTGCCATCTATGCAGAGGAGAAGACAGTGTAGCACCTGGGTCATGCCAAGAGGTTTTCAGCCACTTGTTTGGAGCAATCTTCTGGGTGTTTTGTGGAGGCAGAACAATGCATGGTTCCTGGGCTGAGGCCAAGGATCTGGACCTTGCTAGGTAAAGTGGTGGAGAATCTGAAGAAACAGAAGAATAAAGTGTTAGAAACAGAGATGGATTGTTTTTGTTGTTGTTACTTAATTAATACTTTAACCTCATGTCTGCAATAATCAATAAGGTTAACAGCTTTCTCCACGTTTCTGTACTACTACAAGCAGGAAGAACCCTCCTCCCAGTGTCAACATTTGCACATTGTGTTCTAGACTGATTATTTCCTCCAAATGTTGCTATTTCTATGTATTTATCCTTACGTCTGGAATGCTAAAGGAACTCTTTCAAACATTTATCTACTTGTTTGAATTAATGAAAGTTGCAGTGACTTGAGCATCCATAACACCTAAGGTCCAAGATTCAGTTATCATATGGCACAAATAAGTCCTGGTATTTGAATCTTCTCCCTTTTAGATTGACACTACAGACCAAAAAGAGAAGCTCAGTTTGTAAAGAACTTCAAGTTACAGTTCATGATCTGTCCTCAGTATGCACATGTATGGCCTCTCCCCTGCTAAAATGTGTGCTGCAGGCTGGGGCTATGTACTTTCTGATGCTATAATAATTAGTGCTGGGATGGGAGCTGGGGAAACTTGATGAGTTAGCAAACCTTCTTTATTTTCTCCTGATCAAAGCTGTCAAGAACAGAGTTTCAAAGGGTCTTTTTAACTGTTCCCATAGTATATGCAAGCACATCTGGTTTTGGTGTTCACAACACTACATTGGCATTCAGCCTTTTGAATTTCTGGCTGTTAAAATCAATGAAGACTTGTGGAGTCAGGAAAACAAAGAGAAGACAAGAAAGCAAACACATGCTTCCTTTGCAACTACTTTGCACTGTTTAAAATGTCTGCTTGAACCATCCTGTAAAAAGCCACTGACAGGTGGCAGACAGATGGACAACAGGGCACAGCCCAGACATAGCTGCGTAGGAAGTGGCCCCCAACTCCTTCCCAGCTGTACTAGTACTTAGTGCTATGGGGTTGTATTCAATAAAGTCCAGCTTTGGCCCAAAAGATCTGGTGGGGACAGGACAATGGCCCATGCAGGGTGCAGGAGGGCTGGTAAGGCTGTGAAGGTGGAGCTGTGGTGAGTTTACTGTCCACGGAGAGGACAGAGTTGTGGTCCCTGTGGGCATAGGGAGTTCCGTACTTCAAGCCAAAACCAGTTAGATCTGTCCCTCCCGTATTCCCCAGTGATCAGAGAGTCATTCTGGGGTGGCATTTTTGGTAGCAGTGAAGGAGATCTGTTGCTATTTGTTTTGTTTCTGAGTGACTCCAAAAGCAACAGGGGAACAAGGAAGAGATACAATGCCAAGAGTGAAGTGAGATAGAAACTTAGTAAAAAAAAATAAATACACTGATTCCACAGCTTTCACAAACTCCTTGTTTACTTCTGGCTGTAAGTTAGGTATATTTACTGGGAAAACCCTATGTGATTTCCCTCCTGTATGTTTGCCTCTTTTCGTAGGATCTGAAAAAGCAGTTGAAGATACTGTGTTTTCTTAACCATTTTTAAAATTGCAAGTGAAGACCCAGAGCCATGGGATCTTCTGTCTCTGCAGTTCTCTGCTCCAATTGCTAAGTGCCCTGTGATGTTGGTTTTCAGAGGACAATGGAGGGCTCATGCTTTCCTATAATGGGAACTATAGACTAGGCCATTAGCTTAGTGGTGGCATAGGAAGTTTAAAACGTGCAAAAAGGAGTCAATTTTGAAACATACTCCTAATGCTTTTCTGAACTCTTGAGCACCTTGAAGTCCCTTTGATTTCCTGAAGCAGATGTTTGTATGTGTTTCAGCCTTCATAAAATCCTTGCACAATTACTGTGCTTGCCCATGCCTGCTTTTGCATGTGGTTTGCTTATACATTAAGTACCATAATTGCATACCTGAGTACCCATGTGAACATGCAACTGCAACCATTGTAAACAATCCTGCACAACTGCCTGCCATACTCTATCTGAGATAGAAAATTCACTTAAGTCATGGGAAATTTGGAAGCAGTGACATACCAAACAGCAGTAAAGAACCATTTTCTGTATGTAAAATGAATCAGACAGACAGATGTTGCTGGGAGTTTGGAACATGTTCATCTGTTGGGCACCCACAGAAGTGCTCCTCCCTGCCTCCACCTACTGCAGGGGCAACTCAGATTTTTAGTAATACTGTTGTCCCCAAAAGGCCTCCAGAATTCATTCCAAAAGATAATTAATTACATTACTGCATCTGGTTTTGTTTTCCTCTTGCAAAATGAAGGAAGTAAAGCAAGTGGCTTTACAAGCTGGTGGCTCTGTAGGGAGATGGACTGAATGACTTAACAGCCTCTTCCATCTTCAACTTCCATGGTTCCGTGAAAGTCAAATTGGGTTTTCTGTGAAAAAGTTTCAGGGGAAGGACACTTATTTGTGTGGCTATGTCATCCTTTATGACCACATACCGGTTCAGCTATTGCTACACGTCCAGCTGGCAGAACCAGTGACTGGGACATTTACCCTGACTTGCAAATAGCCTTCTCTGAGCCAAGCATGGCTATGGCTCTGCTGCTACAATTGGCTGCTCAGCTAAGTCTGTAATCAGTTGCCCTTGCAAACACAGATGTGCGCTTTGCTGATTTTTATTTTATCTTGTAGAAAACAAAGAATCTACAGGATTCCAGAGGAGCAAAGCCCAGGTACTGTTGTTGCCAATATAACAGCTAAAGATCCTGATGATGAAGACTCTCCCAGCAGACTTTTCTACAGCATCCAGTCTTCTGACAGATATTTCTCCATAAATCCATGTAAGACAAACAAAAATGTGCATTCTGGCACCCAAAAAAAGAGGGTGGCTACTTTGGCGAAAACATTTTTGCCTTGGTTTTAATTTTACTTACTTTATTTTGTGGCTGCCCCTAGAAATAAGAAATGCTCAATACATTATTAGGGTCAAATTCTTTGGTCAGCTGACCAAGATTCAGTAAGACATCTTGAAGAAAGTAGACCAAAGGTGACTTCTTGACAAATATTGATTTGTGCCTGGAGGGTGAAGGTCCCTTCAGTGGTAGTAAGATTAGCTGTCTTCTTTTTAATCTCCGAGGACTGCAATGACCCTTCTGGGGCTCTTGAAACAGCTGCACATAAAGCATAATGTCCTCTGTCCTGCCTGAAATCTGCTCCAGCATTGAGATGCACAGCAAATCTGCACCTCAGCTTCATTGTTTGATTCATGATCCTCCTCAGACAAGGCCATCCAAAAGAGTCCTCTTTCTCATGCTGGTCCTGTCTCCTCATGCTCTCTGGGGGTGCGTACACTAGTGCCCTGAGGTTTCTGCTCCAGGGCTGACATTCAGTGACTGCTTTGCTCCTTATCTGCTGTTGCTTTAGAACTGCTTATCACAGCTGTAAGAGATTCCACACAACACAGTGCTGTGGGGGATCAGGATGACCCTTAAATGCTTTGGATTCCCTATGCCCTTTGGCCATGTATTGCCACCCTCTCCCTCAATTACAGTCCAAAAGGCAGAGGACATACACACTGTTCCTTTACCTCCTTTGTGCTCTGGGAATAGTATTGTGCTGTGCCATTAAAATCTCTTTTTGAACAGAGGCTAGCAGAAGTGAAAAAAAAATATGTGAAGTGAATGACTGACCAGAGTACTTGGTGGAATCTGTCACAGCTAAGAGCTGCTCTGTTGATGTGTGAGTAGATTTAGAGGTGCTGAAGGATGCTTGAACAGTAGAAAGTGAAGCGGCCTTACTAGCTTGGAGAGCAATGACAGCACAGGCATTAGCAGCTCATTCTCCTTGATGCTCTGAGTGCACTCAACTCTGATTTGCGCTAGCTCTTTGAGAACATAAGGGAGATCTAACTGCTTTCCAAGCCCTCTGCTGAGGCCACCTATGGCATATTTTTGAGCAATGGGTATCTATCCGTGGAAGTCTTACACAGACCTTTCAGAGCCATTTTGTATCATTTTAAAAAATGACTGAACTAGCCATGATTTGCACAGAATAGAAGACTTTTTATTCTGCTACCTGCCTGCCGAGCTACCTTGTCCTCTTGCAGGTACAGCATGAGTGTTTGTTATTTTCCCTCTTGGAGAACATCTAACTTCTGGCTGCTTTTTGCCCAGCAACAGGAACACTGCAGGTGACTGGGAGAATCAACCGAGATGCCATTCCTCTGCGGCTCCATCCTAACATCTCATTGATAGTCTGGGTGGAGGACAGTCCCAGCAGTGGTCACACCAGTGAAATTGAAATCACAGTCATTATTGAGGATATCAATGACAACCCACCAGAATGCAATCCTTCTACCTTCAGGTATTGAGGCTTTTCATTGCCTTAGTGCTGCCTTGTTGCCCCAGACCAGTGTGCTGTCTAGGGCACATCAGTTAGGGTCCCCAGACCTACAGCAAGAGGTTTGAATGGACATTTATCATCAGATTTTAAAGTCTGGTGTTCACTCTAAGTGTCTTAGGGCATGAAACTCAATTTCCTGACATATTCAAACTGGAAATTTGGACTAAAAATATCTGTGTATAGTCAGCTTATTTATTTCTATTTCTTTCAGATATCTAAACCCTTAGGATGTGTTATAGAGTCACTTTTCTGACCTATACAGGTCCAGGCTCCTCCTTTCTTACTTTATGTTAAACCGTGGGGAATTATTCAACAAGGAAAGCTTGCCAGTCAGTTCTGGAATTTTATTTTAAACTTCCTGATCTTCTCTTCTGAATTTCTCTCTGGTGACCTGCATGGTTTTGTCTAATGCAATCTGTAAGGTCTTCAGAGTTCAGATCACCTCTTCTTATAAGTGTCCTCTGCACACAGTAACTTAGTCATGGACTTTGCTATGACTATGAATGTTCTGAGACCTTTGTGATGATTGAGTAGTTTATATTTGCAGATGAGGGCATAACATTAACTCCGTTTTACAGATGAAGAGTGTCATAGAAAGACCGAAGTAAAAATTGTCCACCTGAAGTGTTTGATGTGCCTGAGCTGTGAGCTTTCAAGGTACACCACATTGCATAGTGCAGTTCTTCAGGTGTACTTATGGTAGTTTATGGTCCTGTAGGTAAAACCCCAGCATCTTGGGCCAAGAACTTATGCAATGAGGATTTCCCAGTTAGTATCTGTTTAAATTGCTTGCACGCTATCTAAGAGAAATGTCTTGCACTTAAATCACATACTTTTACATACTAGCAGGAATTGAATCCAATTCTTCAGGGTGCTGCTTAGTTACAACATCCATGACAATAACACAACAGTCTGTTTGTTATCTAGTGAGCTTAAATTTTGATCTGAAGGAGGCAAAAATCTTCAGGGAAAAAATGTGATCAAATAAAGAACTAGTCTTACAGAGATTGCACAAGGGAACAAAATCAGGGCTTAGTGGTATTTCAGCTGGTTCTTCTTTTTTAATTTATTTAATTCTCTTGATTTAAAAAAATATAATTGACACCCTCTGCCCCTAGTTCCATCACGTGCATCACAGGGACCGTCACTATCAACAGCAGGGCCAGAAATGCTAGTTTCACAAAACAGCAGAATGGTCCAGCTATTAGTTAAGGGGAAAAGAATGAGCTTCTTAGCAGGAGGACTTCATAACATACTGAAGAAATGAGTGTTGTAAAGATATTTAAAAAAAATACTAGCTGTTAACTAAGCTAATCTTGAACATTAAGTTCTTGTGGCAGCTTCTGAAGTTTAGCTGAGTTTCAGGTTTATGGTTCAGATCTAGTTAAATATTTCTGCCCTGCCCATTGTACAGGGCTGTTGTCCACCACGGCTTATGGATCAGATTCTGCGTTGCTTCATCAACTATTGCCTGTTTAGTTCTAGGATTTCACTTAGTAAATAAATGGAAGTCAATGTTTTGGCATGTGATATGTGAAAAGTTCAAGAGGAGAAATATAAGTTGCTCTGATGGGAAATGTGTTTGTTTTAAACAGGAAAGAGGCAAATGAAAATATGACTGCTGGGACATTTCTTCTTGATCTTAGAAATTACTGTAAAGATATTGATGTTGATCCATCAAACAATCAATTTAAATTCACTGGATTATCTGGTTTTGGAAGCAATAACTTCGCTCTGGAATCTACTGTGTCTGGAAGACTTGTGGTCAGTCATCTGTGGCTTTATGTTAGATTGTCCCGTGTCATAAGTCAACTTATGAAATATTGTAAGTTCTTTGAATTCATTGTCTGTACAAGACAAACGAAGAATTACTGTAGTTCATGTCACAGTGGGTATGATGTGATAATGACTGTTTTGACTGGATGTGAACTACATAGCCTTTGATAGGATGCTTTCTATAGATTGTACAGAATTCGATGAACAGAGAACTGTTTTCTCCAGTTTTAAATAAATGTGCTAGATGTGATTGAAAAAAAATACCCTTTTTTAGGGAGTGAGAAGTACCAGCTTTGATATAGATAAACAGAGAAATCTGATGCTATTTCATACCCATTTATTCATGCCAGACTGTGGAAGGTCCTTGCTATTCAGCACCAACAATTGAAATACTTGAGAAATCCCACACACAGTAACTACTTCTCAGCTTCGTTGGTCAGAATTGTAAAACAACTTTGATTGCTAAATTTTCACAAAAGTGTGGTGGGATTTGAACCTGTGTGATTCTGATTGTTAAACTATGGGTTCCTTATACTAGTAGCCGCAGGCATATTTGCATGGGCCAGAACCCCCACCAGTTGCTGGACATGTGCAATAGTGGTTGATTCTTTGCTTTGAAAAGAACTGTGGGCAACTACAGAAAAAGGGAAACATAACAAAAAATAGGCATTCTGTCTAAAAGACAATAGGGCTACAAGGGAAGTAAAATTATTTTTATGGCTTGCTTTAATGTTTGATCAGAGGTATATGTGTCAATGAGCACTGCCCATAGCTGCTTCATCTGCCAATTTCATTGCTGTACAGGATATGATTGTTGTTAGCCCTTCAATCACCATGTGTGTATAATGTAACAGGCTATCTGAAGTGTCCTGTTCCTCCAGGAATTTCCCTGTAGATGATCAACAGTGGATGCCTATGCTTTAGTCCTGCTGCCCCAAAGTTTATGAGGCTTCTACAGAAGGATAGAGAGTTCAGGAGATTAGGATTTAAATCTGTGTGAGCCACCACTTAGTAACAACTTGGTTCCTGGATAAACACTTGTGGCTGAACCCAGTACCTTTAATACATGTCTGCAGGCATGAGCTCAAGGAGTAACTATTACTATTTAGCAATAGCAGATTCTTGTTGAGCCCACAAAGGGCAGAGTAAATAGCCAGCTCATTACATGAGCTTTGAACTAACTAGGTAAAAGGACAAGACTTTATGGTCCAAATGATAAAACTTCTTGCACTTAAGGGGAAGAAATTGTGTTGGCAGAAGGAAAGAGTTTTGAATTTCCAAGAAACACCAGAGTGTGAATATGTAATTCAATCCTGTAATTGATTAATAGCCTATATTACTCCTATAGAGCAATTCTATATATCCAAGGGGTAGATCACACAGGAAGCTGAAAAAAGTAATTGCCATCATGTGTATAGTGACTTTATATAAGGAAGTGTAAATACAATTGTGTTTCTTTTTAATTTAGATGACTGAAAGTATTGATTTAGAAAGCCCAGCTAATATAGGAGTTGAAGTTTATTGTTTGACTGTCAGAGTGCAAGATATTGCCTGTCCTACCTACTCAAGCAAGTATCCCTTTTACACTTCCTTTGATATTTTCCTGTGCTGTAACAGCATGGAGAGAGGAATACCATATGTATTTTGAATATATGCATGAGAAAATTTCACAGCCATACTTAACTATGATTTAATCTTCTGTTATATTTCCAGATATCATCTACATTTACATCAGGATAAAGCCAGTGAATGAATTTTTTCCTGTCTTCAGTAATTTATCATATGTATTTAATGTTCCAGAAACTACTAAAGGTACAGTAAGTAGCACTGGCATGATAGAAATAGTGTTGTCATGTTGGTAGTTACCTTTTTGCTCTAAATGGATTTTCATATATTTGAATGAGGAGAATGTCTGGAAGTTCCAGTTCAACCAGGGTCTCTCTATACAGCCACCTACTACCCTTAAATAGACAAAACTGGCAACAACTCCAATTGTACAGATGGAAGCTGAGACACAGACAAATTCAGCAATTGCACAAGAAATCTGTGACAGAGCCAGGAACTGAACTCAGCTGCCTTGTTTTAGACCATCTTTCTGTTCTTGCTAAATTAACCTTTTGGAGGGACTGCAGTGGTGCAAAGACACCATTATAGACTGACACAAATGAGTGAGGACTTCCTTGGCCCAGGCGTGGTACAGGATGGCCAGCACCCTGTCCCTTAGACCCAGCTCACCTTGGGTGCACTGGGTGCTGTGAAGATGGGGTGGGATAGGAATGCTCAGATGGGGAGTCTGTGCTGAGCCAGATGGCAGTCAGAGCAGCATCTTCTGCCTGGAGCCAGGGTCCCTCCCACTACTGCAACAGCCCAGGACCAGCAGCTGCAAACATGGCCTTAAAACTGCATTTGTTGAAAGTATTCACATGCTTGACTCTCACCTCAGCACCCTTCCTGTCCCCTGCTGAGTCCTGCATCTCATGTGTTTGCAGAGGAATGACATAGCACCTTGCCTCCTTGGTAATCCTTGTGTGCCAGGTGTGACCACCAGCCAGCTCTGTGCTGTGCTGCTCGGTGCACAGAGGAGTTTGCACAGGAATGGCATTTTCCCTAGCTTTCAGTCTCTCCCTCACATGACCCGAGGTACCAAACACAGGCCTTCTGCCCCAGGACCTCACTTACTGGCTTTATTCTCTTTGCTGAAGAAAAATTGAGAGGTACGTTAGATATATGCTGGATAAATCTTGACCCTCATTCTGAACTTCCTAGGGTCATAAAAAATATTAAGGCGTAAGGGATCTCTGGGGGTCTCAAGTCCAACTTGTGCTCAAAGAGAGGCTAATTTCAAAGCTAGACCAGCTTGCTTGGGGCCTCATCCAGTTGTGTTTTGAAAATTTCCAAGGATGGCGACTCCACAACCTCTCTGAGCCCCTGTTCCATCTAAGCAATCTTAATCCCAGATAATTTTACCTTGTACCCAGCTATAATTTCCTATGTTGTGGCTTGTGTCTGTTCTCTATTGTCCTTTCACTGTCTCCTTCTGAGAAGAGTGTATCTTGGTTTTCTGTATTCTTGTGCTTAGGTAGTGAAGCACAGCAATTAAATCCCCCTTTTGCCTTCCCTTCTGCAGCCTGAAGAAACCCAGCCCCACCAGCTTCTCCTCCTGCATCCTCTGCTCAACCCTCCCCAGCCTTTCTCCAGTTTTTTTAACATATCTCTCATACCTGGGCCCCCAAACTGGTCACAGGTAGCTTTATGAGGGGTGAGCAGAGTGGATTAGTCATTTCCCAGCATGTGCTGGTAACATACTTGTTAATGCAACCCAGGATGGAGTCCCCATTTCCCCAAGGGTGCCCTGGTGGGGCATGTAGAACCTGTCCCCCAGGGCCTGGGGCCCAGCCCTGCCGAGCTGCTGCCTGCTCAGTCCGTCTCAGCCTGCACTGATGAATGGGCTTGTTCTGGCCCAGATGCAGGACTTTGCGTTTGCCTGTGCTGAGCTCCATGAGTCCTGTTGGCCAGTAGCTCCAGCATGCTGGGCCCCTTTGAGTGGCAGCCCTGTCCCCCAACACACCCAACACTGCCCCAGGCTGCTGTTACTCACAGACCTGCCCCAATGGCCACATGACCAAGGAGAATGTCCAAATGCACCACTGCATCTCAGTGAGACATGGTGAAGCTGCCCATGGAACTCCAAGAGGTTTAGCAGCCAGCTAATCTAGTATCTGCTTGAATTCATCAAATTATTATGGTCAGGGCAGGCTTAAAGCACAGGTGAAGGCAGCTGTGGCTATGGTCAGCAGACCTGTGGGCTCTATAGTGTTTCTGTGTCCATTTGCCTAAGCCAGGAGGCAGGGGGTGGTGGGGAGGAAATGCTTCAAGTAGCCCTGCCATCCTGCCCACAACCTCCTCTCCCTTGCCATGGGCAAAGGACCAAGCCCATGTTTCCAGCCCTCACACTCATCAATCTGTTTTCTTCCTTTTTTGGTCAGGAGGATCTTGCCAAGGCCCACAGGTCTGCAAAAATCACTCCTGCCTGCTCTGTAGAGAAGCTGACATCAGGCACTGCTGAGTATGGCAAAGCTGCAGCTGGTGTGGGGAGGCATGGCCTGGGAGGGAGCTGGAGAGACGGGGGAGACTGGAGTAGGGGGTCTGGCTTCCGGGGGGTTCTGCCTGGCAGAGAAACCCTGGCAGCCCTGGCTTCTGCAGGAGCCAAACTGTCAGGAAAGGAAGGCTAAGGGGGTATGAGGAGGCACAGGACAGCCACCCAGCAGTCACAGGACACCTTCAGGTGTTTATACCAGCATCTCGCATTGCTCAGCAGCCTGTTCTTGCCCAGCTTTTATTTCTATGGTGCATGGATGCAGCTTGGCTTTCTTCATTGTTTCTCAGTGGGCATGATGTGGTGAATTTTGTAGCATTTCCTATCCTGCATGTGTCTCCGCATGCCACTGACATGTTTCTTCATAATATAACACTTCAAACCCATCTGTGACATGGATGTGTCTGTAAATCTCTCTGTGTCAGCCACAGAACTTTTCTGGATACTGAGACTATCAAGAGAAATAACATGTTTTTTCTGACTCGACTGCCTTTTGTTTTGGGTTGAGTTGACATTAATAGGGTGCTTGCTATTGCTGTACCAAACAGGAGCCAAGTTTGCTGGAGTTCATGGGGTCAGGAAATAAAAAAAACCAACAAAAAAACCCCAACCTTTCATTTCATTTACACCCTCCTTCTGTCTTACTCCGTGCATGTGGAATATTCATCCTGTATATCCCCAGTTCATGTGGATCCACTTAGCATTGAATCAAGAGATAGGTGTGCACAGTTCCATCTTTGTTCTTACAGTGACAGCACTGCCATTTGTAGTTTGCTTCATAAATGCTCGGCATGAAGGTAATTCAAAACTTCCATGGATCATGCTCTGAATTGTTGTTTTGAAAACAAACACCTGGGAAGGAACAGCAGCAATTACTTTTCAGAGCAGACAAAGAGCCTTGTTCCTTCAACCAAGCCAGCGCTCAGGCTGCCACAAGGTGGGAGTTTGTGCATGTTGGTGCAGGGCTTGGGGTGGTCCTCACCACCAGAGCACTTCTATTGTGGTTTGCTGTAGGCTACTTGTGTTTTGGTATTTATTGCTATAGTGGGCAAGCCCAAACATGGGGGAGCCATACAACAGCATGGTGAACTGGTATTGCTCACACCTTTGCTTTTGTTTTTTGAGGTGAAAAACTCTAAAACAAATCTATAGTTCAGTTTTATCAAGTTTTAGTTGGAACACATGCTCTGTACTTCCTTTTCCTTAAAATGTTAATGAATTCTGGATTTTTTGTCTTTCAGTTGGATCCAGCATTGGAAGAGTGAACATGCTCTTCCATACATACATACTCTGGACACATACTCTGTTGGAACACATACTCTGTACTTCGTTTTCCTTAAAATGTTAATGAAATATGGATTTTCTGTCTCTCAGTTGGATCCAGCATTGGAAGAGTGAATGCCAGAGACAAGGACAGGCCACCCAGTGTCATCACTTATTCCATTATATCTGGAGAAGGCACCAGGGATTACACAAATATCTTCTGGATCAGCCCAACCAAAGGAGATGTGAAGCTTTTAGCTAGATTAGACTATGAATCAACTCAGAAACACATCCTCACAGTCCAGGCCTCAGACCAAGAGAAGACTGCAACAGCATCTGTGAGTAAATCCACTCTACTTCTCCCACTTTATCTACATTTTTCTCTCTTCTGCCTGGCAAGAATGGTGAGATACTGGGCAAAGCACTTTGGTCAGTAAAAGGCAAGTCCACCTCTGCACAGAGCAGTGTATTAGTCAGATGAAAGAGGTGGTGTTCACTCAGTCTTTTTTATTTCTTTCAGAAAGGATTAAAGTAATATTTTTATATTTTTAACTCTGGTTTTTGTTTCTCAGTCTTTATTTTTTCTATTTCATCTGGGCAGTGAAATTGTTTTCTGTGCTCTAGACCATTTAAAATATTCTTTATGGCTACATATGTACCAGAAAATAGAAAAATGACAGGGTCTTGAGGCCAGGTAGCACAACCTTATTGTAGTCATGCTTAGTACTAAGCCCTTTTTGGAGCCCGTATACTGCCCCTTGGCTCTCAAATACATTTTTCATTTTGTATGTGATGTTTTTTCACTGCAAAGTGCCCAAAGTAATGTGAGAATCATTTTGCAGCCCACCAGTTGTGTTTTCATGAGGTTGGACAGAGAGGATGTGCTGCATACCTTGGGGATGGGATGAGGGCTTGGACAGCCTCTCGGGATAATGTCAGAGGGCCCAGCCCAGTACAGCTGTGTCCACACGGCTTACTGGAGATGGACCCTTACACGTGCCTTCCCCTGACCGTGGTCTAGTTTTTTCCCTGATGATGCTATCTGGCAGGAGCCAAGAGCATGTCTGAGGACCATGATAACGTTAAACAGCAGGGTTGTGCTCAAGTTTGCTGCCCAGACCCATTTTATTCAGAAGAAAAAACAGAGACGATTTACCCACAAAGGTATTTTATAGTCAATTATTTCGAAGAATCCTGGTATCCTTCACATACTTCTTTTTACTCCTTTTCACGTCTTCTCCCTCATGACTGCCTTGCATTTGATTTTTGAACATTTGTTGGGGTGGGGGGTGGGGTGGTGTACAAGTGCTAGGTTTGCTTTCTCTTCCAGCCAAGAACCACCCATAGAGATGCTAAGTGGGAGGTAATTAAACCTCTTTATCACCTATAATATTTCAAGGTGATGATTAATGAAAATTCAGCATCAGTAGCTTTTAATGATGACAAGTTTATCTGTTGCCTGTTAAAGACCACCAGACATTACAGGAAAGAGCTATGAGAAGGGCAACCTTTTTCTCTCAGCCAGCTAATCCCAGCTGACATTAAGCACATCTGGTGCTACCCAGGGTGCTCACAGTCATGCAGAAGGCCGTTGCAAGCGTTTCTCTCTCATTGGGAGCAGTCTATAAGGAGTTTTCCTTTCTTCCATGGGTCATGCACTGAATTATTATTAAATATGCTAAGAAGTCTAACTAATGACTGTGGAGCAATTTGAGAGGTTTGAAATGAAGTTTAATGAATACATGCTACTATTATTATTTCTCATTCTAACTATGACACAATTCAAGTGATTCAAATAGTCAGACACATCAGCTTGAAAACTCCACAGTTTGGGAAGATGGTTCAAATTAAGGAACCTGTTCCCAAAAGAGTGCTGATCACAAGAAGAATTGAAGGTGAAATGATCACAGACATTTTCTGGTAGAAACTAGATTGGAAGGAAGGTTCATTGCTCTTCAGCTGCTGTTGATCAAAAGAGCAAAATGGGCAAAGCCAAACAGTTTCTGAAGTTAATAAAACCCTGGCTCAGCACAGTGGAGGGCCTTAAGCTTCCTATTCTCTTTTCTTTCAGGTAACTGTCAATGTTTTGGAAGTAAATGATGAAGAACCAATTTGTTCACCCAGATTCTATTCATTTCAAATTCCAGTCAGCTTAGCTGTTGGGACCAATATTAATGGCTTCAGGATTGAATGTCAAGATCGCGATTCTGATCCCAGGTCTTTCCGTTACTTCATCAACAAAGGTACTGTGTCATGGTGTATGAGCTGGGAGCAGTGCAAAAATTAGTGAATGCTGATGATTCACTTTGATTTGTAAATAAAAATCTAGCACAGTTTATGTGCTACTCGTTGTGATCCACAAGTTCTGCACATCATTACTTTGCTACTTAGCAAAATAATTGTATCTCCACAAGTTGCCTACTGGTGCTACCACCTAGAACCATTCCCTTGCAAGACTGGATTGCCTACCATGTTAATTAATTGGCAATTAATTACACAGTTGACAAGGACTTCAGAAGAATGAGCTGGAATGATATGCAGGGTCAAATTTCCCTTCCAATTACAGCTGAATAAATCTTGAGAAAAGATGGTGGGTTCTGTAACTCTGCATACCTCATCTTTAGATGCTGGTACACAGTTCAAAACAACTGAGCAAACCTGCACATCCTAGGTCCATGCTGTATGCATTAAAAGCCCCTTTTAAGAATGTATGTTTGAACTTAATGATCAGCTGCATCCACTTGGAGAACTGTAATGGTATGGGATGAGAGCGTCACAAAAAAGGGAGCGCACTCTCTTAGGGCAATTCCTTTTTTTTGCTGCTGAGGTGACTTCTGAGAGAGTAAAAAGAGAGAACTTGTGTCCTATTGCAGCCCCTTAATGCTGCAGGAGAGTTCTGCAGCAGTGGTATTTACACATGAACCCATACAAGGGCTGTGTCTGTATTAGTAAATCAAGGTCTGCCTGCAGGTCCAGTTTTGACTGTGCAGATGTTAGCTGTGCCATGCAGCTGGCCTCTGAGCCACAGAGCAGCCATGGACTGGTTTGGATTGTACGATAGACATGGCCTTCAAGGGCACTTCAACTCTGGAGCTCTATGGGGCAACAAGAGCAAAACCAAAGCACATTTGGTGCATTTTCATGTCTCTGATCTCTTGTATGTTTGTCCAGAGCCTAAGAGCTGGGGCTAGCCCACCTGCAGCCCAGGCTGCTGGCAGCTCTCCAGCTATCCCAACTGAAAATGAGGGCTGGGGAGCCAGCATCACCAATGCCCCCCCTCCCCGCCCCCCCAGGGCAGACAAAGCCCTCGAGGCAATGAATGTCTCCGAGGCATTAGCTCTCTTCTGGGGGACATGTTCAAAGGCCTCTGCCTCTTGACAGGAGAGAGGAGCCATGGAGAGGGGCTGGAGGGGCCTCTGAAGACACTGGAGGTGTCCATGTGGCCAAGGGGTCTCTCCAGGGATAGCCCAGAAGTGGAATGAGCCCTGCAGCAGCATAGGGCCCTCACCCTGGGCGAGTGCTGCTGCTTCTGGGTGCTCTTCAAGCTGTAAGGGCAGGTCATCCAGATGACCTCTTGTGTGCCTTAAGGCTCTGAAGTCTTTCCATAGCTTCCTCTCAGCTGTGTCGCCATAGAGGGCCTTATTCTATATCTTAATGTTTTTTTGACTATATTGTTTTAAATTATTGTATCTGGTACCAGGAAGATCGAGGAGCCATTCTTGTCAACGGTACAAGCATACATGTACATGTAGATGGTACAATGATACCATTTCGCTGTACAGGTGTACAGCGATCCATAGCAAATTGTCAACAGAAACTGATCTTTTTGCTTGTTCCACTCATTTACGTTAATGTGGGATTAAAGTAAACGTTTGGGCATTTCAATGTTTTTTTGCAGGCAACGTGAACAATCATTTCACCTTTTCACCAAGTGCTGGCTCCAACACATCTCGATTGATTCTTGCATCAAGGTTTGACTATGAGAGCGGACTTGACACAAACTGGATTTATAGACTGCGCGTCTATATAACAGACGACAATTTACTATCTGCCAGGGACAAAACTACACACCCAATTAAAACTGGGATGCTGACTTTAAGCATCAGAGTTATTCCAAACCCAACTACAGTCATTACCACAACAGTAAGTTCAGTGAAGTTTATGTTCAGTTCTGCATTTATTTTATGGACTAATCTCCACAGAAGTGAAGAAAAGAGAGTAGGTGTATGCAAAAGGAAAGCAAAAACCTTCAGTGGGCCCAGCCCTGGGAACTGCTGAGCCTTGTGCTCTTATGTTGAAGTCAAAGGGGGTTGATGTGCTTAGTGTCATGAAGGACTGGTCCCAGCTACAGAGTCATAACATACATTTTATATTTTAGTTTCTAAAACAAAAAGGGCAAGTAGCCAAAGGACCAGGCATGCTGCCATTACCACGCAACTGGAAAGTTAAAGATTTTGGCAGCTTTGTTAATAAGGAAAGAGTAGGGGTTAACCTTTGCCTAGAACCTTGAAATTACCTCATGCATTTTGCACTTTTTATTCATAGCTATTCAGTCCCTCAAGTGCCTTGCACTTCTATGTGCTTCTTTAGCAGTGGGACACATTAAACTGTGGCTACTAAAGTTGAAATGAGCAACAACAATAACAACAAATCTTAATCACTTGGAAGGAGCTTTTCCCATACCTTTATATGACCACAGTCATACAAAAATTTGAGCTGCCTGTCAGGAACCGAAGCAGTTGTGCACAGCCTCAGCATGTTGCTGAGGTTTCAGCAGGTTTCAGACAGCAAATCCAGAGAGGTGGGATGGGTCTTTCTTAAGCTCCCTGCCCGCATGGTGGTCCATAGCTGAGCTGGGGAGGCTTGCACAACTTTTGGCAGCCAGAGTGGCATCTGGCTGTGCACAGCCTGAGGAGCTGTGGGCTTGTGTGCCAGCAATATAGTCTAGTCCTCCGCATGGCCATCCCAGGCAAGCTCTGGCTCACCAGTTCCATTTTGGAGCTGATTTCCGTCAAGCTCATGCAGGACATGAGGACATCTTGCTTTTGTCCTGCCTGCAGAAGTGGCACAGCCTGTCCCCATCCTTGTGCTGGTTGCCACCTCCATCCCTGCTGCACCATCTTTCCATCATCTGGAGTCTATCCATTTTCTGCCTGTCTGCAGGTGGCATTACCCTTTTTTCTCTTGCATGCAGGAATGAAAATATGAGTATGCTGGTGAAGGGGTAGAAGAGCTATTCACTGTAAAATGGTCTGGATCTGCCAGGGGCTACTGGTAACTGAGCCAGAACCAGAGTATCCTGCAAATAGCATAAGCAAGTCTGGACCCTTTGCTCTGAAAAAGCTTAAATCCAAACTTGCAGACTGATTAATAACCCTGTTATTATCTAATGCTCTGTTGGGAGGGTATAAATGGTTTTCTCACAGCCTTCTCCTCCCTTTACTTGCTGTGGAAATGAAAAGTTAAGCTGAATAACAAAACTTGTGTATTTCTTTCCCGTGCTTTACCACAAATACAAACAGTCTAGACCACATACCACCGCGTTAAATCTGCCTCCCCAGAGGTATCAGCCTTCCACTTTCAGTCTATTTTCCAGAAGAGCACTTCCATTACAGCAGCTTCTCCTATCACTACTCCTTACATGTGTTCAGTGCAGCAACTTGATGAATCAGGTGCTGGAAGGCTGGTAGTGTAGAAAAGAAGCCCCGTCACAAAAAGTCACTTGTGACTTCAGTCCCAGCGAGGTTGGAGTGGTAGTGGTGATCTTGAGACTATCTGAGAGTTACTCTAAGGATTGGATATATCTTCTATGCAAGGCTAAATAGGTTATTCTAAAGGTATCCTTAAACAGGAAAGAAATAGATACACTACTAAATTCCATACGCAATGTGATTACAAATGTCTTACAGAAAATGAAATAAAAAACTTCAGTAGACAATCAAAACTAATAGTACCACACTAGATGATGACCCAGGTAGAGAGAATTAATTTCTGATCTATGTGAGGATAGTTTCATGATGGGACCTTAATGAATGAGTTGGTAGCACCAAGTGACGTGCCAGATCAGAGACTTGTCTCCTGGCACTTGGGAAGATGTGGGAGACTGCAACTGCTCAGGAAGTCTGCGTTTTCCCTTTTGGAACAAGTCACAGGGGGGGAAAAGGAGTTTCATTTCTTTCTATACAATAACCCAATTCCTTGGGGTTTAGCTCCTCTTATGAAGCGAGCGGAACGATCACTGCAGTGAAGATGACCTACTTCCAGTTTTGCCTTAGGTAACAAGAAACCATTATCTTGGTAATGGCAGTATTCCCTGAACTTGCTCACCCTCGACAGTGTGCTCGCAGCTTCTCAGGCAACCTGAGGCTTTTAAACCTCGCCATCACATGCTTATTTTAATATAAGACATTGAAACGTAATCTGGAACCTCTTTTTTGCATCGTGGGTGGGCTCCATTTCACCTGCCTTTGGTTGCCTCAGGACCTCCATGGTCCATCTCAGTCATCTGAGCTGCCTTGGCAGTCAACAGGCAAGTACATGGGATGAATCACTGTCTCCAGCAGACACTATCTCCCTCTGCCCATCATCTGCAGAGCCCCAGGGCAAGTTTGGGCCAGGTGCTTCAGTGCAGAAGTTCAACCAGATGAAAGGTGCTATTTGTGTCAGTAACCTTACAAGTATGCAGCACTGAGGATCTTTTCCTATCTTGTTTTAAAAGCCTGGCTTCACTGTTGTGACAAAAAGGGAAAACATCTACTCTGAATCAGCGTGGTACGTGCCATTCATCATCACCCTCGACGGTTTGCTGCTCCTGGGACTGCTGGGGTACCTAGGGTTCCTGCTGGTGACGTGGGTCCGCACCCGCTGCCCTCCGGCAAGCAAAGCAGATGGCGTGGCTCCGTGAGTCCTCCCAAATGTCATGCTGGGGACATACCCAGCAGCACATGGCAATGACAGAGATAACTCAGGCCTTTCAGCTGTGATGAAATCTATGCTTTGAATATTTTATAGTGGTCTGTCCTTCACTCTGGTAAATGCTATTACCAGCTACAGTGATATTTGGTGTTAATGATATGAAATTAAGGAAAAATTTCCATGTAATTTTTTTTCATGGATTTACTAACACTAGCATTAGCTGAAGTTAATAGTGGAATTAACAATTATGACCCTCTAAAGGCAGCTATGCTCATGAGGCACAGTCAGAGGCTGTACCTGACTGTGCTGACCAAAACCACAAATGTTTTTAGGTTGTGTTTGGCTCCCGCTCCAAGGGAGCTCCCATCTAGGTAGTTACTGGATGTATTTTCCTCCCTTTCAGCTATGGATCCCAGAGTCCTTTCCAAACCTTGGTGCTCATGCCAAATGCTGTGTTCCGGCAGAACTTCTGCAGATTTCCTGGAGTTTTTACCCAAGCCCGTTGCAAGGCTGTGGCCCATAAAGCTTCATGGTACCTCTAAGTGCTCCTGCTTGGCAAAAGCCACGGAAGCACCTGGGACTGGCTCTGGTTCACTGTGGGAAGCAGCACAGATCCCTGCTGGCTGCCTTCGCAGCAGGCTGGAGCCAGACTGCCCCTGAATTGACTTTTTACTTCACAAAACAAAGATAAGCAGCTCTTTAAGTGGACTGAGATATTAAAAAAAGGATTTTTATAAGTATTCTCAGGATTTGGACCTAAGTTTAGAAATTATAGTCAATATAAAGAGGTAATATATGACTGTGATTATAATTGAAATGGTTTGTGCAAGGAATTTAGCAATTTGTGATAAAAATGACAAATGAATCTAGCAGCATATAGCTTGGCTATTGTTTTTATTTATTAATAGGCCAAGTGATTCATCGGAAGCCAGGCTCTCCCATTAAAAAGCAATTTATATATTTTCAAAAACATTTACAACATTTCAGATATTTGAAAAGGTATTAACTGAGCACATCAGATCCAAAAAATTGACCTTCCTCCAAGCATGGAACAAGGTGATAATATTTGAAAATATATTTTTCCAGATTATATAAATCCATCATGCTGTCATCAATAAGACTTTATTTTTAATATCAACCCTTCTTGGAGAGGTGTTAGAGCAATGCTCAGGTCTGTTTTCTTTTTTGAGAGCAGAATTAAATGATGCAGGCCTTCAGTGAAAGCAAAACCAGAAACCAAACAAATCAAGCAAATGCCAGAACGCAAGGAAACACATCCTTTTTGCCAAATGAAAGAGAAGAAAGCATGATGTTTTTATGTAGGCAAAAGTATGACATTCGTTAATTACACTTTTAATCTTTTTTTCATTACAGGATAAATGCTCCAGGTATGTACCTCTTTTCTTTATTTTAATACTTCACAACAAGACCTTGTTTATGATTCAGTATAAAATTTGTAAATCCATTTCTAGACAAATAAATTTGACCCAGTACAAGAGCACTGAGATTAAATAAACCTGGCTGAGTATGGGAGGCATGCCTAAGTGATTTCATGGTCCTTTTGGTCTTCAAATCTACTAACTATTAGGTAAACTCCAAATTCAGAGTAGCCTGGTATTCTGGTGTGGATGCTAAAGAAGTACTGTGCTTTTCACATGCAATTCATATGCTATCTGTTAAAAAATAATCCCATCCCTCCACGGCACCTTCAACAGTCCTCTCCACTCTAATTCCCTGTTCTCTGATCCCTTCATTTGCTCCCTTGACACCATTACTTTATGTACCTGAAGATTTATTTTTAAAGTATTGCTGCTTTTAAAAGAGGTTTCTATAACTTAGCAGGGGCATAAGTTGTACATTAAAAGAAAGTGGATTTTTAAGCAGTCTTGTTCTTTTTAGTCCCATTAGCTTTCTGCCAGCAAGCACGGCTCATATGGGCTCAGTAAGACCCCGCTTTTATAACTCCCTCTCCTCACTCAGTATCTCCCAGCTTGAAAAAAACACATGACTAACAAAACCCAACAAAATTAGCTGTTGTCTTGGGTGCCCAATTTGAGACATTTCAGCATTGGCTGGTTTTCAGAAAAATGGATGCTTGGTGCTTTCTGAAAATCTAGTTCCAAATGGTGGGCAGCAAAGGCCAGACAGAACAGGGTTCCCATCAGTGCTCAGGTTGAGACCCATCTGCAGCACTTCAGAGTATTGCACACGAAGCTGTAAAGCCCATTCATGGCCAGGCATACAGTTCTTCAAAGAGAGGCCATTCAACAAATTGGCAAGGAGCGAGCAAGAAGAAATCACAGCAACTAGCTGAGTATCATCAACAGATCCATGCTGTCGAGATGCCCATGGCAGTGCTGCTCTATTTGTTTACATGTGGAATGAGTTAATGGTGTGGTAACACACATAACCAAATGGTACTTCGATCTGAATTTTACTTGACTGGATCTGCAGCACTTCCCTGTTTTGTCTCCAAGTGCATGTTTGATTGCACAAACTTTGCCGCTACAAACATTCATGGAGAAAGAATAATCTACATTTGTAGTTCAAATATCCCCAAGGGTGAATTTCTATATCTGTTCATATTATTTAGAAAGGGAAATTTGTTAAAGAAGCCATTGTTATTTATTCATTACTGAAGGAATAAGTCTTTTCAAGGCTAAACTTTTGATTACTCATTGACAAGTTTGGACTCTCACTCCAAAATACTATGAAGGAGTTTGCTTTTCAAATAGTTTGAGGGATCAGCCTTTGAAAAGAAATAAGGCTCATCTGAGTTGTCTCAGAAGCTGAGTACCAAGAATGTTTGTTTGAGGAAGTCTTGGCTTTAGTGTCTATAGTCACTGTGAGAAAAAATCTGGTCCTTTACAATGTGCATCTTCCTTCCTGTAGAAAAGAAGAAACCTAGGAAAGAAGTAGTTGTGGTAAGTACTGCTGTCCTCAAAACAAAATGCAGTTTTGCCCAGCCCCACCATGCAATATGATTGTAGGACCCTTTCTATGAGAGGTGTCTGTTTCCCAAAGACAGTGTACAAATGATAGGTGAGGAAAAAAGGATTGCCCCCAAATGCAAAACACTTCAGTGCCCCAAGTAGCTTCTGTATTTGGAGACAACATTGAGGTGAGGGGTGCTTACCTGCGCTGTGGCCGCTTTGCTTTTAAGTGCTGAATTTTCTAGAATCTCTGCAGCCCCCTATGTAGGAGGCCAGAGAGGCTGTGCCCAGAGCATTGACAAGGAGGCTCACTGCAGCCACAGAGGCAGGATGACAAGTGCCCGAGCTTCACTGATGGCAATGTTGCATTGCTGAGACACTACTAACCTGTGCAGTTAACCCTGACCCACATGAGTGCAACCAGTAAGGTACACAAGTGTATCCAAGCTGTAGAGTTTGGTCTTGATGAGCTATTTGCAGCAAAATGCCACAGTTACTTCCACTGTAATATATATTTCTTTGCTTCTAGTTCTTGGGGCTCCTTCCTTTTTCATAGCCATAATAGCATAAAGACTGCGAGGCACTTTCATTAGTGTACTCTCCCTCCGCAAGTTTTTCAGAGAGGGGATTACCAAGCCTCCTCTGAGTGGAGGTGACCCTATTGTGGTTACACACGTGGAGGCATTTAGCATGTCAGACCTTATTAAGTCTTCTGTGAACATCTAGTGCCAACACCCTACACCACAAATGGCTTTTGTTGCCAGTTCTGATTAAACCCAGCCTACAGGAATGCAATGTGCAGGTCATACAAATCCAACTTCATCCATGTAGGTCACGGTTTCCAAGTCACTGCTGCTCTTTCTTACTTAACTAATTCACAGGATTCATTTTACATTTTATCTCTCTTCACAGACAATGACAAAGCTAAACACTGCCTTTGATGGAGAAGCCAGAGACCCAGGTAATAAAAAGCAATTAACAGTGGATATGAATGCCTGGCTGGAAAAAAACTAGATTAGTTGATTTAAATATGGTTTGGCATTTGCTTTTCATATTTCAGGTTTGCTGTTTCCAAGGAGAATGGGAGCTGTATTTCACAGATAGTGAAAATCAAGGCAGTGCCCTAGTAACACTTCTGATGGTAGAATATACCTATGGCCCTTGACAGCACACATCCAATGGCCAGATTATTCACCACTCTGCTAAACCTGAATATATGGATCTGGTGTAAGAAGGAGTGAGGGGAGAAGGAATTCGCTGCAAGCCTCCTGCTCTGGTGCTGTTACAGCTATGTGGTTTCACCATTCCCATGTCTGGGAAATGACCCAGAGATGAATGTGCTGCCGTTGGCCAGCAAATGGCCAGCAGCCACAGAGGTACCAACTTTGCCTCTTAAACCTCTCCCTGGCTGCAGGGTGGGTGGGTGAGTTGCTCGCTCCTGCACAAACTTCCTCCCTTGCAGCAACAGTGCATTGCTGCCGTTTATCTAAGGCTCAAGCATTGCTTGTTGGGGAGGAAAGGGAAGACCATTCACTTTTAGATACAGTTTTGTTGGCATCAGCTACCAAGTGTGTTGCCAGGCTCCAGCTATGCTAGCACTGTGCATATCTGATTAACCAGCTGGGAAAAGTGAAATTAAGACAAAAGCTAGGAAAGCCAGGATGACCGAGGAGGTATACTGCTTATACCCTTCCTCAAGTGATGGCCACTGTGCTCTGCAGCAGGGTTCATTACAGAAGATTTTTTTTTTTTCTAAGGGTTGATGTGCATTACCTCAGTCCCTCTGAACCACAGCCCCTGCCTGAGCCCCGCGCCATGATGCTTAGCCTGGCATTAGGGTGCCCACCCCTGTCTCTGATGGCTGAGGGCCCCAGCATGGAGAGGCAGGGCTGGCAAAATGTGGCAGTCAATCAAAAGAGGTCTTTAACAAATAGATCTGAAAATAGGTCTGAAACAATAAGTCTAAAAATTATCCAGAAGAAAGCAGGCTTGTTTCAAGGCTTGGATTCATCTAGCCAAATTTCCATCCAAGTGTCTGTACCTTGTGTTTCTTATTAGCTGGTTCAGAGCTGTCGGGTGCCATGAGCTAATGGGAAGCATTAGGGGCATGGGGACTTCAGTAGAGTTTGGGCAAACAAATGGGACCCTACTGTGCAATTAAGCCCATCCACAAGACTGTTCAAGGCCAGTTTGGTCCAGTTCCAAGCCCACCTGCTATTTATAGAGAGATCTCTAGGGATGGGCTCCAAAGTCCTTGCTATTTCCCTGTGTAACTGTATTCATAATACATTAAACATGGATGTTCCCTAGGCCGCTGCAAGAGTTGCTTCGTGGTGTTTTTGCAGGACAGATGGTGGCTCCCCTCCTCAACAAACCTGACCATACCCGACTTAAGGGTATCTAAGCCCATCCAAACCGCCCACCATATTGTCTGTGTCATGCCTCACTTGCATTAAGCTGTTACACAGCTTTGTGGTGTTGGCAGATAAATGTGTGCTCCCCACTCCTCCCCTCCCCCCCTCCATGGCCCACCCCAGATCCTAGAGGAACAAGTGCTGGTGGTTTGGAAATGACATTTAATAATTCCCAGGACATCATCTGTTGAATATGATTAGGAGGAATGGTCAGGAGCAGTTTCCTGTTCTGGGCTGCTTTAACATGCCTGCCTTGTAAGCAGTCGGAAAAAATAACATGTAAAGAGACCCAGTTTCATCTTTAATTGCTCAAATTGTGTTAATGTGTCAGAAACCATTAGTTCTGATACAAACTGTAACATGTAGTAACATGTAGTAACCACCATTTCTTTCCAAGCCTTAATAGTCTTTTGTTTGTCTCATATTAATAATGTTTAATTACAAGAAATGCCACTATAGCTCCTGATTCTCTAGAGACAGTGATTTAGACTGTGAGACAATCATGCTGGATGCATGGCAATTTTTCCACCTATCTCTAGGTAGTAAATGAACTGAAGGAGAAGGTACTTGCTTTTAAAGTACAAGTGGAAATTGCCCATAAAATCTGATGGTGGCCAAAAATCTTTTTAACAAGGAAAGGTAGCCATGTGTGCTAAACAACCCACATTTTTTTTAAATAAATATATATGTGTTTTATATATATATGAAATACTTATATATAGTAAATACATATGTATTATAGATATAATAGTTTTATATGCATGCACTTGCACAAACAGAAAATGCATAGTATTTCACTCTGTTAATGACAGTGTGCACAGCAAGCCTGGAGCAAAGCATTTTGTACAAATGAAGAAGCAATGCATACAGGCAAAATTTGTTGGGGATCCCAGATCTCAACATCTTGGGTCAACATAGACAACCTGACATGGTGTGGAAGATGTATGTGCTCCTAGCAGGTTTTTCTACCTCAGGTAGGCAACTACTTGGCAAAATAGGCACAGACATACACAATGGCCTTGTTCAGCATGGCTAAAGGCAAAAGTTTTGGGACAGTAAGTCCTAACAGCTAAGGACTATGGATGTGTGTGTTAAACTGCCCATGTTAACCCATGGTAGCCGTAACTTGGAAAGAGGTATAGGGTGATAAGAAGGCCCTGGGTTTTGGAACAGGAATGTTTTGAATATTCCTATTCCCTGGACTGCAGAGCCAGTTTTTATACTGATAGAATAGCATTTCCCCTGAGTGGCCACCATGACACCCAGGTTCCCATGCTCACTTGTGGAAAGGAGACTTTCCCTGTCGGGGCTACCTCCCCAATGCAGCTGATTTTCCAGGTGCTTCACATCTCTCATTTCAACCCCATCCTGAGGAGAACTGTCATGTCTTAATCTGCTAAAGCATACTTAATCTGCTAAATTCTATTAATTGGTTGTCTTTTTCCCTTGCAAGTTACTGGCAAAATGTATGAATTCAATACGCGGTCAGGGGCCCGGAGGTGGAAGAAGAGCACTGAGCCCCTTCAGCCGGTGCTGGCTGCACAAGCAAGATCCAGTGCTGCAGACGGTAGTGGCCAAGCTACAGACAGAGCAGAGACACCAAGCAAAAAAGAACCTTCAGAGAAGGGGAAAGAGTCGGCTGCAGGGACAAAACTAGATGCCAAGCCCTCAGCAGGGCAATCAGAAATACCAGGCCAGGATGGGCTGAGATTACAAAAACAGAAATAAGAGTCTGAGGACAAGGGGTTATCCTCGCTAGCCCCCCAAGGCAGATACTGACCTCCTTTCCCAAAATGAACACTGCATTGCTATTAAGCCAGCCTTAAAACAGAGTGCATGAGACTCCAAGGTACCTCCTAAATGACCCTTACTCTGAACAGCCAGAATCAGATGTGATTTTCTCTATATATATCTCAGCTGCAAAACATGAAGTGGCTATTGCTGTGTAAACTTGGAACCAAAAGGCAGGATGAAGCCAGACTTACCTTTGGCAGGTGCAGGTAAGAATGGGAGAGAAGGGGAAACCATAAAAGGGGGAGAAGAAGAAATAAAAGCGGGGTCACAGACAGAAGCATCTGCTGCCCTCTGCCCCTGGGCTACAGCCACTGGAGGTTTCCTCCTGGAAGAGCTCTGCACCCCGAGACCAACACGGCCACATCCTCCGACTGCCTTTGGGGAGGGCAGCATCCACACAGACATGCTTTCTTACCAGTGAATGGGATGTCCTGTCCCTGCTGAGCAGCAGAATGGGTGAAAAGCACATCAGGGTAAAAATATTTTCTTTTCATTGAGTATTTTATTTCAGCCCTTCCTCACCCTCCCAGCTTGCTGTAGAAAAGACCATGGCTTGAAAGCAATTTTGGAGTGGAGAAAGCCCACAGCTTGTTATGGTATCTCAGGCTGTCATGTCAATGCTTTCAGCTTATTTATCTTTTGTAACACTAGCAGCATTCAGTATCTTCACCTTTGGTATTTCCTCTGGCATATTTAATGTTTTACAGAATCAAGTGGAACACACTCAAAAGAATAATGACAGCAAACACATGGGGTAAAATAATCTTTTCTGTGTGGCAATGTATAATGTCTGTGCTATCTAAAAACCTGACATAAACCAAGCAAACCCTACAAGATTTCAGAAAATTATTTTAATTTGAAGAAAATTAATTATAAATGATGACTTTATACTCCATGTCTTGGCTTCTTTCCTTTCTGGATTACAAAAAGTTTTTCTGGTAGCAAGGGATTGATATCAGGTGGCAAAAGAAAATACTCAGTCTAAGATGAGCAGGAATAATCAAGGAAGATTTTATCCAATCTGTCACATACATTGATTTTTATGTTACAACAGAGGACCTGGATGGAGATGTCCAGGCTAATTTCACTGCAGATCCAGTGCTTTACAAAACCACCCATCACGGTGCTACAACGCTTTGCTGTGCTCTGAGGGAGCAGTTTGGCTCAAAAACAACTTCCCTTACAAACACCAAACGTCTTCAGTCAAATGCCATTTCATCATGTAACCAGAAACCCAGCGTGTCATGAACACCACACTGATAGAGACAGGAAGGAGTGATTTGTACTCTCGGAGCATGTTATCAGTTTACTGTGCCTGTGGTGGTTGCTACAGTGCTGTTTGACCCTCCAGCACCAACAAGGCTAGCCACACGTTCAGAGCTCCAACCCACCATTGTTTGCATTCCTTTGCTGTAAATACAGTATGTTCAGTTTCGATGCAGGTGATTCTCTGGTGACATGAAGAAATTCTACAGTAACTGGTAGTGCTGCTATAACTGATCTTTCTATCAGTCTGACCCCAAGCTACCCACAGGCACGCCTGGCACCTACAAACATTAAATCTTCATTACCCAAAGAAGATAGCTGCATTCTTTTCATGGCAGGAAGACACACAGTCTTTTGCATTTATTTTCCTGGGCATTTCTTTAGGGCAGCTGCTCTGCTGCCTTGATTCCTCTCATTCTACTTTCAGATGAAGAAATAATTACCCTTTTTTAAGGGGAGGCAGAGACAGGGTGTAGTTTCAGCCAGGAAACCTGGAAAGAAATGGATGAAATCTCATCTTTCTTTACTACTGTTCCTGCTGCTGAACTGCACGAAGTTCTTTCCTTTCTTCTCAGGAAAAAACCCAAACCCAACAGCAGCGTAACACAGTATCACAGCATGCTCTGAACATCCATGTATGCAAACACATTTTCACAGCCAACGCTGCTGGTGCCATAGTGTCCCACAGCTGGTCAACAGCTGAGAGAAAAGCAACTACCCCCACTGTGATGCTCACATACTTTAACCTCTGAACAACCGACAGCTCTGCAAAGAGGCACCATGGATCTAAGAGCTGCCAGATCCAAAAGCTAACGCTGCCCAGGATGCCTCCATCCAGTTGAGGTGAGTTTAATTGGTGTACTCGGCCTTTCTGGGGACAGGTTCAGGCAAGATAAGGCATATTGTGAATCTGATGCAACCTCATGCCTGGGGAAACAGGTGTGCTGACCATAAAGCACAGCTACATCCTTCCTTACTCACACTGCTGCTTCAACATGTGCAATGCTGATCTCCAGCTCTAACTAATTCTTCTTCCTGATTTTCACTGTAAGACCTTATTTTGGCCATGCACAAGACTACTTTCCTTGCTCGGGACCTACAAAATCAAGGAATAACAAGGCTTTACTGGAGCATCAGCTTTATGCAAAAGCAGCACAGTTTTCCTATCAGCTGCCCCTACTACTAATGACTTTCCTCCCTGTGAAGGAATCAATAATTAATTCAGGTCTCACGGCCATTCATTTCTTTGGCCTGTCCTTGGTAGAGCAAAAGCAAAGACAGAACTGACCGACCTAGATGTACATTTATTGCACATTGTATGGAACAATATGTGAAAAAATGCTTTGAATATATGTAAAAGATACATGTTTCATAAAATATAGATTATAATACTTACGCTGTGCAGTACAGGTTTAAATGTTAGAAACCTCATCTAATTGCTAAACCAGCTTTTGTGCTTTTTTTTTTTTTTCATTCAGAAGTGTCTTTGAGAACACAGGTTCAGTGTTGAAAACTGGCACTAGATGGACTGAGAGCAGGGATTAAGTGCAGGCTGTAGACATTAAAAGCATTTAATTATTAGAACAATTAGCTAAGACTGTGAGGCCTTTCCATCGTTTGAAGACTTTAGAAGTCAAGAACAGCTGCTGTGTGCTGTAGAGGGTCAGACTGGATTATGAGAACAGCCTCTCTAGTCTTCAACAGCTCTGTTAGCCTCTGTGCATATAGTCACAAGGTGTGAACTTCAGTGCCATTTTTTTAGCATGATGACACCAATAAGCTGAAGCTAGAAGAGGAAGAAAGGTGTCTGGTTCAGAGAGTGGCTGAGGGCAACAGTTCCTGACTGCCAGTTGTCTGTTACAAGTTATGCATTAATTTTATCCATAGTCTCCAAAAATCATTGCGAGTTCTGCCACAGCTTTTGATTGCTGTGTCCCTGCCTATGACACCCCTGAAGTGCTTTGAGACCTTTGGGTTAACGTTGCTCTGGAAGTTTCAAGAGTGATTACGGAAAAGCGCAGGTCATGTTTCCTGACTAGATCTGGTTCCCCCAGCAGTTCATGCGTGATCGTATTACTGGTATTTTCTTGTGCTTTTCTCCAAAGTGAATGTACTTCTAACATGTAAGTGCTCTGCTTTCATGTTGGTATTATAAATAGCACTTGCAATAAACATCAGAAGTCTCAGCTTCTGGCCACATAACTTCATTTATATCAAGGCATGTAAGAGTGCTGGTACCGTATTTGTCCATGGTTTCCAAAAGACCTACACAGGAGAACCGTTTCAGCTCTAGAGATGGCAAAGGACTGGCCGGGAGGCTGCCACTTTGTGCCTGCCCACTAGGAGCAGGAGATGGGGCTTGAACTCCCTCAGAGAAGGGAGGTCAGACAAGGGGAACAATCCTCCTCCTCCTGAGCAAAGGATGCAGCTGCCATGTTATTTTACGAGACCCAGATTGCAACACCAAAATGGATATAACATTTTAACAGCAAAGCAGTGATGACGACACCTTGTACATGCCCCAGTTGATCAGTTGTCTGAGATCCCCAACCACAACGGCCCTTTGCCAGGCTCCAGCTGAAAGGCTGGACACAGGCTCAGTGCTCACTGGGCTTCACCTGCACACACCTTGTCTGAGCCAGACGCTGCAAGCTCCCCATGTCATCAGTGGGGAGGAGGAGACTTTGGGGATGACTGACTGCAAAGTACACACCTATCTAGAACAGATCAGGTGAACTGTGCCCTACAAGCAGCTCTTTCTGGCTGACTTGATCAGGTATCGATGCCCACACACCATACACACAAAGGCAGCCCAGCTGAGTCTCAGCCCCAGTTGTTCAGGTGAGGGCATGTCAGTGCTGCTGCACCAGTGCCCGAGGAAGCTGAAAATCAGCGTGGAGCTGAGCATGGAGATCAGCCTGGCCCTGCTGCTGCCTGCTCCGATCCCAGGAGGAGATGGGGGCACCACCCATGATTTGTTAGTGCTCCAAGGTCTGCAGGCTTCTTTCTGGGACCTGTCTTTGTGGTCATTTTGCATCTAGAAGCATGTATTGGGATGTGCTTCAAAGCAGCCGAGTAGAAAAGCATGGGCCAGGCCAGGCCAGTGAGGACTACACGCACAAGCTTCTGCAGGTTTTCGCAGCAAACTCCATAGTCCTGACTGAAAGACACACTTGATAACAAAATAGATGAATAGATATTTCTTTGAATGTGATTCTGGGATGCCACTGCTCCACACTTCTCTGGTACAAAATTCCAGCTGCCACAGGTCAATAGACCCCCTGAGATTTGATTTTGAGGCAAGGTCCTTGCTTAACTTCAGGGCTTGAAAAAAGCAGTTGGTAAATGACACAGGCAAGGCAAGGCTGGGTCCAGCCATGCGGTTGTGCCTGATCTTCCATTCCTTCTGGCAGATGCTAGCTGGGGCCACGCACACAGGAGCAAGCAGCGCTGCGTTTGCACAGGACCTGCCTGGATTAGTCCCACTGGGCCCAGCACAGCCTGTCCTGCCCAGGTGTCTGCACTGGACTCACTCCCCAGTGCCCTGCCAGCAGGCTGTGACAGCCGGCTGTTTCCCGAGGGGCTGAGCACAGCCCGCTGCACACGAACCCCGGGGAGCTGGCGGGCGCAGGCAGCAGAGCTGGCAGGCTGCGTGCTGCCAGATCCGCACGCTTAGCGGAGCTCTGGGCACCGCAACCGACAGGGGCCAGGCAGGCTGCCAGGACAGCACGTGGACGCCGGGGGAAGGGGAAGCATCAGCAACCTCTCTGCTGGCCCGATCCCCCCTTGCTCTGGCCATCTCTCCCGTAATTACTAAAAGCAAGAGCAAAGGGAGGGGTCTCTGCCATCGGGTCAGTGACTAGTCAGCTGAAAACTCTCTCCAGGGCCCCCGGCACCGCTGGCGCAGAGGGAGGCGGGTGACAGCGCTGCATTTCGGACGGAGAAACCGAGGCGCGGTGCTGCTCCGCCCCCCGCCCCGGGCCGACCCCCCCGCCCCGCAGCAGCGCGGCCCCGCCGCTGCCGCGGAGCAACACTGACCCCCGGCGGCCCCTCCCGCTGCCGTGGCCGGTCCGGCACGCCCGGCCGGCGGGGCTCCCCGCGGGGCGGGGCGGCGTGTGCGGGGGCCCAGGAGAGAGAGCCAAGGCAGAAGGAACAAGTACGTTGGGGGAAAACGAGGGAGGAGAGCCGGGTCGTGAGGCATCGTAGCAGTGCAGACGTACACAGAAAGATCCCATTATGGGATTAATTTTCTTGCAGAGCACGCTGGGTCAAGCTTCTGGAATCATCAAGTGCCCTGTTTTGTGTTTTCCTTGAGCTTTTCCTTTCGCCACACCAAAGGCAACCCGTTCCTTACTGTTTATGTACAGGAGCATCCATCCTGTGTCTTCATCAACTAGTCTTTATATCCAGACTAGGTGCAACCAGCAGGCAGGGAAGGATGCTCTGGCATTTCTCTGCACGGCATGGACAGCAAAGTGATAAGGAATTAAACCCATTTTCACACTGAATTTCTTGAATGCTCCTCCCTGCAATATCCAGCCTAACCACGGCTTCCCACTTCATGCAATCAACACAACCCCTCTGACATCTACAGGGGAGGCTGAGCTTTCCCCATTAACTGCCAGCAGCCAGGGCTAACTATCTAATGCACTTGCTCTGGAACAGCCTTACAGGCACCAGGGCGTGCAGCCTGTGGCAGAAGCACTTATGAGATCAGACACCCCTAAAATTCCAGAGAAAAAAAAGCAGTTCAGAAAAGTGACAGCATTCAGAGATCTCAGAGTAGACACCAGTTTCTGCCAGCGACCTTCTGTCAGAAGGTATTTCCTATTATTTCCTATTCCCTACACTGAGAGACAACACTATTTGTTTGCTTTCAAAGCTTAAAAGGCAAGAAATAAAATCTAGATGTGCAGCCTCACCTGTTCAGCTGCTACCCAGCTCTGCAAGTGCCTGAAGGAGCTGGGCACTTCGGTCTGTCAATCACCACCCCAAAAGCTTCCCCAGTTGCCTGAGCATGCACTTCCTAGCCTGCCTAGAGAGACCAGAGTCCAGATGGTGTCCAACAGTGACATATCAGCCTCGGTGAGGAATTTCCCCCACTACTTTGCCTGATGCCAGGATGTGTTTTGAGGTCCTACCTACCCCACTGGCTCTGGAGGGGATGAGAGGGATGGGGGAAGTGAGCAAAGTGTTGGTGTAACCCTCCCTGGCTGTCTGCACCGGGTGGATAGTCTCCATGGGACAGCTGACAGCTAACCCGCTTTAGTGTGCCCTCCAGGCTTCATACCCTTTTGTTCCCTCTCCCCATCACTGTTGTGTTTAGCGTCAGGCAGCCAGCTCAAACAATCAACACAGAACTAAAATAACAACATTTCAGGTTCTGACAGGTAAGTCAGGACAAAGGTGGATGCTCCCAGGGATTTCTTCATGCACAGCGAAGGCTGAATCAATACCATGTTCTTACATGCTCCTGAAGAGATCCTGCCCCATCAGTGAACCAGAAGCTCCCCCCCCGCCCCCCCCCCCCCCCCCCCCCCCCCCCCCCGAGTTAAAGAGTATGAACTTACCCACTTAGCAAAACAAAGCAGCAGCCAGCCCCAGGGTACCTCCAGCCAGAATTTAGCTGCAATCACACTGCTGTGTGGAAGGTTCGCTGTCCTTTTGGCTTTGCTAGCTGTAGGTCACGACACATGGTTGCGACTGAACAGTACCCCAAGGGACTAATCCTGAAGAGACTGATCCTTCTCAGTTCTGCCGGTTTTGGGGCACCAACACTGATGCATGGCAGGTAAAACTGTCACTCCAGACTGAAGCCCTATTGCATTTGCTGTAGATCCATACAAGTAACTGCCCAGCACATGGGAGAATAGGTTCATAGTCTTCTGAAGGAGAAAGCAGAGATCTTCCAAGTTTCCAGCAATCCTGCTCTATTTCCAGCAAGGTTGAAAACTCTGAAGTGCCCACATTGGCTGCATCTATAACCAGACGATCAGTAGAGTTAAAAATTCAACTACTTGATTAAGAGCTTTCAGGGCCTCAGGACAAGGATGGGAATGTGGGCCCTTTGGCTTTTTTGCTTTAGTAATGCATTTCTCAAATTCATTTCTTGGTCTAGCTTCATCCTCAAGATGCTCCTCATGGAGCTGAGTGCAAACCTCACAGCCTCCTGTGCCTGCCAGTCCTTTCTCATTACTTTCGATGCACAGTCTCTGTGGAAACTAAAGCTAAAAATAATCACCCTCATCTCCTCTACTAGCACATACTGTTTATACACTACTAGCATTTCTTCTCTAATGGTAACTGCTTGATCTACCTGCATTTGTTGCCTTCCAGGACAAGATCCTACCAGTACCACGCCCATTTCTGCATGAGTCCTCTCCAGGGGTACTGCTGGCGCTGTACCTGGGGTCATTGCTTGTACACTGTCATGAAGATGCCTTGCATGCCACAGTCACTGCTGGAAACCTCTGATAACCCCGAGTTCAGCTCTAGGCTTCCACAGCTTGAGGGACTGTATCTCTTTTTCTGCTTCGGATTTGTTATTAGCATATTGTGTCCTTTTCCACTTCTGATCAGGATTTTTTTTTTTTTTTTTTTTTTGCTGGCTATCTCAACAAAATGAAATGTTCAGTTGAACTGCAGGCTGTTTCCATAGTGTAAACATGACTTGTTCCAGGAGTGCTAGAAGCACACCATGTAGATAAAGAACCCAGAGACAACACTGGCCCCTTTAGAGAGGGAAGGCTCCCGAGATGCAATACTCCTTGAAGCCCTTGTGTAAGAATAGTCCAATTTCCATCTGAAGGCATCAGAGACTCCTTTTGCTGTGTTCAGGCTAGGTTGTTGTATGGTACCAGAAAAAATGTTTTGTTTTTAATTAGTTACCCAGCATCTGTCCTTTATAGTTTGCCCAGGTTTTGTTTCTTTGCTGGACAACAGACTTTATGTCACTGCAGGCAGTGACCCTGACAAACCACTAATGCCACTCAGATGATACCAACTTATCCAGCTGAAGGTCTGAGCAATATAAGAGAATCAACAACAAAAAAACCCCAGGATCATCCAGGCTACAGGCACCTCTCCATGAAAGGGTGTGTCATTTCAGCTCATAGGACCAGGGATGATACAGAGGCAGTGTTCCCTAGTTAATGTAGAGCTTATAAAGTGAAACTTGAGGATACAGTTTCTGTATTACTGTGACTGCTGTGGGAGCAGCTAAAACATTTTGTGCTAATAGAGCCAGAGTAAAAGCAGAAAATGACTGCTTTAACCTGAAAACTGGTTTAAAAGAAAATGCTAAGACATTTGAAAAGGAGTACAGTCTAGTGATTCAAGAAGGTAATAGTGAAATACAGTATTTTCAATTCAGAAAAAAGGGAAAGAAAAGCCACAGAAGCAGAAAGCGGCAGAATCCAGCAGAAGGATTAACATGCACAGTGCAGCCATTCACCCTAGAGCAAAGGAGAGCTCCAAGGGAACCTGAACGTATTAAATGTGAAGCTAAAATTAGAAGCTTGCAAAAGCAGATCAGGATGCAAAAATTAAAAAGAGCTGCTGTATCTGCAGAAAGTGGTAGAGAATTAGATTTGAAGTCACCAGAGGGAGATGATTTAGGGGGGTGATATGTATAAATGGGAAAAGAAAAAAGGAGCTGGAAGCAGCAGCATGTATAACACCAGATAGATTACCATCCCAAGGCAGGGGAGTGCAGCAGGTAAGATTACTGCTGCTTTACGATACAATAAATATCAGAGGCAATTTGAGACACATAGCTGCTGATCTTGGGCCAAGAAAGCAAGCACAACTGTGGACTAGAGTGTGGTCCTTTTAGAAACTACTCTAAACTTTGAATTAAAATGAAATAAAAGGTAAATTGATCAGAGTTTGTGCTAACACCAGGTTTAACTCAGATTGTGAGTAAAGGATCAGCATACAGCCTCCTCAAGGACTGCATTAATGCAAATTGCTGCACAGACAGGTAAGAAAACGTAGTTGGGAGCATCAACGTTAAGCCACAAGCCAAGAAAAGACAGAGCACATTTTATGAATAAATGTGGAATTGCTCAAATATTGGTAGGATGTAATAGCAAGTAAAACCACGCATTGCTGATGGGGCATAGGTACCTGCAGCTCTTCTGGCAGCAACAGCAATCCTTGAACAGGGGATAGATTGAGAACTGCTTGCCCAAATATATCCCCACAATTCACAACAAGCACCGATGTAGCAGAATGAGAGGGAACCTACCTAAATACCTAGAAAAATAATTTGAAATCTTACTGAGTATTATGGGTTTGGTCAAGGAGGAAGAAGTGGTGTCAGCCAAGCAGGATCCACAGTAAAATATAATCTGGCTAAGGCAGATTTTCTTAAGGAAAGAAGGCAAGAAAAGTACAGTCAAGGTTAGCACATATTTCTCTAGCCCCTAGAGTGCTTGCCCTGAAATGAAGGGCAAAAATCTTTGACTGTGTCCACATGGACACAAATTTTAACAATGGCACAACCCAGCTCGATATTACTTCCTCCCTGACTCAAGATGAAGAATGAAATATCCAGAAGAGAGTGCTACTGAGCGCAGGCAAGTTTTTGGCAGTCGCAACTGAAAAGTACAAGGAAAGCTTCTAAAAAACACAGGTCAAATTTTCATTTCTTTTTCTCTGCTCTAAATACTGAGTGTCTGTAGGAGGGCAATGTTATTAAGGGTACACATAGATTCACTTGACAAGACAGAAAAGGGATTCCACATTTGAGTCAGGCTTTAAAATACAGCTCTGAATAGTTGTTTCTCACATACACAGACTTGTTCTTAACCTTGAAAGAAACTGCCTCATTCACTAGTATTTAAGAGTAGAACGAACACACTCCTACCCTGCAGCATTCTTTTGAATAAATTCATTATTCTGGTTAATATTTAAACGTGACTAAGCAGCAAAAACTGGCCTCTGACTTTGTGACAACTTTGTTTTGGGCTATACAGCAAATCTTCTAGGAACAAACATTTAAGTACTGCCACAAGAATAAAAGTAGATGATCTGATGGGCAGTCACAACTTGCTCGATTCAGGCATTTATGGAAACATCAGGGACTATCTTAAGACAGCTTCCAAGAGTGAGATATGTTGTCAGCTCCCCAGGAGTTTGTAGCAGGGCAGACAGCCAAACCAGCATAGTGCAGCACAGCATGGCCAAGTTCCCCGTCTTTATGGGCTGCTCAGCACTGAAGGATAGGGAAAAATGAAGAGGCTGCAGCTTCCCTGTGTACTCAAACAGGTGATGAGCCCAGTCTCACTGCTCTCTACATCAAGGCGGCACCTATCCTCTTTTCTTGCTTTCAGTGACAGCTATACACCCGCGCCTGCTGCTAGCAACAGGAGGTGCACAAACAGAGCCAAAGCCCCAGTGAATTTGCTGCACATCACAAAACACTGTTCAGCTCTAGTACAGTAAAAGGTGTTAATACTGCTGCCCTGCCAGCTGGCATTTCAGCATCCTAGCTCCAGCCTGCATTTGAGACGGGTTTGCTCACTGGAGCCATAGTGACCACAGCAATACAGATCCCAAAGTGACTCCATTCAGCACTTCCTGCGCTGGCTACCAGGGATCTGACATTCAGATCTCTCTTGTGCTTGAGTTTCATATGACTTCTCCTGCAGGCTGGTGGCAAAGCTGTCAGCTACCACCAATACCACACCAGCTCCCATAGCAGGGACACTCCTGGGGGTCGGCACACGCAGTATTTCTCAGCATTGTCACAGAGGCCTGATCTTCAGATCACTGGTCACAGCACCCTAAACCACAGAGTGCTCTGTTCCTTAAACACCTCCTGATGCTGGCGGATTTTGTTCTCCACCATGGAGCTCCCTATTGCTATCCTATACTGACTCAGCTTCATTTTCCCTCACTGTCACCATCCAGCCTTTGTTCCAGCCATGGGTTTCTAATTACAATCCCTCTCTCTAGCGTCCCACCAGGTATCATAATTCATTTCACCTGCTAGAGCTGCATAACTATAGCCTGCGACCAGAAGAAATCACACAGTATACAAGGATTTTTATGAGCTTACTCCATTGATGGCTGCAAGGGAGACTGTTGCCAGCTGAGGATACCTCACCTATAGAGATCTGGCAGATTTCCAGGCCCTTTGTTCCCTCAGTACAGCGGGATCAAGCACACTGCATCTCCTGATAGCAGTGGTGATTCTTGTGCAGTCAAGATAAAGCTGGTAAATTAGCCAAAGTGTCTTCTGCCCACCCCCCCCACCCCCCCCCGCCCCCATCTCCCGTGGGTAAATAAGGCACAGAGTATTTCGGTGCTGTCAGCATGCATGGGATGTCAATTCAAAGGCAAAGGCTGCTCAGCCCGTTGTGGGTGTCCGGGGTAAATGAGAGCAGCTGCTTGTTGCTGCCGCATGATGCTTTCCATTTCATCTCAGCTGCAGGACTCTAGCAGACGTCAAAGCCAGCAGTGTTCTGCATCAGTCTCCCCCATGCAAAGGAAAACAAGTCTTCTCCTAATGAGCCAGAAGTACACATGTGGTTATTTTTCCTTTTTAAGATCTTGCTTGCTGTGGACTACACATCATGTTCACCTTAGCCTGCAGAGCTAGAATGCTGTTAACATTTAGCTGTGTAGAACAGACACATATGCAGCTTGAATTTCTATAAACATAACCACAGATGTGTCGATCTGTATTTTACCAGCTATAGTCCTGCCTGCCATATCTTGTCTCCATGTCTTCCGAAGGAAAGCACTCTGGGGATGGGGCACACTGGTTTCATCTACAAGAAGTGTAAGGGAAAGTTTTAGCCCTATGGAAAACAAGGTGGTCTCTTTGAGTGCATATGAAATTTAAGTTTTTGTTGAAATACTCAATCATAGTGTGCTAAGCTTTCCAACTCAGTTTTAGTTTCAGTTGTTGCCTAGATCTGAGCCACCAGTGAAGCATATACTGATCTAATTCATTCCTACTATCATGTGTGCAAGACTACACAAAATTACCATTTTGTAACTAAGCCACCCTAATGACTAACAAGGCTATTTGTGACAAAGTCAGTTTGTCATAGAACCGGAGCTTCATTTGGTAGGTAAGCACATACTAAATAGGAACACAGTTTTAATAAAGTGTTTTAGCCACATCATGTGTGACCTTAAAACCCCAAAACCTGAAAAAATTATAGATATTATAGTAAAAACCTTAAGCAATATGAAAATTCATAGAAGTTTATCCTAAATTAGGAAAAAAACCTCCAAACATTACAAAGAAGGGACCTCTGAAAAAAACTTGATACAACCTCCCTCTCAAAGCATTGCTAACTTTGATCAGGTGGCAAACAATTTGCTTCAGGTCTAGCTTTGAAGTTTAAAATATCATAACAGAATTACCAAAACATCTAGATACTGATCTTTGTAACGTTGTACCAGTGATCCTATCATAGTTCACCGTGATGAAACAGCACAGAGCTTTTTATTTCAGGTGTCTATAGTTCTGTTCAGAAGAGTGCAACAGAGAAGGTCCAATAGTTTTGGCTTGCCCAGAAAAAAGAAAGAAGGGAAAAAAAAACCCCAACAAAACAGTCCTATGCACAGCAACAAAGTAATTCTCTTCGGCCATCTCTTCTCTGTCCTGCTCTTCCCAACTACTCATAGTGGTACAGGTATAACTTGCAAAACAAGCCATCTGTGACAACTGTGAATTCAGGGCAGCATTCAGCAATAAGTGAACTCGCTTCAAGGAGGAATGAGGATTTAAGGTTTAAAGTTACTATTTGGAACATGGAACTGATGCAAACAAAGAGGTCAGAAAGGACACCACAAAAGTAATTGCTGACAGAGGTTCTTGAGAGGCAGGAGAACAGCTAGCACAAGAACACTTCGAAATAACACTTCCTTGTATTTATCATCAACTGCCTCAGTTCTTTAAATTTCAATAAAAGATTTGTATTTTATGTTAGCTAACACCAAAGCATTGTAATTGCTATATACACAGCCTTTCCACAAAAGTTACACTACATTTAAAGCTCAATGCAGTTCTGGTGTGTAGAGCCTGGTAGCAGAGATGAAAGAAAAGATCACATTCATCTTTTATCATCAATACTTCCAGCGAAGCTTCAAGACTAGTTCAGACCACCGAAATGACAGAAGACTACTCAACCATAATTCATTTTCTGATAGCAAAGGAAGTGCAAACAGCATGGGACTACTAGAAGAACGCACATGCCCTAGGCCACTCACATAACACATCTACTCATGCAAGAATGTAGAGGGCACCGGGTCAGTCGCTCCATTAACACAGATCTGCTTAAAGACCTTTGAGTGTGAACCTAAAAACCCACTCCATTGTCAAGCCATTTGGCAGTTTCATCAGCTCTCTAGAATTCAGGGGTCCTCAAACTTTTTAACCAGGGGGCCAGCGCACAGATGCAGTGGCAGGCAGTCATCTGCGGCTGCTTGGTTTCCCCCCCAACCCCTGGTGGGGGGGGCCGGATTGAGGACCCTGGGGAGCCGTATCCGGCCTGCGGGCCGTAGTTTGAGGACCCCTGGTCTAGGTCATAACACAGTGTTGCTAACAAAACAAACCCAAACAAACCCATAATAGAAGTAACTGGTTTCATATCTCACTTCTGAATACAAGAATGGTACTGTCCTTCCTAAACCCTATGCCCTAGTCTTCTCCTGCTAAGAATTGCCTCTTGGGTTGCAGAAGGTCCAGGACACAGAGGGAAGGTCCTGAGAAGACAGCATTATGATTTTTGAGTGCCATACTTTTGGTGCAAGTGCTGGAACAGAGTACTGCTTTTCTCTTACCTTCCCTCAAGAGGCCTTTGTAATACTTGGTACTTAGGTAAGCACTGAGAAAAGGCAAGCCTGCTTTCTCATGGCAGTAACACAGATAGTATTGTCCTTAAGAAACAGCAGAAATTCATTGCTTTCAAATCCTTTATCCAGGAACAGAGAAGAAACAGAAGAGCATGCTTTTAGAAAAGGACACCTCAACACTGCACTTAGCTGTTCCAGAAGGATATTCAAATGAAATTTCGGACAGTAATAAAAGCCCCCACTTTGGGCTGACAGAAAGAAGTGTCTGAAGTGCAGCTCTAGTCTGCAGGAGTGATATAGTCCTCTCTACAAAAACCCCCGAGGCATCAGTATAAAAACCCTTCTTTAGCACAGATAACTCATTCAGCTAGGAAGGACGGCAATAGCTAGAGCCATGTTCCAGAAGCTACAAAGCCAATACACTTGCATTGCTGTTCCAGCAGTAAGGATGCAAGGCACATTCTTTCAGCAACAGTCATACTTATTTTATTATACTCTTTGGACTGGAGGTTTACTATCAGAAAATCAGTAGCTCTGGCACACTGAACAATTAGGATTTGTTATATGTACACTTAAGTCTATTGTCATCACAGTTTAGATCAAAAAACACCCAACAGCTTGGTTTTTTTTTTGCAATTCAGAGTCAGATATCTTAATAAAGAAGTCCACGTGACAAAAGCCAAATACCGCTCCTACTGAATAAGCTGAACAACATAAATGAAGACAGTTATATTAAGATATTTCCAGTTACGTACTTTCACACAGAAGCATTGTTCATGCACCTCACAAGGAATGTGAGAAGCCCAGACACTAGCATTTAGAATATATCAGCTTTGATTTCTACAGTACTTGTATGAGTTTTAGGCCATACGTTACTTTTTTTCCTCTCTCCAAGTTTTCAAGTCATCTATTGCACACATATACACACTCAACTCTGTTAAACAAGCTTACAGTGGAACTATAAGCTACCTTCTTGTTCAGAAATTGTCCCAAGCCACTGTAACAGCATATTAAACACAGAAGTAGTGTCCTTCCAGACAGGCTTGTCAGCAGATTTGATACAATAATCTGAATGGAATATCCAGAAACCTACATGTGGTGGCTAAAATGCTGACAGAGCTACGAGTTCAACTCTGATGGCTCTTGCAAGGTATCAGTGATAGAAAGAAGCTGAACTGCTTTTTCACATGCCCTAGCTGCATTTATTTTTTGTTTTTTCAGCCAAGGCTTGTTATTATTGCAACTTCTTTAGTTCTAACCCAGATGCAGTTGCTTCTCACCCATCCCTCCTATGAGGCTAATTTAAGAACCTGGAAGGGTCAGCATCCAGATTGCTTCAACATTTTGCTCATCAAGAACTGTAATAAAAAGCTGCAAAATTTCAAAAGGCATAATATATTTCAAGGTAACTAAACACTTGGATTATCCGAGACCTTATGTCAAACCATCATAGAAAACAGAAGTTTATTCAAAGTATTATTAGTTATTATTGAAATAAATCATAATGGCTCCATGCTCTGTGGCAGCGTGACGTAAAAGTTGAAGCCCTTCAAATTATCTCCTTGGTTTTATACTCCTGTTTGAGCTGGATATGTTCCTTGACTTCGAGAAATTCTGTTTGATTGGTTGTGCAGGTTGTTGTCCTTGTACATAAACCAAATATTTACTACCCATAAAACCGTATTAAGGAAGCCAAACACCTGTAGGTTAAGAAAAAATGTGAGATTAAGTTGTTTTTGTTTGTTTGTTTGTTTGTTTTTTAAAAAAGACAGAATATGACCTCAAGGCAAACCAGAAAAAATTGCTATCTTTAGCACCCCTTTGATTTGGAAAGACATTCCCACATGCTTTAGAGTATTACAAGACATTTTAACGGACTTCTTTGGGAGTCAGATAGTCATCATACTCTATCCTTGGTATGGAATTAGACAAGCTCTTTTCAGTCACTTGGCATGTCTGCATATGTACATCCAGAGCATGTGATTAACTACTACCGGGCCAACGAATAACAGCCAGAGTTTTGAAAAGCAGGAATCACTAGGAAGATCATACAATAAGCCTCATTTGCCCTGCTGTGAGGAGTTCTTCCTGTGAACATGAGCTTTATATCATTGTATTACAAGGAGCTTCCATTTGATGTGTAGAAGTGCTCACAGCTGACTAAAAAGCTAGGTTCAACACCAAAAGACAAAGCAGGAAGCATAGTGTTTCCTCCTTACTTATATCAGTCAAACCACTTGGGTGGCTCAGCAATATTTTATTTTGCATACAGTCAGAAATAACAGACTCAAATATGTCTAGAAATGCTGCATCTAAGAGCTCTAGGGACAGATCCTACAAGTTCTTTCTCTTAATTTCTTTGAAGAAGTTATTTCCTTCTGAAAAAGAAGTCTGGTCAGTGTTTTACCACAGCATTAATGGGCCTGAATGACTGATAACCCATAAACCAATCTTAACACATAAAGCAACACATGCAATCAGTAGAACAGGGCTCTCAGGTGCCATTGGCTATTTTCTACATGTTTACTGTACCCATATGGCAGAAGGCGTACATACCACAGACACATTCAGAGTTCCCATGCTGGTCACAGAAGCAAAACGACAAGTTGTTCCTAGTGCTTTGCAAGATTCAATTCCTGGAATAATGCTGGCCCCTGTGGACATTTTGATGTCAGCAAGTGCCTTTGCCCAAGCAAAGGTACTGAAGAGCCACAGAAAGGCTGTTATGACAGTGATAGTGAAGTCCTGCGGAAGAATACTCATTATTAGGTGAAAAATTTTTGCATGAATGTAACATAAGAGAGCAAAGCAGAGACAGTATCAATTATATCTCCGAAATAACTGCATCAGCGTTACTGACCACAAGCAAATTTAGCTGTTAACCATGTTGTAATTACAACACAAGTTATATTCTGTGTTGATAATCAGCTACAAAACTGTATGCCTTTTGCACCTATCAAGCATAAGCAATTTTATCCTTAGTAAGAAATCAAGTGCTAGGCATCTTATTTTAGAAACAAATTTCTGATTATATGAATTTATATTAACTTATGTTACAAAAATTTAAGTCAAAGTTTAGTAAAGTGGGGGTGGTAGAGGAGATAGGACAGAGGATTTCAATCTGCTCACTAGGTCTGTTTCTGGGCACGCTCTGAAATTTCTCATTCGAGGATCAGGGCTTTGGTATTTAAGGTGACTAAAATGTACAAGATAACTATTTCCCTCTGCCAATTGTGTCTGCACAGCAGGTGCTCTACACAGGGAAAATTCCCAGAGACTAACAGAGGAGGTTCTGCCTATGGAACAATTCTATATTTAAATTCATAATACAAAAGAAAAGTTGTGTTGAAGACACCGTTTGCCTGAGGAGGTGGAACTTCATTCCACTCTGCTCCAATAACTGCATATGGTACGATGCCATGGATGTTCAAGGGCTTTGGGTCCCCTTTTCTGCTTGAGTGCTGTAGTGACTAGACTGAGATACTTGTGTTCACACTCCATCTAGCCTTTGGAACTACTGAATATTCATAAGTTATTCAGATAGTCTTGTGTTAACAGTGTTTCTCATCTCTTTCTGGTTTCAAAGCCAAAACATCAAGATACCTTAGTATTACTTACAGTTAGCGGAAGCTTGTTATTTTGCCGATACACATGCTTATATCCAATATATACCACAAGTGCAGCAATGCAGTAGAGGAATACCAACACTGCAAGTGTAACAAAGAATTGTGCATAAGAGGAGAAGTTGCCCTTGAGATAGACATCAGTCCAAGTACCACCGCAATGTTTTGGGTCTGGTGCACTAAATACAACAGTATTCAACCTGCAAAGATTACATCCTTCATGTAGTTAAGGGTTTACTACATAGGGGAAACTTCATGTAGTCATACTTCCAATAACAATGCTTCAGCATTCTAGTTCAGTAAGTTTAGTCCAAAAGGCAATTTATATTTGTAGAAGGTATCAGCTATATGTAGAGGAATGAAGGCAGTGGGTTGATTGACATGGACGATGTGCAGGTGTAGCTCGTTCCCGCTAAGTGGCTAAATAGCCCTGAGGCTTGGGGGAGAGGGGGTCAGATGGAGGAGTATTGCCTAGTCCATCTTTGAACAAAAATATTATAACAGCACATCCAAAATAATCTTATTAGGGCTTCCAAAGCAGCTAAAAATTGATGAAGAAATAGGCTGTTACAATTAATTGTGTTGCTTTGCTTATTAATTACCTTCTGTAGCATTCATGCACTGCTATAACGGAGCTTAAGGTGGAACGATACAAAGCAGTAATACAGCCTGTTGCCATTTCTACCTACTTCTTTCTATAGGGCACTGACAACTACAATGCTTTGAACAATTATGACTAAATATTTATTTATTGCTACTACAGAGCAAATCAAAGGTTTCACACATTCATTCAGATATATACAGTAGGTACATATTCAAAGGGAGACAGATGGGGAATGACTGAATAATAAATAATTAGCATATGAGTGACAACTGAAGAGCTCATACTCACCTGAATGGATAAGCAAAAGCAGCTGTAACTGTTTTGTTTACCACATCTTTGCAGGAAACTAGAAGGGTAGTTTCACCTTGAAAGCCTCCACACGTGGCAAAAGTAAAGATGGAAAAAATCTATAGGAATTGATACATAGACATGTTAGTCCACACCTCTAGAGCTCAAAGGAAATAAACTCAGTATTTAGCTGAAACAGCTAAAGAGGGCAAGAAATGGTGACAGAGTTAGCAATGCTGAAGTATGAAGTGATGTCAAGAACTAATGAAAACATTGAGTTTCTATAATCCACAAACATGAGCAATACCTCTAGCAAGAGCCCATTTGAAAGTTCTTCTTGTTTATATTTCTTAGCTCTACTGCAGAAGTTTTTGTTTGTTTTTTAATACTAAAAGCCAGCACAGTACCTCTTGTGGTGGGTAAGAGAAGTATTTTTAGGAGTCCCAAACATCTACAACTGTAGATTGGAGTAGCTAGAAGGTACATGCTCAGAGTAATCCATACCAGCTTGACCCTCTAGCTCTTGTTTTCCCTTTGTTCCCTAGCAAAACCCTAAACCCCCAACAATCACAACACACAACAGCACAAGTCAGTATGACAGACTAACTAACAGTAACTAACGTAGATTTTATGTATCCGCAGAACTGTTTTCTCCCTCCCTGTCAGAGGGCTTGGCTGAAGAGCAGTCTGGTGTTGAACACCCACCATCAGCAACACCAGGCAGGGGGCAGGCAGCCCATTAGCACACACCTCTCCAGGCTTACCCAACTGAGGCACAGAGCAAAGCCAGGCCTAGCAAAGGGGAAGAAACAGCCCCACAAAGAGAACAAAGTCCCCCTCACACCTCCCCACCCCTACTCACCCACTCGAGGACTTTAATAAAGCCCAAAGGCTCCAGCAGCAAGCCAAAGTCCAGCCTCAAGCCATCCATCCTGGGAGACACCAGAGCAGCCAGCAAGGACTCACACCACCACCTGCCTCTCCACAGCCACCTCCCTGTAGGGCTGGTTGCTGTGCTCTGCCCTGCCATACCCGCTCATCTCGCAGAGGAGCTGGCCTACCCTCCGTGACCTCATCTGGGGCTCTTCAGTGCAGGGCGGGCGCTACTGCCACCAAGGACCTTGTCTGTGCGTGGGGGAAGTGGGGCAGTACTGTCAAGGAAGGAGCGGCGTCAGCCATTTTGTGGCATGAGGCAGCAAATGTGTGGGACGCTCCTCCTCCCCCGGCAGGCTGAGGGGCTGCAGGGCTGCGATGAGGGCTGGCTGTGGGGGCTGCGGGGCTGCAGTGAGGGCTGGCTGTGGGGGCTACTGCCACCGAGGACTTGTCTGTGGGTGGGGAAGCAGAGCGGTACCTGTCACAGGAAGAAACGGTGTCAGCCATTTTGTGGCACAAGGCAGCAGTGGGATGCCCCTCCTCCCCTGGCAGGCTGAGGGGCTGTGGGTCTGCAGCGAGGGCTGACTGTGGGGGCTGCGGGGCTGCGGCTGGCTGCAGCAAGGGCTCGCTGTGGGGGCTGCATGTCCCCGTGGCCAAGCCTCACAGGAGGGACAGCAGCAGAGGCTGGCAGCAGAGGCTGGCACTCTTCAGAGCATCGCCTGTGCCATACCTTGGCTTTGGGCTTAGTGATTTTCCTAGCAAATTGACAATTCACGCACAGTGGAAGTTTGCTGAAATGTCATCATCAGCATTTAATTTTTTAAGCTTTAAATCTTTTTTGTGATTGTGCTCTGTTGTTCATACATTAACCTTCAGTGAAACCGAAGAGCTAAAACTCATGCTGAAGAAGATTTGAGGCCTGTGTGAGGGGCTGGCCACCGCCCTCCGCCCTGACTGGACAGCACAGTTTCCTGGCTTTGCTTCAAGATCTTCTAAAAGCTTCTTCTGGGATTGCAGGGGGACTCCTGGGAACCCACTGAGGAACACGAGGGAGTCTGGTGCTGCTCTTGGGAAGGGAGGCTGTGGCTGCTCTAGCTAGATCCAACTGATCTAGCAGCTTCTGGCAAGCTCTATGAGCTGCTCCTGGCCAAAGGGTGCTGGGAGGTTTTGTCCCAGCTGAGCCCTGTCATGGCTTCAGGCAGCCTTACAGCAGGTGTTGAGGGTATGCCAATGGAAGAGCTGGCTTGGAGTGCAGCTCCCGCGTATAGTTAGCAGGTACAGCCATTTGTGCAGAAGCGGGCCTTTGCAGAGCAGCATATGCATGCTCAGTGGTGGTGGTGTGCTGCAGGTCATGGTCCCCAGCACTGTCTGGATCAGCTGTCCCTGGTGCATCAGAGGCCTTGGCTCAGACTGAGCTGCTGAGGGATGGTACAGCTCCCCAGTCCTGGGGCTGCAGAGGAGTGCCTGGGGCCTCTTGCTGGGGCTATGGCACACAGGCTCCTTGCCTGCAGGATGCGTGCATAGGTGAAAGGTGTGTGTCACCAGGAGCTGTGGGAGGAGGTCAGCAGCCTACACAGCATCAGAGATGGTGAGAAAGGGATCAACTGGATCTTCTCTGAGATCCTGCAACTCCAGGAAATGGAATCCACCGCATTCCTATAGGAGGGGCAGGTGGAGTCTGTGCCCATGCGGCTAGGAAATGGAGGCTGCCATGACCGTGAAGGCTGGAAGCTTGTGGCTCCTGGCACCAGAAGGATGGCTGCAGCTGTAGGTCTGCAGCTATAGAATGGAGTCAGTACCCTGGTAGCAGAAAAAGGGTGGGGAGTTTTCTCCAATGAAGCTTCTGTGCCAGCTGAGCCTGAGGTTTGCTGCTCACCAGGGACTTGGATCCAGGATGCTGTGAGAGACAAGCTTCAAACTATTAATTGCTGCTGCTCTTCCATGTGAGTACCAACAATACTGCCAGGGGAGACCCAGAACATTTCAAGCATGACTGCTGCGTTGTTCTGGAGTTGTGGTCAATGTCTTGGGGGCCCAGGTGGTTTTCTCCTCAGTTTTTCCAGTGAGGAAGAAGGGCTTGGGGAGAAGTGAAAAGATCCTGCAGATCAATTATTATTTGCGCAGGTGGTGTCAACAACAGGGATTCAGCTTTTATCACCATGGAACCCTCTCTGAGAACTCAAGATTATTACGAAAAGATGGGATCCACTTGACCAAGTAGGGCAAAAGCATCTTTCCCAACAGGCTGGCTAATCTGCTGAGGAGAGCTTTAAACTAGGAGTGATTGATTGGGCATCAGGGGAAGAGATGATGACCCACATTAAGTGAGGAAGTGGTGGACTGGTTTGGTAAGCAAAGTGCACAGGATGACATGATTTGAAGGGGAGACTTTAAAAAAAGAAAACAGGGCAGAACTTCCCCTCCAAGTGTACGTACGCATGTAAGGAAGTGCCTACAGAACAATGTGGTGGTGCAAGCTCTCTCTTCTGGGAAGTCAGCATGAAAGAGTGACTGTCTAAAGTGCCTGTATAGTAACACATGTAGCATGGGAATAGACAGGAGAAACTGGAGATCTGTGTGTAATTGCAGGGCTACAATCTCATTTCGGTCATGGAGACAGCATTGGATAGTTCATGTGACTGGAGTGTTGCCATGGTTGGATAAAGGCTCCTTAAGAGGGACAAACCAAGATGGGTGAGAGAGCAGAAGAAATGATGAATGAGGAGCCAGCTGAGAGTTTATGGGCTAGCATTAGAGGGCAGAACAACATGAGTGATGCTACTGTGGCTGTCTACTACAAGCTACCTAATCAGGAAGAAGTAGAGGAGACCTTCAGATAACCAGAAGGTGGCTCTGGTTCCCGAGAGGAACTTTAAGCACCTGCTGGAAGGTCAACACAGCAGGGCACAAGCAATCCAGGAGTTTTCTGGACTGCAGTGATAGCTCACTCGCACGGGTGATGGAAGAGCTGATGAGGTGAGGCGCTCTATGGACTTGATACTGACAGATAAGGAAGGAATGGTCAGGGATATGGAGGCTGGTGGGCAATATTGGCTGAGTTTGCTTTGTGACAGATGTTACTACAGTGAATAAGTCATGGGAGGCCAGCCAAGGGTGGGAATGCATAGGGAAGCTTCCAGGTTGGGGACTACATATGAGAACAGTAGCAAAGCATCAGCCTTTCAGCCGGCCTGGGGCTGCACTGCTGCAAAACATTGGCAGAAGGGTCTAATGTTCTCACGCAGTTTGCCTCTCTGTTCAAGGAGGATTTTCGACCCTAGCTTGACAACAAGCAAGAGAGATGCTGAGATCTGCCTGCTGCTATGGGCTCCTGGAGGTAGTCCAAGTTTAAATCTGTGGAAAGGATGGCTTTTTCTTTCACTGCTATGTTACAAATACAGCTGCTGCCCAGTCTGGCAGCCTCCTCCCTGACACTTTGTTCTTGTTTGTGCTTGTGAGCATGCCATGGACTGCACACACAAAATATGGTCATTCCCCAGTTGTCAAATTTTGACATGCAAGTCCTTAAGGGTTATAAAAACTCTTAAAAATTAATAAAATAGGTTCTTTATTACATAAACATTACACCATTGATACTTCAAAATACAATTAATTATTATTACTGATTCTATTAATCTCAGTATCTGCAAACAGCTTTTAAATCTGATGTAACTGCAAGCTTGCTAGCATCACTACTAAGGTAGTTGTTAGTGTATGAGCTCGCTGTTAAGATCAACTTGCAGATTAGTAACTAATTTAGAAATTATGACTAGTTGGCTTGTCTATTGGAAATCTCCAAGAATATGCATTTATGGGTACAAACTACACTTGGTACAGAGTGCACTGAAGGGTATGAGCACATGCATGCATACCTGTGGAGCTTTCCTTGGCAGAATGGGGCCATTCTGCAAGTGCTCAAGCCTCCCATGGCTCTAGCAGAGCATACAGGTATCATCAAGCACATGCTAAATTTAATTTTTAAAACGTTGTATTTCTTAGTTTTGTCATGGAGCAGAGCACTCCCAGATGTGTGCAAAACATTGGCAGAAGGGTCTAATGTTCTCACGCAGTTTGTGTGAGATCAAAATGATCAGCCCCTCCTCAAAGGAGGCTGCTACAACCTCTCAATACTGTTGGAAATTGCAGCAGGGTATCATAGGAACGGCAACCCCCAAGGTGGTAAGAGGAGCCTAAACCACCAGTCTGCAGAATGATGACACCTTGCATTTCCAAGTGAAGGTGACAAGATCTGTGAGCGTTCGGGCTTCCTGTGTGTGCTCTGGTGTGGTCTTGGACACAGCCTTGAAACAGTTCCATCTCCTGCAAGTGCATTGCTCTGTGGTGCCATCAGCCCTGTAGTACGGCAGGGGCAGAGCTGATTCTGCCTGAGCCTTCATCCTGTTGCCTTGGGCATGCTTTAGATATGCTTAGCAGATGGTACCCGAGTACCTCCAGGATAAGGTTTAAGACAATGAAGTTAGTTACTTCAGTTATAATGAATTTATGATTTGACTTCATAAGATATGTCATTGAGTGATGTTACAAGGGGAGAACTGTAACTGAGTAAGCTGTGATTTTGGTGATGAAATTAATCCTTCTTAAATGCAATGGAGCTGAACAGTGGATGCAAACTAGGGAACAAGACTGCAGTAGAGCTGTGCAAGTCTTCTAGTGTCTCTTTTGTGGGGATATTGCAATGGCACAACTAAAATGTGCTTTAGTTTGGGCTGTGCATGTCTTGCAGGATCAAAGTCCAGTGGAGGAGTCTGTGGAACTGACAGTGTTTTTGCTGTGTTTCATGGTGGTATCTCTAAAGCAGTTGGTGAAATGTCCTTTGATCTTCTACGGGTCTGTCACAGATTTAAATGAGCAGTGTCCAATCCAGGAAAACATATCCTGTGGGAGAATATCTATGCCCCTACTCTCCATATACTACATGAAGCTCGCAAAAAAACCTCCACAGTCCAGACAAGCAGTACAATACTGAGGGTTCAAGCCACCTTGATTAGCTTAGCTGCCTGAATAGCCAGTGCCTTTAAGGAGTAGAATAAGAATACAAAAAAGGGACAGACCAAGATAGAAGATGGAATATCTATTTGCTCATCATCTCCACATCCTTCATGCCCAAGAACTGTTCCATACATGTGGCATATAAAGACTTGGTTCAGTTTAAATGAACCAAGAAACTCCTTGCCCCCCATCCAATATATTTCAGTATTTTCTTTCTCTGTCTTCCTTATTCCCCATCTTCTACTTACACCCTGTAGGCAATGTATCTCCCTAAAAATGCATATAGGCACTTGTTTGATTCCTCTCCTTTTCCACTTGTCAGTCAGTTAAAAGCATTTCACTATTTAAAACTTTCTTCAAAAATGCTCCTAGCCCTGATTGATTTTTTTTTTTTTTTACTTCCCCAAGTCTTTTCAGTTGTTAGATGTCTGCTTTGGGTGTACTCTGAACTATATACAATGTTCTAGCTGTGGGCTCATTAATGCAAAATTGGAAAAGGCTCTTAATTTTTCACTCCATATAACTTATGTCTCCACTGGGTTTAAAAGTATTTTGGAACATTTTTGCTAGTGGATGGCATTCCAAAGTGATATCAAACACTTTAAATATAGCTAGTACTTCCACAGGGCTAATTTCATAAGCTAAAACCAATTCTGAACCAAATCTTTGCAAGGAAGAATTTAAGCAGGTATACTGTTTAAGAGGACAAAAATATCCCGCTACAGAAAAAGAGAGTTATTTTGCTTAGAAAACCAGTTTGGCTTAGGGAGAAAGCGACAGAAGTATAAAAATTACATAACAAATGGGAGCAGGGAGAACTTGGTAATAATGAATATAAATTAGGAGGCAGCCTATGGCAGAAAAGTGATAAGAAAGCAAATGGACCAAGGGACCGGTATATGTACAGCCCTGCAGACAACAGCAATGCATTTTTGAAACGCAGAAGGAAGACATTATAGCAAAGTGAATAGACATAAATGATGGAAATCAACCGGGGCGGGGGGGGGGGGGGGGGGGGGGGGGAATAAAAAGGAAAAAAAAATGCAGGAATGGGCAATACTATTTTGTGTATTTGGGAAAAAGCAGCAAAGAATCAATACGCTAATTGTGTAATAAATCCTTTCCACTCCAGCAGAGCTCAGGATAGTGTTGAGTTACATCTGCTAAAGCTTTTGTATCAGTTGTCAATACTCAGCAGCCGTGTTTGGCCAGGGCTGGTAAAGGAACTGTCTTAATATGAACAATAATTGCCCATCATCTTTAAATTGGTGGTCAAGATCCAGATGTCAGGTGTTACGGCATTATAGGCTTATCCATTTATCACTATACCTAAGAAAAATATGGGCTGACTGATGCAGAACCATACTGATAGAGAATTAAATTAGAACAATATAGTTAATGTCAAGCTACACAGTCATGTGGGAGTTAGTTTTTGCTGATTAGCTGATGAATAACCAGTGGTGATCAAAGGTTGGGGCCAATAATAATTGTCACTGTAACTGCTTCCAGGTTCTACAAGGTATTTGACCTGGTACTTGATGACTCCAGAAGGATATGAAACTGATGTGAAACACAGACTTAATTAGAAACTAGGTAACTGACAGCTCTAAACTGAAAATAAATATTTTAATTAATGAATATTGCATTCTTAATAATATAAAATATTAAATATTAAAAATTTATCAGTTTACCGAATCCCATTCTTTGGAAAATAAAAAGAAGGACAATCTGTGGGTTTATATAGCTGGCCTCATGGTGTCTGACGAGACTGTGGGAGAGACCAGTGGGATTCTTGCCTGCCCTGGGGATACGTGTCTCCGATGGAGACAGCAAAACACTACTGCCCCTGTGCAAGGAGCGAGTGAGCCTCCTCTGGAGCATTACACAGCGGTCTCATTTACTAATGCTTGTGAAAGATTAATTCAAACTACCTGGATGATTAGGGGTCACGGAGAGCTCATTTTCTCAGACTGAAAGAACTTGGGTGATTTAGCTTAGCAAAAGGAAGGGTAACTGAAGTTATTACTGCTGACTTGAAGTTCATGAGGGAGTAGACCTAGGGAAGGCAGAGATTTATATTAAGACTGTTTTACCACAGGGATCACTGCATATAATCAAAGAATATAATTTATGCTGAACATAAAGTCTAAGTCTGAGATTCTGGAAATGTCTTCCAACAGAAGGCAAACACTGGAAGTTGTTTTAAGAGGGAGTTTAGAGTATTTGCAATATTGTTGCTTGTGATAGCAGTGGAAAAAACCTTGATGATACATGATGTTCTTTTCCCATCCTAATCCCCTACACAGTCCAAACAAGGATTAATTCAGGGAAGTCCTGAGCTCTGTGTTTATAGATAGAGAAAGAGTGGATGATTAAGTTAATGCTTATCTGGCAGGGGACACACCGTTGCATGGTACCACTCTGTCCACAATGCTGTCTATTCAGTAGGTCTGTCATAACTTTGGAAACTGCAGGTGGGGAAAATGCTTTTCTTCCTCCCATATTAAATAAATCTCACCTGCCAAATAGCTGTCTACAGGTAGTTTCTTGTGATGTAAATAGGCTGCATATTTTTTGTCCATTCTGTTAGCTATCTGTTTGTTTTCTAGTATCTGTATCATTTTATTTGCTTGTGTGCTCTGATGTTTTAGATAGATATTCCTTCTTTAGACCTGGTAGTATATTTATTATTCCATTTATTTCTCTTTTGGATTTCTAATAACAATGCCAAGTGATGTTGTTCCTTTCCCTGATTTCTGAGGCACCCCTCTGCTTTTTTCTCCAAGGCGCTGGAAATCACTGTTTAATGTTGCCCTCTACTAAAAGTCCTTGAGACATATTTCATTGCATGTACCATTCTTCTATCATATCCAAGCAGGTTTTAAGGTCTGTGGATAATAAAAGTTAGATTTTCTCTGAGACACCATATCAAAAATTTTAAAATAAATGGTAAACATTTCACTCATAGCAGGACAGTTACTTCTGAACTATTATGTTGCTTATTAGTACCCTTCTGCCTTGAATTTCAATTTTCTACTGTTGCATGTGTAAAAATTCTTGTTACTCTCCTTGATCTCTGTGGAAGCCACCGAAAGGCAGGCAGTCATGTCCCTTACCCCCCACATTTTTGTGTACATTTCCAAAGGGCAAGAGGGAGCAGTCCTTGCCACAGAGGCAGTAGCTCCTCTGAAGGATGCTTCAGAGCAAAAGTTTCTCGTAACTGCATGTCTCCCAGGCAGTGTGATTTCCATGGGGGATCAAAATCCACAAACGAATCCTGTGGCTTAATTTTCATAGTTCATAGCTTTGTAGGTTTTAACTAGGTAGCTGCGGGACTTGCCCTCTACAGTAAGTATTCTGTTATGTGCCTTGTTCTGTAAATACACGTTGGGAAGTCATTGCTGAAGACATTTCTGGAACATAACAATTAACTGTAAGGGACGAAGAATATGATGTATGCACTTGCAATAAAAACTCTAAATTACTTTCTAGACTTATGAATCTTCCACCAGAATTAATTTAGTTTCTTACTGGAAGGGTTTTTTCTGGGAGCTCTGAGTGGCTACAGCACTGTGCAGACAGAATCCTGTTCTACCATCTAGTGGCGTGTTGTGATAGTGCACTCTGTGGAAATACCCATTTTCAGGATAAGGGGCTTATTATTCGTTTAATAAATTATTATTAATTTATGTTTGTCATCTGTGAAACCCAACAGAATTGATTGGATGAAGGGAAGACATTAAGAATACCATAGATGCTGATTTAAAGTGGAAATCATGGAGGAAAGGTGATAGAACATACTTTGTGCTGCAGCCAGACCGCTTGAGCTTGGTGTGGGTTATCAGTAGGATCCCTGAATATACATTGGTCTCATGAAAGCTTAGCATTTAGTACTACATGTGACCTGTACACTATGGAAAACACACCTCTGTAATGCTATTATTAATTGACTTTTTGATGAATCTACAAATCAGAAAACCCCTCCCTCTCCCCCTCTCTTCATTTTCTGACAGCAGTCTGAGAACTAACATAGCAAGTTCAGTTTTGACCATACCACCCCATTTTCTGGCAATATCTGTCCACTGGACTTCAGCCTACCACTCTGTTTTCTAGTGCTTTATGTGCTGCTTCGTTGGCACTGACTGTTAAATAAACATACTTCATCCATGGCTGCACTGTTTTCAGCGGAAGTTTATACTGTCACACATTTGAACTGATCAGGGCAAAAAATAAACTCATGAGTAGGTTCTTTTTTTTTTTTACCAAATGGATGCACAAAAGCTTGTGTTGGCACAAAGCAAGAGGTAGTTTGGGGTGACATCCCAGGAATGTTCTGAACACAAAGAACAGGAGAAATTGGTTCCCAGCAGAAAATGTAGGGTAGGACAAAATCCCTTGGGAGCCCCCAAAATGTACTGAATCAGACTCCTGAACTGGATTCAAGATCAGCTGAGGTCTATAGACCAGTTGCAAAGGGCCTGTTGGAGCGTACTGACTCTCAGAATTAAAAAAGCTTTAAAATGTGTCCATTTATGAGATGGATGGATAAAATGCAGCACCAACGCTACATGCTGAACTACAGCTGCTATGCTGCTGTGCAGCTAATGCTGCTACAAAAATTGTTTGCATTTCTAGCCAAATCTCATTAGAAGTTTATGTGTAATTAATTGTACAACTAAGCTGAATTAATTATTTTTTTATTATTTATTTTTCTTGAAGGTTCCAGATTTCCCAACTGTTGACAAAGGATGTGTTAATGACATCATTAAAAAGTTCTGTTGTTTACTGTTTTCTTCAACAAGTAGTAATTTTATTGACTTTGGCAGAAAGATTGGTGTTTTGCATGATTTCAATAGATTTTGTGACACAGAGGCATAATATAAACCAAGATGTTCCAGAATAAACAGGACTATTACTACCAGATGGAAATAGTCCTGAAGCATTATTGGACTTGAAAAAACAAAAACATTTTAGGAAAAACATTTTAGGAGTCAGCTTAATCATCTTGAAAACAATATCTGAATATGAAATACTGGGTTTTGAGCAAACAATGGAAGGATATAAATAGTAATTATTTCAGATCTTGCTACTTTATTGTCTATGCACATATTTAGAATATGATAGTCTTTAAAAGACATGCCAACACACTTGAGTTAGTAAGCTAACTATACAAAGCAATTTGAATCTGTAATTAGATATATCTGATTATAACACAAATCAAGGCAGCTAAACCACAGAAGATATTCTAAAATATACATGAACTTAGAGACAGTAGATGTTGGCTGACCTTATTTGTAGAGCTGGTCAAATGATTAATTGTGATTTTCAGATGAATTCTAAATTTATCCTGGTAACAATAGCTTATGTAATCAGTGGATAATGAGCCCTGACACATGACCAGTTTATAACTCAAATCCGGGTCATGGACATCAGGCCATAAAATAAAAATTAATCTATTCAACAGTACAAATATTTCTCATTCTAAATGGTGAGAAAGGAAGTCTTGTGTACTTGGGTGGGATAACTGTACACAAATACAGATGGTCAGGCAGGTATTATTTGTCTGCCAAAGGAGAGACAATAGAAATTCTTAAAGAATCTGTTAAGCATTTGGAAGCAATGAAATACACTAGGTAGATCGTATCTTTTACATCACAAATTGCAAAAATACACATGGGTTAAATAACATGGAAATGGCAATGAGAAGTGAAGACTGAAATAGAGGGCATAATAAAATTAAAGTGTTGCTATGTAGTTAATTCAGTTATTATCTGACTGGATTAAATTTTCTAGAAAACAAAACACAAATCAAACAAGTCTCAAGCAATCTATGTAAATAAAAAAGCCTTCCTTGATGTCATTAAAAGCAAATGCTACTCAATGAAAGAAAATAGTTCATAAATCCTTAGCCTAAAAGTTCATAGCCTTCCAAATGCAAGGGTGAGGTCTCTCCTCGATGCAAGCCAAGAGTTTGGCCAAGTCCAACTTCGCATGGAAAAAGCAAACCATACTCTTGGCACTGTAATTTGGTAGCTACATGTTTAACATCTTTCCTCCAAGACCGCTTCAGCGCTTGACATTTAGCAGAGACAAACCAAGTAGGCACACAGTGACCCCTGGCCTCTGGCCTTTGCTTGCTGCATCCAGTCAGGGAATAAATTTGGGCAGTCAGACTGTGAGCTTCAACAGGAGCACAATTTTTGGCAGAAAATGGAACAAACGAGGATAGCAGTTGAGAAAGATGTTGCAATGTTGCCAAATTATCCTAGGAAAGCAATATCACAGAGAAACCAGAAGAAAAGGGTCTCCTATAGGCTACCTGACAAGTCTGAGCCTTCAGATACTTGGGCTGTAGAAACAACTGGCCCTCACAGAAAGATTTTTAAAAATCAGGTTAAAGGTTTGCTTTAAAGGTTTTTCCAGTCCAGTTTTTAAAAATTCTTATCTTTCCACAGCCATAAGGCTGTGGTGGTTGGCAGTATAAACGCAGTGTAAAATGTAGTATAAAATACAGAAGAAAACCTTAGTTTCCCAGATGCTTCAGCTGCAGTAAATTAAACATGGCCAGGGACCCTCCTGGACATGGAGGCCAGCTGACATGGCGTTATCTGACTCTCCACTCATAAAGCCTTAACCTCCAAACCATGGTGGCTGCAGGACTGGGTGGGAATGATCTCTGGACCATGCTCACTCCTAAACTGTGCCTGATAATTGAGAGCTGGTCCATGTGTCTAGTTCCTGCCCTGGAATGCTTCACCCGTTTGCTGACCAACAGTCCTCCAGGGCAGGTGGCTGTCCTTGCCACTCTTGAATTTTCTCATATAGGAGCAGCATTTTTGGGGAAGAGCTGGAGCGTACATAGAGAAGTTGTTGCCTGGGATTTCCTTCTTGCTCCCTGTTGTGGTGACTCTCATTGCTCTTCCACCTCTCCAGGTGCTTAACGCTTGCGTCAGCCCTTGCAATCCTGATTTCTCCCTTCAACCATCACCTCCCTCCTTCATACTGTATCCTTTTTTCATAGGATCTCTCTCATGTTAACCAATTCTGGGAGAATTTTTCCAGCCTCCTGTGATGGGAGATAGAAGGCGGCAGGAGGCTGGCAAGAAGCCAGGCAGGCAGGGGAATAATAATGCTGCCTTGTCTGCTCCAAACCCATTTTATTGTAAGCATCCTGCTGTACAAGCCATTTCATGAGCCATTCATCATATTCACAGATGAGCCCTTTACTCAGAGAAAATTTTGAAGAACTGAAAGCTTAGAAGGAAAGTCTAGGTTGCCTAATTATGTGGTTGCTCTGGAGTCATTTATACATACTGGTGCCCCTGTCATTGTAATGTGCCCTTCAGCAAATACCTGCATGTCAGTAGAGCACAGCCAGCAGGATGTGCCTTACCTGTGCACAGCGCTTTAATGCCTCCAGCTCTGCTGTGCTGTAAGAGATAACCTGTTGCGCTGTCATCTCAGGATCACGGGCTGGCTGCATGTCTGTGTCTGTATGAACATACCATTTAAACCAACCAAACCCAGGAGTGGGTTCTAGGAACTAACACAGCTTGTGTTTCAGTGCTGGAGATGCTATGTTTTGACGAGCTTCCTGGGGATTTTTCCAGTAGTTGGTTTAATCAGTCCTGCTGATCTGTTGCCCCCAGGCAGCATTTCAGTTGTGCGTGTTAGTGAAACATAAAGCTGGAACAACCTCTGAGGGCCACAGGCAGCAAACTGTGAGGCTGTCCCAGCTTGGCTGGTTCCGCAAAGGCATAAATCCACTGTTACTGCCCCCTTTGATCACTTCTGTGAGCGTGCACCAAATTCTTGGTTATACATAGTGCCTAAAAATTCTACCTTCTCCATGCTTGCCTGTTAACATCCAAGAGAGAGGATTTGAGGGGTTTTTTTGAGCTCCTCACAGAGGTATATATAGGCTTGGCACATAACATATTGCACACATAATCTACATTAAGATATGAATTTCAAGTACCTGATTAAAATGCATATTGTTAACGGAATGCAGAATTTAGGGCCTAAGTGTTTTGACAAAACCTTCTATAAGATGGAGCTTCATTCGATTTTTTCATTAAGATGATATAAATCAAGAATAACTCCTTGGAAGTCATATCCTAAAAATGTGGATGCCATTGGACATGTCCCATGGAAATAGATAGCTTTAATTGAAGAATTAGGCTTCAGTGCAAAAGCATGAAAGTAGAAATCAACCCAAATGAGAGCAATTGTATACAGAGGTGTGTGTTCCTGTTTCTCTGTATACATAAGATGAGGTTCTCACCTGGACAGATACTACCAAAACAGGGTATAAGGAAGAAATTTTTACAATGAGGGTGGTAACACACTGCAACAGGTCACCCAGTGTTCATGGTCAGACTGGACAGGGCTTTGAGCAACCTGATCGAGTGAAAGATGTCCTCGCCCATGGCAGGGGAATTGGACTATCAGATGATCTTTAAAGGTCCTCTCCAACCCACAGCATTCTGTGATTCTGTGAAAAATTATGATCTCTCTAAGTTACATGCATGCATCCTTTCCCACCAGCTTTTTTCTGGATGAGACATTACTGTAGCCATGGGATTCAGAGTTGTACAAAAGAGCTCCTTTTTTGCTACAGTGCCACTGGCAAATGGACTCCCTCACCAAATCCCGCATGTCACAACTCATGTGAGGCTGGAAGAAAGACTTCCATAGTTTTAGGTATCTTTCCCCTAGTTTGGGGCACTGCCATGGAACAGGCTACAGAGCCAGACAGGTTCCAGGTCTGATCTAGTGTGGACATATGTGGGCAGTATAAATTTAAAATTCTCCACACCAACTGGTGATGATCCTCTTCATGTGCTCACAGTAGACTAACTCCTCAATAGATTTCTTTTTAGCCTTTTTTTGGCAAATGCGCATTGCTGAATGAGAGGGATTTGATGGCTTGGCACAAGATTCAAGGGGTGCTGGAGGTGTCCCCACTGAACTGTGACTGAATGTCAGCATGCCATTAGCCGAGATTGTTTATTCCATGCTGACCACTTTGCTTCCACTTAAACTGTTCCATTAAAAATAAATGTGCTCTTCTGATGGCAAACGGACAGTCCTTGCACAAGGCTTGCTGCGATGTGAAGCCCAGCAGCTCGCAGTGCATCTCTGCAGGCAGCACCTGGCTCAGCCCCAGCCCTCCTGGCTGGGAACACAGTCATGGGCTGTCACGTGCCTGAGGCCAGCCCGGAGCGTTGCCTTGCCAGCTCAGACATGGCAATGTCCTTTCACACTCACAAGACCCTGACATGCTTCTGTCCAAAGAGCTCTGCATACTTGGCAGCCAGCCTGCTTGTGATTTTCCAGTGGCACGTGTTCAGCGACTGCTGCTGCTGTTAGCTTTGGCAGATGCAAGGAAAACATTTTGTAACCCTGGAAAATTCCCAGTAATCACACTTCATCTGACTGGTTAGCAGCATCCTCCTCCAATGGCATGTCTGGACCGAGAAGCATCAAGGACTGTAAGCAATAGGCTAGAGCCTTAGAAAAGAAGGAAGAAGGGCAGGGAGAGAAGAAGGAAAAAGCAAGGATCATTTTTTTCTTTCTTCATGAATTTAATGATATTTCTTATTCCAACTATTCAAAAGTTGATAGTTGGTCCTCAAAAACGTGCTGGTTTTAAGCCATGCAGTTAGCTTAAAAATCAGTTTTTTGCTACAGCTGATTCTTTGTCATTTGTCTTCTGATTCTTTACCTTTAGGAGGTGACATTTGCCAGCTTTTCTCTGCAGTCTCAATAGCTAGAAACCTACTTTTCAATGTCTTGAAAGCTGAGATCCTCACATATTCATATGACTCCAGAAGCCGGAGATAGAAGTACATTGCGTCCCACAGGACCAGACATCAGAGTGCTGGCAACACTGCCGAATTTCCCCAGAGAGCTCATCCTGCTGTGCTTAATGTCCCAAAGATAATGTACAAAGTCTCGGATGAGCTGAAGGAGCAATCTAAAGGTCGCATTCAGCCCCGTGCAATGAACCAGCACAACTCTATAGATCACTTACCGCTCAAGTAAGACCTCTCCCATCTAGGCAATGCTGACATTCAAGTTGACCTCAGGACTAGATTGAATTTCACTCAGGTGCATTCGGAAGAGCCAACAGCCCTACTGGTGACTGCAATATGAATGGAAGCAAAATTGCAGATCTAGAAAAGGGACTGGGTCGGGATTTGTTTGGGGTTTTTTTCTTCTTTTTTTTTTTTTTTATTTCTGATAAATGGCTTATTCCCCTCAAAGTTCTCCTGTGTTGACAAGAAATTGTATCTAATTCAGAAAGTGTCTTTGGGGTGAATATAAGGGTATGATATATATACAGAAAAGAAAAAGATATGACATATTTTTATTAATGTTACATATATATAATATACATGTATAGAAATAAGACTTCCATTTTACATATTTTCAATTAAAATGCTGTAGTTTTTCATTTTGAAAACATGTTTTATTCTGAAATTTTCTTTATTTAATAATGAGAATAGATTCAAACCTGATCAGACGGAGAACATGACATTTTGGATCCAACAAAATCTTTCAGCTGTATGTGAATAAAATGCGGTTTATTTGAACTCAGCTGCCATATTAAGAAAATCAGCCCTCAGCATGGGATTCATCTCAGACACTCAGAGAATGCAGAAGATTGTCCAGGAGCCTGTGGGGAGCCAGGGCTGGAGGCAGCGGAGCCCCCAGAACTGCCCCATGCTGCTGCAAAGTCATTAATGACTTTCTTGCTGCAAAAGCTGCTTTGGGCAGAGGAGGTCACGTTGCACCCAGCTGCTGCCTCCTGCTCCAGCTGGTGCAAGGGCACATCAGTTTGAGCCTGAGCTTGTGCAAAAGCTTGCGAGGGAGCAGGGAGTGCTTATGAATTTTGCAGTCAGCTAGCAGTGTGTTTTCTGCATTTCTGTGTTGGGGTAAAACACCCAAACGCCCTTGCTGATAGCCTTCTCGTAGACATCAACGGCATTGCACCCAAGCAGAACCTAGTTCTTTTAGGATACAAGTTATCTCTTTTGTCTTATTATTGCTAAGGATTTATTGCTAAGGAATTATTGCTAAGGAAAGGAAAAGCAATAAGAAGCTTGTCAATGTTTTGGGTTTTTCTCCATTATTTGCACAGCCAGAGAGAGGATTTCATTGTCTTCTGGGTTCTGGAGCAAGTTTGGACTGCAGGTCTTGCTAAGGATTGGATTTCTTGTCCCCATTTAGGTTGACAGCTTTGGGAGGAAGGGGCATATGCTGCAAGAAAAGCCCTCGGCTACTCTGTAAGTCCAGAAAACTGCCTCGGCATCACGTTTGTGGGGAAGGCATTTGACGCAAATACTGAACGGGCCTTTTGTGGCACATTTTGCCTCCATGATGCTTTTCTAGTGCCTTTCCGGTGGCAGGGGATAGTGGGGCACAGAATAGGGTGACATACCCGGTTGTGGTTTAGTGCAAAAATAAAATGTTGAGTGATGGAACACACTCAGAGAGGAAGTAATGTATTTCCTTGTGCAGCTGCTATCACAACGATGTTGATGTCAGGTATTCCATACATGAAAGAAAAAAACTAAGTTCAACAAAAACAGGGCCTGGTTCCTGTATGGATGAGTTGTCGCCTCACTCTGGAAGGTGGTTTTATACAGCCCCTGTGCACAAGAGCATCAACCAAGCAAGATGCCATAGATGACTACATTTGTCTTCCTTTATCTACAAGCTGCACAGCCCTGAGTAAGGAAAAACCAGTGATTTAATTCTGTGTGGCTGAATCCAGTAAAAAACAAGGAGGGATTTTCCAATAGCACTTGAGGCAGTTTCATTTTCATTGCCCTTGAGACAGAGATTTATAGTCCTGTTACTTGAGGGCAGCTGCTTACACTCTTAACTCCTGTGCTGCCTTTGGGGAAAAGGGTAACAGTCTTCAGTGACCAAAAATCTTCCTTGGTCATCTCATGTGGGAAAACTGGGGATTTCCTGGCACCAGAGTTGACTCAGTTGTAGTTTTCACTGCAGTTGTGATTCCTCTGAGAAAGACGCTACGTACTCTGCTCAGCCCACTGGCAAAAAGGACGAGACTCATCTTGGCAGATACATGCTTTTTCCTTCTTTTTCCCTTGCAATTTGTTCTCCCTGTGTTGCTGAGGAAGAAAAGACAAAAAGAGCTATTGTTTCATCAACCCTTTCTCCAGCACTGCAGTCCATTTTTAACTTTTGAATGAAGTGGGAGCAGGGAGAATTTGCGAAGCTGTGTGGCAGCATTTGACTATAGAGGAAAATCAATGCTTCCCATCAAACCAGCTCAATAGCCTCATGTACATCCCCTTCCCCCCAAACCAGCTCAATAGCCTGTTGTGCATCCCCAGCTGTTTTGTTTCCAGATGCTACATCTTGCTCTAGCAAGGTTTCCAGTTGCCATTATCAACCTGAGCTTTATGTTTTACCTGCAAATGTTTCAACTTGGTTGACATACTAACAGGCTCAGGTTAATTCACCTTCTTTTAAATGTGTGGAAAAGGAGACCTGCACCAGAGTTGGGGATTCCTTGTGAAACGGCATACAAGAGACTGAGCAATGAGGTACAGACAGCAGTAATGTGCATTTACGAACCTGATGGGACCTATGTCTGATTTATAGTGATTTGTATGAAACCAGAGTCAGCCACAGCCACCCTCGGGGGTTTTCGGGCCCTGGGGGACAAAGCCTTGAGCTGAAATGGTGCCTCTGTAGCTGCCACATGCCTTGGACTCACACTCTCAGGGGTTTGGCAACTGCTTTGCAGATCCCTGCCTTGTTCGTGGAGTCAAAGGATGAAGCAGCAGCAGCATCCCCAACTCCTCCAGGGTTTCCCGTTCTTGTTTAAAAAGTAGGTCTTTCCTTGAAAAAACTCCTGTTTGTTTCTGTTTGTCTACATGGTATCTTCTTCTTTCCTTGAATCCCTTCCAGCTATACCTGTGCTCTCACATTAAGCCTGTACATGCCATAGTAGCCTCGTTGAAATTATGGGCAGTGACCAACCTGTGCTGGCTTCTTGTCCAGGAGGCTGCTACAACCCCTGCACTTGTCCTGGTGGCTCCTTGCCAGCACTGGGATCTTCATGAAATCCCTCCCTGCAACTATGCCCACCACAAGCATGCATCTCTCTGCTCTGTCCAGCCATAGAAAATTTGTTTGCATCCCCTTGCAGACAAGACAGGTTGTAGCCACTGACTACCTGGATCGGTGGACACGTGTCTCCTGGAGCAGAGGCACATCCGTGCATTTCTATCTAATCACTGTCAAATTCAGCTTATGAAGTTGCCCAGCAAGACTGAGCTACACTTTGACCCTCCCCTACCTGAAATCACTCCTCTGGGGCTTTGAAGTCCATCTACTTTCATTAAAAAGAAATGCAATCAGTGAGAGACCAGCGGTCACACTGTAGCAGTGGTAACGGATAACATGGTGATGTGCATGACGTGGGGACAGTCTTGTGCACTTGATGTGCGGTCATCTGTGCTGCCACACAGGAACCCCATGGTGAGGACAGCAGTGACAGTGTCCCCACGAGCTGGCTGTCAGCTGGGGACCAGTTACCCAGGCTGAGAACACAGAGGGAGGGAGATACCATCCCCTACCCTCCCGCCCACAAGTGCCCCAGCACAGGAGTGAAGAGGCAGGTAAGAAACCGGCTTGAACCATGATGGGATGTGAAGAACTACTCACAGAATGAGACGGCCCTTCACATAACTGAAGCTGGAGCTAAAAATGCTGAAATTAATTGATACTGACTTTTCCCACTACACAATCCCATCCCATAGTGCCAAGTCAGACAAGCAACCTAGCTCCAACATACTGCTCAGCCGAGCCATGAAGTTGTCACCTTTATGTCAAAAGACATGTCCGAGCTGTTGTGCACATGGGATTACTCCAGCAGGTCACACACAGCCTCCAGCAACCAATGCCAGCCTGAGCATGAATCCACCGCTGAGCATGAAGGCTTCACTGCAGTGGTTGCAGCACAGACCCGGGATTGCACTGGTGGGGACGTCCTCATATTTTGTTGTCCTTTGAGAAGGAAAAACCCAGCCTTTTGCTCCAGGAGATGTCAGCTCTGGCTTTTGGCAAGATGCATTTCTAGATCCTAACTAGAGGGTTCCTATGTGGGTTTCTACCTAATTATTTTCGTGATTAGTAGAGGTTACAAAGTATTTCCCTGAGGAAGGCCTTACAGACCTACCAAGAGAAAATGCCCCAAAAAATCAAGCAGGCAGGGAAGGGGCACAGCCTGTGTTCAGGTGGCATTATGCTCAAGAGGCAAAGGTGTGATGTTACACTGTGCCTGTGCCACAGGGCTGCAGCTGAGCATCCTCTGCAAGCCCAGCACTGATTTCTGGTCTCAGAAACCTAAAGCAAATCAACCTTAAAGCTTCTAGGTTGGGTCTGGAGTCAAGGCAACATTTTTTATACTAGTTTGGTTGTTAGTTGAAATATTTTAAATAAATAGTCAAAATAAAGATAGTCCTCAAAAGAAACCAGTTCCATCTAACAACAGAGTAGTTCAGAAAGCTGCACAGGGCTTTCTGGTAGTTATGTAATGGATTCCCCCAGTTTGGTTGGTGAAATAATCTTTCTTACTGTATTTTTATAGAAAGCAAAACTGAGTTAAATAAAATACAGTTTCATGCTATTGCTATTTGAATGGGGACTACAGCATGGGATGGATGTGGGACTGCACTAGACACCCCAGGAGGCAGGTGGTGCTCTGCAAAGCTGGGGTCAGGCTCCTCTCTCAGGCTGGGTGCTGGGGTGGCTGCTGGGCAGGAGCGGGGCTGGGCTTCCTGCCTGGCACAGTGAAGCCCAAGCCCAAAAGGACCGCATCAGTCTAGTGTACAACTGTTATTATTTCTTCCGCACCAGACATGGGCAGAACAACCCATAAATATGTAGAACACAAGCTGACATTGACTTGGCTTCAGTGGCATTATTTTGGGCTGGAAAATGGCATTATTCAGGCTGCACTGCTCCTCTGAGCTCCTGCCACTGCACTGCAGGTGGCTGAAGGACCCCCAGGCCCAAGTTGGGGTGCCCATGGTTCGGGTTTCACCCCTCCCATCACTCCACTGGCTACCCTGGGAGCTTTGTGGCTCCTGGAGGGTGAGGATAAACTTCCAACAGCCCAGCCAAATCCTGCCCCTGCAACTCCCATAGACAATGCCAGCAGGAGCTGGGAGACAGAGATTTCCCATTGCCAGCAAAATCCCAGGTGAAAAGGGAAGCTACTGCATCACCCCAGGTCTTGGTGGGAGGATGCATCCCTCTGCCCGCTGTGGGGGATGTTGGATCCCCAGCCACCCCTCAAACCCTGCCTGCAGGTACAGGCACCCACCTGATCTGGCCGTTTGGGCACTGTGATTTGGGGTGACTCTCTGAGCTAAGCTCTGGGTGCTGAGCCAGCATGGCTGTTCCAGGGGCTATGAGGACTGTTGACAAGCATTCATCACCAATATTGCCCAGCGGGAGGAGGACGCTGGCCTTTGGTGTGAGCTCAGTGCGTAGATAAACTAATTACTGGGTAAAATGCCTATTAGAAGATAATTAGGAACTGCATGATCCAATGATTGATTAATTAAACATTTATTAAAGGCATCCCCGGTTGACTCTCTTTGGGTTTGGACCAGATTTATTCCAAAAGCTCCAGGGACTTACCTTTTTTATCGCAGTGAATTTTTCATGACCCTTGAATTATCTGTTTCAGGTGTAGAAAAGCCTTCAGACTTCTCTCTCTCTTCATTGTATTTATTAGACACATTTAAACATAATGCTTTTGATTCTTGGGTATTGTTATTCACCTATAGCTCTGTGAACTTAAAAAAGCCCACAAGGCCACTTTATTCCTGGCTATTCAGGAAAATGTTAGGCTAAGCAGCAAGGAGGCAAAAAAATAAGTGATGGGTGATTTTTTGAAGAGCAGACATAGACTTTAATTCCAGATGAAGAAGCCTCATGCCCAGCTGCCAGAAAGAGCAGTTTGGAGATGAACAGCTGAGAGAGCACATGGTTTTGTCTTTCTGGCTTTCAAACAGATACATCTCTTGCTCCAGCTGGGGACCTGAGCAAGGGCAGGTTTGTACTGATTATACACTGCCTGGTATTAAAGTGTTGTTTCAGCCCTAGGAGGATAAAAATCAACAGCAGCAGCTCTCAGGGTGACTTGCAGCAGGATGCATTATCAAGCAACAAAGAGGAAAGACAGGCCACTTAGTGTCTTCTCTAACAAGCACAAACCAGCGCATTAATTTGGCACTCAGGAATTTGAATGAGAAGGGCACAGCTGCACACAACCTGCTCAGTTGCAACCCCAGTGGATTATGAAATGTGCTGTGCAAATATAAGTCATTATTTTTGCCTTTTTGGCCCTAAGCCACAATAAAAGTTATCTATGATGAGCCATAGTTTCATGCCTTTGGTGTGCCATGGGGCTCAAGGCCAAAGGCAGCATCATTTCACCCAGGCGGGAAGCGCATTAGCACCTTGCCAGTGCAGGCTCTGGCGGGTGTTGTTTCAAGATGAAGTCTTCCTTTTCTGTTTTAGCCTTAAACCCCCCACTTTTCCCAAAATTAGAATTAATGTATCTGGTTTTGTGTGCTTTCTCTGGTGCAGAAAGCAGGTGGGAAAAAAAAGAGTAAAAAGAAAGACAGTTTACTCACCTATTTTTAATCATCTGCTTTGGTTTCCCCCACCCACCAGTGGTTACCAATATATTTCCTGAACAAAAATACCTTTAACGGAGGGCAGGATCTTGACTGGACTCTTATCTTGCTCTAAACATGTCTCACAGTAGTTCCAGCCCAGAGTACTTCCTTTTTGAGGTAAAAAGTAGCAGCAGAACAGTAATAAGCCTTCTAAGGTTAGTTAGTGTTGGTTAGTAAGACCAACATGTGCCTTTAGCTTAATGTTTCTTCTTCTTTTCATTAGATGTCTTGCACTGCCTTTGGTGAAGAGGGAGAGAGCCAGAAATGCTGCACCTGTTGCTTGGAACCTGTGCTATTCTGAAAACTGAAAAACCCGTCAAATAGGGGCAGATCAGTAAAATAAATAGAAATAAGGGCAACTCTACATCACCTCATCCCTCCCCATGCTGCCTGTGGGCTCAGGCAAACCACGCAGTGGCTGTGTCCCACCTCCGAGCCACTGGGAGAATCTACTCATGAGTCAGAAGGGGCTTCCTGATTTCTAACTAACATTATATTTGCATCAGGGTGCTAGACATATTTATTTTGTGCACAGCTCTTCAGAGGAGTTACTGGCTGTGTGCTGGCCTGAACAAAGGCAGAGTTCGTGCTTTGCATGACCATGGTCACAGCCACAGGTCAGGGTCAGCCCATTTTGGAAGAGATACCTGTAAAGAAAGCGATGCCATTGCGCAAGGTCAGCAGTTTATCCTAAAGCACAGGCATGAAGCCTCACGGCCCTGGTGCCCATATACCCTGCAGCTTTCCTGCCAGGGCTGCTTACCAGTCTCCTCCTGGGATGGGGTGAATGTTCCACTCCCCAGAAACCCAAATTTCAAAGCTGTTGTAAACTGATGGTCACCATGTGTTTTGGTTTAGGTCTGTTTAAACATTTTGGTTTTAAATAATGCAAAAACAGTTATTTTTTAGTTCAATTCTATTGTTTATTATTGTTGATTTTTTCTATTTTTTTAATTCTAATTTTTTTAAACTCCAACTGTAGACAAACTTCATATTTGAAGAGTTATGCTGACAAACTCAGCATTTCAGCAGTTTCAAAACTTTTCTAACCAGCTATCAAATGGGCAGATTCACTGAAAGCGAGCCTTTCTGCAAACTGTTCTGGTTTTAGCAAACTGACATTTTTAAAGGAAAAATATGCCTCACAGGAGAAATTCCAGTTCTCTTTGCCCAAATTATTGTATAAAGACTTTCATAACACTCAAAGGTCAGTTTGTTTTCTCAGAGAAAAAAAAGTTCATATTTTCTTCCACTCCTCCTCTAACTTGAAAGGAAATAAAACCTGATAAACAATCCCCTTTTGGTAGTAGAAGTGCCATTTTGTACTTCTATAAGAACTTTATACATTTGAAGCACCACAGGAAAAGTAAATAAGTAGCTTAAAACTTCTGCAGCTGAGCTGGTGAACCTGAAGCTGTGGAAACGCTGAAGTCCCAAAGCTGAGACATCTTGTGCTTGCTGGCTCGCAGAGGTCGGTGGTGGCCATCAGGCTGCAAGGAGCTCCCGTGTCCTGTGGCTCCGCACAGGGTCACCACGTTGGTGCCTGTGCTTCCATTAGCGGAGCCCTGCCAAGGCTCCTAATGTGCAAAAATCCCACAGATTACCTTGAACGTAGGGGTCTGCTCAGGCAAAATCGAGATCTTCTGCGCCTGGATTTACTCTCAGTTTTCCAGAGCCAGAATTTCATCCTGGCTGACAAACCTGCTGCTGTGCCAAGGTCTTAAAGGTCAGCAGTGCTCACCCACCCAGCACATGGGCGCAGTGCGATTGGGGTGTGAGCCAAGTCCTAGCGCCCTGCTGTGAGACACCGGCCGGCGGGGGGGGCACCCTGAGCTGAGGGGATGATGGCACTGCTGCCACCCAGGTGGCAGTTACTGCGGGGGCTTTTGGAGGGTTGTTGATGTGGTGCAGGTTTGCTGGGGAAGGGGCATAAACTCCTCTTTATGAAGCACTTTGCAGTGGGAGGTTAATTATCTTGCCAAAGAGAGGACAGGGAGTGGCTGATGCATGTCCATACATAGCCACCTGGGGAGAAAAGGTGACATTACGGGGGACTTGGGTTCGTGAGATGTGGTGCCAGGAGGATGCTGCTACCAAGAAATCACTTCTACAATGTGAAACAAATTTGGAGGGGGAGCTGTTAGCCATGGGAGCAAGTGGCTGAGGCTGTGTCTGACACACCAGGCAGGAGCGTGCCCAGCTGTGGCCATCAGCCCTGTGTCCCTACACTGCTGGGACCATGCCACTTGCAGACAGACCAGGTAACTTGCCTCTTCTGAGCCTTGCCCCATTTGCAAGAGCTTGTCTATGTTTAATGGGTGTTAAAGTTCTGGCATAGATAAAGAAAGCTGCGGTTTTAGCACAAAACAGGTGGCATTAGGGGGATCCTGCAGGTAATTTTGCTGGCTTGGTGTAAAGTTATAGCTGTGGCTTATTGCTCAGTCAACTAGTTACTGTGTCCTTACTCATTTATGAATGAACAGCAGCGCTCAGGGTCTGGATCCCTTTGTCCTTTGAGGTAAGAGATGATGTAAGGCACATTGCGTGTAACGCAGTAGGGCAGGCAGGAGAGGAGCAGGCAAGTGGGGGATGATGAAGCTGCCCTTTTCTGATAGCAGGGCCTGCTAGTGGTGTCCAGCTACCAGATCTAGGTGTTTGTAGCAAGCACTGTGTTAATACTGGGAATGGTGTAGGATGCTCAGAGTATATGATCTGTTGTGTGACCCTTGGCACTGAAACCGCTGAGTCACCGAAAGGCATGCGTGGGAATTACATTTCTTGCTTTAAGCAAGACACTGTTCACTTGCCAGTGGGGCACCAGAGATGACATCCAGGTTTACAGACAGACTCTGCATGCTTATGGAAGTGTTCAGGTCAGTTTAACGAGGACTGTCTGGACTTTTCCTGGGTACATGCTTATTCTCATGCATCTCGGAGGAACAATATGGAGGGCATTTCCAAAACTGTTGTTGATGCCCTGGATTGCTGATGCTCCAGGGAGGTAAATTGCTCAGAAAATTAGTATCCTTTGCTGGGTGCATAGGGTCTGCTCAGCCCCTTGCTGGAAGGTAAGGGTATATGGTCCTTCCTGCTCAGCATGTTCCCAGCAGAAAAGTCCCAAGTCACAAACAACTGAAAATAGAAAAATGATCTCATAGATCAGTTGCTAAAAATATGGAGAAGAGTCTAGTTACAAATGCTGTGGCCAGGTAGTTTGTTATTCACCCAGCAGAGAAAAGCATCAGAGAACCCTGGATTCTTCCACTTCTGAAATAATTTTTCCTTTCTGGAGTTGTCTTCTGCCCTTTCCTGACTGGTACTGAGCTGACATCAAGCCTATCAGCGAGGACCTTAATCAGAAGGAAGCATCAATGAGTGAGGGAGAGGTATAGCGCATCTCCTGTGGGCCACTGGCGCTGCCAACACCTGCCCATCACCCGGGGGTGCCTGGTCCCCAGCCTGCACCAACAGGAGAGAAAAACATCACACACTGTCCTGAGACAGCGGGCCTCTCCCCAGGGGAAATAAACACAAGACGGGTGAATAGTTTTCACCAGAAGCCTGCTGCTGCCTGAAGACCAGATGTAGTTTTGTCCTGAGGCTGCTCACTCACCTTTGGAACTTACCTGGACCTGGGAATGGAGTCACTCCAGAGGGTGCTGGGCTGCAGGGACAGAGGGGTCCCTCCTGAGAGCAGCATCTGGGCAGCAACTGCTGATGGAAAGGACTCACTGTAGGGTCCCAGACGGCCTGGCTGTGCTTCTTGGCTTCAGCTTGACACTTCCAGAGAAGCAGCGTGCTCAAAGGGTGCTCAGCTGGCTCCAGTTCAGTTCCTTCCCTCCCACCTCCACTTGCACAGGTGTGATGGCAAAGGCAAAATGCATTTCTGCAAATTACAGCCAAGGTTTTGGAAGCTGAAAGGTCACTAGTGAGAGCTATACAGTCCTCACCTGTGCTTAACAGGATGCCCTCAGCAGTGTCCGTCCCTCTGGCTTTTCTTAGCTGCAGACAGAGGGATCTGGCATACTCGAAGCAGCCATTTCCCTACAGACTGCCTTGGTCTGTGCGACTTCTGCTGTCCTCGAGCTTGCAGCCAGGCTGACCTGGAACTCAGTTTTGAAACACAAATGCCCTGGGCCTTCTTGTGTGTATGACAAGCATTGGCATAACAAGGGCTAGAGGCTGCCCTTTCCACTGGAGAGGATGTATCACCAGCCTGCCCTGGACCATGTGTATCTCAAGAAGTTGTGCTCTCCCTTAAAAATGTTGTTCCTTTACTCTTTTCCTACCTCATCAGCATTGCTCACTGTTTTGTGGTGACTTCTGGCACATAAACATGGGGGAACACTACATTTATGTTCATTTCAGAAGCCTTTAAATGTTGCTGGAGCAGAGTGTTGGGGACGTATCATCAACTTGATTTAGGTCCACCACAGCTATCTTCCACCTTCTTTATCACCAAAGTACACAGGTTTTAATCTCATAGAAACATAGGTGCAAGCTGCACCATCATCTGCTGGTTCTGTCCAGGTGTTGAGTGCTTCAAAGTGCCCTGTCCTGCATCACCTGGGACCTCCCCTCACCCAGGAGCCCCCTGGTGCTGAGGTGGAGCCCAAGCCCTGTGGCTCAGCAAGCTGGTCCAATGCAGACATTTGCCCAGGGATGGATGAGCTGCCAGGTCTGGGCTGTGCGAGGCAGGACAGTCCCCAGCGTGATGGTTTCTACTTCTCCTGTGACTTTACCTAGATAACACACAGGTCTCACTTCTCCTCCAGGGCCGCTTTCTCCAGCCAAATATTCCCAGCACATTCCTTGGCTAAAGGTATTTCCTTTCATTGTTAGGAATTGCAGTAGATGCCAGGATTTGGCTGGCAGTACTTTCTGCTCAAACCTAAAGGGACATCGTCCTTAACCTTTCAGTTCAGAGAACTTTAATAAGTAGTAATGAAGGGAATTAAATAAGGCTGGTGTCTTTTTATTGATGGGATTGCAGGTCTGTTGAATAAAGAAAACCATCCTAATGCAATGTTAATTCCTCCAAGGCATTAGTACAGCACCACATTTGGTTTTATTTATTTACAGGTAATTGCCAGGTAATTAACTAGATGGATTAAGAACTAGTTCTTCCACTGATATCAAAATATTGATCTTTGGGAGTCACCAACAAACACAACCATTTTTAGCAGCGGTGCCAAAGGGCGGGGGTCTTTTTGCCACAATTCAGTTTGTTCATCAGTGAACTAGACAATGCCATAAAACTTCTGCTGATTAAGTCTGTGGAAGACATGTAAACTGAAGGGTAATAAAGAGGGATAAAGACAGGTGACTGCTACAAAAACCGAAAACCAGTCTTGCCTGGTCACAGTCACATGACGTCCACTGGCAGGTAGATAAATACCAACTTACACAACACCAGAGGCAGACATGCAGACTGTCTTGGCAAGCACTAATTCAGAGACAGATTTAGGAGTAATCATAGATGATCATTTCAGCATAAGCTGCCAGACAGGTGGTAGCTGAAAAGGCTGCTTACACAACGCTTCTGTGTATAAAATGAAGCCGTCGGGAAGAAATAGGGCAAGGATCCCTGTACCGAGTCTGTGAAAGATCATAGTCCATGAAATATATTAGAATGTCTTTAGTCTTTATGGACATATCCTTCTATAGATAGAATATATACACATCTATATACATCTGTCTATTTATAGACAGAGAGATTTGCATCTTAGTGTATGTAAAATATACATGTATGTACATACACTTACAGGCATTGATCCCTGTACAGTCAACATATGTAAAATACCAGTTGCCCGTGCTCACTTCATGCCCACCAAATATGCCAGAGGCACCTCAGTGGTTTCAATATACCCTCATTTCAAGGACAGAGATGACCAGGTTTATATAACTATTTTTTTCGGACATGAGACATGTCCACAGAGCCTTGCATGGGATTCTAAAGCAAACGGCACTTTATTCAGAAGTGCTCTGGAGTCTGGTTTAGTCCAGAGTCCCTTGTGGAATACAAGAACTTCTCTGGAGTCCAAGGACGAGCACTGTGCAGACTAGGTTCTCCCTGCCTCTAGTCCACATCAAATTCCTCGTGAAGAGGCTGGTGAGGCTGTCTCTTTCATAATGTCCAGCTTTCCTGTTTGTGCAAGTCCCTGAGAGGCATCACCAGGTGCCGAGCCTCCCACAAGCTGGTCTGTCACTTGACAACTGTGTCTCTTTACTTCAGACCTGGTGAATAGATTTGTCCTAATACCCAGCTGATTTTCTTATCCCAAGCTACTCCACTGAAATAGGTGACTGTCAGCACACGAATAGCATTGGTGAATAGGTGAATGTCAGCACAATGTCGGCATTGTGCCATTCATCGCTGAGGACTGCATTGCAACATGGCAAAGACAGCAGGAGAACAAGATTCAGTTTCACAAATTCCCTGAGTTGTCTGGAGCCAGATTTTGCAAATTTTGAACTGGTCTTGTGGACAAAGGCACAGAAAGACCGAGGGGCTGGATGATGAAGGTAGACAAACTTAACTTTGTAATTACAGTGGAAGGAATGAATTTAAGCTCCTGGGGAAGACTCTGGATGACATGTGCAAGAGAAAGTCACTTTCTTTGAAGCCCTTTGAAGGAGTCAACGGCTTTGTGGATGAGACCCTTTTAATATAACCTACTTTAATTTCAAAAAGACATTCAACAAGGTTCGTAATCAAGTCTTGAAGGAAGCTAAGAAGTTTTGAGACGTGAAAGGAGATCCTTACATGGGTACGATGTTAACAGATAGAAAGCACAGAAGGAAACCCCCTCAGCTTTCACAGTGTGAAACTCCACTTAAGTGATCTGTGCCGGAACTCATGCTGCTCAACATGTTATTAAACAATCTAGAGAAGGATGAGTAGGTAGGTGACAGTTTGCTGGAGGTGCTGGTTACTCGGGGTAATAAGGATGGGAGTTCATTGTGAAGAATTGCAAAAGGACCTTATGAAACACAGTGACTGCAAATTAAAATGGGAGATGAAATTTAGCATAAACATAAACTGATGAGTACAGGAAAAAATAACCCTAACCTCACGCATGAAGTGATGCGTTATGATTCATCTACTACCACTTAAATACAAAATCCTGGGGTTATCAAAAACAGCTTCACAAAAATGTCAGTGCAAAGCTCAATAGCACTAAAACCAACCAAACAAAAAGAAACCCAAGCAATTCAACTGTTAGGCAAGAACAGAGACTGTAACACAGAGCTTTACCGCATTGTAGGAAAATTACATGTGGCTGCTTGGTGGGAGTGGTACTTTCCAAACTACATTTTAAGAGAGTAGTAAAGAAAGCCAGTTGGAAAAGAACCAGAAGAAGCCTTAGCCAACACGCATCTCCATACCCTTGCCTTTGCTGCAGCACTGTAACAACCATCTTGGAGACAGTATGTATATCTAAACAATTGACTTGGGAAGGAATTATTATTTACAATCATAGCACAACCTGCAAAGTCACTCCCTCTTCTCATGCTGGCCTACACCACACCATATAGGTTCTTGCCTCAAAACACCTTTGGGCAGGACCGTATTTTAACAGGGAAGAAACTAATGAAACTCTTTCCAAGTCTTGCCTAATCACAGTACAGGCTGTGAAAATCAGACCAGGGATCCAACACTTGTGTGCTTTCTTACAACAAACCAGCCACAGGAATAGCCTCAAGGCTATAAGTAGAGCTGGAGCAGAATTAGGCTCACCAAACCCACTGCAAATGCATTTTGTCCTTCGGGGGTCCATGATGGGGTTATTTCAAGTAGCGCTGGACTTGCCCAGCAGACACAAGGCCCAGCATTGTGCTCTCTATGCACTTGAGTACTTTGCCTTGCTGTGTGCCCGCGTGGCCTCTCTGTCCGATGGGATTAACCGTCTGGAAACTGCCTGGCACCTGGCTGGGACCGGGGAGTCAAAAAGCACCCGCAGAAACCAAGCTAAAGTGTTTGAGTATTCATCTATGGTTTATGAATTACAATAAAGATTATAAGTGTATGTTTTAGTATATGGCTTTTATAAGGAAACCAATTTTTAAGAGAACAAATCCATTGTTTTGCCAAATCCTCACATCTCTATTAACATTTTCATGGTCACAGCTCAGGACATGAAAGGCAGCAAAAGGACAGCTTTCTCTTTTGGTTTTAGTGTGCGAATCTATTTGCTTGTGTCCGAAGGTGTAAAGATTTGCAAAACCTCGTACAGAGGTGAAATCTTCCTTTTTATCTTCTGGAGATTTATTGTTGCAATAAAAGCAAATAATGGTCTTCAAGTACTAGTGCTGTGGTGGTGAGGCTGCAAAAACCAGCGTGTGGAAAGAACAGTAGCTTTGATGAAGTTTGTCACTGGCATTTGGCTTAACAAGTAGCTACAAACCTTGAAAAACGGATGAAGGTGAGACCAGGGCACGTTAACAGACCCCTGCTTTGTTATCACAGGGACACTGCAACCCTCTGCTTCGGCTGAGCAGCCTCCACATTTGCACAGCAGATTACAGGATGGACTTGAACCTGTTGAACCTGCTCAGCTGAAACAGAAGTGACAGGGAGGCCCCCTCACCAGGGGGAGATCAGTCGTCATGCTCTGACCTTTCTGTGACTTACAGGCGTACCTCTACCCAAAGCCATGTCACCCAGAGATCACCCTCTGCAATTGCCAGGGTATGCCAGCCTTCTGCCACATCCAACAGCAAGCCACAATTCCTTATGCTTAAAATAGGGCAGCATCGTCTGGAATAGGGAAAACTTCTTGGAAAGCGAAGAGCACACCAGCCTTGCTCTTTAGCCAGAGATCTGAGGAAACCACATCCAAAATGGGCTGAGAAAACAGCCTTTTTTACCTTCTCCCTTTTGTGGGAAAAGAAGACACTTGAGAGTGATGTTCTTCACTTTACTTTAGAAGATGGAAGGTTTGGAGACCATACAGTCAGCCTGATATGCATGTCACTTTTATTAATAATTTGGTGATATGAATACTCAGTCATTATAAAATAAGCTACCTCATCTCCTTTTGTGTAAAAGCTGATGTGAAAGCTTTAACCTAAACTGACAAAGTAGTAAAAATGTCAAGCCCTTAGATCTGTCCATGCATTCTTTATCTACACACTTCAATTTCTTAAGTACTGTAGTTATAGAAAATTCTGAAGCCATTTTCAGTAATCTATAATTAACTGGCTACATAGTATGTTTACTTGACACAAGCATTGGAACAACTACAAAAAATCAGATCCTCAGATCTCATAGACCAATATTAATCAATGAAGTGTATGAAAATGTAAATAGTTATGTATCTTGATAAATTACAGTATGCTTGAGTAAATGTATCTTGTGATCTTGAAACAGCTTGAATTGATTTAGAGACAGTCTAAATTGCTGGGGGAAAAGGAGTTATACAACCCAAATATTTTCATTTTTTGGCTTAAAGGTAAACAAACAATAAACTTGCCCTTGAGTTTTGTAAGAGGGAAGTAAAAACCTTGCTGGAGGCATGATGGCTCTCTATCCATCCTTAAGAGACCTCTCCACACCAGCCAGGGTCAGGAGAGAGGACTGCAGTTCTGATTCCAGGAAACCTCACCATAAACAGAAAATTCTAGAAATTCGATTAAAAAAGCAGCTAGGAGTACTCATATAAAGATTAGTAAGGAAATTATATGGAACAGAATATGTTGCCCAAGAAGAATCCTGCTGACTTCACTCCCCTACCCTTTGAATTGCTCTGGATTATGTTACAGCAGGAGTCAGGGCACTTTTCAACAACACACCATGCCACAGGAAAATACTTTTTCAAAATGCTCTGTTGCCAACTGCTTTTCATCCTTTATCATAAAGTAAAACCAAACATATTTCAGTAACTGTGAAGCATGGTTTAAACTCATTAACAAGGTCAGCTGTGTTACTAGTAAAACAGCAGGGGCTGGGGAACGAGTATCATCCCTGGTTAACAACTGCAATTTCAGTAACTGTTACTTTACAGAGCATCTTCAGTCTCAGCATTCCCTTATTTCCGATCATTGGGTTATTTAGAAGGCATGCAGCTCTCCACATCAGGTGCTTTCATCCACCAGGTGTAAGAGAAGAGGGTCATCTTTCTTTCAGGTGTTACAAGTTTCACAGAGGCGTGCACCTAGAGGACCCTGATAGGGCTCTCGTGGACAAAACCCCCCATAAGTACCAGGCAAAGATGCAATTACTATTGCTCAAATGAATCCTTAACAGTTCCTGCCTCGGGCAGCTCAGCACAAATACTATTTTATTTATTACAGTAAATTGGAGGATGTGGGAAGAGACACATTTGTGAGTCTCTTGCCTTCTCCTGCACAGCCTGAGGCTTGGAATTTCCCTGCAGACTCCTTTGCGTGATGACCCGGGAGCCCACAGTCACTTACACCAAGGCTGGCTAGAGTGAGAAAAGCCAGTATTGTAGATGGAGGATCTTACCAGCATGGGGAAGAGGAAGAGGCCTGCCTACCGCTTAAGCTGTGCGTGTTCTCTGTAAAGATAACATAACAGAGACTTTAAATTCAAGTGCTAAAATGCCATTATTGTAGGCTACAAGAGCCCCTTTTTACATTATGGTACAACCTGAAGAGACCAGCAACAAATAACAATAAATAATCTTTACACTAGCTGCCTTACAAATGCTGTTGGTGTGGATGTGTGTTTGTAACATACCCTCTGCAAGTTAAAAAGTTACGAAAATCCTGTCCAAAGGGACATGAGTTCTCTCTGATGAAGAGCTGACATTTTTTGACAGATACTGAAGTGAACTGAAGGCTGGCTGAAACATCTTTGGTTAATTTGCTTTTAATCAAGCATTTTTAGTGGCTTTAGAGGTAAAATTGAAATAATGCATCTTTGAGAAAGGATTATGTCAAATATATATAAAAAAAGGATAATTCCTTGTATCAAGCTCAATTACAAGTGCTTCATTTTCAAGCACAAACAGGCAAGATGCTGAAGCACCAATGTGCTCACACACACCCCTGCAAAAAAAAAAAAAAGGGGGGGGGGGAGGGGGGCAATAAAGCAAAAAAAGAGCCCATTTTCCCCTCTCTAGAACTGAGCTGCTTAAATTCAATCATCTAATCACAAACTGCATGCAAGCCAACTGAGCAGCTCCCTACAGAGCGCTGCAATGACAGCACCGCTCTGCTCCGTGTTCAGCAACAAAGAGCACAGGAAGGAAATCGGATGCCCAACATCACAACTTCAAGACACAGTCAGATGGCTATCATTTTCACTGCCAGAACTAAACTTTATTTCCATGTGTATTACATACTGGTAGTTGATGTCAAGTACATTAAAATTACTTTTAACACAGGATTTAAGTGAGGAATATTTATTCTTCACTAAACAGGTTAAGAAGGAATGTAAAAACCTTTAAGAAAAAAACCCAGCTGTTTAAGCTTTGTTCCGATTTTGGCAAACCAAACAGTTAAGTACTCTTCTGTTCTCTCCTCAGATCTTTCGAAGTACCAAAAAAGCATCCTTTCATAATCATGCAGCTGAAGAAAAAAAAATAGTCTTATAAAATCCATTTCTTATGCTAAATATGGTTACAAATAAGAGTCTTAAACACAAAACTCCCAATTCCTATTTTTAAATACAAATACTGTATTATATTATGAAATGGGGATAATTAAAATATATCAATGACTACAAATCTAGTAATTTAAAGCAAACAAACATGCTGCCTGCTTTCATGTGGAAGAATCAGGATATTTTATGGTTCAAGCACTGCAGTAATTTCTGTCAACCCCTTGATGCCCAGAATATCAAACCGCCAAACACAGAGACATGTATTCAGGTCTGAATAGCACCAGGTGTTCTTTTTTTTTTTTTTCTTCTTTTAAGATACTAACATTTAAGAAAATGAGTGATGCGACAGCTTCTGAAGGTGACATGCACAAGTTGCTTCAACTCTTAAAAGTTTTAGACAATACCGAACAATTACTAATGTATTTCATGGTACACAAGAACACAGTGCTTCCACAGTATATTCTTAGTTCTCAAGTACAAAAATATCAGTTATGGGTAGTCAATAGTTATCAAAATTTTTATTGGTACAGAATGAAAGCAGCATTTACTTTATTGTTTTTTTAAACCATACATCATAAAATTCCCTAGTACACATGTGGAGGAGTGAAATAGGCTCTGTACTGTTTACCTGCTACTGATCCTAGGTCCAGATTTCAAACCTTTCCTGGCCAAATACAAACAATATCATTAATAGCAAAAGGAAGGCAGTTCCTCAGTGTGAAAGGTCAGCATTTAGAGTCTTACTAAAGCACTATCTTTAAAACAATACATCACTTAAATGTATAATTACATACACTACAAGTGGAAAACAAGTTGTTATTAACAAGAACTATTCAGACTGGGCATAAATGTCTTAACCACAAACCCTGGAAATACTGTGGGTGCTTTGATGTGGCCCTTTTTGGCAAGAGAATAAGAACAATGAAGTATGGCTTTTCAATCTTCCTTTAAAAGCACATTTTATAAAATGATATAGGCTGAAATTATTTTAGATGACCCCTAACATTTTTCTGGAACATCATTTACTAATTAAAAACATTAATTACACCAGTATATTGAGCTATTGGCTGATAGCTGATCACCAACATAACGCAGGAGCCATTTGCTTTTGCTGTTGTTTTTTTAAGGGAGGTACTTTTCTAGCGAGAGCCATCCTACAGTACTATCGAACATTTCAGAGGTTACTACATAGCTTCTCAAAAAAATCCTTAACAGTTTTGTCTTCCAGCAGATATTCAAATCAAGCATACGCAGAGAGCAAATACAATCAAGTGCAGACAGTTCAAAAGTCTCTCTCAAACACATTGTTTTACAGTTACCCTCTGCAGAAGAAAAGCCCCTCCTCACCCCAGTGAGGCAGGGCGAGAAGGGGAAACAGGTCTGCCATTCATGTAGGAGTTTGGCTAGCATAAAGTTTTATTAAAGTTGTTAACAAAAATAGTTAAACATTTTTACAATTTAACATCCAGTCTGACAAAAGGCAAATCAATGAAAAAAATACAAAAAAGTAAAAAAGTGCACTACCCAGTCCAGTATTTTGCTTTAAAGTCATGTCACTTACAGTATATGAAAAATAAACCCAGAAGTGTAGTTACTTTAAAATACACCGCTTCCATATTTCAGTATTTTACACATATATTCTATAGTGGAAGAGGAGATCTCTTAAAAACTTTACTCTTAAAATATTGAGGTGCATATGCCAAGTGGGATAGACTTGGCAAGGTAAGTTGCAGTAGAGAATCCTTTCAAATTTGGCATTTCATTTACATACCTTACCGCGCCGGCAAGGTCTGTAGTACCTAAACCTTCTAGTAAGAACAGTAATTTTCTTTAACGCAGATTTACTAATACAGACAACTACAAGAAACGGTGAGGTGAGCAATTCTATGGGATCTTAAGGAGAAACAAGTCCTGATTTAGTCATCAAATGGTACAATGTCACAACAAACTTTAAGGCCATGTTTTATTTGCTGATTAATGGACAAAAGGCAATGGATCCCCCCCCTAATATTTTCTTGAAAGTCTGTGCTCATAAAAATCATGAAAAGTTGGAAAGACTTAATTATTGAAACTTTAAATATATTTTACACAATCTTGTTTGTACAAAAATACAAGTTAAATATAAACATAAAGCAATTATGATAATTTTATGTAAATCCATTTTGTGATATTCTGTTATATATAAAAAAGTTTCTCAGCTCTGTCTCATTTGTGAAAAGATCAATACCAGATTGAATCACTACCGGCAAAGGGCCCTAAAAAGCACACTGTAGCATTAAATATGTTTTACAATGTAAGTACCATTTCCTGATTTCATCTTTTCTAAAGACTGGCAAAAGATAGGGCAGTATGTCCATAAACCAACAAATAATTTGGCTACAATGTCATAAAACACTAACAGACAAATCTGTACAATAAACCCAGTAGCTATGCAGTACGTACTTGTTACACACACACACACAGAGACATGGAATGAAACTTAGTGAGACGCCGTTTCTAGTTCACTGTTCTTCAGCCTGGCATTTTGTCTTACTTCATCAAATGAGTATGATTTCGTTACCTTTCCATTCTTAAATACTGTATGAAGGAGATCCTGCAAGAAACACCACTGTTTTAGTGAGGGTGATTTGGCAAATGAACAAACAACACAGGTTACACGAGCTCAACAGCGAGCACCCGCATCAAGCTGTGTAAGAGCAGAGCTTTAAACCGTCAAGATACCAAATCTTTACAGCTTCTCCTGACACCTTTCACTAACAGTGAGACAGAAGAAGGGAATTTAGGCAATCTTGTGTGCAGACAGAAGCTTTGTGGTGAGTAGTTCCTAAAGTGACCACATCTGGCCAAAGCCAAATACACACACGCTAAATACACCTTGCTAGAGCAGCTAGTAAAAAAAACCACTCCACCAATTAAATACAATTCTATTACAAAGCTTTAAACGACATCTTTATTTCCTCTTGAGCAACTACGGGGGGAGAAGTAAAAAAAATAAATAAAAATGTATCTCTCTTCACAGTCCCCTTTGCACATATATTTTGTAAAACAGTGGCTCAAGAAGTGCTTGCCAACAGCACACTGCAAGATCAGTAAGTACAGCTTTGTACAGAAAATTAGCACAGAAGCCGTGCTGAGCAGTTGCTGTGCTTGATGACCTGTTGCAAGGACCTGCGGCTTTAGGGAAATGGGCCCACAAAAGAGTGTACGTTACCCTGTCACTTTCCAGGGAGCCCCAGAACCTGCACACAAACAACCCCCTCTAATATCCCAGGACAGAAATTTGGGAAAATTACTTACTTCATCTTTCAAAAAATTAGTAAATGTATATTGCCTAACTTCAGAGCCAAAGTCTTGTGATTTGTTTTGAAGAGATTTCTCACCATTAGGTCCCTCCCTCTCTACATACATATATATATATGTATATATGAATGTTCAGCACGTGTGTACTTGTATATACAACTTTGTCAGTCTTTTCTTATTGTTGCATCCAGACCACATTATCTTTATAATACTATCGTACAGTGTATACAACTCTGGTTGTTGTTTTCTGTCTTGAAATTTCTCAGAGACATCTCAGTTTTATGCTTACTGTTTCAAAGAACAGTATGCCTAGTAGTATCCCTCTGCCTAGTAGCACAGAAATATGCTTCTGTATAACAGAAAACTCAAGAAATTTCCTGCTTCTAAAGCCTGAAGTGCAATTTATCACTTATTTTCCAACCTCTTATTTCAGGAAGAGGCTCAACATGCAGTTAAACATTTAATTGCTTGCATGCTGAAAATGTAAGAGATATCAAACTGAAGGCCTGAGATCAGCATAAAATTTGTGCTTATCTTACTGAAATAGTATCTGGCTTTGCAATTATACCAGGGAAATTAGATTTCTAGTTTAAAGTCTTTCAAAACTGGGCAACTACTCCATGTACAGAGCATTAACACCCGAAGGAACTATTTAAAAATCTCAATGGGGAAGTAGAAACAAATTTTAGTTGTGCCTGTCCCTCCCCCACCTGCAAGTCAGGTCACTACTCAAATTGTGCGATACAGCCCATAAAGAACTTCTTTGTTAGTATATATTCTGCAACGTTGAGACATTAGTTTTTGAAAAAAGCAGCAATGTTCTCAAGACAAACATAAGCAAAAGTTCTCTAGTTGTAAAGCCTGAATGTTCTACTGACATTCTAACATTCTGCTGTTACTGAATTTGGCACTAGGTGCACTTCAGTAGTAGTAAGACGGGAGCTGAACAAAAAGACAGTAAGAATTAAATTATGATATTAAGTTACAACCTGCTTTTTTCTCAAGTCTATTTTTGTATGAGAATGATGCAATGCATTTTGGAAATCCATACCTGCCCATACTCTTCGAGATCTCCCTTGCCTTCTTCAAGTGTCACATAATCTCCAGCAGGTGTCCTATGCAGTGACAGTCGTCCTTTCTTTGACCTTTTGTTCGGATCAGCAACTGGATCCTTGAAGACATTTACCTAAAATGAAAAGAGTATTTTTTCAAAAGGAAAGGGCTTTGTGGGGCTTGTGTACCTAATGTGGATGATGGTAATGTAACAGGAAACATCAAACAGATTTTTAAGTAGGGAGGCCTCTACTGAAAACAGAGTAGTAGAAGTTGTACAAAAACATACCCCGAGACCGTTGGTCACCACATAACTACATTTGAAGGAACAGTTTAAGAGATCTCTGGTTAGTTTCTGCAACAAAGCTCCACCAGATCCAAAGGCAATATTCTCAATGCTCCATTTATTCTTCTTCATTCCTTCCACAATCTGATAAGAAAAAGAAAATTATGACAAAGCATAGTTCTAGGCCATGCCATTTTTCAATAAAAATATTATACTACTTAAACAAGATGCTTTTACAGACAATTAAACCAACTAACATTCAGTTTCCAGGAGATGTATGTAACAATTCTGTCAATACTTGGCTCGCTGTTTGCCTTTTTATTTGTGATTCCAGCATGGCACAATTACAGAAAGCTTGTGCTGTAAAACTATTACCATGCCAACATACATACTTCCCACACTAGGGCAGCACAGTAATGTAATGCCCAGACAATGAAAACTTTAAAGAAAATAAAGAGACTTCGTGGGCTACTTCAGAGCCCTCCAGTTTCTCTGAATTATGGGAAGACCTCAAAGCATAGCGTGTATCCTGAAACAATGCAGTCATCTTGCTCATCCGCTCCAGAGAGTTGTTATTCACTTTGACCAGTGACTTCAACAGAGCAATTCTCCTGAAAAACTACACTGACTAGAATTAATCAGATTAGCAGTTTTGAAGATGGGAAATGGAAATACATACAGCTGCTCAAAGAGTTCACTTTGCCACCTCCTCAGGCAGGTACAGATCAATGTGAGCTACACTGCTCCCAACAGTCAAGTTAAAACTTACTAGAGTATGTCCCCCCACCTTCATTCTGTCCAGCCAAACATGACATCCTCTAGCCTGAAGTAATGGGTGCTAGTTTTGTCATGCTCATAAATGGTCAAAATCTGTTCCCCTGGCCTGTTACTTTTATGACAGCCTGAAATGATTGCTATAGCCCCAATAAGGGCATCTTTAAAGTCCTATCCCCTAAACGTTTTACTAACAAGAGTGGGTGAGAAAACTTCAGAGCAGTTGAAATAACAAAATCCCATCCATCCAGAAAAAAGGAAGGTGAGAGGCAGAATGGAAGGACATGATCTATGCGGAACAGTGCAGTTTCAGAGCTCAACACAGCCAGAAATGTGGTAATCCTTTGTGCGATCTCAGCCTCCTGCACCAAAAAGAAATGCCACAGTAACACCGAACAGGACCATTACAGGAGCTACTGATGACAAGCCATTTTTTTTTTTTTAGGTGACAGCTAAGTCAAAATTAAAGGTTCATTCATTAAAAAAAAAAAAAAAAGGAAAAAAAGAAAAAGAGATTATTCCAACTAAGGCAGTGGCAAATGGGTAGCTACCGTAAATAAAAGAGCATACTAGTATTTTGTTTACCCAGTTAGTCACATACAGTCTCTTCATGGATACTCTCAGCCTGAATGCCTACAGAGGCCAGCCAACAGGGGAGGTGGACTGCAGAGCCGTAACATTTTCAGGGTATGCTCTGAACACCTCCCCACTACTTTTTTAGCAGATTTCTCCCTAGTAGAGATCTCACTGATAAGTTTTCATCATCCTAATGGTACCAGCTTACTCAGCCTCATCTAAGAAGCCAAGCAAAAGAATCTCAGGCCCTAGCACCATGGCCTTCACTTAAGAGAACCTTTTGGAAGCTTTGTAGCCTGAACAAATACCTCCTTGATATGTGTCAATCCTATTGATTTTAGCAGTAATCATCATACCCTTTCAGACAGTGACCATGCACAAAAGGAATCTGTATTTTCAGGTGATTAGGTTCTCCTGGAACCAGTCAGGGGTACTCAGGGAGGAGAAAGGATTGAAATTAATTAAGCATCTCAGAAGTAACTGAAGATGACAAAGAAAGGGTAAGGAAAAGGATTTTGCATACCCTCTACTTAAGCATAAGGCCCTGTAGTACCGTAAGGAACCAGACTTGACTGGGCTCGGATACACACCCTGCTTACCTGCACTGCCTTTTGAAGGGGTAAATGTATGTAAACTCCACCCGGACTCTGAGCAAGTTCTGTCAAGATGCTGACCAAGCCTGAAGCCACAGGAACTGCTGGCCAAGCCTAAGCCAGCATTCTACTCCTTTCCTTATCCAGTTTTCTAGATCAGGTCTGACACTGAACTTGCTTGAACATGCCCACAAGATGCAGCGCAAGCTACCTGGTATCAACAACATCCTAGTAAGGTACACTATGCTTAGACTTGATGTTCACCGATACTTGTAGGCTAACAGCTGCTAGCCCAAGTACAGCGTAGGTGGGCCATGGCCCCTTAACCTTCTTGCCTGTGTGAGAAGAAACGTGAACCCCTTTTCAGCTAGTGTTCCTGCTCTCATTTACAGATGGCTTGTTCATCTCGGGCCACAGGCACAACTCCTCACTCACCCTGGGTGAAGAGCTGGCTTCCACCTTTCCACTCTCTCCCAAGGGTTTTCCTTACTCAGACTGATCTTTGGCTGGTGAGGGTGGAAGGGAAGGGAAATTGAGACTAAGTTGAAAGACAGCTCTGACTACCAGTGACGTGCAGCAGAGGACTAGGTAACAGCTTCTTAGGTATGGGGAAAATACGGCAAACAGCAGCAGTAACAGGGAAGAAGAAAAGGGGGAGATCTGAAACAACTCAAGCCTCCCCCAAAGGGAAACAACACAGAACAATTTCTTGCCTCGCACTTTCAAACCTATACAGGCAGAACAGTTCAGATGTCAAGATTTTGACCAGCTTCCTCTGACCATTATGAGCATGATTAGATACACCAACTGTGACTCCAGATTAGAGGATTTTCTTTGTGTAAAAATTTGAAGACACCTGGAAATTGAATGTTCAAAGAAAATCCTTTGAAAGTGTAGTAAATTGTGGATTAGCAGATTGTAATGATTTTTAAAAGTGAAAATGCTAAAAGAAAGTCAGAAAATGTTCCTTACCTGTTCTACCAGCATCCCCTATTAAAACAAAGAATTTTAAAATCCAGTTTATACTCCAAGTTGTTTTCTATATTGTTGTTTCAGCTAGTTTGGATCATTACATGAGACTGATTGGTCATTACTCATCTAGATCTTCCTATTGTACCCATTACCTTTCATGTGATCCGTAACAATAAATCACACCTACAACATAAGGCTGATATGGAATAATTAGAACAATCACTTGCACAGGCTATAAGTGGGGGGTGGGGGGGCGCGAAAAGACTGCCACAACAATATTCATATTTGTTCACGTAAAATCCTTTTTAAAAAGGATGAATTATACTTCAGGTTTGGATTGGTTTTGGGGTGTTGTTTTTTGGGGTTGGGTTGGTTTTGTGTGGTTGGTTCATTTTTTTAAACGGCAAGCTATTACCCTGTCTTCCAAAAGGCAGCATGGTAAACTTGGTTTTGCTGATAAAAGAAGATAGAGATCCATGAAATTTAAACATAACTAAAATTAGGCTGCAAGATCACAATCTTTTTGCTCCAACATAACTTGCTGCTGTCAAATGAGAAGTGTCTCTTCCCTTCCTGACTGCTTCTCCCAGTTCAAAATGACAGTTTATTCCCTGTCCTGTATGGTGCTAGTGAGTACTGGCCCCTTTTTTGGGCCAAATTAAATTCATTAAACCACAAAATTGATTGCTTTCAGCTGAAAGAGTTTGCTGCTACATGTGTGGGCTAAATCAGTTTAATGACTGGCAGTTCAATGCCCAAAGCTGACATGATGTGTGCAGCAAGGTTACAGAGTCAGGAAGAGATGAGAAGGCAGCCACTAGGCAACAGTGAGTTATGTCTGCTCTGCACATCTTGTGGAACTACATCTTCAGCTCTCTTCTTCTACAGGAAGCCTTTTCCCTCTGTAATCAGTTACAGTTCAATGAGGAAAACACGTAAAACAGGCAGATCATCTGAACAAAGAATTGCTCCTTCTACGTCATCCTTTCCCATTCGCTACAGGAATTATTTTCCTGCTCTATTTAGAACTTTGAGAGCATTGCATTTCTAGTTCTAATGAAAAAATTTTAAATACTAGTTTTAATATTTTGATTACAATCAATGTTATATAAGCATCCAGTATAACTTACAGAAAGCAACCACTGAGTTCCATACAAGAACGAATTAATAGTCCAGTTTCGTTCCTGTTACGACTCATGAAAGTCTCAGTGACAGCCTACTTTGCCTAATACAGGCATCAGTCCTGACAAATGGTTGTTAGGAACAAGCAAAAGTTTTTTAAAAAATAAAGCCCTTTTCCCCTAGTATTGAGTGAAAACTTTCTTTCCAGCTATTAGCCTCTCTTGCTTGTGTTCAGTTAAACTCATTAGCACAGTTGTACAGTCTCAAAAAGCCACATGGGACAAAAAAAAAGTAAAATAAAATTTGCTTTAAAGGCTATTGGAGGAGGAGCAAAACCATAACGCATGTCGGGTAACAATCTCAGTATTAACTGCTTTCCAAGGATCCAAGTGACAAATCTGAGTTCTGTTGTTGAGGTTCACATGGGTGCCCATGTCAGATAGGCAGTTTCAGACTAAAGAACAAGCCTGATGGCTCTCTTGCTTCTAATTTTGAGAACCAGCAAAAGCCAACTTTGTTAAGAAGAATCTAAGGATGTGTCAGTCTAGAAAGCTAAGACAAGTGTCAATAAAATCAAGTTAAATTAATCTTAAGTTTATTCAACTTCTTTCTGTTTTTGAACTCTAATACAGCTGAAGATGAATGATACAGGACAAACCTAATAAAAGCCAAGTCGTCCTCCTCTGTCATCTGCAGTTACTGCAGTCTGTACCTTCGCAGCCACATTATATTACCTAGGATCTCCATCTAGTCAATAGTGGTGAATTTATAACTAGTTTCAAGCATGCAGCATGTACTAAATAGCCAATTTTGGCCTTGACGAAATTGGACTTTTAACTCAGACTACAGTCTAACCTGTTATACATGTTGCCTGGGCTTTCACCAATCCTTATTCCACTCTCCAAAAATCAATGAACCCTTACCCTTGTTTTTAAAAAAGGTCTTCTTCAAAACTACACCTTCAATATTTGAGTGCAAGCACACTTCAGATGGTACATAACTAATGAGCCAAACCCGTTAATTACTACTGTTGCTATAGCACAGCAATCACACAGTATGCCTGAGATATCAATGAAAGGACCAAACACTGCCAGATTTTGATTTGAATTAGATTTGACAAGCAGGATGAAAGCAAACAAAAGGAGAGACAGTGGGAGGAGAAGAGTTACAACAGGGGGATTAGGAAATGCCTTTCAGTTTTTTTATGAATCTTAAAAATTCCCTGTGGAGTTTTAATGAATTTGTTTAACATGTGAGGATATAGCTGCCAGCATCTGGAATGAAGGGGCAGGGTGGGGTCAGCAGTCTCTGCTGCAGCATCTGACTAGTGGTAACAGAGTCCAGATTAAATATCAGCATTATCAGTGTCACCCTGACACATGAACAGGATCTCCTACCTCCTGCAATGTGTTGATATCCACACCATCCCCCTGAATAACTCTGAGATATGGTGGCAGCAACTTGTAGCCTTTCGAATTCTCCGTAATGGGAAACTTCTTCCCCAAGATCTCCAAGACCTGTTGAAAAGAGAAGGGAGACAGTTCAAAATAAAAATAAAAACCTGCCATTCCAAAACAGAAACACGATTTCCACACTGAGTCATGCTCGCTCTCTCTCAAAAAAACCCCAACCAACCCAAAACACTCAAAACCAGCAAAAAAGCAAACAAACCAACTCATAAATAAATCCACATATCCTGTTCTAAATCTGTCCACAGCAGCACACAAACAAAAAGCATGCCAACCATTGTGGGGGAAGCCATCAGATTAAAGCAGTCACAGACCATATGGCCTCTACGAACTTGTACCCAAAGAGCTAATCAAAACCATGCCTCCCTCTTCTCCCTCTTTGGTTGCTGTAAGTTTTTGCTGTTAAATGCGTCAGCTGAAGGTTCTGCTCTTCTTTTGACATCCCTTAAGGTGTTAGATGAGGCTTTTACTTTTCTTCGGTTTTGTTAGCGACCAATAATTTAAACTAAACACTTCAGTTACAAGTTTTTCTTATCAGTTCTGATAAAGATTATTCAAAGTTCCTATTTGGGATATGTCACTTGTCCCGAAGAAAAAAGTGTTGAAGCTGTATGGATCTGATTTGAGTACCAACACAACTAAAATCTCCCCTACTTTCTATTAGAATAGTGCTGACAGCTACTCAAATTCAGAGGTATCCAAAGCTTTTACTACAGAACTGCAACAATCATTATGCTCTCTAAAGAGCTATGTGGTGAGAAGCATCTTTCAAGCTTGGAGGTCACATGCCACTGACCTAAATGCACATCTTACAAAAGGGAGAAGAGTGCTAAACTTGTATTTGTAGCATAAAACATTGAATTACATTAAAACAGGATGCCAAGATACCTAAACTCATTGGTAATAAGTCTTACTGGCCTGCCATTTATTAATACTCAAGTTGTTTCCCATTTTATTTAAGCGATGAAAGTTTCTCTTTATAGAATCATTCCGGCATTGTTAGACCAGCAGAACTGGTTAGTTACTGTTGTAAAAGCTTCAAGGATGGTATGCAAGAATGGGTTTGATGAAAAAGATCAAACTGTTCAGACTGCAAAAGTTTCCATATCTATATTGAGATGAGGTAAATGTTTACATTTTTTCATAGGTCAAAATTGCCCAGCATTGACTATACACTACGTGTAGCAAGTTAGAGCATTATGTCTCCTACGTTTGTTAGCCAGTCACTACAAAACAAACAATTGCCCTTCCCAATCTTATATACAAATGACTTAAACAAGGATTACCTTTAAAACAGTGTCAAGAGGATTCCCAGAATCTGGTCTAATGATAAGCGGTGCCTCTGGACTTCGGGCTTCAATTATATGCCTTAAGTCATCACCCCATATTCTTTCACAAGCATTGTAAATGTCATAGCTGTCACTAACCACAGATACAGGCACTGAAGAAAACTGTGTCACTATGTGTTCAAAAGCATCTTTTTCATGATCTTTCCCCCAAGCCGTTATGGTACTGTAAAGCCAATTGAAAAATCCGTATTAGAGCAGCATTTATATGTTAAATCACACATTCTATATTTCCTACCAGCACAGTTCAAGATAACAATAGGCAACATGATTACAAGTACATAGCTTATGCTGTCTTATCAGCCCTGTGTTGCACGGATAATAAATATGCTATATAGTAAATAAACAGCACCCTGGATTTATCTTTGGCAACTCAGACAAACACTTGACACATGAAACTCCTTTCACATATAAATGTGGTTTGTTTCTTTTACTTTTTTTTTTTTTTTTTTAACGTTTGGGAGAGAGTTTCTCTTTTAAACCTGAAATTCAGACAGTGGGGAACTACAGATACAAGTACAGAACATCTGCTCTGGCAACTTCAGACTGCAAAATGGGAAGCAGGGAACTAGCAGCATATGGCAGAAAAGTCGTAGAAGGAAACACAATGCCTTTTCTGTTTTAACAGTGCTATAAAACTATTATCCTCACTCATACAAACATTCTTTGAGAGGAACCTCAGGGCATTACCCTTGGTAGAAGGGTACAAACAAGCATGTAAACCAGAGTTGCTAAGAGGTAGTAAGTTTTGGAATGCCAGTGGATTGGCAGTAGCTGTTTTGTATGCGGCCACCACAGACCAGTTTAAGTGACTTAAACCTGTGTGTGAACACCTAGAAACACCCTCACACAAAGAACGGGTGTGTAGTAAGAGCTTGTGGGCATTGGATTTTTACTGTAAAATGCTAGCATGAACTACTGTGTGGACAAGCCCCAGGTCGTCACAGTAGTGAAGAGACAAACCAAAATTTCTTCCAAAGAGGTTGGGGAAGTCCAAGGCATAACCCTGGTGGCACACCAGAGGTGAGCACCACACTCACACCAACTCACATTGGTGGCTGTGGAACAGTAGAACAATTCTGGAAAAATTTTGGTCTCTTGCACAAGACCCCTTTTTGTGTACTAACTTGGAAAGGTGTGACTGCAGCCTGTGTTTGGCAATGCAAACTTTAGTTAGGGCAGTTTAAGCCATCTGTTCTTATGCCACCATTTCAACATGCTATGCAAAAGACGCTTGTTCTCTTGACTCCGTGTGTTTGCTTTCATTACAAAGAATTTTATAGTTGCTTGGGCCATCATTTCTGGATTTAACTAGTATTAAGCTAAGCCAAGAGAAGATGTTCCAGACAACATCTGTAATTTCTACTGATGCAGGAGTTCTAGAACAGCACTACAGCAATGGTCCTGAGCTACATGAAGCAGTATTCCTTTAAAGATGATCACTATCCTCTAAGGGCTATTTGTGTAAGCCTTTCCAGTATCTGTCTTGCAAAAGTAAGTGAAAATACTCACTATTTAAAAGCACCAGATTTTGTACTCTAAGAAAAGCATAACTGTCCCTTCCTTTATCTACTGTTCATTCCAGTATGCAGACATGCAAATGAAGTCCAACAATTTGCATTCACTCCTGACCTTGTACAGGATTTGGATATAAAAAATGAGAGCTCTTCATCTCAATGTGTTTGAGATCAGTTACTCCCAAGAACACTCTCACAATTCTTCGAGATCAAGGATTTACCATTGGCTGAATTAGTTATGCGGATGGAAATCTTTAAAGGAACTTCTGGAGGGAAAACATGATGTGGGGAGAGTCCAGAATTGCAACTACTATGCTTTTTTAATTTTAAAATTTTGTTTTAAACAAAAAATTAAAGTTCACAACACAAATCCTCAATATATACTTTAATCAGTAGGCCTTCAAGTTAATTCTAAAAAGAATAATTCAAGTTTACTTAGACACTGATAAGAAGGTTATACTTAAAAACATTTAAAAACACATTTATGGTTAAGAACAATCGTGCCACTCTTGTGCCCCTAGAACACACACAGGCATCAGTATTGAACTTCTGCCTCAACAATTGGATCAGTCACAGTTACTACTGTATAAGTGAAACAGTTTAATATTTCTGCATACAAAGACAGATAAGAAAAAAAGTACATTTTGTTAAGCTATTTTTGAAAAGGGTTTAATAGCCCAATATCTTACCTGTGTTCAGCAGCTGGAACAGAATATCCTGGAACCGGATCTTTTGTACCATAGTACTTTTTAATTAATGCAATTCCTGCTACAGTGTCTGTTCCTTTGAAGTTCACCAAATGAGCTGAAGCTCCTATTCCTGCAGTCTGAAAAAGATGCAACTTCCAGCTGCCACACCAAGCATAGAAGCCTAAACCCAGTCACCACCTAGCACTAGTTTGTAGCAGCAAAACTCTGCCACTGTTCCCATTTCACCAACCCCCTCTTCATGCATTTACACAGGAAGGACAGCTTCCATATAGAAAAAAGCTCTCCCAGCCTAGCGCTCACAGTTCAGACCATATCTACCCCCTGCCCCCCCCCCCCCCCCCCCCCCATAAGTCCAAACACAGCATGCTCTCCCCATTCACAGTTTCACTGCTGAACAGGGACACAACTGTTAACAGATGCACACTACAGTCCTTTATGGTTAAGAACAATTACACTTCTCCAACTATGAGATAAGTAGTATCACCTCTTGGGAAGAAACTCCTCTGTAACCGAAGTCATGCAGTTTATACTCCAGTCCTTCTAAGCTGCCAGAAGTCTCTAGCAAATATTTGGCCAAAATCTTTTTCTGCTCTCTAGAGTTTGTAGCCACTGTTATTGGATACCACGACTGCACAAGAATAGTCTAAAACAAAACACATCACATTAATTCCTAAGCAAACATACACCTAATAAAAATCCCCACTTGGCATTTAACCAGGCACAAAAAGATCTATTTATTTTCACCGCCCACTCAGAAAGTACCGATGCCTTCAACAGTTTGCTTTAGGGCTGAAGTAATTAGCCTTTATAACACCTTTATAAGGTAGGCCAGATATTTGCCACCTCAGGAGTTACAGCTCCTGAGCTACAAGACACACAACGCCCTGTTCCTCATCCTCCTTTCCTTGTGGATGAAAGTACTGTTGTGCATTTCCTGTAAAGTTACTACAGTCTCTTGCCAGCTAGGGGGGAAAGGTCTATGTAAAAGCACTAAAAACAGAACCCAGGCTTACTTAAAGGCGAAAATTAAAGCTGCCAGATTCCCCTTAAACCAATAAAGGATTCAGCCTTTAAGTGCATTAATATTTACTTAGAAAAAACATGTTAACTTTCAAAACTGACCTCAATCCAATTTGTGAGCCAGTAGCACTCTGGATCTGTGTTTTCTACTGTGAAAAGAACATTTCCTCTGGGAATTACAGAGCCCTCAGGAACAGCCTTTATTTCTATAGGAAGATGGCCATCGTACTTCTGTGTAAGAAATAGTCATGTTGTTAGACAACAGGAAAGATTAGGACCTACCTCTTTTATTTGACTGCAACGGATAAAAGTCAGGCTACAAGTTTATCAATAAAGCTTTTGTTTTCTTCATTTTTTAACCTTAAAAATAATTTTGTTTGTTTGCACACCCACAAGCCCAAGTAAACAAACAAAATCTGCATCTATCAAAAAAGGAGGAAAATCCTGTAACTTAAAAAATAGTCTCTTTTATCAAACCAAATGATGGTTATCAGTTGTATTCCTTCTGCAAACTGAGTCAGGAAGGCTTAAATATTGTATAAAAAGCCACAAGTTCTACCTGCAGAACAAGAAATATTTGCAACTCAGTTTTCTTCAGCACTTTCACATGGAGTAAGCTGAAAAAAGTTTAGCTGTATTATCTAAGTGCCATGGTTTAACCCCAGCCGGCAACTAAGCCCCATGCAGCTGCTCGCTCACTGCCCCCTGCCCAGCGAGATGGGGGAGAGGACTGGAAGAGTAAAAGAGAGAAAACTCGTGGGTTGAGATGAAGACTCTTTAATAGGACTGGAAAGGAACAATAATAATAATGATATAAAAAGAATTAGAATATACAAAACAAGTAACACACAATGCTATTGCCAACCACCACCGTTGCAAACGGATGCCTAGGCAGCTCCTGAGCAGTGCCTCCTGGCCGGCTTTCTCCCCAGTTTATATACTGGCATGACATGTGGTCTGGGCTATCCCTTTGGTCAGCTGGGGTCAGCTGTGCCAGTCCTGTCCCCCCCCAGCTCCTTGGGCCCCCCCAGCCTTCTGCTGGCAGGGCCTGAGAAGCTGAAAAGCCCCTGACTTAGTGTAAGCACTGCTTAGCAACAACCAAAAACATCAGTGTGTTATCAACATTATTTTCATATTAAGCCCAAAACACAGCACTGCATTAGGTACTAGGAAGAAAATTAACTCTGCCGAGGCCAAAACCAGGACACTAGGCCTTCAACAAAATCCCTAGTTTTGCTTAGTATAGATGTGTGCTTTGTTAGTTTATTAGGCCAGGATCCATTTAATAACTATTTTAGAGAGTATTTTGTCATATCAACTACTCATTTATCATGAAAACTCATCTTGAAGCATCATTCTTTTGTCAAAGTCAGTCTTTCACCCCTGAAGGACTAAATATTGTGTGAAATACGCCTTTTGAAAAAGTAAGTTGCAAACAGCAACTCTAAAAGACTAATTATAACTTGCTGAAAGAACTTTAGAACTTTGCAAGCTAAACTGATAATACTCAAAATGTTTGGTGTATTAATTTTTTTTTGTCAGGAAACTTCTCATAAGATATCCTTTAAAGGCAACAAAAATTGCATTAATTCAGAGATATTACACAGATTCATAAGCAGCGTCAAAATATTCTCCAGCGCTCAAGACATGTTAGAAGTCTCTTCTACACTATGGTTTAAAAGTTTCTTTGAAAGGGTAATATACTGAAGCAAACTGTGTTTATATACCACACAGGGTTTAGTCAGCAGACTTGGAGATGTCAGCTCTGGATTAACAAATGCCAATGAAGCCCTCAAAAAGGCTCAAAATAATTTATTAATGATACAACAAAGACAAAAGTATAGTTAAGTGAAAAAACAAAACAGATTTCAAAGTTGCCATAGGTGTTGATTTTATCCACAGAAAAAAAAGCAGTATGGTCATGCACAGCACTGTATTATAGCCCTTTTCGAAATTTTTAGGTAAAGTCAACTTGTATCATTTAGGGCTTACATCTCTATCACTCATCATCAATTTCTGCCAACTTCCAGCCTCTACACGACCCCCTCATTCTCCAGGCTGTCTGTTTCTTTCTTCCACCCCTTCACCCTATCAGTATTTACTCATTCATTTACTCTCAGTACAAATTCATGCATGTACTTTTCAAATTCATTTTTGCACTTCATTCATACAGCTACTGCTCCCTCCACTTTACCTAACACTACACATTAGGTAACAGAGCCAGAGAGCGAGCAGTGGTAGGTATGTAAATATATGCAGGAATTCAGTGAGCAGAAGCAGGGTATATAAGGGCATACCGAGACCCAAAGGGTACATACACCTCCAGTTTGAGAGCCATCAGCACCTAAGATCAAGAAGTGGAAGCTGTGTTTGTTTCTACATATGCACGATTTTACCAAGAAAATCCGACAAGGGAATAAACAGTGTATACTGGGGGTATGGATGAAGGCTTCCCTTCACTAAACCAAAAGTTGAACGGAATTAGTTAAACCACATTAAAACTCAGCATGGACAGACATGCAGCATTAGAAGTGTATTAATTCAGTTTAGCCAAAGAGGGATCAAGATTACTTTAAACACAGATGAGAGCAGTTCACAAAGCATAATGTAGCTTGAAGACAAATATGGATTGAATTCACATCTGTACTTATTTGAAATAGATGCAAGTCCTCTAGACACCTCTCACTCTCTTAGTAAATAGCAGCTTTATTTACCTTGCTGCCATTTGCAACATTTAACTGAAAGTCACTTTTCTCTTGCACACCCTATGGTCCACCCTGGTTGCACGATGACACGCATAGACAGATGCCACCATAAAATGCATACAGTCAGGGTATCCAGGGAAAAATAAATGCAAAGAACTAAAACCTGTGTTTTCAAATGCCAAAAATATCCATTCACTAGAACCCACAATGAAACTTCGCATTTAATTAATCTGCCGAGATTAGAACAGCTCTGATGAATGCTACTAGACTGAATCTGCTGCTTTTCTCGAGAAAAGATGTTTGCAATTACCTGAAGACTGACACCTTTTTAAACAAAAGGGAAAGAGACTTAATTTGGAAGTATTTGTGTGTCAGAAGTGCTCAAGCCTTGTATTTCATAACAAAGTTCAATTTGAGTATCTCTGAAAAATTTAGGAATTTAACAAAACATGTATTTTCTGGAACTATTTACACATGCAAGAGGTTGTACGGCTTTCTGCATTAGAATAAAAATGGCTATGATTAGTTACAGAAAGCAATGTAAATGATGCAAGCAACCACTAAGCACTATATTACATACGGAGACTTGCCACCAAGCCCCCACTTAAGACTAGCTGGCTGACGACAGCCATAAATCCTTATTACCTGCAAAGCCGTATTTGGCATCTGAAAGGATGAAAATTACTTTTCTCTACGGAATTACAATTATATGATTATTCTTTGACAGCTGCTACTCCCTGTACACTAAACATAAAAAGCTAAATTTATCCAGTCTTTACTATCACAGTTAAAAGGAGAGACTGCTCTATTTATTCTACAGTTGATTCATAAATCCTTCATTATGATCTCATACTGTTTTCATAAATTCTTACCTCCAGAATATAGTTCCATCCCTTTTCGTTGAAGACATCATCTTGAAAATGCTCCCTATATACTTCTTTGGCTTCCTTGATTTTCTCTTTGGTCACCACTTTACCTGTGGTTTCAAAAACAGGTGAAAGCTTAGAAACTTAAGATAGTCATCAAATTATAAAATAAATAACAAAAAGGTTCAGACACAGAAAAGTCTTTGCCTCCCACAAAAAGATGGAAAACATGTCAAATGCAGTATACCAGCTATGTGAAAACCAAATTTTACTTTCATTTATTATATAGATTAAGATGCTCAGGAAAACCACCAGGACAAAATACACTTGTGGTTTGCGGGTGACTCAGGAACAATTTGAGATTATTACTTTTTTATGACAGACAACAACCTGTCAAGAGTTTTATTAGCAGTGCTTTTCCCAGAGGAATGTGATGACTGTGCAAGCTGGCACATGCAACAAGACATAGCCACACTAGCACAAGGGTTAAGCTACGCTGCTCCAGGGAGAATTCCCGTGGAGAAGCCTTACAACCAGTCTTTGTTTGACCACTTTGCGATAGGAACTGACAAGAGTAACCACGTTATTTGAATAAGCATTGCTACTGCTGTAGGATCAAGCATCTACTGGAAATCAACATTAGAGAACAATCTTCAGATTGCTAAAGAGAAAAGAAACAAGATTATCCAGTGTTTTGATTATAGTGGAATTCCAATCTTTGGCAAAACTGGCAGAGATTTACAGATTCTGGATCAAGACAAAGCTATGAAAGCCCTATGACTAAAGCTTTCCTTCTAAAGCTTGGCAGAAGGCAACTCGCATTTAGGCCAGAACAGGTGATATTTGCACATAATGCAAAAAAGCAAACACCACATTAAATGGCACCAAGGAATTTTCAGATGTTACTCTTGAAGTTGTCAATGTTGAAAACACTTTCACACATAGCTGCCATATTCCATGATCTAAGCTGAGTGGCAACCAAAATTTAGGGGAAATTAAAACCGTTACTAGTTTACACAGTAAATAAGCCAGTAAATACAGACTAAAATTTAAATTCAAAACACAAAATGTATTTTCCCTTGAATCTCTGATCTTCTTGTGATTGTATGCACAGTCTTGCTCGATTTCCATTCATTTTAGCCCACTGAAGTTGGGATATAAACACCTCTTGATTTTTAATAAACCGTTGGCATAAATAACATAGTAGAGAGGTATCTGAATTAAACAGTCAATATCATTTTACGAGGGTGGGCATCTCATTTTAAGAATCAAATAAATAAGGTCTTATGCGTGTCACCACCTACACTGTATGAAGATAACCTAGAGTTGTTTCAACTACGACACTCCAGGCTTGAGAAATACTATGGTATTTATTTACAGGTAAAGTTTTACTGGAATTTGAGACAGTTACCTTTTAAGTATTTGTTCAGAATGTACTGCAAACCATAAAAAACAGTTTCTTCATATTTCACTTTCCTTAATTTGGAATTTTCAGTCTTCTTTTCACGACATTCAAAGTAGGAATATACTTTGCTTGTGTTAGGTGGATATTGCTTGTAGTGTGTAACCTACATTAAGAAAAACTTCAGTAAGAGCTCAAGACATCACTAGAAAGCACAAGAGAAATCATGTTTGTACGTTACAGCTTAGAGTAACCCACAGTTCTTCTGGATTATTATTATTTATCCCATTCACATTCTAGACAATACTTAGGGGATTTCTCCTTTTCCAGCCACCTTCAATTTGCAGTTCAAAAGACTCTCTTCCTTATCTTATTTTTCCTTCTGTGTCAACATTTTCCCCTTGGAGTAATCTTCACGGTCAGCTCTTCCACTCCCCTGATGACTTCACTTTCATTAACCAGGAAAGCCACTGGGCAGGATTTTAGGAGCAGCCCTGAGCACCAACACGCCGGGTCAGTTTTTGCTCTCCCGCGCTTTGGCCAAATCAAACAGCTACGGGAAGCACAAAATCGCCTGCCACTACCAAAGTGGAAGTACCTGCTTGTATTCGATTCAAGTTTTGAAGGCCATATTAACATAGTTTAAATAAAAGCCATCCAGACTCCAGGAGGCATTGGCAATGGCCTTTACCCAGGCGTCTCGTTCACTGTGAGCACAGTGGGCTTCTCAAGCCCTGGTTACATCAAAACCAGCTTAACAGCATTACTGGTTTTGTAAGTTTGCTAGGCAGAGGTCTTCTCCCAATCCTTAGGGAAGTTCACGATCAGTGTGAAGGAAGCAGAAAAGTTGCAGCCTGTAAGCATGGACTACATACAGTGTTATGCTGGATTCAACCATAGCAGCTTTTTTTTAAGCTACTGATAGTCAGTCTACCCAGAAACTTAGAGTAATGCATCATTTGAAGCAAGTACACTCTAAATATTAACAACTTAAACCTGCAAGATTTTATCTCCTAATGTGTAAAAGGCAAACTCCATGCAAAGTCCGTAATTCCATATTAAACAAAAAGATTACACGATGACATTAACTTCAGACTACCGATATTTAAATTACAAGATACATAAATCAGCTTAAGGCATTCCCAAAGGTGAAGCTATGAAAAGTTTTCTTAAATTATGATGAAAAGTCTGTGAACAAGTCTGTATGTTTCATAATGGAAAACTCTTCCTACAGCCAAGTAAAGTGCCATCATACATCAGAACAAAACCCAAAAAGGTGTAAAAGTCACGTCTGAATTTTTTGCAAACCCCCATATTTACAAGGCAGTCATGCTCTAACATATAAGTCTTTTGCTGTTACTTCTTACTCCAAATCACCTTAAATATTTTATTTGTGATATCACGAGGAATTAGAAAACAGTTTTACCATTTCTTCCTTGTCATCCTGTTTTTTTAAATGTATCCCTGACACATTCAAAATAAAAGATCTGAAGGTTTTCCCATACCTATATTGCTAAAACTGTATATTAAAGTGTTTTAAAAATACAGTTTTCTTTTTCCTCTCAGATACCATTTATCCCTAGTATTTCCCTCAGTTTGGTCAACAAACTAGACTGCTCAAGTGAATTTTTTCCTTCTCCTATACCAGCACAACACTGCTACGCTTGTGTTTCCAATGCTGCAAGAAAACCTTCAAATAACAAAAAGGTAAATTTGCAGATCTTTCCATCGTCTTTAACAGCATCAAGTTTTCAAGGCCAATCAAACAAAACCCAGGCTTGTCATTGCAGGTTTTCTGCCTTTACTTCACACAGCACACACCTTTCCTGTTCCGATTCCACCGGCACTTGCACGCCAAATGCTGAACAGTAGCAATGTTAGTCCCAAAGACAAAACCTGGCTTTTAGATCTAGTTCTAGCTATTAAATTTCTCACTCCACAAATTACAACATGTCCTTTCCTAGTTCTACACAGAGCTTCCAAAAAAGTAAACCATACTGCCAGCTCACAGAAAACTCTCCTCAGGATATCATAGTGTTTTTAAAGGAAACCAAAGAAACAAAACCAAAACACACCCCCACACAACCTCCTCCACCCTTACCTTGGAGCAGTCAAAAATACGCTGGCTGACATGTCTTTCTAAGGGCAATAAGGATGCCACCCCCCCCACCCCCCCAACACCCTTACAAAAAAATTGCATTAAATGGACTCCAAGAAAAAGAGCATGGAACAGATCACGAGCAGGTCCATTCACCATGGGGCATGGTGAGTAGAAACTCCTCGCTTTGCACGCTTGCCACTTCAGTCCGTTACAACAACTAGATGAAAAAATTTTGCTGTGTTTTGTGACTGGGACTGGACTTTAAGTTGGTGAATCTTTGTGATGTGATTGTATCACCCGGGAACTCTGTTCAACTTTTGTTTTTGTTCTTCATCCTACTGGCATGCTCCAGCTCCATGATTTCAGAGTAAATGCTCGCAGAGCCCACCAGCTTCCAGTACATGTAGCAGGTGGCCCAAGAACAATTCCCCAAACTGGTATCTGAATTCCCTGAGAGAAGCTCCAGAGCAAACTACTGTAACACTGTTCTACTACAACAGTTCAAGCAAAACAAAGAAAACTACATCTGCATGAGACTGCCTACTCAGATTTCTTTAAAAAAATTAATCATCCAGCTTACTAAGTATGGGCAGGTTGCTCAAGCCAACACCTATGTTATGATGAAAATTTGCTTGATCTTCAGCTACTATCTTTTAATTATTTTTTTTTTTTTTTTTAGTTTTGCAGTTCATAACATCTCCTCCAGCTAAAAGCTTCTCTCTGTCAAATGGGTTACAGACCCAAATTAGCTGAAGGTGTGCAGTGCACACACTGAGTTGGTGCCACCGTTTCCTAAGGTGTTTAAATACAAAGGTTTTTAGGGACCTCCCATTCTGGCTCTACTTTGAAGTATGATCACAACACACTGTGCTCTGGCTGCAAATCAGAATTGGAGGGCTGAAATCAGGCTGGAATGCTAACAACCAGATTTATTCTTTATGTAGCATACCTGGGGAAACTGCTCCTCCAGATTACCTACCAAAAAACCCACTCAGGTTTCCTCAAACATGAAATTACAGGTTTAGCTAATTTTTCTGACATTAGATTAGATATTAACCTGAAAATACATACCAGCTAATGTCCAGAGCACAGTTATTTCTAGGGACTCAAATCTAAATAAAAATTCTGTGCATGGTAAAAATGTCATTTTATGAATTAAATTGCTTCAAGTACTTGAAAGAGCCCATGAACTACTTTTACAACAGTTATAGGTGTAAGATTCAATTATATTCTTCACACATTAGAATCTATTTAAACAGTGAAAAATACACATCCCTGGCAATTAAGATATTTAGATCTAAGCAAACTTTACAACTGCAATTTTAAATAACTTGTGCTTCTTTTGACATTCCTCAACACTATTAGTTTTATCTATAAAGCTGAAACACGCCTTGGGTGTCCACAAGGCTTCTTGCAGACAACTCACTATTTAAAGACACCACACTTGCTAAGCATGGCTTACTACAGGCATGCTGTGTAGGTATGTGAAAAGTTAAGCCCACGACCTGGCGTCCCCTGTTCACTTATCTGACTGTCTGTTTTGCTTTCAAGCTGTCAGGGAGGGCACTGTACCTGTCAGGAGCATCTGCCTGCAAAACATCACAGCAGCTCTGACCGTTAGCTGGCAGTTCTGGACTACTATGACACGGGGAAATAATACCCATCCACCACAGTGATGGCTGGGAGGTCTGGCATGTAGTGAAACGCCTGGTGGTTAAAACAGTCTGAAAAAGGATCAAACTCTAGGGAGCAGGAGCAGTTCACAAAGAATGCCAGGGACAACAAATCAACCAAATTAAAAAAAAAAACAAACAAAAACCCAACACAACACTACAAGGCACTTGGACAATGAAAATGATGCTTCAAAAAACGCCTGGAATTTCCTTGTTGTCAGATGAAGTTTTCATCTTTCTGTATTCTAAAGAAGAGAAGGAACAACCAGTGACAATGTAAAATATTTGAAGTGTATTTTATGTTTTACAGATCAAGAGAGTATTGATAAATTTGTACTTTCTGTTAGGGGATGACAGATGCAGGACATGTGCAGACAAGCTCTTGGTAGGCAGGAGTGACTATAAAGTCAGTAGGGGTAAAAACAAAACCCAACAAAAAACCAAAAACAAAACCCCAAAGACCCTACTGGGATTAAGAGACCCTTACAAGAAAACAAAACCCCAAAATATCTTCAAATGCTTTTTGATAGTCAGTTCAAAGGCTGTGGTTTAGGTTTTGTCTACAAAAAGTATGACAAACAGCCTTGGAACAACCACCTGCAACAAGGTTATGTACTATGACTGAAATAGAGCACTTTTATTCCAGTTGTGATATCTTCTTATTAAATTTAATCCAAATAAGGGTATATCTGAACAAAGAACACTTCCACAACAACTACATCTCCTTAACTAAAACCAAGCCAGCCATTTGAGGAAAACAGGAAAACCATGAAGCACAAGTTGCATTTAGATCAACCAACCCAAAAACCACCCCAAACATTAACAGTTAAATTCTAAGAAAAAGGATTTAACAGGTATTCATCACAAAACAGGAATGACTAAGGTAAAGGCTGTATTTTTATAGGCTAGATAAGAAAACCTTTGGCATAAAAGCCAAATAATCTTCTAATCTACAAGCACCGTTGGACAAGAAACTGCAATTAAGTTCCTTTGAAAGACTGAGTCTATATAACTCAACCACTTGAAAACATGAGAAAAGCAAGTCCGACATGAGTAGAGAGGTCAGGCATGGCCAAATTCTCCGTCAGTGATTTATTCCTGGGGCTCACCTGGCTCAGATGGGTGCTAACATGAACCACCAGAAAGATGCTTCCAAGCCCTGCCTATGGTGAAGAAAAGCAGTCCCCAAGTGTTTAGGCAGCAGGATCTTGCCTACAGTTGATATGATGTTAACAGTTCAACTGTGACAGAATTTGAACTTTCTGGAGCCATTCTGAAAAATCTTTATGCAACCCATGTACAGAACCCAGCTACTGAACCCATGGTACTTCACAAACATGAAGAATCAGAGGGACAGGTGGAAGACAGGCCAGAAGCAGCATATCCCTGGAAGCTCATAGCTGGGCCACTCAGCAAGAGCACTTCAGGTCTGCAGCAAGTCACTGGGCCCAGGTATGGGTCAGTCACTGTCCTACGAGCCTGCCTGTACACTGAAGTGAGCTACAGCCTTTCCAGCATAGGTGAGAATTGACCGCAGCCTAGTTGATGTGACAAGCGAAAATGAGAGCCTTGGCTGTGGGGTGCAGTGTCAGAATGGCTCGCTGGTGCTGGAAGAGATCCTCACCCCCACGTACAATTTAGCTTATTTTACCACAGTGGTGCTTCTGGCATTTACACCGGGGAGAATGCTGCAAATCACCTCTAAGATCCCCATGATTATTTTAAAACATTGTGGAAAGAGGTCATTGAAACACTGCTTTACCTAAACCTTTACGAGGTTTAGCCAATGGAGCGATTACAAGCAAAGGCTGCCAACAACCTATACGGAAAAACAACATCGTTAACAACAGCGAGGAGGTGAACCGGTACTTGGGAACAAAGGGAATGCCTTATCAGATACGCCTCACTGGGATGAGACATAACTGACAGCAGTTATAAGGTAGTGCTGACCCCCTTCAGGAAAACAACCAACCACGACTGTGACTAGCAGTTATATTCAACAAGGATGCTGTTGTAGCTTTCAAAGCAATCACAAAAGGAATACTCAACACAAACAAACGTGGAAATGAAAACCAAACCAGAAGTCAGCGTGGTAAAATTATAAGCTTATTTGAACGGAAGAGGAAACATCAGAAGAATCAATCTTTTAATAATTCCACAAAAAGGGCATCCAACAATAGCAGGTAAAGTGCAAGACACTTGAAGTAAGTAAAAAAATAAGAGACAAGTATAACCTTACTATTTTGGTTATACATGAGCTTCAAATTACAAAAGTAGCCTCAGAAAGAATCCAGACCCCCTTATTAAAAAGGGTGTGTGTTTCTGTGTGAAGTGAAGCAAATACAGATTAAGATAATGTTTGAGAACTAAAGTGGGAATATCAGGAGGTATCTGATCTTATGAGATGACAGGGATAAGCTAATGCAGGTTATGACTGAAGGTTAATCCTGTACCACTTTTAATGTCTCTGTATTCCAGTTCAACCGTCATCTCTTGTATGTGTACTGAAAAATAAGAGGACCAGGGGTGAGGAAAGAAAAGTTAAGAGCTCAGTCAGTACTAAGCTAAGGAAAGTACATGCATGCAACTGAATTCCTATGGAAGCTGCACATTATCAGCAGAGATGCTGTAAGCGACCACATCCACACTCATTAAAAAAACAAGGTCATGTATATGCACTAGAACTGAATGTATTCTAAATTACTCAGAAAAACACAAGGTAACACTTTATGGCAGGTTTCTTTACCACTAAAAATTCTGGTGTGTTTTTCTTATGGTTTAACTCCAGCTGGCAACTAAGCCCCACACAGCCTTCACTCACCACTCTCCCTGTGGGATGGGGGACAGAACTGGAAGGGGAAAAGTGAGAAAACTCGTGGGTTGAGATAAAGACAGTTTAACAGGTAAAGCAAAAGCCGTGCACACAAGCAAAGCAGGGAACTCACTCACCACTTCCCACGTGCAGGCAGGCTCAGCCACCTCCAGGCACGGAGGGCTCCATCACACCAAACGGGTGACTTGGGCTGACAAACGCCATCACTCTGAATATTGCCTTCCAGCTCCTCCTTCCCCCAGGTTTGTATGCTGGGCATGATGTCATATGGTCTGGGCTATCCCCTTGGTCAGTTGGGGCCAGCTGTCCTGGCTGTGTCCCCTCCCAGCTCCTTGTGCCCCCCCCAGCCCACTCGCTGCTGGGGTGGGGTGAGGGGCAGAAAAGCCCTTGGCTCTGTGCAAGCGCTGTTCAGCAGCAACGAAAACATCCCTGTGTTATCACACTGTCTCCAGCACAAATCCAGAGCACAGCCCCGTACTAGCTACTATGGAGAAAATTAACTCCACCCCAGTCAAAACCAGCATGGTTTTGCATCCAAAATTATCGTAATAAAGATGACAAAATGCCTTATGTTTACTGCTTACACATTTGTGAACAGTCAGCCGTACCACTTCACATACTGCTACAAGTTTCCTGTTCCTTAATGAAAAAAGAAAAACATTTATCTTTTGAGCAGTGAGAGCTGCAATGATTCTGGGAGGGGTTACTTTCTATTAATTTAAAAACTGGCTGAATTCTGTACAGTTGCAGTGTTCCCTTAGAACAACGATGACTGGGGGTTTGTCACAGGACTGTGTGACTGCAAATCAAGACTTGGAAGATAATGAACCTAGATGGAGCACAGACTGCTTCTTATGAGGAGTGCTGAAGCGTAAGTTTCCAATGCTTTTCCACTGACAGAATTACAGAAGGTAAGAGAACACATTCAACCCCTCAATCACAAGACTTTAATTAAAAAAATAAATATACACACATATATGGGCTACTGAAAGGAGTATTTTGTAGTCATTATGTACTACTCAAAATCAATAAGCTAAAGAGTACTCATGTCTCTTCTTTGCATACCTCTAGCCTTCTAAATAAAGAATATACAGGCTGCCAGAGCCTGGAATTAACACACACTCACATGAAGTGTTTCAGAAGTGCTCTCCTACATCCATGTGAAATAAAAGAATTCAAAGTGACAAATACATAAAATTCAACACGTAAGGCATTGAGCGTTAAAATGTATCTTTCAGGCTTCCTTGAAGGGTCCGGAAAGAACTGAATTCTGAAGCAGATCTCATTTACAGTTCAGGTCCTCCTATGGGGTAATTGCATGACAGCTTATTATGACTATCAGGTTAATTACGAAACATTCTAAGCAACAGCAATACACCTCACTGGTAAAAGCAAAATAAGCTATCATCACTGCAGCGAACAAGGTTCAGTTCTCATTTGGATAGCCCTTTCACGCCTGCAGCTCATGGCCCATCCACCCAGGGCTGGTATACGCCAGTCACTGGTATCTTCCGACTGAACGGCACCACAGCTCTGCTAAGCTGATCCTCTCAGTACAGCTTCAGACTACACATACCCTGGAGGATTTCTTGCCTGCGTAGAAATAAACAAATATGGGTAAACAGAGCGTTGGGAATCGAACAGAAAGACAATGCAGAGGTGGTGTGTCAACAACATCACACGAGTGAGGAACTGAAGGGCAGACGCCCTCACTCACTGCACTTCTCAAGCAAACAGCACCCTTGCTGTCACAGAGGGGCAAGACTGCAGGGACTTCTTGGTATAGACACGAGAGTAAGACATCACGCAGCATGAACAGTGAGCTTCAAGGAGCCTGCTGATCCCCCTCACTTGCAGCTTTCTACCAACAACAGTTCTGACCACAAGTGCTTCCCTTTTTCAGCAATACTGAGTCACCAGCAGAAGACTTCACTATTAGAAGTGTTATTGCTACACTGGACATCCACACAAAGAGCTTCCCCAGCTAACGCCGCTCTGATGAATCTCTTCAAAGTCTGATGATCCAAAGAACTAAAGACTGCTATTATTTACCAGCAAGATACACACACCCCATACCATATGCCTATGCCCAGAGTCTGAGGGGATGGCATATAACATCCAGCACACAGAAGGAATTACACTGGTAGGGGATTTGGAGAAGCTTAAGCATATGCATCAAAGTACACCGGAAGAAAAAAACCTAACTGATGTCAAAATGTTTATCTTGTTATGGGGGGTTAGAGATAAACTGCACAATTTGAAGCCTGGCCTCAAAATCCTGGAGCATTTGTACAATTCACTAAGCCCCAGTTCTTAATGGCAGCTCAGTGCTTAGGTCCAGGGTGTAGCAAGTCTCTGAAATTCACCTGACGGGAACTATTCCTATCTAAAAATATCCGGTATGCTAGAAATTAGCATGACACCCAGTTGTTTTTCAGGAACAGCTTGTAAGAGTTTGAAAGCAAGAATTTGATAATCTTCTATGACTTAAGAGGAAATGTCCTGTGATGTACACACAGACAGGAAAATGTTTAGAGGAATGGGAGGCAGGGTTAACTGTCAACAGACAAATCTTTGCCTACCAAACTACTTTGTTTCTGAGTTTTTATAGGCACTAAACCAGCAACCAGTTTTCTCTCTACCCAAATTTCCAACTGTAGCAACTGTGAACTAGGACACTGGAGCTAACTCAAACTAATGAGTTCTGACAGATATGACCCTGAGATACCAGAACTTTTTCAGTGTTTCATTGATTAGAAAACGAGAGTATCATCCAAAGGAGAAGATAAGCGATGTTTGCTTATGTTACCTAACAGGATAAAAGAAGCTACTTGTTTCAGCATTTTTCAAAGAGTCTGAAGTTCCTAAGATTTGGAAAAAAGCATACAGGAAGAGAAACAATTTGAGCAGTCCTAACAAAGCAAAACAGACAATCCCAACTGTTTTTAATACAACACAAAATGCTCCTAGCTGCCACAGAAAACCTCACCCAATTTCAGATTTAAGCTGGAAGAGAAACAGAAAACTTGGGCCTTTTAAGATTTCTACCACTCCTGGAATAATCTACAAAACAGAAGCAAACTGGTCACCTGTCACTCCAGTGCTGCTCACTACCACTAACCCTAGAGCACAATCCCGTGAATTTAGAAGTAGTGTGCAAATTAGATTTAAAATAAGACACCGTTTCAAGCCAGGCCTACAGTATTTAATGTGATTAGTCTCAGCCATAGAAGAAAAGTGGATCTTCCAGATTCGAACAGGTTTGATAACGAACACTTAAACATAGTTCTTAAACATCACTGCAGCTAGATTAAGCCCTTACTGAAAGCAGTTTCGTTAGCCCTCAACAGCAGCACTCAGATGCTTCGCCTGAGCCACTCTAAGATTTAACAGCATCTTCCAGTCTTCCAACACACATTCCCACAAACAGCAACAATAAACGTTAAGGATTTCTTTACCAAAAAAGCACCCTGTAACATCGTACAATAACAACATCACAGCGGGAGGAGCCAGGAAAGGTGTACAGCACAAGTCAGCAGCTGGAGCATGTACCGAGGCCGGTATTTTGGTAGTTAGACAGTAAGGAGACCCGGCCACAACATCGTATTTGCTTTTTTCGACTCCTTATCTAGAAGTACCCTCCCTGCTGAAACCCACGCGAGTGGTCAGAGAGCTGTAACATAATACACGCTGCATAACGACAATCGGGTCCGTCGCTGTGGTTTGTTCAGGGCACCAACCTCTCTGACACCGCAGGGCAGCTCCGGAAGGAAGAAAGTTTTTCAGTCTAGGAGACACATCTGTCCCACCAGGGTCGGGGACCCCTCGCCGGCTCTGCCCGCTGCCCGGGAAGCGGGCGCTCACGGTACCGCAAGGCTGCGCAGCGGCGGGCGTGCCCGGGGCACCCCGCACACCCGGCTGCGGGGCACGGCGGGGGCCGCTGGGTCGGGGGGCGGACAGCGCGACTGTACCTGGCCGCGGCGCCAAGCACCCCGATTCTTAAGTGATTTCACGGAAGAGGGCGGTCGTCGAAGGACTACGATGCCCTGGCTCTGCCGGATCGCCCTGCCCGGCACACCCGGCACCGCAAGGAGCGGGACCCAAGCAGCGGGCTACCGGCGCGCCGGGTCAGGCAGCCGGGTCCTGGAAGCGGCCTGTATCGCAGCCGGGCACAAACCGGCGGGCACCCAGCCACCAGCACCCTTTCTCCCCCCAGGGAGAAGCGAAACGCGAGAAAAAACAAAAAAAACCACCAGAAAAAAAAAAGAAGCGAGTTACAGTTTCGCCGGCTGCCGCCGAGGCGGCGAGCGCGCCCGCTCCCCTCCCCGGCGGGCAGCAGACGATGCTCGGCGGCGGCCCCCCCCCCCCCGCCCTCAGCGTGCTCGCCATGGCGGCCCCGCGCCGCGCCGGCAGGGCGGTGGGACGGCGGCGCACCCCCTGCCCACTTTCACTTTCTGTTCTCCCCAACCGCCAGCGAACCCGGGCACCCCGCGGGGAGGAGGGAGGAGGGCAGCGGGCCCGGCCGCCCCCTCGGCGGCGCGGGGCAGCGAGGGCAGCACCCGGCCAGGCCTCCCTCCGCGGTGCCCCTTCGCGCCGCCCCGAGGCAGAGCACCCCCTCAGGCGGGGGGGGGGGGCGGGGGGGGCCCTCCCAGGGCCGGCCAGGCGGGCAGGGGGAGGGAGCGGTGGCGACGGGGCCGGCCTGGCCCGGCGCCCCGAGGATGGAGAAGCCTCGGCGCCAGGCCCGGCGGGTCCGGTGCGGCAGTGCAGGGGCGCCCACAGAGGTGACCCCCTCCCGGCCGCCGTGCCCGCGCCCACCTTGTAGGAGTCGGTAGCGAGGAGGATGTTGAACTCGGCCCCCGCCGCAGCGCACTCCATGTCGCCCAGCCCCAGGAGGCGCCGCCGCCAGCACGGACAGGACTAGGCTACGCCGCCACCCGCCGCCGCCAGGCGTTCGGTGCGGGGGGAGAGAGGAGAAAGGGGAGACAGTGGCGAGGCGGGGACAAGGGGATTACGCCTGGGGGGCGGGGCTCGCGCGGCCGCCCGCCCCGCTGATTGGCCGCACGTCTCCGCCGTCGAAGGAGGGGCCGTGAGGTCACTGCCCGGATGGGCGGGGCCAGAGCGCCAGGCAGGCTCTGATTGGGCCCGCCGCCCGGTCGGTGCAGGGGAAGGGAGGAGTTGGCTGTGACGTTGGGGGGCGGGAAGATGCCCCGTGCCGCACGTTCGCTTTCATTGGATTCCGGGCGGAGGGCAGGAGGGGCGGGGCCGTCCCGGTGACGTCACTGCGCGGGCGGTGCGCGCTCTGTCGCTATTGGCCAGCAGCGCGGCGGCGTGCTCGGCAGAACGGGCGGGGAGGGGGCAGCTGCCGGGGGCGAGGGGGGGTTCGGTTTCGATTCTCCGCGGCCAGCGCCTGCGGGCGGAGGTTACGGGAAAGGGTGGGCGGCGGCCTCGGCTTCCGCGGGGGGCCGGTCCTGGGCGGGCGTGCCCCGAGGTGCCGTGCCCCGGGCCACCGCGGTGCCGGGGGCACGGCAGCCGGGAGGTAGGGCCGCCTCCCCGCCCGCCTCCCCGCTCTCCCGGACTGTGAGCGGCGCAGAGCCGCACCGGGCTGCCTCGGCCTGGGGCTCGCCGCAGCTGTCTCCCGCGGGGGAGGGTGCCGGCAGCCGCAGGCGACCGAACGCTGAAGCGAGGGCAGGGCGGCCGCCCGGCGGCCTGGCCTCGCCTGTGCCGTGGGGTGCAGGGCCCCCGCTAGGCGGGACGGAGCCCGGGAGAGGGGGTTTAGCGGCCGCCCCCCCCCCCCCCCCCCCCCGAGAGTGAGGCGGGCAGGGCCCCGGGCGAGGCCGGCTGCCGGCGGGGTCTGGGCCCGCGGGCGCCGCGGTGAGGAGGGGCCGGGAGACGGGTGCATACGCTGGGGGGAAAAGGCGGGAGCGACAGGACTGGGAAGACGGGGAAGGCCGAGAGCGCCCGGAGCGGGGCTGGAGCTGCTGAGTGGAGGGAGCGCGGTGTGCCCGCGCAGCCAGGCGCTGCCCGGCCGGGCCTGCCGCTGTCCCCGGAGCGCCGGCCTGCGGGCCTGGTCCCGGCACCCCCGGCCGCCTGCGAGAACACGATGCTGCTTCACTGACTTATACCCTCTTTGGAGCAGGTGCTGTCCAGTAGACGACGTACAAAGAGACGTACGCCTTCCGACAGCTTTCCTTGTGGCCACCGTCGCTGAAGTCTGGTGGTGTAAATGCTGGAGGTGTTTGAGTTACATGTGATCCTGTGACGGCGGAGTGCTGCGCTTGGAGGGAGCGCGTGGCAAACGGGGCTTCGGGTGTAATAGTGGCTCGTCCGTGACAGGAAGATGGGCTGCTTAGTTTGTACTAAGTAGATATATAGAAAAAGAACATGAAATATTAACAACACTACCGATTGGTGCTACGTTAGAAAGAAGCTCCATAATTGGCCTTTTCCGTAAAACCATTCGCAAATCAACACTTAGGTTGATGTTTGATGACATACAAATCCAAACCCAAAAGCGTATAACTGAAAACTTCATTAGGATGATTCGGAAAAGATGGCTTTCACCAGTTAGGTTTTCATAGAAACGTGACAATCCAAGAAAATTGCACAGAGTAAGATCAGGAATGGGGATCCGGATATTTTGGACTTGATTGTATGTCAGTCCTGGCAGATCCATAATTGCACTGTTTTCAGTGCAGCTTCTTTCAGTCACCCTTGTGTGCCCCTGTTGACTTCAGCGTGCTCTTACTTTATGCCATTTAATGTGAGAGAAGTTCCAGGTCTTTTATTTAATTACAACTTCTAAGTATTAAAGTTATTTGCTGTTGGTTTTTTTTTTAAAAAGGTAAACCGTGACAGCTGTTATTGCTGTTATCCACTGTGAACTTGCAACTAACTCTGCTCCTTGTCACCAAGTTATGTTCTTACCATTAATTCCCCATTACAGGAAAAAAAAAAAAAAAAAAAAAGTTGAATTCTGAGTTTTCTTTCTCAGGGCTTTCTATAGCTCTTTCCCTTCTTACCTCTTTTTCTTTTCTTGCTGCATAGTCAACCCAGTCTGCTTTCTTCCCTTAGCAAAACTTAACTTAAAGTGCTATTTACTTGCTAGTCTAGAAAGCTGCTCTACCTTTTCCCATATCCTCCTTAAACATAAAATGATTTTTCTGAAGTTCTCTGGGCTTGACTTCTCCTTAATTCCTTCCAAGGATTCCTTTTGTGGTGTGTCCTATTAATGCGACAATATGATTATGGGATAATTTGAAATGATATATAAATCTCCCTTGTTTGGTCCCAAAACTTTCTTCTGTGATGTCATTTACATCAGAATTTTCCCACTTACCACATCATTTATTTGTGTGTTTTTCATGGAGAAATTTCTCTGCTGCAAAGGTTGAATCTTATTTTTTGCTTGGAAAGTCTATTTTAATATAAGGCAGATTAGTAAAAAGAAAAAAATAAATAAATTTGATCAGATCAGTCTTTTATCTTAACTGTTGCAAGAAGTTAGAAAAGTCAGGGAAATACTACAGGGCTTGTTGGTTTTTCAAAAAAATGACATTTCTTGCTACAGAATTATCCAGATATATCTTCAAGCCTTCAGTAGAATAATTGATGATGGTTTGCTCAGACAGAATTTTTGTCAGCATCTTCCTCCTCCTCCTGCTGGCTCTTTCTTGTATCTTAAGACGTGCCAGAACTTGAATAATGGTTTAATTTAGCTCATATGAACATATCTAAAGCTGTATCTGTAATGAAATATTGTAAAGTTAGGACACTGGAGTATTAATAGAAAATGGTATTATGCTAAACAGAACTGTATTAAATCACAGTTTGCTGGTGAAAAGAACATATTTTAAGTTGGGACAAAATTAAATACAACTCTTGCAGCAGTAGATGGTGTGAGTATAGTTAAAATGGTAGAAGAGAAATAAACCTAGGAATCTCAAATAACTCAGTTCCTGTGCTGCATTTGTCATCTATTATCTGTGAAAGTGACTTTGAACTGTTCATCTGGCTTATTGAAATCAGGATTTGTAATGGATGTGGGGCTTGGCTTCTCTTTTCACATGGAACCACACCAAGAAATCATGTTCTTCAGTTTAAATACAAGTTCAGCTAAATTGTTTCTGATACCATTTGGCCTGCTGATAATGTTGGGGTTCTTCAATAATTGCCTTCTAACATTTTCCTTTGGCATGAGAGAGATTTTTAGAGGTACTCATTCAGATATTTTTAACAAACAAATCTCTTAACGGTAGCTTTAATAAATTCATATTAATCCAGGGACACGTTTTGTTTCCCAGGGATTTCTGATAAATAAGTGATATTGTGCATAGCAGAACTCTCCAGTCAGCATTTTATGTATATGAAGTCTATAGTGTAGCCTGCTGCTGTGTATGGGGGAAAGCTATCCTGCAAATATATCCTCAGGTTGATGTCTTAGGAGGTATACAAGGACAACCAAATTAAGATCAATATTACATTATATCCGTTATTTGATCACTGTTGCAAAACTTTATTTCATCTAGCCATGAGAGTCCTGTCACAGTTGCACAGAAGATCTATGTAACTGAACGTGGTTACGCACAGAGTGTGAATTTCCACTCCTAAAGTCTTTCTGGTTCTTTTGGTTGTTAATTCGGAGCCCGAACCAATCCCCTGTGCTCCCTGTATCTGTATGATCATTCCAAGGCATATTGACAGATTAAATGTCAACATTATCTCTTCATGCTGTTATTTTTCTGTTCAAATATGCTGGCAAAAGAGCAGTATTTTAGCTGTACTCCCTTGTGCTTTAGGTTTGGTGCAACTAGTGCTTATGTTGGGCTTTAAGCTTACAGTGATTGGCAACAAGTCCCTCGGTGCCTGACAGCCAGGCTGGTGTTGCTGGAGTTCATCAGGCATCTGTCACTCTCCACCTCGGTGCATACAATTCTTCACTGTGGAGCCAGGAGGAAAACAGAGTGGAGCCTGTAGACTTTTATTCAAGTCTAAGTCTCCTAAATCTCCTTTCATCCTTCCTAAAGCTTCCCATCCAACAACATTCTGCAGCATCTCAGCGTTTCCTCTGTGTTCTTGTAGCCTTCTTTCTCCTTGAATACCTGGCTGGGACTCCAGAGTTAATCAGTGCATAATTGGTTAAGATCACCTAAGTAGATTTTAGTGGGCTCAAGAATTTAATTCTCATTGCTAAACAGTATCCATGAATAGTCCTGTTAAACAGTATCCCAATCGCAAGGAGTCACGGAGAGGTAGATTATTTTGCATAGGCTTGAATAAAAAAATCCTGCCGCATCATACTCAGTGAATGAAAGCCTAGTATTTCTGCCTCATAGTCATTCAAAGGCTTGTGTAGAAGTCTGTCTTTAAAAATTATGTCCTGTGCAGACTGTATAAATAAATGACTATAATATGTATGAAAAATCAGAGGAATTGCTTTGTCTATGCAGTATATAGGACAAGGTTCAATCCAGTTCAAGATTCTGTTTACAGGAGATAGCAGTCTTCTGGTGATCAGTCGCACTAGATTATATCTAATTTGATATTTAGATCTTTTGTCTGTGCACGTGTGTGTATATATATATATACATGTAAACCATATATAGATATATGTAAACCCTAATATTTTGTGGCTTGGTGGACTGTCTGCTGAAATTCCTGTTCAGTCCATGGCATAGCATCTCTTTCCTGAACTCCAGCTACCAAGAGGTGTTTATATGACTGCAGGACCTGGGTCAGTAAGATTCACACCTCAGCACAGCTAACCTTCAAAGGTTTTGTCAGTTTTTGTGCTTCTAAGCGTGAGTCACAGCCAGTCATTTTTTCTTTATACCTTCTTAAGAACTGTATCTTGCCATTAGGTCTTAGCTTTGGAAGTCAGTGCATGTATTTCTGCTGAGAGTTGGATTACGAGCTTTCTAGACGTGCTGTGAGGCTTTTGCCTTGATTTTTGGAAGAGGTGAATTTCAGATTATGATTATGGCTTTGTATCGCAGCACATAATGTTTTATTTCTTGGCATGCATTGCATAACCAGTACTGAGGTTTTTGCATGTTCTTCAGAGAGTAACAAAAATTCAGTTGCTTCATTGTTCAGAGTGATGTGAAGCTGACATAAGTTGAAAATGCTGTCACACAGGTGGATGAATCCCACAGGACACCCAGAAGTTCCATGTGTTACAGAGATGCCTGACTGGTTCTGCGTAGGTGCTGTGGATCCAGCACAGTTTACCAGCTTTGGCTTAGTCCTGAGGCTCCCTCCACAAAGAGCCACTCAGGTGGATCTGCTCTGTGGTTTTTTTTGATGCTTAAGATTCCTCGTGAGTTGGATGGCAAGCAAGTGTTACGAATGGATATTTTGAGTGCATCTGTCTAGCACCAGCTTGGACCAAGAACAACCTTCGTGGGCAGGAGGTTGCTGAATCTAACATAGCTCCATGAAGTTAAAGGTGCTGGTGCAGCATTTCTGAGTTTTCCTGGTTTTGTACCGTGGCCCAGATATACAGTGTCTGGCTGGTTTGGGTCAGTGTTTTGACAGTTGGGTCACAAGGTCAGTTAATCTTCATGTTCCAGATCACATAAAAATGGCCAAACTGCTCCCAGTTCTGAACTGACACCAAAAGCTGTTAAACCTTGTTTGTGCAGTGCTGCACCTGAGCCAATAAACTTTGTATTAATTACCTCTGAGCTATACAGAGTGTGTCCATGGCATAATTGATGTGCAACTGAAATAACCCCATACAGCTTGTTAAGTGATGGCTGTGGAGTGTGGGAGGCAGTGCAAGAAGGGAGCTGACATGAATATTAGACTGGATCACCTGCCTTTGCCCACACATCATGGTCCCCAGACATTCAAACAGCTGGATTTCTTTTTCTTTTAAATCAAGTAAGCACAAAATATTTTCTTTGTCTCCCAACCCAAATCTCCTCTTCTTCATTACAGTGCCCTGAGGCTCAGCTTGGGCAAATAGAGTTCATCATGGTGAATGCATTTGGCTTTTACAGGAAGAAGAGTGAAATACTTCTCATAAATCTATTTCAGGATTCAGAAGCACTTCTAAATAGTTTCTTCAGCAGTGTTTGGCCAATGGAGAATATATGATGTTATGACATAGTGTGAAGATTTTACTGCCATTTGTCTAGAGTAACATTTCTAATTTAATCAGTTTTACTGCTCCAGAGTAAAACAATAAATAGTGAGTCCTCTGGAGCTGAGACCATTTCTCGTTCCATGTTTGTTTTATCACCTGATGTGGGTGAGGACGGATTCCAGCCAGAGCCTCTGCACTAACACAGTAACAACAGCAACCACGGTCTCTGCGGGGCATGATGGAGCTTTGTACGGTGGAAGGATAAGAGACCTGAAGCTAAACTGATTGGGTTTTTCTGAGTATTTCACAATACACAGTATGTATTCAAATATGAGAGAGAGACATACAGTTGTGTGTCTAGGTAAAAATACAAGGTTGACAACACCCGCTGCACCACTGAGCTGGCAGAACATGCAAAGGTTCAACCATGCTGCCACAGTTACGTCTGAGGGCCAAATGACAGTTGTCTAGTTTGAAAAGTGAAAAGGCAGAAGATGACTTTCTAATGATCTAAGTCTCCATGTTTGTTCTAGCACGCTGAAAGTTACATTTATCTTAATTTGATTTCTGCCTACCCAGGAAGAAAAGAAAAAACCTGGAACCCCCCAGAAACACTGATTGCCCGGAATTTCTGTTTTCACTGTGTAGACAAAATGAGAGGTTATACATATTTAGTATATGTAGTAATGGCCCGGTTTCTGTAATATTCATGATGTTTTTGCCTGACAATATGTGAAGCAAAACAAGGTAAATCAACACATTTGTAAAAAGCAGTAGAGGGCCAGACCTTCAGCATTTTGGAACACCCATCAGCTAGAGTTGCAGTTTCACAGCTGATGACATCGACCAGTCTCCTCATATGAACTTCAGCCCTGAACTGTCTTTTCTTTGGGGTTGTGTTAACACGCTCAGACACTTTCTACTTTAGGCCTGATCCTGTAACGTGCAGTGCTTTTCCAGCGAGCACTCTGAGCTGCTGCTGTCTTTAGTATGCTCAGGATCTTGAATACTGTTTCTTTAAAGAGGCAAAAAAAGGACAAAATTATTTATGCTCTCTGAAAGAATGCTACGGAGGGCAAGCTGTACTGAACAGACAGCTTTCTGGCAAAAAAATATCACAAGGTTACAAAATTTGTCACACTGCAAGTTTAAAGAAACGTGTGATTTTTCCCCTTGCACCCTTTCTAAAGGAGAACTGGGAGCTTTATCAGGCAAAGACCTTGCTCCTGCTGTTCCTGAGGAGTGTGAATATTTAGATTATAAAGGGATCAAGGCAGAGCCCCAAGTGTTGTCCGTTTTGCTAACAGTCCATCACAGATTATGGTTTGACCAGGAGAGAAATTAAGACCATTTTAGCCAGTTGAGGGTGCTTGTAACTGTGGCTGGGGCTGTGGTACTTGTAAGGATGCCGGATGCCTGGCTGTTGTGCTAAGTCATCCTAGCTGTGGGTGAGAAAACCCGGCAGACAGATTCAGGATCATTTCTGCTCACCCAGTGCTGGTGCATGCAAACTGCTGCTGGACTGTGCCGTGGCCTGTGCTTCTCTTGCGCAGACGTGGAATAGAGCTGTCTAGGAGGACACCTTTGAAACCGGGGAAATCCTCATGGAAATTTATGTTTAGGTTGGTATTTTATTGCTTCCAAAGGTAACAATGAAGGGAAGAGAGTTCAATTTAGACTATTAGCCTAAACTCATAACCAGCAAAAACTACCTCAGGGGATTAAATTTAGGGTGCTGCCAGTTTATTGACTCGAGCAGGATTAAAATCAGCATGTTTGGTGAGTAATTGCAGAAGCGATGAAGTAATGTGTGGATGCACTTGTTTGCGGAGCTGGAGTTCTTTCTGATGTCTCAAACAGAAATCTCTGAGATGAAGTTTGTTTGGTTGTTTGTTTTTAAAGTGGTTTTACATAATATTTGCACTGTGCACAGGGCACTGTGCTTCCCAGGATCTCTGTGTGCTGATGGACGTGAAATGCAGTCACTGGAGCAGCAGACACCCTCCTAGAGCAGTGCCCCACAATCCTTACGGTGTAACTCAGATGAAGGCTTCTTCTGCTCCCTTTCAGACCCAATCCATTGTCAGTTCTACACACAGCACCCAGCCCTCGGTAGGCTGGTCGGGGAGCTGTGCCAGAGGGTGTGGGCTGGGAGCATCCGCGCTGCCCCTTTCTGCCATGCTGCTGGTGAAATGTGTGGGCAGTTTTCTGCTCTCACTCTCTGCACAGAAAAAGATTGCAGCTGCCTTTTGCAAAGAGCTTAATCCCATTAGTGTGCACAAAACATGGCCTAGAAATGCTTGCTGGATATAAGCAGAGGGATGGTTTGTGGATGCTGATGGGCTGAAGAGAGGTAGGCACCAAAACAGTTAGGCTGTGGGCTTGCACAGAAGCAAACCGATAGCCACCATGAAGGTCTTTGGGCTAAACAAATAGGCACCTACTACATTATACAGAGTTTTATGAATGGTAGAATGGTATGTTTGGATTTAGTTTTGTGTTGTTTTTTTTTTTTTTTCTTTCTGTTAAATTCTACTTTATTCACCTTTGTCCCAATTTTAATGTAGTGCTTTGTAATTACACACAAAATGAAAACTGGAGATTGGAGCCTACTGTGGCAGGAGAAGAGGAGACAGGGATGAACTTTATGCATCCATTTCAATCCAGATCAGACTGATGCATAAATTAAAAAAACACATAACCTCAAATTATGAGGCACCACAGGAGGTGCTGAGAAGTGGAGGGAAAAGCCTAGCAGGAAGAGAGATGGCAGGCATACTGTGTAACAGCTTGTGCTGCATCAGGAATCAATGTGGGATCCCAGTTTAAGCTATTGGATTTGGATCGCACCCACCTAGCAGATACCTGTAGGGTCTGGCTTTACCCTTTCACTTTGGCGACATTAGGAGAGTTTGTCAATCTGATAAGTTGCACTGAACTGATTTCCAGCATGGCCCCCTGCACACGGTGTTTTCTTGCCAGTTTGTCTTCGCCTCCTGGGTTGCCAAGCTCCCTGAATTCAGTTCCTGCCTATAGTCTCATTTCTTCCTCAGTGCTCTCAACAAATGAACCAAATAATTAAACCACACCCCTGAAATCCACAGTTGTTTATAGCTAGTCCTTCCTCTGGGATCATTAGCAAGGTGTCTTTTATATTTCTTTCTCTGTAAATTTGATCCTAAGATCTCAAGGTTAGCGGAGAGGGAGAGTTAGTGGGGAGTAACAGAAGTGAGATTAGACATTGCTAATTTTTAGAAGTGTGATTTTTGTGTCAAAACAGCACTGAAGTTGGGATGAAACAATAATGAGATCTGCTGCAATATTACTTTTTAAACATGAAAATTAGATAATCTTTAGCTTATCAGGTAGTGAGTAATATTCATTCCACAAGTATTTTGGGAAATTTGTGATCCAATGAACCCGGTGAGGTGAATAGTTAGGTAGTGACAATCCTTGGTGTCAAAGGAAATGCAAACCTTTCTATAGTCTCTGTTAATTTTACTATATTTAATTAATTATATATAAGGAGATATACATATATATATATATATAAAAGGAACCAGTCCCTTCCTTAACATTTTCATTTTCTTGTTTATTTTGTCTTTTTATCTAAAGCACCCACTTTGCTGCTTCTGGCAGGAGTTTCTTCTTGCTGGAGAAGCAGAAGGTATTTGATGCACTTTTTCTCTGCAGATACCTTCTTCTATGGTTTACATGGTGATGTTTTCTCTCTTTTATAAACTGATCATAGTAGTGGAAATTAATCCATATTCCTCTTAAGAGGATTTATTTCTGTGTCACTTGATATTTTTTGGTGGTTTTGTATTATCCAGTAACCTAACTTATACTGTCACAAAGATCTGCCATTTGATAACAACTTGATTCCAATTAAAAGATTTAAATTTAGAAGACTTCTGAGATTTAAATAACAATTGACTGACAAGTGTTGTGCAATATATATTAATCCCAAAGTTCTCTTTTACAGAGAGAATGGAAATGCAACACTGGAAATGTGAGATGGAAATGTGCAGGGGGGATGTCTGAGTGTGTAGCTTAAGAAACAATGTTCTATTTGGTGCTGAAATACTGAGGGGTCAAAACTTTTATTCCCAAAGACAAATATTCAGGGGACAATGAGAGTCCACTGACTAGCATGGAGCAATGGAAAAGAGTGGGAGTGGAATTAAAGATTGAAAATAAATGATCCAGAAGACAACAGTGAGAATATGTATGTAGAAGAAATGGTCAGTCATCTTTGTTTATGCAAACAGTGCTGGAGCAATCTTCCCCACCCCTCCTATGAGTCATGGCTATGGGAGAGTTCTCAGGAATTCCACTAGATCAGGAAACCGCAGAGGAGTTGTGTCCTAATCTATGTGTTGAGTCACACTGGAACAGTGGTGTTCTGGCTGCTTGTTGTCCAGTTTAGCATCTCTTCTAGCATCTCAGCTTTCCAGGAGATGTACCTGAGATCATTTAGTATGCACATTAGTGTGCAAGGCTGGGTTAGGGCAAGGAGGATGGCTATGAACTTCCAGCCTCATAAAGGTGATATGAGAGCTCCAGATGCAGTCAGGAGGTGGTATGGTTCCAGATTCAGACCTGGGAATTAGGGATATCCCTGGATGCAATGGTGTATGTGTAGTCTCTAAAACCTTTTTGTTATTTTGAGCTGGTGGGAGCGGAAATGCATCAGGAAGGGAAAAAGGTGAGCTGAAGTCTTGGCAAATCCTGAGTCCGTTTCTTTTCCCACCATTTCCTGATGGACCTCAGGCAACTCAAATGCTCTGTGGTAATTCATAGAGCTGTCCAGATTGGAGGAGGCCTTGGAAGAGCTCTGGTCTGGCCTGCTGCTCAAAGCAGGTCAATAAGGAATTCAGATCATGTTGTTCAGGGCTTTGTTGTGTCAGGTCTTGAAAATTTAAAGGACAGAGTTTCTTCAGTGTCTCGAGACATATCCCCCCACCGCCCCCTCCCTGCCCACCCCACCTTATATCCAGCTGGAACCTTCTGTGTTTCAGCCTGCTTGTAGGCACTGTAAGGCTGCTGTTAGGTGCTCCCTAAATGCTTCTCCAGGCTAAACAAGCTCAGCCTCACCTCATGGGGCATGTGTGATCTGATCACATTGGACGAGTCAAGATTTCTTAAGAGATACTTGCCTCAAACCTCTTCCAGGAAGAGAGTTCTCCTTTGCTCCCCTCTCTAGACACAACAGCCCTTGTTGGGAAAGGCTGAGGTAAAGGAAGCATTGAGTACCTCAGCCTTATCTGTGCCCACTGTCACTAAATTACCCACCCCATTCAGCAGCAGGCCACATTTTTATTTTAATGCTTTCTTTCAATGCTAACATAGCTGTAGGAGCTCTTGTTGTCCCCGATGTTCTTTGCAAGTTTCAACTCTAGCTCAGCTTTGGTTTTCCTGGCATCATCCTTGAAAGCCTTTCTTCCATCTGTCCGTCTGTCCATCCATCCATCCATCCGTCCGTCCGTCCGTCCGTCCATCCATCCATCCATCCATCCATCCATCCATCTATCCATCCATCCCTCCCAGAACTCTGGTGATATGACTGGTCTCATGTCTGAGTGATTCCAATGATGTCATAGCTTTGTATCCAGATGCAGAGCTCTAGCTGCTCCTGTTTCTCTAGCTACATGTATTTGTGTACATGCATTTGGGTGGCCCCTTTGCACCTGTTTTATCCGTCCCAAGGGGTCTCTTGCTCCCTCACTTTGTCACACCTACTTACCACCTGGACCTCCCTTGCTTACCTGCAAGCTGTTATCACCATCTTGTGATGGTGTATCTTGCTGCCTGTTCCTTCCTTGTAACATGAGGATGGTTGTACTTCTCTGTCTTATCATAATGATAAATACATAAAATAACTGGGAGCAGAGCTGGTTGAAATAAGAAATATCTGCTTTGTGGGAAACGTGTGTATGCAGTGAAAATTCTTTGTGTTAGTAACAGAAGTAGAAATGTCAATATTTGATATGGAAGAATTTACTAATAATTGTTTTATTATAAACACCAAATACATTCTTAAAAACAGTCTTCCTCAGCTTCAAGACACCTGCCTCAGCTGCAGTGCACAAGTTGGATGCTCTTCTTGGAGCTGAGTGGAATGAAAGGAACTGGGAGACTGGAAGCCCTGGGAAGAGTGATTGAACCTGGAAGCTTTGAAACCAATGGCTGCAGGCTTTCTGGGCTTCCCATTTTCTGTCAGAGCACTAAATAAAGCTGGGTCATCCACTGGGGTTTCCTGGAAGCCTGAGCATGCTCTAGCCTGACAGAAGTGTTGGAAACAAGCAGGATAAGGTTTTATTTTAACTTCTCTTTTCAATAAGAAACTCTTTAAATCCTATACATATTCATGAGATTTGTTAGTTCTACCTACTCAGTCTTTCCTACCTGTTAAGTCAGAAAATGCCCCAACCAGTTGTTTAGATAATGCAGCACTGTTGTTCCGATGATGTTGGCTGTTGGGTACCAAGGAAGTGATGGTACCTGTCATCACAACCAGAGATTACGGAAGACCCTGAATACTATGCCAACAGTGAAAAAAGGTGGCTAAAGGGCAGTACATGAATCAGCTGTTGCCCTTTTACTGTGCACAGATAGTGACCTCTTCATGAAGATAGCTGCCTTCTTGATGACTTTCTTCAACTGAGCTGATTGAAAGACCCATCAGAACGGGGAATGTAGATTGCAGCTGTAGGTGTCCCACTTGGAAGGACACCACAAGCTCTGTAAATACCTTCTAGCAATTGCTGTAGTCACTATTTCTTCTGTCAACTTCAGGTGAAAGTAATTTAGAACAGTTCTGGTTCAGGAGGTCAGCACGTGATGGTGCAGTGGGTCTGTATAAGCAATGCCTAGCGAAGTCTTTTCCCATGTAGATATTTCTGCACACCTTTTGAGAAAGATTTTAAATTCTGTAAATTTGTCATAAGGAGCCAAGAACTTCCAAAACACCTGTGAGTACTTCTGCGAATGCTACTGTGATTTATTAATGTGTAAAAGACTATGTTATATTTTATCTTCTGAAATTTCTGATCTTCAGCTGGGTTATCTAGAAAGTCATAGTGACTTCCTGCACAGATTTAATACTTTAGATTAAAAATGCCTAGGGAAAACCTGGACTTCACTTAACATTTTGGGAGCAACACCTAGCAGTTAACATAGAGGCAGTGCAATTGAGGTGCTTTAATCTTCTACAGCTCAGGTCTGTGTGGCTCTACCTGGCACTCAGTGCCGATTGTGCAAGTACAGGTGCTTCAATTTTTAAAGACAGTGATGGAGCATAAATTTTTACTTGTTTCATATGTACTGATTACATACAACTTAGCTGTGTGAATAAGGAAGGTTGAGAGGAGTCAAATTAAAATGTTTGGGGCTTGTTTCATTCACTGCTACATTGATATAAAATAGGCATAAGCATATTGAAATCAGTAGTAATTACTGCTATGTAAAACAGGTGTAAGATTATGGAATTAGGCATATTTAAGATTAAAGTTTCCCCTCTTCTGGTTTAAGTAAAGTGGATTATCACATATGAACTCTGATTCAACAAAGGCAAAAGACTCATTAGCACAACAATTTAAAATGTCTTTTTTTCTGATCCATGTCCAGTTTGGCTAAATAATGACAATTAAATCCTTCAAAGACCAATTAAGACCTGTACCATTAACAAATTTCTTTTAACATATTGGATAAAAACAGATTTTCAAATAATGAATAAAACTGCTGTATGTCACATCAGTGTGACCATGTATCATATCAATATTGAGCTTCTTGCATTTAATCTGATTAAACTCACAAGGACTGGGTTTCTCAGTATTAAAAACACTATCAGGAGCAGTAGTAGATTCCTATCTTCTATGGACTAGCCAGTGGACAAGATGAAAAGTATATTCTATTATTAAATAGACTGCATTTTTACTTTACAAGTATCAGTCACTGATTATTTATGCTGTTATCAGAAGGTCTTGCATTATAGAATGAAATGAAGTGCCCACATCACTATATTGTCATGTAAAAACCGTTGGAAGGTTTTGATAAAGCCATTAATGCGGTTAGATTTGGAAAACATACCTTTCTTTCATGGAATGTTGATTACAAACATTCCTTGGTAAATGCCTTCTTATGTACTTCACACAGTTTTTTTTTTAATAGGTTATTTCTCCAAGAACCGTAATTTTACATTTTTCTGTCTCCTGTAGTCAGATCAGAAGCCCAAAGAGATCTGTGATAGGAAGAATTTATACTCTGTGATTTTTTTGTGTTTTTATCTTACAGAGCCTTACAGATTTTTTAAAAGTAATTTTAATCCAGCATTTTGAATAAATTTCCCATTTCTTCAGCTTAATTGGAACAGAGGTCTTCAGGTTATTTTTCACATGTAGTCAAACACTGCTGTGTGGTTTTGAAAAGTCACTTCAATTCAGGGAGAATTTCCAAATATATGAGACATTTTGATCAATGAGATGGTAATCAAAAAGAGTATGTTTTATGCTTCTATAGCAGTCTGCCCTCCTAAGATCTTAGAGCTCTTTGATCATTGAAGGAATGAAGCCTATGAAATATATCAAATAGGTAAATTATTATTTTCATTTAATAAATTGGGAAATTAAGACATACAAATTTGTAACCATTTTTTAAATGTCCACTGGGTTTTTATGGGGAAAGACTTGGTCCCAGGCTCTGGATTCAGAACAGTTTACAGCATTTAATTGTGTTTAGCCCTTGAATTTTCAATTCCACATAGTCATCTGGAAGAGTTTTTGTGGTGCCCTTGTCACTGTGTGTACTTCATTCTCTAATCACTTTGTTGATGTTCCTCCATGGCCTGTATTGTAGCTCCAAGAAGCCCTCCACTCAGCAGCTGGGGTCCATTGGCATGGGCACTGCATTTGGTTGCTGTTCGCTATTATCCCTTCTGGGGTTTTCTGCTGTACTTTTTGCTTTTTCATTCTCCTCAAACAGACGTAAATGTCCCAGACTGCATCCTCCTACAGAAGGAAGACGTGAGGTCTAGAAATGACATTGTTTATGTGAGGCTATGCTGGGAGAAGGGAGTCAGGTTTTGCTGCCAGAAGGATTTCCTAGCATCCTAGCAAGAAGGGGATGCTTATTAGCAGCATATTGATTTGAGGTTTAGTCAGTCAATGGTCAATGGCTTGTCAAAAATGATCTCACTTAAGATGATTAAGATGAAAACTTTGACTAGGAGTTCGTTGTGGTGCCACATGTTGTTTGGCCTTTATATAAGGCCTGTCACGGGAGAGGAAACCTGAGACACTGGCTTGTCATTCCCATCTGAAGGCAAGAACAGTGATCTAGATAAAGTCCATCCAATGGAAACAGTAAAGAGCGTCCTTCCTCTGTCACTGCCATCCTCAGTCTTCATGCCGTGGTTCTTGATTACCCAGAAGCCTAACACTGGTGATTGGTTTGCTTTGTACAGTTGCTTCAACCCTAAGAGAAGGGGGAAGGGGGCATGAGTGCAACAGACTGTGAGTGCAAACATTTTCCAAAGCTGTCCCAGCATTCTCACTGTTGTAGACCACTTACAGACAGTCGAGTGTCGTGGGTTTGTTGAACAGGAGTTTCCCTTGTTTGGTATCAGCTGGAGAAGACTTCTACAGAGACGGCAGCTGCATCACATCAGTCGCTCTGGTTAAGACCATAATGCAGTAATTGTGCTGGTTGTGTACATTGTGATTGCAGTTCTGTGAGGAAGAATTGCTCTGAACAGCATCCGCTTTCATTTCCTGCCAGTCATGGTGTTACTGGCAAAGTGCTACTGCAGTTACATTTGCTCTCCTTACATGGGAAAAATCAGTGCAGCGCTGCCTTTTGCATGTCTTCCTTTTTCCTTTTCCAGCTTCCTGGGCTACAGTGTTCCTTCTCCATCTTCCACTAGCCTTGGAAAATGCCTGCCCATTGTGAGGCTACACTGGCATTCCCAAGAGTCCCAAGCAGTCATCAGCAGAACCATTCCAGCAGTATGCTACAAGAAGGGGGAAAAGGCTGAAAGAAATAGGTATTTTCTGGTAAAATAAAGCAAGATAGGAACCTCTTAATGCTTCAGACAATTGAGCCCCAGGGTGCACAGACAATTGTAAGTCAGCATGAGACCAGTGTATGTTGGAGATAACTTCCACTGAAAGCCATTAGAACCTACTGTTCTGTTCCCTAGCTGAACACAGAATCCATGGTGTGTCGCCATGCTCACTGGCAATGGGCACAGCAATGAGAACTCCATGAAGTTTATAGAATCATAGGATTTTTCAGGTTAGAAGGGACCTCAGGAGGTATTAGAGTCATCTATGGGATCAGACTGTGTTACTCAGGGCTTTATCCAGTTGGGTCTTAAAATTCTTAGAGGATGGAGGCTCCACAACTTCTCTGGACAATCCGTTCTAATGCTTAATTGCCCTTAGGCTGAAAAAAGTTGTCCTCAATACCCAGTCTGGTACTAGTTCTTTTATTTCAGTTTATGCCCGTTATCTTTTACTTTTCTGCCATGGATCACTTAGAACCTTGTCTTCTCCAGGCTATAGAAGCTCAGCCTCTCGTCATGGGGCATGTGCAGCAGCCCCTTGATCACCCTGAACCTTCACTGAACTTAGTCCAAGTGATCAACATCATTAGTGGAGGGCCCTAAACTGGATGTGGAATTTCAGATGTGATATTTCAGATGTGGTCTAATGAATGCCAGTCACTTTGCTCATTCTGCTTGTGCTGCCCCTGTTATTACACCCCAGAGGCTGCCAGCCTTTGCTGCCAGGGCACGCTATTGACCTATGTTCAGCTTGCTGTCTGCCCAGACCTCTGGGTTCAGCAAAGCTGCTCTCCAGCCAAACAGTGCCCAACTTGCATAGTTGCAGGCAGTTCTCCTTGCTGCAGGTGCAGGACTTTTCATGTCTCCCTGTGGATTTTCAGAAGGTTCTTGCTGGTCCATTCCTCTAAGCTGGCTAGGTCTCTCTGAATAGCTGCTATGCCCTTGAGCATACTGTCTATTTCTCCCTCCTTCTCTGTCAATTTGGTGTCATCTGCAAACTCTATGACAGTGCCTCCTTCAGGTGACTGGTAAAGTTAATGAACAGGGTAGGTCGAATGATAGACCCCTGCAGTACTCCGCTTGTTACTTGCCTACAGGCATACTACTACCCGTTAACCACTGAGCCGAACCATCCAACCAGCTTTTTCCGTCTAGTTGTCCAGTTATCCAGATTGTAACATCCCAACTTGGGTACAAGATTATTGTGAGACAGTGCATCAAAAACATTGCTAAACTCAAAGCTAGGGGCAGCCACTTCTCTCCCCTCACCACAAATCTAGTCATTTTATCATAGAAGGCAGTCAGATTGGTTAGATATGATTTTCCCTTTGTAAAGACCATGCTGACTGTTCCAAATCACCATCTTCTCACTCACCTGCCCAGACATGTGCTCCAAGAGGCCTTGCTCCATGACTTGTTAAGGGATTGTAGTGAGGCTGACCATGCCCTTTTGAAGATGGGTGTAACAGTGGCCTTTCTCCACTAGTTGGGGACTTTCCTCAACCTTTCAAAAATTACAATGGTCTCACTACAGTATTGACCAGTTCTCTCAGCATTATTGGATGCAGCCTGTCTAGTCCCATGGAATTGAGTGGACTGAAATCTAGCAAATCATCTTTGACTTGATTGCTGGTAGTTCTTCTCCTTAAACCCTGCTTTTCAACCCAGATGTCCAGGAGACTTTGTAAGCGAAGGCTGAGGCAAAGAAGGCGCTCTATACCTCAGCTTTTTCTGTGTCCACTGTTACTAAATAGCCTACCCCATTCAGCAATGGTCCCATATTTTCTTTTTTCAGGTTTCTACTACTACTATAGTAGTAGAAGCTCTACTATTATTACCCTTCACATCTTTTTCAGATTTCAACTCCACTTGAACTTGGCTTTCTTAACTATCCCTGTGGGCCTGCACAATCTTTCTAAATTCCTCGTTTGTTGCCTGTCCCTGCTCCCAACCTCCTGTATGCTGTTTGATTGCACTGGGGCTCAGTCATGAGTTCCCTATTTACACTGTCCAGTCTCCTGATAAGTCTACTTGACATCCTGCATATTGCACTTGTGCTTGGAGGATGCTGTACTTAGAGCCTTGGCAGCTTTCCTGAGCTACTTCACACTTCAGAGCTGTTTCCCATGGGATTCTACATTTTTTTTCAGTTGCCTGAAAAAGCCACAGTTTTCTGTCTTAAATTCCAGGGTCTGTACTCTCCTACTTGCCTTCTTCACTCTCCTCAGGATCTCGAGCCCTGCTATTTCATGGTCAGTACAGCCAAGGTTGCCACTGATAAAATCACATTCACAACTAATTCTTCCTCCTTTGTGAATATCAGATCCAGCTGTATGTTACCCTTGTTTGGCCCATTCAGTTCCTGTGGAAAGAATTTACCACTGGCATCCTCCAAAATTCTCCTGTATTGTTTACATCCTGCTGTGTGGCCCTTCCAGCAGATGTCAGAGAGGCTGAACCCCCCCACAAGTATTAAGAAGTCTGTGATCCAGAGACTTCTATGTTACAAGAAGACTTCAATCCACTTTCTCACCTTGATCGGGTGGTCTGTTACAAAGTCCCACCACAATACAGTCTTTATTGGCTTGTCTTCTGATCCTGACCCATAAACTCTCAACTTGCATGTCATCTATCCCATAGGAGAGCTCCATATGTCCAAGCTGCCTCTTCACATAGAGGACAACTCTCTTGTCCTCTTCCCTCCTATCATTCCTGAAGAGCTTCTATCCATCCCTCACATTACTGCTGTCATACAAGCTGTGCCACCACGTATCAGTTGTTACAGTGATGTTGCAGTTCTGCATGTAGTGCTCTAGGTCTTCATGCTTGTTTTTCAGGCTGTGGACATGCATTTGAGATGGGTGTCCTTTTGCCCTGTCCTATTGTTTGTGACATCTTTCTTGTTCCCACCCACCTGCATCGTTTGCTTTCCACTACCAGCCTCTGTTGCCTCACCTAACTGTGGGTCATAACCTGCATTTCCCAATCTTTCTGGTCTAAAGTCCTTCTTACCAGGATGGCCAGCCCTTTGACAAAGATGCTCTGGTCCCAATTCTGTCACTCCCCAGCAGTCTTCAATCCTCAGATAATATCCTGTCTTTGTAAAAGCCAAATCCCCACCTGACTGCCAATAATGGTTGGTTAAAGTGTTCAGAAACATGCTGGACCAGACCACTTCTGGGTCTGGATGGGTCACAGCATAGCATACAGCAGGTGAAGAGCAAGTGTGGGAAGGGCTTTGTCTCTATATTTGAAGGCATCATTCACCTTCCTAGAGGACTGCCTGAATCAGCAAGAGGTGCTCAGTTCACTCACTAATTAGAGTTGTCTAATTCCCAGCAGAAGAGGACATCTACCATGATGTACTTCATGTACTGTGCATAAACTGACTCTTCCCTCCCCTTGCCTGTGCTTGCTCAACTCCTCTCTGCGATCTGAAGCATAGGTTGCTGCTGAGCTGAATGTGTTGAAAGAACCTTGCCACTCAATGGCCTAATCCTCTTACAACACGGGCAACAAATGAACAAGTCTCTGAGGCTTCTCAGTCCTTTGCAGTCACTGAGAGCACTGCAGGGAGCAGGTGTGAGCAGTGCATTGTAGTGTGCATTTTCAGAATCTTCACCTGCAATCAGACAGGATTGATACGCATGTTCTCTCCACAGGATTCTCAGGTGGAGAGACACAGGCTGCTGCCATGCTGCCATGGCTTGTCCTTCTGCCCAGGGCCTAGAGGTAAATGGAGACTGGTGACCCTATCCTGCCAGGGACCCTGAATCAGAACTGGTCTGTTGACTCACACCTGGTCTGCAGTGGGAACATCATTTCCCCTAAATGTGTGCCTATTGACCATACTGGAACTGGGTAGCAGAGCAGCCACTCCTAACAGAGCAGCACCAGCAGTCCAAATTGAGGCAACAGGATTGGCAAAGCCTTTAAGACCATTCAAGAGCATGCTTTGTGAGCCTCCAGCCCCAGAGTTTTCTTTTTCTGTGGAGTAACTATCAAAGCCCAAGAGTTTTCTGCCATTAGAAGAACACTTTCTTCATACTTCTGCTCCAGAGGCCTCAGTGTCACTTTTTGTCCTGGAGAAGTCACTTATCCTATAGGGACCTTGTTGCAACTTCTAAATGCTGTGCCACTAAAGACATTGACAAGACCCATGTGCAGCAGATAAATGAGGTTTGTGGTGTGCATTAGAGGTGTCCACAGCATTCGGGTGCAGTGCTCATGGAAGGGCTCTTGAGCCACTGTGCAGCGGAGACCTGCCCGATCTGGGCAGTGATTCAGACCAAAATAACAATCCCCAATCTCCCATTAACCACCAGCGAGACACAGCAATTTGACAGCAGCAGTTTGGGCCCCATAGTTCACTCCAGAACACATAGTAAACCCTTACTGCAGACTTACCCAGCAAGGACGTTTAGCTGAACGTTTGTTTTCCATAACACTGAGAGACCTGACAATTGCTTGAAACCTGCTTTGAGATACAGATAACTCCGTAGTGGGGAAGTTATGCAACAAGCAAAATCTGAGCCAGACCTTTTGCAGCACATGCCTTACAACAGGCATACAATCAATCTGTACGTAGTACTTGTAGTGATAAGGTACTAAGCAGAGAAGTATCTACATAAGGTTGGACACTCAGTCTCTTCGAGAAAATTATTGGGGTTTTGGGGATGATGACGGTAAGGGCTCCTCCTACACAGTGTTCTTTTATAACAGGGCATTGCCTGTATGCAGCCTTGAAAATGCTTTGCTTCTTCTGTGAATGCAGAGGTTCAAATCCCTTGAAGCCATGGTATGACAGCCTTGTCAGCTAGCAGTCTGCAGCTCACAGCTTCTTATCTTAACTGACTCCAAAAAAATGCAATCTCAGACTAATTAAATAGACAGCTGCAGCCTTTCACAAGTTCCGGTAACATATTGCCCTTTGCTGTTTCCAAGGCTTTCAGCAGGAATATAGTAACTCACATGGGCTTTAGTGCAGCCCATATGCATACACTGAAATTAAACAACCCATCAGTTTCCAGCTTTTTACATATATAATCATGTGTAAGGAAAAATGTGATCTGGGAATTCAAAGACAAAAGTTTAAGTTAAAAAATAAAAGAAAGAGAGTGCAGAAAGGAATGAGGAAGACAGCCTGTATTTAAAATTATCTTATGCTGTTTCACCTATCAACATTTGCACAGGAATTCTGAATCAGATTAGTCTTTATACAACTCCCCCCAAAATACTTGGTTTTATTCCAGCTATTTACTATGTGCTGAAGTACCTGTCAGCTGAGAATGCATTGTCAGATATCACCTTCATATATCCTCAAGGAATCTCCATTCTCTTGGCCTTGGGAGAATATATGGAGCAAAACTCAGTTGCTGAATGGCTAAATGCTGCTTTCATCTGGTGTCTGAGAAGAACAGTTAAAGGTTGAGCATCTTTAAAGGGATTTGAGAAAACAGGCATTGATCATTTGGCAGACTGTATCTCAATCTACTATATCTGACAGATGAAAGATACACATGGAGTGACAGTAATTACCCTGGGGAATTTGTGAGTGCTTCTGAGAAAACTTTGTGGTGTGACTGTAGAAGTTTGCAACTGTCCAGAGTAGTGAGATCCACATATAAAAAAGAGATACTTTTTTTTTTAAACATAGATTTAATTTTTTTTTATAAATATATATTTATTCTCCTAACTATTCTGAGATAAATTACACATAGGAATTCAATGGAGATACTATTGCCATAACAGTAAAAAAGAATACGGTATGTGGCAGATTAACTGACCTATGTATATTTTTTCTGCCTGATGAGGGGCCAGAACTTGTACTAATGGTGACATTTTCACAGTCTGCAACATCTAATATTACAGTAGAACATGTCTGTGACTCAGAAGTTTTATTTGTTCTTTTATCCAGGGGCGTATCTCTCAGACAACCTGTGTCTGTGATTAAGGGGATCTTCAGCCACTGCATCTGTTGACAGCAGAACTGACTGCCTTGGAAATTGTGTAATAGCACAATTTTATTTCCATTTTTGATTTACTTGAAGTAGGATTAGGGATCAGCATTAAAATTAAGTGCCTGGCCACTGCAAACAGCATTCCCTGAGAAGCTGCCATGGCTGTCTTAATTTAAAAGTGTATTTTGAAAAGAATCTTTAGGTTTCACAGTGCACTCATTATGGACAGCAATATCTGAGCATATTTGAGGACTTTATAACTGCTACCAGAGTTGACATTGTTCTTTATAAATTTAGCTAAGTACAAATAAAGCTGTCAGAAATTATTTAGACCAATGAAGAATTACAGCAATTGTTGTACCTTCAGACAGAGCAGCACTGGTGTGAAAAACTACCAAGCATGAAACCTCCAAGTCAGCCAGCAGAAGCAAGAAGGATAGAGTCCACCCAAATGTACAAACTGTGCAGGCTGCCCCACACACTTAAGCCTCTCTTAATCCTTTCCCAAAATGGGCACAGCTGGAGCAGGCCTGTACAGCTCTTACATGATACGAGGAGAGTTTCCCCATCTCATAGTGTGACTACACAGAGGAATTGTTTGAGACGCTTTATGCAAGCCTCAGTGGTCCCAGATCTCTATTTAAAGCATACAGAGGTTAGTTAGCTACATGACGCCTGACTGTGAGTAGGGCTTTGACTTCCATTCTGCCAGTTCAGCAGATTCCCCATTACACACACACGTGTGCACACGGCAATCATAGGACCGAAACTCATCCTAAAGTAGGACCACTACTTGGCAGACATGGGGCTGTCAGGTTTCCTCCTTCGCAATGCTTTCTGAGAAGTGGACAGCCAGCCACTTTTCAGACTCCCTGCATTTGGCAGCATAAACAAAAAACTCAGTTCTGATAATCTTTGGCTGTACTTCTGAGGTGGTTGCTACAGCTCCTAACTGAAGTGAGCCAACTGCTGATAGGCAGAGTTAAACCTCATGTCCATGCTTTTGGTGATATACTGAGCCACTGAGCTGTGTAGCTTTCAGAGGGAGTGCTATGAAGGTACTTTAATAACCATGTCTCATGCAGCCCGATGTTGAGTAGACACTCAATGACTGAGTGTTTGTTTAAAACAAAACCATTACTTTTCAATCTTATCATAAGCTAACTCTCACATGGGGAATCAGATTTCTCAGAATGGTTGCTCATTGTCCCATGCCAACAGGAGTGCCCACTACAGTGCTTGTACAAGTTCTGGGTTGCAAGCCGTCCCACCGTCCTGCATGACCAGGCATAATCCATCCCTGTGACCGTACCTGCTGCAGTGGGCAGGTGTTGCAGGCTGTATGTAGCATTGGTTTACAGCGGTGACCTGCCTGGGGCGAGCCCATGACCTGCCATCTGCTGAAAATGGTTCCAGCCTGCCCTGAAATAGGTGAAAACTACATGGTGAAAAAACACACCTATGGGTGACCCATGCCACAGCAGGGACACTGAGGAAGAGAGCAGCAGAGGCCATGATGTACGGTGCAGCAGAAACCATTACACAAAGAGTGTAATGAACCACAAAATGCAGCCTGGCAGAAGAAGTTACGTGCCAGGCAGCAGAAAGCCATCACATGCATCCTACACCGCATATCCCATCACCAGAGGAGCTGTGACAGACTGGTAACTGTGGCAAAAGTAAGGGAAGTTGAGGCTGGGAAGGAGGGATGATGGAGTTTCACGTCAATGTTTGTCTAGCTGTTTGTGTTCATCTTTCCCTTGGTATCCAAATCAGGGATCAGAAGCTTGTGTGGTCTGGCAATAAATGAACTCAAGTAAAATTTCCCAGCTCTGAACTGTTTTGTCCATGACAGCTACATACCAAACTGGTTTAAATATCTTAACTGTGCACAAAAGACTGTCCTACATGAGTATTTTTGCATCGGCAGGAACTGTTTGTACTGACTGTTTGCAAATGTCTTATCTACAAACAACTTGATCCCTTCTGCAACTGCTGAAGGAGCAGAGATGTATGGGAGTATCAGGGACACTCCACCCAGGGTATTAATCAACATATACACATTTAGGCATGCAAAGGAGAGGAGCTACAGCAAGAGCTACCAGGGGGAATATGTATAACTGTGCAAAATTCCCATCTGGAGATCTCCTGTGTCAATTAATTATGGAGGTGCCAAGGAGTTCAGACCTGCTTTCAAGGCAGTCTGTTGTCTCAAACCAGCCCTACCATCTCATCTGTACTGATAACAGGCTGGGGTGTTCCTGGGCCACCCAGGGAATTAAGGACTGAAGTGTGCTGGGCTTGTACCTAGCTGTGCCACAAGTGTAACTATGGGGCAGACTTAGAACTTCAGTCTGACAGCTCCTGCCACTCCAGGGTATCTTCCTGGTTTTAGAATTTGGAAATCTCTGTTCTTGGATTACAGACTGAAAGAATTTATTCAGACTGAACAAACTTCCAATTCATTCTGGATCATAAAACTTCCCAGGAAAATTTGTAATATTGTCCAAAGCAATCAATCAGTGCTGCAGATAAGTTTTTATTTATCCAAACCTATGGCTTAGCTCTACCATCCAAACCTATGGCTTAGCTCTACCATTTTAAGGGTATCACTGGCCTCTGTCACACTTGTAGCAAGACAGCCTTACAACAAATTCTAATAGGGTGTAAATTATTATGGCAACCGTTACATTAAGCTTGTTTTCATCTTGATGTTTGCCATCAGTGGATTTCACTATCTGCATGTTGTCACGTGCTGGAGCACAGCAGGTACATTCATCAAGGAGTCAAGGGTAACAGGGAAAGCAAGGTGGCCTCACAAAACCTCTTGAGACCACCCTCTGCTGATTTCTTTCACAAAGGTAAATGGGGGTTGCATTGATGCCTTGTTTCTTGGGCTCTCCAGGCCCCCAGAGATACCTTGTTCTTCCAAAGTGCCATTTTCCCCCATCCCCAAGAATTGTCTAGGCCCTGCCCCAGGCCTGCCACATGGGACACTGAGCTTCTGAGGTCCCCTAAGCTCTGCTGGATCATAGTGTTCAAAAATCAGCAGTTTTAATACAGACTTCGAGAAGGGCTTGCCAAGAATTGCTTCAGGGAAACATTTCTGTAGCCAGTGCTGCCTCATGCAGTTTCCTTTTTCCTCCATGAGGAGAAAAAAGCCGCCCAAGGGCCACATCTCCCAGTGTCCACAGTTTAGGCTGTTTTACAAAATCCAACAGCTCTCAGATGGGTGCAGGTGGCCTAGTCTGGTGTTAACGTGGCAGAGCATGTCTTGATGCAGAAAAGAGAAGCAGCAACCCCAGGCCACCTCGGCGGTGCCTCAGAGGGTGTCTTCTCAGCCAGTCCAGTCAGCAGTTGCTGTAATACGACATCTCGCCTCTTCACGCTGGGGAGGAAAAAAGAGGAACCATCTTGCTGAGAAATGGGTTTTGAAATAGTGAAGTATTTGATAACAGCCTGAGGTCAGGGCACTCTGCATCTGGGGTTTTCACTTCAGGCTTAGGTTTCTGGGGACAAAGAACTGTAACTCCCTGTGTGTGTAAGTGAATAGTGCCCAGCTGAGTGTGGTTTCACTCCCAACTGAACATCACTGAAATTACCAATGAATAAATAATAATCACTGCCAGTTTAATAGCTGTCTGTGTGAAAGAAGTGCAGCACTGTTTAGTTTCAACCAGCAGTAACACTGTGCAAATCAGTACCATCTGGTCTCAGCTCAGAGCTTTCTTGATCAGCACAAAATGAAATAGATGCAGAAGTTTCAGAAAATAACAGATCCCCCCAGATTTGTCAGACTAGCATTATATGTCAGTATTTCTTTCCAGCAGTGCCCCCAAGGCTGTGCCCACCATTACTTAGGGGCAACAAGGTCTGGATCTCAGGCCTGAAATGTTCTTGCCCACAGCTTTGGGGTTCCAGCAAAAACAGAACAAGAATTTCGTCATGTTATTAAATTATGTTCATCCTTGCTAACCTCTGGTGACAAATGGCTCCATCTGAATTTAATGCTGCCAGACTCTTTGCAGCTGTATGAAATATAGTTATAATATATCTTAAGGACCTGTCGGGGAAAGAGCTACAGCATTTTTATGCAGGATAACTCCCTGAAGAAGTGGGATGAAATGGAACCACCTCAAAGCTTACTGCCGGAAAAAGCATTTGAAAGCAGTTCAGTGGGAGTTGGGTCCCAGAATTGCCCAGGGATCCACAGCAAACAAAGAGACTTTGTTTCTGTCACAGGGCCATCCCTGCTGAGGGGTGACAAGCTCCTGGAACCGAATCAGGAGCTGGAACAATGAAATGGTGTGGAAGAAACCAACTTCTTATTTTTCAAATATAGCAGTACCCCCTCCCTTTCTCATGCTAACAAGTAAACAGGAGTCAAGGCCAACCCATGCTGCAGCAGCACGGAAATGCTGGTGGCAGTGTTGTGCTGAGCCATGGGCTCGTGGGGCTCAGCATGGGCTGACAGGCCCTGACAGGAGGCAGGGACACCAAAGGGCTTGGGAGAAGCAGCCAGGCTGCATGCTGTCTCAGTGGTATGTCATGGCTGCTTGTCAGACTGCTGGTGAGCAATACCATGTCCTCTCCTGGAGCCCTGGGAAATCACAGTCAGCTTTAAGAGCTCATAAAGGTTACGCCCAGCTTTTCTAGGCCCTTGAGTTTCAAAGACAGGAATAAATTAAGAATTGTTTTTCTTCGTTCCATCAAGCTAGCAAACACTACCTCTCCTTTCAACAACTCGCCATTTCTCAACACCCTGTTGACGTTCGTGCTCCACCTGCTCAGTTAGGTACTTCAAGAGCAAAATGGGGGTGTCTCTTTTTAATACACATCCTTGCACAAGAGCAAACTGCAGGCTTGTTCCATGACTCTCCCAGAGATGCAACCTTCCAGCTAATACTGCTCTTGCCATAGCTAGGGAACAGTGGAACGTGAGCTGCCATCCTTCTTCCCCTCACATGCTTCTGGCTGGCTAGAGCCTGCCCAGGCTGCTGGAACCATGTGCCCTTTCAAAGCCCACCTTCTCAGAGACACGCTGAACTTTCCATTCAGTATTTTACTGTCTCAGCAACCTAAACACTAAAGTTAGACTTAATCCTGACACCCCTGGCAGTCAGAATCTGTTAGGATCTGCCAGAGTCTGACAGTCTGACCTGGGACTGTCTATGGGATGGGAAGAGATGCAGAAATGGAGGTGGCAGAAGGAGCAGCAACAGTAGTTTAACCGATGATGGGAGCAAAGTCATTGCTTGGTGTTATGGAGATGCAGAATTCCTTTCCATGGCATGGAAGGTGCTTATGCCAAAGTAATAAAATGCTGAATATGAAACCTGAGCATGCAACAATCACTGAGGTTTTGGGAGAGCTTTTACACTGCCTTGACTCAACCCTGGAACAAAGTTGCTTGTAACCTGCAAAAAGTCAAGTCATACTATATCCATCACACTTTGCTGAAGAGGCTGTTGTGTGTATCTTGCTTCCAAGAGTTTGCAGGCTACACTGAAGGCTTTCCTGATGTGGAGGCTATGTTTGTTCTAGGAAATAAAACCCCGTTCTCTGGCCCAGAGGCCCCCTGGCATGGTTCAGCTTGTGTCTATACAGCCAAACTTGCTCATCACCAATACAGATGGCTGCATCCAAACAGCCTGCAAGGAGCCAGGCTCAAGCCAGCCCGCACCTTGGCTGGCCAAGGACCTTTCAGATTATATAGTTACTACAAACTGGTGCTTAGGCCTTGGTTCTGGCTTGGATTTGTTCTTTGCTGGAGACTACGGCTTGGGTGTAACATGGAGAAGCCTGCTGTGGCTTGAAAGGAGGTAGTATGAGCAGCCGGGCGCCATGGAGTGGACTGCCCACCCCATCCATGATCAGCTGTGAAGGCTGCAGCACAGCACCTGCTGGCCCAGCTGGCCTGACAGCCAAGGGATAACTGGCTTAGGGGCATCACCTCTGCTCGTAAACCACAGCAAGCATGGTAGAGGGGCTGTTCCCTGGCACAAATGTGTGCACAAGGCAAAAAATTTATGGTAGGAGAGGTTTTTCAGGAAGGAAGAGGAAGGATGTGCTGGAGTTGAGGGCTTTCATGATAAAGGAGTCATTGTCCTGAACAGGAGCTATCAGATTTTTACAGGCATTTAGGGAATCACGAGAGGACATGTGTGTAGAGGAGGACAAGATGACATCCCAGCTCAAGTGACTTCACAGCTGGGCTCCTTCAGCTGGGGATGGAGCAGGCACCAAGGGAGCAGCCACAGGCTCTGGCAGTCAGGAGGGAGGACTGGGGACGAGGAGAGAAAAGGAAAACCTATGTGAGGGAGCAGGCTTGTGCAAGGTGTTAAGCATGTCTGTAAATGGTATGGAGGCAACGTCAGGTTTCAAGAAAGGCAGAAGAGAAGGGGAGATTAAAGATAATTGGTAATTCACCCTCTCTTCTCATCCAAGCTGTATGATGCTTCCTCCACTTACCTCTGAGCCAAGCCCTGCTTCTGCCCTCCTTGTCCTGCCCTACTTCTTTCTGCCATTTTTGACTTTTCTTCCTCCTATTCCTCCTCCCCCATCCAGTCCCTGTGCACTCTCTCTGCATGTATTGAGAATTCACCAAATGCATCAGGCAGGGGCAGCTTGGGGATACATTGGTGAGAATGGGGTCTGTAGCCCTCACTAATATCTCTCCAAGCCTTATTCCACTGTTGGGCTAACCATGGCCAGTGCATGTGCCAGCACTGGCCATGACACCATAGTGCCCTGGCAGAGGATGCACAGGGTTGGAAGGTCACTATGCCTGTGCAACAGCCCTCAGTTGGGGTTTCACGGGGTGCCTTCAAGTTTGAGGAGACAAGTGTGTGGCAACTTGGGCTGAGCATGAAAAGCAGCAGGCAGGAGCTGGTCACAAGGTCTCGACACCTTAAATGTCCTGCCATGTCATTTGTGAGACAAGTGGTGAGAATTTATTGGGTAACTGTGTACTTCAAACCTCCAGTGAGTTTGAGCAAAGCAGATTTTTTGAAATCCCACAAGCTGAAGAGCAATGTCAAGACAAATGGGATGTGCTGAGCATTTTGCAAAGCACTTCCATCAGCACCAGTCACCTTTGCTGGATTCCTTTAGCAGCTGCATCCACCCACTCTCTGCAATACCAGATTCTCAGACAGACCTTACTGATTTTAGACGTGCATGGCCAGAAACTTGCCAGGAGGGAGGTTTTGCCCCTTTTTGCAAAACTGGCTTTCAAAATCAGTGATAACCACCTTTAACAGCATGCAGGAGCTGTAATTAGCACTCCAACCAGGCAGAGGCTCAGATGAGGGGAGGAAAGTTTTGGGGCCAAGAGGGACCTGAGAATGAACATATTTGCCAAAATACATCCAGTTTTGTTTTATTGCAGCAAGGTTGTGAATTGACATGCTTCCCCTCCCAGCGCAGAAATGCCACAAAGGCACGCAAAGGGTTTGTGGCAGAAAGCGTTTCTGCTTGGCCATCTGGGCTTCTGTGCCTGAGAGGGGATTTGGCTAACCCTGAACATGATGCCATCTGCCAGATCCATCCATTCCTCCTTCGCTATCTGTGTAATACTCCTTTTATGTACCCACAGCAAATGGTAGACCACCTGCATGTTATATCTTTTAAAAAGAAACCCCCAGCTTTGCTGGCTCTAAAATGCAGGATTAGTTGAGAAAAGTTTTCTTCTGGACACAATGTTATTTTTTTAATGTACAAAGCTGAAGTCGTACAAAGACCCATGCCTGGATTTAATTTATGCTAAGGGCATGTGATTGATTGTGTATTTTTTTTATAAGCTCAACGTCTGGTTTACTGCAGTGCCAGAAACCCACAGTCAAGATTAGGATGCAATTATGCTAGGTGCTGTACAAACGTGATGAAAGTAATTTTACATTGAAATACAGATTGAAATCAGAAGACTGGCTGGAAGTGCCAGTGATTATTTCTACTCAGGCCAAATGGTTTTGTCTCCACTGCCTCTCTTTCGAGGACATCTCTCCCTATATTGCACTGCCAATCTCATCTCCAATTTTCCAGGCTCCAGGGGGAGATGAGTGTGCTATTTGTCATGCTAAAGGGAACATAAGCTGTGTTTCAGACGAAAGGGCTATTCAAGTGGAATGACACAGCCAATACACTCTGTGCTGCAGAATAAGCAAACTCACATTGCTACTTGAAATTAAAAGAGCGAAGAATCAGAAATCAGCCAGACATGGGAGAACCAGTCAAGTCCTGGATTCTCATGCACATTTTGCTTAGATCTGTGAGCATGCAGACTTTTTTGGGGAGTATTTTCTCTAGAGCTAGACAGAGTTTTGTTTAGAAAAAAATTATTAGTGCTTGCTGACACATATCTTACATTCATCACAGCTATTTACTAATTCACTTGCTGTGATTAATGGGATAGCAAATGATGATATTTAATGGAGAGCACTCCACAAATGGTCAAAGCAACTGCAAAATATTTAACATTTCAGAGAAAGGAATGTACTTGGGAATACCACTTCCTTTGCCCTTGTATTTCTTTTTTCTCCCATCCCTCGTAGCGTGTATCATGGGAGTCTCTGACTGGGCCTTGGCCACAGCTTTGGCAGCTCTTCTTATGTTACAGCTTCTTCAGTGACTGGGCATGGGTGCCGATAGAATAAATGTAAATTTGAGATTTTTTGAAGGGGAAGGGAGAAGACTTAGTGATAGCTGTGATTATAGTTCAGTATTAGTTACTAGTGCAAGAGCATTTTATCCTACGTCTCTTCAGACAGTACCAATTGTAGTGGTTCACAGGGAGTATTTGTGTTTATTAAAATGACCTTATTGGAAAAGCAGCTTCAGCAAACTTCAGCCACACGAACAGAAACACCCAGGGTCACAATGAGGCTAATTTGGGGGGTGTAGAAGAATGAAGCTGGGTTAATTATCATTGATAATATACAGCTGTGGGTTGGCCGATGTAGATAAGGTGCAGCTGTGGCTGGTTCTTTTAAGAGGTTGGGCAGCCAATGAAGGGAGAGCAGCTGAGGAAAAGAGAGTGGGCTCTGGATGAGGTGAGACTAGGAGAAGGTAGCAGAGGGACTGGCATGGAGAGTATGCTGGTATGAGGTGGTGAAAGACCTTGTTGCACCTGGCTAGTTTGGAGAGTGCTGCAGTGTGTGTGTGTGGGGGGGAATGCTTCAACTGCTCTGAGAAAACTGCTAAGGAAGTTTCATGGCTCTGGGGTTGTTTGCTAACTGCTCATCCACCTACTCCTGTTACTTGGCTTTTCTCTCCTCAGGCCTTTCCTCCATACTACCCCTCTGTATCCCTGCCTGCCTGCTGCCTTCCAGAAGGGAAGAGGCCAGACAGCTTGATGAGAAGCACACTGTGCCTGCAGGGCAATGGCACCACCAAGCAAAACTCATTGACTGGTTAGGACATTGTGCAGTCAAGGAGCAGAACTGCCTCCACCCGTTGAGATGTTACGATACCATATAATTCCCATTAACTTGCTGCTTATTATTAAGCTGTGTTTTGAATCCTGTGGCTTAGACCAGAAAGCATATTTTCTAGAGACAGTTGACTTAGTGAGTAACAAGAAGGTTGGCAAGCTACCAAGGGAAGCTGAACAAAAAGGTGATTTCCATTCTCTGAAGGCTGCTGAGCTGACTGCTGATAAGGTGCCAGGTGCTTCCTAGCTCTTGTAGATCTGGACTCCAAGTTCACAGGCCTTCTGAGGAATTTAGGGGTCTCTGTTAAGCCTATTAAATCCCCCTGATGTTTCAAACAGCTTAGATTTTATCACTAATAAAAGGAAACTCACAGTTCCGCTGGATTTAGTCCACCTTATCTCAACAGCTGAAAGAGAGCTTGGCTAAAAGGTTAAAGAACTTCTTTCTTTCTATCAGTGTAATAAGCCATTCTCCTTGCATCAGTCCAAAACAGACAAATGCTCTGACATACTCTTGAGCATTTGGGCTGGAATGATTCAGAAGGTTACTGCTCTGGCACTGTGGATATTCCTGTCCCTGAGCAGAGGCAGCTGCAGGAGTTGGGCATTAAGCTCCTTAGCCATCCTATCTCTGTATTAATGTGAGTGGTGCCACTGGCACTGATGCCTGCTTAGGTGAACTGAAAAAGGGACAGGCTGCTCGTCAACTACCTGTGCTATGATCCAGGAGCTGAGGATCAGAGCAGGCACCTACAAGAAATACCATACGGCTGCAGAGTCACAGCATGGATAAGGTTTGAAGGCACCTCTGGAGATCACATAGTCCAGCCCCGCTGCTCATAGCAGGATCAGCTACAGCAGGCTGCTCAGGGCTGTGTCCAGGGCACTTTTGAAAATCTCTTACAATGGAAATCCCACGTGCTCTCTGGGCAACCTGCACTGTTGTCTGAACATCTTAACAGTAAAAGTGTTGGGCTTTTTTTGTGTTCAAGTGTAATTTTGTGTTTCAGTTCACACCTATTTCTTCTCTTTCTCTCACTAGGCACCACAGAGAAGGGTCCGTTTCTATTGTCTTTGCTCACCCTATCAGGTCTTTATACATACATGCTGATAAGATCTCCTTGAGCCTTCTCTTCCCAGGCTGAACAGTCCCAGCTCTCAGCCTGTCCTTGTGTGTCAGATCCTCCAGTCCCTTAATCATTTTCATGACCCTTTGCTGAACTCACTGCAGTATGTGCATGCCTGCCTTGTCCTGGGGAGCCCAGACTGAGATGCAAGACACCAGTGGTAAGCAGAGGGGAAGGATCACCCCTTTCAACCTGCTGATGCTGGTGATGCTGTGCCTAATGCAGCCAGGAGGCTGTGGCCTCCTTTGCTGCAAGAGCAGATTGCTGGTTCATGGCCAGCTTCTTCACCAGGACCCCCAGGTCCTTTTCTGCAAAGCTGCTTTCCAGTCAGTTGACCTCCTGCCTGCTTTGCTGCCTGAAGGCATTCCTGCCCAGGTGATGGACTTGGTGTTTCCCTGTTCAAGGTGTTATGAAGGTGTTGAGCTTCATAAGGTTCCTGTCTGCTTGTTTCTCCAGCCTGTGCAGGGCTCTTTAAACAGCAGCAAGCCAGTCTGGGGCATCAGCTACTTCTCCCAGTTTTAAACTGTCTGCCAGATTGCTGAGAGGGCACTGTCTTATCATCCAGGTCATTAACGAAGATGTTAAACAGTATTAGCCCCAGTATTGACCCCTGGGGTACCCCACAAGTGAATGGCCTCTGGTTGGACTTTGTGCCACTGATCCACACCTCACTGTGCATTTATCTAGTCATTGGTTTATCATCTTCATTGGTTTGTTTATAAGAATGTTTTGGGAGACAGTGCCTAAAGCCTTGATACCATCAAGATAAACAGTGGTCACTTTACCTTGGTCTTTACTGGTGAGATTTGCCCTCAAGAATCACAGGCCCCTGAGACCAGTGGGAAATGCTCTTCCTGATCAGGTGGTCTGTAGCAGACGCCCACCACACCATTGTCCACAGTGGTTGGCCCTCTAACCCTAACGCATAAGCTTTCAGCTGGCACCATCCACCCCAGGCAGAGCTCTGCGCGTTGCCCCTGCTCTTGCACATAAAGGGCAAACCCCTTCCTTGCTTTCTCAGCCTGTCCTTCCTGGAGAGCCAGTATTCATCCATGGCAGCACTTCAGTTGGTGAGCTGCCACACCATGTCTCCGTGATCCCAGTCAGATCACAGATCTTGTAATTCCTGCTGTGTGTGTACACCAGTACGGGCTCCTCAGAGAGGCACTTGGTCCTGCTGGTTTCCCAGAAAAGGTCTGAAAGCAACTCCCATGGTGCTGTCCTCTCAGTGCTCCCTTATTTCTCTGCATGCATTTGTGTTGCACTATATTCACTGCAGGTTACATGCTGCAGACTGTGAGCTGGAGTCTAAGCCTCTTTAAAGGCAAACAGAATTTCCTGAGGCTACAGATTAAATTCCATATTCCCTAGCTGCTTAGTCACAGAGACTGGTGTGGAAGGAGGCTTTGGCGTAATCCACGAATCTGACCCCAGTACCATCTCTAGCTGGAGACTCCTCTACTTGTAGACCATGTCTGCAAAAGCCCAATTATTTCAAACTATGTGTGGATTCACCATGATAAACTTCTCTGATGTGATCATATGTGATTGCTGCTGTTGGGTTGCCTGCCTCATTCCAGGCAGTGCTTGACAGAAGGATTTGGCAGGCTGGTAGAGGGTGTTTGAATACCCAAAACTGTCTGTACAGAAGTTTTGTGACAAGTACAGGGTGGGGATGGGTCTGCTGGAAACTAAGACTGCTCCTATGGGATGGTAGATAGGACGTGGAGGACCTGGATTGTCTCAGTCCTTCTGCCATTGGCTTCCTGGTCATGACAGATAAATCTCTTTGGCAAGATTGGTGGAAGACGGTAATAACTTTCTGGCCCTCCACAACTGTTGTGTAAAAGTATTTTTTGAAACAATAATGAGGAGCACCATGGGATGAGAGTCTGAGATGAAAAGAACCTGATATGGTTGTTAGGGTGCCACAAATAAAACCTCGGGCAGCTGAGGAGGGATGAGTTTCACCAGCAATACTGAAACCCTGCCTAATAGCCAGTTTGAGTCAGAAAAAAAAAAAAAAAGTGTTTCCTAGCAAGATGAGAAGGATAAAAAAAAAAAAGCTGTATTGTTTCAGCTTTAAAGTAATTGCTAAAATGACTTTTAGAATAGCTTTATAGCTGATAAGACAGGGAACAGAAATCTGAGAGTGGGCATAGGGGGTAACTCCTCCTTCAGGAGAACCCCTTGCTTAAGGTTCAGAGAAAACAGGACAAAGTGTTACTTGCGAGATGCTCTGGAGAAAACTGATTTTGCATAAAGGGGGGTGTCAGGTTTTCTCGGTTTTGTTTTCCCATGGACCACTTTGGGGGCTGTATCCAGGGCTCACTGGGGACAAGGCAACTGAACAGACACGTGGGAGCACAACAGTGAGCTCCACACACTGCCGCTTCCTCAATGGTTTTCTCCTGATTTTCACCCACAGGAAATGTGGTTTCTATTCATTTTGCCCTCCTGTGGCTTCCCAAGTCAGTGGATCACTTTCAGAGATTTGCTGATGGAGATCCCATGAATGGCAGTGTATGCTATGAAACCAGTGTTCCATGGGAATGTGTTGGATATGGGTACAGTGTACATTATTACCCCATAAACAGTGTGGCTTTGTAGTGTGTCAGCTGCTTTTGGGTTACTGTTTATGTTCGTACTCAACGGTAAAACAGTAAATTTTGGGAGCCTTCAGGCTTGGTGTCCTTGGGAAGGTGAAGCATTAAGGTATTGTGGCAGTCAGCACTAGTCCTGGCAGGTAAAAATAGCCAGTGAGATCCATTCCTGACCTTCTGAGCTATTGTGCTGGGTATATGTGGAAAATCACCCTTATTTTATATGGTTTCTGTCCCTCAACAAAGCTTTTAAAGCTTCTCCTGTCCGTCATCTCAATGATGCTGGCTGTGCTTACTGCATGTTATCAGCGCTTCTGCTGTGAAAGGACACGAAGCTGCTTTTGCAGCAGGCAGAATACAAGTGGTTGGTAACCAGGGGCCTTCATTCAACATCTGCATTTAACACAGGTAAAGACAAAGTGAGAAAATACAAGTTGGTATGTGTTCTGTAGAGCAGAAAGTTTCTTTAACATCTGGCCTGAGACTGCTGGGGTAGTGGGTATCTCGTACAGTCACTGCAGACCACCAGATACATTTCAGATCTCCATAATCTGGCAGAGAAAAAGTCCAGTGGGGGACAATAAAAAAGAACATGATTAGGTGAAACTGGATGCACATGGTTACTGGCAGTACTATTAAAAAGAAATAAAATCCCTCCCTTTTTACCTTCTGTTCACTTCTATCCCCTCTCTTTCTTCTTCCCAAAAATATGCCAAAGCATTGCCAGTTTTTCATGAGGAATGCTTCCGCCAGGAAATTAAATGTTGGCTATTACAGTTTACATGTTACAGGCCCATCTCTGCAAATTAGTTTAACCACCACAAAAAATGTGCCCTGCTCATGTGGCAAAGAGAAAGGTGAGGGAGAAGATTGTCTTAGGAAAACTTTCCCCAAACCCTTTGCAAAATCCATTTGAAAAGGGTGTTCACACTGCATTCAGAACAGAATTCGATGAATGTAAAACACAGAAGCAGCCATAACTGTTCAAGATGAATCTCAAGAATTGCTTTTCAAGCAACACTGTGATCAGATTGAGTCATCCACATGGAAGCAGAATCTTGGGGACTACAGGAGAGGTTTAAACTTGGGGTTTAGGAACATTTAATGATATTTTTTTTCCCTGTAATTAGAAATGAAGGAAAAACACAGCCATAAAGGACACCAGAAAACCACACTAGTTTCTTTTGGGGTTTTGATTTGCTTTTATTTCTAGAAGCCTGACTGACCCCTAAATGTTTTAAGTAAAATGTTTACATGAATATTTTAGAAGCATAGCTTTTTACTACTGTAAATTCCAATTCTGCTTCAAGAACTGCAGAGTAAACAACCTAGGTGTGTACATAAAGCTTAGCACATGCATAAATGACATGTGATAAGGCTCTACTAGAATGCTTGCTGCATTCCAGTGTTTCCAAATCTGTTATGTTTGCATATGCATTATATACATTTTGTTATGCATGCAATGCATTCAGACACAGACACATATAGATATATATACATGCACTGTTGCCTGTTGTGTTTCTTCTGTGTAATATGGCTATTTACTTTTTCTGTCTCTGCAGGCTTTGGAGAAGCAACCAGTCTGAGAGGACTTGATGTTGTTATAGGTTGAATGCATGAATTCCTGTTGATGACAAGGCAGTGGTGAACTTTTCTTCAAATTACCTTTTCTCTGTTGACCTGTCAGCTGGATGCCTTCCTTCAAAGCTGTGCTGTCCCAGTTTTATCATCAGTTCCTTGATACGAGTTGTTTGCCACCCCATCGCTGGTATTAAACTGATGAGCTTTAAAGGACTATCAGGATGTCTATAAAACACATGCATGAAATTCAGTTTTTTTGTAAGCTCTCTTGGGAAATCTTTTATGATCAGTATAAACCCAGCTCACTTCTGGTAAATCCTTGCCATCCTTTTGGTCCTAAGGAGATCACCAAGAGCCTCAGAGCTATACCCAGAAAGGGTACAGTCAGTGCTAATTGTAGTTTGAGCTGTTGGATGTAAGGAACCTAAAAAGTCCAAGAATGAGACCATAAGAGGATGGTGGAAATTACAGCAGCCTGCCGCACAGACATCTGGGTTAACCATTGGATCCAGTAGTTGATTGAAACGCAGTTTTGCAAATATCCTAGATATTCAATAGTGAACCCTTTCAGAAAATGTTGCATTCTCAGCTGCTGTTGATTTGAAGATGGTGTTATCAAGGTAAACTCATTTTTCAATTCCTGCCCTCTGCCAGGTGAAATCTGTGCTGAACTTTGCTCATGCGAACAGTGCTTTTACCTACAGCAGTAGCAGAAGTTGTACAACAAAAGTGTGAACGTGCAGAAGCAGCTGAAGATCCAATTTCAATGGGGGCTCAAGGACCCACTTGCATTAACCCAATTTTGGAATTAAGGCCTTGCCATACTCCTTGCCATACTCCTGTGAAGACTCCAATCACACATTTGCTTAACTTCATGCACCTATAGCCAAATAAAAGCAAAACCAATTGCCCAGGCTTAAGGTCAGCATATACACACACCTGATCTGCTAGTTTAGGACCATACAAGGGCTGATAATCTGATTATACACTGATACTTGATACAACCATTCAGGAACACGGACACCTTCTGATCATCAAGTGCATTTTTCCCGGAGTAGCAGCATGTCGTATGATCTCTTCCCTGACCTTACCAAGGTCAGTACAGCTTGGTGACAAAGGAGTTCTGGCTTTTGACCCTGGTCTTGAGGAGTTCTTGAAGCAGGTTCTGAACATGGCTCTCGATCCCTATGGTTACTCTGAGTGATTTAGGGTTTCTCAGAAGAGAAACATTTCAAAGTACTTTTAAATCAAGCTTTGCCATTTTTCTGTTTATACAGACTCAAATGGCTGAGTCCAAAGCCATATAGTACAGGCGTGCACATATCCCTCATCATATTTTCAAATAAATATAATTCATTTAAAAAATATAACACCTAAAAGTACGCATATGGAGAATCAGGAGAATAATGCATAAGAAATAATCATTACAAAAATGATTTGATTCAGTGATACATCGTCAATTAACACATGTAGCAAAGTGCTTGGGTTTTCAAATCATATAGCCCAGATAAAATATTTTAAGAGTACTGCTCTTGACATTTGATCAGTGACACGTTTTGAGTTTCTGGAGATGCCTTAAAGGTTAGTGCTATATTTCATCCTTCCAAGCTCTGCATTCAAAAGCTCAGTCCCATGAAGCATCACCTGGTGCCAAGAAAAGGCAGTCATTGTTTAAATCACATTCTGACACAAGCTGTGCAGAAGTCTCACTTGGCATCTTCTTTGCAGGCAAAATCAGTACCTTCAAGAATGATGTAAATCAGATGAAGTACTTTTGCAGACAGGTGCAAGAAAAGGAGAGGAGAGGGAACTAATAAGCCCGGGATGGCAACCTGGCAACCAAAAGGAGCAGACGGAAAGAAATCCAACTGAGAAGGGCAGAGGGGGATGTAGAAGATTGTTTTCCACCCACAATAACATAGTCTGAGAAGTAGAGAAACAAACAAAAAAGGGGGGGATTTAGCATCCACTGGGGTGGATTTGATGGGCAGAGTGAAAATGCCTGCTGGCTGGAGGAGACAGGGACTGGAGGAACTGAGGACAACAGCTGTAGGAGTAGCATGGGTGGAGGGATGGCTGCCCTGCTTAATAAGCCAGTTATTGGGCATTAGGACATTGTGTGAAACACTCCTCTGGCCCTTGTGTGCACTGGCAGCCCAGCACCACCTCGGCTGCAGAGGGAAGGATGATGGGGTATCCACTAGGGACAGCTTTGTGTGTGATGTGCTCCTTCTCCAGAGCCTGAGCTGGCCTGGGGAGAAAGCCTTGAGGACAGCACCAAAGTATAAACAAGCAAACCTGTTGTAACCATGGAGTGACACCTGCTCTGAGCTGGGACAGACGTAGGGAAAGCAGAATATTGCAGAAATGTCACTTCAGCGATACCTTTAACAGGAAGGTTGAATCCCTGACACAAGAACTGAAGAGACTTTTATAAAACAATAGTGGGAGAAAGCATGTCTGAGGACCATTTCTGATGAAATACCAAGGGACAGCATTCACTATGAGGAGGGGGCTGAGCTGCTGAGAACTGCTGGGAAACAAAGGATGTTTGTGCTTCTGGCAAGCTGCACTGGCTGGAAGCAATAAACTGTCCTACAGGCGATTCCTGTGACTCACTGGATGACATAGTCCTTGCCCCAGAATACTGTCCTTCAAGGATTAGAAGGGGAAAATATGTATGTACAAAGACTAAAAATACCTCTGCATCCCTTGTGCCTGCCTGACAAAAGGACAGCTCCAGCAGGTGCACCTACGCAGCAGGCACAGGTCTTGCAGAGAAGACACACACTTCTTTGTGCTTGCAGTGTTCATCCTTACACAGTAAGAGACAGTTAAAAATAGCTTGTACCGCACAAGTCTCTTAAGACCAGTCAAGGAGGAGTTACAAAACCATCTTGGGTGCCTTTTTAACCATGTCGCTATGTATGGCTTGTTTTTCTGTGTTTACACAAGTCAAGAAGTCATTTGAAGACATAATTTGTAGCGTGGTGTAAAATACAAAATAAAGCATCACATGTCCCGCAAAGGTTTGACTTTTAACTCTGCTTCTAAGGTGGGATCTGATGTTTACTCAAATATGGAGAATGAGACAGCAGAGATTTTTTAGTTTGTCAAGTAAAGGTCTGTCAACTGTATTGCCATTGCATAGTCAATAAACCAAGCCATGTTACTGAAGCAGTTCACATCTAGCTTTTTATTTAATGCACCAGATAAAAAGCCTTGGAAGAATTACTCTTGGATTCCATAGAGCTGCACAAATACAACACAAAAAAAAAGCTACACAAAAATAACTTTTGCACCTTGCTAAAAGTGGTGATGCAATCCAAACCAAGAAATGGGATGAACATATATATTTACAAAGCTCTAATGGTCTGAGCTGGGAAAGGAGATACTGCTGTATTTGGATATACAGTCCTATTGAAAGAATATAAAAGCAAGAAACCTGTAGAAGCAGCTAGCATTCCTCACCGATCCAGACTCCTAACGTATGTGACCGTTGAAAGAAGAGTTTCAAGTAATAGTCATGACATCTGGTTTGTCGTTCTCATTCCTGAACCTTCTTGCCTGTAACAGCACAGAATAATCAGAAACGCCCTGTGCTCTTGGCTGCTTGCTTTTAAATTAGCATTCAAAGTCAAAATAGAGAATTTTGTTAAACACAGTCACACAAAGTGGCAGGCTTTTAGTTTTTGCTCCTTATTCTAAAAATTCTTCAAAGCTTTAATCTTCTCAAAAGAATAATTAAAAGGAAAAAAATGAAGTGCCTGCAGAGAGAGTCCTTGCAGAGGAGAAAGCTCCTGTGTCTAGACTGCTTGTGCAAATCTAGCCCCGAGGTTAGCTTTTAGTCTCAGCCGACCTCAGAATCTTATCCCACCAGAAATGAGTCCGCCCAGGCTAAATTGCTGGGCATTGAAAGGACAGGATTCAGCAGCTCATGGGGCTGCTGACAGCACTGCACTGAGCAGAATGAGGAGCTTCCATGCCTGAGCTGTGGGCTGAGTGCCCTTTATCAGCTCTGGATTCACACCAGCTGAAGGGGCTAAGAAGAAGTGATGGGCATGTGTGCGGCGATTGTACTCACAGACTCTAACTCTTTCCATACAACACAATACATATATATATATATGTGTGTGTTCATATATATGTTTATATAAATATACTCTATTGCTTCATAATTACATTATTTATATTATATATTTGTAGTCTGTAGTATATACATTTTATATCCTCAGCTCTCCCTATATGCATATGGGTATCTGTCTATGTATACACACACACATAATCACAGCATTCTTTTAAATTCCAGTGGGACTGGAGTTTCCAGGAGAAGGACATAATAAAGCAGCCAGACTGTTCGTGCGAGCTGTGCAGAGCCACACACCATCTTCTTGACAAATGTTTGTTTACAGTCTGCTGGGTAAACTGTTGCGTACAAGGCTGCAAGTACCGACAGACACTGCTGGTGATGTGGCAACCCAAGGTTGAAGCAGGTGACGATCACAAAGCTTTGCCTTAAAGCCACTCCTAATCCATGAGAAGCTTTGAAGATTGGAGCTTCACATCCATTTGCTCTTAATGCAATCAGATGGGAGCATGATACAACCCACATTGACAAGGGATGAAGTAAAAGTGTAGGTGTTCATCGGCTGCTGGCAATGGGGACTGAACCGATAGCTGGTGCGATGTGCTGGAGCAAGGGGCTTAGCATGCATCGCCACATTTGTCAGCTGGCCCTCAGACACTGGCACTGGCTGCTAGATCTGGTCTCCTATCCAGCTTTCCATCAGAGAATGGCAGCTGGCAGAGTTCCCCCTGAGTGAGTAGAGATGCCCCTCACGTCAGCTTTAAGGTCCTGGAGAAGGAGGGTCAGAACTGCAGGTTCCAGGCAAGCCTTCCCCACGGCCTCACAGAGCAATGAGGTGGGTATTCACACAGGTGGCTTCATGCAAGCTTACCAGTCATGATTTACTCTGCAATTCCACTACACAGGCTTGGAGATTAGAATAGCATTCACAAAGGTACATAGGAAATGGGATTCTGTAGTTTACATCTGATATGTCTTAAATGCGCCATAAAATTCTGTTCTGCTGCTCAGGTGCATACTGAGAGCCACCGAGCCAGCAGCTGGGACACAGCAGGTACCACAAGCACTGGAGCTCCCCAAAGGGAAGGAGTGTGTTGGCTGCCCTGCAGTCACTAGCACAAATTCTGTTCCTCCCTGGCATTTGCCAAGATGTTGAACATTGTGCGGCAGTGCATGAAAAGATACTGAACTCAGACTTTGATTTTCAGGTTTGCATAGGGCTGAGCTGTGCGATTACCTCTAACCGTCAGGCCAGGAGAGATCATTTGTCTGAGTCCTTACCTAATTCCCCCAAAGTAGCCCTTGATTCAATTCCAGTAACTACAGGTGAATCTGAAGGTATCCTTCAGAGAAACACTGACTGAAAACTTCTTCAGGGATGGCAAATCGATGACAATTTAGTCATGAGTGAAATATTTTTTTTTCACTCATTAGTGAAAATAATTATATTGTATTTCTCACTTAAACTTACCTATCAACTTTAAATCAAGAATGCTGTTGTATCTTTATCTGTAACATCAAAAACTTTTACCAGGTTCTTACAGACCATTTAGAGAGGACAAGTAGTTTGTGTCTCCAGTAAGAGGTTCTTCAGGCCTTCAGACGGTATTAGTCTGTGCTGAACTTTCTCTGATGTTTTTTATATCCCTCTGGAGCACAAAGTGCAGGACTGGACATCATATTCCAGCTGCACCTGTGCCAAATGTGGAGGCAGCAAACGCTACTGAGCTCATGCCCAGTGACAAGCTGGGGGCTACATTCAAGAACAGCGTTGGCTCTGAAGGTCCCAACATCATTCTGCAATTTCATTACAACTGATTATCTACCAGTAAGCCCTAATCTCTTCCAGAATTATTGCTCTGCAAGACAGAACACCTTATTAGGCAAACATGACCTGCATTTTTTTTGTTCCTAGAGATGTTTTATCATATTTTACCAGACTGAAATACTTACTATTTGCTTCTGCCAGTATTTTTACTAATTCCTCCAACACTGTCAATAATGATTATTTTCTTCTGGATCTCTCCTGAAAAAAACAAAGATTCAGTGTCAATTTTGTCTTATCTTCTATCTCAGTCAGAATACAAGATTAAGCAATCTTCCTTACACAAGTCTAAGCGTATTGCTCTAATTGCATCATGTTTATCAACCGAACTTCTCAAACTAATTTAACATTACTTTTAAAATGAGAATGTAATATCTTTCATAAATCTAAGTTATGCAACACTAATCCTATTATCTTCCTTTAATTATCTATTAGTGGATCACTGTACCAGTTCTTCCAATATTATTGAAGACGGACAGGTTGTTAATTAAGGGACCTGAAGCATCAAGCACTCGATGAACTGAGCTCCCACCCAAAGCTCATACAAGGTACTGCTGAGACTTGAGGAGCAGCACAACTCACACCATATGTGGCAAGCCTAAAGTAATGAAATCAAGAAAAAAACGGAACTTTTTGAGGTCTGACAGACCCTGTCTGATGCAGAGGGCAGAACCAGGAATGCCTCTGAGGCAGCAGGCAGCGGAAAGGCACCATGGCCTCATCCTTTCCTACCTGCCTTGCCCACAGCCCAGGACCCCATTCCAGCCTGCATCACCATGAAATGCAGTTCAGCCCTGCCCTGCAGACCCCCAAAGCAAGGTTCCCATGGACTGGGGCTGCCAAAATCCCTGGTTACATACAGTGGTCCTAGGGCTTTCTCACTGGCAGCTGTTCTGGCCAGACTGCTGGTCAGCCTGGTGGTGCAGCCAGCCAGGGCCACCACAGCCATTCCCCATTTCCTCCCGCATCCCTCTGCACAGCAGCTTCCACTGAAGTTGTAGACACAAAATGGGCTCCAAGCCTTTCACGTACCCCAGCAAACAGGCACCCCTGCTCCAGCCGTGTCCTGGTGGCCTCCCCAGCTTATAAGCACCCTGCTCCCACAGTGGGGTCTGGGCAGGGTCACAGAAGGGTGACTAGGAGGGTAGGGTCCTCGATGATGTCCAGAAGACCACTTAGGATGGGTGTGGTGGAGCTTTTGAAGCCAGAGAAACTCCCGGCAGTTCCCTGTCATTATGGGCAGCCTGTGATGATCCCCATATCCCCGTCACAGCCTGAGGGACCTCACAGGGAAGAGGAATGGTGTGGGCCAGATTCACAACCATCATGGCTGTGACCCATTGGGGTCTTTCTTCCTGCCCCCCAGACAGGAGCTGCCCCCCACCAGTCACCACCACACCCAGAAGCAAGCACAGCAGGCTACCAAAGTCAGGGACTGGACACCCCAGCAGTGCACTGATGTCTTCCAGACCTCAGCAGGGCCTGGCACTGGTCTCGCACATTCCAAGCTGTTGTTTGGCAGAGGGCTGACCAGACTGGGCTGCAGGTGGGGATTGTGGTGATATCCTCACTGTGGGCAGTGATGCTTTGGCAATGTCAATGACTGCAGCAAAGTGTTGAGAGCCCCACAGCAACTGAGATCCTATTTTTGCCTAGCAGTTGCTTGTTCGTACTCGGAATGGGTGTGGAAATGCACTAGCCATGATGGGAAGGTGTTGATGCCTTCATTGTGTGCAAGGGGAGCGGTCTCATGGGGATGAGAGGCACAGCCTGTGGGCTAATGCCCCTCCTGTCCCCAGGGCAGAGAGCACAGGGGCTGAGTGAAGCCTCACGTCTGCCCTGCTTTGGGTCTGTGCATCACCCTGGCAGGGGAGGAGATCCCTGGGAAGGCTCCATCTGCTGCCCAGGCTGCCCTGGGCTGTGCAGCACATCTGAGGGCACACAGAGGAGTGGTGGCATGAACTGAAGTTGCTACAACATCTGCATCCTGGCAGTGAGCAGGAGCACCATGCGTATGGTAGCAGCTGTGACACATGAGCATGGAGGCAGATGGAGGGAAGCAAGGACACAGCTCACTGCATGGACAGGGCTGAGGGAAGTTGGTCCCCACCCATTTTGCTGTCTTTCTCTCTGTAGTCATACACACATAAAAGACAATAAGCAAAACGTGTGTGTGTATATACATATATTCATTCATATAAACAAATACACACACATACTCCACACACACATTTATATATATCCTCTCTAAGAATAATCTGGAAATTCTGTCTGTAGTTTTCTGGAGCTTCTGCAATCAAATCACGCAGGAACAGGTGGTGGAAAGTCATAATCATAAAGCAATTTACCTTTTCAACTACACTTTGATAAACTGAGTGGTGTTTGCTTAAGGGTTAGGTAATACCTGTTTGCCAAAGAGGCGGTCACAGAAGTGTTGTGAGAAGGTGGAGTCAGAGACGAGAGTAACGGGATATAACGGGATATAACTCTTCATATTGCTGTAATGCCAAGGGGAACGTCTCCTACCCCACTGCCTTTACCTTGTTTTTAAGAAGTTGAGGATGCTTAACTAATACTTCCGTGATCTGTGCTAGTATGCGAAGGCATCTTGAGGTTCTCTTCTCAGGAGGGTTCAAGCATTTAACTGGAGAAGTGGCCGGGGCAGCTTCCAGGTGGGGCAGTGGGGGGATGCTGTATGCAGACATCCCTCAGGACAATGTCGCAGGGGTTGCCCTGACTCTGCAAATCTTCCAGGCCAGAAGTAGAAATACACAGTCACACTGCAGAACAAGAGCAATCGAATTCTGTGTAAACTTCCAAAAAAAGCATCAGCCTGGGTTCCAGAGAGCAGGCTGGTGTGGGAGCCCACACAGGCAGTGCCACTGCAAAAGCCTTGGGAAAAGTCACTCCTGGAAACAAAACACCCACTTGTGATTTTCCTGAAGGGCAGCATTTCTTTGAAATAGCACTTATGTCCCAAAGAAAGAGCCTTCCCTGGAGCTTGGCGAGGAGTATGAGGTGACCAGTTAAACCCCTGGTCTGAGTAAGGGCTGTGTGGAGCTGCACCGAGTCTGCTCAGCGCAGATCAGCATGGAAATGCTGGGGCAGGGCACTGTGGTCCTTGCCTGAACAGTCCGATCAGGGCACCAGGTGTGGCAGACCACAGCCTCAGCAAGCTCGTGCCAGAAGTTGAGCTGAGAGATGCTGTGCAGAACCCAGCTCCCGTCCATGGTGCCCAGCCACGCATGGATGTCCCAGAGCAGGGGAACCCCCATGGAGCATCCACAGGCACTGCTGTGACCCCAGATGTGGGTCTGTGATTTGGAAGGTGAGCTGGAGGGTCAACCCCAGTGCAGGCCACTCCTTGGCCTGTGGCGAGTCCCTGTTTTTGCTTGGATAATGAGGGTTGCAAGTGGATTGGGCATGGGCTTTATGTTCACTTTATACAAAGGAATGTCGTGACCTTTCTGGTTTCCAGTTTCTAATTACTTGCCTTGTCCATGTCTTTCTCTAATATCGCAGGCACTTTCCTCAGCTAAACTCTGGCATTGCCTGGGCATTTGATGGGACTGTGCAACCTCCAGGAAAGCCCCTTCTGGCCTATTTTTGCACCAGGCTACAATGGACAGGGCAGGGCTGCTGGCCTACCAGGGAAGCTGCAAGCACTGCACCACACTGAGCCGTGCAGGTCAACCCAAGTTCTCCCACATTGCAGCGAGGCCAGGAAAGCTTGTCCTTTCCCCCCGCTGCCCCAGGAAAAATGTAATAAAGGGCATTTGGCCAAGACCTCATCACCCCAGTAATCCTTCTGTTATTTTGTCTGTATTAACAGGCATCTTTGCTGGATGTAACGCTCAGGATAAAAACCAATTTCAGAGACCCTGGCGTGTGCAGGAGCAACCCAGGCTGCAGTCAGAAGCAGATGCCTGTGCTCTCCCTGCTCCCCCATGGGTGAGCTTGTCTGACTCCCTCCCATGCTGCCTCCCTTGCCATAACCCGGAGGTGACAGCTCAGGAGCAACTTCAGTCCAACTCCTGCATCCAGCATTTTGTGAAAGAAACTGTGTCCTGTGATCTGCTGATCTTTGATCTTTTGACATAACTAAAGATCCTGAATTAATTCGGCTGTTGTCTGTGGCTCTGCCTGTCTGACAGTGAGCCTGAGTTCTAGATAGTCTTTTGTTTGGTGCACTGCCGAGATGCTCTGATAAGCAGCATTTCTGTGACTGGTTAAATAGCAACTGTGTGTGGAGAGCAGGGTTGATGGGAAGGTGACAGCAGTCCCTGTTGCAAGGATTTGGCTAATTATAGAGTAGCAGCTCCTCTGCTGATGTGAATTGTCACAGCCCTGCTGGAAAGCACAAGCCATAAAAATTCACATCATCTGAAGCCTCTTCACATCAGCCAAGAATTTGCTGCAGCTTTGTCTCTCTAATATAAATATTTATGTGGATGAATCTGGCTCCATCTTGCGATTTGATAGTCTATGAAATACAGCTTCGGACCTCCTCCTCACCTTTCTGCCTCATTATAGCTCTAACAGAAGGTATTATAAACAACAGAGCTGATTTCCAGACATTGGGATTTTTATTTGAGTCTTGATTCCATGACAGTCAGATTATATTACTATTGGTAACAATTAATGTGCCTATGAATTGTCTTTTTTATCCTTGTGGATGTAGGATGCTCAGATGCATTATGAAGCACCAAGAGATCCAGAAAAGAACTAAGGCAATTGTAACTACGCATTTTATTTCAAGCTGAAAATTTCCCTATATCTTGCTTATGGTCTTTAATAGAGCATACGGATGAACACATGCTTTTAGGGCACTAGCTGCTTAAAGCCTAGAGATTATTGTGGATATTTAAAGAAACAATAGAAAGAAATGGACCACTGTTTTTTCAGACATTTTCTGAAGGAGTGCTTGTGAGCATGGGTAATGTGCCGTGGCTCAGTGGAGGGAGTGGAGAAGTGGCGTCACAGACCAAGTGAGCTGGAGGAGCTATAAGCTGAAACTCCAATTCTGTTCATATCTGTGGGTCTGAAGACTTCTGCTTAGCACCATGCTGAGGCACACAAATACTGGTTTTTAAATTTCTTGGGGCCTCCAGCTTACTCCCAGGGGAGGCTGGAGCGGCCCCAGGCTGTCAGGAGGAGCTGCTCCATGCCTGTGTTCAGGGTAAGATGCAGACATGGCTCCAGACTGGACAACTGGGGGCTGACTCTGTCCAGTACCCTCATAATGCAGCTAGCACACACTAACAGCATCAGGCGTCTCATTAAATGCAGAAATACTGAATACCAGCCTCTTTTACCTAAGGTAAATGTGGTAAATTGAGTTGCCTCTTGTGCCAGAAGAGGATTTGAAAGCACATCTTCCAGGAGCCAGGGAGACCGCTGGCAGGTCGGGGACATACCCTTGCACTGAAGCTGACAGTGTAAAAGCGGGTATCAGACATGCTGGGGATGTCAGAGGACCAAAGACACAAGTGGCTGGCACTGGTCTGGTGGTCCTTACACTGAGCCAGGCAGGGAAGCCCCAGTTTCTTCTCCTTATTGCCCAGGCTGGCCCCTGTGTGATAGCCTGCCAAGCCTTCGGATAAAGTGCAGGAGCAAGTGTGGGGAGCAGGACTTGGCCTTCCCTCTCTGTCCCAGGCAGGTGCTTGGACTGGGTCTGGCTGGGATGGAGTCAACTTTCTTCACAGCAGCCTGTACGGTGCTGCAGTTTGGATTTGTGGCTAAACCAGTGTCGATAGCACACCAATGTATTAGTTATTGCTGAACCGTGCTTGCACAACGTTAAGGCTTTCTCTTTCCCCCACTCTGCTTCCCTGCGGCGAGTAGGCTGGCAGTGGGCCAGAGGCAGGGAGGGAACACAGCTGGGACAGCTGATCTGAACTGGCCAAAGGGGTATTCCGTACTGTACAATGTCATGTCAGCAATAAAACTAGGGACAGGAGGAAGAAGGGGAGGTTTGGGGCTTCTAAGGGAGCTGTTGCTCAGAGACTGGCTGGACATCAGTCTGCTTGTGGGAGGTAGCGAGTGATTTCCTTTGCATCACTTCTGGGTTTTTTTCCTCATTCTATTAAACTGCCCTTATCTCAACCCACAAGTTTTTTTGCTTTTGTTCTTCCTATTCTCTCCCCTGTCTTGGGGAAGGGGGAATGAGTGAGTGGCTTTGTGGGTGTTTGGCTGCTCGCTGGGTCAGCCCAACTCCGTGCTTTAAGTACCTGGCTGCTAAGTGACTTCATAATTTCATGGAGATCGGTGAAGCATCACCAGGAGGGTGAGGATAAGAAGGATTCAGCCTCAAAAAGGCCAACCAGACCGGACTGCCCAACGAATGTGAACAAACCCTCCCTGGGCAGGTGCAATGTCTGAGACAGGGAGGACCTGCATGGACCTGCTGCTCTACACGCAGACAGAGCTTGCAGGTCAGGGATAGTGGTATCTGTGGTACTTCCCTGGGTAGGTTCGGGTGGGGGAGTAATTTTTGTAGTCATAGACACAGATACCTCAACTCACCTTTGGAAGTGCACCTTAGTAGATACATTTCCAGATACATTCCCAGGGTCAGGCTGATAGGTCTGAAATTGCTGCAGTCATCTTGTTCATGTGCTGACATTGCCGATTTGCACCTGAAAAGCCTATCAGGTAACACCATTCAAACCTCATACAGCAAATCTAAGAACAAACAAGCAAACAAAAAGCCCATCCCAGAAGACAGATGTTTCCCACCAAAGTACCTGTTATCCCCTGAATCACAGTTCCTGAATCACCTTGTCTAATAAGAAATTGGAGGGACTGTAGCAGTAAGTCACAGCAAGATGCTAGTTTGCACATCTTTCTATTCTTGACTTGTTCCCCTATTAGTCTTAGAAAGTATAGATGTGGATAATAGATCGCAATTTCATCAGATGACTGAGGAATTCTGAAAAGGTTGATATGAATGGAAAGAGAAGGAAATAGAGACAGACTACATGCAATATTGGAAGGGTTAGGCAGGAACATACAAAGCAAAAACTGATAAGGAACCATTTAGTTAAACACCTAGAAGAAATGCCAGCATATCCCTAAAACATAAAATTTTCAACCAAAAATGCAAATGTTTTTATGTGTTCACAGATGATTAGTGCCATCAAATTTGCCTCGCAGTATGGTTAGAAATTGCTAATTTGCTGTATTTAAGAACTCCTGAATCACCTGAATCACAGGGGAAGGGGGCCGCATGAGCCACATTTTCCCCAGCCCAGTTTTAAAGAAGTGAGTCCTGCTTGGTTCCTTGAAAGAAAAATCTTTGACGACTCACCCTGACAAATCCTTTCTGGAGGTGCTGATGCCAAAACGGCACAGAGTAACTGCTCAGAGACTAATTTTGTCTTTAAGCAGCAAAGGTATTTATTTCGTGCAACGCTGGGGAGCTAGCTGATTCGCACTGGACAAACTAGCTCTGAAGTTTTCAGTGAAAAGTTAGGTATTTTATATAGTTTTCATGAGAGGTAACACAACATCTTTACATACATACTCATTTGATTTTGACACCTAATCATTCCATTCACAATAGGTGGGATCTAGGTGGGTAGTCCTTTCAATTTTCTTTGTTCAATGATTTCCTGACTTGATGGTCTCCTTATCTCCTTCAGATGCCCACCTTACATTTTCTAATTATTCAGAGTACATTCATTGGAACCTTTTCTAATTATTCAGAGTACATTCCTTTCTCAACACAAACAGAGCATCACCCAGAGCATTGTACCAAACTCATCCTGACCAATCTTTTTAAGACCTTGTTCTGTTTCAGTGCCTGCCCACAGCCCTGGCTGAGGTGCCTGGGGGCTGATGCTTAGCTCTTGCCTTGCTCTGGGCGTAGCAGCTCTCCAAGGCTTGCCTGGAGCACTGACTGTTTTGGATCCAATCCTGAGGGCTCTTGTGCATGGGAGAGGGGTCCATAAACACCCAACAGGGTGCAGAGTCCTGCATTTCATTTGTGAATGCCTCACCTGGAGGCAGCCAAGTTCTCAGTAAGAGTTGGGCCTAAGGAGAAGTCATTTTACCTGTCGTGTGTCAATCATACCCTTGCATACAGGCTCACATTTCAAAGGAATCGATAAACCAGCTGGTGTTGGGAAGGAATGTAATTTTAAGCTGGAATCCATGGAATAATGAGAAGTATTCTCAAGTGCAGAAAAGGACACCTGCAAAGAACAGAGGAATTAAGAGACAGCAAACCAAGGTCTTTAGAAATATCATGTGTTACCCTCAAAGGACCAAAAACATGCATCTAAATTCCCTGAAAAATGTAAGCTTTGGAAATGACAATGGCATGCATTAAACATAAGTTAACACAAAGTATGGAGAGAAAAATAGTGTACAATAGTTCAATTTACTGAATAAAAAAGCATGAAGGCTCAGTTTTGATTCTCTATTTCAATGTAATTCTGGAAAGAGAAAACATATTTTCCCATGAGAAAAAAACACATTAATGATTCCTTCTTTTCAAAAGCAAGTGGGAGAATGCAATGTGACAGGTATAAATGTGTGTAATGTCTAAGAATTCTAACTTAGAAAATTTCAAAGCAGTGACAACTCAAAACTCACAGTAGTAGAAAAATCACATTACTAAGATGCTAGAAATACTTGGATTCCTATTTAGATTTGAATTAAACTATGAAACCAGAGAAACTACTCAATCAAGAAAATCAGTACTTGCCAAGGACAGCAATTTTTTTTTCTTATGCAAACATTATAATTCTACCTCCATGGGAGAGGTATGGGGGATGATCTGGTGCATGAGGTGCTAGTCTGAAATCTAGGTTCAATTCTTTGTAGCTGTCCTCTGTGCCCCCAGACAAGTAATTAAACTGCACAACCCAAAAAGCGTTTTTTTACCCAACGCCCATCAGACTTCCAGTGAGAGACAGGGAAGGGTCAGGCACTCCTCACCTGGGCACTGGGCTCCTTGTGCCTCGGTTTACTCTTTGTAAACAGGGATAATAGTGTTTCCCTTCTCAAAAGTACAATAGCAGGTGCTCAGATATAGTGAGAATGGGAACCAAATTACACACACACATGTTGAACATACTATACACTCTATATGCATGTGATGTATGGCCTGGGCACGAAAATGTAGGAGATCCCAAGGCAGTGGTGACCCAAGCTATTTTTCAGAGGTTACTGAAGTGCTTGTGACAGGTTAGTTAAAAGGCTTTAATAAATCAAATCAAGTTATTTAAGTGCTTGCCCCACCCTGTAAGGAAAATTTGTATTTTAATAGCTGAGTGGGATTAGTGTCTTCCAAGCTCAGGAAAAGCACTGTGCCATAGGCAGAGGCATATCCTCACTCCTTGGTGGTTTTCACCTTGGCTAAGCTACCAGGAAAGCCAGCTGCATGAAAACCAAGTGTACTCTAGGCAGCTATGTATTAATTTGAGAGGAACCTGCTGCTGACACGTGCCCAGCATCTTCAAGAGCTAAACCATCAACCACTGGTTAGACAGCAACCCTGGTGTACACATCCCAAGGCACTGGTGGCCTCAGGCTGGTTCCAGCAGCGACGGCTCTGGAGCACAAGGACTGGAGCCACCACAACTCTCACAAGATGTCAGGTGATAAACAGCTGAGGCACCTCAGCACAATCCCTGCCAGAAAACAGGATGTCAATGTTTTTCAGCCATTCAGATAAGATCAGTTAGGATGGGAGCAGATCTCAGGAGATCAGCTAATCCAGCCTCCTACCTGGCTGCCCTTATAGCACTTCTGAACAACAGCTACTGAACACTTTCTTAAATAACTTCCAAGCATGAACATGCTTCTGTAGGAAGCTCAGTGTGGGGCAGTGTTTAAAGTACTGCAGAGAGCAAGAAATCAGAAGAGTGGCTAATTCATGCTCAGGGCCAAGAGGAGGGCAACCATTTGAGCCCCCAGGGATGTCCCAGTTGCTGAGCTACAGCCACACATGACAGGTCAAAAGTTCAGCGGCAAGGCTGGAGCTGATCCATAACACAAAGTCTGGAAACATGTCACACAAGGGCACTCCAGTAAAGAGCAGGACTGGGTCCTCATCGCAGTCCTGCCAGATGGCATTTATCACCTTGAGCAGCCCACCTCTGCACTTCAGTTTTCACATCTGCAAACCGAGGCAAACAGCATGTGCCTACTTCAATGAGGCTATTTGCTGTCGTACTGCAAAGAGCTAAGTGTCATTCAGTGCTGTCTAATTCTGCATTATCTTCAATAAATATGGATGTGGCACGATGAGCTCACAGCCAAAAAGCTTTTTTATATGCTGAATGCCCTGTGTAATGGGACCAGGTGAAATGGCATTCTCTGCTTAACTCACTCTCACCCTTCAAAGGCTTTAAGCAAAGCTTTCCTTGTGCAGCATGAAAGTGCATTGCAGCATGGACCACCGATCCCCCTGAGAGCACATACAGTCCAGCATTGTCTTGTTAATAAATGCTAGAACACAGGAACAGCTTCACGTGCTTTAACCTCCTCCTCTTCCTTGGTCACCAATAAAACAACCTGCTCTATTTCACTGGTAAAACATTTCCTACCTCCTGGGTCACTGGCAGCCACAAAATGCTTTTCTCCCTGAATTAAAATTGCAATGTATTATGCAAGCAGTTCAGCAATGGAGAAAGAGCTAGAAGCCTGCAAGAAATAAAAATAGAGCCCCACACAGAATACACATGACTTTGCATTTTTGTCTTAAGGATTATAAAAGAACTGGCCTGGCCAGTTGGGTTAGCCAAGATTTAAATCCCTGTGATATTAAATGACACAGGCGTGACACAACTGGTTTTGCATAATGGATTTTTACAAATTTGTAAAACTTGCATGACTTTTCCAAATGTTAGTCCTGGCTGTTTTTCTCTCATGGCTAAATGCTAACTCCATAGGAATGCCGTTCCACTGGAATATCAGATGTTTCACAGGCAAACACAAATCTGGGAGGCTATGGATCATTTTACCTTTATGGGTGCAGATATTTTCCCTAACAGATGTGGGATCCCCCTGTGACAAATTCAAGCTTTCTGACAGTAGGCTTCCCATTTGTTGGTTACTTACCTTGTACCCAGGGGATTTAACGGGCTGCAGGTTGAAAGCTGCTGATTTAAATATTAATCGACTTAATTCTGTAGAAGGATTTCTTTGCATTTGTCATGCTGCAAGAGAAAGAGCTCAGCCACTCCAGGCTGCAGGAAGGGGGGGAGTGGAAGATTAACTTGGGTGATTATGGGAAGCTCCTTTCCAGGATTTCTTGTTTCAGGGATATTCTGGGTTGCTGGGCTGAGGGATCACAAGACCAGAGAAGTATCCGTTGGGAAAGGCACTGGGCAGCCTCAGCCTCATAACAAGCCTTTTGCATTAAGTCTTCCTCCTTCCTGGGATTACACCTGAGCTCTGAGACCACAGGTACAATTCCAGAGTCCCCTTTAGCCCAGCATCATTCCAGCCATGACTGGCCACCTCTGCACCTCCTCTTGTGATGCTGCCTCCTTTTTGCCTGCCTTTTGTCATGGGCACTTTTCCCCCAGCCCAGTGCAAGGGGACTCAGCCCCAAGCTGCATCTAGTTCCAGCTTAACTCTGATTCCACAAACGAGCCTGCAGTTAGAGCACCATCTGGGACTGAAAATGTGGTGTGCTGTGCACCACCTCTCCACTCTCACACAAGAATTTGGGACTGCACAAAGTTATTGATCTGCAAGTGGGAGTTGTGTACCAAAAAAATTTGCCCATGGACCCACGCCCTACAGACCACAAGGCAGCTTAGGAAGCACCAGCCTGCGATATTTGGTTGTTGCACAAATTCCAGGAAAGCACTCCACAAACCAGACACCTTTGGGACCAGCCTGGTGCTCCCTGTGCCTATTACAAGTCCTTTCATTGAAGCACATGATATAAAGCCTGATTTTAGGGTCAGAAGCTTTTGGTCTGAGCTGTACATGTGGCATTGCACAAGACATACAAGGGAAAGAAGCAAACTGCATCATCAGCACTGATGGATCTTTTGCTGGCCCTTTAGTTTGGAAAGTTTTGCCTCTGGTTTTGAAGTTTTTGCTCACAATCATCTCACAGACTTTATTGATTTTCTGTGATCTTTGGTCCTGTAAACATTTACTGCTGTCAATTTGTTTGATATTCCTGTTGCTGTCCAAGGGTCTGAGTATTACAAACCTTAACCTAAATAATGCAGTGCGGCTTTTGTTCAGTGAGCATGTTTCGGCTCCTGTGTGACATGAATCACAAGTGAAACCAGAAAACGTGTGGCTGGGGTTAGTTGTATAACAGCAGGACTGCGTTACACAAGTGCAAAATCCTGTGCTGAAGTCAAAGAGGGGACTTGTAAGTCAGGGGTTGCCACCTACAATGATGGGACCTTCACCAGATTATTGTCGGACCTTGCTTACTCATTGACTAATTAAAAAGAGCTGCCAAACTGGTGATTTCCCCTTCCCCTCACCACAGGCTGCATTTCAATCATGTGAGGAAAGCAGAGAGGTTTTCAGGGTTTCATTTCGCTGGGCCATTGTTTTGCTCTGTTGTTGGCTGAGGGCAGGAGCTGGCCACGGGAAGGGGCAGCAGTCAGCTGCAGCTCCCTGGGAAGCACGACTCCATGCCATTGAATCACATCCAACATGATCGATCCTTCCCCACTGCTGCAAACTCTCCCTGGAGGCACTGTCAGGTCAGGTTTGTCTAACCCCTGTGAAAGGCTGTTCTTCCTGGTGCACCCCAAGGTGGCGTTCCCTGCTATAGGGCTGTGTCAGGGTCTGGGACCCCATTTGGGGGACAGCCTCTGGGTGCCAGTGCAGCCCTCACCACCCCATCGCACACTGGGGCCGTGGCCCTGCTGCAGGGCATTGGCACAGGTTGGGCCATGCTAGCAGTGCACTGGGCACTTGTGGGGCTGGAGGTAGAAGCCATGGGTGCAGCAGTGGGAGCACAGGAGAAGCCCCCTGCTTCCAAAGCACTGCCCCATTCGGGCTGCAAGCACCACAGCCCATTTGTTTTCATGTCATGTCAGCATGAGTTTCTGCAACACTGGAGTGCTTCCTTCCAAGCTGCAACATGTGCCACTGGGCAGGAGCCCACCCAGCTGCCCTTGCAGGGTACAAGGATGCAGCTCCTTGCTGCTGGCACTGGACATGCTCTCTGCTGGGTTTCACTTGGGAGGAAGCATCTGGAGGCTTTTGTCCATCCCTTGCCACCTCCTGCTGTTGTTTGATGCTCAGGGTTTCTTTTTTGAGCATAAATGATCCAAATGATTATGTCACAGTTAAAGTGACTCATGGCTCAAGAACACATTGCTCTAGGTTTTAAAAGGGAAATATAATCTGATTTTCGAAGCCTGAGCAGCCACACTGTATGCTCCAGATGTGCCCCAGTAACTTGTGATAATCCTCTGTGAAGGTTAAGGCAACTCTGTTTACAAGGTGAGAAAAATAAAACTATCCTGGCCAAGCAGACATGAAAGTACTGAGTAAGGAGGGCCAAAGTGATTTTCTCTGCAGCCATTGTGCAGCACTGAGCTGAGAGACTGGTGCTTTGCAAGCACAACCCATCAGAGACACAGGGGTGGTCCTGGCAGCCCCCGCTGCCCACCAGCCACCATGCGCCCCACAGCACCATGGGTCAGGGTCCCCATGCACCTCCGTACACCTCCGTACACATTCCCATTTTCTTCCTGGCTTGTACTGAAGGGAGCAAGAAGAAACCTGCAGCATCCATCGTGTGCTCAGGGAGGTTACTGCCTTAGCCCCACCACGTCTCCCCCCTAGGTCTGTGGTCATTGCTTCAGTGTCTGCCTTTGGCAGGAGGGCTCAGCCTGTGCACACGCTGCGCCCGCTCGCACCGATGCATCCTGAGTGCCACAGAACAGGCAGGCTGCTCTTCTGCTTTGGTAGCATTTTCTACTCCCTTGGCAGAGGCCTGAGGAATGACAGTGGTGGGGTCACGGGGGATGAGGACTCTATTTTTCTGCAGTAGCTGTAGAACCAAAAATATGCCGGCATGAATCAGCTGGTGCACAAACACACTCACAGTTGCTTGCATCAATTAAGCTTACATCTACATTGTTTGAAGAACATCTGCTTAGTGACGTTCAGGAGTTTGACAACACTGATCTGAGGTTCAGTTTTTGCTTGCTGAGGGGCTTTTACAGGTGTCTTAAAGCTCCCTGGCCAGGTTTGCTGAAAGATGTGCTGTGAGGATGATGATCTCACAGCAAGAGGCAATGGATTAGCCCATATGTCTGAGCCATAATTACCACTGCTGGCAGTCTGGTGTGTGAATGCAGGATAACTGGCACATAACATCATGGTGCAGCACTGTGATGCTGCCGTAGGTCCCCCTCGGGACCCCCTTGTACAGCGCTGCTGGCCGGGACAGCTTCTGTATGAGACCAGGGTGCGGGGAAGCCTCAGTGCACCTGACCAGAGCCTGACCAGAGGGGCACTGTGCGCAGAGGAGCTGGGGACCCACGGAGCTCCATTCGTGCACTGCATTCCTGTGCTGGGGCACCCTGCAGCTGCAGGACAAACTTCACCACCATCTTGTAACACAGGAGCCTGCGGGCAGCTCCCACTTGGTGCCAGCAATTACACCACTAGCGTGGCCTTGCTTTTGTCCAAAAGTGCGGCAAGGACTTGTGATGCAAACATCCTTTCTGCTTGACAGTAGAAATGATGCACAGAGTTGTTCTCTTGTAAGAAAATCCTAAACCAGCTCAAACTGGGGTAACCCTGTCAGTGGAGGGGTCTGCACAGCATGCTGCGTGTGGGTGCACAGCTCAGGGTTCCTGGCATCTAAAGGGATGGAAGATTATCTGTGCTATTTTATCCTTGCAGTGTTAGTTCTCATAAACAGCATTTTAAACGATACTTTACAGAGTCTGAGGGCATTTCTTATGGGCACTACCATGGATCAGCACCTCCTGGTGTAGCACATCAGGCGCTGGGTGCCAGGCTGAGAGGAGTCATGCTGCTCCCACAAATGGGGTGTCCTGGAGTGACAGCAGAGCAGCCAGGCTTTTCTGTAGAAATTTAACCCAGGATCAGTCTTAGAAAGGTCATTTTTTCAAGCTGGTGCAGCACTTCTGGTAATAACAGTAGTGTCTGGCACATGCTGGCCCACCATCCTCTGCATAAACAGGCAATGAAAGTGCCTTTTCTGATTGTCAGTATGGACAAAAGTTCCATTTTTTTTAAAAAAAGAAAGACATCATAAGGAACAATCAATGAAGAAACCCCAGCATTTGGCAATCCACCTCCTCCATAAAGATTCTAGTGTCCGTGTTGCCTGTACCTGGATGCTGGTCAAGTTTATTTTTGGATCAATCCATGTGATGTTAAATCACTTCCCATGCAGCAGTGTTTTATTACTCCACTCCACTGCCTGCATGATATAAAGGGTAAAACTCAAAACTATGATAAATCTGATAAATAATAGATGGGTTCTTTAGCTGTCACTGCTGATCACTCTCTGAAAGCCAGGAAAGCACTCACCAGCGTGCCCTTGATTTGCAGCTCATAAAAGCCTTGCCTTCAAGGAACTTAAACCAAAATCAGAACAGCAACTGTAATAATTACACTTTATAGCTCCTACCATTGCTATCAACTTCCAACGGCTAGATTGCAAGAAATAAAAGAATAAAACCCCAAACCAAAACAGAATGGAATTAAAACCCCTTGAGAATTTTTGTCAGCCAATCGAATCACTGCACGGAGTTGGTATAAATGCATTCAAAAAGGCATTTCTGTTCTGTGGCTCAAGGTTTGTTCCTGACCCTCTAACTAGGACTTAGTGCTCATTGTGCTGCTCGTGTTTATCACAGGTTGCCACCACATCATTGCAGGAGGAAGGTAAGGCCCCTAAAAGAATAACATTTCCAAGTGGAAAAATGTTTTGTCTTCTGTCACTTCTTGCTTGTGCAGTTACAGGACGATTACTCAGAAGAGTCCTTCCCTCCTTCGCCTTGTGTATTGGCACAGTTGTCAGGACACAGAGGCCATTCCCATGTACTGTGCCTCTGCACAGTCAGTCAGGCTATTAGTTTTCCTGGTATCTGTCCAGCTCTTCCGTCTCATGATAAAGGAGCTAAAAATACAGGGCAGTGCGAGCACCACATTTCGGCAGAGGAACTCAAGGACAAGCAGAGGATCTGGCACATTGCAAGCTGAATCTTCTACATTTTACAGTAAAGCATTGCATCACATGTACTAATAGATTGTGTGGGAACTGAGGAAGCGCAAAACATCTTCAGGCTTTCCACAATCTTCATATCAGAAGAGCTGCTTTCCCCCCCCCCCCCAGTTGTTTAATGACTAGGTTCAGGAAAGTGAAATGAAACTGTCCCGAGCTTCTGGGAAGCTGCTGCTGCTGGTCTCCTAGGCTCTGCTGCAGGCTCACGTGGTAGAGCACCCAGCATGTCAGAGCCTCACCTCCCCAGCTCCTCAACTGCCCAAAACATACAATAAGCATCACCTTCAGTGCCAGCTGGACTTCTGGGGCCTTGATTCATTAAGGTTAACCAAAAAAAAAAAAAAAAAAAAGATAAAAAATGCAACATGTACAGTTTTGTTCATGAGATATTTATACTTTTTGATAGAAATTACTGCAAAGTAGGTCACAGATGAAAGAAAAGAGAGATTTTATTGTAATGATAATGCTCTTTCAGAATATGGCACACTGCAGGTAAGATGTTTCTAACCAGATTTTAAACATACATGCAATGGTACAGCTTTTATTAAAATGCTGCGGTTGGGGGAATTTCTTAGAGCAAAATTGTACAGCAGGTAGATGGACTGATCCTATATTAGCCAGCAGTTGCAGCTACAAAGAGCTGAAAATTTTCAAACAGTAAACAGAGTTGTGTTGAAACCCAGAATCCCCAGGAAACAGGAAGATTTCGGTGACATTTCATAGGAAAAAAATGTAAACACCTATTTGGGTAAGGCTGGAAGTTTTATTTTGGCACTGCCAGAACAGAACATTTTTACTTCATAGCCTAATAAAAATACTTCGACATTCAAAACATTGCAGCTTTCAACATGCAAAATCTGAATGCATCCAAATCTTTTTTAATTGTGATCTCATTCTGATTCTTTACATTATGAACCTTCCCGTAAGGAAGACCTGCAGGTTCTTCCCTGTGTTCTGCAAGTGAGCTGCCTCTGGTTTGTACCACAGAGCGCAACACGGTGTCCGGAAAACCAAAGCTGACCCTTTAGCTAGGGACATACACTAAAAGCTTTGAGCTGCAATTTAAACACATGATCATACCCTTCTTAGCTGAAATGCCACATAAACTTGCACTACCTGAGGAACCTTATTCTTTTCCCACAGTTCTAAGAAACATTTCTATTGCAATAACAAAGTGATCCGCCTCTACTTTGCAAAGTTTTACCAGACTAGATGTTTTAGCTTAGAGTGCAAGACAATTTGGCTAGAGCAAGGCAATTCTCAGTCAATACTGCAGAAAATTTTTAGAAAAAAATATTGTTGTTGTTAAAGAAAAACATCCCTGCTGACAGAGTGCTGCAGGCATGTCCTCATTGCTGGCATGGCCTGAGGCCAAAGAACAGGGTCCCTCCCTTTCTGTGCCTGACATCACTCAAGTTGGATTGGGCCACCAACTTCTGGTGAGCAAATAAGCTCTTCCAGAAGTGAGGCCATGAGACCTTTTCTTCAAGGAGTCTGGGTGGAACAGTGGTGAGCTCAGCTAAAGTTCTTGGGGGAACCGGTGTTGCAATAGCAGCAGCAAAACCCTCTGCTCATACCTGCCGGGGTTCTGGAAGCCCAGCTCGTGTAGCCAAGACCCTGCGGAACAGGTCAGATGTGATATGGCCACAGACCAGGCATGGGGTCCTGGTCAGTCCTTTGTAGCATCCTTCCTTATCATCAACATGAGGTTTCCTCCTCCAGTCCACTTTGTGTTTCTTTAACATCACCTACTAGCACCCAGCCAGTAGCCTGTCACCAGCTGAAGGTGACACTACTGGGAACTGATTAAGCTCATCATTAGAGGATAAACATCAATAACTTGAAGGCACCAGTCCAGGCAACCAGTCTAAGGCTACAGTGCTACAAAAATGTGGGCACACAACCTGTGCTCCAAGCAAGGGAGACCATCCCCAGTTCTGGGAGAGGGGACTTCCTGCAGAGAGGATAGTAGACAGGCTGTAGGAAAGCAAGGGTTGAGATTTCTGCAAATAAACTTTAACCAGAACAAGGTGGAACTGCTCCCCTCAAGAAAGAGGAGCTACCTTGGCATGCCTTATCCCATCCTGCTGGGTGTGGGCAAGAGGGTGCAAAGCTCCAGTCTGAAACCAGGTCATTGGCCAGCAAATGCCTTTCTGGTGATTCTAGTCTATTATGGAGATAAGAAAGATCTCTGTGACCTTTCTGTTAAACAGCAAAGGTCCCAGGAGTTTGGGTTCATCCTGAAGTGGATGGTGGACACTTCTGATTTCTCAGACATCTGTGAGAGCAAAACTGTCTGTCTGGGTGTTTCTCCTGGAGGTTTCTACTCCAAAATCTGTTTCTGCTACAAGGACTCTGTGCCTGGGTGGCTATAGCATGCAGCATCAGCATGTCAAAACTAAATGCATTTAAAGAGTCAATCCTCTTCTTCTTTAGGCAATACAGAGTTTACCGACTTCTTTGTACATGGTCTAGGATGCCAGTTGGTGAGTTAGTTGTGCTTTAATTTACATGAACTTAAATGCCAAGGGCATGCTCATTATCTGATGGGGTTGGAGCAGCAGCTGGGTCCTCAGGTGGGGAAGCACTTGCTGGCAGAGCTGGAAATAAGCTGAAGCACTCTGCAGGAGGGAGGGAGAGGGCAACATGCCAGAAGTAGGTACAGTGTAGGGGACAACAATTATTAGAGACAGGCAGTTTGGGCTCCTTTAGCACCTTCTCTCATCACAGTAAATCCAATGCTACCTCAACATTTTTATGCATGTTTTCTTATTGCTACTCTAAATAGCTCATTATAGGTCTATCACTGCTCCTACACAACAGAGTTATTTCCTTTGAACTAACAAAAACATATGGAGCCCCCATGCCCAATTGTTCCAGCCTGAATCCTTAGACAAAAGGAGAAATTCAGCCAGAAATTACTAAATAGCTTGTTTTGTTGGGGCTGGAGTTTGGTTTGGTTTTTTAAAGTGGCTGGATTCCCTTCATCTTTTCGCTCAGCTCTACAGATTCTTCTGAACTGCAGAGCCAAAAGCCAGCCAGGCAGGGCTACATACCGCAGGAACAAGAGAGCGACCAAGAGGGATGTTTCGATAGCTAATGCTGAAATTACAACAGCAACCACTTTGGTTTGCTTTGAAAAACCCTAAGTAGTGTTTATGCTGAAAAAACACAGGTAGTCAGACCAGCAAGTCTTTGCTAAAACTTCTAAACTGTTGCTTCATTTATAAATCTGCTCAAGACTTCAAGTATTAGAAAGTATATATGTCTTGACAGTCCTTGATGGCTGTGTAGGACTCCGATGGAGACCATCCAGCCAACACTACCCACATACTCGCTGGGGCAGAAAGGTAAAAGGCAGCAGGCCATCTCCAGGGCTACTGATGGGCCCCTGTGATTCATAATCAAGGTAGAGGCTGGGTTCTTATTGCAAGAAATAGAGTGGGAACATGTCCCTGGTCTCACCTTTCACATGTCCAACCTACAGCTTTCATGGGTGGTTGGTGGCACTTGCACGAAGGATGCCCAGCGCAGAAGTAAGGTGCCTAATCTCCATCTTTGCCTTCCAAAACACTTCCCTGCTTCCCTCTTCCTAGAGACCAGGACTCATCAGTAGGTGGAACCTACATCCTTTTACGTATAGCCAGGGCTACTTATGCTTCCACATTTTTGTAGAGGTACCCTTTATCTTTTCACGTATTTCAACATGTTATTCCATCAGTTGATAAACTAAGTTTTCTCTTCCAAATGACAATGTTCCTGCAAGCTGAATAGCTGGGAGAAAATTTCATTCTGTGCCATGACCAGGTGATTCAGAGGGCCAGGATTCAGAGGGTTGTTTCCGAGCTGGCTTCTGCCAAGGCTGCACTGGGGGAATTTAAGAGACCTCTGCGGCATTACTTGCAATTACCGCTAGAGGAATGAATCAAAAGCACATCATAGAAGATGCTTTTAGCTATTGAAACAAAGATGTATTTGTGACCCATCACTAGAAATTAGTAGCCTTGATTAGTCAGCTGGGCTTGCATGGGATCTTTGTTGGAGTTTGTTCAACTTGAGCATTAAAAACGAATAAGCAAACAAACAAACAAAAAACCCCCAACCAACCCACCAACCACAATACTACAAGAAAACTACCAAATGGTTCAATACAAGGCAGAGGTGACAAAGCTGAACAACTGCTTCAACACTGTCCCTTGCAATAGTAGGTAGAGACTAATGGTGGCTGTTCAGTGACATTTATAAAATATAATTTTTATTTATATTTTATATATATTATAATACAATATAATATAATATAATATAATATATGATATGATATGATATAATATAATATAATATGATAGAATAGAATAGAATAGAATATTATATCATATTACATTACATTACATTATATTACATCATATCATATTATATTATATTATATCATATTATATCATATCATATTATATTATATTATATTATATTATATTATATTATAATACATTATATTATATTATATTATATTATAATACATTACATTCTATTACATTATATTACATTCTATTACATTATATTACATTATATTATATTATATATAAATATAGAGATAAATTCCTAGCTGATGAATGTTCATGTAAAACAACACCCTGTTTAAATTCAAAGTGAAAACACAGCAGAAGGTTGGGGGTAACTGCTGCAAAGACTCAGATCCAGCCTGCCAAGGGGGTGGGTGGCTATGTCCCCCAGTTTGCACCCCGAGGGGGGCAGGGGTATGCTGGGAGGTCCCCACGGAGAATGGTGGGCTCGATCCTGCCTGTTAATATACCGTGTCCCACAGAAACCCAAATTTTATTTTCTTTTTTTTAAAGAAAACGCTCAGACATTTGTGACATGTTAGAATATGGAGTTAGTACCAGGAGGTGGCTTTTGCGCAGCAGCTCCCCGGGCCGGGCGATGGCCCCTCCAGCGATGCCGAGCCACCGAGCATCTTACGCTGCCTCCAGCTACTGTGCTTCATTTCTGCTGCACCTCACATGCCACCTAGTGGCTTCCGAAGTGAGGAAATTCCTTGTTCAACATTACTTTCAGACAGGCTGCTTCTGCCAGCTGTTCCATAGGTCTCACCCTTGCTATGGAAGAAGCAAGCTGAGGTCCCGCACACCGCGGCGCACCCCTGGCACCGCCGCAAACCTCCGCCCTGACGGCTCATCCCAAGAGCTGCCCCTCATCCACCCCAGCAAGTTCTCACTCTTCATTACACCCTCAGAGACAGAAATTTCCAGCACCTTGGGCTTCACTTACGGCTCTCTCCTGTTTGACCACCATGTTCAAAGCCTCCCTGGAGCCCCAGCCCCTTCGCCTGCCCACCCTGCCGCTCTGCCCCACCGCCTTAGCCAGATGTCTGGTGGGGAGGAGGCTGCACATTTTACTTCTAAGCGTTCGGTGGTAGCAGACACTTGCCACAAAATTCACAAGTAAATTAAAATCCATGTTTTCCGAGAAAAAACTAAACCAGAAAGCTTTAAACTGGTCTTCCCCTTTCTCTCTTCCTAGCTTCTCACAAAGGGCGGAGAGGACTGTATCAGCTCAAGAGCTATTTTCGAGTGCCCTACAGCCATTTTCATTCAGACAAAAGGTGTAACACCACAGCCTTGTGGTTAGGCCGCTTCTCCAAGAAACAAGAAGTTCTGGTTAAAAACTATATTTTCCCTCCAACAGAGTTAATTTGATTAGTCTTGCTCCCTTCTCAGCACGGTGGCCTGACCACTGTGTTAATAAATACCTCTGTGCCTTGGTCAGCCCCTAAGTGTGGCTGGCGAAGTGACACAGCATCTGCAGAAGAGGTCAATGGGCTCTCTGAGGACTGCCAGCACCAGGGTCACTCAGGATGAGCCCAGCTCCTGCCAGGATGCCTTGCCACAGGACACAGAGTGCATATTTGCCATTACAAAAGGAGGAACTTCATCATCATTAAATTTAGGCAATGAGTGTCCAAGTCACTCTGGGCAAAGAAAGGATCCAGACGTGATCCCTGTTATCTCCAGCATTTGCATTAGGCAGAGGTAGCAATAAAAAAGGAACCACTTTCCCCAAACATTAATTCCTTTTCTTTCATTTCAAATGGTTGAAAACAAAACAGTCCATGGTGAAAGTGCCAAATGTTTTCTTTTCTCTGCAAAAAACTTTTTGACTTTTCTAAGGGCGGAGGGGAGGGGGGGGTGGGGAGGGACACTACCAAAAAAAAAACCCCAACTAAAACCAAAGCAATTATTTCAACATTCCTGAAATGGTTTACAACTTCTTCCTTTCAGACTGTTTGGAGAAATTATTTTGTGTTTGTGAATGGCCACTGCCAGGCTTCACCATGGACAACAAACACGCACACACATGCTGACATCCCTAAAATAATTTCTCCCCTCACCAATGTAACCAGTAGAACACATATAGCAACTTCCCAGTATGAGAAGGGGAAAATGCTCCTTTTTCTCCTCTTATCCATTCATGCTTTCTCCTCCTTTTTTTCCTACATTATGGTATGCTAAGGGCCTGATCTTATATCCTGGGTCTTTTAGATAAACTCCAGAACAACAGACAGAAAGTGAGGAAACACTGTGGAAAGACCCATAAGGGAAAGACCCATAAGGTGCAACCTTCCCTCTTTTCGCTTTTCCTAAACAACTACTGTATCCAGCCACAATTCAAATTACTGTCTCCTTGTAGTCAATTTAATTACTCAGACTTGAAAGCCAGAAGATCTTTAAGGTGCACCCCGCTTCTTGAAGCAGCGCATGCCTCAAGCCATTAGCTTCTTAATCCACGGCCCCTGCCTCTGCTTTGCACGGCAATCTGTTTGTATGGTGCCACATGCTTTTGTGCCAGTATATATAAGCAAGTATAAGCATCAGGTTGTCTTCTCATCATTCAAAACTTCCAAATGCTGAACTTTTCCAACATCTCAGGGGCACTATGCTTTTAGAGTATCAGACCCCTAGCACACAGATGATCTCTTGCTTTCTCCTGCGTTTTTCAAGATCCTTTTATCCAAACGATATCTATATACATAGTTGAACTGGCATTCAAACACACTTTTTCTGTGGCCCTTATCTTACACCTGGTTTAAATTCAGGTGCTGACCTTAAGTGCTATGCACCACCCGACCCTGAGGGCTGCGAGAAATGGTGCTGCCCTTCAAGGCACCATGATGAAGGCAACGCGGGTGAACTCGCGCTACAAACTGCTGCCCTGTGGCTTGGACGATCAGCTTTACTGTGCAAAAGTCACACAGCTGTACTACATTAGTGAATGGCTGGTCATCGCCATGCAGAGGAACCGCGTAGCAAACCCAGCTGGAGCCCCTGAGCGGCTGAACCAGCAGAGCCCAGGAAGCACAACTGATCCTGTCCTGCCTGCTGTAGGAATGCCAGGGAAGGCGACGTGTGTGTGCGCAGCAGCTAGAGGGCAGGCTCATTTTTCCTTTAAAACTTGGTAAACACTTCCTTGCAGCTTCAGTGATTTCCAGTGTTACACGGAAGCAGCTCCGCTGTAAGTCACTCAGGGGTAACTCTAACAGGAGTAGTCTTCTGTGTATTAACAGGGGGCAATGGAGGGGGACCCAAACCAACCCCCTCCAAAAAAAATCACCGGTACACAAAACTGATGGTTGCTTTGAAGGGCTTGGCTTCTGCCAGCTGGGCCTATTTCCAACACTGCAGAGCGGCAGGAATCACATCCAAGATGGGAATACTCCACAGATGTGACCACATCTCATTGCAGGCACATCACAAAGAACACAGACTGGCCTCCCAGGCTTCCATGATGGGAAAAAATAATTGAGAGGGTTTATAAATAGCGCTTATCAAAGGTCTCCAGAGGAATAATTTCCTTTTCGGGTTGGTTTATTTTTGCTTACTATTCAGAAAAGGAATTGCAAGACTAGGGAACATATAAAGTGAGCTAAGCCATCTCTGCATAGCTCAGTCTCAAGTGAGTTATGTGTTCCATAATGAAAAAAAATCCATTATTTTTGTGGCCATAAGACTTGGGAACTCGGCCCATGGCACTGAGCACAGCTGGAACAGCTGTCCACGTGCCTGCCTGGTGCTGCTGGGTGCTAGGCTGTCGGGCCAGGAGCTGCTGCACTGCCATGCACCTGCTCAGACGGGCAATTTTATGTTTTCATGGGCAAATTCTCCTTCTCTTTGTTGCTTCTTAAAAGAGCCATTGAGAAATCACCTGTCATTATATTACTCTTTGCAGTGGAAATGACTTTACTTACTGAAGTATAAGGGGAGACTGTTACACTGCCTAGTATCACTGCTGTTCATACAATTAAGGACTAGGCCAAGTAACACTACAAGTGGTGCCCCAGAATTAACATCATTATGTGGGTTCTGCCAACGCAGGGGTTTGCATTGGTGGAAACGCCAGGCAGTACCAGCCTGGTGTGGACAGAGGAGGTAGTGCCATGTCGAGCAGGAGAAGGATTTGAAAGCTCCCAGCATACACTAGCTACCTGCCAAAACAGCAGGCAGAAACTTAAAAAGCAAACAGATATTTGGAGGCATTGCAGTTTTTCCCCCCCCAATCTTGCAGCAGTCATTGTATCCCCTGACCAAAACAACCTCAGGGGCACCCTTAATGGGCAGTAACATGTCAGAATCCCACCAGAGGAGCAAGGTTGGGTCAGGACCTGGGCACTTTTCTGAGCCAAGCAGCAGCCAGAAATCACAGAAGTCCCCAGAGATACAATCCGTTGAAAAATAAAAAGTCTTGCATGAGTGGCATGCTGCACAGGGCTGAAACATGACAGCCAGGCTTAACATAAATACAGTCCTCAGTAGATACAGTTAATGAGAAAATGGTTCCTTTTGCTGCACTTCCTCCTGCGTATCTGCACATGCCATATCCTTACGGCTCTAACATGGCCATATGATGCATGACGTAGAGAAAGTCTTGAAAAAATTTTGGATTTGGATAATTAAGAAGCCATTAGAGGTCTAGAGAGCCTCCATCCCTGGGAATGGATAAAGCCATGAGAAGTGCTCATCTTCTCCCTGTTCCCCAGTCAAAAGCCAGAGGTTTCTGTGAAAAAGCACCAGGAGGAGAGAGATATGTTTAAACACAGCTATGTGTCAATGCAGGCAGCTGGGAGAGGGCAGGCAGAGGTGGAGCTGCAAGGAGACAGCCTGGTGGGGGGCTGCTTGCTGTCCTCCTCTGCTCTGACTTTCTCCTTGGGTTATGCTCACAGCCACGTTTCAAGTGACAAAGTAAAAAAAAAAAAATAATAATGAAAACTTGATGGCAGCAGCCCCAGCAGCACCTGATTTCTTGGCAGGCTGCCGCTGCTGGAGAGCTGCTTCTGGACCCATCCTGTGGCTCAGTCACTGCTGCATCTGGATGACATTTTATCTTCCTAGTAGCTTTTATCTCTAGGTCGATAGGGCTCCAACTTGCTTTTTTCACCCCCCACACCCTCCTTTTCTTTTTTAAAGGAGGTATGAACCACTTTCTACATGTGTAAGGTCACATCTGGTGAAGAACAATCAAGCACCATTACATAGCATGGTTATTTGTCTTGTTTAACAAAGTGTAAACGAAGCAAGCCATGAACAAACCAGGAACATTTCAGCCTGAATTGTGTGGATGAAAGAGATGCAAAAGCAGAAGTAGTAGAGGGCAGACCTTCTGTGGCCGTCACAGCCAGCAACAAGGCCTGACCTCAGATTTAACACTGCTATTATAAATAGCCCTGGCCCAACCCCTCATGTAGAAACACAGGAAGATTAAGCTAAACTGGTGTTCAATGAGTAAATTTTCCTTACTCCCAAATATGAACCAAATTACAAACAGTATTTTCCTTAAAGAGGGGATAAAAAAGACCCAGGAAAAACCAGCCAGGGAGGTAAGGGGGTGCACTGGTGGGAGCAGCTCCTGCTGCTGCTGCTTGTCCACCTCTGCTCCCACCTGGGCTTTCCCAGTGCCAGTCACCTCTGCCTGATGCTTGATACTGGCTCCAGGACCCACACAGATTTCAGCTGCATGGAGCCAAGCTGCCTCTGACTCAAGAGAGGAAACACTGCAGCAGCTTCTTCCTTTTCACACATTTACCAAAATGCCTCAAGCGCCCTGCTCCTTGGCAGCCTCTCTCACACACAAGAAGCCTTGCTGGCAGGCTGGCATGGCCATTTGCCCAGGGGCACCAAGACCAGGTTAGAGAGATAGATAGGTCCATGGCTGAGGTTTCTGGTATACATTCTCCACTTAATGACATAACTACTTTGTACCAGAGATACCTCTAACACAGCAGAGCACCACCAAACCCAATGCACCTGCATGTTGGTCTCTCTCTCTCTCCTACTCCACCATATCTCCATGGAACAGCCTCCTTTGTGGGGGTCCCTCCTGCCACCCCATACCAGAGCTGTCCCCTGCCCTGCACAGTTGGTTATGGGTAAACAGGGCTGCTGCCCCTTGGGCTGCCTCCCCCCTCCCCAGCTCCTCACCACCCACACTACGTGGGGGAGAGGCTGGGGACCAATGCTACCAGCTGCAGAAATTATCAACCCAGAGTGACTGCAAATTCACTTGTTCCAAATGCACAAGGTCCAAGCCCAGAAGCTGTGCGTGCTGAAAGCTGCTGTGTAAGGGCAGGAGAGGTACAAGGGAGAGAGGAAAGCATGTTGTCAAAATGCTTTAAAGCAACCCCCAAAATGCCAGCTACCCACATGCAAGTTCATTTGTGCCTCTGCAACCCAGTCTGCCCTTAACTTCTGCCAGAGGTGATAACAGGAGTACCCAGCTCATGGGCACTAAAAAATGCTCCCTAGGTGTGGCTATTTAAAAAGTCCTTGTTTCCTCACCAAAGAGCAAACATGCAATAGCTATTTGCTGTATAAAACCCCATGCAAAGATAAGGTCCGGCTGCAACCTCCTGTTGGGCACACCAGCAAGGTGAGCACCACCAGCTCTTCCGGCTCCTTCTCACTTTGCTCAGCCCTAGCTGAAGGATGTATCTTTCCTCCACTGTTTGCACCAGCAGAGGGCTTCTATGTAAAATACCTCCTTCTGACAGCAAAGGCCAGTTTTGGACTGACCCTCCCAGTTCATTCCTGCAAGCCAAGCTGCTGGAAACAACTTCTTGTCAGGATTAACCAGGGCAGATTCATATTAAAGGAGACCCAAAGCCTCCTGGTGCCTCCTCATTTGATTCCACTGCATGGCATTCCCCAGCTTCCCACCTCCAACCTCAGCACCCCTCAAAAATATATAAAATGACAACAGCAGGATACTCATTTTTAGCAAACTTGTCATTGATGGTAACAAAACAGTCTGCTAGCCCGGAGCTCTCAGTGGGATTACGCATGCACTTCCACAGTAGAGGCATAAGAAAGAGCTGACAGAGCAATTGCCTTTATAGTCATCTCCCAGATGGCTGAGATGCTGGATGGTTTAGCAATTCACTGCACAGATTTCCTTATAATAAAGAAGAGGGACTGATGCCTCCCACAGAGATGCAGAGGAGGACCTGATGGTAGATACAGGAGTAGACCCATGTGTGCTCTCAGTAGCACACTTGTGACCCAGCCTGGCAGGACACTGCATGAAAGGAGCTACATCTTTGTAGTCAGGTTCCTGGTAATCAGAAGCTTCAGAGGCAAAGAGCAAGCTGAGTCCAGATGAACCACAGCACGCTCAGGCTGTTTACAATTCGTTTAAATCACAGCTCCTTCTAATAAATCTCAGCTGTGTTCTCACTAGTGGCAGATCTCCTGTGGCTGCAGCAACATGCACGGTGTAGGACCCGGCAACCCCAGTGCTGTGGGGAATGCTGTGGACATGGCCAGGTCTTTGGCTGGGACAACTGCTCTCAGTGCACTCATTTCCACCCATCCACCACAGTGCACACAGATTTCCTTCGTGGTAGGGGAGCACTGCCGGATAGCGGGATCAATCATACCTCTGTCTAGCAGGTTGTTAAGGCAGGAAGGTTTCCATTAAGTTAGCAAGGGTGTTAATTTATAGCATGTTTGCTGCTTCTCTCCAAACACTCTTCCAGATGAGAGCTTGCTCCCTTGTGCTTGCTGCACGCTAAGGGCAAATATTAACAAGCATTTTGTTTAATGGCAGTGATTGATGCAGTCCTTCACCCTTCCCACCCCCCACTGTGGGCTCCTGGCCTTCACTTCAGGTTGAGCTGCTGCTCAATCTGCATCAGAAGATTTGTCTGATTGAAATAAAACCTAAGGAAAACATATATATGAATATATTTTTTGGCCTAAAAGTGACTATGGATATAGTGCTGCAAATGACTTGAAGTATTGCAAATGCAAAGCCAAATCTTGCAAAAACTGCTGTCTGGACAAGCTCTAAGTGACTGTATGCCAAGAGCTAATTGTTAGCGGAGTCTGCATCTACCAACACAGAACTACTTCCCCAATAACAAATGCTGTGAATTTTGCCAGCTTTTTGATACCAAAAAGATTTCAGAGTTGAACAGCTAGAAGTTTATTATTGGATTAAGGACAAAATAACCAGCAATGGAATGAATAATTAATGTATAGAGCACTGTCTGGGGGAATGCAATTACTTATATCACATATGCTGTAGGAAATTTCTATTAATTTCATATGAGAGGCAACTAGTTTCCGACAAAATACTTCAGAGTAGAAACTTAACACATAACAAGCCATGCTTCATTTTCATATTTGCAGCAAGGATTATAAGAATTATCCAATAAAAAAAATAGTTTCATGGTAATTCATTGGCCTGTACCAGTTCAAGTCAGCCAAAGTATTTTTTTATTTTTCTTGTGCTCTCTTCATTATTACAAAACTTTAAAGACAAGATAATACCACTCAGGTCTGAGATGTGCCTGAATGACTCTTGGACCACAAAGAGTCAAAGGAGACTGGAGCTGTACAATGCCACCAGGCACTCCTTTCCACTGCTTTGCATTTTGTAGAGCTGCTTACACAACATACAGTGACATGGCATACAACGATACAGTGTCATTGTGCTTGTTCCACCCAAGTAAAAGGCAATAGAGAATTAAGTTCAGTTCTGTCTACAAAGACATTTTCAGTCCACTGCTTTCATTCCAGTTTGTTGTGCAAAGGCAGATGTAGGTTATGGGTAACAAGCCTGCAACAGCAGCTGTTGCAAGCCCATGCTCAAGAGGAGATAAGTCAGCAAGAAATGACAACAGAAAGTAGACTACATACAATAGTGATCTCTTTTTTTTGTATGACTCATAGAGATTAACAAGTGACAGGCTCCCTAAGTCCATTAATAATGCTGTTAGAGATGGAAAGACATAAGGAAATGTAAATATGATTTGAATTGCTCTTACATTTGCAATAGCCAGAAGGAATCTCCAAAATGAGAACATTCATCCCCAAAACAAGAGCAGAAAACCACCAGACTTCTTTGGGTGAAAAAAGGTGCAACGGTATTCCTAACAAATTTCTATTTCATATGCCAAATTTCAGCCAAAGAAAGGACTTTTTACTAGTTATTAAACACTTGAAAGCCTGAGATGACTACACAAAAGCTGGCACAACAGTAACTGATGATGGTTGCTAGCAGAAGTCATTGCAACACCAGCCCTTGTCCCTCTTTCTGTTGCAGAACCATCCCACATGGGCCTGGATGAAACCAGTCATTTGTTCCTACATCAGGGTGTCTCATTTCCACTGACACCCTTCTTCTCTTGGTGGTGGGAGTTTAACAGCAGGAGCCTCCTTCTCTCCCTGAATGAAGAGCTGGTCTGTGTATTCTCACAAAACTCTGTCTGTCCAGGGTCCCATCCCTACCCACTTGCGCCTCGTGTAGAAATACCTAAATTCAGTGCTCAGCTGTTAAAGCAATCAGAGCTGTGCTAGGGAAGAATTATTCCATGCGTGCAGCTCTGGGTCACGCTGGCAGAGCTCCTCAGGCAGCAGCGATGTAGCTGGCACCAGGCAAGTGCTCTGTGAGGCAGGGAGGGCGGCAGCCTCAAACATCTTCTGCAGAAAGGGTGCATTTTCTATAGGCAACAGTTCCCGTTCTCTCCTGTTCCCATTAGTCTGGGCATAGCAACAGAGGGTGTACTGAAGAGACACTGAGACAAAGTCATGAGCTTTTGGGGATTTAGCCAGCCTTGCTCATCTTGGAGGTGTCTGCTCACCTCCAGCTACCTGAAAACCTTCTCTGATGCATCAGACTCTGTCTCGGCATGTGTTAGCTGTGCACTTAGATTTATGATGCACACAGAAAACTGCCTAGATCTCTCTGTTGAGTTTTATGTGGAAAAGCATCTTAATGCGTCATGTTTTCAGAGCAGTTCTGTGTTAGGTAGCCTGGGACACTCTCTCTCCAAATAGTCCATTGCTCTTTGAGATGCTAGAGGTAAAGAGAAAAGTGAGGAGGAGTAATAACCAAAGTTATAGTCAAGGGAAAGCTCTCAGGTGCCTGTAACAGCCCATCATGCTGCCCATGGACATTTCAAACTCACGCTGACATGCACCACAGCGAGGAAGCTGCTGCGCTGCCATGGGAGGTAACATGCTCTAGCATCACTCACACAACTGCAGGGCTTCTTTGGTTTTGTTCTTTACACACACATTAAGCTGGAAAATGCATCCTCTCATAAAGTGGAGTGTGACAAGCAGCAGCCATAATAAGAAAAGCAGTGTTGTCTCTTGAGAAAAAGCATTTGTGTCCTCTGCAGTGGAGAACAGGCAGCAGAAGGTTGCTGGTAGCAAGTCCTCTGTGCTGTTTCCTCTGAAGCAAAGCAGAGACCACGTCTTGCTAACCCATAGCTGAGAAAAAGCCCAACCACTAAAAAAAATATCCCTAGATTATAGGAGCAATGCTGGCCCTCCTGCTGTGCAATGAGTTGTGTTACACCATGCAGAGGTAAGAGAAATTCAAGTGGAGAATTATGGTGATAAGGGCCTGGATGGTCTTTAAGGCATGGCTGCGTTTGGACACAGTTATGAACAATGATGTTGGGCAACATAACAAAAGATGTGAGCAGGATACAGGAGGTCTGCTCAGACCTGCATCACTTACCACAGGTGTTCAGAGACATGTTCAGGTCTGTAGTATGGACCAGTCTGAAGGCAGGGAGGAAAAATCACACCATCTCAATGACAAAAATCACTGGAAAAGGCCATGAGATGTTCCCACATGGAGGATAAGCAAAGGTCTGGAACCAGGAGCTGGTGTCAGTGATTGCCACATGCATGTTTTGGAATTTCACAGACCTACTGAAAGTTTTGTGTTATGCAAAAAGGATGTGGCAATTTCTGAACGTTGTTGAAGCCAACTCAAGTTTCCAAACTAACTCCTTGTCTCTCTAACCTTTTCATTAGAGACAGTCCACTCGCAAATCTTTGAAAATAAGAAAAGGTACAGTGTACTACTTTCTACTTTTCAACTGGGAAACCTAACAAACAGGTTAATCTCTAGAAGTCCTGAGCCTGGTTGAAATTGCTTCCAGTGGTGGAATTCCATGTTATTACTACTGCAAGGCTTGACTTTTCCAGGGCTTCAACAGAGCTGGGATGTCTATGGGATGAAGACACTGCATGAATGAACTGTGCTTTACTGGTGAAAGAAACCAGTGAAGAAAACTAGTTTTCAGATTGAGTTACGCTCCTTTTTGAAAAATCAATGCAATTGGGAGGCTGCTGGCTTCTTATGAAGTTCCTTCCATCACAGATCGTGTTAAAGCTTGCTGGAAACAGAAGGTATTGCAGCTCTATTCATTCACATTAAGCAAAAGCGAACAATTAACATCCTTTATGGAATCAACTATCTGGAACAACAGAAACCACACCAAAATGCAGGCGCATGATACAAGTCTTCTGAGGGTGCTGAGCTATGCCAGCAAAACACATTGCTGGTATTGCCTGGTAGTACAAACTGCATGAACCACTAGCTGGAAAAGAGCTTGGAGCAGTGAGCAAAGTGTTTCCTCATATTAAACAAAGAAGGCAGTGCCTGTTCTTTGTAAATAATCAGCTAGGTTTTGAAACAATCCTGACACTAAATAATTAACTGAAACAATCCAAACTTTGGGTAACCACTAGAGTCAAAAAAGGATAATAAATCCTTTTCTTCCTGTTCACAAAGCCCACAGTATTATTTTCTAAAGCCTTCAAAAAATAAAAATGACATCAGGGTGAATTTCAAAAATTCCTAAATGTTACTTCCGTTGCCTGGCAGGAGCATCCCATCCTGTCCCTTCTGTCCTTTGCAGCAGGGACAGCCTGCCCCTGGACACGGAGGATTGGTACAACTCTGTTTGCCATGATTACAACCACTTGGCAAAGCAGAGAGCTGGCAGTGTCAGAAAGTATGAAGAAAGTATGGCTTTTCTGGATGGTGTAGGCTGCACATGGCACATGTGAAGGATGATGGGTCCAGGTGAAGAAATCTGAAGGACAATGTGAGTCCTTGGAGTGGAGAAAGCAAGAAAAGGGCAGAGAGGTTCACAGCAGGGCAGAGCCGGAGCACAGAGCTGCAGAGGAGGTGAGCAGAGAGGTCACAAATGTTAATGATAATACAGAGTTATTGGTAGTGAATATGAGTGCAGATGGTGAGAAACTCAAGGAAGACCTAAAGAGAGAGAGTGACCAGCCCATATAATGGCAAACGAAATTCAGTCTAGGCAGATGTAAAGCACAAATGCATTTAGCGAGAAGCAGCTCCAGCTTCATGTAGAAATTATGGTTTCTGTGCTCACTGCTGCTGGTCAGGAGGGAGGCCTTTGTAGAGCTACTGTAGATGCTTCCTTGAAAACATCAGATCACTGCTCAGTAACAAAGGGCAAATAAATGTTTGTGATTACTAGGAAAGGAAAAGCCAGTAAAGCAGCAAACATTGCTGTGCTGCTGTATAAATCCATCTTGCACCCACACCTTGAAGACTCTGTGCAGTTCTGGTCCCTCAAAAAGGATAGAGAAGAGCTGGGAAAGGTTCAGGGAAGAGTTATAGTGTGAGCAAAAGTGTGACACGACTTCTGTACAAGGAACAGTGCAGGAGACTGGGGTTTCTCAAGCTGTAAAAGAGATGAGATGGGGGACACTGTACACGGAAAGCTATGAAATCATTAACAACACAAAGAAAGCAGTAGGGATCAAGTGTTGATTGTGTCTCCAGGACAATGGGAGATCAGCTAGTGAAGCTGGTAGGAGCCAAGTTCAAAGGAAATGAAAGGACAAAGTCTGTCATGCAGCAGGCAGCGGACCTGCCGAGGAGGTCCTTCCTAAAGCACACTGCGATTGCAAGGAGCTTACATGCTCCCAAGTATTTGCAGGGGTCTATGCTCACAGGCAGACCACAGCAGGTTCAGGAAATCCTCTGAGCTGAGAATAGCTGGAAGCTGCGGTGTTATTAAGGGAGAAATATCTACATGTTAGTCTGTTCTTGATTTTTCCTAGGAGTCTGCTTATGGCCACTGTTGGAGGCAGAGTAGATCCATGGGTTAGATGGTCCAAACCATCACAGCTGTTCTTACCTGGAGTGGCAATAGGTAAGACAGGACTCAAGTCAAGATGAGGATCCCAAAGCGAGCAAAGGTGACAGGGTGCAGCAAAGCAGGAGGTGAAGTCAGGGGTTTGGTTGAAACTGGCACAGTTAAACTGCAGTCCAAAGGTGTAGATAAGGAAGCAGAGGAAAAGCTGCAATTTCGACTCCATCAGTGCTCAGGCCAAGCTTAGACACATCCTGCTGTAATCAAGAGCAAAGCTTCCACCGACTCCAGCAGATCAAGCCCTAGAGACACAAAAGCAAGCAGGCAAGAGAGGAGTTTCAGGGTCAAAGAATATCTCCAATATATCTGGAGACACAGCACAGGTGAGTCTGAACAGGCAGAATTTGCAGTTTATCTGTGTTTGTTATCTATATGCCAAATCTGAATGGTTTCAGTCCTGATCAGATCCAAGTAAATTTGGAATTTAAAGATACTCCTTTGCAGAGTCTGCATGATCCTAAATAATAACTACTCTGTAGATATCGCCCACAGCAGTTATTTTTTAAATCTTTTTAACAGGCAGTTTGAAATAAGCAAATTCAGTCCAAATGTGATAGAATCCAGCAGTGAGAAGTTAGAGAGTCATGGCCCCAAGGCAAGGTGCAAAGCTCCCCAAAAGGCCAATAGTTTCCATTTTCCTTAAGAGTATGAGGGTTTAATAAATATGGCCTCCAAGTGTTCCTTTTAAATGGAAGGAACCACTATTCATTTGTTACTCAAAGCACTGACTATTGCATCAATCAGCAAAATAAATATGTTTCTTCCCAGAACTGAAGAATGCTTCACATTCAAGTGGACATTCCTAACTATCATGATTCTCTCTCATACAGACAACAATCATTTTGGGTAATGAGCTTGAAATTAGCCTTTCCTGTTCTGTGGTTGTGTTTTTCTGTAGGACTGATCTTGGCTTGTTTGCTTTACAACTCCCACGTGCCGTTTCTAAATAAATGCTCATGTTATGGTCAGTATTTTGAGAGAAGTGTCTTTTATCCTTTTAGCTGAAGTAGACTGCTTTTCTTGGATGCTGAAAACAAAATAATTTTCAGAAGCTGCTCTGATGAACTGGGTTCAGCTAGAAGTGTGCCAAATCACTCTGCAGACATGGCATAGCTGTTGACCTGCGCCGAGATGGGAAATCTTTCCAGGCTGTGACGTGCCATGTCTGCTCATGTCAGCTGTGCACTGGGAAACGCACAAAGGAAGTGGCTTGCTGAAAAATGTCCTTCGGCTTAGGGATCAGAAAGGTTCCTGTAAAATGTATTACTTGGGAGGAGATCAGCCCCTCGGACCCAAGACAGAGCAATGTAATTTCTCACACAACTTATCAGGATTTTTCAGTTTTCTTCCAGTGTACCTAGGACAGCACACACAGAGGGACACACGGCATCCTTATGAAAAGCTTTACAGACATCTGCCCCATTCAATCCACCTGGCCCTGTTATTCAGCCTGATGCCACTAAGCCTTAGCAACTCAGGTTGTTTCTTCTTTTCACTATTAAGATTTTTAAAAAATAGTTTGCAGTAATTTGGCTCTGACACTGCAGTGTGACACCTCTGTGTGTACCTTTGTATCATGTTTGCTCCCCTGCCTGCTGCTCAGATACCCACTTTGCAAAGCTGGGCATCTCAGCATGGACCACACCTTGGTCCCCACTATTCAAGGATGCATTTTGGCAGCAGGAGGTTGCAGTGGTGGGTTCAGTATCTGTTCTCCTGTTTGTCTTCCTTATCACATCTGCTCCTTTTGCACATGTTCAGTGGGGAGGGGAAGCTGGCATGTGAAGACAGATGTTTGGAAGAAGAGCAGACCTACCCCAGTGCCAAGCCTGAGGATCGCTGAGGACATGCCTAATAGAGCTTTTGTTCACAGTTAGGAAGGAGGAGCTCGTTTAGGCTGTAGTCCGGTGAGCACTTTCCTTTGAAAGGAGTCTCTCCCAGCTGTGCCTTCAGTCTGTTTTTGTGCTGTCTTCATGCTATGCCGTCACAAGCCAACGTGCAGCTGCACCATGAACTGGCCCGGGGAACTGATCTGGCTGAAAACTCACCCAGCTGAAAGGGGAGGGAAAAAGGGGGGGAGGGGGGAAAGATTATTTTCCAGCCAGATCAGTTCTCTGATCTCATTTACCACATGGCAGCACTAACAGTTGTACCAGCACCAAGGAGGTAACCACTTCCCACAGCTGTGCTGACTGCTGCCAACTCTTCCTCAAGAAGCAACCCAAGCCCTTGCCCCATGGACATGCTCCATAGCAGGAATCGGGTTTTCTCATTTCATTTCCACTACTCAGCCAGTTCTAGCTTGTGTAGACAGGCAAGGACACATGGACACCCAGTGTGTCACTTGAGGAGGTCTTGTTAGAAAGCTCACATGGGGCAGGGTCTGCCGGAGCTTTCTTCTTGTAAGTGCAAAGGCAAAAAAAAAATATTCTTTGAGTGCTTCTTGATTCACTTCTTGCTCTCATGCCCCCTTGTGGAATTTAAATAAACAGTTTATATAGACAAAGTCTTTCAGTAGTTTGCCCCCTCTGCTCCCTGTTCCTGTTAACCAGCAGATGGAAGCAGCATTCCCCCCTCCTTGAGACCTCCGGTACCACAGAAGTTGTTTGACACTAAATTATTTCCCTTATAGTGCAAATTACTGGGTGGAAACAAGAAGCTGGTAACATGTGACCCACTTGCCACACACTACAGCTCTGTCTGTTAATAGATGTGACCTTGTGACTAATATAGCACTGGGAGGTACTAGGAGGGTGTGTTGAATCCCTCCCTCCAGCACAGTTGTCATCCTCATCATCTTATCACCCATCCAAGTGAGGAAGCTGCAGTCTCAAAGCCTGCCAATTCCTGCAAGACACACAAAATGCTGGATTAGGTCCAGACAAATCAGCCAAAGAATGAGGGATTTGTGCCGGGAGATGACAGCAGAGGTCAGGCCCTTGCTGAACTGCCCTCATGCCTGGAGCTCAGTCCCCGCTGGGGTGGCAGCCCCACCACTGCCCTCGCTGTGTTTTCAGACTCCGCCTGGGACGGGCATCCCACAGCTGCATGACAAAGAGCTGCAATTGCAGATGCTGCAGATTGCAGATGGCTGCAATCATGCCATCCCAACAGTCCAGCAGAGTCTCTTCCCACCTTCTGCCCTCTGCCTGCAGATAACAAGCTCTGGGCTTGGGCACAGGCTGGATGGTTTTCTCTTTGCAGAGCACACTGGATGCCAAGGGGCCTTTGCAACGTTTGAAGTGGCAACTCCCAGTGAAGAAAAAGCATCACAATCCATTGAAACTGCCCTGCAGCTGGATCTGAGGCTGCGAATTTTCCTTCCCCAGGTCTCTGGTCTGGGTGATATTGTTACAGACCTTGTTTAACACAGCAGTACACAAGAAGCCCCTTCCACTGTCCAAACCACCACCAACTCACCAAACGTTCTCACCCATAACATCCCACACTGACACTGCACCCTCCGGTCTCCCTCCCTGAGCCTCTTGCCCCTTCCCATAGCCCCTTCTGTCCCTGTCATCCCTCAAACTAAATTTTTTTCTTTGAGTGCTTCTTGATTCACTTCTTGCTCTTCCTGACCCTTGCCCCAGCCCCAGTCCTTGCTCCGTGTCCTTCCTCCCCCCATTCCTGGGGCTTCTCCCTGCCCATCCCCTCTGCTCCCCAAGGAGATGCATCCCTGGGGCAGCACACACCTTGAGATGGGAAGGGAGGGGGCATCTCGTCAAACTCAGCCCCACATCCACCCTTTGCGCACCCTTGCACTGATGCACTGAGTGCAGCTGCCTGGTCGTGGTCCCCCTCTTACAGCATGGCTATGTTCAGCGGCTGTGGGCCAGCAGCAGGCTTAGGATGAAGTCACAGAGCCCATTTAAAGCAATGGGCCAGTGCTCCCTATAGACAGAAGGAACATCTACAATATTATAGGTATGGAAAAATCAGCAGACAACGGCAACTTTTATCTCAGGTATCAAAGTGCATGGCCAGTCAACCTTGCATCCTCATCAGGGAAATTTGCAGGGAACTACCAGGCTGTAAATGCAGACTTTGGAGCATGTGGTGGGATGTGCATATGCAATAGGCAGAGGACACACAAGCAAGGAGAAAGAAATACGGAAACAGAGCTGTAGTCCTTAACTTCCAGATAGCGCTAACCAGAGAAGCTTGGGCACAGTGGGGGAAATCCCCATGCGGCTGATGTGCTGGGGAGTGCTTCGCACTGCAGCACACGGGGCCAGCACAGCCGCTGGCCACAGCAAGCATGGGGTGAGATAGGCCTTAGAATAATTTTGCCAAGAGCAATAAAGTGGTGGTGGGGTTGACCCTACCACTCTCAGGGCAAGATCTGCCAGGCAGTGAGTCATCCTCTTTCTGTTTGCTTACCTGTCCCCTGCATTTAATCCCCTCACAGTGACTTCATTGCTTTTCATTGACTCATGGTTGTTCTACTGTGAATTTCCTCTTTCCTTACTCAGCTTTGCAGATATTGTCCCCTTGCAAGAACTTGCAAGTCATTTAATTAAAGAATGAAAAAAATCATAGAAAGCTATAGGCAGAGGACACACAAACTGCAGCATTGCCAGTCTCAAAAATTCAAGGATCGTCATCAGAATTTGAGAAATATAGATTTTGTCTGAAGATGAGTTTTGAACTTCTTTCCGATGTGCATGACAGAGGCATTAACTTCCCAAAGGAACTGGCTTTTGCTCTGTGGCTGTGGCACCCCTGGGTTTCCTCTGTGCATGCTCTGTGGGCTCAGCTAGGCTCCCTGCCCTTCCCTCCTTCATCCTGACCCTGCGCCATCACTTCTGCTCTACTAGCACAGCTTTAATCTGGCTGAAAAATACCCCTGGTTTGTTGGGGTTTTTTTTGGGGGGGGAACAAACCAACCAACCAAAAACCCCCAACCTTTTGCTGAATTATTTCCCCAGGAGTCTAATCCTCCCATCTGATTCACCACATACAGAGCAGCTGCTCTAACATAAGGAGAAGATCCAGGAGCAGCAAAGTGATGGAGAGATGGTGGCAGTGTCCACACCGCTGCTTTTCTCAGCATCGCTGGTGAAGGTGAAGCTGCAGGCTCACTCTTGCCCTTGCCAGTCACCTGATAACGTGACACATCCAGCCCCTCTCCAAAGCCTGGTTACTCAAAGTTAATGTATTTGTGCCCTTTCCCTTCCACACATACTCTCCTGTCCTCCAGCAATTAACTATGAACCAACACGACTTACATAAATGTTCCTCCCTCATTTGCCTCATGGCACTGCCTGGGATCCTGCCCCCTCCCCTGCCCCCCAACACCCTGGGGGATGGGGTTTGCCCCCCCGCCTCACCTGCCAGACATGGGGGTGATGGCCGAGACTCCCCCCTGCTCCTACATGTAGACTGAGAGAAGGGGTGAGGTGAGGTGAGACACCCTGGCTTTGCATGTGGGAAAGGCAAAGGTGCTGCAAGTTGCTCTCTGCCCTCTCCCTCTCCATCTGCCTCTGGTCAGCTCTGAACTCATTCCCAGGGGATGGAAAACAGAGGTGGCAAGGCAGGGGTTGGATTTTTCCCTCAGGCAGGGCTGCCTTTGCAAGACACGTGGCACTGGCTCTGGAATAAGCCCAGCAGGAACTGGGCTGCACTAAAAGCATGACTGAGAACTTCATCCACCTCTGAACTTCATCCACCTCCATTCCTAAAGAAAATCCCAACTCCCAGAGGGCCACGGGAGCTGTGCTGCTGCGTTCAGCAAGGGCTCGCTTCAGCCTTGCTTTGTCATCTCTGCAAAACAAGCTTGTGCCACCACTTTGGATGCATTAATACACACCACAGCTTTAGAAATCTACAAACTTTATCTGGAAATGCATTTTTTACTCTAAAATTTAGACTTCAGCTCCTTTTCTCCAAACAATTCTGTGTATGACTTTTTTGGTTTAGAAGTAAAAACTCCAGGGAATGGAAAGCCAGGTCCTGAAAATTTTCCTGAACGACAAAACCACATATGCCTCATGGAAGAAATGCCTTACACTCCGGCACTGCAAAGACCTCGCTTTTCCTCCTCCTGCGATGCCGCGCCTTCTGCGTTGTGCAGCTTGGGGGTGCCATGGTGTCCCTCCTACAGCAGGAGCTGGGGAAGGCTGTGGGCTCAGCTTGAGAAATCAGGGACTCCATATGTTGGTCGCTACCTGGAAGGCTTAAGGGAAAGACTCTACTGCTCAGCCTAGCACGGGAGATGAACTGAAGGGTGGACACAGAGTGCCACTGCTCTTAACATTAAAGTGTTTCATCAGCTTCACCAGACTGTAGTGTCAGGAATGGAGAAGCAGCGTCATGCAGTTCTCCTCATGCCAAAGTAAATACAGCCAGGGTTCAAAACAAACTTAGGAAAAAAGTAAGTATTTTCTGCCAGGAATAAATTTGGAAAATGAGCTGTTAAAATATTTACTGTATGCAAAGGTCTTTGCCATCCATGAGCCTTCAGGATCATTTTTTGAGATTATTATTTTAAACAGTAGAAGTGCACAACAAATTCTGGTTGGAATGGTCTCTTTTTATTATCTTCAACAGGCTATGTGGGAACATGATAAAACTGGATGTTGTCCTTGACACTGAGCTCCTCCTTGTACCGCCAGCAGTAATTCTCATTATTTGGACACACTGTAATGTGCTTTGCAGCACACTCAAGGCCAAGGACTAGCTGGGGGTTGCAGCAAGATTCTCTTGAAATGTTACATTATTTTACTATCAAAAGTCTTAAAGAGTGAGGCTGTAGAAAGAGACTATGCTGACATTTTCACTTTATTACCACATGTCCAAATAACATTAATCAAGGAATGTATCTGTCAGAAATATCCTTGTTATGAGGTGCAACTTGTTTCTGTAAATCCGTACTTGAAGCTTTTGTGTCAGGTTTCTTAGATAACACGGCAATACATTTCAGAGTCTCTTTTCCAGGGTCTTCAAAGAGATAGACTGGAGTGTCCCACATTATCCCAGGACATGTGACCAGTGTGAGCTATGTAAAAGCTCGTGAAACAATGCTCCTGCAGGATGGATGCTCAGATCCCAGCTCTGTCCACAGCCGTACCAGGCTCGGGCAGGGATCAATGCAGACTGTACCCCTCAGTATTTCCCACCATTGCTGCTGGACCACCAGCCGGTTTTTCACCTGCTTCTAATTAAGGGTTTAAGTGAGCTCTGCTGTGACAGGCATAGCACACTTACCAGGACCTGTGTCCAGCCAATTGCTCAAAATATCTGTGGGTGGCTATGCTGTCAGAGGCGTGACGTTGTCCAGATCAGATGAAACAGAGAGATAGGTATCTCCCAAATACCTGTCCTGAGAGACAAGCGGGGTCTCTGCCAAGGTGCGCTAGGGCAGGACACCAGTAACAGCTGCACCCACCCTTCTCACAGTCTTCATGTCAGTCAAAAATCCAGGAGTAGTTGGGATGATTTGCCTTTTACACTAATAGTAATATAAATGTAAGGAAATGGTGTCACTGCTCAGACAACTGTGTAACTAGTCCTTCTGGAGGTGGGTGGCAGGGGATGTGTTGGGCTTGCAGTGGGCTGCCCTAGGCATGATCTACATGTGGAGGAGCTGGGTACAGTGCAGCTGTCTCCCCACGTCCCAACCTCCCTGCCAGTGCTAGAAGAGGTGATGCCCACAGCTTATTCAGCATATTTTGGAAATCTCAGAGGTAGGAAGGAAAGGGCAGAGAGACAAACCCATGGGCACAGCTGGCATTTGAGGCAGCCAGCTGGCGTTTTAAGCTTGCTGTCATGTTAAGGAATAACCCCTAGGAGTGTACAGGGTGTCTCACACTTGGCTCCCCTCTGTATGTGCAAGTATGCTTTTGCCAGTTCCCCAGATTTTATCACAGTTTCACAGTATTTGCTGTTATCCATAAATCCAGTTCACAGAGTTAAGTAGTGAGTATAAACTTCATTTAAAGTTCCTTGTTCAAAGTTAGAAAGATATAGCAACTCACAGTTTAAACAGCTCTAAAGGGTTAACAATAACTTGGAAGATCTTTTCAGTGCTCATCAGTTGTAGATAATTACAGATTTGAAGAGATTTGCAATTCATTTATAAATACAACTTCAGAAACTTTCTACTGAGACATCTTCAACAAACTGCTCAGCTTCATCGTTAATTAAGAAATCACATTTACAGACACATTTAAAAGTGTCAAGAAATTACAGGAGCACTTCTACTTTCATTTTAAATGTTAAACTTGAGAATTTCCTGGCTGGGGAAAAAAACCTGAACCCCCAAACTCAGGAAACGAGCACAAACACTGTCACACTGGCTGTGTTTTACCTCGTTCTTTTGAAATCCATGCCATGAGTTTTTTGAATGTATTTCTGAATGAGTTGGCTCTGAAAGCCGGTTTGCCAATCCTGACTACCTCAGTGATGTACCTTAAAATTTACAGCCCAGTAGTAGCTGATTTAAGTCTTGAATATCGTAGAGAAGGACGGTGTCTACTGCTGACTACTATGCTATTTGATCAGAGATTTTAATAGAGTGTGCTGGAGGACATCCAGTTTGCATCTTTTCTCTTTCTTTTTTAAATAGAACGTGCTCTCTTCAAGACATACAGGCAGTGTGCTGTCTCAGCGCACACACGGTGAGAAAGAGCTCCAAACCCAGCCTGCCAGCAGCACGTCCCTGTCCCTTGCCCAGCACTAACCCCCTCCCCATGTGTTTGGGGCAGATCATTTAACCCATGGGCCCCCGCACACGGCTCAAGGGCTCCCCTTCCCAGGCAGCACACTGCTTACGTGGCTCAGCACCTCGTGCAGCTGCAGCCTCAGTCCCTTCAGGTGCTCCCAATAAAAGGTCTGGCTGCCATTGCTTTGTGATCACCATACCAGAGAGCTTCCTACATTTATGCACTATCAAGAATACATTTGATGCTCATTAGGTAATGAGTGATGGTGCTTGCTTCCCTTATCAAAATCGATATTTCTTTCTTCAGAGCTAATTCCTTCCTTCCAGCTCTGATTTTCAAGGTGATGTGTGCTCCACCACTCCATACGTGCAAAAACGCAAATCCCACAATCACTCATGCAACAGCTCCATTGCGAATCTGTGTAGATGAGATTGCAACCAGCAGTCTCATGGCAAACACAGCTTATTAGAGGTCCCCCAAGACAGCCAGTCCCCTCATATTGAAGCACTCTGCAGAAGGAGCTCTGCTGATGTTCAGGTGGAGCACTCTGCTCACAGTAACTTGATTCAGATCTGTGAATACACTAACTGTGTATGTCGGATTTGGAAAGCTGGGAACAGCCTTTTTATGTGTGCTGGAACTGGAAACAGGGATGAACCCAGAGCTGCACAACGCAGTTTCCATCTCCATCAATGATTCTTTCTCTCTTGCACACACATGCTTTTATCCCAGCCCATCTCCCTTCTTCCTTGATTCAAGGAACTTGAGCATTCAGCCCTATGGATCTGCTCTCAGACCATGCAGCCTGATTTAGGTTACTTTAAAGTTCTGGTGTATGTGAGTTTGGGAATCTAGCTCAGACCCATATCTGGTTTGAAACACTCCTGATATGAACAGATAGTAAAAAAAGATGTCAGTTCCTTTGATCTCCCTTCTGGAATAAATAATTATTCTGCGGGCAGATGGTCTTTTCCAGCTGTTATGCCCCAATCATTGAAAAGTCCTCCAGAGACCACCTCACATGACATACAGTTCCTGTGAGAGAGCAGATGGTTAAAAACTCCAGCAAATGGTGCAGAATGAGTTATCAAAATTTCCACTTGGACCCCACACTGGCAGCACCCTCCTGGCACCATGCATGGCTACTCCTTAGCACAGCTCATGTCCCACAGACAGTGAACAAAGTTGCATTCAGCTTGAACCTGGGAAGGGAGACATTCGTATGTTGTTCTAGATGGCAAAGTTATGGCTTAACATATTTAACAGGGGAATAAAGTGGGCAGCTCAGGGACTGCTGGGTGTGGACCCACTCCTTTGCTCCATGTTGTTGCTCCACCCTGTTGATAAGGATCATATACTGTCAATTAAGCAATGTGCTTTTGTTTTTTTTTTAAGTTCTAGGGACAAAGTCTGGGGCACCAGCACAAGAAACTACTCTAGGGTTTAGGCAGAATTTCTGTCTATATCTAGCAGAGCAATCTAGCACTCAACAGCTTGGGGGCCATCCAGCCCTGAAGGCACCATAAATTCACCGGGTACTTCCTGGACGATTTTCCTACCTGCCAGAACTGCTGAGCTAAGCAGGGAGTGCCACAGCCCACAGTTAACGGTGGTTCCCCCAGACATCAGGTATCTGCAAAGTCGAACACTGCAGTGAGCCCAGCACAGTGGAGCCTGGGCTGTTGGTAGGAGTCCTGTGAGAAACCGTACGTGGTTAAAGGCCACCCAACGGACTATGTGTGCAGAGAGCACAAACATGCCTGTTTCTACTTCTTCCAAACTCCCCAGTGTTTAACTTCATAACTTTAATAATGCAAAGGTTACACCACTTCTAAACTGTGTTTATTTTCTTAAGTTTTAAACGAAAAAAACCCTCCCTGAAATCCCATAAACATTACCATGCAGTTTGTATCACCTTGGCAGGGACAGTACCCATCCACAGCACTTGCTGTCTACATGGACCATGCTGAACCCTTTACAGCTTACCTACCTGTGTTGGGATTTTTTTCTCATTTGGTATCTCAGGGGTACAAATACTTTGAATTGTTTTCACCAAGCCTTATTCAGACTTGCCTCCTAGCTCTTTCTTCTGTTCTGTCCCTTCCACACCACCCACTCCTTTTCCCAGCTTTGTCCTCAGCTAGGCAACTCTTTGTGTCTAAAATCGACCTCCAAACGTCTAGGGTTTTACCTGGACCAAATGTTTTAAAACAGACATTTGTTTGACTGTTTTGATTAAATCCTGCCTGTTGGTATAAGGTAATAAACAAAGTGATACTTACCCAACTGCACTTGAGTTATCTTGACTTTGCTCCAGTTAAACTCATATCGTTTGCTCTTTTACCCTTGATTTTGCAAGGTAATGTTATCACAGGGAACAAGTGAAGCCAGCTGTGGCATTGGATATCTAATATTTCCCAGCGCTGAACTCAGACACTTCGTATTTGACTTCTGCCACACTCAAAAGCCACATCCAAATGCTATTTTCTCCGCTTTCCAGTTCAGCTTCTAAAAGGATTTAACAACACCCCTGTGTGCACAGTTATAAACCAAGTTCAAAGTGCCTGGTATTGAGTCTCTAAGTGAAGATATGAACCAAATTCAGTGTGTTTCCTCATAAGAAAATTTCGCTGATTCAGTGCAATCAGTTTAGCAACTGAGCCTGTGAAAAGGGTTGCACTTCTGTAGAGCTGTCCTCATGCTGGAGAGGAAGAAACACCAGGCTTCAGGGAAGGATCAGCTACTGGTCAAACCCACCCTTGCAAATGCAAGCAAGCCCCAGCTGTCACTCTATGTGCCAGCCTGGCTGGCAGCTGCTCAGGGTCTTCACCCTCAAGTTCCTTCACAGGAAGCTGACTTACATGTATACGGAGCCACGACTCAGCTGAAGCCTCCTAAAACCCATGGAAGTGAAGGTTCACACCACTGAGTAACTCGGGCAGGCTTCCTCTGGTGGTTCCTCCAATAGTCACCAGGCCCTTCCATTTGACTTACACGTTGCTTTTGTGTCCCACTGCCAAAGGATACATCAGACCAAACCACCATGCTCAAGCAAGTCTGGTTCTCCACTGCATGAAGGAACAATTTCAGAGCTCCGATGGCAGTGCCATCCATACACCCGGGCTTGTGTCTTGCTCCTGTTAGTCCTGATGCTCCTCAGACCTTAAAAGCAGGGTGCTGTAGACATACAGAAAATCCACGGGCAGCCTCTGGGGGCACATTCTTGCTTCCCATGAGAACTGCTTCATAGGTTCACTGCCCATCTATCTGCATGTTAACATTTTGGCTAGTTTTGCTTGTTCTTCCCTGTGAAGTTTCATCGCTTCATTTAATTGCAAAAGTCAACGACTATATTCAAGAGATGAATTTCCCTATTGCCACAAGAAAGTTTGATATGTAGTAGCTTAGAAGTTATTTATGAGTGAAGTGGTTCTTATTCTGAAATACAACATTCATTTGTGGAAATTCTGCATTGGGGAAAAAAGAATCAATGACACATGGAAGGTGCTAAAGCCCTACCAAAATAGCATCTTAACTGTTCCTTAAAATGGTGAAATGTACACAAATAATGAAAAACAGTTTAGAAAGTTAACCAGCTTAGTCCTGGAGCAATGTAAGTATTTTGAGACAGATTTACAGTGCACTGAAAATCTGATTATGTAAACTATCATAAATGGATTCAGTGTGTTAGAAACCAACACTAAATCTTCAGCTGTTTACTGAAAAAAAAAAAAAAAGGCAATAAGGAACTATACATTACTATGTAACTATACATTAAAATGAAGATTGATTTTAGAAAGCCTAGCATAAATGAAATATGCTGACACAATGGGTAAGCAGAGAGAAAGCAAGCATAAAATTAACAATCATCAGGTCTTGCTCCAGGATTACAACTATAAACTAGAGAATGACATTATTGGTAATGCTAGTCCTTGAGATGAACTGCAGAAGTTTTGGTAGAGCTTGTCAAAACTTTCCAGGTTCCTGGTTCAAAATCTGTGCTGCAATTATGCCTGGTCATTAAAAGTAATAGAGGAGACAATCCTGAAAAATCCCCTGCCTTTTCTGTCAGGATGGTGCCCTGCAGGGCATGATGTCAGATGGGCTAGAAAGATTTGGGGGCCTCTGCGCTGCTCTGGTCTCACCCGACACCTTAGTGTTTCTCACGCATCGCCTTAGCCAGCCAAAACATTTTGTGAGTCTTATCACATTGTACAACATTATTTTGATGCTATTGGAAAGTGCATCATTAGCAGGCAGAGCTGTGGCTCTTGGCGAGGCGTAGTGGAGCCGGGAGCTGGGAGAAGGGCATCCCCAGCCTCAGGCACCTGCTGGAGCTAGGAGGTTTTATTATCACCAGAAGGAAAATGCCGGTTCATGGATATCTTATTCTCTGGGACTGTGTCAAATGGTGGCGAAGACAAGAAAAAAGGTTTTATTTCAGAACTTGAAGGTGGATAACAAAGGGGAGAAGGCTGGGTTATGGAATGTCTTGTTCTGGATGAGGCTTCTAATGGCCTCAGAGGAGTGAAGCCTACATAAAACATGTCTATAAAATGGCACTCAAAAAAAATTCATCACAATTAGCCAAGACTAATTATAATAGATATATATAGATTATATATATTATATATTTATATAATATATATAATATAATTATAATAGATATATATAATTATATAGATAAGAGTAGTTATGCATAACACCCTCCTGACACCCTCTTGCTCAAAACCAGCACAGCCATAAATTGGTGGTGGATGGCACATTTCAGAAGTAGGGGTCACTGAGTGTGTATCTGTCTGTTCTGCTCAGCACGGCGATGTCCATCAGGGTTCAACACACTCAGGGTGGTCCATTTTGGAAATTACATCAGGTGAGGGGTTTGGGGTGTTCCATGGTGAATATAGCTATTATTTGTTTTGGTCCAAGGCTTCATAGCAAAGTTATTGTGAATTCTGTAGTACTTTCATTCTTGCTTTTTTACCTACCCATCAAGGCTGCACTTTTAAAAACTGTATTTAAATTGCCTTGATCCTTCTTTAAATCTATTTTCATTGAACCTCATTATAATCCTGAAAGGGCTTATATGTGACTTGACAAAAATTTGTTGTTAAAATATTATATTTATTAATTATTTTTTTTGTTGTTGCTAGGCCCTTCTTTTTCTCTCCATTCCTCCCCAGAAGGAGTGTTCAGCAAAACTGTTTAATGCTACGGTTGTACTTAAAAGGTAGCCCATGGCGTTGCAGTTGGGATTAGATGTGACCCTTTACTGAATGTATAAATGAAAATAAACAAATTAAAAATCCCCCAGGAAACCATCCAAAGAAGCATTTCAAATCCTGAAAAGAATATATTATGCTGCCTCTTTTGAAACCAGGTCTGTACCTTTAGGTTGGCAAATTAGTAATTTTTTTTTAGAAGACTGAATCAGTACTGGTGGGCACCCAGCTCAACGTATAGGCTCCAGGTGTGCTGCCTGCAGCGCTGGGCTGCTGCACCAAAGTGGAAAAAAATGCAAAGCAAAAAGTCAAATCAGTCTCCAGCTGGTTTACAGAACAGTTTCCAAAGGTCCTGCCACCATCCTGTGCTATCTCCTGCCACCATAGGAGACAGTAGCCCCTGCCGTCTAAAGACTGGGTGTTCCCACGTCCTCAGGGAGAGCCAGGCTTTTACATCCTTGGCACTCCTGTGGTTTTACCATTGCACAGCATAATGGGAACAGCCTCAGCACCAGAGGATTGGCATAGCAACATCAGTTCGACACCTCCAGAAAGCCTCTCAATGGTGACCTGAGGCTGAAGGGTGTCCAGCTTATTTCAAATCAAGTATAATTTTGATTTTATATCACTTTAGACTAGAAGCCTGGGTTGATTTGGGGAAGGAGGGGAGGGAAAGGCTGTCTAGGGCATTTTATCTGTACACAAATAAGTATTATGAGCATGGGAGAACCTCATTTTGTCCTGTATTTATCATGCAGTACTTCCCTATAGCAATTAATCCAGTGGATCTGCCCAAGTAGTGTCTATGCAGCAAAAATATAATAAAAGGAAGAGCAGTAAGTCAGGTGGAGAGGGGTGGGAGATGGGTCTGGATGACAGAGTGGATTATTTCATCAGATCTCTAAATGCATGTGCACTTGTTTCTGACTCACCTGGGGCAGGATCCATAACCCGTCACTGCAGGTTACCTGCAGTGTAGCCATCAATGCCAGAGTGTGTCATGCAGGCTGTCTCCGAGTCAGCAGGGGAACAGGCACTTTTATAACGTGACTCACCTTGTGCTAATGTTGATATTTAACCTAGTCAAGATGAATTGGGCCCTGTTTCCCTCCATTGATTAAAGGGGAGCCAGAGCCACAAGCTCTGGCAAAGATGGCTGCCCTATTGGCATCTGCAGTGAGGTGAGAGTCATTTAATCTGCCGTAAAATGTGATCATGGGCTTGATTATCTCAGATTTTCCTATTCGTACAGAGCAAAATTCAGAGGAAAGAAACAAGAAGGAACTTGTGTGAAGCAGCTGGTGTGACTTGGTACCCCAGAGGTGAGTCACTCCGATCTTTCTCCAGTAGCTCAGAGACGGGTGGATGGATAACTCACATCACTGCCAGCACGCAGACACATCCATTAGCCATGATGACAAAGTCATAAAACCTCTGTTTCTGATGTAGGTGTATAATTATAGTACAAAAAGCCCTGAGTCACAGGTGTAATTCAGCCTCCCTTCAGGTATGCGACACGTAAGGTGTTAATCAGTTGAAGGACTGGAAAATACTGAAGTGATCACTGTTCAGTATTGGTGAATCAGAAAATGGATTTTCTTGGATGTGGCATATAGAGAATATGTGGTTTGAAAAGTGGTTGGGGCAGCTTACAGGTGCTTGATCTTTCACAGTGTTTTTTTGCAGAAAGGCAAGCATGTCTCTTATTACATCCCTACTAATTTTAGGTGGATTCTTCCAGACAGAGTCTGGAGTTGCGGATTTTCTTCTAAACAGATATCAAAATATCTCAGGGTATGAAAACACACATTTACAATACTTGCACAACCTTTCCCAACCAGGTACCATATAATTACTTAGTGTACAAATGGAGTGCAGTTGTACTAGAACTCTAATGCCTGCATAAATCCAGTTCAGAATTAAACTGCTACTTAAAAATCCTTTAAGGACGGCATTATATAATTTTATTTCTTATTCTAGTGCAATTAGTGTAAAGATGCAGGGTTGTTTAGATACCTTATTTAAACATTTCTGTCTTCTCATACATTGTTGTGATTTGGGTAAAACCCTTCCGATGCTTGGAGTAACATCTGACATCCACACATTCAAGAAGAAGGAGCAGTTAAATGGCCCTTTATTTGTGAAAGGCTAATCAGAAAAGGCTACCACAGAAGCATGGACCTGGTGTCAGTGCCAGGCAGGAGTTGCACCATCAAGCCACCACGTTTCCTAGGTACAGGGCTGCAATGAGGTCCACCCCAGCACTGGGGTTGGTGACATCAGCCATGTACTTGGGAAATGCTGGAGAACACCAGTAAACAGGAACAGGAAAAGCCACAGACACAGGCAGGGCTGGAACAAGGCATAGAAAGAAAGTACCTTTTTTCAACCTGACTTACTCATGGCCAACCTCTGTGGGCTGCTACTTCACATCTGAGTTTCTTCTCCCAAGTAGAGTCTGACAGGTAGTTTTTTATTCAGCCTTTTAAGGACTTTGATCTGACCCATACTAGGTCTTCCTTTCCTTTCTTTTAATGTTTACTTCTTTTCCAGTCTTCTGCAGCTTCACAAATCCTCCAGGATGCCGTCAGCTCCTTGCTGGAGCCTCAGGAGGGCTGAGACACTCCAGTCAATAGATACAGGGAACCATGAAGTCTGTGGGAACACAATACAGAGATGCTCCAAGGTCTTTTTACAGACTTAGCTCAGATCCAGTTGGACTTATTTTGGACTCATGTTAGACGGGGCTTTTTAAATGGGCGTAACAAGTGGGCTCGAAAGGACCCATACTACTTTCCTCACACTGTGCCTAAGATGATGATTCTTCTGGTGCTCAGCAGGGAATATGACACAGGTACAGGTGTACACAGTCAGCTCACATCCAGCTGGGCTTTCTGAGAGAAGGCCTTAGCTTTGTCCTGAATGTAAGTTTTTGGACTATTTCTAGACCCAGCCTGACCCTGGAATCTGCAATGGTGCTCATGCTAATGAGCCATGAGCTACCTCTGCATCTGTGGCACAGATAATCTCCAAACTGGATAATTCATCCACAGATGCCTGAGAGCTAGTTTTAGCTGCAGACACCTCTGTGATTGCTTCAGCCATATCCCTAAGAACTCCACAGTGATTTTCATTAGACCCAACCAAGCTGAAAGCATCTAATTGAAGAAGTACTCCCTGATCTGTTCCTTCTCTGCTAGCCTGAGTACTTCGCCTTTTGACAGTGCTGTTAATTGCATTAAACATCTGATACCAGTTAATCTTTTTAGTGAATGTGGACATAGAAAAAGAAGTATTGGGTAACTTGAGTGATCATGGAAGTCCTGCTGGAATGGGGCTTGCTCTCAAAGGGGTGGTTGCATTGGCCAGATCTACCAGTCTTCATACAGGCAAAACTAAGCTGGTATTTGCTGTGAAAACTTGTCCTGCCACCTGAGTGATTCCTTCTCAGAAAGAGGAAGCTTAAGCACCACTTGCCAAAGCAGTACAGGAGTATGGGACTATCTGCACTAACCATGACTGAAGTCTGAGAAGGAAGGAGGGTGCGAGGAAAACAAGCAATGGACAGTCATGAAATCCTGAACTCACTATCTCCTCAGATTATACTTTCACCCATAGGCATGAAGTAGAAAGCAAAAAGTAGCAGGCATTAGAAAGAGAAAGCAGCTATAAACTCAATGCAAACTCAATATTTGGTGCCCTTCCTGCCTCCCACTCTTCATCTCCTGTGTCCTATCAACTGGTCTTCAGCCCATTCAGCTGTGACAGCACAACCATTTGCAGGACTGTATTTTGAACTGGATTAGGGACCTGATCCGATTAAAAAAAAAAAAATCCTGCCAAGAAATGTCAGTTCTGTGATGTGAACAAGCGATTGTGAGAATAATTGAAACCAACATTGCCACTGAACATGTTGCATTAGGAAACCACAGCCCCAGCTCCACGGCCAGCCTGGCTGGGCTGCTCTGCGTTGTTCCGATTTACAAAAGAATCTGCCGTTAGAAGTGGGGAGTCCTCTTTCCTGGTATTTTTTTTACTTGTTTTGTTTCAAATAACTGAGTACTGATGTCTTCCAGTCACAACAAATACTGTGGCTGTCTTATTCAGCGCTCATGCTTGTCATCTTTTATCATAAAAATGAAATTCAAAGATAGAAAATGGTGTTAGAAATGGCTGAGAGGTGAAAGTATGTATCAGCAGTTGCAGAGTGCAAAACATAAAAGAAGGTTCCAATTACAGCATACGAAGCCTTACAAGCCCACCAAAGTCACAGGAAAAGCTATACTTAAAAAACAAAACAAAACAAAACACCAAAATTAAATAGCTTCTCTTTGTCAAAATTATGCATGGTTGCACTCCAGAGGAGGCGTGTGCCTACCCATGGCATGAGGGATGAGACTCCTGCCAGGAAAGCTTTCAGGACAAAGTACCTCTTACGTGTTCTCGTGCTCCCAGCCAGGAGCATGAAAGGGTGAAGTCACTCCCATTCTTTTTGAGATTTTTCTTCTGGTCCATAGCAGAGATTAAAATTTTCAGGCTACATCAATACCACTACCTTTAACAACACCAGGAACATCCCTCAGCAATCCCAGTCCTCTGCACCAGGAAGTGTTTAGCACAGGTCTTGGCACATTTTCACCTGTGCCAAGTAGCTTTCTCCCATACAGTTTCTGGGTAGGGTTCAGAAGCACCATGGGCCAGGGACTGCTCCCAGCACCAGTTGCCACGTGGCCACCCTGTTTTGGAAAGCAAGGCAGTTTAATGCTAGGGATGCAGGCTGCTTCTTGCCAACTGGCCTCAGTGCCAGGGAATAGCCCCAGGCACATTCAATTTGCTAGTATAGACAGCTTCAGTTTCTTTGTGCTGTAGTTCCTCTCACTCACTTGTGCTTTAAAACCTTTTTGGTAATAGTTTGCTTGTGAGCTGGTAGGTATTTTAGACAGCAATTTATGGACTTCGCAGAATCCAGTTTTATTTTCCTAAAATAAATCCACTGTAAATATTCAGTTGTCCTGAGGGTTTACAGCCACCTCCTGCAGAGCTGGGATAACTGGTAGCAACCGGCACCCAAGCCAAGCGTTTGGGTTAGGCATGAGGCAAATCCTCTGTTTGCAAATGCTCCTTCTTATCTTGCACTAGAAGTCTAGATGTTTACCTGAGCTGGCACTTCATAGAAGAAACCAAGCATTTCTTGGCAACTCGAAGTACAGTGGCAAGCCATGATCTTAATTTGCTAATACTGTTCTGGTTTAGGGAGTTGCCCTAATGAAACTGTCATCTGAAGAGAAGAAGCAGGAGTCAGCCCCCAATGTCCTGTAATTTCTGTGTTTATGGGCTCTGATTGCATTTTGTCCTCAATTCCCCAACACTACTGCTGTACAGCACAGTCAAACCAGCTGTTTTTTGGAGAGCCAGGCAAATACTAATGCCCAATTTAACATGCAGCTCACGTGCCTTTAAATAGCTGTGAGAGCTGAGCCAAGCCATCCACTGCAGCAATTTCTGGACATATGTGCAGAGCCCCCCGCCTCCCCTGAGCCCTCCCAGCCCAGAGCTGCAAGTGCACATGAGCTGTGCAGAGGAGCCGGGGATTGGTGCGGCTGCCTGTCATTTCACAGTCACCCCACTGACGTCTCCTCCACACTGTTGACTTGATCCTGTTTGTAGCCAATATAATTATAACATGGAGAATCAACAACTGTTAACAATTTAGGTTAAATGTAATTTAATGCCCCAAGATTACCACACTAAGATGAGATTTCACTTCATGTGGACCATGCAAAGAACGTGAAGAGCCTGCATACTTCTGTTAAATTAATTCTGGACAAAGGAAAGATTGACACTGGCTTCCTCAGACTCTATTAAATGCTTCAATGACTTTGGCACGAGTTTCTAATCTGTCACTGCTCTTGGAATTCCACATGTGAGAACAGAATCTGTCTATGAGCCGAGGTTCAAAATCCATTCTTCTTTGGGGGAGGGTGTCCATATATCTTAAAGAAAGAGAGCTCAAAATCCCTGATCATCTCTAATGGTTTGCTTAGCCCCTTGAAAAGACTATGCCTAATATTTCACTTGAAGTGCCATTGTAACCATAAACTGTGGAAGACAGCATGAAATATTGCTGTTATAAGCTCTAAGAAGTAGTCACACAAGCCCAGAAACTCAAAGAGTCCATCATAGAGTGCTCTTGTTGCTTCTGGGACAGCTGCTGAGCAAGGCATGCAGATTGCTGTTGCTGAGCTTTTGAATGATGAGAAAATAACCGAGACTGCTCAACACAGCAGACACTCCCTGGAGCACCCAGAGAGGTCCCCTAGCCAGTTTCTAGGTGGACTGTGGTAGATCCTTGTTCCAGAAGTCAGAGCCAGATCCCAAACACGCATTTTAATAGAGGTTTCCAGCTCCATACATCCATCCAAAAGAAGGTTTCCTAAAAAGGGATTACGGCTTTTAGAGCTCATTTGCCTTCTCCCCAGATGTAAAATAGCTATCGCTTTTCCAGGCTTCCACACTTCCACTGCCTGACTAGGAATGCAAATATTTCTAAATTATATTGCCAGCTATTCTCTAATTCCTAAGGAACTCAGCAAAAAATAGCCTCAAGTCCAGCAGCTTTTGTGATTTGGTGACAATGAGCCCTATATTAATCTTTAGTACTGAGAGAAAAAGGTTATCTTGACACACGATGTATTTTGATGCAGTTATTTATGAGCTTGACTTTGATAGGATTGATAAACCCACACCTCTCTGCTCCTGAGAAGCTGCTTCGATGACAGCATTTGGATTTACTGGCAGCAGCTTGTTGACCTGCTGGATCACAGCACATAACAAATGGAGGAGCTTCCACATTCTGGGTGTTAGTGTTGAAAAGTCAATGCTTACTATGGTCTTACTGACTTCTGCAGCTATCCAAGGGGTTAGGAGTAGGTGCATACTGTTTGTAAAGCACTTTGCTCAGGTGGCATGGGGTAACTTTTCCAGGAGCCTGTTGCAAGTACACTGCTCTCCACCATGCTCTCCAAGAGGCTTTCAAGTCAACTTTGATTTGCAGTAGCTGGAATCAGTATGGTGATTTTCTTGATGGTGTCCTGACAAGAATCTCAGTCCTTGCATGGAGGATTTTCAGTGAAGGACAGATGCCAGCCTAAGAACCAGCATCTGCAGCTGACAAATAATGACAGAAAAGGTTCTGTCTATAAGTAAAAAAGTCATGAACTAATGACACAAAGAAGAAAGCCATCATTCTCCTGTGACGTGAGGCAAAGATCAGTTATGCAGAGTGCTTTCTAGCCTACCCAAGCTTTTTCAGTTGTTTGGAAGTATCCACAGAAACAGTTGTTCTCCAGCATTATCAACAGTTTTCATAGCTCATACAGTTTAATACCTATTAAAACTGCTGAGATAGTTTGTAGTGTTTTGATGTTAGTAAAACCAGAGGTGAACATTCCACACTTCGTGATTTACAAATGTCCATCACATTAACATCACTTGTTTTATTCAAAAATATATAAAACTGCATAAACTATGTTGCCTGAGCAGAGTCTCTGTTCATATTTTACATGTAAAACAGGTCACTACTTCTAATGGTAGTTCACAGAAGCAAGGAAAAAAATAATGATATTTGACCAAAGGTCTTCCATGTGGCTCTCTGGAAGAACAAGAATAGCAGTATTTTATATATTTCAAGTATTTCACATTTAGAGCAAGATTAACCGCCTCACTATTAACAGCAGGATTTGTAGTATAGTGACGGATTTAATGATACAGTCACATAGGCTATTGAAATGATTGCTTTTCTGAGTGACTCACCCAGAGTCAATCATTCAGTCATGTAATAGGAAGCATCACGGGATGGTTGCCAACTTCTTCCCCTTCAGATGAGTCTTCTACCTGGAAGGACTTGGAATCCATTTCCAACACGTAGACTAGACGTGGAGACCTATCAAAAGGACAGTCGCTGATACAGCTGAGAATGTATCAGGACTTTCCAGAGGAAGGAAGGAGCAGTGAATCACTGCAAGCACATACAAACACACAAAAAAAAACCAGCCCCAAAGGGAAAGACATATTATGTCAATGTGGATAATGGACTGCTTCCATTGTGCACTAAATAGACCCCCAACTGAAACAAGGCTAAACCTGATAATGTAAGATAAAAGATCTGGATGTATACACGGATTACCTAAGGGGAACGTAAGGCTTCAAACAGTAAACTACAGAGATATGAAGACTGTTTGCAGGGAAAGTAAGTGCACATCCACTCAAAGCACGTGATATGAAGAACAAAACTACAGCACGGAACAGGGTCTAAAATGCATCTCAAAGGAAGGAGGAAATGCACCATGACAGAATTGCCTAAGAAAAATTTAAGTGATTGAGACAACTGGAGATATGTAATGCTCCTGTCCAAAAAGGGGCTTTGTACAATTATTTTGAAGAGAAGCCACAGTACCACTACCTAGAGCTAGCTGGTTTCCTTCCTAGTTCTTCATTCAGTGACAATACCTTCACACTACATAATATTAATGAACAGAGAAATTAATGGCATCTAGTACTCTTACACTTCAGTGATTGTAGAAGAGCATTTGCCAACGATGCTGTTATAGCAAGATACTGAAAATACACAGATTTATTTGGAAAACCATTTCTATTTCCCAAAATCTTTCTCAGTACACCAGTAATTAATTGATTGCTTTGACATCAGTGCCGGCATAGGCAAAGGTACATCATCTCCGTGCAATGTCTCATACTGCTGTCTAACAAATATCTGGCATGGAGTCCCAGGAGTGTTTGGCAGTCTCGGTTTGCAGGGGATATCTATTCATCAGCAGATGAGATACAACAAAAGACAAACAGCTTAGTCAGAACAGCAAAACAATAAGGTCTTATAATCAACAGGTCAAAAAAGCAAAGGCAATGAAAATAAATATGACCTTACGTGGCACTGCTGTTCTAGAAGGAGTAACTGCAAGCATTGTTGTCACATTTATTTACCCAGGCAGTATATCTCACAGCCCCCATGACTATCTGTGGTGCAGGGCTCAGATGGACAGGGGAAGGACTGCTGGTGAGAATACAGTCTAACATAAATAATGTCTTCACTAAACTGTGGATCGTGGAGAAGCGACAGGTGTATCAAGCACCATATAAACAACTTGCGGTTGGAGATCTGTATCAGATATTCATCATAAAATTATGAGATGAAGAACAAGGACAGTTTGAGGTGTATACCATTACCAATAGCTAGCCAAAAGTAGAGATAAAGAAGATAGAATATGTTAGCTATATTCTGAACAATAATACTGAACAACAGACTTAATGACCTGAGGGCCAGAGGATAAGATGTTGACTTGAGGAATGACTTTGCAGGATGTGAAGGACTGAATAAGTGACCTTGCAGGTTAGCAGATGTATCAAATAAAAAGTATTGCTCAATGACAGAATTAGTTAGGGGCAAATGACTTCTGCCTTACGTCCCAGCACATGTGAGGGGTGGATTGCTTTAAAGCATCCTTGTATGGTGAAGTTTTGTCTAGAAACCAGGCATCCAGTCTCCCACATTGTCAAGACAATAGCTATATTCACGCTGTCTACTGTAGGCAGCCTGGAGTTTGCTCTCATGACCAGTTTTCCCTAGTACACACATGACAGGCCTGTACACCTGCCGGTGGTTGCTTTGGGCATCTCACTGCCAGCGTGACCAGGTGTGGTGGGTTGGCCCTGGCTGGATGGCAGGTGCCCCCCCAGCCGCTCTGTCCGTGCCCCCCAGGCGGGCAGGGGAGCCACCCCCAGCCAGGCCCGCGGGGGTCCGGGCAGGGAGATCGCTCTGGGGGCCGGGGCCGGGGCTGCGGCCGGTCCCTCCCCCGCCGCCTCCGCCGCCCCGGCCCCCTCCGGGGGAGGCTCCTCACACGCCGCCCGGCTCCAGCCCGGGCCCTCCCGCGGGAGACGCTCCTCCAGGCCCTTCTCCAGCGGGAGCCCTTCCCGCGAGGGGGCTGCAGCTCTGCCCGGGCCGCTCCTGCATGGGCTCCCCGCTCCCGGGCTGCGGGGGCGGATCTGCTCGCCCGCGGCCCCCCCAGGCTGAGGGCACAGCCCGCCCCGCCGGGGCTGCACCGGGGGCTGCCGGGGAGCCTCTGCCCCGGCGCCTGGAGCCCCCCCGGCCTCCTACTGCCCAGCCCGGGAGGCTGCAGGGCCGCTGCTCCTGCACAGCCGCGCTGCTCTCTCCCGCCCCGGCAGCCCCCCGCTACCAAAACCTCGCCACGCAAACCCGATACACCACACACTCGCTATAAAAGATTTTCAGGTACAACCTATTCAGCCAGTTGTTTTTGCTTTCCATTGAACGCACTAAGAAATTCACCACACATCACCAACTGAGACGGTACCTTTTGTGATCTCCCCTCACAGAAACAGGATTTAAAATACTTGTCTGTTGCCGGCTATGCACTGATCTGGACTGCATTTAAAAGAAGGGGGAGACTTACATATGGTTACCCGAACCATCTTTATAGATGAGGTTTAGCAGCATTAAAAATTTATTCCTCAAACATATCAGGGAACTGAGGTCTCTTAGTACTGTAATGCAACAGAATCAATTTCCAGCAAACGAGATCTTTTTCTTAACTCATCAAGTATTTGCATTGAACTACGTTAAAAGAATGTTTATCATACAAGGATACAGTCATAGGGCAGTAATAATTACACCAAGAAGTGTTGCAGGTTCCAACATAGCTGTTTACATGTCTATTTTCGAAAATAAGTACCTGCTAAAGGTGTGTGCATGCTGAGGTATTTGTCCCTTCACCTCCTAAAGCTGTATGTATGGTTTTCCACAGCTACATTGAAGATCATAGGCAATTATTGGAGAACACATCAGTCAAACCTCTTTCACAACTCAATAAATACATATGTAAAGATAAGACAAAAGGAAGGAAAGGAAGAAATGGTGGCAGGAAGATAGAAGAGAGGAATTTTCTCTTGTTTTATCTTGAATCCAAAAGTACATCCTTTGCTGAAGGTTTTCAACAACAGTGGAGAAAAAAGTGTATCTCAGGCAAAGAACAAAGACAACTTAATTGCCTTAGTACAGAGGTTTGGACTAGCTGTTTTTTTTTAAATCCCTCCCATAAAACTTAGATTGTTTTGGGACAGTTTTCTCTTCCTGACCACTTTTGACCCTGAGGAGCTAAAATCCCTCATAGGAGAGACAGTGAGAGCAGGCTGCACCCACCTCACGCTGGTGGCTCACCCCAAAGGCAGTCCTGCAGGGGTTTGGGGACGATCCTTTCTGGGGGACAGCAGGCTTGTTTAAGCCAGATGAGTTCCCAGAGCCAGTTTATTGCCCGGCCACACGAACGTGTGTGTTGGCAGAAGGGAAGGATCAGAGAGGTGGCACGTGTCCAGGAGCCAGGGGGAGCAAGACTTGATCTGCACCAGGATTTGAGCTGGCTTAATGTGACCGTGGAACAGGAGTATAAGTTGTTGTTAAGGCATTGGAGCCATTGTAATTAAAGGTTTCTATTTTCGTTATAGATCTGGTTTCTCACTGAACTTCAGCACATAGAAGCCATTATTTAGATGTCCGATTCCATTCAGCTTCAAAGTTAAATGATGGGTCTGGACTGGGTCAACGTGCCAAATTTTGTCAGCCTGAGTTCAGTGTGTACTTGCACTTCACCTTTCAGGTATCTGTTTCTTTCATTAACATCATAGCTAGTCCATGCAATACTGTGGCCTTCCCAAGAGGAAACATCAACATTTATACCCCTGCTGCAGCTTCTTGGGTCTCTTCTTTGCACTTTGAGACATGAAACAGCCAAACTTTATCACGGCAGGACTTGCCCAGAAGGGACATGCTGGGCAGGAGGCTCTCTGATGGATGTGACCCATTAGGTTACTACCTCCCTTTCCTCTTCACCATGCACTGGCATGGGGTGGCTTGTGACAGAGTACCTATTCTGTTCCTTCAGCTCCAGCTGGTCCCTTTTTCATACTTGGGCAGGAACTCAGCAATAGCTTTGTACACTTGTTTTTGGACTGTAGCCTCATCTTCATTTACTTTTAGAGACTTCTGCATTGCAATTTACATGTATAATGCACAGTTCATTACAGTTTAAATTAAACACACAATAATCAAGATATGATGATCTGTTTTATCAAATCAGGCTGTGTAAGATTAACAGCTATTATAAAATAGATGGAATATGTAGATAACTCTTACTGTTTCAGTGGCTCATTTACAGCATCATTAATTCTCTGGGATGCAGTGAACATACCAATGGAGACCACATTGCTCATACTAAAAATTCAGTCCTGTCCTTTGTCTTCTTTTCCATTAGACTGCTGCCCAAGCACACCAGAAGCTGAAATTTCCTACGGTTCTATGACAATCTGATATTTTATACTTAAACTTTATATCTTTTCTCTTGCTTACCTAAGTACAAGCTTTTAGTAACAGTCTTTGCTACGAAAAAAGAGAGCACACAAAAATTTGAATTTTATTAACAATGCATATCTTGCTATAGTGTCTGGGTCTGTCTTTTCTATTCCTTGAGCAGAAGAACAGCAAAATTAGTAGAGGATGTTCCAATATCCTATTCCGAGCAGGACTTCAGAAGAACTTTGTGGTCAGCCCTTTTCCATGAATGCTCCTCAGGCTGCTGCTCAGAGCACTCTCTGGGGAAGCAGCATTCAGGTCGCACATGCAGAAATGGGGATTACATGTGAGCCTTCTACTGCGTGGATATCACTGACCACAGTGTGTTGCATAAATTGTGGAAAACTTCTCTCTGATAGGCTTCAGGATCCAGCATCTAGCCAAAACTACTGGGTGCATTTTTCCCCAGATATACAAATAGTCTGGGAATAACTGAAAAAAACATTTGGGGAGAAATTTGCTATTTGCCGTAAAAATTAAAACTAGCAATTTACCCAGCTGCAGTTGTGTCTTACGTTTTGCATGCCATGCTTAGAGATGTATCTGTGGGGAAGCAAGAATGTTTCCTAGGAACAAAGTTAATTATTCAGTAGCAGTTCTTAAAGTACTCAAAAAGAAGGGTGTAAGCTACCTTTTTTTTTTTTTTTTTGATACAAAAGAGCTGTTCTTTGAGGTACTGATCAAACTAAACAGAAAATCACATGAATTAAGGATCAGCTTCAATACTATGCACAGGCTTCCGCTGAGACAGAAATGGATTATTTTCCTAAACAGCAGCAGTGCCCACCAAGATAAATTATTTCTTTAAAAACAACCTCCATGTTTCTTGATTTGGTATGTATTTTTAACTTTGGACTAAGTAGTGAACATTCTCTAGGAAGATAAAAACCAAACTGTGTTTGAGTAGTTCTTTTATTTAAATGAAATAAGCATAGTTATAACAGTGAGGATAAAGGAAACAAAGAAAAGAAAGACAAAAGAAAGGCTCTTCTTAGCATTAACATTATTTATTTGCTTTGTCTGTCCCTAGCAGCAGAAGTCATGAAGAAATACCCCATTATATTAGGCACTGTGAAATCACAAAAGGAAAGGACAGACTGTGCTCCAAGTAGTTCACCATTTAAATATAGCACTGCAAACAACAGGCAAGTATTGACTAATGGAAGAGTACAAGGACAAGCAGACCTGCACACCTAATGCCTGATGTGGCTGTTACCAAAGGATGGCTTCCAGAGGGACACATGGAGGTGGCTTTGGGGAGTCCCCCTCAGCAGTGCCAGCCATGGGCTGATACTCAAAAGTGTTTGCCAGAAGATGTGACAACAGGATGGTGGTGGATGGTGGATGGTGCGTGGTGGATGGTGGAATGTGGACAGTGGACATCTTCCAGGCCAGATGGGAGAGGATAAGAAGCACTGGTCTTGAGGAAGGGCTTGTGAATGAAGACATGCTTTATGAAACAGAAAAGAAGGGGGCAATGGAGAGGTGCTAGAAACACAGCTCAGAGAGCTGGAAAATTATTTCTTTGCTCCTGGGTGGTGATCAGAGGGCTCTCCCAGTTCAGACAGGACATGGAGCCCTTTCCTCAGATGAATGAACCCCCCACTTTCTTGGGGAGAATCAAACAACAAGCCTGACACAAAGCTGAGAGCTGAGTCAATGGGACTCCTGCTTCAAATCTTTGCGGTATCTAGTAGAAAATTGAAATTGTCCAGCCCCCTGAGCAGGGCAGGAAGGAGCACTCCAACCAACCCAGATCACCTGGAGGAAGAACTTACAGCTAAGGGTCAAACCAAGGAGAGGAGATAAGGATTTACAGGAAGCAGAGATGAGTCAAAGCACTGGTCCCCAGCATAGCTTAGCTAGGCCTTTATTTTCTGACAATTCCAGCTCAGCAAAAAGGCAGGATTTGCCCACAGCTTTACAAAGTTTTTATTTTCCTCAGATAACATGAATTTTTTAACAGGACAAAACCTGCAAAGGTTAAACATCAGCCCCAACTAAAAATTCTCAAAAGGTTCCTGGAGCATGTTACATCCCTGTGTAGTGCTGAAGAAACTTGGTTGCTGCAAACATTTTCCCACCATCCCAGGGCAATATTACTTACTGCAGTTACCACTCTCCTTAAAAATTTGCTGTCCCCTTCCTTTAGCTCAGCAGGTTTGTTGGTTCCTGCTCCAGACAGTGCCTTCAGCAGCACCTAGGTGCCTCCTGCCTCCTGACCAGCTGGCTGAGGCCCCCAGCCAGAAGCCAAATCTCCTCTGAGTTCTGCTGTTGGCAACGGGAGCAGGGAACTCATTGAGTTTTAATTCTAATGGCCAATAATATTTCTGTTACAGCCTTTCTTCTTCTACCATAAATCTTTATACAGTGAACCATGTTTATGTGTTTAGTCCTCTTAAATACATAGAAGATTTTGAAATTAGATTTCTCACTAGTAATTTGTCCATAAAATATAACAGCAGTTATGTGATCAGGTCTTTTGAGGAGTTATTAGATCCTCCTTTTCCCCATGTCAAAATATGTGAATTCAGTGGTTTTTCTTATTCAGTTTATTGTATTTTTTTTTGCCACTTGGAAATAGCATTGCACTAATGCTATTCTATGCGATAAAGTATGGCAGTGTGCAGTATCAGATCAATCCAGTGATTTTTTTCCTAATGGATAGCTCATTATTTTCAGATGTGCATTAATTGCTTATGTGCTACATTTGTGTCACCAGAACTCCAGTGTTAGTATTTCTCTGTAATTTCAAATCATACGCTTTATTTCTGTATTTCTTAGTGGTTATCCAAAAGCTTCATCAGCCTTCCTCAGATCTTATGATGTTACATTATGAATTAATTTTTTTGTCGTGTTTTTTAGTACTGTTAGGTTGGGTGGGATACTAATATGAGGAAGAAAATATAAAAAATGCTGGCTCAAAGGAATTGTCATATAAGCAGGTGTAATGTACCATACATTAGCTATCCTACTGGCTGTTGCATCTCTTCTTTTTTCATATCAGACACTAAGCAATTTGAACTAACATTCTTGGCTGCCTTGAGACTTAGTCAGATACCCACTTTGATCTAGTTTAGGATAATCATATGCATTTCCACTTTTGATCGAATCAGAAATGGTAGAATAAGAATGCTTTTATGAGCTGTCTTGAGCAAAGGTGAACTAACATGCCAGCTATGCAAATTGCTTCTTTCTTTTCAAATAATAAAACGAATGTTAAGGAACTAGACTGTTCCACAGGATTTTCAAAAACTGTCATTGATTTGTTTTTCTTCAAATAAAGTTTTCAATAGCTATTTTTGAATTCTATTAAATATGACTTTTAATAATATCAAGTGTTTGCTTGTTTAACAATACAGCTTCCTGCACTAGATCACAGCTTCTGTACGCTGTCAACCACTACCCATCTTCACCGCTTCTTAGAGGCTGCTTCACCTGTGTGTTAAAGCTCATAAACCAAAGTGATGCAGCAGTGGTTTCCATGGTCAGGCTGGTAAGCATGACGCTGCAGATCATTGAGTGGGACTTTTCTGACAAGGGGTCACCTCATTTTAAAAGCATACTGCTTGATTCAACATGAAGTTATAGGAAGACTTGCTGTTATCTTTGGCAGAAGTAGTATAAATAGTCTTATCTGATGAGCTCAGTTCAGGCCAGCCCATGGTGTTCATGGAGAACCTCAGGAACTGTACTGGTTCTGTGGACAGGAGCAAACCTTTCAGATACAGAGCCCATTGCTGTCCAGAGACTGAAGTGGCAGTAAAAGAGCTCCAGGAAAACTTTATGCTAAAGTATTTTATAAAAACTTAATTGATGTGCAGATTATTTTTTTTAGGTGAACTGCTATTTTAACTGTCATTTTTCATACTTTAGAAGTTTGGCCCCCATGGCACTACTTTTCCCTAATTCTCCTCACAATTCTCTTGCCGTTCCTCCGGCCTGCCCTTGGAAGAGCTTCCTGGCCTGTTTCAGCTTTGAGGTCAGGATCTGCTCAGCCTTGCTCACTTCTTTTACCCTGACCTCTCAGTGATCTCGCCCATGAACTTGACAGCCCTCCTTGTGCTGTCTCACAGGTCTACCCTTTCCTTCAGAGCTTTTGTTGCCTGTGAAGATTGAAATAATTTTCAGTCTCACTTATGGATGAATAGCTACAAATGCAAACTCAGGGTGGATAAAAGGGACACTTGGGACTTGTTCAGCACAGATTTGTGAAGCTGAAATCATGTTTAGCCAACCTGATAGCTTTCCATGATATGGAGATTGGCTGCATGGATGAGAAGAAACACTGGATGTTTATGTAGACTTCAGTAAGGCTTTCTCTCATAAAATCCTCATAGATAAACTGATAAAGTATGAGCTAAATGTGTTGTCACTGAGGTGGACTGAAAACTGGCTGAACAGCTAGACTGGAAGGGTTATGATCAGCAGCACAAAGCCCAGCTGCAGAGCAGTCACTGGTGGCATACCTCAGGGGTCGATACATGCATGATGCTTTGCATGCTCTTACATGCACTTATAAAGCTGTATCACTGCTTTCCTGCTGCGCTGGGCTGACATCAGCCAGCAACTAAGCACCCACCAGCTGCTCACTTGCTTCTTACCCGCAGCAGGATGGGGGAGAGAATCAGGAGGGCAAAGAGAGAAAAACTCACGGATTGAGGTAAAGACCGTTTAATTAGGGAAGGGAAAAAAATGGCGGGGGGGGGGAGGGGGAGCGGGAAGGTAAAACAAGTGATACAAAGGCAATCACTGACCACCTCCCATCAGCAGGCAGATGCCCAGCCAGTCTTTGAGCAGCAGCTACCTTGGAAAGTACCTCCAGTTTTATTGCTGATCATGACATTCTGTGGTATGAAACATCCCTTTGGTCAGTTTGGATCAACTGTCCAGCTGTGTCCTCTCCCAAGCTCTCGCTCACTTCCAGCCTACCTGCTAGGAGGGCAGCACGAGGAATAGAGATGGCCTTGATGGAACTAAAACATTGGTGTGTTATCTACACTACTTTGGTCACAAATCTGATACACAGCACCGTATGGGCTACTATGAAGAAAACAAACTCTATCCCAGCTGGATCAGTACACCTACAAACCCCTCCAGCAGCTCTGCTTTGCTGTGATTTTTCATGTGACGGTGTGTGCGGGCACCTGGCATCCATCTGGGGTTAACCCACCACACCACAGTTGTAGATCAAGAACCCACAGAAGTAAAATTACTGCGTTTGTTAGCTTTGAAAAAATCCCATTCTATAATTTCTTTTTCTCACCTAGAGCTCTCCCTGAAATCCTCCGGCCTTGTAGAAAATACACCTATTTCCAGATGGCAGCAGATGATAAAAGATACAGAATGATTCAGTCTTGTTTCTTGCTTTTTTTCCTCCCAGAGCTGCAGGTTTGTGGGTTTGTAGTTTTTGCCCAGTATAAGAAGATAATAAAGCAATAAAAATGCTTAATCTTATTGCCATGTTTCAGCTGTGTGCTCTTAACACATAACTTATGGGGGCATTCGTTTAATAGAAAAGCACTTCCCAAAGTGGAAGATGGCTTCATGTTTTTCTCTGTTTTCCAAAAACATTTTCCCTAATGCTCAAGACATGTTCCCGATGTCTGCCATTTGTTCTTCCTGCCTTTCAGCCTCCTTTCTCCCCATTATTAGCACATTAGGGACTAAGGAGTGGTAATCTTTAATGGCAACAAGAACTGCAGCAGGCTGTGACTGCTGAATGTGAAGAATAAAAATTTCTAATAATATAAAATGGTGGATGCTGGTTGCAGGCTTTGCATGCTCTGCAAATTATCCTTTTCTTGTTTTCCCTTTGATTCCTTCCATCTGAGTTTACTCCATGTAGTTAGTGTGTTGCTGCAGTCCCGGTAAACACATTACAGTCCTCAGGGGTGACAGGACTGTGACCTTAGGGGAACAACTGAGGAGGAGATTATTCCTATAATGTCTAAATAATTGATGGAAGGACATGGGTTTCTGAAAAGGGTAAGTCAGAGCACCTAAATTATGTCCCGATTTATTTATTTATTGTGTTTCTGCTATAGAGGGAGCCTAATGAGACTGATATCCTCGTGACAGTATCTTAAGGGTCATCAAGCTCTGTAAGTTCAGGGGAGAGATGAGCTATACCTGTAAGGAGAAGGAAGGGTTAGTTATGAACCACCAGTGCAGCCTTTGGCTTCTCCTGGGAGTGACCCAAGTCCCTGGCATGGTATGGAAAGCCTTGGGACTCTGTCAGAGGTAGAGCAGCCCCTGAGCAAGACGTGCTCGTGAGATGTGGAGCTGCTTTGTACAGTGACCACCTTTGTGGTAAGACTTTTTCCATGTGAAAAAAAAATATGCAGTCTAACACAGGCATGACTTCCAGGGTGGATTTTACCGCTGAGCATACTGTGACCAAGTACAGCTGTGCTTACCTGGGCAAGAGGAGTTAAACCCTAATGCATCAGAGTTTAAGCTAGCCTTGATTTGTGAGAGACTAGGAATAAATTTGACGTAATAAAAAGTATTGTGCAGCTAAATTTTCGTACCTTTGGAAGCATCCTCTGCTGGTTTCATGACTGGGCTGGATGTGTTTCTGCTGTTGTCTGCTATAATGTCCTTCTAGTGCAAGGATCCCTGGATGGAATTGGCACTTATGTTCCTCTTCTGGACTTTGAAAGCCTTGTAATAACTGACTGTTGCAGTGGAGGAAGGATTATCTTTTGAATCTTCAGAAGAGGAAGTTACTGAATTAAGTTTCACAGGGGTGTGTTGGGGTCCTATTTGGAAAGCTAGAAAAGAGCTTTATTAAATTTGCAGGCAGCAATAGGCTGCGGGGACTTCCAGCACTGCAGAGAATTCAAGTTGACCTTGAGAAAATGCAGAAATGCTGTGGAAACATTAGTTCCACTTTAACAGAGGTAAGAGCAAAGCTCTGTGCTCAGGAAAGACAGTTCTGAGCTGCACAGATGCAGAATGGGGAATGACTAACAAGGTAGAAATTCTGCTGAAGAAAGGCCGGGATGCGAACGGATCGTTCACTGAATGCAGGCCAAGCTATTGCATCTGACATTTATCAAGCCATTGCAAAAGAAGCAAATGTGCTGTGCTGTGTAAACAGGAGTGTTGTCTGATGGAGTGCCTTCTCCATCCAGCATTGCTGCAGTCTCAGCTGGAGTAGCTGCTCCTGCGTGGGCACAGTACTCCACCCACAAGGGGCTCCAAATGGAAGTGGCAGCTGAAATCATCAGGGACCTCACAGGTGAGATGTATGAGGAAGGGGTTGAAGGAAGCAGTGGTTTAAGATACAGAAGAGACAGCAGAGGTTAATGTGATAACAGTTTATCGCAGAGGTTATTATGATAGTAGTAAAAGTAGTAAAGAGATTTAAATATCAGCAAGAAGCAGTAAGTGTAGGTATTAAGAAAAAGAGTCAAAGGATCTTGAACACTCAAGTTTCTGAAAATAGCTTGTAGGCTAACACAAAGGAAGCCTAAGGAATGAAATCCAACTATTGTAGCTGGGCAACTGAAAGGCTGCGAAGCCTGATAGTGGGGCTTTTAAACAGTTCGGTATAAATGAGCTATAAATGCCTGTACCACACTGGGAGACCAGCAAAGGCCAATATAAGACAGTGTGGGAGTTAATGGAGAAGCTGTTGTAAATCTCGCCTGGGGCATGGACACGATTTCTCAGTGTCTTGACACTCTTATATAAAGTCCAGAAACCTGTCATTGGCTCTGCTCCCATAAGGCCATAGCAAGTGCTTGAATAAACAGTAGCATAGCAGAATAGAATTTAGGATTATTTAGATGCAAAACTTGTTTTGTGTTTATATTCCTACTGGCAATTAACATGTAGTTTTTGTCTTATATTTTAGGTAGTTTGTTGCATTTGGTGTCCTGTTTTATTTTCTTCTTTTGCCTTCAATTTTAAGTCTTTTATGAAATCCATGTGGCTGATTCCTTCCAAGATGACTACAAGGACTGCTTTGTAGTTCTACCTTATAATATATTTTATGTAGTTTTATGCACTAGTGTCTGCCATAATCTCCCAGCTGATATATGAATAGATTAATAAATGTAGAAGTGTATCTTCTAGGCCAACACTTCTATTATCGTCATTGAGAATGCAATAAAACTGATTCACTGTTCATGAAAGCATGCAAGAAAAGGGAAACCCACTGAATTTATTACAAGGCTATTCAATATATTTTATTACTAGAAGAAATTCATATACAGTTACATTTTCAGATGGTTTAAAATGTTCAGGGAGGTAGATAACAGGAAGTTAATTTTGCAGTCTGATAGGAGGTACTTGGTACTGTGGTATCCATACTGAGTCACCTATCTGGAAATTTTAATTCAGTTTTGTCAATAATTGTTTAACTTCAAAATATTTTTATATTAAATATGAACAAAAAAGAGTGATAAATGTAAAATGGAACATCTTAAAACAACTTTGGCTGTCAATCAGAGTATTGTATTTTTGTTTGTTTGTTTGTTTGTTTGTTTCAGTATTGTTATTAGCTCTAAATAAAGCAAATTAGGAAGATGAGACATTTAGACTATAGATTAGTTCCCAGAAAGGTGGTTTTGATGCAGGCTACTGGATGAAACATAGAAGCAACCAGAGCTTGAGTTTAAGTGTAAGTATTGGTGTAAACATACTATCTTTTTCCTACACAAGCAGTCCTGAAGTGTGAGGCAGATGCATGTGTAAGTGGTGCAGAAGTGTTGACTCCTTTCTTTTTTTCTTACCTTTTAAATACATGTGACCACTTGCAGAGGAAGCGCAAGTTGGTGCTTGCTTTCAGACCTCAGCATCCCATTCCCTATGCTGTGGTAGCACGTGTCTGTCTGGCACTAGCAGGGTGTTCATGTCTTGAAACCAGCTGAGACCTTAGGCAGTGCTACGCAGGCAAGAGAGGATTTTAATATGTCTGGAGTAAAGAATAAGAAATTGTATCCCTAATAAAGAGGAATAAAATGATATAAAAAAGAGCCTCTCGATGTGATTCACAACAGCCGCCTACCAGGGAGACTCTATGAGTATCCTTGGGGATTCTTCTGGCTCACATTGATGGAAAGGGAGGACTGGGCTAAGGGATACTTTAGGTAAGTGGATAGACATTTCTTTATACATTTTTTAGAGATGAATGCTTATTAAAATGCTGGATCAAGGGGCTGGGATAGTAATATAAGCACATGTGGAAATAATGTACTGAAAAAGCTCTGTGGTTTCATATGGAGAAAAAAGATAGCAGCCAGCTCTAGCTTAGTGGGCAACTAATTAAGCCAGCAATCTCTCTGTACATTGTATTCTAAATTCAGTACAAAGGCATGTATCAGCAAGGTGCCATATGACTTTTCCTTTATAGTTTGCAGTCGATTTCAGGAATGAACTATGCACCATCACCATAGCGATCATTTAAAGATGAATGGGTTGCCTGGATGTTAGATGAGACTCAGTATGATTAATGTGTCTTGTTCCTGTGCGTGATCATTTTCCTTGGTCATTTGTTCACACACAGGTAAAGCTTGTTGTTTCTCCCTCCCTGATTTTAATTGGATCTTAGAATGATAAAAATATGAACATTTTTAATGTTTAACATTAAATTATATCGAGACAGTTGTAAGGAGTGAGTTTGCCATTGCTACATATTCTGCTCACTCCATTTAAAACGGGGTGCTGTGTTTCATGATTCCTTCCCCAACTCCATCCACTATTTCTCCAATACACAGAGACCAACCACAGTCTAGAAGACTTTTATTACAGGATACAGGAGAAGCAACCCCCCCCCCAAAAAAAAGGTGTGAATTCTTCATGCGGAAGCACAGCGTGTGGTCTCAAAATGGCACCTCTCACCAAAGGAGTATGAGACATTTAACAGTGCATTATGTGGAAAACAAAACCTAAGTGTGACCTGCCTCAGCTGCTTCTCTAGTTTCATTCTTTTTCCACTTATTCATAATGACCTTATTCTTCTACATTTGCAACAAGTAGGACTGGGATAATGCTGCACAAAGTCAAATACAAGAACATCCTCAAACAAAAACCTAAACCCTGAGTCTCCCTAGATTAGCACATTTCATCTGGCAACTGGTGGGGCACATCTGGCTTGCAGGAGGTTCATATCTAGCCCTTTTCCCTGGAGGTGATTGAAAAGCAGTTATGTGAACCACAAGCAAAGCCAAGTGCCACCTTGTGCTCCCCAAGCCTGGGTGGCTGCAGGCACAGGGAGGCAATGAGAGGGGCAGTGAGCAAGGGGGGCTGCATGCAGCATGAGCAGCCTGGCAGGCAGTGCTTGCTGTTCACACTGTCTTGCCCCAAGGCCCCGGTGTGAGCAGCTATCTCCCACCTAGAGCAGCGGCCAGCCTCTGTCCCTGCTCACTGGCCAAAAAATACTTTTGATGATGGGATGTGAGTCTGTCTGGGAGACACAGGGAAAGCTGGCTGTGTGGAAGAAGGAAAGCAAGGGAGAGAGAAGGAACAAAACTTTAATCAGGCTGATGTTGGACTATCGGTGCTAGATCAATGTATGCATCAGTATTTATTCTGTGCTAGCGGCAGCAGAACTGACTCTTCAGGCTGACATTGCATGACTTGTTTTACAGGTCACAAAGCACATTCCTACATGTGTTCAAGATGCATTTTATTGGCCTGAACATGAATCTCTTGCTCTACAACACATGCAGTGTACCTATAATGTAGATCACTCCACAAAGGATTTCAAGGAACATGCTAGCATGTTATTGGCCTGAACATGAATCTCTTGCTCTACAGCACATGCAGTGTACCTATAATGTAGATCACTCCACAAAGGATTTCAAGGAACATGCTAGCATGTTCATGCTAGCATGAACAAGCCCAGCAACAATGTCAAGCTGCAGTGGAAAAAGGCAAACAACAGGCTCCAGTGTATAAACAAGAGCACACTTGGGAGACACGTGATGCCCTTCCACTCCTCAGCTACTGAGATCACCACGGCTGTGTTTTGTTGAGGTCTGCAACAGGAAACCAGTGGTCTGACTGTGGAGCTCCCAGGGGCAGACAACAAGGGTTGTCTAGAAAGCACAGCCACCACAGGAAGGTTAAATGAATTAGGGTTGCTTGAAGCCCCTGGAGGTAAGGGGTGGGACAATATTTTTCTCTGTCAGCTATGCCTAGCTATATCAAAAACTCTTGAAGCTGAGGAGAATAATTTGTTTGCTGTAACCATAAAAGGTAAGACTAGAAGCAGGTCATTAAATTGCAGAAAGTTTCAGTTTAAACATCAGGGAGAACCTTCCTAAGAGGACAAACAAACTGTGGGACAGGCTGTTGTGGGAGGCAGCCTGCTTCTTCAGCAAGAAGAACAGGTTAGACAAACATCTGCTAATAATGACCTGGGTCTATATGAGTCTGTCTAGGTGGTGGAGATGGGTTAAGTACTCTTTTGATGTCCTTTCCTGTGTTGTTTTGTTATGAGCTGATGTCTGCAAGCTCTGCTGCAGCGGTACAGCATTGGACCGCTTTTATAAGAGACCTACTGAGACATGCAAGGTGTAACTTTCTGCTGATGCTAAGGTATGTGCTGAAAAACTGCTTTGAATTCACTGGAGTTACAGTGGGGTTACATGGTATAAATGAAAATTTAGCCCATAATTCTCTCCATAAGTCAATGGTGATTCTTAAAAGCACAGTTGGGCTGCCAGCACATTGGACTTCTGATTTATAACAGGGTTCACAGTATTTTCAGAATGAAACATTCTTGAAAATGCCTCATTGGAAAATATAGGATCAGGCATCCTATAAGAAGAAGTATCAGATACGGTGATTTGAATTTCTGAGTCTTTCAGGGGAGTCTATGGCTAATAAACATGAGCAGGCAACCTAACTACAGATCTGAGTTGCATAAACGTACACCATGTAACTTTCTCCCAGGGTGTTCCTAAGGTGAAGCCGAATCATATCATAGGTTTTTGTAGCTTACAAAGCCCAGCTCCTGGTTATTATAAGGAGATTTAAATGATGTCTTTGTGACTGCTGGTTAAAGCTGTGTTGTTAGATTACAGCGTGCAGATTCAGCTCTACAGAATATAAGCAAGCTACCTGGGGAGTGTTTTCATTAGTAGCTACAATTCCATGCCAATCATATCATATTTCTCCTGAACTTTCCCACTTTTTCAGCATTTTCTTTCCCAAGGATAAAATCAAAATGTTAGAGGTTACAAAACCAGAAAAATGATTCTGACTGTACCTTGGGCACATAATAACACTCATAGAAAGCAAGATTGTGATAACCGCGATAACAAGAACACTTCTGATTTTTAGTTACACTTTTCCATGAAACCAGAGCTCACGTTTGTCTATCCAAACAGATGTTAAACAAAGGAACTATTTAACACCAAATTAAGTGTGCTGAAGCCAGGTTGTTAGGCAGAAGCACAGCTCTACACCCACTACTTTAAAATATATGTATGGATGGGGCTGGCATGGTCCCAATGCTTCCTAGGATCGTATTTCTTGCTGTACTTACAGTTGTGCCACATTTTAAGTGCTGTGGCTGGGTGTGCAAGGGTCTTAGGAGTCCAGGACTACACAAGACCCCAAGAGTCAGAGCCCTTCTAGAGTATCATAGGTTTAGGAGTCCTCATGAACTTAGTCAAGTAAGTCGTGCTGTTGCTGTTCCCTGGCACTGAGGTGGCGGGGCAAAACGTCCCCTTATTTAAGTGACTAATTATCTATCACATGCAATACATTCACTGAGATGCTGGAAAGTGCAGTGTAACTGGTGGTTTCGTGTTTTATCACACACTGCTTCTCCAGGAAAGGCTGTGCTGAGATTGAACCTTGAAGGGGTCAGCCGTGCAGCAGAGTACTGTAGGGCATTACTCTAGGTAGGAGGCACTGCCTGCCAGACACGGCTGTGGGCAACGACAGCTGACAGCCACTGGCCTGATTATACAAAACAGAAACAACCCCTGTTTCCTTGGGAAGCTGATGCGATTGCAGGATGGAGGTTGAGGACACGGCTAATAAAACTGGGAATTTATCTTTTCCTGGTGAGAAAGAGCACTACGTCTGGAGAGAGAACAAGGAAGGATATAGAGATGTCCCGACATCTTTAAAGTTTTAGCTCTTGAAAAATTCTTTAGCACTGCTCTGCATCTTTTCAAATATCCCATTAACATTTACAGAAGGAAGTCTATCGTGGTTGTTCAGCCACACTGCTTGCTAGAGCTGCTAGTCACCATTTCAAGTGACCAAATGACAGAGAATGTAGCTGGTGTACTGCACACCCTTGTCAAAAAGAAATCAACCAAATCCAGCCTGCAGGATTACGTGGGAGCAGTGATAACTGTAGGGATTTTTGACCTCTGCAAGTTACTAGTTTTGCATATCCACATGTGTATGGCTTGAATAGAAGCACAGCAGTTTGTTATTTTCTGTTCTACAGCTTGCAGCTGTAGAAAACTTTAAATCTGAATTTGTCCCAAATCTGTGAAATCCCCAGTGATGTAGGTCTTACATCCTGGCAGAAGTTCAACTCAGCATCCCCAAATGAGTGTTGATGAGGTATGCGCTCTCATCAGATACTTTCTATATTTCCATCCTTGTGGAGTGCAGCTGCCCATGAAAGAAGCCACAATACTGGGACAGAGCAAATACCAGAATTGCTGCCCTTGAGTAGCTGTAGTTTCACCATCTGAGAAACAACTGATTGCATCCATTTTAAATATTAACTGCTGTGTTATTAACTTTTTTTTAGTTATTATTTCTTGGTGAGAGCAGTAATCCAAACATTAGCACAAACTGGTGCACGCCTTGCAGCACTTAGAGCATAGGGAGAGGCATGGAATTTTCTTTGGAGGCCACCAATGAGTCTCAGCTGAGGCACCTTCTCAAAGTGGGGATGTAATGCTTAGCCACCAGCTGCACGTATTTTGATTTTTTTTAGGCCATCTTCAAGTACTTATGTTGAATATTCCAGAATCAGAAATGGAGGTGAATTTCAGTTCTTGGTTTCTGAAAATCCCAGAGTCCCAGCAAGCTGTAAGTGAACTGCTCCTTTGAAAATGAGCTCACTGCTGTCCAGTGACCTAACTACAATTCTAAAAGCTTACTGGTAGGTTCACACTGGAAAAACATTGCCAATAGTCAAAATTAAAAAATTTGCATGCACAGTATTGGCATAACTTGGGTATTGTCTAGTGAGAAAGCCTGGAAGGGTCTGAGAACCAGGTAACAAAAGTTTTTTTTCCTTTTTCTCCTAATGCCAACAGCCCAATGTAACTCTAGTTTTACTCCTCAGCGTGCTGTATTGGATTTTATCTGGTTTTATTAGAGTAGCCAGTTTTTGTGCAAGTCTTTCCATACATGAAGTTAAGCAGAGAAAATAAAAGAGGTAGAAAGATCAAATGACCATGTTGTTAGGTTTTTTTCCTTTTATTACTTGCAGCAGAGCATACAAATCTTATGTACCATCATATTCTATGAAGGAGGCTGATGCACAAGCAGGAGAGGTTCACATATAATTTGTCATTGAAAATTTCAGGTTTTTAGGTTACTTGGGAAGTGCCACTGGTTTAGAGAAAATGCACATTCAGCCACTCTCCGTTTTCACTGGATCCTATGCATAAACCATCCTATTACAGAGTCCTAAAGCCACAGGAACTTACCAACTTTCCTTTCAAGCTTCCAGATGATCTACAAGTATTTCAGTAAGTCTTGTGTAGACTCCTGATACAAAATTAGATCCCTTAATTACAGAAAGAATTTACAGTTTGAAGATTTTTTAAACGGGATTTTCTTTTAAACATAGTTATGGAGAGATAGCTGGCTTTATAAAAGCATATCAGATAAGTATTTCAGATACATTCACTAAAAGATTTTGCAAACAAAGCAATTTTTTAAAAGCTCTAGAGGCAGTGTAGACCCCAGCTGCCATGCGCAGCAAATTCCCATTTTGAAAAAGCTCCTGAAACTGATTGTAAATGATGCACTAATTTCCTAAAGAAAGGGATTTGCTGAAACCAGGTTCTACTTCAGGTCAACCTTCTAGACAGCCTTTCAGGTGCTAAACTAATGGAATATGGTGTCGAGCCTCAGCTGAGTTTAACTTAACTAAAAAACTTGTCAATCAAAAATATTGATTGACAAATTATCTGACAAGTCAGATTATGAAACAGCTGATTCATGTTCTTTTTCCTAGGGTGCGTGAAACTTCAGGCATGCACACATAGTATCCAATTTTAAAACAGGTCAGGACTTAGTGCACATGCACAGACACTGACTGTATCATTACTGTTAACTGGGACAACTAAGGAATCCTTCTCAGTGACCCCAACCCACCTATGTCAGACATCGTACAATCATAGAGCAAAAATATGGTCCCTACTCCAGCTGACTCACTGTCAACACATGAAACAGGGAGGACACAGAAGGATGCAAACAGATGAAGGGACATGAAGAAATAGCAAGAGAACTACAAAGCAGCAGGTAGATTGTGTAGTGAATGTCTGGTAGAGCTCAGGCATAGACAAAATTGCAGACAAGGTCCTTGCATTTTCTCTTTGAATCTCATTAAAGCATCAACAACTATAAACTTACTTTAACTGTGTAATTAACTGGGGCTTGTGCTGCTTTGCATAACTAGTACTTTAAAGGCATGTAAAGATAATTAATATTAGTTTGTTTAGAAGCCTTAGTGGTGTCATGATCAGTTTTAAGGGTCAGAGGAAGAACTGTGATGGGACTTGATTTCAGCTATAAACTTTTGAAGTGATTGCATGTTTGGGGGTGACGGATTGCTTCTTGTTTTAAATGTTAAAAAAATTTGCCTTTCATTGTTTTTATTAATCCCCCATGTAGCTAAATAGTTATTCTGGAAATACCATTAAAAAGGATTAAAAATAAATGTTTCCCATAAGAGACTTTTCATCATTGCATTCAGTCTTCTCCATGGAAAGCAGTAATTTTAAAATGCAGTTGAATGTCAAAGCTCTGCAGATGTGATTTTTGTGATTTTTAAAAGAAGAAGTTAATTAAGTAGAAGTGACATCCACCTGATTAAATTTTCTCTCTTTTGGATGACTGCTGCTCCATCTCTGTGTGCAAAACTAGTGAGTGGAAAAATCACTCAAGAAACTGAGAAATGAAAGAAATTAAAAGAACCCTAAAAATGTTGTCTGTGTCCTGTTCAGCAAATACTATCTTCATAAAAAGAAAGGATGACCATGGTATTCTGGAACTGCCTTGCCATGCAGAAGGTGATTCAGAAATGGAGGAGGTCTAGAAGGACGGTGGGGGTGGTGAGGAGAAAGAGAGAATTCCAGATTTAATAACATTGGAAAATGTGAATCAAACCTGAACTCCATTAAAGTTTCCCGATTTCTGTCCTGAAATTTGGAAATATCAGAACTGTACAATTTCTCCAGTGGCTTAATACTTGACTTTTTGCAGCTTGGGAAGAGATGATAAAGCAACTCAATTCAGAGTTAGCTCCAGAGAGCTCCTGCATCTTAGACACAAATGCTGCTGAGTACTGTAATAAAGCCAACAGTTTTATGCCTCCAAGAGATTGACCTCATTGCAAGGGCTTAGGAAGGAAAGTATTTTAGGACTGGGAAAATCTTTATCAGCCAACTATACTGGGAAATGTTTGGGTCCAAGAGAAGGGTAACATTATTGTGTAGGTAAAAAAGACATATGCTCATCTGGCTGTACTTCAGAATGCTGTATATACTGCTCTTTATGTGGTATGTGATGTATATGAACATCTGGAACAAACAGTATTTTCGATAAACAGTTGGTGCTACAAGAATTTTGTACTCTATCACATACCCAGAGGTCTATTAGAAGGTTTACAAAAGCTGAGCACTTTATTGCAAGGGTTGAAATTTGAAACAACAGGAAAATAATCAAGAAGTGGATGAAGATCTCCAGACATACATGCTTTACCTGTCAAACTGAGCCACAAGCACAAGGGCCTCCTGAGTGTCCCATTTTGAGAGTTCAAGATGGCTCAGAGGGCTGTTTTGGCCTGAGGTTTATTATTGCCTTGTGCACTGGGATAAAAGAAAGAATATTGGTCATGTTGATGTAATTCCAGGAGAAACCTGCAGAAATTTCTCTTTGCTTTTCTCTTTCTTTTTGATGCTGAATGTGAATTTTCCAAACCATAATATTGAGAGATTTCTATTTTGAGGGTGTTTCACAATGAGTACATTACATATCTTTGCAATGTCATCATTCACCATTTTATGTCAATGATTTCATTCTGTAAAAGTTGTAATTCACCATAAAGTTAGGGAAAAAGACTATAAAACTTTGCTGGAATTGTAGAAAAATTGTGAAGTTTAACTCACCTAACAGAAGCTTGGAAATTTTAGTAAGCTGATGTTCAGATTTGATTCAAACATTCCAGATTCACTGAGTTGTGATAGTTTTCCCAAAATGATCTTCCTTAAGGTCGAGATTAGGGTTAAATATTAGGGTTAGGTCTTTAGGTTAGGACTTTGGGTTAAGTCTCAAGGTTAAGTCTAGGGTTAAGTCTTAGGGTTAAGTCTAGTTTAATCTTAGGGTTAAGTCTTAAAGTTCAGTCTTAGGGTTAAGTCGTAGGGTTAAGTCTAAAGGTTGAGTCTCTGGGTTAAGTCTTACATTTAAGTCTTAATGTGTAAGTTTTAAAGTTGAGTATTAGGGTTAATTCTTAGGGTCGATTCTTTTGGTTGAGTCTTAGGGTCGAGTCTTTAGGTTGACTTTTAGGGTCACGTCTTTCTGTTGAGTCTTAGGGTCGAGTTTTTGGGTTAAGTCTTAGGGTTAAGCCTTAGGGTTGAGTGTTAAGATTGAGTCTTAGGGTTAAGTCATAGCGTTAAGTCTTAGGGTCGAGTCTTTCGGTTGAGTCTCAGGGTCGAATCTTTGGGTCGAGTCTTAAGGTCAAGTCTTAGGGTTAAGTCTTAGGGTTAAGTCTTAAAGGTTAAGTCTTAGGTTGAAATCTAAAGGTTAACTCTTAAGGTTGAGTCTTAGGGTTATGTCTTTGGGTTAAGTCTTAAGGTTGAGCCGTAGGGTAGAATCTTAGGGTAAAGTCTGAGGGTTGAGTCTTAGGGTCGAGTCTTAGGGTTAAGTCTTAGGGTTAAGTCTTAAGGTTGAGTCTTACGGTTAAGTCTTAAAGGTTAAGTCTTAGGGTAGAGACTTAGGGTTAAATATTAGGCTTAGGTCTTTAGGTTAAGACTCCGACTTAAGTCTCAAGGTTAAGTTTAGGGTAAAGTCTTCAGTTTATTCTTAGGGTTAAGTATTAGGGTTAAGTCTTTCAGTTGAGTCTTAGGGTCAAGTCTTTCGGTTAAGTCTTACGGTTAACAACCTTAAGGTTGAGTCTTTGGGTTAAGTCTTAGGGTTAAGTCTTAGTGTTAAGTCTTAGGGTTGGAACTTAGGGTTAAGTCTTAAGGTTGAGTCTTGAGGTTGAATCTTTGGGTTAAGTCTTACAGTTCAGTCTTAGGGTTAAGTCTTAAAGTCGAGTCTTTGGGTCGAGTCTTTGGTTGAGTCTCAGGGTTGAGTTATGGGTCGAGTCTTAGGGTTAAGTAGTGGGGTGGAGTTTTTAGGGTTAAGTCTTATGGTCGAGTCTTAGGGCCACATCTTAGGGTTATGTCTTAAAGGTTAAGTCTTAGGGTCGAGCCTTTGGGTTAAAGCTTACGGTCGAGTCTTTGGGTTAAGTCTTAAGGTTGAGTCTTTGGGTTTAGTCTTAAGGTCTAGTCATTGAGTTAAGTCTTAGGGTCGAGTCTTAGGGTTAAGTCTTAGGTTTGAGTCTTAAGGTTGAGTCTTAGGGTTGAGTCTTAGGATTAAGTCTTAGGGTTAAATCTTTCTTTCGGTTAAGTCTTAAAGTTGAGTTTTAGGGTTGATTCTTAGGGTTAAGTCTTAGGGTTAAGTCTTTGGGTTAAGTCTTAGGATCGAGTCTTAGGGTTAAGTTTTAGGGTTAAGTCTTAGGGTTAAGTCTTTGGGTTAAGTCTTAAAGTTGAGTCTTAGTGTTGAATCTTAGGGTCGAGTTTTAAAGTTAAGTCTTAGTGTTGAGTCTTAGTGTTAAGCCTTAGAGTTAAGTCTTAAAAGTTAAGTCGAGACTTAGGGTTAAATATTAGGGTTAGGTCTTTAGGTTAAGACTGCGGGTTAAGTCTCAAGGTTAATTTAGGGTTAAGTCTTCAGTGTAATCTTAGGGTTAAATCTTAGGGTTAAGTCTTAAGATTGAGTCTTAGGGTTGAGACTTAGGGTTGAGTCTTAGGGTCAAGTCTGTCGGTTAAGTCTTAAGGTTAACTCTTAAGGTTGAGTCTTAGCGTTAAGTCTTAGTGTTAAGTCTTTCGGTTTAGTCTTAAGGTTGAGTCTTAAGGTCGAGTCTTTGGGTTAAGTCTTACAGTTAAGTCTTAAAATGTTAAGTTTTAAGGTTGAGTATTAGGGTTAAATTTTAGGGTTAAATCTTAGGGTCGAGTCTTTTGCTTGAGTCTTTGGGTTTAGTCTTTCGGTTGAGTCTTAGGGTCGAGTCTTTCGGTTGAGTCTTAGGGTCGAGTCTTTGGGTCCAGTCTTAGGATCGAGTCTTAATGTTAAGTCTTAGGGTTAAGTTTTAATGTTAAGTCTTAAAGTTCAGTCTTAAAGGTTTTGTCTTAGGGTCGAGACTTAGGGTTAAGTCTTAGGGTCAAGTCTTCCGGTTAAGTATTAAGGTTAAGTCTTTCGGTTGAGTCTTACGGTCAAGTCTTTCGATTGAGTCTTAGGGTTGAGTCTTAAGGTTGAGTCTTAGGGTTGAGTCTTAGGGTTAAGCCTTAAAGGTTAAGTCTTTAGGTCAAGTCTTTCGGTTAACTCTTAAGGTTAACGCTCTGAGACTGAGTCTTAAGGTTGAGTCTTTGGGTTAAGTCTTACAGTTAGGTCTTAATGTTAAGCTTTAAGGTTGAGTATTAGGTTTAAGTCTTAGGGTTAAATATTAGGGTTAGGTCTTTAGGTTAAGACTTCGATTTAAGTTTCAAGGTTAATTTAGGGTTACGTCTGAGGGTTAAGTCTTAAAGTTCAGTCATAGGGTTAAGTCTTAAAGTTCTGTCTTAGGGTTGAATCTGAGGGTTGAGTCTCAGGGTTAAGTCTCAGGGTTATTTCATAAATTTCATAATACGCATACATATCCGAAAACCTCTCCCCTAGGCGTCAAGCGGATTCTTCGCATGTGCTGCCCTTAGTTTGGATGGGGCGCTGCTTCCGTCTAGCGAAAAAAATTGGTTACTGCAGCCAATCTATCTCACATAGGCTGCAAAGTTTATTACAGGAATGGAATCAATAAGGGAATTCTTCCCAAGGCCCATATAAGAAGTTGTCTGGCTTCACATCTCAGTGGATGAAGTTCTTAGAGTTAATGTATTCAATTCAACTCGTCTAGATAAAGAGGAAAAAAATCACTCAAGAGAGACTAGGCATACGCTTTTTTCCTCATAAAAACACTAACAACATTGTCTTAAAAATAAAAGAGGTAATGAAACTTTTTATTGTAAAATGTAAGGGCATTAAAGAGAAAATAATTCGATAGACAATACATAAACCTCTCCAGCTCTTTCCCCATGTCTATTTTACATCTGTTTCCAAAAGCTTTCTCGGGTGAATTTCTTTTGTCTTTGAGCAGTGCAACAGATGGTTTGCAAACAGTGCAAGTCTGGTTTTTAAAAATCAATTAAGACTTTGTAATCCCTTTAGATGGGGCACTTTGTATTTAAGAGAAACAAAACCAATCTTGAGTCTTTTCTTTAATGATATGGGCCTATTCACCTCTAAATTACAGAAACAACGTATTTGGTTCTGATCTCTCAAGGAATTTTAATATTCGAACATACTGCACTGTCAAGATCAACAAAGCAGTTTCCTACCATTTGGTCAGCGAGTAATAGGACTGTCTCAAGACTAAATTTCCTTGAACAAATACTGAAGAGATCTTCAAGACTCGGTCCAAACAGCTCCATCACCATTAAATTGTAGTCCCCTTCAGCTCCACACCACTTAATTGTGGGAACGCCCACTAGAAAAAAAGAAACAGTTTATTCAGTATAACAATTTGATTTATATACAAATCTTCAAGGCTCCTAAGATGAATTCTAAGAGGGTCACGACTGTGAATGTCTGTACTCACAGTGAAGCTCAATATTTTATGCAACCTTCAGCCAAGGAAAAGGTGAAAAACTCACCATCACTGAACATTTCATCATCTGTAAGTTGCCCATCCTTAGCATAAAGGACTCCAAATTTAAAATTCACAGGTCCCTGAGAAATAAAACCAAATATTATAGGATAAACAGAAAACAAAAGACCTAAAATAATGTCTCCTCTAAGGACTTTTATATACATATTTTGTATATGTCCTACACATGGGAATATACACTTCATAACAGCTCCATTATATGCTCAAGTAGCAGATACCTAATAATTTACTTTTGATCATAGGTTATTAATTTTATGATATAAGCTGTTTGGCTCCGACAAAGTGCAAAAGTCAGTGATTCCCCATCTCACCCCAGAAAGCAGGTAGCGCAACTTTTGTGGTGCGCTTCAAATGGCTACCGGGGCAATGTGAGAACTACCAACAGAAACCCTTCCTGGCACGTTCTCCAGTGGAGCTGTGCGTGGAGTGTGCCGTGGAGCATTTTGGCTCCGGCTGAGCTCAAAAGTCAGCAGTTCCCCATCTCACCCCAGAAAGCAGGTAGCACAACTTTTGTGGTGTGCTTCACATGGCTATCGGGGCAATGTGAGAACTACCAACAGAAACCCTTACTGGCACCTTCTCTGGTGGAGCTGTGCATGGGGTGTGCCGTGGAGCGTTTTGGCTCTGGCCGAGCTCAAAAGTCAGTGGTTCCCCACCTCATAAATAGGTTTGGCAATGATAGAAAAGTCCGGGATGTGTTTTCTCCAGAACACCAATAACCCTAAGACATGTTGCAGATCCTTTTTCGACTCAGGTATTTTGATCTGTTCTAAGGAAGCAAGGGTATCTGGTGGGATGCATGTCATTCCCCCTTTCCACCAGGTTCCTAGGAATTTCACTTCTTGCGAGGGCTTTTGGACCTTTTCTGGAGGGATCTGCAAACCCAAATTTTCCAAATGTGAAATTATGTTCTGTTGGGTTGTTCCCACATCCTCTATTTCATCTCCCCCTGTTAGAGATATACGCCACATGTACTCTGTTTCGGACTCTTTAGGAAGACGTCCATACTCCCTTTTCAGTTTGGCTAGCTCAGTGGCAGTATATGGTATCTCTTTGGTTGTAATGTGAGGATCATCATCATCCTCATTCAGAGAAGTATATTCTGATTTAATTAAGGGTCTCACTTAAGGGTTTTCTACAAAATGTTTTCTCACCTCCTCCAACTCCTTCTGAAGGTATATTGGGTTAATACTCTTTTCCTCTACTTCCAGCTCATTTCACTCAGAACTTTAGTGTCTTTAGAGCATGCTGCCTTCAGGGTGTTTTTTAACAAGTGGTTTTCTTCCCTTTCTTTCTCTTATTGTTGTTCTAAGTCATAATTAATTTTTTGCAGAACTTTCACAAATTTTCAAGGGATTCTATAATTTTGTTTTCATTGCTACGTTTTCTAAGGTGATCTTCGATTGCTGCGACCAGGCTGGCTCCTAAAATGGCACAGACTATAGATTTGCCCTTACCTGATCTAACTTTAGCTTCAGTCTGTAAAGATGTTGCTCGGTCCACTGCATTCTGCAAGTTTGCCCAATTATCTGAAGCCAAATCTTCTCCAGGTACAGAGGGTCGAGCCTCATACTTTTCCAGAAATGTGTAAAACATGTTCCAATCTTTCATTAACAAAGGATTTTGTTTATCAGCCTTTTCAGCCATTCTCACTACGAAGGGACCAAACCCACTTCAGGGAGGCTAGACTTAGTTTCAAACACACAGCCACTGCTCGTCGCCCTTCTCTTCCCCGAATGGTTGAAGGGACCAAAAATCTGCTTCAGGAAGGCAGCTTATAGTTACTATAAGGTTGTCCCTTCACTTTCCCGAGCAGAGCAGACAAATTCTGATTAACATGAGGGCAGCCCCCCTTTTTAGCACTTTCCCCCTTTTGCACTTCGAGTTCTTTTAGTTGTATCCCAACAGACAGAGCCCTCAATTGGAGTTTGGCATGCTAAGTCCTAGGCATGTGTGGTATGCAGGAAATTCGAGTCGCCCCCCTTGCTTTCTGGACACCTCTCACCCAGCTGGGTGTAGGGCCAAGTGTGGCTAGAACAAAACGTCCTTCCCCTGTTACAAACCACACACAACCTGCACCCCTCTGTCTCTCAGGATCCTGTCTGTGACGCCAGTTTAATGTCACGGTCCACTCAGTGGACTTGTGATGGTTTGTTAACTATGATCTCGAAGCACAAAAATCAAAGTGACCACGCCAAGGGGTTTTGTTCAATTAAACAGCACAATTTTATTGCTTGCCCGTAAAGTGGCGTGCGATAGGTAGAAAGACAGAAAGTGAATAAAAGGTAAAGTAAAAAGAAAAGGAAAGAGGTTTATAGCTACCACCATGGGTCCAAGGCGTCCCTATAGTCCCAGGTCCAGGCAGCGTCCCGCCGGTCCTTCCGATCTTCGTGATCCTTGGTGGGGAAGATCTCCAATGTTTGGTTGCTAAGAAGGCATCTTTTTATACCAAGCAACACACCTTTCTCCTCCTCTGGTCCATGGATTGTTGCCAGTCTCCGCCTTCTCGAGCCAGGTTATCATGCGTGTCCAAAGAGGAGTGCTTGAGGCGTGGTTTGCCTCAGAGGCGGGTAGCTTCAGACCAGGAGGTGTGTTTTTGTATTATAATGATATTATAATGAAGTATGTGGCCTTATTGTAGTTGTTCCTTTCAATCCCAGGTGGCAGGGAACGGCATAGTACTCCTCATACCGTGCAGTTCTCCTTCCCAGGGTGCAGTTGTTCCTTTCAGTCCCAGGTTGCAGGGAGCAGCATAGTACTCCTCATACTGTGCAGTTCTCTTTCCCAGGGTCTTTGTGTCTTGGTGTCCATAAGGACCACATTCCATCTCCAGGTCTCGGTTGGCAATGTTGAGACAATATTGTTCTCTTTAGACCAGCTCTTACACTCACCCAAAAGTGGCGATGCAGGAGCCGGTGGGCCAGGTGAGGATGACGGAGGGCCTACCCTCATGGTTGCCTTCCTCCTCCTCCTCCTGTTCATCCTGCTCGCAGACTCCTTCCTGCTGCTCAGCACCCACAGCTGGTCCAGCGCCAGGCGGAGCTGTGGGCGCAGGCTGGTGCCATGCCTGCAGAGAGCAGAGGCGGGCACTGAGCTGGAAGGGGCTCCTTGGGCTGGGTCCCCATGCGCAGAGCCCTGTCCCCCACCTGCCCTTGGGATGGACATTGGTGCCTCCAGCACCGAAGGGCCGGGGCCTGGGGCTGGTGCCAGGGTGTCCCTGCCCTGGTCCATGGGCCGGGGCTGGGGGGAAGGATCTGGGCTCTGAGGGTCTTACCGCAACTTGGCGACCACCAGTTTCTTGTGGAGGAGCAGAAGGCGCCTCTCGCTCCTCTTGCAGCCCCGGGTCAGCCGCACATCTGTGCTCAGCACCAGCTCAGCGTCGCTGAGAGCCTCCCTGCAGGGCAGAGAGGGTCAGGCATGAGCAACGTCAGTGCTGCGTGGCCCAATTGTGCCCGCAGGTCCCCGAGCCTCAGGGGGAGCCCACCTGGAGCCGCAGCAGCAGCTGGCCTGGCCCATCCTGCCCGGGAGAGGAGGGCCCTGGCCGTGCACCGGGAGGGGGCCCAGCCGGCGACGGGGAGGCTGGGAAGCGGGGTGCTGGTGCTGTGGCAGTGCTCCTGGGCCAGAGGCTGCCTCCTGCCAGCGCCGCTGCATGCCAGCACAGCTCTGCCCTGCTGCCTGTGGTGGCCGTGGGCTCCCCGTGACCAACGTTCTGAGCCCAACAGAAAGTGGGCGGAGCCTAGGGGGGCGGGGCTGGGGCCCTTTCCAGTATGGCCACCCCTGCCTTGCCTGGGGGAGCCCCGAGCAGGACAGGGCAGGGGGCAAGGACCACCTCCCTGCACCTGCCGGCAGTGCCCCTTGCCCTGGGCTTCACCGCTGGGTCCTGCCCTCAGTTTCCCCTCACCGCATTTACATTTATAAATTTCTTGGACTTTTTATCTGGAAATCAAATCACCCTCAACCTCCGTCTTCCTACTGGCAGCTCAGTACAATGTTTGTTTGGATTTTCTCCTAGGATAATGCAACACACTCGTGCCCCCTCACCAAGATAAAAAAAAGATTAAAATTTTTTCTTAAATTCAGTTTAATACGAATTTAGCCAGGGAAAAAAAGTATAAAGAAAATACATGTCTTCCACTCAGATTTCATTTGTCTTCGTCTCTGAATTTTCTCCAGTGAATTTGATTTTCTCCATACTTACCACTTCCAGCTGCTTTTGTTTACTTTCTGCATGCACTGTGCATTGTTTAACTGTAGAACATTTAGGTCTCTTCAAATGCAGGGAGACTTAGCCACTATTTAGCGTGACTATTATTTTTCCAATGCCAGTCCCATTTGTGGAAAATACCACATCAGGTTACAATGAAAATATAAGAGAAATAATTTATAAAAAATGAAGTGTAGAAGAATGGCTGCAGAAGCATGGCTTTAGAATCTCTGAAGATATGCACAGTCCAGGCCTGGTATTAGAATAGGCCTGTAATCAGAATTGTACTGAAGTTGCTGTGCTGAAGTTAACAAGAAAGGTAGCCTTGAGCTATTCTTGAATCCTGAGACCAAGTAATTATTTGTGCCAACAGGCCGTGGCTGTAACAAGCTACAGCTGCTGGGAAAGCAGGTGCAGGGCCAAGAAAGATAGGGACCGGTATGGGAAAATAGGGAGTAACAAACTACAAGGCTGAAGCACAGCGACACAATTAGCTACATGGATAGAATGCTTATTTTAGTCATGATAATTAGGGGTGTGAGAACCATGCGCGTTTAGAGACTACTAACCAATTATATTTCTGCTTTATGAATATGCATGTGTATCGGTTCTATATAAGTAGTGTTAGAAACTGATAAAGTTGAGCAAGATGCATAACTCATATTGAGCGTCTTCTTGACTCCGGCGAACCCTTCTTCCAACAATGAAGGGAATTTGTTCAGTTCCATAATCTCACAAATCAGGCACAACCTTCAGATAAAAATTCTCCTATTTGCCTGCTAGGAGTCAATACACCCCATATAAGTGTGCTTTTTGACTCATCTTCATTTTCATCAATATTCAGAACATTCACTGGTCAACACCTTTTACTTGTCAAGAAAATGCAAATGATTTCAAATGTCGAAGCCCTGCTAAAACCATTTTGGCTGGAATATTGTTGGAGACTGCTGGACGGTCTTTGAGTGGAAAGCTCTGGCACCTGCCAGATCTTTCAAACGTGTTACACTTTCCATGTGCCAGCACTGCGAAAATTTGGGTGGCAATAACGGAACAGATCTCCACTGCACTGGGCTTTGGACAAGCTTTGCAATTACAGACTGGTATTTAGAAATATATGTGCTCTGTTCTGCCTGCAAAGACGAACTGCTGGTGTTGAGAGAAATCAGAGGTTCTGTCCAACAAACAGCCGTGGATGCCTCTAACTGATCCAATAAAAGCTATTAAAGTTATATTTTAATGAAATTAAACCACTTTTCAGATCAAGTAAGCCTATATCAAAACACATTGCTATCAAATCCAAATTCTTCCTTAGTAAGGAATGTAGGACCAGGCACCTGAGAAAGCCACAGGTGTATCTAGATTTTGGAACACCTTTGCAGCAGGGCGTGTTTATTGATATTCTGAGAAGGAATATCAATGTACTGCACTGCTTGTGGAGACGGGACTTTTCCAGAGAGAATTGCTGACTAGCAAATCTCAAATAGTCCCGCCTCACGTTAAGTGCCTGCTTTTGACAGTGGCACTTCAAGGAACGAGTCACAAGGCAGAAGCTTAGATCACCCAAACAATGTAATTACTGATGAAGGACACGGCAGGCAGAGAGCATTTGGACATCACCTTGTTTTATTTCTGGAGCTGATGAAAGCTGCAATTTGTTACTGAGTTAAACCTTGCAGATTATTGACCCAACAAACCAGATGCTGTACACTGCATCAAAGTCACAACCACCTTATTCAGATTCCTTACCTATTAAATCAAATCTATACCTGAGCAAACCACATCACTAGTAAAAAGCATTCCATCAACCATGCTGAGATGTCTTTAATCAGCATTTCCACCTCAGCCCTGGATTTCACTGCCCTGAATTCATGCAGGATGGCCATGACAACGCAATGTCTTACAGGTGGATGAGCTGCTTCGGTGCAAATATGTTCTCTCTACAAACGTGCTGCATAAATATGCCCCATTTGGTATAAAGACGCACCATTCCTAGGCTAATCTCTGGAAATATCTCTGAAATAATCTCTGAAACTCCCATCAGTGGCTGCTCAGAACATGAGAATATGGATGACAAACCCCAGGAAATCCTCATTTTGAAACCCAACTTCAGAATTAAATCATGACAAGGTGTCAGAGAAAGCTGTAAAATGCATTTCTACCAATCAATCTCTTCTGTGTAGCACACGTGTGGCTGAGTTTGATGCAGAAAGATTTTAAACCAGCTGGGTGGGGTAGAGATGAGTCTATGTACCTTTTACACATACAGGCAATGATCCTCATGGGAATGATGGGATCTCCCCCCCCAAGCTAGTTCAGGGAGTTCTTCGTGGATCAGGTGAATCTGAGCCTTGTCAGCACCCAGAACATTAATACCTGGAATAAAAGGAACAGTGGGAGCACAAAGATGGCAGAAAGAAGTCAGAAATAATGGAATTTCTGGCCAGTTAATGTACAAGAACAAGCAAAGCATTAGCTAATGTCTTCATGAGACCTTGCAGGGCTGTTACCTGCACTGCACCTGCCACTGGTGCCTGTACTCAGAGGTGGAAGGGAATTGCAGTGCAAGAGAAATAGGAAAAGAATGGAACTCCCCAGCTGGACTGTCTGGAGGAACATGGGTAGATGCAAGTATTTTGCAGATGTTGGAGCAAAGAAACAGTACAGCCAGGTTTGTGATGCAAGAATAGGGTCTTGACCAAAGTTTTTCCCAAAGACTGAAATGCTTGAAAAGCATTCATGCTCTGGGTAACCTCACTATGTGTCTTTTGAGAATATAGCATGAAATTCTTTGCCTGGAGTTCCACTAAGCATTGTGTTTCTTCTGTGTAGACACTAATTCAGAATCCAGGCAGGAGGAGCAGTATCCCAAAAGCACCGAGCGTTTCTGTGAGTCGGTGATTCTACTTGTCACTGAGGCTAATTGACCAGAAATTAGTCCCCCTTCATTCCTCTTCCCTATATCTTGGGGAAATAGCCTACAATGAAACTCATTTCCAGAACACACAAACTCTCTTTATATATAAACAAATGGTGCTTTTCTGCCTACAAGCTCTGGACAGCTTTTGGATAGCAGGGCTGGGGCTGTGCACAACTTCTATGTTGCGGTGGCAGGGCAGTACAGACCCGGACCCGGACCCGGAACTGGACCCGGACCCTGACCCTGACCCTGACCCTGACCCTGACCCTTATCCTGACCCTGACCCTGACCTGAGTACGCAGTCAGCTTGTGTGGCCAGTGCCGGTGCAGTTCTGGCACAGAGGATCAAGCGCTTCATGCTTCAGAGCTGTCAGGCTGACACTCTTTAGCACTCAATGAAGCTCTAAATTACAGCTAAAGGAAGACAGAAATTTTGCTTCAGAGCTTGATAATGTCATTCTGATCCATCCTTTTGCTTGTTCAGTGGCTACAGAAGGGAACCACTGCCTTGGTAGGAGCATCCATTGAGTTCTTCATGCATGAGATCATTACAGTAGGTGTTTTGAAGATGTTCACGTGTGGTACATAAAACCTTTGCCAGTAAAATAGTAAATCCACGCAGTGGGGTCTAAAGCACACAGATCCAATGCAATCCTCCAAAGAGCTTTGAAAGTGTCTCCCCGAGGGTACAGACCTGGCTGTTGGTGATTCTGTTGAACTGCCTTTTATTGCAGGTTGCTTGGAGAAGTTGCTATGTCAGAAGTCGTCTTCTGGGGCCGAATGCTGCAAATGGTAGGATGTTTAAGGAAGAAAATTAATAACCTTCAGACTTGGTTTTACTCTTTTAACAGGTTGTACACAAATGGGAGGCCTGAGCAGGCTGCTTTTAGCGGGGGAACATGACTTGACTACATAGGAGGCAAGGAACTCTCTTCTCTCGCTGACCATGAGCCCTCAGTTTCAAGGCAGATCTGAAGAGGAATATTTGACCCGTGGGAAATGCAACTTCAGATACGTAACTCAGGTGGGACTGCCGTGTGAGCCCTGTGATAGGAGACGTGTATCCCAACCGTGAATATAGAGGTTGGGCCCAGTTTATCTTGGTTCAATATGAACTCTGCTGACTGATTCTGTGATCAAGAGCAGGCAAGTCTGCCCCCTGAGAGGATGTTGTCATGGGTGGAAGAGTTGAAGTGCAGTGACTGTGTCAACAAACAGGTGGTTTGAAAAGTTTCGGGCAAGGATCCGGTGTGCTGGTGTAATGCCTTTTCCTTTTACAAAGGTGTCCAGTAAACACAAGTGTTCCTGCATGTGTCCAGTAGTGCAGAGACCTCTGTACTTTCTTTGGACTGATTGTTATGTAAGGTCCGTTTTTTTTGGGACAGCTCTGAAAATTGTTCAAAAGGTGTCTTGTATGTTGGGTGAAATGGGTCATCATTTCCAAAAACCTCTAGCCTGTAAAGAAGAGCCGTGGAAGTAAGAAGAGTTTTATTTTTTTCTCTTTTTATTGTTACTGGGAGGAAAAGCAGTGATTAACTATTGACCTGTGTAACCCCCAGATGCAGACTGTGCAGTGCATTTGAGGTGGATCACTCCTGTACTGCCAAGACTGAGCCCAGACTCCTCAATGCTTTGCACACTGGCACTGGAAGTCCTTGTGCAGCTGTGGGTACTGGCTTTCTGTGCTGCAGTGTGAAAAATATAAAACACTGGGGTTAAGGTTTGCAGAGAAGTGGGAAAAAATTGATTATTTTGTGCTAGGAAGAGAATGTCCTGTAGTTTTTGAATGTCTCCACTTGGAATTTAAAAGTGCTTTTAACTCTGCTGCTGTGTTTCAGTGGGAGGGAAGGTGTGTGGTAGTTACAGATGATCCGTTCCCTTAAGAAGGATCTTTGCCTTCTGAGTTGAGCTTTCTTGGCTTTACATAAAAGTGCCTTAAGCTGTACGATTTCAGATGGCAGTGAAGGAGTTACATCTAAGTGGGGATTTAGAGACAAGTCCACAAGTATGTTGCCTTATTGTTTCAGTATATGAACTTTTTCAAACAGGATTTGCTGGGTTTTGAGCAAGAGACCCACTTCCCATGTGCCTACATAAACCCCATTTTCTCAGACACATGCATTATGGTTTGTGATGCAATATTTACTTGATTCGTAAGCTGTACTGTGCTGTGCTCTTCTGGGCTTGTCGTAGTCCTTTGAAACGCAGCCCTGCACATCAAAGGGGCAAGCTGTGTCATCTGCTTTCCCCCACAACATAGAGCAATGTAACTGTCATAAGTGCAGGCTGAACAAAACTAGTTGAGGGATTTGTGGGCTGCTGTTCGAATCATGGTGGATCAGGAATCAGCCCATGCTTGTTAATAAGTTTAATTGTCCTACGCCACCTGAGGGGCAGGACAGTGTCAGGGCATTTTCCCAGGGGATAAACCTGGACATACCTGATTCTCTCCGAGGGTCCCCTATGTAAAAAAACATCCTTCAGCACAATCTGGATGCTTGGTGTTCTCAAAAGGACCCAAAGGGATGAAGTTCACTCCTCCGGCCTGTGTGACAACAGGAATTATGTCTGCAGCTGTGCTTCTGCACACTTAGAAACTGCCTCCGTTTCTTTGCTTGGCCAACCAGAAAAAAAACCCAAAAAACATGAGCTCAGTTGGCAACAGTGTCTTGCTGTCCTCTCTGAAGGAAGTAATTTACCATCATCTTGCAGCTTGTCAAACGTGCACTAAGTGTGAAGAAGAACATGACGTGCACTGTCCTAAGCTCTCAGCAGGCCAGGTTTTGCTGTCCTCTGGAAACTGTCTAGTTCTTCAGTTTTTCTCCATGAAGGACACACTGTTTGGAGTAGTGACGAGGTGGCCCCCCAAATGCCCCAGCTTTATTTCTAAGTGCTATTGAAGTATTTTGCCTCCTGAAGAGACTGTGTTCCTCATGAGGAACGGTTACTTCGAAATAAAGTGACCCCCTTTCCATCTAAAGGGATGGAGCTTGAGACTGTGGAGGTGCTTGGTGAGGGAGGCAGTCAGGCAGTGCCAGTCTGGGGGTGCCCAGCTGCGCAGGGCAGTGACGGCACCCGTATGCCTGGCGAATGCTTCTCTCGCAGTGTCGCAGGGAGAAGGTGTGAGGGTGCTGGGAGAGAGCCGGTGCCCCTGGGAATGACAGCAGCTAAAGGTGAGGGCTGGCTGCGTGGGCAGCAAAGGGTGAGCCAGCCATTCCCTTTGCAAATGCAGTGGAGAGGGAGGGAGCCCCACCATCAGCACAGCAACGTCTGCTGGGGCAGGGCCAGAGGCACCGGCGCCCAGGGCAGGGCTGGCAGGGGGTCTGAGAGAGCCACTCCGCCACCGCCTTGCTTGCTGACCCTGTGGGGAAATTACTTTGGGGACAGCGACTAAAAAGTGCATGCAAAGTTTTTAGGTCCAATTGGAACACTGAGAAGGGGTTCGGGGCCTTTCTCAGAGCACCGCACGTTGCATAGTTATGTGTCATACACAGGTTTGGTTACTGGTTTCTCGCTTCTAATGCAAATGCGTATGCATCTGCAATAGCACTGCTGAAATGTTTTACAAACTACTTATGCTCCCCAAGCGGGATTTTGGCCTCTTTGGGGCAGAACTATTTCAGTTAGAGGTCGCCATCTCCCACTACCACAATTTTCTTTGTTCTATTTTAAACTCATTTTCTGTTGATGTCAGTGGATCCCAAGACCTGATCAGCTTGTGTTCTCTTGCAGCCAGAACTTTCCTCATTGGAAGTCTTCTTCCTGTGCAACTTAGATAATGGTGCTCTTTTCACTACCTGCTCTTTGTTTCTCACCCCTGCCAAGGCTGCCTCCCTTGATGAGAAGTCTCTTCATTTGTAAATACTTTAGAGAGTGGGTCAGCTCGGTGGATCTCGACAGACGGGAGGGTGGAGGGTCAGATCTCTGCATGCAGCAGGGGCTGCATTAACTCCCATCTCCCGCTATATGAATGACTGCAGGCAGAGTCACTGTGCAAGGAACATCAAACTTTTAATGAATTAAGAAAGACAGATCTGGTAGAGGGCTGGGGCTGCAGTGGGCAGGTGCAGGTCACATGTCAGAGGGATCTGTGCTCCACACCTTCTCTATCAATATATCAATGGCGACTGGGGTGGCGTGGAACACTTTGTCTCCTGGTGTTCCTCAGGGTTCTGGCTCGCTTGGTGGGGATGTAGTCACTATTGGATGCCCTCTGCTTGCTGCTGCCCCCCTGCTCCCCACTACAGCCCACCGCCGTGGCATCCCTGTGTGGCTTCCCCTCCCAGAGGGTTTTGGAGCTTTTTGCCACCGGGCACACCACCATCTTCTTCTTCTTCTTCGGTGACATGCTGCCCCGTGGGGGACATCTCTGGCATCCTGAGGGTGTCAGCAAATGTGGGGTGCTTGGCCTGTTTGCCAGCAGCCTTGCCTGATCTGGGTGCCACCCGGCAGGAGGAGATGCCTGGTGGTGGTGGCAAGCAGGTCAAAATGACCTGGGGCTGCCTCTGCAGCACCTTCTCCACCAGTTGGGCCATGCGGGGTAGATGATGCTGGGGTGCAGTCAGGGGGCTGGCCAGGGGACTCTTCAGCAGGATCTGCTGAGGACTCTCTGGGAGACCCTTGTGGGGACCCTCTGAGCATCCCTTCAAGGGGCTCTCCTCTGAAGTGTCCGTAGGACCCTCCTGAGAGGGCTCCATGGGACTCTCTGGCAGCCGGGTGGGGAGGACCGCTACCAGCCCACCCTGCTTGCCTTTGGCATCCAGCAAGGGGGATGTTGCCACCCTCTGCCAGGAGGGGTTGGTGTCCTCCTGCATTGCGGCTGCCACTTGGTCCTTGGGACAGTCACCGTCCATCATGCACTCCAAGAGCATCAGCGACGCAGATGCCCACGTGACCAGAGACTTTTATCCAATCACCTGTGTGTAAAGTCGTGTGAGTGGTCGGTTTAAGTTATAAATATGACCTGTTTGTTTAATAAAGTGAGCACGGCATGTAGCCATATTGGTGGGATTGTCATGACTTGGCCGACTCTCCACCGGGGACCCTCTTCGCAGCCCCACTGGCTGGTGGGGCACAAGCATCCCCATCACCACTTGCTGTCCCCAGCCATAGGCAGGGGGACAAGGAGCAGGCAGAGGGGGCAGCTGCACACCGCTGGGGAGCTGCAGCACGTGTGGGAGCTGCACGACCTGCCCCGAGTCCCCCAGGGGCCCCTGCATGTCCTGCCAGGTTGCCTGGGCGGGCTGGTGGGTAACACTGGGGAGCTGGGAAGGCTGAATGGTGATCAGCAGCCCCGGGACAAAGGGCAGCACACCAGCAGTGACCGGTGGCAGCATGGTCAGGGTGGTGAAGCTCATGCCGGGCACCTCTGATGCCATCGGCAGCTGGAGGGGGAACCTCTCTGTTGGCAGAAGCGAAGGGGGGTGATGGGGTGAGATGCTGGCCGGCAGAGCTGGTTGGGGGTTACCCGAAGGGCAGGAGCACCACGAGGAGTGTGCTGCTCTATGCCGCGGCAGTTGGCCAGTTTGGCATTTGTTGGGGCAAACAGTGTTCTGGAGTTCCATCCCCACGGCAATCATTCCGCCAGCACCTGGGTCAGCCGGCATTGTGACAGTTTGATTTTAATTCTGGAACAACTTCCCATCTCAATGGTTTCCCATACTGCTGATGCTTTCCTGTGCTCAGCACTGATTTCTCATCCCCACCATATTTTCCCACTGGAACTGTGTTTTGTTTTGGGAGTTGAATTTCATGTGAAAGGGGAAGGGACGGGGCCAGCACTGCTGACCCTGTGATGCTGACATCTGTGTGCTGGCCAGCCATTCTTGAGGGTGGAGGTGGGAAGGGGCCTTGGGGCACTTTTAGGTTGTTTTTGTCCTCCCCCCTCTCTGGTCTGGACCAGAGATCAGTCTTGGTCTTGCTGTTGGGGAAGCAAAGCTGTTTGCCGTTCACATGCCCCTTCCTGGGGAACACTGGTGGGGCCATGCCGGGGGTCTGTCCTGGGTGTGGGGAAGCATGACGGGATAGTGAGCGGGCACCCTTCCCTGTGGGGTCTGCCAGTGCAAGGGGTCTTCTGGCGGTTAACGAGAGCTGCAGGGAGCCCACCCCTGCGCTACAGCTTAGCTGGGCTCTGGGAGTGTTCATCACAGATGCTCAGGGCCCAGCAGGAGGCTGGGGAAGAGACGCTGGAGGCATCTGGAGCCCTGCATGGCTTGGGGAGGAGCTTGAGAGGAGCTCCTGGGGTGCAGGGCATGCCACCGCACCCAGCAGACCCTCAGCCTTGAGCTTGAGCACAGTGATGAGGAGATGCGCAAGGGACAGATCTCTGACCCTGCAGAGCTGCAGAGGGAGAAGAAGGAAACATCAGGAGGCAATGGGAGTGAAGAAAATAATGGGTGAAAACATCTCACCTGCCATGGGAAGCCCACCTGGCCCGTGCCCACCACAGACATGAGCTGGTGTGGATGTGGCAGCAGTACTTGGTTCCAGCCCAGAAGTGCTTGGTGCCAGCCCAGACAACTATATGATCCGGAGCAGGTGATACAAACTCTGTGAGGCATCTTCTGTGTGTATAACCCTCCATGGGCTGACATGCAGCAAGTGTTTGAGACTGTGTTTACTGCTGATGTAAGAATGAAAATCTGAGAATGAAATGAAGGATCAGCCATGGAAGCACAGGGCAGAACCATGTCATAGGCAGAGAGTGACCCAAATCAGTACCCCAAGCTGACCGGTCGATAGAAATATGCTGCAGAGTAAATTGGGCCAGGGTGCAAGGCTGTCAGCAAGGAAAGGCTCAACGTCCTTGTCCATGTTACACCCGACCGGCTAAACAAGTGAGCATGTTTGCAGAAGTCGGCTCTGAAAACAGGGAAAACCGAACTCTAATGGTGTCTGCCAGTGACCAGGGATAAGGAGGGGGGCTGCAGTGCAGGACAGCAGCCTGTGCCCCCCCCACAAACGGCCGCTGAGAGGTGACTGCCGAGGCGGGGGTTAGTGCCAGGGGCCAGGGAACAGGCAGAGATGGGGTGAGAATCAGGATGTGTTGCCGGGGTGGGCTTCCTGCGGCAAGGTGTTGCTACTGCCAGTTGCTTTCTCTTCTCCCGCTGCAGGCCTGTAAAGCCAATGATGGGGAAAGGAGAAGGGGGACCCCTGGAAGAGGCCCAGCTGTGCTGCCCTCTCTCCATGCAGCTGGGACATCCCCAGGGAGGCTTCCTCAGGCCATCTGGCAAGGTCCTTGGCTCACATACTGTGGGGCTGGTGGGCAACTGGCATCTTTTTCCTCCCACAGGAGCCTCTGCACGAAGGTGGAGCTGGGGACAGGCGTTTTGAAGCCAGCTGCCAGCTCAGCCACTCAAGGGCCTGCAAAGCGGCGCAGCCAGGCTGCAGGGATTGCAGGTAAGGTCGGCACTGCTGCTTGCTGTCAAGTGCTCGAGGGTGAGCTCGGAGAGCTGCTCTGTGCCCGAGCTCCACCCAGATGTCACTGGTGGCAGGAGACGAGCAGGCCGCCTTGCTCTTCGCCCCAGGGAGGCAGTGCGTGGGGTTCGGTGCCGCCTCCCAAACAGAGAGACAAAACCCATGTGGCTGGGCATCCTCAAGAAGAGACCCCAAGAGAGAGGCCCAACTTTTCTCTGGTTTCTTTTCCTAGGAACAGTCTTCAGCCTTCCTGCCAGACGGCAGGTGCCCTTATCTCATTGTGGAGACATCTGCTGAGCCAGTGCATCTTCGCCATATACATACCACATCTTTCTGCTGCGGACAGGGGGAGAAAGGGGGTGTCTGAGGGCCAGTGCAAGCCAAGGGGAGAGCAGGGGCTGTTCCCCAGCCAGCTGCCCAGTGCTCTCACCCAGGCGCAGAAGCACGAGTGCTGCTTATGCTGTGGTCATTCTCAGGGAGGACCAAGAGCCAAAACCCTCACAGTTTCAATCCCATGCATTTGCCGGAGCCCCAAACTTTGGCCATGATAGGACAAACTGCTGCATAGCCAGACCCTCGGGTGCACAGCCAAGGCTGCGTCAGGGAAGGGGTTTCTCCCCAGCTCTGGCAAGAGACCACGCAGCTCTGGGAGGGCTCTGGGAGGAAAGCCAGACAAGGCTCCTGCATTTGCCAGCTGTGCGGAGAAGCACCCCTAAGAGAGATCTGTGTGACCACAAGTGAAAGCAAGGCTGCTTCCTCAGCCAAAGTGAGAACAAGGTTCACATCAGAAAGACTGCTGAAAAGCACTCTTCATCGGACCCACCTCTTCAGAGATGATTTCAGCTTCCTGGGATGATTTTCATTCCCTTGTGGAAGGTGCTCCTGGAGCTCTTCCTCTGGGGAAGAGCTGCCGGCAGTGTTGAATGGTGTGGACAGAAATCCTGTTGCTCCTGAGCGCTGCTCTGTCAGCTCTCCCTCAGCAGCAGACTTCCAAAATGGTGCATTTTGACCTGAAGAGGGAAGTCCACCTGTGGTGAAGGGTGTTGCTCAAGACTTGGCTCATTGACAGCCACAGGACTCCCTCTTTTTCAGGCAAAACATGGCCCTGCAGAGGAGGAGGTTCTTGAAAGTCATCTTTGTGTTGCTCCAAGTGGCTTATGGCGAATTTCCATGAGCAATCATCTGAGAGCGACATCCTGGCTGTGTTGGGTGCCAGCTTTCCTTGCTGGCCCATACATGTGGAAACTCCTGTGGCCCAAGTTATTCCTGAGTATGTCCATCCATGTCCTTGACTGGGACTTGCTTTTGGACTACCAGTAAGACTACTGGTCTCACAGCCTGTTGCATTAAAGGGGATGGAGTAATGTAGCAGGACATAACACACCTGCACCCCCACACCCCCACACCCCAGCGCGTGCGCACACACCCCCACCCCCCACCCACCCACCCCCTGTCCTTCCAGCTCTCCTCATTGAGGTGGGAGATTAGGTGCAGCTAGGTTTAAATTCTAAGTGATGTCCAATTTATCCTTATAAGTCCAGTCACATTTAATAAGTATATTAGACTACCACGGGCCTGGATACACTGATAGCAGTCTGCACTGCCAGTACAGTTGTGCTCATGAACTAGCACAGCCACACTCTAGGGTATGGTCATGTTCAATGAGAAACTGTGACAACCAGCTACTTAACAGTACAGTTTTATCAGCAACAGATCCACAGGTTCTTTGATTGCTGGTGATAGTGAGTGTTTGCAAAAAGGCACATGCAAGTAAAATGTTATAAAGTATAAAAAGCGTGGAAAAATTACAACAATTCAGCCTGGCTACAAATATTAAAGAGTAATTCTCTAGAGACATTTCTAAATCTCCTGAAGAAGCACTTAGTTTAAGTCTCATCCAAGGCATCCCAAGGGGGGGAGAAGCAAGGCTCAGCCTGTCAGCCGATCCCAGGAGTCAGTCTTGGTGGTGTCTTCCATTCACTTCCTCTCCGTGGTGTCTTCCCCATTCGTCCCCTCATTTATTCACTTGTTATACTTCTCTTTATTCTCAGGTGTAGCTTGAGTGACCCTAGTCATACATTCTTCTATTGTGATTGGTGACTACGCATGCTTCCCGAGCGGGGGTTTCACTCTTTTCAGTGGTGGGTGGGTGGGTGGGCATTTGAGTAGGAGGTGTCTAATTCCTCCCCCCCCCCCCCCCCCAGGTGATTTTTCCATTCCACAGATATGTTCTCTCTCTAGAATAGGTCCTGTCTTCTCTCCACAGGTCCGCGACTGTGAGCACACCTCTGTCCTTGGATGTGCCATTACATCAATATCAACCCAGAGATCAGGTGTATCTGAGAATGTGGTTGGATGAATTGTTGAAAAAGAAGTGTAAAGGACCTTTCCAGATTTTGCTCACCACCTACCCTGCTGCCAAGCCTGAAGGAGTCACTCCATGGACATATCATCACAGGGTTAAACCTGCCACAATGACAGAATATACTGTCAACCAAGAAGAACCTTTATGCTTGAAACTACCTCCAGAATCCTAAAGTTCTATTTTAGGTATCTTGCATTAATTACAGACAGCATAGAGATGAATGACTGAAATAAGACCCTAGATAAGATTGAGTTGTATACAGGGAAGTTGGAGTCTGTTAAATGTCTCTGTAGATGTTTGTTGAAACATGTTTTACAGATGTGTAGAATTTGGCCTGTGATGTGGTGTGCTAAATCCTCAGCTTGGGTGGGATCAGGAGGACTCATGGACACGGAATACTCATTTTAAAATGGTGAGAAGATTGATGAATGTTGTTAATAAGAGGGGTTGTTGTGTATGTACCCATTTCCCTGAATATACTCATGCAGGAATTCCTCTAGCTGGTATCCCCATCCCATTTGGGACTAACGGGACTAACTTGTAGCTAAGACCAGGATACACTCATTGGAATGAGACTGACCTCCAGACTTGGACAACATTGAATCCACACTTGTCCACTGTGAGGTGTGTTACTACAAATGAAGCCAAGACACACCAAAATGGAACTCAGTTCTTTGTTGGGTGCTACCCACATTGTGATTCATCAACGCAATTAATGAACCTGTCAGAATTCACTGCGAGTAAGTACTGGAATGTTCCCCTGGGGACTGGGTGGTGTTGGGTAAGTGGCAGTGTAGCACAGATGGTCGGGTACTTGTACACGGGGAGTGATTTTTCCTGATATGACTATAACTGAGACATTGGATAATAATCTGTGGTTTAGAACTTCCCGCGGAGATAGAGACAGAGTCAAAATCCCTTATAGAAAGACCCACTGGGTTTCATTCTTTTGCTGTGTGGTTTATTCCTTGGTTAGGGGTTGCTGAATTGGAGAAGGCAGTGATTAAGTTCTCCACAGTAATGGAAGAGATACCCAGCAACATTTCAGGTGCAGTAAAGCCTTTGCAAGAAGTTTCCGAACTATCTCCTATAGCTGTGCAAAATAGAATGGCATTAGATATGAAGCTGGCATCTCAAGGTGGAGCCTGTAGAAGTGTTAATACCAGTTGTTGCATATATGTAGATCAAAGTTGGAGATTTTCTGCAGACTTGTTCACAAAATATTGGGAAACATCCTAATATTTGTTATGAGATCCAGAAATCTGACACCTCCTGTGGATTTCAAAAAGTTTTGAATAGGCTAACATCCTGGTTTTCTGATTTATATCTATGGATTAAGAAGTTAACCTCCAGATACCTTCTTGCTCTTACCCTTGGATCATTGCAATCTCTAATTTTTCTAGTTTCTGCTTTGAACTTCAGGAAGGTAAAGTTGGACTGTCTTGCCGTAGTCTCCCTAATGCTCACTATAGACAACTCTTCAGTTGTGGCGATGTACCTCATGGGGATCTGCTTGAATCAAACCATAACAGAGCTGAGAAGTGTATTTCATTACTCATTATATTGAATAGGGGGTTCATTTTTTTTTCTCCCGCAGTTAAAAAAAACCTATTCTATGCTTGTTTGCACCTAGTGCTCTAAAGGAAGCAGGTAGCAATTGCCGCAAAGAACTTGCAATATTCAGCCGTGGACTTCGCTGGAGAGGTCTGACGTCAAGTGGGGTAAGTGCTATGGGGCTGAGGAGAGAAATAGCAGGGCTGGAGAGGTGAGGAGCAAGGCTGTCCACACAAGTGTTCAGCTCCAGGGACTGATTTTCCCACCTGGCCACACCTACTAAGAAGAATCTGCATCAACAGTAATTGGTGAATCCTACTATCACTTCTTCAAAGTCCTCATTCCCTGCCTTGCTCTCTCCCTGTACTGCCAAAACTTATCTCATTAAGTGTGCAAGCTTTGAGGAGCAGACCTCCCTGATGGGAGAGACATGGCTTGTTAGGGCTTTCTGCCTCATAATGAGCCCAAGGTGTCTGTGGTGCTGTGCACTTCAGGTGGTGGGAGGAGACTGAAGAAACCTCTCAAGAACACCAAGTCAGGAGCAAACCCCATGGTCCCTGGAAGCATTAATGGGCCCCGCTGAGGGCCATGGCTGAGAAAGCCTCCCCATGGCCTTGTTAGAGCCCATCCTTGGAGGCTGTGATTGCAGGTGGGCAAAGGTGCTGTGCAGGCAGCTCTGCTGCTGAGCAAAGCCTTGGCTTGCTTGATGAAGCAGAAAGGCCAAGCCATGACCTCCAGCCTGTGGGAAGGTCGATCTCCCAAGCATGTCAGTCTCCTGGACTGAAACCCCAACACATCAGCATTTCAGGTTGGTGGGCAAGTGCCTCAAACGAGATCAGAACATGGGCAATGAAGGAAAATACAGGCAATGAAAGAGAATGGTATGCTTCATGGAGTTGCTACCCAAGATGGAAAATTCCCACAGTAAGCACCTCTGAAATAATAAAAGAAGATATACAACAAGTAAAGTATAGCCAATGGGGAAAGAACTGACAGGCTAGGCTGTTCTTTTTGCAAGATATTAGGAGAGTACCACAGAAGAGCTTGTATCGGGGAAAGGGTGGCCTCAGGGCTGCTTGTGGGTACCTGTGAAGCAGCCCTGCACCTGGTGTGAGTTCCTTCAGTGCTCAGGGAGCATGCAAGTGCTTTCCCTAATTGCAAAACAGGGATGGGAAGGAAGGACGGCTGGCATGGGACTGTGCAGGGACCTGTGCAGGATTCTCGACCAACCTCCTGCACAGAGCAGGCTCAGACTAGATTACTCAGGGCTTCACCCAAACACGCTTTGGTCCCTTTCTGGGACAGAGCCAGCACAGAGTCTCTGGGAAACGGCTTCCAGCACTTGGCTATCGTCATACTGGAAAAGCTTCTCACTTTATGACCTCTGACCCTCTCTGGTTTCAGCCTATTGCCTCTTGTCCTTGTGCCTTATAGCATGCACATGAGCCTGACTGCGTCCTCCTGGGAACAGCACCATGCTGCTGCATGTAACCCCAAGACCTTCCTTTCGCAGGGCTGGACAAGCCCAGCTGTCTCAACTTCTTCTCATGCTGCAAGTGTTCTACCTGTGACCACCACGGTGGGCCTCCACTGAAATGAGTCCAGTTTACAGATGTCTCTGGTATTCTGGATTCCATATATTCTGGATTTGTTATCTAAGACACCAAATGTGGGGCAGAATCACTACCACTGCCTCTGTCCCTTCTCACAGGGCTCAGGATGCTGTTGGCCACCTTTGCTGGTGGCTCATGCTTTGCCTGATGACACCTGAGGACCATCAGAGCCTTTCCCACAGAGCTGCTACCCAGCCACGCAGCCCCCTCTGTCATTGCAGGGCCTTAGTCCACTCTGGACATAGGACTTGGGATTTTTCTTTATTGGATACCATGAGGTTACTTTTGGCACATACTTGTGTTTGGTCTGTGTCCTTTAAGGGGGCAACGCTGCCTTCCAGTGCAGTGTCTGCTCTCTTGAGCGTGGTGACATCTACAAATGATATGAAAAAATCACTCTCTCCTTTCTTCCAGGTCATAAAAAAGAAGGCAGATGTCAGAACAGACCCCAGAAGAACACTGCTAGCTGGATGCCTCCAGGCAGAGAACCAGGCACTGATCGTGAATTTCAGAGGCTGACTGTCCAGCTGATTTTGTACCCATCTGCTTCTCTACCCATGTAGGCCATAATATCCATATGTAGGCACTAGAATATTGGGGCAATGGTTTTGAAAGCTTTGCTGCCTTCCAGTGAAAGACCACGACTGCTCTGTCTAAGTCCAGCAATCCTGTCCTTTCCTCACAGAAAGCAGAGAGGATGTCCAGGCACAATCTGCCCTGGGTGAATCCACTCACCTTCTCTTTCATACACCCAGAAATAGTATCTCAGTGGACGTGCTCTGGGGCTTTTACTTCCACTGCTCATCCTTTGGCCATCTCTTAAAAGTGCGTGCCATGGGTGGGTGCTGCCACCCCTGTGAGAGTTCTCCCGGTCTCCATAACCTTTCCCAGACGGTGGAGAGTGGCCTCCCTGTGACAGCAGCCTGCTCTCTCAGCTCCCTGGGATACTGCCCCTCTGCTCCCACGGACTGCTCAAGATTGCCTGAGTTCAAGGCACTTGATCCCCTCCCACTGCTGCTTCTTCTCCTCCAGAGTCCTGCCTGCAGCCACAGAGGCCTGGGAGAACTGGCCAGGGAAGGCAGAGGAGAAGAGTATGCAGAGCATCTCAGAAGTATCTACACTTGCCCTTGCTCAATTCAGCAGCAGCCACACAGTATCTCTGTGTCTTCCGTAACTGTTCCTGAAGGAGGGAACACTCCTTAGGGTTCCCTGGAATTGTCCCACAGGTCTAAACTCCATTTTGGATCTCTGGGCTGTTGGAGGCTTCTGTCCTTGCAGAGCAGCTGTGCTGAGCTCTGCCACCTGCCTTGGCACTTGGTTCCCCCAGTGTCACAGCTCTGTCTGCAACAGGACGGGCTCCAGTTGCCTCTGCGTGGGCCCCTGGCTGAGGGCACTGCTGCACATCTGGGCTGAAGCCCCCCAGCTGTGGCACCAGCCCAGCTCTGCCTGGCCATAAGGCAACCTGGTACCAAGTGTCCCAGAGCCTGTGGGTGCAAAGGCTTTGCTTCAGAATGGTGATGTGGCATGGGAAAAGAGAGCTGATCTTTGTAGCCCTAGGACTACAAACCCAGAATTAAATGCTTACATTTAATTAAGTAACTGAAGACATTCCCCACCCCACCCCCTCCCCAGCTTGGAGAACTAAGATGCTTTGCTATAGACTTCCTTGTGTCCTGTCTAATATGGGTTAAGGAAAGCTGATTCTCATGCCCAAATCTTCTGATTGGAGAAATACCACTGCTAGAAAGAAAAGTCTCTGCAGAGGTGAGGTGATTGCATGAGCCTGTTCCCCAGCAGGTTCCCCCGGAGCCCCAGGGACCCCTGGAGGGAGCCCAGAGGGGCAGAGCAAGGGCTGCCTTGGGCTGCTCCCTGCTGCTGAGCTGGGCCGGGCTCCTGCCATGAAGGGAGCTCATGGCAAATGGGCAGCACTGCAGAGAGACAGCTCTTCCTAGGAACAGGGCTGAGGCACTGCCTGCAGGCACCCAGGGGAGAGAAGCATGTCAGAGGGATGTTAAAGACAGTCTGGAGAGGGAGGGTGCCAAGATCTCACTGGGTCAGAAATCTTCACAGCCTTTTACACAGTAAGTCTCTGGCTGCAGGGCAATGCACGTGAGTATTCTGGCAGGGTCCCCTCAACCTGGCATATCCCTTGGTTGGTAGAATGGAGAGGGACACGCTCTGCAGCAGGGACTCTGTGCTGCACAGTCAGAGGCAGAAGGCATGCCATCTCCATTGCCTTAGGGATGGCTGCAGGGCTGTGAAGGTGGTTGTGCAGCCAGAGGTGCTCAGGGCTGTCCTTCGGAGCAAGGTCCCTGCTCCCAAGGGGTCTGTGTGCTGGTACTGTTACACTGCTGCCTGCCAGGGTCATCTTTTAGCCTGCTGAGGGAGCTCCCCACGGTTCTGTGAGGACAAGCTGTGGGTGGAAGGAGCAACCGCTGGCAGGGCGGGGTCCTGCTCTTGAGAGGGTGGGTGCTGCATGGCTCAGGGCTGCTCAGAGCCCCAGATCCCCCTGTCTTTGGAAGAAGGACATCGAGGCAGAATTGACCTGAAAGAGAAGGAGCCTGTTCTTTCAGTTTTCTTCTCTGGGGTGTCTGGGTGGGCAGTGGCAGATGGAAAGCTCTTTCTGCACTCTGCAGAACGCACGGAGACCTCTGTTCTCATCAGCACTTGTTTGAGCTGCTCCTTAGCCCCTGCAGGCACACAGAGCTGCCCTGGGCTGTGCCTGGCTGCCAGCAGGGGTCTGCAGGGCAGAGCTGAGCATGTAGTGGGTGGGATGGGCTGTGTGAGCACTGACAGGGTGGACAAGTGGTGACAGTGAACCAGGTCCAAATAGGCACAGCTCCAGGCATCAGGGACATGGGCAAAGGGTGGGGGGGAAACTGCAGATAAGCACTGCGGGAAGCTGTCTTCAGAAAGCTCTCATTTGGTCCTTCCCTGGAGGGATCTGCTAGTAATTGTCTGCTGAGCAATGATCTGATTCTACCTTTAAGACATGGCACCTTCAGGATCCCCGAGTGTCTGCTTTGCCTGTCCCCCTGGCCTTGCCACATGCCCTCCAGAAAAGCACAGCTCTCCTGCAGCATCCAAGGGAATGCTGAGTTTTCCCTGGGCAGCCAGTGCTCCCCTCCGAGTCCTTTGCTTCTCTCTGTGAGCAATGATGTCCTTCTCCACCACAACTCTACCTTGGGGCTGGGAATGTTTTCAGATCTGCCCTTTGAAACAGCACTGCCCGCTGTCATCAGAGTGCAGTTGTTGATAAAGATATTTAGAAAGAGTAATTTGTGTGTGCAGTCCCCCTTGAGGCAGCACGAGTCTAAGCGCAGAGTGGCTGAGAGCAAGACTGATGGACTCGGCAGCTCTCCTGACTATGCACTAAACCACACGTAGGTGAGCCCATTTACTTGTCCCCTCCTTAGCCTGTCCACACTTTCAGGCACAAAAATTAGAATTTCTGTCCCTGAAAATAGCACTTGCCAGGTGTGGCAGTAGGAAAACAAAACCAGACCTCAGACAAGATCATTATAAAATCATGCTAAGCCTCTCTTCTGCTGCCCACACTCTTTAGAGTTGTCAGGGCAGATGGGAAACTTTTCTTACAACTGACATCCCTTGTGAATACTGGAGCTCTCATAAAGCAGCTTCCATGTCCCCACTACAGCAGGGCAGAGCTGACTGCTTCAGAGCCCACAGTCCTGCTTCTCTCTCACATTCTGCCAGCACAGACCAGAGGAAGGAAATGCATTTGCACAGGGAGATAAAAATATTGGGGAAAATTGACTGGCTTTACTGTAGAAAGTCTATTCTAAATTGTCACTGCCTTTCCTCCGTGACAGGTCTCCATGCCCAGAGGCAGCAGATGTCCAACGGCAGCTCCATCACCCAGTTCCTCCTCCTGGCATTTGCAGATTCTCAGGAGCTGCAGCTCTTGCATTTCTGGCTCTTCCTGGGCACCTACCTGGCTGCCCTCATGGCCAACAGTCTCATCATCACTGCTGTAGTATGTGACCACCACCTTCACAGCCCCATGTACTTCTTCCTCCTGAATCTCTCTCTCCTCGACCTGGGCTCCATCTCCACCACTCTCCCCAAAGCCATGGCAAACTCCCTCTGGGGCACCAGAGGCATCCTCTATGCAGGATGTGCTGCACAGCTATTTTTCTTCCTCTTTTTGATCACAGCAGAATATTGTCTCCTCACCATCATGGCCTATGACCGCTATGTGGCCATCTGCAAACCCCTGCACTACGGGACCCTGTTGAGCAGCAGAAATTGTGTCTACATGGCAGCAGCTGCCTGGGCCAGTGGGTTTCTCACTGCTGTGCTGCACACCTCTGATTTATTCTCACTTCCATTCTGCCATGGTAATCTTGTGGACCAGTTCTTCTGTGAAGTCCCTCAGATCCTCAAGCTCTCCTGCTCAGAAATAGACTATGTCAGGGAAGTTGGGCTTCTCATGGTTAGTGCCTGTTTATTCTTTGGATGTTTTGTTTTCATTGTGCTGTCCTACGTGCAGATCTTCAGGGCCGTGCTGAGGATCCCCTCTGAGCAGGGACGGCACAAAGCCTTTTCCACGTGCCTCCCTCACCTGGCTGTGGTCTCCCTCTTTGTCAGCACTGGCATGTTTGCCTACCTGAAGACCCCCTCCATCTCCTCCCCATCGCTGGACCTGGTGGTGACAGTTCTGTACTCGGTGGTACCTCCAGTGGTGAACCCCCTCATCTACAGCATGAGGAACCAGGAGCTCAAGGGTGCAGTGTCGAAACTGACAAGTGAATGTTACTCTGAAGCAAGAAACTGCCCTTCTTCTGCACAGCACTTATAATGGAACACATTACAGGCCCAGCCTGTGCGCTGTTGTTTTGATTGGTTATGGTCTTGTTCTACTAGTAGAACATTCTACTAGTAATGATGTTGTCATCTCCTCTCTATTCCAATGTCACCAGAGGTACAGAATCCTCCATGCAGGCAGTTACTAGTGGTATCCCTCAGTGACCAGCACTTGGACCAACACTGTTGAACATCTTTATGATCCCCCTGTATGCTGTGACTGTGTGCACTTTCAGTTGCCTTGTGGATGAGGCAAAACTGGGTAGAGGCCTTGAGCCATCTCCTCTAGTTCACCTTGCCTTGAGCAGGAGAGCCAGACAAGACGTTGTTTAGGGCTTTCTCCAGACCTGAGTTACTCCATAATTCAATGAATCTTTGCATTGAAGTGTTTCTGATGACAGAATATGCTGAAGAAAAAGGAAATAATAATAAAAAAGGTTCAACAAGGATATAGATGAAATAGAGGTCTTCATGTGAAGAATGTTCCTCCACTCAAATGGTTTGTGGGAAACATATTTGATATATTTGATGAAACAAGCATGCTTTTCTCTGGAGTAGTCAAGCACCATAAGGAGGGTGATGGAGGGCTATGGTATTAGAAGGTCAATTGGGCCTCAGAAACTCCTCATGCAGGAAGAAGTGCATGGCTGTGAGGGGCCTGTGAGGTCAGTTCTGTCTCTGGAGGTGACGGGCCAGCCACAGGAATGTGGCTGGGACAGTCCCACTGCCAAAAAGCCCCTAGGACCCACCCAGGAAAAGGGCTGAGATATGGGTTGTCATGTCCATTTTGAATGGGGACATGATGGGACAGCATCGAGGCACATGGCTTGGCCATGTCTCTGGCAGAAGCTGAAAGGCCAGAAGCAGTCACGTGGTTTAGGAGAACATGTGGGTATTCCTTCTCTTTGGTGAGGGAACAGACCATAAGTAAAGGCTAATTGGATGCACTCCCTGCTTTAAGGGTATTTTCTGAGATGGTAGATCTTTCCTGCATAGTGGGAAAAAGCAGGAGAGAGGAAAAAATGTCACAAAGTGCAACTTGGGAGGTGGAGAGTAGCTATCAGGGGGAAAACCTGTCACTCCAAGGGTCCCACCATGGTGCAAGAGGTCAGGCAGAGGGAGTCTAGATCAGCCCATGACTTTGTGTTTCAAGTAACAGTCAGTGAGAGTGAAGGTACCTCAGTGAAGGCATGAAAATGTCAGGGTGAGAGAAAGGCAGGGCAGCAAGATGGCCGCCTATAGACTGCAGGGAAAAAGGGGCAGGTGTCCAACCATGCAGAACAGCCCGCGGTGGAGATGGCAAAGGGTGCTGGCAAGGCTGGAAAGCACCAACAGAACCCAGGACTGTGTCCCCTCAGCTACGGCAGCTGTCTCTGCCACTGAGGCCTATGAGAAGATATGTTGTCCTCATGGCACTGGGGCATCGTTGCCTCCTTGCAAGCCCATGGGGAAGCTGGAAGTTGTTGTGCCGTTGCTGTCCTTCACTCACCATTGGATGCCCCACATTCCATGGTCCTCAGAAAGAGCCCTGAGGCCTGTGTGAGGGACAGCACCGACCTTCCCACAGGCTGGAGGTCATGGCTTGGCCTTTCTGCTTCACCAAGCAAGCCAAGGCTTTGCTCAGCAGCAGAGCTGCCTGCACAGCGCCTTTGCCCACCTGCAACCACAGCCTCCAAGGATGGGCTCTAACAAGGCCATGGGGAGGCTTTCTCAGCCATGGCCCTCAGCGGGGCCCATTAACGCTTCCAGGGATTGTGGGGTTTGCTCCTGACTTGGTGTTCTTGAGAGGTTTCTTCAGTCTCCTCCCACCACCTGAAGTGCACAGCACCACAGACACCTTGGGCTCATTACGAGGCAGAAAGCCCTAACAAGCCATGTCTCTCCCATCAGGGAGGTCTGCTCCTCAAAGCTTGCACACTTAATGAGATAAGTTTTGGCAGTACAGGGAGAGAGCAAGGCAGGGAATGAGGACTTTGAAGAAGTGATAGTAGGATTCACCAATTACTGTTGATGCAGATTCTTCTTAGTAGGTGTGGCCAGGTGGGAAAATCAGTCCCTGGAGCTGAACACTTGTGTGGACAGCCTTGCTCCTCACCTCTCCAGCCCCGCTATTTCTCTCCTCAGCCCCACGGCACTTTCATCACTTGACATTAGACTTCTCCAGCCACCTTTGCAGCTGAATATTGCAGATTCTTTGCAGCAATTGCTACTTTCTTCCCTCAGTGACCTGGGTGCAAATAGGCATAGGAAAGGGTTTCTTTTCAGTAAGGAAAAAAAACCCCAACAAACAACTAGAAGCAAACCCAATCCAAGTTAATAAATATTAAAATACACTTCTCAGCTCTGTTATGGTTAGTTCAAGCAGATCCCCATGAGGTCCATCACCATTACTGAAGACTTCCCTATAGGAAGTATCAGGGAGACTACTGAAAGGCAGTCAGAATTTACCTCCCTGAAGCTCAAAGCAGAAACTAGGTGGGTGAGAGGGACAGATATGATCCAAGAGTAAGAGGAGGAAGGCATATGGAGAGTAACTTCTAAATCCATAGGTGTAAGTCAGAAAATCAGAATGTCAGCCTATTCCAAACTTCTTGAAATCCATAGGAGGTGTCGACTTTCTGGATCTCATGCAAAATTTTAGTGTGTTTCCAAATCTCTAGTGAGTTGGTAAAATTATTCCACTTTGATCTACATATATGCAACAATTGGTAGTAACAATAGTACAGGCTCCACCTTGAGATGCCAGCTTCATATCTAATGCCATTCTATTTTGCACAGCTATAGGGGCTATTTCTGCAAAGCTTTTCTGGCACCTGAAGCATTCTTGGGCATCTCTTCCATTACTATGGATACTTCTACCACTGCCTTCTCCAATTCAGCAACCCCTAACCAAGGAATAATCCACACAGCAAAAGAATGAAACCCAGTGGGTCTTTCTATAAGGGGGTTTTGACTCCGCCTATGTCTCTGCAGGTAAGTTCTTAACCACAGGTTATTATACAATATCTCAGTTACAGTCATATCAGGAAAAATCCCTCCCCGAGTACAAGTACCCGACCATCTTGGTGGTAAAGCTTTTTGTGCTACACTGCCACTTACCCAACATCACCCAGTCCCCAGGGGAACATTCCAGTATCTACTTGCAGTGAATTCTGACAGGTTCATTAATTGCGTTGATGAATCACAATGTGGGTAGGGCCCCACAAAGACCAGAGTTCCATTTTGGTGTGTCTTGGCTTCATTTGTAGTAACACACCTCACAGTGGACAAGTGTGGATTCAATGTTGTCCAAGTCTGGAGGTCAGTCTCATTCCAATGAGTGTATCCTGGTCTTAGCTACAAGTTAGTCCCGTTAGTCCCAAATGGGATGGGGATACCAGCTAGAGGAATTCCTGCATGAGTATATTCAGGGAAATGGGTACATACACAACAACCCCTCTTATTAACAACATTCATCAATCTTCTCACCATTTTAAAATGAGTATTCCGTGTCCATGAGTCCTCCTGATCCCACCCAAGCTGAGGATTTAGCACACCACATCACAGGCCAAATTCTACACATCTGTAAAACATGTTTCAACAAACATCTACAGAGACATTTAACAGACTCCAACTTCCCTGTATACAACTCAATCTTATCTAGGGTCTTATTTCAGTCATTCATCTCTATGCTGTCTGTAATTAATGCAAGATACCTAAAATAGAACTTTAGGATTCTGGAGGTAGTTTCAAGCATAAAGGTTCTTCTTGGTTGACAGTATATTCTGTCATTGTGGCAGGTTTAACCCTGTGATGATATGTCCATGGAGTGACTCCTTCAGGCTTGGCAGCAGTGTAGGTGGTGAGCAAAATCTGGAAAGGTCCTTTCCACTTCTTTTTCCAATGGTTTGTTCAACCATGTTCTGAGATACACCCAATCTCTGGATTGGTATTGACATACAGGCATGTCCAGGGATAGAGGTGTGCTCACGGTGACGGACCTGTGAAGACAGGACAGGACCTTTTCTAGAAAGAGAACATAATCTTCAAGGGAATGTGTCCCTATTATTTCAACATTCTCGCCTGTTTCTGTCACCTGGCTAGGTTTACCGTATATCATTTCCAAAGGAATAACTCTCTCCTTAGTTTCAGGATGGATCCTGTACCTGTAGCAGTGTTAAGGGTAAAGCATCTGGCCTCTTGATCTCAGCCTCTTGGGAAAGTTTACTCATCTGTTTCTTTACGCGTTGATTCATTCTACTTGCCAGGTTGCTTGAGGTCTCTATGGGGTATGGAGATCCTATTTTATCCCTCATACTTTAGCTAAAAGGTGAAGGGCTTCTTCTACTGAGTGTGGACCCCTACCCGAAGAAAGTCCTATGGGTACCCTGAATCTCAGTATTATCTCTTAACTAACACATGATACTTCTTACTGGTGCAGCAAGGGAAGGCTTCCGGCCAGCCTGAAAAAGCATCTGTCATTACTAAGAGATACTGATACACATTTTGCTGCAGTAATTTGGAAAAAGTCTATTTGCCAGTAATCTCCTGGGCTGTTTCCTCTCTTTGTCAGCCCTGGGAAAGGTCTTTGGGGTATGTGAGTGTTATTCTTCAAGCATAATTCACATTTCTCCACTCTGCTTTTGGCTATTCCAGACATCGTACACTTAGGACTTGCCCTTTCAAGGCTTCTACCATCATCTCAACTCACCAGGGAGTTTTCTGGTGCTTCCCTTTAAGCAATTCACACATGATTTCCTGTGTAACTGTTAGTTGATGTGAAGGAGTCAGTCACCCACCACCCTTGATTTTGGGTTGCATTTAATAAATCAGGATTTTGGGTTGCCTTTAGTATGTTAGTCAATTGATTGTTAATTGGTGTATACCGTGGGCTCTTAGGTCCTAATTTCTGGTGTTTCTCTGGCAGGAACAGCAATACTTGGCTTTCAGCTGCTTCTTTCACTGCTTCATCTGCCATTTCATTTCCTATACGCACTAAGCTATCTCCAAGTTGCTGCGCTTTACAGTGCATAATTGCCATGACTCTGGGTCAACTGGTCACCTGAAATAATTGTTGGGTTGCTGGCCCATATTTGACTGAGGATTGTTGAGAGGTTCAGAGCCCTCTTTCTTTCCAAATGACGCCATGAGCATGGACTATTCAAAGGTAAATTTCAAATCTGTCCATACGTTAACAGCCTTATCTCTTGATAATGCCAGTGATCTTTGTAAGGCTGTGAGTTCTGCCTCTTTGTCTGACATGTCAGATGATAGGGCTTTGGCTTCTTTGCTCTCTTTGATACTTACCACCACATATCCTACTCTTTGGGTCCCATGTCGCACATAGCTACTACCACCTACAAGTAAGTCCCTGTCTGTATTTTCTGTTGGTGTGTCTTTCAAGCCCACATGGCTAGAATATATCTGTCCCACCATCTGTAAACAATCATGAATTAGCTCTTCTTTTCCACTGAGATAATTTCATTTTTGCCCAAGTGTCAGTTTCTGGGCCTCTTGAATCGGTAATACTGAGCTACCACTGTGCCGGGACAGGTTGGCCGTCCTTTACTGACACTGTCTAGCTGTTTTGAAAAGTACGCCAGGGGTCTGCTCCACGGTTCCAGTCTCTGGGCCAACACTCCTAAGGCAATGTGTAATCTTTCATGCACAAATAGTTCAAGTGTTTTTTCTAGATTTGGGAGGCCTCAAGCTGGAGCACTCATTCCAGTCCGTTTCAATTTAGTAAATGCATCTCTGCACTCCTCAGTCCAGGCAAGGAGGTTTTGGTTTCCTCCTACAGCTTCACATAAAAGTTTGGCAATGTGTCCCAAATTCATTTTCCATAAGCCACACCATACGGCCATTCCCAGGAATGCTCTGAGATCTTGTTTTCATTTGGGTTCTGGGGTTAAACAAATGGCCTTTTTCTCAAAGGCACAACTGTGGATTTGTCTTTTTTAGATACCATGAGTTTCCTACTGTACCATACCTCCAGCCTGTCTGCGCCCTTTGGGATGGCAGCCCTGCCTTCCAGTGTAGTGTCTCCTCTCCTCCTTGGAGTGTCGCCTGCAAATGCAATGAAGAAGCACTCTCATCTTGTCCAGGTCATTAAAAACACCTTAAAAAAGGTGGGTGGTAGGACAGACACTTTCAGGCCCCTATTAGATAGATGCCTGCAGGCAGACTAGCACAGATTGACCACAGCCCTCTAAGCCTGATCATCCACCTGGTCTTTTACCCATCTGCTTATCCACACATACAGTCCATAACATCCTAATGTGGGAACAAGCATGCTGGGTGGGCACACGCGTGCATAATTGTGATGTTGAAAACTTGCTGACTTCCAGGTTTAAAGATAACAAATGCTCCCCTCATGCCTATCAGTGCTGTCCTGTCATAGGAGAAAGCAGAGAGTCTGGGCAGGGACAAACTTGCAGTGTAAGTCGAGTCACCTTCGTGATCTCCTCCAGAGTCCTGCCTGCAGCCACAGAGGCCTGGGAGAACTGGCCAGGGAAGGCAGAGGAGAAGAGGACAGAGACAATGTCAGCTGTACCCACACCTGCCCTTGCTCAATTCAGCAGCAGCCACACAGTATCTCTGTGTCTTCCGTAACTGTTCCTGAAGGAGGGAACACTCCTTAGGGTTCCCTGGAATTGTCCCACAGGTCTAAACTCCATTTTGGATCTCTGGGCTGTTGGAGGCTTCTGTCCTTGCAGAGCAGCTGTGCTGAGCTCTGCCACCTGCCTTGGCACTTGGTTCCCCCAGTGTCACAGCTCTGTCTGCAACAGGACGGGCTCCAGTTGCCTCTGCATGGGCCCCTGGCTGAGGGCACTGCTGTACATCTGGGCTGAAGCCCCCCAGCTGTGGCACCAGCCCAGCTCTGCCTGGCCATAAGGCAACCTGGTACCAAGTGTCCCAGAGCCTGTGGGTGCAAAGGCTTTGCTTCAGAATGGTGATGTGGCATGGGCAAAATAGACCTGAGTCCTTGTAGCCCTGAGACTACAAACCCAGAATTATGTGCTTACATTTAGTTAGCTGAAGACAACCCTCCACCCAGCTTTGACAAAACCTAGATGCTTTGCTATAAATTTCCTTGTGTCCTGTCTAATGATGGGTTAACAAATGGTGATTCTTATGTTCAAATATTTTTCTAATAGGAGAAATGCCACTACTGGAAAAAAGCATCTGTGCAGATGTAGCAGATAGAATATCAGTGATTGCATGAGCCTGTTCCCCAGCAGGTTCCCCCGGAGCCCCAGGGGACCAAGGGCTGCCTTGGGCTGCTCCCTGCTGCTGAGCTGGGCTGGGCTTCTGCCATGGAGGGAGCTCATGGCAAATGGGCAGCGCTACAGAGAGACAGCTCTGCCCACCAGCAGCTCCTCTGCAAAGCGCAGCAGGGCTGAGGCACTGCCTGCAGGCACCCAGGGCAGAGGAGTGAGGCACCGAGAGCTTCAAGGCAGGCTGGGCTGGGACGATGCTGAGAGCTCATGAGGGGAGAAATCATCACAGCCCTTGACCCAGTAAGTCTGTGGCTGCAGAGCAATGCCTCTGCAGTTCCTACACAGGCCTGCAGCAGCTCAGACACCCCCAGCCTGTGGGACCGTGTGGGAGCATTTTGCTGTGGAGGAGGCAAGTGTGCTGCAGAGCAGGGCTTCCCTGCTGCAGCGTGGGAGGGCCAGGGCATGTGGGCTGCCTTGTGCCAGGGCCGGCTGCAGGACTGTGAAGGTGGCTGTGCAGCCCGGGGTGCCCAGGGCTGTCTTTGCCAGCAGGGTCCCTGCAGCCCAGGGGGCTGTGTGCTGGGGCAGGGGCTCTGCCGCCTGCCAGGGGCAGCTCTCAGCCTGCCGGGGGGCTCCCCAAGGAGCTGCGGGGAGAAGCTGTGGGTGGAAGGAGTGACCCCAAAAAAGGCAGGGTCCTTCTGCTCTTAAGAAGGTGCTGTGTGGGTCAGGGCTGCTAACGGCTTCAGCTCACTGCCAGAATATTTCCAATTGGAGGATTCAAAGAGAAGGGCAAAGCAAGATTAGTATAAATGTAAGGTACTTTTCTGAGTCTCTGTTATCACTTTCCTACTGTTGGGGAGTGGGAGGGAATAAATGTTAAAAGAGTTCTGAATTTTGACAAGACCCTGAGACTCCTGAACTGTAACTTAGAGGGATCAATGGGTCTTCCCAGAGTCTTCTAATGTGATTCCAGGCACTCCTCTTCCATGGACAGCAGCAGTTTTGCCTTTGCTGGACCCATCAGGCTCGGTCCCACCTGACTATTCCTCTAAGTGCAAACAAGGTACATGCACCCAGCCAGTGCCCTGCAGACAGGCATGTTTGTATAGGGCCAGGGCACAGAGGTTGGGATGGGGTCTGTGAGCACTGGCAGGGAAAGACCTGGCACAGGGAAACACCTCCCAGGAGGGAAGTGTTGTGGCAGCTGGTATATGACCAGGAGTTAGAGGAAACTTCACATAGAAATGTTGTGGGAGGGAGAATTCAGAAAGCTCTGTATGACCCCCTGCAGTGCAGACCACTTCCTCTGAGGCATCCCCCTGGCCTGCTCTCCCCCCCAGCAAAGCCTCTGCCCTCAGGGCTGGGGGTCCCAAGGCATAAGCCACCCCCTCTGCAGCCAGAGCTCCAGCAGAGCCGCGGTGCAGCTCTCCAGCCACATGCCCCGGTCCCTCTGCAGAGCACAGGGGCTGAAAGCAGCTGCCCAGCAATGTTGGTGTGTGGGAGGTGGCGAGCAGAGCTGGGCAAGGGCAACGCTGCCCTCAGTGCCCAGCATGCTCACCCTGGCCTCTCTCAGCCGCACCCTCACTCTGTTTTGCCTCGTTTCTCCATTGTCTCTGCTATTCGTTACTGTTCTCTTGCTATTGCTGTCAGGCTCTCTGGGGATGGGTGTTTCAGCTGAAGAGTCACACACTGATCTTGTGGGTCCATTCCTGAAGTGTGTCCATGGGAACAAGTGTCCCAGCTTTCCTGCCACCTGTGGGGTTGAGGGCAATGCCCTCTGTGGGGCTGGGCAATGACCTGGCTCTCCCTTATTGAGGCACCATCACGAGGACACTTGGTATCCCTTGGGCTGTCCTTCTATGCTGTGAGCCACCCTCCAAGATGCAAACATGTCCCCAGCAACTTGTCTTCATCTGAAGTGCAGAGAAGCACAATGCTTATGACAGCTAAAATGCTCTTGGGTTCGTGAAATGAGCCATATGCATCTTTGGCTAGAAGTGGGTTGCGGAGACCTTGAGGAAACACGAGTCATTCAGGCATCTGAGGTGGATCCCTCTGCTCTCAGCAGTGCCTGCTGGCTTTTCATGGGAACATGGGAGCGCAATTGCTATCCACTTCAGAAAGGTGCAAACCAAGGAGCAACCGGGAACAAGACACATGGACACATCAGCTCCCCTCACTCTGCACTAAGCCACAGGCCACCCTCTTGCCTCTCAGGACTCATTCAGTTCTCCCTCACTGCATCAAAACTGTTGAGGTTTACTGAAATTCAGGAATACACCTCAGGTAAGATGAGGGGAGCTGTCAAAACCCTCAAATCTTTTAAATTGCATTCTGCCATCCCAGTTCCTTAGTACTGACAATGCAGATGCAGACAAGCCCTTCAGCTTTAGGAGCAGTTTCATTTGACAAACCCCAGAATGGCCCCTGCCCTCACAACTCCCATCAACCCGCTGCTGCAGAGCAGGGCTGACTCCTCAGTATCCAGCAGGCAGAGGCCCTGCTCCTCACAGCACACTCAGACAGCACCAGCAGGAGCTCCAGCCTCAGATTTAAAGGAAGGTCGCCTGGAAAATGAAAATTGTGTTAGTGAAACACAGGAGGGTCTATGAGAAATAGATTTCATTTTGCTCAATGAAGAGTCCCCTAAATACTTCTCTCTGTTTTCCCTCTTGAACAGTGATGTGTGCCCAGAGGGACCAAATGTCCAACAGCAGCTCCATCACCCAGTTCCTCCTCCTGGCATTCGCAGACACACGGGAGCTGCAGCTCTTGCACTTCTGGCTCTCCTTGGGCATCTACCTGGCTGCCCTCATGGCCAACGGCCTTGTCAGCATTGCTGTAGTGTGCGACCATCGCCTCCACACCCCCATGTACTTCTTCCTCCTCAACCTGTCCCTCCTCGACTTGTGTACCATCTCCACCACTCTCCCCAAAGCCATGGCCAACTCCCTCTGGGACACCAGGGACATCTCCTACTCAGGATGTGCTGCACAGATCTTTTTCTTTTCCTTCTTCATTGTAACAGAGTATTTTCTCCTTGCTGTCATGGCCTATGACCGCTACATGGCCATCTGCCAGCCCCTGCACTATGGGACCCTGCTGGGCAGCAGAGCTTGTGTCCACATGGCAGCAGCTGCCTGGGGCACTGGGTTTCTCAACAGTGTCCTGCACACAGCCAATGCACTTTCACTACCACTCTGCCAAGGCAATGCCCTGGGACAGTTCTTCTGCGAAATCCCCCAGATCCTCAAGCTCTCCTGCTCACACGCCTACCTCAGGGAACTTGGGCTGCTTCTTTTTAGTGCTTGTCTATGCTTTGGTGGTTTTGTTTTCATTGTTCTGTCTTATGTGCCGATCTTCAGGGCCGTGCTGACGATCCCCTCTGAGCAGGGACGGCACAAAGCCTTTTCCACGTGTCTCCCTCACCTGGCCGTGGTCTCCCTCTTTGTCAGCACCTCATTTTTTGCCTACCTGAAGCCCCCCTCCATCTCCTCCCCGTCTCTGGATCTGGTGGTGACAGTTCTGTACTCGGTGATGCCTCCAGCAGTGAACCCCCTCATCTACAGCATGAGAAACCAAGAGCTCAAGGATGCACTGAAGAAGCTGATGCTTTCAGGTGTCTCTCAGCAACAAGAAGCTCCCCGCGTCTCTATTCATCATATTTCACCTGTCTCTTCATCCTGGTAGGGTGGTCTATAAAAGACTCCCACCAGGATATCTTCCTTGTTGGCCCTCCACATGACTCTTACCTGTAAGCACTCAACCCTAGTGCCACCATCCTCCAGCTCGTGGCAGTCAAAATACTCTCTGACATACAGAGCTACCCCACACCTCTCCCTCCTTGCCTAGTCCTTCTGAAGAGTTTGTAGCCATTCATTGCAGCACTCCAGTCATGTGAGTTATCCCACCATGTTTCTGTGATGGCCTTTATGTCATAGTCTTCCTGCTACTCGACGGCTTCCAGCTCCTCCTGTTTGTTGCCCATGCATTGGGCATTGGCATAGATGTAATCCATGCAGTCTAGAAGGTTAAATTGAGAAAATTTGTGCCTTAAGATAAAAGCGGTTTAAATAAAATTAAGTAAAATGTATTAAAATGAATTAAAATTAGCATAATAATAAAAATTGCAATGTAAAGGAAAGTAACAGATAGAGAGAAATACAGGTGAGGCAAATGGAAAAAGTTGCTTAACACCAACTGACTGATGCCCAGCCAGTCCCCTGAGCAGTGGCCTCAGGCTTTGAAATCTAAAAAATGTGGCTTTTGACCCACATAATCAAATCCCTGGAGTTCCAGGGATGTGTGTATACATGTAACCCTGGGGCAGGAGGGAAAAACATTTCACACCCACACACAGCCAAATGCCCCCACCACTGGCTGCTTTACAAGAGGACTGGGGATCCCAGCAGCAGCGGGGGGCAGTAGAGGCAATGGGGCAGGGGGACAGATGATACAGAGGCAGGAGTGCAGCATGGTACAGAGACCAGCTCTGCAGGAGCCTTGCTTAAATTATTCACAGTTGCTCCAACTAAAATTTTTCCTGAAGGCTTTTGTCCTCATTTTTGCCCATTCTCTTGATGGTGGTCATATGCTCAATTATCCCATACCTAACAATAATACATTTGCTGAGGGTTTTGATCTTCCAAAATTTTCCAGAGCATAGCCAATTTCTTGCATTTTAATGAACCTTTTCAGGGCCATGCCCCCTGCTTCTCTAAGTGCTGCCACTCTTCCTTACACAATGCATTTGCTTATTTTTTTGGATTCACCAACAATGCCACCTATTGTCCTTGAATTTTCTTATACCACACCTAGGGGCATCCCCTTTTCTATGCCATGCTTGTTCTCCATACCTGTATGGCAAATCTGTGCACCTCACACTTATCAGGAAGCATGCTTCTCAGATGGGGCTCAAACCCACTTGGTCTGAGAAGACTTAGAATTTAGTACTGGAATTTTCAGGTGCACCAGTACTTAGAATGTAGTAACAGAATTTTAACATTCCCTGGTTGGTGCCTCCCATCTCCAAAGTTCCCAGGTGAACTCACCCAATGCTGGCAATTGGATCTTTGGAAATGAGAGTCTGACATCCACCAGTGGTTGCCTACAGTCCCATCTGGGTCGCCAAACTGTTACAGAAATGATGCACAGCAGCCACCGTAGCAGGGATGGACTCTGGCTTTCTGCACAAGCCAAAAGAGAGATTCCTTTATGAAAGTACATTTTATTAATAGCACTACAGCTTGAGCTGGGTGCTGGCAAATAGGGACTGCAAAGAAAGAATTCCCTAATTATACCTCTTATTTTTTATATCGGTGTATATATAATTGCTACTATTTTAGGCTAATTATATCCTTAAAAGCTAAGTTCACCACCCACAATGTGACAGTTTAGGCCAATAGTCATATTAAAGTCTTGGGCCTTCTAGCTTTTTACCGGTGTGAGTTTATTGCTGTTTTGTTACTAAGCAGTTGCTAAGCAGACATCTTCTTATGCAACATACATTGGTTCTATATCCTGATTCACATCCTCTGAGGCTGGCTTCATGGAATGTTTGTAGGTCATTTTTCAGCAATGCTGTCATAAATCGGATTGTCTCAGGCCAAGTTTCATGGTCTATAGGCTTTGTCTACACGAGCTAAACATGAATGGTGAAGCTGCTACTGCTGCGTTTCCGCTACCTTTTCCTACCACAATATAAAAGTCAGGGGGTGCCTTGGCTGCAGCAAGCCTGAGAAGGTGGAGTTCAGTATCCTGAGAGGAGAAACAAGGCAAACAGCAGGATCAGTGTACTGGTCATGAGGGGAGAAGACATTGGCTTGTTGAGGGACCTGCTTGGAAGGATCCAATGGCTTTTGGGCCTGAAGAGAAGAGGCTGATGTTCATGGATTTCATGCTCAAGCTCATCCTGGACCTATTTGAGTGTGTGTTTGTCTTTTTGAGAGGGACCTGGGCAGGTGGGGGGAACCAAGGTCAACTTCTGACCTGCTCTGGGAGGCTTTTACATCCCGTGTGTTTCATATGGAGATGTCTGTTCCACAGACATAGCCAGACATGCAAATACAGAGAAATGCTGGGGTGGGGAGGTGAGGAGCAGAGTTGTCCCTACAGTGATGGACATTAAGCAGTCTGCTTCTCCTACCTGTCCAGACATCCTGAAGAAGCAAACTGCATCCCTATCTGCAGGAGACAGTTCTCTAACATGAAAAAACAAGAGAAAAAAACCTGGTTTATTGAGTGCTCATTTAAATTGACATCAGTATCAATTGGAGAATTCTTCTATTGCTCTGTAAAAATGCTCTTTCATACCTTCCTCATTAACTACACTCCTGAAACTTCACTCATTAGGTATACATATCCAGAAGAATTGCTGTAAATGATGGGAGAGACATGACTTCTTAAGGTTCTGTGCATTGCAATGAGCCCACAGTGTGTTTGGTGCTAAGTCCGTGGAACTCAGGTCCCGAGAAGAGACTGAACGGCCCTTGCAACAGTCAGAGTCAGAAGGGGGATTTGTGTGCTGTGGTGGGATGCAGTTAGAGGGACAGAGATGCCTGATGCCAGTGCAGATGGCCTGGCACACTCTGACCAGGTTCCACCTGCACGTCCCAGTGAGCTTTTGTCTCCACTAGGTCTTCTCCGATACCTGCCAGTCCCAGGCAAATCCCTCAGACATACAGGGGCCTCTAGAGTTTTGCACTGGGTGCTTATGGTCAGACGATGGTGCCCTGACTGAAAAGATGAGAACTGTTCTCAATACTCAGAAAAAAACCCACCACCTACAATCCAAACAAAAATACATTTTTTTATCAGCTGAAATGGTTCAGTACTTTCTATAAAGTGTCAGTGGCATTCCTATTCTGCCAAAAAATACATTTTCAGAATGTGCATGAATTGTGGGAGAAGAAATACCAACCATACTCTGTGCTTGCCTTCCCACGACTCTGTCTAGCATGCTGTGTCTTTCATCTTTCTAATCTTCCAGGCATATCTACCTGTACTGATGAAACTCTGTACACCTGAAATCCTCCCTTCAGAAGCTAATCAGGACATGTATTTTTCTGATTATTCTCCAGAAGCCTCCGTCCTCTTCCCCCTGGGCCATTCTGATTCCTCCCATGTACCTACTTTCTGCTTTGAGCTTCAGGGAGGTAAAGTTGGACTGCCTTTCAGTAGTCTCTACTTTAGTCCCTAAAGGAAAGTCTTCAGGAGCATGAGGATATGCTTGAAAAAACATAATACAGCTCAATAGAGTATGTTGATATTTATTAAGTTGTATTCGGTTTGTTTGTTTTTTTTTTCCTTACTGAAAAATAACCCTTTCTATGCCTATTTGCACCCAGGTCTCTAAGGGAAGCAGGTAGCAATTGCTGCAAAGAACCCACAATATTCATCTGCAGAGTTGGTTGGAGAGGTCTGATGTCAAGTGATGTAAGTGCCGTGGGGCTGAGGAGAGAAATAGTGGGGCTGGAGAGGTGAGGAGCAAGGCTGTCCACGCAGTATTTAGCTCCAGGGACTGATTTTCCCACCTGGCCACAGATCCTCAGGAGACACTCTGCATCAAGAGCAATTGGAAAGTTCTTCTATAATTTCTTCAAAGTGCTCATTGCCTGCCTTCCTCTTCAACTGTACTGCTGAAATTTATCTCATTTAGTGTACAAGCCCTGAAGAGCAGATGTCCCTGATGGAAGAGGCATGGCTTGTTAGGGCTTTCTGCCTCGTAATGAGCCCAAGGTGTCTGTGGTGCTGTGCACTTCAGGTCACGACTGGGGTGAAAAAACCTCTCAAGAACACCAAGTCAGGAGCAAACCCCACAATCCCTGGAAGCGTTAATGGGCCCTGCTGAGGGCCATGGCTGAGAAAGCCTCCCCATGGCCTTGTTAGAGCCCATCCTTGGAGGCTGTGATTGCAGGTGGGCAAAGGCGCTGTGCAGGCAGCTCTGCTGCTGAGCAAAGCCTTGGCTTGCTTGGTGAAGCAGAAAGGCCAAGCCATGACCTCCAGCCTGTGGGAAGGTCGGTGCTGTCCCTCACACAGGCCTCAGGGCTCTTTCTGAGGACCATGGAATGTGGGGCATCCAATGGTGAGTGAAGGACAGCAACGGCACAACAACTTCCAGCTTCCCCATGGGCTTGCAAGGAGGCAACGATGCCCCAGTGCCATGAGGACAACATATCTTCTCATAGGCCTCAGTGGCAGAGGCAGCTGCCATAGCCAAGGGGACAAAGACCTGGGTTCTGTTGGAGCCTTCCAGCCTTGCCAACACCCTTTGCAATCTCGCTGCAGGCTGTTCTGAATGGTTGGACACGTGTCTTACTTTCCCTGCAGCCTGTAGGCACCCATCTCACTGCCCTGCCTTGCTCTCACCCCAACAGTTCCATAGCTTCACTGACATATGTCCCCTCTCACTGGCTGTTCCTTGAAACAGAAGGCCATGGGCTGATCCAGACTCCCTCTGGCTGAGCTCTTGCACCACAGCAGGACCCTTGGTGTGACAGTTCTTCCTCCTGATACCCAGTCTCCACCTCTCAAGTAGCACTTTGTGACATTATTTCCTGTCTCCTGCTTCTTCACACTACCCAGGAACGATCTACTGTCTCAGAAACTGCCCTTCAAGCAGGGAACCCAACATATTAGCCTTTTCTTATGGTCTTTCCCCTCACCAGAGAGAAGTCACCTCCACATGATCTTCTAAACGACACGACCGATGCTGGCCTTTCAGCTTCTATCAGAGACACGAGCAAGCCATGTGCCTGCTGCTGTCCCATCATGTCCCCAGGCACAATGGACGTGGCCACCCCTACCCCAGCCCTTCTCCTGGATGGGGCCTATGGGGTCCCTTGGCAGAGGGACTGTCCCAGCCACATTCCTGTTGCTGGCCGGTCACCTCCAGCGGCAGAACTGACCTCACAGGGCCCTTCACAGCCATGCACATCCTCCTGCATAAGGACTTTCTGAGATCCAGTTGCCCTTCTAGTACCATACTGCTCCATTACCCTCCTTATGGCCCAGGACCTGTCCATAGAAAAGCAGGCTTGTTTTTTTCAGATTTATCAAATACCTTTCCCACAAGCCGTTTGAGTGGAGAAGCATTCTTCACATGAACTCCTCTATTTGTGTTGACACATTCTATATATGCTCTTATACCTCTATGGTTGGTTTTTTTTCAGGTTGGACTGACCTTTAACTATGCAATTGAGGCGGTGTCAGCTAGAGCAGCTTGTTCAGCAGCTGGTCTAGGTAGGCTTGCAATATCATAGAAGCATAGAAACAGAGAATCATTGAGGTTGGAAAGGACCTTAAAGATCACCACATCCAACAGTTACCTGAGTATCACTAAATCGTGTCCCAAAGCACTGCGTATGTTTCCATGTATGATTCCACCAGCTCCCTGGGCAGCCTGTTCCAATGCCTTACCACCCTTGCAATGAAGTCATTTTTCCTCATATCCAATCTGAACCTCTCCTGGTGTAACTTGAGGGTGTTTCCTCTTGTCCTGTCACTTGTTATCTGAGAGAAGAGACCTACCCCCACTCATCTACAACCTCCTTTCAGGTACTTCTAGAGAGCAGTAAGGTCTCCCCTGAAGCCTCGTCTTCTCTAAACGACTCAAGTCCCCTCAGCAGCTCTACAACCGACCGGGGGTCCAGACCCTTCGCCAGCCTTGCTGCCCTTCTCTGGACACGCCCCAGCACCTCAACGTTTCTCTTGAAGTGAGGGGCCCAAAACAGAAACACAGCGTTTGAGGTGTGGCCTCAGCAGTGCCGAGTACAGGGGGTCGATCGCTGACCTGGTCCTACTGGCCACACTGGTTCTGATACAAGCCAGGATGCTATTAGCTGCCTTGGCCACCTGCACACACTGCTGGCTCATGCTCAGCCATCTGTCAGCCTGCACCCTCAGGGTACTTTCCCACCAGAGAGCCTTCCAGCCACTCTGCCCCAAGCCTGTAGCATTGCGTGCAGTTGTTGTGACCCATGTGCAGAACTGGCACTTCTCCTTGTTCAACCTCATACAACTGGACTCAGTTGAATAGTCCGAGCTGTCCAGATCCCTCTGCAGAGCCTTCCTGCCTTCAAGGAGATCAGCACTCCCATCCCACTTGATGTTGTATGCAAACTCACTGAGGGTGCCCTCAGTCCCCTTAGCCATGTCACTGATAAAGTTGTAAAGCAGGACTGACCCCAACACTGAGCCCTGGGGAACACCACTCCTTATGGGCCATCACCTGGATGTCACTCCATTTATTACCCCTTTTGGGGCTTGGCTGTCCAGCCAGCTTTTAACTCAGTATGGAGGACACCCAGCTAAGTGTTGCATGCCAGTCTGAGACCGGCGTGTGGTTCTATTTGTATTCTCGGGAACAGAATTAAGACTCAAAATGGAGTCAAGAGCCAAGGAACTTTATTTGCCCAGCAAGAAATCTGCAAATGCAAAGGGAGAGAGAGAGCGAGAGATAAAGAGAGAAAGGAAGGAAAGAAAGAAAGAGTTCACAGCAATAGCTACCACCCCGGAGCTGTGGTGTCCTGACAGCCCGATTCATTTCCAAGTCTGGTGGGGGAATGTTCCATCCGATGTTAGTTGGTTCTGTTTTTTATAGAGTTGTTACAAGCTGTTCTGCTCAACCACACCTTCCACCCAGCAATGGTGTACATGCCCAACATCATCAGGTGGTCCTCAGAGGCCTCCAGGCATCTTGATCCCCCTGACCCCTGGTCTGAGCACGTGCACAGGGGTTTGGTTAAATTTTGCAGGATCAGCTTTCCCCGTTGCTCCATGGCATCCGTCGGTTTCCTCCTTTAACAATGTATAGATAAATCTCTTCTGTGGCAGTGGTGTTACCTTCCTGCCTTAACAATGTATAGACAGATTATTCGCTGTGGTGTTGGCATGAGTTTCCTGCCATAGCAATGTTGAGACAACATATCTGCTGTGGCAATAGTGGGTCTCACCGATGCAATCCCTTACGTACCAATACTTCAGAAATTCTTGAAGTACAAGTTGTTGGTGGAGTGCTCATTGAAATCCAACACCCCCATTTTGCCAGTGAAAAAGGGCAGGGGTGAAGATTTCCAGTCAGTGCAGCTTTTTAGAGCAATAAATCAAATAACATATTTATCCTGTAGTAGCCAATGCGTACACATAATTAACAGCCCTTCCAGGGGAACAGAGATGGTTTATAGTTTTAGGTACAAAAGATGCCTTTTTCTGCATTCACCTGGACAGTGACAGTCAGGAGCTTTATGCTGGAGCAGCTACGTTCAAGAGGGAGAACAATTATCTGGATATGCTGTAACTACCATATGGGTAACAGGGTCCCAAGCTTTACCCGCAGAGGTCTTTGCTTGGGAAGCCAAACTGATCACCCTTACGAGGGCACTGGCCCCAAGCGAAGGGAAACGAGCCAACATATGGACAGACTCAAAGTCTGTCTGCCTTTGGAGTGGTTCATGCCCAGGGAGCTACTGGGAAAGACAGAGGACTGTGATCTGCTCGAGGAACTGTGATCAAAGATGCACCTCACACCCCGGAGTTATTGTAGCACAGTCAGAACCCAGCGGTGGTCGCGGCTCTGCATCGCAAAGCACATCAAGGAGGTAAAACCACTTCAGAATTAGGAAATCAATGAGCAGATACGGCTGCCAAGGAGGCTGCTGGAAAAGTATCCTGCCTCTGTTATACATTCTATAACCCACACAGACGTACAGATCTGACCCACACGTGTGGGGTGGAGCACGGCTCAGGGGGGGTCATGTGTGGAGGAGTTCCGCCTGTTTTGGAGTGGTGGAGCTGGCTTTTGAGAAATGTTTCCTTGACAGTACAGATCTGAGCACGGTCCTGCTGCAGGGTGGCTCTGTCGAGAGCAACTGTTGCGTGACAAGTGAGTGTCATCTGCTGGGGGTGTTCCTGCGGGGGTCTTGGACCTGGAGTGGTTGGGGGGGGTCCTGCTGTCTCCAGGGGGTCTCTAATGTCCCAGGGGGTTCCATGGGAGGGGGTGTCTGCATCCTTGAGGGTGTCCCGGTGGTGTCCCCAGGGGTGTCCTGGTGTTGCCAATGTGTCCCTGGGGGAATCCTGGCATCCCCGGAGAGGGTCCCTAATGTGCCTATAGTGTCCTTGGGGTGAGTCTTGGTGTCCCTAGTAGGGTTATTAATGTCCTAGCCGTGCCTTTGGGTGGTTCCTGGTGTCCCTAATGTCCCAATGGTGTCCGTGGTGGGGGGTCCTGGTGTCACCAGTTTTTCCCATGGAGGGTCCCTAATGTTCCTATGGTGTCCCCAGGGGGATTCCTGGGGGTCCCTGAGGAGGGCACCTGTGTCCCAGTAGTGTCCTTGAGAGGTTCCTAATGTCCCAGTGGTGTCCCTGCAGGGTTTCTGTGTCCCTAGTGATGCCCTCAGTTTCCTTGGGTGGGTTCCCCAGTGTCCCACCAGGGGGGGTCCCTTCTACCCCCTTTTGTGTCACCCCCACCACCACCTCTGCCACTTCTGTCCCCGCCAGATTCGGCATGTCTCTACAGGGGACCCTGATGTCAGGGATGGCCTCCTGGCCTTCCACCTTGGTACTGGAGGCACCAATGTCTGTCCCAAGGGAAGACGGGGGACAGGGCTCTGTGCGCGGGGACCCAGCCCAAGGAGCCCCCCTCCAGCTCAGTGCCCGCCTCTGCTCTCTGCAGGCATGGCACCAGCCTGCGCCCACAGCTCCGCCTGGCGCTGGACCAGCTGTGGGTGCTGAGCAGCGGGATGGAGGCAGCGCAGGAGGAACAAGAAGAGGAGGACGAAGGCAATGGCAACAACAGGACCTCCATCAACCTCACCTGGACCATCAGCTCCTGTGTTGCCGCTTTTGGGTGAGTTGTGGTGCCATGTCCCAGGTGACCTGTGTCCCATCAGTCAAGCTCCTGGAGAAGGAGCTGAGCCGCCACGCCGTGAGTGTCTCTCTGCTCCGGGCTCTGTCCCCAAGCACTGCTCCCCCAGCCGAGCAGCAGAGGCATCACTGCTCACCTTCTTCCTCTCCTCTCTCACCAAGTCGAGGACACGGAGCACCAGGAGCCTGCAGAGGCTGACAGAGGGCCAGGCAGAGGAGAGAATGGCTGCCTTTTATCCGCCTTGGGCTGTGCTGCAATGTGTGGTGAGTGGGGTGACCTTGTGTGGGAGGGAGGGAAGGTCCCTTGGTGCCACTCAGGGAGCGGAGTGGGTTGAGGAGCCACCATGAATGCTGGGATGTCCTCGCTGGAGACATTAGGAGGAAAGCTGCTGCACAGGACACAGGGCCCAGGAACGCAGAGGGTCCCAGCTCTGCCGTGCTCAGGCTGCTGGTGCCAGGGGCAGCTCGTTGGTGGCCCTTTCTGCTGTGGGGCTGCTCTCTAAGTGCAGCCTGGTTCTTTGTAAGTTACAAATGAAGGGACTTCTTGTCAAGGGAGGCAGCCTTGGCAGGGGTGAGAAACAAAGACCAGGTAGTGAAAAGAGCGCCGTTAGCTAAGTCACGCAGGAAGAAGCCTTCCAAGGAGGAAAGCTCTGGCCACAAGAGAACACAAGCTGATAAGGTCTTGGGATCCACTGACACCAACAGAAAATGAGTTTAAGTAGGACAAAGGTAATTGTGGCAGTGGGAGATGGCGACCTCTGACTCAAATAGCTCCACCCGAAAGAGGACAAACCCCCACTAGGGGAGCATGTGTAGTTCATAAAATAATTTAGTAGTGCTATTGCAGATGCATACGTATTTGCATTAGAAGCGAGAAACCAGTAACCAAACCTGTGTATGACACATAACTATGCAACGTGCGGCGCTCTGAGAAAGGCCCCGAACCCCTTCTCAGTGTTCCAATTGGACCTAAAACCATTTGTGTGTACTTTTTCATGGATAGAGGTGACCAAGTGTCCGTAATCACTGCTGAAACAACCGAGGCATTACATATACAACCTGGCTGCTGCAAAGTAAGATATCCCAGCACAAAGGGAGTAAGGGAAGCTTAGTGGCAAAAATGAAGTTATGGCTACACAGGCAGGGAAAACCAATGACCCACACGGTAGTGCCCATTGGAGCATCTGAGAGTTAACATTTTGGGATTTGACCTGCCATATGGTCAGCATTGGGAGACGTCTGACAGGACTGTGTGGAGTTTTGCCGCTCTGGGGATGGGAGATGAGGAAGACAATGGGGACCTCCACGTAATTTCTGGGAGGATGTGGGAGAAAAATGGACCAGTGAAACTAATTGGTCTGTTACAACCATCCATACTTCTTCCTCGCTCTCCAGTTACCAACGTAAAACAATGCCCCTTGCCGGCAGCAGCAAACTCCGCTACAGATGGGGTGGTGGCACGCTTAGAAATGAGAGGTATGACCACTCGAGCCCACTCTCCACACAGTTTTCTGCTTTGGCCGGTCACAAAGCCTTACGGGCAATGGCACCTAACTCTTGATAACTGCAAATTCAGTGCTAACCCCCTTTGACTGCAGCAGTGCCCAACAAGGCCCAACAGGTGACACAAATACAGGGGGCCTCCTTGACTTGTATGGCTCCTCAAGGTGTTAGGGATTTATCGCTCGTGATTCTGCTCCATGTACAAGATAAAGCCTAGTTTGCCTTTGCCTGGAGCGGGACTCAATATGCTCTCAATAGGCTCCTGCAAGGATACAGCCACTGCCCTGCTATCGCTCACAGATGCCCATTCCACCTGACATCACAGTGTATCGGTGCAATGATGGCATCCTCAGCAGGGCAGAAGAGCCAGAAAGCATTAGAGAGACAATGAAAACCATTTGGGCAACACTAACCAAGTTGGGACGGCAAGTCCCAGAATCAAAGTGCCAAGGGCCAGCATAAGAAGTCAGATTCCGAGCAGTCTGGTGGGTTAGAGAAGATGCCTCTGTTCCACCAGAGACACTGGAACAGAAAGCATCTGGGCACAATCCATCCAGTACGCTGGAACTACCACAAGTTCTAGGGACTTTGAATTACTGGTGTAACTATATTCCTGCCTTTTCTGTCATTGCTCGCCCTTCCCTTTGCTGTCATTCACAAAAGTGCCTGCTCTCTCCCAGCACCCGCACACCTTCTCCCTGCGACACTGCGAGAGAAGGAGTTGCCAGGCACACGGGTGCCATCACTGCCCTGCGCAGCTGGGCACCCCCACCAGCATGGCGATGAGGACAGGACTGACAGACACGCAGCTGCCTGGTGGCATCAGAAATTGTGTTTGAGCACCATGTCCTCCTAGGCTGTGGCCTCTTGCAGTCATCTGCTCTGCCTTCCTTGCAGGTGCCACTGTTAATGTCCCCACTACAGACATGTACAGCTCCTCCAAGGGTCACTCCAGGTGCCTCAGGAGAAGGTGGAGGGGGCCTTAGGCCTGAAAGACCAGCCATGCTGTGGTCTGGTGCCCTTGAGTGCTGCTGTCCATGGGATGTTCCCACCATAAGGGCCCTAAGAGGCAAAAATCTTCACCCACTCTTTCATGGTCACTACAGCCAAGGCTGACAATGGTTCTTACATCCCTCATCAGCACTCCCTCTTTTGCGAGGAACCAGCCTCAGGTGACCATCGCCTTGGTTGGCCTATGTGGTACCTGTGTGAAGAACTTCTCCCAAGACACCCTAGAAAGCTGCTGGACCCTCAGAGGGGGTCCACGATTCCCATCTGTGGGGGCCTTCAGCTCGCACAGTGGAATGTTGCAGCCAACGTGATCCTGGGGCTGGCAATGGTTTCCTTCTGGGCAGGAGACTCAGCTAGAGACGCCCAGCCAGTGCCTTTCAGCCACTGCCAGGAGCTGTGGTTGCAAGCTCCTGCAAGCTTCCTGCTGAGGAAAAGGGATTCAGCGGGAGGTGAGGATGTCTAAATCTGTACCTATTTCTCTAAACAGATGGTATGGAACTCATAGCCTCATAGGACAATTCGGGCTGGAACTGAGGTCCCTAGTGCAACCTATGTCTCAAAGCAAGGTCAGCTCTGACATCAGACCAGGTCGCTCAAGGAATTTCAGCATCCGCAGTGCGCGCACATGAGCCAGGCATCTAAGGCACCATTACAGAAATGGAGACAGGTCATTTGACCAGTTCCCTGAACAAAGGGAGCTATTGGATGCCATGCCTCCTGAGATTCCTCGCAACACTAAACTTTTGGTCCAGAGGAGTGGGATCCCTCCGGAAGTGTCCTGGCAGATCTCCTGCCCCACGTGGTGCTTTAGGCTGTAAAGAAAACCAAAACTACACCTGTGATGAGGGTAATTTCACCCCTAGTGCCAAAGGGCAGAGCAGAAGGAGGGATCTCTGAGCTCCCAGGCTCTCTGCTGCGCAGTTAGGACTTCAGAGGTGTCATGTGTGCATACTGGAAAGAAAGCAGCAGAAGCACACTCTAGTTATAAACCCTTTTTACTGCCATCAATAAAGGCTCTTCTTGGCTGGGAGCATGAGTACGACCCCGTGTTACAGCTCCCGAGTCCTTAGAAGCAACCACGAGACTACTCACGTATTCATATTTACAATTGGCATAAACTATTGGCTTTGACCATGATGTCGCCTGTTACTATTCACTTGGCAGGATTTGTACACGTGATCCCTCCATGCAAGCTGGCACAATTTTGTTGCAACTTTGCCACTTTCAGCCACTTCCTCCACTCTCTGAGGCTCTCTAGTGCTGCTGCGGGGAACCTCTCTGAGTCTATGGGACAAGTTGTCCCACTGACCAGGCCTCATGAAACCAGATGGACAGCGTGTGGGGGAGTGCAGCAGTGTGACCAATTGCTCCTTTGAGCAACACAGGCAAAAGCCACCTCTGCATCAGGGAGTGCCACCCACGTCTCCCCCTGCCCAGCTCAGCACCCACAACCCAAGGGGATGAAGTCAGGCCCTGCCCCTCTGCCTTTTCTCCAGCATGGGCACCGCCTGATGCCTCCAGGTTTCAGGACTTGCCTCCCACTTGTGGCCCCCTGCAAGACTGCTCAGTACCTGGATCCTTTCCAAAAAAGATTGTATAATCCAGCATGGTGGGCTTCCCCAGGGTTGGACCGCACCACCACTGCCAAGAATCAGAGAAAGGTAAATCCTCAGCATGGCTCAGGGACAGAGAATGCAGAAGGACAGTGCAGGTTCCTGCTAAGCCCGTGCCTGATCCAGCAGTGAATCCCTTTGGACCTCAGTTCAGAGGAGGGATCCCCCCCTTCTGGGGCCTAGGGCCTCTAGGGACTCAACGACAGATCTGGGATGCAGCTACTGAAGGAGGTGCATCCCTTTAAGAGTGATATTTCCACCATCTACTCAATGCGGTTCAGATGGCCTCATTCCCCAAATGGCACAGGTCTGAAATTCACGCGAATGGGCTGTGGTGGCAGGTGACCATCTCACTGCATTCACAGAGGGTTACCAGCACCTCTCTGGAAAGTGCTCCGCAGCGCTTGTATGCTCACTCTGGGAAACCAAGACAGCTGCTCAAATTCTTTTGCAGGTACAATCTTTGTTTACTTTTGAGTCGGAACGAAATGAAAAGCTGCCATCAGTCCCACTTACGGCACAGAGACACACCTGTGGTCCGTGCACATGCCTGCACAGAAACGCTTGCCGAGGGAAACCATCCCTTGGGTATCAAATACAGAAACAGCACTGAAAACCTTGACTTCTGAGAGAGTCACTGCAGCCTTCTCCCAGGTCATTAAACAGCATGCTTGTGGCTGGGATCACCACTGCGTGTGCGTCACTTGCTTTCATGTCCATCTTTGTTACCCAAAGATTGGTCGAGTGAACTTTCCAAGACTTGTTCTGAAGTTTAGAAAGCAGGCATTCTCTTATTATGGTGCCGGGAGCATGGGGGATCTCTCCTTCTAACATGCTCACCTTGTCCTGACATACATGTCCCTTACATTCTGTATAATCATAAATATGCACTACCTTTCCCCAAAATCCCATACATATTTGATTATTTCCCAGAATCCACTTACATTAGTCCCTCCTTCTTTTTTACATGCATAGTTTTCTTCTGATTTGAGTCGGAGGGCTGCTTTTGCAACCACCAAGTCCTTGCTGGCTCCTGAACACTTCATGACCTGATCAACCTGGTCCTTTTACAAAGTTTCTTGGCAAAACCTGCTAGGTGTCCATGACATTCAATCAGTTCTTTCTCTCATCCTAGATATTCCTTGCAAGTTGGATCATAAATCTCATCCTTTACAACATGAGGTCTTCTCAATCACAAGCTCATAATTATACTAATAAAGCAACTTCTGGGTTACAATCTCATAATTATACTAAGGCTACACATACGTGAAGGTGATACATTACACTTCTGGTATGACAGGCATCACCTTCATCTCTCGCCTGGCACTTGCTACCTCCAGTCTGCAGTATGCATAAAAGCGATTCCGTTTACCAGGAGCTTAGCACTGTGTGAACCCGCTGCATGAAGTCCTGTATTTAGAGAAATGGCTATTAATAATAAAAAGGCTATTAATAATAAATATCTGCAGGGGCTCCTGACCCACATACACGCTTGTGTTTTCTGAACAGTGACGATACATTAAACCTGCAAACTAAGGACTGCGACACCTCTCTTCCTGCCCCTTTTCCTTTGCTCTCGGTCTGGCGTGGGAGCACTTTTCATCAGAGCAGGCACACCACAGACAGCCTCACAGAGGGGAAGGATGGGGAGGGGATAAGGGAAGATGGGGAAAGCAACTACACAAGGAAGCACCTTTGCCGTCCATTGTCAAAGCCTCCCTGGCTCTTCTGCAGGCCCCCCCCAGATCTTCCTTGCAGCCCCTCCCAGAGCCAACCCAGTCCCCCCCCCCGCACCCCCCTCCTGGTCCCGGTACCATCTGTGTGCCCCCCGACACCCCCATCCAAGTCCCAATCCATTCCTGTCTCCCCCTGCACCCCCAGTCCTGTCCCACTACCATCCTGATCCCCCTCTGCACCCCCAGCCCAGGCCCATCCCCTCTGCATCCCCATCCAAGTCCCAGTCTCACCCTGGTCCCCTCCTGCATCCCAGTCTCATCCCTGTCCGTCATACTCACCCTGTCCCATCCCTGTCCCCTACGACCCCCCCATCCCAGTCCCAGTCTCATCCCAGTACCCTCCTACATCCCAGTCTCATTCCTGTTGCACACCCCTCCCCCTGCCCCCAACCCATCACTGTTCCCTCCTGCATCCCCATCCCATCCCCATCTTCTCCTGCATCCTGGTCCTCATCCCATCCCCACCCCTCCTGCATCCCCACCCCATCCCTGTCCCCTCCTGCACTCCCATCCTGGTCCCAATCCCATCCCTGCCCCATCCCCATTCCTCCTGCATCCCAATCCCCCCCCTGCAACCACATCGCAGTCCCAGTGCCATTCCCGGCCAGTCCCTGCACCCCAATCCCAGTCCCAATCCCATCCCAGTCTCGTCCTGCATCCCAGTCCTGCTCCCAGTGCCACCGCCATCCCCATCCCTGTGCCATCCGCACCCACTCCTGCAGCCCCATCCCACTCCCTGTCCCCTTCTGCATCCCCATCCCAGTCCTAGTCCCATCCCTTTCCCCTCCTGCACCCCCTTGCTGGTCCTAATGCCATCCCTGCCCCACCCCTGGCCCCTGCTGCATCCCAGTCCCTTCCTGGTTCCTCCTCCACCCCCGCCCCAGCCCTGTCCCCTGCAGCACCCCTATCCTATCGCAGTCTCCCAGTCCCTCCTGCCTAACAGTGCCATCCCAGTACTGCCCCGCACAGCACCCCCATCCCAGTCCCCTCCTGCATTTCCATTCTGGTTCCAGTCCCATCAGCTCCTGCACACCCATCCCAGTCCCAGTCTCATGCTAGTCCCCTCCTGCATTCCAGTCCCATCCTGGTCCCAGTTCCACCCCAGTTCCCAACCTATCTCTGTCCCCTCCTGCACCCCCATCCCAGTCCCACCCCTAGCACCCTCACCACCTCCATACCATCCCAGTCTCCTGGTCCCTCCTGCATCCCACTCCCGTCCCAGTACCCCAGCCTGTCCCCATCCCTGTCTCCCCCCTTGCTGGGCCAGTCCCAGCCCCCTCGGGGTGACAGTGAGAGGGGAGCACCCTGTTCTCCCCTTCCCCTTTCAGTGGGAGTCCCACTGGCTACAGCCAGCGCCAGCTCCACATCCTCAGGGATTTATCTGGCATGGGGGGCACCCTGCTAGCCCACCTCCCATCCTGTGTGGGGCCCAGGCCTCCAGGAACACCGGGGGTGCTGGGTGCACTCTCTGGGGCAACCAGGGGACCCCAGCACACCCCACCAGTGTCCCTGCCAGTTCAAAGGAGCCGCACATCCCCCAAATTCATACCTGCGTTGTGCAACAGCCACTTTTTGGGATGACCCCCCTGCCTCGTTCCTGTGTGTCCCGCCCGCAGAATGATGGCTGCCACCCCCTCACCACAGTGCCTGGCTGGGGGGGGGGATGGTGGGCCACAGCCACTGCTCGGCAAAGGCCCCAGGGGCAACGCTTCACCCCGCATCACACCCCAACTCCAGGCATACCGGTGGTCTCTGCTGCAGATTTTATTTAAAAAAAATGGTGGGGAGGGGGCTGATGGGGGGGGGGGGGGGGGGGGCTGGGGGGGTACAACCACCACTCAGCAAAGCCCCTGGGGGGTGACACCCCTGCCAACTCCAGGCACTTTGGTGGCCTCTGCCGCAGATTTAATTAAGAGAAACAGTGGGGAGGGGGCTGGTGGTAGTAGGGGCGAAGGGGGTGGCAGGGCACGGGGCATCAGAGGGACTTGCCGTGCTGCAGCTGCCAGTGGGTGATGACGTTGGAGCTCTGGCTGAAGCTCTTGCCGCAGTCGGGGCAGATGTAGGGGCGCTCGCCAGTGTGGATACGCTTGTGTTTGGTGAGCGCTGAGCTGGTGGTGAAGCTCTTGCTGCACTCGCAGCAGCTGTAGGGCCGCTCGCCACTGTGCACCCACTGGTGGGTGCTGAGGTGGGTGAGCTGGCTGTACCCCCGCCCACACTCCCCGCAGCGATACGGTTTCTCTGCTAAGTGTGTCCGCCGGTGCCGGAGGAGGTAGGAATTGGTGGAAAAGCTCTTCCCGCAGTCGGGGCAAGCGAAGGATTTGTCGGCACAGTGGGTGCGTTGGTGCTTGGCCAGCAGCGAGCTGTCGGCAAAGGCTTTGCCGCATGCTGGGCAGGGGTAGGGCCGCTCGCCCATGTGAGCGCGCCGGTGGATGGTGAGTGCTGAACAGTCCCGAAAACTCTCGCTGCAGTCGGGGCAGTGGTAAGGGCGCTCGCCGGTGTGAAGGCGCTGGTGGCGGGTGAGGTTGGAGCTGCTGCCAAAACGCCGCCCACACTCAGGGCACAGGTACGGCCGCTCACCTGTGTGCATCCGCCGGTGCTTCACCAGGTCCGAGTTGACATTGAAGCTGCGGCCGCAGTCGCGGCAGGGGTAGGGCCGCTCACCGGTGTGAAGCCGTTGGTGGGTGAGGAGGTGGGAGCTCTGCCCGAAGCGGCACCCGCACTCAGGGCAGGCATAGGGCCGCTGGCCCTGGTGGCCACAGCAGTGGGTCAGCAGGTTGGAGCGGAGCCGGAAGCTCTTGCCGCACATCTCACAGGCATTGGTGCCACTACTGTGCCCCGGCTCATGCTCCTGATCCTCAACCTCCCGCCCGTCACCTGCTGGGGGACATGGTGCTCAGGAGGGGAGGTGGGTGCCAATCCCCCCAGCTCGCGGGGATGAGTGTGGAGCCCACTCCCATCCTGGTACCTGCCGCAGCGTCTCCTTGGCTTGCTTCTGCTGCGGGGCCACAGGTGCCAGGGTCCATGCAGGGACCCTTTGTCCCCTGGGGAGAGAAATTGCTGGGGGGGGGGGCAGGGGGGCACTAGCCAGCGGAGCTGGGGTCTGCTGGCAGCGCAAGGCAGGTGACAGGCAACGTGTTACCCCTAAAGCCTAACGGGGCCAGCAGGGGGCTGGGGGGGAGCGCACACACACACACAGCAGCCCAACGACCCCCCAGCCTCAGCACCCTCCATGGAGGGGGGGCCTCCACCCATCAAGGCACAAGGTGGTGTCTGTGCCTACCCCAAGGGTCCCCCAGGCCCACCCAGATGGGTGGGTGGCACAGGAATGGGCTGTCCCCCCTACCTCCTTACCCCACCCCACCCCAGGACCCCCTGCCAAGATCCAAGCACCTCACACCCCTCATCCCACAGCACCATGGCCGCCCCTGGCCACCTCCCTCCAGCACAGCGCCCACAGCAAGGGGCTGCCGGCACCCGGGGGCTCCCTACATGCTCCCCCATGACACCCTCCTCTCCCAGGACTCTTTTTGCTCTGCAGCTGCCCCAAACCTTCTCCAGATTCCCCAAGGCAGGGGGGCTGCACTCTGCCCCGAGCACCCCAACCTCCCCCCAAGCCACTTTGTTTCTCCGCTGGGGTGCGAGTCACAGCGCTTGATGCGGCTGCCACGCGTCTTTTTTATTTTTTTAGTAATTTTTTCACCCCCCGTCGCACTTTCCACCCTTCGGGACACATTTATTATCTGTTATGGGGGCTGCAGGGAGAAACCACGGTGCCTGGGATCTGCCAGGGGTGATTTCCAGGGAATAACTCGCCCCGCGGCTGGGAATAAAGCAGAGAAGGACTTTTATGGGATTGAACCTACCCCGTGGCACGCACGGTCCTGATGGATGCAACCAGCAACAGCAGCGCATTTTCTTTTTCAGACAGAAAATTTTTGGTGGTACCACATTTAACAAACCACCTTCCCTCGTCATTTTGTAGAATCCTAAATTATTTACCTCTTTAAAAAACAGGTTTGTGTTCCACGCAGCCAAATTAAGTTTAATTACGGACCTGGAGAGGTTGTGGGTGCGACACTGCAGCGAAGGAGCGCATCGGTGTCTCTGGTAGCTGGCTCCACATCTGTTTGGTGCTGCCGTCTTACCTGCTGCACCCACAATGCTTCGTTCCTTCCTTCCTCGGGGAATTTGATTCCCAGAAAATAAAAAACACAGGCTGGCATGGTCAAAGTGCGAAATCCTGTAGAGAACGAGACGCGCTGGGGTGCTTCTCCGACCTCTGGGCACACTGCATTTTTCCTGGGAATTCCGACGTCCCTGCTCTTTATTTATCTATATAATAGAGAAGAGATACATACTGTAAATCTTAATTTTTACTCTTTGTTATTCACTTTAACGCGCCTAGGATATACACTTAAATAACAGAGGAGTCTTTAGGGGTAAGCAGTAGCCAGACTCAAGGCACCACACAAAACTTTACAGGCAGCGACTCCTCACGATTTATATTATTTTACATTATTTTAGGTTATAAAATCACCAGTGGCAAAACATAAATAATAAAGGGCTAATCAGGATTAACATCGATAGAGAAACAACTCTAGTTAGTATTAAAAAAAACAAATCACAGGCGTTAGTTAATCCCACTCAGTGGTAAAGCGACGATTACAACACCAAGGGTACGAACCAACAAAGGAAATTTAGGGATGAGTCACAACAAAATTTCATTGTTGCCATGACTCAACAAACTGGGGGGGGGACAGGGACGGTGAGGACAGTAATTAGTCCTTAATTAGCATTTGGAATTCTAGATAAATTCCAAAAAATTAGCAATCCTTTTTTCAAGACAGAAAACTAGCGGAGAGTCTAATTCGAAATATAGCCGCTGTGTTATATATAACTGCGGGTGTTAATGACTCCCAAGGAAAGTACAAGGTGATTATTTGCTCCTGAAGTAAATAATTTTCCAAGAAAAATAAGAAAGTTTTAGATTTTAAAATGAAAATAAAGATTTGGGAAGTGAAGTCGGTGTGCTTAATAACTACAATTCTAACGCAGCTCTAAGTTCACTGCAGCTCCTGCTTGTAACCCAGATATTAATCGAAGCTTTAGATTTTTAAATAAAAAGAAATAAAACTGAGTAATTCAATAACGGACACAGTCAAATATTAAGAAAATGGTGGCAACGGTTCTCAACCAGAGTTAATAATATTAAGATTGAGATTGAAAATAAAATTAGAAAGCGAAGAGAACGTCGTGACCAGCCCAATTTAAATGCACATGGTTTGGGGGGATGGAAATAAACGCCCAAACAAGCACGAATTACTTCCGAGGGGAGCGAGAGTAAAGCCGATGCAAATTACATCAGCATACGCTGCAGTTTAATCGAATTTTTGTCAACGTTTAGATGCTTATTGGGGGTCATTAACGTCCCCGGCACGTTTACCAGCCACAGTGTTTGACCGAAGGCTGCAGCCCAGACGAGACATGAATAAACAGCGAAATAATGACGATGAGTGAGGATCGGCCTTCCCTGGGCGCCGGCCTCCCTCCCTCCCGTCCTTCCTTTTCCAAGGACACGCCACCGCACTCATCAGGGAAACGCAGATATAAACCGGTACCTATGTGCACCCACACATCTACATAGGGAAGAGAGGAAGGCCATGGAACTGAGGCGAAAAGTAAAAAAAAAAAAAGCGAAAGAAAAATAAAGAAAAAGAGAAGCTAAAGACACACACAAAAAAATCGAAATGCAGAAAGAAAGCGCAAAAGGAAGAAGAAAAAGAAAGAAGGGCATTAAGAGAAGAGGAGGGGGCGCACCCACCTACCTTTGGCCTCGGTCCCGCTCAGAGCGTCGCCGCCGCCGCCGCCTCCTCCTGCCCCCCCTCCTCCCCTCCGCTCCCGACCGCCAGTAACAGCCCCAGGGCCTCCCCGCCGCCGCCTGCCACGGCCCCGCTGCCCGGCCCGGCCCCGCTGCCCGGCCCGGCCCCGCTGCCCGGCCCGGCCCCGCTGCCCGGCCCGGCCCCGCTGCCCGGCCCGGCCCCGCTGCCCGGCCCGGCCCCGCCCGGAGGGGGGGGGGGGGGGGGGGAGGTTCCCGGGGGTTCTTGTCACCCCCAGCGGCCTCTCGGGCACGGAGCGAGGCCGAGGCCGAGGCCGGCTGCCGCAGCGGCCACGAGCGACACCGGCGCCCCCCGCGACAGCGGGCGTGCCGCTCTATGCGCCGGAAGTCCTCCAGCGCACCGGAAGCTCCCCTCAGTCGTCCGGAGCGCACCCTCGATGGGCCGGAAGTCCTCCAGCGCACCGGAAGCTCCCCTCAGTCGTCCGGAGCGCACCCTCGATGGGCCAGAAGTCCGCCAAGCACCCGGCCGCGCCCCTCAGTCCTCAGGAAGTTGCGCTCCCTGAAGCAAAGCTGCTCCAAACCAGCAGCAAAGGGCCCCAAATGAACCGCAGCGATAAATACAAGTGACAAAATGCCAGGACGCTGCAGGGACGCCTCTCCCGCCACAACCACCTGAGCACAAGGGCCGCCATGGCTGCTGGAGGTGACGCGGCGTGCCCAGGGGGAGAAATAACCTGTTTGATACCAAAAAATCAGAGATAAATCTCTTTAATACTCGGGTTTTGAGTGTTCGAAAGCAGGCGGTCTTTATTTCCAGCCCTGGATGCACGGGGGATAAGTCGTGCCCAGCACGCATGCTGACTTTGCGCACTCTTTATTTTAATGTGGGCCAAAGGCTACATGCTGGGCCAAACCCCCTCTCTTTTTGTTACCAAAGCCTCTTTTAGGGCCCAGAGTTTCATTTTTAGCCTTGAAACCCTCACCTGTAGGGCACAAAGCCGCTTGGGTGCTCAAACCCCCATTGTTACGGGTGTAACCCCTCTTCTAGGGCCCAAAGCTTTGTTTTTAGGGTTCAAATCTTTGTCGAGGCAAAAGACTCTCTCATGGTCCGTCCCCTCGTTTTTACGGTCAGCGAGTCACGTGCCCAGCTCCCTGCCTGCTGCCCCCCTTGTGCCTGCATGTCCCGGTGTGCAGAACAGCCCAGTACTGGGAAATTCCTGCATTTGCTGCCATGGTGACCCGGCCGATTGCGCTCTGACTCCATCTTTATCCCTGTGCTGTACTCCAGCGATAAACAGGAGATCCTTGATGCTGTCCACGGGGGAGGTCTGTCATCACCCCCCCGAGCCGTACCATGCTGGGGCCGCCTCAAGCTCTTGCAGGAGGATCAGGGTGATGGGCTTGGGGAGCAGGAGGGTGCTGGGCCAGTTCCCGAAGCTCTTGGCTCATCTGGCCCAACGAGGGCACAGCCTCAGCTCTGCTCACTGCAGCACTCACCGTCCACCCTCCACAACACAGATGCGAGGAGACCCGTACCCCTGCACAGGCAGAACCCCTGGGCCCACATCTTGCCCTTTTTCCGACGGACTGAATACTCAGCCAAAATGAATTCCAAATCCAATGTAAGAATAAATGCAGGTTATTTTATTATATTCCTATTATATTACAATATAAAAAGGGGAAATATCAGGCAATGTGATAGAAGGAAACAGTACTATTTATTATGCACGATGTGATCAAAGAGCAAGAGCAGCAAAGCATCAAATCAGTCCTGCAAAGTGTTAACGAGACTAAGAATAGGATCCTTCACTGATTCCTGCCTAAACATTGGCCAGCCCCCCCCACACCTTTGGCTGGGAGTCCCGTTGCAGCTGGTGCCAGGAGTCTCTCAGGAATGGTGAAAAAATTCCTGTGCAGCGCGTCTACCCATATGTGAGGGTTCTGCCCCGTCTCGCAGCATGCCCACCTTTATAGTCGGTGAAAAACAAAAATAGTTTACACACCTGCTGTATGTATAACGTTTAATATTATGCAAAGTGCAGGTGTGCGCTGTGTCACGATCTGCAAAGTTCACACATGCCAGGACGTTGGCCAGGCGCGACAGAGTTACCGCCATGACACAGCTGCACACTGTATTGTCTGGATGTTCCTGCTCACATCTTGCTTGTTTGGGGGTCTCAGGACAAAACCCACCTACTCATTAGTTGTCCTTGAGCTCCCTGAGCTCCCAAGTGAAGCGAGCCCTGATTAAAAACAAAGGCTTTTTCAGAAGCAGTAATCAATGTAATAAATTTTAACCGCAGCACCCCAAATTCAAGTGACTCTGGGTGGCGGTGGGGAAGTGAGGGGCTCACTGGGGACACGAAGGTCAAAGGGCTCAAAAGCAGCTTTGACCATGCGTAAAAAAAAAAAAAAATAGGTGACCGTTTTCCTCAGCCCTTTTCAGGGCACCGTCACCCCCTTGTCCGTGAGCCAGGGGCTTTCCAGCTTGCAAGGTCACCCCAAGGGCACTGAGGTCTGTTGCTCCTTTCTTATCACAGAGGTGAACGGTTGTTGCGAACAATGAAAAAACTCAGTGCTATTTCACAGCTTTGCCGTTTTGTTTGTCTCTTTTCACAGCTCCCTGCATCCTGAAGACGGAGAGATTTCTGCAAAAGAAGAGAGGCTCTTCTCGAACAGTACCGCCATGTTCTGGAAGCTCTTTGTCTGCATGTAGACCTTTCTGCCACCTCGGTGGGTGCTCCGAGCACCTCCAAACCCTGATCGCTCCATCCTGGAGATCACCAGTCTGGTCTTCAAACGCGTGGTGTTGTGTCAGCCCAGACCCTTAAAACATATAGGGCATCACGTGGGGAATTGTGAAGTTGTATCCCGCTAAGACTGTATACTGTGGGTCTTTCAGCACCGACCAGAACCTTTCAGGTCTTGATTGTAGTAATTGTGCTGCCTCGTCTCTTGTTGGCAGCGGAGTCATGACCTTGTAGGTGATCTCCTTGGGCATCCAGGCTTCCAGGCTCATTGATGAATTTGTTTCAGTGTTGAATTTGCTTCCAACAGGGTATATTTTTTCTCCTTGTCTTTGCTTGTGCCTCTGCAGTCTTGCTGCTTGTGTTTGGTTCGGCTTTGCTGCTTGGCCTTTGGCTGCAGGTTTGCTTTTGGATTGGCTGCTCACCAGCAACTTTTTTCCAGACACGGCCCCGGGGATCCCTGGCAGCTGCCTGGAAGGACATAACACAAGGACTTTGCCTGAGGCCATGATGGCTTCGGGGCTACATCCTGCCCTGCAAGCCATGTGCCTCTTGGCGCAGCCTCTGGCAGCTCAGGAGGGGAAATGCCCTCCCCAAGCCGGCACCCTCAGCTGACACACAGCTGTCCCCATGTCCCCAGGCCACACCTGTGCTCTCATGAAGGGGAGGAGGACACCCCCCCCCCCTTTGAAATGGGGGCTCCCCTAGCCCCATCGCACTGCCCTGTGCTGCTGTCAGGCAGTGATGAACCCAGTGAGGGTTTGGGGCTCTCACCGGGTCGGCAAATAACCCGATGCAGATGCTCAGTCCTGAGCCCCCAGACTCACCTAGCCTGGCACTTCGTCCTCTTATTCATCGCCGCCTTATTGTGGACTTCCTCCTGTTTGTTAGTAACCGAGCTGGAATCAGCAGGCAAAGGCACTTCAGGAAGTCCCGCTGCAAATGGGAAGGAGAAACCTCGTCAAGAAGAGCATCACCGTGATGCTCCCAGTCCCAGGGACATGGAGCGGTGCTCACATCTCATCCCAAAACATCCAAGGCAGCCGTTCTGCTCTATCCACTGCCTCCCCAATACCAGCAAAAGTGATATGAATCACTTAGCATAACTTGGCGTTAGCAGCTGGGAAGCCTTGGCTGCAAGCTGTGAAAGCTAAAATCGTTGGATTTACACCCACATTTTTCCCTACTTGGACAAAAGGAGGCCTCGGGACAGCTGATTTTATCAGCATAAGGCTTGAGGAAAGCGGGTGAACCCCTGTCTGCTTTCACGTGGAAAGGATGATGATTAACCTGTGCTCCATCACTCTGGGGATTTGCTTATTCCCCTACTATTTTTTCAAGGGTTCTTGGAAATAAAAGGTGTAGAATTAGCAGGCAAATCTGCTCTCATTCGGGACATGGATTACTCGGTGCTGGCCAGTAAAACTAAAGATGTGTCTTAGGAGCTGTCTGCATACAGGCTGTACTAGCAGACACCGTGCATCTCCCACCAAGTTATGGCTGGCTTGGAAGGAGGTTTACACCGAGAGAAGGACAGGCTCTGATAAATCCCGAGCAAGTCAAAACTACGTGCAATATTCCTCCCCTCGTTTCTAAGAAACGCAAGTCCTCCTTGAAGCGGTACGGGTTATGCCGGCTGTAATAAATCTATCAAGATCCTGCCTGAGATTCTGCTTGGGGGATCCTAGGGTTGAGCAAAAAGGGAAAATATCTGCATGAGTGCATGTGTGGAGTCGAGGCAGCGTGCCCGTTGGATCAGTGGCCCGCCATGAAGGGTCTACAAAGTCTCAGGTGGTAGAACTTGACGCCTTGAGCGTGCACCAAGTTCCTTTTCCCCAGCAACCAGCGCTCACCGGGCTCCTCGGCGAAGGCACTGGTAGCGCCGGGGTTTGGAAAAAGGGGAGGTGGGTGATGTAGGCAAGCCTCTTTTGGAGAGGGAATGTTAAGTCATTCCCAAGAATCCGAGCATCCTGGCCCACTCCCAAAGCCAAGCTTGGGAGAAGAGGCCGTGCCAATGTGGCACAAAGCTTTGGTGCAAGCATTTGACCATCATTGCTGTGGATTTTCCTATCGGAAGCCGCTTGCCCATGCTACGGAAAAGAGCCGGGAACTGCCTTACCTTTTGTGTGTTGCCTGATGGGTGGCAAATCCTCTTCTTTCTTCCACATGTCCTCACCAAGGGCACGCCTCAAGACCTTGAGAGGGTGCCTGGACTGAGATTTGGGCACAAACTCCAGTTCAAACCTGGTGACAAAGAGGTGACAGTGGCATGACCAAAGGCACCACCAGCCCTTTTTGCTCTGCTCCCAGCCAGAGCTTGGCACCATTGTAAAAGGTGTTTTTTCCCCCCACAAATCATCCATTCCCCATCCCCAGGGAGCATCCCAGGAAATGGGGTCGCCCAGGAAAGGTGTCCCGGTGTCCTCAAATCCTTCCTCCATCCCATCGTTTGCAGGAATGACAACAGGGCAGAGCCACAGCAGGACCCCCGTGGTCACTTGGGGGAAGGACTCACTCAGGAAAGATGATGACACGGCTGGTGCGAGTCAGGGAAGAAACAGGTACCATCCGGGACACCACCATGTCCAGCAGCTGGGGAAACTGCAATGGAGGAACACGGAGATGCCAGGACATCCTCGACGTGACCATGACACTCAATCACGGAGGAGTTCAGGGCGGCATGAGCCGCTGGAGCCACAGGGAATCCAAAACACTCACTATGAACGCAGCCATTCTGAGGTTTGTCTTCCCAGATATCTCTTCCAGGAAATCATAGTAGAATCTCATTTGCACCATCCTGTCTTCAATGAGGAGCACCCCAACATCTCTCAGGACAAGTGCAATGCTCTTCCCCTTCGCCAGGCAGTGAGACAGGAGGGACATGGTGCCTAGGATGCATCCCTCCACTTTGCACCGGGACACGTGGGCATCCGTGGCCACCTTGGCATATTTCACAGGCACCAACACCTTATTGTCTGGAAAAACAACACGAGAGGGATGGAGGCGCTCACCCTGCAGCCCTCCCCGAGGGATTCTTACTGCGCGTGTCCTGTTTGCGGACCAGCTTCGCAGAGGGGCCAGTTTGCTTCTCGCCAAGGGATGTGATAACTCCCATCTTCACCCACACCATGCAGTTGTTGTCCTACCAGACAGGTCATCCTCGTTGTCCATGAGGTTGTGGATGTCTCTGAGGGTCCTGGACAGGCGAAACACAGGCCTCTGGATAGTGACAATCTCTGTCCCAACCTGCTTCTGTGCGGGGACCACGTCAAAGGAGCCGAGGGTGGGAATTCGTACCCCCTGGAGCAGAGAAGAAGGGCGTGAAGGGTGAAGAGGGAAGAGCTGGGGGATGGCTCCACCCAGGGATGGTACCTCGGACCCTGCCACCTCCCGCTCTTTGGAGGCATCAGCTGGGACAGTGGGGAGAGCTTTGGGGAGGAGATGCCGAGTCCTCTCCTTCCTTTTCCTCCTTGGAAAAAGCGGGACTTGGGGGCAGAAGCCACTCAAGGGCATCCAGGGTTCTCCAACAACGGATCAGCCTTGCAGTAGAAGACTACCTAGCAGAGGTGACACCACCCTTGCCCGAGCCCTGTTTTGTCTCTCAGTGGGGATTTTGTGGGGAGTTCCCTGCTTTTTGAGGAGGGAAGGAGCAACTGCAGCCCAAGCTCCACGGCCACGGGATCCCCCCAGCTTCTCTAGGGGGATGAGGAAGATGCGGGTGTCACTCTACCTTGTGTAGCAAGAGCTGTTGTTGGATGTAGCTGGCCACTGCGTCCCAGATGGCTGTTTGCTCTGGAAAGCAAAGGAAAACCAGGTCACACTCTCTGTCTGCTGGCTCTGCCTGCGTCCCACCCCCACAACGCCACAACTCTCAGTCCTGACAACACTCCTGTAGTGGCTGTGGGTGCTTGTACCTCTGAGGGTGATGCTGGGCATCACGAAGATGGGCTTCATCCCATCCCAGAAGTCCATCTTGTTTTGCCTTATGCTAGCGGGTCACTGCTTTGTGGCAACAGCCGTGTAGGAAGCTCTTCCCTGTGTTCACCCCAGAGATGCTCCTCCAGAGTGTGGGAACAACCACCCTACGCCCCCTTTTGTACCCCTGCGTGGCCTGTGTCACAGACCGTGCACATGCCTGCACAGAAACGCTTGCCGAGGGAAACCATCCCTTGGGTATCAAATACAGAAACAGCACTGAAAACCTTGACTTCTGAGAGAGTCACTGCAGCCTTCTCCCAGGTCATTAAACAGCATGCTGGTGGCTGGGATCACCACTGCGTGTGCGTCACTTGCTTTCATGTCCATCTTTGTTACCCAAAGATTGGTCGAGTGAACTTTCCAAGACTTGTTTTGAAATTTAGAAAGCAGGCATTCTCTTATTACGGTGCCGGGAGCATGGGGGATCCCGCTAAGACTGTATACCGTGGGTCTTTCAGCACCGACCGGAACCTTTCAGGTCTTGATTGTACTAATTGTGCTGCCTCGTCTCTTGTTGGCAGCGGAGTCATGACCTTGTAGGTGAGCTCCTTGGGCATCCAGGCTTCCGGGCTCATTGATGAATTTGTTTCAGTGTTGAATTTGCTTCCAACAGGGTATATTTTTTCTCCTTGTCTTTGCTTGTGCCTCTGCAGTCTTGCTGCTTGTGTTTGGTTCGGCTTTGCTGCTTGGCCTTTGGCTGCAGGTTTGCCTTTGGATTGGCTGCTCACCAGCAACTTTTTTCCAGACACGGCCCCGGGGATCCCTGGCAGCTGCCTGGAAGGACATAACACAAGGACTTTGCCTGAGGCCATGATGGCTTCGGGGCTACATCCTGCCCTGCAAGCCATGTGCCTCTTGGCGCAGCCTCTGGCAGCTCAGGAGGGGAAATGCCCTCCCCAAGCCGGCACCCTCAGCTGACACACAGCTGTCCCCATGTCCCCAGGCCACACCTGTGCTCTCATGAAGGGGAGGAGGACCCCCCCCCCCCCCTTTGAAATGGGGGCTCCCCTAGCCCCATCGCACTGCCCTGTGCTGCTGTCAGGCAGTGATGAACCCAGTGAGGGTTTGGGGCTCTCACCGGGTCGGCAAATAACCCGATGCAGATGCTCAGTCCTGAGCCCCCAGACTCACCTAGCCTGGCGCTTCGTCCTCTTATTCATCGCCGCCTTATTGTGGACTTCCTCCTGTTTGTTAGTAACCGAGCTGGAATCAGCAGGCAAAGGCACTTCAGGAAGTCCCGCTGCAAATGGGAAGGAGAAACCTCGTCAAGAAGAGCATCACCGTGATGCTCCCAGTCCCAGGGACATGGAGCGGTGCTCACATCTCATCCCAAAACATCCAAGGCAGCCGTTCTGCTCTATCCACTGCCTCCCCAATACCAGCAAAAGTGATATGAATCACTTAGCATAACTTGGCGTTAGCAGCTGGGAAGCCTTGGCTGCAAGCTGTGAAAGCTAAAATCGTTGGATTTACACCCACATTTTTCCCTACTTGGACAAAAGGAGGCCTCGGGACAGCTGCTTTTATCAGCATAAGGCTTGAGGAAAGCGGGTGAACCCCTGTCTGCTTTCACGTGGAAAGGATGATGATTAACCTGTGCTCCATCGCTCTGGGGATTTGCTTATTCCCCTACTATTTTTTCAAGGGTTCTTGGAAATAAAAGGTGTAGAATTAGCAGGCAAATCTGCTCTCATTCGGGACATGGATTACTCAGTGCTGGCCAGTAAAACTAAAGATGTGTCTTAGGAGCTGTCTGCATACAGGCTGTACTAGCAGACACCGTGCATCTCCCACCAAGTTATGGCTGGCTTGGAAGGAGGTTTACACCGAGAGAAGGACAGGCTCTGATAAATCCCGAGCAAGTCAAAACTACGTGCAATATTCCTCCCCTCGTTTCTAAGAAACGCAAGTCCTCCTTGAAGCGGTACGGGTTATGCCGGCTGTAATAAATCTATCAAGATCCTGCCTGAGATTCTGCTTGGGGGATCCTAGGGTTGAGCAAAAAGGGAAAATATCTGCATGAGTGCATGTGTGGAGTCGAGGCAGCGTGCCCGTTGGATCAGTGGCCCGCCATGAAGGGTCTACAAAGTCTCAGGTGGTAGAACTTGACGCCTTGAGCGTGCACCAAGTTCCTTTTCCCCAGCAACCAGCGCTCACCGGGCTCCTCGGCGAAGGCACTGGTAGCGCCGGGGTTTGGAAAAAGGGGAGGTGGGTGATGTAGGCAAGCCTCTTTTGGAGAGGGAATGTTAAGTCATTCCCAAGAATCCGAGCATCCTGGCCCACTCCCAAAGCCAAGCTTGGGAGAAGAGGCCGTGCCAATGTGGCACGAAGCTTTGGTGCAAGCATTTGACCATCATTGCTGTGGATTTTCCTACCGGAAGCCGCTTGCCCATGCTACGGAAAAGAGCCGGGAACTGCCTTACCTTTTGTGTGTTGCCTGATGGGTGGCAAATCCTCTTCTTTCTTCCACATGTCCTCACCAAGGGCACGCCTCAAGACCTTGAGAGGGTGCCTGGACTGAGATTTGGGCACAAACTCCAGTTCAAACCTGGTGACAAAGAGGTGACAGTGGCATGACCAAAGGCACCACCAGCCCTTTTTGCTCTGCTCCCAGCCAGAGCTTGGCACCATTGTAAAAGGTGTTTTTTCCCCCCACAAATCATCCATTCCCCATCCCCAGGGAGCATCCCAGGAAATGGGGTCGCCCAGGAAAGGTGTCCCGGTGTCCTCAAATCCTTCCTCCATCCCATCGTTTGCAGGAATGACAACAGGGCAGAGCCACAGCAGGACCCCCGTGGTCACTTGGGGGAAGGACTCACTCAGGAAAGATGATGACACGGCTGGTGCGAGTCAGGGAAGAAACAGGTACCATCCGGGACACCACCATGTCCAGCAGCTGGGGAAACTGCAATGGAGGAACACGGAGATGCCAGGACATCCTCGACGTGACCATGACACTCAATCACGGAGGAGTTCAGGGCGGCATGAGCCGCTGGAGCCACAGGGAATCCAAAACACTCACTATGAACGCAGCCATTCTGAGGTTTGTCTTCCCAGATATCTCTTCCAGGAAATCATAGTAGAATCTCATTTGCACCATCCTGTCTTCAATGAGGAGCACCCCAACATCTCTCAGGACAAGTGCAATGCTCTTCCCCTTCGCCAGGCAGTGAGACAGGAGGGACATGGTGCCTAGGATGCATCCCTCCACTTTGCACCGGGACACGTGGGCATCCGTGGCCACCTTGGCATATTTCACAGGCGCCAACACCTTATTGTCTGGAAAAACAACACGAGAGGGATGGAGGCGCTCACCCTGCAGCCCTCCCCGAGGGATTCTTACTGCGCGTGTCCTGTTTGCGGACCAGCTTCGCAGAGGGGCCAGTTTGCTTCTCGCCAAGGGATGTGATAACTCCCATCTTCACCCACACCATGCAGTTGTTGTCCTACCAGACAGGTCATCCTCGTTGTCCATGAGGTTGTGGATGTCTCTGAGGGTCCTGGACAGGCGAAACACAGGCCTCTGGATAGTGACAATCTCTGTCCCAACCTGCTTCTGTGCGGGGACCACGTCAAAGGAGCCGAGGGTGGGAATTCGTACCCCCTGGAGCAGAGAAGAAGGGCGTGAAGGGTGAAGAGGGAAGAGCTGGGGGATGGCTCCACCCAGGGATGGTACCTCGGACCCTGCCACCTCCCGCTCTTTGGAGGCATCAGCTGGGACAGTGGGGAGAGCTTTGGGGAGGAGATGCCGAGTCCTCTCCTTCCTTTTCCTCCTTGGAAAAAGCGGGACTTGGGGGCAGAAGCCACTCAAGGGCATCCAGGGTTCTCCAACAACGGATCAGCCTTGCAGTAGAAGACTACCTAGCAGAGGTGACACCACCCTTGCCCGAGCCCTGTTTTGTCTCTCAGTGGGGATTTTGTGGGGAGTTCCCTGCTTTTTGAGGAGGGAAGGAGCAACTGCAGCCCAAGCTCCACGGCCACGGGATCCCCCCAGCTTCTCTAGGGGGATGAGGAAGATGCGGGTGTCACTCTACCTTGTGTAGCAAGAGCTGTTGTTGGATGTAGCTGGCCACTGCGTCCCAGATGGCTGTTTGCTCTGGAAAGCAAAGGAAAACCAGGTCACACTCTCTGTCTGCTGGCTCTGCCTGCGTCCCACCCCCACAACGCCACAACTCTCAGTCCTGACAACACTCCTGTAGTGGCTGTGGGTGCTTGTACCTCTGAGGGTGATGCTGGGCATCACGAAGATGGGCTTCATCCCATCCCAGAAGTCCATCTTGTTTTGCCTTATGCTAGTGGGTCACTGCTTTGTGGCAACAGCCGTGTAGGAAGCTCTTCCCTGTGTTCACCCCAGAGATGCTCCTCCAGAGTGTGGGAACAACCACCCTACGCCCCCTTTTGTACCCCTGCGTGGCCTGTGTCACAGACCGTGCACATGCCTGCACAGAAACGCTTGCCGAGGGAAACCATCCCTTGGGTATCAAATACAGAAACAGCACTGAAAACCTTGACTTCTGAGAGAGTCACTGCAGCCTTCTGCCAGGTCATTAAACAGCATGCTGGTGGCTGGGATCACCACTGCGTGTGCGTCACTTGCTTTCATGTCCATCTTTGTTACCCAAAGATTGGTCGAGTGAACTTTCCAAGACTTGTTTTGAAATTTAGAAAGCAGGCATTCTCTTATTACGGTGCCGGGAGCATGGGGGATCCCGCTAAGACTGTATACCGTGGGTCTTTCAGCACCGACCGGAACCTTTCAGGTCTTGATTGTACTAATTGTGCTGCCTCGTCTCTTGTTGGCAGCGGAGTCATGACCTTGTAGGTGAGCTCCTTGGGCATCCAGGCTTCCGGGCTCATTGATGAATTTGTTTCAGTGTTGAATTTGCTTCCAACAGGGTATATTTTTTCTCCTTGTCTTTGCTTGTGCCTCTGCAGTCTTGCTGCTTGTGTTTGGTTCGGCTTTGCTGCTTGGCCTTTGGCTGCAGGTTTGCCTTTGGATTGGCCGCTCACCAGCAACTTTTTTCCAGACACGGCCCCTGGGATCCCTGGCAGCTGCCTGGAAGGACATAACACAAGGACTTTGCCCGAGGCCATGATGGCTTCGGGGCTACATCCTGCCCTGCAAGCCATGTGCCTCTTGGCGCAGCCTCCGGCAGCTCAGGAGGGGAAATGCCCTCCCCAAGCCGGCACCCTCAGCTGACACACAGCTGTCCCCATGTCCCCAGGCCACACCTGTGCTCTCATGAAGGGGAGGAGGACACCCCCCCCCCCTTTGAAATGGGGGCTCCCCTAGCCCCATCGCACTGCCCTGTGCTGCTGTCAGGCAGTGATGAACCCAGTGAGGGTTTGGGGCTCTCACCGGGTCGGCAAGTAACCCGATGCAGATGCTCAGTCCTGAGCCCCCAGACTCACCTAGCCTGGCGCTTCGTCCTCTTATTCATCGCCGCCTTATTGTGGACTTCCTCCTGTTTGTTAGTAACCGAGCTGGAATCAGCAGGCAAAGGCACTTCAGGAAGTCCCGCTGCAAATGGGAAGGAGAAACCTCGTCAAGAAGAGCATCACCGTGATGCTCCCAGTCCCAGGGACATGGAGCGGTGCTCACATCTCATCCCAAAACATCCAAGGCAGCCGTTCTGCTCTATCCACTGCCTCCCCAATACCAGCAAAAGTGATATGAATCACTTAGCATAACTTGGCGTTAGCAGCTGGGAAGCCTTGGCTGCAAGCTGTGAAAGCTAAAATCGTTGGATTTACACCCACATTTTTCCCTACTTGGACAAAAGGAGGCCTCGAGACAGCTGCTTTTATCAGCATAAGGCTTGAGGAAAGCGGGTGAACCCCTGTCTGCTTTCACGTGGAAAGGATGATGATTAACCTGTGCTCCATCGCTCTGGGGATTTGCTTATTCCCCTACTATTTTTTCAAGGGTTCTTGGAAATAAAAGGTGTAGAATTAGCAGGGAAATCTGCTCTCATTCGGGACATGGATTACTCGGTGCTGGCCAGTAAAACTAAAGATGTGTCCTAGGAGCTGTCTGCTTACAGGCTGTACTAGCAGACACCGTGCATCTCCCACCAAGTTATGGCTGGCTTGGAAGGAGGTTTACACCGAGAGAAGGACAGGCTCTGATAAATCCCGAGCAAGTCAAAACTACGTGCAATATTCCTCCCCTCGTTTCTAAGAAACGCAAGTCCTCCTTGAAGCGGTACGGGTTATGCCGGCTGTAATAAATCTATCAAGATCCTGCCTGAGATTCTGCTTGGGGGATCCTAGGGTTGAGCAAAAAGGGAAAATATCTGCATGAGTGCATGTGTGGAGTCGAGGCAGCGTGCCCGTTGGATCAGTGGCCCGCCATGAAGGGTCTACAAAGTCTCAGGTGGTAGAACTTGACGCCTTGAGCGTGCACCAAGTTCCTTTTCCCCAGCAACCAGCGCTCACCGGGCTCCTCGGCGAAGGCACTGGTAGCGCCGGGGTTTGGAAAAAGGGGAGGTGGGTGATGTAGGCAAGCCTCTTTTGGAGAGGGAATGTTAAGTCATTCCCAAGAATCCGAGCATCCTGGCCCACTCCCAAAGCCAAGCTTGGGAGAAGAGGCCGTGCCAATGTGGCACGAAGCTTTGGTGCAAGCATTTGACCATCATTGCTGTGGATTTTCCTACTGGAAGCCGCTTGCCCATGCTACGGAAAAGAGCCGGGAACTGCCTTACCTTTTGTGTGTTGCCTGATGGGTGGCAAATCCTCTTCTTTCTTCCACATGTCCTCACCAAGGGCACGCCTCAAGACCTTGAGAGGGTGCCTGGACTGAGATTTGGGCACAAACTCCAGTTCAAACCTGGTGACAAAGAGGTGACAGTGGCATGACCAAAGGCACCACCAGCCCTTTTTGCTCTGCTCCCAGCCAGAGCTTGGCACCATTGTAAAAGGTGTTTTTTCCCCCCACAAATCATCCATTCCCCATCCCCAGGGAGCATCCCAGGAAATGGGGTCGCCCAGGAAAGGTGTCCCGGTGTCCTCAAATCCTTCCTCCATCCCATCGTTTGCAGGAATGACAACAGGGCAGAGCCACAGCAGGACCCCCGTGGTCACTTGGGGGAAGGACTCACTCAGGAAAGATGATGACACGGCTGGTGCGAGTCAGGGAAGAAACAGGTACCATCCGGGACACCACCATGTCCAGCAGCTGGGGAAACTGCAATGGAGGAACACGGAGATGCCAGGACATCCTCGACGTGACCATGACACTCAATCACGGAGGAGTTCAGGGCGGCATGAGCCGCTGGAGCCACAGGGAATCCAAAACACTCACTATGAACGCAGCCATTCTGAGGTTTGTCTTCCCAGATATCTCTTCCAGGAAATCATAGTAGAATCTCATTTGCACCATCCTGTCTTCAATGAGGAGCACCCCAACATCTCTCAGGACAAGTGCAATGCTCTTCCCCTTCGCCAGGCAGTGAGACAGGAGGGACATGGTGCCTAGGATGCATCCCTCCACTTTGCACCGGGACACGTGGGCATCCGTGGCCACCTTGGCATATTTCACAGGCACCAACACCTTATTGTCTGGAAAAACAACACGAGAGGGATGGAGGTGCTCACCCTGCAGCCCTCCCCGAGGGATTCTTACTGCGCGTGTCCTGTTTGCGGACCAGCTTCGCAGAGGGGCCAGTTTGCTTCTCGCCAAGGGATGTGATAACTCCCATCTTCACCCACACCATGCAGTTGTTGTCCTACCAGACAGGTCATCCTCGTTGTCCATGAGGTTGTGGATGTCTCTGAGGGTCCTGGACAGGCGAAACACAGGCCTCTGGATAGTGACAATCTCTGTCCCAACCTGCTTCTGTGCGGGGACCACGTCAAAGGAGCCGAGGGTGGGAATTCGTACCCCCTGGAGCAGAGAAGAAGGGCGTGAAGGGTGAAGAGGGAAGAGCTGGGGGATGGCTCCACCCAGGGATGGTACCTCGGACCCTGCCACCTCCCGCTCTTTGGAGGCATCAGCTGGGACAGTGGGGAGAGCTTTGGGGAGGAGATGCCGAGTCCTCTCCTTCCTTTTCCTCCTTGGAAAAAGCGGGACTTGGGGGCAGAAGCCACTCAAGGGCATCCAGGGTTCTCCAACAACGGATCAGCCTTGCAGTAGAAGACTACCTAGCAGAGGTGACACCACCCTTGCCCGAGCCCTGTTTTGTCTCTCAGTGGGGATTTTGTGGGGAGTTCCCTGCTTTTTGAGGAGGGAAGGAGCAACTGCAGCCCAAGCTCCACGGCCACGGGATCCCCCCAGCTTCTCTAGGGGGATGAGGAAGATGCGGGTGTCACTCTACCTTGTGTAGCAAGAGCTGTTGTTGGATGTAGCTGGCCACTGCGTCCCAGATGGCTGTTTGCTCTGGAAAGCAAAGGAAAACCAGGTCACACTCTCTGTCTGCTGGCTCTGCCTGCGTCCCACCCCCACAACGCCACAACTCTCAGTCCTGACAACACTCCTGTAGTGGCTGTGGGTGCTTGTACCTCTGAGGGTGATGCTGGGCATCACGAAGATGGGCTTCATCCCATCCCAGAAGTCCATCTTGTTTTGCCTTATGCTAGCGGGTCACTGCTTTGTGGCAACAGCCGTGTAGGAAGCTCTTCCCTGTGTTCACCCCAGAGATGCTCCTCCAGAGTGTGGGAACAACCACCCTACGCCCCCTTTTGTACCCCTGCGTGGCCTGTGTCACAGACCGTGCACATGCCTGCACAGAAACGCTTGCCGAGGGAAACCATCCCTTGGGTATCAAATACAGAAACAGCACTGAAAACCTTGACTTCTGAGAGAGTCACTGCAGCCTTCTCCCAGGTCATTAAACAGCATGCTGGTGGCTGGGATCACCACTGCGTGTGCGTCACTTGCTTTCATGTCCATCTTTGTTACCCAAAGATTGGTCGAGTGAACTTTCCAAGACTTGTTTTGAAATTTAGAAAGCAGGCATTCTCTTATTACGGTGCCGGGAGCATGGGGGATCCCGCTAAGACTGTATACCGTGGGTCTTTCAGCACCGACCGGAACCTTTCAGGTCTTGATTGTACTAATTGTGCTGCCTCGTCTCTTGTTGGCAGCGGAGTCATGACCTTGTAGGTGAGCTCCTTGGGCATCCAGGCTTCCGGGCTCATTGATGAATTTGTTTCAGTGTTGAATTTGCTTCCAACAGGGTATATTTTTTCTCCTTGTCTTTGCTTGTGCCTCTGCAGTCTTGCTGCTTGTGTTTGGTTCGGCTTTGCTGCTTGGCCTTTGGCTGCAGGTTTGCCTTTGGATTGGCCGCTCACCAGCAACTTTTTTCCAGACACGGCCCCGGGGATCCCTGGCAGCTGCCTGGAAGGACATAACACAAGGACTTTGCCCGAGGCCATGATGGCTTCGGGGCTACATCCTGCCCTGCAAGCCATGTGCCTCTTGGCGCAGCCTCCGGCAGCTCAGGAGGGGAAATGCCCTCCCCAAGCCGGCACCCTCAGCTGACACACAGCTGTCCCCATGTCCCCAGGCCACACCTGTGCTCTCATGAAGGGGAGGAGGACACCCCCCCCCCCTTTGAAATGGGGGCTCCCCTAGCCCCATCGCACTGCCCTGTGCTGCTGTCAGGCAGTGATGAACCCAGTGAGGGTTTGGGGCTCTCACCGGGTCGGCAAGTAACCCGATGCAGATGCTCAGTCCTGAGCCCCCAGACTCACCTAGCCTGGTGCTTCGTCCTCTTATTCATCGCCGCCTTATTGTGGACTTCCTCCTGTTTGTTAGTAACCGAGCTGGAATCAGCAGGCAAAGGCACTTCAGGAAGTCCCGCTGCAAATGGGAAGGAGAAACCTCGTCAAGAAGAGCATCACCGTGATGCTCCCAGTCCCAGGGACATGGAGCGGTGCTCACATCTCATCCCAAAACATCCAAGGCAGCCGTTCTGCTCTATCCACTGCCTCCCCAATACCAGCAAAAGTGATATGAATCACTTAGCATAACTTGGCGTTAGCAGCTGGGAAGCCTTGGCTGCAAGCTGTGAAAGCTAAAATCGTTGGATTTACACCCACATTTTTCCCTACTTGGACAAAAGGAGGCCTCGAGACAGCTGCTTTTATCAGCATAAGGCTTGAGGAAAGCGGGTGAACCCCTGTCTGCTTTCACGTGGAAAGGATGATGATTAACCTGTGCTCCATCGCTCTGGGGATTTGCTTATTCCCCTACTATTTTTTCAAGGGTTCTTGGAAATAAAAGGTGTAGAATTAGCAGGGAAATCTGCTCTCATTCGGGACATGGATTACTCGGTGCTGGCCAGTAAAACTAAAGATGTGTCCTAGGAGCTGTCTGCTTACAGGCTGTACTAGCAGACACCGTGCATCTCCCACCAAGTTATGGCTGGCTTGGAAGGAGGTTTACACCGAGAGAAGGACAGGCTCTGATAAATCCCGAGCAAGTCAAAACTACGTGCAATATTCCTCCCCTCGTTTCTAAGAAACGCAAGTCCTCCTTGAAGCGGTACGGGTTATGCCGGCTGTAATAAATCTATCAAGATCCTGCCTGAGATTCTGCTTGGGGGATCCTAGGGTTGAGCAAAAAGGGAAAATATCTGCATGAGTGCATGTGTGGAGTCGAGGCAGCGTGCCCGTTGGATCAGTGGCCCGCCATGAAGGGTCTACAAAGTCTCAGGTGGTAGAACTTGACGCCTTGAGCGTGCACCAAGTTCCTTTTCCCCAGCAACCAGCGCTCACCGGGCTCCTCGGCGAAGGCACTGGTAGCGCCGGGGTTTGGAAAAAGGGGAGGTGGGTGATGTAGGCAAGCCTCTTTTGGAGAGGGAATGTTAAGTCATTCCCAAGAATCCGAGCATCCTGGCCCACTCCCAAAGCCAAGCTTGGGAGAAGAGGCCGTGCCAATGTGGCACGAAGCTTTGGTGCAAGCATTTGACCATCATTGCTGTGGATTTTCCTACCGGAAGCCGCTTGCCCATGCTACGGAAAAGAGCCGGGAACTGCCTTACCTTTTGTGTGTTGCCTGATGGGTGGCAAATCCTCTTCTTTCTTCCACATGTCCTCACCAAGGGCACGCCTCAAGACCTTGAGAGGGTGCCTGGACTGAGATTTGGGCACAAACTCCAGTTCAAACCTGGTGACAAAGAGGTGACAGTGGCATGACCAAAGGCACCACCAGCCCTTTTTGCTCTGCTCCCAGCCAGAGCTTGGCACCATTGTAAAAGGTGTTTTTTCCCCCCACAAATCATCCATTCCCCATCCCCAGGGAGCATCCCAGGAAATGGGGTCGCCCAGGAAAGGTGTCCCGGTGTCCTCAAATCCTTCCTCCATCCCATCGTTTGCAGGAATGACAACAGGGCAGAGCCACAGCAGGACCCCCGTGGTCACTTGGGGGAAGGACTCACTCAGGAAAGATGATGACACGGCTGGTGCGAGTCAGGGAAGAAACAGGTACCATCCGGGACACCACCATGTCCAGCAGCTGGGGAAACTGCAATGGAGGAACACGGAGATGCCAGGACATCCTCGACGTGACCATGACACTCAATCACGGAGGAGTTCAGGGCGGCATGAGCCGCTGGAGCCACAGGGAATCCAAAACACTCACTATGAACGCAGCCATTCTGAGGTTTGTCTTCCCAGATATCTCTTCCAGGAAATCATAGTAGAATCTCATTTGCACCATCCTGTCTTCAATGAGGAGCACCCCAACATCTCTCAGGACAAGTGCAATGCTCTTCCCCTTCGCCAGGCAGTGAGACAGGAGGGACATGGTGCCTAGGATGCATCCCTCCACTTTGCACCGGGACACGTGGGCATCCGTGGCCACCTTGGCATATTTCACAGGCACCAACACCTTATTGTCTGGAAAAACAACACGAGAGGGATGGAGGTGCTCACCCTGCAGCCCTCCCCGAGGGATTCTTACTGCGCGTGTCCTGTTTGCGGACCAGCTTCGCAGAGGGGCCAGTTTGCTTCTCGCCAAGGGATGTGATAACTCCCATCTTCACCCACACCATGCAGTTGTTGTCCTACCAGACAGGTCATCCTCGTTGTCCATGAGGTTGTGGATGTCTCTGAGGGTCCTGGACAGGCGAAACACAGGCCTCTGGATAGTGACAATCTCTGTCCCAACCTGCTTCTGTGCGGGGACCACGTCAAAGGAGCCGAGGGTGGGAATTCGTACCCCCTGGAGCAGAGAAGAAGGGCGTGAAGGGTGAAGAGGGAAGAGCTGGGGGATGGCTCCACCCAGGGATGGTACCTCGGACCCTGCCACCTCCCGCTCTTTGGAGGCATCAGCTGGGACAGTGGGGAGAGCTTTGGGGAGGAGATGCCGAGTCCTCTCCTTCCTTTTCCTCCTTGGAAAAAGCGGGACTTGGGGGCAGAAGCCACTCAAGGGCATCCAGGGTTCTCCAACAACGGATCAGCCTTGCAGTAGAAGACTACCTAGCAGAGGTGACACCACCCTTGCCCGAGCCCTGTTTTGTCTCTCAGTGGGGATTTTGTGGGGAGTTCCCTGCTTTTTGAGGAGGGAAGGAGCAACTGCAGCCCAAGCTCCACGGCCACGGGATCCCCCCAGCTTCTCTAGGGGGATGAGGAAGATGCGGGTGTCACTCTACCTTGTGTAGCAAGAGCTGTTGTTGGATGTAGCTGGCCACTGCGTCCCAGATGGCTGTTTGCTCTGGAAAGCAAAGGAAAACCAGGTCACACTCTCTGTCTGCTGGCTCTGCCTGCGTCCCACCCCCACAACGCCACAACTCTCAGTCCTGACAACACTCCTGTAGTGGCTGTGGGTGCTTGTACCTCTGAGGGTGATGCTGGGCATCACGAAGATGGGCTTCATCCCATCCCAGAAGTCCATCTTGTTTTGCCTTATGCTAGCGGGTCACTGCTTTGTGGCAACAGCCGTGTAGGAAGCTCTTCCCTGTGTTCACCCCAGAGATGCTCCTCCAGAGTGTGGGAACAACCACCCTACGCCCCCTTTTGTACCCCTGCGTGGCCTGTGTCACAGACCGTGCACATGCCTGCACAGAAACGCTTGCCGAGGGAAACCATCCCTTGGGTATCAAATACAGAAACAGCACTGAAAACCTTGACTTCTGAGAGAGTCACTGCAGCCTTCTCCCAGGTCATTAAACAGCATGCTGGTGGCTGGGATCACCACTGCGTGTGCGTCACTTGCTTTCATGTCCATCTTTGTTACCCAAAGATTGGTCGAGTGAACTTTCCAAGACTTGTTTTGAAATTTAGAAAGCAGGCATTCTCTTATTACGGTGCCGGGAGCATGGGGGATCCCGCTAAGACTGTATACCGTGGGTCTTTCAGCACCGACCGGAACCTTTCAGGTCTTGATTGTACTAATTGTGCTGCCTCGTCTCTTGTTGGCAGCGGAGTCATGACCTTGTAGGTGAGCTCCTTGGGCATCCAGGCTTCCGGGCTCATTGATGAATTTGTTTCAGTGTTGAATTTGCTTCCAACAGGGTATATTTTTTCTCCTTGTCTTTGCTTGTGCCTCTGCAGTCTTGCTGCTTGTGTTTGGTTCGGCTTTGCTGCTTGGCCTTTGGCTGCAGGTTTGCCTTTGGATTGGCCGCTCACCAGCAACTTTTTTCCAGACACGGCCCCGGGGATCCCTGGCAGCTGCCTGGAAGGACATAACACAAGGACTTTGCCCGAGGCCATGATGGCTTCGGGGCTACATCCTGCCCTGCAAGCCATGTGCCTCTTGGCGCAGCCTCCGGCAGCTCAGGAGGGGAAATGCCCTCCCCAAGCCGGCACCCTCAGCTGACACACAGCTGTCCCCATGTCCCCAGGCCACACCTGTGCTCTCATGAAGGGGAGGAGGACACCCCCCCCCCCTTTGAAATGGGGGCTCCCCTAGCCCCATCGCACTGCCCTGTGCTGCTGTCAGGCAGTGATGAACCCAGTGAGGGTTTGGGGCTCTCACCGGGTCGGCAAGTAACCCGATGCAGATGCTCAGTCCTGAGCCCCCAGACTCACCTAGCCTGGTGCTTCGTCCTCTTATTCATCGCCGCCTTATTGTGGACTTCCTCCTGTTTGTTAGTAACCGAGCTGGAATCAGCAGGCAAAGGCACTTCAGGAAGTCCCGCTGCAAATGGGAAGGAGAAACCTCGTCAAGAAGAGCATCACCGTGATGCTCCCAGTCCCAGGGACATGGAGCGGTGCTCACATCTCATCCCAAAACATCCAAGGCAGCCGTTCTGCTCTATCCACTGCCTCCCCAATACCAGCAAAAGTGATATGAATCACTTAGCATAACTTGGCGTTAGCAGCTGGGAAGCCTTGGCTGCAAGCTGTGAAAGCTAAAATCGTTGGATTTACACCCACATTTTTCCCTACTTGGACAAAAGGAGGCCTCGAGACAGCTGCTTTTATCAGCATAAGGCTTGAGGAAAGCGGGTGAACCCCTGTCTGCTTTCACGTGGAAAGGATGATGATTAACCTGTGCTCCATCGCTCTGGGGATTTGCTTATTCCCCTACTATTTTTTCAAGGGTTCTTGGAAATAAAAGGTGTAGAATTAGCAGGGAAATCTGCTCTCATTCGGGACATGGATTACTCGGTGCTGGCCAGTAAAACTAAAGATGTGTCCTAGGAGCTGTCTGCTTACAGGCTGTACTAGCAGACACCGTGCATCTCCCACCAAGTTATGGCTGGCTTGGAAGGAGGTTTACACCGAGAGAAGGACAGGCTCTGATAAATCCCGAGCAAGTCAAAACTACGTGCAATATTCCTCCCCTCGTTTCTAAGAAACGCAAGTCCTCCTTGAAGCGGTACGGGTTATGCCGGCTGTAATAAATCTATCAAGATCCTGCCTGAGATTCTGCTTGGGGGATCCTAGGGTTGAGCAAAAAGGGAAAATATCTGCATGAGTGCATGTGTGGAGTCGAGGCAGCGTGCCCGTTGGATCAGTGGCCCGCCATGAAGGGTCTACAAAGTCTCAGGTGGTAGAACTTGACGCCTTGAGCGTGCACCAAGTTCCTTTTCCCCAGCAACCAGCGCTCACCGGGCTCCTCGGCGAAGGCACTGGTAGCGCCGGGGTTTGGAAAAAGGGGAGGTGGGTGATGTAGGCAAGCCTCTTTTGGAGAGGGAATGTTAAGTCATTCCCAAGAATCCGAGCATCCTGGCCCACTCCCAAAGCCAAGCTTGGGAGAAGAGGCCGTGCCAATGTGGCACGAAGCTTTGGTGCAAGCATTTGACCATCATTGCTGTGGATTTTCCTACCGGAAGCCGCTTGCCCATGCTACGGAAAAGAGCCGGGAACTGCCTTACCTTTTGTGTGTTGCCTGATGGGTGGCAAATCCTCTTCTTTCTTCCACATGTCCTCACCAAGGGCACGCCTCAAGACCTTGAGAGGGTGCCTGGACTGAGATTTGGGCACAAACTCCAGTTCAAACCTGGTGACAAAGAGGTGACAGTGGCATGATCAAAGGCACTACCAGCCCTTTTTGCTCTGCTCCCAGCCAGAGCTTGGCACCATTGTAAAAGGTGTTTTTTCCCCCCACAAATCATCCATTCCCCATCCCCAGGGAGCATCCCAGGAAATGGGGTCGCCCAGGAAAGGTGTCCCGGTGTCCTCAAATCCTTCCTCCATCCCATCGTTTGCAGGAATGACAACAGGGCAGAGCCACAGCAGGACCCCCGTGGTCACTTGGGGGAAGGACTCACTCAGGAAAGATGATGACACGGCTGGTGCGAGTCAGGGAAGAAACAGGTACCATCCGGGACACCACCATGTCCAGCAGCTGGGGAAACTGCAATGGAGGAACACGGAGATGCCAGGACATCCTCGACGTGACCATGACACTCAATCACGGAGGAGTTCAGGGCGGCATGAGCCGCTGGAGCCACAGGGAATCCAAAACACTCACTATGAGTGCAGCCATTCTGAGGTTTGTCTTCCCAGATATCTCTTCCAGGAAATCATAGTAGAATCTCATTTGCACCATCCTGTCTTCAATGAGGAGCACCCCAACATCTCTCAGGACAAGTGCAATGCTCTTCCCCTTCGCCAGGCAGTGAGACAGGAGGGACATGGTGCCTAGGATGCATCCCTCCACTTTGCACCGGGACACGTGGGCATCCGTGGCCACCTTGGCATATTTCACAGGCGCCAACACCTTATTGTCTTGAAAAACCACACGAGAGGGATGGAGGCGCTCACCCTGCAGCCCTCCCCGAGGGATTCTTACTGCGCGTGTCCTGTTTGCGGACCAGCTTCGCAGAGGGGCCAGTTTGCTTCTCGCCAAGGGATGTGATAACTCCCATCTTCACCCACACCATGCAGTTGTTGTCCTACCAGACATGTCATCCTCGTTGTCCATGAGGTTGTGGATGTCTCTGAGGGTCCTGGACAGGCGAAACACAGGCTTCTGGATAGTGACAATCTCTGTCCCAACCTGCTTCTGTGCGGGGACCACGTCAAAGGAGCCGAGGGTGGGAATTCGTACCCCCTGGAGCAGAGAAGAAGGGCGTGAAGGGTGAAGAGGGAAGAGCTGGGGGATGGCTCCACCCAGGGATGGTACCTCGGACCCTGCCACCTCCCACTCTTTGGAGGCATCAGCTGGGACAGTGGGGAGAGCTTTGGGGAGGAGATGCCGAGTCCTCTCCTTCCTTTTCCTCCTTGGAAAAAGCGGGACTTGGGGGCAGAAGCCACTCAAGGGCATCCAGGGTTCTCCAACAACGGATCAGCCTTGCAGTAGAAGACTACCTAGCAGAGGTGACACCACCCTTGCCCGAGCCCTGTTTTGTCTCTCAGTGGGGATTTTGTGGGGAGTTCCCTGCTTTTTGAGGAGGGAAGGAGCAACTGCAGCCCAAGCTCCACGGCCACGGGATCCCCCCAGCTTCTCTAGGGGGATGAGGAAGATGCGGGTGTCACTCTACCTTGTGTAGCAAGAGCTGTTGTTGGATGTAGCTGGCCACTGCGTCCCAGATGGCTGTTTGCTCTGGAAAGCAAAGGAAAACCAGGTCACACTCTGTGTCTGCTGGCTCTGCCTGCGTCCCACCCCCACAACGCCACAACTCTCAGTCCTGACAACACTCCTGTAGTGGCTGTGGGTGCTTGTACCTCTGAGGGTGATGCTGGGCATCACGAAGATGGGCTTCATCCCATCCCAGAAGTCCATCTTGTTTTGCCTTATGCTAGCGGGTCACTGCTTTGTGGCAACAGCCGTGTAGGAAGCTCTTCCCTGTGTTCACCCCAGAGATGCTCCTCCAGAGTGTGGGAACAACCACCCTACGCCCCCTTTTGTACCCCTGCGTGGCCTGTGTCACAGACCGTGCACATGCCTGCACAGAAACGCTTGCCGAGGGAAACCATCCCTTGGGTATCAAATACAGAAACAGCACTGAAAACCTTGACTTCTGAGAGAGTCACTGCAGCCTTCTCCCAGGTCATTAAACAGCATGCTGGTGGCTGGGATCACCACTGCGTGTGCGTCACTTGCTTTCATGTCCATCTTTGTTACCCAAAGATTGGTCGAGTGAACTTTCCAAGACTTGTTTTGAAATTTAGAAAGCAGGCATTCTCTTATTACGGTGCCGGGAGCATGGGGGATCCCGCTAAGACTGTATACCGTGGGTCTTTCAGCACCGACCGGAACCTTTCAGGTCTTGATTGTACTAATTGTGCTGCCTCGTCTCTTGTTGGCAGCGGAGTCATGACCTTGTAGGTGAGCTCCTTGGGCATCCAGGCTTCCGGGCTCATTGATGAATTTGTTTCAGTGTTGAATTTGCTTCCAACAGGGTATATTTTTTCTCCTTGTCTTTGCTTGTGCCTCTGCAGTCTTGCTGCTTGTGTTTGGTTCGGCTTTGCTGCTTGGCCTTTGGCTGCAGGTTTGCCTTTGGATTGGCCGCTCACCAGCAACTTTTTTCCAGACACGGCCCCGGGGATCCCTGGCAGCTGCCTGGAAGGACATAACACAAGGACTTTGCCCGAGGCCATGATGGCTTCGGGGCTACATCCTGCCCTGCAAGCCATGTGCCTCTTGGCGCAGCCTCCGGCAGCTCAGGAGGGGAAATGCCCTCCCCAAGCCGGCACCCTCAGCTGACACACAGCTGTCCCCATGTCCCCAGGCCACACCTGTGCTCTCATGAAGGGGAGGAGGACACCCCCCCCCCCTTTGAAATGGGGGCTCCCCTAGCCCCATCGCACTGCCCTGTGCTGCTGTCAGGCAGTGATGAACCCAGTGAGGGTTTGGGGCTCTCACCGGGTCGGCAAGTAACCCGATGCAGATGCTCAGTCCTGAGCCCCCAGACTCACCTAGCCTGGCGCTTCGTCCTCTTATTCATCGCCGCCTTATTGTGGACTTCCTCCTGTTTGTTAGTAACCGAGCTGGAATCAGCAGGCAAAGGCACTTCAGGAAGTCCCGCTGCAAATGGGAAGGAGAAACCTCGTCAAGAAGAGCATCACCGTGATGCTCCCAGTCCCAGGGACATGGAGCGGTGCTCACATCTCATCCCAAAACATCCAAGGCAGCCGTTCTGCTCTATCCACTGCCTCCCCAATACCAGCAAAAGTGATATGAATCACTTAGCATAACTTGGCGTTAGCAGCTGGGAAGCCTTGGCTGCAAGCTGTGAAAGCTAAAATCGTTGGATTTACACCCACATTTTTCCCTACTTGGACAAAAGGAGGCCTCGAGACAGCTGCTTTTATCAGCATAAGGCTTGAGGAAAGCGGGTGAACCCCTGTCTGCTTTCACGTGGAAAGGATGATGATTAACCTGTGCTCCATCGCTCTGGGGATTTGCTTATTCCCCTACTATTTTTTCAAGGGTTCTTGGAAATAAAAGGTGTAGAATTAGCAGGGAAATCTGCTCTCATTCGGGACATGGATTACTCGGTGCTGGCCAGTAAAACTAAAGATGTGTCCTAGGAGCTGTCTGCTTACAGGCTGTACTAGCAGACACCGTGCATCTCCCACCAAGTTATGGCTGGCTTGGAAGGAGGTTTACACCGAGAGAAGGACAGGCTCTGATAAATCCCGAGCAAGTCAAAACTACGTGCAATATTCCTCCCCTCGTTTCTAAGAAACGCAAGTCCTCCTTGAAGCGGTACGGGTTATGCCGGCTGTAATAAATCTATCAAGATCCTGCCTGAGATTCTGCTTGGGGGATCCTAGGGTTGAGCAAAAAGGGAAAATATCTGCATGAGTGCATGTGTGGAGTCGAGGCAGCGTGCCCGTTGGATCAGTGGCCCGCCATGAAGGGTCTACAAAGTCTCAGGTGGTAGAACTTGACGCCTTGAGCGTGCACCAAGTTCCTTTTCCCCAGCAACCAGCGCTCACCGGGCTCCTCGGCGAAGGCACTGGTAGCGCCGGGGTTTGGAAAAAGGGGAGGTGGGTGATGTAGGCAAGCCTCTTTTGGAGAGGGAATGTTAAGTCATTCCCAAGAATCCGAGCATCCTGGCCCACTCCCAAAGCCAAGCTTGGGAGAAGAGGCCGTGCCAATGTGGCACGAAGCTTTGGTGCAAGCATTTGACCATCATTGCTGTGGATTTTCCTACCGGAAGCCGCTTGCCCATGCTACGGAAAAGAGCCGGGAACTGCCTTACCTTTTGTGTGTTGCCTGATGGGTGGCAAATCCTCTTCTTTCTTCCACATGTCCTCACCAAGGGCACGCCTCAAGACCTTGAGAGGGTGCCTGGACTGAGATTTGGGCACAAACTCCAGTTCAAACCTGGTGACAAAGAGGTGACAGTGGCATGATCAAAGGCACTACCAGCCCTTTTTGCTCTGCTCCCAGCCAGAGCTTGGCACCATTGTAAAAGGTGTTTTTTCCCCCCACAAATCATCCATTCCCCATCCCCAGGGAGCATCCCAGGAAATGGGGTCGCCCAGGAAAGGTGTCCCGGTGTCCTCAAATCCTTCCTCCATCCCATCGTTTGCAGGAATGACAACAGGGCAGAGCCACAGCAGGACCCCCGTGGTCACTTGGGGGAAGGACTCACTCAGGAAAGATGATGACACGGCTGGTGCGAGTCAGGGAAGAAACAGGTACCATCCGGGACACCACCATGTCCAGCAGCTGGGGAAACTGCAATGGAGGAACACGGAGATGCCAGGACATCCTCGACGTGACCATGACACTCAATCACGGAGGAGTTCAGGGCGGCATGAGCCGCTGGAGCCACAGGGAATCCAAAACACTCACTATGAGTGCAGCCATTCTGAGGTTTGTCTTCCCAGATATCTCTTCCAGGAAATCATAGTAGAATCTCATTTGCACCATCCTGTCTTCAATGAGGAGCACCCCAACATCTCTCAGGACAAGTGCAATGCTCTTCCCCTTCGCCAGGCAGTGAGACAGGAGGGACATGGTGCCTAGGATGCATCCCTCCACTTTGCACCGGGACACGTGGGCATCCGTGGCCACCTTGGCATATTTCACAGGCGCCAACACCTTATTGTCTGGAAAAACCACACGAGAGGGATGGAGGCGCTCACCCTGCAGCCCTCCCCGAGGGATTCTTACTGCGCGTGTCCTGTTTGCGGACCAGCTTCGCAGAGGGGCCAGTTTGCTTGTCGCAAAGGGATGTGATAACTCCCATCTTCACCCACACCATGCAGTTGTTGTCCTACCAGACATGTCATCCTCGTTGTCCATGAGGTTGTGGATGTCTCTGAGGGTCCTGGACAGGCGAAACACAGGCTTCTGGATAGTGACAATCTCTGTCCCAACCTGCTTCTGTGCGGGGACCACGTCAAAGGAGCCGAGGGTGGGAATTCGTACCCCCTGGAGCAGAGAAGAAGGGCGTGAAGGGTGAAGAGGGAAGAGCTGGGGGATGGCTCCACCCAGGGATGGTACCTCGGACCCTGCCACCTCCCACTCTTTGGAGGCATCAGCTGGGACAGTGGGGAGAGCTTTGGGGAGGAGATGCCGAGTCCTCTCCTTCCTTTTCCTCCTTGGAAAAAGCGGGACTTGGGGGCAGAAGCCACTCAAGGGCATCCAGGGTTCTCCAACAACGGATCAGCCTTGCAGTAGAAGACTACCTAGCAGAGGTGACACCACCCTTGCCCGAGCCCTGTTTTGTCTCTCAGTGGGGATTTTGTGGGGAGTTCCCTGCTTTTTGAGGAGGGAAGGAGCAACTGCAGCCCAAGCTCCACGGCCACGGGATCCCCCCAGCTTCTCTAGGGGGATGAGGAAGATGCGGGTGTCACTCTACCTTGTGTAGCAAGAGCTGTTGTTGGATGTAGCTGGCCACTGCGTCCCAGATGGCTGTTTGCTCTGGAAAGCAAAGGAAAACCAGGTCACACTCTCTGTCTGCTGGCTCTGCCTGCGTCCCACCCCCACAACGCCACAACTCTCAGTCCTGACAACACTCCTGTAGTGGCTGTGGGTGCTTGTACCTCTGAGGGTGATGCTGGGCATCACGAAGATGGGCTTCATCCCATCCCAGAAGTCCATCTTGTTTTGCCTTATGCTAGCGGGTCACTGCTTTGTGGCAACAGCCGTGTAGGAAGCTCTTCCCTGTGTTCACCCCAGAGATGCTCCTCCAGAGTGTGGGAACAACCACCCTACGCCCCCTTTTGTACCCCTGCGTGGCCTGTGTCACAGACCGTGCACATGCCTGCACAGAAACGCTTGCCGAGGGAAACCATCCCTTGGGTATCAAATACAGAAACAGCACTGAAAACCTTGACTTCTGAGAGAGTCACTGCAGCCTTCTCCCAGGTCATTAAACAGCATGCTGGTGGCTGGGATCACCACTGCGTGTGCGTCACTTGCTTTCATGTCCATCTTTGTTACCCAAAGATTGGTCGAGTGAACTTTCCAAGACTTGTTTTGAAATTTAGAAAGCAGGCATTCTCTTATTATGGTGCCGGGAGCATGGGGGATCCCGCTAAGACTGTATACCGTGGGTCTTTCAGCACCGACCGGAACCTTTCAGGTCTTGATTGTACTAATTGTGCTGCCTCGTCTCTTGTTGGCAGCGGAGTCATGACCTTGTAGGTGAGCTCCTTGGGCATCCAGGCTTCCGGGCTCATTGATGAATTTGTTTCAGTGTTGAATTTGCTTCCAACAGGGTATATTTTTTCTCCTTGTCTTTGCTTGTGCCTCTGCAGTCTTGCTGCTTGTGTTTGGTTCGGCTTTGCTGCTTGGCCTTTGGCTGCAGGTTTGCCTTTGGATTGGCCGCTCACCAGCAACTTTTTTCCAGACACGGCCCCGGGGATCCCTGGCAGCTGCCTGGAAGGACATAACACAAGGACTTTGCCCAAGGCCATGATGGCTTCGGGGCTACATCCTGCCCTGCAAGCCATGTGCCTCTTGGCGCAGCCTCCGGCAGCTCAGGAGGGGAAATGCCCTCCCCAAGCCGGCACCCTCAGCTGACACACAGCTGTCCCCATGTCCCCAGGCCACACCTGTGCTCTCATGAAGGGGAGGAGGACCCCCCCCCCCCTTTGAAATGGGGGCTCCCCTAGCCCCATCGCACTGCCCTGTGCTGCTGTCAGGCAGTGATGAACCCAGTGAGGGTTTGGGGCTCTCACCGGGTCGGCAAATAACCCGATGCAGATGCTCAGTCCTGAGCCCCCAGACTCACCTAGCCTGGCGCTTCGTCCTCTTATTCATCGCCGCCTTATTGTGGACTTCCTCCTGTTTGTTAGTAACCGAGCTGGAATCAGCAGGCAAAGGCACTTCAGGAAGTCCCGCTGCAAATGGGAAGGAGAAACCTCGTCAAGAAGAGCATCACCGTGATGCTCCCAGTCCCAGGGACATGGAGCGGTGCTCACATCTCATCCCAAAACATCCAAGGCAGCCGTTCTGCTCTATCCACTGCCTCCCCAATACCAGCAAAAGTGATATGAATCACTTAGCATAACTTGGCGTTAGCAGCTGGGAAGCCTTGACTGCAAGCTGTGAAAGCTAAAATCGTTGGATTTACACCCACATTTTTCCCTACTTGGACAAAAGGAGGCCTCGAGACAGCTGCTTTTATCAGCATAAGGCTTGAGGAAAGCGGGTGAACCCCTGTCTGCTTTCACGTGGAAAGGATGATGATTAACCTGTGCTCCATCACTCTGGGGATTTGCTTATTCCCCTACTATTTTTTCAAGGGTTCTTGGAAATAAAAGGTGTAGAATTAGCAGGGAAATCTGCTCTCATTCGGGACATGGATTACTCGGTGCTGGCCAGTAAAACTAAAGATGTGTCCTAGGAGCTGTCTGCTTACAGGCTGTACTAGCAGACACCGTGCATCTCCCACCAAGTTATGGCTGGCTTGGAAGGAGGTTTACACCGAGAGAAGGACAGGCTCTGATAAATCCCGAGCAAGTCAAAACTACGTGCAATATTCCTCCCCTCGTTTCTAAGAAACGCAAGTCCTCCTTGAAGCGGTACGGGTTATGCCGGCTGTAATAAATTAATCTATCAAGATCCTGCCTGAGATTCTGCTTGGGGGATCCTAGGGTTGAGCAAAAAGGGAAAATATCTGCATGAGTGCATGTGTGGAGTCGAGGCAGCGTGCCCGTTGGATCAGTGGCCCGCCATGAAGGGTCTACAAAGTCTCAGGTGGTAGAACTTGACGCCTTGAGCGTGCACCAAGTTCCTTTTCCCCAGCAACCAGCGCTCACCGGGCTCCTCGGCGAAGGTACGGGTAGCGCCGGGGTTTGGAAAAAGGGGAGGTGGGTGATGTAGGCAAGCCTCTTTTGGAGAGGGAATGTTAAGTCATTCCCAAGAATCCGAGCATCCTGGCCCACTCCCAAAGCCAAGCTTGGGAGAAGAGGCCGTGCCAATGTGGCACGAAGCTTTGGTGCAAGCATTTGACCATCATTGCTGTGGATTTTCCTACCGGAAGCCGCTTGCCCATGCTACGGAAAAGAGCCGGGAACTGCCTTACCTTTTGTGTGTTGCCTGATGGGTGGCAAATCCTCTTCTTTCTTCCACATGTCCTCACCAAGGGCACGCCTCAAGACCTTGAGAGGGTGCCTGGACTGAGATTTGGGCACAAACTCCAGTTCAAACCTGGTGACAAAGAGGTGACAGTGGCATGATCAAAGGCACTACCAGCCCTTTTTGCTCTGCTCCCAGCCAGAGCTTGGCACCATTGTAAAAGGTGTTTTTTCCCCCCACAAATCATCCATTCCCCATCCCCAGGGAGCATCCCAGGAAATGGGGTCGCCCAGGAAAGGTGTCCCGGTGTCCTCAAATCCTTCCTCCATCCCATCGTTTGCAGGAATGACAACAGGGCAGAGCCACAGCAGGACCCCCGTGGTCACTTGGGGGAAGGACTCACTCAGGAAAGATGATGACACGGCTGGTGCGAGTCAGGGAAGAAACAGGTACCATCCGGGACACCACCATGTCCAGCAGCTGGGGAAACTGCAATGGAGGAACACGGAGATGCCAGGACATCCTCGACGTGACCATGACACTCAATCACGGAGGAGTTCAGGGCGGCATGAGCCGCTGGAGCCACAGGGAATCCAAAACACTCACTATGAGTGCAGCCATTCTGAGGTTTGTCTTCCCAGATATCTCTTCCAGGAAATCATAGTAGAATCTCATTTGCACCATCCTGTCTTCAATGAGGAGCACCCCAACATCTCTCAGGACAAGTGCAATGCTCTTCCCCTTTGCCAGGCAGTGAGACAGGAGGGACATGGTGCCTAGGATGCATCCCTCCACTTTGCACCGGGACACGTGGGCATCCGTGGCCACCTTGGCATATTTCACAGGCGCCAACACCTTATTGTCTGGAAAAACCACACGAGAGGGATGGAGGCGCTCACCCTGCAGCCCTCCCCGAGGGATTCTTACTGCGCGTGTCCTGTTTGCGGACCAGCTTCGCAGAGGGGCCAGTTTGCTTGTCGCAAAGGGATGTGATAACTCCCATCTTCACCCACACCATGCAGTTGTTGTCCTACCAGACAGGTCATCCTCGTTGTCCATGAGGTTGTGGATGTCTCTGAGGGTCCTGGACAGGCGAAACACAGGCCTCTGGATAGTGACAATCTCTGTCCCAACCTGCTTCTGTGCGGGGACCACGTCAAAGGAGCCGAGGGTGGGAATTCGTACCCCCTGGAGCAGAGAAGAAGGGCGTGAAGGGTGAAGAGGGAAGAGCTGGGGGATGGCTCCACCCAGGGATGGTACCTCGGACCCTGCCACCTCCCGCTCTTTGGAGGCACCAGCTGGGACAGTGGGGAGAGCTTTGGGGAGGAGATGCCGAGTCCTCTCCTTCCTTTTCCTCCTTGGAAAAAGCGGGACTTGGGGGCAGAAGCCACTCAAGGGCATCCAGGGTTCTCCAACAACGGATCAGCCTTGCAGTAGAAGACTACCTAGCAGAGGTGACACCACCCTTGCCCGAGCCCTGTTTTCTCTCTCAGTGGGGATTTTGTGGGGAGTTCCCTGCTTTTTGAGGAGGGAAGGAGCAACTGCAGCCCAAGCTCCACGGCCACGGGATCCCCCCAGCTTCTCTAGGGGGATGAGGAAGATGCGGGTGTCACTCTACCTTGTGTAGCAAGAGCTGTTGTTGGATGTAGCTGGCCACTGCGTCCCAGATGGCTGTTTGCTCTGGAAAGCAAAGGAAAACCAGGTCACACTCTCTGTCTGCTGGCTCTGCCTGCGTCCCACCCCCACAACGCCACAACTCTCAGTCCTGACAACACTCCTGTAGTGGCTGTGGGTGCTTGTACCTCTGAGGGTGATGCTGGGCATCACGAAGATGGGCTTCATCCCATCCCAGAAGTCCATCTTGTTTTGCCTTATGCTAGCGGGTCACTGCTTTGTGGCAACAGCCGTGTAGGAAGCTCTTCCCTGTGTTCACCCTAGAGATGCTCCTCCAGAGTGTGGGAACAACCACCCTACACCCCCTTTTGTACCCCTGCGTGGCCTGTGTCACAGACCGTGCACATGCCTGCACAGAAACGCTTGCCGAGGGAAACCATCCCTTGGGTATCAAATACAGAAACAGCACTGAAAACCTTGACTTCTGAGAGAGTCACTGCAGCCTTCTCCCAGGTCATTAAACAGCATGCTGGTGGCTGGGATCACCACTGCGTGTGCGTCACTTGCTTTCATGTCCATCTTTGTTACCCAAAGATTGGTCGAGTGAACTTTCCAAGACTTGTTTTGAAATTTAGAAAGCAGGCATTCTCTTATTACGGTGCCGGGAGCATGGGGGATCCCGCTAAGACTGTATACCGTGGGTCTTTCAGCACCGACCGGAACCTTTCAGGTCTTGATTGTACTAATTGTGCTGCCTCGTCTCTTGTTGGCAGCGGAGTCATGACCTTGTAGGTGAGCTCCTTGGGCATCCAGGCTTCCGGGCTCATTGATGAATTTGTTTCAGTGTTGAATTTGCTTCCAACAGGGTATATTTTTTCTCCTTGTCTTTGCTTGTGCCTCTGCAGTCTTGCTGCTTGTGTTTGGTTCGGCTTTGCTGCTTGGCCTTTGGCTGCAGGTTTGCCTTTGGATTGGCCGCTCACCAGCAACTTTTTTCCAGACACGGCCCCGGGGATCCCTGGCAGCTGCCTGGAAGGACATAACACAAGGACTTTGCCCGAGGCCATGATGGCTTCAGGGCTACATCCTGCCCTGCAAGCCATGTGCCTCTTGGCGCAGCCTCCGGCAGCTCAGGAGGGGAAATGCCCTCCCCAAGCCGGCACCCTCAGCTGACACACAGCTGTCCCCATGTCCCCAGGCCACACCTGTGCTCTCATGAAGGGGAGGAGGACCCCCCCCCCCTTTGAAATGGGGGCTCCCCTAGCCCCATCGCACTGCCCTGTGCTGCTGTCAGGCAGTGATGAACCCAGTGAGGGTTTGGGGCTCTCACCGGGTCGGCAAATAACCCGATGCAGATGCTCAGTCCTGAGCCCCCAGACTCACCTAGCCTGGCGCTTCGTCCTCTTATTCATCGCCGCCTTATTGTGGACTTCCTCCTGTTTGTTAGTAACCGAGCTGGAATCAGCAGGCAAAGGCACTTCAGGAAGTCCCGCTGCAAATGGGAAGGAGAAACCTCGTCAAGAAGAGCATCACCGTGATGCTCCCAGTCCCAGGGACATGGAGCGGTGCTCACATCTCATCCCAAAACATCCAAGGCAGCCGTTCTGCTCTATCCACTGCCTCCCCAATACCAGCAAAAGTGATATGAATCACTTAGCATAACTTGGCGTTAGCAGCTGGGAAGCCTTGGCTGCAAGCTGTGAAAGCTAAAATCGTTGGATTTACACCCACATTTTTCCCTACTTGGACAAAAGGAGGCCTTGAGACAGCTGCTTTTATCAGCATAAGGCTTGAGGAAAGCGGGTGAACCCCTGTCTGCTTTCACGTGGAAAGGATGATGATTAACCTGTGCTCCATCGCTCTGGGGATTTGCTTATTCCCCTACTATTTTTTCAAGGGTTCTTGGAAATAAAAGGTGTAGAATTAGCAGGCAAATCTGCTCTCATTCGGGACATGGATTACTCGGTGCTGACCAGTAAAACTAAAGATGTGTCCTAGGAGCTGTCTGCTTACAGGCTGTACTAGCAGACACCGTGCATCTCCCACCAAGTTATGGCTGGCTTGGAAGGAGGTTTACACCGAGAGAAGGACAGGCTCTGATAAATCCCGAGCAAGTCAAAACTACGTGCAATATTCCTCCCCTCGTTTCTAAGAAACGCAAGTCCTCCTTGAAGCGGTACGGGTTATGCCGGCTGTAATAAATTAATCTATCAAGATCCTGCCTGAGATTCTGCTTGGGGGATCCTAGGGTTGAGCAAAAAGGGAAAATATCTGCATGAGTGCATGTGTGGAGTCGAGGCAGCGTGCCCGTTGGATCAGTGGCCCGCCACAAAGGGTCTACAAAGTCTCAGGTGGTAGAACTTGACGCCTTGAGCGTGCACCAAGTTCCTTTTCCCCAGCAACCAGCGCTCACCGGGCTCCTCGGCGAAGGTACGGGTAGCGCCGGGGTTTGGAAAAAGGGGAGGTGGGTGATGTAGGCAAGCCTCTTTTGGAGAGGGAATGTTAAGTCATTCCCAAGAATCCGAGCATCCTGGCCCACTCCCAAAGCCAAGCTTGGGAGAAGAGGCCGTGCCAATGTGGCACGAAGCTTTGGTGCAAGCATTTGACCATCATTGCTGTGGATTTTCCTACCGGAAGCCGCTTGCCCATGCTACGGAAAAGAGCCGGGAACTGCCTTACCTTTTGTGTGTTGCCTGATGGGTGGCAAATCCTCTTCTTTCTTCCACATGTCCTCACCAAGGGCACGCCTCAAGACCTTGAGAGGGTGCCTGGACTGAGATTTGGGCACAAACTCCAGTTCAAACCTGGTGACAAAGAGGTGACAGTGGCATGACCAAAGGCACTACCAGCCCTTTTTGCTCTGCTCCCAGCCAGAGCTTGGCACCATTGTAAAAGGTGTTTTTTCCCCCCACAAATCATCCATTCCCCATCCCCAGGGAGCATCCCAGGAAATGGGGTCGCCCAGGAAAGGTGTCCCGGTGTCCTCAAATCCTTCCTCCATCCCATCGTTTGCAGGAATGACAACAGGGCAGAGCCACAGCAGGACCCCCGTGGTCACTTGGGGGAAGGACTCACTCAGGAAAGATGATGACACGGCTGGTGCGAGTCAGGGAAGAAACAGGTACCATCCGGGACACCACCATGTCCAGCAGCTGGGGAAACTGCAATGGAGGAACACGGAGATGCCAGGACATCCTCGACGTGACCATGACACTCAATCACGGAGGAGTTCAGGGCGGCATGAGCCGCTGGAGCCACAGGGAATCCAAAACACTCACTATGAGTGCAGCCATTCTGAGGTTTGTCTTCCCAGATATCTCTTCCAGGAAATCATAGTAGAATCTCATTTGCACCATCCTGTCTTCAATGAGGAGCACCCCAACATCTCTCAGGACAAGTGCAATGCTCTTCCCCTTCGCCAGGCAGTGAGACAGGAGGGACATGGTGCCTAGGATGCATCCCTCCACTTTGCACCGGGACACGTGGGCATCCGTGGCCACCTTGGCATATTTCACAGGCGCCAACACCTTATTGTCTGGAAAAACCACACGAGAGGGATGGAGGCGCTCACCCTGCAGCCCTCCCCGAGGGATTCTTACTGCGCGTGTCCTGTTTGCGGACCAGCTTCGCAGAGGGGCCAGTTTGCTTGTCGCAAAGGGATGTGATAACTCCCATCTTCACCCACACCATGCAGTTGTTGTCCTACCAGACAGGTCATCCTCGTTGTCCATGAGGTTGTGGATGTCTCTGAGGGTCCTGGACAGGCGAAACACAGGCCTCTGGATAGTGACAATCTCTGTCCCAACCTGCTTCTGTGCGGGGACCACGTCAAAGGAGCCGAGGGTGGGAATTCGTACCCCCTGGAGCAGAGAAGAAGGGCGTGAAGGGTGAAGAGGGAAGAGCTGGGGGATGGCTCCACCCAGGGATGGTACCTCGGACCCTGCCACCTCCCGCTCTTTGGAGGCACCAGCTGGGACAGTGGGGAGAGCTTTGGGGAGGAGATGCCGAGTCCTCTCCTTCCTTTTCCTCCTTGGAAAAAGCGGGACTTGGGGGCAGAAGCCACTCAAGGGCATCCAGGGTTCTCCAACAACGGATCAGCCTTGCAGTAGAAGACTACCTAGCAGAGGTGACACCACCCTTGCCCGAGCCCTGTTTTCTCTCTCAGTGGGGATTTTGTGGGGAGTTCCCTGCTTTTTGAGGAGGGAAGGAGCAACTGCAGCCCAAGCTCCACGGCCACGGGATCCCCCCAGCTTCTCTAGGGGGATGAGGAAGATGCGGGTGTCACTCTACCTTGTGTAGCAAGAGCTGTTGTTGGATGTAGCTGGCCACTGCGTCCCAGATGGCTGTTTGCTCTGGAAAGCAAAGGAAAACCAGGTCACACTCTCTGTCTGCTGGCTCTGCCTGCGTCCCACCCCCACAACGCCACAACTCTCAGTCCTGACAACACTCCTGTAGTGGCTGTGGGTGCTTGTACCTCTGAGGGTGATGCTGGGCATCACGAAGATGGGCTTCATCCCATCCCAGAAGTCCATCTTGTTTTGCCTTATGCTAGCGGGTCACTGCTTTGTGGCAACAGCCGTGTAGGAAGCTCTTCCCTGTGTTCACCCTAGAGATGCTCCTCCAGAGTGTGGGAACAACCACCCTACACCCCCTTTTGTACCCCTGCGTGGCCTGTGTCACAGACCGTGCACATGCCTGCACAGAAACGCTTGCCGAGGGAAACCATCCCTTGGGTATCAAATACAGAAACAGCACTGAAAACCTTGACTTCTGAGAGAGTCACTGCAGCCTTCTCCCAGGTCATTAAACAGCATGCTGGTGGCTGGGATCACCACTGCGTGTGCGTCACTTGCTTTCATGTCCATCTTTGTTACCCAAAGATTGGTCGAGTGAACTTTCCAAGACTTGTTTTGAAATTTAGAAAGCAGGCATTCTCTTATTACGGTGCCGGGAGCATGGGGGATCCCGCTAAGACTGTATACCGTGGGTCTTTCAGCACCGACCGGAACCTTTCAGGTCTTGATTGTACTAATTGTGCTGCCTCGTCTCTTGTTGGCAGCGGAGTCATGACCTTGTAGGTGAGCTCCTTGGGCATCCAGGCTTCCGGGCTCATTGATGAATTTGTTTCAGTGTTGAATTTGCTTCCAACAGGGTATATTTTTTCTCCTTGTCTTTGCTTGTGCCTCTGCAGTCTTGCTGCTTGTGTTTGGTTCGGCTTTGCTGCTTGGCCTTTGGCTGCAGGTTTGCCTTTGGATTGGCCGCTCACCAGCAACTTTTTTCCAGACACGGCCCCGGGGATCCCTGGCAGCTGCCTGGAAGGACATAACACAAGGACTTTGCCCGAGGCCATGATGGCTTCAGGGCTACATCCTGCCCTGCAAGCCATGTGCCTCTTGGCGCAGCCTCCGGCAGCTCAGGAGGGGAAATGCCCTCCCCAAGCCGGCACCCTCAGCTGACACACAGCTGTCCCCATGTCCCCAGGCCACACCTGTGCTCTCATGAAGGGGAGGAGGACCCCCCCCCCCTTTGAAATGGGGGCTCCCCTAGCCCCATCGCACTGCCCTGTGCTGCTGTCAGGCAGTGATGAACCCAGTGAGGGTTTGGGGCTCTCACCGGGTCGGCAAATAACCCGATGCAGATGCTCAGTCCTGAGCCCCCAGACTCACCTAGCCTGGCGCTTCGTCCTCTTATTCATCGCCGCCTTATTGTGGACTTCCTCCTGTTTGTTAGTAACCGAGCTGGAATCAGCAGGCAAAGGCACTTCAGGAAGTCCCGCTGCAAATGGGAAGGAGAAACCTCGTCAAGAAGAGCATCACCGTGATGCTCCCAGTCCCAGGGACATGGAGCGGTGCTCACATCTCATCCCAAAACATCCAAGGCAGCCGTTCTGCTCTATCCACTGCCTCCCCAATACCAGCAAAAGTGATATGAATCACTTAGCATAACTTGGCGTTAGCAGCTGGGAAGCCTTGGCTGCAAGCTGTGAAAGCTAAAATCGTTGGATTTACACCCACATTTTTCCCTACTTGGACAAAAGGAGGCCTTGAGACAGCTGCTTTTATCAGCATAAGGCTTGAGGAAAGCGGGTGAACCCCTGTCTGCTTTCACGTGGAAAGGATGATGATTAACCTGTGCTCCATCGCTCTGGGGATTTGCTTATTCCCCTACTATTTTTTCAAGGGTTCTTGGAAATAAAAGGTGTAGAATTAGCAGGGAAATCTGCTTTCATTCGGGACATGGATTACTCGGTGCTGGCCAGTAAAACTAAAGATGTGTCCTAGGAGCTGTCTGCTTACAGGCTGTACTAGCAGACACCGTGCATCTCCCACCAAGTTATGGCTGGCTTGGAAGGAGGTTTACACCGAGAGAAGGACAGGCTCTGATAAATCCCGAGCAAGTCAAAACTACGTGCAATATTCCTCCCCTCGTTTCTAAGAAACGCAAGTCCTCCTTGAAGCGGTACGGGTTATGCCGGCTGTAATAAATTAATCTATCAAGATCCTGCCTGAGATTCTGCTTGGGGGATCCTAGGGTTGAGCAAAAAGGGAAAATATCTGCATGAGTGCATGTGTGGAGTCGAGGCAGCGTGCCCGTTGGATCAGTGGCCCGCCATGAAGGGTCTACAAAGTCTCAGGTGGTAGAACTTGACGCCTTGAGCGTGCACCAAGTTCTTTTTCCCCAGCAACCAGCGCTCACCGGGCTCCTCGGCGAAGGCACTGGTAGCGCCGGGGTTTGGAAAAAGGGGAGGTGGGTGATGTAGGCAAGCCTCTTTTGGAGAGGGAATGTTAAGTCATTCCCAAGAATCCGAGCATCCTGGCCCACTCCCAAAGCCAAGCTTGGGAGAAGAGGCCGTGCCAATGTGGCACGAAGCTTTGGTGCAAGCATTTGACCATCATTGCTGTGGATTTTCCTACCGGAAGCCGCTTGCCCATGCTACGGAAAAGAGCCGGGAACTGCCTTACCTTTTGTGTGTTGCCTGATGGGTGGCAAATCCTCTTCTTTCTTCCACATGTCCTCACCAAGGGCACGCCTCAAGACCTTGAGAGGGTGCCTGGACTGAGATTTGGGCACAAACTCCAGTTCAAACCTGGTGACAAAGAGGTGACAGTGGCATGACCAAAGGCACCACCAGCCCTTTTTGCTCTGCTCCCAGCCAGAGCTTGGCACCATTGTAAAAGGTGTTTTTTCCCCCCACAAATCATCCATTCCCCATCCCCAGGGAGCATCCCAGGAAATGGGGTCGCCCAGGAAAGGTGTCCCGGTGTCCTCAAATCCTTCCTCCATCCCATCGTTTGCAGGAATGACAACAGGGCAGAGCCACAGCAGGACCCCCGTGGTCACTTGGGGGAAGGACTCACTCAGGAAAGATGATGACACGGCTGGTGCGAGTCAGGGAAGAAACAGGTACCATCCGGGACACCACCATGTCCAGCAGCTGGGGAAACTGCAATGGAGGAACACGGAGATGCCAGGACATCCTCGACGTGACCATGACACTCAATCACGGAGGAGTTCAGGGCGGCATGAGCCGCTGGAGCTACAGGGAATCCAAAACACTCACTATGAGTGCAGCCATTCTGAGGTTTGTCTTCCCAGATATCTCTTCCAGGAAATCATAGTAGAATCTCATTTGCACCATCCTGTCTTCAATGAGGAGCACCCCAACATCTCTCAGGACAAGTGCAATGCTCTTCCCCTTCGCCAGGCAGTGAGACAGGAGGGACATGGTGCCTAGGATGCATCCCTCCACTTTGCACCGGGACACGTGGGCATCCGTGGCCACCTTGGCATATTTCACAGGCGCCAACACCTTATTGTCTGGAAAAACCACATGAGAGGGATGGAGGCGCTCACCCTGCAGCCCTCCCCGAGGGATTCTTACTGCGCGTGTCCTGTTTGCGGACCAGCTTCGCAGAGGGGCCAGTTTGCTTCTCGCCAAGGGATGTGATAACTCCCATCTTCACCCACACCATGCAGTTGTTGTCCTACCAGACAGGTCATCCTCGTTGTCCATGAGGTTGTGGATGTCTCTGAGGGTCCTGGACAGGCGAAAGACAGGCTTCTGGATAGTGACAATCTCTGTCCCAACCTGCTTCTGTGCGGGGACCACGTCAAAGGAGCCGAGGGTGGGAATTCCTACCCCCTGGAGCAGAGAAGAAGGGCGTGAAGGGTGAAGAGGGAAGAGCTGGGGGATGGCTCCACCCAGGGATGGTACCTCGGACCCTGCCACCTCCCACTCTTTGGAGGCATCAGCTGGGACAGTGGGGAGAGCTTTGGGGAGGAGATGCCGAGTCCTCTCCTTCCTTTTCCTCCTTGGAAAAAGCGGGACTTGGGGGCAGAAGCCACTCAAGGGCATCCAGGGTTCTCCAACAACGGATCAGCCTTGCAGTAGAAGACTACCTAGCAGAGGTGACACCACCCTTGCCCGAGCCCTGTTTTGTCTCTCAGTGGGGATTTTGTGGGGAGTTCCCTGCTTTTTGAGGAGGGAAGGAGCAACTGCAGCCCAAGCTCCACGGCCACGGGATCCCCCCAGCTTCTCTAGGGGGATGAGGAAGATGCGGGTGTCACTCTACCTTGTGTAGCAAGAGCTGTTGTTGGATGTAGCTGGCCACTGCGTCCCAGATGGCTGTTTGCTCTGGAAAGCAAAGGAAAACCAGGTCACACTCTCTGTCTGCTGGCTCTGCCTGCGTCCCACCCCCACAACGCCACAACTCTCAGTCCTGACAACACTCCTGTAGTGGCTGTGGGTGCTTGTACCTCTGAGGGTGATGCTGGGCATCACGAAGATGGGCTTCATCCCATCCCAGAAGTCCATCTTGTTTTGCCTTATGCTAGCGGGTCACTGCTTTGTGGCAACAGCCGTGTAGGAAGCTCTTCCCTGTGTTCACCCCAGAGATGCTCCTCCAGAGTGTGGGAACAACCACCCTACGCCCCCTTTTGTACCCCTGCGTGGCCTGTGTCACAGACCGTGCACATGCCTGCACAGAAACGCTTGCCGAGGGAAACCATCCCTTGGGTATCAAATACAGAAACAGCACTGAAAACCTTGACTTCTGAGAGAGTCACTGCAGCCTTCTCCCAGGTCATTAAACAGCATGCTGGTGGCTGGGATCACCACTGCGTGTGCGTCACTTGCTTTCATGTCCATCTTTGTTACCCAAAGATTGGTCGAGTGAACTTTCCAAGACTTGTTTTGAAATTTAGAAAGCAGGCATTCTCTTATTATGGTGCCGGGAGCATGGGGGATCCCGCTAAGACTGTATACCGTGGGTCTTTCAGCACCGACCGGAACCTTTCAGGTCTTGATTGTACTAATTGTGCTGCCTCGTCTCTTGTTGGCAGCGGAGTCATGACCTTGTAGGTGAGCTCCTTGGGCATCCAGGCTTCCGGGCTCATTGATGAATTTGTTTCAGTGTTGAATTTGCTTCCAACAGGGTATATTTTTTCTCCTTGTCTTTGCTTGTGCCTCTGCAATCTTGCTGCTTGTGTTTGGTTCGGCTTTGCTGCTTGGCCTTTGGCTGCAGGTTTGCCTTTGGATTGGCCGCTCACCAGCAACTTTTTTCCAGACACGGCCCCGGGGATCCCTGGCAGCTGCCTGGAAGGACATAACACAAGGACTTTGCCCAAGGCCATGATGGCTTCGGGGCTACATCCTGCCCTGCAAGCCATGTGCCTCTTGGCGCAGCCTCCGGCAGCTCAGGAGGGGAAATGCCCTCCCCAAGCCGGCACCCTCAGCTGACACACAGCTGTCCCCATGTCCCCAGGCCACACCTGTGCTCTCATGAAGGGGAGGAGGACCCCCCCCCCCTTTGAAATGGGGGCTCCCCTAGCCCCATCGCACTGCCCTGTGCTGCTGTCAGGCAGTGATGAACCCAGTGAGGGTTTGGGGCTCTCACCGGGTCGGCAAATAACCCGATGCAGATGCTCAGTCCTGAGCCCCCAGACTCACCTAGCCTGGCGCTTCGTCCTCTTATTCATCGCCGCCTTATTGTGGACTTCCTCCTGTTTGTTAGTAACCGAGCTGGAATCAGCAGGCAAAGGCACTTCAGGAAGTCCCGCTGCAAATGGGAAGGAGAAACCTCGTCAAGAAGAGCATCACCGTGATGCTCCCAGTCCCAGGGACATGGAGCGGTGCTCACATCTCATCCCAAAACATCCAAGGCAGCCGTTCTGCTCTATCCACTGCCTCCCCAATACCAGCAAAAGTGATATGAATCACTTAGCATAACTTGGCGTTAGCAGCTGGGAAGCCTTGGCTGCAAGCTGTGAAAGCTAAAATCGTTGGATTTACACCCACATTTTTCCCTACTTGGACAAAAGGAGGCCTCGAGACAGCTGCTTTTATCAGCATAAGGCTTGAGGAAAGCGGGTGAACCCCTGTCTGCTTTCACGTGGAAAGGATGATGATTAACCTGTGCTCCATCACTCTGGGGATTTGCTTATTCCCCTACTATTTTTTCAAGGGTTCTTGGAAATAAAAGGTGTAGAATTAGCAGGGAAATCTGCTCTCATTCGGGACATGGATTACTCGGTGCTGGCCAGTAAAACTAAAGATGTGTCCTAGGAGCTGTCTGCTTACAGGCTGTACTAGCAGACACCGTGCATCTCCCACCAAGTTATGGCTGGCTTGGAAGGAGGTTTACACCGAGAGAAGGACAGGCTCTGATAAATCCCGAGCAAGTCAAAACTACGTGCAATATTCCTCCCCTCGTTTCTAAGAAACGCAAGTCCTCCTTGAAGCGGTACGGGTTATGCCGGCTGTAATAAATTAATCTATCAAGATCCTGCCTGAGATTCTGCTTGGGGGATCCTAGGGTTGAGCAAAAAGGGAAAATATCTGCATGAGTGCATGTGTGGAGTCGAGGCAGCGTGCCCGTTGGATCAGTGGCCCGCCATGAAGGGTCTACAAAGTCTCAGGTGGTAGAACTTGACGCCTTGAGCGTGCACCAAGTTCCTTTTCCCCAGCAACCAGCGCTCACCGGGCTCCTCGGCGAAGGCACTGGTAGCGCCGGGGTTTGGAAAAAGGGGAGGTGGGTGATGTAGGCAAGCCTCTTTTGGAGAGGGAATGTTAAGTCATTCCCAAGAATCCGAGCATCCTGGCCCACTCCCAAAGCCAAGCTTGGGAGAAGAGGCCGTGCCAATGTGGCACGAAGCTTTGGTGCAAGCATTTGACCATCATTGCTGTGGATTTTCCTACCGGAAGCCGCTTGCCCATGCTACGGAAAAGAGCCGGGAACTGCCTTACCTTTTGTGTGTTGCCTGATGGGTGGCAAATCCTCTTCTTTCTTCCACATGTCCTCACCAAGGGCACGCCTCAAGACCTTGAGAGGGTGCCTGGACTGAGATTTGGGCACAAACTCCAGTTCAAACCTGGTGACAAAGAGGTGACAGTGGCATGACCAAAGGCACCACCAGCCCTTTTTGCTCTGCTCCCAGCCAGAGCTTGGCACCATTGTAAAAGGTGTTTTTTTCCCCCACAAATCATCCATTCCCCATCCCCAGGGAGCATCCCAGGAAATGGGGTCGCCCAGGAAAGGTGTCCCGGTGTCCTCAAATCCTTCCTCCATCCCATCGTTTGCAGGAATGACAACAGGGCAGAGCCACAGCAGGACCCCCGTGGTCACTTGGGGGAAGGACTCACTCAGGAAAGATGATGACACGGCTGGTGCGAGTCAGGGAAGAAACAGGTACCATCCGGGACACCACCATGTCCAGCAGCTGGGGAAACTGCAATGGAGGAACACGGAGATGCCAGGACATCCTCGACGTGACCATGACACTCAATCACGGAGGAGTTCAGGGCGGCATGAGCCGCTGGAGCTACAGGGAATCCAAAACACTCACTATGAACGCAGCCATTCTGAGGTTTGTCTTCCCAGATATCTCTTCCAGGAAATCATAGTAGAATCTCATTTGCACCATCCTGTCTTCAATGAGGAGCACCCCAACATCTCTCAGGACAAGTGCAATGCTCTTCCCCTTCGCCAGGCAGTGAGACAGGAGGGACATGGTGCCTAGGATGCATCCCTCCACTTTGCACCGGGACACGTGGGCATCCGTGGCCACCTTGGCATATTTCACAGGCACCAACACCTTATTGTCTGGAAAAACAACACGAGAGGGATGGAGGCGCTCACCCTGCAGCCCTCCCCGAGGGATTCTTACTGCGCGTGTCCTGTTTGCGGACCAGCTTCGCAGAGGGCCAGTTTGCTTGTCGCAAAGGGATGTGATAACTCCCATCTTCACCCACACCATGCAGTTGTTGTCCTACCAGACAGGTCATCCTCGTTGTCCATGAGGTTGTGGATGTCTCTGAGGGTCCTGGACAGGCGAAACACAGGCCTCTGGATAGTGACAATCTCTGTCCCAACCTGCTTCTGTGCGGGGACCACGTCAAAGGAGCCGAGGGTGGGAATTCGTACCCCCTGGAGCAGAGAAGAAGGGCGTGAAGGGTGAAGAGGGAAGAGCTGGGGGATGGCTCCACCCAGGGATGGTACCTCGGACCCTGCCACCTCCCGCTCTTTGGAGGCATCAGCTGGGACAGTGGGGAGAGCTTTGGGGAGGAGATGCCGAGTCCTCTCCTTCCTTTTCCTCCTTGGAAAAAGCGGGACTTGGGGGCAGAAGCCACTCAAGGGCATCCAGGGTTCTCCAACAACGGATCAGCCTTGCAGTAGAAGACTACCTAGCAGAGGTGACACCACCCTTGCCCGAGCCCTGTTTTGTCTCTCAGTGGGGATTTTGTGGGGAGTTCCCTGCTTTTTGAGGAGGGAAGGAGCAACTGCAGCCCAAGCTCCATGGCCACGGGATCCCCCCAGCTTCTCTAGGGGGATGAGGAAGATGCGGGTGTCACTCTACCTTGTGTAGCAAGAGCTGTTGTTGGATGTAGCTGGCCACTGCGTCCCAGATGGCTGTTTGCTCTGGAAAGCAAAGGAAAACCAGGTCACACTCTGTGTCTGCTGGCTCTGCCTGCGTCCCACCCCCACAACGCCACAACTCTCAGTCCTGACAACACTCCTGTAGTGGCTGTGGGTGCTTGTACCTCTGAGGGTGATGCTGGGCATCACGAAGATGGGCTTCATCCCATCCCAGAAGTCCATCTTGTTTTGCCTTATGCTAGCGGGTCACTGCTTTGTGGCAACAGCCGTGTAGGAAGCTCTTCCCTGTGTTCACCCCAGAGATGCTCCTCCAGAGTGTGGGAACAACCACCCTACGCCCCCTTTTGTACCCCTGCGTGGCCTGTGTCACAGACCGTGCACATGCCTGCACAGAAACGCTTGCCGAGGGAAACCATCCCTTGGGTATCAAATACAGAAACAGCACTGAAAACCTTGACTTCTGAGAGAGTCACTGCAGCCTTCTCCCAGGTCATTAAACAGCATGCTGGTGGCTGGGATCACCACTGCGTGTGCGTCACTTGCTTTCATGTCCATCTTTGTTACCCAAAGATTGGTCGAGTGAACTTTCCAAGACTTGTTTTGAAATTTAGAAAGCAGGCATTCTCTTATTACGGTGCCGGGAGCATGGGGGATCCCGCTAAGACTGTATACCGTGGGTCTTTCAGCACCAACCGGAACCTTTCAGGTCTTGATTGTACTAATTGTGCTGCCTCGTCTCTTGTTGGCAGCGGAGTCATGACCTTGTAGGTGAGCTCCTTGGGCATCCAGGCTTCCGGGCTCATTGATGAATTTGTTTCAGTGTTGAATTTGCTTCCAACAGGGTATATTTTTTCTCCTTGTCTTTGCTTGTGCCTCTGCAGTCTTGCTGCTTGTGTTTGGTTCGGCTTTGCTGCTTGGCCTTTGGCTGCAGGTTTGCCTTTGGATTGGCCGCTCACCAGCAACTTTTTTCCAGACACGGCCCCTGGGATCCCTGGCAGCTGCCTGGAAGGACATAACACAAGGACTTTGCCCGAGGCCATGATGGCTTCGGGGCTACATCCTGCCCTGCAAGCCATGTGCCTCTTGGCGCAGCCTCCGGCAGCTCAGGAGGGGAAATGCCCTCCCCAAGCCGGCACCCTCAGCTGACACACAGCTGTCCCCATGTCCCCAGGCCACACCTGTGCTCTCATGAAGGGGAGGAGGACCCCCCCCCCCCCCCTTTGAAATGGGGGCTCCCCTAGCCCCATCGCACTGCCCTGTGCTGCTGTCAGGCAGTGATGAACCCAGTGAGGGTTTGGGGCTCTCACCGGGTCGGCAAATAACCCGATGCAGATGCTCAGTCCTGAGCCCCCAGACTCACCTAGCCTGGCGCTTCGTCCTCTTATTCATCGCCGCCTTATTGTGGACTTCCTCCTGTTTGTTAGTAACCGAGCTGGAATCAGCAGGCAAAGGCACTTCAGGAAGTCCCGCTGCAAATGGGAAGGAGAAACCTCGTCAAGAAGAGCATCACCGTGATGCTCCCAGTCCCAGGGACATGGAGCGGTGCTCACATCTCATCCCAAAACATCCAAGGCAGCCGTTCTGCTCTATCCACTGCCTCCCCAATACCAGCAAAGGTGATATGAATCACTTAGCATAACTTGGCGTTAGCAGCTGGGAAGCCTTGGCTGCAAGCTGTGAAAGCTAAAATCTTTGGATTTACACCCACATTTTTCCCTACTTGGACAAAAGGAGGCCTCGAGACAGCTGCTTTTATCAGCATAAGGCTTGAGGAAAGCGGGTGAACCCCTGTCTGCTTTCACGTGGAAAGGATGATGATTAACCTGTGCTCCATCACTCTGGGGATTTGCTTATTCCCCTACTATTTTTTCAAGGGTTCTTGGAAATAAAAGGTGTAGAATTAGCAGGGAAATCTGCTCTCATTCGGGACATGGATTACTCGGTGCTGACCAGTAAAACTAAAGATGTGTCCTAGGAGCTGTCTGCTTACAGGCTGTACTAGCAGACACCGTGCATCTCCCACCAAGTTATGGCTGGCTTGGAAGGAGGTTTACACCGAGAGAAGGACAGGCTCTGATAAATCCCGAGCAAGTCAAAACTACGTGCAATATTCCTCCCCTCGTTTCTAAGAAACGCAAGTCCTCCTTGAAGCGGTACGGGTTATGCCGGCTGTAATAAATTAATCTATCAAGATCCTGCCTGAGATTCTGCTTGGGGGATCCTAGGGTTGAGCAAAAAGGGAAAATATCTGCATGAGTGCATGTGTGGAGTCGAGGCAGCGTGCCCGTTGGATCAGTGGCCCGCCATGAAGGGTCTACAAAGTCTCAGGTGGTAGAACTTGACGCCTTGAGCGTGCACCAAGTTCCTTTTCCCCAGCAACCAGCGCTCACCGGGCTCCTCGGCGAAGGCACTGGTAGCGCCGGGGTTTGGAAAAAGGGGAGGTGGGTGATGTAGGCAAGCCTCTTTTGGAGAGGGAATGTTAGGTCATTTCCAAGAATCCGAGCATCCTGGCCCACTCCCAAAGCCAAGCTTGGGAGAAGAGGCCGTGCCAATGTGGCACGAAGCTTTGGTGCAAGCATTTGACCATCATTGCTGTGGATTTTCCTACCGGAAGCCGCTTGCCCATGCTACGGAAAAGAGCCGGGAACTGCCTTACCTTTTGTGTGTTGCCTGATGGGTGGCAAATCCTCTTCTTTCTTCCACATGTCCTCACCAAGGGCACGCCTCAAGACCTTGAGAGGGTGCCTGGACTGAGATTTGGGCACAAACTCCAGTTCAAACCTGGTAACAAAGAGGTGACAGTGGCATGACCAAAGGCACCACCAGCCCTTTTTGCTCTGCTCCCAGCCAGAGCTTGGCACCATTGTAAAAGGTGTTTTTTTCCCCCCACAAATCATCCATTCCCCATCCCCAGGGAGCATCCCAGGAAATGGGGTCGCCCAGGAAAGGTGTCCCGGTGTCCTCAAATCCTTCCTCCATCCCATCGTTTGCAGGAATGACAGCAGGGCAGAGCCACAGCAGGACCCCCGTGGTCACTTGGGGAAAGGACTCACTCAGGAAAGATGATGACACGGCTGGTGCGAGTCAGGGAAGAAACAGGTACCATCCGGGACACCACCATGTCCAGCAGCTGGGGAAACTGCAATGGAGGAACACGGAGATGCCAGGACATCCTCGACGTGACCATGACACTCAATCACGGAGGAGTTCAGGGCAGCATGAGCCGCTGGAGCCACAGGGAATCCAAAACACTCACTATGAACGCAGCCATTCTGAGGTTTGTCTTCCCAGATATCTCTTCCAGGAAATCATAGTAGAATCTCATTTGCACCATCCTGTCTTCAATGAGGAGCACCCCAACATCTCTCAGGACAAGTGCAATGCTCTTCCCCTTCGCCAGGCAGTGAGACAGGAGGGACATGGTGCCTAGGATGCATCCCTCCACTTTGCACCGGGACACGTGGGCATCCGTGGCCACCTTGGCATATTTCACAGGCGCCAACACCTTATTGTCTGGAAAAACCACACGAGAGGGATGGAGGCGCTCACCCTGCAGCCCTCCCCGAGGGATTCTTACTGCGCGTGTCCTGTTTGCGGACCAGCTTCGCAGAGGGGCCAGTTTGCTTCTCGCCAAGGGATGTGGTAACTCCCATCTTCACCCACACCATGCAGTTGTTGTCCTACCAGACAGGTCATCCTCGTTGTCCATGAGGTTGTGGATGTCTCTGAGGATCCTGGACAGGCGAAAGACAGGCTTCTGGATAGTGACAATCTCTGTCCCAACCTGCTTCTGTGCGGGGACCACGTCAAAGGAGCCGAGGGTGGGAATTCGTACCCCCTGGAGCAGAGAAGAAGGGCGTGAAGGGTGAAGAGGGAAGAGCTGGGGGATGGCTCCACCCAGGGATGGTACCTCGGACCCTGCCACCTCCCGCACTTTGGAGGCACCAGCTGGGACAGTGGGGAGAGCTTTGGGGAGGAGATGCCGAGTCCTCCCCTTCCTTTTCCTCCTTGGAAAAAGCGGGACTTGGGGGCAGAAGCCACTCAAGGGCATCCAGGGTTCTCCAACAACGGATCAGCCTTGCAGTAGAAGACTACCTAGCAGAGGTGACACCACCCTTGCCCGAGCCCTGTTTTCTCTCTCAGTGGGGATTTTGTGGGGAGTTCCCTGCTTTTTGAGGAGGGAAGGAGCAACTGCAGCCCAAGCTCCACGGCCACGGGATCCCCCCAGCTTCTCTAGGGGGATGAGGAAGATGCGGGTGTCACTCTACCTTGTGTAGCAAGAGCTGTTGTTGGATGTAGCTGGTCACTGCGTCCCAGATGGCTGTTTGCTCTGGAAAGCAAAGGAAAACCAGGTCACACTCTCTGTCTGCTGGCTCTGCCTGCGTCCCACCCCCACAACGCCACAACTCTCAGTCCTGACAACACTCCTGTAGTGGCTGTGGGTGCTTGTACCTCTGGGGGTGATGCTGGGCATCATGAAGATGGGCTTCACGTCGCTGCATGTCGCTCAGATAGGCGATTCGAGAGCCCTTCACGTTAGATCCTTAAACGCTTCACGTCGGGGTCACCAATTTGCAGCGAATGAAGAGACGGGACGCAGCTTGATGCAAGCAAGTTGTCCCTTTATTAGTGATTTTCTTACAATTATATACGTTTCTACCTTCTACATATTACACACTGATTGGTTAAATCTTAAGCGTAAAAAACACTGATTGGTTGATATTTAAGGCACACCGTTAGAACAATAGGAACTTACTAGTTTATCTTGATATAGCAATAATTTCTATTCCAAGGTTAGGGAGTTTCTTTCTACGCAGCTTTCTTGATTACGTATCGGCGCCATCCGTTCCCTTATCTGGCTACTTGTTTCTCTGTCCGGCTGGTTGCCTCCTCAACTGTGACGGCTCAGGGGTCTGCAGTTAGCTTTTTCCTTTGCTCCCAGGGCTTGTGCCCTACAAGTTCTAACAAGTCTCTGTTCATCAGGCTATCACTACTTGGACTCTTGTCCTTGAGGCCTTCTCCTACACATCCCCACCCCTCCTGCATCCCCACCCCATCCCTGTCCCCTCCTGCACTCCCATCCTGGTCCCAATCCCATCCCTGCCCCATCCCCATTCCTCCTGCATCCCAATCCCCCCCCTGCAACCACATCGCAGTCCCAGTGCCATTCCCGGCCAGTCCCTGCACCCCAATCCCAGTCCCAATCCCATCCCAGTCTCGTCCTGCATCCCAGTCCTGCTCCCAATGCCACCGCCATCCCCATCCCTGTGCCATCCGCACCCACTCCTGCAGCCCCATCCCACTCCCTGTCCCCTTCTGCATCCCCATCCCAGTCCTAGTCCCATCCCTTTCCCCTCCTGCACCCCCTTGCTGGTCCCAATGCCATCCCTGCCCCACCCCTGGCCCCTGCTGCATCCCAGTCCCTTCCTGGTTCCTCCTCCACCCCCGCCCCAGCCCTGTCCCCTGCAGCACCCCTATCCTATCGCAGTCTCCCAGTCCCTCCTGCCTAACAGTGCCATCCCAGTACTGCCCCGCACAGCACCCCCATCCCAGTCCCCTCCTGCATTTCCATTCTGGTTCCAGTCCCATCAGCTCCTGCACACCCATCCCAGTCCCAGTCTCATGCTAGTCCCCTCCTGCATTCCAGTCCCATCCTGGTCCCAGTTCCACCCCAGTTCCCAACCTATCTCTGTCCCCTCCTGCACCCCCATCCCAGTCCCACCCCTAGCACCCTCACCACCTCCATACCATCCCAGTCTCCTGGTCCCTCCTGCATCCCACTCCCGTCCCAGTACCCCAGCCTGTCCCCATCCCTGTCTCCCCCCTTGCTGGGCCAGTCCCAGCCCCCTCGGGGTGACAGTGAGAGGGGAGCACCCTGTTCTCCCCTTCCCCTTTCAGTGGGAGTCCCACTGGCTACAGCCAGCGCCAGCTCCACATCCTCAGGGATTTATCTGGCATGGGGGGCACCCTGCTAGCCCACCTCCCATCCTGTGTGGGGCCCAGGCCTCCAGGAACACCGGGGGTGCTGGGTGCACTCTCTGGGGCAACCAGGGGACCCCAGCACACCCCACCAGTGTCCCTGCCAGTTCAAAGGAGCCGCACATCCCCCAAATTCATACCTGCGTTGTGCAACAGCCACTTTTTGGGACGACCCCCCTGCCTCGTTCCTGTGTGTCCCGCCCGCAGAATGATGGCTGCCACCCCCTCACCACAGTGCCTGGCTGGGGGGGGGGATGGTGGGCCACAGCCACTGCTCGGCAAAGGCCCCAGGGGCAACGCTTCACCCCGCATCACACCCCAACTCCAGGCATACCGGTGGTCTCTGCTGCAGATTTTATTTTAAAAAAATGGTGGGGAGGGGGCTGATGGGGGGGGGGGGGGGGGGGGCTGGGGGGGTACAACCACCACTCAGCAAAGCCCCTGGGGGGTGACACCCCTGCCAACTCCAGGCACTTTGGTGGCCTCTGCCGCAGATTTAATTAAGAGAAACAGTGGGGAGGGGGCTGGTGGTAGTAGGGGCGAAGGGGGTGGCAGGGCACGGGGCATCAGAGGGACTTGCCGTGCTGCAGCTGCCAGTGGGTGATGACGTTGGAGCTCTGGCTGAAGCTCTTGCCGCAGTCGGGGCAGATGTAGGGGCGCTCGCCAGTGTGGATACGCTTGTGTTTGGTGAGCGCTGAGCTGGTGGTGAAGCTCTTGCTGCACTCGCAGCAGCTGTAGGGCCGCTCGCCACTGTGCACCCACTGGTGGGTGCTGAGGTGGGTGAGCTGGCTGTACCCCCGCCCACACTCCCCGCAGCGATACGGTTTCTCTGCTAAGTGTGTCCGCCGGTGCCGGAGGAGGTAGGAATTGGTGGAAAAGCTCTTCCCGCAGTCGGGGCAAGCGAAGGATTTGTCGGCACAGTGGGTGCGTTGGTGCTTGGCCAGCAGCGAGCTGTCGGCAAAGGCTTTGCCGCATGCTGGGCAGGGGTAGGGCCGCTCGCCCATGTGAGCGCGCCGGTGGATGGTGAGTGCTGAACAGTCCCGAAAACTCTCGCTGCAGTCGGGGCAGTGGTAAGGGCGCTCGCCGGTGTGAAGGCGCTGGTGGCGGGTGAGGTTGGAGCTGCTGCCAAAACGCCGCCCACACTCAGGGCACAGGTACGGCCGCTCACCTGTGTGCATCCGCCGGTGCTTCACCAGGTCCGAGTTGACATTGAAGCTGCGGCCGCAGTCGCGGCAGGGGTAGGGCCGCTCACCGGTGTGAAGCCGTTGGTGGGTGAGGAGGTGGGAGCTGTGCCCGAAGCGGCACCCGCACTCAGGGCAGGCATAGGGCCGCTGGCCCTGGTGGCCACAGCAGTGGGTCAGCAGGTTGGAGCGGAGCCGGAAGCTCTTGCCGCACATCTCACAGGCATTGGTGCCACTACTGTGCCCCGGCTCATGCTCCTGATCCTCAACCTCCCGCCCGTCACCTGCTGGGGGACATGGTGCTCAGGAGGGGAGGTGGGTGCCAATCCCCCCAGCTCGCGGGGATGAGTGTGGAGCCCACTCCCATCCTGGTACCTGCCGCAGCGTCTCCTTGGCTTGCTTCTGCTGCGGGGCCACAGGTGCCAGGGTCCATGCAGGGACCCTTTGTCCCCTGGGGAGAGAAATTGCTGGGGGGGGGGGGGGCAGGGGGCACTAGCCAGCGGAGCTGGGGTCTGCTGGCAGCGCAAGGCAGGTGACAGGCAACGTGTTACCCCTAAAGCCTAACGGGGCCAGCAGGGGGCTGGGGGGGAGCGCACACACACACACAGCAGCCCAACGACCCCCCAGCCTCAGCACCCTCCATGGAGGGGGGGCCTCCACCCATCAAGGCACAAGGTGGTGTCTGTGCCTACCCCAAGGGTCCCCCAGGCCCACCCAGATGGGTGGGTGGCACAGGAATGGGCTGTCCCCCCTACCTCCTTACCCCACCCCACCCCAGGACCCCCTGCCAAGATCCAAGCACCTCACACCCCTCATCCCACAGCACCATGGCCGCCCCTGGCCACCTCCCTCCAGCACAGCGCCCACAGCAAGGGGCTGCCGGCACCCGGGGGCTCCCTACATGCTCCCCCATGACACCCTCCTCTCCCAGGACTCTTTTTGCTCTGCAGCTGCCCCAAACCTTCTCCAGATTCCCCAAGGCAGGGGGGCTGCACTCTGCCCCGAGCACCCCAACCTCCCCCCAAGCCACTTTGTTTCTCCGCTGGGGTGCGAGTCACAGCGCTTGATGCGGCTGCCACGCGTCTTTTTTATTTTTTTAGTAATTTTTTCACCCCCCGTCGCACTTTCCACCCTTCGGGACACATTTATTATCTGTTATGGGGGCTGCAGGGAGAAACCACGGTGCCTGGGATCTGCCAGGGGTGATTTCCAGGGAATAACTCGCCCCGCGGCTGGGAATAAAGCAGAGAAGGACTTTTATGGGATTGAACCTACCCCGTGGCACGCACGGTCCTGATGGATGCAACCAGCAACAGCAGCGCATTTTCTTTTTCAGACAGAAAATTTTTGGTGGTACCACATTTAACAAACCACCTTCCCTCGTCATTTTGTAGAATCCTAAATTATTTACCTCTTTAAAAAACAGGTTTGTGTTCCACGCAGCCAAATTAAGTTTAATTACGGACCTGGAGAGGTTGTGGGTGCAACACTGCAGCGAAGGAGCGCATCGGTGTCTCTGGTAGCTGGCTCCACATCTGTTTGGTGCTGCCGTCTTACCTGCTGCACCCACAATGCTTCGTTCCTTCCTTCCTCGGGGAATTTGATTCCCAGAAAATAAAAAACACAGGCTGGCATGGTCAAAGTGCGAAATCCTGTAGAGAACGAGACGCGCTGGGGTGCTTCTCCGACCTCTGGGCACACTGCATTTTTCCTGGGAATTCCGACGTCCCTGCTCTTTATTTATCTATATAATAGAGAAGAGATACATACTGTAAATCTTAATTTTTACTCTTTGTTATTCACTTTAACGCGCCTAGGATATACACTTAAATAACAGAGGAGTCTTTAGGGGTAAGCAGTAGCCAGACTCAAGGCACCACACAAAACTTTACAGGCAGCGACTCCTCACGATTTATATTATTTTACATTATTTTAGGTTATAAAATCACCAGTGGCAAAACATAAATAATAAAGGGCTAATCAGGATTAACATCGATAGAGAAACAACTCTAGTTAGTATTAAAAAAAACAAATCACAGGCGTTAGTTAATCCCACTCAGTGGTAAAGCGACGATTACAACACCAAGGGTACGAACCAACAAAGGAAATTTAGGGATGAGTCACAACAAAATTTCATTGTTGCCATGACTCAACAAACTGGGGGGGGGACAGGGACGGTGAGGACAGTAATTAGTCCTTAATTAGCATTTGGAATTCTAGATAAATTCCAAAAAATTAGCAATCCTTTTTTCAAGACAGAAAACTAGCGGAGAGTCTAATTCGAAATATAGCCGCTGTGTTATATATAACTGCGGGTGTTAATGACTCCCAAGGAAAGTACAAGGTGATTATTTGCTCCTGAAGTAAATAATTTTCCAAGAAAAATAAGAAAGTTTTAGATTTTAAAATGAAAATAAAGATTTGGGAAGTGAAGTCGGTGTGCTTAATAACTACAATTCTAACGCAGCTCTAAGTTCACTGCAGCTCCTGCTTGTAACCCAGATATTAATCGAAGCTTTAGATTTTTAAATAAAAAGAAATAAAACTGAGTAATTCAATAACGGACACAGTCAAATATTAAGAAAATGGTGGCAACGGTTCTCAACCAGAGTTAATAATATTAAGATTGAGATTGAAAATAAAATTAGAAAGCGAAGAGAACGTCGTGACCAGCCCAATTTAAATGCACATGGTTTGGGGGGATGGAAATAAACGCCCAAACAAGCACGAATTACTTCCGAGGGGAGCGAGAGTAAAGCCGATGCAAATTACATCAGCATACGCTGCAGTTTAATCGAATTTTTGTCAACGTTTAGATGCTTATTGGGGGTCATTAACGTCCCCGGCACGTTTACCAGCCACAGTGTTTGACCGAAGGCTGCAGCCCAGACGAGACATGAATAAACAGCGAAATAATGACGATGAGTGAGGATCGGCCTTCCCTGGGCGCCGGCCTCCCTCCCTCCCGTCCTTCCTTTTCCAAGGACACGCCACCGCACTCATCAGGGAAACGCAGATATAAACCGGTACCTATGTGCACCCACACATCTACATAGGGAAGAGAGGAAGGCCATGGAACTGAGGCGAAAAGTAAAAAAAAAAAAAGCGAAAGAAAAATAAAGAAAAAGAGAAGCTAAAGACACACACAAAAAAATCGAAATGCAGAAAGAAAGCGCAAAAGGAAGAAGAAAAAGAAAGAAGGGCATTAAGAGAAGAGGAGGGGGCGCACCCACCTACCTTTGGCCTCGGTCCCGCTCAGAGCGTCGCCGCCGCCGCCGCCTCCTCCTGCCCCCCCCTCCTCCCCTCCGCTCCCGACCGCCAGTAACAGCCCCAGGGCCTCCCCGCCGCCGCCTGCCACGGCCCCGCTGCCCGGCCCGGCCCCACTGCCCGGCCCGGCCCCACTGCCCGGCCCGGCCCCGCCCGGAGGGGGGGGGGGGGGGGGGGGGGGGAGGTTCCCGGGGGATCTTGTCACCCCCAGCGGCCTCTCGGGCACGGAGCGAGGCCGAGGCCGAGGCCGGCTGCCGCAGCGGCCACGAGCGACACCGGCGCCCCCCGCGACAGCGGGCGTGCCGCTCTATGCGCCGGAAGTCCTCCAGCGCACCGGAAGCTCCCCTCAGTCGTCCGGAGCGCACCCTCGATGGGCCGGAAGTCCTCCAGCGCACCGGAAGCTCCCCTCAGTCGTCCGGAGCGCACCCTCGATGGGCCAGAAGTCCGCCAAGCACCCGGCCGCGCCCCTCAGTCCTCAGGAAGTTGCGCTCCCTGAAGCAAAGCTGCTCCAAACCAGCAGCAAAGGGCCCCAAATGAACCGCAGCGATAAATACAAGTGACAAAATGCCAGGACGCTGCAGGGACGCCTCTCCCGCCACAACCACCTGAGCACAAGGGCCGCCATGGCTGCTGGAGGTGACGCGGCGTGCCCAGGGGGAGAAATAACCTGTTTGATACCAAAAAAATCAGAGATAAATCTCTTTAATACTCGGGTTTTGAGTGTTCGAAAGCAGGCGGTCTTTATTTCCAGCCCTGGATGCACGGGGGATAAGTCGTGCCCAGCACGCATGCTGACTTTGCGCACTCTTTATTTTAATGTGGGCCAAAGGCTCACATGCTGGGCCAAACCCCCTCTCTTTTTGTTACCAAAGCCTCTTTTAGGGCCCAGAGTTTCATTTTTAGCCTTGAAACCCTCACCTGTAGGGCACAAAGCCGCTTGGGTGCTCAAACCCCCATTGTTACGGGTGTAACCCCTCTTCTAGGGCCCAAAGCTTTGTTTTTAGGGTTCAAATCTTTGTCGAGGCAAAAGACTCTCTCATGGTCCGTCCCCTCGTTTTTACGGTCAGCGAGTCACGTGCCCAGCTCCCTGCCTGCTGCCCCCCTTGTGCCTGCATGTCCCGGTGTGCAGAACAGCCCAGTACTGGGAAATTCCTGCATTTGCTGCCATGGTGACCCGGCCGATTGCGCTCTGACTCCATCTTTATCCCTGTGCTGTACTCCAGCGATAAACAGGAGATCCTTGATGCTGTCCACGGGGGAGGTCTGTCATCACCCCCCCGAGCCGTACCATGCTGGGGCCGCCTCAAGCTCTTGCAGGAGGATCAGGGTGATGGGCTTGGGGAGCAGGAGGGTGCTGGGCCAGTTCCCGAAGCTCTTGGCTCATCTGGCCCAACGAGGGCACAGCCTCGGCTCTGCTCACTGCAGCACTCACCGTCCACCCTCCACAACACAGATGCGAGGAGACCCGTACCCCTGCACAGGCAGAACCCCTGGGCCCACATCTTGCCCTTTTTCCGACGGACTGAATACTCAGCCAAAATGAATTCCAAATCCAATGTAAGAATAAATGCAGGTTATTTTATTATATTCCTATTATATTACAATATAAAAAGGGGAAATATCAGGCAATGTGATAGAAGGAAACAGTACTATTTATTATGCACGATGTGATCAAAGAGCAAGAGCAGCAAAGCATCAAATCAGTCCTGCAAAGTGTTAACGAGACTAAGAATAGGATCCTTCACTGATTCCTGCCTAAACATTGGCCAGCCCCCCCCACACCTTTGGCTGGGAGTCCCGTTGCAGCTGGTGCCAGGAGTCTCTCAGGAATGGTGAAAAAATTCCTGTGCAGCGCGTCTACCCATATGTGAGGGTTCTGCCCCGTCTCGCAGCATGCCCACCTTTATAGTCGGTGAAAAACAAAAATAGTTTACACACCTGCTGTATGTATAATGTTTAATATTATGCAAAGTGCAGGTGTGCGCTGTGTCACGATCTGCAAAGTTCACACATGCCAGGACGTTGGCCAGGCGCGACAGAGTTACCGCCATGACACAGCTGCACACTGTATTGTCTGGATGTTCCTGCTCACATCTTGCTTGTTTGGGGGTCTCAGGACAAAACCCACCTACTCATTAGTTGTCCTTGAGCTCCCTGAGCTCCCAAGTGAAGCGAGCCCTGATTAAAAACAAAGGCTTTTTCAGAAGCAGTAATCAATGTAATAAATTTTAACCGCAGCACCCCAAATTCAAGTGACTCTGGGTGGCGGTGGGGAAGTGAGGGGCTCACTGGGGACACGAAGGTCAAAGAGCTCAAAAGCAGCTTTGACCACGCGTAAAAAAAAAAAAAAATAGGTGACCGTTTTCCTCAGCCCTTTTCAGGGCACCGTCACCCCCTTGTCCGTGAGCCAGGGGCTTTCCAGCTTGCAAGGTCACCCCAAGGGCACTGAGGTCTGTTGCTCCTTTCTTATCACAGAGGTGAACGGTTGTTGCGAACAATGAAAAAACTCAGTGCTATTTCACAGCTTTGCCGTTTTGTTTGTCTCTTTTCACAGCTCCCTGCATCCTGAAGACGGAGAGATTTCTGCAAAAGAAGAGAGGCTCTTCTCGAACAGTACCGCCATGTTCTGGAAGCTCTTTGTCCGCATGTAGACCTTTCTGCCACCTCGGTGGGTGCTCTGAGCACCTCCAAACCCTGATCGCTCCATCCTGGAGATCACCAGTCTGGTCTTCAAACGCGTGGTGTTGTGTCAGCCCAGACCCTTAAAACATATAGGGCATCACGTGGGGAATTGTGAAGTTGTATCCCGCTAAGACTGTATACTGTGGGTCTTTCAGCACCGACCAGAACCTTTCAGGTCTTGATTGTAGTAATTGTGCTGCCTCGTCTCTTGTTGGCAGCGGAGTCATGACCTTGTAGGTGATCTCCTTGGGCATCCAGGCTTCCGGGCTCATTGATGAATTTGTTTCAGTGTTGAATTTGCTTCCAACAGGGTATATTTTTTCTCCTTGTCTTTGCTTGTGCCTCTGCAGTCTTGCTGCTTGTGTTTGGTTCGGCTTTGCTGCTTGGCCTTTGGCTGCAGGTTTGCCTTTGGATTGGCCGCTCACCAGCAACTTTTTTCCAGACACGGCCCCGGGGATCCCTGGCAGCTGCCTGGAAGGACATAACACAAGGACTTTGCCCGAGGCCATGATGGCTTCGGGGCTACATCCTGCCCTGCAAGCCATGTGCCTCTTGGCGCAGCCTCCGGCAGCTCAGGAGGGGAAATGCCCTCCCCAAGCCGGCACCCTCAGCTGACACACAGCTGTCCCCATGTCCCCAGGCCACACCTGTGCTCTCATGAAGGGGAGGAGGACACCCCCCCCCCCCTTTGAAATGGGGGCTCCCCTAGCCCCATCGCACTGCCCTGTGCTGCTGTCAGGCAGTGATGAACCCAGTGAGGGTTTGGGGCTCTCACCGGGTCGGCAAGTAACCCGATGCAGATGCTCAGTCCTGAGCCCCCAGACTCACCTAGCCTGGCGCTTCGTCCTCTTATTCATCGCCGCCTTATTGTGGACTTCCTCCTGTTTGTTAGTAACCGAGCTGGAATCAGCAGGCAAAGGCACTTCAGGAAGTCCCGCTGCAAATGGGAAGGAGAAACCTCGTCAAGAAGAGCATCACCGTGATGCTCCCAGTCCCAGGGACATGGAGCGGTGCTCACGTCTCATCCCAAAACATCCAAGGCAGCCGTTCTGCTCTATCCACTGCCTCCCCAATACCAGCAAAGGTGATATGAATCACTTAGCATAACTTGGCGTTAGCAGCTGGGAAGCCTTGGCTGCAAGCTGTGAAAGCTAAAATCGTTGGATTTACACCCACATTTTTCCCTACTTGGACAAAAGGAGGCCTCGAGACAGCTGCTTTTATCAGCATAAGGCTTGAGGAAAGCGGGTGAACCCCTGTCTGCTTTCACGTGGAAAGGATGATGATTAACCTGTGCTCCATCGCTCTGGGGATTTGCTTATTCCCCTACTATTTTTTCAAGGGTTCTTGGAAATAAAAGGTGTAGAATTAGCAGGCAAATCTGCTCTCATTCGGGACATGGATTACTCGGTGCTGGCCAGTAAAACTAAAGATGTGTCCTAGGAGCTGTCTGCATACAGGCTGTACTAGCAGACACCGTGCATCTCCCACCAAGTTATGGCTGGCTTGGAAGGAGGTTTACACCGAGAGAAGGACAGGCTCTGATAAATCCCGAGCAAGTCAAAACTACGTGCAATATTCCTCCCCTCGTTTCTAAGAAACGCAAGTCCTCCTTGAAGCGGTACGGGTTATGCCGGCTGTAATAAATTAATCTATCAAGATCCTGCCTGAGATTCTGCTTGGGGGATCCTAGGGTTGAGCAAAAAGGGAAAATATCTGCATGAGTGCATGTGTGGAGTCGAGGCAGCGTGCCCGTTGGATCAGTGGCCCGCCATGAAGGGTCTACAAAGTCTCAGGTGGTAGAACTTGACGCCTTGAGCGTGCACCAAGTTCCTTTTCCCCAGCAACCAGCGCTCACCGGGCTCCTCGGCGAAGGCACTGGTAGCGCCGGGGTTTGGAAAAAGGGGAGGTGGGTGATGTAGGCAAGCCTCTTTTGGAGAGGGAATGTTAAGTCATTCCCAAGAATCCGAGCATCCTGGCCCACTCCCAAAGCCAAGCTTGGGAGAAGAGGCCGTGCCAATGTGGCACGAAGCTTTGGTGCAAGCATTTGACCATCATTGCTGTGGATTTTCCTACCGGAAGCCGCTTGCCCATGCTACGGAAAAGAGCCGGGAACTGCCTTACCTTTTGTGTGTTGCCTGATGGGTGGCAAATCCTCTTCTTTCTTCCACATGTCCTCACCAAGGGCACGCCTCAAGACCTTGAGAGGGTGCCTGGACTGAGATTTGGGCACAAACTCCAGTTCAAACCTGGTGACAAAGAGGTGACAGTGGCATGACCAAAGGCACCACCAGCCCTTTTTGCTCTGCTCCCAGCCAGAGCTTGGCACCATTGTAAAAGGTGTTTTTTCCCCCCACAAATCATCCATTCCCCATCCCCAGGGAGCATCCCAGGAAATGGGGTCGCCCAGGAAAGGTGTCCCGGTGTCCTCAAATCCTTCCTCCATCCCATCGTTTGCAGGAATGACAACAGGGCAGAGCCACAGCAGGACCCCCGTGGTCACTTGGGGGAAGGACTCACTCAGGAAAGATGATGACACGGCTGGTGCGAGTCAGGGAAGAAACAGGTACCATCCGGGACACCACCATGTCCAGCAGCTGGGGAAACTGCAATGGAGGAACACGGAGATGCCAGGACATCCTCGACGTGACCATGACACTCAATCACGGAGGAGTTCAGGGCGGCATGAGCCGCTGGAGCCACAGGGAATCCAAAACACTCACTATGAGTGCAGCCATTCTGAGGTTTGTCTTCCCAGATATCTCTTCCAGGAAATCATAGTAGAATCTCATTTGCACCATCCTGTCTTCAATGAGGAGCACCCCAACATCTCTCAGGACAAGTGCAATGCTCTTCCCCTTCGCCAGGCAGTGAGACAGGAGGGACATGGTGCCTAGGATGCATCCCTCCACTTTGCACCGGGACACGTGGGCATCCGTGGCCACCTTGGCATATTTCACAGGCGCCAACACCTTATTGTCTGGAAAAACCACACGAGAGGGATGGAGGCGCTCACCCTGCAGCCCTCCCCGAGGGATTCTTACTGCGCGTGTCCTGTTTGCGGACCAGCTTCGCAGAGGGGCCAGTTTGCTTCTCGCCAAGGGATGTGATAACTCCCATCTTCACCCACACCATGCAGTTGTTGTCCTACCAGACAGGTCATCCTCGTTGTCCATGAGGTTGTGGATGTCTCTGAGGATCCTGGACAGGAGAAAGACAGGCTTCTGGATAGTGACAATCTCTGTCCCAACCTGCTTCTGTGCGGGGACCACGTCAAAGGAGCCGAGGGTGGGAATTCGTACCCCCTGGAGCAGAGAAGAAGGGCGTGAAGGGTGAAGAGGGAAGAGCTGGGGGATGGCTCCACCCAGGGATGGTACCTCGGACCCTGCCACCTCCCGCTCTTTGGAGGCATCAGCTGGGACAGTGGGGAGAGCTTTGGGGAGGAGATGCCGAGTCCTCTCCTTCCTTTTCCTCCTTGGAAAAAGCGGGACTTGGGGGCAGAAGCCACTCAAGGGCATCCAGGGTTCTCCAACAACGGATCAGCCTTGCAGTAGAAGACTACCTAGCAGAGGTGACACCACCCTTGCCCGAGCCCTGTTTTGTCTCTCAGTGGGGATTTTGTGGGGAGTTCCCTGCTTTTTGAGGAGGGAAGGAGCAACTGCAGCCCAAGCTCCATGGCCACGGGATCCCCCCAGCTTCTCTAGGGGGATGAGGAAGATGCGGGTGTCACTCTACCTTGTGTAGCAAGAGCTGTTGTTGGGTGTAGCTGGCCACTGCGTCCCAGATGGCTGTTTGCTCTGGAAAGCAAAGGAAAACCAGGTCACACTCTGTGTCTGCTGGCTCTGCCTGCGTCCCACCCCCACAACGCCACAACTCTCAGTCCTGACAACACTCCTGTAGTGGCTGTGGGTGCTTGTACCTCTGGGGGTGATGCTGGGCATCATGAAGATGGGCTTCATCCCATCCCAGAAGTCCATCTTGTTTTGCCTTATGCTAGCGGGTCACTGCTTTGTGGCAACAGCCGTGTAGGAAGCTCTTCCCTGTGTTCACCCCAGAGATGCTCCTCCAGAGTGTGGGAACAACCACCCTACGCCCACTTTTGTACCCCTGCGTGGCCTGTGTCACAGACCGTGCACATGCCTGCACAGAAACGCTTGCCGAGGGAAACCATCCCTTGGGTATCAAATACAGAAACAGCACTGAAAACCTTGACTTCTGAGAGAGTCACTGCAGCCTTCTGCCAGGTCATTAAACAGCATGCTGGTGGCTGGGATCACCACTGCGTGTGCGTCACTTGCTTTCATGTCCATCTTTGTTACCCAAAGATTGGTCGAGTGAACTTTCCAAGACTTGTTTTGAAATTTAGAAAGCAGGCATTCTCTTATTACGGTGCCGGGAGCATGGGGGATCCCGCTAAGACTGTATACCGTGGGTCTTTCAGCACCGACCGGAACCTTTCAGGTCTTGATTGTACTAATTGTGCTGCCTCGTCTCTTGTTGGCAGCGGAGTCATGACCTTGTAGGTGAGCTCCTTGGGCATCCAGGCTTCCGGGCTCATTGATGAATTTGTTTCAGTGTTGAATTTGCTTCCAACAGGGTATATTTTTTCTCCTTGTCTTTGCTTGTGCCTCTGCAGTCTTGCTGCTTGTGTTTGGTTCGGCTTTGCTGCTTGGCCTTTGGCTGCAGGTTTGCCTTTGGATTGGCCGCTCACCAGCAACTTTTTTCCAGACACGGCCCCGGGGATCCCTGGCAGCTGCCTGGAAGGACATAACACAAGGACTTTGCCCGAGGCCATGATGGCTTCGGGGCTACATCCTGCCCTGCAAGCCATGTGCCTCTTGGCGCAGCCTCCGGCAGCTCAGGAGGGGAAATGCCCTCCCCAAGCCGGCACCCTCAGCTGACACACAGCTGTCCCCATGTCCCCAGGCCACACCTGTGCTCTCATGAAGGGGAGGAGGACACACCCCCCCCCCCTTTGAAATGGGGGCTCCCCTAGCCCCATCGCACTGCCCTGTGCTGCTGTCAGGCAGTGATGAACCCAGTGAGGGTTTGGGGCTCTCACCGGGTCGGCAAGTAACCCGATGCAGATGCTCAGTCCTGAGCCCCCAGACTCACCTAGCCTGGCACTTCGTCCTCTTATTCATCGCCGCCTTATTGTGGACTTCCTCCTGTTTGTTAGTAACCGAGCTGGAATCAGCAGGCAAAGGCACTTCAGGAAGTCCCGCTGCAAATGGGAAGGAGAAACCTCGTCAAGAAGAGCATCACCGTGATGCTCCCAGTCCCAGGGACATGGAGCGGTGCTCACATCTCATCCCAAAACATCCAAGGCAGCCGTTCTGCTCTATCCACTGCCTCCCCAATACCAGCAAAGGTGATATGAATCACTTAGCATAACTTGGCGTTAGCAGCTGGGAAGCCTTGGCTGCAAGCTGTGAAAGCTAAAATCTTTGGATTTACACCCACATTTTTCCCTACTTGGACAAAAGGAGGCCTCGAGACAGCTGCTTTTATCAGCATAAGGCTTGAGGAAAGCGGGTGAACCCCTGTCTGCTTTCACGTGGAAAGGATGATGATTAACCTGTGCTCCATCGCTCTGGGGATTTGCTTATTCCCCTACTATTTTTTCAAGGGTTCTTGGAAATAAAAGGTGTAGAATTAGCAGGGAAATCTGCTCTCATTCGGGACATGGATTACTCGGTGCTGGCCAGTAAAACTAAAGATGTGTCCTAGGAGCTGTCTGCTTACAGGCTGTACTAGCAGACACCGTGCATCTCCCACCAAGTTATGGCTGGCTTGGAAGGAGGTTTACACCGAGAGAAGGACAGGCTCTGATAAATCCCGAGCAAGTCAAAACTACGTGCAATATTCCTCCCCTCGTTTCTAAGAAACACAAGTCCTCCTTGAAGCGGTACGGGTTATGCCGGCTGTAATAAATTAATCTATCAAGATCCTGCCTGAGATTCTGCTTGGGGGATCCTAGGGTTGAGCAAAAAGGGAAAATATCTGCATGAGTGCATGTGTGGAGTCGAGGCAGCGTGCCCGTTGGATCAGTGGCCCGCCATGAAGGGTCTACAAAGTCTCAGGTGGTAGAACTTGACGCCTTGAGCGTGCACCAAGTTCCTTTTCCCCAGCAACCAGCGCTCACCGGGCTCCTCGGCGAAGGCACTGGTAGCGCCGGGGTTTGGAAAAAGGGGAGGTGGGTGATGTAGGCAAGCCTCTTTTGGAGAGGGAATGTTAAGTCATTCCCAAGAATCTGAGCATCCTGGCCCACTCCCAAAGCCAAGCTTGGGAGAAGAGGCCGTGCCAATGTGGCACGAAGCTTTGGTGCAAGCATTTGACCATCATTGCTGTGGATTTTCCTACCGGAAGCCGCTTGCCCATGCTACGGAAAAGAGCCGGGAACTGCCTTACCTTTTGTGTGTTGCCTGATGGGTGGCAAATCCTCTTCTTTCTTCCACATGTCCTCACCAAGGGCACGCCTCAAGACCTTGAGAGGGTGCCTGGACTGAGATTTGGGCACAAACTCCAGTTCAAACCTGGTGACAAAGAGGTGACAGTGGCATGACCAAAGGCACCACCAGCCCTTTTTGCTCTGCTCCCAGCCAGAGCTTGGCACCATTGTAAAAGGTGTTTTTTCCCCCCACAAATCATCCATTCCCCATCCCCAGGGAGCATCCCAGGAAATGGGGTCGCCCAGGAAAGGTGTCCCGGTGTCCTCAGATCCTTCCTCCATCCCATCGTTTGCAGGAATGACAACAGGGCAGAGCCACAGCAGGACCCCCGTGGTCACTTGGGGAAAGGACTCACTCAGGAAAGATGATGACACGGCTGGTGCGAGTCAGGGAAGAAACAGGTACCATCCGGGACACCACCATGTCCAGCAGCTGGGGAAACTGCAATGGAGGAACACGGAGATGCCAGGACATCCTCGACGTGACCATGACACTCAATCACGGAGGAGTTCAGGGCGGCATGAGCCGCTGGAGCTACAGGGAATCCAAAACACTCACTATGAACGCAGCCATTCTGAGGTTTGTCTTCCCAGATATCTCTTCCAGGAAATCATAGTAGAATCTCATTTGCACCATCCTGTCTTCAATGAGGAGCACCCCAACATCTCTCAGGACAAGTGCAATGCTCTTCCCCTTCGCCAGGCAGTGAGACAGGAGGGACATGGTGCCTAGGATGCATCCCTCCACTTTGCACCGGGACACGTGGGCATCCGTGGCCACCTTGGCATATTTCACAGGCGCCAACACCTTATTGTCTGGAAAAACCACACGAGAGGGATGGAGGCGCTCACCCTGCAGCCCTCCCCGAGGGATTCTTACTGCGCGTGTCCTGTTTGCGGACCAGCTTCGCAGAGGGGCCAGTTTGCTTCTCGCCAAGGGATGTGATAACTCCCATCTTCACCCACACCATGCAGTTGTTGTCCTACCAGACAGGTCATCCTCGTTGTCCATGAGGTTGTGGATGTCTCTGAGGATCCTGGACAGGAGAAAGACAGGCTTCTGGATAGTGACAATCTCTGTCCCAACCTGCTTCTGTGCGGGGACCACGTCAAAGGAGCCGAGGGTGGGAATTCCTACCCCCTGGAGCAGAGAAGAAGGGCGTGAAGGGTGAAGAGGGAAGAGCTGGGGGATGGCTCCACCCAGGGATGGTACCTCGGACCCTGCCACCTCCCGCTCTTTGGAGGCACCAGCTGGGACAGTGGGGAGAGCTTTGGGGAGGAGATGCCGAGTCCTCTCCTTCCTTTTCCTCCTTGGAAAAAGCGGGACTTGGGGGCAGAAGCCACTCAAGGGCATCCAGGGTTCTCCAACAACGGATCAGCCTTGCAGTAGAAGACTACCTAGCAGAGGTGACACCACCCTTGCCCGAGCCCTGTTTTGTCTCTCAGTGGGGATTTTGTGGGGAGTTCCCTGCTTTTTGAGGAGGGAAGGAGCAACTGCAGCCCAAGCTCCATGGCCACGGGATCCCCCCAGCTTCTCTAGGGGGATGAGGAAGATGCGGGTGTCACTCTACCTTGTGTAGCAAGAGCTGTTGTTGGGTGTAGCTGGCCACTGCGTCCCAGATGGCTGTTTGCTCTGGAAAGCAAAGGAAAACCAGGTCACACTCTCTGTCTGCTGGCTCTGCCTGCGTCCCACCCCCACAACGCCACAACTCTCAGTCCTGAAAACACTCCTGTAGTGGCTGTGGGTGCTTGTACCTCTGAGGGTGATGCTGGGCATCACGAAGATGGGCTTCATCCCATCCCAGAAGTCCATCTTGTTTTGCCTTATGCTAGCGGGTCACTGCTTTGTGGCAACAGCCGTGTAGGAAGCTCTTCCCTGTGTTCACCCCAGAGATGCTCCTCCAGAGTGTGGGAACAACCACCCTACGCCCACTTTTGTACCCCTGCGTGGCCTGTGTCACAGACCGTGCACATGCCTGCACAGAAACGCTTGCCGAGGGAAACCATCCCTTGGGTATCAAATACAGAAACAGCACTGAAAACCTTGACTTCTGAGAGAGTCACTGCAGCCTTCTCCCAGGTCATTAAACAGCATGCTGGTGGCTGGGATCACCACTGCGTGTGCGTCACTTGCTTTCATGTCCATCTTTGTTACCCAAAGATTGGTCGAGTGAACTTTCCAAGACTTGTTTTGAAATTTAGAAAGCAGGCATTCTCTTATTATGGTGCCGGGAGCATGGGGGATCCCGCTAAGACTGTATACCGTGGGTCTTTCAGCACCGACCGGAACCTTTCAGGTCTTGATTGTACTAATTGTGTTGCCTCGTCTCTTGTTGGCAGCGGAGTCATGACCTTGTAGGTGAGCTCCTTGGGCATCCAGGCTTCCGGGCTCATTGATGAATTTGTTTCAGTGTTGAATTTGCTTCCAACAGGGTATATTTTTTCTCCTTGTCTTTGCTTGTGCCTCTGCAGTCTTGCTGCTTGTGTTTGGTTCGGCTTTGCTGCTTGGCCTTTGGCTGCAGGTTTGCCTTTGGATTGGCCGCTCACCAGCAACTTTTTTCCAGACACGGCCCCGGGGATCCCTGGCAGCTGCCTGGAAGGACATAACACAAGGACTTTGCCCGAGGCCATGATGGCTTCGGGGCTACATCCTGCCCTGCAAGCCATGTGCCTCTTGGCGCAGCCTCCGGCAGCTCAGGAGGGGAAATGCCCTCCCCAAGCCGGCACCCTCAGCTGACACACAGCTGTCCCCATGTCCCCAGGCCACACCTGTGCTCTCATGAAGGGGAGGAGGACACCCCCCCCCCCTTTGAAATGGGGGCTCCCCTAGCCCCATCGCACTGCCCTGTGCTGCTGTCAGGCAGTGATGAACCCAGTGAGGGTTTGGGGCTCTCACCGGGTCGGCAAGTAACCCGATGCAGATGCTCAGTCCTGAGCCCCCAGACTCACCTAGCCTGGCGCTTCGTCCTCTTATTCATCGCCGCCTTATTGTGGACTTCCTCCTGTTTGTTAGTAACCGAGCTGGAATCAGCAGGCAAAGGCACTTCAGGAAGTCCCGCTGCAAATGGGAAGGAGAAACCTCGTCAAGAAGAGCATCACCGTGATGCTCCCAGTCCCAGGGACATGGAGCGGTGCTCACATCTCATCCCAAAACATCCAAGGCAGCCGTTCTGCTCTATCCACTGCCTCCCCAATACCAGCAAAGGTGATATGAATCACTTAGCATAACTTGGCGTTAGCAGCTGGGAAGCCTTGGCTGCAAGCTGTGAAAGCTAAAATCTTTGGATTTACACCCACATTTTTCCCTACTTGGACAAAAGGAGGCCTCGAGACAGCTGCTTTTATCAGCATAAGGCTTGAGGAAAGCGGGTGAACCCCTGTCTGCTTTCACGTGGAAAGGATGATGATTAACCTGTGCTCCATCGCTCTGGGGATTTGCTTATTCCCCTACTATTTTTTCAAGGGTTCTTGGAAATAAAAGGTGTAGAATTAGCAGGGAAATCTGCTCTCATTCGGGACATGGATTACTCGGTGTTGGCCAGTAAAACTAAAGATGTGTCCTAGGAGCTGTCTGCATACAGGCTGTACTAGCAGACACCGTGCATCTCCCACCAAGTTATGGCTGGCTTGGAAGGAGGTTTACACCGAGAGAAGGACAGGCTCTGATAAATCCCGAGCAAGTCAAAACTACGTGCAATATTCCTCCCCTCGTTTCTAAGAAACGCAAGTCCTCCTTGAAGCGGTACGGGTTATGCCGGCTGTAATAAATTAATCTATCAAGATCCTGCCTGAGATTCTGCTTGGGGGATCCTAGGGTTGAGCAAAAAGGGAAAATATCTGCATGAGTGCATGTGTGGAGTCGAGGCAGCGTGCCCGTTGGATCAGTGGCCCGCCATGAAGGGTCTACAAAGTCTCAGGTGGTAGAACTTGACGCCTTGAGCGTGCACCAAGTTCCTTTTCCCCAGCAACCAGCGCTCACCGGGCTCCTCGGCGAAGGCACTGGTAGCGCCAGGGTTTGGAAAAAGGGGAGGTGGGTGATGTAGGCAAGCCTCTTTTGGAGAGGGAATGTTAAGTCATTCCCAAGAATCCGAGCATCCTGGCCCACTCCCAAAGCCAAGCTTGGGAGAAGAGGCCGTGCCAATGTGGCACGAAGCTTTGGTGCAAGCATTTGACCATCATTGCTGTGGATTTTCCTACCGGAAGCCGCTTGCCCATGCTACGGAAAAGAGCCGGGAACTGCCTTACCTTTTGTGTGTTGCCTGATGGGTGGCAAATCCTCTTCTTTCTTCCACATGTCCTCACCAAGGGCACGCCTCAAGACCTTGAGAGGGTGCCTGGACTGAGATTTGGGCACAAACTCCAGTTCAAACCTGGTGACAAAGAGGTGACAGTGGCATGACCAAAGGCACCACCAGCCCTTTTTGCTCTGCTCCCAGCCAGAGCTTGGCACCATTGTAAAAGGTGTTTTTTCCCCCCACAAATCATCCATTCCCCATCCCCAGGGAGCATCCCAGGAAATGGGGTCGCCCAGGAAAGGTGTCCCGGTGTCCTCAAATCCTTCCTCCATCCCATCGTTTGCAGGAATGACAACAGGGCAGAACCACAGCAGGACCCCCGTGGTCACTTGGGGGAAGGACTCACTCAGGAAAGATGATGACACGGCTGGTGCGAGTCAGGGAAGAAACAGGTACCATCCGGGACACCACCATGTCCAGCAGCTGGGGAAACTGCAATGGAGGAACACGGAGATGCCAGGACATCCTCGACGTGACCATGACACTCAATCACGGAGGAGTTCAGGGCGGCATGAGCCGCTGGAGCCACAGGGAATCCAAAACACTCACTATGAGTGCAGCCATTCTGAGGTTTGTCTTCCCAGATATCTCTTCCAGGAAATCATAGTAGAATCTCATTTGCACCATCCTGTCTTCAATGAGGAGCACCCCAACATCTCTCAGGACAAGTGCAATGCTCTTCCCCTTCGCCAGGCAGTGAGACAGGAGGGACATGGTGCCTAGGATGCATCCCTCCACTTTGCACCGGGACACGTGGGCATCCGTGGCCACCTTGGCATATTTCACAGGCGCCAACACCTTATTGTCTGGAAAAACCACACGAGAGGGATGGAGGCGCTCACCCTGCAGCCCTCCCCGAGGGATTCTTACTGCGCGTGTCCTGTTTGCGGACCAGCTTCGCAGAGGGGCCAGTTTGCTTTTCGCAAAGGGATGTGATAACTCCCATCTTCACCCACACCATGCAGTTGTTGTCCTACCAGACAGGTCATCCTCGTTGTCCATGAGGTTGTGGATGTCTCTGAGGATCCTGGACAGGCGAAAGACAGTCTTCTGGATAGTGACAATCTCTGTCCCAACCTGCTTCTGTGCGGGGACCACGTCAAAGGAGCCGAGGGTGGGAATTCGTACCCCCTGGAGCAGAGAAGAAGGGCGTGAAGGGTGAAGAGGGAAGAGCTGGGGGATGGCTCCACCCAGGGATGGTACCTCGGACCCTGCCACCTCCCGCTCTTTGGAGGCACCAGCTGGGACAGTGGGGAGAGCTTTGGGGAGGAGATGCCGAGTCCTCTCCTTCCTTTTCCTCCTTGGAAAAAGCGGGACTTGGGGGCAGAAGCCACTCAAGGGCATCCAGGGTTCTCCAACAACGGATCAGCCTTGCAGTAGAAGACTACCTAGCAGAGGTGACACCACCCTTGCCCGAGCCCTGTTTTGTCTCTCAGTGGGGATTTTGTGGGGAGTTCCCTGCTTTTTGAGGAGGGAAGGAGCAACTGCAGCCCAAGCTCCACGGCCACGGGATCCCCCCAGCTTCTCTAGGGGGATAAGGAAGATGCGGGTGTCACTCTACCTTGTGTAGCAAGAGCTGTTGTTGGGTGTAGCTGGCCACTGCGTCCCAGATGGCTGTTTGCTCTGGAAAGCAAAGGAAAACCAGGTCACACTCTGTGTCTGCTGGCTCTGCCTGCGTCCCACCCCCACAACGCCACAACTCTCAGTCCTGACAACACTCCTGTAGTGGCTGTGGGTGCTTGTACCTCTGAGGGTGATGCTGGGCATCACGAAGATGGGCTTCATCCCATCCCAGAAGTCCATCTTGTTTTGCCTTATGCTAGCGGGTCACTGCTTTGTGGCAACAGCCGTGTAGGAAGCTCTTCCCTGTGTTCACCCCAGAGATGCTCCTCCAGAGTGTGGGAACAACCACCCTACGCCCACTTTTGTACCCCTGCGTGGCCTGTGTCACAGACCGTGCACATGCCTGCACAGAAACGCTTGCCGAGGGAAACCATCCCTTGGGTATCAAATACAGAAACAGCACTGAAAACCTTGACTTCTGAGAGAGTCACTGCAGCCTTCTCCCAGGTCATTAAACAGCATGCTGGTGGCTGGGATCACCACTGCGTGTGCGTCACTTGCTTTCATGTCCATCTTTGTTACCCAAAGATTGGTCGAGTGAACTTTCCAAGACTTGTTTTGAAATTTAGAAAGCAGGCATTCTCTTATTACGGTGCCGGGAGCATGGGGGATCCCGCTAAGACTGTATACCGTGGGTCTTTCAGCACCGACCGGAACCTTTCAGGTCTTGATTGTACTAATTGTGTTGCCTCGTCTCTTGTTGGCAGCGGAGTCATGACCTTGTAGGTGATCTCCTTGGGCATCCAGGCTTCCGGGCTCATTGATGAATTTGTTTCAGTGTTGAATTTGCTTCCAACAGGGTATATTTTTTCTCCTTGTCTTTGCTTGTGCCTCTGCAGTCTTGCTGCTTGTGTTTGGTTCGGCTTTGCTGCTTGGCCTTTGGCTGCAGGTTTGCCTTTGGATTGGCCGCTCACCAGCAACTTTTTTCCAGACACGGCCCCGGGGATCCCTGGCAGCTGCCTGGAAGGACATAACACAAGGACTTTGCCTGAGGCCATGATGGCTTCGGGGCTACATCCTGCCCTGCAAGCCATGTGCCTCTTGGCGCAGCCTCCGGCAGCTCAGGAGGGGAAATGCCCTCCCCAAGCCGGCACCCTCAGCTGACACACAGCTGTCCCCATGTCCCCAGGCCACACCTGTGCTCTCATGAAGGGGAGGAGGACACCCCCCCCCCCCCTTTGAAATGGGGGCTCCCCTAGCCCCATCGCACTGCCCTGTGCTGCTGTCAGGCAGTGATGAACCCAGTGAGGGTTTGGGGCTCTCACCGGGTCGGCAAGTAACCCGATGCAGATGCTCAGTCCTGAGCCCCCAGACTCACCTAGCCTGGCGCTTCGTCCTCTTATTCATCGCCGCCTTATTGTGGACTTCCTCCTGTTTGTTAGTAACCGAGCTGGAATCAGCAGGCAAAGGCACTTCAGGAAGTCCCGCTGCAAATGGGAAGGAGAAACCTCGTCAAGAAGAGCATCACCGTGATGCTCCCAGTCCCAGGGACATGGAGCGGTGCTCACATCTCATCCCAAAACATCCAAGGCAGCCGTTCTGCTCTATCCACTGCCTCCCCAATACCAGCAAAGGTGATATGAATCACTTAGCATAACTTGGCGTTAGCAGCTGGGAAGCCTTGGCTGCAAGCTGTGAAAGCTAAAATCTTTGGATTTACACCCACATTTTTCCCTACTTGGACAAAAGGAGGCCTCGAGACAGCTGCTTTTATCAGCATAAGGCTTGAGGAAAGCGGGTGAACCCCTGTCTGCTTTCACGTGGAAAGGATGATGATTAACCTGTGCTCCATCGCTCTGGGGATTTGCTTATTCCCCTACTATTTTTTCAAGGGTTCTTGGAAATAAAAGGTGTAGAATTAGCAGGGAAATCTGCTCTCATTCGGGACATGGATTACTCGGTGCTGGCCAGTAAAACTAAAGATGTGTCCTAGGAGCTGTCTGCATACAGGCTGTACTAGCAGACACCGTGCATCTCCCACCAAGTTATGGCTGGCTTGGAAGGAGGTTTACACCGAGAGAAGGACAGGCTCTGATAAATCCCGAGCAAGTCAAAACTACGTGCAATATTCCTCCCCTCGTTTCTAAGAAACGCAAGTCCTCCTTGAAGCGGTATGGGTTATGCCGGCTGTAATAAATTAATCTATCAAGATCCTGCCTGAGATTCTGCTTGGGGGATCCTAGGGTTGAGCAAAAAGGGAAAATATCTGCATGAGTGCATGTGTGGAGTCGAGGCAGCGTGCCCGTTGGATCAGTGGCCCGCCACGAAGGGTCTACAAAGTCTCAGGTGGTAGAACTTGACGCCTTGAGCGTGCACCAAGTTCCTTTTCCCCAGCAACCAGCGCTCACCGGGCTCCTCGGCGAAGGCACTGGTAGCGCCGGGGTTTGGAAAAAGGGGAGGTGGGTGATGTAGGCAAGCCTCTTTTGGAGAGGGAATGTTAAGTCATTCCCAAGAATCCGAGCATCCTGGCCCACTCCCAAAGCCAAGCTTGGGAGAAGAGGCCGTGCCAATGTGGCACGAAGCTTTGGTGCAAGCATTTGACCATCATTGCTGTGGATTTTCCTACCGGAAGCCGCTTGCCCATGCTACGGAAAAGAGCCGGGAACTGCCTTACCTTTTGTGTGTTGCCTGATGGGTGGCAAATCCTCTTCTTTCTTCCACATGTCCTCACCAAGGGCACGCCTCAAGACCTTGAGAGGGTGCCTGGACTGAGATTTGGGCACAAACTCCAGTTCAAACCTGGTGACAAAGAGGTGACAGTGGCATGACCAAAGGCACCACCAGCCCTTTTTGCTCTGCTCCCAGCCAGAGCTTGGCACCATTGTAAAAGGTGTTTTTTTCCCCCACAAATCATCCATTCCCCATCCCCAGGGAGCATCCCAGGAAATGGGGTCGCCCAGGAAAGGTGTCCCGGTGTCCTCAAATCCTTCCTCCATCCCATCGTTTGCAGGAATGACAACAGGGCAGAGCCACAGCAGGACCCCCGTGGTCACTTGGGGGAAGGACTCACTCAGGAAAGATGATGACACGGCTGGTGCGAGTCAGGGAAGAAACAGGTACCATCCGGGACACCACCATGTCCAGCAGCTGGGGAAACTGCAGTGGAGGAACACGGAGATGCCAGGACATCCTCGACGTGACCATGACACTCAATCACGGAGGAGTTCAGGGCGGCGTGAGCCGCTGGAGCCACAGGGAATCCAAAACACTCACTATGAGTGCAGCCATTCTGAGGTTTGTCTTCCCAGATATCTCTTCCAGGAAATCATAGTAGAATCTCATTTGCACCATCCTGTCTTCAATGAGGAGCACCCAAACATCTCCCAGGACAAGTGCAATGCTCTTCCCCTTCGCCAGGCAGTGAGACAGGAGGGACATGGTGCCTAGGATGCATCCCTCCACTTTGCACCGGGACACGTGGGCATCCGTGGCCACCTTGGCATATTTCACAGGCGCCAACACCTTATTGTCTGGAAAAACCACACGAGAGGGATGAAGGCGCTCACCCTGCAGCCCTCCCCGAGGGATTCTTACTGCGCGTGTCCTGTTTGCGGACCAGCTTCGCAGAGGGGCCAGTTTGCTTTTCGCAAAGGGATGTGATAACTCCCATCTTCACCCACACCATGCAGTTGTTGTCCTACCAGACAGGTCATCCTCGTTGTCCATGAGGTTGTGGATGTCTCTGAGGATCCTGGACAGGCGAAAGACAGGCTTCTGGATAGTGACAATCTCTGTCCCAACCTGCTTCTGTGCGGGGACCACGTCAAAGGAGCCGAGGGTGGGAATTCGTACCCCCTGGAGCAGAGAAGAAGGGCGTGAAGGGTGAAGAGGGAAGAGCTGGGGGATGGCTCCACCCAGGGATGGTACCTCGGACCCTGCCACCTCCCGCTCTTTGGAGGCACCAGCTGGGACAGTGGGGAGAGCTTTGGGGAGGAGATGCCGAGTCCTCTCCTTCCTTTTCCTCCTTGGAAAAAGCGGGACTTGGGGGCAGAAGCCACTCAAGGGCATCCAGCGTTCTCCAACAACGGATCAGCCTTGCAGTAGAAGACTACCTAGCAGAGGTGACACCACCCTTGCCCGAGCCCTGTTTTGTCTCTCAGTGGGGATTTTGTGGGGAGTTCCCTGCTTTTTGAGGAGGGAAGGAGCAACTGCAGCCCAAGCTCCACGGCCATGGGATCCCCCCAGCTTCTCTAGGGGGATAAGGAAGATGCGGGTGTCACTCTACCTTGTGTAGCAAGAGCTGTTGTTGGGTGTAGCTGGCCACTGCGTCCCAGATGGCTGTTTGCTCTGGAAAGCAAAGGAAAACCAGGTCACACTCTGTGTCTGCTGGCTCTGCCTGCGTCCCACCCCCACAACGCCACAACTCTCAGTCCTGACAACACTCCTGTAGTGGCTGTGGGTGCTTGTACCTCTGAGGGTGATGCTGGGCATCACAAAGATGGGCTTCATCCCATCCCAGAAGTCCATCTTGTTTTGCCTTATGCTAGCGGGTCACTGCTTTGTGGCAACAGCCGTGTAGGAAGCTCTTCCCTGTGTTCACCCCAGAGATGCTCCTCCAGAGTGTGGGAACAACCACCCTACGCCCACTTTTGTACCCCTGCGTGGCCTGTGTCACAGACCGTGCACATGCCTGCACAGAAGCTTGCCGAGGGAAACCATCCCTTGGGTATCAAATACAGAAACAGCACTGAAAACCTTGACTTCTGAGAGAGTCACTGCAGCCTTCTCCCAGGTCATTAAACAGCATGCTTGTGGCTGGGATCACCACTGCGTGTGCGTCACTTGCTTTCATGTCCATCTTTGTTACCCAAAGATTGGTCGAGTGAACTTTCCAAGACTTGTTTTGAAATTTAGAAAGCAGGCATTCTCTTATTACGGTGCCGGGAGCATGGGGGATCCCGCTAAGACTGTATACCGTGGGTCTTTCAGCACCGACCGGAACCTTTCAGGTCTTGATTGTACTAATTGTGTTGCCTCGTCTCTTGTTGGCAGCGGAGTCATGACCTTGTAGGTGATCTCCTTGGGCATCCAGGCTTCCGGGCTCATTGATGAATTTGTTTCAGTGTTGAATTTGCTTCCAACAGGGTATATTTTTTCTCCTTGTCTTTGCTTGTGCCTCTGCAGTCTTGCTGCTTGTGTTTGGTTCGGCTTTGCTGCTTGGCCTTTGGCTGCAGGTTTGCCTTTGGATTGGCCGCTCACCAGCAACTTTTTTCCAGACACGGCCCCTGGGATCCCTGGCAGCTGCCTGGAAGGACATAACACAAGGACTTTGCCCGAGGCCATGATGGCTTCGGGGCTACATCCTGCCCTGCAAGCCATGTGCCTCTTGGCGCAGCCTCCGGCAGCTCAGGAGGGGAAATGCCCTCCCCAAGCCGGCACCCTCAGCTGACACACAGCTGTCCCCATGTCCCCAGGCCACACCTGTGCTCTCATGAAGGGGAGGAGGACACCCCCCCCCCCCTTTGAAATGGGGGCTCCCCTAGCCCCATCGCACTGCCCTGTGCTGCTGTCAGGCAGTGATGAACCCAGTGAGGGTTTGGGGCTCTCACCGGGTCGGCAAGTAACCCGATGCAGATGCTCAGTCCTGAGCCCCCAGACTCACCTAGCCTGGCGCTTCGTCCTCTTATTCATCGCCGCCTTATTGTGGACTTCCTCCTGTTTGTTAGTAACCGAGCTGGAATCAGCAGGCAAAGGCACTTCAGGAAGTCCCGCTGCAAATGGGAAGGAGAAACCTCATCAAGAAGAGCATCACCGTGATGCTCCCAGTCCCAGGGACATGGAGCGGTGCTCACATCTCATCCCAAAACATCCAAGGCAGCCGTTCTGCTCTATCCACTGCCTCCCCAATACCAGCAAAAGTGATATGAATCACTTAGCATAACTTGGCGTTAGCAGCTGGGAAGCCTTGGCTGCAAGCTGTGAAAGCTAAAATCTTTGGATTTACACCCACATTTTTCCCTACATGGACAAAAGGAGGCCTCGAGACAGCTGCTTTTATCAGCATAAGGCTTGAGGAAAGCGGGTGAACCCCTGTCTGCTTTCACGTGGAAAGGATGATGATTAACCTGTGCTCCATCGCTCTGGGGATTTGCTTATTCCCCTACTATTTTTTCAAGGGTTCTTGGAAATAAAAGGTGTAGAATTAGCAGGGAAATCTGCTCTCATTCGGGACATGGATTACTCGGTGCTGGCCAGTAAAACTAAAGATGTGTCCTAGGAGCTGTCTGCTTACAGGCTGTACTAGCAGACACCGTGCATCTCCCACCAAGTTATGGCTGGCTTGGAAGGAGGTTTACACCGAGAGAAGGACAGGCTCTGATAAATCCCGAGCAAGTCAAAACTACGTGCAATATTCCTCCCCTCGTTTCTAAGAAACGCAAGTCCTCCTTGAAGCGGTATGGGTTATGCCGGCTGTAATAAATTAATCTATCAAGATCCTGCCTGAGATTCTGCTTGGGGGATCCTAGGGTTGAGCAAAAAGGGAAAATATCTGCATGAGTGCATGTGTGGAGTCGAGGCAGCGTGCCCGTTGGATCAGTGGCCCGCCACGAAGGGTCTACAAAGTCTCAGGTGGTAGAACTTGACGCCTTGAGCGTGCACCAAGTTCCTTTTCCCCAGCAACCAGCGCTCACCGGGCTCCTCAGCGAAGGTACGGGTAGCGCCGGGGTTTTGAAAAAGGGGAGGTGGGTGATGTAGGCAAGCCTCTTTTGGAGAGGGAATGTTAAGTCATTCCCAAGAATCCGAGCATCCTGGCCCACTCCCAAAGCCAAGCTTGGGAGAAGAGGCCGTGCCAATGTGGCACGAAGCTTTGGTGCAAGCATTTGACCATCATTGCTGTGGATTTTCCTACCGGAAGCCGCTTGCCCATGCTACGGAAAAGAGCCGGGAACTGCCTTACCTTTTGTGTGTTGCCTGATGGGTGGCAAATCCTCTTCTTTCTTCCACATGTCCTCACCAAGGGCACGCCTCAAGACCTTGAGAGGGTGCCTGGACTGAGATTTGGGCACAAACTCCAGTTCAAACCTGGTGACAAAGAGGTGACAGTGGCATGACCAAAGGCACCACCAGCCCTTTTTGCTCTGCTCCCAGCCAGAGCTTGGCACCATTGTAAAAGGTGTTTTTTCCCCCCACAAATCATCCATTCCCCATCCCCAGGGAGCATCCCAGGAAATGGGGTCGCCCAGGAAAGGTGTCCCGGTGTCCTCAAATCCTTCCTCCATCCCATCGTTTGCAGGAATGACAACAGGGCAGAGCCACAGCAGGACCCCCGTGGTCACTTGGGGGAAGGACTCACTCAGGAAAGATGATGACACGGCTGGTGCGAGTCAGGGAAGAAACAGGTACCATCCGGGACACCACCATGTCCAGCAGCTGGGGAAACTGCAATGGAGGAACACGGAGATGCCAGGACATCCTCGACGTGACCATGACACTCAATCACGGAGGAGTTCAGGGCGGCATGAGCCGCTGGAGCCACAGGGAATCCAAAACACTCACTATGAACGCAGCCATTCTGAGGTTTGTCTTCCCAGATATCTCTTCCAGGAAATCATAGTAGAATCTCATTTGCACCATCCTGTCTTCAATGAGGAGCATCCCAACATCTCTCAGGACAAGTGCAATGCTCTTCCCCTTCGCCAGGCAGTGAGACAGGAGGGACATGGTGCCTAGGATGCATCCCTCCACTTTGCACCGGGACACGTGGGCATCCGTGGCCACCTTGGCATATTTCACAGGCGCCAACACCTTATTGTCTGGAAAAACCACACGAGAGGGATGGAGGCGCTCATCCTGCAGCCCTCCCCGAGGGATTCTTACTGCGCGTGTCCTGTTTGCGGACCAGCTTCGCAGAGGGGCCAGTTTGCTTTTCGCAAAGGGATGTGATAACTCCCATCTTCACCCACACCATGCAGTTGTTGTCCTACCAGACAGGTCATCCTCGTTGTCCATGAGGTTGTGGATGTCTCTGAGGATCCTGGACAGGCGAAACACAGGCTTCTGGATAGTGACAATCTCTGTCCCAACCTGTTCTGTGCGGGGACCACGTCAAAGGAGCCGAGGGTGGGAATTCGTACCCCCTGGAGCAGAGAAGAAGGGCGTGAAGGGTGAAGAGGGAAGAGCTGGGGGATGGCTCCACCCAGGGATGGTACCTCGGACCCTGCCACCTCCCGCTCTTTGGAGGCACCAGCTGGGACAGTGGGGAGAGCTTTGGGGAGGAGATGCCGAGTCCTCTCCTTCCTTTTCCTCCTTGGAAAAAGCGGGACTTGGGGGCAGAAGCCACTCAAGGGCATCCAGGGTTCTCCAACAACGGATCAGCCTTGCAGTAGAAGACTACCTAGCAGAGGTGACACCACCCTTGCCCGAGCCCTGTTTTGTCTCTCAGTGGGGATTTTGTGGGGAGTTCCCTGCTTTTTGAGGAGGGAAGGAGCAACTGCAGCCCAAGCTCCACGGCCACGGGATCCCCCCAGCTTCTCTAGGGGGATAAGGAAGATGCGGGTGTCACTCTACCTTGTGTAGCAAGAGCTGTTGTTGGGTGTAGCTGGCCACTGCGTCCCAGATGGCTGTTTGCTCTGGAAAGCAAAGGAAAACCAGGTCACACTCTCTGTCTGCTGGCTCTGCCTGCGTCCCACCCCCACAACGCCACAACTCTCAGTCCTGACAACACTCCTGTAGTGGCTGTGTGTGCTTGTACCTCTGAGGGTGATGCTGGGCATCACGAAGATGGGCTTCATCCCATCCCAGAAGTCCATCTTGTTTTGCCTTATGCTAGCGGGTCACTGCTTTGTGGCAACAGCCGTGTAGGAAGCTCTTCCCTGTGTTCACCCCAGAGATGCTCCTCCAGAGTGTGGGAACAACCACCCTACGCCCACTTTTGTACCCCTGCGTGGCCTGTGTCACAGACCGTGCACATGCCTGCACAGAAACGCTTGCCGAGGGAAACCATCCCTTGGGTATCAAATACAGAAACAGCACTGAAAACCTTGACTTCTGAGAGAGTCACTGCAGCCTTCTCCCAGGTCATTAAACAGCATGCTTGTGGCTGGGATCACCACTGCGTGTGCGTCACTTGCTTTCATGTCCATCTTTGTTACCCAAAGTTTGGTCGAGTGAACTTTCCAAGACTTTTTCTGAAGTTTAGAAAGCAGGCATTCTCTTATTATGGTGCCGGGAGCATGGGGGATCTCTCCTTCTAACATGCTCACCTTGTCCTGACATACATGTCCCTTACATTCTGTATAATCATAAATATGCACTACCTTTCCCCAAAATCCCATACATATTTGATTATTTCCCAGAATCCACTTACATTAGTCCCTCCTTCTTTTTTACATGCATAGTTTTCTTCTGATTTGAGTCGGAGGGCTGCTTTTGCAACCACCAAGTCCTTGCTGGCTCCTGAACACTTCATGACCTGATCAACCTGGTCCTTTTACAAAGTTTCTTGGCAAAACCTGCTAGGTGTCCATGACATTCAATCAGTTCTTTCTCTCATCCTAGATATTCCTTGCAAGTTGGATCATAAATCTCATCCTTTACAACATGAGGTCTTCTCAATCACAAGCTCATAATTATACTAATAAAGCAACTTCTGGGTTACAATCTCATAATTATACTAAGGCTACACATACGTGAAGGTGATACATTACACTTCTGGTATGACAGGCATCACCTTCATCTCTCGCCTGGCACTTGCTACCTCCAGTCTGCAGTATGCATAAAAGCGATTCCGTTTACCAGGAGCTTAGCACTGTGTGAACCCGCTGCATGAAGTCCTGTATTTAGAGAAATGGCTATTAATAATAAAAAGGCTATTAATAATAAATATCTGCAGGGGCTCCTGACCCACATACACGCTTGTGTTTTCTGAACAGTGACGATACATTAAACCTGCAAACTAAGGACTGCGACACCTCTCTTCCTGCCCCTTTTCCTTTGCTCTCGGTCTGGCGTGGGAGCACTTTTCATCAGAGCAGGCACACCACAGACAGCCTCACAGAGGGGAAGGATGGGGAGGGGATAAGGGAAGATGGGGAAAGCAACTACACAAGGAAGCACCTTTGCCGTCCATTGTCAAAGCCTCCCTGGCTCTTCTGCAGGCCCCCCCCAGATCTTCCTTGCAGCCCCTCCCAGAGCCAACCCAGTCCCCCCCCCCGCACCCCCCCTCCTGGTCCCGGTACCATCTGTGTGCCCCCCGACACCCCCATCCAAGTCCCAATCCATTCCTGTCTCCCCCTGCACCCCCAGTCCTGTCCCACTACCATCCTGATCCCCCTCTGCACCCCCAGCCCAGGCCCATCCCCTCTGCATCCCCATCCAAGTCCCAGTCTCACCCTGGTCCCCTCCTGCATCCCAGTCTCATCCCTGTCCGTCATACTCACCCTGTCCCATCCCTGTCCCCTACCACCCCCCCATCCCAGTCCCAGTCTCATCCCAGTACCCTCCTACATCCCAGTCTCATTCCTGTTGCACACCCCTCCCCCTGCCCCCAACCCATCACTGTTCCCTCCTGCATCCCCATCCCATCCCCATCTTCTCCTGCATCCTGGTCCTCATCCCATCCCCACCCCTCCTGCATCCCCACCCCATCCCTGTCCCCTCCTGCACTCCCATCCTGGTCCCAATCCCATCCCTGCCCCATCCCCATTCCTCCTGCATCCCAATCCCCCCCCTGCAACCACATCGCAGTCCCAGTGCCATTCCCGGCCAGTCCCTGCACCCCAATCCCAGTCCCAATCCCATCCCAGTCTCGTCCTGCATCCCAGTCCTGCTCCCAGTGCCACCGCCATCCCCATCCCTGTGCCATCCGCACCCACTCCTGCAGCCCCATCCCACTCCCTGTCCCCTTCTGCATCCCCATCCCAGTCCTAGTCCCATCCCTTTCCCCTCCTGCACCCCCTTGCTGGTCCTAATGCCATCCCTGCCCCACCCCTGGCCCCTGCTGCATCCCAGTCCCTTCCTGGTTCCTCCTCCACCCCCGCCCCAGCCCTGTCCCCTGCAGCACCCCTATCCTATCGCAGTCTCCCAGTCCCTCCTGCCTAACAGTGCCATCCCAGTACTGCCCCGCACAGCACCCCCATCCCAGTCCCCTCCTGCATTTCCATTCTGGTTCCAGTCCCATCAGCTCCTGCACACCCATCCCAGTCCCAGTCTCATGCTAGTCCCCTCCTGCATTCCAGTCCCATCCTGGTCCCAGTTCCACCCCAGTTCCCAACCTATCTCTGTCCCCTCCTGCACCCCCATCCCAGTCCCACCCCTAGCACCCTCACCACCTCCATACCATCCCAGTCTCCTGGTCCCTCCTGCATCCCACTCCCGTCCCAGTACCCCAGCCTGTCCCCATCCCTGTCTCCCCCCTTGCTGGGCCAGTCCCAGCCCCCTCGGGGTGACAGTGAGAGGGGAGCACCCTGTTCTCCCCTTCCCCTTTCAGTGGGAGTCCCACTGGCTACAGCCAGCGCCAGCTCCACATCCTCAGGGATTTATCTGGCATGGGGGGCACCCTGCTAGCCCACCTCCCATCCTGTGTGGGGCCCAGGCCTCCAGGAACACCGGGGGTGCTGGGTGCACTCTCTGGGGCAACCAGGGGACCCCAGCACACCCCACCAGTGTCCCTGCCAGTTCAAAGGAGCCGCACATCCCCCAAATTCATACCTGCGTTGTGCAACAGCCACTTTTTGGGACGACCCCCCTGCCTCGTTCCTGTGTGTCCCGCCCGCAGAATGATGGCTGCCACCCCCTCACCACAGTGCCTGGCTGGGGGGGGGGATGGTGGGCCACAGCCACTGCTCGGCAAAGGCCCCAGGGGCAACGCTTCACCCCCGCATCACACCCCAACTCCAGGCATACCGGTGGTCTCTGCTGCAGATTTTATTTAAAAAAAATGGTGGGGAGGGGGCTGATGGGGGGGGGGGGGGGGGGGGGGGGGCTGGGGGGGTACAACCACCACTCAGCAAAGCCCCTGGGGGGTGACACCCCTGCCAACTCCAGGCACTTTGGTGGCCTCTGCCGCAGATTTAATTAAGAGAAACAGTGGGGAGGGGGCTGGTGGTAGTAGGGGCGAAGGGGGTGGCAGGGCACGGGGCATCAGAGGGACTTGCCGTGCTGCAGCTGCCAGTGGGTGATGACGTTGGAGCTCTGGCTGAAGCTCTTGCCGCAGTCGGGGCAGATGTAGGGGCGCTCGCCAGTGTGGATACGCTTGTGTTTGGTGAGCGCTGAGCTGGTGGTGAAGCTCTTGCTGCACTCGCAGCAGCTGTAGGGCCGCTCGCCACTGTGCACCCACTGGTGGGTGCTGAGGTGGGTGAGCTGGCTGTACCCCCGCCCACACTCCCCGCAGCGATACGGTTTCTCTGCTAAGTGTGTCCGCCGGTGCCGGAGGAGGTAGGAATTGGTGGAAAAGCTCTTCCCGCAGTCGGGGCAAGCGAAGGATTTGTCGGCACAGTGGGTGCGTTGGTGCTTGGCCAGCAGCGAGCTGTCGGCAAAGGCTTTGCCGCATGCTGGGCAGGGGTAGGGCCGCTCGCCCATGTGAGCGCGCCGGTGGATGGTGAGTGCTGAACAGTCCCGAAAACTCTCGCTGCAGTCGGGGCAGTGGTAAGGGCGCTCGCCGGTGTGAAGGCGCTGGTGGCGGGTGAGGTTGGAGCTGCTGCCAAAACGCCGCCCACACTCAGGGCACAGGTACGGCCGCTCACCTGTGTGCATCCGCCGGTGCTTCACCAGGTCCGAGTTGACATTGAAGCTGCGGCCGCAGTCGCGGCAGGGGTAGGGCCGCTCACCGGTGTGAAGCCATTGGTGGGTGAGGAGGTGGGAGCTCTGCCCGAAGCGGCACCCGCACTCAGGGCAGGCATAGGGCCGCTGGCCCTGGTGGCCACAGCAGTGGGTCAGCAGGTTGGAGCGGAGCCGGAAGCTCTTGCCGCACATCTCACAGGCATTGGTGCCACTACTGTGCCCCGGCTCATGCTCCTGATCCTCAACCTCCCGCCCGTCACCTGCTGGGGGACATGGTGCTCAGGAGGGGAGGTGGGTGCCAATCCCCCCAGCTCGCGGGGATGAGTGTGGAGCCCACTCCCATCCTGGTACCTGCCGCAGCGTCTCCTTGGCTTGCTTCTGCTGCGGGGCCACAGGTGCCAGGGTCCATGCAGGGACCCTTTGTCCCCTGGGGAGAGAAATTGCTGGGGGGGGGGGGCAGGGGGCACTAGCCAGCGGAGCTGGGGTCTGCTGGCAGCGCAAGGCAGGTGACAGGCAACGTGTTACCCCTAAAGCCTAACGGGGCCAGCAGGGGGCTGGGGGGGAGCGCACACACACACACAGCAGCCCAACGACCCCCCAGCCTCAGCACCCCTCCATGGAGGGGGGGCCTCCACCCATCAAGGCACAAGGTGGTGTCTGTGCCTACCCCAAGGGTCCCCCAGGCCCACCCAGATGGGTGGGTGGCACAGGAATGGGCTGTCCCCCCTACCTCCTTACCCCACCCCACCCCAGGACCCCCTGCCAAGATCCAAGCACCTCACACCCCTCATCCCACAGCACCATGGCCGCCCCTGGCCACCTCCCTCCAGCACAGCGCCCACAGCAAGGGGCTGCCGGCACCCGGGGGCTCCCTACATGCTCCCCCATGACACCCTCCTCTCCCAGGACTCTTTTTGCTCTGCAGCTGCCCCAAACCTTCTCCAGATTCCCCAAGGCAGGGGGGCTGCACTCTGCCCCGAGCACCCCAACCTCCCCCCAAGCCACTTTGTTTCTCCGCTGGGGTGCGAGTCACAGCGCTTGATGCGGCTGCCACGCGTCTTTTTTATTTTTTTAGTAATTTTTTCACCCCCCGTCGCACTTTCCACCCTTCGGGACACATTTATTATCTGTTATGGGGGCTGCAGGGAGAAACCACGGTGCCTGGGATCTGCCAGGGGTGATTTCCAGGGAATAACTCGCCCCGCGGCTGGGAATAAAGCAGAGAAGGACTTTTATGGGATTGAACCTACCCCGTGGCACGCACGGTCCTGATGGATGCAACCAGCAACAGCAGCGCATTTTCTTTTTCAGACAGAAAATTTTTGGTGGTACCACATTTAACAAACCACCTTCCCTCGTCATTTTGTAGAATCCTAAATTATTTACCTCTTTAAAAAACAGGTTTGTGTTCCACGCAGCCAAATTAAGTTTAATTACGGACCTGGAGAGGTTGTGGGTGCAACACTGCAGCGAAGGAGCGCATCGGTGTCTCTGGTAGCTGGCTCCACATCTGTTTGGTGCTGCCGTCTTACCTGCTGCACCCACAATGCTTCGTTCCTTCCTTCCTCGGGGAATTTGATTCCCAGAAAATAAAAAACACAGGCTGGCATGGTCAAAGTGCGAAATCCTGTAGAGAACGAGACGCGCTGGGGTGCTTCTCCGACCTCTGGGCACACTGCATTTTTCCTGGGAATTCCGACGTCCCTGCTCTTTATTTATCTATATAATAGAGAAGAGATACATACTGTAAATCTTAATTTTTACTCTTTGTTATTCACTTTAACGCGCCTAGGATATACACTTAAATAACAGAGGAGTCTTTAGGGGTAAGCAGTAGCCAGACTCAAGGCACCACACAAAACTTTACAGGCAGCGACTCCTCACGATTTATATTATTTTACATTATTTTAGGTTATAAAATCACCAGTGGCAAAACATAAATAATAAAGGGCTAATCAGGATTAACATCGATAGAGAAACAACTCTAGTTAGTATTAAAAAAAACAAATCACAGGCGTTAGTTAATCCCACTCAGTGGTAAAGCGACGATTACAACACCAAGGGTACGAACCAACAAAGGAAATTTAGGGATGAGTCACAACAAAATTTCATTGTTGCCATGACTCAACAAACTGGGGGGGGGACAGGGACGGTGAGGACAGTAATTAGTCCTTAATTAGCATTTGGAATTCTAGATAAATTCCAAAAAATTAGCAATCCTTTTTTCAAGACAGAAAACTAGCGGAGAGTCTAATTCGAAATATAGCCGCTGTGTTATATATAACTGCGGGTGTTAATGACTCCCAAGGAAAGTACAAGGTGATTATTTGCTCCTGAAGTAAATAATTTTCCAAGAAAAATAAGAAAGTTTTAGATTTTAAAATGAAAATAAAGATTTGGGAAGTGAAGTCGGTGTGCTTAATAACTACAATTCTAACGCAGCTCTAAGTTCACTGCAGCTCCTGCTTGTAACCCAGATATTAATCGAAGCTTTAGATTTTTAAATAAAAAGAAATAAAACTGAGTAATTCAATAACGGACACAGTCAAATATTAAGAAAATGGTGGCAACGGTTCTCAACCAGAGTTAATAATATTAAGATTGAGATTGAAAATAAAATTAGAAAGCGAAGAGAACGTCGTGACCAGCCCAATTTAAATGCACATGGTTTGGGGGGATGGAAATAAACGCCCAAACAAGCACGAATTACTTCCGAGGGGAGCGAGAGTAAAGCCGATGCAAATTACATCAGCATACGCTGCAGTTTAATCGAATTTTTGTCAACGTTTAGATGCTTATTGGGGGTCATTAACGTCCCCGGCACGTTTACCAGCCACAGTGTTTGACCGAAGGCTGCAGCCCAGACGAGACATGAATAAACAGCGAAATAATGACGATGAGTGAGGATCGGCCTTCCCTGGGCGCCGGCCTCCCTCCCTCCCGTCCTTCCTTTTCCAAGGACACGCCACCGCACTCATCAGGGAAACGCAGATATAAACCGGTACCTATGTGCACCCACACATCTACATAGGGAAGAGAGGAAGGCCATGGAACTGAGGCGAAAAGTAAAAAAAAAAAAAAGCGAAAGAAAAATAAAGAAAAAGAGAAGCTAAAGACACACACAAAAAAAATCGAAATGCAGAAAGAAAGCGCAAAAGGAAGAAGAAAAAGAAAGAAGGGCATTAAGAGAAGAGGAGGGGGCGCACCCACCTACCTTTGGCCTCGGTCCCGCTCAGAGCGTCGCCGCCGCCGCCGCCGCCTCCTCCTGTAAAAAACTATGGACTAGGGTATTGTTTATTAAGATTTATGTTAAGCCCAATGTAAAGATTAGGCAGCAAAAGATAAGATCACCGCCAGGTGTCCAGGATGCCGCTTGTGAAAGATAAGATCACCACCAGGTGTCCAGGATGCCGCTTGTGCGTATGAATGAAGGGCCAACACCTCCACTACTTCATGAACACGAAAGTAAAAGAAAAAAAAAGTATAAAAAGGGACTGTTTGAACTGCTCAGTACGGCAGTTGGCGGAGCGCAGACTCCCCTGTCGTCCAGCGCTGTTTTTGCTCATATTCTACTTGCTATAATTAATAAAAATTTTAATTGGATTATGATCTATTGTGGTCTCAATTTATAACAATTCTGGTGCTATGACTCGGATAAGGAACGGTGGGCTTTGGTCCTCCGGGGAGGCGCCCCGCGACTTTTCGCGGCCCCGCAACCAACAGCTTACTCCAACCTTACCGACGAACCTAAATTCTAGAATAATGAGCAAAGGAGAAACCGGTAAAATCCCATAAAAATTCTGTGCACGGGAGTCCGGACGAAGACGCAGGACGCGTAAGTATATTGCGAAGTTTTTCGCGGGTTTGCCGTTCGGGCGGTATTGGGTTTCCTGGAATATAACGAGTGAGAGGTTCGATATACTGAACCAAGCGAGTGCGGACTCTTAAGTACTGCGTCTCCCATCTCCCGCGAGGGACTGGGCCAGGAACAAGGGGAGCGAGTGAGTGTATGTTTGTGGATATTCCAGAAGATGGGGGCGAAGGGCAGCAAGCCTTCGACTCCCATGGGAAGGGTACCCATTGTACCTAAGAATACCCCTCTGGCATATATCTTAGACAATTGGAGATATTTCCCTGGAACTCTAGGGAAAGATAAGCAGAAGGTGATAGAATATTGTACTAAGATATGGGGAGGGAAGAAAATTTCTAAAAATGTCTTTTGGCCAGTCTATGGGTCAGAAGAAGATTGGGTAAGACAGCAATTAAACCTCTGGGTTAATAATAAAAAACCCCTTAACCCGGAGGAGAGTCGATATGCGGAAGTGTGGCTAGAAAGACCGGGAGCTAGACTTTACCCACTGAATGAAATAAAAACTAAACAAAAGAAAAAGCAGGAAGAGTTAGACGAAACCCTTCTAACCCCCCCTCCTTACATTCCTCCTCCTGCTCCTGCAGAGGTCCCCAGAGCGCCCACTCCCCCACCAGAGTCGGAACAAGGGTCTCCCCCTCTTCCTAGACGCGTAACTAGAAGTCAAAAAGGGGCAGCTCAGATGTACCCCCTAAGGGAAATACCCATGGGAGGACCTCAACCTGTGATTGGATATATTTCCGTACCCCTAAACTCGGCTGACCTACGAGATTTTAAAAGAACCGAGATGGGAAACTTAATTGAGGACCCACTCGGAGTGGCAGAAAGATTAAATCAATTTTTGGGACCAAACCTTTATACTTGGGATGAGATGCAATCTATCCTTGGTCAATTATTTACTACCGAGGAAAGAGATATGATTAGACGAGCAGGAATGAGACTGTGGGATGCTCAGCATGCCCAGGGACCCCAAGCAGATGTTAAATGGCCACTCCAAAGACCTAATTGGGATAATCAGGATCCAGTGCATAGAACTCATATGCAGGACCTGAGAACTATAGTAATTCAGGGGATTAGGGAAGCAGTACCCCCGTGGCCAGAATATCAATAAAGCATTTAATGAAATGCAAAAGAAAGATGAAAGCCCTACTGAGTGGCTGGAACGACTGAGGAAAGCCCTTCAGCTGTACTCTGGGGTAAATCCAGACGACCCTTTAGGGCAAGCACTCCTCAAAACTCAGTTTGTGGCAAAATCATGGGAAGATATCAGAAAGAAGATTGAAAAGTTAGAAGACTGGCAGAATAGAGGGTTGGATGAATTATTGAGGGAAGCTCAGAAAGTCTATGTAAGGCGGGAAGAAGAGAGCAGCAAGCGACAAGTAAAAATGATGGTAGCAGCAGTCAGAGAGGATCGCAAAGGGCGAACTGGTGAACACAGATCTGCTGGAACGAAACAAGGGAACGTAGTAGTAAAGAAGGAACAGAGATGTTGTTTTTATTGTGGAAAGAAGGGACATATAAAGAAGAATTGCAGAGAAAGGATCAGGGATGAGGAAATACTGAAAACAGAATAGGAGAGTCAGGGGCTCTATATCTTAGGGGACCGGAGTCATCATGAGCCCTTGATAAAATTAAAAATAGGTCCCCATAAACAAGAGTTCACCTTTTTAGTAGACACTGGGGCTGAAAAATCAACTATTAAGCAAATACCTGAGGGATGTAAAGTTTCCCCTGAAAAAGTACAAGTAACTGGGGCAAAAGGAGAACCCTTTAAAGTAAGCAAAATCAAAAATGTGGTATTCGAAACTGAAAATAAATTTGGAATGGGTGAACTCTTGCTCGTCCCTGAAGCAGAATTTAATCTGTTAGGACGAGATTTAATTGTTGAATTGCAATTAGAAATTAAAGTAAAAAATCAAGAGCTAACAGTGTCTGCTTATCCTTTGACCGTGGATGATCAAAAACAAATTAACCCCTATGTCTGGTACTCTCCAGACACAATTAGTAGACTGGAAATCCCACCGATTAAAATTCAAATTTCCGAACCCCACATACCTGTGAGGGTAAGGCAATATCCTATATCCCTAGAAGGACGGAGAGGATTAAAACCAGAAATTGATCGATTGTTAGCACAAGGAATCTTAGAGCCTTGTATGTCACCCTTTAACACCCCCATTCTGCCTGTAAAGAAACCAAATGGGAAATATCGGCTCGTACATGATTTAAGGGAAATAAACAAAAGAACTATCACCCGGTTCCCTGTAGTAGCAAATCCATACACACTGCTAAGCAAACTAGGACCCCATAACTCCTGGTATAGTGTGGCTGATTTAAAGGATGCCTTTTGGGCCTGTCCACTGGCAGAAGAATGCCGTGATTATTTTGCCTTTGAATGGGAAGACATAGAGACAGGCCGTAGGCAGCAATTGAGATGGACCGTGCTCCCCCAAGGGTTCACTGAGTCCCCTAATCTGTTTGGACAGGCCCTGGAAGAGCTCTTAAAAGAATACCAGGTACAAACGGGAAACGTGCTGTTACAGTATGTAGATGATCTGCTCATAGCAGGGAATAATAAGGAGGATGTAAGGAAAGAAAGCATTCGACTCCTAAACTTTCTTGCACAAAAGGGACTACGGGTATCACAGGAAAAGTTACAATTTGTGGAGGAAAAAGTGAAATACTTGGGGCATTATTTGTTTAACGGCAAGAAGATATTAGATCCAGAGCGCATTAAAGGAATTCTGGAATTACCTATGCCTGTCACTAAGAGGCAAATTCGGCAGGCATTAGGGCTATTTGGGTATTGTAGGCAATGGATAGAGAACTACAGCTTTAAAGTTAAATTCTTATATGAACAACTGTCTAAAGACAATATGCCCAAGTGGACCCCTCAGGATCAAGAGCAGTTTGCCAGTCTCAAAAGGGAGCTAAGCCAAGCACCGGTTTTAAGCCTACCAGATTTAAAGCGGCCATTCCATTTATTTGTTAACATACATGAAGGAACGGCATTCGGAGTATTAACTCAGGAATGGGCCGGACAAAAGAAACCGGTGGCATACTTATCAAAGCTGTTGGACCCTGTGAGCAGGGGTTGGCCGAGTTGTTTACAAATCATTGTTGCTGCTGCCTTATTACTTGAGGAAACAAATCGCATTACCTTTAACGGAGAAGTTGTCTTATATGCGCCTCATAATATCAGGGGAGTGTTACAACAAAAAGCAGAAAAATGGCTTACAGATAGCCGATTATTAAAGTATGAGGGAATACTTATAGAATCCCCTAAACTATCTTTGAAAACTATTGGAGCAGTTAACCCCGCTGAATTTTTGTACCCAGGAGAAGGTAATGAACTATTGCACAATTGTTTTCAAACAATTGAACAGCAGACACGCATTAGGCCAGACTTAGAAGAAGAAGAACTACAATATGGAGAAGTATTATTTATAGATGGGTCATCACGAATAGTGGAAGGTAAACGATTGTCCGGATATGTCATCGTTAAGTTGGAAAAAAGAGAATTTAGGACAATAGAATCAGGCCCCCTGAGTGCCAGCTGGTCGGCTCAAGCCTGTGAGCTGTATGCATTGTGGAAAGCATTAGTGTCACTAAAGGGAAAGGATGGAACTATATATACAGACTCACGCTATGCGTTCGGAGTAGTGCACACTTTTGGGAAAATATGGGAAGAAAGAGGATTCGTTAACTCACAGGGAAAAGAACTGATACACCCAGAATTAATTCGGCGAGTTCTGGAGGCATTAAAAATGCCGAATAAAATAGCAGTTGTACATATAAAGGGACACCAGCGAGGTACAAGTTACCAAGTTAGGGGAAATAATGCAGCTGATACAGAAGCAAAACGAGTAGCAGGCAATTATAGTACGATTTTAACTATACAACAAATACCTGTTAGTAAAAATTTGAGTTTTGAGTCTGCAGAAAAGGAAAAACTAGAACAAATGGGAGCTAAGGAACAGGATGGTAAGTACATATTGCCAGATGGGAGAGAAGTTTTGCCGAAGGGCATAGCACTTGAAATATTTTCAAAAATACATAGTAAAACACACTGGGGAACCCAGGCGTTAGTTGATCATTTCAATCAACAGTTTGCCTGTATAGGCGTATATAACATAGCAAAGACAGTCACGGCAGCCTGCGAGACCTGTAAAAAGGTTAATCGAAACAACATGAGACAAAAGCCTCTTGGAGGACGTTCCCCAGCATACAGACCTTTCACACACATACAAGTGGATTTTACTGAACTACCCAGGGTAGGGCGTTACAAATATTTATTAGTAATGGTGGATCATTTAACACATTATGTTGAGGTTTTTCCTACCTCCAAGGCAACTGCTAACCAAGTTACTAAAGTGTTACTTGAACACATTATACCTCGATATGGAGTACCTGAAGTAATCGACTCGGACAGAGGAACACACTTTGTGTCAAAAATTGTTAGAGATCTAACAGAAAGCTTGGGTATTAAGTGGGAATACCATACGCCATGGCATCCACAAAGTTCGGGAAAAGTTGAAAGGATGAATGGAGAAATCAAAACTATTTTGACTAAATTAATGATAGAAACCAAATTATCATGGATTAAGTGCCTACCCATGGCACTATTAATTCTCAGAACCAGACCCCGAGCAGATGTAGGAATATCAGCGTTTGAAATGGTGTATGGAATGTCCTATAGAATTGAAAGTCCACAAACAAATGTTTTAATTCGAGACCGTGTGATTAATGAATATGTTTCACAATTAGCAGAACATCGTAACAAGCTTTGGGAACATGGACTGATTGTACAACGACCACCGTTGGACTTAAAAATTCATACTCTTAAACCTGGGGACTGGGTATTAGTTAAAACGTGGAAAGAAGAAACTCTAAAACCCAATTGGGAGGGACCTTATCTTGTTTTGCTCACAACAGAAACAGCTGTCCGGACTGCTGAGCGTGGATGGACTCATGCCAGTCGCATTAAAGGCCCAGTGACGAGACCCCACTGGAAAGTAATCAGTACTCCAGGTGATACCAAGATAACATTGAGAAGATAAAGTTATGATAGAGATTTTATTTGATTATTTTGACGCATTACCTTTTGGTATAAAGTGTGTATTATTGTTTACATTTGCTATAGTTATCTCGCTTTTTTATCAATTATATATGGAAGTGTAAGAAGTGTAATTGCTAAGCTCATGCAGCCACACAATATTGAATATAGAAAATATGCTGATGTTAATGATATATGCATTTTGGATATACGAATTAGGTGTAATAATTTGAACTACAATTATTATCCATTTGCTTGTTTTAAATGTAAGATATGCCAGGATAAATGGTGGACACACTGTGAATTCGGATACCCTCCGACAGGAGTTTGTACACAGTATTGGAAAATCCAAAGAACTCTTACTGAGTGGAAATTAAAACAATTAGAGTCTAAACAAGAAATTATTTGAGAAGCCCATGAGTGGTGGGAAATTTTTGCCAAAGGAATAAACTCTCAATATTATTGTTACCACTCCACCGAACCAGTCCCCTTTGTAGCTGAAATCTTGGTTATAAAGTGCAAAAGGGAAGTATTAACCGTGTCTTGCTTTGCCCCATTAGTTAAAGCTGCAAAGTGGGAAGCCTCTGTAAACAGGCAGAAAGCCCAAAGCAGCTGTTCTCCTGAAGAATTCCCTTGCTGCCGAGAAGATGGTACACCTCGTGGCTCGAAGCAACCGAGTCGACGGGCAAGGCAGAGGAGGAACATACTGAGGAGAAAAGAACCAGAACAATGGGATGCAAAAGCAGCAATGGCCGAACTTCCCCAGGACTGGTAAAAATATATTTGGATTGACAAAATTGACAGACACCCTTTTTCCTGGTATACCGTTAGTTTTGTTATTGATAATAACCCAAGCAAATGGAAACCCTCATGAACCTTTTAAATGGACCTTAATCAGGTGGGAAGGACAAGTAACCATTCAGACTCAAGTTACTCCAGGAGCCCCTAGTTTTCTCTGTGCGCTGTGTGATCTCATACTGGTAAAACCCTGCCTGAACAAACATGGATTTTATTTTTGCCCTAGTTCGAACCATGAGAAAGGATACTGTAATTACCCAGGACATTATTATTATTGTGCCTACTGGGGTTGTGAAACAGTAGCCTCAGACTGGGAGGTTGACCAAGACAAGTATTTATGGGTAGGGTGGGGTCCTTTCGGATGTGACCCACCGAAACATGGAACAAATGGAGGTTTTTTGAATGAGGGTACATGTGACAAAATCTACATTAATGTGACACACCCAGAAGATGCAGGTTGGTTGATAGGAAAAACATGGGGGGCTAGACTTTGGGAATCAGGAACCGATAGGGGAGGACATTTCCTTATAAAAAAGGAACCGATACCTCACGATCCTTTACCAGTAGGACCAAATCTGGTCCTGAATCCACCCACTTTATCTGAAGAAAAGGTTGCCCCCATAATTGTCGTAACCCCTTCTCCAGACTCCCTTTCGAAAAAAACTAATGACACTGTGACTGAATTCTCCTTATCCAGGGATCTAGAGTTGTCAGAATCCAAAGACCCCTTATGGAATCTCATGCAAGCCTCTTATCATGCCCTTAATGAAAGCAAACCAAATTTAACTGAGGAATGCTGGTTATGTTATAATGTTAGACCACCATATTTTGAGGCAATTGGAAAACCAGGTAGGATTCAATGGTCTAATGGTTCGAACCCACGAGAAGGCCCATGGGATGACCAGAGGAATCATACGCAAGGAATTACTATTCAATTAGTAACAGGTCAAGGAAAATGTATAGGTACAGTGCCCGAAAAGTATCAGCCTTTGTGCAACCAAACAGTCACTAACACCAATATAGAGAAACACAAGAATCAAAATGACAAATGGGCTATCCCGACACCAGGAGCTAAATGGGTTTGTTCAGACATCGGAATAACGCCTTGCCTATCCCTAAACGTGTTTAATCAATCTCAGTTTTGCGTACAGGTGATTATTGTTCCTCGACTGATCTATCACACCTCTGAGGAGGTGTTATGCCACTTTGAAGGAGACCTGAATAGACAAAAACGAGAGCCAATTACAGTGGTAACCCTAGCTACACTGCTGATAGCGGGCGGAGTTGGAGCAGGTACAGGCATAGCCTCCCTAGTAAAAGGTCAGGAATTACAAAGTTTGCAGATGGCTGTAGATGAGGATTTAGCAAAAATAGAACAATCCATCCAAAATTTAGCCACTTCAGTAAAGTCTCTATCAGAAGTAGTGCTGCAAAATAGAAGAGGATTAGATCTATTGTTCTTAAAGGAAGGAGGGTTATGTGTAGCTCTCAATGAAGAATGTTGCTCTTTTGCTGACCATACGGGAGTAGTCCAGGACACCATGTCTGAACTCCGGAAAAGGTTAGATCAACGTAAGAAAGATCGTGAGGCGGGCAGGTCATGGTATGAAAACTGGTTTAATATCTCACCTTGGCTAACCACTTTGTTGTCTGCTTTAGCAGGACCACTTATTATGTTGATTCTGGGACTTATATTTGGGCCTTGTATATTACGCTATATTTTACACTTTATTAGAGAACGGTTTGACATAGCTAAATTGCTTATTTTAACTACGAGGTCTAGGGCAAAATATAAGAGTGTATCTATTAATGAGGATGAAGATTGTTGCAAATGCATTATGCCACGTGAAAACTATGCCTATTGTAATTGTGAGGTATTACCTTGTGAGTGTTATGATAAATGTTGGGATTGCGGAAAAAGGTTTGTTCACAGTGCCGAGAATGAAAGCAGCGTGTAATAAACAATAATAGGATAAAAAAAAAAAGGGGGAATTGTAAAAAACTATGGACTAGGGTATTGTTTATTAAGATTTATGTTAAGCCCAATGTAAAGATTAGGCAGCAAAAGATAAGATCACCGCCAGGTGTCCAGGATGCCGCTTGTGAAAGATAAGATCACCGACAGGTGTCCAGGATGCCGCTTGTGCGTATGAATGAAGGGCCAACACCTCCACTACTTCATGAACACGAAAGTAAAAGAAAAAAAAAGTATAAAAAGGGACTGTTTGAACTGCTCAGTACGGCAGTTGGTGGAGCGCAGACTCCCCTGTCGTCCAGCGCTGTTTTTGCTCATATTCTACTTGCTATAATTAATAAAAATTTTAATTGGATTATGATCTATTGTGGTCTCAATTTATAACACTCCTGCCCCCCCTCCTCCCCTCCGCTCCCGACCGCCAGTAACAGCCCCAGGGCCTCCCCGCCGCCGCCTGCCACGGCCCCACTGCCCGGCCCGGCCCCGCTGCCCGGCCCGGCCCCGCCCGGAGGGGGGGGCGGGGGGGGGGGAGAGGTTCCCGGGGGATCTTGTCACCCCCAGCGGCCTCTTGGGCACGGAGCGAGGCCGAGGCCGAGGCCGGCTGCCGCAGCGGCCACAAGCGACACCAGCGCCCCCCGCGACAGCGGGCGTGCCGCTCTATGCGCCGGAAGTCCTCCAGCGCACCGGAAGCTCCCCTCAGTCGTCCGGAGCGCACCCTCGATGGGCCGGAAGTCCTCCAGCGCACCGGAAGCTCCCCTCAGTCGTCCGGAGCGCACCCTCGATGGGCCAGAAGTCCGCCAAGCACCCGGCCGCGCCCCTCAGTCCTCAGGAAGTTGCGCTCCCTGAAGCAAAGCTGCTCCAAACCAGCAGCAAAGGGCCCCAAATGAACCGCAGCGATAAATACAAGTGACAAAATGCCAGGACGCTGCAGGGACGCCTCTCCCGCCACAACCACCTGAGCACAAGGGCCGCCATGGCTGCTGGAGGTGACGCGGCGTGCCCAGGGGGAGAAATAACCTGTTTGATACCAAAAAATCAGAGATAAATCTCTTTAATACTCGGGTTTTGAGTGTTCGAAAGCAGGCGGTCTTTATTTCCAGCCCTGGATGCACGGGGGATAAGTCGTGCCCAGCACGCATGCTGACTTTGCGCACTCTTTATTTTAATGTGGGCCAAAGGCTCACATGCTGGGCCAAACCCCCTCTCTTTTTGTTACCAAAGCCTCTTTTAGGGCCCAGAGTTTCATTTTTAGCCTTGAAACCCTCACCTGTAGGGCACAAAGCCGCTTGGGTGCTCAAACCCCCATTGTTATGGGTGTAACCCCTCTTCTAGGGCCCAAAGCTTTGTTTTTAGGGTTCAAATCTTTGTCGAGGCAAAAGACTCTCTCATGGTCCGTCCCCTCGTTTTTACGGTCAGCGAGTCACGTGCCCAGCTCCCTGCCTGCTGCCCCCCTTGTGCCTGCATGTCCCGGTGTGCAGAACAGCCCAGTACTGGGAAATTCCTGCATTTGCTGCCATGGTGACCCGGCCGATTGCGCTCTGACTCCATCTTTATCCCTGTGCTGTACTCCAGCGATAAACAGGAGATCCTTGATGCTGTCCACGGGGGAGGTCTGTCATCACCCCCCCGAGCCGTACCATGCTGGGGCCGCCTCAAGCTCTTGCAGGAGGATCAGGGTGATGGGCTTGGGGAGCAGGAGGGTGCTGGGCCAGTTCCCGAAGCTCTTGGCTCATCTGGCCCAACGAGGGCACAGCCTCGGCTCTGCTCACTGCAGCACTCACCGTCCACCCTCCACAACACAGATGCGAGGAGACCCGTACCCCTGCGCAGGCAGAACCCCTGGGCCCACATCTTGCCCTTTTTCCGACGGACTGAATACTCAGCCAAAATGAATTCCAAATCCAATGTAAGAATAAATGCAGGTTATTTTATTATATTCCTATTATATTACAATATAAAAAGGGGAAATATCAGGCAATGTGATAGAAGGAAACAGTACTATTTATTATGCACGATGTGAACAAAGAGCAAGAGCAGCAAAGCATCGAATCAGTCCTGCAAAGTGTTAACGAGACTAAGAATAGGATCCTTCACTGATTCCGGCCTAAACATTGGCCAGCCCCCCCCACACCTTTGGCTGGGAGTCCCGTTGCAGCTGGTGCCAGGAGCCTCTCAGGAATGGTTAAAAAATTCCTAGCAGGCGCGTCTACCCATATGTGAGGGTTCTGCCCCGTCTCGCAGCATGCCCACCTTTATAGTCGGTGAAAAACAAAAATAGTTTACACACCTGCTGTATGTATAACGTTTAATATTATGCAAAGTGCAGGTGTGCGCTGTGTCACGATCTGCAAAGTTCACACATGCCAGGACGTTGGCCAGGCGCGACAGAGTTACCGCCATGACACAGCTGCACACTGTATTGTCTGGATGTTCCTGCTCACATCTTGCTTGTTTGGGGGTCTCAGGACAAAACCCACCTACTCATTAGTTGTCCTTGAGCTCCCTGAGCTCCCAAGTGAAGCGAGCCCTGATTAAAAACAAAGGCTTTTTCAGAAGCAGTAATCAATGTAATAAATTTTAACCGCAGCACCCCAAATTCAAGTGACTCTGGGTGGCGGTGGGGAAGTGAGGGGCTCACTGGGGACACGAAGGTCAAAGGGCTCAAAAGCAGCTTTGACCACGCGTAAAAAAAAAAAAAATAGGTGACCGTTTTCCTCAGCCCTTTTCAGGGCACCGTCACCCCCTTGTCCGTGAGCCAGGGGCTTTCCAGCTTGCAAGGTCACCCCAAGGGCACTGAGGTCTGTTGCTCCTTTCTTATCACAGAGGTGAACGGTTGTTGCGAACAATGAAAAAACTCAGTGCTATTTCACAGCTTTGCCGTTTTGTTTGTCTCTTTTCACAGCTCCCTGCATCCTGAAGACGGAGAGATTTCTGCAAAAGAAGAGAGGCTCTTCTCGAACAGTACCCGCCATGTTCTGGAAGCTCTTTGTCCGCATGTAGACCTTTCTGCCACCTCGGTGGGTGCTCTGAGCACCTCCAAACCCTGATCGCTCCATCCTGGAGATCACCAGTCTGGTCTTCAAATGCGTGGTGTTGTGTCAGCCCAGACCCTTAAAACATATAGGGCATCACGTGGGGAATTGTGAAGTTGTATCCCGCTAAGACTGTATACTGTGGGTCTTTCAGCACCGACCAGAACCTTTCAGGTCTTGATTGTAGTAATTGTGCTGCCTCGTCTCTTGTTGGCAGCGGAGTCATGACCTTGTAGGTGAGCTCCTTGGGCATCCAGGCTTCCGGGCTCATTGATGAATTTGTTTCAGTGTTGAATTTGCTTCCAACAGGGTATATTTTTTCTCCTTGTCTTTGCTTGTGCCTCTGCAGTCTTGCTGCTTGTGTTTGGTTCGGCTTTGCTGCTTGGCCTTTGGCTGCAGGTTTGCCTTTGGATTGGCCGCTCACCAGCAACTTTTTTCCAGACACGGCCCCGGGGATCCCTGGCAGCTGCCTGGAAGGACATAACACAAGGACTTTGCCCGAGGCCATGATGGCTTCGGGGCTACATCCTGCCCTGCAAGCCATGTGCCTCTTGGCGCAGCCTCCGGCAGCTCAGGAGGGGAAATGCCCTCCCCAAGCCGGCACCCTCAGCTGACACACAGCTGTCCCCATGTCCCCAGGCCACACCTGTGCTCTCATGAAGGGGAGGAGGACACCCCCCCCCCTTTGAAATGGGGGCTCCCCTAGCCCCATCGCACTGCCCTGTGCTGCTGTCAGGCAGTGATGAACCCAGTGAGGGTTTGGGGCTCTCACCGGGTCGGCAAGTAACCCGATGCAGATGCTCAGTCCTGAGCCCCCAGACTCACCTAGCTTGGCGCTTCGTCCTCTTATTCATCGCCGCCTTATTGTGGACTTCCTCCTGTTTGTTAGTAACCGAGCTGGAATCAGCAGGCAAAGGCACTTCAGGAAGTCCCGCTGCAAATGGGAAGGAGAAACCTCGTCAAGAAGAGCATCACCGTGATGCTCCCAGTCCCAGGGACATGGAGCGGTGCTCACATCTCATCCCAAAACATCCAAGGCAGCCGTTCTGCTCTATCCACTGCCTCCCCAATACCAGCAAAGGTGATATGAATCACTTAGCATAACTTGGCGTTAGCAGCTGGGAAGCCTTGGCTGCAAGCTGTGAAAGCTAAAATCGTTGGATTTACACCCACATTTTTCCCTACTTGGACAAAAGGAGGCCTTGAGACAGCTGCTTTTATCAGCATAAGGCTTGAGGAAAGCGGGTGAACCCCTGTCTGCTTTCACGTGGAAAGGATGATGATTAACCTGTGCTCCATCGCTCTGGGGATTTGCTTATTCCCCTACTATTTTTTCAAGGGTTCTTGGAAATAAAAGGTGTAGAATTAGCAGGCAAATCTGCTCTCATTCGGGACATGGATTACTCGGTGCTGACCAGTAAAACTAAAGATGTGTCCTAGGAGCTGTCTGCTTACAGGCTGTACTAGCAGACACCGTGCATCTCCCACCAAGTTATGGCTGGCTTGGAAGGAGGTTTACACCGAGAGAAGGACAGGCTCTGATAAATCCCGAGCAAGTCAAAACTACGTGCAATATTCCTCCCCTCGTTTCTAAGAAACGCAAGTCCTCCTTGAAGCGGTACGGGTTATGCCGGCTGTAATAAATCTATCAAGATCCTGCCTGAGATTCTGCTTGGGGGATCCTAGGGTTGAGCAAAAAGGGAAAATATCTGCATGAGTGCATGTGTGGAGTCGAGGCAGCGTGCCCGTTGGATCAGTGGCCCGCCATGAAGGGTCTACAAAGTCTCAGGTGGTAGAACTTGACGCCTTGAGCGTGCACCAAGTTCCTTTTCCCCAGCAACCAGCGCTCACCGGGCTCCTCGGCGAAGGCACTGGTAGCGCCGGGGTTTGGAAAAAGGGGAGGTGGGTGATGTAGGCAAGCCTCTTTTGGAGAGGGAATGTTAGGTCATTTCCAAGAATCCGAGCATCCTGGCCCACTCCCAAAGCCAAGCTTGGGAGAAGAGGCCGTGCCAATGTGGCACGAAGCTTTGGTGCAAGCATTTGACCATCATTGCTGTGGATTTTCCTACCGGAAGCCGCTTGCCCATGCTACGGAAAAGAGCCGGGAACTGCCTTACCTTTTGTGTGTTGCCTGATGGGTGGCAAATCCTCTTCTTTCTTCCACATGTCCTCACCAAGGGCACGCCTCAAGACCTTGAGAGGGTGCCTGGACTGAGATTTGGGCACAAACTCCAGTTCAAACCTGGTGACAAAGAGGTGACAGTGGCATGACCAAAGGCACCACCAGCCCTTTTTGCTCTGCTCCCAGCCAGAGCTTGGCACCATTGTAAAAGGTGTTTTTTCCCCCCCCAAATCATCCATTCCCCATCCCCAGGGAGCATCCCAGGAAATGGGGTCGCCCAGGAAAGGTGTCCCGGTGTCCTCAAATCCTTCCTCCATCCCATCGTTTGCAGGAATGACAACAGGGCAGAGCCACAGCAGGACCCCCGTGGTCACTTGGGGGAAGGACTCACTCAGGAAAGATGATGACACGGCTGGTGCGAGTCAGGGAAGAAACAGGTACCATCCGGGACACCACCATGTCCAGCAGCTGGGGAAACTGCAATGGAGGAACACGGAGATGCCAGGACATCCTCGACGTGACCATGACACTCAATCACGGAGGAGTTCAGGGCGGCATGAGCCGCTGGAGCCACAGGGAATCCAAAACACTCACTATGAACGCAGCCATTCTGAGGTTTGTCTTCCCAGATATCTCTTCCAGGAAATCATAGTAGAATCTCATTTGCACCATCCTGTCTTCAATGAGGAGCACCCCAACATCTCTCAGGACAAGTGCAATGCTCTTCCCCTTTGCCAGGCAGTGAGACAGGAGGGACATGGTGCCTAGGATGCATCCCTCCACTTTGCACCGGGACACGTGGGCATCCGTGGCCACCTTGGCATATTTCACAGGCTCCAACACCTTATTGTCTGGAAAAACCACACGAGAGGGATGAAGGCGCTCACCCTGCAGCCCTCCCCGAGGGATTCTTACTGCGCGTGTCCTGTTTGCGGACCAGCTTCGCAGAGGGGCCAGTTTGCTTCTCGCCAAGGGATGTGATAACTCCCATCTTCACCCACACCATGCAGTTGTTGTCCTACCAGACAGGTCATCCTCGTTGTCCATGAGGTTGTGGATGTCTCTGAGGGTCCTGGACAGGCGAAACACAGGCCTCTGGATAGTGACAATCTCTGTCCCAACCTGCTTCTGTGCGGGGACCACGTCAAAGGAGCCGAGGGTGGGAATTCGTACCCCCTGGAGCAGAGAAGAAGGGCGTGAAGGGTGAAGAGGGAAGAGCTGGGGGATGGCTCCACCCAGGGATGGTACCTCGGACCCTGCCACCTCCCGCTCTTTGGAGGCACCAGCTGGGACAGTGGGGAGAGCTTTGGGGAGGAGATGCCGAGTCCTCTCCTTCCTTTTCCTCCTTGGAAAAAGCGGGACTTGGGGGCAGAAGCCACTCAAGGGCATCCAGGGTTCTCCAACAACGGATCAGCCTTGCAGTAGAAGACTACCTAGCAGAGGTGACACCACCCTTGCCCGAGCCCTGTTTTGTCTCTCAGTGGGGATTTTGTGGGGAGTTCCCTGCTTTTTGAGGAGGGAAGGAGCAACTGCAGCCCAAGCTCCACGGCCACGGGATCCCCCCAGCTTCTCTAGGGGGATGAGGAAGATGCGGGTGTCACTCTACCTTGTGTAGCAAGAGCTGTTGTTGGATGTAGCTGGCCACTGCGTCCCAGATGGCTGTTTGCTCTGGAAAGCAAAGGAAAACCAGGTCACACTCTCTGTCTGCTGGCTCTGCCTGCGTCCCACCCCCACAACGCCACAACTCTCAGTCCTGACAACACTCCTGTAGTGGCTGTGGGTGCTTGTACCTCTGGGGGTGATGCTGGGCATCATGAAGATGGGCTTCATCCCATCCCAGAAGTCCATCTTGTTTTGCCTTATGCTAGCGCCTCACTGCTTTGTGGCAACAGCCGTGTAGGAAGCTCTTCCCTGTGTTCACCCCAGAGATGCTCCTCCAGAGTGTGGGAACAACCACCCTACGCCCCCTTTTGTACCCCTGCGTGGCCTGTGTCACAGACCCGGTGTGACATCACAATGATGCCGCCGCTGCTGACTTCACCATCCAATGTGAAATGGTCAGCAGTCACCTGCTGCCTGCTCTGACACAAACCTTTTGCCTGCTGTGACATTGCTGCTGATGAAGCAGTTTTAACCACATGAGTAGCCGACTGAGAGCAAAAGGACAAGCACCAAAAGCGGGCCAAACACTGGCAGCGAAATTTCATAGGCGCAGAGTAAAGGGACAAAGGGAGGATTAGAGTGACCTCTGTTGAGGCTGAGCTCCCCTCCTTACAGTCAGGCTCCAGCAAGCACTTGGGACCAGAGATCAGATGGCAGATGGGCTGACAATGGAGTCTGGGGGCGTTTCTTCCTCCTCCTCCTTTTTTTTCCTGCTAGCTGCCCTTTTCTTCCTGTTATTCCTGGGGGGGGTTGTCCCCTTTTAATTATTTTCCTCCTCCTCTACTTCTTACTTGCCCTGCTTTGGTCTTCCTGCTCTTTTCCTTCTGCTCCATTTTCCTCCCCCTCCTCCTCTTCCAAGTTCTCTTCTTAATCTTCCTCCTCTTCTGCATCCCGTTTCTCATTTTCCTCCTCCTCCTCCTCCTCCTCCTCCTCCTCCTCCTCCTCTGTTCCTTTTCTTCCCTTAGCCCATGGACTGCCCCTGTAAAACATCCACCAAATGTCCACAGTTGATGAGGTCCATGATTCCAGGCCCCGCCTCGACAGTGGTCACTTGGGATAGGAAAAGAAGGGCATTTTGTGGAGTTCCTGGGCACCAAAGCCTGCTCAGATCAGAACCTAGAGATTCCCCTCCCTTCCAGGGTCTAAAGTGTCATTTTTAGGATTCCAGCCCATCGTTTTGAGGGTCCAAACCCTTATTTGTAGGGTCCAACCCCCTCTTTTAGGTCTCAAATCCTCATTTGTAAAGCTCAATGCTTAGCTTCTGGTGCTGCAATCCTCCTTTTGACCTCCAAGAAAGGTACCGCTCCTATTACCTTGTTTATAAATACTGGGGCTCAAGTAAGTTTTATGACTTTTCAGTTTCCTAAGGATTAATGCTACTGCATTGTAACAGATTGTGAATTATGACAACAGAGGATTTGCCACAATTCCCTCATTTGAAGGGTTTGGCCACGCTTTGAAGGGTGGAAAATGATCCCTGATCTGGGAATATCCCAGGAAACATCTGGATTATGATCAAGAAGGGCCTGATTTGAAGTTCCGTCTCTATCCTGGTGGAAATAAAGAAAAAAAAGAACAGAAAAATGCCATTTTTATTCTCCCTCAAACCCACATGGACTTTCTGAGTCTGGTTCTGAGCTGCAAGGCTACCCCACGGCAGGGCTGGTCTAATACCTCTTGGAGGCATTTACTTGCTTTTCCTGACATTTGTTGTCCACCAAACCAAGACGGATTTATAAAATATTTCAGTCCTGTCTGCATTCATGTCCAAGAAACTGCTCCATCCAACTTTCAGCTCCAAGCCAGTTGTTGTCACTGGGAAAGGCAGGCTGAAATCTCTGCAGAAAATCCCACTAGCTTCAACAAAACCAAAATTTACGTGCACAAGAAAAAACAACCCCCAAACTCCCAACCGAGCTTCCCAGCTGGGACACGACTGTGCCAGAACATACTCAGATACTTTCAGAAATCACGATTTTGTGCTTGTCTCCTGCACGCTGATGGCAAACAGGGGCCAACACGTTGTGAGCAGCGTTCAACCAATTTGGATCTAAGCCAGCCTTTTCTGCCCAAGCTATTGAGATTTTTGGCTACAACAGCCCCAGGTCTGGACCCTTTTTCAGTCATCTCCAAGGTCCCAAGAGTGGCTGCCGAGGGTGATGGTGCTGCGAGGATGCTGCAAGTCTGCACAGGCTTGAGGAACAACTAGAACCCAAGACCGTGTGAAATAAATCCTTTGGGGGATATTAAATTCAAGGACATCCCGGTCAGCTCAGGAAGGGAAGCTGGGAAAGTATCGCAGGGTGCTTGTCTTGCTCTGCTGCTTTTGTTTAAGTGTCTTGTGTTGGCTCTGTTGGAGGCTGAACCTGGGGCTTGCTGGAGTTGGTCTGAGCCAGTACAGCCATTTCTAAGTTTTCTGCATTTTAAGAGCTCAAGGAAGGTCTCCTAGAAAAAGAAAAGGGTTTCTTTGTCTGATGGGGGGGGGTGGTTGATGGGAAACAGCTTTGGTTTTGCTGGGAGAAGTCCCCCATAACTTGTCACTTTTTCTCCTGGGAGAGGTCCCCATGCCCAGAGGCAGCAGATGTCCAACGGCAGCTCCATCACCCAGTTCCTGGAAATTGTAGATGCACGGGAGCTGCAGCTCCTGCACTCCTGGCTCTTCATGGGCTGCTCTTCTGGACAATGGCCTCATTATCAGTGCTGCAGAGTGCAACCACCACCTCCACACCCCCATGTACTTCCTCCTCCTCACCCTCTCCCTCCTCTACCTGGGCTCCATCTCCACCACTCTCCCCAAATCCCTGGCCAGTTCTGTGTGGGACACCAGAAAATCAGGAGGTAGGTGGCTGGGTGTGTGAAAGGGAAGGTGTTAGAGGATCGTTGTTTTAAAATGTTGACAGCTTCCCGGCCTGGATGAGGCTGGCTGCCTCGCAGCATAAATAAAAGAAAAAAAAAAAAAAAAAGAAGAAAAAAAAAAAAAGCTGTGCTTGTTCTTCTCAGCTCAGTTTTCCCCGAGCAGAGGCCATTTGGGACAATAGCTACAGCAATGAGGGACAAGAGATGCCCCCTCAGCAGAGCAGCTGGTGGGATCAAAGACTCCCCCGCCCTGTCCTTTTTGGGCAGCAGGATTAGGGCAGCAGGATGAAGGATGCTCTTTGCAGCAGCAAGTGAAGGTGACATGGCAGGGGGGAGCAGTATCAGCGATGACAAAGCTGCTTTCCAAGTGGGCGAGGGGGCTGCATGTTGGGGGCAGCCCAAGGGCTGGGGCCATCCAAGAGGGTGGGAGGATACATCCATCCCCATGATGTGATGCTCCATCTTTGCAACATGTCACCATAGTCACTGGATGTTCCCATCTGAAGGCAAATTACAGCCTGCCAAGCCTCCATTCCCAACACCCCCAAAACCTGCCCTCCACCCCCAGTTGTTCTCCTTGACGCTGACAGTAATTAAATTGCACTGAATCAGTGACGTTTGATTTGCAGAACCTTTGTGTTCATTTGAAGGGGAGTGGGATGCCCATTCCTTGGCATCCTCATGGCCAGGGGAAGCCAGCGAGACCTCCGAGCCAGGCGATCAGGCATGACTTGAAATAATTTGTCAGAGTTGGCTTGTATTCATAAATAATCCCTTTTAATCGTTTTCCTGGCCAGAAAATGGAAAGAGCAGAGCTGGAATTCGCATTCATTTCTCTGCCTACAGCCTCCCAACCTGTTCAGAGTAAGGATTTTCAGCTGTGCACAGTTTTGTGTGCTGAGACAAAAGGAGTGTAGCTGAAGGAGGACTCTCAATGTTTTTGGGGGGCCAGTTTCCCCTCTGCAGGGGTTTCTAGCTCCAGACACAAAGGTGATGATTGCGTCATGGCAGATGATTCCTGCTTAGTTCATTTGCTCGCCTGTTTTAAACAAACAGTAGGTGAGGATTTCCCCACTTGCACATCCCTCACCACAGTGATCAATGTGACGGAGCATCGCCCATTTTCTATTAGAAATCCATTCTGATATTTTGAATATCCCTTTTCCAGGATGCTTTTAACAGGACGTTTCATTCTGCAGTTTAAAATTACTGTTCACTTTGCAGTGATGGGAAGTCTCCAGACACGTTCTCAGGGTCACCTAGACCTGTGAGCAGCCCTGGCCAGCGCAGCACACCCTCAACAACAGAAGGGCACTGCCCTACCGGGGGTCGCTCATCGAATCAGTCCTGCAAAGTGTTAACGAGACTAAGAATAGGATCCTTCACTGATTCCGGCCTAAACATTGTCCAGCCCCGCCCCCCCACCACCTTTGGCTGGGAGTCCCGTTGCAGCTGGTGCCAGGAGCCTCTCAGGAATGGTTAAAAAATTCCTAGCAGGCGCGTCTACGCATATGTGAGGGTTCTGCCCCGTCTCGCAGCATGCCCACCTTTATAGTCGGTGAAAAACAAAAATAGTTTACACACCTGCTATATGTATAACATTTAATTTAATGCAAAGTGCAGGTGTGCGCTGTGTCATGATCTGCAAAGTTCACACATGCCAGGACATTGGCCAGGCGCGACAGAGTTACCGCCATGACACAGCTGCACACTGTATTGTCTGGATGTTCCTGCTCACATCTTGCTTGTTTGGGGGTCTCAGGACAAAACCCACCTACTCATTAGTTGTCCTTGAGCTCCCTGAGCTCCCAAGTGAAGCGAGCCCTGATTAAAAACAAAGGCTTTTTCAGAAGCAGTAATCAATGTAATAAATTTTAACCGCAGCACCCCAAATTCAAGTGACTCTGGGTGGCGGTGGGGAAGTGAGGGGCTCACTGGGGACACGAAGGTCAAAGGGCTCAAAAGCAGCTTTGACCACGCGTAAAAAAAAAAAAAATAGGTGACCGTTTTCCTCAGCCCTTTTCAGGGCACCGTCACCCCCTTGTCCGTGAGCCAGGGGCTTTCCAGCTTGCAAGGTCACCCCAAGGGCACTGAGGTCTGTTGCTCCTTTCTTATCACAGAGGTGAACGGTTGCTGCGAACAATGAAAAAACTCAGTGCTATTTCACAGCTTTGCCGTTTTGTTTGTCTCTTTTCACAGCTCCCTGCGTCCTGAAGACAGAGAGATTTCTGCAAAAGAAGAGAGGCTCTTCTCGAACAGTACCGCCATGTTCTGGAAGCTCTTTGTCCGCATGTAGACCTTTCTGCCACCTCGGTGGGTGCTCTGAGCACCTCCAAACCCTGATCGCTCCATCCTGGAGATCACCAGTCTGGTCTTCAAATGCGTGGTGTTGTGTCAGCCCAGACCCTTAAAACATATAGGGCATCACGTGGGGAATTGTGAAGTTGTATCCCGCTAAGACTGTATACTGTGGGTCTTTCAGCACCGACCAGAACCTTTCAGGTCTTGATTGTAGTAATTGTGCTGCCTCGTCTCTTGTTGGCAGCGGAGTCATGACCTTGTAGGTGATCTCCTTGGGCATCCAGGCTTCCGGGCTCATTGATGAATTTGTTTCAGTGTTGAATTTGCTTCCAACAGGGTATATTTTTTCTCCTTGTCTTTGCTTGTGCCTCTGCAGTCTTGCTGCTTGTGTTTGGTTCGGCTTTGCTGCTTGGCCTTTGGCTGCAGGTTTGCCTTTGGATTGGCCGCTCACCAGCAACTTTTTTCCAGACACGGCCCCGGGGATCCCTGGCAGCTGCCTGGAAGGACATAACACAAGGACTTTGCCCGAGGCCATGATGGCTTCGGGGCTACATCCTGCCCTGCAAGCCATGTGCCTCTTGGCGCAGCCTCCGGCAGCTCAGGAGGGGAAATGCCCTCCCCAAGCCGGCACCCTCAGCTGACACACAGCTGTCCCCATGTCCCCAGGCCACACCTGTGCTCTCATGAAGGGGAGGAGGACACCCCCCCCCCCCTTTGAAATGGGGGCTCCCCTAGCCCCATCGCACTGCCCTGTGCTGCTGTCAGGCAGTGATGAACCCAGTGAGGGTTTGGGGCTCTCACCGGGTCGGCAAGTAACCTGATGCAGATGCTCAGTCCTGTGCCCCCAGACTCACCTAGCCTGGCGCTTCGTCCTCTTATTCATCGCCGCCTTATTGTGGACTTCCTCCTGTTTGTTAGTAACCGAGCTGGAATCAGCAGGCAAAGGCACTTCAGGAAGTCCCGCTGCAAATGGGAAGGAGAAACCTCGTCAAGAAGAGCATCACCGTGATGCTCCCAGTCCCAGGGACATGGAGCGGTGCTCACATCTCATCCCAAAACATCCAAGGCAGCCGTTCTGCTCTATCCACTGCCTCCCCAATACCAGCAAAAGTGATGTGAATCACTTAGCATAACTTGGCGTTAGCAGCTGGGAAGCCTTGGCTGCAAGCTGTGAAAGCTAAAATCGTTGGATTTACACCCACATTTTTCCCTACTTGGACAAAAGGAGGCCTCGAGACAGCTGCTTTTATCAGCATAAGGCTTGAGGAAAGCGGGTGAACCCCTGTCTGCTTTCACGTGGAAAGGATGATGATTAACCTGTGCTCCATCGCTCTGGGGATTTGCTTATTCCCCTACTATTTTTTCAAGGGTTCTTGGAAATAAAAGGTGTAGAATTAGCAGGGAAATCTGCTCTCATTCGGGACATGGATTACTCGGTGCTGGCCAGTAAAACTAAAGATGTGTCCTAGGAGCTGTCTGCATACAGGCTGTACTAGCAGACACCGTGCATCTCCCACCAAGTTATGGCTGGCTTGGAAGGAGGTTTACACCGAGAGAAGGACAGGCTCTGATAAATCCCGAGCAAGTCAAAACTACGTGCAATATTCCTCCCCTCGTTTCTAAGAAACGCAAGTCCTCCTTGAAGCGGTACGGGTTATGCCGGCTGTAATAAATTAATCTATCAAGATCCTGCCTGAGATTCTGCTTGGGGGATCCTAGGGTTGAGCAAAAAGGGAAAATATCTGCATGAGTGCATGTGTGGAGTCGAGGCAGCGTGCCCGTTGGATCAGTGGCCCGCCATGAAGGGTCTACAAAGTCTCAGGTGGTAGAACTTGACGCCTTGAGCGTGCACCAAGTTCCTTTTCCCCAGCAACCAGCGCTCACCGGGCTCCTCGGCGAAGGCACTGGTAGCGCCGGGGTTGGGAAAAAGGGGAGGTGGGTGATGTAGGCAAGCCTCTTTTGGAGAGGGAATGTTAAGTCATTCCCAAGAATCCGAGCATCCTGGCCCACTCCCAAAGCCAAGCTTGGGAGAAGAGGCCGTGCCAATGTGGCACAAAGCTTTGGTGCAAGCATTTGACCGTCATTGCTGTGGATTTTCCTACCGGAAGCCGCTTGCCCATGCTACGGAAAAGAGCCGGGAACTGCCTTACCTTTTGTGTGTTGCCTGATGGGTGGCAAATCCTCTTCTTTCTTCCACATGTCCTCACCAAGGGCACGCCTCAAGACCTTGAGAGGGTGCCTGGACTGAGATTTGGGCACAAACTCCAGTTCAAACCTGGTGACAAAGAGGTGACAGTGGCATGACCAAAGGCACCACCAGCCCTTTTTGCTCTGCTCCCAGCCAGAGCTTGGCACCATTGTAAAAGGTGTTTTTTCCCCCCCCAAATCATCCATTCCCCATCCCCAGGGAGCATCCCAGGAAATGGGGTCGCCCAGGAAAGGTGTCCCGGTGTCCTCAAATCCTTCCTCCATCCCATCGTTTGCAGGAATGACAACAGGGCAGAGCCACAGCAGGACCCCCGTGGTCACTTGGGGAAAGGACTCACTCAGGAAAGATGATGACACGGCTGGTGCGAGTCAGGGAAGAAACAGGTACCATCCGGGACACCACCATGTCCAGCAGCTGGGGAAACTGCAATGGAGGAACACGGAGATGCCAGGACATCCTCGACGTGACCATGACACTCAATCACGGAGGAGTTCAGGGCGGCATGAGCCGCTGGAGCCACAGGGAATCCAAAACACTCACTATGAGTGCAGCCATTCTGAGGTTTGTCTTCCCAGATATCTCTTCCAGGAAATCATAGTAGAATCTCATTTGCACCATCCTGTCTTCAATGAGGAGCACCCCAACATCTCTCAGGACAAGTGCAATGCTCTTCCCCTTCGCCAGGCAGTGAGACAGGAGGGACATGGTGCCTAGGATACATCCCTCCACTTTGCACCGGGACACGTGGGCATCCGTGGCCACCTTGGCATATTTCACAGGCTCCAACACCTTATTGTCTGGAAAAACCACACGAGAGGGATGGAGGCGCTCACCCTGCAGCCCTCCCCGAGGGATTCTTACTGCGCGTGTCCTGTTTGCGGACCAGCTTCGCAGAGGGGCCAGTTTGCTTCTCGCCAAGGGATGTGATAACTCCCATCTTCACCCACACCATGCAGTTGTTGTCCTACCAGACAGGTCATCCTCGTTGTCCATGAGGTTGTGGATGTCTCTGAGGGTCCTGGACAGGCGAAACACAGGCCTCTGGATAGTGACAATCTCTGTCCCAACCTGCTTCTGTGCGGGGACCACGTCAAAGGAGCCGAGGGTGGGAATTCGTACCCCCTGGAGCAGAGAAGAAGGGCGTGAAGGGTGAAGAGGGAAGAGCTGGGGGATGGCTCCACCCAGGGATGGTACCTCGGACCCTGCCACCTCCCGCTCTTTGGAGGCACCAGCTGGGACAGTGGGGAGAGCTTTGGGGAGGAGATGCCGAGTCCTCTCCTTCCTTTTCCTCCTTGGAAAAAGCGGGACTTGGGGGCAGAAGCCACTCAAGGGCATCCAGGGTTCTCCAACAACGGATCAGCCTTGCAGTAGAAGACTACCTAGCAGAGGTGACACCACCCTTGCCCGAGCCCTGTTTTGTCTCTCAGTGGGGATTTTGTGGGGAGTTCCCTGCTTTTTGAGGAGGGAAGGAGCAACTGCAGCCCAAGCTCCACGGCCACGGGATCCCCCCAGCTTCTCTAGGGGGATGAGGAAGATGCGGGTGTCACTCTACCTTGTGTAGCAAGAGCTGTTGTTGGATGTAGCTGGCCACTGCGTCCCAGATGGCTGTTTGCTCTGGAAAGCAAAGGAAAACCAGGTCACACTCTCTGTCTGCTGGCTCTGCCTGCGTCCCACCCCCACAACGCCACAACTCTCAGTCCTGACAACACTCCTGTAGTGGCTGTGGGTGCTTGTACCTCTGGGGGTGATGCTGGGCATCATGAAGATGGGCTTCATCCCATCCCAGAAGTCCATCTTGTTTTGCCTTATGCTAGCGGGTCACTGCTTTGTGGCAACAGCCGTGTAGGAAGCTCTTCCCTGTGTTCACCCCAGAGATGCTCCTCCAGAGTGTGGGAACAACCACCCTACGCCCCCTTTTGTACCCCTGCGTGGCCTGTGTCACAGACCCGGTGTGACATCACAATGATGCCGCCGCTGCTGACTTCACCATCCAATGTGAAATGGTCAGCAGTCACCTGCTGCCTGCTCTGACACAAACCTTTTGCCTGCTGTGACATTGCTGCTGATGAAGCAGTTTTAACCACATGAGTAGCCGACTGAGAGCAAAAGGACAAGCACCAAAAGCGGGCCAAACACTGGCAGCGAAATTTCATAGGCGCAGAGTAAAGGGACAAAGGGAGGATTAGAGTGACCTCTGTTGAGGCTGAGCTCCCCTCCTTACAGTCAGGCTCCAGCAAGCACTTGGGACCAGAGATCAGATGGCAGATGGGCTGACAATGGAGTCTGGGGGCGTTTCTTCCTCCTCCTCCTTTTTTTTCCTGCTAGCTGCCCTTTTCTTCCTGTTATTCCTGGGGGGGGTTGTCCCCTTTTAATTATTTTCCTCCTCCTCTACTTCTTACTTGCCCTGCTTTGGTCTTCCTGCTCTTTTCCTTCTGCTCCATTTTCCTCCCCCTCCTCCTCTTCCAAGTTCTCTTCTTAATCTTCCTCCTCTTCTGCATCCCGTTTCTCATTTTCCTTCTCCTCCTCCTCCTCCTCCTCCTCCTCCTCCTCTGTTCCTTTTCTTCCCTTAGCCCATGGACTGCCCCTGTAAAACATCCACCAAATGTCCACAGTTGATGAGGTCCATGATTCCAGGCCCCGCCTCGACAGTGGTCACTTGGGATAGGAAAAGAAGGGCATTTTGTGGAGTTCCTGGGCACCAAAGCCTGCTCAGATCAGAACCTAGAGATTCCCCTCCCTTCCAGGGTCTAAAGTGTCATTTTTAGGATTCCAGCCCATCGTTTTGAGGGTCCAAACCCTTATTTGTAGGGTCCAACCCCCTCTTTTAGGTCTCAAATCCTCATTTGTAAAGCTCAATGCTTAGCTTCTGGTGCTGCAATCCTCCTTTTGACCTCCAAGAAAGGTACCGCTCCTATTACCTTGTTTATAAATACTGGGGCTCAAGTAAGTTTTATGACTTTTCAGTTTCCTAAGGATTAATGCTACTGCATTGTAACAGATTGTGAATTATGACAACAGAGGATTTGCCACAATTCCCTCATTTGAAGGGTTTGGCCACGCTTTGAAGGGTGGAAAATGATCCCTGATCTGGGAATATCCCAGGAAACATCTGGATTATGATCAAGAAGGGCCTGATTTGAAGTTCCGTCTCTATCCTGGTGGAAATAAAGAAAAAAAAGAACAGAAAAATGCCATTTTTATTCTCCCTCAAACCCACATGGACTTTCTGAGTCTGGTTCTGAGCTGCAAGGCTACCCCACGGCAGGGCTGGTCTAATACCTCTTGGAGGCATTTACTTGCTTTTCCTGACATTTGTTGTCCACCAAACCAAGACGGATTTATAAAATATTTCAGTCCTGTCTGCATTCATGTCCAAGAAACTGCTCCATCCAACTTTCAGCTCCAAGCCAGTTGTTGTCACTGGGAAAGGCAGGCTGAAATCTCTGCAGAAAATCCCACTAGCTTCAACAAAACCAAAATTTACGTGCACAAGAAAAAACAACCCCCAAACTCCCAACCGAGCTTCCCAGCTGGGACACGACTGTGCCAGAACATACTCAGATACTTTCAGAAATCACGATTTTGTGCTTGTCTCCTGCACGCTGATGGCAAACAGGGGCCAACACGTTGTGAGCAGCGTTCAACCAATTTGGATCTAAGCCAGCCTTTTCTGCCCAAGCTATTGAGATTTTTGGCTACAACAGCCCCAGGTCTGGACCCTTTTTCAGTCATCTCCAAGGTCCCAAGAGTGGCTGCTGAGGGTGATGGTGCTGCGAGGATGCTGCAAGTCTGCACAGGCTTGAGGAACAACTAGAACCCAAGACCGTGTGAAATAAATCCTTTGGGGGATATTAAATTCAAGGACATCCCGGTCAGCTCAGGAAGGGAAGCTGGGAAAGTATCGCAGGGTGCTTGTCTTGCTCTGCTGCTTTTGTTTAAGTGTCTTGTGTTGGCTCTGTTGGAGGCTGAACCTGGGGCTTGCAGGAGTTGGTCTGAGCCAGTACAGCCATTTCTAAGTTTTCTGCATTTTAAGAGCTCAAGGAAGGTCTCCTAGAAAAAGAAAAGGGTTTCTTTGTCTGATGGGGGGGGATGGTTGATGGGAAACAGCTTTGGTTTTGCTGGGAGAAGTCCCCCATAACTTGTCACTTTTTCTCCTGGGAGAGGTCCCCATGCCCAGAGGCAGCAGATGTCCAACGGCAGCTCCATCACCCAGTTCCTGGAAATTGTAGATGCACGGGAGCTGCAGCTCCTGCACTCCTGGCTCTTCATGGGCTGCTCTTCTGGACAATGGCCTCATTATCAGTGCTGCAGAGTGCAACCACCACCTCCACACCCCCATGTACTTCCTCCTCCTCACCCTCTCCCTCCTCTACCTGGGCTCCATCTCCACCACTCTCCCCAAATCCCTGGCCAGTTCTGTGTGGGACACCAGAAAATCAGGAGGTAGGTGGCTGGGTGTGTGAAAGGGAAGGTGTTAGAGGATCGTTGTTTTAAAATGTTGACAGCTTCCCGGCCTGGATGAGGCTGGCTGCCTCGCAGCATAAATAAAAGAAAAAAAAAAAAAAAAAGAAGAAAAAAAAAAAAAGCTGTGCTTGTTCTTCTCAGCTCAGTTTTCCCCGAGCAGAGGCCATTTGGGACAATAGCTACAGCAATGAGGGACAAGAGATGCCCCCTCAGCAGAGCAGCTGGTGGGATCAAAGACTCCCCCGCCCTGTCCTTTTTGGGCAGCAGGATTAGGGCAGCAGGATGAAGGATGCTCTTTGCAGCAGCAAGTGAAGGTGACATGGCAGGGGGGAGCAGTATCAGCAATGACAAAGCTGCTTTCCAAGTGGGCGAGGGGGCTGCATGTTGGGGGCAGCCCAAGGGCTGGGGCCATCCAAGAGGGTGGGAGGATACATCCATCCCCATGATGTGATGCTCCATCTTTGCAACATGTCACCATAGTCACTGGATGTTCCCATCTGAAGGCAAATTACAGCCTGCCAAGCCTCCATTCCCAACACCCCCAAAACCTGCCCTCCACCCCCAGTTGTTCTCCTTGACGCTGACAGTAATTAAATTGCACTGAATCAGTGACGTTTGATTTGCAGAACCTTTGTGTTCATTTGAAGGGGAGTGGGATGCCCATTCCTTGGCATCCTCATGGCCAGGGGAAGCCAGCGAGACCTCCGAGCCAGGCGATCAGGCATGACTTGAAATAATTTGTCAGAGTTGGCTTGTATTCATAAATAATCCCTTTTAATCGTTTTCCTGGCCAGAAAATGGAAAGAGCAGAGCTGGAATTCGCATTCATTTCTCTGCCTACAGCCTCCCAACCTGTTCAGAGTAAGGATTTTCAGCTGTGCACAGTTTTGTGTGCTGAGACAAAAGGAGTGTAGCTGAAGGAGGACTCTCAATGTTTTTGGGGGGCCACTTTCCCCTCTGCAGGGGTTTCTAGCTCCAGACACAAAGGTGATGATTGCGTCATGGCAGATGATTCCTGCTTAGTTCATTTGCTCGCCTGTTTTAAACAAACAGTAGGTGAGGATTTCCCCACTTGCACATCCCTCACCACAGTGATCAATGTGACGGAGCATCGCCCATTTTCTATTAGAAATCCATTCTGATATTTTGAATATCCCTTTTCCAGGATGCTTTTAACAGGACGTTTCATTCTGCAGTTTAAAATTACTGTTCACTTTGCAGTGATGGGAAGTCTCCAGACACGTTCTCAGGGTCACCTAGACCTGTGAGCAGCCCTGGCCAGCGCAGCACACCCTCAACAACAGAAGGGCACTGCCCTACCGGGGGTCGCTCATCGAATCAGTCCTGCAAAGTGTTAACGAGACTAAGAATAGGATCCTTCACTGATTCCGGCCTAAACATTGTCCAGCCCCGCCCCCCCACCACCTTTGGCTGGGAGTCCCGTTGCAGCTGGTGCCAGGAGCCTCTCAGGAATGGTTAAAAAATTCCTAGCAGGCGCGTCTACGCATATGTGAGGGTTCTGCCCCGTCTCGCAGCATGCCCACCTTTATAGTCGGTGAAAAACAAAAATAGTTTACACACCTGCTATATGTATAACATTTAATTTAATGCAAAGTGCAGGTGTGCGCTGTGTCATGATCTGCAAAGTTCACACATGCCAGGACATTGGCCAGGCGCGACAGAGTTACCGCCATGACACAGCTGCACACTGTATTGTCTGGATGTTCCTGCTCACATCTTGCTTGTTTGGGGGTCTCAGGACAAAACCCACCTACTCATTAGTTGTCCTTGAGCTCCCTGAGCTCCCAAGTGAAGCGAGCCCTGATTAAAAACAAAGGCTTTTTCAGAAGCAGTAATCAATGTAATAAATTTTAACCGCAGCACCCCAAATTCAAGTGACTCTGGGTGGCGGTGGGGAAGTGAGGGGCTCACTGGGGACACGAAGGTCAAAGGGCTCAAAAGCAGCTTTGACCACGCGTAAAAAAAAAAAAAATAGGTGACCGTTTTCCTCAGCCCTTTTCAGGGCACCGTCACCCCCTTGTCCGTGAGCCAGGGGCTTTCCAGCTTGCAAGGTCACCCCAAGGGCACTGAGGTCTGTTGCTCCTTTCTTATCACAGAGGTGAACGGTTGCTGCGAACAATGAAAAAACTCAGTGCTATTTCACAGCTTTGCCGTTTTGTTTGTCTCTTTTCACAGCTCCCTGCGTCCTGAAGACAGAGAGATTTCTGCAAAAGAAGAGAGGCTCTTCTCGAACAGTGCCGCCATGTTCTGGAAGCTCTTTGTCCGCATGTAGACCTTTCTGCCACCTCGGTGGGTGCTCTGAGCACCTCCAAACCCTGATCGCTCCATCCTGGAGATCACCAGTCTGGTCTTCAAATGCGTGGTGTTGTGTCAGCCCAGACCCTTAAAACATATAGGGCATCACGTGGGGAATTGTGAAGTTGTATCCCGCTAAGACTGTATACTGTGGGTCTTTCAGCACCGACCAGAACCTTTCAGGTCTTGATTGTAGTAATTGTGCTGCCTCGTCTCTTGTTGGCAGCGGAGTCATGACCTTGTAGGTGATCTCCTTGGGTATCCAGGCTTCCGGGCTCATTGATGAATTTGTTTCAGTGTTGAATTTGCTTCCAACAGGGTATATTTTTTCTCCTTGTCTTTGCTTGTGCCTCTGCAGTCTTGCTGCTTGTGTTTGGTTCGGCTTTGCTGCTTGGCCTTTGGCTGCAGGTTTGCCTTTGGATTGGCCGCTCACCAGCAACTTTTTTCCAGACACGGCCCCGGGGATCCCTGGCAGCTGCCTGGAAGGACATAACACAAGGACTTTGCCCGAGGCCATGATGGCTTCGGGGCTACATCCTGCCCTGCAAGCCATGTGCCTCTTGGCGCAGCCTCCGGCAGCTCAGGAGGGGAAATGCCCTCCCCAAGCCGGCACCCTCAGCTGACACACAGCTGTCCCCATGTCCCCAGGCCACACCTGTGCTCTCATGAAGGGGAGGAGGACACCCCCCCCCCTTTGAAATGGGGGCTCCCCTAGCCCCATCGCACTGCCCTGTGCTGCTGTCAGGCAGTGATGAACCCAGTGAGGGTTTGGGGCTCTCACCGGGTCGGCAAGTAACCCGATGCAGATGCTCAGTCCTGAGCCCCCAGACTCACCTAGCCTGGCGCTTCGTCCTCTTATTCATCGCCGCCTTATTGTGGACTTCCTCCTGTTTGTTAGTAACCGAGCTGGAATCAGCAGGCAAAGGCACTTCAGGAAGTCCCGCTGCAAATGGGAAGGAGAAACCTCGTCAAGAAGAGCATCACCGTGATGCTCCCAGTCCCAGGGACATGGAGCGGTGCTCACATCTCATCCCAAAACATCCAAGGCAGCCGTTCTGCTCTATCCACTGCCTCCCCAATACCAGCAAAAGTGATGTGAATCACTTAGCATAACTTGGCGTTAGCAGCTGGGAAGCCTTGGCTGCAAGCTGTGAAAGCTAAAATCTTTGGATTTACACCCACATTTTTCCCTACTTGGACAAAAGGAGGCCTCGAGACAGCTGCTTTTATCAGCATAAGGCTTGAGGAAAGCGGGTGAACCCCTGTCTGCTTTCACGTGGAAAGGATGATGATTAACCTGTGCTCCATCGCTCTGGGGATTTGCTTATTCCCCTACTATTTTTTCAAGGGTTCTTGGAAATAAAAGGTGTAGAATTAGCAGGGAAATCTGCTCTCATTCGGGACATGGATTACTCGGTGCTGGCCAGTAAAACTAAAGATGTGTCCTAGGAGCTGTCTGCATACAGGCTGTACTAGCAGACACCGTGCATCTCCCACCAAGTTATGGCTGGCTTGGAAGGAGGTTTACACCGAGAGAAGGACAGGCTCTGATAAATCCCGAGCAAGTCAAAACTACGTGCAATATTCCTCCCCTCGTTTCTAAGAAACGCAAGTCCTCCTTGAAGCGGTACGGGTTATGCCGGCTGTAATAAATTAATCTATCAAGATCCTGCCTGAGATTCTGCTTGGGGGATCCTAGGGTTGAGCAAAAAGGGAAAATATCTGCATGAGTGCATGTGTGGAGTCGAGGCAGCGTGCCCGTTGGATCAGTGGCCCGCCACGAAGGGTCTACAAAGTCTCAGGTGGTAGAACTTGACGCCTTGAGCGTGCACCAAGTTCCTTTTCCCCAGCAACCAGCGCTCACCGGGCTCCTCGGCGAAGGCACTGGTAGCGCCGGGGTTGGGAAAAAGGGGAGGTGGGTGATGTAGGCAAGCCTCTTTTGGAGAGGGAATGTTAAGTCATTCCCAAGAATCCGAGCATCCTGGCCCACTCCCAAAGCCAAGCTTGGGAGAAGAGGCCGTGCCAATGTGGCACGAAGCTTTGGTGCAAGCATTTGACCGTCATTGCTGTGGATTTTCCTACCGGAAGCCGCTTGCCCATGCTACGGAAAAGAGCCGGGAACTGCCTTACCTTTTGTGTGTTGCCTGATGGGTGGCAAATCCTCTTCTTTCTTCCACATGTCCTCACCAAGGGCACGCCTCAAGACCTTGAGAGGGTGCCTGGACTGAGATTTGGGCACAAACTCCAGTTCAAACCTGGTGACAAAGAGGTGACAGTGGCATGACCAAAGGCACCACCAGCCCTTTTTGCTCTGCTCCCAGCCAGAGCTTGGCACCATTGTAAAAGGTGTTTTTTCCCCCCCCAAATCATCCATTCCCCATCCCCAGGGAGCATCCCAGGAAATGGGGTCGCCCAGGAAAGGTGTCCCGGTGTCCTCAAATCCTTCCTCCATCCCATCGTTTGCAGGAATGACAACAGGGCAGAGCCACAGCAGGACCCCCGTGGTCACTTGGGGGAAGGACTCACTCAGGAAAGATGATGACACGGCTGGTGCGAGTCAGGGAAGAAACAGGTACCATCCGGGACACCACCATGTCCAGCAGCTGGGGAAACTGCAATGGAGGAACACGGAGATGCCAGGACATCCTCGACGTGACCATGACACTCAATCACGGAGGAGTTCAGGGCGGCATGAGCCGCTGGAGCCACAGGGAATCCAAAACACTCACTATGAACGCAGCCATTCTGAGGTTTGTCTTCCCAGATATCTCTTCCAGGAAATCATAGTAGAATCTCATTTGCACCATCCTGTCTTCAATGAGGAGCACCCCAACATCTCTCAGGACAAGTGCAATGCTCTTCCCCTTCGCCAGGCAGTGAGACAGGAGGGACATGGTGCCTAGGATGCATCCCTCCACTTTGCACCGGGACACGTGGGCATCCGTGGCCACCTTGGCATATTTCACAGGCTCCAACACCTTATTGTCTGGAAAAACCACACGAGAGGGATGAAGGCGCTCACCCTGCAGCCCTCCCCGAGGGATTCTTACTGCGCGTGTCCTGTTTGCGGACCAGCTTCACAGAGGGGCCAGTTTGCTTCTCGCCAAGGGATGTGATAACTCCCATCTTCACCCACACCATGCAGTTGTTGTCCTACCAGACAGGTCATCCTCGTTGTCCATGAGGTTGTGGATGTCTCTGAGGGTCCTGGACAGGCGAAACACAGGCCTCTGGATAGTGACAATCTCTGTCCCAACCTGCTTCTGTGCGGGGACCACGTCAAAGGAGCCGAGGGTGGGAATTCGTACCCCCTGGAGCAGAGAAGAAGGGCGTGAAGGGTGAAGAGGGAAGAGCTGGGGGATGGCTCCACCCAGGGATGGTACCTCGGACCCTGCCACCTCCCGCTCTTTGGAGGCACCAGCTGGGACAGTGGGGAGAGCTTTGGGGAGGAGATGCCGAGTCCTCTCCTTCCTTTTCCTCCTTGGAAAAAGCGGGACTTGGGGGCAGAAGCCACTCAAGGGCATCCAGGGTTCTCCAACAACGGATCAGCCTTGCAGTAGAAGACTACCTAGCAGAGGTGACACCACCCTTGCCCGAGCCCTGTTTTGTCTCTCAGTGGGGATTTTGTGGGGAGTTCCCTGCTTTTTGAGGAGGGAAGGAGCAACTGCAGCCCAAGCTCCACGGCCACGGGATCCCCCCAGCTTCTCTAGGGGGATGAGGAAGATGCGGGTGTCACTCTACCTTGTGTAGCAAGAGCTGTTGTTGGATGTAGCTGGCCACTGCGTCCCAGATGGCTGTTTGCTCTGGAAAGCAAAGGAAAACCAGGTCACACTCTCTGTCTGCTGGCTCTGCCTGCGTCCCACCCCCACAACGCCACAACTCTCAGTCCTGACAACACTCCTGTAGTGGCTGTGGGTGCTTGTACCTCTGGGGGTGATGCTGGGCATCATGAAGATGGGCTTCATCCCATCCCAGAAGTCCATCTTGTTTTGCCTTATGCTAGCGGGTCACTGCTTTGTGGCAACAGCCGTGTAGGAAGCTCTTCCCTGTGTTCACCCCAGAGATGCTCCTCCAGAGTGTGGGAACAACCACCCTACGCCCCCTTTTGTACCCCTGCGTGGCCTGTGTCACAGACCCGGTGTGACATCACAATGATGCCGCCGCTGCTGACTTCACCATCCAATGTGAAATGGTCAGCAGTCACCTGCTGCCTGCTCTGACACAAACCTTTTGCCTGCTGTGACATTGCTGCTGATGAAGCAGTTTTAACCACATGAGTAGCCGACTGAGAGCAAAAGGACAAGCACCAAAAGCGGGCCAAACACTGGCAGCGAAATTTCATAGGCGCAGAGTAAAGGGACAAAGGGAGGATTAGAGTGACCTCTGTTGAGGCTGAGCTCCCCTCCTTACAGTCAGGCTCCAGCAAGCACTTGGGACCAGAGATCAGATGGCAGATGGGCTGACAATGGAGTCTGGGGGCGTTTCTTCCTCCTCCTCCTTTTTTTTCCTGCTAGCTGCCCTTTTCTTCCTGTTATTCCTGGGGGGGGTTGTCCCCTTTTAATTATTTTCCTCCTCCTCTACTTCTTACTTGCCCTGCTTTGGTCTTCCTGCTCTTTTCCTTCTGCTCCATTTTCCTCCCCCTCCTCCTCTTCCAAGTTCTCTTCTTAATCTTCCTCCTCTTCTGCATCCCGTTTCTCATTTTCCTTCTCCTCCTCCTCCTCCTCCTCCTCCTCCTCCTCTGTTCCTTTTCTTCCCTTAGCCCATGGACTGCCCCTGTAAAACATCCACCAAATGTCCACAGTTGATGAGGTCCATGATTCCAGGCCCCGCCTCGACAGTGGTCACTTGGGATAGGAAAAGAAGGGCATTTTGTGGAGTTCCTGGGCACCAAAGCCTGCTCAGATCAGAACCTAGAGATTCCCCTCCCTTCCAGGGTCTAAAGTGTCATTTTTAGGATTCCAGCCCATCGTTTTGAGGGTCCAAACCCTTATTTGTAGGGTCCAACCCCCTCTTTTAGGTCTCAAATCCTCATTTGTAAAGCTCAATGCTTAGCTTCTGGTGCTGCAATCCTCCTTTTGACCTCCAAGAAAGGTACCGCTCCTATTACCTTGTTTATAAATACTGGGGCTCAAGTAAGTTTTATGACTTTTCAGTTTCCTAAGGATTAATGCTACTGCATTGTAACAGATTGTGAATTATGACAACAGAGGATTTGCCACAATTCCCTCATTTGAAGGGTTTGGCCACGCTTTGAAGGGTGGAAAATGATCCCTGATCTGGGAATATCCCAGGAAACATCTGGATTATGATCAAGAAGGGCCTGATTTGAAGTTCCGTCTCTATCCTGGTGGAAATAAAGAAAAAAAAGAACAGAAAAATGCCATTTTTATTCTCCCTCAAACCCACATGGACTTTCTGAGTCTGGTTCTGAGCTGCAAGGCTACCCCACGGCAGGGCTGGTCTAATACCTCTTGGAGGCATTTACTTGCTTTTCCTGACATTTGTTGTCCACCAAACCAAGACGGATTTATAAAATATTTCAGTCCTGTCTGCATTCATGTCCAAGAAACTGCTCCATCCAACTTTCAGCTCCAAGCCAGTTGTTGTCACTGGGAAAGGCAGGCTGAAATCTCTGCAGAAAATCCCACTAGCTTCAACAAAACCAAAATTTACGTGCACAAGAAAAAACAACCCCCAAACTCCCAACCGAGCTTCCCAGCTGGGACACGACTGTGCCAGAACATACTCAGATACTTTCAGAAATCACGATTTTGTGCTTGTCTCCTGCACGCTGATGGCAAACAGGGGCCAACACGTTGTGAGCAGCGTTCAACCAATTTGGATCTAAGCCAGCCTTTTCTGCCCAAGCTATTGAGATTTTTGGCTACAACAGCCCCAGGTCTGGACCCTTTTTCAGTCATCTCCAAGGTCCCAAGAGTGGCTGCTGAGGTTGATGGTGCTGCGAGGATGCTGCAAGTCTGCACAGGCTTGAGGAACAACTAGAACCCAAGACCGTGTGAAATAAATCCTTTGGGGGATATTAAATTCAAGGACATCCCGGTCAGCTCAGGAAGGGAAGCTGGGAAAGTATCGCAGGGTGCTTGTCTTGCTCTGCTGCTTTTGTTTAAGTGTCTTGTGTTGGCTCTGTTGGAGGCTGAACCTGGGGCTTGCTGGAGTTGGTCTGAGCCAGTACAGCCATTTCTAAGTTTTCTGCATTTTAAGAGCTCAAGGAAGGTCTCCTAGAAAAAGAAAAGGGTTTCTTTGTCTGATGGGGGGGGATGGTTGATGGGAAACAGCTTTGGTTTTGCTGGGAGAAGTCCCCCATAACTTGTCACTTTTTCTCCTGGGAGAGGTCCCCATGCCCAGAGGCAGCAGATGTCCAACGGCAGCTCCATCACCCAGTTCCTGGAAATTGTAGATGCACGGGAGCTGCAGCTCCTGCACTCCTGGCTCTTCATGGGCTGCTCTTCTGGACAATGGCCTCATTATCAGTGCTGCAGAGTGCAACCACCACCTCCACACCCCCATGTACTTCCTCCTCCTCACCCTCTCCCTCCTCTACCTGGGCTCCATCTCCACCACTCTCCCCAAATCCCTGGCCAGTTCTGTGTGGGACACCAGAAAATCAGGAGGTAGGTGGCTGGGTGTGTGAAAGGGAAGGTGTTAGAGGATCGTTGTTTTAAAATGTTGACAGCTTCCCGGCCTGGATGAGGCTGGCTGCCTCGCAGCATAAATAAAAGAAAAAAAAAAAAAAAAAAGAAGAAAAAAATAAAAAGCTGTGCTTGTTCTTCTCAGCTCAGTTTTCCCCGAGCAGAGGCCATTTGGGACAATAGCTACAGCAATGAGGGACAAGAGATGCCCCCTCAGCAGAGCAGCTGGTGGGATCAAAGACTCCCCCGCCCTGTCCTTTTTGGGCAGCAGGATTAGGGCAGCAGGATGAAGGATGCTCTTTGCAGCAGCAAGTGAAGGTGACATGGCAGGGGGGAGCAGTATCAGCGATGACAAAGCTGCTTTCCAAGTGGGCGAGGGGGCTGCATGTTGGGGGCAGCCCAAGGGCTGGGGCCATCCAAGAGGGTGGGAGGATACATCCATCCCCATGATGTGATGCTCCATCTTTGCAACATGTCACCATAGTCACTGGATGTTCCCATCTGAAGGCAAATTACAGCCTGCCAAGCCTCCATTCCCAACACCCCCAAAACCTGCCCTCCACCCCCAGTTCTTCTCCTTGACGCTGACAGTAATTAAATTGCACTGAATCAGTGACGTTTGATTTGCAGAACCTTTGTGTTCATTTGAAGGGGAGTGGGATGCCCATTCCTTGGCATCCTCATGGCCAGGGGAAGCCAGCGAGACCTCCGAGCCAGGCGATCAGGCATGACTTGAAATAATTTGTCAGAGTTGGCTTGTATTCATAAATAATCCCTTTTAATCGTTTTCCTGGCCAGAAAATGGAAAGAGCAGAGCTGGAATTCGCATTCATTTCTCTGCCTACAGCCTCCCAACCTGTTCAGAGTAAGGATTTTCAGCTGTGCACAGTTTTGTGTGCTGAGACAAAAGGAGTGTAGCTGAAGGAGGACTCTCAATGTTTTTGGGGGGCCAGTTTCCCCTCTGCAGGGGTTTCTAGCTCCAGACACAAAGGTGATGATTGCGTCATGGCAGATGATTCCTGCTTAGTTCATTTGCTCGCCTGTTTTAAACAAACAGTAGGTGAGGATTTCCCCACTTGCACATCCCTCACCACAGTGATCAATGTGACGGAGCATCGCCCATTTTCTATTAGAAATCCATTCTGATATTTTGAATATCCCTTTTCCAGGATGCTTTTAACAGGACGTTTCATTCTGCAGTTTAAAATTACTGTTCACTTTGCAGTGATGGGAAGTCTCCAGACACGTTCTCAGGGTCACCTAGACCTGTGAGCAGCCCTGGCCAGCGCAGCACACCCTCAACAACAGAAGAGCACTGCCCTACCGGGGGTCGCTCATCGAATCAGTCCTGCAAAGTGTTAACGAGACTAAGAATAGGATCCTTCACTGATTCCGGCCTAAACATTGTCCAGCCCCCCCCCCCCCCCCACCTTTGGCTGGGAGTCCCGTTGCAGCTGGTGCCAGGAGCCTCTCAGGAATGGTTAAAAAATTCCTAGCAGGCGCGTCTACGCATATGTGAGGGTTCTGCCCCGTCTCGCAGCATGCCCACCTTTATAGTCGGTGAAAAACAAAAATAGTTTACACACCTGCTATATGTATAACATTTAATTTAATGCAAAGTGCAGGTGTGCGCTGTGTCATGATCTGCAAAGTTCACACATGCCAGGACGTTGGCCAGGCGCGACAGAGTTACCGCCATGACACAGCTGCACACTGTATTGTCTGGATGTTCCTGCTCACATCTTGCTTGTTTGGGGGTCTCAGGACAAAACCCACCTACTCATTAGTTGTCCTTGAGCTCCCTGAGCTCCCAAGTGAAGCGAGCCCTGATTAAAAACAAAGGCTTTTTCAGAAGCAGTAATCAATGTAATAAATTTTAACCGCAGCACCCCAAATTCAAGTGACTCTGGGTGGCGGTGGGGAAGTGAGGGGCTCACTGGGGACACGAAGGTCAAAGGGCTCAAAAGCAGCTTTGACCACGCGTAAAAAAAAAAAAAATAGGTGACCGTTTTCCTCAGCCCTTTTCAGGGCACCGTCACCCCCTTGTCCGTGAGCCAGGGGCTTTCCAGCTTGCAAGGTCACCCCAAGGGCACTGAGGTCTGTTGCTCCTTTCTTATCACAGAGGTGAACGGTTGCTGCGAACAATGAAAAAACTCAGTGCTATTTCACAGCTTTGCCGTTTTGTTTGTCTCTTTTCACAGCTCCCTGCGTCCTGAAGACAGAGAGATTTCTGCAAAAGAAGAGAGGCTCTTCTCGAACAGTGCCGCCATGTTCTGGAAGCTCTTTGTCCGCATGTAGACCTTTCTGCCACCTCGGTGGGTGCTCTGAGCACCTCCAAACCCTGATCGCTCCATCCTGGAGATCACCAGTCTGGTCTTCAAATGCGTGGTGTTGTGTCAGCCCAGACCCTTAAAACATATAGGGCATCACGTGGGGAATTGTGAAGTTGTATCCCGCTAAGACTGTATACTGTGGGTCTTTCAGCACCGACCAGAACCTTTCAGGTCTTGATTGTAGTAATTGTGCTGCCTCGTCTCTTGTTGGCAGCGGAGTCATGACCTTGTAGGTGATCTCCTTGGGCATCCAGGCTTCCGGGCTCATTGATGAATTTGTTTCAGTGTTGAATTTGCTTCCAACAGGGTATATTTTTTCTCCTTGTCTTTGCTTGTGCCTCTGCAGTCTTGCTGCTTGTGTTTGGTTCGGCTTTGCTGCTTGGCCTTTGGCTGCAGGTTTGCCTTTGGATTGGCCGCTCACCAGCAACTTTTTTCCAGACACGGCCCCTGGGATCCCTGGCAGCTGCCTGGAAGGACATAACACAAGGACTTTGCCCGAGGCCATGATGGCTTCGGGGCTACATCCTGCCCTGCAAGCCATGTGCCTCTTGGCGCAGCCTCCGGCAGCTCAGGAGGGGAAATGCCCTCCCCAAGCCGGCACCCTCAGCTGACACACAGCTGTCCCCATGTCCCCAGGCCACACCTGTGCTCTCATGAAGGGGAGGAGGACACCCCCCCCCCCTTTGAAATGGGGGCTCCCCTAGCCCCATCGCACTGCCCTGTGCTGCTGTCAGGCAGTGATGAACCCAGTGAGGGTTTGGGGCTCTCACCGGGTCGGCAAGTAACCCGATGCAGATGCTCAGTCCTGGGCCCCCAGACTCACCTAGCCTGGCGCTTCGTCCTCTTATTCATCGCCGCCTTATTGTGGACTTCCTCCTGTTTGTTAGTAACCGAGCTGGAGTCAGCAGGCAAAGGCACTTCAGGAAGTCCCGCTGCAAATGGGAAGGAGAAACCTCATCAAGAAGAGCATCACCGTGATGCTCCCAGTCCCAGGGACATGGAGCGGTGCTCACATCTCATCCCAAAACATCCAAGGCAGCCGTTCTGCTCTATCCACTGCCTCCCCAATACCAGCAAAAGTGATGTGAATCACTTAGCATAACTTGGCGTTAGCAGCTGGGAAGCCTTGGCTGCAAGCTGTGAAAGCTAAAATCTTTGGATTTACACCCACATTTTTCCCTACTTGGACAAAAGGAGGCCTCGAGACAGCTGCTTTTATCAGCATAAGGCTTGAGGAAAGCGGGTGAACCCCTGTCTGCTTTCACGTGGAAAGGATGATGATTAACCTGTGCTCCATCGCTCTGGGGATTTGCTTATTCCCCTACTATTTTTTCAAGGGTTCTTGGAAATAAAAGGTGTAGAATTAGCAGGGAAATCTGCTCTCATTCGGGACATGGATTACTCGGTGCTGGCCAGTAAAACTAAAGATGTGTCCTAGGAGCTGTCTGCATACAGGCTGTACTAGCAGACACCGTGCATCTCCCACCAAGTTATGGCTGGCTTGGAAGGAGGTTTACACCGAGAGAAGGACAGGCTCTGATAAATCCCGAGCAAGTCAAAACTACGTGCAATATTCCTCCCCTCGTTTCTAAGAAACGCAAGTCCTCCTTGAAGCGGTACGGGTTATGCCGGCTGTAATAAATTAATCTATCAAGATCCTGCCTGAGATTCTGCTTGGGGGATCCTAGGGTTGAGCAAAAAGGGAAAATATCTGCATGAGTGCATGTGTGGAGTTGAGGCAGCGTGCCCGTTGGATCAGTGGCCCGCCATGAAGGGTCTACAAAGTCTCAGGTGGTAGAACTTGACTCCTTGAGCGTGCACCAAGTTCCTTTTCCCCAGCAACCAGCGCTCACCGGGCTCCTCGGCGAAGGCACTGGTAGCGCCGGGGTTGGGAAAAAGGGGAGGTGGGTGATGTAGGCAAGCCTCTTTTGGAGAGGGAATGTTAAGTCATTCCCAAGAATCCGAGCATCCTGGCCCACTCCCAAAGCCAAGCTTGGGAGAAGAGGCCGTGCCAATGTGGCACGAAGCTTTGGTGCAAGCATTTGACCATCATTGCTGTGGATTTTCCTACCGGAAGCCGCTTGCCCATGCTACGGAAAAGAGCCGGGAACTGCCTTACCTTTTGTGTGTTGCCTGATGGGTGGCAAATCCTCTTCTTTCTTCCACATGTCCTCACCAAGGGCACGCCTCAAGACCTTGAGAGGGTGCCTGGACTGAGATTTGGGCACAAACTCCAGTTCAAACCTGGTGACAAAGAGGTGACAGTGGCATGACCAAAGGCACCACCAGCACTTTTTGCTCTGCTCCCAGCCAGAGCTTGGCACCATTGTAAAAGGTGTTTTTTCCCCCCACAAATCATCCATTCCCCATCCCCAGGGAGCATCCCAGGAAATGGGGTCGCCCAGGAAAGGTGTCCCGGTGTCCTCAAATCCTTCCTCCATCCCATCGTTTGCAGGAATGACAACAGGGCAGAGCCACAGCAGGACCCCCGTGGTCACTTGGGGAAAGGACTCACTCAGGAAAGATGATGACACGGCTGGTGCGAGTCAGGGAAGAAACAGGTACCATCCGGGACACCACCATGTCCAGCAGCTGGGGAAACTGCAATGGAGGAACACGGAGATGCCAGGACATCCTCGACGTGACCATGACACTCAATCACGGAGGAGTTCAGGGCGGCATGAGCCGCTGGAGCCACAGGGAATCCAAAACACTCACTATGAGTGCAGCCATTCTGAGGTTTGTCTTCCCAGATATCTCTTCCAGGAAATCATAGTAGAATCTCATTTGCACCATCCTGTCTTCAATGAGGAGCACCCCAACATCTCTCAGGACAAGTGCAATGCTCTTCCCCTTCGCCAGGCAGTGAGACAGGAGGGACATGGTGCCTAGGATGCATCCCTCCACTTTGCACCGGGACACGTGGGCATCCGTGGCCACCTTGGCATATTTCACAGGCTCCAACACCTTATTGTCTGGAAAAACCACACGAGAGGGATGAAGGCGCTCACCCTGCAGCCCTCCCCGAGGGATTCTTACTGCGCGTGTCCTGTTTGCGGACCAGCTTCACAGAGGGGCCAGTTTGCTTCTCGCCAAGGGATGTGATAACTCCCATCTTCACCCACACCATGCAGTTGTTGTCCTACCAGACAGGTCATCCTCGTTGTCCATGAGGTTGTGGATGTCTCTGAGGGTCCTGGACAGGCGAAACACAGGCCTCTGGATAGTGACAATCTCTGTCCCAACCTGCTTCTGTGCGGGGACCACGTCAAAGGAGCCGAGGGTGGGAATTCGTACCCCCTGGAGCAGAGAAGAAGGGCGTGAAGGGTGAAGAGGGAAGAGCTGGGGGATGGCTCCACCCAAGGATGGTACCTCGGACCCTGCCACCTCCCGCTCTTTGGAGGCACCAGCTGGGACAGTGGGGAGAGCTTTGGGGAGGAGATGCCGAGTCCTCTCCTTCCTTTTCCTCCTTGGAAAAAGCGGGACTTGGGGGCAGAAGCCACTCAAGGGCATCCAGGGTTCTCCAACAACGGATCAGCCTTGCAGTAGAAGACTACCTAGCAGAGGTGACACCACCCTTGCCCGAGCCCTGTTTTGTCTCTCAGTGGGGATTTTGTGGGGAGTTCCCTGCTTTTTGAGGAGGGAAGGAGCAACTGCAGCCCAAGCTCCACGGCCACGGGATCCCCCCAGCTTCTCTAGGGGGATGAGGAAGATGCGGGTGTCACTCTACCTTGTGTAGCAAGAGCTGTTGTTGGATGTAGCTGGCCACTGCGTCCCAGATGGCTGTTTGCTCTGGAAAGCAAAGGAAAACCAGGTCACACTCTCTGTCTGCTGGCTCTGCCTGCGTCCCACCCCCACAACGCCACAACTCTCAGTCCTGACAACACTCCTGTAGTGGCTGTGGGTGCTTGTACCTCTGGGGGTGATGCTGGGCATCATGAAGATGGGCTTCATCCCATCCCAGAAGTCCATCTTGTTTTGCCTTATGCTAGCGGGTCACTGCTTTGTGGCAACAGCCGTGTAGGAAGCTCTTCCCTGTGTTCACCCCAGAGATGCTCCTCCAGAGTGTGGGAACAACCACCCTACGCCCCCTTTTGTACCCCTGCGTGGCCTGTGTCACAGACCCGGTGTGACATCACAATGATGCCGCCGCTGCTGACTTCACCATCCAATGTGAAATGGTCAGCAGTCACCTGCTGCCTGCTCTGACACAAACCTTTTGCCTGCTGTGACATTGCTGCTGATGAAGCAGTTTTAACCACATGAGTAGCCGACTGAGAGCAAAAGGACAAGCACCAAAAGCGGGCCAAACACTGGCAGCGAAATTTCATAGGCGCAGAGTAAAGGGACAAAGGGAGGATTAGAGTGACCTCTGTCGAGGCTGAGCTCCCCTCCTTACAGTCAGGCTCCAGCAAGCACTTGGGACCAGAGATCAGATGGCAGATGGGCTGACAATGGAGTCTGGGGGCGTTTCTTCCTCCTCCTCCTTTTTTTTCCTGCTAGCTGCCCTTTTCTTCCTGTTATTCCTGGGGGGGGTTGTCCCCTTTTAATTATTTTCCTCCTCCTCGACTTCTTACTTGCCCTGCTTTGGTCTTCCTGCTCTTTTCCTTCTGCTCCATTTTCCTCCCCCTCCTCCTCTTCCAAGTTCTCTTCTTAATCTTCCTCCTCTTCTGCATCCCGTTTCTCATTTTCCTCCTCCTCCTCCTCCTCCTCCTCCTCCTCTGTTCCTTTTCTTCCCTTAGCCCATGGACTGCCCCTGTAAAACATCCACCAAATGTCCACAGTTGATGAGGTCCATGATTCCAGGCCCCGCCTCGACAGTGGTCACTTGGGATAGGAAAAGAAGGGCATTTTGTGGAGTTCCTGGGCACCAAAGCCTGCTCAGATCAGAACCTAGAGATTCCCCTCCCTTCCAGGGTCTAAAGTGTCATTTTTAGGATTCCAGCCCATCGTTTTGAGGGTCCAAACCCTTATTTGTAGGGTCCAACCCCCTCTTTTAGGTCTCAAATCCTCATTTGTAAAGCTCAATGCTTAGCTTCTGGTGCTGCAATCCTCCTTTTGACCTCCAAGAAAGGTACCGCTCCTATTACCTTGTTTATAAATACTGGGGCTCAAGTAAGTTTTATGACTTTTCAGTTTCCTAAGGATTAATGCTACTGCATTGTAACAGATTGTGAATTATGACAACAGAGGATTTGCCACAATTCCCTCATTTGAAGGGTTTGGCCACGCTTTGAAGGGTGGAAAATGATCCCTGATCTGGGAATATCCCAGGAAACATCTGGATTATGATCAAGAAGGGCCTGATTTGAAGTTCCGTCTCTATCCTGGTGGAAATAAAGAAAAAAAAGAAAAATGCCATTTTTATTCTCCCTCAAACCCACATGGACTTTCTGAGTCTGGTTCTGAGCTGCAAGGCTACCCCACGGCAGGGCTGGTCTAATACCTCTTGGAGGCATTTACTTGCTTTTCCTGACATTTGTTGTCCACCAAACCAAGACGGATTTATAAAATATTTCAGTCCTGTCTGCATTCATGTCCAAGAAACTGCTCCATCCAACTTTCAGCTCCAAGCCAGTTGTTGTCACTGGGAAAGGCAGGCTGAAATCTCTGCAGAAAATCCCACTAGCTTCAACAAAACCAAAATTTACGTGCACAAGAAAAAACAACCCCCAAACTCCCAACCGAGCTTCCCAGCTGGGACACGACTGTGCCAGAACATACTCAGATACTTTCAGAAATTACGATTTTGTGCTTGTCTCCTGCACGCTGATGGCAAACAGGGGCCAACACGTTGTGAGCAGCGTTCAACCAATTTGGATCTAAGCCAGCCTTTTCTGCCCAAGCTATTGAGATTTTTGGCTACAACAGCCCCAGGTCTGGACCCTTTTTCAGTCATCTCCAAGGTCCCAAGAGTGGCTGCTGAGGGTGATGGTGCTGCGAGGATGCTGCAAGTCTGCACAGGCTTGAGGAACAACTAGAACCCAAGACCGTGTGAAATAAATCCTTTGGGGGATATTAAATTCAAGGACATCCCGGTCAGCTCAGGAAGGGAAGCTGGGAAAGTATCGCAGGGTGCTTGTCTTGCTCTGCTGCTTTTGTTTAAGTGTCTTGTGTTGGCTCTGTTGGAGGCTGAACCTGGGGCTTGCAGGAGTTGGTCTGAGCCAGTACAGCCATTTCTAAGTTTTCTGCATTTTAAGAGCTCAAGGAAGGTCTCCTAGAAAAAGAAAAGGGTTTCTTTGTCTGATGGGGGGGGATGGTTGATGGGAAACAGCTTTGGTTTTGCTGGGAGAAGTCCCCCATAACTTGTCACTTTTTCTCCTGGGAGAGGTCCCCATGCCCAGAGGCAGCAGATGTCCAACGGCAGCTCCATCACCCAGTTCCTGGAAATTGTAGATGCACGGGAGCTGCAGCTCCTGCACTCCTGGCTCTTCATGGGCTGCTCTTCTGGACAATGGCCTCATTATCAGTGCTGCAGAGTGCAACCACCACCTCCACACCCCCATGTACTTCCTCCTCCTCACCCTCTCCCTCCTCTACCTGGGCTCCATCTCCACCACTCTCCCCAAATCCCTGGCCAGTTCTGTGTGGGACACCAGAAAATCAGGAGGTAGGTGGCTGGGTGTGTGAAAGGGAAGGTGTTAGAGGATCGTTGTTTTAAAATGTTGACAGCTTCCCGGCCTGGATGAGGCTGGCTGCCTCGCAGCATAAATAAAAGAAAAAAAAAAAAAAAAAGAAGAAAAAAAAAAAAAGCTGTGCTTGTTCTTCTCAGCTCAGTTTTCCCCGAGCAGAGGCCATTTGGGACAATAGCTACAGCAATGAGGGACAAGAGATGCCCCCTCAGCAGAGCAGCTGGTGGGATCAAAGACTCCCCCGCCCTGTCCTTTTTGGGCAGCAGGATTAGGGCAGCAGGATGAAGGATGCTCTTTGCAGCAGCAAGTGAAGGTGACATGGCAGGGGGGAGCAGTATCAGCAATGACAAAGCTGCTTTCCAAGTGGGCGAGGGGGCTGCATGTTGGGGGCAGCCCAAGGGCTGGGGCCATCCAAGAGGGTGGGAGGATACATCCATCCCCATGATGTGATGCTCCATCTTTGCAACATGTCACCATAGTCACTGGATGTTCCCATCTGAAGGCAAATTACAGCCTGCCAAGCCTCCATTCCCAACACCCCCAAAACCTGCCCTCCACCCCCAGTTGTTCTCCTTGACGCTGACAGTAATTAAATTGCACTGAATCAGTGACGTTTGATTTGCAGAACCTTTGTGTTCATTTGAAGGGGAGTGGGATGCCCATTCCTTGGCATCCTCATGGCCAGGGGAAGCCAGCGAGACCTCCGAGCCAGGCGATCAGGCATGACTTGAAATAATTTGTCAGAGTTGGCTTGTATTCATAAATAATCCCTTTTAATCGTTTTCCTGGCCAGAAAATGGAAAGAGCAGAGCTGGAATTCGCATTCATTTCTCTGCCTACAGCCTCCCAACCTGTTCAGAGTAAGGATTTTCAGCTGTGCACAGTTTTGTGTGCTGAGACAAAAGGAGTGTAGCTGAAGGAGGACTCTCAATGTTTTTGGGGGGCCACTTTCCCCTCTGCAGGGGTTTCTAGCTCCAGACACAAAGGTGATGATTGCGTCATGGCAGATGATTCCTGCTTAGTTCATTTGCTCGCCTGTTTTAAACAAACAGTAGGTGAGGATTTCCCCACTTGCACATCCCTCACCACAGTGATCAATGTGACGGAGCATCGCCCATTTTCTATTAGAAATCCATTCTGATATTTTGAATATCCCTTTTCCAGGATGCTTTTAACAGGACGTTTCATTCTGCAGTTTAAAATTACTGTTCACTTTGCAGTGATGGGAAGTCTCCAGACACGTTCTCAGGGTCACCTAGACCTGTGAGCAGCCCTGGCCAGCGCAGCACACCCTCAACAACAGAAGGGCACTGCCCTACCGGGGGTCGCTCATCGAATCAGTCCTGCAAAGTGTTAACGAGACTAAGAATAGGATCCTTCACTGATTCCGGCCTAAACATTGTCCAGCCCCGCCCCCCCACCACCTTTGGCTGGGAGTCCCGTTGCAGCTGGTGCCAGGAGCCTCTCAGGAATGGTTAAAAAATTCCTAGCAGGCGCGTCTACGCATATGTGAGGGTTCTGCCCCGTCTCGCAGCATGCCCACCTTTATAGTCGGTGAAAAACAAAATAGTTTACACACCTGCTATATGTATAACATTTAATTTAATGCAAAGTGCAGGTGTGCGCTGTGTCATGATCTGCAAAGTTCACACATGCCAGGACGTTGGCCAGGCGCGACAGAGTTACCGCCATGACACAGCTGCACACTGTATTGTCTGGATGTTCCTGCTCACATCTTGCTTGTTTGGGGGTCTCAGGACAAAACCCACCTACTCATTAGTTGTCCTTGAGCTCCCTGAGCTCCCAAGTGAAGCGAGCCCTGATTAAAAACAAAGGCTTTTTCAGAAGCAGTAATCAATGTAATAAATTTTAACCGCAGCACCCCAAATTCAAGTGACTCTGGGTGGCGGTGGGGAAGTGAGGGGCTCACTGGGGACACGAAGGTCAAAGGGCTCAAAAGCAGCTTTGACCACGCGTAAAAAAAAAAAAAATAGGTGACCGTTTTCCTCAGCCCTTTTCAGGGCACCGTCACCCCCTTGTCCGTGAGCCAGGGGCTTTCCAGCTTGCAAGGTCACCCCAAGGGCACTGAGGTCTGTTGCTCCTTTCTTATCACAGAGGTGAACGGTTGCTGCGAACAATGAAAAAACTCAGTGCTATTTCACAGCTTTGCCGTTTTGTTTGTCTCTTTTCACAGCTCCCCGCGTCCTGAAGACAGAGAGATTTCTGCAAAAGAAGAGAGGCTCTTCTCGAACAGTGCCGCCATGTTCTGGAAGCTCTTTGTCCGCATGTAGACCTTTCTGCCACCTCGGTGGGTGCTCTGAGCACCTCCAAACCCTGATCGCTCCATCCTGGAGATCACCAGTCTGGTCTTCAAATGCGTGGTGTTGTGTCAGCCCAGACCCTTAAAACATATAGGGCATCACGTGGGGAATTGTGAAGTTGTATCCCGCTAAGACTGTATACTGTGGGTCTTTCAGCACCGACCAGAACCTTTCAGGTCTTGATTGTAGTAATTGTGCTGCCTCGTCTCTTGTTGGCAGCGGAGTCATGACCTTGTAGGTGATCTCCTTGGGCATCCAGGCTTCCGGGCTCATTGATGAATTTGTTTCAGTGTTGAATTTGCTTCCAACAGGGTATATTTTTTCTCCTTGTCTTTGCTTGTGCCTCTGCAGTCTTGCTGCTTGTGTTTGGTTCGGCTTTGCTGCTTGGCCTTTGGCTGCAGGTTTGCCTTTGGATTGGCCGCTCACCAGCAACTTTTTTCCAGACACGGCCCCGGGGATCCCTGGCAGCTGCCTGGAAGGACATAACACAAGGACTTTGCCCGAGGCCATGATGGCTTCGGGGCTACATCCTGCCCTGCAAGCCATGTGCCTCTTGGCGCAGCCTCCGGCAGCTCAGGAGGGGAAATGCCCTCCCCAAGCCGGCACCCTCAGCTGACACACAGCTGTCCCCATGTCCCCAGGCCACACCTGTGCTCTCATGAAGGGGAGGAGGACACCCCCCCCCCTTTGAAATGGGGGCTCCCCTAGCCCCATCGCACTGCCCTGTGCTGCTGTCAGGCAGTGATGAACCCAGTGAGGGTTTGGGGCTCTCACCGGGTCGGCAAGTAACCCGATGCAGATGCTCAGTCCTGAGCCCCCAGACTCACCTAGCCTGGCGCTTCGTCCTCTTATTCATCGCCGCCTTATTGTGGACTTCCTCCTGTTTGTTAGTAACCGAGCTGGAATCAGCAGGCAAAGGCACTTCAGGAAGTCCCGCTGCAAATGGGAAGGAGAAACCTCGTCAAGAAGAGCATCACCGTGATGCTCCCAGTCCCAGGGACATGGAGCGGTGCTCACATCTCATCCCAAAACATCCAAGGCAGCCGTTCTGCTCTATCCACTGCCTCCCCAATACCAGCAAAAGTGATGTGAATCACTTAGCATAACTTGGCGTTAGCAGCTGGGAAGCCTTGGCTGCAAGCTGTGAAAGCTAAAATCGTTGGATTTACACCCACATTTTTCCCTACTTGGACAAAAGGAGGCCTCGAGACAGCTGCTTTTATCAGCATAAGGCTTGAGGAAAGCGGGTGAACCCCTGTCTGCTTTCACGTGGAAAGGATGATGATTAACCTGTGCTCCATCGCTCTGGGGATTTGCTTATTCCCCTACTATTTTTTCAAGGGTTCTTGGAAATAAAAGGTGTAGAATTAGCAGGGAAATCTGCTCTCATTCGGGACATGGATTACTCGGTGCTGGCCAGTAAAACTAAAGATGTGTCCTAGGAGCTGTCTGCATACAGGCTGTACTAGCAGACACCGTGCATCTCCCACCAAGTTATGGCTGGCTTGGAAGGAGGTTTACACCGAGAGAAGGACAGGCTCTGATAAATCCCGAGCAAGTCAAAACTACGTGCAATATTCCTCCCCTCGTTTCTAAGAAACGCAAGTCCTCCTTGAAGCGGTACGGGTTATGCCGGCTGTAATAAATTAATCTATCAAGATCCTGCCTGAGATTCTGCTTGGGGGATCCTAGGGTTGAGCAAAAAGGGAAAATATCTGCATGAGTGCATGTGTGGAGTCGAGGCAGCGTGCCCGTTGGATCAGTGGCCCGCCATGAAGGGTCTACAAAGTCTCAGGTGGTAGAACTTGACGCCTTGAGCGTGCACCAAGTTCCTTTTCCCCAGCAACCAGCGCTCACCGGGCTCCTCGGCGAAGGCACTGGTAGCGCCGGGGTTGGGAAAAAGGGGAGGTGGGTGATGTAGGCAAGCCTCTTTTGGAGAGGGAATGTTAAGTCATTCCCAAGAATCCGAGCATCCTGGCCCACTCCCAAAGCCAAGCTTGGGAGAAGAGGCCGTGCCAATGTGGCACAAAGCTTTGGTGCAAGCATTTGACCGTCATTGCTGTGGATTTTCCTACCGGAAGCCGCTTGCCCATGCTACGGAAAAGAGCCGGGAACTGCCTTACCTTTTGTGTGTTGCCTGATGGGTGGCAAATCCTCTTCTTTCTTCCACATGTCCTCACCAAGGGCACGCCTCAAGACCTTGAGAGGGTGCCTGGACTGAGATTTGGGCACAAACTCCAGTTCAAACCTGGTGACAAAGAGGTGACAGTGGCATGACCAAAGGCACCACCAGCCCTTTTTGCTCTGCTCCCAGCCAGAGCTTGGCACCATTGTAAAAGGTGTTTTTTCCCCCCCCAAATCATCCATTCCCCATCCCCAGGGAGCATCCCAGGAAATGGGGTCGCCCAGGAAAGGTGTCCCGGTGTCCTCAAATCCTTCCTCCATCCCATCGTTTGCAGGAATGACAACAGGGCAGAGCCACAGCAGGACCCCCGTGGTCACTTGGGGGAAGGACTCACTCAGGAAAGATGATGACACGGCTGGTGCGAGTCAGGGAAGAAACAGGTACCATCCGGGACACCACCATGTCCAGCAGCTGGGGAAACTGCAATGGAGGAACACGGAGATGCCAGGACATCCTCGACGTGACCATGACACTCAATCACGGAGGAGTTCAGGGCGGCATGAGCCGCTGGAGCCACAGGGAATCCAAAACACTCACTATGAACGCAGCCATTCTGAGGTTTGTCTTCCCAGATATCTCTTCCAGGAAATCATAGTAGAATCTCATTTGCACCATCCTGTCTTCAATGAGGAGCACCCCAACATCTCTCAGGACAAGTGCAATGCTCTTCCCCTTCGCCAGGCAGTGAGACAGGAGGGACATGGTGCCTAGGATGCATCCCTCCACTTTGCACCGGGACACGTGGGCATCCGTGGCCACCTTGGCATATTTCACAGGCTCCAACACCTTATTGTCTGGAAAAACCACACGAGAGGGATGAAGGCGCTCACCCTGCAGCCCTCCCCGAGGGATTCTTACTGCGCGTGTCCTGTTTGCGGACCAGCTTCACAGAGGGGCCAGTTTGCTTCTCGCCAAGGGATGTGATAACTCCCATCTTCACCCACACCATGCAGTTGTTGTCCTACCAGACAGGTCATCCTCGTTGTCCATGAGGTTGTGGATGTCTCTGAGGGTCCTGGACAGGCGAAACACAGGCCTCTGGATAGTGACAATCTCTGTCCCAACCTGCTTCTGTGCGGGGACCACGTCAAAGGAGCCGAGGGTGGGAATTCGTACCCCCTGGAGCAGAGAAGAAGGGCGTGAAGGGTGAAGAGGGAAGAGCTGGGGGATGGCTCCACCCAGGGATGGTACCTCGGACCCTGCCACCTCCCGCTCTTTGGAGGCACCAGCTGGGACAGTGGGGAGAGCTTTGGGGAGGAGATGCCGAGTCCTCTCCTTCCTTTTCCTCCTTGGAAAAAGCGGGACTTGGGGGCAGAAGCCACTCAAGGGCATCCAGGGTTCTCCAACAACGGATCAGCCTTGCAGTAGAAGACTACCTAGCAGAGGTGACACCACCCTTGCCCGAGCCCTGTTTTCTCTCTCAGTGGGGATTTTGTGGGGAGTTCCCTGCTTTTTGAGGAGGGAAGGAGCAACTGCAGCCCAAGCTCCACGGCCACGGGATCCCCCCAGCTTCTCTAGGGGGATGAGGAAGATGCGGGTGTCACTCTACCTTGTGTAGCAAGAGCTGTTGTTGGATGTAGCTGGCCACTGCGTCCCAGATGGCTGTTTGCTCTGGAAAGCAAAGGAAAACCAGGTCACACTCTCTGTCTGCTGGCTCTGCCTGCGTCCCACCCCCACAACGCCACAACTCTCAGTCCTGACAACACTCCTGTAGTGGCTGTGGGTGCTTGTACCTCTGGGGGTGATGCTGGGCATCATGAAGATGGGCTTCATCCCATCCCAGAAGTCCATCTTGTTTTGCCTTATGCTAGCGGGTCACTGCTTTGTGGCAACAGCCGTGTAGGAAGCTCTTCCCTGTGTTCACCCCAGAGATGCTCCTCCAGAGTGTGGGAACAACCACCCTACGCCCCCTTTTGTACCCCTGCGTGGCCTGTGTCACAGACCCGGTGTGACATCACAATGATGCCGCCGCTGCTGACTTCACCATCCAATGTGAAATGGTCAGCAGTCACCTGCTGCCTGCTCTGACACAAACCTTTTGCCTGCTGTGACATTGCTGCTGATGAAGCAGTTTTAACCACATGAGTAGCCGACTGAGAGCAAAAGGACAAGCACCAAAAGCGGGCCAAACACTGGCAGCGAAATTTCATAGGCGCAGAGTAAAGGGACAAAGGGAGGATTAGAGTGACCTCTGTTGAGGCTGAGCTCCCCTCCTTACAGTCAGGCTCCAGCAAGCACTTGGGACCAGAGATCAGATGGCAGATGGGCTGACAATGGAGTCTGGGGGCGTTTCTTCCTCCTCCTCCTTTTTTTTCCTGCTAGCTGCCCTTTTCTTCCTGTTATTCCTGGGGGGGTTGTCCCCTTTTAATTATTTTCCTCCTCCTCTACTTCTTACTTGCCCTGCTTTGGTCTTCCTGCTCTTTTCCTTCTGCTCCATTTTCCTCCCCCTCCTCCTCTTCCAAGTTCTCTTCTTAATCTTCCTCCTCTTCTGCATCCCGTTTCTCATTTTCCTTCTCCTCCTCCTCCTCCTCCTCCTCCTCCTCCTCTGTTCCTTTTCTTCCCTTAGCCCATGGACTGCCCCTGTAAAACATCCACCAAATGTCCACAGTTGATGAGGTCCATGATTCCAGGCCCCGCCTCGACAGTGGTCACTTGGGATAGGAAAAGAAGGGCATTTTGTGGAGTTCCTGGGCACCAAAGCCTGCTCAGATCAGAACCTAGAGATTCCCCTCCCTTCCAGGGTCTAAAGTGTCATTTTTAGGATTCCAGCCCATCGTTTTGAGGGTCCAAACCCTTATTTGTAGGGTCCAACCCCCTCTTTTAGGTCTCAAATCCTCATTTGTAAAGCTCAATGCTTAGCTTCTGGTGCTGCAATCCTCCTTTTGACCTCCAAGAAAGGTACCGCTCCTATTACCTTGTTTATAAATACTGGGGCTCAAGTAAGTTTTATGACTTTTCAGTTTCCTAAGGATTAATGCTACTGCATTGTAACAGATTGTGAATTATGACAACAGAGGATTTGCCACAATTCCCTCATTTGAAGGGTTTGGCCACGCTTTGAAGGGTGGAAAATGATCCCTGATCTGGGAATATCCCAGGAAACATCTGGATTATGATCAAGAAGGGCCTGATTTGAAGTTCCGTCTCTATCCTGGTGGAAATAAAGAAAAAAAAGAAAAATGCCATTTTTATTCTCCCTCAAACCCACATGGACTTTCTGAGTCTGGTTCTGAGCTGCAAGGCTACCCCACGGCAGGGCTGGTCTAATACCTCTTGGAGGCATTTACTTGCTTTTCCTGACATTTGTTTTCCACCAAACCAAGACGGATTTATAAAATATTTCAGTCCTGTCTGCATTCATGTCCAAGAAACTGCTCCATCCAACTTTCAGCTCCAAGCCAGTTGTTGTCACTGGGAAAGGCAGGCTGAAATCTCTGCAGAAAATCCCACTAGCTTCAACAAAACCAAAATTTACGTGCACAAGAAAAAACAACCCCCAAACTCCCAACCGAGCTTCCCAGCTGGGACACGACTGTGCCAGAACATACTCAGATACTTTCAGAAATCACGATTTTGTGCTTGTCTCCTGCACGCTGATGGCAAACAGGGGCCAACACGTTGTGAGCAGCGTTCAACCAATTTGGATCTAAGCCAGCCTTTTCTGCCCAAGCTATTGAGATTTTTGGCTACAACAGCCCCAGGTCTGGACCCTTTTTCAGTCATCTCCAAGGTCCCAAGAGTGGCTGCCGAGGGTGATGGTGCTGCGAGGATGCTGCAAGTCTGCACAGGCTTGAGGAACAACTAGAACCCAAGACCGTGTGAAATAAATCCTTTGGGGGATATTAAATTCAAGGACATCCCGGTCAGCTCAGGAAGGGAAGCTGGGAAAGTATCGCAGGGTGCTTGTCTTGCTCTGCTGCTTTTGTTTAAGTGTCTTGTGTTGGCTCTGTTGGAGGCTGAACCTGGGGCTTGCTGGAGTTGGTCTGAGCCAGTACAGCCATTTCTAAGTTTTCTGCATTTTAAGAGCTCAAGGAAGGTCTCCTAGAAAAAGAAAAGGGTTTCTTTGTCTGATGGGGGGGGATGGTTGATGGGAAACAGCTTTGGTTTTGCTGGGAGAAGTCCCCCATAACTTGTCACTTTTTCTCCTGGGAGAGGTCCCCATGCCCAGAGGCAGCAGATGTCCAACGGCAGCTCCATCACCCAGTTCCTGGAAATTGTAGATGCACGGGAGCTGCAGCTCCTGCACTCCTGGCTCTTCATGGGCTGCTCTTCTGGACAATGGCCTCATTATCAGTGCTGCAGAGTGCAACCACCACCTCCACACCTCCATGTACTTCCTCCTCCTCACCCTCTCCCTCCTCTACCTGGGCTCCATCTCCACCACTCTCCCCAAATCCCTGGCCAGTTCTGTGTGGGACACCAGAAAATCAGGAGGTAGGTGGCTGGGTGTGTGAAAGGGAAGGTGTTAGAGGATCGTTGTTTTAAAATGTTGACAGCTTCCCGGCCTGGATGAGGCTGGCTGCCTCGCAGCATAAATAAAAGAAAAAAAAAAAAAAAAAGAAGAAAAAAAAAAAAAGCTGTGCTTGTTCTTCTCAGCTCAGTTTTCCCCGAGCAGAGGCCATTTGGGACAATAGCTACAGCAGTGAGGGACAAGAGATGCCCCCTCAGCAGAGCAGCTGGTGGGATCAAAGACTCCCCCGCCCTGTCCTTTTTGGGCAGCAGGATTAGGGCAGCAGGATGAAGGATGCTCTTTGCAGCAGCAAGTGAAGGTGACATGGCAGGGGGGAGCAGTATCAGCAATGACAAAGCTGCTTTCCAAGTGGGCGAGGGGGCTGCATGTTGGGGGCAGCCCAAGGGCTGGGGCCATCCAAGAGGGTGGGAGGATACATCCATCCCCATGATGTGATGCTCCATCTTTGCAACATGTCACCATAGTCACTGGATGTTCCCATCTGAAGGCAAATTACAGCCTGCCAAGCCTCCATTCCCAACACCCCCAAAACCTGCCCTCCACCCCCAGTTGTTCTCCTTGACGCTGACAGTAATTAAATTGCACTGAATCAGTGACGTTTGATTTGCAGAACCTTTGTGTTCATTTGAAGGGGAGTGGGATGCCCATTCCTTGGCATCCTCATGGCCAGGGGAAGCCAGCGAGACCTCCGAGCCAGGCGATCAGGCATGACTTGAAATAATTTGTCAGAGTTGGCTTGTATTCATAAATAATCCCTTTTAATCGTTTTCCTGGCCAGAAAATGGAAAGAGCAGAGCTGGAATTCGCATTCATTTCTCTGCCTACAGCCTCCCAACCTGTTCAGAGTAAGGATTTTCAGCTGTGCACAGTTTTGTGTGCTGAGACAAAAGGAGTGTAGCTGAAGGAGGACTCTCAATGTTTTTGGGGGGCCACTTTCCCCTCTGCAGGGGTTTCTAGCTCCAGACACAAAGGTGATGATTGCGTCATGGCAGATGATTCCTGCTTAGTTCATTTGCTCGCCTGTTTTAAACAAACAGTAGGTGAGGATTTCCCCACTTGCACATCCCTCACCACAGTGATCAATGTGACGGAGCATCGCCCATTTTCTATTAGAAATCCATTCTGATATTTTGAATATCCCTTTTCCAGGATGCTTTTAACAGGACGTTTCATTCTGCAGTTTAAAATTACTGTTCACTTTGCAGTGATGGGAAGTCTCCAGACACGTTCTCAGGGTCACCTAGACCTGTGAGCAGCCCTGGCCAGCGCAGCACACCCTCAACAACAGAAGGGCACTGCCCTACCAGGGGTTGCTCCATACCCCCGCGTCTCTGTGGGGAGCCCCTGGCAGGCTGAGAGCTGACCCTGGCAGGTGGCAGAGTCCCTTCCCAGCACACAACCCCCTGGGCTGCAGGGACCCTGCTGGGAGAGACAGCGGTGGGAACACCCAGCTGCACACCCACCTTCACAGCCCTGCAGCCATCCCCGGGAGGAGGGATCCACCATGCTCTGTCCTTCCGATGGTGCAGCAGGCAAGCCCTGCCCTGGAGCATGTCTTCTGCTCCATGCTCCACACCAGAAAATGCAGGAGAGCCATCCTGACAGGTCCTCTCAGCTGTGACATGTGCCAGGTCTAGGAGACACTTCCAGGACCTCCTCTGCATTGCCCTGCCTGCAGAGACTTACCCTGTCAAAGGCTGTGATGATTCCTGCCCTGGTCAGCTTGCACCTATCCTCCCACCACAGACTGACTGTAACACCTCGCTCCCTTCCCTTATCTGCCCTGGGTGCCTGCAGGCAGTGCCTCAGCCCTGCTGCGCTTTGCAGAGGAGCTGCTGGTGGGCAGAGCTGTCTCTCTGCAGCGCTGCCCATTTGCCATGAGCTCCCTCCATGTCAGGAGCCCAGCCCAGCTCAGCAGCAGGGAGCAGCCCAAGGCAGCCCTTGCTCTGCCCCTCTGGGCTCCCTCCAGGGGTCCCTGGGGCTGCAGGGGAACTTGCTGGGGAACAGCCTGAAGTCATCACTGGTGTTACTGCTCTCAGATGGGAAGGGACACTTCTTTCCAGCAATGTCTTTTTTCTGATCAGTGACAGAGTTAGGTCCAATAATCTTGTCCCACTGTGAGACAGGGCACCCAGACAGTCCAAGGGAGGACTCTCCTGTATCCCTGCAAACCACAGGTGTCGTCTGAGGTGCCAGAGGTGCTCCAAGATATTTGCACATCATTGTAAGCCATGCTGGAGCAATTCAGAGGGACATGACAATGTTGGAGCCCTCATTCTGGAGGCTGATGGGACATTCCTTGTGCCACCTGAAGTGACAGCAGATGCCCGCTTTGAGGGCCATGAAGCTTGATCCTGCTTCTACTTTTCAGGGCAGCCTATGGAGCTATTCCTCTGAGTATATGGAGTCATCGCCATGGGGAGAGCCAAGCCTCTCTTCCCCACCAGCTCTATTGGCTGGTTCTCCACTGAGCCTTGTGGCAGGCTTCCCACCGACACCCCTGCAATGCCTAACCTTATCCAGGGCAGCTGCTCAATGTCAAGGTTAACTGCAGCCTGTGGTGCTTCCTCAGATGCCAGGGCTCTCCAGCACAACCGCGTGCCGCCAGCAGGCACAGCACGAGCATTACAGGAACACCATCCCCATTCAGAGCAGCAAAGTCAAACAGAGCCCAAGGGAACCTCAGCCATGGTCCGTGCTTTTGTTCCAGCAGCTGCAGGGAAGCAAGTCCTGCCCTCCCCCCGCCCCCCCAGCCAGCAGACCTGGGCAGTGCTCCTCCACATCCTTTTGTCATCCCTTTGATGACACTTCAGGGAATGGAGCAAAGATTTTGACAGTGTTGCTGCATCACGGGATGTCCATAGGCAAGGACAGTTTCAAAAGCACCTTGTCCTTCCTGGAGGTCAGCTTCACTGGCACCACAGGCTCTCTGGGGCTGCAGACACCACAGGCAGCAATGGCCTCTCCTGCCAGCGCCGCTCAGTCCAGCCCTCTGTCTCTGTGGCACTGAGGACAGCAGGGTTTGCTCTCCTTAGAATCACCTCATTTCCTCTTTTCCTCATCCCCGCTGCTGAGGGGTGGTACCCTGTGAACTGCCTATGGAGATCATAGCGGTGCCACAGGGATCTGCTCCGCACTCTCTGCATTGGCAGGGGTTGCTCCCTGGGAGCAGTCCTGGGTGCAGGAGTATACTGGGAGCTGCATTTGGAGGGCCCTGGAGCTGTGTTATCCCTGGGAGTGTGGTGACAACTTGGAGGACTAGGTCTTCTCCTCCTCCTCCCTGTGGAGCACTTGCAGTCTGTGGTTCCCACGAAGCAGCTGCAGAGATCATTTCTGCGCTGCGGAGATCTGCTCCAGGTCCTCTCCCTGGCACCATTCCTCTGGCAGCGGGAAGAAGGGCTGAATCTGTGCTCTTCTCGGTGGCTGTCTTCTCACACAGTGTGCAGCACATGGTCAAATGGTGGACAGCAGTGTGGGCATGCAGCTCTTGTGCAGGACTCCAGCCTCCTACAGCCACAGGAGTGATGCAAGGGCATGTCCACATGGGAGGTGATGCTGAGCCCGCGTGGCCAGGAGCTTCTGTCCTCTGCAGAGTCCTCCATGCCCATCGTCATGTCCTGCCAAGAGAGCTGTGAAAAGGTCCTGTCCTTTCCTCCTGGAAGGGACGGAACAGTGGGAAACCCCCAGAGCTCTCTGAGGCGACAGCTAAAGACCTCCCAGAGACCCTCCTGGAGGGCTGCAAAGGAAGAGGGGCCAAAGGCACACAAGTAGGTTGGATCTAGGGGCAATGCTTTGAGAGGGAGTAGAGCGGCGGCTCTGAAGAAAGCTGTGGTGTGTGGGGGCAAGGAGAGCAATGCCAAGACCCCAAAAAGAAATCCGCTGTCCATCTGTTGCCCTGACCCACCTCTCCAGAGTTACCTTAGTCCAATCAGGCTGATCCCGTGGTCCCACAGGGTCTGCCTGCTGCCTGCTGCCCTGCTGCTGACCGAGGAAAGAGCCGGCATATGATGGTGCTGGTGACACTGATGCCTGTTGACCAGTTTTCCCATCAGAGCATCTGGGGAAAATAAGAAAAAAGAGTGATGTCCACTTAGGGCTGCTCTTGCAACCTCCACTGGGTATCACTCATTGACTTGGAGCCGTTTGTATGACAGAGAGAAGACATATCAAGACTACAAATGGGGACTTCACTTGGGGTCCTCCCACCAGCTCTGCCCCTGTCACAGCAAGACCTCCTCTTCATACCCGCTATGGCCTCCATTTCATGGAATCGTAAAATCACAGAACAGTTTGCGTTGGAAGGGACCTTGGTGATCATTTAGGTCATGTCTCTTGCCACGGGCAGGGACACCTTCCACTAGACCGGCTTGCTCAAAGCCCTGTCCAAGCTGGCCTGGAACACTTCCAGGGAGGGGGCATCCACAGATTCTCTGGGCAACCTCTTCCACTGTCACCCCACCCTTGCCATAAAGTAATTCTTCCTAACATCAAATCTAAATTTACATTCCTTAAGTTGAAAACTACTGGCCCTCTCCCTATCACTACGCTCCCTGACCAGGAGTCCTCCCCCCCCATCTTCCCTGTAGGCCCCTTTAGGTACTCTGCTCTCTATCAGTCAGCTACAGAGAGCAGACAAGTAGCAGTTTACATGGGGGAAGCAGCCTAAAGCCCAGCAAGGGAAGGGAAGGACTGGCAGCAGGTAGGTCACGTTCGACAGCCCTGAGTGGTGTGGGTAGTAATTGCCTCCTGGGATGGAACGACTCAGGAGGATCAGAAGAGAAATAGCAAAACCCGGAAAAGGAAACGTGTTCTGAACACCTGTTAGTCCTGGCTGTTACCTGACATAAAACAGTAAGGAGGCTGGCTGCCCAAGAGCTGTGTTGCGGTCACAGCAACCCACAGGCGTTTCATCCATCTGGTACCAGAGTCCATTGCTGGCCTGTCAAAGAAAGGCAAGGACATGTGGAGATGAACTGCATGGTTTCTCCTGAACAACACAGGCATAACTACAGAAGCAAGAGTCCACCAACACAGATCCAATGCAGCTGGTAAGGAGACCTTCTCCCCCAGAACCTTGGCTGCCAGAAAGAGTGCCACCAAAGTTTTCCTTCCCCAGCACACATAGTCGCTGTGATGAAGGAAGTGGCTCTTTACCTTTGTGTAGCAGAAATAGTGTCCTGCCTGAGAGCTGCCACCGCTGTGCACCAGGACAGCGTATAAGGTGTAGAGGGGTGGTTCTGCAGCTCCCTGAGACATGTATGGCCGGAGATCCAAGTATTGGGGATACTGCACAAACTGCGGAGAGACCAAGAGGGCTAAGGAGGGATCCTGGCATATGACGTAAAAGAGCCTGCCAAGACCGGGGCCCAGCCATGTAGAAACACATCTCTGGAGCTCATCAACACTCGCTTGTCCCTGAAGCAGCAGGTAATGCCTTGGGTGGCACGAAACTGTTCTTGGGCAGAGCAGCTCTGCTGCAGCAGAGTATATGCTTGCCTTGCCAAGGGAGCTCTCCTCTCCCCAGAAGGGAACACCAAAAGCTCCACCTGAACAGCTTGTGACAGAGCATCCTGCTTTGGGAAATCTGCTCCGGGACGAGAAAGAAAGTGGCTCTCAATTGCGTACACACCTTGCCGATCTTCTTGCTGGAGAAATCAAAGCGTTTCAGGCACAGCGTGTGAGCCCTGGGCATGCGATCAATTGTAAACCTCTTGAGGGCGGTAACCTTCTTGCCACACCTTGAAAGCAAGCAGAGAGACAAGCACCCTAGCTTGCCCCAAGGTGGCCAGACAACCTTTCCCGTCTCACACGTCCTCACACCATTTCAAGACTCTTCAGAATCATTAGCCCGGAAGAAAGAGAAGCTGTGCCTCCTGATTGTGCATCGAACCTCCTGAGGCTCGATGACACGCAGCATCTCCACACAGGCACAAGTCTTAATCTGGTGTTAGTCATCCTCTTATCTGCTACATCGAAAGCTGTTTTCACCAGCCAGCCTCTCGGGTTTGACAAAGTCCTCCAGAGATGCGGCGACAGATGAGGCTGCCTGGAGGGGTGAGAAAGGAGAGCTCTGAGCTGGGGGAAATGTCCTTGCCCAAACACTCAGGAGGAGTTGCCCATGAGACCCGGGTAGCTGCCGCTGAGGAGACCCACTGTGACCCTGCAAACCTTGGCCAGAGGTAGGCGGAAAGAGGGTATGATGCTGAACACTTCCCTCCCTTCCCAGAGATTAACTGGCCGGCACTATCAAGAGCTACCTTGCCGTGCCACCGCTCAGTTCAGCTACTGATGGTGTGCAGGGTCATCAGGAATGAAAACAACACGAGCCATCAGCCTAGGAGCCAGGTGGGTGTTGAGGGAGAGCAAAGAGAAGGCGGCTGAGAGTCCCTCAGAAGTGCAGAGAGGATAATGTGTGCTTGTCCAGCTTGAAGCCAGCACCTACAGGGAGTCCACTGCCATGGCCTCTGCAGGAGGACATCACCCATACCACCTTCGACCCCCCCACACAGCTCTCCTGTGTACACAGTGCACTTTTCAAAGCCAACTGCATGCATTCTGGGAAGCCACAAGGAGTTTGGGAAGTCTTGAAGCACAGTGAGAAACCCTCTTACTTTGATATCCAAAGGCACATCCAGGAAGGCCTCATAGGAATCAGAAACTGCTTTGCAGCTGCAGCACATGACTGGAAGGCAAACGGAAATGCTCAGCAACAGGGGAAGTCGATTGACCGTGCCTGTTTATGCCCTTCATCCCTACTAGAGCCAGCCCCATGCTCAGGTGTCTCTCACGGGCAGACAGCAGGGCACAGGCAAGTGTAAGGAGAGCAACAGTTGTGGAAACATACCTCTGGACCTCAGGAAGCCTCAAATATTTGATGGTCGATGGTAGTATATTGAGAAGAGATGTCCCAGCTGGAAAGAAATGGTAAGGCAGAGAGTTATCTCCTCCAAGAGTTTTCCTGTGCCTGAAAGCCCTGGGCATAGGCTTTCCTTGATGGGGTACACTGTGCATTGAAAGGTCATTTGCTTGTGCTTACGCGCTGCTTCCAGCCAGACAAGCTCTCTGCATGGCAGTGACAGTACAGCGTAAGAAGTCGTGGGCGTCTTCCTGCACGCCAAGCGTGAAATGCCCTCCTATTCCTAATCAAGAGGAAGGTAGTACTTCAGTCCTCTACCAACAGAGGAAAGCATGTCAAAGCACCTGAGACGACTTACATGAGAGGGCATTGATGACGGCCCTGGGCTGGATGGCACAGGCTGAGGTGGACAAGGCATCGTTAACGTGCACTTCCATGATGCACATCATGCAGAAGCCTTGCTGGCGACCTGAAGAGGGAGGGAGGGAAGCTGGTCAGGTTACTAAAATAGCCATTGTGATGGGAAACTTCATGGAGACCTTGGAGTTCTGCTAGAACAGCCTCCTAGTCGTCCCCAGGTGACAATGGCCCAGCAAGCCCATGACATCTCAGTGCATAGAAAACATTCTTGAGAGGGATGCCTCGCTGACAGAAGTTTTCTGTGCAACCAGCAAATATGTAGGTTATATGTAGGAATAGGGAAAGACAGGCAGCACTAGAAAGAGACGTCTTTGTGACAGCAAACACACCTCGATAGGACAAGCGGCTTGTAGGCTTGAGTGTTCCAAGAGCACCACCTTGGCAGTGGCTGAGAAAGAAGGGATGCTTTTCTCCTACATCCAGTGGCAGGTTCTGGGGGTCCTTGGGAAGTGCTCATCAGACTGACAAGGAGATCTTCCTAAAAGTACTCACAGGAGTCACTGTGCTCACGAGAGAGCAGGTAGTTGGCAAGAGGCGGGGTGTACGTCAGGCACCGCAGCACAGAGTTGAGGAAGCACATATTGCCCAGGTTGTAGAGCCCTGCTCCAGCTCTCTGCCTTTGCTGCCAGTCCATGCAAATCTTCTCCAGGGGAAAGAGGATCTTTTGTGGTGGAGCCATTCCCTCGGCAACGACTGCAGGGAAATAACAGGTTTGTTGCATGCAGGAGCGGGCTGGAAACTAGGACCATGCGTGGCAACCTGTTAGCTGAGGGGAATGTGCTCGAGCTTGTCTAGACAACAATTAACATGATGAGACATGTTTACAGAGCACAGGGGAGTGGGAGACGGATGGCGCCAAGGATGGCGCCAAGGAAAGGTAACACCTTGCTGTTAATTGATGGTAGTTAACCACCAATCAGGGATTGCCTAGTATGCAATGCTTAGCTTCAAGAACCAATCTGTTTAAAACATGCAGCTTCTGAAAGTGTATATAAACTTGTGCTTCTGTACAATAAATTGACATTTGCTTGCATCAAGCTGCGTCCCATCTCTTCATTCGCAGCAGTTGCACAGAAACCCTGGGTAGGCCTGGCTGCTCTCAGGAAAAGCTCCAGATATGGGATGGAGCACCAACCATGCCCATTGCATTTGGGGATTCACTAAGGCCAAGCCTGCCGGTGAAACTGTTACTCACAGGAATTGTTCCCCATTGCAGCCGTTGCTCCTCTCAGCAGCACAGTGGGAAGCTTTGGCTGACAATGGATGTCCACCACGGTCCAGAAAGAGAAGATCAATGCCAATCCCATCACCTGGTTGCAATGAAAGAAGCGGAGCTCAAGAAAATCATTCAAGCACCAAAAACCCCAGAGGCCAGAAATCGCCATCAAAAGTGTTCCAGTGTTCATTTTAACTGCCTGTAGCGACTGTTGGCAGCAGAGCCCTCTGGCTCTCCAGCCCACACTTGCCCACCCTGTCTGCAGGAGTGACCAGCTTTTGTCCGCTCCTTAATGATTGCCTTTGCTGGGCTGTGTTTCTGGTCTCCCTTCCTAACCCATCAGTCAAGGTGGGCTTTGGGTCAGGCTACACCGAGCTCGACGCCTCGGGCTGCCACCTCCCTACTTCCCCAGCCTAGGTGATGGCAAAGAGATAGTAATTACCCAAGAGGAACGCTACCCATAGTGCCTGTATGGCCAGCCTTGAAGGATAGAAGAGCTCTGCCTACAGCTTGGGAGTAAGAGAGCAGCCTCCACTTTTATCCCCAATCTACCTCCTGTAGGATCTGTGCCAAAAGTCAAACCCAACTTACCTTTGAAAGAGGGTGGAAGCTGAGGAGGGGTCAGCAGGAAAGGAGAAATGCGTGGAAGGAGGTAGCCACGCCAGGAGCCAAAGAAGGAGCCATGTGTTCCCGAAGGGCAGCTCAGCCCCACTGGCTTTCGCCATCCCTCTGTGCAGGATATCAAGCCCTGACCAGGTTCCGGGCAGGTGCCGCATCACTGCCCCTTTGTAATACGAGGCTACACGGGGACACACGGTGGCCACGCAGCCACCACCTCCCCTGCAGCCAGCAGGTGGCTGCTGCTGGGCTTCCCCACGTGCTGCTGGCGAAGGGCTGTTTGGCTGCCGGCACAGCTCCCACTTCTTCCCCGCTCCGGACAGCCAGAGGAGGAAACACCTGCCCAGGGCTGGAAGCTGCCTGTGCACGGCTGTGGCTGGCACCGTCATGTTGCGCAGGGTTTCTTTGTCATTTGTCCCAGCTACAGGACTGTGCGTGTGAGACTCATGGAGCAAAGGACCTGGGCTCTGACAGGTCTGCTGCCAAGGAATTTCATCTACCTGCCGAGACAAACCCTGACCTTTAGGCATCCAGTTTGGCCACCAACTCACTTGGGTGGCTTTTATTGACCCCTGCCGCTCGGGACAGCTGGTGTTTCCCCTCTCTTGCCTGGGGAGGCTGCTGAAAGAAGGTGTGCCCCGGGGCATGCTGGGAGCTGTAGGCCTGGGGCTGCTCCAGGGCCATGTTGTTCCCAGGGCATGCTGCCAGCTGTAGGCCTGGGGCAGCCCATGGCCATATTTTTCCCAGGGCATGCTGGGAGCTGTAGGCCCAGGGCTGCCTCATGGCCAGGTTGTTCCCAGGGCATGCTGGGAACTGTAGGCCTGGGGCTGCCCCATGGCCAGGTGTTTCCCAGGGCATGCTGGGAGCTGTAGGCCTGGGGCAGCCCATGGCTATTTTTTCCCGGGGCATGCTGGGCGCTGTAGGCCTGGGGCTGCCCCATGGCCGTGTTTTTTTTTGGTGTATGCTGGGAGCTGTAGGCCTGGTACTCCAGGGCAGCCATGTTGTTTCCAGGGCATGCTGGGAGCTGCCATTTACCACCCTCAGCCTCCCAGCAGCCATGTTGGGCTAGGCAGGCACAGCCTGTGCTGTGGCTGGGGCCAGCTGAGAGGGGTCCGTGGCCAGCCGTGGGGTGAGGGAGGCCCTTGGGCCGGCGCAGGAGTGTCTGCTGCCTGCCCTGGGGTGCGGGACGGAGCTCCCAGCCTCCGGTGTGCCAGGCCCCAGGGCAGCCCTGGAGGCAGCCCAGTCCCCTTGAGGGACTGGGAATATGTAGCTGCCTGGGAGAGTCACCAGCCAGAGTATGAGTGCTCAAGCCTTGTTTCCCTTGATGGAAAACTCTTCATTTGTAAATACAGCCTCTCAGAGGCGAGATCCAGGCCGTCAGGATTGCTTCCTGTAGGGAGCAGCCTGGTGACTCGAGGCTGCTGCCTTCGGTGTCAGAGCTGGATGCCTCTCCTCGCTGACAGGATTAAGTTATAGAGCATCACTAGGAGAGGCTGCAGCTAAAGCAATGATTAACTCCACCTATAGAATAAGCTCACCAAGGTGTGGCTAGCCTTCTGAGGCAGCTGGGCTATAACAGTAGCCAAGGGAAGTGGGGTAACAGAGCGTTGCCTTCCAAACCATATAGCACAGAGAATAAATGAAGACCTATAAGAACAAGTAGAGTGCAGGTGCCCCAGGAAAGTTCAGCTGAAGTTCACCAAGTTGTTGACCACCAGCAGTCTCCAAAGACCCCCAGGAGCAAAGTGACATAGGCAAGTGCCTTATGCATATGTAAATAATTTTGAGGAAGTAGTTAGTGCAAAGTACATCTTGCCATCTGAACATGCCCAGAAAGGACCCTGAGGGGCTAGATATTGACTGGTGGAGCGTGCTGATGGGTCGTAGTTTGGGTTTTTTCCTTCCCACAAAAAATTCCATTTTGTTTTGTGGGTAAGCGAAACTGCATATTTCGATGCGTTTTCTGGATTGGTAGTTTTTGCATAACATGTGTGATCTCCAGGTTTAAAACCTGGTGCCAGAAAACTCCAACAAGGACACGTGCCTGGAATAAGGGTTTGCACTTCTGGGGTATACTGTGGTTCTATTTCACGACTCACATCAAATTCTTCACAAACAATGCCTCAGGGGAGTATTCAGATGGGGTAGGGGATTTATTTCCCATGTTTCAACTCTATTATCTGGTTTGGACAAGAAACGTTCAAGGGACCAAGGCCATACCCCATTTGTTAGGCATTTGAATATGTCAACCCGGTGATAAGCTGACTTTCTATTTGTGGTGTATGGATTCACCGTGGGGTCTTAATACATACTGGATCCCCCCTTTGCAAGGGGTCCAGATCCCCTTCCCAGTAGGCAGCTCCTTGAGGGGCCCACCAAGACCTTCTCTGCCAAGCTTCTTTCCAACAAGGTGGCCCTCACCTGTGCTGGGGCCTGGGCTTGCTCCTTCCCAGGGGCTGGACTCAGCACTTGTTGGACCTGATGAGGTCCCTGCTGGCCCCTTTCTCCAGCCCAACTCGGTCCCCACATGCCAGCACACCCACTGTGGTCCCAGACACTCCTACCCCCCGTTTTGTGGGTGCCAGCAGTGCCCAATGCCAGACCATCCCCACTGGGTTCAGGCACTGAGGATGACGCAGCCCCAGCTGCAGGATGGATGGGTGAGCTCTAGCACCAGGAGACAGAAAAGATTGAACATTTCAGATGAGGGGGCACCCCAGGAGGGTCCCAGCCCTGCACCCCGCCAGCTGCTCACTGGCAGGGGAACCCATTGCTCTTGTGGGAGCAGCGCTGCCACCATGGGGGCTTGCAGAAATGGACACAGTGGGGCCGGCAGTCGCATCTCCACCAAGCCTTTGGGCAGCCCCACAGGTGGGAGCAGCCCTCCTGCAGGCACAGTCCTGCCCAGCACAGTCCTGAGGACACCTGGCCACATGCCCTTCCCACGGGCACACAGTGCTGAGGCCTGGGCTCTGCTGGGGTGCTCCTGCCCGGCCCCATGTGGGTGGTGCTGCCCAGGCCCATGGAGCTGATTCTGTCTGGCGTCATGGGGCTCCTCTTCCTCACCCCCACTGGACTCCTACCCACCTGCACAGGGCTGCTTCTGCTTAGCCACGTGTCCTCCCCTTGGTCTTTGTCATCATCTGCCATCTTCTCCATGTGCGCATCTGCCCTCAGCAGCTCCACTCTAAGGCCCTGGGGTCACCCTCTGGGCTCCAGCAGCCCTGGCTAGAGCTGCTCCTCTTTCCTGGCAGCGTGGAGGGAGGGAACTGCAGGGAGGTGGTGTGTGTGGTGTGTGTCCCACCACAGGCTGCCTCTCACTACTTGGCCATCATTACTTGCAGAAACTTTTGGTACTGCCTGGTCACTGTGAGGGTGCCGTTGATGATGCGGATGAGCTCCTTGGTGAGGTTCTGTGTGACCATGGCTGAAGGGCTGCCCCATCACATGGATGGTGCTCTACGCCCTGTTCCTGCCATCCAATGGGGAACTCCTCATGCTTTGGCATCCCTGCCATCCACAAGGAATTCCTCCTCTGGAAGTTCCAGGGAGAGGCCCTGGCCAAGGGCAATTCCCAGCTTCCCCACTGGCACCCAGGTTGCCCTGATGGACCAGGAAGTTGCAGTACCGGGTATGTGGAGTGGCTGGAAGACAACGGACATGTTATGAGCAATCCAGACCAAGTAACTTTGTTGTAATAGCAGGCCGAGCAGGCCAAAGCTGTAACAAGCTGCAGGTGTTGTGAAGGACATATGCAAGGCCAAGAGAAACAAAGAAACTGTGTATTCGCAGAGAGATAAGAGAGTTGGACAGAAAGATGAGAAAAAACCAGGATGCCTACACAAGGGGGGAGCAATGTGTGGGCACCACACTGGGACCAATCCTAGGGGAGGTGGAAGCGTGTGAACGAGTAGTTTTAACCTATCACCTTTTACATAACAAAGCCTGCGTAGAGTGTGTATTTTTAGCTGGGAGTATAAATTGGTGTGAGTCTATTAATAGCATCTGTAGAGTATAAATTGCTGTGTATCCCTTAATAAAGTGGCACTAACTTGATCACATTGGTCGTATAAGTCGTGTCCGAGCCTTCTGCATCAACAGGGTAGTGCCATTGGCTCTGCCATCACACCAGGCCAGTGGTGTGGGACACAGTAGAGGGAGCCCAGGGTAGAAGAGCCGCTGCACAACAGTGACAGCAGCAGGGCCTGTGCAGACTGGTGCTCCCTTGGCAGAACATCTGCACTCGCCCTGCAGTAGAGGATGGGGAAGAGAGAGAAGGCTGTTGCCCTGCAGTGCTCATGCACATCTGCAAGCCCACATGTGGAGGTCAAACTTCTGTTAGTGAGGACTGACAGGTTTCTTGGACAGACACTGGGAAGGCAGTCAGATGTCGAGTTGCCTGAGGATCCTGACCTTTTCTTCCTCAGCCAAAGTGCCACAAGTCACAGAATCACACAATGGTCATTGTTGGAGGGAACCTCTGGAGATTATCTAGCCCAATCCCCTGCAAAAGCAGGCTGTGCTAGAACAGGTTGCAAAAAATCATGTGCAGGTGGTGTTGGAATGTTTCCAGAGGCCTCTCTGGGCAGCCGGTGCCAGTGATCTTAAGCTGGGTGCTGTGCAAGGGTCCCTGTGCTGGTGGGGGGAAGTGCCTGGACTAGCTGCAACATCAAGGCACTGAAAAGGGGCATGGAGATGATGAGCACAACAAGCCCATGCGACGCTCCCTGCCTCCCCACATGACAGTGCCTGTTCCCAGGTCCCTGATAGCTGTGGAGGCCACCTGGCACTGGGCACCCTTTACCCTGGCTACCCTGAGGCAGCCTTAGGTTCTCTCTAGTCCACTCAGGCCACCTTCTACGGCCTTCATAGCACCCCAGACCGCTCTGCAGAGCCTCAGGCACTCAATAAAAGCACACTGGACCAGGGATCTGGTCCCCTAGACTCGACCATTCCACTCAAGTCCCCGTGGCACTCCTCCATAGATGTCTGGTACCCCCAGAGCCTCCAGTTGCTCGTCAAGCGTGGTCGATACTACGGCCAGAAGGCGGCCAAAGAGGGGGGAGGGGGGACAGCCAAGCAGCAGCTGCTTTGCTCCCCGCTCAAAGCTACTGGCGCTCCCTCCAGCCACGGCAGCTGTAGGCTTGGGCTTGGCAACATGGCGCAGCTGTGAAAGCAGAGCAGCCTGGGGAAGCCCAGGAACTCCGCGGCATAAGCAAAGGCCCAAGCTCGTGGATCTGCCCTGACCCCCAGCTGGCCGTGAGAGTCCACTTTCAAGTTTGCTTGCGCCTCGTCCAGAAGCACCCGGGGTTCCCACCAGGAGCCGGCCTAAGGCATTCTCTGCTTCCAGGTGCCACCCCCAAGGCCCCGAGCCCTGCGATGACCTGCCTTCCCTTCTTCCACTCTGTCCTCATGCTTCTCTCAGAGCGGGCAGAGCTTCAGCCCTTTGCAGTGACCCTTTGTGCCCGACGTGGCAGCCCGCCTCCTTCGGCAGCTGCCGGGCGCGGAAGTCCTTGCCTTGCACAGGAGACTGAAGTGGACTGGCGCGTGGTTAGCCGTGCAGACAGAAACACTTTATTGCGAGAAGTCAGCCAGCTTCATTCTGCCCTTGCGAGGAGCGCGGGCAGGACAGAGCAGGCCTTTGACACGGAGGTTGCCTTTGCTTCAGCAGGCATTGCCCCAGCGGGAAGCGGTGGTGGTGCGCTGCAGCCTGCCCTGGACCCTCTTCATCGTGCTGCTCCAAGCTGTTTCCCCCTTAGGTACTGCAGGAGCTCCTGCAGCCGAGTAAAGAAGTCCAGCAGCTTCTGGACTGGAAACGGGCAGGGTGTAAACCTGCCCGCTTCTGTTGGCCTTGGCCTTGGCCTTGGCCTCTGGACGGGGGTGTAGGTGAAGACCGGCTGTGGCCTTGCAGTAGTCGTTACTGCTAGGCGCAGGCCCATCTGCGCCAGGATCCAGTCGTAGAAGTGCTGGGTGGAGGTGTAGACGCCGGGCTTCCTTGCTCTCGCACAGCCCGTCCCCCAGCTGGTCACACCAACAAGCCAGAAGTAGTCCGCGCGCTTGTCTTGGCACACGAGAGGCCCACCGCTGTCCCCCTGCAGCGCAGGAGAGAGGATGAAGGGGTTGCTGGGTGGCCAGCGTCAGCCCGGTGGCGGGCTCCTTCTCTCTCACAGCACCTGCCAGAGCTCTATGGAGTGGCCAGGCAAGCTCTGTAGAAGCTTGCCTGGCAGGGGGCGGTGGGCTTGCAAGGCAGGGCTCGCTCTCACTGCGGCACGGTGATGCTGCAGGTGTAGGCAGACGGCTGTGTCAGGCTTGGGATGGTGGAGCTCTGGGCTGCCAAGGGCACCGGGTGGGCCTTCCAGGCAGAGTGTCAGGCCTCTGGGACAAGGCGGGCAGGCCCTGGGCAAGGGCCTTCCCGTGGGGAAGGGCGGGGGAAGGCCCTCATCGGTGGGGACCCAGCCATGGGAGTGTGAGTGGCCAGCAAAAGGCCGTGAGTGACGGCACACGTTTGGGCGGTTGTGGCGGGGCTGCCTGTGCTGCCGGGGCTTGGCTTGTAGCACACTCCTACCTGGCAGGTGTCGATGCCGCCCTGCGGGTAGCCAGCACAGATGTTGTGGGTGTGGATGGCCCCTCTGTACCACCCGCTGCTGTTACAGACCCTGGCATCGATGAGGTGGACCTGGGCCTCCTGCAGCGCGTATGCCGATGCTCCAGCTGTGAAGAGCACAGAAAGGAATGAACACCCAGCAGCTCACTGCCAGTTCTCCTCCCCCTGTCTGGCGGGCTGAAGGCTTATCCCGGGGCTTGGCTTTGCATGCGGAGAGGCGTTGGACCGCTCTTTCCTTTCTGCCTTGCTCTGGGGGAATGGCTCAGGCCCATCTCCTTAAGAGGCATACGTCCCCACAGCCTGACTCTGGCTTTCGCCTCTGCCATCAGGAAGCGCAACCTGCCTCCCCAAGCTGGCCAAGCTTGCACTCGTGCCGCCACTAGGTTTTGGCAACTCACCTCTTGCATTCCTGGCACCCCAGCCACTGACGTAGCAGGCTGTCAGCTCTGAGACTCTCAGCGAGGCGTCAGGCACACAGGCAAGCTGTACGTAGCTGTTGCACTGGACAGGCTGGTCCAGTTCCAGCAAGGCAATGTCGTTCCTCTGCGTGACATTCCGGTAGTGCTGGTGAACCAGCAGCTGCCTGACGTTGCGCACCTGAGCCTCAGGGCCCAGCTGAGTCAGCTGGGTGACACCGAGCACCACGCGCAAGGCGGTGATGTACCTGCAAGGCAGATGGAGAGAGGGCTCAGAGGGAGCGCAGCCACATGCTGCAGCAGCCTGGCACTTGCCCTGCCTTCTGCTTGGCAAGGGAGAGAGGCAAGCAGCGCTAGGGAGGCTGCGACTGCCCTGGCGTGCCTTGGGCTCAAGCAGTGTCCAGCTGGAGGCTGCTGGCAAGCAGTGGCACGCGAGCCCAGCCTTCTCCTGAGCAAGCCTCTCGGCGGGGCTCCGGAGTGCCCAGGCACTGGGCGTATACTGCAGGGCAACAGGATGGCAGTAGCACGTGCTCCTGCGCTCAGGGCACCTGCTAGTGTTGTGGGGCTAGCCCCGACCCCTGGTCCTCCTTACCTGACCTCGATGAAGCAGTGGGCTGCTGTGAGGACCCACTGTGGGCTGATGAGGGAGCCCCCGCAGATGTGCGCCGTGCCTCCTTCCAAGAGAGCCTGGATGCTGACGATCCAGGGCCAGGCCCCTGGCTGGGCATCTGTGCCACCCACGACGCGCGACATGCCGTAGTGCAAAGCCATGGGCCGAAGGCCGCAGCTCCCTCTGTAACCAGAAACTCCTTACTGTGCTGCTGGATGGCTTGCGCCGTTGCGGCTGAAGGCCAGCTGTCTTCCCTCCCCACACGGCATGGCCAGAAGGGCCGAGGAAACCCGTGGGGCGTGCGCCCGCTCCCCTCGCCCCGCTTTCTGCTTCAGCCCGTGGACCAGTTGTGCCGGCAGCCCGGGAGCTGGCAAGGAGCTGAGCCTCCCAGACGGCCTTCAAGAACCTGTGGGGTGGCCATGGGGGACAAGCAGGCCCCCTCCAGTGAAGCCCACAAGGGTTGCCCAAGCTCCCTCCCAGAGCCTGGGGCCACTTACCCACAGCTGTCCCACGTGCCGTGCACAGGACAGCACACGGCCAGCAGGACAATGAGGACATGCAGAAAATCCATCGCTGCCAGCGACATGTGGCAGTTGCAAGGACGAGGGCTTGTCGCCACCAGTACGGCCGCCGTCGTACTGCCCGCAGGATTCCCGTTGCCTGGGGTTCCCTTGGACGTGGGGCTGATGTCACAGAGTGCCCGGTTCCGGGTGCTGGGCGTGGTGGTGTCGGGGGGGTGGGGGTGGGGGGGGGAGGGGAGGCAATAGGAGGGGTTCCAAGCAGGAGTGGAGGCAGAAGCTGGGATCGCACACCCCGACAGAGCCCCGTGCAATGCCCTGCTTGCGCTGCGCCATCAGGGTGGGCAGGCCCCGTGGCAGGCAGCGGCGCCTGGCTCCCAGCTCTGCCTGTTAACAGCTCACAGGACAAAAGCGAGCATGGCCTCGCAGCCTCTTTGCGAAGTTCCCTGCCGCCCTGCTCTCTGCAGCCCTGTGCCACCGTCTCCTTCCCAATAAAGAGACACCAGAGAGCGGGGCTACTACAGGCAGCACGCGCATGCCTGGGTGTCCAAGAGCCAATCTCTCTTACGGCTGCGGCCGGCAACAGTGCTGGGCAAGCCAAATAAGCCACGCGTAGCCCAGCACTGTCAACCTTGCTGCACAAAGCACAGTGAAACGCAGGCGCAGCACAGTCCTGGCTGGCTATGTCAGCCACAGCAACGCCCTCTGGCAGGCTTCGTGTCCTTGCTGCCTATGAGCTCGATTGCGGTTCTGGGGGCACACCGAGCAGGGCACTTGTGGCAAGGACAAGCAAGGTGAAATTCTCGAGAGAGAAGGATGCTCCTGCTCTCAGCCGTACGTGCCATTGTTGTCCAGGGCTTTGGTAAATCCTGCATCAGCCTTGTCTCGTGCGTCTGCCTTCTGCCGCTGTCTGGCGGAGCCTTGCTCACCTGCTGGAGTGCAGGAGAAAAGCAGGAGCCAGGCACGTGCATTACGGTTGCGCAGCAGGGCTAGGTCCCTGGAGGGTAGAGGGCAGTGGCTTGAAGGATGGCAGCCCCAAAGCTTGTGAGAGGTGCGGCAGCTCCCTGCTGCCATCCTGGCTTGTGTGGCGAGGCGTAAGGCACAGAGCGGAGGGAGCAACTGGGTCCCGAGGAGGAGGACCACGCAGGCTCTGCCTGAAAGCGGAAGAGCTGCTCTCAAGGCGCTTGAGGCGCAGCCCGGCTTCCTAGGCCCCAGAACCGGGCCTCCAAGCAAGCGGGCTCAAGGCTGCTTTGTGTTTTGAAAAGGGACCTGCTGCCGGCTCCCATGGGTCTGCTGAGAGCAGGCAGAAGGCGGCCTTGGAGAAGACAACTTGTGTGCTGGGGAAACTCTGCTCTTCCAGCACCATGTTTGGCAGGTGGCTAGCGGGGAATGCCGTCAGAGGTGGCCACGCTTCACAGCTGCTTGAAGGAAGAGCTTGGGGTGACTTGGAGGAGAGGACTCTGGCAGGGACAGCAGTAGCCAGGCAAGCCCGTCCAGTAATGGCACGCAAGTCCGAGGTGACCTAGCTGAGAGCACCCAAAGACCGCGTGTGTTGACAGGTGGGGCAAACCTGGGAGCATGGCGGGGCAAAAGAAGCGGGGTTGGCCCCGTTTCTGGGAGGAGAGCAGGGCTGAGAAAGGGAGGAGCCAGGGAAGGTGAGGGGCACGTATAAGGATGGCAATTGGAGAGCAGGGGGGATCGAGGAGACTGTCACACAGAAGCAAAGTGCTGGCTGCTTCGCTTGCCTGAGCCCTGTGCCTGATCACCACAGAACCCGCTGGCCTCTTTTGGAGAGCCACCCCAAAGCCCTTCCTGTGTGGGACCACTCTGCACCTGCTGCGCGGTGGGTCCCCAGGCCTGGCTGCTAGCAAAGGCCGACGGCAAGACATGCCACAGGCAGCCAGCGCTTGGAAAGCCACAGTGTCTCGGGCCAGCTGCTGCTGGGAGCCCTGTGTGTGTGCGCAACTCACTAGCGAACCTGAAGCTGGACGAGGTGACAAGCAAGAGGGGAGAGAGAGCCTTTCAGGCATGTGGATGGCCTGTGGCTGCAGCCAACGTGCTTGCTCATCCCCAGCATCTCCACCTTGCAAGAGGACCAGGCCTGCCAGCCACTGGCCACCTCTCCACCTCCTGGAGGCAGGAAGGACTTGCAGGTGCTTGAGCATGCATGCCTGTGGTGACGCAAGTCGGTAGGGACTCCAAAACTCCCTATCTGCGTGGCTGGGTTCAGGCAAAATGGCTCTTCCTTGTTTTTAAGTATTGCTTATATATCTTAGATAGTACACGTGTCACATGCTGGTAGGCTTTCTGTCTTCTTTTTCTTCCTTGCTATTTGCTGTTGCTGCATGTGCCGGTATGCTGCGGTTTTATGTTCCGGGTTTTCACATGCTGTTCACATGCTTGACGTTTTTGTGGCTGTCTTAAAGGTACACGACTAAGCCTTCAAAGTCAACTTGCTCGTGTGCAGACCCCTACACATGCCCTCACCTAGGCACGCCCCCCCTGCGGGAGCTGCAGAAGGGCCTGCCTCTGAAGCTGTGTAGGACCGTCCTCCTCTTGCTCTGCGCTTGGTCCCCGGCAAGCCATGGTGCTGCAGCTCCCAGCTCTGTTCCCACCCATGGCTGCAGGGCACGCCTCCGGCTGAACTGGGATCTCTGGAAACAAGGGCATGCCCTTTGCTTCCTCTCGATCATGCAGTGAAAGGAACACTTATGGCTCTGCGGATGATGCTGGAGCATGCTCCCTCCCGGCACAAGTCCGGCTTTCTGTCAAGAGGCCTCAGGCGTACCTCGTAGCACAGAGCGCAAGGTCCACTCCCCTGCACTCCTAGCAGGCTTGGTAACATCCCCTACACACAGCTTGCTCCCCCAGCACTGCGATAGTCAGAGGTGTCACCAAGCCGAAGGCGCCGCGGAGCTCTCAGGCTGAGCGTGGTCAGTTGTGGGCAGAAGGGGGTCTGCTGGCTCCGCAACAGGGGTCCTGTGTGGAGAAACCCAAGGGGATGGAGCGGCCAGAGGGCATGCTGTGGGAAGCAGCAGGGCCAAGGTCACCAGTGCAGCCACAAACCTGAAGAAGAGCCTGGCACAGGACCAGGCAGAGCCTGCAGGCAGTCATACGGGAGCCCCGATACTACAGCCAGTAGGTGACCAGGGAGCGGGGGACAGCCAAGCAGCAGCAGCTGCTTTGCTCCCCGCTCAAAGCTACTGGCGCTCCCTCCAGCCACGGCAGCTGTAGGCTTGGGCTTGGCAACATGGCGCAGCTGTGAAAGCAGAGCAGCCTGGGGAAGCCCAGGAACTCCGCGGCATAAGCAAAGGCCCAAGCTCGTGGATCTGCCCTGACCCCCAGCTGGCCGTGAGAGTCCACTTTCAAGTTTGCTTGCGCCTCGTCCAGAAGCACCCGGGGTTCCCACCAGGAGCCGGCCTAAGGCATTCTCTGCTTCCAGGTGCCACCCCCAAGGCCCCGAGCCCTGCGATGACCTGCCTTCCCTTCTTCCACTCTGTCCTCATGCTTCTCTCAGAGCGGGCAGAGCTTCAGCCCTTTGCAGTGACCCTTTGTGCCCGACGTGGCAGCCCGCCTCCTTCGGCAGCTGCCGGGCGCGGAAGTCCTTGCCTTGCACAGGAGACTGAAGTGGACTGGCGCGTGGTTAGCCGTGCAGACAGAAACACTTTATTGCGAGAAGTCAGCCAGCTTCATTCTGCCCTTGCGAGGAGCGCGGGCAGGACAGAGCAGGCCTTTGACACGGAGGTTGCCTTTGCTTCAGCAGGCATTGCCCCAGCGGGAAGCGGTGGTGGTGCGCTGCAGCCTGCCCTGGACCCTCTTCATCGTGCTGCTCCAAGCTGTTTCCCCCTTAGGTACTGCAGGAGCTCCTGCAGCCGAGTAAAGAAGTCCAGCAGCTTCTGGACTGGAAACGGGCAGGGTGTAAACCTGCCCGCTTCTGTTGGCCTTGGCCTTGGCCTTGGCCTCTGGACGGGGGTGTAGGTGAAGACCGGCTGTGGCCTTGCAGTAGTCGTTACTGCTAGGCGCAGGCCCATCTGCGCCAGGATCCAGTCGTAGAAGTGCTGGGTGGAGGTGTAGACGCCGGGCTTCCTTGCTCTCGCACAGCCCGTCCCCCAGCTGGTCACACCAACAAGCCAGAAGTAGTCCGCGCGCTTGTCTTGGCACACGAGAGGCCCACCGCTGTCCCCCTGCAGCGCAGGAGAGAGGATGAAGGGGTTGCTGGGTGGCCAGCGTCAGCCCGGTGGCGGGCTCCTTCTCTCTCACAGCACCTGCCAGAGCTCTATGGAGTGGCCAGGCAAGCTCTGTAGAAGCTTGCCTGGCAGGGGGCGGTGGGCTTGCAAGGCAGGGCTCGCTCTCACTGCGGCACGGTGATGCTGCAGGTGTAGGCAGACGGCTGTGTCAGGCTTGGGATGGTGGAGCTCTGGGCTGCCAAGGGCACCGGGTGGGCCTTCCAGGCAGAGTGTCAGGCCTCTGGGACAAGGCGGGCAGGCCCTGGGCAAGGGCCTTCCCGTGGGGAAGGGCGGGGGAAGGCCCTCATCGGTGGGGACCCAGCCATGGGAGTGTGAGTGGCCAGCAAAAGGCCGTGAGTGACGGCACACGTTTGGGCGGTTGTGGCGGGGCTGCCTGTGCTGCCGGGGCTTGGCTTGTAGCACACTCCTACCTGGCAGGTGTCGATGCCGCCCTGCGGGTAGCCAGCACAGATGTTGTGGGTGTGGATGGCCCCTCTGTACCACCCGCTGCTGTTACAGACCCTGGCATCGATGAGGTGGACCTGGGCCTCCTGCAGCGCGTATGCCGATGCTCCAGCTGTGAAGAGCACAGAAAGGAATGAACACCCAGCAGCTCACTGCCAGTTCTCCTCCCCCTGTCTGGCGGGCTGAAGGCTTATCCCGGGGCTTGGCTTTGCATGCGGAGAGGCGTTGGACCGCTCTTTCCTTTCTGCCTTGCTCTGGGGGAATGGCTCAGGCCCATCTCCTTAAGAGGCATACGTCCCCACAGCCTGACTCTGGCTTTCGCCTCTGCCATCAGGAAGCGCAACCTGCCTCCCCAAGCTGGCCAAGCTTGCACTCGCGCCGCCACTAGGTTTTGGCAACTCACCTCTTGCATTCCTGGCACCCCAGCCACTGACGTAGCAGGCTGTCAGCTCTGAGACTCTCAGCGAGGCGTCAGGCACACAGGCAAGCTGTACGTAGCTGTTGCACTGGACAGGCTGGTCCAGTTCCAGCAAGGCAATGTCGTTCCTCTGCGTGACATTCCGGTAGTGCTGGTGAACCAGCAGCTGCCTGACGTTGCGCACCTGAGCCTCAGGGCCCAGCTGAGTCAGCTGGGTGACACCGAGCACCACACGCAAGGCGGTGATGTACCTGCAAGGCAGATGGAGAGAGGGCTCAGAGGGAGCGCAGCCACATGCTGCAGCAGCCTGGCACTTGCCCTGCCTTCTGCTTGGCAAGGGAGAGAGGCAAGCAGCGCTAGGGAGGCTGCGACTGCCCTGGCGTGCCTTGGGCTCAAGCAGTGTCCAGCTGGAGGCTGCTGGCAAGCAGTGGCACGCGAGCCCAGCCTTCTCCTGAGCAAGCCTCTCGGCGGGGCTCCGGAGTGCCCAGGCACTGGGCGTATACTGCAGGGCAACAGGATGGCAGTAGCACGTGCTCCTGCGCTCAGGGCACCTGCTAGTTTTGTGGGGCTAGCCCCGACCCCTGGTCCTCCTTACCTGACCTCGATGAAGCAGTGGGCTGCTGTGAGGACCCACTGTGGGCTGATGAGGGAGCCCCCGCAGATGTGCGCCGTGCCTCCTTCCAAGAGAGCCTGGATGCTGACGATCCAGGGCCAGGCCCCTGGCTGGGCATCTGTGCCACCCACGACGCGCGACATGCCGTAGTGCAAAGCCATGGGCCGAAGGCCGCAGCTCCCTCTGTAACCAGAAACTCCTTACTGTGCTGCTGGATGGCTTGCGCCGTTGCGGCTGAAGGCCAGCTGTCTTCCCTCCCCACACGGCATGGCCAGAAGGGCCGAGGAAACCCGTGGGGCGTGCGCCCCGCTCCCCTCGCCCCGCTTTCTGCTTCAGCCCGTGGACCAGTTGTGCCGGCAGCCCGGGAGCTGGCAAGGAGCTGAGCCTCCCAGACGGCCTTCAAGAACCTGTGGGGTGGCCATGGGGGACAAGCAGGCCCCCTCCAGTGAAGCCCACAAGGGTTGCCCAAGCTCCCTCCCAGAGCCTGGGGCCACTTACCCACAGCTGTCCCACGTGCCGTGCACAGGACAGCACACGGCCAGCAGGACAATGAGGACATGCAGAAAATCCATCGCTGCCAGCGACATGTGGCAGTTGCAAGGACGAGGGCTTGTCGCCACCAGTACGGCCGCCGTCGTACTGCCCGCAGGATTCCCGTTGCCTGGGGTTCCCTTGGACGTGGGGCTGATGTCACAGAGTGCCCGGTTCCGGGTGCTGGGCGTGGTGGTGTCGGGGGGGTGGGGGTGGGGGGGGAGGGGAGGCAATAGGAGGGGTTCCAAGCAGGAGTGGAGGCAGAAGCTGGGATCGCACACCCCGACAGAGCCCCGTGCAATGCCCTGCTTGCGCTGCGCCATCAGGGTGGGCAGGCCCCGTGGCAGGCAGCGGCGCCTGGCTCCCAGCTCTGCCTGTTAACAGCTCACAGGACAAAAGCGAGCATGGCCTCGCAGCCTCTTTGCGAAGTTCCCTGCCGCCCTGCTCTCTGCAGCCCTGTGCCACCGTCTCCTTCCCAATAAAGAGACACCAGAGAGCGGGGCTACTACAGGCAGCACGCGCATGCCTGGGTGTCCAAGAGCCAATCTCTCTTACGGCTGCGGCCGGCAACAGTGCTGGGCAAGCCAAATAAGCCACGCGTAGCCCAGCACTGTCAACCTTGCTGCACAAAGCACAGTGAAACGCAGGCGCAGCACAGTCCTGGCTGGCTATGTCAGCCACAGCAACGCCCTCTGGCAGGCTTCGTGTCCTTGCTGCCTATGAGCTCGATTGCGGTTCTGGGGGCACACCGAGCAGGGCACTTGTGGCAAGGACAAGCAAGGTGAAATTCTCGAGAGAGAAGGATGCTCCTGCTCTCAGCCGTACGTGCCATTGTTGTCCAGGGCTTTGGTAAATCCTGCATCAGCCTTGTCTCGTGCGTCTGCCTTCTGCCGCTGTCTGGCGGAGCCTTGCTCACCTGCTGGAGTGCAGGAGAAAAGCAGGAGCCAGGCACGTGCATTACGGTTGCGCAGCAGGGCTAGGTCCCTGGAGGGTAGAGGGCAGTGGCTTGAAGGATGGCAGCCCCAAAGCTTGTGAGAGGTGCGGCAGCTCCCTGCTGCCATCCTGGCTTGTGTGGCGAGGCGTAAGGCACAGAGCGGAGGGAGCAACTGGGTCCCGAGGAGGAGGACCACGCAGGCTCTGCCTGAAAGCGGAAGAGCTGCTCTCAAGGCGCTTGAGGCGCAGCCCGGCTTCCTAGGCCCCAGAACCGGGCCTCCAAGCGAGCGGGCTCAAGGCTGCTTTGTGTTTTGAAAAGGGACCTGCTGCCGGCTCCCATGGGTCTGCTGAGAGCAGGCAGAAGGCGGCCTTGGAGAAGACAACTTGTGTGCTGGGGAAACTCTGCTCTTCCAGCACCATGTTTGGCAGGTGGCTAGCGGGGAATGCCGTCAGAGGTGGCCACGCTTCACAGCTGCTTGAAGGAAGAGCTTGGGGTGACTTGGAGGAGAGGACTCTGGCAGGGACAGCAGTAGCCAGGCAAGCCCGTCCAGTAATGGCACGCAAGTCCGAGGTGACCTAGCTGAGAGCACCCAAAGACCGCGTGTGTTGACAGGTGGGGCAAACCTGGGAGCATGGCGGGGCAAAAGAAGCGGGGTTGGCCCCGTTTCTGGGAGGAGAGCAGGGCTGAGAAAGGGAGGAGCCAGGGAAGGTGAGGGGCACGTATAAGGATGGCAATTGGAGAGCAGGGGGGATCGAGGAGACTGTCACACAGAAGCAAAGTGCTGGCTGCTTCGCTTGCCTGAGCCCTGTGCCTGATCACCACAGAACCCGCTGGCCTCTTTTGGAGAGCCACCCCAAAGCCCTTCCTGTGTGGGACCACTCTGCACCTGCTGCGCGGTGGGTCCCCAGGCCTGGCTGCTAGCAAAGGCCGACGGCAAGACACGCCACAGGCAGCCAGCGCTTGGAAAGCCACAGTGTCTCGGGCCAGCTGCTGCTGGGAGCCCTGTGTGTGTGCGCAACTCACTAGCGAACCTGAAGCTGGACGAGGTGACAAGCAAGAGGGGAGAGAGAGCCTTTCAGGCATGTGGATGGCCTGTGGCTGCAGCCAACGTGCTTGCTCATCCCCAGCATCTCCACCTTGCAAGAGGACCAGGCCTGCCAGCCACTGGCCACCTCTCCACCTCCTGGAGGCAGGAAGGACTTGCAGGTGCTTGAGCATGCATGCCTGTGGTGACGCAAGTCGGTAGGGACTCCAAAACTCCCTATCTGCGTGGCTGGGTTCAGGCAAAATGGCTCTTCCTTGTTTTTAAGTATTGCGTATATATCTTAGATAGTACACGTGTCACATGCTGGTAGGCTTTCTGTCTTCTTTTTCTTCCTTGCTATTTGCTGTTGCTGCATGTGCCGGTATGCTGCGGTTTTATGTTCCGGGTTTTCACATGCTGTTCACATGCTTGACGTTTTTGTGGCTGTCTTAAAGGTACACGACTAAGCCTTCAAAGTCAACTTGCTCGTGTGCAGACCCCTACACATGCCCTCACCTAGGCACGCCCCCCCTGCGGGAGCTGCAGAAGGGCCTGCCTCTGAAGCTGTGTAGGACCGTCCTCCTCTTGCTCTGCGCTTGGTCCCCGGCAAGCCATGGTGCTGCAGCTCCCAGCTCTGTTCCCACCCATGGCTGCAGGGCACGCCTCCGGCTGAACTGGGATCTCTGGAAACAAGGGCATGCCCTTTGCTTCCTCTCGATCATGCAGTGAAAGGAACACTTATGGCTCTGCGGATGATGCTGGAGCATGCTCCCTCCCGGCACAAGTCCGGCTTTCTGTCAAGAGGCCTCAGGCGTACCTCGTAGCACAGAGCGCAAGGTCCACTCCCCTGCACTCCTAGCAGGCTTGGTAACATCCCCTACACACAGCTTGCTCCCCCAGCACTGCGATAGTCAGAGGTGTCACCAAGCCGAAGGCGCCGCGGAGCTCTCAGGCTGAGCGTGGTCAGTTGTGGGCAGAAGGGGGTCTGCTGGCTCCGCAACAGGGGTCCTGTGTGGAGAAACCCAAGGGGATGGAGCGGCCAGAGGGCATGCTGTGGGAAGCAGCAGGGCCAAGGTCACCAGTGCAGCCACAAACCTGAAGAAGAGCCTGGCACAGGACCAGGCAGAGCCTGCAGGCAGTCATACGGGAGCCCCGGTACTACAGCCAGTAGGTGACCAGGGAGCGGGGGACAGCCAAGCAGCAGCAGCTGCTTTGCTCCCCGCTCAAAGCTACTGGCGCTCCCTCCAGCCACGGCAGCTGTAGGCTTGGGCTTGGCAACATGGCGCAGCTGTGAAAGCAGAGCAGCCTGGGGAAGCCCAGGAACTCCGCGGCATAAGCAAAGGCCCAAGCTCGTGGATCTGCCCTGACCCCCAGCTGGCCGTGAGAGTCCACTTTCAAGTTTGCTTGCGCCTCGTCCAGAAGCACCCGGGGTTCCCACCAGGAGCCGGCCTAAGGCATTCTCTGCTTCCAGGTGCCACCCCCAAGGCCCCGAGCCCTGCGATGACCTGCCTTCCCTTCTTCCACTCTGTCCTCATGCTTCTCTCAGAGCGGGCAGAGCTTCAGCCCTTTGCAGTGACCCTTTGTGCCCGACGTGGCAGCCTGCCTCCTTCGGCAGGTGCCGGGCGCGGAAGTCCTTGCCTTGCACAGGAGACTGAAGTGGACTGGCGCGTGGTTAGCCGTGCAGACAGAAACACTTTATTGCGAGAAGTCAGCCAGCTTCATTCTGCCCTTGCGAGGAGCGCGGGCAGGACAGAGCAGGCCTTTGACACGGAGGTTGCCTTTGCTTCAGCAGGCATTGCCCCAGCGGGAAGCGGTGGTGGTGCGCTGCAGCCTGCCCTGGACCCTCTTCATCGTGCTGCTCCAAGCTGTTTCCCCCTTAGGTACTGCAGGAGCTCCTGCAGCCGAGTAAAGAAGTCCAGCAGCTTCTGGACTGGAAACGGGCAGGGTGTAAACCTGCCCGCTTCTGTTGGCCTTGGCCTTGGCCTTGGCCTCTGGACGGGGGTGTAGGTGAAGACCGGCTGTGGCCTTGCAGTAGTCGTTACTGCTAGGCGCAGGCCCATCTGCGCCAGGATCCAGTCGTAGAAGTGCTGGGTGGAGGTGTAGACGCCGGGCTTCCTTGCTCTCGCACAGCCCGTCCCCCAGCTGGTCACACCAACAAGCCAGAAGTAGTCCGCGCGCTTGTCTTGGCACACGAGAGGCCCACCGCTGTCCCCCTGCAGCGCAGGAGAGAGGATGAAGGGGTTGCTGGGTGGCCAGCGTCAGCCCGGTGGCGGGCTCCTTCTCTCTCACAGCACCTGCCAGAGCTCTATGGAGTGGCCAGGCAAGCTCTGTAGAAGCTTGCCTGGCAGGGGGCGGTGGGCTTGCAAGGCAGGGCTCGCTCTCACTGCGGCACGGTGATGCTGCAGGTGTAGGCAGACGGCTGTGTCAGGCTTGGGATGGTGGAGCTCTGGGCTGCCAAGGGCACCGGGTGGGCCTTCCAGGCAGAGTGTCAGGCCTCTGGGACAAGGCGGGCAGGCCCTGGGCAAGGGCCTTCCCGTGGGGAAGGGCGGGGGAAGGCCCTCATCGGTGGGGACCCAGCCATGGGAGTGTGAGTGGCCAGCAAAAGGCCGTGAGTGACGGCACACGTTTGGGCGGTTGTGGCGGGGCTGCCTGTGCTGCCGGGGCTTGGCTTGTAGCACACTCCTACCTGGCAGGTGTCGATGCCGCCCTGCGGGTAGCCAGCACAGATGTTGTGGGTGTGGATGGCCCCTCTGTACCACCCGCTGCTGTTACAGACCCTGGCATCGATGAGGTGGACCTGGGCCTCCTGCAGCGCGTATGCCGATGCTCCAGCTGTGAAGAGCACAGAAAGGAATGAACACCCAGCAGCTCACTGCCAGTTCTCCTCCCCCTGTCTGGCGGGCTGAAGGCTTATCCCGGGGCTTGACTTTGCATGCGGAGAGGCGTTGGACCGCTCTTTCCTTTCTGCCTTGCTCTGGGGGAATGGCTCAGGCCCATCTCCTTAAGAGGCATACGTCCCCACAGCCTGACTCTGGCTTTCGCCTCTGCCATCAGGAAGCGCAACCTGCCTCCCCAAGCTGGCCAAGCTTGCACTCGCGCCGCCACTTGGTTTTGGCAACTCACCTCTTGCATTCCTGGCACCCCAGCCACTGACGTAGCAGGCTGTCAGCTCTGAGACTCTCAGCGAGGCGTCAGGCACACAGGCAAGCTGTACGTAGCTGTTGCACTGGACAGGCTGGTCCAGTTCCAGCAAGGCAATGTCGTTCCTCTGCGTGACATTCCAGTAGTGCTGGTGAACCAGCAGCTGCCTGACGTTGCGCACCTGAGCCTCAGGGCCCAGCTGAGTCAGCTGGGTGACACCGAGCACCACACGCAAGGCGGTGATGTACCTGCAAGGCAGATGGAGAGAGGGCTCAGAGGGAGCGCAGCCACATGCTGCAGCAGCCTGGCACTTGCCCTGCCTTCTGCTTGGCAAGGGAGAGAGGCAAGCAGCGCTAGGGAGGCTGCGACTGCCCTGGCGTGCCTTGGGCTCAAGCAGTGTCCAGCTGGAGGCTGCTGGCAAGCAGTGGCACGCGAGCCCAGCCTTCTCCTGAGCAAGCCTCTCGGCGGGGCTCCGGAGTGCCCAGGCACTGGGCGTATACTGCAGGGCAACAGGATGGCAGTAGCACGTGCTCCTGCGCTCAGGGCACCTGCTAGTGTTGTGGGGCTAGCCCCGACCCCTGGTCCTCCTTACCTGACCTCGATGAAGCAGTGGGCTGCTGTGAGGACCCACTGTGGGCTGATGAGGGAGCCCCCGCAGATGTGCGCCGTGCCTCCTTCCAAGAGAGCCTGGATGCTGACGATCCAGGGCCAGGCCCCTGGCTGGGCATCTGTGCCACCCACGACGCGCGACATGCCGTAGTGCAAAGCCATGGGCCGAAGGCCGCAGCTCCCTCTGTAACCAGAAACTCCTTACTGTGCTGCTGGATGGCTTGCGCCGTTGCGGCTGAAGGCCAGCTGTCTTCCCTCCCCACACGGCATGGCCAGAAGGGCCGAGGAAACCCATGGGGCGTGCGCCCCGCTCCCCTCGCCCCGCTTTCTGCTTCAGCCCGTGGACCAGTTGTGCCGGCAGCCCGGGAGCTGGCAAGGAGCTGAGCCTCCCAGACGGCCTTCAAGAACCTGTGGGGTGGCCATGGGGGACAAGCAGGCCCCCTCCAGTGAAGCCCACAAGGGTTGCCCAAGCTCCCTCCCAGAGCCTGGGGCCACTTACCCACAGCTGTCCCACGTGCCGTGCACAGGACAGCACACGGCCAGCAGGACAATGAGGACATGCAGAAAATCCATCGCTGCCAGCGACATGCGGCAGTTGCAAGGACGAGGGCTTGTCGCCACCAGTACGGCCGCCGTCGTACTGCCCGCAGGATTCCCGTTGCCTGGGGTTCCCTTGGACGTGGGGCTGATGTCACAGAGTGCCCGGTTCCAGGTGCTGGGCGTGGTGGTGTCGGGGGGTGGGGGTGGGGGGGGGAGGGGAGGCAATAGGAGGGGTTCCAAGCAGGAGTGGAGGCAGAAGCTGGGATCGCACACCCCGACAGAGCCCCGTGCAATGCCCTGCTTGCGCTGCGCCATCAGGGTGGGCAGGCCCCGTGGCAGGCAGCGGCGCCTGGCTCCCAGCTCTGCCTGTTAACAGCTCACAGGACAAAAGCGAGCATGGCCTCGCAGCCTCTTTGCGAAGTTCCCTACCGCCCTGCTCTCTGCAGCCCTGTGCCACCGTCTCCTTCCCAATAAAGAGACACCAGAGAGTGGGGCTACTACAGGCAGCCACGCGCATGCCTGGGTGTCCAAGAGCCAATCTCTCTTACGGCTGCGGCCGGCAACAGTGCTGGGCAAGCCAAATAAGCCACGCGTAGCCCAGCACTGTCAACCTTGCTGCACAAAGCACAGTGAAACGCAGGCGCAGCACAGTCCTGGCTGGCTATGTCAGCCACAGCAACGCCCTCTGGCAGGCTTCGTGTCCTTGCTGCCTATGAGCTCGATTGCGGTTCTGGGGGCACACCGAGCAGGGCACTTGTGGCAAGGACAAGCAAGGTGAAATTCTTGAGAGAGAAGGATGCTCCTGCTCTCAGCCGTACGTGCCATTGTTGTCCATGGCTTTGGTAAATCCTGCATCAGCCTTGTCTCGTGCGTCTGCCTTCTGCCGCTGTCTGGCGGAGCCTTGCTCACCTGCTGGAGTGCAGGAGAAAAGCAGGAGCCAGGCACGTGCATTACGGTTGCGCAGCAGGGCTAGGTCCCTGGAGGGTAGAGGGCAGTGGCTTGAAGGATGGCAGCCCCAAAGCTTGTGAGAGGTGCGGCAGCTCCCTGCTGCCATCCTGGCTTGTGTGGCGAGGCGTAAGGCACAGAGCGGAGGGAGCAACCGGGTCCCGAGGAGGAGGACCACGCAGGCTCTGCCTGAAAGCGGAAGAGCTGCTCTCAAGGCGCTTGAGGCGCAGCCCGGCTTCCTAGGCCCCAGAACCGGGCCTCCAAGCAAGCGGGCTCAAGGCTGCTTTGTGTTTTGAAAAGGGACCTGCTGCCGGCTCCCATGGGTCTGCTGAGAGCAGGCAGAAGGCGGCCTTGGAGAAGACAACTTGTGTGCTGGGGAAACTCTGCTCTTCCAGCACCATGTTTGGCAGGTGGCTAGCGGGGAATGCCGTCAGAGGTGGCCACGCTTCACAGCTGCTTGAAGGAAGAGCTTGGGGTGACTTGGAGGAGAGGACTCTGGCAGGGACAGCAGTAGCCAGGCAAGCCCGTCCAGTAATGGCACGCAAGTCCGAGGTGACCTAGCTGAGAGCACCCAAAGACCGCGTGTGTTGACAGGTGGGGCAAACCTGGGAGCATGGCGGGGCAAAAGAAGCGGGGTTGGCCCCGTTTCTGGGAGGAGAGCAGGGCTGAGAAAGGGAGGAGCCAGGGAAGGTGAGGGGCACGTATAAGGATGGCAATTGGAGAGCAGGGGGGATCGAGGAGACTGTCACACAGAAGCAAAGTGCTGGCTGCTTCGCTTGCCTGAGCCCTGTGCCTGATCACCACAGAACCCGCTGGCCTCTTTTGGAGAGCCACCCCAAAGCCCTTCCTGTGTGGGACCACTCTGCACCTGCTGCGCGGTGGGTCCCCAGGCCTGGCTGCTAGCAAAGGCCGACGGCAAGACACGCCACAGGCAGCCAGCGCTTGGAAAGCCACAGTGTCTCGGGCCAGCTGCTGCTGGGAGCCCTGTGTGTGTGCGCAACTCACTAGCGAACCTGAAGCTGGACGAGGTGACAAGCAAGAGGGGAGAGAGAGCCTTTCAGGCATGTGGATGGCCTGTGGCTGCAGCCAACGTGCTTGCTCATCCCCAGCATCTCCACCTTGCAAGAGGACCAGGCCTGCCAGCCACTGGCCACCTCTCCACCTCCTGGAGGCAGGAAGGACTTGCAGGTGCTTGAGCATGCATGCCTGTGGTGACGCAAGTCGGTAGGGACTCCAAAACTCCCTATCTGCGTGGCTGGGTTCAGGCAAAATGGCTCTTCCTTGTTTTTAAGTATTGCTTATATATCTTAGATAGTACACGTGTCACATGCTGGTAGGCTTTCTGTCTTCTTTTTCTTCCTTGCTATTTGCTGTTGCTGCATGTGCCGGTATGCTGCGGTTTTATGTTCCGGGTTTTCACATGCTGTTCACATGCTTGACGTTTTTGTGGCTGTCTTAAAGGTACACGACTAAGCCTTCAAAGTCAACTTGCTCGTGTGCAGACCCCTACACATGCCCTCACCTAGGCACGCCCCCCCTGCGGGAGCTGCAGAAGGGCCTGCCTCTGAAGCTGTGTAGGACCGTCCTCCTCTTGCTCTGCGCTTGGTCCCCGGCAAGCCATGGTGCTGCAGCTCCCAGCTCTGTTCCCACCCATGGCTGCAGGGCACGCCTCCGGCTGAACTGGGATCTCTGGAAACAAGGGCATGCCCTTTGCTTCCTCTCGATCATGCAGTGAAAGGAACACTTATGGCTCTGCGGATGATGCTGGAGCATGCTCCCTCCCGGCACAAGTCCGGCTTTCTGTCAAGAGGCCTCAGGCGTACCTCGTAGCACAGAGCGCAAGGTCCACTCCCCTGCACTCCTAGCAGGCTTGGTAACATCCCCTACACACAGCTTGCTCCCCCAGCACTGCGATAGTCAGAGGTGTCACCAAGCCGAAGGCGCCGCGGAGCTCTCAGGCTGAGCGTGGTCAGTTGTGGGCAGAAGGGGGTCTGCTGGCTCCGCAACAGGGGTCCTGTGTGGAGAAACCCAAGGGGATGGAGCGGCCAGAGGGCATGCTGTGGGAAGCAGCAGGGCCAAGGTCACCAGTGCAGCCACAAACCTGAAGAAGAGCCTGGCACAGGACCAGGCAGAGCCTGCAGGCAGTCATACGGGAGCCCCGGTACTACAGCCAGTAGGTGACCAGGGAGCGGGGGACAGCCAAGCAGCAGCAGCTGCTTTGCTCCCCGCTCAAAGCTACTGGCGCTCCCTCCAGCCACGGCAGCTGTAGGCTTGGGCTTGGCAACATGGCGCAGCTGTGAAAGCAGAGCAGCCTGGGGAAGCCCAGGAACTCCGCGGCATAAGCAAAGGCCCAAGCTCGTGGATCTGCCCTGACCCCCAGCTGGCCGTGAGAGTCCACTTTCAAGTTTGCTTGCGCCTCGTCCAGAAGCACCCGGGGTTCCCACCAGGAGCCGGCCTAAGGCATTCTCTGCTTCCAGGTGCCACCCCCAAGGCCCCGAGCCCTGCGATGACCTGCCTTCCCTTCTTCCACTCTGTCCTCATGCTTCTCTCAGAGCGGGCAGAGCTTCAGCCCTTTGCAGTGACCCTTTGTGCCCGACGTGGCAGCCCGCCTCCTTCGGCAGGTGCCGGGCGCGGAAGTCCTTGCCTTGCACAGGAGACTGAAGTGGACTGGCGCGTGGTTAGCCGTGCAGACAGAAACACTTTATTGCGAGAAGTCAGCCAGCTTCATTCTGCCCTTGCGAGGAGCGCGGGCAGGACAGAGCAGGCCTTTGACACGGAGGTTGCCTTTGCTTCAGCAGGCATTGCCCCAGCGGGAAGCGGTGGTGGTGCGCTGCAGCCTGCCCTGGACCCTCTTCATCGTGCTGCTCCAAGCTGTTTCCCCCTTAGGTACTGCAGGAGCTCCTGCAGCCGAGTAAAGAAGTCCAGCAGCTTCTGGACTGGAAACGGGCAGGGTGTAAACCTGCCCGCTTCTGTTGGCCTTGGCCTTGGCCTTGGCCTCTGGACGGGGGTGTAGGTGAAGACCGGCTGTGGCCTTGCAGTAGTCGTTACTGCTAGGCGCAGGCCCATCTGCGCCAGGATCCAGTCGTAGAAGTGCTGGGTGGAGGTGTAGACGCCGGGCTTCCTTGCTCTCGCACAGCCCGTCCCCCAGCTGGTCACACCAACAAGCCAGAAGTAGTCCGCGCGCTTGTCTTGGCACACGAGAGGCCCACCGCTGTCCCCCTGCAGCGCAGGAGAGAGGATGAAGGGGTTGCTGGGTGGCCAGCGTCAGCCCGGTGGCGGGCTCCTTCTCTCTCACAGCACCTGCCAGAGCTGTATGGAGTGGCCAGGCAAGCTCTGTAGAAGCTTGCCTGGCAGGGGGCGGTGGGCTTGCAAGGCAGGGCTCGCTCTCACTGCGGCACGGTGATGCTGCAGGTGTAGGCAGACGGCTGTGTCAGGCTTGGGATGGTGGAGCTCTGGGCTGCCAAGGGCACCGGGTGGGCCTTCCAGGCAGAGTGTCAGGCCTCTGGGACAAGGCGGGCAGGCCCTGGGCAAGGGCCTTCCCGTGGGGAAGGGCGGGGGAAGGCCCTCATCGGTGGGGACCCAGCCATGGGAGTGTGAGTGGCCAGCAAAAGGCCGTGAGTGACGGCACACGTTTGGGCGGTTGTGGCGGGGCTGCCTGTGCTGCCGGGGCTTGGCTTGTAGCACACTCCTACCTGGCAGGTGTCGATGCCGCCCTGCGGGTAGCCAGCACAGATGTTGTGGGTGTGGATGGCCCCTCTGTACCACCCGCTGCTGTTACAGACCCTGGCATCGATGAGGTGGACCTGGGCCTCCTGCAGCGCGTATGCCGATGCTCCAGCTGTGAAGAGCACAGAAAGGAATGAACACCCAGCAGCTCACTGCCAGTTCTCCTCCCCCTGTCTGGCGGGCTGAAGGCTTATCCCGGGGCTTGGCTTTGCATGCGGAGAGGCGTTGGACCGCTCTTTCCTTTCTGCCTTGCTCTGGGGGAATGGCTCAGGCCCATCTCCTTAAGAGGCATACGTCCCCACAGCCTGACTCTGGCTTTCGCCTCTGCCATCAGGAAGCGCAACCTGCCTCCCCAAGCTGGCCAAGCTTGCACTCGTGCCGCCACTAGGTTTTGGCAACTCACTTCTTGCATTCCTGGCACCCCAGCCACTGACGTAGCAGGCTGTCAGCTCTGAGACTCTCAGCGAGGCGTCAGGCACACAGGCAAGCTGTACGTAGCTGTTGCACTGGACAGGCTGGTCCAGTTCCAGCAAGGCAATGTCGTTCCTCTGCGTGACATTCCGGTAGTGCTGGTGAACCAGCAGCTGCCTGACGTTGCGCACCTGAGCCTCAGGGCCCAGCTGAGTCAGCTGGGTGACACCGAGCACCACACGCAAGGCGGTGATGTACCTGCAAGGCAGATGGAGAGAGGGCTCAGAGGGAGCGCAGCCACATGCTGCAGCAGCCTGGCACTTGCCCTGCCTTCTGCTTGGCAAGGGAGAGAGGCAAGCAGCGCTAGGGAGGCTGCGACTGCCCTGGCGTGCCTTGGGCTCAAGCAGTGTCCAGCTGGAGGCTGCTGGCAAGCAGTGGCACGCGAGCCCAGCCTTCTCCTGAGCAAGCCTCTCAGCGGGGCTCCGGAGTGCCCAGGCACTGGGCGTATACTGCAGGGCAACAGGATGGCAGTAGCACGTGCTCCTGCGCTCAGGGCACTTGCTAGTGTTGTGGGGCTAGCCCCGACCCCTGGTCCTCCTTACCTGACCTCGATGAAGCAGTGGGCTGCTGTGAGGACCCACTGTGGGCTGATGAGGGAGCCCCCGCAGATGTGCGCCGTGCCTCCTTCCAAGAGAGCCTGGATGCTGACGATCCAGGGCCAGGCCCCTGGCTGGGCATCTGTGCCACCCACGACGCGCGACATGCCGTAGTGCAAAGCCATGGGCCGAAGGCCGCAGCTCCCTCTGTAACCAGAAACTCCTTACTGTGCTGCTGGATGGCTTGCGCCGTTGCGGCTGAAGGCCAGCTGTCTTCCCTCCCCACACGGCATGGCCAGAAGGGCCGAGGAAACCCGTGGGGCGTGCGCCCGCTCCCCTCGCCCCGCTTTCTGCTTCAGCCCGTGGACCAGTTGTGCCGGCAGCCCGGGAGCTGGCAAGGAGCTGAGCCTCCCAGACGGCCTTCAAGAACCTGTGGGGTGGCCATGGGGGACAAGCAGGCCCCCTCCAGTGAAGCCCACAAGGGTTGCCCAAGCTCCCTCCCAGAGCCTGGGGCCACTTACCCACAGCTGTCCCACGTGCCGTGCACAGGACAGCACACGGCCAGCAGGACAATGAGGACATGCAGAAAATCCATCGCTGCCAGCGACATGTGGCAGTTGCAAGGACGAGGGCTTGTCGCCACCAGTACGGCCGCCGTCGTACTGCCCGCAGGATTCCCGTTGCCTGGGGTTCCCTTGGACGTGGGGCTGATGTCACAGAGTGCCCGGTTCCGGGTGCTGGGCGTGGTGGTGTCGGGGGGGTGGGGGTGGGGGGGGAGGGGAGGCAATAGGAGGGGTTCCAAGCAGGAGTGGAGGCAGAAGCTGGGATCGCACACCCCGACAGAGCCCCGTGCAATGCCCTGCTTGCGCTGCGCCATCAGGGTGGGCAGGCCCCGTGGCAGGCAGCGGCGCCTGGCTCCCAGCTCTGCCTGTTAACAGCTCACAGGACAAAAGCGAGCATGGCCTCGCAGCCTCTTTGCGAAGTTCCCTGCCGCCCTGCTCTCTGCAGCCCTGTGCCACCGTCTCCTTCCCAATAAAGAGACACCAGAGAGCGGGGCTACTACAGGCAGCACGCGCATGCCTGGGTGTCCAAGAGCCAATCTCTCTTACGGCTGCGGCCGGCAACAGTGCTGGGCAAGCCAAATAAGCCACGCGTAGCCCAGCACTGTCAACCTTGCTGCACAAAGCACAGTGAAACGCAGGCGCAGCACAGTCCTGGCTGGCTATGTCAGCCACAGCAACGCCCTCTGGCAGGCTTCGTGTCCTTGCTGCCTATGAGCTCGATTGCGGTTCTGGGGGCACACCGAGCAGGGCACTTGTGGCAAGGACAAGCAAGGTGAAATTCTCGAGAGAGAAGGATGCTCCTGCTCTCAGCCGTACGTGCCATTGTTGTCCAGGGCTTTGGTAAATCCTGCATCAGCCTTGTCTCGTGCGTCTGCCTTCTGCCGCTGTCTGGCGGAGCCTTGCTCACCTGCTGGAGTGCAGGAGAAAAGCAGGAGCCAGGCACGTGCATTACGGTTGCGCAGCAGGGCTAGGTCCCTGGAGGGTAGAGGGCAGTGGCTTGAAGGATGGCAGCCCCAAAGCTTGTGAGAGGTGCGGCAGCTCCCTGCTGCCATCCTGGCTTGTGTGGCGAGGCGTAAGGCACAGAGCGGAGGGAGCAACCGGGTCCCGAGGAGGAGGACCACGCAGGCTCTGCCTGAAAGCGGAAGAGCTGCTCTCAAGGCGCTTGAGGCGCAGCCCGGCTTCCTAGGCCCCAGAACCGGGCCTCCAAGCAAGCGGGCTCAAGGCTGCTTTGTGTTTTGAAAAGGGACCTGCTGCCGGCTCCCATGGGTCTGCTGAGAGCAGGCAGAAGGCGGCCTTGGAGAAGACAACTTGTGTGCTGGGGAAACTCTGCTCTTCCAGCACCATGTTTGGCAGGTGGCTAGCGGGGAATGCCGTCAGAGGTGGCCACGCTTCACAGCTGCTTGAAGGAAGAGCTTGGGGTGACTTGGAGGAGAGGACTCTGGCAGGGACAGCAGTAGCCAGGCAAGCCCGTCCAGTAATGGCACGCAAGTCCGAGGTGACCTAGCTGAGAGCACCCAAAGACCGCGTGTGTTGACAGGTGGGGCAAACCTGGGAGCATGGCGGGGCAAAAGAAGCGGGGTTGGCCCCGTTTCTGGGAGGAGAGCAGGGCTGAGAAAGGGAGGAGCCAGGGAAGGTGAGGGGCACGTATAAGGATGGCAATTGGAGAGCAGGGGGGATCGAGGAGACTGTCACACAGAAGCAAAGTGCTGGCTGCTTCGCTTGCCTGAGCCCTGTGCCTGATCACCACAGAACCCGCTGGCCTCTTTTGGAGAGCCACCCCAAAGCCCTTCCTGTGTGGGACCACTCTGCACCTGCTGCGCGGTGGGTCCCCAGGCCTGGCTGCTAGCAAAGGCCGACGGCAAGACACGCCACAGGCAGCCAGCGCTTGGAAAGCCACAGTGTCTCGGGCCAGCTGCTGCTGGGAGCCCTGTGTGTGTGCGCAACTCACTAGCGAACCTGAAGCTGGACGAGGTGACAAGCAAGAGGGGAGAGAGAGCCTTTCAGGCATGTGGATGGCCTGTGGCTGCAGCCAACGTGCTTGCTCATCCCCAGCATCTCCACCTTGCAAGAGGACCAGGCCTGCCAGCCACTGGCCACCTCTCCACCTCCTGGAGGCAGGAAGGACTTGCAGGTGCTTGAGCATGCATGCCTGTGGTGACGCAAGTCGGTAGGGACTCAAAAACTCCCTATCTGCGTGGCTGGGTTCAGGCAAAATGGCTCTTCCTTGTTTTTAAGTATTGCTTATATATCTTAGATAGTACACGTGTCACATGCTGGTAGGCTTTCTGTCTTCTTTTTCTTCCTTGCTATTTGCTGTTGCTGCATGTGCCGGTATGCTGCGGTTTTATGTTCCGGGTTTTCACATGCTGTTCACATGCTTGACGTTTTTGTGGCTGTCTTAAAGGTACACGACTAAGCCTTCAAAGTCAACTTGCTCGTGTGCAGACCCCTACACATGCCCTCACCTAGGCACGCCCCCCCTGCGGGAGCTGCAGAAGGGCCTGCCTCTGAAGCTGTGTAGGACCGTCCTCCTCTTGCTCTGCGCTTGGTCCCCGGCAAGCCATGGTGCTGCAGCTCCCAGCTCTGTTCCCACCCATGGCTGCAGGGCACGCCTCCGGCTGAACTGGGATCTCTGGAAACAAGGGCATGCCCTTTGCTTCCTCTCGATCATGCAGTGAAAGGAACACTTATGGCTCTGCGGATGATGCTGGAGCATGCTCCCTCCCGGCACAAGTCCGGCTTTCTGTCAAGAGGCCTCAGGCGTACCTCGTAGCACAGAGCGCAAGGTCCACTCCCCTGCACTCCTAGCAGGCTTGGTAACATCCCCTACACACAGCTTGCTCCCCCAGCACTGCGATAGTCAGAGGTGTCACCAAGCCGAAGGCGCCGCGGAGCTCTCAGGCTGAGCGTGGTCAGTTGTGGGCAGAAGGGGGTCTGCTGGCTCCGCAACAGGGGTCCTGTGTGGAGAAACCCAAGGGGATGGAGCGGCCAGAGGGCATGCTGTGGGAAGCAGCAGGGCCAAGGTCACCAGTGCAGCCACAAACCTGAAGAAGAGCCTGGCACAGGACCAGGCAGAGCCTGCAGGCAGTCATACGGGAGCCCCGGTACTACAGCCAGTAGGTGACCAGGGAGTGGGGGACAGCCAAGCAGCAGCAGCTGCTTTGCTCCCCGCTCAAAGCTACTGGCGCTCCCTCCAGCCACGGCAGCTGTAGGCTTGGGCTTGGCAACATGGCGCAGCTGTGAAAGCAGAGCAGCCTGGGGAAGCCCAGGAACTCCGCGGCATAAGCAAAGGCCCAAGCTCGTGGATCTGCCCTGACCCCCAGCTGGCCGTGAGAGTCCACTTTCAAGTTTGCTTGCGCCTCGTCCAGAAGCACCCGGGGTTCCCACCAGGAGCCGGCCTAAGGCATTCTCTGCTTCCAGGTGCCACCCCCAAGGCCCCGAGCCCTGCGATGACCTGCCTTCCCTTCTTCCACTCTGTCCTCATGCTTCTCTCAGAGCGGGCAGAGCTTCAGCCCTTTGCAGTGACCCTTTGTGCCCGACGTGGCAGCCCGCCTCCTTCGGCAGGTGCCGGGCGCGGAAGTCCTTGCCTTGCACAGGAGACTGAAGTGGACTGGCGCGTGGTTAGCCGTGCAGACAGAAACACTTTATTGCGAGAAGTCAGCCAGCTTCATTCTGCCCTTGCGAGGAGCGCGGGCAGGACAGAGCAGGCCTTTGACACGGAGGTTGCCTTTGCTTCAGCAGGCATTGCCCCAGCGGGAAGCGGTGGTGGTGCGCTGCAGCCTGCCCTGGACCCTCTTCATCGTGCTGCTCCAAGCTGTTTCCCCCTTAGGTACTGCAGGAGCTCCTGCAGCCGAGTAAAGAAGTCCAGCAGCTTCTGGACTGGAAACGGGCAGGGTGTAAACCTGCCCGCTTCTGTTGGCCTTGGCCTTGGCCTTGGCCTCTGGACGGGGGTGTAGGTGAAGACCGGCTGTGGCCTTGCAGTAGTCGTTACTGCTAGGCGCAGGCCCATCTGCGCCAGGATCCAGTCGTAGAAGTGCTGGGTGGAGGTGTAGACGCCGGGCTTCCTTGCTCTCGCACAGCCCGTCCCCCAGCTGGTCACACCAACAAGCCAGAAGTAGTCCGCGCGCTTGTCTTGGCACACGAGAGGCCCACCGCTGTCCCCCTGCAGCGCAGGAGAGAGGATGAAGGGGTTGCTGGGTGGCCAGCGTCAGCCCGGTGGCGGGCTCCTTCTCTCTCACAGCACCTGCCAGAGCTGTATGGAGTGGCCAGGCAAGCTCTGTAGAAGCTTGCCTGGCAGGGGGCGGTGGGCTTGCAAGGCAGGGCTCGCTCTCACTGCGGCACGGTGATGCTGCAGGTGTAGGCAGACGGCTGTGTCAGGCTTGGGATGGTGGAGCTCTGGGCTGCCAAGGGCACCGGGTGGGCCTTCCAGGCAGAGTGTCAGGCCTCTGGGACAAGGCGGGCAGGCCCTGGGCAAGGGCCTTCCCGTGGGGAAGGGCGGGGGAAGGCCCTCATCGGTGGGGACCCAGCCATGGGAGTGTGAGTGGCCAGCAAAAGGCCGTGAGTGACGGCACACGTTTGGGCGGTTGTGGCGGGGCTGCCTGTGCTGCCGGGGCTTGGCTTGTAGCACACTCCTACCTGGCAGGTGTCGATGCCGCCCTGCGGGTAGCCAGCACAGATGTTGTGGGTGTGGATGGCCCCTCTGTACCACCCGCTGCTGTTACAGACCCTGGCATCGATGAGGTGGACCTGGGCCTCCTGCAGCGCGTATGCCGATGCTCCAGCTGTGAAGAGCACAGAAAGGAATGAACACCCAGCAGCTCACTGCCAGTTCTCCTCCCCCTGTCTGGCGGGCTGAAGGCTTATCCCGGGGCTTGGCTTTGCATGTGGAGAGGCGTTGGACCGCTCTTTCCTTTCTGCCTAGCTCTGGGGGAATGGCTCAGGCCCATCTCCTTAAGAGGCATACGTCCCCACAGCCTGACTCTGGCTTTCGCCTCTGCCATCAGGAAGCGCAACCTGCCTCCCCAAGCTGGCCAAGCTTGCACTCGTGCCGCCACTAGGTTTTGGCAACTCACCTCTTGCATTCCTGGCACCCCAGCCACTGACGTAGCAGGCTGTCAGCTCTGAGACTCTCAGCGAGGCGTCAGGCACACAGGCAAGCTGTACGTAGCTGTTGCACTGGACAGGCTGGTCCAGTTCCAGCAAGGCAATGTCGTTCCTCTGCGTGACATTCCGGTAGTGCTGGTGAACCAGCAGCTGCCTGACGTTGCGCACCTGAGCCTCAGGGCCCAGCTGAGTCAGCTGGGTGACACCGAGCACCACACGCAAGGCGGTGATGTACCTGCAAGGCAGATGGAGAGAGGGCTCAGAGGGAGCGCAGCCACATGCTGCAGCAGCCTGGCACTTGCCCTGCCTTCTGCTTGGCAAGGGAGAGAGGCAAGCAGCGCTAGGGAGGCTGCGACTGCCCTGGCGTGCCTTGGGCTCAAGCAGTGTCCAGCTGGAGGCTGCTGGCAAGCATTGGCACGCGAGCCCAGCCTTCTCCTGAGCAAGCCTCTCGGCGGGGCTCCGGAGTGCCCAGGCACTGGGCGTATACTGCAGGGCAACGGGATGGCAGTAGCACGTGCTCCTGCGCTCAGGGCACCTGCTAGTGTTGTGGGGCTAGCCCCGACCCCTGGTCCTCCTTACCTGACCTCGATGAAGCAGTGGGCTGCTGTGAGGACCCACTGTGGGCTGATGAGGGAGCCCCCGCAGATGTGCGCCGTGCCTCCTTCCAAGAGAGCCTGGATGCTGACGATCCAGGGCCAGGCCCCTGGCTGGGCATCTGTGCCACCCACGACGCGCGACATGCCGTAGTGCAAAGCCATGGGCCGAAGGCCGCAGCTCCCTCTGTAACCAGAAACTCCTTACTGTGCTGCTGGATGGCTTGCGCCGTTGCGGCTGAAGGCCAGCTGTCTTCCCTCCCCACACGGCATGGCCAGAAGGGCCGAGGAAACCCGTGGGGCGTGCGCCCGCTCCCCTCGCCCCGCTTTCTGCTTCAGCCCGTGGACCAGTTGTGCCGGCAGCCCGGGAGCTGGCAAGGAGCTGAGCCTCCCAGACGGCCTTCAAGAACCTGTGGGGTGGCCATGGGGGACAAGCAGGCCCCCTCCAGTGAAGCCCACAAGGGTTGCCCAAGCTCCCTCCCAGAGCCTGGGGCCACTTACCCACAGCTGTCCCACGTGCCGTGCACAGGACAGCACACGGCCAGCAGGACAATGAGGACATGCAGAAAATCCATCGCTGCCAGCGACATGTGGCAGTTGCAAGGACGAGGGCTTGTCGCCACCAGTACGGCCGCCGTCGTACTGCCCGCAGGATTCCCGTTGCCTGGGGTTCCCTTGGACGTGGGGCTGATGTCACAGAGTGCCCGGTTCCAGGTGCTGGGCGTGGTGGTGTCGGGGGGTGGGGGTGGGGGGGGAGGGGAGGCAATAGGAGGGGTTCCAAGCAGGAGTGGAGGCAGAAGCTGGGATCGCACACCCCGACAGAGCCCCGTGCAATGCCCTGCTTGCGCTGCGCCATCAGGGTGGGCAGGCCCCGTGGCAGGCAGCGGCGCCTGGCTCCCAGCTCTGCCTGTTAACAGCTCACAGGACAAAAGCGAGCATGGCCTCGCAGCCTCTTTGCGAAGTTCCCTGCCGCCCTGCTCTCTGCAGCCCTGTGCCACCGTCTCCTTCCCAATAAAGAGACACCAGAGAGCGGGGCTACTACAGGCAGCACGCGCATGCCTGGGTGTCCAAGAGCCAATCTCTCTTACGGCTGCGGCCGGCAACAGTGCTGGGCAAGCCAAATAAGCCACGCGTAGCCCAGCACTGTCAACCTTGCTGCACAAAGCACAGTGAAACGCAGGCGCAGCACAGTCCTGGCTGGCTATGTCAGCCACAGCAACGCCCTCTGGCAGGCTTCGTGTCCTTGCTGCCTATGAGCTCGATTGCGGTTCTGGGGGCACACCGAGCAGGGCACTTGTGGCAAGGACAAGCAAGGTGAAATTCTCGAGAGAGAAGGATGCTCCTGCTCTCAGCCGTACGTGCCATTGTTGTCCAGGGCTTTGGTAAATCCTGCATCAGCTTTGTCTCGTGCGTCTGCCTTCTGCCGCTGTCTGGCGGAGCCTTGCTCACCTGCTGGAGTGCAGGAGAAAAGCAGGAGCCAGGCACGTGCATTACGGTTGCGCAGCAGGGCTAGGTCCCTGGAGGGTAGAGGGCAGTGGCTTGAAGGATGGCAGCCCCAAAGCTTGTGAGAGGTGCGGCAGCTCCCTGCTGCCATCCTGGCTTGTGTGGCGAGGCGTAAGGCACAGAGCGGAGGGAGCAACCGGGTCCCGAGGAGGAGGACCACGCAGGCTCTGCCTGAAAGCGGAAGAGCTGCTCTCAAGGCGCTTGAGGCGCAGCCCGGCTTCCTAGGCCCCAGAACCGGGCCTCCAAGCGAGCGGGCTCAAGGCTGCTTTGTGTTTTGAAAAGGGACCTGCTGCCGGCTCCCATGGGTCTGCTGAGAGCAGGCAGAAGGCGGCCTTGGAGAAGACAACTTGTGTGCTGGGGAAACTCTGCTCTTCCAGCACCATGTTTGGCAGGTGGCTAGCGGGGAATGCCGTCAGAGGTGGCCACGCTTCACAGCTGCTTGAAGGAAGAGCTTGGGGTGACTTGGAGGAGAGGACTCTGGCAGGGACAGCAGTAGCCAGGCAAGCCCGTCCAGTAATGGCACGCAAGTCCGAGGTGACCTAGCTGAGAGCACCCAAAGACCGCGTGTGTTGACAGGTGGGGCAAACCTGGGAGCATGGCGGGGCAAAAGAAGCGGGGTTGGCCCCGTTTCTGGGAGGAGAGCAGGGCTGAGAAAGGGAGGAGCCAGGGAAGGTGAGGGGCACGTATAAGGATGGCAATTGGAGAGCAGGGGGGATCGAGGAGACTGTCACACAGAAGCAAAGTGCTGGCTGCTTCGCTTGCCTGAGCCCTGTGCCTGATCACCACAGAACCCGCTGGCCTCTTTTGGAGAGCCACCCCAAAGCCCTTCCTGTGTGGGACCACTCTGCACCTGCTGCGCGGTGGGTCCCCAGGCCTGGCTGCTAGCAAAGGCCGACGGCAAGACACGCCACAGGCAGCCAGTGCTTGGAAAGCCACAGTGTCTCGGGCCAGCTGCTGCTGGGAGCCCTGTGTGTGTGCGCAACTCACTAGCGAACCTGAAGCTGGACGAGGTGACAAGCAAGAGGGGAGAGAGAGCCTTTCAGGCATGTGGATGGCCTGTGGCTGCAGCCAACGTGCTTGCTCATCCCCAGCATCTCCACCTTGCAAGAGGACCAGGCCTGCCAGCCACTGGCCACCTCTCCACCTCCTGGAGGCAGGAAGGACTTGCAGGTGCTTGAGCATGCATGCCTGTGGTGACGCAAGTCGGTAGGGACTCCAAAACTCCCTATCTGCGTGGCTGGGTTCAGGCAAAATGGCTCTTCCTTGTTTTTAAGTATTGCTTATATATCTTAGATAGTACACGTGTCACATGCTGGTAGGCTTTCTGTCTTCTTTTTCTTCCTTGCTATTTGCTGTTGCTGCATGTGCCGGTATGCTGCGGTTTTATGTTCCGGGTTTTCACATGCTGTTCACATGCTTGACGTTTTTGTGGCTGTCTTAAAGGTACACGACTAAGCCTTCAAAGTCAACTTGCTCGTGTGCAGACCCCTACACATGCCCTCACCTAGGCACGCCCCCCCTGCGGGAGCTGCAGAAGGGCCTGCCTCTGAAGCTGTGTAGGACCGTCCTCCTCTTGCTCTGCGCTTGGTCCCCGGCAAGCCATGGTGCTGCAGCTCCCAGCTCTGTTCCCACCCATGGCTGCAGGGCACGCCTCCGGCTGAACTGGGATCTCTGGAAACAAGGGCATGCCCTTTGCTTCCTCTCGATCATGCAGTGAAAGGAACACTTATGGCTCTGCGGATGATGCTGGAGCATGCTCCCTCCCGGCACAAGTCCGGCTTTCTGTCAAGAGGCCTCAGGCGTACCTCGTAGCACAGAGCGCAAGGTCCACTCCCCTGCACTCCTAGCAGGCTTGGTAACATCCCCTACACACAGCTTGCTCCCCCAGCACTGCGATAGTCAGAGGTGTCACCAAGCCGAAGGCGCCGCGGAGCTCTCAGGCTGAGCGTGGTCAGTTGTGGGCAGAAGGGGGTCTGCTGGCTCCGCAACAGGGGTCCTGTGTGGAGAAACCCAAGGGGATGGAGCGGCCAGAGGGCATGCTGTGGGAAGCAGCAGGGCCAAGGTCACCAGTGCAGCCACAAACCTGAAGAAGAGCCTGGCACAGGACCAGGCAGAGCCTGCAGGCAGTCATACGGGAGCCCCGATACTACAGCCAGTAGGTGACCAGGGAGTGGGGGACAGCCAAGCAGCAGCAGCTGCTTTGCTCCCCGCTCAAAGCTACTGGCGCTCCCTCCAGCCACGGCAGCTGTAGGCTTGGGCTTGGCAACATGGCGCAGCTGTGAAAGCAGAGCAGCCTGGGGAAGCCCAGGAACTCCGCGGCATAAGCAAAGGCCCAAGCTCGTGGATCTGCCCTGACCCCCAGCTGGCCGTGAGAGTCCACTTTCAAGTTTGCTTGCGCCTCGTCCAGAAGCACCCGGGGTTCCCACCAGGAGCCGGCCTAAGGCATTCTCTGCTTCCAGGTGCCACCCCCAAGGCCCCGAGCCCTGCGATGACCTGCCTTCCCTTCTTCCACTCTGTCCTCATGCTTCTCTCAGAGCGGGCAGAGCTTCAGCCCTTTGCAGTGACCCTTTGTGCCCGACGTGGCAGCCCGCCTCCTTCGGCAGCTGCCGGGCGCGGAAGTCCTTGCCTTGCACAGGAGACTGAAGTGGACTGGCGCGTGGTTAGCCGTGCAGACAGAAACACTTTATTGCGAGAAGTCAGCCAGCTTCATTCTGCCCTTGCGAGGAGCGCGGGCAGGACAGAGCAGGCCTTTGACACGGAGGTTGCCTTTGCTTCAGCAGGCATTGCCCCAGCGGGAAGCGGTGGTGGTGCGCTGCAGCCTGCCCTGGACCCTCTTCATCGTGCTGCTCCAAGCTGTTTCCCCCTTAGGTACTGCAGGAGCTCCTGCAGCCGAGTAAAGAAGTCCAGCAGCTTCTGGACTGGAAACGGGCAGGGTGTAAACCTGCCCGCTTCTGTTGGCCTTGGCCTTGGCCTTGGCCTCTGGACGGGGGTGTAGGTGAAGACCGGCTGTGGCCTTGCAGTAGTCGTTACTGCTAGGCGCAGGCCCATCTGCGCCAGGATCCAGTCGTAGAAGTGCTGGGTGGAGGTGTAGACGCCGGGCTTCCTTGCTCTCGCACAGCCCGTCCCCCAGCTGGTCACACCAACAAGCCAGAAGTAGTCCGCGCGCTTGTCTTGGCACACGAGAGGCCCACCGCTGTCCCCCTGCAGCGCAGGAGAGAGGATGAAGGGGTTGCTGGGTGGCCAGCGTCAGCCCGGTGGCGGGCTCCTTCTCTCTCACAGCACCTGCCAGAGCTGTATGGAGTGGCCAGGCAAGCTCTGTAGAAGCTTGCCTGGCAGGGGGCGGTGGGCTTGCAAGGCAGGGCTCGCTCTCACTGCGGCACGGTGATGCTGCAGGTGTAGGCAGACGGCTGTGTCAGGCTTGGGATGGTGGAGCTCTGGGCTGCCAAGGGCACCGGGTGGGCCTTCCAGGCAGAGTGTCAGGCCTCTGGGACAAGGCGGGCAGGCCCTGGGCAAGGGCCTTCCCGTGGGGAAGGGCGGGGGAAGGCCCTCATCGGTGGGGACCCAGCCATGGGAGTGTGAGTGGCCAGCAAAAGGCCGTGAGTGACGGCACACGTTTGGGCGGTTGTGGCGGGGCTGCCTGTGCTGCCGGGGCTTGGCTTGTAGCACACTCCTACCTGGCAGGTGTCGATGCCGCCCTGCGGGTAGCCAGCACAGATGTTGTGGGTGTGGATGGCCCCTCTGTACCACCCGCTGCTGTTACAGACCCTGGCATCGATGAGGTGGACCTGGGCCTCCTGCAGCGCGTATGCCGATGCTCCAGCTGTGAAGAGCACAGAAAGGAATGAACACCCAGCAGCTCACTGCCAGTTCTCCTCCCCCTGTCTGGCGGGCTGAAGGCTTATCCCGGGGCTTGGCTTTGCATGCGGAGAGGCGTTGGACCGCTCTTTCCTTTCTGCCTAGCTCTGGGGGAATGGCTCAGGCCCATCTCCTTAAGAGGCATACGTCCCCACAGCCTGACTCTGGCTTTCGCCTCTGCCATCAGGAAGCGCAACCTGCCTCCCCAAGCTGGCCAAGCTTGCACTCGTGCCGCCACTAGGTTTTGGCAACTCACCTCTTGCATTCCTGGCACCCCAGCCACTGACGTAGCAGGCTGTCAGCTCTGAGACTCTCAGCGAGGCGTCAGGCACACAGGCAAGCTGTACGTAGCTGTTGCACTGGACAGGCTGGTCCAGTTCCAGCAAGGCAATGTCGTTCCTCTGCGTGACATTCCGGTAGTGCTGGTGAACCAGCAGCTGCCTGACGTTGCGCACCTGAGCCTCAGGGCCCAGCTGAGTCAGCTGGGTGACACCGAGCACCACACGCAAGGCGGTGATGTACCTGCAAGGCAGATGGAGAGAGGGCTCAGAGGGAGCGCAGCCACATGCTGCAGCAGCCTGGCACTTGCCCTGCCTTCTGCTTGGCAAGGGAGAGAGGCAAGCAGCGCTAGGGAGGCTGCGACTGCCCTGGCGTGCCTTGGGCTCAAGCAGTGTCCAGCTGGAGGCTGCTGGCAAGCATTGGCACGCGAGCCCAGCCTTCTCCTGAGCAAGCCTCTCGGCGGGGCTCCGGAGTGCCCAGGCACTGGGCGTATACTGCAGGGCAACGGGATGGCAGTAGCACGTGCTCCTGCGCTCAGGGCACCTGCTAGTGTTGTGGGGCTAGCCCCGACCCCTGGTCCTCCTTACCTGACCTCGATGAAGCAGTGGGCTGCTGTGAGGACCCACTGTGGGCTGATGAGGGAGCCCCCGCAGATGTGCGCCGTGCCTCCTTCCAAGAGAGCCTGGATGCTGACGATCCAGGGCCAGGCCCCTGGCTGGGCATCTGTGCCACCCACGACGCGCGACATGCCGTAGTGCAAAGCCATGGGCCGAAGGCCGCAGCTCCCTCTGTAACCAGAAACTCCTTACTGTGCTGCTGGATGGCTTGCGCCGTTGCGGCTGAAGGCCAGCTGTCTTCCCTCCCCACACGGCATGGCCAGAAGGGCCGAGGAAACCCGTGGGGCGTGCGCCCGCTCCCCTCGCCCCGCTTTCTGCTTCAGCCCGTGGACCAGTTGTGCCGGCAGCCCGGGAGCTGGCAAGGAGCTGAGCCTCCCAGACGGCCTTCAAGAACCTGTGGGGTGGCCATGGGGGACAAGCAGGCCCCCTCCAGTGAAGCCCACAAGGGTTGCCCAAGCTCCCTCCCAGAGCCTGGGGCCACTTACCCACAGCTGTCCCACGTGCCGTGCACAGGACAGCACACGGCCAGCAGGACAATGAGGACATGCAGAAAATCCATCGCTGCCAGCGACATGTGGCAGTTGCAAGGACGAGGGCTTGTCGCCACCAGTACGGCCGCCGTCGTACTGCCCGCAGGATTCCCGTTGCCTGGGGTTCCCTTGGACGTGGGGCTGATGTCACAGAGTGCCCGGTTCCAGGTGCTGGGCGTGGTGGTGTCGGGGGGTGGGGGTGGGGGGGGAGGGGAGGCAATAGGAGGGGTTCCAAGCAGGAGTGGAGGCAGAAGCTGGGATCGCACACCCCGACAGAGCCCCGTGCAATGCCCTGCTTGCGCTGCGCCATCAGGGTGGGCAGGCCCCGTGGCAGGCAGCGGCGCCTGGCTCCCAGCTCTGCCTGTTAACAGCTCACAGGACAAAAGCGAGCATGGCCTCGCAGCCTCTTTGCGAAGTTCCCTGCCGCCCTGCTCTCTGCAGCCCTGTGCCACCGTCTCCTTCCCAATAAAGAGACACCAGAGAGCGGGGCTACTACAGGCAGCACGCGCATGCCTGGGTGTCCAAGAGCCAATCTCTCTTACGGCTGCGGCCGGCAACAGTGCTGGGCAAGCCAAATAAGCCACGCGTAGCCCAGCACTGTCAACCTTGCTGCACAAAGCACAGTGAAACGCAGGCGCAGCACAGTCCTGGCTGGCTATGTCAGCCACAGCAACGCCCTCTGGCAGGCTTCGTGTCCTTGCTGCCTATGAGCTCGATTGCGGTTCTGGGGGCACACCGAGCAGGGCACTTGTGGCAAGGACAAGCAAGGTGAAATTCTCGAGAGAGAAGGATGCTCCTGCTCTCAGCCGTACGTGCCATTGTTGTCCATGGCTTTGGTAAATCCTGCATCAGCCTTGTCTCGTGCGTCTGCCTTCTGCCGCTGTCTGGCGGAGCCTTGCTCACCTGCTGGAGTGCAGGAGAAAAGCAGGAGCCAGGCACGTGCATTACGGTTGCGCAGCAGGGCTAGGTCCCTGGAGGGTAGAGGGCAGTGGCTTGAAGGATGGCAGCCCCAAAGCTTGTGAGAGGTGCGGCAGCTCCCTGCTGCCATCCTGGCTTGTGTGGCGAGGCGTAAGGCACAGAGCGGAGGGAGCAACCGGGTCCCGAGGAGGAGGACCACGCAGGCTCTGCCTGAAAGCGGAAGAGCTGCTCTCAAGGCGCTTGAGGCGCAGCCCGGCTTCCTAGGCCCCAGAACCGGGCCTCCAAGCAAGCGGGCTCAAGGCTGCTTTGTGTTTTGAAAAGGGACCTGCTGCCGGCTCCCATGGGTCTGCTGAGAGCAGGCAGAAGGCGGCCTTGGAGAAGACAACTTGTGTGCTGGGGAAACTCTGCTCTTCCAGCACCATGTTTGGCAGGTGGCTAGCGGGGAATGCCGTCAGAGGTGGCCACGCTTCACAGCTGCTTGAAGGAAGAGCTTGGGGTGACTTGGAGGAGAGGACTCTGGCAGGGACAGCAGTAGCCAGGCAAGCCCGTCCAGTAATGGCACGCAAGTCCGAGGTGACCTAGCTGAGAGCACCCAAAGACCGCGTGTGTTGACAGGTGGGGCAAACCTGGGAGCATGGCGGGGCAAAAGAAGCGGGGTTGGCCCCGTTTCTGGGAGGAGAGCAGGGCTGAGAAAGGGAGGAGCCAGGGAAGGTGAGGGGCACGTATAAGGATGGCAATTGGAGAGCAGGGGGGATCGAGGAGACTGTCACACAGAAGCAAAGTGCTGGCTGCTTCGCTTGCCTGAGCCCTGTGCCTGATCACCACAGAACCCGCTGGCCTCTTTTGGAGAGCCACCCCAAAGCCCTTCCTGTGTGGGACCACTCTGCACCTGCTGCGCGGTGGGTCCCCAGGCCTGGCTGCTAGCAAAGGCCGACGGCAAGACACGCCACAGGCAGCCAGCGCTTGGAAAGCCACAGTGTCTCGGGCCAGCTGCTGCTGGGAGCCCTGTGTGTGTGCGCAACTCACTAGCGAACCTGAAGCTGGACGAGGTGACAAGCAAGAGGGGAGAGAGAGCCTTTCAGGCATGTGGATGGCCTGTGGCTGCAGCCAACGTGCTTGCTCATCCCCAGCATCTCCACCTTGCAAGAGGACCAGGCCTGCCAGCCACTGGCCACCTCTCCACCTCCTGGAGGCAGGAAGGACTTGCAGGTGCTTGAGCATGCATGCCTGTGGTGACGCAAGTCGGTAGGGACTCCAAAACTCCCTATCTGCGTGGCTGGGTTCAGGCAAAATGGCTCTTCCTTGTTTTTAAGTATTGCTTATATATCTTAGATAGTACACGTGTCACATGCTGGTAGGCTTTCTGTCTTCTTTTTCTTCCTTGCTATTTGCTGTTGCTGCATGTGCCGGTATGCTGCGGTTTTATGTTCCGGGTTTTCACATGCTGTTCACATGCTTGACGTTTTTGTGGCTGTCTTAAAGGTACACGACTAAGCCTTCAAAGTCAACTTGCTCGTGTGCAGACCCCTACACATGCCCTCACCTAGGCACGCCCCCCCTGCGGGAGCTGCAGAAGGGCCTGCCTCTGAAGCTGTGTAGGACCGTCCTCCTCTTGCTCTGCGCTTGGTCCCCGGCAAGCCATGGTGCTGCAGCTCCCAGCTCTGTTCCCACCCATGGCTGCAGGGCACGCCTCCGGCTGAACTGGGATCTCTGGAAACAAGGGCATGCCCTTTGCTTCCTCTCGATCATGCAGTGAAAGGAACACTTATGGCTCTGCGGATGATGCTGGAGCATGCTCCCTCCCGGCACAAGTCCGGCTTTCTGTCAAGAGGCCTCAGGCGTACCTCGTAGCACAGAGCGCAAGGTCCACTCCCCTGCACTCCTAGCAGGCTTGGTAACATCCCCTACACACAGCTTGCTCCCCCAGCACTGCGATAGTCAGAGGTGTCACCAAGCCGAAGGCGCCGCGGAGCTCTCAGGCTGAGCGTGGTCAGTTGTGGGCAGAAGGGGGTCTGCTGGCTCCGCAACAGGGGTCCTGTGTGGAGAAACCCAAGGGGATGGAGCGGCCAGAGGGCATGCTGTGGGAAGCAGCAGGGCCAAGGTCACCAGTGCAGCCACAAACCTGAAGAAGAGCCTGGCACAGGACCAGGCAGAGCCTGCAGGCAGTCATACGGGAGCCCCGATACTACAGCCAGTAGGTGACCAGGGAGTGGGGGACAGCCAAGCAGCAGCAGCTGCTTTGCTCCCCGCTCAAAGCTACTGGCGCTCCCTCCAGCCACGGCAGCTGTAGGCTTGGGCTTGGCAACATGGCGCAGCTGTGAAAGCAGAGCAGCCTGGGGAAGCCCAGGAACTCCGCGGCATAAGCAAAGGCCCAAGCTCGTGGATCTGCCCTGACCCCCAGCTGGCCGTGAGAGTCCACTTTCAAGTTTGCTTGCGCCTCGTCCAGAAGCACCCGGGGTTCCCACCAGGAGCCGGCCTAAGGCATTCTCTGCTTCCAGGTGCCACCCCCAAGGCCCCGAGCCCTGCGATGACCTGCCTTCCCTTCTTCCACTCTGTCCTCATGCTTCTCTCAGAGCGGGCAGAGCTTCAGCCCTTTGCAGTGACCCTTTGTGCCCGACGTGGCAGCCCGCCTCCTTCAGCAGCTGCCGGGCGCGGAAGTCCTTGCCTTGCACAGGAGACTGAAGTGGACTGGCGCGTGGTTAGCCGTGCAGACAGAAACACTTTATTGCGAGAAGTCAGCCAGCTTCATTCTGCCCTTGCGAGGAGCACGGGCAGGACAGAGCAGGCCTTTGACACGGAGGTTGCCTTTGCTTCAGCAGGCATTGCCCCAGCGGGAAGCGGTGGTGGTGCGCTGCAGCCTGCCCTGGACCCTCTTCATCGTGCTGCTCCAAGCTGTTTCCCCCTTAGGTACTGCAGGAGCTCCTGCAGCCGAGTAAAGAAGTCCAGCAGCTTCTGGACTGGAAACGGGCAGGGTGTAAACCTGCCCGCTTCTGTTGGCCTTGGCCTTGGCCTTGGCCTCTGGACGGGGGTGTAGGTGAAGACCGGCTGTGGCCTTGCAGTAGTCGTTACTGCTAGGCGCAGGCCCATCTGCGCCAGGATCCAGTCGTAGAAGTGCTGGGTGGAGGTGTAGACGCCGGGCTTCCTTGCTCTCGCACAGCCCGTCCCCCAGCTGGTCACACCAACAAGCCAGAAGTAGTCCGCGCGCTTGTCTTGGCACACGAGAGGCCCACCGCTGTCCCCCTGCAGCGCAGGAGAGAGGATGAAGGGGTTGCTGGGTGGCCAGCGTCAGCCCGGTGGCAGGCTCCTTCTCTCTCACAGCACCTGCCAGAGCTGTATGGAGTGGCCAGGCAAGCTCTGTAGAAGCTTGCCTGGCAGGGGGCGGTGGGCTTGCAAGGCAGGGCTCGCTCTCACTGCGGCACGGTGATGCTGCAGGTGTAGGCAGACGGCTGTGTCAGGCTTGGGATGGTGGAGCTCTGGGCTGCCAAGGGCACCGGGTGGGCCTTCCAGGCAGAGTGTCAGGCCTCTGGGACAAGGCGGGCAGGCCCTGGGCAAGGGCCTTCCCGTGGGGAAGGGCGGGGGAAGGCCCTCATCGGTGGGGACCCAGCCATGGGAGTGTGAGTGGCCAGCAAAAGGCCGTGAGTGACGGCACACGTTTGGGCGGTTGTGGCGGGGCTGCCTGTGCTGCCGGGGCTTGGCTTGTAGCACACTCCTACCTGGCAGGTGTCAATGCCGCCCTGCGGGTAGCCAGCACAGATGTTGTGGGTGTGGATGGCCCCTCTGTACCACCCGCTGCTGTTACAGACCCTGGCATCGATGAGGTGGACCTGGGCCTCCTGCAGCGCGTATGCCGATGCTCCAGCTGTGAAGAGCACAGAAAGGAATGAACACCCAGCAGCTCACTGCCAGTTCTCCTCCCCCTGTCTGGCGGGCTGAAGGCTTATCCCGGGGCTTGGCTTTGCATGCGGAGAGGCGTTGGACCGCTCTTTCCTTTCTGCCTTGCTCTGGGGGAATGGCTCAGGCCCATCTCCTTAAGAGGCATACGTCCCCACAGCCTGACTCTGGCTTTCGCCTCTGCCATCAGGAAGCGCAACCTGCCTCCCCAAGCTGGCCAAGCTTGCACTCGTGCCGCCACTAGGTTTTGGCAACTCACTTCTTGCATTCCTGGCACCCCAGCCACTGACGTAGCAGGCTGTCAGCTCTGAGACTCTCAGCGAGGCGTCAGGCACACAGGCAAGCTGTACGTAGCTGTTGCACTGGACAGGCTGGTCCAGTTCCAGCAAGGCAATGTCGTTCCTCTGCGTGACATTCCGGTAGTGCTGGTGAACCAGCAGCTGCCTGACGTTGCGCACCTGAGCCTCAGGGCCCAGCTGAGTCAGCTGGGTGACACCGAGCACCACACGCAAGGCGGTGATGTACCTGCAAGGCAGATGGAGAGAGGGCTCAGAGGGAGCGCAGCCACATGCTGCAGCAGCCTGGCACTTGCCCTGCCTTCTGCTTGGCAAGGGAGAGAGGCAAGCAGCGCTAGGGAGGCTGCGACTGCCCTGGCGTGCCTTGGGCTCAAGCAGTGTCCAGCTGGAGGCTGCTGGCAAGCATTGGCACGCGAGCCCAGCCTTCTCCTGAGCAAGCCTCTCGGCGGGGCTCCGGAGTGCCCAGGCACTGGGCGTATACTGCAGGGCAACGGGATGGCAGTAGCACGTGCTCCTGCGCTCAGGGCACCTGCTAGTGTTGTGGGGCTAGCCCCGACCCCTGGTCCTCCTTACCTGACCTCGATGAAGCAGTGGGCTGCTGTGAGGACCCACTGTGGGCTGATGAGGGAGCCCCCGCAGATGTGCGCCGTGCCTCCTTCCAAGAGAGCCTGGATGCTGACGATCCAGGGCCAGGCCCCTGGCTGGGCATCTGTGCCACCCACGACGCGCGACATGCCGTAGTGCAAAGCCATGGGCCGAAGGCCGCAGCTCCCTCTGTAACCAGAAACTCCTTACTGTGCTGCTGGATGGCTTGCGCCGTTGCGGCTGAAGGCCAGCTGTCTTCCCTCCCCACACGGCATGGCCAGAAGGGCCGAGGAAACCCGTGGGGCGTGCGCCCGCTCCCCTCGCCCCGCTTTCTGCTTCAGCCCGTGGACCAGTTGTGCCGGCAGCCCGGGAGCTGGCAAGGAGCTGAGCCTCCCAGACGGCCTTCAAGAACCTGTGGGGTGGCCATGGGGGACAAGCAGGCCCCCTCCAGTGAAGCCCACAAGGGTTGCCCAAGCTCCCTCCCAGAGCCTGGGGCCACTTACCCACAGCTGTCCCACGTGCCGTGCACAGGACAGCACACGGCCAGCAGGACAATGAGGACATGCAGAAAATCCATCGCTGCCAGCGACATGTGGCAGTTGCAAGGACGAGGGCTTGTCGCCACCAGTACGGCCGCCGTCGTACTGCCCGCAGGATTCCCGTTGCCTGGGGTTCCCTTGGACGTGGGGCTGATGTCACAGAGTGCCCGGTTCCGGGTGCTGGGCGTGGTGGTGTCGGGGGGGTGGGGGTGGGGGGGGAGGGGAGGCAATAGGAGGGGTTCCAAGCAGGAGTGGAGGCAGAAGCTGGGATCGCACACCCCGACAGAGCCCCGTGCAATGCCCTGCTTGCGCTGCGCCATCAGGGTGGGCAGGCCCCGTGGCAGGCAGCGGCGCCTGGCTCCCAGCTCTGCCTGTTAACAGCTCACAGGACAAAAGCGAGCATGGCCTCGCAGCCTCTTTGCGAAGTTCCCTGCCGCCCTGCTCTCTGCAGCCCTGTGCCACCGTCTCCTTCCCAATAAAGAGACACCAGAGAGCGGGGCTACTACAGGCAGCACGCGCATGCCTGGGTGTCCAAGAGCCAATCTCTCTTACGGCTGCGGCCAGCAACAGTGCTGGGCAAGCCAAATAAGCCACGCGTAGCCCAGCACTGTCAACCTTGCTGCACAAAGCACAGTGAAACGCAGGCGCAGCACAGTCCTGGCTGGCTATGTCAGCCACAGCAACGCCCTCTGGCAGGCTTCGTGTCCTTGCTGCCTATGAGCTCGATTGCGGTTCTGGGGGCACACCGAGCAGGGCACTTGTGGCAAGGACAAGCAAGGTGAAATTCTCGAGAGAGAAGGATGCTCCTGCTCTCAGCCGTACGTGCCATTGTTGTCCATGGCTTTGGTAAATCCTGCATCAGCCTTGTCTCGTGCGTCTGCCTTCTGCCGCTGTCTGGCGGAGCCTTGCTCACCTGCTGGAGTGCAGGAGAAAAGCAGGAGCCAGGCACGTGCATTACGGTTGCGCAGCAGGGCTAGGTCCCTGGAGGGTAGAGGGCAGTGGCTTGAAGGATGGCAGCCCCAAAGCTTGTGAGAGGTGCGGCAGCTCCCTGCTGCCATCCTGGCTTGTGTGGCGAGGCGTAAGGCACAGAGCGGAGGGAGCAACCGGGTCCCGAGGAGGAGGACCACGCAGGCTCTGCCTGAAAGCGGAAGAGCTGCTCTCAAGGCGCTTGAGGCGCAGCCCGGCTTCCTAGGCCCCAGAACCGGGCCTCCAAGCAAGCGGGCTCAAGGCTGCTTTGTGTTTTGAAAAGGGACCTGCTGCCGGCTCCCATGGGTCTGCTGAGAGCAGGCAGAAGGCGGCCTTGGAGAAGACAACTTGTGTGCTGGGGAAACTCTGCTCTTCCAGCACCATGTTTGGCAGGTGGCTAGCGGGGAATGCCGTCAGAGGTGGCCACGCTTCACAGCTGCTTGAAGGAAGAGCTTGGGGTGACTTGGAGGAGAGGACTCTGGCAGGGACAGCAGTAGCCAGGCAAGCCCGTCCAGTAATGGCACGCAAGTCCGAGGTGACCTAGCTGAGAGCACCCAAAGACCGCGTGTGTTGACAGGTGGGGCAAACCTGGGAGCATGGCGGGGCAAAAGAAGCGGGGTTGGCCCCGTTTCTGGGAGGAGAGCAGGGCTGAGAAAGGGAGGAGCCAGGGAAGGTGAGGGGCACGTATAAGGATGGCAATTGGAGAGCAGGGGGGATCGAGGAGACTGTCACACAGAAGCAAAGTGCTGGCTGCTTCGCTTGCCTGAGCCCTGTGCCTGATCACCACAGAACCCGCTGGCCTCTTTTGGAGAGCCACCCCAAAGCCCTTCCTGTGTGGGACCACTCTGCACCTGCTGCGCGGTGGGTCCCCAGGCCTGGCTGCTAGCAAAGGCCGACGGCAAGACACGCCACAGGCAGCCAGCGCTTGGAAAGCCACAGTGTCTCGGGCCAGCTGCTGCTGGGAGCCCTGTGTGTGTGCGCAACTCACTAGCGAACCTGAAGCTGGACGAGGTGACAAGCAAGAGGGGAGAGAGAGCCTTTCAGGCATGTGGATGGCCTGTGGCTGCAGCCAACGTGCTTGCTCATCCCCAGCATCTCCACCTTGCAAGAGGACCAGGCCTGCCAGCCACTGGCCACCTCTCCACCTCCTGGAGGCAGGAAGGACTTGCAGGTGCTTGAGCATGCATGCCTGTGGTGACGCAAGTCGGTAGGGACTCCAAAACTCCCTATCTGCGTGGCTGGGTTCAGGCAAAATGGCTCTTCCTTGTTTTTAAGTATTGCTTATATATCTTAGATAGTACACGTGTCACATGCTGGTAGGCTTTCTGTCTTCTTTTTCTTCCTTGCTATTTGCTGTTGCTGCATGTGCCGGTATGCTGCGGTTTTATGTTCCGGGTTTTCACATGCTGTTCACATGCTTGACGTTTTTGTGGCTGTCTTAAAGGTACACGACTAAGCCTTCAAAGTCAACTTGCTCGTGTGCAGACCCCTACACATGCCCTCACCTAGGCACGCCCCCCCTGCGGGAGCTGCAGAAGGGCCTGCCTCTGAAGCTGTGTAGGACCGTCCTCCTCTTGCTCTGCGCTTGGTCCCCGGCAAGCCATGGTGCTGCAGCTCCCAGCTCTGTTCCCACCCATGGCTGCAGGGCACGCCTCCGGCTGAACTGGGATCTCTGGAAACAAGGGCATGCCCTTTGCTTCCTCTCGATCATGCAGTGAAAGGAACACTTATGGCTCTGCGGATGATGCTGGAGCATGCTCCCTCCCGGCACAAGTCCGGCTTTCTGTCAAGAGGCCTCAGGCGTACCTCGTAGCACAGAGCGCAAGGTCCACTCCCCTGCACTCCTAGCAGGCTTGGTAACATCCCCTACACACAGCTTGCTCCCCCAGCACTGCGATAGTCAGAGGTGTCACCAAGCCGAAGGCGCCGCGGAGCTCTCAGGCTGAGCGTGGTCAGTTGTGGGCAGAAGGGGGTCTGCTGGCTCCGCAACAGGGGTCCTGTGTGGAGAAACCCAAGGGGATGGAGCGGCCAGAGGGCATGCTGTGGGAAGCAGCAGGGCCAAGGTCACCAGTGCAGCCACAAACCTGAAGAAGAGCCTGGCACAGGACCAGGCAGAGCCTGCAGGCAGTCATACGGGAGCCCCGATACTACAGCCAGTAGGTGACCAGGGAGTGGGGGACAGCCAAGCAGCAGCAGCTGCTTTGCTCCCCGCTCAAAGCTACTGGCGCTCCCTCCAGCCACGGCAGCTGTAGGCTTGGGCTTGGCAACATGGCGCAGCTGTGAAAGCAGAGCAGCCTGGGGAAGCCCAGGAACTCCGCGGCATAAGCAAAGGCCCAAGCTCGTGGATCTGCCCTGACCCCCAGCTGGCCGTGAGAGTCCACTTTCAAGTTTGCTTGCGCCTCGTCCAGAAGCACCCGGGGTTCCCACCAGGAGCCGGCCTAAGGCATTCTCTGCTTCCAGGTGCCACCCCCAAGGCCCCGAGCCCTGCGATGACCTGCCTTCCCTTCTTCCACTCTGTCCTCATGCTTCTCTCAGAGCGGGCAGAGCTTCAGCCCTTTGCAGTGACCCTTTGTGCCCGACGTGGCAGCCCGCCTCCTTCGGCAGCTGCCGGGCGCGGAAGTCCTTGCCTTGCACAGGAGACTGAAGTGGACTGGCGCGTGGTTAGCCGTGCAGACAGAAACACTTTATTGCGAGAAGTCAGCCAGCTTCATTCTGCCCTTGCGAGGAGCGCGGGCAGGACAGAGCAGGCCTTTGACACGGAGGTTGCCTTTGCTTCAGCAGGCATTGCCCCAGCGGGAAGCGGTGGTGGTGCGCTGCAGCCTGCCCTGGACCCTCTTCATCGTGCTGCTCCAAGCTGTTTCCCCCTTAGGTACTGCAGGAGCTCCTGCAGCCGAGTAAAGAAGTCCAGCAGCTTCTGGACTGGAAACGGGCAGGGTGTAAACCTGCCCGCTTCTGTTGGCCTTGGCCTTGGCCTTGGCCTCTGGACGGGGGTGTAGGTGAAGACCGGCTGTGGCCTTGCAGTAGTCGTTACTGCTAGGCGCAGGCCCATCTGCGCCAGGATCCAGTCGTAGAAGTGCTGGGTGGAGGTGTAGACGCCGGGCTTCCTTGCTCTCGCACAGCCCGTCCCCCAGCTGGTCACACCAACAAGCCAGAAGTAGTCCGCGCGCTTGTCTTGGCACACGAGAGGCCCACCGCTGTCCCCCTGCAGCGCAGGAGAGAGGATGAAGGGGTTGCTGGGTGGCCAGCGTCAGCCCGGTGGCGGGCTCCTTCTCTCTCACAGCACCTGCCAGAGCTGTATGGAGTGGCCAGGCAAGCTCTGTAGAAGCTTGCCTGGCAGGGGGCGGTGGGCTTGCAAGGCAGGGCTCGCTCTCACTGCGGCACGGTGATGCTGCAGGTGTAGGCAGACGGCTGTGTCAGGCTTGGGATGGTGGAGCTCTGGGCTGCCAAGGGCACCGGGTGGGCCTTCCAGGCAGAGTGTCAGGCCTCTGGGACAAGGCGGGCAGGCCCTGGGCAAGGGCCTTCCCGTGGGGAAGGGCGGGGGAAGGCCCTCATCGGTGGGGACCCAGCCATGGGAGTGTGAGTGGCCAGCAAAAGGCCGTGAGTGACGGCACACGTTTGGGCGGTTGTGGCGGGGCTGCCTGTGCTGCCGGGGCTTGGCTTGTAGCACACTCCTACCTGGCAGGTGTCAATGCCGCCCTGCGGGTAGCCAGCACAGATGTTGTGGGTGTGGATGGCCCCTCTGTACCACCCGCTGCTGTTACAGACCCTGGCATCGATGAGGTGGACCTGGGCCTCCTGCAGCGCGTATGCCGATGCTCCAGCTGTGAAGAGCACAGAAAGGAATGAACACCCAGCAGCTCACTGCCAGTTCTCCTCCCCCTGTCTGGCGGGCTGAAGGCTTATCCCGGGGCTTGGCTTTGCATGCGGAGAGGCGTTGGACCGCTCTTTCCTTTCTGCCTTGCTCTGGGGGAATGGCTCAGGCCCATCTCCTTAAGAGGCATACGTCCCCACAGCCTGACTCTGGCTTTCGCCTCTGCCATCAGGAAGCGCAACCTGCCTCCCCAAGCTGGCCAAGCTTGCACTCGTGCCGCCACTAGGTTTTGGCAACTCACCTCTTGCATTCCTGGCACCCCAGCCACTGACGTAGCAGGCTGTCAGCTCTGAGACTCTCAGCGAGGCGTCAGGCACACAGGCAAGCTGTACGTAGCTGTTGCACTGGACAGGCTGGTCCAGTTCCAGCAAGGCAATGTCGTTCCTCTGCGTGACATTCCGGTAGTGCTGGTGAACCAGCAGCTGCCTGACGTTGCGCACCTGAGCCTCAGGGCCCAGCTGAGTCAGCTGGGTGACACCGAGCACCACACGCAAGGCGGTGATGTACCTGCAAGGCAGATGGAGAGAGGGCTCAGAGGGAGCGCAGCCACATGCTGCAGCAGCCTGGCACTTGCCCTGCCTTCTGCTTGGCAAGGGAGAGAGGCAAGCAGCGCTAGGGAGGCTGCGACTGCCCTGGCGTGCCTTGGGCTCAAGCAGTGTCCAGCTGGAGGCTGCTGGCAAGCAGTGGCACGCGAGCCCAGCCTTCTCCTGAGCAAGCCTCTCGGCGGGGCTCCGGAGTGCCCAGGCACTGGGCGTATACTGCAGGGCAACAGGATGGCAGTAGCACGTGCTCCTGCGCTCAGGGCACCTGCTAGTGTTGTGGGGCTAGCCCCGACCCCTGGTCCTCCTTACCTGACCTCGATGAAGCAGTGGGCTGCTGTGAGGACCCACTGTGGGCTGATGAGGGAGCCCCCGCAGATGTGCGCCGTGCCTCCTTCCAAGAGAGCCTGGATGCTGACGATCCAGGGCCAGGCCCCTGGCTGGGCATCTGTGCCACCCACGACGCGCGACATGCCGTAGTGCAAAGCCATGGGCCGAAGGCCGCAGCTCCCTCTGTAACCAGAAACTCCTTACTGTGCTGCTGGATGGCTTGCGCCGTTGCGGCTGAAGGCCAGCTGTCTTCCCTCCCCACACGGCATGGCCAGAAGGGCCGAGGAAACCCGTGGGGCGTGCGCCCGCTCCCCTCGCCCCGCTTTCTGCTTCAGCCCGTGGACCAGTTGTGCCGGCAGCCCGGGAGCTGGCAAGGAGCTGAGCCTCCCAGACGGCCTTCAAGAACCTGTGGGGTGGCCATGGGGGACAAGCAGGCCCCCTCCAGTGAAGCCCACAAGGGTTGCCCAAGCTCCCTCCCAGAGCCTGGGGCCACTTACCCACAGCTGTCCCACGTGCCGTGCACAGGACAGCACACGGCCAGCAGGACAATGAGGACATGCAGAAAATCCATCGCTGCCAGCGACATGTGGCAGTTGCAAGGACGAGGGCTTGTCGCCACCAGTACGGCCGCCGTCATACTGCCCGCAGGATTCCCGTTGCCTGGGGTTCCCTTGGACGTGGGGCTGATGTCACAGAGTGCCCGGTTCCGGGTGCTGGGCGTGGTGGTGTCGGGGGGGTGGGGGTGGGGGGGGGAGGGGAGGCAATAGGAGGGGTTCCAAGCAGGAGTGGAGGCAGAAGCTGGGATCGCACACCCCGACAGAGCCCCGTGCAATGCCCTGCTTGCGCTGCGCCATCAGGGTGGGCAGGCCCCGTGGCAGGCAGCGGCGCCTGGCTCCCAGCTCTGCCTGTTAACAGCTCACAGGACAAAAGCGAGCATGGCCTCGCAGCCTCTTTGCGAAGTTCCCTGCCGCCCTGCTCTCTGCAGCCCTGTGCCACCGTCTCCTTCCCAATAAAGAGACACCAGAGAGCGGGGCTACTACAGGCAGCACGCGCATGCCTGGGTGTCCAAGAGCCAATCTCTCTTACGGCTGCGGCCGGCAACAGTGCTGGGCAAGCCAAATAAGCCACGCGTAGCCCAGCACTGTCAACCTTGCTGCACAAAGCACAGTGAAACGCAGGCGCAGCACAGTCCTGGCTGGCTATGTCAGCCACAGCAACGCCCTCTGGCAGGCTTCGTGTCCTTGCTGCCTATGAGCTCGATTGCGGTTCTGGGGGCACACCGAGCAGGGCACTTGTGGCAAGGACAAGCAAGGTGAAATTCTCGAGAGAGAAGGATGCTCCTGCTCTCAGCCGTACGTGCCATTGTTGTCCAGGGCTTTGGTAAATCCTGCATCAGCCTTGTCTCGTGCGTCTGCCTTCTGCCGCTGTCTGGCGGAGCCTTGCTCACCTGCTGGAGTGCAGGAGAAAAGCAGGAGCCAGGCACGTGCATTACGGTTGCGCAGCAGGGCTAGGTCCCTGGAGGGTAGAGGGCAGTGGCTTGAAGGATGGCAGCCCCAAAGCTTGTGAGAGGTGCGGCAGCTCCCTGCTGCCATCCTGGCTTGTGTGGCGAGGCGTAAGGCACAGAGCGGAGGGAGCAACCGGGTCCCGAGGAGGAGGACCACGCAGGCTCTGCCTGAAAGCGGAAGAGCTGCTCTCAAGGCGCTTGAGGCGCAGCCCGGCTTCCTAGGCCCCAGAACCGGGCCTCCAAGCAAGCGGGCTCAAGGCTGCTTTGTGTTTTGAAAAGGGACCTGCTGCCGGCTCCCATGGGTCTGCTGAGAGCAGGCAGAAGGCGGCCTTGGAGAAGACAACTTGTGTGCTGGGGAAACTCTGCTCTTCCAGCACCATGTTTGGCAGGTGGCTAGCGGGGAATGCCGTCAGAGGTGGCCACGCTTCACAGCTGCTTGAAGGAAGAGCTTGGGGTGACTTGGAGGAGAGGACTCTGGCAGGGACAGCAGTAGCCAGGCAAGCCCGTCCAGTAATGGCACGCAAGTCCGAGGTGACCTAGCTGAGAGCACCCAAAGACCGCGTGTGTTGACAGGTGGGGCAAACCTGGGAGCATGGCGGGGCAAAAGAAGCGGGGTTGGCCCCGTTTCTGGGAGGAGAGCAGGGCTGAGAAAGGGAGGAGCCAGGGAAGGTGAGGGGCACGTATAAGGATGGCAATTGGAGAGCAGGGGGGATCGAGGAGACTGTCACACAGAAGCAAAGTGCTGGCTGCTTCGCTTGCCTGAGCCCTGTGCCTGATCACCACAGAACCCGCTGGCCTCTTTTGGAGAGCCACCCCAAAGCCCTTCCTGTGTGGGACCACTCTGCACCTGCTGCGCGGTGGGTCCCCAGGCCTGGCTGCTAGCAAAGGCCGACGGCAAGACACGCCACAGGCAGCCAGCGCTTGGAAAGCCACAGTGTCTCGGGCCAGCTGCTGCTGGGAGCCCTGTGTGTGTGCGCAACTCACTAGCGAACCTGAAGCTGGACGAGGTGACAAGCAAGAGGGGAGAGAGAGCCTTTCAGGCATGTGGATGGCCTGTGGCTGCAGCCAACGTGCTTGCTCATCCCCAGCATCTCCACCTTGCAAGAGGACCAGGCCTGCCAGCCACTGGCCACCTCTCCACCTCCTGGAGGCAGGAAGGACTTGCAGGTGCTTGAGCATGCATGCCTGTGGTGACGCAAGTCGGTAGGGACTCCAAAACTCCCTATCTGCGTGGCTGGGTTCAGGCAAAATGGCTCTTCCTTGTTTTTAAGTATTGCTTATATATCTTAGATAGTACACGTGTCACATGCTGGTAGGCTTTCTGTCTTCTTTTTCTTCCTTGCTATTTGCTGTTGCTGCATGTGCCGGTATGCTGCGGTTTTATGTTCCGGGTTTTCACATGCTGTTCACATGCTTGACGTTTTTGTGGCTGTCTTAAAGGTACACGACTAAGCCTTCAAAGTCAACTTGCTCGTGTGCAGACCCCTACACATGCCCTCACCTAGGCACGCCCCCCCTGCGGGAGCTGCAGAAGGGCCTGCCTCTGAAGCTGTGTAGGACCGTCCTCCTCTTGCTCTGCGCTTGGTCCCCGGCAAGCCATGGTGCTGCAGCTCCCAGCTCTGTTCCCACCCATGGCTGCAGGGCACGCCTCCGGCTGAACTGGGATCTCTGGAAACAAGGGCATGCCCTTTGCTTCCTCTCGATCATGCAGTGAAAGGAACACTTATGGCTCTGCGGATGATGCTGGAGCATGCTCCCTCCCGGCACAAGTCCGGCTTTCTGTCAAGAGGCCTCAGGCGTACCTCGTAGCACAGAGCGCAAGGTCCACTCCCCTGCACTCCTAGCAGGCTTGGTAACATCCCCTACACACAGCTTGCTCCCCCAGCACTGCGATAGTCAGAGGTGTCACCAAGCCGAAGGCGCCGCGGAGCTCTCAGGCTGAGCGTGGTCAGTTGTGGGCAGAAGGGGGTCTGCTGGCTCCGCAACAGGGGTCCTGTGTGGAGAAACCCAAGGGGATGGAGCGGCCAGAGGGCATGCTGTGGGAAGCAGCAGGGCCAAGGTCACCAGTGCAGCCACAAACCTGAAGAAGAGCCTGGCACAGGACCAGGCAGAGCCTGCAGGCAGTCATACGGGAGCCCCGGTACTACAGCCAGTAGGTGACCAGGGAGTGGGGGACAGCCAAGCAGCAGCAGCTGCTTTGCTCCCCGCTCAAAGCTACTGGCGCTCCCTCCAGCCACGGCAGCTGTAGGCTTGGGCTTGGCAACATGGCGCAGCTGTGAAAGCAGAGCAGCCTGGGGAAGCCCAGGAACTCCGCGGCATAAGCAAAGGCCCAAGCTCGTGGATCTGCCCTGACCCCCAGCTGGCCGTGAGAGTCCACTTTCAAGTTTGCTTGCGCCTCGTCCAGAAGCACCCGGGGTTCCCACCAGGAGCCGGCCTAAGGCATTCTCTGCTTCCAGGTGCCACCCCCAAGGCCCCGAGCCCTGCGATGACCTGCCTTCCCTTCTTCCACTCTGTCCTCATGCTTCTCTCAGAGCGGGCAGAGCTTCAGCCCTTTGCAGTGACCCTTTGTGCCCGACGTGGCAGCCCGCCTCCTTCGGCAGCTGCCGGGCGCGGAAGTCCTTGCCTTGCACAGGAGACTGAAGTGGACTGGCGCGTGGTTAGCCGTGCAGACAGAAACACTTTATTGCGAGAAGTCAGCCAGCTTCATTCTGCCCTTGCGAGGAGCGCGGGCAGGACAGAGCAGGCCTTTGACACGGAGGTTGCCTTTGCTTCAGCAGGCATTGCCCCAGCGGGAAGCGGTGGTGGTGCGCTGCAGCCTGCCCTGGACCCTCTTCATCGTGCTGCTCCAAGCTGTTTCCCCCTTAGGTACTGCAGGAGCTCCTGCAGCCGAGTAAAGAAGTCCAGCAGCTTCTGGACTGGAAACGGGCAGGGTGTAAACCTGCCCGCTTCTGTTGGCCTTGGCCTTGGCCTTGGCCTCTGGACGGGGGTGTAGGTGAAGACCGGCTGTGGCCTTGCAGTAGTCGTTACTGCTAGGCGCAGGCCCATCTGCGCCAGGATCCAGTCGTAGAAGTGCTGGGTGGAGGTGTAGACGCCGGGCTTCCTTGCTCTCGCACAGCCCGTCCCCCAGCTGGTCACACCAACAAGCCAGAAGTAGTCCGCGCGCTTGTCTTGGCACACGAGAGGCCCACCGCTGTCCCCCTGCAGCGCAGGAGAGAGGATGAAGGGGTTGCTGGGTGGCCAGCGTCAGCCCGGTGGCGGGCTCCTTCTCTCTCACAGCACCTGCCAGAGCTGTATGGAGTGGCCAGGCAAGCTCTGTAGAAGCTTGCCTGGCAGGGGGCGGTGGGCTTGCAAGGCAGGGCTCGCTCTCACTGCGGCACGGTGATGCTGCAGGTGTAGGCAGACGGCTGTGTCAGGCTTGGGATGGTGGAGCTCTGGGCTGCCAAGGGCACCGGGTGGGCCTTCCAGGCAGAGTGTCAGGCCTCTGGGACAAGGCGGGCAGGCCCTGGGCAAGGGCCTTCCCGTGGGGAAGGGCGGGGGAAGGCCCTCATCGGTGGGGACCCAGCCATGGGAGTGTGAGTGGCCAGCAAAAGGCCGTGAGTGACGGCACACGTTTGGGCGGTTGTGGCGGGGCTGCCTGTGCTGCCGGGGCTTGGCTTGTAGCACACTCCTACCTGGCAGGTGTCGATGCCGCCCTGCGGGTAGCCAGCACAGATGTTGTGGGTGTGGATGGCCCCTCTGTACCACCCGCTGCTGTTACAGACCCTGGCATCGATGAGGTGGACCTGGGCCTCCTGCAGCGCGTATGCCGATGCTCCAGCTGTGAAGAGCACAGAAAGGAATGAACACCCAGCAGCTCACTGCCAGTTCTCCTCCCCCTGTCTGGCGGGCTGAAGGCTTATCCCGGGGCTTGGCTTTGCATGCGGAGAGGCGTTGGACCGCTCTTTCCTTTCTGCCTAGCTCTGGGGGAATGGCTCAGGCCCATCTCCTTAAGAGGCATACGTCCCCACAGCCTGACTCTGGCTTTCGCCTCTGCCATCAGGAAGCGCAACCTGCCTCCCCAAGCTGGCCAAGCTTGCACTCGCGCCGCCACTAGGTTTTGGCAACTCACCTCTTGCATTCCTGGCACCCCAGCCACTGACGTAGCAGGCTGTCAGCTCTGAGACTCTCAGCGAGGCGTCAGGCACACAGGCAAGCTGTACGTAGCTGTTGCACTGGACAGGCTGGTCCAGTTCCAGCAAGGCAATGTCGTTCCTCTGCGTGACATTCCGGTAGTGCTGGTGAACCAGCAGCTGCCTGACGTTGCGCACCTGAGCCTCAGGGCCCAGCTGAGTCAGCTGGGTGACACCGAGCACCACACGCAAGGCGGTGATGTACCTGCAAGGCAGATGGAGAGAGGGCTCAGAGGGAGCGCAGCCACATGCTGCAGCAGCCTGGCACTTGCCCTGCCTTCTGCTTGGCAAGGGAGAGAGGCAAGCAGCGCTAGGGAGGCTGCGACTGCCCTGGCGTGCCTTGGGCTCAAGCAGTGTCCAGCTGGAGGCTGCTGGCAAGCAGTGGCACGCGAGCCCAGCCTTCTCCTGAGCAAGCCTCTCGGCGGGGCTCCGGAGTGCCCAGGCACTGGGCGTATACTGCAGGGCAACAGGATGGCAGTAGCACGTGCTCCTGCGCTCAGGGCACCTGCTAGTGTTGTGGGGCTAGCCCCGACCCCTGGTCCTCCTTACCTGACCTCGATGAAGCAGTGGGCTGCTGTGAGGACCCACTGTGGGCTGATGAGGGAGCCCCCGCAGATGTGCGCCGTGCCTCCTTCCAAGAGAGCCTGGATGCTGACGATCCAGGGCCAGGCCCCTGGCTGGGCATCTGTGCCACCCACGACGCGCGACATGCCATAGTGCAAAGCCATGGGCCGAAGGCCGCAGCTCCCTCTGTAACCAGAAACTCCTTACTGTGCTGCTGGATGGCTTGCGCCGTTGCGGCTGAAGGCCAGCTGTCTTCCCTCCCCACACGGCATGGCCAGAAGGGCCGAGGAAACCCGTGGGGCGTGCGCCCGCTCCCCTCGCCCCGCTTTCTGCTTCAGCCCGTGGACCAGTTGTGCCGGCAGCCCGGGAGCTGGCAAGGAGCTGAGCCTCCCAGACGGCCTTCAAGAACCTGTGGGGTGGCCATGGGGGACAAGCAGGCCCCCTCCAGTGAAGCCCACAAGGGTTGCCCAAGCTCCCTCCCAGAGCCTGGGGCCACTTACCCACAGCTGTCCCACGTGCCGTGCACAGGACAGCACACGGCCAGCAGGACAATGAGGACATGCAGAAAATCCATCGCTGCCAGCGACATGTGGTGGCAGTTGCAAGGACGAGGGCTTGTCGCCACCAGTACGGCCGCCGTCGTACTGCCCGCAGGATTCCCGTTGCCTGGGGTTCCCTTGGACGTGGGGCTGATGTCACAGAGTGCCCGGTTCCGGGTGCTGGGCGTGGTGGTGTCGGGGGGGTGGGGGTGGGGGGGGAGGGGAGGCAATAGGAGGGGTTCCAAGCAGGAGTGGAGGCAGAAGCTGGGATCGCACACCCCGACAGAGCCCCGTGCAATGCCCTGCTTGCGCTGCGCCATCAGGGTGGGCAGGCCCCGTGGCAGGCAGCGGCGCCTGGCTCCCAGCTCTGCCTGTTAACAGCTCACAGGACAAAAGCGAGCATGGCCTCGCAGCCTCTTTGCGAAGTTCCCTGCCGCCCTGCTCTCTGCAGCCCTGTGCCACCGTCTCCTTCCCAATAAAGAGACACCAGAGAGCGGGGCTACTACAGGCAGCACGCGCATGCCTGGGTGTCCAAGAGCCAATCTCTCTTACGGCTGCGGCCGGCAACAGTGCTGGGCAAGCCAAATAAGCCACGCGTAGCCCAGCACTGTCAACCTTGCTGCACAAAGCACAGTGAAACGCAGGCGCAGCACAGTCCTGGCTGGCTATGTCAGCCACAGCAACGCCCTCTGGCAGGCTTCGTGTCCTTGCTGCCTATGAGCTCGATTGCGGTTCTGGGGGCACACCGAGCAGGGCACTTGTGGCAAGGACAAGCAAGGTGAAATTCTCGAGAGAGAAGGATGCTCCTGCTCTCAGCCGTACGTGCCATTGTTGTCCAGGGCTTTGGTAAATCCTGCATCAGCCTTGTCTCGTGCGTCTGCCTTCTGCCGCTGTCTGGCGGAGCCTTGCTCACCTGCTGGAGTGCAGGAGAAAAGCAGGAGCCAGGCACGTGCATTACGGTTGCGCAGCAGGGCTAGGTCCCTGGAGGGTAGAGGGCAGTGGCTTGAAGGATGGCAGCCCCAAAGCTTGTGAGAGGTGCGGCAGCTCCCTGCTGCCATCCTGGCTTGTGTGGCGAGGCGTAAGGCACAGAGCGGAGGGAGCAACCGGGTCCCGAGGAGGAGGACCACGCAGGCTCTGCCTGAAAGCGGAAGAGCTGCTCTCAAGGCGCTTGAGGCGCAGCCCGGCTTCCTAGGCCCCAGAACCGGGCCTCCAAGCAAGCGGGCTCAAGGCTGCTTTGTGTTTTGAAAAGGGACCTGCTGCCGGCTCCCATGGGTCTGCTGAGAGCAGGCAGAAGGCGGCCTTGGAGAAGACAACTTGTGTGCTGGGGAAACTCTGCTCTTCCAGCACCATGTTTGGCAGGTGGCTAGCGGGGAATGCCGTCAGAGGTGGCCACGCTTCACAGCTGCTTGAAGGAAGAGCTTGGGGTGACTTGGAGGAGAGGACTCTGGCAGGGACAGCAGTAGCCAGGCAAGCCCGTCCAGTAATGGCACGCAAGTCCGAGGTGACCTAGCTGAGAGCACCCAAAGACCGCGTGTGTTGACAGGTGGGGCAAACCTGGGAGCATGGCGGGGCAAAAGAAGCGGGGTTGGCCCCGTTTCTGGGAGGAGAGCAGGGCTGAGAAAGGGAGGAGCCAGGGAAGGTGAGGGGCACGTATAAGGATGGCAATTGGAGAGCAGGGGGGATCGAGGAGACTGTCACACAGAAGCAAAGTGCTGGCTGCTTCGCTTGCCTGAGCCCTGTGCCTGATCACCACAGAACCCGCTGGCCTCTTTTGGAGAGCCACCCCAAAGCCCTTCCTGTGTGGGACCACTCTGCACCTGCTGCGCGGTGGGTCCCCAGGCCTGGCTGCTAGCAAAGGCCGACGGCAAGACACGCCACAGGCAGCCAGCGCTTGGAAAGCCACAGTGTCTCGGGCCAGCTGCTGCTGGGAGCCCTGTGTGTGTGCGCAACTCACTAGCGAACCTGAAGCTGGACGAGGTGACAAGCAAGAGGGGAGAGAGAGCCTTTCAGGCATGTGGATGGCCTGTGGCTGCAGCCAACGTGCTTGCTCATCCCCAGCATCTCCACCTTGCAAGAGGACCAGGCCTGCCAGCCACTGGCCACCTCTCCACCTCCTGGAGGCAGGAAGGACTTGCAGGTGCTTGAGCATGCATGCCTGTGGTGACGCAAGTCGGTAGGGACTCCAAAACTCCCTATCTGCGTGGCTGGGTTCAGGCAAAATGGCTCTTCCTTGTTTTTAAGTATTGCTTATATATCTTAGATAGTACACGTGTCACATGCTGGTAGGCTTTCTGTCTTCTTTTTCTTCCTTGCTATTTGCTGTTGCTGCATGTGCCGGTATGCTGCGGTTTTATGTTCCGGGTTTTCACATGCTGTTCACATGCTTGACGTTTTTGTGGCTGTCTTAAAGGTACACGACTAAGCCTTCAAAGTCAACTTGCTCGTGTGCAGACCCCTACACATGCCCTCACCTAGGCACGCCCCCCCTGCAGGAGCTGCAGAAGGGCCTGCCTCTGAAGCTGTGTAGGACCGTCCTCCTCTTGCTCTGCGCTTGGTCCCCGGCAAGCCATGGTGCTGCAGCTCCCAGCTCTGTTCCCACCCATGGCTGCAGGGCACGCCTCCGGCTGAACTGGGATCTCTGGAAACAAGGGCATGCCCTTTGCTTCCTCTCGATCATGCAGTGAAAGGAACACTTATGGCTCTGCGGATGATGCTGGAGCATGCTCCCTCCCGGCACAAGTCCGGCTTTCTGTCAAGAGGCCTCAGGCGTACCTCGTAGCACAGAGCGCAAGGTCCACTCCCCTGCACTCCTAGCAGGCTTGGTAACATCCCCTACACACAGCTTGCTCCCCCAGCACTGCGATAGTCAGAGGTGTCACCAAGCCGAAGGCGCCGCGGAGCTCTCAGGCTGAGCGTGGTCAGTTGTGGGCAGAAGGGGGTCTGCTGGCTCCGCAACAGGGGTCCTGTGTGGAGAAACCCAAGGGGATGGAGCGGCCAGAGGGCATGCTGTGGGAAGCAGCAGGGCCAAGGTCACCAGTGCAGCCACAAACCTGAAGAAGAGCCTGGCACAGGACCAGGCAGAGCCTGCAGGCAGTCATACGGGAGCCCCGATACTACAGCCAGTAGGTGACCAGGGAGTGGGGGACAGCCAAGCAGCAGCAGCTGCTTTGCTCCCCGCTCAAAGCTACTGGCGCTCCCTCCAGCCACGGCAGCTGTAGGCTTGGGCTTGGCAACATGGCGCAGCTGTGAAAGCAGAGCAGCCTGGGGAAGCCCAGGAACTCCGCGGCATAAGCAAAGGCCCAAGCTCGTGGATCTGCCCTGACCCCCAGCTGGCCGTGAGAGTCCACTTTCAAGTTTGCTTGCGCCTCGTCCAGAAGCACCCGGGGTTCCCACCAGGAGCCGGCCTAAGGCATTCTCTGCTTCCAGGTGCCACCCCCAAGGCCCCAAGCCCTGCGATGACCTGCCTTCCCTTCTTCCACTCTGTCCTCATGCTTCTCTCAGAGCGGGCAGAGCTTCAGCCCTTTGCAGTGACCCTTTGTGCCCGACGTGGCAGCCCGCCTCCTTCGGCAGCTGCCGGGCGCGGAAGTCCTTGCCTTGCACAGGAGACTGAAGTGGACTGGCGCGTGGTTAGCCGTGCAGACAGAAACACTTTATTGCGAGAAGTCAGCCAGCTTCATTCTGCCCTTGCGAGGAGCGCGGGCAGGACAGAGCAGGCCTTTGACACGGAGGTTGCCTTTGCTTCAGCAGGCATTGCCCCAGCGGGAAGCGGTGGTGGTGCGCTGCAGCCTGCCCTGGACCCTCTTCATCGTGCTGCTCCAAGCTGTTTCCCCCTTAGGTACTGCAGGAGCTCCTGCAGCCGAGTAAAGAAGTCCAGCAGCTTCTGGACTGGAAACGGGCAGGGTGTAAACCTGCCCGCTTCTGTTGGCCTTGGCCTTGGCCTTGGCCTCTGGACGGGGGTGTAGGTGAAGACCGGCTGTGGCCTTGCAGTAGTCGTTACTGCTAGGCGCAGGCCCATCTGCGCCAGGATCCAGTCGTAGAAGTGCTGGGTGGAGGTGTAGACGCCGGGCTTCCTTGCTCTCGCACAGCCCGTCCCCCAGCTGGTCACACCAACAAGCCAGAAGTAGTCCGCGCGCTTGTCTTGGCACACGAGAGGCCCACCGCTGTCCCCCTGCAGCGCAGGAGAGAGGATGAAGGGGTTGCTGGGTGGCCAGCGTCAGCCCGGTGGCGGGCTCCTTCTCTCTCACAGCACCTGCCAGAGCTGTATGGAGTGGCCAGGCAAGCTCTGTAGAAGCTTGCCTGGCAGGGGGCGGTGGGCTTGCAAGGCAGGGCTCGCTCTCACTGCGGCACGGTGATGCTGCAGGTGTAGGCAGACGGCTGTGTCAGGCTTGGGATGGTGGAGCTCTGGGCTGCCAAGGGCACCGGGTGGGCCTTCCAGGCAGAGTGTCAGGCCTCTGGGACAAGGCGGGCAGGCCCTGGGCAAGGGCCTTCCCGTGGGGAAGGGCGGGGGAAGGCCCTCATCGGTGGGGACCCAGCCATGGGAGTGTGAGTGGCCAGCAAAAGGCCGTGAGTGACGGCACACGTTTGGGCGGTTGTGGCGGGGCTGCCTGTGCTGCCGGGGCTTGGCTTGTAGCACACTCCTACCTGGCAGGTGTCGATGCCGCCCTGCGGGTAGCCAGCACAGATGTTGTGGGTGTGGATGGCCCCTCTGTACCACCCGCTGCTGTTACAGACCCTGGCATCGATGAGGTGGACCTGGGCCTCCTGCAGCGCGTATGCCGATGCTCCAGCTGTGAAGAGCACAGAAAGGAATGAACACCCAGCAGCTCACTGCCAGTTCTCCTCCCCCTGTCTGGCGGGCTGAAGGCTTATCCCGGGGCTTGGCTTTGCATGCGGAGAGGCGTTGGACCGCTCTTTCCTTTCTGCCTTGCTCTGGGGGAATGGCTCAGGCCCATCTCCTTAAGAGGCATACGTCCCCACAGCCTGACTCTGGCTTTCGCCTCTGCCATCAGGAAGCGCAACCTGCCTCCCCAAGCTGGCCAAGCTTGCACTCGCGCCGCCACTAGGTTTTGGCAACTCACCTCTTGCATTCCTGGCACCCCAGCCACTGACGTAGCAGGCTGTCAGCTCTGAGACTCTCAGCGAGGCGTCAGGCACACAGGCAAGCTGTACGTAGCTGTTGCACTGGACAGGCTGGTCCAGTTCCAGCAAGGCAATGTCGTTCCTCTGCGTGACATTCCGGTAGTGCTGGTGAACCAGCAGCTGCCTGACGTTGCGCACCTGAGCCTCAGGGCCCAGCTGAGTCAGCTGGGTGACACCGAGCACCACACGCAAGGCGGTGATGTACCTGCAAGGCAGATGGAGAGAGGGCTCAGAGGGAGCGCAGCCACATGCTGCAGCAGCCTGGCACTTGCCCTGCCTTCTGCTTGGCAAGGGAGAGAGGCAAGCAGCGCTAGGGAGGCTGCGACTGCCCTGGCGTGCCTTGGGCTCAAGCAGTGTCCAGCTGGAGGCTGCTGGCAAGCAGTGGCACGCGAGCCCAGCCTTCTCCTGAGCAAGCCTCTCGGCGGGGCTCCGGAGTGCCCAGGCACTGGGCGTATACTGCAGGGCAACAGGATGGCAGTAGCACGTGCTCCTGCGCTCAGGGCACCTGCTAGTGTTGTGGGGCTAGCCCCGACCCCTGGTCCTCCTTACCTGACCTCGATGAAGCAGTGGGCTGCTGTGAGGACCCACTGTGGGCTGATGAGGGAGCCCCCGCAGATGTGCGCCGTGCCTCCTTCCAAGAGAGCCTGGATGCTGACGATCCAGGGCCAGGCCCCTGGCTGGGCATCTGTGCCACCCACAACGCGCGACATGCCGTAGTGCAAAGCCATGGGCCGAAGGCCGCAGCTCCCTCTGTAACCAGAAACTCCTTACTGTGCTGCTGGATGGCTTGCGCCGTTGCGGCTGAAGGCCAGCTGTCTTCCCTCCCCACACGGCATGGCCAGAAGGGCCGAGGAAACCCGTGGGGCGTGCGCCCGCTCCCCTCGCCCCGCTTTCTGCTTCAGCCCGTGGACCAGTTGTGCCGGCAGCCCGGGAGCTGGCAAGGAGCTGAGCCTCCCAGACGGCCTTCAAGAACCTGTGGGGTGGCCATGGGGGACAAGCAGGCCCCCCTCCAGTGAAGCCCACAAGGGTTGCCCAAGCTCCCTCCCAGAGCCTGGGGCCACTTACCCACAGCTGTCCCACGTGCCGTGCACAGGACAGCACACGGCCAGCAGGACAATGAGGACATGCAGAAAATCCATCGCTGCCAGCGACATGTGGCAGTTGCAAGGACGAGGGCTTGTCGCCACCAGTACGGCCGCCGTCGTACTGCCCGCAGGATTCCCGTTGCCTGGGGTTCCCTTGGACGTGGGGCTGATGTCACAGAGTGCCCGGTTCCGGGTGCTGGGCGTGGTGGTGTCGGGGGGGTGGGGGTGGGGGGGGAGGGGAGGCAATAGGAGGGGTTCCAAGCAGGAGTGGAGGCAGAAGCTGGGATCGCACACCCCGACAGAGCCCCGTGCAATGCCCTGCTTGCGCTGCGCCATCAGGGTGGGCAGGCCCCGTGGCAGGCAGCGGCGCCTGGCTCCCAGCTCTGCCTGTTAACAGCTCACAGGACAAAAGCGAGCATGGCCACGCAGCCTCTTTGCGAAGTTCCCTGCCGCCCTGCTCTCTGCAGCCCTGTGCCACCGTCTCCTTCCCAATAAAGAGACACCAGAGAGCGGGGCTACTACAGGCAGCACGCGCATGCCTGGGTGTCCAAGAGCCAATCTCTCTTACGGCTGCGGCCGGCAACAGTGCTGGGCAAGCCAAATAAGCCACGCGTAGCCCAGCACTGTCAACCTTGCTGCACAAAGCACAGTGAAACGCAGGCGCAGCACAGTCCTGGCTGGCTATGTCAGCCACAGCAACGCCCTCTGGCAGGCTTCGTGTCCTTGCTGCCTATGAGCTCGATTGCGGTTCTGGGGGCACACCGAGCAGGGCACTTGTGGCAAGGACAAGCAAGGTGAAATTCTCGAGAGAGAAGGATGCTCCTGCTCTCAGCCGTACGTGCCATTGTTGTCCATGGCTTTGGTAAATCCTGCATCAGCCTTGTCTCGTGCGTCTGCCTTCTGCCGCTGTCTGGCGGAGCCTTGCTCACCTGCTGGAGTGCAGGAGAAAAGCAGGAGCCAGGCACGTGCATTACGGTTGCGCAGCAGGGCTAGGTCCCTGGAGGGTAGAGGGCAGTGGCTTGAAGGATGGCAGCCCCAAAGCTTGTGAGAGGTGCGGCAGCTCCCTGCTGCCATCCTGGCTTGTGTGGCGAGGCGTAAGGCACAGAGCGGAGGGAGCAACCGGGTCCCGAGGAGGAGGACCACGCAGGCTCTGCCTGAAAGCGGAAGAGCTGCTCTCAAGGCGCTTGAGGCACAGCCCGGCTTCCTAGGCCCCAGAACCGGGCCTCCAAGCAAGCGGGCTCAAGGCTGCTTTGTGTTTTGAAAAGGGACCTGCTGCCGGCTCCCATGGGTCTGCTGAGAGCAGGCAGAAGGCGGCCTTGGAGAAGACAACTTGTGTGCTGGGGAAACTCTGCTCTTCCAGCACCATGTTTGGCAGGTGGCTAGCGGGGAATGCCGTCAGAGGTGGCCACGCTTCACAGCTGCTTGAAGGAAGAGCTTGGGGTGACTTGGAGGAGAGGACTCTGGCAGGGACAGCAGTAGCCAGGCAAGCCCGTCCAGTAATGGCACGCAAGTCCGAGGTGACCTAGCTGAGAGCACCCAAAGACCGCGTGTGTTGACAGGTGGGGCAAACCTGGGAGCATGGCGGGGCAAAAGAAGCGGGGTTGGCCCCGTTTCTGGGAGGAGAGCAGGGCTGAGAAAGGGAGGAGCCAGGGAAGGTGAGGGGCACGTATAAGGATGGCAATTAGAGAGCAGGGGGGATCGAGGAGACTGTCACACAGAAGCAAAGTGCTGGCTGCTTCGCTTGCCTGAGCCCTGTGCCTGATCACCACAGAACCCGCTGGCCTCTTTTGGAGAGCCACCCCAAAGCCCTTCCTGTGTGGGACCACTCTGCACCTGCTGCGCGGTGGGTCCCCAGGCCTGGCTGCTAGCAAAGGCCGACGGCAAGACACGCCACAGGCAGCCAGCGCTTGGAAAGCCACAGTGTCTCGGGCCAGCTGCTGCTGGGAGCCCTGTGTGTGTGCGCAACTCACTAGCGAACCTGAAGCTGGACGAGGTGACAAGCAAGAGGGGAGAGAGAGCCTTTCAGGCATGTGGATGGCCTGTGGCTGCAGCCAACGTGCTTGCTCATCCCCAGCATCTCCACCTTGCAAGAGGACCAGGCCTGCCAGCCACTGGCCACCTCTCCACCTCCTGGAGGCAGGAAGGACTTGCAGGTGCTTGAGCATGCATGCCTGTGGTGACGCAAGTCGGTAGGGACTCCAAAACTCCCTATCTGCGTGGCTGGGTTCAGGCAAAATGGCTCTTCCTTGTTTTTAAGTATTGCTTATATATCTTAGATAGTACACGTGTCACATGCTGGTAGGCTTTCTGTCTTCTTTTTCTTCCTTGCTATTTGCTGTTGCTGCATGTGCCGGTATGCTGCGGTTTTATGTTCCGGGTTTTCACATGCTGTTCACATGCTTGACGTTTTTGTGGCTGTCTTAAAGGTACACGACTAAGCCTTCAAAGTCAACTTGCTCGTGTGCAGACCCCTACACATGCCCTCACCTAGGCACGCCCCCCCTGCGGGAGCTGCAGAAGGGCCTGCCTCTGAAGCTGTGTAGGACCGTCCTCCTCTTGCTCTGCGCTTGGTCCCCGGCAAGCCATGGTGCTGCAGCTCCCAGCTCTGTTCCCACCCATGGCTGCAGGGCACGCCTCCGGCTGAACTGGGATCTCTGGAAACAAGGGCATGCCCTTTGCTTCCTCTCGATCATGCAGTGAAAGGAACACTTATGGCTCTGCGGATGATGCTGGAGCATGCTCCCTCCCGGCACAAGTCCGGCTTTCTGTCAAGAGGCCTCAGGCGTACCTCGTAGCACAGAGCGCAAGGTCCACTCCCCTGCACTCCTAGCAGGCTTGGTAACATCCCCTACACACAGCTTGCTCCCCCAGCACTGCGATAGTCAGAGGTGTCACCAAGCCGAAGGCGCCGCGGAGCTCTCAGGCTGAGCGTGGTCAGTTGTGGGCAGAAGGGGGTCTGCTGGCTCCGCAACAGGGGTCCTGTGTGGAGAAACCCAAGGGGATGGAGCGGCCAGAGGGCATGCTGTGGGAAGCAGCAGGGCCAAGGTCACCAGTGCAGCCACAAACCTGAAGAAGAGCCTGGCACAGGACCAGGCAGAGCCTGCAGGCAGTCATACGGGAGCCCCGGTACTACAGCCAGTAGGTGACCAGGGAGTGGGGGACAGCCAAGCAGCAGCAGCTGCTTTGCTCCCCGCTCAAAGCTACTGGCGCTCCCTCCAGCCACGGCAGCTGTAGGCTTGGGCTTGGCAACATGGCGCAGCTGTGAAAGCAGAGCAGCCTGGGGAAGCCCAGGAACTCCGCGGCATAAGCAAAGGCCCAAGCTCGTGGATCTGCCCTGACCCCCAGCTGGCCATGAGAGTCCACTTTCAAGTTTGCTTGCGCCTCGTCCAGAAGCACCCGGGGTTCCCACCAGGAGCCGGCCTAAGGCATTCTCTGCTTCCAGGTGCCACCCCCAAGGCCCCGAGCCCTGCGATGACCTGCCTTCCCTTCTTCCACTCTGTCCTCATGCTTCTCTCAGAGCGGGCAGAGCTTCAGCCCTTTGCAGTGACCCTTTGTGCCCGACGTGGCAGCCCGCCTCCTTCGGCAGCTGCCGGGCGCGGAAGTCCTTGCCTTGCACAGGAGACTGAAGTGGACTGGCGCGTGGTTAGCCGTGCAGACAGAAACACTTTATTGCGAGAAGTCAGCCAGCTTCATTCTGCCCTTGCGAGGAGCGCGGGCAGGACAGAGCAGGCCTTTGACACGGAGGTTGCCTTTGCTTCAGCAGGCATTGCCCCAGCGGGAAGCGGTGGTGGTGCGCTGCAGCCTGCCCTGGACCCTCTTCATCGTGCTGCTCCAAGCTGTTTCCCCCTTAGGTACTGCAGGAGCTCCTGCAGCCGAGTAAAGAAGTCCAGCAGCTTCTGGACTGGAAACGGGCAGGGTGTAAACCTGCCCGCTTCTGTTGGCCTTGGCCTTGGCCTTGGCCTCTGGACGGGGGTGTAGGTGAAGACCGGCTGTGGCCTTGCAGTAGTCGTTACTGCTAGGCGCAGGCCCATCTGCGCCAGGATCCAGTCGTAGAAGTGCTGGGTGGAGGTGTAGACGCCGGGCTTCCTTGCTCTCGCACAGCCCGTCCCCCAGCTGGTCACACCAACAAGCCAGAAGTAGTCCGCGCGCTTGTCTTGGCACACGAGAGGCCCACCGCTGTCCCCCTGCAGCGCAGGAGAGAGGATGAAGGGGTTGCTGGGTGGCCAGCGTCAGCCCGGTGGCGGGCTCCTTCTCTCTCACAGCACCTGCCAGAGCTGTATGGAGTGGCCAGGCAAGCTCTGTAGAAGCTTGCCTGGCAGGGGGCGGTGGGCTTGCAAGGCAGGGCTCACTCTCACTGCGGCACGGTGATGCTGCAGGTGTAGGCAGACGGCTGTGTCAGGCTTGGGATGGTGGAGCTCTGGGCTGCCAAGGGCACCGGGTGGGCCTTCCAGGCAGAGTGTCAGGCCTCTGGGACAAGGCGGGCAGGCCCTGGGCAAGGGCCTTCCCGTGGGGAAGGGCGGGGGAAGGCCCTCATCGGTGGGGACCCAGCCATGGGAGTGTGAGTGGCCAGCAAAAGGCCGTGAGTGACGGCACACGTTTGGGCGGTTGTGGCGGGGCTGCCTGTGCTGCCGGGGCTTGGCTTGTAGCACACTCCTACCTGGCAGGTGTCGATGCCGCCCTGCGGGTAGCCAGCACAGATGTTGTGGGTGTGGATGGCCCCTCTGTACCACCCGCTGCTGTTACAGACCCTGGCATCGATGAGGTGGACCTGGGCCTCCTGCAGCGCGTATGCCGATGCTCCAGCTGTGAAGAGCACAGAAAGGAATGAACACCCAGCAGCTCACTGCCAGTTCTCCTCCCCCTGTCTGGCGGGCTGAAGGCTTATCCCGGGGCTTGGCTTTGCATGCGGAGAGGCGTTGGACCGCTCTTTCCTTTCTGCCTAGCTCTGGGGGAATGGCTCAGGCCCATCTCCTTAAGAGGCATACGTCCCCACAGCCTGACTCTGGCTTTCGCCTCTGCCATCAGGAAGCGCAACCTGCCTCCCCAAGCTGGCCAAGCTTGCACTCGCGCCGCCACTAGGTTTTGGCAACTCACCTCTTGCATTCCTGGCACCCCAGCCACTGACGTAGCAGGCTGTCAGCTCTGAGACTCTCAGCGAGGCGTCAGGCACACAGGCAAGCTGTACGTAGCTGTTGCACTGGACAGGCTGGTCCAGTTCCAGCAAGGCAATGTCGTTCCTCTGCGTGACATTCCGGTAGTGCTGGTGAACCAGCAGCTGCCTGACGTTGCGCACCTGAGCCTCAGGGCCCAGCTGAGTCAGCTGGGTGACACCGAGCACCACACGCAAGGCGGTGATGTACCTGCAAGGCAGATGGAGAGAGGGCTCAGAGGGAGCGCAGCCACATGCTGCAGCAGCCTGGCACTTGCCCTGCCTTCTGCTTGGCAAGGGAGAGAGGCAAGCAGCGCTAGGGAGGCTGCGACTGCCCTGGCGTGCCTTGGGCTCAAGCAGTGTCCAGCTGGAGGCTGCTGGCAAGCAGTGGCACGCGAGCCCAGCCTTCTCCTGAGCAAGCCTCTCGGCGGGGCTCCGGAGTGCCCAGGCACTGGGCGTATACTGCAGGGCAACGGGATGGCAGTAGCACGTGCTCCTGCGCTCAGGGCACCTGCTAGTGTTGTGGGGCTAGCCCCGACCCCTGGTCCTCCTTACCTGACCTCGATGAAGCAGTGGGCTGCTGTGAGGACCCACTGTGGGCTGATGAGGGAGCCCCCGCAGATGTGCGCCGTGCCTCCTTCCAAGAGAGCCTGGATGCTGACGATCCAGGGCCAGGCCCCTGGCTGGGCATCTGTGCCACCCACGACGCGCGACATGCCGTAGTGCAAAGCCATGGGCCGAAGGCCGCAGCTCCCTCTGTAACCAGAAACTCCTTACTGTGCTGCTGGATGGCTTGCGCCGTTGCGGCTGAAGGCCAGCTGTCTTCCCTCCCCACACGGCATGGCCAGAAGGGCCGAGGAAACCCGTGGGGCGTGCGCCCGCTCCCCTCGCCCCGCTTTCTGCTTCAGCCCGTGGACCAGTTGTGCCGGCAGCCCGGGAGCTGGCAAGGAGCTGAGCCTCCCAGACGGCCTTCAAGAACCTGTGGGGTGGCCATGGGGGACAAGCAGGCCCCCTCCAGTGAAGCCCACAAGGGTTGCCCAAGCTCCCTCCCAGAGCCTGGGGCCACTTACCCACAGCTGTCCCACGTGCCGTGCACAGGACAGCACACGGCCAGCAGGACAATGAGGACATGCAGAAAATCCATCGCTGCCAGCGACATGTGGCAGTTGCAAGGACGAGGGCTTGTCGCCACCAGTACGGCCGCCGTCGTACTGCCCGCAGGATTCCCGTTGCCTGGGGTTCCCTTGGACGTGGGGCTGATGTCACAGAGTGCCCGGTTCCGGGTGCTGGGCGTGGTGGTGTCGGGGGGGTGGGGGGGGGGGGGGGAGGGGAGGCAATAGGAGGGGTTCCAAGCAGGAGTGGAGGCAGAAGCTGGGATCGCACACCCCGACAGAGCCCCGTGCAATGCCCTGCTTGCGCTGCGCCATCAGGGTGGGCAGGCCCCGTGGCAGGCAGCGGCGCCTGGCTCCCAGCTCTGCCTGTTAACAGCTCACAGGACAAAAGCGAGCATGGCCTCGCAGCCTCTTTGCGAAGTTCCCTGCTGCCCTGCTCTCTGCAGCCCTGTGCCACCGTCTCCTTCCCAATAAAGAGACACCAGAGAGCGGGGCTACTACAGGCAGCACGCGCATGCCTGGGTGTCCAAGAGCCAATCTCTCTTACGGCTGCGGCCAGCAACAGTGCTGGGCAAGCCAAATAAGCCACGCGTAGCCCAGCACTGTCAACCTTGCTGCACAAAGCACAGTGAAACGCAGGCGCAGCACAGTCCTGGCTGGCTATGTCAGCCACAGCAACGCCCTCTGGCAGGCTTCGTGTCCTTGCTGCCTATGAGCTCGATTGCGGTTCTGGGGGCACACCGAGCAGGGCACTTGTGGCAAGGACAAGCAAGGTGAAATTCTCGAGAGAGAAGGATGCTCCTGCTCTCAGCCGTACGTGCCATTGTTGTCCATGGCTTTGGTAAATCCTGCATCAGCCTTGTCTCGTGCGTCTGCCTCCTGCCGCTGTCTGGCGGAGCCTTGCTCCCCTGCTGGAGTGCAGGAGAAAAGCAGGAGCCAGGCACGTGCATTACGGTTGCGCAGCAGGGCTAGGTCCCTGGAGGGTAGAGGGCAGTGGCTTGAAGGATGGCAGCCCCAAAGCTTGTGAGAGGTGCGGCAGCTCCCTGCTGCCATCCTGGCTTGTGTGGCGAGGCGTAAGGCACAGAGCGGAGGGAGCAACCGGGTCCCGAGGAGGAGGACCACGCAGGCTCTGCCTGAAAGCGGAAGAGCTGCTCTCAAGGCGCTTGAGGCGCAGCCCGGCTTCCTAGGCCCCAGAACCGGGCCTCCAAGCAAGCGGGCTCAAGGCTGCTTTGTGTTTTGAAAAGGGACCTGCTGCCGGCTCCCATGGGTCTGCTGAGAGCAGGCAGAAGGCGGCCTTGGAGAAGACAACTTGTGTGCTGGGGAAACTCTGCTCTTCCAGCACCATGTTTGGCAGGTGGCTAGCGGGGAATGCCGTCAGAGGTGGCCACGCTTCACAGCTGCTTGAAGGAAGAGCTTGGGGTGACTTGGAGGAGAGGACTCTGGCAGGGACAGCAGTAGCCAGGCAAGCCCGTCCAGTAATGGCACGCAAGTCCGAGGTGACCTAGCTAAGAGCACCCAAAGACCGCGTGTGTTGACAGATGGGGCAAACCTGGGAGCATGGCGGGGCAAAAGAAGCGGGGTTGGCCCCGTTTCTGGGAGGAGAGCAGGGCTGAGAAAGGGAGGAGCCAGGGAAGGTGAGGGGCACGTATAAGGATGGCAATTGGAGAGCAGGGGGGATCGAGGAGACTGTCACACAGAAGCAAAGTGCTGGCTGCTTCGCTTGCCTGAGCCCTGTGCCTGATCACCACAGAACCCGCTGGCCTCTTTTGGAGAGCCACCCCAAAGCCCTTCCTGTGTGGGACTGCAGGACAAGGCCTCAAGGACAAGAGTCCAAGTACTGATAGCCTGATGAATAGAGACTTGATAGAACTTGTAGGGCACAACAAGCCCTGGGAACAAAGGAACAAGCTAACTGCAGACCCCTGAGCCACTACAGTTGAGGAGGCAACCAGCCGGACAGAGAAACAAGTAGCCAGATAAGGGAACGGATGGCGCCCATATGTAACTTTGTTAATCAAGAAAGCCACGTAGAAAGAAACTCCCTAACCTTGGAATAGAAATTGTTGCTATGTCAAGGTAAACTAATAAGTTCCTATTGTTTTAACGGTGTGCCATAAATATCAACCAATCTGTGTTTTTTACGCTTAAGATTTAACCAATCAGTGTGTAATATGTAGAAGGTATAAACTTATATAATTGTAAGAAAATCACTAATAAATGGACAACTTGCTTGCATCAAGCTGCACCCCGTCTCTTCATTCGCCGCAAATTGGTGACCCCGCCATGATCCGGTGAAGGATCTGACGTGGAGGGACTCTCGAATCGCCTAACTGAGCAACATGCAGCGAATCCCACAGAACTTTGAATGATCCGCTGAAAGGAAGCGGGAGCCGGCCGGCCAGAAATCCCTCCGGAGTTGAGAGGTGAGCTGTGGGAAATCCGTAATGGGGAATCAGTTTTCATCCCCAGAAAGAGACGTATATGAGCTTATGAAAGGTCTCCTTAACAAACATAAGAATAGCATTTCTGAGCATGACCTTAAAGCAATGCTTAAGTGGGTGCAAGTAAATATGCCTGCAGTGACTGCAACTACAATTTTCACGCGGGAACTTTGGGACGAGACAGGGGTGAAATTGTGGGATTCTGTGACAAAAGGCAATACGGAGTCCCACCATCTGCTCTCTTCATGGAGAGTTATTTTTGAGACTATGAAAGCACAAAAAGAAAAGGCAGAGGAAGGAGAGGAGGAGGAGTCGCAAGCTCCTATAGCCCTTTCCTTATCAGCCTCCAAATCACAGTGCTCTAAACCCCTGGGTGTTAATGCAGTGGAGTATCTGCCAGAAGAAGACCCCTTTGACCCGGGACCGGTAGACCCTGAACAAGAACCTGATTTATACCCTCCTGATCTGCGTGATGTGTGGGCAAAAATAAAGAAACAAGCCTTAAAGGAGGGGGATTTAGAAATGGCTAAAACTATAGTTGCTCCGGTCTTGTATTCTCAGGGTCGGGCAGGGGGAGCACGATGGGAGGCTCTTTCTTTTTCGGTTGTTAAAGAACTGCGCCGCACGGTTACGGAACATGGTATTTCTTCTCCCTATTTTACAAGTCTGTTATCTCCTGTGTTTGATACTTATGTCATGACTCCTCATGATTTGAAATCTTTAGCACGATTGCTACTAACCCCGACTCAGTACACGTTATGGGAGTCGCATTGGAGAGGGGGACTGCAAGCACTCCTGCTCACGTATGTCAATCATAATGATGCTGCATTAGCTGCACTGACAATAGAGCATCGTACGGGCACCGGGGCACATGCTGGTCCGGTAGCGGAGGCTCAACACTGCCCCCGTGCGGCTCTCGAGGCAATTAGAGAAGAGGCGAAAAAGGCTTTTTTCCAGGTTCCTGACGTACAAAAGCCACAAAAAGCTTTTACTAACATCACTCAGGAGTCTCGAGAACCTTATATGCAGTTTATTGATAGACTAAAACAGGCTTTGGAATGTCAAGTAGATAATGCGGAAGCTCGGGATATATTGTTAACAAAACTAGCTGTTGAAAATACTAATGTTGATTGTAAAAGGCTACTGAAGTCTCTTCCCAACCCGAACCCCACTTTGATGGAAATGGTGGAAGCATGTAACTGAATCGGTACAGTTGACCATAAGTTTGAAGCTATGGCTGCTGCTTTTGCAGCGATGCATGGTGTGGGGAATTGCTATGGTTGTGGTAAGCCTGGTCATTTAAAGAGAAATTGTCTTGCTCGGGCTGCAGGGAATAGACAACAACCTCCTGGTCCTGGAGTTTGTCCGAAATGTCGGAAAGGGTGTCCTTATGCTAATCAATGTCGATCTAAGTATGACTTCCAGGGACAACCGATACAGGGAAACCGACCGCAGAGCGCAGGGCAGCGACGCGCGCAGACACAAGTGCCACAGCTGACATTTCAACAACCTCAGAGAGAAGCACCGACACCTCAAGTCCCTGTCCAGCAACCTCAGGCAGTGCCGGACTGGACCTGGCAACCTCACACACAGTAACACTGCTCGATTCCTCGGTTCATTTATTATCAACAAACGTCAAAGGACCATTACCCCCCGATACACAAGCTCTGTTAATTGGTAGATCTTCCGCAACATTGTCTGGTCTCTTTGTTTTACCAGGTGTTATTGACTCTGACAGTGTGGACAAAATCAAAATCATGGCATGGACTCCATTTCCACCTTGTACAATAGCTCAGGGTAGTCGAATAGCGCAATTGATTCTGATTCTGGCAAGAGTAAGCTCTCTTATCACTGATCATCCTCCGCAGAGGAGAGGAGGTTTTGGATCCACAGGGTTACCTCACATTTTGTGGGTACAATCTATTTCTCCACAGCGACCTATGTATCAGTGTACCCTTATTTACAATGACCAACAAATAGCACTAAATGGAATCATTGACACTGGAGCTGATGTCACAGTAATTTCTCAAGCCAAATGGCCTCCGCAATGGCCACTGACTAATGTCTCTCAGACACTGGCTGGGATGGGGGGGACTGGTAACAGTCGTCAGAGTTTGGAACTAATTCGAATTCAAGGACCAGAGGGACATGTGGCTTCTGTTAAACCTTTTGTGCTACCAGTCCCTATGGTTTTGTGGGGACGTGATGTATTGTCACAATGGGGAATGTCTATCCAAACACATTTTTAGATAGGGCCATTGAAGTGCGCAACACCCTAAAAATAACCTGGAAAACTGATGCTCCTATTTGTGTGGATCAATGGCCCCTTCCTTTGGAAAAACTTCACGCACTTCAAAACTTAGTCTCAGAACAACTGTCCCAAGGACACATTGTACCTTCTACTAGCCCATGGAATTCACCAGTTTTTGTTATTAAAAAACAAACTGGCAAGTGGCGCTTGCTCCATGATCTCAGAAAAATTAATGATGCTGTGGAAGATATGGGAGCCCTCCAACCCGGGCTCCCGTCCCCGACTATGATCCCTCGACACTGGCATCTAACTGTCATAGATCTTAAAGATTGTTTTTTCAGTATCCCGTTACATCCAGATGATGCCCCGAAATTTGCCTTTTCAATTCCAAGCATCAACATGCAAGCTCCGTTGCAGAGATATCAGTGGGTTGTACTGCCACAAGGTATGAAAAATAGCCCTACAATGTGTCAATGGTATGTCACGAAAATACTCAGTCCTGTCCAAAGTGCTGTGCCTACTGTGTTATTGTATCATTATATGGATGACCTTTTAGTGGCAGCACAACATCATGAAGTCATGGAGAAAGCTGTAGCCCTTGTCACAGATGCTGTGAATTCAGCAGGTGTCTGTATAGCACCAGAAAAGGTCCAGAAGTTTCCCCCTTGGAAATATCTGGGCTGGCGAATAAGAGCACAAACTATTGTTCCTCAACCGTTGCAGATCAATACCAATGTAAGAAACCTGCATGATGCACAAAAATTACTGGGAACAATAAATTGGGTTCAACCACTATTGGGAATTTCTAATACAGACTTGGGTCCTCTGTTTGAACTACTAAAAGGGGACACTAATCTTTGTTCTCCACGTAATCTTAACTCTGAAGCAGATACATCTTTACAAAAGGTTGCCTCAGCTATCGCTTCTCGACAGGCCCACCGATGGGCCCCTGAACTACCTTTTTACTTGATTATTTTAAACCCCCTACGACAGCCTCATGTCCTGATATTTCAGTGGGACCTTCAGAACTCAGACCCCTTGTTAATTATTGAATGGATCTTTTTACCTAACCAGTCTACAAAAACTATTTTGACACAACATGAAATGTTTGCCTCTCTGATTGTTAAAGCTAGATCACGCCTGTTAACCTTATCAGGGAAGGATTTTGTCTGTATTTGTCTACCAATAACAACAGTATACTTACAATGGCTTTATCAGCAATCAGACACCTTTGTTATGGCACTTGCTGACTATACAGGTCAAATAACTTCTCATCCACCTTCACACAAACTGTTTAACATTGACTTTCGTCTGATGTTAAAACCCAAAAGAAGTGAACAACCCTTACAGGCACTTACTGTGTTTACAGATGGATCAGGCAAATCACATAAATCTGTTCTCCTATGGTGGGATGATCAATGGAGACGATGGGACTCGGACATAGAGACAGTCTCCGGTTCACCTCAAATACTAGAACTGAATGCAGTTGTTCGCATTTTCCGAAAATGGAACGTACCACTCAACCTTGTTACTGATTCAGCTTATGTTGCAGGTATTGTTACACGAGCTGCAGCTTCTGTGCTGCGGAATGTTTCACATCCACAACTTTTTACCCTGTTACAGGAACTTATTTTCCTTTTGGACTCTCGATCTGCGCCTTATTTTGTTATGCATATTAGATCTCACACCTCACTACCTGGTTTTCTTGCAGAAGGCAATCGACGAGCTGATCTATTGATGTTACCAGTTCAAGTACTGCCAGACCGTATTGCACAAGCTAAACGAAGTCACTCTTTTTTCCATCAAAATGCTGGAGCTCTTAAACGACAGTTTGACCTTACTTCTCAACAAGCATCAAATATTATTGCTGTCTGTCCTGACTGTCAAAAACATTCTTTCCCATCAATTGCTGCAGGAGTTAACCCTAGAGGATTACAAAGCCTACAGTTATGGCAAACAGATGTCACACATTATTCTGAATTTGGTAACCTTAAATATATCCACTCCTCCATTGATACATTTTCAGGTGCCTTGTTTGCCTCTTGTCACACAGGAGAAAAGGCACGAGATGTTTGTGGACATTTAATGCGTGCTTTTGCTACTTTGGGTATTCCCTCAAAGATAAAGACAGATAATGGTCTAGCTTATGTTTCAACAACTATAAAAGCCTTTTTTGCCCTATGGGGTATAACTCATATTACTGGCATTCCTCATTCCCCCACTGGTCAATCTCTCATGGAACGGTCTCATCAGTCTCTAAAACGTCTATTACAGCAACAAAAAGGGGGAATGGGAATGGCTATTCCAGAGGAACGGTTACAGAAAGCATTGTATGTTTTCAATTTTTTAAATTGTTCTTTAATAGATAACAACCCACCCAAAAAACGTATCAAAAAATGTGACAGACAATTGGGATGTATGGATACCCCATCTCCCACTGGCTACTCTGGAACCACAGGAAATTGAACTCCTTGGTTCAGTAAAAATTGATTTTTGCATAAAATTTAACTACACGGGAAAGAATCAATCTAGGGCATGGGACGTTTCCCCTATTCATCCTGGTTTTAGAAATGCAAGTATCTGGTGTAATTACACTGCTAATAACTTGTCTAAATCTAGCAATACTCCGCTCTCACTACCTGCTGGAGTATTTTTTATTTGTGGTGATCGAGCATGGCCTGTCATTCCTTCTCATATAAAAGGAAGTCCGTGTAGCTTAGGGCGACTTTCCGTCCTGACTCCTAACACATCCATGATTTTACAACATCGCTACTCTCGAAGGACAAAGCGTGGCGTTCATGCATTTGCCTCTGATTGTGATGATAACATGCAATTTTGGTCCTTTGGCCAACGCTTTATTGCATCTCTTCTGTTGCCTGGAGCTGCTGCAGGAAAGGCTCTAGCAACATTAGATAAGCTTGGCTGTTGGCTTGCCAAACAAACTAATGCCACAAGCAGCGCCCTGTCTGGTCTTTTATTAGATGTTGATAGTGTTCGCCACGCAACATTACAAAATAGAGCTGCAATAGATTTTTTGCTTCTGGCACAAGGTCATGGTTGTGAAGAGTTTGAAGGGATGTGTTGCATGAACCTTTCAGATCATTCGGAATCAATTCATGCTAGCATCCAAAGATTGAAGGATGGAGTTTCTCATCTTCAACAAAGTGATACTTGGGATTGGTTAGATAAACTGTTTAGTGGTTGGGGCATTTCAGGATGGTTAAGAAGTTTAGTGAAGATGATTATATATGCTTTAGTTGCTTTTTTGTTTGTTTTATTACTTATACCTTGTCTTTTACAATGCTTACAAAAATTAATAACTCGTTCAATTTCAGGGGTTCTTTTTGTGCAACAGGAAGGGGGAGATGTAGGACAAGGCCTCAAGGACAAGAGTCCAAGTACTGATAGCCTGATGAATAGAGACTTGATAGAACTTGTAGGGCACAAGCCCTGGGAACAAAGGAACAAGCTAACTGCAGACCCCTGAGCCGCTACAGTTGAGGAGGCAACCAGCCGGATAGAGAAACAAGTAGCCAGATAAGGGAACGGATGGCGCCCATATGTAACTTTGTTAATCAAGAAAGACGCGTAGAAAGAAACTCCCTTTTTTTGGAATAGAAATTGTTGCTATGTCAAGGTAAACTAGTAAGTTCCTATCATTCTAACGGTGTGCCTTAAATATCAACCAATCACTGTTTTTTACGCTTAAGATTTAACCAATCAGTGTGTAATATGTAGAAGGTAGAAACATATATAATTGTAAGAAAATCACTAATAAATGGACAACTTGCTTGCATCAAGCTGAGTCCCGTCTCTTCATTCGCCGCACACCAGTACAGCCCAGTACAGGCACAGCCTGCTACAATCCGGTCTCCAGTATAGCACACTCTGGCCCAGCACAAGTCTCTTAAGCCACGTACATTCCAGTACACACAACTCCAGTATAGGCACAGCCTGCTACAGTCCGGCACCCAGTACAGCCCAGTATAACCCAGTATAGCCCACCACAAGTCTCTTTAGCTTAGTACATTCCAGTACACACCACTCTGGCCCAGTATAGGCACAGCCTGCTACACTCCGGCACCCACTACAGCCCAGTATAGCCAAATCTGGCCCAGCACAAGTCTCTTCAGCCTCATACGTTCCAGTATACACCAGTACGGCCCAGTATAGGCACAGCCTGCTACACTTCGGCACCCAGTACAGCCCAGTATAACCCACTCTGGCCCAACACAAGTCTCTTCAGCCTCGTATGTTCCACTACACACCACTCCGGCCCAGTATAGGCACAGCCTGCTACAGTCCGGTCTGCAGTACAGCCCAGTATAGCCCCGCAGAAGTCTCTTCAGACTCGTATGTTCCAGTATACACCAGTCTGGCCCACTATAGGCATTCCCTCCTACGTTCCGGCACCCAGTACAGCCCACTATAGCCCACTCTAGCTCAGCACAAGTCTCTTCAGCCTCGTACGTTCCTGTACACACCATTCCTGCCCAGTATGGGCACAGCATGATACAGTCCGGCACCCAGTACAGCCCACTATAGCCCCGCAGAAGTCTCTTCAGACTCATATGTTCCAGTATACACCAGTCTGGCCCAGTATAGGCACAGCCTGCTACGTTCCAGCACCCAGTACAGCCCAGTATAGCCCACTCTGGCCCAGCAAAAGTCTCTTCAGCCGAGTACCTTCCACTACACACCAGTACGGCCGAGTATAGGCACAGCCTGCTACACTGTGGCCCCCAGTATGGCCCAGTATAGCCCACTCTGGCCCAGCACAAGTCTTTTCAGCCTCGTACGTTCCAGTAGACACCAGTCTGGCCCAGTATAGGCACAGCCTGCTACAGTCCGGCACTGAAAAAAGCCCAGTATAGCCAGGCAGAAGTCTCTTCAGACCCATACGTTCCATATATAAAGCACTCCGGTCCAGTATAGACACAGCCTGCTACGTTCCGGCACCCAGTACAGCCCAGTATAGCCCACTCTGACCCAGCACAAGTCTCTTCAGCCTCGTACGTTCCAGTACACACCGCTCCGGCCCAGTATAGGCACAGCCGCCTATGTTCCAGCACCCAGTACAGCCCACTCTGGCCCAGCACAAGTCTCTTCAGCCTCGTATGTTCCAGTACATACCACTCCAGCCCAGTATAGGCACAGCCAGCTACACTCCGGCACCCAGTACAGCCCAGTATAGCCCATTCTGGCCCAGCACAAGTCTCTTCAGCCTTGTACGTTCCAGTACACAACACTCCGGCCCAGTATAGGCACAGCCTCCTATGTTCCGGCACCCAGTAAAGCCCAGTATAGCCCACTCCAGCCCAGCACAAGTCTCTTCAGACTCGTACGTTCCTGTACACAACACTCCAGCCCAGTATAGGCACAGCCTGCTACAGTCAGGCCCCCAGTACGGCCCAGTATATCCCATTCTGGCCCAGCACAAGTATCTTCAGCCTCGTACATTCCAGTACACACCAGTGCAGCCCAGTATAGGCACAGCCTGCTGCAGTCCTTCATCTAATACATCTCAGTATAGCCATGTACAAGTCTCTTCAGACTCATATGTTCCAGTATACACCAGTCTGGCCCAGTATAGGCATAGCCTGCTACATTCCAGCACCCAGTATAGCCCAGTATAGCTAAATCTGGCCCAGCACCAGTCTCTTCAACCTCGTATGTTCCAGTACACACCACTCCGGCCCAGTATAGGCACAGCCTGCTACGCTCCGGCACCCACTACAGGCCAGTATAGCCCAGTATAGCCCAGCACAAGTCTCTTCAGCATCGTACGTTCCAGTACACACCACTCCGGCCCAGTATAGGCACAGCCTCCTATGTTCCAGCACCCAGTACAGCCCACTATAGCCCACTCTGGCGCAGCACAAGTCTCTTCAGCGCTGTACGTTCCTGTAGACACCACTCTGGCCCACTATAGGCACAGCCTCCTACGTTCCGGTCCCCAGTAAAGCCCAGTATAGCCCACTCTGGCCCAGCACCAGTCTCTTCAGCCTTGTACGTTCCAGTACACACCAGTAAGGCCCAGTATAGGCACAGCCTGCTTTAGTCCGACACGCAGTACAGCCCAGCATCGTCAGCACGTCCCCGCCCTCTTTTGGGGTTAGAAACTCCGTTTTTCGGACACAAGAACTTCCCCCTGCAGCAACGTGGCGGGCGGCAGCCAACCCGCGCGTAGCCGGCTGTCCCCACGTGGGAAGGGCGGCCTCTGATTGGTCGGTAGGGCGGCGAGGGGGCAAGGCTCGGTGCGCGGGAGCAGCAGGACCCCCCAGACGGGCCGGGGCGAGGTGGGGGGGTCCAGGAGGGTCATGGAGGAGCTGGGGTTGGGGGAGTCCTGAGGGGTTCCGGGGAGGTCTCCGAGGGGCTTGGCGGCGTGCGGGGGGTCTGCGAGGGGGGGGCGGGTCCAGGTGGGGGCTTGGAGGCGTTTGGGGGGGTGCTGGGATCTCAGAGGCATTTGCGAGGGGGAGGTGCTGAGGGTCTGGGTAGGGGGCTGGTTCGAGTCCTAGAGAGCTGGAGGGGTGGTGGAGGGGTTCTGAGGGGTTTGGAGGGCTCCGAGAGGCAGCTGTGTGGTGGGGGGCTGGGCCCAGCTGCTGTGGGTCGGTTTGGGGCCATTTCTGGTCGGTTTGGGGACATCGCGGGCCGCTGACCCTCCCGTGCCCCCAGGATGCTGCGGGGGGGGTGGCTGTGCCTGGCAGCGCTGTGGCTGGTGGGGGGCTCCCACCCCCCCGAGCGGGGGCTGCCCCGGGACCTGGGGGGAGCCCACCACGACCACGCTGATGGCTTCGCCTACGACCACGAGGCTTTTCTGGGGCCAGAGGAGGCTCGAACCTTCGACCAGCTCTCGCCATCTGAGAGCCAGCGCCGCCTGGGGTAGGGGGGCTGGGGGGGACCCCCACTGTCCCCCGATCCAGACATTTAGGGGGTTGGAGGAGCCAGGTGGCCTGTGGGCGGCAGGGGGGGACCCAGGACCCCCATTATTCCCGGACCCAGAAGTCTGGGAGCACCCAGGGCCCGCCCAGTGCCCTCACCCGAGTACCCAGACACCCAGGGGACCCTGAGGAACCTAGGTGCCCCCAGACCCAAACCTCCCCTGACACAGCCCACCCATAGGGGCCAACATGGGGGGCAATTAAGGCCAGTCTTGGGCCCATTTTTGCCATTTAAGGTCAGTTTTGGGGCACTCTGTGCCCATTTTGGGCTATATCACATTGGGTGGTGTTTGGGGGCTCCTGAACCCTCCCTTCCCCCCCCCAGGCTGCTTGTGGGTCTGATCGATGGGGACGGGGATGGCGCGGTGACAACAGAGGAGCTGCGGGGCTGGATCGAGCGGACGCAGCGGCGGGCACGGGAGGAGAGTCTGCGCCGGGGCTGGCAGCGCTATGACCGTGACAGTGACGGCATCGTGACATGGGACGAATATCGGCGAGAGGCCTATGGACACCCCGGTGAGGCGGGGGGACGAAGTACCACCCGGGGGGAGGGGGGCTGGGACTGGATGCCTGAGTCCCCTGGGTGGGGGCATGGGGGGGGGGGTCCTCCCAGATGCCTGGGTCCCCTCAGAGAGTGCCCATGTGTCCCTTGGGTGGGGGTTGGGGGATGCTGTTTCCTGGCTGCCTGATCCCCTGGGCGGGGGGGGTGGGTTATGGGGTCTCCTAAAAGTGTGGGTCCACTTGGGGGAGGTTCTGGGGGTCTCCTGGATGCCTGGCTCCCTCGCTGAAGACCCCCCCTCTCCCCACAGAGGATGACTTTGAGGGGACGCAGCACCCCGAGACATATCGTCAGCTGCTGGCGCGAGACGAGCGGCGGTTCCGGGCAGCTGATAAGGATGGGGACGGTGGCGCCAACCGCACGGAATTTGCTGCGTTCCTCCATCCCGAGGACTTCGAGCACATGAGGCCCCTCGTGGTGACGGTCAGGGACCCCTGCACAGAGGGGGGGCGGTGAGCTGGATGCCTGGGCCCCCTTTTTAAGGCAGGAATGCAGGGAGTCATAGAGCGCCCCCCCCCCCCCCTTGTTTTCCAGGAGACTATGGAGGACATGGACAAGGATGGAGATGGCTTCGTCCAGGTGGACGAGTACATCGGTGAGCCTGGATCCCCAGGTCCTTCTCTGGGGAGGAGGGGTGGGTGGCCCAGACCCCCCGGGTCACTAATTAACCCCAGGCCAGGACACCTGGGTTCTTAATTAGCCTTAGCCCTGACCTCCTGGCTGTCTGCAACCTTGGGTCCCTCTGGGGGGTGGTGGATGGCACAGACCCCTCAGGTCCTCAGCCTCTGGGTCCCTGGATGCCCGGGCCCTGGGGTCCCACGTGTCCCACACCTCTGGGTCCCTGGCTGCCCGGGCCCACCCTGACGGGGGTCCCCCCTGCAGCGGAGCTGTACACAGGCACCCCAGGCACCCCGGAACCCCAGTGGGTGCAGGAGGAGCGAGTGCAGTTTGTGCAGGCACGGGACCGGGACGGGGATGGGCGCCTGGACCCTTCCGAGGTGGGGCACTGGCTGCGGCCCCCCAGCCCTGACTGGGCAGGGGTGGAGGCTGCCCACCTCCTGCACCACTCGGACGTTGACAAGGTGACACACACACCCCCCGGGTAGAGGAAATGGGGGCCTGCACCTATGGGTCCCTGGGGGAGGGGGGGAGGCTGGGTACCCCTAGGGTGGGGTAGGGGAAGCACCCATAGGTCCCTGGCGGAGGGGGGAGAGGCTGGGTACCCCCAGAGCGGGTTACGGGAGCACCCATAGGTCCCTGTGGGAGAGGGGAAGAGCCTGGGTGCCCCATGGATGGGGGATGGGAACACCCGGGACACCTGAATCCCTCCCAGGGTTGGGGGAGCGGAGGGCCTGGGTGCCAACAGCTGGATGCTGTGGGGATGGGTGGGCCATGACCCGCCCCTCCCCCAGGATGGCCAGCTGACCAAGGCTGAGATCCTGGGCAACTGGCAGATGTTCGTGGGTAGCCAGGCCACCAACTACGGGCAGGACCTGGAGCGCCCCCACGACGAGCTGTGACCCCCCCCGGGATGCTGGGACCCCCCAGTGGCGGGGGACAACACAAAAGGACACTTGGGGGTCAGGGGCACCATCTGTGCAGGGAATAAAGATGCAGGGGAGTAACTCCCCCACCCCCACAAGCTGCCCCAGCTGTGATGGGGATCCCCCCAGGTGATAACAGGGGCACTGTGGGGACACCCGGGGACACGTGGGACCACCTGGATCACTCAGGTGATGGGGGGTAGCCCCAGGATACTGAGCCACTCCAGGGACAGCTGGGACACACCCCCACCCCAGGACACAAGACCCACAGGTGACATTATGGAACCCCCAAGGGACAGTGGGGACACCCACTCCCCCCACCCTCCAGGACCACCTTAGGTGACTATACCCTGGGGTCAGCCAAGTGACATTAGGAACCCCTGGGTGACAGCAATGACACTCCCCCATCCCCCTCAGGGACATGTGGGAACCTACCACCAACAGCAGGGGACATTTGACCCCATGCCCCCCACCCCACCCCGGGACCCCCAGGTGAAAGCAAGACACACACCCCAGAACAGGGAACCCTCCCTGATGAGACTGGGGACCCCCACCTGGAAGTAGGCCCCCCTGTGTGACACCAGCCCCGTTCAGCTGCATTTATTCCTCAGCAACAGCCCCATATAAAAACATAACTTACGAAAGGGGGGGGAGGGGAAGATGGGACACAAGGGGCCCCCTGCCACAGCCCCACAAAACTGGCTCCCCCCAAAGGAACCCAGGGCTGGGGGAGGCTGGGGGCAGGGAACAGGATGGGATGGGATGGCAACAGGGACCCTCCCACCCCCCCCAAACATGGGGGGGGGGGCAGCTGAGAAGATCCATGAGGGGACACTGGGGACCATGCCCCCCCACCAAGAGGGAGAGCCCCCCACCCCCAAAATCACAGGACCCCTCCCAAGTCAGGGAGGGACAACACTTGGACACCCCCAAAGACAAGTGGGGGCTTCCCCTAACATGAGCCCCCCTCCTCAGGACCCCCCTTTACTGGGGAGGTGACACAGGAGACCACCCCAGGGCCATGGGGGTTCATGGGGGACACACATTGCTCCCCCAGCAGGGGCAAGAATTTGGGGCAGCCCCCTGTGGCAACAGGAAAGGTATTTGGGGACTCCCCAGTGACAAGGGGGGGGGGGCAGGGCTACAGGACCCCACCTATAGTGTCAGGGGGGCGATTTGGGGGAACTCCCCCTGGATTTGTGTGTGTGTGTGTGTGTGTGTGTGTGTGTGTGTGTGTGTTGAAGCCCTCCACAGGGACATGGGGATGCCACCACACACCCCCAGGCTGAGGGAGGTCCCTTGGTTTGATGGGAGGAGGGGTGTCCCATTGTGGGGGTGCCCCCTCCCCATTTCGGGGGTGCCAGGCCCCCACCCTAGCGCATGCGGTAGTCAGTGGAGCAGGAGAGCTCGCAGAGCTGCCCCTTGAAGTCCAGGTCGATGGTGAAGTCAAGGTCACGCTGCAGAGGAACAGAGGGGTCAGGCGTCCCCCAAAACATGAGGGGGGTCCCTCCACCTCTCAGAGGGCCCCCCAAACCCAAAGGGACACCCTCTGTCCCCAAGGCGCCCCTGCAATGTCCCACATTGTATTTAGCACTGGGTTCATGGAGACGGTGAAGACCACCAGAGCTTCCAGCCTCCCCCCAGTGTCCCCAAGGCCCTGCCCTTGTCCCCAAGGTCACTGGTTGCCCCAAGGTCCTCTCCAATGCTCCTCTGTTGTCCCCAAGGCCCTCCCCAATGTCCCCAAGGCCCTCCTAGTATTGCCAAGATCCTCTCCAAAGTTCCTCCATTGTCCCCAAGGCCCTCCCCCATGCCCAAAAGCCCTGTCCATATCCCCGAGGTCCCCCCGCTCACGTTGTTCTTGGCGTTGGGCTTCATGGTGATGGTGCCAAAGATCTCCTCCCCAGTCTTGACGGTGAGGTAGTCCTCCATGTAGAACACAGTCTGCTTCCAGTGTGTGTAGGGGGACTCAGGGCCTGGGGACACCGCAGGGATGCCGTGGGGGGACACCTCTGGGGGTCAGGGGACACCCCACAGGGACACACGTGGAGGCCCCTGGGGTGAGCAGACCCCCCCGGTGACCCCCCAAACCCACAGGGCAGCACCGGACTGCCTACTTAGCACCAGCACTAGCCACACCCACCCTGAGGCACTACCCCCTTTGCTGGCCACGCCCCTGATCCTGCCCCACCTCCCCACAGGCCACACCCCCTGCTCCAAGGGGAACACCCCTCCATGACACTGAGCGTTTGGCCCCGCCCTTTCGGCTAAGACACACCCCCGAGGTCCTTGGTTCCACACCTGCCCACAGCAGATGAACCCGATAGGGCCCTTCTGGTGGTCCCGCCCCTTCTGCGGCTGGCCCCGCCCCAAGGGGATGCCCCACCCTGCTCCACTGGTGAAGCTGGTTTGCTTGCAGCAGCAGGGTTAGCGACAGAAACCTGCTGCTGGCCCCGCCCCCCCGCGGCAGGCCCCGCCCCCCCCACTCACTGGTGGAGAAGCCCGTGCGCTTGTGGCAGCGCGTGAACTCGATGTTGAAGTACGCCACTAGCGCGTGCACATAGTCGTTGCGCTTGACTTGGAGACAGAAGGGTGCCGTGAAGGTCAGCTCCTCCACCTTCACCGTGTAGATGTCCACCTCCTGCAGGGCAGGGGGCACGTGGCAGGCGCGGGTCCCACACAGCCTCCTCCTGGGGGGTGGGGGGAGGGGGGTGGGGGGCGGGAGGCACACCCAAATCTCCCTGCTTGGCTTTCTGGAGGGGCACCAGAACCCCCAAACCTGCCTCCCACAGCCAGGGGAACCACAGGGAGCCCCCCACACCCCACTCTGGGGATAACAAAGCGCTAAGCCAGCCTGTGACCCTCCCAAAGGGGTTGGGGAGGTCCCTGTGACCCCCCCCAAACCCACCTTAATGAGGCAGGCATTGGTAACAAGCTGCTTAGGGTCCACCACATCGACAAGGGGCTCCTTGATGGCCACGTCCTTGATGCAGGACATGTCAAAGCCGTAGACGTTCTCCCACCCTGCAGGGGGTTAAAATGGCCATGGCGGGGGGTGGGGGGCACACAAGGTTCCCCCTGGACCCCCCCCCAAACCCCCCTTGTTCCTTTACTCACAGTGGATCTTGTAGTCCTTGTACTGCCGGTCTTCTATGGCTGTCACATAGAGCGTTGCCCGGTCAGGGAAGATGAGGCCGTCAGGGGTCTGGGGGACACATGGTGGGGGTCAGCGCAGCCAGGGGAGGGACTGGGTGTCCCCAAAATCTGGCTGGGAAGGGCTGAGGGCAGTCTGTGGGGTCTGGGGAGGGTTCCAGGGGGCTCCCCGGTCTCAGCAGCCACTCATTGTGCACGTGGATGAGGGTGATAGACATGGAGATTTGGGGGGGGAGGCGGGGCCGTTTGGGGGATCGAGGAGGTTCCTGGGTGGCTCCAGGCCTCCCCCCAGACTCTGCAGATGCTGGACTGTATGGAATGAGGTGGATTTGTGGGAGCTGCAGAGGGATGGGGGCCATGGAGGGGGGTTGGAGGGGGCATCCCAAGGCCTCCCCAGACTGACCAGCCACTTGTCACGAGCGTAGATGACTGTGTTGAGCATGGACTCGTAGAAGAGGCAGTAGCCCATCCACTCGCTGATGATGATGTCGACCTTCTCCACTGGCAGTTCCACCTCCTCCACCTTCCCTTTGATAATAGAGACCACTGTGGGGCAGGTAAGAAAAGTAGTCAGGGAGCGAACAGCTTGGGGGGGCTGATGGGGGGCAGCTGGAGTAACCAGAGCAACAGTTAGGGAAACCGGACAGTTTGGGGGCACTTATGTGACCCAGAGGGTCTCAGGAGGGCAGTTAGGGGGCTCAAGGTATAACTGGGTGGCACTTCAGGGGGTCAGGGGAGGTACTTAAGGGTCCTGCAGTTATTTGAAGTGCAGTTAGGAACCAAGCAGGGCAGTTAGAGGGACTAGAAAGAAATTGGGGGGCCAGGTAGGGGATCTGAGGGGGCAGTTAGAAGTCCCAGGGGTATCTGGGGGGCATTTAGGGGTCAGGGCCAGTAGTTTGGGGTCCCAAGGTTATCTGGGGAGCAGTTAGGGGTCCGGGGGGGGCACTTAGGAGTTCTCTCACCATGGTCCAGCTTATTGGCCTTGACTATCTTGACGGCATAATCGGAAATACTGGAGCACTCAATCTATGGGTGGGTGCACAAAGATGAGCCAGAGGCCCCCAAACCACATGGAGACCCCCAACCCCCCTAGGGACCCCCTGGCTCACCCCGATGACGCGGCGGGCACCAGCTTTGGCAGCAAACATACAGAGAATGCCAGTGCCGCTGCCGACATCCAGCACCACTTTGTCCTTGAAGAGGTGCCGGTTGTGGAACATGGAGTTGCGGTAGGTCAGCGTCCGCACTTCATCCTTCAGCATCTCCTGGGTGGGAGGGGGGGAGGCAATGGGGGGAGGATTAGGGGAACCTGCACCCCAACTTCCCCCCTGAACCTTCCCAAAGTCCTCCCAGTCCCCCTGAGCTGCCCTGAGTCTCCCTGGGCTCTCCTAATACTCCCAAAGTCCCTCCCCAGGCAACCTCATCCTTCAGCAACTCCTGGGGGGTAGCAGGCTGCACCTCAAAACCACCCCTGACCCCCCCAAACCCCTCCTGAGCTGCCTTGAGACCCCCCTGAGCTGTCACAAACCCCCTCCCGCACCCCCTAAACCCACCTCATCCTTCAGAATATCCCAGGGGGGCACGGGGGGGGGGGGGCTGCAACCCCAAACTCCCCCAGTCCCCCTTAGCACCCCACACAAGCCTCCCATGTCCTTCAGCATCTCCTCATGAGGGAGTGGTACAGATTTGTTGGGGCCCTAAATCTTGACACCCCTCACCCAATGGTATCTCCCTAGAGCATCCCTTGGGTGACAGCCAGGATTAGCAGCAGGTCCCAGAGTCCCGAGTCCCCCGCTCAAACCACCTTCTGCTTCAGCATCACTGGACAGGCCAAAGAAATGGGGAGAGGGGCCCCCAAGAAAATTTGGGGGGACTAACAACCCCACAGCCCCCCCAAACTCACTAATGACCCCACAGCACCCCCCACAAAACCACTCCTGCCCCTCTGGTGAGCACAGAGGGGGTGGAAGGGCACCTCCCAACCCCCCTTCCCGGGTGTGCCACAGCCCCCCTCAGCCCAGGAGCAGGGGCGGTTGTGGTGCTCTGCGAGGGTGCCCAGTACCTCATGGATGCCAAAGTGGGCGTAGGAGTCAAAGTAGTAATCCTTGGAGGTCATCTCCTCGGCCGAGGGCTTGGTGCTGCTCTCCCCGGGGGGGCACGAAACCTGGGGGAGAGGGGCACAGGGGTGTGGGGGGGGTGAGGGGAAAAAGGGAGGGGACCCCTATCAGACACACACCCCCAGTAGCCCTGGGATCCCCCCCCCAAGTCCTATTGCTCGCACATACACAGGGCTGCAAGGGAGGGGTGCATGGGTGTACAGGGGTTTGGGGGGGCCCTGGAAGTTTTGGGGAGTCCTGGAGGAGTGGTTTTTGGGGGGGTTTAAAGGATATTTACATCTTCTAGCGGCGTCTGGAGGCTCATCCCGTTAGCCAGGGTGGCTACAAACGTCTAGGAGAGAGGAAGGGAGAAACGTCAACCCCGGGGGAGGCCGGGGGACCCCCGAAACAGGCCGGGGGGGCCCCCATGGTGGGGGGAGGAGAGCCCGTTGGGGGGCTGGTAGGGGCTTTGGGGTGGTGGTGAATAAATTAGAGGGGACACTGAAGGCTTGGAGGGGTCTAAGGATTCTGATTCCAGGTGGCAGTGAAGATTTTGGGGGCTCAGGAGCCCATTTTAGGGAGCAGTGATGGTTTGGGGTGGGCACTGATGGTTTGGGGGGCTCAGGAACCCTTTTTAGGGGGCAGTGAGGATTTGGGGTTCAAGACCTCAATCTGGAGGGCATTGATGGTTTGGGGGCTCAGGACCTTGATTTAGGGGGCCAGAGGGGGTTTGGAGGACTCATGACCCCATTTTGCGGGGGCACTGAGGACCCCTGTCTGGGGGGCACTGAGGATTTGGGAGGGACAGGAACCTATTTGGGGGGCCTGTAGGGGGGAAGTGGTGATTTGAGGGGGAAAGAACCCCATTACAGGGGGGCTCCAGACCTCAAAGTGGGGGGCAGCTCATTCAGCAGGGGAGAGGAACAGGCAGGTTTGGGGGGCAGCAGCTCCTGTGTCCACCCCACCATTACCCCACGACGGGTCTGGGTCACGCCTCTGTCACAATAGGACCTCCCAATCACGACACGCCCCGCTCAATACACTGCCCCCCGCCAATTACGACAGGACCCCCTCCAATCACGCTCCCCCCCCAAAACTCAGCCCCTCACAACAGGGTCCCCGCTGTCACGACAGACCCTGCCCTATTGCCCCCCCCGCCCCCCCCCCCCGCTTTGTTCCCACTGTGGCGGGAGCCGCGTGGCGGGGGAGGGGCCTCGAGGAGGGGGGTGTCGTGGGGAGGGGGGGTGTCCGGGCCCCCCACGTGGCCCCACCGCCACGTGGCCCCTCCCCCCACATGCGCGTGAGGCCACCCCCGCGTCAGGACCCCTCCTTGCCCTCCCCCCCCCCAGCCTCATTACCCTCCCCCCGAACCCATTATAGACCCCCAGCACCATTACGCCCCCCCCCCGAGCCCCTCATCCCCAGACCCCCGGAGTATTACGGCCCCCCTGGAGCCCGCCTCCCCCCGCTGCCCCCGATTAACCGACCCCTAGGCCCCCACGACAGAGCCCTCACCCCATTATGTGCCCCCCCGGGCGCATTACGGACCCCCTTGGCTCCACGAGTCCCGCCCGCGGCCTAATTCTGGAGCCCCCTCGAGGCCCCCCAACCCCACCGCGGCCCCCTCAGAGCCCCCCGGCCCTATTGTAGGCCTCGCCATCCCCACTACAGGCCCCTCACAGCCCCCACCCCGGCCCCATTAACCAACCGCCGCCGCCACTATAGGCCCCTCAGGACTCCTCCAGGGCTCCCCCCCGGCCCCATTAAAACGCCCCTCGGCCCCGTTACAGCATCCCCTGGGCCCGGTCCCCGCTCACCTCCATGATGCAGTTCGCCGCCTCCGCCATCTTGTGAGCGCGAGGAGCAGCCCCCGCCTCACCGCCCGCTGCCTTTATACTGGGGGCGCGGCGGAGAGCGCCCCCCGCGCCACCCCATTGGCCGTCGCTCGCTAGAGGCGCGGCCCATTGGGCGGTACGGCCGCCGCTCGCCGCCCGGCCCCGCCCCACCGCGCGGAGCAGCGGCGGACGGGCCCGCCGGGCTACGATTGGGCGGCGCGATGTCAGTCAAATGGGAAGCCCCGCCGCGATGCAGCTCCGCCTCGGAGGGTGCGCACAGGCGGGGAGACGCCCATCACGAAGAGCCCCGCCCACAGCAGGCTCCGCCCCTGAACAGAGCGCCCCGCCGTGGCGGGGAGGACGCCGGCCGCACTAGCCCTCCTCCCCTAGACACCCTGCTCCCCGAGATATCCCAACGACCCCCACCCCACCCCCCATTATCCTTAAAGGGGACCCAGGGCCTCTCCCCTACCCCCACCCCCCGCCCCGCCCCTAGCCACAGAACCACTCAAAATCAGTGCTTTTTTAATTATTATTCACAGTAGAAAACCCACGAAAATGCCCCAAATCCCGCCAGGGGAGGGGCGGAAGGGGGGTCCTGGAGGGTCCCAGGACCCCAGAGCGGCCTCCCCTCACCAGCTGGGGGGGCCGAAGCGGGCCACCAGTCGCTCCTGTGCGTCCAGGTCCTTCTGCACCTTCCACCGCATGTAGAAAATGGGGCAGTCGCGGCTGGGAGGACACGGGGACATCAGGGGGGAGGGACAGGGATGGCGTGGGGGACATTGTGGGGTTGTATGAGGGGGACACTGGAGACACAAAGACAGTGTAGGGAGACACTGGGGACAGCAGACAGGACAGGGATGGCACTGGGGACACAGAGACAGTATGGGGGGACATTGGGGACATCACAGGGGGCAGACGAATGGCGTTGAGGACGTAGGGACATGTGAGGGGCGACGGGGGCAGAGTTGGGGGGACAGGGATGGTATTGGGGACATTGTGGGGGTATATGGGGAGGATATTGGAGACACAAAGACAGTGTAGGGGGACACAGGGGACAGGGATGGCATTGGGGGACACAGGGACAGCATGGGGGGACATTGGGGACAATGTTGGAGACAAAATCAGGGATGCTGGGGACATCAAGGGGACACGGGAGACCCAGGGACAGCATGGAGAACATTGGGGGATGGTGGGAGGACACTGGCAATGTTGGGGACAATGTTGAGGACCACCACGGACAATGACAGGGGGATGTGGGGCACCTGGGGATAGCGTGGGGGACACAGGGGGTGGCAGCTCAGGAAGGTCACCTGGTGCAGAGGACGTCCTCGTGCAGGGAGCCCTGGCAGCGCTGGCACTGGCTCCAGAGTCGGGAGAAGCGCTCTTCCAGCGCTGCCAGCTGGGACACCTGCGGACAAAGGCTGGCATCAGGGACCCCCCCAAAAACAGAGATCCAGGGAACGCCCTGAAAAAGGGACCCAAGTGTCCAGGACAGCGCCCCAAAAACAGGGGGACCCAGGCATCAGGAGTGCCCCAAAGAGGGGACCCAGAAGTTTAGGATACCCCAAACGAAGAGGGAAAAGGCATTCCACACCCTACCCCCCGAAAAAAAAAGGGGGGACCCAGGTGTCGGGACACCCCCAAAATATGGACCCAAGCATCCAGGACCCCCACCTCCTTCTGGTAGAGCTCGGACTGTCGCTGCCGGCAGAAGTCACACACGGCACCTGGAAGGGTGGGGAGAGAAACGGGGGACAACTGGGACCTGATCCTGCCTGGGGTGGGACGGGGGGGCAGCTGGCAGCAGCCCCCGGGGGGGGTCCCCGTTATTCTTGGGGGGAGGGTCCTACTCACCATGGTGAGTCAGGATGGCCCGGCACCCCACGCAGGTGCTGCGCTTGGTGGCAAAGGCCATGAGCCCCCCGACCTTGGCTGTCAGCACTGTCTTGCAGCGGGTATGCTCCCCCTCTGCAGGGAAAAAAAGAAGGGGTCGGGGGTGGGGGGGGGCAACAAAATCCCCAACCCCCCCAGAGCCCCCCAAATCCTCCCACACCCCTGGGAGCCTCTAAATCTAACTCCCTCCTTCCCCAGGGGCACCCTGTGCTGTGGGTCCCCAGAGGGGGTCCTAGGGTGGGGGTGGGGGATTTGGGGGAGACTGGGGGGTATCTGGGGTCACCTGGTGGGTTTTCGGGTCCCCAAGCAGGTTTTGGGGTGCCCCCAGCGAGGTTTAGGGTCCCCTGAGAAGGATTTTGGGGTCCCACGTGTATTTTGGGGTAATCAGGCAGGAGGACACTCTCAGCCCTGCTGTCCATACAGCTGGGACCAAGGGGGTGTAGGTGGGATTTCGGGGTCCCCTGGATGAGTTTGGGGTCCCCAGGTGGGTTTTGGGGTGCAAGAGCATTTCTGGGTTCACCACAGTATCAGTTTTGGGGTGACTCAAGCAGGAGGACACTCTCAGCCCTGCTCTTGCCCAGGATGGGCTCAAGGGGGTACTGGTGGGAGCCCTGGGTGGGATTTGGGGTCCTCGGGTGGGTTTTGGGGTGCCCCCAGCGTTGGCTTTGGAGTGACTCACGCAGGAGGACGCTTTCGGCCCGGCCCTCGCCCAGGATGGGCTCGAAGATGCGGAGCAGAGGCTTGGCCAGCTGCTGCTCCAGGTAGTAGCGGGTGTCGATGGGCAGGTTGTGCTCCAGGGCATAGATGGGATCCTGGGGGGGGGCGGCGGGGAGGGGGGCAGGCAGTGGCTTTGGGGACTCCCCCAGCACCCCCCCGATGTCCCTCTGTCCCATCACACCCCCAGTTTATCCTCCCAGAAACCCACTGGTGCCTCATCCCTCTGTTCATCTCTGGACCACCTCCATGTTCCCCCTGGGCTCCCCAGTCCCCATTGCATCCCCCCCATGTCCCCCCACCCCCTCACAAGCCGCCCCAAATCCCCATCATGGCCCCCCCGTGTGTCCCTCACAGGATGAGCCCCCCCGACTCATGCCCACCCCAACCCAAGGTGCCCCCCCACACACTCCCCACCTCAGACTTCATGTAGGCAGCCACCCCCTTGGCGCCGGTGACGATGACATAGGGGACGCGATCGCCCAAGCTGGGGGCACTGCCAGGGTCCCGCTGCCGCATCCTAAGGGCAGGGGGGGAGGCACCCATGGGTGGGGGGCACCCCACTTTGGTCACCCCCACCTCCCCTCCCCCAGTCTGGGGACACCCACCTGCAGGTGCCCCATAAAAGTGCCCAGTTTGGGGAGGGGGTATAAGGTGCCAAATTTGGGGGGGGGGGATCTGTTTTGTGGTGCCCATGCAAGGGGTCTCCTTTTTTAGGTGCCTATTTGGGGAACCCCCATTTCGGGGTGCCCATTTGGGGGTCTCTACTTCCAGTTGCCCATTTTGGGATCCCCCTTTTGGGGTGCCTCTTCCAGTGTGCCCACCCGGGGGTCCCCATTTGCTGGTGCTGGTTTTGGGGTGCTGCCAGAGGGTCCCCCCACCTCTCGGCCAGCTGGACATGGGCCTGGGGGGCTGCGTAGGCACTGGCCGCCCTCGTTAACTCCTTGGTGATAACGAGCTGCGAGATGTCCACCCGGTTACACAGCAGGTCCGAGATCACCTCCTGCGCGTGGGCCACCGCCCCATCGGGGTCCCTGGAGGGAAAAAGCAGGTTCAGGGGGGCTGGGGGATGCCCACATCACACCGCAGGGTCCCTGCGGGGCAACACAGGGGGGTCTGGGGGTGCTGGGGGACCCCCAGCTTCCCCAGGAGGTCTGAGATCACCCCTTGGGGTCCCTGGGGGAGAAAAGGGGGTTGGGGGCGCTGGGGGATGCCCACATCACCCCACAGCTTCCCCAAGGAGAGGAGGATGGGGGGTGTCACAGGGCCCTACAGCACCCACAGAAGACACATGGGGACCCCCCGCCCCCACAGCATCCATGGAGGGCACACATGGGGACCCCTGCACCCCATACCCCATCCACCGGGGACACATGATGACCCCCCCTCCCCCCCGCCCCTTCTCATGGAGGGACACCGTGTGGCACACAGTGCTCACGGGGACCCCTCCCCGCCCCACAGGACCACCCTGCACCCCATCACCGGTGTAGCAGGATGCGGTGCAGGCAGGCGGTGACCAGGTTGGCAGCCAGGGGACAGTTGTCACGCCGAACGGCCTCCAGCCCCTTGCAGTCCAGCTTGTCGTGGGCCTCGGCGCGGGAGGAGAAGCAGAGCCCCGCGTAGCGCTTCTTGCTGATCAGCAGGTATGGCCAGTACACCTGTGGTGGGGCAACCTCAGCACGGACCATCTCAGAATGTGGGGACCCCCCCATTCCGGGACATGGGAACCATCCAGGGACACAGGGGTCACTGAAGGGACAGGTTTGGGGCTGTAGGGATGCCCCAAGGACGTAGGGAGACCCCCGGGAAAACTTTTGGGACATGGGGACCCTCAGAAGAACATGGGGACCCCACAGACATCCCTGAGGACATGGGGACCATCCCAGTGATGTGGGGGTCTCCCTGGAGACCACCCCAGGGACCCTCACAAGAATGCAGGGACATACCTGGGGACATGAGGACCGCCCCCCCCAGGGATCTAAGAACCCCCCTTGGGGACGTGGGGACCCCCCCGGGCCCCTCTGACCTTCTCAAACTCCAGTTTGATGGGGGAGGGGAAGTGGCTGGAGACCCAGGTGGCCACCTCCCGCCCCAGGGCCATCGCCTCAGCCACCGAGGTCACCCCCAGCCGGCACATCACCGAGTCCGTGTCCCCGTACACCACCTGGGAGGGCATGGCCTCAGGGTCACCCTCGGGACCCCTACATCTCCCCCCCAGCATTCCCAAATCCTCCCGGGACCCCTGAAAACCCCGGGAATTCCCAAATCTGCCCCTGGAACCCCCGAACTGTCCCTAGGACCCCTCCCCAAAACCCCCCTGGGACCTCCAATTCTCCCCGAGACCCCCAAACCGCCCCCAGGACCCCCCCCAAATCCCCTCAGCACCCACTATAAACCCCCTGGGATGCCCCAAAACCCCCTCAGGACCCCCTAAAACTCCCTGGGATGCCCCGGAAAACCCTCAGGACCCGCCACACCCTCCCAGGACCCACCTTGGCATCAGCAGGGCAACCCAGCACCAGGCAAGATTTGCCCTCTGGGGCCCCCCCAGCCCCTCGGCATCCCCCCCGAATGCCTCAGAACCCACCCAGGACCCCCAGAAGCCTGCTCAGCCCACCTTGGCATCTGCAGGGAAGCCCTGCGCCAGGCAGTATTTACTCTCCACCAGCTGCTTCGTCCGCTCGATCATCTGGCGCCCAAAGCTGGTGACACTCTGGGGACACACACAGGGACATTGGGGGGCTGTGGGGCAGAGGGGGGCGTAAGGCAGGGAGGGCTGAGGGGCAGGGACCCCCCACCTGCCTGAGGGGTTCAGGGAAAGCCCAGTGCTGGGTCCAAGAAGCCTGAGGGAGGCTGTGTTGGGGACAGCACGTGCTGTGGGGATCTGTCGGGTGCTGTGGGGCATCGTGGGGTGCGGTGGGGTGCCACGGGGAGCAGTGGGGCGCTGTGAGGCAGCCATGGGGCTCACCTGGGAGATCTCGAGGCAGGGCAGGCGCCCAGCCTGGGCACCGGTGAAGCCATAGACTGAGTTGGCGCTGACCTTCAGTGCCTGCTGCCGCCCGTCCAAGACCTGCCGCCGGAACCCATCCTGCTCCTGCGCCAGCTCTGCCTTCACCCTGCCAGGACCTGCTGTGACCCACAGCGACCCACAGCCAACCCCAGCCCCAGAACCCCACAGAGGGACACAAACCCACCAGGGACTCCCAATCTTCATATGGAGACCCCAAAATCCCTCAGGGGACGTGTCCCCCTCCATGTCCTCTCCATGGCCACCTGTGTGTGTCCCGCATCCCCCCATGTCCCCCTGTTCCTTCACGTCCCCCCCGTTCCCGTATCCCCCTGTCCCCCAGTGTGTGCTTCCACCCCCCATGTCCCTACCTCTTGCGGGCAGCCAGCAGCCCCTCGAGGACACGGGGCAGCAGCCCCTTGCGCACGCTGGCAGTGACAAAGAGCTCACCCGTTGGGGTGCGAATGAAGTCACTGGGGCCCAGCCTGGAGGGGGAAAAGGGGGGGTCACAGGGTGGGTGGGGCACCCACAGCTGCCTCCTGGTGTCCCCACTGCCCCTGATCCCCCCAGCCCCTCCCAAGCCGCACCCAGTGACCGCAACCCTACCCCAGCCCCTGCCAGTACCTCCCCGTGCTCTCTAGCCATTCCAGCTGTTCCCAGTACCCCCCAGCCCCTCCCAGTTCCCCTCCAGTTCCCCCCAGTCCCTCCCAGTTCCCACCCAAAGCGCTGGGGCCCCCCCGGGGGCAGCAGGGTGGTGTAGCAGAGGTTGTGTGCCATCATGATGGAGGGGTACAGCGAGGAGAAATCCAGCGTCACGATAGGCACGTCGTAGTACCTGGGCGGGCACAGGGTGGGTTACAGGGGGTCAGGGGGTGTCACAGAGGAGTCTGGGGGTGTCACAGGTTTGGGGACACACACGGAGCCAGTCCCCTCACACTCACCCCTTGAGGGGCTCAATGACAGTGGCCCCCTCATAGTCCTCCCCCCCCTCTGGCTTCACCACCGGCATCAGCAGGTCCTCCTTCATCGCCTGGGGCACAGGGGGGTCACTGGCACCAGGGGGGGCACCAGCACCCCCAGTCACCTCCCTGAGACCCCAGTGGCTCCCCAGCCTGTGTCCCCACCATCCCTGGTGCGTGCAGATCCCCCTGCCGCAGGGGTGCCCGCCCCCATATCCCTCCTGTGTCCCCACGTCCCCTGTCCCCACCTCATCCCTCCCAGTGTCCATCCCCATGCCCCCCGACCCCCTCATCCCTCCCAGTGTCTGTCCCCATGCCCCCCAAACCCCTCGTCCCTCCCAGTGTCCCTGCACCCCCTCTGACCTGCCGCAGGAGCTGCGAGACCACCTTGACCTGCTGTCCTCGGATCAGCAGGTAGCTGAGGGGGACACCAGTAACACGTGCCATCTCCACATAGTTGACCACCACCATGAGCTTCTCCAGCAGCCGCAGTGGCAGGAAGGCGTCCTTCAGGCAGTACACGGCCAGCCGGCGCCGCGTCTGCTCTGAGCCATTCTGGGGGGACACTGGGGACATGTCAGGGACATTGGGGGACACAGGGACAAGCCAGGGACATGGCTGGGACATGAGGGGACACCGAGGAACAGCATCCTCCAGGCAGCAGACAGACAGCGCTGTGTCTGCTACAAGCCGTTCTGGGGGCATGGGGACACATTGGGGACATATCAGGGACATGGGGAGACACAGGGACGTGAGGGGACACTGGGGGCCATGGGGGGACACCAGGGGAAAGCATCCTGCAGGCAGCAGACAGACAGCTGGCGCCACAGCTGCTCTGAGCTGTGCTGGAGATACACTGGGGACCTATCAGGGACACTGCAGGACATGCTGAACACAAAGGGACATGTCATGGTCACAGCTGGGACATGGAGGGGCATGGAGAGGACAGCATCCTTCAAGCAGTAGATGGCCAGCTCAGCGAGTGCCATGTCTGCTCCAAGCTGTGCTGGGGACAGGAGCGGACACGGGAGTAGGAAGGAGGGGACACGGGGGGCAGGACAGTCCCCAGAACCTCCCTGGGGTGCCCCTGCCCCCCCCCACAACCTGGAGGTCAGTGATGATGCTGTGGGGCACGTCCTCCTTCTGCTCGTGCAGGAAGTGGAAGCTGACGGCGTTCAGGGTGTAGGAGCGGAGCTTGTGGTCCCGCAGCAGCACCTGTGCATGGCCCTGCTGCACCCCATTGCGCCCTGGCAGCACCCCAAGGGTGCCCCAACACCCTGGCGGCACCCCAACACCCTGACTGCACCCCATCTGCACCCTGACTGTACCCCAACACCCTGACGGCACCCCGATTGCACCCTGACTTAGCTCTGACACCCCAACAGCGCCCGACTGTGCCCCAGTGCCACCCTGACAGCACCCTGCTGCACCCAGCTGTGCCCCGACACCCCGACTGCACCCCAACACCCCAACAATTGCCCTGACAACCTGACAGCACCCACAGCCCCTAAATCCCCCACCTCCAAGTCCCCCCACACCTGCAGCACATTGAGGGTCACCCAGCCCCACCCACCCCCAGCTCCCCGGGGCCCCCCATACCTGCAGCATATCAAGGGTCACCCAGCCCCACCCCGGCCCCCCCGGGCCCCCCCATACCTGCAGCAGGTCGAGCGTCACCCTCCCTGCGGCACTGACCACTTTGCTCTCACGCCGGCCAAGCTGCCGGGACTGGAACGCTGAATCCCGCACAACTGAGCGGCACTGCTGTATGCGCCCCAGGAAGGGGAAGGATTCCACCTGGGGGGCAACGAGGGCAGTTGGGGGGCCATGAGGGGAGTTGGGGAGCAGGGGAAGGGCTCTGCCTGTGGGACAGGTTGAGGAGGGGAGAGGTCGGACTTCTACGGGCAGGTTGGGGGCCGCAGGGTGCTGTGGGGCAGGCTGGAGGGGCTGGGGGGGGGGGGGCATGGGGTGCCATGAGGCAGGCTGGGGGCTATGGGGCAGGTTGGGGGGCACCTTGAGGACGTGGGCACGCTGCAGCAGGTAGGGCAGGTCAAAGTTCTGAATGTTGTAGCCCGTTATGATGTCGGGGTCCACGATCCGGACAAACTCAGCCCATGACTGGAGGAGAGAGGGGACATGGCGGGTGGGGTGGAAAAAGTGATCAGAGGTGTCCCCAAAACTCCCCCAGACCCCCATAACCCCCCCAACCCCAGGAAGGACCCCCAAGAGCTCCCTAGGCCCCTCCTGGAGCCACCCAGGACCTCCAAGAGTCCCCCCCAAGCTCCCCACACACCCCCAGGACTCCCAAGCGCCCCCCAGGGACCTGCTGCAGGCCCCTAACCCCCGGAAAGCCCCCCAGGACCCCTGAGCATCCCCAACTCCCAGCCCCCCTCAAACACCCCAGATTCCTCCTGGAGCCCACCAGACCCCCTGAGGGCCTCCCCCAGGGACCCCTGATCAGCCCCCAGATTCCTCCTGGAACCCTCCCACACACCGCAGGAAGCTCCTGGAGCCACCCAGCTCCCTCCTGGAGCCCCCCAGCCCCCTGTCCCCCCCACTGACCTGGAGGAGATCTCGCTCCCGCTGGAAGCTGAGCACCTGGGAGCCGAGGATGGGAGCGCAGGGCAGGAGGGTGAAGATGGTGCGGAGGAAGGGCTCACGCTCCCCCTGGCGCAGCACCACCCCCGCCACCTGGATCACCGGGTCCCGCTCTGCCTCGGGGAACACGCCTGGGGGCCATGCAGGAACCCTCGGGTCACCCCACGCCCCCTCATCAACCTGTGCCCTGACACCCCCTGCACCCTCCAGCCCCTGGCCCTGTGCCCCGACATCACCGCTGTGCCCCCACTGTCACCTCCGTGCTCCAACATCACCCCTGCATCCCACTGTCACCTCTGCACCGCAATGTCCCCCCATCCCCCTGTCCCTCCAGTCCCCCCCATTCCTCCACTGCCCCTCCTGACCTCCCATGTCCCCCCTCCCCTGCGATGTCCCCCCCTGCCCCTCACCCTTGCGGCCAGCACACTCGATGTCGAAGCTGAGGATGCGCAGGGGTGGCAGACAGAGCCAGGGTCCCTCAGGAGGGTGACTCCGCAGCCCCACCCAGTCTACATCCGCCTCCAGCTGGCACAGAGAGACCGGGGGGGGGTGCCCAGGGGGGACCCCAGGGCTGGTGGGGGCCCCCCGCAACTGGTACTGACCCTTCTCTACCTCCAGCCAGCAGCACCCCACCAGCCCTGTGTCCACCATGAACCTGGGGGGAAGAAATGGGGGTGAAGGAGGGGGGCAGGACTGAGGAGGTTTGGGGACCCCAGGGGGTCAATGGGGGACCCTGGTGGGGCAGATGAGGGTAAGTGGGGGGACACAGGGGGGCAGATGGGGACTTTAAGAGGGGAGTGGGGGGGGCCTGGGGACAAATGGGGACCCCAGGGGGGCAGACAAGGGACTTTGGAAGGAAGCGGGGGAGCCCCAGGGGGCACATGGGGACATAGAGGGGTAGCTTAGAGATGCTGGGGAACAAGTAGAGACCCCAGGGCGGCAGACAGAGGACCCTGGGGGGCAGTTTGAGGACTCCAGGGGACATGGGGGAGCCCATGAGACAGTTCTGGGAGGTGGTAGAGTCCCTTACCTGATCTCGAAGTCAATGTTGGCCTCAAACGGGGGGGCGGGGTGCATCCCCAGCCCACCCCAGCGCAGCCCCTGCTCCAGTAGCCGCCGGGCGGGGGCAATCAGCCGGGGGAGGGCCAGGACCACCCGCACAAACAGGGCCATCTGCCCCCCCTGGTACCCCAGCATACCTGGGGGATGCACCAGGGTGTCAGCAGCTCCCCTGAACCCCCCCACAGCCACTTAGGGGGCTCCTCCTGCCCCACAGTGCAGCTATGCTACGGTTTCCCCCACACAGGTCACCCCCAAACCCCTCCAGAACCCCATTGCTTGGCATGGGGGGGCTGGGGGGTGGTGTGGGGGGATCACTCACTCTGCTTGTGGCACAGCTCCAGGGCCAGCACAGCCTGGCTCAGCCCTTCCTTGCTGTTCCGCTGCTCCCGCAACAATGCTGCATCCAGCTCCCGTTTCAGGTCCTCCAGGTGCTGCACCCCCAAACCTGGAGCAGGGGGACAGGGAAAGAGAGGGGTCATGGGGAGGCCCTGCAGCCCCGGGGGGGGGAGAAGGGAGAGGCAGGGGGAACACTGAGGCCCTCCCACATCCCACAGTAAGCACAACCCTTGGATGAGCCATTAATCCACAGGTGCAACTGGGAGGGGCAGATTTTGGGGGGGTCAGGGGGTTATGGAGGGGGCTAGAAGGGTTTAGGGGCTCCCGAGGCGGGTCCAAGGCACAACCCTTATACAAACCACTAGAGAAGCCCCAGGTGGAACTGGGGGCGGGATGGGGTGTTGTGGGGGGAAGGGGGGGGAAGGGGGGTGAAGGAGGGTTGGGGGGGAAGGAGGGTTGGGGGCGTCCTTGACTCACCAGGTGGCCCCAGGACGTAGAAGTAGGGGGAAAAGCCGTGGACATGGAGGCAGACGCTGTTGCCAGCTGCTGTCACCCCAAAGACGCGGAGGATGGGCACAGGGCCTTGGGTGGCCCCTGACATCCCAGGCAGTGGGGACCCTGAGGGGGCATGGCTGGGTCACACACTCCCCTGGCAAGGGGTTGCTTAGGTGTCATCCCCTCCCAGGGCACCCATGAGTGCTGAGGGACCCCTGAGGTGCCGCCCTCAAGGACTTGGGGGTCTGAGTGCTCCCCCAGGGGACCCATGGGTGCAGAGGGTTGTCCCATGGGTGGCAGGGGGGGTCCTGTGGGTGCTGACCGATGTAGTGGTCGATGTCGAGCTGCAGGAAGCAGAGGGTGTCGGGCGGCTGCAGAGGCAGGGCCGGGCGCCGCCACTTGGCGTTCACTTCTCCCACAAACTGGCTGCCTGGGGTGGGGGGCAGAGCCTGTCCTGACCCACAGCACACCACAGCACCTCCAGCATCCTACCCTGCCCCCCAGCACCCTATCCTGCCCCACAGCACCCTGTCACACCCCCAAACACTCCTACCCTGCTCTCCAGCACCCCACCCTGCCCCACAGCCTGTCCCATAGCACCCCAAACACACCTACCCTGCCCCCCAGCACCCCATCCTGCCCCACAGCATCCTCAGCCTGTCCCATAGCACCCCATCACGCCCCCAGCACCCCAAACACACCCACCCTGCCCCCCAGCACCCCATCGGCCCCCACAGCATCCCATCCTGCCCCACAGCACCCCATTCCACCCCATAGCTCCCACACCCTGTCCTCCACCTCACCTAGGGGCTGGCTCTCAGAGGTCTGGGGGGGCTCCTCGGCTGCCAGCTCGGCCTCCAGTTCCTCCAGTTGCGCCAGCTCCTCCTCGAACTGGGAGGGGACCCCCGCCCCCCCCCGCAAACGCTTCGCCTGGGGCGGACCCCCGGGCGTCCCCGGCCGTTTCCCCTCCATCCTGTGGGGAAGGAGCAGGGGGAGGTTGTGGGGATGCGCCGGGGCCCCCCAGCAGCCCGGGGACAGCCCCCCCAAACCCAGCACCCCGTCAGAGACTCCCCACCAGAGGCCCCTCAGTCCCCAGGGGCCCCTCAGAGACACCCTCAGGCTCCCCCCAGCTCCTTACGAACTCCCCGGAATCCCCAACCCTTCAAGACCCCCCCAGACAGCGGGGAACCCCCCCTGCCCCCTCAGGAACCCCCCAGCTGCGCACATTACGCCGAGGACGCGTTCTCCCGCCAACAGCGAAGGGGCGTGGCCAACGGGCGGTTCCTCCCCGGAGATGCGCGGCTATTGGTGAATGCGGCCACACGTGAGACGAGGCTTCCGGATTATGGGCGCCGCCATGTTGAGTGTGGCGGAAAGGGCCGCCGGGTACCCCAACCGGCACGCCGGGGGATACAGCCCAGAGACCCTCCCATACGCCCAGGCTTCTGCCCCACCGGCCCCCAAACGGAGGAGTCTGGACCCCAAAATTCCCAAGTAACCCAGGCACTTGCTGCCCGCCCCCCCCCCCCAAAAAAAAATACTGAGGGGTTCAGACACCCCCAAGGTTGAGTCGAGGCCTCCCAAAAAAAAAAAATTTAAAAAAATTCCTCATTTGGAGGCCCCAAGGCTGCAGGACACGCCCCACATCATCCAGGACCCCAGCTACTCGGCCACCCCCCCAAAACAAAAAGGTCTAGACCCCACCCTCAAAATCAGGGCCCCCAAAAAGCCAAAAACATTAGGGACCCTCCCCAAATCATCAGGGAACCCAGGTACTCAGCCCCCCCCACCCCCCCAAACAAGGTGCTCAGACAAACCCTCCAAATTGAGGGGTCTAGATAACCCCCCATAAAACTGGGGGACACCCCCCCTCCCCCCCAAAAAAACCCACCCTCCCAGGAACTGAGGCATCCAACCCGCCCCAAGGTTGGGGACTCCCCTCCCCCCCAAAAAAGCCTCCAAGGAACACAGGAGGCTGCTGTGTGCCCCCCCCAAACACAAAAGAGACACCAGTGAGACAACTCCATTTATTGGCATTAACCCCCACAGGGGGACCCCGAATTCTGGGAGCTGGGACCTGGAAAAAAAGCAGGGGGGTTAGTGGTGGGGACCCCAAAAACCAGCACACACAACCAGCACCCCCAGGGGCCCCCTCAGACCCCCCAGGGTGTCAAGGTCCCTGGAGGGTGCACAGACATCGTCAGGGGTTTCAGCGCCCAGTGCTGCCATCATGGGGGGCCCCCAAAATGCACCACCACCCCCAAAAAGCCCCCCCAAACTTCCAGCCCCACTTTCTACCCCTATTCCTAACCTCTCAAGAAACCCAGCACCCCAAAACCCAACCCCCCAAAACCCCCAGCACCCCAAAAATCCCACCCCAAAGTCCCTGAAACCCACCCCAAGATCTCCCATCCCCAAAACCCACTCCCCAAATTCCTCCAGCATCCCAGAACATCCAGTGCACTCAAAACCTGACACCATCCTAAGACCCAGCACCCCCAAAACCTGCTCCAAGTACTTCCAGCACCCCAAAACCCGCAAACCCCTCCCCCCACCCCTAAGACTCCCAGCACCCCCAAAACCTTTTCTCTACTGATTAACTCCAGCACCCCAAAACCCACTCCCCATTGAATAGCCCCAGCACCCCAAAACCCTTGCAACCCCAAACCCAACACCCATGCCCCAATTCCTGCCCCCCCCCCCCAACCACCTCCAACCCCACTCCCCTCCCCACCCCTCTGTCCCCCCACAAACCCCTTCCCCACAGCACACGTCATGCTCTCACCCCAGGGTCGTCCCCCCAGTTTTCAGGGGGCTCAGTCCTCCTCCTCGTCCTCGCCCCCCCCTGCACCCCCCTGCCCCTTCTTGGCGTTCTTCCTCTTGACCCTGCCAGGGCGACCCCCCCCATAGGGAGAGCGCAGTGAGAAGTCGATGTGCTTCTGCGAGTCCAGCCGCACGATGAAAGAGGGGATGTTCACCACCTGCTTCCGCACCCTGGGGGGAACCCCAAAATCGGGGGGGTCAGCACTCCAAAAAACTACACCAGCAACTCCCTCCAGGCACCCCAACCCCACTGCAGGGAGATCCTGCCCTGGGGAATGGGGATCTGGCTCTGAAACGGTACTTTCTGTTAATGTTGGGTCCCCATAAAATTTGGGGTGCATCCCTTAAATCTTGGGGTACCCCTTAACTGCAGGACCGTTGTTTTGGGGGTACACTCTTGCAAAGTGTTGCCCCTTCCCTATTATGGAACAGTGTTACCTAGGGCAGGGGCTCCCAGCAGCAGGGTGCTGAGGCTGTGCAGCTGAGCACAGACACCAGCCCCTTTGCAGGGTGTGTGCAGTGAGAGCTGGGGGGTAAGGAGGACAGTATGGGTGTGCAGATTGACATGTGCCTCCCCAAAATTTAGGGGTGGTGTCTGCCAGTGTGTGGGCCCCCTAAAATTTGGGGGGGTCACCCAGATGTAGACCCCAGCCTCTTTGCAGTGTGTCTTCAGTGAGAATTGGGAGGACAGATGAAGAGGGAGGAGATGAAGCACAGTATGGGGGTGTAGACTGAAGTGTGCCCCCCACAAAATTTAGGGGGGTGCTCAGCAGCATGCAGCCCCCCCCCAGATTTGAAGGGCGGGGGGGTTACCTGTGCTTGGACCCCGTCCCCTTCACAAGGTGTACGGCAGAGCCGCAGTGAACCTTGCCGACCTCGCTGGGGGCTGACCCTCACAGTGCAGAGAGGGTTTGCTCATGCTGTGGAAGGGCCCCTCAGGGTTTGGGGCAGCCCTGAGGGGTGAGGGGCGTAGGGACCCACCGAATGTGGCGCTGACGGATGAGGACACGAGCATGGTGGATGGACTTGGCCAGGCCCAGCTTGAAGACCTGAGTCTGGAGACGCCGCTCAAGGAAATCCTCAATCTTCAGCCCCAGGATGTAATCCAGCTTCATCTTCCCCTCATCCAGCACCCCGATGCGCACCAGCCGCCGCAGCAGCGCATTCCCTGAGGAGGGGACAGAGGGAACACGGTGAAACATGGGAAAATGTGGCACAAAGGGGATGAAATGGGGGTAAATGGGGTCAAAACAGACTGAAACACAGGGAAAAGGGGGGCAATCAGGCTGAAACGGGGGGGGGGGGGGGGGGGGAAATGGAGGCAGAAGAGGGGCAAATTGACCAAAACAGGCAAAATGAGGGGAAGAGGGGCCCAAATGGGCTGGAATGGGGACAAACAGGCTGAAACAGGAGCAAAAGACAACAACAAGAGGCAAACGGGCAGGGAAGGGGTGACAGTATGGGAGGAAATGGAGGAAAAAAGGGGAATGAGATGGATCAAAGGGGGCCCGGGAGAGAAGAACAGAAGGAAAGCGGGAGCTGGAACAGGGGGAAGGGGGGCAAAAAGGGACAGAAACAAGAAAAAAGGGGTGAAAATATGAAGGAACAGGGTCAAAGTGAGAAGAATTGGAGAAAGAAGGGGGTGAGATGGAGCAAAGCTGGAGAAAGTGAGGGACAAGATGACCAAATGGGACAAAAAAAAAGGGGGGGCACAGTGAGGCAAAGTGGGCGGTGAGGGGCGTAAAAGGGAGAGGACCAGAAAAAAGGACAGACAAAAAGAAAAGAGAGGGGACCAGGGCAGGAAAAAAAAAAAGAGGGGGATAAGAGAAAACAAGGGGAGGAAATGGGGGGAAAAATTGTGGGGAAGTAGTTAAAAATGGGGTGATCAAAACAGGGAGAAAAGGGGGAAACTGAAAAAAAAAGTAAAGAATGAAAAAGGGGTGAAAAAAGGAAGAGTAAGGACAAAGAGTGGGGAAAAAAGCTGGCACCAAAGGGGGGTGCCAGGGAGGAAAAAGGGTGACCCCTGAAATAAAACCTCACCCTCAAAGAGGCGCCGCGGGTCCTTCTCGTCAAGGGTCAGCAGCTCCCGCGCTGCCTTACGGATCTTGGCCAGGGTGAACTTGACCCGCCAGACCTCCCGCTTGTTGCGCAGGCCATATTCCCCTGGAAGGGAACAGGGGGGTCAGGGGGACCCCCAAAGCACCCCCTCCAATTCTTCAGCAGCCCCCCCCAACTCACCAATGAGCTTCAGCTCCTGGTCGAGGCGGGATTTCTCAAAGGGACGTCGAGGGGTGACATAGGTTTTTCGGCACACCCAGCTGCGGGCAACTGGCATGGCAGCGGTCTGTGGGGAGTGGAAGGAGCATATTGTGGGGGGTCAGGCCTGCTGAACCCCCTCCCTAAAATAAAAGGGGGAGTCCCACACGTGCGACAGCTAGCCTAAGAAAGAATTGGGCCCCCCTTTTGCGCTGGAAGTTGCACCCGTGACTCAGCATGTGTATGTGCCCCCATATTATCTAGGGGTTGTGCTGAGCCTTTAACTGGGGATGGGGATGCTTCGGGGGGCTCTAAAGCCCTAGGTGGTGGTGGGACCCCAACTCCCTCAACAGGCGGGAGGGTCTGACCACCTCCTCATTGGTTCCTTCTAGCACTGCGGTGGGGTGGGGCGGCTCCAGAGCCCCCGGGGGTCCCGGGCACCCCAAAATGAGCCCACTGCCCCGGCTACAGTTAATGCCGTGAAGGGAGATGCCCCAGAACCCCCCTGGGGCTGCAGGAGACCCTCAGAATACCCCGACGGGTGATGTCTTAGGCTGGGATCCCCCCCCAACACGTGTCTCCCTACTCTGCGCATGCGCGGGGGCCGCACAGGCCCGGGGCCCTGCCTGGGGCCGGCTCATGCGCAGAGCGGGCGGAGACCCCCGGCACAAGGCCGCAGGCCAGGCCTGAGCTCGCCGTTCCCCTGACCCCAAGCCGAGCCCCGGTTCGGGTCCCGCGCTGCCAGATCCAGCCTCACCTCCGCGGCGGCCGCAGTGGCGGAAAAGGGGGAGATACCGGCGCCAGCGCCGCTTTATATAGGCCACGCGGATGTCCCCGCCTCTCACACGAGGTCAGCCAATGAGAAGGCACGTTGCTTGCGTACCGCCGGCCAATGGCTGAGCGCGCCTGGAGTGCACCGAGACGAGGAGCAGCCCCGTCTGGGCGGCGCCATTGTTCCGGGAGGGAGGGGGAAGCGCGGGGTCCGCCGGTCGGGGTGCTGGGCGCTGCCAGTAGGCAGCAGCACCCAGGGGCCTGGCGGACACCAGGCTGACTGTGAGCCACCAACGTGGCACTGGTGTCCTGGGCTGTGTCACCCAGTATGAGTGGTCAAGGTGGCCTTTCTCCAGTCAGCACTGGTGGGACACTGGGAGGACCTGGTCCACCCCCCATCTCCCAGTATGAGTGAGCTGGAGCTACTGCTGAGACCCCAGCCAGGGACCACCAAGGGGAGGGGACAGCGGGGATGTTGGGGGGGAGGTGGCACCAGCAAGGTCTCTGGTGGGACCTCAGGGACGTCACACAGGTGGGACTGGGCTTGTCCACTGGTGACAAGGGACAGGGCAGTTGGGAAATTACACCATCGAGGCCACCAGCTGGTGGCCATGGGGGACCCACCGCTGGTAGACCAGTTCAAGGACATGGTGGCCCCTGTGGTCCCCACCCTGGCCACCTGCATGTCCCCTCCAGTGTCCCCCACTTGTCCCTTCCATGGCCACCTGCACGTCCCCACCATGTCTCCTCTCTGTCCCCGCCATGTCCCCTCAATATGTCCTCCTCATATATGTCTCCTTCCATATCCCTCTCCTTGTCCTCTCCAGTGTCACCTGATGTCATTACCCCCCCCCCCCCCCGTGACACTCATGTCCCTTCCATGGCCATGGCCAACGCTGTCCCCAGCGTCCCTCTATGCCCCACCCCCGTGTCCACCTTTGTCCCCTCCTTGACCATTTGTTTTTCCCCCCATGTCCCCCCTCTGTGTGCCCTCATGTCCCCCACACAGCCACCCCCGTGTCCCCTCCAGTGTCACCCGTGTCCCCCCACGTCCCCTCTCTGTCCCCCCCACAGCCACCTCCGTGTCCCCTCCAGTGTCACCCGTGTCCCCCCACGTCCCCCGCTCTGGCCACCTCCTCGCTCCCCCCCCCCGCGTCCCCCCTCTGTCGCCCCGTCCCCCGTCTCCCCCCTCGCCCCCCCGCCCCACCCCCCGTGGTACCCAGCCCCGTCGCCATGGCAACCCCCTGCATCCCGCGCCCCGCCCCGCGCCGGGAGGGCGGCCCCTGCCCTGACAGACAGCCCCGGCGACCAATGGGAGGCGGTGGCCGGCGGGGCGGGGCCGGGGGGGGGCGGGGGGGGGGGGCAGCAGCGCTCCCGCACGGCCGCGCCGGCGGCTCCTCGGCCGCCTCCGCCGCCCTGACCCCCCCCGGGCCCGCTGCTGCCCCCTCGGCACCCTCCAATTGCCCCCCCCCGCCCCCCTGCTATCCTCCCAGCCCATTTACTGCCTCTCCCACCCCTTCTGCTCCCCCCCCCACCCCCTGCTGTCCCCCCCACCCCATTTACTGCCCCCCATTGTCTCCCATCCTCCCTTCTGCCCCCCCCACCCCCCCTCCTCTAGCCTCGCCATTGTCCCCCGACCCCCTCTACAGCCCCCCCTCTATCCCCCGACCCCCTCATTGCCCCCCCCCCCTCCTTCTAGCCATCCTCCCCCCCCAAACCCAGGATGGCACGGGCTGCCCTCCCCCGGGCCGGGCCGCCCTCCCCTCAGCTGCCCCCCCCCCCCGCCCACACCCCGTTAGGGCCCTAGTGGGGGCCGGGATGCGGTGGCCAGGGCCCCCCCCCCTCCTGCTGCCGGCCGCTGCCGCCGCTGCCATGGCCTCGCTCGGGCCCCACGGTGTCCTGGGGGCCCCCCCGGCCCGCGGTGAGTCCTGCCCCCCCAATTGCCCCCCCCCGCCATCCAGCCAGCCCCATGGGTGCCTGGCCATCCATCCATCCGCCCATCCATCCATCCATCCCCATGGCCAGCCATCTGTCCATCTGTCTGTCCATCCCCATGGCTGTCTGTCCATCCAGCCCCACACTGACCATCCCCATGTCCCTCCGTCTGTCCAGCCAGCCAGCCCTATGGCCATCCATCTGTCCATCCAGCCCCATGGCTGTCTGTCCGTCTGTCCATCCAGCCCCACATCATCCATCTCCACGTCTGCCTGTACATTTATCCAGCCAGCCAGCCCCACATCATCCATCTCCACGTCTGCCTGTCCATCCACCCGTCCAGCCAGCCCCACATCCATCTGTCCAGCCAGCCAGTCCCATGTCCATCCAGCCCCATGTCCATCTGTCCCCACATCATTCATCCATCTCATCCGTGCGTGTGTCCATCCCTGTGTCCATCTGTCCCCATCTTGCATCCCTTGCCTGTGCCCCTCTGTCCGTCGCTCCCCGCATCCCTCCATCCCCACATCCGTCTATCCCTCGGTCTATCCCTCCGTCTCTCTGTCCTGCCCCCCACCCCCCCCTCCCTGGTCCCCAGCCCTCAACCCCTTCCCTCCGGTCCCCCCCGCCTTGTCCCCAGCCTTCTGTTGTCCCCATCATCGCCCCTTGTCCCCCCCGCCTTGTCCCCATCTCTTGTGCCCCCCCATCCCCAGCACTCTGTTGTCCCCAGCCCCTCGGCTTCCCCGCCCCCCCCCCGCCCCATCCCTTCATCCCCCCATTGTCCCCAGCCTCCCGTTGTCCCCATCCCCTGTATACCCCTCCCGTGCCCCCCATACCTCTGTCCCCTGTTGTGTCCCCATCCCCTACCCCCCCATTGTCCCTGTCCCCCCATTGTCCCCGTCCCCTGTCCCCCGTTGTCCCCAGCCCCCTTGTTGTCCCTCCCCCCCATCACCCTCCCTCCTCCATTACCCGGCTGGGAAAGGAGAGGGGGGAGGGAACCCGGGCATCCATACCCCTCCATCGTGTCCCCGGGGCGGAACTGGGCCCCTGAGGGGCGGGGGGGGGGGGGGGGGGGGGGGGGGGGGCTAAACACCTGTCCCCACGGGCTCAGCTAGATGGAAATGGCTGATGCGACCCCCCACCCCTGGGGACATCCCCCTCTCTGAGACACCCCCCATGGGACTCTCCCCAGGCAGGACCCCCCAGCCCCACGGGACCCCCAAAATTACACCCAACTGCCCCCCCACCCCCATGGGTCCCCCTTCAGCTGCCCCGCCCCCCCCCCGCAGCCAGGGTGCCCACCACCGGGACCCCATATCACCCCCGTGGGACCCTCCTGCCTGGTGCACACTCCAACCACCACCCACAGCCCCATGGGGCCCCCCCAGATACATCCCATGCCCCCCCCCCCCGTGCCCCCCATCACCCCCGGGCCCCACCCCCCCAGTCTTCCTCCCCCCAGCCCCGGGGTGCACCCCACTACCTTGGGGACCCCCCAAAATGGCTTCTCCTCCCTCCACCCCCCCAGGGAGCCTGCCCCCCGGGCGGGGGCTGCTGCCCCCCCCTTACGCCGTGGTGCTCATCTCCTGCTCTGGGCTGGTGGCCTTCGTCCTCCTCCTCCTCACCTGCCTGTGCTGCAAACGGGGCGACGTGGGCTTCAAGGTGAGGGGTGCTGTCCCCCCTCCAGCATGCTGGGGGGTGGGGGAGGGCCACCCCTTGATGCACTTTGACGCCCCCTTGCACCCACCCACCCGGGGGGACACAGGAGTTCGAGAACCCCGAGGGGGAGGAGGACTCCGGGGAGTTCACACCGCCAGCGGAGGAGACCTCATCCTCCCCATCCCTGCCCGATGTCTACGTCCTACCCTTGGGGGAGGTAGGGGGGCCCACCCCCCCACCCCCCCCCACCGGTAAGGGGGGCTGGGGCGTGGGGGAGGTGATGGGGAGAGGGACTCCATGGATTGGCTCTTGGGCTCTTGGGGGGGTCAAAGAGGGGTTCTAGGTCACTCAGTGTGTGGTTTGGGGGGGTGTGAAAGTGGGTTCTAGGTCACCCAATGGCTTGGGGGGATCCTCTGGGTGACCCAATGGTTTAGGGGACCTCATGAATGCTCAGAGACACCCCAGAGGCACTGGGCGGGGGGGGGGGCTATGGGTGTTCTAGGTCACCCAGCGGGTGGTTTTGGGAGGTTGAAAGGGGGTTCTAGATCACCCAAGGGCTTGGGGGGATTCTGTGGGTCACCCAATGGCTTGGTCACCCAATGGTTCATGGGGGCCCTCTAGGGGCTCAGAGGCACCCCACAGGCACTGGGGGTGGGCTATGGGTGTTCTAGGTCACCCAGCATGTGGTTTGGGGGGAATGAAAGAGGGTTCTAGGTCACCCAAGGGCTTGGGGGGATCCTCTGGGTCACCCAGTGGTTTAGGGGGGCCCTCTAGGTGCTCAGAGGCACCCCACAGGCACTGGGGGGGCCCTACGGGTGTTCTAGATCACCCAGCAGGCACTTCAAGGTGGCTCAAAGGAGGTTCTAGGTCACCCAACAGATTGGGGGGATCCTGTGGATGCTCTAGGTGTCCCCCCCAGTACCGAGTGACCCCCTCACAAGCTCCTTGTTACCCTTGGATTCTTTTTGAAGTATCTGGGGGTACCAGCATTTAGGGCAGGGAGCACCCAGTATTGTGAGGGCACCCAGAATTTAGGGGGGCCCCACCCTGGGGTAATTAAACTGGGGCAGGTGTCGATGCCCCAGAAATGTCACCAGTTGCTGATCAAAGTGGTGACATGCAGTGGCGCTGAGATGCCAGCAGCTGAGACAGGGGGTGGATGTCCCCCCCCAAAACTGCTCATCAGGGGGGGCTGAGCCCCCCCAGTATACCTTGCCCCATCTTGGGGTATTATTGGGACCCCTTAATGGGTTCTGCCCCAAGTGGGGGGGGGGGGGGGGGGAGGGGCTGATGGCTCCAGGGCACCGATAAGGTCCCTGTGGGAGCCCCACTGCACCCCACCCCCCCAAAAAAAACCCTTGCACCCCTAATTCTAGACCCATCGAAGCCCCCAAGCTTGAGCCGGCAGCATCTGAGCTACCTCCAGGAGATTGGCACTGGCTGGTTCGGGAAGGTGAGGGAGGGGTCTCGGCAGGGCGGAGGGGGGATTTAACAGGGGAGTCACTCCCCTGAACCCCAAAACTTCTTGCCCCCCCCTCAGGTGATCCTGGGGGAGCTGTTGGGGGATGCCAGCCCAGCACAGGTGGTGGTGAAGGAGCTTCGAGCTGGTGCCGGAGCCCCTGAGCAGCGACGCTTCTTGGATGAAGCTCAACCCTACCGGTACTGGGGAGGGGGGAGGGGTAACCCCGGCGTCTGAGGGGTTTGGGGGGGCTGGAGCGGGGGGGGATGGGAGCGCATACACGCCCCCCAATGCTTTGCAGGAGCCTCCAGCACCCCAACCTGCTGCAGTGCCTGGGGCTGTGTGGGGAGAGCGGGCCACTGCTACTGGTCATGGAGTACTGCCAGCTGGTAAGCGCTCACGTGGTGGGGGTGGGGGTGTTGCACGGGGGGAGGTGTTGCACGGGGGGGGGGGGGTGTACGGGGTGGGGGTTGCACGGGGGAGTTGGCACAAGGGGGTCTGCATGGGGAGGGTTGCACGGGGAGGGTTGCACAGGGAGGGGCTGCACAGCTTTTTGCACATGGGGTTTGCACAAGGGGGGGATGCACAGGAGCGCTGGGCATGAGCACTTGCACGGCGGGGGGTGCGCAAGGGGTTCACAGGGGCTCTGCCCCCTGCCCCCCGCACCACCCCGTGTCCCAAGACCACCCGGGTCGTGTGTGATCGTGTGTCTGTCCGTCCCTGCCCGTGACCCCATCAACCTCTGGCAGGGGGACCTGAAGCGGTACCTGCGGGCGCAGCGGGGGGCTGGGGGGGGGGACGCCAGAGCTGCCCCCCCGCGACGTGGCCACGCTGCAGCGGTTGGCGCTCGAGGTGACCCTGGGGCTGCGGCACCTTCACCGCCACGGCTACGTCCACAGGTACTCCCGGGGTCCCCCTTGGGGTGGGGGTCTCCCCCAGACACCTGGGTGACCCCAAAATGCCTGGGTCCCCCCCCAACACCCGGGTCCCCCCCGGGGTGGGTGTCCCCCCGAACACCCAGGTCCCCCTTGGGGTGGGGGTCCCCCCAAACGCCCAGGTCCCCCCAGACACCTGGGTGCCCCTCAGATGCCTGAGTGTCCCCTGGGATGGGGTCCCCCACAAACATGCCTGGGTTCCCCTTGGGGTGGGGTCTCCCTGAATGCCCGAGTCCCCCTTGGGGTGGGGGTCCCCCCAAACGCCTGGGTGGCCCCCGGGCCTGGGGGCTGAGTGGGTCCCGCAGCGACCTGGCCCTCCGCAACTGCCTGCTGACCTCGGAGCTGACGGTGCGGCTGGGGGACTACGGGCTGGCCCACAGCAACTACCGGGTGGGTGGCACCCATGGGGACACGGCCGGGAGGGGACAGGGGTGGGGGGGGACACAGGGGTGACTGGGGTGGGGGCAGGGATGGGGAGACACAGGGATGAGGACATAGGGGTGACCAGGATGGGGACCAGCCAGGGCAGAGGGATGCAGGGATGGGCACCAGCTGGGATGGGGACAGGGATGGGAGGACATGGGGATGACCAGGAAGGGGACGACCACGATGGGGACAATCCAAGAGGGGGACACACAGGAACAGGGGCCAGTTGGGATGGAGACACAGGGATGACCGGGATGGGGACAGGGATGGGGACAAGGGACAGAGGGATGACCAGGATGGGGACCAGCCAGGGCAGAGGGATGTGAGGATGGGGACAGGGATGGCAGGACATGGGGATGGGGACAGAGGGACCAGCCAGGATGGGGTGACAAAGCCGGGGACCCACCAGGACAGACCCAGGGGCCTGGGAACATGCTGGGAACACGGTGGGGACAGGGACCCACCAGCACGGGGCCAGGAGCCTCAGGACCAGCTGGGGACAGAACTGGGACCTGCTGGGATGGGTAGGGCCAGTCTGGGGCCAGGGTTGGGGACAATGGGTGACACCCTCCCCCCAGGAGGACTACTACGTGACCCCTGAGCGGCTGTGGGTCCCCCTGCGCTGGGTGGCCCCCGAGCTGCTGGCAGAGACCCAGGGGACCCTTGCGGTGGCAGAGCAGAGCAAAGAGAGCAACGTCTGGTGAGTTGGGGACACAGGGGACACCAGGGGACATCAAGGACATTGGGGACACCCCCATCCCAGTGGTGTGGTGTGGCAGCGTCACCCACCCTGGTGCCAGGTTGTCCCAGTGGGGGCATGGGGTTGCAGTGCCCGGGTGTGACTGGGTCCTGATGTCACATTTTGGGGTGTCATGGTGTTACAGTGTTGGGGTGTGACAGCGCTGGGGTGCTGCAGCACCCACCTGTGACAGTGTGACACTGTCCTGATGTCACCACGTCCTGTTGTACCGGCAACAACTGAATGGTGCCCAGGCGGGACATTGTTGTGATGCCAGACATGACAGCATTCAGCCCAACGGCGTCATGGCGTTGTGATGCTACGGTGGGCCCTGGTGTGGCGGTGACAAGTGTCACAGTGTTGTGATGCCACAAGACCCGGCATGATGGCCCCTGGTGTGACAGTGACAAGCATCATGGTGTTGTCACCCCACATGACAGTCACTAGCGTTAGGGTGACAAGCCTCACTGTGTCGTGACGCCACCACACCTGGCATCATGGTGTCACAATGCCACTGTATCCAGCACGACAGTCCTTGGGTGGTGGCGTCTGTGGTGACAAGGAGGGTGTCACGGTGTCCCCATCAGGTCGCTGGGGGTGACGCTGTGGGAGCTGTTTGAGCTGGGAGTCCAGCCCTACCAGCACCTCTCGGACCAGGAGCTCCTCGGCCGCCTGATGCGCCGACGTCCCCTGGCTCTTGGCCGCCCCCGGCTCCGCCTGCCCCACGCTGACAGCTGGTGAGTGGGAGGGGACAGGGGGACATGGGGGGGACAGGGGGACATGGGGGGGGACAGGGACCCCCCAATACATCCACCCACCGGCTGTGTCCTCCCATCTGTCCCTGTCCCCCCAGGGGGGTAGGTGCCCATCCCTTGGGTGTCCCTGCCACTGTCCCTGGGGTGTTCCTGTCACTGTTCCGTTGTCATCCCCCACCCCATGCCACCCCCGTCCCTGGGTTGTCCCCGTCCTTGGGGTGTGTGTCCCTGTCACTGTCCTGTCCTATCCCCCTATGCCATCCCCATCCCTTGGGTGTCCCCATCCCCAGGGTGTCCCTGTCACTTTCCCTGTCCCCTCCCACCATGCCATCCCCTTCCCTGGGGTGTCCCTGACACACACACATCCCTGCCCCTGGGGTGTCCCCGTCACCTCACCCCCCCCCCCCCATTTCCATCCCTGTCGTGTCCCCGTCACCTCCCCCCACCCCCACATCCCCGTCCCTGGGGTGTCCCTGTCACACACACCCCCGCCATCTCCATCCCTGGGGTGTCCCTGTCACCTCCTGCCCCTGCCATCCCCGTCCCCGGGGTGTCCCCATCACCTCCCCACCACCACCATCTCTGTCCCCGGGGTGTCCCCGTCACACCCCCCCACCCCACACCCCCCATCTCCATCCCTGGGGTGCCCCTGTCACAAACACACACACACACACACCCCCGCCATCCCCGGGGTGTCCCTGTCTCCCCATCCCTGGGGGGTGTCCCCGTGAGTGCCCCCTGCCCGCCAACACCCACCGTGGGGGGTGGGTGCCACCCGCAGGTTCGGGGTGCTGCAGTCCTGCTGGCGCCCGCCCCCCCAGCGCCCATCGCTGGAAGAGCTGCACCGCCGGCTGAGCACCCTCCTGCGGGGTCCCCAGGGGGGGTCCCCGGCGCCAGCCCCCCCCCCCTCGCCCTCCCTCCGCCTTCCCCCTCCTCGACACCTTCCCTGGCCCCGATCCCGAGGACGTCCTCACCGTCACCCAGAGCAGCCGGGGACGTCTGGCTTTCGAGTGTCTTTGGGAACGCGCCCGGGGGGGCCGCTCTGGTGGGGGACCCCCACCTCAAAACCGCCCCAGTACCTTGGGGACCCCCGGGGTGCTGCCGGTGTTGGGTGCCCGCAGCCCCTCGGGGACCAGCGAGTACTACATCCGCCTGGAGGAACACGAAGGTGGGGGGGACGCCGGTGAGGCCATGGCCCCCCCCGCTGTCCCTAGCCGTCGGGGGGGGCTCAACCCCTTTCGCGGGGTGCAGGAGACAGCACTGATGGGGGGAGCTGGGGAAGGGTGGGGGGAGCGCAGCTCGGCAGGGAGCACGGCTGGAAGTGGGGGGAGCAGCCCCCGGCGCCCCTTGGCTTGTCCCCTCTGCCGGGGGGACGAGGAGGGAGAGGATGGGGACACCCCCCCACCCCCCTGTACCTGCGCCCTGGCCCGTGCCGATGTGGTGCGCGGGTGGCGGGAGCGGGGGGCCCCCCTGCGGCCCCGCTGTGACAGCGCCGGGGACGACTCATCCCTGCGGGCGGAGAGGGGGTCCCTGGTGGAGTGTCCCGCGGCCACTGAGGCCACTGAAGCCACCGAGACCGCTGGTCACCCCGGGCTTTGGGGGGCAGAGGGGCAGGGGGCAGCAGTGGGGCAAGACGAGGTGGCACTGTGGGGACAAGAGGGGACGGCGATGACCAAAGAGGTGGCACCTGGGGCGCAAGGGATGTCCCCTTTGGAACTGAAGGTGGCCCCATGGGGACAAGAGCGGTCTTCGTCAATGCAAGAGGGGCCACCGCTGGCACAAGGGACATCCCCTTTGGCATTGGAGATGGCCCCGTGGGGCCAAGAAAGGTCTTTGTTGATGCAAGAGAGGCCACCACTGACAAGAGAGGTGGCACCTGGTTCACAAGGGACATCCCCTTTGGAACTACAGGTGGCCCCTCAGGGACAAGAGAGGCCACCATTGATGCAAGGGACATCCCCTTTGGCATTGGAGATGGCCTTGTGGGGACAACAAAGGTCTTTGTTGATGCAAGAGAGGCCACCATTGACAAGAGAGGTGGCACCTGGGACACAAGGGACACCCCCTTTGGAATTGGATGTGGCCCCATGGGGACAACAGAGGTCTTTGTTGACTCAAGAGAGGCCACTGTTGGCACAAGGGACGTCCCCTTTGGCACTGGAGATGGCTCCATGGGGCCAAGAGAGACCACCGCTGACCAGACAGGTGGCACCTGGGGCACAAGGGACATCCCCTTTGGCATCGGAGGTGGCCTCATGGGGACAAGACATGTCATCGTTGACACAAGAGAGGCCACCGTTGATGCAAGGGACGTCCCCTTTAGCACTGGAGATGGCCCCGTGGGGCCAAGAGAGGCCACCATTGACCAGAGAGGTGGCACCTGGGACACAATCCCCTTCAGCACCCCAGATGGTCCCGTGGGGACAAGGAATGTCACCTTTGACACCAGAAACAGTGCCTGGGACACAAGGGACGTCCCCTCTGGCACCAGAGATGCCCCCATGGGGACAAGAAAGGCCACCGCTGATGGGAGAGGTGGCACCTTCGGCATCAGAGAGGTCCCCTTTGGCACTGGAGACGTCCCCGTGGGGACAAGAAACGTCTTTGAGAGGAGAGGCAGTGCCCAGCACACAAGGGACATCCCCTTTGGCAGCAGAGATGGCCTCATGGGGTCAAGAGATGGCACCTTCGGCACAAGGGATGTCCCCTTTGGCAGCAGAGACATCCCCATGGGCACAAGAGATGGCACCTACACAAGAGATGTTACCCAGGGAACAAGGGTCATCCCCTTGGGCATACGAAATGTCACCTTTGGCACGAGAGACAGTGCCTGGGGGACATGGGACATCCCCAGTGACACCAGAGGTGTCCCCATGGACCCAAGAGATGTCACCTACCCCACCAGAGATGGCACCTGGGGCACAAGGGACATCCCCTTTGTCACAAGAGATGCTGCCTTCATCACAAGGGACGCCCCCTTGGACAGACATGACAGTGCCAGGGGCACAAGGGACCTCCCCGTGGTCACATTGGACAGATGTGACAGCACCCGGCGCACCAGGGACATCCCTGTGGATACAAGGGACGACGCCTGGGGCACCAGGGACATCCCTGAGGGAGGATTTTCCCCGGGGGGGTCCTTGGGGACCCCCACCAGGGTCTCCCTTCCCAGGCACCGGCATCCTCGTGGCCGTGGCTGTGCCACCGCTGGCCGCACTGGCCGAGGGTCCCGAGGAGAAGGTGGCCCTGGTACCCGGGGTTCTCGGGGACCCCCCCACGGTCATCCCCTGGCCAGGCGGGGACACCCAAGGTGGCGGCCCAAGGGGGGGCACAGGGAGGTGCCAAGGGACATCCCCAAAGGGGTCTCCAGAGATGTCCCCAAAGGGATCCCCAGAGAGGTGCCAAGGGATGTCCCCAGAGATGTCCCCAAAGGGATCCCCAGAGATGTGCCAAGGGATGTCCCCAGAGATGTCCCCAAAGGGGTCCACAGCAGGGTCTCCAGAGAGGTGCCAAGAGAAGCCCCCAAAGAGATGTCAAGAGATGTCCCTGTCAGGGTCCCCAGAGAGGTGCCAAGAGACATCCCCAGGGATGCCCCCCCCCGAACTGCCCGATGACATCCTCAAGGCAGTGCCCAGAAGGGGACACAAAAAGATGTCCCAGGAGGTCCCCAGAGAAGTGTCCCAAGAGGTCCCCAAAAGGGTCTCTGAGGAGATGCCCAGAGATGTCCCCAAAGGCGTCCTTGGAGAAGGTGCCCAAGGGGTCCCCAAGGAGGTGCTCAAAGTCCCCAACAGGGTCCCCAGCCCGGTCCCCAAAGGGGTCCCCGGGGAAGGGTCCACCCAGGTCTCCGAAGGCATCCCCAAGGAGATGTCAAGAGAGAGCCTCAAGGGGTTCCCCAAGGAGACTCCAAGAGATGTCCCCAAAGAGATGCCAAGAGATGACCCCAAAGGCAGCCCCGAAGAGATGCCAAGAGATGTCCCCAAGGAGACGCCAAGAGATGTCCTCAAGGGGTTCCCCAAGGAGACTCCAAGAGATGTCCCCAAAGGCGTCCCCAAGGAGGTGTCAAGAGATGATGACCCCAAAGGCATCCCCAAAGAAATGCCAAGAGATCTCTCCACAGGGTCCCCAGAGGAGATCCCCAAGAGGGTCCCCAGCGAAACTTCCAGGGGGGCCATCCCCAAAAGAACCTCCCAAGGTGTCCCCAGCCCCAAGGGTGTCACCACCCTCACCGGGACAGCGCCCAGGGGACAGCGGCTACGAGACAGAGACATCCCCATCACCCGCAGCAGGGGCCGGTGGCAGTGGCACCACCAAGGTGGCGGTGACCCCGGGGACACAGGTGTCCCATCGCGGGCAGGGGGACAGGGACGGGGACGTCCCCGGGGCCACTGCCGAAGGGGGGTTCGTGGTGCAGGTGTGCCAGGAGCAACTGCAGGTCACCCTACGCGAGGACGTCACCCGAAATCTGCTGGCACCCCGGGGACAGGACGAGCACCCCGAGGCCCTGGCACAGGGGGGGGCCAGCAGAGGGCGGGTGGGGGACAACGGCCACGGCGGCGGCGCCACCGACGTCCCCGTCCCCACGCCCACCCCCAGCAGCGCCGACATCCGAGGTGGGTGAGGAATGAGGCTGGGAAGAGGGGGGCAACAAGGGGCTTTTGGGGGCAGGAGGTGGGGGGTCTTCTGGGGTGGTGCATTGTGGGAAGGGGGCACCTCCTTGTCCCCCTCTTTTGACTTTTTGTCCCTTTTCTCTGCCCCCTCTAACCCTCCAACCATCCCCACTGCCCTCTAACCTGCCCCACGGCCCTTCTCTACCCCCCAACATCACGGCACTGCCCCCTAACCTGCCCCATTGCCCTGCTCTGCCCCTCAACCTGCCCTCCTGCACCCCCAAACCGCCTAAACCTGCCCCACGCCCCCCTCTAACCCCCCCAACCTTGCTCCACTACCCCTCAACCTGCCCTATAACCCCACCCCCGACCTCCCACTAACCCCTGACCTGCCCCACGGCCCCTCTCCGCCCCCAACCTCCCCTCCCACGCCCTCTATCGCCCCCAACCTTGCCCCACTGTCCCCTAACCTGCCCCACACACCCTCCCCACCCCCCAACCCCGCCCCGCTGCCCTCTCCCCTTCCCCACGGCCTCTGCCCCACCCCAGCGAAGGCCTCCCGCCTCTCTCTCCCGCTGCCGCCCCTGGCCCTGAGGCCCTTCCCCCGGCGCGGCCCGCGAGCCCCGCGCTGGGAGGCGGCGGAGGCGCGGGGGCCGCCGGAGGAGGAGGAGGAGGAGGAGGAGGAGGACGAGGAAGAGGAAGAAGAGGCCGAGGCCGAGGGAGCCGAGGCGGCGGGCGGGGGCGGCGCCGCGGAGCCGGCGGTGCCGGTGGTGGTGACCCGCTGGGACGGGCGCGGCCTCCGGGGCCTCCTCAAGTCGCCGAGGGCCGCGGCTGAAGCGGAAGCGGCGCTGGCGCGGAAGCGCAAGATGGTGTCCTTCTTCGATGACGTCACCATCTACCTCTTTGACCAGGTGGGCGGGGACGGCGCTGATATGCTGGCGGGGCGCGGGAAGCCCCGCCCACAGGGGCGGGGAGGGTGGGGCGGAGGGGAGGGGCGATGACAGGCTCCGCCCCCCACCTCGCGTAGGAGACGCCTACCAACGAGTTGAGCTGCCAGAGCGCCGCCGAGAGGGAGGGGGCGGAGCCCGACGCTTTCGCGCCGCCTGACGGAGTCGGTGGGTACTGCCGCCGCGGGGAGAACCCGGGGGGGAGTGTCCTGGCCCACGGCGGGGGGAACTGGGCCCATGGAGGGGCTCAGCCCCGTATAGGTGGGCCCTGAGCACTGGGGGTGGGGAGTGTCCCTGCCCTGTAGCGGGGGGTCGGGGGTCTTGGGGGGAGACCCTGCCCCGGGTGGGGGCCACTGCCCCATAGCGAGGGGGTCCTGGGTCAAGGGGAGGCTCTGGAACCGCGGCAGGGGGATCTCTGCCCCACATCACGGGAGCCTTTGGGGCAGGGGGGGGTCCCTGCCCAACAGAAGGGGGTCCTGGGGGGGGTGTGTCTCTTCCCCATGACAGGGGTGTCCTGGGCATTGGGGGGGGGGGATCCTGACCCCCGGCACCCCACAGGAGGGGTCTTTGAGTGGGAGGAGGAGCGGGACCCCCCCGGCCCCCCCCTGGGTGGGGACCCCCGACGTGGCACCCGCTTCACCGTCTCCCCTGCCCTGGAGCCCCCCCGGGCCCCCCCTGAGCCCGAGCGCCCCACGGCCCGTGAGTGGGGGGCAGAGCTGGGGGGCTGGGGGGTGCAAAGGGGCAGATAAGGGGGGTTGGGTGGTCCCAGGGGGCAGATCTGGGGGGTGGGGGTCATGTGGCACATTTTGGGGGGGCTGAAGGGTGCGGAGGGGCAGATGGGGGGGCTGGGGGGTTATGGGGCAGGTGAGGGTGGGTGGGGATGCTGAGGGAGCAAAGGAGCAGATGGGGGGGGGGCTATGGGGCAGGTAAAGGGGGTTGGCTGTCCCATGGGGCAGATCCAGGGGGGCTGCGGGGGGTGTCACAGGGGCAGATGGGGGGTCTGAGGGGTGCTATGGGGTGGATGGGGGGGAGGTTGGGGGGTCCTGGGGTGTCAAAGAGGCAGAGCTTGGGGGTTGAGGGTGCTCAGGAGGGGGTTGGAGCTGGGGGTACCTGACACCCCCCCCACCTTTTCCAGCCCCCATCGAGAACTGACCCGGGGGGGGGGGGTACCGGAGCCCCTCCCCCAGCCATCGCAGCCACTTGGGGGGGAAGAGGGCTCCCCTGCTGCCCCTCCCCCCCAGCCCCCTCCATGGCGGCGGGGGGAGGGGCCTGATCCTATCCCCCGAACACTCCTTTTCTACAGTGACTTTGGGGGGGAGGGCGAATGGCCCCCCCCAGCCGGTGCCAAAATGGGGGCCGCTCCCCTCCCCCCTACCCCAGACCCAGCAAGGGGGGGCCCTGCCCCCATGTAGCCCCCCCAGTGCCAAACTTGGGGGTCCCGAGGAAGAACAAACCCCCCCCAGAATGGGGGAGGGGGGGGTGGGGGAGGGTCAAGGGGGGGGGAGGGGCATTAAAAAAAAAAAACTCCGGGTCTGGCTTTTACTTTGAATAATATGGTGTGTACTGGTTTGTACTGGGGGGACTGGTTTGTACTGGGTGCTGGGGACTGCCCCCCCCCCCTCCAGCTGGTTTGGACTAATAGGGGCAACTGGGCTTTACTGGGAACCAGCGAATCCTCAGCTGATTTGGACTGGGGGGCAGGTGGGGGGCCATGGGGCAGGTTGGGGGGCAGCTGAGGGAACTTGAGGGGGGGGCAGTTATGGGGCAGAGCTGCCCCATAGCCATAGTGTGGGGGTGGGGAGGGGCAGTTGTGCCACCCATCCCCCCCCAAATCCCCCCCTCCCCCTGCCTGAGCCGCTCTGATCCCCCCCTCCGCCCCCCCCCGCCCTCCCAGTAAAGCCCAGTAAGACCATTAAGCACCACTGGCCCGGCCTGGGTGGCCGCGGGAACAAACGTGCAAGCAGCTGTGGGGCGTCGCACACGCGTGTGCACAGGTATGAGGAAGGGGGGCTGGGGGGGATACACACATGTGGGGTGGGGGGCAGGAGGGCCCCGTGTCGCACACACATGTGTGAGGGGAAGCCGGGGGGGGGGGGGGGGGGCGAGGGGGTCTTGCACACACACGTGCAAGGGCATCGCTTCTGTTGCACCAAGGAGGTGCAAGGGGAGGGGGGGTCACATGTGTGCAAGTGTGTGCGTGCATGGCACATACACATGCAAGGGCTGGAGGTGCTTGTGCTGCACCTGAGTGTGCAAGGGGGGGGATGACACATGTCACATGTGCACGTGCAAAGGGCGGGAGGAGTCTGTGCGCACAAGGGAGCTGCATGTCTTGCACACACGTGTGGCGAGCGGCTGTTGCACATATTGCACGTGTGTGCACAGGGCTGCTCCCTGCATTGCACGCTCATGTGCAAAGGCCTGCAGCTCATATCACACACGTGTGCAAGGGGAGAGCTGTTGGCATCACATGCACATGGGGGGCAGAGCACTCGTCGTTGCACACGTGTGTGCACAGGGATCCTTTCTTGCGTTGCAGAGGCCTTCCTGGAGCTGCACGCGCACCCCGCCCCACACCCTTGGCCTTGCACACACGTGTGCCCCCACCATGCCACCCCACGCGCTCATCCTGGTGACCCTTGGGTGCTGCTGGGGGGGGTGGGGCCTGAGCCCCTCCCCCGCTTCATCTGCACCCCGCTCCCCCCTGAAATGGAGCCGGGCTGCTCCGCCGGCCCCTCACATGAGGACTCGCACGAGGCGTCGCACGACGGTTTGCACGAGGGCCCCTACGAGGGGCTGGCAGGGGCACGGCGCACCATCCTGCGGCTTCGCGAGGCGCTGGTGCAGCAGCGGGAGGCGGCATTGGAGCAGCGGGAGGCAGCGCGGAGAGCTGGCAGCCAAGCTGGCCCGGTGCCAGGCCCGGGCTCACCAGCAGGCCTCACATGAGGAGGTGGCGTCGCACGAGGAGGTGGTGTCGCACGAGGAGGCCTGGCGGGGGCAGGGGGAAAGGGGCGCAGCAGGTGCTGCAGGGCTTGCGGCAGCGGCTGCAGCAGCTGCAGGTGAGGCGGCAAGGGGGGAGGGGCTTGCATGCTCGTGTGCAACACACCTTGGTTGGGGCACGCTTCTGCATCGCTCCCTGGGATGCACTGCCCCCGTGTATCGCTCCTTGTGTTACACCGTCTTTGTGCATTGCTCCCCGTGTTGCGCCGTCCTCGTGCAGTGCTCACCGTGGTGCACTGTCCTCGTGCATGGCTCCTCGTGCCACAGTGCACCTATGCGTTGGTCCCTTTAGCGCAATCATCCTTGTGCCTTGTGCTGTGTCACACCCATGTGTGGCACCCTGGGATGCATCATCCTGGTACACAACTTGCACCATCCTCGTTCACTGCTCCCTGGGGTGCAGCACCCTCGTGCACTGCTCCTCATGCTGCAGCAGCCTTGTGCATCGCTCTGTGCGTTGCACTGGCCTTGTGCATTGCTCCCTGCGATGCACCATCCTCGTGCACAGCTCCTAGGGCTGCAGCACCCTCGTTGCACCGCTCCCTCATGCACCGCTCCCTCGTGCAACACCTCCCTGGCCAAACGCCCGGGTCCCACCAGAGGCGGAGGGGGTGCGGGGGGGTGTGGTGTGCTGGGGCGCATCGGGGCGCACACCCTCCCCCCCACCCCACCCCCAGCTTACCCCCTGATCCTCTTTGGGGGCCTTCTGGTGGCCTTGCAGCAGGGAGGCGGTGGGGGGAGTGGGGGTGCCCGGATGCCTGGGTCTTTCCTTCCCTCCCCCCAAACCCCCTCCCCACCCCACCCCCCCACCTCGTTGCCCTCATTAGCCCGGCGCTGATTAATTCTGGGCAAGGGATTAATGGGCAGCTCCTGGGCCGCCCTTGGGCTAAATATACCGGGGAGGGAGGGGGGGGCACAAAGGGCAAGTGGGGGGAGGGGATGGGGGCACTTGGGGGTCAGGAAGGGGGGTTGGGAGGGCAACTGGGGGGGGCTGGGGGGCAGGATGAGGCTATGGGGGAAGATGAAGGGGCAGTTGGGGGGCTGTGGGTTAAGATGAGAGATCTGTGGGGTGAGGTGGGGGGCTGCGGGGTGAGGTGGGGGGCAGGTTTGGGCGCCGTGGGGTGACGCCCCCCCCAGCAGAGCCGGAATGTCTCGGGGCTGCGGGAGGCGCTGCAGAAGAAGATTGGACTCCTGGAGCTGCAGCTCCATCACCATGGCAACGGCAGCCATCCCCATGGCAACCACCACAGCCACCATGGCAACCACTTTGGCGACACGGCCACCACAGCGACCACCATTTGAAGCACGGCAACCAGCACGGCGACCAGCACGGCAACCACCATGGGTGACCATGGCGACCACCACGGCAACCACCATGGCGACCACAGCAACCACCATGGTGACCATGGCGACCACCACGGCAATCATCATGGCAACCATGGCAGCCACCACGGCCATCACGGTGACCACGAGAAGCATGGCAACCACCATGAGAGCCCCCATGGCAACCACCACGGTCACCATGGTGGCCACAGCAAGCCCGGTGACCACAGCAACCACCACGATCACCATGGCGACCACAGCAAGCCCAGTGACCATGGCAACCACCACGGTCACCATGGCGACCACAGCAAGCCCAGTGACCACAGCAAGGCTGGTGACCATGGCAACCTGCATGGCATCCTCCATAGCAACCACCATGAGGGTCTGCATGGCAACCACCACAGTCACCACGGGGACCACAGCAAGCTCAGTGCCCACGCCAAGCCCCACAGCATCCTCCATAGCGACCACCATAGCAACCACCATGGCGACCACGGCAAACCCAGTGATCCCCACGATCAACACGGCAACCACAGCAAGCTCAGCGACCACAGCAACCACCACGGCATCCTCCATAGCAACCACTACGGGAACCATGGCAACCACCACAGCGACCACAGCAAACACAGCAACCTCCCTGGCAACCATTTCGAGGATCACCATGGCAACCACCACAGCCATCTTCATGGCAACCACTATGGGAACCACGGCAACCACCACGGTGACCACAGCAAGCATGGCCATCCCCATGGCAACCACCTGGAGCATCACTGGGCCCACAGCCATCACCATGGTGACCATGAGGCCCATGAGGAAGAGGAGGACCACGAGGACCACGGGGACCTCAGGGACCACCAGGATGTCAAGGACCCCCAGGACAAGCACAAGGGTGAGGGAACAGCAGGAGGTACGGGGACCCCCGGGGTAGGGACAAAGGTTGGGGACCCCCAGGGTTGGGGACACTTGGGGACAGGGGTTGGGGACCCCCCAGGGCTGGGGACAGAGGGTTGGGGACCCCCAGGGTTGGAGACACTTGGGGACAGAGGTTGGGGACCCCCCGGGGCTGCGGACAGTGGGCTGTGGACCCCAGGAGTGGGACCCCCGGGATTGGGGACACTGAGGACAGAGGTTGGGGACCCCCAGGGGCTGGGGACAGAGGGTTGGGGACCCTCAGGAGTGGGACCCCCAGGGATGGGGACATTTGGGGACAGAGGTTGGGGACCCCCTGGGGCTGGGTACGGAGAGCTGGGGACCCCCAGGGTTGGAGACACTTGGGGACAGGGGTTGGGGACCCTCCGGGGCTGGGGACCCCCAGGGGTGGGAACACTTGGGGAAAAAGGTTGGGGACCTTCAGGGGTAGGACCCACGGGGTGGGGGACTCTTGGGGACCCCCAAGGGTGGGATCCCCCTGCCCAGGGCATCCCCAAAGGACGGAACCCCCAGGGGACAGAGTGACTGGGGACCCCCACGGTGGCCCCCACCCCACTACGAGCGCCCCATGCTGATGGCCAGGGGGTTCCCCAGGTGCCGGGGTCCACCGGGGGGGCTTCCGCGTGGCCTTCCCCTCCGCACCAACTACATGTTTGCCCGGGCGCGGGGCACAGTGCGGCGGGCGCTGCGAGCGCTCTCCGCCTGCCTCTGGCTGCGCCCCGGGGGGGCCCCGCCCCTGGGCACCCCCTTTTCCTACGCTGCCCCCGGGCAGCCCAATGAGCTGGTGCTGCTGGCGTGGGGGGGGCGCCCCATGGAGCTGCTGGTGGATGACCAGGTGGGGGGGCTACAGGGGCTGGGGGGGGGGGCTGCTGGGGGGCTATGAGGGCTGGGAGTGGGGGGGGGGGGCTATTGGGGGGGGCTATGGGGGCTGGGAGGGGTGGGGGGCTACTGGGGGGGCTATTGGGGGGGCTATGAGGGGCTGGGAGTGGGGGCTATTGAGAGGGATATGGGGGGCTGGGAGGAGTGGGCGCTATTGGGGGGCTATGAGGGACTGGGAGAAGGGGGGGATATTGGGGGCTGGGAGGAGGGGGGGCTACAGGTGGATATGGGGGGACTGGGAAGTGGGGGGGCTACGGGGGAACTGAGGGGAGCTATGGAAGGTTATGGGGGGAGGGAGGTGGGGCTGATGGGGGCTATGGGGGGCTGTGAGTACCAGGGGGTTGGGGGTGGGGGAAGGGGGGGGATGGGGGAGTGGGGGTATGGGCGGGCTATAGGGAAGTATTGGGGGGCAGGGGTCTATGGAGGGGTGGGGGGGAGCCGTGGGGCTGGGGGCTCTGTGGGGCCAGCCCTGACAGCCCCCCCAGGCAGTGCCGCTGGCGCTGTCCCCGTCCCCGGGCCGGTGGCAGCACGTCTGTGTGACCTGGGGCGGCAGCGGGGGGGCACCTGGCGCAGCTCCAGGACGGGGTCCCCCGGGGCCGGGGCGGGGGGCTGGCGGCCGGCCACCCCCTGCGCCCCCACGGTGTCCTCGTCCTCGGCCAGGAGCAGGTACAGCGGTGGGGATGGGGGGGGCACGGAGGGGGGGGGCATGCAGGGACATGGGGGGGGGCACGGGGACACCTCGAGGTCACAGGACACCACAGGGTCATGGGGACACATCCCACTGTCTGTCCCTGTGCCATGTCCCTGTCCCCACCTCCCCGTCCCCATGTCCCTGTGCGGCAGCAGTGCCACATCCCCACATCCCAGTGCCACACCAGTGCCATATCCCCATCCCCACCTCCCCGTGCCACATGGGTGCCATGTCCCCATGTCCCTGTGCCACATGAGTGCCACATCCCCATGCCCCATGCCACATGGGTGTCATGTCCCCATCCCCGTGTCCCCATGCCACACGGCTGCCACGTCCCCATCCCCACGTCCCTGTGCCACATGGGTGCCATGTCCCCCTGTCCCTGTGCCACGTCCCCATGCTGTGTGGGTGCCATGGTGTCCTGTCCCAGTGCCACGCGGGCAGCACATCCCTGTGTCCCCATGGCGCCACGTGTCCTGCAGGACGCGCTGGGTGGCCGGTTCGATGCCACACAGGCCTTCGTGGGGGAGATCTCGAGTTCCAGCTGTGGAGCCGGGTGCTGGACGCAGCAGAGGTGGCCGCGGTGGCCGGCCTGCAGTGCTCCGGGCGGGCCGGCGACCTGCTGGCCTGGGCTGAAGGTGGCCTCGAGCTGCACGGCGGTGTCACCACCCTGCCCTTTGACCCCTGTCCCTGAGAGCCCCCCCAATGCCTGGGTCTCTGCCCCACTCGCTGGGTGGCCCCAGACGCCTGTGTCCCCACACCCAGACGTCCACATATGGGGGGGGTCCGCTTCATCTTTGACATTGACCCTTGCCCTCCATTGCCCCCCCAGCCCCCAAATGCCTGAGTCCACCCTTGGGGCGGTGGGGGTCCCCCTTACCTCTAACATTGGTCCTTGACCTCCATTGGCACCCCCCACCCCCCACACCTAGGTCCCCCCCAGACACCTGGGCAGCCCCACACACGCAGCCCTTGAACCCCTCCCCCCCCAGATGCCTGGGGCAGCTCTTGGCGCGGGGCGGGGGGGGTCCACCCTACCCTCTGCCATCGGCCCTTCACCCCCGCTGGGCACCTGGGTCCCCCCAACACCTGGGTCCACTTTTAGGGGGTCCATCCTGCCCCAATCCCCCTCCCAGGATGCCCAGGTACCCCCAACACTCCTCACCCTTGGGCGAAATTGGAGGGCTGCATGCCTGGGTTCCCCCATGGGGGGTGTGGGGGGGGTGGGGTGGGGGGGGGGCGTGTGTGGGGGGGGGCGTGGTGCCCAGCCCCATCCACTCCCAAACCAGTGTTTTATTCCCCCAAAAACTGCAAAATAAACCTTACACAGAGCTGCCCTGCCCCCCCCCACGTCTGCCTCCCCCACCCCCCCAAGAAAAAGGCTGGACCCCCACTGTGTTCACCAGCTTTAATGGGGCAGAGCCATAAATAGGGGGGGGGGGGGGAGGGGGAAGGCAGAGACTCTCAGACACCACCCTCACGCCAAACTGGGAGGGACTGGGGGGCACTGGGGGTCGGGTGGGGAAGCTGCAGACAAGGTTTGTCTGTGCACCCACCTCACACACGCCAGCCTCCTGCTTCTGCCCAGCAGAAGCCCCACTCACACGTGTGTGCCCCCCCCCCCCCCATGCCCCACGGGGTGCATGCGTGGGAGGGTCTGTGTCCACGCACACACATAGAGGGGGGTTGTGTGTGTCCCCAAAGGGGGGGCCCAGGGTGGGACCCCGTGTTGTACAGAGGTCCCTCAAAGAGGGGTGGGGTGGGGGGGTGGGCAGCTTGCGGTCCCAGGGGCATCCTTTCAGGGTTTGGGGAGGGGACCCCCAAGAGCCAGGGGATCCCATATTGTCCTGGGGGTCCCTCAAGGTGCCTTGTGGTTCATGGGGGAGTCACCTGAGGGGTTAAAGGGGGCCCGGGGCAGGGGGTGTCTCCTCACAGTCCTGGAGAGGTCCAGGGTTGTCTTGGGGGGGTTTCCTCATGATCACAGGGGGTCCCACAGGGTCCTGTGTGGTCCAGAGGGGTCCCTCATAGTCTTGGGGGAGTCCACTGTGGTCCTTGCGGGGGGTCCCTCATAGTCCAGGAGGGTCCCCTGTGGTCTGGGGGTGTCATCCCACATGATCCAGAAGGGTCCCTCGTGGTCCTGGCGGGGGTCCCGTGTGGTCCAGAAGGGTCCTTGGGGTGGGGTGGGGGGTGTCCCTCATGGTCCAGGGCGGGTTTCCCAGGGGGTCCCGGCCCCCCTTCAGGGCTGCTCCTGCTTCTTCTTCACTGAAATACGCTTCTTGCGGGCAGCCAGCATCTCATAGAAGGGGTCGACGCTAACCGCTGCCCTGGGGGGGGGGAACCGAGGGGGATTTGGGGAGCCCCAGGGTGGATAGGCAGACTTCTCCCCCAGGACAAATCCCACCCCCCACCCCCCGCCTCAGGGGAAGCCCAGATGCTTGGGAGTGGTCCACAGGGTGATCCAAACACACCCCACTCCATATAAAGCCCCTGGGAGCCGGGAGGAGGACCCCCTCCCAGAAGGATTTAGGGGTCCCGGGGTGTGTGTGTGTGAAGACCCCCTCCAAGAAAACGTAGGGGGTCCCTGGGTGGGGGGGGGGGGGATTTACAGCAGCCCCTCCTCCTGGCTCCCTCCCAGAGTGATCCATACAGCAATTCTAGCACATCCCACCCCTACAGGGAGCTCTAGGTATGGGTTGAGGACACCTCCCAGGGGGATTCTGGGGTGCAGGGGGGTGGGGTTTTGGGGTGCTCACTGGATGGATTTGATCCACTCGTCCTTCTGGTCGCGGGTGGGGGCAGAGATGCGGTAGACAACATGGTTCCCCTCCCACCACCCGCCCGTCTGCCTCCGTCTTGCACGCCTTGATCAGCTGCCCCTTGTTGTTGGGGATGTAGAGCTCGAAGCAGTGCTGGGGGAGGGGGCAGCATGTCAGGCTGGGGGGGCAAGCAGGGGATGGAAGGAGAGGGACCCCTGCACTGGGGAGAAGGAAAAAAAGGGAGCTGGGGGGGGCATGGCTGCCCACTAAAAATGGGGGGGAGGATCTTGGGGATGGGGGACAGGGGAAATTTGGGGGGCCCCCACGTTGGGGGGAGGCAGACAGGGAACTGGGGAGGCACGGCTTCCCCCTAAATTTGGGGGCACCAGAAAATAAGCAGAGGGGGTTTGGGAGGGACCCCCTTGATGTGGGTAGGTAGAGGGGGAGATGGAGGGTGCAGCTGCCCCCCTGAAATTTAGTGGGGTGTCTTGGGGATGGGGGAGATATGGGGAGCACATGGCAGGGGGCAAAGGATGTGGGGGACCCCCTCGTTGGGGCAAGTTGGAGGGGCAGCTGGGGGGCACAGCTGCCCCCCAAAATGGGGGGTCCTTGGGGTACAAAGGGATATGGGGGGGACAATGGGGGGACACAAGGGACACAGCAGGGACCTAGGGGACACGGGGGGGGCGGGGCTCACCGGCTTGCGGGGGTCCTCCACCTCACGGATGCTCAGGTTCTCCAGGGGGATGATGCCCCGCGGCTCCTTGTCCTGGGGGGGGGGTGGGGGCGGTCCAGAGGGCTTGGGGGGCACCCAAGGGGGTCAAGGGGTCCCCCCCCACCCCAGAGCTTAGGGGGAAGTCCCTGCGGGTGACCAGGGTGTCAGGGGAGCCCCAGGGTTTTGGGAGAGCCCAGGGTGGTCCAAAGGGGTCAGGGGGTGTCCCCCAGGCGCTTGGTGGGTTTCTTGGGGGGTGCACAGTATCATGCGAGGGTCCCCAGAAGGGGGGGGGGGTGGGGCAGAGAGAAACAGGGTCAGGGGGGTTGTCACCTTAGGGTACACAAAAAAGCCCAGACAATGCTGGCGGGATTCAGGAGACCCACAGGGTTTTGAGGAGCAGGGGGGGCCAGAACACCCCAGGGGAGTCTGGGGTCAGGGGGCAGGTGGGGTTCTCACCGTAGTGTACTCGAAGTAGTAGAGACAGTTGTCGGTGAGGATGAACCAGCGCCGCTTCCACGTCTTCACCCTCCCACCTGGGGGGGACAGGGGGGGGCTCGCGGGGGGCTCGGGAGGCTCCTCAGAGGGCAGCCAGGGGTCCCCAAAGAGCCACGTGGATTGTGGGGGGTTCCAAAGGGAATTGGAGGGTGGGGGAGGTAGATTTGGGGAGGGGGGCACAAGCCCCAGAGCATCCTGCCAGCCCCCAAACCACGAACCATGCTGGGATTTCAGGGGGCGGGGGGGGTGTCAGTGGGATTTTTTGTGGGGGAGACCCCAGTGCTGCCCCCCCTCCCCCTCTCCAGTACGTACCTCCTGGGGGGCCGGGCCAGGCATCAGCAGCGAGGGGAGGGGCGGGGGGGGGGGAAGAAGTCACAGGTACGGGGCGGGGACAGACAGAGGAAAAGAGAGAGATGTCAGTCATGTCTGTACGGGAACTGGCCCCCCACAAACCCCCGGGGGAACTGGGGGGTACGGCGGGGGGGCACCAGCACACACTGGGGGCACCTGGGAAGGTCCAGGGAGGCACTGGGGGCACCTGAGCAGGACCGGGAGGCACTGGGGGTCAGGGAGCCACTGGGGAGGCACCTAAGCAGGACTGGGGGGCCACTGGGAAGGGACAGGGAGGCTGGGGGCTACTGGGAAGGTGCAGTCTGAGGTGGGGGTGTACACCCAGGGCAGCCACAGGGGAGACAGAGATGAGAGAGGACCCATGGGGGTGGGGGTGGCCTGGGGCGTGGCCGGGGGCTCACCCAGTTTGAGCAGCCAGCCCTCGCGGTCGGGGTTGAAAAAGGTGTGGGTCAGGTCATTGCCGTCATCCTCAGGGATCTTGAAGGGCTCGCTGCGGATGCTCTCGTACAGGTTCTGGGGGGCGGATGGGCAAGAGAAGGCATGGTCAGCCTCAGGCCCTGCCATCGCAGCCACACCCTGCCAGGCCCCGCCTCCGGCCCCACCCTACCCGCAGCAGCTCCTCCGGCAGGTCGCCGCCGTCATTGATGCTGCGGTTCATGGCGACGAAGCGCTCGGCCGAAGGCTTGTCCCGCACGTTGGGGTTGTGCAGGCTGGTGTTGAGCATGATGACGGCGAAGGAGAGCACGTAGCAGGTGTCTGGGGGCAGGGGGGGTCACGGGGGGGCACCCACAGCATGGGAAGGGGTGAGGGCATGGGCGGACCCCAGCATCCTGGTGACTGGGGGGCACCGGGGGGGCCCAGCATCCAAGGGGGCAAACAAGGGAACGGGGGGACCCCAACATCCAGATTACTCGGGGGGGAACCCCAGCACCCAAGCGGTCAGGGGGGGTGGGCACAGGGGACCCACCAGGGATCCAGCCCACAGAGATGAGGAAGAAGGGTGGGTGGGAGTGGCAGGGCGTGGCCAGGGGGTGGATCCAACGGGTCGAGCCCCGCCCCCAGCCCCACGGGACCCTCACCGCCCCCTACCCGTGCACTGGAAGACGCCAGGGTTGCAGAGGCAGTAGCGCTGGGCAAAGGCCTCCATCATCCGATCGATCTTCTGCGCCTCCCCCGGCAGCCGGAAGCTCCACAGGAACTGCCTGGGGCGGGGGGGGGGCACCCCAAATCCCCCACCATCCCCAACACCCCCCTCAGCCTCCCCACACCCACAGGGCTCCTGACACCCCCAGCAACCTCCCAGATCCTTCCTGGGACCTCAAAACCCTCCCCGGGACCACCCAGATCCTCCATAGTCCTTCATCTGATCCCCTCCCAAATCTTCAAGGAATCTCCCAGACCCCCAAACCCTCCCCGTGTCCCTAACCCTCCCTGTGCCCCTAAATAGCCCCCCAAAAGGCTCCAGGCCCCCCCAGAACAACCCTCAAAGACCACTCTGACCCCCAAGTAGTCCCCAGAGCCTCAAAATGGCTCTCAGCCCCCCCAAAAGGCCCCCAAATTCTCTTCCAGGACCTCTCCAAATTGTTTCTCAACCTTCCAGGGCCTCAAAGTGGCCCCCACAGGGCTTCCAGCACCCAAAAGGTCTCAAAGCCCACCCCCCACCCCCCCCTCCCCAAGGGACCCCAGACCCCCAAGCGATCCCCCAGAACCCCAAGTGACCCTCACCTCAGCGCCTGCACCAGGTTAAGGTCTGTGAACTCGTGGAGGTCCACAAAGGCATGCAGCACCCCAATATTGAACTCTTCCCTGGGAAGGGGTGGGTGGGAGCCAAGCTGTCAATCACCAACAGACCCTGCCCACACACATGCCCCACCCACCACACTGTCAATCACCCAGACCCTCCCCAGGCTTGACCCAGGCGAGTGGTGCCATGTCCTGGGCCGGGGGCTCTTGTGGAAGCTCTGCCTGCACCCAGTGAGCCCCCACCTCCCCACCACTGAGCCCCCCACCTCTGCCCCTGTGAACCCCCACCTCTCGCCCAGGTAGTCGCCGATGGCAGTCTTGTTGAGCCCCTCGCCCTTGTAGAGGAAGCGGGCGATGTCCTCGGCCGTGTGCCGCAGCAGCTCGTTCTCCACCAGGAACTGGATCCCCTGAACCCCAAAAACATCAGGGATCCAGGCAGCCAGGAAACCCCCTGCCCCCACATGGGAAGGGGGGGGGCTGGGCACCAAGACCCAGACACCCAGGAATGCTCCCCTCACCTTTTTGGGGTCCATGTTGAATTTCTTGCGGCCCATCCCATCTTTCGGTTCCTCTGGAGGGTTTTGCTGAAGGGGGGAGGTTAAACCAGATCGGGGGGGGGGGGGGGGGGCCCTCAAACTTTGGAGGGTATTTTTTAGGGGGACCCCAGAGTAAGAGGGCAGCTCTGGGGGTGCCCTGAGCCTTCAGACAGGCTGAGAAGACCCAAATCACCTGGGGGGCGGGGGTAACCTGGGGTTGTTGTGGGGCATTTAGGGGCTCTGGGGTGGATTTTGGGGGGTCCTCATGGTGTTTGGGCCCACCCCATGCACTGGGGAGGGTAGACTGGGGTCTCAGCACCAGGTTTTTGGGGTTCCCCAGGCATGGGATGGCGGGTGAAACGGGGTCTTTGTGTACAGGGGACCCCAGACCAGGTGT